>NC_058093.1:150117500-160117500 GCF_020171115.1 Neogale vison | reverse complement strand
TTACCATATGATCTAGCAATCACCCTCCTTGGAATTTTCCCAAATGGGTTGAAAACTTATGCTCACAAAATCTGCACAGGGTGGTTTATAGCAGCTTTATTCAAAATTGCTTAAACAGCATCCAAGCTGTCCTTCCATAGGTGAATGAAGGTATAAACTGCAGTATATCCCTGCAATGGAATATTATTCAGCACAAAAGAGAAATGAGCTACCAAGCCAGGAAGCGGCCGGGAGGAAACTTATATGCACATTACTAAGTGAAAGAAGCCAAACCAAAAAGGCTGTATACTGAATGATTCCAGCTATAGAACATTCTAGAAAAGGCAAAACTATGACTAGAGTAAAATGATCAGAGATGGCCAAGGGTGGGGTGCAGCAGGAATGAACAGGTAGAGCACGGAGGATTTTTAGGTCAGTGAAACTACTCTGATACTACAAAGGTGCATATATATCATTGCATTTGTCAGAACCCACCAAGCATATGACACCAAGGACAAACTCTCAACTCTAAACTAATGATGTGTCTGTGTAACTTCATGGATTTTAACTGAGGTCCCGCTCTCTGATGGGGACAGTGATAGTGGAGAGGCGGGGCATGTGTGGAGGCACGGGGTGGATGGGACATCTCTGTACTTTCTGCTTGGTTTTTCTATAAATCTAAAACTGCTCTAGAAAATAAAGTCTATTAAAAATTGGTTTAATAATTTTGAAAAATTCTAGTAAAGTGTTCAGTTTTAGACAGCCTGTTTGGAAATGGGTTTGGTTTGATCATGGTCCTGCCATTTAAGGGGATGCTTTGGAGTGGTTGAAAAGAATAAAATGGAATATAGATGCTGCAATGGAAACATTCCAGCCCTACAGATATGTAAAGAAAAGATGGCTTAGCAACATATACAGTGTGACACCATTTGTGCTGAAATAGAAACAACGCATGTGAGTACATGTTTGTTAATGTACAGAAAATTGCGATAAGGAGGATAAGAGACTCTAAGCAGTGGCTGCCTGCTTACTTCTGGGGGGTGGAGGGAGGTCTCATACCCTCCTGTCCTGTCTGAACTTGATAAGAGTACATTAGTTTATACATAAGTAAAAACTCATTGTTTTAGGAAAAGCATCCCTTCCCCCTGCCCCGTGCCTCCTATCAACAGAAGCACTGAGATGGCAGTGAACACTCTAACCAGTGGTTATAAAGCCCATGTCATGCTCAAGCTCAGAGAATCAATCATCATTTTCTACATATGGAACACCTCACCACCACCAGCCCTCCAGGGTCACAAAAAGAAACGTCACAACCAAGTTAGGGTGTGTCCAACTTAAAGAATTATAGGGATGTCTACATTTACATAGTGCTTTACAATCTAAGAAAGGCAAAAAGACCCCTTTGAGGGATTTGTCTTTACGGAAGTAATATATAATATGAGCAATAATTTTAAAGGTACATCACAAACAGAATGGCAAACCTGTCCTCACTATAAACACCTACCAAAAAAATATCAAATAAATGCATCAACAAAGTGTACCATCCCGGCCCCTAGCTATTAAATGAGCAATTATGAGAGAATCCACTTCACACAAAATTTAAAACCCTCCCTGCATGGAAGGTCATATGTACATTGTGTTAAGGAACAGCCTAGAACGCATCGAAAGTTTGTCTTCAAAAGTACCCGGAAGTGCTTGGTTTTTCTCTTCAATTGCCTCTGTCCCAGGAGAGTAGTGTAAGTCTCACCCAACAGCTGCAGGGGGGTACTGCGTGACAGGGAATGCTGAGGGACACCTCACGCTTTCCCCTCCCCACTCACCCTAGACAGAGCAAAAACAGGCATATACGATACATACAGACTTCTGGTTATCTTTAAATATATTATCTGATAATGTTCCTCTCAATTTAAGATTTTGAAAAAAATTTTCCAGTAATTTAAAAGAAGCTTTTAAATGTCATAACATGGTTGAAAATAAACTTTTCAGTGGGAAAAAAATCTCGTTTTATGACAGACATCCATGGGGAAGTATCACTTGACTGATAGCTGACTTTTCAAGATCACAGACTCCACAAAGGAAGCACATGGTTGCTGTGTCAGTTACAGTAAAACATGAATAGTCATGGCCCCCAGTTACTGACCACACACCATGTGTTTACAGGCACTCTAGCCTTAATCTTCACAATAACCCTATGAAGGGGCTACCCTTAGTCCCACTTCACAGATGAAAAAGCAATCAAGCCTGCTCGAGGTCATATAGCCAGGGAGGCATGTCAGAACTTGATCCAGTGCCTTCAGAGCTCAAGCACCACGTCCCTCTCCTGGCAGGGCTCACTAGGAAAGGGATAAGAAGTAAGGGATGGGCAGCAAATCTAGAGCGCAGGAATGGCCTGGCCATGAGCCGCATGCTAAGTGATCTAATCCAATCAGGCTTCCACTCTGAAAACAAGAGCTAGGCGACCTGACAGCAGCAGGTATCTGTGAGCTCACCGTGTGTCCAGAGACAGTTTGGGGGCTGCCTGGTGTGGTGCAGCATAGAAGCTTCGGAGCAGAGAAGAAGGGCTGAAGCTGAACCCGGGAACACAGCCTGGGTGGGTGACCCAATCCCATCAACGCCAAGCACGTGGATAACCATCCCAGAGGGCTTGCTAGGATGGTGTACGAACTTCCACCATGTCCCATGCAGCCAAGACGTCACTTCTTGCACATCCTGGCATTTGGAGGCAGGGGGCCAACTGATGGTGTTTCAGCCCAATTCAGCAAAAATGTATTATCCTTGACAATTCTATAAGTTGGCAGGGCTTACCTGGGGGGTTCTTGTGTTCCAGCAGTGCCTAATGGTACTCAGCTGGGGTTGGCACATCCAAGATGGCATCACGCACATGACTGCCCCTCAGGTGGAGAGGACTGGCTAGACCACTCCTGACATGGTTGTTCATTATTCAATAGTCTCGGGCAAGCCTTTTTACATGTCAGCTTGATCCCAAGAGGGCAATAACAGAATTAGCAAGACCAAGTAAGGCCTTCCAATGCATTCTATCAGTAAAAGCAAGTCACAAGGCCAGACCCAACTCAGGAAGAAATAAATTCCACTCCTTGATGGGAAAAGTGACATAAGCAAGAACTACTGGCAGCCATCCTTGCAAACAATCTACCACAAAACATAAGTGGAAGCTGTTAAATCTTACTCAGCTACCAGGTGCCCTTCTGCCCTTCTCCCTTTCCTCCATGTTCCTGTCTAGAATGTAGGTGTGATGACCAGAACTTCAGCAGTCATCTTGCAACCACGAGGTCACCTGGAAGATGGAAGCTATGCACTGAAGACAGTAAAGATAGTAAAGAAAGAGAGGAGATTAGGTTCTAGGCGAGACAGAGGAGCTACTATACAGGACAAGGACTACCTCTACTTCCAGAGTGTCTACACATTAAAAAATAATAAATAAATAAATAAAAACAGATCTTACCTAGACAATAGTTATTTGTTTTTTTCCCATAGACACAGGCTCAAATGTGAATAACTAACAGAAGGAATCAAATACCCACACTCATTTCCTATTTAAAAAAAAATAACTGAGGCACGTGGGTGGTTCAGTGGGTAAAAGCCTCTGCCTTTGGCTCAGGTCATGATCCCAGGGTCCTGGGATCGAGCCCTGAATCAGGCTCTCTGCTCAGCAGGGAGCCTGCTTTCCCCTCTCTCTCTGCCTGCCTCTCTGCCTACTTGTGATCTCTCTCTGTCAAATAAATAAAATAAATAAATAAATAAATAAATAAAATAACAAATAAATAAATAAATAATAAATAAATAAATAAATAAATAATAAATAAATAATAAATAATAAATAAATAAATAAAACCTTAAAAAAAATAGGGCGCCTGGGTGGCTCAGTGGGTTAAGCCGCTGCCTTCGGCTCAGGTCATGATCTCAGGGTCCTGGGATCGAGTCCCGCATCGGGCTCTCTGCTTGGCAGGGAGCCTGCTTCCCTCTCTCTCTCTCTCTGCCTGCCTCTCCATCTACTTGTGATTTCTCTCTGTCAAATAAATAAATAAAATCTTTAAAAAAAAAAAAAAAAAACCTTAAAAAAAATAACTAATAGTACATATTCTGATTGTTAAATTCCATTACAGCCATATAAGATATACCAAAGTAAGATTGAAAGTAACAATTTAGTGACAAGTACCTTGCCTCTAAGATACTAGAAGGCAGTCCCTGGGAGCTTATGAGAAAGTGCTAAGAAGCCCCTCATATAAACACTGCCTAAGAAAAATATCTTTAATGTCTTTCAGCCAAAACTAAGCCTGAGTGCCTGTTCTGAATTCCTTACCATTTAGGAAGAAATAGTATGCAAATTTCAAATAGTATCACCATATCCTCCCTCCCCTTATTTCTCATTTCCCATTCAATCAACAAACCCTCTCCAATAATTGAGGCTTTGTCTGATTCATAGATATGTAACCTGCCTGCTCTCTCCCCTTTCAAATTTTTTTAAAACATCAAACAAATAGGCAAGTTTTATGACACAAGAATAGGATTAAAAAAAAAAAAAAAAAAAGATGTACCTAGGAAGACTCTACGACTGACAGACTGAAAAGTGGGAAGGCCATTTAGGGATTACAGGCCTGATGGTCACAGAGATGTAAGCTGGCAATGACCAACATACCCTCAGCCGTCAAATACAAGTGCAGAGGAAATGTCAGCCTCCAAACACAATACCTGTCTTGAAAAGTAGCTGAACTTAGCTATGCTATTATTTCACTCATTTTCATGTAGAGTTTGGCAAATGCTTTATCTGACTTTTGTATATATTTCAAAGTACTGGAGTATTTTATTTCCTCATCTATTTAAAAATAGGAGTTAGCTATCTAAAACAAATGGACACGTTCCTGAAATACATTTAAATACAGAGTTCTGGGGCGCCTGGGTGGCTCAGTGGGTTGAAGCCTCTGCCTTTGGCTCAGGTCATGATCTCAGGGTCCTGGGATCAAGCCCCCCATCTCTGCTCAGCGGGGAGCCTGCTTCCTCCTCTCTGCCTGCCTCTCTGCCTACTTGTGATCTGTCTCTGTCAAAGAAATAAATAAAATCTTTGTAACAAATAAATAAATAAATAAAAGGGGAGGGGGGGTTGGGAGAAGGGGGGTGGGGTTATGGACATTGGGGAGGGTATGTGCTTTGGTGAGTGCTGTGAAGTGTGTAAACCTGGTGATTCACAGACCTGTACCCCTGGGGATAAAAATATATGTTTATAAAAAATTTAAAAATTTTAAAAAATAAATAAATAAATAAAATAAATACAGAGTTCTACTGACATAGGCAATTGAGACCTAAAATAATAATTTGTTGTGCTGTTTTGTAACACTTTGATCCTAAAGTCTAACTATTTACACTAAATGTTTTTCTAGAGATTCCTCTTTGAATGTTCATCAAGGTACAGAAAAACACAGCACCTTGCGATTCATCTACGAATCCAGTTATAGGTTTATAACTTATTTGATAATCAGTCAAAGGAAAACCTGTTGCCTTCATGTTGCATCCATTTCTATTAACTATTAACATACATCTCTAGTAACTTTAAAATCCCAGCGATAACCAACGCATTCTTCACCAGAGACCTCCTCTGACTCCAGTGACCTGTTCTGAGTCATGTCCCCCACACGCGGCAACCCACACAGCTCTCCTGCTGCCCACCTGCGCGCCCCACTGAGCTATGGGATCCGCTAGACTGTTTCCAGACGGGTTTGTGTTTGTTTTGCTTTGCTTTTACTTCCCATATCTTCGCTTCTGTTCTTTGCTTTCCTCTTTTCCATCTTCCTCACTGCTTCAGCATCCACTGACTTTCGATCTTAAAACACCCCTAAAGGGGTGGCTGTTTCTTCCCGTTTGCAGCTCGTGATTTACCCACGCAGGTGCTCGAAACTCAGGCGCACAGACCCAGGCTGTACTACCCGGTTACAAAAGAAGCACTTTGGCCAAGGTCCTCGAGGGGATGATGCGTGCCCAGCACTCATGAAATACCCACTCGGTCGCCTCTCCCATACACATCATCTCATTTGCATGATTTGTTTTTAAAGCTAAAATACTATGAGCCCACTTAGCGGAAGGTCCTTTCAGATCTCCGGACTCCCAGCCCCGGGAGCCGCCACCGTGCCCAGGCGCGGATCCCGAAATCACTAGCCCGCCAACTCCCGGCACCAGACGCCAGACTCCGGCGCAAGACGCGGGAGCGGTGGACGCGGGCTCACCTGGATCCGCCGCGCAGACTCACCTGCTCACTCGCGGACTCACCTGGGTCACTCTCAGACCCGGGAGCGGGCTCACCTGGTCACGGCGGGCTCACCTGGTCCGCGCACCTGGGTTCGCTTCCCGCCCGCGCCGCTGCGGCCGCTCCGGAGGCGGCTCCGCGCCGCTGCAGCCCTGCCCGCCGGTCTGCAGGGAGGTCCAGCCAACTTCTCCGTGTGCCTCGAAAGGGACGGCTGCTTGGAATAAGCACACCCGATTTCGCGGGGTCTTGGCGTTCTCAGGCACCCCGCAAAGCCAGTTCCCTCCCAACACTGAGCGAGACCTCCCCGGCGCTCTTCCGTTTTCCTTTGGTTAGGGAATTAGCGGCGAGGCGCGGGGATCCATCGGAAACAGAAAACTAATTTTCCCCCTGCTGGTGATTGTCGGGAACTGCACGTGGTGGAACAAACGGGCCACCGAGCTTCCTGCCCTCCTGGCTGCTACGGCTGGGGGTCCTTCCCACCTCCCACCCCCATCAAAAGACAGAAAACTTTCCATTTATTCATTTTTTAAAGTGCCATACTAAGACAAGGCAACTCCGTGTTAGAAACCTTCAGATTAATGAGAATGAGAATAATTCAGACCTGTCACAAACTAGTTTTTAACAACTTATTTCCCAGGAAAATTGCAAAGGTGAAAGAGAATAATGAGGCAGAAGAGTATCATGAGATTCCAGCTTTTGGTAACGGTAGACCAGTCTTCCTGCAGAAGACGATTATAAAAGCTGAGCAAAACATTTAAAAGCAATATTTGGAGGGCTTGGCGAATAACCAAAAGAAGACAGAAACTGCAAAGGAGAGCAACCTTGAAAGATGAACAGAAATTGTTGAGATTTGTGATTTGGTGGCTTTTTTCCCTGAGGGCAGCCCCCTAAAACCAGGAGCTGCTCCTGCTGCAGAGAGCCACAGCCTGACTGGCTGAGAGGGTACAGAAAACAGTTGGAGGCCAGCAGGAGAATCGGAAAGTTAGAGAGGTAACCCAGGGAGGCATCCGTGCAGAGGATGAGCCCTCCAATATATGCTGTATTGGTTTTCCATTGCTGCCATAGCAAACTACTACAAGCTTAATGGCTTAGAACAACACAGATCTACTATCTTATTCTGGAGGTCAGAGGTCGTGAACAGGTCTCACCAGGCCAAAGTTGCCGTGTTGACAGGCTGTGTTCCTTTGCCGAGGCTGGAGGGGAGAATGCATTTTCTGCTCACTCGGGTTGTTGACAGACTGTATAGTTCCTTGAGGTCTATGACTGAGTGTCCTGCCTTCTTGCTGGCTGTCAGCTGAGCATCATTCCCAGCTTCCCCTGGGCACTGGGGCATTCCATGACTTGAGACTTCCCCTCCTCCAACTCCAAAGGCCTTACAACTTTGGGTTGAGTCCTTTTCATGCTTGAAATCTATCCTCTTTTTTCTTCTATCTCTCTGACCCACCTGGGAAGGATTCCCTGCTTTTAAGACTCATGTGATTCGATTGGGGCCACCCAGATTATCCACAATAACCTCCACATTTTTTTTTTAAAGATTTTATTCATTTGACAGACAGAGATCACAAGTAGGCAGAGAGGCAGGTAGAGAGAGAGGAGGAAACAGGCTCCTCGCTGAGCAGAGAGCCCGATGCGGGGCTCGATCCCAGGACCCTGGGATCATGACCCAAGCTGAAGGCAGAGGCTTTAACCCACTGAGCCACCCAGGCGCCCCTAACCTCCACATTTTAAGGTCAGTAACCTTTATCACATGTGCAAAATCCCTCTTGCCATGTATAATAACATATTCACAGGTGATTAGGACATGGACAACTTCAGGGGGCCATCATGCTGCCTACCAGAATCTGACCCCTGCCTCAAAGATGTCACATCCTGATAGTACATTAAATACACTGGGTATGCCAATTCAATGACAGAGATTGTCAGACTGGATTAAAAACAAAATGAAACTTTAAAAAGACCCAACTGCACGCTATATACACCCCCCCAAAAAATGCACTTTGAGTACAAAGACACAAGTAGGGTGAAAGAAAAGGAATAGGGGCACCTGGGTGGCCCAGTCAGTTAAGTGTCTGTCTTCAGCTCAGGTCATGATCCTGGGGTCCTGGGATCAAGCCCCACGTAGGGGGGGGGGGTCCCTGCTCAGTGGGGAGTCTGCTTCTCCCTCTCCCTCTGCCCCCTACTTGAGCTCTTGCATGCTGTCTCGCTCTCAAATAAATAAATAATTTTTAAAAATAGTAATAATAGGGGCACCTGGGTGGCTCGGTGGGTTAAGCCGTTGCCTTCGGCTCAGGTCATGATCCCAGGGTCCTGGGATCGAGTCCCGCATCGGGCTCTCTGCTCAGCAGGGAGCCTGCTTCCTCCTCTTTCTCTGCCTGCCTCTCTGCCTACTTGTGATCTCTCTCTGTCAAATGAATAAATAAAATCTTTAAAAAAAAAAAATAAAAAAATAAAAATATAATAAAAATAGTAATAATAAATAAAAAGAAGAGAGAAATGGGCGCCTGGGTGGCTCAGTGGGTTAAGCCGCTGCTTTCGGCTCAGGTCATGATCTCAGGGTCCTGGGATCAAGTCCCGCATCGGGCTCTCTGCTCAGCAGGGAGCCTGCTTCCTCCTCTCTCTCTCTCTGCCTGCCTCTCTGCCTACTTGTGATCTCTCTCTGTCAAATAAATAAATAAAATCTTTAAAAAAAAAAAAAAAAAAAAAGAAGAAGAGAGAAAGTAAAGGATAGAAAGAGTTACACCAGGCAGAGAGGAAGAATAAGAAATCTGAAGTAATCAGCAAACATATGAAAAGATGCTCAACGTCACTAGTTCTAAGAGAAACACAAAACAAAACCACAGTGAGATATCGTCTCATATCCAGGAAGACAGTCACTAGGGAAAAAACAAGCAAGCCGGGCAATAACGAGTGTCAGTGAGGGTGGGGAGAGATGGAAATGCTTGTGACTGGGACTATGAAGTGGTACCACAATTATGGAAAACAGTGTGGAGGTGCCTCAAAAATTTAAAAATAGAATTACCATATAATCCAACAATCCCACTCCTGGGTAGCTATCTGAAAGAATTGAAAGCAGGATCTCAAAAAACAAAAAAAAAAAAAAAAAAACTTTGCATACCTATGTGCATCACAGAAGTATTCAAAGTAGCCAAGAAGTGGAAGCAACCTTAGTGTCTGTTGAAGGGGGAATGGATGAAGAAAATCTGGTAAATACACACAAGGAAGTACTATGCTGCCTTGTAAGGAATCTGGGGTGCCTGGGTGGCTCAGTCGGTTAGGCGTCAGCCTTTGCCCAGGTCATGATACCAGGGCCCGGGGATCAAACTGTACATGGGGGGCTTCCTGTTTGGCGAGGGGTCTGCTTCTTCCTCTGCCTCTTCCTCTCCTCTGCTCATGCTCTCTCTCTCTCTCAAATAAATAAATAAATTTTTTTTTAAAAAGGAATCAGAAGTGACTATATTAATATTTGACAAAATAGACTTTCAGGCAGAACATTGAGATAAAGTGGGAAATTTCAAAATGAGAAAGAGGTCAATGCATCAGGAAAACATAACAATGAAAGTATTTATGCACCTAATATCAGAGCTTCAACATGAATTAAGAAAAACTAATAGGACTAAGGGGAGAAATAAGCAAGCACAAAATCATAGTGAAAGATTTTAAGAGCCTGCTCTTGATAATATACAGATTATCAAGACAAATAACCAGCAAATATATGAAAAGATGGTAAGCATCACTAATTCTAAGAGAAACACAAATCAAAACCACAGTGAGTGAGATACCAACTCATACCCAGGGAGACAGTCACTACGGAACAAACAAGCAAGCCAGTGAGGTCTTGATAATCTTGTAAACATAGAAAAATCAATAAAATATCTAAAAAACACTATAGTTCAGGGATTGGTGAACTATGATCTATGGGCCAAATCCCATGCATAAAGTTTTACTGGGAAATGGCCACACTCGCTTGCTTGCTTACATAGTGTGCATGGCTCTCTCTATGCAGCTGCTTTTACAGAACTGAGTAGATGCAACAGAGACCACATGCCTTGCAAAGCCTCAAATACTTACTACCAAGCCCTTCGTGGGAAAAGTTTGCTAACTCTACTCATTTCAAGAGTGTGACTGACTGTTTTGGTAGAGCTATTGTATAATAGCTGCTTTGAAGTCTTTGTCAGATAATTCCAACATCTGTGTCAATTTTGCTCTTGGTGTCTGTTGATTGTTTTGTTTTTTCCCATGTGAGTTGAGATTTTCGTGGTTTTTCATATGCCAAGTAACTTTGGATTGTCTCCTGGAAATTTTGAAATATTATATGAGACCCCAAGTCTTTTTTAAATCCTATGGAGAATGTACTTATTTTTGTTGTAGGCAATAGATCTGCTTAGGTTCACACTATAAGTTCAACCCACCTTCTGAGAGTTGTGGTTAAAATTTAGGCTCAGTTTCTAAAGCCTTTGAAGTATTACTTGGGTAGATCCTGAATATGTACTACTCATTGGTCATCTGGAACCTGATTGATGGTCTGTTAATTCTCTTCTCAAGGTCTCTGTTAAACTGATCAGATCCATATGCGCACAGCTCAGTGAACTTGGAAATTCTCATATAACTTAATGGGATTTTCCCATAGAGCTAAAAAAGAGCTCTTCTTTCTCCATAATCTCACCAGGACTTTTGGTACTTTCCTACAATGCCCCTTTCTGGTTCTGTGGCCAGAAAGCTAGAGCTAGAAAGTTACTCCTTCATTGTGTTCCTCTGTGACTGCTCCCATCTTTGGCCAAGTAGCAGGAGGCAGAAAGAGAAGGGGAGGAAAAGCAAGAGAGATTGGTTGACTAGAGATGAATGTTTCCCTTCCTGAGAATCTGGCTACTGCTGGCTCCTGTTGTGGCCTTTGCTGCTGCCAACAAAGGATGGCTTGGGGGTTAAGGCTCAAGAAATAGAGAGAAGGAAAAAAAAAGAAAGAAACATGGAGAATTCCACACCCTCTCCAGCTACTCAGTCATAACTCAAGGGCTTCTCCTGGAGCTCTCCCTACACACATCCCACTTCCCACTTCTGGGCTTCAGGTTAAACTGCATTCAGGCCAGGAGATAGCAAAGGAACAATAGTGGTAAACTCACCTCCAATTCATTGGCACTTTAAGTCCTCTTTTCATTCAACCTTGTACTATATACTTTTCAGTCTTCCTATGGGTGCTCTATGCAGTCTGCTCAGGTTTTATGATTACAGTCAAGGGGAGAGACAGGATGGAGTGTGCTTACTCCAGAACAAGAATCCCAATAAGAGATTAAAGAGAAGATATCACTACAGATCTTGCAGACATGAGAAAGATAATAAGACAATATTACAAATAATTTTATGCCCATAAATTTGACAGTTTAGATGACATTAGACAAATTGCTTAAGAATACAGTTTACCAGAGCACCTGGGTGGTTCAGTGGGTTAAGCCTCTGCCTTCTGCTCAGGTCATGATCTCAGGGTCCTGGGATCGAGCCCTGCATCGGGCTCTCTGCTCAGTGGGGAGCCTGCTTCCCCCTCTCTCTCTGCCTGCCTCTCTGCCTACTTGTGATCTCTCTCTCTCTCTCTCTGTCAAATAAAATAAATAAAATCTTAAAAAAAAATACAGTTTGCCAAAACTAACACACACACAAATCAAATAGCTTTAGATTTATTAAAGAAATCAAATTAGTTATCAAAAACCTTCCCAGAACACCCCAGCCCAAAAGAGTTTCATTAGTGAATTCTATCGAACATTTAGGGAAGAAAAATAGCAATCTTACAAAAAACTCTTCCAGGAGGCATCTGAGTGGCTCAGTCCGTTAACTGTCTTGATTCTTGATTTTTGGCTCAGGTCACGATCTCAGGGTCGACAGCTCAGTGGGGCATCTACTTGGATTCTCTCTCTCCATCTCCTTCTGCCTCTCCCCTGAGCACACACTCTCTCTCTCGAGTAAATAAATAAATCTAAAAAACAAAAACAAAAACAAAAAACAAAAACAAAAACAAAAAACACCTCTTTTGGAACGTGAAAGGAGAAAGGCATCTTTTTCAGCTTATTTTGTGAGACCAGCATATCTCTGACACTACACATTACATGATACAAATACAGAAAACATTCATAAAATATAAGTGAATTGGGGTGCTTGGCTGACTCAGAAAAGCATGAGACTCTTGACCTTGGGGTTATGGGTTCAAGCCCCAGTTGGGTGTGGAGATGACGTAAATAAATAAAACTTAAAAAAAAAAAAAAGAAGTGAATCAAATCCAACAATACACAAATGTATTATGAGAAAATGGGTTTTATCCCAGGAATACAGAGTTGGTATGACAAGGTCAATCAGTGTAATCCACTATATTTAGGTAATAAAGGAAAAAATTATATCTCAACTGATGCAAAAAAAGGGGAAAAAAGCATTTGGCAAAAATTCAAATTCCAAATTCACTGCTAATGATTGTTAACTCATGGTCAATCTAGTTTTATTTTCAACCCATTCAACTTCCTTTCCTTCCAGTATGATTTTGTAACAAATCCTTATTGAGCCCCTGCTCTGTGCCAGGCTCTGGGCTGGGGGTCCATGTACAGAGCAGCCAATGAGTCCTGCTGCCAGGTGTTCACATTTAGGAGGGGAACAGGTAAATGGTGAATTAATAATTTCACATAATGAGGTTACAATGACAGTAATAAAAACCAGTTTTGGCCGAGAGTAACTTGATGGGCAAGGGTATATGTGTTGGGGGGAGTTCTTCATTCTAGAAGTTAAGAAAGTCCTCTTGAGGGGGTGATATTTGAGCTGATCTTGGAATGATGAGGAAAAGCAGTCATGGGAAGGATCCTCACTCAAAGCAGAGAATAGCAAAGGCCCCGCGGTAGGTCTGAGCAGGACATGTTGAGTGACAGAGAAGGCCAGCGTAGCAGGGCTCGGGGTGAGGGTGGGTGGTGGAGACAAGGTGAGGTCTGAAGTGGGGCAGTGACCGGCCATGCAGGGACCTGCAGAGCACAGCCAGGCGACTGTGCTCCAGGTGCAATGAGGACCCTGGACACTTTGAGCAAGGATTCTCCCTGTCCCCAAACTAACTTACATTTTAAGAAAGCCACTTTGCCATGTGAAGAATGGACTGGCAGAGAGGAAGCAGGCAAGAGGGATGCAGGAAAAGAATTTGGGGGGCCCTGGGGGGGTGCAGGCAAAAGGAGAGATTGGCCAGGGCATGCAGAGAAGTGACCAGATCTGCTCCTGATGGGGAGCTGGCACCCCAGGTAAGGCTGGGGAGAGGAAGCAGCAATGGCACTTGGTGGGGCTGAGACAGAGGAAGACTGGGTGGCAGGGCAGGTTGAGGGGGGAAATCAAGAGTGCCATCTGGGCCGCATTGCATCTGAGAAGACAAGTTACAATGCAGGCAGAGATGCTGAAGAAGCATCTGGATATAGGAGTGTGGTGCTCAGAGGTGAGAGAAGAACTGGAGGAAAGCTTCCAGGGGGGCAGGGGAAGTGGGCATGCAGTGCACACAGTGCATCCATCCTTTTTTTTTTTTGCTGTACTGGTTACTGAAGCAGGTAAAGAATCCAGAAACAGATGTAGCAATGTTGAAAGGCTTATATGTGATAAAGTGGCATTTCACCTATGCTGTGGACTTGTGAGGACTGTATGAGTTGCAAGTCAGATGCTTAGAAAAGTACCTGCCACATATTCAATGTTCCTTACACTTTTTTAGACTTCAATTCCAACAGCGAAAGAGTAATTTACCTACTAAGAGATATCCACATAACTTGCTAACCATCTAGAAAAATGGGTCAGGTCTCAACCCTATACTTAAGTAAAAATATATTTCATATTGCTTAAAGATGTGCATGGAGGAAATTAAACTAGAAAAGTATGAGAAAAACATTTGGTTGAATAGCTAGTTGTCTAGTCTTGGCATGAACGAAGGTTTTTATTTTATTGTTTAATTTTTTTTAAGGCTTCACAAATTTGCATGCCATTCTGGCACAGGGGCCATGCTAATCTGCTCTGTATCCTTCCAATTTTAGTATATGTGCTGCCGAAGCAAGCGCTACGTGAGGCTTTTTTAATGCTGCACAGGAGGGGCCCCTGGGTGGCTCAGTCGGTTAAGTGTCTCCCTTCAACTCAAGTCACGATCCCAGGGTCCTGGGATGGAGTCCCACACTGGACCTCCTGCTCAGTGGGGAGTCTGCTTCTCCCCCTCCCTCTATCCCACCACTGCTTATGCTCTTTTATCTCTCGCTGTCAAATAAATAAATACAATCTTTAAAGCTACACAGGAAACCCAGACCCAATAATGAAAAACGTTCAACAACGTACAAAATCCTATATGGCAAAAACCCTATAAACCATGCCAAAGATAAGAGGTAAGAAAGTATTGCATTATATATGACAAGCAGAGAATGAATTTCCCCCAAGACACTAAGATCTCCTAGAAACTGATAAACGCAACAGAAGATTTCTCTTCACAGGAGAAAATGCAAAGCATCAAAGAACATGTGAAAAGAGACTTTATCTTGCTAGTATTGAGGTGAACCAATGGCCATCACATTTTTTTTTAAGATTTTACTTATTTATTTGACAGTCAGAGATCACAAGTAGACAGAGAGGGAAGCAGGGGGTGGGGGTAAGCAGGCTCCCCGCTGAGCGGAAAGCCCAATGTGGAGCTTGATCCCAGGACCCTGAGACCATGACCTGAGCCTAAGGCAGAGGCTTTAACCCACTGAGCCACCCACGTGCCCCAGCCATCAGATTTTCTTACCCAACTTCCTCAGATATTAATGCTGGGAGTGCACATTGCTACAACCTATTTTGGATGATCTGGCAAATAAAAATGTGCACATAATCCCAGTCTATAATTTTTCTTTTAGAAATTCAGACAAATGAAATAAAAAGCATCAGTATCTACAAGATTTTTGCTGTTGTAAAAATATATGTACTGATCTGGAAAGATGTGTATGGTCTATGGTTAAGGGAAAAGGCAAGTTATATAGTAAGGGACTAACTTTCTATTTTTGGTTTAGCTTTTTTGTGTACATTTCGGCTTTTTAGTGTGTGTGTGCGTGTGTGTGTGTGTGTGTGTGTGTGTGTGGTGGTGGTGAGAAGGGATTTTTACACATTCAGCCATTTACTTACAGGTGGACATAGGAGAAGATACCCAACTGCTAAATGTCTGTCAGAGGAGGAGGATGGAAAGGTAGGAAGAGCAGATGAAGTAACTTTTCTTTTGAAACATTAAAATACGTCTATATAGATGTAAATATATTTTTCTCTTTATAACCTTCTGTATCATTTTGACATACGCAGGCCAGATCTGAGGACCCAGAGGCTGAGGATATCTCTTGGCTAAGATGATCCTCGGCTTTGTACAGAAGAGCCATCAGGAAGTGGGAAGTGAAAGCCGAGTTTATTGAACAATGTAAGTGAGAGTACAGTGGACAGGGAGTCTGGGACACTCCAAAAGGAAAGGAGAATGATTCTCTTCATCAGTTGGAGTTAGGGGTTCAAACTGGAAAGGGTCCAGGGAACATGTTACTTCAGAAATCCAGGGTAGGATTGAATTCAAAGGTGAGTGACAGGTGATTAATAGGTGTTATTTCATAAATCATCGAAGGTGGAGGTACTGATGCCAGACTCTGGGTAAGGTTTATTCAAACCTGATGTCCTGGAACATGTTTGAGATTCTGTTCTTTTTAGATGTTATCAGATATCTGGACACCTAGGACAAAACTCAAAGAATGATTAACTTTCTTGCCTCCCCCTTGGAGTGAGAACATAGCTTCTTTGGTTTGGGGCCTTGCAGAAAAACAGCAGAGATGAAGCCTTTCTAAAAATGGAATCCTTCAGTTTCCCTATCTAGATTTGAGTCCTTTTGGATATTGAAAATGAAGGATAAATAATGGTCTAGTCTCTAGAATTTATTTTTTGAAACTCTAACAACAACAAAAGGCAAACAACTTAATTTTAAAATAAGCAAAGGACTTCAGTAGACATTTTTCCAAAGAAAATATACAAGTTGTCAACAAACACATGAAAGAATGCTCAACGTCATTATTCGCTAGGAAATGCAAATCAGAACCACAGTGAGAAGCCACTTCACACTCACTAGGATGGCTAGAATAAAACATAAACAAACAAACAAATAAATAAATAAACAAAGGTGGAAAATGAGGGTTGGGAAAGATGCGGAGAAATTGGAATCCTTTTTTTTTTTTTTAAAGATTTTATTTATTTATTTGACAGACAGAGATCACAAGTAGGCAGAGAGGCAGGCAGAGAGAGAGTAGGAAGCAGGCTCCCTGCTGAGCAGAGAGCCCGACCTAGGGCTCCATCCCAGGATCCCTGAGATCATGACCCCAGCCGGAAGGCAGGGGCCGAACCCACTGAACCACCCTGGCGCCCTGGAATCCTTGTTAAACATGGAATTACCATATGACCCAGCATTTTCACTCCTAGGTGTTTATCCAAACAAAAAACAAACAAAAAACCAAAACAACAACAAAAAACCACCCCAAAAAACAAAAAACCATGTTCCTAGCAGCAGCAATATTGACAACAGCCAAAAGGCAGAAAGAACCCAAATGCCCATCACGGATGAATGGATAAACAATACTCGGCATGCGTACAATGTAATAATATTCAGTCATGTCACCTACGAGGTGGAAGAACCTCAAAAACATTTTACTAAGTGGAGGAGGCCAGACACAAAAGATCACACCTATGATTCCATTTAGAAGAAATGTCCAGAATGAGCCCCAAGTACCAGAAAGCTGACGAGTGGTAGCCAGGGGCTGGGAGTGGGGAGGGGAGAATGGATAGCAAGAGTTCTAAATGGGGGGCGCCTGGGTGGCTCAGTGGGTTAAGCCGCTGCCTTCGGCTCAGGTCATGATCTCAGGGTCCTGGGATCGAGTCCCGCATTGGGCTCTCTGCTCAGCAGGGAGCCTGCTTCCTCCTCTCTGTCTGCCTGCCTCTCTGCCTACTTGTGATCTCTCTCTGCCAAATAAGTAAAATAAAATCTTAAAAAAAGGGACGCCTGGGTGGCTCAGTTGGTTGGACGACTGCCTTCGGCTCAGGGCGTGATCCTGGAGTCCCGGGATCGAGTCCCGCATCGGGCTCCCAGCTCCATGGGGAGTCTGCTTCCCTCTCTGACCTTCTCCTCGCTCATGCTCTCTCTCACTGTCTCTCTCTCTCAAATAAATAAATAAAATCTTAAAAAAAAAAATCTTAAAAAAAAGGGGGGGGCATTAGAGAGGAGAAGGGAATTTGGGTAAATTGGAAAGGGAGGTGAACCATGAGAGACTATGGACTCTGAAAAACAATCTGAGGGGTTTGAAGTGGCGGGGGCGTGGGAGGTTGGGGTACCAGGTGGTGGGTATTATAGAGGGCACGGATTGCATGGAGCACTGGGTGTGGTGAAAAAATAATGAATAATGTTTTTCTGAAAATAATAAATTGGGGGGAAAAAAAGAGTTCTAAATGGGGATGGGGTTTCCTGCTAGACGATAGAAATGTCTCCAAACTCGGTAACAGCGGTGTTCCCAAAATACAGAAAACGTCCCGAACTGTTAACTTTCTGCTGTGCTCCATTAAGAACCCGGGGAGAGGGACGCCTGGGTGGCTCAGTTGGTTAAGCAGCTGCCTTCGGCTCGGGTCATGATCCCGGCGTCCTGGGATCGAGTCCCACATCGGGCTCCTTGCTCGGCGGGGAGCCTGCTTCTCCCTCTGCCTCTGCCTGCCTCTCTGTCTGCCTGTGCTCACTCTCCCTCTCTCTCTCTGACAAATAAATAAATAAAATCTTAAAAAAAAAAAAAAAAAAAGAACCCGGGGAGAAGGAGAAGGGAAGCTGGCCGGCTCTTCCCTCCCAGGCCCGCGGCCGCGCGGACAACGGTGGCCTCCTTGCGGGCCGCACACCGCCTGCCCGGCCCAAATCGACACCCCGGATGGAGAATCTAGAGGGCGACGTGGGTTGAGGAAATGACAACAAGGGTACCACAGAAGACGCTATCACCAGCGAGAGAGACAGGCGCGCCGAACGCTCCGCGCAGACCGCCCCAACCCGACAAGGTTATACGGCTCCGCGCAGGCGCACGTTTGCGCCGGATCCGCAGGGGACCACCCGGACCACAGGAGCCTGGGGCGGAGCCTAGAGGCAGGGCCAGAGGCGGGGTGGAACGCGAGGGAAACCGGAACTCCTCAGCAGTGGGCGCGGGTTTCTGGCCGGAGCTTGGGTTCCGAGGTCAAAGTCCGGCAGGCTGCGAAGCCGACTTCCGGAGACTGTCCCGTCTGAGCGGCGTGAAGGGAGGCGGTAGCGATGAGGCAGAAGCACTACCTTGAGGCTGCGGCGCGGCAGCTACACGATAGCTGCCCGGGCCAGGCCCGCTATCTCCTGTAAGAGAAGGGCGGGAGGGGAGGCGGGCGGCGGCGGCGGCGGTGGGGTCCCTCCTCCTCCCTCACGAGTCTCCTTCTCCTTTCCAGCTGGGCCTACAGTTCGTCACACGGTAGGGAGAACGTCCGACGCTTGTGGGTCAGGCTCTCGGCGCCTCGTCCCGCTCCGTTCCGCGCCCCGCTCAGGACGACGCAAAAAAGCAATCTCCTCGAACCACTGCCCTCCTAAATCCCCCCGGGGGCTGCGAAAGCTCCAAATTCCTAGGACGTCTTTTCTAGTTACACTCCCTTCCCTTGGCGACAGTTTTTCATCCAGGCTCATGGCTTCCAGATGTGTATCCCAAGCAAGACCTCTCCCCATTCTAGGCTCGTATCCAGATGTCTTCTTGACACCTGCTTCGGAATCTGTGTCAGGGCGGAACTCGAGCTTTACGCCTGCAGCACAGTCGTCCTCCAGTTCTTCCCCGTTCAATAACGCTGATTCCATCCGGGGAGTGAATTCCGCCCCCGAGACCCTGGGGCCGTTCGCGGCTCCCTGAGAGCCTTCCTCCCCAAGCCAGTGTGCCAGCAAATACGCCTCTTGGCTTTGGAGTATATGCAGCACCTCGTCTCTTCTCACCAGGCCATGTCGCCGTCTTGGACCGGGGCAGCGGCTGGGCCGTTGCCAGCCGCGCTCCTGCTGTGCTACATCCATCCTCAGCTGAGCGGCCAGAGTGAGCGCAGGAGGAACCTAAGCTTGATCCTGTTGCTTCTCTGCCACAAACTCTCAGATGTCTTGACATCTCAGAGTAAAAGTGGAAAGAAAGTTTTGTGGGGGTTTTTTTGTTTTTTTTTTTAAAGATTTTATTTATTTGACCCAGAGAGAGAGCCCAAGCAGGGGGAGAGGCCGAGGGAGAGGGAGCAGGCTCCCTGCAGAGTAGGGGACGCCCGATACGGGACTCAGTCCCAGGACTCTGGGATCATGACCGGAGCTGAAGGCAGTGGTTTAACGAACTGAGCCACCCAGGTGCCCCAAAGTGAAAAAAATATTTTTTTATTTTAAAGATTTTATTTACTTATTTGACGGATCACACAGTAGGCAGAAAGAGGGGGAAGCAGGCTCCCCGATGAGCAGAGAACCCCATTCGGGGCTCGATTCCAGGACTCTGGGATCATGACCTGAGCTGAAGGCAGAGGCTTAACCCACTGAGCCACCCAGGCGCCCCAAAGTGAAATTTTTTTTAAAAGGACTACAGGGCCCTATATCAGAATCCCACATTACTTCTCTGGCCTGCTTTCCCTTTTGCTCACTCAACTGTTAGGCCTCCTTGCTTTCCAAGTTGCCCCCATCCTTGGCCTGGAACTCTGACCTCATATATCTGCGTGGATTGCTTTCTTGTTTCCTCCTGCTCTCTACAGGTCACTCCACAAAGCCTACCATGGCTACCTTATTAAAGACCAGGGCAGCTCCATCGCCACTCCCTGTTCATCTCCTTTTTTTCCCCCCAGCACTACACATTCGATGTTGCTATATTTACTTTCTCCCTACATGAATTGTCCTGTATTCACTGTTCTGTCTCTTCTACACAGAACTGTGCATGACACTGGACAGTCATTCAGTAAATGTGAATGAATTTAACATGTGGCAGAACTGAATTACAAGCATGGTCCTTAGTTGTATACTTAGCAGAGTGCGCACTAACAAATATTTGTTGAATAAATCTTTGATGTACCTACGTTCCTTTCCAGCTGTATCACCCCCACAGCCTCACCTTTCCCTAATAGTCATGCTTTCTTTTTCACTGTACTTCCACCTGAAAGCCCTTTTCCAGTAATGGATACCATCTCTAAGTACAGATATTTGGAGTATTTGACCTTTGTAAAGCCATTTATTTGGAGTATTTCTGGCTGGTCCACACAGAGTTTAATAGTTTCCAGGACATTTTAATCATATTCTGTTAACAGTTGTTACTAATCTTACTCATGTTTGCTTAGGGCTCCCCCAGAATGTGAGTTATTTAAAGATAGAAGCTCTTTTGCTCTTTACTTATGACTTCCCAGCCTAGCGTGGTAAATGGCTTTCTTGATGTGCATAGACAAGCTGGAGCAAGTCTGTTCTCCTATTACCTTGTACTGAGAGCTACCTGCAGAAAGCCTGGCCTACAAATCACAAAATTGTGTGCTAATTGTTTAAAAAAGAAAGTATATAACTTACTGATTTGTGATAAATATGTTTGTAAAATTGGTGAGACAGCCTTTTTTACATAGTAACAACTAATAAGTAAGGTAGCAAAAAATGGGGACCTAACTGGTCTGTTGCTAAAAGGAGGGAATGGGTAGAATTACAGTGTTTTGCAAAATAAATTATTGCCAATTTGCCTTTTTTGCAAGTACTCATATTTTGAGTTTGCTTAAAGAGAATATCTGTTCATATTAAATAGTATACTTGATCACAGAGTATTGGCTGTTTGAGGTAACAAAATATTCTAATTTGCTGAATCATGAGTTTCGTTTGTATAATTTCAGATGCTAACATCACTTTTGAAGGAACATGTCCATACTGTTTCCAGTTGCTGGTTTTGGATAACTCTCGGGTGCGCCTCAAACCCAAGTCCAAACTGACTCCCAAAATACAAAAACTTCTTAATCGAGAAGCAAGAAATTATACACTTAGTTTTAAAGAAGCAAAACTTGTGAAAAGATATAAAGACTCCAAAAGTGTATTGGTAAGATTACAGTGTAATATTGGTAAGATTATGTGTAAATAAACTAGAATTTCCTTTTACTTAAAATGAGGTTGATTAAGGATCAGGCTACATATAACTCAGAGGTTTGTGATAATATACACAGGATGTCAAAATGTGCACATAACTTTTTTTCTAGTGATCTTTCATCAAGAGTAAAACTTAGTTTTAAAAAAAATTTTTAAGATTTTATTTATTTATTTGACAGAGTGAGATCACAAGTAGGCAGAGGGAGTGGGGGAAGCAGCTCCCCGCTGAGCAGAGAACCCGATGGGGGGCTCGATCCCAGGACCCTGAGATCATGACCTGAGCTGAAGGCAGAGGCTTTAACCCACTGAGCCACCCAGGTGCCCCTAAAATTTTTGATTGATGTATAGCTGATATGTTCTTTTCAAGTTGACACACAGTGATTTGACAATTACATACATTAGGAAATTCCGACCATGAAATTCCGACAATTACATACATTATGAAATTCTGCCTCTGGATTTAATGAAGTAAAGAGGTGTGAGAATTCATTCAGTTGGTCTTATGAATTGATTTAGACCTATATTTGAAGAATATAGAATCAGTAAGGGTTTGCAGGGGTCACTTAGATTTTCAGTGATAATTTGCCAAGTTTTATTGAAAAACAACTTAAAGTTCTGTGGCAAATGTTAAATGTTAACTGCTGTTATGAAGAACATTGTTCCAGAAGTTAACCGGGTATCACAGTCCCCTTTATTCCCCAAACATGGTTTTACATTGAAAAAGTAGAGACTTTGTTATCTTTAAAAAGGTGTTTTAGGGGTACCTGGCTGGCTCAGTAGGTGGAGCATGTGACTCTTGATCTTGGGGTCATGAGTTCAAGTCCCACATTGGGTGTACAGATTACTTAAAATCTTTTAAATAAATAAAAATTAAAATTTTTTAAATTTACAATTGTTTAGCCAATAACTTTTAATTGTAGATTTTCTCATTTGTATCTTGTCTGATTGCTGCTGCTGGATTACAGACTCCCTGAGGGCAGCCTCTCAACCTGCTTGTACCTGGTGTAGTCCCTTAATCCAAGAATTTAATGAACATGTAATTTATTGGGTTAGATTATAAGACAAATGAGGCCCAATATTTCTTCTTTTTATGTTAGTTGACTACTTGTAAAACATGCAACAGAACAGTTAAACATCATGGTAAAAGTAGAAGCTTTCTCTCAGCACTGAAGAGCAGTCCTACTACTCCTACGAGTAAGCTCAGCCTGAAGACACCAGAAAGAAAGACTCCCAGTTCTGCAAACCTAAATCCTAAGTGTGGTTCCAAAGGCAAGAGCCCAGCCTTGATATTCAGGTATCTTAATTCATTAAGCTATTTGCATTGCTGGTGTGAGCTCTTATTTCTTCAACTTCCCTCTGTTTAATATATACTCCCTAAATCTGCCATGCACTCCAGGCCTTGGCCCCATTTTTTTCCTCCATTACCTTTTCTTCTCTAATATCCTGTACATACATCTTTCATTCCCATCTCTGCTTATAAATTCCAGCCATATTCTTTTACTTCCAACCTCTCCCTTTACTTGTTCCCAGCTGCTACTAAATATATCCACTTTATTCCCCCAGCATGTCCCCACCTGCTCATCCTCCTAAGTTCCTTCTGTCAGTGAACATACATGCCTTTGTAGACAGTCTAACCTGAAATGGTGAGTAGAGTAAACAACACCTAGTCCCTTGGTTTTTGTCCATTTAGTCACCAGTTTCTATCTGCCCTTCCTCCATGGGGTTTGCATCTGTTCTCCTTTTTTCCTCCTACTGTGTTCAGTCTGTGTTCCTCTTTTGCTGGGATTACTACAGTAGTTTCCTGCTTCTAGTTTCAAACGCTTGTAGTCTAATAATTTCCCTACAGCACAGCTCTGATGAGAAGCCTTTACCATCTCACGCCATAGCATCTAGATCAAACGTTCCCTCATGGCTTCCCAGTCCTTCCTACCTGGCACCAGTGCATGTGCCTTCTTATTTTGCCTTAAATCATCCTGTGTATTAGCAAAACTGAACTGAAGTAAACTCACAGTTTATGTTCCTGCTCTGAACCTTTGTTCTTGATATTGCCTCTGTCAGAAATTCCTGGGGAAGTCTCACTGAATAGCGATTTGTTAGCTGCTACTAAGTTAACTATATGACTGAGCACCAAACTATTTTTGTAGTTCACAGTACTTTATTCACTGTGATAGTAAATTTAGTTCCTTAGAAACTGTGAAAGGAATTTTCTGAACATTTTGTACCAAAAGAGAAACTGAGTCTGGTAGTTTCTTGAACATAAACAGCAAAATTCTGTAAAGAGTGAAATTTATCTGTTTACTGCATTGAGTTTTTTATATTGGGTTGACATTTATAAAATTGGATAAGAATTGAAATTTTGTCTATTTTTCTCTGTATTTTGATTTAATTATTTTTATATTTGGCATGATAAGAATTCATAGAAGTTTCTACCTTATTGGATAATTGTAGATAAAATTTGGCTTATTTAAAATATATTAAAATGAAATATTTAAAATAATTCACTTGCATATAGAACGGACTGCTTCTTAGTTATATGCACAAATGAGAAAGATACTTCACATTTGTTGTATACATGGGGAGTAGAAGAGGGATCAGACTGATAAACCCCAATAAAGTTTCATGGGTATGGAACACAGTTGGAGGGCATGAAACAGAAGAAAACAGAAATATACGGCAGCTGGGAATCACTTATTCAGCAAATATTTTTAGAAGACCTCTTCTGTGCCCGGCACTATTAAGAAGCAGTGGAATATATAATTAGTAGTGCAAATTCTGCCCTATGGAGTTTATGTTCTAGCTTGGGAGATATAATTCAGTGGTACCTGCACGGGTAGGTTGAAATTCTTCATTTTTGAGAAAGGTAGTGGTCTTGAGCTGTGAAGAAACAGGTTTTTAAAGTCCTTAGAATTGTCATGAATCTTGATATCAAACTTAAAGGGGACTCAGGCCTGATGACACTTGACTTATAGCCTTCCTCAAGTGTGATAGAAACTTCCAGAACCACCAAGTATACCTCCTGAATGTTGCCTAAAGCCTATGTAGTGAGGAGATTTTTAACAAGATGGGAATGAATGCTGGGTTCAGCCACTGCTCGTTTACCGCCATAATACACAGGAGTAGAAAAGGATTCTAGTTGCAATTATTCAGGCTAAGCAGGAAAAGCACTTTTAAACTTATGTATCAGTATACCTAAGTGTGGTTTTGTTTGTTTTCAGGACACCTACATCTGGACAGTCAACACCCACTTGCTCCTCAAAGAATGTGAGCAAAACAAAGAAACATTTCTCTAAACTAAAAATGTTGCTTAGTCAGAGTGAATCCCAAAAGAATTCAAAAGTGGACTTCAGAAATTTCTTACTGTCTTTGTAAAGGATGGGCTCTGAAAATAAATGTTTAATGCAATTTCTGAAACTAAGGTTAGCCAGAAAAATATCTTTCTTAAAACTTTTATTTTTTCTGGGTTGCCAGGGTGGCCCAGGTTGGTTAAGCATCTGCCTTTGGCTTGAGTCATGATCCCAAGGTCCTGGGATCAAGCCCCACATTGGGCTCCTGGCTCAGCGGGTAGTCTGCTTCTCCCTACCCCGGCTTGTGTGCTCGCTTGCTTTCTCTATCTCTCATGTGCTTACTTTCAAAAAAATAAAATCTTTTTTAAAAAAAAAACCCTTTTATTTATTCTTTAAATACATGGAATCTAGGATCCAAGAACAAACTTTTCTGGGCATTTTTCAGTGGTTTTGAAGAAAATAGCTCATGAAAATGAATAAATGAAACCTGCCTACCTCACAGGTGGTTGTGGGAATCAAAAATATATGAAAACCCTTGTAAGTAGCAAATCTATTATCGACATTGAGTGGTTATTTTATCTTCTTTTTTTTAAAAGATTTTATTTATTTGACACACAAATAATTTTGCACGCAAAAGTAAATATATAGGGCATTCTTAATTGTAAATCATTCAAATATGCCAGATTTCATTTTTTTAAAAAAGATTTTATTTGACACAAATAATTTTGCACGCAAAAGTAAATATATAGGGCATTCTTAGTTGTAAATCATTCAAATACACCAGATTTCATTTTTTTTTTTTAAAGATTTTATTTATTTGACAGAGATCACAAGCAGGCAGAGAGAGAGGAAGGGAAGCAGGCTCCCTGCTGAGCAGAGAGCCTGATGTGGGGCTCGATCCCAGGACTCTGGGATCATGACCTGAGCCGAAGGCAGAGGCTTTAACCCACTGAGCCACCCAGATTTCATTTTTACAACTTCCTATTGTTCCTAGCAATGTTTTATCACAAGTGGCATTTCATTTGCTCTGGTGAAGACTTAATTTCTGGGTCTAAAATTTAGAGCAGAATACAACATAGTTACAGTTTAGCTATGTTAAATCTTCTCTGGAACATAGATACACTAAAATGATAATTTTTTTTTTTTTTTTTTTTTTTTTAAGAGGCTAGGGTTGTATTCAACCTGTCTTCTAAAAATTCCTTAAATAAATAATTTGGATACTTTAAATTACTTCCAAGCTCTCTCTGCTGTTTAAAAATTTAAAACTAAACTTCTCCCATTAGGGCTTGGCAAACTCTGAAAGGCCAGGGTTATTCCTGAGTTGGTCTTGTAGTTACATGAAGTGAAATTATACTACTAGTGCCAGCATTAGAGAGGGATGGCAAGAGTCATCACTGTGAACTTTAGCCTCTGAGCCACAGGCTGAGAGAGCTGGGCCTTCCCTCTCTATCCAGGGCATCTGGCACAATTCTTTGGTCATGTTACCTTACCTTTCTGGCTAACTTCTCACTGGAGTATCTGTTTTTCTTCTTGCTCTTCTCTCTTCTGCTCTCTCTGATCACCCATAGTGAGCTCTTTATAGTTTTTAGGACATACCATTTTCTTGCCAGTTTGGGCCTTTGCATGGTTTTGCAGAATGCCCTCCACTTCAACCCTACTGTATTATGAGGGGCCACTTTTATCAAAGTGCAGGTGACCCTGTAGAGTTTCCCATTTCTGATTGTGTCCCCATCTGCCTGGTGAGCTCTTTGCAGGCCTGCATGATGTCATTTGCTGTGGCCCAGAGCACAAGCTCTGCAAATATCCCTAAACCACTACATTGACATTTGAATTCTGTAGCCCACTTGTTACATACCAGATTTAGAACCAAGGTCCTTTTAGCCACCTGACTGGGAAATGGATGAGAAGTGGTAAAAGCAGGAACTTGTAGGTGGGAAGTTAGTCACATTACCTCAGGAGCAAATGAAAAAATACCATGGATTCTTGACTTTCTTTTCTGTTTAAGAGAAGGATTTGGGGCATCTTTAAAGAGAATACTAAAATAATACTGTGGACATAACACTCAGAAGGAAACCTAGAACTATGTCTTCATAACCTCAGATTAAGCAGTGGTTTCTTAGCTATGACACCAAAATCACAAGCAACAAAAGAAAAAATAGATAAACTGGACTTCAAAATTAAAAAGTTGTGTGTTTCAAATAAGGACAGCATCAAAAAATGAAGAGATAACCCACTGAATGGGAGAAATGTTTGCAAATCATGTATCTCTTAAGAGGCCTATATCTAGAATTATAAAAAACTTAAAATGCAATAATAAACAGACGAAGATTCTGAGCAGACAATTCTCCAAGGGAACAAATGGCCAACAAGCACACGAAAAGATGCTCAACATCTTCCATCTAACATTAGTCATTAGGGAAATCCAAATCAAAACAAGGAGCTACCACTTCATACCCACTAGAATAGCTAAAATCACGAGGACAGTAATAAATGTTGAGGAGAATGTGGTGAAATTAGAACTCTGACACACTGCTTCTGGGACTGTAAAATTTGTGCAACCGTGTAAGAATTTGTCATCCTCCAGAAGTTAAACATAGTATTAACATACGACCCACAACACCACTCCTAGTTATATACCCAACAGTACTGAAAACAAAATCTTGTATATGAATATTCATAGCAACATTATTTGTAATAGCCAAGAAGTGGAAACAAGTGAAATGTCAACCTAACTACTGTACAGATACATAAAATATGACATAGCCATATAGTGGAATATTCAGTCACAATAGTGAGTTTCTGATACATCCTAGAACATGGATAAACCTTGAAAATATGTTAACTGAAAGAAAGTAGACACAAAAGGTCACATAATGTATGGTTCAATTTATAAAGAATGCTCAGAATAGGAAAAATAGTGGCTGCCTGAGGCTGGGGGGTGAACAGGGAATAACTGCTGAAGAGTATGGAGTTTCTTAGGGTGACAAAAATGTTCTGGAATTAGCAATGGCCCCACAAGTCTGAATACTAAAACCCACTAAAGTCTACAATTTAAAAGGGTGACTTTTTTGGTATGTAAATTTTATCTCAGTAAAATTCTTTAAAAAAATGAAACATTTCCTAAACGGATTAGAGTGTAGATACTTGGGATTAAATGAAAATGATAGTCTCATAAGGAGAAGCAGCAGACAATGGCATTGTACAGCTCAGGCTCTGTACAGCTCCAACTCCTGGATGTCCGTCCCATGGCCATAGGACTTGTCCATACGCTGATGTATCTACTGCTGTGCTTCCTGAATGGCTCCACTTAGCTCTGGGCTGTTTGTCCAGGCATGGGATACGGGGCCTGGAACACGTGACCAGAGCACCAGGGATCCTGGAGGCTACAGCAACCCTATGCTAAAGACAGCCATGATGACAATGAAAAAGAGGCCCTCACCATCCAGAGAGGAATGGGATGGGCAGAACGCTGAGGAAGAAAACCTAATCAGGAATGGGTGGGAAAGGGGCAAGAGAGCATAGATCTAATGATTGCCTCATTAGTGTCACAAAGAACTTTGGTGTCACATAGTTGATGAAAATCTGTAGGCCACTGTTCTCTCCATTAGCACAGCACCTTGGACCTCAGCTGCAGAAAGCACAATGGTGACTTAATACGACCACTACTCAGATTTTAGAACTCAAGTAATATTCCGAGGTGGTTCACCCCAGAGAGGGACAGTGCCAGTGAATTAACCAGGCTCAAAATGCAATCACACATCTGAGACATCACTCTACTTCAAAGCTGAGTTCTCTCACCTTTCTCACTGGTGCCTGTCTTGCTTCTCTCGTGAGAAAAGCCAGCCTTCCTCCTACCCAATGGGCCAGTCTGCCCATCTAGCCTGGATGCCATCCCTGTTCTAACTCAGGTCAATGGAATAGTCCTGCCTTTTCCTTCACCTTCTCCTGGATCCTTCCCCTCCCCACTTTTTCTTCTTTCAGTAAACCATTTATTGATGTGTAACACCCACAGAGAAATAAATGCTCAAAGCTCTGACCACAAGCCTGGGGCGGATGCCTCTACTCGACTTGTAAGGAAGGCTCCCTTTCTGCCTATGCACAGCTCTTCTCACACAGAGGCCTGGTGAGACTTGTGCCTGTCTGAAATCCGGGTGGGGTGGGGGTGGGGGGAAGGGCTGCAACCCTAGGGTATGATTCATGTAGAAAGTGTTCAATATGCTTCTATCTCTCCTGGAACTAAACTTACAATTAAATAGAAACAGGAATTTTTATGAATAAAAATAAATTTCTGTAATAATATAGTTATTTGGAAAGAAAATACCAAAATACTTTTTAAAAGACATGGAGACAATTTTTCCAGAGATTACTTGCTTTAATTAAGTACAATTTTCCTTTTCTTCCTTTCTTTTTTTTAAGATTTATTTGAGAGAGAGAGAGAAAATGCAAGCAGAGACACGGGCACAGGCAGAGGGGGAGCAAGAACCATCAAGCAGACTCCCCACTGAGTGCAGAGCCTGGCATGGCACTCAATCCCAGGACCCTGAGGTCATGACCTGAGCTGAAATCAAGAGTTGGCTGCTTAACCAACTAAGCCATCCAGGTGCCCCATATAATTTTTATTTTCTATCTGGATGATTAAATTATTATATCTTGGCCAGTGAGAGGCCCTTCTAAGCTGGCTTTATTCTTACAACCCCATAAGAACTTTGAAAGCATCCTTCTTGCTTTCTTGCAAAGAAAGTTCCAGGACTGTCTTCATTCTCTCAGGCCTAAGACATGGAAGCATCCACTCTCCCAGAAACCCTGCTAGTTTCAAACAGAAAGTAGTGATGCCAGAAACAGAATGTTGGGGATACTTTTACTACGGGATAGTAATGGTATTGCTACCAGACTCCTCCAGAGTTAAGAGCTGGAAAAGATGAATTCTTAAAAATCCTGAGTTCTCATATTTAAAATTTACCTCTCACATTACCAAATGCCTACTTGAATGTTTTAACCCTTTAGCCAACTGAGAGTATTCTTTATAATGTGATAAACCATACAATTATTCCTTCAATTGTAATTCTTTTTTCTTTTTTAAGATTTTATTTATTTACTTGACAAACAGAGATCACAAGTAGGCAGAGACAGGCAGAGGCAGGGGGGCGGGTAGTAGCCTCCCTGCTGAGCAGAGAGCCCGATGTGGGGCTCGATCCCAGGACCCTGGGATCATGACCTGAGCTGAAGGCAGAGGTTTAACTCACTGAGCCACCCAGGCACCCCACTTGTAATTCTTAATTCTGACCAAGAATGACTTGTTTGGGAGGCAGTACAGGCTACTGGTTAAAAACCATATACTATGGTTAAGTTAACTTAAGGTTAAAACTGTAGCCTTTGTGGGAGACTATCACATTTAATTACCTCTGTAATCTTTGGCATTCTTAATTTCTAAGAGTCTGTTTCTTTCTATGTAAAGTGACAGTAATAATAGTACTTACCTGATAAGGATGCTGTGAGGACTCAGTGAGGTAGTACATGAAAAACACCCAGAAGAGTAGATCGCACGTTGAAAGTACTCAAGCAGTTTGTCCTAATATCATAAATGATCCCCAAAAATCTACATAATATTAATATCAACACTAATAAAAAAAACTACTAGAAGAAAAACATCTGGCATTACCCTAGGGTGGCCGTCCTTTGAATGCATTTGTAAAAAAATTGTTGCAATGATATTGACAAAGACTCTATTCTTTTTTTTTTTTTTTTAAAGATTTTATTTATTTATTTGAGAGAGAGAGACAGTGAGAGAGAGCATGAGCGAGGAGAAGGTCAGAGAGCAAAGCAGACTCCCCATGGAGCTGGGAGCCTGATGTGGGTCTCGATCCCGGGACTCCAGGATCACGCCCTGAGCCGAAGGCAGTCGTCCAACCAACTGAGCCACCCAGGCGTCCCGACAAAGACTCTATTCTTGACCAACTTTACAGAGGCTCTTCTGAACCCCATTTTTTTTTTACTAGGTATCGTCCTTGGGCTCTGCCTTCTACCTGCCTAACTCAGATTTAGCAAGAATCCTGCCAGGTCAGTTTAGGGAGAATTCCCCCACCCTTGACATCTGATCACTGTGGCCTGCCTTCATCAAGAATCCCCTCACCTTTGATGTCTCCTCTTAGTAATTTTCCACCCCATTAACCCCAATTCTGTTCCTTGGTTATAAAACCCAAGCTGTCTTTGACATCTTCCTAGTTGAGCCCCATCTCTCTCCCTGTTGGGATAGTCTTGATACATATCACAAAAGTCCTGGATTAAAAAAAAAAAAAAAAAAAAGCCTTTCTTACCCTTTTGACAAGTGTTAGAATAACTTTTTTGTTTAACATTATCAACACTTGTCTTAATATACCTTCAGTCTAATTATTTAAGTTCATATTCAATTCAAGGCAGTTTGGTGTTCTTTTTTTTTTTTTAATATTTTATTTATTATTTTACAGACAGAGATCACAAGTAGGCAGAGAAGCAGGCAGAGAGAGAGGGAGGAAGCAGGCTCCCTGCCAAGCAGAGAGCCGGATGCGGGGCTTGATCCCAGGACCCTGGGATCATGATCCGAGCCAAAGGCAAAGACTTAACCAACTGAGCCACCCAGGCGCCCCCAGTTTGGTGTTATAACAAGTGACAGACTTTGGCATTGATTCCTTAGGGAGACATGTGAGTACTGGAGATTAAGGGAATCCTGCTGTATGGATTCATTTTGTGAAATGCAGAAAACCCAAATGGTTCAGTGTCCAAAATTATGCACAAGGGGTCCTTCCAGCCTCAGTTGTGTCTTCCTGAAGTGGATTAATCCATAGTGGTAAGTGCAAGATTTTTATACCCAAGTTGCTTTGGAATAATTCCAAACCACATTTTACTTTTCTCAAAGACAGAAACTGTAGCAACACTTTTGGAATTAACATATTCTTTTATAAATTGGGCATCTCAAAATGTTAGTTTTAAATCTTGGGTACAATTATCAATTGTCCATAAAGTTAATAGACAAAAGAGAATGGAGTGGTACAAGTGTGTAAGTATATGGTTTTTAATATATTATATTACCATATACCAAAGTATATGGTTTTTAATATATTCAATTCAATCTCATTAAGCCCTTTTGTTTTGCTATGAAATATTTTAAATTTATCTTTTCAGACCAATTAGCTTTTTAGAGAACATTTTCTTACAATCACACACACACACACACACCCAACAAATGTATATTTAATTTACAATATCTAAAGAATGTCTTTAAATCCTTAACTTTTAGACATATATAATCTTTAGACTCATCATTAAATCATACTAGATTCAGATAAGTTATTTTATTGTTTCATTCTGAACTTAGGAAGAGATCACACAAAACTCATAAGGATTAGATAGTGGTATTACTTATCTATGTTTGGGTTTTTGTTTCAATATCTTGGAATTAATATTTACAGGGTATAGATCTAAATTCTCACTGTTAGTATTAGCGAACTAAAATACAAGCTACTTTTTTCATATACCCTCAGGAAAACACCAACTAGGAAACCTGGTATTTAAATATAATTGTGACTAATAAGAAGAGATGAATAGAAGTTTTTTAGGTTAGATCTAAAACTATCTTTTATTGTGGCCAAAAGCAGACCAATTTTTATTTACCAGTTACAGTTTTTATGTTGCATTTCCAAGTTAGTACAAGCCATGTTTCTGAATTTTAAATATGTCCTCAAACTTCTGCCTTTGGGTTGATCAAATACCTGACTTTTGGACAACTGGAATATAAAGGAGTGGTTGGGTAGCAGTATGGCTACCTTCCAGCTTCTGTTTAAAACTCTAACATGGACTTCTGGATTTTGTAGGGAGTACTCCTCCAGTAAGATTCTGGTAAGTACTGTGTTGTTTCCTCATATCACTTCAATAAAAACTTCGCTATGTCCATGAGCTTCAAGGATACATCTAAGACGCACCATCTTGTCTAGGATAAAAGTCCTCATTAGAGAAAATAGTTTATCTAAAATATTGCTGGCATACCAATTCTGTTCTAAAGAATTTATAAACTTTCTAATCAGTGTTAATATATGTTCACCAAATATGCTAATATTCTAAGCATTTCTCTGAAAACTACAGTACTTAAATATATGCGAGAAAAACACTCAGGCCAGTTTTACCTGGGGGATTTCAATAACCTCAATTAACATGTGAGCTTTCACATCCATATGATGCACTGACTAACATAACAAAAATAGAAACCAAATTAAAGTTGAAAGTAAACATGAAACAGGAATACTTTAAGCAAATGATGCTTATTACTGGCACTAACTTTTTACAATAAAAGTAACTACTTAGAATTTGTACAATGAGGGGCTCCTGGGTGGCTCAGTGGGTTAAAGCCTCTGCCTTTGGCTTGGGTTATGATCCAGGGTCCTGGGATCGAGCCCCACACTGGGCTCTCTGCTCAGCAGGGAGCCTGCTTCCACCTCTCTCCCTGTCTGCCTCTCTGTCCACTTGTGATCTCTGTCAAATTAATAAACAAAATCTTTAAAAAAAAAAAGAATTTGTACAATGAGAGCAACAAGCACTTAGTACATCTCCTCATTGTATCTAACTTCATTAGTGTACTCAAATGTATTAAGCTGTCAAAAATATATCTATTGAGGGGCACCTGGGTGGCTCAGTGGGTTAAAGCCTCTGCCTTTGGCTCAGGTCATGATCCCAGGGTCCTGGGATCGAGCCCCACATCGGGCTCTCTGCTCAGCAGGGAGCCTGCTTCCTCCTCTCTCTCTGCCTGCTTCTCTGTCTACTTGTGATTTCTGTCTGTCAAATAAATAAATAAAATCTTAAAAAAATATATATATATCTAGTAAATATTTTTTCATCTATTACTATGATTGAGTAGCATTTGAAAATAAAATTGCGTACTTATTGCCCTGGATTAAAGATTTTATTTGAGAGAGAGAGAGAGCATGCATCTGAGCAGGGGAAGGAGCAGAGGAGAGGAAGAGAGAATCAGAGCAGACTCTGTGCTGAGGGTGGAGACTGAAGCAGGGCTCCATCCCACAACCCTGAAACCATGACCTGAGCCGAAATCAAGAGTCAGATACTTAACTGCCTGAGCCCTGTCCTGGGTTATTTTGTTCTATATTTTTTAAAGATTTATTTTCTATTTGACAGAGAGCACAAGCAGGGGGAGCAGTAGACAAAGGGAGAGGGGGCAGCAGAGTCCCCAGTGAGCAGGCAGCCTGATGTGGGGCTCAATCCCAGGACCCTGGGATCATGACCTGAGCTGAAGGAAGATGCTTAACGGACTGGCAACCCAGGCGCCCTAATTAACAGTTCTTTCACTGTAGAACTATGAGGGTTTTTGGACTCATTTAAATAATAGAGCTTTTGGGACGCCTGGGTGGCTCAGTGGGTGAAAGCCTCTGCCTATGGCTCAGGTCATGATCCCATGGTCCTGGGATCGAGCCTTACATCGGGCTCTCTGCTCAGCAGGGAGCCTGCTTCCCTTCCTCTCTCTCTGCCTGCCTCTCTGCCTACTTGTGATTTCTGTCTGTCAAATAAATAAATAAAATCTTTAAATAATATAGAGCTTTTAAAAAATTCACACTGACAACGCTTCATATTAAAAAAAAAAAAAAAGATTTGGAGCACCTGGGTGGCTCAGTCAGTTGGGTGTCTGCCTTTGGCTCAGGTCATGATCCCAGGGTCTTGAGATCAAGCCCAGAGTCGGGCTCCCTACTCAGTGGGGGAGACCGCTTCTCCCTCTCCCTCTGCCTCCCTCCCCTGCTCATGCTGTTTCTCGCTTTCTAATAAATAAATAAAATCTTTTTAAAAAGATAGGTTTTCTGTTTAAATATTATTTTCAAGTCACATGCTTTGAGATTTTAAGATTAGTATCTTAAAAAAAATCAAAAAAGTCTATGCCATAAGAAAAAATTATACTTTAATCAGTCAATAAGTTCCATCATTAGCAGTTAGCTTTTTACTGGTTCCTGGTGGGGAAAATTACACCCAACTGGAAAAAAGAAAGAGCTTTATGCTATGGATATAAAATTTCACCACAACTGTAAACGTTCTGTCCATTAGTGGGTACAAAAACAAGAAACCCAGGATAAAGGAACTAGATCTTTCTTCATCATGCTAGCCGAGACATGGAGACTAGCACACTTCAAATGGAGAGAATGTTAAACCCTAATAATGACATTTGCTCAGGCTGGAGTAATTAGCGCTACCAACTAGATAGGAAAAGGACCTGGGCATGAAGCTCATCGAGATCCTGCATAGCTCAAACACCAGTTCAAGAGAAGAACGAAAAGAGTTTAATTTCCCTCCATTAAGCACACTCCAGCTGCAGTATATAACCAAAGCACCACTTCCCACCTTAGGGCAGTTGTAACTGGGTTACACAAAGAGTTTTTCCCCCACTGCTTTTATTTATTTATTTATTTATCTATCTATCTATCTATTTATTTATTTATTTAAAGATTTTATTTATTTGACAGACACAGTAAGAGAGAGAACACAAGTAGGGGGAGTGAGAGAGGGAGAAGCAGGCTTCCCACCAAAGCAGGGAGCCCAAAGCGGGGCTTGATCTTAGAACCCTGGGATCATGACCCAAGCCAAAGGCAGATGCTTAACGACTGAGCCACCCAGGTGCCCCACATTTATTTATTTTTATTATTAATACACAAAGATTTTAAGAAGAAGTCAAACACCATCAGTAGCACTCTGCTATTAACACGATCCCACAAAAGTACAAGATTTTTTAATTTAAATATCAAGGGCTGGAAAAAGGAGACAATAAATACTACTGTATTAATGCTTGATTTAAAACCTCTTAAGATCTCTCATTTGACTTGTATTTCTGTAAGTAAAAGGAAACCTTTTCCTGAACAAAGAAATAGGGTTTTTTGTTTCTTTTTTTAAAAAAGATTTTACTTATTCATTTGACAGAGAGAGACACAGTGAGAGAGGGAACACAAGCAGGGGAAGTGGGAGAGTGAGAAGCAGGCTTCCTGCCAAGTAGGGAGCCTGGTGCGAGGCTTGATCCCAGGACCCTGGAATCATGACCTGAGCCGAAGACAGACGCTTAACGACTGAGTCACCCAGGTGCCACAGAAATGGGGTTTTTAAAAGATGATAAACTTAGCCAAACAATACCAGCACAACTAAATTTTTCTAGAATATCTGAATTAGCTAATGGCTCTGCATAACAATTTCACTTAAATTCAAAATTTCAGTTTTGTATCACCTTTTCCACGGTGCATGGAATTCAAATGTGAAATGTATTTCTGAAACTCATTTTACATTCCACCTAAGTCAATTATTAAGATAATAATCATTATCTTTACCACAAAAGTACTAAAAATAGTTTCCATTTTTGATGTCATTGAACAGTTAGAAATAAAATCACAGGGATTTCAGCAACAAAAATAGCTAAACCTGTGGTGGTTTCACAACACCAAGGGCTAGTGAGTCTTTGAGATCCAGTAGTTGATGGCCTGACCCCAGCCTGCATTCAATTTCTCCGTCAATTTCCACACCTCTGACAAACTGCAAGACGTGCGCGAGACCAAGAAATGAAATAAGGAAATAAGGAAGAATTCGCCAGAGTGTAGAGTGGGGTTCTTTAAAACTTAAAAGAAGATAGATGAAAAGCATTTCTTGGCTTGTCAAGAAAGCACGCTTTATTTTATTTTTTTTATTTAACAGTTGCTTTTGTTGGAGCAAAACACTCCCTCTAACGGTTTCTCATACATTCGAAGAAATCTCTTTGAGGTAAAGTGTTGGATGCCTGAACAGTGATGCACAAAGCAAACCTGGAACCTGATTGTGGGTTGGAATTACCAAGAGGGCTTGTTAAAAAGATATATTGCTGGTCCCCACGCTCTGATTTTTCTGAGTCGGTAAATCTGGAGCCCAAGAATTTGCACTGCTAACAAGTTCTCAGCTAAGGCTAATATTGTTGGCCTATGGAGCCACTAATTTAGAAGAAATATGCTAGTTTAAAAATGAAAGTAAGCTTTGGGCAATTCTAAAAGTTGTCATTTTTAAACCTGTCAACTCTGAGAGAAGACATGCAGTTGGATAATCTCTGAATATCTCAAGAGATTTGACATTAACTATATAGAATATACTTATTAATAGTTCATTCTAACTCTATTTTGTTGATGTGAATAAGTACTGCTTTGAAAAAAAAAACAAATGGAAATCAAAGCAGAAACTTGCACAGATATTTGTACTCCCACATTCATAGCAATATTAACAAAATGTAGAAGCAATCCAAGTGTCCATCGACAGACAAATGGATTAACAAAATGTGGCATTATCCATACAATGGAATACTATTCAGTCTTAAAAAGGACACACGCCGGTGCCTGGGTGGCTCAGTGGGTTAAACCTCTGCCTTTGGCTTGGGTCATGATCCCAGGGTTCTGGGATCGAGCCCCACATCGGGCTCTCTGCTCAACAGGGAGCCTGCTTCCCCTCCTCTCTCTGCCTGCCACTCTGCCTACTTGTGATCTCTGTCAAATAAATAGATAAAATTAAAAAAAAAAAAAAAAAAAAAAGGACACACGCTACAACATGGATGAACCTAGAAGGCACTATGCTAAGTGAAATAAGCCAGTCACAAAAGGACAAATATTTTCAATCCCACTTTTATGAGGTACCTAGAGACTGAAATTAGAATGGTAGTTGCAAGGGGCTGGGGAATAGGCAGTTATTGTTTAATGGGTAGAGTCTCCACCGGAGAAGATGAAAAAAATCTAAAGATTCATGGTGGTGATGCTTGCATAACAATATTAATCATCAGTGTACTTAACACCAGAGTTACGCTTAAAAATGGTAAATTTTTCCTCCTCTCTCTCTCTCTGCCTGCTTCTCTGCCTACTTGTAATCTCTCTCTGTCAAATAAATAAATAAAATCTTTAAAAAAAAAAAAAAAAAAAAAAAAAAGGGCGCCTGGGTGGCTCAGTGGGTTAAGCCGCTGCCTTCGGCTCAGGTCATGATCTCAGGGTCCTGGGATCGAGTCCCGCATCGGGCTCTCTGCTCAGCAGGGAGCCTGCTTCCTCCTCTCTCTCTCTCTCTGCCTGCTTCTCTGCCTACTTGTAATCTCTCTCTGTCAAATAAATAAAATCTTTAAAAAAAAAATGGTAAATTTTTTCTTATGTGTTCTTTTTTTTGTTACGTGTATTTTACCTCAATAAAAACAAAAACAAAAACAAACCTGGGTGTAACATCCTTTGACAAGTCCCCTCCAGTAGTGCTGGTTTTTAACTTTCATACTTGCGTAATGTTAAAATTTCACTATTAACTTGACACTTGATGAAAAACGTGGATTTGGTAATCATGGAGCTGCTACATAATGTATCCACGTGATACGCATCATCGTGTAGTGGTTAAGAAACACAGTCTCAGGGGCACCTGGGTGGCTCAGTGGGTTAAGCCTCTGCCTTCAGCTCAGGTCATGGTCTCAGGGTCCTGGGATCAAGGGAAGCCTGCTTCCCCTTCTCTCTCTGCCTACTTGTGATCTCTCTCTGTCAAAATAAATAAATAAAAGAAAAGAAAAGAAAGAAGCACAGGCTCAGGACCGAACTTGGAGCTGGATCTGAATCCCAGCTTCACCATTTGACCTGTTCAGGGTCACAAAGAATTTACACTGTGTCTTAGTTTCCTCTGTGTGGAAGTGGATCATCAGAGTATCTATTGCAAAGAATATATGAAGTGCTTTGAACAGTTCCTGATGGGCACTTAAGTACCACATATGTGTGAACTACATTATTGTTTAGTATAGACTCTAACTGATTTGTAGGGCACTATTTCTCAAAGTACATCAAAATAATTTGGGTACCTTGCTTAAAATGCAGACTTCTAGATCCCAAATCTTCTGAAACAGTATCTTTGGATATAGGTTCCACTGTACAAAACCTGCTACTTTAAGGGGGAAAACTGGAGTGGGAATGGGAAGCACCTGGATTCAGATAAAGTGACCAGAAGACTTACAGGAATAGAGAACCAGGAGCAGTGGTAGAGGACATTTCCTCAACACTTAGACAATAAGAATCACAGAAAATTCTGATTCAGTAGTTAAGTGCACTTTCTGAAAATGTCCCAAGTGAGTCTTCTCAAAGAAGTTTGGCAAATAATGCCCTAGAGACTCCCACAGATTTTAGTATTCCCCAATTCTGTTTTAAATTCAAGATGCGGTGAAGACCTGTGCTCCTGAAGTGCGAAGTACCAAATGAATCTATTCATGCAAAAGCACTGCGGCATTACTGTGCGGTAGGCCACAAAAGAAGAGGTGATCTGATTCTCTCCCCATAAGGAATTTGTTGAAGAATGAGCTACAAAACCCGTATCTTATTCTTACCTGGAATTACACATTGTGAAGTACATCATGGACTTCAAAGGCCGTCTAGAGTCGTGGTTGTCAACAATGTGGTCCCTCAACTCAGTGGCATTAGCATCAAACTGTTAAAAATCTAAACTATCAGGCCTTACCCCAGAAGCTCTGGGAGGAGGGCCCAGTGATCAGTAGTTTAATCGCCTTCCAGATAATCCTGATGTTCGCTCAAGTTTGGGAACCAGTGGCCAAGCCAAAGGAATCTCCTTCAACAGTTTCTCCACCAAAAAGTCACTGAATACTTCCAGTACTCTGCTTCCTTCCCAGTCCATTAATTTGTCCCCTCCTACCCCACATTCAATTAACCAGATTCAGAGAAATCATCTACACATTTCAAAAACAACATAAAACTTTATTAAGAACATCTTATATTGTCATCAGATACAGGCAAAGAAAAAGGGGTAAATAAACAGGGAAACTTCATCTTCCCATGTGCTATTGCCACCTCAGAACAGACTCGTGTGCAGATGGCTGGAATTACAGATGGCAACAAATGCTCTGTATAAATAAATTCAGTAACACAATGCTCCCTTTCTATACAGAGAAGAACTGGGTTTACACTTTAAAAAGCTTTGATATAGTGCAACAACTATGAAACAAGACTACATCTTTTAGGAGCTATTTCTTAATAGAATACAAAGCAGTTTTGTAGCTTTATTTTATTTTATATAATACAAATTTTTAGAATGGAAAATTCAGAAAGGGCATTCTAACTTTCCAATTAATTTGTACTTTTGAGTTTTTTCTCAGAGCCAGTTCAATAACTCTACTTTAATTGACGATCTGCTCATCTGCAGTGACAACTGACAACCTAGTTTTGTTCTTTTAATTTTGCAAATCAAGATAACCAGGTCATCCCAGCTTTTGCTGATTCTGAAGGAATTCTTATAGAAAAACCCTGATTCAGAGTGCTTGTGAGAAGAGGGACCAAAATAGCTGCATCTGGACTGGTTTTCCTAGAGGGGGAGGCTGGCTACTGAGCACAGCTGATTTTCTCAGACTCCCGGGTTCCCCCAGGTGGTTATTTTACTTACTGTAGTGATGGAAGGAGCAGAGGGAACGCCAGGGAAGCTGTTCAAATTGCCACTCCAGACAGCTCTCTGCACTGTTTGTGGAGAAAAGAGTGATGGTATCCATTCAAACCACAGTACCCCTACTGCAAGTGTGGTGACATGCTTCTCTCTCGAGGGGCCAGGCCAAACTGCACTCAAAGATGCATGATTTGCCTCATGTACATACACAGTGGAGAAAATGCTCATGATTTACAATTTGGTATTACAGTACCCTATCTTACCCCATTTCTTGAGAAAATCTAAGTCTACCTTTTAGAAAGGAAGGCGATTTGCTGCCAAGGCTTACCAAGTTAACTATCGTAAGGCTGAAAAGATAACTTCTAAACCAGACCATAGTATTTGTGTTTACAGTTAGTGAATTAGCCAACAGCTAAAGGTTTGTGGAGGATTGGTCAAAGGGTGGGACTGGGGGTAGGATTCAGGTTGAGTACTATCACTTATCACAAATCGCATCAAGCTCTTTAAAAAAATAATGCATTTTTATCATAAATATTTAGAACAGATACTGGCATTAAAATCAGTACCTAAGTCAGAAGTCTGTCTTAAATGGTGAAAATATTTCAACAAACTTCTAATAATTCAAATCTTCCCAGGAGTACATAGTTTATAAATTAGTTTTAAATGGAAAAAAATATATTTTGAATGGGTAAGTCACCATTTTAGCAGATCATAAATAAGATCAAGACGTTGAAAATAAATTAATATACAAGTTTTTGCTTTCACTTTAACAAGAAAAACTAACTTACATGGTATACTTTTCTAACAGGTATTAACTAGGTTTTTATAATTGTGCACTGGTTACCCCACCACCCCCATGCTAAATCTTCTTACATATCCTACACCTAGGGACAGAGGTACACAAGACAGACAGACATACACCTCAATGTGTGAGTCTGGCTGCTGCACACCATTTCCTTGGTTAGAGTGATGTTACAAATGCTGGTCAGGATCTATTAGTAATTTGTCAACCACATTACAAGTTAAGTACACTCGTGGTTAAGTGGATTAGGTTCCCAGGTGAGCTTTCTGTGATAGTGTTTACAGGGAACCTAACTACTATTGTTGCTGTGAGAAAATGTGCCCAGAGTCCCAAAAGTTGACTAGAAGACTGGAATATAAGCCATATATGTATGGGGACTACTAATATGTGTCTATGTTTTGAAGAGAGGTCAAACGGTTAAAAGCACTGTTCTCAGAACTACTGGGTACTGAAAATAAATATTTGCCTTCTCCTTAACATATAAATTCATTTTAACTATAATTTCTAATATTGAGAACAAAAGAGTGAAGCCATTCAGACTAGTGAGACATAATTGGCTTGTGGGATTTAACAGATGTTTTATTAACTATCTAGCTTGAATCTGCTTACAAGGAAAAGAAAAATGTCTAATATGTAATGAATGAAAATAATGTTTATCCTAAGTCATTATTGAGTACAAATCCACAGCTTAACAATGTGATTTAAAAAGAAAGCAGGAGAGCATGCAACTGCTCTAACACACAGGGTTAGAAATAAAAGGTAAAAGTACATTTGTTTTGGTAATTCTAAATATACAAATATAGCATTTGCCAGATCTACCCTGTAGTGTAGCACTGCTTAATTTCCAAATATACAGTCATTCAAAAACTTTAAGGAAACATTAAAAATGTTCCAGGTTACTTTACTGAACTTCAAGGAATATTGTGTTGAGAGTTTAGAGCTAAAAATACTATTGTTTTAAAAGTTAAATGGCTAAGCAAATAATAAAAGTATCATTATTTTATTTCTTTTAATCCCCTAGATGGTTTTATGTTAAAGGGATTCATTATGTTAAAAGGAGACTGATTTGAAAATAGCAATCAGTTCCAGGATCAAAGTTGTCCTCTTGGTAGAAGGTCAAATTTTACAACACTTCCAAAGCATTTCCATATTAATCTATTCAAATAATTCTAAACAGTTTGATCGAGGGGGTCCCTATTTAACATTCCTTTTATTCTACACTGGCAGCTGGAATGGAACCCCTACAGGACTAGTGTGGAAAAGTCCTCTAAGCTTTAATCTGACCCTTACTTTAGTGTTAAATTACTGACCTCTAGGGAATAAGGAATCAAAGGCATTAAGAGGCACAGAACTGATATTTTGGTCAGGGAGAAGGGTGAAGATTAAGTTGGAACATTTAGTCACTTCTACAATCAAGTCCTAACTATACCATAATAAAATCTCTACCAACTCTTGATTACTTCTCACCCTTTAGGAATTACATACTTTACAGTGATTACATACTGAAGAAAATAAAGAAAAATATTTGAAAATACACGAAGAAATAGAAACATGGAATTTCTCACAAGGCCCTGGATCAAAAAAATTTACAAAAAGATCTTTTGAAAATAATCACTATTTGTGAGCTTATTAATACACAGAGATCATCACTTTGTTTAAACTAAGTCATATTAACTTACCAATAAAATAGTAAACAAACCAACATTTTAAACAATTTTATAAATTACTTGTCACTTCTTTTGTTAGTCATTCTCTCAACCATATACAAAAATAACGCTACAGGACTGTCCACCTAACCTGTCTCCATTTCTTGCAAAGTCCTGGGCCTTGGAAAGAGACTGGCCATCAATCTTCACTGTAGATATCCCCGGCAAAGGGCAGGTGCATGTGGCTTCCAGTGACATTGGGCAATCGGGATAAGTCTGGCAGGCTCTGGATCCGGGACCTGAGTTCTTTGCGCACCAGGGAAACTCTGGCTAACTTGCGCTTGTATTCCTGTAACATCAAACCACTTTCATTAGCATTCCTGGAGTTGAGAGAAGAACAATCTAGTTAATACTCTGCATAAAATCTGGTATTACACTCAGTTAATGCTGAATAAGAAAGGATGATTACAATGTTAGCATTAGGATCAAAGGAGGGACTTTGGAAATATACTGCTAGGTAAACTATTTTTATGAAAAACCACAATCTTTTTCTTTTCTTTTTTTTGAGTATGAGAGCACAAGCAGGAAGGGGAAGGGCAGAGGGAGAAAGAACCTTAGGTTCTATGCCCAGCATGGAGCCCAACTCGGGGCTTGATCTCACAACCCTGAGATCATTATCTGAGCTGAAATCAAGAGTCAGATACTAAATTGACTGAGCCACCCACAATCTTAAACAGTTGTCACACATCTGTGAAAAGAAGACTACCATATTAATAAACTTACCCTCAACATATAAGATTTTAGGGCACCTTTGAGCTTGTATAAGAAAAATTACACATCTGTTTTCACAAACCTAAACTGAACATTATTTTCTATTGTGAATGTTGGCAACAAACCACAAGAGTATTATCAGTACCTTTGAGTTTGTCTCCAATAGAAATGAGTGGCTATAATGTTATATTACATGTTCTTAAAGCTATCTTGAAATCTGTTTGTTTATTTATTTATTTGCCAGAGAGCGAGAAAGAGAGAGAGAGAGAGAACATGCCGGGGGTGTGGCAGGCAGAGGGAGAAGCAGACTCCTGCTGAGCAAGCAACCCAATGAGGGACTTGATCCCAGGATCCTGGGATCATGACCTGAGCCAAATGCAAACGCCTAACTGAACCACCCAGACGTCCTAATATTGTTTACATTTATCATGACTTTGAAATTATGGTAGTTATTAGACCAACTAAATGTTATTTAATGTCTCAGTAAAGAAGCATATTTTATTATACAAATTTCATTATATCAACAACTGTATTTTATATATAATTTGTTTCCTTTGTAATGCTATGTCTTTTACTTTCCACATTAAAATACTGAACTTGAGGGGCACCTGGGTGGCTCATTGGTTAAAGCCTCTGCCTTCTGCTCAGGTCATGATCCCAGTCCTGGGATGGATGTCATATCGGGCTCTCTGCTCAGCAGGGAGCCTGCCTCCTCCTCCTCTCTGTTTCTGCCTGCCTCTCTGCCTACTTGTGGTCTATCAAATAAATAAAAATCTTAAAAAAAAAAATAAAAAAAAAATAAAAATAAATACTGAAATTGAGAAGGGGTCCAAAGCTTCACCAGACCACCAAAGGATTCCAATGGCCCCAAAAAAGGTTAGGAAAGCCTGCCAACAGTGGCCCAAAGACTCAGAGACTGGAAACCAATCAAGATCATATTTGGCTCAGAGGGAAACAGCCCATTCTCTACACTGGTAATCTCCTTTTAACTGCAGTTGCCAGATTTCCACATGGAAAGAGAGGATCCTTCTATGCTTTATCACCTAGTGGAGGTGAAATGTGAAAGAGGGAATCTAGAAAATGGGTATTCTACCTTCTAGAAAAGATGAGAACTTTCTCCCTCCTTCTAACCAATAACCAAGGCTGACCTCATAAACAAGATAGAAAAACTTACTGATAAGCTTTCATTTTGGACAGAAGGCTTATCCACAAAAAGCCATTAACTTTAGTGTTTCTCAACTCTGTACGTAAGAATCAGCTAAGAGGGGCACCTGGGTGGCTCAGTGGGTTAAAGCCTCTGCCTTCGGCTCAGATCCTGGTCTCAGGGTCCTGGAATCGAGCCCTTCATCGGGCTCTCTGCTTGGCAGGGAGCCTGCTTCCCCTACCACCCCACTCTGCCTGTCTCTCTGCCTACTTGTGATCTTTGTCAAATAAATAAATAAAATCTTTAAAAAAATCAGCTAAGAAATTTTTGAATAAACAGATTTTTCAAGAGTACTTCAGTCCTACTACATATCAATTAAATGAGAATAATCTATGGAAGTGGGTCCAGAGTTAATGAATTTTGTAGAAGTTCCCAAAAGAATGCTAATAGAGTTCTGAGCCACTTCTTTAGTTCTTCTACCTACATGAAATCAACTTGTGAGGTTTCTTTGCATGACTGAGCCCCCTCCTTTAAAGAATAACCACATGTGAGGAAAGGGATTTTTAAGAATTACTAAAACTCAACTGCTCTAAGGGAATGGGAGAGATTCCCCTGAGCTTCAGTTCCTCTGAAGCTCAGGGAACTGGGCACAGTAGCTGGCAAAGCAGGCAAGGCTGGAAAAGTTCAAGGATAGCTTTGGGTACAGAAGAGAGATGTCAATTCTTGCCATGTCTACATGTCCCTGCATCTCTAATTTATCATGAAGATCAAGATGGAGTAAAAGAGAAATCCAGAATCTCAAGGCATGATTTTCCCCTACCCCTATCCCCTTCACCAGTGATACACATTGGAACACCAAGTCAGTTTCAGCATAGTACCTCAGAGTGGCACACAAAAGATTAACACCAGAATATTTCACATTCTAGATGCATACTTCTCAGTAGGATCTCATGACACATGTCCACATTTAGCACATCTCTTTCTCAAAACACACTGGTATGGGGCAAACACTACTCTCCATCTGTCCCACTGTTCTTCGCTGAATCATTCTTGAATAAATAATACATAAAGCACTCTGGGGTCAGCATGATATATTGAGATGCTGTTCAAATATATTCATAAGCAATTATTCTCTGCTAAAGAATATGTTTTGAGAAATGTCTTATGTACCTTTAGTGGTTATTATTGCTCACCCTAATTTCTAGTTTCTAGCATCCTCATAGGTTGTTCTTCAATAAAAATTTGATTCAAATGATACTGGCAACTAAAAGCCTTCAGCTAATTGGTATCTATTGCAAACAAAAAATTGGCAAAAATAAAAGTATAAAAATATAAAAAGCTGCCATTTATTGAATGTCCATTACATGCCACACATTAAAATAGAACTCATTTAATTCTCTCAATAATCTCATGAGAAGAGTTATTACCTTTCATACACATGTGAAGTCACACTTTTCTCAAATAGAAAGAAAAGTATGTAGTAGTCAAAAGCTTTCTCTACTGTCATAGGCAGGATCTCCTACCCAGAAGATTTAAGGACCTGTGGCAAGCTGTCTGATGTGAGCCCAAAGAAGAAGGTGGATGAAACCTGGTATCTATCTGATAACATGACCCAGGCCATAGCCCTGAAAGTCTTAAATTACCCAACTAGGTGGTCTAGAAAGAGGCTACAAGATTCCACAGGTTGGTTTCGTACAGCCACAATGCTTACAAGAGGATGTATTACTTTGACTTTGCTGTACAAGAACAGTACTTCTCTCAGATCCAAGTCATCGCAGCACCATGAATGTCATCTCACAGCACTTGTACAGAAATGCTACCACAGCAGTCCCTGACATATGGCAAGTATAAATTTATTAATGGAGATACACCATTTAAAAAATGAACAAAGAAATGAGGTCTCCTGCCTCCACAAAGCTAACCTTTCAAGAGGAAGGAGACAAAAAGCATATAAATATTATTTCAGATATGAATACAGTAAAGAAAATAAAGTTGGGCCAAAGGAGAGTAAGAAGGATCCATGTAGGGGGAGAGTTAAGAGGGGATTAAAGATTCAAACTGTTGTTTCAGAACCACTGACCTAGAGGAGACGGACTTCCATGACAGCCTGAGGAGTTCAACTGACCCACCTCCTGGTGAAAACAGTTTCTAAAAACCATACTAGCCATTTAAAGCTTCTGGAAATGATCCTAAAGGCAAAGAACCTATGAAGAAATATCTGTTCCAGAAAAATACATTCGGAAAGGCGAGCATCTGTGGTATGTGAACCAAGATGTTCCCTCCCTGCCTACTCCCAGTTAAGCAAGGCAGACTCCCCTCAGACCACTGCAAGAACACAAGAATCACTCCCTGGCAGCTCCCAGAGGGCTTTCTTCCTGAGAGGGGCAAGGCATCAGCATTTGTGATGCTGCCCCCAGTTACCTGTTGCTAAGGCTGCCACAGGATAGTGTAGTTAAGGACCCAGGGGCTCTACACTCTTCACCTCCGTTGGTGAAACAGAGGCTCTGTTTGGATGTGGCAAGCCAAGAATACTGGGACACTGACAACCCCTGCACCCCATTCGGGAGGTGATGCTCTAATCAGAAAGGGAAAGCTGAGATGAAAACAGGCTGCTACACCCCTCCTCACTCTTACTAAGAGCTGAACGCCTACAGCAGAGGTAACACTCAAAGGTTTACCGTTGTCCCCATCCCTAGTTACAGACCCCTGACACAAAAGATTTTTGCCTGACAGAAGCAGGCAGTAAAACAGATAGAACATAAACTTGTCAATTTTAGTTACAACCACAAGGCAAGGAGAAGTTCAGGCCTAAGGGTACTGTCAAGAACAGTGGAGGCTATGGTGAAAGGCAATTAGGAGATTGTTAATAGGAGCTAAATTGTAGGCCAACTAATTTGCAGGAGAGAAATAGGGAAGAAGACAGCTAGAAGGTGACTTTCTGATGTCAGAACAAATATCTAACACTGACCCCAGAAAGAAAATCAGTATTCTCAGAGAGTGCACTCCATGCTCACTGCAACATTATTCACAGCAGCCAAGATATGGAAACAACTAAGTTTCTGTCAACAGATGAAGGGATAAAGATGATAGGGTGCATACACATATACAATGGAATTTACTCAACTGTAAGAAAAAAGATTATTCTAGCATTTGCAAGTGGATAAACCTAGAGGATATTATGCTAAGTGAAATCAGAGAAAGATGAATACTATATAATCTCATTTACATGTGGAATCTTAAAAAAAAAAAAAAAAAAAGGAAAGAAAAGGTGAACTCAATAGAAACAGCAGAATGGTGGTTACCAAAACCTGAGATGTCAGGGGGAGATGAGGAGATGCTGGTCAAAGGGTACCAGTTTTAAGATGAATAAGCTCTGGAAATCTAAGCTACAGCATTCTGACTATATTTAATAATACTGTGTTGTGTACTTGATATTTGCTGAAAGGAGACCTAAGTGTTCTCATCACACACACAAAACTATGTGACGTGATGGATGTGTTAATTACACTGAGTGTGGTGAAAACTTCAACAAAGTAGATATATATCAAATCATCACACTGTATAGTTTAAATATATACAATTTTATCTGTCCATTTTACTTCAAAGCTGGTAAAAACAAATCTCTTCTTATTCTATTAGTAAACTAACATTGCCCCCCAAACCCCCCAAAACTCCACGAAAACTCCTAGGCATGAAAGAGAAAACAAAAATTATGGGTCCAGTGGCACACATGTACTGTATCAGGGTAAGTAAACCTGAGAAGTCAGTCAATAGGTAAAGCCAGGGGCACCTGGGTGGTTCAGTGGGCTAAAGCCTTTGCCTTTGGCTCAGGTCATGATCCCAAGGTCCTGGGATTGAGCCCCATATCGGGCTCTCTGCTCAGCAGGGAGCCTGCCGACCCCCACCCCCGCCCCCCACCCCGGCTTCTCTGCCTAATTGCAATATCTGTCTGTCAAATAAATAAATAAAATCTTTAAAAAAAAAATAGGTAAAGCCAATACTGTTTTTTTTTAATCCCTTTCATAATCTTCTCATTCTTTTCTAACTAAACCTGCATTTTGCAAAAGCAGCTTTCAAAAAATGTATTTTGTGTTTAAATTTTTTCCTAAATGAATTCTTAATTCTGTTTCAGCTTCAAAGAAAGGGAAGAACTTGAATTTTAAAATTTAAGATAAAAAATTCCTCCAGAACAAAACCATTAAGAAATCAAGCCCCTTCCCTTAGCAATAAATATGAAGCTGACATATACTGCTTTTACTGCAAACATATAGTTCTGTTTATCCTGCCAGTATGAAAAACTTTTGATGCAAATCAAAACCACAAAGATCACACTTCACACCTACAATTATGGCTATAATAAACAAGACAGACAAGGGGCGCCTGGGTGACTCAGCTGGTTAAACATCTGACTTGATTTTGGCTCAGGTCATGATCTCAGGGTCGTGAGATCAAGCCCCCATATTGGGCTCTTTTCCTCTCTCACACCCAACCCCCACTCCCATGTGCACGCTCATTCTTTCTCTCAAATAAATAAGTGAAAAGAAAAAAAAAGACAAGACAGACTGAAACAAGTGCTGCAAACGTGGAGAAACGGGAACCCTTACACACACTGCTGGTGGAAATGTAAAGTGGCCTGTAGTTCCTGAAAAGACCATACAGAGTTACCACATAACTCATCCATTCAACTCCTAGGAATATACAAAAGAGAAATGAAAATGTATGGCCACACAAAAATTTTAACATGAATGTTCACAGTAATTCATTATAGCCAAAAGGAGGGAAAACAAATCCAAGTATCTCTCAACTGATGAACAGAGAAACAAAATACGATATACTTCTACCATGTAATATTATTTGGCCATAAAAAGAAATAAAGTACTGATATATGCTACAACATGAAAGACCCTTGAAAACATGTTAAGTTAAAGAAGCTAGCTAAATAGACTATATACTGTATGGTTTCATTTATATCAAATCTCCAGAAGGGCCAAATTTATAGAGCAAAGCTTAGGGCTTGGGGTGGGTTGAAGTGGAAATGGTTATGAGGTTTCCTTTAGAGTGGATAAAAACGATCTAAAATTAAAGATCATAGTGATGGCTGCAAAATCCTGTAAATATATTTAAAAACTATACACTGTAGGAGTGCCTGGTTGATTCAGTCGGTAGAGCATGTGACTCCTCTGATTTGCAGGTTATAAGTGGGAACTCTCTGTTAGGTGTAGAGATTACTTAAAAATAAATTCTTTAAAAAAACCCAACAAAACCCTGTACATTGTCACATGGTATGTGAATTAAATCTCAATAAAAATATTAAAGGAAGGGGAAAAAAAGGCTTTGTGAGTTAGTCTAAGAATCTTAGTGCCACAAATAGTATTTTTTTTTTTTTAAAGATTTTACTTATTTGAAAGAGAAAGAACATGCTCATGAGGAGGAGCAGAGGGAGACGGACAAACAGAGTCTGTGCTGAAAGCGGAGCTCAATGTTGGGCTTGCTCTCATGACCAGAGCTGGAATCAAGAGTCAGATGTTTAACCAACTGAGCCACCAAGGCACCCCTAAATAGTATTGTTTTTAATGAGAAATGAATTCCAAGTTCTGCTACTTTACTAAGAAATTCACTTAAAAAAAAAATTTAAAGGGTAAGAGCGAACCTGTTATTCTAGGTGCAATAAATACCAAGCTCATACAATATAAATACTGTCCACCAAATTCCAACCTGATTTCTTGGAAAGCCCAATCTGTTACTGCAAATATTATATAAAAACCAGTGATGAACATGAGTGATAGCCAAAAGGGTCAAACAAAAGCAATGCCATAGAAAATAAACAATGTTTATAATAACTACTCTCATGAGGCCCTATAGCTCAGGGGTTAGATCACTGGTCTTGTATAATAACTACTCTCTATACATCACCTGTACCTTACAACACCTACTAATTTACATACCAACATTACAGATGATAGTATTCTGACTTGAGATTCTAGCTCACTGCATATTACTTTCATTTTTTCAAAAAATTCATCATTCTGTTACTTGATATTGAATTCAAAGGTCTCAACTGATCTACTCCATATTTCAGTTCAACGTTTCTTGAGTATCTACTATAGAAGGTACCAGTCACTACGTTGGGAACACCAAGATGAATCATAATCCTCACCTAGAAGAATACACAATTTAGTGGGCATGCAAAAAATGAATATTACAATAAATTATGATGTATTCCATTAGATGCAAAAACCACTTTCTGTGACACACCAGGAATGGAGGATGGAGCACTCCGCCACACTACATAGATCAGGGAAGGTTTTCAGAATTGAGGAGATGTGAGTAGAACATAATAGGACATGGGAACAGCAAGACAGCAGGGCAGTGAGAATGAAGGGCACGCTATGTGCCAATTCACTACCACCACAGAGCATGGTGCAACATGAAGACATTAATTTCATTAGCAAATACAGCCACATTTAAGAGGACGAACCTGAGGAAGAATCCTACTGCAAATGTCTAGGAAAGACAGACTAGGGCCTGAACCAAGCCAGAAGTAGAAGAGCACTTCACAAACTACACTGTACGTCAAGCAGCAATGCAACTTTTTTTTTTTTTAAGATTTTGTTTATTTATTTGTTAGAGTGTGAGAGAGAGCACAGGCAGGCAGAGGCAGAGGCAGAAGCAGCCTCCCCGTGGAGTGAGGAGCCCGACATGGGACTTGATCCCAAGACACTGGGGTCATGACCTGAGCCAAAGGCAGCCGCTTAACCAACTGAGCCACCCAGGCGTCCCAGCAATGCACTTTATAAACTACACTGTGTGCATGCAATACCTTAATTCAAAAGACAAAAACAATTTGTAGTAAGAAAAATCAGCAAGACTGGTTATAGTTCTCATGTGAAGAATGATGAGATTTCAAGCTTGATGAGTAGCTGGATGGAGATGCTATGATCTGAGATAGCAAAGACAGGTAGAAACTCCTTCAGAGAAGATAAATAGTTCAATATTCAGTATGTGAAGTGTGTTACCCTTGGGACTTCCAGTAGAAGGCACTTGGAAATGTGGTTCTAGCATTCTGAAAGTAAGATTTGGGCTTCAGAGGCAGCAAATAAAAATCTATCTATAAACCATGAGATTTGCAGTAGCCCATTAGGCCTTTATGAGTACATATATAGAAATGTTTCTGAGCCATCTTACACCATTTTGCTTCTCCCTTCCCCCACTCTATCTTCTGTATATCTGTCATCACACAAGATACTGTCAATCTTTGCTTTCCGTGGTTTCAGAAAAAAATAAAATGTATACTGACCTGATTTACTGAATCCACATGATTCTATGATTCTAATGTACACCAAAACATGTCCCCTCCCATTCCTGGTAAGAATCACACAAGAAAGAGAAGTAGGCTAATGACGGAAGGCAGAAATGTTCCTAGTATTAAAAAGGACTAAAAAAAAAAAAAAAAAAAAAAAAAAGGCAGAGAAAGTTAATCAGGAAGGCCTACATGTGGAAAGGTTTGAACTTTTTTCCTTAGGAAATTACTAATTTTCCCAACTATTTTGGGACTATGTTCTAGTACTAATTTTGGTACTATGACTATCCAACCCTCAGAAGAACAATATACCATTCACATCCACTATGTGAAGAACCCAGTAATCATCCTTAACCAATGCAATATCTGCTCTCCAAGTTCTTATGAGAGAATTCAATATAAAGAGGTATAATTTGAGATTTCAAAAAGGTCCACTTAAAGCATTGCATAATTGCAAAGTTTAATGGATTCTCACTCCTAAAGTATGGTTGTACCTGGTGACTTATTTCCAAAGAGAAGAGTATGAAAAGGGGAATAAATCAACTAACTTTACAGTGGAGAAGCCTGACAAACAATGCCTCAACAAAGTGATCTACGGCACATCAACACTGATAGGTGATTTGATAGTTAAGTACCTTGACAAAATGTGATGAAAATGGCACTTGACCTCTGCGTCTTCCTCCTTCCTTCCTTCATTCCAGTCTAATTTTGAGAAAAACATCAGACAAATCCCAACTGAGGGACATGTCATGAAATTCCCGAGCAACATTCCCCAAAACTATCAAGATCATCAAACACAAAGGGAGTTAAAAAAAAAGTGTCACAGGAGTGCCTGGGTGGCTCAGTGGTTTAAGCCTCTGCCTTCAGCTCAGGTCATGATCTCAGGGTCCTGGGATTGAGCCCCGCATCGGGCTCTCTGCTCTCCGGGGAGCCTGCTTCCCCCCTCTCTCTGCCTGCCTTCTGCCTACTTGTGATCTCTCTCTGTCTATCAAATAAATAGATAAAAATCTTTAAAAAAAAAAAAAGTGTCACAGCCAAGAGTCCAAGGAGACATGACAAATAAATGTAATATGATAACCCAGATGGGATCCCGGAACAGAAAAAGGATATTAGATAAATTTTTTAAAAATCTGAATAAAGTGTGGAATTTAGTTAATAAAAATTGGTTCACTAATTATGACAAACATACTAACATAAAATAACTAACATAAAATATTAACAGGGGAAACTGGATATGAGGTATAACGAGAACTCTCTGTACTGTCTTCGTAGCTTTTCTGTGAACTTAAAATCGTCTAAGATAAAAAGTTTATTTAAAAAAATCTAATGGACAAAATAAACATGTTCCCAGGTTACTGAAGCCCCTTTGCCTACATTCTTACCTTAATCTTCACAAAAGATTAAAAGACAGGTATCACTATCCCTGTTTTACAGATGAGAAAACAGATGTAGGAAACTCAGCATAAACTGCTCGAGTCAGAAATGCCTGACACCAGCCACACAACACATTTTATTTAATAACATTCATCAAAATTAATGAATAATAAATAGATCTTCATTATTCTCAACAAATGCTACAACAACCACCATTCAGAAAGATGATACAATAACCCCTGGGGATAAAAATATATGTTTATAAAAAATAAAAAATTAAAAAAAAAGATACAATAAAAAAGTATTCAAGATCCTTTGTAGAATACCATTTATATTAAATTATCTAAATTCTGATGCAGGTTTGTTATGAATATTGCAGGACGATCTGCAACTTCAGCCTCCAAATAACACAGTAAAGCAACACACAATTTACTAACAAATAACGAGGGATTCTGTAGTATTAAACCTGCTCTGAACACAAAATTTTTGTGTAGCCAAAAATGATACAAATTTCTCTTCAGAAGCTTTTGTCCAAATTATTTTTACCTGCCCAGGATCTGCATCCAATTTCTTTTTTTTTTTTTTAAAGATTTTATTTATTTATTTGTAGATCACAAGTAGGCAGAGAGGCAGGCAGAGAGAGAGGAGGAAGCAGGCTCCCCGCTGAGCAGAGAGCCCGATGCGGGGCTCGATCCCAGGACCCTGGGATCATGACCTCAGCCAAAGGCAGAGGCTTTAACCCACTGAGCCACCCAGGCGCCCCTGCATCCAATTTCTATCTATCCTATAAGGGCCAGCTTAAATCTCAAGCCCTCCAACCGAACTTTCTCAGATTACTTCCTCCACACTGAACTTTCACTACTATCTGATCACTCAACAACATCCTGCTCTGACATGCTACTGACTATTCACATACTACACATATAGGGTATACTAGAAAGCTGATGAACAGTGAAAACACCAATAATAACAGAAAACAATTCTAGTCATTTGAATAGCTAAAACCCTTACAACATAGAGTTACATTTCTTAAGAAATGCAACATTCATAAGAAAATACAGATATTTTCATTAATGGTTCAGCTACAAACTTTTATATTTTTAAGATTTATTTATTTTGGGGGGGAAGGGCAGAGGGAGAGAAAATCCTTAAGCAGACTCCCCACTGAACGGCAGAGCCTGACAAGGGCTGGCCTGATGCAGGCTGATCTCACAACGTTGTGATCATGACCGGAGCCAAAATCAACAGTCAGCCACTCAATTGACTGAGCCACCCAGGCGCCCCAAAAATTATTTTTGAAAAGAGGATCTAAATCAAGTGAAAAATTTACCTGAGTACCTTTCTACTAGGAACAAATGATATTTAAATTAACTAGAGAACCAACTTTGCATCTTTTCCTTCTACAAATTCTCTTTTCTGTCTTAACCACCTATTTAGCCAAAAGCTATTTACAGTATTTTAAATGAGACACATCATAAATCCATAAATGCTTTTTAAAAGTAATCTCTACAGTCAATGTGGAGCTCGAATGCACGACCCCAAGATCAGGAGTCACCCACTCCACCGACTGAGCCACCCAAGGGCCCTGTAAGTCCGTAACTATGACGCACACACTATAGTTCCTAGTAATGCGTGTGTTATATATCCAAAACTCTACAAGACATAGGTTTTCCAGTACCCCAGGCTTCCTCAAACCACCTCTCCCAACTTTTAATCACAATTTTCCAAATTTCAATTAGCTAATTGCCACCTTTTATTTCTTCACAGGTTACCTATTGTTTATATAGTATTATTTAAATGAACTCACTTTTTAAGAGCTTCATTCTAAGTAACAACATTCATATAAGCACAGCTTTGTTGTGCTACTTGGAATTTCACTCACACACTAAAATAACTACTAGAATAAATGTTCTCAGGCAGCACGTGGCAGGAGTAGCACTGAGCCACTTTTTATCTCCTTAACTATTTCCCTCTTTTAACAAGGCCTACATTTCTGTCATTTATTTGCTAAAACTTTATGTGTTATTTCATTTACAGATACACACGTGTCTCCATCCCAAAGGCCAAAAGCTTTTTATTACCATGTACGTAAGCCTTAATGCATTAGGTGTGATGTCATGTGTGGACGGAAAGTGGGTTAGAGCTAGCTTGAAATCTGAACTACCTTTTGAAAACCCTTTCTTTACAACTGAGTATGTATTGTCTAATCTTCTCCATGTTAGAAAACCTACTTTAAGACCAGACACTACCACAGAAACTTTTTCTACTTTAGCCTCACGCTAACTTCCTGAGTCACTACTTAGTTACTTCTGAACTTAAATACTATTAAACTCTTATCTAGTCTTCACATCCATAATTAGGGTGAAACACACTCTGTGTCCAGCAGAGCACTGGCTATGAACAGGTCTCTAGTCAATACTTCTGGGCATGAAGTCAGAAGATTTGGGTGTGAGTACTGCCTCCTCAGTGTAATACCCATGTGACTCTAAGCAATGACTCCCTGAGATTACCTAAGCCTCAGGTGTTTTCTTTATAAAAGAGGGAGACCTGTTTTATAGGGAGGTGGGGATTAAATAAATTAATGTACAAGTTTTCAAATAATTAAGTGCTATATAACTTGTGATTACCATTCTGGGATGGTACCAAAACCATCTTGCACTAAGAAGAGCAAAGAAAATCAATGCCCCCCCAAATTGGGAGTTCTTACTCATTTTAGGGCTGACCCAGATACTGTTTTCCAAAATTCCAGTTGCTTTAAATGTTTTAATTATTTCTGAATTTAAATATTTATATTTAAATATAAGTAGCATCTGTTTTCCTGTAGATGCTACTAATAATTCGACTCTTAGGCCATACTTGACAGTGACTTCTTAAAAAAGCCTTAAGAGAAGAATTTCAAGTGCATCCACATGTGGTCATTAAAAACTGGGTAACAACTGCAAGCACCAGGCCTGCCATGTTACAGCCCCTTTCTCCCTATCAGCTAAGAGCTGCTGTAGCAGGAGGAATGCATCAAGCAGGAAGCCCAATACTGATTCTACTTAGCAAGCTGTGCAGCGTTTGCAGGATGCAAATCTGAGCATAGCCCAGGCTTCAGAATGCTCTGAAAACAGCTTTGAGAAGTCATTCTCACTTTTCATTTGTGAAATCAATTCTCATGGTCCCTTCCAAGAACAATGTGATGGGACTGGGTAACACCCAATAAAAATATATGTTAGGATTTTTTTTTTTTCAGCAAGGGAAAGAGGGAACATCTGAGCATGATGGTTAAAGACTTTCCCCAACAGTATTTCTTAACGATAGATGTAGGGGTGTAGTATTTCCATGACACCTTGTTTCCAAAGTATTTCCAAAGGCGCATCTTTGCAAATATCTAAACAATTTAATTTCTCCCTGTGTATCTTAACATATGCATCCTTAGTCTAAAATCTGCTTGATTCAGTTCTATTTAAAATTCACATTTTATCATTCTCACCAGTCTTTATTGTAACTAAATATTTGGGAATTAAAATAAGTAAATTCTTGGGTCAGAAAAGAACAAATTAGTGTTGAGGGTAGAGTTAGTTATCCTCATGCAAAACAGTACTGAGACATAATTTTTATATTCTAGAACCAATCTTTACAATCTTGGCTCTTTTTATTTGTGCTCTTGCAGATACCTAAATAGTTTTGTTCTTTGACGTGTATTTCAATAGCCTTCCTTAAAATGTTAACATAACACATCTTTCTTAAGCCTCTGCCTTCAATATAACTATAAGCTTTGATTATCTCTCAGGATTCACTATACTTGACTTCATTTTGGTTACCCTGGTGTTGAGGCTCTTTGCTAGGATAGACAGGAAATGTTGATTAAGTATTGATCAAGACTTAAAAAAAAAAATTGTACAGGATTTTGTTAGTTTTTACCAAGACCAAAAAATTCCATGATGTTAGGGACTTTCTGAGACTGGGAGTAGCTAAGTGTATTGCCATCTCCAGGAAAAAGATCGGATGGCAGATAAAGGTATTTAGTGGTTTGCTCTGTCCTCTGGAAATACCCAAATTTCACTTGGGATCTAATCCTGCTTTTGATAACCTTTAAAAAAATATAAATGCAGTTATCAAATCCTTTATTTCCTTTCAGATCACACTCCTCTCTGACAAAGCCATTTTTCCTTGATTATGTACACAAGTTTTTCTATTTAGTGGAAAATATTTCAGTGTAAATAATCTCTAACAAACCTCTGAAGGCTTACCCTCATTCTCTAGGTAAGTTTTCTAAAAGCAGATTTTATTTTAAAACATCCCTGAAATAAGTAATTCCTACCTGTTAATAAGTTATAAATCTATACTGCAAAGGTTCATTAGCCTTCTAAATTGTTAACAAGTGGAAAAAAAACAGTTTCCTCAGGGACTATTTTTTTCTGCAAGGAATCCAATCACCTGGTTATAAACTGGGTTTTGGAAAATCAATGCTAACTTGTAATAAGGGTAGATACTATTAAAAATAAGCTTTCTACATTTCTAGATGCAATCCAGCGTATTGTGATCTTAACTAAAATTTTGATGTGCTTACTAAATGCCAGCCATTGTTCTAAGTGGTCCATTTAATCTTCATATGTAGAAACTATTATTATCCATGCATTACACATAATGAAACCAAAGCACAATTAACCACTGATTAAGGAACTTCTCCCAAAATCAAGAGATTAAGGAGCAAAAAGGAATTCAAACCTAGACAGTCTGGGTTCAGAGTCCTCACGCTTAATCATTATGCTACCCTTTCACATCTTGAAATTATTAATAGGATGGGTATTCTGAAGAAGTATGTTATCCAAATAAAAGTTACTTTACATCAAATACAGGATCACCACAGTGTCAGGACCAAGTGCTGGCTGTAAAACATAATCCTACAAATTGTGACTTTTATTAGGTAGTCTAATTCTGCCATTTAAACATCTCTGGACTTCCCAGTACTGGAGTTTTCCTTTTCTCATGAATAAGAGCATATGGGCCTTAACACTAATTTTTTTTAAAACACAAAAAGGACCAATAATAGCAAAAGCAACAACAGAGAAGACACAAGGGAAATGACATATGAAAGGGAGCTAGTAAACTTAGGAGTGATGACCAATATTCCAGAAAAGCAGAACCTGCTAATAATTATCAGTTTTGATTTTGGTGGGGAAGAGGTTGTCCAGGAGCTAAAAGCATGTGAACTAATTCTGTTTATTAAACAATTAAAAATCAAGTTGGGTGGAGTAATTTAAGTCAGTGAGCTGTAACTATCAAGTCAATTTTTCCTTCTATTTCTACAGCTATTTAAATGACGAAGTAGACTTAATTACGCTATTTCAGCCTCACTCCCCCAGTATGTATTATCTAGTCACTAAAGAATCACACTATCTCAGGGTCATAAAGGTGAGCTATTTGTTTAACAAACTGGGTGTCTTATTAAACACTGTTACACTCTGACTTTTTAACAGGCAAACCAAAAGTCAGAGATTCTGAGCTGTTTGGGAGCAAAAATAGTTTCTTGGCTACATTCCCCCTCCAACCCTTAATATGTTCATGTTCGGAGCAAAGCTCCAAGAGCAAAATATAATTTATAACATTCCTCAAAACCACTGAATACATCCTACCCATCTCCCAGGGCTAATAGTTTATAAATAAAATACGAACAGTAGACCCAACAATCCGCTTATCCTGGTCATTCAACCTCTTCTTCATCACTTCAAACAGCAAACTCATTACTTTATCCTTCACTATTGAACAGTTTCACTGGATATAAAATTCTAGGTTGGTGAAGTTTTTCTTTCAACACTTTTCATCCCTCTTCCCTTCCTGCTCAAGTGATTCTGCTGAAAAAACTGCTGTAATTCTTGTCCTGTAAGAGTTCTTCCTTGCCCCTCCTGTTTCTTCCAAGGTTTTGTCTTTGGCTTTCTGCAGTTTGAAAAAGACATGCCTAAGTGTAGACTGTAGGGTTTTTTGGTATCCTGCCTAGTATCTGTCCTTGGAATTTCCTAGATCAGTGGTTTGATGTCAGTCATTAACTTTGAAAATTCTTGGTCATTACTTCAAATATTTCTTCTGCTTCAATTGTTTTCCTTGTGTTCCAAGTACGTGTGACATCTTTCCAAATTATCCCACAATTTTTCAATGTTCTATGTTGGATTTCTTCCCCCTTATTTTTTCTTTTTGGATTTCAGTTTGGAATTTTCTATTGACCTATTATCAAATTCACTGATACTTTACGCAGCAGTGTCCAGTCTATTGAGATGACCATAAAAGGCACTCATCACTTGTGTTTTTTTATTTCTAGCATGGTATCTACTTTTCCATTAGAATTATTAACACATTAACCAGTCAAATTCCTTGTCTGATAGTTCCAAAAGCTGTGTCCTACATGAATCTGTTTTGTTTCTTCAGGCTGTTTCTTGACTTCTGACATGCTTTGTAATTTTTTCAAAAGCTGAACATGATTATCATTTAACAGGAACTGAAGTAAACAGGTCTTTATTATGAGGTTTTACCTTCTTTTGACCAGGAGATGGGCTGTGTTTGCTGTAGATCCAGATGGCAGAGGCTGAAACTCAGTACTTTAAACAGTCCTTTACATTTGTGAATTCTAACTAGCAGAATGGTTTTGTCACCTGTAATATATTCAGTAGTCCTAGCTGTATCCTCTTATCTAAACCCAACTCCCCTTATAGTTTTCTAACTATCTTCTGGTAGTTTCATGTGGAGATAGCACATAAATTATGCCTGTCCCCAAGTCTGATCTTCGATATCCCCATTTCCTTCAGATGTCCTTCAAAGTACTGTTTCTAATTCCTATGTCATCTTGGCACCTGCCTCTGAATACACTGCAGTTAATTCCTTTTGCTAATGTGGAATCCAGAGTTGAGTAAGAAACCCATCAATGACTGAACAAGCATCCAATGAAACCAAATGTACCTGCCATAATCTGAATGTGTAAGTGTATCTTAACACTGTTTAAGCCAGCTATGTCTTCACCATGTTAACTGTTCCATGACTGATGCTTCCTCTCGTGAAGTGAGGCCAAGCTGGGTCCTGACCGTACAGACACTGTGAGCTCAGGAAGAACTGACTGGAAGTTTTTAAGCAGAGAAAGCAATGCAAGATTCCCAGAGACCCCATTCAATTTGCACTGGTTATGGAACAATGGTCATCAAACTGTGAGCTATTATTAGTCTCAGAGGTAACCCTAAACTGCAGTTGTAAGCAAATCTGTGTACATGTTGGATTTTTCAAAGCTGCTGGCAACTCAAAAAAAGGTTAAGAGTGTCCATATTCTTCTAGTACTCTATAACCTGATTTTCATGAACACTTTTTTAAAAATTAAAACACCCTAAACACACTTACAGTCCTGCAAGTCAAATGATAACTACCATCTCATTAGGAATTAGAATACAAAACTGTAGCAATATTACTGTATGTTACTGTGTTATTATGTAGCATAATGTTAAGTCTAGCATCTAATAGGTCACCAAACTCATCACGTTTACAGATAATGAACTGCCTCACTATCTGTGCCTTTTGGTATGTAAATTGTTTTAAAAAGTATAGTTAAAAAATAAAACGTAATGTTTACTAATGCTAAAAACCTCCCAAGAATATTACTTCACATTGGAATCAGATGACTGGATCTTAGAAAGATTCCAAGAACAGGCTTTGCTCTGAAGCAATTAACTTTCTCCATAAACTGATCTAAACACGACCAGATTTAAGAGACGCTTTACAAAGAATTCTTGCTTTAGGAAGCTAAGTCTGACAGCACTCTATGAGATGGTTAGTATAAATGATTCACAGTACTCCATATATTTTTAATTGACTTATCTATGTAAGAGGTTTACATTTTACTTAAATCCGATATATGCAATATTAAAATTATCAAGACTTAAGTTCTATTTTTAACACAAATCTTACTTCCAAAGCAAGGAGTGGATAAATTAGATGGCATAGTAACCAGTAATATCACTCCCCTAATAAATTACAATGGGATACTGAAGGAATTGGACTTAGACAATAACTTTTTATTAAAGCAATAATTTAAATATTCTTGATAGTACTTATCTCTCCACAATTTTGTCAGACACCTAGTTCTTTAAATAAGTCCGAGAAGTATAACTTATTTAACCCAATGTGGATAAATGGTCTTTGTTTTTTCCATTAAATTTTCACTCCTATCTGAAATGAAGGAAATAAACAAACAAATAAATAAATGCTGACCAGCAGCTATAAGTGTTTAGAAAAGAAGTTGCACATACATTTTCTTAAAAAAATCAAAGTGAATATACACAGCTACTTAAAAACAAGAGTGGAACAAAATACATCAAAATGTTAGTAATTGTTTTCAATGGTTGATGTAAACTTTCTGTATTTCTTTCTCCGTATTTTCCAGATTTTTTTCTTTTAAGTGGGCTCCATACCCAACATGGGGCTTTAACTCACAACCCTGAATGCTACCAACTGAGCCAGCCAGGTGCCCCTATTTTCCAGATTTTCTATAATAAACGTGTATTGTTTTTATGATGGCAGAGTGTTTTTGGGAAAAAATGCAAGGGTAAAGTTTTAAATTCTACATATTGCTTTTATAAGTTGAATTAAGCTCAAGTACCTAGAAGTTCCCAAGCATGAGATAAGGAATAGGGGGAAAAGAACACTGAACTTTAGAACTTGAATAGATCTTATTAATCATTAGATCTGACATCTACATTTTAAAGATGAGAAAAGAACAAGCTTGGTATTATACAATTTTAAGTTCAGAGAGTAAGTTCCAGAACCCATAACTCTTAAGTTCTTAGTTCATTATTCTAAGACCATACTCTACACTCACTGAAGACTAAGATATCCTAGTAGAATGTAAATTTGTACATACAGTATGGCTATTAACTATTTTTTTTTAATTTATAACTCCTTACAATGATGTTTTCAATTTATGATTTTTATAAGATAAAAGGAAATATATCAAAATGTCATCAGGAGCTAAGTGGCTTTAAAGTATTCAATTTAATGGGTTTTTCAAATTTCTTTGTAATATATTAACACCTCTGGGCTTCGGTGTTCCCAGTCATAAAACATGTTTAACAAAAGTTATCTACTTTACAGAATTCCAGATAAAATAGAATCAATACTTACAACAGTACCTTGGCACAGAATAAAAGCTAGTAGTTATTTTATGATAAATTTTTCAATTTTAAATCATCTCTCTCCTATAGTGAAGTTTAAGTGCAACCGTAGGGTTTCAGGTTAAATAAAAAAAGACACCGGTAATTCTTCACTCACAGAATTCATGGAAACATCCTTTATCCACTATTGGCAGATTCATTCAAGAGGCTGAATAATTCTGAGTAAATAAAATAAGCTAATAGGACATCAAAAGCAGAGCTTTTTGATGAATAAATGTGGGTTGTTTTATTTATTTTTTTTGCTGTACAAAGCTCAAGTCAAAGGTACTGATGCTCCCTGATTAGTCAGAAAGGGATTGCAGAGTGTAATCTAGCATGCAGAGCCCTAACTAACAAGGTAGAACTCAAACTCACTAGCCCCGGTCATCTAGATGGTCCACTCCTCCATGTAGATAACTTTTTTTTTTTTTTTTTTAAGATTTTGAGAGAGAGAGAGCGAGAGAGCACATGCATGCGCACTTGAACAGGGGAGGCAGAGAAAGAGAAGAAAAGGGGCTCTCCACTGAGCAGGGAGTCCTCATCCACCCCAGTACCCTGAGATCATGACCTGAACCAAAGTCAGAGGCTTAAATGACTGGGCCACCCACGTTCCCCCAGATGATAACTTCTAAGTAGCGAGTTAAAGGAAAAAGGGTCACCTGGTATGCACTGTACAAGGTGTTGGATGGGAACACAACACTAAATTCTGGTAGGCATAAAGCAAGCTGTACTGTTTGTTCCTATCTTACTTCTTTGTCCCAGTTTTCCTTCTGTCCATCTTTTTTCTCTTTTTTGTTCCCTTGACTCATCCTGCTAAAGGAAACTCTTTTTTAACAGTGTTATCATTTACAGATGTACCGTGAAATTTTCAGTTCTGCATTACTCACAGGGTATCTCCAACTTTGACACAAAATACACTTTGCTTGAAATGCACGTACACTGGTATGCCTAATGTACAGTATGTATATATACAATATACAGATAATTCTAAACAGCTTTGACACCAAACTCAAGTTTCACACTATAGTTAGCAAACAAGTCAAAGCTCTCCCATAAGGATGCTACAGTCATTTTGCACAGCAGTCTGGAAACTTATGTGGGTACTAAGACATGCTAATGGTGGCAAATATTTAGGTCCACTTAGATAATCCCAGGACTTCAACTGGTTGGCTATATGTTCCACATTAAAGGAAAATGAGAGCAGAATTTTGTAATTCTGAAATGGGATTCAGCATTAAAAAAAAAAAAAAAAAAACAAACCCAAAAACCAATGGTCCGAACTCAAAGGGAATTTCATGAATCCAAAGAGGAGGTATATTGCTTTACATTTCATGAAAGGATGAGAAGATGGCAAATTGTTACATATCTTTTGCTTTTTGAAGGAAAGCTGATGGCACAATGGTCAAAATCAACATTGCAGTTCTAGTTCAAAGCCCTAAAAACTAAATTCTTTCTTTTTTTAAAAATATTATTTATTTATTTATTTATTTGACAGAGAGAGAGATCACAAATAGGCAGAGAGAGAGAGGAGGAAGCAGGGTCCCCGCTGAGCAGGGAGCCCGACGCGGGACTCGATCCCAGGACCCCGAGATCATGACCTGAGCCAAAGGCAGCGGCTTAACCCACTGAGCCACCCAGGCTCCCTAAATTCTTTTTTTCAACTTGAAGATTAGATCTTCCTGACTAAATGTTACTCCTATTTAGGAAAGATATATTATTTAAAATTGCATTTTCTTTTTAATAGTTAGGTCCTTACTAATTTACATCTCAAATAACAGGGCTTAAAATATTAACTATAGGGGTACCTGGATGGCTCATTGATTAAGCATTTAACTCAAGTCATGAATTCAGGGTCACAGGGCCATGAGATCGAGCCCTGTGTTTAGCTCCACACTGAGCATGGAGCCTGCCTGTGATTCTCTTCCTTTCCCTCTGCACCCCACATCCCCTGTTCAAGCTCTCACAAACAAACAATAACCTTAAAAAATATTAACTATAGTAATTTTTAACATAAGAAATCTGCCTGAGGAAAACACTGTCCTTCATAATACATAATTTTGTGACAAAAATGTCCTGTAACTTACTTTTATTCACACTTTTAAGGAATGCTTTATGTATACTGACTACGTAAGTCTAAAACTTCCCCAGCAACCTCACTTCTCCACAATTCCACAAAGTAGCTTGTCCCACTGTTTCACTTATGCTCTCATTTTACAACCATTATGACTATAATGCTGTTGTTAATGTTGTTTCCTTACTTGTTTAGAATTCCCAATCATTCCTTTTTCAGTCAGAATTACAAAGTACAGAGCTTTTTGTAACATGGCTATGAGAACACGATTTCCTGAGGGATAGGGGTGGGTTGGGATCTCCAGGTATTTAGGCATTTTCAGTACCTCAGTGTGCTAAGTCTTCTATTATTTGCCAGGAGAAATTTCATCCCTCTGTGCCTACTGTCTTATGTATTGTTTTTCTGAAAATGCTTGGTGGTTCCAGTGATACTATTATCCTTATGTATACAGACTGTATGTGACCTGCTTCGGTTGTCAGTAAAGTGGACAATATCCAACATGGACTATAGTAGTGATTGGTGTTTTGAATATATATCATCCGCATCACTCCTGGGCCTCACCAGCCAGAAGGGCTCTTCTCCTCTGCTCCAAGTTCCCATACAGACACAGATTCCTCATCGCTGCAATCTGGTCCAAGAAGGGAGATGCATCAGAATTAACCCTCCTGATTGTTTCCACTCTGGAGTACCCTTAGTTCCAACCTCCTGCTTCTAGGTGTTCTATGTGGGGTATAGAGTATTTGTGTAAACGCTTCCACTTTTAGTAAATGCCAAGATGCAGTTCCTCTCTTCAATTCAATTCCTGTCAGTATCTATCTTCTAAGAATACTGACCCTAGGAGACACCCATCATTTCCTTTTTATCAGAGCCGATTTATGTTATATATTATACATAGGAACTATAATTTCTTCATTTTCTTTATATCAATATGTATCTTTTAAGCAACCTTGACCATCCTGACCAATCATTATGAACACAACTCTGTGACAATGAAAATTCTGTGTATCTACACCATCCAACAAAGTGGCCAAAAGTCACATGCTGAGGATCTGAAATATGGCTAGTGCTGAGGATTTAAATTTTATGTTTTACTTAATTTTAATTAACTTAAATAACAAAGGTGGCTAACAGCCACTCATTGGACAACTCATGCAGCTCTGAAGCTCTATACATTTCATCTCAACCCCTCTATTTCATCTGGCTTTCCATCTATTTCTCTCCTCTCACCCTCTTTTCATTTCATCTATCTTTTTATTTTATATTTACATGATATGTAGCAATATGTAAGGTATCTATCTATATATCTTAATTACTTATATGATAAAGACAGACCATACTAAGTTTTACATATTTATTCTAACATCTTAAAATAGAAGTCAAGGGTAGAATGTCTAAGCAACTATTCTTTTGTTTTTTTCTTAAGAATAGAAAAAAAATCTAAATCATCAAGGAAACAATGTAATACTTTATTTGAATCCAAATCTCTCAACATAATCAATTACATTCCAGAACAATGGAGTGAAATGTAGGAAACACTTTAGACCAACTTGATTTCTGAGACAGTTACTTTCAAGAAATCACGAAGAACTAAAAGGGTGAACGTGAGCAAATACTGTACTGAATTTTAAGGAGGTAGATTCCGTAACATTAGACAAGTAAGGCTGATACAGCTAAGTCAGAATCTCAAAATATGACTAAACATATTATTTTAAAAAACACAGGAATGCAGGCACAATCCTTAAGATGCTAAGATTATAACTAGCAATAAAAAAACCTTCCTTTTTTGAGAGGACTATAGATCTAAGACAGACAAGCTAGCTAGAAAACCTCCAAGTTTTCTTGTGTGGGGCTGGAACTTCTGAAGTAGTTACTACATGCTGGGGAGGTATAATTAATATCCCTATTGTACAGACAAGGAAACTGATGTACTAAAGAGGTCAAATGTATTGCCTAGTTATCACTGAGCTAGTAAGTGGCGAAGCCAGAATTTAAACTCAGACGATCCAGTTCCAGAGTTCCCACTCTTCATCACAAAGCTAAACTGCTTCTCAAAGTTTTATTCACTGATCTAGGACCAAAGTCAACTAAGAAAAATTTCTAATCACAGACCTATGTTTTGGACTTGTCTCTCTAACACATAAAAACATCTTATCTAGAACTCAGAATATATCCTTAATAAACCTGCAAAAGCAAGCAAGCCAAGAGAGCCAAACTAAGAAATGACAAAAGTCAAGTTTTCAAGAAAATCTACAGGCTGGAACATTGACTCAGTAAGATAACAAAGATACATATATTTCAGAAATTAAGTATGTAAGAATGATGAGCAACTCCCACAATGGCTGATGTTAAAAAATTAAAGAGGTATGAAGTAGTCCCAAAATTAACATGATAAAAAAAATGCCAACCCTCCACTGTCAAAAAATATGTATGCTCCATTAAAAAAAAATACACATGCACACTTCAGAGCCTAGAGGATTATACACAACAGAAATAAATGTCATAAATTACTTATGTTATGATAAAAATTTTATTTCCTGGACCTTACTTAAATATTCTTTATTAAAAAAAATAAAGACACATTACAGATTTTACTATAGTTACATACTTTGTTTACTGAAATGATACTCAAATCCTTTTCTCAGAGCCCATCACTTTCATCAGACATATGCTTTTAAATACTTACTTGCAAAATTCCCAGCCCATGGATTAGGAAAAGTTATCTAAAAGCAGGGACAGTAAATGCTTCAAAGCACTCACTGCTGCAATAAATAAAATGATAACCAACAACAAAAATCTCCCCCACATTATTACTACCTAATTAAACAGTATTTTACATTTACATGAAATAGGCACAAACACTCTTGGTATCAAGGTCTTGATATGGCATGACTATTCTAGTAGTATGGACATTTATACTGCTGATTCTCCCATGGGTGACTTTAATAAGGCAACCTGTGCCCATTGGTATTCCCAACAACATGAAGATTCTGGAATCACAATAACCAAACCAGTACTGGATGATGTGCCTGGTGTGCTGGCAAAATAGATGCAAGGTTCTGGTCAAGTCTGGCCTGACTTGGTAAACTCACAAAACTCTGGTACTATCATCTCCTATGACTTTGATTTCCTTTTGACTTGCCCCAGAATTGTATCATCTGTGAGTTGTCCCAGTGAAAGCTATAATAAATCCCTTTTTTCCAAAAGAAACCCAAAAAAATGTGAGAAAACTATCTCAACTCCCAACATAAGATAAGCACGCTATAAGGATGAATACAACAAAAACAATACCAACAACAAAATACTCAAGGAAAATATTAAATGAAAATAACAAAAAAAGAGGAAAAATAATGAGAAATGATAAACACCATGAAGTAAAGACTCAGAAGATTCAACATAACAGGCAGGGACTTAAGGAGAAACTGAAAAACTGAAACAAAAATAAAAGGCAACTTAGATCTTCACAATAAAAGGAAACATCAAATACCAAGCAAAACTAACAAAAGACCAATATCCTACATATGTGTTAGGCAAAGTGTTAAATGTGTAAGAGAAAGGAAAAATACAGTAACTAAGACAAAAGAGAAAAAAAAAGACATGACCCACGAGCAGAAAGGAAAAACCATTCTGTCTTGCCTTGCACTATTTTTGTCACTGTTCATGAATGCTATACCTGTCCTTTATTTTGACATAGTAGACTAAAATACATATTCAGGTAAAAATTTTAATAACAAGTAATATATGAAAAATGGTAATGACACAATACAAAATAAGAAAAATGATTCTTTCACACCAATAAAGGATCTAAGATCTTATAAACAAAATTGGTCTATAAGGAGCAAAGAGGGGAAAAATAAGGAGCTCTTATTTCAAATTATGCATTTTCAATATCAGTAGCAGATTCTGGTTTTTAGCTTCCATTCTGGATTTTTTATATTTTCCATTTTCCCCAATGTATTAATCTGTATGTGTGGATACACGTACAAACACATAAGTATATATATTTGAGCAAATACTTTTGTGAAAAATTTAAAAAAAGAAGTACGTTCCTAGCAATTTTCCAGAACATGGAAAAAAGACTGCTCTCAATCAGTGTGTTCCCTTTACATCAGAAACATTCAAGTAGAGGCTATCTTTTGGGAAATGTTCTAGAATAACATCTACCACAATCCAGCACTGGTGGATTACATGATCTCCAAAACTCTTTCTAGTAACAAGTTATCATGAACCTTAGGCTATATTTATCATCGCTTTGTAACAACAACAAAGAGCCTAATTAAAATGGACAAAGGACATGGACAGGCATTTCTTCAAGATGATAAATAAATGACCAATCAATTAGGATGGCTACTATCAATAAAAATGGAAATAATATGTGTTTTTGAGGAAGTGAAGATAGAACTCACTGCATTATTGGTAAGAACATAAAATGGTACAGCTGTTATGGATGGTATGCTATGGTACAACAGTTTCTGAAAACACTGAAAATAGGATTGCCATATGATCCAGCAATCCAACCCAAAAGACCTGAAACTAAGGACTCAAAAGAGGTATCTGCTAAGCACACGCTTATAGCAGCATTATTTACAACAGCAAAAAGCGGAGGCAACCCAAGTATCCATCAAAGATGCACTGGAAAACAATGTGGATATATTCACATCATGGAATATTATTCAGCCTTTAAATGGAACTCTGTGGCACATGATACAACACTAATAAAACCAAAGTACATTACACTGAGCTAAGTAAGCCAGTAACAAAAGGACAAATAGTGTATGATTCCACTTATATTAGGTACCTAGTCAAATTCAGAGACAGAAAGACAACCCTGGATGTCAGGGTTGGGAACAGTGGGGAATGAGGAGTTGTTTAATGGGTACGGACTTTCGATTCGAAAGAGTAAAGAGTTCTGGAGATAGGCTGCACAGCAAAAAGAATGTATTTCCCACTACTTAAGTGTCCACTTAAAAATGCTTAAGATGGTCAATTTTATGTAATGTATATTTTATAATATTTTAAAATACAAAAGCAAGAACCATGCCGTCACTTCAATGGCTCCCAGAATTTCCCCTACTAACTAGCTACTTTTAGAGCACTATGCAATTTAAATGACCTGGTAAAAGGAAAAAAACAAAAACAAAAACAAACAAACAAAAAAAAAACCAAAAACAAAAACAAAAAACCCCAGAAAAAATTATGTAAAATAAGGGGTTCTAGTATTTATTACCAACTCTCTTCACAGAGATTGCATCATATGAATTTACATCAATAAAATGCAACTGAGGACATCTCCACTTCCACCTCCTCTTGTCACCAGAAGAATATCATTTTGTTTTTTTAAGTTGGAGACTGAGCATGAAAATAATTTCGCTTTACTGTTTTATTTTTACCCCTACCTACATCTAGGAATTCATGAAAAAAATATCACAGATAAGCAAAGAATCAGCAAAAGGGTCATTCAAAGCAATGTTTTTCAATAGCAAGAAACTGGGAAAAAATAACTACTTCATTTTAGATAATGAGAAAATGTTTATAAATGAGTAAAAAAGACAATATGTAAATAGTACACACTGTATGATTCCATCTTCCAAATCTTATCAGTGGTATTTGAGGGGTAGTTAGACTACAGGTGCTATCTGTGTGTTCTTATGAATGGTTTCTAAACTATGAGGATCACTCACTACTTTTACAATTAGAAAAATTTTAGTGTCAACTATTCAATCTTTTAAGAAAGCAAAAACAAAAAGGAATTTTAAAATAGTTCGCTCATTATGTCAGTTATCTCAATAAAGCTGGGAGAAAATAAAAATAATTGAACTTCACTGCACAAAAAATAAAAACAACGAAGTTTAAATTTGATCTACCTAAAATCAAAATCATCCTCCCCACCAAAACTAGTTCCCTATTTTAATATTCTTTTAGTCAATGTCAAAATCATTTGACTCATGGTTTTCAACATTTCATTTATCACGGGTTCCTTCTACCTCTCTATCCTCAAACCCAATTGATACATTTTTACCATTTGTTTCCGATATCTGCTCATTCCTTTATTTTCTCACTGCTATTATTAACTATATTACCATAATGTAAAATTTTCTAATTAAATCCTATCTGGTCTTTTTTTTTTTTTTTAAATATTTTATTTATTTATTTGACAAAGATCACAAGTAGGCAGAGAAGCAGGCAGAGAGAGAGAGGAGGAGGAAGCAGGCTCCCTGCTGAGCAGAGAGCCCAATGCGGGGCTCCATCCCAGAACTCTGGGATCATGACCTGATCCGAAGGCAGAGGCTTAAACCCACTGAACCACCCAGGCGCCCCATCTGGTCATTGCAAATTCTCCCCATTGTAAACCGCTCAGTAACTTTAACCAGGCTTGCAAACACTGCCAATGTCACCATTCCTTTCCAGACTTTAGATTGCTACAACCATCAGCTCAACCTGACCTTTAGTGCTCTCCACAATCTGGTTCCAACCTACTTTTCAATCTCACCTAGTAAGACTTACTTCTAGTAAGTCTCAGCGGCCACAGTAACAACAGTAGAAGTTATCCATTACTGAGCACTTATTTGCTCAGGAGAGTGCTAATTGCTTTGTAAACATAAATTTTTAATCACAATGTTCCTCTTGAAGGGTATTACTATTATTAGTTTATTCTTTGAATGAGTGAGCAACCAGAAGGCAATTACAGCTTAAATTCCTTTCTTTTTATGTAAAAAGAAAGATCACTGGCCTAAAGACTCTGATTTCACTTGTGGCTCCAGTTCTTCTACCTGGTAGCACTGTGACTCATACATTCAGGGCTTCTTTGTGGCTGAGTACTGTTCATTTTGTTACTCATGTTTTCTAACATACTGTTAACATGTTATTCTATTGAAGGAAAAACAGGGCAAACTGGTAAAATAATTCTACAATTTTTAAATGGCCACTTACTCCTTTGTTTCAAATGCTCAACTGCAGTTCTATAAGCTGCATTCCTGAACACAAGGCCCACCTTTTGAAAGTATTCGGCTAGACTAATATGACTTAAAAACTAGTTCACCTACCGTGCTTGATATAATTTTCTTCAAAAGCCTCAAATCTCTTTAATCATTTTTATTAAAGCAGCATTCTTTTTCTGGTTTAATTACAAAATAAGTCACCAATTTAAAACATAAATACTTATATACTTCTTGCAAATTACATTCGTACTAATATTCACTCATTCATCATTTCAATTATTTACTCATTCAACAAAAACACCAGGAGAAAAGTACTACTCCAACCATTTACAATATGGCAATAAACATGAAAAACAAAGTTTTAAATCTTCGAAGAGTGATATGTACTATAAAGGAAAAACAAATAAAAAGCCAAAAAGAAAATGACACTGTAATATACTGGGTGTGAAGAGGGCAGGAGAAGGGGTAGGTGGAACCAAATGAAAAGGCAGTGAAAGAGGCTGAAGAGGTGACAGGGGCACATAAATCTACATGAAAAAAGACATCAGTTAAGTAATAAACTGGTTGAGAGAGCATTCCACCCATTCTGTTAACGATTAGCAAGAAAATGCTTCACCTGCTTTAAGAGTCAAATGAATGCTGTTGAGATGGTTCAAGATGAGGTTACATGAAGACTCACAACTAGTAATATCATGGAGTTTTAAATAAGATTTAAAAGTGTAATGGGAAGCAGTGGAGAGTTTTAAACAGGGGTATAATGAGCCCAGACTTCTTCAAAGATAAACCAGGCTGCAGTTGCGTAGGAAGGACAGGAGTTAGGAGAAAGAAAAGGTGAGTTGTTAACAATCTAGGTAATATGACAACCACTTAGACAAGGGTAGCTTGGCAGAAGTTACAAAACACATATACTATAGTTCTATTTTAAAAGACACAATGGTCTTCCATTTTTATAATAAACTGAACTCATATTTATCTCTACTCCCTCCCAAAAAGAGACTAAAACAGTAAAACAATTTTTAAAGGTGGAAACCCAAAGGAATGAAGAAAAGGGAATCACAGCACACAGCTGTCAAGAAACTTTTGGAAGACAGAAAAAACTGGAACAAAGGAATAATGACCAAAAGTGATTTAATTCATCCTGAGGAACTTTGGAGAGGCTCAGGACTTTGAGGTACCAAGCTCCTTGAAACCTAATAGTGAGTCTTAACGTTGAGAATAAGGATCAACTGAAAATCTCTAGATCAGTCTGTTAAAACTCTTACCCCATAAAGCCAAAAGACAGGAGTGAGAAACCAAGCCAAACATCTGCATTTGAAGATCCAATTCATGGACAAAAGTGAAAACACATGCCCTATGTTATCTACCCAGCAATATAATGCATTTTTTAAAAAAGAGAAATGAATGGCCCAGAAGACCTATACGTAATATTTGGGAATCATCAAAGACGATGTAGTACAATCTTACTGAAAGTTAGATTGATAACATGTATCGAGTCCTTACTATGAATTAGCAATTTCATCTTTAGGAATTTATCACAAAAGAAGACATATTTGAGTCAAGAGTATACTAGAAGAGCTGTTCACTGCAATAGTGTTTATAATAATATCAAAGCAACCAAAACACTTAGTCAAAGGACACAGAGCTGTTAAATTATGATATAGCCATTCATTAAAAAGGAAAACAGTAGTTTAAGTTGTACATATATTACATGAAAGTACACAAGATACATGAAGCCAAAACACAGGGCTAAAACCTTTTGCTCAAGGAGCTTCTTTCCTATGAGAAAGAGATTAACTGCATAATCAATAAAAAATATTAAGATTATGATCCTTGAAAGGTAAATTAACCATAAAAAATTCACACTTAATATTTAGATCTCAAAAAATAAGAACCATTCAGAAATTAGTAATGTCTACTTAAAAAAAATCCATATAGCTCCATCTTATCAAATTACTTCTAAAGTTAAATCAATGACTTCAGTGAAAAAAAAAGTAAAATGTAAGAAATAACTGAACTACAGATGAAAGATTCCATAAGCAGTTCTCCATATCTTTACCACTATACTCTTAATAAAATTTGAAATTTGATAAATAACCATCAAAAAGCTATATGCAGGTGTTGTAACACCTTCAGGAAAATTTTTAAATCTGCACTTTCAGTGCTGTCTATTTAAAACATTCTTATTTCCTATAGTGAGAGAGCAGACATTAGGAATCTCTAATCACTAAAAATCTCAGGCAAAACAAAATTTATCTTAAGCATTTAAAAAATGATAATTGAACTTTCTGGGAAACAAAGCTTTATGAAAGTAAACATTCTTGAAAATCCTGGAAAACACTGTCTAGCAGATAGCGGGGATGGATAACAAAAGTAAACAATTTATTCAGAAACAGGGAGAAGGCCAAGTAAAATAAGAAATATCTACTTGGGACAACGCCATTTGAATTTTTTTTTTTTAAGATTTTATTTATTTATTTATTTGACAGAGAGAGAGAGAGAGAGAGATCACAGGCAGGCAGAGAGAGGGGGAAACAGGCTCCCCACTGAGCAGAGAGCCCAATGTGGGGCTCGATCCCAGGACCCTGAGATCATGACTGAGCTGAAGGCAGAGGCTTTAACCCACTGAGCCACCCAGATGCCCCACGCCATTTGAAATATTAAGTATGAAAGCAAATACATATAAAGTAAGTGGAAAGACAGTAAAAACTCATATATACAACAATCATTATTAATTAAAATTGTAGACATGAATACCAAAAATAATACAAACAAAAATCTACTTCATAATTAAAGATGGGTAAGACAAATGGGCCACTAGAATAAAAAAGGGACTACATTCCCATGTATATATATATATATATATATATATATAGGAATTAAGTATAACAGAAACGGTCTCATTAACCATTAATTAGCACATGACAAGGGACATTTACTATCACTTCAATTAAAGCCACATGTCACACCATAAATTAAAAAATCCTAATGGATAAAATTACTAGGGAAAAAATCTAGAAAGATAGCATAGTATTTTTTTTTTTAAAGGATTTTATTTATTTATTTGACAGAGAGAGATCACAAGTAGGCAGAGAGGCAGGCAGAGGAGGAAGCAGGCTCCCGGCTGAGCAGAGAGCCTGATGCGGGACTCGATCCCAGGACCCTGAGATCATGACCTGAGCCGAAGGCAGTGGCTTAACCCACTAAGCCACCCAGGCGCCCAAGATAGCATAGTATTTTTAAAATTATGAAATGAGAAGACCATCTTAACTATATCCAGAAAGCCCAGAATCTATAAAAGAAAAGACAAACATTAACATGCAAACTTAGAATCAAACAGAAAAACAGTCAAAGGAAATAGGGATTATACAACAAAAATAGCTGGTAAATATTTTTAAAAGATGACCAATCTGGGTGAACAAAAAAATAATTTTTAAACTATCAGATATGCAAAAATTTTTTAAAAATCACTGATATTCAGCATGGGTTAGGTTGTACAGGAAAAGACGCACTCATACTGCATGGAGTTTAAAAAGGCAGAATACTGGGGCACCTGGGTGGCTCAGTGGGTTAAAGCCTCTGCCTTCGGCTCAGGTCATGATCCTGGGGTCCTGGGATGGAGCCCCGCATCGGGCTCTCTGCTCAGCAGGGAGCCTGCTTCTCCTTCTCTCTCTGCCTGCCTCTCTGCCTACTTGTGATCTGTGTCTGTCATATAAATAAATAAAATCTTTAAAAAAAAAAAGGCAGAATATTTACACCTGAGACCAATACAACATAGTGCACTATACTCAAATAAATAAATAAATGCAGCAAAATGAATGAATGAATGAATAGGCAGAAACTTTTGGTGGACTTAAGTATCCTGTTGAAACATAAACACACATTCCCTTGGATCCAGATATGCTATTCTGTTTCAGAGAATCAATCTTGCAGATACACTTGGACAACTAGACTAAGCCTGAATCACCAGGATATTCTCTGCAGCACTACCTATAACACACAAAAGCAACTCAGTGGCTGCAATCTGACACCATGAGAAGAGGGACAGGCTTAAATAAACTAAACAAGTAACACTCATGAAATGAATACTACACCCTCAATTTTAAAAATGAGCTAAATCTGAATATACTGATGTAAGATAAACAAAAACAATAAATACAGTCCTCTCTGACAGTTTTCCCATCCAGACTTCTAGAACTTGGAACTATAATTTGACTTAAAAGCCATCAAATTGTGACTTCCAATATTCCATGGAATTCTAGCAATTTAAAACACACCTGGGTACAATGACATAAACAGGGATTTTATAAAAGCATATTTCCTTACACCAGCTGTATCAAGCATCAAAGACCTTATCATTTTAAATGTGAAAGAACTGCTGATATCTGTACTTTATCCTCCCCAACAGTATCAAAATCAAAATGTCACTTTAAGTCTTCCCTATCCATGAATATCTTCCAAAATAATAAACGAGGTGAACAAGGGTTTATTCAGTAATTTCTACTTCTGAATGGTATGATTTCTAAAGCCATCTGTGACATGCATTTTGTAAGCATAAATTAGATTAATAGTCTAAACAGTTATCTGCTTAGAAACCAGCTAAAGTTAGTCACAAATTCCAAAAATGATTCATAATTGCCAAAATTTTAAAGAACAATTCATGTTTTCATTCATTACAAATGCTTTAATACCAACCTCCTTAAAAAATATGAAAGAGACAATTCCTGAATACTTTATGTTCGATGTAAAGAAAAAAAACAAAAAACAAAAAATGACTCGATACCTGATCAATGACAGCTGATATTCAAAGATGCAGATAACTCAAAACTATTTGATGATACCACGGCTTATATGCATGGTAAGTATAAATCTTGACCTCTCAGTCTCAACTTCAAAGTGATGCCACCTACTTGATACAAAAAATGTCTAAATATCTCAAATCATTTCTGTAATCTTTGGACAAAGAAATCACTCAGTTAATAAATGGTAACTTACAAAGAGCTCTGTGGAATGATTTCCTAATTTATTGTAAATCTACATTTTTATTACTTCTAAAAACATGCTCAGCATAATTTAGGTGGTCTCTTTTTTAATATAATATCCAGTCATGCTGAAAAACAAGTTCTAGAACACTTTAAGACAGTGATTACCTCTGAGGAGGGAGGAAGCAGAAAGAGTCGGAGAGAAAGTTTCTACCTTTTGCTACGAACTGAAATTCCTTTAAAACCTGGAAAAAAATGTGCCTTTTGGAGGCAGAATTCCTGGGTTCTGGACAACTCACTATCTCTTTGTGACCTTGGCCAAGTTATTTAATTTCCCTGTGCCTCCATTTTCTTTACCTGTAAAATGGGGACCATTCTTCCTGCTATATAGGATTAATGTGAAGTGCTTACAACAGTACCTAACGCATGGTAAATGTGATTGCTATTATTATGATCAGCCTCATCACCTATAACCATCAACTATGCAATCTAGCTGAAAGGAACTGGGAAAAGAGGGAACTGGAGAGTGACATCTGATCTATTTCCATACTTCCTTACATTTCAAACAAATTCTACTTTTATAACCAGTGATAAATAACAAAAAAGTGAAAAAGTAGCATACAGTAGAATAACAGTTTCAGTCTTCAATTTTCAAAAACATGAGACAATACAGGCTTTGGAGTTTGATGTTTATTTTTAGCAGGAAGAATATGCTAATGATGATGACATCGTTAGAAGATACGCCATGTCCAATACCTGCAACAGAAGCTCAATAGAAGTTAAAGAAACCATACCAACAGATGAAGGACAAAAATTGCATAACATTACTTACCCTTAATTCTGCTAACAATAAAACAAGTAACAATGTTTAACACAGAAGTTGCATCACAATATCAAAAGCTAGCTAAGTTCAGTATCACCCATTCCTTCATAAAATTTTTTACCTTTTCCTTTCCATGTACAATTGCAAAACCTTTCTAAAGGTAGAGCATGGTGTCAATAACTATGCCCCAAATTGAAAAGGGTTAATGCTAAATTAAAAGTTGAGAATTTGGGATGGGAGAGCTCGTGATCAAATAGCTGGTCTCACAGGCAGAAATGATGATCCTCTTCGGCAGAGACCACTAAAACAAGAACTAAACACTAATAAAAGCCACTTAGGACAGGCAGTATCATAACAAACCTACAAATTTACAGAGAACTGCTTAAATAAAGGGATCCAGACAACTTAGAAATTCTACTACATACATATATAGAATAAGAAATTGCAGAGCAATAAACAATTTAAAAAGAACTAGTCAAAAAAGATTCTGGTCCATTCACCCCTGACAACAGCTACTCTGCACAATGGAAATAGGAAAATGTTTCTCTTTTTCAGCTCTGCATTCCCAGACTCATCAACAGTATCATTCTCCACTTAACTTAAAGGAGTGATGACTTTCTTTTACCAAAGGTTGTGTATGAGCCAGGAGTGAAGTTGGAATATGTTAAACATCAGAATCAGGGATGCAACAAAAGAGTAACTTGAAGACTAACTTCTTGAACAGAACTGATGAACTTTACAGGGACAGCGAGAGGGGGACTAACATACCCAGAATTAATTCTATGCCAAAAAAACTCTTTATTTTTTTATTGTATACCTAAAAGTACATACATGTACTCAGAACAGGAATTCAATAAATCCAACCATAAATTACTACAGTTCACACCAGACTTTATACTGCTATTTTCCAATTAGTTCTGTTCTTGAAAATGACAGTTTAAATTCTTTGGATGAATTACTCTTACCGGAATTCCACATGAATAATTTTATAAAGCAACCAATTTTCATAATACCAAATTTCTAAGTTTACTTAGGCTGCTGACTTGGTTCAAGCAGAAAGAAACCTGTTCCTGCAAGGAATAGCTTACCTGGGCCATTGTCTCAAAAGGTCTATGTCAAAAAAATGCAAAATGTACAGGAACAGAGTATTCTGAAATGGCTACCAAGAAGTAAATTAAACAAGTAAACACTAAAGAAGGAAAAGGTTACGCACTTCCAATTTATGCTCTTTCTCTGCAAGGGCTTCCTTTTGACAACGAAGAAAATCTGCTAACATTCGAGTGAGTTGCTTCCTATCATCTATTTCAGCCGCCAATCTGCCATTGTAATCTGCCAGCAACATACAAGCATCCTCTACCATTTTAGAAAGCCTTTCTCCAGATTCTTTATCTAAGAAAAGCACAGAATAACAACATTATTATACAACAAAAACAACACCATATGCCATTCCCTCACCCTGACTTCCAAAAAAGTTTCAGATCACATTTTTTTTTCTTACCTGTTATCTTATCTAGTAGGGATACTTCTTGAACTTCAACAGGCAAAGATGCTATCCTCTGATGAACTGCTGCATCACCTGAAGCTGCATTCTCTAGATCTTGCAATGCTCTAACAAGATCTAGAGTCTAAAAAGTTATACAACTTTAGAACCACAATAAATGAAGCTTGAACAAATACGAAAGGCTTAAAATTTATTTCATATTCCTTACTCCGTATGGGCTACAAAGTTTTAAATATAAACTACTTTTGAAGGCAGTCCATTTCTTCTAAGAAATATTAAGAAAAAGAAACTACACTTTGTCAAATATTAAAAATATATATTGAAAACTAAAATAAGATATGGCCCTTAGCCTTCAGGAAGTCATACTCCAGTGGTAAAGACAGATAGTGTAAAAATAACTGTCAGACTCTGAAAGTAACAGGCTTCATTTATATGCCAAATACATACAGTGGCAAAAGGGAAAGCAGGCTATAACTTCAACCTACACAATACAAATTTTACATACAACATATTCATTATATTATCACTGTACCTGAGCAGAATATTTTAATACTAAATTGGATATATGGGGTGGGGGATACAAATCATGTTCTACTACAACAAAGAAGAGTCCTCAAGTTTCTATTTCTACATGATGTAATTAAAGCAGAAGAGCAATGAAGTTTGAGAATATGTTTAAATATGGTTATCTTCAACTACTCTATAGTCTGTTAACAAGATCATTAAAATTTCACAAAATTCCATGTATCTGATGATTAATACTTCCATAAACACTTAGCCAATATAAAAATTATTTTATCACTAGAATATTTTACTTGCACTGTTTTCATATCAGATATAATTAGGAGGGAACGGCAAGTCTTTGCTGGTAACTTCAATTCATAATATCTATAAATTTATTCCAGAGAAAAACTAATACATTTTCTTTTCACTGGTCTCCATTTATATACCACCTCCTTTTTTTCTTTTTTTAATCTCTAAGACTAGTTCCTGGAACAGTAGGAAATTACACACACACTTGAAAAATACAGGATATATACAACTCTGTGCATCATTAAAGATAACACTGACAGATCGTTACTGATTTTTCTTTAAGCTATTCCCTTACAAAAAAGTTGTCACTGGAGTCTAACAGAAAGTAAATGATCAAATGTGATAAGAATGAATGGAGTCTAGGGGCACCTGGGTGGCTCAGTAGGTTAAAGCCTCTGCCTTCGGCCCAGGTCATGATCCCAGGGTCCTGGGATGGAGACCCACATGGGGCTCCCTGCTCAGCGGGGAGCCTGCTTCCCCTCTCTCTATCTGCCTCTCTGCCTACCTGTGATCTCTGTCTGTCAAATAAATAAATAAAATGTTAAAAAAAGAATGGAGTCTAATAAGAAATAAACTACCCTACATATGCTTTTAATTCATTACTATGTGTTTAATATTCTAATATTTTACAAAATAATTTTGATTTAAGATATATACCACTACAAATGAAAGTGAGCTTAAGAGCAATGATTATGAGAAAGCTTGTTTCTCAGGGTTCCCCAATTAACTTTTATATTGTCATTTTTTAATCAGTCTTAGAAAGTTCTCAAATTTTCTGAAGTTCTGATAAGTAATCTGGCTTTATGGTCTTGATATGCATGCTTTCACTACAACCTGCTCTCATCTCACCTTCACATTCACACGTGAGTTAATTCTAAGTTTCCAGTGCTGGGTCAAGGAATCAGATAAAAAAAGTAAAGTTGTCTGAAAACAACATTAGCCTACAACTTTCTCGTAGAAGAGAAAGAAATGAGCTCAACTGGATCCTACAAAGAGAAATTTTAGCCATTCTTATAAAGAATGACATGAATAAAATGACAGCTACAAAGATGAACCACTGAGAATTAAGCAGTGTAACTAATCTGAAAGTAGTCATTATAAAATGAAAAACCACAGCATTTTATTTAAGTACTAGATTAGAGTCAGACAGATACTCCTAAGAAGTACAACCAAAGCTACTCTTTTCATCACGGAGAACATAAGAGGATCAGACTCCATCTCCAGAACTTGGGTAAAATACTGTTCATGGAATCATAAGGTGGCTCTCAGCACAAAGTGCTTTGTCTTAATTATTGCCAAATAGAAAGAAATATAAACCTAAGTGTTTGGTTGTTTGAAATGTTGTTGTTATTTTTTCCTCAAGCTTTTCTCCCTGGTGATCATATGGGCTTCAGTACCTCCTGTCAACGAGTGAACAGGTAGCTTGGTCCTAGCTGACCACCAAGCTAAGATTCTTTCTGCCTCCCCAGTATTAACACTGACATAACACACCCACAGTTTTATTTCTTTCAAGCTCCTTTCATTGGGGAAAGCGTTTCACCCAGCCTCTGGTTTTGTGCAGTGAATTCAGGTCCAGTCCTCCAACTCCGACAGAGCACTTTGAGTTCTTATTACCCTAGTATTTCTGGAAAGCCATGTTTGCTTCCAGACCAAAGCTTAGCAAAAACCAGGCTCTGGCACACATATGGAGTTGTGCGCTTCTGTACCACTTCTAGCCCACGAAGATATTTACCTTGTTTTATGAGTATGGCTATGTCTTCATTTTCTCCTTTTAAATTTTATCTGTCCCTCCTATATGTTTGAAACATAGAAGGAGGAAGCTTTAACACTCAATGCCCACATAATTAAAAGTTAAAAATGTTTTTCTGGAATCATCTGATGGCTAAAGAATGATATACTGTACCAACCTGGGAGGACATGGGATATTAAGATAATGACTCTAATCCATCTTATTTTACCATGAACTATATGTTTCTATAGTTACATAGAACTATATGAATACATGCTTGTTACTATAACACTCATTTTTACATGTTTAAAAGAAAAAATACTCTAAAGGGCAGTGTTTATCTCTAGGAATGGCATTTTCAGTGTACTTAAATCATATAATAAAATAGTCTTATCATATAATGTTCTATTTATTTAAAAGGAAACTATTTAAATGGGGATATCTCACCAGACCTAATCATATTTAACAATCAGATATCCTCTTTCTATGCAAAATATAGTTGCCTAATATACAACATACTACATTAAACATAAGCAATCTGTCATCAGAAAATAAGAGATAGTCATATAGCTTTTCTTATAATCAGAATTATAATAAAAATCAATTTACAGAAGTAAAACATCAAAATTAATAAAGCTTGATGGCCACATGAAGTAACAGTAACATAACTTCCTCAACAAAGAAAAACTTCTACCTGTGGTGGTTCACTTGGAGATCCCAGAGAGGAACAGTTTTCATTTTCATCCACCTTTATCTGTTCATAAGTTCGCTTCCTAGGCTTCTTATCACCATCTGAAATGGGAGAGCACTGAAGTTTTAATGAAAGCAAACATTTTAATGAAGAGATCATGATAAAAGATTACACACTTACACAGAGCTTGCTTAAGTTGTTCTAATACATCATTCTCATAAACAGACCTTTCTTCCCAAATAGATAATACCCTTCCAAGGTGCTTCTTACAACTTTCATCAGTTTCACTAAAGAAAAAATACAAATAATAATTAATAGAGCTACTGAAAAGGTAATGGTGATTTTCAATACAATCAGACATTCATTCCCTGAAAAAAGCTGTTCAAATGTTTACTGAGCACCACTATGTGACCAGAAGTCCAGTGGTGAAGTGATTAAGACAGACCCACTCCCTGCTTCCTTTAAAAGCTTTTAGACACTTATTTTTTTAAGATTTTATTTTTAAGTAATCTCTACACCCAAAATGGGGTTCAAACTTACAACCCCGAAATCAAGATTCACACACTCTACCCACTGAGCCAGCCAGGTGCCCCTAGACACATTTTAAACAAAAATTTACAAGAAAATGTAAAAGTGCTCACACTGGCTACTAGGGGTTTACAACGAAGATGCCCCTAACTAAATGGGGGCTGAATATGAGGCTAAGAAGCTTCCAAATACGTGACTTTTAAATTTATTTAACAAATACGTATTGATCAACGCTATCTGTGACACTATCAGAGGCACTATCTTTAAGATACAAATGGAGCTTTATTTATGGCAGCTGGGCCACAAAAAAGAACAAGGTATTAAAGACAAGCATAATGCAGAGGCCTAGCCCACTTCAAAACAGATTTAAAAATATATCTGAGGAAGTGATATTTGAGATCTGATGACTGAACAACAGGAAAGTGGCAAACAGACTACTCCCAATCACTTCCTACTGCCTTCATCACTACCACTGTAGACTGAGCTACTATTACCTCTTGCCTGGATTTCTTAAGTCTTCTCATTGGTCTCTTAGGCTCTTACATCTTTACTCTATGCTCTACTAATGTCAGTCAAATCAAACAGCTCTTCAATCCCCTAGCAGCTATCAATCATACCAAGCATAAAACCAAAATCCTTATTCTGGACCACAAGGTGGACATGTTCTACTTCCTGGCTACTTCTCAGTCCACATTTTCTAAATACCTTCTCCTGTACAAATCTCCTTGCTGATCCTCAAACATGCCCAGCACACATATGTCTCACTACTTCTGCTAAGTATTTCCTCTACACAGAATCCTCTCCTAGATGCTCAAGTGGCTCATTTCATCTTTTCCTTCAGTCTCTGTTCAAATGCCATCTCTCCAAAATAGTCATTCTTTATTTCATGATATAAAGTCCTCATATCCTCTAGTTCTTTCCTTAATTTATTTCCTCGCAATACTTCTACTAGCATAATATATATTCATCTATACATCTAGTTATTACTTTTGTCATCCACTGAAATGCAAGCTCCACTAGGACAGAACTTTATCCTGTTTACTACAGTATCCTTAGGGCCCAGCACATAGTAGGCAGTCAATAAATACTTTATTGAATTTCTCAGGAGAAGCAACATATTTAAAAGCGTTAAGGTAGAAAGAACTAGAAGAGTGAGTTCGGTTAGCTTTAACTTGGACTATGAGTTGTGTGTGTGGAAGAAATGTGAGACAGGAGTCTGAAAATGTGGATAAGGCCATGAAGCAACACCTTAAATCTTGCTCAGGACTTTAGATTTAATCTCTGAGACAAATGAGACCTCAAAGGCAAGGGAGTGTTATGATCAGCTCTGTAACTCTGCCTAGTTTCCTAAGCTGGTTAAACAATACTAGAGGCTCCTGCAATTATAAAGAAAATGACATTATGGGAGTTCTTGGGTGGCTCAGTCAGTTGAGTGTCTGCCTCAGGTCATGGCCATGATCTTGGGGTCCAGGGATCAAGCTGCATCTTGGGCTCCCTGCTCAGTAGGAAGACTGCTTCTTCCTCTCTTTCTGTCCCCACCCTCCCCAATGTTCTCATGTGCACTCTCTCTCTAAAAAATAAATAAAATCAGGACACCTGGGTGCTCAGTTAAAAAATAAATAAAATCTTAAAAAAAAAAAAAAAGAAGACATTATGGGAACTAGAATGGAAAGAAATCTAAATAACTGTGGGAACTATATACACTACATGGGATAAAGGGAGTGAAGGAGAATGGAGAATTTGATATACTATAAATCACATTATCAGAGAAAGCTAAAGATGACGCCTAATTTCTCATATGGCCATCTGGATAGATAGAGTTGGATCCACTTAGAGAGTGAAACATAGAGAAGAAACAAGTCTGACAGGGAGCAAGGACATAATATGAGTTCAATATGAGACACAGTACATTTAAGATGTCTGGAGGCATACAACCAGAAATTCATCAGGCAACAGGACACACAGGTCTAAAACAAAGAAAACACATCTGGACTGGAGAATAAGACTGTGAGATATTAGGGTGTGGATAATAACTAAATACATGCAATGTATAAAATCACCAAAGCTCAAGTGAAGAGTATGACCACAGAAAGAGGGCCTACGACTGAACTCTTAAGAAATGGGGTGCCTGGGTGGCTCAGTGGCTTAAGCCGCTGCCTTCGGCTCAGGTCATGATCTCAGGGTCCTGGGATCGAGTCCCGCATCGGGCTCTCTGTTTGGCAGGGAGCCTGCTTCCCTCTCTCTCTCTGCCTGCCTCTCCATCTACTTGTGATTTCTCTCTGTCAAATAAATAAATAAAATCTTTAAAAAAAAAAAAAAAAAAGAAATGCCAATATCTGAAAAGATGACAAAAGACATTATCTAAAAGGAAATATAAATAATACTCATTTAAGAATAACACAGAGCAGTATTTCATACACTGTAATTTTTGAAAAATGCATCCACTATGATTAAATTTGCAAGGCATGCCTGGAGTATATTTTTTATCCTTAAATCATTCAACAGAGATCTTCAGAGATTTACCCCTGGATTCTGTAATTTACACTGATTTAGTAGTTTACCCCCAATAATGCTTACTAGTAAACTACCAAATATTTGCCTATATTTGGACATAAGCATTAAAAAGGACATAAGCCAAAGCACTGACTTTTACCTTCAGAATTTTTTGGTTGCAAAATTTTTCATCAGCTTATTATTCTAAATATTCTATACTTCCACGGACATTTTAAAATGTTATGATATATACCCAAACACTAAAAAAACCTCAAAATTATAAGCAATATGAAAGGAAAAGGTATGATGTTTATCCAGAAATATTAGTCAGAAAAATGATAGCTTTATAAGCACACAAATTTTTAATTCTTCTTAATGAAGTTCATTCCAAAATGGCAGTTACTTTTGGTCTCTTAAAGGAAAGCTGTTAATTCAAGTACTCCAAATATCCACCACTGCAACAGTTCAAAAATTTCCCTTCATATAAAGTATTTAATATATTTACAAATGCCATTTATAGTTGTCTTTTCAAATGAAAATTTCAAAGAAATTCATTCCATTTTTTGTTGAATGGCTTACAGCAAATTTTAACAAAAGCACATATTATGCAAATTTAAAACAGATTACCTAGTACCCAAACAATTACCATACCTTGAAACATGTTTAAAAGCCTCCACTATAACTGGTGCAAAATCTTTTGTAAACTCCGGCCCCTTCCTTTTGCTGTTCTGAATAACATCATTGGCTAGGTAGAGAAAAGTAAGCTTCCTGTTTGGTTTGGCTGAAAAATTAAAAAAAAAAAAAAATTTTTTTTAATTAAAAATCTACTTATAATATCCTCATTTAACTTGGACAAACTTTCTCAATATCTGAGTCAACAAACCTACTAACCTTTATGTATCATGTCCAACTCTAACTTCTCATTCTACCACCAAACTTATCAAGTCACTATTCTTTAACTCACCAGAGGTTTCTATAGCTTCTGGAAATACAACATTAGGAAAAAAAAAAAAAAAAAAAAAAAAGACTCAGTAGGAGAAATTAGTCAACAATTAGTTTCATTGACTTACTAAGCTGCCCAAACTACTTACCTTTGATTCCTGTCTTATCACCATTCCCAAATGAGCAGTTTTATACAACAAAATCCTCACGTCTATAAAAGTGCATCTCTGTGAATCAATCTGTACTAAATTTTGTTAAAACTATTTAACACTACATGAAATACAGATTATTTGAAATAAGATGGTGACTGGTCATGTTAAGATGGAACCCTAGGCACAGGCTGGGTGGTGACTCAAGGTCCAAGAAGAGCCTCAAGAGGTAGTAGGGTTCAGGTCTCCATCCCTGGAAGCACTGAGAAGCAGACGTGAAGGACCATGTCAAGGGAATTAGGAGTGAAAAAGTGAAACCATTTTCTGAAATAACATACTCTCTCTCCCTTTCTCTCTCTCTCAAATAAAGAAACACATCTTTAAAAAAGAAGACTGAGGGGCACCTGGGTGGCTCAGTGGGTTAAAGCCTCTGCCTTCAGCTCGGGTCGTGGTCTCGGGGTCCTGGGATCGAGTCCCACATCGGGCTCTCTGCTCAGCAGGGGGCCAGCTTCCCCCCACCCTGCCTCTCTGCCTACTTGTGATCTCTGTCAAATAAATAAATAAAATCTTAAAAAAAAAAAAAAAGAAAGATGGAACCCTAAAGACTGAATATATGACGTTTCAATAACCACACTGATTTTAAAGTTATCATTAAATTACTGTAAAATAAGAGTACAAAATGTAAAATACGTTGAAAGAGACTTCACTTCAATTAATTATGTGTGTTTTGTTTATGAAATAAGTATTTCCCAAGCTAACAGAGTAAATGTTAGGGAGACCAAATGGGCAGTTTAGATTTTCAACCACTTTTACACCCCTATTTTTTTAAGATTTTTTTGTTATTTATTTATTTGACACAGACAGAGATCACAAGTAGGCAGAGAGTTAGGCAGAGACAGAATGGGAAGCAGGCTCCCTGCTGAGCAGAGAGCATAATGGGGCTCCATCCCAGGACACTCCCTGAGATCATGACCCAAGCCAAAGGCAGAGGCTTAACCAACTGAGTCACCCAGGCTCCTCTGGATTACACACCTTATATAACTGAATTCATCTAGACAAAAATATGTCTCTTCTCACAATATTCCATGGATGTAGTCATCCTTCTAAAAAAATGGAAGAGATTTCTCCAATTGTGGGCCAGAACACATTCTTAGTAGTTACAGTGTTAAGTTGTATAGTATTAAGTCCAACCCAAATAAGAGTCATACATATAAGTAAATTTAATTAGTGGAACATATCTTTTTTTTAATTTTACTTATTTATTAGACACAGAGAGAGAGATCACAAGTAGACAGAGAGGGGGAAGTAGGCCCCCTGCTGAGCAGAGAGCAGGACACGGGACCGATCCCAGGACCCTGAGATCATGACCCAAGCCGAAGGCAGAGGCCACTAAGCCACCCAGGAACCCCAGTGGAACATATCTTTTATATTGACTATTTTCATAATGTAATTTTACTAGGATTAAATATGAATTATTCAAAGTAATACAGTTATATTCAGAAGCACTGTACTCTGTGGCATCCACATTCAATGGTGGAAACTTATGGTCAGGACTGATAATTGAAGGCTCAATTTATGTGGGCCAGCTTAGTGGATTTAAGACAAAATGAGCCCTCTCAATTTGAATATTCAAGTTTAATCATTCAACACATTAAACGCCACTTCTAGTTCACATCTTTCTTGGGAGGAAACACACACAACCTTCTTATAGGAAACTAAAATACTGAGTCAGAAATGACCAGACTTTACAAATCTATGCCATCCATTCCATAGTCTCATTTGCCTATCTAAAGATAGGGCCCACTACTCTGCTTTTGAAAGTTCTGGAACATAATTAAGATATGGAAGAGAGGGCAATAACAAAGATCAAGTTCTGATTCTTTTGGCTCTTGTACAGTTAGATAAACCATTCAGTATAACTGATTAAGAGAGCAGGACCCTTTCTCATGAAGATGACCATAATGACAATTTTCCCAATATTCGATCCTGTCTCTTTTTTACCTATCCCTACCCAAAGAAAATCCCACCCAAAGAAAAGGTTAATACTACTTTTACTATGGGTTACACACTATTATACACTATTATTCTAAGCACTTTACATGTACTACCTAATTTACTCCAAATTATGTAAGGTACCATCACTACCAGCATTTGACAGTTCAACAAATAGGCATCTAAAGGATTATCTGCCCACAGCTAGATATCCAAGAAGGGATCAACCAGGATTTGAACCCAAAGTCCAACTCCTAAGCATTCTGTCTTAACAAAACAAAACAAAACTACTATATGGTTCTGCTCCTATGAAGTACCTAGAATAAATTCAGAGAGACAGAAAGCAAAAGGTGACTGCAAAGGGCTGGGGGAAGAAGTCACAGAGAGTTATCGTTTAATGGGTATAAAGTTCCAGTTTTATAAGATGAAAAGAATTCTAGAAACAGATGGTGATGATGGTTGCACAGTAGTATGAACATATCCAATACCAATAAACTGAACACTTAGAAATTGTTAAAATGGTAAATTCTATTATGTATCACTCAAATTTAAAAATGTGTATTTTAAAATACCTTTAAGTCCATGGGCTATCATCTCTTAAAAATAATTTAGAATGGTTTCTACAATGTACATTAAAGCAAAAATTCACAAGATTTCAAAATATATTTCCCAGCATACTCCAAAAAAACCCAAAAACCAAAAAACAAACAAAAAAAAACCCCAAAACTACAGCATGGATTTGGTATGAGGTCCAAATTTCAAGACTTTATTTTCCTTTTTTTCCCCTTGTAGAACCCAAGCTAAAATATGAGAAATACCTAGGAACTGCTATAATGAATACTCTTCTCCAAATTTTCAGTAAAAACACTTACTTCCATCTAAAACTATGTATATCTTCATATAGGGCAAAAATAAACTAATGGAACTTATCACAACAAGCAGTTCCCGAAGAAAATCACAAAAATTCTTTTTTTTTTAAAGATTTTATTTATTTGACAGAGAGAGAGAGAGATCATAAGCAGGCAGAGAGAGAGGGGGAAGCAGGCTCCCCACAGAGCAAAGAGCCCAATGAGGACTCAATCCCAGGACCCTGGGATCATGACTTGGGCCGAAGCCAGAGGCTTAACCCACTGAGCCACCCAGGAGCCCCACAAAAATTATTTTCTAGTGAACTTTGATAATAACAGAGCCACAAACTGTTAACAGAAAGAGCAAACAAACCATTTCATAATTCCTTAAAGCAAAAACTCTGTTGGCAATAAAATGTAATGCTTAAAACTGGGTCTGACCTAATCACTTCCTTTATTTTTATTGTCACAGGGTTCCTTATAAAAAGTTATTTTCTAAATTTTCTATTCAATTTAAATAGCATTTATTTAATGTTTGCTATATGCCAGGGACCACGCCAGGCACTGACCTTTCCTATTCAATCAAGAGTTTTCAAGCTCTATATAGACTGGCACATGACAGGTCACATCATTAAAAATGTGAGTTCTCTTTATTCCTTCTCTCCACTAATGTATCACACCAACATTGGAAACAATCATAAATATAATATTATAACCCAGTGTATCTGTATGTGTGTATACTGTTATTTTTGTGCCAATAAAGTATAACCAAATAAGGACCAGGCAATATTTACATTGGGAGGAACAATTTTCTATCTCACCTCTCTGAACTAAAAGTTCTAAGCTACAGCGGGTATTAAGTATAGCCCCTTTTCCTTGGACCTTGTATGTGAACACGTAAATAAAAACAAATAAATAATAATAGAATCTGGCTGGCTAATATATGAGGACATAATATTACCTAAAATGTTGAGCATATCCCCTAAAAGAGCAATACAAATTCAGTTCATCACGTAAGTCAGAAAGAGCTACATAATAATACACAATTAGACAATATGAAACAAACTTTGCCAGTCAAAGGACTACATAAATGCCACCTAGTTGCAGCAACTCATGATCAGTTTAGAATCTAGTTTTACTTATTCACAATCAGGTGAGAGCTTTGGGGCACCTGGGTAGCTCAGCCGGTTGAGCAACTGACTCTGATTCTGAGTCAGATCATGATCTCAGGGTCATGGGTCTGAGCCCCATGTTGGGCTCCCTCACTCGGCACAGATTCTGCTTGGGATTCTTTCCCCTTCTCCTACTCTCTCCTCCTCTGCTCCTTCCCTCAATTGCGTATGTTCTTGATCACTCTCTCCAAAATAAATAAATACATAAATAAAATATTTCAAAAAGTGAGAGCATCATTACTTATTTTCTTACAACTGTACAAACCATATATGCCTATTCATTTTGATATAAAGCAGAATATCATAATTTAAGGTAATCACTCATGTTTTTGATGATTTAAAACCACACTAGATGACATGCAAATAAATACAACAGCTAAAATTTTACTGTGTTATCTATTAACACAAGAACCTCTTTGCAGAGGAAGCCTACTACATGGGAAAAGCAGCAAAGAAACCTGAATAAACGAATATATACACACAGACACACACACACACACACCAATGAACACTACTATAGCTCTTATAGGAAGAAATCAGAAGAAAAGCCATTATCTTGAAACAAAAATCTACTGAAGACTTATTAACAACTGCGGGACAGCCTCATGTAATTCCCTGGTAAACTGATTATTACTATAAACTATAAGACATGTTCATATAGACGAACAGTTGGTTATATGGCAGAAACTGCTTTAACTCTCTGCCACAGGAAGTGCACAATCCACAGGTGATTCATGAATAGATTCTATCTGTCCTAGACAGAAGCAAGAGTTCAGTCAGACACAGCTGGCTGCTTCATAACAGCTGAGGTGGGTGAAAAATGAGGGGATAAAGCCAGTTTATTCCCGTACCACTGAAACAATGCCTCAGACTTTTGGCAGCCCATCTCTTGCTTTAAAACTCTTCAAAGATTATTCTCCAGATAACACTGTAAATCCTTATTAGAAACTAAAGGCCCAAAAATGTCTGTCTCTGCCCTCTATACTATTCTCTCTTCATGCACTATACAACACTCCTCTAACTTCCCCAACTCCTACCCATCCTTTAGACCTCAGTTCAGCAGGTTCCTCTGGTTCTCCTGCACCACCCAGTCCACAGGTTAGGCAATGCCGATATGCTCTCACAGCATCCCATTCTTTCCTATAGAGCACTTATTCCAACTACAACTACTTCCATTTAATCTACCCAATGCTCCAACTAAACTAAGTTTCATCGAAAGCAACAACCGTCACTCTATCTACCCATCTATGGTGGAATTAAGCCCAGCAGTGGATTCAAAATTTGTTTAGTTATTTACTAAATCAGTAATTTTTGGCCTAAACCTCTTCCTTTAATTATTTGTTCCACTAAGCTGGTTTTTGGTTTTAACCTCACCCAGCATAGATGAAGGGGGTAAAATGTAAAATTACACTGCTCTCAGAAAACTCAACTTCAAATTCAGATTATGAGACAAACTTTCTTTCAGATCAAGCTAATCTTGCTTATTTTCAAAGTACTGAGTTCAAATATTTTTATCTCCTCCTCCATTCTAGAGCTCTTATAAATCAGTAATCTACAGAAAAACGGGCTAGAATGTGAATGGAAGGATGATAGGAACACAAATACTAAGCTTTTAAAACCAATTATTTTCCACCTATTAGACTGATCAAGGTCAAAGTCTGACACTAACTAAAGTTAGCAAAAGTATGACTAAGATTATCACCTTTAGATACCTTCAGACACTGGTGGTTAATATATACTAGTGCAACCTCTTAGAAAATTAATTTACCAATACCCATGAAAAGTGTAAATGCACAAATCCCTTGACCCTGCAAACTTCATGTCTAGGAATTTACCCTATGGACATATTATCATAACTGCACAAAGAAATCACTATGGATACACATCACAAGATATAACTAAATAAATCATACTATATCCATACAACCCAATACTCTACAGCTGTTCAAGAATGAGACAGAGGGGGGCGGCTGGGTGGCTCAGTGGATTAAGTCGCTGCCTTCGGCTCGGGTCATATCTCAGGGTCCTGGGATCAAGCCCTGCATCAGGCTCTCTGCTCAGCAGGGAGCCTGCTTCCCTCTCTCTCTGCCTACCTGTGATCTCTCTCTGCCAAATAAATAAATAAAATCTTAAAAAAAAAAAAAAGAGATAGAGGGGCACCTGGGTGGTTCAGTCAGTTAAGTGTCCAACTTAATTTTGGCTCAGGTAATGATCTCAGGGTCATGGGCTCAAGCGCAGTGTCTGGCTCTGCCCTCAATGTGGAGTCTGCTTGAGATTCTCTCTCCCTCTGCCGCTCTCACCCCTCCAAAAAAAAAAAAGAAAAAGAGAGAGAGAGAGAGAGAAAGAGAGAGAAATTTATATACTGATACAGAAAGGTATCTCAGACATGTATCTCAGACACAGTGGTAAGTTACACACATTCACACAAATACACAGTAGACAGACTTACTTCGGGGAAGATCAAGAAATAATTTGGGGAGGGGTATGTGTCAAGAATAACCAACAAAGATTTAAGTAATAAAGGGAAAACACATGGGGCACCTGGGTGCTCAGTGGGTTAAGTGACTGACTCTTGATTTTGGTTCAGGTCCCGATCTTGGGGTCATGAGATTGAGCCCCACATTAGGCTCCCTCTCCTTCTCCCCCCGCCGTCATGCATTCTCTCTCTAAAATAAGTAATTTTTTAAAAAAATATAATAAAGGGAAAATACATGGGTTATATATTCAATAATTAACTTGGGCCTACATGCTGAAAAGGGCTTCTGGGTAGTGCTCACTTGATGCTCCAATCTGACTTTGTCTTATAGGTACATGATCTCTCTTATTTCAATATTTGGTAGAAAAACAAAATGAAACAAAAAACCCAGACCCAAGCAAATGGACATCTTCCCCAGTCTAACAGGTCGAAGTTCCTGAAATAATTTCAAAAATTTTTATTTTAGTATATGCAACAAATGAATTTTTAAAATCTTGGAAAGAACAAACTTTATCCCAGACCATCGGACGACTGTAGAAGACACTGTCAACTGGAAGAGTTCTGGAAGAATACACGTCATACAGTTTATTCACATTACACTTCTACAGTGGGACTGAGACTAAATCTTTTCTGCTCTTCTAAGGATAGTATTTTAAAAATAATACAGTGGAATTTCCACAGTGACTGTGGAAAACAGTATGGAGCTCCCTCAAAAAATAAAAAATAGAATTACCATATGATTTAATAATTCCACTACTGGGTATTTACCCAAAGAAAACAAAAGCACTAATTCAAAAAGATATATGTACCCCTATGTTTACTGCAGCATTATTTACAACAGCCAAGATATGGGGGCATGTGGGTTGCTCAGTAGGTTGATCATCCAACTCTTGATTTCAGCTCAGATCCTACTCTCAGGATTGTGAAATCAAGCCCCATGTCCAGGCTCAGCGGGAAGGCTGATTGAGATTTTCTTCCTCTCCTTCTACCCCCGGCCCTAACAAGCTCTCTTTAAATAAATAAATAAATAAATATTTTTTTAAAAATTGCCAAGATATGGGAGAAACCCAAGTGTCCACTGATGGATAAAGAAGATGGATATACTGTGGAATATTCATCGGCCATAAAGAAGAAGAAAATCTTGCCATCTGCAACAAAACAGATGAACCTAGACAGTATAATCCTAAATTAAATTACGATTTCACTCATACGGAACTTAAGAAACAAAACAAAGGGAAAAAAAGAGAGAAACATAAAATCAGACTTTTAAATACAGAGAACAAACTGGTGATTGCTGGGGAGAGGTGGGTGGTAGGGCAGGTGAAATAGACAAAGGGGTTTAAAAGTACACTTATCACAATGAGCACTGAGAATCATATAGAATTGCTGAATTACATTCTATACCTGAAACTAATAATACTGTATGTTAATTATACCTGATTTAAAAAATACATGACTATTTTCTTATAACTAGCACTGCTCTTAAAGTTTATTGTGTATCTAATTTAATCTTCAAAACAACCCTACACGGTAAGTTATTACCTGCATTTATCAATGAAACAATTATTTAAGTAATAAAAGGCATTCAAAGAAATGCACTGAAATCGATTAGCAATCCAGAACCCATACTGTGGTCCCTACACATTTTGGCAATAAAAGCAGGAAATGCGTAAGATGAGCCTGGCATAACTTGTCAATGATAAAAAGCAAGAAAGCTATTTAAAAATCACTGGGGTTGTATCCAAAGGATATGGGTGACCCTCAGAGGTTGCCACTGGCAAAAGAGCATCAAAAAGAATGACTTATAGGGGCACCTGGCTGGCTCAGTCGGTTAAGCATCTGCCTTCAGCTCAGGTCATGATCCCCCTGTTATTTCTTTCTTTTTTTTTTTTTTTTTTAAAGATTTTTATTTATTTGACAAAGATCACAAGTAGGCAGAGAAACAGGCAGAGAGGAAAGGAAGCAGGCTCCCCGCTGAGCGGAAAGCCCAACATGGGGCTTGATCCCAGAACCCTGAGACCATGACCAGAGCCGAAGATAGAGGCTTCAACCCACTGAGCCACCCAGGCGCCGTCCACCCCCGTTATTTCTTATAAGACCCCTGGGCCTTATTTGGAAAGCCTTTTCACTACACAAGACTAGACAGAACTATAAATGCATTTTTTCCTAACATAATTCCATAGCGGATTTTTTTGCAGTGTTGCATCTTTAACCGGATTAATTTTAAATATGGTATTGAGTAGAAATTTAAGAATCATTTTTTAATATTCTAGTTCTTCTCCCATAAATATAAAGTGTCTTATTTACCAAATGCCTGCATAAAATGGGTTCCCTCCTAAGTATCTACTCTGTTCCTTTCATACATATTCCTCTTCCTGTACTGACATCATAGTTTTCTAACTTTGATGCCTTTAGAGGTTGTGCAGATACCTTAAAAAGCACAGTATTTCCATTACTGTTTTCTCTTCAACATTGTCAAAATTCATGGGGCACCTGGGTGACTCAGTCAGTGAGGTGTCTGCCTTCAGCTCAGGTCATGATCTCAGGGTCCTGGGATGGAGCCCCACATTGAGCTCCCAAGCAGGGAGCTGGCTTCTCCCTCTCTGCCTGCCACTCCCTCTGCTTGTTCTCTCTCTCTAATAAATAAATAAAGATCTTAAAAAAAAAAAAAAAAAAGTCAAAATTCACAAGACAAAAATTAAAAATTGCCTTGGCTCTTCCTCCACATTTACTTTTCCCAATGACCTCTAGAGTTAGTTAAATTTCTTGTAAAAGAACAAATTTCTTATAGACTGCCCTGACTTTACAAATTGATTTGGGAATAACTGGCCTTTTTGCAGTGTATTTTTACTTAGCACTTTAACATATTATTCTGCTGTTTTAAATTTTACAAGTGTGTATTTTAAAGCAATAAAAACTAAACGTGTTTAGCATAGTTATAATAAAATGAGCTTGTTAAAATACTAATACAACATGCAAACCAGAAAGTATCTTATAATATCTAAGACAAGAAAACATTAGTAAAAATACTAGTCTCCGAGTTTCAAGTGATGTTTCCCAGTTCCAATATAAAGACCAGTTGGTAGGGAACTTGTGTTTCCAGGAAGATGGAGCAGATGTAGTTTTCCCTATTTCTCCTGCAAAGTACAACTACCAAACATAAGAAAAGAAACAAAGGCAGACAGAACCTGACCCAAAGATTCAGTTCTTGGAGTTTTCTTTTTGCCTTTAAGTCAGCAACCCAGAAATCCTAACAGGTGCCAACATTAAAAGTTCCAACACAAACTTTTCATTCTAGCCAAATGACCAGGAAAAGAGAAACCTAGAAAGACACGACACTTTTGGACAATAGCCAATCTACTCTAGCCAAATACCACAGGGGAAAAAAAATAAAGCAATACAAAAAACTGTGCCCCGCCCACATCCACACTAACAAAGGCTAACTGGGAAGCCAGGCTGTGATGTAGAGCCAATCACCTCTCCGGAGTGATGTCAGAGAAGGCAAAGTTAGGGAGGCCTGGACTTTCATTCCCATCCAGCAGTAAGAAGGCACTGCCCCTTGGGATGGAGTCACAGGAAGCCTAGAGGAGAGCCAGGACTTCCACAATGGTCTAGCCGTCCTAAGACCCACATTCCTAACCCCCAGTCTCTAATGTCAGCCACCCTCCCACTTGCACACAACAGTAACAAAGAGTAACTCCCTCCCCTGATGGGATAATGTCCTAGAAATTCAGATAAAACGGTATTAAATAAAGTCCAGATTCTCAAACAAAATATCTCTCAAACACAAAATATAGATCAAGCAAATATCATTCATTATACCAAGAACCAAAGGGATCTCAAATTGAATGAAAAAAGACTATCAATGGATGCTAACACTACGGTGATAAAGATACTAGAAGTATCTGACAAAAATTTTAAGCCAGTCATCATAAGAATGCCTCAACTAGCATACACAAATATCCTGAAAATACAAACTTATCAAAATTTGTGGAATAAAGCTGAAGCAGGGCTGAGAAACTTTTAGCACTAAACGCATATAATGGAAAAGATGAACAAGTCCCGAATCAATAATCTAAACTCCCACCTCAAAAACCTCGAATAAGAGCAAAATTAACCCAAGAAAACAGAAAGAGGAAATAATAAAAGCAGAAATTACTGAAACTAAAACAAAAGTAGAAGAAAAAGAATCCATGAAAGACAAGCTGTTTTATTCCCCAAGTTTTACTGAGATTTAACTGACATACATCACTGTACATCAAGTTTAAGGTGTGCAGCATAATGGTCTGACTTACATACATTTTGAAACACTTAATGCGGGCTCCTGGGTGGCTCAGTGGGTTCAAGCCTCTGCCTTCAGCTCAGGTCATGATCCCAGGGTCCTGGGATGGAGCCCCACATCGAGTTCTGTGCTCAGCCGGGAGCCTGCTTCCCCCTCTTCCTTTCTGCCTTACCCCTCTGCCTACTTGTGATCTGTGTGTCAAATAAATAAATAAAATCTTAAAAAAAAAAAAAAAAAAACAATGCAATAAGTTTAACATCTGTCATCTCATATAGATCCAAAAAAGTTTTATTTCCTTATGATGAGAACTCTTAGGATTTACTCTTAAAAACTTTCATTTACATAATACAGCAAGATAAACCAGTCACCATGTTGCACACTGCAGCCCTAGCAATTACCTATCTTGTAACTGGAAGTTTGTACCTTTTGACCCCTTCTTCCAATCCCCCTCCCACCTCTGGTAACCACATGTTTCATGTTTCATTGAGTTTCTGTTTCTAGGGTTGGTTTGTTTGTTTGTTTTAAGATGTGACATATAAATAAGATCATACAGTACTTGTCTTTCTCTGTCTGACTTATTTCACTTAGCATAATGCCCTCCAGGTCCACCCAGGTCACAAATGGCAACATCCTCATTTTTACAGCTGAATAATATTCCATTGTGTATATATACAATAATTTCTTTATCCATTCATCTGAGGATGAACACTTAGTTTCCATGTCCTAGAAACTGTAAATAATACGGATATTAACATGGGGGTGCAGATACCTTCTCAAGTTAGCATTTTCATTTCCTTTGGATATATCCCAGAAGTGGAACTGCTGCATCATATGGGAGCTCTATTTTTAATTTTTTGAGGACCCTCTATACTGTTTTCCATAGTAATTGTATCAGTTTATAATCCCACCAACAGTGCACAAGGGTTCCCTTTCTTCCACATCCTCTCTAGCATTTTTTATCTCTTATCTTTTTGATGATGGCCATTCTAGCAGGTGTAAGGTGATACCTAATTGTGGTTTTTATTTGCATTTTCCTAATGATTAGTAAAGTTGAGCATCAAAGAGCTGTTTCTTTGAAAACATGGATAGAATTGACAAACTTCTACCAAGAATGACAAGGGAAAAAAGGGAAAACACAAATTTTCAGTATCAGAAATATCATTATAGTCAATATGGATACTAATGCCATACAACAAACAACCCCGGACATATAAGTTTGACAACTCAGGTGAAATGGACTACATTTCCTCAAAAAAAAAATAGGAACTACAGCAACTCACCCAATGTATGATACAGAAAATCTAAATAGTCCTATGACACTTAAGAAAATTGAATGTGTAATTTTTAAGTTCCCAAAAAAGGAAACTCTAGATCCAGATGGTTTCTGCTAAATAATTCTACCAAATATTTAAAGAATTAAAAAAATTCTACACAACCTCTTTCAGGAAGTAGGGGAAATTTAGCTTATGAAGTCAGTGCTACTCTGATTTTAAAACAAGACACACAAACACACACAAAGTGGACCAGAAGTCCTTATGAATACAGATGTAAATATCCTTAACAAAACTTAGCAAATAGAATTCAGCAATATGTAGGGGCACCTGGGTGGCTCAGCCTTTAAGCATCTGTCTTTGGCTCAGGTCATGATCCCTGCATCGGGCTCCCTGCTCTGTGAAAAGCCTGCTTCTCCCTCTTTCACTCCCCCAGCTTGTGTTCCCTCTTTTGCTGCATCCCTCTCTGTCAAATAAATAAATAAAATCTTTAAAAAAAAAAAAGAAGAAGAATTCAGCAATATGTAAAAAGAATTCATAATCACAGACAAGTGGGATTTTTGGTAGGGATGTACACCTGGCTCAAGATTTGAAAACTGATCAATAATACAGCATATTAAGACTGAATTTAGAAAATCACATGATCAATTGATACAAAAAAGGCTTAATTCATCAACATTTTATTTTAAAATCTCTCAAAAACCAGGAATAGAGAGGAACTTCCTCAACTTGATACAAAATCTTAAAATAAAACTACAGCTAATGTTCTAATGGTGGAAGACTGACTTCTTTCCCAGTAAGGAAAAAAACAAGGATATCCACTCTCCTTCTTACTCAACAATGCTTGAAATGACAGCAAGTTCAATAAGATAAGAAAAAGAAAAACACAGAGGTCAAAGATGAAGAAATAAAAGTGTACCTATTTGCAAATGATGTAACTGCCTTCACAGAAAAATCCCAAGGAAATCTACCAAAAAACTCCTATAACTAAGTTCAACAAGGTCAGAGAAAACAAGATAAATGCTTAAAAATCACTTGTATTTTAACATATAAGCAATGAGCATGTGGACAATGAAATTAAAAATACAATACCATTTTAAACTGCTCAAAATAGCTGAAATACTTAAGTGCGAAAACAATAAAACACATACAGGACTACATAATGTTGATTGTGAACATCAATGAAGATCTAAGGAAATGGAAAGATGTTCCATATTTATGGGCTGGAAGACTCAAAGTAATAAAGATGTCAACTTTCCCTAAACCAATATACAGCATTAAAGAACCCTTATCAAAATCTCATCAAATAGCTTTTATTAATACAGATGAGATTATTCTAAAGTCTATATAGAAGAGCAAAGGACCGAGCACAGCTAAACCAATTTTAAAAAATACAGGAGGAACCAGTTTACTCAATTTCAAGATATAGTTGCAGTAACCAAGGCTACATATATAGGGGTGCCTGGGTGGCTCAGTCAGTTAACTTCGGCTCAGGTCATGAACTCAGGGTCCTCTGATCAAGCCCTGATCAAGCCCTGATCGAGCCCTGATCAAGCCCTGATCAAGCCCCGATCAAGCCCCAATCAAGCCCCGCATCAGGCTCCCTGCTTAGTAGGGAGGGTGCTTCTCCCTTTCCCTCTGCTGCTCCCCCTGCTTGTGCTCTCAATTCTCTCTCTCTGCCAAATAAATAACCTTTTTTAAAAAAAAAAAAAAGAAAAGAAAAAGAAAAACACTATGTATGGTATTCATTGGTGGATCTATTGATTAGAGAACCCAGAAATAGAGTCACACAAGTAAGTCCAAGTCAGTTTAAACAAAGGTGCAAAAGCAATTTAATGAAAGAACGACAGCCTTTGAACAAACTGCTGGAGATTCTAAACATCTACATGCAAAAATCGAACCTTGACCTAAATTTCACACCTTACACAAAAATTGACTCAAAACAGATCATGGACTTAGGCAAAATTATGTGAATATTTTAGAACAAAACATAGTGGGGGGAAAGAACAAAATCCAGGGCTAAGCAAGGTTCTTAAGTGACATCAAAAGCATAATTCAGGGGCACCTGGAAGTTCAGTCAATTAAGTGCCAGACCCTTGATTTGGGTTCAGGTAGCGATCTGGGGGTGTGGAACAGTGCCTAGCACTGGGCTCCGCACTTATCAGGGAGTCCATTTCTCTCCCTCTCCGTCTGACCTCCCACCCCCTGGCTCACGTGCATGCACACCTTCTCTTTCTCTCTCTCTCTAAAACAATATATTTTTTTTAAAGCATAATTCAAAATGCAAAAATTGGATAAACTGAGGTTAAGTAGGGGATGTGCTGGGAGTGAAATGAATATAGCTATGAAAGGGCAACAAAATGTTGCAGTGTTGGAAATGTTCTTTATCTTGACTATAATAATGTCAGTATCACAACTCTGCCGTGCTTTGTATTCAAAATCTACTTTTTGGAAATTACAAAAACGAGTTCTGCATGATGTTACCACTGGGGAAAGCTGGCAAAGGCCACACAGGATGTAGTATTTACAACTGAATGTGAATCTACAATTATCTAAAAATATACAGTATTTTTTTAAAATTTCACATTAATATCTCTAGTTTCCGGGCTAAAAAAATCACTACACAAGCAATGACCATAAAAGGTAATTGGAAGAAACTTCACATGGTATTTGCATACTATTTGCATACTATTTACAGACATTAATAGCAATGTCTTTGATTTCACCCCAAGATCTGAAAGCTACAGCTTTAAAAATTAAAACTACTACTGTATTAAGTTAGGCAAGATTAAGATTAAATAAAACAAAACTAACATAAAATATTCATGGTCTCTATTAATCTGAGAGCAGTTTTCAAACTTTCTGCTCTCAGCACCCCTTTATACTCTTACCAATTATTGAGAACACCAAGAGATTTTACTCACATTGCTCATATTTATCAATGCTTATGTTATTAAAAATTAAAACAGAAGAATCTTAAAATATTAGTTCATTTCATAGTAGTAATAAAAAAATTAGATGTTAACATAACGTTTAAAAAATGTATTTCCAGGGCGCCTGGGAGGCTCAGTGGGTTAAAGCCTCCTCTGCCTTTGGCTCAGGTCATGATCCCAGGGTCCTGAGACTGAGACCCACATCGGGCTCTCTGCTCCACAGGAAGCCAGCTTCCTCCTCTCTCTCTCTCTCTCTCTCTCTGCCTGCCTCTTTGCCTACTTGTGATCTCTGTCAAACAAATAAATAAAATATTTAAAAAAAAAATGTATTTCCAAAACTTAAAGGGTCCTGTTTTACATTTTTGCAAATCTTGAGCTCAAGAGAATACAGCTGGATTCTCATATCTGCTTTCTATTAAATAAACCATAGTAATGTTGTTTCAGTGAAAGTAAATGAGAAAAAGGCAGGCTTTACCCAGATACAGTAAGTACAAGTATTTTAATAGCTATTACAGATAATTGTGGGCATCGTTTTTTGAAACTACAACAAAACTCAACAAATTCTATTTTTTAGATACTAAATTGTAATATGGAATCCTAAAATATATCAATCAATTTAAAAAACCGTTATGTTAAAATCCTTGTCTACCATTCTCTTTGAATGAATCTTTTACTCATGCATTATTTTATAACATCATGTATTAGTCTTCAAAAAAATACTGGTTCACAGTTACACAGACATTCCAACTACTGAAACATTTCATTAGGCAGTATCAAAAGTCCCATGTATAAATATCATTATTGATTTTTCACTGGAAAAGTGTTTAAAAATATTGGGACGTTGTTAGGCCCAAGATGACACATGAACTTTTCAAAAAATCTATTCACAGATGACATGATTTTATTTATAGAAAACCCTAAAGATTCCACAAAATAGATTCCACAAAATAGAGTCCACAAATAACAAACCTATTTAGCAAAGTTGCAGCATACAAACTCAGGACTCAAAATTCGGTTTCTATAAATTATAATAAACAACCCAAAAAGGAAACTAAAGAAAATTCCATTTATAATCAGATAAAAACAACAAAGTAATTAGAAACAAATTTAACAAAGGAGGTGTAAGACTTATACACAGAAAACTATAAAACACTACTGAAGGAAATGAAAGAAGACATAAATAAATTCAAATAGATCCCATATCCACGGGTAGGAAGACTCACTATTGATAAGATAATACCCTTCAAAGTGACCTACAGATGAAATGGAAACTCTATTAAACTCCACATGGCATTTCTGCAGAAATAGAAAACCCAACCTAAACTCATATAGATTTTCAAGTGATATAAAATGGCCAAAAGAATCTTAGAAAAGAAATTATGTTGGAAGACTTGTACATCCTGACTGCAAAACCTACTAGAAAGCTACACACATTGGAATAGTATTGTACAGGCATAAATACAGGCAAACAGATAAAGGAACAAAATAGCCCAGAAATAAATGCTTACATACAGAATCGTTAGTCATTATGGAAATACAAATTAAAACCCCAAGCAGAAGTGCCTGGGTAGCTCAGTCATTAAGTGTCTGCCTTCAACTCAGGTCATGATCACAGGGTCCTGAAATCAAGCCACGCATCAGGAACCCACTCAGCGGGGAGCGTGCTTCTCCCTTTTCCTCTGCCTGCTACTTCCCCCTACTTGTGTGTGTGCTCATTCTCTCTAACAAATAAATCAAATCTTAAAAAAAAAAAAAAAATTAAAAACAAAACCCCAAGCAGATACCACTCTACATTCATTAGGATTATTTTCAAAAACAAAACCAAACAAAACAACACACAAAATAATAAACTTTGGCAAGGATGTGCAGAAATTGGAACCATGCAGGACTCCTGGGTGGCTTAGTTGTTAAGCATCTGCCTTCAGCTTAAGTCATGATACAAGGGTCCTCGAATCAAGTCCTGCATCGGGCTTACTCAGCAGAAGTCTGCCTCTCCCCTGCCTGTGGCTCCTCCTGTTTGTGCTCTCTCTGACAAATAAATAAATAAAATCTTTAAAAAAAAAAAAAAAAGAGAGAGAGAGAGAGAGAAATAAATTGGAACCACTGCAAGTGGGAATATAAAATGGTGCAGTTGCTACAGAAAACAGTATAGTGGTTCCTCAAACAATTAAACATAGAATTATTTTATGACCCAGCAATTCCACTTCTGGATACAAACTAAAAAGAAACAAAAAAGCCATTCCAACATATATTTGCATAACAGCATTATATCGAACAGCCACAAGGCAAAAGCAACAGATGTGTCATTAACAGATGAATAAATAAAATGTGGTATACACATAAACCGGAATATTATTCAGCCTTAAAAAGATAAGAAATTCTGGCATATGCTACAACATGAAAGAACCTTGCAGACATACGAAGTTAAGTAAGCCAGTCATACACATAAAATAAATTATATGATTTCACTTATATTAAGTACCTACAGTAATCAAATTCATAGAGTGTAGAAGGGTGGTTGCCGAGGGCTAGGAAAGGACAGAATGGGGACTTATTTTTTAAAGGGTATAGAGTTTCAAGTTTGGGAAAATGAGAAGAGGTCTGGAGATGGATGGAGATCCCAGTTGCAAAACAATGTGAAAGTATGTAATGCCACTGAACTGTTCATTTTAAAGATGATTAAAATGGTAAATTTGGGGTGCCTGGGTGGCTCAGTGGGTTAAGCCGCTGCCTTCGGCTCAGGTCATGATCCCAGGGTCCTGGGATCGAGTCCCACATCGGGCTCTCGCTGAGTGGAGAGCCTGCTTTCCAGTCTCTCTCTGCCTGCCTCTCTGCCTACTTGTGATTTCTGTCTGTCAAATAAATAAATAAAATAAATAAAATCTTTAAAAAATAAAAATAAAAAAAAAATAAAATGGTAAATTTGTATTACATATACTTTACCACAATAAAGAAAGGTGCACTGTGTACACAAACACACACAGATATATACTCAAGGGTCAAGATATAACAAAATTAGAAATGTGAACGCTTTGATTAGCAGTCAGGAATGTGATGTATTTTTAGTTGTGAATGTGGTATGAAAAACATACTGAGTTTTAGTACAGAGTGGTCCCTCTGCCTTGATTAATATTTAGGTACTACCAGTTTTCACTCACATCAGCTTTTACAGTATCATAGCATGTTAACCATTAAAAGGGGAAAAATGTCTTAGAAGTATTACAAAAATAATTTTTACCTGGTAGACTCATACACCCCCTAAAAGAATCTTGGTGATCCACCAGCCAAACTTTAAGAACACTATTCTAGGGGCGCCTGAGTGGCTCAGTGGGTTAAGCCGCTGCCTTCGGCTCAGGTCATGATCTCGGGGTCCTGGGATCGAGTCCCGCATCGGGCTCTCTGCTCAGCAGGGAGCCTGCTTCCCTCTCTCTCTCTGCCTGCCTCTCCATCTACTTGTGATTTCTCTGTCAAATAAATAAATAAAATCTTTAAAAAAAAAAAAAAAAAAGAACACTACTCTAAGAATTGATAAATACAGGAAGAATAGAACAATATTACAGACCAAAAAAGCTAGAAATTTTCCAAGTCCTTCTCAATAAAGGAAATGTTCATAACTGAAATTCATTATTTGCCTTAAGATGTCAGAAGTTCCTAAATCAGGCACTGTCTTTAAAGGAAACAACAAATGGTGCCTAAATGGCTCAGTTGTTAAGTGTCTGTTTTCGGCTCAGGTCATGATCCTAAGGTCCTGGGATCAAGTCCCACGCCGGACTCCCTACTCAGTGAGCCTGCTTCTCCCTCTCCCTCTGCCTGCTGCTCCCCTTGCTATGCTCTCTCTCTAAGTCAAATAAACAAATAAAATATTTTTAAATAAATTAATTAATTAAATAAAAGCAAACCATTCTGCAATATTCCTTCCAGCTCTAGAAGTCTCATACTACATACTTTCCAGCATTCATTCAATAACTCATTCAACACATATTTACTGAGTATCTACCTTGTGCTAGATTCTGAGGCAACAAAGGAACAGGCTCAGTCCTTCAGTAAAAAGAACCATTAAAATACTGAACAACAAGCACTATAACAATAGCAATAGAAACTACTTGGGAGGTTATACCACAGAATATGTCAGAGCTGGAAGACTTGGCAAATTTAAAGATAAGACCACTGAAAGGGAGTCTGGGGAGCAGAAAGAAAAAGAATAAAGAAAAGTGAACAGAACCTAAGGGTTCTGTGGCACACCACCAATACAAGAGGAGGGCACATAAAGAATATCTGAAGAAACAATGGCCAAAAAATGCCCCCAAATCTAGGAAAGACATGAATCTACAAATCCAAGCATCTCAATGAACTCTAAGTAGCATAAATTCAAAGAGACCCACACTGAGACACATTGTGAAAAAACTTTCAGAAGACAAAGAATTTTGAAAGCAGCAAGAAATGACTCACTGTCATGTACAAAGAAAGCTCAATAAGACTGACAGCCAACTTCTGAGCAGAAACTATAGAGGCCAAAAGTAAATGAGATGCCATATTTTTATAAAAAACTGCTGAAAGAAATCTGGCAAACTATCCTTCAATACTAAAAAAGAAATTAAGACATTTCAAGCTAAACAAAACCCGAGGGAGTCTGTCACTAGTAGACCTGTCCTACAAGAAATCCTAAGGGACATTAGATAATAACTAAAAGCCATAGAAAGATCGCCAATAGAGATAACTACATAAGTAAATATAAAAACCAGTATTAACATATGTCTTGGTCTGTAACTCTTTGTTTCCTATATGATTTAAAAGACAAATGCATAAAACAATAATTATAAGTCTGTTGATGGGCATACAACTTATAAAGATGTAACTTGCAACAATAATAACATAAAGGGGGAGACAGCTGTATAGGAACAATTTTTGTATACTACTGAAGAAAAGCTGGTACCAATCCAAACTACACTGTTACAACTCTAGAATGTTAACTGGAATTTTTCTCCCCCTAAAAAAACCTCATCCCAAAAACTAGGACTAGGGACTATAAATGGACAATTAACTCTTCCTTCCTGGAGACTAAAGGAAGTTGCAGAAAGGAATCATGAGATTGGGTGTGAAGCCTGCTTAAGATTCTCTCACTCTGGGGCACCTGGATGGCTCAGTGGGTTAAAGCCTCTGCCTTTGGCTCAGGTCATGATCCCAGGGTCCTGGGATCAAGCCCTGCATCGGGCTCTCTGCTCCTCGGGGAGCTTGCTTCCTCCTCTCTCTCTGCCTGCCTCTCTGACTACTTGTGATTCTGTCTGTCTAATAAATAAATAAAATCTTAAAAAAAAAAAAATTATCTCACTCTCTCTCCCTCTGCCCCTCCCTCGTGCTTGCAATCTCTGTCTCCGAAGGGGGGGGGGGGAAGGTATATAAAAGCATATAAATGTGCAAGGTATTTACATCACTTTGAAAAAAAAATTTTTTTTTTTTATTTATTTGAGAGAGAAAAACAGTGAGAGAGAGCATGAACGAGGAGAAGGTCAGAGGGAAAAGCAGACGCCCTGTGGAGCTGAGAGCCCGATGTGGGACTCGATCCCGGCAGTCCAGGATCACGACCTGAGCCGAAGGCAGTTGCTTAACCAACTGAGCCACCCAGGTGCCCTTTGCATCACTTTTTCTAAGGAGAAATTCACATAATATAAAATTAACCACATTAAAGTGTATAATTCAGCGGCAGTAAATGCATTCATAAGGCTGCACAACCATGACCTGCATTTAGTCCATTCTCCATTTCTACCCCCTCCTCCCAGTTCCTGGCAACCACTTTCCATCTCTGTAGATTTACTTACTCTGGGTATTTCATACAAATGGAATCATAAAGTATGTTACCTTCTGTGTCTGGCTTCTTTCAACTTCACAGGTTTCTGAGGTGCATCCACACTGCAGCAGAATTAGCACTTCATTCCTTCTCATTATATGGCTGAGTAATAGTCTGCTGCATGAATTCCACTGCACCACATATATTTATCATCCACTGATGAACATTCAGGATGTTGCCACCTTTTGGGTATTGTGAATAGCACTGCTATAAGCGTTCTTGTAAAGTGTATGTTTGAATGCCTAAATATTTCTATTCTTATGAACATATATCTGAAAGTAGAATTACTCGGTCATACGGTAATTCTATGTTACATTAGTAAGTAGGACAACTAGTTGGCTGAAGAGGCTAGATACAAGGAAATTACATGGAGGATACTTAAGGGTGCTAGGAGAAGAGGAGGATGTGGGCAGTAGAGATATTATTTAATATAGCAACAAAAGAGCTGAAAGTGAGGCATGTATGCAGAGGGTCCAGGCCAAACTGAGCTTAGGCAACTGGTGGACAGTAATCTTTGACTGGAATAAGAAAGCTAAGAACAACAGTGGGATAGAAGTGGGGAAAGATGACATAAAGGGTTACTTAGTACAAACTGAGTCTGCAATATTAAGAAACACCACTCAATAAACACTGAGACTGGGACTAAAAAAAGGATCACTGAGTCATCAACATATTGATGGAGAAAACAGATATAGTAACTAAGGCACCAAATTATAAATATATAAAACAAAATTATTTTTAATCATTTAAGAGTTTTTATGTATTAGTTATAGCACATCAACTGCATTTTTAAAATTCTCAAACAATAACTTGGGTTAAATCCACAACAAATACAGCTGATTTACTAACTAAATTATAGTAAATCTAGATAAAGTTGCTATATTATCAGGGTTCTCCAGGAAAAATAATCAATAAAATGTGTATGTATATACATATAGAGAGATAATAACATTAAGATAAGTAGCTCATGAGATTATGTAGGCAGACAAATCCCAAGATCTGCAGGCAGCAAGCTGGAGACTCATGAAAGCTGATGGTATAGTTCCAGTCTGAAAACTGGCTCAAGATCGAGAAGAGTCCATGTTTCAGTTTGAGTCCAAAGGCAGGAAAAGAGCCCAGTCAGGCAGGAAGAGTTTCTTCTTACTCACAGGAGGGTCAGCATTTTTGTTCTTTTCAGGCTTTCAGTTGACTGTGGCCGACCCACAATAAAGAAGGGCAATCTGTTTTACTCAGTGTACAGATTTAAATGTTAGATTTCCAAATATCTAGCCGCCTGATGGACCAGTCAGGCTGACATATAAAATTAACCATCACAAGTTTGGTTAAGATAATAATTCATGATACTCTAAGAAAACTTAATTTTTTCATCAGCAAAACATGGTCCCTGACCACCCAAAAATTTTTAATTTGTTTAAAAAATAATAATCTATAGGGGAGCCTGGGTGGCTCAGTTGTTAAGCATCTGTCTTTGGCTCAGGTTGTGATCCCAGGGTCCCGGGACTGAGCCCTACACTGGGCTCCCTGCTTGGCAGGAGGCCTGCTTCTCCGTCTCCCACTTCCCCTGCCTGTGTTCCCTCTCTCACTGTCTTTGTCTCTGTCAAATAAATAAAATATTTTTTAAAAATTCTATAAAAGAGAATACAATACACATAATTTGTACAAATACTAAAAACAAAACAACAAAACAAAAGCAGTTTGTTGACTAGGTAAGGATTTTAAAGCCATGCTCTTGAAGCAGAATGACTTTCCTTGAGATGGACCAAAGTGTGCCATCACAAAGACCAACCACTGCAAGCCATTTTCTCAATTAATAAAAATACGTATTTTTTTCAGTTTTTAAGGTTTTTTGCATAATGCTGCTTAATCCTTTGACACTTATGTCTATTAGCCTATACTAGAATTAATTAAAATACATTTAGTACAGGGGCGCCTGGGTGGCTCAGTGGATTAAGCCGCTGCTTTCGGCTCAGGTCATGATCTCAGGGTCCTGGGATCGAGTCCCGCATCGGGCTCTCTGTTCAGCGGGGAGCCTGCTTCCCTCTCTCTCTCTCTGCCTGCCTCTCTGCCTACTTGTGATCTCTATCTGTCAAATAAATAAATAAAATCTTTAAAATACATTTAGTACAGTTGTTTTAAAATTAAGTGTGCATATCACCATGGTCTTTATAAAGTATCAAGAAGTTATAACCTTTATAAAGTATCAAGAAGTGATATCTGAACAAGTTTGAGAAAAGCCTATTTTTTTTTTAAAATTTTATTTATTTATTGGACAGAGAGAGATCACAAGCAGGCAAAGACAGAGAGAGAGAGAGAGAGAGAGAGAAGCAGGCTCCCCGATGAGCAGAGAGCCCGATGCGGGGCTTGATCCCAGATCCCTGAGATCATGACCTGAGCTGAAGGCAGCGGCTTAACCCACTGAGCCACCTAGGAGCCCCGAGAAAAGCCTATTTAAAGAATTACAATAAATACATGTAGAGTAAGACTGCACGGTTTGCCATTAAAAACATAACTTGCCATTTAAAAGATGTGAAGTTTCTTTAAGCTAATGTATAAACTGACGTGTAACTCCAAAAATACCAAAGTGGTTTTTTACCCTATAAAATAACAAGCTGACTCTAGACTTTATTTGGAAAAACAAAACAAGAATACACAAGACAACTGGGGGTCGGGGGAAGCCAACTTGCAGGGGGCTGGGCAGAAAGGACTGGGGTGGGTAGATGTCCTACCAGATATGAAAACATACCAGAGTGTGATAGTGGTACATGAATAGAGACACAAATGAAACAGAAGGACAATAAAATTATACCAAATACAGATAAAAATTTTATAATATAAGAAACATTTAAAATATGTGGGAATAAAAATGAACTTAAAAAATGGTGTAACAGGGGCACCTGGGTGGCTCAGTCAGTTAAGCGTTTGCCTTCACCTCAGGTCATGATCCCGGGGTCCTGAGATGGAGCCCCGCATCAGGCTCCCTGCTTGGCTTCTCCCTCTCCCATTCCCCCTGCTTGTGTTCCCTCTCTTGCTGTGTCTCTCTCTGTCAAATGAATAAATAAAATCTTTAAAAAAAAAAAAAAAGGTGTAAGACTCTCTCCTGTGTCAAATAAATAAGTAAAATCTTTAAAAAAAAAAAATAAAGGATTTTAGGGGCACCTGGGTGGCTCAGTAGGTTAAAGCCTCTGTCTTCACCTCAGGTCATGATCCCAGGGTGCTGGGATCGAGCCCCGCACTGCTCGACGGGGAGCCTGCTTCCTCCTCTCTCTCTGCCTGTTTCTCTGCCTACTTGTGATCTCTGTCAAGTAAATGAATAAAGTCTTTAAAAAAAAATGGTGTAATACACTAATGCCTATCACTTCTATAATGCCTATCACTTCAATCATGGTCTCTTAACTCAGTGGAAATCACTACAGAAGAAACTACAATATTTAAATTTTTTTTTTTTTTTAAGATTTTATTTATTTATTTGACAGAGAGAAATCACAAGTAGACGGAGAGGCAGGCAGACAGAGAGAAGCAGGCTTCCTGCTGAGCAGAGAGCCCGACGCGGGCCCCGATCCCAGGACCCTGAGATCATGACCCGAGCCGAAGGAAGCGGCTTAACCCAGTGAGCCGCCCAGTAGCTCAGTTGGGAGAGCGTTAGACTGAAACTACAATATTTAGTAACATAAATTAATATTTACAAATTTTAATATTAAAAAACAGATCCATCGTAAATGTTCACCAATAAAGTAATGGTTATATAAATTTCAGTGCACCTGTAAAACAGAATACATGCAGTAATCTTTTTTAAAGATTTTATTTATTTATTTATTTGAGAGATGGGGGGGGGACCCTCAAACAGACCCCTACTGTGTGTGTGGAACTGATGCAGGGTTCAATGCCAGGACCCAGACAACCCTGTCGCTCTAATTTTTTTAAAGGAGGCAACACCATATACACAAATATGTAACAATCTGAAATAGATATTAGAAGAATGCAAAGCAAGAGAAGTCTATATGTTAATCTATATAATACTCTACCATCTGTCCAAGCAAGATAATGAAATTATAACATATAAATTGCTATATATACATAGAAAATTCTGGAAGAATATACAAATTGTTAACAAACTGATTCTAGGTGGGGAAAATGCGTAGGTAAGGAAGGGAAGAATAATGGAAAGGAGTCTTACTCCTCTCTTTATAACCTTTCTTTCCTTTCGAGTTTTATTTTTTTGGGCATGTTATTAGTAAGATACTGCTATATATTTTTTAATACACCTGGGAAGTCCAGGCAATTAACATAAGCATAGTGAAGTTTTTACTTAATTTCTCAGTTATCAGAGTATGGACTATTAGAGAAGGGACTAAGGAAAAACTATAAAAAGAAGAGTAAGACTAATAGGTACCTGATAGCAGTCAAGAGTTATGCTACAGAACCAAAAATGTCCAAAAAACCTAGGTCATGGCAAGGTGACCATAATATTAATCATTATAATCCTCTTAATGCATTTTACAAACAAAAAGATTTAAAATATCTTAGGCGCACCTGGGTGGCTCAGTGGGTTAAGTCTCTGCCTTCAGCTCAGGTCATGATCTCAGGGTCCTGGGATCGAGCCCCACATTGTGCTCTCTGCTCAGTGGGGAGCCTGCCCCCCCTCTGCCTGCCTCTCTGCCTACTTGTGATGTCTCTCTCTCTCCATCAAATAAATAAATAAAATCTTTAAAAAAATAAAATATCTTAAATCATTTAAAGTTCTTTGTAGACATAGAACATTAAAAATTTATCTAGAGGCGCCTGGGTGGCTCAGTAGGTTAAAGCCTCTGCCTTCGGCTCAGGTCACGGTCCCAGGGTCCCGGGATCGAGACCCGCATCGGGCTCTCTGCTCAGCAGGGAGACTGCTTCCTCCTATCTTTCTGCCTGCTTCTCTGCCCACTTGTGAACTCTGTCTGTCAAATAAATAAATAAAATCTTTAAAAAAAATGTTTTTATCTAAAATGTTTACTTCATTATCCTGCCTAGTTCCAAAAAGGAACCATGAACTGTTATATTTACAATGTCAAGTAACATTTGTTCTACATAAAACCACATTTAAACGACTAAAACAACAGTAAAAATTGTCCATATATTTTGTAAACTTCTGGTAAACTCTATTCATATTTTATATCTCAAATCAAAGAAGCTTTCCCTGATTGCCACCAGTCTAGTTTTCCAGTTATATTTCTTCTTTGTATCACTATTCAGGTACTATTAGTAGAGTCCATTTCCCTGACTGGTATGTAAGTTCCATGAAGACAGCTATGTGTGTCTTATCTGCTGAATCATCCTTGGTCTAGCAACAGAGCCAGAGCTCTCTCAATAAATATTTGAGGAATGGGGTGCCTGGGTGGTTCAGTGGGTTAAGCCTCTGCCTTCAGCTCAGGTCATGATCTCAGGGTCCTGAGATCCGACTCTGCTCAGCAGGTGGCCTGCTTCCCCTTCTCTCTCTGCCTACTTGTGATCTCTCTCTGCCAAATAAATAAAATCTTTTTAAAGTAATAAATATTTGAGGAATAAAGGAAACCAACAGAATTAACTTACTGATACATTTCAAATGAAAAATTTATTTTATTCAAAGACACTCCTATAAAATTATGGACTATCATACTGTATTTGTTTAATCTAGAAAGACACCTTTATTTTTACTAGCAATTTAAGGGTAAGGCGCCTGGGTGGCTCAGTTGTTTAAGCATCTGCCTTTAACTCGCGTCATGATCCCAGAGTCCTGGGATGGAGTCCTGCATCTGGCTCCCTGCTCTGCTGGGAGTTTGCTTCTCCCTCTCCCTCTGCTGTTCCCCTGCTTGTGTGTGCTCTCTCTCTCCCTCTCTGTCAAATAAATAAAATCTTTTAAAAAAATTTTTATTTTTGGAGAAAGAGAGTGAGAGAGCAGAAATAAGAGGGAGAGAGAAGCTGAAACAGACTCAATGATGAGCACAGCACCTGATATGGGGTTCCCTTCCGTGACCACAAGATCATGACCTCAGCCAAAACCAAGAGTCAAACGCTCAACTGACTGAGGCCAATCCTATTGTGTTTGTGTGTAGAAAAGAGCCCAAATATCAGAGTTGCTTTGTAAACTCTGGTATGTTCATGGTCATTATTTCCATAGCAATGAGTAACATATAATTAGTGATATATGTTAATAGTTTTAGAATTCAGCCCCAAACTTGAGTCAGAGATGAAAAAACTGCATTCAAAAGACAGTAAGTAAGAGAGTGAAGAAACAACTGCTGAGTGAAAGAAAATGTTCACAAGTCTTGTAACTGGTAAGGGACTAGTATCTAGAATACATAAAGAACACTTGTTGGGGGGCGCCTGGGTGGCTCAGTGGGTTAAGCCGCTGCCTTCGGCTCAGGTCATGATCTCAGGGTCCTGGGATCGAGGCCCATATCGGGCTCTCTGCTCGGCGGGGAGCCTGCTTCCTCCTTTCTCTCTCTGCCTGCCTCTCTGCCTACTTGTAATCTCTCTCTGTCGAATAAATAAATAAAATCTTTAAAAAAAAAAAAAAGAGAGAACACTTGTTGGGCACCTGGGTGGCTCAATGGGTTAAAGCCTCTGCGTTCAGCTCAGGTCATGATCCCAGGGTCCTGGGATCGAGCCCTACATCGGGCTCTCTGCTCAGTAGGGAGCCTCCTTCCTCCTCCTCTCTCTCTCTCCCTGCCTCTCTGCCTACTTGTAATCTCTCTGTCAAATAAATAAATAAAATCTTAAAAAAGAAAAAAAAAAAAAAAACCACTTGTAACTCAATTAATAAAAAGACAAATAACCCAATTTGAAAATGGGTAAGGATCAGGGCGCCTGGGTGGCTAGTCGGTTAAGTGTCCAACTCTTGATCTCAGCTCAGGTATTGATCTCAAGATGGTTTAAGTTCAAGTTCTGCACTTGGCTCCAGCCTGGGTATGGAGCCTACATTAAAAAAAGGGGTGAGGGGAAGACCTCAACAAACATTTCTCCAAAGACAACATACAAATGACCAATAAGTACATGAAAACGTGCTCAAAATCCTTAGCCAACAGGGAAATGCAAATGAAAATCACAATCATTCACCAATTTACACTGAGCAAGGTGGCTATAATAAAAAAGACAGATAATATAAGTGTTGGCAGAGATGTAGAAAAATTAGATGCTCATGCACTGCTGACAGGACTATATGATAGTCACTGTGGAAAACAGTCTGGCAGTTCTTCATAAGGTTAAACACAATGTTCCTATATGACCTAGCAATTCTACCCATAGGTGTAGTTCCAAAAAATATGAAAAAACACCCACACAAAACCGTGTATGCAAATGTTCAGAGCACTATTATTCATAAGAGCAAAACATGGAAACAACCCAAATGTCTACCAACTGATGAATAAAAAAATTTATATAATGAATTATTACTTGGCCATAAGAAGGAATGAAGTACTGGGGTGCCACCCAGTCGGTTATTTGTCAGACTCCGAGTCTTGGCTCAGGTTGTGATTCAAGATCATAAGATCAAGCCCCATATCAGGCTCCATGCTCAGCTTAGAGTCTGCTTAAGATTGTCTCTATCTCTCCCTCTGCCCCTCCCACCCACACTCTCTCTCTAAAATAAATAAATCTTAAAAAAAAAAAAAAGAATGAAGTACTGATAGATGCTATAATACAACATGGATGAGCCTGGAAAACATGCTAACCAAAAGAAGTCAGTCACAAAAGATGTCATACCGTATGATTCCAATTAATAAAATGCTAAGAATAGGCAAATCTGTAAAGACAAAGTAAATTAATTGTTGCCCAGGGCTGGGGAAGGTGGAAGGGGTTAGGGATGATGCCTAAAAGCCCAATTTCTTTTTGGGTGATGAAAACATTCCAAAATTGTAGTAGCAGACTCACAACTATATGATACACTAAAAGCCACTGAACTGTATACTTTAAATGAATGAATTATGTAATATGTTAATTATATCTCAATAAAGTTATTATATGTCACCTAGTGGCTCAATCAGTTAAGCATGTGCCTCCAGCTAATAAGGTCACATTCCCAGGGTCCTGTGATTGAGGCCCACATAGGGCTCCCTGAGAAGCGGGAATCTGCTCCTCCCTCTACCACACCCCCCCAGCTCCTGATCTCTCTCTCTCTCTCTAAAATAAATAAAATCTCTAAAAAAAAATTTTTTTTTTAAAGCTGTTACAAAACAACAAAATCCTGAGGGAGACAAACCATGAGAGACTATGGACTCTGAGAAACAAACAGGGTTTTGGAGGGGAGGAGGGTGGAAGGTTGGGTAAGCCTGGTGGTAGGTATTATGGAGGGTAGTATTGTATGGAGCATTGGGTGTGGTTCATAAACAATGAACTCTGGAACACTGAAAAGAAATTTTAAAAATAAATAAGTAAAAATTAAAAAACAAAAACAAAATCCTCATGTTTCTGGTTACATTCTATTGCATTTCTCAGGGAAATTATAGCTATTTTAGTCTTCATAAAGGCCTTCAGGGATATCCCTCTAAAGAGAAATTCTTTTTCTTGTCCCCACTCCAGAAATTCTTTCTTTAAAGGATGCAAAAATAAGGAAGGTAGAACAAGAAAGGAAATCTTCCAAACTGAATGATTACCATGTGTGACATTACTGTGTTACCTATTCCTTCTTATCTTTGAAACAGTAATTTTTTCCTACTAGTGTCACATTTTTGTCTTCTTTAAACATTTCAAGAAACTAAAGAATGCCACACTTAACATAAAATGTTATGTGTTATTTTATTCATTTGCTTCTTTATTTCAAGTTTGATCAATTTGGTTTTTTAAAAAGATTTTATTTCTTTATTTATTTGTTTGACAGAGAGAGAGAGATCACAAACAGGCAGAGAGAGAGGGGAAGCAGGCTCCCTGCCGAGGAGAGAGCCTGATGTGGGACTTGATCCCAGGACCCTGAGATCATGACCTGAGCTGAAAGCAGAGGCCCAAGCCACTGACCCTCAATTCATTTTATAAACACTTATTTTGTAGAGGTAACATGAAGGTTCACAATATCACTGTAAGATGGCTAAAACAATGCCTGATGTTCAGTAAATTATTCATTCTCATTCTCATTACATTACAGGCAATGCAGGACCCTAAAGCTGAGGAGCAGAACTACAGAGGAGGTGGGGGGACACAAAGACTGCGCCCTACAAAAGTACAGTCATATCAAAGAAAGGAAACTTTTGGCAGATAATCCAAGACCAAACAAAACAGCAGTCAGTAGCAGCAGCAGCATGATCATCGCCACTACTACCACCATCACCGTCATCACCGAACACCACTCTCCTCCTAATGCATCTTTTTATAGGCCTTAAGTTTTTTCTAACTATGAAGCTTCTATGTATGGAAATATCCCCAAGCCCAGTAAACTTCACCTTATCACTCTCCCATATGTATCAAATTTTTGAAAAAATAAATGAAATATACAATAACACAGATCCACTTTCACTTCCTCTCTCCCTTATGGTAACCACTATCTTGCAACATGATGTTAATCACCACTATGCATGTTTTAACTGTAACTACAGGTACAAAACACAGAATTTGTTTTTGCATGTTTTCAAACTTTAGCAAATAGCATATTGGTCTGCACCTTGCCTTCTTAGCTCAACATTTTGCTTGTTTGTTATTTTTTAATTCAATCATATTGCTTCATGACAACTGCTGGTCAGTATTACAGTCTATGAATATTACAATGTATTTATCCATAGTCCCAACTAATGAGATATTTAAACTGTTTCTAATTTTGCTACTAAGAAGCTGCAATAAATGTAATTTCTTGAGCACAGGTACTAGTTTCCTAGAAGAACTGCTAGGTCAAAGACTATGTACCTTCAACTTCATTAGAGGTCACTAGGCTGATCTTTTTACACTCCAACCAGCAGTGTAAGAGTGTTCCTGTTTCTCCTCATCCTCACTGATTCTTGGTTTTGTCATACTTTTACAAACTGAAGATTATAAAATGGTACCTCATTTGTTTATTTTTTCCTGATTATTAAGTATCATTTATTGGCCTTTCAGGTTTCCCCTCATGTGAAATGCCTTTAACAGCATTACTATTTTTCTGCTGATTTGTAGTAGTTCTTAAGACAGTTTGGGTACCAATCCTTTATTGATTTTATGTGTTTCCAAAATCTGCAGCAAAGACAATTACTGCCTTTTCAAAGTTCACAGCTATTTTCCAGACGTTTATACTTAGGTTTCTCAAACCTTTCTGACCCCTCACAGATGAAGAATTCCTCCTTGAGTGCCAATACACACGCACTTATATATGAACTGAAAAACAAGGCTCTAAGTCAATTTCTCCTAAGAGATTAACCACAAGCAAATACACAAGGACAGTTCTTCTCCACTTCCTATAGCCAATGCCACTTTTAGCGCTCATATTAACACATCACAGGGCTTTCATATGGGTCAGTAATCAAGCATCTATTTTGAATAATAAGTTGTTAAAACCCATAATTAATAACCATCATATCAATACATCGGGTGGTCTGAAACAGTAACAAGGAGTGCCATTCTCTCTCTCCAATAAATTAAGAATTAAGGTGCAAACCCAGACCCAAACCCATAAAAATTTTTAAATTTTTAGTCACACTAACATACATAGTTCTTACAGATACAGTTGCTCTGCAGAAGTGAAATGATTCTGAATATTTTAGTGAGAGCACATACTACTCTTAAAAGTTAACTTCATTTACAGGAGCACTTATGTTTTGCAAAACAAGTACACTGCCCTAGAAGTATATAGTCACAGAGCACTAAAGGACTTTAAATCACTCAATCTAACTCCTTCATTTTGACGTGAGGCAACTGCAATCCAGGCAGTTAATAAATTCGCTGAAACCCTCTAAAATCTACAAATTCGGGGTTCTTCCACTGCATCATGCACGGATGCAATTTCAGATTCCCCAATTCCAAAACTCTGATTCCGCTATTAATTTTACAAGACTGAGTTGACGTGTTATAGAAATGATGGAATTAACTCCCAACCCCACACCAATCTTTTTTCCTTTCCACTTCCACTTCCCTTTTCCAGCCCTATCTTCCATTTTATCTACAGAATGAAAGAATATACCTGACTGCCCGAATTTCTGGCCCTAATCAGGGAAAGAGCCCTGAGTCCCCGACTGTTGCCTCCGTGTTAAATCAGAAGGGCTTTTGGTTCTGTTTTGCATCCTTCCTTCCCTATGCAGTAATACCTACAGTAAGGCGCAGATTCTGCGGGAAGCGCGGCGCACGCCGCTCCTCCTAGCCCGCGGACCACCGACGCCGGGGAGCCGGGGGCGCCAGGTGGGGGCGGTGCCGGGCAGCAGAGAGCTGGGGTGGCTGGGGGAATGGGGCTGGCAGGGAAGGGGGCCCGGCGGCACCAGTGAACAGGCCGGCGGCGGGGCGACTCACCTTTACGCAGCTCCCGCTCCCACACGGTGACGATGGGCCGCGAGTGCTTGCGGTGGTGGATGAGCCACAGGGACAAGGTCTGCACGCTCTGCTGCGAGTTGCTCAACTCCGACAGCTTCTTCTCCAGCGCCGCCTCAGAGAAGGCTGACATCCCTCCGACACAGCGTTCACGCCGTCCCACGCGGTGGGGCTGAGGGGAGGAGAGTTTAGCCGCCCGCGCCGCGGCCTCGCCCCCTCACCCCACCCTTCCCCACGCCTTCACCACCGCGGCCGCCACATCCAAGACCGGCAGCAAACCAGCAAGATGGCGTCTGGCCGGCAGTGACGTCAGGGCCCATCCACGCCCCGCCCTCGGAAGAGGCGAGGCCAAGCGGCTGGTCCTCGGAGCGAAAGGGCGGGGCCAAAACTGGCTCTAGGGTGGCACGTGGGGGCGTGCAGCCTGGGTTATGGCCAGGGAAGGGGTGGAGCTAGCCCAACCGGGACTTCTATGGTAAAATTATCTGCTGAAAACGAATTAAAAATCTCTGCATAGACGTGTAAGTTGGTACAGCCAATTTGGAAGACTATTTGGCATGATATATTACATTTTCATAATTGAACCTTCCCTGTGACCCTGCAATTTGGCTAACTGCCTTAAGTGATAGGAAAACAGCAGCAGGTTTGCACAATGAGCTGTATGCTTGCTGTTCAGTCTGGCTCACTAACTCTAAAGAGGTGGGACGTTCACAGAAGGTAAATGGCTAGATTAATGGTGAAACTGCATAGTATAGAATACATATAGCAGTTTAAAAGATTAATAAATCCAATGGTGGGTTGGAGGGTTTGTTTTTTTTTTTTAAGTTTTAGTGTGTAAAATATAGTATAACATTGGTTTTATGAAAATGTATATTGTGGGGCACCTGGGTGGCTCAGTCAGTTGACCCTCACTCTCTTAATTTCGGCTCAGATCGTGATGTCAGCTTTGTGGGATGGAGTACCCCCCTCTACACTGGGCTCCCTGGTCCCTGCGGAATCTGCTTGGGATTCTCTCTCTCCCTCTTCCTCTGCCTCTCCCCCTCCCCCTGCTCATGCTCTCTTTCTAAATATATAAAGCTTTAAAAAAATAAAAGCATATATTGTATATGAATTCATAAGTATGTAAATGCATGGCAAAAAGTCTGGAAGAATACACACTACATTAACAGTGGTATCAAAGTCAGGATCGGAATTGGAGCCCTTGAGCTGTGGTTATATTGTTTTCATTTTTTACAAGAGTGGGTTCATGTATTTCTTACATAATTAAAAATTACTTTCAGAAATCTCATAATTAATCGAGCATTTCGGGGTGCCTGGGTGGCTCATTTGGTTAAGCGTTTGCCTTTGGCTCACGCTTGATCCCAGAATCCTGGGATCAAGCCCTTCCTTGGGCTCCCTACTTCTCCCTCTGCCCCTCGCCCTGCTCGTTCTTTCTTTCTCTCTCTCCCAAATAAATAAATAATATATTTTTTAAACCCAGCATTTTGATATGTGACAAATGACTTATGATGTATGATAAATCCATACATTTTGACATAGTACTATGAGTTCACAAAGGGAACACAAAGATACTGTCACATTCCAAATATAAATATAAACTTCAAGAAAGATAAATAAAGGGTGCCTGGGTGGCTCAGTGGGTTGGGCTGCTGCCTTCGGCTCGGGTCGTGATCTCAGGGTCCTGGGATTGAGTCCCGCATCGGGCTCTCTGCTCAGCGGGGAGCCTGCTTCCTCCTCTCTCTCTGCCTGCCTCTCTGCCTGCTTGTGATCTCTCTCTGTCCAATAAATAAATAAGATCTTTAAAAAAAAAAAAAGAAAGATAAATAAAAACCCACAGGAACTCTTTTTTTAAAAAAATATTTTATTTATTTATTGGACAGAGAGAGAGATCACAAGTAGGCAAAGAAACAGGCAGAGGGCAGGGCTGGGGAGGGGGAACGCAGGCTCCCTGCTGAGCAAAGAGACCCATCTGGGCCTCCAGTCCAGTACCTGAGATCATGACCTGAGCTGAAGGGAGGCTTAACCCACTGAGCCACCTAGGGCCCCAGGAATTATTATCTCTTGAGAAGGACTGTTTAAGAATTTTGCACCAACTAGGCATCAAATATGTTTTTTTGTTCAATTATAGTTATAGATCATCATTCCCATTTTTAATGTTACTACAAGGTTCAAAAAAGATATCTCACGAGGTGAGATAACTCTCCTTTCTCTTCCTCTTACTCCAATATCTATTCCTGTCTCTTCATGCTTCTTTCCCAGTTGTACAAACTTTTAGTTTTCCAATCTGTTTAGTCCAGTTTTTGCCTGAACTTAGGCAGAGTTTCACTTAACCTGTCTTCTGAGACCTCAGTGTATCTTCAACACTATTCCCTCCCATGAACCCTGCAGCCACCAAAATTGTTACAGATAATCTCTCAAATTATGTTTTCACGTAAGATTCTAATTCTTCACACTCCATTCTTTATCTCAATTCTACCTGAAATTTAAAGGCCACAGTAAATTCCACCTTCTTTTCTTTCCCAACGAGTCCAATGTATGTAAAAAGTTCCTTTCTGTATTATTTACTGATTTGAATACCTTATTTAGAACTTACACTACTAATTTGTATTATTTATAATTATATAGTTTATATATTCTCTCCCCCGCTAGATTTTTCTCTCAGTGACTCAGCCAAAGCACCAGTCTTCTGTTTGTTTTAGTCCTCAGTCTGATTTGGCCGCTCCTGCTATGGACTTATACAGTATTCTCTATATGTGTGTGTAATAATACAGCTTTCCACACGGAGCTGTTAGATCTGTATTTATTGGCATTGTTACTTATTGCTGTGTTTTCAAAATATTGGTTGTAACTGCATTTGCCCTTAGATAATTTTTTAAAGTATTTTATTTGTTTATTTGAGAGAGAGAGACAGACAGAGCATAAATGGGGGGAGGGGTAGAGGAAGAGGGAGAAGCAGACTCCCTGCTGAGCAGGGAGCCCAACACAGGACTCAATTCTAGGACCCTGAGTTCATGCCCTGAGCTGAAGGCAAATGCTTAATCTACTGAGCTACCCTGGCACCCTTGCCCTTAGATAATTATAACTTATTTTCATAATATCCTCTGGCTATTACTTCTTGATTTTGTCTTTCCAAATATAGGCCTCAAATTCAGAATAATGTATTTTTTCTGTAAACTATCTTTGGCTTTACTGGAATAGCCACTAAGTAACAAAGAGATGTGCTCCTTCAACTTAAAAAAAAGAAGTCTATTGCAAGAAGAGACTATAGGCCAATATTGCTTATGAATATAGATACAAAAATCCTGAGCAAAATACTAGGAAACTCAATCCAGCATCCTATTAAGAGTACTATTCATCATGACTAAGTGGGATTTATCTTAAGAATGTAAGGTTGGTTCAACTACAAAATTCAATCAACATTATATACCATATTAATAGAACGAAGGAAAAAACAAATAATCATTTCAATTGATAAAAAAATCCAGCATCCTTTCATGAAAAAAACAAACAAAACAATGAAACACCTCATCAAAGTAGGAATAAAAGGAAACTTTCTGAACATAATAAGTGTATGAAGGGGGATGCCTGGGTGGCTCAGTTGGTTGGACGACTGCCTTTGGCTCAGGTCATGATCCTGGAGTCCCAGGATTGAGTCCCGCATCAGGCTCCCAGCTCCACGGGGAGTCTGCTTCTCTCTCTGACCTTCTCCTCGCTCATCCTCTCTCTCACTGTCTCTCTCTCTCAAATAAAGAAATAAAGTCTTAAAAAAAAAAATAAGTGTGTGAAGGGTGCCTGGTGGCTCAGTTGGTTAAGAGTCTGCTAAATTGGTTAAGAAAGCCTGCTTCTCCCTCTCTCTCTGCCTGCCACTCCCCCTGCTTGTGCTCTCTCTCTCTCTGTAAAATAAATAAAATCTTAAAAAAAAAGTGTACAGGAAAACCCATAGCTAACATTATATTCAGTGATTTAAGACTGAAAGCTTTCTTCCTAAGATCAGAAACAAGACAAATACATGCATGTTTGTCACTTCTATTCAACATTATACTGGAAGTTCTAGACATAGCAATTAGGTAATGAAAAGAAATACAAGGTATCCAAATTGGAAAGGAGGGGGTAAAATGATCTCTATTTGCAGGAGACATGCTCTTATACATTAAAAAAGCCTAAACAAAAAAATCCTAAGGAATCCACAAAAGCACTAGAGCTAATAAATTAACTCAGCAAAATAAGAGGATACCAGATGAATACACAAAGATCAGTTGTAGTTCTACATACCAGCAATGAACAATTTGAAAACGAAATTAGTAAAATTAGTACAATAACATAAAAAATAATAAAATACTTTGGAATAAATGTAACCAAGGAGATTTTTCAGGTGTACACTGAAAACTGCAAAATATTATTGAAAGAAATTGAAGAAGACTTAGATAAGTGAACAGACATAACTTGCTCATGGATTGAAAGACTTGCATTGTTAATATGGCAATTATTACCCAATTCAATCTTCAAATTCAATGCAATCCACTCAATGTAGAACTTGAAGTCATGAACCCCAGATCAAGAGTTGAGTACTCTACCAACTGAGCCAGCCAGGAGGCCCTGTTTTTAATTTTTTTTATTTTTTATTTTTTCTTCAAATATTGTTCTTTTTATCTTTTTTTTTTTTTTTTGAGGATGTGTGTGTGCATGTGTGAGTATGAGAGCACGTGCCTGCATCAACATGGGGAGGGTCAGAGGGAGAGAGAGAGAATCTTAAGCAAGCTCCATGGCCATCACAGAGCCTGGTGTGTGGCTGGATCTCATGACCCTGAGATCATGACCTGAGCCAAAATCAAGAGTTGGACACTTAACTGACTAAGCCACCCAGGCACCCCGGTTCTTTTTAATCTCAGTTAGTCATTCGTATTGAGTCTAATATCTAGTGGGATTTTTTATGATTTAGTTAAAACATATAATAAAAACAGCTACTGTGTTTGTATCCACTTTCCTCTGAGGCCCACCCAGTTCCCACTAGTATATTTCCTTGTAAAAATACAGTTCATTTCCTGGTTAATTAGCTTCAATTACTAACTTTATTTATTTATTTATTTAGGTAATCTCTACTCCCCAGTGTGGGGCTTGAACTCACGACTCCAAGATCATGAAAAAACATCCTTTACCAGCTGAGCCAGCCAAGTACCCCACAAAAAATTCTTTATATAGCTTACACCACAACAGGCAAAATATTCAAAAGCCAACATCCCTATCATGTCATACTTGGAAGGGACAATCCTGTCTCAAAAAGTGTGTGTGGGGGGGCATCTTACATGGTAAGTTCAGGAAATAGCAGCAAAGGTAATGGTAAGCCACACAAGTCTTAGAACCCCTCTCAAAAGTTCATGAACTTGGGTCAGCAATGATCAAAATAGAGCAGCTCCAGATGTATGAGACTCTTGTGGTGGAATATGTGCTATCTTAAAAAAAAATGTACAGCTGACCCTTAAGCAACATGGGTTTGAACTGCATGGGTCCACTTATGTTTGGATTTTTAAAGTACAGGACTGTAAATGTATTTTTTCTTCCTTATGATTTTCTTTTTTTTAAAAGATTTTATTTATTCATTTGACAGAGAGAGAGAGAAAGAGAGCACAAGCAAAGGGAGCTGTAGGCAGAGAGAGAGGGAGAAGAAAGCTCCCCACTGAACAGAGAGCCCAACATGGGGCTTGATCCCAAGACCTTGGGATCACGACCAGAGTCCAAAGCAGATACTTAACCGACTGTGCCACCCAGGTGACCCTTCCTTATGATTTTCTTTCTTTTTTTTTTCCAGTTTATTTATTTTCAGAAAAACAGTATTCATTATTTTTTCACCACACCCAGTGCTCCATGCAAGCCGTGCCCTCTATAATACCCACCACCTGGTACCCCAACCTCCCACCCCCCCACCACTTCAAACCCCTCAGATTGTTATTCAGAGTCCATAGTCTCTCATGGTTCACCTCCCCTTCGAATTTACCCAAAAGCACATACCCTCCCCAATGTCCATAACCCTACTCCCCTTCTCCCAACCCCCCTCCCCCCAGCAACCCACAGTTTGTTTCGTGAATTTAAGAGTCACTTATGGTTTGTCTCCCTCCCAATCCCATCTTGTTTCATGGATTCTTCTCCTACCCACTTAAGCCCCCATGTTGCATCACCACTTCCTCATATCGGGAGATCATATGATAGTTGTCTCCTTATGATTTTCTTAACAACATTTTCTTTTCTCTAGCGTACTTTGTTGTAAGAATACAGTATATAATACATACAACATATAAAATATGTGTAAATCAATTGTTTATGTTGTTGGTAAAGCTCAGTCAATAGTAAGCTCTCACTAGTTAAGTTTTGGGGAGAGTCAAAAGTTATACGTGGATGTTTGACTCTGCAGGGAGTTTGGTACCCTTAAACCCAGGCTTGTTCAGGCTTCCCTATACTTACATCCTTACAGACTGCTCTGAAATCTTTTTTTTTTCCTTAAAGATTTTATTTATTTATTTGACAGAGAGAGACACAGTGAGAGAGAGGGAACACAAGCAAGGGAAGTGGGAAAGGGAGAAGCAGGCTTCCTGCTGAGCAGGGAGCCCGATGTGAGACTCGATCCCAGGACCCTGGAATCATGACCTGAGCCGAAGGCAGACGCCCAACAACTGAGCCACCCAGGCACCCTTAGTATTACTAAAATATTCCAGGAAACAAATAAATTAGGAGATCAGGTACATGCAATTTTCCCATACGTGTAGATGTTGCCATATAGCCATTGTCTCATCAGATAATACTACAGCTCTGCTTCCAACAAAAGGAATGTCAAGTACTGACTTGAGTTCAGTAAGAGATGATGTTCTTCAAATATCTTCCGATCAACGGAATCTTGACATTGGATCTGAACTTCAGAGAGTATTACATCCGGCAGGCTGACTTCATCGCCCACTGCTAAAATGGGGAAGTGAGAAAGGAAAAAGATAACCCCACAAGTGGATTGCTAGGCATTGGCGTTCCTAACCGAACATCAACTACCCTCACAGGATAAACACAATAATCAGACAAGGCCATTCTGTGACTTTAGTGGAACAAAACAGAGCGGAGGCTACTTTGAAACCACAGAAATTCCTAAAAGCTACCTCTTTTTTTTTTTTTAAGATTTTATTTGTTTATTTGACAGACAGAGATCACAAGTAGACAGAGAGGCAGGCAGAGAGAGTGAGAGAGAGAGGGAAGCAGGCTCCCTGCTGAGCAGAGAGCCCGATGCGGGACTCTATCTCAGGACCCTGAGATCATGACCTGAGCCAAAGGCAGCAGCTTAACCCACTGAGCCACCCAGGTGCCCTAAAAGCTACCTCTTATAACAAACATAAATGATTACAGATCCTTTATCAATGAAACCCCACCTTAATCCTTTTGCGTTGTAGATAAAATCACAGATCTACCCACTCACCAAATTGCCTCTGTTTCCTGACAGCATCCAACTCACAACAGACCCTTGCTTCCCCTAAAACCTCCGCAATATCAGCCAACCCAAGCTCAAACCTTCTAATAAGTCCTTCCCAATTCTTTCCTAAGGGCACACCTACAGTTTCTCTGATGAAGGCCCCTTCCTGCTGCAGCAAATTAAATAAACCTAACTTTAGGGGTTTCTGGCTGTCTTAGTCTGGATAGCATACCGCTCTTGATCTCGGGGTCATGAGTGTGAGCCCCATGTTGGGTGTAGAGATTACTTAAAAAAAAAGAAAAAGAAAAAGAAAAAAAGTTACCAAAAAATCCCTAACTTTAACTTTAGGTAGTTCTTGTAGTCTTTCAGTTGGTGAGTTTAATATATGATATACATCAAACTGTTAATTAGTGGTTAGCTCTATGGGTAAGAAAACAGGTAGTTTCTTCTTTACAATGTATATATTCCAATATGGGTTGAGTTTTTGACCACAAGCTTGGATTGAGGAAAAGAGTAAATATATTTGAGTGGGGCCAGAGAAAAACTTCCAGTGGCTCCCCTTGCCTATAAGAATAAGATTGTATCCTTAGTATGGTGTACAAGGTTCAGATTACTTGAGTTCCACTATTCTCAGAAGACCCATTGTTCATAGCTTCCATATGTTCTTGAGCCTCTAGGAGTGCCAAACTTATTTCCCAAATCCTATGCAATTCCATTTTCCACTGTCTTCCATCCATTTAAAATGCAAACAATATCCTTCCTGCAATCGCCTGCCCTCTCCCCAATAAAGAAGTTCCTTTTAAAAATTAAACCAACAAGGGTGCCTGGGTGACTCAGTGAGTTAAGCCTCTGCCTTCAGCTCAGGTCATGATCTCAGGGTCCTGGGGTCGAGCCCCGCACTGGGCTCTCTGCTCAGCGGGGAGCCTGCTTCCCTCTCTCTCTCTGCCTGCCTCTCTGCCTACTTGTGATCTCTGCTGTCAAATAAATAAATAAAATCTTTTTAAAAAATTAAAAAATAAAATAAAAATTAAACCAACAGGTGAATGTGCAAACAAAAGGCAGTATATACATACAATGGGATATTGTTCAACAATAAAAAGAAATTAAATCCTGATACATGTTACAACACAGGTGAACTTTGGAAACACCATGCTAAGTGAAATAAGCCAGACACAAAAGGACAAATACTGTTTGATTCCACTTATACTAGGTACCTAGAGTAGACAAATCCATAGAGACAAAAAGTAGAATTGAAGTTGCCAGCAGCTAGGGTGCCTGGGTGGCTCAGTCGGTTGGGTGTCTGCCTTCCACTCAGGTCATGATCCAGGGTCCTCAGATCTAGCCCCACATCAGGCTTTCTGCTCAACAGGGAGCCTGCTTCTCTCTCTCCCTCTGCCTACCACTCCACCTGCTTGTGTTCTCTCTCTCTCTTACACACACAAATAAATAAAATCTTTAAAACAAACAAACAAAAAAAGAAGTTACCAAAGGCTGCAGAGGAAAGAATGGGGAGATATTGTCTAGTGTGTACAGAATTTCTGTTTGGGATGATTAAAAATTCAGGAAATGGTGATAGTTGCATCACATTACACCACTGTAAATGTACATGACACCACCTAAAAATGGTTAAAATGGTAGTACCTGAGTGGCTCAGTCAGTTAAGCATCCAACTCTTGATTTTGGCTCAGGTCATGATCCCAGGGTCATGGGATTAAGCCTCCCTACCCCAGAGCTCTGTGCTCAGTGCAGAGCCTGCTTGAGATTCTCTCTCTCCCTCTGCCCCTCCTCCTCCTTTACATGCACTCTCTCTCCAAGTACAAAAATAAAATATTTTTTAAATGGTATATTTTATATAATGTATATTTTGCCATAAGAAAAGAAAAAAACTTGATTTGAATTTTTATTATAGAAAATTTCAGGAATATACAAAAATTAAAAGAAAAGGGGCACCTGGGTAGCTCAGTAGTTAAGCGTTGGCTCAGGTCATGATCCCAGAGTCCTGGGATGAAGCCCCACATCAGGCTCCCTGCTTAGCAAGGAGCCTGCTTCTCCTTCTCCTACTCTCCCTGCTTGTGTTCCCTCTCTCGCTGTCTCTTTCTGTCAAATAAATAAAAATCTTTAAAAAAAGTTAAGAGAAAAATATAATAAACCTCCATGTACCCACTGAGAGTTTCATCAATTATCAACTCCTGGCCAAACTTCTACCCTTTCTTATACCCTTCCCTTACCACACACACACTGGATTATTTTGCAGCAAATTCCAGGCATTAGATCATTTCATCAACAAATATTTTAGACTGTTCTTCTAAAATAACTTATTTCTTTACCAAGAAATTCCTAGTCTTCCCTCAAAACCCAGCTCAGATATCATCTCCTCTGTAAAGCCTTTCTCCATGTCTCCTGGAGCTAGCAAGACCCAGTCCCCCTCAGTGTATCTATGACTCCTTGCCCCTCCCTCTACAACAGGGTTTCTCAACGCTGGCACTATTGGTATTTTGAGACAGATAATCCTTTGATGAGGGGCTGTCTTGTACATTATAGGATGCTTTGCAGTTTCCATGGCCTCTACTTCTAGATACAAGTAGCACCCCCATCTCCTTTGTGACAACCAAAAATGTTTCCACACTTTGCTGAAAGTCCTGTGGGGGCAACATTGTCCCCAGTGAGAACAACTTCTTCAGAACTGGCCTTAAGAACTATATTGCCTATGTTTGTTATATCTTCACTTCTAGACTGTGAAATCCTAAAGAACATAGAGAGATTCTCCTTCTCTTAGGGTAGCCAGTGTCTGATTCTTTTTTTTTTTTTTTTTTAAGATTTATTTATTTATTTGAGAGAGAGAGAGAGAAAGTGGAGGGGGAGGTATAAGGAGAGGGAGAGAGAGAATCCCAAGCAGACTGTATAATGAGCATGGAGCCCAACACCAGGGCTCGATCTCACCACCCTGAGATCATGACCCAAGACGAAACCAAGAGTCTGATGCTTAACCGACTGTGTCACCCAGGTGCGCTGCCGGTGTCGTATTCTTCCTGGGAACCTCATAGGAAGAAAGCTGGGAGGCCATGTGAGCTTTGACAGATCTTCACAGAACTTCATAAAAATCTGAGGCCATTAGGTCCAGCCTTCCATTCAGTGCTTTAGTTACATCTACAGTATCTCAGTCCATTATTCTTCCAGCCTCTGTCAAGAAGTCAGGTTATTGGGATTCATCTTCCGGCCGAGGTGCTCATTTTGTTAAAATTCTTATGGTAAGTGGAAGCTTGCTCACTCTGTTTCTTTAGGCATTGTGCTAACTCTGCCCTCTGAAATCATAAAATGAGCCTAATTTCAGTCAGTTTCATATGACAGCCCTTCGAGTATGTGAAGACCGCCATTATATTCATTCATTAAATCATTCAAAAATACACATACTTGAACAAGAGAAAAGCCTCACTTCCTTGAAACCTCCCTCAAAATCACCTGAATGCTTTAAAGTCCTTCTTAACATTCCTTAACTGAGCCACTCCATGACTCCCCCTAGTGTACATCCTCCCTCATTGCAATAGCCAAAAACCTAACTTGCCCAACTAATGGTGTGTTCCTCATGGTCTTTGACTGGAGGACATTGACAGATGGAACACCTAATATGAGCCAGGCACTGGATATACAGCAATGAATGAAAACAGACAAAAAGCCCTCTGCCCCTCATAGAGCTTACATGGAGGAAAAGAATGAGTCATGTATGTAAGTATAAATACATGGTGTGCTGGGGTAAGTGCCATGAGCAAAAGTAATTGGTGGGGGGGTGGTAGTGTGTGTTAGAATTTTAATTAATTAATTAAACAATTAATTAAATATAAATATAAATATATTACAATAAGTAATTTAATAAAATAAATTTATTTAAATTATTTATTATATTTTATTTGTTTGTTTATGTTAGAATTTTTAAGTTGCTTAGCCGGGGACAGCCTTAGTAAGATGATATTTTGAGATCTGAAGGAAAGGAAGCATTTCAGAATGCTATTCTGAAGGCAGCTATTTCAGAATGTTCCCAGCAGGGGGAACAGCAAATGTAGAGGCCTAGGAAACAGCAAGGAGAAGTCCTGTGGCTGGAGGCAGTGATCAGAGAGCAACAGTAAATAGGAGGCAGAGAGTAAGCCGAGGTTCAAGGAGGGAAGAAGGAGCAAATAGCACCTTGTAGACCACTATAGGGGACTTCTGCTTTCACTCTGAGATGGAAAATTGCTGGGAAATACAGAGTAGAAAAATGACACGATCTTACTTACATTTGAATGAAAAAAAGAAAAAAAAAAAAACCCACTCTAGCTGCTGTGATGAGGAGTGACTGGGCAAGCGGAGAGACCAGGCATTTGTTATAACCCAGTGAGAGAAGGTCAGGACTGAACTCAGGGCACTCCAGTGTTCAAAAGTTGGGGAATGGAGAAGAAATAAGCTAATCATATCCAGAGGAATCCTAGAAACCCCAAAGAATGCATTTGAAAGAGGGAATGATCAAATGTCAAATGTTCCTAAGAGACAAGATAAGGATGAGAATTGACTATTAGATTTTACAATATCTTCCCTGGGACTTTTCTTTTCATGAGAATATCTCATTCCATTATTCCTCTGCATTTTTGGGTAAAATATCACTTTTTTTTTTTAAAGTAAGCTCTATACCCAACATGGGGCCTGAACTCACAATGCCAAGATCAAGGGTCACATGCTCTACTGACTGAGCCAGCCAGGTGCCCCAAAATATCACTTTCTAATACACTATATAAGTTGCCTATTTATCTTATTGTCTGTGTATTCTTACTAGAATAAAAGTTTTATTAGGTGGGGATTTGTATCTTTTTTTTTTTTTTAACAAAGAGTAATCAAAAGATTTATTATCTGAGTGACTAGAAAACAGTGAATAGACCTATCCAGGGTAGAAAAAAGAAGCTGAGATAGTGTGTTTACAGAACCAGTCAAGAGGAAAAATAAAATTGCCGTTTTATAACTCTATGGGGCTCCTCTCTTTTAACATGTTATACTACATTTTTAGAGATCAAGTAAGTTTTTTTTTTAAAAGATTTTATTTATTTATTTGTCAGCGAGAGTGAGCACAGGCAGACAGAGTGGCAGGCAGAGGCAGAGGGAGAAGCAGGCTCCCTGCTGAGCAAGGAGCCCAATGTGGGACTAGATCCCAGGACGCTGGGATCATGACCTGAGCTGAAGGCAGCTGCCTAGCCAATTGAGCCACCCAGGTGTCCCTCAAGTAAGTTTTTAAGTAAAGTAAATCTAAAGATTTTATAATTTCACATTTATACAGCTTGATATCCTTTATTTATCTATCATTTTTAAAGCAAATGACAAATCTAGTTTTCAAAGACGAAAGCTTGCTGTTACTGAGATCTTCAATGTTTTCTGCAACTCCAAATCCAGGAATGTTTCACACAATTGCAGGACTTTCCTTTTTAAGGTGATTACCTTTCTTTTTTTTTTTTAATATATATAAAGATTTTATTTATTTATTTGACAGCAGAGACCACAAGTAGGCAGAGAGGCAGGCAGAGACAGAGAGAGGCGGAAGCAGGCTCCCCACTGAGCAGAGAGCCTGATGCAGGTCTCAATCCCAGGACCCTGAGATCATGACCTGAGCCAAAGGCAGAGGCTTTAACCCACTGAGCCACCCAGGCCCCCTAAGGTGATTACTCTTAATGTATACATATATACTCATTTGCATATGCTTGCCATACTTGCGCACTTACAGTCACTAACCTCCTAACTGATGAAGCAGGAGTCAAGCCATTCACATGACTTCTAGTTATATCTCTTCTAAGACGCTCCAAGAGCAAATTAACGAATCTATGACATTTACTGAAAAGAAAAAGAGAAAAGCAAAAAGAAAAAGAAACATCCTTCATGGTCTTTCATTGATTTCATCAATTAGGACACACAGGGCAGCATCTTTCTCTCTAACCTGGTCTCTCCTATGACCTGAATTTTCTCTTTGCTGTTCATTCTGTCCAGTACAATTGTTGCTATCATCAGCATCCACTGGTTCAGTCTTCACTCTCATCCCTGCTTCTGAATGAGGCGGATCATCAGGCAAAGCCAGACAATTCTGAATCATCTCAATGACTCGCTCCAGGTGCTTCTGAAATGGCTCAGCTGTTTCAGGACGTTGACCTTTCGGTACCTCCAGCATGACTCTCAATGTCTCTCTTGCTTGGTGGGGTTGGTATTCATTTATGAGATGATGCACATGTACAAAAAGCAGCTTAAGATCTTCTGGTTTCTCTTCTAGTTTTGTACTCCCAGGGCTCCTTATCAAGATACCTAAGAGGTCTAAGAAATTAATAATGCCTCAGTGGGTTAAGCCTCTGCCTTCTGCTCTGGTCATGATCTCAGGGTCCTAGGATCCAGCCCCGAATCCGCTCTCTGCTCAGCGGGGAGCCTGCTTCCTCCCCCGCTCTCTCTGCCTGCCTCTCTGCCTACTTGTGATCTCTCTCTCTGTCAAATAAATAAATAAAATCTTTAAAAAAAGAAATTAATAAGAATAGACATATTGAGTTTTCTCAGTTCCTTCTTGTGATCAGACTGCGTAGGATGAAGCCATTCGATGCCCTGACTTTCTGAAGGGCGGATGATAGGATCATCACATTGGAATTGATTGCCAAACATCATAGAAGTGTCTTTTATTGGAGGTGGAGGCTTGGGAGCTAGGCCTTCCTGAGTATTTTCATCTGTATATTGCTTGACGTACTGCACTGGGGGTGGTGGAAGAGCACTCACTTGTTGCGTCTCACCCATAGCGGAAGATCAAGAAACTCAGCTCAGGGTTTACACTGGAGCTGCCTTGGCCTGCGCGGAAATCCGACTTCCGGCCCCTCCTACAGGAAGTGTATCTATTTTTGTAATTAAGAGATACTGCTTCAGGGGCACCTGGGTGGCTCAGTGGGTTAAAGCCTCTGCTTTTGCTCAGGTCATGGTCTCAGGGTCCTGGAATGGAGCCCTGCATCTGGCTCTCCGCTTAGCGGGAAGCCTGCTTGTCCCCCAACCCCCCACATTCCTGCCTGCCTCTCTGCCTACTTGTGATCTCTTTCTCTCCGTCAAATAAGTAACTAAAATCTTTAAGAAAGAAAGAAGTACTGCATCAAACAGCCTCTGGTCATAGCAGGAGCTCAATAAGTATTTGTTGGATGGATGGTCTTCAAATCCATCACCATGTTGGTCTGACATTTACCAACACGCTTGTTTGGCACTGTTCCTTTACAACTATTAGAATATGTTCTAGACAAGTCCTAAAATACTAGGCTCGTTCTCCTTTGTTCAAAGCCTCAAAGCCTGGCATTTTATGGTGCAGCCCAGCAAGTTCGGCCTGTTTGGCAGGCAATTACCAGGCTATTTTGTGCCTCCCTATCCAGCACCGTGTACTTCCCTGGACTGAAGAAAAAAAAAATAAATCCATAATCAGTCAACTTCATGGAGCTCAGGATATGTGCCTCATCTCTAATAATGGAATCACACGTTTCAAAGGAAATGGAGAAAAAAAGACATTGGCCATCAGGTTGGGAAACCTCTTTTAAGACATGGGTGTCCATCCTGAACTCCCAAATTTTCCAGCTTTAGAGACTAATAGGAGTTTAAGCCTCTTCTGTGGCATCAAGTAACACTGAGACTTTCCTCAAACCAATGAATTTAACCGAACTTACTAAGTTTTAATTTAATTTAATTTAATTTAAGAATTGAACTGAACAGGGACCCCTAGGTGGCTCAGTGGGTTAAAGCTTCTTTCTGCCTTTGGTTTAGGTCATGATCCCAGGGTCCTGGGATCGAGATTCGAGCTTCTCATTGGGCTCTCTGCTCAGCAGGGAGCCTGCTTCCTCCTCTCTCTGCCTGCCTCTCTGCCTGCTTGTGATCTCTGTCTGTCAAATAAATAAATAAAAATCTTAAAAAAAAAAAAAAGAATTAAACCGGACAATTTAAGAGTTGTCCTAAGAATTGAGAGAATTATGTGTAAGCCTATAACAGACCTTAATAAATACTATCATTTTTATAACCCTTGCCCATTTGCCAAGAGCTTATTTTTTTGTGGTAACACCTTAAACAAAAAGGGATATCTGTCCTTTTGTGTCTGGCTTATTTCACTTTGCATAATATTTTCATTATGGTTGATCATGTTGTAGACAATTGTATTTTTGAGTTGTATTTTTTTCTCATGAGCGAGAAATTTTGCAATATATAATTTTTTTTATATAATGAAGAGCGATTTGAATCCTTTCTCGTGATCCTACAATTCATGTCATGTGTGTGTGCTTTCCTCCTCTATGTTTATTCACATATTTGTGAACATTAGCAGCATTTTAAGTTATTTTCACATAGATCTTGCTCAGATGTGTTAAATAAAACTGGTTCTTTAAATTGGGTTTGGGGGAAACCCCAACACTTGAACATAATTCATTTCTAAATTAAAGTCGTCCTCTCAATTTGTAAAATGTAAGTTGCATTAAAATTCCACAAGGAGGCAGACTGGTTCCATTAAACTGGGCTTACTGCACTGATGTAAATACATTCTAGATATTCCCATTACTGGCATCCCCAAGTATAAAACAACTATTTAAGCCAACATAGGGAATCTATGAAGGTATTTTCTCCCAGAGACAACTCTACAAATGATGCTTAATTTTATAAATCAGTTCACAAATCTTCCCTTTAAATTAGGTGTAACAGAATCATAGAATTTTACATTTAAACCAGATACAAGAAATAATTTATTTAATTACAGAATTCTGCCCAAGTGCAGCTATCTTTACTCTTGGTTTACAAAAAACCCATGGCAGTGGGAATTTAAAATGATGTAGTTGTTGCAGAAAAAGTTAGGACAACTCTTCAAAATATTGAACATCTAATGAATCAAAAATTCTACTTCTGGGTATATATGAAAAGAAGTGAAGCAGAGACCCAAACAGGTATCTGTACACCAGCGTTCATAGCAGCATTATTCACAGTGTCAAAATGTGGAAGCGACCCCCTTCTATATCATTGAATGAATGGATCAATAGAATGTGGTAGACACGCGCAAGAGAATATTCAGCCTTAAAAAGGAAGGGAATTCTGACACACTCTGCAACACAGATGAACCTTAAAGATATTATACTAAGCGAAATAAGCCAGACTCAAAGGACACATATTACATGATTTCCTTTTATATGGTATATCTAGAATAGTTAAGCACATAGAGACAGAAAGTAGGACAGTGGTTACCAGGGGTTGGGGAAGGGGGACTAGGGAATTATTGTTCAATGAGTACAGACATTCAGTATGGGAGGATGAAACAGTTCTGGAGACGGATGGTGGTGAAGACTGCACAACAGAGGGAGCATACTTAATGCCACTGAACCATTCACATAAAAATGGTTGAAGTGGGGCACCTGGGTGGCTCAGTCATTAAGCATCTGCCTTTGGCTCAGGTTGTGATCCTGGGGTGCTGGGATTGAGTCCTGCATCAGGCTCTCTGCTCAGTGGGGAGCCTGCTTCTACCTCTCCCGCTCCCCTTGTTTGTGTTCCCTCTCTTGCTGCCTCTCTGTCAAATAAATAAATAAAATCTTAAAGAAAAAATGGTTGAAGTGGTACCATTTGTTAGGTAATTTTTTTTAACCACAATTTAAAAAAAGACATGGTAAAGAAAATTAAATTCAAATAGAGAAATTTATAAATACGAAAATTCCCACTTTATTGTATGTACTTCCAAAATCTATAAACATCCATCTGCACCTTTGTGTAAATAAATAACTTGATATTTTAAATCGTATACGAAATCAAGAGAGAAAATCTACCTCCTTCTTGTCCTGGGGGGAAAAAAAAACTGGGTGGGCAATGGCGGTGGGGGGGCTCAGTCAGGGGAGCGTGCAAATCTTGATCTCAGAGTTGTAGGTTCGAACCTATTTTTTATTAAAAATAAAATCTTTACAAAAAAATGTTTAACATACAGGAAAATTTACTTTTAACATTTTGAGAATTCTATGAATTTTAATATGTATATAGGTTTGTGTATCTATCATAAGAATCAGGCTGTAGACCGGTTCTGTCCCTTCAAAAAACTGTGCTAGGGACGCCTGGGTGGCTCAGTTGGTTGGACGACTGCCTTCGGCTCAGGGCGTGATCCTGGAGTCCTGGGATCGAGTCCCACATCAGGCTCCCAGCTCCATGGGGAGTCTGCTTCGCTCTCTGACCTTCTCCTCGCTCATGCTCTCTCTCACTGTCTCTCTCTCTCAAATAAATAAATAAAAAATCTTAAAAAAAAAAAACAAAAAAAACTGTGCTAAAACCTCAGAGTCACATCCCCCCCAACACTAACCTGGGGAAACTACTGATCTCTGCTCCTTATGTTACTATTTTTTCTAGAATGTCATGTAAATGGTAACATCCAATATGTAGCCAGTATCTTTCTTTTTCTGCTTAGCATAATGCCTTTCAAGGTCATGGAAGCTGCTGCCTGTATCAATTGTTAATTCTTTTTAATACTGAGTAGTATTGCATTGAACAAAGACACCACAGTATTGTTTAGGAATTCAACTCTTGAGGGACATTAAGGTGGTTTTCTGTTTCTTGCAATTATGAATAGAACTGCTATATAGGCTTTTTGTGTAAATACAAGTTTCAGTTACTCTGGGGTAAATACACAGGAGAGGGATTGCTGGGTCATAACATAGGTGCATGTTTACTTTCAAAACCATTGCTAAAGGGGTTTCTATGGTCGCCTTACCATTTTGCATTACCCATCAGCAATGTATGAAAGTTCCAGTTGTTCTATATCTTTGCCAGTAATTGATATTGCTGGCATATATAAAATAAAAATAATTTTACGTACTTGAAAGCCAGCAGTTTTTAAAAATATATTTTTAAAAAATTGTAAGTGAACTCTATGCCACATGTGGGGGTCAAACTCACAGCCCTGTGATCAGGAGTCACATGCTCTATGACTGAGCCAGCTGGGTGCTCCACCAGTATTTTTATGTTGGCCATTCTAGTAGTAGGTGAGTAGTGTTATCTCATCATGGGTTTTTAAAATTTTATTTTATTTACTTATTTGAGAAGAGAGAGATCATGAGCAGGCAGAGGGGGAAGAAGGGCCAGAGGGAGAGAAACAGATTTCCCGCGGAGTGCAGAGCCCAACTGGGATCATGATCTGAGCTGAAGTTCGATGTGCAACCGACTAAGCCACCCAGGCTCCCCTCTCATCATGGTTTGTTTTTAAATCATTTTAAAAAGTTGTGTGCCATGGATCTTCAAAAGGAATATTTGATAAGATATATTGCATTTCTGTTTCTTCATCAATTTTCTTTCTTCAACTTAGTATACAGCATTTATGGTTTTATTTCTAGCTTTTTCTAGATATAAAAACTTTGTGTTTCTTAAGCTTTGCCATTAGAACTGTAACTCCTTTCAAAACTCAGTAAGACCTTCCTCCAAAAAACGAGGTTTAGCGAGGTTGCAGGATATAAGGTTAACACACAGAAATCATTTTTATTTCTGTATATTGGGAAATAAATTGGAAATTAGCGCAGTGGGTTAAGCCGCTGCCTTCGGCTCGGGTCATGATCTCAGGGTCCTGGGATCGAGTCCCATATCGGGCTCTCTGCTCAGCAGGGAGCCTGCTTCCCTCTCTCTCTCTCTGCCTGCCTCTCCGTCTACTTGTGATTTCTCTCTGTCAAATAAATAAATAAAATCTTTAAAAAAAAAAATTAAAAAAAAAAAAATAAAATAAAAAAATCAGAATGATTTATAATGGCACCAAAAACGTGAAATACTTAGGTATAAATCTAATAAAATGTGTGGAGGCAATTGCCAAACTATGGAAAGAGCCTAGATGTCCATCAACAGATGAATGGATAAAGAAGATGTGGTATCCATACAATGGAATACTATGCAGCCATCAATCCCCCCAGAAATCTTGCCATTTGCAATGACGTGGATGGAACTAGAGGGTATTATGCTAAGCGAGTTAAGTCAATCAGAGAAAGACAATTATCTTATGATCTCTGTGATGTGAGGAATTTGAGAGGCATGGAGGGGGATCATGGCGGGATCATTATACCTTCACCTAATGCCATATGCAAAAATTAACTCCAAGACATAAGAGCTAAAATTATAAAACTCTAAGAAGCAAGCACAGAGGAAAAGCCTTGTGATACTGGATTTGGCAATGATTTCCTAGATATGACACCAAATGTAAAGACAACAAAATAAAAAATAGATTGGACTTTATATTGAAAATTTTTGTGCACCATAGGACACTATTAAGATAAAAAATCCATGAATAAATAAAATCTTTAAAAAAAGATAAAAAATCCATAGAATGGGGGAAAGTATTTATAAATTACATATCTGATCAGAGGTTAATATCCGTAATATGTGGAGAATTCCTACAACTCAACAAGAACAAAACCCAAACAACCTGATTAAAACAGGGGAAAAGAACTTGAACAGACAGTTCTCCAAAGATTAACTAAGGCCCCAAAAGCCACAAAAAGATGTTCATGATTAGTCATTAGAGAAATGCAAGTCAAAACCACAATGAGACACCACTTCACACCCATTAGGATGGCTATTAGCACCAACTAACAAACAAAACAGGAGACAAATGTCGGTGAGGATGTGGGGAAGTTGGAACTCTTTCTTACACCTTTATAGCTGGAATAGTGAAACTGTGCAGTTGCTGTGGAAAGTGGTACGGCAGTTCCTCAGAAAATTAAACCTAGAATTCCCACATAATCCAGCAATTCCACTTCTGGGTATATACTCCCAAAGAACTAAAAGTAGGAAAACAAGGTATTTGTACCTCTGTTTCTAGCAACATACTTGCAACAGCCAAAAGGTGGAATCAATTCAAATGTCCGTTGATGGATAAACAGATTAATAAAACATGGTATATATGTGCAATGAAGTAATAGCCTTAAGGAGGAAGGAATTCTGGCACATGCTCCAACATGGATGAAGCCTGAGGACATACTAAGTGAAATAAGCTAGATTCAAAAGGACAAATTGTATGATTTCACCTATGTGGTATATCTAGAGTAGTCAGATGAGTAGCGACAAAAAATTGGGACAGCGATTACCAGGGACTGGAGGGAGAATGAATTATTGTTTATAAAAAGTACAGACATTCGGTATGGGATGATGAAAGAGGTGTGAAGATGGATGGTGGTGAAGGCTGTACAACATGTGAAGGTATGTAATGACACTGAACTGTACCTTTAAAAATGTTTAAAACAGTACATTTTGTTATGTATATTTTACTACAATTTTTCTTAAAAGTAAAAAATGTTTCTAGTTATCAGTAACATAGTGCTTATGATGACGGATGTGAGACTGTAATTTGCTACCTCCTTTAATTTTCATTACACTTTATATGGGAAGTTCAAGTTCTACATGGAATTGTGGTTTCTCTTTCTGGACTATATTAGTTCCTTCCTCTCTACACCTCTCCCTCACCTCCTCTCCTGCTCTTTCTTGAGCCCTTGACTTCATAGGGTGGGGATATGGCAAAGGAGGTAAGTTTTTAAGAAAAAAATTTCTTGTACTTTTTTCTTTAAAAAAATTTATTAAATTTAAAATTTTTTTAATAAACATATAATGTATTTTTATCCCCAGGGGTACAGGTGTGTGTCTTGTACTTTTAATATGCTGAACTGTTTTCCTTTAATCCCAAATTATACCATTTTTGATTCGGTCATGGTTTTAAGTTTTTTTCTTGAAAAATTTAATCTAATCTGCTAACATAGTATATTACAGTAATAGGTTTTCAGATGAATCATGCTTGCATTCCTAGGATCGCCTTACCTGATTATTTTATATACTAAGTTTGACTTGCTATTTAGGATTCTTATATCTGTATTCACTTTTGCTTTTCCTACACCATCCTGCGAGGTTTTGGAAGGGTCTGAAATTGTATCCAATTTAGAAGCTGCAAGTTAGCCTGTTGTGTTTCATGGATAATGGCTGAAGACACGAGACTCCTGGGACACGAAGGACTTGACTGCTCACACCATAGCAAGCAGCATGAGCAGCACTTGCATTAGTACCTCTGGACCCTAATCCCACAGTAGCAAAGTGAAAAGTCTCTGGTGGGTGCTGCATATGCTGTGAATTTTGGGCAGCGACTGAGCTTGGGGAATTTGCCTCTTACACAGGCCTGATCTTTCACAGACCTTACCCTTTAAGGTTGTTCACTGATAAATGGCCTGAGCCAAGAGTGGTTACGGCCCTCCACTGTTGACATAGCTAGCGAGAATGTAGAGGAAGTCTTAGGGTCTGAGGTAGATGCCTTTCCCAGCATGGTTTTATTTCAAGATTACACTACCTTCAATTACCATGATGAACATTTTTTTTTCTAATCCCAGAAACTATTGAAATATGCTAGATATTTATGTGCTGCTTGAAGTTTTGGTAAAACACAGCAAACAATGCCTGGTTTGGAGGAGAAAGGGAAGAATTTTGATGTGATTATTTTAACAGTAATTGGCTTTTTTTTTTTTTTTTAAGATTCTATTCATTCATTTGACAGAGAAAGAGACAGCGAGAGCAGGAACACAAGCGGAGGGAGTGGGAGAGGGAGAAGCAGGCTTCCCACCAAGCAGGGAGCCCCATGTGGGGCTTGAACCCAGGACCCATGACCTAGGACAAAGGCAGACACTTAATGATTGAGCCACCCAGGTGCCCCCAACAGTAATTGACTTTCTATTTTTTCTTAGTAAGTCTATCTCTTTTTTAGAAAATTAATCCATAAAGTTCCCAAGTATACATGATCTACTCTATTTTTAGGTCTTCTAAAGATTTTATTTGAGAGAGAGCACGAGCAGGGGAAGAGGGCAGGGCAGAGGGAGAGGGAGAAGCAGATTCCCCACCAAGCAGGGAGGCTGACCTGGCTCCATCCCAGGACCCTGGGATCATGACCTGAGCCCAAGCCCAAGGCCTAACTAGCTGAGCCACCTATACACCTATCTCTGTCTTTTTCATTCAAGTTATTACTTGTGCATTTTTCTATCAGTCTTTTAAGCTTTCTTTCCCCCTAAAGATCAGGTTTTGGTTCACACTCTACAGCTCCTGCATGTTCTTTTAATCTCCATTCTCCCCCATATGAATCCATGGAAACTAACTCCTTAAACCTTCCATGTGTTCACTACGGAGTTTCCGTTTGACCTTGAGTGGGAACTATCTTTCCAGTTCACTCTGTTTTGTGGTTAGGCCCAGCACATCTTCCACCTTCAGAATCTGTGAAAAGTCAAGGCTGTGTTCCCCAATCTCAAGGAACATTTCCAGCTCTTCCAGAGCTTCCTCATCTTGCCCTGCTGTAGTAGCAGTAAGGAAGGTCTGTGGGCAGAATTCTGAAGCAGAGTAATCATTTGCTAGAGGAGATGCTTCATGTCATCCTCTGAGGCACCCTCAACCCTAGTCATTCTCTTGTTACCCATATCCATCCCTTTCACTTGGCTTGGGGAATAGAGATGATGGTCCAGTTGACTCTCAATAGGCTCTAAGTGGGGTCTAGGGTCTTGTCTATTTTATTATTATATTTTTTAAAATTCTCTTTAAAATGTAGGGCATCAGTGCTTTTTCTCAAGCTTAAGGCTCTGATTGTTATAAAAGAAAAATTAGGGGCAGCTTGGAACAAACTGTGGGTCAATATTTCTTAAACTATCTTTGTGGAAAAGAATTTAAAACTGAGTAATTGATGTAACTGATCAATAATATAAGTGAATTGATATACTATAGTCTGGATAGGACTTAAGAAAATCAGACATCTCAAATTCAGAGACAGAAAGTAGAATGGTGGTTATAGGGGCTGTGGGAGAAAGAAGTGAGTTATGGTTTAAAGCATATAGAGATCCAGTTCTGCAAGATGAAAAAGCTCTGGAGATCCATTGCACAACAATGTGAATATACTTAAAACTAATGAGCTGTATGCTTAAGTAGTTATGATGGTGTTAAAAAAAAAGAAGTCGGATATCTGATATCAAGCTGACATGGGGAATTTATTTTGTAGAAAAGCAACATCTAGAGAATGCCACAGACAGCCCTAGTATGTCTAAAGTACTACATATAAAAATGATAATTGCTCATAATGACAACACTGAAGCACTGAAGTACTTTCTGAATTCAAGGAGTCAAATTACACTCAGTGTAGTTTTAATGTCCTTGCCCATCTCAAAGCTCTATTATGCTGTCATTTGGTAAACCAGATAACCAGAACATTCAATACCCAAGTTTTTGGCCATACATAGACTTACTCATATTCATCTGGTATAACTCCACACAAATATTTGAACATTCCAATTTCTTGGGTAAGGTATATATTGCTTGAATTCATTAAATATACTTAGACTTCTCTATTATATAAAGTTAAATGTACAACTAAATTAGTAAAAAGTGCTCAATGTGGTTTATCTTACTGACAAATATGTTATGTGGTTTATTTTACTATGACAAATATGTTATGAAGGTACTCTACACTAGTATTGCCATTTTAATTTAAATTTTCTCTTCTATTTTGTAATGAGTTTTGTGACTTTTTTTTTTGGAAAGAAATCTGTGCCTTCTTAATTCTTACAGATTTTTTTTTTCTCTTTATTTCTTAGCTAAAATTCAGTACAAGTGTTATTGGTATCTTGGGCTTTCTGTGTATCCTTACTCCTAAATGCCAGCAGTTCTTCAGAGGCCTGACATCCAGCATGGGGCTTACTGTGTTAAATTAGGTTCTAGAAAAAGCATTAAAGATAATTTTCCTGAAATATACAGAATATGTCATGCCAAATCTCTTGTTTATACAATAAACTGGTAAAATTGGTAAATTGCACATATAGCTCATATTCCCAAAATAGAATAACTTAAATATTAAAACGTACCTTTGTGTTACCACCATAACTGACCTTATAAGCAAAACAAATGGAAATACTCAATTAAAAAAAAAATCACAAAATCCACTAACCGCAAAGGCTGCATATCACAGCTTATGAACTCTCATCTCCCTATGACCTATTCAAGCTACAGACAGCAATATTTTTTCAAGCTACTCTAGCATTTACACCCTAATTAGAAATTTATACGAAACACAATTTTATGTTCAAATACGGAAATAAGCAACATAATTCCAAAACCCAAAAGTATCCCAGCATTCTGTAAAAAGAAATATCCCCAGCGGCTACATCCATGGTCACTAGCATCATTGTGCAGCATCTCAGGTACCTTAAAGAAAAAACAAGAGCAACATTTAGGTTTTCAGAACCACGGATTCGTTTTTAGAAGAATTTACGGGGCAGTAATACTAGCTTTATATGTCGCTGGATAAACTGAGCCAACTCCTTATTTTTATTTATTTATTTAAAGATTTTATTTATTGCGATCAGTAATCCAAAAAGATACACCCTAAAGAACCTGTATTTTCTATGCTATCTTATAAAATACAGACTCACTTATTACTGTATTTATTATAAAGCCTTTTAAATTAATTAATTAATTGATTAAAAAAAGTAAGCTCTATGCCCACAGTGGGGCTAGAACTCATAACCCTGAGATCAAGAGTTGCACGCTCTACTGATTGAGTCAGTGAGGCACCTCCTAACTAAAGCCTTTTTAAAAATGAGGTTTCATGGGGTGCCTGGTTAAGTTGGTTAAGCATCTGACTCTTGGGTTTGGCTAAGGTTGTGATCTCAGGGTCCTGGGATTGAGCCTGGATTGGCTCAGCACTCAACTGTGGAGTCTGCTTGAGATTCTCTCTCTTTCTGCTCCTCCCCCCACCCTGGGATTCTTTCTCTCAAATCAATCAATCAATCAATCTTACTATTTTTTTTAAAGAGGTTTCACTGAACATTCTCTCTATTTTGTTAGTCAACACTGTAATTAGACTTCTTTTTTTTCTTTTTTTTTTTTTTTAAGATTTTATTTATTTATTTGACAGAGAGAGATCACAAGTAGGCAGAGAGGCAGGCACAGAGAGAGAGAGGAGGAAGCAGGCTCCCCGCTGAGCAGAGAGCCCGATGCGGGACTCAATCCCAGGACCCTGAGATCATGACCTGAGCCGAAGGCAGCGGCTTAACCCACTGAGCCACCCAGGCGCCCCTGTAATTAGACTTCTTAAAAACTTACCATATCAACCAGAGCAACATACATGAATAAGCCAGCGGTAAGTGCAAATATCCACATAGAAACATTTTCAGCATAATGACCAATAAAGATTCCCGTTGCCATTCCAAGATACGCCAGCATGGCTGACAAAGCATTATAAAGAACAGCTTGCTTAACAGTCATGCCAGCCTTTAGTAAAACAGCAAAATCACCTTTAACAGAAAACAAAAAAGGGAACAAAGAAAGGAAAGAAATCACTATTCAGACACATACCCAAGAAACTTTTTAATTTAAGAACTTCTCTAAATTTTTTTGAAGGAAAAAGAAAGCAGCTAACGATTACCAGGGGTAACAAGTATTAGTGTAAATCACACTAACACCTCTATAAATTAAGGTATTTATTTATTTATTTTTTTAAGATTTTATTTATTTATTTGTCAGAGAGAGAGGGAGGGAGAGCGAGCACAGGCAGACAGAGAGGCAGGCAGAGGCAGAGGGAAAAGCAGGCTCCCTGCCGAGCAAGGAGCCTGATGTGGGACTCGATCCCAGGACGCTGGGATCATGACCTGAGCCGAAGGCAGCTGCCCAACCAACTGAGCCACCCAGGCGTCCCAAATTAAGGTATTTTTTAATCCAAAGTTTTTCTTAAGGCTTTCACTCTGTCAATGAATGATAAATACCATGAATTTAAATTTGCGCTCTTGCACGGTCTTCAACAAGCTTATAATTGGGCACAAAGAAGAGGATTTCACTGATCATTTCACACATGAAATGATCAGCAAATGATAAAGGCAATCTATAATTAAGAGCTTAAGAGTCTAATGTTCTAGTTATAAAAGGATAAAAAGAGCAATGAAGATGGGAATAGCTAATAGAGGCTTCATGGAATATGAAGGACCTAGAATGTGGAACGTAAGCCAGATGTGGAGGATTATAAGCATCCGGCAGGCAGATGGGAGGCCTTCTGAATGGCAGAAAACATGCGAAGGAACAAAACTGAAAATGGCAGCACAGGTGTGTGCAAATATGTATCTACAAGAAGAAAAACAGGGGCATGAACTGGGATCCAGAACAACTCTGGGAAGGTTTTAAATCCTGGTGATAGAGGAGAAAAATATTCAAAACACAATTCATCAACTTCCCTTTTCTTTAGCTCCAGTGAGAATCCCTTTGCCAATTTCTCTCTGTTAATGGAAGCTGACTTCTTTGAATCCTGTGGTCTTACTCATATTGCAGGTATGAAGATAATGATCACTGACGTCACCAGTATGCTGGTCCAGGAAGGCATGTGGTAGGGTAAGAGGATGAGAGAGGAAGCCCACAAATCTCTCTGGCAATGCCACAGAGGCAGTTGTGTAATTATACTCATAGGGTCAGAGTACTGGCTGGAAACAAACTTATACTCAGTGAGAAAAGAAACCTAGCTAGGCTAGTAGAAGGCAGAGAAGTTATGAGGAAGCTTGCTGGAACCATCAATAGCAAATGCCAGTGACACTAGGACACTTCATCCCCCTGGAAAATACTGTTTATATGGCTTTCTTACCTAATTCATGAGGCAACTCGTGACAAAACACAGCAACAGAAGTACTTAAACCACTCGACAAACCTTCAGTAAAAGCAGCCCCTGGGTAAAAATCAATCAGAGAAAGTTTGGCTACGTTGTTCTATGGGTGTTTTTTTTTTTTTTTTTTTTTTTTTTAAATCTTACCAGCATACAGCATGAGGTGAAAGAAGTAAATGAGATTCTGGTCATGAATTAACAGAACTTTCCAGCAGCACTCTGCATATTCTTTACAAGTAACGTTAGGTTACATGAAATTAGGTTTAAATTTCCCAATGGAGCATAAGCAGGTACAACTGAGAAGGGTAAGTTCCACTGTGCTTCAGAGTGTTAGAGGATCTTATCACAGACCCGAGATGTAATCGTTATCACAGAAAACATTTATGTAAAAAGTAAACTGATTTAAAATGTTTGGAAGAAAATGCAGCAGTCAAGAGTACAAACACATTTCACTGGCCTCAGAAGAATCCACTAGGTAATTAGATTTGTTCACATTCATTCTTTCACTGTCTAATAAGAAAAGTCTAAGACAAATAGCTCCTCCCATTTTAAAAACTAGCACTGTATTCAACCGATCGCTTATAAAGTGTGACGGAGCATGTGTATCTCCTCCTCTGTTGCTTCTGCTGTGCACAGTACCCAGAGGAGGAAGCACACCAGGCTTCCAGGGAGCCAACTGTGCTCCTCTCTGCCTGGTTACAAAACAGCACTGCCTCCTTGGGCAAGGGGTTCACCCTGCCAGGCCTTAGCTGCCTAACCTGTAATTATTTCCACTGCTACTTCCAGCACCAGGTCACTACAATTTTTAAGTATTCTATTATCTCTTGGTTATGATAGAATGAACAATAGCAAAATCTCTCTTAAAATTTTTTTTTAACTCAACTTATCAGATATGCTAGGATTCCTTCCATATAAAAGATGATGGAAAAAAGTGTCTTGTACCTTAATATTGTTTATACTGCAGATAAGGGGGGGAACTCTAATGTAAAAACAAACAAACAAAACCCGACAAAAACATATACTCCATGCATGTTAAAGCTTGATTTTAAGATTCTACAAATTAAAACAATTTTTGAGAGTTACCACTTAGGTAACGGAGCAGGCAGTTTGCAGCACTTAATCTTATGTAACTTTTATTTAGTACTTCACTGTCAACAAAGCTACAGAAGAAATAACATTCTGATGATCTTAGAAGTTATTAGCTTTATCAAAATGGCCCCAGTCTTCATTAAAAGGGGCCTGGTGGCGTCATGTGACTTTCAGAGTCAGCCAACAAGAAGCAAACATGCAGATGCGTACCAATTGCGAGGCCATCGCTGAAATTGTGCAGGCCGTCGCCCATGATGACCATCCAGGCCAACGTGGCGATGCCGGCGTCCTTCAGCTCCTCCCGAGAGTAGCGCTGACTGTGACTGTGGGGGTGGTGGTTTTGGTGGTGGTGGTGATGCAGAATATGATGGTAATCATGATGGTGGTGAATGAGATCGTCGGACTGGCCGAGCGTATCATGAAAATGTGAATGGCACTTATTCTTGCAGCCTCGGGGGACATATTCATTATAGACTTCCTGTGGATGGGCATGGGCTATCATGACCTCTTCTTCTTCCAGGATTGCTGGCTGTGGAGAATCAAAGTGGGAGGGCTCCTGTGAGTCCCCTCGTAAATAGCCTTCAGGTCCTAGGTGTAAACATAAGGGACATTGGGTCAAAGTCAGAAGGCTTTATTAATGCGCGTATTTCAAACATTCCCCGACAAAGTCAAAAAAGATCTTAGAGCATGGCAAGCCTCTCACATACAGAATGAAGCAGAATACTGCTGATGCAAAACATCAATAGGTTTTAATGAATTTTAGAAATGAAATGGCCTCACAGATTAAGAACGGACTTTAAACTTCAATCTCCAATAACTAGCCCCAAGATTCTCCCTTGATTTCTTCTGCCTTACATTTTTTCTTTTTCAAGTTATTAATAAAATTCCATTTAATTAACATACAGTATAATACCTGCCTCCTTACATTTTAAAAGATGTCTTTTTTCCCTGGTTAAAAAAGCAGCATATACTTACTTTAGAAAAACAGTTAAGAAAAATACTGAAAATTGGGAATAAAAAACATGCATAATCCTCTTGTCTAACTTCTTTTTTTAGGGTGAAGTTCAAGGAAAAATAAGCATTTGAAATACAGTGATCACCAAGGACAATTTACTTATTATCTACTTGTACAAAGAAAAGTAAATTTCAACAATAAAGTTTTGTTTTTTCCCTTTGTCCTGTGCACGGATCACACTTTTCATGGGTACATTCCCAACACTGTGGTCCAGTTCCAGGGCAACAACTCCCTCTCACTGTTATACACCAACTGGACTCCGTGATGAAGAAGGAATAGACACAAGAAGAGCAAGAACATTTTATTTACTCTTCAGAGAAAAAACCAGGATAAAAAAACCAAGGTTGGGAAGGAAACCGTAGAGGTAGGCAGTAGCAACTAAGCAGATTTCTCCCTGGTTAGTGAGCACTTACTCTGGCCAGGTACTCTGCCGGGCATGGGGGACAGATGGGAGTGTGACAAAGTCTCTAACTTCAAGCACGTTCTGTTCTTTTTTTTTTTTTTTTTTTAAAGATTTTATTTATTTGATGGAGAGAGAGGAATCACAAGTAGGCAGAGAGGCAGGCAGAGAGAGAGAGGGAAGGAAGCAGGCTTCCCGCGGAGCAGAGAGCCCGACGTGGGGCTCGATCCCAGGCCCCTGGGATCATGACCTGAGCCGAAGGCAGCGGCTTTAACCCACTGAGCCACCCAGGCGCCCCTTTTTTTAAGATTTTATTTATCCATTTGACAGAGAGAGAGAGAGAGAGAGATCACAAGCAGGCACACAGGCCCGCAGAGAGAGAGGGGGAAGCAGACTCCCCACTGAGCAGAGAGCCGATACAGGGCCCGATCCCAGGACCCTGAGACCATGACCTGAGCCGAAGGCAGAGGCTTTAACCCACTGAGCCACTCAGGCGCCTCTAGCACGTTCTGTTCTTGTGGGGCGACAGACACATTTAATAAGAAAACATGTGTAAATAACGTCCTATGAGGCACTGGGCAGCATGGAGAAAACCAGAAAAGGGTAATGGGAAGGACAGTAACTGGGAGACATTTGTCTTTGCGTGATCAGGTAAGGCCTCTGAGTCTAACTGATGGGGCAGGAATTTGTGTGAAGATCCGACAGGAGGCTTCCGAGCAGGAACAATAGTGAATGCAAGGCTTGGAGATAAACTTGGTGTGCTCACGGAATGAAAAGAAGGGCAGTGAGATTGGACACAACGAACAATGGGACAGAGTGGAGAGCAGGGTCGGACCATGAGGGTCATGGCGAGGAGTCTGGTTTAAAATTTTCATCTTATCTCATTTCATCCAATAAGAAATGGCAAGCTAAGAGTCCAGTTACAGGAAAAACAGTAACTTCACAGCGGGGCATCACGGCAGGCAGCACACCGCATTACTGGAGAGGATATAATACCACATTGTGGTACTTCTGCCCCGAGTGATCAATCTAGTCCTAAAAGAGATTAGAAACAGCCCAAATGAGGGGCAACTAGATGCAGTATTTGATCCTGGGCTATGCTCTGGACCAACTTTTTCTTCTGATGAAGGGAAAATATAAAGGAGTCATTAAGACAACTGGAAAAACACAAGTGAGGTCTAGAGACTAGTAATGACATGGTATCACATTAATTTCCTGATTTCAATAACTGAACCATGGTTATACAAGACAATGTCCCTTTTCTAAGTAAACATATAGGGAGCATGTGGGGATACAGAGACATCTCGTCTGTAATTTACTTTCAAATGGCTTAGCAAAACAGTGTGTGTATGTGTACTCAGAGAGAAACAGAATGATAAGGGCGGGTAAAATATGGGGGCTGTATGAAAGATACAGAAATTCTCTGTATTACCTTTTTTTTTTTTTTTTTAAAGATTTTATTTATTTACTTGATAGAGAGAGAGAGAGTACAAGTTGGGGGAGCAGCAGGAGGAGGAAGTGGGAGAAGCAGGCTCCCCACTGAGCAGGGAGCCTGATGCAGGGCTTGATCCTAGGACCCTGGGATCATGACCTGAGCCGAAGGCAGACGCCTAACTGTATGAGCCCCCCAGGCGCCCCTCTTTGCAATACTCTTGAAACTTTTCTGTATGTCTGAATTCCTTCAAAATAAAAAATTAGAGGATGAAATGTAAATATAATATAAACAGCTTACTCACTGGCAATTAAAAAGAAAAGGCATTAAATATTTCAAAAGTAAAAAAAAAAAATAAAATAGACAAAGGGACATGGTCCCCTCTGTCCCAGATAGTCCAAGCTGCCTGCAAATCACAGTGCAGTAAACTCCCTCCACACCTCAGATTTGTTAAGACTTACGATCATCTGCGTCTACTTTCTCCTCATTTGTTGAAAGTTGAGATTCATACTTGGACAGCTGCTTCTTAATCTCCACATCATCATCAGTTTCAGGTTTTTTCTGATTCTAAAATGGTAAGAGAAAGCAGCACTTTAAAACCATTGAAGTGCTTCTGTGTACAATTATAAACAAACAGTTAAGCGGAAGACCCAGGGAAGACAACAGAGTAAGGGACCTTTATTGGGATTGGGATAAAAGTCCTCCAAGGGCTGGCAGGGCCTATAGTTAATTTACACAGCACCTAGCCGTGTGTTTTAGGCATAACAGTTGCTCAGGATGGTGAAGCATCAAGGCTTCAGTAATAAGAAATGTTGCAAAATCACATATCCATCTTTCTCAATGTCCCCTAGGTCATCTACTTTAAATGTGCTCTGGGGAGCCTGTTAGAAATGAACAATCTTGGGCCACACCCAGACCTAATGAATCAGCACAGGGATTTTAACTAGAGGCCTGAATGCTTCATACACATATTAAACAGAACTATGCCTCAGGTTATCAATTTTAGAACCAACTGGAGACATTTTTTCCAGCATTTAGTGATCTGCTAACCAACTGCTTGGTTCTCTCCAGCCCTCTTTTGGACACCGAAACCCCATACTTCCCAGACTTTTTATAACCTAAAACTATACTGTGACACTGATAAGGTGTTTGCTATTAAAACTAAAATACTTTTCCTATAATAAAACACCATTACCAAGCTTCCTTTTTTTTTTTAAAAACAAATCTCTTATTAGTTAGCCTCGAATTTATCACTAGGTTTTTTAACCACCTCAATACCATGCTTGAGCTATTATCCTTATCTTTGAGCCCAAGCAGAAAGGTCACCATTTGAACAATGGTGCAGTGTGTGATTTACTTATGTAAATCATTCAATACTTTACTTTGCTTACTTACATAAAAGTAATACTTTACTTATATATGTTTCCTATGTAGAAGAGAATACTCAAAATGACTGAAAATGGTCCCACAAATAATAGATTTCTTATCTGCAGTCCTTTTGAGTATGACTTAAACAATCACCACTGGGCCCGAGATTTCATTCTAGCTCTGATAACATGTAAACCATCCGTACATTCTTAGACTATAGAGTTTTTAAAGGCAAGCACACAAACCCATCTTTATACCGACCCCCAGCTTAGTACCTTTAACGGAGAAAGTACTTCAATGTTTGTGACAATAAATGAATTCAGGATGTTTTATATCAGTTCAGTTAATGCTTTCTTTCCTGCTGGGCAATGACTCTCCAGAGAATTTACAGATTAACCAGTTCTTTCATTCTGTAAGTATCAGGACCTATAATGTTCCCTATGCTGTATGCTGGCAATACAACATAAAGCAAGATACACATGGTCAATGTTTTCATGGAGCTTATCATCCATAGAGAGGGAGGCTTTACAGATATAACGATTAAACAATTCTTTGATTGCAATTTTTCATGTTTTATAAAGGGAAAACACATAATGCTATGAGAGTGTATAATAAGACCTAACTAAGTCCCAGGGCAGGTTTCCTTGAGAAGGTGATCCTTACACCAAGACCTAAGATAAGCAGAAGCTTGTGGGGGAATAGAGGTGGATTCCACGTAGGGAGAACAGCATGTGGGAGGGTCTTAAAACAGAAAGAGGCCAATCCCATCCCAGAAATGAAAGCAGTGCAAGGTGGTCAGAGATAGGGGGCTAACGGCTGGGTGGCAGAAGGAGACCCAGACAATGCAAACCAAGTTAAAAGTGTGGACTATGTCCTACAAATATAGAGAAGTCACTGAAGGAAGGATTATAAATGGCGGTGTACAACTTCATCAGATTTCCATTGAAACAAATCACTTTGTTCTGTTCTGGACTGGGAGAAGGAAACAATAAAATACTGTAGACAGGCCAGTTAAGAAGTGGATGCTATCACCCAGGTGGGAGAAAAGCATGGCTTAGACTAGAATGATAGCAAGGAAGAGGGAGAGAAATGGAAAAGTTACGGATGTATTCACTAAAACTAGCCTAGATACGAGGATAAGGGAGATGTCATAGATGACCTGCAGGTCCTCAACGTGACCTTCACTGGTAGAAACAGCCTTCACTGGTAGAAAAAAGTTTTTGAGGTTGAACTTATTATAAAGGTCCAACTATATATAATCAAGTATGAGATGTAACCTCATACATCTGAGGTGTATTTGAATTTGAATATTGATTTCAAATTGACAGATATCTTATGATATATGCAATCTCCTAAGGATGCAGAATGGATATCTTCAGGAAAATCCTAGGTCCTGTTACAAGGCTGAAAAAGTTCTAAACACTCACTGTATATGGAAGAACTTTTTTTTTTTTAAGATTTTATTTATTTATTTGACAGAGAGAGAGATCACAAGTAGGCAGAGCAGCAGGCAGAGAGAGAGCGGGAAGCAGGCTCCCTGTTGAGCAGAGAGCCCAATGGAGGGCTCAATCCCAGGACCCTGAGATCATGACCTGAGCCGAAGGCAGAGGCTTAATCCACTGAGCCACCCAGGTGCCCCTGTTTTGTTTTGTTTTGAGAGAACAAATGTAATTTAAAACTGTTAAATGAGTAACTCTAAGATCTGGACACCTTTAACAAAAGATAAACTCAATGTATTCTGAAAGGGAAGAGAACAACTAACATTTGCAAAACTCCTGTGGGAAGTCTGTGTAGAAATTATGCTTGCTTGCCATTTAAAGTTTCTTATACGTTCAACAAATGTTTGTTAACTATTATCATGCCAGATGCTATTCTAGGCATTGGAGATGTAGCAAAGGTCCTAGCTCTTCAGAGCTTTTATTCCAGTAGAAACTATTTTAGAAAAGAGATCATTAAACTTCTTTGACTATAAGCCATAGTAAAACACGTCATACACTGTACATTACTGCTGCCTTTAAAAACATTGGTCATGACACAAGATTGATTTCACAACTGAGTTAAAAATTGTTCTGTGTTAAATCACAGGGAGCCTACTTCTTAACAGTCCCATGTTAAAGAGTACCAGATTAAAGAAAAGCTATCTATAGGTAAAATTTAAAAACTAAATTGAAATTAGAATGTTAGAAATGATGGCATGTGAACTAGAGACACAGTAAAACAAACAAACCTCCAAACCTCCCCCTGAAACTAATGTAAGATCATTTGTTTTTTTAGGGAAAGAATTCCAGGGAATGTCAGCAAGTAGGATATATCCTCCAATCAGTCCAAGTGAAGCACCTGGGACAATGGGAACATGGAAGAGGACTCCTGGATGAGGAGTGAATAAGCTATTCTCATTTCACTTCTTTCCTCTAGCTTTAGGTCCAGTAAAGAGAAGGTTCACAATTTGTAACTTGAGGTATTAGTGAAGGACAAATCTCTAAGGGCAAATGTTCACAGGAGGGAGAAGGAGGCAACTTTCCTGTTCACACACGCACTTGCTTCCCACAGTGAGCTCTGCGCTCAACAGGAAACAACTGCGTTTGTTTTCAAACCTCTTCATGCCAGTTAGGCTTGTTATAGTAATTGCACAATTTAATGACACATAACTCAAACTGTGAAATGATGGTGAGAATAGTTCTATGAAAACTTAAGCTGAATGCTTTCATAAGATTCAAAAGCAAGTTGTTAAAAAAAAAAAGACTATCAAGTTATGTAAAGCAACCATTGCATAAAATTTACAAAACCTAGATTCTACTCTCGTATAGCTTTCCAAGTGTGTAACCTCTTCTTCACTTGAGAGAAACCAAAATTGGAGACTGTAGGTGAAGGAGCATGGCTACAGAAAAAATTATCAAACTTCTGACTCAAAGAAAACCTTGGTCAACAACAAATGATCAGAATATGAATGTACACGCAGTTTAAGTTAAATTAAAATATCTAAGATGTGTATACGTCCTTTTTAAGAGTTTCCATCAGGACAGTCCTTTGACTGACTTGCCTGGTCACATCAGTTTAAGAGGTGACAGATAACCATAGTTAATTTTTTTTTTTTAAACCAGAAATAAAGAGCCTATGGTTTGGCTTCATACTATTTTCTGGTGGCAATCTGTAAAGGACAAGACTGTGAAAGTCACAAACCCTCTGAAACATGGAGAATATTCAGCTACAGGGTGAATAATTAAAGTTAATGAGAACAGTTAACCTAACTACCAAAAAATACTGACAGTGTGACCATAATGCTTCTTTAAAAAACAAAGCATGTAGGGGCGCCTGGGTGGCTCAGTGGGTTAAGCCTCTGCCTTTGGCTCAGGTCATGATCTCAGGGTCCTGGATCGAGCCCCGCATCGGGCTCTCTGCTCAGCAGGGAGCCTGCTTCCTCCTCTCTCTCTCTGCCTCTCTGCCTACTTGTAATCTCTGTCTGTCAAATAAATAGATGAAATCTTTAAAAAAAAAGAAAGCCTCTGCCTTTGGCCCAGGTCATGATCCCAGGGTCCTGGGATCGAGCCCCACATTGGGCTCTCTGCTCAGTGCAGAGCCTGCTTCTCTCTCTCTCTCTCTCTGCCTGCCTCTCTGCCTACTTGTGCTCTCTGTCAAATAAATAAATAAAATCTTTAAAAAAACAAAAAAACCAAAGCATGTAGGGATTTCTGGATGGCTCTGTTGGCTCTGTTGGTTAAATGTCCGACTCTCAATCTCAGCTCAGGTCTTGATCTCAGCATGGAGGTCTTGATCTCAGCATGTTTTTAAGAAAAAACAAAAAAAACAACAAAAAACCCACACAAACCAACAAACACAACACTTTACTGAGGTATGACTGACAATGAAGAAGGCGTCCATATTTAACAAACACACATCAATAAATTTGGGTGTATATACCCAAGAAACCGTTGCCACCATCAAGGCTGTAATCATGATGCTTCAGATCTTCAAGACTCTGCTTGTGCCTTGTTTGGTTTTACACAAATGTTGAACCTCTGCCATTTTTACCCTTTCAGGAGTCTGAAGGAAATACTGAAAACAGAGAACTCCAGGGTTATGCCTCTGGAAAGAAAAAGTATTTCAGGGTACTGAAACTCTCTTGAATGAAGATCATACCTGCTGGAAAAGCTCAGCTAACAGTCTAGTTAGAATCCTACTCAAAAATGTCTAGTAAGTAAACAGTACTTTTCCTTACCTTTTTCTTCTTATCTTTAAATTGCTTGATCAATGTGAGTACATGTTCAACAAGAAACATGAAGTACAAGCCCCCCAGGGCTGTCAGACCCTTCCATGTGGAATCAAAATAGGTACTTTCTTCTATGTTTTGAGAAGACAGATGACTGAAAAGTGGCCCTCTCTTCATTTCCATTGCAGACTCTTCATGGCTGTGACTATGGTGGTGACTTGCATGAGACTACAGGAAAAACAGTATGTATTTTATGAATTCATTAGTTTCATACATGTCAGAAAACTTGGCTAAGACAGTAAGGCCAAATATGGAAACCATTCAGAATTAGGCAATTAATGGGCTATGTCAGAACTGAGGGGGAAGTTTAATACATCAAAATGACCCACAGGCTACTAGTGAGCTAGAGCTTAATGTATAATGTGCTAAGGCACTTAACGGTGTGCATTGGTTTAGCGTGATGACAGAAGCATTCCCTGACTCTCATATAGGTAGCAGGTATTTTCAATGCTGAACAAGTTACCATGGCCACAAATGACAGGGAATTCCCAGACTCAAGAGGCATACAGGGTGTTCTATTTGTACTCCACACTGAAAAAGCCCACACCAGTCTCTTTCTGTGCTTACAAAAAGCCTAGTGTGTGTCACGGGCCCTGGCAGGTATCTGAGATCAGGTGCTACGCTCCAGCAGTCTGCAGCAGGCATTGGCCCTCGGGCATGGTAGGGAACCGAGTGTGCAGCTCATCAACAGAGGGGAGTTGGGGGTGGTCACAGGGTACACCCTACACACAGGCTGCGTGGTGAACATCTGCCATCTGGGGACGGGGAGCTCAGCACAGCAAAAACAGTTTTTCACTACACGATGGAACATGACGGGCTATGTAGAGAGCTCTCATAAGGATTTTTTCCCTACTGACCTGTAAACCTTTAAGGGAAGCTTAAAAGATGAGATCTAAACATTTAACTTTTTAATGGAGCTATTAAGTAAACTCTATTCAAATTACTTAAGAATTTACTTGTATCAGTGAGTGTGAATCTCTAATTATACACATAAATTCAACTCCAAAGGAAAACTTATTTCTTGAGTACATACAGAATCAGTTTTTATTTCTGTAGCAATTACACTAATGTATCTGTCACAGTAACAATATCTGGGCAGAATCTATCTCCTTTTATTAACTGGGTCCAAAAAGTTAAATTAGTCTGTATTTGGTAAATTTCATTAAAGAGAAAAGCAAAAAACAAACCACGAACATATACTAAGATGTAGTATGTAAATGCAAATTTCAGTCACCTAATACAGTTTAGAATCAACTCCTCTAAACCAAATTTCTAATCTCTTAAATATATCAAACAAAGAATTCTAGTACAAACCAAAAATATATTAATCTTTTCACTGTTGAATAATAAAATACACTGATAGGGCAAATGTCTGTACTTACATGTGGAAGGAGGTGTAAAAAAGCATCACCACTTAATGTCCCAACGGCCAGCGCCACAAGGAAACTTAGGAGAAATTTGAAGAACACCCGATTCATGAGAGGCACTAAGATAACGCCGAGCAAAGACAGAAAACTGATGATGGAAATAGCTATAAAGCCACCAACCCAGGCTGTCAAATAAACACAGCAAAGGAAAAATTATACAATTGATGAACTTTAACAGAGTAGCATAAAGCAACTTGTCAAAGCAAGTTGCATTTCTTAAGTAAAGAAATACAAACTTAGTGGAAGAGGGCTGTGGTAACAGAATAATAACTGAGAAATCTGTTTCTGGTGCAAATGAACAATCTGATTGAACCCTCCTGGGAAAGAGCAGAAACCTGGTGGAAAGTTCTTCAGATGGGGGTCAAAGGGAGAAAATAGTTACCAATGACAAATTCTAGATCACTTGGACCTGAGCTTTTGGACTCCCATACACAGCTAAATTATGAAAGAGAGGAGTTAAAAAAAAAAAAAAAAGAAGAGGGGCGCCTGGGTGGCTCAGTGGGTTAAGCCTCTGCCTTCAGCTCAAGTCATGATCCCAGGGTCCTGGAATTGAGTCCCGCATCGGGCTCTCTGCTCAGCAGGGAGTCTGCTTCCCTCTCTCTCTCTCTCTGCCTGCCTTTCTGCCTACTTGTGATCTCTGTCTGTCAAATAAATAAAATGTTAAAAAAAAAAAAAGAAGAAAAAAGAAATATAAAAAGAAAGAATCTGAGAATTCAATGATTTATTCAGTAAACAAGGGAATTATTTATCTACCATAGTTTTTGAGCAACGCAGGTCTACACTACAGCAGAACTGATCCTGGTTTCACTTATTAATAAGAACCAGATTTAGGCTCTTAAACAGCAGATATTAACTGACCTTCTGAAACAGTGTGACAACATAAAAAGCCCAAATTTCAGATGCCCCTGATTTCCTGTAGGATGACCTCAGCTACATAGCTGTTTTATTTTTTTATTATTATTTTTTTTCTTAAGGCAAGGCTAACCAGCTTGCTTTCTTCACTTTCAAGGCAGAGAACAAACAATTAAGATACTTGGGATTATGCTGGAAAATGAATAGGTTGATATAAATATAAGAAAAAGTGTAACATAAATGTATCTACTTGAAATTATTTTTGCATAAAAAAGATGACTCTACCTATTTGTAAAGAATAGGTCTTTGGAGGGATTTCAGCTTTCTTTTCACTTGTTGTATGAATCAGACATGATCTAGCATCAATTTGATTGATGATGGCTGGGCAGAGATAGTTGAACTCCGTTGCATTCAGCAGAACCTGGATGCCCATGCCATGAGATGTAAGCAACTTTGACGCATTGAAACACTGCAGGAAACAAAGCAGTGAAAATCACCAAAAAGCCTTCTCATTACACAATCCAAAAAAGTTTTCTGATGATACAACACCCTTTCCATACTGAAGCTACTTCTTTATTTTTTCAAGTTAATGCATTAAAACCAACTTGTGTCTTGAGTACTTTGGAACTTGCCTCAAGCTCCCTGGAGATGCTATGTCACAATGGCAATATCCTACCTCTTTGCCTATTTTTTTCTCAGGAGAAGCAGCTCAGTCACTAGTAATCCAGAAAGAAAGCCCTCAGCGGAACAACCTTGAGGATAAATGGACATTCACAAGCCTGTTAACTCATTGTATAAACCTATTAAGGAAATGAGCTTTAATTTTGAGATGGAGTTCATTAGAGATTGAGAAATATGGTGCTTTAGTAGTAATGCTACCCTACATGGCCTAAACAAGCCCAAGACACGTCACTCTTCCTGCAATGACTGTACTTGCAAAACTTAGCTCAGTTCTGTCTATTCACCTGGCAAAAGCTCTACGAGAGAATATTAAATTATGTAAATTACTCTTACAGAGGGCAAGGCTGGTTAATAAAACAAACTTGTACCAGCAGGCAGCTGTTTCAACAACTTAATTAGATGACAAGCTTAGTTTGAAGAGAATCCCCTCTAGGTAATCTAAGCTCCCCTTCTCACACAAAAAAATTGGCAGTAGCACCTGTTTCTCATCTTCTGTAAAGTTACTTTAAATTCCCATAGTTCTTGGCCAATACTATTCAGGACAAACTTTAGGACCAGTGTTGCTATGGGAATGAACATTAGGATTATTCTGGAATTGGTACAGTCATAGGATGACTTGAATGAAGTACTCTTTAAGGTTTGCATATTAATGCATACCAACTAATTCCTTGCCCTGGACATTTCTCAGCCAAGGAAAATTGTACAGTCTGGAAGTCAAGTTTAGGAAAAACACATGACTTTAGAACCTCAGTTCCCAGATTTTTCTATTGTCCAGCACATGGTTCTTGGGAGCTGCTCCAGTTTCAGCACTCCACAAGTCATTGAGATCCCTCTTCCAAGAAGGTAACACTACTGCTCTTCTTGCCTTCTATTGTGCCTTCAACCACACCTTTCCCTAAAACATGGATTCTAACGCCTGCTTTTTCCACCTCTCATTCTCTACTTTTCATTAACAATATTCACCTTTTAAAGACTTTATCCAAAAATAACCTTGATTACTGCTTTTCATACTCATTTTAAATTCCATATTAGAAAACAGTTGTAGCTGCCAGCACCATTTTATAAAAAAATTACCCTCCAAGTTTTCTATCAGTAATGTTTACAACACAGTAGGGACAAAGGCCTTTGGGTTTTGATGGATGCCTGGATGAGAAGGTAGAAATTCGCTCTCCAATAACCTCATCATTTTATTTTTACTTTATGCTCCTTGCAAGTAGAGATAGAATGGCAATGACATGACAAACAAGCAGGCATAATGAAAAGCATTCATCTTACCTCCTGAGTATGTTCATTTGTGTTTCTGGAATACATAAAGCCTTTTCTGGGCTCGCTCACAGATTCATTTGTTTTCCTACTGGCCAGCCGGCTCACCTGGTTTTTTTCTGTGATACTGGGTGGAGTGGAACTGCTCACATCTTTGGGGAAAGGTCTTCCGGGTTTTGGAGTGTCTATTGTCTCTAGAAAGTGAGTTCCGACTTCAGAGACAGCATTATACATAGTTGAGGTCACTTCACTAGCAGTAACACCATCCTTGATTAAAACAGTCCTTTTACCATTGGTACGTTCAGATCGGCGAGATCCTTTCCCCTGGCTGTTTCTGGGATCCTTACCCGAACTATCAGACTCATGGTCTGGGCAAAAACCTTTCCGATTGTTTTTATTGGAAGCAGCGTGATTACGGTGAGAGTGGTGATCATGGTCAGAGTGATGGTCGTGGTCATGGTGTATATGGATTTTTTTAACCTTATCTATGCCTATATTCTGAAGCAGTTTTCTGAACCCTTCAACTGACAAGGAATTATTTTCTCCATAGCGATGGAAAAGCTGCTGTAGATGATGTCGCCGTGTGGTAACTGCCAAGTCAACGTTAATGCCAGATTCCCAATTTGTAATAATTTTCTCAGTGGTCTGAGGGAAAGCAGTTGCTGGTTCTAGTTCATGAAGGGGATTTGTGACTGACAGGGTGAAGGTCAGAATCAAGATTACAGATAAATTCCTCGCCATTGCACCTTCCTAGAGAAAATAGAAAAAAAAAATTCTTGCCTTCGCTTTTAAAACAATTTGAATTAAGAAATCTCATGCTGAAAATTGGTATCAAGTAATCAAGGTTTATAGAACACCATTTAGTGTGCCTGACTGGTGTACTGCTACCTACTGTGAAAACATAAAAGAACTATATATATATATATATGCACACACACACAAAGGAAATAGAAAGAATCCTAGGCTCTACCCCTGAATTGGTAAAACACTTGAAACAACTGGAGAACAACTGAGTGCTGAGACCATAATTAGCACTGCAAAAGCAATAGTAACTCAGAAATTGGAGATTCATGTGGTCACAGCCATAGCTGGCAACTTCTTATTACTGCTTCTGTGGACCCTCAAAAGGGAGGGCCCGGTAAGAACAAAGATTCGAAACAATACCCCATTATCCCCACTATCATCATTATTTCACAGAATAATATTTTAATGTTAAAAAAAAAGTAGAAATGACAATCTCAAAATAATTCACATTTAAAACTTTTTCTTAAATACATACAAATCAATTTAAAGCTTCTTTCCCCCAATCCTACTCCTCAAAGGTACCTAGTGTTGCCAGTTTCTTGTATTATCCCTTAGGATGGTTTCTATCCATACTCAAATAGATGTGTCTTTTTTCCTTTATACAAACAGGATCTTTTTTCCCCACTTTTTCCTCTGTGCTGGTACATATAGATTGATCTCATTCTCTTGAGTGACTGCAAAATAACACCTCTTCAAATAACTTCAGAAAAAGGGTATCATTCTTATGGCTATAAAAGAGTGAAAATTTTATCACAGACTATCATCATTCATCCACACAATAGTATTTGGACCCAAAGGCCCACACTCCAAACAGAATATTCATGTTGAGCTTTAGGGCACCTAGCTGGCTTAGTCAGTGGAGCTTATGGCTCTTGAACTTGTAGATTTGAGCCCCATGCTGGCTGTAGAGATTACTGTGAAATAAAATCTGAAAAATGTAAAAAATAAATAAAACAAAGAGCTCATTTTTAATTTATCTATAGATAAATATCTATAGATAAATTATAGATAAATAAATATAGATATTTATTTATATATCTATATATAAATTAAAAATGAGCTCTTTTATTTATTTTTTACATTTTTCAGATTTTATATCTATAGATATCTATATCTATATCTATAGATATCTATGTATAAATTAAAAATGAGCTCTTTGTTTTATTTATTTTTTAAATATATAGATACCTATATCTATATATCTATATATCTATCTCAAGTTGCGCCTTGAAAAGCAGAACTCAGCTAAACAAGGGAAGGTATAGTCCGGAGAAGCAGATGGACAGACATCTCAGGACCCAGCAGACGTCCATCATCAGTGATGGATGGTGATTGTGACCAAATTTATCTGCCTTCAGCCAGAGAGGCTAGGGCTGGGTTCTGGAGATAGAGACCGAGGACGGGGCAACCTAGCTCTACCACCTTCAGCTGTTTCCTGCACCAGGAAAAGCTGGTAAGATACATATTTGACGGATGACTGAAGAAACCACATGAACGAATGTCTGCGCGGGTGCCCCATAACTGCCATTTGTTTGTTGCACACTGCCGCTTGCTTATTCTACTGGGAGCAGTGGAAAATGGAAGTAACTACCATAGGGCTAGACTCCTAAAAGAAGAATCTTCAGAGCCTGAAGTTTTGGAAATTCAGTTAATATACAAAAATGAAAGATAAAGAAATCATTCGCAGGATGGGGAGCGGGGTGGGTGGGGACACGCACAGACGGATGGCTCAGTGGACAGCTGCATGCGTTTCTCCAGGGAGGATGCTTAGGGCAGTCGCGGACCGGCCGGCGGATTTTCCCTGCAAATCAACGTGTGTGGAAGAATAAAGAAAGCCGAAGGACAAGGGTCTGGAAAAAGGGGCGAGTGGAGAAAATGGGAAAGAGGACACAAAACTGCTTCCAAAGGCTTTTTAATTTTTAAACACCACAGTACCTTCTTCGAATACGATATGAACAGGACAGACTGTTTCGTCCTAAAGTCCTTCACTGCACCCCGAAGCCCAACTATGCACCCGAAACTGGGAAAGTCCGGCCTCCACGGCCCGCGAGGCTCCCCTCTCAGCTGTCCCCTCCCGGACCTGCGGGACTCACCTCTTCGCGGCCTCGCCGTCCCGCTGCCCGGCCCCTCGCGCCGCTTCAGTTCCCGCGGGCGGTCCGGAGGGTTCGGAACCGCTCCGTGCTTCTCTCTGAAAAACCTCTACAGGGCACGGAGAAGCGGCGGTCTCATCTGGCCGGCTGCCCCTCGGGCCGCGGTACCGCCGCGCAGCCACCGGGAAGCCGCGCCCCACGCGCCTCGCCTCCCGGGAGCAGGAGGACAATTACTAATTACCGCCGCGCGCAGCGCGCCGCCGCGAACCACCGCCTCCGCCGGCCATGACTTCAGGGCATGCGCAGTGCGACCCGGAACCCCGTCCCGGTCGGGCAGATCCGCGTGTCCGCCTGTTCGCCGGCGCCACAGGGCTCGCTGGAGCGGGAGGGGCAAAGGCGCGGGCAGAGTGGGCTGTGAGCCCCGACACCGGCAAGCTGGGAGCCCTTTCCTCGAGCCCTTCCGCAGCCCTGCGCCTCTCTGAGGCCCGAGACGCGCTCTCTAGGCCCCGCGGCCAGCCCCATCCGCTAGCTGGGGCCCTGGCCGTGAGGGGCAGCGGGACGTTCCTGACAAGCACACGAGCCTCGGGTCTTTGTGGAAGGTCCTGGGCCACTCCAGTAGGGCCTTCGTTCCTGGGACGGAGGCTGTGCTTCTGCGCTGGGCCACCATCCATAAGAGAGCTGATAGCGGCACTCAGGAACCGAGGAACCACTCTTGCCAGGAGAGGGGGCGGGCCCGGCGGGGCGGGGGCGTAGCCGCCTCCGCCCCGCCCTCGGCCGCCTCGGAAACGCGGTGCGGATAAGGCCAGCAGGAGAGGAGAGCGCGGGAGTAGTTCCGCTCCGAGGGCGGAAGTACGCGCACAGGTCTCCCCCGTGGCTCAGCCAGCAACATGGTAGCGCCGCTGCTGGAAATAACTCAGGTGTTTTGCTGCCCAAACCGGGTGCGGGGAGCCCTGAGCTGGAGCTCCGGGTCCGGAGGACTTTTGGCCTTCGGCACGTCCTGCTCCGTGGTGCTGTATGACCCTCAGGTAAGAGAAGTGGCCGGACGCCCGTTTCCATGTTCTTGGGGGCGGGGGCCGAATCCTCTGCGTGCGCTCGGGGCGGACTGTAGACGCAGGAGCGGCGGGGACGGTGGGTGGGTAAGGAGTCTCCCTTGGGCGCGCGGGACTCCTCGTCTTCTAGCGTTTGCCACAGCCCGGGGTCCTCAGTTCCTGCCAGTGGCCTGTTAGTCCCACATAAGCCCACCTGAAAGACCACCTTTTCTGAAGCCTTCCGTGGGAACTGTCATACTGCTAACCAGTTTGGGGTTTAAAGGATTTGCAGTTTAGGTATGGATGAAAGCCATGATCACAGGTGCTCGTTTCTGTATTTTCCTTCAGATTTATTTAATAAGCTTGTATTGAGTTTCAAAGAAATACCACTTTTATTTTGGCTTTGGGAATAGACATTTTCAGGAAGGCGCTGTTGGGGTAAAGGGCAAAGGGGTTAGGGATCCTAAGTAGTAGTTATAAGGCAGGACTTACACATTCCCTGAAGTTCACCCAGTCAGTTGGTTATTCGCTTGGTGCCTTACCTCACTTTTCAAGTGCCTAGTTTTTGCATTCTTCCCAGAGTTGTTAGGACTCCATTCTCATTGTCTAGTACAATTAGTGTTGCTTTTCAAAAAGAGTCTCGGAATAAAAAAAATAAAGTGCTAGAAATGAAAGTGCAGTGCAGGGAATAGCTGTCTGTATTTCTTGTACTGCCTTATTAGTTTGAGTAAAAATCCAATTTTCATAATCTTTTCACATTCAAATTTACATATGAAATATATATGAAATAATTGTACTCATTTTTCTTGTCTTGAGCATGTTTTCCATCTCTGTTTCTAGTTACTACCAAGCATTCTTAACTGGCAAGAGAAAGCAGGAAAACCATGGTAAACTTTACCAGGTTTGTTAGCCATGGGCTGACTCAACTGTAGAAGCCCATCTTTCTACAGCCATTTAATGTATTTGTGCCTGTGTCTTCCATTACGTTTTTACTTTTAATAACTTGGTCATATGAGGGGATTTTAACTTACCAAGAAAGTATATTGAGCCTAAAAAGTACTTTGCTTTGTTAAATATTTGCTATTTGGGCACTTAATTAAATATAGGAATAAGAGCATGTCAGATGCTAAAATAAAGTTTTGGAGTAATATTCATTTAACAGATATTTGAGGACCCTCTATGGGCTAACCTTGGACTGGGTGATGATGACACAAAGGTAATGGGTAATAATTCTTAATGTAGTGAGAGAGGGAAATGCTGTAAATTGCTTCACAACTTCAAATAACTTATGTGTCAGATATACTAGTTTTTGCACATCTACTTTGCATACCTTTTTCTTGTCATGAGAATTTCAGTTGGCAGGTAAGTAAATAGGAAGTTAGTGCTATTGGCTGTAGAGAAAGGGGATCTAAAGAGGAAAGCTCTGTAATCACGGAGTAAATATCGTGAGCAGTGTGGGGAGTAAGGAAAGCCTAAGTGTGCAGGGATTTTGCTGAAAGCAGTCAAGAGGCTACTGGGAACTTGGCTATAGGCCTTGAAGGGGAACTTGGTTGTAGGCCTTGAAGGGATCTGCTATCTGAGGAAGTATCTGAGGAAGTAGTTGTGGCCTGGTAACTTTTTATCACTAATGAAGGACCCAACACCAGATCAGCCATGGAATGCAAAGTTGAGTCATGAATTTGAATCCAGTAATCATGAATTCCTCTATTGAGGGTTTTCTTTTTTTTCTTTTTCTTTTTTTTTTTTTTTCTCCCTCAGTAAAGCCCTCAGATCAGTTTAAGCATGGTAGAAGTAGGCCTTGAAAACTGTGGGCAGACAAGGAAGAGTTACCTTGTTTAGCCTGGGGATGTCAAGACAAGCTCTTTTGTAGAGAAGGATGGGGGCAGTTAGTAGGAGCTAGCACATGAAGACCAGAGACCTCAGTGCACTGAGAGCACAGGACATGAGAAACGTGGAGTGCTGGAAAAGGCAGGCACACATTAGGGTGAATGGATGGTTGAAGCTATGGTTTAAAGTTTATGAATAAAGAGACGAGACTCAGTTTGAAGTAATCCTGAGCTTTTTATCAGCCTCAAAACCACTGATCTCTCACTTTTATTAATTCTTTTGTCGGATAAATTGTAACTTACTAATTAATGTTTTCTTCCGTAAAGAAAAGAATTGTTATTACCAACCTGAATGGCCACACTGCCCGAGTCAATTGCGTACAGTGGATTTGTAAACAAGATGGTTGTAAGTATTAATCTGATTGTTAAAGCTGATCTCAATTTTTTTCTTTTTTAAGATTTTATTATTTATTTGACAGAGATCACAAGTAGGCAGAGAGGCAGGCAGAGAGAGAGGGAAGAGGAAGCAGGCGCCCCGCCAAGCAGAGAGCCCGACGTGGGGTTTGATCCCAGGACCCTGGGAACATGACCTGAGCAGTGGCCTAACCCTAACCCTAACCCACTGAGCTACCCAGGCACCCCCTCAATTGTTTTCTGATAAAGTAAAAGTAGTCATTTTTCTTTTATCACTTGTCTTAATTTAACATTAGTTTATCTGATACTATGCAGTCAGAAAGCAGAACAAAAATGGTATGGCCAGTGAAATATCTGACATGGACTTTATAGAACTAAACTGTGGATAACACAGTGGTTCCTAGAATGAGAGTAGAGGCAGCCCCTGACTGTGGCTAGACGCTCTCCATTGCCCACAGTTTTTGACTGAAAGCCTGTAAGCAGGGCCTGTTCTGGGGTTCAGGCTGGGATTCAGAGGATTTGGCTTGAGATCTATTTCTTCCACAGACAAGCTGTGCTTTTTTAGGCAGGACATAGCGTCTCTGTATTCACCCCAGTTTACACCTTAGTAATATCTGAAAAATAAATGCTTGAACTTGATCTGGTGACCTTCGAGGTTCACAACACCTGTGACGTCAAAATTATTTTCAGAATAATACAAGAGGTTATTGACAGTTTTCCTTCTCATTCTGTCTTAAGTATATGGTGACTACCACAGCAGATTCCATACAGAAGCAGATATAAAAATCCAGTTGTATTCTAATAAAGTTAGATGTTAAAGAGGTTGGTGGAAATGTGAAACAGTGCCTCTCTTCTCATTAACTTTTTGTTTTGGAAAATAATAGGGATTCCCCCCTCACCCCCTACAAATGTTATTTATGTTAACATGTGATGGGGTTCGTCATTATTTTTAAGTAAACTAATAAAAAAGTATTTTTCAAATTGCTGATTTAATTTCTAATGTGGTTGATATTGGTACATAAAGTCCATATAAACAAAAGCTTTTGGGGTTCTCAAAAAATTTTAAGAGTGTAAAGGAATCCTGATACTAAAAAAATGAGGATTCCTGGACTAGATTATCTCCAGGTCTCTTTTATCTCTAAGATTCTGTGACTCAAGAATTTTTAATTAACATATTGCTTTTAAATGCTTTTAAATTGCTTTTTAATTAACATATTGCTTCTGATATCCTATAGAATTTCCTCAAATGTCTTACATATACTTACTGTGGTATTCTTATGGACTCTAAATTAATTTTATTTTCATTTTCGTAAACATTTATTGAGAGCATTCTGAGCCATGCACAAATGCAAAATTTCCTGAATGAGTAAGACTTTGACATGACTTTTATCTGTGACATTAAAAAAAAGATTAATAAGCTACTTACTTCATTTGGTAATGCAGGATTAGTCATGTTAGGTCAGTAAAAATCTTTAAATATTAGAAAGAGTGGCTATTGGTATAGATATTAAAGCACAATTGTAATTTTATTAATTGCCATCAGGTAACTTCAAAGACAACTTGAATTTCTGTGTAGGGATTTATTATAAAATATTAATTTGGGCTTATATATTTTATCTTCCCTTTGAAAGTGAGGTTCCATAAAATGAATTGCTTGTGTTTCACTGTAATCTATAACGACTATGTTTGCTTTCCTCTAAAATTAGGGCTCTATCACCAGATAATTAAGATGTTTTTCTAATCTAATTATAAAATTTTAATAATACCATTTTCAGGAGTGCCTGGTTGGCTCAGTCAGTAGAGCATGTGACTCTTGATCCCAGGGTCATGAGTTCAAGCCCCATGTTGGGTGTGGAACCTACTTAACAAACAAACAACCACTGTTTCTTATTTTTAAAATGTTTGAATTTTAACACATTACTTTTATGTACTTTATAGTAATTTCCAAAATCATGTAATTAAATGGCTTAATTTCTGTGATGTATGAAGATGTTAAAGCCCAATATTACAGCTGTCTGGCACTAGGGTTAGGACATGAACCTGGGACTTCTGACTATAGGTCTAATGTCCTTTAAACAATCTCCACCTCCTTCCCCTAAGTATCTAGCACATAGGCCAGAAGAAACAATGTGCGATGTGTGGTCCTTAGATTCAGAATTTTAAAAAGGTATAAAAGGCATTACTGGGACAATTTGGGGCAATTTTAATATGGACTGTATTTTACATTAATGGTACTGTGTCAACAATTAAAATTGTTGAATACAATAATTGTAATATAGGGGAATGTTCCAATTCTTAGGAGATGTATGATAAAAAGCGATTAATAGTGAGAGGTCCTAATGTCTCCAGCTTATTTTTATATGGTTTGCCATAAACAAAGATGTCTATGCATATACATATATAAAGTGAGATATTAACTAAACATGGCAAAATGTTAACAGTTGGTGAGTCTAGATAAGGGGTATATGAGGTTTTTTAATATCTTTTTGAGTTCTCATATCTTTTCTATAGCTTTGCAAGTTCTCAAAACAGCTGGGAAAAAAATAAAAATATTCATGGAAATATAATTTTTTCCAGCTTCTTCTACCGAATTAGTTTCTGGAGGATCTGATAATCAAGTGATTCACTGGGAAATCGAGAATAATCAGGTGGGTAGACATGTTTATAGTTGTAAGAATTAACTTATATCTGCTTTCATTTTCAGCTCTTTTCCTCATATCTTTTATGAAGTTGCTTCATTCTTGTCAGTAGTCCAGATCTTACCTCTATACTTCACATGCCCTGTACCCTCTCCTTTAACATTTGCTCCCGTATTCATATGCTGTCACTCATTTCTGTGAATTTCCCGTCACTTAGTAGTAGTTTTCAAACTGCACCTAAAGGGGCTGTTTGTTCTGTTCTCAGTGATAGCAAAAGTTAACACTTCCTGTGTTCATAGGACAGCTGTTACCATGTGGGCATAGATTTACATAATTCTAAGTAATGTTATAATATGCACCACTGAGTATGGATGGATCTCTATTGATGGACACTGGGTTGTTTCTAGTTGTAAGCAAAGATTAAAGCATTTTAGGCATTTAAATATCTGTCATGCAGAAGATAAAGAGGTGTCAGAATCCTGTTTATGATTCATGTATGTAGTTTTGATGGCAAAATGTACTTGAATAGCTAAAGTATAAAGGTAGCTCCATAGATAATGTGCTCTAACTTGCTCTACCACAACCATGGTGCTGTGAGTTCAGTAGAGTTTTTTTTTTTTTTTTTTTAAAGATTTTATTTATTTATTTGACAGACAGAGATCACAAGTAGGCAGAGAGGCAGGCAGAGAGAGAGGAGGAAGCAGGCTCCCCGCTGAGCAGAGAGCCCGATGCGGGACTCGATCCCTGGACCCCGAGATCATGACCTGAGCCGAAGGCAGTGGCTTAACCCACTGAGCCACCCAGGCGCCCCTCAGTAGAGTTTTAAGAGCTGGTTGAGTTGGGTCTTAAAGTGTGGGATGGTTTCCTTAGGAGGAATTTAAGGGGTGCAGATTCCTGGTAGGAAAAATGGCATGCATAAAAAAGCTCAGGTGGTATAGGAGGCCACCTGCTCATCAGTATCCAGCCTTAACCAAAGTCTAAGATGTCTTAAGGGCAGGGTTTTCTAGTTTGCTCAGAAAGTTATTCATCTTTCAAAAAGTCACATGAGAAAGGGAATCTATGGGCAATCATGGTTGGGAACTAACCTAGGTATATATACATGAGGTATATATCCTATATCTTCTTTAGAGAGTCCCAGTGCACCAGAAGCATAGTGAAATCCCTCAGAGTTGTGACGTGGATGAACATATCTTCATTTAACAGGCATTTCCCAAAATCCTTTCAAGTTTGAAGTTTTTTTTTTTTTTCCTTTTAAATCGCTTAACATTCCTTGTAACTCTGAACAACATAGTTTTAGAAGTGTTCCTAGGTAAGTCATTGTAGGTGGTAATAGTAAAGTACAGTAGGAGAAGATTGTGTGGCAATGTGAATATCCACTTTAAGAGTTTGTTCTTTATTCGCAGTCATTTGGAAGTCATTGATGATTTCTAAGCAGAGGAAAATGAGCATCAAAAGATTAATCTGACAGCAGTGTGCCAAATTAGAGTAGGAAAAATTATGAAGAAAGCAGTGTGGGGTTTGATTTTGAAGGGAAGATGATTTTGACATTGACTTTATCAAAGGAGCGGGAGCTGGTGTTATAGGAGTGAGTAATTAAAAATGGTGGGATTCTGTTTTCAGGCTCTGGGAGAAAGGTGCTTCTACAAAGAAAAATAGGGAAGTAGGAAGGAAGATGGGGAATTTACTTCTTGACATGCCACTTGAATTGCTGGCCAGGCATCCAGACTTATCCTCAGAAGGAGAGGGCAGATGCGGAGGTGGGGATTTTGGAATCACCTAGACTTGAGTAAGAGCAAAGAGGAATGTAGCAAACCTAACTCCTGTTTGGACTGATCTTGGCAGAGGAATCCAGAGAATGATTTGAGCACTTGTTTTTGAGATTTTGAGGTGATACTTGCAAAACCCTTTCCTCAGTGTTGCCTCCCGCGTCTGTCAATAGAGAGGAGTGTAGGCTGAGCAAGTATCTTAGGGCAGACAGCAAATTTAGAGAGAGGCCCAAAGAGAATGTGAGTCCAGACAGGGAAGAGGACAGCAGGAGACTAAAAGGCATAAAAGGGGGATGAAGGGAATAAGAGAATTTAGGGGAAGGGTCCACACATGGAAACCTTAGAGGCTTATCGTTTGCCTTTCCATATGCATTTCCATGTACACAGGAGTTCAGCACCCCTTGACTTCTGATAAAAAAATAATTCTAAGCTGGTATAATGAGAGGTTTGAGTCTCCGACAATTGAGCAGTGTTTTTTAACGAGCTGGTGAACTTGAGAGGTTTCTTTGATTTAAGTTTTTTAAATTCTCTGATAATTGATACACAACCTTCCTTAAAAATGTAAAGTGAGTACTTTCAATAGATTTGATTTTTTAGGGAGTAATGATAGAGACTCATGAAAAAAGTTTAAGTACAGAATAGTGTAAAGAAGGAAAACTAAGTACAAAACAGTTAACATTCTAGTGAACTAGCTCTAGCTCTCTCTTTTGTGTGTGTAATTATACATAAAAGAGATTATACTGTATTTGGGTTTTTAAAAATGATTTCTCGAGCCAAAGGTCAACGATTACAAAAAGTTAGTGTACAGATCCTAATACATAGCTGTTAATCATCTTGAGTGGCAGAGTTTTGCTTAAATTGTGAGAACAACTGAGCATGCATTTAAGGGACCCCTCTGTTTCTATAGATGACAAATTATAGAAGACACTTCTCAGAGGACGTGGTGGAATCTCACACATTGCGAACTCTGAAAAGTATATTTAAAATAGCAGAAATGATAGGGAATGATTTTACATGGTAAAATCATGGCAGGTAGGCTTGATAAACGGGATTTCCTCGTTATGCTTGCCATTTTTTTTTTTTCATTTTCTAGTGATTCTTGATTCAGGCAAGTATCATGAATGTATGCTAAAAGTACTTGGTAAAAGTTTGTTGGAGAATAGAATATTTACCCAGTTCCAAAATATAATCTTACATAGTATCACAGAAAATTTAACTTCACAGTGAAAAAACCTGGCAGACGCTACCTCTACTAGGGTACCAAGGTTAACAACGCTGAAATTGGGAGAGAGTGATGATCAGGTGCTTCCTGACATGATGCACATGGATAGTAATGAGGTCAAAATGTATATCCAGAATCTAATCTTGAGGAAATATCACATGAATCCAAAAGAAGGAACATTCCACAAAGCTGGCTGTAGTCTTCAAGAATGTCAGTGTTGTGGTTGTCTTTCCATGTTACCTTTTTTATTGTCTGCAGTAGGAATTTTTACTTTTAGGAATTTTAGGTTAATTGCAGTTTTTTACTCTTATAAGGAGCATGTGATGAATGCCTTTCTGCATTTGTCTTTTATTAGTTAACACTAGTGTGGTTAGCATCTCACAGTAGATTTATCTATCTATCTATCTATTTATTTATTTATTTATTTGACAGAGATCACAAGTAGGCAGGGAGGCAGCAGAGAGAGAGGAGGAAGCAGGCTCCCTGCTGAGCAGAGAGCCCGATGCGGGGCAAAGGCAGAGGCTTTAACCCACTGAGCCACCCAGGCGCCCCATCTCACAGTAGATTTTTAGATAGGAAATTGCTGTTTCAAAGGCTGTGCACGTTCATCTGTCCATACTGTGTTCAGACCACCTTCTCTGTAGTTTACATTGTCTTCAACTTGAAAGGATGTATTTCTGGGTCAGCCTTTTTAACTGTACCTTTAATTCTGTGATTTTAGTTAAGTAAAGATGGAACTATTAATTCCTTTTTTATCACCCATGTTTTTGTTAATTTTTTCTGATGTAGCTTTTAAAAGCAGTCCATCTCCAAGGTCACGAAGGAGCTGTTTATGCAGTGCACGCTCTTCACCAGAGGAGGGCATCAGATGTTGAACAACATACACTGATCGTTTCTGCAGCTTCTGATTCTACTGTTCGAGTCTGGTCTAAAAAGGGTTCAGAAGGTAGGTTGAGAGATAATATAATCCAGATGAAATAGTAATTGTCAAGTGACGGAAGAACATAAATACCATTTTTTTCAGTGTTTTAAGTCATTTTGTTCTTTGTAATGTTGTTAATCATTTACATTCCCATGGTCACTGGGGGCTCAGAATTGCCTTTTTTCATCTTCCTCCACCCAGGGCTGTGATGATGCTACCTAACCTTTCATCGTGGATAAGCTCACAGTTAATTGTTCATGGTGTTTTTATTATTTCTTAGTAACGTGTGTTCAGACCTTGAACTTTGGAAATGGATTCACTCTGGCTCTCTGCTTATCTTACTTGCCTAATACTGATGGTGAGTATTCTGCTAAGTATACATTAAAACAGCAATAGATTTTTTTATCTCCATACAACCAGAACCTGAAAGAAACATTAGGTCTTAATTTCATATCTGAACGTTTTCATGAAACAAGTTGAAATGTGGATAATATACTTTTTTAAAAATTGAAATATAGGTGACAGAATGTTAACATTAGTTTCGGGTGTACAGCATAATGATTCGACTACTCTGTATGGTAGGCTGAGCTCACCAGAATTATATTTCTGTTTTCAGTACTCTGATGATCTTTGTATAGAACATAAAATTAAGGGAAGCTGTGAAGGATTTTGATAGCTGTTGAAAACTTAAGTGACTTAATATGGATGTGGGATTGATACTGCTATTTATCAAATATATTATCAACATCTGTAGATCTGATTTGGGGAAATTAACCCTTTGAAGGTGACGGTCTTGGATAAGTTGAAAAATACTGAAGATGGACCCTTTGAACATTTCTTTGAATATGAGAGTCTCTTCACATCCTCCATAATGACCATTTGCCCAAAACCACTTAAAATTTCCCAACAGAAAAATATTCCTTTTGTTTTGAAACCCATCTGTCTATACCTCTGATTATCTTCCACAGAGTTATGGCCAATGTGAGTTGGTCCATCTTTGCCACCTCAGTCACCTGGAGGACATATCTGGTGGAGAAGGGCAGGCCTGGAAGCCACCAGCTTCTGATGCCCTCTGCAGCAGTAACTGCGACTCCACTATTTCATGTGATGGTCCTGTTTTGTGGGAGGGCTCCCCAGTAGGAGGACCTCATACATTCTGGCTTTAAAACAGAGAATTTCGTTTTTTTCCCATCTACATTGAGGCCATGTGACTGGAGTTTTACTTTTTACTTGATTTAAAATGAGAAAATCTTTAAAAAACACACTTGTAGTTACATTTACTTAGAAAAAGAGTCCTTATTTTATCTGCTGACCTTTGGTAATGTGAATTTTTTATAGCTTCATCTTTCATAGCATTTTAACTACATATTTATCTGCCTTTTTTTTTTTTGAAATTGAGGTATAAATGACATATTAGTTTTAACTGTATAGCATCATGATTTGATATTTGTATGTATTAAGAAGTGATCACCATAGTAAGTCTGATTAATGTCCAGAGCATACACAATTACAGAATTTTTTTCCTTGTAATGAGAACTTTTAAGATCTACTCTCTTAGGAACTTTCAGTTGTGCAATACTTGCATGCCCTTTTACTTTGTTTTCTACTTGCTTCATGAATTTGGTTTTACTGTTGAATTCTCAAACAAAATGTAAGATACTTGAAGTGACAGACATAGCTTTAAATCCTTGTGCAGTAGCCATGATGCTGGACTCAGCTCCTACATTTTCTTTTTTGGGTTTACAACTTTTTGGATTAGTCTTGGTGAAATGCTTTTTGTGTTACTCTTTTCACCACTATTTCTATCATAAATGACACAGGATGGAAGAAAGGATTCCTTGTCATTCTTTGCTAAGTAACCATTTAATAGAACATTTTAGAGAGTTCATTTTATTCCTATAGACGTTTATTGAGCACTTTCAGTGTATTGTTCAGGGTGTGGAAAATAGAAGCCTGGATTCTTTACCCAGTGCTTATAATCCAGCATTGGTGATAATGGTAACATGTGATGGAATATTTACAGTAATGCCTCTTTTTATCCTTTCAGTACCAATATTAGCATGTGGTGATGATGACTGCAAAATTCACTTATTCGTTCAAAGAGATGACCAGGTAATTTAATGATTTAATTAAGACACTAGAATTATGTCCTGCTTAATTACATATCTTAATATAGACTCTTTCCAGATTGTGGAATTTTAAGGAATGTTCTATTCTAAACCAAAGTAATCCAGTAAGAGAATCTTTTTTGACAGTCCTCTCTTAGACAGTTTTCCACTTCGCTTGAACACCAGCTAAGTGCTGTATTGGCCACCTGGTCCAGAGTTGTTAGGTGGGAAACAGGTCATTGGGTGGGGGAAAGACAGGAGGAATATATTTAGGTAGTGGATTGTTTTTTGTTTTTTATTTTTTTGTAAATTTTAAATGAAGTATATCTATGGTGAAATTCCCCTGGTAGTGTTTATTTGTCATTCTGAGCTTTGCCTACATCTTGAGTGATTAAATGACAGGAGGGAAGTTCCAGAAAAGATATAGTTTAACTTTAGGCTTTTTTATTAATAATGGAGATACTTATTTCTTTGCATCCTATAAGAAAGTTTAAAATGGTTGTGAATATCCAACCACCCAACTGTTTCTATAGAACAGCACATGTTATTTTATCCTGTAAACAATTTATTTAAGGTCTGTAGATACTGTATTACCTACTCAGATGAGTTAGATGATTATAAGATTTTTATTTCCAAATGAGAGCTCTATCTTCTGTCTGATCAGTGTTCCCAATTTAAAGATTTTATTATTATTATTATTATTATTTTTTATTTGACAGAGATCACAAGTAGGCAGAGAGGCAGGCAGAGAGAGAGAGGAGGAGGAAGCAGGCTCCCCGCTGAGCAGAGAGCACGATGCGGGGCTCGATCCCAGGACCCTGGGATCATGACCTGAGCCGAAGGCAGAGGCTTTAACCCACTGAGCCACCCAGGCGCCCCATGAGTGTTCCCAATTTAAAACAAACAAACAGTGCATTAGGACTTGCTGTGACCTAATGAAATCACTGATATACATGAAAATATTAAATTCTTCCATTAAGCCCAATGATTTTTGTTTTCTTACTAGTTTCAGAAAGTGCTTTTTCTCTGTGGACATGAGGATTGGATAAGAGGCGTGGACTGGGCAACCTTCGGTCAGTATGAAATCTTGCTGAAATACATAATGGGACAAGTGTGTGGAACTTCAGGAAGGCACCTTCTTTTGTGTTACGTTTTCTTTGTCTGTAACATTTTTCTATTGTCCCTATTAGAAAAGAGGATACTTAACCCCTTTGTTAACTATTAATTGGGGAGATAGAGGATGAAACTAGTTGATGTTTTGAAGAGGACACTAGCTGACTATTACACATAAAGATGTTCTTGAGTTCTTTGTAGAATTTTGTGGACTGTGTATAAGAATGTTATACATTAGCATTGTATGTATGTTTGCCAGTGCTAGTAAAAAAGAATGTAGGTCAAATGAATGAAGGGTAGGGAAGCAAATTCTCATTTATTTTTTTAGGAAATCTAGAAATCAGCATAGTGTAGAGCAGAAAGTCTTATACCTAAGTTTAAGAATATAATGTTCGAAAAATGATAACATTTGTTGTTTTATTAGGTAGAGATCTTTTCCTAGCAAGCTGTTCACAAGATTGCCTGATACGAATATGGAGACTGTATATAAAATCAACATCTTTAGAAATTCAAGATGATGATAATATAAAACTGAAGGAGAATACTTTTACAATAGAAAATGAAAGTGAGTAATAATGAAAATATTTGATGTAACAGCTTCCTAGCTCATTTATTTATTTGTTTTGCTGTATACCTGTGCGGAAGTTAGTTTTTCAGAAATATCCAATCTTAGGGCGTCTGGGTAGCTCAGTAGGTTAAAGCCTCTGCCTTCAGCTCAGGTCATGATCCCAGGGTCCTGGTATCCAGCCCCACATCGGGCTCTCTGCTCAGCGGGGAGCCTGCTTTCCTCCTCTCTCTCTGTCTGCTTCTCTGCCTATTTGTGATCTCTGTCTGTCAAATAAATAAATAAAATCTTAAAAAAAAAAAGTATTCAATCCATACCTGAAACTTATACTATGCATTTTTTAAATTTGAGGATAAGTTATATTTCGTCCATGAAACTTACTTTTTCTAACCATATCAGTAAGATTTTTAAAAATTGCTGAAAAATGTTTAATGTTTTCTCAGTAAATTAATTTATACAGTGATGCCAAATTTGCAGTTTTAGCATAGAAAGAACTAAAGGAATAAAGAGATTTATCCATACCTTTACTGAATGAGTCACAAGCCAAAGTACTACATTGGAGTGGTATATATAATTCTGGTTTTCTTACTGTCAGGAATCAGAACAGTACCCCTGTGTGGTAGGTGCTACTGGAATGTTGTATTTGAAGGAAATACTTTTGAGTGTTCACCTAAATTATAAAGTTAGCCCTCAGTGAGCGGGGCTCCATCCCAGGACCCTGAGACCATGACCTGAGCTGAAGGCAGAGGCTTAACCCACTGAGCCACCCCGGTGCCCCTTGGTTTTGCTTTTTAATTGGACTATAACAGTAGCTGTTCCATAAAACTTTAAAATTGAACACATTCATTAACATGTATTTATGACTAGAGAAAAATTTATATATCTTTAGAACTTTTTTCTCCATAATTCTCAACAGTGGATTAAATTAATGGAATTTGTTTTTTTGTTGAATGCACTCTTTCATAGAATCTAAATCATGTTCTGATTTTTGAAGGGGCATATGTAATTGTACACCTTGGTTATGGAAATTCTTTTTCAAAGGGCTTTGAGAAAAGAATGTGTCATTGTTTTTGTTATAGGCATTAAAATAGCATTTGCAGTTACTCTGGAGACTGTGCTGGCTGGTCATGAAAACTGGGTAAATGCAGTTCATTGGCAGCCCTCCTTCCACAAAGGTAGGAAAAAAAGAAACCGTATTCCTCATTTCACCTAAATCTGTAAGCTGACCAAATGAAGTAGAGGGTTTGTTTCTTTTTTAGTTTGATTAAAAATCTCAAATAGGGGTATCTGGCTGGTTGAGCCAGGAGAGCATGCAACTCTTGATCTCAGGGTTATAAATCTGGGCCGCATGTTGAGTGTAGAGTTTACTTAAAATCTTTAAAAAAAGCAGTTAAAAATAAGTAAAAATCTCAAAAATAAGACATTTTTAAGTTGGCAGAGTATAATATGCAGCTGCTGGACATGTTCTGCTGGGCACTCAACTCCATTGAAATGTATACTGCTGAGTGTGAAAAGTGTGATTGATGCTGTGATACTGAAACCACCACAGCCTTTTTAACTCTCTTTAGAATTAGTTTTCATCTAGTCATTAAGGGATTTAAGAGAAATTGACTTTTAAGTCAACTTCAACTTCACTGGAACCTTTGCCCCCATGGAAATAGAAGTTGCTGTAATACTGAGATAGAATATTTATGAAAAAACAAGACTTTCTTCCACTTTTTTTGCTCTCAAATCTCCGTTTATGGAGTGATGGTTGGATGCTGAAGCTGGTGCTGCAAAATGTGGAGCTGAACAAAGCACAAGCCTCATATTCTTCCCCTAGCCCCTTCCCTAGGGCAAGAATAGAAAATGTCAATAATTGGGGCGCCTGGGTGGCTCAGTGGGTTAAGCCGCTGCCTTTGGCTCAGGTCATGATCTCAGGGTCCTGGGATCGAGTCCCGCATCGGGCTCTCTGCTCAGCAGGGAGCCTGCTTCCTCCTCTCTCTGCCTGCCTCTCTGCCTACTTGTAATCTCTCTCTGTCAAATAAATAAATAAAATCTTTAAAAAAAAAAAAAAGAAAGAAAATGTCAATAATGAATACTCAGGTAATCATCATCATCTGTTACTGATATGCCATATTTGTTGCAGTTAAAAAAAAAAAAAAAAGATATCATTGGTATTGAGGGACCCCTGTGTATTCTTTCCTGAACCCTTTCCCCTCCATTCTTTCCTTAGGGCAACTGCAGGACTGAATTTACTCCATATCATTCCCATGAGCGTTTTTATACTTCTGCTACACGTTCTATGTAGCCACAAACAGTATTGCTTTACAGCTGTTAAAACTTGATATCAATATGTATTCTCTTATAACTTGCCTTTTTAGCTTAACATGTTTTGGATCTGTATCCGTAATGATTTCTGTAGCTCTAATTTATTTTTATTGAAGTATAATATTCCTTTGTCTAAATATATCACAACTCAGTCATCTGTTCTTCTGATGGTAGACTTCTGTCAGTATCTCTAAAAATTTTGCTAGCGTAATGCTGCACATGAATGTTCTTGTGGTAACCCATGTCGTGTTTTTCTGGTAATCTACAAACAAAATGCTTGTTGGTCATTTTAAAGGCATTAGCTTTTATTCTTCAGATGGTGTTCTTCAGCAGCCAATGAGATTGTTGTCTGCCTCAATGGATAAAACCATGATTCTCTGGGCTCCAGATGAAGAGTCAGGAGTTTGGCTAGAACAGGTAAAAATGTAACTCTTTGGGGTGCCTGGGGTCTCAGTGGGTTAAAGCCTCTTCCTTCAGTTTAGGTCATGATCTCAGGGTCCTGGGATCGAGCCCTGAATCAGGCTCTCTGCTCAGCAGGGAGCCTGCTTCCTCCCTCTCTCTGCCTGCCTCTCTGCCTACTCATGATCTCTCTCTGTCAAATAAATAAATAAAATCTTTAAAAAAAAAAATGTGGGACGCCTTGGTGGCTCAGTTGGTTAAGCGGCTGCCTTTGGCTCAGGTCATGATTCCAGGGTCCTAGGATCAAGCCCCGCATCAGGCTCCCTGCTTAGCAGAGAGCCTACTTCTCTCTCCCCCTCTGCCTGCCGCTCTGCTTACTTGTGCTCTCTCTCTGTCAAATAAATAAAATCTTAAAAAAGGTGACCATTTAAGGAACAGGATGTTGGGTTTGATAAACAATATTTAACCCCCAAGTCTATGTTCCTGGAGCTGCTGATGTTAACTCTCTATGCATGCTAACATGCACAGAGAGTTAATATCATTGTTAACATAGATTGTTACATGGAACGTAATAATCTCTGGACTGTGAGAAGTGTGGAATATTGATTACGCATTGTTTTCTATTATGCATAGGTTCGAGTAGGGGAAGTAGGTGGAAATACTCTGGGATTTTATGATTGCCAATTCAATGAAGATGGTTCCATGATCATTGCTCATGCTTTCCATGGAGCATTGCACCTTTGGAAACAGAATGCGGCAAATCCAGTAAGAAAAGCGTTTTTAAATAAAGTATTTGTTATCAAATAGAGCGAAATGAAACCTATGTAAACTATGCTACAGACTTAGAATACTCTGCAGAAACATAGTAGAGGTGTTTAAATTCAAATGACATAACTTCTTATAGACATTAAACTGTAGTTATACTAAGTAAGAAACTTAGCTTTTCTCAATTTTAAAGTCGTCATTTGTCCAGCATTGTTGAGGTTTTGAAATTTGCACATAGGTAAACTTCCTACATAAGTGAACTTTAAACTATGTAAATTTTAAGCTCTGCCTTTAAATTCTATAATTTTTTTGATGGGAGTGTTTCCTAAAATGTTTCTAACTTCACTGTCTTCTTCAGGGAGATAACATAATTTGGTCTTTCCTTGGATAGTTGGGTAATCCCTAGATAATTACTGATGAATGACTGACAAAAGGGCCATAAAACTACCTGTTACTTTTGAAGGAATGTATTAATGCTCTCAGGGCTGTTCATAAGTGTAATTTTAAATGATCCTCTAAATACTGGGCTCTTCTACAATTTTTTTTATTATTGTTAGTCTCTTCTCAAAAAGAGGTAATCTTTCTCTAGCCATATAACTGCCTCTTAACATTATTTGGTCTCTTACTTTTTAATTTGCTTTTGATCTGCTGCCTAACCTCTGTCTCAGGTTCCTCCTCTGTGAGGTGTGGTTAAAAATAGCATCTACGGAGGGGGGGGGGTTGGGAGAAGGGTGGTGAGGTTATGGACATTGGGGAGGGTATGTGCTATGGTGAGTGCTGTGAAGTGTGTAAACCTGGCGATTCACAGACCTGTACCCTGGGGGATAAAAATATATTATATGTTTATAAAAAAATTAAACATTAAAAAAAATAGCATCTACTCATAAGGTTTCTCTGATGCTTAAATGAGTTCATATTTGTGCAGTATGAAAAACTGCGCCTGGTACGTATGGGATAGTATATTTGTGTATTTTAAATTAAGTAAATAAATGAAAGAAACAAGAGCATTGAGTCCATAGATTTTGAATGTGCATCTCAAGGCTTCCCTTATAAAGTAAAAATTCACAGATTTGCATAACCTTTAGTTGGTGGGCTTTGTACTAGTTGTGTCATATGTGAAGATTCAACTTTTCATGCATGAAATGATTTAGACTTTTTCTCTTGTATTTTCCATTTGGTGTTGACCTTCAAGATCGTTTCTACTTGTATGGAATCACACCTATATATACAGGGAACAAACTGATGGTTGCCAGAGGGGAAGGAGGGTGTAGGGGTTGGGCCAAGTAGGTAAAGGGGAGTGGGAGGTACAGACTTCCAGTTATGGAGTGAATAAGTCATGGAAATAAAAGATACAGCATAAGGAACACAGTCTGTGGTGCTGTAATAGTGTTGTATGGTGACAGGTGGGAGCTGCACTGTGGTGAGTGAGCGCAGCATTATGCATAGACTTTCCGAATCACCGTGTATGTCTAAAACTAATGCGATATTGTGTGTCACCTAAGTAAAATACTCCCTTTCCTGTCCTTACTGTAAATATTTTCTCTCAAATCAGTGTATTTCAAAAGCAGTTCTTTAAAGTATCAAACAGCTAACACGGGAGCTAGTTGGGTGTTCCGTGTTTAAATGTTCTAAGATAATAGTGTGCATGATCCATTTTGAAGTTCAGAGCAAGGTCAGTTTAAGAATGATGTGCTTTCAAGCTATTTTTATTTACATCCAAGTTAATTGAATTTTATCTATATGTATTATTCCCATTCACTCAGATTCCAATATACTTTTCTGATGTGAGGAAAAAGAATGAAACTAGTAGCCTTGATGATAACAGAACATAACCTTGACTCTTCCAGTGTTGCCTCACTGGAAATATCATCCTTCAGGGAGTTATGGCAGAAAAACAGTTGAGAACTGCTGTTTTAACTAGAACTGGTAGAAAACCTACATGCTACATGGTGAGCCCTTATCATACTTTATGGGAATCCGTTATATAATTGCCTGGCTTCTCTACTAGATTGTAAGCTCTGTGAGAACAGATTATGTACCAGAACACAGGGATAAGGAAGACAGTATCCCTGTGTTCTGGTACAAAATGTGGAATGCATGGATGAATGAATAGTAAGAATAAAGCAATCACATGTTATATTCACTATGTGCTGCCTTAATAGTTAAAGTACGAGTAGTAGAAATTCGTATTTCTGTTTGCCTGTAAGTGATTTTGGTCATGAAGCTTTACCATGACTGTTTAAATGAATCAAATGGTGGGAGCATAGCATAATACATAGATATGTTGAATCACTATGTTATATACCTGAAACTAGTGTAACACTGTGTATCAACTGTACGCACACACCAAAAAACAAAGGACTGTTTCTACTGTGGAATGAGCCAGGGGATCATAAGCTAAGGCACTTTTTTTTCTTGAAGATTTAAAAAAAATTATTTTTTTTTTTAAGATTCTATTTTTATTTATTTATTTGTCAGAGAGAGAGGTAGAGCGAGTGCGAGCACAAGCAGAGAGTGGCAGGCAGAGTCAGAGGGAGAAGCAGGCTCCCTGCCGAGCAAGGAGCCCGATGTGGGACTCGATCCCAGGACGCTGGGTTCATGACCTGAGCTGAAGGCAGCTGCTTAAAACTGAGCCACCCAGGCGTCCCAAAGATTTTTAAAATTTAATTGAGATAGAGAGTGCGCACATGTGTGTGGGTAGGGGAGGGATAGAGGGAGAGGGAGAAAATCCCAAGCAGACTCCTTGCTGAGCATGAAGCCGGATGTCGGGCTCAGTCCCACGACCCCGAGATCATGACGTGAACCAAACTCAAGAGTTGGAGTATGCTTAACTGACTGAGCCACCCAGATGTCCCTAAGGCACTTTTAAATTTGTTCTTAACTTAATAAATTATTAACTTGATAAATTTATCAAGATAAGTCTTGATAAATCTTGTTCTTAACTCAGAGTGCCTCTGAGCCATATTTCAGCTTTTAGTTTTTGAGGGCCTTCATAGATAAAAGCATCAGATGAATAAGAAGAAACTCAAACCAGAAGATGGAATTCAAGGAACTTTGCTTGTGCTTATAATTTGACTTCAGATTTATAATACCTGCACCCCATGTATTTAAGGTGACTTTTAAAAAATAGACTTAATTTTTTAAAGAAGTTTTAGGTTCACAAACAATTGAGCAGGAAGTCCAGAGAGTTGCCATATACCCGACACATGCACAGCCTCCCACACCAGAGTGGCACATCTGTTATATTTGGGGCTGATTTTAAAAACAAACACTGTACTTTAGGACTGTTAGAGTGCAAAATTGTACTGATAGTCCAAAAGTGCTGCACTTTGTTCAGAACTTTTTGGAAACTCCCATTAGTGCTAACTTTAGAATCACCTTTTATGTCATAGAAGAAGAAATTAATAGCACTTCTTTGTCACAACCTTTTAATTTTTTTGATGAGAAAATAGCTTAATCACTGACTGTATTCATCATCCTTGGCTTTGGGTCACCTTTTAGCTACTTTTACAAGTTTATTTACTCCAAAGATTGTTTACCACTACTTGAGGTTGTTCAAAACATGATTGTAGATGAGACATATGACATTTTGTCTATATTTCATTGTCTCTTTGTTCACATGGTTGCTGGTACAGGCTCCCTCAGGAGGTGGGCTAGCTAGATTTGATTCAGCCTCTCTTCTCTACACCTGCAGCTCCTTTTACTTGATAAAGCCAGCGGGCTCCTGGGTGGTGCAGTTGGTTAGGCATCCGATTCTTGGTATTGGCCCAGGTCATTATCTCAGGGTGTGAGATCACTGCCCCGGGCCGGGGTCTGTGCTGAGTGGAGTCTGCTTAAGATACTTTCTCCTCCTTCCTTTGCCCCTCCTGCTGGTGTACTCTCTTTTCCTTTCTGTCTCCCTAAAATAAATAAATCCTTTAAAAAAAAAAAAAGGCACATCTCAGAATCTACTGACTTATTTAATACTCTTTATTATGTAGTTTAACAGAAAAATACTCACATAGTGCTGCGTATTGCATTGTTCTGGGTGCTTTACAGATATAAATTCATCTAATTCGCCTAACAACCATACAAACTTGGTAGCTCTTTTACAGAGGAGTTCTTTGAGGCAGAGAAAAGTTAAATAGTGTTTGGCTTCTAGGAGGCATTCAGTATGCGCTGAATGGAGGGGCATTTCCCCTGGGTTACTGCTTTAAAGGACGAAACACATTTGAACTTTTAAGTTATAATATGCTTGATTGGAAAACCTGTCCTTTTATTTTAGGATCCTTTTATTTTAAGATCCCATCTTGTGTTTTTAGCTTTTTCCCTTGCTCAGGGGCTTCAGTCTTTTCCATCATTAGCCTCGAGGGCGGAGGGCATTATCATGATTAGACTTGATTCTGAGTAGTAGTGATCTCTGATTATTTTGATGTGTCATGAATACTTCCATTGCAGAGAGAGTGGACCCCAGAGATTGTTATTTCAGGACACTTTGATGGTGTCCAAGACCTAATGTGGGATCCAGAAGGAGAGTTTATCATCACTGTTGGTACTGACCAGACAACTCGACTTTTTGCTCCGTGGAAGAGAAAAGATGAATCTCAGGTAAAATGTCTTCCTACTTGACTGACATTTTTGTAAATGCATTTTTTATAAAAACATCCCCGGGCACGTGAAAAGTGGGGCAGCATTGTTAGCCACTACGGAAATGCAAGTGAAAACAATGGCATGGGACACGGGGCCGCTGCGCACTGTGGGGTGGTCAAAGTGAGAAGCACTGGCAGTGAGGAGCGGACGTAAGGGTGCTGAGCAGCCAGAGTACCCATGTGTTGCCGGTGGGAGTGCAGAATGATACAGCAGGTAGGAAGTGGTATTTTCTTAAAAACTTAGACTTACAGGGACGCCTGGGTGGCTCAGTTGGTTAAGCAGCTACCTTCGGCTCAGGTCATGATCCCAGGGTCCTGGGATCGAGTCCCACATCAGGCTCCTTGCTCGGCAGGGAGCCTGCTTCTCCCTCTGCCTCTGCCTGCCTCTTTGTCTCCCTGTGCTCGCTCGCTTTCTCTCCCTCTGTCTGTGACAAATAAATAGATAAAATCTTAAAAAAACAAAAAAAGCAAAAAAAAACTTAGACTTACATATACTCTTGACAGTTCAGACAGTTTAAGTGTTAGAGTTGTTTTTGAAGTTTATTTACTTGCTATCTGCATAAAAATCCACTTATTCCTTGTATTTTATGCATAATATTAGGAAACACTGTAAAGTCTACAGTAAAAGCTAATTTTTAAAGTCATATATACTGGGGCGCCTGAGTGGCGCAGTGGGTTAAAGCCTCTGCCTTCGGCTTGGGTCATGATCCCAGGGTCCTGGGATCGAGCCCCACATCGGGCTCTCTGCTCAGCAGGGAGCCTGTTTCCTCCTGCCTCTCTGCCTACTTGTGATTTCCATCTGTCAAATAAATAAATAAAATCTTAAAAAAAAAAAAAAAGTCATATATACTATTAGGTAATAGTGATTGAGGGTGACTTTTGTTCAATAGACTTTTCATTCTTTGCCCTGAGTTCAAGAAATTGCAACTACACTTTACCAGTGGCAAGCCACTGAACTGTGCAGTATGGTAGAGAAAGCTTGTCTACTCAGCTTCAATCTCTGACAAAAGTTCTTAGAACTGACTGTGAGTCAGTCCTTGAAAACTAGTGAAATCTGTTTATTAATCATCCACTAAAAAGACAGATAAATTGGACTTCACCAAAATATGAAAATTCTACTCCTTGAAAGACACGGTCAGGAAAATGAAAAGTTACAAACTGGGAGAAAGTATTTACCAAGCAAATCTCTGGTAAGCGATTGAAATCCAGGGTATATAACGAACATCTGAGAACTTAGTAATAGGAAAACGAATTCTGTAAGAAAATGGACAAAAGATGTGAACAGATACTTCTTCACAGACGGTATAAGGAAATAAGGACAGGAAAAGATTCTGAACCCTAGTCATTAGGGAAATGTAAAGTAAAGCTACAATGGGATACCATTACACACTTAACAAAATGATTTAAAGACTGTACCAAGTGTTGATGAGGGAGCAGGCAGCTGGCATTCTTGTGCACTGCTGGTGGGATTGTGAAATGTATAGCCTGTTTGGGAAACAGTTTGATAGTTTCTTAAAAATTTAAATATGTATCAGTGATAACATCCATATAGTTTACTCACAGGTGGCGTTTACCCAAGAAAAATAGAAGTCCATGTTCATGCAAAGTTTTGTACAGAAATGATCGCAACTTCTTTTTCAGTAAAAGACAAAAAGTGGAAAGAACCTAAATGTCTTATCATATGTGAATGGATCAACAAGATTGTGTGTGTGTTGTGTGTGTGTTTGTGTTTCTAACTTTACAAGGGAATACTATTCAGTAACAAAAAGGATTGAATTAGCATTAAACAACACGGATGAATACGGTCTATGGTCATATTTCCATGGCATAATAAATAATTGTGCATCTGATATTTTGCTTGTTGAAAAGAATATGGCTTCTGAAATGTATGATCATTTTTTTTTAATCCTTTTTTAATACCCAGGTGACCTGGCATGAAATTGCCAGGCCTCAGATACATGGATATGACCTGAAATGTTTGGCAATGATTAGTCGGTTTCAGTTTGTATCTGGAGCAGATGAAAAAGTTCTTCGAGTATTTTCTGCACCTCGGAATTTTGTGGAAAACTTTTGTGCCATTACAGGCCAGTCACTGAATCTTTTGCTTTGTAATGTGAGTATTCCTCTAATGTTTCAACTAAATCCACGTACTTCATTTAAAATTTTTTTTCCTCAGCTGCCTGGGTGGCTCCATTGGTTAAGTGACTGCCTTCACCTCAGGTCATGGTTCCAGAGTCCCGGGATCGAGTCCTACATCGGGCTCCCACCTCCATGGGGAGTCTGCTTCTCCCTCTGACCCTCCCCCTTCTCAAAGGGTAACAAAAAAGTCAAATCACCTTGATAAAACTTCTGTGCACACTGTGGCATGCAGTAATTTAAATGTTAAAACCAGAAAAATTTTTTAAAAAGTAGCCTAAAACACTGTAAAGAGTTAAAATGTTAAATCAAGGCAGGAATATTGTGTACCATCACTGTGTTAAGTGCCTACAATAAAACAATATATAATAGGTCATATTTTGTTTTCTTTCTTTCTTTCTTTTTTTTTTAAAGATTTTATTTATTTGACAGAGCTCACAAGTAGGCAGAGAGGCAGGCAGAGAGAGAGAGGTGGAAGCAGGCTCCCTGCTGAGCAGAGAGCCCGATGTGGGGCTCAATCCTAGGACACTGGGATCATAACCTGAGTCGAAGGCAGTTGCTTAGCCAACTGAGATACCCAGGTGTCCCGAGATAGGTCATATTTTCAGGGAGATTTCCATGTAGCTGTAGGTTAGAGGTAGGGAACAGTGGAACTGAAGTACTTGGAATTACTAGATGAGACCATTGATTTTTTTGGTGGCTAAAGTAAATTATTCATAGAAGAAAGAGGACTGAAATAAGGTAATGAGAAAATGTTTAATGGCACTTCATTTGGATTTTGAAAAGGTAAGTTTTTTTATGTTTATACTCTTTACAGAAGATTTGAGCTGCTTATAAAAATACATAAGTTATGAAAATTATGAAGTAGTTTTGAAGGGAAATTAGGAAGATAGTTGTGTTATACAGAAGCATGAGCATTACATGGTTCCTTACTGTACTTAGAGATGGGTCACAAATTTGGTCTGAGATTGCAAAGGGTAAGTACACTTGATAGTCGGAAGGAGAGAGAGTGAGGAAGCAGCAGGGTAGCCCAGGCTATTCAGATGAAGAGTAGTGTATCCAGGGAAATGGAGAGACAGAAAGTCAAGTGCTGGAGGACCTGGGGAGGCAGGCACGATTTAGACCGGTGGGTGCTATTGGAGGGTCCCTAAACAAAGTCCTGAAAAATACTTTGGGGTGGAAAATGTTATGGGAGAATAGGATGTCTTTGAGCCTGGAGGCTCTGAAGGCAGGGCAACTAACACAATCTGGGTAAGAAAATTATTTGAAATAAACTCGCAACTTCATTTCCCTGAGTGTTTGCTGAGCACCTCATGACACAGGCTTTTTTTATTGTTTGAAGATCTCAGGTTCTGTTTTGCTTGTTTCTAATCATAAGAGACGGTGGGAGTGAGATCAAAAGGGAAGTCTTGATTGGGATTATCATATAGAGCTGTGGGGGTGGAAGGGCAGTTAGTTTCAGGATGTCTCAGTTCTAGGGATCAAAATGTGATTCTAGGATTCCACAAGAGCTTTGCTCCAGGTATACGCTCAATTCCGTGTCCTAAGATACAGAGATTCCCTAGGCTGGAAAGCCTCTTGCTGTATTTTGGAGTTTGTTCCCATTGTGAATGTGGGGATAGGTTTGTAGGAGTGCTTTTTGTGGCTCTTTTCTCTGGGCTTTGTTTTTCTTGGTTTCTGAGACAAAGCGTGCAGTCTCTCATGTCCTGGGTAGCTATTCTTGATGATGGCTTAAATTCCCACTACACCTGTTTGTGTTGGGTTCCAGCTCCTGTATGAGAGCCTAAATTGTGAGAAATGCTCTTAGCATATGAGCATGTGCTGGTGTTGATGGTTAGCATATAGTTTTTTGTGAGACAATTTGATATAAATTGCAGGGCAGAAGCAGTTTATTGGCATTTCAGTGGCACTCTGCAAAAAAAATTTTTTTTTAAATTTTATTTATTTATTTGACAGACAGAGATCACAAGCAGGCAGAGAGGCAGGCAGAGAGAGAGGAAGGGAAGCAGGCTCCCTGCTGAGCAGAGAGCCTGATGTGGGGCTTGATCCCAGGACCCTGGGAACATGACCTGAGCTGAAGGCAGAGGCTTTAACCCACTGAGCCACCCAGGCGCCCCTGTAAAAAAATTTTTTTAAATATTGAGTTATTTAAATATGTTTAAGAAAAATACTGTATGCCTTTTTAGAAAACGGGTTTTTGCATGAGCATTATTAGGGATGTGCTTGGGAGACTTTTGGAAGTAGAGCCCCAGATATGCCATTTTCAGCCCATTCTTTGCTAGAAACGAGAGTAATGCACTCTTCATCAGACTCTGAAACTCCCGCAGCTCTTAGGGTTTGGCAAGCTTATGGTTGAGAGGATAGCTGACTTTGTGGATTGGGTGTGGCGGGGTGGGGGTTAACTGCAGCATGTCTTTGGAGAGTAATTGCTTAGCGTTCCATCTGTTGATTTCAAGGAAAATGGAAGTATGGGCAGAAAATCCACACAGCTTGGTCTTTAAATTGTTCCTCTGCAATTATGAGCTTGACATTTTATGTGCCTGAGGTCATGGTAACTTTTAGTGTTTGAAATATATCATATCTGTTATTCCAGCAAGACGGTGACCTTCCAGAAGGAGCTACTGTCCCTGCTTTGGGGTTATCAAATAAAGCTGTCTTTCAGGGTAAGGCTTAAAGAGTCCAAACTTTGTGAATCCATAGTGGTATTTAAAACCTAGTTTCCAAAAAAAAAAAAAAAAAAAAACCTAGTTCACACTTGCATAACATGTATCTCATGTTCATTACTGATTTTTTTAATAACTTTTTAAAGATTCATGTATTTATTTTAGAGAAGTGGGGAGGAGCAGAGGGAGAGAGAATCTCAAGCAGACCCCTTGCTGAGTGCAGAGCCTGAAGTGTGCCTTGATACCCACAACCCAAGCTAGTACCAAGAGTCGGCCGCTTGATTGTGCCATCTAAATGTCCCTGATTTTTTCTTTCTTTGAATCACAATACATGCTCTGCTTTTTCCATCAGTCATTCCACGCTGAGTGCGCTGCCCATACGCAGGCCCTGAAATCGGTGCAGCTTTCACAGGGTGTGTTTCATGGAGCACTCCCACTGCACATGCTGCTGCGGCTAGCCTGAAGAATTTGTCTGATTATCAGTTTGGGAAATGTTAGGTCAAAGAAAAAGGAAGGAATCTTTATGGAATTGACTGGTGCTTCAAGGAGCACATTTGGGAAATACTGGAGTAGCAGAAATACCCTTCGCTTTGGAATCACACTGATGCATCTTTGAAGTACAATCAGTACTTTGAGGTGCCTCTGCTTTCTGATGGTCTTAATATTGGGATGTGCATAGGACATAGGCATATGGGGATTAATTCATGATGTTAATGTGTTTCTTTTAAACTAGGAGATATAGCTTCTCAGCCTTCTGATGAAGAGGAACTGTTAACTAGTACTAGTTTTGAGTATCAACAAATGGCCTTTCACCCCTCCGTACTTACTGGTAAGAAGTGGTAAAAAAGTGATTTAGTAGAATAATTAGTACATATAGTGTGATACCTGTTAACTGTTGACCTAAGTAAAGGCTATAGAATTCACTTATTAACATGAAAATTGAAAAAAATAATTGCAGTGCTTTACATTTATTATAGAACCTCCCACTGAGGATCATCTTCTGCAGAATACTTTATGGCCTGAAGTTCAAAAACTGTAAGTTAAACTGTGCTAAGATCTTTGATCTGATTCTGTCCTAACTTGTGATTTTTTTTCTCCTCATAATTTGATTTTCTCCTTTGCTTTCCTTTTACCTACATTCTTACCCCCATTCCCATCTAAAAATCTTCAGTGGCCTTCCTAAGGGGCAAGAATTGGCCTTCACATAGATTTTTATATTACTTATGTATTCTATTTACTGGATTTGTTTATTGGTCTTCATTTTTAAAGTAGAGAGACATAACATATTTATTTTCTTTTCTGAAAAGGACTTTTAAGATTTATTATTCTGTTTTTATTTTTTCCCTTTTGTGGATCTCCATCAAAACCTTTTCTGGATTTATTGTTTGTTGTACTGGCTGGTTGGGGGTTAAAATTCATATTTTAATCTTATTGTTTGAATAAGTTGTATCACTTTTAGGAAGCTGGCATTTTACTCAGGAAGATCACTTTTAGGAAGCTTGCCAGTCTCTGTTTTTTCCCTAAATGTTTGCCTAGACAGAAACGTAATGTCCCTAAAAGAATTGTATGTTAGAGAGATTTATGTTCTTTTCACATTTTAAAACTGCAGCCTGAGATTAGGGACATATACTAATATAGAGTCATTCCTTTTTTTTTTTCTTTTTAAATTTTAGATATGGACATGGTTATGAAATATTTTGTGTTGCTTGTAGCAATTCAAAGACTCTGCTTGCCTCAGCATGTAAGGTAGGGAATTTTACTTTCTTACTCCATTTGTTCACATGTTGCTTGAGTTGTCAGGCTCTTAAAGTTGTGGTGATGGAGGCGGAATGCTCCATGAAAGGCCACTGGAACTTGCTTTTTTCTGAATCTTGCTTTCGCAGTCTCATTTCCCTTCTGTCCCTTCAACAGCTTGCAACTGAGGGGCACCTGGCTGGCTTAGTCAGTAGAGCACGTGACTCTTGATCTCCGTATTGTGAGTTTAAGCCCCACAAGGGGTGTAGCTTACTTAAAAAATATATAAATTTGAAAAAAAAAAAATCTGTAGGTTTTTTTTTGTCTGTTGGATTTTAAGTCTGTTTCAGCCACATGCGTTTGTTCTTAAATACTTGGTTTAAGTTGATTTATCTAATGAGGTATTTTTAAATGACCCCAAAATGCAATAAATTGAAATAATTGGGAGTCCTGAAGACAGCGGGGAATGAGAAGGTCAAAGCCAGCGTGCTCCGCTCCATCTGACAGTTTGTCCAGAAGCAGACATGGTACTGCTTGGAGGGAGTGGAGTCCCTCAGCCCATGCCAGGGAGGGGATGAGGCGGGGTGAGGCTGGCTTCTTAGCACGTGGCACTGCGGAATAGTGCTTTTCAAGCTTCTGCCTGGGAGAGTGATCTCAACTCACAGTTCACTGTTTACCCATATTCTGTGGAGTGTCTGAAAGGTCTGAGACCCACATATTTCCCTACATTTTCTAAAATTTACTCGTTTTAAGCTGATGACTTGCACTGCCTATCTCTTGAGCCCCTCTCTCTGCTTTTATTGTGGCTTCTTGCCACCACCTGTATTGAGTCATCATAAGATTGGGGCGCCTAGGGGCACCTGGATGGCACAGTAGGTTAAAGCCTTTGCCTTCTGCTCAGGTCATGATCCCAGAGTCCTGGGGTCAAGCCCCACATCAGACTCTCTTCTCTGCGGGAAGCCTGCTTCCTTCTCTCTCTCTCTGCCTGCCTCTGCCTCCTTTTGATCTCTGTCAAATAAATAAACAAACATTTATTTAAAAAAAAAAAAAAGATTGGGGTGCCTGGGTGGCTCATTGGTTGAAGCCTCTGCCTTCAGCTCAGGTCATGATCCCAGGGTCCTGGGATCAAGCTACGCATCAGGCTCTCTGCTCAGCAGGGAGCCTGCTTCCCCCCTCTCTCTCTGCCTGCCTCTCTGCCTACTCTCTCCCTGTCAAATAAATAAAATCTTAAAAAAAAAAAAAGAAAGAAAGAAATACTGCTATAACTCTCCTGCCTCATGTTCTTTGCTGGTTGTCCCCTCTGTGAGGATGGTACTGAGACTACTTCCTTTTGTTATGGGGCCTGTGGAAGGAATAGAGCTTAGTAGCAGCAATAGCCATGCTTCTATTGAGCAGCTAATTTATTTTTAGCTTTGGGCACTGTCAGTCATTAATTGGTTATTTTTCATTTTCACACGGGCTTTCTTGTAGCAAATGTGTACCACTTTCTTATTGTTATTCGTATGCTTTTTCTGTGTATTTCATATTTTAGTAAACAGTAGAAAAGAGGTGTGGCTTGGAAAGTTTAAATCTGAAAGTTTACCTGAAGGTAGCTGGGTTTCTTGAATGGAGGATGTTACCCACACATTTGGTTTTTATTGGTGAGGCAAATGATTGGATGTATCTCCCTTTGAAATTAACTTTTTTTTTTTTTTTTTTTTTTTTTTAATTTGAGAGAAAGAGGGCAAGAGAGAGAGAACAAGCAAGGGGAGTGGCAGAGGAAGAGGGAGAAGCAGGCTCTTTGCCTAGCAGGAAGCCCTACGTGGGGCTGGATCCCAGGACCCTGGGATGATGACCTGAGCCGAAGGTAGACGCTCAACTGACTGAGCCACTCAGGCACCTGAAACTAACATTTTTAACAGCTTTATTTAGGAGTTATTTGCATACTATAAATTGTGTGTTGAAAGTGGACAGTTTGAAAAGTTTTGACATATTTATTTATATTTGTGAAATCATAACCACAATTAAGATAATGAATCAACCCCAGAAATTTTCCTCTGCCCCTTGGTGTAAGTCCTCTTTCTTGTCCCTTCTTACCCTTTCCTGCCCTATCCTTAGGAAACCACTCACCTGCTTTCTGTCATGATAGAGTACTTTGCATCTTCTAAAATTTATATAAATGGAATCCTACTGTATGTTCTCTCCTTTTTTTTCTTTTTTGTGGTCCAGCTGCTTTCATTCCGTATAAGAATTTGGGGTTCATCCATGTTGTTGCATGTATGAACAGTTTATTCTTTTTATTGCTGAGTAGTTTTCCCATGTACAGATACATTACAATTCGTTGATCTATTCACTTTTTTTTTTTTAAGATTTTATTTATTTGAGAGAGAGAGAGCGCATGCACAAGTTGGGAGAGGGACAGAGGGAGAAGCAAACTTCCCACTGAGCAGGGACTCCAAAACGGGGCTCTATCCCAGGACCCTGAGATCATGACCTGAGCTGAAGGAAAACGTTTAACCTACTGAGCCACCCAGACGCCCCTGATGTATTCACTTATTAATGGACTTTAGAGTTGTTTCCAGTTTTTGGCTTTAATCTGTAAAGCAGTTGTGAAGATCTGTATACAAGTCTACATACAGATACATGCTTTCATTTCTTTTCTCACATACCTGTGAGTAGAAGTGCTAGATGTATGTTTATTTATTGAAAAATTAGTTTATTTATTTTAGGGTGGGAGGAGCCAGCACAAGCAGGGGGAGGAGAGGAGGGAGAGGGACAAGTGCACTCTGCACTGAACACAGAGCCCAACATGGGACTTGATCCCAAGACCTTAAGAGATGACAAATCAAGAGTCAGATGCTTAACCACTGAGCCACCCGCGCACCCCTATATGTATATTTAAAGTTTAAGAAACTGCCGAGCTGTTTTCCAAAGTGATTATACCATCTCACAGTCCCAGCAGCAGTGGGAGTTCCTGGTGCTTCACACCCTCCTCAACACTCTGTTTGTTATGGTCAGTCTTTGTAAACATTCTTTTTGATGTGTGACATCTCATTGTGGTTGTAATTTTCATTTTCCTAATAACCAATGATGTGGAGCATCTTTTTTTTTTTTTTTTTTGGAGAAGTGGTTTTTGTTGGTGGTGGTTTTTTTGTTTTGTTTTGTTTTTAAGATTTTATTTGACAGAGAGTGAGAGAGGGAATATAAGCAGGGGGAGTTGGAGAGGGAGAAGCAGGCTTCCTGCTGAGCAGGGAGCCTGATGCAGGGCTCCATCCCAGAACCATGGGATCGTGACCTGACCAAAGGCAGAGGCTTAATGACCAAGCCCCCCAGGTGCCCTGTGAGGCTTGATCCCAGGACCCTGAGATAATGACCTGAACCAAAGGCAGACACTTAACCAACCGAGCTACCCAGGTGCCTTTCTTCCAATTCTTTTAATTTCTCGGTAGAATCTCTGGTGATGTCACCTTTGTTATAACTGCTGTCAGCAGTTTGTGTCTTCTTTCTTACACCTCACCCTGTGCCCTGGCACTTTTTGTTTTGGTGAGGGAAGCATTCTGAGAATTAGTCAGGAAAATAATGGTAATTGTTCTTTGATATTTTCAAATAACCAGCTTTTTGATTTTCCTCTGCTTCTGTTTCTTCTGTTTTTGTTTCTATTTCTTTGATTTTTGCTGTTTGTTTGTTTTTTTTTTTAAGATTTTATTTAAGTGAGAGAGCACACGAGTTGGAACGGGGGAGGGCCAGAGGGAGAGGAAGAAGCAAGCTGTCCGCGGAGCAGGGAGCCCTATGTGGAACTCAATCCAGGGACCCTGGGATCATGACTTGAGCTAAAGGCAGACACTTAACTGACTGCGCCACACCTAGGCATCCGTTTATTTTTTTCTTAGATTTCATTTCCTTTTCTGTTTCTAGTTTAATAAGGTTAAAGCTGAGACCACTGATTTCAGATCTTTCTAATGTAGGTGTTGAGAGCTGTAAATTGCTAAGTATTATTTTTGGGGCATTCCATAAATTTTGATGCAGTCTATTCATTTTCACCTAACTGAAAATGTTTTTTAATTTACCTTTGATTTTTGTCTTTTACCTATAGGTTTTTTTGAGATTTATTATTTAGTTTCCATATACTGAATGTTTTCCAAATAGCTGTTGATTTCTAATTTAATTTCATTGTGGTCAGAGAACATAGTATGATTTGAGTCCTTTGAAATTTAATCTTGGTAAATTTCCATGTTTACTTGAAAAGAATGTGGATTCTGTTTCTGTTGGGTGGAGTGTTCTGAAAATATGAATTACGTCAAATTGGTTGATAGTATTCATGTCGTCTTCATCCTCTCAGTTTTATTGAGAGTAGCATTTTGAAATCTTTGACTATAATTGCAGGCTTATCTTTTAATCCTTGTATTTCAGTCAGTTTTACTTTATATATTTTAAAGCTCTGCTGTTAAAACATTTATGATTTGTTATGTTCTCTTGATTGACTTGTTTTACAAATTAGAACTATCCTCTCTATTTTTGGCAGCATGTTGTGTTCTGCTCTCAAGTCTACATTGTCCAATGCTCATAAAGCCACTCCAGCTTTCTTTTGAGAAGTGCTTGAATTATGTATCTTTTTCCGTCCTTGTACTTTAAGCTGTTTTCAAGTGGGTTTCTTAAAGGCAGCGTACAGTTGGGTCTTGCTTTTTTATTCATCTTGATAATCTTCCATTTTAACAGGGGCACATTTAACATAATAATATGCTTAGATTTAAATCTTTCATCTTGTTATTTGTTTTCTATTTCATCCATCCTTTCTTTGTTTCATTTTACTTATTTTGGATTGATTGATTGCTTTATTGCTTTTTATGAGTCCATTTTATTTCTTTTGTTTGGTTAGTAGATACAACCACTGTGTTATTTTATTGGTTGTCTTTCATTTCATGCTGCACCTCTGTCATTTGCCACAGTCTGCCTCCAAGTAATGTTGCACTATTTCATATATGATTTAAGAACTTCATAGAAGTGTACTTTTGTTTCCCCCTACTCTTTGGTATTGTTGGACACTTCTTCACAGAAATCTGACAAGATCTTGTCATTTTTCCTTTGAGCAGTCAGTTATCTTTTGAAGAGATTTAAATAAAAATTTTCCAGCAGATACCATTTTCTTTTGCTTAAAGGCTATTTTTTAACATTCCTAGTAATGCATTTCTGCTGATCATGAATTTTTTGAACTTCTGCCTGTCTGACAGATCTGTCTCTCCCTAATTTTTGAGTGATTTTTATAGTGGGTAAGAAATTGTTGGTTTTACTTTGAGTACATTAAAGATGTAGCTCCATTTTTTTAATTTGCTTTTCTTTTTTTTTTTTTTAAGATTTTATTTATGTGACAGAGATCGCAAGTAGGCAGAGGCAAGCAGAGAGAGAGGAGGAAGCAGGCTCCCTGCTGAGCAGAGAGCCCGCTGGGGGGCTTGATCCTATGACTCTGGGACAGTGACCTGAGCCGAAGGCAGAGGCCCTAACCCCCTGAGCCACCCAGGTGCCCCTATTTGCATTTTTTCTGATGAGAGTCTGCTATAATTTTTTTGTTTCTTGGTGATGGGTTTTTTTCCTCCTCCCACTGCAATTTTATGTTTATTGCTGGTTTTAAACAATTTGATTATTGTTGATATAATTTCCTTCATGTTGGCTGTGCTTGAGTTTTACTGAACTTCTTGGATCTGTATGTTTATTGTTTTTATCAAATTTGGAAATTTTGGGGCCATTATCTTTTTTTTTTTTTAAGATTTTATTTATTTATTTGACAGAGATCACAAGTAGGCCGAGAGGCAGGCAGAGAGAGAGGAAGGGAAGCAGGCTCCCTGCTGATCCCAGGGAGGGCTTGATCCCAGGACCCTGGGATCATGACCTGAGCCGAAGGCAGAGGCATTTAACCCACTGAGCCACCCAGGTGCCCCAAATTCTTAATTACAAATTAACAGACACACGTATTCTTGTAAAACATTTAAACACTGTGATGATGGTGTCTGTCTCTGATGAGTCACCTAGTCTAATCCCAGTCTTCCTCTTCCTGGAGATTCTGCTTGTAGTATGTATTGCCTCAGAATTTTCCCCTATTTATACAGATACATACAATATACCCATAGTAACAGCATGTTATTTTAAAAAATATGAGTTCTTTTTCCAGTCTATTTCTACTTAAATTGCTTGTTTGATCTCTGTTCTCCAGGCAGCTAAGAAAGAACATGCAGCCATCATTCTTTGGAACACTACGTCTTGGAAACAGGTGCAGAATTTAGTTTTTCACAGTTTGACTGTCACGCAGATGGCCTTCTCACCCAACGACAAGTTCTTACTAGCTGTTTCCAGAGATCGAACCTGGTCACTGTGGAAAAGGCAAGACATAGTCTCGCCTGACTTAGGTAAACCAGCTTCCAGTTGGAAGATTATTAGTGAAACACTTATGTTCATTTTATCTACCTTGTGGAACTACTAGGTAAAGAGGACTAGAAGTAATAACAAGGTGAAGGCCAGAGTCTCACTGTTGTGAGGTCTTTCAGAGTTGTGTTCTGAGGAAGACTTGAACCTTCCTTGTAAGATTTAAATGCAGTGATCTTTGAGTTGACTTCCTTGTGATTATATAGTCAGGATGACATGTATTCAGACATCTCCATTAACAGCAACATAAAAATCTAAAAAACATAGATTTTTGTGGATTGATAAAAGAGAATGGCAATGTAAGACTGAATGGGTGCCATATTCTGAGCTAAGATTTTATGGGACAGGAATAATGAAGATACAATTAAATTATGAAAATTATTAGAAGGACCATTATCTTTACCTTTTTCCTGCTTACCCCGTCACTTTGGTAGTTAGGAAGGACATTTTAGGTATCTGTCTGTGAATACCATGACCCCTGGGCAGGATATTAACACCCACCTTGCATTTTCCTCTGAGCCTGGCATAAATTAAAAACAAAAAGGGGATGGAAACCTTTGTGTTGTTGGAACATGGCCTGTTTCAATTCCCCCGATTTCTTTGGGTAAAATCTAGAGAGGTTTAAAATATCTTTGTGTTGTTTAATTGTGTTTTAATTTTCCATTGGTAAACTTGCATGCAATTTGATCTTGTGATATTCCTAGTCTCTTAGTTTCTTGTATTTTAGAGACAGACATACATTAAACAGTACATGTTAGAGTAAACTAATTTCTTTTGCAACGAGTGATTTCCTAACATGCAGCCTTTACTTTTTAAAAAGTTAATGTGACACTAATGATACATCCATTAGTCTCTTGTATCTTTATGGATTACAGATTAATAAAGTAAAAATTACTTAGAATTTTATTTTTTAATTTTATTTTTGAGGTAATTTTATTTTTTTATAATTTTATTTTTTATTTTTAACTCTATTTTTTAGGTGTAGTCCATATGAGGACTAGAAGTTACCTGACATTTAAATGTTACAAGGGCAAAGGTTTTTTAAGGTTTTTGTTTATTTGAGTTTTTTTTCCCATTACGTAAGAGTACGGTAATCTTTTTTCCTTATGTGTAAATCTGGCTACTTGCAGAGAAAAGTTAAATTGCTCAGGCTTCTTATACAGTTGAAATTTTAGTTAAGTGCCTGGAAGATGTTTGTCACCAGTCACTGGAGAGTGACTAGTAACATAAAAGCATTGCCTCCTGGAAGAGTACATGTATGCCTGGAGCCTTATGCTGAGGGCCAGCAGCCAGGTCTGTTGTAAACGTCCCTATGTGTAAATTGATTGCTACAGGGGGTGATGTGAATGACACGTAAGCATAGATTTCTACTAGATGAAACCAGCTCTGTCTGCCTTGTGAGCAGTGTGTATGGTGTTTCTTTCAGACCCAGTTTTCAGCCTCTTCGCCTTCACCAACAAGGTAACTGCTGTGCACAGTAGAATTATTTGGTCTTGTGATTGGAGTCCCGATAGCAAGTATTTCTTCACTGGGAGTCGGGACAAAAAGGTAATTTTTTTTAACTTAGTACTTTTCAAATGTAAAATAATAATACAGGTATATTTGGATACAAAACATATTATCCTGACTTTCTGATAAAATTAAAAATATGTATTTCTTCCATTTTTCAATTGCATGCATAAAAAGGCTTTCCTTGTTAAAAGCTATAAATACATTTCTCTGAAATAACAAATATGAAAAGAAAACCTTTCAGACACATGGTGTTCATCAAAGGGCCCCAGTGAGGGAGAAGTAGTGAATGAAATGGTTGAAGACTAACAATGTAGAAGAGCAGGAGGGGGTGGAGGGGCATCAGGAGGAAAACAGTTGGCTTTTCTTTTTCATACTTCCATGAATTAAAATATTCCTCTATAATAGAGGATTATTGCCTTTTCTTTCAGTGGAGGAAGCAGTGTATATGGGTGTGTGTGTGAGTGTGTGTTTGTTTCCTAAGCTTTAAAAAAATCAAAACAATTCAGAGAGGAACAGGTTCTTGACTGCTGCCCTCCCCCGGCCTCTGGTATCTGCTGTCCTCACACTCCTTAAAATACTCTTTTCCTTTTTCTGCAGTGCCTGCAGACCAGAGGTGGGGAGGCAGTTGAATGTTTCCTTTCCTCTCCCTGCCCTCTCCAGTTGTCATGGTACAAATTACCAAAGCAGAGTGCTGGTGTGGACATGTCACTCAGTGAAACACTGAAGTGTCAGCCTCTAACCTGTTTCTTTTAGACTGTCACTTGCGTCCATTCACTGGCCTGCTTCTCCCCGGGTGCCATCTTGCTGTGCTGTGCTGTGCTGGCTGCCGAGGGAGCAGAACTGTTTCTGCCCTCTACGCGGTCGCACGTGCTGCCACCAGGGCTCCCAGGGATGTGTCAGGCCTGAACCGGACGGAGCGTCACCCAGCACACATTCTCAGAAGTACACTTCTGATTACTTGGTCAGAGCCTCCTACTGGGCATCTTGCTTTGACCTGGATTTTGCAAGTGTTGTCCGCTGCACTTCACTCTATTTCTTTGTGACTAGTCACATCCCTTGGAGACATGAGCTTCTGTTTTAGGATTTTATGTCCCCTTAGTGCCTGCGGTTTTTGGTCACATTGCTTCGAAGAAGTGATGGACAGCGAAGCAAAGTTTATTGAGCAAGAGTACAAAGCTCCCAGAGGGGAGGGGGACCCTAGTGGGTTGCCCTGGCAGTTTCCAAGTTTAGGGGGTTTTATAAGGTCTTTTGCAGAACTTGTTTAAACAGGGTGTGCTGAGTCATGCTGATCAGGTCATGGTCATGTATCTGTCTACCTATTACGTTAATGTCCACATGCTGATGGTCCTTTTTTTTAACTGACATCTGGGGGCTTAGGTCTTAACTGTCCCTTCTCCATGACATTGACAGATGCTTTTGTGGTTAATTGTCTTATTTTAGGATGTTTTACAGAAGTCATGTCTGCAAAGTCTGCAGAGCAGAATGTCAGTGCTATTTTATCTTAGCTGTCCTGATTCCGTGTTGTCAGGGATCCTGGCCCTGACTGCCTGTCAGCTAACGCCTAAACCTTCTAGGGAAGTGTCATTTCTCACGCAGGGTATCGTCACAATTAGGCCCTCCTGCCTGCTGAGTCGTTTCCCTGAGCAGCTGTGGTATAGAGGAAAAGTCAGGGCTGGACTGGTCCCCATGCGTGTGTAGTAATGTCTTGGACATGTGCACGAGCCTCTTAATGAGGATGTGACCGATAGACTCTCCCTAGGTCAGAACTGGTTTCCTGAGTATAAAAGAGTGTGCTGGACAATCCCTGGTCTCTGGACAGGGGCAGTCCCTGTTTAGACCAGTACGTTTAGGTAATTGAGGTCTCACAGACTTGTGTCTGCTACCCCGTGGCTTCTCTGTGATGCTTGCAGTACTCTGAAATCCTGGAATATCAGCTGCAAATGTAAATGAGGCATTCATTTAAATGCTAGAGTGAATATTTTGCATTATCTGTACTGTCGATACTCTGATGCATTGCTGTAAGCCTTGCAAAGAGAAAGCTTTACAGTTTGATCTGTCTGTCAGGTGGTTGTGTGGGGCGAGTGCGACTCCAGTGATGACTCCGTGGAGCACAGCATCGGCCCCTGCTCCTCTGTCCTGGATGTGGGCGGAGCAGTGACAGCCGTCAGTGTCTGCCCGCTGCTTAACCTTTCCCAACGGTCAGTCTCCAAGTGGGGCTTTGTTTTACAGTTTTGTTCACACTTGATTTCTTCATATGTAGTCCTCTTATATTTTCATAGCTTCTGAATTGCTGTTTTTTTCATAATGCTTACATTTCTTATAGGAATTGTTAAGTTGATAGAACACGATGATATTCAGAGTGGGAAAATGGGGATTGGGAGTGTGGCTAACAGGTTCTTATTTCACCAAATTTAGAACCGTGGTGCTTTCGCCGTGACAAGTGTCTGCAGTAGAATGAGGGCCCCTGCAGCCAGCCAGGGAAACACTGGCTTGTGGGTGTGCCAGCAGAGGACAGAGGGCAAACTGTGCACCCCCGACGGAGAGGTGGCTCCCTGAGGGCGCAGTAGGAGCAGTGCACTCTCTCCTGGGCTGGCACTTCTTTATAAACTGCTGACAGTTGGGAACATGGTAAAGAACTCTGATAGAGCAATGACAGAGATAACAGAAATTGATGCTAATTAATCACTGTCTTCCCCTCCTCCCTTAAAAATAGGTATGTTGTTGCAGTAGGATTAGAGTGTGGAAAGGTTTGTCTATATACCTGGAAAAAGACTGATCAAGTTCCAGAAATAAATGACTGGACCCACTGTGTAGAAACAAGTCAAAGGTATTTTCTTATTATTTTTACTTCCATCAGATTAGATTTTGTTAAAATTACACAAATTACAAATGTATTTGTTACAAAACATTGAGTTTTAATTAATTTTTATAAAATAAGTTGATCTTTTATAAGTCTTTTTTTCAAAAGATTTATTTATTTATTTAAAAGATTTATTTATTTATTTGACAGAGAGAGAGAGAGGAGAGAGAGAGAGAGAGAGAGATCACAAGTAGGCAGAGAGGCAGGCAGAGAGAGAGGGGGAAGCAGGCTCCCTGCTGAGCAGAGAGCCCCATGTGGAGCTCCATCCCAGAACCCTGGGATCATGACCTGAGCCAAAGGTAGAGGCTTTAACCCACTGAGCCACCCAGGCACCCCTCAAAAGATTTATTTATTTGAGAAAGAGTGTGTGAGGCGGGGGGGCGGGCGTCGCAGAGGGAGAGTGAGGGGTCTGCCTGCTGAGCAGGGGAGTCAGATATGGCTGGATTCCAGGACTCTGAGATGACCTGAGCCAAAATCAAGAGTTGGCTACTGAACCGACTGAGCCACCCAGGCACCCAAAGCATCAAGGTTTATAGTGGCAGTTTTTTTCTAATTTTATTGAGAAGTAATCCATACAGGTGACGTGTAAGTTTATGGCAAATAGCAGAATTTACATACATTATGAAACATTACCACATTTAATTTACATCCATTTATTCATATAGATACAATAAAAAGGGAGAGAAAAAACTAATAAAGGAAAGAAGTCTCTCCTCGTAATGAGAACTCTTAGGATCTCTTCCCTTAACAAGTCCATATACATCAAAGCAGGGTCCATGGAGGTCATCATGTTGTATATTACGTGCCTAGTATTACTTGTCTTGTAATTGGGAATTTATACCTTTGACCACCTTCCTGGGATTCCCTCTCCTCTTATCCTTTGCATCTGGTCACCATAAATCTGATCTCTTTTCCTATGAGTTTTTGGTTTTATTTTTTGAAGATTCTGTATGTAAGATCATACAGTATTTGTCTTTAGTGGCAAATTTATGCCACATTTACATGGAGAGGGACACAAATCTCTATTCGTGGTGCTTACCACTAAGTAGTACTATGGTAGTCTCTTGAGATTGATGTTTGTTACTATATTGCACTTGGTTTTTAAAATTTGCTTGAACATATTGCTTGTTTGCATAATATCTTTATAGACAACACATTTGAGATGAAAGTGATTTTCATGTCATCTAGAAAGTGACTACTGTAGATTTGTAATAAAATTGGATTAAAAATGTGGGTGATTTTTTTAAACATTATAGATTGTGTTTTGGTAGCCTCATCTTGTGTTTGAACACTTCAGCTCAAATGGTGGAGCAAAATGCCCAGTGCCCCTCAAAGTCACATGCCTGCTTTGACGCACAGTAATTGCTCCCTGAGCCTTATGCCCCGGCCCTGGGCTCTTACTTCCTCAGCTGGCTTAGAACACCTGATGTTTACAAACCACACACACCCCCGCCTTAGATTGCAGGATCTTTTTTTAATCTAATTTTTAACCCAAACTATTCTTTAAAAATGGCTAAATTATCGGGGCGCCTGGGTGGCTCAGAGGGTTAAAGCCTCTGCCTTCGGCTCGGGTCATGATCCCAGGGTCCTGGGATCGAGCCCCATGTTGGGCTCTCTGCTCAGCGGGGAGCCTGCTTCCCTTCCTCTCTCTGTCTGCCTCTCTGTCTACTTGTAATCTCTCTATCAAAAATGGCTAAATTATCAAAAAATCACTAACCTCATTCTTTCAGATTTTTTTTTGTTTTTTGGATTCTTCAACCTTCATATATCTGCACTATTCAAAATAGAATGTCAAATATAATTCCAAATGACAGTATCATTTCATTTGGTGGAGAGAGACCTGTGACCACATGTCTTTTATAAGATATTTCAACCAGGGGAGTCTGTCTCCTTACTGCCAAAGCATGTTTGTGCTCATAATGTATTGGTTGAAACTCCTCCTTTTCCTGCTGCCTTTTTGGCTTCTCTCCCACCTCTGATGGTGGGTTTAGCAATTGAAATAGTTCATACTGTTGCTTACTGAAGAGGGAGGTACTCCACTGAAAATTCCATATTCTAGGCATTTGAAATTTTCTCTCTTCCTGAGCTCCCCTCCCTTCATTTCATCTTCCTTTTATCTTGCCCTGCCCCCAGCAACCCTCAGTTTCTTTTGTGAGATTAAGAGTCTCTTATGGCTTGTCAAGTTTTTTTTTCCTTCTTCTTCTTTATTTGACAGGGAGAGATCACAAGTAGGCAGAGGGGCAGGCAGAAAGAGAAAGGGAAGCAGGCTCCCTATTGAGCAGAGAGCCTGATGTGGGACTCGATCCCAGGACCCTGAGATCATGACCTGAGCTGAAGGCAGACGCTCAACCCACTGAGCCACCCAGGAGCCCAGAAATGAGAGATCTTTAATATTATCAATAATAAATGAAATTCTAGTCATGTCGGTGTCATTTAAAATATTTTTCAGACTTTTGTTGAGGAATCGTGTTTAGAGCCAGCTTACTGGTGGTACAAGAAAACCAATTAAATACCTGTTATAATTTTACTCACTTCATCATTTTTTTTAAAGTTTGGTATTGGTTTCATTTATAAAGCTCCTCTCCTGATGACTCTGGACTGCCTTTAATAATCAGAGCCAGACTCATGAAAGATGCACTGTCATTGAGATAAGTGCTCAAGTCACAGCCGGACAAGTGTGGGAGCATTGCCTTGGGAAGAATTTCAGGAAACACTGATTACAGTAGCATTGTCGAAGTGTGTGTAACCTCCAGAGGGACCACTCGCAAGGGCCCACAGTCATGTGGTTGCATAGGTTCTGGTATGCTGATTTTTAAAATGTGTTTCATCACCTCAAGGTTTTATTTCTTTCCTCCCTTTCATCCTGAGAGTGCGTCTGGTGACATGTAGGCCCTCAGCATCTGGAAGTATAATTTGTGTGCTCTGGTATTGTTTTTAGGGCTTGCTGCCTTCAAACCTGCTTAAATTTTTAACTTTATTTGTCTTTAGTTCGGAGGTCTGATTGCAGGTTAAATTTTTAGGTTTTATTTTATTTTTTAGGGATTAATAATCTATGTTTGGTAGCATTATAGCCCTGTCATGGGGTTGAAGGAGCATTAATAAGAGCATCTTGCCCAAGGTCATGCAGTTAAGAGGTCACACTGGAGACCAAGATTGTTTCATTGGGCAATTTATTAAATATTTCTTTATCTTTTCTTACCCAGCAGTAAAAATGTAAGAGTCCATGTGTGTCACAGGGATGTCAAAAGAGTAAAATAATTTTGAATGTGTTGCAAGTCTGAATTCCTTAAAAAGAAACACATTTAGTAATGTTATCTGAAAGACTGATTTTAATAGCCATTTCATGAATTCCTCTGATCATTAAAAAAATTGACAGGGATTCGTTGTTTCTTGCTCTTTTTGGTGGTGTCTTTTGTCAGTAGGTAAGATTTAGTCTGACAGTTTTAATTAAATAGAGTAAAATGTTTTCAACTTCAGAATAAAATTGCTGAAGTATTAGTGATGGTATTTTAAAAACCTGTACTTTTTAATTTTTACAATTTTATTTTTATTTGAATATGGTTGATATATAGTATTACATTGGTTTTAGGTGTACCTCTTAGTGATTTTACAAGTTTACATGTTATGCTATGTTCACCCAGGTGTAGCTGCCATCTGTCCCTGTTAATGTCACTGTTACAGTGTCATTGATGTATTCCTCATGCTGCGCCTTTCATTCCTGTGACTTAATTGTTCCGTAACTAGAAGCCTGAATCTCCGTCTCATCCACTCTGCCTAACCCTTCCCCGTGCTCTGCTCTGGCAGCCATAATTTTGTTCTCTGCATTTATAGGACTGCTTCTGCTTTCTGTAAAACCTGAACCTTTTGATTTTCAGGTTTTGACTTCAATTCATATTAAAAACATTAATAGTGCTTTGGTGAGTGCTGTGAAGTGTGTAAACCTGGCGATTCACAGACCTGTACCCCTGGGGATAAAAATATATTATATGTTTATAAAAAATAAAAAAATTAAAAATTAAAAAATATAATAAAAAATAAAATATAGCTGAGCAAGGGAAAAAAAACATTAATAGCAAGGGCAAGGTAATTAAATTAATACATTGGTAAAATATTTCATAGTCCTAGCATACGTTCCTTTCATGATTTCTCTCTCTTTGTTTTAGCCAAAGTCATACACTTGCTATCAAAAAATTATGCTGGAAGAATTATAATGGAAAAACTGAACAGAATGAAGCAGAAGGCGCCGAATGGTTACACTTTGCAAGTTGTGGTGAAGATCACACTGTGAAGATATACAAAGTTAACAGACGTGCATTGTGATGGGCGTAATAACTACAGGCATGTGGTCATTGGTGTCTGAAGATATTTATCCTGTAAATAGACGACTTTCTTTACCTTATAATTTCATCGAGTTTAATTTTTAAATCCTGTAGCAGTAGTGCTTATTGGGTCACAGATCCTTTGAAATCTGACGAAGGCTGCACACTCTTTCCTCACAGACAGACATATGCTCACACCCTCAGAACCTGGCCCACACTTTCAGGGATTCAGACCTGCATCCCTGTGTCCCAGATTAAGAACCACTCTTGTTCTTTTTTTTTTTTTTTTTTTTTTTAAGATTTTATTTGTCAGACAGAGCATAAGCAGGGGAGCAGCAGGCAGAGGGAGAGGGAGAAGCAGACTCCTCGCTGAGTAAGGAACCTGATGGGGTGCTCCATCCCAAGGTCATGACCTGAGCTGAAGACAGAGGCTTAAGCAGTGGAGCCACCCTGGCTTCCCCAACCTCCGTTCGTTCTTTATGAGTGAATTTGCCTGATTCTGTGTTATTTTGGGCCTTTTCATCTTTTCATATGCCCTTCTTTGGGACATTTCATTATTTATTACCCTCTTCAAAGAGAGGACGCAGAAAATAAAAAGAGATAAAACTCAGAGTACTCAATTTATATTTTAACAGCTTTTGTAAATAAACAGACTACACTTTGTGTGGTCTTGACCTTTCTTCCTGTGCACACCCACCATTTGCCAGGAATTTGGCAGGCAGTTGTGAATTTGAACTGTAGTGAGTTCTTTCTTGTATTCTTTAAAAGTACACAGATTCTTCTTTTACAATTGGACTAAAAGCAGACTGTGCTGACATTTACCCTGATAGATGTAGGGGCTGAAAAGGAGAGTTGTGTCTGAATCAGATATCTGAGTTGATGTGAGGTCACATACGTGAGTCACGAGAGAAAGGATGCCCCAAGGGTGAGTGTGTAGCGGGAGCAGAAGGAAGAAGAAGATGCCAGAAACAGAATGTTGGGTATGCCAGAAGTTTGGGACATGGGCCACAAGAGTTGGGAGCTTTGGGAGTTGGGTGGAGGGAGGTCAGGCTCAGGGGAAACTGGCATGAGAGTGGAAGCTTTCCCTGACCCAGAGTCATCTGGGAAATCGGCAGTGAAATGAATACTATGCATAATAAATATGCTGGAAGCGGGGAGGTGAGGACTTTCTTGGTTGGAGTTTGCCATGATCTAATGCGACATTTTGCTTCCAAAGGAGATGTGGTATTTTGTCTAAATTGAGATTTCTAGTCCAGCATTATCCAGTATTTCTAGAAATATAGGAATACAATTTGAGCTATATAAGTAATTTTAAAAATTTTCTCATAGCTAAATAATAAAAGTAAAAACAAATAGGCGAAATTTATTTTAGTGACATCTTTTCACCCAGTATACCCAAAATAGTATCATTTCACATATACAACATAAAAGATAATTGAGGTATTTTATATTTTTTTATATAAAGTCCTTATACAATATGAAGTGTATTTTACACTTAGAGCCTGTCTCAGTTTGGACCAGCCCATTTCAAGTGCTCAGTAGCCACATGTCACTAGTGGCCATCCATATTTGGACTGTGCAGTTCTAGACTCTTGGGTCTGTATAAACTTGTCTAATGCCCTCAGGCATATGTGTGTGTGCATACACCAAAGCAGGGAGAGTCTGAGTTCTTAACCTCAGACCCCAGGATGCCCTGAAGAATCCCTGAAGGATGGTTTCCTTGCTTATCAGCTGACGGAGCTGAGTCCCCCCCCCCCCCCGGCATGCAGGGATCCCATGCGTGCGGGATTCCAGAGCACATTCACTGAACTAACTTGGTGTTTAGAACATTTTCATGCACAGAACTCAACCCCCTAAGCATCCCTGGAAATAGGCCTAGTCTCAGAGAGTCTGAATTCATGGTTCTTGTTTTAATTTGTCAGTTGGGTTTGTATTAGGCAGTTTTCGTAAGTTGTCCTGAAGCGTCTTCCTCGGTAAGCACCGAGTGTTCAGTTCCGTAAGCGTCGCGAGGACTTGCTCTACAGTGGGGCGCTCTGCACTGTACGTCATACACATGCACTGTGGTCTCACACGCCTCTTAATCTTCTAAAGGAGTACCCTTTGGACCATACCGTATTATGAACCACATTGTTCATCATATCTAAAGCAAAAAGGATCTCAGAACTTTGCTGCAGAGGAATGGAGGAGGATTTCAGAGGCCCTGCCCTGCCCTGCCGCCTTCCCCGACCTCTCACTTCTCTGCCTGATTCACTGCATCAGAGCTCAGATTAATGCCCAGTGTCAGCCTAAGCAGTTGCTATCTTCTGACCTGCACAACTTTCCTAGACATGGGGAGAGGTAGTTGGATTGCTCGGAGTACATTTTTACCTTGTAAAGCACAGAGCCGGATCACTTCCCAGTAACCTCAGGGGAAGCAGAGTTGGTTCCGGATTCCAAAGGGGGAATGTGGGAATTGGGGGGAGACTGCAAACTCAGGAATGAAGTGAAAGGAGAGACCCGTTCTCTCTCTTAAATGAGCAGTTCTGACCACCACAGAAAATCCTGAGTGGTTTAAGGAAAGCCAGGCCTTCTGTGAACTACTTTTTGTACAAACCCCTGCGTGTTTCTCAAGGCCCTTAGGTGGGGATTGGAACCTGGACCTGAGACATCAGAAGCATGTTTGATCCTGGCTCACGCTGGCAGTAAGTATGGGTAAGCGGTTCCCCTCATGTCCGCATGGAGGTAAAACTAGTGGATCATCCTGACTTCCATTCAGCTGTGTGTGAGGGAAAACGCCAAATGTTCTTTCTGGCTTGTTCAAGGTGGAAGTTTTCTCTCAAAAGGAATCAAGGTAGGGGTGCCTGGATGGCCCAGTCAGTTAAGCATCCCAACTCTTGATTTCCACTCAGGTCATAATATCAGGGTCGTGGGATTGAGCCCCATGTTGGGCTCCATGCTGGGCATGGAGCCTGCTTAAGATTCTTTCCCTCCGTCTGCCCCTCCATGCTCTTGGGCGTGTGCTCTCGCTCTCTCGGGGGGGAAAAAAGGAAGGAATCAAGGTGGGCAGATCAGGACGGGCACCGAGATTTCTCAGCATGATCAGGAACCTAGGCTCTTTTTCTTTGCTGTCTGCAGTCCTCAGTGTGTGGCTTCTTCACCATCCAGGATGGCTGCTTGGCCTCTTGCCACAATCTTCACATTCCAGCCAACGGAAAGGAAAGGCTTGTCCCTAGCTTTAAGGAAACTTCTTGGAAGTCCACATAGTTCTGCTTAGTCTCCTTGGCCAGAATTTAGTCTTGCAGTCATACTGCAAGAGAAACTAGGAAATTCTTTTTGTGGTGGGGGGCATGTGTTCATCTGGGAATTGAGGTACTTTATTCTGGAAGAAAGGACAAAGAGTCTCCTTTTGTAAAAAAGCAGCCACATTGTAGGGTTGTTTTGAGGACTAAATGAGCTAGCACATGAAAAATGCTAGCCCTGGATAGATATAAGACACCAACCATTAGGGATAAATAAAGCTCAGCTCACATCACCTTCATAGAGCCTTTATTAATCCCCTTGTTTCAAGTATTCTTTCCTTTCTCTGAATTCCACAGTATTATTTTTAATGGCATTTCTCATTCCCTATCTTACTTATATCAATCTTATGTCAGTTAGATTCTTTCTGTGGTAAGAAAGTTTGCCTCAAAATGATACAGGGAATTACTAGCTCACATAACTGAAAACAACCCAGTGATAGGACAAAGTTCAAGTGTGGTTTTATCAGGGCACTGTGACCCTTTACTCTGAGCTGACCTCTCCAGGGTTCAGCTTTCTTCCAAGATTGCCCTCCCCCATGGACGAAGGTAGCTATTGAAGTTATAGATTTCCTTGCTCATATCAAAAGAATAAATTAAACATTAAGTCTGAGCTTTACTCTGACCCAAACATCCTGAACTAATCACAATGGGCCATGAGGGGGGAGGGAACCACACACTGAGTGGCTTAGGCCTGCCCATCTGATGTGGCAAGAGCCACGGACTACTCTGGAGCCGAAGGTCAGCTTGTCCCATTAGGACCACATGGCTGTTGCTGTGGCTGTCGTGGTTTTCCAAAGCAGCGTCAGGAGCAGTGGGTGCTGGGTAGGCACCCGATGAACTCCCACTATAGAAGCCTATTAAAGCCTAAACCTGGGACATCAGATTTGTTTTCTTGCTCTCCACAGCATCTAGCACAGTGTGTCTAGCCGTGTGTTGTCAAATATTTGCTGCATTTAAGGATGAGTATATTTGACAACACAGATGGCTGGCTGGTGGGGGAAGGATTCGGTGTAATCCACTAGTCAGTAAATAGGGTAGCTGATTTCAGGTCCTCTCCCTGTCTTGGTGGCGTAAAGGGATAGGGGGCAAAGAGCTGGAGGGAAGGTGTCAACACTGAAGGGACCGAGAAGGGGGGTCGGGCTTGCCCAGCAGACCTGCCTCTGAGTGAACACAGAGAGAAGTTGAGACCTCAGGAAAACAGCCTCAGGAACGTCACCCCTCTGGGTCCCCCCATCCTGAGCCTTGTGTGTTCTGCCTTGTACTGGCTGGTGGGGTTTTGTTGTTTTGAACATTATGGGTTTAGATATAATGGAGCCTTGTTCATGATTCCAAACTGCCCTTTTAGCTTCTGTTCCCAGAAAAGGTCTTCTGTCCCTGTAGGGAAGGGAGCTTCCTGGGGTTTCTGATCTTTCACTGCTTTCAAGTTGTTTTTCCCCAAACTTCTTCTCTGGCAGGCTCTAGAGAAAAACCTGCTCCATTGCTCACTCTCACTCCTGCTCTGCAGACTCTCTTCTTATTTGTCAGGTGTCAGAGTATCTCGGCTAGCAGGTTCTCATTGTTACGGAAGAATGCATTTCATTCTAGCAGGAAATAGTAAATTCACCATCCAAACCAAATATAGCCTCTGAAACAGCCACCCTTCATCCCAACTACTTGGCAAGAAATTTGATCTATCATAATTTCAGTCTCTAAATACCTCCAGGATCAAGAGGCCTCGGGGGTTAGCCAGTATGAAAACCTCTACCCTTCATCACTGTTGAAGGCGTGGTTTAAGACTTGACCATTATAGGGGCGCTTGGGTGGCTCAGTCAGTTAAGGGTCTGCCTTCGGCTCAGGTCATGGTCCCACGGTCCTGGGGTCCAGTCCCACATTGGGCTTCCTGCTCAGCAGGGAGCCTGCTTCTCCCTCTCCTTCTGCCCATCCCCCTGCTCGTTCTCTCTCTGTGTATCAAATAAATAAAATCTTAAAAAAAAAAAAAAAGCTGACCATTATAATGGAGATTCCATCCCTACCAAAATAACAAACTGTCTCACTAAGGTCAGCGCACCACGTAGCAGCACATTCACTAATCTGATTGGCCCTTGTCCTAACCACCTGTCAGCCTTAGTACCCCAAGGTGTTGTCCTCTGGCTCTCCTCCCGCCTTTCCGCCTGTACCTTGTCACCAGTCAATGGCATGGAGGCAGCCACCACTTACATGTTGCTCTCCCCAGGGCTCTGCCTCTCCCTGAACACTTGTAGAGCCTAGGGAGTGAACTTTCCACAAGCTTCTCCCATGAGTTGTGTCTCCAACCCTGACACTGTCCTTCCTGAGCCCCGAGCCCCAGTCTCCACTTAGGTGTTCTGAACCGTATTGTCTACCTATGCCTGAGCCCCCTCCTCCCTGCATCCACGAAGGCACTCACTCCCAATAGTGCCAGGCCACCTGAGCCGGTCCTCCCTCAGTCCCCAGGTGCATTCATCACTCTGTACCATGTGGGCCCTCGTTCCTCCTCGCTAGGACTTTTGGCCAGCCTCCCTGCATGCCTCTCAGTGCTGCTGGGGTGTCAGGCATACCTCTGACACAGGCACACTCCTGTAGGGGTTCCCTGGCATCTTCCTGTCCCTCCTGGCTGCAGAGTTTGGCCCCCTCCCTTCCCTCACTCCCTGTCCCCACTCTTTACCCCTGCACAAGCACAGGCTGTGCTCCTGTAATTTTCTGAGCCTTTTCGTAGCTCCAGCATTTGCACACAGAATGCTGCCCTCCCTCTCCCACCTTCTCTTCAGGACTTCTGGAGTCCCGGGTTGGGGAGGCTTTCTCCCTTACAGCCTCAACCTTTTTGGGAAGCCCTGTTCTCCAGCCCGGCGCAGTGCAGAGGGGGTGATCTAGCTGCGGGCCCATCTTCACTGGGGGCCTCTCAGGCACACAGGCTGCCTCCCTGACTGCTGGCTGCCCAGGACTGAGCAGGTTACTCGCAGGGAGCAGCTCCCCAGTGAACACTGGCTGGTGCCCCTGCCAACGCCCACTTTCCTCTTCAGTGACTCGGGCCTGGAGGTTGCAGGAGGCTGTAGCTGGTCTCCCTACTCCCAGTTCTCAGCACCACTTCCAGCCTGGTCATGGGCATTAGATCTATCTAAGTCGCCTCCTGGGAGCACTTTTGTGCTCAGAAATTTTCAGAATGAAATTCCAGTTCCTTAGCCTGACTTACAGCCTTCCAAAATCTACCCCCAAACCAACCTTGCCTTCTTCAGTCACTACAGACTTTGATTCTGAGAGATACCCATTGAGCTTCTGCCGAGTGAGGGGATGAAGAATTCGGAGAGTTTTGCAAAGGGAGTCCATTGCCAGAGGAGCCTGGGGCTGGGGCCCTATGGAAGTCTATTAACGTGGGAGCCAGGGGTTTGGGGGAGATCTCATCCAAGCTCCATGCGCAGGACCAGGGACAGAGCCTCACCTGGGCGGACAGGGGTGGGGGGATTTTAAGTACAAAATCAGGGCTGTCTTATGTTTGCTCAATCTGGCTGTAGGCACACATTTTTCTTAGTTTCAGTGTGAGAGGGCTCTAAGTGGGAGCTGAAGAGCTGTTTTCCTCCGTAGCTGTAAACACTGGGTGCAGAAGCTAGCTTCTTGGGACCTCAGCATGGACTGGCTCCGGCTCCTCCAAGGCCCCAGGGTCAGCAGCTGAGCCGGGTCAGACAAGGCAGGGGCAGGCTCACAGCACAGGCCCCAGGAGCCCACCGAGGGATGAATGCAAGTAAGACATTTCACTGATGGAGGCAGGAGGTTCCTCTTTAGGCAGGGTAAGAATGTGCAGTCTGATTTCTGACAGTTTTTCTGGCAGGAGAGGCCTGGGGAATCTTGGAGAAATAAACTTGAGGGTACCAATTAGAGGCTGAACCTCCTGGCATCCCCCATTGCTCTCCCTTTTCACAGGCTCATTGGTATGGCCCAGGTCAAAGGCTTGCTCCTTTAGGGTGCCTTCCCTGAACTCCCTAGTTGGAAGTTAACCCCTTTCCTCTCCCCTGCAATTCTGCACCTGCATCCTGAAGCAGTGGTAGGGCACTCGGGCCACATGGCATTATATATATATATATATATATATATATATATATATACACATAGATAGATAGATATACACACACATACACACACACATACATACACATACACATATACATACATACATATATATGTGTATATGTGTGTGTGTGTCTATTTATAAAGATTTACTTATTTGACAGCACAAGCAAGGGGAGCAGCAGAGGGAGAGAAAGAGAAGCAGGCTCTCCGCTGATCAGGGACCCCAAAGCAGGGCTCGATGCCAGGACCCTGGGATCATGAACTGAATCAAAGGCAGACGCTTAACAGACTGAGCCACTCAGGCACCCCGAAGTTATTTCTTGACTGAATGGTAGGTAATTCAGTGATTTTTAATGATCCTCAAGAGTTCTCACTGTACATAAAAGAATACAATTAAAGTGTAAAGGCCATATATAGAATGGGAGAAAATATTGCTAATTATTACCCGATAAGGGTTAATATTCAGAATATATAAAGAACTCCTACAACTCAGCAATTAAAAACAAAAAACCAAAAAGCAACCCAATTGAAAAAACAGCAAAGGACTTGAATAGACCCTTCTCCAAAGAACACATACAAATGTCCAAAAAGCACAGGAAAGGATGCTCAGTGTCACTAATCATGAGGGAAGTGCACATCAAAACCACCGGGAGATGTCACTTCACACTTAGTGGAATGAGCACTATAAAAAAAAAACAAGACGAAACACCAAAATTAGTGTTGGTGAGAATGAGGAGAAATTGGAACCCTTTTGCTCTGTTGGAACGTTAAATGGTGCAGCTGCTAATGGGCAGCAGTATGGCAATTCCTCGAAAATTAAAAGTAGAACCACGACATGATCCAGCAATCCCACTCCTGGTTATACATCCAAAAGAACTGAAAGCAGAATCTCAAAAGAGGTATCTGTTGTGAACACCCATGTTCACAACGGCACTAGTCACAATAGCCAAGAGGTGGAAGTAATCCAAGTGTCCATCAGTGGATAAGTTCGATACATATAATGTGTATACATACAATGGAATATTCCATCTTAAAAAGGGAGGAAATTCTGACATATGTACAACATGGAGGAATCTTGAGGACATTATGCTAAGCGAAATAAGCCAGTCACAATAAAAACTAATGCTGTATGATTCTGTGAATACAGTCAAATTTATAGAGACAGAAAAGAGAGTAGTGGTTGCTGGGTGGGGTGGGAAGTTGTTTTGTGGATAGAAACAGTTTCAGTTTTGCAAGACGGGAAGTTTCAGTTTTGCAAGAGGGGAAGAGTTCTGGAAATTGCACACAATGTGAATATACTAATCACTATTGAACTGTACACTTAGAAATGGCTAAGTCAGGGGCGCCTAGGTGTCTCAGATGGTTAAGCCTCTGCCTTCTGCTCAGGTCATGATCTCCAGGTCCTGGAATCAAGCCCCATGTCCAGCTCCCAGCTGGGCAAGGAGTCTGCTTCTCCCTCTCCCTCTGCCTCTCCCCCTGCCTATGCTCTCTCTGTCTCTCTGTCTCTCTCTCTCTCTCAGATGGATAAATAAAATCTTTAAATGAATGGCTAAGTTAGTAAATTTTATTTATATTTTACCACAATTAACAACAACAAAAAGTTCTGCACTGAGTTGGTCCATTCAGATGATTCACTAGGCAAGCTTGTCCGAAAGCAGCACCCTGGTGGAGCTGGGATTTGTTACTTGGCCCCAGAACACCTCTACCAGAGGTAGATAGATACTCCTTACATTCCTAAGGAAGTAAGGAAGGCTCTCACTCCTCAGGGTGTAGTTCTTGGACCTGAGTAACACCATCAGCCAGACTTATTAGAAACACAGAACCTCATTAGATACACAGGCCCCAACCCCAACCCAAACTTAAAAGAATTGGAATCTGCATTTTAATAGTCTTCCAGGTGATTCATGCAAATTAATGCCTGAAAAGCCTGTCCTGGAGGAAATCCTCTCTTGGAAGAAAGACATTAAAGGAGGGGTGAGTGGCACACACACACCAGACAGTCCCTGGGAGGACCAACTCTCAGCACTTTCCCAACTTAGACACGGGGAAACTGAGGCCCTGAGGCTTGTACCAGAGAGGCTGCTGGACACATTTAACTGGCAGGGCCCTGGAAGTGGACTTTGCAGGTGCTGACTTGTCCATCTTCTAGCTGTGTGCTCTTGAGCAAGTTACTCTACCTCTCTGACTTAGCTTCTCCACCTGTAAGAGCCACCCCATAGATCTGCTTATTTAACTGTGGAATAATGAGTACAGGTAACGGTGAACATGTGCCCAGGGCATAGCTGCTCTAGTTAATGTTGCCAGAAGTCACATTTCAGGAGAGAGCACAGTGGAGAGGGGTCAATATGTCACCATTGCTCCTAGTGTAGGCAGAAGGTACGCAGAAGAGGATGGAGGTGGTCAGTGATGTCAGTGAGCAAATTCGGGCATCGATTCATGCATACACTCATTCCTTCCAGAACGAGTATGAATGCTTGTCCAGTAAGGACCCAGAGATCTGGCAGTGAGGAGGATGAGCCTGACCCGCCTGCAGGCAGAGACCATGTAAGCGTGGGGACGCCCAGGGAACTGGTTCCTAGAACTGTAGCCCCAAATGGGGAACCTCCGATCATCTTTGACTCCATCCTCGCAAGCAGGCCCGACCTTAGGATCACACCTAGTTCTCCCTCCTTGTACCTGGGCTCCACTCACTCCCGCACCCGGTCCGCACTTCCGACCCCCAGGCTTGGTCAGCCGCTCGGTACTGAGGCATTGGTGGCCAGAGTCGCTCTTCCTCCCGCACCCACCGCTCAGGGCCAAGGCGCAGGAGTCGCACGCGAACTACTGTTTCGACGGTCCCCAGCCACGTAGACCGTTAAGCAACCTCAGGGATCCCAGGCCTTTTTCCTCTTCCACGCTTCGCTCTGCCGCATTTTCAGACTCGCCGAGCACACACCCCAGTGGGGAGCAGCAACAAGTCTCCCGGCCAGCGCCACGCCCGCGAGGGTCCCGCCGCAGAGAGTGGGGTTCCCGGGTGTCGTGCGGGGCCGGGGACCGGGAGAGTCGGCCCGGGAGGATTGCCGGGGGTCAGGACGCCTCGCAGGAAAAGGCGGTGCGTTACCTCTGCCACCAGGCTCTTCGTGGGACCCTAGATAAGCGAGAGCTTCGTGCTCCACGGGTCTTCGGCGGCATCTCCGTGGGCTCCGCTGGGAAGCTGGGAAGACGGGGACGTCCTCGCCCCGCCCCCAGGAAAAGGGCCGCAAAGAAGTGAAACTCCGTGAGTCAGCGCGCGGGCAAGCGGGGCTGCCGGGCGGGGCGCCGCCCTGGGCCGCGGACCAGGTGCCCTCGAAGGCCCAGAAGGTGCGGGCGGGGCGCGACTGGGGGCGGAGTCGCCGCGCGCCGGCTTCGGCATTTCCCCCGGCGCGGCGACCAGGACGGCGAGGCGGGCCGCCCTGGGTCATGGCCGGCGGGGCAGCGCCCCGGGGTGCCGAGCTGCTGGCTTTCGCGCGGTTCCGGGAGTCGAGCAAGCGGCCGCTCGCCTATGGTTATGGCCCGCGCGGCCTGCGGGAGCTGCGCGAGCGCGAATTCGGCCGCCTGGCAGGTGAGGCCGGCGGGGCACCTGTGTGGGGCTGGGAGCGCTGCTGTTCTGGGACTGACGGGAAGGAGCTTTGGCTCTAGGTGGGAGCACCTCGCCCTGTCTGGGATACATTTTGGATCGAAAGACCTGGCGGGACGTGTGCACGCGTCCCCTTCGTGGACCCAGCTCCCTGAGGTCCCACCTGCAGCCCAGTATTTCTTGCTACTCGAGCTCCTTAGACTTTGCCGTGGTGCAGGACCAGCCTGCGCCTTACTCACCTGTCCTCGCCCTCCGTGGGCCAGGCTTAGTGATTCCTTTTCCCCGTGGGTGCCACGAGACCTCCGGCTCTAAAGGTCCGGCTGGAGCCGGGCTTGCAAAATGCACGAATGTCCGGCGCCCCTGACTGGCGTTCAGGTGTTCGCCTGCGGACAGGTGCAGTGAGTGAGTGATCAGTGCGCCGCGTTGGGACCGCGACTTGGGGGAGGGGGGCGGGTTTGGGATCGAGAGGCTACAGCTTCTGGAGACTAAGTTCACAGCATCTTTTATTTTCGAAGTCTCATTTTTCTCACTCGTGCAGTCAGAACAATATCTCTGAACTCTAGCTCGCTGGGGGACTCGCATTAGCAAACCGTGCAGTGTGCGCTTTAAGTAGAGGACAAGCCTGTGAACTGGACACCAGGACCGGGGTCACGCCGTCCCTTTGATTTCCGCAAGGCTGGTTAAATTTTAAATGGCGGGGCGCTTGGGTGGCTCAGTCGGCAAGCGTCGACCTTAGTCTCGATCACGATCTCAGGGTCCTGGGATTGAGCCCCACATCCGGCTCCCTGCGGGGACCCTGCTTCTCCCTCAGTCTGCCGCTCCCCCTCTTGTTCTCTCTCTCTGTGTGTCAAATAAATAAAAATTTTAAAAATAAAGACATAAATCTGAAATGGAGCTCCATCTGGCCTCTGGCCTTGCCCAGCAGAGCGAGAGGGCTCCCACACTGGTGGGGACTCACTCTGTTGCCAGGGACCTCGTGTGGCGGTCTTCCTGGAGCCTTAGAACCACCAGCCTGTCGAGCAGGGGTGAATGGAAGTGGCACCAGGCACCAGGAATTTGAGGTGTACGTTCTCTGCCCTGATGAACAACCAGTGACTGCTCCCCAGCTTGTGGGAGAAGAGCAACAGTGATGTCACAGTTCATACAGTTACCTGCAGCTGATGTTCACTCTTATGTTTGGGATAGTGACTGCTTTGTCCCTTTTGGGGCTTTCAGGGCTGTGGCCTCCCCTCTGTGTGTCTCCTCTTTGTATTTCAGTATGGACTCTCAGGAGGGAGAGAGGGAAACTTCTGGCAGCCTCTCAACTACCTCCCCATTCTTCCCAGTGCCACATTCACCCAGGGGAGACAGCATCTCACCCCTATGCTTCGGCCTGCTGTCCCTGACAGGTTTTTTTTTTTTTTTTTAAGATTTTATTTATCTACCTGACAGACAGAAATTAACAAGTAGGCAGAGAGGCAGAGGGGGAAGCAGGCTCCCTGCCAAGCAGAGAGCCTGATGCAGGGATCAACCCCCAGGACCCTGAGATCATGACTGGAGCAGAAGGCAGAGGCTTAACCCACTGAGCCACCCAGGCACCCCCCCTGACAGTTTTTATTATGGAAATTTCCATCCGAGAAATAGACTGGTACAATGAACAGGTGTGGAGGGAGGGAAGGAGGCTCCCCATTCTTTTGAAGGAAATCTCCGAGGCTGTTAACGTGCAGTCCATAATTATTTCTGCACCACACCTGCTTAATCCCCTAATCCAGCTCTGGTCCCTCACACCCCTCACTGGCTGACCTCTCCCCTCAACACTATGCTGGGAAAGTAGAGAGATGTTCTGGGCCCCTGCTTTTTTTTTCACTTGTGTCCCTCAGAGAACAGCACCTTTTCCCTTAAATGTAAAATCTAAATGTGATAGCCAGGATCCGAGGCCGGCCTTCAGAGCCCCTTTAACATCTACTGTACTGTATGCTGTCTGTCTGTCTGTCTGTCTATTTAGTGCAAGTTCCCAGCATTTCCTCTACATTAATAGTTCAAGTAGATTTTTTTATGGATTAAATCCATCCCTTCCACAGCTGGGAGTCTTGGAACATATCCACTTTTTTTTTTTTTTTCCTCTCATGGGGCAGGGAAAAACAAACAATAACTTTCACCTCCTCTTCCTTTTCCCCTTTTCCTTCCCCTTATAGTTTTTGTGTAGGTTTGAGAATTTATCTGGTTTGGGAGTAGCTCTAGATAATTACATGCTTAATCTTTAAGTGCTGAAATGTTTTGCCCAACCAGTTGGATGGGAATTCCCTTGTCTTGGTGAAGGGAGGCTATCGAATTTTCAGATGTGGTTCAGATGGTTCTTTTTTTTTTTTTTTAAGATTTTATTTATTTATTTGACAGATAGAGATCACAAGTAGGCAGAAAGGCAGGCAGAGAGAGAGAGAGGAGGAAGCAGGTTCCCTGATGAGCAGAGAGCCCGATTCGGGGCTTGATCCCAGGACCCTGAGATCATGACTGGAGCAGAAGGCAGAGGCTTTAATCCACTGAGCCACCCAGGTGCCCCGGTTCAGATAGTTTTTGAAGTTGCAGGGTGCTAGTGGATGGCCACTCACCCTGTGTGGGGCTGAGAACTGGAAGAGACGCTGGAATTTCCTTCTTGAAGACTCAATGCCAGTGGGTTTGGGGGTCATTTGCCTGCTTCTTCTGTTAATAGCCAAATCTCATGAAGAGTTACTGTGTGCCAAGCACTAAACTGGGCTCTGTATACCAACTCTTTTAACCCCCATCCCACCTGCAGATAAAGGAACAGGGATCCAGAATGGCTGGTGGTAGAGAAGGATTCAATCAAGTTGGCTGACTTGGATTTCTCCCTGTTAACCACGATGCTAGCTGACTTCTGCCAAGATCAGACCTCTAGCTAATCTAACACAGCTGCCCGGTTTTGCAAAACTACTCACTGGACCAAAGGCCAAAGCAGGCTTCTCCCAAAAGCTTCCTGGTCTTGCAGAAGACCATGGCCAAGGCCTGCGGTGCTCCTCGGGGCCCCTCAGGTTTCACACATGCAGTGTCTTCACATAAGCTCTCCCTGATGCCCAGGGGTACAAAAGCCTTTCTTTTGGAGTAGGGAATTTGTATTTCTGAATCTTCAGTTAACAAGAACATTTTCTAAAGCTAAATTTTTGGACTAGGTAGTGCATTTACACAGCACTCAAAAGGTGCCAAGGGATGGTAAAGAATGGCCGGGGAGGGGTGCCTGGGTGGCTCACTGTGTTGAGCCTCTGCCTTCTGCTCAGGTCATGATCTCAGGGTCCTGGGATCGAGCCCTGCATTGGGCTCTCTGCTCAGCGGGGAGCCTGCTTCCCCTCTCTCTCTGCCTACTTGTGATCTCTCTCTCTCTCTGTCAAAAAAATAAATAAAGTCTTTTTAAAAAAAAAAAAGAATGGCCAGGGAACCCCCTTCTTTTCAGGCACAGCTCTGGTCAGCTCTGAATTAGCTCCTGCCCCTTATGTCCTGTGTGCCTTTTGAGTTGTTGTTTGTATTTATATAAGTGTGTACAGTTTTTTTTATTACACAATTGAGCTATAACATCTGTTATCTGACATAATTTACATTTATTTGTTCATGGTCTTTCTCTGTCATTCTTATGCTAGCTTCTCTTTGGTCTACTGTTATGTCTCCACTACTTAGAACAGTGCCAGGCACACCGTTAGTACTCAATAAACATTTCTCGAATGTAAAAATACAAGAAACTAGAAAATAAAAGGAAACTTAATTGACCTGATAAAGGCTATCTAAAAAAAAAAATCCACAGCTAACAGCATACTGGTGAAAGACTGATAGCTTTACCACTACAATCAGGAATAAGACAAGGACATCTGGTTCACCACTTCTACTCAGCATTGTACTAGTGGTTCTAACCAGGACAAGTGGGTAAAAAAACGAAATAAAAGTTGCCCAAATTGGAAAGGAAGAAGTGAACCGTCTCTATTGGTGGATAATACAATCTTGGATATAGAAAATCCTAAAGAATCCACATGAAAAACCATTAGAACTAAAAAACAAGTTCAGCAAGGTTACAAGATATAAGCGCAATATACAAACAGCAAGCTGATTTCCATACACTAGCAAGAAAATGGAATAAAGGAAAGCATCAGAAAGAATAAAATACATAGGAATAAATTTATCAAAGAAATACAACACTTAAACACTGAAAATTACAAAATAACATTGAAAGACATAAAGGAAGACCTAAATCATCGGAAAGACACCCTGTATTCATGAATTTGAAGACTAAATATTGCTAAGATGGCAAAAGTCTTAAACTGACCTATAGATTGCATATCATTCCCAGGTACCTTTTTGCAGCAATTGACAAATTGATCCTAAATTTCATACAGAAATGGAAGAATAGCCAAAGCAAACTTGGGAAAGAACAAAGTTAAAAGACCCACATTTCCCATAAAAGTAAAATGTGTAAAATTTATATTAAGTTACAGCAATCAAGACCGCATGGTTTTGGTATGAGCACAGATGCAAAGAACAGTGGAATACAACTGTGAGTCCAGAGATAAGCCCATATGTCTATGATCAACTGCTTTTTTTTTTTTAATGTATTTGACAGAGAGAGAGAGAGACAGAGATTACAAGTAGGCAGAGAGGCAGGCAGGGCAGGAGGGGGAAGCAGGCTCCCTGCTGAGCAGAGAGCCCGATGCAGGGCTCCATCCCAGGACCCTGGGATCATGGCCTGAGCCAAATGCAGAGGCTTAACCCACTGACCCACCCAGGTGCCCCTGTCAACTGTTTTTTAACAGAAGGCCAAGACTATTCAATAGAGGAAAGAACAGTCTCTTCAACTAATAGTGTTGGGGCAGCTGGTATCCACACGCAAAAGAATGAAACTGGACCCCTACCTCACACTGTACTCAAAAATTAACTGAAAATGAATGAAAGTCCTAAATATAAGAGCCTAAAAATATAAAACTTCTAGAAGAAACCATACACAATAATTATCAGGACCTTGGATTAGGCAGTGGTTTCTTATGACACTAAAATTACAAGCAGTAGTAACAACAGGAATAGACAAATTGGATTTCATCAAAATTAATAACTTTTAGGGGCACTTGGCTGGCTCAGTCATTAAGCATCTGCCTTCAACTCAAGTCATCATCTCAAGATCCTGGGATCGAGCCCTCCTTCAGGCTCCCTGCTCAGTGGGAAGCCTGCTTCTCCCTCTCCCACTCCCCCTACTTGTGTTCTCTCCCTTGCTGTGCCTCTCTCTGTCAAATAAATATATAAAATCTTTCTTAAAAAACTAAAAACTTTTATGCTTCAATGGACACCACCAAGAAAGATAACTAGCTAAATGGGAGAAGACAGATGTCTTCACAAAAACTTGCATGTAAATAGTCATGGCAGCATCACTAAGAATAGACAAAAAATGGGAACAACCCACATGTTTATTATTGGGTGAATGAATAAGTAAAATATGGTGCCTCCTACTATTCAGTCATAAAAAGGAATGACATGAAAATGTCACAGTATTACACTAAGTGAAAGAAATCAGACACTAAAAGAACTCATAGTATATGATTCCATTTATATGAAATGCCCAGAATCAGAAAATCTGTACAGATAGAAAGTAGATTGATTAGTGATTGCCAAGGGCTGGGGTTGGATGGATTGGGAAGTGACTGGTAATGGGTATGGGTTCTCTTTTTGGGATGGATGGAAACGTTGTAAAATTAGATAGTGGTGATGGCCACACAATTTTGTGAATCTGCTAAAAGTAGGACTAAAGGGGTGAATTTTATGGTATGGGAATTATACCTCAATAAAGCTATTATAAAGAACCAAAAAAATCCATTCTGCAGGGGTGCCTGGGTGGCCCAGTGGGTTGGGCCTCTGCCTTCAGCTCGGGTCATGATCTCAGGGTCCTGGGGTTGAGCCCGCATCGGGCTCTCTGCTTGGCGGGGAGCCTGCTTCTCCCCTCTCTCTGCCTGCTTCTCTGCCTGCTTGTGATCCTCTCTCTCTGTCAAATAAATAAATAAAATATTTTAAAAAAATCCATTCTGCAAACAACAACAACGAGAAACATTTAAGTGAATGAAAGAAGGAATGAATCTATTTACATTGTATGTTCTGGAAAGTATATCTCAGAGTTTGCTCTATGTCAGTACTTATAAAGTACTAGATGGAGGTGCAAGAATTCTTTGTTTTAAACACATGTTCAAGGATATTTATGTCATTTCCAATCTCCTGCTATTGCAGACAATGCTGTTGCACTAAATGTCCTCATGTGCAGACCATTTCACAAACCATGGGTATTTATAAGATGAATTCCCAGAAGAGGGATGAGGTCAAAGAGGGTTTGCATTTTATTTATTTAATTTATTAAAAAAAATTTTTTTTAAGATTTATTTATTTGACAGAGGGAGAGATCACAAGTAGGCAGAGAGGCAGGCAGAGAGAGGAAGGGAAGCAGGCTCCGTGCTGGGCAGAGAGCCCAATGCAGGGCTCCATCCCAGGACCCTGAGATCATGACCCGAGCTAAAGGCAGGGGCCTAACCCACTGAGCCATCCAGGTGTCCTGTATTTTATTTTATTTTTTAAAGATTTATTTATTTATTTGAGATAGATAGAGTGAGAGAGAACATGGGGAAGGAGCAGTGGGAGAGGGAGAGAGAATCTTAAGCAGACTCCCTACTGAGTTTGGAGCCCCATGTGGGGCTCCATCCCAGGACCCTGAGCTCATGACCTGAGCCGACACCAAGAGTCAGATGCTTAATCAACTGTCCCATCCAGTTGCCCCGTGGGTTTGCCTTTTAAACCATGACTGATAAGGCTAGATTGCTGTCCCTGAAGTTGTATCAGTGTAGCCTCCTACTGGCCATGAACCAGAGGGCCTGTTTTCCAGCACCTTGTCCACATGGTGAATTACCCAACTTTCTGGTTTCCACTGTCTGATGGGAAATCGGTATCTCACGCTCATCTAAATTTGTTTGTCTCTGTTATGAGAGAGGCTAGAAAGATCATTTATGATCCTAGTATTGTCCGAAGCTCTCAGAGCTATTCTAGGGTTGAAGGATGTAGAGTTCACTGTGGGAAAGCAGGATCAGGGCTTGGCTGCCAGGGAAGCGGCAAGGAAATTCCAGGGAGGAAGTGAGTCATAATGTGAAATTGCTTTACCGTCATGAATCACAAATGTCTATTGGGCTCCTCCTCTGTGTGGGATGTTGTTCCAGGGTCACAAAAGAGCTGGCTAATCAGGAACGCTTGCTCGGGGCTCTAAAGGTCATTCGATAGGGAAAGTGCAACCTTCCATTGCTCATGCCTCCACTCAGATTAAGGAGCTCCTGTCAAGATGCTGGGAGAAGTCAGTAGCCTGGGGGGTCCCTCCGGCTCAAGCTCACATGGTCCGGGATCTAGGTGAAATGAGTGGAACACGTCTGAAAAATAACCACAGCTTTATTCTGTGTTTTCTTTCAGGAACTGTCTACCTTGACCATGCAGGAGCCACACTGTTCCCCCAGAGTCAGCTCACCAGCTTCACGAATGATCTCATGGAAAATGTTTATGGTAAAGAACAACACACCCAAACTGATTTTCACGCTGAAAGGGAGCCAACTGCATACAGCTGATACATCCCAGCTTACTAAATGTTGGATTAATCCAAAAGAACTGTGAGCAGCACACAGAGTTGAATGGGTCCCTTGGGAGTGGGGGGTCAGCGAGCCCTGGGTCTGTCCCTCTAACACATGCACTGCCAGGATAGGAAGAATTAGCTCAGGGACACACAGTTTACTTCCAGAAGGAGGGGTCAGTGTCAGAAGGGCAGAAAGGTACGAAGGTGCTGTGTTTATGGCAGAATGACCCTGTGGGACAGGACAGTACAGAATGTAGAGTGGCGGGAAGGACATGCACTCTTTTTAAAAAAGGTTTATGTATGTATTTGAGAGAGAGAAAGAGAGAGCGCGCGCACATAAATAGGGGGGAGGAGCAGAGGGCGAGGGAGAGAGAGAGCCTGGAGCACACTGAGTGCAGAGCCCGATGTAGGGCTGGATCTCAATACTCTGAGAGATAGGACCTAAGCCAAACCAAGAGTCGGGGCTTAACTGACTGCCCCACCCAGGTGCCCCTATTCTTTCACTCCATAAGTGTGTGTTGGGCCACTGTGCTGTGCTGGGCACGGTGCTATCTCGGACACCAAGGAAGCACAGTCCCTGCCTTTGTGGGCTGTGACCTAGTCAACGCACGATCCTAATCAAGTGAGCTCCCAGTAAACGTGAATGGCCACCTGTGTGAAGGGCTGTGGACCAAGGACCTGTGATCCCATGGGGGTGTGTGGCTGCAGTGTTGGCCGTGTGAGGGTCAGAAAAAGCTTCCTTCAGAGTGGGGGGAGTCCTGGAGGATGAGCAAGGAGTCACGCGGGAAGGAGGAGCAGCGGGGCGGGTTCCAGGCAGAGGTAACTGCGCGAACCCTAGCGGTTCCAGGTATTAGCCCCGCCCCTGAGCACACAGGAGGGGCGGGGAGTGGAGGAGGTTTGAGAGGAGAGCTCGGGAAGGGCTTCGAAGGAGCTCCGCGGACTTTGATGTTCATTCTAGAAAGTGTGGACAGTGCGGGCGAGGGAGCCTGGCAAGGGAGCCTGAACTAAAGGCAGCAGAAGCAGATGCAGCCGAGGGGAGAGCAGCGAGTGCCCTGGTGTCCCGAACACGCACTCACTTCAGCCACCACTCCAGACGTTTGAGCTTCACCCTCCCTCTCCATCTCGGCACCTCCCCAATCCCCGCCTCCCTGCAAACGAGGTACAGGTGCAGCTAGCAAACAAGCTAACCTACAGGTTTTGTCCTCACTCCTGTTTTAGAGGTGAGGAAAGTGGGTCCCGGATAGGGTAGGTGGCTAACCTGCGGCCACGCAGTCAGGACATGCCTGAGGCACGGGGCTCCAGAGCACCGGACCCCCTCAGTTCAGGACCGTCCTCTCATGCCGCACTAAGATCCTGGGCAGCCAGCAGATCTTTAAATCTGGGGAATAGTTTCTAGGAGAGGTGCCAGTGAGGGACCCTATCGCGATCTTGATCCATGATTTGCGAAGAGATCCACAAGTCTTGAACCTTTGCAAGAGCCCTAACTGTGGGATTGGTGCGGAGAGGGGACAGCATCTAGACTGTAGGTTGTGCTGATGGTGTGGAGCTAAAAACCAGCGCTTTGAGAGGCAGTGAGGGTAAGTACTAACTCTGGTTACCAGTTACTAGTACACCGGTTACTAGTGCATGTGGAAGAGGATCATTGATAGCTTTGGTGGCCAGAGATCTAGTACACCAGATGGCATGGTCTGAGAAAAGAAACAAACCCTAAAACAAAGGTCAAGACTGCGATATGGTGTGCCTGTGGTCCTGCTCCCAAGAAACGCTTGTGCCCAATGCATGCACATCTCGCCCCTCTGAAGTCTGTGTCCTTGTCTGTGAGCCGTGTTCTGAGGGAGGTGCTGATACTTCAGGACACACTCATGTGGAATCTGAGGAGAGGAGGAAAACTGGAAATTGATAAGTGAACTTAGAAGAGGACTTAGCCTTGAGGATGGGCTAAGGGGAGATGTGATGGCCCCCTTCACATACTTGGGGGAATTAGATGTGTTTCTGCAGAATAGCAGGGGTGTGAACCCAGGACAGCAGATGGGGATTTCGATTAAGTGGAGTTCATGGCTCTGTCTCATGCTTGGGGGAGAGGGCAGCTTTTGGAGTTTATTCTCCTTGATTCCTCGGAATGACCAGAACCATCTGTCAGGGAGCCTGCAGAAAACGTTCTTACATTGGCCTGGTTGCCTGTGAGCTGACTTCCAGCTCCAGTGTTCTCCCTGGGTCCCATCTCGATCTAGGGGATTGGTTTATTTATTTGAAAAGTTGTTTAGGGCACCTGGGTGGCTTAGTCGTTAAGCATCTGCCTTTGGCTCAGGTCATGATCCCATGGTCTTGGGATCAAGCCCTGCATCGGGCTCCCTGCTCTGCGGGAAGCCTGCTTCTCCTTCTCCTAGTCCCCCTGCTCGTGTTCCCTCTTTTGTTGTGTCTCTCTCTGTCAAATAAATAAATAAAATCTTTAAAAAAATAAAAAATTGTTTGAGAATGGAGTTATATTTCATGCTTCATAAAATTCACCTATTTCAAATGTATAATTTAATGATTTGGGCAGCTTTACCAAAGGTGTCACTATCACAATAAATAATTTAGAACATTTTCGTTCCCCCAACAAGATCTCTGATGCCTGTTTATAGTTCAGCCCTGTTGCCCCCTCATTCTCAGGCAACCACTAATTCACAACTTTCTGGAACCTCTTTCTATACCTTTGCTGGACATTGCCTATATAAATGGACTCATACACTATGTGACCCCTCAGGATGTTTTTGTGGCTGACTCACGGCATAGCCCGTAGATTGTTACTTTCTGTTATGAATACTTTCCCATTGTGTCATTATACCCCATCTTGTCTCTCTGTCCATGAGCTGAAGGGTATTCATGTTGTTCCCAGAATTTGGCTTTACCAATAAGCCTGCCCGTGAACATTTCCGAGCATGAATCTTTGTGGGGACATGTGTTTTCATTTCCCTAAAGTACAGAGATGTGGTATTGCTGGGTCACAGAGTAGTTGTAGGGTCACCTTTTTGAGAAACCGAAGGAGAGGGTTTGGGAGGAACAGGAGGGGAGAAACAGAGGTAGTGACTTGATGGCTTTGTCTCTATAACCTGCCAGGTAATCCTCACAGCCAGAATATCAGCAGCAGGCTCACCCACGACACCGTGGAGCATGTGCGCTACAGGTGAGTGGCCAGCAGTCCCAGGGGAGGGGGGGACTTCTTTCCTACCCCCCACCGCAGCCCACAAAGGTTCCGTGTGTGTTCCGCGTTGGTCTAAGGAAGATCACATTCAGCTTAATGGTCACGTGCAGAGTGACGACCGTCAGGGGCAGAGGACAGGAAGGTCAGAGTGAGTAGGTAGGGAGCAGGGCAGCCCCGAAGCACAGGCGGATGGCCTTAAGGTGTGCTTGGGTGTTGTATGTGGCTCCGGGCTGAGGCCAGAGTGCCTGGGGGCCAGAGGGACCCAGTTTCCTAAGCCTCATTTTCATTTTCATTTTTTTTAAAGATTTTTATTTATTTATTTGACAGACAGAGATCACAAGCAGGCAGAGAGGCAGGCAGAGAGAGAGAGAGGAGGAAGTAGGCTCCCTGCTGAGCAGAGAGCCCCACGCAGGGCTCAATCCGAGGACCCTGGGATCATGACCCGAGCTGAAGGCAGAGGCTTTAACCCACTGAGCCACCCAGGCGCCCTCTAAGCCTCATTTTCAGAGAGAGGAAAAAAGGTTTCCTTTGGGCTTTCTTTTCATGTGTCATTAGGCATTATTCATCAACAACCCATCCCCCCCCAAAACTTTTTACTAGTATTTGCAGCTTGAAATAGCTCTTTGTATTTTTCCACATGTAATAGTTTTTAGTAAGTAGTTTCCAAGTGGTGCCTAAAGTTACTTGAATTGCTATAATTTCAAGTGTTTCCAATTGGCAAGGGAGGCTGGGCTGCCAATATTAAAGGCACCGTGAAGCCAGTTGATGGAAGAGCCAGAGAGTAGACTGAGGAAAGAGTGTTTTCTTTTTCTTTTGTGTTTTAAAGATTTTATTTATTTATTTGACAGAGAAAGAGATCACAAGCAGGCAGAGAGGAAGGCAGAGAGAGAGAGAGAGAGGAGGAAGCAGGCTCCCTGCTGAGCAGAGAGCCTGATGCGGGACTCGATTCCAGGACCCTGAGACCATGACCTGAGCCAAAGGCAGAGGCTTAACCCACTGAGCCATCCAGGCGCCCTCAAAGACTGTTTTCTAGGATTAAGGTTTTGTGGATTTTTATCTTTTTTTTTTTTTTTAAAGATTTATTTATTTGAGAAAGAGAGAGCACCGTGGGGAGGGGAAGAGGGGGAGAGAGAATTCCAAGCAGATTCCCTGCTAAGCGCAGAGCCCAGATGCTGGGCCCACTCTGGGCTGGATCTCAGGATCCTGAGATCGTGACCTGAGCTGAAACCAAGAGTGCGATGGAGTGACTGCGCCACCCAGGCACCCCGCCGACTTTTATCTTCTCTGGGAGGGTGGGGACAGGGGAGGTGGAGCTGCTTTTGCCAGTTGGAACCTGTTTGTCATCTCCTCGTGCAGCTGGCTCTGCCCCCGCCCTCACTTTGCCATCATGGCAAAGCAGACCTGGGTTTTTCCCTAAAAATGAAGGCAGGTTCTATGTGATAGCGATACAGCTGCTCTGACCATGGGACACCGTGGACCCTGGAGCTGGCATGACACTCTGCTTCTTCCAGGATTCTGGCGCACTTCCACACCTCCCCAGAGGACTACAGCGTCATTTTCACGGCAGGGAGCACAGCTGCTCTTAAACTGGTGGCAGAGGCCTTCCCGTGGGTGCCCCCCGGCCCAGAGAGCAGCGGGAGCCGGTTCTGTTACCTCACGGACAGCCACACCTCCGTGGTGGGCATGAGGAAGGTCACCATGGCCATGAACGTTACCTCTGTCCCGGTCAGGCCAGAGGACATGTGGTCGGCGGATACTCGGGGCAGGGATGCCGGTGACCCCGACAGCCAGCTTCCACATCTCTTTTGTTACCCTGCGCAGAGTAATTTTTCTGGAACCAGATACCCCCTGTCCTGGATAGGAGAGGTCAAGTCTGGGCGGAGGTGCCCGGTGAGCGTGCCCGGGAAGTGGTTCGTGCTGCTTGATGCGGCCTCCTACGTGAGCACCTCCCCTTTGGACCTGTCGGTTCACCAGGCCGACTTTGTCCCCCTCTCCTTCTATAAGATCTTTGGATTCCCCACCGGCCTGGGTGCTCTGCTGGTGAATAATCGTGTGGCTCCTCTGCTGAGGAAAACCTACTTTGGAGGGGGCACAGCCGCTGCGTACCTCGCAGGGGAAGACTTCTACATCCCACGGAGCTCGGTAGCTGAAAGGTAACCTCACCTTGGGGGTGGCTGGTAGGAGCTCAACAAGGCGAGGGGCAGGCCTGTGTCACCTATAGGATTGTGCGAGGGACCAGACTGGGTGACTGGGGTCAGAGATCCGGGTTGGGGGTAGGGATTAGAGGGATGGAAGCTGGTGGCAGGGCTCAGATCTGGGAGGCGGAGGTTGGCTAGAGTGTGTCCCAGGCCCCCATTTGTGGGCTTCTCCACAGCTATGAGAGGACAAGGACTGCGAGGGGGGAGGTGATGGGCTCTCGGGAGAGGAAAGGTGGTGTGGGGAGCCATGGCCCGGGTGTTGATGGCTGGGACTCATCAGGTTGAAAGCATAAGAGGGTGAAAATGACAGCTGACCCAGGGTTTTACTGGGGCCAACAGTGGAGAATACTATGGGATAGGGACAGGGAGCTAGTCCCCCTGCAGGTGCCTCAGAAGGTGGGGGGCCTGGATGGGAGGGTGGGTCAGATCCCCCACAGACCCAGGGGCAGACTCAGGGCTCTGCAGGTAGGGCCGTGTCCCCTGCAGTAGACTCACTGGTCAAGTGTGTAGGCCCCAGAACTGGCCTGCTGGCGGGGGAATCCTGGCTTTACCACACGCCAGCTGTGGGGACATGGGCATGTGACTTGACCCCTGCACCTCATGTTTTTCTTTCTTTTCAAGAAACAGTCTTTTTTTTTTTAATGATTTTATTTATTTATTAGAGAGAGAGAGTGAGTTAGCGAGCACAAGTAGGGGGAATGGCAGAGGGAGAGGGAGAAGCAGACTTCTTGTTGAGCAGGGATTTCCACGTGGGCTCCATCCCAGGACCCTGAGATCATGACCTGAGCCGAAGGCAGACGCTTAACTGGCTGAGCCACCCAGGTGCCTGTGGTGTCTCTTTTACTTAGGACTCCTCCGTAGTTGAGGGATTCTGAAACAGGAACACTAATGTAAAACATTTTGTATCCAAGTGTGAGAATATAACAAGTAATATAACCAAGTGAGAAGAGAATGATAGGCACACATCATATAAATTAAAGGCAGATCACAATGACAACTCAAACTTTATCAAGCCAATAGGAGCATCTGAAGGCCAGGAGAAGTGGGGCAGCTCGGATTGGGCCCTGTGTGGGTGGGCTGGGCAGGATCAGACCTCTTTCCTTCGATTGGGTGGATTGCTTCTCAGCAGGTGCTGCCCCAAGATGCCCACAAAGCTGAAAATATTTACTTACTGCTAGAAGCCTCAATTTTTTCTTGTGAATTTAGGACTAGAACTCAAGAGATTTAATACTCAAAACCCAAATGCTTTTTGAATATGTACCTAGACCATGCTCGAATCGTTTTATAACCCAAAGAGATACAACCTTTGATGGAAACAGCAAACTTCCTTTCCTCCAAGAGTCTATTAATTATTGATTAATAAATGATTATTTATTATAAATCAGTAACCTAAGTCATTATTGGATAATAATGTTTAATTTACTGAAGATTATTTAGTGATTAATCAATTAGTAATTGATTCATTATCAATTAATTCATTCTTTTAAAGATTTTATGTATTTATTTGACAGAGAGAGATCACAAATAGAGAGGCAGGCAGAGAGAGAGGAAAAGAAGCAGTCTCTGCGCTGAGCAGAGAGCCCGATGTGGGGCTCGATCCCAGGACCCTGGGATCATGACCTGAGCCAAAGGCAGAGGCTTTAACCCACTGAGCCACCCAGGCATCCCCCAACTAATTCATTATTAATTCACAATTGATTCATTATTAATTGTCAGTTCATATACTTGATTCATAATTATTAATTACTAATATATTGGTTTTATAAAGAAATTAACATTTCAGTAACAATATATTTTTTTAAAAGATTCTATTTATTTATTTGACAGACAGAGATCACAAGTAGGCAGAGGAGGAAGCAGTCTCCCTGCTAAGCAGAGAGCCCAATTCGGGGCTCGATCCCTGGACCCTAGGATCAAGACCTGAGCCGAAGGCACAGGCTTTAATGCACTGAGCCACCCAGGCACCCCTGGTTACTCAGTAACAATATTTTGAGCAAATCTCATCTCTAGAATATTAAAATACGAAGCACAGCATTTCCACTGAAAACTTTGACTTGCTTTGATAACTCACAGCCAGGCTCATAGAGGCTACGGTTTCCCACCATCTTTATGCCCGTGCTCTCTGAAACCTCCTGTCTCCAAGCTTCCCCCTTCTATGGCAGCCTGAGGACTGACTCTGCTTGTCAGATCCTGGGTCCCATCCTGTCCCTGCTCTCTGCTCAGAGCCGTTCAGACACATGGTATCTCCCCAAGTTAGACATCTTCTGACTTTATCTCCTACCACACTCCACCTTGCCAGCCAATTCCCAGCTCCTGCACACCTGCTCCCGACTACTCTGATGTTCTTACCATGCAGGAAGTGTGCCTGTCTCTGCCTGCTTGGTGTCTTTACTGCAACCTCTCCCTGGGACGCCATTTCCCTCTGAAGCTGTGAGCTCAGCTGTTTCAAAAATGATACTTGGGTTCCATAGCATTTCGAATGATACTGTTTCCAGGATGATATGTGGTTCCATAGAGTTTGGGATCATTGACATGTAGTATTTGGATCACGCTTAACTGATGCCTTGTCAGTGATATTCTCCTGGGTCAAGGGCAGCATTTCAAGAGTCGAAGCACTTGAGGTTTTGTCCAAGTATTCATGGGGGCAGGATAACATTTCTCAAGGTGGTGACTGTCTTTTTAGCTCCTTTTATTACCAAGGCCATTCTCTCCCAAGAAAGCTGCCAAGAGAGTTGGCCCCATGGGTCTCAGTGTGCAAAGCCCTCTGTCCTGACAGGGAGAGCGAGCAGTGGTTTATAAGGCAACAAAGAGAAGGTATTCAGAGATTATGGCTAAGCTTAAAATCAGAACCTTGTTACACACCGCAAAATGCTCATGGAGATGTTGGTCACAGCTTGACCTTGTTTCCCTCAACACTGTTACAGGTTTGAAGATGGCACTATCTCGTTCCTTGACGTGATAGCACTAAAACATGGATTTGATGCCCTCGAGCGCCTCACAGGTCAGTGGAGCCTTTCATTTGCTCCTGAAATGGGAGAGAAAAGAAAGGGTCTGTGCGAGTGGCTGGCCCTTGGCAGTTGAAAAGTTGAAGCTCATTCTCAAGAACTTCGGAATGACTTCTGAGGCTAGAGCAAGAGACCAAGCTGCCTTTCTTTTTTTTTTTTTTTTTTCCATCTGTAACCCAAGCGTCTAAATTAAAAAAAGAAAAAAGAAGGATGACAAGAATTCTTGTGGAAGTTTCCACAGAACAGCAACAGTTAGGTGTTGGGCAGGGCCCCAGATCTACACATTAATCAATATGTCCAGTCCCACACACTGGGACGATTTACAATCGTTAATCTGAGCTCCTGCTTGGTAGTTAGAATGACCTTGTTTTTCTTAAAATTGAGTGAGTGAGGGGCGCCTGGGTGGCTCAGTCAGTTAAGCATCTGTCTTTGGCTCAGGTCATGATCCTGGGGTCACAGGATCGAGTCCTGCATGGGGCTCCACACTCAGAAGGGAGTCTGCTTCTCCCTCTCCCTCTGCTTGTGTGCTCTCTCTCTTTCAAATAAATAATTAATAAAAAAATTAATAAAATGAGTGAATTACGCATGAAGTTTATGTTTCTAATGTTTCTCAATCATTTTTAGGTGGGATGGAGAATATAAAGCAGCACACCTTTACCCTGACTCAGTACACCTACACGGCCCTGTCTGCTCTCCGGTACCCCAGTGGAGCCCCCGTGGTGCGGATTTACAGCGACTCTGAATTCAGCAGCCCGGAGGTGCAGGGTCCAGTCATCAATTTTAATGTGCTCGACCCCTGTGGGAATATCATCGGTTATTCCCAGGTGGGTCTCCTCGTCCCCTCCCACCGTTGTTCACAGCAGGAGCACTGTCCTCTGGCGCTCTGCCGCCTTCTGGAGCCCTGCAGGTGCAGTGAGGGTCCCTGGGTGCTTGTGGCAGCTGTGTGAAGGGCAGCCCGGCCGTGGGTGGAGAGGTTATGGCCCTTCCTTAGAGGCTCCGTATGCTCGTTTCCACGCCGTTCTAATAGGCATGGCTGTTTAGTTTACCAACCCTCCTTTTTTAGCCAGAAATTGTCAACTTCAAGTGCGAGGAAAGAGGGGCAGAGTCTTTGATTGCAGTGGAGGGGGACAGCCGACAGCTTGCCAGCAACAGAATATGCCCTGAAAGAGTATAGGCAGAAGAGCAGTGTAGACAGAATGGTACTTCTGAGGCCATTTCATGTCCACTCAGCACGGTGGCTCCAGTGCCACTTCAGACCGGATCACAGCATCACGCAAAACGGGGGCCTGTTTCCACCATGTATTTGCATGTGGCTCGGAATTCAGAAGTTCTTCTTCACAACAAGTAGAAACAACGTCCTCACAAAAGCCCTATTTGTGCCGCAGTTCCTGCATATTATGTGTTCAAAGGATTTAGTAGTTTGGTTATAAAGTAGTTTGTGGAAGTGTACTCTCTGTATCTATTTCCCCATGAAAACAGGACAAATAGTGGAGGTTGGGAAGTGCTTGGGTCCTTGCCATAGCTGGGTAGGTTGGTCAGTGCTCAGTCCATTAAATGTCCAGAGTCGCATCAAGCACTCACATATGGTAGTAGATGGTCCCCAGGTGAGGTGTCACAGCCTGGCAGGGCTGGGGAGCCTGAGGCCCTTTCCAGAGCAGCTCTGTGAGGAGCAGGTTCAGTGGTCAGATAAGTTTGGAAGAAGGTGTTCATCTTGGGTAGGTTTACTGCACAGACCCCCACTCAGTAAGGCCCCCACTGGCAGCCCCATGCGATTCGTAAATGCTTTTGGAGGATGGTGGGAAATGCATCTGGAGGAAATGTTTTGCTTTCTTAAAATACATTATTCTGGGTGATTGGCAACCTAAGTCTCATTCTTGCATCTTGAAGAAGCTTGTGCTTGCTGCACGGTATGAAGGAGGACAGACAGGTGACCATGAACGATGCTGGGGCAGGCAGAGCAGGGAGGGAATGTTGCATTTGGCCAGAGAAGCCTCAAAGAGGAGAAAAGCCCTGGGTTGGGCGCAGGGGGAGACAGCTGTGTAGGTGTCCCACTGATTTCACCAGGATTCCTATTCCCTGAGGTGGACCCGGGACGAGTTTCTCCCTCTGGGGGTTTGTAGAGGCAGCGTGTCCCACGAGTGACCAGTGGATTCTACGGCGGAGGCTTGGCCAACTGTGCTGCTGGCTCGGGAAGGTCCAGCCTGGTTTCCGAAGGCTCCTTCTCCATGTGGGAATCCCAGAGGGATTTGATGGCTTTCAGAAAGGTCAGATGGTTTCATGGCTGGGTTGGGCTCTCTTTTCCGGAGATTTCAAAAGAATCTGTGATTCTTTTCAGAGAATTCAGCTTTCCGGAAGAAGCTTTGGGGTTCTTGTTTTTGATACCCAGGCCTCCTAATTCCATTCTCCTTTGTGTGGAAGTCACTCTACTCAGTGGTTAAGAATGTGGGTTCCGATTCTGACTGCCTTTGGTTGGCTCTGTGAGGGTGGGCGAGTTAGTGTCAACTCTCCAGGTGTCCATGAAGCGGGGCTAACAAGGGGCCCTGCGGATAGTGCTGCTCTGAGGACTAAATGAGATCCGCTGTAGAATGCCTGAGCACGGGGCCCAGTAGGAAGCAAGGGCTCAGTAAGCACTGAGTGTGAGGGCACCTGCGGCGGGGCGGGGTGGGGTGGGGGAGCTCCCATGCTGCACTGTGGTGGGCGGCTCTCTCGCCCTCCCTGGATGCCCTGCTCATCCTGGTGCTGAAACCACACCTTCCACCTGGCCGGGATCCCGCAGGGCTCAAGGTGAGAGGTACCACCTCATGATGGGAGGTGAGGAGGAAAGGTTAAGTGTGGCCCAAACAGCTTCTTCTAGGTGGGGGTTTCCTCTCTTCTTGAAACTTGGTGGGTTTGTGACGTGCTCATAACCAGGAGAAGGCCACAGAAGGGGATGCTGTGTGGCAGAAAAGGCCGTGCCACATCAGCATTATTCCTTGGGATGTCCACTTTTGGGCCCCAGGTTACCATGCAAGAAGGTCCACCCTGAGGCTGCCGTGCTCTGAGGAAGCCGGCCATGTGGAGAGGCCAAGCACAGGCCCTCTGGTGGCAGTCCTGTTGTGAGCCCTCCTGGCTGGGACGCTAGACACACACCCGACGCATTAAGTGAGTCTCCAGATGACTCCAACTCCCAGACAGCACATCACTCCCAGCCTTGGCGTCTTCCCAGCTGACACTCGGGAAATCATGGAAAAGAGTCAGGCATCTCCTCCGCTCTTTCCAAATTTCTGACCTACTATAGCTGTGAGCACAAAAAAATGGTTATGATTTTGTTCCACCAAGTTTGGTGGCCTGCTTAGCAGCAGTGGTAACCGAGACTGTAAATGTGGGGTATGGGGGTTGGGGGGTGAGCACAGGAGATTTCCAATTCCAGTTGGCAGGGGTTGGGGTGTGGTGGGGAGGGAGCGTCCCTAGCAGCTGCCCTTTGAATGGAGGCCACCGGACTCTGGAGATGGAGTTGGCCTGACCCCGTGGTGTGGCCTGGTCTCCGCACAGAGAGCCAGGGAACGCCTGAATTTCATTAGCAGGTCCCCACGTCACTCAGCTGTTTGCCCAAGGTAAAGGAGCAGAGTTGTTTTTCTGAGGCCCCTCAATTCAACCAGAGAATGGCTTCTTCTCACTCTGACAGTCCAGGGGCGGGAGCTCAGGTGAAGACAGCCATGGTCTCACCAGTGTGGGAGGTCCCATTGCTGTGCACAGCCCGGTAGGAGTACGAGCCGGCGTGTGGTGAGCTGTGTCTGCGGAGGGGGCCTATGTCTCCTGGCTGCCTCTAGCCACCCTGCACTGTGGATTCCCAGGGACAGAAGCTTCAAACTTTTGCCCAGCTGGGCAAGATGTATTTGTTTTCCTGAATGCAGTTAAGCGACTGCCCTGAGTTTAGCCAGAGTCATCTGGGCTGAGGACCCTCAAGGGGCTCCCAGACACGTGGTAGAATGGAACCCTTGACCCACAGCCGGGCAAATATCCTCCATGTGAGCCCTTCCTTTGAGCCCTGAGTGAATACAGATCGCTTCCCAGAGCCTTCAGGAGACAGGAAAGAGCCTTGAGACTTCTGGATTGAACCGCAGTTCTGTGATTCAACCCAAAGTAAGGGACCTTACGGAAAGCAAATGGGTAAGACACAGTGTCAACACAGTCATGTTTGTAGCCCAGGCTGTGAACCCAGACAGGGCAGCTCTGAGTGGTAGCTCTGTAGGGACTGCTCTGTGGTCAGCCTTGGGGCAGAAGATACCAAGGAGCCATCCCGCATCCCGGCTGCTCAGATTATTCTTGTGGATCTCTTGGAACATGTGGGCTCTTTGAAACAAACAAACCAACAAACAAACCAACTAGTTTATTTTTTTTTAATTGAGATAATGTTGACATATAATATTGTATTAATTTCAGGTGTACAACATAATTATTTGATATATATATATATATATATATATATATAGAATCCGAAATGATTACTGCTGTTTATGTTCCCTTAACAACTATCACCACACATAGCTCATTTTTTTCATGTGATAACAAATTTTAAGATTTACTCTCTTAGCAACTTTCAAATACATGTAACACAGCATCAATAACTAGAGTTACCATGCTCTAAATTACATCCCTGAGACTTATTTATCTTATAACTAGAAGTTTGTACCTTTTGACCACCTTTACCCATTTTGCCCTCCATCGCTGACAGCCACCAGTCTGTTCTCTGTATCTGGGAGTTTGATTTTTTTTTTTTGGATCCACATATAAATGATATGATACAATATTTATCTTTCTGTGTCTAGCTTACTTCACTTAGAATCATGTCCTTGAGGTCCATCCATGTTGTCACAAATGACAGGATTTCCTTGTGGTTTTTTTTTATGACTGAAATACATACACACACACACACACAAACACACACACACAAAGTTTCTTTATCCATTCATCCTTTGATAGATACTTACATTGTTTCCATGTCTTGGCTGCTCTAAGTAACGCTGTGGTGAAGTGGGGGGAGCATATCATTTCAGGATAGTATTTTCACTTTCTTCAGATTAATACTCAGAATTGGGATTGCTGGATCACATGCTAGTTCTATTTTTAATTTTTTGAGGACCTTTCATAATATTCTCCATAGTGGCTGCAACAATGTACATTCCCACCGAGAGTGCACAAGGGCTCCCTTTCTCTACAGTGTATACAAAACTTGTTATTTCTTGTTTTCTCAATAATAGCCATTATAATAAGTGTAAGGTGGTATCTCATTGATTTGATTTGCATTTCCCTGATGAGGAGTGGTGTTGAACGTCTTTTCATGTACCTCTTGGCCATTTGTATGTCTGCTTTGGAAAAATGTCTATTCAAATCTTCTGTCCACTTTTAATAGTGTTGTTTGTTGAAATGTGAGCTCCTAACTTGGAATTTGGCCTGAATTTGACATTCTCAGTTTTCTCGGGCATACATTATAATCCGTCTGGATAAACTTTAGTTATAAGTGACATTTTGTCAAATGTGTTTAGTAAATCCATGATAGATCAGGGCACTTGGGAGCGAAATTCCAAGCTCAGATTTTCACTTTATTGTTGGGAAAGCGAGGTCCACATTTTGATCTGAAACTCTGTCCCAGGCCATCCGAGTAAAACTGGACATCCTTAACACTGGTCTCATGTCGTATTGAACCCGCAGGTGGATAAAATGGCCAGTCTTTACAACATCCACCTGCGAACTGGCTGCTTCTGCAACACTGGAGCCTGCCAGAGGCACCTGGGGATAAGCGACGAGATGGTCAAGAAGCATCTTCAGGTTGGTAATGCTGGTCATCTCCAATGGTGGCCTCTCCAACCATCCTGGAGGCTGGTCTCGTGTCTGGGGTCAGAGATCCCAACAAACCATGAACTGGATTTTACTTAAAAAGAGAGAGGAAGACCCGGCACAGAAACAAACACAGTTTTAGTTAGAATATTTGATCCTACAGAGCATTGTGACCCCAACTCTTTGGGTGACTGACCTGGGTTCAGCACTGGGGCAGGTGGTTGGCCTGAGTAGCGACCAATCCTGGGCAGCCCCGCTTGGAGAGTTTCGGGGACTTCTTGCCTTCCTTTCCCCTCCTCCCAGCAGGAGCACCCAGCGTGCTTTTGGCTTTTGTAGTGGCCTAGGCTGGCCATTTATATATCTTTTTTTGAAAAATGTCTATTCAAATCTCCTGTCCATTTTTAATAGTATTCTTTGTTGAAATGTGAGCATCTTCACGTTTCTCAAAACAAGAACATCGCTGTCTTGCTTTCTTGTCAAAGAAGGGTTGCAGCCCTCCCTTTGGTTCTGAGAGAGGCTTGAGGGAGTGACCAGCAGGTGTTTCTCCTGCGTCAGCTCTGGGGAGACCAAGAAGCTGACCCATCCTGCTTCCTGAACTTTGGTTTGTCTTGCTGGGTCCGTGGGTTGTCATGATGTGTGGCTCTGGATAAATGCCTTCCATGCAGTATTTCTTTTAAACTTTTTAAACAATCCATTGAGATTGGTATTGACCTCAGTTTGCACCTGAGCAAAGCGAGATTCACAAGGGAGTCCTCGTGCTTAGCGGAGCAGGGCTCAGACACACAGCATGTGTTACTCTTACTGTTTCTTCTCCTGGGTTAAGTTTCTTCTCCAAAATGATTTCAGATTTATCCATGTGGAATGAGTCACCCTAGCTGACTTATTTTCCTTTTATCCTAGGCCGGTCATGTCTGTGGAGACGATGTGGACATCATAGACGGGCAGCCTACAGGGTCTGTGAGGATTTCCTTTGGGTACATGTCTACACTTGAGGATGCCCAGGCCTTTCTCAGGTTCATCATAGCAATGCAACTGCATCAGTCTGATGGCCAGCCTTTCCCTCAGACCACCCCTGGGGAGGCTGGAGCTGTGTCAGAGAGCGAGGCTCTGGATGCCAGGCTGATCACTGTGGACACATGTAGTCCCTCACCTCAGGAAGATGTCTGCACAGCCTCCAGGGTTGGCGACGACTCACCTAGCACTGTGGATGCAGGGGGTTTGTACCCACATCCGCCAACAACCACCGGAACCCAGGAGACCCCTCCAGAGAAAGCAGCAGGAGCCCTGCATGGGGGCCTTGGGCCACATGTCATCACCAATCTTTACCTCTACCCAATCAAATCCTGTGCTGCATTTGAGGTAAGGGTTTTCATGGCAGCCCAGTGACCACTTTTTGTTGTTATTGTTGTTTACTTTATACTATTTTTTTTTTTGATTAAGTGAAGAAAAAGGTACAGGAAGTAAAGCAAGTCATGCAGAAAATCAAAATAATATTCAGAGTGCTGTGACATGGGAGGGGTCATTCTCATTCCACCCTTCTTGGTTGGGGGTGACTTCTGAACTTTTAGAGGTACGCCAGAGACGATCCTGTTTCTGAATGGCGAACACCTAGTTACTCTTAATAATTATGGATATAATTGTCAGTGAATGGGTGTGCTGGTTCCTTGCTTAAGTATTTTACATGCTTTGTCTTGTTCTCTCTTTAAAACAAGATGAGGTGCATGGTAATATCATCCCCATTTTATAGATATGGAGCCTGAGAGCTATTGAGGTTAAACAGTTTGTCCAGTCATCAATGATAGAGGAAAGATTTGAATCCAGGTCTGCTGACTCCTTGGGTCAATGTTTTTATGTGACTTGTTCTGCTGAGCCCTCCCTGTCCGTATGAACTATGTCCATATGAACTATGTCCGTATGGACTATGGTACGGCGTGGTGGTTCCATGAGCTGAGCGGTTGGGTTGCCCACCTTGGCTGGCCAGCCAGCCCTGACAGCCCCGTGGTGGCCAAAGTGTGGCTATCTTCCTATGGCCTGTGTGTATCCCAAGTCCCAGGTAAAGGTCCCAGACTCCTGAGCCTCTGGAATTACAGGCTCTTTGGTTCCTGATCGGACATACCATGGTTAGGGCTGTTTGTGGCCTGCTTTTCATGGTTGTCCCATGGGAACCTGTCCTCCAGGCTGAAGCCATAAGAAGCAAGTTCTCTTTCACTTCCTAATGGAGGAGGGTGAGGAGTCCATATTTCCCATGTGTGTCAGACTTGGATTTTCACAGACTGCTCATGTTCCATAGGATAGTCACACAGCACAGATACCTGGGTAGGAAGTAGTGTCCCATTTTACAGACAAGGACACTGAGACTCAGTAAGATTTGCTAAAGCTCTTCTGTCCATTTGCTCATTCAAAAACTGCACACTAAGGACCCGCTAGCTGCCAGGCCTGGGGCCAGCACCTGGTATACATTGATGAGCAAAATGGAACAGGTTCCTTCCCTCAGAGAGTGCAGTATCTCAGAAGAGACAGACACAAGACCAAGCACCACCCGAGTGAATAGAATCATACTGGTGATAAGAGACCGTGAAGGCATGAAGGGGGTGCACCAGATACAGCTCTGGCGGACGGGTGTCTTAGTCCCTTCAGGCTGCTATAGCAAAGTGCCATCAACTGTGTGGCTTATAAACAACAGAAATTTATCTCTCATGGTTCTGGAGGCTGCAAGTCCAACATCAAGGTGCTGGCAGATTTGATGTCCTGCAAGGGCTCACTTCCTGGTTCACAGACGGCGTCTTCTTCTTCTTCTTCTTTTTAAAAAATATTTTATTTATGTATTTGACAGAGAGAGAGAGAGAGAGAGAGAGAGTTCACAAGTAGGCAGAGAGGCAGGCAGAGAGAGGAGGGCAAAGCAGGCTCCCTGCTGAGCAGAAAGCCCAATATGGGACTCCAACCCAGGACCCCGAGATCATGACCTGAGTCGAAGGCAGAGGCTTAACCCTCTGAGCCACCCAGGTGCCCCCAAACAACGTTTTCTCACTGTGTCCTCACATGGCAAAGGGCCGAGGGAGCTCTCCAGGGCTGCTTTTATAAGATCTTTCATCACATTCAAGACAGTTCCACTCTCATGACCTAGTCACCTGCAAACGGACTCCTAACCTTCAATGTGAGGGTATTATCTGAGGTTTCTTTAGGCTTTCTGCCTTTGGGGCAGGAATTCCTTAAGAGTGATACTATGCTTTCTCAGTGCATCTCAGAAGGAGACACACTCTGTTCATTTGTGTCAATGCTGGTCAAATTAACTTCATCATTTGCTTAAGATGGGGTCTGCCAGGTTTCTCTACTGTAAAATTCATTAATAAGTAATTAATCAGTATTTTGTGGGGAGATACTTGAGGATATGTAAATATCCTGATCCCTATCAGATTTTATTCACCAGATTTAGCATCTATTGATGACTTTTGCCTAAATCAGTGATTGGTATGATGATTACAAAATGGTAATTTAAGAAATTCTATCATTCTATTTTTTTTTCTCTCTTTTTTTTTCCAATTTATTTATTTTCAGAAAAACAGTATTCATTATTTTTTTACCACACCCAGTGCTCCATGCAAGCTGTGCCCTCTATAATACCCACCACCTGGTACCCCAACCTCCCACCCCCCCGCCACTTCAAACCCCTCAGATTGTTTTTCAGAGTCCATAGTCTCTCATGGTTCATCTCCCCTTCCAATTTACCCAAAAGCACATACCCTCCCCAATGTCCATAACCCTACCCCCCTTCTCCCAACCCCCCTCCCTCATTCTATTTTTATTTATTAGCTGGTATTCTATTGTAGGATAGAACTTTCCTTCTTCCATTTTTATTTAGTCATTAATTATTCTTTCTTTTTGTATCTGCATGGACCCATGGATTCTGATTTTCCTCAAAAGTTTACAACCCATCATCATCAGTATTTATTTTGATGCCTAAACTGCCGCAGACTTGGCCATGGGGAGCTCCGTCAGGTCAGCTCCTGTGTCCTTTCGATATGTCCCTATTATTCCTTGAACATTTCCTTATTCTCTGGTGCAATAATGTGTTCTAGGCTCATTCTGTATGTCCCCTGCCTGAGAAATGAACGGGTCATTTCATCAAAGGCACTTCACATTTTGCATCAGAGAATGATATTGAGAAACTGATACTTGGTCGCCACGTCTGATCCTTGTTCTTTCTCCTATGCCCTCTGCACATACAGAGCTTAGAAATGTTTGCTGCTGTGACAGATTAGCATAAACTTTTAACAGGACTCATCTGATTAGATTGGGCCCACTTGGGTCATTCCGGAAGCTCTCTCCAATGTAAGGTCCTCAACTTTAATTGCGCCTACAAGTCCCTTTGGCCTAATCCCAGAGATTAGGATGTGGACATGTTTAGGATGACCATTATTCTGTCCACCACTATATATGTATGTGTTAAGACTTTTGGGATACTCATCATACATGTGTGCATACACACATCTGTATTTCTTTCTTTCTTTTTTTTTTTTTAAAGAGTTTTATTTATTTAGGGCACTTAAGTGGCTCAGTTGGTTAAACCACTGCCTTCGGCTTGGTCTTGATCCCAACTCCTGGTATCAATTCCCACATTGGGCTCCCAGCTCCACGGGGAGTCTGCTTCTCTCTCTGACCTTTTCCCTTCTCATGCTCTCTCTCTCTCTCAAATAAATAAATAAAATCTTTGAAAAAAAAAGATTTTTATTTATTTATTTGACACAGAGAGAGAGAGCACAAGTAGAGGGAGCAGCAGGGAGAGGGAAAGGGAGAAGCAGACTCCCCACTGAGCAGGGCGCCCAATGCGGGACTTGATCCCAGGACCCTAGGATCATGACCTGAACTGAAGACAGCCGCTTAACTGACTGAGCCACCCAGGCGTCTTGTCACACATCTGTCTGTATCAATCAATCAATCTATCTATCTATCATCTATTGATCTATCATTTCTCTCTGTCAGCTAGCCATGCTCCCGATTTCCCACGAACACCTCCACCTTCAATCCGATTCCACATGCGGGGGTTTGGTTACAGAAGGAGGAGTGAGCACATGAGTACCCCCGCTCCCGCAGCTGAAGGCTCGGCCCCACACATATCAGTTCCCGCCTCCCTCAGGAAGAAGAAATGAGGAAAGGGGAAGCCAGCACATTAAATTTTTAGAGGACAAAGTGAAAGATAGAAAATTATAGACCTATTTCAACCAGTAGGTGAAGAACAGTGAAGAGTCTGAGGTTTGCCCTCCTTTTACGCTAACCAACTAGCCTGCCCCAGTATTCTCGATGCTGACAAAAATCACGAGACTCCTGGGTCCGAGACAAAGGACTTTATTACTTACAGAACAACAGGCAGCATGAGCTTCATATTTGTGTTGCTTCCCTGTGCCCCGCCCATCCCAAGAGGAGTTACAGAGGGGCCCAGGTGGATGGTGTGCCCTTGGCTCAGCAGCCCCTCCCCCAGGGAACCGTACTCATCATGGGCTGTGAGCAGACATGCCTAGCTGTTGCTCGGGAGGAAGACGTCATACTACTGCACTGTGAGCACACCTGCTCTCCTGCCCGAGGCTTGTACTCACTGTATTTACTTGTATTTACACAAACATACTCAGAAAGGGAGTCTGGAACATAGGGCAGTTAGTGCTTCTGCTCCTTACAACAGACATGCGGAAACAAGAGACATGAAGATTGTCTCCCAGTAATACATTGTCTTCTAAAAAGTTACTTGTAATTCAAAACACGTTTTCCTATAGAAAGAAGGATGGTGGTTTCTGGGTTTTCCTATAGAAATAATAATGATTAACAATAAACAAACAAACAAACAAATAAGAAATAATGATGGTGGTTTCCGGGCTTACCCAAAAAGGCTTATATAGACCATTATAGTGCAGAGATTGAGTGTTGGACCAACAGAAGCAGCTATAGTCTGTAGGAGACTATTTGATAACATGAGAAAAATTAAAGAGAGAGGTAAAAGGATTAACACCTATGGATCATATGATATATTTTAGTTGCTTTACATTTTATATTTCATTTTAGCTTTGAGCCAATACTATGAGAAAATCCTACATGTGACAAAGCCAAGACTCGGGAAGGTTAGGAAGTTTGTTCAAAGCTACTAACAGTTGAGGTGGGATTTAACCCAGGTCTGTCAGTCTGCAGAGTACCCCCACCTCTCAACACACATTTCCACTGCCTGCATACAAGGCTCACCCCACTTAAGGTGAAACATACCCTGACATTCATCCTCCTTGAGTTCTGTGCCCTCCCCCTGCTCCCTGCAGCTCCTCTTCTTCTTGTTCCATGGTGCCCCAGTCTTCCTTGAATTCTCTCACTGGAAGACCCACCCCAAAATGCTCCTTGATTAAAAATTGCATCCCTTTCTTCATTACCTGCTGTTGAAGTTTTCATATTCTTTTGGGTAGCTGAATTGAGTGCTCAGAGGAAAACAGTTGGATGAAATTGTTTCGCAGGTCAAGAATGATTGTCTCTTCATTGGGTGATGGACATTGGGGAGGGTATGTGCTATGGTGAGTGCTGTGAAGTGTGTAAGCCTGATGATTCACAGACCCCTGGGGCAAATAATACATAATATGCTAATTAAAAAAATAATGATTGTCTCTTAACTACTTCAAAAGCATGTTTTTCACCTTTGCCTGTTCTTTTCTTCACTGGAAACCTGGTTCCAGAAGAGCCCTCTCTGATGGGGCTACTGGCCATGCGCTGTGGCATGTAGCGCTGTTAGCAACTAAGCTGTGGACAAAACTCCTGTGAAGACCTGGCCGTACTTCACTGAAATGTCATTAGCTTTTCCCTAATGCCCTTTTTCTGTTGCAGGATCTCATCCCAGATGTCGTATTATATTTAGTGGTCATGTCTCCTTAAGCTTCTGTGGGCTGTACCGGTTTCTCAGACTTTCCTTGTTCTTGATGACCTTGACAGTTTTGAGGAGTACTGGTCAGGTATTTTTTAGCATGTCCCTCAATTTGGGTTTGTCTGATGTCTTTCTCATGATTAGACTTGGCCTACAGGTTTTTCTGGGGAGGAGAACCACAGAGGCAAAGTGCTAATCTCATTGTATCAAATATCACATATCATATCATATCATAGTACATACTATCAACATGACTTATCACTGTTGATACTAATTAACCCTGATCATCTGGTTGAGAGAGTATTTACCAGGTTTGTTCACTCTAAAGTTTCTGCTCCATCTCCTTTCCATACTGAAGTCTTTGGAAGCAAGTCAGTCAGTGTTGCCTATGTGTAAGGGGTAGGGAGTTTACCCTCCTCCTCTTTGAGGAGGGCAGCGTCTATATCAATTATTTGAGGTTCTTCCATATGGGAGATTTAACTTTTCTTACTTATATATTTGGGTATTTATTTATTATTTATTCAATCATGTATTTATTTCAGTATTGACTCCTGAATATATATTTTGTATGTTGAGCTATAATACAGTACTATATCATTATTCTTGTTTTTGCTCAAATTGTTCCAGTTCTGGCCAGCAGGCATGCTTTCAGCTGACTCCTGCATCCCTTTGACATACTCCCATCATTTTGTTTTTTTGAGTATTTCCTTACTTTTCTATGACTACCAGATGCTCCTGACCCAGCCCTAGAATCAAGCATTTCTCCAGGTTGGTTTTTTTTTTAAATTGGAGAATGGGATGGAATGCAAGAGCTATCTGGGCAGTGGGTGTAATTTATATTTTAATTTTGTAGAAATATGAAGAGTTCAGGAAAACTTATGCACTTAAAGTGGATCAGCTCAGTGACCATGCCAGAATAGTCATAGTTTGTGCGAGACATATGTCTATAGTATGAGGGTACGCCTGTACAGCATTCACCACTGTGGGAGGATAGAAAGTGAGAGTGATGGAAGTCTGTGGGGAAGGGAGATTCGAGATGGGGTGGAGTGAAGACTTACTTTCCATGCACATTCTTGTTTTCTCTGAATGCTGCTCTGTGCATGCACAGTACCCATTTAAAAGACAGGCTGAAGAAGAGAAGGGTAGGAAGTGGATCTGGAGGTTAATGGAAGGTATCCAGCTCTCACAATGTCTCCTTTGCATTGTCTTCTTTGCTTTCCTTTCCTTTCTTCCTTCATTTCCTCCTTCAAGAGTATGAGCTGAATTCCTGAAGTCCATCTGTACTTGCGTAACAACTGTGCAATAATGTGAAGACCGTTTTTGAGGAGCCCTGCCCTAAAATACACTTACTTGTTCCTTTAGGTGACCAAGTGGCCTCTAGGAAATCAAGGGCTGCTGTATGACCGGAGTTGGATGGTTGTGAACCACAATGGCGTGTGCCTGAGTCAGAAGCAGGAGCCCCGGCTCTGCCTGATCCAGCCCTTCATTGACCTGCAGCAAAAGGTCATGGTCATCAAAGCCAAAGGTGTGAAAACTGGGTTCATTTCCCCGAATCGACTCTCAAGACGCTTTTTTACTCCTATGAAAGTAAAATAATAGGTTTTTCTCTATCGGATATTGAAATAATCCTGAAGGGAGTGAAATGTTGTCTAAGAAACAACACAAAGATCTTGGTCCTTGTGTTTTGAGAAATCTTTGGAGAGAGGTAAAGATATGACAGTTCACTTAGAAAATAAAGGAATATAAAATTTGAAATTAAATGTCTTTTCACCCACATTCCCTTTATTTCAGTCAGTTGTCATAATACATACTCAAGCTTTAATTCTTCCTTGTTGAGTTTTTGTTATGAACTAACATATATAAAAGTATAGATCAGCTCTTTCCAATGGAACTTTATGTGATGATGGAAATGTTCAATATCTATATTGTCCCTGTTTTTAGCCACTGATTACATGTGGCTATGGAACACATGAAATGTGGCTGGTGGGACGTGTACAGGTCAATAGTTTTTTGGTATAGTCACAAGATTGTGCAACCATCACCACAGTCAACTTTAGAACATTTTCATCACCATAAAAGAGAAACTTCATAGCCATTAGTAGTCACTCCCCATTGCCAGCCTCATCCCTGGCCCCAGGCAAACACTGATCGAATCTGTTTCTATGGATTTGCCTATTCTGGATGTTTCGTGTAAATGGAATCACACGGTATATGACTTGACTGGCTTCTTTTGCTTAGCACCATCTTTTCGAGGGTCGTCTATATTTTTGGAATAATATGCCATTGCATGGATACGCCATTTTGAAAAGCCCATTTAGTAGTTGTTGGATATTTAGGTTGTTTCCACTTTTTGGCTGTTAGAAGTCGTGCTGCTGTGAACATTTGTGTACAAGTTTTCATGTGGCCTTATGTTTTCCAGTCTCTTGGGGATGTACTAGAATTGCTGGCTCATATAGGAACTGTATGTTTAGCATTTCTGAGGTGGCTGCATCACCATTTTACATTCCCACCAGCAATACATGGTGGGTCTAATCTCTCCACGTCCTCAACACCTGTTATTTTCTGTTGTTGATTTGCAGTAGTCATTGTAGTGGGTGTGTAGTGGGTGTGTAGTGGGAACTCTGCTGCTTTGATTCAGATTTCCTTAATGACTAATGGTGTTGACTATCTTTTCTTGTGTTTATGACTAATGGTGTTGATTATCTTTTCTTGTGTTTGTTGCCCATCTGTATATCTTCTTCAGAAAAATATCTATTCACATTCTTTGCTTATTTATTCTTGAATTATTGAGTTGTGAATGACTTTTCTGTATTCTCTATATAAGTCCATTTTCAGATCTATGATTTTCAAATATTTTCTCCCATTGTGTAGGTTGTCTTTTTATCCTCTTGGTGGCTTGATTTTACTTTTTTTTTTTTATTTTTTATTTATTTATTTGACAGAGAGAGATCACAAGCAGGCAGAGAGAGAGAGAGAGGAGGAAGCAGGCTCCCTGCTGAGCAGAGAGCCCGATGCGGGACTCGATCCCAGGACCCTGAGATCACGACCTGAGCCGAAGGCAGCGGCTTAACTCACTGAGCCACCCAGGCGCCCCATTGATTTTACTTTTAATCTGTCTGCCTATATCACTATGAGTTGGCTCATGCTTTTTTATCCATTTTGACAATCTCTATATTTTTATTGGTGTGTCCTGTTGCGATTTTGATTGTAAAATCATGTATTTTGTAGTCATATATTTGTAATCATATTTTGATTGCATTACCATATATTAATTTCAAAAGAATTTATATCATATAATATTGAGTCTTTTATTTATAATAGTGTCTCTCTCCATTTAAGACTTCTTTAAGTACTCAAAATTTTAATATTTTCCAGAAACTTTTACACTTGTTTTTGCTATGTAATAATTTTTTTGAAAGAATGCATTAATTTATTTTTGAGTGCGTGAAAGAGAGAGGAGAGAGAAAGAATAGGGAGAGGTAGAGATGGAATGTTAAGGAGGCTCTGCACTGGGTGTTAATGTGGGGCTCAGTTTCACAACTCTGAGACCATGATCTGAGCCTAAATCAAGAGTCAGATACTTAATAGACTGAGCCACCCAGGCATCCAGCTATGTAATAGTTTATTGGAATATTTTTAATACTATCTTTTTTCTTTTAAATATTTTAATTGGTTATTAATGCATATGGAAACACTATTGATTTTTGTATATTAATGTTTTACCTTGTACTTTTTCTGAATTTCTGTTAGTTTTATTAGTTGATCAGAATATTTCCTTACATATTCTGTATAAATAAGCATATTGTCTTCTAATAATTATAGTTTCATATCTTTCTTTCTAATTTTTATTACTCTTCTTTCTTTTTCTTATCTTATTGCATTGGCTTAGGCTGCTTGCATAATGGTAAAGCAGTGTGGGAAAGATATCCTTCTTCATTACTGATCTGAATAGAATACTTTAAAAAGTTTCAAAAATAAGAATGATGCTTACTGAGGTTTTTGATAGATTGGTTTTACCAGGCTGAAATAGTTCTTTTCTTATTTAGCCAAATGATGACTAACAGTCAATTCTTTTTGAATGCTTTTTCTGCATCTCTTGGTTATCCTTTTTTTTTCCTATAGCCTATTAGTGTGATGCCTTACTTTAGTAGATTGTCTAGTACTAAATTATCCTTGGACCATTGTAGGGGAAACACTACTTGGCAATGACTTTTTGAAACATTGATGGATTTGGTTTATTAATATTTTTAGTATTTTTGTACCTATTTATTGGTGAGATTGATACATCACCTTCTTTTATTGTACTTTTCTTATTTAAGTTCAGGTATTCAGGATATTAACATCCAAAAAGCATTGAGTGGATTGCTTCTCTTTCTTTCTATTGTCTGAAGCATAAAGATATATATAATGATTATATAGGGTTTATTCCAGAATATAAAGAGTGGGAAAGAGAAAGAAAACAAATACCAATATTTTCCACTTCAGATTAGCAGCACTTTGTGAAGTGGTGTGATGTCCCCTCCCATCAGGGATCAGATATTCTGCTCACTTGCAGGGCACTCCCACACTGTGAGAGGACTAAGGGCATCCTTCGGCAATGCGTGACAACACAAATTGAATAACAAACACTAAAGCAAGACATTATAACGGTTTCATGCATGTGATCTGTCATTCCCAAAGATTTTAGGCATATTGAGCCCAGAGATCAGGCTCTCCAGTTTCTCTGTATCTCTGAGTTGAACACAGAGCTTAGTATATACGTAATGAATTTATTTCCCAAGAACTTTGTTGGGGGCCCTTGAATTCAATTCATGCATGGATCCCAGATTTTGTTGCCTTAACCAGAGGCCTATAATGACCTTTAGAAGGCAATTGAGCACCAAAGACTCTGAGTGATTTATTTAGAGCCTTGTGTAAGGATAGAAAGAGGCTGAGTACAGGCCCCCCACTGGCTGCCCAGGGAGTGTCCTTGTCCACATGCTGTCCTCCCTGCTCTGGTTACTTCCTTATAACCAGTGTTCCAAGCTCCCTTGACTGCTCTCCCCTGTGGATGCATACCTGGCATTGTGATGTTCTTCCATGCACACACTTTTGACACGGCAGCGTCTGTAATTACTCAGCACAGCTTAGTCCTTCTCCAAACTTCAGGAACATTCTGGATTAGTCCTTCCTCTGGCTTTCCTCACACAGGGACAAGAGTATGTAACTGGCTGTGCAAGTGCAAGTTGTGGAGGAGCAGGGGACATAGTTCATGGAATAATTAATACTCAAATTGTTGTGTCTCTGTCTTTGTCATGGTGAAAGCCCCATTGTGATGGTCAGGGCCTGAGGATCAGACATGATCCAAAGCTTGGGATATGCCCATTTGTTGTGCTCTTTGTGATGGAGAAGGACTGGGATGGGCAGGGATGAAGGCATGCATGACATGTGCTTGCCTGAGGGATAGATTGGGTCATGCTGGTGAGCAGTATGACCGGCAGTAGTGCAGAGAGGCCTGGAGGGCACAGGTGGGTCACACAGGAGGAGCTTCTGCTTCTAGTGTCCACAGAGTGGGGACCGCCACACATTCTACTCAGGTGTCTTGGCTTCATGCCTTTTCCTGGACTCTAAGGACTCATGGGGGACAAGGACTGCAGAGTAACAGAGGACCTCAGCAGTTCCAGCCTTTACCAAAGGTCTTTCCCTCCTTCATGGCACTGGATCAGTTTCCTCTTGTTTCATCCATGTATTTCAGTGTGATTTTATTTAAAGAATAAATGGCACTTTTGCTGGGTAATGGGTCTGAAAGATCCTGGAGCCGCACCCAAGAATCAAACAGCACGCCTCCACTGGATGCAAATTGCAAGAGGTTTATTGGTCACACAGGCGCCTGCGGACGCATCAGCCTTTGTGGGCTGAGCGCACCAGGCTAAGTTAGGAAGCAGATTATATAGGGCAAGGTTGGGGTGGCGGGAAGCGAGTTTACAGAAGCAGATGCTTGGTTACAGGGATCTGATTGGTTAACCTAAATCAAGCATTGTCAGGCACTGTAACGGTTTGTTCTGGTGGGAAGCGGTGGCGTGAAGTGATCCTACAGAGGCAGATATGCATGGTTACAGGAGTCTAATTGATCAATTTGATTCAGGCATGATTGGGCGTTGGGGTCAGGGTGTTCTGGCGGTTCCTTGGGACAGCACTCTGGAAAGTCCCGGTACATTTCGTTTCTCATTTGTCTCTCCTTTTGACAGACCGGGTGACCACAGACAATGTGTTGCCATCAGGCTATGGGGACAATAGGTTGCTAAAACAAACCTTACCAAGGAGGAAGGGGGTCTTTCAGGTCATGAGTGTTAACTGTTATTATTCCTGAAACTGTTACATACATATGCTTTATACTCCTCCATACTTACGCAAGTAACTATAAAAAAGCTTCCTAACCCCACTGATATGATAACAGTTTTATTCCTCTCTGTCAATCTATCTATCTATCTATCTATCTATCTATTCATCCATCTCTCTTTCCAGATAATGATGATTGATACAGGAGTCCAATTTGAGGCTGTCTCCCAGGGGCTATTGAGAATTAACACTCTATGCTGATATGTTTAGAGAATGAGCCTTCATACCTGCCTATCTCTAAAGGACTTAAGGTAGCTTAGAAAACAATGATCTTGAGATGTGGAGTCGTCCAGAGGTAGCAAAACCTTCTAAGGGATATATAGTGTTCCAGCTACTGTGGATGTGACTGACCAAGGGCAAAGTCTTTTATGAGAAGGCTATTTGCTGTACATAATGTTGGTGGTCATGATCATGCAAAAGAGAATCTCTGTGTTATAAAGAGATTTCCAAGATCTGGCCAATTATTTGATCCAACCAATTTCCAGAGTCATTACAATTCTTGTATATTTCATGATAATGGCCTTTCACTTAAATAGTTGATTCTTTTTGCCTGATAATAAATCTGTCTCTAACCTCTTTCACTAGGGATGGAGCCTATAGAGGTGCCTCTTGAGGAAAATGAACAGGCTCAGGTTTGCCAAAGCAAGGTCTGTGCGGACAGGTGAGACTCTACAGCAGGTGAAAATCTCAGGTCTGTTTGCAGGTGGCACAGAGGGGGAAAAGAGGAAAGCCCCGTAGATTGGTCCCCCGCTGCACCTGCCCATCCAGTTGGCTGCCCCTTTCCCCTCATGAACTGCATTCTGACCACACTGCCCCACTCTGTTCTTCAAACCTACCAAACATGCACCTTCCTCAGGATGCCAGCAGAGAGAAATGTAGCCATTTAGGGATACCTGCTGTTTTTTATGATGCTCATTCCTGGTTGTACATTTCATTTAGCTGCATTTGAGAGAAATGCTATTTTCTGGCTAATAAAGAGGTGGTTAGGCATCTTCTGCTCAGAACCTCTGATTGATGACAATGGACTTTGATGCAGTGTCTCAAAGCATTGGAGGGAAAGTGCAACTAGATGAGGTTTCCTTCTACACTTCCTTTTCCAGACACAGGTTGGCAGCTGTTTGATCCAGTAAAAATGAAGGATATGATAAGTTTTCCCCTTCTATCTTGTAATCCCAATGTAGGTTATTACCAAGTTTGCATTATAAATTCTGGTGATGTGTAGATTTTTAGAATAATTTTTAAAATTTTAAATTCTTTAAATTTTATTTTAAAAGTCTCTAAGATTGCAGAGTTAAAAAAAAAAGCTGGATCAATAGATGTACTTCTATTGGTAACTTGAAGGCATAGCGTTCTTTTCACAAACCAAACCCATATTCCTTGCGGTCTGGCCATGAAAGAAAATACTAGTCAGACCCATAGTAAAAATCCAGAACATATGTCTAGGTTCCAGTCCTTCTTAAAGCAAAGCACCACTCTAGAAGCTCTCAAATTCTAAGCTCTGTGGTATTCAGTGGCTATAATCAATATAAACAAGGTCTTTCAAGATGAACTTCTTAAAACTTTTTATCTGATCTGAAAGCTTTGCCCAAGCCCCAGCCCTCAGGTCTCCCCCGATGTTGGCTGTGTCCCCACAGCTTCTTGGGCATGCCGTCACTTTAGGCTTCTCTCTGGGGGGATGCATTATCATATTACATTATATTTATTACACTGTATTATATTTTGCAATCTAATGTTTTTGCTATTTAGAATATTATTTAAAGGAATACTAAGTAATATTCACTCCCCTCCTTTTTCTTCTCCCCCAGGGTAAATACTTACAACTGTGGAGAAAAAGTTTCAAGCTGGTTGTCAAGGTTTTTTGGCCGACCATGTCAATTGATCAAACAAAGTTCAGACTTTCAAAGAAGTGCAAAGAGACGGGGCAAAGGTATCACCCTTGGGGTTGGTTCTTAGGGGAGAGGCACTTGGGTTTGCCCTGGCGTACACCCAAATCAGTGCATGGAATGGATTTACATGGTGACTTGCTCATGCACAGAAAGCAGGGTATCTGCAGGTGGTCTTCAGGATGACCCCGAGGAGGGGAGGTGGGCTTCCAGCCAGGTGCTCTGCCCAACAGGCACTCTGTCTCAGTCCTCCCTGTTTAGAAGCACAGTTTCATTGTGTTAGAGAAAGACATTGGTAACTTGCTATGTCTTCAGATGGTATGCGGGGACAAGAGGACCCGGTTTCTAATCTCATGGCAGTGAGAGTTGGGCAAGCCTTGAGCCTCATGGTATCTCAGCTGGTGTAGATCCCAACACCTTCGCCTTGTAAAAGTGCTGGCAAAAGAGCTGTTGTTAGCTGAAGTGAGGCAGCAGAGAAGAAAGTATCTGAAGGTTTATGTCCAATGTGGAAAGAAGAGATCATTTTTGGGTGTCTGCTCATGCATCACTCAGGGAAGCCTTGCTTGATGGCTCTCCTTAGAACCAGAGTCCATACCTGAACCTCTTTAGTTCATTCCCTGTTTTATTTTTCTGTGTGGTACTTTTCCCATCCGAGAAGCCATGCATTTTACTCAGTTGTTCTGTTTATGAGATTGTGCTGGATTGTAAGGTCTGAGACAGGGATTTTGTATGCTTTGTTCAGTCCTGGGGCCCAGAGCAGCATCTGGCACATAGTAGTTGCTCAATAAATACTAGATGCATGGAAGGATAGGTGAGTCATCGCCATACTATCGATCTGTGTAGAGATGACCCAGCTTAGTGATTAGCTCCCAGAGAGACTGGCTTGTAATCCGAGTAGCATTTTGACAGTATGGGGACTGGTGACTGGATGGAGGACCTGCATGAGTGAAACTGTGAATCTCTGAAAACATATGGTGGAGAGAGGATTCAAGGGATGTAATCTACTTGCACTTTTAGAAGTGTTGGCAATTTTTCATGTCAAAAGTTGTTCAAAAAATTTGAGTTGTTGTGTGATGGAGAAGGGGAATAAATGTATGCTCCTCTTATTGAGGAGGGGAGCTGGTGGTATCTGGGCAGGGGTGAACTTAGAGACATGATGAAAGGGGAGAGAGAAATGGGTAGTTCTGTGAGCAGGGGCATGCAAGGAGTGGGCCTCAACAGGACCAGGGCCACCATAGAAATGAGCTGATGGAATAAACTCTGATCATTCCTAGTGCCTCCTGTCTACCTGGGGCTCAGCTTGATCCTCAGGAGGATGGCTAGAATCATGAAATGGGTTGTGGTCCTTTGAGATCTAAGTTTACAGGCAATGGCTTACTGGTAGACAGTGACACTAACATAAAGGTCATAATAAAGATCTCTTCCAAGGGCACGGGTGTGGAGGAGGCATCCTCTTCACCTGGAATGAGTTGCGGAGGGCTTCAGGGAGGAGGGAACTTGGGAGCTGCATCTTAACATGAGATAAGAGTTTTCTAGGCAGAGAGAGGCACGAAGGTTAGTCCGGAGCAGAATAATGGCAGGGCTTGGCATTTCATGGGCACAGTGAAGGGTTTAGGAGGGTTGAAAGTGGGTAGGGGTACCCTGGGGCAGAGCTGGGGAGAAGAGATGACTGTTTGACTGTAGAGTCAATGAGAACTATCTTGTGTTGGGGGCACTCAGTGAAGAACTCTGAGCTGAGGAGTTTCGTGATGCCACATGTGTTAGAAAGAGTCTTGACACCATGTGACAGCTGCATCAAGTATTCATTTAAAAAGATATGTATGAGCATACTTCTTTTAATTGGTCAGAAATTTTATTTCTTTCCTTTTCCTTCTTCAACTTGTATTTCCATTTGACTTCCTTGACATAATTTTATTTTATTGTTATATATTTCATACCTGAAAATCTTTCCTTGGGGCACCTGGGTGGCTCAGATGGTTAAGCATCTGCCTTCAGCTCAGGTCATGATCTCAGGGTCTGGGATTGAGCCCTGCATCATCTAGGTCTCTGCTCATCAGGGAGTTTGTTCCCCCATTCCCCTGCCTACTTGTGATCTCTGTCTGTCAAATAAATAAATAAAATCTTAAAAAAAAAAAAAACCAGAGTGTTCTAAGAGCTCATTTTCTTTCTGTTTCTGAGAGATTTGAGTGATGCTTTGAACATTTTTATTATTTCCAGGGCAGCATTTTTTTCCTTTGTAGAAATAGTGTCTTCTTTTTAAAAATGCAAGCTAACGGAAGCATGATTCATTTGCATTCCAAGAAAACAGGTCTTCTTTTTAAATTTATTTCAACTTTTTATTGAGGTGTAAGTGACATATAACATTATATTAGTTTCAGATGTACAACATGATGACTTGATATTTGTATATATAGAGAAATGATCACCACGATAAGTCTGGTTAACATCTATCACCGTATTTAGTTACACATTTTTTCTCATGATGAGAATTTTTAAGATTTATTCTCTTAGCAACTTTCAAATATGTCGTACAGTGTTATTAACTACAGTCACCATGGTGTACATTATATCCCCATGATGTATTTATTTTATAACTAGTAGCTTATATCTTTTGATTCCATTTACCCGTCTTGCCCACCCCTATCCCCTGCCGCTGGTAACCACCTGTCTGTTCTCTGTATCTGAGTTTGTTTTCTTTTCTTTTCTGTTTTGTATTTGTTTGTTTGTTTGTTTCAGATTCCACATACAGAGATGCATACAGCATCTCTAACTTATTTCAGTTAGCGTAATGCCTTCAAGGTCCATCCCTGTTGTCACAAATGGCAAGACTTCATTTTTTTAAAAAAAGATTTTATTTATTTATTCATTTTAGAGAGAGAGAGAGCAAGTGAGGGGCGGAGCAGAGGGGGAGGGAGAGAATTGCCAGCAGAGAGATGCCGGCCTCCATCGCACGACACTGAGACCATGACCTGAGCCAAAACCAAGAGTCGGGTGCTTAACCAACTGCATCACCCAAGCACCCCAAGATTTCATTCCTTTTTATAGCTAAGTAATATTGTGTGTGTATGTGTGTGTGTGTGTGTGTCTGTGTGTGTTGTGTCTGTGTGTGCGTGCATGTGCGGTTATCACATCTTCTTTATCCACTCATCCATCGAAGGATACTTACACTGTTTAAAATACTCTGTCACTTTTAGATCAGTCTGCTGGTGCAACAGCCACCCTTTCTCTGGTGAACGAAGCACAGTATTTGCTGATAAACAGATCTAGTGTGCTGGAGCTCCGGCAGCAGTTAAACGCCAGGTAAGGTCCTTTGCCTGGGGAACAGCAGACAGGTGTAACCCCTTGACTCTGGGAGTGAGCCTGGCACCCCGCTGGGGAGTCCTGGAGTCCCGTTGAGAGACGGGGGCCCCGGGAAATCACAAAGCCCTTTGGTCCAGTTCCCACATCTCTCCTGATGCCTTCATGGTGCTTAGTCAACCCCAATTCTTATTTTTCAATCATTCTATTTCTTCACATTTGTTGTAATTGAATTGGACTTGACCCAATTTCATTTCAGGCCCACCCTCCCACTATTCCCTGTCCCCTAGGAGCCTTGCCCTAGTTCCACAGTCATTTTGAGTGGAAAGAAGGGTGATTATGGGAGCTTTTAGAGTTGTAGCTCTAGAAGCTGTTTGCCTGTATTGTCAGACAGAACCGGCACCACTGCCTGTCTATGCTCACCCAGTGATTTCCAAGGGCCCTCGCGTGTTAGAGGGTCACCTCTAGATAGGGTTCATTAAACCTTCTTCATTGTTCTTTAAAGCACATTGAAGTCCCAAGGGAATCAGACCATTAAGGCAAAAAAATCAGCCCATTACTATGTGAGAGCTGGGACCAGCTGCTTGTCCTTAGTCCACAGGCCAGGAGAGCTGTGCCCACGCCTGTCATCACAAGCTGGGGATCCTGTAACTCACATGCCCTGTGGTCCTGGGCACGTGTGTGCATGCTCATAAGCATGTATTGATACAGCTTAATAAAAATGACACAGATGCACTGTTTGTAGTAATTCCTCTTTCTAGTCTTTGGCAAAACCACACAACAGAGTTCCCTGGCCATGGCCCAGCTCGCCTTCCTTGGGTACAGAAGTTTGATGCAGTGGCAGGTCTCTGGCTGTTCACAAAGCTGTTCCAGTACCGTGTGACACTCCTCCCCAGGTCCCTAGAGCCCTGGAGAGAGAGCAGGGCAGTGGTCGTCTGGGATTTGTGGTGTGCAAAACTAGGAGGTAGAGACAGGCTTGCTGCAGTCCTGGTTCCTACCAGGAGGGGGACCATACTTCCTGGTTGAATGTAGGGCTGGGGAGCAGGAAGTGGGTGGAACAGGGAGGAGGGAGGAGGACCAGCCTGTTTTCTAGAACCTGGGAGGGTCGCTTGGGACTCTCTGGTTGGTGTCTCTGTTCTACTTTCAAATTTGATAGACTCTATAATCCATATGCTGACCACGATAGCTTTTGAACATAAAGTTTTTCCTTTCACAAAGCACAGAAGGAGGGTTTGTAACTTGGAAGGTAAATCCAGAATCAAAGGATTTTACGACTGGAAAATATGAGCCCTTGCATTTCAGATGAGGAAACCATCCTACTCTTTGGTCATGGGAGTCACACGCAGTGTCTAAACTAAATGGGGTTCTCCTGGCTCCTGGCTTTTCACACACCATTCCCTGCTCCGGGAGCGGATGGCAATGTGGCCTTATCCTCCACCAGAGCCTTTCAGGTTCTGTTTCCAGGGAAAATGCCAATCCTACTTAAGAATTCTGCCCCACCTCCCAACTTAAAAGATTTTGTTACTGAAGCACAACAAAGCACAAAAATTGTAAGCCCATAGCTCAGTGAATTTTTACAGATGTATGTGCCCATTTAATCACCACCCAGATCAAGTAGAGAATATTTCTAGTAAACCAGAAACCTTCCTCATATCCCCTTCTAGTCAGCCCTGCCAAAGGTCACTGGTATTCTGATTTTGTTCACCACAGTTTCACCTGTTCTCGAACCTGATATAACGGGATCGTACAGTGTGTTCTTTTGTTGAAGTTTTCAGAGGCTTTTTTTTTTTTTTCAGTGCTTTTTCCCTTGGGGGAAGGTATGCTAGGAGGCTCAGAAAGTCATTTCATGGGGCCTCATGGCAGTAAATAAAAATTGTAAACAAGAGTTACAAAAATTTAAATTAAATTTCATTAAAATAACTAATAAAATTAGTTATTTTAACTAATTTATTAGTTAAATACCCTGTGTCCCGGGTATTTAACTATTTTATTAGTTATTTTAACTAATATGCTAGTTAAAACTGCAAACAGGCTGGAAGCTAGGAAGTAAATTTGTTTTTATTGAGCTATAATCAACAAACACTATTACATTAGCTTCAAATATATAATATAATGATTCAATATTTATATATATTGAGAAACAATCCCCACAATAAGTTTGCTTAATCTGCCCCCATATGTAGTTGATAATTCTTTTTCTTGTGATGGGAGCTTTTAAGATTTTTCTCTTAGCAACTTCCTAATATGCAGCACAGTGTTAATAACTATAGTCATCATGCTGTAGGTTACATCCCTGTGATGTAGGTATTTTATGACTGGAAGCTTGTATCTTTCGACTCCCTTCACCCATTTTGCCTGCTCCCACCCCTGCCTCTGGTAACCACCAGTCTGTCCTCCGTGGGGAATGTACTTGCTGTTGCTTGGTGATGTTCTAATATCCAAAAAGAGTATGAGCTCTTGGAACATTATAGGTCCTTGGTAATTAAGCCTATCGATGCTCCCTATATTTATATAGAAGTTGGTTTACTTGATCCCCGTTCACTTGGTTTCCAGAGTCGTTCATCTCTTCAGCTAAGATCTACTCACCCTTGCCACCAGCTCTAGGAGGCCTGTCCATGGAGGTGAGACTATCTCCCAGGGGATACCCTCAAGGTCTGTTTAACAGATGGGTGTCTGTTGGCCTTCCACTTGTGGTAGAAGCTTGTTCTGATTATCTAGGCGTCAGGCCAGAGGACAGTTGGTGAAGTCAGGCATCGAGAGCTAGAAATGTTGGACGATTACAACAGTGCAATTATCCACTCCTCCCCACTCCCACCCCCATTTGATATGTCTTAAACAGTGATGAGAATGGAAAGGAGGAATTATTCTCAATGGAAGACCTCATCTCACGGTTCCGTGCCAATATTATTACCAACGGAACAAGGGCTTTTGAAGAAGAGAAGTGGGATGAGATTTCAATTGGTTCCTTGCATTTCCAGGTGAGCTGGGGGAAGTTCGGTTCCTTCCTCAAGGGTTGCGAATGGAAACTGACCTCTATTTGAGGCCAGGAGGGTGGTAGGCAGGAAGCCCTCCCTGGCTTTGACTCTGCCCCGCCAAACTTCAGCAGGTGAGTGTGTGAGATCTGCATTCTGGGGCTCCCTCTGGAAGGACCCAGGGCTTATTCCCCACGAGGGTGGCAGTGGTCCCTTCCATGGGGCAGAGAAAATATGTAGTGTACTGGTGATCGCGGGCTCAGTGCCTCCTCACCATATCACTGTGTTTAGGCTTAAACTCTGTTTTCTTAGAATGCTTGTGTCTGTGAGAACTTTATCCTCTTGGAACCTGTTGGACTTTCCTGCCGTCAGGGGCTTGTGGCGGAAGATCCAGACACCTGATGTTCCCTTAGTGCCCACGGCCACTCTACCTTCTTCCCTCACTCTGCCTTCTGGCCTTGCCAGCCCTTGTGGAGGAGCTCGTGGTCAGAGACAAAGCCATGGCCTGCCCTCTCTACCCAGCCTCTGAGCTCCCCAAATCATGTGGGATGGGAGGAAGTCTTAGGCTAAAACCTGCATTCTTCCTTGGAGCCAATGAAGGCCCCTGAAACCCGAGCCCTCTGACTTCTCCAGTGTCCGGGAGCTCACCAGCCCTCCCCCACCTGCCATATGGCCCTTCTCTCCATTTCCTAAACGGGCCATGCTTCCTATCTCAGTGCCTTTGCTCCTGCTGTCCCTCCTGCCCGGCACGCTCTTCCTGCAGCCACTTAGGGCCTCCACTCAGATGTCCCCTCCTTGGGAAGGTTCAACTCTGCGTGGCACCTGTGTATGCCTTCAGAGCACACAAGGTGGGGTGGCCCAAGTATGTTTTGTTTCCTGCTGTCCCTCTAAAGCCCAGAACAGTCCTGGTCTCAGGACTCAACATGCTCAGGAGCTGTTGAGAGAACGAGTAGACAGGAAAGATAAGGAAGAGCTAGGGACGGAAGAATGGGTCATCTGCAGGGAATGTGCTCTGTTCTTAGTGGGGGGTGAAACTATTGTGATAGGAGTGTTGTTATTTGAAGGTATAAGTGGCTGTCATGGGGCTACCCTGTGTCCCGGCTCTGCATTTGGAAGGAACAGCACTGTAATACCCAGAAAAGCAGGAAACAAGCACCAAAATCTTTACTGAAGAACGTCAGAGGTCTGAGGTTTTAGAGGGCAGTTGAATTGCGTGGCACAAAAAAGTCCTAAAGAATTTCTTTTATCCATTTAACTCCCCAAAGTTCCTCTTATCCTGGCAGCCACTCCCCCTTGAAGAAAGCAATCCCTTCTCTGTCTGACATTCACTCCCATAGACCTGTCTCTGGCACCAACCTCCCCCCTCCCGCCCCCCTCATCCCTGCCTCCCGACCTCCTCTTCTCCTTCTTATTTCCCATTGCTGTGTCCCTGCTGTGTCTTTAAAACACTTGCTCTCGCGCCTGGGTGGCTCAGTGGGTTAAGCCGCTGCCTTCGGCTCAGGTCATGATCTCAGGGTCCTGGGATCGAGTCCCGCATAGGGCTCTCTGCTCAGCAGGGAGCCTGCTTCCCTCTCTCTCTCTCTGCCTGCCTCTCTGTCTACTGTGATCTCTCTCTGTCAAATAAATAAATAAAATCTTAAAAAAAAATGTTAAAACACTTGCTCTCGTATCCTGCCTGATACCAGACAGGCATTAATCTATGGTGTTTGAGAAATGGAGAGGAGGAGAGAGAAATAAAGGAAGAAAAGAAGAAAGCGAAAGAACTTAAACTAGCTTTCTTTCACGGTCACAATGAGTCCTGAAAACAAGAACACCTGTGCCTCTTCAGGTACTCGGGGACAGAAATACAGGAAAGAGTCTTTTTTTTTTTTTTTTTTTTTAGGCCCCAAATCTTTATTTTTTTCTCTCCCTCCTCCTCTCTCCTCACCTCTGTGCGCATGCCCCACATCTGTGAATCTTGTGTGTGAGCAGTTTCATCGCTTTCCCTCCTGTTTGTTAACTGTGTCCATCATTCCAGAATGTGCATACCGTTCCTGAGTGAAGCAGCAGACTAGAAGGATTGCAAAATTTACATAACGAGGACTGACAATTCTGAGCCTTTCATTAGAAAATCTGAGGTGTTTCTTGCTTACTCTCTTAGCCAGGGACCAATCTGTTTGCCTTTTGGCGTTTTAGTAGTAATTTTAGATATTCACGTCTTTCTCCTTATCCTAGGTGACCTTACAATAAATGGAATGTTACTAATAAGTATGACAAGACCGTAGGTATGAGTAGGGTGACTCCAAATCCCTCTTAATCCCCAAATCTCCCCAATAAAGGAGATAATACTCCAGACTAAGAATTTTATGTTTCTACCTCCTCCATTTCTCTTGGCTATTTGTGTTCTTACTTTTTTTTTTTTTTTTTAAATTAACATATAATGTATTATTTGCTTCACGGATACAGGTCTGTGAATCATCAGGCTTACACACTTCACAGCACTCACCATAGCACATACCCTCTCCAAAGTCCATCACCCAGCCACCCTATTCCTGCCCCCACCCCCCAGCAACCCTCAGTTTGTTTCATGAGATCAAGAGTCTTTTATGGTTTTGTCTCCCTCCCCAGTCCCATCTTGTTTCATTTTTTCCCTCCCTACCCTCTATGGCCCCCAACCCTGCCTCTCAAGTTTATAGGAAAGAGTCTTTAAGAAACTTTCCTGAGATGCTTTTCTTTTTTTTTTTTTTAGGTCACTGCTTTTAATAAACATTAATAAAAGTAAAAATATGCCAGCCCTTTGGCCTAATAACTTTCACTGGCAGAAGTCTATTCCATAAAATACTGTCATACAAGCATGCAGAGCAGTATTACAATCTTGCTTATTGTAGTGCTTTTATAAATATGGAAAATTGAAGGACATCCTGTGTATCTACAAAAGGGAGATTGGTTAAATAAGTTGTGCTATATTTATACAATGTAGTTTTGTGTAGGCACTAAAAAGTAGCAACTGTAGTTAGTACTGTGTCTTCTAAAAACTAACTGCTTAAAAGACGTTTGCCGATGCTAGTACTGAAGTGGAGGCTGTTGGCAATGCAAAAGATTTAGCACATCTCCTTTGGAAAGTAATTTTTCCCTGGGGATCATCAAGTCATTAAAACTTTGATACCTGTTGCCTTTATCTTTAGGGTAAATTGAGAATCTCATTTAAAGAGACCGATGCTAAAAAATGTTAAATGGCAAAGAAGTTTGTGTGGATTAAGACCTTTATCACAGTATCAGTGACAAGAGCAAAGAATTAGAAACTGTTTACATGGCTTCATAGCATAATGGGGAACATCAGTCCCCAGGAATGCCAGGCATCATGGCAAAGCCCAAGAATGGGGTCGTCTCTGAGTACAGACATGGGAGGGCGTCTAATATGTATTGTGAAGTCATGCCAACAGGGAGGGCACAGGGTGGCCTCTAAGAGCCCAGGGAGTGTCCTGCTGTAAGCCAGAGTCCAGAGCAAACTTACAGCCTTGCTAGCAGCTGCTTGCCTCTGGGGACAGAGAGGGAGGCCACTGCTGAGTGCTTTCTTTTCTAATTCTTTTTTTAAGATTTTATTTATTTATTTGAAAGAGAGTGAGAAAGTACACGCTGCAGGGAGCAGCAGGCAGAGGGAGAGGAAGAAGCGGGCTCCCCATCAGGCAGGGAGTCCCCTGCTGGGCTCAATCCTGTTCCCCCAGACCGCAGGATCATGACCTGAGCTGAAGGCAGGTGTTTAACCAACTGAAGCACCCAGGAGCTCCTCTTTTAATTCTTAAAGCTTCTGTATCATTTGAGTTATTTTTCAAAGAATATGTATCCTTGTAAACAACTTTTTAAAAAACATTTTATTTGTTTATTTGACAGATAGAGATCACAGCTAGGCAGAGAAACAGGCAGAGAGGAGGAAGCAGGCTTCCTGCTGAGCAGAGAGCCTGATGTGGGGCTCGATCCCAGGACCCTGGGATCATGACCTGAGCCAAAGGCAGAGGCTTTAACCCACTGAGCCACCCAGGCGCCCCACTGTAAACAATTAAAAAAAAAATCCCAATGGATAAAAGTGTACTAGAAAAAAAGCTTAAAAATGACAATGTTTTAAGAAAATTGATTTCTTTGTCTTGGTTTATAAAGAAGTACCTGGAAAATATCTTTCCTTCTGCCAGTTTGAGAAACTGTTTTAAGAGAGTCTTTTTACCAAAGTGATAGGATTTTTACTTGAAGTGTTGTCTGTTGGATGGGGCCCCCAGGTCCAGGGCTGGTGAGACATCCCTTCTGTGGGACATCTCTTCTTCTTCTCCTTCCCCTCCTCCTCTTCCTCCTCCTCCTTCTTCTTCTCCTTCTTTCTTCTTCCTCTTGTTATTGTTATTGTTCTTCTTCTTCTTCATTAACATATAATGTATTATTAGCCCCAGGAGTACAGGTCTGTGAATCATCAGGCTTACACACTTCATAACACTCACCATAGCACATACCCTCCCCAGTATCCATTACCCAGCCACCCTATCCCCCCACCCCCCGACTCCTTCACAACCCTCTGTTTTGTGAGATTAAGAGTCTCATGGTTTGTCTCCCTCCTGACCCCATCTTGTTTCATTTTTTTCCTTCCCCACCCCCATAACCCCCCCATTCTGCCTTTCAAATTCCTCATATCAGAGAGCTCATACGATAATTATCTTTCTCTGAATAACTTATTTCACTCAGTGTAATACCCTCTAGTTCCATCCACGTCTTTGCAAATGGCAAGATTTCGTTTCTTTTGATGCCTGCATGCTATTCCATTGTGCGTGTGTGTGTGTGTGTGTGTGTATACACACATATATATACACATATACCATATCTTCTTTATCCCTTCATCTGTTGATGAACATCTAGGTTCTTTCCATAGTTGTTTGGCTATTGTGCACATTGCTGCTATAAACATTGGGGTGCATGTACCCCTTCAGATCACTACATTTGTATCTTTAGGGTAAATACCCAGTAGTGCAATTGCTGGGTTGTAGGATAGCTCTATTTTCAACTTTTTGAATAACCTCCATGCTGTTTTCCAGAGTGGCTGTACCAGCCTGCATTCCTACCAACAGTGTAGCAGGGTTCCTTTCCCCTTTTCCACATCACCAATGACTTTTGTTTCCTGACTGGTTAATTTTAGCCATTCTGACTGGTGTGAGGTGGTATCTCATTGTGGTTTTGATTTGTATTTCCCAGATGCCAACTGATATTGAACACCTTTTCATGAGTCTGTTGGCCATCTGGATGTCTTCTTTGCAGAAATGTCTGTTCATGTCTTTTGTCCATTTCTTGATTGGATTCTTTGTTCTTTGGGTGTTGAGTTTGATAAGTTTTTCATATATTTTGGATACTAGCCCTTTATCTGATATGTCATTTGCAAATATCTTCTCCCATTCTGTCAGTTGTCTTTTGGTTTTGTTGACTGGTTCCTTTGCTATGCAAATACCTTTGATCTTGATGAAGTCCCAATAGCTCATTTTTGCCCTTGCTTCCCTTGCCCTTGGCGATGTTTCCAGGAAGAAGTTGCTGTGGCTGAGGTTGAAGAGGTTGCTGCCTGTGTTCTCCTTAAGGGTTTTGATGGATTCCTGTCTCACATTGAGGTCTTTCATCCATTTTGAGTCTATTTTTCTGTGTGGTGTAAGGAAATGGTCCAGTTTCATTTTTTTTGCATGTGGCTGTCCAATTTTCCCAACACCGTTTGTTGAAGAGACTGTCTTTTTTCCATCGGACATTCTTTCCTGCTTTGTCGAAGATTAGTTGACCATAGAGTTGAGGGTCTATTTCTGGGCTTTCTATTCTGTTCCATTGATCTATGTGTCTGTTTTTGTGCCAGTACCATACTGTCTTGATGATTATAGCTTTGTGATAGAGCTTGAAGTTGAAGTCTGGAATTGTGATGCCACCAACTTTGGCTTTCTTTTTCAATATTCCTCTGGCTATTCAGGGTCTTTTCTGGTTCCATATAAATTTTAGGATTATTTGTTTGATTTCTTTGAAAAAAAATGGATGGGATTCTGATAGGGATTGCATTAAATGTGTAGATTGCTTTAGGTAGCGTAGACATTTTCACAATATTTGTTCTTCCAATCCATGAGCATGGAACATTTTTTCATTTCTTTGTCTTCCTCAATTTTTTCCTGAGTACTTTACACTTTTTTGAGTACAGATTCTTGGCCTCTTTGGTTAGGTTTATTCCTAGGTATCTTATGGTTTTGGGTGCAATTGTAAATAGGATTGACTCCTTAATTTCTCTTTCTTCTGTCTTATTGTTGTTATATATAAATGCAACTGATTTCTGTTTATTGATTTTATATCCTGCCACTTCACTGAATTCCTGTATGAGTTCTAGCAGTTTTGGAATCGAGTCTTTTAGGTTTTTCACATAAAGTATCATATCATCTGTAAAGAGTGAGAGTTTGACTTCTTCTTTGCCAATTTGGATGCTTTTAATTTCTTTTTGTTGTCTGATTGTTGAGGCTAGGACTTCTAGTACTATGTTGAATAGCAGTGGTGATAGTGGACATCCCTGCCATATTCCTGATCTTAGTGGAAAAGCTCTCAGTTTTTTCCCAGTGAGAATGATATTCACTGTGGATTTTTCATAGATGGCTTTGATGATATTGAGGTATGTACCCTCTATTCCTACACTTTGAAGAGTTTTGATCAAGAAAGGATGCTGTACTCTGTCAAATGCTTTTTCAGCATCTTTTGAGGGTATCATATGGTTCTTGTTCTTTCCTTTATTGATGCATTGTATCACATTGATTGACTTGTGGATATTGAACCAGCCTTGCAGCCCAGGAATAAATCCCACTTGGTAGTGATGAATAATCCTTTTAATGTGTGTTGGATCCTATTGGCTAGTATTTTGGTGAGAATTTTTGCATCTGTGTTCATCAGGGATATTGGTCTGTAATTCTCCTTTTTGATGGGGTCTTTGTCTGGTTTGGGGATCAAGGTAATGCTGGCCTCATAAAATGAGTTTGGCAGTTTTTCTTCCATTTCTATTTTTTGGAACAGTTTCAGATGAATAGTTATTAATCTTTAACTGTCTGGTGGAATTCCCCTGGGAAGCCAAGAACCACCTCCTAGTTTTGTTGATCTGTTATACCATTCTTTTGGTTTCTATTTCACTGATTTCTGCTCTGATCTTCTGTTGCTGGGTTTAGGCTTTCTTTGCTGTTCTTTCTCCAGCTCCTTTAGGTATAGGGTTAGGCTGTGTACTTGAGACCTTTCTTGTTTCTTGAGAAAGGCTTGTACTGCTATATACTTTCCTCTCAGGACCACATTTGCTGGGGACATCTCTTCTGAGGGTCATGGCTCAGCAGCCTCAGAGGGGTCCTGGCCTGGGAATCATAATATCCTAGGCAGAGAAAATAGAATGTTCTGTTCTTGAACCTGGTGGGTTTAGTCTTCTGATCTTATGGAAGTCTTATTCCATCTGAGGTATTCTTATGTATAATCATGAGAGCTTCCACGTTTGAGCATGACTAAGTGCCAGGTCTGGGCTTTGCAACCTAGAATTAGTATCTGGAGTTCTCACTGAGTCAAGCTAAGGGGTTGGATGATGAAATGAGGCTTTGAGAGGTGGTATGTCTGCCTGGGATCAGGGCCAGTGCTGGGCAGACCCCCCTACAACACCCCCTCGCTGCTTATGAAGGCCTGCACATCCTGACTTTGGTACCACAGTGAGGTTATGTTTCCCCTGGCTTGGTGCCCACCAGCCAGAAGGAGAGCAATTGGAACAGGCCAAGACACATCCACATGTAGTTGTTTCTGATTTCAGTGCATACTTTGTGTTTGCCCATGAGTGAGCAGAGATCTGAAGGAGAAAATCAAGTGCCTTTGCCCTTTTTATATGTGCAAAAAAAGAAGCATTTTGTTACTGCCAAGTGCATACTTTCTTTTTTTGTGTTAACATTTATGGGAGATTTTCTCGTTGTGGAGCAATTCATGCACATGACAGACTAATAGAGATTCTACCATATGGTATGACCCCTGTTAAGACACATATATATACATATATACATGAATACACATGTGATTTTGTTTCCTACTTATCTCAGTTATAGACATAAATACTTCCCCTTTTATTTCAAGCCCTTTCTAGATTAATTTTAATACCTGCATGATGCATACATGGAGTGTGGCCATTCTTCTCTACTGTTTGATGTTTAAGATACTCCCAGATTTCCCCTACTACACATAATGTGAGAATGATCCTTGTACATGAAGCTTTGTTTGTACTTGTGATTCATTTCTTTTCTTTTCTAAAGATTTATTTATTTGAGAGAAAGTGCCTGTACAAGTAGGAGGGGCAGAGGGAGAAGGAGACAGTCTTGAGCAGACTCGGAGCTGAGCATAGAGGCCACATGTGGGGCTCGATCTCATAATCTTGAGATCGTGACCTGAGCCAAAACCAAGAGTCACCCAGGTGCCCCAGCTGTGGTTCTTTTCTTCTGTGAAATTCCTGGTAGTGAAATTTCTGGGTCAGAGGGTCATGGACACAGTAAGGTTCTTACTGGTGACTCTGTGCTGGGGCCGTGGATATTTATTTTCTCCTAGTTTACTTTACGATCAGTTAGTTTTTTTCTTCCTGGGAGGATCCAGGAAGAAACCAGAGATAATCATCCAAGATCTGCAACCACTCTTTTCTTTCTCTACAAAGCCCTGAAGCAGCAGGTTTTCAGCTGATGAGCAAACACGGATGATTCCCCAGGACCCTGTGAGGAGGTGCCCTGTTCTGGCTCCTTGCAGTCAGAGTATGATAAGCCCCCTGTGTGAGTGGAGCTGGATTCTGCCTCTTACAACCTGTCCTCTTGCACTCAGCTTCCTCCCTGCCCAGTGGGAATGTCTGGTCACTTTCATGGAAATGTTGTCTTTTCCATTCTCACCTGCCAGGTTTCAGGGCCTTGTCACAGATGCCAGATGATTTGCATCGACCAGCAAACAGGGCAGCGAAACCAAAATGTTTTCCAAAAACTTTCTGAGAGTCGCAAAAGAAAGGTAAGCATAATTGCAAGCTATGACCTCTGTTTTAAGATCCTGGCTTGTTATCCACACCAGAATTGTAGTTCTGAGTAATAGTGCTGGGTACGTTTTAGAAGTGGGAAGACCTGGGGTGCCTGGGTGGCTCAGTGGGTTAAAGCTTCTGTCTTCGGCTCAGGTCATGATCCCAGAGTCCTGGGATCCAGCCCCGCATCAGGCTCTCTGCTCGGCAGGGAGCATGCTTCCTCCTCCCTCTCTCTCTCTAACTGCCTTTCTACCTACTTGTGATCTCTATCTGTCAAATAAATAAATAAAATCTTAAAAAAAAAAAAAAAGAAGTGGGAAGACCTACGGCTGATGGGCTACCATTAAGATTCTGACCTCTTCCATGGCGTCATCTTGTTTTTCCTTTCCCTCCATTTCCTTACCTTTTTGAGTCTTATAATGTGTATTTTTGGTACTCTCAAATTTCAGTGAAGAGATATGGGGTATAAATAAGAAGTGAGTAAATAAGCAAAGTAATTTTATTGTCTTGATCATTATTTTCTTCACCACAGATACCTTATGAGCATAGAATGCCCTCTAGTGAGTAGAGTAGCTGCACAGACAAATTCAGTAAATTTCACTCTCAGAAGCCCTGTAAGATGTCTTCTTGAGGTTTTCTATGACCCAATGTTGTTTTCTTGGATGCCAGATGATAGAAACTGAACTACTAAAGGACTGATTCTTTAGGAAGAGCTAGTCTAGGCTAGTACTTTCTGTTTTTTTTTTTTGTTTGTTTGTTTTTTTTTTTTTTTTGTTGTTGTTGTTTTGTCAAGAATTCTAGGAAGCCAGGTAAGCAGTCAGGCTGCATGGAGCCTTTCTTGAACATGAACTGAAATAATGTAAATATTACTCTCTCTCCAGTAATAAATTAGAAGGTTAACTCACAGTAAAATGTTCTGCCCTATTTCCTGTGTTTATTTTATAGAATGTTTGTTTCATAGTATGTAACTTTGTTGGTTTCATAGTATATAACTGCCACAGTCTCCCTATGGATTCAAGATAGATATGGTCTGCACTCGAGTATTTTTACCAAGTGTCTGTCCGCTCAGTGGAAGCAGACTATGTCACCTGGGGGCGTGGGGACCTTGAGGCTGCACCATGCAAAGTGCCTGGCAAGGGGATGGGTGGGCCCAAATACTTTGAGGCGTGGAAGGAAATAGTACTTCTTAGAATCACTGTAATTTTCATGTGTACACATCTTTTTTTTTTAAAGTAATTTTTGGAATAATTTTAGATTTACAGATAAAGTGCAAAGAGATTACAGAGAGTTCATGTGTACCCTTCATCTATCTGAATGTGCACAAATCTTTAGGAATTAATTTGGCCTCAGCCCCTAGCCTGATGCCTAGAATGCAGGGGCATCCAGCTGATGTTATCACAGCAATGGCCGGGTCTGGGAGCACATTGTACGCTCCAAAGGGTTCTTATGGCTCACTTGCATTGGTGGCAAACGTGGAGTAGATTCACACAACTCTGTATTTTGGACCTTCCATCTTTATTCTAGAGAGTTTGGAGAATGTAATCTACACCACATTAAAAAAAAATAATCACATCAAAGAAAATGCTGGATTTTGCTATTATTTTCATAAAATAGTTTTTACATCAGGGAACAGGGCAGAAATTGGCCTGGCAGAGGTCAGAAGCAGAGAGCGGGTTGCAGGCCCTCCTACTGGAAGCTCTGGGTATATAGGAAGGAGGAAAAAAGGATGGGTCCAGCCATTAACAGGTGTGGGGTAACTGTCGGGAAAGGATAATATGTATATATGTAGGTATTTGTTCAATTTTAAGAAAGAGAGAGCATGTGTACAGATGCATGCAAGCAGGGGTATGTGTGTGGTGACAGGGGCAGAAGGAGAGGGAGAGAGAGAATCCCAGGCAGAGTCCACACTCACTGTGGAGCCCCACACAGGACTTGATCTCACCATCATGACCTGAGCTGAAATCAAGAGTTGGGCATTTAACTGAGCCACCCACGGACCCTGGGAAAGGAGATTTTATTTTATTATTATTTTTAAAGATTTTATTTATTTATTTGATGCAGGGAAAGAGCACACAAGCAGGGGGAGTGGGAAAGGGAGAAGCATGCTCCCCACTGAGCAGGGAGCCCCATGTGGGGCCTGATCCAAGGACCTGGGGATCATGACCTGAGCCAAAGGCAGACACTTAACTGACTGAGCCACCTAGGAGCCCTGGGAAAGGACATTTTAAATGAGAATCTTTGGTGTCTGAAATTGGGGTTCCTGTTTCTCATTATATTTTAGGACATGTCTTTAAAGATTTGACTTGATTTTAATTGAGCATTATTAGTTACAAAATTTTTCAACTGCTAAAATAATCTAGCTTATTGCTGCTGTCTTGTTCACAGGTGAACTTTGGAGTGTACCTGATGCATATGTCTCCAGACTTGTCTTCCCCACGTTTCCTGTCTGTAGGATCTCAGGTGCTCCCTGTGTTGAAAGAAAATGCAAAGCACCATGATTTACCTGCTTCTGACTAACATCAAGATGTTGCCTCCTAAAACGTTTTTTCAGCATAAATTAAAATTTCTCTTTTACAACTCTGACCACTTTTATTCAGATTGGCACATGGCTCAGTAGGCCGCTATCTTTTGAACAAGGAGAATTCTCTTGGGGGTAGAGGGAGCTCTTGTCGGCTTCCTCTAACTCCTGCTCTTCCTGTGTGCCCTGCCAGGCTCAGGAGGCCTGTTCTGAGGCCTCTGTGCTCTGTGAAGCGAACACAGCCCCAGAGCTTCCCCTATCTGTTTGAAGTAGGATAACTCTAATTTGATGAGGTTTTTTTTTTTTTTTAAAGATTTTTATTTATTTCTTTATTTGAGAGAAAAGAGAGAGAGAGACAGAGAGAGACAGAGAGAATGAGCAGGGCGGGGGCAAAGGGAGAGGGAGAAGCAGACTCCCTGCTGAGTAGGGACCTGGCATAGGGGTCTATCCATGACCCTGGGATCATGACCTGAGTAGCATACACTTAATTAACTGAGCTATCCAGGCACCTCCTACCCCAAGTATTTTATTCTTTATGATGCTATTGGAAGTAGAATTGTTTTCCTTACTTCTTTTTCAGATGGTTTATTTTTAGTGTATCCTAATGCAGCTGATTTTTGTATGTTAACTCTGTATTCTGCAACTTTACTAAATGTACTTAGTCTAACAGATTTTTAATGGAATCTTTAGGGTTTTCTGTATATAAGATTATGTCCTCTCTAAACAGGGATACTTTTACTTCTGCGTTTCCAATTTATATCTTGCCAGAGCTGATTGCTCTGGCAAGGCCCACTAAGCCTGTTGAATGGACATGGCAAGAGTGAGCGTTCTTACTTTGTAAGAACTTTCAGTTTTTCACCGTTGAGCATGGTTTTAGCTGTGGGCCTTTACCACGTTGAGATATGCTCCTTCTATTCCTAGTTTGTTGAGAGTTTTTATCACGAAAGGGTGTTACATTTTGTTAAATGCTTTTAATGCATCTATTTAGATAATATGATTTTTAGCCTTTATTCTGTTAATATATTGCATTAACAGATTTTTACACGTTGAAATAGTGCTTGCACTCAATGGATAAATCCCACTTGGTCATGGGGCATGATCCTTTTAATGTGCTAATGGATTCACTTTGCCAGTATTTTGTTGAGGTGTTTTGCATCTTTATTCATTAGGGATATTGTCCTATAGCTTTCTTGTGGTGTCTTTGTCTTGGGTCAAAGTAATGCTGGCATCTATGAGTTTGGAAGTGCCCCCTCTTCTTCATTTTTTGGGTGCAGTTTGCAAGGGATTGGCTTTAATTCTTCTTTGAAATGTTTGGTAGGATTTACCAGTGAAGCCGTCTGGTCCTGGGCTTTTCTCTGTTGCGAGACATGCTGCTTTGATGGTGGCCCAAGCGTTAGGGACACATCTGGGTGTGTGGGGGCTGGCCTGGGGCAGGGCGGGGTGGGGAAGAAGGGTTTGCTCTGCAAAGCTGGTCAGAACGGAGCCATGTCCTCTGTGTGACAGAAAGCGACCATGTCCACTCCCACTCACTTTTCTCTCTGGCCTTTGGGGCCTTTGGCAAGGGAAAGAGATGAAAAGACTATTTTATGACATGCCCCAAACTTCCAGCAGCAGGGAGAGAAGTTAAGTACTGCAAGGCTGGCTCTGGTGAGTGCCTTTTGCTCTCTAGAGTGACCCTGCCCTGACCAGAAGCAGCCATGGGGACCAAGGGTGCTCCATTTTTCTCAGCTTTTGATTATGCAGGAGGGAGGTGGGGAGCGGCCAGGGAGAGCACATGCGGCGGCGGGGATGCAGACACACAGGGACCCACCGCTAGACCTGAATGCTAGTGGGCGCCTGAGTGCTCTGAGCAAGGTGCCTGCTGGGGCCCCTGGGAGGGGATAAAACCTTCACCAGGCAGGTGGAGTTCGGAGCACCCCTGACCCCACAACATCTTTGAGAAAGGCCAAGGCTCTTCTAGCTGCAGGGAGAGTTCGGGGCACAAGGGAGGCAGGAAGAAAGCAGGCATACCCTTTCTAGCCTGTCTTTTTCCAATTCACCTGTTTTGTGCCGACAGAATTAACTTCTATGTATCTCACCTGGCAAACCCCCAAATTAGTCATAGCAAACCTTATTCTATATGAGCAAGCTATCGTACAGATCTAAGTCTCATCGGAAAAATGAGGAAAAGCACAAAACTTACTTCAGAGATTTAAGAATTAAAGGAAAAGTTCATGTTTAGCCCAATGCCGCAAAATAATTATGCCAAGTAAGCCACGTCTACCATCTAGTGGCTACATTCAGTAATGGCAGATTTTATTAAAGAAGGATGAAAGCTAGTTCAGGTCGGGTGGGCAAGTCCCAAAGGATGGCAAATGTTAGCGCGTTTTTCTCTGCCCGGCTTCCTTAGGGAAGCTCCAGAAAACTTTTCATTATTGATGTTGGAATCCTTTAAAAGTTAGTTCCTTAATTATTTCTTGGCCAGGTTAATTAAAAAAAAAAAAAAGATTTTATTTGGGGCACCTGGGTGACTCAGTTAGTTGTGTCTGCCTTTGGCTCAGGTCATGATCGCAAGGTCCTGGGATCGAGTCCCACATTGGGCTCCCTGCTCTGCGGAAAGTCTGCTTCTCCCTCTCCCTCTGCCTATCACTCCCCTTGTTTCTGCTCTTTCAATCTCTGTCAAATAAATAAATAAATAAAAATCTTAAAAAAAATGATTGTATGTATTATTTATTTATTCATTAGACAGAGATTACAAGTAGGCAAAGAGGCAGGCAGAGCGAGAGGAGGAAGCAGGCTCCCCTCTGAGCAGAGATCAGGCTCCCTGCTGAGCAGATTGATGCAGGGCTCAATCCCAGGACTCTGGGATCATTACCTGAGCCGAAGGCAGAGGCTTTAACCCACTGAGCCACCCAGGCACCCCAAGATTTTATTTATTTGTATATTTTAGAGAGCACACATGGTGGGGGGAGTAGGGGTACAGAGTGGGAGAGAATCTCAAGCAGACCCTGCACTGAGCATAGAGCCCTATGGGGGTCAAATCCCACGACCCTGAGATCATGGCCTGAGCCAAAACCAAGAGTTGAAGGCTTAACAACTGAGCCATCCAGGCATCTGGGTCAGATGAATTTTCTGCTGGCATGGCATCAACCATTCTTTTGGAGTCTCCTATTTTCTTGGGACTTTTAAAAAAACTAAGCTGCTTTGAATTGGCTGTTTTGTCAAGTGGATCTCTTCTGTCTTTTTCTTTGTTTCTGTCTACCTGCCTGCCTGTCTGGCTGTCTCCCTCTCAAGTTTTAATGTATAGAAACTGTACTCAACAGCAGGTCTAGGTTTTGTGTTCATGAGGTTTGCACACCTTAAAAAATCATCCTTAAGAAAAGAATGCAAAATAAACATCAGGTACAAAAAGGGATGTAAACTCACATGTGATAGGAAAGGGCTTTGAAGGGCGTCTGTGCAAGTGAGAGGCTTCAGCGCTGTGACTTTGCAAGTGATCCTCCTTTGCTCGGTTTGCCTGCTGCTCTCCTTTCCCCGTGCAACTGAGCGCCACTCAGACTCTCAAGGGATACATTGTTCCTGCTTTTTGCAGTTTACAGAATAAACCATGTTTTATTCACTTTCTAAAATAAACAGCCACGTGAAGACCTGTCCTGGTTTTTTCTCCCCAACCTGTTGCTGGAAACTAATTGTGTCATTATCACTCTGAGACAGTGACTTGCCTGGGACCCTGCCTGCTCAGGTTCAGGCCAGGACCTGAGATTTCCTTCCCACATGGGTGTCTGAGCTCACTGTTGCCAGGAGTTTATTGTTAGGGACTGAATGTTTTTGTGTCCCCCAAATACACATGTTGAAGCTTAACCCCCAATGTGATGGCATTAGGACGGGAGGCCTTTCGGAGGCATGAGAAAAGAGCCCTCACGAATAGGACTAGTGCCCTTATAAAAGAGACCTCAAAGAGCTTCCTCCCCCCTGCTGCCATGTGAGGACACAGCGAGAAGATGGCCATCTGTGAACGAGTCTGGTAAAATATATGTTTTTGTTTGTTTTTTGTCGCTTTTTGAAGCTAACTAGTTAACTAGTTAAGACATTTTAAGCAGGAAAGATGCAGTCAGCTTATGGAGAAGAATTGGGAATTGGACACTTAGGACTCTTCTACCCCTTCATGATTGCTTTCCAGCAGATGACGTCAATGCACACCTTTTGTATTCTGTGTTTTAGTCTAAACATTTGGCATACTTCAAAATGGACTTCATAATGTTAAGTGGGTGCATAGTTGCATTTATGTATTATAAGTGATTAAAATATACCCCTACTGAAAGATATGTTTCTGGCTTTTAATTTTATAAGTAAGATTGGAATATACTCTGCTTTTAAACATAGCTATTCATGTATTTACTTATTCTCTTATTTTTCCTTCTGCTAGATTATTCTTGAGGAGCCTGAGTCAGATTCCAGGACAATAGCTATGAAGATATTGCTGGGTATAGTCATAACTGTTTCCAATAGAAATGTACCAGTTTATAACTGTAGAATTTCAATAACATACTGGACCAGCCTTTGCGGGTTCCCTAGTCTTGGGCTCCCAGGTGCATCAGTGAAAAATATACTCTCTTTCCTCCCTGGTGTAGCCCCTTGTGCTTATGGCTACTTGTTACTTCCAAGGAGGAGCAGGCATAGTCTGAAGAAAATGAGCCAGAGTGGCTTCAGGATTTAGAGAAAGTAGCAATGTGTCCAGCATGGGAAGTGGGGAGACTAAGGGAAACTTTGCAGAGTGAACAAGTGACCCCATCCCTTCCCCCACTCACCCCAGAAAGTGAGCTGAGGAGGCAAAAAGATGCAGGTCCAATGTCAACATACGTAGGGCCTTGGGCAAAGTTCAAATGGGGCCCATATGCCTTGTGCCTACATATTTAAAATTCATAAGTCAATCAAAATGTTAAGTAAGATGTGTTCGACCAACTTTGACAAATACATCTTTATAACAAGAGAGAAGGACAGATGTGAATTTAGTATTCTGACCCCTTGGCACTCTGCACAAGAATAGGATGATGTAAGGAGAGCTGGCCCAGCCCCTGGTTGCAAGCCATGAACCCTTTTTCTTCTCAACCCTGAGCCATGAACCCCAGATGCGTGGACACCTGATCCCATAGAGCTAAATTCTGCCTGTGCTCCACTGCAAAGAGCCACTCCTTAACCTCATGTCAGGCCTTGGGGTGCCTCTCAGGGAAAAACACACATAGGCCTTGGAAATATGTTCAGTGTCATTTGGGCAGGGGATTCTGTGATCCCAGGTCCCTGGAGAAGAATCTAGAGAGAGAGAGGAGCCAGGTGGACAGGGCTCTTGGTACTATGGGTTCCTTGCCTTTTAGGGAGTGGTGGGTAGAGTGAGGCCCTCTTAGCATGGAGGCTAAGGCAGGGGCCCTTCTTGCTCAGGGTTAAGGGAAGTACTGGTAAGAACTTTTCTGGATAAAGTTAACTACCCCAGAGAAGACCCAAAGGTACTCAAGGAAAAGTCCATTTGCCTACCAGCTTGGTCTACAGTGAAGCCCACCAGGCAAGTAGCTCTTCTATACCTAGACAGTTTTTAATATGAACGAACAACTGAGGATCACAAGAATTTGAGAATGACTTCTGTATAAAAGAAAAAGACTGAAAGTAAGAGGAAAAAAAAACCTCAAAAAAATATAAACAGTGCACTGAAATAAAAACTTTAAAGAAAATGTAATGAATAATATCAGGGAAATCCTGGATATAAGAATAAGATACGTCTAAAAAGGAAAATTAGAGAACAAGAAAGATTTCCCCAAAATTAAAAACCTGAATGCTGGAATTAAAAATTCAGTAAAAGAGAAGGCACATATAGTTGAAGAAATCCTCAAAAATGTGGAACAAAATAGTCAAAGAGATTAACAGATTGGAAAAGTTGAGAAAATTAGAGGATCCATTTGGTGGTCCAACATCCCAACAATAGGAGTTCCAGAAAGAGCAAATGGAAAAAAGCTGTGGAGAGAAAGGGATCAAAAACATGAAACAAGAACATTACCACAAAACAAAGAACAGCATTTCTAGGTGGAAAATACTAAGGGAGTGTCAATATAATGGATGGAAAATAACTCATACTGGGGTGCTTCATTATGAAATTTCAGTATTTTAGGAATAGAGAGAAGGTTCCAAATTTTCCAGAGAGTGGGGAAAGAAAAGGTTACATATACAAAATTGATCATTTTTTCAATGGCAACAATGAAGCAATGCCTCAAAACTCCGAGTGAAAATAATTTTTAACCTGGAATTATATATCACGTGCGTCAGATTGTTGCAAAGTTGTCCACAACACTTACTTATATGTTGGTGTTCATGAGTGACACAGCATAAACTCTGAGTCTAAGGCTCAAGAGACCCTGTGGTTTTTGCTCTTGAACTCTTAGAATGCTATGCTAACACAGACTGTGGGAAGAGGCAAGGTCTACCTTACTGGAGGAGAAGCCACATGGAGGAGACATGAACCATCTCACCTGAAGTCCCCTAGACCAACCAGCTGACAGCCAATACATATTACCAGGTTCAGACAGAGGCTATCTCAGTCCAACCAGCCCCAGTCAAGCTTCCAGATGAATGCGACTGCGTGAGTGACCCCAGCTGAACCCAGCCCAAACTGCAATCAAGAAAAAATGAAACAGTTATTGTTTTAAGCTACTACTTTTTGGGGTGGTTTGTTATGAAACAAAGACTAAATAAAAGAGAAATCAGTACCAAGGAATGAAGTGCTACCATCATGAAACTCCAAAATGTGTGGTATTCGTTTTGGAACTGGGCTGGGGCAGAGGCTGGAAAGGTGGTGAGGGAATTGCTATTCCAGTAGGCATGCAGATCAGGCATGGCTAGCTTCTCAGATACCACACCTCTGATCCAGAGACCTGTGACCTAAACATACAAGTTTTCTGTCCCTTAAACACCTAATCTGCAATGGTGAGACTGGGATGGAATAGACACTTTCATTCAAAAAGAAAGGGACTGTGAGACACACAGCAGTTACTGACTGATGGCAATTCTGAACTCCAGGCAGGACCATGCTGCCTGTTGTTCCTGCTCTGGGGAGTAGGGTCCAGTTCTGTTCCCTGTCATGGTTCCCAAGTTCTCTGTTCTCCAGGGTTCTTAGCTCCACCTTCTGATAGATCCTTACTTTCCCAAACAAAAAGAAACAAAACAAAACCTCAACAAACAAACAAAAAAGGCTCCATGTTTAAGCTGTATAGCTTTATTAACCTGTTTCTTATCCACTGCAGGTTGGAATTTCAGATATTTCTTCTTATTTTGAAGAATTTTAGTTCCCTTTTAGTCCAAATTTGCTGTGATTTCATCAACACAACTATCTTTAAAACTTTATGGATTTTCTGTGAATCTTATTAGGATTTACTCCATGTTCCAAACACTGTATCCATAATTCTTTCTCATTCAGGTCTGTTAAGCTATGGAGTAACAGCCTTAGGATTCTTAGAAACCCCTTTGCTTAAATGAGAATATCTAATAGGCACTGCCTTAAATCTTCCTGAAATCTTATTAAAGGGTCTTACAGCCACATTTTACAATTGATCCCCAGCTGGACAGGCTGGGGATGCAAGATTATTTTATTTTACAACCCAGCAAGACTTAGGCCTTCTATATTTCTGCTAAATTCTGCTTGCAAACAGAATATTATTATATGCAGTTAGAAGCACCTAACCGACACTCTCGATACTGTCTAGAGCTCCCCCAGCTAAGTGGCTTAGTTCATTAGACACATTTTCATTTCCCAAACTACTGTAGGCAGTTGGGTAGTCATTTTGCCAATCGTTTCACTGCTACCTAACATAGCTAACCACATTCGCAGTCTTCAGTTGTAGTTTTCTTACCACTTTTCTGAGGCTAGATCTGGTTTCTTTACATGGTAGTCTCAGGTCAACATTCTAAGAGGGTGAGAGCAGAAGCGGTAAAACTTCTTGATCTCTCATTTCAGAAGTAACACAAAGCCACTTTCAACCTAGCCTATTTGCCAGAGAAAGTCACAAAGCCATCTCCATTCAAGCGGTGGAGAAATAGTCCCACCTTTTATGGAAGAAGTAGAAAAGTCAGGTTGCAAAATTGTGGGACTAAAAGGAGTGGGAAGAATTACCGTGGCCATTCTTGCCAACAAAACAAAAACATTGGACAAGTGTGAGGATAGAGAATGCAAATACTTCCAGACATAAAAGTGATCAAAAACTTTTCTTTTCAGGAAAACACTAGGGTATGTATTGACAAAAATAAGAGTATAAGTCAAGAAAGAATAAGACAAGTGATGGAACCAGGGGCTCCCACACAAGAGAGAAGACAAGGAACTCTCCAGGAAGAGAGGGTTGAGAGAGCCACATTCCATGTGGGAGCAGGAGCATCAAGGACACCCAGGGGAGTATCTCTGAAAAGGATATCTTAGAGGAAGAACACAACACTGAGAAATTATTTGACAGTATTGAAAGAGACATTTTCAGGGCTGTTGCAGGATATGGGAAGACCTAAACAGCTGTTCAGGGGGGAAAAAAAAAAAGCAAGTAAAAAAATTGAAGCAAATATTAACTTCAGAAAAACAGAAAGTTGTACAAGAAATGTCATGTAAACAAGTGCACTACTTGGCACAAAAGTGAACAATATTAATATAATCATCATTTAAAGAAATCATTGAATAAGAATTTAATTAAAATTGTGAGAAAACTGTTTTAGGAAGATGAGAAAGGAGAATGATCTGTAATGAAGCAAAAATCTCATTTAGTGTGAAAGAAAACCAATGTATTATCTAAAACTCATAGTTCAAAATGTATCTGTGTACTTATATTGTTTAGAAATGGGTGCCTCTAAAAAAAATTTGCCTCTAAGAAGTGGGGTGAAATGGGAATGTGGGATGAGAACGGGGGTTGTAAAATAGGGAGTTGATTTTTTTTGTTATAACTTCTTATTACTCTTGACCTTTTAAATTAGAAGAAAGCATTATATTACTATAAAAATGATTTCAAAAAATAAGTTGAGGAAAAAATATTGACTACTAATCAGGAGGAAAAAAATCATTGCTAAAAATAGTCTCAAGGGAGTGTTTGGGGCAAAAATCCTTAAAAGAACTAAGGATAACTTACATAATTAAAAATTTTAAATGTTTCACTTTAGTGCCAGTTGTTGTTAGAAGTTTTGGGACTAAAACTGAGTAAGAAATTCCAATCCCGGAAATTTATAGTTTAGTAGAGCATAGGTAAAATATAGATAAGCATTTTTGAAAAGTGCTACAATAGGGACATGTAGAAAGTAGTCTGAGACCACAAAGCAAAGAGAGACAAGCCTCGTTTGGGGTTGAACTGGAGATGGCTTTCTAAAAGAGTTGACCTTAGAAATGAGTGGTGAAGGATAAGTGGGTTTAGGTGGCCAACTAGATAGGGTAGAGCGTTCCAGATTAGAGAAGCTCACCATGAAAAATCCCAGCATGTTTGGGAAAGGGTAATAAATTCATCATGCTTTGAAACAGGGTAGGAAGCAGGGAATGACCAGGATGAGCCTAGCATGGTAGATTGGGGAAGATCTTAGAGGTTCTTGTGAGTCATGCTAAGGCAGGTGGCATGTAAGAATTTTACCCTAAGGTGTGACGCATTAAATGTGCATCTTAGAATGATCACTGGTTCTGGAGAAGCCAGTAGAAGATCAAATATGGGATTTGCACCTGAGGAAGGGAGACCCACTAGAAGACTAGACAGGAGGAAAGAGGTGAGAAATATTTCAGAGAACGAATCAGTGATACATCCTAGTGACCAGCTGCAAGAGAGAGGAGTCAAAGATGACAGTCAGGTTCACTCATCCATTAGACATCTATTGTGCGCCTTTTCTGTGGTGGGCTGTCTGCCAGGCCCTGGCAGGGGGTATGGGGAGTCATATGGTTGAATATATTTTGGTCATTGCCTTAGAGGGCTTTTTTATTTAGTGGGAACCCAGGAATAAATTAATAGTGACTGTAGCTGTGCTGCCTGTTCTCAAGAGGAGAACAGATTCCAGAGGGACTCAGGAAGAAGCTGCCGAAGGAGGAGGAGAGCCTGGAGTTGGTAGAACTACGGGAGCTGGGGAAGAGAGTTTGGGGAAAGGGTGGTCTGTGGTGACAGATGCTGCCAAGAAAGTGGGCATGGAACTAAGGTGTCCCCTGGATGGGGCAGTTAGGATGGCACTGATGATCTCAGAACGGCAGGGGGGTGCCCTCAGGTGTCGCTGGACGTGGAACGAAATGCTGGTGAAGGTACAGAGAAAGGAATAGTTCTCTCTTTCAGAGGCTAGTCAGGAAGTGAAGGAGAGACAAGCCAGTGAGAGGCAGGCTTTGTAAAGGTGCAGTTTGAAGATGGAAACCACTTGGGTGGTTTTTTTTTTCCTTTCTTTTTTTTCCTTTTCTTGTTGGGACCAGCTACCTAACGTGTAGAGCCTAGCACATAAAGAAAATTTGGGGCCTCTTGCTAAATTATTAAGACTTGCAAGACAGCACCAGCAGGGCACGAAGTCAGTGTGGGGCTCTCCTAAGAGCAGGACTCTGTGACTGCACTGGTCGGATGCCATGAACCCATCCTTGAATCTCAGGGGAAAGAGCCCAGGGAGGAAGGAAGAGTGGAGCTGCTTCGGTGACAGCCTGGTCCCAGAGCAATTGGGAAAGGAGGGACTCAGAGTCCAGATGGAGGTAGAGCCTTGAGCGAGAGAGAGAGAGAGAGAGAGAGAGAGCCTTGAGCGAGAGAGCCTTGGTCATCTACTGAGATGTGGGAGACAGAGGATATGGATGGAGGATGGAGAGGAGGGGGTGCTGGAGACATGAGTTTGCATACTGAACCATCTACAGATAGGAGGGCTAAATGGGTCCCCGAGAGTGGCCCTGAGCTCAGCAGGCATTGGCAGATGCAGCAGGGACAGGAGCCAGCCTGGGACTGACAGGTAGGAGAGGCCCAGGGAGTGGTGTGGCAAGAAGGCTCCTAAGAGGGTGGGCGGGGATTCATTTTGGGACAGTGATGAGAAATGGGGTGGCTGGAAAGACTGGTGGGCTCTCTCAGTGAGGAGGGAGTTGGGGGTGAAAGTGGGAAGGTAGGAGGCGTCTGGCAAGGGAGTAGAACTTGGGGGTTTAGTATTCTGGCCATAAGCTGATGGGGGAGTTGGTGTAGGGCCTGCCCAAAGGACTCATTCAAAGAGTTAAGGAGCAGAAGTAAGGAGAGCTAGGAGTTCTTCTGGAATGAGCAGAAGTGTCATTGATCATTGTCATTTTAAGACCAGGCCTAAGTGTTGCATGTGTGGCAGGGAGAATGCATGGAGGGGGAAAGCTTCAGGTGCTGGTGAAGGGAGCATCTGGCTGGCGAATTCCGCCGAGCGCCCAACGCTTGATCTCAGGCTGTAAATTCCAGCCCCATGTTGGGTATAGAGATTACTTAAAAATTAAATCCTGAAAAAAAAAAAAAAGGTGCCAGTGAAGGGGTCAAGTATGGGACAAGGGTTTCTTTCCTCTTGAAACCAGAAGAAAGGGTGAGAGATGACTTAGAGCCACCTTGTAAATAGACGCGGATGTTATGAGCCGCTAGGTACCAGCCCAGGCAAGGTAAGAGGAACCAGCAACGTGGCCACCACCTGGGAAAGGAGAGAACCGTGGAATTCCTACTGGAAACAGAGGGGGTCGCCCGCGAGCAACGACGCGAGCGGCAGGAGGCGGAGAGGAGTCGTCCGGGGCGCCGGCCTGGCCGCTGCGGGCAGGCTGCAACATTTGCTTCCACGTTCCTCGGTAGCAAGCAGGTCTCTAAGCCTCCACCGCCCCTCCGCAATTCGATGACCTCGTCCGCAGCTCCAGTTAGGCTGCAGTGATACAGAGGGTCAACCAGCGCCCACCAGGTGGTCCCGGTGTCATGCACGGCGCTGGGGTCCTGGGGCAGAACCTGCAGTCCCCCAGTCGTCTCTCCTAGCACCCCCTGGAATTGTTTCTTAGGAGCTGCCTGTGTTCCCCGGCTCACCTTTCTTCCTTTAAGCTTCCTTCTTCCAAAGAAACCTCCCGGTCACCCTTGCCTGGGTGACTGCCACCACCCCGCTTGCTGCCGAGGGCCGTCCCCCTCGCCTGCTGGTGCCCAGCTGGGGGTTTTCAAATCCAGGGAGCAGAAACCCAGCGCCGCCTCCTTCATCTGGAAGGCGTTAAGCCCTCTCCCCGATGCGGAAGACAGGAGGGCGATTCCCTCCAGTTCCCCGAGCTTGGAGGGGTACGGCTCCGCGGGTGCTCCCTGCGCCAAGCGGCGCACGTGCAGCGGGCGGCCCAAGCGGCGCCTGTGCTGCCGGAGTCAGCCCGAGGGGGATCCCCGCCCCGCCGCTGCCGGCAGCGGGCTTGGCGCAGGGCTGCGGAAGCCGCGGGAGCCGTTCTCCCTTTCCCTTTCCCGCTGCAGGTCCCACGGGTCGGGGCAGTGGGGTCGGGCGCTGGGGGCCGGAGGAGGGGAGGAGCCGGGGAAGGAGGGGACACAGGGGCCCGTGGGCCCCGCCCCCGCCCCGCCCCCCGCGGCCGGAGCCCGGGCTGCAGCCGGGCGCGCTGGAGCCTGCGAGCCCGCGAGCCAGCGAGCGGCGGCCGCGGCCTCCCCTGCTCGCGGTGTGACCCCGGCTTTCCGGCCCGCGGCCCCGCCGATCTCGGCGCCCGCGCCCCAAGGGGCAGGGATGCATCATGGCCACGCTGGCTTGCCGGGTGCAGTTCTTGGACGACACGGACCCTTTCAACAGCACCAACTTCCCCGAGCCCAGCCGGCCGCCGCTGTTCACGTTTCGCGAGGACCTAGCGCTCGGCACCCAGCTGGCCGGGGTCCACAGGCTGCTGCGGGCGCCGCACAAGGTACGGCCGACCGGTCCAGGCTGGGTTTTCTGGACGCAGCCCCTGCTGCGGTGCGCGCGGGGGTGGGGGCGCAGCGGGCAGGCTGCGGTAGGCGCAGCCCCCTCCCCCCCCCCCCCCCGCGGGACAGACGCCCAAGGGCAGACCTCCCCCCTCCCCGTTGGGCAGAGGGGCCCCGGGCATCTGCTGGCTGGCGCGGGATCTCCCGGGCGTGAGAGGAGGACAGCCCCGCGCTCCGGCCCAGAGCGGGCGGGGCCGAGCAGGTGCCGCGCCGACCCGAGGCTGGATGGAGAAGGTTCCCGGGCTCGGGGCCGTTAGCTCGGCTGGGTGGGCGGGGTGGAGCTGGAAGCCGGAGGTCGGCCCTGCCACCTGGGCCGACGCTGAGCTGCGCGCGGAAAGAACCGGGGCCCCCGGGACTCAGGTCTAAACCTCTCAGGCCTCTGGGGCTGCTGCGGGCGGCCGCGCGACCCTCGCGACAAAGCACGCTTCCCAGGGGACACCTCCTCCTCCCCCCGCGGGGCATCGCCGGGGACGCCCACTGCGCCCTGAGATAGCGCTCCGAGTAGTCCCCTTTTCTCCCGAGAAGCAGGTGGCCTTGGGAACCTTAGAGGAGCAGTCGCTGTGGGAGGAGGGGCGGGGGCGCGGAGGGGCGGCGCGCGCACAAAGCCTGAGCCTCGCAGCCCGAAATGAGTGTCCCCTGGGAAGAATGGCTTCTCAGTCCACCCGGTAGAGGCTTTTTTCTTCTTTTCTTCTTCTTTTTTAACCCTTTGCAGGAGGACAGGCGTCTTGCAAAGTGTGTGTTGTAAAGAGCTAGGCATTGAAAGCTAGCCATTTGGTTACCCAAGTAAACCCTTCCTCCTACTTAAACAGATTGTACCTTGAGAATTACCTCCCAGCACATTTTTTTTCCTTAGGGTTCATATCAAAGCTTGGAGATGATTTATTCTTTGAAGATCAACATTGATAAATATTTGGAAGAGATAACCCTTGATACCAAAAAGAACAAAATTGATTTTTCAAAATTCTTTAGATTTCTGTATGATGTTCACCTGCCTTGGAAGAGAGGGAGGTTGTATGTGGAAATGGTGAACTTTGGCAGTGCCATTTTTCTCCCTCTATTCGTAGTGTTTCAGTGCTTTACTTCCCTACTTAATTAGTTACCTGTTTTCAGGGGTGAGAAATGGGGCAGTTCTATCTCATTCTCTTCATGTTGGTGCAGAATGGACGTCACTGTTTGGAGGAGTCTCTTTGGTCATAAAAGCAGGTTGGATTAGGAAATGGAGGGACAGAATGATGTATTGTGAATTCAGTTTATCAGAATCACTTTTGTGAATTATTTGGGTCTCAATCTAATCAGTAGATTGAGTTAAAAGTTTTCAAAGGGCTTTTTTTGGCATCACGATATTCCATTCATTATGATCTCTGATTACAGTGATCTTTTGTTGAAACCACAGAGGCTCATAATTGTGGTCCTATGACCTTGAAGTGGTTTTCTTGGATTTCAAACCCTATATACATAGGTTGACCTTTCAAGCTGGAGGCTGAAGTACATTTTTATGTTTCCCTGGAATAGCCCCATAGTCTTGATCCAGTGTCCCTGGTCTGGTCTGGTAGGAGGAAATCCTGATGCTCCAGTGTCTGCTTTCTGCACCACCACACCTCCCGCCCCCAGGAGCCACAGCACTGAAATTGCATTGGCTCACAGAACTTTCTGAGGTGTCCTCTGCAGAAAAAGCAGAGTCAGAAGGTATCCCATAGAACCCCTTGACTTCTTGTCTTGGCAGCCAGCCAGACTTACTCCAGCATCTTTCACTCAAAGACCCCTACAGTATATTCAGATGTTTGGCATTGTTTTCACATCTAGAGCTGAGTGATTGGCTGGTACTATTAGCCAGGGTTCTGTAAAACGGAACTCAGGGCATTTATGTGCCTTAAAGTCTTAATCTTAAAGTCTCGAATCTTAAAGTCGGATGATCCCCTGTGAGAGAGAGCTCAAGAATTTTGATCACGGCCATATCAGTGTACATCCTATGTCACATTGCTAGGGATGTGAGCGCACGGTCTCACTGAATGCCACATGCCTCTGTGAAGGGGATGCTTTTACGATTCCCATTTTGCAGATGAGGAAACTGAGGCCGAGAGCGATGAAGTAACCTAGTTTCTCTGCTGGGAGTCGAGAGCTGAGATTCAAGCCAGGCCTGAGTGTGTTGAGGCCCCCTCTTGGGGCTGCTCTTCTCCCTGGACCAGCCGTGTGGCTGTGGATAGAAGCAGCACCTCCTGGGGGCTCATCCCATAAACCTGGGGAGCTTGCCAAATCACTTTTGTGTGCCAGGTACTTTTTGGCCTGGGGCAGATGAATGTTACAAGCATGAGTAAGAGCCCTGAGGCAGAATTCCTGGGCTGGTAGAGTTCACTTGAGTGGAGGAACAGACAGTTTACCAACCCTGCTGTGAATTAGCTGATGGTGAGGGAGGGGGCAGACTGTCACTCCAGGCCCTGCTGTGAGTAAGGCTGCCCACACCACAGGGAACACTTCTCCCAGGTTGCGCCTGGCCTTGGCAAGATGGGGAGTTCTTGGGGCAGGACCATCTGTGTGATGGACAGGAGGGAGAAGTGTGACCGTAGGACATGCAGACACCCTCGGTGTACCCAGCCGCCCAGCACAAGCAACTCTCCGGGGTTAGTAAACTTCTGTTGCTTGAAGTAGATCACACAGACAGAAAAGTGTTCAGGGCACAGGTGAGCAGCTGGAGGCATGGTCACTGAGTGAACACACCTGCATAAGCAGCATCTGGAAGGACCTGTGGCGGGTTCTCATTTGTATAGCCGCCCTCCTAGCATTCTCCTGTGCTGGGAATCTGTGAGCTGGATAACCTCATAGGTCTTTCCCAGCCCAAACTGGAGTCTATGCATCTTTTCTTTTCTTTTTAAAGATTTTATTTATTTGAGAGAGTGAATGAGAGAGAGAGAGAGAGAGAGAGAGAGAGAGAGCACACACACACGCGTGCCCGCACCGCAGGTGGGGAAGGGGTAGGAGCAGACGGAGAAGAAGAAGCAGACTCCCCGCTGTGCAGAGAGCTCTACTCAAGGCTGTATCCCAGGACCTGAGATCATGACCTGCTTTACTAACTGGGACCCAGGTGCCCCATGTGCATCTTTTCTCAACTTAATGATACATTAATTTAGATCATGTCTGCTAACTCCTTAAGAAGTTAGTTGTTTATTTAACTAGTATCATCTTGGACAAAAGGACATATTATGCTCACTATGCTTTATCTTCATTTTTTCCCCCAAGCTGCTAGTAGTTCCAGGGAAGATAATTAAGTTAATGATGAGTTTGATAACGCAAAGGTCAAAACAGATGCTGTATTTTCACTGGGGAGATGTTTGTTTTGGTGGCTATATGTTCTGTCTGGCCTAGGTAAGGCCTTTTGTTCTCAAATGTTGCATAAGTAGGTGTTTGTTTCTGGTTTAGTGTTTTAGAGAATTATAATTATAGGACTTCTAATTTAGAAAAATCTATACAGTAGAAATAGTAAGTCATAGGCCTTTCAAAATTTAAATGTGTTTGGATTGATTGATACAGAAGGCTAAGGATTCTTGTTTCCTTTTGATAGCCAAAAGTCGAAATGGAGAATATTTTTACAAAAAAAGAGACAACTAGTCTACCTGTTAAAATGGCAATTAAGACCGTAATTTAGTTCAGGAGATGTTTCGGTGCCTTTTGTGGACTAGACAGAATGGAGTGATAGTAGTGACCATGTTCTAGGGACTTGCCTGAGACAAGGAGCGTCCTAGACTTGCACCATCTCGCCATGTCCAGGGATCGCCCAAGTACTGGTACTGTTGCATGTCATAGCAGAAGAAACCCAGAGCAGATGGAATTCCCCTGGTCACATGAATGGGAAGTTTCACAGGTGGCATTTGACACCAGTCTGAGCTCTTAATGACTCTGTTTTATGTGTTGGATGTCTTCCTTCCAGGCAGCCTGTCCATTTGCCAAAGTTCTTTTCCAACATGCTTTGGTGATTCCTGTGCACACTACAGTAGAAGTGGCATGGATTATTTGAGGTCATTTAGTTCAGCCTCTCACTCGGTGGGACTCTGATTTGTCTCCCCTGTTGCAGATAAATTCCTAGAGGAAGAAGACCTGGCTGCTCAGTTCTGCCATGTTTCTCTTGAAGCTAACTAGTGCTAAGATGGCGCGTGCTAAGTTGATTGATCGGTGTTAGTTATAGAACACAAATCCACTGGTATTATTGCTGTAATGAATTTCCACCTTAATCCTCTTAAGGGACACATCTGTTTGCTACATTACATTCAGATTTTTAAAAGATGAGATCACTGGTAAAGTTGGCAAGTGTGTTGTGTCACAGAGCATCTTAGGACAAAACTGAAGAATGTTGTATGAACTGCTAAGAGCATCTCTGTGCCAGCCTAGTTGAATCTGATTCTACCTTAATTAGCTCAGTTGGTTGAAGCTGGGCTATTGAGATCAGGATCATGGGATTGAACTCTTTATGGGTCAACTGGCTTTGCTTCATGCATGGCCACAGACAGCATCAGTAACCCAGCCAGACATCCCGCAGGTGCTGTCAAGGCCCCCTGCAAGGATCTGGGTTGGAAGGGACTGGCAGAAATCTTTGGGGGGCAGGGGAAGGAGGCGTGTAATGGGAGTGTGCTGGGCACTACACGGTAGGCCCCCACGCATAACTTCATTCATCCCCATAACAGCTCTAGCAGGTGGACAATAGTATCCCTAGGTAACAGATGGGGAAACTGAGGCATGGGGAGGCTAAGGAGGTTATCTGAGGCCACACTGCTTTTAAGTGAAGGAGCTGAGATTTAAGGTCAAGTCTTCTTCTTCTTCTTCTTCTTCTTCTTTTTTTTTTTTTTTTTAACTCCAAAGCCTGTAGCCAACTGTGTCCCATTATTAGAAAGCCAGCAGAGCACATGCTTTCTGTGCTGGGGGAAGCGCAGGTGGGGGAGGGGCCGACTACGTTGCCTTCCCACTCCACGGCTGCCTGTCACCGGGCTGTGACTTAAATGGTTGTGCTCGGGTAAATTCGTCCAGTGAGGGAGCTCTGTGAGTCTGTGCCTTTTGTCCTCAAGAATCCAACCTGGGTCCCTCTGGAAAACAACAGGACTGCCTGCCTCCACCCTCCCCCTGCGGATCTGAAATGTTAGTTCTTAATGGTAGCAGATTTAAAACTGATTAACATGCTGAGGCTGCCGCTGAGCACCCCTCCCCCAGCCTTCTTTCTCCTCCAGGGTTTATTCCTCTGTGCAGAGGAAACTTTGAACATTCGGCAAACTTCTCTGCCCTCTTCCAGTCGCCGCTCCTGGCACCCTCCTGGTGATGCCCCTGGTGCCTGTGGCCCACTCTGGGATGTCCCCAGTGTAACCTGGCTTTTGAAGCAGGGACATTTTCAGTCTTGGGCTTGTCAGCGTCGTCAGCTCCTTTACAGAGACAAGCAGACTGCTTTTTGTTTTTGTTTTTGCCTTTCTGGCAATTTTATTGGGAAGTGTTTTTGGATCTTGCTCTGAAGTAAGTAAGAAAGAATGGGGAAAATTAAGTTACAATGAATGTTAAACCTTACCACAGGGGTGCAATCAGCAAAATCCAGATTGTGGGCAATTATAGTCTCTCCAAAAATTAAACTGCAAAGAAAAAAAAAGCAGGGAAACTTAGATTCAAAGAGATTTAAGAGATATATCAACAACCAATTACAATGTATGGCTCTCATTGGATACTAATTCAAACAAACACACGGTTAAATAAATATTTGAAGTCATCGAGAAAACTTGAATAATGACTATTTGATATTAAAGTTTATTAAATTTAAATTAATAAAAATAACATAAATTAATTTGATGTTAAACATTAAAGCATGATAACAATATTGTGGTTATATTTAAAGGCAAGTTTGTATTTTTCAGAGATACATACTGAAATATTTACAGATGAAATTATAGGATGTCTGGAATTTGCTTCAAAATAATACTGGATGAGGGGAAAGTAGGTGGATGAGTTTACGGGGGAATAAGACAGACTGTGAGTCCAAGTTGGATTATCGGTGTATGAGGAGGTCATTATACTGTTTTCTATACTTTTGTATATGTTGAACTTTTTAAATAAAAGAGCTAAAAAATTAGGTTATGAGTTCCAGTGTTCCCTTTGGGATCCGAGTCCTTTCATTAAGTGTCACGGGTGTCCTGGGTGTGTTCACTATGGCTGAGGCCAGTCGTCAGCAAATTTGCTGTTGTGCTTCCACTGGTATTTTTCTTCCCATCCTGATGGTTGCATTCTCCTTAGGATCTTTGAAAAACAAGTGTAGGACATCAGTCTTGTTATGTTTAGGATTTCTTTCTAGACTCGGTCCATTCTTATGATGAAGCCAGCTCAGCAAACATCCATCTCACAGACTCTCTGTTTGGTAAAGGAAGGGTTAAGGTGGAGAATTTATATGAGTAGTTTCAGTAGATGCCCTCCAATTTTTATCACTAAGCTGAGATGTTGCTCAGGCTATAATTAATGATACTGGTATAAATGCCCTCAGTTTCCCAGTGGCTGGTAGAGCCTGTGACTTGCTCTCTTGACCACACTCGAGGTCTTGATTTCCTCTACCATCACCTTGAGTTTGCCTCAGGAGAACCGCCCAGAATGCAGAACACAGCAGTGATGCTGTCATGTATTTGAAAATGTGAGTTGGTGTATGTTGGCACTCTGACAGGCAGCTTTTGATTTCTATGGGCAAGTTAAACCATTTATGGATGAGTTATTGGTGAGGGGGGGGAAGATAGATCATTTAAAAAAATAGATTACCATGCATGAGCAAAATTATATACCAGAAGTTGATCTATTTTTAGAGCCACATAGTAACAAATGGTATTACATTGTGTCTTTTTACAACTTGGGAACATACTTCCTCTTCGCAGCTTAGATTTGTAACCAGAAATCAAAATTTTGAACTCTAAGGGGGAATGTTTAGAACTTAATATCAGGAAAAAAAGTCTCAAAATTGTGAACACATTGGGAAAAAGGGAAAATGTTAAATAGCTTGCCATTCAATATAGCACAACACTCTTAGATTTGGCTAAAGGGACCCAGAAAAATGGATTTGTTGATTACCTTATCAAGTATTTTTAACATTCTCAGAAAGAAGAAAACGCAGAAGGAGACTTTCTTGTTATTGATTAGGCTCTTCTGGTTCTTTGGGCACTAGTATCGTGGCGCTGAATGGAATGCCAGGTCCCCACCAGAGTGCACAGGACACACCAAGTATTATTCTGAAGTTCTCAGAATGGAAGATGTAGCAGACGCAACTTCCGACTGGTCTTCTTCTTCTTCTTCTTTTTTTTTTTTTTAAAGATTTTTATTTATTTATTTGACAGATCACAAGTAGGCAGAGAGGCAGGCAGAGAGAGAGAGGAGGAAGCAGGCTCCCCACTGAGCAGAGAGCCCATTGTGGGGCTCGATCCCAGGACCCTGGGATCATGACCTGAGCTGAAGGCAGAGGCTTTAACCCACTGAGCAACGCAGGTGCCCATCCCCCCGGTCTTCTGATTGGGTGCTTGGGGGAGAGAATGAGGAGGAGGGTCCTTCTGGCTAAGTTGGCGTCACACACGGTACTCCAGCCATTCACTTTGCCTGTTCATACTGGCCAGAGTTTTGACTAAAGGAGTTTATCGCACTTACATTTTATACCACTTTAGTACTTGCTTTGTTTTCCCTGTGATTTCACCTTCCCCAGTCCTCCCCGCGTGATAGTTATCAATCCAGAGTCAAAGGTGAGTCCCTCATGACTCGTGAACACACGCGTGTGATGGTGTCGGCTCTGAGAGAGTGGACTGCGACAATGCTTCCTTCCCCTCCCCTACTGTAATTTAATTAAATGAAATTCAATATTGTTAAGTTTGCTGCACCCCACAAACCTAGCTTTCAAGCCTTGTGAACAGTTATGTGGGGACTTCTGTCTGGTTCTCTGATGTCACCAGGGAGGCTGTGCGCAGCCGAGGTGCAGGGGCGCGGGGCTCCCTGGGAGAGCAGCCGACTGAAGACAGAGGTTGATGATACCCCAGTCCCAGGAGAGTTGGGGGGCTTGGAGCCCAGTCTTCAGCGGTGCCACCCTGACCCACAGGCTCAGAGTAGGCATTGCTGGGCTGTCTGCTCCATTGTCTAGCTGTGTGTCCTCATGCTAACGCCCCACTGGCTGACTGACTGTGCTTCACAGTACATACATCTTGACATCTGGTGGGGTGGACGTTCTCTTCTTGCCTTGCAACATAGACATTAATAGGAAAAAGGTGAAAAAAGGTGAAAGAGGGTCCCTTTAATGGATTTTAATGTGAAGGAAACCTTACCAAACAGGCCTGTGTGACCCATTAAAGAGGGAAGAGAGAGGGGCACCCGGGTGGCTCAGTCGGTTAAGCGTCTGTCTTCAGCTCAGGTCATGATCTCAGCACCCTGGGAAGGAGCCCTGCTTTGGGCTCCATGCTCAGTGGGGAGTCTGCTGTCCCTCCCCCTGCTTACGCTCTCTTTCAAGTAAAATAAAACTTAAAAAAAAAAAAAAAAGAGGAAAGAGAGAGAGAATGTTACTCTTCTGCTCCAAACCTCCCTCACCGCCTGTCCTTCAGGGTCAACTCCAAAGCCCTTGAGTAGCTGACCCACTGGTTCATGAAGGTTAGGTTGGTTGGCCAGTTTTATGGTCAGTTTGGTTTACTGATGTAGCCCTAGAGCCTAGAAGAGTGCCTGGCACAAAGTACATATCCAGTAAGTGGTTGTTGAATGAGCACATTACCATAACATTCAGAGCTGGAGGGAAGGAAGAGTGGTCTCATTCCAACTCTTTCCATGCAGAAGGTCCTTCTGTAAAACCTCTGTCCTATGTGCTCTAGAATGAGAGGGAGTAGTTTCTTCTCCCTTCATGGGCAGCCTTTCCCATTTTTGAGCTCTTTTTGTTAGAATTTATTCTTTATTTGTGCCTGATTTTCACTTTTAGAAGTGGGTTTTCATAGCTTCACAGATGGGGATGGAGATGGGTCTGGATAATTTATTGGCTGACTCTGCCTAAGAGGGTAGAAATAGGATGGATAAGCCCAAAGGGCTGTGACTGCAGGGGTTGGTAAATGGAGTGAGCTGTGACCTGCGGATAGTGCCTAGAAGGGGATGCTGGAAGGATCAAACTGTGTATACCAAGCATACACAGACCAATACAGATAATATTGACTCAGGTAAGGAACACAGACCATATTTCTCCGCATTAACATGACAGGAAAGGAGCTTACCCCGTCATGGTGGAAGTAAAAAGCTCCTTTCCTGTCATGTTAATGCGGAGAAATATGGTCTGTGTTCCTTACCCGAGTCAATATTATCTGTATTGGTCTGTGTATGCTTGGTACCCTAAACTGTCTTCAGACTTGTGTTTCCACCTGGATGTGAACTTAAACTGCATGTTTGGAATCCAGAGTGATGTTGCTGGGGAGAGGTTACCATTAGCAAAGCTGGATTCAAGGAGAAAAAAGACCAAGAGGCAAGGAGTCTACCCACGTGAAACTAACAGAGCATCTGTTCCCAGCACAGAAGGAGCACGTGGGTAAATTTGGAAACTGCAGAAAAGCACACTGAAAAAAATAAAAACCACTCTTCTCACCACCCGAAGGGACCCAATCACTCTTACCACTTTGTGTCTTATCAGGCTTTTAATAGCTAGGCATTTTAAACTGTAACATTATGAATATGTTCCCAAGCCATTAATGCTCTCGGAGCATATCCTCTTTAATGACAGCATAGTGATCCATTCTGTGCCCATGCTGTGGTCCATGGAAGCATTGCTCCCCTGCTTTGTGAGGGAAAGGGCTCGGTCTCTTTTGTTATTTGTTATTTTGTTATTTGTCCCGTGTTTGGTGCTTAATAAATACTCATTAAATGAATGCAGGAGTGAACGAGCCATTGGATGTTTAGGTAGTTGCCAATATAAAAACACAGATAAAGCTGTAATATACATGCTTGCAGAAAGAAAATCCTTGTGCTTATGTCTGATTATTTTCTTAAGATGAATTCCTAGGGATTCAGTTGCTGAGAAGAAAGGGGAAGAATTTATCTTAGATGGCAGCTCTTGCCTCCATTTTAAGAAGAAGGTTGGTGGACACGTTGGAGGGCTGGGGAAGAGCTAGGCCAAGTGGTGAAGTCCAGCTCCTGGGTGACCTTGTCCGGATATGGCAGTTCGCGTCACGACTGAGAGGAACATTAGAATTCTGGGACTACCACCCGGTGGGACTCAGAGAAGGCTGTTGAACCCTTTGTAAATTATGTAAATGTATGTATCCCATTGCCTCTCCCTATTTTGAGGGACAAAATCATGACTATACTTTAAAAGTCAAAGCTAAACTTAGAACTGTTACATTGTATGCATACAAGTAACAGTACTGTGTTCCTAAGACAAAGATACATCTCATTAGATGCTAATGCTTCCAGAAAACTGAGGAGCCTGTATGCTGCAGGTGGGGTAGTCAGTGACTCCACCTCTTTCTAGAGACTTGGCAACACATACAAATCATAAAAATAATTATTTTTGACCCAGGACCCCCCTTACAAGAATTATTTGAAGAGACAGACAAAAATACAGAAATACTCTATGTATAAAGATATTCAAGGATTATATTAATAATGAAGAGCTAAAAAAAACCTCAATGTTCCATGATAAGGGAGATATTAAATATATTATGTTTTATTATGGACAGATTATCAGGTAGCCATTAAAATAACTCATATCCTCGTGCAGGCTGTTATAACAAAATGCCATATAGACTGGGGGGCTTAAACAGCAGACATTTATTTTCTCAATAGTTCTGGAGGCTGGAAGTCCAAGATCAAGGTGCCAGCAGATTTGGTTCTTGGTGAGGTCCTCATTTCTGGCTTGCAGATAGAGAACCACCTTCCTCCTGTGTTCTCACACAGCAGAGACAGAAAGCTCTGGTGTCTCCCCCTCCTCTCTCACTTCCTTTTCCCTCTTCTCCCCCTCCCCTTCCCCCCTTTTCCATTCCTTCCTTCACCCTTTTCCCCCCTTTCCCCCCCTTTTCCCCCTTTTCCACCTTCCCCTTCCCTTCCTTTTCCCTTTCTTTTCTCCCTCCTTCCCTCCCCTCTCCTTCCTTCCTTCCTTCTTTCTTTTGTGGTTTCATACCTTTAACTTCCTTTTCTTACAAGGGTAATCTTATAATCCCACCATGGGGCCCCACCCTCATCTAAACCTAATTACCTCCCAAAGGCTCTTCCTCCTGATACGACACACTGGGAGTTAGAACTTCAGAATATGCATTTGGGGAGACATATTCAGTCCATAACAACCCACGTGAATCATCAAATTGTACAAACGGAAATGTAGCAAAGAAATGTCAAGAATGGAACGAGTAACTTCCTTCTCCCAGACCAGCTCCCGTGGCTCTTCTTCATCTTACTCGTTACAAACGCGCCATGAGAACTGAGTCAGACTCGATTCCTCTGCTCACACCAGGCCCCTCCTCTCCATTCCTGAGTCTTCTTGGCTCTCCTTTGGACTCCGGCTCTGGAAAACAGCTCTCTGATCCGTTCCCCCACCCTGTTCCCTGCCTCCTCCTCCTTTGCTCTGGTGGCTGCCACTATTTACGGGGGGAAGTCCCAGCCCTTCACAGGGACACTCAGGGTTCTCTGTGACCTGGCCTCTCGTCTGCCGCTCCCCCATGGTCCCCGACTGTCCTTCCCTCCCACCCCTTCCCAAACCCTGTGCTAAAATGCTTGCTCTTCTCCTCATAGGCTGCCCTGGATGGTTGTTCAGGTTCTTGCCTCCACCTGGCCTGCCTTTTCAGCCCTCCAGCTGCCCCCAGACCCAGGCGGGCTGTGCTCCATGCGCCCGTCACCCATGGCACCATGTGTCCATCTCCCCACCGGGCGTAACCCTTCCGGAGCGGGAAGTATGTTTAACCTACCTTCCAGTTCAGGGTTCCTAGCACAGTGCCTGACACATAATAAGCCCTAATACATACTTTTTGAATATTTGAATGAATGTTCAGTGGAAAAGTACGGTATGTAGTTACATCATGATGATTATAAGAATTGAGTAGATTTCATTTTTCAAGATCCCTCCTCAGATCCCTGGTCTGAGAACCTGGTTTGCGTGTTACAACGTCCCCACAAACGGCGGGTGAGTGAGGGACAACCAGTTCTTCCAAGTATCGAAACCAGCACATATACCAAGTATCAAAACCTTGTTTTCTGGCCTTTTCCACACTGGGTCTGTGCTAGGATCTCAGAGAGGAAGCCCGGGGTCGGGAAAAGAAGGCCCACCGTCCCGTCAGGGGCATCTCCTGTTGGGGCTGAAGGCTGGGGACGAGGCTGGGTCTCCGCTGCATTGGGTGGTGAGGGCTCCTCCAGGGGGTCTGGTTTGAGGTCTGTTGTGTGAAGCAGCACCGCCTCATGGGCCAGATGTCCCTGTTTGCCTGGTTCCCGGCCTTCCTCATGCCCTTGCTTACTGTTCCTGCCCAGGTTGAGCTGTGGGGAGGGCGAGGAGAGTTGTGAGCATGTGTGAGGGCCAGGGTCGTTGAAGCCGGGGAGGCCGCTGCCGCGGTGGTTAGCGGGAAGCCCCCGGAGGAAGGTGGGTCTGGGAGATCAGAGTGCTGTTGGGAGAGTCCAGCCACCCTTCTTTCCACACAGGAAGCTTCAGCCCTCTGCCAGCCACGGAGGTTGTGGATAGGTTTTATTTCAGGTGATGACACTTGGCTCACAGGGATATATTACCCATTGGCCATATCAGATCACCGTTTCAGGCTGCAGGAGCGCTCCGGCTGGCTCCTGATCACAGCTTCCAGAAATCACCAACTTCCTGGCTTCTGCAGGACCTGGTGCTACCTGAGGGGCTAGTGTCTGGGTGGCCAGTGCCTGGTTGTGGGAGAGGTTATCCAGCCCTTCTGGGGGTCCTCCATTCAAGGTCCATAGCACTGGCCTTCCTGTCCAGAACAATAGTCAAGGATATGAGTAGTTTTTTGTTCCCAGAACTGGGTGCATTTTTGTGGACAGTGATTCATTGCTGAATTTGCCTGTAATAGAACCGCGGCGTGTCTGTGCAGTTTACAAGGCATGGGGACATAGGTTTGCTGGCTGATCCTCACACAACCCCAGAAGGGGGTGAGATGGGTCATTTAGGCTCCATCTCTGAGTTAAGAGAACTAAAATCAGGTTGGCTTCTTGACTGATGCCCAGGAACAGCCCCTCAGTGGATGGCAACACTAGAACTGTGGTCCCAGGTCTTCTGTCCTCCAGGCTTCCAACTCTCTGTCCAGTGGGGACTCTCAGCATCATCCTCAGTCTGTCAGAGATAAGCACGGGAACATAGGTGGACACCCACGTGTGGAGTGCATACGAACAGGAGGAGATTCGGCTGAGTTCATAGATGTTCCGTGTAACCGGTTGGTGATTATTTCTCTGAGAGCTGCCGAGCAAAGCTTGGTTAAGTGGGAAGCTTTCTTTCTGTCAAGCCCCTGATCTCAGGCCATGAAAGCCATCTCCTTTATGGTTAGGATTGGTTGGGGAAATCAGTCATAGACACAACAAAGAATGAAGTAACTATGGACAGGCAGCATATATGACTCACGTCTACATGTGACGTAGGCGGCCAGGGCTATGGAGATGTCAGAAGTGGGAAAAATCGACTTGGGCTCGCATTCCAGAAAGCCTCCTGGTGAGAGTGGGAAGGGTTGAGTAGATGAACGGAAAGGTGAGACGTGGATGGGACCGGGAGGGGGTGGGGCTCAGGTCTGGATGGCTCTGGGCACGTGAGAACAGTCCCCGATGTGGAAAGGGAGACCCACAAGGGTGGGCGGAGGGGCCAGGCTGGCACACTGGGCTGTTGTCAGTGAGCACAAAACCATTTGAGAAGTTACTTCTGTTCCATGTAATGAAAACTTAAGGGAAAAGGATGGAAAGAGGAGAGAAAAATGAAAATCTGAGAAGGGGAAATGATTACCAAGAAAAGGGGAGAGAAAGAAACTGGTAAGAGAAGAAAGGAGAGTGATGGACAGGCAGTCCCTGAAAAGCCACTAATGAAGAATGTGTGGGAGGAAGAGGATGGCTGGGGACAAGCCACAGGATGGGCCTGGCCTGGGCCTGGAGGGTGGAGTCTCCCGCTGCCCACGCCCCTGGTCACTGCTATTCCCAGTGTGTGCAAGTGTTAGTCGAGGGCTGAGATGACCCTTTTCAGGGACTTTCCCTCCTTCCCCTCTTTTTCAAACGTTTATGCAATGTCTTCTCAGCGTCAGACTCTGGGAGAGCCTGCACAGTAAAAAATCAAAACCAAAGGAAACCAGGGTCAGCAAAATCACAGTGGGTGACCCCTCCAGCCCCGTCTGTGCCTTCCATAGTCCCTCTCTTAAAACCTTGGACCAATAGCCTCCTCTCTTAAAGGGCTGTTGACAAAAACAAAAAAGGATCCTACCATCGAATTAGCAGCTCTAGCCCCCGCTGCCCTGGTGGGGACCTGTTTCCTGTCCTTCACCCCCCACTAAACCTGTGACCGCAGACTGCCGTGAAGCCGAGGCTTCCCTTGGGGATTGTTGCTTTAGCAAGGGGTGGTCTGAGGCTTTGGTCATCCAGAAAACCCTCCTCCCTGGCCACAGTCAGCCTTCACTGCCATGCATCTTAGACCTTGTCCGGGCTCTGCTGTTTTACCTCCTTCTCCCTCCTGTTCCATACTCACTCTCGCCCCCCCCCCCCACGTGAAACTGCCCTTGCTAAGGTGCTCGTCCTTAATGCAGGGGATGGTTTTCTGTCTTTATCTCATTTAACCTCTTGGTAGCGCTTGCTGGTTCTGGTCATCCCCTCGGAGGAGTGCGGCTGTTCTGAGTTCGATAGTGACAGATTCCCCTTCCCCTTTCTTCCTTCTCAGCCCTCAGTGTCCTCCTGCCCTTTGAGTGTTGGCCTTTCTCAGGGCTTTGTCCCAAGACCATGCCTTCTCCTCACAGATGACCTCGTTTTCTGGGTGGCTCCCAGAGCTTGCTGATAAACCCCTCATTCTTTTTTCTAGCCCAGCATTCTGTCTGGTCCTGAGGGCAACGATCCAGTGGCCTGTGGATGGCTCCCCTTGGATGTCCCACGGATGCTGGACGTGCACGGGGTCGAGATCGGATCTTCTTATCTTCCCACAGACCCGCAGTGCCTCTGTGAAGAACAGACCCTATGTGGCGAGCTGCCCAAACCAACAGCCTCTCCCTGGCTCTGGCCGCCATCTCTCAGCCCTCCCATGTGGGTGACTCTGTTGGCTCTTGGCACTTCTTGCCCCATTCCGTAGATAGTCCCTGGCATATGGAAAGTGCCCAGCAAATGGTGAAATGAAGGAAAAGCAAGCAAGATAATGTGTGAGAAAGTGTCTGTCACGTGGCAGTTGTTCAAAAAGTGTCCTTTATTAGTTACCCACAGCTGCGAACAAATCCCTCTGAAGCGTAGTTGCTTAACATGTTTGCGTTCTCTCTCCCATTTTCCTCGGACCAGGAGTTTGGGAGATCGTGCCGGGTGGTTCTGGCTCGGGGTCTGTCATGAGGGTGCAGCCAGGCCATGGCTTCTTCGGTTCCTGGGCTGGACAGATGCAGGGAGCTGGGCGTTCCTGGGGTGGCTCTCGTTATCTCTCTGGTCTTGTTCTCTCTCTGGTCTCTCCACGGGTCTCTCGTGTCATGGCTTTCAGGTAGTGGACTTCTTCCATAGCCGCTCAGGGCTCTAGACGGAGCCCAGGGGGTGCTATCTCCCTTTTTCTGTCCCTCTCATTGGTCCTCTATGGGTTTGAGCAAGTCAGCAAGCCTGGCCAGCGTTCAAGACACCAGTGTCCCATGGTGCGAGGTGTCAAAGATTTATGAACTTCTTAAAAAGACATTTATACACATTTATACATTTATAAATCGCCTTGATTTTTGGTGTGCAATCCTAGGAGTTTGGACATAGGTAGAAGTTCTCATAACTACTAGAGGATACGGGAGCGCTGCAGCAACTTGAAGAATTCCCTAAGGCTATCTGTTCGTTGTCAGACTTTCCCCTCAGCCCTGACTCCTGGTAACCACAGGTCTGTTCTCTCTCCCTATAGTTTTATGTTTTCTGGAAGATAATATAAAGAATCATTAAGCATGCAGCCTTCAGAGACTGGCTTCTTTCACTCTTCATAATGCCCTTGAGATCCATCTAAGTTGTGTGTTTCGACACTTTATGCCTTGCTAATGCTGAGTGGCATTACATTGTGTGGATGTATCAGTTTGGTCATTCATTCAGTCCTCGAAGGGCATTTGTGTTATTTCCAGTGTTTGATGATTACAAATAAGGCTGCTATAAGCATTTGATCGGGAGGCTCATGGCATAGTCCGTATGTCCTACTGCCTTTTCTGCTGTAAACGTTCGTGTAGAGATACTGTGTGAACATACGTTTTCAGTTTTCTAGGATAAATACCTAGAAGTGGGATTGCTTTTCTGGCAGAGAATGACCTGGCACTCTCTTTGGCAGGCCTGTCAGGGGCTTTGTACTTACTAGGCAAATTACCCTTTGTCGGAAGAATTTGTTATTCGAGTCTTTGAACTTCAGAGTAGAAGAACCTTTCCAAACCCTGCCCAGAGAAAGGACCATTCATGTAAAAATCATTGTCAGTAGGTATCGTACAATTCCTTATTCTTCCGTCATCAGAGGCCCTGCTGGGGATGAACGTGAGGCGAAGTCCCAAGGTCCCGAGGTCCCGCTGTAGCCTCCTCACCCTGAGCTGTGACATCACCCGCCACTCACTCTGTACCCTCCTTTCCACGACTTTACAAGGGGACAGTGCCTGTGACAGAACTGTGTGGGGACCATTTTTTCAAACCCCATGGGGCACAGATCATCAGAAATTCTCTCAGCTGGAAAAATACCATAAATCAGTGAAGCAGCAGGCAGCCTTGGAGGGTCTCAGAGTATGAAAAATGCACTTGGATCATCACAGAGATGAAGTGAGCTGTGGTGGGTAGGTGGCTGGACGGCTGTGGCTTTCTTCCTCTGGCGAGTCAGAGAAGAGACCCATCTACAGTGAAGGGATGGTGGTGGGATCAGTGGGGAGAGGCTAAACCCTTAAGAAGTCCAGAGGCTAGAGTGTTAACGATTTGTTTGTTTGTTTTTTAAAGATTTTATTTATTTATTTGACAGACAGAGATCACAAGTCATCAGAGAGGCAGGCAGAGAGAGAGGACGAAGCAGGCCCTCTGCTGAGCAGAGAGCCCACCGCGGGGCTCGAACCTAGGACCCTGGGATCATAACCTGAGCCGAAGGCAGAGGCTTTAAACCACTGAGCCACCCAGGCGTCCCCTGTTTTCTTTTTTAAAGATTTATTTATTTGAGAGAGAGAGAATGTGTGTGCAGGCATGAGTGGGGGGAGGCGCAGAGGGAGCTAATCCTCAAACAGACTCTCCACTGAGTGTGGAGCCCTATGCTGGACTTGATCTCACAACCCACGAGATCATGACCTGAGCTGAAACCGAGATTTGGACGCTTACTGGACGGGGCCACCCAGATGCCCAAAGATCTGGTTTTAATGAATTTCACCTTCTCTTTACTAAGAGAGCTCAGGGTCTGGAAGGTTGCGAAGACCTCAAGGTGGCCCTCAGTGGAGAACCCCCCTTTGTCAGGCTTCTTGAACATTCCATGTGTCCTTGACTAAATGAAGCTCCCAGCCTGGAGACCTGCCTGGAATGCACAAGCAGGGCCCTCCTTTTAGCTCTCTCTCTATTCTGTGGGGTTATTGGGGATACTTAGTTTCCTTAGGGTATCTTAGTACATAAATCAGGTAGACGCCTAAATAGGGGGAGTTCAGTGTGATTCTCTAAGGATCTGTAACAACTGAGGACGCCAGTGCTCCTCTAGGAATAAACAAGGGAGTGAAAGGTGAAATCAGGCCTGATGCTCACAGAAGCCTTTCAGTCGCCCTACATCCATTTGAATTTTTGCTCTCTGTCGGGTTCCCTGCATTGCACTTGGAAATTGAAGAAGAAAAAAGACTGGGCCTTGTTGCCAAGCGTTTATAGGCCACAACTGTGACAGGCTGGCCTGATAGCCTCACCATAGGTATCGCTTTATTTCTATGAAAAATGCATTCAGAGTTGCAGACACCAAGTCATGGTGAGCTTTTGAATGTCACCCATGGGTAGACTGGGGGCTGTGCTTACATAGGTAATCGTGATTGGCCTATATTCAGTTTTATCAATCTTTTTGGTTTCTGTCAAGATGTTTAGGACAATGTCCTTTGGTTGCCTCCCCGAGAAGTCAGTCTCGTCCTCTCCCTCTCTCTCTTTCTCTCTCGGTTTCCTAGTCTCTGCCCATGTCCCTGGGCACTCAAGAGCTCTCTTTTCCTGATTCTGCCTCCAATGACTGAAGCCTTCTCCCTCTGATACGTCCAACTGACACTGAGCCTTTTGGTTCTCTCATTCGTCCAGAATTCAGAAGCTTCCACCAGGCTCCCCTTTTAGAAGAAAGTGGGGGGTGGTCTTCTGAGGGGATGTGGGGTTAACTTCTTGTGTATCCTGAGATTTTGAGTTTTGTTTCTAACGTTTGTGTTTGGGAATGGCGCTTGGGTTAAGGCCCGGCCTGATGTCAGCAGGCAGGGAGGATTTAATGAAAGCCCAGAACCTGTCTGTGCTGACATATGTGCCTCATTAGCTCCTGCTCCGTGCCTGGCCTGCCTGGAGGCCCCTCTGACCTGCGATGTCCCAGCGAACACCAGCAGTGCTCAGTCCTACTCCCTACTCCTACCGTCACCCTGACTTTGGGAAACATGGCTTTGGCTTCCTGATTTGCTGTGTGTCTCCTGTCTTGTCCTTGGTGAGCTGTCCCCCAGTGCTGTGACCTGCCAGGCCCCGAAGTGGCAGCTCTCTCCATGCAGTGTCTGGTCAACCCCCAACCCCACCCCCGGGCTGTGGGTGAGGCTGCCACAGGAAAGACAAGGGCTAATCCTAGGCTGAGAAGCGGGAAGGGAGAGGAGGGGCCCTCACCGGCCAAGGGTTCTTTGTGTCTCAGGGCTCCGGTGTCTGTAAGCCTCTTTTCTTCCCCCGCACTCTGGGAGAGCCATTGCTTTCATTTCCCAGAAGTTCCCTGGCCTGCCTGGTCCCTGAAACAGAACATGCGAGTACCACTAAATTAGTGAATGCAGTTCTGCAAAGTTGAATCAGGTTAAAATTCATTATTCTGGGCTGTGCTTGTCTGGTGACGAGTGCTTGCCGAAGCAGGAGGAATCTGTGATGGGGCAAGCCCAGGTCTGGCCCGCTGCAGTCCCGGCCCCAGGCTCTGCTTCCCCCTTCTCGTGTGGGAGAGAGCAGGCCCCCCTCACGAGGGCTTGGCCACACTTCAGCTCTTCACCCCAGCGTGGTGTTGCTCTCCTTCTACTGCACGGGTCACCGGGGCTGAAAACCCGTCTGACAGGGAGAGGGTCAGCTCTCTCGGGTTACAGAGCTGTCTGCATATCCTACAGTACATTTTGTCCTAATGGTTGGTCATCGTTGATTGAATGGCCTTGGATGTCATTAGTGTTTCCAACTAGTTTATCTAAGGTCAGAGTAATCGAGGGATTGGGGACGGACCTGATATGGCCAATCGCACTAACCTCCCCTCCCCCCCTTGGCACCCCATCATTCTGCAGCACGGCTCCCTGTAGGGGATCTTTAGGGGAGGCTCCTGGGAATCCTTCTGGGCCAGGAACTGGCAGTGAGTTGAGAAGCGGTGTGATGTCCTCAGGGCATGTCGCTCACGACCGTGGGTCATCCGCTATGGTAGCCCCGTTTTTACTGCGTGCTGCTGTGGGCCAGGCTGTTTCAAGTGCTGTAGAAACAACAACGCGCAGAACAGACAAACATCCTGACCTTCTTGGAGTGTCTGTTCTAGTGCAAAGATGGCAGAGAGAGAGGTAAGAAAACAAAGTAGCAGGGGCATCCTGTGCTTGGTGATCTGCGCTGGGCTCTCTTGGCCTCCGTCTTCATCTGCAGAATGAGAAAGCTGGACTGGACCCCCAAGGTCCCTGCCTCCAGCTCCTCTCTAGATCCTCTGATCCGTTTTTTGCACATACAGACAGCCGGCGGTCTTTCTTACCTGCAGAGACCCGTCGGGAGACTTGTTTCCTGCTGTGGGGTTTGGCGTGGCCGCTCCCTTGGGTGCCAGTGGGCAGGTGTCTCCAGGTGTCCAGTGGGAGGTGGTGCGAGTCCATGCTCTACACATAGCATGTGGCCCGAGCCTGTCCCTGCTCCTGGGGGTGTCCCGAAATGCAGTGCTCCCACGTGTGGCCTGTGGGAGGGCAGGCGGGTACCCTTAGCCATGGGGGCTCCCTGCTGTGGGTGTGCACAAGGGGAGAAGGGGGGACCCGGACCTGCTCAGGCCACTGCTTCTGGATAATGGGGCTGTGGGCTACTGTCCCTGTCTTTCCACTCCCGGCTGGGGCTCTCTGAGAATAGGGCTGCCGCTAGCCTTTGTTAATATCATCACACTTCCAGAATCTACAGAGCTGTTGCTTCCCTCTAAGCTTAAGTCAAACAGTGGCCACCAGTCCCTGGACCAGGTGCAGGGGACATGAGGGTGAGGAAGTAGCAAACAGCCCTCCCCTGGCAACGGCCCAGTGCCCGGAGCAGAGCTCGGGCTGTCTGCCCGTCCCGCAACCTGCCTGACCTTCGAGTGGCACGTGGTGCATTTGCCGGGAGGGCAGCTTGTCACCCACAGGGCAGGAGAGTGGGCTTTCCGTTTCCTGTGTCCGTGAGCCACGAGGAATGGTGCAGGGCTACGGGTGACACCGTGGGCTCTCAGAGGCTCCCTCGGGTGGGAGTGCCAGAGCGACAGGGAAGCCTGGCCATCGACGTGCCCACATGCAGCGGCAGAGCCTCCCGCCTCTGGGACTCTGTCTCTTGGCGGTGTTTGAATGTGAGGGGCACGTACGTGGCTCAGTGGGTTAAGTGTTCAACTCTGGATTTTAGCTCAGGTCATGATCTCAGTGCTGTGTGATCAAGCCCCGTGTGGTGCTCTGTGCTGGGCGTGGAGGCCGCTTGGAATTTTCTCCCTCTCCCTCTGCCCGCCACCAAATAACAAAAAAGCAAAAGAATGTGACTTTGCCAACTTTCTGGATGTGAGTTTTGGGTGGTTGGTAAAAGGGACCCAGCGTAAGCGTGGCTCCTCTCCCCTCTTTCTTGCTGAGGAGGTGCTAGGCCATTGAGGTGGGGGTTCTTCTAAGAGGGTGGCAGACAGGGGGGCGGGGATGGTTGGGAGTGGATGCCAGGGTCCTGAGGACAGGCTCCATCCTTGAAGAGGAAAGAGCCGGGTGGCCAGAAGCCGGCCCACCTTCCACCACGGACCTGGGGACACACTGCTTCCTCCTGAGAGGGTGGCAGAGAGAGAGAAAAAGACATCCTTGGGGGCTCTCGGAGGACAGCAAATAGTGCTTGCTTTCTTCACTGCTGCATCCCGGCTTGGGCCCCGCGTCCAGCTGTGTGGGGGGTAGAGGAAGGGGAAGGTGGAGCCGAGGCCCCAGTCGGGAGCTGGGGCTATCCTGGAGCCTGTGGGCCTGACAGGAAGAGCAGGTTTCATGGGGGAGTTGGTGGGTTTGGGGTCAGGCACAATGCATTAGAGCTGCAGGGCCCAACCGCCATTCCCTTCAGTTACTGGTCATCACCATTGCCTGGGGGCCTGTGTACCTCCAGGGGCCTGGCAGGTCGCCTTTGTCCAGACTCCTCCCTCATTCTCTATCTCCCATTTTACGCTTCAGCAACGCGGCTGCCCTAGTCCCTCACATTCCTGGCTGCTTCAAGCTTTCCTGCTTTTGCTTCTGCCTTCCCACCACCCTCCCACCCCGCTGCTCCTTTTCCTGGCGGGTCGTCCTCGTCTTCAATGGTCGGGTCTGGTGTTCACTCATTCATCCATTCCACTGGCTCTTAGCGCTGCCTGGAAAACGCCAGGTGCTGCCGCTGGGCGCTGCAACCTGCCCCCGCCCCCAGGCGATGTGGTTGCCCTTGTGAATGCTCCTTTGGGCCTTCCTGCAGCACCGTGCTTTAAAGCAGGGCTTTGGGTCCCATAGACATGCTTGCAGTCTCTCGGAGTTTCAGCTTCTACATATATAATTATAGTGCTCTTTTTTAGAGGGTGGTTCCAAATGAAATGACATTTGGAAAATATTTAGCATGGTGCTAGGCCCACTCGGAAAGGGAGGCCTCTGCCGCTGCTTCTCTTTCTTGTTTTATCACTGGCTTAGGATTCCCTGACTGGGACCCATGTGGCCGGGGTGGCCCCAAGATGGTGGAAGGATATAGTCAAGTATGGAAAGGAGATGTGAGTGTAGGTGGGTGGGAAAGCAGAGAGGAGGTTGGAGGCTTGGGGAGGGGCCGGGGATGAGCCAGGCCAGGTGGGGCAGAGCATGGGATGCCAGGCCTAGGTTCTGGCCTTTGAACCAGGATTTGGTGTATCCATAATCATCGTCATAATAATACGTCCTGGGGCGCCTGGGTGGCTCAGTGGGTTAAGCCGCTGCCTTCGGCTCAGGTCATGATCTTGGGGTCCTGGGATCGAGTCCCCTGGGATCGGGCTTTCTGCTCAGCAGGGAACCTGCTTCCCTCTCTCTCTCTCTGCCTGCCTCTCTGTCTACTGTGATCTCTGTCTGTCAAATAAATAAATAAATAAATAAAATCTTTAAAAAAAAAAAATAAGACGTCCTGCCGATCAGCAGAGCTGTGGTCAAGCTGCAAGGCTTTCAAGCAAATCGAGAAATGCAATCAGTTTGTTTCGAGTCTTGGATGGAAATCAGGCACTGAGCCCAGCAGCTTGCCCAGCAGCGAAGCTGCGTCCTCTGCTGCTGGGATCAAGAGTTTTGCTTCTCCTGACCATACCTCTGGGGGTGCTAGAAGGCATGGGGAGAGGTGTCGGATATGCCTGAGGCTGGATGCCGTGACCGCCCCCAAACCAGCAAGGGCTACATTTTGCTCTCTGAAACCTCCTCATTATCAGCAATCTTGCCTTACAGACAATCCCATCCAGTGCAGGCTTTTATTTTATTTTATTTTCTTGTCTTTGCCATGGTGCTAAGGGAGGAATTTGACAGTGTGCCCCGTTGCTGGACTTCGTGTTCTAAATTTTGCTTCCCATCTGCTTGGCGTGCTATTGCTGACGTCCCACCTTTTGTGGCCTTGGCCGTGGTGCTCGTGAGACAACTGTGCTGAGCGGAGTGGAGAGCAGAAAGTTGGTTTGCTTAGAAGAGCTGTGCTTTGGATCTGGAGGCCTAAGGCCAAAGTAAATATAAAGGCCCAAGTAATATAAAGAAGTATATTCTTTACTTGACAGTCATGGCCCTCCACAACCTGAATTGAGCCTGCCTTGCCTCCCGCCGTCCCCGATCCATTGGTCCACCAGCCATTTCTTGTCCCTTCGCAGTATTCCTTCTTTCTAGATCCACATTACTGCGCAGCCCCTGGTCCCTGCAGCGAACTAGAGAAGCTGGTGATGGGACACGGCCTCCTCCTGCAGTGGCCAAGCTCTATACCCTTGTGAAGGCAGGTTTGAGATGCAGGAGATAAATGGGTTTCATGCAGCTGCTTCCAACCATGTCTGAGCTCGTCTTGGACCGAGCCATGCTCTGCACCCCCACACCGGTGCTCAGCTATTTCCGGTTCCCGAAGTCCTCCCCATTTCCAGGGACTGGCTCAGATAGATGTTGTCCCCTTACATGGAGGCTGCTCTGCCGACGGTGGCCAGAAGTCATCATCCTCCTGCTTGTCTTCCCAGTGATGGGTCTCTACCTGTCTCAGGTTTTCCTTCTTTTTAGATTAGGAGAATGTGTTTGAATTCCTTCTCCCAGAGGGAAGAACACTCATTGGGTTGGATCCTGCTCTCGGTCATCTGTGTATCCCCAGCAGTCATTGCCATTGCCTTTTCCAACACCTGCTCAGCCTTTTCTTTTTTACTTTTCTTTGCTTCACATGTATGGTATTATTATTTTATTTATTTATTTATTTTGGACGAGTACTCCATCCCGGTTCTAGGTTTTTGGTGTGTATGTTATTAGAAAGCGATCTAAAGACTAAATCTGAAAAGGTCAGTAACATCTCAAACTTAATTTTTCATACTTAATTTTTCAAACTTAATTTTTTAATATCTAATCTCTGAGACCCCCCCCCCAAATAAAAATGGTTGATTTGTAAGCAGCCCAGCTGAGAGGGTGAACGGCTGAGCAGAGCCGTAAACAGTCTAATGATGCTAAGGAGATAAAAATGAGAGTTCAGGGCTCACAAAGGTGGAGAGATCCTGGAAACACCCATGCTTATAAATACCCTCCCACTTTAGTCAGCAATCCTGGAGGACTATATCCTAGGAGAAATGGCTTGCCAAAAATAGGCCAACTTTATAAAGACTGAACCCCAACCTCAAACTAGCTGACCAGAAATAGAGAAAATTAGGAAGACTGAAACTAAACCTCAGATCGGCTCAAGTGCTAGTTTGGATTAAAATGGTCTGTTCCTGATCTAGTTGCCTGTCCCAAACTAAGAAAATCAGAAAATCATGTAACACCACTTAGATCCTTTGTAATTTTAAATAAATATACATACATACATATATACGTACATATATGTCTATATCCCCAACAGTCAGTTGAGTAAAAACCAGGTGTAATAAGAAGTGAGGTCAAGAGAAGAAAAAGATTCAAAACAGACACACAGATGATAAGATATTGCAGTTATCAGACAGGGGCTTTAATATCAGTGATTAACAGGTTCAAGACAGTAAATGACAAGATGGACAATGTGACCAGAGAATTAGAATCTATTTACATAAAAAAGGCAAATAGGAAAAAAATCAAATAAAAATTCTAGAACTGATATAGAATCGCTGATATTAAGATAAGCAGGTGGATTTAACAGTGGCTTAGACGTAACTGAAGAGATATTACTGGTCTAGAAGATAGGCTGGTAAGAAAATATCCTCCTAAAACAGGAAGAGGAAAAAAAGATGAAAAATAAAGAAAATGTCCATAAAAGAGATACAATATATACTGAAAAGGTTTAACACACATGTCATTGGAATCCCAGAACGATAATGAAAGAAGCCATATTTCAAGAGATACAGAGAATTTTAAAAAATAATGGTATACCAAACCATAGACTAAAGAAGTGTTATCAGCAGGGGAAATGTAAAGAAAGACACAAACACATGTCTCTATTATTCATAAGACCATGAAATACACCTTTAACCTGTTTAAGGAAAATAAATGTCAAAGTAGAACTTTATACCCAGATTTTCCTTGGAGATAAAGATGAAGTAAAACCATTTTTGGAAACAAAGACTGAATTTATTGCCAGCAGTTATATCTGAAAAGAATACTACAAGGGGTTCCTCAGAAAGAAGCATATCTGATTCCAGTTAAAGGCAGGGAGAAGCAGGAAGGAATGAAGAACAATAGAAAAGGCAAACATGTGAGGAAATATAAATAAATAAATACTGTAAAAAATAATAATAATGTCTCATGGGATTAAAGTGCATTTAAAATAAAAATATACATTTTTTCATGTGTCTGATAGCCATTTGTATGTCTTCATTGGAGAAGTGTCTGTTCATGTCTTCTGCCCATTTTTTGACATGATTATCTGTTTTGTGTGTGTTGAGTTTGAGAAGTTCTTTATAGATGCTAGATATCAACCTTTTGTCTATACTGTCATTTGCAAACATCTCCTCCCATTCCGTGGGTTGCCTCTTTGTTTTGTTGACTATTTCCTTTGCTGTGTAGAAGTTTTTGATATTGATGAAGTCCCAAAAGTTCATTTTCATTTTTGTTTCCTTTGCCTTTGGAGACATATCTTGAAAGAAGTTTCTGTGGCTGCTATCGAAAAGGTTACTGCTATGTTCTCCTCTATGATGAAGGGCACATATGGCATGGAGCACTGGGTGTGGTGCATAAACAATGAATTCTGTTATGCTGAAAAGAAATTAATAAAAAAAATCATTCTAAAAAAATCAAAATATACAATAAGCAGCAATAATAAAGGAGTGAGGGGATAAAAAGAATTGAAGTGTTTAAAAGTCCTTTTATTTTCTGGAGAATGGGAAAAATACTACTACTACTAATATTATTATTATAAGAGAAGGATGTTATTTACATGATAATAAAGTAATAATAAAATAATAAATAATTAACAAGGTAATAGAGAAGGGAATATTAAAACAAAACAAAACAAAACAAAACTTGATTAACCCAAAAGATGGTCAGAATTGAGAGACCTGAAAGAAAAAGGAACACTAAGCAATAAGAAAAATGGAAAATGTATGGGATGTAGATTTAAATCCAAATGTATCAGTAATTGCATTAAGTAAAAATGGGTTAGGGGTGCCTGGGTGGCACAGTTGTTTGAGTGACTCTTGGTTTCGGCTCAGGTGGTGATCTTGGGGTTGTGAAATTGAGCCCCGGGCTGAGCTTTGTATTCAGCACAGAGTCTGCTTAAGACCCCCTCTCTCCCTCTGCCTCTTCCTGCCCCCACTATGCTCGCTTGCTCACTAATAAATAAATAAATAAATAAATCTTTAAAAAATAGGTTAAGTATTCCAGTTAAAACTCTGAAATTGTGAAATTTGATTTTAAAAAGCCCAAGAAAATCCAACTAATGCTGCTTCCAAAAATGCCTTAAATATATGGACACAAGAAGACTGATGATAGCAAATAGAAAAGTGATATTCCTGCAAATCAGGTGATACAGCAAATGAGACAAAGTGGAACTTAAGGCAGCAAATGTGACTAGATACAAAGATCAATCAACCAAGGAGACACCAGAAACTCCAGTTAGTTTACGTCTAATAACAGAATGTATGAAATAAATTTTGACAGACAAACTAACATGTTATATCATATAAATAGACAAATTTACAATTAGAGTGGTTTTATAGCATTTTTTTAGTAACTGAGAGCACACGACAAAAAATCTGACTATAGAGGATTTTATTTGGATAATATCAACTGATATAACCTAATTGACATGTAGCGATTATTATACCCCATAATTATGGAATATACATACTTCATAAGTGCCGATGGAACATTTGTCAAAATTTACCATATTTGGGTTTTAAAGAAATTGAATCTGTAAGTAGGCCTTTTCTATAAAGAAATCCTTAGGCTCAGATATCATTAGTGAACTTTGCCAAATATTTAAAGAATAAGCACTGGGATACCTGGGTGGCTCAGTCGGTTAAGTGTCTGCCTTTGGCTCAGGTCATGATCCCAGGGTCCTGGGATCCAGTCCCATATAGGGCTCCTTGCTCAGCAGGGGGCCTGCCTCTTCCTCTGCCTGTTGTTCCCCCTGCTTGTGTTCTTTCTCTCTCTGTCTCTCTGACAAATAAACAAATAAATCTTAAAAAAAAAAAGAACAACAGCTAGCATCCATCTTATACCAACTCCTCTAGAGAATGGAAAAAGAGGTGAACAATTTCAAACTCATTTTATGGGTATAACCTTGATCCCCAAACCTGGCAAGGACGTTACGAGAAAGAAAAGTGCTTAGGTCGATCTCTTTCATAAGCATAGATACAAACTTAAAGAAAATGTTAGCAAAATAAGTTCAACAATGTAGTCAAAGGATAAAACATGGTAGCACCTAGTTGGATTAATTCTAGATATGAAAGTTTGGTTTAATATTTAAAAATAAAGTGTTATTGGGACGCCTGGGTGGCTCAGTTGGTTAAGCAGCTGCCTTCGGCTCAGGTCATGATCCCAGCGTCCTGGGATTGAGTCCCACATCGGGCTTCTTGCTCGGCAGGGAGCCTGCTTCTCCCTCTGCCTGCCTCTCTGCCTGCCTGTGCTCACTCTCTCTCCCTCTCTCTCTGACAAATAAATAAATAAAATCTTTAAAAAAAATAAAGTGTTATTTAGTATGCTAACAGTCTGAAGAGAAAAATCATGTTCATAATACAGAAAAAGCATTTGTTAAAGTTTATACTCATTTGTTTAAAAAAAAACAACTCTTAGCAAACTCGGATCTCAGCAAACTGCAGATGTTGATGAATGGTATCTCTTTAAAGGTAGAGCAAACGTCATATTTAATGGTAAAATACTGAAAACTGAAACTGGGACTGAGACAAGGAAGTCAGTTTTAATCACTTCTTCTCAACACAGGGCTGGAAGTCTTAGCAGGTCCAACAAGGCCAGGAAAAGAAATAAAAAGTATCAAAATTTGAAAGGAAGAATAAAATTGTCATTTGTAGACATCATGATTATATACAAGATTATTTAAAACAAACTACAGAGCTTATAACCTAGAATTAGCAAACTTAGCAAAGTCACTGGATATGAGATTAGTATGCAAAAATCAACTCAATTTCTATATTATAGTGACAAAAACTAGAAAATAAAAATGATGAAAAAATATAATCATCAGATATCTAGGAATACATTTGACCAAAGATATTCTAGACCTCTGCTCAGGAAATTTAGAGATATATATATTTTAAAGATTTTATTTATTTATTTGAGAGTGAGAGAGAGGAGAACATGAGTTGTGGGGAGGAGGAGGGGGGTAGGTAGGGAGAAGCAGACTCCCCACCACAGGTAGCCTGGCATGGGGCTCAATCCTGGGGCTCTGGAATCATGACCCGAGCCAAAGGCAGATACTTAACCAATTGAGCCGCCGAGGTGCTCCTAGAGATACTTTTAAAAACCTGAATTAAGGGGTGCCTGGGTGGCTCAGCGGGTTAAAGCCTCTGCCTTCAGCTCAGGTCATGATCCCGGGGTCCTAGGATCGAATCCCGTATCGGGCTCTCTGCTCAGCTGGGAGCCTGCATCCTCCTCTCTCTCTGCCTGCTTCTCTACCTACTTATGATCTCTGTCTGTCAAATAAATAAATAAAATATTTTTTAAAAAAACTGAATTAAATGGACAAATACACAACGTTCATAAGTTGGAAGACTTGGTATTGCAGAGATGTAATTTGTCCTAAATTAGTGCATGTAATCCCAATTAAAATCCAAGTAGATTCTTTTCTTTTTTTAAAAAGATTTTATTTATTTATTTGACAGAGAGAGATCACAAGTAGACAGACAGGCAGGCAGAGAGAGAGAGAGAGAGAGAGGGAGGGAAGCAGGCTCCCTGTCGAGCAGAGAGCCTGATGTGGGACTTGATCCCAGGACCCTGAGATCATGACCTGAGCTGAAGGCAACGGCTTAACCCACTGAGCCACCCAGGCACCCAGATCTTCTTTTTTGTAGAAACTAACAAACTCATTCTAATATTTATATGGAAATGTTCAAGGTCAAGAATGGCTAAGGTGGTCTTGAAAAAGACAAAACTAGAGGACTTACATTGCCAGGACAAAGACTTGTTTCTAAGCTATAGTACCTAAAACATTGTGGTATTGGTGCAAGGGCATATCACTAGACCTTGGAACAGCCTGGAGTCAGAGACATATCCACACATGTATTGGTGATGACAGAGGTAGTGGGAAAAGGTTTGTCCTTTCAGCAAATGGTCCTGGGTTAATTGGGTATCCACATGGAATGAAAGCATCTTGCCCCTTATCTTGCACTATATGAAAAACTCAGTTTCAGATGGATTATAAATCAAATGGTGAAACATTACACAATAAAGCCCCTAGATGATAGTAAAGGAAAATATATTCCCAACTTTGGATAGACAAAGGTTTTCAGGCAAGGCACAAAAAGCACTAGCCATAACGAAATAAATGTGATAATTTGGAGTACATTAAAATGAAAGTTTGTTCATCAGAAGACACAAGTTGAAAGGCAATGGGAGAAGATATTTTTGGTCTCTTTCTCTATCTGTGTGTATATATTATTCAACAAAGAACTCTTATTCAACATCCATAAAGAGCCCCTCCTCCTACTAAATTAATGAGAAAAGACCATCTCATAGAAGAAGAGGCAAAAGACTTAATGAGGCACTTCAAGATGATATCCAAAAGGCCAACAGACTTTATTCATCAGGGACATGCAAATAAAAACTGTTTTACATTGCACACCCCCCAGAATGGCTAAAATATGAAAGTATGATAAAACCAAACGTTGGCAATGATGTGGAACCAAAGAGATGCTCCCATACCCACTTGTAAATACTCTTTTGCAAGCTACAAAACTGAACATCTGCATGGGCCATGACTCCCTGATTCCATTCCTAAATTGAGACCCAACAGATACATAAACATAGATGCCCTGAAGGACACATATAAAAATGTTCACAGGAGCAATCTGCTGACACCAAATAACAGAGACCATGTAATGGCTGTCAGCCCTGGTATGGATGGTTGTGTTATAGTCCTACAACAGTGTGTTGTACGGCACTGAAAAGGACTGTGCTGTTGCATCCATGCAGGAACATGGATGGATCTCAAAGACGTTCAGTTGAGTGAAGGAAGCTCGACACTGGACAGCACCTACACACTTCATATTAAGTTCAAGTACGGGAAAACTAGTTTATGACTTCACAGGTTAAGGCAGCAGTTACCTTTGGATGAGAAGAGGGATTTAATGGCTGGGGGGTCCTCTGGATGCCAGGAATGTTCTGCGTTCTTATCTGAGTGGTGGTTACCTGGATGCATTCACTGTAAAAATTCATTGCTTTGCACCCTTTTCTAAATGTGTTATACTTAGATAATAAAAACAATTACTTAAAAAGACACAGAGGAATGAAGCCATTGGCATAGAATCTCTTGGCTTTTGCCATTTGGGAATTGGTTATGTGGAAAAGAAGGAGGTAACGATGAAGTCTGGGTTATTTTCCAGATACTGTGATTTGGAGACTATTCAGTAGCAGACTTATCTTCATCCCTAAGCACAGTGAGGGCTTCAGCAACATGGTCTCTGGGTGCCTCAGGACCAGCAATCATTGAAATAGCCATTTCTATGGCCCTTCTCTTCCTTGGAGACACTAGAACTCCATCGTCTCTGCCTTACCCTCCATAGACGACGCTGGCTGTGGGCAGGGTGCTGTGGGCGGAAGGAAGGAAAGCAAAGGCTCTTTTTTGTCTCCTCTTGTTCCTCTCCTTCCTCCTCCTCTTTTCTTACTCTGCTGCAAAGAGTGGAATTCTTGATAGGGGAGCCCACACCCACAGATGAAAGAGACAGAAGGGCATTTATTTAACAAAAGGACAGATGTAAATTAGTATTTTATAGACTGAGATGCAAATGCTAAGATTTCATAATGTAGTAGAGCTTAGACCCAGTGGGTGGTAGAGAGGGCTTCTTTGAGAAGGCAAGAATTTCATTTTCAGAACCTGCTTGAAAAATTGTTCTAAAAACTTTATTCAGGGAACATTATGGGCTGAATGTTTGGGTCCCTCCAAAGTGATACGTTAAAGCTTTAGCCTCCAACGTGATCGTATTTGGAGGTGAAGCCTTTAGGTGGTAACTATAATTAAATGATGTCATAAACCATGACTCTGTTGGGAGTAGTGCCCTTGTATCCACCTAATAAGGACTTGGTGTCCTTAGAAGAAAAAGAGGCAGGAGAGATCCCTATCTTCACATGGAGGTACCAAGGAAAGACCATGGGAGCTCACAGTCACAAGGCGGCCATGTGCAAGCCAGGAAGTCCAGGGAGTGAGTCTGCTGGCGTGCTGATCTTGGACCTCCTGGCCTCTGTAGGAAATGAAGATCTCTTGTTTAAGCCACCTAGTCTGTGGTGCTTTGTTAGAGCAGCCCAATGTAAGACAGGGAACTAAAGCTTCACTTGGTCTAATGGAGGTGGTTCCTGCAAGCGGGAGTACTTGCAGGTTATTTCTCTGTGGACTGCTGTTAGCTGCGACCCCTCAGCAGCCTAGCCAAGTCCATCTTGTGTGAGCCTGGCGGTCGAGCTGAAATAAAAAATGCCCTGGGTAAGCACTAGGGTTTTCCAGTCTGGCCCCGTCTTGGTAACGGGGAAGTCAAGGAACGAAGTGCGAGGCATGAGTTTATGGGAATTGAAAGATTCAGCTCTGTGTGCCAGGGCCGTAATTAAGTTGACTTCCAAGTCAGGCTTTCCCTTTAAATTCTGCTTGTTAGTCTAACCAAATAAGTTAAAAAACCTTATTTACTCCTAAAAAACAGCATCATAAAAGAATTTGCTATCAGTTCTTAGTGCTGCTTCTCATGCATCCACTCCGAGTTGAACATTCTTTTCTCTGATTTAACAAACCATGTATCAGGGGTGCCTGAGTGGCTCAGTCGGTTAAGTGTCTGCTTTCAGCTCAGGTTATTATTCCAGGATCCTGGGATCGAGCCCCATGTTGGGCTCTCTGCTTGGCGGGAAGCCTGCTTCTCCCTCTCATTCTGCCTACTACACCTCCTGCTTATGCTGTCTGTCAAATAAATAGATAAGATCTTTGAAAAAACCAGTATGTTTCAATGGTGCAGAATTTTTCCAAAATATTCTTTCTTTTTATATATTATATATATAAATTATATATATATGTATTTTTTATATTCTTTCTTAAAAAGATTTTTATTTATCTGTTTGACAGAGAGAGAGAGAGAGGGAGCACAAGCAGGGGAAGCAGCAGAAGGAGATGGAGAAACAGTCTCCCTGCTGAACAGGGAGCCCAACATGGGGCTTGATCTCAGGACCCTGGGATCATAACCTGAGCCGAAGGCAGATGCTTAACTGACTGAGCCACCCAAGGGCCCCTGAAATGTTTGTTAAATCAGAGAAAAGAATGTTCAGAACCTACTGAGCCACCCAGGTCCCCCCACACCCACATATTTCATATTACTAAAGTGGTTCAAACTTTAGAAAAATACTTGAGAAAATAATACTGGGTATTTGGTTTGTGAAAAAGTCAAAAGAACCTCACTGGCTTAGGAAATGGAGCTCTAGCGGGAGCGGGTGCCCAACAGAATTTGCCGTTGCTGTTTCTCTGCTCAGAGCCTGGCATTTTGAAGCCAGTGATTCAAGAGTTTTCCTCAGCAGTGACCAGTTATCTGCTAACCAGCCAAAAATAGCCACCACATCAGTTGCTTTCCATGGTATCTCTGCAAAGTATGTCACGAGGTTTCTTTGAATCTGGAGATTTTCTTGCTAATTTGGGAAGCAGCTGAGGAGACTGAGGTCCTGACTGTCCCAGGGACCCCAGGCGGCTCTCTGGGGGCAGCTCAGGGCTTTCCCTGACTCCCCAGAGTCCGTCCATTCCCATTGAGGAAGCCATGGACTTCATATCCTTTATTTAAAAAAACTCAGTTTTTAGCATTGTGTTCATCAGAGATCCGGAAAACCCGCTAGAGTCCTGGCCCAGCCCTGTTAGACTCTCTGTGAGGGTCAGGTGAATCAAAACACATTGTAGCATCACAATTGTGTGGGGTTGAGTAAATTCTCAAACAGTGGTTAGTCGCAGAGATACATGGTGAGCTAGCTGTTGCTAGGGGCTTTACCTACCAAATCTTAACTCCATGCAATAGTTCTGCAAGGTTCTTTGTAGTGTTTCTGATTTTACTGAGAAGGAAGAAGAGCCTCAGAGAAGTTACGTTACTTATGTAAAGTCACACAGCTGCTGGGGACTGAACCACCATTGCCATATTCTCTCTATGACTGTCTCTCAAACTGGCGTCTGAGCCTCCTGGAAGGTTGGCGGATGTTTTGTGTGGGAGGGTTGTCCATACGTTTCCAGCTTGAAAGGTTCTGTTTTATGGGAGAGGTTGACCAGTGATTTCTGTGAAGAGCCAGGGAGTAAGTATTCATGCTCTCTGGGCCATGAAATCGCTGCTGGAACTGCTCAAATCTTGTGCTGCAGCAGGCCCTATACGCAAAATGTAAACAAATGCTCATGTGCCAATAAAACTTTATTTGCAGGAACAGGTTGGGGGCTGTTCTGGGCCTGCGGGCCATAGTTTGCCAACCTCTGCTTTATCCCATGTTGCCTTCTTTTCTCTTTAAGCCCCTCCATCCTTGGTGCTCCCATTTCTCTGTTAACAGCATCCCTGTTTTCTTAGAAGCCTTCTATTTGACCTGCTCTGTGTTCAAAGTCCCACATTCTACTAACATTTGACTGGGTGCCATGTGCTGGGCACTGGGGATAGAGCAGTGGCCAGAACAAAATTCCTGACTCATAGAGATGACCTTTTGCTGGGGAGACAGACAGGTATATGTCAGGTGGTGAAGGATAAGAAGAATAAGGCAAGGGATTAGGGGATGCTAGGGCTGCTATTTTATGTGGGGCAGAAAAGAAAGGGCTCCAGAAAGGTGACATTGTAGCAGAGACCTACAGGAAGGGAGGGGAGAAGCTACTTGGCACAGTGGAGGAAGAGTATTGCAGATTCCAGACAGAGAGAAGAGCAAGTGCAAAGGACCTGGGGTAGGAGTGTGCTTGGCATGTTTGAGGAACAACCAAGAATTCAGAGTGGCTAGGGTGCAGCGAGTGAGGGGGGGGCATAGTGGGAGAGGCACACAGAAAAAGAGGCAGTTCTTGTGGGGCATGGCAAGTCTCTATAGGTAGAATGTCACAGTGGGTAGCCGCTGAGGGCTTTTGAGCAGCAGTGTCAGGCTCTGATTCACACTAGAGGATCCCTTTAGCTGCTGGGTCCAGAGAGTCTGTAGGGTGAGCAGAGGTGATACCAGGAGGCTTGTTAGGGGGGGGGAATAGTGACAGAAGTCAGATATCCTGAATATACGGTGAAGGCAGAACTACAAACCTTCCAAAGAGATTGCATGTGGGAGGAAGAGAGGGGTCAAAGCTGACGGGCATTTTTGACCAGAGCAGCTGGAAGGTCAGAGGGACCCCTTGCTGAGATGGGAAGACTGTGTGTATGGGGGGCAGGTTTGTGGGCAAGGTGAGGGGCTTAGTTTGGGTGTATCAAGCTGGGGCACCCGGTTGGATATCTGAGTGCAGATGCCAAGCAGGCAAGGGATTGCAAGTTTGGCTTTTCAGCTGGGGCTGTGTAATAGGGATGGGTGTCTTGAATGCCCTGAGCTAGGTGTGACCGCCCAGGAAGTGAGCTCAGAGGAAGGGCGGGCAAAATTGAGGCCATAGCTCCCTTCTGATTTCACGCCTCAAGGGTCTTGCCTAAAACTTCTTTTTCCCCCTTAGATTCTACTTTATTTGGTAAAACTCAGAAACTAACTACCACCTCACTTTTCCCCACCTCCTCCTCTCCCAAGAAGCCAGTTCCCTAGAGACAGAAGGGCTGTGGCTTGGGGGTCATCCACCATCCCCAGGCTTCACACTCAGGCAGCCCATGGCCTGCGGTCAGACCTCCAGACCCAAAGCTCTTAGCGGCAACAGAAGGGAGCAAATGCCAGCTCCCACTTCCTGCTGTCTGTGATCCACAGAGCTACCAGAGATTCCAGAAACTCTACAGCAGCTCTGTCCCTCCCCTCTGAAACCTTTGCTGTGTGCGCAGAAGAGTGTGCAGGTACCTTCGTCCCGTGAGATCAGCCCCGGGCTGCCCTTCCACCCTCTCTCGTGTCCCACCGGCCACCTGCATGCTTCATGTGAGCGAAGCAGAGGGAGGTTCTGTCACTCTCCTTCCCCATCCCGGTCTCCACGGTTCTGCCAACCAGAAGAACCACCCCGTACCCAGTGCCATAGAATACAGGGGAAGCTGTTGTGCTAGAGGCACCAGAAGATTCTGGAGAGACGTAAGTCACTGCACGCACAGACTTCATCTTTGAGAAGTACTCCCTCACGATGGTGAAGAGGCTGGAGGTGGGATCAGAAACATGCCGTGGCTTTGCAGTCCGGTGGCTTCAGGGATGCGGGGCAGGGTGGTTCAGTAGCGCACGACTGTATTAGGGAGATGCAGAAAGGGGGTGGTGGGTGGGTAAGTCAAGTTTTAGCTTGATGGTGAAACAAGAGAATGGGACAGGAGGAGGGAGGTGGCCAGCTGGTTTGTGGCCCTGCGACGTGAGCACATTCCTGGCGATGCGACAAATGTCTTGGGGTTGCTTACATGGATCCCTGAGCCACCTTGCAACAGGAGAGGGAATGCCAGGGAAGAACTTGAGCAGGGTGCCCAGGGCAGCTGTGGCTTAGGATGGGCAGGGAGATTTCTGTGGCTTACGCCTAATTAGCCTGCCCCGGGTGCAGCTTGGAGGTCGGGTCTCAGGTGGAAGGGAGAGGTGATGGCTGCTGGGAGTGTGTGCAGCTGGGTTTGCCTGTCTGGTCCTGGAGGCTGTTTCTGCACAGATCGAAGGTGTTTGACTGTCACAATGCCTGGCATTCCCCACATACCTGCGGGAGATCGTGCCGCAAAAATCTGATACCCACCGGATTAGATTTTGCTTGAAATCAACTGACCTAAGTGCAAATTAACCAAATCAATTACTTTTTTTTTTTTTTTACAAGTTGCAGGTTTTCTCCTTGTGCTCTGGAGGTGACCCTTAACATTGTTGTGGTCTGTGTTTTATATCATGGGGTAGATTACACAGAAGCTTCTCAAGAAGTGAGAACAAAGCATCTGAGAGGAAAAAAAAAAAAAAAATCCAGAGTAGTGGGAGATTTCCTTTCCCAAAAGGAAATGTTGGTAAAAGTATTTCAAGTGCAGTAAAGTGCCGCATGGATGTAAGCACTTATTAGTACGCATTGCTTGAGGCAAACCAGCTCAGCCATAATGGCAACAATTACAGAATGGACTTCCTTTTTGCTCTTCCGTCTGTGAATCTCTGCCGTTCGGACCCTGAAGGGGACCCCAGAGAATGAGGCTGGCCAGACCTGGGTGAAGGTTTGGCTGGTGAGGGCCGGCTGAAGGCAGGGGCGTGTGGCCTTGCGGGACCTGTTGTCCCTCCTTTGGGTGGCCACGTCACCCACCAGAGATCCAGCCCAGGAAAAGTTGGCTGTTGCCGATGGTGTGAGTTGGCTTCACATGGGGAAGCCAGCCTAGCCACTGGAAACGACTGTGACAGCTGGGTAGCCTACTGTGTACGGACTGGGTCTCCTCCCAGCAGGGAGGCCCCCTTGGGGAGTCACATCAAGGTCAGGAGCAGCTTAGTGAATGCGGCATCAGAGTTCGTATTTCATTCCATCCCAGTGCCCTAGGTGCTCAGAACCTTCTGGCGAGTGAGCAAGTGGACGAGTGAGCGCACATGCGTTGGAGCCATGATGGTGGCTCACGGACAGTGGCAGGCCCGGGACTGACTGAGCATGCTCCGCGCTCAGTCCACCTGCCCTCAAGAGGAGACATTCTCTGTTCCCTCCCAAGCCCCGCCCCTGACCTCTGGGTAAGGTTCCCTCCAAAGAGGTGTATATCCAATTCTTTCCATTTCTTTTTTTTTTTAAGAAAGAGAGAGAGAAAGAGTGCCCCTGAGCATGCTTGTGCATGAGGAGGGGCAGAGCAGGAGGGAGAAGAGAATCTTAAGTAGGCTCCATTCTGAGCTTGGAGCCCCATGTGGGGCTCGATCCCACCACCCTGAGATCACAAGTTAAGCTTAAATAAAAAATCAGAGGTTTAACCAATTGAACCACTCAGGCGCCCCTTTCTTATTTTCTTTTGTAGAGGTAAAAAGTCATTGAAAATAAGGTACACATAATTTTGCCTGCGTTTGATAGAAATAGGCTGTGAAATACTCATTGTTAGTAAGCATCCCAAAAACGTTTAGATTGACTGATAATTTAAGAATCTTCCAGAGGAGAGCTTGAGTCACTGTTCCTGGCTTCTGTGCATGCTCATCTGACAGAAGAATAAGATTGATCATCACACACTACACTGCAAGCTAGTGTCCCTACTTTGTAGGGGCCCCCTTGTTCCTGTGAGGCCATAGGTGTCCGCAGATGAGCAACACAGGGTCTGCTGGCTTGTCTGTACCCTGCTAACTGTAGGGCTTCTCTGGGGTGCACCTTCGGGACAGTTCTTCTGGCATCAGGTCTGGGTCCAGTTGGGAGTAGAAACCACACCGTGATTTAAACAGGAGAAGCTTATTATCAAGAACTATTAAACTAGGATGAAGGATTATAGGATATATGAAAACTCCATGGTACCCCAGGGCTGAGGAAGAGTCCAGGAAAGGATAGACTCAGAAGGGGTGTGGACCTTGCTGGAGAAGGGGTAGTTGACTGCACCAGATGGCAGAGAAGTTTGCTGGTTTGGCTGGTCCTCGGTCACCGGGCAAACAGGAAGCAAGCTCCTGGAGTTGAGGTGGGCTGAGGGGCCGTGGTGGTGTGGGGGTCCAGGGGGAGGGAACTCCGGTGTGTGGGCAGGAGGCCAGGAGCCCAGGTGTCTCTGTCCAGGAGGCTGTACCATCAGGAGGATCACAGGAGAGAGACCTGAGGAGGCAGTGAGTGAGCAGAAGGAACCAGGGTGCTGGTGGGAGCAGGAGGGCGGAGGCCACAAGGACCTGATGTCTCTTGTGAGAGGGACTGCAGGAAGGCGGCGGCCAGGCTGGCTGTGTAGTGGCTGCAAGACTGCTGGGAGCTGGAACATTCTGGGTGTGGAGCTGGGGTCGAGCCCCTTTGGATGTCCTCAGCCCATATCCTCCCCCTGCGGCACCTTCTTCCTGCAACATCCCTCCAGGCCCTCTGCTGAGAAAGCTTAACTCTATGCTTCTGTGAAGGAGACGAGCAGGGAGGAATTCCTTCCACTGACGCAGAGCACGGAGGGAGGTGTGAGTCTGGAATGAGGGAGAAATCCACAGATGACTGGCTGCCTTGGGTCCCCCTTCCTGCTGTTCCTGAGCCTGCAGCATGGCTGTAAGGAGGGACAATGCCCCCTTCCTCTGGGCTGCCCTGTTTGCTTTTCTCGTTTGGCTCTCAAAGGGACTGGCTCTCCTTAGAAGGCGGCAGCTGGGGTGGAAAGGACAGTAGTGGAGGATGAAGGTGACCCCTGTCCCAGGCCCGCGGCCCTGGGATTGTGCGTGTGTCGGGAACCGAGCTCCTTCGGGAGAGGCATGCTTTATGACTTTGACCTGATGCCCTGGGCTTGGGGCGGTAGCCTCTCTGATGGCTCACAGAGGATGCCCCAGTCCCTCTTTCTCTCAGGCCAACTGTAGGTGCAAAATGCTTGCAGGACGTGTGTCTCTGCAGGCCCGAACTACTCTCCAGGCACAGCTCAGCCAGCTCCTGGAAAGAATCTCTCATTATTGGTGCACTTTGGAAGGGCAGGTTCAGCCCGATGCTGTGAGGGCTGGACCCGACTCTTGGCCTCAGCTGAGGTGGGTGGCCGTACCCTTAAGGGTGAGGCGCCAGGTGCAGGTTTGGAAGGACCGAGGCCTTACGCCCCTGTCTGCCTGGGCCCGAGCGCCTGGACAGCCTGACTTCCCTGATCCTAGGTGGGCTTTGGCCTCTACAGGCTTTACTGGCCGCTCGGCCTCTGCCGTGTGGTTGGAAAGCACAGCCCAGGACAGAGCCAGTCTCTTCCCTGGGGCGATGCCTCTTGGCTCATGTGGGTGTTTTGAAGGCAGAGGTTTCTTAACCTCTTTGTGTCTCTGTTGCCCACACTGTCCTTAGCCAAGGGCAACCTTTCTGGAACTTAGGCTCATCCACCAGGCCTCAGTTGCCTGGACTCGGTGAGTTGCTGGTGCCCCAGGCCTACCTCATGGTCGGCCCCAGAAGATCTCGGACTCTGTCTGTGAGACCCGACTTTCTAGACTTTCTCAGGGCCCAATTATTACTTGCCAGAGGAGGGAAGGAGGAAGATTCGTCTTGGAGAGGATGGCTGTGGGGCAAAGATAACTTAGTCTCAGAATACTTGACCGGCTGGCATGGAGGGGTGGCTGTTTGCCAACTCAGCTCTTCCCTGGGAGCTCATTTACAGACCGAAAGGCTTCCACGTGGTCCTCACTTAACTTGGTGGGATGGATTCAAACCCATTGGAAAGCCTGTCCAGAGGGATGGATGATTGTACCCTTTTGTGCCCCATCTTTGCCTTGGCAGACTCTAACATGAGTGGTCATTGCCATTTCCGGATGGGAACTTGTCCACTCTTTGAGACAATTCAGTTTTCCTCCTTGGAATGTAGTGTAGGTGGGAGTGGGGCAGAATCCTTTGTCTTTGACAAACCCTATCCTAGAGGTTCTCAAAGTCTGGTCCCTGGAGCAGCAGCTTCAACAACACCTGCGGAGTGGTTAGATGTGCAAATTGCCCCTCTGTCAGTGATCGGGAGATCCTTGGGGGTGGCTCCTGGCATTCTGTATTGTGAGAAGCCCCCAGATGACTCTACATGCTCCTGTACTGGGATGCCTATACTGGGTACTGGGTACTGCCCTACCCAGTAGACAGACCAGATGGACCGTTGCCTTAGTGCAGCATGAGTGCAGTTTGTGGTTTCTTCTCTGTCTCCTTCTTTAACTTCCAAGACTTCATCCCTACCCACCCCTCCATTTTCCTATGTGCCTTTTGAAATCACGTCCATATTCATGGCCATAGTCATATATTCCTTCCTTCATGTTGCCTTGCCTGACCACTCCCCTCCCCCCAACTCTGGACAGGTGCACTTTCTCTCTCCTGATGAAGCTTGCTCTATCTCTTCCCTCTCCATCCCTCCTCCTTCTCCTTTCCCACCCTGCCTCCCCTTTCCCCTTTATCTCTCTGTCTCTTTCCATCTCTCCCTCTCAGACCTTCACTGTATATGGTCTTCCCATAGAAACACCAGCATCAACAGGCTCCTGTTAGAAATGCAGAATCCTGGGGGTGGGAGGTTGGGGTACCAGGTGGTGGGTATTATAGAGGGCACAGCTTGCATGGAGCACTGGGTGTGGTGAAAAAATAATGAATACTGTTTTTCTGAAAATAAATAAATGGGGGAAAAAAATAAATAAATAAATAAAAAAGAAAAAAAAAAAGAAATGCAGAATCCTGGCCATGCCCCCACCTAGTGAATTCCACTCTGCGTGTACTAAAAAAATAGTGTTTTTTACTGATTACATTTTAATAATACATTCATTAGGAAAAGAAAATAAAAAATATACAGAAACCCAAAAGATTGACACTGACATGAACATATTCTCTGGGGGTCATTCAGCTTTGTTCTAGAAGTAGCGATACTCGGATGGCCTGTTTTTGAGAAGGCAGTCATGCTTTAAAACAATAGCAAAAACCAGGTCTTGCATAAAGCAGGGGTTCAGGAAGGATTTCAGGACACAAAAGAAGGAATTAAGAATTCTCTATTACTATAAGATATTGTCTCCTTTCTAGAAGTGGGAGTCCCCGTGTATTACAGAGGTAGATCAAGGCTGTTTTGGGTTGAGCTCTTTGTGGCTACTAAGTCTTGGTGTGTTGGCCATAATGTCTATATGAAACCTGCATGGCCCGGCCTTCCCGAGGGCTGGGAAACTGGGGGAAACTGCCGCACGCAGCGCCCAAGCCTGGTTGAGATGCTCTGTACCAGGAAACCCACTTTCTGACCTAGTCTGAGAACTGTAATCGATGACATGATTGTAGCTTTTTTTTTTTTTTTTAAAGATTTTATTTATTTGGCAGAGAGAGAGAAATCACGAGTAGGCAGAGAGGCAGGCAGAGAGAGAGAGAGAGGAGGACGCAGGCTCCCTGCGGAGCAGAGAGCCCGATGTGGGGCTCGATCCCAGAATCCTGGGATCATGACCTGAGCTGAAGACAGAGGCTTTAACCCACTGAGCCACCCAGGCACCCCATGATTGTAGCTTTTACTAGAATTCGCCAGTAGGAATGAGAGGGGGCTGGTGAGGGGGTGAGAGAGGGAACCTTCCTGCCTGCCACTCTGGCTCAGAGCCTAGCGACTAATTGAATTAATCCTGTACGGAGCTCCAGCAGCTGGTGAGAGGCCGTCTGAAGCATTCCGGAATCCACCTTTAGCCCATTCGGCCTAGCACCCCTGGCTGGGTGCCCTTTCGTTCTGTAGCTGTGTCTGAGGCACGTTGCCACCCTGCTTGGCCTCGGGAGCAGCTGGACCTGCTGTGGGCTCAGGGATGCCCATGAGCATCGCCTAGTAGAAATAGTGTGACCTTGGACTTACAGTCACAAGGTTCTAGTGCTGTCCAGCATTTCATTTTAGTACGTTCTGCCCTGTTTGTCCAGCTTTGCTAGCGCTGGCTCAGGGAAACGGCTACCTTGCACACATCACCATTCCTGTCCTCCAGCCAGGTGGGAACTTGGACGCTTCTGTGCTCCTGACGGGCCTCTGTAGCTACGGAGCCATGGCTCTGAAGGGGTCAGCACACGGGACCTAAGGCATGAATGGTTCCTGCCTGTCCAGCTATCACCCTTCATGAGGGTGCATGAAGGTGTCTGTGACCCCCAGGCATGTCTGTGCATATGTCAATCTGGGCATCTCACTGCAAGAGTTGCCTAAGGGTTAGAGGCAGCCTTATAGGACATGGGACATGTTCCTACACCAGACACATCTGGTGCTATAGTGTCTGCCTGGCCAGAGCTTTTCTCTTGAGCATCTGGAAATGATTACTGTCTGCCTGACAGCCAGACTGTGAGGTGGCCCTAAGACATTCCCGTTTAGGTGGATTAAAAAAATAAGCAGGCAAATGCACTCACATGTGCTCCTCCATGAAAACAGTAGTTAAGAGGTTTTTCTCCCACAAACATCGGAGTCCCTTTACCTGAGTGTTCAATCAGAAAGGGACCCAAGTGGACTCCTGTTGTAGACAAGCTTCTTCTATCTGAAGCTACTGCAGCTGTTTCTGGGACCTGAAGAAAATTTTGATTTTGATTTTTTTAAAAGATTTTATTTATTTATTTGAGAGAGAGAATGAAAGATAGAGCATGAGAGAGGAGAGGCCAGATGAAGCAGCAAACTCCCCCTGAGCAGGGAACCCGATGTGGGACTCGATCCTGGGACTCCCGGATCATGACCTGAGCTGAAGGCAGTTGCTTAACCAACTGAGCCACTCAGGCACCCCTTGATTTTGATTTTTTTTTACGCCAACACTGTCATATACTTTTCAGCGGCAGAGTATCTCCAGATCCCAAAGAATGATGACCAATGACTCCTCTGAATCTACAAGTTCAAAAGCTCAAAGTGGATTTTACTCACTGGAAAATAGATACCATGTTAAAAACATATTCATGGATTCTAAAAGCTTGATCTTGAACAATCATAGATTGAAAATTATTTGTGTATGAATAGTCAGATTCTCCAGACCCTCCAGTGAGCTAACCTGGAACGAGCATGACTGCAGTCGTGTCCTGATGGTCTTTATTTTCCGTTCCAGAAGTGCACAGCCTCCATCAGGAGTGCAGTCCCCGAATGCTCTGGACCTGGTTACCGGTGCTGGTCCTGCCCAGGCTGCTGTATAATGTGAATAATCCCAGAAGAGGAGGTGACTTTCCTCTCTATGGCCATTTACCAAATACTCGTTAAAGATGACATGTTTGGGGGTTTTTCAGGGAAACGTTACTTGAAGCAAGCGGCATCCTGCATGGAAGTACTTCCATATTTTGGGCTTTCCCTGCACATGGCTGTTGGGAAGGTGATCTTACAGAGGCCAGAAGCTCCAGGAGAGATCTGTCCAAGAGTCCCGTGTCTTCTGCTCAAGAGTCAGGGCCTGGTTTTGTTTTGTTTTTGTTTTTTAAATTAACTCTGGTAGCAATTTAGACATTCATAGATGCCTGTGGATTTTGAAATTGGATTTAAAAACTTGTGGCCAGGAGTACAGGGCCCAGGCTTTAACCACAGCTCTCCCCAGCCCTATACTTTGTCATGCGAAGTGGCGGCAGTCGTTGTCACCAGGCAGGGCCCTCAGAAGTGGGGCATCAGGCAGGTCAGGAGAACAACTCATGTTTGCTACGGTAGCAGGAAGGAAGAAACAGGGGAGCAGTGGATGCTGACTTGGGAACCTGGGACGCTGAGTATGCTAAAGGTGGCCCAAACCCCAGTGAGTTGCTAAGGAGTAGAGTGTTTTGTTGAGGGGTTCCGGCCGATCACTAACTGAGGGCTGTCTGGTCACATAGTTAATGAGTTACTAAGGGAACAGAGTAGAGTCAAATAGTCTGCTGATTTCACACTGCTGATTTTGAAACCCTCTGGTTCTTGAGAATGTGTCAGGCAGAGAACGTTAGTGTTCTGCATGGTTGAAACTCAATGAAGAAACTGCACCTTTCATCCGAGAGCATTTGAGGAAAAAGGACCTTGGCGTCCCCTGAGCCAGGGTTCAGACGGAGGATGGAAAAGTGAGAGCCAGGTGGGCAGGTAGCCCAGGGGACCAGAAGAGCCTGTAGCCCAAATAAGGGATGGGTGCTGCTCAGCTCAGCCTCCCTGGGCCTGGAAGGGATGGTCCAGGGCATCTGGACTTTTGCATTCTGCAGGAGAAGCTGGAAACTTGGAAGGATATGTACAGCCTCTTTGAACTATTTGGCAATTAACCAGAAATACTTTAAAATGCCATGCAGGCCAAGCTGGGTGTACGCCGCCATCCGCCAGGCTCCCTCGTTTTACAGGAAGCGCTAACTGGCCGGCTCCAGGTTTTGCTGCTGGCTTGGCAGCAGCTGAGGACCTAGAGACCTGGTCTCTTGACTCTGTGGCTGATTTTCTTTTCCCCTCACAGGCTGCCTTTGGGGGTGCTGTGGAGTGACTGGGGTATTTAGGGTTTCCTGGCTGGCAGGCAGCTTCCCCTCTAGTGTTCTTGAAAGCTCTTCCTAGAAGTCACAGTCATGGCCAGCAGGACTTCCCCTGAGGTGTGGCTTCTGCTCCTGGGTGTTTATGGCACACACACCAGGAGGAGCTGGATCCTTGACCCATGTGCCTGCTCTCCTAGGATAAGAGGATAGCTTCTCTGGGGCATGGGGTTAATACCCCACCCCCCCCCCTTGGACCCCAAGACCCCCTGGCTCAGCCTGAGCACCACACACACTGATGGGGTGGACTAGGAAGGAGGTGCTGGGGACAGGGCGAAGAGGGCAAGTTTCCAAAAAATGCAGAGGGTTTGGGAACCCTCCCTCCCCGCTGAGTCTCTGCTCTCGGCCCTCAGCCTATCCTGAAACTCTACCAGCCCAACCCGGGAGTTAGCATGGTGTCTTCGGGCCCTGTTCTAAGGCATGTTCTAGGCCCCTGCATCAGATCACCTAGGACTGGTGGGAAGTGAGCAGTGTCAGCCCCTCCTGCCCAGACCCGCAGCATTAGAATACTGGGGTATGACCCCGAGCTTCCTCTCAGACACATGTTCCTGGAGGTTATTCTGCACCCAGAAGTTTAAGAAGGACTGTTCTACGGTTAGCAGAGACCCTGGGCATAGAGTCTGTGCACCCAAACCATGTTCTGTAGGCTGCACTGCTGGAGAATACGAGCAGATCAGTGGAGTTGGAGGGTCAACCAGACTGTTCTAGCTCGTAGCGTACAACCCCTGAGGCAGAGTTAAGGGGTGGTCCCAGGAAGGCTTTCACTGGTGTGCCACCAGTGTTGTCATACAGGGCCCCGTACTTGGGGGTTAAGGCTCTGCTTTTAAAAAAGCACCTTTTAGGGGTGTCTGGGTGGCTCAGTGAGTTAAAGCCTCTGCTTTCAGCTCAGGTCATGATCTCAGGGCCCTGGGATTGAGCCCTTCGTCGGGCTCTCTGTTCAGCGGGGAGCCTGCTTCCCTTCCTCTCTCTCTCTCTGCCTGCCTCTCTGCCTACTTGTGATCTCTGTCAAATAAATAAAATCTAAAAAAAAAAAAAAAAGCACCTTTTAATTCTAGGAAACAAACTGAGGGTTTTAGAAGGAAGGGGGGTGGGGGGGATGGTGAACCTGGTGGTGGGTATTAAGGAGGGCACGGACTGCATGGAGCGTTGGGTGTTATAGGCAAACCATGAATTATGGAACGCTAGGTCAACAACGAATGATGTACTACTATATGGTGGCTAACATAACATAATAAAAAAAATTGAGAAAAGCACCTTTAAAAACACTTTTTAAAAAAATGGTGGGGGGGGTCACCTGGGTGGCTCAGTGGGTTAAAGCCTCTGCCTTCGGCTCAGGTCTTGATCCCAGGGTCCTGGGATCAAGCCCCGCATCAGGATCTCTGCTCAGCAGGGAGCCTGCTTCCTCCTCTCTCTCTTTGTGCCTGCCTCCCTGCCTATTTGTGATCTCTGTTTGTCAAATAAATAAGTAAAATCTTAAAAAAAAAATTTTTTTTAAATTTTAGGAAGAGAGAGAGAGAATGCATACACATGCTTGTGCACATGGGGATAGGAACAGAGGGAGAGAGTCTTTTTTTTTTTTTAAGATTTTATTTATTTATTTGACAGAGTGAGACACAGGGAGATAGGAAACATAAGCTGGGAGAGTGGGAGAGGGAGAAGCAGACTTCCTACCAAGCAGGGAGCCTGATGCGGGGCTCCATCCCAGGACCCAGGGATCATGACCTGAGCTGAAGGTAGACGCTTAATGACCAGCCACCCAGGTGCCCCGAGAGAGTCTTAAGCAGACTCCATGCTGAGTGTGGAGCCCAATCTGGGGCTCCATCTTATGACCCTGAGATCACAACCTGAACTGAAACCAAGAGGTAGACACTTAGCTGACTGTACCACCCAGATGCCCCTTAAAACACTTTTGAGATTCTTAATAACTTTATGTTTGCTTTTGTCTTTTAAATGAAGACTAATGAGACAATAGAGCCTGCTCTGGGGGCTTAGAGCCCCTGCTTATATGTGGTTTTGCCTGCTTCAGTCTCCCCACCTCCCAGGACTGGTTCTCTGCTGTGGGCTCCCCACACTCCTACCACCCTCCCTGCCCAGTGACTTCCACTGCCTACCATCCCAGCAGGTAACATAGACAGAGTCCTAAAAATATCTTCTTGAAGGCATCAGAGAAGCTCCCAAGGCAGGCAGAACTTGGGAAGCCAAGATCACAGAGAGAAGGGAGAGTCATTGAGGTCAAAGTCAATGATCCTGACATTCAAGTTGTTTTTCACCTTGATGCGCTCATCAGTTCATCAGTGCCAGGTCCAGAGACTATGAAGGCAAGCAGAAAGTGACCGTGAGGAGGCTGAGAAGTCAGGGAAAGCTGTTAGCAGTATCATAGTGCTGGGGAGAAGAAAACAGAGCTCAGAGCTCACCAAGGTAGACAAATCTTAATAAACACTCCATCCATTCAGTTGAGACCCCTAAAAATTACACCTAGAAGTAAGGGTTAACTGAAAACAAATTAGGTCTGCAAAGAGGGAAACCCAGTTCTAAGAGCTCAGTCCTTAATTGGATTATGGTGATGTACTCCTACAGCTTGCCAGAAGCCAGGGAATATCCTCTCTGGAGAAAGAAATCGTCCAGAGCCTTGAAGTTTCTTCATAAACCATTATTGCAATCAATAAAATATACATGGTATATCCAGAGACTTGGATCAGAGAACTGTCTTAGGTGGGGTAGATGCTAGACATGATCATTAAATCAATTATGATAAATACTTTAAAAAATAGAAAAGGTGGAGAATTTTAACAAGACAAAGCAGGGGTATACAATATAAAGAAGTAAATAGAAACTGTAAAAACAAAAAATACAAAAATGAAGAATGGAGTAGATAGGTTCAACTGAAAATTAAACACAAATGAAGAGAAATTAAATGATCGGGAATATAAGTCAGTAGGTGATGTGAAAACCAATTTATGGAGAGCCAAAATGGAAAATGCAGAAAAGAGCATAATAGACATAGGGTACATGTGTCTAAAATACAGGTATCAGAGTCCTAGAATGGGAGAAGGAAAATGGGGTGGAAGCAATATTGGATGAGATATGGTGAAGATTTTCCACGACCAAAAAAAAAAAAAAAAAAAAAAAAAAAAAAATGATGATAAGCCACAAGTTCAAGAAGTGCTATAAACCTCAGGCAAGATAAATACTAGGTAAACCAAACATAAGCACTTCATAGGAAAACCAATGGAAATTAAGGCAAAACAACATTAAGAGAAATTAGATTCTCTTTAAAAGAACAACAGTAAGATTGACAGCTGATGTTTCATCTGAGCTGATGTGAGCTGGAGCGCACAGTTTGTGAGTACTCCAAGAAGATAATTGCCGTTGTAGAATTCTGTATCCTCCAAAAAATCTTTCAGAGCGAAGGTGATATGGTACCAAAAGTACAACAAAAGAAAATTAAATTGTGTTTTATCAAAATTAAAAGCATTTGTGCTTCAAAGGACAAGCTTGAGAAAGTGAAAAGACAACCCACAGGGTGGGAGAATATTTTGCAAATCACATATCCAAAAAGGGATTTGTATCTAGAATATATAACTCAACAACAAAAAGGGAAATAATCCAATAAGAATGGGTAAAGGATTCGAAGAAGCATTTCTCCATAGAAGATTCCCAAATGACCAATAATAAATATGTGAAAAGATACAATCATTAGCCACAGGGAAGTGCAAATCAAAACCATGAGATACCACTTCACATTCATTACGATGGCTATAATCTAAAAGCAAACAAGTGTTTGGTGGAATTATGGGCCATTTGGAACCTTCATGCATCACTGGTGGGAATGTAAAATGGTGTAGCCTGTTTGGAAAACAGTCTGGCAATTTCTTAAAAAGTGTACCCAAGTGAAAATATATGTCTATATAAAAAGTTATACAGAAATGTTCACGGTAGTTCATAGTAGCCAAGAAGTGGAAACAATTCCAACGTCTATCAACTGAAGAATGAGTAAATCAAGTTTGCTATATCCATGCAGTAGAATACTATTTAGCAATAAAGGGAATGAAATATTATAATATGGATGAACCTTGAAAACTTTACACTAAGTGAAAAAAGCCAGCCACAAATCACTACATATTGTGTGATTCTATTTATGTGAAATGTCTAGAATGGGCAAATCTTTTAAGACAAAGTAGATTAGTGGTTTCTGGGGGCTAGATGGGGGTGTGATTGTGGGAATGAGGAGTTACAGCTAATGGATATGTGGTTTCTTTTTTGGGTGATGGGAATATTTTAAAATTGATTGTTGTGATGGAGGCACAATTCTGTGGATATACTACAAGCTAGGGAATGGTACACTCTAAATGAGTTAGAGGATATATGAATTGTATCTCAGTAAAGCAGTTACCATAAGAATGGAGGTAAAGTAAAGTTGTTTCCAGAAAATAGGAGCTGAAGAAATTTGTTGCCAGCATACCTTCCCTAAAGAAATAATAGAGAGAGCTCCTCAGGCAGAAGGACATTATCACAGATAGCGGCACAGAAATGCAGGAAGGAATGAAGATCAAGAGAAAAGGTAAATGTGTGGATAAATTTAAATGAATACTGACTGCTCAAAATAATACCATGTCACAGGGTTTGAAATACGTTTCCTAATATCTCAAAAGGTATAGAACATATTAAAATGGTCTAGTGCCCTTAAATTGTCTGGGAAGTGATAATGTTCATTTTTAGTAGGTACTTCTGACTCAGGAAGCCATGTGATTATCTGTAGGGTAAATTACTCAAAGAATTAACACAGGTGGGTATCTAAGAGTAAATACAATAATAGAAAAATAAAAAGGATATATGGAGTAATAAAGAATGGGAGATTGATCCAAAAGTCAGCAAAAAAGGAGGAAAAGGGAAACTAGAATGTGTAGATTTGAACCTAAATAGTAACAATCACTTTAGGTTAACAGACTTTGATTAAATACTTGTATTAAAAAACTGAGATTGACAGAGTGGATTAAAAAAAAACCCAAACTATGTTCTCCTTAAAAGAGACACTTCTTATATATATATATATGGGTCCCAAATGTTGTAAGTGAAAGATGGAAAGACGGTAAACCATGTGGTGCTAACCTAATGAAAGTGGTCTGGTTGTCCTAGCAACAGATGATGTCATGTTTAAGGTCAGTAACATTCCTGGAGATAAGGAGGGAATCTCATACTCCTAAGAGAGTCAGGCTACTAGGAAATAGCAATCAATCAGTTAGGTATTGACCAAATTAAAAAGAAAAAGGAAATTCACAGCTGTAGTGGGTGATTAATATGCCTCTCTATGGAACGGACAGGTTATTAAAAGCAGTGAGGACAGAAAGCTGAGAATCCCACTTAACACTGTGGCTATTGAGGACATATCCATTCCATTTACTGGGCCATAGGTGAGTTTTGAGAAATTTCAAAGAATTAAAATCATACAGAATATATTTTCTGACTACAGAAAAATTAAACTAGAAATCAACAATAAAAAAGATACTTAAAGATCTGTTTAGAAAGATTTTATTCATTTATTTGAGAGAGAGAACAAGAGAGCACAAGCAGTGGGAGAGGGAGAAGCAGGCTCCACACTGAGCAGGAAGTCCCATGCTGGGCTCCATCCCAGGACCCTGAGATCATGACCTGAGCTGTGGGCAGATGCTTAACTGACTGAGCCACCCAGGCGCCCCTACTTGAAGATCTTCAAATATTTGGGAAGTATGGAACACATTTCTGAATAGCCCATGGATCGAAGAAGAAATCCCAGTGGAATTTAGGAAATTTTGTGGACTGAAGATAATAAAAATATGAAATATGGCATATCAGATATTGTGGGCTGTAGCTAAACCTGACAGAAGAGAATTTTAGTCTAAAATGCACATAATTGAAAAGAGAAAAGACTGACAATCATAAGATCTTGGATGCTAGAAAAAAAGCAGCATATCAAACACAAAGAATGTAGAAGGAAGGAAATTAATGAGATTAAAAAAACTTAAAATGGTGTAAAAGCAATATAACGAAAAGATTTTTCCTTTGGAAAGAATAATAAATGAATGAGGGGCCTTCCCTAAACTGTGAGAAAAAGAGAAAGCACAAATTAGCAATATCAGGAATGAAAAGGAGATACCATTTTAGATCTTCAAGATACAAAAAGTTAGCTGTTATCCTTAGATACACCAGTACGGTTGTGAGACTTCAACTGCCATGTTTGCATTTACACCTGAACCCCCAAACTGGTAGTTTCTAGATTTAGTAGATTTCTCTACTCAGCGTCTCCTCTTGTTTTAGGTGTAACATGTTAACAACAAAACCCCCAATTCTATCCTGTCTTGCTGCCCACAAGAGCGTTCCTTCTCATGTTTCTCATGTTTGTAAATGGTATCACCAATAGATATTATTGAAACTCAAGATTTTGCTTCTCTCTCTTGGGTACCCCTGCATCTGATCAATCCCCAGTGTCCCTCTTGCTTTGCCTTTTCCCTTCCCCTTCCTGTCCATGAATCAGCCCTCTCTCTCCTTTCTCTCCATTCCCACAGCTTTCACCATTGTCCAACCCCCCTTCAAATCCTTCCCTGGCATCTTCATTTGTCTTCTCCCTTCCATCCCCACATTGCAAAGCTGGTCCTTCATGCGTCCCTTTACAACCATTTCATGGCTTCCCATTGCCCTAGAATCAAGCCTAAACTCTCCTGGGACCAGGACGTCTCCTTTTCCAGAGCCCTTGGCTTCCTTTTTTCAGAGTCTTTACTCCTCACACTCCTTCTCTGGAAGGGATTTTGCATCCTTTAGCTCCCTGCTCCCCAAACCTGTCCTACAATGAAAACCACAACAGACACAACAGAGGTCACAAACTCACTGTCCTCATTTCCCTGAACTACGACCAGCTGTTTGGGGATCAGCCCCATGTACAGGCGTGAGTGCTGCCAGGGCTGTCCTGATCGTGGTCGGCTCCCTAGGACATGGCACGGTGTCGGTCACAGAGAATGAGCACAGGAAAGGATTATTAACCTGCCTGAAGGAATGGATTATTGTAATGGATCATATATAATCCTGAAATTTAGTGCTGATACTGTTTTTCAAATTGACTGAAGTGAAACAGAAAATGGAAAAAGGTAACTGTAAACACGAGCAGATATTCCAGCCTCTTTCAGAGAGGTTAATGCGTTCTTGGTTATTTATTTAATGATAAAAAAGTCTTTTAAAATAATTCAAATATTTACCAGATTATCACATCCCCTCGGCTTGAGCTCTTAATGGGAAAAATCTTGCCATTGTCTTTCGTGTAGACTTTGGCAGAAGCCCTGGCCTTTGGTTGGTGAGCTGTACGGTTTTGTTGACTTAAATAGAAACCTGGAAACTGCCTAAATCAATTTCAGGGCATTGCTTCTCTCACTGAATTTGGTGGCCACAAATAACATAACTTACTAAAGCTTTCCAAGGAAGTAAAATCTAGCCTCTTTCAAAGTAAATGCATTCATATTATTTCATAACCTATATATGCTGGATCTTCAAAAATATCCTTGTACTTTACCCTAAAACATTTATTAAAGTACCTTTGATGTATTCGTTGTTCCAAAGAAGTTAAATGGGCACCTAGGGATTTAAAAGTTTGAGTAACGTTTGTTGGGGCTAGCCAGTAGGATCTGTTTTCTTCTGATATGATGTAAATCCGTTTCATTTGTTTTTTCTCTAAGGAAATGGACTGGTAGATGAAACGAATCATTTTTCATTATGAAATGTATTACATATACAAAGGAATAAATGTGAAAGGTTTGTATGGTTTGAAGGACAGTGAAACACATGCCACGTCTTCACTACCCATCTTAGGAAATGGCAGAGGGCAGCCAAGATGTGCATGCCCTCCTCTGTCTCGTCCCAATGCAGTGGTCTGTGTGGGCTGTGGGAGAACCAGAGCCCATAGATGCTGGAATGGCTGAGCCTGGGTTTTGTCAGATTTTATTAAGAAATTGTGGATGGACCTTATGGCACTGCTTACTGGAAAGCTCTCTTTCCTACTTTATTTATTTATTTTTTTGCTTGTCGCCTATGTCTAGTTCCTTGTCTCTGCTGCTTTTAGAAGGAACCACAAAGTTTAAAGAAGCCGTAAGCTACGTGACTGCCAAAGAAGAGAAACACCATTTGAGGGGGAAACAGGCATAGTGTTTAGACCTAATGAATGCAAATGTGCTGTCCACTTTTCACTGCTCTTTGAGCTGGGATGAGCCTAAAAGGGGGCCACCCAGGGAGCTCCCTGTCAGCCTGCCCTGGAGAGAGATGGGACCCAGAGTCATGCTTCGTTTCTGAGCCCATAGTGGGGCTGGCTTTGTGTGTGGTCAGTGCAGTCAGAAGAGCCCTGTGCTTGAAGGTACCATCTTGCGAATCTTCATGCTTTCATCTTTTAATGTGCATTTTGTACAGTGGGACGATGGAACGTGCTCTAAGGGCTCAGATCCACAACCCATGTGCTGTTTTACCTTCTGCTGCCTCCTTATCTCCCTGGGAGGGATTCTCAGCTAACTACTCTCCCACTCCTTGATGCTCCCAGCCTTTCCGCCCAGCATCTGCTGTTGTCCTCTGTCCCAGGTAGGGACTCGGGGAAGGACATGCCTGCTCTGTGGCCTCGGAGGACTGGGCATTGTGGTGGCATTTGTGTACTGAGCTGACAGTGTTGTGTGTGTTCGGTGGCACCTTGGGGATGAGAGCCTGTCACCCATCACCGATCCAGGCGCTGAGAACTCTTAAGTGTGAACTTCAATTCCCTGGGGGCTGCGTGTCTGTGGTGGTGTGAGGTGGTAGACCCTGGGAGGGGGAAATGGACCTAAAGCAACAATCATAAGACGTTGGTCCCAGGTCTATGGGTCTACTGGGTGGTTCTTCTGGTTTGGGCCGGTTTGGCTGACATCTGCCGGGCTCTCTTGTGTCTGTCACCAGCTGGTGGATCATCTGGAGGCTGGTGACCCATGTTGGCCTCCCTTAGTGTGCAGCAGTTGGCAGGGTGTCACAGGGGCAGTAATAGACCGACAGATGTCATGAAGGCTGGCTATCCCTAGCTACTTCCGGTGCTGGCAGAGTTCCAGGAGCATTAAGAGCGGACAGCCCTAGGGGAACAAGTACCTTTCAGGTCTCTACGATGTCACTTGTGTTGCTCAATTAGCCAAAGCAAGACACAGGCCAACCCGGATTCTAGGTGTAGAGAAAAGAATCCAGCTCTTGATGGAAGGAGCCACAAAATCATACTATAGGCTGTGCAGATACAAGGATGGGAGGAACCAATCAAATGACGTGAGCAAATGATATTTTAGCTTTTATTTTTCTTCTCTTGAAAATCATCCTATGTGTTCCCACTTCTGAACTATTACCAAAATTAGCCTAAAGGATAGCCCTTGTGTATATTTATAGAACGGTTCCGTGCGAATTTATTTTATTGCCTAGCCTAAGGATCACTGTGGACCCACTGGCCAAACCAAGGTAATCATTAACCCTCCCCCAGGAACATGCATGCTACTTCACTGGATTAAGAAAAGTAAAGAACATAGAAATCAAGACGTGACATCAGCCTTGTTTTGTTTTTTTTTTTAACCCTCCTAGGATGGTGAGTCTGCCTTTTCTTTTTGAATGCCCTGTCTTTGTAGGAATAGGCAAGAGAACCTGAGAGTGGCCTTGTGGAGCCTGCCTGTGAGGGGTGGATGGTCTGCTTTAATGGTATGCGGAAGTGGGGTGACACAAAGTTCTGGAGCCCTCTTGTGGCTCCGTGGCCGACCCCCTCCTGAGCACCCTGCCCCCTCACCAGAACCCTGGCCACATGTTCACAGCCGGATCTGAAGTCTCCCTGCCACACCAGTGTCACCGCCGCTGGCCTTCCCTGCCCGCCGCACTCTGGAACAGCCCTGTAACGGTATCTTCCCATGGGGCTCCCCGCTTTGTCTCATGTCCTGCGGTGCCCGGCAGGGTCCTGGCCACCGCACAGAAAGCCAAGAAAAGAGTGCGGGGAGCATGCTGCCAGGGGATCAGGGCCGACGTGAAAATTGTCGGAGTCAGGAAATTCCAGGGCCCTCACGTCACTCAGGAAGACGGTTGACTTGAGCGGCCAAGGGAGGGGATCGGGTTGCCTCGGTGGAAGTAGGAACGGAGGTTCCCTGTCGGGCACTGGTCGGGCAGGGAGGTAGGTGTCTGCGTCCTCTGTGGAGGTGAAGCTGGGAGACTTCTGCGTGACCCTTTAGAACAGCCCGGGCGGCATGAACGTTGACTCACTCCCTGTTCGCATGGTGCGATCTCTTGGAACAGGTATCCCGACAGGACTGGAGAACGCATCGAGGGGACTCACCAATTTGCTTTTAAAGTGATCCCTAAAGCTGACCCTCCTTTAGGGGCTTTCATGGTTTCAATGCGTCCCTCCAGCAAAGAAGCCCTTTCTTCCGACTCCTTGGCCCATGGGATGGTTTAAATATTCACCTCCCGTGTACTGATGAGCTGGGGCTTGGGTGGTGGCGTGGAGCGGGTGGTGTGCGCTGACTCGTAGGGTGTCTTCACAGGCTGCGCGTGTGGTTGGGACCCCTGTGGTGCTTGCCCGTCTCGGCTCACTAAACTGCTGCGACGTCTGACCTTGACCCCTTCCCGTAGCTCTCCTGTGAGGACGCCGCACATTCTTCCTGACAGATTAAAAGGCACGTAGTCATCTCCCCTGGTTTAGTTAACTAACACGAGCACAGATTGCCCATCTGTTAATTAGGGAAGCAGGGTTGTGACGCTGGGTTTGGAAGAAATGGCGGCCTTTCTTCTGGAAGGAGGACTGGGGCATTTTTATGGAGGATGCTTGGGTCGCGGGAGCCTGTGGCTGCTAATTATAGGGAAGGAATATGACTGAGGAGGAACTTCCACACATGATAACAGTTGGTTTAAATGGCTTTTAATTCTCTTCTGTGTTCTATTTGTGTGTTATATTTACTCAATAAAATGATCTTTGAGGGGAGGAAGCGTTTATGTGTTCCTTGGTGCCCAGCCCGTGTCTGATATATAATTTTGTTAAAATTGAACTAGGGAAAGGGTAGTAATGATGCCCTGAATGTGAGGAGAGGAATGATGAGAACAGACAGTTCTGCTAAGCTTTTGGGATTCTGTTGCTAGAAGCCAGGGAGACTGTGGGGTGTTCTGTTGTGGTTCTGGGCTGGCCGAGAACGTGCTGAGGCTGATACGTGGTGAATGTTGAGGAAAACCGGATATTTGTATTCGTCTCAGGCTCCTGAGAATAAAGCAGAAGGTATGGGCTGGGCATGGTGGGTAAACTGGCCACAGTTGCTGGTAAGAACAGGGCTCAATCTGCTGGTGGCCAGGGAGCCCCACCTCTGCTCCAGCTAAGGCGACCACCAAAGGCCTAGGTGGGGTGGTGAGGACGGAAAGCCCATATAGGGTCCTCAGCCTCTTATGCAGGTCCTGCTGTCTCCAGGTTGGGTGCCTCCAATGAATGACATGACAGGACCAGAGGGGTATGTGCCAGAGCTGGCCTGGGTGGCTGGAGGTGCTGACATGTCCATTCTTGGGAAATTTTATGAGCTAGTTGTTGAATGTCGCCATTATTGAAAAGTAAAGGATATAAATATAGAATTAAATAAGTTATATTTAAAACAAAGCTAATAAATCTTCAAAACATGTCACTTCCTAACTGTTGTACTGCTACTCATGAGTCTGACATCTCTTGCATCTGGTAAAAATACTACACACCGGTGGGCTTCTGTGTCTCTTTTTCCAACTCTATGCTCTGTGACTTTGGTGCTTGAAATAGGCCTTCGCGGCAGTATTTATACCACACGTACGTGCCCATTCTGCCTCTCTCCATGCCCACAGCAGCACTTCCTCTCTGTCTGGCCCGAGTGTGGACCCCAGCCTCGGAATGACTCAGGCCCTCTGGAGGAGAAGCAGAAACTCTTTATCCAAAAGCCTCTTTCTCTGGCCTCATGTGATTCCAGGGGCTGAGGCCAAAGGAACTGTTACAGCCTGAAGGGCTTTCATTCTCCCCATCTTCTGGTCTGTTGATTATTGGTGGTATGCAAAATAAGCAACAGTGTTAGTCCTATCAACAGGACAGATCGAGTCAGTTTTCTTACTCACCTCAGCAGGGGGTCGGAGCAAGCCAGAGCTGCAGTCATTTCAGCACGAGTCATGGTTTGGTGTACTTGTTAACCGGTTCGGTTTCTCATGGAATTTTCCATCTAGGAACAATCAAGTCTGATTTCAGTCCACAGGAGACCCTTGGCCCAGGAGATGCCTTCTGCAGGAAATCCTTCCTGTTGGCTGCTTCCGCAGGCTGGGGGAGGCAGCTTTCCTGCGTGTTCCCCCCAAACTCAGGGTGCACCTTTCACACCGCAGGACAGTGAGTTTGGCCAATGGGACCATCGGGTTTAAATGCTTTCTCAGATGAGATGATCCATCTGCAAAGCGCCAGGCAAGAATGCTGAAGCATTCACCAGCGTGCCTTTCGTAGCTAAGGGGAGCGGTTTGTTATTAGAGAAATAAAACAAGTGAATCAAATGGGATTAACCCCTTCAAGTGATTTAGCTAGGTATTTCTTACAAATAATTAAAAAAAAAACCCACAAATTCCTTTCATTCTGTTGAGGATAACTAGAAACAGGAACTGCGGGGTCTCTACAAGAATTAGCCCCCTGTTACAGATGCCAATTCTAACCAGTCAGTGGTCTATGTTTCTCTTGTTGAGGATAATAAGCAAAACCTTTCCATCCAAAGAGACCAATTCCTTGTTTGAAGTCCCACTTACAGTGGGAGGATTTTCAGGCATTTATCCAGATGTTTTAAGGGAGCTAAATATTCCCCTTTGTTTTCCCCCAATCTCCTGTCATTTTGGAGTAAGAGCCATCACTCATCGGGTAGGTGAACACTAAGCACCACACTTATGGCCCGAGAAATGAAGCATGAAGTTGGATTTCCTCATCATGTTAATCTTCAGTAAAATTATTTTCTTGTGTGTGTGGATTTTTTTTTTAATTTCCTGTATTTTCAAGTGTATCGATCATTCTAAATGTCATACAGTGCTGACGACCGTAACAGCCTCAGTCTTAACAATTTGCCACAGCAAAGGCTCACGTCTTGTACTCTTGTTACTAGCCAAGGTGTGTAGTAGACTCTGGCAACAGGATACTCTCTTCCATGCAGGGATTCAGGAATCAGAGTTCCTTCTAGCTGGGACTCTGCTGGTTTCCAGAATCTGGAGTCCTCCTCCGGCTTCTCTGCCTCTAGGTGTGTGGGGATGTTAAGGCCAGGCTGTTGGGGGCCTTTTTTTTTTTTTTTTAAACTTTCTCTCATATTCCATTGGTCAGGCCTCAGTTATGTGGCCATTAGCCCTGCTGTAAGGCTGGTATGTGTGATCTCAGGGCCCTAAAGGAAAAGGGAACGGGGTTGGCAAACTTGTGGCATGGTCTTGGCCATACTGGAACACTACACATGACACATACTGCATTTTGTAAGCATGGTATTTTCAAGTCCTTTGTAGGTTTGTGGCTATATAGAGGATACAGAGTGGCATAGGGATCAAGAGTTAGGGATCAACACAAACTACCAGCATCCAGATCCCAGCTCCACTATTCCCCAGGTGTGACACTGGGCAAGTAACTTAGTCTTTCTCTGTGTCTTAGCTTCGTCTTCGTAACATGGGGAGGACAATAGAAGTTAATAGGGATTGTGTGAGAATCAAATGGTGTACTCTATGTAAAATGCTTAGAATTAAGCATGGGACATAATTAAGAGCATGTCAGTGTTAACTAATTTTAAAAAAAGTAAGACTAGTAACAAAAAGACCTAATGTCTTCTTTGGTATGTTGTAATTTGAATATGGTGTCATTCAGATAGAGAACATTTCAGTTCAACTGTAAAAAGTGTTCATTGAGCAACTACTAATTGTCACGTACTAGGTAGGGCCATAGAATCTGAAGGAGTAGGCTCTTCACCAAATCAAAGGAAATGGCATGTTCTGCCCACCAGGTTTGCCTTTTAGACTCTGTGACTCTTAATCTATGGTCACATCAGCATTGTGATTTTGGTTTCCACTCCCTAAATCCTCCATGGCTTATTTCTGGGGTCCTCAGAGTGGAAAGTGACACCAGTGTCAAAGGGCTCTTTCTCCTCCCCCGTCCCCTGGACCCTGTCAGTGCCAGTCCCTTCAGAGGCATCATTGCTATCTGGTCACTGTGTCGTGTGCTCCCAGTAGATTTGGACGAACCTGCTACCTCTTCTAATTATGATCTGAATTTCAGAATCATGCTTGATGCTCAAAAACATGCTCAAAAACACCTGAGGGCCCCATGAAGTGATTTCTCCGTCCAAAGTGCACATCCCAGGAGCAGGCTGGGCTTAAAGACTCTTTCTCTTGCAGCTGGATGACTGTACACTGCAGCTTTCCCACAATGGCGCCTACCTGGACTTGGAGGCCACCCTGGCAGAGCAGCGGGACGAGTTGGAAGGCTTCCAGGATGATGCTGGGTAAGAGCAACAGTTGTCCCTGCAGACTAGTCCAAACTGTCCAAGATACAGAGATATGGGGGTACATGAAGGCCTTAAAATACTTGGAAGAAACCACGGTAGCTTTGACCTTCTCTGCACTCCCAGTCACACAAGAGAGGGGAGACGCAGGTGACTGACCAGCAGTCATTGCAAACCCTTTTGCATTTTGAGTCATTCTTCTTGACAAGGCCACTCAGGGGCAGAAAGATTTCTGGTATAGTTTAATCAATCACATTCTATTGACCTTCTAAGTTTTTTTTTTTTAAAAAACAAATATAATTAAATTAATATTTTCTAGATTTAGTAGTTTGACAACTATTTTAAGCATTGTTTTTAATGATAACTTCCTGGATATTTCATTTCCTTGGCAGATGTCCTAGCATATTTTTTTTTATACTATGTCACCTTCTGAACTCACAGTAGTGGAGAGAATGATTTGTGATGGTGTTAATTAACATTTAGTTACTTTTAGCCTACATCTAGAACTGCTTAATACTTCTGATTGCTGTGAATCTGAATAAAGCGATAGACATAAAAAAAAATTAGGTGGTCAGAAAGTCAAATCACGTTTAAATCACATATAAACATACAGTCAGCTCTTCCTGTGTTTTTTGGTTGTTGAAATAGCCTTTTGATTGGGGGCCCCCTGCCTTCCTTTCTGTCCTCATCCATTCAGAACCAGGTGTGTCTCTGATTTCATCACGTTCCTCCTTAGAAACCTTCCGAGATTCCCTGTTGCTTTCCAAATAAAGCTTAGCTGTCTTAATCTGGTGTTCGAGGACCTCCCCAAAGGTTGCTTTGAAACTACCTTGCCTGAATTGAAAATAGATTACACCCAGGTGAATCTTATCTGGGAGTGCTGATTCTTCATGAGAGGCTCAAAAATGAGGGAAAATGGAAACCTCCTTAGTGTTAGTTTTCTACCTGATTCTAGTATTTACGATAGTTTGCTGGGTTTTCCCTACATCTGCCATCGTTCATGGTGCTTTCTCCCTTAACTGTCCTCTCCCTCAGTTGTCTGCTGCTAAAGCTCTAGTAGGTCAGTACTGGGCTTATCTGAGTATCTGTCTTCTAGCATTTTCTCAACACATTAAAGGTGCTTATTGAGCATTGGTAGTCAAGTAAATGGCAGGATCTCAGAATGGATTCCTGAATAACAGGACCATGAGCACTAAGGCCAAGTTCCTTGGTAAGAACCAGCAAAGTTTTCTGAGGACCCAATGGGAACAGATCCTGGAAACTACCATAGGCTATGCACACACTCATTATTATGTCACACCAGATTCTACTCATCATTATTAAAAACAAAAACAAAAACAAAAACATTAGATTGATAGACTTGGGAAAATTCCATTGCTAGTTTTTACTGACAATGACAACCCTTTATATAAGACGTCAGAATTCAGGCTGGATGACAGTCTAAGTGAATGATTTCATGACTCATTGATTAAGCATGCACCAGTTGGGTTATGAGTAGATTATTATCAACCTGAAAAATATCTCTACTGGTGTTACAGTTGGAGACCATGCCCTGTTCGATTTTTTTCTTTCTTATCAGAATTCAAATGATTTGGAGATGGGAGCTTAGTGGGGAAAAAAAGCATCAGTACATTAGATAGCAGTAGTAAGAGTTGAGGGTGAGGAAGAAAGGGGCACCTGGGTGGCTCAGTCGGTTAAGCATCTGGATCTTAATTTCTGCTCAAGTCATGATTTCAGGGTCCTGGGATTGAGCCCTGCTCTGTGCCGGGCTCTGTGCCGGGCAATGGAGTCTGTTTGAGATTCTCTCTCTCCCTCAGCCTCCCCTCTGCCCCGCCCCCAGCACGTGCACACTCTCTCTCTAAAAGAGAAAATTCAAGCGCAGAAGAAAATAACCTTTCTGGAGCGCCTGTTGTGCCACTCACAATATCAGGCACCTTATTCACGGTCTATTTAATAGTTCACGCTCTTAACAGTCACGTGAGTGGATTTCATTGTTTCTGTTCTTCATCTGAAACAACCGAGGGTCAGGAGGTAAATTCCACATCGAGGGAGAGAGAGCCAGGAGCTGGGAGAGCCAAGTATGAACACAGACGGACCCGATTCCAAATCTGTACTCCCCTGATCCTCCTAGAGGTCCTGGGCAAAGGCGTTTTGGGTTTATTCAGGAAGTATGTTGACGCCTTTGGTGATGTAAGGTTGGTTCATGCAAAGACACCATCGGTCCCAGGCTAAAATGCCGGGTTTGGTTAAAAGAGCACTCAAGCATGCTGCACGGTGGCTCGGGGGAGGACGCATTTGCGGCCATCACCTGGCACTGTCGGCATCGACATCCTGGTGCTCATAGTCCCCCCAGCCATTCCTCAAGGGCGAGGTACCCGGTGGCGAGCTCCTTAGAGGAGACCCTGGGGCTTGCTTCCTCACTCTGTTCCTTTGCAAATCATGACCTGGCCGTGGGTCCATCTGATAGGTGCAACCTTGACCCATTTCTGCACCTGCACCTAAGATGGATTACAGCAAGAGGAGAAGGCAGGACTCATATGTGGGCAAGTGTCCACCAGAGAAGGTAGCCAGACCCTGCTGGGTAGCTCTGGTTTTGACAAGTGGGCCCCAAACTCACCCCAGAGGGGGCTTTATGTCTTTGCCAGAGTCCTGGTTTGTGGTTACCTTCCCACCTTGTCCTTTGGAGTGTACTCAGGATGACGCTCCTTTTTGTCTGGAAGAGTATTAAGATGCTAGCTTCACTGACCACTGGTGGGGCGGCCCCTCTGTCCCTGGCCTAGGCTGCAGAAGACAGATCAGGATGATGCTGTTCTGGCCTTGCTGGGTCCTTCGTTCCCCCTGGGCCACTTACTGCCATCGAGCAGTGTATGGCAGCTTGCTGGGAGCTGGTTGGAAGCGGCCAGCAGGCTGAGCCTTCCTGCACAAGTGGGTGGCGTCTGGCCACATCTGCCATGTCATTTGCACCAAGTGTCCCTCCCAAGTCCTCCCCTAGGACGGTGGCATTTGGCAAAGTCTGTGTGCCTGAGAACCCTTGTCTCCCATGAATGGGAGTTAAAATATAATTTCTCTCTAGTTAAGAAATGCCCTTTTGAGGCATGAAAAGGACACATAAAACTATTCTTTCTCTTGATTTCTTTGTGTGAGCTAAAGCAACAATCTGCTAATGTCGTGACCAGAGAATGACAACGTGTGGCAGGCCGTGTGCAAATGGCGGTGTTTTTTTGCACAGGGTGTTCTGAGAGAATTTTCCTTGCTGGAGGAGTTCCTTTGTTCTTGTCCATTACCCGGCTCTTTTATGCCAAGACTAAAAATTAACTCACTCCTTGTTTAGAGTTATCACTTAAGCTATAGCTAACCGAGAAGAGGAGAGAGACCTTGAAAAGTAGAAGGACAAAGCAATTATTATGCTACCAAAATGGAGCCAGGTCTATTTACTGCCTTCCAAGGCCAGGGAAATTAGCCACCATACCATGGGGCACAGAACCAGAAACTCCCAGCCCTCTGGGCGATTATTCCTGCCCCTTCCTTGTGTGTCTTTGTACAAGCCACTTTATCTCTGATAGGAGTTTATGAAATTTATTTGTAAAATAAGTACAATTCTACCCAATTCCATTTACACCCCCGTGTCAGCAGGGATCCCAGCAAGGTCTCTGCAATGGAGGGGAGCACTGCCGGGGGCAGCATGGCGTAATGGTTAGGGACATGGGCTTTGCAATTAGCCTCATGGCTGTGTGACCGTGGGGATGCTACTTCCCTCTCTGAACCTCAGTCTCCTAGTAACTGGGGATAATCCTAATACATCCTCGTTGGGCAGTTGTGAGGGAAAAAAATGCAATGATGTATAGTATATAAATCAGTAAGCCGGTTCCCAGCATGTAATACAAACTTGAAAGTAGTAGCCCTTACTATAACTCAAGAAGCGCTCGAGAAGTAGATACACTGGAACGGGAATCACTGGATTCTAGACCTGGAGGGGTCCATACAGGCCAAGCGCTCTGAAAGCTCGTTTCTTTTAGTTAAGGAAACCAAGGCTGCATCCTTGCCCACAGGGCAGAGCTGGGCCAGAGAGCCCAGGCCCCTTTTTTGCTTATTTCTACCTCTCCTGCCTCTGAAAGAAAACCAGGGGCAGCTGAGGGGCATGGGGGCCTGCCACTGAGGAGGTGGGGCTTGAAGTTAGCCCTGAGGGGACAGTGGCCTTGCAAGATTGAGGGGGAGGGGGCTGTCTGAAGGAGCTTGGTAGAGCTCCCAGGGGCTGGAGGACTAGTGTGGTTGTTGCATGTGGGGTGAGCGTCCCTGAGGGCTCCTGCCTTGGTCTTGGTCATTTACGGTGTTCATCTTCCTCTGCACCCCAGGGGCAGCTCTGAAGAGAGCTGCTGCTTCTCCCCATCCTGCATCGCCTGGGGTGCAGCTTACTCCTCCTCGCCCCCTGTCTGCTGGCCTTCACAGGGCTGTGTGTGGTGGGGAACCTGTGCAACCCTGTGGGGTGGGGAGAGCTTGGCAGTGTGTGGCTTGAGGCTTGGGCCAGGCAGGGCTGGAAAGGGCCAAACATTGGATGGTACTTAGAGCCAAATAGCCCAGCAAAGCTGCCTCGAAGTGCTGGCTCTTAGGTGCCTGCTTCAGGAGGCCTGGTGTGGGGCCTGGGATCCTGGCCTCTTCAAAAGCTCCTCAGGTGGTCTCCTATTGGGTCAGAAACCTACAGCCTAGGTTCTCAGTGTTGGAGTGGGGATCTGCCCACCTGGGGAACTTTAACAACTTCCCTTCCTGCTCAGCTTCAGACCAATGAAGTCAGAACTTGGGGGTGGGCCCAGACGGTGCTGTTTTTTAAAGCCCTCCAGGGCTGCCTGGGAAGGCCATTCCTGAAAATGCTGCTGGAAGTTGAGCAAGGGAGCGTGAACTCCTGCGCCAAGTGGACGGCGCGGTGGGACGGCCCTGAGTCCCCCCCAGTGCAGGTGAGGAAGCCGGTCTTCAGGGGCCCGTGTGCCCTGAGGCTTCTAGCCTCGGGGCACAGTCGACGTGCTGAGGGGCACAGAGGGGTTGAGGAGAGCTCTGGTTGGGCTTGAACCTGCCTAGCTTCTTGGCCTGCAGCTTGTGAAACCCAAGGAACCGTGTGGGGGGTCCATGGATCCCTGAGGTTTCTGCCTGGTTTGTGGGCACGCAGGGTTTGAGGTGGGAGAGCTCGGCAGGGAGGAGGGGAGCCCTGAAGTTGCCAGGGCGGCCCCTTCTGTTTGAGAAGGGCTGGTTTTCTCCCACACCCGGACCAACGGCCGCTCTTGGTGGCTGCAGTTTGAGCCTGGCACCCCCTAAGACCGCAGACTCTTCGTCTCCTTCGCCGGTTTGTCCCAAGAGCCCCAGACAACACGCTTGCGCTCTCAGCTGAAGGTCGTCACCTGGGAGGAGAATAAGGAAAAGCTGCTCGTTGCTTCCCGTCCACACCTGAACCAGAGTCTCTCACCTCATGCAGGGTTTTTGTTTGTGTATGGCTTGGATTTTCAGGTTCAGTAAGTTTTTAGATTTGGGTTCAAAATGTAGGTGATTTTTCAATGCTGTTAAGTCTAGAAGCAGAGGAAACACGGACCAAGAGGTGACTGGATGAGGTTTCCTATCAGACAGTAGGAAGGCAAAACTTTTTCCTTCAAACTTGACCTATTGGGATGCAAAGAAATCTTTGAGAATCTGATGGAAGGCTGTGGAACCCTGCCCCACCTAAAACTTTGCACACCAGCCTCAGGCCAGTGCTGGGTTGCCTCTGAAATACCTGGAGGAAAGCTGCCTTGAAATGCTGGCTTCTAGGCACCTGCTTCAGGAGGTTGGGCTGGGGCCTGGATTCTCACCACTTTAAAAGCTCCTCAGGTGGTCTCCTGTTTTGGTTGGGAACCTATAGCCTAGGTTCTTGGTGCTGGAGAAGGCACCTGCACCCACCTGGGGAACTTTAACAACTTCTCTTCCTGTTCTGCTTCAGATCAATGAAATCAGAACTTGGGGTGAGCCTAGGCAAGGAGATGGTTCTGTAGGAAATCATGAGAGAGCGCCTCCACTCCCATGCTGAGGGGACAGTAGGAGTGGAAAGCCTCTAAGTACTTTCAAATGTTAGTTGTATCACTGGACAAAGATGGCATCCCGAAGGAGTGGGTGAGCTCAGGTGGGCCCTGGGCTTTAAGATGGGGGTAGGGAGTCAGAGAGACCTGTCCTACAAAGGAGGAGTCTTCCTGGAAGCCCAGTAATGGGAAGGGTGGCGTGAGTGGACAGAAATTTGAGCTGGGAGGCAGCTGTCTGATGTGGCCCACTGTGATCTCAAGTACCTGAGCCTGGTGGCAGAGGAAGGCGGGGTGGGGGGGGTGGTTTGGGGCATGTGGTAGAAGCGGAGGGTGCTGTGGCACTAGTTGACGATGGCAAGACAAGAGTAAAATGGGCACATGACCTCAGTTGGCTCATGTACAGACAGCAACTTTAGAAAAGCCATGAGGTTCCGGAGGGGGAGCCATTAGGGGAGGGAGCGAGCGTTTATACAAATCAGGTTACCTTGAACCATACTCGAGGGGTGAGGTGGCCAGGTGGGGATTGTTGGTCTAGGACCCAGGTGAAGAGTATCAAAGGCCAGAGAGGCTGGGGTGATTCCTGGAGAAAGGGAGTTGTAAACCTAAAACCTCTATTTAGAAAGATTTTGAGAACCGAGAGTGGGCACATCAGCACACAAGGTGCAGGAGAGGCAGAGGACGAGAATCTTCCAGTAGATTCCCCTGCTGAGTGCGGATCCAGAGATCATGACCAGAGCTGAAACCAAGGGATGCTCAACCCACTGAGCCACCCAGGCACCCCTAAAAGGGGTCCACCTCTGCATCCAGAGGAGTTGTTTTATTTGTTAAAATTTTTTGAAATATTTTACTTTTTTGGGCGCCTGGGTGGCTCAGTGGGTTAAGCCGCTGCCTTCGGCTCAGGTCATGATCTCAGGGTCCTGGGATCGAGTCCCGCATCGGGCTCTCTGCTCAGCAGGGAGCCTGCTTCCCTCTCTCTCTCTCTCTGCCTGCCTCTCCGTCTACTTGTGATCTCTCTCTGTCAAATAAATAAATAAAATCTTTAAATTAAAAAAAAAAAAAGAAAGAAAGAAATATTTTACTTTTTTAAAGACTTCATTTAGGGGTTCCTGGGTGGCTCAGTCATGAAGTGTCTGCCTTCAGCTCAGGTCAGGATCCCAGGGTCCTGGGCTCGAGCCCTGCATTGGGCTCCCTGCTCAGCAGGAAGCTTGCTTCTTCCTCTCCCACTCCCCCTGCTTATGTTCGTTCCCTCTCTTGCTGTGTTTCTCTCTGTCAAATAGGTAAAATCTTTAAAAAGAAAGAAAGAAAGAAAAAAAGCCTTGATTTATTTGAGAGTATGAGCAGGGGAGAAGGTTGGGGGGGCTAGGGAGAAGCAGACTCCCTGATGAGTGCAGAGTCCTCTATGGGCTTTGATCTCATGACCCGGAGATCATGACCTGAGCTGAAATCGAGTTGGACACTTAGCCAACTGAGCTATCCGGGTGCCCCTTGACGTATATTTAAATAAAACCTAGAACTCCCTGTAATTCTTTTCGAATTTTTAGAATAAGCCTAACTTGATTAGCCAATATTGTCTTAATTTGTATCTTAATTTTCTAATGTCCTTTTTGTTAGGTTTTGGTATTGGTTACACCAGTTCCCTAAAAATGCCTAGACTCTTTATCCTTGGTAAGCCCTGGAGGAGGTTCGGCAGTCCTCCAGCAATGGGCAGGGGGTGCAGGTGACCATGGAGTCTGTCTTCTTTCAGCCTGGGTCTGTTTCTACCAGCTCTGTGACTTGAGGCAGTTTATGTTCTTTCTACTAGTGTTGTGTTCCTCATCTGCAAAATGGGCACAGCAGTGGTACCCATGTTGAAGGTGGGAGAAAGCAGGGATGGGAGATGGAGGACAGCTTCTGTGGACATAGCTATCACTTACCACCACTCCCTTCAGCTGAGGCCAGTCCTCTCCTTTGCTAGGAACTCCTGGTATCTGGGGCCACCTTTCTCTCGGGTGGTTTCCACAGCCTGTGGCCCCCAATTCCACACAGGCTTTCTTCCATTGTAGGATTTCATGTTAAGGGGCAGATGGGGAAGGAGGTCAAATATTGAAGCAGAGGAATCGTAAATGATGAAACTACTTCAAAACAGGCCTTTATTCTGTGGTCTTGTAAATTCCCTCGGGGTTTAGCATGACCCAGCCAACTGCCTGCTTTCTCAGTGCACTAGTGCAGAGAAGACGCCCCTCCGGGATGGTGCTTCTTTCTGCGCAGGTGCCTGCAATCCCAAACCACATCAAACCACACTCCCCCGCTGTGGGACGAGAGAATTCTGTGGGAAAACAGGCACGTCCTCAAAATTCGGTTTTGTAGTTGCTTGAAGCTAAAAGCAGGGCTATCAACTGGCACTCTTGAACTTTTCCAGAACTTGAGCTCTTCTGAAATCTTCTCCTTGGTCATTCCATGCATTTCCCCCCATACCTGGGCATCTAAAGCATGTACTTTTGTCTACATGCTTTATGTAGTGACTCCTAATTGCTGAAAAGACGAGGTACAGAAAATCTTGAGGTCTGTGGACTCAGGGTTCACTGTTACTGGTCATTAGGTTCTTGGTTCTCTGGTTCCTGCTGGTCATTCTCTTTGGTTCTCTGGTTCCTGTTCCAGGCCAGACCCCTGCCCCACACTGAGTGAAGAAGCACCCCAGCTGGTGGCTACTGGCCCCATCCCAGAACACCCCAGAGTCTGTTCAGTCATTCAGGTCCATGCACTTAGAACTTTCTAGCATGATCACAAGAATTAAAGGAAGGTCAGCATCTGGATTGTCCATAGAAAGACTTGTGTGTGTGTGAAGAAAGTTTCGTAGTCTGTGTTGATAGGAATCCCAGACTTGGGAAGATAGGTCAAGTGCTGTGTACTTGGGAAAAGCTCCTTGAGACTGGGGCTTACACACAGCAATTGTAAAACAATCAGATGAACAAAAACATCATAAAGGAGAGGCTCGTGGGCATCTGAAGGGATTGTGAATACAGATTTCCTGCTCCTAAGCAGCTGCGGGGCTGGAGGCCACTGCATGCTTTTATAGGCAACGCAAGTGGTTTTCCTTTCTCCATTTATTTTATTTTATTTTTTCAAGAGGCTTTATTTATTTATTTATTTGACAGACAGAGATCACAAGTAGGCAGAGAGGCAGGCAGAGAGGAGAGAGGAGGAAACAGGTTCCCTACTGAGCAGAGAGCCCGACGAGAGGCTCCATCCCAGGACCCTGGGATCATGACCTGAACCGAAGGCAGAGGCTCAACCCACTGAGCAACCCAGGTGCCCCTGGAAGAGACCATTTTAAAAGCCATACTTCTCCCTCTTACCGGGTCTCAAGAATAATCGAGCAGTGATTACGATGAATTCATAATCACTGTATTAGCTGTGTGCCCTGGTGAGATTTTGTTCCTTTTCCTCCAACATAACTCCAAAACCTGGAAGCAGAAGAGCACTGCCAGACTGTTCTGGAGTGGGGGTGGGGTGCCCTGACGGGGAGAGAGGGATGGCCAGAAAAGTGATGGGAGGGAGCTCAGCCACCGACAGACCCCATGGGGTATCTGCTGCGGTGCTGCTGAGCTGGCTCCGGTTCCCCTTCATTCACAGGCTCCTCCCTTTATCCAACTCCCAAAGCCTTTGTTACCTTGAGGTCTCCAGGACTCCTGTTTTCTCCCAATTATCCTCCCAACTGCTGTGTGCCTTAGTCCTTCTCTGCCCAGGGTGGGGTGAGCCATATGAGGAGCAGAATGGGGGAGAAAGGTCCATCTTTACTTTTAAAGGGTTTAAGAGTGTGTGAGCACACGTGGGTGGGGGGAGGGGCAGAGGGAGAAGGAGAAGCAGAGTGGGGAGCCCGATGTGGGGCTTGATCCTGAGACCCTGAAATCATGACCTGAGCTGAAGGCAGACACTTAACCAACTTGAGCCACCCAGGCGCCCTCCCCCATCCTGTTTTCTTAAATAAGCGAGGAGGATACAAAGGTGTGGTATACATTGGTGTTGTTGAGACTAAATAGCCTGTAAGCTCTTTGGTGAACCCCTACCCAGGGGTCAATGCTGTAATTGTCTTGACTTACCATGCAGCAAACCAGCCTTGTGTGATGACCCCGCTGTGTGCCTTTCTTCTATATTCAAAAAGGGTAAAAGTGGTCGAGCAGATGTGTGTTGTTACATTCCAGGGATCCCACTGGATGGGCACGGATTTTAAGGTTTTCCCAACATGGTCAAGCATGAGCGCATGCTAACTGTGCGGATGGAAGGAGTTGACGAGACTGCACTCACAAGAAAATGTGTGTGCGGTCTCCCAGCGTCCAACCTCCTCGTTTAATTTTCTGTGACCTCACACTCTTTCAGGGTAGATTCTCATTCTGTTTAGGTCCCTGCTTACCTTGAGTCTCTTGGACGTGGGTGTGCCAGAGCCTTCAAGCTGACTGACAGCATGTGGGTGTCGTCGTGGCGACCGCTCTGATACCCGTGTCTGTTTTGTCTTCCATCTCCATTAGGCGGGGCAAGAAGCACAGCATCATCCTGAGGACGCAGCTGTCCGTGAGGGTCCATGCCTGCATCGGTGAGTGACATGTGCGGAAGCGGGTACTACCATACGCCCCCCAGTGGGATCAGATGTGTGCTAGGAAGTGTCCTTGAAGCAATAAAATACTTAGGGTTCTGCTCTCTACTTGGATGAGCCCCCGTCCCAGACTGTTAGTTTAGTGAAGCCATTTCCGGCAATGGTTTCCGAAGCTGTGTTTCATGCTGACTTCCTTTGCTGTTCGGTGAGTGAATGAAGCTGGAGACAAGACAGACTGATGATGAGGTTCTTTGTGGGGCAGTGTCTGTGGGACCCTCCAGCCAGTTGAAGTGATCTTCATGTGCCATGTGGTGGCTCTCCGCAGCTCCCTGTGGGGCCGTGGGGGGGTTGAGGCTCCAGGCCACAGTCAGGTGACAGGAGGGGATCTCTCGGGTTTGCGTAGGATGGGGCATACGTAGATCCAAAGCAATATGGTGTCGAGGGGATGTATTTGTGGTTCAGGACGGTTTGCGAGCGGTCACATAGGAACCCCACTGGGGCCTTTCCTACAGCCTTTTCCTGTACCTGTTGGTTTCCCCACCTACACGTGTGGGGTTGAATGGCAATGAAAGCAGTTACTGATGTGAAGTAGACCAATTTGTGTGAGGCCTATCTAAAACCAGGGCCTGGTTTCCTCCTGGCATTGGGAGGCAAGTATCTGGTGTCATAAACAGAAGAAAATTAAAATTCACTTTATACATAGGAGTTTTTCATATCCAAATCATTTTGCTTTTATATTAGCTTGTGGTCTTAATTCAGAACTCTCATGAAGAGAGCACAAATCCTTGTGTTGAAGCCTAGTCTACACATGGAGTGTGGGGACTGAGTGGAGTGGGAAGCACAGTTTCTGGTCCTTTCCCTTCCTCCCTGCTTCCCTGTTGGAGACCCAGGCATGGGGTGAGGAGGTGGCTGAACGTGGAGGGGAATCCATGTAATTTTAGGTCACCTGGTGTTACGTGTGTGAGGCCGTAAGCGTCTCCAGTGACAGTCTGACCATGTGGCTGGCAAGGAACCAGATAGCAGGTTCTTCAGCCTCAGGGTGGGAGGGTTCCTAAACTTGACGGAAACCCAGTGAGATCTGTAGAAGTTCTGCAGTTGACTGTTCACTTCTCAACTGCTGGTGGCACCGAGTGACCATGAGCCATGTACTCTAAAAATATACACTAGATATTTAATCCTTCACTTAAATACCTGCTTTACCCTGTTTCCTGTTATTTCATATATATATGAATCATGTCTACCTGAAGAAAAGGCCTGTGACCTAGGACTTCTGATAACCTCACCTTCCCCCACAACCAGATCTATAGCAAATTCCAGTATGTGCTGAATCCTGTTGGAGTTAACTATTGGCTGAAGTATAGTTGATAACCTGTAGAGATTTGGGACATGAGGATGAAGTGGTATTTCCCAAGATAGTAGGGTGGTGGAAAGCATAGTAACACTAAAAATGGGTAGATCGGAATCCTAATGAACTAATTCCTTCTATGTAATTCACTTTTTGTACTTAGATATTTCAAGTGCAAAAGTTTTTTAAAACCAGCCTCTAGGTTACTGACTCACTGCATTAACTTAGGTATTCTATAGTCTCATGTAATCTCTGTACCATGTAAAACACATAACTTCTCCCCATAGCACGTTGAGCACCAGGAGCCTGTCCCACGCTTTCCCAGGACACGCGTGCCTTCCTGCTGGAGGGATTGACATGGGTGCTGACAGGATCAGGGGCTTTGTTCCCAAACCTCCTTAAAGCCAACTGCCCTTGCTTTTGGATTGAAGTAATTGAATGAAGTCATAGGCACATATCCTATAAACTAATTCAATAGGAGTCTTAAAAAGTCACTGCTTTGAAAATTCATTGTTTTGGACAAGATTCAGAATTGGTGACTACTAAAGCATTTGTCGACATAAGTGGGTGACAACAACTACAGAAGTTGGAGTAGTGCAAAACTGGAAGGGCTGGGGCACCTGGGTGGCTCAGTGTGTTAAAGACTCTGCCTTCGGCTCAGGTCACGATTCTAGGGTCCTGGGATCGAGCCCTGCATTGGACTCTCTGCTCAGCGGTGAGCCTGCTTCCTCCTCTCTCTCTGCCTTCTTCTCTGCCTACTTGTGATCTCTGTCAAATAAGTAAATAAAATCTTAAAAAAAAAATCTGGAAGGGCTATAGTCTTCACAAATGTCTGTTCTTGCTTGACTTCACAGAAAGTGAGATGGGAAATCCCGGACCTCCTTGGTGGAGGAGTTCATGAAAGAAGGTCCACAGAGAATTCTAGTTAGTAGACCCTTATCCAAGAAAGCTCACGGCTTGAAAGTAGGTGTGAATGTGTGTCTCTACTGTGCTCTGTGCCCAGTGTCTCAGCATAAGCAAAACCAGGATGATCATGTCCTATAGCTGTACATTAAAATAAAGTCTTAAGGGGTTTAATTCTTTAAAAGGATTTTGCGCTTTGATTCTCATCATTCGTTACCTCAGCCCTACTTATGTTGAATGGAAGGGTTTGACTGTATAAAATTATCATCAGTACCTAAGAAGGCAAAGTTTTTCCTATGTAATAAAAACCCCTCTTTCTCGTCCCATTGCCTATTATTGGCAAGATCTGGAATAGATTTATTATAATAGCACTAAATATTATCCTTGGGTTATGTATAGAAAATGGAATGTATGCATCATGTGTATGAAGTACCAACCCCCATTGTGACATATTCTTTCCCTTTCCAAGTGGCAATATTAGATGAGATTTCTTTGGGATGAAAAACCCAAACCTGGAACAATCTTCAGTTGAAATGACAAAAAGAAAACATGACAAGAGGGGAGGCAACCTTTTTCACATCAGTTGGTTGAGTTCTTGTTTCTTTTCCCGATGACTTCTCCTCCTTGCCATTCAAGCAATGCCTATCACAGGCATCGGACAATCAGTGTTCCCTTATCCCTGGCATCCATATACCATCTCCCCAGAGACCCCCTTCCTACCATGAGATTGGACTGGAAGGATCCAGGGGTTTAAAATGCTATCAACTAAATGTCTCCAAAATGGTTCTTACCCCCTACAACATTTTCTCATTCACTCCTGCTTTTATTAAGTTTTTTAAATTAATGTTTAGAATCCTGCATCTACCTTTGTAGCAGGAAACTTTAAGTATTTAACTACGTGTGTGTTGATGAATTGGGAGTGACATGTTGTTGGAATTCTCCAGTGTTAACTTTGGAACTCTGAACCCAATGGGAACAAGAGTGGAGTGGAGCCTTTATGGTCCGCAACTGAACAGACCTCACAAAATATGAAGCCCGTCAGGCACTGCTTGAAGGTCATGGCTGGCAGCTGACACAGGCCTTTTCTGATAATGCAGCAGGGCTGAAGCAGAAAGCTGGAATGAGGTCTCGGTATGGAGAGATGCTCCTCTCCACTGTGATTTTATTTCTTTGCATGGTTTTGAGTATGACCACTTGATGTAACTTGTAGCAAACAGTGCATGACTTGCCTTCCAAATCTAGCTTCACTCCTCAGAAAAACCCGTGGTCCCATTGTAGGCATGAACTTAGATATGGACGGAAAAAAAAAAAAAAAACTATGACAGGCATGTAAAGTCTGCATTTTTATGAGGTTAGCTAGAGAAAATAAATTTTTGGTCTCTGCAAGTGATCCTATTTCCAGACACCAGGAAAATGTTCAGAGGGCCAACTGGCTCTGATGACTCAATCTCCTCTTGAAGAGAAAAGGAGTGGAAGAATTTTAGGGGTGAGGGATGGAATTGAGGATTTAAAAACAAAGACTTGAAGTTATTAGGATCCTAAAGGTAGTATCCGAGTGTTTGCTACTGACGTGCTTTGGAGACATTTTTGGACTTAAAAACCTCTGTGCTTCAGTTTTCTGGACCAGATCCTTTCTTCTCATGAAGAGAACAAAGTGTCTATTGATTGCAGCCCATAAGGTAGACACTTCCAAGTATCCAGCATTGAGTTAAACAAAAGAGACGATTGGCTGAAGGTTGCAGAGTGTCATTTCTATGACAGTTGTGAAGGACGACCTGGGACAAAGGGTTTTTAGAGTCTTTAGAGGCATCTCCTACAAACTTAGGAGATGATGAGATCACCCATGAGGATAGAGATGAGGTAGGCAGAAACTGGCAAGGTAGCTGAGCTGGCTAATCTCTCCATTAGGTTAGTCTCCTTGATTGGTAAAGGTCAAATCACAGAGGACCCTTGTCGAGGTAAGAAAATCACTTTGCATCCCCCACTAATGCAAAGTGTGGTCCATTTCCAGCAACACAACAGAACAAGGTATCAGCTATAACTTGTCAGGGCTTCTCTCCTGAGCTAAGTCATGGAACTCTGCTTCTTGCTCTACTGTTTCAGTGAGGAGGTGAATGACGAATGGGGGCGGGGAGGGGAACCTTATCTCAAGAAGAACCTTCTAGTGCAGGAGTGACTGAGAAGATTCATCTCACATGCTAGCCGTTTTAGAGGTGGTGGCTCCCTGGGGCATGGTGTTGAGAAGGATTCTGAGGCTGTTGATTCTTGATGGGGAAGGGTCTTGGATCCATGCCAGCTCTTGTTGGTGGTGATGGAGGTGGTGTGAGTCTGTGGGGTAGGACTGACAGCTGAGGGGCCCCCAGTGAGATAAGTGTTCTGTCTGTGTTTGAATCTTCTCTAGCTACAGTGTAGAGGGCCCTGGCTTCTGTATTCAGAAGGCAGGGAGTGGACCTGTAATCATGACCCCTGACCGCACCCTACCCCTTACCTCCTGCATATGTTTTTGTTCTTCAATCCTTTCCTCAGGCTCTGCCTTCTTAGGCCTGTGCCTCAGCCTGGCTTGTACCCTCTTCCATCTTGCCAAGCTTTCTGACTAGGCCCAGTACCACTTTCTCTGCTTCTGAGCTTCTTTCTCCCTTAGTGTTACGTTTGAGCTGGGATTTTGTGTGGCTGAGCCCTTCTGGCCCTGCAGGGAGGCCTCCCTCCAACTGTTACTGATGTTGCACTTGCCCCTTGGGTGGGCTGTTAATTGGATTTCAATGTGGGCCTCCCTGCCTCTTGACTCTGGAATTCCCATGAAAACTAGAGGTTTCCTTCTCCAAACTGCAAAATGGCTTTTTGACCCTCTTGGGCTTCATAGCAGCTGGGTGGTATTTCTAAATTAGCTAATCAAGAGGAGGAGCCCCTTTGTGGGGGGAGGGGTGTGCTCAGACTGGAAGCCTGTATGGTAACTTAGGTGTCCTGCCCCTCTGGGTGCTGGGAAGGGGAGAGGGCCCACACAGGTGCTGCTGGCCCTATGTTATCTGAGGGGGCAGCCCCCATGCATCCCTGGGGTGACCATGGAAACCGTAATTGCAGCTGTTGTGATCAGAACACCCCCACAATCCCTCTTTCCCCTCCTGGACCCCCCTGCCCTGCTGTGTCTGACTCCAAGTTTTGGGCCTGAGCTTCTCGCTGATTCTGTTCTGCATTCCCCCAGCTGCTGCTCTTAGCCTGCTTCGGCAGACTTGAGACAGGGGCAGGGCTTCCCTCCTGCCCTGTTTGTGGATGTCATGATGGCTGAGCTCAGTGTCCTGGCTATGTCCTTCCTTAGTGGGGTTAGGCACCGTGGGTCACATTTCCTGTTTTCTTCTTCAATGTAGGGATCCATGGATTCTCCATAAACCCTGGAGCCCATCTCCTGTCCTGGCCTTTCTGTAGAGTGGCTGGCTGTGGCCTTGGCAGAAAACTTGGCTCAGGTTTGAAATCCTGCATCTACCTTTGTAGCAGGAGACTTTTAGTATTTAAGTACATCAGACCTCTCTTTTATACCCCACCCAGTCTGTGACCTGTTTTTTTTTTTTTTTTCCCTTAAATTTTATTTAATTATTTGACAGAGGGAGAGAGAGAGAGATCACAACTAGGCAGAGAGGCAGACGGGGGTTGGGGATGGTGGGAAGCAGGCTCCCTGCTGAGCAGAAAGCCCGATGCAGGGCTCAATTCCAGGACCCTGGGATCATGACCTGAGCCAAAAGCAGAGGCTTAACCCATTGAGCCATCCAGGTGCCCCACTGTGACCCATTTTTACCCACAGTTCTGTTCTCTAGGTAAGAACAGGCTCTCTGGGCTAATCAGATAAATAGCTCCCATCATCTGCTTCCTATTCATCTACCTCAGCTCCCAGGTGCGGACCCCAAAGAATGTCTAAATGTCTAAAAGGCCACTGGGTCCGGGCTGGAAAAGGCTGGCCTGTCAACCTTTCCACTCTGTGTAGGTGGTGACCTCTAAGGTAACATATGGCCAAACAGTAATTGACAGATGGGGGTCTCTCCAGCGCCCCCCAAGGGAGAAAGCATATCGGGAACATGCCTCTAGGTGATTCAACTGCCCAGAGTCTAGTGTTTAAATGCTGATGGCCACTGAGTTCTGTCACACCTGCCCACACATGCTGTAATCTTAGAGGACAGTATATAGATAAGTCAGGAATGATTTGTTGCCAGGAATTAGAAGAACAGTTACAGAATGAGTTTAAAAATGACTCTGGTGCCTACAGACATGCAGGTAAACACAAACACAGGGAGAGAAAAGGAGACACACCTATGCGATACTCAACATGAGAACCTTCCAGATACAGCTGGGATCTCGGGTCCACTATGGGAATTAGGAAGGAAGGAAAAATGAGCAAATGTGGATTGACCCACAGGAAAGAGAAACAGTTATACGAGGTCTCATAAGGCAGTTTGACGTCCCGTTTGTGCGCTTACCTTCCCCCTTGACTGTATTTAAACTGTTCATTCGTTGCCTCTTTAGGCCTTTGTTACCTTTTTACCTCTGAAGATCTTCGATTGTTGGATGATACTAGAGCATTGCCTGAGAACCATTACTGATGTTTACTTTGCCCTGTCCTAGAAACTGCTTCTATCCTTAACAGGAACATGACATCTGGCAGAAAGGGACTCCGGGGAATGTAGTCCTGGTTGCAGGGGGGATGGGGGGGGAACACCTGTAGCAGATGTTATGACTTTAAACCATGTGCTGGTGTCTAGACTCCAAAGTTGCTGTCCAGCAGGACCTTCAGTGTTCTCCAGAAAACAAGCCCTGGCAGGGAAACCACCATGCTTCTGAATGAGTTCTAGACTGCTGCTATACACTTTTTACTTACAGGTCTGAGCTGCAGGGGGATGTCATTAATGCAGGCTCTCGTGATGAACTCTCTGCACCTGAGCTTCCCCCATCCCCCCCGCGCCCCACGCGAAGAGACGGCTTCATTTTTTGTCATGGAACAATAAGAGTATGTTAGGAAACATAGCGAGTTGCTTGGTAATTACAAATTTTGCTTTCCAGAAGGCATGGGAGCTGAAAAGTAGGCTGGATGGCTTGCATATACCTTGCTACAGGGAGATTGTTCAAGGAGTAGATGGGCACCCCTGTTTTTCAGGTCTTGTTGAGGGACCTAGAAAAAAAAGTGGATTCTTGGGTGGGGATTCTTGGTGCATTTTAGCGATTCCTGTTGGGTTAGAAATACCAAATGGGAAATATTTTAATTTGGGAATCAAAACACATGGAAAGCATTAGAGCAACACGTGCAGCCAGTTCAAAATTTGATAAAAAGGAGGTTAAAAAAAAGGTGTTTGGGAATTGGTTATAAGTGCTGTAGTCTCCAGCTGAAATGCCGGAGTAGTAGCAACAGGTTAGCATAATTGGAATCTTGTCAGTATAATTAGTAAGAAGAAAACAGGGGCACCTGGATGGCTTAGTTAACTGGCTACCTTCAGCTCAGGTCATGATCCCGGGGTCCCAGGATCAAGCCCCACACAGGGCTCCCTGTCAGGGTCCCTGCTCAGCAGGGAGTCTGCTTCTCTCTCTTCCTCTGCCCCTCCCCTCCCACCCTCTCCCCCACCACTATGCTCATGCGCTCTTGCTCTCAGAATCTTAAAAAATAAAAAGAAGAAAACATTCTTTTAATTGTACTGAGAGGTGATGTGATTTCTTCCTATCCTAGGAACTGGGCTGTGCTGGGGTGCGCAGGAGGGGATCCATTTTCAGGGATTTAGGGAAATCTTTGTGGGACAAGGTACAGCATTTGGCCTGCAGTCGGTACTTCAATCCTTTCTTAGCCTTCCCACAAGATCACCCTTGAGATTCGACGGCCGGTTTACTACCACTCTGAGAATTAGGTAATGCATCTGCAGGTATTTCAAGTTGTAAAGTGCCATGAAGATAGAGAATTCTACTAAATTAGACTGTTTACTTTGGCCATTTTATTTATTTTTTAAAAAAGATTTTATTTTTTAGAAAGCATGCAAGTGTGCAAATAGCTAAAGCAGACGCCGTGCTGGGTGCAGAGCCCAGTGCGGGGCTCGGTCCTATCACGGAGGTCATGACGTCAGCCAAAACCAAGAGTCAGATGCTCAACTGACTGAAACACCATGGTGCCCTCTACCTTTGGCATTAAAAAAAAAAAAAAAAAAAGGTGATGTGAGTCATGGCCAGGGAGTAGCACCCTGGCAGCTGGGTCCTTTCCCACCCTCGGTTTCAGGGATCATCATGAGCCACGGGTGGCGCGGAGAGAGTGAAACTTGAATTTCTCCATTCTCCAACTCGTGCCCTTAGTGCTGGTTGTCCCTTGGCTCTTTAGGCTACTTGTATGGTCTTCAGCCCTTTTCTAGATATGTGATTGCAGAGCCCGGTGCAACCCTTCAGACCCAAAAAGTCCGAAGGGCTGCCCAACTCTAAACAGGTCTTTCAAAACATTTTCCCTAAGTGAAGTTTCAGTAGGCTTCCAAGGACAGTTTGCAGAGTTCTGGTGTGGTTCATGGATGGTCTTAGGGGAAAGTTAATCACCTGAGACAAATGGGTTTCACCCTTCAAGAGCTGACTATGTTGAGTTAGGCAGTTGAAATCCTTTCTTTCTGAGCTGGGGTCCTGACTGCTCTAGAAGGAGTCGGAGCGTTCACGTCCCTTCCAGGCTTCCATCCTGCCTGGCTGGAATGGCTTCTCTTTTGGGCTTCAAGCGGGGAAGACCTGATCAGAACTACCTGCTGTCAGCTCTGGTTTTAGGAGCTGTCCGAAAGGAACACAAGGGCTCTGGGCTGGAGGCTGTGAGTCCTCTTGCTCTTGGTTTGGAGGTCTGGTTCTTACTGGGAAGATATAGGAGGTAGGGTTTTTGTTCCAGGTAGCATTTAGCTCTTGAGCACTTGAAGGTGGACTGTTTTGTGTCTGGCTCACAGAAGTAGACCCCAAAGTGTTTGTTGATTAAGGAAAGCCGCTGTACTAGTTATTTATGATAAATACCTGACCTTCATCCTGTTTTTGGCACAGAGCTCCTAAAACACTTGAAATTCCTTAAGTGACAGGAGCAACAAAGGTGCCTTTTATTATGTTAATGAGGTGGCTTGGTCCCCACCTTAAGAATGGGGGGCGGGTTATGAGAAGAACCACCCAAGTGATGGAGAGCTGGAACTTTCAGTCCTATCCCTGACCTCTTAGCCATTGGTTTGGCTAAAGGATTCAGTCAATTGTGCCTATAATGAAGCCTCTGTAAAATTCCAAGAGGTAGGGTTCAGAGAACTTCCTGGCTGGTGAACACCGGGAGATTCAGGGAGAGAACATGGAAGGGCCATGCCCCTTTCTCATACCTTGCCCTATGCATCGTTTCCATGCAAGTTACATCCTTTTATAAGAAACTGGTGATCAAGTGAAATGGTTGAGTTCTGCGGGCTTCTCTATCAAATTAATCAAACTCCAGGAGGGATTCATTGGAACCTCTGATCAAAAGCTGGTAGATGAGAGGCACAGGTGACAACCTGGGTTTGTGATTGGCATCTGAAGGTGGTGGGCAGTCTTGGAAGACTGAGCCCTCAATCTGTGGCCTGTGATGTAATCTACCATTAGCATCAGAATTGAGTTGAATTATGGGGCGCCTGGTTGGTGTCTAATGCTTGATGGTGTGGGAGAGCCTACACACACGGATGTCGAAATTTAGTCCAGGAACCCAGAAGAGCCGCTAAAAGCGTCATGGTACTGATGCGTGTTGAATTCATTTACTTGAGCAATGAAATTGTTTGGTATTTTCTTAGGAAAAGAATAAAAAGCAGTAAGTAGAATGTGAAAGTAAATAGTAACAAATCTGGGGATGTGGGTGGAATGTCATTTTAAAGCATTTCTAAGAGTGCACTGGGTTCTGTGGGGGTGCTGTGCGGATCCAGAAGGCAGGGCCTGACCAGGCTCCTGGCCTGGGTGGCCCACATGTGTGCCAGGCAGGGCCATGTGACTGGGGCCTGAGGACTCCCTCACTACCTACCCTTTTCTCCCCTCAACCTTGTGAGGTCTGTCTGCTTATTTATAATGGTGAGGACCAGGGGGTCCTGGTGCTATCTCCTGGCAGTGCTGGGAGCCTTCATGGGGATAGCATGTATACGAGCAAGCACTGTTACCTTGGGCAAACGGTGGTAAACATCCTCGTCGTCGTCCTCACAATTTTGTGTTTTATTCCTTTACAAATAAAGCAAAGCCTAAATGTGATTATTTGGTTCTCAAAGAAAAAGCACTTCTAGACTATTGGATGTGTGGAGAGACAGAATGGACTTGGATGAGATTCGGGTCTTCCCTCCCATTCTTGAAGTTCTTCTCCAGCACTGGGTATCAGACTTGTATTAAACATTAGGGTAAGACCTTGTCGAACTCTTGAATATAAAACCCATAAATAATGCTCAGCTAGTGTTTTTGAGGTAGGATTTAGCTGCTCCCTCTTTCTGCGTGGTGGACAGACTGGAAACTGTAGGTCAGTAGGTTTCCATTAACATTATACTGGATACGATGGAATGGAGCTGGCCATCCCTCATCCGTGATTCCTGAGTAACCAGTGGCATTGTGGGCTTTTTGTGGTGTTCTTTTCTGGAACCCTGGTTTTGACGCATTTTAGAATGTTCCAGTGTTGGCAACATCCAATAATCAGCATGTTTACTGAAAAACTCTCCTCCTGACTGAAATTAAGTGGGTTTTGTGAGCGTGCAGGCAGCTTGATGCTCCCCTTCTGTGTGTTCCCCAAGGGTGTTCTCTGAAGGAACCCCCGAAATGGAGGGTAAAGCTTCCAAGAGTGTGCTCAGGCATTACACAAGACAGTTGGGTGCATGAAAAGGAGTGAAAACACCATAATGTAACACCAAGTGCTAGTTACATTGTGTAACTTCAAAGTGGAAAAATTTTGTTCTAAGCACTGTAAAAGTAGTCAAAATATTCTGTATGAGTTGATATTTACAGAACGGTCTGATAAGCTGTTGAAATTGCACCAAAAATATGTATATAATCTGTATGTTTTGTCTACAACTACTCTACTGATGGTAAACTTTGACACATACATAACCTATCACAGTCATTGTCAACAAATTTGGAGGATTTTTTTTTTTTTTTAATGACTTGTTTGGCCCAGGATACCTTAAAAAGCTGTCCCACCATTTCTGTGTTGGTGTTTCTCCCTTCCCGAGTAAGCTCCAAGGCCTCAGAAGCCACCAGGAAGCAAAGTGGAGTGGCATGGGGCACTTCACACTTCATCAGAAAGCCGTAAAACCAATTACCAGCCCATTAGGGACTTGAAAAGGAGCTCCGCAAAGCTGTCTTCCTTGGGGATTGCCAAGGCCCATCTGAGTCAGGGATGAGATTCATGTGTGGATTTTTCTTTTTCTTTTTTCTCGTTCCTTTTTCCTCCTTTTCTTTTCTTTTTTCCTTTCTTTCCTTATTTATTTATTTGATGGGAGATAGATTCTAGAAGTGAGGCATGTCTGTTGGGATGGCCTCACAGAAAGCCTCGAACAGCTCAGGTCAGGCTTCTCCAGGGTGGAACTGGTGGCCCGTGTGTTCACGGCAGGTATCGGGATGTGATCCTCAGAGCAGCTCGGTCTTGGGGTTCTAGTCGTGGCCCTGCCCTTCCTTGGCTGTCCTCCAAGGTTTGGTGTTGAGTTCTTTCTGGGATCTGACTCCAGGCCTGGCCTCCCTCAGGACTTTGAGGGAGCACCAGGCCATGGCAACTGGCTCGGGGGCTTGGGGACTAGAGAGTGCCGAGTCCACCGCTGAGTCCACCGTGGACGTGGGCCTCGGGGAGCACTTGGGAGACTCCAAGTGTGGAAGGACTCCAAATAAAGTTGTTCCTAGGATCCAAGATCAAATAGTGAAAACATACTAGTGTAGATACATACATCTATTTTATAGAACACTCCTTTGGTGTGTTTTCATTTTACTTATGTCTGAGGAGGGCAAAGAAATAAAACTAGATAAATAAAAAGCAGGTGCTCAGCCTGCCGTGGAGGGTGCTGCTTCCTCTTCAGGGGTGTCATCGTTGGGGGGTGGGGTGAAGGTGGGTGGGGGGGAGGAAGAGAGGCAGGTGGGATTTGAATTCTGGAATTGACACAGCTGGGCAGCTAGACCTGGGACATGGCGGGTCTCCCTGAGAACGGAGACCCTCCCTCTTCCCTCACGAACTGCTGATGGCACGGATGGGTCACGTGGCTGTCTTAGGTCAAGCGCCTGCTTTCTGGCTTCCCGGCATGATCCTTGCGAGCATGAGCTTTGCTGCTGTTGTGGAGAATCAACAGTGTCATGGGTGGGTTTGAAAGCGTCACCATCCTTTATGTGACTGTAATGTCGGCCATGGTCCGCTTCCCCCCAGGACTTGGAAAACAACTCTTCCACACTTAGTAATGCCTACTGGGTGCCACCACCGTGTTCAATGCCAGAAAGGAAATAGGTCTGAGGCTTTTTCATCTGCATTCATGATTCTAAGGAGAGGTGGTAGGCTTGCAATTTCCAGCTCTCCCAGAGCTCAGGATCTGCCATGGAGATCTGTGTCTGTCCACTGGATACCTGAACTTCGTCCCACATTTGTCTCCTAGGTCTCAGCCCCCTCGGAAGGACTCTGTCTCACTCCACCCCTTGCGTCCCCAGCACTGGGACGCTGACCATTCACCTCTTGCTTCTCCAGTTGGGTGACCTGTGTCCTGTTTCCCGGGGATGCTATGTGATCTTAAGGGTGGGGATAGAGGACCTTCCTCTCCCTCAGGTTGGAAGGGTAAAGAGGCCTTGAAGGAAGGAATTGGTTTCTAGGAGCCAATCCTAGAACTGCCCTGAGCCTCCATCTCCTCACTTGAACTTGGGGATGGAATTCATTTCAAAGTAGAGTTTTCCATACACCTTGGAAATACGTTTTTTGTCTCTTTGACAGTATGGTTACATTGAGCTTTCTCCTGAATCTTGCCTTTGTTGTTCTCCAAGGAAGTTTGTTCATAAAATTCTAATTATGTTCCTCATTTCTACCAATCCTGTGTGCAGAATCTGATTAAGTGTCAACCAAACTAAGCAGAGAGGAAACAAGCACCCACGTGCCTCCCAGGTCCATTGTTTCGTAGATAGGAACCGAAGGTGGACAAAATGTGTTCTGGGGACCAGAGCTCAGTTCCCCAAAAAGGCCCAGGATGTTGGAACAGGCAGCTCTCCATTCCTTGCATTGCTTTTTTTCTTTCTTTATGCCTTGAGGAGGTGAGCAGTCCCAGACCCAAGAACTGAAGAATTAATCTTGTTTCCTAATGAACTTACATAGTTACTGATTATTGTTCTTTCCTGGAGCAGTGATTTTTTTTTTAAGTACTAGTTCCATGTACACAATGGACCTAGGATGATATGCCATGGATTTTTATTTTCCTCTAATATGGGTACATCCTAGCAGAATCTACATCCTAGCAGAATCTTTGAATCCTTTTTTCCCCATCTGCAGTGGGAGCAGGGAATGCTCCTTGGGTCCTCAGGAGGACACTGTGGCTGCCCCTGCTCCAGCCAGGAAAGGATGGGTAGACATGGGGGAAGGCAGTGGGCCAGTGAGGCTCAGCCTCTCCCTTTTTTTGGAGTTTCCTACTGTGAGGATCTCTAAGATCTCTGTTTGGCCATGGGCGAGTAGCCTGTCCCCACAGCGGGCCAGGGGTCATTCCCTGAACTACTAGGAGCCTGTCTGGCCATGGGTCAGAGGTCCGTTCTCTCCTGGGTGGCATCAAGAGTAAGGCATCAGGGTAGCCGGAGCTCAGGAGGGAAAGAGCACAGTGTGGTTTGGACCCCAGAGCCGACAGAGCCGATAGGAGGCTCAGGAGCTGGGATTGTGAGTATCTTAGCTGGACCCCTTGCCCCGGAGGCATGGAGGGTCATTGCCAAGCAGCTCAGAGATGAGCTGTGTGCTCAGCACAAAGGGGTGGTGTGTCCAGAGTGGACAGACAGCTGCTTCTGCCTTTCTTGCCTCTGCAGCATTTTCAGCTTGGAGCGGCGTGGCTGTGCCAGGCTAAACTAAATCGGGAGGTGCCCTGAGCTGGCTGCTTTTTAAGGCTAGAGTATTTGAGGTTGAAGAGAGGGAGTGAGTCGAAAATAAAATGTGACTCTGTTGGCGATGTGCAGGCAGAGGCTCTCTTGGTACCTGCCGGTCGGGAAGAGACAGAGCCTGTTCTATGCTGGGGTCTTGTTCTGACCTGCGTCATGGTCCTTGTCCTGAGCTCGGCCGTTTTGATTTTTCTGGGAGCACGTTTTCTACTTAGAAATTTGTGGTCAACACTTCCTCAAGTCACAAAAATGATTTAGGGCATCATGCTCTGACTTCTGGCTTGGCACATCAGGGTGTGAACCAGACATGGTTTTGGGATGAGCGTGTTTGTGGCACACTTGCCTTAGAAAGTCCCTTTGTGAGTGACTGACGTAACAGGTCTCCGTCGCTGGCGGTGGTGGTTCTGTTACGCCTGGTGTGGTTCTCCACTCAACATTCTGAGGGGGAAGCGGGAAGCTAAACTATCAGATTCTGGGACCTGGAGAACTCATGGAACAGGTTTTATGGAAGCACTGATTGCAAAATTTGTGCGGCGGGAACGACAGGACCACGTAGATCAATACCCTGTCATTCACACATGATATCGTCTCGTAAAGGTCAGGAGGTCACCTCTGTGGATGGGCAATGATACTGCTTTAGCTCTCTTTCCTCCCACCTGTGAAAGGGGCCCCTGAGTACTTCCCAAGGAGTGACAATTGCCTGGCACTGGGTTATTAGGAACTGGAGGGTAGGGAGCCCAAGAATTGAGCTGTAGTCATTAGGGTTCTGTTTATGATTCTGGAGCATCTTCCCATGAGTGAAAGGCCTGGTTTCATGTGCTCAGGTCTCATGCTCTTGGGAGGGGACGCTTCAGCTGGAGGCCCTCGAGGCTTAGAGCCTCTCCATGGCCTGGGTTTAGAAGATCTTAGAGACCCTTGGCACATGAGCACCTGCTTTTGAGGGAGAGGGCTCATAGAGCAGGTGGCAGGGTCATTTTACCTGGGGTTGGCCCTCTGCCCACACAAGTACCAGGGCCCCTGCATCTGAAGGGGTGCTTCTTGGGTGCTTGTGAGTCCACATGGGGATCCCTCAGCTGGACTGGTTTTAGAGCCTTGGTTGGACCACCGAGCAGCTTGTGACTTGAGTAGGTGACTTCATCTCCTAGGGTGACTTTCTTGTAACGCTGTGGTCATCATTTCGTGCATCTCATGGGAGTGGTGGGGGGTCTGAATAAGAGGTCTTATGTCCTGCCCCTCCAGCTTCAGCTCTGCGGGGCTGCTGGGGACCCGTCAGGCCGTGGAGCCCCATGACTTGGTGCCCTCCGATTGTTGACTCCTCCTAAAACTTCTGGGCTTGGCTCCCCTACCCCGCCATGCCACAGGGACAAGGATGGGTGGCCTTCCGTGTCCCCTACAGATGAGACGGGGCACACGGAGTGCTTGTCACGGCCCCTGGCACATGGGTAGTGCTGGCTGTTGTGTGGCTGGTCCCACCCCAGGAGGGTTGGATGTTGGAGCTGGTCCGCCTGGTTCAGTTTCTCTTGCCTGCCTTTTCTCACTTGTGAAATGACACAATCAGAAGGTTGCTTGTGGTTAAAGGAGTTCAGTCAGGTGGTGAGAACCCCTCCCTCCCCCTCCTCAGGGCACACAGCCCGCTGAGAGCTCTGTGGACCTGCGGCGATGGGCTTCCCCAGCACAGCGCACGGTGGGCCTTAAGATACCCAGAGAATTAAGAATGGCAGAAGAGTCTGGGATTATGGTTAAGCTGAAATCCCAGGCCAGAGAGTTGTCTCCCCCACCCTTTTTTTTTTTTTTCTTTTTTTTCTTTTTTTCCTGAAAACCTCAGGATTCTCTGTAGTGCTAATATAATAGAGAGGCCAAGGCTGAAGAAGCTGCTCAAAAAGCCTGCTTCCCACTGTGCCAGGTCCTGACCCCCAGCCTCAGCCTCTGTCTGCTCCTCCACCCCTGCCCCAGGGAGGTGGCAGGGCTGCAGGCAGCAAGGGCCGAGGTTGATGGGAGCCAGGCAGGATGTAGCTCTTGCTTCCCGCTCTGGCCTTGTCTGCACGGCATGCTCGGGCAGCTAACCGGTACCCCACCGTGGAGCCCATTCCTTCACTTTTGGCTACTGTGATGGCACATGGGAAGGGCGGTTTTAAGGAATTACTGTTTTCTTTTGGAGATTAAGCTTTCATTATGAATGTAATTGTGGACACTTCGCTTTCTGGTACTTCCATATCATTTGCCAATTAGGATAATAGACTAGAGAGTCCCTTGGAAAGTGACAGGGACAAAGTTAAGCCTGTAACTGGGCTTGGGGTGTTGGCACATGGAACGTTCTGCCAACTGGAAGCAACATATATCAAGTCTGTCCGCAATGTGCATGTGTTAAGAGGTCTGAAAATATTCCTGACCTTTGAGAAAGAGAGATTAAAATTAGTAGGCAGCCATGCGCCAGCCAGCCCCGGTAGTTTGTGATGTGGTCATGCTGGAGCGTCTGCCATGCCCGCCACATGCTTCTGGGACGGCTGCAGGGCAGGAGGCTGCGCTGCTTAATTTTAGAATTCGGTAACGAGATGTAATGTTGAAAGCATTTATGGTGGGTCTGGATCTAATGTCATGATGTTGCCTTCCCTTTTCGGGAGCCTGGGTTTCCAGGGCTCTTTCTCTTATTCGCTCTAGAGCCATATTTTTTTCCCCTTGACAGTGTTGACGTTTTGGGAGGATACTTCACTGTGGGGGGTCCTGTGCAGTGTGCAATGTTGATCACCATCCCTGGCCTCTGCCTGCTGGATGCCAGTAGCAACGCCCCTATCCATGACAGCAAAAAATGTCTCTAGACCTTGTCGACTAACCCCTGGAGGGGAGAACTGGCTGCTTCTCCTCAAATTGTGGGATGAGTTGGAATAGGTGAAGCAAAAAGGTCAGGGCAGAGGAGAGGAGGCTGGTGTTGCTGCTCACTGCTAGAGTATTTCAGGGCGTCTTGGTGGTAAGGAGGGACTCCCGGGTTATAACTGAAGCGTGGTTGTGGGATGAGGCTTTGGGATGAGGCTGTAGCCTGATCCCATGATCAACCAAGGATGGTTGTATTTTTCCTGCTCCCCAAAATGATTAGAAGTGATGTATAGTCTGAAAACAACACAAAATAGTGTAGGGGCCCCTGGGTGGCTCAGTCAGTTAGGTGTCTGCCTCTGGCTCAGGTCATGATCCCAGAGTCCTGGGATCGAGTCCCGCATCATGCCTTGTGTTCAACAGGGAATGCGTTTCTCCCTCTCCCTCTGCCCTTCCCCCTGCTTGGACTTGTGTCCTCTTGATCTCTGTCAAATAAAAGCTTTTTTAGAAAACCAAAACAACACAAAATGGCATATTAAATATGGATTGTAACAAATCAGAAAGAACAAAGAAATAGGTGGTTCCAGGCATCAGGGTGAACTGGCTTCTGCAACTAGTCATTCACCATTCACACTAAACTTGCTGGTGGTTCAGTTGCCAATGGCGACCACTGCCTTAGAACCTAGATGGGGTTCTTTGTGTGGGGTATCCCTTTGTGATGTTCTAGAGGAAGAAACCAGCATCTTGGCTTTGATTTAGATTGTTATACAAAGGCACAGAATGTTTTTAACTACAAGTTAAACAAAAACAAAACCCACCCAAACCATGTTAACATGGACATTTCTTTCATTGAGTCTTTCTGAAAAAAATGGAGGAACACTTAAAAATCTTGCCTCATTGGCCTTAAGGGTATCTTTTGCCAAAAGGCTGTTTTTGCCAAACCCCTTTCTGAAGCTCAGCTGGTGCCCCATGGAGTCCGGCGGACCTGGGGGGCCTAGGGGTGGACGGCAGCTGACTTGGGAATATGGTCATGCATTCAGTTTAGGGCAGGCTGAACTGAGAATAAGGACGAGATACCTTGCTGAGAAAGATGGTTCTGGAGGCATGTGGAAGGGGAGAGGTGGGCTGCAAGTTTAGGGTTGCTTGTGATGCTGCACACAGACATAGGGGTGGATAGAATTAGGATAGCATAGGGTTACCCATTCACAGAGGTCCCAGAATAGCAACACTATTACCACTGGCAATATAATTACCTCCAAGAGTTAAATTTCTTTCCTTTTTTTTTTTTTCCTGCTTTTACTTTGCTCACGTGTATAGTTCCAAATCTACACTATCAAAATGTAGAGCCATTTCAAACTGTCCCGTTCATTTGAGTCCTAGTTTCCTCCTTGGTGCACAAGCATCTTCTTGTTTAATGTTCACCGCCAACACTTATGTGGACACCTTTCTAGTCCTTTTGTGTGTCCAAAGCTCACTCCCTAGTTAGGGAGTCCTTGAGGTCCAAACTGTTTTCAGGGATGCCTGGGTGGCTCAGTTAGTTAAGCGTCTTCCTTCGGCTCAGGCCATGATCCCAGGGTCCTGGGATTGAGTGTCACTTGGGACTCCCTGCTCAGTGGGGAGTCTGCTTCTCCCTCTTCCTCTGCCCCTTTCCCTGCTCATACTCGCTCACTCTCTCAAACAAAATCTTAAAAAAAAAAAAAAACACACCCAAATTGTCTTTGTAATAATTCCAAAATGTTGTTTTCATCCCCCCACCTCATTCTGTCATGAATGTACAGTGGAGCTTTCCAGAAGCTTCTATGTGACTTATGATCTCACAACAAATAGATAGTTGAGTCAGGCTGTCATGTATTAGGAGAGAAAGAGATTTACAAAAATAACAGTGATACTACTTTTTTCACAAATTATTCTTGCTTGGGAAAACAGTTGTTTTTCCTAAAATGTTACTTATGATATTATAAAACATGTCTGTTATTTTTTTTTGACTGGTAAACCATTTAAAAACTTGTTTTAATTTCTAAAAGGTAACTTATGTGGTTATCATTCACATACACAAAGCTCTTTGGGCTCCTCAATAATTTGAAGAGTGTAAAGAGTCAGAGATGACTAAAATATTGCTAAAGCAAGTCTGGTGGGGGCACTTGTTGGCTCAGTCGGTTAAGTGTCTGACTTAGACTCAGGTCATGATCTTGGGGTCCTGGGATGGAGTCTCACACTGGACTCCTTGCTCAGTGGGGAGCCAGATTGTCCCTCTCCCCCTGCTCATGCTCAATCTCTCTCTTTCTCTCTCAAATGAAAAAGTAATTTAAAAATGGTCTGGTGATAATCTACTCTTATTTCCTTCATAAGTCACCTGTTTTTGCTTAGACACCCTCTTGACACTTCCCCTTACCTCCAATTCTTTAGTAACATTCAGTAATCAGATGGTATCTTGATGTAGGGTCTCCCAGGCCAATATTCTCAGATGCAGAGTGTGCTCTTTCAATATGTATTTTCAAATACACGTGTTTTTTAACTTTAGGAAAGCCTTCTTATATTCTCGTTTTTTGTAGTGGTTCTCTTGTTTGGCTTTTTGGCTTCAGGGACTCCAGTTTTCTGTATGTTAGATCTTCTTTGTCAACCTGTGGTGATTCACTTTGTTTGGAATATTGTTCTTTTGAACTAACAAAGTCCTCATTTAAATTTACACATGTTTTAAAGCATTATCTGTTCATTTACTCAGATGTTTCTTCTAGTTTTATATGTTTGAACTGATTTTTTAATTTCAAATACCTGAGTTCTGTCATTTCATGTCTAAGTTTTCCTAATTCTGATTTATATTGTTTTGGTTTTCTCTGTATCTCTCATCTCACTTTTTAACAAGTAGGTATGGCTTTATTCTTTAGGTGTGCCTTTCTGGCATGCTTTCATCATCTGTAAGGTGGTCATTTGGCTCCTTAACTGTTTTTGCCCTCTAGTAACTCTGTACGTGATTTAGTGTTTATACTTTATCTTGCTCATTTTTATGTGAAATTAGTTTTCCTAAACTTTAAGAAGGTGACTTGGTTCAGTGTTGTTTTCCTAACATCAGAGAGCTCCCATATCAATTTCAGTACAGAGTTCAGGGACTTGGCTGGTGGCAGTCTTAGACTTCTGGGCTCCGTTCCTGTCTATTTTTAACTGGATCATCTCTTTCCTCCGTATTGTTCCTATCTTGCTCAGTTTTGATGCCACTTCCAGTTTTTGCATCCTGGAAGGGTGCCCTGGCAGCCAGTTTTAAGAGTTCACAGGGGCTAGGACTTCTCCAGATCATTCAGTCCCAACCATGGGCCGATGGATTTGCCTGGTAGAGGATTGGTCAGTACCCATCTCAGTTTCTGTTGCTGATCTCAAGTTGGCCTACCATACTGTCCAGTGAATACCTGTTAGCTATTTTGGGTTCTGTTTTCATGTCTGTCAGATGTCTCATTGTTTCCTCTGTTTTCTGCTAAGCGGATAACAGTACCATGCATGTCTTAAGGATACTGGTGGTTGTCCTCACCAGCTTAAATTTTAGTGTTTTGGGGTTTTTCCCTTACTCTCTTGTATTTGACATGTGCCATTTTCTTAGAAAAGATGTTATTGGGGTTTTTGTTTCATCTGGTTGCTTTTTAAATGGCAGAATATTCTTAATGTTGTTACTTAAAATTGTTTACCTTTGTGTAACAAAGTGCTAAAAATGACAGTGAATGGTTTGAAGATAGAAGGTTCCTTCTCTATTGTGTAAAAGAATTCAAGGCAGATGCACTCCAGGGCTGGTGTGGTGGTCCCAAGGTCATTAGAGACATAGTTTGCTCTTTCCTGTTGGCTCTGTCATTCCTGGCATAACCCCTTAATGACGCCTGTATTTTAAGCAGCAGAGAGGAGGGAGGGCTGAGGAAGGGCCTTTCTGGAAGTTTCTGTGTACATCGGATTAGCCAGAATTGAGTTCTGTAGCTGGAGAGAGCTGTTAAGGTGTCCTGGAAATGAATTCTTTTAGTAGGCTTCAGGGACACTCTCAGGAAAACCAGATTCTTCTCACGAGAGAGAAAAGGAGAGTAAATACCGGGGTAGGCAACTCAGGCAAATGAACCTTTCCTGCCATGTGCGTGAACAAACATAACAAAGGTGAATAAATATATAGGAAGTTAGAAAGACATTTTGAGTATGATACTGATCTCTAACATTTTTCTTATTAAATTTATGCTATTCTGCAAATGAGAACAATTCAGTGCTATGCATTGACCTTGTACAACTTTTGGGCTGCTGATGGCATCTCCATGCAGATCTTGAATCTCTTGGTGGGAGGGACAGGTCACTCTGCTATCTGCTTTTCTAGGAGTAATTCCTAAATCACTGTCCTATCAGTGTGGTGTTATGCCAACTCCTGAGTACATCCATGCTGCGATGACTGGATTTAAAAGATTCTGTGGCTTCTTGGTTTATTTAGATAGGTAAGTTTCCATATAAGCCATTAAAATCTATGTATCATGACAAAAGTGCTGGGCGAATTTTCCACATTCTTCCTGAGGCTGGAATGACCTCGTGGGAGTTTCTGCAGTTCCCTGACTGACTGGAGTCAAAGAACTTGGCAGAATCTGGGTCTGATGTTAGGTTGGAAAATTTGTTTTGGGCTCATGTTTGGGAAAAGTGTGTGGAGCCACAGATGGTCTTTGGTGCTTGGGTGTTGAGAAAACACATTCCCTTTGCCATTCTGTGTGTATCGGCCATTGTGAATAATGTACTTGTGAATATTGGTGTATAAATCTCTCCTTGAGACCTTGCTTTCAGTTATTTTGTGGACATAGACACAGAAGTGTTGTTGCTGGACCCTTGAGTCATTCTGTTTCTCATTTCTTGAGGAGCAGCTGTCTTGTCCATTGTGATGGCACTGTTGGACGTTCCTGCCAAGAGTACACAAGTTTCCAGCTTCTCCACACCTCCATCAAATTTTTAATTTTTTTCTTCGATTGCAGCAATTCTAAGGAGTAGGAGCCAACAGCTCACTGAAATTTTAATTTGAATATCTGCCATTCTATTTTTGAGTCCTTTCTTCCACTCTCTAGGTGGAGAAATTATAGGGTATTGTGTTAAAAGGATATTTGTTTTGGAATATTACAGGTTTTCAGGTGGTGCTAGTGCTGTCAGCTGGGCTGGAAGAAGCCTCCTGGGTGCTTCACAGAATCATTTGTTCAACTTGTGCACTGAGACCGTTACCTCATTGTACTTGCGCGGTGGGGCCATGCGTCTTTTGCAAAAATAAAATACAGTGGAAGTACACAGGCTGCAGTAAATTGCCTTTTTAGAAAATCTTCAGAAGCATGAGGGAAATATTTTGGCTTTTTTAAAATGCAAAGGTGTTGTCATGGCGTGCTTGCTTAAAAATTATTTGCTGTTTATCGAAAATTAAAATATAAAAATCCTGCTTAAGTAGGTGAGATACTGAGCTCTGAATTCTGTAACACCCCATACTGATTTTTCTCCCAGCTGAAGTTGTGATGTGTAACTAATATCTTGATACCGTTTTCATCAGGGGTGGGGAGGTTGGGGGGTGGGGGGGCCCGGGTCCCTCAGTGACCATACAAATTAAGTGTTTTGGGTCAGAAACATCCAGTATCCTCGGTAGAAAAATGGGCATGTTTTTTCTTAAATAGATGACTGATCTTTAGTAAAAGAGTATGCCTTGGCTCGGTTTCTTCATAATTTCTCTTTTGTTGTCCTTTGTGCCCCGTCTTTCCTGTTCATTCCTTTTGCTTGGTTAGAATCTCCATATTTGGAAATGCGTTACCCCCACTCACCCACTGAACCCAAGCCATGCTTGTTTGCAAGCCTGTTTTAAAGCACACACACTTGTAAGCAAGTTATGGACCATTTACCCCTTTAACCACTTTTTTAAAAAATAGAAAAAACACACAGGTGATCATCTCCGCCGTTGTGGACTGTGTGGTTCAGTGGTGTTAAGTAGATTCATGTTGTTGCGTAACTATTACCATCGTCCGTGTCCAGACCTATTCTCCTCCTGCTAACAAAAACTCCATACCCGTTCAACAAGTACTCCCCATTTCTCCCTCCCCCCAGTCCCTGGCAATCACCATTTTACTTTCTTTTTCCATGGCTTTGACCACTCTGGATTGCTTAGAAAAGTGGAGTCTTAGAAAAAGATGGAAACAGCATTCCTGCTCACTTCCCATGGATGGGCAGCACATTAAAAAGAAAAAATCAGGTTGGCTGCTGGCTGCCCCCTACCTCCTAGGTCTTGAGTGGAGACCCCAGGGTCTGCTACTCAAGGTGCAATCTCGAGACCAGGGTAGAATGTGCTCTTCCGGCCCCACTGGAGTCTGCTTTTTCTCCCAGGTCCCGGGTGAGTGGTCGTGGGCACCTTCAAGCATGAGAAGTGCCTTGCAGCGTGATGAGGGAGGGAGGCCTCCGGGAGGCTGGGCAGGACACCTGTAGCAGGGGCAAGGGAATGGCGCGAGGGAGGTGCTTTTCTTAGTACATCTATAGAGATGAGAGTAGGACCGGTCCTGGGACAGTGAAGTGAGAAGGGGGTGGAGGTCTAATCTTATATGACCAGAAAGTGGCTATCTGTGACCATCTCTTCTGGAGCAGAATCCTTCTGTTTGTCTGCAGAGGATGGAGGAGAAGCTGTAGCCCAGAAGGAGAGTAAATGGTCAGAGGAGAAAAGGTTGCAAAGGCATTGGACGTTGAGGAAGGAATTTTAAGGAAAGAGAGAGACAGAGAGCCACCGGCTTCCATCTCTGTGTCTCAGATGGGAAGTCAGGAGCTTGGCAGGTGTCTTGCTCTTGGGGGGGATAGTGGGAGGAGTCTTCATCCCAAGTGTGAGCCACTGAATTTGAGTTATGGCAAAGGAATGTTTTGGAGGATGTGATGCTTTATCCTTCTTTCTCATCTGCCCAGAATGTGGGAGGGAGGTGCAGGCAAGTGTCTTCTAGAGAGGCTGGACTAGGAGGCTGGATCCCCAGGTTCACGCTGTGCACCATTTCCTACTGGAGTGTGACCTTCTCTGATCCTCAGTCTCCCAGTCTGTGAAATGGGCACAATGACACCCTGTGCTCTCTGGGCTTCTGTGATGAGCCTATGTGGTGAAGGAACTCCACGTGCTGGAAGCCAGTGAAGCACTTTAGCTGGTGCTCAGCTTTAATCCATGTGGCATCTCACCGGGGAGAACTCTCACATGGACGGCACCACGGGATGGCCATAATTGGCTGCACCAAGCTGAATGCCCCCTTTTGCCAACTTAGTGATGTGTAGAAACAAGTTAGTCGCAAAAGAGAGGACAGTCCCGTAGACGTGGCTGGCTTACCTCTCTCCTCCTAGGTCTGATGGCTGGGAGCTGCCTGCAGGTGGCTCTGAGGGCAGGGGGTCTTCCTTAGTTGTGTGACTCAGGGATATGATGGTATCAGGTGGGGGTAGCCTCGGTGACCAGCCCGTTTCCCGGGGACTGAAGGCTGGGGGCAATTTTCTGTTAGTATCTCACACATCCAGGTGCATAGACTCAATATTTTAGGTTTTGAGATAACATTTATGTACCCTAAAACTTCCTCCCCACTTTTGCAAAAGCATTAATCTAATCTCCCTTGTTTTTCAGTATATCCAGAGTTGTATAACCATCACCACTAGCTAATTCCAGAATGTTTTTACTGCCCACCTTGTGCCTGTTAGAGCTCGTCCCCATTCTTCTCCCCAGGTCCTTGGCAACCACGGATCTCCCTGTCTGTGTGGATTTGCCTCGTCTGGAAATCTCATATAAATAGAATCCTAGGACATGTGGCCTTTTGTGTCTGGTTTTGATTTTGCATATTTTCAAGTTTCTTGTTGTAGCTTGGATCAGTCAGTACTTGATTCCTTTTTACAGTTGAATAATGTTCTCCTGGATGGATATACCACACTCTGCTTATCCGTCCCCCCAGCTGGTGGACGTTGGGGTGTTTGCACTGTTTTGGTTGTTCGGAATATTGTTGCTATGAACCCTGATGTCGAAGTGTTTATATGGACCTGTTTCCAGTTCTCTTGCATATGTTTTTAAAATTCATTTAAAAAAATCCACTGGTTTTTCTAAGGCAGAAGTCTCTGAAACGTGCTTTTGAAGTCATGATGATGCATGGATAGCCCTGAGCACAGGAGATGACAGGGAGCCGTGGCCTTTGGGGGAGGCAGGAAAGAATTGCTGAGCCAGCAGGGCTTTGCCTCTTGGTTTTTAAAGGCAGAAAACCTGGTAAAGCTGCACGGTTGAAGAAAGCCAGCCTCTATCTATTTATCTATGTATCTTCCTTTTTCTTTTCTTTTCTTTCTTTCTTTTCTCCCCCCCGCCCTTTTCTTTCTTTGTTTCTTCCTCCCTCTCTCCCTTTTTTCCTTCTTTCTTTCTTTCTTTCGATAGCCAGGAGGCCTGAGTAAAGATTCCTAAGCTTGGAAGACTGAGAAGAACCAAGTGATCCCTTTGGGTTAATGTCTAGCTACATATTTACACATGTCCCCAGAGAGGTGACCTGTCTAAGGTCACACAGCTAGCAACTGCCAAGGCTGGGACTGGTGTCCACTTTGCCGTGATATTAGATCAGTCCTCTTTCCCTGACCATCACCGCTTCTCCTTTGATGTGACACTGTGGGACCTCTTTGAGCCGTGCTGGTCCTCTGTGTCTGAAAGGGAAAGGGCTGTGTGCTGAGTGGGACGTCATCCTTCTGAATTTTTCAGGCCTCAACAAATAGGTTCCAGTTTGCAGAGTATCTGAGCTAGAACCACAGTGAGTTTCCATCAGCTGCAGAAAACCCAACATTTACTCAGATCATCTTTTGTTTCACATAGGCCGAGAGGCGTGTCTGCTCGGCCGAAGCTGTGGCCAACAGTGACGCAAGTTAGAAACTCAAGCTGGCTTGGTGGTAGGAAAGCTCTCCTTGGTTAGACAGAGCTAAGTCATGACCATGAAGAGGAAATCTGCGAGAATGGTTTTGTTGGGGAGGGGCTGGGGTGGTGTAGGGGTCAGGAACCTTGGCTCTGCATGGACAGCTCCGTGAAAGCCTGGAGCTGGAGGAGGGTCTGGGCTAGTGGAGGATGCTGGAGCAGGTCTGTGGGTCTCATCCTCTTGTTTATGCGGGGGGGGGTGGGGAGGGTTGGGTTGGTGGCTGGGGCTGTCTTCTGTCCTTTGCAGGCTTCCCGCAGCCTGCCTTGGGGAATGAGGCTGGCAGAATTGAGTAGGACATCGCTTAAGGTGACATGTACCCATGGATGTCAGTGTAGAAAGAAGAATCCAGATTAGTTCACGAAAAGCCCATAATTGACATTGTACTTCTAATAAAAGTGAGGCTCCCTGCAGGGTGTGCGGCCAGTCTTCCTTCCGTGTCACCAACCAAGATGGAGACGTGAGAAACCCTCTTGTGTGTCCAATTCTGGGTACCAATCCTGCATACTCCTCAGTTTTAGGGACCGCACTGTTCATCTTTACAGCAAAAGTTAGGCCCCAATAAAGACTCTTCACACTTAGTCATAGCAAAAACTGGAGATCTTATTTAAAAATACAAAAAATGGGGCACCTGGGAAACTCAGTTGGTTAAGCATCTGACTCGATTTTGGCTCGGGTCATGATCTCGGGATCTTGAGATGGGGCGCTGCGTGGGGGGTCTGCGTTCAGCAGGGAGTCCACTTCTCTCCCTCTGCTCCCCCACTCCTCACACTCTGTCTCTGTCTCTTTCTCTCTCAAATCTTCAAGAATGAAAAAACAATAAAAAGTTATAACAAGATGTTAGTACAATACTTACGGATTTCATTAGAATAACTCACGTAAGTTATTCCAGAGTTTTCCCAGCACCTGACAAAGAGACTTCAATTTAAGGCAGGAATGTTAGGGACTATATTAGGATCACTGAGCAATTTCTACAAAGAGCTGCTGCCTGGACTCTGCTGCAGGCCAGTGTGGGGTCCCACACTCCAGGGTGGGGCCTGGGCATTGGTGTCCTTGAAATGCTTCCCCAGGGGATCTCAAGGGTGCTAACTCCTGTTCCAGTGCCCTAAGGGTAACTAGAAGCCACACTTGCTCTGTGCCCCACCTGTGCTAAGCACTCTACTGATGGGATCACATTTCTGCCTCATTAGGAGAGAGGTTTCATTATTCCTTTTATACAGAGGCAGAAACTGAGCTTAGCCATGTTAAGTAACTTCAGGCCCCCCTTCCAGTCCCCAGCCGCCCCCTGAAAGTCTGGCAATGCTGGCTCCCTGCCCCAGCCTCCCTCACTTCCAGGGCCGCACTGCCTCCTGTGGGGCCAACTGGACAGGGCCTCTGGAGAGCCAGCCCCAGGTCTGGCAGATGCCAGGTGTGGTCTGCTCCTGGGAAGAAAGCAGCAGGGCCTGGGGACTGGTTAGGTGTATGGACCCAGCCTCTAGCTTCTCTGTGACCTCCCCTCCTCTCTCCAGGTATCCGCTCCCTCACCTGTAAATCAGGGATTGCAGTGTCCACCTTATAGGGTTGATAGGATTACGTGAGCTAGCAGTGTGAAGGACCAGGCACAGTGGCCAGTACGCCAACAAGGTGAGAGCTGTATATAACACGGCCTGACCACCCAAGAGGCTGCAGATGCGTGAAGGATAGTATTTCCAACTTCAGTCTCTGTATCCCCTGGAGACCCGGATTTGGTGGGTCTGGGTGGGACCAGAGATCCTGGGTTTCTGACAAGTTCCTGGATGATACTAAGGCCCGAGTATGCTCCTGGGATTCTCCTCCCTGACCCGGTGGCTAGCAGGGCACTGGGGGCACGACCACGGGGTGAGTCAAGGTGCCCTGTGTTCACGGTACTGTTCTTCCTGTTCCCAGATCCAAGGGTGGCTGAGCTGCCAGCTTTGGTCTAGAATGGTGTTGAGTCCTTTGAGATACCAATCACTAGAAGGGATTATGAAGTCAAAGACGTGGTGACACTTTGATGGGAAACCAATGGACAACTAAATGATGTGTCTAATGCTCTTTAATTTTCAGGCTTTTGTAAGGTCATTACTATTCATTTCTGTCTTATAAAAAACATCAGCCCCATCAAGCAGAATGAGAAATGGATAGGGGGTTGGATTTCTGGGTGTAATTCTTGGCACTGCCACTTAGTAGCTGTTTCCTCGGACTTCTCCAATCTCCATCTGTGCATCTGGGAAATGGGCCCGACAGCACCCATAGAACCGGGTGGTTCAATGGAAACCATCTCAAGGCACAGAGGCTGCGATTTTGTCTAATTATATTTTAAGGGAAAATTTTAATTTGTGGAAGGATTTAGTACAAAATCAAAATATATTTTTAAATCTCTGGAGATGTTCCTCTTGCTTGCCCCTTCTGCCTTCTTAGATGGTGGTGGCTGTGGGGTGCGGTCACACCAGGAGCCAAACTGATGGCCATGGAATGCTTGCAGGATCCAATTTACATCTTAAAGTTCTAATTTCTGTGGCTCCATTATTTGGTGGATGTGTGACATCTTAAAGAAGGATTTCTTGGGGAGCCAGGGTGGCTCAGTGGGTTAAGCCTCTACCTTTGGCTCAGGTCATGATCCCAGGGTCCTAGGATTGAGCCCTGCATCGGGCTTCCTGCTCAGCGGGGAGCCTCCTTTCCCCTCTCTCTCTGCCTGCCTCTCTGCCTACCTGTGATCTCTGTCTGTCAAATAAATAAATAAAAATCTTAAGTGTTTCTTGAACATGTAAAATGCAGGTGAAAAATAAGATGATAAAAAACAGAGGAATAAAGCTCAGGACCTATATTTGTAGAACTTGGGACAAACGATTGACACTTCCCAAGGACCCTGCTGTGAGGACCTTTCTATGACGATGAACATGTCAAAATACAGAACAGATGTGCTGCTTGTCCTCAGGGAGGAATAACGCTTATTCGTGCCTCTAAGGTTCATGGGTACTGGGCATTGCGTAATACATATTTTCCCTTTTCTCTCTTGGTTGGTTAAAGTAAGCAAGGCTGTTTCTATTTAAAACATGGTATATCAAGTTTGCCTGTGGGTTCCAGGAGTTCAACCAGCTGTGCAGGGATCTGCCCAGCATTACCAAGCATGTAGTAGGTTCTTGATGATGGCCTGATGGGAAATTATATCAGGAGTGTGTACTTTGATGGACGTTGATCTGCCCTAAGCTCATACTGGGGCTTTGTCTTTTTTTTTTTTTTTAAAGCAATATGGCACCTGCAGATGCATTTAGAGGCAGAGGGAAGTGAGCGCTGGCTGTCACAGGGTCCTGCCAGCTGCTGCTGGGTCACATGTTGGCTGCAAACAGCCATTAACAGGCATCGCCGCTCCAAATGGACTTGTGGAAATATGGCCCAACACAGAGATAGGGATTTGGGCTGTCTGAGCTGGGCAGCTCACCAACCCACCCATCTTCCTATCTTCCTTGGTATTCTCATGTTTTTGAAAGCTAAATATTCTGCTTTCGTAATAGTTTTCCTTTCCAAGAGAGGGATACAGAGAGCTCTGACATGTGACATTCAGAGGAGGTGCACTTAGACTAGCAAACTCTTCAGAAAATCTGCCCTCTCTCGTCTCAGTCATTCTCACCTGGAATGAATGAATGTGATCTGATTGTCTTTTACCTGAGATCTGCTGCCCCCTGTCATTAGGGAGTGTTATTAGGAAGTTAATGATGCTGCATGTTGTGGCTGGCAGCTTGAGAGTAAGAACAGTGTATAAACCACCTTCATGGGGGTGGTGAAGAAGAAGGGCTGTTGGCAGAAGGTCGTGTATTAATGGTAGGCCACACTGGGACTCATCAGTGAGTGTAATCAGATCACGCATGAGTTTTCGTTTGGGTTCATTGCACCATCCCTCCGTCTACTTGGCCCCCACCCACCTGAAAACATGTACTAAGCATACATGCTTCTGTGTCTGTTGAGGGACGAGGTCATATATGAGTCCAGCGTTTTGCACATAGCAGGCCCCCAGTGTCCATCGATGGACAGTGGCAGTGTGTGGTCTGCCTGGATCACGCAGGAATAAGGCTATGGCTGCCATCCTCTGGCTGCCCTCTTCCTCTCCACTTGCCTCTCCTTGTCTTCTCCTCATGTGCATGGACGTTTGTTTGTTTCTTGTTGTTGTTGTTTTGAAAAAGCAGTTGTAGGGCAGGCCCAGGAGGCTTTGGTAAGGCCACAGAGCTTCCTGCCAGTGTGCATTTAAATGAAGAATTACTACTTCTCAAATTCTCCTTTAGCTCTAGTCTCCAGGAATTCCTTAGGCCTCCCTAACTCGCATTTCTCCGCAGGCGCTGTCGGTGTTGCCTGTGCTCGTAAACAGCCGCCATGGGAGTAACAGCCCTGGTGCTGGAGAAGCACATCTGTCATGGGCTCCCAGCACGGCTTTAGGAGGCTCACACTCATTACTCCAGTCAGGTTCAAGTCTACCAGCCTTGCAAAATGGGTAGCCACATCCTCATCTTACAAATAAGAATGGAGACTCAAAAAGATTCAGAGACCAACAAAGACACAGATGTAAGTGGCCAAGCAAGAATTTGTAGGGAGGTCTGCCTGACTCCAAAGCCATGTTCTTGTTGCATGTTACGCTACTTCACTAAACTCTGCTTTGAGCTCTATAGACACCCTATGTTAAATCACATTCAGTGTAGACTTAGTTTCAGAGTGTGGATTTGAATCCTGGCACTGCCAGTCCTTGGCTGGGGTCTTGAAACTCCTTTTTAACTTGTGCCCCTCAGCGTCCTCATCTGTAAAAGGGTAATCATAACACTTGTAGGATGACATTGTCAGTGATTGTCAACTATTTAAGTAGCACAGTCCTTTCTAGGAGGAAACAAAGGCAAATGCTGTAGGGAGTGTTTGAAGCCAAGGAGTGTGAGGCCTTGGCTGCTCAACTTTCTGTAGGGAGACCCCCTACAGCCCTGAGACCACCTTGCAGAGCTCTTGGGCTATACTTGATGACTACTTCTCCAGGGTAAAAGCAAAATTTAAAGTATATTACTTTATCAAAAATGGATGAGGATAGTTTTTTCAACAAATGGTGCTAGAACTGGATATTAACATACAGAAGCATAGGTTGGGCCCTTACCTCACACCATATACGAACTCAATGGATAAGACCTAAATGTCGGAGTTAAAATGGTAAAAGTCTTAGAGAAAAACATGAGTAAACCTTTATGATATTTGATTAGCCAATGATTTCTTACAGGACACAAAACCAGAAACAAGAAACTGATTGTAGGCTTTGTAACCTTCTGTCTTGTCCCTTTACCAACCTTTAAAATCAGTAGCAGGAAATTCAGTGAGCAGTGGTTATGGTCGGTTGTAAAGGAAGAAAAGAGCTGAATGGTGTGCAAAATTGGGGGATATAAATGTGGAATCTTAAAGATGGCCTTTGTCGCTAAGAGGAAAAGTGCATATCAGTCTGGCAAAACTCAGTCCCCCTTGGCAGGATTTTACAAGGCAGGGCCTGCATCATTGGATGGTAATGCATGCCCAGGAGAGGGGTGTTTGAAAGGGTTAACCCTCTAGGTGGGGATGCTGTGGGCAGGGCTGACAAGTGTTACAGGGTAGCTGAGAGGGAGATGTGAAAGGTGTAGAGAGCACGGGGTGGATGGGAGCACTGATGGCACCAAGTGGGAAAGGTGGTAGCCTCACCAGAGGATGAAGCTGAAGACCATGCACTGAATTGACTCACATCCAGGAAGCTGTGCCAGTGGCCACCTGGAGTGAGGGCTGGAGAGCTGGGGACTTGTCAGGGAGCAGCCAAGAGCACAGGGACTAGAATCTGGCCAGAGTTGGAGAATGTCCATTATGAGGAAGACCAAGGATACCCCCAGCCCAGGAATCAAGCCCAGAGTGTGTGGTGATTTACCTCCTTGGAAAGGGCAGGCCTCTTGACTCCACAGTGAAGGGGTCACATTCCTGGGCTGGGTAAGTAAAAAGTGTATGAGCGATGACTGGGGAAGTGGTCTGTGGTAGATGAGTTGAACAGGTCCTACAATCCTTGTTGTTGTTGGGAGGGGCTCCTGAAATGCTTTGCTTACTTCCCTGCTGGAGAGCTATGCCTGAGAGCTTCGGTGATAGAACCAGTTAAAATCAGGGCAAAGGCTTGAGTTGAGGCCTGGCTAGTGCTTCTTAGGGAGCTGAGCTTGACAGCCTGCCAAATTCCTTGTCTTCCAGGAGGAGACCATCTGAACCACCATCCTCCATTGACAGTGGGTCACTTCTCCTCCAGTAGAGTGTGCTCCTCCTGAGTGTGGCTGAGGCATATGCTCATCTCCTTTAGCTCCTGCTTTTTAAGGCCTGGAAAAAATCAAGCTTCTGATCTGAACATGTAGGCATGATATCAATAAATAGACAAGAATAGTTGTTTTAATTATTAATAACACATGGTTGGCAGTTCTAAGAGTCAGTAAAAACTCCTCATCCTTGCTGCTCTTTGTCATGTCTGTTCCATGCTGATGACCCTTCTCTGCTTTTCCTCACCTGGTTAGCACCTTGTTGTCTTTCACTGTTCAGCTCTGTGCTTGCTCCTTCAGTGAACCTCCTTCGTTTGATCTGCCTGGTCTGGATGCCCACATATGTGTTATGGTTGACTTGTTGACTCCTTTACTAGTCTGAGTTCCTTGACTTTGCCTTTCATCTTGGTGTTCTCAGCACCAAGTACTATGTATATTTTAGGGCATGGTAATAAATAGATGCTCAATAAATGTTTATTGTTTCAATGAGTGAATGAAGGAAGAGGTCATTGTTTGCTGTCAGGCAGTGGCAGTATCGTAGCCAATGAGGTTTATCCGAGGCGCGATTATTGCTAATTGAAACTTTTCCCAGAAGTGAAGATCAGATGCAGAGTTCTGGCCACTGGAAGAAGCCATAGCTTTGATATCTGTCCCGTAGCCCGGCTTGTATGGTGTGGTGGGGCTGCTTTGGTAGCTGGGCAGTAGCTTTAGGGAGAAATAGTGCTCACTGCTTGAAATGTGGTTTCATAGTGGCTTATCCAACTCTTACTAGGACTTGGAAATCAAAGATCCTTTCTTCCCTGAAGGCCCTTATCAGTTCTATCATGGGAGTTGAAGAGAGAGCAGTTAGAGAAAAAATAAGCATGAGAAAAATGATCAGAAGAAAAGAACATTGACCAGGAGCGCCATCACCTACAATCAATTTCTTCTGATATTGGTGCCCTGTAAGAAATTGTTGGCTAATCAAATATCAATGATATCAAATATCATAATCATAAATATCATAAAGGTTTACTCCAATGTATTTTTCTAAGAGTTTTATTATTTTAACCTTGACATCTATGTCTTTGATCCAATGAGTTTGTATATGGTGTGAGGTAGGGGTCCAGCTTATTCTTTTGCATGTTAATACCCAGTTCTAACACCATTTGTTGAAAAGACTATCCTCATACATTTTTGATAAATTAATGCATTTTAAATTTCACCTTTATAACTTAAGTGTTTTGTTCATTTCTTTGCGATCTACTGTAAAGAAAGTTACTAAAAATAATGTAATTCCTCTAAGGGCAATTATGTGATCCTTAAGGAGGAAGCAATTGATTTCTTAGCTCTGTTTATATTTTAACATTTAAAAAAGGATATTTAATCATTGAATTTTAGTTCTTAGAGCACGCAGAGATCTGACCACTAGAACGCTTGTTCCTATTTTTCAGTGGTTGTTTTTATCTTATTCACTGTGCCCGATGTTTTCTTTATTATTGCTTTTTGTTGGTGTAATAGAATGCCCACATTGAAAATGTTTGGAGCCCAACATAGAGTAGGTGCTCCCATGGGTGCATCTCCAAAACCTGGCCTCACTGGCACAGGACAGTGCAAGTGCAGCAGTTAATTTCCAAAAAGAGAGCAGAACCAAGATTCTGGTTCCTCCTCCCCAAATGAGAGAGTACTTAACTTATTCCAGAATTGTCTGACACTCTTCTGCTTTAGAACCTAAATGAAGGCTACTGTTCCACCATTGGCAGATTGACCTGCCTGCTGCCTTGCTCCCAGCAATGGCTGCTCCCTTGACCTCCCTCTCCCTCCCACTGAGACACTCCTAAAATAGATATGGCCCTGATGGGCCATCTGTGGGGTGACAAATGGATCACTGGAGTTGTAGAGTAGGAATTGAGCCTGTTGTATAAAGTGTGCTCTGTACTTGCCTAATTATAACCAGGACTGTCCCTCTCCCTACCCCACAGAGTCAGCAAGGTGGGGGATATTAACAGGGCTGGGGCTGTGGCCTTAGGGGGAGGGGGGCAGGGGACAGAAGATCTTCTCAAACAGTGCCCTTTCTTTAGCACTTTTAAACAACTATAATAAGGGTATCTGTACAAATGCAAGGGCCTTCCATTATGTTCATCCACGCATTTAGAGAACAATGTAAGATAAAGCTACTTACCGAGAAAATAAAAATGACCTTAGTTCTATTTAAAATTAAACTAAAACTTATAGAAATGGGGCAAACTCTAAAGGGAAAAGCTGCTGCCATTCTTAAAACAAAAAACAACTAAACGCTGTTTAAATGCACACGATTTAAGATCAGGGTGATTGACAAGCGTTGAGGAAACAGTCGTATTTATTCTTGAACAGCTGGGAAAGCTATCTAAAGGTCTTGGAAGGTTCTCGTGACATTTTCCTCATGGGGAGGTAGATGGGGGTCTGGGGAAGAGTTGCCCAGGTGGATTGCTTCCCCCCTAAAGCAAGACTGAAGGTAGAGAGAAGCGTTGGCTCTTAAAGCAATTTTATAATAGTCAAAATAGCTTTTGCCACAGTCATTTCAGATTTTTTGCTTTAATTAGTAAGAATTTACTATTGAGTAATATTAAGGACAAAAAATATTGATTAGGTGTGGAAATCTAATAGTGAAAGGAACATAAAATCCAATACGTGAAAAAGAGTGAATGATAGAATTTGCTCACTGCCTGGCGGCACGTGGCTTTGGCACATGTGTCCCAGAGAGCTCACCAGTGAAGTTGTCCCCAGAGGCTGGCCAGGGCCTCTGCTCACCAAGGCCGCGTGGAGAACCCTGTTTCCAAGAAGGACTCAGGGGAACAGCCATCAATGGGCGGGGCCAGAACCAGGACCAGAGGAGTGCCCGCCTCGCAGAAACTCGGTTGTATAATTGAAATGCTCTAGTTTTTGGTAATAGTGATCAGAACCCTGTCAAAAAGATGGGCTCTTCATGTTTTCCATCATAAGCCCAAAGTTAGTGTCTGGTGGTGTTTGCAAAAGGTGGCCTTAAGTTGGGTGGCCGACGCTGTCCCCTTGGCCCAGAGGTGAAGATATGTGCTTCCCAGGTGAATGGCCCAGTACCACCTGTGTTCTGATTCACCTGCAGGGGGGCATGCAGAGAGACCCTGATGAGCCTGTGGCTCCCTCCCAGAGGTTTCTATAATGATTTCCCTGATGAAGAAAGCAGTAAGTGTGGCCTGTTTTTAATGTGAGCCTGGAACATGGCACCAGGTTGTTGTGTGGGCTGTGCTCTGAGGCCCCAGCTGCTGATGGGACCAGGGAGCCCATACTCCTTCGCAGTCTGGGGAGACGGGGGGCTGCTCTCCCTGTGGATGGTGAATTGATTTTGGAGTTGAGATGGATCCTCCCGGGGTCACATCTCCATTTATCAATCCTAGCCACACCCATAATGCTAGGCAGCCCGGGCTTATAGATGTCCTTCATGGCCAGTTCTAAGGTTTATAGATGTCCTTAATGGTCAGTTCTAAGGCTTATAGACGTCCTTCATGGCCAGTTCTAAGGTTTATAGACGTCCTTCATGGCCAGTTCTAAGGCACACTTAAACTGATTGAAATGCTTGAGTTCTCCTTATTCTCTAGCACTTGCCATATTCTGTATATAATTCAATTAAATGTCACTGTGGTAAGATACATATAACAGACTTTGTTATTTTAGCCCTTTTAAGCATACAATTCTGTAATACTAGTTACATTCAGTGTTGGACCAGTGTCATCACCATTTCCAGAACTTTGATCTTCCCCAATGAATTCTGTACCCAAAAGCAGTAACTCCCCATTCTCCCTCTCTCAGCCCTGTAACCATGAATCTACTTTCTGTCACTGTGAATTTGCCTATGTAATTTTAAAGCCCAATTTAAAATGCTATTTTAAATTGGCCTTTGAAGCAAAGTTGAGCTTAGAGTTGAAACCTTGGACAGCTTGCTTCTGGTCGTACAGTCTTTCAGGGGTGCATGCTGACATCAGCAGGCCTACCTCCTTTCCCACCCTCGGAGCGCTACTAGGAGAGACTGACAGAACACGGTCTGAAGGCGACCGATCTTGGGGGGGTATCATGGAATGAGCCCAGGAGGAGCCACATAGAGGTTTCTGTGAACAGCTCCTTGTGCGGCCTCAGGGAGGGAGTCCTTCCTGCTTTAAGATGATAAAACGGATTTTCACTGTGAAGTACATGGACCTAAAAGTCCTACTAATAGAGGAGTTGGAAAACCAAATCCTTCTGACCTCCACATGTCCATCTCTAGGACTCCGTCTTCCAGAGTGCAGAAAGGACATTTTTTTGGTGGGGGAGGGACCTTACATTTCTCTCTGTAACTAAATTTGGCAGAGTGTTCCAGAGCACAAGGTATCAAGAAGGACCAGAGCGACACCAGGACAATGCAGGAGGAGCTCCTCCCTTAACCCAGGGCCACTGGGTCACTTGTCTACCCAGGTTAGCTCATCCCCAGACCCTGGGGGGCAGGCCAGTGGCCCCAGCTGGCTGCCAGTGGTGATGACAACTGCGAGGACAGTAGCAGCCCCCCTGCCATGTTTATCTAGCACATTCTATGGGCTGGGCCTGGGTAGGGGATTTCATGAACATTGTCTGTGGCTCTCATGCTCCCTAAGAAAGATGGCAGTGGATGGGGTTTGGGGAAATGGAAGCTCCCAGAGGTCAGTTGAGGCTGTTAGGAGAGTACTCGGCTGATGGTATACCATAGGTCTTGAAAGGGCCTCACAGTGTGGGGGTAGTGCTGCTGCTGACCTTGTAGCCCCTGCTGTACCTCCCCTGTGCTCTGCAGTGGGTAGGGCAAGGCTCATTCTCCCAGGCCACTCCTCTGTGCAAAACAGACATGGAACCTGGAGGGGGAACCTAGAAGGGGGTACCAGGGGCCTGGGGAGCAGAGACTACAGGACAGGGGTTGGACATGTCCATTTCTTTTGGAAGGTCCTCAATGTTTCAGGGGAATGCTGGGCCTCTGCGGAGTGCCCCTTTCTCCGTGTGAACAGCTCAGGCTGTGGTGGGGCAGGCTTCGAGCCCAAAGCAACCAGAGAAAGTCATCTGCCAGAATCCTAGGTGTTTGTGCTAATTTGCTCATTGGGAAGGTTCTCACACAGCCCCTGTATATTCTTACCTTGCATATATTTCTGTCAGTTTTGATTTTATTTCTTAGTCACCAAATAGTGACAGAATTAAATTACCTATGAGTCTTCTCTGATAGGTAATCACAAAAACAAGAAGTAGGGGTGTAGGATGAGAGTTGATTGGGCTGTCAGTGAGAGAATGGGGAAGAAAAGAGATCATTGGACTTTATAAAAATGACTTAGTGTGCAAGGATCTATTCATACATCATTAAAATTTAAATTGTATGCTTCGGTTTGTCGCTGAGGACAAACTGTATCTTTTCAGCTTCATTTCATTTGAACTGTTTTATTAAGGCAATAAATATTTAATTGGTTGAGGTCTTAAAGTTTGCCAGGCTGCAGTAAATCTATATTTAGCATAAACTCCAGTAACATTGTTAGTCATTTCCAATAGGATTAAAATTATCAGCGTGTTTCTCAAATCCTAAAAGAAATACCAAACCCTGAGGTATCTACAGTTGTTGATTCTCATTTGCAGGCCTTTTTGCTCCACCAGCGAGTGATTCTTTTTCCAAGACCACAAAGGGTGGTGCTGCTCCTTCCCTTGCCACGGCATCCCGGCAAGTGAAAGGAATCCAGTCTCCTTGATGAAGGTTGATGATCTAATTGAACGGTCATCAGATGATCTCCTGGCCTTCCGTATTGCTTAACTTGTGAATCAGCTGGAAATAAATTTTTCAAACAAGACTCAAACGCCCTAAGTGTCTGAGTAGCTTGGACATGGGTGTCATTTTTAGCCATGAAATTTAGAAAGGAAATTTAGCCATGAAATTCAGAAATGAAGATCTGCCCAGGACATTCTTCTGCCTTCAAGGCCCACCCCCTCCCTTGCCGTCCAGCCACATCGGTGCCCTTAGACTAGAGCCCATGCCCTTCCTCCTGCTGGCCAGGGCCCTCCCGTGCCCTTCTCTCTGCCTGCAGTGGCCTCCCCACCTCTTACCCCCTTGACTTATCCAGTGTTCTGTGGTCTGTTCAAAAGAACAGACAGGTTTTGGTTGTCAAAACCAAGGAGACCAGCTTCCTTAATTCAATTTAAACTTCTTCCCCCTTGGTGAGAGATACCGGAGGACCCAGAATATATGCCCATATGCAAAAGTTTTTCTTTCATGAGATTCTATCTTTTGGAAATTTCTTTAACCACGTGCCTTGTCTCTTATTGCTGCCATAGAGATGTAAGAACTGGCAGAGGATTAAGAGAGGAAGAAGACAAATGGGGAACTTTCAGTGACATTCCCTTGCCAGATACTGGGAAAACAAGCCAGTCAGCAAACAAACTGCCTTAGAGATGATTATAATGTTGGCCTTAATTTCTTTTACCAACTTTTTATTTTCTTGAAGTGCATCTAATCAAGTACTATTTACTGGCCTGGAAATTTTTTTGGTGTTGAGGTTTTATTTATTTTAAGGTTACTATGCATTCAAGAAATTGGGGCTGAAAAGTGTTACATTTAACAAACAGGAAAAGCATTAGACCTATTAATGCATATTATTAAGCATAATGTAAGAAACCATATTCAGTTTTCCCACCAAAAGTCATCATTTTTGGTCTCCACGATGCGCTGCCTTTTGCTCCTGTAGGTAGGTGGCGGAAATTGGCGGCCGGGCATCTCCTTGCATTTAAACGTACGTCCCCATTTCGGATTAGGTTCAGAGTGGTGGGGTCAGCCCTGAGGATAGATGCTTCCCCACAGCTTCGTGTTCTAATGTGTTCTGAAAAGGAATTTCACAGAGCTTAGCGTCTAGAATGTGTCTCATTCCAAGTAAAGACTTTCGGGGTAGAAAGACCAAAGAACAAAATGCTTTATTCTCTGTTGCTCTTCATTTTAATTTTTTTTTTTAAGAAAGCACACATGTTGCTTTTGTGAACGCAGTCTGAAGATTCTCCACATGGGTTCGAGCGCTTTGTACTCCAGACCTTGGCTGAGATTTGGGGGTACCCCAGTGAAACCGAGGTAACGGGAGTTGAGGCTTACGATGAAAACGTGTGCACGGGAGGCATGCAGAAGTCAGACCCTTTGGTCAGAGACTACATTCTCTTGCCAGATGGGAATTTCACTCTTCTAAGTAGGAGGACGAAAACAGCAGGCTGGAGGGGAAGGCTCCATGTTAGTGGGAGAGGAAAAGGAAGAGAAAATAGAGGGCTCTCAGAAGAACTTTGAATAAAATTAAGGCTTATTCGTTTTACAGTTGGTCTGGCCGTAAACATATTAAATTCTTACCCGTATCAAATTCAAGGAAAATGTTGTGAAATAACACTGGATGCAGTAAAAGGGATTTTAAAATAATTACAATGTGCCGTTCCTCTCTTCAGTCGAGAGTACTTTGGAATCCGACGCCCCGGCAGCGAAGTCAGAAGGAACCGTTCCTCTTCCGCTAAGCCTTTGGCCTTGCTCCGGTGTTGACTGTCTCCCCTTCGGTTCACGGGGAGGCCTCCTGGGCAGCTGGTGGCCGGGGCAGCTGCGGTGACCTAACTCCAGGGTGCCCCTCCCATCGACGGAGCTCCTGATTTAGCTGTGGGGTTAACCAGCACGGCAATCTGAGCCCTTGCTTTCTGTTTAAATAAAAAGGCAGATGCTTCACACATGTTTTCATGAATTGACATAAACCATGGAAGGAAAGAATGCTGGTACTCAGGAGCTGCCCTGCAGCAGCTTGTTGCTTGTAATTTTTAGGTTTTCTGTGCGAGCAAATGCGGACAGTCACCGCGCATCTGTGCTGCCCCTGGATTAGGAGGAACCCAGGCTCTTTTAAGTGCCTGAGGGGTGGGCGGATGGGGCATCTATAAATAGGGGGCTCGTGTGTCTGACGGAGCTCCGAGAGATGGCAGGGCTTCCTTGGGCCAGCATTGGCCCACGTGGCTGAGGAGGAAGAGGGGGCTCTCTGATTTGGCCCTACTTTCCATATCAAGAAGAGCAGATGGTTAAGTCACGGAATGAGCCCGCTGAAGGGCCTCAGCTCTGGAACCCAGGCTCCTGGGAAGCCCTAAAAATAAGCTGTAGAAAGGGTTTGCCTTTTCTTGAAAGTACTGGCCTCTATGACTTTGGAGGCATCAGGGGGCTCCCAGTGGACTGTGCTGTTAAATGACCCTTGATGAACGCTTGTGTTTCTTCCTGGGCTCCCCTCTTTATGAAGCTGATCTTCTCCTTGAAGGAGGTGGGCCCTGGAAATTCCTGACAATTGTGGTGGGTTTATGTTGATGGATCGGTGAGCACGCCAGGCTCACGTCTGTGTTGGATGAAGTGATGGTGAGCACGCTTGGAAGCTGAGCAGTAGCCTGTGACCGGCTTGTGGTGTCAGGTCTTGCATGGACTGAGCTGTTCAGCCTGCAAGTCATGAACCTACTGGGGACACTTAGGGAATGGACTAGAGTGGTGGGTCCTGTTTGTCACCTGGTATGGTGCTGTCCCCTCCAGGCTGGCTGAGCGCCACACACGTCAGTCTGCTCACACACGTTGGAGCCCGCGTGCCTTACGTGCTGCCTTGGCGGGACAGGGGTTGGCCCCACAGGATCCGAGGGTGGGGCTAGGGGGCAGGCCTATTAAGTGAGCTCAGCTTTACCTGGGGCTGGTCCTCATGAGGGCAGGACAGCCGGCTTCAGAACAAGCCCTCAGATGATGACAGTTACAAATTCAGCATTAAATTGTTCTCATCCTCACACTTCAGGGTTTGTCTAAAAAGTAGTGTTTGCCTGAAGGCAGAACCGCCTTCTGGAAACAGGTCAGGCAGGAGCCCTTGTATTTGGCTAGTGTCCTTTAGCTTATCTGTGATTAGCTTAGATGTTTAATAAATTCTTCTCCCGTTCCAGCAGCTTTACGACCATTGGGGTCTGGCTGTCTGGTAGCAGTTGAGGATAACAAGTAGGAAGTCACACAGTCTGGGCGGTGTGAATAGTAAGCCCAGATGTGTCTTGCTTGTCTTTCATTTCAGCTGATGACTCCGCAGTAGTGCTGGGGTTCTGATGTTTACCATGATTTCTTTCGCTCCTGCCCATTCTTTACCCCAAAGACAAATGGTGAGGTTAAATATGGCTGTGACTCAGCCAACACTTGGCTGAAGCCCAGTCGTGACCATGGGGGAAAGCTGGTCCACAGTCACAAGTCTTGTTAGAATTAGCATTCCCCTGTTCTTCATTTTCACTGAGGTTTTCGTAGCTCATATTAAAACTTATTCTGGGGGCGCCTGGGTGGCTCAGTGGGTTAAGCCGCTGCCTTCGGCTCAGGTCATGATCTCAGGGTCCTGGGATCGAGTCCCGCATCGGGCTCTCTGCTCAGCAGGGAGCCTGCTTCCCTTCCTCTCTCTCTGCCTGCCTATCTGCCTACTTGTGATCTCTCTCTGTCAAATAAATAAATAAAATCTTTAAAAAAAAAAAAAAACTTATTCTGACCACTAGTTAATGAAGTATTCCCAGGCATGTTTAAAAAACTAAAGCATTTTTTAAAACAAAAATAGAGATGAGATTGATTTGCCATGGGACATTCATGTGAGAGAAAAGACACACAAAGTCCAATGCTTATGCTCGGATAAAAAATTGTTTTTCAGGGGCACCTGACTGGCTCAGTCATTAAGCATCAGCCTTTGGCTCAGGTCATGATCCCAGGGTCCTGGGATTGAGCCTGTGTCAGACTCCCTGCTTGGCAGGAAGCCTGCTTCTCCCTCTCCCACTCCCCCTACTTCTCCCTCTCCCACTCCTCCTACTTATCTCTCTGTGTCAAATAAATAAAATCTTAAAAAAAAAGTTTTGAATTTTCAAATACTGATTGAAGTAGAAACCAATGAGGAGGTTGAATAACCTCTTTTGTAAGACTTCTCATTCTTCTAAAGTTAGTTGACAGTAACCTCTTCGACCTCAGCCACAGCAACTTCTTTCAAGACACTTCTCCAAAAGCAAGGGAAACAAAAGGGAAAATGAACTTTTGGGACTTCATCAAGATGAAAAAGCTTCTGCACAGCAGAGGAAACAGTCAACAAAACAAAGAGGTGACCTAGGGAATGGGTGAAGATATTCGCAAATGACACTACAGACAAAGGGCTGATAACCAAGATCTCTAAAAGGACTCCTCAAACTCAACACCCAAAAAACAAATAATCCAGTCAAAAAATGGGCAGAAGACATGAGCAGACACTTTTCCAAAGAAGACATACAAATGGCTAACAGGCACATGAAAAAGTGTTCAGCATCATTAGCCATCAGGGAGATTCAGATCAAAACTACATTGAGATACCACCTTACACCAGTAGGAATGGCCAAAATCAACAAGGCAAAAAAAATGTATTGGGGAGGATGTGGAGAAAGGGGAACCCTCTTACACTATTGGTGGGAATACAGCCACTTTGGAAAACAATGTGGAAGTTCCTCAAAAAATTAAAAATAGAGCTACCTTATGATCCAGTGATTGTACTACTGGGTATTTACCCCAAAGATACAGATGTAGTGAAAAGAGGGGCCATATGTACCCCGATGTTCCTAGCAACAACATCCACAATACCCAAACTGTGGAAAGAGCTAAGATGCTTTTCCATGGATGAATGGATAAAGAAGATGTGGTCCACATGTACAGTGGAACATTACTCAGCCATCAGAAGCGATGAATACCCAACTTCTGCATCAACATGGATGGGACTGGAGGAGATTACTCTGAGTGAAATAAGTCAAGCAGAGAGAGTCAATTATCATATTGTTTTCACTTATTTGTGGAACATAAGGAATAGGGTAGAGGACATTAGGAGAAGGAAAGGGAAAATGAAGGGGGGGGAATCAGATGGGGAGACGAAGCATGAGAGACTATGGACTCTGGGAAATAAACCAAGGGTTCTGGTTGGGGGGTGGGTGAGTCTGGTGGTGAGTATTAAGGAGGGCATGGATTGCATGGAGCACTGGGTGTTATATGTAAACAACGAATCATGGAACACTACATCAACAGCTAATGATGTACTGTATGGTGACTAACGTAACACAATAATAAAAAAATTAGTTGGCTCTCAAAACTTGAGTCCAACCTAGCATTTTTGGAGCTGAGTTTTCCAAGACTGTAAGCACTGCAACCTAACGCAAGACCCGAGGTTGTATATAGTTAGTTTTTTGTATGGGTTAAATTCTAGAAGGAAGAATACAGTAAGTAAAGTGGTGACTGGCTTAATTTTTTTCTTTAGAAAATATTTCCGAGGAATAAATGCAGTATGTACTGTTGAAAAACTATAAATGGGGCTCTGGGTCCAGGGGAGCTGGAAGCTGGTGGAGCTTCTGGAAGAATTCTTCAGATTTAGTCGTTGACAAAAACATAATAGGGACATGTAGCCTCGTCACCCAGCCATGGCTGTTGTGGATGCTGGTTGTGGTTTTCGGTCACATGCCAGTTCTAGGGGACAGCAGGGCTGTGCTGGTTCCTGGGTGGCAGCACCTGTGTGAGTTGACAGTTTATAATGGGGAGACAGGAGAGGCTACCTAAAGAATTACAAAGGGGTCAACATTGGAGTGGGTGGAGCTTGAATAGAGACAGGAAGAGGGGAGCAGGGGTCCACTGGACCCAGTGTGCCCAAAGTCTCCCTCCTAGATTGGCATACAACCATTGCTTTCAGGGTGAGGATGGTATTCCAAAAGGTATACAACTTTTGTTCCAAATTTTTAAAGTAGTTTAATTAAACTGGTGGGTTTTTTTGTTTTTGTTTTTGTTTTTTTGAAAGAGTGGCACATTCACCTGGCTCTAACCTTGAACAGTGTAGTGAAATATCCTACCTTCTTCTCTCTGGCAATATTCTCTTCTCCCATTCTGCAAACTCACCAGTTTGCCATTACACGTAATCAGTGTTACTAATTCCCTCTGTTTTTATGAATAGAGAAAAAGTATAATTTACCTTCTTAGAATAAAAAAAAATATAATCTATTATATGCACTACTTCTCACTTAATATTTTCTTTCTTTTTTTTTTTTTTATTTGAAAGAGTGAGCCAGTGGGAGCTGGATGGATGTGAGGCTCCCAGGAACCTGGGATCATGACCTGAATTGACGGTAGCTGCCACTTAACCGACTCAGCCACCCAGACGCCCTCACTTAATATTTCTTGAGGCTCTTTGCATTTTAGTAAATAAAGTGCTTCCTATTTTAACAGCTGCATAGTACGGCATTGCATGTATGTAGAAACTTCTATTCAGTCCTCTGCTCTGTAGAAGAATAGTTGGTTTCTTCTTGGCTGTAATAAACAGCGCTACAATGAATAACTTTGTATGTGTGCCATTTTGCACATGTGCAAGTGTATCGGCAGGATAAATTCCAGAGTCAGATGGTCTGTGCACTTAGAACTTGGGTAGATATTGCCAAATTGCTTTTCAGAGGACTTGTTCTAATTTCCCCTCCCACGAGCAATTTGAGATTGATTTGAATGGGTTGGAGTACTTCTTAGTGTGTCAAATAGTAATGGAAAAACCTTATTCTATGTGTAGGTGTGAGAACACCATCAGAAATGGGATAGTAGCACATGCCAACAGCACAGGAGATCCCCAGAGCCCCGATGTCCCGTCAGAGAAACCCGCCCCTGGACGGGTAGTGCTTGTTGGACCCTGACCAAGGACACTCACCCCTGGAAAGCTTGAATGGGCCTGTGATCCAGCTCAACCTCCTGGCTGCCCGGAGGGGCATCGTACCCTAATTACCCCGGCAGCAGCTGTGGCTGAAAAAGCCTTTTGAGAAACAGAAAAGATCCAATTCAGATTAGGAAACACAAAGTAGGGTCCCCAAGTAAGGCCTTAATCAAATCTGATTTAATTAAACACTGACAGAAGCTATCTTCATCAGATGTGTAAGAAGGGTGTAACAGGGAGATGAGCAATCAGCTTAAAATCTCCATGTTTTGACAGCACAAAAGATTTAATGTTTGCCTCATTGCAACATGAAGACAGGAAATCACCAAGCTAGGGGATGGTAGGATGGGAAGCCGGCTCAGGGAGCCTTCCTGGGTGTCCCACTGCCCCGGCTTCCCCACCGTCCCTGCCATTGCTTGCTCAGGGCCTGCCTCCTGGGGTTTACTGTGCACATGCCCCCTAGTCCCTCTGCCTGCTTCCCCCTTCCCCAAGCTTCATATCCAAATCCTTGTTTGGTTATCAACTTTGATATGTAAGAACTGAAAGCTTTCTGGTTATTAGAGCAGCACACATTTATGGTAGACAATTGGCGGGTTTGATGGAAAGCTGTGATTACAGTTTTGGAGTCTTGTTAGGGGTTAGTTTGGGTTAGAATAAGGAATGAGCAGATGTGGAAAAGGAAGTTGGGAATGGGCTGTACTGAGTTGGAGTGAAGTTCTCCAAGTATGTGAAACAGCTGAAAGTTCTCAACAGCGTCTTGACCACAGGGAATGTGTGAAGAGAAGATAATCAACCCCCCTTTTTTTTGCCAGGGTGAATCTGTGGATTCCTGGACACAAACCAACCTGATGGGGGACATTCAGATGTGTTTGGGCTCGTTCATCACATGCGGGGCTGACTTGGAAATACTAGACTGTCATTTTAATGCATAGAATCGTATTGGATGGAATAGTAAAAAGTCTCTGAGGCCCTGTGGAAGGGCTGTGAGCAGTGGGCACAGTGTTGGGAGGCCCTGGGACCACAGCATACAATTGGGAAGGCTGGAAGAAGCACCAGAAGGATGGCAGGCTTGTGCATAAATGTCGTGCACTCAGGGGTTTTTATTAGCAGTACATATAGAATGAAAATAGTAGTAGAGAAGAATACATTAAAAAATTCAACAATACCCTAATTCTTAGCTGTCCTTATTATCCTGCTGTAGTTTCTCACAGCAATTACCACCTTATACTCCCAATTCTGTATGCCACTTGGTTTTAAAACACATGTTTGTTTCAATGTGCTTGATATAGTACGGAACCATTTGAGCATAACACGGACTTCCGATTTGCTTATGTGTAATTGCCTTTGCAAAAGCGCTACATGGATGCAGAAAACTGTACCCAGCTGAGCCGAGCCATGGAGGAATATACGGCGCACACATGCACACCCCTGAAACGTCTCCCGGCTGCCTCCGTTCCTGTCTTGTTTCACGAGGCACATTCTGTCCCCATGTGTTCCAACTTTGATCTCAGATAATCCTACCACTCCACAGTTGCTCACAAGCTGCCGTCCCCATGTCCGCTTCCTCAAGCACCCTTCAGGTTCTATTTTTTTGCAGTAAAGTGTTACGTTTATTGTAGTATTTGTGTATTTCTTAATCACTCAGTGTGTTTAAGATTGTGGTCGTTTTTACTAGGTTCCTGCCTTTGCCCCCTCATATGGCTTCTGGTGTTTATTGTGTGATTTTTGCATAACACAGTGACTTTTTAGAGAAACGTGTAGTGGCTAACAGGAAGGGAGTGTGATTGCGTTAGGTTTATTGCCCATTGTCTTGTCTCTTCCTCCCTCCGCCAACAGTATCATTTTAAGGGGGCGGGGTCTTTTGATCATTGTCTCACAGTTGCCTTCCCAGACCCTGGAGCAGTGTCTGGCCCAGAGCGGGGGCTCACCAAATACTTGTTGAATGAATGAGTTATCAGATCTTTTACTGGAAATAGCATTTAGCCACATTGTTACAAATTAATGGTCCTATTAAAATTATTACAGTGAAGGGATATAACACAGTGGTTGAGTTTGGCAGATAGGTCTGGCTCTTTGGCTGACATAGCTCACTAACGGAGGGAAAAAATGGAAGTGTAGAACATAGGTCAGACAACTTCTTAGAATTTGAATTGGAGAAGAAGTTGCCTAACATATCAAAAGTCAATTAAAGTAAGAACAATCAGAATAATAATAAAAGTGCCAGCCCCGTGAAAGAGGTTATGTTTACATAATAAAAAGAGTGAAGAAAAGAAGGGATCTTAATGGTGGTGTTTGAGCCCAAAAGAATTCAATAAACAAAAGAGAAATTTTAAGATACTTTGGAAGGACCCAACTTTGTTTTTTTAAACTAGTTTTTAAGTTAATGAATCATAGCCTCAGCACCTAGGCTTGTGTATTGAAAATATGTCTGTAGTTTTCAATAAAAGACGAACTCTGTGTGTGTGTGTGTGTGTGTGTGTGTGTGTAAAACTGTTGGCTGGAATTATTGACACACATGTGCAAGTGTATAACACACATACACATGTGTGACTTTGCTGCAACTCTGGGAAGTGCTCCATGTGCTGACTGTAGTTTATGCTCACAACAACCCGACACGGCAGCTGCTGTTACTTTGTCCTCTTTCAGATGAGGACACCAAGGCCCAGAGAGGCCAAGCAAGTTAGTGAGGATGGTGTAGCTGGTGAGTGTTAGAGCTGGGATTTGGGGATTTTGCATTCAGAGCCCATGTCTCCATGCATTGAGGGGATCACATAGGTTCTGGTGATTCCAGTTAAGAAGATGTGTCTCCTGCCCTCCCTCAGAGGACATGGAGATGTAAATAAGAAATAGCAGTGGGCTTGGTACCCTTGTGAGCAGAGCACCAGGATGGTGGGGTTGGGGAGCAGAGCAGAGGCTTACCCTCTATCCAATGACTAGGTGCTTTGGAAAGTGGCCTACACCAAAAGAAACCAAAAACTCCCCCCAAAGAAGAAAACACAGGCATGTACATACGGGAAGGAAATAACATTTATTCGATTTCTACTTCATTTGAAGACTGGTCACTTTTTTATACCTTAGTAATTGATAATTGGGGATCCTGATTTTGGGATCAGTTGTTCCATTTTGTTTACTCTTGGCAATATTTCTGAGGTTGGTTCTGTTACCTTCACCTTCCATGAGGAAGGTGAAAAGTGTCCAAAGTCACTTTGGCTTTGCTCAGTTCTTACCCACCAGCCAGTGAGGAATTATCTGAGAAATGATGAAGACACACAGAGTATAGCGCAGTTAGGATTTAAACTCAGGTCTATCTTGATAACTTGTCTTTTTCCATTGTAAATAAGCCATGTGTTGAGTTGAGGTGTGTTTCTAGAAAATATATAGGAGGAGATTTGAACAGAAGTGATGACATTTTGACAAAGCTTAATGCAAATGTGTACTTAGAATAATGGAGATCTCCTTACTGACGTGCGCCAACTTCTCTCCTGAAACTTGCCTGATAGTCACTGGCCCTTGGATTCAGTGCTCAGGGTCACTGTGCAAGAGGTTTGAGACAAACTAGATTATTTGCTCACTTCTGGTGTATATGTTGTCTGTTCCCTGCTAGAATGTAAGCTTCAAAAGGACAGGCACGTTTGTTGTGTTACAGTGAGGAGGATTGTGGGTGAGGATTAAAGAATACGGTTCTTCCAGTTGAACATGGCCATTCTTTAACTAAATTTAAGGCAGAGGTCACTTTAGCCAATCTAAAGATCTCTAGTAGATTGGACTTTTGGCATTGACCCATTGTTAGGTGTAAATTCTGGAAAAATTTTAATACAGTTGATAAGATTCTGGAAAAATTTTAGCAGGAATCAGTTGAGAGGAGAATGTTAAATTAAGGGGCTCAGGTTGCTCAGACTTCAGGTGGGGATATATCACGCTGGGATGTGAAGCTCTGGCCTAGAAAGTGGCACCTTGTGAGGAATTCTGAGGTCTAATGAGAAATAGAAGATGGCCAGGCTTCCTTGTAGCAGAGGCATCTGGGAAAAACAAAGCAGCATGGCAGGTAGTAACTGGAGTGTCATTTAGGTGCTTATTGCACTAGGAATGGTGATGCTGGGAGGCACAGGGCTTCTTTGGGCTGCTGTATCTGCTATGTCTGTGCAGGGGGAGAGGGGTGGTACTTAGCATAGTATTAATTGCTATCAGGATGAGCACAACTCAGTGGGAAAGGGGGCTGAAGAACTAAGTAGACTTATAACTATTGATATTCAGAACCCCAGCCAAACAGGTGTAGAGAACATCCCGTTTTCTGGCTGGCCCCAGTGGCAGCCATACAGGCTTTTGTTCTCATAGATGACCAGTCTGCTGCACAGGGGCCTCCCTATTGCCTTTGTACTTTGGAGGAATTTTCAGATCTGTTAAGGATGAAGTTCATTTCTTTGCCATGGGGAAAAATGAGGGCTTTAAAAAATGTCTAAGTGTGCCTGAGTGGCTCAGTTGGGTAAGTGTCTGCCTTTAGCTCAGGTTATGATCTCAGGGTTCTGGGACCGAGCCCTGTGTTGGGCTCTGTGCTCAGCAGAGAGGGAGTCTGTTTCTCCTGTTTGCTTACATGTTCTCTCTCTCTAAAATAAAGAAATAAGTCTTCTTAAAATGTCTATTTTTATAATAAAAAGTAGGACAGAAAACAATGATACGGAAGTCAAAAACAGTACAGATCAATAAAACTAGAAGATGGTTTTTTTGAAAGAGTGTGTGATGGGCATTAAATGGAATAAGTGATGTGATGAACCCTGGGAGTTACATGCAGCTGATATTACTGGACTCCATGTCTGAAATGTTGGCTAATTGAATTTAAATTAAAAAAAAAAAACTAGACTGATAATCTCCTAGCCAGACTTAAGAAAGGAGCCAAATAGAATCATGAAAGAGTAGAGATCACAACCAACAGCAAAGAAATACCATTATAAGAGAATATTATGAACTCTCTCATATGCAAACAAATTAGGCAATCTGGAAGACATGGATAAATTCCTAGAAATCTAAAACTACCAAAACTGGAACATGAAGATCTAGAAAATCTGAACAGACTCATAACCAGCAAAGAAATGAAGTCAATCATCAAATATCTCTCAACAAATATGAGTCCAGGGCCAGTTGGCTTCCCAGGGTTTTCTACCAAACAGTTAAAGAAGACTTACTACTGACTCTTCTGAAACTGGTCCAAAAAATGGAAGTAGAAGAAAAACTTCCAGACTCATTCTATGAGGCCAGCATTATCTTGATCCTCAAACCAGAGAAGATCCCACTAAAAAGAAATACATCCCAATATCCTTGATGAACATGGATATAAAGATCTTCACTGAGATGCTAGCTAATATGATCCAACAGTATATTAAAAGGATTATTCACCATAGCTAAGTGGGATTTATTCCTGGACTGCAGGTGTGGTTCTACATCAGCAAACCAATGTGATATACCACATGAATAAAAGAAAGTACCAGAACCATATCCTTCTCTCAGTAGATGCAGAAAGAACATTTGACAAAATACAGCATCCTTTCTTGATAAAAACCCTCCATCATTTAGGGACAGAGGGAAAATACCTTAATATCATAAGAGCCATATATGAAAGACTCACAGTGAATATCATCCCTTGTGGGGAAAAACAGTTTTTCCTCGAAAGTCAGGAACACAGCAGGCCTGTCCACTCTCATCACTGTTGTTCAATTTAGTTCTGGAAGTTAAGACTGAGTAATCAGACAACAAAAGAATAAAAGGCATCCACATCTGTGAAAAAGTCAAACTCTCACCCTTTGTAGACAACATAAACAACTCCACCAAAAAATTGCTAGAACTGATAGAGGAATTCAACAAAGTCACAGGATATAATGTCAATGCACAGAAGTCAGTTGCATTTCTATATACTAACAGTGAAGCAGAAGAAGGAGAAATCAAGGAATCGAACCCATCTACAATTGGACCAAAACCTGTAAGATACCTAGAAATAAACCTAACCAAAGAAGTAAAGGATCTGTAGTCAAAATTATAGAATGGTTATGAAATTGAGGAAGATGGAAAAATTGGGAAATTGAGGATTGGAAGAACAAATGCTGTTAAAATGTCTATACTACCTAAAGCAATCTATACATTAAATGCAATCACTACCAAAATACCATCAGCATTTTTCATAGAACAGGAATGAGCAATCCTAAAATTTGTATGGAACCGAGAAGACCCCAAATAACCAAAGTCATGTTGAAAAAGAAAACCAAAGATGGAGGCATCACAATTCCAGGCTTCAATCTCTATTAAAAAGCTGTAATCATCCAGACAGTATGGTACTGGTGCAAAAACAGACACATAGATCAATGGAATATAACAGAGAGCCCAGAAATGGACCCTCAACTCGATGGTCAACTAATCTTTGACAAAGCAGGAAAGAATGTCCAATGGAAAAAAGACAGTCTCTTCAACAAATGGTGTTGGGAAAATTGGACAGCCACATGCAAAAAAAAATGAAACTGGACCATTTCCTTACACCACACACAAAAATAGACTCAAAATGGATGAAAGACCTCAATGTGAGAAAGGCTTCCATCAAAATCCTTGAGGAGAACACAGGCAGCAACCTCTTTGACCTCAGCTGCAGAAAATTCTTCCTAGAAACATTGACAAAGGCAAGGGAAGCAAGGGAAAAAAATGAACTATTGGGACTTCGTCAAGATCAAAAGATTTTGCACAGCAAAGGAAACAGTCAACAAAACCAAAAGACAACTGACAGAATGGGAGAAGATATTTGCAAATGACATATCAGATAAAGGGCTAGTATCCAAAAATCTATGAGGAACTTATCAAACTCAACACCCAAAGAACAAATAGTCCAATGAAGAGATGGGCAGAGGACATGAACAGACATTTCTGCAAAGAAGACATCCAGATGGCCACCAGACACATGAAAAAGTGCTCCACATCTCTCAGCATCAGGGAAATACAAATCAAAACCACAATGAGATACCACCTGACACCAGTCAGAATGGCTAAAATTAACAAGTCAGGAAATGACAGATGCTGGTGAGGTTGCGGAGAAAGGGGAACCCTCCTCCACTGTTGGTGGGAATGCAAGCTGGTGCAACCACTCTGGAAGACAATATGGAAGTTTCTCTAGAAGTTGAAAATAGAGCTACCCTATGACCCATCAGTTGCACTTGTATTTATCCAAAGAATACAAGTATAGTGATTTAAAGGGACACCTGCACCCCAATGTTTATAGCAGCAATGTCCACAATAGCCAAACTACGAAAACATCCCAGATATCCATCAACAGATGAATGGATAAAGAAGATGTGGTATAGATATACAGTGGAATATTACTCAGCCATCAAAGGAGAGACTTGCCATTTGCAACCACATGGATGGAACTAGAGGTTACTATGGTAAGCGAAATTAATCAGAAAGACAAATACAATATGATTTCACTCATGTGGAATTTAAGAAACAAAAAAGATGAACATGGGGAAGGGAAGGAGAAATGAAGATGAAAACAGAAGGAGGAAATCCTAAGAGACTATTAACTCTAGGGAACAACCTGAGGGTTGCTGGAGGGAAGGTATGTCGGCGTAGGGGTAACTGGTTGTTGGGCATTAAGGAGGGCACTTCATGTAATGGGCATTGGGTGTTATATGCAACTGATAAATCCTCAAAATTCTACTCCTGAAACTAATAGCAAAAAATCTTAAAAATGTCTATTTTTAGTTAAGGAATTCTTAGAATTAGAAAAATAAATGAGGTCAAGGTGAAAGGGAGTTCAAGCTTGATAGAAGAACACAACATACGGGGCAAGAAGGAGCAGAGGGCAGAATTGAGGGAGGGAAGGAGCAGCTCAGCATCAGTGGAGGGGCCAGAAGAAGGATGTTTCTTGGGCGAGCAGCCTTTCCTATTCCCTGGAGCGTCCCGAAGGCAGCACAGCACTGTTGGCACTGGCAAGGAATCTTGTTGCTTTGCAACAAGGAAAGGTGCAAAGTAGCTGCCTAGAGAGCTGACCTACTAGCAGACCAGTGTGTCGTGTTTGCACAGTGGGGCAAAGAGCCCGACCAGATTCTGTGAACTCGCTGGTGGACGTGGGCAGTTGTTGCCTCTTGCAGACTCTAGACCTGTGTCTATCTCTGGAGACCTCGAAGTTCAGGCTGTGAAGCAGAGAGATTTCAGAATACAGGAGATCGTTCCCTCTCTTCTTACAGTTGAAGGATCCTCATTTGAGAGAAAACAGATAAGGGACTCTGACAGCTCATTGGTGTTGATAGAAATTACTGGTTATTTCGTTGTGATGGCTCTCCATTTACCAGAGGACTAGGTAGGGCGAGTAGCCAGTTTTTAAAACCAGAAAAGAAACCAGGTCAAAATGTTGGGCTCCTGGAAGTCTGGCAGCAGGCTTGAGTGAAATCCATACCACTCAGCACATAGGAGATAAAAATTTATTGAATAAAGAGTGAAATTGGGGGGCAAACTGATAGGCATATTGTGAGCGTTTCTGAGTGATGCGGAATTAGGAGGAACCACTGGGGGTAGCGAAGAGTGAATGATGCAGAGCCTGTCTCAGATGGGAGATAACAGTGGGCTGGTAGGTCTTAATTTGGGGATAGATTTGATAGGGATTTTTGTAATGTTCTTGTGGACTAGATTTTAGTATTGAAACAAATCACCATTTCTTCAAAAACAGTCTTACTTTAAGTCATCAGAATGGACCCCAAGAATGCCACAAGGCTTTCATGTCTTCATTTAATAAATAAATTTTTAAAAAAGTGTCTGGTATCCAGGGGACATACTCCAAGCAATTTCAAGTGTTAAGAAGCTGACAAGAATACCTAAACGATTGTGGGACCAGTTAAGATCTCAGTTGAAGTTAACCAAAAATGTGGAACAGAATGGAACTAAATGTCTTGCCTCTTGGGTTAAACATTTTGACAGGAATATGGGCTTGAAAAAATAGCAATCCTATAAAAGACCTGTATGTTTTGCAGAATATAAAGCTTTATAGGATGAGATGGCCTATAAACATTAACTTTCTGTTAAAGGCATATAAAGTGCCTCCAGCTTCAGTGCCCTGCGAGCCCTGTCTTGGGGGGACCCTGACCCTTTAGAGGGTATACTGAAGAGCATTTAGGACAACACCAGACAGCCAGAGGGCTGGGGGAGGCATGGCTGGAGAACCTGGCCGGGTTGTACAAGGCCTCTTCCTGATAGTCATGTCTGTCCTGGGAAAGCAGCAAAGCCTGTTCTGGGTGGCCCCTGAGGGCAGCCCTACCTCTGCGGATCAAGGTTACTACTGGTGACAAGATTGAACTCCATTCTGAGCAAGCCTGATGACTGGGTTAGGGTGTGTCCTTAGTGTGTGGAGAGCAGAATCTGGTAGCCTCTCTAAATCGGAGATTTTGCTCTACTGGACAATCTACATTTTAATTTTGGAGTCACTACCATATGGTTTAGACATGGGTTGATCATTGTAATTTGGGTTGTGTAATACTATAAAAGGAAATCGTGCTAGGGTTGTCCTTTAAGTGGGAAGGCTCAAGGAAATTTCCAGAGAAGCGAGAGAAACCATGACTGTTTTTGCAGAGAATGAGTCCTGTGCGACGTACTTTTGGGGACACAATGAGCACGTTACTCGAGCAAGGGAGCGAGGGGATAGAGGGCAAGGGACACAGGCAGCAGGCTGTGTGTGGAATGTGTCCCCAAGAAGGTATTTGCATTGAGCCTGTAAAGGCTGACTCCATTCAATAAATCTTGAAGATGAAACAAAAAGCCCTTTCTCCCTTTGGTCCTTCTTTTTGAGCATTTCCGCTTTCCAGTAATCACAGCTTTGATTTCCCAAGAATGCCCTGCCTCTCCGGGAGTTGAGTATTTCAGAGCGGTTATTAGTGCTGGCATGGCTGGCCGAAGCCCGTCAGGCCCATGGCTGGCCTGGAGACTTTCTTCAGAAAGAGACCCTGATTACTCCTTATTTTTGCTCATGTTGTTTTACTCTAATCTGTAATTTAAAATCCACTCTACAAAGAGTCTACAGGGCGCCAGCGGGATGCTGGTTTAAAGACTTTCTTTTCTTTCTCTCTTCTCTCTCTCTCTCTTTTTTAAAAATTTTAAATAGGACTGTCAATTTTGGTGTTTGCTGTTTAGAAATTGGTGAGCTGCGCCTCTGGGTCTCCTTACCTTCTGTGCATGGGGAGGTTGAAAACAAAAGCACCAGTTTGAGATTTAAGTTGAAGCTCCCAGCCCCCACCCCCACAACAGAAAAGAGGGTAGGAAATTCCTGCCGTGCCTTCATGGTACATCGAGGAGGGAAGGACCAGCAGGTTTCTGGAATTAGTCCTCTGATTACAGCCTGGGAAGTTGTGAGCTCAGGAGTGTGTGCTACATGCCTGGCCCTGCCATGCTCTGGGTGTGTTGGGGTCACACGTGGAAGGGAGGACGGTGGGCGGGGCCAAGGCAGTGCTGGCACTCATGGGTCACGGTCAACCACAGAGGGCAGTAAATGGCACCTTCTTGCTGTTTTTGTAAAGAAAATGCTTCACTCACATATAATAATGTTTCTGTCTTGACTTTTGTTTCGTGCCCTTGTGTTGGGACTGCGGGTTGTTTTTTGCAAGGGGGGGTGGCTTTTCTTGATTTTATGCCTTTTCAGCTTAGATGAAAACCTTATCTTTAACATTCCCTCTAACTGTTCAAATATCTTAGGCCCACATGTGGCCTTTTGAACAAAACCATTTCTACATCCAAGCTCAGTAGGACAAGGTCTAATGGGCATCTCCAAACTCGGCTCTTGCTCTGGAAGTACACTTCTTTCAGAAAAGCAATGAGGCAGTGTGTGTTTAGATATTTTTATTATTTAGAAAAAGCCTTTACAAATTTATTCTTTGTCCCAGTCATTTAACTTCCAGGAGTCAATCCTAGGGAAATCTTATGAAATACAAGACCTCAACATGTCCATTTTATTTTTTATTTTCTTTTAAAAATTTTTTTAAGATTTTATTTATTTATTTGACAGACAGAGATCACAAGTAGGCAGAGAGAGAGAGGAGGAAGCAGGTTCTCCCTGAGCAGAGAGCCCAACGTGGGTCTTGATCCCAGGATCTCGGGATCATGACCTGAGCTGAAGGCAGAAGCTTTAACTCACTGAGCCACCCAGGCGCCCCAACATGTCCATTTTGAAGCATTATTTAAAACAACAAACTCTAACAATAGTGTAAGCAAACTTTGTCTAATGGTAAGGGGATCCATGTTATTTCTGCTTGTTTGGTTTTTGTTGTTTTTAGTATCTTGTTCAATGTGTTCATTTGACTTGTTCCAGAAAGTCATGGGACCAGATTTCTTATGGATGAGAAGCTAGACTAGATAAGGTTTAAATCACTTTGCATGAACAGCTCATGTAAGAAAAAAAAGATGTTTGATTTAGAATATCTCCTACTTGTTGAATGTATACCCTGGGTCTTCTGTTCCTGGCAGTATGGGAGATTTTAAAAGCCCTCCTTTTAGAGAATGCCAGTACGGCTGACGGTAAACCATTGAGCATCCTTTAAATGTGTGTAGAGAGGAAGCACTCACTGGAAATCCCTCGTGTCCAAAAAGCTTTTCATGAGGACTGAGCTGATGCTAGAGCAGCTTCAGGAAACCTGGCCAGCCTTGGTAACCTTGGGTCATTTCAGGGGTGTGGGCAGAAAAGATGAGTCCTTAAGCCCAACAGAGGTGGGGACCTCTGTTTAAAGCCAGGTCTAAACAGATGTTGGTGAGGATGTGGAGACAAGGGAACCCTCTTACACTGTTGGCGGGAAAGCAAGCTGGTGCAACCACTCTGGAAAACAGCATGGAGGGTTCTCAAGATGTTAAGAATAGATCTACCCAATGACCCAGCAATTGTGCTACTGGGTACTTACCCCAAAGATACAGATGCAGTGAAAAGAAGGGGAACACGCACCCCAATGTTCATAGCAGCAATGTCCACAATAGCCAAACTGTGGAAGGAGCCGAGATGCCCTTCAACAGATGAGTGGATAAAGAAGATGTGGTTCATAAATACAATGAAATATTATTCAGCCATCAGAAAGAATTAATACCCACCATTTGCATTGACATGGACAGAACTAGAGGAGATTGTGCTCAGTGAAGTAAGTCAAGCAGAGAAAGACAATTATATGGTTTCACTCCTACGTGGAACATAAGCAATAGCATGGAGGACTATAGAGGAGGGAAACCTGAAGGGGGAGAAATCAGAGAGGGAGATGAACCATGAGAGACTATGGACCCTGGGAAATGAACTTAGGGTCTTAGAAGGGGGGTGGGGGGAACGGGTAACAGGGTGACAGGTATTGAGGATGGCACGTGTCGTGATGAGCACTGGGTGTTATATGTAACTGATGAATCATTGAATGCTACATCTGAAACTAATGATGTATTATAGAGTGGCTAACTGAACGTAAAAAAAAACACCTTAAAAATAAAGCCAGGTCTCTCAGGACTATGTACTTGGTGAAAGAATGGACCCCAGAGTACGTGCCCATCAGACTGGGGAGATCACCAGGAAGCTGTTGTGCCCTGGCTTGGGGCTGGGTGTGGTAGGGTTGGTATCCTCAGGCCGGCCCTCCCTTGGGTTTGGGAATTGTTGAATCACATTGACTTGCATAAGAATCCCCAAGCTGTTAAATTAACACGAGGGGGATCCTTAGCTGGCGATGCCCTTCTTGAAGGATGCGCTATGCTCAGGCTGCCTGGGATTCTCACGAAATGAATGTTCCTGACGATGGGCTCATGATCCAAAATTACCCCCTGAGAAACCCATTCACCTCACTGGAAACTCCATACACACGGTCAGCCGTGGGGTTAGAATGCCATAAACTTGAATAACATTGGTGGATAGAGCATATTAAATACGTTTAAAATGACGGGAGACCTACAAGGAGGAATTTAAAACAAAAGAATAAAAACATGGTATGAAAAAAGATTTGAAAAAATTGAAGTAGAGTAATTTACATACTCAATAGACAGGTTAAGCATCAGGTTAATGACATTGAAGACAGAATTCTGAACTGCACGGTGGATGCAAGTTAGGGAAGTTGCTCAGAGTGACGTGCCTCCTGTGGGATAGATCCTGGGAGTTGTGGAAAAACACGCAAACCAGGGCCAAAACAAGCTGCGAAATAGAAAAGCCAGTCAGTATTATCGAGCAGTGTATAACTTTAATGTGTAGTGGGATTGTTTCCAAATCATTTTGTTTTATGACAACTAGGGTGTCAAGTAGATGATAAAGAGACTAGTAATTGCTCCCATTTTGAGCACTTGCCCAGTTTTAAAGCCTTGTTTTCATACTTTGTATTCTGTGAGGAGGTGGTGGTGTCAGGGGGGTGGGGGGGCGTCTGTGATGTTTCCACCTGCCTGACTCTCCTCCTTCCCTTGCTTCCCCACTGAGGGACCGGACCGCCCTTCAGCAGGGCCTGATGTTTGGAGAGGTCTGGGGGAGGCCTATGTGTGAATCAACTTAAGCCAGAGCTCCCTGACTCGGGTCCCCTTGCGACATCTGTCTTGTTGGAATCCTGGTCTTGTGGGGGCAGGGAGGGGAGCAGGATCAGTCCCACAGCAGAGGCTTCTGAAGAGACGCTGGTGGTCAGTTACCAGCATCCCCAGGGCTCTCGTGTTTCCCGCACTCCCCGGGGCCCAGCCATTAGCCTTTCTTTAGATTCTGAAGACTGTGCTTCCATTGTGCCTTCCATTCCAAGGCATTTCTCTGTTGTTTATTTTAGCCAGTAACTTTCTTGGTTGTGGCCGTGGAGACTTAAACTGATTTAGTAGGTGTTCAACCTTCTGTCTCTCTGATAAGCAAGATGAGGTGTGGTGAAGTGATCCTCTACAGCTCCCAGGGTCAGAAAGGTGGAGCTGAACTGGAAACCAGATCTGGCCTGTGCCGGAGCCTGCTCTCACGAGTATGACATGTGGCCTCCCTCCATGGGGTCTTCTGTGAATTGAGATAGCTTGTTTCCTTGTGACAACCTGGTCACATCTGTTTTATTTTCATGATGCTGTCTCTGTATACTCCCACATCCTTGAGGTGGAAACTTGCCGAAACTTGGGTATAAATGTAAATTATATTGGAGTCTTCTCTTATTGGTTTCTTTTTTTTTAAAAAAAGATTTTATTTATTTGAAAGTAAGTGCACAAGCAGGGAGGAGGGGTAGAGGGAGAAGCAGACTCCTCCCTAAGCGGGGAACCTGATGTGGGACTTGAACCCAACATCCTGGGATCATGACCTGAGCTAAAGGCAGATGCTTGACTGACTAAGGCACCCAGGCACCCTCTTACTGGTTTCCTATTGTTGCGTAGTAAGCTAGCACAAATTTAGTGGCTTAAAAATACACATTTATTTTCCCACAGTTTCCATAGGGCAGGAGTCCCGGCATCACTTACTTGGGTCCTCTGCTAGGGATCTCACTAAGCTGAAATAAAGGTGTCGGCTAGGCCCTGTTCTCATCCGAGGCTGAAATTCCTCTTCTAAGCTCACTGGTTGGTTGTTGGCGGGGTTCCGTTCCTTGAGGTTGTAGGACTGAGGCCCGCAGCTTCTACAGGCTACCTGTTCTTGCTATCATGTGGGCTCTTGTCAACATGGCCATCCATATTTCAAAGTTAATAGGAGAGTTTCTCTGCTTGTTACTTGTCTCTTACCTTCTGCTATTAAAGGGATCACCTGATTAGGGCAGGCCCACCCAGGATAATCCCCCCTTGAGGGACTCAAATTGATTTGGGACTTTAATTACATGTGCAAAAATCTCTTCTTTGCCTTATAGTGTAACCTAATTGTGAGAGTGATATCCTGTCCTATTCATCAGTCTCATTCACTATTCAAGGGGAGGGGGCTATAGAGTTTGTATGGCAGGGAAGGGAATCTTGAGGGCCATCCTAAAATTCTCTCTCTCACACTCCTCTAAACATCTGCTCATTTAAGCCTCAAAGAATTACACAGGATAGTAACCATTTTCCGGATGGGGCGTGCAGTCCTTGCCTTCTCAAGCACACTCATTAGCACTTTATTAGGAATGTCACCGAAACCCCTATAAGGGAATGAACTTCACTACTAATTTTAGCGTAAGTGAAGAGGTTAACAATTTTGTTCAGTCTTAAAGCATGTTGGGGTTTTATTGAATCTAAATTATTCTGGGTGTGCAACTGAGACACGGCTACTCGAAGTGCCTATAGATTGCTGCTGATCAGCAAGCTGTTGGCTGTTACTTCATAGTGAGCTAAGTACAGAAGCTGAGAGGAAGCATTTAGAAGCAATCACAGGCATATCTTTTTGCCACACTTTGCTTAATTGTGCCTCACAGATAATGCATTTTTTAAAGTACATTGAAGGTTTGTGGGCAACCCAGCATTGAGTGAGTCTTGTTGGCACCATTTTTCCAACATGTGTTGGATCACTTCATGTCTCTGGGTCACATTTCGGTAATTCTCGCAGTATTTCAAGCTATCTCATTATTAGTTACAGCGGTCTGTAATCGGCAGTTACAGCTTGCTGAGAGCTCAGATGATGCTTAGCAAAATTTTTAAGCAATAAAGTGCCTTTTAATTTGTTTCTATTTTTTTTAGACATAGTGGTATTGCACACCTAATAGATGATGGTATAACATAAGCATAACTTTTATATGCACTAGGAAACCAATGAATTCATGTGTTTCCCTTTGTGATACTGACTTAACGCGTTGGTTTAGAATCGAACCTGCAGTATTTCCAAGGTATGCCTGGAGCATAATCTAATATCGACACAAGGGGTCAGGACACCAATCCTGTTGGCCGGAGTGTAGAACAGATGGGGGGGTGTTGGACGGATGTGTGGAGTGACAAATGGTACAGGCCATGTCTGTCACTCATGTGTTTTACAACCATGTTTCACAGTGTTGTTTTATTCTTACTCAACTTTACTGAGGCAGACCTTACATTCAGAAACATGCACCCATTTCAGTGACAGTTGGATAAGCTTTGACCATTGGATACATCCACGGAACAACCGTGACCTCAGTCTATGTGCCTCAAGTTTTCCTGGGCCTCTGCTCAGTTTATAGCTTGTCCACTTCCCACCCTTCACCCTTGAGCCACCAGTCACCACCAACATGCTTTCTGTCGCTGTGGGTTAGATTTATCTTTTCTAGAGTGTCACAAAAATGGTCTTAGTCACTACTTTTTTTTTTCTTGGGTCTGGCTTTTAGTCAGCATAATGATTTGGAGACCCACTGATGCGTGTCTTATTAGTAGTTTATTATTCTTCATGGTCGATGAGTGATCCATGGTATGGAATGACCACAATTTATATCAAATGTCAAGTGTTGTTCCCATTTTTTGCCAGCATGAGTAAAGCTGTTGTGAAAAAAAAATATATATGTATATGATACAAATATTAAATATTTCTTTACCTTTCTTGTGTAAATAGCTGGAAGTGGAATCGTTGGTCCTTATGGTCAGTGTGTGTTACTTTGTAAGAAACTGACAGTTTTGTTCCAAAACGATTATACCATTTACATTAATAATGGCAGTGGATGAAGGTTCTAGTTCCTCCACGTCCTTGACAACACTGGATATTCCAGTCTTACTAGTATTAGTCATTTTGGATGTTTTTTTCTCTAATGCTGTTGAGCATGGTTTTATGTGCCTTTTGTCTGTTCAGGTATCTCCTTTGTGAAATATCTATCCAAAAATCTTTTCCATCCACCTTTTTTTTTTCCTTAAATTTCTGGGTTGTCTTTATCAGTTTATGAGTTCTTCCTGTATCCTGGTAACTTGTCTTTTGTCAAATGTACATTTTGGGTATTTCTGTAGCTCATTTTCTTAAGGTATCCCTCCAAGGGCAGAGGCTTTAAATTTTGATGGGTGTATTAGTGTATTAGTTTTCTCTTTTAGGCTTAAATTTCTTTGTATCCTACTTAAGACATTTTTGCATATCCCGCTAATATGAAGATTCTTTCCCTCTATTTTCCTGGTGGAAGCTTTATAGTTTTAGGTATGTGTTTTGGTCTGTGATCCAGTTGTGAGTTAATTTTTATGGATAATGGAAGGTATGGACATCCAGTGGTTGAAAAGACTTTTTCTTTTGAATTAAACTGGCACTTTTGCTGAAAATCAGTCGAAAACATATGTGTGGTTCTAGGTATTGAGTCTGTATTCTGTTCCACTACTTTCCGTGTCTCTGCTCAGGACAATACCATATCTTCCCTGTTATTTGATAGTACATGTGGAAACTAAGTAGTGTAAGTCTTCAAAATTACTTTGGTTCTTCTGTGCCCTTTGCATTTCTGTATACATTTTAGAAAGGAGCTTGTTGATTCCTCTTAAAACATGGGATTTTGATTGACATTGCAGTGAATCTGTAGATCAATATGAGGAAAATTGAGAAATTAATCTCGAGTCTTATGATGCTTTTAGTTAAATATGGATCTCCATTTAGTTAGGCCAGCTCAGTTTCTCTTTGCAGTGTGTTACAGTTTTCCGGGTGCAGACTTAAACACATACTTGAAACTTATCCCTAAGTATGTCATTTTTGGATGTTATTATAAATTTAAATTTCCAATTCTTACTACTCATTTATAGAAATAAAATTGATATTTGTATATTGGTCTTACTTCCTGCAGTTTTGCTATCCTCCTTCCTAGCAGCTTTTTAAAATTCCATTGAATATTCTAAATACATAATTATTTCCTATGTGAATAAAGATAGTTCCTTAAAGTTCAATGTTTGCTAAACATTTTTCAGTAAATGGTATATTAATTCTAACTTCAGTGATGGGAAAGCACATACCACTAGACTTTTTTTTTTGCAAAGGAAAACGCACAGTAGTAGTAAATGCACGGTAGTAGTAAACAAAGTGGTGATGGTGGGAGCCATTTTGACAGCAAAAGGTTTTCTGTTATTTTTCATCGGCAGTATGGACCATTGTACATTTAGTTTTACAGCCATAATTAGCCAAACAAACTGCTGAAGAATAATGTGTTATTTTGTGAGAATGAACTGGCCAAAGAAGAGGTAAGAGCATTGGTACTTAGAGCATTAACAGATTAAAAATATATTAAAAAACAAAATACTTTGCTAGTACCCCGTTAAGAGTTGACAGATGTTGGTGTTCACTATTGCTATGTCAACATGAGTGCTTTGTGGGTTTCTTATTAAATAGCATCTGATTTGCTAAGAATAAAAAGACAGTAGGAGCATCTGGGTGGCTCAGTTGGTTAAGTGTCTGACTCCTGACTTCGGCTCAGGTCATGATCTCAGGGTTGTGAAAACGGGCTCTGTGCTGGGCGTGGAGCCTGCTTAAGATTCTCTCTCCTCTCTCTCCCTCCTCCTCCCAAGACCGTTGTTGAGACTGGCATCAAAAATGCTTTTGTGGAAATGTTGGGTGAATCTGGGGCAAAGAAGTTGGCTCAAATATCACTTTCCAATGATGTATTCTGAAAATGAGCTAGTGTTAACAGAAAGCCAACCCATAGAATGCAGAGTAGAGAATTTTTCAATATAGCTTGAAGAACAATCAGATTTGCTGATGTGGCAATTCTAGTAAATGTGTAAGATGAGCATGAGGTTGAGATGGGAAGGAGTCTCAGATTTATGGCTATTAACACAACTAACTTTGAACCATATAAAACTGAAGAAGTATATGGTCAACAAGTGTAGTATGGGATTTCTTTTGCCTAAGAGACTGTTCTGACAGAATAAGAATACTCTAGAGCAGGTGCATAGATTAGGGAGCTTGGAACACAATGTAAATCATGCACTCCTTCCTCCACTAAGAAAGCTATAATAGGAAAAATGTCGTTTGAAGTAAACAGTGTGCTTAGTGATGATGTAAGAATTGTAAATTAGATAAAGGCAAAGGTGTTAAAGTTTATCCTCCCTTTTGTGTGATAATAGGGATGCTAATCATTAAAAACTATTACTTTATGCTGAGGTATGTTGGTTATCTATGGAAAATGAACTGTGAAATAAGCTGTTAGTGGTTCTTGAAAACCAGGAACCAGTTTGCTCTCAGTTCTTTAAAGATATCAGTTAGTCAGACTTCCTTAGTTGTTTGATATCCTGGGTGTTAAAAGCAGCATGCGTTGGGCAGCTAAACACAGAAGAATGAAATCGGACCATTCTCTTACACCACACACAAAGATAAACTCTAAATGGATGAAAGACCTCAGTGTGAGACAGGAATCCATCAGAATCCTAGAGGAGAACATAGGCAGTAACCTCTTCGACCCCCGCCCCAGCAACTTCTTTCAAGACACCTCGCCAAAGGCAAGGGAAACAAAAGCAAAAACGAACTTTGGGGATTTCATCAAGATCAAAAGTTTCTGCACAGCAAAGGAAACAGTCAACAAAACAAAGAGGCGACCCACGGAATGGGAGAAGATATTCACAAATGACACTACAGACAAAGAGCTGATATCCAAGATCTCTAAAGGACTCCTCAAACATAACACCCAAAAAACAAATAATCCAGTCAAAAAATGGGCAGAAGACATGAGCAGACACTTCTCCAAAGAAGACATACAAATGGCTAACAGACACATGAAACAATGTTCATCATCATTAGCCATCAGGGAGACTCAGATCAAAACCACATTGAGATACCACCTTACACCAGTTAGAATGGCCAAAATCAACAAGACAGGAAACAACAAGTGTTGGAGAGGATGTGGAGAAAGGGGAACCCTCTTACACTGTTGGTGGGAATGTAAGCTGGTGCAACCACTCTGGAAAACAGCATGGAGGTTCCTCAAAAAATTAAAAATAGAGCTATCCTATGACCCTGCAATTGCACTCCTGGGTATTTACCCCAAAGATACAGATGTAGTGAAAACAAGGGTCATATGCACCCCAGTGTTCCTAGCAACAATGTCCACAATAGCCAAACTATGGAAAGAGCTAAGATGCCCTTCAGAGACATCTTATCTTTATCCAGACAAATGGATAAAGAAGATGTGGTCCATATATACGATGGAATATTGCTCAGTCATGAGTCATGAATATCCAACTTTTCCATCAACATGGATGGGACTAGAGGAGATTATGCTGAGTGAAATAAGTCCAGCAGAGAAAGTCAATTGTTTTCACTTATTTGTGGAACACAAGGAATAGGATGGAGAACATTAGGAGAAGGAAAGGGAAAAATGAAGGGGGTGGAATCAGATGGGGGGATGAACCATGAAAGACTATGGACTCCAGGAAACAAACTGAAGGTTTTAGAAGGGAGGGATGTGGAGGGATGGGTGAGCCTGGTTGTTGTTTTTTTTATTTTTTTATAAACTTATAATATATTTTTATCCCCAGGGGTACAGGTCTGTGAATCGCCAGGTTTACACACTTCACAGCACTCACCAAAGCACATACCCTCCCCAATGTCCATAACCCCACCCCCCTTCTCCCAACCCCCCTCCCCCCAGCAACTTTCAGTTTGTTTTGTGAGATTAAGAGTCACTTATGGTTTGTCTCCCTTCCAATCCCATCTTGTTTAATTTATTCTTCTCCTACCCCCTTAACCCCCCATGGTGCATCTCCACTTCCTCATATTAGGGAGATCATATGATAGTTGTCTTTCTCTGCTTGACTTACTTCGCTAAGCATGATGCCCTCTAGTTCCATCCACGTCGTCGCAAATAGCAAGATTTCATTTCTTTTGATGGCTGCATAGTATTGCATTGTGTATATATACCACATCTTCTTTATCCATTCATCTCTGGTGGTGGGTATTAAGGAGGGCCCAGATTGCATGGGGTGTTGAGTGTTATGCAAACAATGAATCATGGAACACAACATAAAAAATGAATGATGTACTGTATGGTGACTAACATAACACAGTAAAAAAACACATTGCATGCAATAAAGGAATGCATCATATTTTTAAATGGCAGATAAGATCAAAGGGCAAAAACAAGTTTATAGGAATAGAGCCCACAGTTTTCTGTGTTAGGTTCCATGATTCAGCTGTAGTTGTCTGTGAAGCAGGTAATGATCTTGTCATTGAACATCTAGGAAATATTATCACTGAATACATTATGAATTCTAACACTTTGATTTCCTATCAAGAGAATTCATGTTTGGGAAATTTATGGATCTGGTACTTACTTATTTCATCAAAAAATAATTTAAATTTAACTGTCACTGCACAGGATAGATGGGGGAATTGGCCAGTACTAAAGGATTGAAGTTACATTTTGGAAATACAGCATCATTTGCTTTTGTTTGAGTAAAAGCTAAAAACAAATTTTCTGCATTTGTCAAAGTCGTGCTTAATTCTCTTTCCCTCCCATTTCCATCAACATACCTCTCCCTGAGACTGGTTGCTAAGAAGAGTGTTACTAAACAAAATACAGAAACAATTGAGATATATATTATCCCTTGAGAGTAATTTGGCTGATACCAAGCTAACAAGCAAAAACTAAGCTAGGTTTTCTCATGAAAGACTTTGAATGCTGATATATGTAGCTTTTCTTCATTCTATGTGTATTAGGTTCTAATGTGGGAATCTATTTCACTTGTGACTTTTTGTTTGCACGACAACAAAGTTGTGGGAGTCCTTGTGACTTTCTACATTAATTGCCCATGTGCTTTCTTTTAGATGATTATACGTGTAATTCTTTTTGGGTTATGTCTTTTAGATCCTATTAACACAGAATTTTGTGGATTAAGTCTAATGATAAAGGATCTGGTATTTATATGTATGTCTTGTTTCATTTCCTTTGCCAGGACTTTATTTTTATTTTTTAAAGATTTTATTTATTTATTTAACAAAGAAAGAGATCACAAGCAGGCAGAGAGGCAGGCAGAGAGAAGGGGTGAAGCAGAATCCCTGCTGAGCAGAGAGCCCGATGCGGGGCTCAATCCCAGGACCCTGAGATCATGACCTGAGCTGAAGGCAGAGGCTTAACCCACTGAGCCACCCAGGCACCCCTGCCAGGACTTTATTTTGATTGTAATTGACAAAAGTGTTGGTTAACATGTATTGGAAATTATAGTTGGAGAAGCACCTAAGTGATCACTTCTGTTTTTCCTTGATAACGTTTATTTTAGGTGGCCCATCCCCTGCACTGCCCACCATGTCCCACCTCTAGAGGTAGCTCCCAGGGGCACCTGGGACCTGTTACTGCCAGGTTCCATGATGGGGCTGGGGGGAGCCTCACTGAAGACTGGACAGTAGAAGGCGTTATGCAAAAATACAGTTGACCTTGGGCATGCCAGGCAAACCAGCATGGCAGGTGCTGTCAGCAACTACTTTTGCCTCAGTTCTCAGGACGGGCCAGCACCCCGTGGACACAGGTCCACGTGTTGTCCCTGACACCATCAGCAGGGACGTGCTTGCAGGTCACCAGCTACTTAACAAAGGCAGGCGCCTTTTTTCTGGTGTCCTCACCTCCAGTGCTTCAGAGGCAGGTTGTGTGGGTCCTCTTTTGGCTCCTGGGGTAACGGTCCCCCTTGGCCCTTTGCTCAGGTCTTACTGTGTCCATTCTCCTTCAGCTGTGGCTTCAGTAGCCTTTCTAATCAGACCTAAGGACCTCCCCTCTGGCCCGCACCTTGGTCAGTCCACAGATGTCTTGGCTCGTAGCCCCCCAGACTCAGCCTATCCACAGTTTAGTATCCCTCTTGTCAGCAAAAGCTGCCGGTGGTCCCCCACCCACTGGCTCAGTCTTGGAGACCCGTGCCTAGCTAGCATCACTGCCTGGAAGCCCTCCAGCCTTGCTCTCTGCTCTAATTCACAGCCTGACTTGGCTCTGGCTTTCATGCTTTGACAGACGCTGCTCCCCATTCCTGTCCGCGGTTCCCTCCCTTAGCCCACCCTTCACTCAGACACTTGAGCTTTCACTTAAAAAAGCAGTTCTAATCCTGAACTGACTTCCCTGTGGCCTTGGGGTGAAGCCCTGGCCCAAGCATTTCTGGGCGTCACCTCGGGTGACTCTGTGTCCACCTTGATCTCCAAGTCCTGCTGAATGCAGTCAGATGCTGACACGGGCCTTTGCAGGTTCATGTTTTCTGCAACAAAACAACTGAATCTAGCATCTCCTGGAAATGTTGGGTGAGAGAATAGGCGGGTTTCTAGCCAGCAGAGGAGGCTAGACAGAAGGAGCAGTACAGCACCTCATTGATGAACGGAAGTTGTAAGGGGCCTTTTATGGTTTTTTAAGAGTGCTTTCACGGCAGCTACCATATCATTTTCTGAAGACTTCCATCCAGATCGATCCCTAGCTTTGGACCCTCTGGCATCTTTCTGAAAAGTTCTTTTTGAAAAGCTCTAAAGTTTGTCAGCCATGGATTTCTTCCCTGGGGTTGCCTGAGGGCAGCGGCATCCCTCCCTCACTTGGCTCTCTTTTCCCGAGGTCCTAAATCCCATGGTTTTAGCAGAGAAGTCAGTGAATGCTTGAGGAATGAATAAATCCATCTTCCTGCCCTCCAGGACTGAACCACTGCTTTTCAGATCTTAATGAATATGCGATTCTCCCAGGGACCTTGGCAAAAGTAGATGGTGCTTCAGTAGGTCAGGTCGGACCAAAGTTCTGTGCTTCTCACAGTGCTTCTCACAAGCTCCCAGGTGATGCTGATGGGGCTGGCCCAGGCTCCACAATTTGAATAGCTCTAGATTAAACCAGTAACCTTGAAAAAAAAAATAGTGGGCACACTGGGGTTTGGCCACCCACCTGCTGCGAGGACTGGCCCAGCTGTACCCTTCTGTACTAGGAGCAGACCCCAGGACATGTCGGGAAGCCATTCTGCCCCCACCTCAGTGGGGGACCCTTTTCTTCCTGATGGAGGATAGGGTTACCCGCCTGATCTCCAACCCCCTTTCCTTTTTTGAGGAGCCTCTGCTCATGGGACAGAAAGGACACGAGGTATTGTCGCGGTTGGATGCTGGACCAGCTGACTGAGTCCGCTTCTGGAAAATGACCGGACAACCTCCAAAGCCCTCTAGGTGCTCCTCTTCGGCCACCAAGACACTGACTAGTCCCCAGGGGTGTCGATTATCTTGAGGTAGCAGTGGTTGAGGCCGAGTTCTGAAATTTTTGTTAATGGACATAGGCACCTTCATGGTAGGAAAAAAAAAATCCAATCTGTAGTAAACTCTATGAATATCTTTCCACATATCGGCATAGTTCACATACTTGTCATTTTTAAATGGCTCAGTAGTTCTGTTCCCTCAGGTTGCCTGGGTGAGGCCATGTGTGGTCATTCCCCCGAGGCTGACACTTGGCTCACCTCCAGGTTGTTTTCCTTGTATTTTCAGTGATGGGTTGTGTCTGCCGAGATTCTCCTCAACCCCCATTCTGCCTTGGACAACCTTTAAAAATCGGGACCTTATGGGCGCAGGTCATATAGTTACATGATCTTTTTTTTTTTTTAAGATTTGACTGGGGGAGGGGGAGGCATGGGTAGAGGGAGGGGCAGAAGAAGAAGGAGGGAACCCTCAAGCGGACTCCTTCCTAAGCTTGGAGTCGGACGTGGGGATCTATCTCAGGACACTGAGATCATGACCTGAGTAGAAATCAAGATCTGGTCGCTCAACCAGGCACTTCTAGTTACATGATCTTAGAGCCCGGCTATATTTTTGTTTTATTTGACAATATTTTTTGCAATCATAGTTACATAATTCACGTGTTTAAAGTCCATCCCTCCTGCGTCCCCTCCCCCTACTAAATTCTCAGGTCCACAGGTTGGGCTCTCTCTCTCTCTGCCATTGTAACATGCTCAGCATCTAGAACACTGCCTGCTTCTAGACATGTAGGAGCTCAGTGGCGTGGGTCACGTGGACAAGCATGTGCTGCGTAGCTGGACTGCAGGCATGGTCAGGTGCATCTCCTGCCTGCTGTACTTGGCCGCCAGTAGGCATTCGGTGCCTGCATGGGCCAGCATGTCAGATGCTGGTGCAGAATGCTGTGCCTGGACCCCACCTTGGGGTAGCTCAAGACCAGCTGACTTAAACTTGACTTAAACTTAAACTTGACTGTTGGAAGTGCTAGCAAATGTGAAAATACGGGGATCTGTGGGAACATAGAGGAGGGGGACCAGACTCTGAGACCAGAGGTCTAAATGAAGTCTACTTGGAGGCAGGGAGGCCTCTGGTTAGGGGAGGATGTCCAGGAGAGTTCAGCACATGTCCTGATAGCTCTGTTGCAGGCTAGGTGTATGATAGCTGCTGTTGTAGGCAAAGCCCTCACTGGCAGGATTTTTCCTGGTTTTTGTGTTGCCTGGTGGGCTCCTTAATTTTGTTTTTTAAGGTCATTATAGAGATGGTACATTGGGGAAACACATGTCGCGGTGACCTGGTCTGTGCAACTGCCTTTATGTGCCTTCATTATGGATAGTAGGGTCAAGCTCCAGCTCTCAGTCCCATTTTAGATGAAGTGCCTGCCCTGAGGAACAAAATGTAACTTCTCAGAGTGAGGGACTTGCTGAATTTGTTCGGGAGAGCTAGGAGAGACCTTAGTGACACATTGTTTGAAAAAAGTCTTCCACCCCCTGCCAAAAGGAGAAAGGCCAAGCCAAGCTATGCTATGTTAGAATTTTTCACTTCAGTTCACGAAAGTCTGTGAAAACTGAGGAACAGAATAAAAAAATGACTGATTACAGAGTGTTTCCTTTATGAGTCATGGTGTGAGAGAGCATCATTATTTTTCACAATTCAGGAAGGACATTGCCAGCGACTGGACTTCTCAGCAACTTCCAGATACTGGATATTCCACGTGTTCTTGGGTTGCCCCTCCTGGCTCCCATCCCCCCACATTCCCCTTCCTGTTCACTCTGTTTCATGTAATGTGTTTGCAAGATAGTGGTTCAAACATTCTTCCAAGTATGTGGCATTCGTTGAGCTGAAAAGAGTCTGTGGAGGCTAATTGTTCTTTTTTTCTTACAAAGCATATCCATGATCATGTTTATCAGATACAGAAATGTTTCCATATTTAGCTTGAAAACAGTGGATTTTATTCCTCATTTCTTGATAAATGGATTTTCCCTCCTAGACTTTTTTTTTTTTAACTGGATGATTTTGTTACCTTGGTATTTAGACTTCCTACATTGATAGACTTATTTTTCATTCAGTCTGTTTCTCTGTCTTAGCTTAAGTGGTTGTCTAGGAAAACACAGGCAAATTACCAAGAAATGAGGATGGGGGGGGATTTTGCTTAAATAAAATTCTGTATTTTGAAATAATTGGGAGACCTTCCCCCTCACATTACAAGATCAGTACATAGACTTTTTGTGTGTCCTTCACCTAGCTTCCCCAAAAGTTAACATCTTAAAAACCATAGTACCAGCCTCCAAACTAGGAAATTCATATTGCTATAATACCACTAACTATTCTGTACACTTTATTCAAATTTTGTCAAGTGTCCCACCATCTCCCCCCCTCCCCCCGTTCCAGGGTCTAATTCAGTCTTCAATCCAGGATCCCGTATCTCATGTTAGGTGGCACATCTCGGGAGTCTCTTCTGCTTTGTGACCATTTCTTAGTCCTTTTCTTTCATGACCTTGACATATTTCAAGGGTACAGGCTAATTATTTTGTAGAGTGAGATTTAGAATGGATTTGTTGGATGTTTTCTCATGACTGAATTCAAGTTACATGGTTTTGACAAAAGTATTGCAGAAATGTTTTGTTCTTCTCAGTTCATCCTTGAAGGTGGCATGTTAAAGAGCCGGTTTTATTGCTGCAGATGGTAACTTTGGTAGTTGGGTAAGGTGTTATCAGCAAGCTTTTGCCCCTTTGTAATTAATAAATACCTTGTCAGGAGGTGTTTTGAAATGATGTCAATATTCTGCTTTTCATCAACTTTCAAATCTCTTTGTAATTCTTACCTGTGACAATCATTACTGTGATGTTTGCCTGTTGGTCTTTTCCTCTCTTTTTTACGCATTTATGAATTGAAATTGTGTAAGGATTATCTTCCCTTCTCTATTTGTTTACTCATTAGCATCAGTATGAACTTAGGGATATCTGTTTTATTCTATGGTTTCTAAACCATTACTGTCATTTATTCTGTTCCAATTTTTTTTCAGACTTGACCTTTGGGAGATCATTTGAGTTAACTCCAGTGTCCTTTAGATATTCTACCATCATATTTTTTTGGACTAAAAAAATCTTTCCCATCTCAAGGTGTTTTATGCTCATCTTGTGCTTACCCCGTTCAGTCTTTGAAGCTGTGGTTTCTCTAAGGAGTTCTGTTTCCTTTAATGGAGAATGGTGTCTAGAGAACGGGATCACAAAATGTAGGTGTGCTCCTTGATACTGGAATGTCATTGGTTTTTATACCTTCTCAGAGTACAGAGTTAGAAAACACTTTTATGTACATATATCTATGAATTTCCACACTTCCCTGTCTCTATGTATCTATCAAAATATTTGAGTTTGTAAAGAAAGGACCTATTCTACCCACACAGGGCTTATTCTGGTCTTCTGCCTTTTTCTTATTTCTGACTCCTTTCTCCATCAAAAAAAAACCTGGCTCCTGTTAGCAACAATGTGCTTACTTATTTACTCAGTCTTAGAAAACAGAATAAAGTACAATGGTTTCTGAATCATTAACCCATGCACTTAAGGGGGGGGGTACTAAGTAGAGTATAATAATTACTCTGCAGTTCTTTTACCTTCGGCTTTACAGTACCCAGTCAAGATATGCTCTTTGGAGAACTTATTAATAACCTACTTATTTCTTTACCTATTCTTTTAGTGTGGTTAAATTATTCATTTGTAGATTATTATTGTAATTATTCATTATTTAGACTTGTTTCTTTTTGCACTTCATTTTGGGTTCCTCCTGCATCTTGGTTGATTTTAATTGTTTTCTTGAATGTGAGAAACTAAGCATAATTTAAAAAATGGAAATAATTCAAGAAGGGGGTACTTGGAAGCATTAATTTATTCTTCACCCATCATGTTGCCATCCCCCCCTTCCTTCCATATTGTTGCCAGCCACACCCTGTAGGTAACCAATTGCCTTAGTTTTTCATCAGTCCTTCTGTATTTCTCATTGCACAAATGAACAGAGACCTGAATATTATCTCCTCTTTCTAACACAAAGGGTAACAACACTGTAGATACTCTTGTATTTTGCTTTTTAACTTAAGAGAATGCCAAGGACATCCCTTCTTACCATTTCACTGGGATTCTCCCTACTTTGTACAGCCGCCTCGTATTGCATCATGCGGATGTACCATAGTTTATTCAGCTTTCTTACAGAAGACCTTCAGGTTGTTCTCAATAGATTACCATTATTGCCCTGAATAAGCCTCTTGCATGTGTATTTTCATGTTGGGGGAGGCATATGGTCAGGGTAAATTCCTAGGAGTAAAAGGAAAAGGGCATTTATAGTTTAGATGTGGTAGGATAATTTAAATAGGACAGGTGGAGCAGACGGACTCATGTATCCCAGAGGTGGTGGGTCGTGATGACATTCAGTGCTTGTGAAGAGGTCATGGAGGGCATGACCCATTGTCCCTTCTCTCTTCCTGTCTTCTAGAGCAACTGTACAGTATAGCGGACAGAGAATGGAGGCCAGCTTGGGATTTAGATAACCCTGCTTTTCAGGCTGTATCAGGAACATACGGGCTGTTCTTCACGGTGGTGCGTGAAATGATCTCTTTTAGGGAACCAGCATGGACTAGCCTTGGGGGGGATGGGTTAAAAAACTTCTGGGTTTGAGTCCTGCCTTGAGTTTTCGTGGCATGACTCGTAAGCAGGCTTTTTATTTAACCAACTTGAAAAATGGTGGAAATAAATACTAGTGTCCGGAAAGTACATTTCAGGGTGTCTCGCAAGGTTGATAGGGTTGGTCTGAGGCGTAAACAAATCATAAATGGAGTGGTAAACACTGGAACGTATTTCCCTTCTCCGCTCTCAGATCCCGTTCACTTTATGGGAAGTGAGAAGTGGGATTCTAAATCATTCCAGTGACCATGAGTGTGTGTTTAAAATGCCTACAAAAATGAGCTTTATTTCACTTCAGTACCTGACAGCCTGGTTGCAGGTGTGGTTACAAAGGTTAGGGCCTCCGCCTCCTCTCCGATGTCCTCTTTCCCGCCTAGGAAGCCTTGTTTGGTGAGTTCAAGGAATTGGGGCATTTCCAGGTAGTTACCACTGAGGCCTTTTTTCTGGTTACCGCCCCCACAACTGTGATTATAGTCTCCTGGATCTTAATACAATTCAGGATGAAGTGGAAGTTGCAGATATCTTCTAAATTAATGAATGAAGTCTTCTTGACCCTCTTGCAGGGTTTTCCAGTGTTTTTGCCGCATCCCACACCCTGAAGCCTTCCTTGAGGCTTGTGCTGGTGAACAGATGCCCCGGCTCCTATGCTGGGTCAGGCTTTGAGGGTAGGAGCGGGTTGCTAGGATATGAAAGGGTTTAGAATTGCCGAAGAAGTAGCCGTGGTTCCTCCTGCTGCAGGCACAGGTCTGATCCATGCGGGGTGAGCAAACTGCATGAAAGCCAGACCTCAAAATACGATGTCACCCCGGGCCACCACTTGAGGGTCCAGAACGCTGGGGACCTGGTCTCCCTGCAGACTAGGAGGGCCCTGGGAGTTATCGGAATGGCAGATCGTCAGCAGTGACAGTCTGACCTCACCAGCAACATGAGAAGCCAGCAACAGAATCAGGCTGACTTTTAACAGCTTTAAACCTACGTATTGATTTCTCCTACTCCGCAGCAGGAGCCTCTGTGGGCATTTTCCTTTTCCAACACGCTGTCTCATCATCCCTGGGGACTGCTCCCCAGGGAGGTCATGGGATAATATCTCATTGGCAAGTCTTGCCTCACTTTAATCCACATGTCCCAAATTGAACCCTTTTTTGAATGGAAAGGATCCCCGGGGTCGGAGCACGTGTTGGAGGGGCCCAGACCAGAGCAGCTCTCAGGATGCAGTCCTCCACATACCTTTGTGCTTGGTCTGGAAGATGGTGTTCGGTCTGGCCTTGGCACGTGACCAGTGTCCAGGCATCGTCAACTTGACCAGGCTCAATTTGACAGGTTTGTTTTTCCCACGTTGGCTGGTCTTTACCAGGAGGGTAGCAAGGCTGGTGTGGACCTCTGCTTCTCTTCACCTTCAGTATGGTCATCAAAAGAGTTGCTGGGGTTAGGGAGGATAGATACTTCCAGCCTTAGGAAATTCTGCAGTGTGTCAAAAGCTAACCAATGTTCCCAGATGGCTTTTGCAGCATTTTTTTTTTTTTTATCATGAAAATCTGAAAGCAACCTTAATGCCTAATTGCAACAGGGTAAGTTCAAGCTAATGATCAGTATAAGGGAATATCATGTAGTCACTAACATCATTTTTAGGGGAGCCACCTGAAAAAGGATTAAGGTATATAAAAGCAGATTTTGTACTTCAAAATTTTATTTAAATTCAATTAAGTAATATATAGTGTTCAGTGAGTAATATATAGAGTTCAGTGATTCATCAGTCTTCTGTAACCCCCAGAGCTCATTCCATCACGTGCCCTCCTTCATGCCCACCACCCAGTTACCGCATCTCCCCACCCCTCGATTTGTTTCCTATGGTTTAGAGTCTCTCACAGTTTATCTCCCTCTCTGATTTTTGTCTTATTTTTTCCTCCCTTTCCCTATCATCCTCTGTCCTCTTTTTTAAATAACACATATGAATGAGATCATATGATGATTGTCTTTCTCTGACTTATTTTGCTTACCATAATGCCCTTTCGTTCCATCCATGTCATTGCAAATGGCGAGATTTCATTTTTTTGATGGCTGCATAACATTCCATTTTTATATATACATATATAAAAAATGGAATATAATATAGAATATATATTATATTTTATATATAAAATATATATAATTATTATATATAATATAAACTATAATATAAATATAAATGTATTATATTATTTATTATATGTATTATTTATACATTTATATTTATATAATATAAATTTTATATAATATAATATATAAATGTATATACATATACACACATACATATTTATACATATATACATATACATATACATATATATACATATATACATACATACATATCACATCTTCTTTATCCATTCATCTACAGATTTTGTACTTAATTTAGAAACACATTAAATGCATATCTGAACAAGAAACTGGTTTCTTTGGCTGCCTCTAAGAAGGGGAATCAAATAGCTGGGGGTACAGATGGGGGCTGAGAGGTTTTTGTACCTTTTGACTTTCATACCATGCAAATGTATGTCCTTTTCAAAAATAAAAGAGAAATATGTAAAAAAAAAAATGTAGCAGAAGAAGGTTAATAGCTGTATTCAATGAAGCCGTGAAGCAGGTTTTCATTGCAATCCAGCCTTCTTAAGACAATAAAGAATTATAATTACTATTTTGAAATAAAAGAGCAAGTGTGAGTATATACATGGTGGGAAGAATTTCCCAAATGGTGCTCACATGTTCCAAGTAGAGAGAGTTCACTGTCTGTTTTCTGTGCTGGTACATGAAGAATGGGTGAGGAGCCAGCTCACAGATACTCCAAAACAATGCGTATGTGACAACAATTTGGAAGTTTGGATTGGTTTTTGTTTCCAAGCCATACATTTATTATCACACTGAAGCCGTATTCCCCAGAACCCTGCCGGTGGCCCTTATCAGTGTGCCTCTGCCGAGGCTGTTGAGGCCTGGAGGGGCATGGTGGTGGATGGTACCTTTCCAGGTGGCTCACTGGGACCAGGCTGATCTGGCTTCCCAAATGTCTGATGCACAAGGTTGCCTGCTTCCCTTACATAAGAGAGTGCTTTCTTCAGACAGCTTGACTGGGCCTGGGCCTGGGCCCAAGGATAGGATCTCAAAGCACTGTTCTTCTTCTGCTTTTTGCGGGCTCTGTTCTTCTTCTGCTTCTTGCAGGGTTCAGTCAAGCTCCAGCCAGAGTGTGTGGGATGACTCAGGCCTCAGGATGGGGTGTCTGTCAAGGTACAAAAGGAGGCTTGGGAGCTATCTGTGGCTGTCCCCGGGGCTACCCATAACGGTTTTGTCCTTGGTGCCTTTCCTTGCTGTGCTTCTTGATTCCCAAGGCCTTAACTCCTTGCACTCTCTGTGATCAAACATGCAGCCTCTGTCCTTCTCTACTCAGCCCAAGGCTCCCCATTCTCCCCTGTTTGACCTCCCCAGCCCCCCAAGTCTCCTTCAGGACAACCATTTGTCAGTGCTCCTTTTTTTTTTCTAGGAATAACTGGAAATACTCCTTTCCTCGGAGGCCTCATGAGGTGATTTGTGTTTAAAATCTGCTTGGGGAGTATGGTGTTTTAACCAAAGCAGTTAATCCCTAATGGTAAAATTTGGGGCTGCATAGTTAGCAAGGACATACTGAAGATGTGGCTCAGTGGTGCTCAAATCACTCTGCCTTAGAAGCGACCTACATTTCCTGTTGTAAAGGCAGTTCTATCCCTGGGTTTAACTGCTAGAGAACTGGGAGGAAAGGGTACATAGCAGTTTAAGTTTTTATTATGTTGAGATCAAACACGTAGGGAAGGCACATAATTTTGAGTATACAGCCTGAAACGGTTTTGGTACTATTCTTTATTCTCTTTACACATCCATACCCCCTCCATGCTGTGAATGGCCTTGTTATCCTGATGTTCTGGGTAGAGGGGAGAGATTGTGAGTGCTTCAGGCACCTGCCCACTACTGTAGAACCAGAAAGCAGGGACTGGAGCCCAAGTCCATCTGACCGCAGAACTTGAATCACTGCATTAGCTGTTTCCCTCGCTTTACTTCCTTTCTTCCCCAGCTTGTTCCCCAGACTTTCACTGCAGGAGATAATGACATGCATTCTAAAATAGCAGCAAAATGTAAAGCCTAAAAAACTTCCAGTATTTTATGCTTGGCTAGAATTCTTGGAATTTTAAAAATGACACTTCTTTCCTCCTGTTCTGATATGCATAATAATTAGTCCAGTAAGCTTTTCTTGAGACATGTATTTTAAAATAAGAAATATTTAGGGAAAAGTGTTTTTCAAGTCCAATTTCATTACTGGTTCCTTACTGAATGAGGGTCCATGGTGGGTAGAAAAACACTTAAGATTTTTTTATATGATAATCATGAAAACAAATATATGATATTTGGGGGGACTTTTAGAGTCATGGTTTTATTAAGTTTGTTAAAGGGAAGAAACTTTCACTCTTAATAAGCAGCAAATGAGGAATCTAGAAGCAGAGCTAATGAAAGAAGTGGGGTTCCCTTGTGGGATGGGGGAGGCAGAGCTGACTCAGGGGTCTCAGGTGAGATAATCTGTGATGTTTTGAAGTTAAAATAAGGGTGGTTAAAATAAGGGGATCCTTCGGACAAACAGCATTCATTAGTGTTTTTCTAAAAAGAAAATTCAGGGGCACCTGGGTGGCTAAGTGGGTTAAAGCCTCTGCCTTCGGCTTGGGTCAAGATCCCAGGGTCCTAGGATTGAGCCCCGCATGGGGCTCTCTGCTGGACAGGGAGCCTGCTTCCACCTCTCTCTCTCTCTCTCTGTCTGCCTCTCTGCCTCTCAAATAAAAAAAGAAAATCTTAAAAAAAAAAAAAAAGAAAATTCATTGTATTATAGAATAGTTGAAATAATTTTGTTTCAAAAATCTTTAAATTTAGGCATCTGAAATAACTGTTGAATGAGCAGTAAACCCAGAGGGGTTGAACCTGGCTTCCCTTCCCTGGGGTCTTAAAGAAGAGTTGATAATGTGTTTGGTCCATTTACTTGCTCTGACTGCAACTGTCCTTCAGTTTGGGTTCTTTGTATAAGCTAAATGGACCCACATTTGCCTGATGAATTTACTTAGCAAACTACTTTCATGTCTTGATCCCAGGAAAGACGAAAAATCCTAAAGCAATTTAAAAACAAAAGATCACCCTGTCCTGATGTCCCAAATTAACCTACTGCGTGGCCCTGTCCTTGTGGGGGCGTCACCAGTTGAAACGTGATGGGTGCAGGAAGGAGAACTAGTTGATACAGGACAGTAAAGCCCACGCAGCCAAGGCCCAGATCTGAGTTGAACAGGGTGCTGTGTCCCGCCTTAGGAAGCCAGCACTCAGCCCCTCCTGTCTTGGAGCGGTACCACGGTAAAGAAAGGATCCCTCTGCCAAAAGTCACTTTGGAAGAGTCATGGATCTTTGCTTTCTTCAAAGTGGTGACAAATTCCCCTTTCTCTCCTCTCCCTGTCTGTCAGAACTCAAAGCTGCCTATGATGGAAAAGCCAAAAAAAAAAAACTAGCCCCTTCCCCACCTGGGAACTGCAGATTTGGGCGTCTCCCCCTCCGCGTCGGGTCCCCGCCCCCCACCTCCCAGCCCCCAGGGCAGTAGGAAGTAGATCCGACTAGCCAACCTGGTACTTCCTCAGACTTGTGCCTTCCCCCTTCGGGTCTCCTCCTCCCAGAGTCCTGGGTTCTGCGCACCAGTATGCAGGAAAGCTTCCTTATGGGAGCCAGCCTTCCGCAGGACACGGTGCAGGTTCCCTGTGCTAGCGGGAGGGGAGGAAGGAAAGGCACCTTGCTTCCAGTTATCCAGGCTGACTGTGCTGTGTCATCGGCATGGGCATGTCTTACCTGCTTGTCAGATGTCCTGTGTACAGAATGAACTTGACTGGGTTCCCCTACAGTTGCTCAGCCCAGCTGGGGTCTTGTGTCCGCTCCTTTTCTGCCTCACACTGCTCTTCTCTCCCTCCTCCTCTCTCCTGCCTGTGGTTCCTTCTCTCAGATGTGCCCCTGGAAGCATCTGTTTTGCCAGAATCCGCCTCCTCATTTGCTTGCAAGTTCTTTTGAGGCAGGCCTGGGGGTGGGGGTTGGTGGTGAGGGACTCCGGTCCCAGTCACCCTCTGGAGTGACTGGCCACCATCACAAACTGGTTGCAGCTCACTGTCCTCAGGAGTTAGGATCATGAGGATGTCTCTTGGCATTTTTTTGTGCTGCAGTTGCGGGGAAGTCTGAGACTTGAACCATGAAGGCTCGGGAGGAGGCTTCTTGGTGCTTGTGTTGTCTTTTCAGAGCTGTAGGGTCTAACAGTAATTTTCCTCAGAGAACGAATGAAGTTTGCCTGCAAAACAGACCTGTCTGGCTTGGAATTAGTCACCATTTATTGTCCATGGGAGTCGAGAAAAGAGGCCCAGAGAATCTGAGAAGTCATGAAGAGAGCCAGAGGTCGCTATCTATGAATCTTGAGGTTTTAGAGATTAATTTTTTTTTTTTAATGGCAGTAAGAGCATTGTAATGAGATCAAGCCTGGTAATTTTTTTTTTTTTAAAGATTTATTTATTTATTTGACAGACAAAGATCACAACTAGGCAGAGAGGCAGGCAGAGAGAGAGGAGGAAGCAGGCTCCCTGCTGAGCAGAGAGCCTGATGTAGGTCTTTCAAGGCAGAGGCTTTAACCCACTGAGCCACCCAGGCACCCTAAGCCTGGTAATTTTTAAGAGTATATATTTTTAAGAGAATAATACACTATTAACTATAAGCACCACAATGTACAGCAGATCTCTAGAATGAACACATCTTGTGTAACTGAAACTTCATGCCCCTCGGTTAGCAGCCCCCCCGTGGCCCCCACCACCAAGCCTCTGGGAGCTGCTATTCTGTTCTTTGCTTCTATGAGTTTGACTATATTAGATACTTCATACATGTGGAATTGTGCAGTATTTGTTCTTCAGTGACTGACTTATTTCACTGGGCATAATATTTTCCATACTCATCCTTGTTGTTACATATTGAAGGATTTCTTGTCTTTTTTTTTTTTTTTTTTTAAAAAGACTGAATGTCACTGGATGTCTATACCACGTTTTTCTTGACCCATTCATTGGTTATAGACACTTCAGTTTCCACATCTTGGCTCTTGTGAATCATGCTGCAGTGAACATGGGAGTGTAGATACCTCTTTTGAGATTCTGATTTTAATTCTTTTAGGTACATACTCAGTAGTAGGATTGCTGGATAAAACAGTATTCACTGCTAAAGGAAAAGCACGTGGAGGCCCCTTAAAAAATGAGAAATACAGACTAAATACTTTTGCCAGAGGTCTTCTTGGTCAGGTTTAATTCTAGCCTGGTGTTGGCCAGACCACATGCTCATTTTCTGTTAGCTTTTTGTCTTAGGTCAGATGCTGTGGAGACATCAGAATCCAGGGATCAGCTTAGTGCAGTTTTGGGTCTAAAAACACCTTTGGTTAGGGAGAGGGTTTAATTTACATGGTGATTTGATCTCCTGCCAACGTAAGGTGGTCAGGTAAGAACTGGAAGAGGGGCTCTGAGGAGAGTCAGCCTGGAGGACACGCAGCCAGTGGGAAAGGAGAAGCCGAATCTTCTAGAGAGTCCTGTTACCTCCCCCCCCCATCAAATCCTGTGGCTCGTTGTGCCCCACTGTGATTGGGAGAGCATGTGCGCTCCCCCTGTCTTCCCCATGAGAGGCCTCTTAAAGAGGCTTCATACCTGTTTTTTTGTTTCACGGAACCTGTATTTCAGAGGGGACATGGGTGTCAATACCGATGCTAACTGCCCACAAGCTTGACGTGGATTGTTTATGGGGCCCAGAAAGTGCTGGAGCAGGGGGCCAGGAGATGTCATGACATTGGACATCCTGCTTGCTTCTCTGTGTCTGTTGTGAATTTATCCCTGAATTCTGACAGAACTTTAAAAACAAAACAAAACAAACCAAACCACACACCTCCTCAATCTGTATAAACACATCAGAAGTTCTACCTATTCAGTTTTTTTCTTGACTTTTTTCCTGGTGCCCATCCCTCTAATATCTCTGTAGTGTCTCCACAGGCCGCCATTGTCTTTTCGGTCTTACAATGGGGCACAGTTGGCTTCCTGGCCCTTTGGTACAGGAAAGCGTATCCTAGTATCTGACTTCTCCTTTAAGACTTGCAACCTCCTTTAAAACTTTCAACTCTGTCCTGCATTCCCGCTTTCTGCATCATGAACTGACTCGCTCGTTCATGCTCCCAGTTAGGGAGCTTCCCCTGGCCTGCGAAGTCTGAACACGTGCCCGTTTAGGCTTTATCCTTCAGACCCACCAAACGGAGTTTCGCTCTTAATGGAACAAAGGCATAAAGCCACCAGAACAAAGGAGACTGGAGAGGAAATGCCAGAAGAGCCGGTGTGTTAGGAATATTTCAAAAACCAGACTGCCTGTGTTCAAGCTGCCATGTGTAGCTGGAAGGCACTTCCGTTCCCTATCAGTTTTCTAGTTGAGGCCTTGCAGAGACGATTCCAGAACCTTCCAATCTGCAGGGTCCCTGCAATCCCGTCTCCCCCCACTTCTGGCATGGAGCCCACCCAGTGTGCTAGTTTACCAGCACAGACACTAGGAATAGCCCTTTGGGGCAAAAAACTTTTAATACAATTTTATTAAGAGCAACTTGTTTTCCATTTAGATGTGTCCTGTCAACATTTTTTTAAATGTCCATTTCTAAAAAGCTGTCTAAGCATCACAGGTAAATGTATTTGATACGGGAAAGAGCCAACTAATTTATTAAAATATATAAAGTGTGCTGTGGGGCCTACCTTGCTCAAGCTCTGAGATGAGTCAGCAGGTGTTGGAGCGATCGCCATGCACGCTTTGATTCCGGCTGTAGCTACTGTCTGGGGGCAAAGGTAGACCCTGGTTGGGCTGCAGCCTTCAGAAGAGTGGCACATTCCTTTCTTGGCATCTGTGGTTTGGTTCTGTGCTCTGCCCCCGCCCCTGCTGGAGACACCTGCCAGACCTGAGTGTCTCCTGGGTCCTGACAAACTCTGCATGTAAATACTGCCAAGTCCATGTGCACTGGCATTTGGACCCCCATCCCTGAGGGCCTGTACTTTTCCGATGTTTTTTAGGCCTCCCCCATGGAGTTAATGGGGCTTCTGTTCCTGTTGAACTCCTTTTGTCCGGAGCAGTGAACAGTGACAGGTGAGTCCAATGCCTGGGCGCCTGCTACAATTATAATTAACTGTGGGTCTCAAAGCCTTCCGCCATGCGGGATTTTCCATCTTCATGCAACCTTTGATGGTCTGTGATGAATTCACTTCTGACAGTGATCAGAAAGAGGAATTCTCTGACAAAGGCAAGAGGTTGCACAGAGAGCGGGCTGTAAGCTAGAGAATTCATAGCTCCACCAGCTCTGGGTTCATAGGATGGAGATGCTTCTTGAGGCAGAGAAGGCAGTTGATAGTAAGGCATTAGAAAGTATTTTGAAAAGACACAGTCATTTCTTGTAAAGACAAAGGTGTGCTTTTTGATCCTAGGGAAGGATGGAGTAGGAGGATAGGGCTGTCAAAATCGTCTAGCCTACAGTTTTCAAAGTGTTCACTGAGGTCCTCAGTGTTCCTTGGGGGCCACTGTGAGGGATAGAGAAGGGTTTCCAGTCTGTGGGCCCCTCTCAAGGGTGACCATTTCAGTGATAGGGTCAGAGAGGGGACCCCACTTCTGCTGCCTTCCTGCATTGAGCTCTCTGGGCTGTATCAAGCTTCCCAAGAGAGCCCTGCTTAGAGCCTAGGACTTTGTCTAGCTGCCAGCTCTTGCCTGTGCCTCTGAAGTAGGACCCCAGAGCTGCGACCACCATCCTCCCTCTGTCATGGGGGGGACTTGTCACAGTGCCATTTAGTGCCAATAAATGAGTCTGGGAAGGAAAACACTTGTATATGGCTCTTCTCTTTGAAAAGGATCTCCTTTTAAAGAAGGACTGTGTATTTCCCTATTTAGGACTTGTATGTTTGCTTTTGTGGAACAGTGAAGAGAAGTATCAGGAAGATAGGGGTGAGGCTGCTCGGAGCACGGCCTTGGACCTGGTGTGTGGGAAATGGGAAAGTGGGAAATGGGAAGTGAGCCTGAAGGACAAGATTGTTTTGGCAAGAGAGACATTTTAAGGGAAGAACTGCCAGGATGCACGTGATTGGATAAGGAGACAGGGGAAGAAAAGCTTGAGAGTGTTTTGTTGTGTTTTGATACCTGTTCAAGAGATTTCAGTATGGATTTAAAATGCCATTGAGGGTTAATATGATGTCAATTTGATGTTAATTTGGGGTTTTTGTTTTTGTTATTTGTTATTGTTTTTGTTTTTTATAATGAATGCCATGTCCTGAGCTACGTGCAAGTCACTCAGCTGGGTTATGGTCCTCTTGTGATGGGTCCTCATACAGACCTCTTGGTGAAACTTACGGCCACCAGTATTGGATAACACTGGGCCGAGCATCTTCAGATGTGGTAGGAAGCTCCATGATAAGCACGAGCTTCTCTACAGAACATCTGGTTTTTGCAAGCATTTTGGCTTACCTTCAAATTCTGAATCCAGGTCATCTGAATCCAGCAGACTATTCAGAGGCAGAGTGTTCAAAAGGAAAAAAGAACAGCTTCTGTAATTTGCCTCGGTCGGTAGGATTGGTAGAGCTGAAACTGACTGCATAGAGTTTGACAGCCTTGCCTGATAGGATGAGAACGAGGAAAACCGCAGGTCTTGTTGCTGCAGGTGGAGAGCAAGCCAGGTGTCTGCTCTGAGTGTTTGTTCTCTGACTCAGTTCCTGCTCTTTCTTGATTTCTCTGATGCATCTTCAGGGCTTAGTACAGTTAACTTAGCTCAAGACATCACTACTTGGCGATCGTAAAGAAGTTTATTTCTGCCTAATCCTATGCCATGTAATAAGCAAAGATCTAAGACAAATTATAGCCTCATGGTCTATGTGCTACTTATTCTTAATATTTGGGAAACATAGAAAGTCCTGGTCTTACTGAGAGAGGCGTAAATCTTGGAGTCCACAAGGAGGAGGAGAACAGTTGAGAGCCCGTAAACAATTAGAGGAAGAAGGGAGAAATAAGAGCAGCACAGACTCCCTTTACCTCCTTGGATCCATCCCTTCCCAGGTACCTAGAGCAGGGAGAGCCTACTGGGGGATACAAACCAATCATTTGCAGGCTTGAATGATCAACTGATAAAATTCTCCCTGGGGGTATTTAGAGGTTCCCAGAAAACTCATGGGAATGACCCTGGTGAAATAAGGAAGGACAGAGAGAAAGACTTACTAGTTAGGTTGGGCAGTGGTTGGGGAGGAGGGTTGCCTGGGGGTCCCTTCTGGTTGTCTTTTCAGGTGGATGTCTCATTCTCTTGCCCCTTGATAATTCTGCAAGAAGTGACATAAAAGAGAATAAACAGTTTTCAAGAAATATTTTTGGGTAGCAGGTGGCTTACGACGGCTCACTTTCCCTTGTCCCCTGTATGATGCTATGTCTGCACATCAGGGGTCGCTGCAGAGAAGACCAAAAATGACAATCTGTTCATTGTGCTCCCCTCTGCTGAAGCGCTTTGCCCTGCCTCCGTGGGCTCATTGACCTTGTGCTGCTGTAATGGGAGGTGGGACAGTCTCAGCCTCTTAATGAACATGCTCATTTGTTGCTTGGTGGAAAATCATCCCCCAGCCCCCTCATCATGAAAACTAAAAATGGCTCAGTTGCACCATCTGGATGGCTTGGCCAAACTAAATTTCATGAATCGTTCTCATTTTTTAAAATCTTAATATTCAAATAAATTTTAGTTATTTCCAGCCTAAAAAAAAAAAAAAATCAGTCTCTGTTGAACTTGACCTGTTTCTGAACTGCATTATTGCATCTGCATGTGCCCTTGATCGCTTAGCTGAGGTGGTGTGTGTCCAGTTTCTCCACTATAACATTATTCTTTGTCTCCTCTTTCCATTTTGGGCCCTTTAGAAGAAAGTTACTCACCAGATACAGCCCAACTCAAGGGGGTGGGGGAGTTTTCTTCTTACTTTTCTGTTCGTCCCCTTTATGTGGTCTTCCATTTGTGTCAGCACAGACTTGTGGATATTGGACTATAACCCAGTGGTACTTTTGAGCAGGGGTTTGGAAGCTAGAATGACAATGCAGATGTGAGACACTAATCACTGTGCTAGATGCCATCCTGGAGCTCATTTTCCCCATGAACCACCGCAAGTTATTTCCCGAGTGGTTCCAGAGACCTGTGCGGCACATGGACAGTGGGCTTCAGTAGCTCCTAGCTTTTGTGTGCAGTGGTTTATGGGATCGGGCGTCGAGAGTGCCAGCTGATGGTTGGTTTTGCCATGTGGCCACACAGTTGTGGATCTGAGTCCCTCTTCCCCTTTTGCTCCTGGAACCTTGAGCAAGTCACTAAATCTCTGTGGGCCTTAGCATCTTAGGGATCACATAAGGACAGTAAGACCTGTGCTGGAGGGTGGTTGTGGGAGGGGAATAAGGGGGCACCTGTGAAATGCATGTTCCATTCCCTACTTGCCCCTGTTGTACCCCTGCGCCTGCTGATCAGGGAAAGGGAAGCTCCCTAACCCCCGGGATCTGGGGTGTTGGTGGTGACCCCTCCCATGATAGCAGATGAGAGTTGTTAGAAGAGGGGAGGTACACAGGATGGGGGTGGGGGAGCCATGGACTAGCCAGTTTCTAGAGTGTCCCTGTGGAGTGATGGAGAGCAGGGCTTACATGTCCCTTTTTGGAAGTCCTCCTGCAGCCCTCTGCTACTGTCCCGGACACTGAGGCTGGCTGCCTGTGTCCTTTTCCATTGCCACCATCCATTGTTCTGGAGCAAGGCTTCCCTCTTTCCCCTGTGGGATAGCATCTTTCCCCCATTCTCTCTATCCCCTTGTTCTGAAGGGAGAAGGGCTGTTTGGACTTTGAACCCACTGATACGATGGGCACCTGCAGGAATAGGGAAAGGATTTCTTCATCCCACCCTCCTCTTTTTCCATGAGATTCCTACAGACAGAACAAGGTCTCTCACTATCTGCTAAGGTTGAGTGAACCTGATTTTGAATCTAGGCTGGTCTCATTCCAAAGCCTTTGTATTGACCCACTTTGCCCTCCTGGGTTGACAGTGAGTTGGTTCATGGGTCTGTGCTTGCCCGGCACTGGTACCTGGATTAGAGGTTTCGGAGGACATCAGGAATCTCAGAGGGCTCGAGGATTACCCACATCTCCTTCGCAGTTCACTTTCGTGGGCTGGCCTGGCAATGTTGCTTTCATAGGGAAATCTCTTTTAAATTTGAAGGAGCTGACTTACCAGTAAGTTCTTGGAATGTAGGTAGTTTGCCTTGCAGACTTGGGGTTCTGCCTGTCTGTTGTGTAGGAAAAAGCAGGGTTCCAGCAGGAAAAGGGTAATGTGGTGGAAAGAGTTGCCCTAGGAGTTGGAAGCCCTCTGCTTTAGTCATGGATCGGTCACAAATTACGGGGAGCCTGAGCCAATCCCTTCTAAGCTTGAACTTTACTTTTTTAATAAAATCAGTTGGACTCAAAGATCTTGAAGGTCTCTTTCAGATCTAAGAACATAGGCTTCACTGTAGAAGGATACGCAAAAGTAAAATTGGTTGTGGTGAAGTTTAGATGATTTTATACAAACCTGTTTTCACTGAAGTACCCCAGTAGAAAGTGCTGGGCTGCCCCAACTGTTCTTATGTCCAAGTCCATGTCCTCGGTAGGATTGCTCAGTGGCCAGATATGGTAGGGAAAGGAGATAGACCTCCCAGGGGCTTTGATGGAACTCTCTGGTACAAGCAAGTAGGTTTTTCCCTCCAGCTACTTTCTTTCAGTTCTTGGATCTTTGTATTAAATGTCCCAGATAATTTTTTATTTGATTCCTTCCGATTATTTTTTACTGACCCTGGAAGATTCCCAGTAGTGTAAATACGGATAGCAACCCACAGTGATCTGTCCTTTCGTGTGTACTAATCCACTACAACTCTGATGGGCATGATTTCTGGATATTTAAGATGGGCACTTTTGTTAGTGGGGATTCTTATTGCCAGAGATGAACTAGTTTTTATCTCCAGAGTTCAACATTCTCAGGAAAATCCAAATTAGTTAGGGTGGTGGTTTTGGGTTTCCATGATCTCGGCACGGTGAGAGGTGAATAGCTCGGAAGGCCGTGACGGGCATTTAGCCCAAGTGCTGGTTCATCTGCGGAAAATGTGAAAGTCCTTAGTACTTTCTTGTGGTTTTAGGCCAAGGAGATGTTAGAAGTTGGGGAAATTAAAATCCAGTAATTTCTTTCAAGTGTTTCATAGATGAAGATTAATAATGTAACCATTGTCTTGAAAAGAGTAATTATTTTTTTCTTACATGGGTCCCTGTTTACTGAAGAGATACTCAAGACCTGAAATTCAGAAAAGAGGTTAAGCTAAAAAGAAGGCCGCATATGGATGGAAATGTTCTCACTTAATGACATGGCCAGTGGTTTTTGCAATGAGATTAAATAGGAGAAAGCGACCGGCTTTCATCTGTAGTCAGTCAGAAAAGCCTTCTGTTTTCCATAGCTGGCCTTCAACTTGGACGATATCTGTGGCCAGGTTGATAATTCTCTTGGGAAACATGCCACTCTACTTGAGTTTTCAGATGATTGTGTCCATATTGACGTGTCGAAGAAATGAACTGCGTGCCTTTCTGATAAAAGGTATCTGGGGAAAGGATTTAGAAACGGACAAGTCTGTTACAGAACAATGCACATTCCTTTCATTAATAACGTTCGAAAGGTTCCTGAGGACATCTTGCTGCTCTTAAAATTCTTCCAGGAAAGGCTCTGAATGGTAGCAACATGCTTCCTTCCCCTGGAGGCATGCAGCGAGGCCGACCCGTGGACACCCCCCCCACCCCCGGGAGCCCAGCCGGCCCTGTGCTGTGTGACGAAGCGCCCTGGGCCCCAGCACCTAGCAGCCGGAGGCCAGGGACAGATTGGCTCCTGCAGAGTGAGTCAGGCCCAGTCCGGGAAACTTGGGTCAAGAAGATAAAAATTCCATCCACTCACAGCTAAGAGACATTGCATTTCTTTTCCTTTGCAGACTGCCAGTGTGATAACTTGCAGAAGTAGGAAGGATCCCAGTGCAAGTGGAGAAAGCATGCGTGTGCCAGAGACTCAGGGAGCGAGACGCGGCTGGGTCCCCTGGGTTGGGGTGGGCAGGCACTCAGGATGAGGTGGAGAGGGAGAGGGAGGCCCCATGGATTAGGTGGTGGTGGCTTGGCTTAAGTGGAAGCAGGAACAAACACCCATATCTTGGCTCCTCTGTTTATCCCTTCCCATTTTCTCTTCTCTCCTCCATTCTGTGGGAGAGAGCCATGGGCCCTGAATATCCACACAGACCTGCCCTTCACTGTCTGTCTGTCTGTAAGTGTCTCTTTCGTATCCGAGTGCATGTACCTGTGTACATGTTTAAAACTACCCTGTTTAAAACTTCTAAAATAAAGCAAATTTGAAAAGGGGACATGACAATTTCAGACACAAAATATATAGGGCCATCAGAAGGCAGAGAGCTTTGTGGACAGGCACATCTGTAACTGTGGGTCCAGAAGGGAGCTAGAGTGACTAGTAGCTTCTGCAGAGCCCTGGGGTGAGAGGCAGGCCATGCAGCACCTGCCCTCCAGCCCTGGTGGAGGTTTTGGGTTTGTTGCTCTGCCTGTGACGCTGTCGTCCAGGGATGTAATGGGAGAAGGCTTGGCTGCTATGCTCCTAATGCTTCTAGGCTCAGACCTCTCTTAGGGATTGATGATCCACACATTGATTTCAATCAAGGATCCCAGATAAGTTTTTATTTCAGGGGTAGCACATACTTATTGATACTAGATTGCCGGAATGCTGGGTTAAGATGATGTGGGGGTTGTGCCTAGCCTGGTGGGTTCGATTACACAGTATCTGCCACGAGCATAGTAGGAAAGAGCAGTGGTTTTTTTTTTTTTTTTCTCCCCCTTATAATCTAAATCCTCCTGAATCACATTAAACTTAGATTTTCCTCCCTCTTCTCCACGCATAGGTATCTTTGGCCTGCTCAGACTGAGATTGGTTTTGACCTCAATTCTAGACCATAAAATGAGAGCAAGTCCTTGAAGTAGATAATACTTGTCAGTTTCTTGCAGACACTCTGGGTCTTTCACCCTCTTGTATGCCTGTTGCCCCTGCCTCCTCCCCATCTCCCCATCCCCACAAAGCTCACGTAATGCCGACATGGTGAAGGAATAAAGATTTGCCAGCTCTGCTGCGGAGAGCTGCTGTCCCTCTGGGTCGGGTCCTCTAGTCCATGTTTTCCTGGGGAGAAGGAGGCTCTCGGGCTGTCCGCAAGGACAGGGGTTACTGTACATGGGGGAATTTGCTGTCCAGCCTGAAGGAGAGCTTATCTCTGGGTATGGCTTCCTGGCCGGGTCTTCCCAGACCCCATCCTCTCCTGCTGAGCGGCAATTCCAGCTCTTTAAATAAAGTGGAGACCATGCCTTCTGGGAGGCACCTCGGAAGACAGGAGATGTGTGTCCCAACCTCCCCTATGTGCTTCCCACCGTCACCTTTGTCTTGGGAGACAGAACATCCTCCTCGTTTTTGTTTGGTCCCTCTGCTGACTCTGTAGTAATGTTGACAGGCTTCCAGCCTGCCACAGAAAATTCTCCTGGGGTGGTGAGAAAGACCTGGTGTGCAGGAAACTTCCTTTCTCTCTCTCTCTTTTTTAAAGATTTTATTTATTTATTTGACAGAGAGTGATCACAAGTAGGAGAGAAGCAGGCAGAGAGAGAGGGGGAAGCAGGCTCTGATGAGCAAAGAGCCCCACGTGGGGCTCAATTCCAGGACCCTGGGATCATGACCTGAGCTGAAGGCAGAGGCTTAACACACTGAGCCACCCAGGTGCCCCGTGTAGGATACTTTCAACATGTAAAGTGGAAATGCCCTTTCCTGGGTACCATGTGTTTCTGAGAGAAGGAAGAGAGAGGGAGGCATCTTGCAGGCAAAGAGGTAGTACGATCCCCGTGTGGCTGCTCCACGAAGCTCTCCACCTGTGGCCACTCGCAGCCAGGGCAGAAGCAGGAGGTGGCCCAGGCTGACATCCACAAAGAGGCCAGGATGGGGTGAGGGAGACCAAAGGCACTGGGCTCCCCTGCTTGAATTCAAATCCCAGCTCCTCAGCTCATAGCTGCGGAATGGCCATGGGACTTTACTATCCTCAGTTTGTTATTTTATCAAAATCAGGAACACACCATTCCCAACTCATGGGGCTATGGGGGGATCAGTTAAGATTACATGTAAAGTGCTTGTCATACCATCCAGCATTCTAGAAGCACTCAGTGCTGGCCTTTGTGTTGTCTCTGCCCTCCAAGACCTGCTTTACCCTATATAATGTTTAACCTGCTAAGACTTGGGTCCGCTCATGCTTCGTGCAGGTGGGGAGATAACCTTAGGGGTCATCTGTGGCACGGGTTCCCATACTACAGACCCGGCAGAAATGAAGATAGTTGCTAAAATAAATTCCATTGCCCAGAAACCTGCAAAGATGTGCATGTCTGCAGGCGGAGGGTGGGTTTGTCCTGAGTTGTATGGTTACTGTGTCCCCCAGGGCCTCTCGCGGTCCCCACCTCCCCTACACTGTCATAGAGACAGGCGCTCCTGTGTGAGCTGCTGGGTGTGGGGGGAACAACAAAGAGAGAGCCAGCCAACACTGGCTTTCTAGCACTGACCCCATAGCAGCCATATTTGTCCTCTGCGGGCCCCTGTCTGACTGGATGGCCTCTGATGTCCCTTCCACCTTAAAGACTCTGCAGTGCTGAAGCCATATGCCTGGTGCTGCCTCCGCCTTTGTCTGTCTGGGTAATGGAGCAGGGTGGGAGCCAGGAGGACAGGGCCGCTCGGGAAAGTGGGGTACTAAGAATAGCCAACCAGACACAGCGATAAGGGCCCAGATGGTCAGGGATGTCACTTGGGGACAGGGAAGGCGGAGGTGGTGGGGAAAGAACAGGGTGATAAGATAGGGATTGCACACAAAGCTGGGACTTGGAGATGGCTCTGTGAGCGTGCGTCCAACAAGCCCCCTCCCCCGCCCCTTGCACTGTGGCAAAGGAGCTGCCCAAGAGCCCTTCCTGGGTATGCCCTACAGGTGCAAGCTAGTGCAAAGGAAGGGCGAGACCACAAACGAGCAGTCCCTGAATGTCAGAACCAGGAGGATTTTAGTGATCTTCTAGCTTTACCCTACTTGCCCGCCCAGTAACTGATGGGGCGTAATCTGTGGCTCAGATGTGGGTTCCCTCCAAGGTGGGGGGCAGAGCTTAGTCCAGCCCTGCCTCTTCCAGGTCATCCCGCAGGGCTCCTCCCCACCTCCCCTACCCCAGCCAGACTCGGCCGTGGGGAGCTCCTCTAGGAGCAGGGCGCCTCCAGGTGGGAGCCAGCAAGGGTATAGCCATTCATAACCCCGCAGATAAACCTTCATGACCTCTGTGCAGCAGCTGCAGGCCTTCTCCCTGGGGATTCAGTGGGAAATACAAGAGATGAGGTCCGTGCCTTCCTAAGCTTGGGGAGGGACAGTAGCTAGCTAACAACATGTGCCGACGCTGGCTCAGACTGTGGCGAGCCTTGGGAGGGAAACGGTAACTTGGGGCTTCAGGCTGCCCTGGGTGGGGAGTTTGGCCTTGCCCCTCCTAGCGTGGTTGTGGGGAGAGTGTCTCTCCTTGTAGAATGGTGACCACTGGGACCCTTCCTGAGAACTGGGCTGTATTTCCTGTTTTGCACGTGCCCATGTCCCCCAGCCTAGCCTCAGGGGTGGAGCCAGCTCCCCACTGTGCCTGAGTGCTGAGTCTCATTCCTGAGTGCTGAGTCTTGGGGGGCTGGGTGGTTATTGCTGACTTCCTCCTCTGGAAGCTTAAGGAGACGTTTCTTCTGTGCTTGGCTTCTGTGCATTTGGGTGCAGAGGACGGGCCCGTGCAAGCCACACTCCAGTCCCTGGGCCTCGCTCACGGCCTCAATCACATGCATGACCATGTGGGCAGTTGTTGGGCCCGGTACTGTGATGGGGAGGCTGGCGGTCACGGCAGAGCATCTGTCCCTCCCTCGCGGCCACACGCTGCAAGCTGGCCGAGCTCCCCTCAGCGAGCCGCCACCTTGTCCTTCAGGAGCGGGGCTTCGAAGTGCTGCTGAAGATCCCGGAAATCAAAGCTTCCGGCTCAGCTGTCGCATGACCAACAAGCGGCTGATGGCACATGAAAATACCTGGGCTGGATGGCAGGCTTCGCAAGGGGCTGTCACTCTCGCTGGGATCCTACTGGGAAACCGGCTGGTGCTCTGAGCAGGTTTGAAGGGCGTTGGTGAGTTCAGGAGCTGCAGGCTTCAGGCCCTGCGGGAATGTGTTGGGGCGTTAGGGGGTGGCAGTGGGTTTGTGGGGGAAGCTCCAGTGCTCTGTGGCTCAGCCACAAAAAGCAGTATTGTTTCCATAAATCAAGCCATGTTCATGCCTGCTTCCCCCTGCATCCTGACCTGTGTGATTGTGGAATGCGTATGTGTGGGAAGGAGGCTTTGGAAGACGAGCTCCTGTTTTTTGTCAGGAGGCTGACCTTAAAGTTGAGGAAATGGGTTATGAGGAAATTCTGTTGTGGAGAGCTGGCAGGAGTTCCAGATGGTGGGAGAGGGCTTTGTCTGTGTCGCTTTGTCCCTGGGGACCCTGATGAAGGTCACAGGCAGAGCACCCAAAGAATGTATGAACTTGGGCAGCAGTTAGCATCCTCTTTTAAAGACTGGAGCCTCCCGTATGGATGGAGGGAATGTCCCTTCTTTTCTGGCCCACCTTTGTCTCCTTCTTACTTAGCAGGTGCCTAGCACATAGTAAATGCTCAGTGAATAGTAGTGATAGGATAGTGTCACATGATCTCTTTGGTGTCTGTTTTCTCAGGCATAATGGGAAGGAGCTCCATGAGCTCAGAAATGGCAAAAGGTTTGATCATTCATGTCTGTGACACCTGTCTGGAGGATGGGGGAGCTTTGTGGAGAGGGCAGGAGACAGGGATTTGGGATGGAAATTGGGGAGGGGGAGGTGGAGTGTGCACTTTCTACGGGGACTTTCTCATGTCCATGTCCTGCGCTCTCTAAAACCTGTACAGTTCTATAATGATGTATCATTACTATATTTCAAGTTTATATGAGATTTTTAACTGGGATAGTGCTCGGTGAACTTCACAGGCACTGGATCCATTCAGTGACATTGTACAGTCCTTGGGGACAAAAGGAGGTAAGTGACCTGCTTCGAGACCTGCTTCTAGAGTTTAGCCAGGTTCCTGCTTAGCTATGGTACAGGGAGCAGAGTGGTGAAGTCTCTTGGTCTTTGACGTTCTCACCAGCAATAAGGGATAAAAAGGCCAAGGTCATAGGGTTGGAGAGGGAGAAACAGGTAAAGATCTGTCAGGTGGTAGACACTTGGTGAATGTGAGTAACTAGCAGCTTCACCCCTTGACGGATCACCCCTTCCTTGGGAGAAGCCATGGCACCTGGTGTGGGAGGCCCACCTTACCTCTCTGACCAGAGACCTGAGGGCTTTCCATCCTGGCTTTCAACACTCCTGTTTATTTCTTGCGACTCAGCTATTACAGTGCCCCAGAGTTCATCATGTTCATGCTTTTCTGCTATATATAAGGGTAGAGGGCATGCACGTTTTGGAGGGGGTGGCTTTGAGCAGGTGCAGAAGCCTCCCGTGGTCCTCTACCTGGTCCCATGAGGTGAGGAACACAAGCATGTGTTGTGTGGAAGCCACCGCAGGTGTCAGGAACAGGTGCGATCCTCCTGGCCTCCTGGTGAGCTCTGTCCCCTACCAGGACCCTGCTCCCTGGTGCTCGTTCCCTGAGCCCTGCTGCCTGGCTTCCTGATGCACAGTCTACTTTCCCAGGGTGCCCCGTGGTAGCATCTTCTTCCCAAGGGTTGCAAGGTTGTTACAGCTGGAAACCACTCCTTCCACTTCGCTGGGTCCCACATTGTGTCTATGGCAAGTGGTTGTCACCAGCTGCCCTGCACGAGTGGCCCCTGGGCTCCTCCTGAGCCACTGGTCTTATTCAGAACAAAGAGTAGTCCTTGTGGTTAGGAGCCAAACAATGGCATATTGAGTGCTTCTCCGAGTAAGGATTCCTTTGGTCCAGATTGCTGACTTTGAAAGTTCTTCTTGAGGTTTTGCTGTAGGAAATTAGAATCACCAGGGCAAAGATAGTAGAAGAGAACCTCCCCATGGGAAAATGACTCTGCTGGAAGGTAGTTGGTTTTCTGCTGCTCCCATAGCTGCTGGTCCGTCTGTCCACAGCAGAGGGGACATTTTCTCTGCAGCACATCAAAAGGTTCTTTGTTTTAGGGACAGAGCCTTCAGAGTGCAATTCTGCTTCTACCCCAGCAAGTTGGATCTGAACTAAATGATAGGAATAATGACTAGCATAGGTTCTAGCACCCAGGGTTTCCAGTGCCCCAGTGAATACTGGCTAAGAGGATAAAAATCGTCAAGCTAAGGGGGCACCTTGGGGCACAGTCCGTTAAGCATCTGACTCTTCTGGGCTCAGTCATTGAGATGGAGCTCTAGGTCCGTCTCTGCGCTCAGTGGGGGGTCTGCTTTGAGGTTCTCTCTCTGCCCCTCCCTCTGCCTACCCCCCTTCCCTGCCTGCTTGCAGGCAAGCTCTCTTTATCTCTAAGATAAATAAATAAATCTTTAAAAAAATTGTCAATTCAGGTAATGATGTGCTTGTGAAAAGACATTTCAAGTCTCTAACCAAATAAAAGAATGACAAATGCAAATCCCGTTTCTCTATGGTCCCATCTTGCCATAATCTCTAATATATAAATTATTTGCCCTACATGATCTGCACCCGAGATGGCAACTTTTATGCACTTTGAAGCATGAATTAATATCAGATAGTATTTTTGGCTCATGCTGTTGAAGGCATTGTGAGGGCAAGTTCAGGTCACCAGTGTTAATAGAATGGCCGCTAGCTTCACAGCAATTCCTTGTAAGTTACCCTTACATCATTCTTGTTTTATGGATGAGAAAAAAACCCATCTAACTTGTCTAAGGTCACATATTTAGCAAGTGAAGGGGATAGAACTTTTAAAAACAGCTTTACAGAAGGTACATACCATAAAATTTATCCTTTTAAAAGTGAACAGCAGGTTGTGGTTTACCCAGAATTGTGCAATAATCACCAGTGCCTGATCCTAGAGCATTTCCATCACCCCGAAAGGAAACCCCATATCCATTAGCAGTCACTCCTTCTATGTGTTTTCCCCTCCACAACCAGGTAATCACTAAACTCCTTCCTGTCTTTACGCATTTGCCTATTTCTGGGCAATTCATAAAATAGAATAATAGAACATTTGGTCTTTTGTGACTGGCTTCTTTCACTGAGGATAATGTTTTTGAACTTCATGTTGTGACATGTATTGTTACCTCCCTTTTATTGTTGAGATTATTCTATTGGATGTATATGCCACGTTTCATTTACCCATGTATCACGCGATGAACACTTGGGTTGTGTCGACTTTTTAGCCGCTGTGCAGGAAGAATACTGCTATGAACATGGTGTGGGCAGAAGGAGCTAGAATTTGAACCAGGCTCTTCACTCTGCTATCCGCATGTGGTTGTCGTAAATGCTTTGTGTCTGCTTGGATTTGCATCTACTAGGATTTTATAACAGGAGAGACCTTGGTGGTGAATAAAGCCAATTTTGAGCTTCCTGTGTTTGAAGGTAGGACACAAGGCCAGTGGAATGAAACGATCCTCTGATCCTGGCTACTCAAAATTATGGTCTTTGGACTAGCAACAGCACTGGCTTCTTTGGGGAGCTTGTGGGAAATGCAGAATCTCAGATCCCACCTGCTGAATCAGAAACCTTGCTTTCACATGTTCCCTGGGTCATCTGTCAATTCGTGGAAGTTGGAGACTTAAATCGGGGCTGGGGCTATGATTGTCTAAACTTCCAGTCTAGGGGATTTCCCCGCCATATCATGTCCGGACATTTTCAGAGTGCTTTATTATTCTAAACGAGATGAAGAACTTCCTAAAATGAGATAAGCATTGACTCAGTGAAAGGGTGAAGCCCACCGGGAGATGCTTGGCCCTTCATCGTTGTTAGGGAGTGCTGCTAACCCCTCAAGTCCCCTGGGCCAGTGGGACTAACAGGTGTCTAACCACCTGTGCCGAATTTCCATTCCACAGGAATGTATCTGTGGCTCTGAGAATAGCTTGGTAAAGAAAGCTCTTGACTCCACGTTTTTTGAGAAGCATCATTAGGAATCAGTCGTACTTATGTGCAGGCTACGTCAGAGAGATGGCGGGTTCATTTCCAGACTACCACACTAAAGGGAATATCGCAATAAAGTGAGTCGAATGAATTTTTTGGTTTCCCAGTGCACATGAAAGCTGTGCTGTATCTATTAAGTGTTCAATAAAAAAGTACATACTTTAATTAAAAATACTTTGTTGCTGAGAAATGCTAACCATCATCTGAACTTTCAGTGAATTGGGATTTTCCACTATGGAGGGTCTTGAGTTCATGTTGATGGCTGCCGAGGGATGGGGGTGGTGGTTGCTTAAGGCTGGGGTGGCTTGGCAATTTCAGAAAAATAAGGCAACAGTGATGTTCGAAGCATTGAATGAATCTTCCTTTCATGAATGATTTCTCTGTAGAATGTTTCACTTATAGTAGAACTTCTTTCAAAATTGGAGTCAGTCTTCTTGAACCCTGTCACTGCTTCACCGACTGGCTTTGTGTAATATTTACACCCATTTGTTGTCCTTTCAGTAATCTTCATGGCATCTTCACCAGGAGCAGAAGCCATCCTAAGAAACCACTTTCTTTGCTCATCCGTAAGGAGCAACTCCTCATCCATTCAACTTTTATCAGGAGATGGTGCCAGTTCAGTCCCATCCACAGGCTCCACTTGTCATTCTAGTTCTTTCGCTCATTCCACCACATCGGCCGTGAATTCCTCCACTGAAGTCTTGAAAACCTCAAAGTCCTCCGTGAGGATTGGAATTCGCTTTTTCCAAACTCATGGTGATGGTGATATTTGGACCTCTTCCCATCATAAATATTATTAATGGGATCTAGAATGGTGAATCCTTTCCCGATGGTTTTCATTTCCTTTGCCCAGATCCATCAGAAGGACCATTATCCATGACAGCTATAAGCCTTACAAAGTGTATTTTTAAATTTTTTTCAAGGATTATTTATTTATGTATTTGAGAGAGTGAGTGTGTGTGAGCTGGTTGGAGGGGCAGGGCAGATGGAGAGAATCCCAAGCAGACTCCTTGCTGAGCATAGAGCCCAACTTGGGGCTGATCCCATGATCCTACGATCATGACCCAAACTGAAACCAAGAGTCAGACGCTCTACTGACTGTGCCACCCATGGCCCCCCAAAATGTATTTTTAAAATAAGACTTAAAAGTTGAAATGATTCTTTGGTCCGTGAATTGAAGAATGGGTGCTGTTAGGAGAGATGAAAATGTTAATCTCATTGAATACCTTCATTAGAACTCTTGCATGGTGAGGTCAATTGTCAATGACAATATTATTTTAGAGGACTTTTTTTTTTTTTTTCACCTAAGCAGTAGGTCTCAACAATGGGATTAAAATATTCAGTCAACCATGTTGCAAACACATGTACTGTCATCTAGGCTTTGTTTTTCCATTCAAAAGCACAGGCAGAGTAGTGTAGCATAATCTATTAGGGTCCTGGGACATTCAGGATGGTCAGTGAACACTGGCTTCAACTTAAAGCCACCTGCTGCATTAGCTCCTATTAAGAGCTGGCCTGTCTTTGAAGCTTTGGAACCAAGCACTGACTTCTGCCTGGCTGTGGAAGTCCTAGATGGCATTTTCATCCAATAGAAGGCTACTTTGTCTATACCGAAAACCTGTTGTTCAGTATGGCCGGCATCATGAATGATGGTAGCTAGATCTTCTAGATGGTTTGCCGTCGCTTTGACATCACCTGCTGCTTCACCTTTCACGGTCATGTTAAGGAGAAGGCTGCCTTCCTTAAACCTCACAAACCACCATCTACAGGCTTCAGACTTTTCCCCTGCACCTTCCTCACCCATCTCAGTCTTCGTGGAATTGGAGAGTGTTAAGGACTTGCTCTGGATTAGGTTTTGGCTTAAGGAATGTTGGGGCTGGTTCAATCCAGACCACTAAAACTTCATATCAACAAGAAGGCTGTTTTGCTTTCTTATCATATGTGTGTTCACTGGAGTGGCACTTTTATTTTCCCCCAAGAACTTTTCTCTTGCATTCACAACTTGGCTGTTTGGCACAAGAGGCCTAGCTTTCAGCTGATCGTGGCTTTTGACAAGTCTTCTTGCTAAGCTGAATCATTTCTAGCTTTTGATTTAAAGGGAGAGATACGAAACTCTTCCTTTTACTTGAATACTTAAAGACCATTGCAGGGTTAACTGTTCTAATTTCAATACTGAGTCTTGGGGAATAGGAAGACCCAGGGGATGGGGGTGGGGGGAGAGAAAACAGGAAACTGCTGGTTGGTGGAGAAGTCGGAACACACACAGCATTCATCGATTAAGTTTGCTGTTTTATATGGGTGTGGTTTATAGCACCCCAAAACAAAAAATGACTGATTGCCATAGCAAACATAATAATAATGAAAAAGTTCAGAATATTGCAAGAATTACCAAAACATGACCCAGAGACACAAAGTGAGCCTATGCCATTGGGAAAATGGCTCAGATAGACATGTTCAATGAGGGGTGGCCACAAACCATCAGTTTGTAAAAATGCAGTATCTGGGTGGCTCAGTTGGTTAAGCGACTGCCTTTGGCTCAGGTCATGATCCTGGAGTCCTGGGATCGAGTCCCGCATCGAGCTCCCAGCTCCACGGGGAGTCTGCTTTTCTCTCTGACCTTCTCCTCACTCATCCTCTCTCTCTCTCTCTCTCTCTCTCTCTCAAATAAATAAATAAAATCTTTTTTAAAAAATGCAGTATCTGTGAAGCTCAACATGAAATACAATAAAATGAGATATGCCTGTATTAGGGTTTTCCCATGAAGTGGAATCGGTGAGATTTGCAATTGACTCTTGAACAACACAGGTTAGGGGCGCTGATGCCCCTGCACAGTTGAAAGTCCACTGTGATTCCTCCAAAACTTTAATAGCCTGCTGCTGACAGAAGCCTTCGAGATAACAAAGCATTGATTCACACAAATTTTGTGTATGCATCATGTATCATATTTTTACAATGAAGTAGGATAAAGAAATTGTTAAAATCCTAAGGAAAAGAAAATGCAGTTACTGTACTGTAAAAAACGTACATCTAAGTGGCCCGGTGCAGTTCAAACTTGTTTTGTTCAAGAGTCAACTGTGTATATTGAAGATTTGTTATAGGAATTGCCTCATGCAGTTTTTGGAGGCTCAGAAGTCCAACATATATGGTCAGCAAGCTGGAGAACCAGGAACACTGGTGGTATCATTCCATTTTGAGTCCAAAGGGCAGGGAATCAGGGGAGCTGATGGTGTAAATCATGGTCTAAGGAAGTCCCAGGTACCAGGAGCATGGACATCCAAGGGGAGGAGAACTTGGATGTCCCAGCTCAAGCAGAAAGATAGCACATTTATCCTTCTTCCACCTTTTGTTGTATTTAGGCTCTCCAAAGATTGGGTGCTGTCTATCAGCATTGCTGGGGTGATCTTCTTTACTCCTCTACCAATTCAAATGCTAATCTCTTTGAGAACCGCCTCCTGGCACAGTTAAAAGCAATGTTTTACCAGCTGTCTGGGCATCCCTTAGCCTCATCAAGTCGACACAGAAAATTGACCAACACAACTTGGAACCCATTTAGGGAAATAAATCTGAGTCCAATATTGCTGATCCCATCATGCCACCCTTCCCCTTTGTTCTGTCCTACAGCACGGATGTCCAAGTTCTCTATTTAAGTCATTCGTTTCCTTCCAACTTTCTTCTTCCGTTGGCCACAAACAAAGATGGGGTTTAGGAAACCATGTTTCTTTTAATAGCTATGCAACATAGAAAATTACAAAGAGCTTGGAAGGGACTTAGAGATCCCGTAGGGGCTGTCATGATTGTTGGTTAACCTTATAAATTATATTCCAGAATATTTACTGGCTGGTTTTATTGACTCCTCTACTGTGTCCAAGGGAACATGGATCCCTATGTTTTGTCCCATAAGTTCAGTCCCTACAGAAGAGATGCACTAATGATAATGGGAATGTCAAATAGGGAGTAAACTAGGATCGAGACATTAATGTTACTCACATGTGTTTTGACAAATGCCTTAAAGACCATTCTCATCCAATCCTGGCCACCATTTGGGCCATGTCTTATAATTGGGAAGCTGGATTTTTAGAGTAGGAGGCAAACTGCCAACTGAGGGCTGGAGCTCTTTCCCTACAGTTGGTGGTCTTAGAGCCCGACTGTCCTTGGATGTTGAGGAGGAAGGCTGATGTCTGAAGAGATGCAGGTCAGAGAATAGGGTAGTATGGGGCAACTACCACAGGAAAGTGGAAACTTCACGGAAGAACCTTTAGGTAGTTGAGTTTTGGCACTCAGTTTCCCTGTGCAACCCCTGGCCTGCAACCCCTCAGAGCACCTCTGCCTTGGACCTGGCCTCGGATGCTGGGGTGGGAAAGGGTTCACAGAACCAAGAAGCCTGGATGCTCCTTTCCTGGCCCAGAGTGGATTCCCAAGGCCTGTGGTCTCCTGGCAGGTTGTTCCCTCTGGACTTTGGAAGATGTGGCCATTTTATCCTTTAAGCTAAAGTTGAAGCTGCCTGGAGTTGTAGGTCATTCTTGGCTAGTTTTGGGCCAGCTCAGTGTTCAGGGTCTTTTGAGAAGGTCAAATAACCTAAGGCTCAAAGGAGGGAAGGATAGTACCAGAATGTTCCAGAGGTTGAGGTTGTCTGGGTATTTCATGTTGCCTTCATTTTGTGAACCATTAGGGGTTTATGTGCTCCTGTCACTGATAATGAAAAATGAGTGTCCCCACTAGCTACCACAGAGGATGTTTCAAGTCAGTCAAATAGTTCAAATCTTGGAGAGGAGTGAAGAAACACAAAGGGATTGAGGCTTCTGACTGGAACGACCTGCTCTGAAGTCAAGCAATTTCTGAGAAAGTTTCCCTAATGTAATGAGGTGCAGAAACTCTCATTCATACTACTTAGTTTAATTGTATATATGAAGTTAATCTATTCCTTTAATGAATCTGGAGGCATGTATCCCAAAATATTCAGGGGTAGGATTACAGGAGACTTTCACTTCATATATAAAAACATATAATTTATAATGTTTTATTCTCTTTTCTGTATAATTATAGCCCTTTTCAAACAGTGGGAATGCATTTTTATAATCAGAGAAAATATACACAATTAAAAAGGTAATAATGGCCTAGACAAGGCTATTTAAATGCCATGAATTGAGAAAAATGTGACAGACAGAATTTATAATTCACTAGATGTGTTAGCAAACATGACCCAGTGATTGGTCAAAAGAAACTTATTTTAAGATCATTTAACTAACATAGTGACTTGACGTTTGAATTCATCCTTCACTCATTTGGCTTTTGAGTCCTTTCCCGAGCCCTGTTGTTTGTCACAGTGTGGATTGTGTCCCAAGGATGTTGAGGTGCCCTGCCCATGGTTCCTGGCCCCCTAAAGTGCTGTTTTGCTGACGGTGACAGCCCCGTTTCCTCCAGGTGCTGCTGGTAAGGGACTTTAGCACGTGCTGCCAAGGGCCCTCAAGAGGCATGCTTGCATCTCTGCAGGGTGGAAAAGGTGATGCCATTAGGTGGGCAGGAAGGGATCTTTGTGTGCAGTGCATAGACGCCCCCCCTTGGCCAGGGGTTTAGGACCATGAGCTGGAGCCCATTATGCCCCATTGGGTAAGCTACTTGTGGCACTGTGCCCCAGGGCAGATAGGGCACTGGGTCAGAGAGTGAAATTGCTCAGCACTGGGAATGCCATGGTGCTTGGTGCTCTGGCTTCCCTTGCCAGGCAACGTGTCCTGGCTCTTAGGAGAACCCACCAAGCTGTCATCCAGGAAGGACTTCTAGGAAGGGGCTGCCTTTGCAAGGCTGGACCCCATGGAAGGTCTGGAAATGGTGAGGTGGGGGAGGGGCATTTAGCTTCCTCTCCTGTTCCTCTCACTTTGTTCCATCCTGATTCTCTTTGTTTGCCCTGAGTTGTCAGAATATTTAGATATGTTGTGTGTACTTGCCGTATTTATTGAACCACTGGAAGGTTCTTATTAAAGATACAGATGTCCTGCAATCTCTTTCCTTCCCCCCTCTGAAACAGTCCTCATTACAGGAAAGAAACGCAATTTTTATTTACCATTGTGTTTGCTTTTAGGGGTTCATGATTTTTAGGTGAAAAAGGACTCAGAAGGACTTTGGGGCTGGAGACAGTGATCTAATTAGAACACAGTTATAACCGAACTCTCTGGTTGTCCAGATCCAGGATTCTGTGGCTCCTCTCCTAACTAGGAGCCTGCAGGAACAAGTCCGATGAAGCAGTAAAGCTTTGCCATTTTATGAATCACTAATGGCCAGACAGGCCACGGTGGAGGCCAAGCCATTCACAGCATGTGGAGGAGAGAGCTGGGAGGTCGGGGTGCACTGTCCCAGAGCAGAGTCCCTTGCCCGCAGCCCTGAGATGTGGGTGTATGGGAATGGGATGTGGACTGGGGTTCTGGGCCCCCTGCCTAGAGATGCCGCAGAGACAGCAGTTTCTTTAAGGTGACACAATAGGGTTTTGTTCCTCGAGTGCCCTTTTCTCGAAGCCCCCTGAGACTGAAGAGGAAAAGATCCATGTTTCTCCCTCTCCAAGATGTTGCTTAAGGCGACTTCTCTGACTCCTGGTTCCCTGTAGCTGGGAAAGGTCTGTAGAATACTTGACACTTTTATGTGTAAGTCCATTTTTAAGCCAGTTGAGTCACTGAATCCCTGCGATCAAAGGCAATCATTTCACCTCTTTTAGCCACTTCAAAGCAAGTCATGGAAAAAATTAGGCATCTGAAAGCAAATTGAGTTATACATCAAAGAAAAACTCTCTTGACCTTTCTTCCTTCCATAATCAATTGTTACTAAGTGTGAAGATCCAAACTGGATAACCAGTACAGTGTGGGGGGGGGGGAGGTGGGGATGGAGAAGTCAGGTACACCACAGGACTCAGGGAACACTTTCCTGACCAAGGAATGTTCCTGGAGCTGCCAGAACCTGGAAAACACACAGGCTGAGGCTTTTGTCTGAGAAGTACTTGTTAGCATTAGTGGGGGAAGCAAGGACCACACACAACCCCGCAGAGTCCGGTTAAATTGGGGGGCGGTGCTGGGCGCTACCATGGGATGTGCTGTGAGACTCCATGGTAGAAAGAGCCAGTGTTGGCAGCAGTTGTCTGGCGAGGAGGGATTTCCTAGCAGGTCTCTGGAGGTCTGTAGAGCCTGGTGAGAGGGGAATGGGGCACCCCAGAAGGAGAAGAGGCAGGAGGGGGCACGGGCTGTGCACGAGGGTATTCGGATCCCACTTCTTGGGTGGGAGGAGGGTGAAGAAGCTGGATGGGGGGAGTGGCCGCCATTAAGGATAGGTCCCTGTGGCTGGGTGGAATGCTCCAGATAAACAAAGCTGGGTACTAGGTAAAGTAGTAAAGTAAAGTTGTAGTAAAGTAGTAAGGGCAGATTTTAATCAGTAATCTACTGCAGAAGGGAAAAGGGTCTAGCATGAACCGGACTCAGCTGTGATTTGTGCCGAGGTGGCTGGGCAGTTGGAAGAGAGAGGGAGTGAACGGAGAGGGGCAAGTGGAGGCTCAGAGTCAGGGAAGTGGAACATTATAAAAAGTGGAAAGGAGACGTTGGTCCATGTGAAACCCGTGTGAACTGGCACTTAGCAAAGTTAGGCTCCTACCTACCTGCAGAGGCTGGGAGACAGTGGATGTGTCTTCAGGTGTTGTCTGCGACAAACTGAATTCTTTTGGCAGTTATAAGATTTTGCCCTTTGTTAGGGGGGGCTTGAGTCATCCTAGGAATGTGACCTTGAAATGTTAGGAACTGTTCGTGTTTGTTCAAGTCTTTCTTTTTTTTTTTAAGTAGGCTCCAAGCCCAATGTGGGGCTTGAACTCATGACTCCGCGATTAAGGTTCACATGCTTTACATAGCCAGGTGTCCCTGTTCAAGTCTTTACAGGCCAAGGTGGAGGTCTGGTGGAAAAGAGGGCTCAGAGGGACTTGGCTAGAGTCTGGTCAAGCAGAGACCCTTCCTCAGGAGGCCAGAAAATGGAGTTGATAAAGTGGGAATAATCGGATGAAACAGACATTAAAGGAGATTAGATAGCCAGTGAATATTAATCCTTTTCCATTGAATCTTAGGGCAACAAATGATCAAAGAGACTGTTAAAGTCCTCCCTTTACAGAAGAGATAACTTAAATCTAAGGGGTCAAATGACGTGACAATGGTCAGAATATATGTAGACTACCACTGTGTGTGTGTGTGTGTGTGTACACATGAACATACCAGGAATGTGCTAGGCAGTATGGGAGCAAAAACATTTGTCCTACAAAAAGACTTCAATATTAGTGAATAATTTGCATTTCTTATGCATAAGCAGATTTTGATAATGATCTCAATTCATGATGCCATGAATTGCCTCCATGTACCTCCCCCCACCCCAACCTTCTTCCTTTGACCTGTCTTTCCAGTAGATTGCCCAGTGAGATTGTGCTGATGTCCATGCCCCCCCCCCCATTCCCCATGACTCTTCCCAGCCACAGCTGCAGGGAGCTGGTTCAGAAACAAATGAGACTTTCCTAAGAACCGATCACCAGATCTAGACAGAAGCAGCTATTACAACCATCACGCTCCACCAAATAGCTAAAACTTCCTAAATGATGAGGAGAAACAAGTAAGTTCTGTGGATTGGGTTTTTCAAACTGGCCCGCTTCGATTCAGGGCGCTTTGATGTCCCAGTGGGAGATGGCTTTTCTGAGTCTCAGACACCGTGGGTCCACTGGCTGGGGCCTTCTGTTCCTCGTGGCTGCTCTAGACATCCTGAGCCTTCCTAACCCATGCGGTGCTTTGTGTACTGCCTTCGATTTGCTGTGCGTGTTCTAATACCACATCACCAGGCCATTAAAACAGTGGACAAAATTTGATTTAAATCTGTAGAGAAATATTTGCACACATGCATGATGATGTCCAGTGTCCATCAAAGGTTTCTATGGTGGAAACCAGGGTAGCTGAAATGTCCACCCAGAAGAGGAAATGCAACTTAATTATGGTTCTTTTGTCCTAGGAACATGAAGCATGAGGCTCTTGCCTGTGGCTCCAAGGATGTTATTACTACTGACAACCATTTAAGTTTTTCAAAGGCTTTTTTCTGCTTGAATGGTTTTTAAACTTTATTCTGAAAGTTAGAAGTTTCTGCTAGACTCTAGAAAAGTGGAGAGTGGCTTGAATTCTATTGCTCACTGTTGTGATGAGATGTTATATATAAACTGTAGCAGTCAAATGCATTTGGTTCTTGATTTATATCTTTGTAGCAACCTTGTTCCACAGAACAGGCCAACTTCAATATTAGTGAATAATTTGCCCATCTTAAGTATAAGCAGATATTAGTGATCTCAATTAAGGGTCATCGTGATGTCATGAATTACCTCCATTACCTGCTTTGCTTTGGGATTCCAAAGTTTTCCCAAAATCCAAAGCTGGGATTCCAATAGTTTTCCTCTCCTGTCCTGACTCCTTCCTTCTTGTGGCACTGAAAGAACATTCAAGACTTCTGTGGAATCTCAAGCTATTTCCAAGCCTAGTTTTCTTGTGTTGTGTTGGGCTGGAAGCATTTGGGAGTATTTTTTGCTTTTGAAGAGTATAACTCTTTTTGGTAAGGCTTTTAAAGCATTGTGTAGCTGGTTGGAAATAAACCTGAATTTCCCTTAGCTTTTTTTCCCCCCTCCCCTGAAGGAGAAAAGCAACAGGCCGGAAGGAAGGAGGGGAGTGGTGGAAAATCATTACTGCATTCTGTGTTTGCTGTCCACTTCTCTTTTCTTAGTAAATTGCTTCAGGAATTTCTGCAGTCAGCTATAATCTACTCTTGAAAGGCCGCCTTTTGGACCCAGCTCTTCAAGCGAGCCAAAACTCTCTAGGACCACAGAATTTCAGAGAAGACAATGAAAAGAAAGGGAGTATTAACATGTGGTCCTTCTATTGAGATTGTGAAATTTCCTTATGTTGTTGTAAAGGCGGCTGGGGAAAAGGTAGAAAGCTCTGTTTTGGGGGAGGCAGTGTTCATCACTCTCCCTTTCTCCCCCACTTCTTTTATTCTCCTTTCATGCAAGTTGGTTGCCACAGAGAGCTTTTTGTATGTGGTTCTGAAAATGGGAGCACCTGTGTCCTATGGGTACCATGGACCTAAGGGTACCATGGACAGATACCGAACAAATATCTTTGTCTTGGTATTTTGAATTAGTGCCTCACCTCAAAATAAACCTAAAATGCAAATTATGAAGATGTGTCTTTAATTCTTCCTGAGTTAATTAACTATGGAAAGTAATGTTGGGCATAGGTTAAATGCAATTGAAACCACCAAAGACAAAAGAATTTTTATCTGACAGCCGGCATCTTAAAATTCTTTCCCTTCCTCCCCGGGAAAGGAGAATTCTCTATGCTACCAAACCAGAGGCAGGCTTTCTGTACACGCACCTCCTGCCATTGATCTCGGTGAGAGTGAGAACAAATTAATTCATGTTTCCTTAATTCCAAACAATGATGTGAAGGCAGCATGCCACTATTTTGCATCAGGATCTGGGTTGGAGTTTTAAGGAATTAGGCAGCAGGTGGGTGTGTCTCACACTTAAAGATCCTGAAAGCTATTCCTAGCTCTCAGAGATTGTAAAAAAGAAGGGGGTGGTAACAGACTTCAAATACCCTATTCATAAGATCAGAGGAAGAGGGAGGGGAGGGAAGGTACTGATTCTTTCATTTACTCCACAAAAATGTATTCTGTACCTATTATGTGTCAGTCACTGTTTACGGTCCAGGGGCTCTAGCAGTGCATAAAGCATGCAGAAATCTCTGGTCCAGCAGAGCTTGCATTGCAATAGGGGAGACAGTAAGTGAGGCAAGTAAGTAAAATATTAGAGGGCAGCATGTGTTGAGAAGAACAATAGGGGAGTGGTTCTGAATTGTGTGTATGTGGGTGCATGTTGGCAATTTAAAATAAGGTAGCCGGGGAAGATTTCACCCAGAAGGGGATGTTTTCTCAAAGGTCTGAAGATGTGAGGCCATGAATCAAATGTGGACGAGGGGAAAAGCAGGACAACCAGACAGGATGCTACTACATGACCCAGGTGAGGGAAGATTGCTTCTTTGGCCAGGGGCGTGGAAAGGCAGTCATAAGAAAGGGCTGGAGGGAGGCCCTTGCCGGATGAGGCTGAGGGCGAAGGAGGGAGAAGCAGGAAGGCTGGCCGCAGGGCTCTAGGCTAGTGCAGAACAGCCTCCTGTTCCCTCTGCTATGGTCTCTGAAGCAGTCACCTAAAGACTTTCAGTTTATCCTGTTCAGTGCTTGGTGGAATTGCTTTTACACTAGTTTATAAGCAAATTGGGAGCAAACCTTTTTAATCTTTCCTTCCTACCTCATGAGGTCTAGTAAATGTTGATTTGAACACAACTGAATATTCCACGATCGGAGACAGATTAAGAGACAACATTGTGGAATACCTCCAGGTTCAAAATGCATGACTCGTCTACAGTAAGAATGATAGCCAAGGGCCAAGATGGCCTGTTCCCTGAGCCAGCCAGATGCACTCATGCCCCAGGAACAGAGGCATGAACTCAGAACGCTGGGAAGAGAGGCAGAGCCTCTCTGCTAATGCATCCCCCAGACTCCCCTGACTGTGCTTTGGGAGAGAAGGATTAGAAGAATTTGAGGGTTTTGCCAGGTAGTGACTTCCATTTGGAAGGCTGGGTCCCTGCAGGTGACCCACTGTTGTTAGCATGTCCCAAGCCCAGGACCAGGCAGCTGGGTGGCGTGGCTCACGGGGAGCCAGGAGCCATCTGGGTCAGCGCTGCCGGATGTGAACAGAGCTCCCAGTGGAATCGGGCTCAGCTCGGGGATCTTCTCAGCAAGCTGGTCAGGGTCTCTGAGCTGAGGAAGCGAAGGACAAGTGGTGCCAGTTCATTCAGACATGCTCTTTACCCTTTCTAGCTTGTCAGTTTCTGGTGTTCTGCTGCAGATGAGTTCATCTATTTCTTGCATTTCAGAATCATGTATGTATCAGAGGCCTCTACCTCCCCTGGCTCCTGTTCTGTTCCCAGGAGGAAAGGTCATAATGCTAGTAAAGTATATTACCAAGTATTTTCACAGGTGCTGGGTGGGTTTTTATATTACTCTAATTTTTCTGGTGAAGGACTAGGTCAGGGATATAGGTGCCAGCCTGGTCTGTCTAGCCAGTGGCCTGTCTTGACGACCACACGCTGCGTGATGGGTGAAGTATTTTATCCTCTCCCAAGCTGCTTAATGAGCTCCGAGGCTTGGGTTTAAGTATCAGGATTAGAAGCACCTGTAGTCGTTACGCTTTGTGGACTCCTTCAAATTCTAAGTAGTCTCCTTTGGTGGGTGGCCTCTCCTTCTGGGTCCTCGGGTGGTAACTCAAAGCCACAAGATCAGTGGTTCTCCCAGTGTGATTCTGGGATCTGGGAGTGGGTACATGTGCAGAAAGTTGGGCCGACCTCCGATCTGCAGAACCCTGACCGTTGACCACCTCCCTTGGAGGTTTCTGTGTGCATTCCAGCAAGAGTTGATGGAAGCTAACGTGCTTCTACTTCCGGCCTGTTGTAAAGGAGACCCTGTCCCATGACCGTCTCCACCGGGGTGTCTTCCCTAATCTGGGCCGCCCTGCCTCTCATGGCTGCTGATTCCTCAAGATCTTTTTGTTGCTGATTCCTCAAGACCTTTTTCTGTTCAGTTGTCCAGTTCTTTCAATCTACGTCCCAGAAAACATGTAGTGTGAAATTCGGATGATCTGCTTTGCCATTAAAGGTGACTGTAAAGGTTCTCTGTCCCTCCTGTGCCATATGCCACCTATGCCACTGGATGGGGCCTCTGGGGGGCTTTTTAAATGCTTAATTCATGGAGATGCTAAAAATGTTTCCCTGACTTCAGGCTGACTTTGCTTAAATTTAGATGTGCTATATCTACAGGCATTAACCGATGAAATATGGCTAAGATCTCACAGTCTTAGATCTCAAAGAGAATATAGGAAACAGGCCACCTCATAATTTCCAGGCTAGGAGAAAACAAAACAAGTCTCTGCTTCTTTGCAAGGCAAAGCAAGAGTTTGGGTGCTTGGTTTTGTTCTAATGGCACCTTTATCTGCAGTCAGTGTTTGAGGGAGACTCTAAGTGTGGTATAATGACGGGTATTCATGTCTCTCTCCTGAGGAAAGAGCTCCAGCTCCTCAGGGGGTGTGGTGACGGCTGGGGCCCTGCTGTCCGACCACAAAGATTACTGAGGACATTTTCCATGCCTGTGGCTCTGGTCTGTGTGGAGTTAGGGCTGAGCCCAAGGGAGAACCCACTGGGGGCCGCCATAACGAGCCGCCCTTGCCAACTTCCCATTCTCGATTTTGTCACTCAAAGTGCCGCCCGCCCTTGGCGGTTGCCACCAAGATAATGGTTCACGCAGACGGTGCGGCTGAGCCAGCCCTGTGCTCTGGGATCACTCGAGTTCCTACTCCCAGAAATTGGTCTGCCCTTGGGAGGGCACGCAGGCTGCCCTCTGTGCCTGAGGGAGTATGTGTGGCGCTTGGGCATTAGGGGGTGGGGGGTGGTAGATGACCTTGAGTCAAAGAGAACTTCATCTCTTGTGAAGGCCCTCTGGGGTCCCCTTCACCGCCAGCATGCCCCACCTTTTGTCCTGTACCATTCAGAAGTCTGCTTACTTTCCCTGTCTGAGGTAACCCAACCAGGGGTAGGTCTGCCCACTTCACAGTGATGTGAGGACAGCTCATGGGGTGAGAAGAACGTGCCCTTTTGCTTGGCCTCCTTTGTCAGTGGTCTGTGGTTCTGACTCTTTCTTTTTTTTTTTTTTTTTTTTAGATTTTATTTGTTTATTCAACAGACAGCGATCACAAGTAGGCAGAGAGGCAGGCAGAGAGAGAGGAGGAAGCAGGCTCCCCACGGAGCAGAGAGCCCGATGTGGGGCTCGATCCCAGAACCCTGGGATCATGACCTGAGCCGAAGGCAGAGGCTTTAACCTCCTGAGCCACCCAGGCGCCCCCTGACTCTTTCTTTTAAAGGCTCCTTTGACTCAGCCTCCAGTGTGGCATGATGGTGAGGGTACCGGGGCAGTGAGAGGCCGACCTCGGGAGCCAATCATGGTTCGATCACAACCCGATCACAGCCCATGGGTGGTCTACTCTAGCTGCACCCAGCCCCCGCTCCCCACCAGTCCTGGCCAATCCCCGGGCTGCCCTGATACTTCTTCTTTTTGCACTGACTCAGGTGGAGCAGGTGGAACCCAGGGTGGATCCGCTGGAGGCAAAGACCCTAGAGGGAAAGGAAGGCAGAGTCAGCCAGATGTGAGAAGTGGGGCTCAGTGGACTGGTGGGGAAAAAACTGCTGGAGTGCTTTCGTTTTCCCACAGATGGCACCACTGTGGTAAGACCCCATGCACATCCACTGAATGTAAAACTTAGCGCAAAGCCTGGTGCATAATGGGTGACATGGTGTTGGTTGGGAGAATATCATAAAAAGCTACTCCATTAACCTTCCGTGTGACTGAGGACTCGTCCAGGAGTCCGCCTGTGTCTGATCCAGAGAAATGATCCTGCCCATCCCTGGGTCCTGTCCATGATGTCATAAGACTCCAAAGGTTACCTAGAAACCCAGGTCTCTCACTTCTTGGGGTTTGTCACATCAGTGCTCTCATCTATGCCTGCCTTTATTCACCTGGATAACTCTGACCCCAGAATTTGCCTGACATCTTAGGCTTCTGGCCTGAACCCCCAAGTTTACTGGACCCCCTGCACCCCCAGCAAGCCCTCCTGTGTTTCATCACTTTCCACATTAGACTGAACCTGTCTGTCGATAGATCCATCCTATTAAACTCTCAGTTCCTCCTTGGAGAACCATCTTTTGTGCATCTTTGAGGCTGAGAGCAGCTCAGAGGCCACAGCCATTGTTTCCTGTGTGATGTCCCTCTGGAGCTCCGTGTTCCCAAGGGGAAGTTACGGCTAGGCAAATAGTCAATTTCTTTAGGAACCACTGATGAAATATTAGGGTTAGAAAGACGGAATCCCGTGAGGCTTCAGTCACTAGGTTTTTCTGGTCCTCTGCAATGGAAGTCTGCCCAAAACTTGAAGCTGTAGGCACGACGCTTCCTGATTATGGTCTCCGCTCTATCTCACTCTCCCAGCTGTTCCCGCAGAGGGGATGAAATGGGACGCTTGGGTCATTTATGGATCCTTGGCTTAGCCCTCCTTGGCACAGCCTGGAAATAAGCACAGAGGGAAAGTGTCAGGAGGTTAGGAAGGATTGAGATGTGGTTTGTCCTTTTGATGTGTAGAGACCTTCAGTTCAGATGTGAGTTTTTTATAGGACAAAACCGATATTAAAGGTTTGAGGCACTTAACGGTAAAAACGCTATGGTCCTCCCAGTCCTCACTCCTTGGTTAGAGAATAAACTCTTAACAGGAGGGTTGTTGTAAAAAATAAATAAATAAAAATAAAAACCAGAAACAACCCAAACATTGGTGCAGTTTTGTTTGTATTAGCACACTTGCCATAGATTAATGGCTGCTTCCATCTTGAAGAAGGCTTAAGGGAAGAGCCCGGCCCCAGGGGGTGGGTCAGGTGAACTGTGGGGTTTTGCCACTCTGCTCTGTGACATGATTGATGCCAGATTGTTCCCTTTTGACCCCAGCTAATGATCCTTATCTTTTCTCTGGGGATTAGACATTTACTTCTTTTCCTCAGAATGTTTAGGGCAGGGATGGTGAGTGTTTTCCCTGTCAAGAGCCATTGACCCCAGGAAGGAAGAGGCTGTTTCTTTGGGGCAGTGGTCATGGTTCGAGGGGCATCCCCAGGGCCAGCCAGGGCTGTCTGAGCTCAGGCAACCTTCTCAGCACACAGAAGGACCTGACGGATGACAGGAGGGGCCTGGTCAGCCCTGTGAAAGCCTTGCCTATTCACTATAGGAAGTCTTGGGTATTTTTTAGAAACGCCATTGAAGCCTTTCGGGTTGGAGAGAGAAGGAAAAGTGGTTTTTACTGAGCACTAAAATGTGCCTGATGCTTTACCAACATTATTGTGTTCTTCAAAATGTGGGGGATGTGTACCTCTCAAAGTGTGCTGCTCATAAGAGAACCAAGGCACAGAGAAAAATCTTCTGAAATGCCAACATCAGTTTAGTAGTCTAGATGGTGGTATTACCCAAGGTTACGGCGAAACAGCACAGAAGGCTAAGGGCAAACCACAGCAGGGCGCAGTGCAGGGTCGGGACCCTGCCAACTGGGAGGGCAGGAGATGGCAGGTGATGTGGACACTGTGCCCCAAGGGTGGGCAGGACAGGAGGTCAGGGGCCAAGCGTGGCGGGTTTGGTGAGTAGAGGATGGGAAAGAGGAGCTACTTTGCAGAGGCCAAGGCCAGGACTGTCCTGGCTACAGTCAGGCCTGGGTAAGGTGGCTGAGTATTTTCACGTGTGCGCTCAGGGGCTTGTGGGGTGCATACATGGTTTCTGGCCCTTGGATCAGGATGGTTCTTTGCTAAGTTTTCTCCCTGGAGGGAAAGTAGAGTTGGGCTTGATCCCAGATGGAGAGAGATGGTCTCTCCATCTGGGACTCTGGATGCTTCCAGAAGAGCAGAGCTGGGTTTCTTTGTTGAGGCAAACTGCCTTCCCCTTCTGCCTCCCACCCCAGGAGGGGGCGAGCAGTGTTTGCTGCAGGCCAGTGAGGCCGTGATGCTGCAGCCAGCTCTGAGGAGAAAACCCCTCAGCTGAAGCAAAACCAACTTAGTGCTGTGGATTCCGGGTTGTTATTAGAAGAGAAGTAGAAAGAGAAAAAGAAGTGATTTTGAAAAAACATACATCTAAATGTTTTAGCTGAATTCTAAAAGAAAGGGAATGATAAAAGCCTGTAAATAAAATATCTGGAAGTTCTCCAGTTTCCTAAGGAGGGGCGAAGAGAGCAAAGAGAGAAGGAACTAGAGCAAGAGAGGACAGGGGGAGGGCAGGAGAGCAGGGAGCCAAGCCATTTACAGGACACCGAGAGGCAGAGGTGTAGACAGACCCAGGAGTTCTGAAGTAACAGGTCCCCGTTCCATGTTTTTCATACCACTGCCTGGCTCACGGTGTTTTTGCTGCTTTTCCGATGCTCATCTGGTCACCCCAGGCCAACAGCCTTTTTAGAGGGACACTGTCAAAATGCCGCTGGCCCTGGGCACAGGAGCAAGGGTTCTGTGGTTTGGACGAGGGCCCCAGCTTCTCCAAGGGGAGGTGTGGGGGAATTGGATGTCTCTGCGGACCTGTCTGTCTCTACCCGTCTTTGATCCTGAGGAGAAATTCTCCCCAGAGTTCCTGTCCATGACATGGCCTGCCGTACCGTATCCGGCCTGTCTGTCTCTGACAGGGGACGCTTCTGTGTAAGCGAAGATGGGAATAGACAGAAGTGTGCTTCCCTGGGCCCCAAAGCTGCCCAGCTGCCCGAAACTCAGAGGGAGAAACAGTTGCCTCCAAGTGAAGTCAGAGACGCCGGCTCTGCCTGGGCTGCCTGCCTCAGTGCCCATGAGGAGGTGGCGCCATGACTCCCAAGGTGACAAACCAGGAAGCGTGTGGACCTGGGCGGGGCACGGGTGGACGGCCACGGCCAACAAGCCACCAAGCATGTGGTTGCCTGATTTGAAGTCTGGTGCTGCCTCCTTAGCCAACAGCAGCCAGGAGGCCCTTTGTCACTTGAAGGGGGCCCTGTGTGACAGGTGTTAGAATAGAGGTGAATGCTAGGAGTTCACAGAGGGTTTGGGAGGAGAAGGACTCTGTCTTCAGGAGGGGGTGATGGGCACACAGGCAGGGGCGAGGTGGACGAAGCAGGAAAACCGTGTTCCAGGCTGGAGCGTGTGGCCTCTTCTGACCAGAGATCTGAGGACAGTCTTCAGCTGTCTTGGGGGTCCACGCCAGGGCAGAGGCACTGCTCACTGGTGGTGATTACCCATTGTGTCCCATGTCCCAGGGAGTGGTTTCCCCACAAGCCCAGAAAGATGGAGCTCTGGGGGTCCTTCACCCGTTTCACCCCATGTTCAGCTCTTTCAGTCACTCCCCAGTCCACCCCTCGTCACCATCCCCACTGTTCCTGTCGCGAACTTACTTGGTTTTCTGCTTCTACCCAGTCCCGTTCCAGTTCCTCTGCCCTGGCTGGCCGTGCTGGTCGGGTCTCCTGGAGTCCTGTGTCATTAGAGTCCTTCTTGCTTGAAATCCCTCCCACACCCTCTGTCACTGCCCAAGAGAGACACGGAGTTGAAACTTCACTCTGTGGCCTTGTGAGACCGTGAAGGCGAGGACTCCGCGGTGCCCCCAGGCTCATGCTGTCACCGCCACAACCTTCTTGCCCAAGTGCCAACCATACCAAAGTGAACCTGCTGCTTCCCGGAGCAGCACCCAGGCGGCACCCCTGCTCTTCTCTCGTCCTCGGGTTCCCCTCTGCACTGTGCTGCTCTCTGTGGCTGATTTTTACTTACCCTCGAAGTTTGTTCCATGTTAACCTCTTCTAGATCTCTGCTTGCCAGCCCCAAGTGCCCAGGTGTCACCTGCCCTTCCTTGGCATTTCCTCTGTGTTTCCATCCCCTTCTCACATAGCTTGGGCATGACTTGGGGGCATGTCTGCCCCCTCCCTCAACTCCAGATGTCTGAGCGGATCTTCCTCCACATCTGCTTCGGAGAGAATCAGGGATTTGTATAAGGATTATGTGACATAAATATTTAAACCGATTGTACTCCAAGGGACTTTGGGTTTAAATAAGGTGATCTCACAGGACTCCTGGCCTTTCCATCATTTGCATGTAGTTTCTTCATCCTCAGGCTGAATGGACCGCCCCCTGATGAATGGGGGGCAGGGGGAGCCCTCATGATTCCCTATTCCCCACCATCCCACAGGTACTTCTCTGAGCCAACCTCCAGAACATGAGCCTTTGCTTTTGTACGTTTGTGATTTGTCTCTGAATTAACATGGTGACGTGGACGTCGTGCTTAAGATGTGGGCGAGTTTCTGTGGCCCATTTTCTTTGTATTGTACAAACAGAACGTAACAGCCAGTTTCCATTTCTGCAAGCCAATTTTGGTCCCTCTCCCCCACTTCTTTAGACCCACAATTCCAGAGCTGGGGCCACGAACTCAGTAACACTCTGGTTTTAGTTGCTTTACCTGCAAGCTGAAGAGGCGGGGTTAGATCAGGCTTTTCCCCCATGGTCCATGGAATGTTCCTGGGGGAGCACAGTTAGTCCCTGTACCCTCTGATGTTAACATTTGTGATGACCTGTATATACCTTTGAAATTGTGACACGCAAAGCACTTAAACACTGCTGAGAAGGCAGGATTTCTAAAATTGGACCAAGCCATGCTTTCACTGAAAAATTTTCTCCAGTGCCACTTCGGTGGTTTTCTTTAAAATATCAACACGTCATAATGAGACAACAGTTGCAGATTGAAGTGGGGTGTACTTTCGGGTCATCAGTGTGTCGGCGGCTTACTCGAATTCATGGGAAGAATGGCCAGAGTGGAATTCCTTTGACTCGGTGCTGACAGGAACTGGGGGCCGCCGCCTTCCTGGCTGGGGAGTGGAGCATAACCTAAGCCTGGCCAGCGATTTCTGTCCCATTGCAGAATTGTTCTTCACCAGCTCTCTCTGACGGGTGAGTCTGAGGAGGAAACGTCTCGAAGCTAATGCCTGTCAGAGGAGAGTGCCTGTCCCTCTGCTCCATCCGAAAAATCATGGTGGTCACATTCTCTGTAGCTGGTGCCAAATGAGTTTTAGACGCAGGTGCACACATTTTGTCTGTGACTAAATCTCCTCAGTGTGGTGTCTTTTGTGGCAGCTCGAGGAAAGTTCTTGCTGCATCTGCGCAGAGAGGGGTCTCCCGGGTCCTGGTCGGAGTGTTTGCACAGAGAGCTTGGCTAATGGGTTTGGCCCGGGGTGAAAGGAGGGTGTGCTGAAATTATGAGCATTAAAGTCAGTGAATTTTATGGGTCTGAAGCATGATGTTCTCGATGTATCTTTCACTCCCGCACTTCTTGGCACACTCACAGATGCCCTATGTTCCTCCCCGCCACGTTCTTTCACTAAATGTAAATTGGTTCTCATGTTCTCACTGATTCCTTCTGATGTACAGGTCTGCTTTCCCCACACTAGGTTTTCTTCCCTGCGTCCTTAGCAGGAAACACAGGACCTCTGTGGCTGTCCTTTTAGTGTTCATGTGGGCGGGCCATGCGAGTTTCCTTTCCAGTGAAAGAACAGGAATGGCCCCTAATGGCCTTAAATTAATTTGCCCTCTGTTCATCATTATAAACTGGTTTAAAGTGTAATACCTTAATCGTATCTCTTAAAAGAACATGTTTCGTTTTAAAAGGCAAGAACCATGGAGAGAAAAGACGGGGGCAGTTATAAAGACTTTTTAACAAATGATGTTCTGGTCCTTCCTCCTTTCCCCACCAAATGTAGGCTCCTGATGGCCTTTTCCTCAAAGACTAGTGCTATACATCTGACTGTGCCCTGGGTAGATTCAGTTTGGAAGGAGGTGGGAAAACATATAAATACTTTGATTTATTGGCCAATCACGGGCTGTGCTTGACCTCAGTAGGAATCAATTGGCCCCATAGCTCCCCCAGCGGCTGGAACTGGCACTGCATCTTCCCTCGGACCTTCTGCTCTCTGAGCTCTCAACAGCTACTGTCCCAACCTTGGGGCAGTGCTGGAGGGAGGCGCGTTTCTCTTTGCACACCTCCCACCTGGCCATCTCCAGGCTTGGGGAGAATGGCAAATCTCCTGGATCCCAGCCGGAGCCCAGCCCAGTCCTTTACATACAGGATTCAGCTTTGAGTTGAGATGCTGTGGGTTTTTTTGTTTTTGTTTTTGTTTTGTTTTGCCAGGAAGGGCCCCACATTTCCCTGCTTAGTCATGTTGCCACCTTACTCCAAGGTGCTGACTCAGGACTCTTATACAGAGTCTGGCACAGCGAGAGCCATCGTCTTCTGTACCGTCTCTCCAGTAGAGGCTGTGTGTTCCTCAGCACGTGTTTACAGTGTAGGTGGACAAAGAGGAAAAGGGAGAGTCGCTCTGAATTCTTTTGCATATAGGAGAAGACTCTGGAACTGCCCTCCTGCTAGCATAGGGTGGGCTCTGGACCTCTCTCCCTGCTCTGCATTTGATGCCTTTTTTCTTCTGCATTGCCTCATTTTCAGGCAATAGGGGCAATATGGAATTCCCTCTCTTGGGACTCAGGACCCATGAGAAGAGACTGCACAATGTATTCGGTGTATTTGGAGAATCAGAGGACCCCACGCTCTGTCGCATCACCCATAGTCTAAAGCCCAGTGTGCACCTGGATCTGCACACGTGTAGAACCACACAGAAAGCAGAGGCTGCAGATACTGCGGCAGAACAAGGGAGCTCTGTGGGGCTCAGTCATCCTTCCCTGAGGAAGCCTTCCATGTACTGTAACCCGGGGCTGAGAATCACACCTGAGCTCTGCATAGATGGGCTGCTTCTAAAGGAGAAGTGATTAATGTTGAACAGGGAATGCATCCAAGAGCCATGTCCAGCATCCCCTCAGGAAGCTGCCAAGCTAGCCCTGTTCTAGGGGAAGCCCTTGATAGTCTCATCTACACTGAAGGGGAGGCCTGCACAACCATAGTGAGTCTGACTTTCTGTATGGTGAGGCCTGGATGTGCTACAGATAGAACACTCCATTTCTTGAGTCCTATTGTCCCCAGCAGTGAAAGCTCCAGACTACACCTCCCAAGACATGGTTAGCTCTGTATCAAGGAAGCCGGGGCTTGGGCTGTGGGAAGCAGTGCTTCTCCTTTGGCCTGTGGAGGCTGCTCATGAAGGACACCAAAGGCTATCAGTAGTCACTGGTGTGGGCATGATAGCTGATGTGATGAAATGTCCACTCTTCCCTTCTGCCAGCGGGAACCATGCCTCCCACAACGACAGATTATACCAGCTGAGCTCATGTTATTGCACTTGATTGTGCTTTCAGATATTACATTTTTTACAAAGTGAAGTTTTATGACAAAGTGAAGTTTTACCTGCATCAAGCAAGTGTGTTGGTGCCATTTTTCCCAACAGCATTTGCTTACTTGGTGTCCCTGTCATATTCTGGTAATTCTCACAATATTTCAAACTTCATTATTTGTTATGGTGATTTGCAATCAGAGATTACTACTTGTTGAAAGCTTGGGTGGTTGGCATTTTTTTTTCAATAAAGAATTTTTAAATTAAGATACGTGCACTTTTTTAAAGACTTAATGTTGTGCATGCACTAGATTACAGTAGCGTCAACAGAACTTTCATATGCACTGGGAAACCAAAAAGTGCATTTGACTTGCATTATTGTGATATTTACTTTATTCTATAGGTCTGGAACCGAACTTGGAATATCTCCAACGTATGCATCTATGTCATTTACAAACGTGCTTGGTTCCTAATCCTTTTTGTCCTCTAGGTGAACAGTGGTGTCTCCTAAAATGTATGTGAAGAACCAACAGAACAGGTCAGGTTGGGTCTAGAGACTATTGGTACCATTATGTTTTAAAAATGGCAATTTTGAGTTTTAGTTAAGCACTGTGGTTTCATTGCATACCATGATTTTGGTTAAAAAAGATAGTATCAGTGATCTTACAATAAAGGCAGTTCTGTAGGGACATCTGTGTGGCTCAGTTTGCTGTGCATCCGACTCTTGCTTTCAGCTCAGGTCATGATCTCAGTGTCCTGGGATTGTGCTCCTGGGATTGTGTCCTTGGGCTCTGTGCTCATCGAAGAGTGTGTTTGAGTTTCTCTCTCTCCTTGCTCTGTCCTGTCTCTTGCCCCTGACTGCTACTTTCTCAAAAATAAATCAAACCTTTAAAATAATTAATTTTTTATTAATTAATGTTTATTAATTACTATTAATAGTAATTAAAACTATTACTTTAGAGTAATAGCTCTTTGAATAAAAACGTGGTCATTTTTATTTCAACCAATGGTGATGATTTCAATGTTGCTTTCATATGTTACAGAGACCAATGCATGACATTCTTAAAAACATTGATTGTGTAGGGGAGAAAAATGGTTTCTAGTACTGTGGGAGAGGATATCTTGGTCCATAAAAGTGAAGCTTCACTGCTAACTGCTTTTACAAAGGGTTTAAATTAAGCAAACTATAACTTAACAGGTGCCAGATTGGAAAGATTTCTGATCTAGCCCTCACCTAGTTCTTTTAACATACAGAATTAAAACACTTTGCCTTTTAAAGGACATTTAAGCCAAAATACGTAATATCCTTAAACAGGACAGCTGATCTTCTGTGTTTGATAGTAAAAAGTCACAGTGACAGATGTGAATCTGTCTCTGAAGTTTGTAGTGATAATTGTTTTGCATAAAAGAATTATTTGGGAACATTACTATTTTGTTATTCAGATTTGTTGGAATAATTATTTAAATGAATGACTATAAACAGTTTTTTAAATTAAGGGCGATTGAAATAGTGCTTTTCAAATAGAAATTATAGGGGTGCCTGTGTGGCTCAGTCAGTTAAGCTTCTGGCTCTTGGTTTTGGTTCAGGTCATGATCTCAGGGATGTGAGATTGAGCCCCAAACTGGTCTCCATCCTGGTCATGGAGTCTGCTTAGTATACTCTTTCCCCCTCTCTCTCCCCCTCATTCCCCACCACTTTCTCCAAAAAAAAAAAAAAAAAAAAACCCACAGCAAAATTAAAAAAAAAAAATCTTTTTGTTCTAATTAAAAGAGACTTGGCAAAAAAAAAAAAAAAAAAAAAGGAGGGGGAGAGTGTTTTGGCACCACTCAAAGATATTTTTGGCATTTGTACAAGGATGTTTCTCATCAAAGGTGATGTTGTAGAGGTTAAAAATATGGTGAATGCACATCAATTAAAAGATAGAGATTGTGAGACTGGATAAAAACAAGTTGCAACTCTAACTATCAGAAACTATGCAAATACTAGCCAAAGTGATCATGTTAATATTAAAAATATAGACTCTAAACAAGAAATATTGCCAGAGATGAAGAAAGACATTATATAATAAAAGATTAATTAACTTAGAAGCTGTAGCAATCCTAAATGTGAGTGCCCATAACAAGAGAGAGGCAAAGTGTTCCTAAAGCAAATACTCATACAGATGCAAGAAACAATGGAAAAATCCACTGTCATGGTTGGTAATCTCAACACTCCTTTCTCAGTGATGTACAGAAGCTCATGAAAATATAGAACACCTGAACAACACTACCATTCAGTTTGGCCTAGTGGATATTTCTAGAATAGTCTGTTCTTTTCAAGTGTATGTGAGACGTTCACCATGATAAACCATATTCTGGGCCATAAAATAAGCATTAATAAATTTAAAATAATTGATATCCTATAAGATTATGTTCTCATCATAAAGAAATGAAACTAGAAATTGGTAACAGATATGTGAAAAAATCCCAAATAATTGGAACTTAAACAGTATACTTCTAAAAAAAACCACAGGTCCAAAACAAACAAACAAACAAAAACCCCACCACAGGACTTATTCGCTTTTGACTGGAAAGAAATGTTCAGCATTCACTTCATTTCCAATTGAATGAAAATAAAAACACAAAATAGCAAACTGTGCAGAATGCAGCCAAAGCAGCAGTTAGGGAGATATTTATAGCCTTACCTACTTAGAAAAGAAGAAAGGTTTCAGATCAATTGTTATTGAATTTCCACCTTAAGAAAGTAGGAAAAAGAGCAAAATAGGCCAAAAGCAAGCAGAAAGAAGAACATGATTAAGCCAGAAAAGAAAGAGGAAGAACAATGAAATCAAAAGCTGCTTCTTTGAAAAGTTCGATAAAATGGATATACCTCTAGCCAGACTAAGTGGAGAAAAGCAACAGAGAGATTACCAATAATAAGGATAGGAGAGGAGATTGCTGTAGTCAATAAAAGGGTAATAGGGAATATGATGACAACTTTATGCCCATGCACTTAACAAATTAAATGTATAATTTGGAAAAATTCCTTAAAAGATGCAAACTATCAAAGCTCATTCAAGAAGAAATAATCAGAATAGCTCTATAGTAATTGAAGAAACTGAATTCATAGTTTAAAACAGAGTTTAATACAGAGAACTCCTCCCTGCCTCCCTCTGCCCCAGGTGGCTTCACTGTAGAATTCTGCGAAACACTTAAGGAATGCGTAATATCAAGTCTACATAGACTTGTTCTGAAAGTAGAAGAGGAGGGAATACTCCCAACTCATGAGAGTCAATATTGCTTCAACATTAAAGCCTTTAGAAGGAAACAAAACTACAGATCATGAATATTCCTCATGAATATACATGTAAAAAATTCTCAACAAAATATTGTCATTCTCAACTAAACTTTTAAAAAAACCTGATTTTGAGTATAATACCAAGTACAGAAACCTTAACAATCTGAACACAATTAACCATAATTTTCATTCACATGAATTGGAAGCCAGGACACATCATCAGTAACTAACTCTGTGATGTTGTAAATTCACTTAAGACCTATTTCTGCTTGTCATCTAGTGGGGCATGCACAAGAGAAGTCTACTGCATGTCTTATTACCTTATAAAGAGGTACTTGGAATTGACACTCTCTTCAGATGTTCTTACTGGATAGGATAAATCTGCTCCTCTTTTGGGGAGCTTATATATTCCCATGCTTGCATCTGATTTATTCTTATTTATTAGAAGTGGTTCTGGCAACAATCAAAATTTCTGTCCTCAGAATTTGAGAAGTCAGAGAGATTTAGCTGCTGAAACTATGGAGTGATCACCTTCGGGACCAGGGTGATGCCGTCCACTCCACTTATTTATTACTTGTGTATGTTGAGGCTGTGCACACGCTTTAGAGGTCAGCTTGAAAGTTATCTGGGCCTCATGTCTTAGGGTCTGTGATAAACAAGATGTTTATTTTAGGGATGACTAATTTCTCTGGAGTTTTCTCAGGCTTGTTTTTAGGAAGGTGATGCATTCTGTCTTAAAACTCTTCATAGTTAGTAAGTGATCATGGACTGCATATTGTTTAGAAGCTCTTGGGATCAGACACCACCCACTCCCTAGACCCCCAAACTGACACAATCTAGCCTCTATCCCTTACTGGGTGTTTTCATAGGTTTTGCGTCTGGAGGAACCTGACCTGCCCAGTGCCTGGATGAGACCAGAGAGTCTGCAACATAGTGATGAGGGAGCTGGGGCTGCATAACCAAGGGCTTGACAGGTCTTGCAGAGGATTTTGGATTTCATTCTCAGTGCAGGGGCAGCCATTGAAGGGTTTAAATGGGACCAGTGATGTCATCAGGTGGTCATTTTCTCCCAACCCTTCTGGCCTTGGGTGGAGAGTGGATGGGAAGAGTGAAGATGTATGTAGGGAGGCTTTGGGGGGCATCTACTGCCATGCAGATCTGAGCCCCACCTACCCTACAGCCTTTTAAATCAAAGGTGGGAGCCTGTTCCCTTCCAAAGTTACTGTGCAAGCGGGCATATTCTTCTCATGGCCAGACTTCTGCCAACTCTTATAGACCTATGTGTTCTGTGTCCTTCCACTCAAGTCTGTGACATAAGCAGGCAATGTGGTTCTACGCATTGCCCGCCATATGCTGAAATTGAAGCTCAGAGAGGTTGGCCTCCGGCATGATACTGCTTTTGACTGTTTTATTCTTTAACATTTTAAATAATTTGGCATCACCCTGTACTGTATCAGTGTTTGATTTAACACAAAAACTGTCTTCCTTTAAATCTGCTGTTGCATGTTCTTATTTTATAAACAGGGGATCTGAGTCTTAGAAAAATAAACTACTTTGTTCAAGGTTATGTAGCAAGTAGGGAGTGACACCAGCTTTGAGATGTAGGCTTTCTGATTGCTTAGTCCTTGCGTTTATTAAGTCTACTCTTCACTACCGGCTGCCTAGAACAGTTCCTGGCAGGTGCTTAGGAAATACATGTTGGATGATTTTTTTATTGGGTCAGTCTGGTACCTGCTGTTGGGAACCTAACCTGACCCCTGAGTCACCTAGATCAGGGCCAAGTTTGAGTCGTGTGAAGCTGAGCAGAGTCCATGCTCCCAGGCATTCTACATACACTGGAATAACTGGTTTCTCGCTTCCTCCTGACCTCAGCACTCTGGAGCTCTACTCCACTGGCTAACTAGTAATTTTAGCAAGTTCATTTGTCTCCATGCCACATTGTGACCTCTGGAGGATAGGTCCTAGGTCAAGGTCACCTCCTTATTCCTTAGACCTGGCCTAATTGGTACATGTTAAATGTGACTAACAGAACACTGGGGGTTGTAGGAGTTGGCCTGGGTCTTGAGCCAGAGAAGACCGATACGGGATTCCTCCATCTGCCTTGCTCAGGGCCAGACCCATCTTTAAACCTGAGTGAAAGCCCAGGTAGACCCAGAGCTAAGGCTATTTACAGAGCCATCCCCAAGGAGTCCAGTCCTGAAAACCACTACACTGTCCTTAGGTCCCTTAAGGTGACAGTTAGATCCTGGGGAAAAGGAGGTGCCTCAAAGCTGAGCCCAGCTGTAGAAAGCATGGTGGGTCAGGGGCTGTGAAGCAAGGAAGGAGGGAGGTGGAGGGGTGCATTCCATCTTGGCTGGGTTAATTTTCTGGATATAGTTGGCCATTAAGTGCAATGGTCAACAAGCATCTGGAAATGGAAGTCTGGAGAGAGGGAGGGAGGGGCTGAGGGTGCACGTGGGGCCTTGTCCTCCACAACACTCTCGCCCCCTCTTCCGGCCACCTGCAGCAGCCCAGGCTGTTCTCTGCACTGTCGGACGTGAGGGCTCTACCTTTCATGGCTTCTGTCTACTCACCTCCCCCGTGGAAAGTCCGTTCATTGTTCACATCCTGTGTTTTTACCGTTCGTGAGTCAGTTTAATTAATTCTATATGTTATGTTTTTTATTCCAGAGAAACTGTACAACTCCAGTGGGCGAGATTTAAGAAGGGCCCTCTTCTCCCTGAAGCAGATATTTCAGGTAAAAAAGAAGAAAAGCATGCTCTTAGGTCCTGTTTGTGCATTGCTTATGGAATTAGATACAGATATGTTTCTACCTCTTACTGATTACAGAAAGAGAAGTTTCCTTGGATTAAAATGTCGGTGAGGTCAAAATATCACGGTGAGAGTATCTTTACCATATCAAATATTTCAAACATTAGGAAGTAATGACTACTTGATCAAATCACGTTTTTCCATATTGACCTCTGACTTCTACAAAGAAAAACCTACTACGGATATAATTGAGGTCTCGTTTTCTCCCTCATTCCAAGCATCGTTTTCCTGCCCCAGGTCCCCCCCTCTCTGCTGATGGTTACATGCATGCGTGTTTCTGTGCTGGTGGTGAAGATTCCGTGGTGAAGTGTCCGTGTTCTTTTCTGCTAACTTCACATACGACATGCTGCATGTGTCGTACTCCAGCTTGTTTAATAACGTGGGCCAGGCGTAGCCACGATGGGCTGGTGTGGCTCTGGGTGTTCTCGGGTATGAATACAGCGCAAGTAGCCCTGTGCGTTCTTCTGTTGGCAGGCAGTTTGCTTTATCCGCAGTGTTGGCTCTGTTACAAACCATGCTGCTCAGGACATGTCCCTTGTGCATATGTGTATGTCCCACTTTCAGGATCCGTTTTTTCCTTTGCTCCTAAGCCTCTCCTCTTTCCCTGCCCTGAGGAAGTCAGGAGCCTAGGACGGGAGTACAGACAAGCTCCAAGCTGCTCACTTATGAGAGACTGCAGAGGAGAGAGAGAGCGAGTGAGCCAGGGGAGGAGAAAGAGGCTGCTGCCCTGGCAGAGTCAGGATGGCACTCGCAAGAGCTGGTGTCTCTATGGGCTCATTGCTCCTTCTGTGATGGTTTTGGACCCTAGGGAATATAGGGTCCACTTCCCTTCAGCTCCTGTCTTAGCCACATTCTTAAAAAACTTTCATCATCAGTGATAGTTGTGTCAGAGAAGCAGTGCCCCTTGTGGATGTCTTCCTGAGAAGGGATTGGCAAAAAGACAGGTCAACCATCCATGCCATCTGCACATTTTCATGCTGCTGGTCCTTAAACTTGTTCAACCACGCCCGCACCTTCTCCCTGAGCAGAGTCCCTTTTCAGGGTGGGCATTTCTGGACATGATTCCTCTCAGCTCTCCTGACGGTTACGGTTGGGAACCTACCGTGTCATCGCCCCCTCATGCTGCACATCTCTGAGATACTTGGGGTTGGGGTCTGCCTTCAGGCTGTTAGTTCTGGAAAAATTGCAAACAGCTGTCCTGGGGCACTGCCAGCTTTTGGTTCTCTATCTCAGTCTGTTCTTTAATTTCCTACCAGAGACGTTTGAGGAAATTATTCTCCTGATGGTTCCATGCAGCATTCTGGATTACATCTGGAATTCTCAGTATAACCTGGAAGCCCTGTGGATGTGGCCTTTGCTGCCCACTTCTTTGACCTTGGCTGCATCCTAAATTCTACTCACAGTTGCCTTCTAGGGGCAAGCCATACTCTTCTGCACCTTTGCCCTTGGACCCACTGATTCTATGCCAGAATATGTTGCCACCCCACGCCCATTCTCTGTGTCTCTCAGTTTATCTCCTGCTGTCCCGTCCTGCTAGGGTACCTCTCCCTAAGTGACTCCTCTCGGTCCCTTCAAATACCTCTGATGTTCCCTATATCTGGTATAGAACTTAAGATACTACAGGGCATCCATCTGAGTCTAGCTATATACAAGCTCCCTGGATTTCATCGCCAGGTCTTTGGGGTGAATGGACTAGGTGAATTGGATAGTCCTCTAGAAGATGCCTATGTCTTCAGTCTTTAGCAATTTCCATCTGTATATCTCTCTGTTCCTTAGATGAACAAAACAAAACTTGTTTACCCTCGATTACTCCCTTCTTTTTAACTCAGATCCCCAGCTACGCTTGGGCTGGACTCATTGTGCCATCAGAGGGCCATGCTCCTGCCACTCCTCACCCTGACCCAGAGTTCCTCAACCTGCCTGCTGTTGCTGTTGAGCTTTGACTTCTTTCCTACCTGTGCTCACCTCATTGAGTGTCCCGCTGGTGGCTGAACTGAACAGAGAAGAGTTCGTTATTCCCAGTGGCTTTAAAACACTGTGATCTGTGTATGTTGAGTAAATCTGCTCTAAGAACAAAAACCACACACACCATCAGCTGTTCATAATGATCTTGTTGCTGCTGATGTTGTATTGCTATTCTGAGACTGGTGTGTGTGTTCTAGCTTTGTCATTCTTAGAGGTCTTCAGGGTTAGGATTCTTGGTGTGTGGGAGAAAGAAGATAGAATGGTAGAAGAAGGGTACTTGGGTGGCTCAGTAGGTTAAGCATCTGCCTTCAGCTCAGATCATGATCCCAGGGTCCTGGGATCAAGCCCTACATCGGGATCCCTGCTTAGTGGGGAGCCTGCTTCTCCCTCTCCCTCTGCTGCTGCTCCCACTGCTTCTGCTCCCTCTGTGTCTCTTATTAACAAATAAGTAAATAAAAATCTTTAAAAAAAAAAAAGGTAGAAGTGGTTAAGTTAAAAACTCTATATTCCTGAATTTATTTATTTACTTTTTAAAAGATTTTATTTGAAACAGAATGAGTGAAACCATATGGTATATGTCTTTCCCTGATTGACCTTATTTCACTTAGAATTGTATCCTCTAGCTTCATCCATGTTGCCACAAATGGCAAGATCTCATTCTTTCTTATGACTAATATTCCACTGTGTGTATGTGTGTACACACAGTGCATCTTTTTTACTCATTCTTCAGTGGAAGGACAATGGGTTGCTTCCATATCTTGGCTATTGTAAATCATGCTTCAGTAAACATAGGAGTATATATATCTTTTTGAATTAGTGTTTTCATTTTCTTTTAGTACATACCCCATAGTGGAATTACTGGATCATATGGTAATTCTATTTTTAATTTTTTTGAGGAACCTTCATTTTCTCCACATCCTCACCAGCCCCTGTTATTTCTTACATTTTTGAGTTTAGCCAGTTGGACATGCAAGGTGTTAACTCATTATAATTTTAATTTGCATTTCCCTGTTGATGAGTGATGTTGAGCATCTTTTCATGTGTCTGTTGGTCTCTTGGCCATCTGGATGTTTCCTTTGGAAAAATGTCTTTTTAGGTCCTCTGCTCTGAATTGGATTATTTGGTTTTTTTGTGTGTTGAGTTGTATAAGTTCTTTATATATTTTGGATGTTAACCCCTCATCGGATATGTCATTTGCAAATATCTCCTCCAGTTAGTAGGTTGCCTTTTTGCTTTGTTGATGGTTTCCTTCACCGTGAAAAACTTTTTATGTTAATGTAGCTGCAGTAGTTTAATTTTGCTTCTGTTTCCCTTGCCTTAGGAGATGTCTAGAGAAATGTTTCTAGGGCTGGTGTCAAAAAAAATTATTGCCTATGTTTTCTTCTAGGAGTTTTATAATTGCACCAAAAACAATAAATTCTCTATGTGAACTTTAGGATAATCAAACAATAATTGAGGGAGGGAGTATTGTTTGTAATAATCTTCTAGCTTATAAGTAAGGGAGAATAACAGAATTAAAGTATCACAACTTTGCAACCCTCAGTGAATGGATCAAGGCATTGAGCATAGCATAAAGCCTGCTTACATGGTGTAAATGAGATACAATCGTCTGTGGCTCCTCATGGGAATTTACATTATCACTGATGATGTGGTTAAGCCAACAAAATCAACTCTAGATCTCATCATGTCTCCATATGCAGCACTCTGATTGATAAATGATCTAAGAAGCGCATGTTAATCTACACCACATTGGTGCAGTCAACAAAATCCAGACTGTAGGCTACAGAGGACAAATAACCTAGTTTCTTTAACATATAAATTTCAAGGGGAAAAAAGGGTGAATTAAAAGCCCTTTAAATCCACAAGTGTGTCTTATTTGGATCGTGGTACAAAATGTAAAAAAATAAGACAAAGACACAAACACACAAAAACACAAAATGGTATTTATGAAACAGAATTTGGGTCACTGATTGGACATTTAATAATAAAGTATTAGTCTTTTTTATTGTGAGTACATAATTTTAAAATGAGTTTCTGCATCTTGGAGATGCATATTGGAGTATTTATGGATTAAATGATGTGATGTCTGGGATCCGCTTCAAATTAACATGGCAGCAGACAGACAAATTGGTATGGGATGATAGAAGAAACAGGATTGGTATGAATTGATTGATTGGCACCTGGGGTTCACTAAATTGTTCTGTCTTCTTTTGTATATGGTTAAAGTGTTCCATGGTGAGAAAACTTAAAAATAAAACAAAATAAACATGTTCGGGGTCTTTGTTGCATTTTCCTTCACCAAGTTTGTTCCGTAGTGTTAACTCTGAATTCTCAGGGATGTTGTTTCTACAATTGATTCATCAAACAGATATTTCTGAGCAGCCAGCATTCTGTAGGCAAGAAAGAAGGTGCCTGCTACCCGCGGTGTATAATCTGTTTGGAAGACCACACACGTGGGCACAGAACAGCTCAAACCATCATTGGGTGTTGAATGGATTATGCAGACTTCAAGCTCTCTGGGGCTTGGATCGCCTTCTCCCACGCCCACAGTCTGCATTTCCATCATCTCCTGTTTTCTACATGCAGGGGTTCTTTCTGGACCTTAGAGTATAAGCATGTAAAATACAAAGTCCCAGGTCTTTTGCATTGAGTTGAATGTTCCTTGACTAACAGACATTTAAAAAAATATATATATAACAGTTTAAAGTATGCCTAGTGTAGAAAATTCTGAAATGCAGGGATCATCTCTTATCAGTTGGTGTTAACCTTTTGACTTCATGCTAATTGGAAACCAATGTTTTAAAAATCATTTATTAATGCCTAAGTATTTCAGAATACATGTTCAAAATCTCAGGCATTGACAATTTGGAGGACATTCTCCACAATTTATTATCCATGAATGTTTATTACTTATTGCCTTATCTACATATGTACATAAATTGTAGTTAAGGTTCTGAATTTTTATAAACACTGTCTCCCCTGTTCGTGTTTGTCCCAAGGACCTTTGCTAGGCAGCCAACTCTGCTGTATTAATATTAGTGATTAGCTTGAGCGATTTCTTGAGAGCTTGTTCTCACTTTTTCACCATGAAGTCATGTGTGAATCTAGTTTTAGTTAAAGTAATAAACATTTGTTACATGCTTGGAAAAACTTTCTGACTAGACATGAGCTCATCTAAATGTTCACTTTTCACATATGCTGGTGGAAAAGGATATGGATGGAGGGAGAATTATTTTTATTTCCTTTATACATACGAGTGTAAAGTAATTTTCCAAAAACTCATGATATTGTCCCATTTTCCTTGCTTCCAAAACCATGATTATCTTGAAGTCTGAGTTAACACAGCTGCCTTTCATTACCTTCAGGGCACAGGCTTTGCTCCCCACCTCCCCCCAGTGCCCTCTGAACGTTGAGAGTGTTTTCTGGGTTCAAAGGGGGCCATCGCCTGGCCTGCCCACATTTAGGTCAAGTCCTCCATCCATATAATTGGAAAATGCCATAAAATCAGAATGAGGGGCTGATTTCACAGAGGGACAGGAGAATTATGCCCGTTTCTCTAAATTATCTTTTTCTTTTTTGGAGATAAACCATGGTTGCTGGCCATTCCTATAATAAAAACCATTCATTATTCCATTAAGCTTTCTACTATTTACATCACTGAGGTTTTTTTAAAAAATTAATTTTTGCTCTGTTGTTATAATTGAAGATGAATGTTCCAGTCTTAGGCTAGCTGCATTTGAGACCAGGCAGAGTCCAACTGAGGAAATCTCCTGAAGTAGTAGTGGAAAAATCCCTCTCCGAGAGCTCTCTAGGACTTGGTACTATAGAAAATGATGGGGCTGGCGGGACATAGGTGATCTCGGCCAATGTTTTGAGTCTTTATCTATAAAGAGAAGGTAGGCTTATGTCAGTGGTCCTTAAACTGGCTGCCCTAATTTCCTGGGGAATTTAGTAACAGAGCTGGGGCCCCAGCTCTAAAAACTCTGATGAAATCCATCTGCGCAGGGTTCTGCTTTCTCCTCCTTTTAAAAGTTCCCCAGGTAATCCTAGTGTGAAGGAGTCAGGGGTGAGGACCATCTGAGCACCCCTGAGTCACTGGGAGGATGCAGTAAGCACACATTGCTGAGCCTCACCGTAGAGATTTCTAGATAGGCAGTTGGGGTATTTGCATTTCTAACAAGTGCCCAGGTGATGCTCATGCCGCCTGTGGGTCTGGGCACTGCTCTTTGAGAACCAACGCGAGTGGCTTTGAATCCTCCCCTTGATGGTCTGTGCTGTGATCAGACATTTCCTGTTGCTGGAACCCAGTGAGCTTCATGTGGCCCGTCCCTGGGGACCTGTCGGGCAGCAGAGCCTGATTGTTGAAGAATGAAAAACAGAGCACTATAAATATTCCTGACAGGGGATTCATTTGCTGGATCTTTATTAGATCGTCCAGAAGGCAATCACTGGTCTTTGGCAACCAACAATGTGGAGACTGGTTGTAAAATTCCTCTGGCAATAGCTCTAGATGCCTCATTTGAATAGAGCAGAACAATCTTCAGAGGTCAGTCCGGCTTCAAAGGCCCGTCCGTAGTTTTAACAGCCTGGACGGAGGAGGGATGGGGACAGTATTTGAAGTTTGTTTTTTTATTTTTCCTCCCTCCTTTCCTGCCAGGATGACAAGGATTTGGTGCATGAATTTGTGGTGGCGGAAGGTCTGACGTGTTTGATCAAGGTGGGAGCTGAGGCAGACCAGAACTATCAGAACTACATCCTGAGGGGTAAGTTATGACATCCCTGTGGCAAGGGAGGCCTGGCAGTGCCTCTGGGAACTTGGATACCGAGAGCTTTTATTTCGTTTTTCTCTTAACTTGTTTAACTTTTCTTTTTTTTATTATTATGTTCAGTTAGCCAACATAGAGTACACCACTAGTTTTTGAGGTAGTGTTCAACAATTCATTAGTTGCGTATAACACCCAGTGCACATCACAGCATGTGTGATAAAGACTTTCTGTAGCAAAAAATAACACTCACATCAGGTTTTATCACTTCCTAAGAACTCATTAGTGACTGAGCTAACTTGACTGGTTTTTACCTCGCATCTCTTCCTAGTTACTAGGAAGAAAAAAAAAAAAGCTACTTCACATTAAGTTCTTGACAGTCTCTTTCATTTGGTAAGGAAAAGACCACACTAAGTGGGCCTGCATTTTAGCAGGAAGTCACCCAAAACCAAAGAGGCCAATTTATTTCCTGGGAAAAAGTTTTTTTTCCAACTTGGATTGTTAACTGGGAGCGTTTGTCAGAAGCTCACATTCCTCACTGGGTCCTCATGTTTCTGACTTGGTAGGTTTGGGGTGGGTCCAGGACTTGCACTTTAAAGAATGATTCTGAAAGCTATTGGTATAACTTTGCTTGCTTGCTTGCTTGCTTCTGTATAAAGTGAGGCACGTGTCGAGTCTGAAGCACTGAGCATTGTTCCAGTTCATAAAATTAATGCTCTCTGGTTACAGTATTTTTGTCTACCTTCAGATAAATAATTTTATTTGATCCCATAAAAATGTGGTAAGGGAGAGCAGGAATTATTAGTGCTATCTAAGAAATCAGTGATATCAAGGTTTGAGCTGCAAAAAGAGGTGTAATATCCTTCAGTCTTATCTCCAGTTTGCAACAGAAGGATTTGAGACTCAAAGCTGTGGAGCCGTTGTCAAATAATGTCTGTTTCTCTAGGACATGGTCAAGTAGGGGCAGTGCCCAGGCCTGTCCCACACGTCTCATCTCGGTTTTGTTCCCTCATCTCCGTGTATACCTGCAACCCCTCAGCTCCCATCTTCCACATTCACAGGAGGGGGGAAAAGAGTGCTTTTCCTTTTCCCTTGGGTGAAGGACAAGTATGTTAATTATGATTTAATTTCAAACGTCCATAGTTGGACTTGAATGAGACAGGCAGAGTGAAAACGTCTCGAGCTCCTGGTCTCTGGCTACCCAGCACAGCCAACCGAGGCCTCCCCTCAGGGACCCTGGCCCTGGGGAGCCACAGCAGCAGAAGGCAAGAGAGAAAATGCAGGGTTCATGAAGAAAAAAAAAATTAGGACATATTTTTGAGGCAATGCTGTTTCTGTTCTTGGTAAATGCCAAGTGTGTGCATGAGAGTTCCTCAGCTTCCCGGTTCTGCTCCACGGCGTTCTAGAAGCTAGGGCGTCGCCTCCTTTTGCCCCCCCGCCCCTTCCATCTTTTCCTGGGCATGTGGTAGATGCTCATTATGAGTTGTCAGCTTAAGGATGAATTTGGGTTCTATCCGTACTGTAGTTAAAACACGGAAGCTTCTATGGGGTGTGTAGACAGATGAACCCTACACTTGGTCCTGATGTTGCCTCCTTTTGCGGCTGTCTTTGTGTCTGAAGAGATTCTCATCTTTGGCTTTCCTTTCACAAAGGTCCAACTCCTAGAACAGGAAAAGGCACAGGGATAAGGGTGAGGGAAACTCCTCCAGTTTACTGTCCACCTGGCTTATGGATGTTTATAAGTCGAATGACCTGGAAGGAAAGAAACCGAAAATTACTTGATTTTGAATAGTGGGTTCACATGGTATGGATTTGTTGTTGTTGTTGTTCTGTTTAAAGCAAATACGCACACCTCTCTATCGAATTAATATTATAACCATCTACGTGTTTATCTTTCTTTTCTGACCCTTATCTAGGAGCATGTATAGATACGTCATTACACTGTAACACCAGGGTAGACCTCAACGTTGGTCTGCAGCCAAGCCTGGGTTGAGGGGAATAGCTCTGCTGGTTGGCATCAGCCCTTACGAGGACAGTCCCTTTTTTTTTTTTTTTTAAAGATTTATTTATGAAAGGGGGTGGGCACAGAGGAAGGGCAGAGGGAAAGGGGGAGAGAGAATCTCAAGAGTATCCCCCACGGAGTGTGGACCCCAATGCCGGGCGCAATCCCAGGACCCCAAGATCGTGACCTCAACTGAAATCAAGAGCCAGTTGCTCAACAACCGAGCCACCCAGGCACCCCAGGAAGGCCACATTTTTGTCAGAAGCTCCTTGTCTACAAGGAACTCTCTAAAAAGGGCTCTCTCTGCTGGAGACAGCAGAAGGGAAAGGCGTGACTCTAGGCCTGACGAATCCGGTTATCAGCACCTGCCACATAGCTGGAGTTAGGAGGAAAGAACTCAACCCGCCAAGAAAGCTGTTTCTAGTGAGCAGCCCTGCGGTGGCCCAGTAGGAGAGAGGGCGGGCCTCCCTGCCACGGAGGGGATTGTGCCGGGGCAGAGGCGCTCAGTGGCTGTACAGGGCCCCAAATGGTGAACTGTGCAAACTGTGCTTCCTGGTCAGGAAAGATGGAAAGATGCAGAATCCTTCAGCGAGGCTCTCTACCTCAGCGCTTCTCGTTAAAGTGGCAATGGTTTGACTCCTTATTTTATTTTATTTTATGTTTTGTTTTATTTTATTTTTAAAATTTTGGCAATGGTTCATTAATTGGCATTTAGCAGTATCAGGAAGGTGCCCACATCTGCTACCGAACTTTTGAGACTCCGAACACTCAAGCCCAACCAGGGGAGAGTCCTGTCGACCATGTGCTATTTCTCTGTGTAGAAAACATCACTGATGGAAGACCCTCGCTGCAGACACCCCTTCCTTACGCAGGAGAGGGCTCTGCATTTTCACTGCTGCCGCCAGGGCCTTGCCTTCTGAGCTGTCTTTTCCAGTCGTGTTTGTTGACTGAAGGCTGGAGGCTTCCCGGGGGGTTCCCTGGAGAATGAGCAAGGGCTCGCTCCCATTCAGGTGACTCCAGGATGTTCGGTTTCTCACAGAGTGGAGGTGCCTTTGCGTGCCTTTCCCATGTCCGCTAAATCTCAAAAGCCTCCCGGTGAGCAGGGCCCCGTGCGCAAACCTCAGCCCACTGTGACATATCTGACTAGAGCCCATGCCAGGAAGGTACCTTCTGAGGAATGCAAATGACAGATTTCTCAGTGTGCCTTTTGTGTTTTTATATAAGGAAACTATCATTTTTCCAAGCCCGCATGTTGAGTCACCCCTTTCCGACTTTGAAGAACTTCCCCTGTGGGCTTTTTAAGGTTGTGATCAGCCATCAGTAGCCGCCAGACATTTGACATCAAGGACAATCTTTGAATTGCCTCCTTGTCCAACCACACTTCAACCATACTACCTTGGGTGAGGTATGGTGAGGCCAGCTGTGGATCTGGAGAGAAACTGCAGAGTTTGATAGTTTTGTAACTCACAGTTCCTGGGAAGAACACAGTGTGCCCCACAGAGGCCACTCAGGAGAAGCGTGGGGGTCAGTCCCAAGGCAGAGGGAGAGGGCAGGCATCTGTATTGTGGTTTCCATGGGGGGAGCGGGCGAGATGGGGTAACTCTCAGGACGGGCTGGTGTGAATAATTGCTGTGGGCCCTGGGGCAGTTAGGTTGGAAATATCATGGCATAGTGTGTGAGAGCTCGCCAAGGCAGGTGGCTGGGGGTGTGCACTTGACCTGCTGGAAAAGAGCAGACCGACCTCTGCCCCTTGCCTCAGAACTGCATCAACAGGTGGGCGTTTGGAAAACAGTATTGCAACCCATAAAGTGGGCTGTTTGGTAACTGCTGTGGAGGATAGTGTGCCCTTCATGAAATTACCTTAGGAGCTCTGCTCCATGAGAGCACATGTGAGTTCTTCAGTTCCAAGGGAAACAAGAGCATTTGGAGAACCCAGGGCTTTCCACATCTGCTTTTAGAACTCGATTAATTTATCTTTCTTTTTGTGCTCAGCCGTCTGTCAGCCTTTTTTTTTTTTTTTTTTTTTTTTTTTTTTTTAAAGGCCCAGGAATTTGTTGCTTTTAGTAGAGGATGTATCTGCTGAGAGGTAAAGATGGGTTTTGAGTTATGGTGTTAGTCAAGAGCTCTCCAAAAATGTGAGCCGGCTGCTGGGAAGAGGTCTAAATGCACAACATGCAGAAATAATATTTATCTGACTTATTATTCTTGGATGGTTCTAGCGAATGATCTAAAGTTTTTCGTGATAGCCCGTCTTTAATAGAAGTCTCCTGGGGAATTTTGTACCTCCCAATTATTCTTATTAAAGTAGGACCTAGAATGGTATATTCCTGGGAACTTTGTGCACCCATACTGGGCCTTCACTGTGGGCCCCATCGGGCCCTGGGGATGGGACAGTGAAACCAGTGGGCCCTGGTGAGGCTCGCTGGGGGGTGCTGCACACGGGCCACTCCCCCTGTTTTGTTTCCTACAACTCACATATTTAGAGAGTGTATGTAGGTGATCTGCTTCGGGGAGGAGAAAGAGAGGAGTAGACTCTGTGAGACCAGCTGCCTTTTCTGGCTGTACTTCAAGGGAACCTGCTTCTTCAGGGCTAGTTTTACACGGAGAAATTTGATTTGATCATTTCATGTAAAGCAAAGTCCCTGTTAATCATAAAACACCTCCATCACTATCACCGGCTGGATAAGGTCTGAAACTACCGTAGCTCAGCCTTTTCATTTTATTTGTCCCTATAATGGATCTTAAAAAATGGTTTAATGCCTGTCAACATTTAAAAATTGGAACATTTGACCTAAAAAAAATAAAAAGTCCAAATTTCAGATTTCTTTGGGAAAAACCGGAACCAGAGAATTTCAGTGCTTTGCCAAATATCACTTAACTGTATTCCACTCTGGGGAAAGAAAAATGCCTTCCATGTTAGGGGATCTCTTAATGAGGTTTAAGACTCCCGGCCAGGAGGTTTTTATCGGCTTCGGCAGAACCAGGAATAGACATGTTATAGACGGCGTGGAAAGAGATTCGTGATCTTAGGAGGTGGTTGTACAAAATGATCAAATGGTGTTTGAACCCAAATCCTTCATCCTGGAAAAACTTAGAAGTTTGTGTTTTGGCATTTCAAAACAAGGGAGGAGGGTAGAGGTTTTGGCTCAGACTGCAGACAGGGAGTGTAGGGAGGGGCCCAAACTGGTCCCAGGGTGGTGGGGATGGGAGCAGGAGTGGGGAGCTGCTCACTTCCTGAACTAAGCTCAGGTCCTGGGCCAATGTGTTTTCTACTGAACAGCCTGGCTTGACTCTCTATCCCCATACACACTGGTCCTGTGGTGCGCTGACCTGTCCTGGCAGCACCTTCCTCTCCTGAGATGAGCGCATAAGAGTGCTCAGTCAGGACTTAAGGCAGCCATGTGGCCGGGCTTTGATGGGGATGACACAGGGGCACAAGTGTCTGGGTGGGGGTCTGTCACCAGCGCCTGGGGGTTGAAGCCAGTGTCCGTGATAGAGCTTTTCCTCACTTGATGTCCCTCCTCGTGCTAAGTCCGTGTGACAGGGACTGTTCTAGCAGGGAATCATGTTGGCTGGCATGCATTGGCAGCCCACGAGGCCGAACTGAACTGGCAGGTTTTTGGTTTTTTTTTTTTTTCCCCCAGTAGAGTATGTCAAAAATTTTTTAAATAGAAGGGACATTAAAAATTGGGGGATTTGGACATAAAATTATGGATTTCTGGCTTCTTTTTGAAAAACCGTATGCTCAAGCCCACACAGGGTCCTCATTGTCGTGTGGCCACCCTTAGCTTGAGTTAGAAGCAGCTGTTGCCTTGACATGGGGCCCACGGGCTCTCTATACCTCCGTCTCTACCTCCTCATTTTGTGTTGCTCCTGGGTTATTTCACCTATGTCATTGCCTCTGTGCCCTGTAGGCACGGAAGTTTGAAATCTTTGACGGATGACATCACAGTCGGTGAAACTAGGAGTCCGGTGAGGGAAATTGGAAGAGTCTAATTCTTTCACAGCTGGGCATAAGTTGTGATGTTGCCATTACTCTGTGAACTTGGCTCTCAAGTCTGACATGAGTAAGTGTTTTCATTCTACCCCACCCCGGCATTTCTCACTAGGTGCAGAGCTCAGCAGTGGCCTCTGCCTTCTCCCCCACCAAAGGCTTTACACGAGTATTATCTAGGGAGAGAGATCGTTTCACCACACAGATAGTGGCATCCTCCAGTCTGAATGGCCAAGCGGGATAAATGGAGGCTGAGGGTAGGTAGAGCTGCTTACTGAGGCCAGTAGATGATGACCCTGTTGGACACTTGCTGCCTTAGTTGTTCTCGTAATGTGACAGAAGCAAGACTTTATCTCCCTCCCAAATCATGTGCCCTGGGATCCACTGCTGAAAGTCCTTATTGCCCACTAATCAAAGGAAGGGTCCAGGTGTGCCAGAGATGAGAATGTCAGTGTCAAGGCTAGCAGATTGGAGGCGATCTCAGATGGACGTGTCTGAAAAGAAAATGAAGTAAAAACCAAATGATGTACATATTTCTCTTAAAACAAATGGCTTTTTATAATTTTTTATTGTGCAGTTTGCGAACACACCTTTGTATAGAAAGCAAACAGCATATAAAGGATAAAAAAAAAAGATAAAAATCACCCATAGTCCTATTAGAGATAAAAGCCATTTTCTACCCACACATGTTCATGCCTACTTCACACATGCCTTTTATAAAAATGAATTGTCCTTTAAGTGTGCTGTCCAGCTGTGTCAAGCCTGGGAGTGGCTTGAAAATGACCTTGGAAGCTGGCTTTGTGGCATCTCACAGACCCTGGTACAATTACTTAACTGCTTTCTATGGCTGCTTCCAAGGAGCTAATATCTACTTTATTTGGAGTGTTGTGAAGATTCAAGGGCTCATAGAAAGGCCTGGATTGTAGCTGTGACAGTTATTATCAATAATAATCGGTGATATCAGTGCAGTAACAACCTGTTGTGGGCTAAATTGTATACTTTCCCCAAATTCCTATGCTGAAGTCCTAATCCCCAGGATCTCAGAATATGGCTGTGTCTGAAGATGGGGCCTTTATTTTTTTTTTTTTTAAAGATTTTATTTATTTATTCCTGAGAGATGGAGAGAGAGAGGCAGGCAGAGGCAGAGGCAGAGGGAAAAGCAGTCTCTCCAAGGAGCATGGAGCCCGATATGGAACTTGATCCCAGAACGCTGGGATCATGACCTGAGCAGAAGGCAAATGCTTAGCCATCTGAGCCATCCACGTGTCCAAAGGTGGAGCTTTAAAGAGGTCCGTTTCTGTGCTCACACCCCTAGTCTGTGGTATTTGTTGCAGCAGCCTGAGAAGACTTATACGCATCCTAGCACACAACCCTCTGGGGGGTCCTTGTCTATTACCTAGGGTGAAAGTTCGGAGGATAGGGTTGTTTTGTTAGAAGGTATGTACATTTGTATCTTGTTTGGGATTGAATCATTGTCCTGAGAAGGGATAAGGGAATTGACGCTCCCACCTGTGTTCCTTTCTGTTCATTTGCTGCAGGCCTCAGGTGATCCTTTTCTCTAAACTTTGACACTCTTGGTGGTTAGGGCACCCTTATTACTACCAATGAATTATAACACTCCTTTAAAAAAAAAAAAGTGGTTTGTAATTCTGGTTGTCACTATGTTAAATCCATCAATTAATTTGGGAAGAATTAACATGTTTATTGGAAAATTAAAAACTGGGGCACCTGGGTGGCTCAGTCATTAAGCGTCTGCCTTCAGCTCAGTTCATGATCCGGGGGTCCTAGGATCGAGCCCCGCATTAGGTTCCCTGCTCAGCGGGAAGCCTGCTTCTCCCTCTCCCACTCCCCCTGCTTGTGTTCCCTCTCTCGCTGTGTCTCTCTGTCACACAAATAAAATCTTTAAAAAAAAGAGAAAATTCAAAATTATTGCTTACATGTACTTCTGTGTCCCAGGACAAATCCTTTTCAAGAACCTAACTTCTGTATGTGTTCTTCTGACTCTTGTGTGAGATGTCTAGTTCCTTTGCCTTGGCTACAGAATTTTCGGTATATTTGTCCTTGGTGTTTCTGTATTTATTCTTGTTGGTTTCCTTTTTTAAGTTGGGCCTGACATTTACCACATGACGGAGTGAGAGGATTCTCTCCATGCCTTTTCTTATTTGCTTGTTCTGTAAATTGGGTTTTGGAGTGTCATCTCCCAAGAAGGGTCTTTCGCACTCCACCCCTGCCCTTGGTGTGTTTTGCTTGAAACAGGGGACATTCTGGGGCCCTTGGTTCCTCGTTTGAAGCAACTTCTTGGTGAAGACGGTGCGGGAGTGTCTGCTCCAGTCCCACTATGTTTCCGTGTGTGAATCTCTTCTTAGACGGGTAGCTGGCCTGGTGGAGACTCGGTCTGTAGATTGTGGCCCCCACCAGCCAGCTGGGGTAGCTGGGCCACTTGTAGCTGGAGGACATGGTCTTCTGTTTCATTTGTTTCATTTTCTCCCCATGTTGAAATCTTTGCTTTGGTGGCTAATGATCTCTGGGCCCTGGCTGTATCTGACCTCAGCCTGACCTTTCCGCTCACCGGCCTGGCCTGCTGCTGGTGGTGCGGCCTCCAGGTGGGACCAGCCACACTGCTGAGGAATTCAGTCAGGGGCAAGAAGACCGTAGGCCATCCTGCTTGGGGAGGAAGGCTGAGTTCCTCTTGTGGTCACTGTCTGTGTATGGGGACAGACATGCCACCCCAGAGGGCTTTGAGTGTCCCATCTGTGGCCCCTCTTGTCACCCTGCACCCCTTTCTAAAAAACCAAGAGACTAGCTAAGAGCTGTACTTTGGTCCTTCCTCTTCTGGCCATCTTGGGCAGGGGGCCAAAAATGGGCTCACGGTGGGGCAGCTCACATCTCTCTCTTGTCCTGCCCAGATCATGGGGTACCGTGGGTTTGCTCAGCTTTTGTCCATCACCTTCTACAACATGGCATTTTCCAAAGAGGGCATTGAATGCCAGGTCCAGCCTTGCCCTGGAACCTGTGGCAGCCTCTGGTGTGTGTGGCTGGACCCCCGAGTCAGCGGCCTGTGGACACTTGGGCTTCAATAGGATTTAGATTTTTCCCTCTAACCCCTCTTCCAAGCTGCTTTCTCCCCCTGTTCTTAGAGAATGTTTGATTCCTGGTCATTTTCCTTTTTGGGGTTTAGGATTAATAAGGCTTTTCTTCAAAGCTTTAATTTTCCTAAAGTAAAAATCAGTTATTAATACTGTTGAGTGTAGCAAGCATTAAGTAGTAATAGAAACACTGTGTAGAGTGGTCTTTATAAAGCAGTAGACAGCCAGGTCTGTCTGGGAAACACTGTTTCCAACCCGGAGCATCATGAGGCCAAATCAGGTGAAATTGCTGATACTTGACCATTTTTTGCTTATAGAAATGGTAGACTTGAATAGTTTTCCATAATATTTGTATCATCATTTAATCTTGACTACTTCCCAGACGGATTAGATGCTTTGTTAAAACATGCCTTGTACTCTAGATAGAATTACAGCCCTCCAGAAATTCAGGCCAGTTTGCAGACCAAATAAAACACAACCCAAAAAAACCCCTTGAAATGTCGTGTTGTCATGTCTCTGAGAAACTTCAATCTAAACCCTATCAGTCAGAGTCTCAGCCAAGGAGATCGTTCCAGAATGTCCCTCTCCTCCAGAAACCTCCATCTTCTCCAGTTTATCCAAGATGAGATAGAAGAAGAAAAAGCAGAGTTAATCAGCCATTCCCATGGGTGGAGTTTTCCATGACCAAATCTCTCTGCTGTGTGTTTATGAGGAATTTTTCTGCTCTATTCTTATGGAAGATGGGCCTTCTCACCCCGCCCTTCTCTCCTTGCTCGGAAGACTTCCTGAGGGACTGCGGGCTAGGGCTACCTTCAGTCATAATGGTTATTTCCTTGGCTGTAAATTTATCTTACATGTGATCTTCTTTTTTAGGACTTCTTACAAATGCAGGCTTTTAATAGTACAGAATGTCTTCAGCAAATTTTAAACCTAGCCCCAAACATGGGTTAAAATTATCTTCTTGCCTGGAGTTTACTGAGGAAATGTCACTCACTGTGTTCGTCGACTGTTGCATTTTGGAGTTTTGGGAGCTCTTGGGAGACTGGCCAGCCTCCCAACAGGATGCACTCTTCTTCCTGGCACTGTGGCTTCCCCGGCCATCCTTACACACAAGGTCCCCGGCCCAGATCACTCTGCAGGGCCTCAGACCTGCAGAGCCAGCCATGTCCTGGGTGTCCCAAGTGCATCTTGTCCAAACCCAGCCCATCTTTGGTCTGCACACCCACGGTCCATTCATCGTGTGGCGAAGAGCAGTCAGTCCTCCATAACATTCAGGACCCTTGTCCCCCAGAGCCCTGGTCTCTTCCTCACTCTCTGTAATCCTCTGTCCCCTAATCTGGACTTCTCTGCCTCTTACTCCCTTTCATGTGCCTTCCTTTTTTTCATTCCCAGTTCAGACCTTCATTTTTCTCCTTCCTGATCTGCTCTGCCAGCCTACTGACTAGTCTCTCTGCTTTCCCTCCTGCCTCTCTTTGGTCCTTCTGGAACATTCTTTTGTTACCTGGGGTGACCTTCTGCTGCGCTGGCCTGGGCTCCTCAGCCCTTGGTGTAGATGCTTCAGGGGCTCCTCTCATCCTCAGGATGAAGCCGTCGCTCTTCCATGCGGGTGGCCCCCACCCTGGGCCTGCTGAGTCTGTCTGTCCAGTCCACATCAGTGCTCTCTCGGACCTGAACATCTGCCTGGGAGACCCTTTCACACCTGCTTCCCACTTTATCCCTTGCTTCCTGCTTCTACTCAGGATGGGGCTTACATACAATATTCTGCAGGCCACCTTCCCTTGCCCCTGAGATTTTGGTCCTGACACTTACCTCACTGATAATATTTGTTGAGCATGTGCTATGGGCCAGAGACCCTAGGCTAAGTCTGTGCATGATACTTGGCTGCCTATGTGTCCATTTCCATTCTTGATGCCAGGCATATTTTAGGAATTTAGCAAAAATTGGCTGAAGGAGAGGATTCATGAATGATAGAATGTCTGCGGGGAAAAGAACTCCTGCTTCCAAGGAAGCTGCTGGTTTGTGCTAAAGGTTTGAGAGAGCTCTGTTCTGCTAATCTTGAAGCTTTAGCCCAACAGATCTCCTGTTTGTGAAGCACAATGATTTGTTTTATGGTAATTAAAAAGAATGGGCAGGTTACTGAATTTTCCTTCTGATAATTTTGTTGGTTCAGGAGGTCAAGGTGGAATATATTTTGATTTTAAAGACGCCAGGATTTCTGCAGATTAAAATACATACAAAGTGGATTATATTGTATAACCGTTTTGTTATCTCAAGGAATTACTTACCTGTTTCTGAACCAGATATACTATGAGTTCCTTGGTGGCAAAAATAGCGTCATCATAGCGTTTGTGACCCCTGGTCTAGCCTGCTTCTTGATGCCTTGTTAGATAATCAACAGATACTTGATGGGAAAAAATGAACCAATGGAAGGGGAGCTCTGTCTTGGTCTTAATGTTTTATGAGTGATTATAGGTAGCATATGCTTTCTATCGAGAACCATGCATACAGGATCTGAAGATGTGAAGCAGCGAGAGAGTAGTATTATGGTAAATGATGAAGTGTGATTTGGAGGGCTTTCGTTTGCTTTGGTTTTTGATATTCTCAAGATCTCAACCACATTATCTCCTGTTTCTTGTGCCTTGCCTTTCCTTTCCCCATCTCCTTAAAATCAGATTCCCCTAAAACCATTCCTGGTCTAGTCTGGCCTGACTCATTTCTGGAGCCACTTCCCGCAGGCACACCGTCATCTCTGCCCCCGGTGTCTTTTTGGCTCCTGGGTTGCCTGAAACACCACTGAGGCATCCTGATTGCCCCACAATTAGAGCTCCCTCCCTTTTCCTTCCAGGTAACCCTTGCTTGGAGCTGGGCTTGAGCCTGCAGGGGCTTAAGCAGGGGATAAGTTTTAGATGTAGTAGGATAAGTAAGGGGTTGTTTTTGGAGGAAGGGACAAAACTGTTGCTTTTGAAGGCAGATTAGGAGCAATGAGTAGGAGTATAGGAAAGTGGTTTTTGACTGAAGACAAACTCCAAGAACAGAGTTGGAAAATTAGTTTATTTTCCTTGCCAACATAAACTGATCGGTGGTGACTTTCTGGAGCATTCTTTTGAGGATTCTGAAGCCACATCCAGCATCAGCAGAAAAGAGTGCCACAACTGATTAGTGATGTCCGTCAACAGCCTGAGAGGTAGAGAACAAATAAGAATCCTATATATGGTATTTGTTTATTCTGGCGGATCCTGGGGATTTCCAGAATGTTTGTTGATTTCAGACAGGTGGGTGGCAATTAATTTTCTAACCACAGAACACACTATTCTGCATTGGGAATGCTCCAACAGAGAGCAGATGACCTGTTAGGGTTATAAGGCTTGGGGCAGGTTGAGCTAGATGACCTCTTCAAGATTCTGTGATTCTCAGTAAAATATAAAAAGCTGATGAGGGATGAAAGCAGAGCTTCTTGGCTCTTCTTCTGCATGCTCTGTGTCAGTTGCTTTAAGATCTCCAGCTTATCACCGAGCTTATGTTGTCCTGGTTCAGCTTCAAAGAAGGCCATCTGCTTGCATGACACAGAGCCCAGCCAAATCAGTGAAAAGGAAGATGAACTGCCCGTAGTCATTAAGGGGCTGATGTTTATGTTGATCTACAGAATTTCCAAGGACTAGCACATCTGAGTAATGGTTTATAGCCAGGATTTCATATGTACGTGGTGAGGTCAGGAGAACAGGAGACAATGGTGGATTTGCTACTCCTACAGAGCTTGAGGACCAGGAGCCAGGAAGGCTTACAGAAGCACTATGAGGTTGGGCTCAAGGGTCAAAGCAAGGTAGGGCTGGAGAAGCAGGTTGGTAGCCATGAGGAGAGTGCCTACAGGGCAGGCAACCTGTTGCTGGCTTCAGGGCAGGCAACCTGTTGCTGGCTTCCCGACTTTCCTTGGAATCTACTCACACTACCAACATGGCCTAAATTGATTCTCTTCCCATGTGCATTTTCCTACCTTCCACCTTTTTCCATATTTTCTTCCTATCTTTTCCAGCTCCACAGTTCTTAACTGGAGGGTGGCGCAAAGATTAACCTCTCCCAAGTTTTAGATTTCATTGCTTTTTTTCAGTTGGGGGTCCCAATTTTTCTATGGTCAGAGGCCTCAGTAAATAAAGATGGGCCAACTAGTTCATTCATTCATTCATGTGACTTGATTACCTTATGAAACATTTACTTTGGGGTAAGGTGTAAGGAGAGAAAGCTGAGAATTTAGTAGGGGAAGGGATGTGCACACTAGGACAGGCAGAATTCTAAGACGGCCTCTGTGATTATGATGCATGTGTGAATATCACGGAACTGCGATTAGGTTACATTACATGGCAAAGGTGAAAGGATTTTGCAGATGTAATTAAAGTCCCAAAGGAGTTGAGTTTGAGTCCGTTTAAAGGAGATTATCCTGGGTGGGATGAGCCTAAACAGGCGAACCCCTAAAACAGAGTCTAGAAGTCGGAGAACTCTCCCTTCTGCTGATCTTGAAGAAGCGAGCTGCCATGAGTTCTCCAGCTGCAAGGAAGTGAGCGCTGCCAACAACCACATAAGCTTGGAAGGGGACCCCAAGCCTCAGATGGGACCACAGTCCCGGCTGACACCTTGATTGCAGCCTTGTGAGCCCCTGAGCAGAGGACCCAGCTAAGCTGGGCTTGGATTCCTGCCGCATGGAAATTATGAGATAATACGTGTTGTTTTAAGCTGCTAAGTTTGTGGTGGTTTGTTCTACAGCAGCAGAAAACAAATTTGATCACATATAAAGAAACACAATGCAAAGCCATCTGGACACGCTAAAACTGGGACAAAATACCGTATCAACACACAAGAGGTGGAGGTCTCTGGTGGGAAGTTAGGGGAAGGTTTCATGAGGTCACCAACTTCTTATTTTCTATGTTGGCTTTTTAGGCAAACATGTTATCTATTCAAGCTGCATTACCCTCTGTGCCCCTGTTGCTGCTTGTGTGTTATCCTCTCCTGTGGTCTGCTCCAACCCCTCACTTGGTCACGGTCATTCCTTTGGGGCTCTCAATTTTGGTGATGTCCATACCCATTCAAGTAAGGAGCTCTCTGCTGCACATAAGTGAGTTACCAAAGAAGGTGACGCAGAAAAAAAATCCGTATTTGCAGTATGCCAGTGTCATGAGAAAACATGGTGGTCTTATTAAGATTGGGCTGACTTTCAGGAGAAAAAAAAGAAAATCCCTAAACAGTCACTTGGGTCATGTGAGAGTGATCCTGCTGATGAAGTCTGACATGGGTAACTGGGGCACAAGGGCTCTGGGGCAAGCCTTGCTCCTCTCCAAAGATGGTTTTGGCCCCTCTTTCCCTGTATCCACACCATTTGCTCCTTCACGTGTTCACACATCTGGCACGTGTCTTGTGCAGAGAACTGCAGTAGGGGTGAGGGTGGGGGAGGGCTCCAGCTGAGGCCCCTCACCACAAGGAACTTGGCAGTGGCCTTAGGATAAGAGCCATCGAGTAAGGATGGATATACAAAAAAACACTGTATTAAGTTAGATTTTGGATGAAAATCCTGAAATCATCATGTTTTCTTTCCTCAACTTCGCTTGCATCAGCATTATGTTTCCAAAGGTGGTTGATAAATTGTCAGTAGTTCCGTCCTATATGATCCATTTCAGAGACATAGGAAACTGTTTTTCCTACCATTTTTCCTTCTTCTTGCTCAGTTGTTCAAGATGTTTGCTTTTCATAATTCAGCTTTTCATTTTTTCACAGAATCAGCTTAATGTATCAAGTTTCATGAGAATTTCATAAGACATGAAATGTCCTTGAATCAACTATTTTCAAGTACACCAAACACAGCACAAAGGTTTTTAGGCATTATTGGGCCTGAAAATAAATACGTCAGTGAATGGTTTTGTTTCTGAATTCCATGTGGATTAACGAATCCCTGTTGTATCAGTTTTATTCCCAGTGGGAAAGGTGTTTGCAACCAAAAATGGCTAACAGTTTTGTAAATTATAGTTGAGACAATAGTAACCTTCCAGGCATGTTGTGTGGCACAGTCACTTCTCCCTCTGCTTGGACAAGCAGGTATTTGTGGAGGCCACATCTGGATTCGGTGGCTCTGGGGAAGGAAACAGTGGCTGACCGGCTGAGGGCATTTGCCAGCCGAAGGCCCTTCCATCTCTTCCCATGGGGAGCTGGGCCTGGTCAACATGTGAGCAGTGGTTGCTGTGACACTCCTTCAGCTGAAGGAGAGAGGTGTATCATCATCTGAGTCATCTGGTCTAAATTAGGTTTTCTGACTAGCACTAAGAAATAAATATAATCACTCACGAAAAGGGATTTATTTAAAAGGTACTGAACGTACACTGAGTGTTCTCGAATCTGCCAACTCTTGAGAAAGGGTAACAGTGCAACCTGTCTTGTAACTTAATGGACTGCTTGAGTCGATGGACTCATGCTCCCCTCTTCGTTCTTCAGGGTGGCCGGGTACGACTGGGGGGAAAGGGTTTGGAGCTATTTTTCCCCATGCAGCTGGTACCGAGTGGTGGTCAAGCCCACGGTCCCCATCAGCATTTGGGTTTTCTGGCATGTGAGTGCAGTGGGGTCTCCTGAAAGTTACCCCATGAGCCCCTTGAGGCCATGTTCCCTTTCCTGGCACATGGTCATGGAAGGGAGAGCATATTCATATCACCAAGTGGGGAAGATAGACCCCGCTCCGGCTCTGTGATGGGGCGTACATAGACAGGACTCCGGAAGTGTCTGCATTTACTGGGCTCTTGACTCTTTGCTTTGCACATGCTGACCCTTCTTTCTGCCTCCCCATCCTCCTTGGCTTACTGCAGGCTTCCTCTTTACCCACTGACACCTGTTTCGTGACCAGCCACCCCCCACCTTCTGTGATGCCTTCTGGGGAGCTCTTCCTAAATCTGTCCGTGGATGTGGCCTTCTTACCTCATAGAATACTTATAAGCATTTGTCCCCTTGTCCTTCCCCACCAGGGGCAGGGTCCTTTTTAAGAAACAGACACTCTTTCCTGCTTGTACCCCTGTCCCACTCGGAGCAGGCTCCTTATACAGTGCTGGTATCTGTGAGGCCCTTCATCAAAGAAAGGCTGGTGATCAGATGATGTTGGGGGAGAGCAAATCTGTATCAAGGGTAAGGCAGAGAGTCCTAGAATCAAAAGTTAGGAAAATAGACCCACAAAAGATGAATGTGGAGGGGCACCTGGGTGGCTCAGTGGGTTAAGCCTCTGCCTTCGGCTCTGGTCATGGTCTTAGGGTCCTGGGATTGAGCCCCGTTTCGGGCTCTCCGCTCAGCGGGGAGCCTGCTTTCCCCTCTCTCTCTGCCTGCCTTTCTGCCTGCTTGTGATCTCTCTCTCTCTGTCAGATAAATAAATAAAATCTTTCAAAAAAAAAAAAAAGATGAATATGGCTGGGGCACCGAGGGGGCTCATTTGGTTGACAATCTGGCTCTTGATTTTGGCTCAGGTTGTGATCTTGGCAATGTGGCATCAGGCTCCAGGCTCAGCGCCCGTCTGCTTGTCCCTCTCCCCCTCCTCCAGCGACCGCGCGTGCTTGCTCCCTCTCTCCCCCAAATAAATAAATGAATAAATAAAATCTTTAAAAAAAATGAATGTGGTTCTAGCCAAAATCCTCTATGCACATGTGGACAGTTAGATGGCACCTTGGCATTCTTGGCTTGACCCATTTAGGCTATGGTATTGGGTACCAGTGGCCATCTGGAATGATGAGAACTGTTCTGGGTATTTGGGATGGTGTGCTGGGAACAGAGCACTCTGCATTCCTGACTGGAGCCTTGTGCTTCTCAGGAGTAAAATCTTCCTTTTGGATCTCACTGTGTTCTTCCTCTACGGAGGGCACAGGTCTTAGAGAGGCAGAGAGTAGTTGCAGAACGTCTTGGCCTCTTCTCCTCAAGGTGACCAGCTTTCTAGCCTGGGTGTCTAAGCTGGCATCCCCGGTCTGTCCGGGGAAGCTCACCCTGGTGGTCCTCGTGGTGCTGGGGGAGCTCATTTGCTGCGTGTTGGCACGAAGCCAGTACCACACGTGCCGCTGTATGCTGTTAGTTACTACTAGACTCTGTACAGTATTAGCAAAGGAGCAGGGCTGTTCTGCTCTACAAAAGCTGACTTTGTTGCCCAGCTTCTGCCCTCGTGGAAGGCTGGACGTGCACACATTCCCATGTGTTTTTCTGCACCAGTGTGTGGTGCCACATCCCCGTTTGCCTTGCTTCCCTCATGCTCTGAACCCTGCTCGTGGCTCAGCGTCAGATGGACAGAATACGACACATCGAGTCCGCAGTGGGGTGAGGTGTGGAGCGGGGGTGACCCCAAGCCTATGGCATTGTCATTTGCGGTAAAGAGGGGCTCTGGAGGCAGACTTCTCACTTGCACTTTTAGAAGTCGGTGTGGCTGTTGGCTACGCAAGCTGGCTTTCGATGTTGCTTCCCCAGCAAGAGCCAAACACTCTGGTGTTAGCTCTGAATATGCTTTTGAAGGACATTCCTATGGCAGTTCTGGAAACGTGGCAGCATTCACAGACAGGGGGGGTTAAGTTTCAATTGCTTTATCAGAGTGTTAGACGTGGACGTGTGATTTTGTCTGCTGAGTGCTAGCATTATACAGGGAGGCAGCAGCCGTGTCTTTTCCTGATAGACTGATGATTAAGGTTTGGAAGTGGTCTACTTTGGCCCCTGTATGTTTCCCAGGGTGAGAGAGCCTTCACTGAAGAAGTGCATCTTGCTTTCTGATTTTTCCTTTCACTGAGACACCAAAGAGACACTGAGGGGACTATTTTCATATCACTTGTATTTTATTTTTTAATTTTTAAATTTTTTATAAACATATAATATATTTTTATCCCCAGGGGTACAGGTCTGTGAATCGCCCGGTTTACACACTTCACAGCACTCACCAAAGCACATACCCTCCCCAATGTCCATAACCCCACCCCCCTTCTCCCAGCCCCCCTCCCCCCAGCAACCCTCAGTTTGTTTTGTGAGATTAAGAGTCACTTATGGTTTGTCTCCCTCCCAATCCCATCTTGTTTCATTTATTCTTCTCCTACCCCCTTAAGCCCCCATGTTGCATCACCACTTCCTCATATCAGGGAGATCATCACTTGTATTTTAAAGACATAAAAAGGCTGAGGCGTCCTAAAGACTGAAAAGCCTGGGTAGTTCGGAGCGGGAGCCCGTCACCCCACACTCGAAGCTGTATCTCTGACAAGGTTCCACGGAAGGCTCTATAGCAGAAGGTGCTACAAGGGGCGCCTGGGTGGCTCAGTGGGTTAAGCCGCTGCCTTCGGCTCAGGTCATGATCTCAGGGTCCTGGGATCGAGTCCCGCATCGAGCTCTCTGCTCAGCAGGGAGCCTGCTTCCCTCTCTCTCTCTCTGCCTGCCTCTCTGCCTACTTGTGATCTCTGTCTGTCAAATACATAAATAAAATCTTTAAAAAAAAAAAAAAAAAGGTGCTACAAGGATTGGCTGGGTTCCAGGGGCGTCGCTCTTGACCTTGAGGGCCTCTGCTTCATGAGAGACACCAGCCTCCCTGTGTGGGAGTTTTGGCGACATGGGGGTCGGAGAGACAGGACCTGGGCCTTGCAGTGTCTTTTCCTGTATCCACCAAAAGTGCAGAGGTGCCTCTGCTGGGGCCTGGCTCCCCCAACCCCAGGGGAGCACTAGGCTATCTGTGCAGGGAGGAGGGGGCGTGTGGGCAGGACGGGAGACTTGGTATCATGAGGATGGGGTATATTTAAGGTAGAAGACTACCTATATTCTCCTCTGTTCATTGCTTCCCTTGTCAGTCATAGTTGTAACTGAAATTATTTTGAAATATATCAGACTTAGGAAAAGGCATAAAGAATAATACAGATGGACGCAGCGGTGCCCCCCTGCTCAGCCAGAAACATTAGCAATGCACAGTTTAGCAGCTCCTGGCCACGGTGTAAGCTAGTAACTCCTCAAACTTGCTCGCTCTTGCTTCTTGCTTCTCTGTAGGACACAGCGCAGTGTGTCCTCCTACACATGTTACTTGGTGGGGCTTTCTTTTCTCGGGCCCCACAGTGGGGCAGGGGATTCACCCATTTTACTCAATCACATGTCCCCACGGCCTCGAACGGCCCCCAGCACAGAGTCTCGTGCTTGTGGGTGCTTGTTGGAAGGAGGGACTAGAGTGATGTGAGGTTTATGCAACTGCCAACACAGCCCGCGTCTCTCCCTTCACACTACTTGAAAATACTCAGCGCATCGACGGTAATTCTGGTTCTCGAGTGCTCCACACCTAGGTTGTGTCCAGTGTTTTTGGTAGACAATGGAACATGCACATTCTTGCAGCTCCGTGTGAATTTCTTTGGGGTGCATGGAGAAGAGTGGACTTACTGGCTCTTTTGCAGCTGGGGTCCGAAGCGCGACGATGGCACACAGCCACCTTCCATCCTCAAGGGGCTGCTTCTCAGTTGGTGAGGCTTTGGTTCTGAGTCTCCTTCCCCCTCAGGCCCCTGGGGTGGGGGACCGTGTGACCTAGAGGGCTGGGGACCCCGCTACCAGCGTCTTTGGGCTGGGAAGAGACTTTTCCTTGGTCTATTTCCAGCGGCCACCTGGGCCTTGTCTCTGTGACGGTGCCTGTCCTAGTTGAGCGCCCCATCCAGAGCTGGCCTGCCTGGACACAGGATACGAGAGCCAGAAGATGCCTTAGAAGCTTCCTGGTCAGGCCTCCCCATTGCACCCAGAGAGAAACTGAGTTTGGAGGGCTGAAGTGACTTGCCCACGGCCTCTCAGCTGCACAGTGTCTGAGCTGGGGGAGTCAGACAGCAGGGTGCTTTCCACAGTGTTGACAACAGGCCGGACACAGTGTGTGCAAACGGTTGCCTCCTTCGTGCTTCCATGTGTCCGTGCCCCCCACCCCCCATGCACGCCAGCACTCCTCCCTCCTACCTTCCTTCCCCTTACTGACCCTTCACCTGTTTTCTCTTCGGAGACCCTGCTTCCACAGCTTGTCCTCTTGCCTTTTCTTTATGCCAGGACTCTTTGAGCACTCCTGCTCACTCCTGTCCCATGACACTCGGGCCGTGGGGACACTTCCCCCTCCCGTGTGGGCACCAGCTCCCCGCCCCCACCTCTGGGAAACATTCCTTGCATCCTCATTAGGAGGGACAGACTAACCCCAGGACTCATTTGCAGCCCCTCAGATGACATGAACTCCTTGGCCAAAAAGGAACCTATTTGATATTAAAAAATTGTACCTCGAAAGCCTTTGTCTTGCAATCAAACTTAGAGGAACAGGTTAAAACTAACTGAAGTCAGGACAAATGTCTCCAAAATGCAAGTCTCTGGGTTGCCTCCTCATGCAGCTGCTGCCCCACATCTTCAGCTGTCCACAGCCTGCCATCCCCTTGGTGTCAGAGTTCCCAGACCAGAGATGTGTGCCCGCAGGCCGGCCCCTCCCTGGGTCTCCATGCATGGGGGGTGTGGGTCCCATGCTGCCCTGCCCAGAACTCTGGGCTCCCTGGGGACGTCTCACCAGGCTGTGCACTTTCTTGAGGTAGGCCTTTCCACTCTCGTCCTCTGCCCTCACCCCCAGCCTCAGCCGTGCTGCTTTGCCCTTGGCCTCTGGAAAAATCTCCCTACCATGCAGCTTTTATGTCATCATTGGAGGAAAACCCAGAGTTCCTCCCATGCCCTAAATCATGCCCCTGAATGTGTGTTCTCCATCACTGTAACTGGGGACACAGCGAGGCTGTGTCATTTTAAGGCCTGAAGTCAGCTTGAGTGTGGAGTGTCTCATTTTTCAGCAGGTCTGCTGTAGTGAGCGCCATGGTCCAGAAAGTCTTCAGTCTTGGTCTGTGTGTTTGAGACCCTCCAAGGCGTTCCCTCTCCTTTTCCTCCAGCCCCATCCCTCCAGTCCCACACTCTGCGGAAGAGAGAAGGCAGGATGGCCCCAGGCTGTGGTGGCTTCTGCAGGCTCCTCCTGTGAGGCTGGCCGGCCGAAGCATCTTTGGGGTGACATGGCTGGTGGAAGGGACTCCATGACTTGTTCTCAGCCTGGCCAGAGGCCGATTTCCTTCACTGCCAGGAGCATTTCTAGGACTCCCACCTGTACTGCTCTTCGTGTGAGACTGGAAACTTGGTCCTGAGAACCTGTGTGTGTCATCTTCAGATCCTCTCTGACTCCTGTTTGGATAAGGATATACGGTTTTCCACGTGTTACTCCACAAAGCTTGTGGTCCCTCTGAGAGCCCCATCCCCTCTTTAACCACAGAGTCTTCAGTTTGGTCTGTTTTATATTCTGGGCTTGTGTGTAAGCATTCTTTTGAAAAAGGTTCTGTTAGAACAATTAAAGTCAGAGACTATTGTTAAGAGGAGAAGAATGGAGTGTTTCATCCTGTCATTCAAGGCTTTCTGTAATGGTCTCCAGCCGGATGGTTGTCTTACCACCCCCAGTATGGTGCCTGCTTGGTGGTCCTCCCAGCCGGGCTCCCGGTGCTGGTGGTACGGGGAGTTTGTAAGGGCACCCCCTGTGTGATGCTGACCCATGTGTCCTCTGCAGGGTTGTCCCTCCTGCCCAAGTACTGTCTTTTTGGATCTAGGTCCGTGCCTGTGGGTCAGAACTGGGCTCTGGAGCATTCATAGTCCTTGCGCGTGTCGGGGACCTCCCTGCCCATTTCTCCGTTCCCAGAGCCTAGACCCCAGCTCCAGGGAGGAGAGGCTGTGCACATTCCCTGAAACAGCCATCCTGCGGTGACCTCACTGCCACCGCCTCGTTGTTACCGTCTGGAGCTACTCAGGAGCCCTGCGTGTTTAGTCGTCATGCCCACAGGCTCACAATGCCAGAGGAAGAGGGAAGGACTGGGAGAAAGATGAGAGAGGGAGGGAGAGCAGAAAGCTACATTTGAGGTCCAGGCCTGGGAATCCATTGTTTCACTCATTGTAGAGAAAGAATTAAATGTGTTCCTCTGTTCTCATTCAGTCTGCCATTGGTTCAAGGAGGCTGCGTCTTCATCAGCCAGCTGGGTGTTGAGTAGTGAGGAGGCAGTTCTTCCTGTGGTGCTGACATTCATTCAGAGACCTTCACTGACCGCCAGCTGAGGGCTGGGCCTGGAGATAAGGAAGTGAGATAGAGCCCCCACCTTGCTGTCTGGCTGGGAAAACAGATACAAGCTGGCCATCTCCTTCCCAGGGTGTCAGTGCTGACACAGCAGAATCCCCGGGGCTGGAGTGGGGGCTGTGGTGGGGGAACTCCCCACGGTTCCCTGGGTGGCAACCGTCCCAGCCAAGAGGCGGTCACTGAGCTAGTATAGAGAATGGTGGACTGGGGAGGGAGGCATTTACGATGGTGATTGGCAAAGGAACAGGATAATAAAAACACGAGGGCAAGGGACAGCGTAACGCCTGCCAAAAGCTTCCAGCTGCCGAGTGTGTTGTGAGGGCAGGTGCAAGGCAGGAGTGAGTAGCGTGGAGGCGGGAGGTGCAGCAGAGCCCGCTGGTGCTGCGTGTCTGCGCGTGCGCACAGGAGCAGGACTCAGACATCCAGCAGTGGGCGGGGCATTCAAGGGGTCTGGGTGGGAGGGGTTTCCGACGCGGACTGGGGACATCTCTTTGGGACCGGGTAGTAGAATGGTGGTGGTGGGGGGGGTGCAGCACCAGTGTGGAGAGAAGTGAGAGAGGAGAAGATCCTGACCCCAGCAGAGGGGTGAGGGGAGTAGCTCCTTCCCAAACAAGATGTAGAAGCATCCGTGTCTGCTGCTGGGTGACTTGAGGGTGCTAGAGGCATCAGGGGGCTAATGGGCGCCTAGCTAGAGTAATAAGGCACGTGATGACATTAGGAAATGAGTCAGGGCAGTCGGAGGAGCAGTTTGAGGCCCATGTTTGGGTTGGAGCACCTGGTGGACATTTACGTGGAACTGCCAGCCATCAGGTGGGTACCTGAGTCTAAAACTGAAGGGAAGGGGCGCCTGGGTGTCTCAGTGGGTTAAGCCGCTGCCTTCGGCTCAGGTCATGATCTCAGGGTCCTGGGATCGAGTCCCGCATCGGGCTCTCTGCTCGGCAGGGAGACTGCTTCCCTCTCTCTCTCTCTGCCTGCCTCTCCATCTACTTGTGATTTCTCTCTGTCAAATAAATAAATAAAATCTAAAAAAAAAAAAAAACAAAACTGAAGGGAGAGGTGGGACAGGCCATACGGGCCTGGTGGCATCAAGGTTACCTAGGTGACAGAGAGGCAGGGTATGTCCCCTGAGGGCAGCTACCAGCCCTCCCAGCTGGTTCTCTAGAACCACAGTGGGCAGCCACTGCCTCCGTCCTGAGGACTGATGGGGACAGGCGTGTGACAGATGTAGCACAGGGCCTACTGAAATCATCGTCGGGCCCAAGTGTGAACAGGAAGTGCGTGTGCAGTGCTCTACAGTGAGAGCTGGGGCCGAGGGCACAGCTTGGCAACTCCAGCCCTCAGAGGCACAAGGAGAAAGCAGATGCTGTGAGCGAGCAGGAAAGAAATGGTGAGAGATGCAAGAGGAGACTCAGGATGGGGCTGTCCTGGCTGCCTGTGGGCAGATGCCTGGGGTCACCGGGTTACGGAGGAGAATGGGTCTCTACTCGGGGTACTTGTGGTCACAGAGGAGGTGGGAATGCTGGTGCTTCATCAAAGGAAACTGAAACACTCATGAGACCTGAGGGCTTGAGTTGGGCAACTTGCAGAATGTAGACAGCCAGATTTGACTACCAGGAAATTCTCCAAGGGCTAGTTTCTTCCTCTCTAAATGGGATAGCACATGTATTTCCTTTATAGCTTGCTATCCGGTTGAGTGAAGGCGGGCGTGTGATGCACTGAATTCATCCCAGCACCTAGTGAGGGCTATAGAGAAGCCCACCCTACTCCTGGCACGTCTGGCAGAAGGGACAGGGCAGGGACGGAAGACGGAGCTCTGGCCACGTCTCAGAGGCTGGCCTGCCTTTCCTCAGATGTTTACAAAGTGCCTGTTCTTCCGGAGGCAGGCTGTGGGAATAGCCCCTGTCCAGAAGTGTTCGCCTTCAGGTAGACCATTAGCGGGGGCTCCATGGGGCCACAGGGATGGAGCTCAGGGCTGTGAGCTGTTGTTACACGCTCAGGGGCTCCTGCAAAGTTCTGAGGGTCTTGTTGTTGGTCTTCAGATGATGTCACAAGGAACGAAACTGATAATGATATAGGTGAGTGGGACTGAGCATTTGGTGGCCAGCCCCCTCCCAGAGGTCTACTAGGAAGACCACCTGCTGTTGTAGTTACTGAGAGAACCGAGGCTGTGTCTGGACTACCCTCTGGAGACAGGACAGGAGTGGGGGAGGGGAAACCTGAACAGTGTGATCTCTAAAATGCGTTTATGTCGTTGAGAAATAGGTTCCTCATTAGTATTAAGAACACCAAGATTACACGGTCCTCGGAATTAATTTCCCTCCATGACTGGTGGGTCTCCTACCTCCAGTGAAGAAACTTAACACCCTGGAGTCGGTGACAACCCCGTTTTGGACATTTTTGAGGACTGAAGTCCCTCCTTCCTGGAGTCTGAGCCTTCAAGGTATCCTCCTGTTGGCCCTGGATGTGACACAGACAGCCACTTGAATCCCCTATCCAGTGGCAGCCCTTCGGATGTCCAGAGACAGCCGTCTGCACTCCTCAGGGCCGCAGGAGCAGACGGAGCCGCAGCTAGGTCAGGGCATGTGTGGACTGTCCACCTGGGCTCGCCACTGAGCTGCCGCTTCCACGGGGCGAAAGGCAGGCAGCCTTTCATGGCCAGCGGTTGGAGACAGGGCAGGCCCCAGACCCCAGCTTGATGGGAGGAAGGGACATTCCTGCAGCTGACCCTGAGAGGGATTGGTGTCCACCCAGGATGACCATAAAGGTGGAAGTTTAGGGGCGCCTGGATGGCTCAGTCAGTTAAACGTCTGCCTTTGGCTCAGGTCAAGATCTGAGGGTCCTGGGATCGAGCCCTGCATAGGATTCCCTGCTTAGCAGGGAGTCATCGGCTCCCTCTGCCCCTCCCCCCACTTGTGCTTTCTCTCTTGCTCGCTCTCTTGCAAATAAAACCTTCAAAAAAAAAGGGGGGGGATACGAGAGTGGTGGCATTTTGTTAGTGTGCTTTAGAAATGAAGCATCTGCCTATCTAGTTGCCTTGGGTTTTTCTTGTTGACTAGTACCTTTGAAGTTACCCCAAGTACCTTCACCGTTACCCTGTTTTTCAAAGCTCCATTAGGCCAGGTGGTTCCTAAGACACCTCCCAGGATGAGAGAGGGGCTTGTTTCCCTGGTGCTAATTTGCAAACTCCAAGGTCTAGCTTTTACTTGACTGTGGAATTTGCTGTCCTTAGAAGGCCCTTCAAAACACCCAGGACCATCTGTTCAAGTTTACCCACCGTAGGGGCGGGGAGGCCCGGAGACCCTACTGGGCCACTGGGCCGCTTTGATGTCTTTATCATGTTTTTCTTCTTGGGTTTTTGTTTTACAAACTTGCCCCATTTGCTCCTTCCAAATGTACTTCATTGCTCCCCTAGGAAGCCCATGTTTTCAGATTGAAAACTATCAGTGTTACAAAAAAACTTAGCCATTACCAAAGCAGACTGGCCCGGGGTACTGGGCTGTGAGCTAATAGGCAAGGCTCAGTAAATTGGTGAAGTAAGTTACACGTGCAGTTTTCAATCTCCAGGAGTGAAAACTTTGTGCTGTCTGCTGGAGACCTTATGCCAGATGAGAAGAACCAGAATGAGTCCCTGGACCAGGGGTTCTCAGCCTGCCTCCCCCAGAGCCTGTGAGGCCAGGGTGATGTCTGGCCGGCAGAAGCCACTCTCTAGCTCGCTGCTTCCTCTCCCTCCCCATGCTTTGTCTTCTCCCTACCACAACCACTTTTTTGGGTTAATCTGATGCCTTTCTCCCTACCACAACCACTTTTTGGGGTTAATCTGAGGGCTGAATACTTGAAGGTCATCAGAAATAAAAAATGTGGGTCAGTGAGGCATGCATGCATTTCACTGGAATCAGTTTAATCAGCTTTGTCTGAAAACAGAAGGACCCTTAGAAAAAGTCTGGGTTAGAGATGGTTCAACATATTGTACTTCGGGGTTGCCTGGGTGGCTTAGCTGATTAAGCCTCTCACTCTTGATTTTGGCTCAAGTCATGATCTCAGGGTTATGAGATCAAGCCCTGCATAGGGCTCTGTGCTGGGTTTGGAGCCTGCTGAAGATTCTCTCTAAAAATGTATGCAGGAAGGAATATACTTGTTACTTTTTAAGTTAGAGTCCCTTAGGCACATTGAGTGCTGCTTAATTATGCTATAGGGAATGGGTAATGACTTAAAATTCATACATTTTGTTCTTAGGATAACCTTAACAGTATTTCAGACTTATTTTTTGCTATTTATTTATATTATTAATTCGTGCCAGAGATAGCCAGCTGTTTCTGTATGGGGAAGAAGACATTTTAGGCACTGCAGACCAAGAGACAAAACATTGTCTCTTGGATACTGATACTGAAAACATTGAATAGGCACTTCTGTGATGATGGAGAAAGCAAATATTTACAGACATTTTACTGACTAAGTTCAAATATAATCAATGATTACAGTGTTCTTATCACTCAGGTCTGCTAATGATACAAATAGAATTTTGGAGGGGGAGATAGCATTTCCGTTAACTGAGGTTAAAAATTAGTGTTTTCTATCATCAGATTGGCCATGTTTCTCTGCACAAAACTGTTCTTAGCTTACAAGCTATTCAAAAGCAGGTGGCGTCTTGGATTTGGCCCATGGGCTGTCGTTGGCCAACTTTGATTTATACAGATGATTTGCTTTGAAAGTCCATTCCTCTTCCTTGTGAATGGGGTCACAGTAACTAACTGTCTGGCCTTACGCACAAATACAATTTTCTTAAAACTGAATGGACTTTAAAGTTTAGGACACTTTGATTGTAAACCATTGCTCTGTGTGTTTGTTTAACTTTACAAATAAGTCCTGGTGACTTCGCATCGTTAAGAAAAACGGAATGCTGGGAGTCAGTGCCCCGCTGGGCCCCCTTAGACATTTTGGAATGGGCTTGGACAGGGGTCCCTCCCAGAGCTCTTTCTCCTGTATGCACAGTCGGCTCCCCGCAGGATTGCTCTATCTAGGCCTGGTGCTGGCCCTGCATGCGCCTCTGTGACTTCAGCCACTGGGCTGAGAAGCTGTCCAGAGCGCAGACTCCCTGCTGGAGGCAGAGAGAGTCTGCGTAGCATACTGGTGGGGATCAAAGCAGCAGAAGGAGGGAAGGCCTTGTTCCCACACTCCTATCTGCTTTTTGCTGCGTAGAGACAGCATCACACTGGGCTAGACAGGACACATGAATTCTGCTAGCGATCCTGGCCCCAACACAAATGCCCAGAAATAGTCCCCCTTTTCCCCTTAGTTCAGCTAAAATAGTGTAATTTTTCATATGGAATCTTTTCTAGAAATAACAGTTAAAAAATAAGAAAAACAAAAGTAGAGAAAGGGAAACTTACAGAATTCGAGAGGGACTTGATTAAAATGTTTACCCATGACTAAAATCTGACATGGCCTTGGTTTCCCCGAAGGACAGGCCCCTCACCCTCCTTCACCTGCCTTGTTTTAAAGCCATGGCTTCTGTTCACCCTGCCTGCTTGCGATGTTGGGGTTAGCCTCTGGGTTGCCTTGGGTTTGTTGGGTCCTTTGGATGGTCAGGCTGGCTTGTCTTCACTGTAGATACGAGATCAACTCCCCTTCCCCACCCCCATTATGCTTTCGCTTCAGGGAGGGGGCTCTGGCATTTGAGGTCTTTGGGAACTCCCCATCATTCACACTTGCTGTGGGCCAAGGACTCCAAGGGCTCCAGCTTTCTTGGCATCCCCATTTTCATCATGTCAAACTGTTGCTTGAGGTTTCTTTCTCCACTATCACATCTCGTCTCCTTATGGTCACCACGCTATTCTCAGATGGGGAGCTGAGACATGTAACTCTTTCTGGCAGTGGGAGTGTCCCACCCCCAGGAGTTAGTGGAGACCACACAGGGAATCCAGACATTTACACTTATTGGGCGGAAGTGAAGGGCTTGCCCTTCTCCTTGTTGGAGTTGAAGACCAAGTGCATAGTTAGGACTTTTACTGTTATTCCATTGAAACAAGGCAAAGAAAATGACCAGAGACAGAGAAGGATATTATATAAGGATGAGAAGCTTGGTGTACCCGGAAGGCACAGCAGTCCTAAATGTCCATGCGAGAAACAACAGAGCTATGGAAGAAGTGAAGCAAAAACTGATAAAATTGAAGGGAAAATAGACAATCTGTGGTTAGTATGAGACCTGATTACCCTTTCCTCAACAATCAATTGAACAAATAGAAATCAGCAAGGATACAGAAGAATGCAATTATATCGTCAAACATTTACAGTGCACTTCAACCAGGAAGAACAGAATATGCAAGCTTTTCAACGGCCTGTGAAATGTACAGCATGACAGACCATGGACAGAGTCGTAAATTAAACTCAACAAACTTACAGGAAGTGAAGCCAGACCTGCAGTGTTCTCCCAACTGGAATGGAATCATAGTAGAATTCAGTGACTGAGGGATAGCAGGAGAATCTCCAAAGCCTTGGAAATTGAACAACATCCTTCTACGAGGGCCACGGATCACAGGCAAGGGGAATAAAAAAATATGTACCGAATTGAGTTACAAAATGAAAATGCAGCTCTCAAAACTTGTGGGATGTAAGAAACACAGGGTGAAAGGGAAAGTTGTAGAACTACATGTTGGTGTTAGAAAGGAAGAAGAGTCTCAGATGAATATCCTATGTTCCCACCTCCAAAAACTTGAGCAAAATGAACATAAAACAAGCAGAAGGAAGAAATTATTAATAAGAAGATTGAGTAAACCAGTAGGTTTGTCCTTCAGTAGGTGAGTAGTTACACCATCTGTGGTGCGTCCCTACCATGGCATACAGCTCAGCACTTAAAAAAAAAAAAGAATGAACCATGAGCACATACCATTGGGATGGATCTCAAGGGCATTATGCTGATTATAGAAAGCCAATCCTTGGGGCGCCTGGGGGGCTCAGTCCGTTAAGTGTCTACCTTCGGCTCAGGTCATGATCCCAAGGTCCTGGGATCGAGCCCCACATCGGGATCCCTGCTTAGCAGGGAGCCTGCTGCTTCCCCTATTTGTGCTTTCTCTCTGTCAAATAAATAAATAAAATCTTAAAAAAAAAAAGCCAATCCTAAAAGTTAACACACTGTATGTAATATTCTTGAAACAATACTATTACCAAGATGAAAGATGGGGTTGGAGATGCTGGTATTGGGGTAAGGGTGTGAAAGCGTCCATGTAGGGGGTTGCCCAAGGGGATCTTTGCAGCAATGGAGTAGTTCTTTATCCCGACCCCGGTGGCAGTACACACACTTGCACATGTAATAAAATGATACGGGACTCCACACACGTCATACCCACGGGACACCTGTGGCTTTGATGTTGCGCTGTAGTTACAGAGAACATAACCATTGGGGGAAGCTGGTGAAGAGTATCTGTACTACCTTTGTAATTTTCTGGGTATGTCTTTTTCAGAATAAAAAGTTAAGAACAAAAAAGAGCAGTGGGCATGATCTGTGACTTAGCTGTTCTAATAGGCCCCTCCGTGCCCCCCACCCGGTGCCGAGATCACCCACAAGCAGCGTGGGCTGCTGCGTCGATGAATTTGTCGTGTCTGATAAAGGGACACGACCGTCTTCAGGCTGTCATACTGATGAGGCCCTATCTTGAGGCTGGCTGGAATCCAGGACCTGAGGAGCAGTTGAGGGAACCCAGACAAGGCTTGCCAAGGGAGAGCCTGCTGGGACTTGATCTGAATGGGTCACAGATACAAAAGACACAGAGTTGTGCTGTGGGTAGGCCCTGAGGCCAGATCCCCTGCCAGGGACTGGGTGGTGTGTATCTGGAGTGGGATTGGGGCTCAGTGTAAGGAAACCTGGTCACCGGCCAGAGAGGTAGACAGGCTCCAGCTCTCCCACGACTCAAACAGCTCTGCTGGTGAGCAGAGGCTCAGGGAACATCCGCCGGCAATGCTGTCCAGGTGGTGACGGTGGTGAGGACTCCATGGTGTCTTTCTATGGCACACCAAGGCTGTGGGCAGTTGTGAATAATGAAATCCATCACCGGTGGGCAGAATCAGGGGTGACCAAATGACAAAGGGGTCACAGATCTGTCTCCACTAGGCTGAGAAAATCAAAACATAATTTTCTGGGATTATTTTTGGTCCTGTTGAGATACTGGCTCCAAAGTAGGAACGTCTGGATTCACTGAGGGTGACGTGCTTGTTAATGGACCCCAAGAACAGAGAGCCATAGCGAATCAAAACGGGCTGATCTTGGGCAGAGGCCTAGTTCTGATGGGTGGTGATGGAGGTGCAGCTGTATACATCCCTGTGAAGCTTGGACCTCAACAAAGAGAAGCCCTGCAGAATGTTCTCTGCTGCCTCTGGCTTCATGTAGCCTACATTTAAATAATAAGCCCTTTCATTATGTTGCTCCAACAAGCACGCTTTCCACAGATCAAAGCAGATTCCTCGATGACACACACAGGACTGCAGGCATGGGGTGGAGTTGGCCCCGAAATGTTAGGCAGGTTTGTAGGGCCCCTGAGAAAGGAAGAATATTCTGCATCTCCAATACGTCCAATCTGGCCAGGTTCCAGGGATAGTGGTGAAGATAGGAGTCTGAGGCAACCGTACCCAATGCTATTTGCAGTTGTCAGTGCACAGAGCAGCCGAGTATAATCTCCATCAACATTTCTTCTTTTCAGAATAACTCCCAGAACCGCAAAGGCCCCAAGTGTAGGTAGTTGCTAGAACAAAGATCATCTGTGGTTCGAGCAGGCACCCTCATAGCAGAATTTGGGGTTACTGGAGGTAGGGCTTTCATAGACTGGTGCGCTTGGGCAGAAGGATGTTCATGGTGCCAGTTGGACCTGGAGACTTGGTGGGTCTTGCTGATTAAATCAAGTTAATGTGTCTGAGGTAATATATTTGACGTTGCTCTGTCCAGGCCTGCTCTCCCCTGAGTTCTTTTTACTGAGTTGTACGCAAGGATTTAAGCAGGCATAAGGGAGGGGGGCTGGAGGGAGTGCAGGAGGAAGGAGAATTGTACGAAGGAAGGACAGGAAGGGCTGGCTGGCTGGAGAGCACCTTTCAGGGAAAGTGTCCTCATCCCAAATCCTGCCCCCTGGTCACTCCATCTGGCATTTCTGTCAACAGGCCTCACATCAGTGCACAGCACACTTAATTCTGTGCCCCTTCCCTTGGCCTCTCCGTCCCCCCCACCCTCTTCAAGGCTGGCTTGTCCTTACCAAAAGGAAGTGTGTTTAGTTCTGTTTGGTTTCTTTTCCTCTTAATGCTGCTCTTCCGAAGGAGATTATTGTAGGAAATGTTGCTGTGAGTTGATTGTTTTGCTTTCCATTTTAGCAGTCAGAAATCTGAAACAAGATAGAGATGTATGTGTGTTTATTCATTCCAAGTAACACGGGAAGTTAATCGGATAGTCAGTAAAATATGGAACTAGCCCCAGGACATTAGGATAGTAGGAAACTTGTTACATGGTTGAGATTCTGGGTCCAAAGTTTCCTAAAACCTTTTTAAAGTTTAACCTTTTTAAAGCTGGCATTTGCTCTCCTGTGCCTCTTTACGGAGCACAGTTGAAACTGGACCTCCAAACTGAACTGAGCTAAGTCTTCAGGTTATCCCCCTTGAGAATCCTGAGAAATTAATGCCCTTTCTTTTAAGTACTTGGAGATCTTCAGATAACCAAAGTCTATGCTTATAAAGGATCTTTTACTGGCGCACTAGCCGGAGGGAGAGGTACGAGATCTGTGCTAGCATCTGAAGGCTCCCAGGAAATATCCACGCTGGCTGGTCCAGTCCTCCTCAGCCCCACATCAAAGAGGTTTCACAAATGGGAACTTGGATTCCAGTTTATAATGCTGGAGTTAAAAGGCTGATGTACCATGGATAGAAGAGCTATTTATAATGAGGCTGATTTAATGGGTTACCCCACAGTCTTTTGTAAAGTTAGTACCATCCTTGCCTTTTTATGAAGACAGATGCCCTGTGAAAATTAGAAGGATCAGAGCTCAAGCCCAAACAGGAAGTACAACCTGTCATGACTTCCATGGTTAACGTGCTTTCAACCCTCAGATGCCAGGGTGGGTAGGCAGGCAGGGGTGGAGGTGCCTTGATCTCTTTTCTAGACTCCCATCTCTTCAGTTTATTTTCATTTTTAAGCATTTAAAAAATTAGCCTTAGTTTTTTGGTAATTCTAAGAAAAATCATAGACAGCTGTTTCACACTAATAGTTCCTGAAAATAACAAGAAGTTAAAGGAAAGGCCACACAGTTTCATTGAGTATTCTGTATCAGGTTTCTTGGCTTTGACATTTACCCTTTTATCTGCTATAAATACATGTGGTGCATCCTGAATGGCCATCTTTGTCCCAGAATAAATTGGCTGAAAAAGAATTATGCCGGGAAAATCTACATTCTGCCTTAAAGCACTTTTTTTTTTTTGGTTTGTTTTCAAAAGTTTTTTTTTTTTTTTCTCAAAGAAAAAAATGGTATGTTTAGAAGAGAAAATTCTTGACCTTGAGATTTGCGTGAGTTCCTTTGTAAAGGGAGAAATGTCGAAGTTGTCAAAGATAGTGTATAAAGCCTCACGGTTACTAGGGGCATCGGTATTACAGGAGACATATTCCTGTATTTAAAAAACAAAACAAAATAAAAAACACTATGTAACTGGAAGAACAAACAAAGTGAGGAGGAGGGACAGGGGAGTACATTAGCCCCCTGTGCTGGTTAATTTTATATGTCAACTTGGCAAGGCCACCGTGCCCAGATAAGTGGTCAGACATCACTCTGGATGTTTCTGTGAGGGTGTTTGTGAATGAGATTAATATTTAAGTCAGTGGACTTTAAGAAAGCAGGTTGCCCTTCTCAATATGGGTGGGCCTCATCCTATTAGTTGAAGGCCTGGAAAGAACAAAAGACTGATCTCCTTTAAGCAAGAGGAAATTTTGTAGCAGGTGGCCTTCAGATTTGAACTATAGCATTGATTCTTCTTACGTCTTTGGACTGCCAGGTCACCCTGCAGATTTTGAATTTGCTGGCTTCTACAGTTGCACGAGCCAATTCCTTAAAATAACTCTGTGTGTGTGTGTGTGTGTGTGTGTATCCATGTATCCATCCATCCTTTTGGTTCTGTTTCTCAGGAGAACCGTGACTAGTACATTTCCCTTTAGAGAAATCCACCAGCAGAGAAATCTGTGATCAAGTAATTAATTGCATGATGTTTTCCTTCACACCCTGGTTGGGCCATGTGCCATCACATGTGTACGTTTCCTGTTTATGTCCAGGGAGGAAAGTTCAGAGCACTCAGGGTAACAGCCTTTGGAGCCAAGAAGAATCTCTAATTGGTTCGTCTACCCAGGGTGAGCAAAAGAAAACATTTTTGAAGTTTCTAAATGCTCAAAAGATTTTTGTGAGCCACGCTGGGCTAACTTTCAGAAGACATAGGAATCCAGCCACTCATTAGGGACTTGAGTGGAGGTTAAGAAACAGGAATGATGTGTCAGCACGAAGGTGAGGTCCTGCTGAGTGCCATGGAGGAAGGCATTGAACGGAACAATGTGCTTGTTCTCAAAGCTTGCTCTCTCTCTACCCTTTAAATAATATTTCGTTATATTGTCAGTGCTGGTGTTTCAAAACCAGTTCTACTTCTTAAAACGAGAATGTTTATGGAAAAAGATCATGCTTCTGATCTCTTCCAGTTATCTCCGTGATGAAAACTGGGCACTTCATGGCTCAAACCCAAGTTTCACTCTCCATGGCAAGAGGAGGGGTTCCAGTATAGCTGTAGTGAATTAAATCTTCATGCTAAACATAAAATTATGTTAAAGTCTTTTCGTGGGTTTCAGGCACATAATAGGTGTTCATTAAATACACCGTGTAAATGAGAAATTCTCTGGCTATTCTCTGGAGAGATAGATCCGTGTATTTATTTATGCAGTATTATTGTATTGAACTGTATTGAATATTAGAGCATTATATTGAGTATTGTATTGAATATTAGAGCAGGTGGGGTGTCACCCTGGAAGAAAGGCTCTTCCTGACCATATTCTTCTCTAAGGAGAGATGTAGGTTTGTAGAATCACTACCAGATGCTAGCACAGACTCCCTGCCCTGTGTCCCCATACATGTTCCTCGTTGCAATGCTACCCCCAGCTCGCTCGTGCGATGTGATTGGTGAGGAGTCTCCCTTGCTTGCTTATCACGTGTTGACTTTCCTTTTTACTTTTCCTTGTTTGCTTCTCATTTAATTGCATCTGGTCCATGGGTAAGTGCTTTATTAGTTGGGGCCAAAGCCCAGGCATCTCCCGGCCCCATGAATCAGGTCACGTCTCAAGTCAGCTCTTGCCGTGAGGTGCCTGGGCAACTGAGTCATCGGAGGTTGGGGTGGCTGCAGACGCCCCAGTGACCAGTCACAGTTACTGGCTACCCTAGTGCCTCTGGACGTGAAAAAGTTTTGGCAAGCTGAAAAGTTGGCCCCAGACCGAAAAAACCAAGGAGAACCAACCAGGGCTGTGGAGCAGTAAATGTGTTTTGGAGGAAACCTAAAAACCAGGTGAGTGTGGGTAGACAAGTTGGGGCTTGGGAGCCAAGCGAGCTTGCCCCTTTCCTGCTGAACCTCTCAGACATGTCTCCTCCTACCTTAGCATCTTCCCCAGGCGGTTCTTTGAACAGAGTGGTGGGCACTTTTCCAGCTTTGTAGAAACCCCTGAAAGGATAATTTGTAGATAATTTCAACTTAAAAATTAGACGAAAGTCTCTTCAGAAGTTGGCATTTCTTCGATTTAAGTTTTGGGCAAAATAACTTTCTAGTTTTCTCCTCTCTAAAACCAGGCTAATAATCCTGTCAACCAAGGGTCCCCATGAGGATGCAATGAAGCGTGGTTGCAGATTACCTCAGTGTTGTCTATCTTAGAACGACGTTAGAGTTACTAAGGCAGACGTTTACTTGACACTTGAGAACTTAGAATTCTCCCCTGCCCAGCCTGTTTTCCCACCCTTCTCTTCTCACTTGGGTCAACCAACGTTCGTTTTGTCCCCATGGAGCCAGGACCAGGGTACACAATGTTGAGCTGTACGTGGCCCTGCCTCATGGGACTTCCCACTCTGGCCAAGGAGATGGACAAGAACATATGAATGTCATGATTATAGGTGGTTACAATCGTTGTGAAGAAAGATAAAGTGGGGCTCTGGGATGGAAGGTAGCGGAGAGGTGAGGTGGGCAGGCTTTATATTACATATTGTGGACAAACAAAGCCTCTCTGTAGAGGTGACATGTCACCAGAAGAATGGAGCAAGCTGGAGGTTCATTGGCACCCAATATTAAAAAAAAAAAAAAAAAAAAAAAGGTGGCTTAAGGCATTTGAAATAAATTCCTAAATCCTTTGCAACCAGTGCTCAGGGATGTTTATCATGAAATGTTTTTAGGTCCTGGAAACAATTTCTGTGTTTCTCTGTGTGTATGTATGTTATCTGTGTTTTTGATGAGTGGGGGGAAATGCCTTTCCCTCGGCATGGCTCATGCTTTATATTAGGAAGACACCATTGTAGGAAGAGCTTCTCAGCGGCGCGAGAGGGCCAGGCTGACGTAGTAAGCAGAGGATTTGGGAGATGTTAGTGTTTGGTTCTCTCTCAAGTCAAGGTTGAAATGAACTGTTGCTTCTTTGACATGTAGAAATGGGTAAAAACTTGATGCAGCTCTCTTTTTAAAAAAAAAAAAAAAAAACAACTGCTACTTTGACTTAAAAAAAAAAAAAAAAAAAGCTGTTTTAAAGGAATTTCACGCCCGTGCAACTATCAGAGCACTGAGCTGCTTGCTTGGAAGGAACTGCTGAGAACCAGCTCCTGGGAGAGGCCCTCCACGTGCAATACAGGCTTGCTCTCCGGAGCGCAACCAGCGTGAAATCTGTCTGGAATCCGAGTGTCATGGCAGGCTGTTCCTCCCGGAGAAATCAGGGCTGGCGCTAAATTTTGTAGGTGTGCGGGCAGAAGAAATCCCTTTCAGGGTGCATTTCCCTAGGCTGTCATTCCACCCCATTTCACCTTCAAACGTTTCTGCTAATCCTCTGCGTTTGGTGTTACTACAAATGAGCATTGCTTACTTACTAACCGAGGCTCTACTTAGTGGTGCAGGCTCCTGGTGGCTTTGGGGGTGTTTTTATTTCACATCTGTGTATTTATTACAGTTTTCTGTTTCTTTGCACCAGCTCCTGTCATTTGCACTGCAAAGGTGTGATATTTTATTAGAAAAAAAAAAAAAAAAAAAAAAACCTGACCCCGGGCAGCCCCCAAAGCAACTTTCACCACGTGTGTGCTGGTGGGTGTGAGTTTCAGCGTTGGTGCCTTTCACAGAGAATGACTGTCTGAGGAGCAAAGCGTTTTTTCAGATGTCCGTCTGTTGTTTGCTTTAGAGTCAGATTCATGAGCAACTCAAGGACGTCCCCCGTGTTCCCAGTCAGGCAGCAGGAAGGGAGAGGAGTGGGTGGGCTGGAATGTTCATTAAGGAGAGTTCAGGTTTTTCTCTTTCAGGATGAAGTGGGCTGTTTTTAACTTGGACTTGAGGCTCTCTCTGCAAGATGATTGTTTCACAACATGATAGGCAAGGTTTACAGAAGAACAACCCAAGGAAGATGAGAATATGGTTTTGTTTTGCTTTGCTAACCATGGGGTCGATTCCTAACCGTGGAACATGGATGTATTTGCTTACGCACTGATGTCTCTACTACGCCCAGTGCGTTTGGTGTCATATTTATTGGGTGTTGCAGGAGACATCCAATAAAGGGCACGAAGAAGTAAGCCACGCCACTGCATACCTGCTTCATGCAGGGTCTCAAATGCTGACTCACTTAGGGCTTCTGTTCTTTCTGTTGTTGTTGTTGTTGTTTATGGGGAAATCGGTATAGAAATTCAAAGCAAGTACCATCTCACAGAGCTGACCCCTGCCTGCCCCAAACTGTCTCCTGGGGACAGCCTTCACCCTGGCCTCCTTGCCCCCACCCCTGCCTATAGACACAGAGTGACACTGGAGGGGAGTGGTATCCTCGTGGGGACAGAGGGCACAGGAGAATATGGACAAGGAAAGGCCAAGCCCCTGGCTGTCCAGGAGCTGGTCCATTGCACAGGGGAAGTCCAAGGTCTGATGCAGTGACTGTGCTGGGAGAGAGCCTCTCCCTTCCCTTCACTCTCTTTAGGATTATTGTTTCAAAACACAACAGCCAAAGGCTTAGAGGAGAACAATCAAAGGTCGAAGAGAATATCACTGTGTTTTGTTTTTCTCTCTGTGAGGTAGATTCCTAACAGTTTAAATGGTCTAATTTTGAAACCAGGGGTGAAGACCTTGGACATTTATCCCCCGTAAACATACAGGACAGAAAAGGAGAGAGTGAGAAAAAGGTTCAGCAAGGGAAGTAACACTTGTGGGAGCTGGCCCTCTGCTGGTGGGTTTACACAGCGTGTGTTCTTTCCTCCCTGTGGGGACTTGGCAGCCCCCGCAGAAGCCCAGTGTGGGGGGCACCCAGGGAGACGGTTCCATTCACCAAGTGGGTGTTCCTGAGCTCGGCTTGGAGTAAAAAAAAGAATGTGGAGGAGTGATATTTGAGTTTGATGAGTGTTTAAGGTTTGTTCATTTACTGAGCCAACCATCCATTGAAAATTGACAGTTCGCCAGGCACCTTGTTTAGCTCTGTGAGGGCAAAGATTTCTGAAACTGCAAGAAGCTTCTGGCTGACTCCCTGAGGAGACTGCACTTGTTATGCCATTGTTTCCTTTTCGTTTTGTAGAATATTTCATTTTCTCTTTTGTTAGGTGCAACCATAGATATTTCAAAACCACTCGAGTTGAGTTGACCTACGATAAACTGTGCACATTTAAAACGTGCAATGTAAAACATTTTGACTTACGTATACACTCTTGAAACCACCACCGCAGTCAAAATAGTGAGCTATGTCCCCCACCCCCAGAAACTTTCCTCGTGTTAATTCCTTTTATCCCCAACTCCCCATCCGTTCCCTAGGCAGCCACTGAGCTTTTTCTGTCACTGTAGATTAGTTTGTATTCTCTCTAAGTGTGTATCAGTCGGATCATGTAGTAGGTCTTCTTTTATTACCTTTCACTCAGCATAATTGTTTTGAAATTCATGCAGGTCACGTGTTATTTATATTTCAGTCCCCCTTGTGCTGAGGAGCACGCTGATATATGGATATACCACAATTTGGCAGACATTTGGATGGTTCCAGTTCTGGACTTTCCAAAGTAAAGCTGTTGTGAACATTTGTGTCCAAGTGTTTTCGCTGTGAACTTTGTGTCCAAGTACTTTCATTTCTGAATGGTAAATCCTTAAGAGGGAAGTATTGAATCATAAAATAGGTGTATGTTTGACACTACTAACTCTTCCAAAGGGGTTTACAATTTTTCATCCCCACCACTATTGTGTGAATATGAGTCTAGTTCATCCACATCCTTTGTAATTCTCGATACGGTTAGTCTGTTCAGTTCTTGCTATCCTGATAGGTGGGTAGTGGTATTCTTTTGGGGTTTAATTTGCATTTACTGAATGACTAATGATGTTGAATATCTTTTTATGTGCTTATTTTCCATCTGCCTCTCTCCTTTGGGTGACATGGCTGTTAACATCTTTTGCCAATTTTAAATGGGATTGCCTGTTTTCTGTTACTTTATATTTTGTTAGTTATAATTATTTCCTATTTTTGTTTTTTCTTTTGAGTTTTGAGAGTTCTTCATGTGTTGCAGATACAAGTCTTTTATCCAATATGTTACTTGCAGATATTTTCCCCAGTCTGTGGCCCATCTTTTCATTTTCTTACTGGAAATATTTTTCAAAGATGGTATTTTTAATTTTGAAGACATCTGATTTGTGAGTTTTTTTCTTTAATCAACTGTACATTTAGTGTCATATCTAAGAAACCTTTACCTAACTCAAGGTCCCAGAGATTTACTGTGACATTTTCTTCTAGGTTTATAGCTTTAGGCTTTAATTTTATGATCTATTTTGAGTTAGTCTTTCCATATCGTATGGATCAAAGTTCTTTTCTTTCTTATGTATAAACAGTCGTTCCAGCACCATTTGTTGGGGGGAAAATGCAGCTACTATATTTTTCTCTAATTATCTCTGAAACTTTATTAAAAATTAGTTGTCCATATACATGTAAGTCTATTTCTGGACATTCTATTCTGTCCCACTGATTATTTGTCTATCTTAATGCCAATACCACACTGTCTTGATTACTGTAGTTTACAGTAAGTGTTGAAGTGAGGGAGTGTCAACGTACCAATTTTGTGTTTCTCTTTCAAAGGACCTATACTGGATTCTTGGCATTTCCATATGATTTGGCCTGTCCCTTTCTAGAGGGGGGAAAGAAAGATCTTGCTGAGATTTAATTGGGAATACATGGAATCTTTAGATCAACTTGGAGAGAATTGACATCTTCAAAATATTGATTCTTTTAATCCATGAACATGGTTTATTTCTTCATTTATTTTGTTCATTTCTATCTCTCAGCAATATATTGTAGTTTATCCCTAGGTATTTCATATTTTTGATGTACTTTAAGCTTCATTTTCAAATTGCTCATTGATATTACATAGACCTAAAATGGAGTTTTGAGTATTGGTCTAGTATTCTGTAACCTTGTTAAAGTCACTTATTAATTCTACTAGCCTGTTGCAGATCCCATAGAATTTTCTCCCTAGATGATCATGTTGTCTGTAAATAAAGACAGTTTAGGGTTTCCCTTTTCAATGTCGATACTTTTTAATCTTTTTCTTTCCTTATTGCACTATCTGTAGGGTTGGACAACGTAGAACAGAAGCGGTAAGAGTAGACATTCTTCTCGTTTTCTGCCTTACGAGGAGAGCATTCATTCTTTAACCATAACCATGGTGTTACCTGTAGGTTTTTTGTAGAAATCCTTTACCAGGTTGAGGAAGTTCACTTTTATTCCATGTTGGCTGAGTTTATTTATGTATTTTTTAAAGATTTTTATTTATTTATTTGACAGAGAGAGATCACAGTAGGCAGAGAGGCAGACAGAGAGAGAGGAAGGGAAGCAGTCTCCCTGATGAGCAGAGAGCCTGACATGGGGCTCGATCCCAGAACCCTGGGATCATAATCTGAGCCAAAGGCAGAGGCTTTAACCCACTGAGCTACCCAGGCACCCTATGGCTGAGAGTTTATATCAGGCATACATATCAATAATTTTCCTCCATATATCGAGATCTTTTTTGAAAATTTTGTTAATATGGTAAGTTACATTGATTCATTTTTAAATTATTAAACTGGGATAAACCATACTTGGCCATGATGTATTATCCTTTCTTTTTTTGTGAAGTCTTATTTTTAGGTAATCTCTACACTCAACGAAGGGCTTGAACTCATGACCCTGAGATCAAGAGTAGCATGCTTCAGGAACTGAGCTAGCCAGCTGCCCCTGTAATTTTCTTTTAATATTGAATTCAATTTGCTGAAAATTCTTCTGTTGTTGTAGCTATGTTTATGAGAGCTATTGGTCTATAGTTTTCTTCTAATATGTTTGTCTTTGTTTTCATTTTCATGGTGATACTTATTCTTTGTTTTGTTTTTACAAGTTTTTTTACTTTTTAAGTAAGTAATCTCTATACCCAACGTGGGGCTTGAACATGACTCTGAGATGAAAATTTGTAAGGTCCTCCAACAGAGTCAGCCAGGCGCTCCAGTAATGCTCATTCTTTTATCATTGGATAAGTTGGGAAAATTTTCTCCTCTTCAGTTCTCTGGAAGAGTTTGTATAGAATTGGCATTATTTCATCTTAAAATGTTTACTAGAATTTACCAATACAGCCACCCAAGCCTAGAGATCCCTTCCTAGAAAAACTTAACTACAATTTTATTTCTTTAATAGATGTTGGGCCATTCAGGGTGTCTATTTATTCTTGAGTAAGGGTTTGTTTGTGTTTTTCAAGGAATTTGTCCATTCATTTTAGTTGTCAAAATGTTTCAGCATAAAGTTCGTAATATTTTCTCCTTATTTTAATATCAGCAGAGTGTATAGTGTTGTCCTCTATCTCATTTCTGATATGGTAATTTGTGTCCTCTCTCTCATCAGCCTGGCTAGAGATGTATAATTTTATTTACTTTTGCAAAGAACCAGATTGGTTTTCTTTAGTGTTTTCCTTTTTAACAAAAATTTCATTGACTACTCCTCTGATAGGTATTGTTACTTTTATTCTGTTAACTTTGGGTTTAACTTGCTGTTCTTTTTCTGGTTTCTTAAGGTGGAACTAATGTAGTTGACTTGAGAACTTTCTTTGTCACATAGACTGGGTACTGTAAATTTCCCTCTAACTACTGCTTTTTAGCAGCATCTCATAAATTTTGAGATATTTTATTTTTATTAATTTTAAAACACTTTGAATCACTTCTCAGCCTTTTGGCTAATATCAAGTGTAATTTTAAAACAGTTTGTGATTTCCCTTTTGATTTCTTCAACCCATGGTTATTTAGAAGTTTTATTTCTGACATAAATATTTAAGAATTTTCAGAGATCTTACTATTATTTGTTAATAAGTTAATTTTATTGTGGTCAGAGAATCCCTGTCTTGTGTAACTCAAATTGTTTAAATTTATTGAGACTATTTTTGTGGGTCATAATCTGGTCTGTCCTTGGGCATTTGAGTAGAATGTACATTCTGCTGTTGTTGGGTATAATATATTCTATAAATGTCTATTAGGTCAGGTTGATGGACAGCTGTGTTCCAGTCTTTTACATCCTTACTGATCTTCTGTCTACTGTTCTGGAGATGACTGTGAGAGTAGGGTTGAAGTTTTCCACTATAATTGTGTTGTTTCTGCTTCTCTTTTTGGCTCTGTCAGTTTTTACAGCAGGTACTTTGAAGCTCTGTTATTATATGCATATATATTTAGGATTGTTATTTCCACCAGATAAATTGACCTCTTTATTGTTCTGAAATAACATCTCTCATCCCTGGCAATACTCTTTTATCTTAAATTTATCTCATCTGTTGTTGGTACAGTCATTCCAGTGTTCTTTGGATTAGGATTATCATGGTTTTTCTTTCATCCTTTTACTTTTAGCTAATTTTTGTCTTTACAAAATGACATGGAAAAAAATAGGAAAAAATATTTTCTGTAGGAAACACTTGGGTCTTTTTAAAAAATATATAATCTGATAAGAAATTATTGAATGTTTATCACCTTTATATTTGATGTGATTAATGTTATTTTGCTTTAAGCCTATCATTTTGTTTGTTTTCTATCTGTACTTTGTCACATTTTCCTTTTTTTTGTTTGTTTGTTTTATATTATTTTTTAGAATTTCTTTTTGTTAGCTCTAATTTTTTGGTAGGATTTGTGGGTGCTTTAGATTTATAGCATACATCTTTAGTCCATTATGACATTTTTCAAGGGCTATTACACCACTTCATGTACCATATAAGAAACTCACAATGTAGTGTCGTTTCTCACCTATTAGTCTTTGTGCCTATTGTCATATCTTTTACTTTTACATATGTTATAAACCTCATACTACATTGTTATTTTTCTGTTTATGCAGCCAGTTATCTTTTAAAGAGATTTAAATATATTTTTAATTACATATTCACCCACATTGTTACATTTTCCAGTGCCCCTTATTCCTTTTTGTAGAGTCATATTCCCATCTGGCATCATCTTCCTTCTGCCTTCCTTCCTTCTTCCTTATAGTGCAGTCTGCTGTTGATGAATTATTTTGCCTTCACATGTCCGGACAACTCTTTATTTCACTTTTGTGTTTAAAAGATGTTTTCACTGGGTGTAAAAATTAGGCTGACAGTTTTTTGTTTTTTTTTCTTTCAATGTTTTAAATATGTTATTCCACTGTCTTCTCACTTGCATTGTCTCCAGCAAGAAATCTGCTGTCATACTTATCCTTGGTCCTCTTGTCATTTTTCTGCCTCTTTTAGTATTTTTTTTAATCACTGATTTTGATCAATTTGATTATGATGTGAATTGGTGTAGTTTTCTTCATGTCTCTTCTGCTTGTGGTTTATTGAACTTCATAGATCTGTAGGTTTACAATTTTCATTAGATGTGGAAAAGATTTGGCCATTGTTTGCTTAAGTATTTTTTGACACCTTTTCCATCTTTTCTCCACAGGACCTTCAATCACACATGTTAGAATGCTTGAAGATATCCCACAGCTCACTGATGTTTTCTTTATTTTTAAATTACTTTTTTTTCTCTGTGGTTCATTTTGGGCAGTTTCTTTTGTATTTAATTTGCCATTAATTCCATTTAGTCTAATGTTCATCTTAAGTCTACTTATGATTTCACCTAGAGGTTTAACTTGGGTCTCTTTAATATTTTTCATGTATCTACTTTTAGCTTTTGAATATAAGGAATACTTTTCTAATACCCGTTTAATGCCCTTGCCTGATAGTTCCAATATCTGTGTCAGTTTTGGTTAATTTTTATCCAGACTAGGGATTTTTTTTCTTGCTTCTTTGTATGCCTGGGAATTTTTTATTAAATTCTAAAATGAATTTTCCTTTATTGGCATGCTGATTTTTAAATTTTTAAAATTTACTTAATTTATTTTTAAAAGATTTTATTTATTTGACAGAGAGAGACACAGTGAGAGAGGAAACACAAGCAGGGGGAGTAGGAGAGGGAGAAGCAAGCTGAGCAGCAAGCCTGATGTGGGGCTCGATCCCATGACCCTGGGATCATGACCTGAGTGGAAGGCAGATATTTAATGAGTGAACCACCCAGGCACCCCTGTTTTGTGTTTTTTTTTTTTTTTTAATGTTTGTAAAGTTTGTTCTGGAACACAGTTACTTGGAAGCAGTTTGATCCTTTGAATTTTGCTTTTAGGATTAATTAAGTGGTATCAGAGAAGCATGTAGTGTAGGGCTTAATTTTTATCCGTGACTAAGACAAGCTACTTCTGAGTACTATATGTACCCAATGTCCCATGAATTATGAGTTTTTTTTAGTCTGGTTGGTGGAAATAGCCCTGTATGAGTACTGGGTACTTGTCTTTCTAATCCTTTTGGGTGGTTCTTTTCCTGACCTCATGTACTTACATGCATTGATTAATACTCTGCTGACTACTCAAAGGGAATCCTTTGCAGATTTCCAAGTTCTTTTTATACAGCACTCTTTTGTATTCTGTCCTATGAACTCAATCTTGCTCTCTCAGATCTCCCAACTCAGGAAGGCTGATGACTCCCCATTTCTGCTATGGGTCCTCTTCCCTGTGTCATGGCTGGAAATTTTCTCAAGGCAGCAAGCTGGGATTTTTTATGTTATAAGCAGCAGGGTAAATTTGATGCCTTTTCTCAATCTTGGCCAGAACCAGAAGCCTTGCAACCATTTATATTTAAAAAGTATTGACAATGTATAATGATTCACAAAAAATGCTCAAAATTTTTGACCTTAATCTACTTCTGGGAACGTATCTTAAATAATTCTAAAAAGGAAAAAGCTGTGCACACAAGAATACTCTGTACAGTGTGATTTATAATGGAAAATTAGGAGAAATCTATGTGTAAGAAAAGGAGAATGGTTAAAATTAAGGCATATGTATGCAGTAAAACGGTGGGCTACTTTAAATGACAATTTCAAAGATTTCCAACATTAAATATGTTTAATGTTAAGCTCACTAATGATGTACAAAAATATTACATAGTATGCCATCATTACAACCTCATGAGACATTCATATGTATAAGCACTCAAAGAGAATACACAAAATGACACAGCATTTTGAGAAGATGGAATTGACCATTGTCTTCTACTTTAAGAAGGTATTCATCATTGTGTTAGACTCTGTCAATTTGCAGTTAATTTAATGATTCTTTTTCATTTATTACAAAATATCAAAACATACAGAGATAGAAAAATAAGATAAATCCCCATGGGCATATTTTATGCATGTGTGTAGTAAAGCGTGCGTGTATTATGCGTGTGTGTATTTATTTTCATTATAGCATGGTGTATGTGTGTGTGGATATAGTTTCATGAGCCACCTCCTGATGCTGATAGACATTTAAGTTGCCTCAGTTTTGCAGTTTTAAACCTCGATGCTGCAAAGAGTCTTGCGTATGTCTCCTTAAGCGTGTGTGTGAGTTTCTCTAGACAAAACCATATTGGTATGAGAAAACTTGTAGGCTTCTAAGGTTAATAATTATGTTTTATGGAGCTAAGTTTTATAACCTCTCTTGTTTTACCTGTTCTCTGGGAGAAGGGGTGCCTTGTATCTTTAGGTGCATATGAAGAACATTTTTATGGGATTTTTTTTTTTTAATTTATTTGACACACAGAGAGAGATCACAAGTAGGCAGAGAGGCAGACAGAGGGAGAGGGGGAAACAGGCTTCTTCTCCGCTGAGGAGAGAGCCCGATGTGGGGCTCGTTCCCAGGACCCCGAGATCACCACTCAAGGCGAAGGCAGAGGCCCAACCCACTGAGCCACCCAGGCGTCCCTTTTATGTGATTCTTAATCAAAGCCACCATAATTTACATTACTAATCAGATTAACTAGAATTGAAAGGAGAATCTGGAACCTTTGTGGTTAATGCATAGAGCTATGCCTTAGTTATCTAGAATTAGGGGAGTCTCCTAGAATTTCGGTGTCTATTTCGGTGCCATTCTTGTGTGATTCCTTCCACATTGAGCCTCTGTATAATGAGATTCCTGGGGTGTTCCTTCTGGACCCACCCCAGGCTAAATTCACCGCAGCTGCATCCCTGCTGAGATGCAGTGTGTCCAGGCTCTGCTCTCATTGAGGCCTGCCTGTACTTCCTCAGCTTTCCGTCCCACTGCCTCTGGTAGCCCACTATTCTCACCAAATGGGAAGAATCACCTGGTCTCCAGCAGCCTCGCTCCTCTTGACTCGTTAGTATAAAGCACTGTATTCTCTCTAGATCTTCTGTTAAAATCCCAGTTATCACTTCCTACTGTTCCTTGATGGTTTCTGGGAGGTGGATTTTTCCGAGCATGCTTAGTGTTTCAGAGCAGGATGATGCAGAAAAGCCAGGAGGTTTCAAAACTCTCTGCCTTCGATTCCCCCTGCGATCGCAAGACCACCTACCCACTGCCCACCCAATGGCACTGTCTGTCCTCCAGGATCCCCCCTCTGCTGCTGTTGCTTCTGGCTCAGCAGCAAAAGCAGAGAAAGAAGAGCAGCTGCCCCTGCTCCCACACAAATCCCTCCTCAGCTCAGAAGGAAGCTTTAAAAATAGGACCAGCTGGTTTACCTTTTCCTTCTCATAGGTGGCAATTTACATGTGATTTTTGTGCGTTGATTGAATGCCATTGGGCTACCATTGCTTCTGCTCCTCTGAACCTGACTGCATTTCATTGTAGCACCTTGCTTGGACACAACACACATTTTCAAGTGAACTGCACATTTCCTCATTGTGTGAGACTGGCGTTCCTGGAGAACGTGTCTATTTTGGCTATAATCACTGTCTTACTCTGAGTTCTCTTGTCTTCAACTATTTGCTTGTTCAGTCCTATCAGAGTTTATTTTTCCCCCTTAGAAATCCAGGAAAGTTTTGTCTGGGGGTGACTAGGATCCACAGAAATGGGAGGGTATCACCTCTTCATACATTAGTAGATATACAATATCCAGATCTGTGTGGCCTAAAGCTAATATGACTTGGGTGTCCAAAAGAGAATTTTTTTTAAGATTTTATTTTATTTATTTATTTGTCAGAGAGAGAGAGAGAGAGAGAAAGCAAGCATGCAAGCAGGCAGAGTGTCAGGCAGAGGCAGAGAGAAGCAGGCTCCCTGTTGAGCAAGGAGCCCGATGTGGGACTTGATCCCAGAACTCTGGGATCATGACCTAAGCAAAAGGCAACGGCTTAACTGACTGAGACACCCAGGTATCCCCAAAAGGGAATATTTTAAAATGAGAAAATGAAGCACAACAAATTACAGATTACAGGAGGCTGACAGATACCATAAACATTTTAAAACCCAGAAAAAAAATCTTAACATGAAAAAAAACTTAATATTTTTATTAGTCGACATACTAACATGTATCTGTAATAGTTTTCCCTGAATTTTTCTGGCTGTAGCTTTCTATGTTCTTACTATTACAATGACTTTGTAGTGTTTCCTATAGAGAAGGTGGAAGGTAATCCAGTCTTTGTTCTGGTATAACTGATCGAAATTTGTTTTGTATTGATATTTAAGAGAAGTACTCACCAGAAATTTTCTGTAGAAAATCAGATAAATATTTTAGGCCTTGGGAGCTTCTGTATCAACTAGTCAAGTCTGCCTTTATAGACAAAAGTGCCCCAGGCAATATGCAAATGGCTGGGTGTGGCTGTGTCCTAATAAAACTTTATGTATAAAAACAAGCAGAAGACCAGATTTGGTGAGTGGGCTGTAATTTGTGGGACCATAATTTGCCAACCCTTGTTTTGGACAGGTCTTTCTATCTTCATAGCTCATTCTTGGTGATTCCTTTGAAAGGTCTAGGATTTTTTTTCAAATGTGCATAAACCTCTATTAGTTTCATATGGGAGCTATAAGAATTGGAAGAATATACCACAAACTTCTAGCTCTTTCCATCTGAAGCACTGGTTCTTCCATTCACATACTCACACTTAGGTCATGTTCATATTATAGCGGGACCTTAGAGTCTGCCCTTAGATCACAGAGTTGGGTGAGTTACCCCATTGGGCAGCAGGAACATTCTGGGGAATCATTCTTTCATCAGAATGACAAGCAAACACCTCTGTATGCCAAAGAGATTGTAAACTATGTAAATACATCCCACCAGACCCCCACTTCACCTCCTTTACCTCGATTCCCCAAATGCTCCTGATCATTCTTCTACCTGCCATTTGAGAAAAGATGATGGGGGGAACCAGTGTGGGAAGCAACCATGGTCTTGAGTGATTGCTGTTAAAGTACTGTCCTCTTAAAAATTATGTGCAGGACTCTGAGAATGCATTGCTAGGACCCCTCAAGGTCTGAGAAGGGGCCTGTGGGAGTGAGGGGCTCTGGAACAGAAGCTTTCTAGCATAAGTTTTATTAGCCCCACAAGAGGATGCATGGTCAGACCTAACCTCACCTTTGTGGAATGGAAGCGTGTATCCACTGATACAGTTTTAGCAAGAGGCGTTCTACTTGAAGGTCTATTTCTTCTAGGGCCCATGAAATCATGCAGAAAACTTTTTTTAAAACTGCTTATTAGTTTAGTTTGTGGAACGTGAATCTGATGTGTCCTTTCCATGTGTCCTTGGGCAACCAGAGTGTGTTTCACCTTGGCTAGAAGAATTAGTCTCAAAAGGGGGGTACATGTTGCTGAAACTTTTCACTGACCTGGAAACCCTGCCTGCTGCTGTTCCTGTTAGCCATTGGGTCCTTCAGGTTGGGCTTTGCCTATAAGCTGCTGGAGCCCGTTCTCCTATACGTGGACCTCGAAGCCAGAGCTTGTCCCAGCAGACGGTGGCAGGGCCCTAGCAGGAGTACAGAGTGATGTCGCTGCCCCAGGTCTACCTGTGGAGATTGTGACAGCAGGCTGTGTCCTTTCGAGTTACCCTGTTTCACCTGGTGAAGCATGACCAGTTGTTACTTAAGCTGGCAAGAGACCAGTGTGTTTTGTCCTATCTCACTGGATTCCCAAGGCAGCCCCCTATGACAAATCGTCCTCTCTTGTGTTCAGAGGAGGGATTGGAAGCATCACAGGTCAGATCATTGGCCCAAAGCTGCTAGTTTGGTATGAGGCCAGGTCACATGGCCTGAAGTCTGGGTTTCTTGGCTTCTGAGCCCATGCTGGCGACCCCTTCCCTGGTCTGCCCCCTGCTGCTTTTCTTCCAGGCTGCTGTTGGGCCAGAGGTCTGGTCACCTCCAGTCCTCATGGCTGCGGGGCTCTGTCCATTCCGGTGTGGAGGGTCCTGCCCAAATGGGCCCAGCAGAGTGCCTGGCACTTAATACTTGCGCACCACTGCTTGGTGAATGGTATGTGTGTCAGTCCTTCGGGAAAGCTGAGGGAGGTTGAGCCGCATGGTGAGGAAAGCCTCTCGCCACGAGTGGAAAAGACCAGAGGGAGATTTGTAGCAAAGCTGTCCCCTGGTTTTCGCTGCAAACTTCTCATAGCTTTCCTTTTCTTCCCCCTTCCCTTCCCTTTCTTTTCTTTTGTTGTGAAGAGCAGCTGGTTTTTGTTTATTTTTGGTTTAAGGAAAAATCTTTAATTATAGGATACAAAGCAGTGTTTATCAACCCTTGCTTCATTTTCAAACCCCCTAGGGACATTTTTTTTTAATCACCCCTGTTTCTTCCCCCCCGCCCCCAACCCCCCTGCCATGAAATGCTAATGCTGCAGACATACTGTGTATCTCTTACACACTGTGTCCCTGCAGAAGACCATAAACCATCCTAATATTTACAGTATTTTTGCAACCAAGAACTTGTTGTTGTTCTTGCCCTTGTTTGAGAATGCATGGCCTAAAGTCTTTGTTTAGCTTCACTAGCTGATGACATGTGAAATGCTCATAGATTTATAGGAATGAAAATAAAGTACTCATTGTTGACAGCCCATAATGACTATTAGCATGGCAAAACAATCCAATTGTAATGAACATGTGATCACAGCTGCCAAGGAAGAGCTATTAATTAAATGGGAGTCTAATGCAGTGGCTAAGGAGACAGGATGGGTGGCAGTGGCGTCCACAGGTGCCCAGCTGTGGAGCGATCCGGCAGCTCTGCAAGGGCATAGTTGTGCCCAGGGAAGGACTTCTGGAACTGGTAGAGCACATGCCCAGGCCACCTGATTCCTAAGACATTTGAATTGCTTTTAGGATTTTCTGCTATGGGTGTGAGGCCATTGTTTGTTTATTTTTTTAAAGATATATCTCATATAACATATATGTAAATAACATAACATGTACATATAACAAAGTTTGCCATTTTAACCAAGTTCAGTTGTACAATTCAGTGGCATTAATTCTCTTTACAACATTATACCACCATCACCCCTATTTCCACAACTTTTTCATCACCCCAACAGACAATGTACCCACCGAGCTATACCTTCCCATTTTCCTCTTCCTCAACCCCTTTTTTTGTCTTTCTGAATTTGCCTTTTCTAGGTATTTCATGTAAGTGAAATCCCAGAATGTTTGCCCTTTTGCCTCTGGCTTAGTTGTGCTTAGTGGGGTATTTTTTTCAGGGTTCATCCATGTTGTATATAGCATGCATCTGATAGGATTTTTGGACTATATCCTTACCTATTTCCGCTTTATGACAGTAGATATAGATAATGGAGTGGACGTGTACACTCAAAAGAGGGATCTGATTATTTTTCTCTTTAGAGGAGGTTCATTATTTCTCTTCCTTTGTTGAACACCAATTTAGGGGCAACGGGTAGAAGTATGAATGAGTCTCATAAAGAATGCTTTCAGTTCTTTGACTATTTTGCCTATTTTAGTTTTGTTCTAGGTCCTAAAATAAGTATAAAATATCATAAAAAATACATTTGGCAAACTTAATCTAATAAAGAGCTTAAGCTTAAGTCCTAGGCAATAACTCCTACAATGGACCCACATTTTGAAAAAATCCTTGAAAATCCCATTGTGGAGGTCTGTCATAAAGTCCTCTGAGAAGAAACTAAGGGATTGTCTTATTTACAAACATTATTGACTGCATTACATGATGTTGTAACTTTTAAAATAATGTTTAAAAACTGAAATTTTGAAACTGTCCTTCCAACAAGATGAGGCCCAGAAACCATTTCCAACAATTTAGAGTTTTGGGAGAGGAGGAGGCTGGGCTGGTAGAAACCAGTGTCACCTGCTTGTCCCTACCCACAGTGCTCTGCCCCATTGGGGGACATGGAAAATGATTGTTGGACACGGGAATTTGGGTTTTCCTGTGTTTGCCTTTGAGTTTGGTTTTGGTTAAAGACAAGTACTGAGAGTTTGTGAGCTGGGACAGAGCCTAACCCAAGCACGTCTTCTTCGATAATGGTCAGTTTAGTATCCACCAGTGGTTCACACCCCTGGCTGCTCAGGAGACACACCTGCGGGACTTTGACAACTTGGATGCCAGATCCACACCCAGGACCAATTAGGGGCTGGAGGTGGGGCGCTGGGAAGGGAGCTGTGGTTAAGGCTTCCCAGGCAAGGAGTTTTCCCTGCAGCCCTGCGTGAGAGCCCTGAGGAGGGTCAGTGCCTGTGATACTGGCAGCCAAGGTAATTACAGGGCACAGGTTCTTTATAGATGCTGCAGAGGCAACACCCTGAAGAGGGCCAGCACCATGCAGGGAGCCCTCGGCAAGTCCCCTCTCGATGCAGATTGGCTAGTAGTTGGTAGAATCTTATTAAGTTTGAAAGTTTAGTAAGTCAGGAATTTTTTAGGGAGTTCTAATAAATTCTAAGCTCTAAGAAATTAGGATGGAAATTCTAAAGAGGTTGAAATTCTAAATAGGAGTACAGAATTAGTATACTGGAATATACTCTAATTGCTTTAATGCTCAGAAATCTATTTCTCAGTTTACTGGAGTCCCATCTTGGAGGCCTGGGTCTGCAGACCATTAGAAGTGCTCCCCCTGGTGCCAGACGCTTCATATTACATCCCCACAGTGGACTTTGGAGTAATGTTAGGAAAAAGGAGAAATTGGGAACTGGAGAGCCTAGGAGGTCTTCGGTTAAACCCTTATATTGCCCAGATGACAAAGCTGAAGTCCAGAGATGTAGTTCAGCAACACATTGGCAAGGACTGCTGGACCATGAGCCTTGTGCTGGGCTAATACAGAACCTCGTCTCATCTTTACAACTGGGGATCAAGGTAGGACTTGTGCAAATGTGTGAGCTGGGTACCTTGCACTTGTTTAGAACTAGGAATTGGTGGAGGCAACATGGAAAAACAGCTTCTCCCTGGGTCCCAGTTCTATGAATTTTCATTGATGCTACACTGTCCTTAAAGCAGAAATCGGGGGAAGCATCAATGTACTTTTTCTCTTCTCATGCCCTGCAATCTCTGTTTTCTTGCAGGGAAGTGTTCCCCAGCCATTAAGGTATGTCTCTGTTGCCCTCTTCCACGAAGCCTTCTCTAATTAAGCTCCTACGGCCCCACCCTTTTCTAAATTGGGGTGTTTGTAAACCCCATCCTACTTCATCCCACCCCACTTGGGTCTGAGTGCTCTCTCCAAGCCCCATGCCAATGGCCTCTGTCATCCCAGGGTAGAAGTAGGCCACTCAGAGGGTGGTCCCCTTGAATTCTGCCTCCTGTGTGTCGCCTCTGTAGGTCAGGGAAGGAGATGCTCCTTCAGAGGCACTCTCCAGCAAGCCCTTGTCATGGACTCATGGTGCCACCCTGGGTCCCTGCATGGAGGAGCAGGGTTTGGATGGAGCCCAGGAGAGGAGCAGGGTGGGCAGGTCACTGCTGGGCCTGTGGAGTCTCTGATTTGGTGCTTCTCTGACTAGGAGATGCCTTGGGAACAGGGTGCACATCTGCTGTGAAGTCACTGGCTGGAAGTTCTGGAAGGTCATCATAGAGCACATCATTAGAATGACTGTTCATTTCGTAGAGAAATTAGGGGTCTGCCAAAACTTTTTAGAAGCTCAAAAGCTGCTAAAGTGCGAAGCCTATCTTTATTCCTTTGGTTTCTCCTTATCTAAAAAGTGGAGGAATGTGGAAAGGCAGAGACTGAGAGAGGCTGGGGAGCCTAGGTGTGACTGAGGCCAGAGCAGCTGTGGCAGTGATGAGGCTGTTGGATGGCTGGTGAAGCCTGTTGAAACTTTGAGCCTGACACACTGGGGTTTGAACTTTGCTGCTGGTTGGAAGGTGAAGGAATAGGCCAGCAACAGATCAGCCTGTGTGAGTGGTGTTGGGTGCAGATGGGGCTTGGCTCCATAATGACCTGGTGGGAAGGTCCATCAGGACGAACGATGCCAATGATCCTGTTCTAGGGAGTCTGGGTAGGAGGTCCCTCCTCCCTTCTCTGGATCTTACTGGTGAAGCTTGCAAGTGACAAATGAGGCTCTTAGGCCTCATTTATTTTAAAACTTATCTTGGGGACCTTTTGGGCATTCAGGGGTGAGGGGAGGTTTGTCATTTCTCTAAGAGTGCTTTGGAAAATTTGCATTGCAAATTCTGCTGAATGTCAGCTGGGGACTCAAAACTTTGACACCTTGTTGGAGCTCTTTGTGCTGATTACATTCTTGTCTCTAGTCTAGAATTGGCAGCTTCTTCTCCTTAATTTTCATACGGTAATCAGTGTTGAAAGAGTATTTTTTTGACAGTTGCCCTTGGGGTAACTGGGCCCAGGCTTGTTATTTAGGGCTGACAGTTAAGTGCAAGAGCATAATAATAACTCAGACTCCAAGGTCTCCACTTAGTTCCAAGAATGTCAACATTATCAACCTCTTTTCACTATTTCCTGCGGGGGAATAATGGAAATTGGGGATTGGCAGATCCATTCCAGAATTAAGGAAGAGTTTGCTTTCATGGTCTGATTCAGAGAAGTTGAAATCTGGTGTCGGAGATGAATTAGCCCTTCTCAGAAGATAAGGTTTTAACGGTAGTCGTGGTTTTCCCCTCTCAGGAGGGAACTTTGACTTGAGCAGCCTCACTGCAGATTGTCGGAGCCCCCGCTGGTTCTGGTTGAAGAAAGCCGGGTCGGTCTAGTGCTTCCATCTGATTTTACCCGACACCTTGACAACACCCATCTTGATGGGCCCAACTTGATGGGCAAGTTACATGTCACCCTCCCCTACCTCCAGAAAATACCGTCATGACCAGTAGTAGCAGACAGCTGCCCTTGTGGTGGGCAGTTTTTAAATTTTTTACAGCTTATTTTTCTCCACTTTGGGTTAAATAAACAGCGATTTGTGGTCACATTTTTCAAACAGTGAAATACCTAAGGAAATGGTTGTAGACCAGGTTTACCTTCCTCCTGCTCTTGTGAAGAGAAAACCTGGAATGGTTAAGTGCAGTAAATAAGTCTGGAGGTGTAAGGGACAAGCCTGACTCCAGTTAGTCCTGTGTTAATTTCCTGAAATCGACTAAGAGAGCAGGTTTCAAGTGCTCTCCCCCCACACACATGTTAACCATGTGAGGAGACAGGTTAATTAGCTTGACTGTAGTAATCATTTCACCGTATGTCTATCCCACCATCATGTACACTTAAATATACCCATTTCTTTATTTAAAAATTTTAAGTCTCAGGAAAAGAGAATGATAAAGTACACAGTATACAATGTAAATATTTAATTTGGGTAAAATGTATACAACTAAAGAAAGGTTCCTTATGCTACTTCTATAACTTTTTTCTTTGTAATTTTGAGATTATATAAAAATGAAAAGTTATCTAAACATGCCAAAAAAAAAAAAATAGTAGGAAGGGGATGTAGAAAGGTAAATTGAAATACTCTGACTTCAGTGGGCAGAGTCTTTTGTTTCATGATGGAACTGTAGGGTCAGCATGTAACTGGATACTTAGTTTACAAACCAAGCGTTCTCTAGCACATAAAAGTGGTTTTAGAGTAAAGCGTGTGCTATATCCCTACTTATAATGGCATTTTTTAAAGATTTTTTTTTTTAATTTGACAGAGAGAGATCACAAGTAGGCAGAGAGGCAGGCAGAGAGAGAGAAGGGAGGAAGCAGGCTCCCTGCTGAGCAGAGAGCCCGATGCGGGACTCGATCCCAGGACCCTGAGATCACGACCTGAGCCGAAGGCAGCAGCTTAACCCACTGAGCCACCCAGGTGCCCTTATAATGGCATTTTAAACAAAAGCAACAACACCGTATTTAAGATACATGGGCCTAAATCGAATGAACTCCCCTAAGAAGGTCATGTAGCTCCTGAAGCTCTGTGAACACCTGCGTTTGCTGAACATCTGTGACCTATAATGTTACTGTAATATCGAATAAAAGGGAAGAATGGGTGAAGGATTTATTAAAAGACTACATGGGGCAACAATGTTTGCGCTCTTTGTTTAAAAATTCATAGTGATTCTGCCAGGAAGGAATTACCTTCCAGCTTCTTCAATGGCATTTTTGGCATCTTTGGCCAAAGAAAGGACATGAACAAGCAGGCAAATAACTGATTTGGAACTGTTTTCTTGCAAGTCTCTGGGGTGTAAGTTGTTTTTTTTTTTGTTTGTTTGTTTGTTTTTTGTTTTGTTTTGTTTTAAGAAAAAATTACATCTAGCTCTGGTTTGTAGAATGTATGTGTATTTTATATATTCTCTTAAATGCAGGGCATGGGTAATGAATTCAGAGTTGATGGGCTTAGTGTTGAAGTCCTTCGATGGTGGCAGAATGTTCAGAGGCACAGGAGCCCAAGGGATCTGGGCCAGAAGCGAAAGGCAAGCAGGTTAGCTGGGAGGTGAGGGGCCCCAGCCTCATTCTGAGGTAGGAGGGAGCCGGAAGGTTTCCCAGCTTCAGCTGATGTGTTTGATGTTTTGGGAAATTGGGTGGTAACAACATCTACCTTGAATAAGCTAAAGAGTGGGAGTTGAGGTAGGGACACCAGCTGGGATCCGCAGTGGCTGTAATTCGAGAAATACAATGAAAGCTGGACCTGAGGCAGTGATGGAAGACAAGATGAATTTGCAGCCTGTTTCAGAAGACAAATTGAGGGAATTAGATGACTCATTGGATGGAGGTGGAAGATAAGGGAAGGAGTCTGGAAGAGTAGATTCTAAACTTTTGTGGCTAGACTCCTGCAGGAAAACAAAATCCTATTTATTTATAATGGAATGAAAACAGTCCTTATCTGAATAAATGAAATGTACTCTATTTTCTCTTGTGTTTCCTAAAATATATATATATATATATATATATATATATACATATATATATATATTTTCCATCTTTTTTTTTTTTTTTTGCTGGTCTGGAGTCACTAGGTTGATTTCACAACTCCCTAGGGGTGTTCGAAAATGCAGGTTTGTACCTGAGCTCCAGTATCCAGCCTGGGTGACCCGGTGCTGTGTGCAGGAGGCAGAGTGGGATAGGGGATCCAGTGTTAAGGTTGGGGAAGCAGTCAAAATCTAGCGAAGCATTTGGGAATTATCTGTTGATATGTTAGGATTCCTTTTAAGAGTTCCTGGAATAAAAGACCTCTAGCTTTAAAAAAAAAAAAAAAAAAAGATGGAAAATAAAAGAGGAAGGAAAGAAAGTAAAAATGAGGGAGGAGGGAAGAAGGAGAAAGGTTGGAGAGGGAAAGGATTGAAAACTATGGGGTTAAACTATGGGCAGAGGTCAAGTTCTGGTGGACATGACTCCCCCAGGCCCTCCACCTCCTAGGACGTCCTCTTTCCAGGCCACTTGCCGTGTGGTGTCGCTGCTGCAGTTCTTACTCTAAAAACAGAGGAGGGAGGGGAGATGTGGTTCTGGGTGAGATGAAATGAGAAGTAGTGACCCTGTCTCTCCCATCAAATGCAACCGTAAACCTGGGGTAAACACGTAGGTCTAGTCAACACTAGTCAAGAACTCTGAAGAGTAAGTGGCAGATGGGGGGAGGAAGTCTAGATTTTGAAATAGCATTGAACTTATGGTACTTTTAACATTTTTCTTGTATTCTCTGGTCTGGACTCCAATCAACCTGAAACCCAGAAGTGGGCATTTGTGTGGATGAAGAACATTCCAGAAGAAGCCTTCTGCTTTTGGCTTAAATAGGAGGAAAAAAACGTCTCCGAACATTTAGGGTACAAAAGCGGCCCATGTTTCTAATTTCTTTCTGTGTTACTTTGCACCCCAGCCCCTAGGGAATGGCAGGCTGAGAACAGCCAGAGCAATGTGTGACCCATGGGGGCCTCTGCAGCACCTAAAGCTTGGAGGGAGGCATAGCCTTTCTCACCGAGAGAACTGTGGTCATGGGAGGGTTCAGGTGAACACCTGTTGTTTTCTTCCCTTGGCTCCCCACAGCGTGGCTCCAAATGAAGGCATCGTCACAGAAACTAAGAGGCAGAATAGGGTATATGATGGCCCAGTGTTCTGGCCAAAGGACTAGGATGAGGAGTCCCGGGGAACCTGGAAGTATCGGGGAGATGATGAAGGTGAGGCTCAGGAAAGTTACCTGGAGACTTTTTCTTAGGAGCCCTGGGCTCCCACAAACTGTACGTGCATGAATCTGACCCTACACGGTATACTGGAGAACGTGAAAATGCAGCAACAAGGTAGGTCATGTCCAAGTCTCAAACTGGATGGGGCCCATGCAGGATCAATCCAAAAAGCACAGTAAGAACTTTGAAAACAGAACTGGCGTTAGAATCAGAGCCCATGAAAGGCAGGTCAAAACTTGTGGCTTGAGTTGAACCAGGCTAATTGCCGGCTTAGACAAAAATGTCAACATTTTCTGTAAAATTTAAACAAAACCCAGAGCCTTAGAATTTTCAGAGTGTCCAGGAAACAGTCCAGAATTACTTGGCATATAGTAAACTAGGAAAATCTCAACCTGCATGGGAAAAGATAAATCAACAGAACCCAGTGCCAAGGCAACATAGAGATTAGATTTTTCAACTACTTTAAAGCAGCCATTCTAAAAATGCGTCAGGAAGAAAGGGTGACACTTAGAACATCTAAGCAAAGGAAGACACAGAAGATCTAAAGAAGAACCAAATCGAAAATACAGGAATGAAAACTATAATAACCAAAATAAAAAGCTCACTAGATGGGCTCAGTAAACGATTTGGAAATGATAAACCTGACCTTAGATGCACCAATAATTAAACATAACTGGCTTAATCATGGCAATTAAAAGGCAGAGATAATCAAAATGAAAACATAGGGCCCAACTAAATGCTAAATGCCTATAAGAAAGCCACTTTAATTATAACACTATAGGTAGTTTTAAAGCAATGTGATACAGAAATAATACCATGCAAACATTAATTAAAAGAAGGCCATGTTAATATCCGATAAAGTAGACTTTAAAGTAAAAAAGATGGGACGCCTGGGTGGCTCAGTGGGTTAAAGCCTCTGCCTTCGGCTCAGATCATGATCCCAGGGTCCTGGGATGGAGTCCTGCATCAGCCTCTCTGCTCAGCGCCTGCTTCCTCCTCTCTCTCTCTCTGCCTCTCTGCCTACCTGTGATCTCTGTCAAATAAATAAGTAAAATCTTTAAAAAATAATAATAATAAAGTAAAAAAGAAAAAAGAGAGAGAGAAGGGACAAACAAGGGATATTATAATGATGAAAGGGTCAGTTCACCCAGAAAAGAAAAACCTGTAGACCTTCAAAATACATAAAGCAAAAACTTAACTGAAATAAGAAGTAAAAAATGGTCAGTTACAGCTGGAGACTTGAACATTCCTCTCTTTGGTAATCCACAGAACTGGTAGCCTGAAAATCAGCAAAGCTATGGAGGAACTAAACAGCGCCGCCCAACCCCACCCCCTCATCCCAGCCAACCAGCTCTGAGTGTCTTAGCGACTCCGCCCAGCTATGGCAGGGTACACATGCTCTTCCAGTGCACGTAAGACATTTACCAAGATGGACTGCCTCCTAGGCCATAAGACAGACTATGGCAAACTTAAAACCATATGATAGGTTTTCTGACCATAATGGAATTAAACTACAAAAAACAAAGATAATAGGAATATTTCATTCTTCTTAGTAATTGAGCAGCATACTTCTAAATCACCCCTGTGTCGAAGAGAACTTCCCAATGGAAATTAAAAAGCATTTTGAACAAATTAGAAATAAAAAGATCAGAAACCATGAGATGCAGTTGAAGTAATGCATTCAGGGAAATTTTTAGCACTATGTACTTATACTAGAAAAAAATAATACTAACATTCACCTTAAAAAACCAGGATAAAAAAAAGAGCAAAACCAGAGCAAGTAGAAGGAAAGAAATAATAGAGTAGAAATTAGTGAAATTGAAAACAGAAAAACAATAAGAAATCAGTGAAACAGAAAGATAAATTTTTTGAAATGAAAAATGACCAGGAATGATGATGATGGGAAAAAGAAGTCACTATTTGCCAACATCTGGAATGAAGAGAGGATATCATGACAGACCTCACAGACATTAACTGAGTAATAGAATACTATAAACTATTCTAAGCACATAAAATTGATACCTTAGATGAAATGGACCGACTCCTTGAAAACCACACACTGCCAATGCTCCTACAACATGAAATGGATAACCTGATTAGCCCTATTTTAACTATTATTAACAGTGTCTACTAAAAAAAATTGAATTTTCAGTTACCAGTGTTCTTAAAAAGGAATCTACAGACCCAAGTAGTTTCCCGGTGAATCTAAATATTTAAAGACAAAATAAAACCCATTTTATATGTTCTCTCCCAGCAAACAGAAGCAGAGGGAATGCTTCCCCAAATGCTTCATTTTATAAGGCCAGAATTACCATGATAGGAGATGAGACAAAGAGAGGGCACTACAGGCCAATATATCTCATGTATCAAAACACAAAAATAAAAGCAAAAATCCTCAGCAAATATTAGTAAATGCAGCCGCATGTAATCAGAGTAATGCACGAGGGCCAAGAGGGAATGCAAGGTTGGTTCAAATATCTGAAGTTCACTCTGTGTAACCTACCACATTCACACTGTGAAGAAAAAAACCACATGATCATGTTAGTTGAAATAGAAAAAACATTTGACAAAATTCAGTATCCACTTATTAAAAAAAAAATTAACAAACTAGAAATTGGGGGAAACTTCTTCACCTTGATGAAGGGCTATGTTAAAAAAATCCTATAGCTAATATCGTAATTGTGGAAGGCAAAATGCCTTCCCCCAATTATTGAGAAAAAGCAAGGATATCCACTTTTACTACATCTGTTGAACTTTGTGTTAAAAATCTTAACTATTGCAGTCAGGCAAGGAGGACAAAGGAGGTTATAACTTGAGAAAGAAAAATGAAATGGTTCTTGGTCACAGCATTACTATCTATGTAGAAAGTTATCAAAAATCTAAAAAATGAAACCTAAAAAGCCCTAGTATACATTTTAAAAAGTTACAGGATACAAGGTCTACACACAAAAATCAATTTTATTTCTATATGTTAGTAATAAGCAGCTGAGAATGGAAAAGCTTTCAAAGTATAATTCCTCATCACTCCAAAAAGTGTGAAAGACTTAAAATTTAGCAAAAAGTCACATACAGAATCTGTAAACTACAAAGCACTGATCAAAACAATCAGAGGATTTAAATTAATGGACACGGGTGCCTGGATGGCTCAGTGGGTTAAAGCCTCTGCCTTCAGCTCAGGTCATGATCCCAGGGTCCTGAGATGGAGCCCTGTATCACATTGAGCTCTCTGCTCAGCAGGGAGCCTGCTTCCTCCCCTCTCTCTGCCTGCCTCTCTGCCTACTTGTGATCTCCGTCTGTCAAATAAATAAATAAAAATAAATCTTTTTAAAAAAATAACGGGGGCACCTGGATGGCTCAGTGGGTTAAGCCTCTGCCTTCAGCTCAGGTAATGATCCCAGGGTCCTGGGATCGAGCCCCGCATTGGGCTCTCTGCTCAGGAGGGAGCCTGCTTCCCCCTCTCTCTCTGCCTACTTGTGATCTCTGTCAAATAAATAAAATCTTTAAAATAAATAAATAAAAATAAATTAACTGACACAATGGTTCATGGAGTAGAAGAATCAACCTAGCAAAGATGTCAGTTCCCAAAGTTTATCTATAGACTTCATGAATTTCTCATACTTTCAGAAAGATTTTTAGTAGATTTAGATAAGCTATTTCTAAAATTTATATAAAAAGGCCAAAGGACAGGAACAGCCAAAACAACTTTGAAAAGGAATGAAATTGTCGGAATCATACTACCTGATTATAAGACTTACTCTAAAGTGTGGTATTAGCAAAGGGATATACAGATGAATGGAACAGAGAGTCCAGAAGGAGACCCCCCCCCACACACAAAATAACCTGTTGATTTTTTTTTTTTTTGCCAATTGGCAAAAGCAATGAAATAAAAACAGAATAGGCTCTTCAGAAGGTATTCGATCAACTGGACATCTGTATGGGGGAAAAAAAAAATGAATCTCTGTCCACACCTGACAATTGACACAATTTACCCCAAAGGGATCCTATATCTAAAGAAGTAAAATTGCAAAATGTTCAGAGAAAAACACAGAACATTTTGATGACTTGGCCTGAGGCAGAGGGTCTGCTCCCCCGCTCAGGGTCTTTGAAATTCTTCCAGTGTGTGCTTCTGTTCTGTAGACAAGGATCTGTGGCCTTGAGGTGGACGATAGGACTACCATTCTTGAGCATGTACTCTGAGCCAGTCATTGTTCTAACTCAATCCCTACAGCACCCCTGTGAAATAGATACTGCAGTATTACTGTCTTACTTTCCAGATGAGGAAGCCGAGGCACAGGTATTCACGCGTATACCTAGAGCAAAGTCTCCCTGGCGCCAGAAGGACAGATGCTCTGGGCAGTCTGTTCTCAGACCCAGCCTGTTACCCACCACTCTGTTCCGACAGCCTCCTCTTTCTCATCCTTTTGAAAATGCAGATCACTGCTTTTCATGGCTCCTGTGACCCAGGCCCTCTCCTTTTTCTTTCCGTATGACTTTTATTCACGGACCCACATTTAGGTTGGCGGGTTTCAGGGATTAAACCCGCGCGGTATTAACCCACTTAAATCTATTTAGCGCCCTCTTGTGTCTGCAGCGGATTTGACAGGAAGCCACGCTTCCGCCTTAGGGCTAGGGGACAAAAGATCTAGTGGGAAAGCTTTGGATGATCAAAATAGGACAAATCGGTGCGATCAGAATCTTGAATTCCATTAGACATGAACTTGCTGGCGAGTTACCTCCAGAGTGATTTGTTGATAAGAATAGAATCTTGGAAGGAAGCTGGTCACAGAAAATGTACAGAAATTCCTGTTGGCTTTAAATCTCAGTAGGCAGCCTTTTGTAGCAAGTCCTTGGCCTTCTGGACATTCTAGTCCTCCCAAAGGATGCACTGCTCCAAAGGCAGAAGAGTAGATGGCCTCCCCCATGCCTTTAGGCTAATTTAGAGGCAGGTGTTAAAATTTGTCCCTGGATTTGCTTCTTCAGTGGCAAAACTAGAATGTGAAAAGGACAGAGTTGCACACTCCCCTTCCCTAGAGGTTTGTCAGTTTGTTTTGAGTGGAAGAGGAGGAAAGAGAGGGAGAAAGGGAAAAATGGGGTAGAAAGTACTGAATTCTTGGTGCTATTCCCCTAAGTGGGGGCTGTAACTTCCTGAGGGAAGGGGGGAGTACATTGAGAGTGATGGGCTAGGAAAAAATTCTGAAAACTGAGAACTCCTAACACTTTGTATTACACAGTCTAATTTTGTTCCTTTTGTATATTTATTTACTTTTCTATTATAGACCTAATTGATGCCTATGATGGAAAAAAAATATTCAAAGAATAGATACCCAATCGCTTACTATTTCATGTGTTTTCCTTCCTTTCTATTCATGAAGATTTGCGTGTTTCATCGCAGAATGTCATGTTTATAATTCTCTACTTTTTAATTATCAGAAACATTTTATGGGTTAGGACATAATATGTAGTCATTTACCAAAGCTGAGTTCTAGAACTTTGATAGGTATTTAGGTCCTAGTTATTATTACAGGTGACACTTTAGTGACTGTCTTTGCTGCTGCTTCATTTCCCCCCCCCCCTTAGGGTTATTTCCTTAGGACGGATTCCCGAAATTATTATGACAGGGAAGAGCTTGGAGAAGACTTTCAGGCTCCCAGCACTAACATAAAGGTGTCTGCCCACCCTGGTTGCAGGTGGGCTCCCCCTTGGTATCACTGGCGTTTTTAGAGTACATTCCTGTACTATTCAGAGCCTTGTTACTGTTTTTGTTTTTTTCTGTCAAGTGGGGGTAAAAATACCCATTGCAGAGGGCTATTGTATTAATCATATAAAATACGCCCCCCAATGTGGCACACAGTGGGCGTTAAATAAATGGAAAAAAAATTGAAACAATTACAGCACTAAGTAGCCTTGTTATAGGATTTGTATCAGTTTCTTTCCACCCATAATGTGTGAAGTTACTTGTTTAACTCCCTAGCATTTGATACCTAATTATTTCTTTAAAAAATACTTTTGCTGAGGGGCGCTTGGGTGGCTCAGTTGTTAAGCGTCTGCCTTCAGCTCAGGTCATGATCCCAGGACCCTGGGATCGAGCCCCCACATCGGGCTCCCTGCTCAGTGGGAAGCCTGCTTCTCTCTCTCCCCCTCCCCCAACTTGTGTTCCCTCTCTTGCTGTCTCTCTCTCTGTCAAATAAATAAATAAAATCTTTAAGAAAAAATACTTCCGGTGATTTAACTGAAAATGCTATCTCATTGTTTTAATTTTTTTATTACAGTGATGATGGACAAATTTGTGTATTATTGTAAACTAGCTTGTCATCTCTTATGAAATGCTTTTGACTTTTTCTCTTGGCATTTAGTATTTTCTTATCAATGTATAAATTATTTACAATAAATTATTTAAACCTTTATCATATTTGCTCTCCTATGTCCGTTTATCTATAATATCTTTACATTAAACTTGGTTTTCATTATACATTCCACCTTTCTTATGAAGATGGGAAAGTGATTATGACTGTGATCTCTTCCTTGTAAATTCTGTAGATGAGTTTTTAACCGAGTCTTCATTTCTTGCAAGTGATGACAATAGTATGTATTCATTTCCAACCATCCTACCTTCCTTTAATTTTTATGTCTTTTAAATTTGCTTGAAATGCTGTAACAAATAATCATGGGAATTAATGGGCATCATCTTTTACTTTTCCTGATTTTAATAGGACTATCTCCAGTGTTTCACCATGAAATAGAATATGAATCTGCTATTTTCAAAAATGCATTTTTTGTGTGTCAAGTAAATGCTCGATATTTTAAAATTTTGAGTTTTTCATATTTAAGGGCATCATTTTTCTCAATGATTATGTGGTTTTGTTTGATCTTTTGTTGGCTAGGATAACAAGTATTTTTTAACATCACATATTTCTATGCTTGGAATTAGTGTCTACTCACTATTTTGTGTTTTACTATTTTCATTCGGCCCCATTTTCCTATGACCTACGTATAAATGTGTATGTGCATGAGTGTATATAATAAAAGAATGGAAGAAGAGAGATCCGTATATTAAGAATGATTATCCTTAAATTATGGGGTTATGAGTTATTTTCACTCCTCTGTGTTTACCAGTTTTCTGCAATGAGATGTCCTATGTGACAAGGAACCAAAGTGTTGCTTAAAAATGTCAATCCTGTGCTAATTAATTATGGGTGAAAGAAGATTTGGAAGGTCACACATGATTTAAGGACCTATTCAGCATATGTAACTTCTGTTTGTTCATTATCTAGAATCCAAATAGTTTTTTTAAATTAAGGGAACTAAAAAATTAGAATTAATATTTTTTAAAAAGGTAGTAACATGACCTATATTTTCTTTCTGGTGAATAAAGATAATACATAATGACTATCGTTTGCTTAAGTAGGAATCTGGGATTTGGTGTCTGACAAATGATTTTTCTCGTGCTTTCTGACATTTCTTTTTTTAAATCTGAAAAGTCTTTTAAAGGAATTGCAAATAATAAAACACATATTTATCTCTTCCCTGAAGGATTAAAATTGTATGAGCTCGGGATGGTCCTATAGCATCTGAGGCCTTCCAGGTTGCTTTTTAAAAACTTGATTTTTCCTCTTGGTCCCAGTGGGAGGCCACAACCCAGACACCATCCGAGGGATAGGGTTGCCCTGTCTGGGACTGCACACAGATATAGAAACATACAAACATGCATTTATACATCAAGATACACCGAGACAACAATCACTAGATTTCGTACCTTAATTGCATCTTCCAGACACCAGGAATAGCCCTTGCTTCCACTGCTATGGTCAACACTTTCTCTCTGAGATGAGATTTAGCTAATCTTGGAGCTCAGGAAATCTGTCAGGTTTGGTTCGTGCCACACTGTGTGCTTACCATATGAAGATCTCAGCTGACATTATTACGTTCCCTGAAGATTACACGTACATGTAAAACTATAATGTCTCCTCCTTTTTTCTCTTCTCTTCTGTAGCTTTGGGCCAGATTATGTTGTATGTGGATGGGATGAATGGAGTAATAAACCACAATGAAACCATTCAGTGGCTGTACACTCTCATTGGGTCAAAGGTAAGAGAAGGTTACAGTTGAACATTTTATTTAGTTTGCATGTCACACACCTTTCTTTTTATTCTCCTCTCTGAGATGGTTTTGCGAAAGAAATTCTGTTCCACTTGGTTCCAAGCCCTGTACCAGTAAAACTGAGGACTACTATTTTATATGTATAAAAACACACTCAAGTTGCAAAAACCTTTTGAATTTTTTAATGCATTTTATGTTTTTTTTTCTTTTAATCTTTAATCGGATGCTTCTGGCACCTCTGTTTCTTAATGCTTAATTAAAAGACTGTATCATAGATACAGTATCAATCTTGGCTGCTCTGTTTCATCTTCATGTATGTTCATTGACTTAAAGACATATTTTTGTGTGTATGTACGTATATGCTTGTCCCTGTATGTAGTTAAAGAAATGTGAAGCCGCCTTTCAACTCTACGATAGTTAGAAAAGTAATTGACTGAGTGAAGGTTGACCAGGCGCCATGGAAGGGGCTTTATGAGCATTATCTCCTTTAACCCACCAAGGATGGTGATAAGATAAATAACATTACCCCATCTCATAGCTGAGAAAGTAGCAGGGACAACCCTCTCATTTCCCCCATGGATCTCGGCATGTGGGGACTTTATCCAGGCATGATGTGGCCTGAGGCCCACATGCTCTGGAGCTGTGCCACTAAGGAAACCTACCCTTCCCTTGGGGCATACCAGAGGTGGGGCAAGGCTCCGGTGTGGTCGTCCCTGGGTCTGCCTGTGGGGCTGCAGGAGACCCCTTGAGATCAAAGCCCTTTGAGGAGGAGTGAGAAGGGATCCTGTTCTGAGCAGGTGCAAGTGAACCCAGGCTGGAGTGTGGTCAGATCTGGGGTGAGGGTGGGTGGGGCATCACGGAGGAGATCCACATGAGTGTGGTGGGCGACATGGTCAGGTAGAGCAGCGTCTAGAGGGCCTGGATGGAGGCTTGAACCTGACTTACACATGTCACAGAATCAACATAATGTTCTGGGTGCCCCTGGAGAGCACGGGGGCAGCCCAGACTTCCCCATCCCCATACTTGCTCCCATACCCACTTTGGCAAACCTGTCAGGGCTGGTGTGCTCTAGCCTCTAGCTCCTGGTGGCGAGTCCCATTCCTTAGCCCAACCTCTCCCATTACCTGCTTCCCAAAGACTCTGCTGTACCTCAGGTGTGCGTGCTCAGCCCAGATTTGACTTTGAGAATGGATCCTGTTTGAGGTTTATGTTCCCTACAGACTTCCAGAGTCCTGGTGATGGCGCCCTTGTAGAATGGGGAGGGCCTTCTCTCTGTGTGTGGCTCTGATATGTGGGACTGCTTGGATCCCAGATCCATGGTTGACACTTAACATCTCCCTCTCAGTTTTCCTTTTCCTCATATTACTGTTGATAGATCTCCCCATCCCATTTCATAATAGAAATAACATAGTTTCTCTCAGAAGACTGACGAACTTCTCTCTCTCTCTCTCTCTCTGTCTCTCTCTCTCTCTCTGGCTTTGTTTTCTATGGAAAATAGAAATGACTCTATTTACCCCCTGCTGTGGGAGACCTTAGATGCTGAATGAAATGCTGTCTTTGCCTGGTTGATTTAGCCAGGCTGAGGGAAGATTTATGTATTTTCTCTTATTTCAGTGTTTTCTGTTCTTTCCTCATGCTGGGAGCCTTCCCCAACCTTCATATTCTTTTGGAAGCTGCTCCCTTCCCAAGGCTCTCTGGTTGGTTTTGAAGACCCCACATTCTAGGGAGATAGAAGGAGATTCTGCAGTAGAAATGGACTTTTGGTATATGTGGTAGACAAAGAAATCTTTGGGGGCGCCTGGGTGGCCCAGTCGGTTGAACGTCGGACTCTAGATTTCGGCTCCGGTCCTCATCTTGTGGTAGTGAGATCAAAGCCCAAGTACGGCTCTGCGCTGGGTCTGGAGCCTGCTTAGGATTCTCTCTCCCATTCCTGTTGCCCCTCCCCTCCCTCCAGAAAAAGAAATCTTTGTAGCTTTATTACAACTGTGATAAAACACCAATAGCCAGTCCTATTTCTAAAGGGAAATAAAACCTAACATACTTAAAGTAGGAAACGTGAGAGTCACAAGTTGCTCATCAGCAGGAAGGGGCCTAGAGTGAAGGCAAAATCTAGGTGATGGGACGGGAGGAAGAAAGGGAGCACGCAGAGAGAAAGGCACCGAGATAAAGGGGGGAGATGGAGAAAAGTGAGAGGAGAGATCCCAGGGCAGGACAAGAAAAAGAGAAAAAGGAAACAGGCCGAACAGAAATAATTTCTCTGCTCTGTAGATGAGAGGAGGGCTCAGAGTGTACTGTGTTTCAGCACCATCATGTCGATGTTTCTTGGGAATTGAAGGGACATCTCCTAGGGTGCCTGGGTGGCTCCGGCAATTAAGCCGCTGCCTTCAGCTCAGGTCATGATCCCAGGGTCCTGGGATCGAGCCCCGCACCGGACTCTCTGTTTAGTGGGGAGTCTGCCTCTCCCTCTCCCTCTGCCCCTCACCCTTGTTCATGCGTGCACACACACACACTCTCTCTCTCTCTCTTTCTCTCTGTCAAATAAATAATAAAATCTTAAAAAAAAAGTACTTCCTTATTGTCTTTCTAAATAACATGGAGAAATCATAAAATTAAAAGTCTTCAAGAATGAGTGTGTAGGAATTCGCCTCCCCAGCCTCCTTTTCCTGTCCAGCACATGGATATTTGTGACCCTGGGCATCTCTCCCCGGGCTCTCTGTCTCGGGTGGAGTGATCTCTTCCTTCCCAGCTGTGGATTCAGTGCTGGTTTGTTCTCCATCTTTCATTTCCCAAAGGAGGGTCCCTAATAGTCTCTGGCTTCTGAGCTCAACCCTGATCCGGTCACTGTGAAGGTGAGAAAATAGAGCCAATGATCAGCCTGAGCCTTGGAGCTTACCGTGTTGTGAGAGAGGGAACTGTGGGGACACCTGCTGCCCGTGTCCACTTACTGTGATGTCAGATGAAAGTATCGCTCTGTTCCCCATGGTGTGCTCGGTTCTGGGCCAGTGGTTGAAAGTCAACAGTGGCAGCAGTCATGAAACTGACGTTTGCTGTAATTCTCATGATATCACCTCTTATTTGCAAAACAGTGGTGGTGTCCCCTGACATTCCCCCCAACCCCCATGCCTGGGTAGCGAGGAATCTTCAAGAAGCATGGCTGTACCAACCTGAAACCCTTAGGTCTTGAGAAGGAAGCTTCTATCCCCTCTTTACACATAGGCTTTCCCCCATTCACATTAAGAAATCAGACCCTAGGGATTTCTTTTGACTAAATCTGATTTCTCAGAACCCAGGTTTGCCTTAAGATCCTGTTCTTTTGCCTTAAACAGGGACAGAGCTGATGCATGAAATCTTGGGTTAGAGAAACTTTGTCATTCTGTTTTCATAATTCTTCATTTTCCTTCCATGAAAGGCAACAAGATGTGATTTTGCAGCCTGCCAGGGGCTCATTGTGCAATGCATATTTTCAGATATTTGAGACTCCTAGCCAGAGGAGAAAATGAGGCAATTGCAGCCAAATAATCACTTTTTTAAAAGAAAGGGGAAAAAAGTGTTTTCAATAAAGTGTTTCATTATATTTACACAGGCCCATCTTTAAGCTCCCCAGGCAGAGGTAAGAAGCCCATGTCCGTCCCATGACTACTCACCCAGCATGGGTTTTTTTCTTCTTCATACATCTGGAAGTCTGATTAATTGGGGTGAAATGATTCAGCTTGTACAGCCTGACTTTGTGTCACTCCAACACGGAAAGTCTGTCTCTCTCTGTGGATCCCCTTCTGGCCCATCGGGGAGGCCCCAGGGGCCCCCACCTCCTGTGGGTTCTCCAGGGATGCCTCCAGATGCCGTCATGGAATCTGCACTCTCTGGACGACTGTCCACTTTGGCTCACCCCGCTGTCTCCATTTTTCTGTCCGTGCCGTGGAATCTAATTTTTCTCAGCTGTGCCCCAGGGGGCCGATCACCGATCTCTGGGCCTCTTTCGTCATGGGTGGGGACAGGCATGCTTGCACACTGTCAGAATTGTGAGATGGTGACACCTGGTCACAAGTTGCTATAGAAACAGAATAATGGAAATATGGGGACATTTTTTGGAAAAGCCTCCTAGGTTTGGGTTTCTCTTTATGGATGCATGAAAGTGGGAATCGAAGATAGGGTCACAGTTTTGAGTGTGGGCAGCCAGGAATCTGGTATGGCCTCTGGCGAGAAGAGAGAAGTTGGATATTGAGATTCATTGGCAGGAAGGCTTTGACACACTGGTTTTGAGGTGAAGGTCATGTCCACAAGGAGGGCTGAGACAGTGCCTCCATGGTATCCATTGCTCCAAGAAGAGGAGAGGAGATGCAGAGAGCCCTGTGGTCTCAGGTCACTGGCATGCCATTGCTGTATGATTCGTGCAGATGCCCCCCCCCCATGGGAGTGAGATTGGAAGCTCTCTCTGAGTTACAGAGCATCAGACAGAACCCTGGCCTTGGAGAGATGGCAAAGTCCAGTTAAAGACATGATATTCACCAGCCTCCTTCCTGATCCTTTTAGAGGCAGAGGGGACGCCATTGCTGGGCCCTGGAATGGGTGGGAAGCTTTCCTTCCTGGGACCTGTGTCCACCTTTCTGATATTAATCAAACACTATGCACTACTGTTGGGAGCAACACAACCTCAGTTCCCCCCTTGAAGCTCTTTGAGCATTGAAAGGCCATTATCATATCATTCTGTCCAAGCTAAGCTTGATGGCTTCCGCAGATAGTCCTTGACAACATAATTTGCAATTCCTCAGAACACTGGATACAGCATCCTTCTTCCACAGATCTCACTTTCGATTCTTGAGGCTTTTCCGCAACAGCCCTGGGTGCTGGCTCACATTAGACTGATAATGCCCTAAACCTCCCAGGAGTTTTGTTTTTGTTTTTCTTATACATCCTTATTTGCTAGTTTCTTTCATTCTGCATCTCTGTGATTTCCACCTAAATGCAGCCCTTTGTGTTTGTTCCTGTTGATATCAGGTCAGAGTTCTGGCCTCAAGATTATTTTGCATTTTCCTTTGGCCATATATTACGTAAATTGTTAATTCTAGTTTTATTTAACATACATTTAATAAGCAGAGCTTATTTGTCATTCACCAAAATTTCGATATAGGCAAGGAATGCATAAGCTTGCAGCTTGACACTTTTCAGTCATTTTAGGGCCATTTTGGTGCAGTTAGTGGAAGGCACCAGACTCTGATATCCAACCTCATTTCTTCATGGAGTTCTAAGGCCAAAGTCAAGGTACGCTACATCTGCAGGTAAGTGCAGATCTCTGAGACCAGATACACCTGTGTGATCCTTTGGGTGGATTGTTTTTTCATCTATAGAATGAGGATAATAATCTGTAAAATGGGGAAGGAAATAATAGTGAAGAATATATAAACCACTGATTACTGTGTCTGCACACAAGCACCCTATGTTGTGAGCTAACCTCTCTTTCCCCACAACTCCTACCAACTTCCTGTTTCGAAAAGGGAGGTAGGCTCTGCTTGCCAGAACCTGCTTACCTGGAAACTGCTGGTCCCAGGGATTTCCTTCTTTTTTCTAAGTGCTTATAAGACATTCATCCAGAAAGCCTTCGGAGCACATTGCCAGGGATCAATACAGGGTTTAATAAAGTGTGGGATATCAATTTTCTACTTCACTGGTAATCCATTTTCTGAAAATTGGGACTTTGCCTTGTTTGAGGTGTCTACATTGTAAAATCTCAGGACGGCAAATATTCTGCTCACTTCTTAGCATCATGAGGGATCATGTTCATTAACAGGTTCAAGTGTAAAAACTGAAATAGAGTTGCCATGTTGAGAAGTCATTATCTGGATTCCTGTTCTCACTCTAGGGGAACATCTGACATACCATTGTTTGAGGTGCAGAATTTTCCAAGGTTTTTAATCTCTGCATCTTTGGATCCGCACATGAGGAAATGAGGATTGTGCGCCTTCATTAGAATCATTTTACCTTCAGAAGGATGCTAGTTAAGATGTCCTTGCATCTGGCTTCTGTCCAGGAAGAGGAAGTTTTAGGCTCTTAAAATGTTGCCTGTGATTGACATAAAAATATGCTTTGCATGGATAAAACTGATTCACTCTCTTTTCCTCTGTTGCATTTTGGGCCATTTCTGTTGACTTATCAAGTTAACCTATCCTTTGCTCAGCTGTGTGAGTCTTCCGGATGAACTTGGGAAATACGTTCTTCATCTCTTTTACAATCCTTTTTGTTTCTAACATACATTTGTTTCTAACATCTGACCCTTTCTAGTTTCCCTCCCCTGAAATTTCTCATCTGTTCATGCACCTTGTCCCCCTTTTCCATGGAAGTTTTTAACATATTGATTGGTGTGATTTATAGAATTGCAACACTGAGTTAAATCTGGTTCTGTTGCTTGCTTAGTTTCTTGATAGCAGGGATGGGGACTTGGGGTTTTTAGAATTTTCAGTGATTTTTGTCATGATCAAACAAGTAATAGTCGCAGGGCGCCTGGGTAGTTCAGATGATTGGGCATCTGCTTTTGGCTCAGGTCATGGTCCTGAGGTCTGGGGATCAAGCCCTGCATTGGTCTCTCTGCTTGGTGGGGGGTCTGCTTCTCCCTCTCTCTCTCTCCACTGTCCGCCCTGCTTGTGCTCTCTCACTCTCTCTGTCAAATAAATAAATAAAGTCCTTTTTTTTTTAAAAATTTATTTATTGGACAGAGACCACAAGTATGCAGAGAGGCAGGCAGAGAGAGAGGAGGAAGCAGGCTCCCCGCTGAGCAGAGAGCCTGATGCGGGGCTCAATCCCAGGACCCTGAGATCGTGACCTGAGCCGATGGCAGAGGCTTTAACCCACTGCACCACCCAGGCACCCCAATAAATAAAGTCTTTAAAAAATTTTTCCCTCTTAAAAAAAAAAAAAGTAGGGCACCTGGGTGGCTCAGTGGGTTAAAGCCTCTGCCTTCAGCTTAGGTCATGATCCCAGGGTCCTGGGATCGAGTCCCACATCGGGCTCTCTGCTCAGCAGGGAACCTGCTTCCCCCTCTCTCTCTCTCTGCCTGCCTCTCTGCCCACTTGTGATCTGTCTGTCAAATAAATAAATAAAATCTTAAATAAATAAATAAATAAATAGGAAAAAAATTAAAAAAACAAACAAAAGTAATATTCTCTTCGTATAAAACTTTAGAAATACAAAAAATGTCAAAATTGCCTGAAATACTTCTATATAGATTGAAGATACTTAAGATACTTAAGATAAATACTTCTACATAGATTTATGTGATCCCTTGGATGCCTCATTTAAGGATAATCTCAGTGGAAGAAAAAGAAAAAAAAAGAAGAGAAGAAATAATTTCACTCAATATTATTTTAGGAAGATGTCGGGGGGAGAGACCAGAGATTCGAACCAGACCTTATAGGAGCCAGGATGCTGAGGGACCCTATGGTCCAGGATGGGTCTCCAGACACAGGGCTGGACAGGAGCTCATTCAGTCTCCTCTGAGATGATCCACTGCAGGGAGCTGATTTGTGATAGGAACCGTAACTCCCAAGAGGCTTGTTGATAAATGAGGATAGTACCTTACTAGTTGACCTAGGCAAGATCCCCATGAAACCGGAGCAGGGGGTGGGACTGTGACCCTTCTGCCCTGGTACGACCTTGGGTCGAGGACTAGCTGCTGTGTTTGGGGAACTGAAGAGGCTAGAAACGGGTGGTTCTAATAAGAATATTTGGGAGGATGCAGAAACCCTGGGGGAGCGTGTGCACTGTTCCTCAGCACAGAGTGCTCTAGGGGAGCTGGATGGTCAGGGGAACCCAATGAAGTGTATGCTTCTGGGAGTCGACCTGGGAGTGGCCCTGCAGGCTCAGGGATGCCTTCGTGGCACTGCTCAGCGGCTCCCACCTGCCAAGGCTCACCTGCCAGTCCTCCTCCACCCACCCTAAGCTGTCAAACTCTCATGAATTCACATGTGCCATCCCTTAGGCTTAGTTGTCCTCTGTCAGGTTTCCAGGGCTGATGATTCCTTTAGGAAAGCTCTCTAGCCTTGAATCTAGCTCATAAGAACATATTTGTCTCATTTCCCCAAGGCTTAAGTTTTTACACCTTAGGGAAAGATGGGGTTCCTTCTAGTACAGTGGAAAGAATTCAATTGGCCTTTGTGTTTTCCTTTGAGTTTCTTCAGAAATGAGTCGTGGGACACGTTGGGTAGCCTTCTCGAACACGGGACTTTGCATCTGAGAATGGGGATGTCACTAACCAGACAAGGACCCAACCTGGCTGATTTCTCACCTTCATGTTTTAAATATTACCAGCATGGTCTCCAAGGTAGTGGCTAAGTGCAGAGGTTTTTCGTATTCCTTAGTTCACAATAGCAGATTGGATCTGTCTTACCTGTTACCAACAAACTCCTCATAATTACATGAAGGGTCCTAGAGGAAAGTTAGCAAAGTGGGTATTTTCTGACCTGACCCAAACCTCCGGCTAAACCCCAGAATTTTATCTCAATAGAAAATATTCCTTTGTAACATTTTATATTCTGATGATATTTAAGCATCACCAAAAACTCTGCCGTATGTTCCGTCCTGCAAGGTGTCCTCTCCACTAACTAGTAAACGCTTAAGGGCTTCCCAGACTCATACTTGGTTACTACCTAAATCACAAATGTAGTTTGGTTCCCGTTCTGCAAATTCTGTCAGGTCATAAGCAGATCGGCCATCAGGCCCTGAGGCCACAGCACATGGCTTTGGGGCAGGTGACTTCCAGTCCTGGCAGATGTGCCACACCTGGTCTCTGTGCTCCTCCCCCCACCCCCCACACCAGGTACCTGCAATGCCACAGCCCAGAGTTCTGTACTCATGTCATCTCTTGGGCCCACACTTGAATTCTGACCAAACCTATCTCATTTTGCAGACAGTGTCTTCAAAGGGGATAGATTCAGGGTCTGAGGCATCTGTTAGACTGTTGGATAAGCAGTTACAAAAGCTTCAGGGCTCGTTCTGAGCTCAGGAATTCTGAGCTTAAGGATATGTCATTGGAATAAAGAATTTAAATGAGAAGGTCTTAAAAGTAAGTGTCTTTAGTCACTTGGCTCTTTGCTGTTGTTAAAATACTCAGTATATTCTTAGTTCTGGTAAGCTGGTGAACAGTGTGGCAAAGCCTTATGTCAGCTACCTTACCAATTTCTTTTTTTTTTTTTAAAGATTTTATTTATTTATTTGACAGAGAGAGATCACAAGTAGGCAGAGAGGCAGGCAGAGAGAGAGAGAGGAGGAAGCAGGCTCCCTGTCGAGCAGAGAGCCCGATGTGGGACTCGATCCCAGGACCCTGAGATCATGACCTGAGCCGAAGGCAGCGGCTTAACCCACTGAGCCACCCAGGCGCCCCTACCTTACCAATTTCTAATTCAGCTTTAATAACCAGCATCCACTTCTAGAACATATATTTATACATTTTAGTGGAAAATGAAACAAATAGAATGAAGCATGTTTTTCTAACTTCCTTTGTAATTTAAATCCTGAGGTTTGGAAATTGTTTTCTTTTTATGCTTGTTGAATTTTTAGAAGAAGAGTAGGAATTCGTAGATTTTTTTTGGAATACTTTATTTCTTCTTAATAAGCAGCATATTTGACCTTCTAAGTATAGTTCCTGTGTTTCTCTAAGTACAATAAAACATGAAGGGCGTTCCAGTTTGCTCTAATGTGCAAGATTATTCAGAAACTGGCTTTTATTCCTTTTCCATACATCTGGTAGTTACATTTTATTTAAAACCCAGATACCCGGTTCTGTACCAGCCGAGGCCACATTCTTACTGTGGGTTGGCCCAGAAAATTTTAAAAAAATAAAAAAGGTAGAGTGCTATGTTGACAGTATCTTGCCTCCCCTCCCTCGGGCTCCGCCTCCCTGGCACGGAGGCGACATCAGATCCCTATGTTGTTTATGGAATCCGGAGGCTCAGTCCCCAGACTGAGGCTTGACCCGACAAATATTACATCCTTTGGTCAAAAGCATCTCTGTTCCTCTGAAGACTCATGGCCTCTCTGAGTAAGATCGGAGTGCAAAATGATAGCTGCAACAGAAAGGAAAACGCAGCCCAGTGGCCCCCCGAAGTGTGCTAAACACTTAAGAGAAACACAATTCGCAGCTGGCTGCGCGTTCTTGCCCTGCCCTCATAACAAAGGGGTTGTCTCGGAGTCCCGTTAAATACTGTGATTTAGCTACATGTTTTAGAGCAATATAAAGTATAATTTATTATAATGGACTAGTGTTAAAATAGAATACTAGTATTCCCTAGAATGTAATTACATGTAACGCAGGGCACGTGTGGCTCCGAGGCTGAGTCTGGACCCCACGTGTTTCCTCTAGCCCACAGGGAGTGGCATTATCTGTGGGAGCGCAGACCCGAGGGCTGTCACTCGGGCTTTTCTCTTCCATGGGAGCCCGCAGCTGGATCAGCTCCACGCCTGTTCTACTGACGCTTCCTGCCCACTGGCAAGTGCTCTCTGTCCTCAGCAGCCTGGTTTGGAGGGCTTCTCGTACAGAGAACGCTAGTTGTGGTGTGTGGAGGTACGCTCAGTGCTGTCTCAGCAGCGAGATGACCATCTCCGTGAAGCCAGCACCACGAGTGTGTCAGCTCCTCATAGAACCCTGATGGATGCTGGCTGTCTGGAAAGCACTCGAAGCTGTTGAAAGCAGCAGCACAGCCTCTTGGGATGGGAGGGACCTTAAAAGGGGTCAGCCATTCTACCACTGCCCAGGTTCTGAATTTCTTCTGCAGTGTCTTTAGCAGGTGGCCCCTCAGAACCCTCCAGATGGGAGGGGTTTGCCTGCTTGGCCTTGTACCACTGCTTCTGAGACTGACTCCTTTTTGCCCTGTACTCCCTGAACTGTTTTATGACTGGTCACTCTCTGTTCTCATGTGATCCATGTACTTCAGAATGAGAATCAATTCCTGTGGACTTTCCTTCGGTGCAGACAGATGGGCCTGTGTTGGAGCCTGTAAGTCATGGCAGTGAAACCTGTCATTAGAACATGAGGGAGCACCGGGCAGAGCTGAAAATCTAGCAGTTCACCTTGGAGGAACAGTGCCTTGTCCCTTGGAGGAGCCTTCAGTGGCAGAGCCGGGCCATGGGGTGTGTGCTGTCCCCTGTGCAGCTTGCCCCCACCTTCCTCATTTGTGGTCCTTCCTCTTGCTGCCATGCGGGCCCTGCCTCTCCAGTCTGTCACTGTCTTGTGGTTTGTCCCTTCCCAGTGGACACGGGCTGGCAACCTCCTTCACCATTCCTATTGGAATGGGTCTCAGATCAGCATGATGGCTCCAAATGCGGATTTTTAAGAGCTTTGTGATGAGCAGCGTGTTTGGACTTGGAGGAATGGGTGTGTGGCCTCCGCTGTGGCTGTTCCAAGGCTCTGGAGGGTTTTGACTGCATTCCAGATACTTGTGGGCATCAAATTAAATGATTTCTGTATAAATAAGGGTTGATGTAGAAACCTTTTTAAAGTAATGTGCTTTTATTACTTTCAAGTCTCTACAGTAATGCTAATAAGGTATTTCTGGGGAGGAGTCCTGCTGGACATATTTGATGATTAGTTAGGACATGCTTGCAATTAGTACCATGCATTTCCATAAATTCGTGTTCTGCTCTTTTTTCTAAAGTAGTTTAACTATCCAACATGTTTGTTAATTTCAGATAGCAAGGCTTCCAAACACACATAAATGTAAACTTAGACTCAATAGAAGCCTAAAATCATGAAGCAGAAGAGTTTGGGATTTTTTTTTTAATAAAAATACAATGCCAAAAGTGCTCCAAACAGAACCTCTACAGCAAAGGAGAAGCAGACATGAATAGACATGTTGAGACCAATAAAAAAAGACTTTGCTGGAAAACAGCAAATCCCTGGGACTGTGTTGCCCAAGATCTTGTGACCACAGAGATGCTCAGAAAGAATCTTGAGGAGAGGGGCACTAGGGGGGCCCCCCGCTGAGACCAGCTCATGGGAGGAGTGGGGTGGGCACCAGCCAGGATCTTGCCCAGGAAGGCACTGAGAAGGCTTAACATACTTTGTAATAGTCCGCCCACGGAGGAAGTTGCCCGGGCTTGCTAGGTTGTTTTATTTACTTGAAGAACTGTCTACGGCTCTAAACATACAAAGATAGAACAGTTCATTATGGCTTGCCTTCTCCCTCTACCCCCAACCTTGTGGGTGAAAAAAATATTCTGGAATTCAGTCTGTTCCTAGTTTGGGAGCAGAGGACTGAATGCGGGGCTCAAGTTATGCAGGTAAAAACCCTCTAAAGAGCTTAGAGCCCTCTAAAGAATTCCTCCGGTGGTAAGCACAGAAGCCCAAGGTGCTCCTTGTCCTCAGTACGATCATGGAGGGGCCCCGGTGAGAAAAGTGCAGGGTTACCCGCCATGGCCGCTCAGTGTGTGGCGGGACCTGGCGCTGACACGGGGAGTGGAGGGAACAGGCTGGGATGGCAGGGGGGATGGAATGAGCACCTGGGGGATCAAGGGTTCTCTTCTGGCCGCCTGAATTTGAGGTGCTTGTTAGCATATGAGTAGCGATGTCAGGGGTCATGTGGGAGTCAGAGCCCAGGAGCTTGGTCAGACCTTTGAGCCATAGATAGAATTTAAACCCAAGAGACTGGTTGGACACAACCTAGAGAGAGGATATGGAAAGAGAAGGAAAAAATGCAGGAGTGAACGCTAAGGCCTTCCCCCACGTAAAGGTCGAGCACCCTGGAAGGAGCCAGCAAAAAAGTGGCCACGTGGGTCGGAGACTGGGTTCGGCCATGGTGACAGGAAACTGTTCTTGGAGGGAGCGATTGTGTCCTGTGCTGTTGGGGCCTGCCGTGAGCAGAGAAGCAGCCATTGGATTTGACAACATGGAGGCCATTGGCAACCCTACAAGGAGAAATTTAATTTGCTCCATGGTGATGTAAGCTCTGTCAGGTTGGGTCGAGGAGTCTGTGGGAAGTAAGGAAGAGGAGCCAGGGAGTGGGGCAATCCTTTGGAGGAGTTTTTCTGTAAAAGGGAGCTGAGAGCCAAGGCAGTGGCTGGAGAGGGATGTGGAGTCAAGGAGAAGAGAGATGAGTAGGGAAGTATGCCAGAGGAGCAAGGGCAAGGGGGTTGAGTCGACGTGTTTGCATGACGTTGGGGAGATGACCTCATATGGGGGATGTTTTGATACTGTTCACTGTGGGGTGTGCTCCAAGGTCTTTGTGAAATCTGCATGTGTCCCTAGTGTTTTGCTGTGAGTTGTCACCTCCGGGAGGCCCTGGTCTTCCATGGGTTGCAGATGGAGAACCTGGAGCTGATTCCGCACGACCAAGGAGATGGAGATGAGGGGTCGTGCACTGACTGGTCACTAACTCACTCATTCATTCAGGGATCAAAGCTCGCAGAGCCCACTCCATGCCAAATGAGGTTCTGGGTCCTGCCATGATGCAGAATAGCACCCCCCCTTCCCGAAGGTGTTACTTTATGTGGGGTGGGACATTGCCAAGCAAATGACTAGGGCGGGATGGTAGCCCAGAGTAAGCTTCTCCTTTCTCAGATGCATAATTCGAACCCATTTCCAGGAGACAGTTGGTGGGTGAGTTCCTTTGGGAGGAGATTCTTGGCAGGCAGGGGTCTGGGAAGGGAGACTATAGATAATGAATTGAATTGTGGCAGCATCACCTGGGGGAATGGGGAGGGGGAGTGACCTAGAAAACCCCCTCCCCCAAGGCTGCCACAGGTACCCCCCAGGGCTGGCGAAGCTTCAGCTGAGAGGCTCAGGGATTTCTCTGGGTGCGTAACCTGCAGCCTGTATGACAGGAGGCCACTGGGCTGTGGGTGGCTCCTCACGAATGCTGTGCCCTGGGCCCAGGAGGACGGGACTTGGTTCAGATTCCTGCTTCCCTCAGCTCTGTGGTGTGGCTTTGGGCAAGTCCTTTACCTTGCTGCGCCTGCTTCCTTACCGGAAAAATGAGAGTTGTGATGGTTCCTACCTCACAGCTTTCTACTCTGGATAAAACGAAGCCCCTGCCTTGGGAAGGGCTACCTTGTCTGTCAAGAGACCCCAGGGTATGAGCTCTGGAGCCAGAGGCCCTGGGTTCGAATTCTGGTTCTGTTTCCGGCCGTGAGCAGGATAGTCTGTGCCTCAGTTTCCTGATCTGTGCAATGGAGCTAATATTAATTCCTGCTCCTGACGCATCCGGCAAAGGAATCTGTGTGCCCGCAGAGAAGAGTTCCCCAGGCCAAAGCAAGCGCGGGGGGCCAGCCTGCCTTCGGGTGCCCGCAGGCGTCCACAGCTGCGTGATGCTCTTCTGTTCTCTGGGCAGTTCCGGCTGGTGGTGAAGACAGCCCTGAAGCTGCTGCTCGTGTTTGTGGAGTACTCCGAGTCGAATGCGCCTCTTCTAATCCAGGCTGTCTCTGCTGTGGACACCAAAAGGGGTAAGTAGTCACACCCACTATTCCATCAAGGTGGGCATGTCCGCTGGAGGCAGACTCCCATTTTTAACATGTTCGAAACAGGATTGAGAATGAACAGAATTCCCTTTGTGTGGACTCCCTGCTATTGGAAACGTATTTTTTTAGATGGTAAGCACACGGCGATCAGAGATGGAACACGGTTCAACAGTGCAAAGAAAAGCATTCGTGGGCTTACCCAGGTCAGGTCCGACCCAAGCTTATATTTATGCCCTGTCCCTAACCCCTCCACTGAACCCAGAGAACCAGCTCCTTCTCCCCTTTCCCATTTTGTCCCGGTCGCTCTGTCTCCTTTCTTCACTCCGCTCACACAAGCTTTATCAGCACTGACCCTTAGAAGTTCCGTGAATGTTCTCCCTTCCTTCCCTTCATCTCATACCCCCCTACTGGGGGCCCTCTCCACAGTCACCTGGCATCCCTCACTTCTGCGATCAGCAGATTCTTCTAAAACACAAATTTGATTATATTGTTTCCCTGCCAGTGGCTTCCCAATGCCTGCAGCATTAGGTCCCCACCCTGCAACTGATCCTTAAGCATCCAGCCCCTGTCCACCTGCCACCCCCACGTCCCACCTGGCCTGAATGACCCCTACCCTAGGATGGGTCAGTCACTCAGACCCCCCCTATGACCCCTTCTTTGCTCTGTTGTTGTCACTGATGCTTTCCCATGAGTGTGCGCCCTGCTGGATGGAGGCCAGATCTTTGGTTCTCCTCTTACGGTCCCAGCACTTAGCTGGCCCACGGCAGGCAGGCCTTCCATACAGGACTTTGGATTTGGCTTAGTGTGTAACCTGCTGTGGGCCCTAGAATATTGTGAAGCCTGAAGCTAAAATGTTAGGAGGTTTTGGTTTTGTCCTTTTAAAAAAAATTGGGGGTTTGTTATTGCTACTGTCCTCCCCTCAAAGACGCAAGAAGAACAAAAACTTGGTAACTTTTTCTTTCTTTTTATAACGGTAATACTCTCTGTAGAATAATTGGGGAAAAAGTATAAAAGAGACCGTAACAAATCACCTCTAGTCTCACCAGACAGAAATAATTGTTAACATGTTGGTATATTTCCTTACAGTTTCGTGTATGTGTCTCTGGGCACACACTTATGCACAAATCAGCCTACGTACAACTGTCAAAAACAAGGGGCCTAGATAGCACTCTTTGATTCAAACCATTTGTATCTCTGACTCAGCATTGCTGAGACCCACCTTCCAGGGCTGAATCCAAAGGTGAAAGAAAGTAGCTCACTAGTTACTTTGACAGTTTGCAGATAAGCTAATGAAAGTCATCCAGGGCCATAAATTGAGCTCCCATACGTTTCCCATGAATGCACCAGCAGATGTCAGCCCGAAGCATGGTAGATGGCAGGCTAGAGGTAACTCCAGGCTTGTGCATGGGGAGGGGGGTTTGAGAGAGACACCCCCTCATGTGTGGACAGGGGCCGTGAATCTGGAAGATGGATCGCAGACTGGGGCGGGCCTGTGTGTTTCTGCCACAGTGTGTTTCCATCTGGTGCCTCAGTTTAAATCTCTCATGGCCAAGAGCAGATTATGGGGCCAGCTGAGAATCCTTAGTGAAGTCCATCAGTTCCTCAGACACCAGGGTTTGTGTTTCCGGGGTCAGTTAATGAGGTTTAGGGCCAAAGTGTGGTATATGGGAAGACAGTGAGGCAGACCCTTTTATTGGTCCTGGGGAGGATCATACTCCATCCCCCAACTCTGGGGGTTACGTTAGGACAGTTAATGGACTTCTTGTTCTCCTGTCCTAAATTTCACGTAACTTATGAACCCTTTTCATGGGGGCTGAATTTAAGGGATAAGCCTTCTCATGACCTTGGGGTCCTCCTTCAACTTCATTGAGTTGGGAGTTTAGAATTTCCTCTAGACTTCACATTCTATGAAAGTGTGTGTGTGTGTGTGTGTGTGTGTGTGTTTAAAGGGGTGGAGGTTGGGGAGAAGAGTGATAATCCTGGGCTTCATACCCACATCTAAGACCCCATCAATCAGCCCAGCCAGAGGCTCTCTGCCGTCTTCAGTGTCTCTCTCACGACAAAGCAATGGCCATCTTTTCTCGACTTGTTTAGGGGGGAAAAAAAAAGCAGCAGCAGCAGCAGCAGCTAATGGATTGTTTTCTCAACTTGATGGTTTGCCTATCCAATTTCTTAATTTCTTGGCGGCTGCTGCCATCTGTCTGGTACTGAGCGCCTGCAGCTGAATAAAAACGGAAAAACTCAGACATGGCCCATCACGTGGTTCAATAGCATGTTTCTCTGTGGACATGTGTGGTCTTGGCCATGATTTTGTAATGCATACATATAACATCATCCTATTTTACTGCTAGGAAAATTGTTCCTGAGCCCCGTGATGGAATTAAGCATGTCACTACGTCATGGTGCTCTGCATGGGACGGAGCGCCGTGCCCTCCAGCTGAGTTTCCACCTGGCTGGTTTAGAAGCCGCTCTCTGTCTCCCTCTCAGCTGGGTGAAGGGCTAGACGGAGGTGCCGGGTGACTAAGGGCCAACAGAGCACGTCTGTCGGTGTACAAGTTTAAATAAGCCATACTGTTTTACTCCTCTGAGTGGCCTCAGATCCATTCTTCTGTGGGCTGGGGTGGGGATGGGGCGTGCTGAAGTGTAGACAGGGTTGGTTGGTTTGTTTTATTAGAAAGGACTCTTTTGGATGATGAAAACTGTCAGATTTAAATAGCCAGCAAAGAAAACCAATAAGCTGGGAGTCCTCAACAATTAGCTCTGCCTCCAGTGAATGAAGTCCAGAACAGATTCGTCTGGTTGCTTTGTAAAGACAACACACGCTGCACGGGGGTTACCCAGAAGGGTGCGTCCTGTGCGTGTACATGGTTCGCCCTTGGCCAGGAGTGGGCCAGCCGTGGAGCAGGGAGAGAAGCTGAGGTGTCTAAGACCGTCATAGGGACTAGTAACTATCTACAAATTAAGGAAAATGAAATATGTCCCCTTTGAGCCAGGCAGTCAGCCTGTCTGCTCAGGGGCAGGAATGGAGAGGTGGGCCAGCGCTCGTGTCCAGGGAATGGTACAGTCCCCAAGTCCACAGTCAAACTTCTCGGTCACCTCTCTCCTGGCACCTTCTGGTCTCTTTCCCATCCTAGCGGACAGGGTGTGGCAGGAGGAGACAAAAGCCGTGGAGTGTGGACAGGTGCCTACGAAAGGGCCTTGCTCTGTCCTTTTGCCACCATCAGAGACTCCCTTTCGCTGAGACTGTCCCTGTGGGGGTTGGCAGGAAACTGGTTGAGAACCGAACCCCCTGCTCCCCTGGGAAGGTGCCCTTCCCACTGACTCTCTGGATTTGGCGCTCGGATAGAGAGTGGGCCAAGTGACCCGCCTGGGGAACTGACTTTGACATTTCAGTCCTAAATCTCGAGTCAGCACTTGGGTCAGCAAGTGTTTTGAGGGTCAGCACAGCTTTTGAAGAAGTTCTGTTTTCACTGGGCTGTGAAGTAATGAGATACGACATCATTCCTAAACGTGTTGATCACACATGAGTAACAGCGGAGGTGAATCCAGCCATCCTTGGAGCCATTCCGTCTCTGACTTCTGCTCGAGGATCTGTTGATCTGGGAAGCACTCCCAGGGCAAGGTGGGAGTGAGGTGACAAAACCCAAGCTCTGCTTCCCTGGTTTTCTGTGGCAGAACCATACGTGTTAAGTGTGTTTGTCAGTTCTGTAGAAAGACACAAAACATGGTGCCCTTCTGATGGAGTGTGAGACCCCCTCGAATACGAGGCATTGGGCTAAATATCTTTCTTTGGAGGGAAACCATCACCACAGAGACTGGAAGGAAAGTCAGAGGGAGAACGCATTGCATCCTCTGCCCTGTGCTTGTTTCTGGGCTGAGAGAGGGGCCCTGCCTGGGAGCGTGTAGAAGCCAGCTGGGTAAGCGTGGGTGTCACCACAGTCACCCGCCACTGTGACAATAACTACTTGATATTCAAGTGCCTGTTACGTAACAGACACTGCACCAAATATTTTTCGTATAAAACTCATTTATTCAATAAACATTTAAGTGCCAACCGTGTGCTTGAAACACCAGAGGGAAAAACGGGCTCTCGTGGAGCCTCTCCTCCGAGAGCTGGTGTCTGGGGAGGAGCTGGAGACTGACAGAGGTTACGGTTAAGGAAATCAGCGTCTCCTAATGTACTTCATGAGCGCTGAGGCGGAAAGGCAAAGTGCTTTGTCTCCCTGACAGCTCCCGAGATTCTCCAAGGTTGACACGATCACTCCTATCCAGATGCATTCCCTGAGCCTCTGTTCATTCCAGTTCTCTGGGGCTCAGTTTCTTTCTCTGTTATGTGGAGGGGTCAGATCATATGGTTTACAGTTCTAACACAGGACTACCCCCTGTGCGCACATGCGTGCGCGCACACACACACACACACACAGATATACACACACTCTATGTAGAGCAAGCGGAGGTGGGGAGGGGTCGTTGACCTGGACCATTTGATTCCAGCAGGTGCAGCTCCTGGAAGTTGAGCCCCCGCTGCTTCCCATGGGCCAGCTTGAACCCTGTCAAGGCTGTTGTGTTGCCCCAAAATGATGCCTCCCCTTCATCTTCTTTCTTTTAAATGTTTCCCATTTTCTGGCCCCAAGATAATCAAAGGAGAGTAAACATTCATCTCGACATTGTAGGAATAGATGCAAGTTTCCAGGCTTTGAAGTCCCTAAAAGGTAATCAGATGCCACAGCTGAAGAACACATGTTTCGATTAATTTTTTGACTAAATCAAGCCAGTGTTTGAGTGTGTTCATTATAAAGGATTAAATGGCGTGCACACGAGTACGTCTGTAGGTGAGAGAGAGGAGATGGTCTGGCTGCACTTCCCTCTCTTTGGGACCTGCCTTTGCTTGTTGGCTTTTCCTTCCCTACAGCCTCTTTGGCATCTTTGGCTCCAGAGCATGCAACCGGAAAGCCATTCTGGGTCCACTAGGACCATCGGAAATGCTTAGCTTCAACGCTATCTCCCGCAGTCTCCCTTGTAACTGTATGTGGGTAACCCTCTAGAACCCATGTTTTATGCTCAGGTTGGGGGCAGAGTGTGAGCTGTGCCAGTTGTGCTGGTCCTAAACACAGGAGAAATGGCTGGGGTGCTCGAACAGCACCTGGACGGCGGGGCCCAAGACCTCCTTACCATAAAGATTGCCTGTCATGAGGGCAGAAATAGTTACTTTGCTGGGGCTTGTAGAACAGGTGTGGACTTCGGAATAGTTTGATGGTAAATATCAGCCAGGAGATATGTTAGCAGTTAGCAGGCAGGGGTCACGCATTTGTGTTTGGAGTTAGAAAGGGTTAGAGAAGCTTGCCTAGTTCTGACCAACAGGGCAGTTTTGCCCCAGGAAAGGCTTTCTGTTTGTTGCCGAGGAGAGCCAGCAGACCTCATATAATAGGTGCCTCTTCCTTTTTAAAATTCTCCTGACCTCCTTTCGACTCTTAATGTGTGCATTTGCCCTCTGGCTCTTTTAAAGATGCTCCAGTCTGGGCACCGGGGTGGCTCAGATGGTTGGGCGTCTGCCTTTGACTCTGATCATGATCTCCAGGTCCTGGGATGGAGCCCCACATTGGGTTCCTGGTTCAGTAGGGAGTCTGCTTCTCATTCTGCCTCTCCCTCTCCCCTTGCTTGTACTCTTTCTCTCTCTCAAATGAATGAATTAAATCTTAAAAAAAACAAAAACAAAAAACACCTCCAGTTTAACCCGCCTCATACCCTCTCAAAAATCCCCGCTTACTCTTCAGACCTATTATGTGCCAGACACTGTGCGAAGAGATAAGACAGAGGTCACCGCTGCCCTCAGGGAGCTTTGTTCTTAAGACCAGCAGATCTGCTCTGGTAACCCATCCAAGAACCTGCATGTGGAAGCCACGGATTTTACAATATTTCGGGATTTACTTTTACCACCGAAAATAAGCAATATCCCTTTGAGATCTTTATAGAGAGAGCAAGCATGCCAAGGGCAAGGCAATACTTCACTTCAAATGTTTATCTCAAACATAGGAAATCGCGCCCAGATTTTATATTCCCTTTGTGACCTTGGCCTTGACTTGGCAGTCCTGAATGTGATGGGTTTTCCTGCTGCTGTCTCTGGGAGCCAGGGAATAACCACCCCTGAGTCTTCACTTGCACAGCCCCATTTAAGAGCCACTTCTTGAGCTGGGCCCTCGGCGACCATCGGCACAAATACTCTTTGAGCACCGACAAGGTATTAAAGACAGGTTCTTGGTGAGGTGGGTTGTTTGTAGCCTGTTAAGGCTGAAAGAGTATTTGTACCTGGTTTGAATAGAGATAATATACTTCTGTTCTTGAAATGCTTGCTAGACAGATTTCACTGGTATTTCTTGGGAGTCCACTGTTTGAGTGAATGTGAAGATCTCCCATGTCCCCTTTCCTTGTAGGAGATCAGAACCTAACATGCTGCTAGACATACAAAGAGTATTTATCAAGAGTTTCCATGCTCAGAGAGTGAAATGTACAGGAATGGATTTTTTTCAAATTGCATATTTAATATAAAGGGAATTTTCAGGCAAATCGAAAGCCATGTGGACAATAGAGAGTAACATTTTCAAATGGATGAGAATGATGTGGTATATTATTGACAAATTATTGACGTTCACTCTAAGGATAGTGTCACACTTTGAAATTTGGTGACTGAAAGACGCTGCCATCATTGGGTGATACATCTTTGGATAAATTGCGATACGAGTTGGGTGAGAAGCATTGACTTGCCATTTTTAATGATTTTTCCTTTATTCCTAGGAGTCAAACCCTGGTCAAATATTATGGAAATCCTGGAGGAAAAAGATGGGGTCGACACAGAGCTGCTGGTTTATGCGATGACTTTAGTGAACAAGGTTTGTTGATGATTGCTAAGGGTTGTATTATGTCCCCTTTGAAGGGATACAGTTATGTTGATGTCTTAACCCCTAAGAATATCTGCAAATGTGACCTTATTTGGAAATAGGGTCTTCGCAGATACAGTCAAGGTATGATGAGGTCCTTCAGGTGGGCCATAATCCCACATGACCAATGTCCTTAGAAGAGGAAAAGAGACACACAAAGAGGGAAGACAATGTCTGCACATGCATGTGAGTAAGATGGCTGTGTGAAGACAGAGGCAGAGTGTAGAGATAGATCTCTTAGCCAAGGAGTGCCCAGAATTGCCAGCAGCCAATGTACGAGGACACACGGAAGGGCCTTCCTCTGGAGCCTTCAGACAGTACGGCACCCCCTGACACTTTGATATCAAGCTTCTCATCTCTCACACTGGAGAAAATACATTTTTGCTCTTTAAGCCACCCAGTTTGTGTTACATTGTTATGACAGCCCCCTAGGAAACTAACACAATGTGAAAATCTACAATTTACCCTCTGAGGAAGAGCCACATCACATAGGCCCCCATGTTGGTGGCTGGATCCTTGGCTAGAGTGTTGCTGTTTGCCAGAGGAAACCCTTTCCAGCTGCATGTGGTGTGTGTGTCTGCGTGTGTGCTGGTGCACATGTGTGTGCAGGCCTGGGACTGTCTGTGGGCTTTTTCTGCTTTGGTTTTTTCTAACGAAACCAGAGGAAGGACAGTGAGAACTTCATGATTACTTTTCCTACCAAGATGTCCCCCTTAAAAACATTATTCCTTAGGAATATAAATTAGGAAGATGGTGGGGACTCCTGGGGTGCTCTGTCGGTTAAGCATCTGACTCTTGGATTTGGCTCAGGTCATTGTTGTGGGATTGAGCCCCACTCAGACTCCATGCTCAACACAGAGTCTAATTAAGATTCTCTCTCTCTCTCTCTCTCTCTCCCCCCACCCCCTGCCCTTCCCCTTGTTCTTATGCACATGCTCTCTCCCTCTCTTGTTCTCTCTCAAATAATTTTTTAAAAAAAGTATATAAATCCACAAGTTTTACCCTAAGAAAATAGCTTACAGCTCAGGAGAAATGAAGGCACCCTTGTTTCACTGCTTATCCAATTCTGACTGCTGGGGATGGGTCCCGTCCTCCTTTTATGAAGGCCCCTTGTGCTCTTCTCCCTCCCAACACATCCCTCCTGGTCACTGGCTGGGAGGACAGTAGCTGTCTGAAGGATCCCTCCCTGGAGAGGGTGCTGGCACCATGCTGCCTTGGGACAGCCCTCTCTCGGGGCCAGAGTCCCTTTCTCCTTGAAAATGTCCTGCACATGGCTCTGCCTTACACCCCAGGAATCACACCAACCACCCCATGAGCCTGCCTTTCCTCCCCGAGCTGCTGGATGTAGGCCTACAGTACGAACTGCAGTGATGCAGAGAAAATTTAGAACCTCTCCATGAAGTACAACTAGAGAAACATTTCCTCTGATGAACTGGGGACACAGTAGTAGAAAGCATCATGAGAAGTAATTTCCACTAGATATTTAACTGCTGTGCAGGCTCTCAGGATTAAAACAATGTGGTCCTGGCTCTTTCTTCAGCAGACAGATGATTGGAGCAGAGGAGCTCTGAAAGTGATCTCATCGCACAGAACAACTCCCTCTTGGACTGCAGTTAGGGGGCGTGGCTTAACGTCATTCATGATTGGGGGCGGGGCTGTGCCAAATGGAAATAACCAAATACGTCCTTTGACCAATACTGAAATGAATTCCAAAGTAAAGTGTTCAATGTAACACGACAAACAGTGGAAAATTAAGAAGTAGAGGTGAAGATTAGTTTGTCTCTGGTAGGAGAAGATTATGTTAATCATCAAACCTGTCAAAAAGAATCCAAAGGGAAGGACTTTTTAAATATTTTATTGCATAAAATTATAAACAGATCTTATTTGTAAAATGAAAACCGCAAACAAAAGCTAAGGGCAAGTGGCAAATTAGGTAATTGTTTGCAAAGAATGGGGCAGAAAATTATACAACCCTCAATAATTTATTAAGAACCCAGTGGAAAAATGAAGGGCATTAACTCTATTAAGGTGAAAAGAAATATACAGTAAAACAACAAATGTTTTCCCCCAGGGCTCATTGGCAGGGATTGCTTTTTAATGAAATGCCATCTGTTGATGAGGACACCCAAAATTCTTCTATAGTCCTGGTGAGGAATGGGCAGTACTTTTCTGTAGGATAATCCAAAGAATTCCATTTATGCTTTCAAATGTCTTCGTGAGTTGATTTTACCTTGCAATTTTAAAGCAATTGTCTGTTGTTGTTGTTTTTTAAGATTAAGGTCATCTATTTCCTGTCTTTTTCAGTCACTGACATTGTTTTGGAAACAATGGACTTCAGCAAAAATGGAATTTTCCCTCTTGTCTGGTGTTTTCCATTGCAATGCTACCCATCCTATTGGTGGAGAGTGCGCTGGGCAGTTCTGATGGTCCCAGCAGCATTGCGGGGGGAGGGGGGTAGGCATTCTGCTGCCTGTGGCTGGCAAGGATCCAGCACGTGTCACATTCTTCTTGGCATCAGATGGCGCTTAATGTCCAGGAATTCCTCGCTTGCTTTTTCTCTCTGGCGGTTCTGTCTCATCTTTCATTGATGAGCTCTGGCTCAGGAGAAAGTCCTATGGACATTACTCCAAATGTCATCCTTTCCCCCCAAAAGGTCAAATAAACCACTGGCACCCACGCTGGGTTTGTTTTCCTTTGTTGAGTTTTAGTCCTGTTTAGTGCCCCAGTGAGTAAAATCCGAGATTCCAAACAAAGAAAAAATACATCAAAATGTTAATATAGGTCTGGAAAAAATTCAGACTCTGAAATCTGGGAAATTATTATATTGCTTTTCTAAGTTTTCTTTCAACAAAATAGAAGATGGACTAATAACATGGAATTCAAAACAGGAACATTTTATGACAAAACAAGTGTGCTACATTTTAGCCTGCTTAGGGTTCTGAGGCTGGTGTCTGCTCTCTTTGCATTAATGGGGGGTTTAATGGGGGGACATTAATGGGGGGTTTCCAAGATCCATACTAATCCCCCCCGTTCCTGCTCCTACCCCTTGACCCCATGTTATCAGATCTGAAGGAACATCAGAAACTAACCATTTCTCATGGTGCACGTTAACGTTCTACAATGCCGTCTTGATCCAGCTGAAACCCCCTCAGTGGGAACCCCCCACGTTGAGGCGCTCAGGTACTAACTGCTGTATAGGATAGGAAGAGGCTGATGAGGGGGCCTGAGTCACAAGAGGTATTACTGTTCCTGTTCCTGCGAGGCTGGCCTGGAGCTTTCAGAGAAGGAGGTTGGGGGGAGGTAACCTGGATGGGATTCATGCTGAGTACTCACCTTTGTTTTTACATTTCATTTATTGCTAATTACCATACCAGAAACTTGTAAAAAAAAAAAAATTCAGCTGTGTCAGCTGTAAAACTTGTTTAGCTATGCATACCCTTCACAGTTAGAGTATAGAACATTCCCATCTCCCTCCAGATCACCCTCATGTTAGCCTTTGATCATGATCTCCTCTTCCTACCCTGACAACTGTTCTCTAGCACTGTAGTTTGTCATTTCATCCCCGTCGAATAGGACCATACAGGATAGATGTAACCCTTTGAGGCTAGCTGCTGTCACTCATCATCACGCCTTTGAGGCCGATCTGCTCCGGAGGGTGTTAACAGTCACTCCTTTCTGCTGCCACAGATACACCACAGTGGGTTCTCCCACTGAAGGAGACTTGGGTTTTTACAGCTTTGGGAGTTCACAAATAATGTTGCTCTGAAAATTTGTGTGCAGGCATTTGCCACACTGATGGCATCCTGTAACAAAGATTTGATGCAATCACGGAGAACCCAGGAGAGGCAAAGAACATGTCCTTTAGGACAGAAATTTCTCCCTTGGAGAGATGCCTTTGAAGGTTTACCTGTCACTAGCCCCGGAAGGATGAGGTTTGAGAGAAAGCAGGAAAGGGGGTCATGGACGTCATCTGAAAGTGAAGGCATCAAGAGACGTCTGCCTCACTGACTCCCTGGGGGTAACCTCCACCTTTGCCGGAAGGAGGCAGTTTAGCCATGAGGTGTCTGGGTAGAAATAAGAGGACAGGACCCAGGGAGCGGTGGGGGCATGGCACAGTTTGCTGGGCATGTTAGATCATCAGCTGACGACAGGGGAATGTGTTTCTAGGATGGTTGGTCCTCTTCCCCTGCAACTGGAGAAAAGCCCCTGTGTTTGTTGGTGGCAAAAGGCCATCTCCCCTGCAGCCACATGTCAAAGGGGTTGGTATGTGGGCTTGGCTCCAGCCCAGATTTTCATGGTGGAAATGACAAATGACCTCTTCATACCCTCACTTCTGGACCTATTATTGAGTAAGTCTCCCCGAGTGTGTTTGGTTCTTTGGACCTAATTGTTTGACTAATAGTAACCACAGTGCCCCCACCCCCACCCTGCCTCACCAGCCATCACGGTTGGGCTCGCTAAGGCCATGGGAATTAGATCGAGGAATTTAACCCTTTGGAGACTTTTATAAGCAGGGAAAAGAGGAAAGAAGAAGGGAAAGGAACTGAGAGGAGAGGAGAACCCCCCGTGCCTCCTCGTGGCCCTCCACAGTTGAGTTGGAACTTTTAAATCCAACACCACTAAATGTCAGCTCACCTAGGTTCCTCAAGTGGGGGATTTGGCAGGGCCCGCCATCATGGCATCTCCATGCACCAGCCCGGCCCTGGCTTGGGGTCCTGTTTTCTTTTCCTCATCTTTTAACAGGCTCAAGGGTTTTAACAGGCTCAAGGGTTTTCACTAAAACCAGAAGTTGGGTCGTTCTGATGACGGATTCTGCATACTTTCTCATTTAGTATCAGGAGCCAGGGACCCCTCTGAGGACTGTGGTCAGCTAATGCGGAGGTGCCGCCTTGCCTGGCACTGGCAGGTGCTGGCCTGTGCTTTCCCACTTGGCCCCGTAGGTGTGAGCACCTGTTTATTACAGAGTCTGACTGGTTTACAGCCTCCTGCTCTGGGTCCTTGCTGAGGCCCCTGATGGACTAAGTTATCCCGTCCCAGTTATTTTTCACTCATTTCTGATCTCAACAGCAGTAAGTTGTATCCTCTTCACTCAGCATTGAAAGGAAAAAGCCATTATTTGGGCCATGAATAGAGACGTTCTTTCCAATTATTAATAGCCCCCAAATAGAGGCATTAGAAAAGTTGGTGCTGTGAACCGTTCTTAGGTCAGTGTTGGTCCTTTCTGAGTTCAGAATAATTTTGAAATCTACATGGAGGGTTCTTGGAAGTGCAAAGACAATGAAATAAAGACCCGTGTTTGGAATTCCAGGCCAGAATAATTTGTACAGAAGCATGAGTGTGTGAGTAGAGGAGAGGTTGTCCCAGGTCTGCAGGAACTGCTTGTTCCCTCAGGCAAACCCCTTTCCTCCCTAACCATCCTCCCATGAGATAAGGGCTTGCAGTAAATCACCTTGAGGGTCCTCTAGTTCTGAGCAGAAGGTCCATCTGAGAGAGATCATCCTTCTTTTAAGAGACACAGAATTCAAAGAGAAGTCAGCTCTTCGCCCCACCCCCGTCCTGTACTTGGGTTATCCTTTCGTCTTGTGGTTGCTACTTTGAAATTTCTCATGTTTTCCTAAATTTCTTAGACCAAGGGGAAGGCCTGCCCAGTTGAAAGAAAAAGGAATCATTACATTGTTATAACGCCAGCTGTGGGGAGATTGGTCCTAATAGGAGTTTCTCATCACGGAGCGTGTTAGTTTTCTATTGCTGTATAACAAATTACCACAAATTTAGCAGCTTAAAACAACACAGACTTAGCATCTCACAGTTTCCATGGGACAGGCTCCAGGCACCGCCTAACCGGGTCCTCTGCTCAGAGTCTCACAAAGCTGTAGTCAAGGTATCGACCAGGACTGGAGTCTGGTCTGAGGCTTGGGATCCTCTTCCAAGCTTTTGTGGTTGTTGGCAGAGCTCATTTCCTTGCAGCTGGAGAACTCGTGGTGGCTTGCTGCTGCTTCGGGGCCAGCAGGGTCATCTCTCTCCTAGTCTCTGAGCTCCGGAAATGCCTAAACCTGCTTTAAAGCGGCCCACCTGATTAGGTCAGGCCCACCCAGAATAATCTTCCCTGTGATTAACTAAAAATCAGCTGCTTTGGGTGATGAATATCTGTAAAATCCCTTCCCTGTGGTCATGTAATGTACTTCAGTGATGGGGGTGTTCTGCTTAGACTCAAGGAAGGGGATAATACAGAACCTATATGCCAGGGTGGGGTTTTGGGGGTGCGTTCTGCTTACCACACTAAAGGAGTTTTTTCTCAAATGATCTGATCATCTGTCTTGGTTTGTCCCATATAGTTATAATGCTGGCTGCTGCCTAGCCTTGAGACGGTCCCCTAAAACATGTTCGTGTCCCGTTCTTTCTTTAGACACTATCGGGGTTGCCAGACCAGGACAGCTTCTACGATGTGGTGGACTGCCTGGAAGAGCTGGGCATTGCGGCCGTGTCCCAGCGGCACTTGAACAAGAAAGGGACGGACCTGGACTTGGTGGAGCAACTGAACATTTACGAGGTAACAGCCTGAACTTTCTGGATGGCGTCGTACAGCTTGTCAGAGGCTGAGGTGGACACATTCTAGTCGCGTAGTTCTGAGCGAGGGGCAGCAGCATCCACAGCACATAGCAGCTTTACAGAAGGTAGGTTCTGGGGCTCCCGTCCCCCCAGACCTCCTGGATCGCAAGCTCAGAGAGCGCGCACAGCGGTCTGTGCGGTGTAAGCCTCCAGGCGCTGCCGGTGCTCCCTCAAAGGCAAAATCCCCCGAAGGAGGAGGCACTCGGTCACTCGCTTACTGTTCAAGATGCTACACAGTTTTTCCCTTTCCTCTCTGCTCTCTCTTGCTTCGTTATGGTGTTTTATTTGCTATTTAAGGCCCTTGTAAGGAAATAAAAATTTAAAATTTAAAATATTAGCATAGATTTTACCATCCATTTTTGTATTACACAATGCCAGTTCAAAATGCAACTGTAGGGCGCCTGGGTGGCTCAGTGGGTTAAGCCGCTGCCTTCGGCTCAGGTCATGATCTCAGGGTCCTGGGATCGAGTCCCGCATCGGGCTCTCTGCTCAGCAGGGAGCCTGCTTCCTCATCTCTCTCTCTCTCTCTGCCTGCCTCTCTGCCTACTTGTGATCTCTCTCTGTCAAATAAATAAATAAAATCTTTAAAAAAAAAAATGCAACTCTAAGAGTATTTACCTTCCATGCAGAATCCTCTGCAATTTCCAGTTCCGAGCTCCTACAGGCCTGTGTATCTTGTTCCCATCAGAATGGTGGAAACACCATAGGGGACGAAGTCTGTTGTTATTTCACTTCTTGTCACGTGTTCCTTCTGTTAACCCTCTCCCTTCAGCTGGTGAGTAAGGAAGGGCTGAAAGGGAGAGTACCTGTGGGCTGCCTTATCTTTCCAGTTTTTCTACATCATTTCAGCATAAGTGGTTGGCCAGTATAGCAGAGTAGCCCAGGTAAGAAAGGATGTGGTAGGACCCGTGGTTTGCCATCTCTGTGCATTCAAAGCCCCTTCTGTTTGCATGGAAGGCCTCTGGGGTTACAGGGCTTAGTTACAAGGGAGCACACTTAACCTTGTACTCATTTTGGTTCTCCCTGAGCTCCCACTGACCGTGCAGCTCTCAGCGCTCTGTGCTAATGCGTGCAAGGATTGGCACACGTGCCTGTTGTAACTTCTTCTCCTCCCGTGCACATGTTCCCTTGTTCCATTGGACTTCACCTGTAAAACACAAGTTAAGGGAGGCTTGGGTGGCTCAGTCGGTTAGGCATCGACTCTTGATTTCAGCTCAAGTTGTGATGGCCGTGGGATCAAACCCCATGTCGGGCTCTGACCTCAGCATGGAGTCTTCTTGTCCCTCTCCCTCTTCTCCTCCCCACCCACCTGTGCTGCTCACACACACACTCTCTTTCTCTCTCTCTCAAAAAATAAATAAATAAAAAACCACCCAGAAATGTAAAGATAAAATTAATAAGAATTTCAAGCTAGCAAAAGAGTATTAAACCAAGCACAGAGCCCTGCAGAGTGTGAGCATGGAGCCCTACACAGTCACACCTGTGACCCATCTAGGAAGGTGGCCTTGATTTGGGTGACACCTCATGACTTTGTGGCCTTGTTGACTTGAGTTCAAACCCTTCCCTTTGGGTTAGTTTTAAGCCAAATGCCCCCTTATTAAAGTTACTTATCTGATGTGACTCTTGTCTGGACTCTGAGGGTTAGAGCATATCTTATGAGCTGTGAACCACATTCCTTATTGCTGATCCTCACTGTCCCCCTTTCCTTTCTTGGCCTGAAGGGGGCAGAATCTGGAGATCTGATTCCCCTCGGGTGTGTGACTAAACAGGAAAGCTAACTACCAGACACCTGCTTACCCATAATAATGGTGTGAACTAGGCTATCCTTGAGGACTTTGTCCAGAATGTACTCATCATCCCCAAAAGAAACCCCATACCTATTAGCAGACACTCTCCATTTCTCCCTGCCCCCATACTGGATACTCCCAAACCACTAATTTACTCTCTCTCGGATTTGCCTTTTCTAGACATTTCCTATAAATGGGACCATACAACATGTGACTTTGGGGACTAGCTTTCACTTAACATGTTTTCAGGGTTCAGCCATATTTTAAGCATGTATCTGTACTTCCGTTTTGTGTTAACGTTCCGTTGTTGGATAGCACCACATTTTGATGATCTGTTCATCACCGGATGGACGTTTGGGTTATTTCCATTTGGGGGGGCAGCTATGAATAATGTTGCTATGAACATCTGTGTACAAGCTTCTGTGTGGACATCTACTTTCAGTTCTCTTGGCTATATATCTAAAGAGTAAAGCTGCTGGTCATAATGGTAACTGGACGCATAGCTCTTTGAGAGACCCCCAGACTGTTTTCCACAGAGGTTGCCCCAAGGGTTCCAACTTGTTTTCATCTTCCTCGATGTTTATTACTGTCCTTGTTTAAAAATCACAGCCATCCCAGTGGGTGTGAAGTGGTACACATTTTGGCTGTGATTTGCATTTCCCCAGTGACCAATGATGTTGAGCCTCTTTCCTTGTGCCTGTTGGCCATTTTTCTATTCTTTTTGTGGAGACATGTCTGTTCAGATCCTTTGCCTGTTTTTAAATTGAGTTGTTTTGTTACTCCTGAACTGTAAGGATTCTTAATGTATTCTGGATACTAGATTCTTATCAAATATAAATTTTCATGTATATTTCTCAGTATAAGGGTTGTATTGTTCTACTTCTGACCTAACTGATCAGTTTTGTTCATAGTGATATATAGTTTTAATCTTTCCTTTTTCCACTTGTAAAAATGATGTACTTGTTGAGGAATATATAAGTGTAAGAGGAAAAAAGTCACCCATGATTTTATTACTAACCATGGTTAACATTTTGATCCATTTTTCTAGCCTTTTTTGTATAGGTAGGTGTACGTTCTTAACTGTGGAGATAATTGTCTTTCTACGGTGTTGTGTACTGAATCTTTACTGGTAAATATGTGGGAGCCGGGTGTTTTTGGTCATTAAATCTTCAAGAACTTAATTTATTAGGGACACAACATTCTGTCCATATGCATGTACCATAATATAGCCAATCTCCCTTTTTTCAGATTTGGATTATTTCCAAACTCTTTGCAATTGGAAATGCTGTTATGACAGACAGCTTTATTCATAAACTTCTGTGCATGGGTAGAGCTCTTGGAGGGATATCTCCCAGTTAAGAGCCTCCATTGGGATTTTACTGGATAGAACTGGAGAGACTGACATGTAATTCAATATCTGCTGTAAATCATTGTCATAAAAAGTGACCAATGAGGGACAGAACAGAATTATCTTTATGTGATCTTAGGAGAGATCAGAAGAAGCTGAACCAGAGATACTTGTTATCAGAGCTTAAAGCTTCCCATAACTACCCAGCAGGTCTACTCCTTGTGTCCCCGCTCCGGGCATCTTCTCCAGCTGAAACTCTTTCCCCCGGGTATCTGCTCTGACTTATGTGTGTCGTTATCACTGGCACGTGGCGTTGGAAAGCCAGTGGATGGTGGAGAGCCATATTCTTATGGCTCGTAAATGAGAGGTTCACTTAAGAATACCAGAGATGGGGAAGGAAGAAACTAAACACAGTCGGCTTACAGGAAAGTGAAAGGTGGATTTTCCCCAGTACAGATACTTTCTTACCTTAGCTCCTTTGCACCTGATCGGAACTCCCATCTCTGAGACTGCTCAACCCGAGGCTTACAGGAATACAGCTTTGGATTCTTTGTAATCAATATATATTGGAAGATGGCATAATGCAGGTAAATTTCCCATTAGTGAACCAGCTAGGAGAGAATTAGGAAAAGTGGCCTGGATACCTACTCCAGGAATTTGTGTTTGTTTCAGGCTGCACCTGAGCCTACCCAACTCTCAAGCTACCTCCTCATCTCCCTCTTCCCCTTCACACCAACCTTTTCTAAGGTGTTCTCCACTCATTATCTTTTTTTTTTTTTAAAGATTTTATTTATTTATTTGACAGAGAGAGATCACAAGTAGGCAGAGAGGCAGGCAGAGAGAGAGAGAGAGAGAGAGGAGGAAGCAGGCTCCCCGCTGAGCAGAGAGCCCGATGCGGGACTCGATCCCAGGACTCTGAGATCATGACCTGAGCCGAAGGCAGCGGCTTAACCCACTGAGCCACCCAGGCGCCCTCATTATCTTTTTTTATCAAATTGCATTTGCTTCATACATTTAGCACCAAGGTCATGTCGTTCACAAATATAGCATCTATGTGTTATTTAAAGAACAATGAAACAAATGCCTGTTGTGATGGTTAATTTTATGTGTCAACTTGACTGGGCCACAAGGTGCTCAGATAATTGGTCAGAATGATTCTAGGCATGTCTGTGAGGGGGTTTCTGGATGAGGTGAAGACCTGAGTTGACAGAGTCAAGAAGATTGAATCAAAACCTGAGTTGACTGAGTCAAGAAGATTGCCCTTGCCAGTGTGGACAGGTCTCATCCAGTCTGTTGAGTGGAACAAATTCTCTCTGCCTGATGGTAACAAGCTGGGACATGGGTTGCCTACTACATTTGAACTCCCTCCGAGCCTAACCCTGTTGGTTCTCAGGCCTTTGGACAGCCGATCTTGGGTCTCGTTAGCCTCCACAATCATGAGAGCCAATTCTTTATAATAAATCTCCACGTATATCCTATTTATTGAATTTCTCTGGAGAATCCTGACTGGCACTCTCCTGTATTTAAGAATCAGGACGGGACGCCTGGGTGGCTCAGTTGGTTGGACGACTGCCTTCGGCTCAGGGCGTGATCCTGGAGTCCCGGGATCGAGTCCCGCATCAGGCTCCCAGCTCCATGGGGAGTCTGCTTCGCTCTCTGACCTTCTCCTCGCTCGTGCTCTCTCTCACTGTCTCTCTATCTCAAGTAAATAAATAAAATCTTTAAAAAAAAAAAAAAAAAAGAATCAGGACATTACCAGGACACTTTCTTTTGTAGCCCTTCCTGGTGTATCCACTAGCCTCAGCACTATCTTTTCTTTTCTTTATACTTTTACCTGAAAATCACTTATTCTGTGAGCTAACGCAAAGGCTCAGATTCTCAAATCAGTTGACAGATCAGAGATCTTGTTACCTAGCTGTGCTAATCTAGTTATGCTAATAATGTCAAGAATACAGACTTAAGAGATGCAGAGGGACCAAGGAGGGGTCTGTCTTAGGTCTTTTCGTCATGGCTCAGACGTGTGCTCTTAGACCCAGAACAGGAGAGGTCTCCAAGTTGTGGGGTCACAGGTCCCCCCACCCGGTGAGTAACATTCTCTTACAAGACATCTCGACTTCATAGCTCAGAGAGTCGTGGCTGATGAGGCCATCGATCTATACATACTTACCACAGGTAACCCGCAGCCAGGTGATCCTTAGCCAGTCCTGTCCTGGGAAGGGCTTTCCAGAAACAAGAGCTCTCATTTTAACAAGTATCCCTAGGCTGTTTATTAAGTAGGCTGGTAAACCGCATACTTAATGAAAGACTAGAAGCGGTCACTTGCCTTTTTTCTTTCTCCAGAGGCATTGGTCTGTAAAAGGAGTAAAGAGGTCACAGGCCAGCTGTTTTAACTCCTTCCTCCCAGTCTGGATCCCTAAACAACATATGTTTAATTATGTCTGTTCTCAAACTTTTTATAAAGGGAAATATATCATTTGTACCCTTTTATAGTTTTCTCATTTGATTGTTGTTTTTAAACCTACCCATGTTGCAGCACTTGAGTGGCTCAGTCGTCTAAGTGTCTACAGACTCTTAATTCAGCTCAGGTCGGGATCTCAGGGTCATGAGCCCAAGCACTGTGCTGGAGTCGCCTTAAAAAAACACAAGCAAACAAACAAACACAAAACCCAAAAAACCTACCCATGTTATTGTGTGGCATACTCACTTACTCATTTTACTGCTGGTGAATGTATGACAGTTTATTTACCCGCTGTTCTCATAATGGATGTCAGTTGGTTCGTGGTGTTGTTGCCCTGACAAACAGTGTTGCTGTTGAGTCTTCTTGGACTTTCCTCTTTGTGTGTATATGCAATACTTTTTTGTGTAAGTATCAGTTTTATTCTTGCTTTATAAAAATATTTTTTTTCTGATGTTCTGTTTCTTCCTTTTTTTGTTATGTTAGTCACCATACAGTACTTCATTAGTTTTTGATGTAGTGTTCCATGATTCATTGTTTGTATATAACACCCAGTGCTCCATGCAATACGTGTCCTCCTTAATACCCACCATTGGGCTCACCGATCTCCCCACCCGCTTCCCCTCTAAAACTCTCAGTTTGTTTCTCAGAGTCCACAATCTCTCATGGTTGCTCTCCCCCTCGGATTTCCCCTCCTTCATTTTTCCCTTCCTTCCCCTAATGGCCTCCATGCTATTCCTTATGTTCCACAAGTAAATGAAACCATATGAGTGATTTTCTCTGCTTGACTTATTTCACTCAGCATAATCTCTTCCAGTCCCATCCATGTTGATGCAAAAGTTGGTTATTCATCCTTTCTGATGGCTGAGTAATATTCAACTGTGTATATGGACTACATCTCCTTTATCCATTCGTCTGTTGAAGGGCATCTTGGCTCTTTCCCCAGTTTGGCTACTGTGGACATTGCTGCTATGAACACCGGGGTGCACATAGTCTTTCTTTTCGCTACATCTGTATCTTTGGGGTAAATACCCAAGTACTGCAATTGCTGGGTCATAGGGTAGCTCTATTTTCAACTTTTTGAGGATTATCTGTAGTAAATAAATGTTCAACATTTGCAAACCAATCAGTGTGGTAGAACAAATTAATAAGAGAGAAGAATCACATGGTCCTCTCAATTGATACAGAAAAAGCATTTGACAAAATACAGCATCCTTTCCTGATTAAAACTCTTCAGAGTATAGGGATAGAGGGAACATTCCTCAATTTGATAAAGTCCATCTATGAAAAACCCATAGCAAATACCATTCTCAATGGGGAAAAACTGAGAGCCTTTCCCTTAAGATCAGGGACATGACAAGGATGCCCACTCTCACTTTATAAAAATACTTAGAAATTTTTGTCCTCTCTGATGATTTGCTAGAATTCCCTTAGGGAACTGTGTGGGCCTGTGAAGAGGAGTGTGTCTGTATGTGCGTGTGTGTGTCTGCATGCGTGGACTGGTGGAGGCAGGAGAAAATCTTTGGCAACTCCGTATCTTCACTGGGATCAATTTTGCTAAATTATATTTTACTAGGAAATCATTCATTTCTTTTGGATTTTAAGTAGATTAACAAAGAGACATATAATCTCCTATGAATGTTTTTAACTTTCTCTATGTCAGTGGCTATTTTGTAATTTTTGTTTGTAATTCTTGATAAAGTTGTAGTTTTGTCTATTTTGTTGTTTTTTAAATAATAATTTTGACATATATGATTTGCACTGCTTTTCTGTTTGCAACTCGATAGTTTTTATTTCTTTTTAAAGATTTATTTATTTATTTTGAGAGAGAGCAAGAATGCAGGGAGGAGAGGCAGAGAGAAAGCAAGAATCTCAAGCAGACTCCCCACTGAATGTGGCCCAGAGCCCAGCATGGGGCTCTATCTCACCACCCTGAGATAATGACCTGAGCCAAAATCAAGAGTCAAACACTCAACCTACTGAGCTTCCCAGGGGCCCTCAGTGCTTGTTTTTAAAATTGAGGTATAGTTGACATACAATATCCTATTAGGTATACATCATAATGATTCAGTCATTTTGTACATTATGAAATGGTCCCAGGATAAGCCTACTTATCTTCCACTGTACAAATCTATTACAATATTATTGACCATATTCCCTATGCTGTACATTACATCTCCATGACTTATTTATTTTATAACGGGAAGTTTATACCCCTTAATCCCCTTCATATATTTCCCCCACCCTCTGAGCCCATCTACTCTGGTAAAGCTTGTTCCTTGTATCTATGAGCCTGTTTTGTTGTTTTGTTTTTTCACATTCCACATATAAGTGAAATAATATGGTATCTGTCTTTCTCTGTTGGACTTATTTCACTTAGCATTATACCTTCTCGGTCCACCCATGTTGTTGCAAATAGCAAGATTTCATTCTGTTTTATGGCTAAGTAATAGTCCATTGTGTGTATATACCACATCTTCTTTATCCATTCATCTGTCAGTGGACACTCAGGTTGCTTCCATATCTTGGCTATTATAAATAAAACTGCAATAAACATAGGAGTGCCTATATCTCTTTTGAATTGGTATTTTCATTTTCTTTGGAGAAATACCCAGAAGTGGGATTGTTGGGTCAAGTGGTAGTTCTATTTGTAAATTTTTGAGGAATCTCTGTACTGTTTTCCAGAGTACGCCAACTTACATTCCCACCAACAATGCACAAGGCCTCCCATTTCCCCACATCTTCACCAACACATGTTATTTCTTGTCTTTTTGATAACAGCTGATTCCAACTAGTATAAGGTGATATCTTGCTGTGGTTTTGATATGTTTCCCTGATGATTCATGATGCCGAGCATTTTTCATGTCTGCTGGCCATCTGTATGTTTTCTTTGGAAAAATGCTTAAGTCCTCTGCTCATTTTTTAATTGGGTTATTTGGGAAGTTTTGGAGTGTCTTGGTATATTTTGGATATTAACCCCTTACTGGATGTATAATTTGAAAACATCTTCTCCCATTCAGTAGGCTGCCTTTTTTGTTTTGTTGGTGGTTTCCTTCGCTGTACAAAGAGCTTTTTAGTTTGATGTAATCCCATTTGTTTATGTTTGCTTTTGTTCACCTTGCCTGAAGAGACTGGTCTGAAAAGATACTGTTGAGGATGATGTCCAAGAGCTGTTGATGTCCAAGAGATATTCTTCTAGAAATTTTGTGGTTTGGGGTTTTATATTCAAGTCTTTTCTCCATTTTGAATTTATTTTTGTGTGTGATACAAGGAACTGGTCCAGTTTCATTTTTTTGCTTGTAGTCGTCCAGTTTCCCATCATAATTTATTGAAGAACCTGTCTTTTCCTCCATTGTATATTGCTGCCTCCTTTGTCAGAGGTTTGTTGGTGGCTTTATTTCTCTTCTATTAATCTATGTATCTGTGTTTGTGCCAGTATCATACTGTTTTGATTACTATAGCCTTGTAATAGAGTTTGAAATCAGGGAGTGTGATAACTCCAGCTTTGTTTTTTCTTTCTCCAGATTGCTTTGACTATTTGGGGTCTTTGTGGTTCCATACAAATTTTAGGATTATTTGTTCAACTTTGGTGAAAATGCCATTGGTATTTTGATGGAGATTGCATTGAATCTTTAGATGACTTTGGGTAGAAGGGACATTTTAACAGTATTCTTCTAATCCAGCAGCATGGTATATCTTTCCGTTTATTTGTGTTGTCTTTAATTCCTTTCATCGGTGTTTTATAGTTTTTAGAACATAGGTTTTTCACTGCGTTGGTTAAATTGAATTCTAGGTATTTTTTTGATGTAATCATAAATGGGATTGTTATCTGATTTTTCTTTCTGATACTTCATTATTAGTATATAGAAACATAACCCATTTTGTGTATTCATTTTGTATGCTGTAACTTTACTGAATTCACTTATTAGTTCTAATTTTTTTTTCCTTTTTGGTGGAGTCTTGAGGTCTTTATATAGTATCATGTCATCTATAAATAGTGACACTTTTATTACTTCTCCCTTTCCAGTTTAGAAGCCTTTTATTTCTTTACTTGCCTAATTGCTGTGTCTGGGACTCCAAATACTATATTGATTAAAAGTGATGAGATCTCACATCCTTGTCTATTCCTGATCTTAGAGGAAAAGCTGTCAGCTTTTCACCTTTGAGTGTGATGTTAGCTCTGCCTTTTTTCTCTATGGCCTTTGTTATATTGAGGTATTTCCTTCTATACCTACCTTTTTAAGAATTTTCACCATAAATGGATATTGAATTTTTGTCAGATGCATTTTCTGTACCAGCTGAGATGATCATATGATTTTTATCCTTTGTTAAGATGGTGTATGCTGTTGATTGATATGTGGATCTTAAACCATCTTTGCATCCCTGGCATAAATCCCCCTTGAGGATGGTGTATGATCCTCTTAATGTATTGTTGAATTTGGTTTGCTAATATTTCATTGAGGATTTTTGCAGTGATATTCACTGGGGATATTACCCTGTAATGTGTGTGTGTGTGTGTGTGTGTGTGTGTGTGTGTTCTTTATCTGGTTTTGGTATCAAGGTAATGCTGGCCTCAGAAAATGAGTTTGGAGGTGTTCCTTCCTCTTCAATTTTTGCCTTTTAATTTTCTTCTTCTCTTTCAGTTTACTTTGTTGTTATTTTTCTAGTTTTTTGGATTGATTATTTATTTCATTTCCTTACTTTTTGTTAAACATCCTCGTGTTCCTAGACTGTAACGCACTTGGCGATGATGTGTTCTTTTTTTAAAATATGGTGTTGGAATTCTGTTTGTTACTACCTTATTTAGGAGTTGTACACAAGTACTCTTAAGTGTAAGACTGGCTTCCCCTCATCCTGCCCCCACCTCTTCTCTTCCTCTCCTTTGCTTTCTATGCCCTTTTTATCAGGCGGGACATCACTGCTTCGCTAGCCTTTTGAAAGAATGATGCTAGTGTTTCTTAGATGACTCTTGGGTGTTGCGTCTTGTGTATTTCTGGTGACTAAGCATACAAATGGCTCCCGGATAGCTCTCTGATCTTCCTCCTCAGTGTCCTCCCTTGGGACCTTCTCTGACCTCCCTTGCAGTGTTGGGGTTTCCTTATCAGACCTTCTCTCTCAGTCTGTGTGGCCTGCTTAGGTTCACCGAGTGAGCTCAGCAGCTTTTGAGGCTAGCGGCTGATATTTGACCTTGAGCTTTTGCCAAGGCAACGCCTGCTTCTCTGCCTGCTTCTCTTCTTGTGTTACATTCATTCATGGGGGCCTAGTATATATCATATACTGTGCTGGGGCTAAAAATACAGAGAAGTTCTGTCTCTGTCCAAGGAACTTTAAACCTGTAGTCTAAGACAAGCAAGTAGCAGATTCCTCCAGCAGCTAAATGTAACAGTGTAGAGGGACACAGATGGGGCCTGAGGTGCTCTGTGCTGGACACGGCTGCTTAGAACCTGCACACGACATGGGATCAGCCTTAACTGAATTTCATTCTTCTCCCACGAAGAAGAGAAAAATCCTGTATCATATGTTCATTTCTCCACTTCTATAAGCAATAGAGTCTCCCATGTTACATACCTAGAAGTATCTTAGACTCCTTTTTTCCTTCCTCTGCACCCTCCCCTCCCATTTAGAAATCTGATCACTGACAACCTCACTTTCTTCTCCATTCCCCTAGCTCTGATCCTGTTGTTTCGTACCTGGATTATTATGATATCTTCTTCTCATTCATTTGTTCCTCAGCACCACTTCATTGAGCACCTACTATGTTCCAGGCCCTATTCCAGACCCCGGGACATAGCAGTGAGCTAGATGGATAAGCTCATTGCCTTCAGGGAGTGGATACTCTCACGGGGTGCGGACAGTGGCCAAGTGCATGAATATACTGAGAATTGGAAGCTCCAAACATGTTGATGGAGAGAGGCAGGATGAAGTAGGGGTGAGAAAGTGAGGCAGGGGCAGGGAAGACATCTTCTGAGAAGAGGGCCTAAAAAAGGATAGTGATGGAGGGCAAAGCAGGGGAGGAGCTCTGGCTTGGCAGGTGCAAAGGGTAAAAAAGAGGTGTGACCAGAGGGGTCAGGGGCTGGGAAAGCAGCATGACCTGAGCCTGGCGAGGCTGGTGTCCTGCAAGGGCTGCATCCCAGGGAGGCCTCTCTGTTTTCTCCACTGGCCTAACTCCCAGCAACTGAAGAAAGGATCCTCCTGACAGTCAGATCTGACTATGCCATTCCTCTGTTTAAGAGAACAAACTCTCAAGTAAGCAGATGAGTGAATGGATACATGAGAAAACTTTTCTGTGGCCAGCAGGATGGAGCCCAGATACCTTGAGTTGTTATAGGGACCTACATTATCCGTAGCCTTTATAATCCTGTGGCCTTGTCTCTGGCCACTCCTACAATGTCTCTGAAGTCCCCTCCTGTCTCTGGAATACAGAAGGCAGGTCTTTGCCAGGGAGAGCAGGGGGCTTTCCTTCATTCTCTCTTCTTTGCCTTGAGTTCTTCCTTCCTGTTCTCACAGTTGGCAAATTCCTACTCCTGTAGGGGTCACCATAGCTGTCCCCTTATCCACAAGACCTTCATGGCAAGATAAAAGAAGTTCCAGCTGCCTGTCCCCTCCTCTTTGCTCACAACTTAAGAGAACTCACTATGACCCTACCTCGGACTGAGCAGTCCTCAGGACAGACTTGTCTGTCAGTCTTCCTTTGAGCTGCTACTCTGAGGCATGTCCCATTTCTCTCTTTGGCCCCAGGACCCAGCAGTGTGCCTATCAACAGTAGACATTCAGTAAGTACTCAAATGAAGGTCCCTTTTAAATATCACTTGTTTTATGGACTGTATTTGCCAGATGCCCAGATGAAGAATGGGCATGATTTAATCAGAATGCAGCTATCTTAAAGGAAAGATGCCTTGAGTGATAGATACCTCAAGGGGACAGCTCGATGCTTGAGATAGTGGGCAGAGTCAGGGTTTTTATTCCTTTCTGAAAGTGAATGTTTTGAAAAATATTTACTGCCACAGGACAACTAAGTTCAATATCTGCAGGGAGAGCAAGGAGGTCTATATGCAGAGCCAGGCTTTTCCTCACAAAAAACTATGAATGTTTTCATGTAATTGTAGAGAACGTGGTTGGGCTTCTAGAATTCTTCCTAATAGTGGAGAATGTCTGGTGACCACATGTCCTGGACTTTCTGGGGACAGGCCCAATTCCATGTAATTTAAATCCATTTCAGAGAGGTGTTTAATTCCTGTTTAATTAAATTCATTTTAATTGTTATAGCTCTATGTAAGTTTTCAAATACAGAAATTCAGGATTCAAAATACAAAATCTTTTGTCAGATTCTATGTTCTAAGTTTTGATTCTAAAAATGTGGTCCTGGTAATGGAAAAGCATATTAAGGCTGGAGACTTTGGGGGTGGGAGTGTGATAATGTGATTTATTTTAAGAAATATGTATTTGGTCATTATCCTCATTTCTGGCTCACAGCTCCCCAAACCCTTGTAATTTCCCAAGTGTAAAGAGTGATAAAGGCATACTTTGTTGTGTTAGTGAGGTGGCTTTTGGAAAGCACTTAACAGTGGGGACTGGTTGCCAAAGGAGGACCAGTGATGTGATGAAGTGGTTGGAATTTTCAGTCCCAAACCTTGACCCCCTGGGGCCAGAGGGGTGGAGGTTGGATCAGCCAATGGCCCATGACTTGTCAATCAAGGCTACATCATGAAGCCTCCATAAATACCCAAGAGGACAGCTCTTGGGTCTACTATGGAGAACTTTCAATCTTGGGGAAGCAGAATGCTCCCACATTCCACCAAGTTCCATGAGGACAGAAGCTCCTTTGTTTGGGAACTTGCCCTATGTATCTCTAAATCTGGCTGTTGATTCATATTTTTTATCCTACCATTTAATAACCTGGTCAATGTAAGTATTTCCCTGAGTTCTGTGAGCCACGCCAGCAAATTCATTGAACCTAAGGAGGAGGTTGTTGGACCCTCCAATGTGGTTGGTCAGAAGCATAGGTAAGAGCCTGGAGCTTGCAACTGGCTTCTGACTTGGGGTGGGAGGCAGTGGGGCAGTCCTGTAGAACTGAACTCTTAACCTAGAATATTTGATGCTGGCTCTGGGGAGATAGTGTCAGAACTGAGTTGAATTGAGTTTAACTCTTAGACACCCTGCAGATGTCCAAGAATTGCTTGACCCCCTAGTGTTGGAATTGGACCCAGAGACCCTGAAAGAGAGGGATTGCTATGAATGTTAGGGATCATTAACTAATAAGTCCAGTCTCTTAAAGTCCTCTCATATCATAGGTGATTTTTAAAATGTATGTCCATTCCCATTGCCGCATAGCCAGCAAGCCAAAAACAGTGACCTAATACAGCAATTTTGCTCATGATTCTGTGATTCAGACATTTGGGCCTGGTTCAGCCTAGAGTCTCATGCTGTTGCAGTTATCTGGTGGCTTGACTGGGGCTGCGTGTTCTAAGATGGCCTCATTCACTTGGTTTGGCTTTGGGTGCTGACTCTTGGCTGGGCTATGTATCTTTAGTGGGCTAGCCCACACCTCTTCACATGGTAGCAGCATTTTAGAAGGGCCAGTCCCAATGTGCAAACACCTTTCAAGCCTTGTTTCCTTCATGTTTGCTGATGTCCCATTGGCCAAAGCAAGTCCCATGGACTCAGTGTAGAGGGGTGGGTACACAAGAACGAGGAAACGGAGGCATGGCTCTCTGGGAACCCAGTGCTGTGACCATCTCCTACAAGCTTCCATTGGCATAGTTGCTTTTTAACCAAGAAGCAACTATGATTGATTGATTATCTGGATTAAGAAGCAACTTCTTGATTAAGAAGCAATCCTCTTAAGGATTAAGAGGAAGGTGTGAGATAGCAGTACACAGAAAGTGTATCTATTATGCAATGGTGGCTGCCTGTCCCAATGGTAGTAGTAATATAATGATATAAACTCAAAGAAATGTGGTAGCTTTTGACTTCCATCAAAAAGGTTCACATTGGGGGCGCCTGGGTGGTTCAGTGGGTTAAGCGTCTGCCTTCGACTCAGGTCATCATCTCAGGGTCCTGGGATCAAGCCCCAATGGGGCTCTCTGCTCAGCAGGGAGCCTGCTCCCGCCGCCCCCGCCTGCCTCTCTGTCTACTTGTGATCTCTCTCTCTCTCTGTCAAATAAATAAATAAATAATATTTTTTTTTAAAAAAGGTTCACATTGTTGGATAGTTGATGGTATTAAAAAATTAGTTTAAGTGGAACAGTGTTATAATGGTTATGGTTTTTAAAAATCCTTATCTTTTAGGGATCTATACTAAAATAGTTACAGATGAAATGCGATAATCTGGGATTTACTTTAAAGTCTGGGCTTGGGGGCAGTGAGTGTCGTATGAAATAACACAAACCTGGATGGGGTTGGTGCTTGTTGGACTATCAGGGGTGATGAAGCCATCGCAGTCTTCACAGGCTCTCTCATACTTTGCGTATGTTCGAAAATTTCCATAATAAAAACTTGAAAAGAGCATCTAGATCATTCTCTGGCCTCAGCGGTGGATGGAAGCTGTCACAGCGGCCTACACTGCTTCTAATTGCTTTCCTAGTAAGGTGGGGGTAGAGTATGCAAGCACTCAGTGCCGGATTGAGAAACCGTTTGCTCTGGGTGTTAGCGTATAGACAGTGTTCTACATTTAATTAAAAGAATTAGAAGGTGTTTGCTGAGGGGCCCGGGAAGTGAAATGCTTCCTCATTAGGGAGAGACGAGAGAGTCCCTGGGACATGGTTGAGCTCATCTTGGGTTTGGTGGAGGACGCTTGTTGCACATGTAGTTAATTAGATCTGACACCAGAGATTTGGAGGAAGAGGCGTGGTAAGCGCTGTTCTCTCCAGGTCTTGGCCAGCTCTGCACGTTCTTGACTAATTTGTCGTGCTCCCTAGAATCTAAATAAATCGGCACTCCCACCGTAGCCTTGCATGGGAAAGGAAAGCCTCTCTTCCTGTCTCTGGTGGATATTGGTGACTCTACGTTTCTTCTTGTAAAAACAAAATCATGACTGAACAGCAGGCCCGAGAATTTTATGTTATACAGTTGCTCGCAGTGAGGCATTGAACTGACTGGGATTCTGAGCTCCATGTCTACCCTTCTGTGTGCCCCTTTCTTTCTTTTAAAGAGATAGATGTTTTGCTGAGGTCCTGAACTTTAGAAGCCCCCATTAAAATTTGTTTTATGGGGTTTCTTTGATAATTTTTCCAGATTTTTCTTTTCATTTAAACTTCTTGATTGTCTCCATCTTCTCTGACAAAAGGCAGTTAAAGTGGGTTTTGGTCTGTGCTGTGTGCACAAAGCTTCCCTCTGAAAGGAGCTGTGAGAGGCAGGCTATTTGATCCTTGGATCTCTGAGGTTAGACAAGGAATTAGAAATATCTGAACTCTACTTTATCTCCTAATCTTATCATTCCAAATGTGTGCTTAATAAGAAGCAGAATCAATACTTTGGGTCAGAATAAGTTCAAATGGTCTAGAATTTTTATATCTAAAAAATGAGGGAAAAACAATTGGTTAGAAATATTTTAAAATGCCATCCTCCATTAGATAGACCATCATTCTGCAACTTCTTCAGAGAATGCCATTTAAAGTGCTAATGCGGAGATGATAAACGTGATTAACCAAATGCACCGTTTCTTTCTTAGCTCCTGCAGTGGTGTTGGAGGGGCGACCCCTAGGAAACGGACTTTCCAATGATCTTTTGCTTTAGTTTTTTCCGATGACATTTTATAACCATATCTTTTCTGAACTGTTATCAATTGTTACCTCAAACCTCCCAAAATTATGTCTGACTAGTAAATTCTGGGAGACTAAAGAGTCAAAATATTCTTAAATTGTCCTCCTATACCTGAAAGTGTGTTATAAAACGTATCCAGAACAAAGATGGCGTTTTCACTCAATAGATCTTACCCAAAAGCTGGAGCCAGAGGAAACTGGAGAAGGGAGGAAGACGGGGGGTGGTGCACCCCTGTGAAACAGGCCACCTGTCCCAGATGTACATCCTTGGGAACCGGGATGAGGGTGGTCAACCTGGCCTTGACACAGTCAAGCTCACTTTGCTAGATGAGTCCGGGGGTCCAAACCTGGGGCATGGGGAACCCCTGATTTTGCACTAACTGTGGTTTTCTACAGACAGGTGATATGAAAACCATATTGCATGGTCAGCCAGTCTGGGTCTCCGTTCTCTCCCCTGTCAGGACTGAGCTGTGAAATGTGACCAACAGCTCCTGCAGGGCCGGAGAACCGGCATCTCTGGGGGTGCAGGACCGTGGTACTCCTCGGTTGTGGAGTCAGAGACACTGCACTTCTGGACTTGGCTGGGACGGGTTCAGCCGTGCCGCTTCTGTGCGGTGGGGGGATTTGTGTCCATCCTGGGCCCCTGCGTCTGACGGCCTTGCTTGGTTAAGGATGGACCTATTTATTGAGTACCAGCCACGGAACTCATCTCTCTAGAAGCTGTTCTTAAGGCAGTCCCACAAATGCAGCACTGATATCCTCCCGGGGCGAGCTGGAGAAAAGGCAACTAATTAGCTGCGGGTCTCAGCTGGCTGGAGAGCGGCACTCCAGCATGCAGGTGAGGTATAGGCAGCCACAGCTTGTGCCCTGCCGGCTCTCCAGTTTTAGTGAGGGCGGGCACAGAGCCCACTTACGGGAGGTGGCGATGCGGGCGAGCATCACCCCTGGCCGGGAAGAGTGGGAACGGGTAAGGAGGGAGCCACGGCAGAGCCCGGGCCGACGGCGACAGCCCCCAAACCGAGGCTGCTGTAGAGCAGGACCCAGGACGGAGCGAGATTAAGAGATGGCCGAGCTGCGCCTCCGCAGAGGGTGCCAACTAGGAGCAGGACTAAAATACCCTTCGGGGGAGGGCAGGGGTCTGGGGGTGTGGTGCCAGCTGGCTCGGGTTCCCGCGGGAAGTTCAAAGTGGCCAAGTGTAAGGCGGTTATTCTCCTGGCCAAATATGCGTTACTTTTAAGAGGAGATTTAAAACAAAATGACGGCTTGAGCGGTGAGGTCTATCTCTGGTACGTATTTTTGTGACGAGCTTATGTTGGCTCTCTCGTGTCACTTCAGGCTCCAACTGCACTCTGGGGACCAGGCCGGGGGGTGGGGAGGGTAGCCCCCTCGCTGCAGTGCCGGGGGAGGGGGGCGCTGACCTCAGACAGTCCGTGCTGTTGCAGGGCCCTCTGAGACAGATCCCCTGCTGAGGCCAGCTCCGCTCACCTGCCTCGGGTGGCTTTCGCCTCCAGCCAGAATCCTTGCTGTGCTGGGTCGGAACGAGCTCAGGAATGATCAGGCACTGGAGGGCCCCCTGCGGCTGGGCTTCAGGACCCTTCCTTCTGGACCGGAGCAGAGCAAAGGGGGAGCCCGGAGAGCTGCAGCCTGGGAGAGGACAGTGCTGGGCTCCAGGGTAAAGAGCCTGTCTAGTTACAGAGTCCTTTTCAGACCTACTCAGGATATCTGTGGGCCTTTCCCTCCCCGTTTGACTGGGAAAGTAGACAGCGGCAAGCCTCTTTCAGTTTGCAGACTGCACTCGGGCTCGCCTGTGTTTGTGAAGATCTTATAGAGAAGCGGAGTTAGCAGGATGGAAAGAATGGAAAGTCTCCTTGGAGGGAGCCTGAAATGCAGATCACACCTAAGGTCTCGGAGAGGTTGTCACGCCTGACCTTGCTCTCTGCTTTTTCAGGTGGCACTGCGGCTGGAGGATGGTGACGAGAGCGCCGAGCCGCCCCCCAGCGGGCGCCGGGACCGCAGGAGGGCCAGCGTGTGCTCCGGTGGCGGCAGCGGCGGCGCGGGCGAGCAGCGAGGCCTGGACCGCAGGCGCAGCCGCAGGCACTCCTTGCAGAACACCCAGAGTCCCCTGTCGGCCCCCACCAGTCCCTGTTCCCAGTCGGCTCCTGGCTTCAAGCACAGTCAAGTACGAGAGCACTGTGAAAAGTAAGCATCCCCCCAGCCCTTGTGAGGGAGGACCCCGGAGAGGTGGGAGGGGTCACAACCCCGCAGGGACCCACCACCCCGCCCCCTTGCCAGCCCCACAGCCTCTGCGGACTTGCTCCCCGCCTCTTCTCTTTCCTTAAAACATCACCCCCAGAGGCCCTTGGAACGTGCCCCTGGCAAGTTGGTCCTGGGGATAGGCATAGATTTGATCTTACCAACCGCACGAGCTCTTCTTCACACATTTGTGCTTTGATAGTCCTATCTCGTTTAATATCTGTTCAGAAAATCTGTGCTTTATCAAATGGAAGAGAATCCAAAACACAAAACAACGTAGAAGCAAATTGTGCGCCATCCTGAAAATGGAAGATCCTAAGTTTTGAAATACTTGTAGCAATGCATAGTTGAGGGTGATTTTTGTTAAATAGAGTAAGCCTGTTTGAATTAAATCGATAAAATATAGAAACATATGTGTACATATACAGTGCTTTATAGTCATAGGAGTAGATAATACATAAATATATATGTAGATTTCAGGAAATGCTATTGCCGTTGTTTTTTTAGTCATTTAGCAAACACTTTTATTGCGTATCTGTTATAGGCCAGGGCTTTCTGATACAGTGAAGATATAAGGAATAATCTCTGCCCTCCTCAGGCTCACATCTGGGCTGGGAGAAAGTAAGAATGAGGAAGGTAGATAGGAAGGAATAGAAAGGTTGATGATCTCATGAGAAATTATATACACACACACACACACACACACACACAAAGTAATAAATTTTGACAAAGTCTATAGGAACTTAGAAATGGTTCTATAAGGCAGAAGGGCAGCCAAGTGGATGGACATGCTGTTCTGGGTTCTGGGTCCACAGCTGTCTTCCCGAGTGAATGCTGTCCATTCACGAGGATGATGGAGCTCTGTGGACCCGTCCATGCCAGCCAGGTCCACCTGGACGGCCTGGTACACTGGTTTGCCAGTGTGTCCCCTCCTGCTGCTGGCACATGGGAGCTCCGCTTACATCATTTGGCTGCAGCATTTTCTGTCATCATGGAAATCCACGTGGAAGCCACATGTAGGTCATGAGGCTGCCTGAAGTAGAAAATAACTCAGAATAAGTTAGGTGCCCTTAAGAGAGTGATCAAGTTATGTCCCTTCCTAAGGGAACACCCGCCCTCGTCTTGAGAGATGCCCCGAGCAGTCTGACACTCATCGGATCCCTGGAGGATGAGCTGGCCATGCCTTGGGGTGCTTCCTGTCACAGAAGGAGAGGAGGACCTGAGTCCGAGAGTGATGTGCAAGCCCATCCGTATTAACATTCTTTTCTAGCACATAATTATCCATCTATAGATTGTTCTGTTTCTAAGGGTTTGTGTAGAACAACCTCTATTATAATGGAAGGAAGATGAAAACTTCTAAAGAGACTGAGGAATGAGAAGGTCGGCCATAAACGTTGTTGCCCCTTGTGGTCTAAGATCTTCAAGAAATTTAGACAGTGCTCAAAGACCATGTAATGTTCTCTTCAGCACTGCTGCTAGCTAGTGGCTTTGGAAACTAACATGGAGAGAAGTGTGTACTGTGGGCTGAAAATCTATATGTAAACCCAGCCCAGATGCTGAGGATAGTCCTCTGGAGCCCTTATCCACAGCACTTGGTGTTCTCTTGTTCTGTCTGACTTGTGTCATGTAGATTCCTGGTCTGTTTCTTGCTGTTACACTTGTCAAAGGTGCCCATGTTGTGAGCTCAGGCAGCCATGCCTTGTGACAAGTTGGCAAGGACAGCAGCAGCGGAGTGGACCATCCTGGGCATAGTTGACAGTTTCAAGGTGCGGGGCTTGGCGGGATCTGGCACGGGAAGCTACACATGACAATTTGCACTCTTCTTGTCTCATTCTTTTCAAGCAGGACTGCATTTTCATTTTACTGAAATGAGTACATCGACGTAAATTTATAGCGTTTATTTGAGAAGAACACACTTTCCCGCTTGTAAAGACAGAGAACATTGTACAGATTGATTATGAGGTGGCTTTATCCATGAAGCCTGTTGGAGGGATTTTGCCCTCTGGCCCCAAAACAACAGTACAGTTTTGGCAGCGGTGGGAGTGGGATGGAAGGAAAGGGTGACAAGAAGCCGAATGGGAAATGATCCCAGCGTGCATAGCTTAGTCACCTGCTCCACATCTGTGCCTCCAAATGGTACGTTAGAATCAAGTAGTTCATTGTGTGAGACAACCCACAGACCTTGAAAGACACAGAAGCGTGCCTGACCTAGACCGCTCTTCATCTATGGGAGCATTCTGGCCCTGCTCCCTGCTGACCTGTAGCAACATGCCTTGCATATAGCACATAGGAATTTTAGACTGGATTTTATAATTCTGACCCAACTAGTGCCAGCACCTCTGAAAGGAAGATGATAGGAATATGTCAGAGGTTAGAGGTTCATGTTCTCCCTTAAATGCATATGGCATTCTCCACTCAAATGGTCCTTTAACGTGATACAAAATTCTCACGGTGGTCCTCTGTAAGGTCTAGCAGGACAAGCATCTTCATCCTCATTTTACAAGTGAGAAGACAGGGGCTTCGTGCCTTGTGATGAGCCCAGAACTAAGGCGCTGAGTTGTGGGTTAAACCCAAGTCTTTGGCCCTTGCCTTTCAATGTCCAAAATCACGCAGAATCACTTCCCAACCCACCATCTCTAACCCTAGTCACTGAATGAGAAGAAATTTTATTTACATCCTATGTAGATATATTTTTTGACATAAATATAAAAATTCTAAGAGATGAAAAGGAGAAAATTTCAAAGTCTCCGGCTGGGCTCTGTGCTTTATTCCAGTAAGAACTAAGACTCAAAGCACAGATTGGTTTGCTTTGGTTTCTTAAGAAATAGAACTCTACACTCAGCCTTTATCAAATAAGGGATAAGTTTATGGTTATTGGTCATCTGTCACCTAAAAGCATCTTTTTTTTTCTTTGAAAGAGAGCACATTAGTGCGAGGGGTAGCGGGGGGTGGGGGAAGGGACAGAGGGAGAAGGAGAGAGAGAATCTTAAGCAGGCTCCATGCTCCATACCCTGAGATCATGACCTGAGCCGAAATCAAGAGTCACATGCTTAACCCACTGAGCCACCCAGGTGCTCCAAAAACGAAATCCATAATGTAAGTGTAAAGATAAAGCTCATCATGACATATGTAGTCACAAAAGATACTTTAAGGGGCACCTGAGTAACTCAGTCAGTTAAGCACCTGACTCTTAATTTTCGTCTCAGGTCATGATCTCAGGGTTGTGAGATTGAGCCCTGCATTGGGCTCTGTGCTGGGCGTGGAGCCTGCTTCAGATTCTCTCTCTCCCTCTGCCCCTTGCTTCATACCTCCTGTGCTTGTGTGTGCTCTCTCATTCTTTCTAAAAACAAAACAAAACAAACAAAACTTCATCTTTGTACTTCTGTCTTTGCCCTGGAAGGAAGAAAATGTTGGTGCTTTCATTTTTTACCAAAAAAAATATTATTTTTAGCCTGAATCAGCAAAAGAGCCAGTATTTCTGGTTTAAATTACAAGTATATAATCTTAGGAGAAAAAAGTCTTAAAGCCTAGAGCAGGAGACCTTCCTATGTACTTCTAGGGCTCAGACCGTCTCCTCTCTAGGGCACCCCATTCTATCCCTGAACTTTTCTGTTTGTAAGGAGGATCTTCTGATCTAAATGCACTCCACAATATTCTAGGTCTATTATTGCTTGATACTCTGTTACATGGATGAAATTTCCCCATAGTGTTTCCCTGTTCATTCTGGTTCTTCCCTCTGTCAGCACACACCAGGGCTTCTTCCTGCTCTGTATGTCAGTCTGATAATGAACATTGCATGTGACTTAATAATATAAAATGGCTGATTTCCACACAACCTTCCAACTCACAGAGGTAATTTTGACCTTGATTCAGTGACTAATGTTAACAGTTGTGTCATCCAGCCTTCAGCCTTGTGTGTATTTTAATATACATGGAAGAGTGACCTGGCAGGTAGTTGATGATGACAACCAGCTGGGAGCGGATGGCACAGAAGGCTGCCACGTGTCCCAAAGGCAGGGGCTGGAAGCTTTCTCTGTCAGGGGCCAGGTAGTACATAGGTTAAGCTTTTCAGGTCAGACCTTCTGTGTTGCAACATTCAGTGGCATTCTGCCTTTCTAAAAGCAGCCAGAGACAGGTGAACAGATGAGCTTACTTGTATAAGGACACCGAGACTGGAATTTTCCACGTCATGAAATATTCTTCTGGTTTGTGTTTCAACCATTTAAAAATCTGAAAACTATCCTTAGCAGACAGACTCTATAAAAATAGGCAGTAAGCCCGATGTGGTCGCCACGCTATCCTTGGCTAGCCTCTGTTTTGAGGCACTGGGTTTCTAGAGGGAGATTGGGAGGAAAATGATCTGGAATTGGCAAAGAGGGGTCTGTGGGGTGTGCGGGAAGAGCCCATCATGCCGTAGGAGAGGACTGTAGGGAACAATGTGCTAAGTTCAGGTTGGGAGCAAGGAATAGTCCATAAAGACATTGAGACTATCGGGGATTTTACTGAGTGCTGCTTGTAAGTTCTCAAGGCACCATGGATGGTTGAGGGGATTGGAAAGGGCAGGAGATGAGTTAGATGAGGGGACAAGCAGAGCCAGCAAGGAGAAGGGGATCTGGCTGTAAGCCCAGGAAAGGCGGGGCTGCTCCAGGAGGTGGAAACAGCCTAGAATCAGCCCCAGTGTTCCATTATGGTTGTGGTTTCGTCCCTCAGGACATCTGGCCACGTCTAGACCCATGTTTGGTTTCCATATTTGGCACACGGAGTGCCATCGGCACCTGGTGGGGTGAGTCCAGGGGTGTTACCGAACATTCTGCAAGGCACAGGACAGTCCTCTGCAACCAAGAATTATCTGTCCAAAGTATCAGTAGCGCTGAATCTGAGAAACCCCACCTTAAAAGACAGAAAGTCATTTGTTGTAATTTTCCATTCCTCCTTGGGATGATGCCAAGGTAGGGTGCCTGTTGACCATTGGAAGGAGGGGATGTCTTCCTTAGAAGCACATGGAGCTCGGTGGATTTTCCTTCAAACGTTTATGTGCATGGGTCAGAGTTGACTTTATTCAGGGAATATAATTCTCAGATTTCTTGGCTACCCTACGGAAAGTAGAGCCCCTTTTTTGCTCATTTTTGTTTTAACTCATTTAGCAAAGTTTTACACTTCAAATTCGTAGGCATTATTCTGAACCCTGGGGCAACCAAAGGTTTGACTCGACCTCATGATTTTCTCAGTAGTCCAGATGCCCAGTAAACCCAGTTCCAATCAGCTTCGTATCTATCACATTCCCCCAAATTGACAAAATGGCACGTGACGCAAGCTTTATTACAAAGCGACAAGATCGAGCCATGATTCTACGTGATTCTATCATGGAAGCCATGCTGTTCTGCAGCCAGGCTCAGGAATCTATTTGGGGGAATAGAAACACAGGACAAGCTCCCTGGGGTCGCTCTGACTACCCAGTGCTCCCAGAGGTTCGAGTGGGGCTGAGGACTCAGTACGGGGAAGGAGCAGTTGGCACACGCCTCTTGGCTGGTGGTGTTATCGACTAGTGGTCAAGAAATGAAAAAAATTGAATTCAAGAATTGCTCCTTTGTTAGGTAAGTTAGACGAGAGGTAAAAATAAGGAAAAAATAAAAAACCCAAATCTTAATATATGTTGCACCAGAGTATGCATTCTAATAGATTGAAAGTGATAAGAAAGTCAACAGGCCCACGGGGGAGATTAGGGTTGGGGTCAAGGCCTTGAGCTTGCTGCTGGAGGGACCAGACATGGTAGTTTGACTGAATAGACACCTGATCCGCAAGCTGCAGGGACATGATGTGGCCTGGTTCTGGCAGGTTCCAGAACATGCGAAATGGAGGGGGACGGTGCCCACATGGACTACAGGCCACCTGCACTGTAGGGAGGAGGAGTCAGGCTGGGTACAGTGTGGAGACGGAGTGTGGACCCTAGCGTCGGGAGCTCAGTCTGAACCTGCTGGCGGGGAACAGACTGCAGATCCCGAAGGGCAGAGGAGCACTCAGTCCGCTCAAGTCCCCCCCATCACCACCTGGGATGGGAGTACCGACGTTCGGGAGCAGGTGCTTGGCTCCACCACTAACAGCCATGTGTCAACTTAGATACGGCCCCTGGCACCTAGGGGGCACCGACTACATAGCCACTCTGATTTCCAGTAAAAATGATGTAGGATGTAAAGATGCAGTATCGGCTATGCAGGGTAAAACAGAACTAGTTGGACCGTAGGTACAAAGGGGGACCGTAATGGCAATTAACAGATGTGACAGTAGCTCACCTTTCCTGGGCACCTGCTTATCTGCCAGGCTGTATGCTGGGAGCTTCAGGGTACTAAGCGCTTTTTCACCGTTACTCCACAAGCTAGGTGCTGTTAGGATCTCCACATGGCAGGAGGAGAAACTGAGACAGAGAGAGTTAAGGGAACTGTCCAGAGTCTCACAGCCAGTGGCACTGATTTTAGAGTTCATGGTGGCACTGGTTTTTAAGTTCAAGGGGTCTGCCTCTAGAGTCCCTGTCCTTCACCATTTTATTCAACTACTTTTTTAATTTCCTGTGATTCCATAGAAATAAAACAAATATCCTTGGTACTTGGCAGTTAATAAGCAACTATCAAATATACATTGCCATCTTTTTATATTACCACTTCCAGATTTTTATGTCAGCACATTTAGAAAAGCTATTGCTTTAGTGTTCCGTTATATGGGTATACTATAAAAACAGGATGCCTTCACTCATTTTGCTATGTCTTGATACCAATTTTTTTCCTAGTACTAAACTTTTGGGAATAAGCACACACACATGTGTTTATACACATATGTTGGCTTTCTTTTAGGACAGATTCTTAAGGGTGATATTCTAGATCAAAGGACCTGACATTTTTACTATTGATATCATACCGCTGGCCTTCAAAAAGGTGATACCACTTTGCTGTCCCACCCTCTGCGTGTGACTGACCATTTTCTCATACCATCATCAGCACTGGATGTTTGAGGAGTTGTTCAGAAGTTCAGTGTTTCTGGAAAGTAAATTGCCTCAGCAATTCACTGTACACTTTTTTTTAAAAAAGATTTTATTTATTTATTTGACAGAGAGAGATCACAAGTAGGCAGAGAGGCAGGCAGAGAGAGAGGGGGAAGCAGGCTCCCCGCTGAGGAGAGAGCCTGATGTGGGACTTGATCCCAAGACCCTGAGACCATGACCTGAGCCAAAGGCAGAGGCTTAACCCACTGAATCACCCTGGTGCCCCTCACTGTGTACTTTTTGACTACTATTGAGGTGGTTCATCTTTAATTGCTTCACTGGCTGTTGAAATTTCCTGAGTGTTGCCTGTTTGTATCCTTGGCTCATTTGTCTCCTAAATGGTTTATCCGTTTTAATGAGCAGCTACTCTATTTTCATATGGAAATATTCAAATAAAAAGCAGATAGAAGGTAAGCATTCTTGACACATTATAGATAATCATTTCTGACCACTCTGTCACAAATATTTTTACCTTTTCTATTAATATATTTTCACTTCTGATGTCTCTTGGTGCCTGCATAAAACATATTGTTAGGGGGTCCAATTCGTTAGTCTCTTCCTATGCAGCTTTAAGGCGGCATGCTTATTCAGGAGAGTGGATCCTCCTCCTAACCGGCCTCCCCTTTGTCTGGGAAGGATGCTTGGCTCTTTTCTCCTTCACTATCTAGATGCGTCATGACCCCAGGAACAGCACATAAGGAGCACTGCCTTTGTGCTCGCTCTCATGTTGAGCAGTTTGCATGTATTATAAATTATATGAAGAGAGTGGTAGACCCTTCCCCTCTTTACAGGTGAGGAAACTGAGGCACAGAGGTTGAAGAATGGGCCCCAGATCTCACAGGTGTTGGGTGACATGACTGAGTTGGAATCCATTCATTCCAAGCCCAGAGCATGTGCTCAGAACCAGAGTGCCCTGGGACCATGCTCTGAACCTATAGAATGTGTTCAACAGTCACAACTGTTTTGGGGATGAATCAGATTTGCTGAACAAGCAAAAATTCAGAGCAAATATTTACTGTGACTTGGGAATCCTAATGAGCTGTATTGTTTATAATCACTGTTAGATTTTGATCTTGAGGTAATCACACTGATTTGCTTGTTCTTTTCAAACACTGGCACTGAAGACGATTCCTAAGGAGTTCTGAAAATGTTCAGAGCAAGAGTTTCAACACTGGAATGAGCCTTCCTTGAGTTTCATAACTAAGCATAACAACTATCTTAAATAGAGGAAGGAGGGAAGGAAGGTATAGGAACAGAAATTTATCTGGTTGAGAGGAAGCCACAGTTAACAATGTTCAGAGGCTGGGCTGTCCTCACCTTTTCAGGGCTCATGCCTGGTGTGTATCAGTGTAGGAGCCAAACCTTGAGCCTGAGCCTCGGAGAGGGAGCAAGAGGGAGGCAATTGGAGAGGGAGTTGTTTTCTATTTTCCTGCAGAAGTAGGAAGGTGTGTTGGCTCCTTTCCACCAGCCACAGGAACCAGTGGGCAAAGGGGAGCCTAATTATGGAAACATTAGCAGGGCGGGTGAGCTCATCTTCCCATATTTTGATGGGAAGAGGCGTGTTTGGATGCCCAGTTCTAGGGCAGTGCCTCACTCTCTGGTCTGTCTCACACCTTGTCCACAGGACTCTATGGCCAGGGGTCACCGAATTCATGGCCGATTAGTTGCAGGGTCTGTGACAGAAACAGCAGACTAGCCCTAGCTCTCTCTTGCTCAGAAACAGTTAGCAGTGAGCAGCGGATTGACAGACAAAGAGCGTAAGACGAGTAGGTGTTGGGTCATTGGTGCTGAGCCATGAGATCTGCAACTCGGTCCGGGAGGAGGGTTTGACCAAGGGCAGGGAGGGAGCAGCAGCTGAGGTGGCTGAGAGCACAGGGTCGGTCTTCCCAGCGGCAGACTGTGCCTCCTTGCCAAGCTTGGCCTCCGTCTTCTCCCCTGTAAACTCAGGATGATGCTGCTGCTTTAATAGGGTGGTGGGTGATTTAAGAGAGAGAGGCAGCACCGACGTGTGCTTAGCTCACTGTTGTTCCTACCGTCACTCCATGCCCTGGAGCTTTCCTGGGTTTTGTTCTATTAAAGAAGGTAATTGTTAAATAAATACGGATGCGAGCTGGAGACACGATTTTGTGCCCTGGCATAAACATGCTAGAGGATTACACAACAGCCAGGTTAACAACCCAGCTGGTGCCGTGTGCGGCAAGTGGCTACCTGGGAAGGTGCGTCTCACGGCAAATGATTTGTTCTAAATGGGATTTGCCGACAAGGGATGCGACCTTGTGAGGTAAGTGTGACTGAAAGCCAGCCAGGGGTTCAGAGTTACCGTCTGGTGCCTAAGAGGCTCTTTCTGGTTTCCTGAGTATTGCCGGTAAGGGGGGGGCAGGAGGGGAGAGCCTAGAAAAGGCAGAGACACTGAGGCCCGAGGAAGAGGAGTTTTTGTAAAACTCCTTCTGATTTCTGGGGCAGGATCCCTGTTTCCTTAAAATGTTGCTATGACTAGATTGCAGATTTCTTGGGGGTTTGAACTTCGTTGCTTTTTTTTAAAGTGAAGAATCATTGAGCTACTGTGTTATATTCCTGTGCACAACGTACTGATTCAACTGATGTTTGTATACATTTGGAGCTTTGCCGGATTGGATTTGGGAATCTTTCTGGGTTCTGAAGAAATAGGCAAAATTTTCTCCTTTAAACTGAGCAAAGCTACCGGTGAATTTTTAAGTGAGGTGTGAGCAGGGGTGTGTTTGGAAGAGCGGAGAGCAGGTGGCAACAGTCCGGGAGAGAGCCTGACTCGGGCCGTGGCCGGGGTGAGTAGGAGCCGCTGAGGAGACAGGGAGGGCATTATCTGGAGGACGGTGACTGGATTTTATGGTGAGAAAAAGGAGTCTTGGGTGATGCCCAGGCAGCCATTAGCCCAGCAGCACGGGATGGCTCTCGGGCTACTTTGCAGGCTTTGGGCATTAAGTGTGAGTGTCCGTGGATCACAAGTACAACTTCCCCTAGCCAGCTATATAGACGTTTCTGGAACTCAGGTACCTGTAGGTGATGGTTGACGTCTAGGCTTAAATGCCATAAGCCGGGGAGAAAGCAAGTGAGAGGAGGCACGACTGGATAAAGCTGTGGAAACCAACGTGTGGGCTTGTCATCTTGTGAAGTGCTGGAACCGAGAAGCTCACTTTCTTGCCAACTCAATGAACCTTGAAATCGATTGTCTTCAAGTGTGAATATTTTTCAAGCCAGAGTGGCCCGCCTTGGTGTGATGTTTCAGGAAGAGACAGCCTTTACTGGGAGAGCCATAGCGAGCACATTTCAAAGAGAAGGAAAGATTCTTATTTCCCATTAAATCTTTGACTTGCTCTGGGAATTTTCTTGCAGTGTCCAACCTGCTCTCCCTTGTGCTGTGCGAACCCCACATTTCCTATAAAGTGCACCTTCCCCTCCATGTTGTGGATGTTCAAAGCCCTTTTTGGAGAAGTTTGATTTTCCTTGGTAGTCTGTGCGGGTGAGGGCATGGGTGGTCCTTCAAGATGTGAGCCTCTCTCTCTCTCCCTCTCTCTGTCTCATGTGATTCCCAGGATGCCTTTGGAAATGGAGCAGAGGCTTTCTGATGATTACTGAGTGAGCTGTTTGGATCCGGTCATGCAAGGAGGAATGTGATTACCTTTGCTTGACAAGGGTCTGCAGAGGAAGCTTGGTGGTGACTCTTCACTCATAAAGGTTGAATGAACAGGGAACTAAGACCCCAAAAATGTAGGTTGAAGAGGTCAACTCTGACCTGGTGAAAAAAGAAAGAGTGGCCAGAGGTGCAGCTGCTGAAGCATTTTGTAAAGGAGCCTTTTGGAAATTGAAGGGGACAGGCCCAAAGAGAGAGAGAGAGAGAGAGAGAGAGAGACGGGGCTAATGGCATTGGTATCTCACAGCACGTGCTCACCACACTGACCATGGTCACAGGGGCTCAGATTCACGTTGAAAAAAATCTTTATTTCTGAATGAGGTTATGTGTTTGGTTCAGAAACTGACCAGAATTAACATGGACTCCAGCAGTGGTTCAAATACGTCTCATGGTGCCCTGCACTGTGTCTCCTCCTGGTGGGATGGGGCCTTGGTGGGATGAGCGAAAGGAGACTCCCTATGCACGTGAATGCAGTGAGAAGAGACACTGATGTTCAGGAAAGAATCTGGAAGAAGGAAGGATTCATAGCTTCTTCCAGTCTTTACGTAGAAAAGTCTTACCCTCCCACCAACCCCGCAGAGAAACGATCACAGCAGAGGTAGCATAGCACAGTGGTGAGGAGCTTGGGTGCTAGAGATGGACTACTTGGATTCAGATCCCGGCTTGAGTTTTAGCTGTGTGACTCCAGGGAAAATCCTTAACCACTCTGTGCCTCAGCTCCTCATCAGTGAGTGGAGTAATACTAGTACTAACCTCCGCAGCTCGTGGGAGAATTCAAGGAGTAAACCAAGTAAAGCGCTTAGCATGAGAATGCCCCACAGAGAGTATATTAAGTAAGTAGAATAAATGAGTGAGCACGGGCATCCACCTCCACCCCAGTGGATCCCGCTTTCCTCGGAGCAGAGGCAGAGCCCAGCCAAGAAGGAAGCCAGCCTTGCCCTTGGAGAGTGCTCTGGAGAATTCAAGGACACTGGGCACATCTGAGACAAGTATCTGCAGCCTACATCCCGTTCGATGACTGTAATAGAGTGTACTTCCAGGAGAGCTCAGGAATTCAGAGGCACTTACGCCACAATTTAGGAATACTCAACTTTGATATTCACATCGCCCCAGAGAAATAATGTCATTCCTGAGAGGTTTGGTGCCCCCACAAATGTGTGGTTCTGGTTTTATAAACATGAGATTAGAAATGGCTAGAGATGCGTCCCCATAAGGAAGTGGGCGGGTCAGAGCCTGCTGCATGCAGGCATCTGTCTCGTCAAGGTTGGACGGGACAGGGTATGAGGGGAACAGAGGATGTGGTGACCCGTGTCAGCAGCAGGCTTCCAGGCGGAAACCAATACTGACTTACTGGCCTTGGGAAGATACTGGAAAACATATTTTTTTTTCTTTTTTTTCACCAGTGTCAAGCTTTGTAAAGTTGCCTTTGAAATAGAAAGGTAAATAATTTTGATCATGGAATGGGGGAAGGGAAGCAAAAATGAGGTACCTTGTGTTTGTAAAAACATGGCTGGGGCTTGGGTTCACATGGATAGGTTGTGTCTGTCAGTCAGTGAGCAAACCCCTAGAAGAGGGTTCGTGCCCAGGGAAGCAAACCCTTGGGGAGCCCCAGGCCTGAACATCTCATTTCAGAGGGACTTGACCTGGATGGACTTATCAATGTCGACATTTTATGAGCCTTGGTATTAGGCTGACTGCTTTGAGGTTGTGGCAGAAGGAAAGCAAAATCCTATTCATGCCTTCGTTATTTATCCAGTCCCTATATTCCTGTATTTGCCACATTGTTGGTTCTGAGGTACAACGGGGAACATGAGCCGTATGAAGCCTCAAACACTGAGCATACAAACAGCACAGCAATAAATGTGTGTAGTGGGAAGAGGGCTTTTGCGGGAAGTAAACAGGGCTGTGCGGTGGAGGGTAATAGGGATAGAAGGATACACCCTTGAGGAGAACTTGCAGAAGGGCACAAAGCTACGGGCAGGGATTTCATTACACTATCATTTAAAAGAGCGGAGAGCTGGGGAGTGGCTATCGAAGGAAAACACGGAAGAGGCGTATTATGGAATGCAACCGGCAGTTATAAGAAATGTAGCATCCCAGAAGCACTGACATTCTTGCTGTGTCAGTTGCTGTATAAAAAGATTATAGGACAATATAGGCTTCAATTTCCTTTTAATCTGGAAATTTACCCACCTGATGTGTTGTAGCAGTGGTTATCTCTCATCAAAGGGAACTTAACTTTTATCGGTAGTCTTAAACTTTTTTGAAGGAAGGATGTATTCCTGGAATTACATATTCATTTTTAAAAGGTTCTTTAGAAAAAAGGATAGTGGGATGGCAGTGGTCCAAGATGACTCCTCAAGCCGTTGGCCTGAATTTTGAAAGACGAGACGAACTCCCTGGGCTGAGGGAATGCCACGTTCCGTGGCAAAGGTGGGGAAGGGCTTGATGCCCCTAGGTAACAAAGAGGGGTCTCAAGAGATAGGGTTGTAAATGGTAGACTGGGGACACAGGTGCCATGGAGACAAGACGAGGTTGCACAGCAAACAGGTTATGTCCTGCGGGACCTTGAGAACCAGAGCATGGAGTCCAGTGGTTATTTGCTGTGTAAGATTAGCCATGCACCTCTGAGGAGATGCCCGTCTTCCTGGTGGGGATCAGATTGGAGGTGAGGAGAAGTGGGCACTGGGATGCTGGGGGTGTAGCTTTTGATGCAGAACTACCTATAAACATTGGTACTTTGGACTTGGGCATTGGTTCTCAACCCTGTGGAGCACTGAAAATAACCTGAGATCAGTCTACACCTCAAAATGATGGAATACAGTTTCTAAAGGTAGGACCTGAGCATTAACATTTTAAAATCCTGTATCTCAAGGGTGAGGATCACTAAGCTGGAGGTTGCTCTAGGCCGTGGAGAACTTGAGGCCCACACTGGAGAAATAATCAGTAGTCCTCACTGCTAGATATCCCAGGCCCACCCTCTTGGACCAGGCTGAGTCCCACACCGGGACACAATGGGGACTGTGTGACTTTGTAGGGCAGCACATGGACTGGAGGCCTGTGTGCAGTTCCTTTGGTGATAGACCTTGTAGACAATTCTGGCCCCTTGCTGCTTTTTTTTCTCTTCCTATTATCTCCTTTTAAAACAATTCATTCTTTGTCGGCATTTTCACCAGCAGATGGCCAACGAAGTAGAAAGCAAATGCTTCCCACACAAGTCCGTGTGGTTACTATTGGTAATTTGGAGGCATGACTTGAGGGGGTAGAAAATAGAAAATGAGGTTGTGGAGAAAAACCCTGGATGAAATATAAGATTGGAGGTTTATCTCCAGCTGTCAATTATCTGTACTTTATTACCATATTAAGAGTTGACTCTGGTGGGTTCACGTCTAAAGCATGTGAAAGGGCAATTAGAATTCTAGAAGCAAACTGAGTCATGAGGTAGAAAGGTATTACTACACACAGACTCTGAAACACGCCGGGTTCCTCGTGGTGGTTGCATTCAATATCTGGCTCTTTTTTTTTTTTTTAAAGATTTTATTTATTTATTTGACAGAGAGAGATCACAAGTAGGCAGAGAGGCAGGCAGAGAGAGAGAGGGAAGCAGGCTCCCCGCCAAGCAGAGAGCCCGATGTGGGACTCGATCCCAGGACCCTGAGACCGCGACCTGAGCCGAAGGCAGCGGCTTAACCACTGAGCCACCCAGGTGCCCCCGATATCTGGCTCTTAAAGACACACATAACCTGTTTCTCTGCTGTATAACTAAAGTTTTTCACTCCCTAGTATACTTCTCTTCCCATCTGTGAAAAACAGATGTGTATAGGAGGGGCCGTTATATGAAACATTTAAAATTAAGCTTGACCAGTAAACATGGATTAGACTAGTAGTTGCAAATTCTGGAAGTGGGAGAACTTGTCTCATGCCCACACAATTTTGTGTCTTAAGCTGTCACAGAACACCAGAGCTGGAAGCTCCCATCCTCCTGTTGCACTTTGTTAGATGAGTAGGTAAGTAGGAAGCCAAGCCAGACCCAAGGCAGGGCTGTTTTCACCTCTGGAGGCCACTATCTTGGAACCTCAGCCTGAGGCTTGGCATCCCTTCCATTCCTACAAGTTCATAGAGAATTCCAGTCTCTCTTTATCCTAATTTCACTACTCGCCTAGATCTCTAAGGGACACTTAACACAATTTACTAGAATCTGTGGCTTAGAATAAAGTTTTTTTTAAACGCAAAATCAAAGTACACACAAAGTAGTGAGATGCCTCACTACTGTCTATAGTTAATATTAGACTTATTTGCTTGGCACCTGAATTACCTTTACACCTGAATTAGCTACAACCTAGCTAATGTATCTTTTCCTATTGCTGTTTATACTGTGTAGATTCAAATTCTGTTTGAATTTGAATTCAACTACTCCATGTTTTCAGCAGAAAGAATGTGTTGGACCCATTAGTATTTTCTTCTAAAACAGAGTAACAAAATAATGGCTTATGCATTAAGATTCCGGCCAGTAGTTCAGCTCTTAGATATATTCGGTATCCATGACCCATGCTTTATATTCCTTCTAAACTTTGCATGCTACAGGGACAATAAATACTTTCCTGTCTAACTTTGGGTTCTCACCATGGAAACATCAGAGCAACAGCTGGGCTCAGTTAAATGTCTTTTCATTCTCTTGGCTGGCAAAAAATCTTTTAAGGGAAATTTTTTAAAAAATTTGGTGGACAATAAAACTATTTTTGAATGAAATCACTGCTTCATTTGTCAGATATATGTCTTTACTGATTAAGATCACTAATTAGAAGTTTTCACATCTCATCTTGGCCCTTGGCAACCTAGAAACAGTCTTGAAGTTAACAGAAAGTGTGAGTCACTGCGAAGCCAAATCCGAAGGGGTTTAAGTATTCGTTAACACTGATGCAAACGGAGCCAAGGGGATGCTTTCTCTGTCGTAAATTTAACAAAACATTTCCATGAAATATTTTTTCATCTAATTTTGATAAGTCATGCACATTTTACAGAACTCAGTGGAGCATGTAAAATGTATGCATTTTATCTAAACCTAAGACAGAGCTTTCCTATTAATTGCCACAAATGTTATACCAATGTCAAGTGTCATACTTAGGTCAAGACGTTGAGCTCCTCAAGGTACCCCGGCAGGTCTGGGATAACTGGGGCCGTGAGCAGCTTCATCCATTCTTCCAGTGTGTTGTGTATCATCCTGTCTGTGCTGTGCGGGCGGAGGATTGAGAGGCAAGTGTAGGAGATCATTGCATAGGACGGTGCAGTGATGACAGAGCGATAAAACCAGTTTAGATTTTGGTCTCCTGGGGTAGGCTGGTGGTAGAAAGGACACTAGCCTAGCTATCAGGAGAGCAGGGTTCTGTCTGGCAGGTTGTGTGATCTTGCCCTCTCTGGACTCATCTTTCTTATCTCAGCATGGGGAGGTCTCTAAAGCCCTGTCTCAGTTCTTGCCAGGCTTCTTCTTTGACCACCCTTAGAAGGTGCTTCTGTGCTGAGTATCATGCTAGGTCCACAATGCCAAAGGACTTCAACGGTCAGCAGCTATTTACTGGGTGTCCCTGGGGACTGGGTCTGCTGGAGAGACAGCTGGAGGAGTCACTCCAGGCAGGGAAATGTCTTTTGCGGAGAGACCTGCAGAATAAGCCAGGCTTTGGGTGGATAGATCGATAGACCGATTAAGACCAGGAGAGGGAGATTACGAAGGGATAGTGAAAGGTGAAGTCATAGAGATGGTAGAGGGCCTTAAAGCATTAGCTGGGCAAATTGGATTGAATCCTAAGGTTTGAGTAGGGCAATGTCATGTGCAAACGCCCATCTTCTCCTCTGCTCAATTCCCCCTCAGCCTTCTGAGTTCTGCTCCAGTAGCATAACTGTGTGGAAGTCTTGCTTTCCAGACCAGTCAGTCCTCCACTCCCCAGCTGAATACTTCCTGACACAATTAGTCATATAATGCCCTGCCCCCCCCCCACAGGCCTATAAACTCCAAGGGCAGGAACCAGAGTCTTGCATAAAATAAAAGCTCAATAAGTAATTGTTGGCTAAAGGGAGAGAGCACTCTTGTCCCATAGTCAGACCTTTTGGCTTTTGAAAATAATAGTTGTTGCTTATGGGAAATCTCTGTATCATCTTCTGTGACCCTAAAACTGCTCTGAGAGAAACCTGTTTTAAAAATCCCAGGGGAACAGTGTTGGATCAATCATAATCCTTGGTTTATGTGTATCATCATTGTGGGTCCATGTGTGGCCCCCTCATTTGTTTTTATATAAAATTTACCTATTGGTATAAAAAAAATCAATGAGAATATGGTATTGCTAAAAAACAAAAAACAGAGAATTTCCCCTTACACTTAGCCATGTGCTTCCATGTTTCTCATCTCTGTGCCTGGATAACCAACATTCTCAAATATGATTTATTGTTGTCCTTATGGGTTTGTTGTTTTATGATGTTATCAAACACATTTGTCTAACTAAACCCATTATGCAATTTTGTGGTTTTGAGCTTTTAGAAAGTGTATCCTATGGTATGGTCCTTCTTACACGTCCTTCCTCCACGTTGGATGTATCTAACGTTCATCCGTGTCATCACGTGAAGCTGACCGCCATCTATTTTTCACCGCTTGGACTCTACCTTGATCTGTTTATCATTTTTCTTGCTGGTGAGCGTTTGCTGAGTGTTTGGGTTGTTTCCATTCCTTGGCAATAACCAGCAGGGCTGCTGAGAATATTTTTAGACTCCTATCTTGGTGCATGAGTGTTTTGGTATCTCTAGGGAGGGTTTCTCAATCTTGGCACTGCTGACATTTTGGATTGAATTCTTCTTTGTTGTCCTGCACGTTGCAGGATGTTTAGCAGCATCCTTGACCTCTACCTGCTAGGTGACGACAGCACCCCTTCCACAGCTGTGACAACTCAAAGTATTTCCATTGACAAATGTCTCTGGTGGGGACTGAATCAACCCAGTTCAGAACCACTGCTCTGGGATATAGAGATGCCATCTAGCAATGGCGTTGCTGGGTCACGATACGGGTGTTTGACTTCCCATGATAGCCTCAGTTACTTTGCCCAAATGATCATAGCGGTTCACACTCCTGTCAGCAATACATGGGTCAGCTGACCTACATTCCCTTCCGCTCTTGCTGTCACCAGACTTCTTAATCTTTCCAAGCAGAGATAAGATGGTATCTCATTGTGGTCTTGATTTATATTTACTGATCAATAGGTTAAAATATCTCTTTTTAGATATTTACTGGCCACGATCATGTATTTTGCCCAATTTTATTGTTGTGTTTTTATTTTTAAAATATGTCTTTGTAGATTTTGATATGAGTATGTCTATTAGATGTACTGAAATGCATTCTTTGAATTCATTGCTTGACTTTTCCTCACCCATAGTGTTTTGGTCTTAGAATATATTTTAAATGTGTTTTTGTACTTTTCAAATGTTCAGAAACTTTCATTTTCCTTTTTGTCTTTAGAAGCCTAAGAAATGTGACATCAGGCTGAGATCCAAATTGGGAAAGTAAAGTTGGCTTTGAAGGAAGCTACGCCCTGCTGACTTGGTCAGACTGTGGGCCTCTGGGTCTCTTTTCTAATGGGGAGAGGGTGGCCTCCAGTGTGAGATCGCCTGTGGTATAAAAAGGAAATTGCCTGTTGGGCTCAGAGTAGACCTCTGCAGTGGAGTAACTCTTTTATCATTATAAATAAATAAATAAATAAATAAATAAATAACCCTCTTGATATTTGAAAGACAAAGATCAGAGACCCAGAATTCTTTCTGCATGAATGTAGACAAAAACAAGTTCTACTTGTTTTTAAGGGAAAATTCAGCTAGGGGAAAATCAAAATTGTCTGAACTAATTCTTCATCCTAAATCTTATCAATGTAAAAAATTCTGTTTGACTAATTCATCATGGGCTGAAACTAACATCAAGCATCAAAAGAGTACTTCTTTCTCCATCTACACCGAGAGAGTACTTCTTTCTCCATCTATTTGGATTATAGGGCAAGGCCAGTACCTTGACTATAGAGTGCCCTGGAAGTGGGCCCTCCAAGTAGGTCATTGTGCTGCCTGCCATCGGTCCTGTCCCACCTCTCATGAGAGTAAAGCTATGGGACACACAAGTCATGTGACAGTTTGGTGCAGGATCTGTAGATGTTGAGCCCAAATTGGATAGAATTTGGGATGTAGGTTAGGATAGTGATCTCCAGACGTCTGTGGGGCAACTGCGCAGAAGAGAGGGGGATCAGAAAGAGTGTGCAAAGCAGAAGTTAGAGGTGGAAGCAAGTTGCTGTCTGTCAATGGTGTAGAATGCTTTACAGACTACTGTGTTCTCTTTCTGGGGGCTTCAAGCAGAGTTCTGAGAGCCCCTCAGTGCAAAATGTTAGGGATTCCCTGATAGGGCCCAAAAGGCAGTGGTGATATTGTCAGTGATGCTGTCAGGGTAGAGGGCGTTCTCGATAGACTAGAAGTAATGGCATCTGTAAATTCCAACTGCAGCCGAGTGAAGGTGGTGGCATCAGGCTGCAGGCCGAGGGAACAGTTTTTATCCGGGCTGCTGCTGGAGCAGGCGGGAGAAAAAAAGAGTAAGGCTGATAAGGGGTGATGTGTGAGTGAAAGCTGTACTGGGCCCAGAAGGACAGACAAGGTGTGTGAGTTTACGTCTGGTGGCGTTACAGGAGGAACGTGGCCCTCCGCGATCCATTGGCCTCCTTGTTTGTGACACAGGCACCTTCCCTCCAGGTCTGGGGCGTGGAATCATTGGGTTTTGCCAATGCTTTTCTCTTTCAACTATTTCAGATCCCATCCGTTCTTCCTTAGTTCTACAGTTGTAACCCTCGCTCTCCTAAGTAATTCTTTATGAGGCTTGCATGACTCTGACTCCAAAACCTGACACATATATTATAAGAAAGAGAATTTACAGATCAATTTTTGCAGATGTAGGTGAAAATATTAACAAATAGAACCCAGCTGTATATAAAAGGAATAATATGACAAAGTAGGGTTTGGTTTTTTTTCCCTGGCATACAAGTTTGGTTTAATATTTTAAAAAAGTAGTCTCTGTAATTCACTGTTAATGGGAAAAAGGGGAAATCATTGGATTATCTTTTTAAATGGAAAAAACACATTTGACAGAATTTAATATTCATTTATGATAAAAATTCTTGGAAAATAAGGAAACTTTAATCTTACAAAAAAATGTCTACACAAAACTATGGCAAACCTCATACATTCCTCTGATATTTGGAAAAATAAAGGAATACTTAAATTCATCACTTCAATTTAATCTCATTGGAGTTCATAGCCAGGGTAATAAGGGAAGAAAGATATGAGAATTTGAAAGCAATAACCACAACTGTCATTACTTACAGATGATATGATTGTCTACATAGGAAGTCTAAAAGAATCTACATAAGATATATTACAGTCAATAAATATGGAAAAGTTGCTAGATACAAGGTAAATTGTTTTTAAAAAGTCATATCAACAAATAGAAAAATGAAGTTTAGAAATTGATAAATGATATCGCTTCTTGGCCTTTTGGCTAATATCAAGTGTAGAAGTTGATAAATGATAAAAATTTATACCTAGAAATACATTTAACAAAAGGTATGTAAGATTTATACTGAAAAATTACCACACTATTAAGAGAGAGTAAAGATGGTTGCAATAAAATTAGATCTAAATAAAGACTATACCAGACCATGGTTTGAAAGACTCAATATATAGATGTCAGTTCTGCAAATTTGTACATAAATTTAATATAATCCCAAGCAGTAGCCCAGCAGGGTTTTTATGGAAACTGACAGCCTGATTCAAAATTCTAGTAGAAATGAGAAGAACCTTCATTTACTAGAAAACACCATGAAATGAATCCAAAGGCAATCCAGAGAGGGAAAAGATTCTTGCAACACATTAAGTTCTTAATCTTTTTTTTTTTTAAAGATTTTATTTATTTGAGAGGGAGAGACACAGCAAGAGAGAGAGCACAAGCAGTGGGAGAGAGGGAGAAGCAGGTTTCCCCATGAGCAGGGAACCCGATGTGGGGCTCCATCCCAGGACCCTGGGATCATGACCTGAGCCCAAGGCAGATGCTTAACTGAATGAACCACCCAGGGGACCCCCAAGTTCTTAATCTTAAAGAAGTCCTATTTCTCTCTCTCTTGTTTTTTTTTTTGTTTGTTTGTTTTGTTTTGTTTTTTGATAGTCAGTGCCCTTTGTGTCCTGTTTTAAATTTTTTTTGCCTACACCAAGGTCTTAATGGTATCCTCTTACATATCCCTCTAAAAGCTACACAAAGATTAAATGACTAAAATGAAATAGACAAAACCTGCCAAATTTTGGCCAGGATGTGAGACAGCCAGGATGCATATATACTACTAATGGGGATATGCATTTTAAAAAACTGTTTAACATGCTCTAACAAAGATGAACCCAAGCATAAATGATGCAGAAATGCCATTCCTGTATGCATACTGCCTAGTAATATAAATATATAGTCAATGAAAGACATATACTGCTATGCTCGTAATAGCCCTATTCAAAATAACCTCAAACTGAAAAGTGCCCAGTTATCATCAACAGTAGAATGGGTGATAACTAAATTGTGGTCTAGTCATACAAGGTAATATTATATAACAACGAACAAGTATGATTTTCAGTGTCATATAAGAACATAGATGAATCCCACAAATGTTATGTTGAAGAAAAGAAGCTGGACATGAGTCCTTCTAGCCAGAGGAAAACCCACCAGGCTAATCTCTGCTGTTTGAAGTGAGGTAGGGAAGGGAAGCAATTGGAAGGGAGCATCGAGGGAGTCCTGGTTATGGGGATGTGTTTATTTTGTGAAACGTCAGTGATTTGTTTACTATACTGAATGTACTTGATACTTCAGTAAGAAGAGAAAGCACAGGGGAAGGACAGTGGGGGTAAAAGAGTTAAAGATCTTGGCAAAATGTTGCCTGGGGTGGGTATGGTGGCTTCGTGAGGACTGAAGGCATGAAAGCACTAGCCACGTTGAGAAGGTAGAGGAGGGACACAAGGAGATGGCAGTGGAGCCCTGGAGGGGGGAGGGGAATGAGAGATGGAGGTGAGTGAGAGTTTGGGGTCAGGGTGCGGTAGGAAGTTTAGATGTATGTTTTCCAAGGTGGACTGGTTCTGTATGATGGTGAGGTCCAGAGCATGAGGGCCGATGTGAGAAAAGGTGAGCATCACCGAAGTTAAGAACGCAAGGGACGGAGAAATCCGCAGGGCCTGGGCTAGAGGTTCCGTGTGGAGAGTGACGTGAGTCAGTGTGGACCAGGCTCAGAGCCCAGAGGAGGTTGTAATGATTTGGTTATCAAAGTCTGTACTCATGTAGCTTCAAGGACAAAACCCTAATTAAACTGTCTTAAGCGCAAGTTTGAATTTATTATCTTCCGTTAGTGAACAGCGAGGGTAGAGCTTCAGAAGTACTGGGTCCGAGTGTTAAAACTGTCACGGGGTGGCTACCTGCAACCCCCGACCCCCCACCTCTGCTGTCCTTGGGTCGGCTTTGGTGACAGGCAGCTGTCCACCACTCGCAGCTACACACTTTGGGGGCCCGTACGGTTATTTGTCCTGGGAGGCACCAGGAGAAATCTCAGGGGTGACATCACTGACCCCATCAGGACCCTGTGCCCACCCTTGAGGTGGCAGAGGCTCAGCCCCTGCACCACGTGTCCTGGGGGCCAGAGAGTAGAAGGTAAAAACTGTGTCTCCTGTGGAGGTAAGTGCCAGATCGGCCTGACCCTCCGTGGTTTCTAGCCCAGAGGAGTGCGGTGAAGTGAGGACTCTGGCTTTCTGCAGGAGCTGGGACCAGGCCAAGAACACTCACCACTGGATTCTGTGCGGAGGAGGGGCCTGCCCGAGGCCGTGTGGTCGGGGAGGGCTGCAGGGCGGGGCCTCCAGCCAACCGGACAGAGAAGCTTGGCCCGCGCTGGCTTATTGGATCTCTACCCACACTCAGATTTCCTCATCTCTGAACTGTCTCCTCTCTCCTGACAGACTGAGTGCGTTCTTTTCATTTCGGCCAGCTGCAGTGTTTTGCTTACGGTTTTGCTCTGTCTTCTGTTTGTAACGCTTATCTCGCTTTTCCATCTCGTGTCCCTGCGTTTCTCTGTTCTTGCCCTTGTCTCAGGGAAGAGGAGGAGGAAGAGGAGCCAGTCACGGAGCCCAATTCAGAGGAGGAGAGAGAGGATGACGCCCCCTGTCAGGGCAAGGACAGGTACTGAGCCTGGACCCTCCCAGGCTCCCACTAACAGCCTGAGGGCCCTTCCTGGTAGAGAGATTGCAGCCACCTTTCAGAAATCTCCCTTCCTCACTGGCTCCCACTGCCAATCCTCACGCTGAACACAGAGCCACAGAGTGCCTAGGTGTGTAGAAATAACTGAGCACGTGTTCGTTAGAGGGCTGCACTTTCCCTTCTTGACCTTGCTTTGTGGGAAAAATCACAAATCACGTAGCTGGTTTTCTCCCTGCTGTTCCCTCCCTCATTAGTGTTTGCTTAGATGGACACCAACCGGAAGGAGGTTCACGTCTGCTCAGAGAACATTACTAACCCTTTCAGCAGTGTAGGAAGGATAATTCCATGTGTCCCCTTCCTCCTGTAGATTCTACCAATATAATAGCGGCTAAAGAGTGTGGGCAACTACTGTGTTATTGATGCGGGTTTGTTTTTGATCCAAGTGGACAGGACTGCTTTTCACCCCATGCAGCCCAGAAGAATTTCCCATGATCTGTTTTCACTCTGAGAATAAGTACTCTCATTCTACAGGCTTTCGAGGGAGTTTACTGTCCTCTGCTCATACCTTCCAAGGATGCATTCTTTCTTTGTTTTTCTTTTTCTTTTTTTTTTTTTTAAAGATTTTTATTTATTTGACAGACAGAGATCACAAGTAGGCAGAGGGGTAGGCAGAGAGAGAGAGAGAGGAGGAAGCAGGCTCCCCGCCGAGCAGAGAGCCCGATGTGGGGCTTTATCCCAGGACCTGGAGATCATGACCTGAGCTGAAGGCAGAGGCTTAACCCACTGAGCCACCCAGGTGCCCCGAGGATGCGTTCTCTCTGCCTTCAGGCAATGTTAACAGATACAGGCATCCTGCAGATATTTTTAATTTTATAGGTATTTTTGAAGATTGATGTGTTTATAAAAAAGAAAAAGTAATCACCAGTAATTTCATTTTCTAAAATTCAAAAATAATTCTAAAGTTGATTTTTTTTGTTTAACTGATTACCACTGCAAATTGACAATTTTACTGTTTTTTCCATAAATGAGCAAGATCAAAGAAATTTTGGATAACTTAGGGTGAAACCTCTTTCTTGCAAACTTCAAAATCAATGGAATTTTTTGCGGCTCAGCCTCTTTCTCCAAGCCACCAGTGCACAAAAAAGGGGTCCGTTTGATACGCTGAGATGCCTGCCATTCCCAAGAGCCATGGGATCCTCTCTGATCGGACAAACTAGTGATTTGTTTCCTTGCTTTGGAAATGGCTGGGGAGAAGCCAGCAGGGCGCGGGTGTGGAGAGAGAAAAAGAATGACCTGGTCACAAAGAGTGAGCCACCCTTGTCCGAACACCGGGGGAGAAGGGTGATCATTAGCCAGAGCCCCTCACCAATGGGGAGCTGCCATGCCTGGGGGTAATGATACCCAAGGGTGCTCTAGGGAGGAAGGAAGCTTGGTTGATAGTCCCATCGTAGGTTGAAAACCAGCCACAAGAGATCCTGTAGCCCCTCAGTGAATCCACTGGTCTGGCTCTCTATGAGCTTACATGTACAGTGGTCTGTCCTGCCCACACAAACCCATCTGCCCTCAGCTACTCTTGTGGTACAGCCCCTCCAACCAGATGGAAGAGTCTGGCCAGAGAGAGCAACCTTCAAAGCATCCCTCTTGACCTTGTGCTCTCTTTACCTGGGGCTGGAACTTCCACAGGTAAATGGTGGTTTATTGCTCTATGGTCTTTTTTCTATATGACCTGATCCTGGAGGCATCCTTGATCAAACTAGAGTTAGGCTTTCCAGCTTTAGGAAATAAAGTGGAAATGGTAAACACTGGGCCTGGATCTCCACAGTGGCTAAGGTACTCATTAACCTTGACCTGGATGTATTTATTTCTTGGCATAATCCAATCAGACCTCCAAGTGGCGAGAAAGATGCTGCTTACTTCTGTTGGGTTAGTGTCTCACCCTGCGTGTTCTGCCTGCTGGCTGCTGTTTTGTGTGTGCATGCTGTGTGTCCTGGGCCTTCGCTGAGCACTGCGGCGAGGTCTCCTGCCATCCCCCAACTCCCTCATCCAGCCAGGGGAATGGCTGTGTCCCTGCCCTTCTACACACAGGGACCTCTGAATTTGAGGTAGAAAAGAAAATGGGTCACGTCCCATTCCCGAATAAGCATGGCTGGGAGTCAGGTTCTCCGGGAGAATGACCATGGTCTTGAAAAATGCAGAGTTTAACAGATTCTCTGTGTACCTCCAAAGATCTCAGTGGTCCAAATGCAGTTCTGTGAAGATGGAAAAGTTTTACAATTGTGACAGAACTGGGCGCCCTCCAGGAGTCCAGATGTCTAGGGCTTAGTCATAGAGGTGGGCTGTGGGGAAAGTGTGAGGTGGGTAAAATTTGACTTGAGTGCACCAGTCCCTCTTTTCTGGCTGTTGGCATTCCTTGCTGGCATCTCTTCTCCTTTGTCCTTTTCTGTGCATGCTCTTGAGGAAGCACCTGAAAGCAGGAGCCTAAAGGACGAGGCTTGGCAGATACTTCTTCCTCCAGGCTGGGCTTTTTAGGAGGAGGACCGAACTTCAGTTGGACCAAGAGAAAGAAATGAAGTTCAAATCGTGGAAATTCACATGCCAGTACAGTCAGTGGGGAGAGCCTGGGGAGACTGGGGAGATACTGAAGAGGAGCCTAAGGGGCTCCATGAAATCCCCACACACAAGCCTGCGAAGGCCTGGAGGCCAGACTGGTTTGCAGGGGTGGGTCCTTGCGTTCATCCACTTCTGGGAAGTCTTGCTTCCCAGATTGACAGGCCCAGGGTGCCGGGATTGTGGGGCAAACTGAAGCTTCTGGTGGTGGGCTTCCATGCTGCAGCTCAAGACACAGCTGGATTCTGGAGTGAAGCGGCCGTAATGGTAGTGGGGTTCCTGTGTCTTATTCACTTTCCTAACCTTTGCTTCCCTTTCCTTCCCCCCGCTTCCTTCCTCCCTGCTGGGTCAGCAGAGAGGCCAGACCTGCCTCGGAGCAGAGCCCCGCCGGCGAGGATGCTGCACCCGAGAGCTCAGCCCTCTCCAGGGCCACCTCGCAGGGAAAGCGGCTTCCGGCCAGCCCTGCGGTGGGGAGTCCCTCGCGCAGCGGGTCCTCCGGGCCTGCCCTCCTGTCACCGCCCCTGACCCCTGCCTCCGCCTCCCGGCCCTCGTCTACGGCACCTGGTCCCCTGAAGGCATCACCGACCATAGAAAAGCTGCCCTATGTGCCCCACAGCCCTTTCCACCTCTTCTCCTATGACTTTGAGGATTCACCCTTGTCCACCAAGGAGAAGGAGGCCGAGGCGCAGAAGGAAAGCAGGTAGATCCCGCCTCCTGGAGGCCTGTGTGAGCTTCACCCTGGGAGGGCCACAGACCACGTTGCCTGCACCTTCCCACTTGCCTTCAGCTGTGTTTGTGTGGCTTCCAGTCCAACCAGAGGGCAGCTGTGGCGTCAACTAACTCCCTAACCACTAACTAACTACCAGGGTTCAGGCAAGGGCGGAAAATTGTCATTCATTTGAATCAAAGAGCTCTTCTATGACACAATTACTAAAAATGGATTTTTAAGCATCAGGTTTTTAAAAATATGCATGGTCTGACAAAATTGATACATTTTGCCCCTACCTGTGTGGGCCTTGTTTGACCTGCGGAGCGTAGCACAAAGTGTTCCGCCCTCTTTTCATGCGGTGTTTTGAGTGGGATTTTCCTTCCTTTAATAGTCCCTCTGATTCCCCCCATTTGAGCACGTATTCCGCGTCCGAACCTTACAACTTCCGGTCTTTCTCTTCTAATAGGTGGGTGTCTTTATTTTTCTCTCCCTTTTCTAGAGCTTTCTGGTTTGATTCTAATGTATGTGGGTTTCTTTCAAGGATCTCCCCATGAGATGGCAAGGAATTGCGGTTTGAATCCCTTCACAGGCATTGATGCAATTACATTATTAAGTATGAGCACTCTGATAATTCTTGTAAAAATTGGAGAGAGGAGCAGAGGGAGGGAGGTGTGCAAGTCAGAACTGCACGAGAACATTTTGGCAGCTGCTTGTCACGTGCCTGTGTGCCTGCCCTTCACAGTTGCCTGGCTTAGGAGTTCTCTGCAGGGTGGGGAAAGGGGGGCAGAGGGTTTGAATATTTTGAACCATCAATTGTCCAAAATCAATGATTGATGATACTGATGGCTTCTCTCTTAGAGTGATAATCATTGGTAATACTTACCTATTTATTATGAGCCAGGCCTATACTTTCCATGAAATTAGCATCTTAAAGAGTTAATGCTGAGAGGTAGTTTCTGTTACCAGTCCTTATTTGCAATGAGGAAACTAAGGCAGGGACAGCCAGGGAAGTGGGGAGTGGTTTCTACCCCAAGCACTGTACTCCAGGTTTTGGTCCTAACTTGTACATTGCACACTTATCTTTTAGAGAGTCTCTCTCTCTCCTTCTTGGGCTCATCTGTGCAGCAGCTCCAAATACCAGGCCTGAACCTTGATCCCTCCCCACCAGGGGTTCTCAAGGAAAGTCCTTGTCAACAAAGTGCTTTTGCCCGAGCCTGCATGTGGGGGACCCTCAATCTGGGGGCTGAACAAGAAGTTATACCTTGTTGTGAATGAAGGTTTGTGGGACCCAGACCTGAAGAACAGCTCCTTCACACCACAAATAGGACCAGTTGCAACAGGTGTTGGATACTCTATCTAATAAATATAATTAATTTAGAAGTGTGACCATCAACCTTTCTGCTTACATACAAACTAAGAATATTTTGAAACTTCCCTCAAGGTTTTTTGTTTTGTTTTATTTAATTAAAGATTTATTTATTTAGAGACAGAGAGAGAGCAAGCACACACGGTGGGGGAGGGACAGAGGGCAAGAATCCTCTCTGAGTGCGGGCCCTACACGGGGCTTGATCCTATGACCCATGAGATCATGATCTGAGCCGAAACCAAGAGTCAGAGATTCACCAGCTGAGCCATCCAGGCGCCACATACTTCTCTCAAAGTTTTAAATAGCCTGCCTGTAGTTTTTTGTTAGGAGTTTAAACCGTTGTAAAAGATACAATTTGTCTATTGTCTATGTGCTTTAAATTCCTTTTTGTCAAAACCTTGGGGTTTCCGATTTAAATGATTAAATTCTGGGAAACACCTGCATATGCCTCACTGGCAAAGCCTGTCCTCAGATGAATGAGGCCGAGTTTCTGTCAGAAAAAGTCTGACTTCACATTTCAATTCCAATGCATGCATGTCCCTGTGACAACCATCTCACTTCTAGAATTGAGAAGCAAAAATGGACAGATTGCGAGTTATTTGGATAATTGTTCAGGTATTTTGAAAAAAAAATTATGCTTGTTTTATTACCTTCATGTCATTTCAGCACAATTCCCAGGTAGGTGGGCAGGTAGATAGAGGTGGTGTGTGAGGCCTGGCTCTGAGGTTGCTCCTGAATAAACTAGGGCCTTCTCCTTCCTCAGTATATCTTAAGGGTTTCCCTCAAGAGGGAGGCTTTCCCACACTGTGCCTTCGCCTGGTATCCTGGAGGTTTTGCCACTCAAAACACTGCCCCATGCTGGTTGGCCTGGGTGAGGGTGTTGCTTTTTCCCCTAAAAGAGGAAGGCAGTTGTGAAGGGGAGGCAGGAGCGGAGAACTTGGAGACCCTGGGAGTGGCCACAAGTGGACCCATTTTAGGAAAAGAGCAGATACGGAGCTCGTGGCTCTGAGCTGCCCTCCTCTTGTTTGCAGGGTGGCGTGGTATGCCTGCTGGAGTGCGTGAGCTCCACTTTGTGCACCTTACACTACAGCTTCTCTAGCAGTCTCTTCTAGGTCTCAAACTGTGGGCTTGCTGGATCTCTCCCTTGATTTTTCTGGAACATCTCCAACACGGCTCTTAGGTCCTCCAAGAACAGTATTTCTGTGCAAGTTAAGAAATGTACCTTTGACTGGAATAAAAATAACTTGGCAATCTTGTGTTCCCCAGTAGGGTGCTGTTAGCCTGTGAGGGTGACTCTGGGCTTCCTGGTGATGGTCTCACAGGCTCTGATGGAGCTTTCCTGGGTCCAGGTCCCTCCCATTTGGTCGTTGCCTCTGCTTATAGTCCTGGGGGATGGGAGTATGAGAAACACGTACGTCCCTGGAATGAACGTACACATAAATTAAGAAAAACAGCTTCTTGTTTGTGCATAAGGATTGCCTTCTATTTAACCGATAAATTTTTATAATTTTTAATCTTTTGTCTGACAGGAATCTGAATGCCGTATAAATATTGTTTGTACCTATTAATTTTCTGACGTTCACTCACTGTGGTTTTCATGGAGTCTGTACAGCCCAGTGGTAGACTGCCACTGAACCGGTTCTAGTAGACATAACCAGGTAGTCCTCATAAAGGGCCAGAGGAGAAAAGTACAGTGAATTGAGTGAGTTGTATGATCCAGTTTGTTGGGCTGAAATTGAGAAGCAAAACTGAACAGACTGGGAGGTATTCCAATTTTAATTGCTCAGCCATTAAAAAAACCAAAGCAGGGGGAATATGCATTATGCTTGTTTTCATTTCCATCAGGTCATTTAAACTCCATTTTAGGAAAGTAATCCTGTTAAAACAGTCTCCAAGATGTCCCCTTTTGGTGGGAAGGGGATGGTTTTAGATGCTTGTGTAGAGTAACAGGCTGAGTGCCCAGGCGGCTGGGGGATGCTGGGCCGCAGCCTGAGGTCTCAGAGCTCCTGACCGCGGCCACCTTCCCTGCCCACGTCACAGTGCTCTCTGCCCCCGTCTCTGCCTCTTCTTCGCTCCTGAGCTTTTTTCTCCTTTCTCTGCTGCCTCCTTTCTTTGTATGCTCTTCTCATCCTTTGCCTTTTGCCTTCTTCGTGCCCTGTGGTTTGGGAGCACTCTCAAAAAGTCAAACCAACCCTCACATGGAGAAGCAGTTAACCTGTTAGACACATAGCGGGTTGGGTTTTTCAAGAGAAAAGAAAAGGAATGCCCAGAAGCCATGTCCTATGAAGGTGATGTGTTCATTGAGGAGGACGGTGGGGTAAGATTGTGTGAGCTGAGCCTTCTTCTGCCTTGTGGCGAGTCTCAGTCCTAAGCACGGCCTGACACGTGATCCCAAATATACATGAAGAGCGGTAGCTAAGCACACCAGACTTAGCTGCACAGGATAGATGTGGGGTAATATAAATATTTTGCTTCCCATTAAAGCAATGTAATTTCTGAAGGCAAATGGAAAATATATGTCTATATTCCACTTTTTAAAATAGATGGCCTATTTTTAATTTTTTCTATATATAGCTTTTGATTTGGAGAATATTTTTATATAGTTGTAATCTAACTTGGTATAAAATATTCTGATGTTTTACTTGAGCATGCATATAAACATTTCTCGTACTATCACATACAGAATTGGCAGTCATTTTAATGGTTGCATAATATTCCATCGATAAATAACAGATCACACTTTTCCGCCATTCTTGCGTTGTTACCTATTTGAGTAATTTCTACCTTTTCTACCATGATCTTAATAATTTTCCAGTGACTATCACCATGCATGACATTTTCCGTATGCAATTAACCATAATTATGTTAGCTTCCCCAAAGTAGGCTTAATTCTGTGAAAAGATACCCACATTTGAAGTTAAGTTGCTTCCTAGAATGATTTGTGCTAATTTCTGTTGATGGAAGCTTGGACTGGTTTCACTGGGTGTAGGAAGCTCTTTGTATTTTTGTACACTTATAGTGACCCATGGGGTCCCATACACCCAAATACAGTGTCCCCAACCAGTTTAGGTGAAGGAGTCAGCCCTGCCTTGTGGCTGAGCAGATTGAGAGGCAGAGCTCATTGAATCTCATTATTTGTAACTAATCATGAGTGTCTGCTCCCTAACCCCTTACTCCCCACCACAAGGGCTTCAGGTTATGATATGTTTTCTGGGAACACACTGAGGGATAATAGCTAAACACAAACTGCTAAAAAGGACAGCTATTCTAAAAAAGAGAAGGAAAATTCTAGAATTTTACAAATCCCAAAACTTGTCAGAGATGACTGGGAAATGATAAAGGCTCATTTAAACCCGATGGCTGTACTCTTGGTTCAAAAAATATATATATATATTGGCTGAAAATGTGAATACATGTACCTCTGGTCAGCAGGCCAGTCCTGAAGGTCTGAGAACATTTTCTCCTTGGTCATCGAGCATGTGACAAGATGACATTTAATGAAGGGCATTGACTGGGAAATACCTAAGACAGAATTTTTACTATGATGTTTGTTTAGCTCATCATGTGGTATTTTCTATAGATCTTTAATGGATTTAACACTAGTTATACCACCATGGGAAGCATGAAGAATCTTCATATTTTCAAATGAAAATAATATGGATTCTTTGTTAGCAAAAAATATTAACATACACTTAAGAAGGAAATATGAAGGTTTTATTTAAACCTTTTCTCATATATCCTGCTGCCTCAATGTTGGCCTTTGGGAAACCTCTCTAAATGAGAAGTAATCAAACCAAAGCAGTTAGTAAGTCAGACAAAGCAGTTAGTAAGTTAGAATAATCACTAACGGGATTAGCATTTCTAAGCCTGATTTTCTTGCAAAAATTAAGAGTTTGCTAAATGTTATTCATTTACTGACTTGTACTCATTTCTCTGTCCTTCCACACTCCTCCCCACCTTAAACTTCTGCGCTGTTTAGATACAACAGCCTTGGCAACACCTCTTATCACTCAAGACCTTCTGGATCTGCTGTGCCTGCCACTCCCACATCATCTCTCTCAAACCCACCAGAGGCCAGGCCGGAAAGGTAGGTTTTGTAAGAAGCATGCTGATCACGTCACTGTCCTCCAGTGAAGGAAATCAGTTTAAGAGTAACTAAAGGAAAAGTATAAATAAAAAGCATAATCTGAGATGTTTTCCTTTACATAATGTAGTCCAGAGGCAAGAATATCTTCTCTTTCCACTATCTACAAAGTAAATATTTTATTAGAGGTGATATTTGTTACTATTGTCTCATCTCCCTACAAACTTCCCATAGAAAGTATAAAAATTTGTTTCCCAAGTACATAAATGTGAATGCTTTGATTGACCTGTGAAAAACCATTCTAGGTTTTGTGTAAGGTCTGCATTTTGTCCTATCAACATCAGTTTTTACCTTGCAATGATTAACTCCATATAAATCAGGAGGTAGTAGGCCCATTAAGGTCAATGCCTTAATGTAATTAGACCAAGACCTACCAGAAGAGAAAAGAATTGCATGGGTCCATGGAAGGAATGTAACTTGGCAAGAGTATTAGACCACTAGAAATTAACTAATTATTACTTCTGGAAGCGAGTGATTGCATAAGGATGTGTTTACAAGGAAAAGGTAAGACCTGTAATTTTAGAACAATTAAAAACAGTTACCCTTATATGGTAAGAGTGCTGAGTTAGAGAAGACTGGCTAGGGTTACAACATACTCACTGGGAAGTTATTTAATACCTGAGGGTGAAATGCCACTTATGCCAACTCTTACCTTAGAGGGTGGTTTTGATGAGCCAATGAAAAGGTACCCATGAAAGCACTGTGTGAACCCCACTGTGTGGGTCAGTGGGAAGTGACAATATGTTTTAAGATAGAACATCCGTGTCTCATGATCAGAAATCTAGACAGGAGCGATTCAGAATTTGCCTCAAATCATGAATTAAAACAAACTCGACCTGTATCCGTACTCTGATTGTCTTCTGTGTATTCTGAAGTACGTTTTGTTGAGTGTGGCTGGTGATTAGAGGTTTGGTTGGGATGGAGAGCAGACAAGACCTTACAGCCCCCCAGGGGGCTGTCCAGTAGGCTTTATCTCACCACCCATCACATTATTTTCCAAGGTGGCACCTAAGCACCTTGTTGTCAAAATCTCAGGTTCCACAGCCCAGCATGGCCCTGGGCTGGCCATATTTGGGCTTAGTTAGGTCTTGACAATAAGATAACAAGTTGGTTACCTTGAAGACCTTGTCCTACACCCTAGGGTACCTCTTCTCAGGATCAGCTGAGATAACTTCTGGTCCCAGAGAGGTCACCAGTGAAGAGGATCCTTATCTTAAGAGATGTGAGATTGAAGGCCAAAGTCAGGAATATTAGAATCTTACTGATAATACATCTCAAATCTTACACGTGCTAGGTGGACAGCAACTTGGGAAGAAGAGCCAGGTCCCATTCATTGCTGTGTCCCCCATAGTACCTGGGGCCTGGCTATGGCAGAGATGGCAGGAAACACTAGTTGAAGGATCAGGTGAATTATCCCCTTATTGGTTGGGGGAACAGTGTGGAGGTCCCTGAAGTTGACAAGTTATAAGGATGGGAAGTTTGCAGTTTTCCAAAGCCCTGGGCTTTGTGGGAAACTTCCCTCGGGTCCTAAAGAAGAAGCTCCAGTCTCTGCCTCTTTCCCATCCCCTGGAAGCCCAGTTCCAGGTTAGATATGGGGAGTCCTCTGGAAAGACCCTGCCCCGGTCTCCTCCCCTGTCTGGCTGAGAGTCTCCTGGAGCCCAGGTGGGGTGGGATGAGGATTAAAAGAGGAATGTGGGCTGGACCCCAGAGTGTCTGGGGAGGAGCCTAGTCTTCCTCCTGAGACCTCCGGAGCTGTTAGGGTTTGGAAGCGTTGGTGAGGTGCTCTAACACATCCATAAATGGACCCAGTGGGTTGAGGCCACAGGGACAGAGGCTACGAGAAGCTGTGTGTGAGTCCGAGAGAGTTGACCATGCCCAGGAAGGGCAGTGGCCGTGGGGCTTGAGAGGAGCTATGGGTTTGGGCAGACTTGGAGGAGGGTGGGAGCAGGGCTAGTAGAATGAGTGAGGGGTCAGGTTTGCTCGAACATCAGAGTGTTAGAAACTAGCAACTGAGACAGAAGGTACTGGAAGAAAAGGAAATCGAAGGTGGAGATGTTTAACCTGGGGCATGCAAGGCATGGGGAGTCTGTATGACACCCAGGGAGATGTTGGGGGCCCCAGGGAGGTGGATCCAGTGGTCTTTGGCTTGAAGAAGGTAGTGGCATGAAATCCCTCCAGGCAGCCTGCTGACACTTAGTGACCAGAGAAACCAGTAACAGGGCCTTTCCTCTCCTAAGTGGTCTGTTCTCTCTTACAACCATCTCTGCCATAGAGAGTTCTTTACCTGCACCTTCTGCCACATCCACTAGCAAGTAAAGCTGCAAAGGATTTATTACTTCCTTTACATTTGCATGATTTTTCCCAACTATCACTGTCTATGGCTTTGAAAAACCATGTGATGAATCATTTGAAACATCAGATGTGCTGTTCTGTTATTAAGAGCAGCAGGTCCCCAGGCCTGACTGTGCCGCCATGTTTCCTCTTGCCTTGCTGGCTTATATTGGTGGCTGTAAAAATAAGGAGGACCCCAACTCCAACTTACACTTGTATACCATTACCCAAATACAGGATGTCTGTTGTACATATCATAATATATATTTAATACAGCTTAATTTTTTTCTTTTTCATTTTTGACTACTGGATTCTTTGGATGTCACTCATAATTTGTTTTCATGTTTATGACTATTTCTTGCCCTATTAACGTATATGATTGTTTTTACTGAGGTATATGCTTCAGTAGAATTCGTAATGCTATTAAGATGTTTTATATACACATAATTATTGAAACCAAGATGAAAAACTCAGGAAAGACATGAAAACATTACGAGCAAGAGTTGCATTTTTGCAGGGAGAAACCACGTCTTCTGTTAACACACTCCTGACAAATAAACAACTTGTCAGGGTGATGTGCAGTACTGGAAAGAGCTAGAATTCTACTTCCTTGATTTGGAAGTAATTCTCCTTTCCCTGAAGTCCTAGGAGAATCAAGCCAACTAAAATACCTCTTCAGGCAGGTCAGGCCACTTACAACAGGCCTAGATACCACCAGGCATCATTGTGAGCTTAGAGTTTTCCATATTTTTCCCAAGCATACTAGTATATTGGACACTAATCAAATTTGGAATGATAAGTTGACCTAGAAAGGAAGAACTGAAGAAACAATATACAGAATTAAGCCAAGGCAAGGGTATTAAAAGGAAGCCATCTCCAGATCTCCTCATTATATCATTACAGCCTCATTTATAGGGCTCTCTTTCAGAGACAGCGTAACTTTAATTTTCATGAAATCGGAAGTTGAGTTGTGCCAAAACGAGAAAATAAGAAAACCAGAACTATTTGCAAAGGCCCTCGAAGATATAAGAAGCAACTGTTTACCAAAAGCAGACTTTCTAAATGCTTCAATTTTGAAAATGTGCTTTCTGAATGGGAATGTTCTAAATATTTTTATAAGAAAAAATTAGAAGACTATTTGAACCATTCATGTTGAGTATTCAAATGAGACAAACAAGCAAACAATAATTACACCACAGCAAATGTGTCTGGGAAGTTGGGAAGAGCAGACGGCACTCTCTTTCCATCCCTGCAGTGACATCTCCATCTTGTGGGCCTTTTCAGAAATGGCGGTCAGGTGCTCGCTTCGTGTGATGACCTCAGTTACTGGGTGACTGAGCGGGGGTCAGAAGTCCAGTGCCTGGGGTTGAAAGTACTTTGAGTCTGTCAGTCTTGGTGCTGGGCCTGGGGAATACCTGATAACAAGGCCCGGCTTATACCATGAAAGGGGGTGTTAGGGCCACACACTGAGTGCTCCATGGGAGCACACTGGGAGAACCCCAGGCCCAGATTTCAGGCGGTCAGGGGGGAACTTTGTACACTTACTGAGCTGAAACCTGGAGGGTCAGTATGTGCCTTAAGCAATGATTGTGTTCTCTCTTCCAGTTACAGCAGTACCATTGGTTACTGGAAAGGACAGTCACCTGCCTGTCTATGGATTCCTATCAAGAGCCTTTAGAAAAATTCGGGAAATGTCTGCCCCATATAGTTGTCCCAGCAGAGTTTTTCCTACTTCCTGGATGACAGTAAACCCACGTATAAGTAATGGCAGCTCCATTGGGAGTAATAATGCATAAAAGGGACGAGTAAAGGATGCAACTTTAAATTTTATTTTTATGTGGGCTTTGCATGTACAACACACAGCATTTAAAAGGTTACATAATAGTAATACACTGTATAAACTGTTCTGCATTCTGCTTCTTCACTTAAAAAATATATCTTGGTCTCCCCCGCCTCCCCTGCCCCACCACAGTACTTAAAATTGTTGCATTCTTTTTAACGGCTGCATCCTGCTTTTTTCTCTTCATGTACCCAATTCCATACTGATGGGCCCGTGTCTTGCTGTGACCAGTGACAGTGCAGTGTAATTCGTGCCTCTGTGTCATGTGGTGTATGTGTGGTTATCCATAGGATAAGGTCCTAGAAACAGATTTACTAAGTCGGTTGTTGATGCCTTTTAAATTTTGCCAAATTTCTCTTTGTGAAGACTGTACCCATTTTGATCGAAACAAGAGAGCTTGTTTGCCGATTCCCCTGCAAAAGGATCATTCAGCTTCTCAACCATAGCTCACCTGGCAGTGAAGAGTTATATGTCAGTAAAATTTAAATTTGCCCTTATCTTACCATGAACATGATTGAGCATGTTTTCATATATCCACAAGCCCTTAATACTTCCTTTTCTGGGAATGTTTGGTTCATGGTCATTGAGCTCTTACCCAAGGGTGGAGGTTATTTATAGACTCTGATAAGAGCAGCCATTATTTTCCTCCGTCACTGGTCTTTTACTTCATTTCTGGTGGTTTTGCCACACAGAAAAATTTAAATTTTATGAATTAAATATGTTAATCTTTTTTTGTCTTCTGGTTTTGTGTTCCTCATGGAGCAAGCCTTTTCTCCCGTGCTTGCTTCCAGAATTTCAAGCTACAACTTTCACATTGAAATATTTTATCTATCTGGAAGTTATTTCGGCATATAGCATGAGGCAGAGACCCACCTTAAATGTTTTTGCTTGTTTGCATACTATTTATTGAATAATCCATCATTTCCCTACCCATTCATCACACACTGATAGGAACACAGATTCACGCCTGGGTATGTGTTCAGACTGTTCCAGTCTGAACTGGAGATGTGCATCTCCCATCTCCTGTCTTCTCTGAGGCGGTCAGGTGCTCTCCCTCTTCCCAGTTCTTGTCTTTACCAGTCAGTCAGTCATCTTTGGAGGGGACTGCATCATGGGCTACTTTGAAACAGTCCTGTCATTTTTGTCATCTGCTATTATGCGGTGTTTTATGGTGATTAATATACGGAACAGAGAATGAGGGGTAACTGGGGAGCCTGAGACTGAGCAGTAAGGGCTAGGAGAATGGGAGCCTGCTGTGTTGAATGGTGACTTCTCCCAAGTCAAGTTCCCCCTTGTGTGATCTCATTTCCTGTGACCCCCTTCAACACCTGTCTCCACCACTGGTGTGGTAACTTCTTCACCAGAATGAGGGAAAAGAGGCATTTTCTGCCTATTTTCAGGCTCATCTATTTATTTATTACCTGTCTGGAAGGCCTTTTGTTCTGACTGTAACTTGCTATTACCTCTGTCTTCTCCACGTGGGCTCTCTGTTCTGCATGGATCTACGTGTTCGTGTCCTCTTGTTCTGGTCAACTTTGGCTTTTATAATCTCTTGCCTTCACTGGTACCTAGATGTACCTTGAGGTTTTATTTATTTGGTCTTCAAACCACCGCTTTCTTCCCTGTGGTTTTCTCGATCTCTAATACTTGCTGGTTATGTTCCATCACATGATCTATACAGTACTTTGTTAAAAATTGTGTTAGTGGAGTCAAGACCCCCGCTGTCAAGTAGAGATTTAAAGTTTTTTTTTTAATTTAAATTGGTCAACGTAGATTTTTTAAAAATATATTTTATTTATTTATTTGAGAGAGAGAGAGCACAAGCAGGGGGAGTAGCAGAGGCAGAGGGAAAAGGAGGCTCTCCACTAAGCAGGGAGCCTGAAGCAGGGCTTGATCCCAGGACCCTGGGATCATGACCTGAGCCTAGGGCAGACATGTAAGCTACTGAGCCACCCAGGTGGCTCCCCCATAAAAGTAGATTAAAAAAAAATATATAAACCTCGAAAGTCACTGAGAAAATCCTGAATAGCATATAAAATAGGATAAAAGGCATAGCCTTGCTACGTGATCCCAATTAATGGCACCCGGTCCATAACTGCCAATAGGAAATAAGAGGCACCAATGTGGATTGAGTCCCTACCATTCGGAGCGTCGTGTTCTCCTTTTACCATGTAGACTTCCTTCTTGCCTGCCGCTAATCCCTGATCCCAGTCTTGTCACGCTGGGTTCCCATAAGGCTCAGTGGGGTGCTCTCTTCAATCGCCTGTGTTATAGCCGAAGTGCAGGAGGGGGAAGCACGGGTGTGTTGGCCATGGGGGTTGTTGGTGGGTCTGGCTCCCTGATGGCAGCTTCATGCGGTGACGCTACGTGCTGGGGGACCGTCAGCCCTCTGTACTGCAGGAGGACTCTGAATCCTCAACAGACTCGAGGGACTCTTCTCCCACATGTGTTTTAGAGCTGACTCCTCACCATTCCTCCTATGGGAGATTTAGTTCCAGATCTCTGTCATGCCTGGACTAGCTATTGAGAAGTAAATGTCCTTCCGAAATATAGATCTTAGTAGGTGACTTTTCCTGCTTAGAAACCTTGAATGACCCCCACTGCCTATCAGTGAAGCCCAGCCCAATTACCATCACCGACAGGATCGCTCCCGTTTGGGTCCCACATGCACCTTCCAGCTTCCTCAGCCATCATGTCCCCCACCCTCACTGTACTTGAACCCCATGGAGATGGAGAGCCACCATGAGCATACCAGACTCTCCTGAGGTCCCTTCCTTCAAATATGCGCTGTTCTTTGACTCACCTCTCCTTTATTCACTCGCTGGATTCCTCCTCAACCTCCAAAAGCCATGGAGATGACATCTGTCTTATAAAAGTCCTCTGACTTCCTCAGACAGAATGAACTGTAACGTCTCTTTGGGTTCACATACCTGTATTTCAGCTCTTGGTCCTTTGACTCATCTTGGGTTTATCCCTTTGTTTCTAAAATGGGGTTCACAAATCTATTGTGATCTGTGGTAGTGGACATGGGTCCTACAAACCCTGGATCAAGATGGGTAACTTCACTAGACTGGCCATGTTATTATAAGATTTGGGGAAAATCATGAAGACAGGACTATGCTCTACAGGATCCATGTTTACATGACTTATAAAGAGATGGTTTTTCTTTGCGTAAGGCTAAAAGCACTCTTGGCTGATCTCACGTGCCTTGCCTTTTCCCGTAGGATGACTGCTGCTCCTTCACTGTTGGGCAGCCGCCATTTCTCTGTCTCCCACATGAGATTTCCCCAGCCCCCTGTTCGCTGCCCTGTCCCATATCTCTTTGTCAAATCAACAGGCGAACAGGTGCCTGACCAGGTTTAACCTCACAGAATCCTCTTTTCTTCTTTTGGAAAGTGGTATTAGAATAGATTTTTTTTTTAACTACATAGTTCTCTCATCCTTATTTATATGCAAGGTAAGCATAGCAACCTTAAAGGGCATGTATTGTAATTCTGTTGGAAGTGAGAACAGTGTGCGTAACACTTTCGAGTTAGGTGAGATCTCTCACTAGGAAATGCAAATATCTCTCCTCAGATAATGCAGATGGAAGAGCTACACCCACAGAGCTGGGAAAAGCAAAAAGAAGCCTTAAACCCGTCTCCCCGTCTTTGATGGCTAAGGTCTCCGGTATCGTAGCAGTGATGATGGAGAAAAGTTGCTTGTTTCTTGGGGCTGCCTCTGGAGCTTGCTCCTTTCATTTTGAGAGCTGAGTTGTAGCCTGGAAGTGTGAAAGAAGATTAACATTTCCTCATTTCAGGGCAAGCAGATGTTTTCTAGAGCTAGGCAGGACCAAGAATTACCTCTTCTCCTGTGATCCTTAGATCAGGTGACCCCCAATTTCATAGCCAGGCTGTGAGGACAACCTCACTGTTATGCATTGTCGAATTGCCATTTTATTACTATTCTTTGATCTCTATATCTTCATATTAAATCATCTATTTGTGAATTAAGTGATCATGTCAAATATCAGATAATTTGTGAGCTTAGTTGAACTTCTGTTACTGTATCACCAGGGATAATTTTTTAATAAAAAATGTTGAGATCTGTTTCTCTTACAAATAAGACTTAACTTCAACTTACCAAAAGGAGCGTGTGTGTTTAAATAGCTTGTATAGTAATAATTGACCTGAAAAAGCTGAGCAGAAGTTTTGATGTATGTATATGCAGGTGAAACCATTATCACAATTGGAATAATGCAAATATCTGTCAGCCCAGACATGTTCTCATGCCCTTCTGTGATTATGGCTGCCGCCCCCCATCCCAAGCAACGACGGGTCTGCTTTCTATCATTATAGATTAGTTTACATTTTTTAGACATTTATGTAAATGTAATCACATTGTCTGGACTCTTAGGGAGGGGTTGACTTCTTTCAATTAACATAACCATTTTGTAAATCCATTCATTGTATTGTACATTTAAATACTTCATTCCTTTTTATTGCTGACTAGTACTCCATTGTATAAATATACCACAGTTTATCTGTTTACCTCTTGATGGACATTGGAGTTGTTTCCAAATTTTGGCTATGAGCATTTGTTTGCAAGTCTTGGTATGGAAATGTGCTTTCATTTCTCTTGGTTAAACACCTAGAAATGAAATGGCCGAGTCCTATGGTAGGAGCTTGTTTAGTTTTTTAAGAAATTGCTGAGCTGTCTTCCAAAATGGTTGTACACCAGAGTACCTCTGGCCTCATAAAATGAGATGAAACGTCTTCCTTGCTCTTGAATTTTCTCTAAGACATCGGTCAACATTAGGGGTCTGGAGTAACGGGCTTGTTTAAATGCACAGCTCCAAAATGGGATGACTCTGGCCCCCGTTTCCTCAGCTATAAAGGGGAGAATAACGGAACTTTGTGCAAGAGGTCGTCGGGTTAAAAGAACCATTTCACATAAAAGCATTGCCACATACTATTGTCTCCATAAATGGGAACTCTTATGACCAGCCCCATTTCAGTGAAATGGAATTCCTGTTTCAGACATACTGGCGGGGAAGGCTTTAACCAGATGGGTTTCTGGGGCAGCCCCCGGGGCCTGGTATGGCCAAGATTAAATATTGCAATTCCTCTCCCTCAGAGTATATCATCCGCTCGGTTGCAAAACCTCTCTCTGGCTCCTCTCCACCTGCATTCTTAGGTGGCTTCACTCGGTTGCAGTTGCCTCGGGTGTAACTAACATGACTTCAGCTTTCCAGCTGTGTTCCGGGGTGGTGCGCCGTCCCGGTGACTCAGCCGGCTGGAAGCCGCTACAGGAAGGTTCAGCTCAAACCCCCAGCCTGCCCTTGCCTCTCAGCCTGGAACTGCCAGGGTCCTATTCCAGATCTAGCCTTGGTGATGGCAGCTTGACTTCTCCCCTGCATTTAGAGATTTTTAGGCTCCCCACAGAAAATGAGATGTGGCATGTACCTGTTGTGTCCCAGATGCTGTTCTGAGCAAATTCATACCTACACGTGTGTTAACCTGACAGTGCTTCATGAGTGGCAAGTAGTATTACCACCATTTTACAAACAAGTGAACTGGGCTCACAGGTGCTCAATGATTGGCCGTGTTCAGGTTTTCTGTAAGCCTTGCGCTCATTCCTTTTCACCATAGCTGGCCCTCACACCAGCCAAGGTTAAACATCACAGCAACTTCCAATCACTGTAGGTCTTTTTCCTGGAAAACTTAATATGAAAGATAAAAATCTGTTAAAGATGCCTTTATAAGGAGAAGAACTTACCATACTAGCTTGAATTCTGGTATTTGGGTGTTAGGGGGTTTTTTGTTTGTTTTTGTTTTTTAAGGAATGAGTTGGGATAGTCCTCCTTGTATGGTCTGGATGCAGTCCAACATTGATATTATAGGTTGAGCCCATTTCCAGAAACAAGATTTACAAGACCAAGTGTATGTTCTTACATGTTGGCTTATCCAGGAGACCTACGGAAATTTAATTTATTAATTTTATGTTTCTAGACTTTTGTTTCCAGTATGACCAAAGTGATTTATATGCATCTAGGACAGAAAAGCTCATGGTGGGGGCACCAGGGTGGCTCAGTGGGTTAAAGCCTCTGCCTTTGGCTCAGGTCATGATCCCAGGGTCCTGGGATCGAGCCCCGCATTGGGAATCTCTGCTCAGCAGGGAACCTGCTTCCTCCTCTCTCTCTCTGCCTGCCTCTCTGCCTACTTGTGATCTCTGTCTGTCAAATTAAAAAAAAAAAAAGAAGAAGAAAAGAAAAAGAAAAGCTCATGGTGGGGGCAGGGGTGTGTGTGTGTGTGTGTGTGTGTGTGTGTGTTTATTCTCCCTTCCTGCTACAGGGATCAGTATTAGGGTGCTCAAGAGAATGGATCTTGAGTTGTTCAAGGCATTTTATTTCATTTCCAGAAAAGAGGAGCCATTCTGCATTGCTTTGAGTTAACAGCTCACGTTTCAGTTCTTTCCGAATGGAAATTATTAATAAGGAGACATCACGTATCATTAATGCTGCCTGACAGTACGATGGCTGTGTGCCGACCAGAGAGTCACCATGAGAAGGCTCCTTACGGGGTCCAAGTCTGCAAGAGCACACGAGCACAGTCTGCAAGAAGGAATGGCCTACCCATTTGACTAAACCGGACCATCCTTAACTCTCTCAAGTTCTAATGCTACTTTAATTTTATATAGGCTCTAATACAGCTGACATAAGGAAATTATGTTACAGTAGGCTACAGAGAAGCTTCACTGTGACTTCATTAGCAGTCACTAATGGCCCATTAGTAACTTATGTATTAAGTTTTCCCTGAAATAAGCGGAAACACTTAGAAGAACAAACTAAAATCAGAAGTGTAAAGGGTACTGGCAGGGTCTTTATCTCACATTTCATCCAAGAGCCCAGACCACCTAGTTCGCTCCTATGTCTTGCCTCTGAAAAGAGAACTCAGAAGATAAAGCTGCTGGGCTTTAACAAACAGCCACACAGAGCAGGCTGGGAAGCCGGGCTGGATTCAAATTCCCCATGTAGGGGAAAAATAATCCTAAAATAATTCTCTGTACCTTACTTTTTGTTTTAAAATTCTGGAACTTGGGGCATCTGGGTGGCTCAGGTGGTTAAGCATCTGCCTTTGGCTCAGGTTATGATCCCAGGGTCCTGGGACCGTGTCCCACATTGGAGTCTCTGCTTGGCAGGGAACCTGCTTCTCCCTCTCCCTCACTTGTGTTCTCTCTCTTGGTTTCTCTCTCAAGTAAATAAATAAAATCTTAAAAAAAATAAATAAAATTCTGGAACTAGACTTAACTTTTAATGTTCAGCTAGCTTAGGGCTTCAAAGACATTTGATATTAAAAGAATAACTTTTATTTTTAAAGACCAAAAGAATGATTTCAAAAAATATATTCCAGGCTAACAGAAGATTTTCAATAATGACAAAGTTCTAGGGCTATAAAGAATATTATATATAAAATTGAAGCCCCTGTCCCTTTGATTTTTTTTTTCTTCTGCTGGTGATGACCACCTGAAATTGGTTTTATTGTTTCTGTGTATATATATATATATATATTCTGCACATGTATGATTTTGCTTTGCATGTCTTTAAATTTCACAGAAATACAGCTTGCTATTCATATTCTTCCAACTACTTTCTTATTTTTTGTCAACCTGCAATCTGAGACATCTGAAACAATATATCTCTATGGGTTTAACTTGCATTCTTTTTCCCTCATTTCTAGTGAAGATGAGATGAGCATCATTTGTATATTTATTGGCCATTAATTTTCTTACTCAGCAAATGTCCATTATTTTTTGGAAGGCAGCTATGCTAACCACTATACCACCAACACTCTGGCACAAAATGTCCATTATTTTTGGTTCATTTTTTCCACTGAGTAGTTTCTTTTTTTCTGATGTGGAGTGGTTCTTTTTGTTGTATGTATACTAATCCTTTGTGGTTTATATGTGTTAAAAGTAGCTCCTCCTAGGTGGTGGCTTTTCTTTATTCTTAAATACTCTTTAAATGAGTGCAAATTTCAAATGTTAATATATATAAATGTATCAAGTTTTTCCTGTTTGATTGCCCTTTTTGGTTTCTGGTATTAAAGTTCCTTCTTGAGATCAAATATTACAAAGTTTTGCTTTTTACATTTTCCACTTAAACTCCTAGAAATTATTTTGAGTTTGGTATGTGGAAGGTCTAATGATGTTTTGTTTTATGTGGCTGATAGTCCAATTGTTATATAGCCCATCACTTCCCCACTGATTGAACAATACTAACATTAAGATGCTCTTAATGTTCCAGGATTGAGGAATGTTTACCATAGTTTTAAAAAAAATTTTTGTTAAATACCCATTGTCAGGCTAAGACCGTGCTCTCCAATCCTAAGCTTTCTGAAGTTGTTGTTGTCTTTCTAATAACAAGTGAGTATTGCATTTAAAGCTTTTTCTGCATCTATAGAGATAGTCATGGTTTTTCTCCTGTATCTATTAATTTGGTAAATTACAGTCATTGATATTTACATCTTAAACATCCTTGCATTCATTGGACAAACAAAACGTGATTTTATTTCAGACTTTGCAGCAGTGTTTATATTTGCAGTCAGTATATAAGTTTCTATCTTCATACTGTTCTTGTTTGGGTTTTGTGTCAGAGTACTACTAATCACATAATATGAGCTGGGAGCTTGTTCTTTATATTCCCTGAAACTGTGTATGAGTAAAAAGAGCTCTTCTCTGATTATCTTATAGAAAATACTTTTAAAAAGTCTGAGACTTGTGGGGATTTTTTTGTTTGTTTCACTTTGGTGTGTATGGATATATCTGTAACTAATTGGTTCAATTTGTTAAGGTTTAACAAAGCTTTCTTAAATATTTCTTCCTCAGTCAGACTTAGTAAGTTATTTTTAGAAAACCATCTATTTCGTCAAAGTTTCCAAACATACTGTCATAAAAATTTCTCATTTTCTCATAATTATTGTTGTCTCCTCTAATATCCATAGTTGTATCTAGGTGCCATTCTTGAATATTGTTTATTTGTAGCTTTTTTCTTGAACAATTTTGACAGAATGTATTTATTATTATGTAAAAAATTATAAATCAGCTTTGATTTTTTTACAAGATTTTTTTAAAGATTTTCTTTATTTTTTTGACAGAGAGATTACAAGTAGGCAGAGAGGCAGGCAGAGAGAGAGGAGGAACCAGGCCCCACACTGAGCAGAGAACCTGACGTAGGGTTTGATCCCGGGACCTTGGGATCATGACCTTAGCTGCAGGCAGAGGCTTAACCCCCTGAGCCACCCAGGCACCCCTGATTTTGTTGATTTCCTCTGTATCTTGATTTCTCTCTTTCATTCATCTTTGTTCATACCTTTATTTCCTTTCTTTTGCCTTCTTTGAATTTATTCTACTGTTTCTTTTCAGATTATTGAGTTAACTTCTTTTCTAATATAAACACTGCAGGCAATAAATCTCCTTCTAAGTACTACTATAGAAGCATCCTATAAATCTTGATATATAGCTTTTTCATTATAGTAGCCTTTGAGTATTTTCTGTGTGTTTCTTCTTTGGCCCAAGTTACTTAGAAGTGTTTACAATTTAAATTGTTACAAATTTGAAATTTTTAAATTTTACCTTCTTCTGTTCAGTTCAGTTGCATTGTGGTTAAGAAGGTAGCCCATATGAAACCAGTTTTTGTTATTTCTTTATGAGCTTTGTGGTAGGATCGGTGGTCAGTGTGTGGACAGTGTCTGTGTATTTGAGACGAATGTGTCTTCTTTAACTTGGGGCATTGAGTGTATATGTTCCTTTGTTATGCTAAACTTATTAATTCAAGTCCAAAAATCCATCATGTCCGTAACAAATTTCTGTCAATCCCTGTGTGAGAGGTATGGTAAACCTGGTCACCCTTGGCTTAGATTTAGTGATGTGTAACAGAAAAATAAATAATAGCAACTTAAGCAAGATAGTTCTGGACTTCATTTATGTGAAGGAGAAATCCAATTCTATACATGCCTGAATGTCCAGGGCTGATGTCTAGGTCCCTAGTGGGCCTGGAGTATAGGGTGTGGTGACTCCCTTCCTGGAGCTATCAGGAATGACCGTTTCTTCCCTCTACATCTGCCACCTCTGAAAGAGAGCCAGAGGCCACTCCCCTTCTCTAGGGAGAATGGCTGTGGGACTTATGGCAGAATACGAGTAATATCAGAGTCGTATCTTTCTCCCGTGCTAAGGACCCGTGTGTTCTCCACCAGGCGGCATGTTTTCACTGAATTGAAGTAGGATTTCATTCAACCAATATTGCAGAAATAGTCGTATCTTACTTTTGGAATTTTTTTCAATAGATTAAGGCCTCATTGTTTGTACAGATTGGTTTTTACATTATCTAGAGGTCCAACAGACTCCTCTTCCCGACAGTCTCCCTTCCTTATTTTTCATGTACTTACATAATTTTCCCTTTTCCCACCCATTCTCCTGACTTAACATTTGCTGGGATCCCCAATCCTGTGATCCCTCACTGAAGCCTCCCACAGCTGGCTGTCCCCAGAAGGCCATCTTCGGTGGACTGTCCAGATTGTGTGGTATCACCAAGAGTCAAGTCCTTTGAACATGCTGTCTGTTCTTGGATGCTTCTTGACATAAAATGAAATTTCCTTAATTCCAATCAGATTTCAGACCATTGGACCATTGCTGGGTCTTTTTTTCTTCATCTGTTATCCCAACACCTGTTTTAAGATGACACGGTTATTTATTTTGAGGGCGTATATTGAGAATCTGGTGTACACTAAAATATATTTTTAGTATATGTAAAATAGAAAACAGTTTTTTTTCCTAAAGATAGATAGATAGATAGATTTTTATTTTATTTCAATTCAATGAACATATACTGTATTATTGGTTTCAGAGGTAGAGGTCAGTGATTGATCAGTTGTATATAACACCTACTATACTTACTATATCATGTAATTAATGTCCTTCACCCAGTTACCCCATTCCCCCATGCCCTCCCCTTTAGCAACCCTCAGTTTGCTTCCTATACTCAAGAGTCTCTTATGGTTTATCTCCCTCTCTGATTTTGTCTTATTTTATTTTTCCCCCCTTCCCCTATAATCCTCCATTTTATTTTTTAAATTCCACATATGATTGAGAGTGTATGATAGTTGTCTTTTTCTGACTGACGTATTTTGCTTAGCATAATACCCTCTAGTTCCATCAATGTCTTTGCAAATGGCAAGATTTCATTTTTTTAAATTGATGGCTGAGGAAGAAAACAGCTTTACACTGAATGTTGGTTCCATAAAGTCTTTCCATAGACAGGTTTAAAATGTGTGTGTATCTCTCTGTAAAGAGAGAGAGGATGGAGGGGAGGATGGAGAGAGGATGAACCTGTATTTATATGTTATGTGTATTACTGGAATTGTTTTGGGGAATAACAACACTCACCATTGATGACTGCTTCTATGCCAAGCATGGTGCTTAGTGATTTATATACATTACGATCTTCTTGTCCTTCCAGCACATGAAGTGGGTTAATTCCCTCCATTTACAGATGAAGATCCTGAAATACTCAGTAATTTTCCCCCAGCAATACCTAGGTACCAGTGGGCCAGACCCTCAATTCTAACTGAAGTCTGGCTGGTTCCTACTTGGGTGCTTTTAATCACAGGTCAAGCCACTAAAACATTAACTCTGTATCTTTAGGTCATCACTGAGTGGTCTTCTCACATCATCCTTTAGGCAGCACCAAGAGTCACTGGCAGCAGAGAGAGAGCGGCGGCGGCAGGAGAGAGAAGAAAGGTTGCAGAGGATAGAACGGGAAGAAAGGAACAAATTCAAGTAAGAGGAATCTCAAGGTTTTGTAACTAACAAACTGAAAATTAAAGCACATACCTTCATGTTCTCTATGATTAATACCGGTCTGAAGGGTTAGGTAGTAATATGTTTGCTTTAGATTGGGTCTCTTGTTTTTAAGAAACAGCAAGACATTTCTGAAATGGGCTAGCTCTGGCTTGTTATAGCCTTTTCCCTCTAACCAAATGGCAGGAAGCACAGAAAACCAGCCAAATACAATTAGGAACTTGTGTATTTTGGGGGCCTCCATTATCTAAAATGGTCTTATCCAGACCTTCCTGAAGACGGAGAGCCTAATTATCTTAACTTAATTTGTCATTTCCCCCTAAAGCTACTCATGTTTTATTCATATTCTATTGGATGCCAAAAGAAATTGCTTTTTCCACTTCCTGGTTTGCTTCTTTGCCCTGTGTAACAATCTTCAGTATATTTTTTTGAACAATAATTTCTCCTCCTGTGGAGGAGAAAGCCATTCTGCCAATTACTCCCAGTCCATTATCCCACTGATTTCTTTGGTCTCCATCCAGCTCTAAGGCTGTGTTCCTGTCACAGCCTGTCTGCCCCCACTGAATCCAGGGTTACCCCGTTTCTCCTCCAGCTCCAGCCTGTGCACCTGTTCTCCCAAGCCTCCTGGTTGACCTCCTTCCGCTTCTCTTCCCTGAGCTTCATGCTGTGTGGTGCTTTATGGACACTTGCTTACACATTTCATTCCTTCTTCCTTCCTTCCCCTGCTTCCTCTCCTCCTCCTAATCTCTCCCTTTGTCATCTTCCCAGTCATCTCTCCTAGACCTTCTATGTGCTTTCTTGTTTTCATGTCTCACCCCATCTTCACTTCCTGTTTCCTCAGTTTAATTTCTTTGGCAAACAGTATTCCCTTCAGTTACTCCCATTTAAACCCACAAAAAGTATAAAACATTGTCAGTGAAGATTTACGGGTTCAACAATGTTTTTTGGGGGGTGCCTGGGTGGCTCAGTTGGTTAAGCAGTTGCCTTTGGCTCAGGTCATGATCCCAGAATCCTGGGATCGAGCCCTGCATCGGGCTCTCCGCTTGGCAGGGAGTCTGCTTCTCTGTCTCCCTCTGACTGAAGCTCCCCTTGCTTGTGTTCTCTCTCTCTCTCAATCTCTATCAAATAAATAAATAAATAAATAAAAATTTTGGAAAAAATGCTTTTTCAGAACCAGGATCATATGTGTAATTGTAGAAATGGTCAAAATATAAGGGGAATTATGAAGTTGCCTTAACTGTAACTCTTACATGGAAACAAATCTCCCAATCTTGGGTGAGATGCTAATCCTGGCTTTTGTAAGGCTGGGCTAACAGTCTGCATGAAGTAAACCGACATCATCCCTCCACTGTGATTGCATGGCGTATCCTGGGCTGTGAGACTTCTCCCAAATTATACACGGAAATGCCACACCTGTATGCACCATTTCTCATGAAATAACTGTGGAAGTTGTCACATCTGGAAAGACCAATTTGTAAAACCACTGGAGCAGATGAAATCCTTCCTGGCCAGGACTTTCTGAAAGATTTGCATATTTTGCCACCAAGTAGCAGCCGAGAATCTGACTGAAACATGTGGAAGATTCAGAGATTTGTTAACGTATATACAGATTTTGTTGGAAAAACCGGGGTGCCAGTTCGGGGGAAGATGGAACATGTATCGTCCCCATTTCTTCTGCTGCATCACTGAATGCAACCAGAAACCCTGAACAGAACGCATGGAGATCTGAAAATTCTGAACTGTGAAAGGGAGCACGTGAACTGGGCACAGAGGCTAGTCTGCAAAGTTCCAAGCCAGTGAGAGTGTAGCCTTGTTTTCCTCCACTGTCACCTGGTGTGTCCTCAGAGGTATCCTAAAACCCAGAAACACATATTAAGTGTGAACTGAGAAACTCGAAGAGAAGGCCTCTCTTTCTGGACCAAGGAGCAGGAAATAGAGGTCCTAAGAGAAACAGGAGAAATGTCCTAGGTTGTTGTTTTTTTTTGTTTTTTTTGTTTTTTGTTTTTTCATAATTTTGCCCTTCTTTCCTACCCCAGCCTTGAAGCTATATTGTTACAGAGCACAATGCTGGGGAGAAATGATTTCCCCCCCCGCCACACACACACTGCAGATGAGTACAGATGAAGTTACTGCAGAGCATAGAAAATAAAGCCCAAGCTTTTTGGCTAGAGGAGCAGGAAGGGGGAACCAGGGAAGCCAGAAAATTATAGGAAAGTCACAAAGAGCAGAGAAATCAAGAGAGCACTCCTAGCTTGTCTCCAGTAGTGCACATGTGGCTTAAAACCTAAACAGCATGCCACAGACTTGGAGAGCAAAATACAGGGTGGAGTACCACTCAGGTCCCAGACTGGCCACTAGGTGGGTACACACCGGGGCTTGATTTGGAGAAAATTAAAAATATTTGAAAACTAAGCCAATATTGGAATCAATGTCAGAAGGCAGTCGGAATTTGAAGGCTGAGCCTAACCTAGTTGATTGTCTGCTAAAGGAAAACAAGGTTCTTCATAGAATTCAAGTAAGACCCGGAGTCTCCTTTCAAAATATCTAAAATGTTCTCAGTGCAATCCAAAGTAACTTATCACACAAAGAAACCAGGAGAATCTTGAAGGAAAAGAGAATCAAAATAGGCTAACTACAAAAGGACATAGATGTCATTATCAGACAAAGAAATGATCAGTTTCAGCTACTAGAAACATGTTCTAAGATGTAAAGGCAAATACTTTTGAAACTATGAGAAGATAAGTCTCTGTAAAGAAAATAGAAGTTATAAAGAAGAACCAAATGGAAATACTTAGAGAACTGAAAAATACAGTAATCAAAATGAAAAATTCTTTGGATGGGTTCAATAGCAGAATGGAGATGAGAGAATTTGGAAGGGTCAATAAACTGGAAAATAGAACTATAGAAATACTATCCAATCCAAATAATGAAACAAAACATTGGAAAAAATATACAGTCTCTCAGGGACCTATAGAGCAATAAGAGAATGGCTCACAGTCATATAGTTAGAGCCCTAAAAGAACAGGACAGGAGTGCATTGTACTATATATTAAGCTGTATGTATGTATGTATGTAGGCAGACGCTGTACTTGTAACTATCCACTATTTGCTTTTGGTCCCAAGTGGGTCTCACTTTTCATTTAAGACACAGATCCTGGCACAACAACCCTGTCCAAGAAGGAATCCTGATCATCAGGACAGACCACATATAGCTTTAATTATGACTGTAGTTCTATCCTGAAAGTCTTAGGATATGGATGAAAAGAAATAAAAAAAAAAAGAAATAGGAAAGGCTTTATCTAGTTCTCCCTGGGATTACCCAAATGGCTGACCTTTCTTCAGCCATTTTATTAATTTAAGTTACTCAGTCTTCTTGTACTTTTTCCCTTAAGCATCCTTATCTGTTGTTATTATTACTAAATTGTTATTAAAGATAAGCATCCTTATAATATGTTATTATTAAATTATTACTAAAGATAAGCATCCTTATCTGTTGAATATGATCTTTAGCTTCCTGTGTTATGGGATGTATTATTTCTAATATGGAAAGTGATGAGGACATGTGCTTACAAATGATAACAAATCTGGGTCTTTGCTGCATTTTCTCCTTCTCCTAATCTGCTTTAATTGCTCTTACTGTCCCCTTCATATCCTATCATCAGTGCATGAAGGGGGATAATATTTAACCACACTGTGAGGTCCAGTTTAGAAAACCATGAATTCATAATTTTTCAGGAAAATAAGTGTTCTACTGAGAAGCGGCTGATCTTAAGTCTTAAACTTAGATTCAAGCTGGCATCTCAGCAGCAGGAACAGAACAACACACATTAAAATTGGATGAAGTTTGGCCTCTTGTGAGTGCAAACAAGAAAATGTAGAAAGTAAGAGCCTCCCATGATCCCTGCATAGAAACTGGGAATGTGAAGGATGCAGAGAAAGAATCCTGCATTGTGGAATGATGTCCAAACTGCGAAGTACAACACAAAATGGCCAAGATGCCTGGACCCACCCAGATTTAATTCTTGAGACGGGAGTTGTGGAGCCTACCAGACCTTGACTGGATGTTAATCATCTCTGAAAACTTTTTGCTTGCTTGTAATTGTCATATGTTACTTGTCTGTTGTTTGACATTTTTAAAAGTATTTTCTTCTCCCTTCTCCCCCATATACATCTAAATTCTCCTTTCTTCAATTGTAGAGTCTCCCCATTCTCATCCCTGTGCTTTTATAGGAAATCCATTATACTTAGTACTTTTAAAGTATTAAATATATATAAAGTACTAAATATATAAATATATATAAAGTGTGTGTGTATATATGTATGTATATGTATATACATATGTATATACATATGTATATATATGTCCAACACAACCACTTTCCATTTATGAGGCACTGGAGTCTTTCATGATATACTGTCAATAATTTCTTGGCAATGTCATGAGCATCTAATTCTTTTCTTTTCCTTTCTTATTTTGTTTCTCCTGCATATTTCCTTCAGCCGAGAGTATTTAGACAAAAGAGAGGAGCAAAGACAAGCAAGAGAAGAAAGGTTTGTATATTTCTTCTTTCCCATTATAACCAAATGGCACTTGATTGTGCATTCTTAAGCAAGCATGCCGAGGAGACTGTGTTAATTAAAAGTAAATAACTTCACTTCAGATGCCTAAGACTTTGGGTAACTGGTATTTTGCAGAATAGAGTGTCCTAGCTATGTAAATTTTCCAAGAAAGTACAGATTTATTGTTTAGTGCCATCATGGTGTGAAATATACGTCTGTTCCTCCAGATTCCTCTCCACATGAGCACGATAGTTTGGCATATTGATACATGGTATGTATTTTAAATACCCTGTGCTTACCGCCACTGAGCCTGGGGTAGGAGTCCCTACTGTGTGCTTCCACGTCACTCATTCAGCATTCCTTCGACAAATATTTGAACGCATACACTATGCCAGACGCTGGCTGAGGTGCCAAACATTCTTAAGACTCTTGCTGGATATGCCTGATCACTTACCTGTCTCCCTACTGAACTCTTCTCAGTTCCTAGACAGCGGGAACCATGTCTCGTTCTCCTGGTCGTCCCAATGCCCTCCATAGGGCTTGACACATAGTAGACACTTATGGAGGATATATGGAATAAATGAGCAAATAAACCCACAGATTTATTTAAAATACTGAGCTGTAAACTATTTTTTTTCAATGGCAGCATGCTATGAATCCTACTAAAATATCCAAAGTGATTGTATTCAATGTCTGATAAACTAGGATAAGCAAAAGAAACTTTCTGGAAGTAAACCAGCAAGACGAGTTTTGACCCTGTAGTAATTCCCTCTACCACCAGATGGCGATATTGCACGGAACAATGGAAAGGACGATTTCATACTAGAGCCTCTGGGGAAACTCACCATCTGTGAACTATGCCAATAAGTGGAATTTTGCTGAATTTCCTTAGACACCTTCAGCTAAATAGTTCAAGACCGTCTGAGAGCAGGAAGAGTAGAGTCTGCCTGTGTCCAATTAAAAAACTTAGATGCTTAGGTCAGACTTATAAACAAAACTATGGCATTGTTTTAATTCCAGTGTTTTATTAGATTATTGCCATCATAATAACCAGTTGCGGCCCACAAATTTAGAGCAAAAGAAACAAGAAACTCCTGTTTTTCTAATTCATACCCTTTTTTGACATTGGGGTATGTAGACTTCTACTGAAAATGCTGTCAACTTCATGCCTAGGCTTAAGAAACCAAATTTCATTTTATTTTTTAGCTTACCTCCAGAATCTTCTTTTTTTTTTTTTTCCAGCTTTTGACAACTTTTGTCAGGTTATGTCTGCACAAGCAAAATTTGAAAGCTTCTGGGGAGATATCAAGGCCTGTATTGGCTCAGACTGATCTCAGAATTTTCCCAAACCATTGAAGGCTCCTTCTTTCTGGATATCAAATCACAGCATCACTCATGCCTGGAAAACCTACACAGAGGGGTGTTTGCCACTCGTCTCCTGGTTCCTCTTGTTCTGACATCAGTCTTTGCCCCATGCAGCCATCTCCCTGGGCCTTCTTCTCCAGTGCAGGAGCAAGCTTTCTATGGCCTCATGTGGGCCCCATCTCTGCTTACATGGAGGGTTGTGGAAGCAGCAAAGAATTTCCCTTTGGTTTGGACCAGCCACTTTTCTTGGTTAGTTTGCTTCTTGAGTTACCTGGTGAAGAAGGGAGAGAAGGATATAAACTTTTGTCCTTGTTTGGAAAGCTTTGGGGGCTTTCTGGTAGACCAAGAAAAGATAAGATTTCCAAGTGTAATGGAATTCAGAAATGAATGGGTAAACTATAAGTCAGAGGTGGAAAGAGTTTAAAAAATAAGAGGACTCCATCTAGAAAGTTGTTTTTTTTTTTTTAACATCTTTTATTTTAGAGAGCAGGGAGAAGGGCAGAGAGAGAGAGGGAAAGAAACTTAAGCAGACTCCCCACTGAGCACAGAGTCCGACAGAGGGCTGGATCTCATGACCCTGAGGTCATTATTGAAACCAAGAGTCAGATACTTAACCAACTGTGCAACCCAGGCGTCCCTAGCAACTCTTGGTAGAGCCAGGTGTGTTTGTTGGGTCCCATGTCTCTTATTCTAAATGTAGTGACTCCGAGAAAAATGGCCAGAGTCACAACAGAGGGTTTTTTGAGGTTTGTAATATAACAAGATGAATGTGGCTTTGCTATTTTGAGATGTCCTGGCCATCCAGGCACATTTGATTTTATTTTTATTGATTTCCCATTATCTCATTTCATAATCTCAGGCAAAACTATTTTATTGACAATGGTGCAGACCCAGAATAAGTTTCTGTTGAGATGCTACTTCCGATTTTATCTGCTACTTTCGCTTTATCTGATCATGATTAAGTGACATTTACAAGTAATCTTTCTAAGGGAATAAGAAGAAATGAGATCAAGTCTGAATGTATGTTGGGGTAGGGTTGGGGCAGGGTTGGGGCAGGGATTGGTCTGAGGGGGGGGCATTGGAATGCCTGTGACAAGTGGGAGTTATAGGAACAGAGCGCAAGGGGAAGTTCATACTGGGTTAGGACTGGAGATGTGACACATGTAAGTGATGAGTGAAGCAGTAAGAGAGAATTCTGAGCATTGCTTAGCAGGTCTGAGGATCTGTCCTCAGACAGATAGAACTTAGAAGGAGCCAGATTTTGGTTTACGTAAGGGAGAGCTCACAAGTAGAAGAGTGGCAGGAAAAGTCATCAGTGAGTAGGTTTGGGTTAATCTCAAGTCAAGCAATTTCTGTAAGTATGTTCCCTCGAGCGTCCTACAGCCCCTGCAGCCCATGACCTTGGCGGATGTGTGAATTCATTCCTAAGGTTTGTTTGTCTATCTCTCCCGCTGAACTGTGAGATCCACAAGGGTGGGGGGGGGGTTCCTTGTTTATTATGAAATCTCTAGTACCTACGGCAGCTCTTAGCACATGACAGGCACTCAACAAATGTTCAATAAATAATGAAAAGAGGAATAAATAAACAAAAGATATGGACAGAGGTAGGATAAATGGGAATGTTTAGCTGAAAGTGGGAAAGGTGAAAAGTCTTTCTTTGAGACTGTGGTCTGTGAATGGAAAGCCCAATGCTTTGCACACAGGAAACTTCAGGAGGGTCTGTCGGGTGGGGGTTTTGTTGCAAAGCCACAGGGACCTATGACCATCCTTTCATGGACTGCTGGGCTCCTGTGATCAGGTACTGTTGGGCCTCTCAGGGCACTCAGAGTCTGTCTGTAAGGGAATGTAGTGACATAGGGCGAGCTTCCTCCCTATGCCCATAAATGCCAGGTGGCTTAGCCCTTCCCAGGCACGCCAGGTCCCCTCACCTCTCTGGCCCATTGCAGGTAGATGCGGGCACTGATTTCTCACAAAGATTTAGTCACTCTTGACTTTGGTGTCCCCTGTCCCTGCCCTTTCTTACAGGTCTTTAATTGTGGGCCCCCTGGGTGCCTCAGTCAGTTAAGCATCTGACTCGGTTTCAGCTCCAGTCTTGATCTCAGGGTCATGAGGGTCCATGCTGGGCATGGAGACTGCTTGAGATTCTCATTCTCTCTTCTCCCTCTGTCCCCCCTGCCGCCTCCCACAGCATGCACATGTGCACATATTCTCTCTCTCTCAAAAACAAAGAAATCAATAAATAAAAAAATAAGTCTTTAACTGTCACAAAATACCCATAATATCAAATTTACCATTTTAACCATTTTACAAATACAATTAATAGTGTTAGATGGTCACATTGTTGTCTGAGCCATCTCCAGAACTCATTTCATCTTGTAAAACTGAAACTTGATACCCATCAGACAAGTCCCCAGGCCCTCTCCCCCGCCATTTTTGTCTACCAGATAAGCCTCCTCAGAAGAATCCATATGAAATCCGCGACTCTCCCCATGTCCCCTGGATCCTCTCTGGATGACATCTGTGACCTGGTAGGAAACCTTGAGTCCTATTTATCCAGACCCGATATGAACAACCCCTGGCGTCCCCTGGAAAGTGGGGTGAGCCCCCACATCCCTGCTAGTCTGGCTTCCCGCAGGTAAGGCTTTGGAGAGGCCAGGTCCAGGGCTGATACCCCTGAAATGAATTTCGTCAACGGCTTGGACTCCTGGCTTGGAACCTTGGATCTCCTTGTCCGAGCTCCATTTCTCGGCTGCCCCTTTCTCCTGTGGCAGAAGGCTTGGACTCAGAGTGGCCATACCTCCCACACACCTCCCGGGCCTGCAGCATTCCTGGCCTGAGGGGGACACCACCTCATTTAGAACATGCTCCCCGTTGGGGCTCTGACTCTTGCCCTCAAGGTCACCTTCTTCCAAGATTGCACAGCAAGATTTCCTTGCTGGTCCAAGTTAAGCTCAGAAATAGCTTCCTTTTGTTACCTCTCCTGCCTTTTGAGATGGGACATCATTGGCAAGGGAAGTCCAGAGTTTCTGAAGCTTTCTGTGTGGGCAGAGTTCCCCTGCCCCGTCACCATGAGGCAGCTGTCCTTCAAATCATGCCCCAGACGTTCTCGTATGCAGACCCATCACACGTCTTTTATCAGACATTCACCGCGAGAAGAGGCACCCTCCCGCAACAAGTGAAATGGGCACATTTGCCACCCTGGACCTCCGGGGCTGCAGAGAGACCTCAGTAGGCAGGGTGCCGCACGCCTTGCCTGCTTCTCCTTGGCCGGGCTAATGCAAGGCGCTGAGGGAAAGAACAAAGGATGGTGATCTTCTGTTCTCAGAAATCCTATTATCTGCTTGTTGAGAACAGACACACACATGTGAAAAGATGACTAAATATGCCAGGCAGTAAATGTAAAATGCCATCTGAGTTGAATGGACTACATATCCGACATGAGTTCAGAGGCAAGGCCAAGATCACTTCCAGCTGTGGTGGTCAAGGCAGGCCTCGCTGAGGGATACACGCATGCGAGCCTGGCCCGCGGGGCAGATTGCCTCTGGACTGGCAGGGAGAAGGGGTGACGACCGCGGACAGACAGACCAACAGACCTGGGAGAGCCCCACCCACCTTCCGGATGCATGAAAAACTGCATGCTTTATCAGTGCGTTCTTTTGAAAGGTTCCATGTATACGCTCTGCCTTTCTGATGTGGGTGAATTTGGAACGCCGTATGCAGTGTCTGGTGGGGGCTTGCCTGTTGGGAGGAACCGCAGCAGTGAATCTGGCTGGATGGGAGTGAGGGTCTTGAATAACCTGTCTCAGAGTCCAGCGGATGGTGAGAAAGAAACCTGTTACAGCTGAGTTCAGAAACTTATTTCTGAACAAATAATGGTGGGTAAAATTAGCAGACATCTGGAAGAGGCACATATTTCAAAGTTATTTTGGTCTGATCTATAAAGCGCACTATGAGGAATATGATTGGTAGCTGGTCTTAATAAACAGTTAGTGGGTTCTGCCTGCCTAAAATGCAAAACAGATGTATCTTTGTTCTTTTAAACTGACTTTGATGAAAAAACTATATGTGACGTCAGGTCCAAGCTATTGGATGTCTGAGTCCTACTCAGAAATATTTTAGAATATAAAAAAGTTTCCATGGTCGACACTGAGAGAACAAAGTGAATTCCAGTCGTATTGCTGTTAACATTGAAGCAGGTTCAGAAATTCAGGGAGGGCTTCGTCCAGCAAGCCCTTTTGGTATTTGGGGGGCATTGTTTCTCCCCGCCTCACCAAGGCACCCTCCCATCTCACAGCTGCAAGCCCGGAGTGCGTGTGGTTTTCAGCTGTCACTGCTGGGGCTCTGTAATGGGCATTATTGCTGTTTGGCTTATTTGTACAAATGTTTCCTAAAAGAGCAAAATCGGATTCTGCGGCAGTGATCCAGGATCTGGAGACTGTGTGATGTTGCCATTTCTCCCAATTTGTTTGGTTACGAATGATGCGGGGCTTTTAATCATTAGCATCTTGGCTCTGCTGGCTGCTGTTGGCAGACCGGCCCTCCAGCCGGCCCCGCGCTGTGCTCTGTGCATCAGGAAACCAGCTCACTCTGCAGGTGTCTCAGGCATAAACAAGCATCGGCCACGGGCTCCTCTTTCTTTTTACGGAAACCCTTTGGAATTTAACTTTCAGATACAAATACTTGGAGCAGTTGGCAGCCGAGGCACACGAGAAGGAACTGAGAAGCCGGAGTGCGAGCCGGGGCAGAGGTGACCTCTCCTTGGACCTGACCTCCCGGGCAGCCCCTTCCTCCCCCACCCCTCGCTGTAGCCCTCCGTCTGTAGACTCAGAAGAGGCTCTCCCGGGATCCTCCTCCTCTCTGGGAACAGCTCAGCATCCCCAAGGTGAGTGCCAGGAGAGTGGAGGGAACTCTGATGGGGTAATTCGTGTTAAGCTTCTGGGCAGTAGGGACCATTACTCCATGCAGAGTGGTACCGAGTAGTCACCGAGGGTAAACTCAGGACAACTGCACCGTGCTAATAAACCAGCTGCCTTCAGAGTCACTTCTGTGAAAGCAGAATTATGTGTGAAGATTGTCAGTGCATGGTCACTGAGAAGGGAGAATATTGAAAATAAGGCTTCCTTGGCCATTTTCTTCCTTAATCACAGGGTATTAACTTAGAACCCTATAATTTGGATATTATTTATTTATTGGCTCTGCCCAATAAAGCGACCACTTTAAAATGTTCTGACCTTGGGAATTATGGGTCTGTTTCCAATTAAACTGATGGAGAATAAAATTAATCAAAGCAAGCAAAGAAAAAATGCAGACCCAGTGGAAATAGAAGTTAAACATTGAATCAGAAGAAAGGGAAGGTAGTAGCGATTACGGGCGCGTGTGGTGTGGGTGTAGACGCTTGTGTGGAGACAGACGGGCTCTCTCTGGAGAGATTGTCTGTCATCTTAGCTTTATTTGGAGAAAAACAATGTCGTATGCTGCAGCCTGAAGCATCAGCTGTTTTCCTGATGGCTCTGAGGATGGTGGGTCCGTTCTCTCTCACATTAACAGAGAGGATGGGTCTTGGGCTCTGGCGTCTACGCTGTGTGTTGACGAGCCTGCAGCTAGCACTTTTCAGTGTGACCGGGTGTTATGGCTTGCAGCCTGGCCAACTGAAGACAACAGACAAGCTCAACTTTTAACTCTCAGAGGTACTGACTAAATATGGCGTCAAGTTGAATTTCAGCGAGGCAGCACTGCATGACCTCAGCAGAACTGGATGTAACGGAACAGTGTTGTCCGTCCAAGTCCTCGCGGGCTCTCCAAGCCTCGGGGCTCATTCTGCAGGAGCAGGCTGGCTTCCCTGCAGCTTTCTATCGTGTCCAGTTCCTGCTGGTCCCCGAGCTGGGGAAGATTGTCCCAGGCAGATGGGTCAGTCATAGATGAGTAATGTTGGTCTGAAAACCCTGAGACTCGAAGACTCAGAAAAACAGACTGTTCTGTGACAGCTCTGTGCTTTCCAGCCCCTGCCTGGTATCCCTGCTCGATCTAAATTGTGGTATTGCCAGAAGCGAGATGAAAACCATTCCCCTGCGAAGCTGCGGTTCACCACTTAATCTGGGGACTTTTAACTCTAAGAGTTGTACCCTCTCCAGTTTGCGGAATGGCTGTCTAAACTGGGAAATACAGAGCAGCCCCCAAGCTGAGAGAGAATTGTCAGTATCTATAAATATTGTTTGTCCTCAAAACTTTTCGTCTTCTTGATGCTTGTGATGAAAAGACATTTCCTCAAGAATTTTGCCTGGGGATGGTCAAACTCGAGATTGTTCTGTCCGATTGTAAAGGCAGAATATATTTTTTAAAAGATTTTATTTATTTATTTATTTGTTTGTTTGTTTGTTTTGAGAGAGAGAGAGAGAGACCGCATGAGTGGGGGGAGGGGCAGAGAGAGAGAGAGAGAGAAGCAGAGTTCCCACTGAGGAGGGAGCCCAATACCAAGCAGGGAGCCCTATGCAGGACTCAGTCCCAGGGCCCTAGAATCTTGACCTGAGCTGAAGGCACATGCTTAACCAACCGAGCCACCCAGGCACCCAAAGGTAGAATATGTTAAACTGCAGTAAGAAGACAGAAGATACTTATTTGGGGTACATGCAATATGCATTGGGGAAAATAAAGTTATTTCAGTATGCTTTTAGAGAGATTAATAGTAGGTGTCCTTTTCCTCTTCAGAGAACGGACTCATACTGAGAGAACGTTTGACAGAATTCACCCCACACGCATCTGAAGTAGGGATGCTGGGCTTAAAATGAGACATTATAACAAATTAATGCAATAACTTCGTATCATGTTTGCTTTGTCTAAAAAAACAAAGTAGTGGTTCCTGTGAAATCCAGAAGGCTGTCCGTCATACATTAATTATCCACATCAGTCGGAACCAGCCAAGCAATCTGATACCTGTGTCCTAATACATTGGTGAAAGACATAATTGGCAATTGGAAGTGTGTAAGAGGAAATGCTGTGAGAGGATGGTCTCAGAAAGGGGCTGAGACTTCCTTCCCATTTGGAGACCTTAGCCCTAAACGCAAAGCTGGGCTGGCGGCAAGCTTTCTGTCAGCCTAGCTGGCTGTGGTTCTCTGAAACCATCTACTAGTCTCCAGTTCTTAGTCTGTTCTTCTTACCAGCTTCCATTATTAAAGGCTCACAGTAGTTTTTTGCTTATCCCTCACATTTGCAATATCCCAACATCTGGGGGAAGAATAAAAAGAAAATCTGATGACACATCCAGATGTTTGTCCCGCTCCAAACACCTGGCACTGTGTGGTCCAAACAGGCCCGGGGTTGACTCGCTTTTTCACTCTCTCTCCTTGTGGAATCCTAGGGTGATCATCTTCACGCTCCTGTAGTTCTCTGTCCCTCCCTCACAAATGCTACTACTCAACCCCTCCTCGAGCATCCGAGGAGGCGGGGGAGATGCCGCTACCCGTATTTTACTGAGATTCAGATAGATGGGAAGGGACACCATTTGCAGAATGAGGGGACATCATCCTGGGGGTAGAAGCCATCTTTTTCCGCTCGACCCAGCCATTTATGAGGGCGTCATGGCACCCCGGTATTTGTGGTAGTGATCACGTTCACACTGTACCATCCCTTTGCTTTGACCCCCTACATTTTGTTGCAGCCTACATTTCAGAGTTATGTTTGCAAAAGAGAGGAAAAACTGATATTTGCGACTGAATTATATATATCTCGGGATGAAAGGTCACTTTATGGTTTTTTTGTTTATTAAAGATTCTGCAGAATTTTTATTAGAAGAAGATAGGAAAGCATTAAACTCTCCTTTACCTTTGCTCTTACAAAATATATTTAGAAAGAAGGAAGGGTAAATGTTAAAATGCCAATAGCATTATGGGCCATCTAGTGAGGTCCCTCAGCCAGAAGCCTTTCCCAGCTAAATCTGCTCTGACTTTTGTATAACTTTAAGCCACTGCCCCAACCATCGAGTCAGTGTGTGCTTGAATTATTTTTCCATCTGGCCCTCTTGTGGCTCACAGCAGATGTGTGTCCCAGGACTGCCTAGACTTCGTAGTGATGGTCTGAATATTTTTCCTCTGTGTGAAACTACCAGGCCCAAGTGAGGAGCAAACACATACATGTGTTCTCATTTGCACTGTGCTGCAATTCATGGAGACAATCAGCCCCCAATTTAGGTAAACATAAAGGACCTCTCTCTTCATTGCCTTAATTAGCCTTGCCTTATTTTCACTGAGCCCTAGTAGTACAGATCAGAATATCTAGTAAGTTTACTTCCGGTTATTTTCAGAAACTTGCAGATGTCTCTGGAAATAAGTTATTCTCACTAATTAGAGGAAAAAGGCTCAGTATTCTTATTGGGAGAAGATTTTTTGCTATGACTCTTGAGAAAGTTGCTGAGGAACAGAAGTAATCTGCGTACCCACGAGTGAAATCATTTAAGCCCAGTAACCTGTTACCCCAGTGGGTACCCCAGATCCACATAACATATTTTGTGGAAACAAAATGGAAACATCATCCATCTCAAAACTGGGCATTGATGTTGGTCCCTGCCAGGTGGCCCCGTTGGGAACTACCTTTCCTGGAGGCTGGTTCTGGGTGGCTTTCTTGCTCCTTGACTGATACCGCAGAGTCCACCCCGGGGCTAAGTGGAGAGAAATTACCTTTCCCGTTCAAAAGCAGCTGCTGTCATGAGACCACAAGTGGCTTTTGCCCTCAGTGCAGCCATGAAAGCATACATTATGGCTAGATTATTTTTATTTTTAGCTCAGTGCTCTTTACAGTGAACACAGAAATCATACTTTAGAGATGCATTTGAAAATTTTCCCACACTGTATTATGTCAGGGAAAAATATTTTCAATGGTGGTTTTTTTTCCTTCCCATACCTGGATTCCTAGATATTTCCAAATGTCTTCTTGTTGGGCCTTGGAGATCTAGACTATAACCTGTATGGCCATGGCCTACTCACCAGCATTCACCGGGAGGCATTCACAGACATTACTGACATGCTGTATGATATTTTCTGTCATAGATCCAAGCTTTTAAAGTGCTGGTAAATAGCGCTCTTCCTCTGGCTACCTTATCTTCTCACCTGGAAATAAAATACAGACCTATAGTTATATCCTGAAATGCTCCATTGGCTTATGTGAGTAATCATTTTTCACGTGGGCATCGTTCATCATCACAGCTTTTGTCATTGTTACCAGTCATTGACTGAGCACCTTTGTCCCCTTGTGTGACATGTTTTGAGTCTCCTTCAGGTGTAGAAACTCTCCTGAGTTACCCAATCCACATGGCAGAAATCAGAAACATCTGGTATCCTGTTTCCAGTTGGCACAGTAGCGATGGAATATCATCGGTCATCAGCGTAATGCATGCTGGTTCCCTTGCATAGAGCTTTTGGATGCCTCCAGTCCAGTATTTCATGCACTGGCAAGAAACTAGATTCCTTGTGGTTAATGTGACTCAGGGCAGCCCCACCTCCCCACACTCCACCTGACGGCTGCAACTTGATTCCATTTGGTCAGTTAGAATCTCTCAGAAACTCTCCCCAAGCCCAAGGCACTGCCGGCTACACCTGCCGTGGAACTGCTTTATGAGCCTTTGCAAATCATTCTGTTTTCCTGCCTCACTTTTTCTCTGTCTCTAAAAATGGAGAAGGGCAAAACTCTCCCTTTTTTTCTCCTATAGAAAATAACAGTGGCCTGCAGCGTGATTTCATGTGCCATATTTTCAGACATAGTCTTGAATCCTTTTGAAGTAGAGCATGTATGAGTTACTTAAGTATGCTTAAGTGAAGACAAGGCAGGGAATGGCACTGGAAACATTAAGGAATGGTATTGTATGATCAACATGATCATTTCACAGTAATTAGGTATCAAAAACTCTGAAGTACTCTTGTAAGTTAATAAGTTAGTCTGCCACAGCTTTGTGGATGGGGCACAAGGCATGAAACTGCAGGGTCGGAGACAATGGACTTGATTACACATAGCAACAGTAGTAGCCAGAGTATCAGCATCTGTGCCATTTCTCCAAGCCCCAGTTCCTTCAAGTTGATGCAAATTGGTCCAAGTGATGGCTGCATACACAGAGAGGAACCTTGAGCTTAGGGACCCCTCATCTTTTATAGTGGGCAGTAAACACATCTTCCCTTTCTCCCAGAGGGAGACCTTATCTTCATCACAGCAAGCGCTAAACCAGCCAGTCCTTTGCTCCATGGGGAGGCACCATCTCTGTCTTCCAAGGCCATTCACTATGCACACATCTTCAGAAAGATATCCCAGGGCAAAGTCTGTCCATGCCTCTGCTTATAAGACTGCAGAAACAGGAGAGGCCCATGGAGAATTGTTTCCAAGATTGGATTATAATGGTTTTTAACCAACATTTACAAATTTGCATCTTAAAATCTGTTTAATGGAAACAAAATATTCAGTTTTAGAATAGGAATTAGCTTGTTTGTTCTTACTTGACAAAAAGAAAGTTCATCAGAAGTTACAAGACCCGGTCTGGAGCAGGCCCTGAGGGTGAATGAGCTTGTCTGCATCTGGAGGCCCTAACAGGGAATCTGGAAAGATGTCAGTGCCTTTCATCCCAGGTGAAAGCCTTGGATAAATGCTCCCAGGGACATTTAGGAAGCCTCTATAGGTAGGAACATTGAGCATTCTTCAGTTAGTGTGGTACTTTGAATTTCCAGAGTTGTTGACTAAGAACTGAGAAATAACAAAGGTGAATAATTACCCAGTTCCTTGTAGCATTCCTAGCTATGATCAGGACCTTGATCAAGCCTCTTGCCATTCCACTGTTCTCTCCAGCACCCCTGCCCCCACTCTACCACCCCTGATTTTCCCCCACCCACCCCAATGAGGCATTTGTGCCAAATGATACACTATTTGCAATGTGGCAGGACAATCACACATTGATCTTCCAGTCCCTAAAGTATGCTTTTGCAGGAGAACTCCAGGGGTCGGTGACCCTGCAGTTCATCTTATCTGCCTCTGAACATGGCACAAATCTTTAGAGCCTTCTGCAGCTGGAGCTGGAACATCCTCTGAGAAAGCTGCCTCTGCCAGATACATTTGGAAGTTCCAGTTGATTCTTGTTGACTCTCTAGATTGGGCAGCTTTTGGTCCCTATGTATTCTCTAGATAATCTCCAGATTCAGCACGTTACTTGGCTGTCATATCTTCTGCATTTCTCATCACTGTTTTCTCATCATTTATCTCAGTCTTTCTCGTCATTCTGTTTGAGTCTTCCTACTGACTCTTCTGCCTGCCTGCCTCCTAAGCGTTGGGATTTTCCAAGGGACCTTTCTCCAAAACCCTCTGTTTTTATGCCTAACTTCTGGCTGCTTTCTCACATCCCCACATGTGATTTTGATCTCCCTACCATTGATGAAAACCACCAGGTCTGTATCTCCGCCTTGGCCTTCTGGAGTTCAGGACACATGGATCCAACCTCCTTAGACATCAGCATCTGAATGTTCTACAGACATGTCACACTCAACAGGTGCCCATCAGGGACATTCAGATGGGAGCTGTGCCCATCTCTCACCCATAAACTCCCTACCCCTTCAAACCTGTTCATACCTTCCAGTCTTCATCTGGTTTAGATCATCTCTTTTTGCCTAGTCATTTAAGCTGGAAGCATGCATATAATTTTTTACAACTCCCTCAGTGCTCACACCTATGTGCAGTTACCAAGTGTTCATGTGTTCCTTTCTCTCAACTCAGCCCTCTTTCCTGTCTCCCCATTGCCTCTGTCTTAACCCTGCTCTTAACCATCTCTCATCTGGACCATTTCAATAGCTTCTAATAGATCTCATATCTTCCAGGCTCTTATTAGCATCCCAACATATATATATATATATATCTTTAAATTATATATATATATATATATATATATATATATATATCTTTAAATAGCTCTAGTGGCTCTCCATTATCTATAACAAGTCCTTATGGGCACTCAAGATTTTGGTTATCCGATCCCTACTACCAGTCTTTTGCCTCCACAACATCTTCTACATGTTACATTTCATCAGTGCCAAACACTGTTGCTATCTGAAAGGCGCTGTGTTTTCTCACATTTCCTCTGTGCTTAAAAGACCTCTTCCACTGGGTGCCCACTGGGCTCTTAGCCATCTAGTTGAAGGATCTTCTCTAAAGCCTCCTTTGATTCCTCTTATGTGTTTCCCTTACATCTTGTGCATACCAGGGATACAGGGCTTAGCTCACTATATATGTAGTAAATTGTCTCCCATCTCCCACATCTCTGTGTTAAATTTTCCCCCCTCTCCCACATCATCTCCCCAGAGGAGAGTCCATGCCCACACTCACCTTTGTTATCTCCTAATGCTTGGAGCAGAATAGATATTAGGTAAATGTTTTATGAGCTAGTGAATGAACAAATAGCATGAAAAAATAAAACACTAATCTTTTTTTTTTTTTTAAGATTTTATTTATCTGACAGAGACACAGTGAGAGAGGAACACAAGCAGGGAGAGGGGGAGAAGGAGAAGCAGGCTTCCCACTGAGTGGAGAGCCCGATGCAGGGCTTGCTCCCAGGACCCTAGGATCATGACCTGAGCTAAAGGCAGACACTTAACAAATGAGCCACCCAGGCATCCCACAGATGCACTTATCTATAGAGATAGCTTTTTACCCTATATGCAGAAATTTACTACATGGGTCATGATGTATTGGACATGTATTTGCCAATATAGACCACTCTCTAAAGACTGAAGGAAGGACAGTGGGTTTAGTGCAGAAAGGGAACTTTTTCAGAGAATTGACATATGTGGGCTATTTCCTTCTGAGGATCTAACCCTAATGGAGGAGGAAAACTCAGAGGATGATTCTTGATAAATTGATAGTTGAGAATATATTCAACCACATATTAAAATACCCCTTGTTTTAAGTGTATCTTTCTCCATTTTTTATGAATGAATTTGCTAACAAGTTCAGATAAACTAAGTTATTGACTAAGTGGATTAGTGACTAGATATAAGTGAAGAAGGGTCAACTGCTTGGGGTGAGAGTTTTAAGAGTGAGATTTTTAGTTGTACTCCCGTTCTAGACCAGCTGGTGTTCTAGGTGGGGTCAGACTCTGCTGGCAAGAAGAGCTAATATTTTCTTTAGATAATAGTTGTTTTGATCCCATAATATCTCTTGGCTAGACCACTTTATCCTGAAAAATATTTTGGGGAAGATGTTTTTCATATCTGACTTCCTTAGGCCTAACACATTGCCTGGCACATCAGAGATATCAATAAATACTAACTGAGTGAGTGTTGCTGCTAATTACATTAGAACACCTAATTAAAAGTAACTATCTCCTGCTGAGCCGGAAAAAGTGAATTAACAAGAAACCTCAAGTTTAGTCAATTTATTTGCTAGCTGCTATTACTCAGGACTATCCATTTTAATGCTTATGTAGACTTTCCAAAATAGGTTTTGTTTTGATGTCATTGGTATTCTGTCTGGGACCACGACAAAAGCCAGAGGTGCTCTTGAGATGCATTGGCAATTTAGAATTAGACAATGTCTTCAACCTTGAGGAAAGGCTTGTCTTCTTCTTTGCTCTTGTAAGAAAATGAGCATGCAGTTTATCTAGGAACTCCACCAGCTGTACTGGGCATGGAAAGACAAATGAATATTGGAGTTGATCCTGTTCTGATCCTGAAGCTATTCTGAGCCAAGACAATGTCTCTCTATCTGATTTTAGGAGAATTTAAGCAAATTCAAAGGAAGTCTTCATATGCAGGGGTTGATGTTTGGGGTCATAAGGTTTGAGTTCAAGATAATGATAAAGCACTGATAGGGTACAGATAGAGTAATGATACATGATAAAATAATCTTAAATTGCTTTTTTTTGTCATTTTCTGTTTATAGTGTGAAATCAGATCTATCCATTAACCAATATTGCAATAATTGGACCTGAACTAGAAACTTCTTTTTTTGTCCTAGATGATAATTCAGTGGAATTATATTCTGTACATCTTTAACCAGGTGAACTCCATCAGAAGCATAATCTAGGGGTCATGGGTCAGGGGAGTAAAGATTACAATCTGAAGAGGGCTTCTGATTCTGTATAATATCACACTCAGATGTTGGTTTCCATGTGAGTCCTAACATGGCAGTTGCAGATCTGTTTTTTTTTTTTTTTTTTTTTTTTTAGAGAGAGAGAGAGGAAAGCAGGCTCTCCGCTCAGCAGAGAGCCCAATGCAGGACTCGATCCCAGGACACTGGGATCATGACCCGAGCCGAAGGCAGCGGCTCAACCCACTGAGCCACCCAGGCGCCCCGCAGATCTGTTTTTTCTTGAGTCATTCCTAGCTTTCATGTGCCTTTTGATAGTATGAACAGCGCGCTGTACCAAATGTGATTTTAGAGTATAAGGTTTTGTGTGTCATGGTAACATGGCCCCCCACTACAAGCCCAGTACTACTTATAACATTCCACTGAAGAGAAGCAAACACCTTGTTGGAACCCTGAGGGGTGGTATGGTTTCTACAAGATGGTGTCTTCTAAAAGATGCCTACCTTCCTACCTACCTACCTTCCAAAGGTAATTTTGGCCCCTTCTGAAGGTAACTTTGGCTACATATGGTTTTCATCTTAAGAGGTAGCTTAGGCTGAGCCTGTTTAGAAAATTTAGCTCTCAATTTTGATAATCATAATAAAACTGGGCTAAATTTAGAAGACATATAAACACTAGATGAATGGATCAGTATTTTGCACATGATAAAGTGGGTTGTTTGTGTAAAGCCTGAGAGGCTGAGTTTGAGTCCATCCTAATGAAACTGTTCCCTTAGGGTCGGGATTCTCGACATAGGATGGTCCCTGCCACCCCACTCCCCCACTCCCTCCAAGAGACATTTGACAGTGTCTGGAGGTATTTTTAGTTGTCACAACTGAGGAGGTGGTGGTGTTGGCCTCTAGTGGGTAGAGGCTAGGAATGCTGCTAAGCACCCTGCAGAACACAGAACAGCCCTCCCACAACCAAGAATTCTCCAACCCCAAATATCCATGGTATTAAGGCCAAGAAATCCTGCTCTAGAGTGAATCTGAGTGAACAGCTTAGCATGAACTGGCCCAGCACCAAAGGCGAAGTCTAAAGAATTTTCAAAGTTGTGGGCTTTTTCTCTTGGGACCTTTTTCACATTTATGTGATTAAACCACAAGTTTAAAGTTGATGGTGTTAGTTATTAGCTCTGAACTGGGGAGGTCCCTGGAATGTACATGATTTGGAGCAACTGTTATAGAATTGGCTGGCCCAGCCCTTGGTTTCGTAAGACCTGCCAGAAAGCCTAGTCCTGGCAGAGTCTTTGAGACACCATCACAGACAGAAATCAATTGAAGCCACCCAAAGACTTATTAAGTTCAGATCCTTCTACCAGCAGTTTATCTCTTCAAAGGAAAGTTGCATGATTGGAGATTCCAACTGGACCCTCTGGACTCGGCTGTCAGGGACACGGATAAAAGCAGACCTGGAACGGTCGTGTTATATTTGTGTGTTTGTCTCTTCAGGAGTGATTCTGTGCTTCTTCTTTACAGCATAAGTCACCCATCTCAGAGTGGACCATCGTAATTAATAGCCTAGGCTTTTCAGTCAGTTCTGGTGGGGTTCAAATCCCAGCTCTGCTTATCGGTGAGGCTGGGAGGAGATGAACACTCAGAGGGTGCCTGAAGGCTGCCCGTGAAGGGACTGTTCCCGGAAGTGTGGGGAATGTCCCAGGACCATCAAGAAGCCCCCAGAGATGAACAGCACTGCTCCCACCTCCAGGCCTGGAGGAACTTGGTCATGCCTGGGACTCCGCAAGAGCCGTAGCCTTGGGGAGGAGAGCACAAGGCAGAAATGGTGACCTGACCACTTCTGCCAGACTGAGGCCCCACGTAAAGAGAGTGGAGGCATAAACACATCAGCCTCTCCTTCCTCCCTCCCGTGCTGCTACTTCTCTGTGAAAGTGAGAGGGAGCCAGCCCCAGGGCACAGAGCAGAGCAGAGAGGGGGTCTGGAGAAGCAGCTGTGAACAGCCAGCCCATAGTGTAGCCTGGACAAGTTGCTTAACCTCTCTGGACAGGTGTCCTCCCTTCTCATATGGGGACAATAATCTTCATACTCCTGGTGTGAGGACTCCATGGAGTGGTGTGTATGCAGTTCCTGGGACGCACCAGTGTGTAGAAGACTCTTGGTACCCAGTACGCAGGGCTTGATGTCCAGCGAGATTTTCCAGACCAGATGGGGAGTTGGTGATGGGCTTTTGGAGGGACAAAGAGAACTAGCTATTAGAAGTCGTCCTCTGCCTTGGCTGAATTCCTTAGGGCCTGCTCGCTCTCCTCTCCCTCGCAGTTCTGTGATCTGCATAAGGGAAGCCCCAGCGTCTGACCGGGCCCTCTTTTATATTCTCTCAACAAAGGCAGTGAAGTTTTCCCTCTTTCCCTGTGGTTCTCATGTTGATGGGTTCCCATCCTCATCCCACGTCCAGCCTCTCTGTCCTGTAAAGTCTGTTTTCTTTGGATAAAGCATTCCCCTCTGTGGCCATGTTTGGGTTACAGGCCCATCCCCAATATGGCAACAACCAGGTTCCTTGTTACTTCTTTCTGAATATACTGTGGATCTCTTCCTTTCAGTGATTTCTTACACATTACCTAGATTATCCATTTCTACATCCCTTTATGCAGTTTAATTTTGATTTCTTTCTCCTTTTTCTCCCCTCCGCACTCCAACCTTAAAATTTAGTTTAAAGCCCTTTGAATCAGGTCAGTGCAGGTTCTGGCCAAATACATTTTTCTGGCCTTTGCTAAGTGCATTCTGGCAATGCCGGGATCCCATCAGTCTGCTCGCTTAGGATGTGGTCCAGCAAGACAGGTCCCAGTTTTGGATGCTTTTTATGCTGCCAGGCATTTCTTGCCATATCCTCCTTTCTGTACTCATGCCTCCTGCAGGAAGAAGGACTACCTGGCCCCTGGCCCAGGAACTTCTCGCAACTCCTCTTCTCTTAAGCGCAGGCCCAGAGACCAGGCAGACCCTTAGGTCCTTCCTCTGTCCAAGGTGATGGGCGGGCATGGCTGGTGATGGAAAAGCTGGGTTTGTGGGGTGGCTGGCAGCTCCTGACTTGCAGGTTTGGTTAATTGTGGTCACTTCTGAGCCTGCGCCAAAGGCAGGGCTTCAAGGTCCTTAGAGGCGTGCGCTTGGGCGTGGGTGCCCTGCCCGGCACCGTGGCCTTCACTCTTCCCTTCCCAGCCTTGCTTTCTGACGACAGCATGAGGGGCCTCCCTACAGAGGGGTTGTTGTGCTCATTTAGGAGACATGAAGTGAGGGGTGCTCAGTTGCAGTCCTCAGAGGGAGACAACATCCCATGCTCTCCTCAGATGCTGGCAGGCTACCTCCACCAGTGACTTCCTGGATTGGAACGGCTTCCCGTTGGCATCATGTTTTTCCTCATCATCGTGCATTGAGCCCCAGTGTCTGGCATTCACCTCTCCCAGCTCAGTCTCTGTCTGCAGGGCTTGTTTCCTGGGCTGTGCACTCCACACAAGTGAGGCGCTTCTCCCATAGCCCCAGCCATGTGCCAGCCGTCTCAGTAGCAAGAGTTGCTTGCCTGTCCCTACCTAGAGCAGCCATCACCGCCCTCAGGGTGACATCCCAGGTCCTCACCCTGCCCTGCAAGGCCCACAGCCAGAGCTCTGGTGCGCGCAGCTTGCGTTCCTCCTGCATGCCCTGTCTCTTTGTCTCTGCACATGCTCCTCCCTCTGCCCAGAATGTTCTCATGTCCACTCTTCCCCCTCTCAACTCATTTTCCTCTTGGAAACCCTGCTTAAATGTCACTTTGGCACAGCAACTTACCTTCCTTCTCAGGCCTTGCTAAAGTCCCTTGTCATACCCTCCCCCCGCCGACCCCCACTGGCCACGATGCTTTTGTTTTTAGAGCATTGTCACATGGATAGACACGTTTAACTGTGTCAGGGTGAGCCAAGGGGCTGAGATTCCCATGTTCATTGGCGATAGGACTCCCCACCTTTGCCATGCAAAGGCCATGGCCAGGCACGTACGGGCTCTTTGCTCCTCTGTAATCCCTATGGTGACAAGCACTGGGTCTGTCCCTTGTGTCACTCATGTATCCCTGTGTCTTTCACCACCAACACTGTTGTTGGGCCACAGAAAGATTCATTAAATGTGAGGGCTGGCAGTAGGGGGAAGTTGTGAGCAGTTTCCACCCCTAGGTGTTGACAAGTGTCTTAGCTGTCTTAGGGCTGTTCCTGAAGACTCATAAGATATGGTCATCCTGCTTCCTGGGCACTCTGTGAAGGGAGATGATACTTTTTCCCCTGTCTGCTCAGAGCAGGGCAACCTGGCAGAGGGTAATGACTCAAGGAATGGAGGGGTGTGTGTGGAGGGGCCATGAGAGAGGACCTGTTGAGGGGGAATGGGAGAGGGGAACAGAAATGTTCTGGAACTTGGGGTGCAGTCTCAGCTTCCTGGACGTCAGCGAAGACTTTCTGAGTAGATGTTGCCCTGATACCACGCTGGGGGCTCGCGGACACTGGAGAAAGGTCAGGTCTCAGCCCTCAGGGACTTTTTGCCTTGTCATTCCTGTGTTCGGTTAATGCAGCTGCAGAAGGGCTGTGCCGTGGTCCTGGCTGCTCCTTCCAGGGACCCCCTGTCACTTGTTATCCAGTGCCCTCTCTTGCGTGACCGGCGACATAGGACTGTGATCCCCATGGATGGGTTTTTATGTCCCTTTTCCCTAGCCGAGGAGTGAGCCCTCGGAAAGCCAGGATGTGTGTTCTGTCAGTGACAGGGGTGCTACCTGGCGTGTGCAGGACAGGTGTCGTCAGGAAGGAGCCACATGTGTTTGTTCTCGCACCGCCTCCCTCTAGCTATGCTGGTTTTGCTTGACTCACGTGTGTGTGACTGTTATTTGTCCATCGCTAGGACAACTTCACGTGCCGCAGATGTGCAGTCGGGCCTGGTGGTGCTGAGTCTGCATTCTGGTCGGCGGCGGCTTAGGAGACGGCCGCCTCCCCAGCAGCAGGGCATGGAGAAACCAGACGGTGCGGCTCATGCACAGAAATGACTCCACAAAGTGAGGTCCTTGCATGGGGGGCTGAGGTTTCTGAGTGGTTTAGCCACAGGACTGGGGGGCTCTCTGGCACGTGCGTGACTGTTACCGGGAGCACCTGTGCTCCTCAGGGGCCAGAGTCGCTGCTTCGGTGGAAGGAAACGGGATGGCGGCGTGCACGTGGGCTGAAGTCAAGCTGCGACCGCACCGTGGGTCTTTCCTACTTGGCGGGCCCATTCTCCTGGGGATGGAGAGTAGACACAGGCTTCTGGCAACCCACCACACCCGTCTCTCCATCACTGACAAAGCCACATGGAGCCACCCTAGCCGGTGTTCACCATATGCTGACCAGTAAAAACTCAAATGCCTGCCACATGCTAGACGGTTGGAAACACATTTGGGTTTTGATGTGGCTATTCTGATGTGAGTGTGTGTGAGGACATATGCCTTCTGTCAACCCAAGGATGACGGTGGTATTGGTACCACGGCGCTTCTGCCGTACTGGTAAAGGAAGGGGTGTTTGTAGCTCCTCAATAAATACTTCATTATCAGAGGAAGAAGAAATCACCCGAAAATTTCCTTTAATACCAAAGGGCATTTTTTCTCGAGGTTGTATTCACACTTTCCCTGTACTCAGTTCGGTCTTTGCTTTTGAGGAAGAGGGTCCGCCGGTACCAAGCTTTGTTAGGTGGGCTCAAGGTGCATTCCCTTCGGCTTCCTCCTGCTGCTACCAGGGAGCACATTTCGGCCTGGAAACCCTGCCCTCATATCACCAGTTCTTGGGGACAGCCAGCAGGGATAGCCAGTAGACAGCGGAGGGCCTTTGCTGCCCCGGCCTGCTTCCTCCAGTCTCCCAGGGAAGCAGGTTCCCATACTAGACTAGAAAATATACAACCTGTCATGAAGCCTCGAGCAGGCAGGAGGGAGAGGCTTTCTGACCTCTACGCTCAGTTCCTACCTGAAGGACACTGGAGAGACTCTCCTGGAGGAGTCATTCTTCCTTTGGTGGCTGGAAGTTGCCCAAGGACATAAGGAGAAGCTGACGTTGCACTTTCCCCAATTCCCTCTTTCTCAGAGGAAGGCAGCCTGAGAGCAGATAAGGGGTGGGGGAAAGGACCCAGGGAGTCCTGGCAGAATGACTTCTGGCTGGGAAGCAGAGGGCAGCTGGGCTCCCTGCCCAGTGAGGCCTGAGCAGTCCTCTCCCATAGAAATGGCACCGCCTGGCCTGCTGGGGGGCCTGTTCTGCAAATTCCACTGCCCGCTGCCCCCACTCACCTGAGCCAGCAGGTTGCCTCTGCAGAGAGAGTGCCCTGATCTGCTTGTTCTCCTGGGGTCTTCTGAGGTCTGGGCAGGTTCCTTACAGTTCCTGTCCGGTGCAGATCCTGCTGAATTTCTATATTTGTGTAGCATATGCTTGGGGCTTAAGCACATACTTTTGGGATACACTGTCCCGATTCCAGGAATGTGGTTTTGCCCATCCCTGAGGGTCACACTCTCAAGAGTGACCGGTCTCCCTCTGGACTTTACCTGTGGCAGCTGGCTTAGAACTTCTTGTGTTGTCTGTCATTTGGATACTCCTATACAGTGCATAGCTGAGAATTTTGCTCAGGAAAACCATGCAAAGCCATAACTATGCCACTTTCCTGTTCCCTAGAGGATGTCCCACACAGGAACGGGAACATCCTACCTTGCTACAAGCATCAAATCTCCAGTCCTGATAGGTTTATAAATAGTTCTGTGCCCATGAGAGATTCTCCCCAGCAACTTTCCAAATCATGGGCTAATCAAATTAGGAGTAAACCTAATTCAAGCGAAGGGCGTCAGTTCTCATTGGTTTGGCCACCAGTAAAACACAGGGCTGCTCCTGGTGCATAACAAATTACTGCAAACAGCAATTCAAATTAAACCCATTCATTATCTCACAGTTTCCATAGGTCAGAAGTCCAGCAGAGTTCAACTTGTTCTCAGTGCTGGGGCTCATGAGGCCCCACTCAAGCTGTGGCTGGCCTGTCCCTTACTGGGAGGCCCTGGGAAAAATCCACCTCCAGTTCATTTAGGTTGTTGGCAGAATTTGGTTTCTTGTGCTCTCAGGCCCAAAGTTCCTGTTCTTTATTTTATGTTGGCCAGGAATTGCTCTCTACTGCTAGTGGCCACTCACATTTCTTGTCTGTCACATCACACCCCCACCCCCATCTTTAAAGCCACATGCTTCTTACCTCTCTGACTTTTTTTTTTTTTTTAAGATTTTATTTATTTATTTATTTGACAGACAGAGATCACAAGTAGGCAGAGAGGCAGGCAGAGAGAGGAAGGGAAACAGGCTCCCCGCTGAGCAGAAAGCCCGATGTGGGGCTCGATCCCAGGGCCCTGGGATCATGACCTGAGCTGAAGGCAGAGGCTTTAATCTACTGAGCCACCCAGGTACCCCTTTGACTTTGTTTTTTATGGCCCATCAGAAAACACTGTGCTTTTCGAAGTGTCACCAGATTGTCTCAGGCCACCTGGATAATCGCCACATCTTAGAGTCAAGTGACTCGAGACTCCACCGTCAGCTGCATGATCCCCTCCCAGCAGTGTCTAGAAGAGGGTTTGACTGAATGACCAGGAGATGGGAATCCTGGGGGCCACCTTTAGACATCTGCCCACCACTAACAACAAAGAAATCAACCTCCTGTCTCCTTTCACACCTCCCTTGACATTCCCAAGAAATTCCTGTTGTGATTATAATCTCCATTGTTGTTGTCTCCACCAGCGGGTGTTGGGGATCCTGAGCCTGGACCGGAGGCAGAAGTGGGGCAGGGTACCGATGAGGCCAGCCCAGAAGTAGCCCGTGCCTGCGTGGAAGCAGAGAGCGAAGTGGAGCGAGCACTGGAGCAAGAGCCAGAAGAGCGAGCCTCCCTCAGTGAGAAAGAGAGGCAGAGTGAGGAGGTGAACGAGAAGGACAACTGCTCTGCCTCCAGCATCTCGTCCTCCAGCAGCACATTAGAGAGGGAGGAGAAGGAGGACAAGCTCTCCAGGGACAAGGGAACTGGTAATACAGCCCCAGTAAATACGTTCCAGGGAACCCTGGGTGGGGGACTTGGTTTGTTGGCCACTGAGGTGACCCTGCTTGCTCAGCTCGCTCAATGGGCTATGTCACCTGGTGTCTGGAGGTGAGGGGTGTGGCCAGCCCTCAGCTTCCTGCCCCATGGGAAGGTGGCCCCATGCCCTATGCCATGCTCACTTTGACAGGTGGGAAAAGGGTCCAATAATGAGGATAGCAAAGGACTTCTCCTGAGAAATAAGCCCCAAAAGAGGCCTTCCTCATTTCCTTCTAATTGCTTGTTCATAGTAAATGTAGCTTTTGTTCTAAGTTAAATTGAGACATATGTCATGTTGCTGTCTGCTCCCTTGAAAGTTTCTGCAGTGACGTGTGCTAAGCCATCATGATGGACATTTCAGACCAGAGCAGATTGGTTGAAATGAATTGAATGAGTACTTCTAAAAAGGAGCAAGCAGTTCAAAGTGTGCTGAAGTCAGTTTGATGTTCTCTAGTGGAATATACATAATTTAAAGAACTTTCCACAATATGCTCAGAGCCAATCTTTTGTTAGAAGTCTTTGCTTTTCTTTATGAAATTAGATCTTTTGGGCATTACAGCTGATATTCAATCAGTTCATCTGTGTAGTGATAATTTTATGCTGAGACACCAAATGGACCGTTAATCCTCACTGGGAATTTGGGGAGGGTGCCACAGAGGCTTATAGAAATTCTAAAGGATTCATGTAATCGTTTGAATTATGGTTCACATGCAACCCCATCAGGTTGGTTTTCCTACCCATGACTTGTGTGCTATTGAGATGACAGCCACCTCTCTCAGCTAACACCCTTCACCAGGGGAGGCATGTCTTACTAGCCAGCCTTCATTAACCTACAGGCTGATACACACTCAAGGAGCCTATACCTTGGGCCCAAAGTCCATCTTGAAGGTTCCACAAGGGCCTGCCTGCTGGTGACATGACCCATGCCTGGCTCATCAGCTCACAGATTAAGAGTACGTGATCACTGAAGCATGGATGTGTGAATGAAAATTACATGAATGAATGGAGCTATAATGCCTGCCATGAGACCTATCAATCAATGGCTTAGTTCTAATTGATACCTGAGTTTTCACCAGCTATATTAATAAGTTTTATTCTTTTAAATTTCTGGTCATTATGATGCATTGAAGAAGAACTGAAAGACTTTATTAGTTTCTATCTTAGTAATAATTGCATTGAAAATCTCATGTCTGTTTGGTTGAAGATGTATGTGCTAGAAGGTATTACATATATGGATATTTATTTAATTTTCTTTCAAAGTCAGATGGCAATTAGTCTCCCAAATCCTGTTTGTTGGTATTCACATTTAATGTGATTAGGGTCACAGTATAGGGGGTCGGGTCGGGGAAGTCTTCTTGATCAGTTTCATCTTAAATCATGTTTTATTATAAATAGCTGTAGAAATTATTCATCATCACTGGGTTTAGCAAAGCCTAAGACATATCAACAAGTTGGGTTAGTGAAAAGAAGCCAAGGAACAGAACTTTCTTGGATCAGCTTGTCCAATATTTTCCCAAATAAGGGCAAATTTCCAAAAATGGAGACTCTACTCCCAGTGAAGAACCATTGATTTTCTACCAAAATCTGGTGGTGTCCAAGACTATTGACTCAGGAATTAAGGCTTTGCAGTGATTTTTTTCTGCTTCAGTCTGGTGCTATTAAGAGATGTGATCATGTCTATTTGCTGTAGCTTCTTAGTTCCTAGAAAATCCCACTGTTCCCAGGCACCAGGAGCAGCCGTGAAGTCAGGCAGCTCTGTCATCATATCTCTTGCCTTTGAAAGTGTACTCAAATCACAGAAGCAATCACAACAATCCTAATGATTGTATCCATTACTCAGAAATTATTCTGTGGGGCTTGAAAGAATCTCAACTTTTTCTGCTTGGGTGGCTTTCTTTTTGTTTCATGTGTTCCTCTCCATGGCATTAGTGTAAGAGGAGTTATTGTAGCATTTGTTACACTTTGCTGTCATGCCTTGTATAAGTGTCCTTTACCGCCACTTGAATGTAAGCTTTGTGAGGATGGGGATGTCTGTCTTGTTCATTAGGAGTCCTCACTTCCTAGCTTTAGGACTAGTACATAGTAGAGGCTCAAAAAAACCACTGATGATTAACTGAATGAAGCGACATCTGCCTAAGATGGAGGAGCTCTATTGTTCCCAGTTCCTTCCTCTCACAACCAAAATGGGAACACCCTGTGCATAGCAGAACAATCAGTTATAGGAAGACTCTGAAAAGCGGTAAGAAGGCAGACTGTCTAGGGACCTTTGGACATTAATGACATGGCAGTGAAGCTCTAAGTAAATCCTATTCTCATAGCCAAAGAATTGGGAAAAGGATTGCCTAACAGAGCAGAACATAATTTTGGCTGTTAATATATGCCCTACCCTAGACAAGCACTAATTGGAAATCTGCTATTGTCCTACTCCTCCACTACCTAGTAGTTTCAGTGGGACCAAACAGGAAGTAATCTTCTACAATCTGCCCTCCATGGAAACAAGAGTTATATGGTTCCCATTCTCCCCTCCCTCCAACTGTCTAGTGCCAGTGAGACTCAGGATGGAGCTAGTTCTCTGTCCTCTGCCCAACAGAAGCCAGTAGTGCTCTCTCATTTCCTTGCTGACGTAGTTCTGGCCTAATGGGGAACTGATATTCTATCACCTACAGTGGCATCCCAGTTCCCCATTAAGATAGTGTCAGTGGGATCTTCTAGAGATCTGAGTTTACAACTTCACCCAGAAGAAGAGAGACTTAAGGAGGCAGTAGAAGAGGACTAACTGGCATTCTCTTGCCCCGGCTGTCCTTCTCTGACACTGGCTTGGCCCAGCAGGGAGCTCAGTCTCTATCCCCACCCTGCATAAAAAAAGATAGAATGATGTGGCTGGAGGTGGAACTAGTCTGCAAACAATTCTCCCCACCCAGAATCAGCAGAGACCAATGGAAAGCTGAGCCTTCACCTACACTTGGAGGCAATGTGAGTTAAGTGTTCCACTTCCACTGGGAAGATGCCAGTGGAGTCAAGGGGCTGCTGCACCCCCAACCTGGCCATCTTCAGTGAGGGCAAGTCAGCCCTCTTGCTGCGGTGGTGACAGTAAGATACGGTAAGGAGCTGAACATCTACCCCCACTAAGACCTGTCCACCACATCTAAACACAGCGAGTGCCTGCTGAAAGAGAAGAGTAAGTATGATCCAAAGTCTAGCAAATAATCCCCAGAATATCCAGGATACACTCTAAAATCTCTCATCATATCAAGAACTAGGGCACTCACAACTTGAATGGGAAAGACAAGAAGCTGATGCCAACACCAGAATGAGCCAGATGTTGGAATTATCTGACAAGGCTTTGAAGGCAGCCATCATAATAATGCTTTCGTGAACAGTTCCAAACATTCAGCAAACACATGAAAGAAATGAAATATCTTAGCAAAAAAAAAAAAAAAAGATATAAAAAAGAACCAAAGAGAAATTACAGAACTGAAAAATAAAATGACCAAAATAAAATACTTGTTAGGCTCTGTAGTAGATTGGAGACAGTAAAGGAAATAACCTGTGCAGTTGAAAACTGATCAGTAGAAATGACCAAACCTGAATAACAAAGGGCAAAAAGAAACTAGAGAATGAACAGAACTTCAGGGACCTGTGAGACTATATCAACAGAACTAACATTCATTTCATTGGAGTCTGAGCTGGAGAGGAGAAAGCCTGCAGGGCTGGAAAAACATCTAAGAAATAAAGACTGAAATTTTCCCAAATTTGACAAAAAGTGTAAACCTCCAGATTTAAGAAGCTAAGCAAATCCTAATGGGGATAAAACCAAAGAAATTCACACCAGTTCTAAAAATTAAAGACCAAAAATAAAAAATCTTGAAAGGGAGTAGGAAGAAACGGTGCATTATCTATAGAAGACCACCAATTCAAAAGTTTCATCTGAAACATGGGGGCGAGCAGAAAGGGCCACAGCATTTGTCAAGTGATGAAAGACTAGAATTATCAACCTGAATTCTAGATCCAGGGTTAAAGCCTCTGCCTTCAGCTCAGGTCATGATCCCAGGGTCCTGGGATCGAGGCCCGCATCGGGCTCTCTGCTCAGCGGGGAGCCTGCTTCCTCCTCTCTCTCTGCCAGCCTGTCTGCCTACTTGTGATCTCTGTCTGTCAAATAAATGAATAAAATCTTTAAAAAAAAAATGAGGACATTCTCAGTTAAAGAAAAACTAAGAGAATTTGCCGCTAGCTGACCACTCTAAGAACGGCCAAAGGATGTTCTCTGAACAGAAAGCGAACGATGACAGCAGGCGGCTAGGAATTTCGGAAAAAACTGAACAATGGAATAGATAAAAATAGTAAATAAAAAAGACTGTCTTTTGCCTCAACAATTTTCTTAAATCCTATGTGATGGTAGAAACAAAAATTAGAATGTGATGTCTTGTGCTCAAGTATGTAGAGGAAATACTTAGGACAATTCTGTTTTTAAAGTAGGGAGAGTCAAAGGATCTAATGGAAGTAAGGGTTCTATGCTTCAGAGTAGAGTTTCAGTACCAGCCCAAGGAGAAGTTAGTGTTCATATTGTAATTCCTAGAGCAACTGCTAAGAAGATTATATGAAACAGTGGACTCAAAAACAGTAAAAATCAAATTGAAATTTTAAAGAATATTCAGGTAACCCACTTGAGACCAAAAAAGAAGAAACAGGCACCAAAACAAAGAGAACAAACGAAAAATAAAGAGGCCGACTGAAGCCCTAACGTAATAACTACCTCATTTTTTTAAAGTAGTCTCTACGCCTAATGCAGGGCTCAGACCCACAACCTCAAGATTGAGAGTCACATGTTCTACCAACTGAGCCAGCCAGGCACCCCAATAATTACTTTAAATTAAAAGATGGAGATTTTCAGATAAAAATATAACCAAACTCTATGCCATGTATACAAATCTTCTTTTAAACATAAGGCCACAGGCAGATGGAAAGTTAAAAGTTGGGAAAAGATATACCATGCTACCATTAATCAAAGAAAGCAGGAAAGACTGTATTAATATCAGATAAAGTAGACTTCAAAGCAAAGGAAATTACTAGAGACAAAGAAGCCTACGTAGTGTAGCATACACTACATAATGATGCAAGAAGACCTAAGTGAGTAAAGAGAGTAAGGGAGAAACCCAGCATTTAAAATATTCCGATTATGTCCTTTTCCTTGTTGACAAAATAAGAAATTGCAACATTTCCCAGTACATGGAGAAGGAGAGAGTCTCAGCCACTTTATGTGCTGCAGCTTGCTGACCTCAAAGCAGTCTTCCCATTTACAGGACTGTCTGGCCAGTTGTGGGGACCCTAGATACCCAGATTTTCCCATCATATCCTCAAATGCCATCTCCTCCCTCTTTGATGGGGGTTGTCTCCTAGGTGTGTGCTTTGAAACACTTGTGAGAGGTTTCAAGAGCTCCTTGTTCTGGTTATGGGTCCTTTGGTGAGGTTAGGTCACTGCTGAACAGAAGACAAACTACAGAGGAAGGAGAACACCAGGGGACCTTTGTGCCTCCCCAGTAATGCCTCCTGTAAGAGCAAGGCAGGGCCCTGTGGGAGAGAAGAGTGTCCCTCCCAGCATGTTTGATCGGGCCATTCTCCTTCGGTGGAACAAAGGCTCCTGATGTGCATGTCGGTGGCCTAGGCCCTTGCCATTCCCCAACACAAATAAAGGCCTTGGGTATACCATAGAACTCACATTCTGAATGCCCGCCAGACAGCCCTGCTGGCCCTTAGGAAGCAAACTCAGAAGAGTAACTTTCCTGACCATTCATTGATTCATCCTCGAGGCTGCAAGTACCACAATGAACAAGAGCAACCACAAAACCCAATCCGGCTCCTGTAGAGTTTACATACCAACAAAGAGGACAGTTTAACAAGTACTTATAATCATTCCAGTGGTAGGACAAAGGCAGCAATAAAATAAATAAGGAAAATGCGTGAAAGATGAGGCAGTAAAGTACCCTTTTTTTTTTTTTTTTTAGTTTATTTGACAGAGAGATCACAAGTAGGCAGAGAGGCAGGTAGAGAGAGAGGAGGAAGCAGGCTCCCCACTGAGCAGAGAGCCCAATGTGGGGCTTGATCCCAGGACCCTGAGATCATGACCTGAGCCAAAGGCAGAGGTTTAACCCACTGAGCCACTCAGGCACCCCTAAAGTACTCTTGTGATGAATGCTTGAAAGAGTGAAAAATGGCATTGGGGAGAGGGAGGGAGTGTTGCACAATTTTAAATAAGGTGGTTGGGGAAGACTTCATTGAGAAAGTGCTATTTGAGCAAAGTCCTAAAAGGAGATTGAGAAACAAATTGTGTGGTTACGTGAGTGCAGTTTGTCCTGGGATGGGCAAAGGCCCTGAGGCCAGATCATGCCCGGTGAGGTCTAAGAATGTCAAGCAGCTACTATAGCTAAAGAGGTCCGGGTAAGTTTGTCAAGAAAATTAAGGTGGGTTCACACAGGGTTTGGGAATATTGAAAGGTCACTGGTTTTTTTCTTGGCGGAATGTAGCAGTTTTAGAAGTCTTTGAGCAGAAAGATCTGATCGGACGTTTTAACACATGGCATTGCTGTCAAGAACTGACTCTAGAGGGACATGTGTGGAAGCTGGGACCAGCGAGGGGACACCTCTGCAGTGTTGTAGGCAAGGAACCATGCTGGCTCAGACCAGGGCCACGGCAGGGCACGTGATGAAAGTGGGCAGATTCTGGATGTGACATGAAGCTTTAGCTAATAGGACACCCTGCTGTGTTAGAAGGTGTGCATAAAAGAACAGGAGGAGTCCAAGGGCTGAGATTTTTGGAATCAGTCTCAAGATGAATGATGAAAGTTGCCCTGTCTGAAACAGGAAAGGACTGCAGGAGAAGCAGGTTAAGGGGGGCATGGCGTGGATGAGGGCAGACTTGGCACCTAAAGCCCGAAGACTGGATGGGATGGTAGCTAAGTGTATCAGGATATAAGAGTGCCAAGGACATTTAAAGGGTAAAGATAAGGAGGAACTGGCATAGGAGACAGAGAGAGAGCAGTCAGAGGAAAGGCAGTAGAGCAGGTGAGTACAATGTTCTAGAAGCCAAGTGAAGGCATAAGGAGGGAGCGAGCTGCTGGGTCTAGTGCAGCACCAAAGTCTTCAACCACCTGGGAAGGAGCAACTTTGACAGGTGCTGAGAGCAAAAACTTCATTAGACAGGGTTCAAGAGAGAGAATAAGGAGAAAAATTGGAGCAATGAGTGAAATATCTCTGATAAGCAGCTTTACTTGAAAGGAAAGGAGAAAAGTTGGATTATAGCTGGAGGGCTAAGTGGAGTTGCGTTTTGTTTGCTTTATTAAGATGGGTGAAATTATACCATGTTACCAGGCCAGCAGGAAGGTCTAGTGGGCGGAGCATGGGAAATGCAGGACAGAGAACTGCTGGAACGGCTTCCAGAGGCGCACGTGGAGTGGTTGCCCCTGCTAAGGGGGATGGTTTGTCGGTAGTCACAGGAGGGAGGCTGTGGTTGGGGTTCGGGTGCAGGAGCAGGGGAGGCGGGATGAGACCCTGCAAGATCTCCGCTGACTTCTTCTGTTGAGCTGCTGAACTAGAAGCAAGGCTATGCTGGTGTGCAGATGAGATGGTGGGGAGGCTCGAGGAGGGAGGGGTGGTGGGAAGAGTCCCCCAGAAGATGTCGTGGATGAGGCTGCCAGGCAGGCTTAAGGGTTTCCTGAACACCAGTGACCATGGACTTAAGGTCCGACTGGTGACATGGTTGGTGAGCTTCCCCAGGCACGTGAGCTGTGCTGACACAGATGTGGAAACAGACCTCACTCTCCAGCCTTCCCAACACCTGTCCTATGGTGGGAGAGGGAGCATCTTCCTTGCCTCCCTGCATCTAGTTAGGACAGAAGCCCCCTAGTTACCCATGGCTGGGTGGGTCCAGACCCACTGTCCTAGGTAGGCAGAAAAATACTCCCCTGAGCCACGGTGGTTGCTGAGAACAGTGTCCTGCCTACAAGGGTCTTGAGTCCTGGGGCAGGTCATTGAGACTCTGATGCAGCCTCTCTTCTGGTCGGGAGCATCCTGTGAGCTGGACCACCTTCTCCTTCAGTCGCTTTATTTCAGTGTCTTGTCTGAAGTCACTCTGTGCATAAGGCTTCCCCGTTCCCTAACTGGTTTCTCATGAGACTGAGACACCTGCCGCTTGCTCACTTTCTCTCCCTCCTCCTGTACGCTTTCAGGTTTGTGGTCCACGGGTGTTCAGGATGCCGGTGTAAATGAACAGTGCGGCGACATCCTCACCAACAAACGCTTCATGCTGGACATGCTGTATGCCCATAACAGAAAGCCCACGGATGACGAGGAGAAGGGGGAGGGCGAGAGCGGGAGGACTGAGCCGGGCGCCGAGGCGGTGGCCAGCCTGGCCAGCAGGATATCCAACCTGCAGGCCAACTCTCTGGCCCCGGATGACAGCGTCAGGAGGGTGGACGTTGGCTGTCTGGACAATCGGGGCAGCGTGAAAGCCTTCGCTGAGAAGTTCAATAGCGGGGACCTAGGGAGGGGCTCCGTCTCCCCTGACGCCGAGCCGAATGACAAGGTCCCCGAGAAAGCCTCCACGCAGCCGAAGACGGAATCGGACTACATCTGGGACCAGCTCATGGCCAACCCGAGGGAGCTCCGAATCCAAGACATGGATTTCACCGACCTGGGGGAGGAGGACGACGTGGACGTCCTGGACGTGGACCTGGGTCCCAGGGAGGCCCCGGGGCCGCCGCCCCCACCCCCGCCCACCTTTCTGGGTTTGCCGCCCCCGCCCCCGCCGCCCCTGCTGGACAGCGTGCCTCCCCCTCCAGTCCCCGGTAATTTATTGGCTCCTCCTCCAGTATTCAACGCTCCTCAGGGCTTAGGGTGGCCCCAGGTCCCCCGGGGTCAGCCGGCATTCACCAAGAAAAAGAAGACCATCCGTCTCTTCTGGAACGAAGTGCGGCCCTTCGAGTGGCCGTGTAAGAACAACCGACGTTGCCGAGAATTCCTGTGGTCGAAACTGGAACCCATCAAGGTGGACACGTCCAGGCTGGAGCACCTGTTTGAGTCTAAGTCGAAGGAACTGGCCGTCTCCAAGGTACCGCTGGCATCCCAAAGGCTTCTTGATTTGCAGAGCTCCGCTGTTGGGTAGGAGTGAGAGGTCTGTGGTGTGTAAAAATCGCTTCGCGCTGCTTTGGCTCCGTGGTAAAAGAGGCGGTTCATGTAACAGTCTGACCTTTCAGAGACTAGTCTGTGCCCTGTGCTAGACACAAGCTACCGCATGCAGGACCTTAACTGGCTAAGGCGGAGGGCAGCCTCCTAACACCCTTAGGCAAAGTAGCTTTCAAAGAACCAAATCACCCAGAGGAAAAGGCAGAAAGTGTCGCCAGGGAGTATTGGCATAGCCCAGCCATAGACGCTGATGCCAACGAGAGGAAAGCAGTCTTGCACATTTATCAAACGCACGAAGTTTATCCCTGGGTCTGCTTACTCTTCCGTTGATTACAGTGGGTGCTGGTGGTGGTTGGAACCTCATCTGGAGCCACACAGTAATTTGGAGTGTGCAGATAATCCGCATTTATCGCGGTTTAGTTTTAACTGTGTGTGTTGCTGCATTTATCAGCGTTTGGGGTGAGTGTAAAGCTACCTGAGTCAGGCTCCCCCACCTGCCAGTGGAGTACCAATTCTGAATCAAAAAGATTCAGAAATCCAATTCTGAGTCAAAAAGATCAAATCAACTTCAGGATAAGAGTGCCCTTTAGACAGGGAGCCAGGGGGCAGTGTCAGTGCCGGGGGTGGCAGGGTGGTGTGGGGGTGCTGGGGGGGGGAGCAGGTAGGGCTGCTTTTCCCGAGTTGGCCTTTACCCTGGTGTCGATTTCTGCTCAGTCTCAGCAAGGATGTGAATCTAAACTATTCCAGCCTCAGGAATCCCGCCCCCCCCAACCCTGACACCCAGCCCCGAGTCAGAATGTAAGCTTCCTCCTGCTTATAAAGCCAAACAGCTAGGATCCAGCACAGCGAAGCTTGTCCTGTCAGTGCTCTCCTTTAGCCGAAAGTAGACCCCCTTTTGTCCTCTCTCAGAAATGACATCGGGGAAAGTGAGGTTGGGCACCCGCTCTGTGTGTCTGTGTCCTGACTTTGCCGGGACTGGGGGCATGTGGTACTGATCCTGCCACACGCCCCCTAGAGTTCTTCCAGTGCAGTCTGGCATTTGGGACAAGACAGGCCTGGCTGGTTCCAACAGCAGTCTTTGGTGGCCCCGAGTTCCCCGGGGCCTGCTCTCACCACCCTCCAACCCACTGATCTAGTTGGCTGGCCTCCCTCGGCCGCCACCTCCCACGTAGGCTCCTCTGGCTGGTGTGCCCTCTGGGCTTCCCCTGGGTGCTCAGCCCCTGTAGGTGGCTGGCCCTTGACACGGGTGGGAGGAAGACAAGGGAGTAGCAGTTTGGCAGTGAAGTTACTTCTGACTTCATTTTTACAAAGGAAATAGCAAGATTAAAAGCTTCACTGAGAAAACCCCACATGGGCAGTCCACTTGCCTCCCTCCTTCTCTTGGCTCTACTCTGGTTGGTGACAAAAGTCTGGTCAGTGCCCGCTCAGTAGCCCAAAGTTCCATTCTGGCAGGTGGTGACCTCATAAAATAGTTTATTGCCGGGCGGAAGGACAAATGTTTGCCTGGTTTTTATAAGGTGAGAGCATAAGAGAAACGTAATAGTATATTGAAAAATTTACCAAATGGATTCAACCATGTTCTTCCATGGGACCTAGAAAACCATACCTTTGCTCTCTGGGTGGGACCGGGGTCTGGGCACAGATAAGAAATGTGAGCAGGAACTAATTCACAAATGTCACAGAAGGTGAAAATGCACATTAGGAATAAGATACATCACAGTGGAGGGTTGAATCCCTTAAGTGTAGCTTAGTAAAGCTTCAATTTTATTTCTGTTTCTAATTCTCTACTGTGATTTTCATAGAACACAGCTGTAAACAGCCACTTCCGAATTCTGGCTCATGAGAAGTTCTTCATTAAACACAATAGCGAGCAACACAAATAAAAAGGAATAGACTTCACAAGCCAACACAGAGCAAAGGGAATCGGTTTTGGGTTTTGTCAGAAAACTTACACCAGACCAGAGTTCTGGAACATGCTCGTGACATCCGGGTCGCCTCCAAAATAAAGACTCCTGTTCCAGATCCAAGGCTGGGTGACCACTTAGTGGAAATAAGAACAGAAAACTATGCTTTTGTGTTTCCTTTCCAAATAGTTTTTGGAACTGGAGCCATTTTTCTCTCTCAGCACAAAATATATATAGCTTTTTAGTAAGATGACTTTAATTATTTTCTGTGGAGAAAGGCAGAATTCTTGTGCTACATTTCATCATGTTGTGCTTCTATTGCTGGGGTAAGGTGTGGCAAATCACAGAGGAGATCATAGGAGTGACCTCAGAGAAGGATGTCAGGGCAGAAAGCCCTGGAGGTAAGGGGAGATACCTCTGTGGATCTGCTGTCATCCTGAGGAAGCCCCAGGAAGTGGTCTTCAACCCGTGTGCCCAATCAAGAGTAGCAAAGCCCCTCCAGCTCCCAAAAGGCAGTTTTTAGATCCTAAGTTACAGACAGACCCAGACATGTGTGGAGTGGGAGAGGAAACAGAAGGAAGAGACTTGGTCTCCCCTTCTGGGGACTCCCTCCTGTCTTACTCCCTTGGGCTCATTAGGTTTATCATGGGGAGGGAGCTCCAAAATGGGTTTGAAGAAATTTTTTCAACTTTATTTACCCTGGCATTTTAAAGTAGATCAGAAACGATTAGCATGGACTTGTTAAGAAAATTCAGAGAATGCTGGTTTATTTGGTCTGGGGTGAGCCCTAGCCTGGGTTATTTTTAAAAGCTCCCTAGGGACTCAACCAAAGTTGCACCCCACTGATTTAAAGCAAAAAATCAGACACCAATGAGGAGAGCATTGATCCCACCCCCCCCCACGCACACACCACCATTCTCCGTGTTGACTCCCCCACCCCCTACCCCACTCAGTTTTATTCTCCTGGGAAGAGAGTCAAGTTTTCCTACCCTGTATTCTAGTTCAGGACATACGGAAAAGCTATTTTATTTAACATCATGCACAGAGAAAACCCGACATTGGGACTTCAGTGGGCTGACCATACATTCTGTGTGTCAAGGTTGGCCCAGGTGTGTTCCTGTTGTCCTGGTGTATTAAGAGCTCTTCCTTGCTCTCCAGGGGTGTCCTGGTTTGGGTAATACACATACTCCATTCCCATGGGAAATGCAGCTGTTTTGCAGCTGGTCTCAGCTTCAGATGACTGCTGCAAAAGAACTGGGAAACTAATACTTTTTTTCCCAAAACTTCATGATAAGGCAAGCCTATTCTGGCAAGTTCCTCAGAAACTCCATTCCGAACTATGGGATTTTCAGCCTTTATTTAGACATGGTTGGGTGATGTTGTTGCCTTAATGCTCACCCATGTGTATCAGTCTCCCTTGTTAGAGGACTTAGGAAAATTCCACAGTTGTCCCATCTTTATGACATCTGTATCGTGGCCTCATTGTCATTGTCACTTTCTCAACAGACAGTTTTGAAAATATCCTCTGGCGTCACTCTTTTGGCAGTTAGTGGGGAGTGAGGAGGAATGATTTATCATCGTGGAGCCCATGTTTGCTGAGCCAGACCAGGGTTTGTGACAGCGAAGCCGAGAAGCATTTTGAAAGGTTGTGCATTTCTTGGGAGTGCTCTCCAGCTTAGGGCTATTCATCTAATAAATCACATCCTGAGTGCAGTTCCTATGTTCAGTCACGGCACCATTGGGTGACAGGTTCTGTACACCGAAGATCCACTATTTAAAGGTTGTGTCCTTTATTTCTAGTGAAATCAGTCTTTAAAAACTCAAAGGAGTGACTCCTCATGGTAGCATTAGGCAACTGGAAACCATGCCGTTTACCTGCCCAGATTGCATGCCTCCACACCTGTCCCCTCCCCCCCCCATGCTTTTCATTTCATATTTGCCCCTCATGAGGAATTTTCTGCCTTCACTGGAGCCCTACTCTGGACCTTGGTCCTCCTTATCATGGTATGCCACCGGCAGAAGCCCCAGGACTGTGTGGAGAGGAGGAACCAGATTGTCTGTTTTATTTCCAAGAGCCTCACCCGTGATGTAGTTGCGTGACGTTAGCTGTGGCAGAATGTGTGGCCATGTCTTCAGGGGTCAGCTGCACCCAACCCCAGAGCCTCCCATGCTGCCTTACCCGTGAGTGTGGAAAGACTGTTTTTTCTCTATAGCTGTCCACTTAGCTCCCTTTCCTGGGATGTGAACTTGGCATTTGTTGGGTATGTCAGTCTCACTGTAATGTTGATAAAAACTTCCTGCATTTTCTGTAGCTGTCAGGACTTTATCCTGCATCATTCATAAAAATGGCAGGACCAGTCCTCGTTACATTTGAGAATGGACAGGAGGACCCTGTTACTGTTATTCTATTTTAAGAAATGTCCTCTTATCTCTTGCCTTTTGGTTCCTATTTTTAAATTGCATTCCTCTTGAAAGAATACCTTTCTACTCAACTTTGCTGTCTCAAAAGTCGAAATCAATAACTCTGATTGCATGAGAGATCATTTAACGTCTATGACCCGTTATGCCCTGCTCCAGACCAAGGAGATCAGACTCTCAGAGGATAGAACCCAAGCGTCACTGATGTTTAGAAGTACCACTGAAGATTCTTTGTGTACCCACAGTTGGTAAAGCATTGGTCTTAAAAAACCTACATTTTCTGGTTTCCCTTCAGAAAGTGTCTGTAGATCTATCAGGCCTCTTTCCTCCTCAGATACATGATGTTGAATTTCTCCCAGCTAGTGATAGTGACTAAATGTTTACCCATTCTGCCATCAGTCATGGAGGCAGCCATGTCTGCTGGAAAAGGAGACTCTCCTGTACTTCCTCCGGAACATCCCTTTGTGTTAGTCCTGGAGACTAGTCTGTTAGCTTCAGAAGGGAATTTGGCATGTGGAAATCACCATGATAATCCTTGTTAAAAACAGAATCCGTGATGTTCTCTACATTCTTTTTTGCAAAATCTTTAGTACCCCTGAAGGTGCACTCATTTTCTGGGATTCAGTGTGCCTGGAGGTCTGCACAGATTCTGATGAACTCCCATGAGCTATTTTCACTCATTCACAAAGCCCCATGCAAGTTGATCATGTCCCCAGCAAGCAGCTCTGTGGGCTACATTGACTATGGAGTCTCTTCCCTTTCCTCTGGAATTGTCAATCTTCAGAGTGGGGACACTGATCTGATCTGACAGTCCTATTTATGTAGGTGCCTTTGATCAATAAACGTGGTAGATGCATTAGGCATGAAAAATATACATTGGTAGACCACATGTTTTTAAGATGTCAATAGAGTAAAAGCAATAAAAAGAACCACTATTGGTGAAATAGCTAAGAGATCATTTTAAAAAGCACTATGTTCTGGGATGCCTGGGTGGCTCAGTCAGTTAAGCATCTGCCTTTGGCTGGGATCATGATCCCAGGGTCCTGAGATCAAGCCCCAAGTCACTCTCCTCGCTCAGTGGGGAGCCTGCTTCAGCCTTTGCCCACTGCTTCCTCTGCTTGTGCTTTCTCTCTCTCTCTCTCTCTCTTTCTTTCTCTCTCTGACAAAGAAATAAACAAAACCTTAAAAAAAAAAAGGAAGCACTGTCTAGGTATTGTCATAAGGACTTTATATGTATTAATACCAGTAATACCATTCTGATAGTTCTGGCAAATCCTTCTGTAGTGCCCACCATAAGGTAGGCTGCTCTACATCATTTTCCTCATTTATTCTCATAAAAAACCTTGTGAGATATGTGCCAGAGAGGAGACTGAAGGTCAGAGAGGTCCAGTGACTTTCCAAAATCACACAGTCACGAGTGGTCAGATCCCAGATGAGGCTACTTTTAGGGCTCCCAAGTCTGTCCATGTGATGTTTGGATTCCATTTTATTTCTACTATTTCTTAATAAAAGGTCATCATCTTAGGAGAGTTCTGTCTCCCACATCCCAAATCTCAAGAACTCTCAGGGAGGAAAGGATTTCTGGAAGGAGGCTCCTGGGGGTCCAGGCTTTGGGGACAGTGTGCTAGACTAGGACTTGGTGGAAAGTGAAAATAGAAACAGCAGACTCTGGGGTGAGTGGTAGTGAGGCAGGGTGGGGAGACCACTGTGGAGCTGTCTCCAAACGTGCCACTTCTCCAAATATGTCCTGAAGGGTTCATGGGAAAATAGGAACTTCTTTAAGGGGTATGAAGTACCCCAGGAAGAAGCCAGGCTCTGCTTTGCTTCCAGAAAGCCCGGTTTACCTGAACTCTTGAGCAGAACCAGGCAGCAATGCTTAGCATCTAAGAGAGCACCACCTTTGGAACCCCAACTATCGGGCATCCTCTAGCATGCCAACAGTTGCCTTTCCAGAAATACTGTGTCTGGGGAAATGCTTCGGCCTTGGATGCCATGTAGGGCTTGTGTTTGTTTTTGTTACTGCTTCAGCCAAGAAGATTGTGGGAGTGGGTGGAAGGAGTTCAGTGTAGATGGCCAAACTGGTAAGAGAAGAGGTTACTCTCCACGAAAAGAGATGCTGTCAAGGCAAGGAGAGACCTTTTGGAAGGAGTAGGAAGGAGGTCTCTAAAGCAGTCCAACCCCTTTTCCAAGCTGTGCAAGACGACTAAAGTTCCAGCTTCCAGGAAGGCAGAATTGAGCCCTTCCAGGAAAAAGTTTCATTTGGGGAGCCCCCAAGGCCATAAGGGTTTCTGAGAAGCATAGAGGAGGTCATCAATTTAAGTTGTTGTTGCTAGCTGCTAAGGCATGGGGGAGGGCTCTGACCATTCCTGGCAGTCCTCGATTTACCTAGTTGTCCGCTTTCTGGGTTGAGTTCTGCTCTCTGGAGCTAATCTGTTCTAAGACGCGTAGTCCTGCAAACAGGTACTCTGTCACAGGACCATGTGAAGGACATCATGAAGGTCACTCTTGTTGTTCTGGGGCTTTGACCACAGAAATACAATTGAGGTGGCTCAGACTCGATGACTACTGATCCTGAGATATGGACATGTGCTCCCGGGCACAGAGAAATTTGGCTCACCCTTGAAGTTGCTGCTCTAGGTTATTGTAGGAGGGAAGGAGAGAGTCGAAGGTCCCCACATGACCCCTCCTTTTTCTTGGGCAGGATGGGCCCTGGGGGCTCTTGCATGCTCAGCAGTGCCCAGTGAAGTCGGTTTTAATTTTGAAGAAGAGCATTTAAAACACCTCTTGGATAAAATTCAGAGATTGAAAAATTCAGTTTCAGATATTACTTTAATTCTTATTCTTTCCTTCACCAAGTGGGTCGAAGGGCTCTGAAAACACATGGAGTGATCTTTGGGGCCAGCTCTCCCTGTCATTTCAGGATGCTCGGCAGCTCTGCTGCTCCCTGACTCTTAGGGGAGTGTGTGGGAGTCTCCACGGGTATAAACTGAGTTCTGTTAGAAATGGGAACCAGGACGTGTCCAGCTCAGAACCATCGCATAGGTGTCTGTCGGTGGTTTGCCATATGTTAATGCTGACTGGGGGAGAGACTGAAATCTGAGAGGTGCTTCTCTCTCCAGCTGTTTGCCATGGGGCTGTGTCTCCTCCGAGGGGGCATCTTTTTCTCATTTGCACATAGGCTGGGTTGGGCTGAGTCTGCTCATGCATCTTTCCAGGCTCTTGGAGTGAGAGGGGCTATATAGATGAGGGGCTAAGGGCTAATGATTCCCAGGGAATCCCTGCCTTCCAGGAACGCCTCCTGTCCTGGAGCCTGGCTGTAGGTACTTGTTTCTCCTGCCATGCCTGCTGCCCTCCTCAGGTGGCACCAATTCCTCCTGCTCACAGGATGTCTACCGTGGGTCTCCGGGCCTCTTGTCCTGGCATCCCTCTTCGTTGCCTCTATCCAGCATTTTGCCAAACCTTTTCTCCTTCCTTCTTCACTTTCCACACACAAAATAATATCTTAAATTCAAAACTGAATTTCAGGGGCTCCTGATAAGCTTCCTTGATGAAATACATAGAAGATCAGTTTGTCCTGTGGAGTGGGAATGCTTCTGCACCACATGTCCCTGGGCCTTCAAAACTGATCACACCCGCAAGAATTGTTCCTCCTGGCCACCAGACCCCAGAACAGCTGGATGCTTTCAGTTCTTTTCTTCGTGAGGAAATTTTAATTTATCCCCAAATGCATATTTAGGGATTTAAAATAGAATTTTAGCAATTGAGTTGGGAAGGGCTCAGGAGGACGTAAGGAACCACAGCCCATTTCTCCTTGCCAGGTTCCAGCCTCCAGTGTTAGAGCAAGCCAGCTTCTCCAGAGAGCTCAGCCGCTCGCAGGCCTGGACTGTCGGAAGGGCCTCGGCACAGCCGAGCGACCGTCAGCAGCATCAGCTGCGCCGCTGTGGCCTGCATGCCGCAGACTGGAGCAGTTGGCTCCTGAGGTCCCCGGCCTGTGGCCCTCGAGCCTCCGGCTTCATCCCTGGCAGTTCCCAACAAGCTAGACAAAGCCTCTTCTTCGCTCCTGATCTCCACTCCCCGGTTCCCGGCTCCGTCCTAGACATTGTTTAGGGCCCAGCTCAAGTGTCAGCCCCTCCAGACCCTGACCCCCTCCTCCCCCAGGTGAGGTAGTTGCCCCGCTGCTGAGCGCTTTCCCATGGGGGGCACACTGGCCATCGTGCCGAACAGGTCTTTGCCTTCAGGAGATGCACTGTGCCTTATTCATCATTGTCGTCCTGGGCGTGTTACATACCTCCCGGCTCTGTTTTGTCTCAAGGGAAATCTGAGCATGAACAGGTGCCTGCTGAGCCGGATCCCTTTTCCTTGCCCCCATTGCCATTCACCCCTAACTTCTGGAGAGCTGAGGGGGAAGAGCGTGGAGGGCCTAGTCATCTCGGCCCTGGCACTTGTTGCTTTACCACCTCACAGACTCGTTAGGCTCTGGTCATGTGCTAGCCCATGGCCAACCCTCCCCCACCCAGGGAGCACCCAGGTCAGCGGGGAGCCATACACATGAGGGCTTCATGAGGACAGCTGTCCCCTCTTTGGCCTCTGTGCCCATTCACCCCTCATTCTTCTTGAGCAGGTTCCCTTTGGTTTCCCTTCCTTGGAAGGCTCTTCTTCTACCCAGTGGGCAGCCACCTGGTGTCTAAGTTCGGCAGGTCCTCTGTAGGTGGGGGCACAGGAGGTTGAAATGGTGGGAAGACCCTTGAGATGATGCATCTAGGATGTAGAGGGGCTGACTGGCCAATGACGTTGGATTTTCCTCATCACTCTTCTCTGCATGTATACTGATGGTCTCCGCCTCTGGGCTCATACCATGTGCGCTAGGGCCAACCAAGGCACATTCTGACACCTTGCAGCCTGCAGGAAAGGAGCGCTGAGAGGTTTTAGTTTTGTTTCCACTGTTTCTGTGGAAAAAAACAGGTTTTTTTTTCTTGCCAAATATCACATTTTTCCCAATTGAAGGAAAATCAATTTTATTTTGTAATGTGTCTGACTCGCGAAGTTCCATTGCTGACCATGCTTGGCGGCTTCTCAGAGCTAATCCTTGATCTCTTTCTTCTGTGCTGAGCAGTAGCCAGTCCTTTCCTGAGCTGAATCGGGGCCATTTGTTTTCATCTCTAAATAAGCAGTGAGTTTGCTTTTAATAATGAAACACAGAAAAGACCGAAGATGACGCATTAATCTTGGATTCTCCTTATTTTATTACCAAGAAAACTGCTGCAGATGGAAAAAGGCAGGAGGTCATCGTCTTGGACCCCAAGAGGAGCAATGCCATTAATATTGGTCTGACAGTGCTGCCCCCTCCAAGGACGATTAAGATAGCCATTTTGAATTTTGATGAATATGCCTTAAACAAAGAAGGAATTGAGGTAAGAGAAGTTTTATGAAGCATTATTCGTGTTCTGTTAACGTGTCCCATATGTAAAGCATTACTGTGTCCAATATGACTTTCTCCACAGGGTGGCTTGCCATTTTTCTGTTTCAGCCAGACTCTGAATAATGTTAAAAATTCTCACTTTTTTTTTTTTTGTTGTTTTTTAAAGTTCTGGGTCATGGGGGAAGCCCCACTTGGCCTGTGAAGTTCAGTGAGCCTCACTCTCTGGTTCGTTTACTGCCTGCCTTCTGACCATGTTTCCACCTCAGTGTGGAAGAAGAGAGGACAACTTTCTGTGGGGACTGGTGGGGGCTTCTTCCACGTCATTTCCAACCAAATGGACTGAACGAACAGTTTCACGAGTAGGGCTTTCAACGTGTGCTCACCTCCTGGTGAATGACTTTGGTTCTCTCTTAGTGCTCATTGGGACATGTAGAGCTAGTTTGTGGGTTGATAAGCTGGAGGAGCCATGCCACCTGCACCATTAGCTGTTGCAGGAGAGAGAGGATCCCTGGCTGGGACCACATGGCCTGCCGGGCTCGGTGTTCTTCTGCCATGCCCCATTCTGTGTCCACCGTGGGCTGCGTGTGGCAAGTTAAATCTCCTCGTCTAATAACGAAGAGTGAGTGGGGCAAGTGGCCCATCACATAGGCTCCTCCGGATAGGCAGTATAGCCTGGGGCTCAATGGATTGTCATGGGGTTGTGAGGACACTGCTTTGTGGTGTTGGGTGACACCCACTCAATCCTTCCTGTTGGCAAGGAGGCTGGGGTCCCTTTAAAGCCTTCCCATAGTTGGGGTTCATTCATATGCAGGGTTCTCTGAGGGACTGGAGAATGGGCGGGAGCAGTGAAGACTGGCTGCAGAGGGAGAGCAAGCCCCTCAGAGAGGAAGGGCCCAGGACCATGGCACAAGGCTCGTCCATGGTCCCAAGTGTGGGAAGGAGCAGTGGGGCCCATGGGACCAAGTGGGTCTGAACCCAGCAGGTCAGGCATCCCTCTGTACTTTGGAAAGAAGAGGCCCCCGGAGGAAAAACTGTGCTCCTAGAGGCTTATCCTGAGTTAGTAGTTTCCCTTCAAAATTCATGTTCTCCCACAAGCTCAAAATGTGACCTTATTTGGAAATAGGGCCTTGGCAGAGGCAATCAAGATAATGTCATGTTCAATTAGGGTTGGCCCTACTGCAGGGATTAATGTCCATATAAGAAGAGGGAAGTTTGGGCAGAGAAACAGAGAGGGGAATGCCATCCTGTGAAGACCAGAACACAGGGACACACATAGAACAGACTGCCATGTGATGACCGAGGTAGAGATGGGAGTTGATGCATTTAGAAGCCAAGGGACCCCAAGGATTGCCTGCAACTTCAGAAGCTAGGAAAAGGTGAGGGGAGCCTTCGGAGAGAATGCCACCCTGCGGACACCATGATGTTGGATTTGTAGTCTCTCAAACTGAGAGGATTCTGTTGTTTTAACCACCCGGCTTTGTAGTCCTCTGGCAACACTAGAAAACCACTGTGAGGTCTGAACTGCTCAGCTCTGAGAAACACACACACACACACACACACACCCTGTTCCAGGAGCCAGGCACAGGGAGGAACATGCATCTGCTTTCTGCTTGGAAAGGAAATTGAGCCCCGAGCCCTGGAGTTCAGCCAGGTAGCCGAGCAGGGGAATCTGCCTAGGTGGGCAGCCAAGGAGTGCGAGCACGCGGCCGATTGAGGCAGGAGAGAGCCGGTGACAGCAGGCAGGTACAGAGAGGAACACTGAGGCAGCTGCTAGACAGTGAGAAGGCGGCAGGCCAGGCCTCAGTGTGAGGCAGTCCCTCTCTGGGGCCCCCACAGAAGTGAGGAAAGAGAAGAGCATTGGCTGGTCCCTAGGCAGGTGGGAGCTGCCAGCCGGAAGAACCCAGTGCAACGTGTCTTTCATCAGGACGAGCTACGTGGTAAGGCCTAGCACACGTGCCAACCGTCCTGTTGACTTAGCAGTGTCCTTTGGAGACTGCAAAAGCTTCAGATTCATACAAAGAGAGGCTTCAAATGCAGCCAGAGCCAGCCTGATGGAAAGGGAAAATGACCTCTTCCCCTGTTACAAATATTTCCCCTTCTTGTCATGAGAACTTGAAAGTCTGTCAGGAAAGACTGATTCCTTTGGATTTTGCCTTTGTTCTTTCCTGAAATGTAGCTCTGTGGGTAGGGAAAGTTTCAGATACAATAAGTTACTTTGATTTTAGAAGAACGCAGATTACTTTTTTTTCCTGACTGGTTTCCAGTGAGGACCTTTTCGATCCAGGAAGGAGCAATGATAACAATAGTAGTGCCGCTGAGGGCTATGGGAACAACAGCGTGGCACTAAACGTGACTTCCGTGGCTTTCTTCCTGTGGGCCAGGCTCAGGCCAGGTGCTCTACACAGATGCTCGTGAGGTACAGCTATTAGGTTCCCCATCTTGAAGATGAGGAGAGAGAGTCCCAGTTTCAGTCAGGGCCCAGGCTCATGTGACAAAAAAGAACAAGAGGGAATCTGAAAGGTTAGGGAGAAGACTCCCGAGGCCAGCCGTCGGCCTCACAGAGCCACCTACAGGGCGCCCCCCCCCCCGCCCCGCTGGAGGTAGGTGATGTGCGTAATGGTTACAGCAGGAGGATGCAGCCATAGTACCACTGCTGAACCCTTCCTGGGCATTCGTTGTGTCCTGAGTGCTTAGTCAGTGCACCCTGCGCACAACACCAGAGCGGGGGCGGCACTTTTTTTTTTTTTTTAAATCACAGTGTTTATCTAAATAGGGTTTCTGAACTGTGTCACTACTGACATTCTGGATTAGATGGTTGTTGTCCCCTATGTCGTAGGATGGTTAGCAGCGTCCCTGGCCTCCACCTAAGGAGGTCAGTGGTACCTCCCCAGTGGTGACAACCAAATACATTTCCAGCTTTGTGAGAAGTGCCCTGGGAACAAAAGTCCCTGTGAGAATACCCGATCTGAAGGCTGCCCATGTGAATCCAGGGACCGGGTCTATTTTTCCTTCTTTCTTTCTTTCCTTCCTTCCTTCCTTTCTTTCTTTTAGATTTTATGTATTTATTTGAAAGAGAGCGAGAACACAAGCAGGGAGGAGAGGGGGAGGGGTAGAGGGAGAAGCAGACTCCCTGCTGTGTAGGGAGTCTGGCCAATCAGGGCTCAATCCTAGGACGCTGAGACCATGACCTGAGCCAAAGGCAGTTGCTTAACCGACTGAGCCACCCAGGCGCCCCCAGCGATCATGTATATTTTTCAGTTCTGGTCTGTCATGCCGAAGAGTCCAGTGGAAACTGGACACACTCCTTTGGTCACCTGCCACCTCTGGTCATTGAGCTCCCAGACCTGAGGGGGCATAACTGGTCTAGATTCATGTCCTGAGCCACTACCCGGAACTTGCTCTCTAGGCTTGTTGTTCAAGAGCTAAGTCAGGACTGAGAAGAGATGGAAGTCGTGTACTTACAGATCTTTGCTAATAAGATTTCCAGCTAATGCCCGAAGGGCCTTTTGCCAAACAAGCTGTCTGCTTCTTGGACGCAGGCACTGTAGCATGGTACCATGGCTTAAAGGGGCCATTTGAAACCTCTGTGTACCAAATGTGATTACGATGGATTAAATTACATCCTGTGGCTTTGCTTAGCAACCCAGTGATATGTATCTGGCTTCTTCACGAAAACCTGAGAGAGTGCTTAACTAACTTCATTAAGGAAATAATCTTTCATAAGAGCATTAAACTTTAGAGCACATTTTGGGTCCATCTCTAAGTAGTATTCATGGTATTTTTCCAAATAAAGCATGCCGTCAGCTTATCATAAATGAAGTATGAAGGGTTTTTCTCTTTTTCTCTTGCTTTTCTAACTTTTGTTGTAGGTATCTACAGAGGGTGGTACAATTGGTTGGCCCCAAATGACACTCACCTCGACTCACTTTGGTTGCCAGGGCTGCCAGCTTCCTAGGAACCAAAAGTCCCTTCAAGCACATACACAAAACCAGAGCACATTTTCAGGCCGTGTGTGCTGTGTCGCCCCTGTTCAAGTGGGCTCTGGACACACAGATGAGCCCAGGCCTAGGAACCATGGTCACTCAGCCAGGCCAGGGAACTAGAATGTCCCTGCAGCTGGGTGCCTTAGCCATGCCGGTGGTTCTGCCTTTCTGGCTGAATAGCCACAGGTCATGGAAATGGTGCTGGGAAAGTAGGAGCAGCCCCCTTGGTGGCTCTCCAGCTCGGCCTCAGCTGTTCGAGCTGACCTTCAGGCAAAGCACTTGACCTGCAAATTTGATGCGACCACTTCTGCCCCACATGCCTCACTGAGGAGTCACCAAAATGAAGGAAAAGATAATCAAGATACCTTGAGAAGAAAGGGAAGAAATCCCTGCAGGAGAGTAAGTGCATGAATAGAGAACCATTGACTCGTGAGGTTATGTGGGTTGTACACAGACCAACCCCAGCCCTAAGGGCCCCAGCTTTCTGCTGTTGTCCCCAAAATCTCCAGGCTAGATTCTCATCCAGAGCTCTAGCCAGGTTCTTCTTGAAACTCATGGGGCAGAACAGTTCCTCATGTTAGTCTTATCTGCAGGTGAATGACATTGACATGGCCAAGCCCAAAAGCCTTTGGGTTCATAAAAATGAGACCGCTCTATTTTTCTCTGGACTCCAGTTTTGAGATAACCAAGTAAGGTAGACTTAGGGTGGTGCTGGTAGGACTCCGTCTGGGAGAAAGCAAAAAAAAGAAAGCAGACACGGAGATTATTGCGTAGTGGTTTTGTTTGATGTCTTTTTCCCTGTGAAACCAAATGGTGACCATAAAATCATCAGTAAATTCACAGACATGGTAGAAGAACGAATTAAAGGTACCTCTTCCCACTCAGCCCTTGTCACCTGCTCCTCGAAAGGGCTATCGTCTCACCAAAGGTGGCTTCAACCCACCGTTTCCCCATCTTACGGCTATTTTTATTGCCAGGGATGTGTAAAAAAAAATAAAGTGAAATAAACTGACAGATGGCAACCTCATAAATCTTCAGTGGTGAACAAATGGTTTAAATTAGTCAGAGAAGTAAAAAACAAAAGTAAGAGTGTGTGATTACTTTTCCCAAAGGAAAGAAACAGCTAAAGTCATTGCAGGAAAATGCCTTCTGAGGAAGGGGGGAAAGGTGTTGACAATTTTTTGTTTTGGAATTCTCGTACATGCTTCAAGCAATGTAAGCGGTAAGAAAATAAAAATACAGATTCAGCTCTTGCTTTGAAGGTTGGTTCAGTTCAGATTGTGGATGTTTTTAAAGGGGTGACATCTGCTCAGATTGTTTTGGTTATTTTTTAACACCATCTGTGTGGACAGGTGGGAGCGAGAGCATTGTTGCCGACTGTGTACCCGGATGCTCAGATTCTGCCCACACCATCTCAGTGTTAAGGCCATGGTGAAGGGAATGGTGGCTCCCTTCTGCAGGGTCACCATGACCAAAGCATGGAACATGTGTCTTCAGTGCAGTCTGGCACCACTGGCTTCTAAGAAACTATAGAGATGACCAGCCCTGGGAACTCTCAGCAGACCCAGGATGCCAGACACCCCACCCAGACAAATTCCAAACCAGTCATATGCACGTTTGCATGGATTAGGCTGTCTTGTTCAGTTTTTTAATTTTATTTTTAATTTTTTTGCATCAACACAAAGGCAGATTGACTTGTTTTGGTTCTAGGACTTTTAAAGTCTATAAAATCATGGAGTGACCCCTGTAGTCAGGATTCAGATCCATCCTGTGTCCCAGAACAGGTCTTACACTAGCTCTTTCTAGTCATACCCATTCACCCACCTGTAGCCTCTGGTGACCACTGATCTCTTCCATGACTACGGTTTTGTCTTTTCGAGAATGTCACGTAAATGGAACTATGCAGTGTAATCTTTTGAGAGTGGTTGCTTTCACTCAGCATAATGGATGATTTGAGATTCATCCAAGTTGTTCTGTGTAGCTAGAGTTGGTCCCTTTTCTATCGTTGAGCACCGCTGCATTACAAGGATGTACCATGGTTGGTCTGTTCATCTGTCCAAGGATCATGTAGCTTGGCCTGGTTTTTGGCACTTGTGAATAAAGCTGCTACAGACACATACAGGTTTTTATGTGAACATTAGTTCTCATTGTTGTGGGGTCAACAGCTACAAATGGAATCACTGGGTCATATGGTAAATCTCTGCTTAATGGGTTTGAGGAACTATAGTTTAGTCTTTGTTCTCTTTACAGTGTCTTTTACAGAGGAAAAGGTTTTTAATTTGGATGAAGTTCAGTTTCTCAACCTATTCATTTTTGCCATCGTGTCTAAGAGTTCATTGCTCTAACATGGGTCACAAAAATTTCGTTCAGTGTGTCCTTTTAAAAGTTTTGTAGTGTTACCTTTGACTTTGAGATCTGTGATCCCTTTTGAGTTAATTTATGTGTAACGTTTAAGGTTTAAGATTTTTTTTTTTTTTTGCATATGGATTCCAGTTCCAACACCACTTATTGAAAATACTATCCTTTCTTTAGTGAACTGTCTTTGCACCTTGGTCAAACTCACTGGGCTGTATTTGTGTCTTCCGTTTCCTCCTTGTATTGTCCCACTGATCCGTGTATGTTTCCCATGCCTGTGTCACACTGTCTTGTTCCTGTAGCTGTTTAGTGGACCTTACGCATTTCCAAATGTTTTTGGTTCATCCGTTTTGCCGTTTAACTTTTTATTTTAATAAGAAATGTGAATGCTTTTTTTAATTTAAAGACTATTTCTTTGACAGATAGAGATCATAAGTAGGCAGAGAGGCAGGCAGAGAGAGAGGGGGGAAGCAAGCTCCCTGCTGAGCCGACGCAGGGCTCAATCCCAGGATCCTGAAATCATGACCTGAGCCGAAGGCAGAGGTTTTAACCCACGGAGCCACCCAGACGCCCTGCCATATAACTTTTTAGAACCAGCTTGTCTATATCCATGAAAAATCCATGATGGTGTTTCTATTGGAATTTAGTTGGATTTATAGATCAGTTTAGGGAAAATTAATCTTGAATATATTGAACCTTTCAATCTGGGAGCATGGTATATATCCCATTTATTTAGGTTGTCTCTGATCGCTTTCACGAGCATTTTTACCTTCCAGCATATAGATCCTGCATATGATTGGTTAGATTTATTCTTAAATATTTCATTATAAGTAGTACTTTTAAAAAAAATTTTCAGTTTGTAACTGTTTACTATCAATATAAAAATAAAATGGTTTTAATGTATTAACGTTAAATCATATGACATTTTTAAATTCAGTTTTAAAATTTTTTGTAGATTCCTTAAAATTTTTTACATAGAAAATTATGCTGTCTATAATAGACATAGTTTTGCTTTTTCCTTTCTGATTTGTAAGTATTTTTTAAGTTTTATAAACCCTGTCCTGTTCCCAATCTTAAAAGGGAAAGTATTCAGTCTGTCACCATTAAGCATGATATGAGCTGTTGGTTTTTCATAAATGTCATTTATCAGGTGGAGGAGATTTCTCCTATTGCTGGGTTGCTGAGAGTTTTTTATTATGGATGGATGTTGAATTTTATCAAAAATATTTCTTCATCAATTGACATTTTTAAAAAGATTATGTATTTGAGAGGAGGATGGTGAGAGAGACTGAGAGAGAGAATCTCAAGGAGACTCCCCACTGAGCGCAGAGCCTGATGCAGGGCTCAATCCCACAACCCTGAGATCATGACCTGAGCCAAAATCAAGAGTCAGATGCTTAACCAACTGAGCCATCCAGGCACCCCATCAATTGACATCATTATGTGAATGTTCTTATTCAGATCATTAATATGGTAGACTAATGGCAGTAATTGTTTTTTTGTGCTGAACCAACCTTGTGGTTGTTATTTTTTTTTTTTAAAGATTTTATTTATTTATTTGACAGACAGAGATCACAAGCAGGCAGAGAGGCAGGCAGGCAGAGAGAGGAGGAAGCAGGCTCCCCGCTGAGCAGAGAGCCCGATGTGGGACTCGATCCCAGGACCCTGAGATCATGACCTGAGCCGAAGGCAGCAGCTTAACCCACTGAGCCACCCAGGCGCCCGTGGTTGTTATTTTTAATGTTACTTTATAAAGTATAGCAATGTATATATAACTTAATATATTGACATTTACATATTTAAAATAGTTTGGTTCAGGATTTTACATCTAGGTTCATCAGGGGTGTTGGTCTATAGTCTATAGTTTTCTTGTAATATCTTTATCTAGAGATTCTGATCTTGTAAAAGGAAGGAAGGAAGGGGGAGAGAGAGAAATGAATAAATAAATAAATAAATAAATAAATAAATAAGAAAATTCTTCCCCCACTTGCTTGGATTCAGGCCACACGTTCTGAGCTGCTGTTTGGGGGCCGTGGTTCCAGTGTCAGCTCAGTTTTCAATGTCTTTGATATGACCTTTAAGGTCAGATTCACAGCGAAACAGCTCAGGGATGATTCCAGAACTTCTTAAACAACATATTGCACTTGCTTTGTCAGGCTCTTCATTTTCCCTGACCTCCCTAGTATTTTCTAGCTCCCTGGAGCTTTATTTTTTGGTCATCCAGCTAAAAGCTGGTGCTTGGTCACCTCACCTTGCCATGTATTTCCTGTGACTGTGCCCATGTCTGGGGCCAAGTGAAGGGATGACAACATATGCCTAGGTAACATGTGCCCACCACATGGGATTGCCTTCTACTGAGGAGAACTCCACCTGTTAGTACCTTGTACAAAAATTAAAAAGAACAAAGTAAAGCAAACACATACATTCTTTATTGTCTTTTTTCAATTTTTTTAATTGAAAGGAAGTGACAGAACCAATTTGGGACCCAAAAGGAAGGAGTAGACCAACTGGAGAACAATAAAACCTTGAGCTTTATTCTGACTACTTCCTTAGTCTGGCCCTAGTGGGGCCATAGCCTCACTGATTGGAGAGGAAGTGTCCCTTCCACAGAGTTGTAGGGGACTGCCAGCCCCTGCTGTCACTGTTGTCACTACTAGGAGACCCTTTTCCCATTTTTCAAGTCAGCACTAGAGGATTCCACTGGAGCTCTCTGTCTGCACCTGCTACCCAGTCGAGGTTTGGGGTTACCTGAGCTCAGAACAAGTGGGCAACTCATTACCAGTTGAGTGAATTTCTGATTGTGATCTTCTTCCCCAATACACCTGCCACTGTGTACTTTTTAGAATCTTCAGGTAATTGCTCCATTCGTGCTGTCCAGGGTGTGGAGCTGCATTCAGTGAGACGGGGTGGAGGATGTCTACCCCTACCTTACCCAGAACCAGAGCTCCTTCCACTTCTGCCCAGATGCTTGCTACTGGAAAGCAGCGACCAAAGCTACTTAGAATTAATGAATTAACATAAGTGACCACAAAGTGGGGCACGATGCTAAAGAAGGAGAAATGAGAGAAAAATAATGACCCCTTACCTTTAATAATGTTGTTGGTAGGGGCGCCTGGGTGGCTCAGTGGGTTAAGCCGCTGCCTTCGGCTCAGGTCATGATCTCAGGGTCCTGGGATCGAGTCCCGCATCCGGTCTCTGCTCAGCAGGGAGTCCGCTTCCCTCTCTCTCTCTCTCTGCCTGCCTCTCCATCTACTTGTGATTTCTCTCTGTCAAATAAATAAATAAAATCTTTTAAAAAATGTTGTTGGTGAAATGTTATATAATGGAAACTTTTACTTTCTTTTATACTACTTATAGTTACTAATGAATTTAGGTCTGTAAGAATCATAACCCTTATTGTGACTTTTGCCTCCTCTGCCTTCCATCATTAATTTTAACCAGAAACAAATGGAAGCAAAATATACTTTTTAATTAGTAGGTAGGTATTTCTCTTTATAAATCCTGTCATCATTTTTCCTCAACCAGACTTGAGTCTGATATTATTTAAAGTGTTTTCATTTGGGGGCTCAGTCGGTTAAGTGTCTAATTCTTGGTTTCAGCTCAGGTCATGATCTCAGGGTTGTGAAATTGAGCCCCACATGGGGCTCCGTGCTGGATGTGGAGTCTGCTTGGGATTCTCTCCCTTCCTTTCCCTCTTCTTCCACCCCTCCCTGGCTCTCTCTCTCTCCATAAAAAGATAAGAATGGAAAAAGTTTTTCATTTCCACATAAAATGTAAAATATCATGTAAATATTTGAAACAATTTAAATTATGTGATGCCCCATGTGCAAAAGCCAGTCTGAGTTCTCACGTAGTCGAGACAAATTTTCTCTATTTCCTGGGAAGAGGGAGCTGCTTTCTAACCTTCTATATTATGCCTTTTCTCTTTCTCTCACCTCCCATCCCCCTTTCTTACCTAGAATGTGCTTCATATTTGAGACCCAGAAAATTTAGGGCAAATTCTTTAAATTCCTCTTGAAACAGGAGATCAAAGGAAAGAGATAAAGAGAGCATTTTAAAATAAATGAATGTGAATTTAGAGTCTACCTGATACCTTTTTTCTCTACAGTATTTGGTTTATACTGATGATAGAATCTCTTTACTACCTGTTTGGAAAATCACAGTATGATTTTGGCAACATCAGAGGGCTGGGACAGGGTCCATCACTAAGAATATACTACATTGTCCCATTTTTCCAGAAAATTCTAACCATGATTCCCACCGAGGAAGAGAAGCAGAAGATCCAGGAGGCACAGCTGGCCAACCCTGACGTGCCACTGGGCAGTGCAGAGCAGTTCCTCCTCACGCTCTCCTCCATCAGCGAGCTCTCGGCTCGGCTCCACCTCTGGGCGTTCAAAATGGATTACGAAACAACAGAAAAGGTACACACTTAAGAAGGGAGATAGCCAACCCTCCCCCGCAGTGTTGAGAAAGTCAGTTTTTTATTGGTGACGGTAATGAAGTAGAATCCTTGAGTGAGGGTTTGAAGGGCAAGTTGAAGATAATGAGGTTGTAGCTACACTAAGTGGTTGGTCATGGCAGTGAGGCATTTTTCTTCAGGGGCTGCCTGGCCCCATCTGGCACCCTTGCTTGCGGGTCCCAGATGACTGGTTTAAATAAAAAATTAAATTTTCTGACTGTGTAACTCATGGTAGTAATTCAGAAAATGTAGAAATGCACTAAATAGAAAGTGACTTCTAATCCTTCCACCTGATGACAATCACCTACAGTGCTGCTGACTGTGGCCGTTGGCTTGGCAGAGTCATTTGAGAGAGTATCTCCGTAGGAAGTTGAGGGCAAACCACTCTAAGAGGTTGAGAGGGGACTAGAAGGAAAGGGACCTTAACAGTGACGGCACGGGAAGATTCATCTGAGTGAGTAGTGTGAAAGGAGCTGGACTGGGGAAATGGGGGTATTATCTGGACTGGGGAAAATGGGGGTAGTTTTATAGGCTGAGCAGAAGGAAGCAGTAGAGAGGAAAGAGATGGATGGTGAGCTGGAATGAGTTTAATTGAGAGGAAGTTCCCAAAGGGGACAGATCCGAAGCATAAGAGAGCCTGTGGGGTCTCCATCCTCTGGCAGAGGAGACGGCAAGATTTATCCTAAGGCCCTGATTGGTGGCAGTGGGTGTAGGGGCATCAGGAGGGAACCATGATGTTTGAATTCATTCAGAAATCAAGTGAGGAAGAAGAGATATAGGACTGCTGAGGTGACTTGGTGTGAGGTAGTCTCAAAACCACTGGAGAGTGGGTGTTATGAAGGCAATAGCAGAAATGAGGATAGCAGTCTTCTAGAAAGTAACCAGGGCTAAGAGGTGGCCAGCCACAGAGTGCCCAGAGGGGAGGTTGGGAAACCTGAGGGGTCCAGGGACAGTGAGGGATGGTTCCTGGTGACATCTGCCTAGAAGAGGAAAGTGAAGAGGAAGACCATGGTCCAAATGCTGAAGGTACATGTGAAGGAAGTAGAGAAGAGGGGAGGGTGGTCTAAGGGTCCTGCCTGAGCTTGGTGGATGGGCAGGAACAGGGGAAGACTTGTCACCCCAGCACCAGTGGCCATATGTTCCCATTTGGTCTCCACTGAGGAGACTTTGAGGCCTAGACTGCCCTGCTGCCTCTTGGCACTTTTCCATACCGAGGAGAATGGGCCCGCCACATGGGACTGCCATAACCAAGGAGAACTCCACTGTGGTTACCCTGTACAAAAGTTAAAAAGAACAAAGTAAAGACAAAATGTGCATTCTTTATCATCACCTTGCAACTTTTTGTAATTGAAAGGAAGTGGCAGAACCACTTTTGGATCTGAAGGAAGGAATAGACCAACTGGAGAACAATAAAACCTTGGGCTTTATCCTGTCTACTCTCTTAGCCATTGGGAACTTTCTAAATGGAACTAATGTAAGTGTCTTATATCCCTTATTATCCTACCTCCCTTGTCACAAAATCCCTGCCCTTCATTTGTTGAGGGAGGTTGTACCTCTGGTCCCCCAAAGCACAAATGAAGCAACCTTTGTGTTTTCTTTCTGGAAAATCTAGAAGGAATTTTGTCCTTAACTTATCATGGCCTATTTATTTAAGTCTGTGTCCTGCTATTAAATAAGAAAATTTAGAAAAGTAAGCACCCTGTTCCTTCCGAAGCTTGGCTACTCTCAAAACTGACATTGGAAAGAATTTCTTCCACCTCCCTCCCCCATTTTTTCCTAAACTTATCACTCAAGTATTTGTACTTAGGCACATTATAAACCAACTTTAAAAAAAAAAAATTGACCTGTCTTTGGTCAAGAAGTAGAAAAGTAGAGGACAAATAGAGAAAGAAGTTGTAGATACCCAGATGGGGAGACCCAGGCCCACAGCTTCCTGATTCAGGGGTAGAGGCCTGGGACAGCTCGTGGCTGATGGCTGTGGTGGGAAAGGGCTGGAGGCTTATTTCACACTCAGTTGTGGCTTCTCCATACGTGATCTGAGCATGTGGCCTGAGAAGTTCCGGTCGCAGAGGAACTAAATATTAGGACACCGCCAACAGGGCATTGGTTCTAGCCATTTGTACCTTTCTGTATAAAACTTATTCTTGTCCTTTATCTAATGTTTACCACACAGGCCAAAGCGTTTGAGTTAAGCTACCTCGAGAAGGTTCCAGAAGTCAAAGACACCGTGCACAAGCAGTCGCTTCTCCATCACGTGTGCACCATGGTGGTGGAAAACTTCCCAGACAGCTCTGATCTGTACTCCGAGATCGGGGCCGTCACCAGGTCAGCCAAGGTAGGTCCGTGGGCAGAGAGGAGTGGACCGTGCCTTTTCCTCAGCTGTTGGATCTTTGTCAGTCATCTCTGAGGAGCACAGACTCTATTAAGTAAAAATGTCCAAGGGCACCCCCTGCTCTAGGGTTTGTGGATATGACTTGTCTGACGCTGTTCCCAATGAGCTTTTAAGAACCTTTTGCCATCGCTGCGTCTCCGTCAGATTCTTTCCTGCGGAGGTACGCGAGGCGGGTCTGCCGTCCAGGTCCTAGGCCCCGCACCTGCTGTGGAGAAGTGTTCCTCTCCAGGCCTGGATTCTCCCGAGCATGGAAACTTCTCCACTGGCTTTTGGTGGGCACAAAGGTCATAATGATGCCATTTGTCTCCTCCTCAGAATTCTATAGGACCCTGTGGTGAGGCGTGGAGTCAGGAAACGGAGGGCTCCTGGCCTTCTGTGCACTCCTAGATTGGCTGGCTCTCCCTACGATCTTACACAGAGGGAACAGTTGACAGGGCTATAAACTGTATGCAGTTCTGGCCCCTCAGCTGCAGACTCTTACACTGCATGCACAGAATCTTCATGAACTTGTGGTTTATTAGAACAGAGACAGCGGCACTAGCTGGACACCCAGCTGTCCCACTTGCAGGAGCATCACTGAGGCTGAACCACCCCCAGGGAGTCCCCAGCACAGCACAGCTGGACGATGGGAGGGTCTCAGGAGCAGCAGGAGACGCCAGGGGAAGGGATGAATAGGGCAGCAGAGGTCAAGCCAGTGTGAGGGAAACTCCTGGAAACCCAGCCTGGGCAAGTTGAGGAGATGAAAGCAAATGACTGTTAGCTCTGGGGCACTCTGGACCCTAATATAAGAAGAGGAGATAGAATGGGTGGTGAGCAGTGGGAAAGGGGTCTTGCCAGAGTCTCCTTCATGGAATTCAATCTTGCCACCTTCTCCCACAGAGCTGGTTTGTGGGGCCACAGGGGCTGGGACCCTCCTTCACCCGCCTCGGGAGCAACAGGCAGGCAGTTGCCAGTTACAGCAAGCAGGAGGCCCTGGGCCGGCCTGACTGTGGGCCTGCCTTGTGGCAGAAGAAGGCATGGCCGGAGATCCCCCAGCTGTAAGAGCTGACCATAGGCTTCTGAGAACACGGACTCCTTTACTTGCCAGGCACCCTTCCTGCGTTTACTGTGGGCCAGACACTGTTCTGAAGTCTTTTCAAACAGCACGTCAGGATCCTAACCAATACCAGAAACCTCTCTGCCTGTGGCAGCTGGGGGACCTCCAGTGGCTGCTCTGACACCCGCCTCAAGCACCTTCCCAGAAGGCAGTTTGTTAGGAATACCTCCCTCTGAGACAGGGCCTGCTGCGAGGCTAGAGTCATCTTTGTCCTGTTTCCCGACCCACACAGATCCAGTCCGTCCCTTCGTTATCTGTGGTCCTTTGTTCTTTCCCAGGGCCGCCTTATAGGTGGAGGCCACCTAGGACCAAAGTAGCTTGGCCAAGGAGTCTGGACCCCAGGCTGGCCCCGGTGACTGCCCCCACCCCCACCCCCAGGATCAGGCCTTTCCAAAGGGTGTTCAGTTTTTAGTTAAGTAATAACAAAATAACGTAGCCTTATGCCAAGTTTGGCTACACAAGCCACAAGTGAGGGTCGATTTTCTCGACTAACTGTGGCAGTTGCTAAAGATGAGTGTTGACTCAGCTCCTTGCGACTTGCAAGAGGGCATCTACCGCTTCTCAACCTTTACTCCCAAAGCTTTTTGGGGTATTGAGGGGTCCTTCTGTGTAGACAGGCATGAGATAAGTCTCAGGAAACCCCAACCCTCCGTGCCTTCACTCCATCCCCTGGTATGTCACTTGTGGGACTCGGCACTGCCGCCACCAAGAGCGAGGTTTCTCTGGCATGGGTGGAATAACCATGTCCCTGAGCTGTCCCACAGCATCCCAGTCTGACTTGATAAGGTTGGGCCTTGCTTCAGAGCACAGCTCATGGGGCTTCCCACACACAAAAGTGGCCCCTGTGGATCTGTTCTCAGGCAAGAACGTCCTTCTCTAAAACGGCAGCCAGGCCAGCTCTGTCTCTGGGGTAGAATTTTTTAGGGGCAAATCAAGGCTCACAGCCTGCTGGTTGAGAGCTTGGACTCAAGCCAGAGAGATTTGGGTTCAGATCCCAGTTCCACTGCTTAGAGCTGTGTGGTCTCTCACTAGTAACTTCACCTCTGTGCATCTGTTGGACCTAGGAAGAGAACCCGAGGTCAGGGGGATAATTGTGAAGACTCAGGTCGCCTGTGCCCGTGGCCTCCCACCAGGCAGCAGCTGGGGGAGGCTGCCTTCCAAACCCCGTCCGGAGAAGCTACTTGAAGCTCAGCCCTCAAACTTCTCTTCACCAGAAGCCTCCCCACCTGGCTTCTGCTGGCAGTGGGTCACTTTCTTCTGCCCCCACCTTAAGGGCTTACGGTGGACTCTCCTCCCCAGAAAACCATCTCTCTTACTGGGCGTCTGAGGCTGCTCTGTGCCCGTTGCCTCGCTGGGTGAACATCACCTGGTTAGATGGTGCCGTGCTGTTCGGTGCCTGTCTGAGTGGAACTGAGCTTATGTTATGGTGTCTCAGGGAACTGCCAGGTGCAAATGAGGAAAGAGCCAGAGAGTTAGGATTAGACGTCTTGCAATTGGCTTAAAATCTCCCAGACGTTACTTGTCAGTCTCAGGTCATCTGGTCTTTTCTAGACTGAACTATTGAGTTCTTTTCTGAATCTGCATTTTTTTTTTCCCCTTCTTGGCTGAACACCTGATTTTTTTTTTTTTTTCCTCAGCTCCACTATATCCTAAGAAAGTGAAGCTTTTTCTACTCTGGACCCAGAATTCCTTTGGTCTCAGGCAAATCATTTTTCTCAGAGTCACATGAACCCCCTGCTTACCTGAATCCTGGGGCTCTGCCTAAACTCGCCTTCCGTTTCTGGCTCTTCAGCACCCTAGAAACCCAGGACTTGCAATGTCTTGCCTGGCCCTCAAGTCATCCCTTATGCTCAGCTTGGCTTCATCGCCTCTGGTGATAGATCCTTCTACCTTCTTTGACTTGATCCCCTCCATTGTCTTGTGGAGGGTGGGACCACTCACATCCAGGCTCACTCATTTTTTTTTTTAATTTTTTTTTAAATTTCTTTTCAGTGTACCAGAATTCATTGTTTATGCACCACACCCAGTGCTCCATGCAATCTGTGCCCTCCATAATACCCACCACCAGGCTCACCCAACTTCCCATCCCCCGCCCCTTCAAAACCCTCAGATTGTTTTTCAGAGTCCACAGTCTCATGGTTCATCTCCCCCTCCAATTTCCCTCAAATCCCTTCTCCTCTCCATCTCCCCATGTCCTCTGTGTTATTTCTTATGCTCCACAAATAAGTGAAACCATATGATAATTGACTCTCTGCTTGACTTATTTCACTCAGCATAATCTCTTCCAGTCCTGTCCATGTTGATACAAAAGTTGGGAATTCATCCTTTCTGTTGGAGGCATAATACTCCATAGTGTATATGGACCACATCTTATCCGTTCATCCGTTGAAGGGCATCTTGGTTCTTTCCACAGTTTGGCAACTGTGGCCATGGCTGGTAGGAACACTGGGGTACATATGACCCTCCTTTTCACTACATCTGTATCTTTGGGGTAAATACCCAGTAGTGCAATTGCAGGGTCATAGGGAAGCTCTATTTTTAATTTCTTAAGGAATCTCCACACTGTTCTCCAAATTGGCTGTACCAACTTAACATTTCTACCAACAGTGTTAAGAAAGTTCCCCTTTCTCCACATCCTCTCCAACACACATTATTTCCTGTCTTGTTAATCTTGGTCATTCTAACTGGTGTAAGGTGGTATCTCAGTGTGGTTTTGATTTGAATCTCCCTGATAGCTAGTGATGAAAGGCAAAGGAAACAAAAGCGAAAATGAATTTTTGGGATGTCATCAAGATCAAAAGCTTCTGCACAGCAAAGGAAACAGTCAACAAAACAAAGAGGCAACCCGCGGAATGGGAGAAGATATTTGCAAATGACAGTACAGACAAAAGACTGATACCCAGGATCTATAAAGAACTTCTTGGGGCGCCTAGGTGGCTCAGTGGGTTAAAGCCTCTGCCTTCAGCTTAGGTCATGATCCCAGGGTCCTGGGATCAAGCCTCACATCGGGCTCTCTGCTCAGCGGGGAGCCTGCTTCCTCCTCTCTCTCTGCCTGCCTCTCCGCCTACTTGTGATCTCTGTCAAATAAATAAAATCTTAAAAAAAAAAAAAAAGAAATTTCTAAAAAAAAAAAAGAACTTCTCAAACTCAACACACACAAAACAGATAATCGTGTCAAAAAATGGGCAGAAGTCATGAACAGACACTTCTCCAAAGAATTCATACAAATGGCTATCCAGGCTCACTCTTAACCTCTGTCGTCTAATCAATGGCAGCTCATCTCTATGCATCCGCTTTCTCCTTCTGACCTTGATTTGCCCAGCACTCTCGTTCTCCCACCCTGTCCCACTGCCCTTCTATTTCTCTGCCCTCAGTCTTCTCCCTAAAGCTCAGCAATTTATGTGTTTCTGCCTCCCCTCCTTGCCTTCTCAGTTTCTTTCCCTGGTCCCACAGCTGTCTGTATTAAATGCTCTCAAGTGCATTTTTTTCCATGACAAACTCTTTGATTCACATAATTTCTAGTCTAGAAATTCAGTAAAAGCCTTACTTTAGAAAGCCTCAGCTCAGGCTACTTCAGTTAATCCGGACGTCCCCACTTCCCTGAAGAGCACAGCGGGGGCCGCGTCACATCTGTTCTTTGCACACACGGCTTGCATCTGCCAGCAAGACTTCTCTCTCTCTCTTTCTCATACACACGCACATGTATGCACGCATGCCCGGTGGGTTCTGTACCTCCTCAGTGTTTGGTCTTACACCTGTCTGTACAGCGAGTCTCCTTGAATGAGATGAGCAGCTTCGTCTCATTCAACATCCATCTCTGCATTCTCAGCGCCTGGCGTAGGAACTGACACACACCGGTTTCTCCACTGGTGTGGGTCGAATAAATGAAGGGGGGAGAAATAAAATGTGTCCTACAGTGTAAAAGAGATCACTGTGAAGAGATGCTGTCTGCCCCCGAACAGACCATCTCCCCATATCAGAATTGCCCTGTATGACTGGTATATTCCTGTAACCGTAAGTGAAAAAATCATCTCTCAAGAACAAGAGTACTCTGAGAAATTTTATGAGACATCTGCTCAGTTCATCTTGTACTGGAGTTCCTTGATATGTTTTAATTTACAGTTCCCAAAGACTTTCCTAAGATTTCTTTCCAAATATGGGGGTGGGGGTGGAGAAAAGAATGATATTTGTGCTGGGTTCATTTGGAGAACAGTTTTATCACTAGATAATTTGAGGTCAAGATAATGACAGATACACGTGTGGGTAATTTTTAGGCCCTCAATATGTTTGTATTGCAAGATGTCAATTTGGTTTTGATGTTTATTTCTCCCTGGAGGCAGCTGAGTTTCCTGGTTCAGGTTGGTGTCCGGTGGTTTGAGCCCGTTTGCCATTGTTCTCCCTCTGATTTTCAGGTTGACTTTGATCAACTTCAGGATAATTTGTGTCAGATGGAGAGAAGATGCAAAGCTTCATGGGATCACCTCAAGGCAATTGCAAAACATGAAATGAAACCAGTTTTAAAACAGCGAATGTCAGAGTTCCTAAAAGACTGTGCAGAGCGGATTATAATTTTAAAGATTGTCCACCGAAGAATAATTAACAGGTGAGTGGATGAAGGAACCAGTGTTAACACTGGTTACTAGTTAATATTGGTTACAGTGATTAACACTGTATACAGTGGCATGTTAAAAATGATCTACAAACCACAATCTGAAGGTTACATTTACAGAAGTTGTACTGTAAATTCATAGAAAATACACCTTCGCACGGGTTTGTTTCAGTGGTATTTTTCTTACACACACCCCCCAATAATAGAATGTCTTTGGATTTTGAGGTTGCAAGCAATCTCAGAGATAGTGTGATCCAAAAATCCCGCTTAATCTGGAATCACCTCTCTCAGATCTTTTAATTTTTTTTTTAAAGGTTTTATTTATTTATTTGACAAAGACACAGCGAGATAGGGAACACAAGCAGGGGGAGCAGGAGAGGGAGAAGCTGGCCTCCCTCCCGTAGAGCAGGGAACCCGATTCGGGGCTTGATCCCAGGGCCCTGGAATCATGACCTGAGCGGAAGGCTTGAGCCACCAAGGCGCCCCGCCTCTCTGAGATCTGACCAATAGAGCCTGTATGTCTACATCTGTTTGAACAGGTCTGTGTGCACATAGTCTGTGTCCTTGCAGGGCCGTTGACTTGTTGTCAGTAAAACTCCTTTATATGATCTGCAGTGTTCCTTCCAAGACCTCCCAGCTACTATGGCCTGCCTGGGTGAGGCCTGGGCCCACCACCCGTGTCAGCCTCTGGGCAGCCGCCCTTAGAGTCACGGGACCCAAGAGGCCCCCGAGAGATGCCCAGGGCTGTAGGAGGCCTTGCCTGCCTGCACAGAGGCTGGCTGGGGTCCAGGCCTTCTCCACTGCTGTCCAGGGCTGGCTCACCTATAAGCAGGAGCAGCACACAGACCCAAACGTGGGTCTTCTGACTTCCTGGGCCAGGCTGGTTCTGAGCACGCACCACCACTCTCTTCTGGGTGATGTCAGAGTATGGTTGTAGGCTCCTGGGCCTGGCCTTCGGGGTCCAGCTGCTCTGTCCTGGGCCTTAGAAGTAGATGGGCCTGTCCCCAGACCTGCAGGCTGGGGTCCGCCCAGAGCAGGTGCTCTGGTGACAGGCCTTCGGAGACAGGCCTCGTTGTGGTTCTGTGAAGGGAACCCACCCCTTGGGGCCTTTCCCGAGACCTGTTGCCCCTCGAGTGCATTCCCAGGCTGATGTCCAAGCACTTGGTATTTTTTTAAACAGGTGGGCGGTATTTTCTTTTATCCTTATCAGTGTTGTATTTTTTTTTTTATTAACTTTTTATCTCTTCCCTTCTCTCCCATCCTCCTTTAACCTTCTTTTTTCTTTCCTTCCTTTACCCTCTTTGCACCCACCAGCACTTTAACAACGTTATTGTCTTGTCTGCCGGAGAGCTCTTACCCAGCTTTGTTGCTTCCATAACTGTACACCTCCTGGGTTTTGATCCAGGCTGTTGTAGGGCGGAGAAGGTAGTGGCAGTCTTTAGATGTTAGCCAGGGCAAGAGGAGGGGAGAGAATCTCCTCCAGGTCGACCATAGTCCACTACTTGTACTTCAGGAATTCAGTTGTAAATCCCTCTCACTGAACTCCACCTTGACCTTACAGGGACCTCTGGGGTAGAGGGACTGATCAGAGACTTCCCAATGAAATCAAAATACACTGTGCTTTTCACTAGTTTAAAAAGCGGAGTCCGGGAATGTGAGCGGCTCTGACCCTCCACGCTTCGTAGGACACGAGCAATTTCCAACTCAAAACTGCTCGAATAAACAAATAGTTTCCACTTGGAATGTTATGAATCTGGAGCAATTTTTTGAAGGCTTGTAAAGCTATTAGGCCTGATCCCATTAGCCATTTTATCCCAGACAGGTAAAAACTCATCTCGGTGATGCAGCTGTTCCTTAAGCTATAGGCATCTGTGTGTGTTTTCGTGTGTGTGTGTGTGTGTGTGTATTTGTATAAAATGCACATAATGATTGCTCTGATTGTCCCATTCTCCCTGGTAAGCTGGTTACCCAAATGACGGTTGCTCTCGCATGACCTAGGTTCCTGTCTTCTCACTGGTGCCCATCCCACTGGGGATGCCCAACACGAACTAGGAATCATGGGTGTAAAAGGGGCATGGGTCCAGGTAGTCGCCAAGCCAAGACACCAAACCATAGCACCCTGGCTTCAGTTGAAGTTAGCAAGAACAGTATATGCAGAAGTGATGAAAGTAGGATTATTTCGTTGAAATGGCCACGGAGGCCCGAGAGCCTGGGAGGCTGTCCTTCCTCTCTTCCTCCCCAATGACCAGCATTTCCCGGGAGCATTGCCTGTGACTGCTGTGGTCTAACATGTTCCCTTTACACGCTGGACAACTGAGACCCAGAGAGGAGTAAAACCCTAGTCGAGGTGGGTGCAGGTAGAATCCTTTGCGGTGCACAGAGGACTTTGGAGCAGAAAGTTGGAAGCCGCTAGGCCTTCATCTTTTTTCCTCATCTGTACATGTGAGAGTTATTTTGTTATCTGTGTAATTAGGAATTCATGCAACAGGGCACTTTTTGAAAGATGCCGATGTCCCACAGGCACGGCTCAGAGGTTCTCAGGATGTGAAGGCTATCTGGTTCCTGGGGCGAGCTCAGACCCTCACAGGCAACAGAACTGCGGATCTGTTCTCCTGACACTCAGATATGCAGAGAAAATAACTTTGGCTTCCCTCACCGTCCAGTCCAGCTCCTTAATGACCCACTGCCTGACAGGTCTGCTGACCCAGCCAGTAATGTAAACAGCTAAACTTTTTATCTCCTGAATGTTTGGTCTTCAAGAGTTCAACTCATCCCTGCTACCCCTCTCAAAGTTGTCCTTGGGGAAGAACAGTGATTTCTGGTGCTCAGTGGGGAGGAAGGGGAGATAGGTTCCCAGATGGAGCCATCTGGAACCTCACGGGCCTCATGTGAGGACAGGATAGGCCCACGTCTGCTGGCACCCCCTGCTGTGATTGGCAGCTGAAGGGACAAGTCGTCGGGTCTCCCCTCTCTCTGCTCCACGCATCCCCTCACACCCTTTAGGCTCTCTGCTCGCACCTTCTGGGTTCCCTAGGGTCTGCTGTACACCACACAGGATCCCCTGAAGGCTGAGGAGTCTGGCCAGACCCTCCTGCTTCCTCACCTTACCATGCTACTATTTGCATTCTGCCAGGCATGTTCTGTCTGGGTCTGGAACCCTCTGTCTTGCACAGGGACCTCCTGGTGGGACAGAAATCCCTCTTGGCTTCAGCGCACCGTAGCCTCTCAACAGACCTCTCTCTGCTCCAGGTTCTCCTTGGAGAGAGATCAGAACCCGTATCTAGCCGCCCACCTTCCCTGCTCGCCTTGGTCATGGAGTGAAAGCAGCTGGTGCTCCCACCTCCCCTTCCTGTCTGGCCCTCCCTTAGTTACTCTACTGGGTGTCCTACTGGTAAAGTGGCAGGTAAAAGAACTTCGACAATCAGCTTTCAAAAACCATTGCATGGCTAAGAAGATCTCATTCTGCAAGGCTGAATGTGCATATTCCCCTTTCTTTTCACACTGCTGCCTCGCAGCAGCCTCACGTGCCTGTAGACTCCCTCTTGGGCTGAGTCACGCACACAATGATGGGCACTGGAGCCCGGGGGCCAGTGGAGGATGGCCTCACAGAACTCAGCAAGGGCTGGCACTCCAGGGGGAGAGATGGGGAGACAAGCGACACTCACACTGGCTTCTTGGTACCCCCCAAATCCACCCCTCCCCTTCTTGGGCCAGACCCCATAATCTTTGGCACACTTGAGGGAAAGAGTGGATGGCGGAACAGAGCAAAGAGACTGAGGGATCATCCCCTCGATTTTTTCTTGTGTGCGCTATCCTATGCTACCGCATATCTGCCCTCTCTGGTGTCAGGTAGGAGTAAGAGCCAGGAAGAAGGAGTAAGAGTGTAATCAACACAGGGAATGACAAAGTGCTGTTTTACAAAACTGATCAGGCTTCTCTGCAGAGGTGATGGTTGGGCAGAATCTTGTAGGATGAGAGACAGGAAACAGCTGGGACTAGACACCTTTCAGAGCCTGTGGTCCTGCCAATGGAATGGCCTCCCTGCCCCTCCTCCTGCAGGCTTTCAGCCATCTCAGGGTCCCTGTAGGATCCCCGCACACCAGCCCTGGGGCCTGAGGCTTCTTAAGGAATCTTGAGTCCATTGTGGTTGAGTCCAGTCGAGATGAGAGAGGAAGTGGGGCCGCTTGTGCGGTACCTCGTACGGATGGACCACGTTTTGTTAACCTGTTCATTTGTTGGACATTTGGATCATCTTTACTTTTTGGCTGTTATGATTATTGCTGCTAGGAACATTTCTGTAGAGGTTTTGTATAGTCACGCATCTTCTTTTCTTCCGGGTATATACGTAGGAGCAAAATTGCTAGGTTATAGGGTAACCCTGTGTTTAACTTTTTAAGAACTGCCAGACTTTTCCATAGCGGCTGAACCATTTTATGTCTCTGCCTGCTGCATTGTGAGGGCTCTCGTTTCTCTGAGTCCTCACCCACTCTTGTTTCTGTCTGTAGTTTTGATTTTCATTCTAGTGATATGAAACAACTTTTCATGCACTTATTGGCTATTTGTGTATCTTTTGGGGAGAAATGTCTGTTCACATCCTTTTCCCATATTTTCTTTGTCTTTTCAGTGTTGGGTTGTCATATTTCTATATATTTTCTGGATACAAATTGCTTATCAGACACATGATTTGCAAATTCTCTCCCATTCTGTAGGTTGTTTTTTCACTCATGATGGTGGTCTTTTGAGACACCAAAGTGTTTAATTTTGATGAAGTCGAGTTTATCTATTTTTCTTTGGTTGTTGATAGTTTTGGTGGCCACATAAGAACAAAATCATTGGGTAATCCAAAGTCATGAAAACTTAAAGTCTGTGTTCCTCTAAGAGCTTTATAGTTCTAGCTAAATTTTCTGACCTTAAACAGCATTTTTTCTTTTTTTTTTTTAAAGATTTTATTTATTTGACACACAGAGAGAGAGATCACAAGTAGGCAGAGAAAGAGAGGGGAGGAAGCAGGCTCCCTGTGGAGCAGAGAGCCCGACGCGGGGCTCGATCCCAGGACCCTGGGATCATGACCTGAGCCGAAGGCAGAGGCTTTAACCCACTGAGCCACCCAGGCGCCCCTAAACAGCATTTTTTCAACCCCTTTAATTACAAGTTGTCTGTTTTACTGTATTATTCTTTACATGAAGAATAGGCCCATTTACCTCACTTCAAAACAAAACGAAACCCCTATTGTACAAATTAGAATGATCAAAAACAAAAGTAGTTGTCCACAAATAGTGGTATCATTTATATAAGACGGTTTGGTCTACATTCTAATGTCCCTCTGTCTCCTAGTATCTTCTTTCTCATTTCTTGATAACTAAAGATGGTGTACATGTTTGCTTATTTAATTTCTTTTACAAAGTGTTGGTCAATGAAATCCAATAGTTTTTAATTTATAAAGTTAAATAGCTGAAATTTATTTGGGCCTGTTTATGTGGTATTTTTGAATGAAATTAAGATTGTATGTGGGGCGCCTGAGTGGCTTAGTCAGTTGAAATTCAGACTCCTGATTTCAGCTCAGGTCATATGCCAGGGTCATGAGACCCAGCCCTATGTTGAGCTCCACAGCCGGCATGGAGCCTGCTTAGCATTCTCTCTCTCTCTCTTTCTCTCTGCCCCTGTGCCCTCCTCCACTCATTTGTGCACACCTTCAACAAAAGGGGGGGGGGATTGTATGTAATATCATGAGAAAATATTTCAGAGTATTTACTCACAGAAAACTTAATCAGCATTTTTACAAACCATCCATTAATAGCTCATATGATTGGGTTTATTCCAATAATCATTACAGCAGGTTCTCAAGGAATCGCTAAGCTGTATTTCCTTATTCCGTATTCAGCTCTTACATAATCTAGAAACTTGTGCAGTGTTTTCTTTAAAATATTACAAAAGTGTTGCACATACATTTTAGAAAACAGTAAACCACCGAGAAGCAAACAGAACAGTAACTAAATCCTGAAGTCCCACCACCTAGACATCCTCCTTCAGTGAGAAAGTGAGTTGAACTTGACTTCTGGTTGAACTGGCGGCTCCAGAAGACTCAGCCCCAGAGTCCCAGGAATGAAGAGCACTGCCTGCCCAACTGGTTTCCTTCTGGGAGTTTTTAGACCATTGGTTTTTTGTTCCTTAGAGCTGACGTCATCACCGCTATTGGCATTTCCATTGCAGGTTCCATTCCTTTTTGCTGTTCATGGGGCACCCACCTTACGCGATTCGGGAAGTCAACATAAACAAGTTCTGCAGGATCCTCAGTGAATTCGCGCTGGAGTATCGCACCACCAGGGAAAGGGTTTTGCAGCAGAAACAGAAACGGGCCAACCACAGAGAGAGAAATAAGACCAGAGGGAAGATGATCACTGACGTAAGTTCCATGAAACCCGTTGCTTTGTGTCATTTGTTGAGAAAGTAGATGAACCCTGCACAGTGTCGGGCTGATCTTTTTTTTTTTTTTTTTTTTTTTTTTTTGGTGGAAAAAAATTCCATTTTTTAAAAAGTGCTCTTAAACCCTTCCTCTCCCATTACTGTGAAAATCTGCTATTATGACAAACATGGGATAAGTCCATGTGAATTAAGGCTATGTGGCTAGAGGTGGAACTTTAACCCATGTCGGGGTGTTGTAGGCTGTGGTGTCGTGAAAAGCTTGATGCTGTTTTCAACCTCTGGAATGTGGGTAAAAGTGGAAGAAAAGAAAAAATATAAAAGACAGTGCCGCGTGTCCTGGGAAGACAGATATACTGATTTGGGAATTGAGTCAGGATTTTAATCGTTCTAACAGTGCTATACAAGCAGTTGACACATGGACCACCCATTCAAGGCACTGAATTGAGAAAAAATGGATGTGATTGCTCAAAGACACAATCTGAGGGTCCCTTGGGTCAGAGAACCTTCAGATGGGAAGAGATCCACAGAACAGTGAATCCAACAGGAGTTCCCCACAGCCCCTTGGGGGGTGGGAGTGGGCACCTGCACACTTGTGTGCTTCCCTTGTTCCTGGGCTCCCCTCTCCCACCTCAGCCTGGAACCCTGCAGGCCACAGGTGCTGTGGGCATTCAGATGCAAGACGCTCTGTAAGTGGATGGGAAACGGATGTGTGAAGATGCCAGAGATGAAGACCCACCATGCAGGTGCCTCTTTCTGGTGGGTCCTTAGGAAACTTAACTCATCTGTTTATGGCTCTGCGAAGCACATTGGCACTCAGTGATACAGAGAATGGGATGGGAAAATGTCCAAGCGGTAGAGTGCCATCATTCTAAGGGTTGCAAGCCTCCACTGAGCTCAAATTAGGCAGATTTCTTTAGGGAGGAATCAAATCAGTTCTGCCCACTGTCTCCAGGTAGGTGTGCATGTTGTAGGAGAAACAGAAGGCATGTGATTACTGGCCACATTCTTGAGGGATATGGAGACAGGATCTATCAGCTCAGAAATTTTGTTGTAATTTTAAGACATTTCTAAGAACAACCAGAGACTCATCCCCTCACCCAGACTCCTTGTTCACCTGGAATTTTCTCAACCCTTACATCACTTCTCTGCAGAGGAGCCCTTTGTATAGCCTGCTGCAGTTCCGAATGCCCATGCCACCAGCTGAAATCTGGGTTTGGTAGGACGTGAAGCCTCCCAGAGGACAGCAACGGGAAGCAAACTGAATCCATCTGGGCAAACTGCCCACTTCTCATTCCACGTGTTATTTTTAAAAGTTTTAAAAGGGGCTTCCTTGTTTCTGAAGAAGTGAGACACATTGGCGGGTGAAAACTACAAGCCCAATAGGCTTAATAGTTATGAAAACACAAAAATTTCTTGCCAAATTCTTGAGATTTTTTTTTTTTACAGATCCCACTAATTTTCGAATTCTGCCCTTCTCTGAAAACATTCAGCTTGCCTATTTGTAAACAAGGGTAAATGTTTCTAGAGTTTGACTCAAAAATATTTAAAATGCCACTCAGATGTGGACAGAGCTGGCTTCAGGGTTCATCCTCCATGGGGTCCAATTTTCGGTGGTCAAAGTGGCATCATTCACGTAGAGAGACTGCCATCTGCTGGAAGATTAGGATATTGTCACTCAAGACGAAGTGTAGAGCTGCTTTTCCGGACTCTGAATTAGGTTCCCTTGGTGTGCCCACATGTGCAACTGCAGTAGAAGACAAGGATGCTCCAAGGATGTCCTCATGATTAGAAAGCCACACATACACAACTTAAACCACTAAAAACAAAACCTGGCAATAGATGGAGTCCCTGAACGTTAGAGCTGGAAATGATTTTTAAAGAAAATCATTTTTAATATAGATGCTGGGTAAAATGAATGCAGTAGTGGTAGCAATTAGAGATGATTTTAGGAAAACAATTATTGTTTAAGACACAGTGAAATCTGGGTAAAATCCAAAGGCCCTACTTTTGGAGTCTACCCTTATCTGCCCTTGCGTGCCTGGCACTCCTCTTCTTTCTCTGCTTCTGAAGTGCAGGCTGCTTTTCTCAAAATCCGGGAGCCCTCCCAGGTAGAAGTCAGTGAGAAACTAAGGGATTCCTCATCCTTGTGCCCTGAGCTAATTTAGACAAACTAGTGACATAGACAAGGCAAGCAGCGTAAGATGCCATGGCCTTGTCTGCTGTCATCATATTAAAGATGGGATGCAAGACCTCAGGCCATCAGTCCCAGGACCTCCCTACCAGGGCACAGGGGGGATCACTGTTGACCTTGAAAAGGAACCAGCTGTTATTTTGCAGCAAAATTAGTTTATTCAGGAATGGCAGAGGAACTGCAATTTGGGACATGCAGGCTATGACCAAAGCATAGGCAGGTCCAGAGAACAAAGGAGAGGAACGTTAATTTATTGAACAAAGAGGGCATTGGGAAGGCTGCTTCCAGTGAAAGTCCCTTGGAAGAAAGTAAGCATTCAGGGTAGCAGTGGTTTCTCATGGGCAGAGTTGTGGCAGTTTCTCATTGGCTGGGCTGTTGCCAGGTAAGGAAAGAATCTTCATCCCTCTTGGGTTGTAAGTGAGGCTGCTTCTTGTTGGTGGCTGCAACTGAGGAGGGCACCCCCTCTGCTGTCCTATTTTAAATATTTCCTTCAGTTTTGCAGGCATGTCAGCTTTGTCTTCTAGAAAAAGGGAAAGCTAGTTCCTTTGGGGGATGGTGAGAAGGCTAGAGATTTTGTATATGTAGTGCCTTGCACTTGGGCTGATGGCTGAGAAAATACCAACAATCCCGGTTAAATAAATAAGCTCCAAGGTAGACATAGAAATAGAGAGGACAGTCGTCTCTGGGTATAGTGCCACTTGCCTGAGGGTGGTGGGAAACGTGGTGAACCAGAAGCATTTTGTCATTTTAGCTCCTGAAAGTTGAGTTGGTTCTTAAAAACCTTGTGTCCAATCTGCAGGCCTGGCTTTATAACCTCAGTGGAAACAGGTTATGTTGAGGGTATTTTTCATCTAAAACCAAGAGGTGGACATGACGTTCACCCTCAGTTTATTTTTAGGAGAGGGATATTTATTTAAAAGGTGCTTCAAGAAGTTTATCTAGTGATAATTAAAAGTTGGGCATGTTCTCTCAGAAAGCCTCCATGAGAGGCAGGTAAGATTTTTAAAAGGACTGAATTTCATGTTTCTGAGGAGAGAGTAATGGGACCCATTCTGCTTGGGCAACTGTTGTGCTTATTCTGTCTGGGGTGTGTGTGGCAGGATTCATGGAGGCCCAGACCTGGCAGCCTGGGCAGGGAGGCTCAAGCACTCCAAGTGAGAGGGGGGATAGCAGCTGACAGGGAGCACCAGGCACGTGGACGTTGGTTCACATGTAGAGGCCCTGATGACTAGCAGGTTGTGGTGGGTTCCACAGGACGTGGCCAGCTGAGGAGCAGGGCACAGAGCTGGGAGTGGGGTCTCCGGTAGTCAGGATACCAGGTACGCTGGCTATGCACCCTTGGACGGCCTCAGGAGGTTGGTCTGGAGCCCCTCAAATGACTCCTGACATTACTCAGAACTGGCCTTGGGGCTCAGAGAGGGAGTACTTGGCCACAAGCAGGAGGGCTATGCAGTCGGGGTCTGGCAGTTCCTGCATCAGGAGGGCGGACCCTGGTTGTGGCGGCCAGTTATTTTGTTTGGAATATGGTGTGACGCTGAGGTGATCTCATCTTTGCTAACCTCTGTACCTTCTAAGAATCCCTTCTGTCTTTTCCATCCTGTCCTGTCCGCTCGGGTAGACTGATGAAGAGGATGACATGGAGGTAGGACTGTTTCTGAACACAAAGAAGGCCACCGTTGACCTTCCCAAGCGTGCTGTAGAGTCTAACCTAACCTAAGCGGCATGAGGCATCAGCACCACCCAGTGCTCTAAACCATGCATGATTGTTTTCTGGTTGCTTTCCGTGTGATCACTAACCTCCTTACACGGGTTCTCATCATGATGGGGATGCCAGGAATCAAAAGGCTAACTGCATTTCCCAAGCCTCCCTCAGTCCCAGGCCCTGTCAAGAATGACAAGTTCAGCTGGTCTACTATTGGAGATTATTTTCCCAATATTAGAGGAGTAGACAGGGAATTCTCCCTCCAGCCCCTTGGCTGAGACTTTGGGCAACCCCAGTATGAAAACTAGATTCTAGGATAACCATGAAAAGAGCCCTAAAACCAAAGAGAAAGTGGGACAGCAGCCCCAGATGTGGTCATTTCTCAGGGGCAACCATTGACTTGTGCCCCTTTTCTCAGCTGGCATCCATCGGACTCACTGGAAGTCATGCTTGCAGGGGTGGGATGTCAGGGGCTCCTCCTGCTGGCCCTGGTGCAGGTGGGAAAACCAGAGACGATGTCAGGGCTGATTGACCCCAGAAGATGAGGGAGCAAGCAGATAGTACAAGCAGATGTGTCCTGGGCCCTGTTGCCATGGCTGAGACACTTGACGAAAAGAAGCCAGGAATCTGTGGGACTGCTCTTTGCAAACATTAATCTGACTTTCTCCTTCTCATCGGCTGTTTGGCCTTGTATACATACGGCTCAGTGTTCTAGTGTACCTCTTGTAAAACATATATGCCCTGATTCTTTGCTGAGCGACAGTTAGAGGATATGATCATGTATATTTGATGCATTTTCAAGCAACCCCATGTCTGACACAGCCAGAAGCAATGAGTGCGGCCAAACTCCATTTCAGCATGAGTGTCTGTGTCACATGCTGGCCGGGGGCCTGAAATTGATTCCCTTGGGGCTTTTGGCAAGTCACTGAATCTTGGAGGGCTTCAGTTTCCTTCTCTGTCAAGTGGGATGGGAGTAGCTCTGGAAAGATTCTTCCCAGTGCTTTTACCATAGTAGGATTCTGTGACTGAATCCCACTTTTTAAATGCTAACATCCTAAGTGATCTACAAGAAAATTTTAACTGCTCTCTGGTGCTAAATTAAAAAAAAAACCACCTCAATACATTTGATTGACTGGGCATATTTAAATTCTCATATCAGGGCTTTGGTGTTAGAAACAGGTGGGGTTTCTGAGTTCTTCCCATGGTTGAGGTCCTTGGTCCTTAACACCCACTGAGGGCCGCTGCGGTGGAGGGAAGGATATGGGCCTTCTGGGACCAGAGCTCTTCTTTCTGAAAAGAGAACTTCCCATCTGTCTGGATGTTTGTCATCGGCACAAGGAAAATGTTAGGGATAGCGGTGGAGAATGTCTCTGTGGAATGCACACAGACAAGGTTTTTTCCTCAATGGAAGTTGGTGTTCTGGTGAGTCACCTCACGCCCTTTCCCCCACTTTGGTCTTGCAGTCGGGCAAGTTCTCCAGCAGCTCTCCGGCACCCCTGAGCCCGCCGCAGGGCCTGAGCTATGCGGAGGATGCCACAGAGCATGAGAACATGAAGGCCGTGTTGAAGACTTCGTCACCGGCGCTGGAAGATGCCACCCCGGTGCTGGGCGTCCGCACCCGCAGCCGAGCAAGCCGAGGTGACTCCTGGCAGGGGGGTGATTGGGGGGGTGAGTCCCAATGTTCTCCTAATCACGATGGTGCAGTTGACAATGCCCAGGCAGTATCGGCTGAGGCCCACCCATGCTGACCTAGACCCTTGCCTTCACTCACATCTCTGGGACTCACTGTAGTACTTCATCTCCAAACCACAGGGGCCTCCAGCAAGTGTAACTTCATTCACATGGGAGGAGTCTTGGTTATGAATGGACCCTTGTGGGTTAAAGCAGGGGACAGCCAGCCATGGCCTCAGGCCCAATTCAGCCAGCCACCTGTTTTATACCTGAGGTTTTTCCCTGGAATGCAGCCAGGCGGAGGCGTGTGGGTGCTGTCCATGGTGCGGAAACACGGCGGTGGCAGAGTTGGCTGGTTGTGACAGAGACGAGAGGGGCCCGTAGAGCCCCAGGTTTTCACTGGCTGGCCCTGTATAGGAAAGTTTGCTGGATTCAAGCACAGCCCCTTTTGCCTTTTTAAATCGTTACAGGCACGAAGAAATGAAAACGAAAGATTGTAAGGACAGATAAGAGTTTCTAGGTTTGTTTCATAACTTAGTGGGGTCTCTTTTATCCCACCAATAAATTATTTAGTAATTGAGAATGAGGTGCCTTTTTCACTTGAGAATGTGGGCGGTGGTCCTCCACTTCGACCTGAGAATGTTCGATGGTGGTCCTTGATCCAGCCTGACAGCACAGGAACCCTCCTTAGTCTCCGTACTGCCTACAACACACGGCCCACGCTGTTGGTGCTGTCGCTTGGGGCCCCTGCGGTCGGGTCCCAGCCTGTCTCCTCACTGGGCGCTCACTCTCCCCAACATGTGGACACAACCCTTCTCACCCTGTTGTTCTGAGCGCCCCCTGCTGGTGGTGCTGTCTCCTTTCCTCGGCCAGTCCAGGCCCCATTCACCTCCAGAATCCACCTCCGCCTCCATACTCCTCAACTCCGAGGGCTGCTCCTTCCTTCCACAGACTCCCGAGCCCCCAGTTTAGGCTGCCTCAAGATTACAGACTTTATCACTAAAGAGAACAAACTCCTGGAGGATAGGCTTTCTCCTTTTGGTGTTTGCTTGGCACATACTAGGTGCACCTCTGGAGGAAGGCATTATTACTTACTGTCTAAGCTGTCGTGCTCCGGCATGTGGCAGTGGTTCTGGTAGTCATTATACTGGGTGACAACAGAGAACAGACCGGGTAAACCGGGTTGTGGGTTAGCTTACCTATCACAAAAACTCGGTAAAGCAGTGAGTACATGCAGTGCCCATCAGGCATTGTCCCAGGCTTAGGAGAACATTGGGACTCACGAGATGGCAGCTGGAATGTCGAGCTGCAACCTGGAGAAGGCCCGTCAGTAACTCCTAACTGCTTTTGCAGACCAGCCGGTACTTTGGGAATTTTGCTGTTGTCAACCCTCTTCCGTATAACCAAAGGATAATAATAATAGTCGTAGTAATACAGTAATAATAACTTCAACATAAAAAATAATTGTAGTTTCCAGTTTTATTTAGAAGAGAGTGGGTTACCTGACACATACAGTTCCTTGGAGCTTCAAGGACCACAAGCTGCCACCAACGGAGGAGTTTTGAAAGGGCTTCCAGGCAGTGTGCCAGATCCCTCAAGCTTATGTGGAATTCCCTAGTGGAAATGCACTTCGGGCTTTTTTATGAAATTACCAGATTTTTTTTTCTTCATGTGAGTTCAATATATCACTCTAGTTCCTCTCTCTGCTTCTTAATGTTGGACTTCAGTCTTTACCTTTTAGCAGGGTTTTTACTTTGATAGGCAGTTAAGATGACAGGAGAAGGGCTGCCTTCAGCCACCTTTGCCCCAGTGTTATCCTGAGACACAGAGGGCAAAGTAGGAAAGTCCTGTCTTCTACTACAGCCTTGATGCCCAAACTATACCCCAAATACTTGCAAATGTTATTATGTCAAAGAACCAAAGATTGGGTTCTCTGAGGTTTGGTTTTTCCAAACTCCCTGACTTCTAGGTAGTCTTGGATGGAGTTAGGAGAAGAAAATACAGAAATATTATGCTTTATCAATTAAAGAGCAGGCTTTTGGTGACCAACAGTAGACAGATAAAGCTGTGAAGAACCACAGTTCTGAACACTCTACATGGTACATTCCAATTGTCGCATTTTCTTTTTCTTTTTATGTTATTTATTTGAGAGAGACTGTGTGCACATGGAGGTTGGGAGTGACAGAGGGAGAGGAAGAGAGAATCTCAAGCAGACTCCCTGCTAAGCTAGGAGCCCAACACGGGGCCTGACCTCACAATCCTGAGATCATGACTTGAGCTGAAATCAAGAGTCAGATGCTTAACTGACTGAGCCACCCAGGCGCCCCTGGTTATCTGATTTTCTACAAGGAAGGAGAGGTGTCCTCTTCTTGGCCAGTGCTATCTATAAAAGGCCTCCATTTCTCAGAAAAGCCAAGTAGTAATAAGTAGAGAAAGGATGTGTGAGCAAGAAAGATATAAAAGGAGAGGAAAAGGTGGGAAAGGTCAGATGGTAAAGAAAATAGTACCATTAAATGCTTAGCAGTAAAGATTATCATTCTACATGAAGCATAAAACAGGGATAAGAATAAAAGAAAAAACACAGCTTGGCTGTGTTTTGGAGTTTGTAGATGGGAATCACTTGTAACTCGGACTCAAAAAGACCCAAGACATTCCATGGGTGAGTCTAGACTCTCTGAGCTCCAGTAGCTCTTGCAGGCTTTCTGTCCTGGCCACCTGAGCCTTCGGCTCAGATCATGATCCCATGACCCTGGGATCGAGCCCTGCATCGGGCTCTCTGCTCAGCAGGGAGCCTGCTTCCTTCCTCTCTCTGCCTCTCTGCCTACTTGTGATCTCTGTCAAATAAATAAATAAAATCTTTAAAAAAGAAGAAGAAGAAGATGATGATGATGATGAAGGGGAGCATTAATGTCTGCACTGAGTTGACCACAACCATCAAGAGCCTTGAGGTCCTATACCTGGGTGGATTCAAGGGTAGCTCCATGGAAACCATCTGGGGAGATGGAATCTAGTTTGCCTAATGGAACAGACAGAATATATTAATTTTAAAAGAGAGAGAATATATTAATTTTAGAAAGGAAGGTTGTTCAGTTTCTCTGTATTTTCAGGGACTTCTGCTTCTAGATGGAACATAGCAGGTCAGGCAGGCCACCACTCCTTCTAAAACAACTAGAATTTTTTTTTTTTTAATACTGGCAGGAGCTTTCTTTTTAAGGGTATCAGCGACCTGTGAAGGGAAAGAGAACTAGACAAACTAGAATTGTAGATGAACTGAGCATGCCACTCCAGGGCCATTTGCCAAGCCTGGGCATAGGCTGAGAATTGGACCTGCTCTGGGCAGAAAGACTCGACTAGGAGAGAGAAGCCAGCAGAATGTCTAATAGCCACAGGATGTCGCACAAGGGATTAGAAGTAGAGGATCTGCAAACTCCTAGAATGTTTTCTCCATGAGACCTTGGCAAGTGCCAGGACAGCATGGAGAAGGCAGGAAGTGGAGCCAGAAAGGCTGGAAGAAATCTGTAGCCTTGAAGGTCTGAGAAAACAAAGCTAGAGTAAGCACTTTCAACAAATACAGATATTTAGAAAGAGATGGGGACAGATGCTTCACTAGTACTTCACTGTGTCTGGTCCCAACCCCACTCAGTACTTCACCATGTCTGCTTCACAGAAAAGAGTGAAGGCTGGGGGAAATGACTCTGACCCAAGTCTCTGTGTCTTTCTGTACACAAACTGCAGTGCATGGTCCAAATTTGAGCCAAGAGGTCCAAAGGAATATGTGGCCAACAAGGAAAAGGAGGCAGTAGAAGCAGATCCACAGGTGGTCCAGATGTTGAAAATTGCAACGAAGTTTTAACCATTGCAAATGTTAGAGAATGTTAAGGAAAGTATAGGCAAACTTATTAAAAAGTGGATCATTTCAACCACAAATTGGAACTTATTCTTAAAAATAATCAAATGGATGTTCAAGAACTGCGAAAGAAATATCTGCATTAAGGAACTCATTGGATGGGTTTAAGAGCAGACTCTCCCCAGCAAAGGAAAGGGTTAGTGCATTCAAAGACAAGTTATTAGAAAATGTGTAAAGTGAAGCATAGCGAGGAAAAAGTGGACAGAACAGAATAAAATGTAATCAAATGGTCTCACCTGTGTGTGTAACTGGAGAAGCAACAGAAGGACAAGAAGCATTAACTCAAGAGCTAATGTCTACGAATCTCCCAATGCTGATGATAGGTATCAACCCACATATTTAAGAAACTTCACAAATCCAAGGAGAATAAATAAAAAGAAAACTGTGCCTAGGTGTAATGTAGGCAGACTGCTAAAACCCAATGATGAAGATAACATCTTTTAAAAAGTCAGATGGAAAAGATAAATTACCTTCTAAGTTACAACCATCAGAATGAGGTCTCCATGTTATCAGAAGCTGTGGAAGTCAGAAGTGAAATGACATCTTCAAACTGCCAAGAGGAAAAGCTCTAAACCTAAAAGTCTGTATCCAGGGAAGTTCTTTCAGAAACATAGGCAAAATTTTATTACATTAAAATATAATCTTTTTTTTTTAAAGATTTTATTTATTTATTTGACAGACAGAGATCACAAGTAGGCAGAGAGGCAGCAGAGAGAGAGGAAGGGAAGCAGGCTCCCCGCGGAGCAGAGAGCCCGATGCGGGACTCGATCCCAGGACCCTGAGATCATGACCTGAGCCGAAGGCAGAGGCTTTAACCCACTGAGCCACCCAGGCGCCCCAAAAATATAATCTTTTTGATATAATTATTTCCCATTTAAACTGTTACTTTAGGTTAGATTTTTAAGGGGAAAATTAAAATTACAGTGTTTTCTTTCCAACTGCAATTTACATTTTTAAAAATTTTTTTTTATTTTTTTAAAGATTTTATTTATTTATTTGATAGAGATCACAAGCAGGCAGAGAGGCAGGCAGAGAGAGAGAGAAGGAAGCAGGCTCCCGGCTGAGCAGAGAGCCCGACACGGGGCTCAATCCCAGGACCCCAAGATCATGACCCGAGCCGAAGGCAGCGGCTCAACCTACTGAGCCACCCAGGCGCCCTACATTTTTTTTTTAATTGAAGTATATTTGGCCCACAATGTTCTATTAGTTGCAGGTGTGTAACATTGTGATTCAATGAGTGTATGAGTGTATGTTATCAGTTTACATATTTTTAAAAATGAAGTAAAAAGTAAAGTGATATGGTGCTTTCATAATCTATAATGCCTCATTCCTTCTCCCACATCCCAGAGTATATAAATGTCTTGCGGGCCACCTGGGTGGCTCAGTTGGTTAGGCATCTGACTCTTGATTACGACTCAGGTCATGATCTCAGGGACATAAGGTCCAGCCGCATGTCAGGCTCCACACTCAGCAGGGGAGCTACTTGAGATTCTGTTCCTCTGCACCACCACCCCCCGACACATGTGCCTTTTCTCTAAAATAAATAAAGTTCAAAAAAATCTTGCTAACATTTGAGAGACTGTGGTGAGCCAGTGGCCTCTTGGGGTCTGTAAAAAGCGTAGGTAGTGTTTCCCTGATGCTCTGTGTGGGTGCAGGTTTCCAGGGCAAAGAGCTTATACATGGCCAGAAAGAAAGCATATAAACAGTTACCAGGCAGGAAAGTAACCAAGGGGGGGGGTGTAAAAATGCAGAATCAGGACCGAGGTCATAAAAGAATGACATCATCACAAAACCAAGTCTGGCAATCCTGCACATATGGCAACATGTCCCTTTGAAGCATCTCCTGACATACTACAGTGAAAGCAGATCCCTAGGGACATCTAAGATGGGAAGAATTGGGAATTCTTAGTAGGAAGATTAGAAGATGCCTTCATTTTTGGCCCAGTGCCCTGAAAATGTATTATGAGCAAATACAGATGATTGAAAATTGTGTATTTTTGGAAGGATAGCTTGGCATTTTAAAATGAGACACAGAATTATAAATCAGTAGGTAAAAGGGAAAACTCGAAATTGCTGGGCCAAACAGAATTGCACGATTGATTGCTCTACCTGCTCTGAGAAAGATCATTGTTCAGAAGCACTGAAGGGTCCCAGTGTCAGAGCTGTGCCAGTGTGTGAGGACTCTTGCCTCCAATTAGACCACCTGAACCATCCTGAGAAGGCAGAAAAATTTAGCCATTTCAAAAATTCTTTGCTGAGAAGAGCCTATTCTTAAAGGGTTTTATGTTGCTGGAAAATCTAATCTGATGAAAGCAAGGAGATCAAGTGAACTTGGGCATAAGCAGAAAAGATACAGTTACTGGTTTTATATATACCAGTGCTGCGGCTGTGCTCCCATTCATATGACAAATGTTTAAAGTAACAACAACAATAAAAACAAAGCTTTGTCGTTGGAATACACATTGACCTATAGCCACAGGTCTCAGACACATGCATGTGGTGGAACCCCAGGAATCCTGCTATTCCTTTTGCAAAGTGTGAACTACTTATGTATGCAACTCAGCAATGCGCATTTTACTGGCAGAAATTAGGAGTGAATCATAGCATATTACGTATTTACTGTAAAATTTCAACCACAAACATGTGTCCATAAAAATTACAATCTACTGAACAGTGATCAGCTATTCTTAACTATTGCCGTCAATATCCAAATGCCAAAAGCTTTTAAAAAATTAGTATGAGAGAAGTGCCTGGGTGGCTCAGACGGTTAAGCATCTGCCTTCAGCTCAGGTCATGATCCCAGGGCCCTAGGATCAAGCCCCACCACAGGCTCCCTGCTCAGCAGGAAGCCCTGCTTCCTCTCTCAGTCAAAGAAATAAATAAAATCTTTTTTAAAAAATTAACATGCTATTTTTTAAAAAAGATTTTATTTATTTCTTTGACTGAGAGAGACACAGCGAGAGAAGGAACACAAGCAGGGGGAGTGGCAGAGGGAGAAGCAGAGCTGAAGGCAGATGCTTAACCAACTGAGCCACCCAGGTGCCTCTCCTGCTACGATTTTTTAAAGGTTAGGTAATCCAGGGTGCCTCAGTCAGTTAAGCAGTTGACTCTTGATTTCCGCTCAGATCATGATCTCAGGATCATTAGATCAAGCCCTCTGTTGGACTCTGTACTCAGCTGGCAGTCTGCTTGAGATTCTCTCTCTGTCCCCCTACACTGTGCGCTCACTTGTGCTAGCTCTTTTTCTCTAAAAATAAATAAACCCGAAAGTATAATGAAGTTCCTTGAAAAAAAAAAAAAAGATTAAGCAGCCCAAAGGTAAACCATTATAAAATCATGGTTTCTATTTAACTAGAAGAAAGTTAGGGTTAGTTGGCATTCACTAGGCATAGAGAGCCGTGGATAGAGAGCTGAATGAACCCATTTCTCCGGACATTACTGGGTGGACCTCGCGGAGTGTCTGTGCTGTGCTCTGTGCTGTGATGTGTGCGCTCCCAGGATCACGGGGCTGGTCGGGCGGAGGCCTTCGGCAGCCGTGTTCAGGGGAGCAGGTAAGTGCTCCAAGGGCGCATGCGTGAGGGCGAGTCCTCGCGGTGCCCTGGCCGCGGCTGTGGCCGGTCACTGACCACGCTCTGTGCCTGGAAGAAAGTGTTGGCATTCTCTCTAGTGTGTTCCTTCTCTCTGGTTCAGGATCCGCCAGTTCCTGGACTATGGGAACCGATGACTCCCCTAACGTCACGGACGACGCAGCCGATGAGATCATGGATCGCATCGTCAAGTCGGCCACCCAGGTGCCCAGTCAGCGGGTAGTGCCTCGGGAGAGAAAGCGCTCCCGGGCCAACCGGAAGTCTCGTAAGTGCCTTGGGGGGGGGGGCGTGAGGGACTTGCCCTAGGGGGACCTGCCCTCCTGACCAATATGCCGGCCACTGAGGGGCCGGCTCCAGTCCTCAGTCAGTGACACGTGGAAGGTCCACCCAAACTCACCCACGAAAGGTCTCCTTGCCGGTGTGGAGGAGGGGGCTGCAGCCACACCCCGTCCGGTATATTTGCCACTTCTGGTCAGGCCTCCCTCAGTTCTTGCCTATTCCCAAGAGCGTCTGAAAGACCCTTGAATATATCTGGCGTGTAGGAGTAGGTGCAGGGGGGCCATTTGGCAAGCACTGCCCCCAGATTCTTTGTCGAAGCTGTATTTCTGCATCGGGCCACTTTGTAGCTGAAGATGGTTCCCCTAGGGATTCACTGCTGCTCACAAACATGTCAAAGGTCAAAACCAATGGTTTTTATGGTCATTGGGGTGCTTAGAATACTTAATGTTAATCTAGATTGACCAGTTTGATTTGTTTCTTTTGGCACTCAATGGAGAAGTCCACTAAATCAAAGGGATCAATTTTTCCCCTTTGAACCCTCTGCCTGTTCCCGCCCACAGGATGGTGGGTGTGGGGCTGCCCCTGTAGGCACCATGCTAGCTCTCCGAGGGGCTGCTCTCCGGGTTCCTCTGGATCCTTTGACATATGTCTGCATTAGCCATGACCTTGGCATGTTTTAGGAAAGAGCTCAGCCCCCAGCCTCTGGTCCCGATGGTGTGCCACTCGGCTCAGGGGACCAGCTTGGGTCTCTATCGGCTCTGCCTCCAAGAATCAAGGATGGTGAGGGGCACAGGGATTTTGACTGTCACAGGAAGGAAGCCTGTTTACCTCTGTCTGTAATGGCTTCAAAAAGTGAAAGGAGATTGACTCCAGGTAGGCGGGAGTTCAGTAAGAACTCAGACTCAGTTTGATGCCACCTTTGAGATTATACACGAGGCAGGGGGGCGGGGGAAGGGAGATCAAGGTTTGAGCCGCAGAGCCCAAGGGAGAGGGCTGAGAAAGGATGCCATGCAGGGGGTGGGGTGCCCTGATAGAAGGTGGGCATTGTGGGGCCAGAGCTCTCAGAGAAGAAGACTGCAGGAGGCAGTGACCTGGCCAGTCCCTGGAGGCCTAGGCTATGTGCTCCTCCCCCAGGTTAGATGCCTGTGTTGGCGAAGAGTGTAGACCCTGCCCTCTGGTCTAGTCTAGAGGGAACCAGATTCTTAGAGAGATACATAATGTCACTGGGAACAATAACACAGTCATAATTAATTTTCCTCTTCAATCTGGCCAGGGAGATATTTTGCCTGTTTTTGTGGTTGACATAAACTAATTTCCTGTGGTATCATTTCCATTCCAATCTTATGCAAAACAGCCGTATATTCTTTTTGTTTAGCCAAGCACATTTTATTCTGCAATGCAGTTACTACAACAAATACAGCCCTGCATGTGTGTAAGTGTTTATCTGTAACAGGCTTAATTTATTAGTAATGGCACCATCAATAGAAATTTAAGATGGGGGAAAGTTACTTTGATTTCTTTTTAAGGGGGATGATAAACTCCACCTTTCTCGCAAGAGGTTAAAAGAATAAGAAAAAAACCAATTTGCGAAATCGATGTGAAGTTCCATGGTATGGGTCTCCATCTCAAACAATGGTGTATTTGATTTGATTGTTTAATGGCCGTGATGAGGCAAGGGGGTGATGAATAACCAATGTATTGGGGCAATCACTCATTTGGCTGAAGACAGTAATAGTCCGACTATTGCAGGAAACCAAACAGAATCCATCCCATAACCTAGAAATTTACGACCTCCAAGCCACTTGAGAATCTTCCAAGATAATTAAATGTCTGCGTTTGTGTTTGATGCTGGTGACTAGGACCACACATGCCAAATGTACTCCTAAATCTTGAAATATGCAGCTGGTGAGGACACAGGGAAGGCGTCTTAATCAATTCTCAGGTTCCCATGGCTCAGCTCCGCTTTTCCAGCTGGTGACAACCCGGTCTCATTAAGTGAAGTGTTTTGACTTGTCCAGTGGATTTTTAGCCTGTGAAATGGTCAATCCAATGCTCTTTCATGTCCCTGCCCCTGATTCTAGCAAAGGTTCTACAGTTGGCCGGTGGATCGGACTGAGGGAGAACATTCTGGGAGGGTTTTGGTTTTTTTCTTATATAGGTTTTTCTCTTCATCATATTGGGGCAACTATTTTGTCCCAGGGCGGTTTGTTCTCTTAGGCATCCTGGATGTTGGCCTTCTCGAGAAAATCCTAAAGCTGAATGGCATTTGAAGTATCCTTACCACTGTGATTCTGCAGAATGGGCCATGGTAGCTGGTAAGGAGGGGGAGCTGCTCCCCCATGTTCTTTTCTCTTGGACCTATCTTTGGAGGAACGTCTCTGCCCAGCTGGCTGGCTACATATGGCCAACAGCCCAGATTATCACAGAACAGAACAGGGTTTAGGGACTCATAATCTCTCTGTTCTCTTTTCCTGGGGAGCCAGATCTTGTCACAGTAGAGAGGCTAGGTACCATTTTCATATTTGAGTTTCCTTCTAAGGTGGGGGCCTGGGCCCCACCTGTGACATGACTATGAAGTTTGGGCACAGAGCTATATTTCTGTAAAGATGTGATTACTTTGATGTGACTTACAAATAAACTGGCCAATTTCTTAGCTAATTAAGATCTTAAGGCTGATCACCCTTAGAAGAACAGTTTCTCAGTGGAAAGAGCCAGAAGTCTAATTCCAGGAACTGCTGGGAAAGGAGCACAGAAACTTGATTTGATCTGATGCTCTGACCCCCAACAGCCCACCCCCCCCCAACCATGACTGCCTCCTCGTCATGTCCTGAAGCTTCAGCATCCCTCTCAAAGGGCATGTGACATAGCTCACATTGATTTGATGTAACTAAAATTTATTTCTTCTACAGAATTTTGAGGGGTAGAGCCATGCTGTCTGTTAAGTAGAATTTCATGGAGAAGGAAAACCATCAAATCTGAAAAATTATTGAATTTGTTTTAGGGAAAGCAGGAGCTATGCCTCGCAAAATATTAGATCTGGCCCTGGATCTGATCAGTACCCAGCTTTGTTTACTTGTCCCTATGTCTCCAAGGTGGTTAATTAATTTTCCCATTATTCTCATTAAGGAAAACCTCCCTGTGTTTTGTTTAAATAGTTTTTGCTTACTGATTCTGAATCACTTTTATATTCTTTTATAGGGCGAGCTAACAATGGCAATAAAACAGGTTTTAAAAACTCATGCTCTTGCAATAGAGTAAAATAAGATGTTAGTGGAAAGGATAAAAAAGGCTCAAACTTTTGTCTTCTCCCCAAAAACTTCATTCCTATATACTCAGCCCCTGAGTTCATTACAGAAGGACTGACCTTCCTCTGAAGATAGCTAGCTGAGGTGCCCATGGGACAGGAGGACAGAAAGAAGTCCAAGTGAGGACTGACAGTCTGTCTGTTCCCTGAACCATGTGGGGAGTTGCTGCCTTGTGCAGGACCAGCTGGAGGTGTGTGCCTCGTGGGAGGAGGGGTGCCACCCATGTTTTCTCCAGGCTACAGAAGAGGGTGACCAGAACAAGCTGGAGCTGACTGTGGCTTTCTGATTTCTTGTGGCCTCCTTTAAGCTTCTGGTGATTTTAAGATTTTTCTCTCTAGAAAAGTGAGAGCAGGAAGTGAGGAAGGCATTTGCAGCCTTTGCTCTGCATTGGGAGGGTCTCGGAGGTAGGGATAGACAGTCCCCACCTGTCCTGCAGGAAAGAGACTTGAAGGGCTATGGGGGGTGGGGGTGATGGAGTATGTCATCAGAGTCTGGGAGCTTGGAAGAGCAGTCAGGCCCAAACAAGAGGAGGTGCTGTCCGAATGCCCAACAGACCCCATGTCACCCAGACTCTGAAGGTGGGCCCAGCAGTAGGGTGTGTCGGCCTCACACGCAAGCCTGGAGGCCCAGCCAGAGGTCAGGACTCTGATGTAGCAAGAAGCTCAGCTAGAAGCTTCAGGTCAAAGAGGCAGATGCAGGAAGAGTTTGGAAATATTTTACTGTGTTGGGTGGCCCTCTGGCTTCATGTTCAGACAGCTCATCCTCCCAAACTGGGAACTACCACGCTCCTGAAAAAGGAGAGGCTGGCTTCTCTGTCTTCCCCCATATCTGGGTGCGAGGGGCCCATTGGACTCAGAGTTGGAGATTCAGGAGGAGGGAGGATCAGTGAAAGGAGGAACCTGGAGTCAGTTTGTCCTGCCTGTGAGAGCTGCTCTGAAAGCAAAGCAAAGAGGGTTCCTGTAAGGGGCTTTGAAAAGTGCTAGGCTCCTTCCTGACATGGAAATAGTGTATTTCATTGCCTTTGCTGCTTTGCAGTACCCGTGGAATCTGTTTCCCTTTGTAGAACGTACCAATTCATACAAAACAGCTGGAGACGGGGTCCCTCCTCACAAAACAGCTGGAGACGGGGTCCCTCCCCACTCACTCAGCCCCACTGAGCCTCAGTCTGCTGTCCAGTGAGGCCAGCGGGGCCCCCTCCCAGGTGGCTGTGAGCACTGAGTGAGGTGCTCTGCATCTGACAGGTTCCCACCGTCCTCCCTCCCCAGCTCTGTCACGCTGCTGCCCAAGGGACCCCAGCCAGGGGGGAATATGAGGCCCAAGTCACACGAGAGCCCAGGCACAGGAAGCACACCGACCTAGCTGTCGCTTGCTACAGCACCCACCTGACTCGGCCTGCGGGGATTAGACCAGACCCATCTTCACCTCTCCTGTCCCCCAGGGTGCAGTTTGAGTGGGCTTGTCACTGTGCACCCAAGGCTGGGTTGTCACCAGCATATCCATGAATGTCTTCTTTCTGTCCCACTACCCTACCCACGCTGTCGTATTGCACTGAGACAGCATGCCTCCTCCCATGTGTGGAGGACATTTTAAGAGCTTGACACTTTTGAAAAGTATTGATCAGTTCCCTTGTAAAATGCCTGTCAATTTAGGAAATCTCTGCTTCTAATAGACAGATTGCTGAGAAAAAATAAGATGGTGGATGGAAACAAGAAAAGGGGCTCATATGGTTAGATAATCAACATTAACAGAACAAAATGAGCCAACACACGGAAAGACTAATATAGAATCAATAAGCACGATAGAGCTTAAAACAGTTCTCTGTATTTAAGTCCAAAGAGGCATGAGTGAAGCCATCATTTCGGCTCCACTCAGGGAATGGGTTCCTCGAGGAACAAGGCGTGAATAAATAGCAGCAGGCTTGTCACTTCCCAGCAACCAGGCCCATAATTTAAGACCTCTTGACGTTCTGATATTAGTCCCTGTAGTCCTAGACATGGTACTCTCTGTATACATGGTAGAAAATTTTTAGTAGTATCTTAGGGATTACAAAAAGCTAACTTATTTCCAAATTGTTTGGCATTTTGTGCAAAAGAGAAAAAGAACTATCAGTGATCTAAAGGTGAAGGGTGCTAATAGATTTCTGTCATAGGGAAGTAAAACTCGGTGGATGTCCCATGAGTATGAAAGGTGGTCCCAGGGACCCACCCGTTTCCAGGATGGGCTGGGTCTCACATGTCCTGCTTTAAATCCATCTGTGGACCACTTACTGTGTGCCCTTGGGCCAGGGACTTGATCTCTCTGTGCTGTCCGCTCACTTGCTGGAGAAATAATAATGGGACTCTTCTCATAGGGTTTCCATAGAATTAGATTCCACGGATTCCACATGGAATCATCCGGGTTAACCCTCAGTAAGTGGAGGCCACCGTCGCTGTTATTCTCAAATTCGGCTCATTCTTAGCGAAGAGCTGCCTGAGAGCACTTTGTGGGATCAAACTATTTTTCAATTCTGGGGGCAGTGAGAGAAAAGAACTTTCGGTTTTCCCCTGAGTCCCCAGACACCCCGTGGGGCACGTTGACAGCAGAGGCTCTCATGTGTCTGATGCCCCTGCTGTCACCGCCGCCTTGTGAGAGTGTCACAAGAGCCAGGGGCAGCGAGTGGCTGCTGGGGACAGCAAAGTGACCCATGCTGTCTGTGGAAGAGCTGCAGGGCACGCAGGGATCAACATTTGCAGGGTCTGGTCTCTGTTAGGCGGCTGCAGGCAGGGGAGGCAGGCGCGTGTGACAGGCCGGGGAGAAGCCACGCTGCAGGCAGAGTGTCGGTGCGGGAAGCGGGAGTTGGGAGCGGAGAAGGGCCCAGACGTTATCGTGTCAGACGTGTGCCAGTGCCCGCCCCCTGGGACTGGAGAAATCCCCTCTCTGATGACTTGTTTTTTTCTTCCTTTCTTTCTTTTTTAAAAATTTTATTATGTTAGTGAGCACCCAGTACATCATTAGTTTTTGGTGTCATGTTCCATGTGATGACTCATTTCTATTGTACAGGGTCCATATCCTGCCTGCCCATTTGCTGGTCCCCTCTTTTTCTTATGTCCCAGTCCTTTTTCACTTTCCAGAAACTGAGTGAGAGCCAACACCCTCTCCAGCCAGGGTCTGCTACCCTGAGCGTTTCTCCTCATACTGCATCCCCGTGAGTCCCCTGCCTCCCTGACTGCCCCACTTGGCTCAGGGAAAGGCACAGGTAACCTTTGCTGAGTGAATGAATGAATGAACAAGTGAACGAACGAATGAAGAGCAGGCAGAGGGAGGAATGGACACCCAAAGAGACCCTTGCTATGCATAATTGGAACCGGAGCACAAAGACAAATTTTAACTGATCATCTTCATTTCACACGTCTTTTCAAGTGATAATGTGACTTTTTAACAGAAGAAGAGCTCAGATTCTTAAGGTCTTTGGGGGCTACTATATAGGGTAGTTGGATTTAATATGAGAGAATTTATCTCAGTTGTCATGAAGACCCTCAGTAAGTTGGATTCCATTAATGGGGTGGGTTTTTCTGTGGATTCCTTTCTCGGGACACATCTGGGGAGCAAAGAGACGTGGCCCATGCTGGCTTTTTCCTCTGCAGCAGAGAACACCTTGGCCCAGGCAGAAGGGGCGAGGGAGGACCCCCCCCCCAGGATGGTCCCTCAAAACTAAGAAGAGGCTACAAAGCTGAGGATGCAGGCTCTGTGTGGCCGGGCAGTGGGGCTAAAGCAGCGCCATTACACTTGGTTCTAGTCTCTGCACCTGTCCCAGAGAGGCTGGCGCAGTGCCCTGGTCGGTGAGATTCTTGCACATCCTACAAGGTGCCAGGGTCCCCACTCAAGTATTCCCGTGAGCTGAGCTGAACTCCACAGTTAGGGGATTAAAGCAAGTGTGTGAACAGGTATTAAGGAAGCATCTCTAAATGCCCTCCTGTGAGATGCCCATCAGCTCGGGAAGTCTCCTGTAGTCATCTGGCCACCACGTATCCCCAGAGGCTCAGCAATTATACTTCATAGACTCCTGGCCAGGCCACCCCCGGGCCTAGCAAAATTCAGGATGCCCTTCGTGTGCAGCACGGTCCTCAACCCGAATTTTGTGTCTTGGAAGAGAGGTCTTGGCAGTCCTTGTCAAGAATGAGAAACATTTTATCTTATTTTCTGCCATTAAAATTATCTTTAACAAACACTTGAAGGAGTGTTTAAAAAACATAAAAGGTTATTACAAACTAGTATTTTTATTGCTGCCCCATAGAACAAATTCCATTACTCAGTTAAATGCAATCTGCCTCCAGCCGAGGCTCTGGAGCCAAACATTTTGTCTGGACGACGTAGACAGTCTGGAGCCCAAGGGCTTCGGGTAGGGGGAGGGCGAGCCAGGGCAAGGACGGCTGCAGACGGGTGGTCGGGGAGCCCAGAGGTTGTGTGCGGGGACATGACTGGAGGGTAACCCTCAGCACAGATCTTTGTGTCTCTGTCTGTGTCAGATCCATGCCTGGTGTCTGTGAGTCTCCCAGCAGTGCTTCAATTCTTTACGTCCTGAGCACACAATAGATCCTGCATAAAGTACTTGTTGATTGACGGACTGATGGGTTAGGTGTTGGCCCCTGTTCAAAGTGCTGATTCCCAGGAGAAAAGAAACCATTTATTCATAGATATTTAGATCCTGTACATTCTACCAGATCTCTTCAGATCCTTTATCCACAGGCTGAGTGGGCTTTTGCTTAGGGGAGGACAGGAAAGCATGGAATATGGGGTGTTGCTTGCAGGCATAGGAGCTGGGATCCTGGTGCGCGTATCATCTGGGGCCTTCCCCTGAGGAGGAGGACACAGGCCCCATGGTCACAGGGGTTGCAGGGAGCTGGGTCTGGCATGGGAAGGTTGAGCTTTACTTTCTCCACATTCTGATCAAGGGCCTGCCCTGCTCATCTCAGTTCCTCTCGCTGATTTAGGATTTAGGGTGGAAGGTAAATCCATAACACATCTCTTCTGAAAATGAAGAAAATACCCCAAACTCCCTATGACCTTATATAGAAAGGAGGCCAAATACAACTTATAAATTAAGGGAAATGTAATTAAGCAACCTTTCAAATGCAAGGACTTACCTTGGAAGGGACAGCTGCCTCCTCATTCACCCTTATCCGGCCTTTATTTTGATGTCAGAATTGGTCAGCACTAAACAGTGGGGATACCCACAATGCCAAGCTAAACACAAGCCAGTTCTTTGTCACATGTGAGCGTGCCTCCACCTGCCCACTGTAAGCCCCAGAGGAGAGCATGTGTTTCACAGAAAACATCTACCTAGTCTAGTCGGAAGTTTGGCAGTTTGCTCCTTGGCCTCCTGTCCATAAGGACTTACTAGTTGTTGCCTCCAGAGGCCCTTTGATGAGTTGAAACTAAAACCCATCTTGCTCATAGAGATTCCTCCTAACTGCCACCGCTTGCCGAGTTCCGTCCCCAGCATCGTCGTCCCTCCTGCAGATTTGTGGGGTGATCTTACCTAGACTCAGGAAACCTGTATTTCCCTATGTTCTGTAAGGACTGTTCCTGCTCTGATCCTCTCCTTAGGCTGGCCAGAGGCTGAACTCTCCACATACCATCTGTCCTTTACCCTCGTACCCATTTCTCAGAAATCTTATAAGGGTGGGGGCTCCTTTGTCCCCTCTTACAAGGTCAGTCCCTCCACTTGGCTCTTCAGGTCTGCCTCTTACAGCCCTGGAATTTGTTCTGCCCTGGCAGATGGCCAGGAATTTTGGCAGGAGCGATGGGGCTGAGCATCTCTGAGCCCTGTGACTACCCTGGGGGGTCTTTGGGGGGCAGGGGGCAGGGGTGATGGTAATCATGTGTCAGCTGCTAACCTCCCCTTGTCTTCTCACCCCTTTGTGATCTGCGGACACTGCTGCAGTGCGAAGGACCCTCAAGAACGGCCTGACTGCAGAAGAAGCCCGAGCCCTGGGCCTGGTCGGCACCCCGGAGTTGCAGCTGTGACATCTGTGGGTGCCCTAAGAGGTGCCCCGAGAGTGCAAACTCCTGCTGGATGGAATCCCCGCAGCTGGGGGCGAAGAGCCTGGACACTAAGCACCGAATGTTCCAGAGGAGAGCGTCCATCTCTAGGTGTCTGCGTGCGGCGTGCTGGGCATTGACGGGGCGCTCGCAGAGTCTCCCTCACACACTTCTTTCCTTGTGTCAGCTGTGTTTCTCTTGTTTCCTTGACACCTGGCTTAGTAGTTCCCAAGTGTGACACTTTTTCTGTGCGAGGAGCAGCCCTTAAAAGGAGCAGATGACTCGGTCACAGTTACCGCGGTCGTATGAGGCAGTTTGAGTGGGTCTGCAGACTGGGTCTCTCCACACCACCAACATACCCAGATGGAAACTCCAAAATTGTACACAAAAAGAAAGCACAGATTGTTTACCAGTTGTGGATTTTAGCTGTACTAAATGTTTATACAAATTCATAAATGTACACCATGTTTCAAATACTAAATAAATAGAGTTTAATGCCAGACCTGGGCACTTCTTTTCTCTCGGGTGGAAGGCCTTAAACAGCTCCAAAGTCTCACCTCCTTCTGTATCAGGAAAACCTTTCCTCAGGTTCATCCGAAGGCCTCTGGCTTGGAATGGCCTCCAGGCCCTTTGGCTTTCTTGCTGGTATTTGTTTTGTGTTAATAGTGTAGGAAGTGCCTGCCTGCCAATGTGCTCTTTGTAACTACTTATTAATTAGGCATCAGTGTTTGTTGCAAGACTCGCTAAGCTGTGACCTTACATAGATCACCTGACCCATGGGCTTTGTTTTGCTCCATTGTAATGTTGACACAAACATTAGAGTAGCATTTAAAATCTGAATTATTCTGCAACTCTCTCACTTGCTTCTTACATAAAAATTCATTTTCTAAAAAAATTTACTGAGTCCCCAGAACAAAACAGAAATTTAAAATTTTGTCTACAAAGAACCTCTGAGTGACAAACATAGTCCTTGGCACTTGAGTACTGGTCAGCAGAAGGTAAGGTGTCTGGTGGGGAAGGCGCTGCCAGGAGCCACAGGGGGTGGCTGGTGCCCAGGTGGTGGTCGAGCCTCCACGGAAAGCCCTCTGCCCGGGGTTTCACGGTTCCTGGTGTACCGCCTCTGTCTCTGGGGAGAAGGAGAGGTGAACCACTGCATGGGTAGATCCTCACGCCATTAATTCCGTGTTTGCGTCCCTTTTAAAAACTCTGTGACGCTGTATTCCTGAATTTGGTGTCTGTGATCTAGAGACAAGATGTAGTCGTGTTGTCTGAAGAGACAAAGATCGGATGTTCACCCCACAGGCCTCCGTGACTGTGTCCCCCCGCGTCTGCATCCCCACTCTACTGAGAGCCGGAAGCTCTTTCCAGCAGGTTATTGGTCAAATAGTATGTAATGAATGTAAGTAGCCCAGGAAAGCCTGGAATCTGCCAAGAGTACGTCTGTATATTAGAGACAATGGAGTTTAATCACTTTATCGAAAAAGATACATGAGTTATTAATGCTTATTTTATTATGCTTCTAAATAACATGTAATATTGTGTTATGATTTAGCTGTTAGAAGATTTGCCTGTTCCCTCAGCACCGAACCCAGACATAGAATATCTGTGTCGCTGGGGATCGGGATGTGCAAACAAAAGGAAGATGCATTATTATTGCCCTGTTTAGTGAACAGATACTTTGATGACCTTCTAGAGGCCCTTGGCATTCTGCTGAGAGACACTGCTTTGGAATAAAAGGTCACGTTCAAAAGGAAGTGACAGATTAAATCTGAAGTTTATTTTAGGGATTAAAAAATTCTCAGAGGAAGCAAGCAAGGTCAACTAATTTCTTGGTTACAGCTAGGTACAGTCTTTTTATAGAGAACTCTGTTTAGTAGTTTTTGGTGAAATGGAAGGATTATTGCTCTTGCTCATTTCTTCCTTGTTGCCACTTCCTCTGGCTCCCTCCTTCCTTGTTGTCACTCCCTCAGTGACCTTACCCTTGGGAGATGCTTGCTGGTCATCACCATGGATGTTCTCATGCCTGTTTCTAAACCTAGTTGGAAATTCTAGAACTGCCAGTAAAGAAGGCAAACTCTTCTGTTAAAGATGCCTGGGTTTTGGTGTCTTTGGAATCTTAAAGTTTTTTTGTTGTTTTTTTTTTTCTATTTAAAAAATAACTTACTGAGGGATTTGAGGATGGAAAGATGGAAGGGAGGATGCACAGGCCCCACGAGTGTTGAAGACCCTGTTTTGTCTTCTCCCAAGCCCATCACTGAACACAGTGCAGGAAGCAAGAGCAGGATCAGAGTCAGGAGACCTGACTCTGTGGAGGCTGAAGTGCAGCTACCCAAAGAGAGCAGGCCATAATCACAGGAACCTGTAAATGTTATAACAAGGATCTTTGCAAGGGGCACCTGGGTGGCTCAGTCGGTTAAGCTTCTGCCTTTGGCTCAGGTCATGATCCCCGGGGTCCTGGGGCTGAGTCACATATTGGGCTCCTTGCTTAGGGGGGAGCCTGCATCTTCCTCTCCCCCTACCAACCATTTCCCCTGCTTGTGCTCTCTGACAAAATCTTTAAAAAGAAAAAGGGGGGAGTGTCTTCAGTTTTGAATAAGGATCCAGACATGGAACGATAATCCTGGATTATCTAGGTGTGCCCTAAACCTAATCATAAATGTCCTTTTAAGACAGAGGTAGAGAGAGGTTTTATATGCACAAAAGAGGAGACGGTCTTATGAAGACACAGAGGCAGAGATTGGAGCAATGCGGCCACACACTAAGGAATACCAGCAGCCACCAGAAACTGAAAGAGGCCAGGAACAAAATTTTCCCCCTGAGCCTCTGGAGAGAGAGCATGTCCCTGTTGGCACCTTGATTTTGGCTCAGTAAAACTAATGTTGAACTTCTGGACTTTAGAACTGTAAGAGAATAAATTCCTATTGTTTTAAGCCACCAAGTATGTGGTAATTTGTTATGGCAGCTCTAGAAAATTAATAACAACCATTAGCCACAAATATGCAGCGAGGGCCTAATTTATAGAGGTGACCCTGTGCCAGGAGCTGCGGATTCAGCTGGGAAAAGGAGAGTCATGATCCCTCCCCTCAGGGCCATTAGAGGTAGTCATCAACTAAAATTAAATTTTAGTTTAATCTGCAGCTATTTATACATTTCGCCAGAGAAGTGAGTAAAAATACCCGATTGTCTTGGAGAAGAGAAAGGCAGTTTCTCTGGTAGAAAAATCATGTTGCTAGGCAATTCTGGGGGATGAACTTTCTGAACGATTTTTAAAAGAGCTCAAGTATTGATGGCATCTCTGTGTGGTCACTTGTGGATGACTTTATATAAGCCATATGGCCATTCTGCCTTTTCATTTTACCTTGGAAGTAAGGAAGAGAGGGACTGAATGACTTGGCCCAGGGGCAACAGATAAGAAGTGCAGTGTGCCGGCTTGTCATATTGGTCCTGGTTTTGTTCTTTTAGAACCCTTAAGAAGGCCTGTTAATCAGCAGTACCCTTGCTTCTATGTGTTCTCTTCTCAGCACCTGGCCCAGACTGACCCAGGGCTGGGCCTGGTGGCTGGAGAGCCAGTCAGCCCCACACTAACCAAGCCCAAACCCTGGAAGCCTGGTGGCAGGCCAAGCAGCAGCACCGTCCAAACTGTTGAGGAGGGCTCCTAACCATGCAGTTTTTACATTAATGATTAACTGGCAGTGATCTGTGTACATCAGTCACCCAGCCATCCGTGTACACCTCAGTAGAGAAGGTTCAGAAGTATCTTTTGTGACTTTGTGATGATTCCTACTCCGACTGGTGAGAGGATATGGCAAGAGTTTAGTCAGATTGCTGGTACTCAACTAAGAGAGGGCCGAGCCATTTATATTCTCTTAATGAGTCCTATTTAATTACTGTGTTTAAAAAGTGTATTTGTTTAAGATGATCCACCTGAGGAAGTACAAATTTATGATTTTATAGTTCAAACACCATTTCAATTGTTGATTTAGTGGAAATTGTTCCTAACTCCTGGATTAGCAACAATGATTTGCTTCCAGAATGTTTTGTAATTTAGAAGTAGAGCATTACATGTATAGGAAAATTAAATCAGCTGGATAATTAGAACAACTGAGAATGAAAAACAGTACATCCAAGTGTGTGCTTCCAAGTCACCCAAGTGGCCATCACTGGGGGTTGATGGACACCCAGCTCCTCAGATGCTGTAGGGTCAGCGTGTGCTGGGCTGTTGCACGTCTGGGACCAGATGCAGCAGGTTCCTTGCTCATGGCTGGTGGAGCCGGAAGAGGTTTGCATGGACCAGTCGCTGTGTCTGTGGAGACTCAGGCGTGCTCACCTCCTCATCTCCCGTTAAAGAGGCGAGACAGCTGGAGTCTATTTAACACATTTTCCTCTGTTCATTTTGATGTAATCTAGACGTTAACTGACTTAGATGGAAACAGGAAGAGATGGGTTTTGGTCAAATGGAAAAGATACTGTGTAGAGGCCCTGCACCGTGTGTTACAAATACACAGCTTGAAATCAACCTCAAGGTAAGTAGGGTGCTTTCTGTGACTGTGTCAGTAGCTGGTTTTCCTGTACTGGTAGGAGGGGTTACTGCAGTACTTGGGACTATTCCCTGGACCCAGTCAAGAGGGGATCTTGTCTCTTGCACTTTGAGAAAATAAACTAGAAAGCTCAATGTCCTTCTGAACCACTGCCCCTTAATAGCCTCTGCCTAGAAATGCTTTTAAACCTGCACTGCTGTCTGGAAGGGGGTTCCAGGGGTGGAAAGCAACATACTTCTACGCAGGGAAGTGGGCTAGGAAATGGAGACAGTCGCCCCTAAAAACACTTGAATTGTGTACCCAATGGAATATTTATACTTTTGCAAACTTCAACTTTCAAATAATAAAAAAAAATGTGGGAGCTGTGCAGGAAGAGCTGGGTGCTAGGGAAAGCTTCTACAACTGCTTTATTTGGTCTCTGAAAAAAATGTCCTAGATACACTGATTTGAACAAGGTCATCTTTACTAGAACTCAGTACACAGCACCTGGTGGTAGAACGGGACACAGGATTAGAGCAATTCATCAACATCACAGACCTTCTTGACTCAGAAGATTAAGGCATAAGATTGGAAATGACAAGGGAGAAGAGTCAATTCCTGCCTTAACCCAACCTTAGAAATGCAGTCTCAATGAAAAAAAAAATGAGTTCTAATCCAGCATCCCTTCTCAGCAGGTGGTATGAAAAAAATAATTTGAATCTCATTGGAGGAAAAACTGTCCTGAAATTGTAAAGGTTGTGGAACTTGACAACTTTTTAAATCAACATATGTATATATAAGTTCACCCTTGGGTTACATTTTTAAGGGTGCATTTATGGAAAAATGATATAAGATGAATTTTTGAATTTGCTTGTGCTTGACTGAATTCTTCCTGTTTTTAATGGATAATATTGAAGGTGATTTCCCATTTTTTAAAAAATGGTCTAAAACATAATTTTTAGAGTTAGTAGTAATTAAGGCCACAGCAGTCCATTTTAGAATCACATTTTTAAAGGAAAAAAGTTTTGTTTTGTTTTATTTTAATTGAAGTTGCTTAATAAGCCTATGTTCTGGAATCCCAATACTCTGTTTCAGAACCTATGTGTGGCCATAGTCTAGAGCCATCCGTGGGAGATGAGCCTCAGGAGCCTCCATACATGTAAATGCACCCTCAAGAGAATCTGCCTGTACCTGTCCCCCAAGGGATGACCTTATTTACAAATAAAGTTTAAAAGCAGACAGTTGGGGACTGGAGCCGTGGTAAAGGTAAACGGTTTTTCCAGAGGTTTAATCTTGCACTTAATAGTTGGTCTTTTTTTGCATCTTTTGCTTGAAGGACAAGGTCTTTTCCTTAGTTGGACTTGAACCATTCTGAGGACTGTGTCCCTGCTCTGGTTGGTCTCCACGGTATTCTTTGTCCGTCTTGATGCTGTGGGAAAAGGTAACCTATCTCCAGAGGAATGGTAGGTACTTTGAGAAATGTTCTTATTTCTGAGCTCAGGAGGGTGTTCTCAAAGCCAGGCTTGCCTGTTCCTTTAAGGGCAGAGGAGAGAAGGTGCTCAAAGAGGCAGAAAATTGTTTTCTTTCTGTCCGCTTTCCACGCTGAACACAGCAGAGGCCAAGAGGCTGAGCTGCCTCATAGACTTGACTGCCACACAGAGCAAAGCCCAGAACCTGCACAGCCCGCTGGGCCTTTCCACAGTGCAGGGACATGCTGCCTCATTCCTGATTTTCCCTGTGAGCCAAGAGGTATAAAAAGAATATATAAAGTAGGAAAGGATGCAGTGTTTATTTTTTTTTTAAGGCATTATTTATTTATTTGACAGACAGAGATCACAAGTAGGCAGAGTGGCAGGCAGAGAGAGAGGAGAAAGCAGGCTCCCTGCTGAGCAGAGAGCCAGATGCAGGGCTTGATCCCAGGACCCTGAGATCATGACCTGAGCCGAAGGCAGAGGCTTTAACCCGCTGAGCCACCCCCGCACCCTAGGATGCAGTGTCTGACTTAGAAAAAGAGTGTCTTCAGGTGATTTGAGTATAAAAGGGCTTCGCAGCAGAATTACTCTGAGCATTGTGAGGTGAAGACAAGTCCCATGCGGTCTGGGTCAGGGCTGCCCTGTAGAACTTTCCTTGGTGACAGAAATGTTCTATATATGCACCATTCTGTAGAGTAGCCCCTAAACTTACGTGGTCACCAAACACTTGACATGCTGCCAGAGACTGAGGAACAGAGTTTTAGATTTTAAGTTCAGATGGCTACAGTGGTCAGTCGCTGGAGTACTGGATAGCACAGGTATGAGAGAATACACCTTTGTATCTCCTCTGTTACTGTTTTATTCATTTTACACACTTTTTTGGGGGAGGGAGTGAAATTTGTATATAAACTGCTTTGGCCTATGTTTACTCCAAGAAATGAACACCTTGTCTACAAAACTATGTCCAACAAAGGTTGGAGTCACATTATAAAGGAGGAAGGGAAAAAGAAGGGACTATTCTGATCGCTCACCTATGAGCTGATTTAATCCTCACAACAGCTCCATAATGGAGGCTGTGTACTAACCAGGGCATATTCAGCTAGAAAAACAATCCAGTCTGGGTTAGCTTAAACCAAAGAAGAAAATTCATTGCAAGACCCCCAGGATTAAAGTGTAGTCAGTATAAACGGGGACCCACCTACTGCCGGTGACCTGCAATCAGGGAGTCAGAGTTCTACACAAGCATGGTTACTTAGGGATGCTGTGTCTGAGTGGGTACTGCATTGAATAGAAAACAGAATATATATTATATATATTGCAATCCTTAGAGCAACCATTAAAAATGTAATGCAAAGAACTGTAACTTAAAAACCAACAGGTGAATTAAAATGGAATTATTTAAAAATTAAAATTGGAAGGAAGGGCAAAGACCAGATACATAGAAATGCTTGGTCACAAGAATTGCTGAAACTGGGTGATGCATACATGGGTTTGTTACTCTATCTTTGTAAATATTTAAAATTCTCCATAATAAAAGGTTGAAAAAATACATGTGTTCACACAGGGCCCCCTTGGTCCTTCTGATCCAATCATTGTCCGTGCTTTTCTAGATGATAAACAGCTTTTGAGCTCATGTCCATGCAGTGCAAGCACAACCCCTCAGACCCATTAGGTGGAAAGCTTCAGGCTCGGTCAGCATTCTTGTCACAAGTGCAGTTGATGAAGAGTCCTGGTATTTCCTTGCAGTTTTGATTGAGTGGGTCTGGAGTGGGACAGGAGTATCTGATTTTCTACACACAAGTCCAGTGACAGGGATGCATGTTCAGGTTTGGGGAGGCACAGCGTCAAGAGAGAGATTCTATGGATTATTATGTGCAGGTAGCCCCCCCGTCAGTCCTGTCCTTGGCTGGGGCACTTCCCGGCTATAGGACCCATGCAGCACAAGGATGTGACACTTCGCACGCCAGTGCATCGTGAGGCATCCCGCCATCGATTCTCATTTTGTGATTCCAGCAGAGTATCTCTTTCTGGGCAGCTGATTTACGGTAGAGCCTCCTGCCATGTCAGTTGCTTTGGTTTGGCGACACAGCTCTCATGGGTGAGTTTTCTCCCCAGCTAGCACACCGAGCTTACAGGCTGTCTGCACCTTTCCCCAGGAGAGCTCCCTTCTTCCTTCACGGGGGCGGCTTCACAGGCACGTGATGGGCATCATCACAGAGTGCCCCACACCCACTGGGCCTCACACATGGTTGAATGCTCTCCTGCCACTGTCTGGAGTTCTTAATCTTGTCTTTGAACTTGTGTTTTATAAGTGAAGTCTGATGAGACAAAACCACATACACAGGAGCAGAGGCGATCCCTGCAGGGTGTCCACTGCTCCCCACCACCCCATTCACTTGGAGCCTTTGTGATGCCGGTGTGTGCAGAATTCCAGCAGACCCACCATGTGCAGGTTGAGAAGAGATCCAATATAAGCAAGTTATTCCTACAACTGAGTAAGTGGGGGCACTGAGAACCCCAAGAGGCCATGCTTTCCATTGGAACCGGACTTGACTTGAATACAAAAGGAAGGTAATGGCATTCTAAGAAGTGTGAATGACCCTGGAACCCCGTCATATCCTTTTTCTACTCTTGTTACTTTTCTTATTTTACTCCTGTCATTTTCCTTTGTTAGTCATCCACGTCTGCTGAAAATGACGACTTAGGAGAAAAAGAAAACATAGGGCAGCTCCTAGTTTTTCTTTTAGTCCCTCGTTACTCATCAGTAAGGTGAAAAGAGTGTTGACAGAATGTGTACATATCAAGGAGGGAAATGATAGTTGAGCAAGGCTTTTCTGCAGTGTTTCCAGTGTTCTAGTGAGGACAAAATATGTATATCATACAACATGTACACATAAGCTATGAAATACAAATTTTCTAATTTTGGTGATTCTGCATGAGTTCACTGCTTCTCTAGTTGCATTGAAAACAGGAATTGTGTACTATAAAGATGAATAAATTAATGCTAATAATTTAGAATTTAAGTTTTTTCATTACTTAGGACAGCATTAAGTAGCAAGTAAAAACCCCGCATAACAAGATGTGAGAGAGACCATGGAAGAAAGAACATTACAGTACTTTTAATGGTACTATTTTCCTAATTTTTGGACATGAGGCCCCACATCTTTGTTTCGCTCTGGGTCCTGCACCTCAGGTAGCCAGCCTGGCTCTTCATTGCTCTCCTTTCCTTCACGGAGCCCCCTTCCTTCTCTCTTCTATAGCCTCCTGAGGACTCCCACTGATGTGAAGGGCACCACTGCTCTCCTAGTTCCTCTGCTGCTGCACCTGTGAGAACTAGAAAAGGGCCAGGGCTGAGTTCAAAGTAACTCAAGGGACCCACCAGCACTAGAGGCTGGCTGGCTGAGGGAGAGGAGGACAAGCCTGCTCTATGTTCTTCTAACTCTGACTTGTCTTGGAGCAGATGCCACATGCTAGAATCACTGATCTTGTGCGGTTGGTTCTCCCTTTGATTCGATTGGTTCTGGCAAAACAATTCTAATAGACTAAACTTTAGCTATTATTCTTGACAGCTTGGTCCTTCTTTTTCCCTTTCTGCCACTCCATGAATTGATGAAAGGTGGGAGTAGTAGGCAGGGCAGGTGGACAACTCTTGTCAACAGTGATTTCATAAAAACTCTTTATGAGGAGTCATGGAAAACAATGCTTGGGAATTTGTTTTTTTATTAAGGTTAAGCAGAGAATTACCTCCTCTTAAAAAAAAATTTTTTTTGGCAATGTATAAACACATTGCAAAACTGGAAACAACAAATTTTATAGGAAGCTGAAAAAGGACCAGAGAGAATTAGGAAAAATAAAGAATATATACAACTGTATCTTTAAGAATTTTCACGGAACATTATGACCCATCAAATCAAGATATCCACATTTTCTAACAAAAATGAACTGATCTGAGTAAGGCAGCATGAAAATATTCTAATATAGTGCTGCTCAACAGAACTTTCTGTGATGATGGAAATGTTCCATTATCTCTGTTGACTACAGAAGCTACTGGCCACATGGATGCGCACAATGTGGCTAATGCAACTGAGGAACTGAATTTTTAATATAGTTTAAACAGCCACTGTGACTAGTGATTACCAACTGAACAGCATAGTTCTAATGCCTCATGGGTCAAAATCAGCGGTTTCTTCACGGGATTTCTCTCATCACTGTTGACAGGTGTAGAGGGTTGGGGGTGGGGAGAGAGGGAAGCTCGTAACAGCTCAATTTAACACTTATGTTCTGAAACTCTCTCTCAGGGGCAAGAGATGAGGCAAGGACTCTGGGGGAGACCTGAGAATGCCCTTGAACTCCTGGCTAATGCCAATGGAAGCAGAAGGCCTAGGATCTGGCTCACTGTGATGGGAAGATGGCTATGGTACAACTCATAGGATCTGAGGCTTGGGCCATCTGTGCATGGAAATCATATTGAGGGGCTCGCGGGGAGGTGGGGTGCTCATTTCCGGACAGGGTTTCCAGGGCTAGAAGAGGATTTAGAGGTGGAGGGAGGAGCTGGGGGCCCTTTCTGGCCACCTGCAGGCTGGACTGGCCCTTTCTTTTTGGGGATTAAGGTCTTGTTCTTGCTCTTGAACACTTTGCTGGGATCCAGCTTGTTTACGAAGGAGTTGGTCTCTTCTGCAAGTAGGTCTGTGTTGTAGGTGACGGGTTTATACATGTTGAACCACTGCTGTAAGAGAGAATTGGGAGAGGTCAAAATTCAAAGGAGAAAGGTGACTTTATGTTCTTTAGTGGGGACCCAGAGGTAGAGAGGTAGGGAGATAAGGCAAAGAGAGCAAACATTTTTATGAAAAAAGCCTTGAAAATCTGTTAGGACTTCCTTTAGGTAAAAGTGATGGCATACAACATTGCTTTATTAAGTCTCGTAACCTTTAAAATAAATCCAGCACAAGGATTGAGAATGTAAGTAAACTTCCTTCCTTCTGATCTAGTGAGCCCTGAGCATGGGGATGTGGGTCCCAGAGCATCAGTGTCCTTCTAATTGTTCTGTCCTCACACCAGATACCACCTGTCAGGTGGGTATGGCAGCACTTCCCCCCAGGGAAGGTGCGTGACAGAGGCCAGTGGCAGGCCCTGGCTGCAGGAAGCTGCATGTGCTGGTGCTCTCCTTCCCTTCTGGGCAAACAGCATCACATTTATTGACCTCACAATGTTGACTGGATGGACGTTAGGTGACATTTGGGCAAAGCAAAGCCCATCAGATGAATACATGCCTGGTGCTGAGCCCCTGAGTCACTGCCACCCAGCCAAAGTTCTTCAGGGCACACCTGGTCTCAAACTAGGCGGTATAAGAGCATTACCAGGCAACTGTGTTTGAAATGTCACCCGGATCTATTACACAAACAAGGCACATCCATACAACGCATATTCTGTATCACTAAAAAGGGCAGTTCTGCAGGGACTGGTAGGGAATGAACCCCAAGACGGGCTGTTAAGTGAAAAGAAGGTGCACAATGACGTGAGAAGTATAGTGCACTTGTGATTTAGAAAAAAGTAACCGAAAACCATATGCCTGTATGCTTTCTAGGCAAAAGTACTGTGTGAAAAACTCAAGAAAAATGGAAACAACAGCTGCCTCTAGGGGAGGCTGGGAGGCTGGAGAGCCTGGGAATAAGACTGACTTTGCACCCTTCCTGTGTGCATGTCCTGCCTATCTAAAACCAACACTTAGACCTAAGCCCCCACTAAAATTTAATTAGAAAAAAAACTCCCAGGTGATTATGAGGATCAGCCAAGTTTGGGAACCACTTAGTTCAGTACTAAGTCAGGCCATCCACCTTCACTGGCACCATCTGCCTTGCTTAATGAAAATGCAGGTTCCCGGGCTCCATCCCAGCTCTTCTGAATCAGACAGGGAAGCTGGGAATCTGCATTTAAGCATTTCCTCAGAGATTCTGATACGATCCACAGATAGGAGATGGCTCGTGTCTCTCCCTTACCTTGGCCTGCGGGCTAATGCCATAGCTGGTGAAGGCATACTGCCACTGCGGCAGGCCCAGGTGCGTGATGAGCAGGCGATAGTAAGCGGTGAAGGTGTCTGTGAGAAAATGCCAGTATAATGCTCTGTCCAGGAACCAGATCTCAGTGTCTTGTGCTAACGCTGAAATAGCAAACAAAAGAAAGAAATGAATGGATGGCATAAGACTTTTCTACTTTTATCTGTAAAGCCAATATACTTTCATGGTTTAAAAAAAAATTCGGACCGGAGAGGGTGGTGGGGATATGGACATTGGGGAGGGTATGTGCTATGATGAGTGCTGTGAAGTGTGTAAACCTGGTGATTCACAGACCTGTACCCCTGGGGATAAAAATACATTATATGTTCATTAAAAACAAAAACAAAAAATAAATTAAAAAAAATTTCAGTAGTGAAAGGATGAAAAATACAAGTGAAGAGTTCCTCAGGCCCATTCTCCTGTGGCCATGGTTAGGGGTTTTACTGGTCTTCTTGTACAAATAGCTGACCAGTCAGCTGACTGACTTCTGTTCTGGGCATTGGCCATCGTGCATTCAGGCTGGCCATTCAGCAGCCCCGCGCCCCACTAGGCACAGACTGGGGGGTCTCAGTTTTCCTGATGGGACAGACTCAGAAAGGCTGATTTTTCTTTCTTTCTTTTCTTTTCTTTTTTTAAAAATTTTATTCATTTATTTGAGAGACAGAGAGACCATGAGCTAGAGAGCACAAGCAGGGGGAGTGGGAGAAGCAGACTCCCCAGTGAGCAAGGAGCACAATGTAGGGCTCCATCCCAGGACACTGGGATCATGACCGGAGCCAAAGGCAGCCACTTAAGTGACCGAGGCACCAGGCACCCCAAGGCTCTGGTTTTCTGAAGAGGTCTCTGTCAGGAAGCTGAAGGGCCATGAGCAGCCACTGTGTATGCTCGCACTCACTTCTGACCTTCCATTCTTCCTCCTGCAGGCCTCTAGTTCGTCTCCTGTCTAATGGCTACGATGGCTTCCTCGGTGGCCCCCACCCTCCAGTCTCTTCTAAGACTGCCTGTGCAAATGTACATTTCCATCTTAATTTGGCTGTTCCTTTACTGGACTTCTCAGTGCCATGTCCGAACTCCTTCCAAGCTGTGCATGAAGGGGAACAACTGGACTTCTAGCTCCATCTCCTTATCTACAAGATGAACCAGGCAAGCCCTATGATTTGAAATTATCATTCCTTCCAAATCAGCTGCACTTTCCCATGGCAGAGCTTTACCTAGCATTTTTGCCTACATGCTTCCCTTACCCCACAATCCCTCCTGCCCCAGCCTTCTCCATAACCCAAGATGTGGATGAAAGGCTACTTTGCAAAGCTGGTCCCTCCTTTCTCTAGGGTTAAAATCCTGGCATCTATATCTCCTCACCCATACAGGCTGAGAGCTACCTGGAGAGGGCTGGGCCTTGTCCACAGTCCTAGGGCAGGGCATGAACTGTTGCTCTGGGGCCAGAGCCTTTTCCTCTTGAGTTCTCATCTGAGGTCTTAAGACTGATTTCTACTCATTCAGGTTTTTAGTGTTGTTAACTTGCCTACGTAGAGAAGTGTGTAAGAAAGATAATGCTTTTCTGGGATGCTTTTCTGATGTGTGAACCCATTGGAGGAATGTTTATAGAGGAATGTTATATAAAGCCTGTTAATAGAAACAGAATGACTATTTCTTTTAGTTTTTACTCACTTATTTTCCTTTTCCCATTTTTTTCTGCAATAACTGACAAATGATGACAGCTTAAAAAAAGACTCTAGTGATTGGCCTAGAAGGGAATGCTCAGGGAGGACCAAAGGGGCTTACTGGGTCTTTACATCTCCAAGAGACCTGGCCGCATCTCATGGGTCCAGACAGGAGTGTGCCTTTCGTGTCATGACTGGAGAGCACGATCATCCTACCACCCCCAGCTGCAGGGCCATGTCTGTCGATGATTCTTACCTGGTTTCCCTCTTTTGTAGACAAGGCAAACCTTCCCATTCCCATTGCAAGGATCCAGCTCAAATATCACGCTGCGAGAATCAAAGTGAGGCTTCTCTGGCTGGTTCTCACTGGCTGCAAACCCAGAAGGTAAGAGTTACGCTCAAACATACTCAACTCAAACACATACTTATTCAGCACTGCTAGGGTTGGCGGGTGGGGGAGAAAAATAGAAAAAAGCCTTATCTCAGACATATTCTTAACTACTATCTCCAATGCAGGCAAAAAAATGAAATTTTTTTAAAGATTTATTTCAGGGGCACCTGGGTGGCTCAGTTGTTAAGCATTTGCCTTTGGCTCAGGTCATGATCTCAGGGTCCTGAGATTGAACCCTGCATTGGACTCTCTCCTCAGGAAGAAGCCTGCTTTTCCCTCTCTCACTTGCCCTGCTTGTGTTCCCTCTCTCGCTATGTCTCTCTTGTCAAAAAAAAAAAAAAATCTAAAAAAAAATTAAAGATTTCAGGAGCAAGTGGGGGGAGAAGGGGAGGAAGAGAATCCTCAGGTAGACTCCCCACTGAGCGTGGGACCCCGAGATCATGACATGACCTGAGCCGAAGCCAAGAGTCAGACACTTAACTGAATGAGCCACCCAGGTACTTCCCAATGAATTCTATACTCTGTATGCCCAGGATCTCACCCATGTCTTAGCCTTTTGTCTGGGCTTCTCTATCACAGACAGACAGTGTCACAGAATCTAGGGGACTGGACTTGGGAGAGTGGGAATATATAAAGGGAAAATAATCTAGCCTGATGTTGCCATCTCTTTTTCCCAGATAACTGTGTTCTCCTTATTTATAGCACTTTATGATCTTTTGATTAGAATCTTTTCTCCTTGGCCTAAAATGTATTTATAATATTTAATATTAATTACATTATAATTAATGATAAACCTTGTTCAATCAGAAATACCTACCTAGTAATCACATATAATGGCGTACCAGAAAAGAGAGCCATTTTTAGAAATGCAAGCATCAGAAACCTTTCCTGCTTCTTTTGTTACAGCCATTATGTAATAAAGATTAATATTAGTGAGCGAGGGTGAGAGTTTACAAACCTAGGAGAGTCTGGATAAAACAAAGCCTATAAGAAGGCTATTTTTTACTTGTACATATAGTCATACATATAATTTTATGCAAATGCAGAAATAATTACATTTCTAACTAAAAAATGCTTTAAACATGGCTTTTCCTTCTCCTGGAGGTTGCACTTTAATACTCTTCTTCTTCTTCTTTTTTTTAAGATTTTATTTATTTTTTTGACAGATGGAGATCACAAGTAGGCAGACAAGCAGGCAGAGAGAGACAAGCTGAGCAGAGAGCCTGATGTAGGGCTCGATCCCAGGACCCTGAGATCATGACCTGAGCCGAAGGCAGAGGCCCCAACCCACTGAGCCACCCAGGCGCCCTTAATACTCTTCTTGATCTCATGTGGTCTTCAACTCATGGAGTGCGGCAAGTTCCGCCTGGCTTCCCGGCTCTAGGCTGTGGACTGGAAAACTCTCTCAAGTCATAAGCTGAGGTTTCCCTTCTTTATTTACATCTCTCAGGCTCATGGTCCTTCACTGCCCAATGGTCAGTGTCTTGAAATCCATTTTTATGTATCTTCTCTGTTGTTGTTGTTCCAAGAGGGCAGATAAATCAGGTCTGTGACTCCCATCTTGGGTGAAATCCGAAGTCCAGACTGTAGGGTCCCACCAAGCTTCAGAAGCCCTGCCCTGACTGATGCTGACGGGGCCTGCCCGCAGGGGAAGATTATAAAATAGGACACTCACTCAGTGTGGCTCCCTTCTCCCATTTGTAGATGCCACTCCAGTTTCTGCTCATTTTTGGCTATTCTCTAATCTTTTTAGGTCATTGTCTTTAAAGTTTCTCCAGAGTTTACAGTAGTCTTTGACTTGGCAAAAAGTACTCTGCCATTAGCAGGAAGAGGAAGTCAGTATTTGAATCTTTTTTTTTAAAAAAACCAAATATGCAATGTCTTAGTTTCTACTGAAATTTTAGTTTGGGTTTATCCCCATGTGTGCATTAGCATTACTGTGCCTAATAATTCACTCTCAGGAGTACCCATGAATCTCTTTCTGGTTAACTGTTATTTGTGCTGGTTCTTGTTCATGGGGGTGTGTTTTTCATGTGCCTAGTTACTTTTTAAAAGAAAGTATTTTTTTGAAAAATTATTTATAAAAACAATTTGAGGTCTAAGATACTATTATATCCTCCAGGGTGGAATTTTCTTTTTATATAAGAGCTTTACTGAGATGTAATTCACCTACCATACCATTTACTCATTTGAAGAATACAATTTAATGGTTTTTATAATATTTACAGTTATATAACCATTAAGACAATCAATTTTAGAACATTTCTCTAGAGTTTATTTGTTTCTGCTAGGCCCCTGAGGAGATCAGTAACCTCGTATCATTTTAGTCCAATTTCCAGATTTAACATTTTCTGGGCCACACAGAGGACTTACACTTGAGCCTCAGTCCAGGAGAAAAATGGTTACTTTTGGCTTATTCTGTCTCCTGGGTACTGCTCTTGATGGTGCCAACCCAAAAAGTAGCAAGTTTTTATGGGTGTCATCTTTTGTAAGGCCTGGGCTCTGTTTTATTCCCCTGGTCTCAAAATGGGGCAAATCTGCAGCGTTCCAGCATCCTCATAGCCTGTTGTGAAGAGGGCAGTCAATATACTACAAGTGCTTAAATCTCTTCCCCCCGGATTTCTGTCTTCTGGATGTTAATCTGAAATTACCTCATCACCTTGTTAGCTCTCTGATGTTTTTAGGGAGGTGGCTTTTATATTTTGCTCTGACTTCTCAGTTGTCTTCAGGAGGAAGGCTTCTCTGAGTTACCTGTCTGCCATTTCCAGAAGAGGAAATTTCTCATCAGTTTAAGTGTGCTCCTAAAAATAACACATAGATGAACTTTGCTTTTTGTATCAATCTAACAGTCTTTATTTTTCAAAAGGGAAATTCAATCCCAGCACATTTAATATCAGGATTGATCAGTCTTGTTTTATTTCTCCTAATGTTTTGTTTCCTAATTTATTTTTCCTCCTGTGATTGAATATTCCCTTATTAAGTTAAAAATTTAATGTAGATTTTTATTCATTTAGTGGTTATCTTCCTCCTCCCTACACCCCCCCTTTGCATGATTAGACTTTACCCTTATTTGAAAACAATAGACCATTATTTCTCCTCAACAGGGTGCCATGCAGAATTCTCAGGCCCTCAAGATATCTGCTCCTTGATATCTACACATTGCAGGACCTCCCGCCGTTGAGTACAATCAGGACCTGAGAATATGATGTAGCAGCCACTCCCTTGATTAGCTTACATGATAGGAAACTGTAAGAGCAGACTGCAGAAGCATTTCCCGCTGGCTGAGAAGTAAACTGCCATGTTGTGAGAGGGTCATGTGGCTAGAATCTAAGGGTAGTCTAAAGATGCTGAGAGTGAGCCCTGGCTAATGGCCAGCAAGAAAATAGGTACTTAAGTCCCAGAACAGCAAGAAACTGAGTAAGGCCAACCACTAGTGAGCTTGGAAGAGGCCTCCGGGCCTTGGATAAGATCGCAGTATCAGGGGCACCTGGGTGGCTCAGTGGGTTAAAGCCTCTGCCTTTTAATAATAATAATAAAAAAAAAAAAAAAAAAAAAGATCGCAGTATCAGGGGATACCTTCATTTTAGCCTCAAGACCCTAAGTGGAAGACCTTACTTGTGGCTGAATTCTTGACTCATGAAATTGTTATATAATAAATTTGTGGAATTTTAAAACATTAAATTTGTGGTAATCTATTACACAAAAATAGAAAGCTCAAACACCAAGGTAATCTTGTTTCCACCAACAAGGTGTACTATTTCTTCCCTATAGTAGGAGGAGACCTTCCACTTTCTGCTGCTTTTCCTCCTTTGTCCTACATTTTCTACTATTAAGGACCTCAGGAACACTCTATATATTACTTGCTAGGGCTGCTGTAACCAACTACCAAACCTGAGCAGCTTGAACAACAGAAATTTGTAGTCTTACAATTCTGGAGGCTATCCATGATCGAAGTGTTGGCTGAGTTGGTTCCTTTGAGGGCTGTGGAGAAACAAATCTGTTCAATGCTTCTCCCCTGGCTTCTGGAGTTTCCTAGCAAATTATGGCTATCCTTAATGTGTAGAAGTCCCACCCATCTCTCCCTTCATCTTCAAATGGCATTCTTCCTGTGTCTCCAAATATCTTCAAGGATGTCAGTCATATTGGATTGGGATCCACCCTACTCCAGTATGACCTCATCTTAACTACTGACATCTGCAATAACCCAATTTCCAAATAAGGTCACATGTATTCTGAACTGGGGGTTAGGACTTCATTATGTGAACTGGGAGAGGGTGGACATTAATTTAACCCATAGTACTTTCATATCTTCCCTTTTTCTTTTCTTTTAGGTTTAGCTGAGACAGTATACAGTTGACCCTTGAACAACACACAGACTGAACTGCCTGGGCTCACGTATGGATTTTTTTTACAGTGCTGTCAATATATTTTCTTTTCTTTACAATTTCTATAACATTTACTTTTCTCTTAATTTATTGTAGGAATACAGTGTATATTACACATAACAAATAGTCAATTAACACGTATTTTGTATGTTATTGGTAAGACTTCCAGTCAACAGTAGGTTATTAGTAATTAAGTTTTGGGGGAGTTAAAAGTTCTACTGGGATTTTTGACTTCATGGAGGATCAGTGTCTTTAACCTCTGCATTGCTCAAGTATCAACTACAGTAGGTTTTACAATATTCCTTGCACTGTGTCCCCCTTTCCAAGAATTTTTTTTTTCTTTTTTCAAAGATTTTAGAGAGAGACAGAGCACAGGCATTCGGGGGAAGAGGTAAGGTGGGGGCAAAAGGTGAGGGAGGGAAGCAGATCCCTGCTGGGCAAAAAGTCCAATGTGGGGCTCAATCTCATGACCTGAGCCACCCAGGTGCCCCTGTGTTGTGTAACTATTACTTAAGAATTCTTAGGGGGCACCTGGGTGCTCAGTCAATTGAACGTCTAATGCTTGATTTCAGCTCAGGTCATGATCTCAGGGTCCTGGGATTGAGCCCCACATCTGGCTCTGCACTCATCAGGGAATCTACTTCTTCCTCTTCCTGTGTCTGCACCCCCCCACCCAGCTTGTGCTCTCTCTCAAAAAAATAAAAGCTTAAAAAAAAAAAAGTTATACAACACATTCCTATCTAGAAAGACTCCTATCTATTAAGATTAAATGCACCCTAACTCTTTCATGGAGGGTTAACTGATCCCTTCCTTTCCTCCCATATCTTGGGACCTCCATTCAGTCACATTTGTCTTCTGGTTAGAGTATTAATATTCTTGAAGTTTTACATATCCTTCCATATTTTTTAAAATAAACTGAGAGGTATATGTGGTCTGTATACATAGGATTCTATTTTTACTCCTTGTTGCTCAGTAATGTGTACATGCTTTTTATCTCTAATTTCCGCTGCCATAAGAGAGAAGTCTGGTATCAGTCTGATTATTTCATCACAAGTAATTTATTTCTGCCTAGAAGCCTACAATTCTTTCCCACATTATACAATAGCTAGGTGTCTCTTTTCTCATCAGTTTAACCTGGGTCTCAGAGAGCCCTTTCAATTTGCAGAGAATTTTTATTTTATTAGTGTTTCTTTCTATCTAGTCTTTTTCTTATGAGCACCTGTAATGACAATGAAAGGACTTCTGGATCTATTTTCCATTTTTCTTTTATTTTTTTTACGATTTTATTTATTTATTTGACAGAGACAGAGAGACAGTGAGAGAGGGAACACAAGCAGGAGGAGTGGGAGAAGGAGAAGCAGGCTTTTCACTGAGCAGGGAACCTGATGCAGGGCTTGATCCCAGCACCCTGGGATCATGACCTGAGCTTAAGGCAGACACTTAACAACTGAGCCACCCAGGTACCCTATTTTCTATTTTTCTTACCCCTCATAATTTCCCCCTTTTAAATTTATCTGTGCTTTTAAATATGTTTTGCACTTGGTTTATCAGGCTACTAACTTAAATCTTATTTATATTCTTCAATTTATCAACTGTTTGAGAAATTTTACTTTTCTTCTATAGGAAGCCTTTATGTTGTCTTAAATGTCTCTGACAGATCTGATTCTTGTTTTTACTTGGGTTTTCATGTGTTCTTTAGCAGTTTTATTTGCCTGGTTGTATATCCTGGTATTTTTTCCTGATCATCCACTTTTTGACTATTGAGTACCCTGAGAAAAGTATTTTTCCAATTAGGTTTAATAAGACTTAGGGTCTAACTACTGGACTATTCTAAAAAGTGTGAATTCAGCAGGTGCCAAAAGGCCAAGTGATTTCTATCTCTATGGGTATGTAGGACAATGTCATCTCTACCCCTAGCTATGTTGTCCTTAGCTGAGGGCCCCTGAAATCCTATCTAGTATCCAGTCTACCTCTATCATCCAACTTTGTCAAAGGGAGGGAAGCCTCGGCCTACTTACTTAACAACTTGTTTGCCTTTGGGTATTCAAAAGCTCCAACACACACACGAAGCAGGTGTGACCTTTTCCCTTCTTGAGGACTCCACACATCTCTGAGTGGTGGGTTCTTCCCAAGGCCTGTCTCTTTCAGGCATAGCTTGTTTTATTGTGCTTCACAGATAGTGGGGTTGCCCCCCTCCTTTTTTTAACACATTGAAGGTTTGTGCCAACCTTATGTTGGTGTTTTGGCACCATTTTTCCAACAGCATTTGCTTACTTTGTGTCTGTGTTACATTTTGGTAATTCTTGCAATATATCAACCCTTTGCATTGTTTGTTATGATGATCTTTGATCAGTGACCTTTTGAATACATTCTTTACTCCCTTTTCCCCCATATTTTAGGTACATAGTGTCATACTTCACATAATTTTATTTTGTGAATCCCTTGACTGATTTTTTACAGATATTTTTCTTGCTTTTATTTTTTATATTCTTAATTACTGTCTTTCCTTTCCACTCACAGAATCCCCTTTAATATTTCTTGCGGGCTGGTTTAGTGGTCATGGACTCCTTTAGTTTTTGTTTATCTGAGGAACTCTTTATCCTTTCAGTACTTTGACTATACCATGCTACTCTATTCTGGCCTGCAAAGTTTCTGTTGAAAAATCTGCTGATAACCTTATGGAGTTTCCCTTGTATGTGATGGTCTTCTTTTGTCTTGCTGCTTTAAAAATTTTTCTTTATCACTACTTTTTGCCAATTTAATTACTATGTGTCTTGGTGTGGACCTCCTCAGGCTGATTTTCAGGGTGGGGGGATCTCTGTGCTTCCTAGATCTGGATATCTGTTTTCTTCCCCAGATAAGGGAAGTTTTCAGATATTATTTCTTCAAATAAATTTTCTGCCCCCCCCCTCTTCTGGGATCGCTATAATGTTGACGGAGTCACTGAGTTCCCTAAGTCTATTCTCACTTTGCATAATTCTTTTTTCCCTCACTTGTTCAGTCTGATTACTTTCCATCACTCTGTCTTCCAGGTCATTAATTCGTTCCTCTGCTTCCTCTAGCCTGCTATTTATTCCACCATGTGCATTTAAAGATTTCATTTATTGTGTTTTTCATCTCCGTTTTAAGGGTCTCACTGATGTTCTGCACTCTTTTCTCAAATCCAGTGACTCTCTTTAGGACCATTACTTTAAATTCTCCATCAGGCATATTTTATGTTTCACTCAGGTCTCCTGTTGTGGTTTTGTCCTGTTTTTTCATTTGGGACATATTCTTCTGTCTCATTTTGTCTAAACTCTGCATCTATTTCTGTGTGTTAGGAAAGTCAGCCATATCTCTTGCTCTTAAAAGTAACGGCCTTATGAAGAAACAGTTCTGTAGTTTCCTACAGCGCAGTGTCCCCTGTCACTGGGACCTGGAGCTTCAGAGGTGTCTCCTATATGTGTTGTATGTGCCCTCCTCTTTCCTGGCCTCTTTTTCCTTCAGTGCAGTCATTTGTAGAGGCTCTCTTTGCCTATTGTGGGCAGTGTTTGGTCCCCAGCCAGGGTAGGGGTATGTTTTAGCAACGTATGCACCAGTTTGCTCGAGAAATGAGATCTACTACCACTGCTGTGAGGAGAGATCAGTCCCAACGGATCTGTGAAGTATGCATGGTTGGGCACTCAACAAGACACAATTCAGGCTTCCACAGGGCCCACTGGAGCTGTTATCATAGTCACTGTTGCAGAGACCAAGGGCCTGCAAAATGTGGGGATTGGGAGATGTGGTAGTGGTGAGATTTGTGCCTATCTTTTTGACCAAAGTCCTTTGATACTACTGTAACCATTCTGAGGTGCCATAAAACCCACCTGCAGAAGGCAGCAAACCTGATAAATCTATGTGTTCTGAATGCATCACTGACTAGCCATTCCATCTCTCTTCCTCCCCTCAGGCTTCTCTATTCTCTGTGATACAATAATGAAATTAGGCCAATCAATAACCCTACAAAGACCTTAGAAGGTTCAAGTGAAAAGAAGAATTGCATGTCTCTCACAAATCAAAAGCTTTGTGAGGAAGGCATGTTGAAAGCTAAGATAGGCTGAATGCTAGGTTTCTTGTTCCAAACAGCCAACTTGTAAATGCAAAGGAAATGTTCTTGAAGAAAATTAAAAGTGCTACTCCACTGAACACATGAATGGTAAGGCAGTAAAATAGCCTTATAGTTGATACGGAGAAAGTTTTAATGATCTGGATAGAAGATCAAACCAGCCACAACATTCCTTTAAACCAAAGCCTATTCCAGAGCATGGCTAGCTTCAATTCTAAGGCCGACAGAGAGGAGGAAGCTGTAGAAGAAAAGTCTGAAGCTAGCAGAGATTGGTTAATGAGGTTTGAGGAAAAGCTGTCTCTATAACATAAAAGTCCAAGGCAAACCAGGAAGTTATCTGGAATATCTAGCTAAGATAATTAATGAAGGTGGCTACCCTAAATAGCAGATTCTCAGTGTAGACAAAACATCTTTCTGTTAGAAGATGCCACTTAGGATTCTGAAAGCTAAAGAAGTCAATGCCTGGCCTCAAAAGCCTCAAAGGACGGGCTGACTCTTGTAGGGGCTGTTGCAGCTGGTGACTTTGTTGAAGCCAATGCTCATGGACTGTTCTGAAAAATCCTAGGGCCTTGAAGAATTATACTAAATCAACTCTGCCTGTGCTCTATAAATGAAACAAGAAAGCCCCAATGATAGCACATCTGCTATCAACATGGTTTTCTCAATATTTTAAGCCAATTGTTGAGACCAACTGTTCAGAAAAAAAGTTCAAAATATTACAGCTTATTGACAATGCACCTGGGTCACCCAAGAACTCTGACGGAGATGTACAAAAAGATGAATGTTGTTCTTGTGCCTGATAACACAACACCCATACTGCAACCCATGGATCAAGAAGTCATTTGAACTTACATGTCTGAATATTCAAGAAATATGTTTCATAAGGCTATAGAAGCTATAACCAGTGATTCCTCTGATAGATCCAGGGAAAGTAAACTGAAAACCTTCTGGGAAGGATTCACCATTCTAGGTGCCATTAAGAACATTCATGGTTCATGGGTAGATGTCAAACTATCAACATTAACAGGACTCTAGAAGTTGATTCCAACCCTCAGGGATGACTTTGAGGGATTCAAAACTTCAGTGGAGGAAGTAACTGGATGTGGTAGAAACAGCAAGAGAACTGGAATTAGAAGGAGAGCCTGAAGATGTGACTGAATTGTTGGCAATCCCCTGATAAAACTTGAATGGATGAGGACTTGCTTCTTATGGATGAGTAAAGTAGTTTCTTGAGATGGCTTCTACTCCTAGTGAAGAGGCTATGAAAACTACTGAAATCAGCACAAAGGATTTAGACTATCATATAAACTTAGATGATGAAACAGTGGCAGGGTTTGAGAAGAAAGACACCAATTTTGAAAAAAGTTTTACTGTGGGTAAAATGCTATCAAACAGCATGGCACAGTATAAAGAAATTATTCATGGAAGGAAGTGTCAATCAATGCAGGAAACTTCATTGTTTTAAGAAATTGCCAAGCCACCCCAGCCTTGCGCAACCTACCTCCCCGATCATTTAGCAGCCATCAACATGGAGGCAAGACCCTCCATCAGCAAAAAGATTACAACTTGCTGAGAGCTGATGATGGTTGACATATTAGCAATGAAGTACTTTTTTGATTAAGGTTGTACATTGTTTTTTAGAAATCACACTTTAAAGGCCATAACATAGTATAAACCTAATTTGTATATGCACTGGGAAACCAATAAATTCATTTGCACTTGCTTTATTCGTGTGGTCTGCAACTGAAGGGATGCCTTGCCTGAACTAGTGTATACCTGCTTGTGCAGTTGATGGAGAAGCTTTGCATCGGTTCTCTCTGCCAGACCTTCAGTGCAACCAAGGCCTTAGTATTGGAGACACTAGTTACTTAGTCAATATTCTTTCTCCCTTTCTTTCTTAAACCCCAATTCTGTTTGAGGGGAAAACACTGGCACAGCTAACCATATTTCCTCAGATTCCCTGCAGCTTTGGGTAAACTTTTGACTCTGTTCTGGCCAATGGCTTTTGGGAGGAGCTTCTGAGAAAACTATTGTATTCCTGATAAAAAAGAAGAAATTCTGCCAAAAGACAGTTTTTGTTGTTGTTTTGCCTTTCACTCTTCTTTTTCCTCCCTGGTACATAGATGGGAAGCTTGGAGGTACAGCCCACATTCTTCAATGATGAGGATGAAGGCCATGTTCAAAGGCTGGTGCAGAAGAAAGCCAGAGGGAGACTTTATTATTGATGCTCTCAAACAGCTGCATCAGCCTAGTTCCAGATTTCTGGTTATGATGAGAAAAATAAACTCCTATTTAGTTTAGATGTTGTAACTGGGTCTCTGACATACGCACCCAAACACAATTCTAATCGACAAAGTCCTCACTTATGTGCAGTTGCTCATAGCTTTTTGCAGCCATTTGAATCAGAGATGGCAAAGAGCCTGGAGGGAGGAGGGGAGCTGCATTTAGAGTCCATGCTCCCTGAAAGCTCTTGATTCTGAAATGCTGAGTCAAGTGATCTGCAACATTCATTCATTTACTAAGCATTCATTCAGTACCAACTATGTGCCAGGCCTGAAGTGGGTACTGGAAACAAAACAAAGATCTCAACCTTGGCATTTCTTCATGACAATTTCCTTTATGGATACAGGCTGTTTTTGTATGTTATTCCCATGGTCCTAAGAAGCCACAGTGGAGAAGGTTTTGGCTTGGGGAAAGGTACTACAATGCCACAGCATCTTATGGCTTTCAGCATTATAAAAGGGAAACAAACAGGCTAATTTCTAACTCAGAGCACAAGTTCCTTCAGGTTACCTTCAAGTGCATCATCCTCCAGGTCTGCCAGAGTTGGTGCATTTGGGAGTGAATACATGGAAGACTGGTTGAGTTGAGTCAGTTTTGAGATGCTGTTAATTGCCATGCTGCCCAATGGAATGGTGTGCTCTATGGAAACAGGAGCAAAGAGAAACAGCCTTATTACCATGATTATCATAACAACTTCTGCCGGAATAACTTAAGCCTGGCTATTATTTGATCCCAGGGCTAAGGAATCTAATGGAAAGTAGAAGGAAGAGGACCAATGCACCATATGCCCCAGAACACCAACCTTTTTTAGCAAGAGTCATGGGTGAAGAGACTCCACTGCATGCATTAGGATAGAGTACTGAAGAAAATTTAAAAAGGGGATGCTCAAAAAGAACCCAGAAATCAAGGGTGGGGACCCTGTTTGAAGAGCAAAGGACCAAAAAATGTTTTTGCTCCCCCCTTCCCTTGCATGAAGGGTTATAATTCCCATAGAAGTAACAGCTTTGGTAATATAACTGACCCATTCTTCTCTTGTAAGCTTTCCATGATGGAAGATTGCTCCCCTTCTATTTGTCATTTCTTCATAATCATTGCAGAGAACTTGACAAAAGACTAGGAATCAGCCTTGCCTGATTCCTAGTCTTCTGTGATTAGGGTGTAAATAAGGAACATGTAACCGTATATCTTCCTTATTATATAGAATCCTTGTCATATAGAATGATGGCCACCGGATGGCATACAAAGACTTAGAAATCCAACTGCTGAAAAAAACCCAAAGGCAGTGAAACAGCTGGTATACAGACTATATGAAGTCCAAGCAGAACAGACCATTATGGAGGGAAATACCAGAAGCTGCCTCTGCTGTTGACTTTAGCTATCCAGGAAATGACAGAAAGGAGGATGGAAATGGGGACAGCATAAGAAGGCTAGGATTGGGAGGATTAAATGAGAGAAGGTATTAGAATAATGAGCAAGGACTCATTCATGAAAACTTTGTGACTCGTTTCTTCTCTGTGGGCCACTTGTGAAGGGGCTTGCCTATCTTCATGATGTAGGTAAGGGAAAACCTGACCATCGGTCTAGTCTCTGTCCATTCTCTCTCTCACTCTAAACTCCAAAGGCCACAGTCATGCTTCAAAGAAGGACTCTTGTGACAGAAGGATCGTGATAAGAATGGTTTCTAGGCCAATGGAGGAAATAATTTCAATCTAAAAGTTCATGGTAAATGTTCAGTAATAAGCTATAAAAAGTGCCTCTAGCCAGCTGCGAGAGAGACAGAAAGGGTTTGGGAATCATCAAAAAAAGAAAACCAGCTAGACTCTAGCATAGTGGATGGTGGGTGAAGCAATGATAGTATTTGTTGGCTTTGGGGGGAAAATCATAGCTTTTGGACACTGCACTTTAGGAGAACTCATGACAACCATCCAGATACCCAAATTCTCAGCCAGAGAAATGTTTCCCTACAGCAAGAAGGTTGACTCACCATCCAGCTTCACACTCCATGTCATGTGGAAGCCATTGGTCATCAGGTAAAAATTCTTCACATCCTCAGGTAGCACACAGTTATTTTTCTAGAAATCACAAAGTAGCTGAGTGTTAGGTAAGGACTGAGAAAGGGCACAGGGCTATGCCCCAAAGCAAATGGGGATAATATTTATGTTTTAGATCCCCCAAATGGGAAGATTCTGGTAATCACCTACAAACTCCATTACAGAGTTCTAGTTCAAGATGGCAATACAGAAAGTTCCTGAAATCACCTCCTCCCAAACACACACCAAATCCACAGTTACATATGGAATAATTCCCTCTGAAAGAAATTCAGAAGCTGGCTTAGCAACCCCTACACACTGGGTGAATGAGAAAAAAAATGCACATTGAAGTGGGTTCAAGAGGCTGAGACACAACTCGCCATAAACCCCACCACTGTCACAGCAATACACAACCAGAAGAGAATTCACAAACCTGATCTCTCTAAGGAGTAAAGGGTGTGAACCCTATATCAGGGCACGCCACCTTTTAAGATCTGCATCTGAGAGATGGGCTCCCCAGACACCTAGCTTTGAAAGCCAAAGCAGCTGGCTCCACAAGATCCACAAGGCTATAAAGTAAATTGAGAAACAGTTCTCAAAGGGCTTGTGCATGCAGATTTCCCATTCCAGGGCCTTTTGTAGAGGCAGCCAACTGAAAGTGCCCAGACTTTCTGTGAAAGCATATTATTTGTTTATCTCACAGCATCCACCTGAGTGACAGTTACCTAATTTCACACACATCTAGGGGCCGACAGAAATACTGCCCAGGGAACAGGGAGGCTGGAGGGCATCATCTCCACCCTCTCTGCCTTGCTCCAGGGCAGGAGTATCTCCCAGAGAAGAGCCTATGCACCTACCTGATACACTGGCCTTTGTATCTACTGACTAAGGGACACCCCTTGATTACTTGGTTCTGGTGGCCAGGGGCCTTCCATTTCTAGGTCCCACAGGACTATAACAAAGAAATAGTTCTAAATCTGCTATCCCACTGATAAGTTGGAAGAGAGGTAGGCAGGGACAAGCCCCCTCCACCCCCCTAAAAGGAAACTATACTTTAAAGGATTTTACACCACCCTGGAAGGAGCCCTTCACCCTTTCCCCTGTGACAGAAAGAGGACAAAAACCTGATTGCAAGACAGGTGCATGGAGTGTTCATCAGATTCAAATAGCCCATCACAAAGCCCATAAAATCCCCTGGACTTAGAAACTCCAGTGGCAACCCTCTCAACTCCCCTCCCTCTTTAGGAGCTTTGTACTATCACTCAATAAACCTTGCTTTGCTGCCTAACCATTCCATCTGGTCTATCTCTTCATTTCTCAAAGCAGTGTGACCACAGACTGCGGGAAGAAAAGAAATCCTGAACCACACCATGGCGTAGTACAGAAGCAGCGGACAGGAAGGCTAGTCTTTCCATAAGAGAGGCCTATTAGTAGATCTTTAAAAGCTGTGGCCCAAGGGTCTGTCCTCTGCCCAGAAGCGGGAGGCCTGTGGGCATCATGTTCGCACTATCCCTCTGCCATGCTCTGGGTCACCGGCATCTCTGTGAAAGGACCTATGTAAATGTATGGCACTCTGTCCTTTTTTTGGCTGCTACCTAGAGGACACAACTCTCAATAGCCCGGCTCCAGTGGCCAGCAGGGCTTGTGTTTATCAGTTCAATGGGACAGTAAGCAAAGAGACAGCTCATAACGGGCTATCTACTAGTGTAGAGAGACCAGAGAAAAACATTCATTTACTAGTCTCCCCTGAAAGGTGTATAAAGTTGACCCTTAAACAGCACAGGTTTGAAATGTGCAGGTCCACCTCTATGGATTTTTTTTTCCAATAAATACAGTAAAGTATTGTACATGTATTTTCTCTTAGAATTTCTTAACATTCTCTTTACTCTAGCTTTATTGTAAGAATCCAGTGTATGATACATAAAACATACAAAGTACATGTTGACTGTTTGTTATCAGTAAGGCTTCCAGTCAACAAGTTTTGGGGAGTCAGCCTATAGGTAGATTTTCCACTATGCAGAGGGGCTGTTGTTCTTAACCCCCTCACTGGTCAAGGGCCAACTATATTTACATACTTAAAAAGCTGCTGCCTGAGGGCCCAGCTTCCAATCAGCCTTATCTAAGTGCTGAAAGAGATCCTCCCCTTTGGAACAGGACAGGTCTCAGCAAGCCTTCCACCACCAGGAGTCATTAAGGACCTTGGAATCATGACCTGAGCTGAAGGTAATGCTTAACTGACTGAGCCACTCAGGCACACATAAGTCACTACTTTCAAGAGCAAAAGACATAGGTAACCTTCCTAACACAGAAATAGATACAGAGAGGCAGAAAAAATGAGAAGAAAGAAAAATTTAACCCAAATGAAAGAACAAAACAGGGCCATGGCCAGCAATCTAAGTGGAACCAATATAAGTAGCATGTCTAATAGAGAATTTAAAGCAATGACCATAAGCTTACTCCACTGGACTTGAGAAAAGAGTGCAGAACATCAGTGAGACCCTTAACACAGATATAAGGAAAATAGCAGAGATCAAGGGCTCAATAAATCAAATGAGAAATATACTTGATGGTGAACAGCAGGTTGGAAGAAGCAGAGGAGCAAATTAATGACCTAGGAAACAGAGAAATGGAAAATAATCAAACTGGAAAAAAAATCATGCAAAACGAGAATAGACTTAGGAAACTCAGTGACTACATCAAAAGTTATAGTATGAATATTTAGGGGTCCTTAAAGAAGACAGAGAAAACGGGGAAGAGAATTGGTTTGACAAAACAATAGCTAAAAACTTCCCTAATCTGGGAAAGTAAACACATATCCAGATCCAGGAGGCAGAGAAAACTCCCATCAAAATCAACAAAAGCAGTTCATTCACAGAACATTCTACCCCAAAGCAACAGAATACACATTCTTCTCTAATGCATGTGGAACATTCTCCAGAATAGATCACATCCTGGGTCACAAATCAGGTCTCAACCAGTAAGAAAAATTGGGATTATTCCCTGCATATTTTTGGACCACAGTGCTTAGAAACTAGAACACAATCACAAGAGGGAAGTTGGAAAGAACTCAAATACATGGAGTCTAAAGAGCACCCTACTAAAGAATGAATGGGTTAACCAGGAAATAAAAGACAAATTTAAAAAATTCACGGAAACAAATGAAAATGGTATCACAGCTGTTCAAAATCTTTGGGATGTAGCAAAAGCAGTCCTAAGAGGAAAGTATATAGGAATACAAGTCTTCCTCAAGAAACAGGAAAAGTCTCAAATACACAACCTAACCCTACACCTAAAGGAGCTGGAGAAAGAACGGCCAAAAAACCCTAAACCCAGCAACAGAAGAGAAACAGTAAAGATCAGAGCAGAAATCAATGAAATAGAAACCAAAAGAACAGTAGAGCAGATCAACGAAACTTGGAACTGGTTCTCTCAAAGAATTAATAAGACTGATAAACCCCTGGCCAGACTTATCAAAAAGAAGAGAGAAAGGACCCAAATTAATAAAATCCTGAATGAAAGAGGAAAGATCATAACCAACACTGAAGAAATACAAACAATTATAATAAAATATGATGAGCAACTACATGCCAGCAAATCAGACTATCTAAAAGTGGATGCAATGCTGGAGACATATAAACTACCAAAACTAAGCCAGGAAGAAACAGAAAATCTGAACAGACCCATAACCAGTAAGGAGGTTGAAGCAGTCATCAAAAATCTCCCAAAAAACAAGAGCCCAGGGCCAGATGGCTTTCTAGGGGAATTCTACCAAACATTTAAAGAAGAATTAATACCTATTCTCCTGAAACTGTTCCAAAAAAATAGAAATGGAAGGAGAACTTCCAAACTCATTTTTTGAGGCCAATATTACCTTGATCCCCAAACCAGACAAAGACCCCATCAAAAAGGAGAATTACAGACCAATATCCCTGATGAACACGGATGCAAAAATTCTCACCAAAACACTAGCCCATAGGATCCAATAATACATTAAAAGGATTATTCACTATGAGCAAGTCGGATTTATTCCTGGGCTGTAAGGTTGGTTCAATACCTATAAATCAATCAATGTGATATAATACATTAATAAAAGAAAGAATAAGAACCATAAGATATCTCAATAGATACAGTAAAAGCATTTGACAAAGTACAGCATCTTTTCTTGACTAAAACTCTTCACAGTGTAGGGATGGAGGGTATATACCTCAATATCATAAAAGCCATTAATGAAAAACCCACAGTGAACATCAGTTCTCAATGGAGAAAAACAGACTTTTCCCCCTAAGGTCAGGAACATGGCAGGAATGTCAACTATCACCACTGCTATTCAACATAGTACTAGAAGTCCTAGCCTCAGCAATCAGACAACAAAAAGCAATAAAAGGCATCCAAATCAGCAAAGAAGTAGTCAAATTCTCAGTTTTTGTAGATAATATGATACTTTATGTGGAAAACCTAAAGCATTCCACCCCAAAACTGCTAGAACTCATATAGGAATTCAGTAAAGTGGCAGAAAAATCAACGCACATAAATAGTTCCATGTCTACACACCAAAAACAAGACAGAAGAAAGTGATATTAAGGAGTCAATCCCATTTACAATTGCACCCACAACCATGAGATACCTAGGAATAAATCTAATCAAAGGGGTAAAGAATCTGTACTCAGAGAACTACAGAAAACTCATGAAAGAAATTGAGGAAGACATAAAGAAATGGAAAAACGTTCCATGCTCATGGATTGGAAAGAACAAATATTGTGAAAATGTCTACGCTACCTAGCACAATCTACATATTTAATGAAATCCTATCAAAATACCATCAACTTTTTCAAAGAAATAGAACAAACAATCCTAAAATTTGTATGGAATCAAAAAAGAACACCAACAGCCAGAGGAATGTTGAAAAAGAAAATCCATCAAAGCTAGTAGAATCACAATTCTGGACTTCAAACTATATTACAAAGCTGTAATCATCAAGACAGTATGGTACTGGAACAAAAAAAGACACAGATCAATGGAACAGAATAGAGACCCAGGAAATGGACCCTCAACTCTATGGCCAACTAATCTTCAACAAAGCAGGAAAGAATGTCCAACAGAAAAAAGTCTCTTCAACAAATGGTTTTGGGAAAATTGGACAGCCACAAGCAAAGAATGAAACTGGACCATTTCTTTACACCACACACAAAGATAGACTCAAAATGGATGAAGGACCTACATTTGAGACAGAAATCCATCAAAATCCTTGAGAAGAACAAAGGCAGCAACCTCTTCGACCTCCGCCACAGTAACTTCTTCCTAGACACATTGCCAAAGGCAGGGGAAGCAAGGGCAAAAATGAACTATTGGGACTTCTCAAGATCAAACCTTTTGCACAGCAAAGGAAACAGAAAACAAAACCAAAAGACAAACAACAGAATGGGAGAAGATATCCGCAAATAACATATCAGATAAAGGGCTGGTATCCAAAATCTATAAAGAGCTCAACACCCAAAGAAGAAGTAATCCAATCAAGAAATGGGCAGAAGACACAAACAGACATTTCTGCAAAGAAGATACACAAATGGCCAAAATACCCATGAAAAATTGCTCAGTATCACTCAACAGCAGGGAAATACAAATCAAATCCTCAATGAGATACCACCTCACACCAGTCAGATGGCTAAAATCAACAAGTCAGGAAATGACAGATGCTGGCGAGGATGTAGAGAATGGTGAACCCTCCTACACTACTGGTGGGAATGCAAGCTGGTGCGGCCACTCTGGAAAACAGTATGGAGGTTCCTCAAAAAGCTGATAACAGGGGTGCCTGGATGGTTCAGTGGGTTAAAGCCCCTGCCTTTGGCTCAGGTCATGGCCCCAGGGTCCTGGGATCGAGCCCTGCATCAGGCTCTCTGCTCAGCAGGAAGCCTGCTTCCTCCACTCTCTCTGCCTACTTGTGATCTCTGTCAAATAAATAAATAAAATATTAAAAAAAAAAGTTGAAAACAGAACTATGTTATGACCCAGCAATTACACTACTAGGTATTTACCCTAAAGATACAAATGTAGTGATCCAAAGGGGCATGTGCACCTCAATGTTTATAGCAGCTATATCCACAACAGCTGAAGTACAGAAAGAGCCTAGATGTCCATCAACAGATGAATGGCTAAAGAAGATGTGACACACACACACACACACACACACATGCACAGAATGAAATATTATGCAGCCATCAAGAAATAAATCTTGCCAGTTGCAATGACATGGATTGAACTATAGGGTATTTTGCTAAGCAAAATAAATTAATCAGAGAAAGACAATTAGCATATCTCACTGATATGAGGAATTTGAGAAACAAGGCAGAGGATCATAGAAGTAGGGGCAGAAAAATGAAACACAAGAAAACCAGAAAGGGAGACAAACCATAAGAGACTCTTGATCTCAGGAAACAAACTGAGGGTTGCTGGAGTGGAGGTGGGTGGGAGGGATGGGGTGGCTGGGTGATGAACACTGGGAAGGGTATGTTCTATGGTGAGTGCTGCGAATGGTGTGAGACTGATGAATCACAGACCTGTACCCTTGGGACAAATAATACATTATATGTTAATAAAATAAAAAAGACTGTAGGGGTGCCTGGGTGGCTCAGTTGTTACTGTCTGCCTTTGGGTCAGGTCACGATCCCAGCATCTTTGGATCAAGCTCCATATCGGGATTCCTGCTCAGCGGGGAGCCTGTTTCTCCCTCTCCAGCTCCCCTGTGCTTGTGTTCCCTCTCTCACTGTCTCCCTCTCTGTCATAAATTTTTTTAAAAATTCTTTAAAAAGGGGGGTGGGAGGTTGGGGTACCAGGTGGTGGGTATTATAGAGGGCACAGCTTGCATGGAGCACTGGGTGTGGTGAAAAAATAATGAATACTGTTTTTCTGAAAATAAATAAATTGGAAAAAAAAATTCTTTAAAAAGATTGTAACAAGAGACAAAGAAGGATATTATATAGTAATAAAGGGACAATCCAACAAGAAGATGAAACAATTTTAAATATTTATGCACCCAATACAGGAACACCCAAATACATACAACAGTTAATAACAAACATAAAAGAAATAATAATACAGTAACAATAGGAGACTTCAACATTCCACTTACATCAATAGATAGATCATCTCAACAAGTTAACGACTTTGAATGATACACTGGAACAGATGGATTAACTTTATATTCAGAACATTCCATCCTAAAACAGCAGAATACACATTCTTTTTAAGTGTATACAGAACATTCTCCAGAATAGATCACATATCAGCCCACAAAACAAACCTCAACTAATTCAAGATCGAAATCATACCATGCATATTTTCCAAGGACAACACTATGAAACTAGAAGTCAACGACAAGAAAAAATCTGGAAAGACCACAGATAGGTGGAGGTTAAAAAGCATGCTACCAAATAATAAAGAGGCCAACCAGGAAATCAAAGAAGAAATAAAAAAGTACATGGAAACAAATGAAAATGAAAACACAATGGTCCACACAAATTTTAGGATTGTTCTTTTTTTGTGAAAAATGTTGATTTTATTTTGAAGGGATTGCACTAAATGTCTAGATTGCTTTGGACAGTATAGACATTTTAGTATTTGTTCTTCTAATCCATAAGCATGGAATGTTTTTCCATTTCTCTGTTGTCTTCATCAATTTCTTTTGTAAGTGTTCTGTAGTTTTCAGAATACAGATCCTTTACCTCTTTGGTTAGGTTTATTCTTAGGTATCTTACAGTTTAGGGCACAACTGTAAATGGGATCAATTCCTTGATTTCCTTTTCTTCTGCCTCATTGTCAGTGTATAGAAATGCACATGATTTCTGTGCACTGATCTGATATCCCTTGACTTTGCTGAATTCTTGCATCAGTTCTAGTAATTTTGGGTTTTCTACATACAGTATTATGTTGTCTGTGAAGAGTGAAAGTTTAACTTTTTCTTTGCCAATCTGCATGCCTTTTATTTCTTTTTTTGTCTGATTGCTGAGGCTAGGACTTCCAGTACTATGCCAAACAATAGTGTTAAGAGTGGACATCCCTGCCTTATTCCTGACCTTAGGGGAAAAGCTGTCAGTTTTTCCCCACTGAGGATGATAGTCTCTGTGGGTTTTTTGTACATGGCCTTTATGATGTTGAGATATGTTCCCTCTACACTACATTGTGGAGTTTTTAATCAAGAAAGGATGTTGTATTTTGTCAAATGCTTTTTCTGCATCTATTGAGGAGATCATATGGTTCTTTTCCTTTCTTTTAATGATGTGGTAGAACCAGAAAAGATGCTGAAGAACCAAAGTAATGTTGAAAAAAGAAAACCAAGTATAGCCAGACTTCAGGCTATATTACAAAGCTGTGATCATCAAGGCATATAGCACTGGCAAAAATAAAAGACACACAGATTGGTGCACCTGGGTGGCTCAGTGGGTTAAGCCGCTGCCTTAGGCTCAGGTCATGATCTCAGGGTCCTGGGATCGAGTCCCACATCGGGCTCTCTGCTCAGCGGGGAGCCTGCTTCCCTCTCTCTCTCTCTGCCTGCCTCTCTGCCTACTTGTGATCCTTCTCTGTCAAATAAATAAATAAAAACTTTAAAAAAAAGACACACAGATCAATAGGACAGAATAGAAATCTCAGAAATAAATCTACAACCATATGGTCAATAAATCTTTGGCAAAGCAGGAAAGAATAAACAATGTGAAAAAGAGAGTCTTTTTAACTAATGGTATTGGGAGAACTGGACAGTGATATAAGAAAGAAAATAACTGGACCATTTTTCTACATCATATACAAAAACAAATTACAAATTCATTAAGGACCTAAATGTGATACTTAAAACCATAAAAATCCTAGAAGAAAACAAGCAGTAACCTCTCTGACACAGGCTGTAAGCAACATTTTTCTAGATATATCTCCTAAGACAAGGGATAAAACAAAAATTAACTATTGGGCTACATCAAAATAAAGGCTTCTGTACAGCAAAGGAAACAATAAGCAAAATTAAGAAGCAACCTGCAGAATGAGAGAAAATATTTGCAAATCACATATCCAGTAAAGGGTTGGCATCCCAAATATAGAACTTTCCAACTCAATATCCAAAAAACAAACAATCCAATTTAAAAATGGGCAGAAGACATGAAGAGACATTTCTCCAAAAAAGACATAGAGTTGGCTAAAAGACACATGAAAATATGTTCAACATCAGTATCAGGGAAATGCAAATCAAAACTACAAGGAGATATCATCTCACACCTATCAGAATATAAAATTAGGGACACCTGGGTGGCTCAGTTGGTTAGGCCACTGCCTTCGGCTCAGGTCATGATCCTGAGGTCCTGGGATCAAGTCCTGCATCGGGCTCCTTGCTTGGTGGGGAGCCTGCTTCCTCCTCTCTTTCTGCCTGCCTCTCTGCCTACTTGTGTGTACTCTCTCTCTGATAAATAAATAAAATCTTAAAATATATATATATACATATATATATATATATAAAATTAATACCACAAGAAACAAGAGGTGTTGGTGAGAATGTGGAATACTGGTAGTGGGAATCCAAACTGGTATAGCCACTGTGGAAAACAGTATGGAGGTTCCCTGAAAAGTTAAAAATGGAACTAGCCTACAATCCTGCAATCACACTATTGGATATTTACCCAAATAATTAAAAAAAACAAAAAAACAAAAAACACTAATTCAAAGGGATACATAAACCCCCACATTTATATAGCAGTATTATTTGCAATAGTCATATGACAGCAGCCCAAGTGTCCATTGATTGATGAATGGATAAAGATGCAGGATGTGTGTGTGTGTGTATGTATATATGAATATATATATATATATATATATATATATATATGAATATAGGTAGACACTATTAAGTCATAAAAAAGAATGAAATCTTTCTATTTGCAATGACATGGATGGAGCTAGAACATATCATAATAAAACAAAATAAGTGAGTCAGAGAAAGACAAATACCATATGATTTCACTCATATGTGGAATTTAAGAAACAAAACAGATGATCCAAGGAGGAAAAAAAAGAGAAGGAGACAAATCAAGAAAAAGATTCTTAATTATAAAAAACCAGAGGGGAGGGGGATGGGAGGATGAGTGAAATAGATGATGATTAAGAAGTGCACTTGGGACGCCTGGGTGGCTCAGTTGGTTGGACGACTGCCTTCGGCTCAGGGCGTGATCCTGGAGTCCCGGGATCGAGTCCCACATCAGGCTCCCAGCTCCATGGGGAGTCTGCTTCGCTCTCTGACCTTCTCCTCGCTCATGCTCTCTCTCACTGTCTCTCTCTCTCAAATAAATAAATAAAATCTTTAAAAAAAAAAAAAAAAAAAAAAAAAAGAAGTGCACTTGTGATAAGCACTGAGTGATGTATACAAGTGCTGAATCACTATATTGTACACCTGAAACTAATAAAACAGTGTATGTTCACTAAATGGAATTAAAATAAAAACTTAAAAAATTACTTTAAATGTAAATCAACTAAATGTTCCAATAAAAAGACATATAGCAGCTGGATAGATTCAAAAACAACAACAACAACAAGACTCATGTATATGCTGCCTATAGGAGTCTCATTTCAGACCTAAGGACACACATGGACTGAAAATGAAGGGATGGAAAAAGATATTCCATATAAATGGAAATGAAAATAAAAGCTGGGGTAGTAATACTTGAATCAAAGAAATAAACTTTAAAACAGAGATTGTAAAAAGAGAAAAAGAAGATTATATAATGATAAAGATCCAACAAGTACAACTGCAAATATCTATGTGCCCAACATGGGAGAACCTAACCATGTAAAGGAAATATTAACAGACCTAAAGGGAAAAATGGACAGTAATACAATAATATTAGGGGATTTTAACACCCTCACATGCATCACTGGATATATCAGCCAGAAAGAAAATCAATAGAACAGTGGCCTTAAATGACACATTAGACCAGATGGACTTAATAGATACATACAGAACATTCCATCTAAAAACAGAGGATACACATGCTTTTTAAGTGCACATGAAACATTCCTCAGGACAAATCACATGTTAGGCCACAAAAACCAATCTCAAAAATTTGGGAAGACTAAAATCATATCAAGCATCTTTTAAAACAACTATGGTATAAAACTAGAAATCAATTATAAGGAAAACACAAACATATGGAAGGCCAAACACCCCTCTAGTACACAACCAACAAAGAACTCAAAGAGGAAATAAAAAAATACTTTGTAACTAATAAAAATGAAAACACAACATTCCAAAATACATGAGATGTAGCAAAAACTGATGTAAGAAGGAAGCTTATAATGATGGAGACCTAACTCAAGAAACAAGAAAAAATCTCAAATAAACAGTCTAACTTTATACCTAAAGGAAGTGGAAAAAGAACAAATGAAGGTCAAATATAGTAGAAGGAAGAAAGTAATAAAGCCTGGATCTAAAATTAATGAAATAGTCTAAAAAAGAAAAAAATTATAAAGATAACTGAAACCTATACCTCATTCTTTGAAAGGATAAATTGATATACCTTTAGTGAGAATCATCAAAGGAAAATAGAGGGACCAAATTAAAAAAAAAGAAAGAGAAATTATAGCTGAAACCATAGAAATACAAAGGATTACAAAATACTACCATAAACAATTACATGCCAGAAAATTGGACAATCTAGAAGAAATGGATATATTCCTAGAAACATAAAATCTTCCCAGAGTGAGTCCAGAAGATAGAGAAAAACTCAGTAATAACCAGTAATAAAATTGAATCAGTAATAAAAAGCCTCACTGCATGGGGCGCCTGGGTGGCTCAGTGGGTTAAGCCGCTGCCTTCGGCTCAGGTCATGATCTCAGGGTACTGGGATCAAGTCCCGCATGGGGCTCTCTGCTCAGCAGGGAGCCTGCTTCCCTTCCTCTCTCTCTGCCTTCCTCTCTGCTTACTTGTGATCTCTCTCTGTCAAATGAATAAATAAAATCTTTAAAAAAAAAAAAAAAAAGCCTCACTGCAAACAAAACTCCAGAACCAGATGGCAGGTGAATGCTACCAAACTGTTAAAGGAGAGTTAATACCCAATACCTACACTTCTCAAACTATTTCAAAAAAGTTGGAAGAGGCAAGAACAGTTCCTAATTCATTGTACAAGACCCTGACACCCAAACCAGATAAATTTCCTAATGAACACAGACACAAAAATCTTTGACAAAAGATGGCAAACTGAATTCAATGATACATTTAAAGGATCATATGCCATGATCATGTGGGATTTATTCCAGGGATGAAAGGGTAGTTTGATATCCATAAATCAACCAATGTGTTATACCATGTTAACAAAATGAAGGATAAAACTCATATGATCATCTTAGAAGATGCAAAAGAAGAGCCTAACAAAATTCAACATTCATTTTATGATAAAAACTCTCAAGAAAGTGGGTATAGAGGAAACACACCTCAACATAATTATGCTCATGTATAACCCAGAGCAAGCATCACACTAATAGTAAAATGCTGAAATCTTTTCCTCTAAACTCAGGAATGAGTCAAGAATCCCTGATCTTACCACTTTTGTTCAACATAGTACTTGAAATCCAACAACAAAAGAAATAAAAAGCATCTAAAGTTGATAATATGTAAAACTGAACTATTTGCAGATGACATGATACTGTCTACACCAAACTTTAAAGACTGCCCCCCAAAACCATTAGACATGATAAATAAATTCAGTGAAGTTGCAAGATACAAAATTAACATAAAGAAATTTCAATACACAACTACCAATCAGGAAGAGAAATTTAAAAAACAATCCCATATGCAATTTCATCAAAAAGAATACCTAAAAATAAACAAAGGAGGTGAATGACCCATACTCTGAAAACTATCTAACACTGATTAAAATAACTGAAGATGACAGAAGTAAATGGAAAGATACCATGCTAATGGATCAGAAAATTAGTATTGCTAAAATGTCCAAATGATGCAAAGAAATCTACAGATTTGATACAATTCCTATAAAAATACCAATGGGATTTTTCACAGAACTAAAACAATCCTAAAATCTGTATGGAACCACAAAAGACCCCAAATAACCAAAGCAATCTTGAGAAATAAAAAAGTGGGAGGTATCACACTCCTGGAGTGCAAACTATACAAAAAGCTATAGTAATCCAAACCATAGGATACTGGCACAAAAGCAGACACATAGACCAATAGAATGAGAATAGAGAGCCCAGAAACAGACCCATACCTGTATGGTTAATTAATCTACAACAAAGGTGGAAAGAATGCACAATGGGGAGAAGAGTCTCTTCAACAAATGCTGCTGGGAAAACTGGACAGCCACATGCAAAACAATGGAACTGAACCACTTTCTCACACCATGCACAGAATTTACCTCAAAATGGATTAAAGACTTAAATGTAAGACCCGAAACTGTAAGAGTCTTAAAAGAAAACACATGAAAACTCTTGGACATTGGTCTCAGCCACAATTTTTTGGATCTATTTCCTCAGACAAGAGCAATAAAACAAAAATAAACAAAATAGGACTATGTCAAACTAAAAAAATGAACAGCAAAGGAAAACATCAACAAAAAGAAAAGGGAGATAATATTTGCAAATGATATATCCAGTAAGGGGTTAATATCCAAAATCCATAAATTTTGGATATTACATACATACAACTGAACCCCAAAAAGCCTCAAATAATTCAATTAAAAGTAAATACAGTGGAGTATTATTCAGCCATAGGAAAGAATGAAATCTTACCATTTGCAACAAAATAGATAGACCTAAAGGGAAATTATACCAAGTGAAATAAATCAGAGAAAAACAAATACCATATGATTTCATTTATATATGGAATCTAAAAAATAAAAGAAAATGAACAAAACAAAATAGAAACAGACTCATAAATGCAGAGAACAAATTGGTAATTGCCAGAGAGGAGGGGAGTAAGGAATGGAAAAAATAGGTAAAAGGGATAGAGGTACAACTTACAGGTATAACAAATAAATCATAAGGATGTACAGTACATTAGGGAATACAGTCAATAATACTGTAGCAACTTTGTATAACGACAGATGGTAAAGAGAATTATCGTGGTGATCATCTCATAATATATATAAATTTCAAATCATTACATTATACACCTAAAACTAATACAATACTGTATGTCAACTATTAAAGAAAAAAAAGACATAGTGGTTAACTGGATTTAAAAACAAGCCCAACTGTATGGTGCGTACATGAGACTAAATTCAGCTTTAAGGACACACAGAGATTCAAAGTGAAGGGATGGAAACAAACATTTCATGCAAACAGAAATAATAAAAACAGAGGTAGCTTTATCTGTTATCAGCAAGATAAATATACTTTAAGACAAAGACTGTACTAGGAAACAAAGTTTTAAGACAAAGACTTTACTAGGAAACAAACAACACGACAATATTTATGCACCAAATATAGGAGCACTTAAATATATAAATCAAATTATTAGTAAGTCTAAAGGGAGAAATAGACACCAATACAATAATAATAGGAGTCTTCAATACCCACTTTCATCAATGAATAGATTATCCAGACAGCAAATCAATAGACACTGGACTTAAATGAACATTAGACCAGATGAACTTAATAGACACAGAACATTACATCCACAAGCAGAATACACATTTTTCTCAAGCGCACATGGAACATTCTTCAGGACAGATCATATGTTAGGCCCCAAAACAAGTCTTAATAAATTTAAAAAGACAGAAATCCTACCAAATATCTTTCTAATCCCAATGGTATGAAGCTAAAAATCAATTAGATAAAAACTGGAAAGTTCACAAATATGCAGAAATTAAACAACTTGCTCAGAACAACCAATGGCTCAAAAAAGAAATAAAAAGAGAAATAAAAAATATCTTGTGACAAATGAAAATGGAAAAACAACATGCCCAAACGTAGGAATTTAGCAAAAGTAGGTCTATGAGGGAAGTTATAATGAGAAAAGCCTATATAAGAAATAAAAAAGACCTATAATAAGCAATCTAAATTTACATCTCAAGAACTAGAAAAAGATGAACTAAGCCAAAATTAAGAAAAGGAAATAGCAGATTAGAGCAAAAATAAATGAAATAAAGAATAAGAGGATGACAGAAAATATCAGTGAAACTAAGAGCTTCTTTAAAAAAAAAAGATAAACCTTTAGCTAGAATTCCCAAGACAAAAAGAGGACTCAAATCAGAAATGAAAAAGAAGACATTATAAGAGATACCACAGAAATACAAAGGATGAGAAAAACTAATGCAAGTAATTATATACCAACAAACTGGAGAACCTAGAATGGACAAATTCCTAGAAACATTCAACCTACTAAGACTGAATCATGAAGAAACAGAAAATCTAAACTGGCAAATTACTATTAAGGAGATTGAATCTGTAACCAAAACCTCCAAACAAAAGTCTGGGACTAGATGGCTTCATAACTGAATTCTACCCAACATTTAAACAATTACTAATACAACTTCTCAAACAATTCCAAACTCATTTTATGAGGCTGGCATTACTTTACAACCAAAACTAGACACAGGCACTATAAGAAAAGAAAATCACAGGCCAATAATCCTGCTGAACATAGATGCAAAAATTCTCAACCAAGTATTAGCAAACCAAAACCAACAATACATAAAAGGATCACACACTATGATCAAGCAGGATTATTCCAAACATGAAAGGATCGTTCAACGTTGAAAAATTAATGTGATACATCACATTAACAAAATCAAGTATAAAAATCATATGATCATCTCAGTAGTTTCAGAAAAAGCATTTGACAAAATTCAATATATATTTATAATAAACACTTTCAACAAAGTGAGTAGGGAGAGAACATACCTCAACATAATGCAGGCTATAGGCATATAGGCTGTATATGACAAACCACATCAAGCATCAAACTCAATAAGAAGCTGAAAGCTTTTCTTTTAAGGTCAGGAACACCACAATGATGCCTGCTCTAGATATAGTACTAGAAGCCAGAGCCAGAAAAATCAGGCAAGAAAAAGCAATAAAAGGCATAAAAATCAGAAAGGAAGAAAGAAAACAATCCATCTACAAATGACCTATTATTTAGAGAAAACTCTAAAGACCCCATCAAAAAGAAACTATTAGAATAACTAAATTCAGTAAAATTGCAGGATACAAAAGCAATATACAAAAATCAACTGCATTTCTATACACTAGTTACAAACTATCAGAAAGAGAAATTAAGAAAACAATCTCATTTACAACTTTTACAACTTTTAAAACTTTTTTACAACTTTTAAACTTATTAAAAAGAATAATATACCTAGGAATAAATTTAATGAAGGAAGTGAAAGACCTATACACTGAAATTCCTATGACACTAATAAAAGAAATAGAAGAAAATTCAAAAAAATGAAAAGATATCGTGTTCATGGACTGGAAGAATAGGGATACAATCCCTATTCAAATTCCAATGATATTTTTCACAGAAACAGAAAAAAAACAGTCCTAAAGTGTGTGTGGAATCACAGAAGACCCAAAGAGCCAAAGCAATCTTGAGAAAAAAGAACAAAGCTAAAGGCATTACAGTTTTTATTTCGAACTATGTTACAAAGCTATTATATTTAAAATTGAGTGGTACTGGCATAAAAACAAACACACAGATCAAGAGAGCCCAGAAATAAACCCACCTATACATGGTCAATTAATTTCGGATAAAGGAACCAAGAAAATACAATGCAGAAAGGATAGCGTCTTCAAAAAATAGTGTTGGGAAAACTGGAGAGACACATGCAAAAGAACTAATTCAACCACTAACTCAACATACACCATATACAATAATCAACTCAAAATGGATTCAAGAGTTGAATATAAGACCTAAAACCATAAAACTCCTAGAACAAAGCACACAGGGTAAACTCCTTGACACTGGTGTTGGCAATGTTTTTTTCTATCTGGCACCAGAAGCAAAACCAACAAAAGCTAAAATAAGCAAGTGGGATATTTCACTTGTTATGTACAGCATAGGAAACCAACAACATAATAAAAAGGTAACTTAGTGAATGGGAGAAAATATTTGCAACTCATTTACCTGATAAGGGGTTAGTATCTAAAATATATAAAGAACTCCTACAACTCAGTAGAAAAAACAAATCCAATTTACAAATGGATTGAGGAAATAAATAGACATCCAAATAAGACATACAGATGGACAGTAAGTGTATGAAAAGGTGCTCAACATCACTAATCATCAGGGAAATGCAAACTGAAATCACAGCAAGGTGTCATCTCACACCTGTTAGAATGGCTATTATCAAAAACACAAACGTGTTTGCGAGGATATGGAGAAAAGGGGATGCTTGTGCACTGTGGGTGGGAATATAAACTGGTGCGGTCACTATGGAAAACAGTATGGAGTTTCTTCAAAAAATTAGTAACAGGAACCACCATATAAAGCAGCAATTCCACTTCTGGGTATTTATGTAAAGAAAACAAAAACGCGAATTCAAAAAGATCTATGTATCCCTGTTTCTGTGTAGCACTATATGTAACAGACAAGATATGGAAAAAAAACAAGTGTCCACCAATGGCTGAATAAAGAAAGTACGGTATACACACAGAGAGAGACATACACACACAATGGAATATAATTCAGCCATAAAAAGAATGAAATCTTGCCATTTGTGACAACGTGGCTGCATTTCAATGGCATTATGTATGTGAAAAAATCAGACAAATACTGCATGATTTCACTCACATGTGGAATCTAAACAAACAAGCAAACTCCTAGCTTGGTGAGGCGTGGGCAAAAATGAGTCAAAAAGGACAAATTTCCTGTTATAAATAAGTCGGGGGATATAAAATACAGCAAGGGGACTGCAGTTGACAATATTGTACTGTGTATTTGAAAAGTTGCTAGGCGTGTTAATCTTGAGAATTCTCATTATAAGAAAAGTAAAACTTAGAAGTATGTGTGGTGATGCAAGTTATGGTATGATTATGATAATCATTATGTGTGTGGATATATATATCAATTATTACATATATATCTCTCTCAAACTATTATGTTCTACCTCTAAAACTAACACAATAATGTATGTCAATTATATCTCACTAACATTTAAAACAAAAACAACTCTGTCAGGGAGAGTCTACAAGACAGTCACCAGTTGGATCTGTTTTGCCTCATCAGATAAGACAGTGTAGGTTCCTGCTCCGTCTGGACAATGCATCCAGGCAGAGAGGTTAGCTGGAGAAAAGCCTAAAGGAGCAGCTGAGGAGGAAGATTAGAAGGAACAACGTTTGAGAGGAAAATCTAGGTAAAGTTCTGATGATATTGAAGGAAAACGATCACTGCCATAAATCCCAGACCCATGCTCCTAAATTACATTCCGAAACAAATTATTGGATAAATGAGAACATCTTCAAAGAGTACAGACTTCTAGAACATTTAATGAAATGAACCTAAGAGTTCTGGAAAGTTCTTAGGAAGTAAAAATGTACAACAGGACATGAACAACTCTCTCATATGGATAGCAAATCATCCAATCTGGTAATGGAAAAGAATAAAGAAATAGCTTAGTATCCTTTCAAGAGGTCCCAGGAGCACACCCTTAAGATCCAAGTAACTCCCATCTGTGCACATGCCTGATCGTCTTCTCTAGCCAATGAAGCCCCTGGAGTAGACAGAAGAACAGGTTCTTCACTTCCTTTTCTGAACCCTTCGGGCTGGCTTCTTATCATGGTTATATAGACAGAAGGGGAACATATCAGTAACTCCACCCAAAACTTTTGGCTTACCAGACCCCCTGTGAGATGAGATACTGAACACTGCTCTAGATCGAATTGCTGGTCAGTTCTAGGCAGGCAATGCACACAAGTTAGCTAGCAGGACAATCTGAGTTTACATTCCAATTCTGCTACTAGCTCAGTGTCTATGAGGCCACCCAAACTCTCTGAATCCAGGTTCAAGAATAATCTCAAACACAGTCTAAAAAACCACCAGAGACAGGAGAGGGTGTGAGCTTGGCAGGTAATTAAGATTTTAGAACAGCATCTTCAAGAAACATAGGTGAGAAGACAACTTCAAACCTGCACGTGATTTTAAGCAGCGTTTTAAAATTACTATATTCCCAATAGCTGTCATTTTAATGAAATGGGTTTTCCATTTTCCTGATCTATAAATGCAAATACACATTGTGATCAATTTTGTTTGATCTTTTGCCATCTAGTTCCCAACTTCACAGATGTGCAACCTAAAGCCTTCTTAGACTTCTCAGCTTATTTATTTTCCTACCTAGTAAGTTGCCTAGATTTGCTCCTAGTGCCTCCTGAATGGCACATCCTATGTGCTCTCAGAGAGAAAAAGTGTGTATACAGAGTGACTTTCTCCCATCCCCAGAAACCTAGCACAGGAAGCCTACAACTTTCAGTGTTCTGACAAAATCCTTGTTCCTTCTGTCACCAGCTAAGTCCGGCATCTACTCTGAGATTTTTGGTCCATAGTGCCACCTAGTGGTGGAGATGTGAAAACAATGGTCTATCCTTTTTTTTTTTTTTTTTTTTTTTTTAAGATTTTTTATGTATTTATTTGACAGACAGAGATCACAAGTAGGCAGAGAGGCAAACAGAGAGAGAGGAAGGGAAGCAGGCTCCCTGCTGAGCAGAGAGCCCGATGCAGGGCTCGATCCCAGGACCCTGGGATCATAACCTGAGCTGAAGGCAGAGGCTTTAACCCACTGAGCCACCCAGGCGCCCCTGGTCTATCCTTTCTAACCTGGATTCCATGAAGTCCTAGTTGAGAAGAGCTAAGGTGGCATTGGTCATCTTTTAAGTTAAGCTGCAGAATTCCAGTAGCAATGATTGTAACATTTATTATGGTATTTATTTTACTCAAAGAAGAAATTCTGGTATTATTTTATAGCATCACAGAAAAAAATTATTCAGGATTCATAAACACAGAACAAAAATCAGTGAAATAAAATTTTCATACATTGAAATACTAATATAAACATACAAAATGTCACAGAGACCAAGTTCATGAAAATCTTAAGCCTGCATTGTCATTCTTATAAAAATTACTGTGGGCCCTGGCTCTGTTGCTTCCTGGCAGCAGACCTCACCACAGGGCACCCCAGACTGTGGCTGGTCCTCCGGGGTTTCAGTCCCTTCCTTCAGAGTGGGGCTCTCAGAGTACACTTTTAGGTGGCTCCTCTACCCTGGCAAGTGACTCGGAGCTACTGATGATTTAATTTCTCTCCTGTCCAATTGGAAAGAGAGTGCTCTTCTGTAGGTAAGAATCTGCCAATTTCAGAGGGCTTCTCCCTACCAGGTTCACGCTGTCTTTATTTTGTGGGTCATGGGGAAGATAAGCAGAAAGTGAATGAAAGAGGGGGTATCAGGCTTGGAAGGAGGATTTGGGGAGAAAGTCAAGAAGGGAGAATCTCACTGCTGATGAGTTTCTGAAATAATAAGGGGGCATCAACATGATACAGCAATCTCTGTAGCCCAATGCTGATTCTGTCACAGAGATCCCAATTTTTGTTTTTCTTTTCTTCTCCTAAAGCAGCTAACTACAATAGCTTCCTTAAGCTATGCTAGACAGAGGCCACCACAAACTGTGTGACTGCTGCATACACTCTGGTATTTTGGGAGCTATCAGCTTCATTTCCAGAAAACCTTCCTGAGCACTGCCTGAGCCTGGAGGGAATGGCTAAGAGCTGTCCACTTTAGCCTGCTTCCCCCACTACTCCCTCCTTTTCAGAGGGCACTGGACTGGGGAAGCGGGCTGGGCAGAAGATGTAGGATCAGGCAGGCAAAGGGGCTACGGCACAGAAATTCACGTTTCTGAAAGTGCTTGTCGATGCTGGGCAGGCTCTCCACGTGCCCCATTTGCAACCACAGCAGAGGAGGAACTTCCAGGATGCCCACTGCACTAAAATCAAACTGGAAACTGAAGCGGTGAGGACAACTCCCTCTACCAAAACTCTTCTCAGGGAGGATGTCCCATGTAGTAAAAGGAAAACATGGATGGGCTGTGAAGGCCTAGTGAGAGACCTCCACGAGAATTCTCAAACACAACCTCAAACTCCCACCTAAAAGGGGGGGGGGGCTAGTTAACTGGAACCTCTGTCTTGGTGGTGGCCTTCCAACAGCAATGTCCCTGGCTTAATTAGTCAAAAGGTTTCTACACCTGGGGGAATTTGTTGGAGAAGCCCTGGCCCCTGCAGCCTCCATGATTCTGAGACGTTGGCTGTGCAGCCTGATTCTTGGGGCCAAAATTAAAGAATGCTTATGGAAATGAAGGTGGGTCACCTCAGGAAAGTTCTATATTCTTTCTGACCTTTTTATTATATCTATTTCACTCATTTAGTAAAGATAAATTTTTTTTAAGTGTTATGGAATAAATACCATACTGGGCACTAAGAACCGAAAGGAATGGGGCTAGGTTCAGAGAAGGCTGTGGCATGAATTACTTACTTAAATCCATCTTCCTCCTTGACAGAACCCTAATTTTGTCTGAGATGGCAATGTGCCCAGTTTAATACTTGTTTTTAGGCCCTCCTCTACAATAAGTGCAGGACATTAAAATGTAAATCCAAGTCCAATGAGTGGGGGGCGGCTTTAGAAAAACTTTTGTTCCCTGTTAAAAGGTGACAGATATAGCTGGCAACTTCCCTTACTTCTTCCTGCCCTGAGCTTGCAGGTGACAGGTGGGGCTGTAGCAGTCATTTGGCCCCTTAAAAGACAAGGCTGAGAGGCATGTGGGTGGCTCAGTCATTAAGCATCGCCTTTGGCTCAGGTCAAGATCCCAGAGTCCTGGAATTGAGCCCCGCATCAGGCTCCCTGCTCTGAAGGAAGCCTGCTTCTCCCTCTCCCACTCCCCCTGCTTGTGTTCCCTCTCTCGCTGCCCCTCTCTCTGTCAAATAAATAAATAAAATAAAATTTAAAAAAAAAAAAAAAAGACAAGGCTGAGAGAATTAGTGATAATGGCTTAACAGGTTAGGGCTGATGAAACTATTGCAACTGTCCACCTCAGGTCTTATTATGCAAGAAATAGTCATTCCTATTCGTTTAAGCTATTCTTAGTTTAATATTATATTTCCTTGAGCCAAACACATTTCTAATTTCCACAGAGACAAATATGTATCTTGTAAGTGTGGAGATAACGGGGTAGAGGGTGGTGCCACGGACTCCAAGGAGAGAGCAGGGCAGAGAAGGGAGTGGTAGAGAGAAATGAGGAGATGCCACGTGAGACAAAGATGGATTCAGCAGTGACGTGGTCCCCGGTGATTTGTGGCAGCGGTGTCCACGGAATGGTAGTAGAGAAAGAGAGGCTGTGGAAGGATGAAGACTAACTGGGAGGTGAAGGAAGAGGCTGATAACTTCGACCAGGGGTTAGCAAACCATGGCCCCCTGAATATCTCCACCCTGCCACCTGTTTCTGCAAATGTTTTCTGGGGACTCTGTCACGCCCATACATTTCAGCACTGCCTGTGCCTGCTTTCAGTGCTACCATGGCAGAGATGACTGGCTAAGGGAGAATATAGACCCCGAACACAAAACACTACTCTCTGATCTTTAAAAAAAAAAAAAAAAAAAAAGTGCACTGACGCTTGATTTAGACCATTTTTCCACATGCTTGGCTGTGCAAAGGCACAAATGGCCAAGTAGCTAGAGTAAAACCCAAGGTTACAGGTTTTGTTTTTAATTTTAAAGAGATGGGGAGACCTTCTAGAATGGATGCCAGTGGAACAGCAAGAAGCGAAGCCCTTGAGAGGGAGGTACTGAGCTGTGGAGAACACAGAAGGGCTCCCGGAACAGAGCAGGAGCACGAGGTGAAGGGCTCCCTGGTGACAAAGTGTCACGGGCTGCTCCCTCCCACCGGGAAGGCTTATAGTAGATTCAGAGCAGGGCATGTGAAGGACAGATCTGCAAGAAGGTTCAGAACCCACTCTCTGTAGACTGCAGGAAAAGTGAGCCTACAAAGGGAGGAGATATTCTGCCAAATCATTTGGTCTCTGTAGGCCATAGTTTCACCATCAGTAAATTGAATTTTTATCTGGGGATTGGAAAGTCTAACCAATCAAGAATTGTGAAGCTCTCTGCAACTATGAAATGCCACAATAGCCTTAATATTTGCAATAGCCTTAATAATAGGACTCTCCTGACACCAGGATGCTGTGAGTGTGAGGAGGCAGATGCTGTCATCGTGCCTGAAAGATGAAAAGCTCCGTACAGATGTTGGGTCTTATGAACTACCATCATCACAAGAGGCAGGCAGCAGGCACGCTGTACATGACGCAGACAACTACACCAACCAGGCAGACTGGAAGTGCTTTATAAGGAATAGAAACGGGGTAAACACATGAACATGGAAAGAAGTGGTTCTCTTATTCCTCCAACCTGAGGAGACTGCAGCAGGTATATGGTCATTTAAGTTTTAGTTTTCAGCCTTTTCTTCCCGTGTTTTCCCCAAAGAATCACAAAATATTAGAACTGGATGAGTCCCTTCAGTAATACTGATTTCAAACCACTTCTTTCATGGACGATGAACAGGAGACCCAAAGAAGGTGTATCATCTAGCGATGGGCCTAGAGCTGCCGAAAGACTTCTTCCTACTCCATCCAGACTGTTCTCCTCGCATTGGTGCGGCCCCAGCCTTACTCCCCTATCTTATCTTAGTGGGCTTCCCCAGGGGCCGTATCTGTCCCGAGGGGCAGGGCAGCAGTAGCGGCCTCTTCTGGGAGGACCTCTATCACCCTGGTGTACTGAGCAGCTGTGGACAGCAGGTGTCCCACACGGCAACCGGGCCCTGGCTGGGGTGTCTCCAAGCAGAGAAGTCTTTAAGGCCAGTTTTCTAGAGAAGTGGAAATCATCAGCCCCTGAAGACCTTCCTGCTCCTCTGGGATAGGCACTTCCTGGGGCAGGCACAAGTCAGGGAGCCCTACCAAGCCTGCTCCTGTGCAATCCCACTCTTCAGGAACCACCTGGGTAAGTAACTGGGGTAAGGGAGTTTCAGATGGGCTAAAAGCTTCTGCCCTCCACTGCTTAAGTGACAAACGTAGGTACCAACAAATAACACATAACATTCTACCTCTATTTTGAATGAAAACCTTACTCTATTTCTAGATATGTCTCCTCAGGCAAGGGAAACAAAAGCAAAAATAAAGTGTTGAGACTATGCCAACATAAACGCCTGGGTGGCGCAGTTGGTTGGACGACTGCCTTCGGCTCAGGGCGTGATCCTGGAGTCCCGGGATCAAGTCCCACATCGGGCTCCCAGCTCCATGGGGAGTCTGCTTCGCTCTCTGACCTTCTCCCTCGCTCATGCTCTCTCTCACTGTCTCTCTCTCTCAAATAAATAAATTAAATCTTTAAAAAAAAAAAAAAGTTTTTGCACAGCAAAGGAAACCATCAATAAGATGAAAGGCAGCCTACTGAATGGGAGAACAAAGTTACAAATGGTGTATGAAATAAGGGGTTAATATCTGAAATGTATATAATACTTTTTTAAAAAAGATTTTATTTATTTATTTGACAGAGAAAGATCACAAATAGGCAGAGAGGAGGAAGCAGGCTCCCTGCTGAGCAGAGAGCCCGATGCAGGGCTCGATCCCGGGACCCTGGGATCATGACCTGAGCAGAATCCAGAGGCTTTAACCTGCTGAGCCACCCAGGCGCCCAGTGAAATTTATATAATACTTCTACAATTTAACACCAAAAACTCTCAAATAATTCAAATTAAAAATGAGCAAAGAACCCGAATTTTTCCGAAGAAGACATACAGATGGCCAGAAGACACATGAAAAGATGTTCAATACCACTTATCATCAGAGGAATGCAAATCAAACCGTGATGATAGATATCCACTGTACAACCGTCAGAATGACTCAAATAAAAAAGATAAGAAACAAGTATTGGTGAGGATGTGGAGAAAAAAAAAGCCTCTGTGCACTGTTGATAGGAATGTAAATTGGTGAAGCCATTGAGGGAAACAGTATGGAGACTTCTCAACAAATTAAAAATAGAACTACCTTATGATCTAGTAATTCTAGAACTGGGTAATTCCAGAACCCCACCCCCCACCAAAATGAAAACACTATTTCAAAAACACACAGGTATCTCTACGTTTCTTGCAACATTATTTGCAATAGCCAAGATATGGAAACCAAGATGAATCAAGAAAATGTACTATATATGTACAATGGAATACTATTCAGCCATACAAAAGAATGAAAAAAAAAAACAATCTTGCCATTTGCAACAACATGCACAGACCTACAGGATATTATACTAAATGAAATAAGCCAGAAAGATGAAGATAAATACCACATCATTACACTTAAATGGGGAATCTAAAAAAACAAGCAAAGAAAAAGTAGAAACAGACCCCAAAGTGCAAAGAACTGATGGTTGCTGGAGGCAGAGGATGGGCAAAAGTAGTTAAGGGGAAGGGGAAAGTACAGGCTGGAATGAAATGAGTAAGTCACGGGGATAAAAGGCACAGCTTAAGAAATACTGTCAATGGTACTGTTATAGCCCTGCATGGTGACGGATGGTAGCTACACGTGTGGTGAGCAAAGCATACTGTGTAAACTTGTCAAATCACTACGTTGAATACCTGAAACTAATGTACGTCGAAAGTCAACTATGCTTCAGTAAAAAAAAAAAAAAAAAAAAATTATTATAAAAACCTGTTCTTAAAAGTTATAAGTCCCTTTCAAAATTGGAAGAAATAGCTCTGCAGAAAAAGGTACGTATTAGTAAATTTGACATACATTTCAGCAAGTCCATGAACCACTTCCCATTATGGATTCTTTGGGGGTCCCAATAGCACACTACTCATTGGTCACCCTCCATCTACCCACACAACTAAAAGTGTACTAACAGTGATTGTCTCTAAGTGGTGAAGTCCTATAGGACTTTTCATTTTTTAATTTTTTGTGTGTTTTCCACATTTTCCGTAGTGACCAGGTTTTATCTAGCATAATCAGAAAAAAAAGCGTGAAAAACTGAGTCTTAAAACAAAAGCACACAGTTCAATCTCCTTCTATTGTCTTCGTCCACACATTAGCTTTTTTGTATCCCACAAGCCTCCAAAAAGCTCAACCAAGGAACCACTCAAGTGAATTTCTGTTACTGATCCTAATACTATCTGTGCTTTAATTAAGTGTGGGATATCGCCAGTAAAAGACTCAATGGGAAATTCCAAATCAATGTATCTTATTATTCTGGGTGCTTTCACAGAAATTTCTGCAACTGAGTATGCCTGAAGAAAATGTTGCATTGATGGTTTCAGTAAGCTAAAAATCTCTTTCTCTCACACTTACCCTTTACTTCTTTCAGATCTCCAATGGCGATTAAACAAGTGCTATAACCACCTTCCCCTAAACATCAGTCTCAGCTGAAGAGAGCCTGATAAAGATGCATCTCAAGAAGGCAGATTAGATCTGTATGAGATCAGAGGCACATTCCAGCCCTAAAAACCAGGCATGGAAGGGAGGCTCTAAATGAATAAACTACAAGTTCAACGAGGACAAATGAATAAAGTCATCTTAGAGAGTTCTGGGGGAATATCTGGTGTAAGACACAAGGAAGACTATGCCTCAGAAGTTACTTCATTAAATAAGATACACGATATGATACACCCTTAATGGTGTTCCACCCAGGATAAGGCATTCCTACCCTCTCATCCTCCCACCCAGGTCTATGAACTCGGCTTTCCAAGCCAGGAATCTCCCCCTCTTAGGCAGACAGGAAAATACCACGATCTCACTCTCACAAAAGCAGCTCTCCCTAAAGGATTAGAGGACCGTAACAATGCCAGCAAAGCCAGGCTGGCATAGCTGCACCAGAAGCAGGCTCTGTCCAATCAGCGAGTAAGAAGTCAAGAGATATACACTGTTCTAGAATCCTCTTTTCTATTATGAACTGTGAATGGAAATGAGGGTGTGAGCTAAGACAGCCCATGAGAAGCTGGAGTGGTGGCTGAGCTGAGGTCCAGGAGATAAACCTGAACTACCAATTACTGAGCTGCCCGAGAAAGTGCTGCTGGTTCCACCCAGGGAGGGTGAGCCCTGCTGGCAAGGCCCTGAACCTGCGCACATACTGTGCTGTGACCAGGAGGAGACTGCCACAGTGCTGGCCTCCATTATGGGGACAGCCTGGCAGAGCGGACATGGCATGTGCTTAGAGGCAGGTAACTCTGCGTTTGAATTCAGGCTCCACCACTTGATAGCTATGTGAACCAGGATAATTCTTTCACCTTCCTGAGCCTCGGTTTCTTCATCTATAACATGAAGGTATCAATACCTATCTTGCAGGGTTATTATATGGATTAACTAAAATAAATTAAATGACACATGTTAACAGGTACTCATTAAACGGCAGGGTAATTTTTTGCCCTGTTGTCAAATCCATTTGCTACTCCTCAGACAAAGTGATTTTTCCAAAGCAGAAATCTGACCTCCTAGTTCCCTACTTAAAACATTTCAATGGTTCTCCTTTGCTCTCATAATAAAGAGCAAACTCCTCCTCTGAGTGCAAAGGGGAGACCAAAGTGGCAGTACGAAGGTAGGAAACACAAAAGGAATAAAAATGGATTTTGCTATAAAAAAAAATCAAAGAACTCACAAAAGGGATATAAAATAACATATATCAAAAATGTGGGGAAGAGAGGAGAAAAGAATGGGTTTGAACTGAAATGATCAACTTCAAACATAATGCTATATGCAGGAGAGGTTATATGCAAACCTAATGGCAATCACATATAAAAAAAAACCACTGATAAATATGCAAAATATAAAGACAAAGAAATCCAAAATCAGCAAAATATCAAAGACAAGAAAGGATCTGAGAAAATCTTCAGAAACAAACACAAGTAATAAAGTAGCAATAAATATGTATCTATCAATAATTACTTTGAATGTAAATGGACTAAATGCTCCCATCAAAAGATAAAGGGTGACAGAGTGGATAAAAACACAAGACCCATCTATATGCTACCCACAAGAGACTCATTTTATTTTTTTTAAAGATTTTATTTATTCTTGCGAGAGAGAGAGAAAGAGAGAGAATTTGCAGTGGGAAGGGGCAGAGTGAGAAGCAGACTTCCCACCGAGCAGGGAGTCCAATGCAGGACTCAGTCCCAGCACCCTGGGATTATGACCTGAGCCCAAGGCAAACACAAAACCTACTGAGCCATCCAGGCGCTCCGTATAAGAAACTCATTTTAGACATCTGCAGATTGAGAATGAGGAGATGGAGAAACATCTATCACAGAAGCACATGTCAAAAAAAAAAAAAAAAAAGCAGGAGTAGTAATACTCATACTGGACAAAATTTACTTTAAAACAAAGACTGTAACAAAAGATAAAAAAAGACACTATACCATAATAAAGGTAACATTCCAACAAGATATAACAATTATAAATACTTAGGCACCCAACATAGAACACCCAAATACATAAAACAGTTAATAACAAACATATAATAATGCTATTAGGGGACTTTAACACCTCACTTACATAAATGGCTAGATCATGTAAACAGAAATCAACAAGAAAACAGTGGGTTTGAATGACACTCCAATAGATAGATTTAACAAATATATTCAGAACATTCCATTCTAAAACACCAAAATACACATTCTTTTCAAGTGCACACAGAACATTCTCCAGAACAGGTCACCTATTAGCCCACAAACCTCAATGAATTCAAGAAGATGGAAATCAGGGGCACCTGCGTGGCTCAGTTGGTTAAGCATCTGCCTTTAGCTTCGGTCATGATCTCGTGTCCTGGTATTAAGCCCTGTGTGGTGGGCTCCCTGCTCAGCAGAGAGTCTGCTTCTCCCTCTCCTCTGCCCCTCCACACCCCTGCTTGTGCTCACTTTCTCTCTCTCGTCTCTCAAATACATAAAATCTTAAAAACAGAAATCAAAATCATACCATGCATATCTTCTGACCACAATGCTATGAAACAAGAAGTCAACCACAAGAAAAAATCTGGAAGGACCACACACACACACGGAAATTAAATAATATGCTATTAAACAATGAATAGGTCAACCAGGAAATCAAAGAAGAAATCAAACAAGAAATCAAAAAAGTACGCGGAAACAAATGAAAATGAAAATACAATGGTCCGAAACCTCTGGGATACAACAAAAATGGTTCTAAGACAGAAGTTTATAGCAAAACAGGCCTACCTCAAGAAGAAAAATCTCAAACAACCTAACCTGACACCTAAATGAGACTGGAAAAGAATAAAAAACAAAGTCTAAGAGGAGCAGAAGCAAGAAAATAATAAACCCTAGAGCAGAAATAAGTGATATAGACACCAAAATAACAACAACAACAAACAATTAAGCAGATCAATAAAACCAGGAGCCAGTTCTTTGAAAAAAAAAAAAATCAATAAAATTGACAAACCTCTGGCCAGACTTATCAGGAAAAAAAGAAAAAGAATTCCAATAAATCAAAAATGAGAGAGAAGAAATAACACCACAGAGATACAAACAACCATGAGAGAATATTATGAAAAACTATATGCCAACAAACTGGACAACCTAGAAGAAAATGGATAAATTCCTAGAACATATAAACTCCTAAAACAGAAACAAGAAGAAATAGAAAATCTGAACAGACCAATAACAAGCGAAGAAATTGAATGCTAAAAACACTCCCCAGAAGTCCAGGGCCAGAGGGTTTCATAGGTGAATTCTACCAAACATTTAAAGAGTTAATACTTACTCTTCTCAAACAACAGAAAGAGAAGGAAAATTTCCAAATTCATTCCTTAAGGCCAGCAGTACCCTGCTATCAAAACCAGATAAAGACATAACTAAAAAAGAGACATACAGGCCAATCTCCTGGATGAACATAGATGCAAAAATCTTCAAGAAAATACTAGCAAACCAAATCCAATAATACATTTAAAAAACAAACAAACAAATAATCCTGTTTCCAATTACACTAAAAATAATAAGATACCTAGAAATAAACCTAGCCAACAAGGTGAAAAACTAGTGCTCAGAAAACTATAAAACATTGATGAAAGAGGGGTGCCTGGGTGGCTCAGTTGGTTCGGTGTGTGACTCCTGATTTCAGCCCCAGTCATGATTTCGGGGTCCTGGGATTAAGCACCGGGTAGGACTCTGTGCCCAGCAGGGACTTGGCTTGAGGATTCTCCCTCTCCCTCTACCCCAGCCCCAGCTTGCAGGCTCTCTCTCTCTTTAAAAACAAAAACAAAAACAATGATGAAAGAAGTTGAAGACAATGCATATGGGAAAACATTCCATTCTCATGGACTGGAGGAACAAATGTTGTTAAAAATATCTAATGCTAGAAGAAGGGGCCGGCCTTTGAGCAACAGCGATGCAAGATGGCAGCCACCATGGGCTCGGGAGTAAAAGTCCCTGGCAATTTTCGGCTGTTGGAAGAACTGGAAGAAGACCAGAAAGGAGTAGGAGATGGCACAGTTAGCTAGCGTCTAGAAGATGACGAAGACATGACACTTACAAGATGGACAGGGATGATAATTGGGCCTCTAAGAACAATTTATGAAAACCGAATATACAGCCTTAAAATAGAATGTGGACCTAAATACCCAGAAGCACCCCCCTTTGTAATATTTGTAACAAAAATTAATATGAATGGAGTTAATAGTTCTAATGGAATGGTGGACCCAGGAGCCATATCAGTGCTAGTAAAATGGCAGAATTCAAATAGCATCAAAGTGGTCTTGCAAGAGCTCCGGCGCCTAATGATGTCTAAAGAAAACATAAAACTCCCTCAGCTGCCTGAAGGACAGTGTTACAGCAATTAATCAAAAAGAGAATCCACAGGCCCTCCCCCCTCCCCCATTTGATTTAAGCAGTGATTTTCCACAGTAGTACATTTTCTAGATACATCTTGTAGACCTCAACGTACTAGAAAGGAGCTCCCATTCAAAGGCAATTTTCTTAAGATACTGTAAACGATACTAATTTTTTGACCATTTGAAATATGTAAGTTGTGCTATAAAAAAAATCTATGCTACCCAAAGCAATCTACACATTTAATATAATCCTGATCAAAATATGAACAGCATTTTTCACAGAACTGTGAACAAACAATTTGTGCCATACCACAAAGACCCCAAATAGCCAAAGCAGGTTTGAAAAAGCAAAGCAAAGCTGGAGGCATCATAATTCTGGACTTCAAGTTATATTATCAAGTTGCAATAATCAAAACAGTATGATGCTGGCATGAAAAAAGACAAAGAGATCAATACAATTGGAATAGGAAACCCAAAAATAAACCCACAACTATATGGTCCCTCTTTGACAAAGCAGGAAATATTAATCCAATGTGAAAAAGACAGTCTCTTCAACAAATGGTGTTGGGAAAACTGGACAGTGACGTGCAAAAGAAAAAAAACAGAACCACTTTCTTATACTGTACACAAAAATAAATTCAAAATGGACTAAGGACCTAAATTTGAGACCTGAAGCTATAAAAATCCTAGAAAAGAACACAGGCAGTAACTTCTTCGACATCAGCCAAAGCAACTTTTTTCTAGATATGTCTCCTGAAGGGAAATAAAAGCAAAAATAAACTTTTGTGTTGGGACTATATAAAAATAAAAAACTTCTGCACAGCAAAGAAAACAACAAAACTAAAAGACAAGCTTCAGAATGGGAGAAAGTATTTGCAAATACCATATCTGATAAAGGGTTAGTATCCCAAATATAGAAAGCATTTATCAAACTCAACATCCAAAAATCAAATAATACAATTATAAAATGAGTAAAAGATGTTTTTCCAAAGAAAACATTTAGGTGGCCAACAGGCACATGAAAAGATCCTCATCATCACTTGCCATCAGGGAAATGCAAATCAAAACTACAATGAGATACCATCTCACACCTGTCAGAATGGCTAAAATCAACAACACAGAAACAACAGGTGGTGGTGTTTGGAAAGGATATGGAGAAAAAGGAACCCCTTTGCACTTTGGTGGTAATGCAAAACAGTGCAGCCACTGTGGAAGACAGTTCCGAGGTTCCTCAAAAAGATAAAAATAGAACTAGCCTATAAACCAGCAATCACACTATTGGGTATTTACCCAAAGAATACAAAAACAGAAATTCAAAGGGATACATACACCCCCACATTTATATAATAGCATTATTTACAATAGGAAGCAGCCCAAATTTCCATCTATAGATAAAAGGATAAACAAGATGTGGCATATACATTCAATGGAATATTAGCCATAAAAAAGAATGAAATCTTTCCATTTGTAAGGACAGGATGGAGTTTAGAGTGTATTATGCTTAAGTGAAATAAGTCAGAGAAAGACAAATATCGTACAATTTCATTCATATGTGGAATTTAAGAAACAAATGATCAAAGGGAGAAGAAAAGAGAGAGACAAATCAAGAAACAGATTCTTAATTATAGAGAAAAAACTGATGTTTACCAGAGGGGAAGGGGTGGGTTAAATAGGTGATGGGGATTAAGGAGTGCACTTGTGATGAGCACAGGGTAATGTATGAAAGTGTTAAATTACTATATTGTACACCTGAAACTGATATAGCACTGTACATTAACTAAAAGCTTAGGGGCACCTGGGTGGCTCAGTTGATTAAGTGTCCAACTCTTGATCTCAGCTCAAGTCATGAACTCAGGGTTGTGAGATCGAGCGCCATGTACTTAAGATTCTCTCTTCCTCTGCTCCCCCTCCACCCCACCTCTCCAAACCCCCAAAAAAGAGCAGTGCTGGTCCTTGCCAACCTCTCTCCCTTGCTCTCCTGTGCACCAGCCACAGGGCCCCTCGGCTTTAATCCTTATCATTTCAAAGCCTTTACACAGGTTGAAAGCCCACTTCCCAGATACCATCTACCTGGTTAACAACTTCTCCTAATCTCTTTGGGAAAAACCTTTAACCTCCAGAGTAGGTCAAGCTTCCTGACAATGCTGTTTGCCTGCCTCTCTCACAGAGCTAAATCTGCTTGTTAATTATACTCATAACGATCTATGCTATGTCTTAGACAGTAACATTAAGAGATAAGGAACTGGTTTTTGATTATCACTGAATCCCCAGGAATCAACACCAATCATATTGCCTGGTTCCATTTTAGGAACTTAAAACTTGTACTGAATAAATAGATACAAATTCAGAGGAGGCGTTGGGGAAGCAGTAGCTATTAATCTGGTTAGTACTTCTCAGTAACACTTACCCACATTCTGCCCAGCATGCTTATTAATATTAAATTTTTCCTTCCTTGCTGGATTATTAGCTCTGTTGCATAAAACTCTGAAGTTCCACTGACTCCAAATGACAGTGGGGCTCAGAGGAGATGCTCCAGGCTGGGGAAATGGTATGGAATTGAAGGGAATGCCCAAATAGAGAGAGAGAGAGAAGGGTGAACTCTACCCTAAAGGCAGCTGTGGCCTGAGGTAAGAACAAGTTTCCTGCCCTAATTTTTCCTTCTTAGGACCGTTGGGAGTTGAGCTCTCTTTGTAGGGACATGAGGATTCAAAAGGGCAACACTTACTTGTTCCCATGAAGAAATCATATGACGTTCAGCAGGTGGTTTCTCTATGATAGTCACCTCTGTCACACCTGGGGAAGATTCTGGAAGAGGAAAAGAAAGTCTGTAGAGTTGCAGTGGAAGTGCTCTCACATATTTCAATACTAGAGGCTGATTGTTGAGGAGTACCTAGGAGTATCAGATTCCTTTGAGTAGCCTTTATTACCCCTGTGATAAGAAACAGGAAGAACTGTCAGTCCTTCAAAGGCACTCAGTCCCACAACCTAGGACCAGCGAGCAACGTGGTAGAAAGAACATCAGAACACCTACAGCACTCAGTCACTGTTCTCGGTACTTCAGCTGTTGAACAAAAATCAGAGATTCTACATTCCTAGTGATTTTGTACCTCAGCTTCTCACTTACGATATGGTCAGAAGAAATAAAGAATAGCACCTTAATAAACTTTTTACAAGATACAAAACTTGTTTGCTAGTTTTTCTTCTAAACAAAACCCATCTGTACTCTATGGGATCCCAGATGTATAGTATAGGCTAACACTATGAAAACTGGATTCCATCCAGAAATATAGTGAAAACAAAATCATTTCTCTCAAGTCTTGAAAGCAGAAAAAGGTCTCCTAATAACCTCTTTGTGGAGTTATGCTCTAGCATTCATTCTGAGGCAAAAAAGAAGCCACCTGACTTGGAACAGACTTTAATACCTCCTCCTACATTCTCTAGTTGTCTGTTTACCCACACTCAGGATTTTAGAATCCTTAATCTGAGACATAAACTCTGCTATGGGTTGAATTGTGTCCCTCACAAAAAATATACGTTGACGTCCTAACTGCTGTTCCTCAGAATAGGACTTGATTTGGAAAGGTCATTGAACATAGAATTCACTAAGATGAGGTCACAGTGGAGTAGGGTGGTCCCAAATCCGATATGACTGGTGTCCTTATGAAAAGAATGCTTTGTGGAGAGACAGAGGGAAGAGGGCCACATGAAGATGGAGAAGTGGAGTAACAGATCTGTGATACAAGGAATGTTAAAGACTGCTGGCAAACCACTAGAAGTTAGAAAAGAGGCAAGGCAGGTTCTTCTCTTCCAGGTTTCAGAATAAGAGAGACGAGGTCAACCCTTTGGTCTGAGGCTTTTGGCCTCTAGGACTGTGAGAATAAGTCTGTTGTTCTAAGGCACCTGGTTTGTGGTATATACTATGGAGAACTAGCACAAAGCCTATCCACTTTTCTCCCTGCGATACCGCATAGAGTATTCCCATTGTCACACTGTTTTAGGCCACGGTCACTTCAAGTGTAGGTGTAATCGAAGCCAGGAACTCTGTGCTCTGATCCATCCTCAGCTATACCCACACAGGACTTTCTTCAGACCCAGACTTGCTTCCTACCTGATCTAGAGGGTTTTCCTTGGGTCTGGAGGACAAGCCCTTCTCTGTCTGGTCTTAACTTCTTCCTCCCTGTAGTCCAAACCCTCTGTTCCAGATGTGTCAGTTTCCTCATTGTCTCCACCTCTGGGCCCTCCCTCCAGAACGAAATCTGTACTTAACCTCTGACTATGCTGTATTCCTTTCCCATTATACACACCCAAACGTGTCCACCTACCCAAGCCCTACCCATACTTCAAGGCTATGCTAAGGTTCCACCGACTCCATGAAACCATTTCAGATGACTCTAGTTCACCATGATCTCTGCTTCTCCCAATATCTGAACCCATCACATGCAAGCCTGGAGCCACATATGTTTAAGCTTTTTTTTTTTTTTTAAAGATTATATTTGAGAGGGAGGGAGACAGAGAGGGACCACATGCACAAGCAGGGGGAAGGGCAGAGGGAGAAGCAGACTCCTCACTGAAGAGGGAGCCCGATGTGGGACTCCATCTCGGACCTGTCCCAGGACCCTGGGATCATGACCTGAGCCAAAGGCAGACAGTTAACCGACTGAGCCACCGAGGTGGCTTTTTAAAAATATTTTATTTATTTAAGAGAGAGACAGTGAGTGAGAGAGCGCACATATGTTTATACTTAATTACATTCTATTTTGAACCATATTTTGGTTATTTATGATAATACTGAAAACAGGTAATGTATTGAAAAGAATTTTTAAAATCTCTAAGGATAAGGCAGACACTTCTCATCCAGTTTAATGTATAAAATGGTTCCTGAACCCAACCCCTCCAATATTTTTGTGAGGGGGCTTCCCTATGGCAACAAGCAGTTCTCAGATATCCTGGTGTCCTACAAGGAAACAGCATCAGATACCACAGGGTGTGGGTTCAGTCTAGAAGACTGCCACCCTCCCCACTTCAGACACCAGGGATGAGTCCAGTTTTATATCTCTGCTTCCTCACCGACCTGCTACAGACTGGGGCTTCTCAAGACCCCCTCTCTCCTTGTATTTCACACACCAGTCAACAGCCCAGACAATCACCTATACTTCTCACTGACTGGCTGTAAGTCAGGAGGTTCCTAAGATTCCCTCCTCAGATTCCATTTATTTGCCAGAAGGGCTCACAGAATTCAGAGAAATAGTTTACTTACTAGACTACTGGTTTATTATAAAAGAATACAACCTAGGAACAGCCAGATGGAAGAGATGCTTAGGACAAGGTAGGTGGGAAGGGGCACGGAGCTTCCTTTTCCCCCTCTAGGCAGGCTACTTTCCCTACATCTCCATGTGTTTACCAACCTGGAAGTTTCTGGGTTTTTATGAAGGCTTCATTACATAGACGCAATCAATTAAATATCAGCCAGTGAGGATTCAACCTTCAGACCCTCTTCCCTTCCCAAAGGTCAGGGAATGGGACTAGAAATACCAATCCTCTCATCACATGGTTGGATCTTGGGGCAATCAGCCCTCATCCTATAGTGCTTTCCGAAACTCACCTCATTAACGTAAAGACCTTTACCACTCTCAAAACTTGGGAAATTCCAGGGTTTGGGGAGCTGTAAGTCAGGAACTGCAGACTAAGACACAATACACATTTTTTATCCTGAACATCCATGCCCTAAATGACATGGGTTTTAACTGCATGGGTCCACTTGAACACCTATTTTTTTCAATACAGTACCATCAAATGTATTTTTTTCTTATGATTTTCTTAATAACATTTTCTTATAGAAAACATAAAACATAACAAAATAATGTGTTAATCACCTTGGTTATTGGTAAGATTTCCAGTCGACTGTAAGCTATTAGTTAAAATACAGATTCTCTACTGCAATGTTGGTGTGGGGATGGGGAGAGCAATCAGCAGCTTAATCAAGCTTTGTCAAGGGTCAGCTGTCATCTGAGTGAGCAAATATATATTTCTTATAAATCAGAATATCACAGTGTGGTTCACTGATTCTGTAATCATGTAGTGTCCTTTCTATGCATCATAAATTTCCTCCAAGTTGTCACAAAGTTCCAATCCTGAGACATAGCAACATCCCAATATAGGAGGCTAAGAATTCTGAACTCCACATATTCTACTCTTGCTTTAGGCATTCACTAGTGTGACTGTTAGATGAGTCTTCACCTTTCTTACCATTCAGAGAGACAATAATTATAATATTTGCCTTGAAAAGTGAAACAGAAGCAGCAAAGGTAAAGGTGCTCTAGAAGAGCAAAAAGTACCATATACATAATTTTTTTTTTCTGCCTTCTGTTCAATGTCCTTTTAAAGATATTAGGAACCATGGTACTATATGGTGGAAAAATACCATGTGCTTTAAGCCCTTAGACCTGGGCTAAGCCCTTGCTATGCCCTTGACTAGTTAGGATGGAAGATGCTGTCCATCCCTTCAGAGGTGGTGACATTTGGCAACGCTCCACCAAAGCTAACACAGTGAATAGGAAATGTTATTATTCACATTTTATAGCAAGGACATTGAGGCTGAGAGACTAGGCCACTCCAAGTATGGGTCTAGTTAAGAGTTTATGTGCAATATTCTTTGTGTGCCTCTCAGTAAAGCCCCTTAGCAACTACCCTATGAAAATACAGAGCCTAGCTTCAGTATCAGCAGCCTATCTGTCCAACTTTTGTAGGACAGAATAATACAGAATTCTTTGTTAACAACCCAGCTGGTTGCATAATGATGTCATCTGACTACACCCACAGGGTAGTCTAATGTGTAGGGTTGCTGGAGGACACACACTTAATATAAGTACCTGACATGAAGCTTTTTTTTTTTTTTTAAAGATTTTATTTATTTATTTGAGAGAGAGACAGTGAGAGAGAGCATGAGCAAGGAGAAGGTCAGAGGGAGAAGCAGACTCCGCATGGAGCTGGGAGCTCGATGCGGGACTCGATCCCAGGACTCCGGGATCACGACCCGAGCCGAAGGCAGTCGTCCAACCAACTGAGCCACCCAGGTGTCCCTGACATGAAGCTTTTGATTGCCAACCCTTCCATTTCAAATACATCCATCTTTAATAAATTGCCAGCTGTATGACACAACTACTAACTAAACAACTAGGAACCAGGACACCCCACCCGGTGAAGTTTCTTCCTCTTTTCTTCCTTCCTTCCTTCTTTTCATTCATCTGACACAGAGAGACAGTGAGAGAGGGAACACAAGTAGGGGAAGAGGGAGAGGGAGAAGCAGGCTTTCCGCAGAGTAGGGAGCCTGACTCGGGGCTTGATCCCAGGGTCCTGGATCATGACCTGAGCTGAAGATAGACGCTTAACAACTAAGCCACCCAGGTACCCCATGAAGTTCCCACTTTTAAAAGCCCTTGGTAACCCAGGGAACTGATGGCTTGACTCACCGTGCTTTTCCTTCCCACACCTGAATTCCCACATTTAAGTTTTAGAGATTTTATTTATTTATTTGTCAGAGAGAGAGAGTGTGTGCACACAAGCAAGAGGAGTGGCAGGCAGAGGGAAAACCAGGCTCCCTGCTGAGCAAGGAGCCCAATGTAGTAGGACTGGATCCCAGGACTCTGGGATCATAACCTGAGTCAAAGGCAGATGCCTTATAAAACTTTTATACTCCAAAACCCAAATAATCCAATTATAAAATGGGCAGAAGACATGAAGAGACATTTCTCCAAAGAAGATCTCCAAAGAAGACATACAGATAGCTAACAGACACATGAAAAGATGCTCATCATTACTTATCATCAGGGAAATGCAAATCAAAATTACAATGAGATATCAATTCAGTCCTGTCACAATGGCTAAAATAAAAAACACAAGAAAAAACAAGTGTTGGAGAAGACGTGAAGAAAAAGGAACCCTCTTGCTCTGTTGGTAGGAATGCAAACCAGTGCGGACACTATGGAAAACATTACAGAGGTTCCTAAAAAAATTAAAAATAGAACTACCCCACAACCCAGTAATCACACTACTGGGTATTTACCCAAAAAATTCAAAAACACTAATTCAAATGTATACATGCACTCCTATGGCTACTGCAGCATTATTTACAACAGTCAAACTATGGAAGCAGCCCAAGCATCCACTGACTGATGAATGGATAAAGTTGTGGTATACAAATACAATGGAATATTATTCAACCCTTAAAAATGAAATGTGGCCATTTTCAACAACATGGAGAGGGCTAGAGAGTATCATGATAAGTGAAATCAGTCAAAGAAAGACAAATACCATATGATCTCACTCATATATGGAATTTAAGAACAAAAGAGTGAAGGAAAGAAAAAAAGACAGACTCTTAACTACAGAGAACTGATGGTTACCAGAGGGGAGGTGGGTGGGGTAATGGGGGAAATAGAGGATAAGGATCGAAGAATACACTTACCATGATGAAAAAATTGACTTAAAAAAAAGAATTACAGTTTTTAAAAAAGGAGAGAAGTCTAAGATGGAGAGAGATATTATACAGTTGAACCTTGAATAAGGCAGGGGTTGAAAATGAAGTTGAAAATCCATGTATAACTTTTGACTCTCCAAAAACCTACTGGGAAGCCTTACTGATAACATAAATAGTTGATTAACACATATTTTGTATGTTGTATGTATTATATACTGTGTTCTTACAATAAACTAGAAAAAAGAAAATGTTAAGAAAATCATAAGAAAAAATACATTTATACCACTGTACTGTAAAAAAATCCATGTCTAAATGAACCCACACAGTTCAAACCCATGTTGTTCAAAGGTTAACGGAAATTGATCTTGTTGCATCTCAGGTAGATCTTACACACTCTATTTAATCATCTGTTACCAAAATGTAACATTTCCTTACTCCTTGTTCCACTGAGAAGGAAACACTTCATTAGCATAAAAATTTTTTTCCACACAGTTGATTGTTCAGCATTTCATTTTCTGATTTTAGCATGAGTTCTTTATAGGTTCTACTTTGCTCTTGTTCATCTTGTGAAATCGTGGTGTTTAATAAGATCTCTACTTTAATGATACCCTTTCCAGTCAGTTGAGGCAAAGTCCAGATATTTTAGCAGGTTTTTTTGTATAGAGGAGAGAGATGTGAGCTTTCCTTTTTCTTTGCCCTTTTATCATCAATGTCATGACTCTTCCTTCTTTTCTGCACATTTTCTCCTCTTGAATGTATGTCCCTTTAATTACATGGCCAACCCTTTAAACAGTACCTACTTTGAAGTTACTTTCCTGCAGCCCTGCTCTGATCTACCCAGTGTTCAGTACTGTTGTACTTTCAGACTGGAGTGGTTATAAACTTTCTGTTGCTTCAACTAGCCTCTTTGCTGGCATCATTTCTGGCTCTGCCTTTGCTTGCCACAGAGCCTTCTAGCAGTGAAGGAGTGGAACAGGCACAGTGCTGGGATTTGTAGTCTTTTCTCTTTTTACTCATAGTTATTTTGCACTTCTGGCATTCTCTGTATTTTAAGTAGTGTTGGGCTTGGTTTTCGATAGAATTGTCATAGTTATCGAGTTATTTCACGCATCATTTAGAGAGATTTTGGTGTAGTAGTTTGCTTACCACACACCCACCACTGACTTTGGCCACCTTGTTTTTAAAAATCCTCTATGTCAATTTTCAAAACAAAAATCAAATGTGAAAAAATAAAAATATAACTGATTTTTGACTTATGATTGTTAACTTGAAATTATGAGGTTTTGATTAAATTTATAAATAGTATTAGAATGTTTGCAGGAGGCCAGCTTCACTATAAATTTAATTACCAGAGTTGTTTAATTCCCCGGGTAGGTTTTGCCTTGTGTTACCTGTTTGCCAGACATCTGAAATGCTTAATATTAGAATATATTAAATATTTAAAGGAAATTTAAAATGTTTACAGTTATTTATCTAGGTTTTTAAATTGATTTGACAACTTAAGGGAAACTTGGCTGGCCAGTCTTAAGTAGATTACACATTAATCAAAAGAAATATATTTTTTAATGAGGAGATAGGATATGGTTGATCTGGATGATTAGCATCTCCTTGCCCAACTCTGTAACTTCATTTCTAAAGCTCATCATTTCTCCCAAACATATAATGGTGTTTCGTTCTCATTTACAGCAGAATTTACTATAGACACTGGGGAATACCAAGGGAGAACAAGACAAAGTTCCTAAACTCATGGACTTCTAGTACAGAAGAGACAGGTAAATTTAAAAAAGCAACCAAATAAGTAATTCCAAGGAGTGATAAAGCCATAAGGTTTGAAAAAAATATAAAGACTAGGGAAGATAATAATAGAGAAAGGTGTTATTAGAAGTATAGTCTAAGGCTTCTCTGAAGTAATGATATTTAATCAGAGATTTCAAGGAAGTGAGGGAAAGAGAACTCCAGATTTTTTCCCCTAGCCTAGTAAAGGCCATGAAGCAGGCACAAGCTTTTTTTTTTTTTTTTTTAAAGATTTTATTTATTTATTTGACAGAGAGAGATCACAAGCAGGCAGAGAGGCAGGCAGAGAGAGAGGAGGAAGCAGGCTCCCCGCCGAGCAGAGAGCCCGATGCGGGACTCGATCCCAGGACCCCGAGATCATGACCCGAGCCGAAGGCAGCGGCTCAACCCACTGAGCCACTTGAATTTATGTTACAAGGAGGCCACTGTGGACCCCCCCCCCAAAAAAAAAGGTTAAAAATAGGTCAGAAAGATAGATGAGGGTAGATCATAACAAACTTAAGGATCGCAGTACAGAATTTGGGTTTTATTATAAATGTGACAGGAAGGCATCAAAGCATGCCACCCAGCCTACTTAGGCTACTTTTTTCTCCCTGGTTATCTGGTTAACTTCAGTTTGTCTTTCGCAAAATCTAGCATCCTCTGCTGTAGGACCTATACGGTCCTGACTCCCCAAGAAGGTCAATCACTTCCTCCTGTGTGCTATTTCAGAGCCATAATAGAGGACTACTGGTCGCCTTTCACACCTGGGGGTACCTAGGCTGTGGATTTTTTCACAGAACTGTGTTTTGGTTCCCCACTCCATCTCTGTAGCCCCCGAGTGTGACAGAGCAGCGGGTGCTAACTAATGGTTGGGTAAAGGAAAAATTAACCCACTCAGTGGCTCAAGCCTCAACTCCTTCCAGCCACTTGGGGTGCGGTACCCCGGAGGCGCGTGGGAATTGTTGCCCCGGGAGGCTGCGTGCAGCGTTCCCCCGCTCTCTGCTACCAGAGGAAGGTCTGCGTTTCAAGGATACTCCACTGGCCAAAAATGCCTCTGGGGAAACCTAACGTCCCCACTGTCAGGTGCCTGCTTTCTCCCCTTTGCGCACCTTTGCTCGTCCTTTCTGGGACCTGGGGTGGGACTGGGTTGGTAGGGGGCGGCGGGGACTTCTGGGCTTCCCAGCTCCGCGCCCGAGCACTCCCCGCAAACGCTCCTATGGCCTAGTCACGCACCCCGCTGCCCTCTCCTCCTTAACATCGGAAGTCACCGCAGCAAAGCCCACTGGCACACAGCGACCGCGTCGCCCCTTCGTGCGTCTAGTGTACATCCCCTCATTCCGCCGTCTCTTTCCACGGCTCCCCGGCCCGCTCACCTAAGATGCGGGTGATCCCCAGGGTCAGCTTCTCCAAGTGCGGCTTGCTGCAGCCCGGGGGCGGTGTCTCCTCCATGGCTCGCGTCCCCGCTCCGCGCGCGACGGCGACCGGGCGGGAGAGCCGGGCGGGCGGGAGGGCTGGACGCCGCCCCAGAGGGTCGGCCATCGAGTTCACGGCATGCCGGGAATTGTAGTGCTTGGTGCCTGAGAGCGAAGCGGGGTGGGGATGGGAGGCCCGGGCTGCTCTGGGAGTAGTAGTTCCGCGGCACACTTGTTCCCTCTCCCCGGGCGGTCGCTCCACACCACGCCACCGAGACACAGCGACTCGTCCGCTGGGACCCTACCGCCCCGCCGGGGCCGACCGCGCAAGCGGGGGCGGGCCTCTACACGGTGCGGCCAATGGGGACTGGGCCTGAAGACCGGGGCGGGGCGGCCCCGGCGCGACGCCCGGAGTGGCGGTTGTTTCAAGATGGCGGACGTGACGGGCCCCTCCCGCCGGGGCGCGACGGCGTTCTGGAGTCGGGACTGTATCCTTTGCCCGCCTGGCAGGGGGCGCCGGCGCCCTCCCCGGTGCGGCGAGCGGCGGGCGGTCGCGTGAGACTCTGGGGTGGGGGTGGGGGCGAAGCTCGATGCTGTCCCCGGGGGCGGGGCCGTCCTTTCCGGCCGCCGTGTAGGTGCCGGGCTTTTCCCTGGCTGGGGTGTTAGGTAGCAGAGAGCTTGATTCTGTCTCCAGGCTGGAGCACTAGGTTTGGGGACTCAGCACTGATGTTTCCCGGCCCTCCTAGGCGGTGAGCTTTGGAAAAATGGCCTAGAATCGTGGCCCTGCGGGGGGCTGGGAGGGTCCCTCTGACCGTGGTGACCTCAGGCCGGCTGAGTCTCTGCGGAGGGAAGGATGTTGACTGGACAGGGAACCGTTTTGTCTCGGTTTAGGACTGTCCTTGGTCTGCGTTGTTGGGAGCGAGTCAGGACCTTTTCGGACTTCGAAGGCCAGTCTGTGATGATTTACTTTCATGCTGGGATTTTCGGAGGGGTGTGGGGCTGACCGTGGTCCGGTGATGGCTGGTTACGGAATAAAAAGCGTTGCAAATCCTTGCTGCTGGAAGTAGTGTTGATTTACAAGTGGACTGTGGGTCACCCCTTGCAGGACTGAAGTTCTGGGATTGTTTTGGGGGGTGGAGAAACTGTGGAGCTTTTTATCGTTGTGGTGGTGTTCCCAGTTCAGTAACTGTGCCGAGATGTGTGACAGGACTGGTTCGTTCTCCGGTTCAGGTTGACTGTCCCAGCCTGCTCTTCTCCTGGTAAGTTCCATCACTTTCGTTAGAGGAGTGTTACGTGAAGGAGGGCAATCCGTGTACTGCGTGCGTGCAGAGCAAGTCTTGTCTGTTTGCTAGGATCGATGATAGCATTATTTGAGGCATTGCTGTTAACTTTGGCAGAATCATTCTCTGCACACGCTGCTTAGCTCCCAGAGAAACTTACAGAATTGTATTCTCAGTTTTCCTTTTTGAGTTACAGTACTAGGATTACAGTGTCATGTGGAGGGAGGGATATTTTTGCATTCCTTGCTGCTCAGTGTTTAGTATTAGGCACTTTCTAAACATAATTACCATTTGTCTCTGATAGGTGGGTGATGGTCAAGTAAAAATCATGCACATAGACTGTGGATGAAAACACTAATGCACTGTGCACATTAAATATCTTTTTCCTTATGGATCAGGAAGGACGCAAAGAGAGTATGTGCGTTGGGAATTGGGCTGAATTAGGAAGTTAGGAAATTGGGATGAGTCTTCTCATGAAATCCTGTGCTTGCAATGATAGAATTTTGTGATAGAGGAAATATTTGAAGGTTATCAGCTTATAAAGTGCTTTTGTAGTGTAATAATTTTCATAACCACCTATGTGGTTTGGTTATTATTCCTTAACTTTTTCTGTGACCAGTGGAATTGTTCTGATAGGTATAAATGGGGAGGGGGGGCAGTGTATTACTGTGGCATGGATTAAGTTAATAGGTAGATAAACTGAACCTGTGCACTTGGTCGAAGCAGCCCTATATGCTCACTTATTCATATGGTCATGTTATTTCTCATTTCGCATAGAAGTCCTACATCCTTCCTTTTCTCTTACATTCTCCCTTACTTTGAAAATTAATGTGAAATACTCATCTTCCCATTGAAAGTGAGGAGTTGAAATTATATGGGGGAAATGGTGGTGATTACATTGATAGAAATTCCGATTTGAATAAATTGCAAGGTTACTAGTATTACCTATTTCCCCCCACCTATTCCACGTAATGACCAATTATCATCCAGCCTCAGGTATTTTCATTTGAAATGTCCGTAGGACTCAAAAGCAAGGTCAAATGTAAATTTGCTATTGGATCTTTTCTAAAAAAGCATAAGGATAGTTATGAATCATTGGGTTTAATCATGTGTCTCTGGATCTGGATCTCTTTTTCTGTTACACAGATGACTTCCTAGACCACCCTGTAGCCTTTATACAGAACTTGCAATAGTAAAAGACCAAAAAGTATGTGCGTGGAATCAGGTATTGCTTTCACACTATTGAAAGACAGATTTTTAGTGCTTTGCCTAAGCAATTAGAGAAATGTGATTGAGTTATTTCCCAGTCCTAGATGTTTCTGTCATGTGAGGACAGATCATCTGTGACTAAACATCATCTTTTTTTACTGTTGTCTTAATGAGTTATGCATTGCCTGCACAGTATGATTCAGCAGTGCTTTTTTGCACAAGGTGTATTTTTATACCTTATATGTAAACAAATGAGCATGCCATGTTGTCATTTTATGGTTAAATCTTCAAGTAAAATATGCCCCTTCAGCCATAAACTGCTTTCTTACTTCATTGTAGCTCCTGGTAATATGAAAAGAAATTAGTGTTTCTGCAGTATCTGTATTTGATTGGGTAAATACACCCCAGCTTATTAACACTAACAGTATTTTTAAATTGATATTAACAAATATGAATTACAAGGGATTTGGTCAAATCATAGTAGCTATAATCCATGCCATTGGATATTCAATTAAAAATAGAATCTTTATGTTGATGTTAAAATAGTATACTAGCCAGGAAGGTTACTCAGGTCAGTAATGATTACATATACATGTGTTGCTGGTAAGTGATTGAAACTCAGAAGGTTAGAGTGTGCAGTTCTAAGTTTTTTATTTTCTTCAGCTCTTCAGGATCTGGAGTAGATATGATTCTTCCTCTCTATTGCTTCTACCTTGGGTTTCTAATTACTGCTTTAATTCTGGGGATTTGGAGGTTGGTATTATAAATCTATATATAAACATATAGATTAATAATTAAATAATAATTTAATTATAATTAAATAATAATTCAAAATATTTTAATAAACATTTAATAAATAAAATAATTTTTAAATTAAATAATTAAATATATATTTTATATAGATATAGATATAGATTTACATATAAATCTATAAAGCATCAAGGATGCTTTATAATTTGCTTGTATTTGTCTTAGTAAAGAACTTCCAAAAATACCAAAGTAGAACTGAGGGGGCACCAAGAACCCAAGGAGAGGTCCAATATACATTTGGTATATATTAGGTCTCTGACTTTCCCATAAAATATGTTTGTATATTTTTTAAACTTTGTATTTGAAGAAAGTAAATATTTGGGTTTTTCAGATAGTGAGATGAAGATAGATTACAAATGATTAGAAAGGATGGGTTGGATGGAGGCAATTTCAATATTTTTAGGCTTATTTTTTAAAACTCTTGTCAAGGTCATTTATTTAGCATTTTTATATTTGAAAAGATTCTTAGCATGAATGTAGTTCCCGAGTTTTGCCCTTGTATTTTGAAATGTTCCTCTACCTTTCAAGGAACTTCTGACTGGTCTAAGAATTAAAATGACATGGGACAGATTAAGAGGAGAAAAATCAAACTTAATTAGGTACATATGGCAAATCCACATATACGTGAGAGATTCCAAAGAGAAGCAAAATGAGTTATGCTTGTCATTCCGAACTAAAGAGACAGGAGTAGGGGTCTGGAACTTTTAAGGAAAGGAAAGCCAATTCATAGGAAGATGAAAAGGAATAAATGTTTGGTAAACAAATGTTTTCTGGGCCATATGGAAACAATGGGACATAGAGACAAATTTTAACAAATATACTTTGCTAAATTCCTTCCTACCATCTCTTGTTTCTATTATACTGTAGTTAGTTATGATGATATCTCCCTTTTTGGGAGCAGGCCCTCTATCCAAATTCTTGTAGGCAATTCTTAGGGAGGTCAGAGTTACTTCATGAGTCTTTTGGGCCTTGATTGTTTTCAAAACTCAAAACAATCCACATTTCAAAGTGGCACATCTTGGGGTGATAGGATGTGAACCCCAGCAGGATAAAGAGAGACAACACCAAAGAGTTGCTGGACAGTACCTCATAAAATTAAATATCACTTTCATTCTTTCCCCAAAGATGGTCGACAATGAGCCTGTCATTTTTTGATGTTAGTCGATAACAAACATTGAACAAAACCGGTAGAAAATCCTCATCCAGAAATACACCTGGGTGTACACCTGAGCACCTGGGTGGCTCAGTGGGTTAAAGCCTCTGCCTTCGGCTCAGGTCGTGATCCCAGGGTCCTGGGATCGAGCCCCGCATCAGGCCCTCTGCTCAGCAGGGAGCCTGCTTCCTCCTCTCTCTCTGCCTGCCTCTCTGCCTACTTGTGATCTCTGTCTGTCATTTCAATAAATTAAAAAAAAAAAAGATTTTCTCTCTCCCTCCCTCTTCTTTCTTCCACTTGTTAAATAGTAGGACTTCTTGGGATATTTCATGAATGCACTGCAGAAGAATAAAATCTTTGTGTTTGCCTGATTGACTTGCCCTCAAAGAGGGTTTGTTCTTCAAAGCTAAAGCTCATTTTGAAATTATTTATTCATGCCTAAAATCACTTACCAGTTTTCCAATAATAAACAAACTGGAGCATTTAACTCCCTGTTTACAATAGGAGAGGAAATGAAAGGAACTTAACAGAATTTATAGGGTAGGGTATCTAATTTGGGAATAGGCATGGATGAAAGTTTTATGGAACAAGGACTTTTAAAAATTTTATAAAACATAGCTATGATTATGTAAAGATGAATTTTAAAAGATTACTAATTTTGTTTCATTTATTTCACTTGCATTCCTTTCTAGTTTTCTTTTTAAATTTTGTTATTAATTCCCAGGTCAAAAGAAATTAGGAAAGTACAGAATAGAGGCAGCATTTGGATGATCTTTTCTAGTATTTTCCTTCATGTCCTTCTTCATAGTTTCTGATGAAGAACAATCAGTAGTATATGTTCCAGGTATGATTTTCTGTATTAATTTGGTAAGCTTCCTTTGCTTCTTAAGTGTTACAAGAAAGTAAAACAGTAGGACCTCTTTGTAGATATAACTGTATGCAGAACAATCCACTGGAAACTAATTTTTTTTTTTTAATATGTGGTTAGACGTTACTAAGGTTTGAAATACTGCCTTATTTTAGGATTTTAGGGGCTGGTTGGGCAAGTCAGCTTTTGATTAATTTGTAGAACATTTTATTGATCTATTAAAGAGCAAGAGATCCTATTTTTTATATTACAAATAATATCCCAAGTTCAGAGAAAAATGTGATAACTTCTTGATATAAGGTTTACGTGATAGACTCTTTTAAACCTTACTGATTGTTACTAAACCAATAGTAAAAGTGAGCCATTGAAGGTACCCTAATTATGTGAGAATCAGATTTTTAATCTCCCCTATATTTAGGTATATATTATATGTTGTAATTTATCAGTTTTAATATGACTTATGAATTTTCATTATCATTTTTAAAAAATATTTCAATTGAATCTTAAATGTATTCAGAACATAATCTTTTCATGATTCATTATTTACTAAGAGTTTTAAAATGAGTTTTATAAAGTGAAAGTTTTCCCCATCAGGTCCTATAAAGAGGTATATCAGAGAAGAGCTTCATGGGGGATAAGTTTAAGAGAATAAAGTATAATTTTGATATTTTGTTTGATGGAAATCCTTAGGAATTTCTGCAGAAGGAAATACCAGATCAAGACACAAGTTAAGTCCAAAAGCTGATGTTAAACTTACAACTTCCAGGGTTACTGCCGCTTCAATCTCCATGGAGTCTTTAAAAGGTGCAGGAGATTCAGTAGACGAACAGGTCAGTAATTTCCCTTTTTTCCTCTGATCTCCAGTCTTTATAAATGCGGACCAATAAGTGATTTTTCTATGCTGACCAGTTACCGGTAGAAAAAAGGTAGAAGAGTCTTTGAAAGAACTTTAGATAATCTACAAGTGATCTTAAAAGTTACTGAGGATTCTAGGATACTTTACATGGTATGAATATAAAGTATGTAGATTACTCAGAGGTTTTGCTCTAAAATGTCTAGGCTTGCCTTAAGCCTTAGTTAAGAAAAATTTATTACCTTAGTATGTCCCAAAAGACCCACATTGTAATCTCTGTCAAGTTAGTAAATCAAATTGACCACCGTTTCTTCTTTTACTAAGTGCGCTTTATAATTTTTGTTCTTGTGGATTTGTTAGATGATGATGGATTAAACCTCTATATATAAGAAAGAAACTTTGTTACAATTCCCCTGCATTATTACTATTTCCTTCACTTCAAAAATATTATAAAGACTCTTTATAACCCAGTCATTGATTTCTCCTTCATCTTTGCCTTTGTATTAGTACATTCCTTTGCTACATGTCCTTAGATAGGTTGATTTTACTTTACTTTTTGTTAAGGTTAAGTTAGGGTTTGACAATCTATGATCTATAGGCCCAGTTTCTTTGCTGCCTATTTTGTAAATAAAGTTTTATTGCAACATAGTCTTGCTTATTCTTTTAATATTATTGGTGCTTTTCTGTTCTAATGGTAGAGTTGCTACCATAGTGCTGTTGGTCCACAAAGCCAAAGTATTTAATATTTAACACTATAGAGAATGTTTTTCCTTGTGCTGGTTTATGTTCTTGAGGACATTTCCAATATCTAGTTTGTTACTGATTGTTATGTTTAGTAGTCTATGGGATTTAACTGTGACTTACCCAAAAGGCCTACTTTGTTACTTAGATTTCCATTGTACCCACTTACGTCCCCCTGGGATGTAAATAGTAGTTGAATTTGCAAGATCTTATCAAAAGTGTTTTTTCATAAAATAGTTTGTGCATTTTATATTGAATAATATAATATATATGGCCTTCTTTTGGGTTAAGTCCATATTTTTTTATGATTCTATTGGGTCATTAACTATAATTCTTTGTTGGGCTATTTTCACTGGCTTTGAGAATTATAGTATACATCTTTAACTTATCACAGCCTATTTTAACTTATATTTTCCACTTTAACTGTGATTTTGAGGACCTTACAACAGTTTGTGTCTTGACTTTTGTGATAGTGTCATACATTTTACTTCTTTAAGTAAATTCCCAATACATTATTACTTTTGCTTCAACACTTTTTTTTTCAGATTTACCTATAATTCACATATCAAAAAACTTACCCTTTTAAAATGTATAATTCATTTTTTTTTGTATATTCACAGAGTTGTGGATCCATCACCACACTCTAATTCCAGAATATTTTCATGACTCTAGAAAGAAACTCCATATGCATTAGCAGTCACTTGACATTTTCTATTCATCTCAGCCCCTAGCAACCACTAATCTACTTTTTAGACTCTATAGGTTGGTCTATTCTGGGCATTTCGTGAAAATGGAATCCTGTAATATGTGGCCTTTTGTGGCTGGCTTCTTTGATTTAGCATAATGATTTTAAGGTTTATGTGATATCATGTATTATTACTTCATTACTTTTTATGACTGAGTATATATTTATCCATTCACCAGTTGAACAACTTTGGGTTGTTAGGTTTTTTGGCTACATGAATAATGTTGCTATGAACTTTCACATACAAATTTTTGTGTGGATATACGTTTTCAGTTCTGTTGGGTATTTGCCTAGAAGTAGAATTGCTGGGTCATGTAATAATTCTGTTTAACCTTTTGATGAACTGCCAAAATGACTATACCAATTTACATATTACCAGCAGTATTATGAATGAGGATTCCAGTTTCTCCACATTCTCGCCAACACTTTATAGCTACCCTTTTCATTATAACCATCCTAGTCAGTATAAAATGGTATCTCACTGTGGTTTTGATTTATATTTCCCTAATGACTAATAATAATCATTTCTTTATGTGCTTCTTGGCCAATTATATTTGTTCTTTAGAGAAACGTCAATTCAGATGCTTTTCAGTTGAGTGATTTGTTTTCTTACTAATAAAGTTAAAAGTTCTTTATACATTGCATCTTCAGGTCCCTTATATATGATCTGCAGAGTTTCTCTCATTCAGTGCATTGTCTTTCACTTTCTTATTGGTGTCCTTAGAAGCATGAGAGTTTTAATTTCGAAGTCCAGTTTATCAATTTTTTTCAGTTGTTACTGGTGCTGTGCTGTCATATTTAAAAAATCATTGCCTAATTCAAGTTCTTAAAGATTTACACTAATATTTTCCTCTAAGAGTTTTATAGTTTTAGGTATTACATTTAGTCTTTGATCCATTTTGATTTAGTTTTTTTTTTGTTGTTGTTGTTTTTTTTTTATTTATTTACTTGACAGAGAGAAATCACAAGTAGACGGAGAGGCAGGCAGAGAGAGAGAGAGGGAAGCAGGCTCCCCGCTGAACAGAGAGCCCGATGCGGGACTCGATCCCAGGACCCTGAGATCATGACCTGAGCCGAAGGCAGTGGCTTAACCCACTGAGCCACCCAGGCGCCCTTGATTTAGTTTTTGTTATGTTGTGGCTCATATTCATTCTGTCGCTTGTGGATATCCACTTGTCCCACCATCATTTGTTAAGATTATTCCGTTCCCTTTGATTGTTCTTCCCTTGTTAAAAATCCTATAACCATGTACATGTAAATGTTTATTTGTGGACTCTCAATTCTGTTCCATTGATTAACATTTCTGTTTTTATGCCAATACCAAGTTCATTACCATTTGGAATTATTTTTTGGAATCAAAAGAGATGTAAGTCCTCCAAGTTTGATTTTCTTTTTTAAGATTTTGGCTATTCTGCATCCCTTGAGTATCCATAGAGAATCACCTTGGCAATTTCTGCACATGGGTCAACCTGAATTTTGATAGCAATTGTAGTAAATCTTCAGATAAATTTGGAGAGTACTTTAATAATATCAATTCTTCCAGTCCTTGAATATGGTATATGAGATAGCTTTTCATTTACATAGACCTTCTTTAATTTCTTTGAGGGATGTTTTGTAGTTTGAGGTGTATGTATCTTGTACTCGTTTTGTTAAGTTTATTTCTATTTTGTGTTATTTATTGCTAGTGTATGGAAATACAGTTGATTTTGTCTGTTGGTTTTGTATCCTGGAACCTTTCTAAATTCACTTATTAATTTGAATCTAATAGTTTTTGGTGATTTTCTTTCTTTTTTAAAATATTTTATCTATTTATTTGAGAGAGAGTGAGAGGGAGCATGAACAGGAATGAGGAGAAGCAGACTCCCCACTGAGCAGGGAGCTCAATGCAGGGCTTGATCCCAGAACCCTGGGATCATGACCTGAGCTGAAGGCAGTCACTTTACCAACTGAGCCACCCAGGTGCCTCAGGGAATTTCTTTTCTTTCTTTCTTTCTTTCTTTTTTTTTTTTTTTTTTTAAATTTTATTTTTGGATGCAATCTTTGGCACATTTTATTTTTTTAAAGATTTTATTTATTTGACAGAGAGAAAGTAAGCAGAGAGGCAGGCAGAGAGAGGGGAGGAAGTAGGCTTCCTGCTGGGCAGAGATCCCAATGTGGGGCTTGATCCCAGGACTCTGAGATCATGACCTGAGCCAAAGGCAGAGGCTTAACCCCACTGAGCCACCCAGGTGCCCCGGCCTGGTGAATTTCGTATAATTTTTTATACATATATGATTATGCCATCTGTGAATATAGTTTTACATCTTCCTTTCTAATTTGGATTCCATTTATTTCAATTGTGTTTTAAAGAGATTTAAATAATTAAAATGCTTTTTTTTAAAATATTTATTTATTTTAGAGAGAGAGAGCATGAGTGGGAGAAGGAGAAAGAATCTCAAGCAGACTCTGTGCTGAGCGCAGAGCCTGATGTGGGATGTGATACCATGACCCTTAAGATCACAAGCTGAGCTGACACCAGGAGTCAGAGCATAGGTGCTCCTCAACAAAAGGCTTTTAAATGTACCCATGTAGTTGCCATTTTTGTTGTTTTCCATTTGATATCATTGGTATGCTCCATCTGCTTAAAGTACTTCCTTTAACATTATGATAGTTCAGGTACACTAGGAATGGATATTTTGACTTTTGTATGCCTGAAGAAGTCTTTGTTTCACTTCTCTTTTTACTGGTTATAGAATTTTGAGTTGATAGTTTTTTTTTTTCCTTTAGTGCTTTAATGATGTCATTGCGCTGTTGCCTGGTTTCACTGTTTTTGAGAAATCTGCTGTCATTCTTACTTTTATTCTTTTATATTTACTATGTGAGTTTAAATTGCTTTTAGGATTTTCCTTTCATTCCTAGTTTTAAGCAATTTGATTATAGTATGCCTTGGACTAATTCTAAGTGTGTCTTTTGATTGGGGTTTGTTGAGTCTTTTAGATTTGAGAGTTTATAGTTTTCATAAAATTGGGAAACTTTTTGGCCATTATATGTTGAGATATTATTATTTTTTGAGGACTCCAGTTATGCAAAAATTAGGCCACTTGAGGTTACTCTGCAGTTTTTTGCTCATTTTTTTTTCAATTTTTTGTTGTTGTTTCTGTGTTTATATATAGATGGTTTATATTGCTTTGTTTCAAATTCATTAGACATCTTCTGCCACTAATCTCATCCAGTGTATTTTTTATATAAGACAGTGTTTTTATCTCTACCAGTTCAGTTTGGGTCTTTTGTTTTATTTATATGTTTCATGTCTCTACTTAACATGCTGGGTCTTCTATTTTATTGAACATATGGAATGTAAATGACTATTTTAATGCTCTTGTTTATAATCCTATCATCTGAGTTATTTATGGAGAGATTTCAATTGAGTAATTTTTCTATTTATGTATTGTATTTATCTGCTTCTTTACCTGCCTGGTTGTTTTTTATTGGATATCCCCAGACAGTATGAATCATACATTTTTTTTTTTTTTTGGAGTTCTGGATATATTGTGTTTTTTTATAATTGATCTTGAGGTATTTTTTTCTGGGACTAAGACAAGTTATTTGAGAGAAGTTTGATCTTTTTGAAGTTTGGGTTTAAGCTTTTTTTTTTTTTTTTTTTTAAGGATTTTTATTTATTTATTTGAGAGAGAGAGAGCATGAGACGGGAGAGGGTCAGAGGGAGAAGCACACTCCATACTGATCAGGGAGCCCCATGAGAGACTCAATCCTGGGACTCCAGAATCATGACTTGAGCCAAAGGCAGTCTCTTTGAGACTGAGACCAACTGAGCCACTCAGACACCGGGTTTAAACTTTTAAAGGTGACACTAGAACAGCTTTTAATATAGGGCTAATTTTGCCCACTATAGGCAGTGACTTGCGGAGTACTCTTCCTGATGCCCCTTGAATTATGAGATTTTCCTCTCCGGCTGGTGGGAACATGGACTATTGCTGGCATTGTATTAGAGACAGATTATTCTCACATTCTCATTTGTTCTTTCCTTGGCTTTTGGTGGGCTTTCTCATAGACAAATGCTAATCAGTACTCAACGGCTGATGTGCAGGGAACCCTCTGCAGATCCCTGGAGCTCTCTTTTTTGCAATTCTATCCTCTCCATGACTCTGCCCTGTAAATTCTAGACACTTTGCTCTCCTGGACTCCCAGCTTTAACTTCTCAACTTGGCGAGATTGCTGGGCTCCATCTGGGTTTCCCCACATTGTACCCTGAAAACTCCAGAGGCAGTTTAGCTGGGATAATTGCATGGCTCACCTTATTTGGTTCCCCTCTTTCAGGGATCACTCTCCATGCTGCCTGTTGTCTGGTATTCAAGAACTGCTTTTTCGTATACTTTGTTAGTTTTTTGGTTGTTGTAGGCATCAGGGTAAGCATGGTTCCTATTTGCCCAGAAGTGGAATGTAGGGACTATGTATGTGTGTATTTATTTTGTTGCAAAACTAGAAATGGTGTGTGGGGTGTGTGTGCGCGTGTGTGTGTGTGTATATGCATTTTTTTCTCAAAACTAGACAGATGTGTGTGTTTTTCTTCAGAGAAATAAGTCTTGTAGTTTTTCTGTATGTGATTTTTATTTATAGCTATTGATGTTCAATAGCTAGGTTCTTAATTCCTTAAGGTTTTCAAAGTGGTAATTATGCCAGCTCAAGTCTTCTGGGAAGAAGGCTAAGATGAAAGTAAAAATGGAAGAGATTTAGTGGAGGAAGAGCTGACGTGGGATAGAGAATAAAGTGAACAGGGAGAGACAAGGAGAGCCTTAGATTTTATTGCAAGTCTGGCATCTCTGAGAGAACAAAGAAAGAAGAAAAATTCACTAGGAAAAACCTCACACTTCATACTGCCTTGCAATCAGGGCTAGTGTCTGTCAGCCTAATGGGGAACCCCAGAGAGAGAGAGGATGCCCTGTCATCCTTAAGGATGCCCTGTCAAACAGAAAGGCTCATGTCCAGTACCTCTGCTGTTTCCAGTCCCTGGCGCTGTTGTGAACACCGCAGTGGATCTGAAGGTGTGGCAGTAGTTAGGTGAGGCTGTTAGCCAACTATGCTCTTTGCAACAGGTTCTCTCTCTTGTAGAAGCCACATTATTTTATTTCTCACAGTGAAAGCCATTATTAATCAGGAATTAGTATGGGTATGGTGTTAAGTTAGTTCCGTTCATTTTTCCATATGGACAGTCTATTGGTCTGCACTCTTCATTGAGAAGACCATTCTTCTTCCCACTGAATTGCAATGATGCCATTGTAAGCCAAGTAAAGGAAGGGTGTAACCTTCCTTTATTCTGTCATCTGCTTTCGTAATACCTATCCTAAATTTTGTGTTTATCGTTCTTTTGTGTTTTTTTTTTTAATGTCAGTGTAGGCAAACTTTTTCTGTAAAGGGCCAGGTAATAAATATTTAAACTTTGTGAGCCATGTGGCCTCTGTCTCAGTTACTCAACTCTGACACTGTAGTATGAAGAACTATATATATATATATACATACATACATATATATGTATATATATATCAGTGTGTACATGAATGTACATGGCTGTGTTTTAATAAACCCTTATTTACAAAAATAGCCTGTGAGCAGATTTGGCTTGCAGCTACAGTTTACCAACCCTTGCCCTATATAGTCTAAATACATAATTGTTTTTTAAACAATGTTCAGTGTTCAGTGTTATGTATATTTGGAGCTTTACATAAATAAGCTCATACTATGTGTATTGCATGGCTTGCTTTTTTTTGCTCAATGTTATGTTCATGAGATTTACTTACGTTGTATATAGCTATATATCATTCCTTTTTTTTTAAGATTTATTTATTTATTTGAAAGAGAGAGAGTTGGGGGAGGAACAAAGGGAGAGAATCTTCAAGCAGACTCCCTGCTGAGCATGGAGCCTAACAGGGAGCCATCTCATGACCCATGAGCTCATGACCTGAGCCCAAACCAAGAGTCAGGCACTTAACAGACTGAGCTACTAGATACCCCACTGTACGTTATTTCTTTTCACTTATATTTCAGCCAGAGTCTAGTCACCTTTTTTTCACTGAGAGTATTTCATATAAAGATTTGCTAAAATGGTGCTGGAAAACTGAGAAGGCAAACAGAATACCAACATATCATGTAGGTAGTAACTGCAAAAAATAATTCCCATCTCTAGGGCTTGGAAAACAGCCAGAGCAAGTTGGATTTATTAAAGCTTAGAAGCTTGGGGGAGGGCCCCTTTAGAGCTGGAACATGAGCTTCTGATGATGGGGACCCAGCCTAACTGATATTGCTATCTATGAGGAGACATGCTAAAGGCTGGTTCTGCCAGGGCTGGGAAAATTGCAAACTGGAATCTGGTGTCCTTGCCAGGACACACTCTGGCAGGGGTGACACTAGTGGGAATGAGATGTAAATAGAAAGGACTGTGTCTTTTCTTCTTTTTCCAGCAACCTGTGGTCTCCCTCTAGTTCTTCCGATTGATGGGTTTTAACTGAGAGCCATCTGGCAAAGGAGATACGGGGTTTCTAAAGTCTGAGGCCCAGCACCACAAAGGAGGTCTCAGAAGGGTGGGTTTGAAGATGAAAGTCAATAAGTAGCTTAACAACCAGTACCTACAGAATTCCATTGTCTAACTATGCTACAGTTTATTCTCTAATTGACAAACATTTGTATTTTCAATACAAATTGTATTGAAAATTGGCTGTTCTGTTAAATACAATGCTGCTGATATCCTTGCCCATGTGTAAGCGTTTCTCTTTTTTGTTCTTTTACTTGCTGCATCACTAAGATGCCTTCTCATTTTTACCATTGCCAGATAGAGTGGCTTCTTTCCATTCTGTGTAACTTTTTTGATCATTAGCATCATTAACCCCATACTCTTCTCAAAACATATTTTCTCCCACCATATTATATTCTTCTGATTCTCTTTCATTCTTTAATTTATTATCTTGGATTCATAGATGATTTTTTAAAACTGATATTTTTTAATGTTAAGGAAAAATCTAAAACATAGAGAAGTATAAAGAAAATAATAAAAATCTAAATATCGTCCATAATACCATAAGCCCTACGGTATTATGGATTACATCTTTATGTTTTCCTCTGACTTAAGAGCCAGACCCACATTTCCAACTTCCTGCCTAACATTTCCATATGACTTTCATCCTAGCATCTTAAGTTGACCATATCCAAAGCCAAACTCATTTTCTTACCCTCTCCTTTTTCCTATTGCCTTTTTCTCCCCATCTTTCCCATCTGTGGCTATCAGTATTTCCAGGACTCATTTTAGAAGTCTTGGATTGTTCTTGGCAACCTGAAGAAATTGGACTAACCTACTTGTACAAATGCCTAGGGTTCCTTTTGTTTACATGTTTCCTCTAGTTTCCCTGTGACTCGCTTAGTTTCAGTGCTTTAAAGATCCTCTTAATGAAGTTCAAGTACTGGGAGAACTTTGTAGAGCACAAGAAATAGTTCAGTGGTTGAGAGCATATACTCTGGATGTGTGCTAAGGTGTTGGTTCTGCTGCTTTAAATGTTATCCAAGGCAAGGTGTCCCCTCACCATAAATAGAAATAATACCTAATCCATAGCACTGTTGTGCAAATGAGCTAGATTAGTAAATGTAAAGTACTTATAATGTTCCTCACATGCAGTAAATATGAGATATGTGTTAGCTATTATTATTACTCTTTGGTCTAGTACCCGTTGGAATGAACTTTAGGATATACTGAGAATTTAGAAACTGGTGCCTTTGCTGTTAACCTTAGTGTACTCTTAAGCAGCCTGTGGGCTGTAGTGTGGGAAGAGTTCTCAGTATTTTCCATTAGGTGTTTGTTTTGTGACATTCACTAAGGGAAAGTTGTTTCCTTAATAATCCCTAATGTTTAAGCCTTTTGTGATCTTCTCTATGTAAATTTTATAATATCCCCTTCTGGACAAGACAGTTCCTTAGCCTGTTTTGAATTCATAACAGGTTTAAATGAAATGTAAAGCATGTACCGGGGTGCCTGGGACGTTCAGTCAGTTAAGCATCTACTTTTGGCTCAGGTCACGATCCTAGGGTCCTGCAGTGGAGCCCTGCATCAGGTTCCCTGCTCAACAGGTCTGCTTTTCCTGTCCTCCCCACTCATGCTCTATCTCGCTATCATTGTCTCTCATTTTCAAATAAGTAAATAAAATCTTAAAAAAAAAAAAAACCACCAGAGAAAAGATACTTGAGAAATTTTACCTCCTGTGCTAATTTTAAGAGATTTCTCAAAAAGTCTTAAAAATTGCTTTTATCAAAAATTAACCAAAAGATTTTTTTGTTTTGTATTAGAATATCTGCAGGGGAGGACTAAAGAGTGTGTCATTGAAGGATTTGTGTCTTGAAGACAAAAGACGCATTGCAAATTTAATTAAAGAATTGGCCAGGTAAGATAAAATCTTATATGAAATGTATTATTGTATAAAAGAGACAACTCTCTTTGAAAATAGAAATTACTGTGTTTTGATATCATGTATCATTGATCTTTTGGAAGCAGAGATATTTAGAAAAAAATTTTTGTGTGTGACCTATTTGTGGCCCCAAAAAAAGAAAGTAGAAGAAAAGTAAGAAAGAAAGACCAGAACAGACTACTTTCCAATTTACATTTCCTTGTTTATTTAATTTCCCAAATTATTAGGTGCATGTATTTGCAGCCGTCCTCTATCAAACGGGAAAATACAGAAACTTAACTCTGCTGTTGATGGAGGTTGATATGTTGTAATGAGCGTCACAGCTATTACCTTTGGTTTTGTTGTAGATACGAACAGAAGTGAGCATTCATTTTACTGTAGTCCGTCACAAGAATAGCTATTGTCGTTTTGCTAGCTACCGATGCTTTCAGGATTCAAAATAAGGGATTTGGAATTTTGAGAATAATATTCATAGCTATTTGGTTGTACTATTCCAGTTTATTAATGATGGGTATGAAGCATATCTCTTAGAGTAATTTTTTTTTTGTAATATACACATCGAATTTGGTGGTCTTAAATTACTTAAGAAATGAAGATGTCCAAAGTAGAATATATTAATATAAATTGTAAAACTCAAATTTAAGGAAAAGTCATACATAAAAGTTGTTTAAAATGGTGCTGGTTTTTGTCATTAAATTCCATGTTTGGAAATAGTAGGTATTTTCCTTCTTTCTTTATTTTTAATTAAAAATAGCTATGTGAAGTGTTTCATATCCAGGCCTTAAAATAATGTTTGTAGAGGCTTTTATAAAAAGACAGGTTAAAAAATTGCCTTACTAAATCATAGAATTACAGTTATAGAAATGATAACAATGATGTTTTGGGGGCTAAGATACAGGGTATGACTATTTCCAAGTACATACCTTAGTCTGAATTTGATATGCCACCTGAGAGAAGCAGTAATTTCAATTTCACTAGAATTCTTTGGCTGTTCTAGTCTCTGAAGTAAAGTTTTCATTCCCTTCAAATACTGTTTTTTGTACTGGGAAAACATTTGTTACTTCCCATACTTGCAGATGATCTTCTCACAAGGCTTTTTACCACATAGATGGTATGGATATCCTTACGTATGCTTGATGGCTTTGAAAAGCTATTACCATTAGTTTGAATTCATCTGTTAATGGTCCTGAATTGCCATTATTGTCCTAAGCAATCCGTTTTATTTCAGTTGCAAGGCTTGGAGAACACCTGAAATATTAGTGCATGTTGTTTTGGCTCCAGCAGCCTTCTGCTTTCTAGCAAGAGATTCAGGGTATTACTACAAGGTTAGGATTAATATAGATTTGCTAATATTGCTAGAAACTCCATTATTGTATTACTATTAATATACAGATATGTGGGAATAATGTGCTCTTCTTTCCTTGAGTTTGCTAGGTTTCTTCTGTTGGATATTTCAGTCTACTTTTTTCTGCTGGTACTTGCGAAAGCATTTTCTTCACTTTTTTTTTTTTCTTTACAGAACTCATTTTTATTGAAGTGGGGAAATGTAGAACAAAATTCCATATGCTTCAAACACTGGCAACTAAGCACATGTAGCCTTTATGTTCTTTTACCTCTGGATTTTCACCCTGGTTTCAAATAACTGGTTTCCTGTTGGCATTAAATATAGTCATTTCTCTTTCATCTTGAGAAATACTCCTCAGACCACATATTTCCTTCCAGCTACTACCTTCTCTGTACACCACAACATAACCTCATTCCTAGAAAGAGTCTATAATTTTATTTTCTACTCTGCTGTGTTTCATTCCCTCCTCAAGCTTATTTGTTTATTTGAAAATATATGGAGGTGCTATTTGCATACAATAGCATGTATGCATTTTTAAAAATATATATGTAGTTTAAATGTATATTTCAGTGAGTTTTGGCAAATGTAAGGTCGCTTTAAAAAGTTCTTTTGAGGGGCACCTGGGTGGCTCAGTGGGTTAAAGCCTCTGCCTTCAGCTCAGGTCATGATCCCAGGGTCCTGGGACCAAGCCCCACATCGGGCTCTCTGCTTAGCAAGGAGCCTGCTTCCTCCTCTCTCTCTGCCTGCCTCTCTGCCTACTTGTGATCTCTGCCTGTCAAATAAATAAATAAAATCTTTAAAAAAAAAAAAAAGGTCTTTTGAGATCTTTTACAGTCAGTTCCTTCTTCTCTTCTCCACCCCAGATAGCCATTCATGTGATTTCTGTCATTATTGCTTAGTTTTACATGTTCTGACATACCATGTAAATGGCCATATAGTATATATCCTCTCCTATCTGACTTTTTTCCCTCAGCAAAATGATTTTGTGTGTGTGGTAAAATATACATAACATAAAACTTATCATCTTAACCATTTTTAAATGTACAGTTCAGTAGTATTAAGTACATTTATACTGTTGTGCAATCATCTCCACAGTCCATTTCCAGAACAACTTCATCATTGAAACTCTGTGTCCATTAAAAATATACTCCTTACTCTTCCCTCCCTCAGAGTCTTTGGTAACCACTATTCTTTGAGTCTTTGTGAATTTGACTGTTGTAGCTCCTTCATGTGAGTAGAATCATAGCATATGATTTCGTATCTGGCTTATTTCAGGGAGTAATGTTTTTGAGAGTTTTTTTTTTCAATTTGTTGCATGTAGGTGTAATTCATTGTTTATTGTAGATTAGTATTCTGTTGTTTGCATGTCCTTTAGTTTGTTTATTCATCTGTAAATTGGACCTTTGGGTTGTTTGAGTTTTTGCCTTTTATGAATAAAGCTTCTATAATATTCATGTGTAAGTGTTTATGTGGATTTGATGTCTTAATTTTTTTAAAGATTTTATTTATTAAAAAAAATAAAGATTTTATTTATTTGACAGACAGAGATCACAAGTAGGCAGAGAGGCAGGGGGGCAGGGGTAGCGGGGGGGGGGGGTTGGTGGGGAGTGGGGAGCAGGCTCCCTGCTGAGCAGAGAGCTGGATGCTGGACTCAATTCCAGGACCCTGAGATCACGACCCAAGCCGAAGGCAGAGGCTTAACCCACTGAGCCACCCAGACACCCCTTAATTTTTCTTCTGCTAATACTTTAAGTATAGAATTACTCTTTTCTGTGATAAATGTATATTTAACTTTATAAGAAACTGCAAAACTGTCTCCTAATGTGGTTGTGTTATTTCCCACTTCCCCTAGCCATCATTCAGCATAGACACTAACTCTTGGGATTGTCATTTCTTTAAATTTTAGCCATTCTAATGAGTATAGTGATGTCTCCTTATGGAATGAATTTGTGTTTTCCTATTAGTGGGATGATTGGCCATTCTTCTTTTAAGTATCTGTTAAAAATTTTTGCCTGTTTCTGTTGTTGTTGTTGTTTTTGACCCATCCCTTGCTCTTCTTGATACTGAGGTTTTCTTTATATACTTCGGATGCAAGTTGTCATATATATGGTGTTCCCCCAAAACCTTGCTTTCTAATTATCTTAATATTTTCTTTTTCTTTTTCAAATATTTTTATTTTTAAGTAATTTCTACACCCAGTGAAGGGCTCTGAATTCACAGCCCACCCCCCCAAAAATATGGAACACTTCACGAATTTGCTTGTCCTTCTTGTACAGGGGCCATACTAATCTTGTCTGTATTGTTCGAATTTTAGTATATGGTGCGGCCGAAGCGAGCACTGTCTTAATGTTTTATTTTGTAAAGCAAAATTCGTTATTTTGATGAACTTCAGTTCATCAGTTTTTTCTTTTGTGGTTCATGTCCTTAGCGTTCTATCCAAAAAATATCGCCTATCCCACGCTAACAAAGATTTTTTCCTTTTATGGAAAAAACTATCCTTTCTGCAGAATTACCACCACCTCCTTGTCAAAAGCATGCATGGTCTTTCCCTGGGCTTTTCATTCCATTGCATTGATCTTTGTGTTGCCCTTAGGCCAATACCAAACTGACTTGATTACTGTAATTTTACAGTAACTCTTCAAATCAGATAAATCTTACAGCTTTGCTCTTTCTGAAAACTGTTTTGGCTTTTTGAGGTCCTTTGCATTTACCTGTAAATTTTAGAATTAGCTTGTTAATTTTTAAAGGATAGTTGCCTCTGAGAATTTTGTTTGGGATGTATTGAATTTGTAGATCATCTTGAGGAAGATTGACATCTTCACAATAGTGAGTCTTTCGGTTGGTGATATGTCATAGTTCTCCATTTATTTAGATTATCTTAAATTTTTTTTCTGTAGTGACTCATAGTTTTCATAGTACAGGTTATAGAATATGCATGTATGTTATCCTCAAGTATTTTATGTTTTTGATACTATTGTGAATGTCATGATTTAAAATTTTTATTATACATTTATAAATTTTATTTCATTTCTCATATGATATAATGGATTTTTTTAATATTGGCTTGATCTCAAACTTTCTAAATTTACTTGTTATAATAGTTTTTTTGGCAGAACACTATGGATTTTCAATATACATTAATGATCATGTTATCTACAAATAAAAACATTTTTTATTTTCCTTTCCAATTTGTGCCGTATGTATTTGATGCTGTGGTTACTAGTTGTGCTCAATGTACTCATCTTCATGTTTGTTTTTTTTTTAATTATTTTTTTAAAGATTTTATTTCTTCTAGAAAAAGAGTGAGCGAGATTGTGGGGGATGGCCAGAAGGAGGGGGTAGAAGCAGACTCCCCACTGAGCGGGGAGCCCACAGGGCTCAATCCCAGAACCCTGAGGTCATGACCTAAGCCGAAGGCAGATGTTCATTCAACTGAGTCACCCAGGCATCCCTCATTTTCTTGTTTAAATCAACCTGTGGTCACCCTGGGGATTTGTAATATGCATTCTTGACTAATCACAGTCTAATATTAATTGATACCTTTAGCTCTATTCTAAACATTTCAAGAACTTTAGAACTCAATAACTTTAACTTCATTTTCCTCTCTTGATTATGTGCCACAGTGTGTCATAATTTATATATATTTATATGTATGTTTTTATATGTTTAATTTATTTAAATTTTAATTCAGTGTAATATGATCACTATTTTTTGGTATTATTTTGAAATAATTTTAGGCTTACAGAAAAGTTGCTGAAATAGTACAGTATTGGAGGAATGAGAAATGGACAGTGACTGCTAGTGAATACAAGGTTTCTTTTGGAAAAGATGAAAGTGTTCTAATTTTAGATTTTAGTGATAGTTGCAGAACTCTGAAAACATGAAAAGTCATGGAATTGTACACTGTAAGTGAGTTAATCTCGTTATATGATGATTTATATTCAATAAAGCTCTTTATCAGAACTCATCATAGCTTTTTTTAACTTTCATCCAGCTTTCGGAAATAAAGCTTTGCTTGACCTTCAAAAAAACAAACAAACAAAAAACTTTCATCCAGCTTGCTATAGTTAACATCTTGAATAATGCATTATAATAGTCAAAAATTAAAGATTTTTTTTTTTTTTATTTATTCGACAGAGAGAGATCACAAGCAGGCAGAAAGGCAGGCAGAAAGAGGAGGAAGCAGGCCCCTGCTGAGCAGAGAGCCCGACATGGGGCTCGATCCCAGGACCCTGAGATCATGACCCGAGCCGAAGGCAGCGTCTTAACTCACTGAGCCACCCAGGCGCCCCATAGTCAAAAATTAATATTGGTACAATAGTATTAATTAGCTACGGTTTATTCAGATTTCCTCAACTTGCCTACTAATTTTTTTTCTGTTCTAATATCACATTTTATATTCAGTTTTATGTTTCCTTAGTCTCCTCCCATTTGTGGCAGTATGTTAGTTCTTCTTTACTTTCCATGACCTGTCACTTTTGAAGAATACCAGTCAGATATTTTGTAGTATTTCTTTCAGATTTTTTTTCATGTTTTCTCATGATTATATTGCATTATGATATTAAATCAGGGAAAGTATAAGGTTGATGTTTTGTTACTGGTGGTTTTAACTATGATAACATAGTTGAAGTAGAGTGTACTAGTTTCTCTCCTGAAAAGTTGCATTGTTCTCTATAGTTAATAAATTGGTAGAGATCCATGAGGATTATTGAAATCCACTGTTTTTTTCTGAAACTTTTACCCACTGTTATAAGCACTTATCAAAGAGACTTCACCACAACAACTATTACTGTGATGTTCTTTTTTTTTTTTTCCCAATTTATTTATTTTCAGAAAAACAGTATTCATTATTTTTTTCACCACACCCAGTGCTCCATGCAAGCTGTGCCCTCTATAATACCCACCACCTGGTACCCCAACCTCCCACCCCCCCCGCCACTTCAAACCCCTCAGACTGTTTTTCAGAGTCCATAGTCTCTCATGGTTCACCTCCCCTTCCAATTTACCCAAATTCCCTACTACTCTCTAACGCCCCTTGTCCTCCATGCTATTGGTTATGCTCCACAAATGAGTGAAACCATATGATAATTGACTCTCTCTGCTTGACTGATTTCACTCAGCATAATCTCTTCCAGTCCCGTCCATGTTGCTACAAAAGTTGGATATTCGTCCTTTCTGATGGAGGCATAATACTCCATAGTGTATATGGACCACATCTTCCTTATCCATTCATCCGTTGAAGGGCATCTTGGTTCTTTCCATAGTTTGGCGACTGTGGCCATTGCTGCTATAAACATTGGGGTACAGATGGCCCTTCTTTTCACGACATCTGTATCTTTGGGGTAAATACCCAGGAGTGCAATTGCAGGGTCGTAGGGAAGCTCTATTTTTAATTTCTTGAGGAATCTCCACACTGTTCTCCAAAGAGGTAGTTACTTTATGTTTCCCCAATTTGTTTGCATTTATTAATCAGAATTCTTATTTAAGGATGAGCTATCCCTCCTGCTGTATGTATGTATGTATTTATTTATTTCAGTATTCATTTTGTTATTTATTTTTATCAATAATAGTAATAATAATAATAATAATAATAATATACTCATGGACATTTATTTTATTCTAGTTCAGGACTCACCAAAACAAAAATAGAATAGGAAGGTGATTCTTTTTTTTTTTTTTTTTAAAGATTTTATTTATTTGAGAGAGAGAGAGCATGAGAGAGAGCATGAACAAGGGGGAAGAGGCAGAGGGAGAGGGAGAAGCAGACTCCCCACTAAGCAAGGAGCTCGATATGGGACTTGGTCCCAGGATCCTGTGATCATGACCTAAGTCAAAGGCAGACGCTTAACCAACTGAGCCACCTAGGTACCCAAGATGATGCTTTTTCTTTTCCTTTTTTTTTTTTTTTAAGTTTTATCATTTTTGAGAGAGAGAGAGAGAGCATGTGTGCATGAGAGCAGGGAGGGAAGAGCAAAGGAGAGGGAGAGAGAGAGAGAAATCCTCAGGCAGACTCTTCACTGAGCATGATGCCTGATTTGGGCTCGATCCTGGGACTCTGAAATCATGATCTGAGCCAAAATCAAGAGGTGCCTGCTCAGCCGACTGAGCCATCCAGGTGCCCCAAGGTGAAACTTTTTTTTTGAACCTTTCATTTTGAGGTAATTCTGGATTTACCTAAGAAATAATACAGAGAGAGCTCAAGTCCCCTTTCCCCAGTTTTCACCAATGGTAGTATTTTGATTAACTATAATACAGTATTTCAACTCGGAAATTGACATTGATAGGACCCATTAACCTTGTATAGATTTTACATGTACTCACGTGTGCGTGTGTGTGTGTGTGTGTGTGTGTGTATAGTTCTATGAAATTTTATCACATGTAGATTTGTGTACCATCACCAGAGTAAGATACAAAACGGTTTTGTTAAAAAAATTACTCATGTTGTCTCTTTATAGACATAGCTAAATTATAAAATCCCCTTTCCTAATCCTTATCAACCATTAACCCACCTTCCATCTCTATAATTTTGTCATTTTAAGAATGCTTTGTAAATGGAATCTTACAGAATGCTATCTTTTGAGGTCGGCTTTTTTCCTTACTCGGCATAATTCCTTTTAGATCCATTCAGATTGTTGCATGAATCGAAGTTTGTTCCTTTTATTACTAAGTAATGTTCCATGGGTAGATGTACGATAGTTTAACCATTCACCTATTGAAGGATATGTGGCTTCTTTCTGTTATTTATTTATTTTTTAAGATTTTTATTCTTTTAAGTAATCTCTACACCAATGTGAGGCTTAATATTAATCCCAAGATCAGGAGTCTCATGTTCTATCCACAGAGCCAGCCAGGTGCCCTTTCTTTCTAGTTTTTGATTGCTACAAATGAAGCTATGAACATTCATATATAGGCTTTAGTGTGAGCATAACATTTCATTTCTTTGGGGTATTGTGTCATAAATGCATATTTAGTTTTGTAAGAAGCTGCTGAACTGTTTTCAAAATGTTTACCATTTTACATTCCCACCAGCTATGCAGGAGAGACCTAGATCCCTTGCATTCTTGCCAACATTTGTTATAATTATTTTTTATTTTAGCCATTCTTAGAGGTACTTAGTGTTATCTCATTTTGGTTTTAATTTGTATTACTCTCATGACCATTTATGACCTGTTGTTTTGGACATAGTTTCATATGCTTATTTGGCATTTATACCTTCTTCAGTGATATGTCTGTTCGTCCTTTTTGTTCATTTTTTGTTGGAATTTTTTTGTTGTTCTTGTTGAGTTTTAACAGTTCTGTATATGTTCTATAGACAAGTCCTTTGTTGCATATGTAATTTGCAGATACTTCCCTGATCTGTAGCTTGCCTTCTCTCAAGATCTTTCATAGAGCAAAATTTTTAATTTTAACTAGGTCCAGTGAATCAGTTTTTTCTTTTATGGATGATGCTTTTATTGTCAAGTCTAGGAACTCTAACTTAGGTGATCTCCTGTTTTTTTTTAAGTTTTTTATTTTTATATTCTGTATTAAACCCATAATGCATTTTGAGTTAATTTGCATAATGTATGAAGTTTAGGTTGAGCTGCTGCTGCTGTTCTTTGTTTTTGTTTTTGTTTTTGTTTTTTGCCTAATCATGTTCAAGTGCTCCAGCACCGTTTGTTGAAATTTTTACACCTTTGGGAGAAAATCAGTTGGACATATTTACATGTGTCTCTTTTGGAGTTCTCTTTTCTAATCCACCCATGTGTTTTTTCTTCTGTCAGCTGTCTTGATATATTACAGCTATGTTGTAAGCCTTAATATTGGGTAGAGTGTCTTCTCACACATTATTCTTTTAATTATTTTAACACTTTAGTGTTAAAAATGTTTAAAGTGTTTAAAGAGTTAAAAACACTTTAATTATTTTAACACTTCTAGTCCTGTGCCTTTCCATAATAATTTTAGAAGATTGTCAATGTCTATAAAAAAATAAACAAACAACTTGTTGGTATTACATTAAAACTATAGATCAGTTTGGAGAAGAACTGATGTCCTTACTTTGTTGTATCTTCCAGTCCATGAATATGGTATGTCTTTTCATCTATTTAGGTCTTTGATTTCTATCATCAGAATTTTGTAATTTTCAGGATACAGATCTTATATGTATTTTCTTGCACTTATACCTAAGTATTTAATTTTCCTTGGAGCAATTGTAAATGGTACTGTGTTTTTAATTTTGGTTTTCACGTTTGTTGTTTCACATTTGTTTGTGGTTGAAATGTGATTGAAGTTTGTGTGTTTGTCTGAATTCCTGTAATCTTGCTGAACTTGCTTATTAGTTCTCAGAGTTTTCCTGTTGATTCCTTGGGACAATTACAGTCATATAATTTGCAAGTAGTTACAGTTTTATTACTTTCTTTCCAATATGTATGTTTTTTATTTCCTTTTTCTGTGTCATGGTGCTGGCTAGGGCTTGCAGTGCTATGTAAATAAAAGTGGTGAGAGAGGACATCCTTATTGTGTTCCTAATTTTATGTGGAAAGCATTCAGTCTATCATTAAGTATAACATTAGGTGTAGAATTTTTGTAGATGCTCTTTATAAAGTTGACGAAGTTCCCCTCTATTCCTCACTTTATAAAAGGGTTTTGTTATGATTCCATGCTAAATTTTTGTCTAACATTTTTTTCTGCTTCAACTGGTATGATCATATGAGTTTTCCTGAAGTTTTAGCTATTGAGATGGTGGATCTTATTAATAGATATTTGAATATAAACCTGCTTTGCATGCTTGTAATAAATCTTACTTATTATGTTTGATTTTCTGTTATTTTGTTTGGAATTTTTATATCAAAGTTCATGAAGGGCATTGGGCTGTAGTTATATTTCCTTTTTATTTTTAAACTGGCTTAGTCTTGTGCTACTAGCCTTATAAAACGAGTTAAGAGGTATTCTCTCCAGGCGCCTGGATTGCTCAGTTGGTTAGGATCTGCCTTTGGCTCAGGTCGTGATTCCTAGGGTCCTGGGATCGAGTCCTGCCTCGGATTCCCTGCTCAGTGGGGAGTCTGCTTCTCCCTCTGCTTCTCCCTAGTCCCCTCCTTCCCTACTGCTTGTGCTCTATCACGGGCATACACACATGCATGCTTTCTCTCTCAAATAAATAAAATCTTTAAAAAAAAGTGTTCTCTCTTTTTCTGTTTTCCAGAAAAAAACCTATAAAATTGGTGTTAATTCTTTAAACATTCAATAGAATGCTCCACTAAAACCCTCTGGGCCTGGAGGTATAGTTTAAAAGAACTTTTCAGTTATAGGTTTAATGTCTTCAGTAGTTATAAGATTATTCAGGTTGTTTCTTTTGTCTTGGTTGCGTTTTAGGAGTTGTGGTTTTTGAGAATTGTTTCATTTCTTCTGAGTTGCCAAATTTATGAATATAAAGCTGTTCATAGTGTTCTCTTATTATCCCTTTAATTACTGCAGGATCTATAGTGCTTTACTTGTGATATTGCTGATTTGTACCTTCTCGTTTAGTCCGTCTTTCTTGGTTTATCAATTTTTTTGATTTTTGTTCAGAGACCAGCTTTTTGTTACATTGATTTTATCTGTTTTTCCTATTTTCAATTTATTGACTTTTGCTCTTATTTCCTTCCTTCATGTTGCTTTGGGTTTATTTTGTTCTTTTTCTAGTTTCTTAAAATAGGAGGAACTTAAAGACCATTCCTTTTACTGTCAGCATGTAGTGCTATAATCTTCCTTCTCGTTACTGCTTTCAGTGCATTGTATGCATTTTAATTTGTTTTATTTTCATTTGCATTCAATATGTATATATATTTAAAATTTCATTGAGACTTCCTTTTTGACTCGTGCTTATTTAGAACTATATTTTATAATTTTCAAGTGTTTGGGGATTTTTCTCTTGTCTTTGTAATATTGATTTCTAGTGTGTTTTATTCTGGCCAGAAAACATTTAAATTTTTTTTTCAAACTTTTATTTTTTTAATTTTTTAATTTTTTTGTAATATTGTATTTATCTATTTGACAGAGAGAGAGATCACAAATAGGCAGAGAGGCAGGCAGAGACAGAGAGGCAAGCAGGCTCCCTGCCGAGCAGAGAGCCTGATTTGGGGTTCGATCCCAGTACCCACCTCAAATGCTTAGGCTCTTATACCCATGCTAGGCAATTCTTCCACATGAATGCTCTTCTCATGTCACTGAGGCTGTGACACCCATGCTGAACTACCTGCCATGTGTCGATGTCCTTCTCAACCTGCTTAGCCATTGACATCCTACTGGGAAGACCTTGTACATTTACCCTCCTGATCTCAGTTTGATTCTGATTCTGCCCCACATTCAAGGTTTTAAGACTTAATTGTTCAGGAGGAAGAAGGAAAGTGGAAAATGAAGAAAAGGAGAAGATGAAAGCTCAACTTTCGTATCAGAAGAGAAAAAAGTTTTCTCTTTGAATAAAAGATAGTTAGATATATTTGCTTGTTCATAAGTAAATACAGTGTTTTAAATTTATATACTTTGCTTTTCAAATCATGTCTATAAAACAGGAGAGATACTGTTTGCTTTGTGTTCTGCCTACCTTGCCTGGTACATGGCTTTTTTAACTAATAGACTTGAATAAATAGAGAATAAGTTTAAAAGTAGAGAGGAAAAGGTAGTAAGAGGGGATTATTAGGAAGCTACTTTTAGGAAGGATTATTATTAGGATGTTGTTTTCATTTAAGGCTCTCCAGTAAAAATAAGGTATAAAGATTGAAAATTGTTTCAGTTGTGATAAAGGTCAAGTCAAATGCAGAAGGTGTTAGAAGATTTGGAAAACCTTATGTAGTCCTATGACCTATTTAAATATAGTATACTTAAAAAATTTCAGATATTATGCAGATCTATTAACATTATATTAGGGGAGAAGTCACTGAGAGTGCTTAGCACCTCATACTGATCATTAGCAAGCATATTTCAAAATCATGGTCAGTAGCTCTCAGCAGAATATACAAAATAAATAACATGTTTTTCAGTTACAAGGTGACAAGCAATATAAAGGTAAAGTGGTAACTAGCTTCTTTTAAATGGTGCCTTTGAGGTGAAAAGCACCTTTAAAAAAGCATAGGCTTTTTTTTTTTTTTTAAAGTATGACCTTCACTTTCCAAATGTTAGTGGGAAAATCCTATGTATCTAAATTCCAAGACTGGTGTTTCTGTACCTTGGAGGGGTCCATTAAGAATCTGGTTGTGAGGTCCTTTGTAGTCAATATCTTTTTTGGTGTTATGATGAAAAAGATCTATTTATCCAAAAGATGCCTATACGATTTATTAGTATTTGTAAACAAGAATAAATGTTAATGAAAGATACAAGTAAAATTCAGGGTTGGCATAATAGTTTCAGGGTTGGCATAATAGTTTGGAAAATGGATTCATTCAAACAGGACAAAAGACAGTAGTTACAAGTACGGGTTATTATATGCCTGAGGATAAAAATAAATTAGAAATTCATTTCAGAGAAAGACTTACCAGTTAGGCCCAGTTACATAAAGAATGTATGGTTCATAGTTAAATTTAACCTGAACATGCACAAGCAATATTGTGCTATTTGGCAAGAGAACAAATAGAGTTAAACAAAAACAAACCTGGTGTGAGTTTTTAATAAACTTTAGATGCCTCCTTAATAATCTGTATATGCCCAGGAAACTTTTTCACTTGTGTTATGTACATTGACAATAGAATACAAATACAAATCAAAATTTACAAGCTAATGGAGAATAGATACCACAAAGATAAATTAGGAGTATTATGAATTATTTAGCCTGTGGAAGAGAATGTAAGACATGACTTGATATATGTGTTTCAAGTAAATGAAGGGGTTTCCCTGAGGTGTCCAGCATTGATTTACATTTGCAGAAGGATAAGTGGGATATTGATTGATCTTTCCAGAAGGTCTTAGGATAGAGAGAATTTTTTTGGTTCAAGATTGCTGAATTAAGTGACCTCAAAAAGTCTTTTACAGTAAAATTAATGAATTGTTTGCATAGATGGGAAAAGGAGTGTCATTTATGGGGACTTGAAAAATGAATGGCTTTGCAAAATATTGTAGTTTGTGCTGAAAGATGGTGACAGTTCTTTATATATGGATTTGCATTTTTTTACTGAGACTTTTCAAGATGGGGAGGGGTACCATAAACTAATGTATAAACTGTACTGTAGCTTAGTCTTTAAAGGAAAAAAAAGTTTAAAAATAATCTTGGCCACAGTTGCAGTTTTTGATGTATATGAGCCATGTTCCAAGAAGCCTAAAAAAACCCCACTATTTCATGTCCTATGCCTACAGTGTCAAATAATGCATGGTTCCCCAGTGAATACTTGTGCACTAACTCATTTGAGGACAGGGTTCTTTTTTAGGCTCAGATACTTTGATTTTTCCCAGAGGACAGTTTGCTATTTCTACTTGCCATTTCTTAGAAGAAAAATAGAAAGTGTAACACCATTAGTTTCCCATTGTAAAATGAGTAGATCATTATTATTTTATATTTATTCTGGTCTTTTATTTTTTAAACTAATCATAACTTTTTTGTTATAATTAAATGTGCAGTGCAGTGCAATAAGGAAGTTAGACTTTAATTTTTCAGTGACTTACTTTTTGCCTTCCTATTTGAAGCCTTTGTGGATTTTTTTGCATAAATAATATTTTTGATGGATTATATAATAAATTTCAAGAAAACATAAGGAATTTTCAACTTGACTTAGGTAGAAAGGCATTCTTTGAACTTTAGTATATCTTGAAACTGTAGAACACTTAGTATGCCAAAATTCATTTTCAGATTGTCTATTCTGAGCTTGTACAATTCAAAGAATATTTTTTAATAGATTAGCATGTACTTGACAGTCTTTTTTTTTTTTTTTTTTTTTTTTTTTTGGTTCTGGCCAGATACTACTTCCTGTAAGCAGTTAATTTTCCTATAGCATTTTTTTCCTCTTATGGATGGCATAATGTAATATGCCTCAGTTTATCTTTTCACATTAATAAATATTATGGTTCTGTGGATTATAACCTAATACTATTGTCATTTATTTTGTTGTTAAAATTGTTCCAGCTTTGAAAATTGGGAGGGCATATTAGGGAAACATGAATGTTAAAAAATAAACTGAGACATACTACATTTTTAAGACTCAATTTGAGCAAAAAAAAAAATCCATTCAAATCAGGCAGCTCAGCACTGGAAGTGTTTAGGAGCCCTCCACCAACAGGAACTAGGGGAGAGACTTTTATGGGAGGAAAAGGTAGAAGCAAAACAATGAAAGTATTTGCCTGGGCTGTAGCAAAGGCCATTGCCTTATTTGGGAATGGCTAGGTGGCTGTTGATGATGGATTGTTTTTTGGGTTTTAATTTCTTAACCTTAAGGCATTATGGGTATAAGATGTGGTTTGCTACCTTAGGCTGTTAAGGCAGTAAAGCCACCTCAATCTAATTGCCTCCTTGTGGAGTTAATTAATTAATTAATAGTTTATTTATTTATTTGAGAGAGAGGCTGCGCTCCAGAGGAGGGGCAGAGGCAGAGGGAGAGGGACAGACTCTGGGCTGAGCACAAAGCCTGGTGCTGGCTCTATCCAATGATTGCTCAGTCCATGACCCCTGCTGAAATCAAGAGTCAGTCAGTCTTTTAACTGACTGTACCACTCAGGCACACCTGAATTATTTTAATAAGAGAATAAACAACTAAATATGTAAGTATGTTTAAATAATTATAGGTAAGTCTAAGTGACTGCTGAGGATGTTGCTCCCAACCTTATAATTAAAAAGAAAAAAGGGAAAGAAAGAAAGAAAGGAGGGAAGAAGGAAGGGAAGGAGGGTAGGAGGGAGACGGGAAGGGAGGGGGGAGGGCGGGAGGTGAAACAAACTGCAAGCTCAGGACATTTCTTGAAACAATCAGAGAGCTCACTTCACAAAGCAACCATAACCTGAAATGTCAGGAGAGACATGTGCCTGCAGGGAAAGATGAAGCGTGAGCACTAGCTTGCTTGGGGTAGACACAACTGGCAATAGGTAGGGACATTTCAGCAGCAGTAGATAACAAATTGGTGGAGGCCAACTGTGGGCAAGAGAGAATGGGGAACCCTCTGGAGCTTGATCTGTCTTGCTGGGTAGATCTTGAACTGTCTTGCAAGCTTTTTCTCCATAAGCTCCACTTGATGAGAGCCCCGATAAAGCATTTTTTCTTGCTGTAAGCCTGGGGAAGGGAACAATGGTTGCAAAGGAAAGGACACAAATATGTCCTGGAGACCTCTTCTGTATCTCTCCTATGTAACAAAAATCATAAGTTCAGGAACGAGGGGCCCTTAAGGCACTGGTGAAAACATTGAAGCTGGGAGGGGAGGGGGCAGAAAATAACCTCAGAGGAATGCAGGATTACATCCCAGAAACTGCAGTTCCAGTAAGAGAGAGAGGGGCACTTTGAAACCCAGACATGGGGATTCTGATTAGCATAGGTCTACTTAGAATAGTGGCGAACACCACCCTAACCCAGACTCCCCACCACCAAACTAACCAGTGTCTAATAGAATTAACAGCTGAGTACTGGTGAGAAACTCGCAAGAGACAAACCCTCTAGGTTGGGAGACAGCTGAGGGTTCAGCAGGCTTTGAAGAAAGTATATGGTTCCACATGAATAGAAGTTATGCTTTAGAGGAATTTGAAGCCTTTGGTGCACTAAGGATAACCATAGCAACAGCAAACACCAAACCTGCCTAACTTCTGATTAGATAAATACAATTCCTGCACTAAAAACCTAACCAAAGGAAGGGTCTGCCCATTACCAAGCATAGAAATTATTTGAAAGAAATAGAAATTATTAGAAAGATTCTAATATCTTACTCAGGATATCCTGATATCACTAAAATTATGAGCATTTGAAAAGACGGGAAAATGTGCAAAAGAGACAAAGCAATGGAAGCACATACAGTTGAAATTGTCTGATGAGGAATTTAGAATAACTAATATGTTAAATATGTATTATCTATGGCTATCTAACATCACAGAATTTTAGCCATTTAAAATACTAGAGGCCCCTCTTTTTTTTTTTTTTTCTTTTTTTTTAAACCGGAGGCCTTACTGTTTAACTGAGAGGATTGGTGAGGCCCACCATTCAGCTCTTCACAGTGCCTTTTTTATGACTATACTGTGGCATCAAATTTGATCTTTCTAAGGTCTTAAGAAGTTAAGTCTTGGCTTTATCTCTAGAGCTTGTTTTTCCTCATAGTGTCCTGGATTTGAAATTTATTCTGAAGACTTTTCTTACTTTTAGCATGTTTGCTATGTGGAGAGGCTGAGAGTCTTTGGAAGTATGAAAGTCTGATTCATTTTGGTTTAATAGTCTTGCCTTGAATTTATCTTTTCTTCCAATTCACAGTAAGCCTCTGGAAGAAACCAGGCAGCACCTTCAACACTTTACTTGAAAATCTCCTTAGATTCATTGGTTATCCACCTCATTAGGCACATTTCTTACTTCCCACATTACTAAACATGGTATGATATGGATAAACTTTCTGCTACCACATACAGTGCTTCCACTTTCTTCAATTTCCAGTGATGACTTTCTAAGACTGTTTTTTTCAGTTCTTCACTGGCTGTTGGCTGCCTCCCTCCATTCCTTGTTTCAAGTGCCTCCATATGGCAGCTTATAACTTGGCAACTGGCTCCCATCAGAGTGAGCAAGAATAATCCAGACAGAAGTCACTACCATTTGTAACCTAGTCGCTTAGAAGTGACATCCAGTCAATTTTGAGAGTCACTAGGTCCATTCAAGGGGAAGGGATTAAACGAGGACAGGAATATGAGGAGACGGATCACTGGGACCCATTTTATAGAGGCTGGGTACCACAGTAACACTGTGATATTCTTAAATTTACCTTATTTAATATATTTTCTGTAGTTTCCTTCTGTTTTCTACATTCACGATCATATTATCTGCATGTAAAATTCTACTTCTTTCTTTCTAATCTGTATGCATTTTACTTTGATTTCTTATATTATTGGACTGACTAGGAACTCCAATCAGTATTGAATGGGAGTAGTAATAGCTGACATTCTTGTTTCATGTTTTAAATACAAGGTTAAGGAGAAAGAGTTTTTTTCCCATCCTTGTAATAACTCTAGGTTTTTATAGATTAAGTGCTCCTTATTAGTTTGGGGAAGTTCCTTCAGTCCCTAGATTGTAGAGGTTTTATCATGAATCAGTTGAATTTTGACAAATGCCTTTTCTGTATTTATAGATGATCATAGAACATTTCTCCTTTATTCTATTAATATGGTAAATTACATCATGTTTCAGCTCTTACATAAGTCTTGCTTTCCTGGGATAAACTCATCTTGGATGTGTTATCTTTTCAAATCTTTGGATTTGGCTTTGCCTTGGCTATATTGTTTTTGTTTTTTGTTTTCTTTTTGGATTTTTTTCAGCTATATTTATTAGATAGATTAGACCATAATTTTTGTTTTCTATAATGTCCTTATCAGATTTTAGTAGTTAGATTATGAAATGAAATAAGGATGTTCTTGAACTAAAAGAAGTAATCAGTGAGTATGAGAATGCCAACTTTTTTGGGGTGCGCATTTAACCATGAATGTAATTGATCAAATAACTCACCTCTAAAAGCATTATATGTCATACTATCTCTTATGCTTTGTTCCTTGGAAAATGTGGAAAATGTGTTTTATTCTTAGTTTTAAAAACAATATACACTTTTGTCATTTGATCCATTCATCAGTTGATAGACATTTGCATTGGTTCCACTTTTTGGCTATTATGAATAATATAGCTATAAACATTTGTCCACTAGTTTTTCATTTTCATTTATATTTTCATTTCTATTGGGTGTATTAGGAGCAGAAGTGCTGTGTTGTATGTCAACTCTATGTTTAACTTTTTGAAGAACTGCCAGACTGTTTTCCAAAGTAGTTGCACCATTTTGCATTCTTACCTGCAATCTGTGAGGGTTCCAATTGCTCCATACCTTTGCCAATATTTTCTTTTATCTGTCTTTTTTATTATACCTTCCTAGTGGTTTTGAAATGGTATCTAATTGTTTGAATTTGCATTTGCTTAGTGGCTAATGATATTGAACAACTTTTCATGTGCTTCTTGGTTATTTGTGTATCTTCTTTGAAGAAGTATCTATTTTGATGCTTTAAATTAGGTTGTCTTTTTAGTGTTGAGTTTTTAGAGTTCTTATATATTACATTCAAGTCCCTTATGAGATAAATTTTATGCATTCTGTGCATTGTTTTTGCTTTTTTGGTGGGGTCATTTGAAACACAAAAGTTTTGGGGATGCCTAGATGGTTCAGTGGATTAAGTGTCTACCTTTGACTCAGGTCACGATCCCAGGGTCCTGGGATTGAGTCCTGCATCTGTTCCTTGCTCAGTGGTGAGCCTATTTCTGCGTCTCCCTGCCACTCTCCCTGCTTGTGTGCCTGCATACTCTCTCTCTCTCTGACAAATAAATAAATACAATCTTTAAAATAAACACACAAAAGTTTTTCATTTTGATGAAGACTAATTTATCTATTTTTCTTTTATAGATTGTTTTTTGATGTTATACATACCTAAGAAACCATCGCCTAATCCAAGAAAACAAAGATCTGTGCTTCTGTTTTCTTCCAGGAGTTTATAGCCTAGCCCTTACATTTTGGTCTTTGATTCAATTAATGTCAATTTTTTTTATGTGGTGTGAGGTAGGGATCCAACTTTAATCTTTTGTATGTGGATAGCAAGTTGTTCCAGCACTATTTGTTGAAAAGACTATTCTTTCTCTTTGATTTTCTTGATACCCTGGTTGAAAAATCAGTGTACCATAAATGTGAATATTTATTTATGTTCCATTGTTTCCTGTGTCTGTCTTCATGCAAGTACAACATTGTCACGATTACTATAGTTTTGTACTAAGTTTTAAAATTGGAAAGTGTGAGTCCTCCATCTTCTTCTCCTTTTTCAATAATATTTTAGATATTTTGGGTCCCTATCCTTTTTGTATTACTTTTAGAGTTGGGTCAGCTTGTCAGTTTCTGCGAATAAACCAGTTGAGATTTTGATAGAGATTGAGTTAAATCTGAAGGTTAGTCCTAACAATGTTAAGTCTTCCAATCATGAACACGGAATGCCTTCCGTTTATTTGGGTTGTTAATTTCTCTTGACAGTATTTTTAAGCTCTCAGTGTACAAGTCTCGCTTCTCCTGTTGAATTTACTCCTTTGTAATTTATTTTTCTTGATGCAAATATAAATAGAATTGTTTCCTTGATTTCCTCTTGGGGTTACTTAGTGCTAGCATATAAATACACAATTGACTTTTGTACACTGATCTTGTATCCCATAACCCCACTGAATGCCTTCATTAGTTTTCATAGTTTTTAGTGGATTTCTTAGATTTTCTGTATACAAAAGTATGTCATGTGCAGTAGAGATGGTTTAACTTCTTTTAGAATCCAGGTGTTTTTTTATTTCTTTTTTCCTGCTTGATTGCCCTGGTTGTAGTCTCCAGTACATTATGAACTGAAATGGCAAGAGCAGGCATTCTTATCTTAATAGTGATTAAAGGGGAAAACCATTAGATATGCTATATTAGATGTGGGTATTTCCTAAATAGCCTATTTTTAGATTGAGGAAGTTCCCTAGTCTTTCTATGTTTTTGAGGTTTTTTCCTTTTTTTAATCATGAATCATTGTTAGATTTTTTTCACTTTTCCAAATCTACTTATATGATCATGTGCTTTTGTTCTTTGTTTTATTTATATGGTGTATTACATTAATTGATTTTTGAATGTTAAACCAACTTTTCATTCCTGGGATAAATCCTAATTGGTCATGATTTAGAATCCTTTTGTTATGTTTCTGGATAACAGAACATGGTTTTTTTGAGGATTTTTGGATCTATGTTCATTTGATACTACTCTGTAGTTCTTACAGCCCTTTTGACATAGATTTATGTCTCTGATTTCTTAAAGCACCTGCATTCCTTTAGATGATGTTTTTAAAGTAATAGCCAAATGTTACAATTTGTAAAGAGGGCATTAAGGTGATTGCACCACAATATTTTTAAATGATAATAGCTCTTTTATTTTTCACCATTTATTTACTATTGCTTGAAAACAGTATGTCTCTATCTTTTTGCCAAACTCTTATGAAATCTGTTTCCTTCTCTAAATCTTACCTACTACTAAATTGATGTTCAGAATTTATAAAATGGAACCAGCATATCCAACTTCCAAACACAAGACATTAAATAGGGCAAGAACTTTGTCTGGTTGACCATAGAGTGAGGTGCAGTTCTCTTTAGAATAGAGGCTTGCTGCCTTGACCTTGTCTTTCACATTACTGTAAAAGTACCCATTCCTGGAGTATCTGGAAGAACATCAGGGTTATGCAAAGCCATAAAATAAATCTTTTTCTAGAGTGCTAGCTTTACTAGAAAATTAAGAGTAGGTGAGTGTGGGAAATGTTTTATATTAAAACAGGAAAGATTGTTTTATGTAGAAAAATGCAAAATGTGTAGAGATGTTTAAGCAAAAAAATAAGACTTCAAAGAAATTCAGTGCTTTTGGCACAATATTCAGCCTGACCATCCAACTCTAAGGATATAAATTCTCTCTTGATAGATAAGAGTACATTTTGTAGAAATTTTTGAAGGAAACTGTTTTAACAGTACAGATTTTTTTTTAAGATTTTATTCATTTATTTGACAGAGAGATCACAAGTAAGCAGGCAGAGAGAAAAGGGGAAGCAGGCTCCCTGTTGAGCAGGGAGTCTGATGTGGGGCTCAATCCCAGGGCCCTGAGATCGTGACCTGAGCCAAAGGCAGAGGCTTAACCCACTGAACCATCCAGGTGCGCCAACAGACCAGTTTTAAGTAGATGCATTTTTTAAAAGCTTTTATTTAGATTCTAGTTAGTTAACATGTAGTGTAATATTGGTTTTAGGAGTAGAATTCAGTGATTCATCACTTACATGTAACACCCAGTGCTCCTCATAAGTGTCCTTCTTAATACCTATTGCCCATTTAGCCCATCCCCCACCCATTTCCCCTCCATCAACCATCAGTTTGTTCTCTAGTTAAGAGTATCTTATGGTTTGCTTCCCTCTCTCCTTTATTCCCCCTCCTATATGTTCATCTGTTTTGTTTCTTAAATTCCACAAATGAGTGAAATCATATGGTATTGTTTTTCTCCGACTGACTTATTTTGCTTAGCATAATACACTCTAACAAATGGCAAGATTTCACTCCTTTTGATGGCTGGGTAATATTCCATTGTATATATATACCACATCTTTTTTTTTTTTTAAGATTTTATTTAATTATTTGAGAGAGAGAGAATGAGAGAAAGAGAGAGCATAAGAAGGGGGAGGGTCAGAGGGAGAAGCAGACTCCCTGCCAAGCAGGGAGCCCGTTACAGAACTCAATCCCGGGACTCCAGGATCACTACCTGAGTCTAAAGTCAGTTGGTTAGCCAACTGAGCTACTCAGGAGCCCCATACCACATCTTCTTTATCCATTCATCAGTCCATGAACATTTTGGGCTCTTTCCATAGTTTGGCTATTGTTGATAATGCTGTTATAAACATCGGGATGCATGTGCCCCTCTAAATCAGTATTTTTGTATCCTTTGGGTAAGTACCTAGTAGTACAATTGCTGGGTTGTAGTTGTAGTTCTATTTTTCACTTTCTGAGAACCTCCATACTATTTTCGAGAATCACCACACCAGTTTGCATTCTGACCAATAGTGTAAGAGGGTTACCCATTCTCTGCATCCTCGCCAACATCTTTGTTAATTTTAGCCATTCTGACAGGTACAAGGTGGTATGTTGTTGTGGTGTTGACTTATTTTCCTGATGATGAGTGATTTTGAGCATCTTTTTATGTGTCTGTTGGCCATCTGGATGTCTTCTTTGGAAAAATGTCTATTCATGTCTTTTGCCCATTTGTTAACCAGATTATTTGTTTTGGGGTGTTGAATTTGGTAAGTTCTCTATAGATTTTGGATACTTACTCTTTATCAGATATGTCATTTGCAAATATCTTCTCCCATTCCGTGGACTGCCTTTTAAGTTTTTTTTTATTGTTTCCTTTGCTGTGGAGAAACCTTTTGTCTTGATGAAGTCCCAGTAGTTCATTTTTGCTTTTGTTTCCTTTGCCTCTGGGGATGCGTCTAGTAAGAACCTGGTGTGGCCAAGATCAGAGAGGTTGCTGCCTGTATTCTTCTCTAGGATTTTGTTGGTTTCCTATCTTACATTTAGGTCTTTCAACCTTTTTTTTTTTTTTTTAAGATTTCATTTATTTATTTGTCAGAGAGAGCGAGAGAGCAGGCACAGGCAAACAGAGTGGCAGGCAGAGGCAGAGGGAGAAGCAGGCTCCCTGCCAAGCAAGGAGCCCGATATGGGACTCGATCCCAGGACGCTGGGATCATGACCTGAGCCGAAGGCAGCTGCTTAACCAACTGAGCCACCCAGGCGTCCTGCTTTCAGCCATTTTAATTTATTTTTGTGTATAGTGTTAGAAAGTGGTCCAGTTTCATTCTTCTGAATGTTGCTGTCCAGTTTTTCCAACACCATTTGTTGAAGAGACCGTCTTTTTTCCATTAGATATTCTTTCCTGCTTTGTTGAAGATTAGTTAACCATATAATTGTGGGTCCATTTCTGGATTCTGTTCTGTTCCATTGATCTATTTGTCTGTTTTTGTGCCAGTACCATACTGTTTTGATGACTATAGCTTCAGCAATCAGACAACAAAAAGAAATAAAAGGCATCCAAATTGGCAAGAAAGAAGTAAAATTGTCACTATTTGCAGATGACATGATACTCTACATAGAAAACCCAAAAGACTCCACCAAAAATTTGCACAAATTCAGCAAAGTTGCAGGATACCAAATCAATGTACAGAAATTGGTTGCATTTCTGTACACTAAAAATGAAGAAGCAGAAAGAAAAACCAAGGAAATCAGTATCATTTACAATTGCACCAAAAACCATAAGATACCTAGGAATAAACCTAACCAAAGAGGTTAAAGATCTACACTCTGAAAACCATAGAACACTAGGAAGGAAATTGAGGATGACATAAAGAAATGGAAAAATGTTCCATACTCATAGACTAGAAGAGCAAATATTGTTAAAATCTCTATACTACCCAAAGCAATCTATATTTAATTCAATCCCTATCAAAATACCACCAGCATTTTTCACAGAGCTAGAACAAACAATCCTAAAATTTGTATGGAACCACAAAAGACCTTGAATAGCCAAAGCACTCTTGAAAAACAAAGTGGGAGCATCACAATTCTGAACTTCAAGTTATATTACAAAGTTGTGTCCTTTTTAACTTTTTAATCCTATTGGTCAGATATTTCCCTTCCCTGTATTTAGATTCTCATTTTCTTAATTAACTAATTTCTGTTCTCCACATGAGATAGAAGATTAAGTCTTCTTATATTACTTCGTGGTCTGAGAATGCTTTGATGAAAAATATAGATCATGATACTAGATATTTTCTTGTACATATACCTCCAGGGAAATATTATTAAACATAAATTTTAAAAGACAGATTTCAGAGTAGATATCAAATCTGGAGGCTATGATATTGGCAAGTCCTCCGCGTTTAAAGGTTGTATTAATATACGTGCTTGTATTAAGTAGGCTAAAAGGCCACAAAGAAGCCATACATATCTTTAGATAGGCCTGCAGAAGAAGTGTTACCCTTTGTGCTTAAGTTTATAGCCTTCCAGAGTATAATTATTGCTAAAGAGTAGTCTAATCATAGCAGCATAACAGAAGAGATTAAAACAAAGGAGCCCTGTATAAACAGTGCAGCAACAAATTTTTCAAACATGCTCCAGAAATTAAATTTAGAAGAGTGATTTTTCTAGATAGAGTAGCTTAAGTTTTGGGACAAGCTCATTGTAGACTCTGGCATTGTGAGATTATATCTATAAGCATTTCTGCCCTCAGTGATCTTTAGAGTTTTCGTGAATTTCCTTAGGCCCAACAAAGGGAGTAAGTGAATATTGATGAATACCTACGTGTTTTGACCTGGCAGGCTCTAGAGATAATCTCTGTTTAGTTTAATGTTAAGGTAAACTTGGCATTCTACTTTTTTCTTTTCTTTTCTTTTCTTTTTTTTTTTACTGTTTTTCTGACCCTAGAGCAATGCTTGTTGACAAAACCGATCTTTGGTCTATTCCTTATATTTATAGGGCCTTTATGAATAGTCTTGAAATGATGGGGAGCCATTTTTATGTTCCTTTTGGATACCCTGTCCTGTAACTGACTAAAGTTACTTAGTTATTTTTTTTTTATAGTAGTCATTCAGTAAATATTTTTTTAACAGATTTCATTTATTTGAGGGAGTGTGTATGCGGACACCAGCTAACACCAGCAGGGTTAGGGGCAGAGGCGGAGGGAAAAGGAGACGCAGACTCCCCACTGAGCAGAGCCTGACAGGGTCTAGATCCCAGGACTCTGGGATCATGACCTGAGCTGAAGGCAGATGCTTAACTAACTGAGCCCACCCAGGCACCCCTTCAGTAAATATTTTTTAATAATTAAATGAAAATAAATCTTTTCTTGTGTACTTAGGAATTTTACTCTCTAGTCATATCTTGAAGATTTTGTCAGTCTAAACAGTCTAAACAGAGAGAGATTTTGCAACATATTTTCTCACCCTGACATGCTTTTTTTCTCCTTACAATATATAGCATCACTGGGGCACCTGGGTGGCTCAGTCGCTAAGCGTCTGCCTTCGGCTCAGGTCATGATGCCAGGGTCTTGGGATTGAGCCCCGCATCAGGCTTCATGCTTAGCAGGAGGCCTGCTTCTCTTTCTCCCACTCCCCCTGCTTGTGTTCCCTCTTCTCTATCTTTCTGGGTCAAATAAATAAAATCTTTAATTTTATCTATCTTCTATCTATATATTTTATATAGATATATTAGATATATATAGATATATCTAATATATAATGGATATATATAATAGATATATCTATATATCTATATTAGATATGTATCTATTATATATATATAATAGATATATTATCACTTATTTTTGTTTATTTATTCATTGTTTTTAGTAACTTCTTCTTGGGTTACTTTCATAACCCAAGCTCAAACTCTAGTCCTGAGATCAAGAATTGCTTGGTCTTCTGACTTAGCCAATCAGGTGCCCCTTATCTTTATTTTGTGCCTAATCCTACATATTTGTCACTTTTTATGTTATGCCAAATTTTACATCTTTATGCTTTTTAGTATTTCTCTTAACTACTTTTTCTCTCATTCTATGGCTATAGGTTTTGCCTAGATTATAGTATTGTATGCCTTGCGTCTTGACCAAATGTTTGAGAACTTCTTTCTTATTCTTTTTTGAATGCTCTCCATATTTATAAAGGATGGATGTACAGTATTAGGATATTTATAGAGGTGAATTTAGCTGGAGAGAATTTAAAAAATTGTCTAGTCTAGCTTTATTCTTCATGAGTGAGAGTAATGGTGCTTAGAGAAGTAAGCACAGTTTTTCTCATGTCCCCATGTGTACATCGTTTTCCACTTTGCTCTTTGGGGGTTTACTTGATTTGGACAGTATCTTGGCAAAGATGTTTCAGAAGTGTTTCAGAAGGCTGACAGATTGAAGATTTAGATGGTAGAAAATAATTCACGGTTCCAGTGTTTGACAATTCTAGAAAGACTGAGAGGCAGCAGGAATTATTTCGAAAGGTAAGGCAAGTGTGCTTGAGAGTAATAGCAGTAAAGGGGAATACCTTGGAAAGGGATGGCAACAATGGAGGCAGGAGAACCTGAGACCAGGGGATAAATTGTCCTCATGTGTCTATTTGTTTAACTGTCTGGATTCCTTGTATTTGTTTTCTGTTTCAGGTTACCCTCTTAGAAGGAAGGGCCTGAGTCTCATTCATGGGCCTAATAGTATGGTAGACATAAATAATAGGGGTTGAGGGAAATGATTTTAATGTGACGATGAGCAAGAAAACATAAACCTCTTTTTTGAACACTATTGTGTGCCATGCTCTTTCATGTAAATTATTTCAAAGACAAGATGTAATCAACTCAAATATTCAAAAATCCAATTTTCATTCTGTTACCTCATTGATTTCAAGTATCTCCACCAGAAGGCTAGCAACAAAGGAAAGGCTACGGAGTTCGTGTTATTCAGAAACTGCTGTAGAGCAGGGGCTGGAAGGAAGTAAATTCTGGAGCTCAAAGGAGTCCCTGTGGATTTCCTTTACACATATTGCTGTGTGATCTTGTAAGATAAATGTACTCTCTTTGGAGGCATTAGCAGGAGTCACAGAAAAATTCAGGGCAAACATTTCTACGCACAGAGTAACATGAGAAATAGAGTTGCCATTTTAAGATAAGTTTTAATGTTGTTCTTGTTTAATTGGGGTTTTTAAATTTTCCCCCTGTGCTCTTGTCAGAAGTCACCTCTTTTTGGTAATATTGAGTTGGAATACTTCTCAGAGTTAAACATTAAAGATACAGATTTTTTTGGCCAGGGTTTTTTAACACTTGTAATTCTTTTTGGACTAAGAATAGTTGTAGTTTCTTTTATGTTAATGCCATCTTTTTATTCTAGTCTGGTTACTTATATGCTACTGAGGAATGCAGGATATCAGTACCAAGGAAAAGAATAAAATTAATTACCTAAATATATATAATGAAATATTTAAGAGATATATAGATTGTTTATTTCATTGACAGGATTTAAATAAAAATATTAAAAAGATTCAAATCAAAATAAATTAATTGTGCCTGTTTTGAAGAGAAATAAAACCAAGTTTTAAAAGAGATATTTTTCTGTCCTGGATTACAATTGGAAACTTATATTCTGTGTTGGACTTTCCATATTTAAGATACATCTGATGATTTGGGAACATTTTTGATATAAAAATCCTGTTCATATTTTATCACAAAGGTATGCAAGATTGCCTTATGAGAGGTTAATTTTTTTAAAAAAGCCAAATATAGATTATCCCTGAAGAAAACAGCACACCTCTGGAAGAAATCTGGTTTTGGTAGACGACAGCTGTAGGCACATATTTTCTTATTCTCATAGGCATTTTCTTTTCATTTTTGTATTTCAGAATAAGTGAGGAAAAGGAAGTGACAGAAGAACGATTCCGAGCCGAGCAGGAATCATTTGAGAAGAAGATCAGGCAGTTGGAAGAACAGAATGATCTGATCATCAAAGAAAGGGAAGATATCCTTTTTGAAAGTCCTCTTTTTTAATGTGCAGGAAGTTTGACTCTTTCATGAAGAAAATGTAAGCTCCAGAGAAATAATTGTTCTAATTTATAACAAGGAATAAATCTGCATGGGCTGCCATTTTTAGGCAATCAAAACGACACTTAACAGCATGTGCTGTTGCTTCCTTTGTGCTTGATAGGGCCACCCAGCTGTTCTGCCGCTGCTGTTATGCTGCAGAGCACATATTTGTCAACTAAAAAAGACAATAAGAAATTTGGGCATTAAAATGTAGTGTTGGAACTTTACTGAATTCTGTTCCACTACTGTAACTGAGCCTGAAACCTCTTTGTATTTGGCATTCTTTCTAGCTAAAGCTTTGACAGCCCTAAGGAATTCTACTCTGAAATCATAAAAATTAAAAAAAAAAATGCATTGTAATTTGTAGATGTCATAATTGGTAAGTGTTTACATTGCAGCATAATACACAAAAATTCTCATGGAGGAGGAGACTACTGGGTTTAGAACTACAGAGAGAGATGTATGTGTGAGTGTGTGTGTGTATGTAATAAATATTGCACTATTTGTAAGAAAGTAAAATAAAAACTGGTATTTTAACTTAAGAATTATATTTTAAGGTATATGCAAGTTAAAATAAGCATATTTCTGAAGTTTCTTTTGGCTGGGCTACTTATCTTTGGATGTTTTTGCAGTGGTATTGATATAAAAGAGAAGTGGCTATCCTTAAAGTTAGGGTGATAGATTGGCCAGCGAAACTAGTATATGAATACTTGAAGGAACCAGTGCCCATATTGGCAATATCATTATTAACTTCATCCCTAATAATTATTTCAAAAGCTCTTCAAGTGTTAAAATTACCATACATCGACAATAACTCTACCTTTTTGAACACCAGGGAAATAGAAACGTAAAGGTATAAATAATTCACTTGGGAAGAAACATTTAAAAAATGTAAATGTAGGGGCATTGGGTGGCTCTGTGAGTTAAGGCCTCTGCCTTTGGCTCAGGTCAAGATCCCAGTGTCCTGGGATCAAGCCCCACATGGGGCTCTCTGCTCATCAAGGAGCCTGCTTCCTCCTCTCTCTCTACCAGCCTCTCCACCTACTTGTAATCTCTGTCTGTCAAATAAATAAATAAAATCTTTTAAAAAAATGTAAATGTAAAAAATGAGTTCTGAATTTCTTTGTTTTATCAAAAGTGGGAATACACAATTAGAAATTAATATAATCAAAATTTTCAGACTCGATTCGCTGAGCAGGCCATTTATAAAGCTTATTTGCCTACAATTCTAAAGGTGTACTTTCTCAATTATTTCTTTTCTATAACTTTTAGCATTTGAATAATTATCTTGGATCTTCTCTTTTCTTTGCCTTCATTGACTTTATTGTACTAGGCTGTCAGCTCTCAGGTTAGACCCGCTTTTGTGATTTTCTTCCTGCTACTTTTCTCTCTCTGGGTTAAAGTAGTGCTGTTTAGTCAGAACTCACAACAAACTGCTCGGCCACTTTGGTCATTCACTTGTCACAAGGAATAGTGACTTGGACTTCCAAGAAAAGGTAGACTAGGAATATTTTTATTTGTAACAAAAATTCTCATTTTATAGCATATTTTTTTAAAGATTTTGTTTATTTATTTGACAGAGAGCATGCGAGAACACAAGCAGGAGAAGCAATACAGGGAGAGGGAGAAGCAGGCTCCCCGTCAATGCAGGGCTGGATCCCAGGACGCTGGGATCATGACCTGAGCTGAAGGCAGACACAACCATCTGAGCCACCCAGGTGCCCCTTACGTAACAACTCTGGAGATAAGTGGCCTCTGGTATTGCTTCAGTGGCTTTAAGTTTTCAGCACTGGATCTCCACAGTTCTCTTAGCTTGTTCTTTTTTTTTTTTTTTTAATAAAGATTTTATTTATTTATTTGACAGAGAGAGATCACAAGTAGGCAGAGAGGCAGGCAGAGAGAGAGAGGAGGAAGCAGGCTCCCTGCTGAGCAGAGAGCCCAATGCGGGACTCAATCCCAGGACCCTGAGATCATGACCTGAGCCGAAGGCAGTGGCTTAACCCACTGAGCCACCCAGGCGCCCCCTCTTAGCTTGTTCTTATGGTTGCAGAATGGTTGCTCTAATTTCAGATATCATCTTTGCCCTAGGGCAGGGAGAAGGCAGAGGAAGGAGTTCTGGCAGTTGTGACTCCCTCTCCTTTTTTTTAAAAAAAAAAAAAAGTGAAATTTTTCTCAGGGCAAGTCCCCACCCTGCTCCCCCCAAACCCCGCCTTCAAACTCCAGCAGTCTTTCATGAGATATTTATTATCCAGAACTTTATTACATGGCCATGCTAAGCTGCAAGAAGGGCTGATAAAGTGGGCATTTTCCTTTACAGTCTGGTAACAGAAGTAGGGGAAATAGAAGCCTCTTTCTATAAAAGGGAGAGGAGGTGATGATGCCTTGGCCTTCCTGAGACCAACAAAAGAATTAGTATTATGTCCACTGGAATTGGTGTAAAGTGGGGAAATAAGGTGAGAAACGGAGATAGTAGACAAGTTTGAAAGCCTGGCCAAAATTAAGGCCTTATTTACTTGGTAGTGTGCTTAACCAAGATGTGTAGCTATTTTAGCACTCTGGTCAAGAGTCATGGATTTAGTGCTGAAGTGTTAATTCAGCATGGCTATGAATGGTTTCCTCTATTAGTCTAAGTAGTAAGATACCCGAGGTGATTGTAGTAGCCCAATTATTCATTTCTCCAATCACTTAGCTCAGGGATGCGCAAGCTAGTGCCAGAGGCCAAATCCTGTAGGGTGCCTGCTAAATCTAGCCACGCCCATTCATTCCTGTGTTACCTGCTGCTGCTTTTGCATTGTGGCTGCTGGCTGAGTAGTTGTAACAAAGACCTCATGGCCTGCCCCACCTAAGTACTTACTTCTGGCTCTACAGAAGTTTACTGACCCCTGATCTGTCTTATATGCTAAAAACGAAAGGAAAAGGCATGTCAGTAAAGTCAAAGACTTAGACATATGTCACAGTTGGAAGTATTTTACATATGATATGAAAGGATTTGACTTGAGCATTTATTATCATAGTGAATGAAGATTGGTGTGAGACCATTATCAAAAATTGAGATTGAAAAATTGAAGGATTTTTGGAATCACCAAATGATAGGTGGTATTTGTGGAACTGTGGAAGAAGGGAGAGAGGAAGATATGATTTAAAAACAGTGACACCCATGGTTTTTATTCCAAGTAGATTGCTCAGGTACAAATCTCCTTTACTAGCATAAACCTGTCAAAGGTTAATATAGACGATTTTACAGTACATAAAACCCTATAAAACTTAGAAACATAAAACAAGGTTATAATTTAAAACAATATAATTTTAACTACAGATACATTTACCTATCATACATGAATGATTCAGACTCTTTCATATATATGAAATCAGATAATATTAAGTCATTTTACAATCTGTTTCTGTGTGAGGAACTGTATGAATTCAGATTTTTGGAATTTTAAAGATGTGTTATACTAAATTTAAGGTTTTGTGTTTTAAAAGTTCTAATAACTTGGCTTATGGCACCATACGAACACAGACCAGTCCCTTGGTGAAAAAGAGAAAAGATATTTTATGTGTTTGCATTTGGACCAGGCTTTTGAAGATTTGTTCTTAACAATGAATAGAGAATTTATTACTAAAACATAAAAATTCTTGTAATTTTCAGTCTTTGAACAAAGCTTATTTCCTGAGAACTTAACTCTGTGAATAAATATGCCATTCACCAAGTCAAGCAGTTTGATGAACCTAGTAGATTTTTGCCTACCTAAATGAGTATGAAAGGAGAGATAAATCTGAAACTTAGAGAGAAATATGTCCAATTGGAATCGTTCTGAATCATATTAGCAGGTAATAGTTTAAGACACAGAAAATGTAGTCATTAGAAAAGTTGATTAATATTTGAGCTAATTGTATTTTCAGAGCATATGTCTCAGGTCAGGATGATACCAAAGCTTACAGAAGGAAATTTTAACTGGCAGAACAAGGGAAGTGATAGAGAAGTACAGTGGCTTTAGAGACAAAATCCTGTTTTAGTGCTGGTAAGCTATCTAACCTTGAAAAGCTAGTGTCTAACCTTGAAAAATTAATGAACTTAGTTCTGAGTCTCTGTTTTCTTCTATGATATGTGGATAACTAATAATGCCTTCTCATTTCTTTGTCTTTCTTCACTGGGGCTCTGATGGCTTTCATCGGATTATACAAGACCTAGGCAGTTTTGAGACCTACTGGGAGAGTGAAAGTGATCTGCTCTATGCTTTATCTTCTAATTTCTGTGCGAGACATAACTTCTCTGTACTGCTTACTCCTGTTGGGTCCTCACTTAGAGGAAACCAGGTCTGACTTTCCTCTCCCAGAAACTGGACTGACAGAGATTTTAAGCTGACAGGGGACTTCTTAGGAAAACTGTTAAAAACCACAAAAGAACTGAAAAGGCAAGCAGTCTAGAACTCTGCCCATCTAGATATATCTCAAGGCCTTCATATGATAAGTGTAGTGCAGTAGCTAACATTCATAGTGATAATTCTGAGGCTTTGAAATAACATTAAATTTTTATCCCCTGTTACTTCTTAGTACTTCTAGTACTTCTTTTATTTTCGTAAGACATCTTATATTTGTATATTAGTTTCCTATTTACAGAGCACTTTCACGTGTACTTTTTATTTTACTACTTTCTTTAAAGATTTTATTTGTTTGAGGTGGGGAAAGGGGAGGGAGAGGGACAAGGAGACTCTGTGTTCCATGTAGAGTCCGAGGCAGGGCTCAAGATCACCACTCTGAGATCATGACCTGAGCGAAATCAAGAGTTAGATGCTCAACCCACTGAGCTAGCCAGACGCCCCTCACATGTACTTTCTAATCTTCCCAATAACACACTTAAGTGAGGCAGATACTCTTATTCTCATTTTACAGGTAAAGATGCAGGTCTGGAGAGGTGACTGAAACAACCCATTGTATTTCAGAATGAAAGCTTTTGACACCAAGTGGCTTTCCATTATACTGAATTATCTCTGCAGCAGTGAATGTTACAGATATCGAGAAGCCTTACTTTTGCAACTTGCTTTATAGTTAAAGCACAATCTAATGAATATTGCTTATATTAATATAGTGCTTCTTAAAAATTTTTTTTTGGTACTTAACCCAAGTTATCCAGAAATCTACACATGTAGAATGTTCCTTAGATTTTCTTTTTGGCTTTTTCATTTGGCCACCAAGCCTTAATCATTTCCCTCTGAAATCCTCAGCCCATTGTTTTTTAAAAGCTGTTTCCTTGGGCATGTCCATGCACTCTGCCATTACACTTGTGGTATCCTTTTGTCACTGTCTCATTCTCCGCTGTCCTTAACCCATTCCTTTCCATCACTGCTGTCAGGTTAATTTTTTTTAAGGACTATTTTTGTTACATCACTTGGCTTTTTAATCCCTTTCTGTGCTTCTTATGGCCCAAAGTATCAAATGGATATTCCTGATTTTGATGTTTAAACACTCAGTTACTGATATCACATAACATATGTGACCTTAATTTTTATGCCTCCCTGGTGTGGTCCCTACATATAAGGTACAAAAGATTCATTCGTTTTTCCTGCTTATTACAGTTTATTTCTATTTCTTTGTCATTGCTCCTTTTATTAATTTTCTAATTTTCTTCTTTAGTACCTCTTTAAGACATGTTCTCTGATAATTTTTTTTTTATAGTACTTGGCTTTCAGAATTCTTCAAGAATTTATACCTATATTAACTGCCCTAACTTGTGTTTCTAATGGTTCTTTAAGCAACTGTGGTGTTCTTGCAACAGTATTGGATTTTTAATAATTAAGCTTATATCAGAGTCTTGGATCAGCTACTCTATACCATTGTGGCTTTATACAAGTCATTGAATGTAGGAGCATTTCACTGGTATTTTAGGGGAATAAACCAGTTTGCAATGGCTTTGAGTCTAAACTCAAGACTGAATATGAGTGAGAAAGTAAAAGCTGTGAAGAAAAGGAGATGCTGTCTAGCCAAAGAGGTATCAATATTTGAAGGAATGTTTTTTAGTTTGTTTTAAAGCTGGAAGAGAGTTTTGAACATATTTATATGTCAAAACAAATGTGCCAGCCAATGATTAAAATTTGCTTTGTATCTTACAGTAACTTTTCTGATTTTCATTTCTTCTGTGAAAATCAAACAAATCTTAAATACTGATAAACTTATCCAACTGCTAAATTTACATGCTCTGGAGTATTGGGATATGCAGTTGTGCTTTTCAGTCTCTTTGCCCTCTACTCTGGGTTTAGCAAGATTCATTCATTTGTTTATGTATGCATTTGTTATTTTAGTATTTGCGGTGGACTGAATTGGGTCCCTCCAACATTCCTATGTTTAAAGTCCCCTCAATGTGACTGTGTCTGGAGAGAGTTCTTTAGGAGGTACTTAAGGTTAAATGAGGTCATAAGGTTTAGGCCCTAATCCCGCAGGACTGTGGCCTTGTAAGAAGAGGAGGTGAGATCTCTCTCTCTCTCTCCATCCTTCTTTGCCTCCCCCCTCCCAGCCTTGCACCTTAGGAGGACACATCGAGGTGGCCAGGAAGAGAGCTGTCACTGGAAACCAAACCCTGCAGGACCTTGTTGTTGGACTTGCCAGGCTCTAGAACTGTGAGAAAATGAAGTTCTGTTGTTTAAACCCCTTAGTCTGTGGTATTTTGTCATGGCAGCCCGAGCAGAATTAGAAAGTATTTAACATGTACTTTGTTCTTTGGTATTTTTATTCTTTATTCTAAGTATAAGGTGAAAAGGCACTGCAGTGTACCTATACAAGAATAGTGTTTCTAAACATTATTGTTTTTTCAGATATTAATTCTAATCATTTTCCTTTATTTTTAATTCTCCTGTTTGGACATTAATGCACTTTGAATAATTATTTTTAAAATATGATTTTGTATTATTTTATGAGATTTGCTTTTAGGGATTTCTCCACCTTCCTAATGTCTGAGATCCTTTTAATATCTGTGGTTTGTACCTACTTTATATTAAAACAAACAGCTTTACTTCCCCAGTTTGATCTTGAGAGTGTTTTTATTTCTTTGGCTTGTTGAAGGCTCCAGATGTGGAGGCTTAGCAACCCCCAGAGTGTTGCTTTATAGTGAGTAACACTGGGATTTAAAAAAAAATTTTTTTTTATTTTGTACAACTTTTTAATTAAAAAAGTTTTTTTCAGTGATAGTTCTGCACTGACCAAACAGTACTAAATCTGCTTAACATTCGTGTAAAACATCATTTTAACATTTTAAAATTTCTTTGGAAAGTTTCAGTAGTTCTTGCATGAAGAACTGGACCTTTAGTAAGTCAGTCTCATAATAATTATTGTTCAGGAAAGTTCATTATTTTGTTTAGTCTTTTACATGACTGATCTTTAAAGGGCTATTCTGACATAATCTCTTCAGGTAAATCCATATCACAGCTTGTAATTGCCTTAGATTTGAAGAACGTTGTTGATGACTTTATTTTTAAGCAGTAGCAAATTTGTCTTAGTGTTCTTAACTTTAGTATGGCCTAGTCATTTAAACATTTGTGAATGTCTAAATGATTCAGGTGGTAATATCCTCACTTCAGTTAGAAACTTATACAATAACATTTCCCTTTTTATTTTCATAGTTATACCCAAGATTCTGCATTTCCAAGCTCTACATTTTCAGAAATAGTAATTATTGTATAGTTATATAATGATCAGAAGTTAACTGAATATCTGAAATAGTTTCCCTTATTGATAGATAGTAAGGATTTATGCCTTTTATTAATACAGAAATCCCAATCTATTGAGCTGCTTTCTTAAATCCTGGAGAAAGACCTTTGTGTCAATACCATCTTAAGCAGTCCTTGAATTTCTAAATAAACGTAGCCTAGAAAATCCAAATATCTAAAGATAATATTTGTTGTGTTCTTGTTGGTCAGTTTTCAACTAGTTGTTAGGATGTGTGTGTTTTTATTTTGGGGCCATATTTAGGAGGCCTTTTTCCACACAAAAACTGATGAACACAGGAGAGACGGCAAGATGCAAAAAGAGTAAATATTAGACGAAACCAACAGAAAAGAAGGTTAGGAATACTAATTGCCCTAGTGAGAAATTTGCACTAGACAGTTTGACAATAGAGAAGAGAGGCTATATGCTATGGTGACAAAATAGTTGCTAGTCTAATGCAGGAAAAAGTTGCCAGATGCCCTCTGTCTCAAGAGGTATCAAGATGATACCCCCAAGGCATCAGTGTTAAAAGCACAAGGATGAGTTAAGCAGTCGAAAGGCTAAGGAAATGAGAGGAAGTTTTAGTTTGAAGGTAAGTGTAATCATTGAGCAGTGTCATAGCATTTATATCTTCTTATAATATTATGTAGTTATTTGAAACAGCAGAGAAGTGCTTTATGCTGCTAAGGCAGCTTTTTGATCCTTAAAAATTATATGAAAAGTCCTTTTTGTAAACTTTCAGTTAATCAGAGACCAGAAGTCTCAAATATGGACTTATCTCAGTGTGTATATCAAGAACACTCTAGCACCGGAATCATAAAACTTGAAATCTTGACTTAATTTTGCATTAAACTAGGTGTCTGACCTTGGATAAACCTCGGCGAGTCTTAATTTCAACATGTTAATAATATCACCACATAAGGTGATCAAATGAGCTAAAATATGTAGATTTTTCAAAACTGTAAATGTTCTATAAAAATTTAAGATTTACAAAAATATTTCCTTGCCCTGAAAAAGTTTACAACATACAAAATAGACATAAAGCCATAGTTGATAAATCTTGCAAATATTTTATTTCAGCTGCTATATTTGAAGATTTTTTTTCCTTTTACAGTCCCCATGTAGAGTTCTGTTGCCCAGAGAATAACTAGATTTCCTACTTTTATTTATTTATTTTTTTTTAGATTCCTTCTTTTAAAAGAGACTATATATATTTTTTGAGGCAAAGTGTTTTTGTGTAGATGAGGGAACATTCTTTAAAAATTTTAAAGCATTTTTAAGAAAGCTATTTGCCAAGAGAGATCAGTCAGGAATTGCTAAGGAATCTCCACGGCAGAGAAGAGATCTCAAGGAAAATAACGCAGAAACAAAGCTGAAAAGGCTGAGAGTGGTTGGAGCATACTTAAAGTTATTTTATGAATCTGTGTTAGGATTAAACTTTTTTTGTGTATAACAAGAAATGCCAAAGTAACAGTAATCAAAACAAGATATATACTTACTTTCCATGTAAAAGAACATCTGAGTTTTGGCAGTTTCAGGCGGGTACACTGACTCCATAGGTTTTAGGGAGCCACACTTTTTTTAACTTGGCATTCCAAGCGTCCCAACTCGTGCTCATTTTAGTCAGCAGGAGGAAGTCTGCTAATTTTGAAAAGTTGGTTCAATTTAGTTTTAATTTCAATTTGTAATTGTCAAATTTAGAAATATAATTGATTTTTGTGTATTGGTTCTATCTTTTGACCTTGCTAAATTGTCAGTTGTTCATTTTAACAGTTTTACAGGTTCCTTAGGATTTTATAGTCAATTATGGCATCTGTAAATAAAAACATTTTTAGTTCTTTCTCATCTTTATGCCTTTTCTTTTTCTTGCTTTATTGTGGTACCTCCAGTTATGTATTGAGTTGAAGTGATGACTGAGAACATCCTTGCCTTGTTTTATATCTTGGGGGGAACTATGTATTTCATCGTTAAGATTAATATTAGCTATAGGTTTTTAATAGGTGCCTTTTATCACACTGAGGAATTTTTGTTTTCTTCCTAGTTTGCTAAGAGGTTGGTTTTTTGTTTTTTTTTTTTTTTTAAGTTGTAAATGGGTGTTGATTATTCATAGTACTTGGCAGTCTATTATCTACTTAATTTATTGTCTGTTTCCCTCCTGGGACATCTTTTCTGTCTTGTGCACTGTTATACACAAAGGATCTAGTGTAGTGCCTAGTACTCAGGATGTACTCAAAAAATAATGGTTACATGAATGAATTGTAATGCCCAAGTCATTCTGCCAGACTCCTGGGGGGAAAACCTACACTTCATTGCTGGGGTTGCAAGATCATAGCAGTCTACCACCACCTGGTGATACTATATCTAAATTGTAGTGAAAGCTTCTTGGGAAATGAATAAACATATGAGAGCTAAAACTGCAAATGTTTGGACTGCTATGACTGTTAGACTTTTGAAATAAACATGTAGTCTTGAAATATAACAAGTTTGCATCTGAGATTTAGCAAATGTTTTCACATTTAGTAGGTACGGAGGTGTTTTGTGTTTTTCTGAATGCTAGAAAACAGTGAAGGATCCCTTTAATTACATATGTTAAACAGAATAAATTGTGAAAGTTGACACAAGTAGAGTGGGAGCAAAGGCATTTCTATGTTTGCATTCCTGCCCTGTCAGCATTTCCTTACTCCTAGGTGTTAGCTAAACTTGAATTTTTAACTACAAGGCTTTTCTAGCTTCCTAATTTCTTGTACTAAATATTTAATGTATCACAGGAAAGTCCATCTTGTGGCGAAAAAGGAGATTTTAGGTTTGTTCTTAAAAGTCCAATACCTTATTTCCACAGAATTCACTGAGACGTAAATATAGAACTGAATGTAAACCTCATTTATCTGTTAGATCAGAGAACATCTTTGAATGAAACCATTTATCTTCTGTACTGGTATAACTGCCTCTGTGTATTTTCATTTCTTCATCTCCCTTTAAAAAAAGGGACCAAGTGCCAAAATTCAAATATTAAACATTTCTTATTGATGTTAAATGGTCAATCTTGTAAAATATTGATATTTTTACATAAAGGTTAGCCCTTTTTATGATCAAAATACCCTGGGGTAATGATATTGGGAATACTGTTTCAGTAATAAAGATTATAGTGTGGATAAGTTCCCTACAAGGCCCCATGATGGTAATACCCCTAGATTTTGTCTTTAAAGAAAACTGCTGAGAGGCAATAATTTTTTTTGTATGTGTCCCATTTTCATTAATGCATGGTAATTGATGGAGTTGCAGTGACTTGTAGCAGTAATGAGTTCTAAACATAATAATGCACTCTTTTCTAATAAGTGAGCACTGCTGGGGTTTAAAAGCATACTAAATCAGTTGCTTTAGTATGAATTTATTAGTTTTTTTCAGCATTAGCTTTAATAGTAGTTATTTACATAAGCGTACATCCCATTAACCGCCATCAGGGCTGGAAAACATGCTGAACTGTTCATATTTTCATATAATTATTGAACATAATGGTTTCATTTGCATTTCTAAACAGTGATGTTTCTGTCAGCCTTGGAAATAGTGTCTTTACGCAGTCCCTATTTCACATCCACTTATTTGACATCGTTAAATTTTATGCTAATGTGCTTCCCTAGAATATCATCAGTAGGACAGATGCTTGTGCTTTAATATACAAATCAGGGATGCTTTTCCATCCCCCAAATGGCAAAGGAAATTTAAAAAAAAAAAAATCTCTTTTAGATAAAGAGTCTGTCTTCATTTAAATAGGTTTATGAAATAAAACTTTCAGGATTAAATGTTATAATCTGGTTTTCTCTTCAAAATGCTTCGTTCATTACAAATAGCTGTCTACCTGACTAGGGTTAGTTTGTTGTCTTGACTGAGGAGGTGAATCTTAGTAAAGATCTTGTTCGTTATGAATATTTAGAATTCTGCTTCTGCAGGGTTGATCTTGAGATGCACATTTTTCAAAAAGTGCCTTTGAATATATCAGACCACAGTGTTAGTTCTGAAAGTATTCTCTATAATTCTGTTCCTTTTGTTTCTTACGCTGAATTGTAATACCTCATGGTGGAAACTTATGTTAATGCTCTCGGACATCTAAGCTCTTTGTATGCATTTCAGAGATGTTCAATGTGAAAAAAAAATGAGTCACTTGGTAGGGGATGGGAGGCCAAGAGCATGTTAGTGAGATAACAGAACTGATATGGCAGGACAGGTTTTATGAAAAAACTCCTTGCCTTTTGGACTGTGTGTATGATCAGCTTTTGTTTTTGCGCCATTTGTGGATGCTTTTGTGAGTATTGGCAATTGGATGGTTGGAAAATTTTAAATCAGAGCAATACACTAAAGGATTGTCTTGAGAATAGATTCAGGTCTTTTTGGTTTCCATTCTGAAGGTATTGCCACTTCTTGATCTTTTGAATCCCCTTCTTTTCTTATGTTCTGACAGCTCATGGCAGCATTTCGCTGTTGACTCTTAGTGGACCTGATATACCAGAGCTGACTTTGCAAAGCTCAAAACGCAAGGTTGGCAATCTGGCAAGATAGGGTAAACAAGCATCCTCTAAGAGGATTCTTGCCCCAGATTACTTGCTAAAAATATATTAGAACTGATACAGCATAAAACCGATATAGCATAAAAAGATTATTTGCATAGAAATGTTGTTTGGCCTAACAGGTCAAGAGGCAAGTGAAATTTTTGCAAGGACTTCTGTTCTTTAGGGAAATGTCAGGGAAGAAATGTGGTAAGGATTGTGAAGAAACTACAATAGAGGTGGAGTTTCATAACTATTGGTTTTACCCCAACTTTTCATGAATTTTCCATATTATCTCTTACATAGTCTATAATTAGGACTTCTCACAGTGATAGAATCTTCAACTACCATATTGAAAACATTAGTCATGGGACCCGTGGATGGTGCATTTGGTTAAGTGTTCAATGTGACTTCATCTGACTCTTGATTTCAGCTGAGATCATGATCTTGGGGTGGTGAGATCAAGCCTCACATTGGGCTCTGAGCTCAGCACAGAGTCTGTGCTAAAATTTCTCTCTTCTTCCCCTTGCTCTGCTCCTCCTCCTCTCTCTCTCAAATAAATAAATAAATCTTTGAAAAGGAAACATAGGCCTTCTGTCAAGGGCAAATGTAGCCTACATTGTTGATAGACAGACATAGGTGCATTTTTTTTTTTTTTAATTCTGAAAATCTCGCCTCACTTCTCAGCAAGGCAATATTTTCAGCCATTTATAAAACTATTTATGATTACATTCTTCAGCGACAAAGTTTTTTGGTTGGGTTCAGTTTGCCACAAAACTAGAAATACACTCCCTGTTGCTAAAACATACCATTTTGCTTTTCTTCCTCATCCATATTTGTACCTTTTCTGGGAAGAGGCTTAATGTTGAAATGAAAGTTTCATCTGCCTATGCCATGATACTTAATTTGACAAGTAGTAGAACTTTTACTACCCTTAAGACAGGAAAAGAAGTGTATGTTAAGTGCCATGTGACTGGTTTCCAAGCCCTGACTTAGGATAAAATAATTCTAAATTTTGTTTTGGGACACTTTCTTTGTAGATCTCTTGTAAAGTTAAAAATTCCAAAAAAAAAAAAAAAATCAGATATTTCCCATAAAGTGCCAAGTGGATGGGAGGACATTACATGTTTGTTTATACTTATTTTCTTTTTTTAAAGCTGGGACAACACAACTACCACTTCCTTTTAGAGATGATGAAGGTACTTAGAAATAAACCTCAAGCACTGTGAGTTGCCTGAGCACCACTGTTCTGCTAAGCTGCAGGGACTCTTTGGTATTCACTGTGTTACCCCTGTTCAAGGAGACTTTAATTTAGGGGATTTGAATTTTCACTGGATAGATTTTCTTTATTTTTTCATCATTTACTAGAACAGTACTTACTTCTAGAATTTTCTGGCCTCTGGAGATACTACAAATACATATCTGTTAATCTTTCTCAGCTCTATGACTAGTGCTAGTATTTGAGGAAATAGAGTCAAGAGAATACTTGATAATTAATGCTTATTCAATTACAAATTTTTAACCAACTTTTTCCTGGTTTTAAAGACAATACATGTACATTATAGAATATTTTGGGGGCACCGGGGTGGCTCAGTGGGTTAAAGCCTCTGCCTTCAGCTCCGGTCATGATCCCAGGGTCCTGGGATCGAGCCCTGCATCCGGCTCTCTGCTTGTCAGGGAGCCTGCCTCCTCCTCTCTCTCTCTCTGCCTGCCTCTCTGCCTATTTGTGATTTCTGTCTGTCAAATAAATAAATAAAAACTTTTTTTTTTTAAAGAATATTTTGGAATAATACAGAATATTGCTTCCTTTTTGAGATTGTCAGTTTATGTCCCATTCCTCTATTCCCCAGCTCATCATTTATCATCAAGGAGCTACCTGAATACAAGTAGGTCTAATTTGACATTTGACGTCACTATGGATGTTACAGTTTTTCAGCTCTCTCGCCTTTAATTTTGTATCAGTTAATTATGCTTTATTCAGTTAAAATATTAAACATCTTTTTTAAACACAACAGAATAGTCAGCCAAAAGATGGTTAATGGTATCTATTTACAGTAATAATTGGAAGTTCAGTTGTCTAGTGGTATTTGCGACAGTTCTCTCCCTCAGTTTTGTGGTTATGCTTAGGTCTTTCCATTGAGGAAGGGGAAGGAGGACTCAAATAAGTAGACATCTGAAATTGATGTGATTTTAGGGGAAATGTTAGGAAAAGAAAATTTCCATGGAGCCCAGTTAGTGTTTTGAACACCTACATATGCTTTCCTAAGCCTGGTATTTTGATAGCTCTGGGATGTATGTGTATAACTATACCTTTGAATCTTTTTCAGAGTTCCATCTCTGAAAAATGAAAATAATTATAGTATTATTTAATATATATTATAATATATAATATTATATAATATACATTATAACATAAACAATATATTTTATATATAGATATGTAATATATAAAATATTTATATAGAATTATAAGTAAAATATATATACATAAATAATTCAAAACAAGAGTTGTTTTGAAGATTAAATGAAATAATATATATTTTATGTTTTGTACCATGACTAACCACATTAGAATCACTAAAAAATATGTTACTTTTGTTTGTTTGTTTGTTTGTTTGTTTGTTTTTTAATATGTTACGTTTTTATCTGTCACTGATTTTCTACAAGTGGGCAAAACTAATGTGACCCTAGCTTCCTTTATTCACTTTCCATCCCATCTTCTAGTCCCTTGCTACTTCAAAGGCATCACCCAGGGACTTGTTAGAAATGCAGAGTCTTCGGCCTCATGCCAGACTTTATTTTTTCAGAATCTGCACTTTAACATTATAGCACTGTTTTTACTCATTCCTTGCAGCAAGGAGTGTTCTGTGTAAGAGAGATGGGCAGTGGAGCTTTTACTTTCTTGTTTAAGTTCTTACTTCCCAGTACATAACTTCAGACAGGATGGAATCACTGTGTGTAGGAGTGTATTCTGTAAATATGTATTTACTGCTGTAAGGTGGATATTACTACACATGTCAAATGTGTGATGCAAAGCTTCTATATGCATATTGGTTTTTCATCTGCTTGTTCTATCAGTTATTGAAAAAAGGAAATTGAAATCCCTGAGTATAATAGTGGATCTATCTCTCCTTGCCATTCTATTCATTTTGTTTCCTGTATTTGGAAGATCTGTTTTTAAGTGCATAGAAGTTTGAGATTCTTACCTCTTTCTGATGAATTGACCCCTTTATCATTATGAAATGATTTTTTTTAATCTTCATTAGTTTGTTCCAAACTCTACTTTGCCTAATATTTATTTGAGCAACTCCAGTTTCTTTTGATTAGTATTAGCATGGTATATGTTTCTGTCTTTTAACTTTTTTTTTTTTTTTAAGATTTTATTTATTTACTTGTCAGAGAGAGAGAGAGAGAGAAACCACGCGAGCGAGCACAGGCACAGAGCGGCAGGCAGAGGCAGAGGGAGAAGCAGGCTTCCTGCCAAGCTAGGAGCCCCGATGTGGGACTCGATCCCAGAACACTGGGATCATGACCTGAGCCGAAGGCAGCTGCTTAACCAACTGAGCCACCCAGGCATCCCTGTCTTTTAACTTTTAACCTATTTGTTTCTTTATATTCAAAGCACATTTCTTGTAGCCAGAAAGTAGGTAAGTCCTGCTTTTTTATCCAATTTAATATCCATATCTTTTCCATGGAGTATTTTTTTTTTTAAGAATTTATTTATTTATTTGGGGCGCCTGGGTGGCTCAGTGGATTAAGCCGCTGCCTTAGGCTCGGGTCATGATCCCAGGGTCCTGGGATCGAGCCCCGCATCGGGCTCTCTGCTCTGTGGGAAGCCTGCTTCCTCCTCTCTCTCTGCCTGCCTCTCGCCAACTTCTGATCTCTGTCTGTCAAATAAATAAATAAAATAAAATCTTTAAAAAAAAAAAAAAGATTTTATTTATTTATTTGAGAGAGAGAGAGAGAGCATGAGCAAGGTGGAGCAGTGGAGGGAGATGGAGAAGCAGACTTCCTGCTGAGCAGGGAGTGTGACATGGGGCTCGATAAGCTGAAGGCAGATTCTTAACCGACTGAGCCACCAGGCACGCCTTGTTGGGGTTTTTAGACAGTTTACATTTTGTGTGATTCTTGATACAGTTACTCTTTTTTTTTTTTTTAAAGATTTTATTTATTTATTTGACAGTAGATGGAGAGGCAGGCAGAGAGAGAGAGAGAGAGGGAAGCAGGCTCCCTGCTGAGCAGAGAGCCCGATGCGGGACTCGATCCCAGGACCTTGAGATCATGACCTGAGCCGAAGGCATTGGCTTAACCCACTGAGCCACCCAGGCACCCAATTCTTGATACAGTTAAGTGTGAGTTTGTCATTTGGCAGTTTGTCCCATTTTCTCCTCTTTTCCTTTTTTCTGCCTTCTTTTGGATTACTTGAATCTTTAAAAAATTTTATTTTATCTCTTTTGTTGGCTTATTAGGTTATCACTCCATTCTTTTTGGTATTTGATGGTTGCTACAAAGTACATAGATTCATCTTTAATAACAGTCACCTTCCAGTGATGGTTTTACCACTTCAGCTACCTTACCATAATATAGTACCATTTCTTTCTAACATTTGTGCTGTTGTCAAGATACAGCTTAATTTTTTCCCCCCACACCTTACTATTTTTGTTAAATAATCAATTATCTTTAAGGATATTTAAATAACAAGAAAAATATCTTATATATTCACCAGGTAGTTACAACTTTTAGCGCTCTCCATAAAGTCTATATTTCTGTTACCACTTCCGTCTGCCTGACAGACTTCCATTAACAGATGTTGTTATGAATTCTTTGTTTCTGCATTTAGAAAAAAGTCTGTATTTTGCCTTCATTTTTTCAGATTTATTCTGCTCAGTAATTTACAAATATTGCTCTACTGTCATCACACTGTCATTTCTACCAGTGAGCATTGGTTGCTGTTTGTCTTACTACCTTACTTTTCACTTCTAGGCACAGCTCATTCGCTGTATCTCATATGTGCAACATCTCATTATTGCTAATAAGTACTCATCTGTGTTTTTGCAGGGCTCGATACACTCCGTTACTTTTTATCGGTTAATAGTACTCTGTTATATAGATGTACCACAGTTTGTTCATCTCGTTTATTAAAGGATATCTTGGTTGCAATTATAAAAAAAAAGCTGCTATAGATATTCACATGAAAGTGTTTGTATGGACATAAGTTTCAAATCAGTTTGGTAAATTCCCAGGAGAATGTTTGCAGGGTTGTGTGGTAAAACTGTTTGGATTTGTAAGGAACTGCCAAATGCGTTCCCAGAGTGGCTGCATGATTCTACATTCCCACCAGCAGTGAACAAGAGTCCCTCTTGCTCTGCATTCTCACTCACAGTAACCACTGTGAGTGGTTTCAATTTTTTGGATTTTAGTCATTCTAATAGGTGTGCGGTGATAGCTTATTATGGTTTTTTTTTTTTTTAAAGATTTTATTTATTTGACAGGCAGAGATTACAAGTAGGCAGAGAGGCAAGCAGAGAGAGAGAGAGGAAGAAGCAGGCTCTCCGCAGAGCAGAGAGCCCGATGCGGGGCTCGATCCCAGGACGCTGGGACCATGACCCGAGTCGAAGGCAGAGGCTTTAACCCACTGAGCCACCCAGGCGCCCCAGCTTATTATGGTTTTTAATTTGCCTTTCCCTAATGACATTTGATTTTGGTCATGTTTTCATATGCTAATTGGCCACCTGTCTTATGTTCTTTAATGAAATAATTGTTCATATCTTTTGCCTGTTTTTTTAAATTGGATTGTTTGTTTTCTTATTGTTGAGTTTTAAAAATTTTATATAAATTCTGGATACCAGTCCTTTATCAGATACATGATTTGCAAATATTTTCTCCCAGTCCAGTCTGTGGCTGTCTTTTCATTCCCTTAATAGTGTCTTTTTAATTATGGAAAAATTGTGTCTTTTTTATTATGGAAAAATCCATTGTTAAGAATTTTTTTTCTTTCATGGTTCATGCTGTTGATGCATCTAGAAATTTATCATCAAATTCATGGTTATGCATATTTTATCCTATGTTTTGTTTGAAAAGTTTTGTCACTGTGCTTTACAGGTAGGTTTGTAATCCCTTTTGAATTAACTTTTAAGGCTTAAAGTCTATCTTGGTTCAGTTTGGGAGTTTGTCTTTTTTTTTTTTTTTTTGGCATATGGATGTTCACTTGTTTCGGTACCATTTTTTGAGAAAGCTGTCTTTTTACTACTGAGTTGTCTTTGCCCCTTTGTTAAAAATTTATTGACTCTGTATCAGTCTCTTTTTAGGCTCTCTTTCTGTCCTTTCGATTTATGGGTCTGTTTTTTCCCAATTCACAGTGTTTTGATTACTCTAGCTTTATAATAAGCATTAAAATCCTATAACATGAGTCCTTCAACTTTGTTCTTTTTCAGAATTATTTTGGTCATTCTAGTTCACTTTTTTCCTTATCAGTTTAGGATCACCTTGTTGATACCTACCAAAAAGCTTACTGGGATTTTGATGGGATTGTCTTGAATGTATATATCAGACTGGCAAGAATATGCACCTTAACAATATCGTATCATGGGCGCCTGGGTGGCTCAGTGGGTTAAGCCGCTGCCTTCGGCTCAGGTCATGATCTCAGGGTCCTGGGATCGAGGCCAGCATCGGGCTCTCTGCTCAGCAGGGAGCCTGCTTCCTCCTCTCTCTCTGCCTGCCTCTCTGCCTGCTTGTGATCTCTCTCTGTCAAATAAATAAATAAAACCTTTAAAAAAAAAAAAAAAACAATATCGTATCTTCCCACTTATGAACTTGGTACATCTCTCAATTCATTTAGATCTTTTTTTAATGACTGTTTTGTAGTTTTCACCTATAGATCTTGTGCATGTTTTGTTAGATTTTACCTAAGTAATTTTTTTGGTACTAATGCATATTAATTTTTTTTAAAAATAGATTTTATTTATTTATTTGACAGAGAGAGCACAAGTAGGGGGAGCAGCAGAGGGAGAGGGAGAAACAGGCTCTCTGCTGAGCAGGGAGCCTGATGTGGGGCTCAATCCCAGGACCCTGGGATCATGACCCAAGCCAAAGGCAGATGCTAAACTAAGCCACCTAGTGCCCCGACTGAGCCACCCTGCTGCCTCTAATTTGTATTAACTTTTAAAATATTTTCAGATTTTAATTTTTCATTGCTAGTATAAAGGAATGCATTCAACTTCAGTATGTTGCTTTTGTGTCCTGTGACTACTAAACTTACTAGTTTTATGAGGGTTTTTTTGTAGATTCTTCGGAATTTTTTTTTAAAGATTGTATTTACTTGAGAAAGAGAGGGAAAGGGAGAGAGCATGAGCAAGGGGGGCGCAGGCAGAGGGAGAGGGAGAAGCAGACTCCCCGCTGAGCAGGGAGCCTGATGCGGAACTGGATCCTTAGGACCCTGGAATCATGACCTGAGCCAAAGGCAAGTACTTAAAACAACTGAGCCACCCAGGTGCCCCAAATTAGTTTTCTGAATTATGTTCATTTTAACTAATTTGAAATAAAATCAGCAAACTTCTTTCCTCCTCTTTGGAATATACTTAAAAAGGAATGTGTAAAACATGGTTCTTCCCTCCTTATGGAGAAATTGCTGTTTGTCATTTTTTCAGTTTGATAGCTTGATAGCTCACTTAAGAAAGACAGTTGTTCTTAAGACAGCAAAGTAATTTAATTTCATTTGTTTTATCAATTTGCAGACAATTTGTCTGGAATCCATAAAGTTGCTTTTTTTAATAGCTAATTCTGACCATATGTTTGCAGACTTAGGAGACTGTGTTTAGTGTTAATATATTTACATGGGATCACAAGACGGAATTTTCGGTTATATGAATCCACAATGTGCGTTAATTAATTATGTATTTTTAAAATTGCCAATTATTTATAATAATTTACCACATGTAAATGGAGCAACTTTCCCCTTTTTCATTTTTTTTCTTTCTCTTTCCTTTATTTTTTTTTCTTTTTTTCAAGTAGGATCCATGCCTAGGGTGGAGCCCAACATAGGGTTTGAATGCACGACCTTGAGATGAAGATCTGAGCTGAAATTCAGAGTGAGACACTTAACTAACTGAACCACCCAGGCACCGCCCCCCCTTTTTATAATACACAATACTATGAAATGAACTTTATTGCCAGGGCAAGTTCAAGAAAGTATCCCTATTTCTAAGACCAAATTGAAGTATGCTTTATTATCTACCTAGGCTTACTTAGTAGAATTGATCCAGAGTTTGTTTGTGTGGTAGATTTGGCTCCAGTTCTATACCCATTCCTAAATTCACTTTCCATGTGACTTTATAGTTACATATATTTCCTTTCCTATTGACTTGGGCTATAATCATATTATTTTGATCAAACAGAATGAGGCAGAAGTTGAAGATATATGCCATTTCAAACCCAGTCATTGAAGAAAAAGGCCTCGAGTGTTTCCTCTTGTCTTACTCAATGCAGTTATTGTTGTGAGAAACATGCTCAGGAGGATGAAAAGTCTTTGGAACCAGTCCATGCTTTATTGCCCAGAGTGAATATGTCACATCATCAGCACTCCAGAAGCTTCCCCTTCTGGCTCCTTCCAGTCACTACCACCCCCCCCCCCACAAGTGGTGGCTTTTGTGAACCATGGATTACTTTTTACCCTCTTGCCTTGCACATCCCCAGTTGTTTGGCAGAAATCCTGAGGGAAAATCAGCAATGTGTTGGAAGTTCCCCAAATCTACAAAGCTCTTTTGGTTTTGTACTCTTATATTCAAAAAACACTTCATGTAACAGTTTAGTTTTTTAAAAAAATTTCTCAATTTACAGTGTAATTCCTAAGATCTTGGCATTTTTAGCTTGTTATTCTACCTCCTTCATGACCATATTATAATTAGGAATTAGAATTGTGGCTGTGAATCCTTGTTAGCCATTAAGTAGTTACGACATTCTTCTTTCAGAATGCTTAGCATACCAAGGCAGGAGAGAATACTTGGACTTTCTATTAAAAGTGGTAATGTGTGTTTAAACCAAAAATGGCTTTGATCATTTATCAATTGGAATTCCCATTTTCTCTTTAACTCTCTATTACTTTGTTGTGACCTTGTACAAAGGCATTACATGTATTTTATCTACTTTTAAAAATTGCTTTATTTTCTTGGAAAGCAAGCCATCTGCACTTAAAGCATCTGAGCAAGAAACACAGACCCATAGAAAGAAATTCCACACAGCTGTATAATATAGTGGTTGAAAAAAAATGTAAGACCTATTTGGATTTAGTACAAGGATATGTTCCATTTAAGTTGCATGAATTTGGTCAAATTATTTTTTAAGCCTCCTACTCCCTCTATGATGTGTGTGTATATGTATAACAGATTCTATCTCATGATTATTGAGAAGGTGGTATATGATGAAAAGACATACATAACCTTAACATAGTGCTTGGTGCATAGTAAACACAAAGAGCTCCTCGATGGTGTTATTGTTATTGGTAATTACTACTACTATTGCTCGATATTTCACTGGAAATAGGAAGATCTAAGTAATTTTTCAAGGCCTTATTAAAAACATTCTTCTTCCTATGCTTTAGGCATTGTAGGCTTTAATATCCTATAGATTACTATTAAGACCTTGAGACACTTTTTCCCTCCAAATCTTTTAATCTTTTAGTTAAATGTATCTGTTTATATGAATTTTTCAAAATAGTCATATTCATTTTCTATAGCTGCTATAACAGATGATCATGGACTTAGTGATACAACACAGATTTATTATCTTACAGTTCTGGAGGTCAGTTCAAAAATCAGTCTCCGTGCTGATTACAGTGTCAACAGTGCTGCAATTCTTCCAGAGGCTCTAGGAGAGAATCTTTTCTCTCTTCCTTTCTCAGCCTTTAGAGTTTGCCAGTATTCCTTAGCTTCTGGACCTGTGATAATCCAACCTTTTTTCTGTCATCCTAACTCATTATCTGACTCTGACTCCTCTTCCTCCTTATGAGGACCCCTGTGATTATATTGGGCATTCCCATATAATCTAGGATAATCTTCCTATCTCAAGATCCTTAATTTAATTATATATGTAAAGTTACTTTTTCTGGGTAATGTGACATATATTTACAGGAATTTGGGATGAGGACATGGAACTCTTTGGGTGTGTCGGTATTTTGCCTGCCACAGTCCATCCTCTGGCCCCCAGAGATTACTGTCTGTCCCACATGTAAAATACATTCACCTCATCCCAACATTCCTAAACTCTTAGCCCATTACAGTTTCAACTGAAAGTTTAAAAATCTCTTCAAAATCCTATCAGCTCAGAAGTTCAAATCTCATTATCTAAATCATCTAAATTAGGCATAGGTGAGGTTCTGGGTACAATTTATCTTAAAACACAGATCCTATTCATCTGTGGAAGTTGTGAAGTTGAATAAACAAGTTATCTGCTCCCAAAAGACAGTGGTGGGACAGGCATAAGATAGAAGTTGTAAATATTCTCATCAGAAAGGCAGTAAGTGAAAGGAAAATCGAGTTATTGGTTCCTGGCAATTTTTAAATTCAGCCTTGGAAAATCTATTAGGTTTGAATACCTGGGAAAAATCCTCTTTGATTTGAGGTTCTCCTCTTGTGGACTCATGGCTCTGTCCTTTGGATCATCTTTCCTTTTTCATGAAGGGTAGCACTTGTTTGCAGCTGAGTAGTTTCATCAGCCTGATTCCAGCTTATGGTATTTGGGGAGTCCAAGAACCTTCTTTTATTTTGTCCTCTCTCTGCTAGTAGGTAAGACAGAGCTAACAGGGCTTTTAGTTTTTTAACATTCTCGAGAACCTTGTAGATTGGGGATTCCTTCTATTATCAATGAGCTCCTCTGTATGTATTTCCTGAATGATCCCATCTCTATATCTGGATTCTGCCTCAATGGCTGAAGGTATCTGTGAGTCACATGCCTAATCTGTTCTAAGATCCCTCTGTGTGTTTGAGTAATAAGACTTTTTGATCGTCCCAAGGCAATATCCAGAGGTTGCCTAGCATATTTTTGGGCAAAGTCCCCTTTGCTATTTAATGTAACTTAGTCACAGGAGGGGGCAGGGGAAGGGGTAGAAAGGAGAGGTAGAGAGACTCTTAAGCAGGCTTCATGTTCCGTAGAGAGGCACAGGCAGGGCTGGATCTCACAACCTTGAGATCATGACCTGAGTGAAATCAAGAGTTGGATGCTTAACTGACAGAGCCACCCAGGGACCTCAAGAGTTTATTTTTTTAATTCCAGGTACATCTTTAGTAATACACTCATCCCACACACACATATTATGTATATATGCATTTGTAACCAAATAGTGTTACAATAACTGTTATTCATTAGGGCAATACATGTATTTTGGTTATACCATCTTGGGCCTCTGATCCATTATAATTTGTTTTTGACACAGCAGAAATGACTTCCTGTCTAGCCATTTGTACTTCTAATCTAACTGAAATTGTATATATCTCATTTCCTCTGGCGTTTGTGTGTGAATTTACATTATCTGATTTTAAAATATTTTTATAAATTTCATAAGGTACCTGTGATTTATTTAAGTACCTTTTAGGCTTTTCAGTTTAAAATGACATTTTAACATGGCTCAATTTAACTTTCTTTTTGTTTTATCTGGTACTGTGCTCTGTAGAATAAATTCTCATTGATAAACTCACACTTCTATATTTTGTTTCATATCTGTTTTGATTTATCTAATCTTCATCTAATGTTACTTTCCAAAAGTCTTATTAGATAACACAAAAATATTGTCAAATGTTCTGAAGCTTCTCATTGGTCTCTTCAAATCAGTCTTATTTTGTATATATCTGACAGGATTTTTTTTTTTCTTTTGTATTTTTGTGCTTAAGCATTGGCTATTCTAGGAACTTTGTAAATAATTCTTGAAGTTGTGTTCATTGTTGATGAAATACATTTTTAACACTCAATTACCTTTCCAGCATCTAATACATTTTCAATCTTTAATGTTATTTTGCAGTTGTAAGTTGTTGTTTAGTAGTGGATATTCACTGCAGTGCTTTAGGGAGAGTTGTGGCAATTTTTAAGGAGCACAATAAAGTTGTATATCATCGATTTTTTTTAAATTCTATTTTAGAAACATATGTTAATGCTACAAATTTTAAGAACAACTTCTTAGTTTCTTATGCACTGAGTTGAGAAACTATTTGTTATTTTTACCATTGTAAACACTTTTACATCTTTTATATCAAATATATCAAGAATGATATATTTTTTAAGATTTTATTTATTTATTTGTCAGAGAGAGAGAGAGCCTGCGCACACAAGCAGAGGGAGCAATAGGGAGCAGACAGAGGGAGAAGCAGACCCACTGAGCAAGGAACCAGATATGGGGCTCAATCCCAGGTCCCTGGGATCATGACTTGAGCCAAAGGCAAACAGCCAACTGACGGAACCATCCAGATGTCCCATCCCAAGAGTGATAATATCTGATATATTTCATTATCTCTATGATGTGATTTTGAGGAAAAAAGAAAGTATAATAAGGCTCTCTGAATAGGCAGGTATCAAGGTAACCTGTAGTGATAAGAATAAATAATGGCAATGTAGAAAATAATAGTGATTTTTATTCATGTTTACAGCTCAGAAAACTGAAATTCACAGAGGTTGTATAACTTGGGCAATCAATTATTAAGTAGTCTAGCAATCTGGATACAGCTCTTTCTATACTTGAAGTTCTAACTCTTTAATTACCAGTGTTACTTTTATGCTAGACTAGCGGTTGGTTTTGAGGTGAAAACTGAAATAGATTACATATTTTATGTATTGTATTGAGATAGGATGTCCTAATTGATTATAAATACATACAGTTTGGGCACCTGGGTGGCTCAGTTGGTTGGGCGGCTGCCTTCAGCTTAGGTCATGATCCTGAGTCCTGGGATCGAGTCCCGCATCAGGCTTCCTGCTCAGCATGGGGTCTGCTTCTCCCTCTGACCCCTTCCGCTCTCATGCTCTCTCCCTTTCTCACTCTCTCTCTCAAGTAAGTAAATAAAATCTTAAAAAATAAAAATAAAAATACATACAGTTTCCCACACCTCAAATAATTTTCTTACATACTTAAGTTTCCTCTAATTTCCAGTATTATAACAGAGATTAATGTTTAAGTGTCAGTCTTTGCCATATTGACAGCAACATATATAATCTTACCATTTTATACAAATAGTCACTTCATACAATTAAGTGTTTAAAAGACCGTTGACACCATTTCAAATATTTTATTGGCTTATTTTTATTTATGCTCAGCCTGGCCATTTGTGTTTACATTAGTCAACTCCATGTTATATAGCTGTCTTGTCCTAAAACAAGTCTTCTCTTTAGTTCAATCATTTCCCTTCCTTTTGTTTATTTATGTAGTTTTCTATTTTCCGTGCTACAACAGTGTCTGTTCTCTATCAAGCTAAGTCTCTCCCTTGCTAGCTAAGGAAATTAATCTTTTGTAACTCACCCTATTGGGAGATGTTTTGCCCTTATTTTAAAATTCGTTATTAATTACTTATAAATATTTATACTACATAGTGTGTACTTTTAAATAGTTTTCCCTGAGAAAAAAGTTTTCTACTTTGTTTTTAATGTGTGTGTATATACATATTTTTTACTTGTTACTCGGTAAATTTTCATATATAGAATTAACTTACCAAAAGTCTAAGTTAATATTTTTATTCTTCACTCATTGGACACAATTCTATTAACTGTACTCCAGTTTGTATGTTGTCATTGTTACATATTTGAGTTAAAGGGTTTCTTATTTGTGGAGCATAACAAATAGCATGGAGGACAAGGGGCATTAGAGAGGAGAAGGGAATTTGGGTAAATTGGAAGGGGAGGTGAATCATGAGAGACTATGGACTCTGAAAAACAATCTGAGGGGTTTGAAGTGGCGGGGAGGGGCGGGGAGGTTGGGGTACCAGGTGGTGGGTATTATAGAGGGCACGGCTTGCAAGGAGCACTGGGTGTGGTGAAAAAATAATGAATAATGTTTTTCTGAAAATAAATAAATTGGAAAAAAAATCAAAAAAAAAGATAAAGGGTTTCTTAAAAAGGCTTTGAGTTACAGCTTAAAAAAAGAAAACACCACAAATTATTTCTTGCATCTCAGACCTACCTGGCATCAGATACCTTCTGTTTGAAGTATATTCTTTAGCGCTTTTCTTGTGTGTGTGAGAATTTCTTGGCGTTGATCTAAATTTTTGTTTGCCTAAAAGTGTTCTTATTTCAACTTCATTCTTAAAATTCTAAGTTGATGGTTACATTTTGCCAGCTCATTGAAGATCTCATCTTCTCCTATCTTCTGGCTTCCATTTTTGTTCCCTCTAGTCATCTGTTTGCATAATTCTCAGTCTCTTCTCTGTATGTGTTTTGTTCTATGGTTTCATTGTGACGAATCTAGGTACGAATTTCTTTCTATTTTCCCTGCTTAGGGGTCATGTGTTATCTTGAATCTGTCAATTTGTATTTTATTTCTAGCAAAACATTTTTAGTTGTTATTCCTTATATATTGCTGTTGCCCCTTTCATTCTTTGCCTTCAGGCAACTTTAGGTAGATACATTTTTGATCACTTTATTTTATCCTTTATATCTTGTCATCTCCATATTATCTTTGTTTCTCTAAGCAACTTTCTGGCTAACTTTTTCAAATCTCTTTTAAAACCTGTTTCTCTTCTCTTTTCTGTCTAAGCTACTGTGCTAAGTCCTTCCATTGAAATTTTAAATGTCAGCCATGTTTTTATTTAGCCAGAAAGTTATAGTTGGGTCTCCAGGTCAGTTTGGTCATTCTTTATTGTTTTCTGTCCTCTGTTCATGTTTTCATCTTTCTGTTTTCTTTAATTAGGCATATTAAATATAATTATATGAGGCCTTTTAAGTCTGTTCCTGCTGTCGTTTTGCTGATTCTCACTTTTGGTGTTTTATTGCTGTGTAGTTACTGATTTTTTTTTTCCTGTGAATTGCATGTTTGCAGTTTTATCTTTGGGAATTCTTTGTGGTTTGTGATAAAAGTAGGTTTTTCCAACGTAGATTCAGGTTTTTTCCCAAAGTGCTGTCATATAGTGCTCTCTGTAATCTAGATTATCATTTTGCACCACCCTCATTTTGCACCACCTGGGTAGTATAAATTTTAACTGAAAATATACATGAAGGGAGATTCATGGTAGCAAATTCTTAGGATGATTTGTGTAGTCACGTAAGTTTTTCATTTTCCTACCATAGCATCTTTATAATACAAATGTAGGAAAGGGATTTAAGAAACAAAGGTTGCTCAGTTGACTCTATTTCATGTGTACGTGTGTGTGTGTGTGTGTGTGTGCACATGCACCAAAGCACATAAACATGTGCTCTACAAGGGAATGCCCTTTGATGAGACAGCAAAAATACTGGAGATGGTAGTGGAAGAGAAGATTAGACATTAGCTTTAAGCTCTCATACTTTGATTATCTTCATAAAAATCCAAAGGAGTCTTAAAAAAAAAAAACAAACAAAAAACTCCTAGAACTATTAAATGAGTTTAAAGTATTATGGGATAAAAGATCGGCATACCAAAAAAAAAAAAAAAAAAATCAATGTACAAATATCTATCACAATGAAGAACTGGAAACTGAAATTTTAAAAACTGCCATTTACAACATATCCCCCACAAATGAAACAATTTGATATTAAACACATCAAAACTGAAGGCTAAAAGCTACAAAGTATTGACAAAAGAAATTAGAGAAAACCAAAGTACATGGACAGACCAGCTGTGTTCAGGGAGTGGAAGCTTCAGCAAAGTGGAGATATTAATTATCCTAGAATTGAAGATCCCTATCAAAGTCCCAGCAAGGGGCACCTGGGTGGCTCAGTGGGTTAAAGCCTCTGCCTTCGGCTCGGGTCATGATCCCAGGGTCCTGGGATCGAGCCCCACATCGGGCTCTCTGCACAGTAGGGAGCCTGCTTCCCCTCCTCTCTCTCTGCCTGCTTGTGATCTCTGTCTGTCAAATAAATAAGTAAAATCTAAAAATTAAAAAAAAAAAAAGCCCCAGCAAGATTCTTTGAAGATATAATCAAAGCAGTTCAATTCTAAAATTTATATGGAAAGATAAGGAAGTTGGAATATTTAAAATAGTTTTTTAAAAGAAATAAAAAGTTGAAAGACTCCCACTATGCAGTTTAGCTGGAGTAATCCAATGTAGTACTGGCAAAAGAATAAACCTTTTGATTCATGGAATAGAATATAGACTCCAGAACTGGAGCAACACAAGTTTGGCTACTGATTTTTGACAAAGGTGTAATAGTGACCTTGGTTAGGGAAAAAGTTCTTTGATAGGACACTGAAAACATGATCCATAAAAGAAAAATAATGATTAATTAGGCTTTATCAGCATAAAAGTTATATCCATGCAAGACACTGTAAAAGAGAATGAAAAAAAAAAAAGACTGGGAATAAACATTTGCAAATCATATATCTAACAAAGGAGGTAAACTTAGAGTATATAAAGAAGCTTCAAAATAAGAAAACACCCTCATTTTAAAAAGGAAAAATATTAGAACTAACCTGTAGGAGAGGAAAAATTTCTTCTATCCTTTTGAATTCTCAGCTGGGACCCCTGTAGCAAAGGCTAGATTTATAGCAAAGAATCATATAAATTTATTTAATATAAGTTTTAAGTAATGCAGGAAGCTTTATTAAAAATGAAGACTTGGGATGCCTGGGTGGCTCAGTGAGTTAAGCATCTGCTTTCAGCCCAGAGTCCTGGCATCAAACCCGTATCAGGCTCCCTGTGCAGTAGGGAGCCTGCTTCTCCTTCTCCTGCTCCCCCTGCTTGTGCTCTTTCTGTTAAATAAATAAATAAAATCTTAAAGAAAGAAAGGCAGACCTGAAGAAATGGTTAAGCCTGAGCATTTATGCTATGTTTGATGAAGAGTGGAAGTCATGGAACACTGGTAGGACAAACGTGAACAAAGTGTAGTAAAATGTAGGAAATTTATAGCAAAGCTTGTTTTTTCAAATTCCACTGTCCCTTCATCTTTGGAGGTAAAGATGTTCTTTTCCTCTGGGTATAGGTAAGGCACCTCTCATATTAGAATGTTATAGTCTGCTTCAAGGAAAGGTTCAGAAAGTCCTTTCTGCACATTCCATATTTCAGATTCCTTCAGCTTGAAATACACAGTATGTCAAGGTGCCATCCAGCCATTTTTGGGGGTTAGCGTGTCCTGAACCCTAACACACAAATGGCAAATGTCGCCAAAGAGAATACAAATGGCAAGTAAACATGTGAAAAGATGCTCAACAATTTTACTCATTAGGAAATGCAAATTAAAGCCACAATGAAATACCATTTCATATGTATGATGGGTAGAATCTTTAAAAATACAATAGTGTTACTCTGGTTTCTCTTCAGATTGTATAAATCTTTCGCTTTTTACTAAAAATACAATAGTGTTGTCAGTGATACAGAAGAACTGGAATTCTCTTATTTCTGGTGCTATGCAAATGGCATAGCCACGTTAGAAAAAATTTGACAGTTTCTTATAAATGTAAATTTATTGTGTGACTCAGTCCCAGCTCTAGGCATTTATGAGAAATGAAACGAGAGACATGAAAACTTATCACACAAAATCCTGAATGTAAATGAATTTTAGGTGCCCTACACATGGCCAAAAATCAGAAACAACCCAAATATCTCAGTGAGTGAATGAACATACAAACTGGTAAATTCATTTGATATAATACTACTCTGCAGCAAAAAGGATCAAACCATTGTTATACACAACAACATGGGTAAGTCTCAAATGCAGAATTAATCATATTTTCATGTTCCAAAGTTCAAGGACCTGGAGTTTTGCATAACAAATAACATTAATGTACTGAATGAAGTTTTTCCCTGTCCTAGGTAAGTTGTTAGTTTAGATAAATCTTCAGATAAGTATGAAATTACTCAATCCTTTCACTGTAGCAAAGGCCAAAAAAAGCAAGTGACTCTATTTAGGGGTATCTGGACTTTATATATGAAATGCTTGAATATATAAATATATATGCTCTATTTATATAGTTTATAATAATTATATTAGGCAACTTAAGGCATCACATTACTATTACTAGTTCTTAATTTTCATGGGCCATATTGCAAATTGACATTTTTAGTAATATCTTGAATATAGGGTTCAAATTAATCTTTAAACATTTTTATGAATTAGGCAACCATATGTGAACAAGGAATTATGTATTTTAAATTTTATATAGTCAGGTTGCATCCTTTGGTTTGTTTCAATTGGGAGTCTTAATGTATCCTCCTTTTATTTTGTGGACCCTGTGAGATAAGGATCAGGCATAGTTTCTACTGATAAAGAACCTAGGATCCGTGTAAAGAAATGTTTACTCACCTTTGGTCACAGAAATATTCTCCGATGTTTTCCCCTAAAAGTTTTAAAACTTTGGCTTTTATGTTTAGAGTTTCTTGCTTTTTAACTTGAGTTAAAATTATATATGCTGTGAGGTAGGGGTTGAAGTAGTTTTTTCCACATAGCTAGCTATTCATTTGTTTCAGCACCATTTGTTGACAGGCTTTCCTTTACCCATTGTTGCTCTGTCATCTTTGTTAATAATAAATATCTATTCCTAGACTCTCTGTGACTTCTCACTTTTTATGCCAATACAATCTTGATTACTGTGGCTTTATTGTAAATGTCTAATTGTTCATAATTTGTGCAGATTGTTTTGGCTATTCTAGTTCTTGGCATTTTTATACAAATTTCAGAAATAGGGTGTCAGTTTCTATTTAAAAAAAAAAACTTTCTGAGGTTATCATTAGGAGGCTGTTGAACCCATAAATTAATCAGCAGAAAATGGACATCTTAATAATAATGTATCTTCCAGTCTTTGAAAATGTTATATCTCTCCATTTAGTTACTTGTTTAATTTTTCTCTCCGGTGTTTTAAAGTTTTCAATGTAGAAGTTTTGTGTACTTTTTGTTAAATACATTCCTAAGTACTTCGTTCTTTGACATTATTTTACATGGAGGTTGTTTAAAATTTCATTTTCCAATTTGCTGCTAGCATTTACCAACATAATTAATATTTGTCCACTGATCTTGTACACTGAGACATTCCTCAGCTCATTTATAAGTTCACACAGATTTATTGTTGCTCTTGTTGATTCCTTGGTGTTTTCTACTTAAATAATCATGTAATTTGCGAATAGAAACAATTCTTCCTTACCCATCTGTATACTTTTCATTTTTCTCTAATTTGTTTTCCTGGCAAGACCTTTAGTACAATGTTGAACATAGCAGACATCATTGCCTTTTTTTGATCTTGAGGAAAACATTGAGTCTATCATATTGTATATATTAGCTTTAAGCTTTTCATAGATTTACTTATCAAGTTAAGTTTCCATCTAGTTTAGTTTTCTGAATATTTTTTTGGGAATGGATGTTGAATCATTTCCAATGCTTCTTTTGCATTTATTTGAAAGTATCAGATAGTTTTTCTTATTCAGTTAAAATGGTAGGTTTCATTGACTTCATACTAACCTCTTATTCCTGGGAAATAATTCCTTATCAGATTGTGATGTATTATCTTTTTATATATTGCTGGATTCAATTTACCTAGGCTTTTTATTGCCGTTTATAAGATACATTGTTCTACAATTTTCCTTTCTTGTAGTATCCTTTTCAAGTCTTGATATTAAGGTTATGGAGGTCCAATAAAATGGGGAGGGAAAGTTACTTCATCCTATTTCCCCAAAAAGTTTGTGTAAGATTATTCCATTTATTCCATCACTGATAGAATTCACCAGCGAAGCTTTCTAGCCTGAAGTTGCCTTTATTAAACTTAATAGTAAATTTGTATTTTCTAATTCATCATTTCAGTTTTTGTCCATTGTGTTTTTCAAGGCATTTCCCTTTTGTCTGTGTTGAATTTTTTGGCATCATTAGTTCATAATAGTCCATTATTCTTTTGTTTCAGTACTTTGAGGATGTTATTTTACTTTTTTCTGACCTACATTGTTTTTGGTAAGTAAATTATGATTAGTATAATTTTTTACATGCATATAGTAAGTTGTTTTTCTTTCCCTTTTCCCTTTTATTATAGTGTATCTAGGTGTGATTTTCTTTCCAGGATAAGGTTCACTAATGTTTTTGAATATTTACATCTATATTTTTTAGCTATATGGGGAAATTTCAGCCATCATTTTTTTCAAATATGTTTCCTGAATTTTTATTTTACTTTCCTAACCTGGGACTTCTTGTATGTTATACCTTGTAATATTATCCCAAAGTTTATTCAATCTGTTTGATTTTAAAATCATTTTTTTCTTTCGGTTTCTTAGATTAGATGGTATATACTCAGCCATCTTGAAACTCACCGACTCATCTTTCTGATACTTCCTATTTGCTTTTCAAAGCTCATTTAGTGAAACTTTCATTTCACATTCTGAATTTTTTAATTCTAAAATATCCATTTTTTAATTCTTCTAGTTACTCTTTCTCCATGTAGGTTTTCTTAATCTGTTTCTCTATTATAAGCATAATCACAATAGATATTTTAAATCTGTGTTGGATAACTCCAGCATCTGAGTCATTTTAGGGTCAGTCTTCATGGCTTGGCTTTATGGGTCATTGATTGACTTTTGGGGTTACCTTCTTCATATCATGAATGACACATTATAGATAATTTGTATTTTTTTCTCCCTTTTTAGGAGTTTTGAATTTTGTTTTGGTTTGTTTTCCCTGGATTCAGATACCACACTGTCTTTTCCAAGACGGGGCAGTAGCTGAAGTCTTTGCTCAGTTCATTTAGTCCTAGGTGGAGGCTGTGTATGTGTAATTCAAGTGTCAACCCAGAGATTTAAACACAGTTTAATACATAGAATTTGTGTACTTCATTTATTCTTGCTGGAATATTTCTCTTCAGTTTCCCCCAGCCATTATCATCCTTTATTCCCTTTTCTGATGTAACAATAGATAAGACTTTCTCCAAAATATTTATTGTATTTATGGAAAGCTGCACTTTGGTAAAAAGCCATTAAGAACAAGAAGCTCACACAGTGTTCCCTTTTTCCAGTTGGCAACTCCCTTCCTTAGTCTTCCGTTCCTGGTTAACCTCCAGTACTTTGAGTTAGGTTTTTTTTCTTTTTTTTAAATATCTGGAGTTTTTGTGCTAGAGCTTTATACTGTTATCTGTGAGAGGTTTGGTTCAAAATAAATTACAAGAAGTGGGATTCCCTTTATTCTCTTCTTTATTCCCTTTATTCTCCTTTTGATTTGTGGAACACGTGTATGATATTTTCTCTTATTTTTATATTGGCAATTAGTGTTTTTCCCCTTTTTTATTAGTTTTGAAAAAGGTCCTGTCAATTTTATAAATCCTCAAAAAGTCAGCTTTGGGAATTCTAAATTATTTTTCATGTCTGTTTTATATTTTCTTTGCTTCTGCTTTTATAATGTATTCTTTCCGTCCACTTACTTTGGGCTTAATTTGCTAATCATTTTCTGTCATCTTAAGAAGAAAACTGAGATCATTGTTTTAAGCCTGTCTTCATTTTTAACGTAAACATTTAAAGATGTAAATATCCATTTAAGCTCTGATTCAGAATCATTCCACAAATTGTGAAATACTATATTTGCATTGTCATTCAGTTTAAAATATTTTTGAATTAAAAAAAATTTTTTTTGATACATGAGCTATTTAATAGTATATAGCTATTGATTTCTAATTTAATTCCTTTATGCTGAAAGAACATACTCTGTATAACTTTACCCTTTGAAATTTAATAATAGTTGTATTACAGCCCAGTATGTGGTATATCTTGATGAACATTTTGTGTACACTTGAAAAAAATTTTACAATTTTGGGAGTAATATTTTCTAAATTTAAATATTAATTGGATCAAGGTGCTTGATGCTATCATTTGAAATAGTGTTCCTAAGTATATATGCCTTTGTTGTTTTATATATATATATATATATATATATATATATGAATAATGTGTTTACCCTTTTATCGTTATGAAATTTTCCTCTATATCTGTGATAATACTTCTCTCAAAGTCTATTTTATTTTATATTAATATGATCACAACAACTCTCCTATGTTTACTGTTTCTGTGATATGTCTCATTCTATTCTTTATACTTATAATCTATTACTTTTATTTCCAGTGCATCTCTTATATATAGCATATAGTTGAGTATTTTTTTTTAATTCAATCTGACACTATCTGTGTTTTAATCATGAATGCTTTAGTCTTTTCTATTTATTTAATTATTGATATGGTTTAATTTAGGCCTTCCATTGTGCTCTTTGTTTACTGTTTGTCATATTTGTCTTTTATCTCTGAGACTCATTTCCTGCCTTATTTTGTGTAAGTTGAATATTCAGCATATTATATTGATTCCTCTACTGGAATTTTAGCTCTACCACTTTACTGTTTGGTGTTGCTGTAAGAATTACCATATGCACTTTAAATTACCAAAGTCTACTTAGAGTTAATATTGTATTCCTTCTTGTTAAAAGAACCTTGTAGAAGTGGAATAGCATTCACCCAGTACTCTGAACCTTAATTTGTTTACCTTTTGTAGATTATAAGAAGTTTTGGTCTTTGTTCAGACATGATGAGTTATTTGGAACCAATTTGCATCTTTTGCTTTTAAATTTAGTAGAATGTGTCCATATCAACTTTTATTCTAGTAAGTTAGCCCCATTATTAAGATGTGGCCTCTCTGAGGACACTATCAAATACCTTTTGTATTATATAGTGTCTCTACTCTGATAGGAATGCTATTTTCATCCATGTGCAAACTCTGCCTTCTATTGGCCATTGGTTCTTTCACTGACTTCATGGTGTTTTACTCTGTGAGTATGCAGATTGGTACTCAAAGACTGCATCCCTCAGTAGATGTCCAGAACATTCACTCTTTGTAGCACTTTCCCTTGTGTTACTGACTTTGAAAAGACTGGCATCTGTGGCATATATATATATATATATAGTCTATATCTGCGTAACTCAACAAGCCTACCAGGTTCCGCTTGGATTGCTTCTCACTGTGCTATAGCCTAGCAACTTCTTGAGCAGTAAGCTGCGTTGATAGTATGGGTTACCTAACTTTTTCTTATCTTTTCTCTGGTAGCATAATGTGTTGTCCTTATCCTACATCTGAACACAGTTGTTTCATATGTTTTGTCCATTTTTCTAATGATGAATGATAGGAGGGCAATTTTTGTCTTAATTCATCCCTTATGGTGGAAGCAGAAGCTTTTAAAAAGACAAGTTTTTATGAGCATGATTAAAAGAGGGTTTTTTGGTGGTTCCAGGTCACTAAAATTCTAGGCATAGTTTTACTTTAGGTCATCTGTGTTCTTAAGTTTAACAGATATCCAGCTTACAAGTTTAGTATGACTTAACCTGGTCCATTTTTTTTTTTTTTAAGATTTTATTTATTTCTTTTTTTGACAGATCACAAGTAGGCAGAAAGACAGGCGGTGGGTGCGAGGGGGTTGAAGCAGGCTCCCTGCTGAGCAGAGAGCCCAATGCGGGGCTCCATCCCTGGACCCTGGGATCATGACCTGAGCTGAAGGCATAGGCTTTAACCCACTGAGCCACCCAGGCACCCCAACCTGGTCCATTCTTATCAGTATCAGAATCTTCTAAGATTCGTATAAATTACTGGATTTTAAGCACCTACTTAATGACTGCATTATTATTCTAGGAACCCACTCCTAGTACTCATTTTCCCTTATTCACATTTTTGTCAAAGTACTTGTTACTTCACAAGTGGTTTGGACATTTTTGAAAATTTTTTTTTACAATGACAACTTATATCATTTAGTCGTAGCATTTTTTTTAAGATTACATAGATATCAGCAAAATAGGGATAGCATTTAACACCATTATGAGGTTTTCTGAGTATTAACACCATTGTCTTTGTTTGCTATGTCTTGAATATTTTAAGAAACAGAATAGTACTGCCTAAGGGCAGTACTTAGAAGTTTTTAAGATTGAACATCACATACAAAAGAAGAAAAGTTTCAAGTTGATAACCTCAGCTTTCACCTTGAGAAAGTAGAAAAAGAAAAAACCAATGAAACTTGATGTTCAGGACAAAGAATATAGTAAAGATCAGGGAGGAAATCAGTGAATCAGAAAACAGAAAAACAATAGAGAGAAATTCACAAAGCCAATATGGTTCTTTGGAAAAGATAATAAAATTGATAAAACTCTAGTCACACCGATGATCAGGTGAAAAAAAGAGAAGACAAATTACCAAGTCAGGAATGAGGTCTTATTTCTACAGATTCTACAGATGTTAGAAGAAAAATTAACAACTTTATGCATTATAAATGTGACAACTTAAATGAAAGGGATAGATTTCTTGAAAGACAGACCACCAAAGCTCACTCTGGAAGAAATAGATACTTGAATAGCCCTATATGTATTTTTAAAATTGAATTGGTAGTTAAAAGCTGTTATACAACATCCTACTAAAAGTCCTATTAATGCAGTAAGACAAAAAAAAAAAAGGAAATTGAAGGTATATATCAGGAGAGAAGAAATTAAACTCTCTTTGTTCACCGCTGACATGACTGTCTCTGTAGAAAATCCTAGAGAATAACCAAAAAAACTCCTGGAACCTAGTAAGTAGTTTTGTCAAGGTTGCAGAACACCAGGTTAATATTACAAAAGTCAGTTGCTTTTCTATATACTAGCAATGAGTAATTGATTTGAAATTAAAGACAGTATCATTTACATTCACAGCAGGAGAGGGAGAGAAAAGGTGGGAGAGAAGAGGGGGAAATACAGATCTAGGTATAAGTCTAACAAAATATGTACAAGATCGATATGAGGAAAACTACAAAACTCTGATGAGTGAAATCAAAGAAGACCTAAATAAAGGAGAAAGAGTCTGTGTTTTTGGATATGAAGACTTAATATTTTGAATTTCTCAGTTCTCAATTTGATCTATCGATTCAATGCAGTCCCAGTCAGAACCCCAGCAAGTTACTTTGTGATTATTGGTAAACTGATTCCAAACTAAGGCAAAAGAACCAGAATAGCCAACACAATATTGAAGAAGAAGAACAAAGTAGGAGGAATGATGCTGCTCAACTTCAAGACTTACTTTAAAGTTACTGTAATGAAGACAGTGTGGTATTGGCAAAAAGACAAATAGATCAATAAAACTTAATTAGAAAGCCCAGAAACAGGCCCACACAATTATAGTGAACTGACCTTCAAGAAATATAATTTAGTGGAGAAAGGATAGTCTTTTCAACAAATGGTGCTGGAATAACTGGACATCCACATGCAAAGAAATGAATCTAGACACAGACCTTACACCTTTCATAAAAATTAATTGCAGATGGATCATAGGCCTAAATATAAGAGGCAGAACTATAAAACTTCTGCAAGATAGGAGGAATTCTGGGTAACCTTTTGTTTGGTAGTAAGTTTTGAGATAGAACACCAAAAGCAATTCAATCCATGAAAGAAAAACTATTAAGTAGGATTTTATTAAAATTGAAAACTTCTCTATGAAAAACACTGTTAAGAGAGTGAAGAGAGAGCCATAGACTGGTAGCAAATCTTTGCAAAATACATTCTCTGGTAAGGGACTTAATCCAGAATATACAAAGAACTCTTAAAACTCAATAATAAGAAAAGTAACAACCCAGTTTTTTTTTTTTTAATAACAAAAGATGTGACAGTCACCTCACCAAAGAAGAAAATACAAATAAGCATATGAAAAGGCACTCAGTATAAAATGTCACTAGGGAATTGCAGGTTGAAACAACAATGAGATACTACTATATACCTAATAGAATGACTAAAATCAAAACACTGCCAAACCCCCTGTGCGGATGGAGATGCAGACAGAGCAGCAAGAACTCTCATTTTGCTGGTAGGAATGCAAAATGGCACGACCACTTCGGGAGACGGTTTAGCAGTTTCTTACGAAGCTACACCGTCCTAAAATATGATTCAACCATCCTACCCCTTGCTGTTTATCCAAATCAATTGAAAACATATCTACACAAAAGCCTGCCCACAACACAAATGCTTATGACATCTTTATTCGTCATTGCCACAACTTGAGAGCAATGAAGATTCCTTCAATAGGTGTGTGGATGAACAAATTGCCATGCATCCAGACTATGGAGTATTATTCAGCGTTAAAAGAAATGAGCTATCAGGCCTCAGGAAGACATTGAGGAACTGTAAATAAATATTTCTAAGTGAGAAAGCCACTCTGAAAAGGCTGTATGCTGTATGATTCCAAGTATATGAGTTTTGGAACAGATAAAACAATAGAGACAGCAAAAGGATGAGTGGTTGCCAGAGACTTGGAGTGAGGGAAGGAGTAGAGGGTAAATAGGGCAGCACAGGGGATCTTAGGGCAGGGCAGCAGTTCTGCATGATACTGTAGTGGTGGGTACTTGGCAGTATGCATTTGTCAAATTCCATGGAACTGAACAATGCACAGAATGAACCCTAATGTAAACCATCAGCCTTAGTAATAATGTATCAAGATTCATTCATTAGTTGTAAAAAATGTACCACACTAATCCATGCTATTAATAATAGGGGAAAGTGTTGGGGGGCAGTGCTATATATACAGGAGCTCTCTGTGCTTTGTGCTCAAATTTTTCATAAACCTAAAATTGCTCTCAAAAATACAGTCTGTCAATTAAGGGACAAACAAAAAACTTCCCACAGAAAATGTCAAGCCCAGATGGCTCCACTGGTGAATGATGCCAAGCATTTAAGTAAAAAATACTACTAGTCTCCACTGATGGTCCCCAGTGTCACACTGAGTGGGGGCTCCCCAGAACCACCTCCAGGGATAGTGACTTGCTAGGAGTATCCACAGGACCCTGAAATCATTTTTCTGATAGCTACATTTTTTTAAACAGCAAAAAGATACACAGCAAAACCAACAAAGGAAAAGGTTCGTTAAGCAAAGTATGGAAAAAACAGGTACAAACTTCCAAGAGTTGTCACCCAGTGGTATCCCACAGGGTATACTTAATTCTGCCAACAGTGAATTACACCGTATATATAAGTATTGTTTAACAGGGAAACTTTCTTGAGCCTAATAATCTAGTATTTTTCACTGGGGATCAGTCACAATGCCTGCATGACCAACTATAGTTACCAAAAGCAGGTATTCACAGTAAATCACCTTGTTTGCACAAACTATCTGGACACATAGACAAATTGGTAAGTGTGGTTCAAATGAGCAAAACAGTTTTTATCAGAACATTCTAATTCAGTTCTCAAGAGCCAGCCAAGGGCCAGTTACAAAAGCAGGCCCTTCTAGAAATTTGGGAGATTTAAGTCAATTAACTTAACTCTTGGGAGATTAAGTCGATTAGGTCTCTTTTGCACACAGTCCTACACAAACTGTTTCCAAAAACTGAAAAAGAGCAGATAACTCATTACCTGCATTATCCTGATAGGAAAACCTGACAAAGATTATACAAGAAAAATAAATTACAATTCAATATCCCTTGTTAAACATAGATGCAGTAATTCTCAACATAATATTTGCAAAGCAAGTCCAACAATATAAAAATCATCATATAATCATGACCAAAATTTTTCTAAAATGCAAGATTTGTTTAACGTTTCAAAAAATCAGTGTAATTTCACCATATTAACTAAAACTAAAAAACCATATGATTTTCTCAACAGATAGAGGGAAAAAAATAAGAAAGTCTAGTATCTCTTTTATAATTTTCTCTGCCAACTAGAAATAGAATAGAATTTCATCAGTCTGTCTTAGGGCATTTACAAAAAATTTATCCTCGTGCTTAAATGGGAAGATTATACTTTTCCACTTAAGATTTGTGGCAAGACTGGAAGTTGGAAGTAGAAGTCCAAATTATTTTAATCTGATTTATGATTCTTTCCTTTCACACATGTATAGAACTTTAGTAATGGTTCAGTGCAACAAATACTTTTTTGTGTGTGGGGGGAGCCTCTTATTACCGGTATGGGTTAGTGCGTGATTAAAATAGTGATAGGTGACTTTAGTGTTTTGAGTAAAAGTGAACCCTATGTAACATCTATTGTATTCAGTTTCAAAATGCTTAAAACCTTTTTTTTCCTTGTAGGTGTTGGTCCCCTGAAGAGGCAGGGACTCAGGACAAGGCTCAGGTAGTTTCTTGGATAAGTTAAATAAGCTTTTTCATTTTGACTTGTATATAGGTCTTTCAGAATATGAAAAGTGAAAAGTCACAGTTGTATGAATGTTATTGGCAGAAGTTGAAGAATAATATTAATTGATGATATCTCTCTTGTTTATTTTATAGACACATATTTTCTTAAAGATTTTTATTTATTTATTTGAGAGAGAGAGACAGTGAGAGAGAGCATGAGCAAGGAGAAGGTCAGAGAGCGAAGCAGACTCCCCATGGAGCTGGGAGCCCGATGTGGGACTCGATCCCGGGACTCCAGGATCACGCCCTGAGCCGAAGGCAGTCGTCCAACCAACTGCGCCACCCAGGCGTCCCTATAGACACATATTTTCAAACATTTTTGGGTCCCAGTTATAGTCCAGGCATTGTCTTTCACACTGTATGTGGGAAACAAACCAGATATTTGTAATGAAGAATGCTAAGTCTATGATAGAGATACTTTCAGGGTAAGATTTCAGAGGAGAGGCTAACTGGCAAGCGATCAAGGACAACTCCCCAGCTCCCCAGAGGGAGTTTCTTTAGCTCTGAATCTTAAACCACAAAAGTATTAATCAAGTAGAGAAGGCAAATGAGGGAATGCCAGACAGAAGGAAAAGCATTTGAAAAAACATGAAGATATACATAAATATGGCATTGTTCAGAGAACCATTTAGATAGATACTTCCAGGGTAGTACCTCTCACAGAGTTTTATGGTTGTCTGTTCTAATAACTAATAAATTCCTTATAACAAAATTGTGACTTACTCTCTGTGAATCATTGGCTTGCACAACATTTAATATACGAGAGGTACTCAGTAAATATTTCTTGAAAGCATGACCACAGGATGATAAAGGATACCATGTATGTGTGTGTGTGTGTGTGTGTGTATGTGTAAGCTCTTGTGGGAGTTGATGGGGGCAAAGACTTTAAACAGTGATTAAGTTGAGACTTAAAAGATGAACAGAAAATTACCATGCCAGTGAGTAAGGGTTAAAAAAAAAAAAGAAAGAAACAAACCATTCTGGGGAGGGGGACATATCCCAAGATCTGGAGAGCATAGAGCTACACTGTTTAATATGGTAACAACTAGCTACACCTGACAATTTAAATCTAAATTAACTAGAATTGAATTAAAAAAAAAATTTATTACCCTAGTCACACTGCCATATATTAAGTTCCCAATTACCCACCTGTGACTGGTACTATATAGAATGGACATAGAACATTTACATCATCACAGAAGGTTCTGTTGGACAACACTGTCATAATGTGGTTAGGAAATTTCAGGAATTCGATTTACTGGATGTGTAGGTTGCAATGGCGTGATGGAAGTTACAAAGACAAGGTGGAAGGAAATGAGGCAACAAGAGTAAGCTTAATCCAAATCACAGAGTGTTTTGAATGGCAAAATGGGTTGGACTCACCCTGTGAGGTATTAGCTGGGTGGGGGTGAGGAGCATTTGGTTTTAATTAGTGAAGATAGGGGCTGGTGAATTGATCTAAATGGTGTTTTTGAAGATCAGTATTCCAGATGAGAAAGATGCTGAAGACTGAACTAAATCAGAGGTAGTCAGGATAGAAAGGAGGCCAACTTGATAGCTATTTAGCGATAAACTAGGTCTGAGGATTTGTTGTGGGAGCTAAGAGCATCTGGATGACTCTCATTTCGGGATTGGTCATATAAATAGATGGTGTAGGACATAAATGGGGGAAAGCAGGTTTTAAGAAGAGAAAAAGGTTATGACTGATTTTGGCCACATTATCTTTAAAGATAAGTTCAACTTAAGAATCTGGAGTTGAGAATAAAATTCAGGACAAGGTATGTGCTTCTGGAAATCACCAGGGTGTAATTGGCTTGTGAAGCTTGGGAGTTTGGATGAGGTTGCCAAGGAAAAACAGGGAGCATGAAGAAAGAACAACCACAGACAGACCCTAACTCTTATTAAATGTGGAAAAATAGGGCCTTAGCAGGAAGAGGAGAAGGACTAGCTAGATGAAAAGGAATAGTATTCATAAAGAGTTGTGCCAAAAAAACTGAAGGGAGATAGTACTTCAGGAGTTACTGATCCTAAGAAGTCATGTAAGAAAACCAAAAAGTATATATTGGATTTTTTGAACAGGAGGTCATTGGGAACCTTTAGGAACTGTGGTTTGCCGAACTACCAAGTGAATTCAACCTTCATTTGTAGTGAATTTGTAAAGAGTCCTTGGGCATCCCAGAAGTGATATGGCCTTCAGCCATGTAAGTTACCTTGCTCTATTTGTAAAGTGATAGCACACATGGTGTTTCTTACTATAAAGATCAAGTGAGAGGGGCGCCTGGGTGGCTCAGTGGGTTATGCCGCTGCCTTCAGCTCAGGTCATGATCTCAGGGTCCTGGGATCGAGTCCCGCATCGGGCTCTCTGCTCAGCGGGGAGCCTGCTTCCTCCTCTGTCTCTCTCTGCCTGCCTCTCTGCCTACTTGTGATCTCTCTCTGTCAAATAAATAAATAAAATCTTAAAATAAAAAAAAAAAGATCAAGTGAGAGAATAAGAGAAAAGTATTTTTTTGAATTTTAAAATTTTTCTTCAAATTTACAGAATTATGATTACTTTTAGGTGAAATCTAAATTTTAAGTTAAACAAATCGGAGGGAGTATTTTAGGTAAAGACAGAAGACACAAAGCTGTGCCTTGGTGTAGAATATTGGGATTCTAGAGGACACATTGGAATTGTATGAGTAGTGGAGGTATGAGCCTAGAAAGGGAGGGTGGGGCTGGCTGAGTGAGGAAAAGATACAGCAATACCATGTTTTACAGAGCACTGGTTGAATACCTTCTTCCTGGGCAGATCTGGAATACATTAAATAAGTTTGGAGCCTTTTGTGTACTGCACAAATAGATCACTATTTTTTAGATGTGTTCAAACTAATGAGGTGAGCTGCTCACTCAAGGGGTTCAATTTCATGGGAGCTGATTGGATGAGGAACAGGTTATCTGGGAAAGGAGAACTTTTTTAAAGCCTAACCCAGAATTACTGGAAAGTCTTTTAACCTATCTGGTTATCATGCCTTCCATGGCCTTTAGAGATGTAATTTCTAATGGCAGATGGCAGCACCAGACATCTTTGTGTTACTAATAGGGAGAGAGGACATTAATTTCATCCATTTTGTTTTCTTCCTTCCATCCTACTCACTCTCCACCTCAGAGAGAAGAAGAGAGGGAAGAAGGAAAGGAGGTAGGGAGAGCAAGAGAGACACTTCCATTGCACATGTGAAGGCCAGTTCCTATCCCACATTCCTCCATTCACAGCATACCTTGCGTGAACTTTTCCTCTTTCCTAAGCTTAATTTTACACAGATCCATTGAAAACAATTGTTTACCCAAGTTACATGATTTAAATTTCTTTCTTTTCAGTAGAGTCTAGCTTTGTTTGTCAGTGGAGTCTTGTTGATTTTGTGATAGTGAAATCTCATCCAAAAAACATTTACTTTACCTGACCTTTTTATGCCCACCTCATATGAAACAATCGCTTCAACATAAAGTAGTCAAATTGGGGAAGAGAGACAACTCTTTCTCATAGAAGAATTTCAAATAATAAACATAGTCATCCTTTCAGAAGATGGAGTCTTAACTCTCAACCTGCTCCTGAGAGTGGGCTAATGTAGTGACTTAGAGTCACTAAAGGGGAGAGTCTGGAAAGGCGAAAAACAGTAACTTCATAGTGGAGAAACCTGGCAAACACCACCCTCACCCAAGTGATCAGGGTTCACATCACCAGGGTCTCGTGGCTATCACGTGCCCCTGCTGTGATGAGATGACAGTGGCGCCTCTATGGTATTCTCTTCAAAAACCCGTAACCCCGTTCCAGCCCTGAGGAAAGCACCACACAAGCTTAAATGCAGAAACATTCTACAAAAATACCGGACAGTATTCCTCAAAAATGACTAGTCATGAAAAACAAGGAAAGACCGAGAAACTATCACAGGCCAAAGGAGACTGGCATGTCAGTTTAATGTGCTGCCAACTGGATTGTGGAAGACCAAAAGGACAGTAAAGGAAAATTGGTGAAATCTGAACCAGGTCTGGAGTTTAGTTAGTAGCAATACAACGATGTTGGCTTCTTGGGTGTGACAAACGGACGGCGGTGATGTAAAGTATTAACAATAGGGACAGCCGGGTGAGAGGGATATGGGAACTCTTTGCTGTAACTTTGCAACTTTTCTGTAAATCTAAAGTTATTCTAAAGTAAAAAACTTATTAGGAATAAATTAATTAATCATAACACTGACAAAACTGTTGCCTAGAGACTGCCTGCTGTGAGCAGAGACCATTTAGAAATAGTAATAGCTTTTTCTGTGATGTGATTATGTTCACTGTGCTTTAAAGGAAAGAAGGGAGAGAAGTGGTTCTCAATGGGAGTGCCCTTGTAAGAACAAGGAAGTGTAATTCAACACAAAATATATTCGCATAATACAGTTAAAGTCTAGATTTTTTGATGCTTTGAAGTGTTTATCTAATTTAGAAAAATGTGTAAAAACTATGCTAACATTGAGGGCACGTATTGCATGGAGCACTGGGTGTGGTGCAAAAAATAATGAATTCTGTTACGCTGAAAAGAAATAAAAACAAAACAAAACAAAAGCTATGCTAACATTCACTGTCAACCCCAGTAGTCATCGAGGGTTTTTGTCCCTCCTTAAATCAGTGTTACTTTCTCTTTTAGGAGCACAGACGGGGTTAGGGTGTGTATGGTGGCGGTGGTGGCACATTATTTATTATTGTTTGTGGTACCCTAATGGGGTGGAAATGAAGGTCTTGACCAGAAGGTGGGGTATAGTGATTAAGAGTATGGATGCTGGTGCCGCACTACTGGGATTTGAACCGTCGCTCCACAGATTCTGTGTGACTCTAAGCAATACACTTAACCTCTTTGTATCTCAGCTTCTTCATCCATAAAGTAAAATGTTAATTGTACTCCTAGGGTTTTTGTGACACTTAGAACAGTGACTGACATGGAACAAAGTGCTCAGTATGTGTTAGTTATACGTGTTTTATTATTTGTAATTATCCAGTGACAAATGTGGAATGGTGACTATTGTGATATGCTATTGTTTCAGTACTGTGAGCAGTGTTTTTGTTTCTTTTCTTCTATCTTTAGTATTTTCTCTTTGGCTTTGGTTTTCAGCAGTTTATATGTCTTGGGTGTGTGTGTGTGTGTGTGTGTGTCCTGCTTGGAGTTCTTTGAACCTCTTTGGCCTGTGGTTTGTGTGTTTCATTAATTTTGCAAAGTTCTCGACCATTCATTTTCTCTCCAGATATTCCTTCTTCCTCCCTTCTCTCCTCTCTCTCTAGGATTCTGATTATACATGCTTGATATGATACCACAGATCTGGGATGCTCTGTTCTTTCTATCTTCTTTGTGTTTCATTTTGGATCATTTCTGCTCCCTTATTTTCAAAATGATTGTTTCCTGAGCTGTATCCAGTCTGCTGATAAGGCCATCAAAAGGAATTCTTTATTTTACTTACTTCCTATTTAATAGCTGACATTTTGTGTTGAAGAACAGTAGAGATAGAGGCAAATAGTATTTATACTCTGAAATGGGCATCTGTGTGTCAGGCAGCCGGTTAGTGTGTACTTTGAGTCATTCTAGCCAGTAGTTGAATTGGATGTGGATTTTATTGTTACTATAGTTATCTTCACTGTACCAGACTCTAATAGTCTCTAGTGGTGGGCTTCTGCTACCTTCTACTTAGTGTGGGTTCTGGAGTACTGGCAGGTTTTTCTTAGTGTCCCTACTCCAGGAATGTTTTCTAATCTTCTTTCTCATAGAAGCTTCTAGCTCTTACTTTTCATGACAGAAAGTTCCAAGAAATGAGCAGCTTTTACCACTTAAGCCCCTGTGAAAGCTCTAGTGAGTGAGCGCGTACCATTCTTACGTCTGGTGCTCCCAAGAATGTGTAAATGGTCACACTAGCCCACACACAGCCTTTGATAATTTGTTAACATTTTCAGGTGTTTTATTCTTCTCTGACTTTTATGATGACCATTGCTTGCTTTGGGTTATGTGTCCTTTGTCTCCTTAGAGAGGCTTGTCACCTTTTGGAATTCAGTTCACCTGATTGTCTTGTGAGCTGCATTCTGATGGGCCCAAAACAGTTACATCCTACAGATTATCTGGCTCTTTCATTAGTGTGGAAGCAACATTCTGTAGAGACTTTCTACAATCTAAGCTGGGTGGACCTCCCTTCTAATAATGATATATCTTTTACACATAAGCTAAATAGTTCTAAGACAAAAATAATTCACCTATAGAGCTGCCTTTTTAATTTTTGAATCTAACAGTATTAGTTTAAAAATAACTTAGGGCGCTTGGGTGGGTCAGTTGGTTAAGTGTCTGCCTTAGGTCATGACCCCGGGTCCTGGGACTGAGTCCCTCCCTCATCAGGCTCCCGGCTCAGGGGAGTCTGCTTCTCACTCTACCCCACCCCCCACCTATGCTCGCTCTTTCTCTCTCTCTCTCTTCCAAAAATAAGTAACTAAAAAATAATTTAAAGTAGTAGTAGTTTTTAAAATAATGTAAACTAGTAGTTTTAAAAAGAATTTGAAAAATAATAGTAGCAGTGCTGAAATGAGTGGGTAAGAGTACATTCTTTAATAAGCATTTGCATACCACAGAGATATGGTATGAAGTGTGCTGTGTAACAGAGTTAGTTGTGCATCAAGATGCTTTGATTCTGTAGTGTTAGAAAAATGGGCCTCCTGCCGCGCTCTGCACTTAGTTATAGACTCTACTTTATAATTAGTGTTCTACTTTTGGATTAAATCAGATCAAAGCAATGGCGACTCATTTTTGCCTTAATTCTTTTTCTATTTTAAATACAGGATGATAACATGCTACTCAAAATGAATCTGAATATTATGGTATAGCTATAACACATAATTCCATAGCAACTCACAATAATTATGTTAAAGTAGAAAAAATAATGTCCAGGCATAGGGCCCAACACTTTGCCACAGTTACCAATTTTTGTGACATAATAATGTCTCTGTCTCTATGCCATTTAGTATATTTCTCCACTGGTTGCCTATATCCCCAGATTAGGGCAATCACTGAGACTGGTGCCATGGACTTCTCTTCCAACATAATTGGAATCAATTTCTTGGTTTAACAAACCCAACATGAATCCAGTGAAAAAGCAAAAGAAGAAAAAGCAAATGGGCAAAATCTCTGAACAGTATAGAAGTCTTTGGGTAGGACTTGTATTTACAAAGACACTTCAAGGCATACTGACCTTTTTCTTTCCAAGTAGTGAGAGGATTTCTGGTTCTAGTGGCCTCACTCTTGAGATCACTTTGCCCTATCATATATTTGAAGATTTGTTTTCTCTTTTAGAATTGTGAAATATATTAATTTATTTTCCAGATTTTATTTTAAACCAGAAACAGAGTGAAACAGAGTCAGCAATTTGCTATTTTTTGATAGCTTTGCTGTTCTTTGCTATAGGGAATATGTGCTGCAATGTAAATTTTTAAAAATTACCAAGATAGCTTAGCTATTTTATTTTCTTAGATGTTACTTTTGTTTTAACATCTAACATTTTATTTATGCTTTCATATATTCTCCATAAGAATGCTTTTTGCCCCGTAGAATTCCACCTTGCATATTACATTACACAGAAAGTATGATGTATAATTTAACAAAATCAGTTATAAAAGATTTAAACCATATGCACTTAAATATAATGGCCTTTTTCTTACTTTCCATCTGTGATCCAACCTCTCTTCTTATCAGTTTATTTTACATCTTCAAAGGAGCATAAAGGAAAAAATATATAATATGAACAAAGGAAGTAAGTTTTTATTGAAAGTAAGCTTGTGATAATGCTCTTATTTTTTTTTTTAAAGATTTTATTTATTTATTTGAGAGAGAGAGACAGTGAGAGAGAGCATGAGCGAGGAGAAGGTCAGAGAGCGAAGCAGACTCCCCATGGAGCTGGGAGCCTGATGTGGGACTCGATCCCCGGACTCCAGGATCACGCCCTGAGCCGAAGGCAGTCGTCCAACCAACTGAGCCACCCAGGCGTCCCAGATAATGCTCTTATTTTTATGACACAGACCACCTCAGTGACCATGAACATTTGCAATGATCAATCCTTTGATTTGCATTGGAAGTTTGATATTTTGTTTAAGTTTTTCTATAACTGACATTTACTATAATTACCTAAAGCCCTAAAAGAGAGACGAAATTCAGCAGTAGATGGGGCAAGTCGCTCCCTAGCACATTCTAAGAAACAGACACAACTGAGGTTCTCCAAATTATGTGCTTTTTGCTTGCAGAATCAGAAGATGAAACCTTGCTATGAGATTGGAACTGGTTTCAAATTCCACTTTTTAATCAGTGTATAAAAATGATGAATGTGGGGCACCTGTGTGGCTCAGTCAGTTAAGCGTCTGACTCTTGATTTCTGCTCAGGTCATGATCTCAGTCGTGAGATTGAGCCCCACATTGGGCTCAGTGATGGGCATGGAGCCTCTTAGAGATTCTTTCTCCCTCTAACTCTGTCCCTCCCCACTCTCCCTCTCTTTTTAAAAAAAAAAAAAAAAAAGGTAAATGTATATTCACACTTGAATTCTCAGCACCTGGTATTTATATTTATGTCTGCACTAGGTGTTTTTAATGCTTTTTTTAATAGATCTTTTTACCTGCAGAAAGACAGCCTTCTAAACTTCAATAGTAGAGCATCGGGAACTCAAGTCAACAACTGAGGGTACAAGAATAAGAAAGAAAAAGTGGGATGTCTTTAGTTTGGCCTATTTTGTTTATTTTCTGGAGTGGAGATGGAATATAAGGATAAATTCCATCTTTTTTCCTTTTTTCCAACTTCTGCAAGGTTTTTAAATTTCTATTTCAGTCATATTGGTTTGCTATAGCTTTTGATTAGAGTTCCATCATTACCACTCTCTGCCACTGATAGTCCTGCTTCTGCTCACAAATAAGGGATCATTTTATTGCCATGATGATTAATGATATTGAACACCTTTTCATATATCTGTTGGCCATTAGTATGTCTCTTTTGGAAAAAGATAGTCCTTTGCACATTTTTTAAAAAGTGGGTTGTTTGTGCTTTTGTTGTTGTTGTTGTTGTTTGTTTTTTGCTATTGAGTTGTGTGAGTTTCTTGTATATTTTGGATATTGAGCCTTTATGGGACATGTAGTTTGCAAATATTTTTATTTTTTTATTTCTCTTTTTTTTTATTATTTTTTAAAATATTTTATTTATTTATTTATTTGACAGAGAGAGATGACAAGCAGGCAGAGAGGCAGGCAGAGAGAGAGGAGGAAGCAGGCTCTCTGCTGAGCAGAGAGCCCGATGATCCCAGGACCCTGAGATCATGACCTGAGCCGAAGGCAGTGGCTTAACCCACTGAGCCACCCAGGCACCCCTTTTTTATTTCTCTTAATGATAATTTAGTGTTGGTGTTTAGAAACATGACTGATTTTAATATATTTCCATTTTTATTCTTTAAACTTCACTAAGTTTATTCTAATAGCATTTCAGTGGAATCTTTAGGCCTTTTTATATGTATAATATCATGTCATCTGTAAATAGAGATAGTTTTACTTCTTCCTTTCTTATTTGGATGCCTTTTATTTCTTTTTCTTGCCTAAATGTCCTAGGTAGCACTTCCAGTGGAGAATTGTTTCTTTATAAGAATCACTGAAAGTAATAAGGATGCAGCTTGGGAAAAGGAAAATTATATGTCACTGCAATATAACGAAATAAGTCTGTAATAAATATGAGCTTTTATTTAAAAATTAGCCCAAGTTAGTTTTCAATGAACTAATCATTCTTACCACCAGTCACAGTGATCTTAGAGACCACTTCTTGCTGAAGGTCAAGTGATTCTCACTCATAGTTCTTCAAATCTGTTTTTCAGAAACTTCAGGGAAGGTACAGCCATAGTCTTTCTAGTTCTCAGCTAGGCGATAGCAGAGGTTGCAGACTACAGCCTACTAATCCAGTAAATAAAGTACTGTAAACACTTTGTAAATAAAGTTTTATTGGAACACAGTCATGCTTATTTGGTTATGTATTATCTATGGCTTTTTTGCACAGAGTTTAGTTGCAAGAGACCATATGAGCCACAAAACCTAAAAACTATCTGGCGAACAGGAAAAGTTTCCAAAATTTGGGTGGAAATCATCCTCCCAAAATGAGATCTCTATCAAACAGATCTCCCTTCTCTATCTTCATCTCTAATTTTGTGCTTTTATTACCCAACACAGTTGTTTGATTTCCTATTCTGATCTTTAATACTTGTGTTCAGAATTCCAACATTACACTTCAAGATTTTGTGTTTTTATCTCTCTCAGTAAAGCAAAAACAGGGAAGTAAGAAATTTATTTTTGCATTTTTGTTTCTAACTTTTTTAGTGAATCTGTTTATCTGAGCATACATATTTTCTTCCTTACTGTATTTTCCTTTACTCTCCTGTTTTCTTTTTCCCTTTCCCCATTTACCCAGACCTGAAGTCATTTAATAAAACAACAAATTTGAAGCTCTTTTGATAAGACTTTTCAGTTTATATCTTAAGGAAAAGGGCTCGTTCTCCTGTCATGAAAAGCTGCCCAGATAATGCCACCTTTGCCATCTCAGATAGCAGATGGCCCTCTAACACCTGATGGTATCTGGAACCATGTAGTTGGTTAGTTGGGATTTGAGGTTTGGTTTAGTTTGGGTGGGATTTATTTCATTGCTTTGGTTGTTATTGTTGTATATGGGGGCTCTTTGTGGGGGACTGGTGATCCTTTCTAAAGATTCTATAGCATGCACAGGATGGACTTGTAAGAAACAGACTAAGGAGATAGGAAAACTTACAACTCATAGATAAGTGAATCCTGGAAATCTCATACACAGTGAGTATAGACAACAGTATGGTATTATAATCTCCAGCCTTGTTAGGAGACTAGATCTTAATTATTCCCACCACAAAATAGAAATAATAGTTATGTGGTATGATAGAGGTGCTATGGCCAGAATGGTGATCATGTTACAGTATATAAATGTATCAAGTTAACATGTTGTACACCTTAAATTGACACAGCATGAGATGTCAAATATACTTCAGTAAAAAAATTTACAAAGTGTTATATGTCAAAAATATTTTAATTCTAAAAAGCACACCCACAAAAAAGAGAGTGGAGGGTGTATCCTTCAGCACTCTGCAGCTCCTTGTCTTAATAAAGCAGTCAGGCTAGTCTGTTAAGTATATACTCTGCGTGTGCATGGTAAGAGGTCAGGGAAGATAGCCCCTGAGAATATAGGGGTCATTTTACTAGAGAATTCCTGGGTACGTGGCATTTAAAATTTTATGACAATATGCATGTTCTAATGAGATGTGTAATGGTTTTCAGTAAAACTCTGTGATAGTCCTGTCATACCAAATCTTATAAAGCTATCATTATTAAACCTTTTCTTCTGTAGTTTTTAATTCATTATAATCAGGATACTCAGGTGTTTTTATATCCAAGTGAAGAAGAAAACATTAACTCTCTCCAATTCTTTAAAATGTTTATCTAATTAATGAAATATGTCCTGGACATGTCACATAAGCATGAATTGCTAAGCTTTCTATTGCACAAATGTTGGCTGTTTTGCATGTATATGTAAAAAAATATATTTTATATTTTATACATACTTATCTATGAAACTCTGCCTTTTTAGGAATCAATATTTAGTCATACTTAATCAGTTTTATCCCAGATATCTTTTGCAACCCATTTTAACTGTCCTTATTTATTGTGATCCAAACAGATTGTGTTCTAACAAGGTTAAAAGACTAACAAAATAGTTGCAAATTAAAAAAAACAGAACAGAAAACAAATTTAAAAAACCCTCTAGTTAATTCCCTATAAAAAAGCTATGACTTTGTGACAGGGGAAAGCTGCTTTTCTTAACTCTGTAGAAGTGCAAAATGGGCAGATATGGAGCCGGGAACTTCATCATAGTACTTTTTTTTTTTTTTTAAGATTTTATTTATTTATTTGACAGACAGAGATCACAAGTAGGCAGAGAGGCAGGCAGAGAGAGAGGAGGAAGCAAGCTCCCTGCTGAGCAGAGAGCCTGATGCAGGGCTCAATCCCAGAACCCTGGGATCATGACCTGAGCCGAAGGCAGAGGCTTTAATCTACTGAGCCATCCAGGCGCCCCCATCATAGTACTTTAGATCAGTGGTCCTCAGATTTTAATATGTATACTCATCACCTGGGCAGCTTAATAAAATGTAGACTCTGATCCCTATCTGGAAAGGGACCCAGGATTTTGCATTTATTGCATGGTCCCAGGTGATACTGATGCTACTGTCCATGAACAACACAATTTGACTTTCTGCCTAACGCCAAGTTTTTCTCTATCTACAACAGATGGATACGTTAAACTCAGTGTAGACGAACTGCTAATGTTGAGGCATACCTCTAATAAGGCTGGTATGCACTTGCTTAAGCTTGTTGTGATTGTGAAATATCCGTTGTAAACAAGAGTGGTAACTAAATGAAGGATTAAGAATTCCTAAATGTTTTATCCTGGCTTCCCTTTTATCTAAATGTAGTACTGGTATTTTTCAGAAAAATGGAAAGCCTATAAGAAAGCTACATTTATCTCTTGGGCTGTTTGGGTTCCCTTGAACCCTGGTCTCCTTAACAGAGTGCTTATTTTTCTTATACAACTTTTTGGCTGATTCAAGTTTTGACTGACATCTAAATACAAAACAAGGTGTTTTTTTGAGTCAGTTGGACTTTTTCTCACCTCAGACTTCTGGAAAGCATTTGGTTATCAAATTAGAGCAGGGGCACAAATTATTTGGTATGATTCATAGCTTGAATAGGGTAAGTGGCAATGTGTGTGTGTATAAATTTTCTTCCCTCCTGAATTTTTATAAAGGTCTATAACTGAGGATGAACCCTTTCTAAAAAGAGATTCAATAATATTTCCATGGAAACAGACACCAAAAAAACACACTTTTTTAACTTACAAAATTTAAATAATTATTTATAATTACTCTTGCCCTATACACAAATGTAGTAGAGAATTTAAATTTTACTATTTATAATATAGTTATTTTTGCTATAAGGAGCTATAAGGCATTTTTAAAAGTTATCAAACTATGCCCCCAAAGCCCCACAGGACTTACAGGAAAAATTAGTTTAAGGGCACAACAACACTTAAAAACATCATCAGTGAAACATTTTTTATAAAAGGGAACCTAATAAAAATAATAGCATTAAGTTTTATATATATTAAGAAATGAAAATATGAATAAATACTACAATGAATACAGTACTTTACCTTGAAAACACATTCAAAATGCTTGTGGAAGTAGACACAGAAAGGGTTGCACCTTGTGGGTTACTGTAAAATGTGGAAGGGTTGAGGAGATTGCATGGGAAGTTTTAACAGTAGCTGTGGGTGGGTGTGGCTCCTAACACAGGAGGTGGCATCCTCCCCAGATAGATGTCTGAGGTGTGAGGCTTACAAACATCTCTTTGCGATCGCTGGGTTGGGTCAGCTGGGTGCTGTTTTCTGCTGCGTCTAGTATTTCTCCTAGGTGATATTTGCAATTTTCTCATATTATTTCCAAATACATCAAAAACACTTAAAGTTTTTTGTGTTTTCAAAGCAAGTGTTAGAGCAGAACTGACAGTTTGTGAAATTTCCCACTTGGAGAAATGAAAACTTTTTATTTTATTGCAATTCATTTGCACAGGCACCAGGGGGAGTAGTAGGTTCACATTTCGCAAGAGCACTGACCAGTGCTTTTCTTCGTTTTGTAGCTGCACATATGGTAGATTATTATCATTTTATGGTTACAGTTATAAGCAATTTGGTAGAAAACGACAGCTAAATTATGCAGTGTTACTTTTATTTGTTTTAATTTTGTAATCTAAATATATTTTTTAAATGGGAAAACAAAAGGCAAAATAATTTTTAGTAGTAAGTAACTCTTCCTGTGCCTTAGTCTTGTGCCACCCAGTGGAGCTTGCATTTCATTATTAATCGATCTCTTGTGTATGATAGAAACAGGAGCATATAGCTGGGACTTTATGTCTGTATTCTGGGGAGTGAATATTTTCAGCCACATTATCATGACTCCCGAGTACTTATTAAAAGGGAGATTTCACTGGCATTTGAATTGACAAATGCATAAATTTAAAAATCCTCCGCCATTCCATAGAGACAGAACATTCCCAAATTTTATTCCAGGAAGCATCCCTAGAAATGCTGCCAAAACAAATTTACTTCCTTAAGCCCTATCAGGATTTGGTACTGTGCTATACAGACTGCTGACTGGGTGTAGGCATCATGGCCCATTGGCATCTTTACATAAAACCCTTTTTTGAGTTGAAGGAGCTAATAATGTGCCAGGGGGGAAATGTGCAGAATGCCTACCTTGTTTGTTTGGGACTGGTATATTGAAAGAGAGTGTCAGATAATTGGTACCTAACACATGCGTGAAGGTAACCATAATTCAACTTGGAATACATATCTATTATAAGAGAATATATTTGCCTTGAGTAAAGGGACTAATTTTTTTGCAGTATTTATTAATTATGTTACTACTTGCATTATTAAACCTTTCTTAGATATTTTTCTTGACTTCTTCAGCATTAATACCTGTTAATGCCTGGATGGTGATCTGCATGTCTTCAAACACAGTCTATCATTTATATATGGTCTATATATTTTACAGCCATTACCTGAACTAGGGAAAGATATATCTATGTATATAGATATTGCTTGATTATCGATAATACTAAATCTAGTAATGTAGTGCTTATCATCTTTATTCTGTTAATATGAGCATGTCATGTCAGTGATTTTACTAGTATGAGAGGTTATTTAGCATTTTTCATTGCTTTTAAGTTTTTAAAATTTTCTTAAAGATTTTATTTATTTACCTGAGAGAGTGTACAAGTGGAGAGAGGGACAAAGGCAGAGAATCTCAAGCAGACCCCTCTCTGAGCACAGAGCCTAATGCGGAGCTCGATCTCACAACTCTGCAATCACGACAGTGAGATCACAACCTGAGTCGAAACTAAGAGTCAGATGCCACCCAGACACCCTGCTTTTAATTTTTTTTAAAACAGTTAGACAGTGATACAGATGGAACTAGAAAACAATGTATTTGTTTGTTAGAAAATTAAATGTTACTGTAATCTTTTTGATCCCAGTTAGAAAAAAAGAAGAACTTTTATTTTGATGAAAAATATAGTCCTTAATTTATTCAGTGTGATTTCTTTTTTATTGTATGTGGGTAACCATAACTTAATTCATTTGTATTATGTCATATGTGATTCTGGATTCACTTCCAAGGGTAATCAAGTCAGGATCTAATTGTCAAATGTTATTCTGTGGTAAAGTAAATTTTACATTTCCTTCAAATGAAAGTGGTACATATTAGCACTTTCTTTATATTAAAGTGACATTATTCAACAATATTTGATGATGCTCTAAAAAGTAGTAGGTTGTTAAAATTTTTGAGCTGTAAACTTTTGTTATTTAAATATAAAAATCCAACAATATGATTTGAAGATACTAAGAACAATTTGAGAAATTGGAGCTTTAACAATTATCTTACTTAACATTTTATGAATCATATAAGTGATGAATACATGCATATACTCTTCTGGGTAATAATCATATTCGTAACATGGGACTGCTATAGAAACTCACATTACACTGCTTTTCTTGAATATGAGGTCATGGGAAGAGATAGCGAAAACAGTAAGTTTTAGGACATTATCTTAGGAAATATCTGTATGTAATGGTGGGTAGAAGAATGGGAAGGTCAGTGAAAGAGAGTTATAAAGGAGCAGTCAGTAAGGGGAAAGCAAATTGGGTCAGTAACTCAAAAACTGGGGGAGGAGATCCTTTGAAGAGGGAGAAAGTGCCCAGCAAAGAGGATAAACCCCCAAATCAGGTGGTTATATTTAGCAGTTCATAGAGGATATTTGTCATGAATAGAATGTAAAAATGTCACAGGACAGGGGGGCCTGGGTGGCATTGTTGGTTAAGTGTCTGCCTTCAGCTCAGGTTGTGATCCTGGAGTCCTGGGATGGAGCCCCAAATTGGGCTCACCCTGACTGAGAAGGGCGGGAGCTTCCCAAATGGTCTGCTTTCTCCCTCTGCTCCTTACCGCATTTGTATGATCTCTCTCTTTCGCTTGCTCTCTCTCTCTCTCTCTCTCTCTCAAATAAATAAATAAATAAATAAAATCTTTAAAATTAAAGATTAAATTGGAATTTAAATTAAATTGGAAGGAGGAAGTTGAGTCAGTAAGTACAGATTAATCTTTTAGAGTTTTAGTAATAATGGGAATGAGAGAGAGACTATTGGCAGCTTAAGAAGAAAGTATTATTTGAGGAGAGCTTTTCTTAGTATGCACTTAGTTGAAAACTTAGGGGAAAGAACCAAAAGCTGTTGAGATCATGAGAAAGATAAAAATAATTTATAGAACAGTATCCATGTGACATGGAAGAGAGTGAGGTCAGAAACACAGATGGAAAAGTTTGTCTTAGAAAAAAGTTTGTCTTAGAAAGCATCCATTGGGGCACCCGTGTGGCTCAGTGGGTTAAAGCCTCCGCCTTCAACTCAGGTCATGATCCCAGGGTCCTGGGATCGAGCCCCGCATCGGGCTCTCTGCTCAGCGGGGAGCCTGTTTCCCTTCCTCTCTCTCTGTCTGCCTCTCTGCGTACTTGTGATCTCTGTCTGTCAAATAAATAAAATCTTTTTTTAAAAAAATCCATTCATTCACTTCTTCCCTCATTCATTCAACATTTATCAAATGCTGAGACCTGAGGGAGTGATATATTGAGATGGGAGTTGTTTAGAAATTGGGGACATTCAAAAAGATCCTGTTGGCTATCTGCCTTTTCAGTGAAATATTTATGAAATACTTGTTTTAGAGAAATACTTTCAGGTTGTACTTAAAAATGAGTAAAAATTTTGCTTCCAAATGCAGTTGCTTAGTTTTTCCACTTAAGTTTCTTCATTATCCGCATCAGACAATATTATAATTTATGTTTCAACTGCCAAACATAATTTAGTAAATTTAAGAGGGGAAGGAAAGCCTATTTGGCCACAGTTGTACTCTTTCTGTTCTTCCTTCCTGATGTTCCAAAATTCTATTCTTTGTAGAGAACTTTTTTTTTTAAAAAAGATTTTATTTATTTATTTGACAGACAGAAATCACAAGTAGATGGAGAGGGAGGCAGAGAGAGAGAGAGGGAAGCAGGCTCCCTGCTGAGCAGAGAGCCCTATGCGGGACTCGATCCCAGGACCCTGAGATCATGACCTGAGCCGAAGGCAGTGGCTTAACCCACTGAGCCACCCAGGCGCTCTGTAGAGAACATTTTGTCATTGTTTTAGAATAGATCTAAATTCTATTAGATGCCCTTCCTTTGAGAATTTCTTGATTTCTTCTGCATTTTTGAAGGATATTTTTGCTGGACATAGAATTCTGGGTTGACTGTTTTTAGCACTTGAGAAATGGGCCATTTCCTTTTGGCCTCCATGTTTTATGATGAAAATACACCATCATTTGATCCCCCCCCCCCCTTAAATAAATGCTTCTCTCTTGGTTTCAAGATTTTTCATCTTTGGTTTCCAGAAGTTTGGTTATGATTGTCTTGAAATGGGTTTCTTTGTGTTTATCCTGTTTGGGGCTTACTCAACTTCTTGACTCTTGCCAAATTTGGAAATTTTTCAGACATTAGTTCTGAATATATTTTTCCAGCCCTACCCTTTTTCTGCTCTCCTTCTAGAACTCCAGTAACACGAATGTTCTGTCTTTTATTATAGTCCCACACATCCCTGAGGCTCTGTTCATTTTCTTTTTCAGCCTATTTTTTCTCTTTTGCTCTGATTGGATAATGAGTATTGCTCTCTCTTCAACTTCACCAGTTCTTCGCTATGTCCTCTCCATTCTGTTGTTGAGTTCATCCAATAAGTTTTTATCTTGGTTATTGTGTTTTTCAGCTCTAAAATTCCCATTTGATCATTCTTTATATTTTTTGTTTCTTTGCTAAGGTTGTTTTCATTTGATTCAAGCATGTCTATAATTGTTTATTGAAGCATTTCATGATGGCTGCTTTAAAGTCCTTGTCAGATAATTCCAACATCTGCGTCATTTCAGTATTGGCATCTGTTGATTGCCTTTTTTATTCAAGTTGAGATTATCCTGGCTCTTGGTATAGCAAGTGATTTTTAATTGCATTCTAGGCATTTGGGGTGTTATGATATAGTCTTATTTAAGTCATCTCTTTTAGCACATCTTTTCTGACATCACACCAAAGGGGAAAGAATAGGCTTCCCCTCTTTAATTTTAGGTGGGGATAAAAGCTCAGCTCTTCCCTAGACCTCCACTGATACTACCTTGGACCTCCACTGGCTGAGAAGGGCAGGAGCTTCCCAAATGGCCTCCACTGTTACTACTAGCAATGTCGTGAAAGTCTTGGCTTTCCACTCAGCTTCCTCTCACACCGCCCCAACAGGGAGGGTTACCTCATTAAAGCTAGATGGAATTTGAAATCCAGGCTCTCTATGAGGCCATTACTAATAATCATGAGGCTGAATAAGGTGGAGGAGGGAGGCATTACTGTCAGATAGGGATTCAGATCCTGGCTCCTCAGTCTTCTCAGTAACACCCCAGGAGAGAAGGGGGTATAGGATAGAGGAAAACCTAGAAGTCCAGGCTTCTCACTTAGTCTGGACTTAGGGGTAAGCTTGCAATGTTTTGTGTACAACTTTGCTAGAGTAAGGCAGTTCTTGTCTAAAAGTTTTCCACTTTGCTAAACATCCCCCCCCACTTTTTTGGCTAATGGAACCGGCTTTTCATAGATAATTTGAGTGCATCTGTATCTGTTGTCATTTCTGGGTTGTTGACTTCTTCAACACCCAGTCTAAGATATTTGAAGCAAAAACAAAAGTAATCAACACACCACAGTATTATTCTCCAGGTTCTGAGGTCCCTAGCCTCTCCCATCTTCTCTCCATCTTTCAGTACTCTTATGTTTATTTTATATATGATGTCCAGGGCTTTAACAGTACTCAGTGAGAGGAATAGCAGAAATTATGTTTATTGCATCTTACATGGAACCAGGGATCCCACTGTACTCATCTTACTTTTTTCTTTAATCCCCCCCCAGGGGACCTGGGTGACTTAATCTGCTAAGCATCCATCTGACTCTTGATTTCAGCTCAAGTCTTGATCTCAGGGTCATGAATTTGAGTCTTGCATTGGGCTCCATGCTGAGCATGGAACCTACTTAAAAACACACACACACACACACACACACACACACAGAGATTTTTTTAAATATATTTGCTACTGACATTGACTCATTTTCTAAACACATCCTATTATAGTTAGATGTCTTAATTTAGTCCAAAAGAGGATATTTTCCCTCCTCCCAGAGCAGACATGGGTGAATTGTTTTAGTAGGCAGGGACTAACTATAGAAAGTTTCTGCTTCCTTGTGGAACTGCTTAAAATAGTCAAAAAATATAGTAGAATTCATTGGCTTTAGCTATTCTGTTCATTATTTTTTTAATTTTGTGATCTGTTTTGAATTTTGTGATCTGTTGTTAAACATACATAGATTTAAAAAAAAAACTTAGGTCTCAGGGATTGTTCTTTTACATGTGGCATCTTGTATTAATTTATTTAATAGTCAGGTGTTAAAATAGTTAAGCCAAAACCTAACTCGTGATTTTAATGACATGGAGGAAAGTAAAACTTTTCTCCATGGATGTTTTGAGCTATTTTTCTGTAGTATTTCTTGAGTGGAGGGTCAAGCAAATAATCTGGTTCTTTACCAGTTTTTAAAATATCATTCTGCTAAACAGTCCACACAAGCTCAATTATATTAGGAACCAGTGAAGTGAAGTTGTTCATAAAATGCTTTATTACGTTCAGTCTTTGCAGCATTTGCTGAGTTTAGATAATAAACCTGCACATAGAAGTTACTTAATTTTTCTCTGAGCAATAATTTACATTCGTGAGCAGTAGACTCTGTCATTTTCAAAGAGGCAAGAAATGAGATATTCCTACTCTTTTTCTAGTTTAACGTAAAATGTTAGGTGTGGTTCCATTCTATAAGAAATCTCCTTTTTCACTCCAGTTATGAGTACTGTTTTATGGATATCATTTGATTTTTACTTAGAATTATTATACTGGGTCATATTTTCGTACTTCATGAAAAAGTGCATGCAACTCTGGCAAGAGTGCTGTCCCCCAAGGCCACAGCTAATGGTCTAGCAATGTCAGACTGAACTCAGAAATCGTACTGCAACCATAGGCTTAACAGTGTGCTTGGACAAAGTGGAGGCTGGATATTTGAAAGTAGAAGAGAAAACTGTCCGCTTACATTTCCCATGGACTTTTCCTCTGGTATAAATTCTCAAACCCTACAGGTAATGTTTGCTAATTGTTATTACTTCAGCAGCCAGCCAGTCACAATAGAAATGTTATAGTGTTCCGAAAATTCAAAATATCGCTTCCTTCTAAAGAAGAAAATAGGTTATTTCATATATCCTATTTTATTTCTTATATGCTTCTTTCCAAAACAAAAGCAATTGATGAAAAGAGAGAAAAAAGCCCATCATACTCTAAAGATGGGTTAAAAGGGAAGAAGCAAAGGAGTTGGATAGTGTGTTATCTACTTTGGTATAAAGTAGGAGAACTGGAGGAAGAGGGAGGGTACTGAGAAAGACAAGCACGCTCAGAGTGTGGTCCCCAGAACACCCATTAGGATCACACAGAAGGAAGCTTGTTAAAAATGTGAATCTTGGGGGTGCCTGGGTGGCTCAGTGGGTTAAGCCTCTGCCTTCGGCTCAGGTCATGATCTCAGGGTCCTAGGATCCAGCCCTGTATCAGGGTCTCTGCTCAGCAGGGAGCCTGCTTCCCTCCCCCCCCAGCCCCGCCTGCCTCTCTGCCTACTTGTGATCTCTCTCTCTCTCTCTCTCTCTCTGTCAGATAAATAAATAAATAAAATCTTTTTTAAAAAATGTGAATCTTGGACCCTACCTCAGATCTACTGAATCAGTATCTGCTTTCTAACAAGATTCACAGATGATTCCTATGTACATTACCATCTAGGAAACACTGAACTAGTGGTTCTAGAACTTTACTCCAAGTCTTAGCTCCCTGACAGAGTAATGTCAGGTAAATTGTTAATCATTCTGTGTAGCAAATTTATTTGTAAAATGAGCCTAATAAGAGTACTTAATCATTTTTTTCCTTTTGATGAGAATTAAGTACAATAGCTTTAAAACACTTAGACGTGCCCCCCAAGTAAAGCCATCCACAGATACCTATTCCTGGTAATAGCATTTAATTTTGTATTTCTTTTTTAAATTTAATTTTATTTTTCAGTGTTCCAAGATTCATTGTTAATGCACCATACCCAGTGCTCCATGCAATATGTGCCTCCTTAATACCCACCACCAGGTTCACCCATCCCCCCACCTCCCCCAAAACCCTCAGTTTGTTTCTCAGAGTCCACAGTCTTTCATGGTTTTTCTCCTCCTCCAGTTTATCCCAATTCACTTTTCCTTTCCTTCTCCTAAAAATCCATGTTATTCCTTATGCTCCACAAGTAAGTGAAACCATATGATAATTGACTTTCTCTGCTTGACTTATTTCACTCAGCATAATCTCCTTTGGTCTCATCCATGTTGATATAAAAGTTGGGTATTCATCCTTTCTGATGGCTGTGTAATATTTCATTGTATCTATGGAACATATCTCTTATAAGATAACTCTACTGAGGAGTCTGAAGAAGCTAGAGATGACAAACACAAAAATTATAAGAGCTGGAAGATGAATTGTATGAGGAAAATATAATACCACTGGAATATTTAGTTTGAAAAAGAAGAACAGGGGGTCTCTTAAACTCAGTTTGCATTTCCACTTGGAAATGAATGGTTTTACATAGTAGCATAAATAGTTCAAGTAGACAAATAAAGTCATGTGAGGAAGGGAAGTATTATGTATATTGATATTGGTAGTTCATGGAGGTTTTAAATTTAATGACAAGAATGAAACTCTCCTGCTTAAAGATAGGACACAGACTGAGATGAGTCCTTCGTAAGGAGCTTTTATCCTGTCCTTCATGGCTACTAGGAGGCCCTACCAGCTTGATGTTTAGATCTGCTTCACAAAGCATTATACACACGACTTCACTTATTGGCCTTTCAGAGTCTAGAAAGCTTGATGTGTAGACAGTTTTCCGTGGTCTATATTGTCCGAAATATGCTCTGTCTGAAACTGGGAATTTTTTATTTAATATTTTGTTTATTTGAGAGAGAGAGCAAGCGAGAAAGAGCACAAGCCAGGAGTAGAGGCAGAGGGAGAAGCAGACTCCCCACTGAGCAGGGAGCCCAATGCGGGACTCCATTCCAGGGCCCGGGGATCATAACCTGAGCCCAAGACTGATAGTTAACTGACTGAGCCACCCAGGTGCCCCAAAACTGGAAATATTCAAGTGTTAATCATTGTTACCACAGTTTACCTTAATAATGATTGGGAGAGGGGTGAGATAATAGCCTTCTTTTTCTACAATTCTAGACTAGTTCCTGTAACTCAAGAAAGTCTGAATGATTTAAAGCAGCCTTCCACATGGAGAAAATACTTCTCCTTTGGGTCTAGCTGAAACGTGGAACCTTTAAACAAAAGATAAATTTTTAAGCAAGTTAGAAGCAAGAGAAACACATGATTTTCAATAGAACTGCTTTTGTAGCCTTGTCTTTAATGTCTACCATGAGTGCTTGTGTATGTGTGTTTAATATTAGAGTGTGATGTGAAAAGGAAACTCGAAAGAAATAAAAATTCTGGTCACTCTGGCACATTAATTGCCTGCTTTTTAGGATATCACCATATGAACTTTTAATTGTAAGTAAGTGTCCTCCTCTTTAAACCTCCAGTCTCATTGGTTGGTTTCCTGAAACCTCATGGTCTGCTGATCTGAGCAAAGACAAACTGTCAAGTATCTCGGTCCTAAGTCTGTTGCAGACTCATCCTGTTTTGCAAATCTGCAGAAAGTAAGGTAGAAACTATGATGCTTAGACAACTAAAAAAGCTAGTTAATTACTCTAGTTAGATATCTTTCTGTGGCTCCTGTTTTTGTTGCTCTTTCCAGAAGAAACTGGGTGAGGCATTTGTCTTCTTTTGTAAATGTCCGGAATACTGAGTTTTCCCCTGTTCGTTTCAGAGGTTTGTTCCCCTCCCCAACTGATTACTATCATCAGGAAATTGAAAAACACTGTGGCCTTGCACTGAATTTGCCATAAATTTAATTAAAGGGAAAACTTCAGACTTGTATCAGTAGATTGTACTGTCGCGCAGAACACAACTTAATAAAAGGGTATAAACATTGACATGATGCTCTTGTCTAGCTCTGCTAATCAATTCATCTTGGTATCACTTTTTCTTTTACCAATAATCCATTTTTAATTGCATATATCGTCATTGAGTACCAAACTAGTTATATAATGAGCATCTCTGTTTATCTCAGACAACGTATATTTTTTTTTGTGGAAGGGGGGTAAAGGAAATGATTGTGAGGTGAGAAATACGACATGGTCAGAAACCATATTTGCTTTAAGATGGGAAAATCTTTTCTTTCTTTTAAGATTTTATTTATTTGACAGAGCGAGAGAGAGAGAGAGATCACAAGTAGGCAGAGAGGCAGGCAGAGAGAAATAGGGAAAAGCCGGCTCCCCGCCGAGCAGAGACCCTGATGCAGGGCTCGATCCCAGGACCCTGAGATCATGACCTGAGCCGAAGGCAGAGGCTTAACCCACTGAGCCACTCAGGTGCCCAAGATGGGAAAATCTTTTTTTTTTTTTTTTTTTTTAAGATTTTATTTATTTATTTGACAGAGATCACAAGTAGGCAGAGAGGCAGGCAGAGAGAGAGAGGAAGGGAAGCAGGCTTCCTGCTGAGCAGAGAGCTCGATGCGGGGCTCGAACCCAGGACGCTGGGACCATGACCCGAGCCGAAAGCAGAGGCTTTAACCCACTGAGCCACCCAGGTGCCCCCCAAGATGGGAAAATCTTATGGGATTAGGGCAACTTAAAATTTTTAATGAATCTGTATTTTTTTTAGCCATCCTCTTGTCTAGTTTAAAGACTATATGGCCTATGGTTTGTTTCAATTCCCAGCCCAAAATGAGCATGAAATTCAGTAGATACCCCTTTACTTTGTTCATTTTTTTGAAGTGCCTGCTGTATACTAGAGAGATACCAAACTTACTATACTATGAATCCCAGGAGCACACAGGCCACTTTAGGTGATAGAAATACCAAATAATTTTAGCTGTATGCTATTTAGCATACTAAAAGTGTTTGACTTTGCCTGGGGGTTCAGAGATGGAGGGAGAGATGGCATAAGGGTAAATTTGAAAGGATAAGCGGGGATTTTACACATAGAAGGATCAGCAAAACATTCTAAGTAGAATACAGAGAACGTTCTATCTTTGAGTGTTACGTCGTGTGTAGGTGTTCAGAGTGAAGGGAGTACCCACCGCAGTGAAAATCTTCATATTTCCTGGGAGTCTTGTGTCTAATGGATTGCATTAGAATTGGAGCCTCATGGTCCCCTGTTTTTGTCTCAAGGTGACCCTAAGTAAAACGTCTCTTTTTGTCCAGAAGCTTCTCTCTTTGATGTGAAAAATAGCATAAAACTGCGGTCTACCAAAACAGTGGGGGAGATGGTGAATAACTAAGTAATGTCAGATTTGTGTCCTGGGAAGGGTCACCAGTAGCCTCCTCAGCTCTGCGTCTTTAACGGGCATGGCCTCTGCTGCTCTGGACACAGTTGACAACATCTTTTTTATTGATTTCTTTTCCTTGGCTTGCCCTTTCTATGTTATTGTTATATTGGCCTCCTTTTCTTCTCACATTGAGAAGACTTCTTTCTCCAGGTGGCTTTCCCTGGTTCCTCAGTCACTTGTTTCCTTGGGGAGTGCTAGCATAATAGAATGACATAACGTTCTTACCATTATTTCCATCATTTGTTATTTTAAATACGTGTTTGATTACCTGCCTTTCTCCTGGATGATAAGCTCCCTGCAGGAGACAGTGTTGCTGGTGTTTATCACTATATGTCTAGCATCTGGCACAGTCTCAAATGTTAATGTACTTAGTAAATGTGTTTGTTCAGTAAATATTTATTGAGTACGTATTATGTAGGCTAAGGAATTTGGCAATAAACAAAACATGAATATTCCTGCTCTGTGGAGCTTACTCGTTGAATGAAAAAACGAATGATCGGATGATGAATGAAACCACCCATTCCCTGAACAATGTTACACACTCTTGTGTTCAGCCACCATATAAAAAGTGATTGACTCTCAAATTCTCTATTTCTACTGAGATCTATTCTTTGAATTCCAGGCTCAGGATTCCAAGGGTCCTTCATTAGCCATCTCGAGTAAATGTGCCCCAAGCCTCTCCAACTCAGTGTGTCTAAAGCTTGCTCCCCCATGACCGAAACCTTTTCTTTATTGTGCATTCTCTGACTTGGTAAAGGGAACTGTACATCTAATCATACATCTTGTCAGACAGTTTGTAGCTGACAGTGTCTTAAATTTCCCTTTGAAACCCCAGCCCCCCCTAATATCTGTCACTGTTCAATTCAGGTCCCTTGCATCTCTTGCTTAGACTGTTGTAGCAAGTTTCTAACTGGTTGCTTTAATTCTGGCCTTAAGTTTTCCAGTCCACCCTTCATATGCCTACCAAAGATACCTTTATAAAAAGCAAATTGGTTGTAAGACATCACTGAGTTATATAGAAATAAAATTTGATAACTTAATATAACATTCCAGATCTGGCCCCTATTTGCCTCTGCAGCCTCTTCACACATTCTGCTTACTTGTGATCAGTTAACCCTCCCTGCTGTGCTATTTGCAATTCCCTTCATGTGCATGTCAGTTTCATCTCTCTGGGCCTTTGCTCCTTTCAGCTGAGGGTCCGCCCCTATCCTGCCTATTCAGTGCACCAGTATACTCCTTTTCCAAAATTCATTTTTGGGCTCATATCTGCTCAGCTCTGGAGTCTTTCCTTACTGCCCCCCTGCAATATTGTCAAAGTAACAACATACCCCCACTAAAAAAATAAAAATAAATCTCTTTTGTATCCTGTGGTTAAATGCCTCTCCTAGAACTTTATCCTTATCTGTTTAAATCTTTCTCTCAGCCTCTTGATATAATTTTTTCACCTTTATTGAGACATATTTGACATACAACATTGTGTAAGTTTAAAGTGTACAGCGTGATGATTTTGTATTTGTATATATTACAGAATGATAACCATAATAAGGATAGTTTGCACATCTGTTACCTCCCTTATTTGTGTGTGTGTGTGTGTGTGTGTGTGTGTGTGTGTGCTGAGAACACTTAAGATCTCTTCTTTTACCAGCTTTCAAGGATACCGTACAGTACCTCTTGTTAACTATAGTTTCCATACTGTACATTAGATTCCCCAGAACATACTCATACTGTAAGTTTGTATCCTTTGACCACTGTCACTCATTTCCCCCAACTCCCAGCCATTAGCAGCCCCCAGTCTACCTTCTGTTTTTATGAGTTCAGCTTTTTAGATTCCACACTATAAATTACTTCACTTCGCATAATGTCCTCAAGCTTCATCTATATTATTGCAAATAGGAAGACTTCTTTCTTTTTTAAAGCTGAATAATATTCCTTTGTGTGTTTGTGTGTTTCACATTTTTAACTCCATCTTTTGACAGACAGACATTTAGGTTGCTTCCATGTCTTGGCTATTGTCAAGTAATACTGTAATATAGTAATTACTGTAATGCAGTAATACTGCAGTGACCATAAGGATGTGGATATCTCTTTTAAGATCATGACTTCATTTCCTTCAGATACATACCCAGAAATAAGATTGCTAAATCATATATAGTACTTCTATTTTTAATTTTTATGGGAAGTTCCATACTGTTTTTCATAGTGGCTGTACCAGTTTACATTCCCACCAACAATGCACCAGGATTCCCTTTTCTCTTTACCCTTGCCAACACTTTTGATCTCTTGTGCCCTTGATCTCTTTTCAGAAAATCTCTTGAACATATGCTCTGTGCTTTGCACTATGCCAAGTGCTTTTCATTTATTAGCTTATTTATATTCATAGTTGCCCTGTGAGGTGAGGTAGGTATTATCATCTCCAGATGAGGATGTCATAGAAGTGACTTATCCAAAGTTACATTATTATTGAACGCCAGAAAGTAAGATTTGAGCCAAGAATGTTAGGTGACACCAAAGCCTGTGCTCTAGTCACTCTACATTATTGCCTTTCTTAAGTGACTGGAAGAAAACTTGACAAGCTTTTTTACTCTTTTGCTACCCTGGATATGCCTATCTTTGGCTTAAAGGATAGGTTTCTGTTGGTATATCGTCAGAGCATACTAACAGCTTGTCACCTGATTTAATGACCATGGATCCAAGGAGTTGTAGAGAGCTCTCAGCAGTCTGACCTGATGCTTCTGATTTTGCTTATCCCCACAGAACTTGTGGTGGAAGTAAAAAGACAAGAAGAGACTGAACAATAGTAGAATGAAGAAAATAAAACAAAACAAAATACAACAAAAACAAAGTTTTTCTTCAACTAGTTATTATTATATATTCAAATATGTAGAAAAGTTGACAGAATAGTACAGTGAACCACCATATGTATACTATCTCGATTTCACAGTTGTTGACATTTTGCTCTATTTGCTTCATGTCCTCTTATATATTTGCTTTTTTTATTACAAATTTACATAAATATATATCTGTATAAGCATATAGATATGACTTAAATAAACTTAAATATATAAAAATTTATTTGCTTATTTTCTTCTGAGCCAAGTGTCATATGTCACCCTAAATACTTCACATTCATCTCCTAAGAATAAGAATATTTCTCTTCATGAACCACATTATGATACTTAACAAAATTAGCAGTAATTCCGTTATATCAACTGTTGAGTCAATATTCCATTTTCCCTCATTGTCCCAAGAATATCTTTTATAGCTGTTTTCCCCTGAGTTATGGTCTAGTCATGGTCCATGGGTTGCATTTGGTTGTGTCTTCAAACTCTAACCTCCAACCCCATGACATCGACTCATGTAGAGCTAGCTCAAAGAGCTTGAAGAGTACTTTGTGAAATCTCCCAAATTCTAGATTTGTGTGATTGGTTCTTTGTACTATAATTTGTTTCTTTGTCCTCATTTCTTTGAAGTGGGAGTTAGGTTTACAGATTTGATTAAATTCAAATAAAACATTTAGCAAGAATATTTCATAGGCAATATTGCCTACTTTATATATTAGGAGGTACGTGATTTTTTTTTTTTCACTATTAGTGATCTTAAATTAATTCACTTTGGGTAATGACTACGACATTTCACTCTGGTAGTCATATGAGTCAGTGCTCATATTGTCCCAGATTTGACTAATGAGAGTCTCTTCAGGGTTGCTTCTATTCCATTTTACAAGGCCCCATCTATTTCTCTTCACATACTTTTTTTGCAATATAGCATAGGAACATGTTTCAAGCTTGCTTTATACTCTCCACACCCCAGGATGGAAATTAGCCATTTTTCCAAGGAGTTGTGGTTCCAGAAAAGGAGAATTGTTGTGCGTTTTATTTGTTTTTGTTTTTTAGTTTAATGATTCTCCCTTTTTTTCCTGCCATACAGACCTTCCTTCATTGAGTTTTATATTAAATCAGGATTACTAACAGATTCCAGTATCCAAGGCAAGAGTGGAATGGGGTAAAGGAGTGGTCTTTGGTATGCCAGAGGAACTCTTCTAGCTTAAAGCAATCACTTCCTACTTTGGCAGCCTACTAGTAAAATATCCTGTCTCTGGTCCTTCTTCCTCTACCTATGATTTTTCTTTTTCTTTCTCCCTATCTCCCTATTTATTCTACATTGACCTTTACTTGTATTTACCTATGTAAAGGATTTTGGAGTTAAGGGTTTAAGCTTTGCAAAATGACCATTTCCGGCAGCCGTTTCAGCTAATTAATTTGATGTTTAGGTTTTGATATGATCTTGCTTAATATTAATTTATACTTATTTATCTTAAGAAGGTTTCTTTCGCTGATGAGGCTGTGATGACTGCTGTTTCTTTCAGTTCTTGAATGGTGGTTGGCCAGATTACCTCTATGTTACATGTTTTTTTTTAAGATTTTATTTATTTGTCAGAGAGAGCACACAAGCTGTGAAAGCGGCAGGCAGAGGGCAAGGCAGAGGGAGAAATAGTCTCCCCACTGAGTAAGGAGCCCAAGGCAGGACTCAATACCAGGACCCTGGGATCATGACCTGAGCCGAAGGCAGACCCCTAACTGACTGAGACACCCAGGTGTCCCTGTATGTTAGATTCTTTCAGTTATGGTTTGGGTGCACACCTTCCCTTAGATTGGATTTTTCTACACCTGTTGCATTCTTTTCTGTCATTCAGCCAGGATTGAGTTAAATAGGTATTTTTTTTCTCACTGTACCCCTGCCCCCAAATCAGTGAAGACAGTATTTTACCCACATTTTTCTTACATAAATCTCTCTCCAGATTGGGGTGGGCAGTGAAGTCTCATTGTGTTAAGGGATGAAGGAAAATTACTGGATTGTGTGGACATACATTTTGGATTTTCCAGGAAAAGGAGAGCATTTCAAAAATCTGGTGAATCAAGACAGATATAAAAAACTGATTAAGGATAGGACTGCCTGTTTTTATACTCTGCCACATAGCATGTGTTTAAGTGAATTTGCCTATAATTTGTCTTCAAATGCTGACATTTAATTCTTAGGCTGTACAATTGTGCTGGCTTTTTCCAGAGTAAAATTCTTATTCTGTATCCAAGCTAATAGGTTCATCTACTATAAACATTACTGCCTATGGTAACAGCCAGGCTAAAAAATTCTTTTTATATGTATCACAGCTGGCAGGAACTCTTGGGACCATCACACATCATTCTTGTCTTTTGAAGCTTACTGACAAAAAGCATGGCGATGTAAAACCAGCTTGGTCTGACGTAGATTGACTTTGAAATCATATTAGCTTATACAGAACACTGTTCATTCTATTGTTATTGTTTATAAGATACTGAGTATTCAACAAGCTTTTCTAATTAATGTATTCTTTAAACTTAGTAACCTACCCTTTTATTAGAACTGCTCCTCTTCTATAAGCTGTCTCTGGCTCCTTTTTTTGTTAAAGGTTAATAATGAGAATAATGAAGCAATTGGTTATTTATGCAGTCATGATTGGCAAAAGTTATTAGAACAGGAACCTGCCCAGAGGCGATGATTAGGTTATGAAAATGTTAAGGAATACTGAAACCAGTCACCATTTTTGACATTTATGAAATACTGTTCCCACCCTTAATCATGATGACCTGTTATAAAAAAATTTATACAGAATAATCTCATTGGACAGTAATTTCTATACCAACAGCATACATTATTTAGTGCAAAGGGGGAGATTTGTAAATGATCTGAGAGAAAATTGGGCCTGGGGAGGAAAGTACCACAATGAGAAGAAACAGAACTCTCTCTTGGGTGGAACTGTCTCCCACACACCTAATCTACAAAGTTAGGTGACCTTTCCAATTAGCATCTTCATCTTGAGCACTTTGCAAGTTTGAGGAGCTATAGAGGAGGATATCCCTAGTTAGGCTGCTGTGTTCTTCATGTTAGGCTATGAAAAATGTAGAGAGATATATGGGCAGAAAATTTCCTGATGATGGTTTTATTAATGAAACACTGACTTAATTGACATTATAGAAAAACAAAATAAGACAAAAACCTAATCGTAATTCCTTTATGTTTAGTATGGTTAGAACTTTCTTTGTAGATTAGGCACTAATTTTTACCACAGCACTATTATCACTTCTACTCTGCATTTTTTGTAGCAGTTTCATTAAGATAGAGTACATACAATAAGATTTGCCCTTTTGAGGTGTGCAATTCAATCTATGACCATACCACCCTGAACGCACCCAGTCTGGTCTGAAGTGTGTAATTCATTGTTTTGAGAATATTCCCAAAGCTGTGTGAACACAACCATCTAATTCCCAAAACATATTCATTACCTATCCCACAGAACCAGTACCCATCAGCAGTTGCTCCCTATTCTCCCTCGCCTACCCCAGCTGCTAGCAAACCCTAATGTACCCTCTGTCTATATGCATTTGCCTATTCTGGACATTTTTTCCCTTCAGCTTTTCTCATGTAATATGAACTTCAGAAAATTGAAGAAGAGGACAGAAAGTGAACATGGATGAATTAAAAAAATAAAATGTGATCTTGTATACTTAAAACCGAGTATTCTTTCCCCTAGTTCATTAGAATAGGTATTTAAAACAATGACAAATCCCCCACATCTTTATATACATAAAATCATACAATATGTGACCTTTCATGTCTGTCTTCATTAGCATAATGTACTCAAAGTTCATCCATTTTGTAGCATGTAGCAATGCTTTGTTTCCTTTTATTTTCCTTTTATGGCTGAAGAGTATTCTATTGTATAGATATACCACATTTAGTTTATCTATTAACACTTGATGACACTTGAATCGTTTTCACTTCTTCACTATTATGAAGAATGCTGCCCTGAATATTCACGTACAGGTTTTTGTATGGACCTCTGTCTTTTATTCTCTTGTGTTTATACCTAAATGTGCAATTGCTGAGTCATATGTAACTCAATATCTAACTTTTGAGGGGACTGCTAAATTATTTTCCGAAACAGCAGTGCCATGTTACATTTCCATTAGCAATACAAGAGGGTTGTAATTTTTCTACATCCTTGTCAAAGCTTTTTATTGTCAGTCTTTTTGATGACAACCATCCTAGTAGATGCAAAGTGGTATCTCATATTGTGGTCTTGATTTGCATTTTCCTAATGTTTAATGATATTGGGCATATTTTCTTGTGCTGCTTGGACATTTGTATATCTTGGGAAGTGTCTATTCAAGTACATTGCCCATTTTTAATTACGTTAAGTAGTTCCTTACTGTTGAACCGTACAAGGTCCTTATATATTCTGAATACCAGTCTCTTATCATCTCTATGATTGGCAAATATTTTCTCTCATTCTGGAGGTTGGTTTTTCAATTTCTTAATAGTGTCCTTTGAACCAGAAGTAGGTTTTTTGTTTTATTTTTAAAATTTTGAAGTCCAGTTTCTATATTTATTCTTTGGTTTCTGTGTCTTCAGGTGACCATTACCTAATCCAAGGTTACAAAGATTTACTTTTATGAGTTTTACAGTTTTAGCTCTTATGTTTAGGTCACTGATCCATTTTCAGTTGGTTTTAGTGTATGGTGTGAGATAGGAGTCTAAATTCATTCTTTTGCATGTTTGTTTTTATTCGTTTACATGTAAAGATTTCAGAGAGAAATTTCTGTTCAAATGAGATGGCCGTTGCTACTCTCTTTGTGAATTATTGTTTTCATGATTTTTTTTTTGGTAGATATATGTACTGTGTTCATCTACTTGTGCTCTCACCAAATATGGTTGCATTTTTGTCTCTCCTTTGTTTACTGGAATCTGAAAAGCAGTACTGATAGATACAGTTTGAATCAGCTTATTCGTTTTTTCCCTTAATTTGCAATCTCACCTCTTCAGCTACAGTATAGAGAATGCCAAGAACTTCTAAGTCTCTATCAGAAATATCTATCAGAACAGCAAGAGAAGCTCACCATGTCTCTCTCAGAACTTGGTGCTGCTAGAATGCAGGAACAACAGGTAAGCATCTTTATTCTTACCTTTTCTTGACTTTAATGGATTAGCAAGATGTCAGAAGGAGCATTTGCCTTTACTTTGAGTCACAGAATATAACATTGTCTTAAAGCATGTAAGTATATCATGTGATTGAATTGTGTCATTTACTTCTTTTCTTTTTTTTTTTTTTTTCATCTCCTGTTCCTGGGGCCCAAAGGTCAGGAATGATTACTTGAAGCAGGCTGTGGGTCAGTGAGAAAGCTCCTAGTTGTCTGAAACCACAGCAGAAATGGTAAAGAAACCTCACTACTCTGTTGCTTAATGAAGAAGATCACGGGGCTATTTGCTACCCATTGTCCTTATGGAAAACACTAATGAGCCTTTCCTAACTCATGTTTTACATTTTTAGAATAATAAAGTGACTGGTGCCTTATAAAATCTTTAATTGGAGAAAACTGAAATATTTTGCATGATTTTATATTTGTATGTATATATTAATCACATAAGTATGTATGAGAGTCTTCATATATAACATCTACATATATATCATTAAATGGTATATATTGTATAATTAAATGTTCAGAACCCTGCCAGTCATAATATGAAACAAGCTCTAAAAACTTATTTCTTGCCCTCTAGCAAGTGATACTTTGTATCTGTTTCATATCCAAATGAGTTTAAATCTTCAAATGGATGAGAATAGTAAGTGTTATATACTAAAACACTGTAGAAGAAACTGTGCAGTAGGGCATAAGCCATTCATATTAAAGCCTGGCGAATGTGCTAACATGTTATCTCCCCCTTGTGAATAATATCAGGTCCTGTGAATGGTTTTTTGCAATGCTTCTAAAGAACATCATTGCTGTTTAGCCTAGAGACCACTACCTCAGATAAGTTAAGAGTTTGGGCCAAGAAAACTTCAGTTTTGAACTTGAAGATTAGACTCATAGAAAGGTTAAGATAATAAATAATAATTTTGTTGGAATGTTATATAGCTCAGACCTATAACATATCCTTGTTTTGAAGTCACAACATTGATAAGAAACGGCCTCACCTGGCTGGCTTGGTCAGTAGAGCATGCAGCTCTTGATCTCGGGGTAGTGAGTTCAAGCAGAAAATGGCCAAAGTATGAATGGCTTATTTGTATCCTAACTTGAAATCGTTTCTTTTGTTCTGTTTTCTGAAGAACCTAGATGAGGCAGAGGATCGTGGCAGCTAATCTTGATAGTTTGGCTGGATTTTCCCTGCCACTTTGAAAGCAGGGCAGGCAGTTTTTAAGGTGGTCCTTCTGTGGTGTTCTCGGGTAGGTTGGAGAAAATTGTACCACAAAGATCAGATTTCTGACCTTTACTCTTGTATTGCCACTCCTTCCCTCTGTGTGACAAAGGTGTGTTGGGGGCACAAAAATGAAGGGCAGCCCATTTTTCAAGAATATTGGAGGGGAGGAAGAGGGTTTTTCAGTTGCCAGTGTAGAGCCTTAGGACCTTAAAGATAGAGACCGAGAGTCAAAGAACAATCATAAGACGGCTCTGAAGACATCCAGGGGCCTCGAAAGACTTCTAGATATTAATGTTTTTATGTTTAAGTTAGTGATTTTTAAAGGTTTCATTGAGACCCATCATAATTAACACTGACTAACCTTAACTTTGAAGAACAAAACTAAAAAAAAAAATCACTAATGATAGAATGAAGATGTTGGCCAAATACATGGAGAGAGCACTCTCAAAAACAAAAACAAAAAAGATACTTTTGAATTTTCATTTTGACTTAGTCATGAGAAAATTTTAAAGCCATGTTTTCAGGAAGTGCCTGATAGTCAAGACATTATGTCTTATGTACAATGAAAATGAAATTCAAGTCACTTATGGGCTCTGCCACTTGAATTTAGGGAATATAAGTTTCTTTTTTAATGCCAACTGGAGATTGTCATCTTGCCTCGTATGTATCTGTTTTGTTGTGACAGACTTCTTTTACCTGAACAATGGTAAACACCTTCTCATTTCCTTTCATGGGAATTGGGTAAGTTTGGTCAACAAGTTTGTTTTATGTCAGGAAGGGCATCACTGTAATAACTTTGCTTCTGAATGAGGATGATGGGTAAATATTAAATTTTATTTGTTCTCAAAATAAGGTATTTTTTTAATTTAACTGATGTTCAGATTTTGTGATGGAGATGGCAGCAGTTCATTTTTCATGAGGCATTTATTTGACTTTACGAGACTTTATGTTTCTTCTTTGCATTGTTGGCATCTAGCTCAAATTGCATGTAAATTTTGCTTATAGTTTAATTAAATCCACAGTGCTCCAGAAGAATGATTTTCTTCTTTGACTTCTGCCATTTCCTTGAAACTACTCCATTTATAAGGTGAATGTTTTCCTGTTTCTCCCTCATCCTCTTTCTTGCTATGCCTCAAAGGTGAATTTTCTCATTTATTTAGCCTGGATTCATTGTGGATTCTAGAAATATTTTTTACTTGTTCTATTTAGATGAAAATATTTCATTGATGTGTTTCTTTTCTTCATTTCCCTATCTTAAAAAGTAATTCTTATCCATAGTATAACCATGGTCTTGGATGTGGGAGGATCTACTAACTATAGTTTTGTCCAACGTACATTTTAGAGTATAGTTTTTCTTTTCTTTTTTTTTTTTTCAAAGATCTTATTTATTTGCCAGAGATAGAGAGAGAGAGTACACACAAGCAGATAGAAAGGCAGACAGAGGCAGCGAGAGAAGCAGGCTCCCTGCGGAGCAAGGAGCCCAATGTGGGACTCGATCCCAGGACCCCGGGATCATGACCCGAGATGAAGGCAGCGGCTTAACCAACTGAGCCAGCCAGGCGTCCTTAGAGTATAGCTTTTCTTATCACAGTTGAGTGTTATTTCTCTTTTGTGGATCTAAACTTAATATTACCTCAAACTATGATGCTTATAACTTCTACTTTAGTCTTAATAGGCTCTACCACTTTAGAAATGTTACAGTATTTCTGAAGTATTCTTTATATGAAGAGAAAGCCTAGGTAGCATTTTGAGTAGCTTCTCCCACTGTCACTCAAAAATGTTGGTATGTAAGTCTACCTAATTTTCTTTCTTACCTCTTCATTTTTTTTTGTCAAGAAGATATAAAAAGGAACATTTGGAATCTTCTTGAGATTTCCCCTTTTCTATAAACTGGACAAAATCATTATTACTTTTCAGCCATGGGCAGTAGATATTAATGAATCTCTGCTGTTCTGATCTGGTAAAAGGCCTTTTATAGCAACTTTTTCATCTTGTTCATAATTACTTGTTCCATGTTTCTTAATTTGGGTCTGGGTCATGGATTGAACAGAATTTGAAAAATACTAAAGATAAATCATTGCTGAGTATATGTTTAATGTTTCTCAGTGGTTTCTACTACCATTGTCTCCACAGTTTTGTAAAAAGAGTTTTTGTTGTGCTTAGGGCAACAGTACCTTAGGACTACTTCCTATTTCGTGATTACTTTCATCTATTTTTTTTGGCTAAATTTTTCTTGTTGTTTAACTACCATACGTAGTCATGTGGCAGTTGAGTTCCTTACCATTTTAATTCTAATTTTATTCATTTTAATGAGTATTTAATGTGTAATATTTATTTTATTTCCATCTAGTACTTAGCTACCTTTAAATCTGTTATAAGAAGCCCAAATTTTATTGGCGGTCCAGAAGTTTCACCGTACTTCTGACAAACCAAATCAAAGAAAAAGTCATGCTTTTTGGATATCTATAACAGAATGTCTGGCTCAATGTACTAAGCTCCTCACAGAATAAAAGATCTATAGAAATAACAAGAATATGATTAACTTCCCATCAGAAACAATAGAGGAAAGAGGCAGTAGGTTGGCATAGACAGACAAAGAGCTAAAGAGGGCCGGGTGAAGGGTGCTGGGGAACAACCTAGCAGTCAAGGAAAGCTATCCTTCAAAAGTGAAGTTGAGATAAAGACAATCCTAAATTTGAAAAGACTGAGAGAGCTGGTTGCTAGCGTACCTGCCTTACAATATATACTAATAGAAGTTTGTTCGTATGAAAAGAAATGACATAAAGTGGTGATTCAAATTCACTGAGAAATAGAGCACCGGTGAAAGTAATTATGTATCCTTCTTTTCTTAAATAGCTTAAAAGATACCTGAATAAAACAATTATTATAAAACTGTATCATTGAGTTTATAAGATATAAAGATGGTATGTGTGTGTATTTGCACAAGGGGAAGAGAGTAGAAGAGAGCTATTTTGGAGAAAGTTTTCTGTTACTGGGATAAAAGTCTTTATTCATAAATAATATGATCTTGTATGTAGAAAATCTTACAGAATCAGAAAGAAACCTGATAGAGCTAATGAATGAGTTCAGCAAAGTTGCAGGATACAAGATCAATAGGCAAAAATAAATTTTATTTCTCTTTACTACCAATGAACAACTTAAAAAATGGATATATATTTAATAAAAGCAGTGTAAGACTTATACACTGAAAATAACAAAACATTGCTGAGAGAAATTAAAGATCTAAATAAATGGTATTCCATGTTTATGGATTGCAAGACTCAAGGCTCTTAAAGTGTCAGTACTTTTCAAGTTAATCTGTAGATTCATTGCAGTTTCTATCAGCTTTCCAGCAAATTTTGATAATTTGTTTTTTGCAGAAATTGATAAGGTGATAAAATTTATATGGAATTACAAAGGAATAAGAATAGCAGAAAACAATTTTGAGAAAGAAGAGCAAATTTGAAGATTATTCTTTCCCATTTCAATATTTACTCTAAAGCTACAGTATAATAAAAATTTAACCTAACTCACATGACTTTTCCCCCTTGCCAAAATCACACAACCACAAAGAATGTATTCTGTCAACAACCTGAAAGAGTTGGAAGCAGGTTGTTCTCAGATATTCCAGATTAGAGCCCAGTCCAGCTGATATCTTCCAGTCTTAGGAGAAACCAGGCAGAGAACCTAACCAAGCCTGCCTGGACTTCTGACTTACAGAACTATCAACTAATGAATTTGTGGTTTATTTTAAACCACTGCATTTGTGGCAATTAGTTATGCAGAAATAGAAAACAAGACATACAGTATTCACGATAGTATGGTTCACGCCATCTATATAATGGGCATATAGATCAATGCAACAGAACTATGAATTCAGAAATAAACTCTATTTATTCAGAAATAAACTCTAGCAATTACGGTAAATTATTTCCAACAAAGATGCTCATGCAGTTCATTGGGGAAAAAATAACGTTTTCAGCAGACATTGATAGGACAATTGGACACTTACAGAAAAGATAAATTTAGACCCTTCATACCATCCACAAAATTTTTTTTAACCATCCACAAAGATTAACTTCAACATTATTCCAACATTAAGGACACCTTTTTTTGAAACCTAAGTTCAAATACTAATTTTTTTCAGTACCAGTTTTGTTTTCTGTAAGTGCAGTGCTCTTTTATGTATATTGCAGTAACCATCTGAACTTAAACACTGATCACAATATATCATTGAGTCTTATATAATTAATAGTAACCACACGTACTGCCTTTAAATAAGGATAAAAGTATTATTCTATGGTACATAAAATTCTTAATAAGAAAGAAAAATCTAGTGGATGTTCTGAGATTCCAGTAACTGCAAAAATCAAGAGATTCCAGAACAGTGCCTGGAGCTTTGCTCTTCAGAACCATATTAAGACCATTTCAAAATGCCTGGGTGTCTTGCTGGTAAATTCAGTGTGCTTATAGGTTTGTTTCCCAAATCCACTCTAAAAGCTGAACTTTGGGGCACTTGGGTGGCTCAGTGGGTTAAAGCCTCTGCCTTTGGCTCAGGTCATGATCCCAGGGTTCTGGGATCGAGCCAGGCATCAGGCTCTCTACTCAGCAGAGAGCCTGCTCTCCCCCCATCCCCTACCTGCCTCTCTGCCTACTTGTGATCTCTGTCTGTCAAATAAATAAATTAAATCTTAAAAAAAAAAAATAAAAGCTGTAACATTAAGTCAAGAAATAATGCTAATCAATAAAATATATACTTAATAGCCAAGGAAAAAGAGTAAGAAATGCTTGACAGGTCAGTGCACTTAATAAATCTGTTACTGTATCAGGCATGTTGCAAAGATTTTCTCTTCAGGGGGAATTAATATTAAAGTGTGGTCCATTTGTATGAATCATAATGACAATGAAGGTCCTCAAGTCCCAGCAAACTTTGTTGACCTGTGGCATACTGTGCATGAATTTTGAAACATAAGATGACTGTGCCTATTAAATTTCTCTGCCACTATGAATTGTGAGGATTGGGCTAAGGCAAACAATTAGAAGGGTAGTTCTTTATCTCCCACCACCACCACCTAATCAAATACATTCTTAAGCTCAGTCCATGGGATTTTGGCTTGTCTACTCTTCTGATGTCCTTTACCCAAAAAGTAAAGTTAAAATGTGGCAGAATTTAAAATATTATTGTAAAAAAACCAGGTAATATAAAGAATATGCCTGAGAGAGAGAGTAGAGAGAGACAGAGACCAGAGAATACAATGCTTTATCAAAATGCAGAAAAATTTGCTGAAATGTAAGTTAGGAGAACTCCAATAAAGAACATGAGAAGTCTGAATACTTGGTCACATTTACTAACTCTGACTCACTACATGTTACTGGTCTTTTAAAGAGTAAGTTATATTACTTTAGAAAATTATACCTCAAAGCATAGACTATAGAAAACCTATAGACAGTAAAAAGATCAATGATTGCCTGGGGTCAGTGGGAGGGGAGAAATAAATAAGTAGAGCATTTCTTAAAGCCCATGGAACTCTCTATAACACAGAGACACAAAGAGTAAACCCTAATGAAAATAATGGATTTTGTGAACTTAAGGTAATAATGCGTCAGTATTGATTAATCAGTTGTGACAAATAAACTACACTTACAGATGATGTTAAAAATCAGGGAAACATGAGGTAAAGAGAGGCTGTATATCTTGTCTGTCTAAAAATTTTTAAGTCTACTTTTCTATTTAAATGCTTTAAAATGTCTATTAATGTAAAACAAATACAATGAAAATAAAATGCAGGGTATTATACACTCTAAAGTTGTTACCAAAATTTGTTTTATATTCTTAATGAACTATGTTCTCCTGGCCGTTGGCTAGAATGTCACAAGTTAGTTAACTGGAGAGCAAGCATAGCCATCTCTAGTATCTGTATTTTTAAGCTTAATTTTATTTTTCATATTTAATACATGTCATGTAATCCATGCAACAAGACTGTGAGATAATCCTTCTTTGAAAGTAGTATATTATCTCTTCTTTCTAACAAATATCCACAAAATTTAATGGCTTAAAATACACATTTTCTCACAGTTTCTGTGGGTCAGAAATTCAGTCAAGTCTAGGTGGTTCCTGTGCTTCAGGGTCTCTTGCAGGCTGCAATGAAGGTGTTGACAGAGGCTGTGTTCTTATGTGAAGGCTTGACCAGGGAGGGGTAGAATCTGCTTCCATGCGCATCACATAGTGGTTGGCAGAAATCAGTTTCTTACAGGTTTTTGGACTGTAGGCCTCCGAGCTGGCTAACGGCTGGAGGCCATCCTCAGTTCCTTGCTATGTATGCCTCTCCAGGGTGGCTCCTTGTTTCATCAAAATATACAATCCAAGAAGGTGAGAGAGACTACTTACTAACAAGACAGAAGTTGCCGTTTTATGTAACATAGTAGAAGGAGTGATCTTTCATCACTTTTGCTATATTAGAGGCAAGTCATAGGTCCTGGTATACACAAAAGGAGATGATCACACACAAGAGCAAGATCCCAGGAAATAGGGATCCTTGGGTTCATCTGAGAAGCTGCTTTCCATAGTCAAGAAATTAAGCAGGTTGTATACCACACCGGTATTTGAGTATCTGTCTGGAAATATATTAAACTCTTGGGGCATATTTCTCTAGGTAAGATTCTAGATTGTTTTGTGGAAGTTTTTATCTTTATTTTCAGTTGTCTATAATCTTGATTTTTCTCGTTCTTTATATGAATTTTGTGCTAGAGAAGTCATGGTGGCTGTCCAATCTGCAGAATGGATTATTTTTACTAGTTCTTAAATATTTTATTTTTCAGTATATTTTCCCCATTATCTCATTTATTATGGCCTTTTTGTCATTTATCGGACATTTATACTAATTACCATAGACCATTTCCTACCAATTTGAGAGAAAAGATCAGTTTCTATACACTCCATTGAAAGTCATGCATACCTAACTCAGATCTTTAAATAAGGCTAATTGAATAAAAATAAATAAATATTTGAGGAAATACTGTATGTCTCATAATCACTGAAAACCAAATCAACATGAAAGACATATATTTACTATTGTCTTAATGTTAATTTTTTCAAATCAAATTATTTGATAATTGGTACTGAGTGCAGTCTTTCACATACTTGGATATTCCACAAGTATTTTTCAAACCAGAAAGTCTATTTTTCAGTGCAACCTAGACACCAGTACTTGACTATTGACTTTAAGAAATAGGTTTTCTAGGGGCGCCTGGGTGTCTCAGTGGGTTAAGTCACTGCCTTCAGCTCAGTTCATGATCCCAGGGTCCTGGGATCAAGCCCCACATCGGGCTCTCTGCTTGGCAGGGAGCTTGTTTCCCTTCCTCTCTCTCTGCCTGCCTCTCTGCCTACTTGTGATCTCTGTCTGTCAAATAAATAAATAAAATCTTTAAAAAAATTTAAAAAAAAGAAATAGATTTTCTACTAGTTGGTTGCAAATTCAAAATTAAATAAAAAATATTTGAACTGATAATACAGTATCAACAACATTGAACTTTGTATGTTCTCTACATTAGATATGATTGGTATACATGGACAAAATATGTTGAACAACTTAGGTTATGGTCACTTTTTGTGGAGTCAATGTTGTTTGCCCTTGTATCTGACTATTTTGATATTTTTTTCTCAGTCCTACATCTCAGAATGCTATTTTGTTTATTTCAAGTGGCTCTAAGAGTGTGCTAGCTGTCATAGGTCGTCATGTAATAGGAAAAGGAATCTAATACTAAACAGATTGTCTATTACATGATTCCATGTAATAGGAATGAGGTATCTAAAATAGTGAAATTCTTGTAAAAAGTAGAATGGTAGATGTGCTGGGGGAGAGGAGGAAAAGGTAGTTAGTTTTCAATGGATATAGAGTTTTACTTTTGCAAGATGAAAAAGTTTTAGAGTTCTGTTATACAATAATGTATATGACTAAAACTAGTTTATTTTATCTTTAGAAGTGGTTAAGATGGTTTGATTTTGTCTGTGATTTTGACCACAATTAAAAATAAATAGATTGTGCCAGCCCAGGAATGAATGAATTTTTACTCATGAAACAGAAAGTCTTGATCTGGAACCAGGTCTATTGACTGCAGTATATAAGCAGTCACAATAGTCATACTTGATTTTATAGAGGTAGCAACAACCTGCTCATATAAGAAGTCTAAGTGTAGAAGAGAGAATTGGCCCACTTTTTATTATTACATTGATACCAGACTACCATCCATCTGCACTCTTTCTAAGCTGGGCTTTTAATCAAAGGACCAAGGTACCAGCTGGAAGAATTCCTAGACACCCTTTTCCCCCATTTTGGATGGGATTACTGACATTCATATATTAAGTATCACTGACAAAGGTATATCACAGCACCCTCCAAGTAAACATAGTATCTCAGAAAATATAATATCTCTCTTATTTACAGAGTCAGACTTTCTCATAACTTCTCTTCCTTCAGGTGCCTGCTAACTAAGGTAAACTTCAAACACTCTTGTTACCCGATTTTTAGTCTTTTTTTACTCAATGAACATTAAATTATTTCTTCCCTTGTTAACTTTTTATTTGAACCCTTGCTAGCCTGTTTGCTGCTGCTTTCAAATTAATATGGTTTTGAGCCTTAGCATATTATTTGATTGGTTAATCCTGTCATATAATAATAACACTCATTATCTGATTGAAATTTTAAAGTTCATGTCAATGTGTAAAGATTAATATTCTCATATGGGAGAAAGAAAAGTGGAATAAATAGGTTAAGATGGAATTGTTTATTTGGTAAATGTCTACTGAGCACCTACCATGTGCTCACTGTTTTGAGTGTTCTGGATACAGATCCTACCTTCATGGGCCATATAATCTCAAAAGACAATTTAACAAGGAAAAAAGAAATTTCAGATAATAACAAGGCTATGTGATAGTGACTGACTGGGTAGGGCATACATGGATGAGCTCCTTGAGAATACTGCAATATAAAAAGAAAAATAGAGGTACAAGATAGCCATTAAAGGAAGAAGAAAACTCAGTAAGAGGAAAGGCATATAAGTAGGTCATGAGACCAGTTTATGAGACCAGTTTGATGTCACCAAATACATAACTGCAGGAGATTAGAAAATGTGTCAGTTGCCCATCACAAAAGCTGGAGGAATAGAGAAGGGTTTGTGCAGAAGTCAGAGGTGACTGAAAAGAGCTGCTAAGATTTGCCCAGTTCATTAGCCTCTTTTATGAAGCCATACCTATGTGGCTTTCAGCTCATTTTGAAAATTGCTGTGGCTATTACCTTCCTTTTTATTAGTATCATTTTTCTCTGGTCCATTGCTAAACCTTTTCTGTCACTGCTCATTATTTACACTTGTTTCTTTCTTTTTTCCCTTTGTTCTTTGGCTTTTCCTTATTTCCCTCCAAGTCTCTAGATGTTTTTCAAGTTCCGATCAGTCTCTCTCTGGCTTTTCTTTCCTCCCTACTATCAGTCGTCCTACTCATTCAGAGAAGCTTATGTTGTGCACGATCACTTGCAGATGGGAGACTTATTAAAATTAAATAAAGGTCTTCACCTGTGACTATATGCCAAAATTACTTCATTATCTGTCTCATTACTTCCACTGCCAGTACTCAATGCCACACAATCTTGTGGCTACTGTCCCTGCCATTTTTTTATTTTCTTGATTTTTCTTTGGTTAAGAGTCATTTGCCACATTCACTTTTGTAATCATGGAATTTAAGGATTACTTTGGTGCAATTCAGAGATGTAAGTAAACAGCCAGCTGTACGTGCTGCTATTACCTGCTACACAGAGGTGACCTCATTATCTTTATCATAGTCTTAATGGCCCTCGTTAGTCAGTCTGGGTAAGCACAAAACCTGTTTTCATTCCTAGTTTAAAGAGGGCTACAGAAGGGAAGGGGTAGGAGGATGGAGTAACCGGGTGGTGGGTATTAAGGAGCGCAGGGCATGTGTTGTGATGAGCACTGGGTGTTACATGCAACTAATGAATTGTTGAGCACTGCATCAGAAACTAATGATATACTATATGTTGGCTAACTGAACATAAAACAAAACAAAATTTACAAGAAAAAAACAAAGATTTTCCAGTACTTCCACTTCCTGACAGGATAGAATAACTGCAACTAAATATAGGCACTAAAACAAATGGAAAACTGGAAAGAATATATTATACAATTGTTTTCAAAATATGGGACATTAGACACTGAAAAATGTGATCCCTGAAAGAGGAGAAATAATCTAGATGAGCCATACAATTGCTGAAGAATGCTACCCAGAGGGAGATTCCAACTAGCAAGGCAGAGAGGGGAAACCCAAGCAGGGACTAGTGGTTTCCAGACTATGAGAAAATGGAGCTGGGAGCTTGAGGAGGCCAAAATAGTGTGAAATTGCAAGGCAGAACACTAGTAAAGGGAAAGCTGCAATGAGAAATTTCTCCAGAGATTGGCAGAGGGCCTCTCTCAAGTTTTAAACTAAGCAATGATGAATGCATAAGTATGAAAAAAACCTAATGAGTCTGGAGAAAGAACCACCAAAAGAGGAAAAAAGCCTTGGAACTTACAGCAGGCTGAGTATAGATACTGCTCCTACCAGCCAGACTGGGATCAGCTATAGTACACAGGAAGGTATTTGTTCAGTAGAGGGATAGAAGCAACCCTAGACTAAAGGATGCTGTGGCTCTCCCTAAAAATGCTGAAAAGCAATACTTGGTAGGATATATTTCCAAGTAAGTTAACTGCACCCAAGATAAAGCACAGGCATACTTTTAGCCAAAAATAAATATGAAAATATCCAGCAACCAAAAAGGTAAAATTCACAGTGCTTGACACCCACTCAAAAATTACTAGCCCTGAAAAAAAAATTACTAGCCCCATAAAGGAGGAAAAATATGACCCCAAATGAGACCAAATCCAAAACCAACCCCAAAATGACATAGATTATAGAATAGACAAAGACACTGAAGTTATTTTAACTATATTGCATTACATATTTTCAAGCAGTTAGAGGAAAGATGAACCTGTTAACTAGAAACATATATTTTTAAAGTCTCAAATTAGACTTCTAAGGACTAACTGCAATGAAAAATAAACTAGAAGGAATTAATACCAATTTTAACATTGCAAAGGAAAAGATTAGTAAAATGAAGACATAGCAATGGGAACTGCTAAAAATTAAACAGAGACAAAAAGGACTGAAAGAAAAGGAATAGAGCCTAACAGCTGTAGAACAGAGCTACGACAACTTCAGGTAGCCTAACATATGTGTAATTGGGAGTTCTGTGACGGGCTTGGGGGAGGGAGTTTGGGGAAGAAGAGTAGAAAAGAAATATTTGAAGAAATAAAGGCCTCCAATTTTTCCGGTAATATGGAAACTATATGTCCATGGATCTAAGGATCAGTAAATTAAAAGCACAAAAAAGATGGCAAAAACTCTATGAAGTGGGCACCTGGATGGCTCAGTGAGTTAAAGCCTCTGCCTTCAGCTCAGGTCATGATCTCAGGGTCCTGGGATTGAGCCCCGCATCAGGCTCTCTGCTCAGTGGAGAGCCTGCTTCCCCCACTCTCTCTCTGCTTGCCTCTCTGCCTTCTTGTGATCTCTTTCTATCAAATAAACAAATAAATAATCTTAAAAAAAAAAGACCTCTATGAAGTCACATCATAATCAAATTACTTAAAATTACTTAAAAATCAAATTACTTAAAACCAAACCAGTGATAAAGAAAAATTCTTAAAAGCAGCCAGAATGAAAACCATGGCCCCTAAAGAGAAATAAAGATGAAGATGCAAGCAAAAAAAAAAAAAAAAAAATTTTTTTCTGGTCAAATAATGCAAGTGAGAAGACAGTGGAATGATATCTTTAAATTACTGAAAGAAAAAGAATTCCAAGTTAGAATTCTATACTTGAACAAAAAATACCTTAAAAAGTAAAGGTGAACTAAAGACTTTTTTGGACTATAAAAGCTCAAAAAAAATCTTCACCTACAAACCTGCATTTCAAGAAATATTAAAGGAAGTCTTTCAAACCAAAAGAAATGATAGATAGAAATATGGATTTACACAAAATAGTGACTACTAGAAATTTTAATTATGTGAGTAAATATAAAATATGCTTTATATTATTAAAGTCTGTTTAAGAGTAAAAGATAATTTTTTAAATTTATTTAATTTTTTTAAGATTTTTTTTTAAATTTACTTATCTGACAGACAGAGATCACAAGTAGGCAGAGAGACAGGCAGAGAGAGAGGAGGAAGCAGGCTTCCCGCTGAGCAGAGAGCCCGATGCAGGGCTCCATCCCAGAACCCTGGGATCATGACCTGAGCCGAAGGCAAAGGCTTTAACCCGCTGAGCCACCCAGGTGCCCCAAGAGTAAAAGATAATTTTTAAGAAAGGTAATATAATGTGGGGTTTATAATATGTAGAAGCAAAATGTGTAATAATAGTACAAAGACTAGGTGAGGATAATTAACATACTGTGTTGTAAGGTTTCTTATATATCTGTAGTGGCATTATATCTCCTGAAAATACATAATAATAAGTCAATATATAGTCTATCAACTCTACATCAGTCCCAAAAGTAATAGGACAAGAGTAATAGCTATTAAGTTAACCATGTAGACTGACTGTAGTTATAAAAGAAATAATCCAGAAGAAGAAAGAAGAGGAGAAAAAAGAGAACAAAAACCAGAAGGGGCAACTTAAAAATAAGTTGCAAGATTAAAAGTAAAAGGTTGGAGGGGGAAGGTGTACATATTAACATTAATAAAAGGAAAGTTGGACTAGCTAAGTTAATATCAGATGATGTATATTTCAGAGCAAAGAATATTTCAGAAAAAGGTCATTTCATAATGATAAAGCATTCAATTCATCAAGACAATATAATAATACTAAATGTTCATGCACTTAATAACAGTTTCAAAATAGGTGATGCAAAAAATGATAAAACTACGAATGGATATATTGATAATTTTAGTCAGATATTGTAATATCCTTTCAATAATTGGTAGAACAGTTAAGCAGAAAACTATTAAAGGATGGAAAAATGAATTACATTAGCCAATTTGATGTGACTTCTAAGGAAAACACTTGGTGTTTTTTTAGTGTAATTTTTTGCAGTGAACAAGAATATTTGATAAGACAGTTTATATTCTGCACCTTAAAACAAGTCATAATAAGTTTAAAATAATCCATTTTATTCAGAGTACTTCTTTCACCGCAGTGGGATTAAATTAGAAATCCAAAACAGAAAGTTGTCTCTGAAATCACCCAATTATTTGTAAACTAAATGATAAATGCCTAAACAACCCATGTGTCATAGGAGAAATAAAAGGGTAATTATAGTGTAAACTGAATCAAATGAAGATGAAAACACAAATATCAAAATTTGTGATGCAGATTAAGCAGAACTTCGAAGCATATAAGACTGTGTATATCAGAAAAGAAAGATTTCAAACAAATGACTTCAGCTTTTGCTTTAAAAAAGTACAAATAGAGAAATTTAAGTCCAAAGTAAGCAAAAAATAAGAAAAAATGGAGCAGAAACTAATGAAATAGAAAACTAAGAGACAGAGAAATCGTTAACCAAAACATGGTTCTTTGAGAAGATTCATAAAGCTGATAAACCTCTAGGCAGACTGATCACGAAAAAAAGAAACAAGTCACCAATTATCAATACCATGAATGGGATATATAACATTATTACAGTTTCTACAGGTTTTAAAAAGGAAACAAGGATTTTAATGAACCTGTTTATGTTGATAACTTTGACAACGTACATAAAGACCAATTCCTTGAAAAATACAAACTACCAAAGCTTACTTAAGAAGAAATAGATACCCTGAATAGCCCCATAATAGTAACTGATTTTGTAGCTAAAAGTCTTCCCACACATAAATAGGCTCAGATGGCTTCACTTGTAAATGCTTCCAAATGTTATTTATTTAAGAAATAAATAGTACTAAAAAGAAAACCAAGGACCAATATCCATGATGAACATAGATGCAAAAATCCTCAACAACTTATTAGCAAACAATTAAAAAATGTTAAAATGATCATTCATTATGATAAGGAGGATTTATTCCAGGGATGCAAGGGTAGTTCAGATTTGCAAATCAATTGATGTGATACATCACATTAACAAGATGACAGGAAAAATACCACATAATCATCTCAGCAGATTCAGTGAAAGCATTTGACACAATATAATATCCATTCATGTTAAAAATCAACAAAGTGGGTTTAGAGGGAGCATACCTCAAAATGATAAAGGCCATATCTTTTAAAAACCCATAGCTAAAATCATAGTCAATGGCAAAAAGTTGAAAGCTTTTCCTCTAAGATAGGAACAATACAAGGATGTCTACTCTCACCACTTCAATTCAACATAGTACTGGAAGTCCTCGCTGTAGCAGTCAGATAAGAAAAACAAAACAAAACAAAAAAAAACCAGCATCCAAATTGGTAAGGAAGAAGCAAAACTGTCACTATTTCCAGATGACATGATAATATATATAGAAAACCCTGAAGACTCCACCAAGAAAAACCTATTAGAACTGATAAATGATTTCAGTAAAGTTGCAGGATACAAAGTTAACATACCATATTCTGTTGTGTTTCTATATTTTATTAACAAAGTGTAAGAAAGAAAAATTAACAAAATAATCTCATTTACAGTTGCACCAAAAAGATAAATTACCTAGGGATACATTTAACCAAGGGTATTAAACATCCATACCCTGGAAAGTGTAAGACTGATGAAGAAATTGAAGATGGCACAAACAAAAAGAAAGATAGACCATGCTCATGGATTGGAAGAATTAATATTGTTAAAATGTCTATACTACCAAAAGCAACCTACAGATTCAATGTAGTTCCTATGAAAATTTCAACAGCATTTTTCACACTACTAAAATTTGCATGAAATGAAATTTGCATATATCAAAAAGATATATGCACCCCTGTCTTTATTGCAGCATCATTTAGAATAGTCAAGATATGGAAGCAACCCAAATGTCCTTAGGTAAACAAATGGGCAAAGAAGATGTGGTACGCAAACGTGCGCGTGCGTATACACACACACACACACACACACACACACACAGAGGAATATTACTCAGCCATAAAAAAGAATGAGATCTTGCCATTTGCACCAACATGGATGGGCTTATAGGCTATTATGCTAAGTGAAATAAGTCAGAGAAAGACAAATACCATATGATTTCTCTAAATGGAGAATCTAAACAATAAAAATAACCAATAACAACAAAAGTATACACTTTTTGGGAAAGATTTTATTTTAAGAAAGAGAGCAAGTGATCAAGAGAGAGCAGAAGGAGGGGTAGAGAGAGAGGGAAAAGCAGACACTCTGCTAAGCAGGGAGCCCAATAGGGGCCTCGATCCCAGGACCCTGAGATCGTGACCTGAGCTGAAAGCAGCTACTTAACTGACTGAGCCTACACAGGTGCCCCCCCAAAAAGACTCTTAAATACAAAGAATAAACTTGTGGTTGCCAGAGAAGAGGAGGGGGTGCAAGGAATGAGCTTAATAGGTAATAGGGGATTAAGATTTTAAACTTCTAATTGTAAGTCATGGAAATAAAAAATACAGCATACAAAATATAGTTAATATTGTAATAATGTTGTATGTTGACAGATGTGCCTACATTTATTGTGGTGACCACTGAATAATGTAAAGAATTGTAAAATCACTGTTGTTTAACTGAAACTAACATAACATTGTATGTCAACTATCCTTCAATAATAAATAAAAAGACAGGAATAGTACTAATTCTACACACATTTCCCAGAAAATTTGAGAACTAATACTTTTAAACTCATTATATGGAGCCAGTATTACTCTGATACAAAACCAAAGACGTTACCGGAAAAGAACACTGCAGACAAATATTTCTCATAAATTAATGCAAAAATTAACACAATTTTAATAACTTCAATCCAAAAATATAAAAATAAAACATAACTAAGTTTTTCTCAAAAATGTGAAGTTGGTTTATATTTGAAAATCAATTAGTGTAACTCCCATATTAGCAATCAAAATATGAAAAGTACATTCATCTCCATAGATGTAAAAAATAAAAAATTTGAGAAAACTCAACTTCCATTCATAATATAACTCCAAAAACTAAGAATAGAAGAGAATTTCTTTAACCCAATAAGAGCATCTCCTAGAAACTTACAGATAGCATTGTACTGTTAATAGTGAAAGATCAAGAAAAGGAAAGTAATTTTCTCCCACTTCTGCTTAATATTGTATGGGAAGTTCTGGCCAATGCAAAAAGACATAAAAGACATACAGATTGGAAAAGCACTAAAACTACCTTTATGTGAAGATAAGATGATCAAAATGCAAGTCTACATAAATAAGTGTACACATGGACGTTTTACTAATAATCAAAAAAGCAACTAGATATACAAGTTTAGGACAATTGCAAGGTACAAGATCAATTTACAAAAATTAGTTGTGTATCACTTGCATGAGGTACTTAGAGTAGTCAGAGTCCTAGAGACAGAAAATAAAATTGTTGTCAGTAGCTGCAGGGTGGGGAATGTGGCTTTTGTTAAATGGGTATAGAGTTTCAGTTTTACAAAGTGAAAAGTTACAAAGTTGGGTGGTGGTGAGGGTTGCACAACATGACTATTTATTTGATACCACTGAATTGCATATTTAAAAATGGTTAAAATGGTAAATTTTATGTATTTTACCACACCAAAAATGTTTATGTTCCAATGTGTACCTATATATTAGCAACAAAGTGGCACATTGAAACTTGAAAACATTTTAAATTGCTAATTTTTTTAAAATGCCGTTTTGTAAGAGCATCAAAATATATGAAGTACTCACAGATAAAATGTGACCTACACTCTACAACCACTCTGCAAAAGAATTTAAGGAATACCTAAATACATGGAAAGACATACCATGTTTATAGATGAGAAAACTAATATTGTTAATATGTTAGTTCTCCGCAAATCTATATTCAACAAAATACCAGCTGAAATTCCAGCAGGCTTCTTTTGTAGAAATTGATTCTTAAATTTATATTGAAATGTGAAGGATCTTATTTTTAAAGTATTGTAATGAAGACTTTGTAATAATTAAAGATAAACAAATAGATCAGTGGAACAGATCACAGCATCTAGGATTGATATATAATCAGTTGTACCTAAACTTAAATATAAAACATAAGGCTATAAAACTGCTAGAACACCACCTTTAAAAAAAAAAAAAACAGAAAAACTTTTCACCTTGAGTTAAGGAAAAATTTCTTAGAATCAATACCACAAACATGATTCATAAAAGGAAATTTGGTAAATTGTACTTCAAAACTAAGAATCGGATTTTTAAAGACACTGATATGAGAATGAAAATTCAAATCATAAACTCTGAGAAAATCTTCATAAATTGCATATCTGATAAAATTGTATATAAAGTATATGAAGAACTTTCAAAACTCCATATTAAGTAGAGAAACAGTATAGTGCCTTACTTCTAGACTTTTGTTGTTGATTTCAAAGCTGGGGTAGAGAGAACTGGGAAGACAATGCAGGCGTATTTTTCCCATATTTACTCTGTTTATGCACTCAGTATTATTTGAAATTTTATCCCTTATGTACAGTGAGGCAATAAGTTCTCTCTGGTTTCTATGGGTCTCACAACATTTCAGAGTCTGTTTTAGGGACCTCTTAACATTAACGTAAAGCTTTTAATGCTAATCTACACTCTACTCACAGAAATCTGTTAACTCACTTTACTTTTAAAGTGTTCATAAGGTGCCCTGACTTGCCCAGGCCCATTGAATAAGCCACTTGTGAAAATTCAAACCCAGACTTTGTGATCTCAGGGTCAGTGCTCTTGCTATTATACCTCAGCTGCTTGGTTGAAAATGAGTTCAGGGTTCTAATTTTTGCTCTTTGTATAATTCAGTTGTGTGTGCTTGGATAAATCATTTAACTACTTTGATCTTCCATTTTCTTTGATAGAAGATGAGAAAGTAGAGGGAAAATGAAAAACCTCTAAAGTCCTCTCCATTCTAGCTTCAATATATTATTTTTTTTAGTCCTCATTTCTCCTTCACTTTTTCTGCCTCCTGTGTAACCTTCCCCTCCACTTTTTTTTCTTTTTACACCAAATATGTCAGGGTCTGCTGTGTGGAAGGTGTCTCTACTGAATGACATATACACCTCAAACTCTCAGGAGACCAGGGAGCCTTCCTTGCTGACTACAGCTGTTTTCCTGTCTTCCAACCAGTGGGGTGGTCACTCTGGTTCTACTTTTTCTGTCTTTAAAGCGCAGCATACTCTGAAACTGAAATTAATTTCTATGAGTGTCATCTCAAATATACCTGGCTGGATATTTTACTTCTAAACTTTCACAAGCAGAAACAAGTCTTTTACTTTATGAGATTTCTCCTTTTCAAGGGTAGTTATTTAATGACAAGTCTGCCCTTTCCTGCCGCTCTGAATTAACTGTTGGAAAAAAAAAAATCACATTTCTTTAGAACCTTTGAGCAATGATGGTATTGGATAGTAGAAAGGAAGATATAAGACAATACTCCATAGTTCTTAGTTTTGTTGAGGGAAGAAATTTACTGTGGAGTTGCTGCACTACTATGACACATCTTTACATTGAACTATAGTTCTGATTTTATTCATACTCAATTAATGCTGCCACTTCTGCCATTCTTTTATATGTATTTTAGCCCCATCGTAATTTCTCAGGAATTTTCTTGCACAGAAGCTTACTTCATTAACCATATGTGGTCCCTTAAAGAGAAGCCAGTTTTCAAAACATAAAATAGGACATTTCCATTTGTGGCTAACAGCTATAGCTGGAAAGCCTGTGGTTGCTCCCATTCCTTTCTTTTCATGAGTCTGATGTTCATGGGAGAACACTTCCATCCAGGCTTCTTTATTCCCCCACCACTCCTCTACCTGTCCCTACTCTCTGGTCATCAGGGACCAGGACTTACGTTTCCAGCCAGTTTGGTATTATGTTAATAACCCAGTCATCACTTCATTTTTAAATAATATCACCTAATATAGGAACTATATTATGTAGGAAGAGCTTAAATAAATAACTTAGAATAGAAATGAATTGTACACTATTGGAGAAAATAAACATTCATAAGTCTGTACCAGTAGTACATACATACCTGGATGGAGGAGGAAGGAGGGGGTTTCATTTATAGTATAGTGCTGAAGGCTGACTGGTAAATGTGGAAGAAGTGCTAAAGTTGAATATTTATTATTTTGAAACCATCATGAAAAAAATTGAATCAATCAATAGTCATCAATGGCTGCTCAGTTAAGGGGAAAATGGAAGGAAGATGAGGATATTTGCATGGTCTTTAAATATCTCCCCTTACACTGCTTATTAATTGTAAGAAAGAAAAAAGCAGTATTATACAGTATGGAAAAATTGTCCAGGTAATCAAAATTAACATCCCCAAGGAAGACTGGTGATGTTAAAAGTCTCCAGATATTAAGCCATGAGAACACATCATCTATTCAGTATTCCCATTGAGCCTCAATCTAAATTTCAAGGAAACATCAAACACAAAATTATGAACCTTCTACTAAATGAGGGAGGGGGCTATACACTTCAAAAATGGAAATATCATAAAAAACAAAAAAGTGGAAATATTCTGGATTAAAAAAGGATTAAGAGATACAACAATTAAATACAGTATCTGACTCTAGACTGTATCATGGAATGCTGGCAGGAATATACTGTAGAGGACATTACTAGGTCAGCTGATAAAATCACAATGTTGATGGTAGATTACATAAAATTTATTGGATTTATACCTAATGTGGTTATATAAGAGAATATTCCTGTTCGTAAGAAATGGTCACTGAAGTATTTGGGGATAAAGGGTCATGATGTATGTAAGTTACTCTCAGGCATCTCAAAAATATTACATATATGTGTGCACAAATGTCTATGCAAATGGTGAAGAAAATGGGGTATAATGTAATAATATATAAGTCTTCATAAAGCGTGTATGCATTTCGATGTACTTTGTTTTTACAAATTTTTTATTGTTTGATATTCTTTTTTACTTCTCATTTTTCTACTTATATTCCTCTTTTTCTAGCATTATTGAGATATAATTGACAATATAACATTATTTAAGTTTAAAATGTACAAGATGATTTGATCTATGTATGTATTACAAAATGATTACCACATTAAGTTATTGTGCATCATCTCACATAGTTACAAATTTTTTTCTTTGGGATGAAAACTTTTAGGATCTACTCTCTTAGCAACTTTTAAACATATTATATAGTATTAGTAACTACAGTCATCATGTTGTACATTTTTTCTTCAGAACTTAATTTTCTTATAACTGAAAGTTGTACCTTTTGACCATCTTTACCTAGTTGGTATTGTTCCTAAATAACTCTTCAAATAAAAAAAAAATTTAAAAAAAGAAAAGTTAAATCTTTTATTCCCCTTCAATTAGAATTAATGACCAAACCTGTATCTTTTAGAGAAATAATAATTTTAAAGTCCTACCACATGGTTGCTTTAAAAACTCTATTATTTGTTTTTTTATACCCATGATTTTATATGTGTCTTAGATATATGCTTACTGATTGTCATGATAGCCTCTGGATGAGGTACACTGGAAATACAAGCAAAACAAGGAAAAACAGAGAAATCAGTTGTGAATCTAAGTACGCTGTTAGCAGAACATTTCCTAGAACAGTGCTATCCGGTAGAACTATCTGTGATTATATGAAACGTTCTGTGCATGCATTGTCCAATATGGTAATTTGAGCACTTGAAGTGTGGCTAATGAGACAATTTTTAATTTAATTTTAATTAATTTTAAGGTTAATAGCCACACATGCCTACTGACTATCTGCAGTGGTGACTGACTAATGCCTAGATATGCGAGGTTTGTAAGTTCTCATAATCAGTAAGTTTGTTACATAAAGATATGAACTAGTCACAGCTGGGCTTGTTAGCTTGAGTGAGACCTGTCCTTTTTAGAAAGAATGTGTGGTATATTTCCTATGTTTTTACCTGTTTACTGGTAGCAGATTTTATTGTTGAATAATAGTGAGTCAAACTCTATGCAAATTCGAATGTCACAAATATAATCATGGCTAGACTGATTTTTACAGGTTACAACATCAGCTACCAAAAACCTATGAATTTGAATTAGAATATTAGAAAACCTATGAACCTGAATTAGATGCAGGACTTCCCTTTTAATGATTTATTCTGATTAAAGAGACAGAATGGATATAAAGACAGGAGAAGTAGGAAAGAAGGGAAGGAAGGGTGAATAGTTGGATAGAGGAATAGAAAGAAAACAGTAAAGGATACTCTATTTTTTTTAAAGATTTTATTTCTTTTATTTGACAGAGAGAGCACAAGCAGGGGAAGAGGCAGGGAGAGGGAAAAGCCGGCTCCCTGCGGAGCAAGGAGCCTGATGTGGGGCTCGATCCCATGGGATCATGACCTGAGCCAAAGGCAGGTGCTTAACTGACTGAGCCACCCAGGCATCCCAAGATACTCTATTTTAAATGCCATAGGAGGAGAACATTTAGGCTCTTTTGTCAAACATTGGAATAGACAGATGTTACCTAAGACTCCTTCCAGCTGTAAATCTTGTGATGCTGAATCTTAAGAATACTGAACTATACTGAACTAGAGGAAATCTGCAAGAGTGAAGCAGTCAGGGAAATTTGGGAATTGGAGTTCAATGTTTGACTTGTGTTGCTATATGATCTTAATCTTCTAGGCCACAGGAGTGATTTCTGCCTTGCTATGTCAATTTATTTAATTTCAAATAGAATATTGATTAAAAGAAAGCCCTGATAAACAGTCCCTAGAGTGTTGTATCTTCCTGCTTACTTACTAGTATTTTTAAGAGTAAGAATCAGCTTTGTAATCAGTCAGATATATAGTACTTATGAAGGCAACAGGTCAAGAGAATAGGCTAGAAGGAAGAATAAACATGTGTATATCCCCATATACAGCACCAGTTAGCACTGAGGCCTCAGTCCAGTGTTCCTCCATCTTCGCTGTGTATTAGTAAAGCCTTTCATTGGCATTAGGAGGTTGAGACTATTCTTGTTGGTTAGCTACCCATGTTGGTAACTTCAGTTCTTCTTCCAGATTGAGTCAAGGCACTAACTTTTTCAGTTTAATGCTCCATTAATTCATAAATCTATGGCTTTGTTTGGCTTATACCTTTGTGCAGTGTTCAGAGTTCTCAGAAAGACGTTTAGGCTTAAGTGTTTTGCTCTGCTTTGGGCATGAAATAAGTGCTTGATAAAAGTCTGCATGCTTGACAGGTTGAGTACCTGCTGTTTTTTTCTACTACCCTCACTCTGATACTTAAATGAACCTTGTTTGCTTGGTGCTCTTCTCTCAGAATATTTGCCTGAGTACTGAGAGCACAGTCTCATAAAGGAGAACACTCAGCTGGAACCGAGTGCCTTGTGCACTTTCTTTTTAAGCAAGGGACCATATTAATTTGTTAAACCCAGAAACTGGGGGTATCAGGGTTTCCATGACCACCCCACTAGGGAATGGCTTGGCGATTTACTGGGAGGACCCATGAGACTTAAGTCATATTCATAGCTGATTTTTACAGTAAAAGGATATAAAGCAAAATCAACAAAGAGAAAAGGTACATGGGATGAAGTGTGGAGGAAATCAAGTACAATCTTGTAAGAATATTGTCGAAGTGGAGTCACACAACATGCACTTAACTTCTCCAGCATCTAACTATATGAGATGCTGTCTACAAGGGAAGCTCATTAGAGGCTCATTGGTGAGGTTTTTATTGAGGGCTGTTCATGTAGATACCTTTTGCCTAACATCTACTAATTTCCAGACTTGTAGAAGGAAAGTAGATGTTCAGCCTAAACTGCATTGTTTCTACAAACCATTTGGGCCTGGTAAAATACCACTATCCATTAGGGAATGGCGAGAATCCACCCAAAATCCAATTCCCATACTGGCAACTAAGGGCCAGCCTTGCAAACAGGGTTTTCTAAGGATAGCAGTCTCAGGCCTGCTATGTTAACTCTTTTCTTCATCTGTATATACCTCAATCAACATTCAGACTTGGAACTTTTAACTATTTTTAATTTTCCTTTTGTCTAGTCTCTTTACTAGCTTTTAGTGTTTCTTAGAGATTAATAGAAACATAGTGTGCTACACACCTACTCTTTTGCCTAACGGGGCTATTTCAACCTCTTTTTTTAAAGATTTTATGTATTTATTTGAGAGAGCATGAGAGAAAGAGCACAAGGGAGGGGGAGAGGAGCAGAAGGAGAGGGAGAAGCAGACTCCCCACTGAGCAGAGAACCTGATGTAGGGCTCCATCCCAGGACCCTGGGGATCGTGACCTGAGCTGAAGGCAGACGTTTAAGTGACTGAGCCACCCAAGTATGCCTATTTCAACTTCTTGTAGACTACAGCAAAAAATCTTTCCTTTTCATCCTTGCCACTGCTGTTTTGTTTCTTTTATCAAGTGACCAGCAACAAGTATTCTCTTCATTACATGTCAGTCTTGAACCTTTCCTCTGTTTTTTATTTTGGGATTTACTTTCCTCAGTTCTCCAAGAGTATGGTATCATAACTGCATCTGAACCTTTAACCATAGATTTCTCTCTCCCTCAGCCAGAGTAGTGTTACCTTGAAAGAAGATAGCATGAATGCTTATCAGTATGCTTCCGAAGACTCAGAAACCTTAGGGGTGAAGTATAGCACCTTAGAGAACTCTTCTGTCTATCACAGATATAAAGTGTAGGCATGTAGAAGCAGATTGAGAAATAAATTAGACCTTTAAATCAATTCTAAATCAGTGTCAACTCGCATTTACAACTGATTTAAGAATTTAAGAATATAGAAACTAGAATCACAGTTAAAAGCATTTGGGTAAAGGGACACCTGGGTGGTTCAGTTGGTTGAGCATCTGCCTCCAACTCAGGTCATGATCCAAGGTACCTGGGATCAAGTCCCACGTCAGGCTCCTTACTCAGGAGGAGCCTGCTTCTCCTCCTGCGTACCACTCCCCCTGCTTGTGTTCTCTCTCACACTCTCTCTTACAAATAAATAAAATCTTAAAAAAAAAAAAAAGCATTTGGGCAAAGATAATAGGAAAGAAATATGGAAGTAATGTAATTGTGGGAGTCTACAGAACAGGAATAGATGATGCTACCCTAAAAACCAAATAAAGATTGCCATGGAAATAAGATAGTAATAGGGACTCCTGAATATATAATATTGGATATATGCTTGAAGACCTCTTGTTGTAAATTTGGAATATGTAATAATGTGTGACCTAAATGATGATAAAGAGGTAGTAAGAAGTACTATTATTTTGGAGCTAATTCTGACTAATGAGAAAACCCTAATTGGTAAGGAGCAATGATGGAAACTTTTCAAAGAAATTGATTGTTTCATGTCTGAATTAATACAAGTAAAATAATAACTGGGAATAGTGCCTGTTTGTTTCAACCCAAGGGATAAAATTAATAATTCATGGGACATTAGGTAGAGTATTCCAGTTAGATCTTCACTTTTGGATCATAGACATAAATGTAAAACCGAAAACTATAACACTTCTGGGGGAAAATCTTTGCAACCTTGGGTTAGTTATAGACTCATTACCTACAACACCAGAAGCATAATCCACAAAAGAATCAATTGAGAAATTGGGTTTCATCAAAATCAAAAACTTCTGTTTTTCAAAAAGCTCTGTTAAAAGATTGAAAAGACAAGCCACGGATTGAGAGAAAACAGTTGGAATACAAATATCTGATAAAGGATTCCTCCAGAATATAAAAAGAACTTTAAAAACTCAGGAACAAGGAAACAAACCACTGAATTAAAACAATAGGCAAAAGATTAGGACAGACGCTTCACAAGAGAAGATGTATAGATGGCAAATAAGCAATGAAAAGATGCTCAGTATCATTAACAATGAGGGAAATGAACATAAAAATCACAGTCATGTACCACTATACAGTCATAAGTAATTTGGCTATTGCCTAAAAGTTTAAAAACTTAGCCTGTCAAAGATGTGGAGGAAGTGGAACTCTCATGCACTGCTGATAAGAATGTAAAATTGTACAACAACTTTGCAAGTCTGTTTAAGTGCAAAACATATGTCTACCATATGACCCATCCATTTTACTAGGCATTTACCCAAGAGAAATAAAAGCATACATCCACTGCTGTTGTTCATAGCAGCTCTATTTTTTATAGCCCCAAACTTGAAACAACCCACATGTTATTAGCAGGTGTACTGATAAACAAATTGTGGTATATCCATATAATGGAATACTACTCAGCAATAAAAAGGAACTGCTAATACATGCAAAAACATGGATAAAGGTCAAAATAATTAAGCTGAGTTAAAGAATCCAGACTTAAAAGATTACAAACTGTATAATTCCGTCAATATAAAACTCTAGAAAAACCCAAATAATCCCTAATGACAGTAGATTAGTGATGGCTAGTTCTTCAGGAGCAGGAATGAGTGAGTGAGTACAAGAGGTTACCAGGGGACACAAAGAGACTCTTGAAGATGATGGAGTTTGTTATCTCTTTCATGGTGATGGTTCCTGGGTATATACATATGCCAACACTGATCAACTTTAACAATTTAAATATGTTTTGTTTGTTGCATGTCACTTATACCTCAGTTAAAGCTATTTAAAAAAAAAAAAAAAAGCATGATTTTCCTTTGAAGTTTTAGTTGACTGGCCTTATTGTGACCCAAGTAAGTTCTCCAGCCCTGGTTCAGCTTTATCTTTTCCTCTGTAATATATTTGACAGTATATGATATATTTAATACTCATAAAAGAAACTTGTGAACAGTTAACTACAGTCATTACCCTCACAAACTATATTCCTGACAAGTAGAAATGTTCCCATTTTAATTTCTTTTTTTTAAATGTCAATCTTTGTATTTTTAAACCTGCAGAAACTTGAAGTTTACATATAAGAGCAATCCACTCTGAGGGCAATAGGCTGAATATCAGTTTCTGAAAATAAATTTTATATGAACCTTTTCTCCAGATAACTTGACTTTAAATGCTTTTAACTATGACATCTTTATGTAAGTGGATATATTTTGAAGAAGTAAGTGTAAGGCCTGAAATTTCCATTTTTTAATTCTTTTATTGCCATGGCTGTTAACAGGATATAGCTAGATATTAACAGGATATAGCTAGATGTTGTGCACACTTCATCCGTTTACTCAACAACACATTGCTACTCTTCTGACCAGGAAATAGACAGCCATCACTGTGAGTTAGAAGTGTTAGGCATTGGGCTATCTCCTAGATTACAATTCATGGTTTGTAAATATTGTGTGTGTGAAATATAAGTGACCATTTGACAAGCTACAGCATTCTGCTTCCTCAAGCTATATTTGAAGGTACTGATTTATATTTATAGTCTTGCTCTAGGCCCTGCTGTTTGGTAGACAAAATGTGCTCATTCCTCAAGGATTCCTACTGGAAGCCAGCTAAGAGCATGAACTTCGGAATCAGAGTGTTTAGGCTTTTATACAGTAAGCTCTAGCATTTACTGTGACATTGGGGAAGTTACTTAACATCAGCAAGCTTCAATTTTGTCATCTGCAAAATGCAGAAAATGTAGAGAATAGAACTTACAGGATTTCTGCCAGGATCAAATGAATTAATAAATGTAAAACAAATACATTTTTACCTTGTATGCAGTACATGCTATACGGTCCCTTCCCAGTTGTTATTGTTGTTATTATTAGAATAGATTTTTTGTTTGTTTGAGATTGTGAAGTAGATTCTGGTGAAAACCAAAAATATCATTTGTTTGGGAATGTCCCTACGTTTAGTTATTCATCTTTTGTGCTTATAACATTCAGCCTGAATTATTATGTCAGTTTAGGGACTGATTATCACCCCTGATTTTCATTTCTCTCAGTCCTGAGGTACTCTGTTCACCAGCACTGAATACTCCGAGAATGAAATTGAGACTGGTCAATAAAGGGCTTTTTCATCTTCTAAGAATAAAATTTTTGTAACCCCCAGTGTTCATTTGGTTTAAAGCACAGGAAAAGGGGCCCTTGGTAAAATGGATTGCTATGTCCACCTATTATTTGGGTTTGTCAGAATTGCTGCCTAAGCACTGATCTGTGCTCCATCCAGACTAGCATTTGCCTTTGGATAGGGCACCAAGGAGAGAACGTGGGTAAATCTAGAGGGACTAACAGAAGCCCCCACTCAGTTTTTTCCTGCTTTTATTCCCATCTAAACATGGCTCTTTGATTTTTTTTTTTAAGATGTTATTTATTTATTTGACAGACAAAGATCACAAGTAGGCAGAGAGGCAGAGGAGGAAGCAGGCTCCCCACTGAGCAGAGGGCTTTAACCCACTGAGCCACCCAGGCGCCCTGGCTCTTAGCTTTCTTTAAATCATTGAGCGTTTCAGCCCCAGGAACTCCAGAAAAAGCTAAGAAATAGAAAGTGAACACAAACCAGGAAAGACAGTCTCTTTTAAGATAGTTTATTGTTTGTTGTTGTTGTTGTTATGCTAACACATTTTGGTCTTAGAATATTCAGGCAATTCAAAAATAGGTGGTATGTTAATTCCAAATCCTCTGTATTCTTCTTCTCAGAAATAAATACTGTTAACTTTAAATTATACAACTCCGTTTTTTCCCTCTGCAGATCCAATAATGTAATTTTAGAAAAGTAGGTTAATTCTATGTATGTAATTCTTTTAATTTTATTTTCTTAATAATGTGTTGTATATATTTTCCAGCAGAGTACATACATGTATTCATGGCATCCTTTTCAAAGTCCATTCTATATTTTGGTGTATAGATGTATCATAGTTTATTTACTCAATCTTATTGATATATGATTCTTTCTAATTTGCTCCTATTACAAAGAATACCACAGTGAACATTCTTGTACATACAGTTTTAAATACGTTTGCAAGTGTTTCTATTGGGTAAATTCCCTGAAGTGGAAATATGTGTTCGAAGAATATAAAAATGTTTTGAAATGGTAGATACTGACAAATTATAGGTGCTTATTGGGGAAAAAAAGTAACATATTAATATTAGATACTGCTGATGCGAATGGCAGCCTTTGCTTTGCCCTCAATTGAGATAGCTCTTTGTGTTAACAGTTAATAGTGATTTCTGGATTTCAAAAAAATTAGTAACTCCCCGGGGCTCCTAGGTGGCTCAGTTGTTGTGTCTGCCTTCGGCTTAGGTCATGATCCCAGGGTCCTAAGATTGAGCCTCACGTCGGGCTCCCTGCTCAGTGGGAAGCCTGCTTCTCCCCTTCCCACTCCCCCTGCTTGTGTTCCCTTTCTCGGTGTCTCTCTCTGTCAAATAAATAAATAAAATCTTTTTTTTTTAATTCTTTAACAAAAATTAGTAGCTTCCCTTACTCCTCATTCTTATCTGTTATAGCCATTCATTCACTGGTCCTTAATTTATTTTAAAAAATATGTATTTTAAATTGTAAAAGTAATTTAACTATATTATATAATAAAATTGGAAAACAAGTTAAGAAAAAATTCATAATCCTTGTGATTTTTGTCTGTGTATTTGAAAAGTATTACTCTAATCATTGTGTACTAACAATTTTGAATTCTGCATTTGTCACTTAACATTATATTTTGGTGTTTTCCCTAATGGCTTCAGAGTGTTCTGTTTTGTGTAACGTGGCTTAATCATTCCATTTTAATAGGCAGTTAAGATTTAGAATCTTTTATTATTTGAATTTTGACAATTTTTCTTCCATATTAATTCCTTTCTATGCCAAAAGGCATCTAAGAAATATCTGGAAATTTAGTTAACTAACCACAAATGCTTAGTAGTATATGTGGCTAAAGAAAAAGTCGTTAAGATTTTACTGAATGGGTGGCTCAGTTGGTGACACATCTACCTTCTACCTTCAGCTCAGGTCTTGATCCTGGGGTCCTGGGGTCGAGCCCATGTGCAATGGGGAATCTGCTTCTCCCTCTGCCTTCTGCTCCCCCTACTTGTGCTCTCTCTCTCTCTCTCTCTCTCTCTCTCAAGTAAATGAATAAAATCTTTTAAAAAATTACTGAATGGATTTATTTTCCCTCAGTATATTTGATAGCCTTTTTTACCTTCCAGGTTTTTGGAAGACAAAAAGAGTAAAATCACTTTTAGTTTCAGTTATCTATTACTGCTTAACAAACTACCCCAAACTTGGACAACTAACATTCTTTACTTTGCTGGGTTCTGCTTCATGCTTGTTCTGCTGATCTTGCCTGTGGTCCCCCATGAGGCTCATGCAACAGGCTGTTAGCTATGACACTGACATGGCTGGGCCTTTCTTTCCCTCCCCAGGTAGCCTCTCCCTGTAGTTCATCTAGCAAAGTAACTAGACTTCTTACCTGTGGCTTCAGGGCCTGCTGCAAGATTGGAAGCTGCCAAGTCTTTCTCCAGATTTGGTCCACAACCAGCCAAGTGTCTCTTGGTTAAAGTGAGTAACTGTGCCAGACTAGAGTCAGCAGGAAGGGACTACTTGGAGGTAGTGGTTTTCCTGGGGCCGCTGGTTTAACAGGCTACCACAAAGGGCATCTCATAGTCATTTTCATTTGTATTTCTCAGACTTCTAGGGGATTTGAGCACCTTTCCATATGTATATTGTCCTTTTCCTTTTCCGTGAAATGCCTTGTCAGGTTTTGTCCGCTTTTCTTTTGGATAGTTTGTCTTTTCATATTGATATGTAAAAATTCTTCACAGCATCTGGATGTTTTCCTTTGTTGCTTGTAACATATGTGTTACAAACATCTTTGGCCAGTTTATGGCTTATCTTTCACTGTCTTTATGGTGTTTTTGATAAATAGAAGCTCTTAATTTTAAAATAGTTGGATTTATCATCTTTTATGATTTTTTGCTTTTGGGGTCCTTCTCTCCTCCAAGGTGCAAAATACTCTTGTACATCATCTTCTGAATGTTTTGTAGTTCTGTCTTTGATATGCAGATTTATAATTCACCTGGAATTGACTTGGGAGATGGGTGTGAGGCAAGGGTCCAGTTGCATTTTTTTTCCACATGTGGCCTTTCCTTACGCTTTACTTTTGGGTTAGTTTCAGTGTTTCTTAAAATGCTGTATGTTCATCTTTTCTGGATCCCTTTTTTATTGCGCTGGAGCACAGCCATGCAATGTGAGCAAATCAGTATTTAGTCGAACATTTCTACAAATAATGATGAAACAGCTGCAGTCCTTTGGTGAGGAGTATCACTCGAGCTGAGCCCTCAGATATTAAAAGCCAGCATATGAAGAGCCTAGGAAGACTGTTCTGAGCTGAGGGAACAGCAAGTATTCTTACCAACTGTGAGAAAGATGTCCTTAGAAATGTAGTAAAAGTGAAAAGCTGTACAAGAAAGTCATGGTTCAAAATAATGTAAATCAAAATGAGATGTAATTCTGAGGAGTTAAATGTTAGAAAGCGATGCCATTGACCTCTACATTTTGAATACTCCCTTTCATGTATCTGGTTTAGTGACCATATGCAGATATCTTGCTTTTTATTAATCTAATCACATGTCCTGTGTCTGCTGTAAGGAGTATTTACCTATTTTATGTGTTTGTAAACTTCCTGTTTTCATAATAAGTCTGTACACAAAGCATGGAAGAGCCAATCATTTCTGAAAAGAATGCAGATCTTAAAGCCTTTATGATATAAAAGACATGGCATAGTGTTAAAAGTTAGAATATGATGGGGAGGCATTGAGGTGGAAGGAAGTGTAGATACTGACTTTCTCATTTTACAGAACAGGGAGTCGGGAAATGCAGTCTAAAGTAATGGATCAAGTAGAGCTCATAATTATTATTCCAACTTAGAAAGGTAATGTAGAAAACTGAAGATAAGAAACATGGCTAAGAATGTAAGGATGTAGTGGTATGGAGAATGCTGGATCTCCTGAATAAATATATAACTATAATTGAAGAAATAGAAGTCTACACATAGTAAAGTTGTGGAGGTAACCCAGTAATAACTCACGTCAGAAATGGAGGAGAGGGTCTACCTCTGTCAGTAGGATTGGGAGTAGGGGACAGAGATGCTTTTGTTTTTCATTTATTTTCCTCCAGATACCTGTATTTTTACTTCTGTGTTCATTTATTACTTCTCAAATAATACAAAAAGGAGAAGAAAAAAGCTAAGGCTGTGGCAAAAAAAAAAAAAAAACAATTGTGGGAAACAGCAGCATCAAAATAAAATCAGTTAGCTAGACATCTAGGATAGATTTACGAATATTAGTTATATAGTTTATGAATCCATTTATAAATTCTCCATGTAAGGAAACTGTGAATCCTATCATAGTTTATTGGAAATGAACATATTTAATTGGAGTTATAAAATTAACCTCATGATAGCACTACCATGGATACATTCATTGATTTGACAAACACGTTCATTAGTGGAATAAATTCATATTGTTACCCTTCTATGCCTATCCCCGGTGTGCTTCAGGGTGGTTTAAAGGAAAGCTCACAATGGGTTTCTGTTGAGTGAACTTAATTATATTTATGTTTCTTCATTATTTGAAGTACAAAGCGTGTTGAAATTAGAAATGGGTTTTTGAGATCACTTTCTTCAGTGATGGGGAGCTTTTTCTATAAGACACATAACCAGGAATCATAATTTCAGTCGATGGGACTCCAGACATGAATTTTGAGAAGCTGTTCTGTCCTCAGATGATACTCTTGTGAACCCTGAGTGAGAACCACTCATCTCATCCACTCCTTCATTTACAGAAGTGGAATCTTGGGCACTGTAGTTCACGTAGCTAATTAGTGGCACAGAATAGATTGACTCCTAGTATCACATGATTTTTAATGCTCTACTTTTATAAATTTTTCATCTCTTTTTACTTCTGCTGCTGCATGTGGTTCCCATAGTCTAGAGTGCTTTCTTGACTTCTCATTGCTTGTTTTAGTTTATATACCTTTTTTCTTTTAAAAACTAATCTCCTTCTAAAACCTGTTGTCTTCTTAAAGAGACTTCCAGGGCACCTGGGTGGCTCAGTGTGTTGGGCCTCCACCTTCAGCTGGTATCGTGATCCCAGGGTCCTGGGATTGAACCCCACATTGGGCCCTCTGCTTAGCGGGGGACTTGCCTCCCCCTCTCTCTTTGCCTACTTGTGATCTCTCTCTGTCAAGTAAATAAATAAACTCCTTAAAAAAATAAAAATAAAAACCAATCTCCTTCTAAAACCTTTTGTCTTCTTAAAGAGACTTTCAGGGGCACCTGGGTGGCTCAGTGGGTTAAGCCTCTGCCTCTGGCTTAGGTCATGATCTCAAGGTCCTGGGGTTGAGCCCTGCATCAGCCCTGCTTCAGGTCTATGCTCAGCAGGGGGTCTGCTTCCCCCACCCCTGCCACTCTCTCTGCCTGCCTCTCTGCCTACTTGTGATTTCTCTCTCTGTCAAATAAATAAATAAATAAATAAATAAAATCTTTAAAAAAGGGAGAGAGAGACTTCCAATCAACACTCCTATTTTCGGCCTCACTTCTACCCCCATTTTTAGTAATCCTTAGTGCTTCCCATTCCTTAGCTTATACCAATCAGGCTACTTCTGAATTAGGATTCATTCAGTTACCGATTTTTCCATCTACTTTCCAACATCCAAAGTTTTATTGGTGTATTTTCTAATTTTTTTTTTTACCCCTGTGTGTCTGTATCTCTTTATATTCTTTTCCTGTCATTCCTTTTCTGTTCAATCCACCAACTTTAATCAGAGCTCTGATTTTATATTTACAGGTCTCAAATCAAAAACCATTTTAGCACAGAAAAATCACTAACGTGTTAGTAAAACAACAAGGTGAAATGATTGCTTTTAAAATGAACAGTACATACATGATGAAACTGCCTTGTTAATGTGTTCTTACTTAGACCTCTAACAAGACAACCACTCCATGTACTTTTGTCAGAGGATTGGATTTGGCAAACTGTTAGATAAATGCACCTTTCACCTATTTCTCCTTTCCTGGAATATAGGAAAGTTCTCCTTTGGCTGATGGTTTATAGTGAAATTAAATTTGTATTTTTCTAGTTCCGCTCAAGGAACTTGAAGTAAAAAAGCACACTCCAGAGGGCAGAATTCCTTATTGTTTGGAAAGAAGCTGGGTGATGGTGATGATAACAATCACCGTTATTTATTATTTATTGATCACTTCTCTGTGTGTAATTTGTTTTATAAACACTATCTTTTATTAATCCTCAGAATGCCATAAGGAGGTATTGTTGTCTCCTTTTCACAAATGATGTAATAGCTTTTCTAAGGCTAAGGAACTTGTCCAAGGTTACATGGTTAGTGTCAGGCATGCCACCAGACCTTCTGTCTGACTCTAAAACCTATTCTTTTCCCCCTTTTCTACCTTGTTAGACTCTTACCTATTTAAATAGTAACAGCAACAATGATAGATGATATTTATATGGCACTTACTCTGTACTAGTTTAAACTCTTCATATATATTGACATATTTAAGTTCTACCCCTTAACCTTCTGAGGCACCAACGTTACCCTCTTTTATGGAGGTCAAGGAGATTAGGTAAGTTCCTTAAAATCAATTATTTATGGCCAGAATGAGAAGAGCCAGGATCCTAACACAGTTGTTTGGTTGTTATTGGAGTAGATGAGAATGTTTCTGTGTTCTCATTGATTACTGAGTCTATTAAAAGAGTTCTAAACTTTACAAACAGAAAGCAAATACATACTTGGGAAGCTATCAGTAGGTAATATGAGGGGTGCCTGGGTGACTAAGTTGGTTAAGTGGCTGCCTTTGGCTCAGGTCATGATCTCAGGGTCCTGGAATGGAGCCCCACTTCAGGTTCCCTGTTCAGCAGGGAGCCTGCTTCTCCCTCTGCTTGCTGCTCCCCCTGCTTGTGCTTTCTCTTGCTCTCTGTCAAATAAATAAAATCTTAAAAAAAAAAAAAAAGGTAATACGAAAAATAATCATCTTAGCATCCTTAGTATACCAACCCTTACCGAGAAGTGAGTACATGCGAGGAAGGGGACAGGCAGAAGGAGAAGGGCTCTGCATTTTTGTATTGGAGTTCTGATGTTAGCATTCACAGATTGAGAAAAGCTAAAGAATTTTCTCTATATTTTGCTGTACTCTTTAATGTTTCTAATTCCAAGAGAGATCATAATGTGTATTTCTTCTAGCCTTCACTGTATCAGGAGGTTGAGGATCAGATGCACTATCTTGGCAAGGTTTTAGGAGAAAATTTGTTATATGTAGAGCTAGACATTTGGATCTGTCAGAACACTGCCTGTGTCTCACTTGGACATACGCATTGGCTTTGCTTTCCTGTCTGTGTCTGTGACACTGCAAGATGTTCAAATGGAAGGAAATCACCCTGAGGCGCCTGGTTGTTGCTTTGACTTTCCAATATTAAACTCCTGGCTTCTTATCTTTATCCCCTTCTCCCTTCACTCCTCACCCAAAATGTTACTTTTTAAAAAGAACAATAGAAAATTCTTCAGGAATTATTTTGGTCTTTTCTCTATAACCAGCATGACCAATTGGCAGTCTGACTTCATTAGTTCAAACGCTTGGCTATGAAAAATTCCTTTTTCATTTTGATGATTGTTTTATATTAAAATGTATGATTTAGGAAGAAATATATTTTCTTTTTTCTTTTTTGTTTTTTGCTTATTAAGATTTTGTGGTTCGGTTTGCGCAGCTAGTTTCTATGATTTCCATTGAAGTTTATCGTTCCATGACTTTCATAAAAGATATTTTGGTTTATACTCCTGCTATCATGGGGTAAACCCTTACAGTTTACCTTTTCTGCTGATTAGAGCTAACAACTCTGGATAAAATGCAAAAGCAAGCTATGTAAGTAAACAAAAGCAGACAGTGGTGAGAAGTCAAAATTTGAAGAGCCAGTTTTGGGGTAAGTTTCCTACTCTTTGGTTTTTGGTTTGTTTCCTTTCTCTCATGGCTTGGTACTGGCAACTAAAACTCTGACAGGAACTTCATTTTTTTGGCCAGAGGAATCAAGAAGATGGGCCCAGGAGTCTAAGGAAATGCCTTGTTTTTTCTGCCTGTCTCCCTTTTCTCCCAGCCTTGCCCCAAACACAGACCAGTTGCCCAGCTGCAGCTGCCCTGCCTTTGTCTCCAGAGGAACTAGGAAAAGAGGCCCTTCTGAGCCAAAGAGCATGAGGGACACTTCAGAAAAGAGAGATCAGGCAAGAGTGTCCCTTCATTTTGTATATGACCAGCATAAGAACTATGCTTGTGCAGTGTAAGACAGACCCTCAGCAGCATCTTAAAGGCTCCGAGAACTGAACTTAAATTAGAACCGCTGCTCAGAGAAAGTCTGAGAGAACTTGCCTTCTGAGCCTCACTGATTTGCCTACTTGATTGCCTACTAAAACAAATTCTCTAGCAGATTATATTAGGCCACAGGATTCAGAGTCAACACAATATAACATTTAAAATTCACATGATCTAACTCAAAATAATGCTACCTACAAATAAAAGAAGAAGATTATAACCATTTCTCAAGGGAGAAGACAGTCAACAGATGTCAACCCCAAGGTTACCCAGACACTGGAATTACCAGGTGAAGACTTTAATGCAGCTATTATACCAATTCTCCGTAACATAAAGGTAAACATGATTGAAATGAATGGATAGGAGGTCTCAGTGGAGAAGTAGAAACTATTAAAGAGAAACAAATAGGAAATTTAGATCCTAAAAGTTTAATATCTAAAAAAATTTTCTGGGTGGGCACATCAGCATAATGGAATAACAAGTCAGTAAACTTGAAGATAGATCAATAGAAATTATTCAGTCTTGAGAAAGAGAAAATAGATTGGGGAAAAAAATGAACAGAGACTTAATGACCTAACTTACATGATTAGAGTACCAGAAGGAAGAAAAAGAAATTACATACAAAGAACCAGGAAAGAATAACCAATTCATAAGAGAAAAAACAGCCTCTACCAAAAAGAGTCTTTCATAAGACACAAATCAGGGTAAAGTTTCTTTTTAAAACCTTGAGAGCCTTTGCAAGGGTATACTCAAGAATATTAGTTTAAAGAGCAAGTCTTGGGATGCCTGAGAGGCTCAGTCAGTTAAGCGTTTCCCTTCAGCTTAGGGTCATGAACCCAGAGTCCTAGGATTGAACCCCACATCAGGCTCCCTACTCAGTGGGGAGCATGCTTCTTCCTCTCCCTCTCTCTGTGTGTGCTTGCTCTCTCTCTCAAATAAATAAATAAATCTTTAAAAAAATAAATAAATAAAGAGCACGTCTTAAGAGACCCCTGTTAGGCTCAGGCTGTAGAGCATGGGACTCTTGATCTTGGGGTTGTGAGTGCGAGCCCCACATTGGGTATAGAGATTACTTAAAAATAAATTTTTTTAAAAACAGGTTTAAGTCATTGAAAAGAATCAGGGAAATCTTACCATGTTATATCTGGGCAAAGAGGCATTTAAAGAAAATATAGTTGGTGTGTAGAGGAGTATAAAATCTGGCAAACAGCAGAACTGCTGGGCTACTCTCATACATTGGCTTATTGTTGAAAGACTAAAGATACCTTAAAGTTGAAAACATTTTGTGCGCTTCCTTAATGAGGCACTTTTCAGACACTTCTACAATGTATTTCATTCTGGCATCATAATTTGGTCACATTAATTTCTGCTAGCTCTGCATTTACCTTGGGTCACATAGGGATTTAACTGCTTTGGTCTCCATTGCCTGGGGTTGCACATCCACTAAAGAGAAAGTGATGGAGGTAAGCAGTGTATAGACTGCAGAGGAATAAGAGGTGAGGTTGGCTGAGCTCTTTGGGATTCTTTTCTGATTATGGGGCAATATCAAAGCTAATGCACTATGTCCAGCCTTAGAACTCATTTAAAATGATGCTGTCATTAGAGATTATGCCACACAAAGAGCTCAGAATCTAAAACTGTTTGTTCTGACCTAAAAGGGTAGAGGCATAGCAGTAATTGACAGAAACAAAAAATGGAAAATTCAACATAAAAAATTTCCTGACCATGAAATTGCCTCATGTTCTCACAGAAGTAGTATTTCTTTACTATATACATGCTGATTCTAGCTGTCACAGAGCAATGCTGTATTCATCTAAATTATGGGAGCCCTGCAAGTAGCCTTTTGTGGAATATAAGAGGCTTAGTGCACCTGTACATTTGCACCTGTGACATCCTGATTCTCATCCCAGCGTTTTGGGGGTGAAAAACACCTCTCAAACTTCTAATCCATTCCCCTAAGACTGTAGGAAATCATATATTAGTAAGAGATACAAATTCTGCCTTAAAGGTTTTCAGTCTAATGAAGCTAACAATAAACATATACTTGATATGTCCTCTAACATCTCAAATTTAGCATGACTAAAATTGTACTCTTGATTTCTAAATTGTAACTTCTTCATCCATCCAGCCCTGTAAATGGCACTCCCATTCTTTCTGTTTCTCTGGAATACATCTTTGGAGTCATAATTGACATCTTTCTCTCTCTTCCACTCATCCCCAGACCCAACGCATCACCAAATCCAGCTCGTTCTTATTTCTCAATATATCCCAACTCTCACCATTTCTTACTACCTTCACTGCTTTCACCTTGGGCCAAATCCATATATCACCCGGATTGCCTTCTAGATTTTTACCCAAGGAAAATATAAGTCTGTGTTCACATGGAAGCCTATATGGGAATGCTGGCAATGGCTTTATTCATGTTCACTAAAAATCAGAAACAATCCAAATAAGCTTACTTGGCAAAAAAGGAATCGACTATTGATGTACACAGTACCTACATGAATCTCAAGTGCCCTATGCTAAGCAAGAAAAGCCAGACTCAAAAGACTGCATACTATATGAGTCCATTTCTATGACATTTAGGAAAGGAAAGCTAGAGATAGAAATTGCAGAGTCTGAGGTAGGAGGGAGAGTTTGACCACAAATCATGGGGAATTTTGTGGTATGATAGAACTGTCTTAATTATTATGATGTTTACCCAGCTGCATTCATTTCTCAAAACTTGAAGAGCTGTATACTTAAGAAGGGTGATTCTTATGGTGTATAAACTATAATAATTTCTTAAAAAAAGAAAAGTGAAATTGACTCTTGAACAATGTGGGGGTTAGAGGTGCCAGCACCCTGCACAGTTGGAAATCTGCATATAACTTTTGACTCCCCCAAAACAACTGCTTAATAGCCTACTGTTGACCAGAAGCCTTACGGATAACATAATCAATTAACACATACTTTGTAGATTTATTACATATTGTATTCTTATAGTAAAGGAAACTAGACAAAAGAAATTGTTACTAAAAAAATCATAAAGAGAAAATATATTTACAATACTGTACTGTATTTATTGAAAAAAATCCATCTGTAAGTGGACCCACACAGTTCAAACCCATGTTGTTCCAGGATCAGCTGTAATAGCAAAAAACTGTCCATCAGGGTTGGGAACAGAAACAGGAAAAGGGTTGGGTATTTTAAGCATGAAGAAATGTAATACTAGGAATAAAAGCTTCGGAAGGGCTGAAGAGGCAGGTTTTATGTTGGACAGTGTCTTCAAAACTGTATAGAATTAATATGCTTGGGGAGTAATGCTCTGAGACCATTGCTGGAGCTATGCTTTAGAGGTCTGTGGACACCAAGGAAACTATAGGCCCCCATCAGTGAGATCTAGGGGTTAGGAAGCCAATCACCAAGTCGTTGGTGCTTTTACTCCTGTCACAATTGCTGCTTCCTACCCAGAAAACCAAAAATTATTCCCTGAGATGCTGTTGCTGGAGAGAATTCTCATGTTCTCACCATTGTCCTTGGCAGCAAAGACAAACAAAAGGAGACCTCCAAAATCATGTGAAGTAGGCTGAACCTAACAGACACCCAGAGCCCTGGCTGCGAGGGAGTCTGGAATGTGATTTGTAGCTTCCCAAATCTTACACTTAAATGCAGGGTGGAATGAGCCATGTCTCATTAACCCAGTATCCAAATTTCCATCAATAAGAGACTGCTGAATAAACTGGGGTTTGTTAGGGAGTAGTAGGTGAAGGGTTTAACCAGGTAGTGGCTATTTGGTAAACTGGGATATAATTGTACTCTTGAGTGTTGGTTAATAAATTCAGCTTATTTAAATGTTGAACTCATAAATCTAGTTTATACCAAAGCTAATATCTATATCATGGTTTCCATAATACTGCTTTTAAACTTATGCTACAAATGTAACTATTTCTTGAAAATAGTTACATGCTTTTTTTTTTTTTTTCAAAATTAGCCTGAAAGATTATAGCACTACACTTCCCCATATCCAGAATGGTATACATAAATTTAGAAAAGATTTTTTCTAAACGGTGAATAATATAAAAGATACCTTTGACAGCTTTCTGTGTCAGGGAAACCAGCTACAGATAAACAAGCAAGTTTATATAGAACCCATGGCAAATATATAGTGGAACATAACCTTACCTCTTGGCTATGAAGTCGAAACATTGTCTTCCAAATGGTATTTGGATCACCTTTCTAAAAGGGATGACCTTATGGCATCCTTTCACATATCATCTGCTGGAAATAGTTCCTTTATTTCCAGCTCCTGTGTATATATACTCACATAGGAATGGCTTTGAGTAAAACTGAAGCTACCAGAAGTAGGGTAGTTTGTGAACACAAGTCTTGTGTTAAGTTCTCTCTTCTCTCACCCCCACCAAATAAAGTTCAACTTTAAAGTATTTTTAAATAAAAACTAAACTATTTTAAAGTGCACAAACAATGAGATTAGAGCATATTGCCTGAACAGCTAAATGGCCAGACTTCCTCGACCAGATTTTAATTATTTTTATAGTTTTTCCCAAATGAAGACTCACAATAGCCATTTTAAGTAACTACAGCAGCTCTTCCATCTTCATTTCAAGCTTCAGACCCTAAACAAAGCATGAAGCTGAGCAGTGCACTGTTTAATTTTCAAATTGGATTTTTCATTATGTTTTATGATAACTTTTTATTCTTATCAAGTTGCATCTCAGCCTTCTGTTTAGAATCAAGAAGATTTATGGCAAATGATCTGGGTGCTTATTTGGACAAACAAATGCAATAAATCAGTTTACTGTTTCAATAAAATGTTATTAATAGAACACATTATTCTGTTCAATATTGTTATCTTTAAAATTAAGCAGAACATTAGTGGCAATGAAACTAGTTTCAATCAATACATTCCTGTAATGAAACCTATTGTATAAAAACTTTTCTTTTTAAGGAGGGAAAAATGTCTTTAGCACAACTACCAACTTATGACTCTTGAGATGGCATTTCATAGCCTCTAAAAATTTATTAGTAGGATAGCTTTGTGTTTGTTTGGGTGTTAAGAAGATAGTTTTTTGAAAGTTACCTTGTGGCAGTTAGAGCATGAATGTTCCTTAAATGATTTTTTTTTTTAATGAAGGATTTAGGTGGCACTTGACCTGGCAGAGACCCAAGCATGTGCCCCAACGTAATTGAGGTCAGAGAGGATTGTAAGAAAGGCAGAGCTGCTGGGGACACCCAGCAGTATTACAATTGCCAATTTCTCTTCTGATGGTATAGAATTCCTACTCCTATAGAATGAAAATGTGTAATGCATGAAAAAATGAGTAATATTCAGATAAGAAGGATGTAGGTTTTAATGTTTCAAAACTCGTGTAATAATGAGAATTAGAATCCTGGTGTAGATCCTCAGTTACTCACTATACATCCAAATGATATTTTAGGATGGTGGTTTTGATAAAATTAAAGGTGGCTGAAGTCCCAGGGTGATAATTGGAGTCTGAGAGACCTACACTGTACAGGCAGGAAGGTTGTTTGAGTTGCTGTTTTAGATAGTGGTGTGCCTTTAGAGAAGGTTGCTATTTAATAATACAATGTGGAAATGAAAGACTTTAGGATGTTAAATTGCATATACGCTGTGGTGGAAAAACTCTTTAAAATACTTTATGGATACTTTTGCTTGGTATGCTGTATTGTCACATGGCAGTTTAAGGAATCTGGAGACTTGTCAGAGTCCCAAATTTACTCCTTTATTTTTGCCATTTCTTGTTTTTAATCGGAATATAATAAATAGAGATGTTATCTTACTGTGGTTTTGTTCTCATTAAATTGTTAAGAAATCATTGCTTTAGGGGCACCTGGGTGGCTCAGTGGGTTAGATCCTCTGCCTTCAGCTCAGGTCATGATCCCAGGGTCCTGGGATCAAGCCACGCATTGGGCTCTCTGCTGAGCAGAGAGCCTGATCCCCTTCCTCTCTCTCTCTGCCTGCCTCTCTGCCTACTTGTAATCGCTGTCTGTCAAATAAATAAATAAAATCTTAAAAAAAAAAAAAAAAGAAACCATTGCTTTGGCAGAGAGGGTCAATTATCATATGGTTTCACTTACTTGTGGAGCATTAGAAGTATCACAGAGGACATTGGGAGTTGGAGAGAAGTGAGTTGGGGGAAATCGGAGGGGAAGACGAACCATGAGAGACTGTGGACTCGAGAAACAAACTGAGGGTTTTGGAGGGGAGGGCGGCGAGAGGTTGGGTGAGCCTGGTGGGTATTAATGAGGGCACATATTGCATGGAGCACTGTGTGTGGTGCCTAAACAATGAATCTTGGAACACTGAAAAAAAATTAAATTAAAAAAAAGAAATCATTGATTTGGGAGATGAGAGTTACATTAAGATGAACATATATTTATGAAAAGCTAAGCCATCATATATATTCTATTGACTTAGGATAAAGTTTCCATAGCCCATCAGGCAAATAATTTGAATATATTGTTGTGCAACTCTAATAGGAAGTAAGTGAGCTTTGCATCCATTGACTGCTACAGCTAAACTTTATAGTCACACTCTTCTCTTTGATATTTTTTTCATACCAATAGGAAACTGCTTAAAATCTGTTTGCAGTGAAGCGTAAGAGAGCAGAAGACTAGATTCGAGTTTTTATTTCTCTCTTTTTTTAAATGTTACATTTCTGAAGAAAGATTCATTTTTGTGTTATGTCTATGAACACCTATGAAGCATTGTGTGTAATTGGTCTACAATTGACCACTGCCATTGCTACTTTGGCAGCGGGTAGCAAGGAGCAACTGACCATTTTGTTATCACTGCAATGGTTTTATTCTTCTTTTTCATTTTCCCCCAATATCTTAACACTATCCATGTTTATAAAGAATTTATATGTAGTTTTCTTTTCTAGTAATAGTCTTGTCTGGTCTTGGTGTTAGAGTAATTCTGACTTCATTAAATGAATTGAAAGTTGTTTCTTTTCTTTTTTCTATCCTTACATTATGGTTATTGCTTAATGACTCAAAGAATTCGCCACTGATGTCATCAAGGATGGAGTTTTCTTTGTGGTGATGTTTTTAATTTTCTTCAGTTTCTTTCATTGACATGGAGGTATTAAGGTTTTCTCTTTTGCCTTCAGTGTGTTTTGGTAATTTCTATATTATGAGAAATGTGTCCATTTCATTTAAGTTGTCATACATATATAGTGTAAGGTTGTTCATAATATGGCTTGACTAACTGCTAATGTCTGTGGCCTCTGGATCTCTGTGCTCCTATTTCATTTTATATTTTGATGATTGTATCTTAATTATCAATCTTACTGATTTCTGTAACAAAGCAACTTTTACCAGGTTTTCTTTATTTTTGTTTTCTGTATTTTTTTTTCTGGCCTTATGTTTAGTTTTCCTTCCTTCTATTTCAGTTATAATTTGCATTTTTTTCTAACTTTCTAAGATAGGTATTTATCTCATTGGTTTGGAATTTTATTCTTTTCTAATATAACCATTTAAAGTTATAAATTTCCCTCTGAGAACCCATTTATCTGCATCCCATACATGTTTATGTTGGTTTTGCTTTCCAAAATATCTTCTAATTTGTGATTTCCTCTATGAACAGTTTACGAACATTTATTAGATTCTTTCTTAATTTCAAATGTTTATAGACTTCTCAGGTACTTTGTGTCTCTTATTTCTAATTTAATTCCCTGTATTAGAAGATGAACTCTCAGGTAGCCTGGGTGACTCAGTCAGTTAAGCATCAGACTCTTCATTTTGGCTCAGATCATGAACTCGGGGTCCTGAGATTGAGCCCAGCTTTAGACTGCACTGAGCATGGAGCCTGCTAAAGATTCTCTCTTTCCCCCCTCCACTCACTCTCTCCCTTTCTCTTTCCCCTTCAAAATGAAAAAAGTAAAAGAAGAAAAAGAAAATGTACTCTCCACAATTTTAAAACCTTGCAATTATTGAGACTTGTTTTATATCCTATGATATAGTCTGTGTTGGTAAGTACTTCATCTACCTCTAATAATAATGTAATCTGCAGTTACTGAACAAGTTTTCCACATATATCAATAAGGTCAGTTTGTTTATAGCTTTGTCTTCTACATATCTGTTGATTTTTTTGGTCTATCTTTTCCATCAGTTACTAAGAGAGGACTTTAAAAGCTCCGATATGGGGGCACCTGGATGGCTCAGTCAGTTGGGTGTGGGACTCTTGGTTTCCACTCAGGTCGTGATCTCATGGGTAGTAGTATCAAGCCTTTTGTTGAGGTCCACGCTTGGGGGAGTCTCTTTGGGGATTCTCTCCCTGTACCCCATCCATCCTATTCTCTCTCTCTCTCCCTCAAATAAATGGGTTAAAAAAATAAAAGTTTAAAAAAGCTCCAAATACATTTGTGGGTTTGTTTTTCCCTTCATTTCTGTCCATTTTTCCTTCATGTATTTTGAATTTCAGTTATTAGATGTCTTACTTTGAGATTGTTCTTGGTGTATTAACTTCTTTCATTTTGAAGTATGCCTCTTTATCCCTGCTATTATTACTTGTTCTGAAGTATACATCATATGATACAATATGGCTACTCTAGCTTTCTTGTAATTTGTATTTTTAAAGTATATTCTATTTTCATCCTTCTACTTTTACCCTATCTTTGTCTTTATAATTTAAGTATAGTTCTCAAAACTAGCATATATTTGGGGTTTTGTTTATAATCCTGACAATCTCTGACTTTTTATTGGCCTGTTTGGATCCTTTATACTCGGTGCGGTTATCAACATAGTTGGGTTTAACCTGCCATCTTATCATTTTTTTCTACTTTTCAGCCAGTTTTTCAGTTTTTCCTGACTTTTGATTAAATGGTTTCAGTGTTTATTCTCTTTTTTGGACTCTTTATCTTTGTTTTATTTTTTATTAGTTTCTCTAGGGTTTGTAGTATGCATCTTTACAAGTGTGTTTTCAAATGATAATTTACCATGCATAATATACAATATATACCTTAAACAGAATGCTTCATTTACCCCGTTCCTTCCTCTCTGCTACTGCTGTCATACATTTACATACGTTAGAAACTCCACATTTTTTAATTTTTGCACTAAACAGTTTGCTATCTTTTAAGTAAATTTTAAATATGAAAGAAATATTACTTATATTTCTGTTTCTAGAAGTGTACATTTGTATAAATCCTGGTTTCCATCTAGTATCATTTTATTTATCCCCCAAAATTGTTTGTTTATTGTCATGTGGGTTTTCTGGCAATAAATTATTTTTTTTTGCCTGAAAATACCTACCACATATTCAATTTTTAAATTGAAAATTTTGTTTTAGTTGTTTTATTCAAAAATTCCATTGGTTTTCTGCATAGCTCTTTCTTCTCTGAAACGCTCTCCTACAACTTCTGGCTACGTCAGTCTCCCTGAACTCTGATTTCTGTCTCTCTAAATCACCAACACCTTTGTGTTCTGTTTAGAATGACTTTTTCTGCACCATAGTCTGGGACATTTCTCCAGAGGGGATCTAGGGACAATGTAGGCTCATTTGTTTGCCTTTTTCATGTACCTGTACCACCTGTTGTCCAGTCTCTGAAAATGGTGGTTTATTATATTTGTCCAGTTTTTGAGTCTACTATAAGCAAGTAAGTGTATTCTCTGTTACTTCAGAATACCCCCAAATGGAAATTCTTATTGAAACTATATTTTAAATACAGTTGTTAGGTTTTAGCATACAAATTTAGTGATATTCTTAGGAAAACAAAGAGGCTTTATGGAGGGATAAAGTGTATTATGAGCTTAATAAATGCACAATAACAAAAACTTGTGGGAGATACAGTATTGAATGTTTTTCTGCTCTTCTAAAGAAGGCAAAATATAACCTCATGGGCTGAAAAAATACTTAAATGAGAACATTTAAGGGAAGAGAAGCTGCATTTTTGTCAGATTTATTGTAAATTATAATTAAAGAAAGCCCAAATTGATGATAAAAAGCACTTATTTTGAGGGCCAATGTAATAAAAGGGAAATAAAGATTTAAATAAGAAATGCAGAAATAGAGATATTTCCTTTAGTCTTGGCTTGTAGGTTGAGAAGCAAACTCCATGGTTTTGTTGGTTGAGTGTCTGCCCTCTGCTCAGGTCCTGGTCTCACAGCCCGGGGTCAGGGTCTCTACTCAGCTGGGGTGGGGGGCTTCTGCTTCTTCCTCTCTCTCTTCCACTTCCTCTCCCTCTCCCTCTTCTCCCCTAGTCATTCTCTCGCTCTTTCTCTCTCAAATAAAATCCTTGGCGGGGGGCGGGGGGCGGGGGGGCGCATCTTTGACCAAGTCTCTTAGGTTCATTCACATTTCCTTATATGAATTAGATTGAACTCATAACAAAAATAAACCTTTACTTCATCCAATAAAAAAGATGCTCTCCTCAGGTATATCTTATGTTCCTTCTTTATGATGCAGTGCTTTGTGAAAATCTGTTAGTACCCTGAAAAGAGAAATGAAAAGTAGTTACTCATAGGTTAATAATCCTCAACATTCCAAAGGTTTGCATGTGCTATTGTCAAAAATACATTTGGTTTTAAAATAAAAGCAAATTCACATGAACTAGGAAGCAGAAAATTTAATTAACATTGTTGAATAAAATTGCTGAATGAGGTACATCTGGTATTGTGCAGGACTAAAAGATCCTTTGAAAAGTAATAGATATAAAATGTGAATAGAGGAGAAAGCAAAAACGTAATAAGGACTCCACGTGCAGTCTTCTTTTATTACTTACATATAGACCCACCATCAGAGAACTTAAAGGAGATGATAACTGATGGACAAGATGAACACTGCCCAAAGCCAGATGGAATCCATCTGTGAAGTCAGGAGGCATTTGCTGATGTACTGGTTCGAAAAATGTGTTTCCCAGATCAGCAGCAGCACCATCACCTGGGCACTTTCTAAAAAATACACATCCTCTGGCCCGACCCACACCTATGGGATTAGAACCTCTAGCATCAGGGCCCAGAAATCGGTATTTTAACAAGTCCAGGTGATTCCTATGAATGCTAAAGTTAGAGAACCTTTGTGCTTGAGTCATGGAAATAAATGTCATCTGTTACACTGCTATGGTAAGCCCTATCACATGCAGTTTTATGAATACATTTCCCCCAATTATCTTCTTGGTAAAAATAGGTTAGATATATTTACTATATGAAGAAATAATAGTGTGCTCAGTCACACACGTCAAATGCTAGAAAACAAGTCTCTGAGATTAAAAAAAAAAAATGAACAAAATCCATCCTCAGGTTTACCAGTCTCTTTCTTTGTCATCAGTTTCACCCATTATTATGTGATACGCTTTTCTGCAATTTTCCTGTGTTGATAAAGGGATTTAAATTAATTTTGGCTTGGAGATAAATATGCTATTTTTAGCACAAAAATGAGTCCTTTAAGCTTAAACTAGTTTTTAAAAACCAATTTGAAATGTATGAAGCGATTTTTTTTGCAGTATAGCTTTTCCTATGGTTGAAGCGCTGCTCTTCCTTTCGTCCTTCCACTGCTCCTCCCGCTCCCCACCCTACTTCTCCAGGACCTCAACTCTCTCCCCATGCCTTTCCTCAGAGTGTGCCTTCAGAGAAGGCAGATTCTGTGTTTAGGGTCAGATTTGGGCTTATGAATGTTAGGAAGGTCTTATGTTTATGGCTGCTTCTGTTTTCCCAATAATGCCAACGACTCTTGTGACCCTGCCTTGTAAGCATCTGATGGCAGATGTGCTTGGTGCTGCCTATTTACTTTCCTCTGAAAGCTGCTCTGTGAAGGAAAGCACACTTGGTCAGAGGGACTTCTGGAGAGCTCTAAAAGATAACGTTGTTTGTGACCATTAGGTAAAATGCCTTTCTTGTGCACTGAAGTAGCTGATTTAGCAGACTTTCGTAGCCAAGCCAGTAAGCATATATAATTATATTTTAAGAAATGTAGTAAATCTCTGATGAATTTGCAACCATACACTGGACACTTTACCAACCTCAAAAAGTATTAACTGGGAGAGAAATTCTACACTGATTATAGGACTACTACTGTATCAGTGAGGCAAGTTTTCTAACATTTCTTGGGAAGAAGCATATTGCCCTGTCCTCCCTGTAAGAGAAAGTTTTTTGTTCACAGATTAATCAAAAGCATGCTGACTGTGGTGTCATTTAAATCACTAGATGATTAGGATTTAGCTAATAAGCCTGACAGACTCTGGATGCTCTCTATGGCTATTGAAGTTGTGCCCATCTTTCTAGGTGAGACTTGATTGGTGAAAGTCTTTCACATACAATTCATTTGGACACATCGACCGTGTTGAACAGATGCTGACATCTTGGCATGCACAGATATTCCATACAATTTGAGTTGATTAGTTCTTGTTGAAACATGCAGAAACATGACAACTGTTGCCAATATGCCAGTCCATGCTTACAGGCACCTGCTCTTTCTGTTTGGAATCATTGCCTGGGCTGGTCTCCAGTTTCAGTGCCTGAGTCCACCCTCCTTCCCACATGAAAAATGCCATCACAATTCAGGTTTATGTTGTTGTTTCCATACATACCTCTTCGAAGAGCCTTTTTCCCACAGTAGCATTTAGGATAGTCTTCTGTGAGCAGGGCTTCTCCTAGTTTCTAGATTTAGCCTGGATTAAAGAGTTAATTTATTTTTGTGAGCTCTTTAGGCCATTTCAAGTAATATAAAGCTTAAATAATCTTAATCATGACCTCAGCTAAAACTTGTCCAAAAATTATACAGTATACAATACCTCATAATGATTTTCAGACCCTAGTGAAACCATATAGTATAAATATTGTTGCAATAATTTTTTGCTTCAGTTTTCATCATGACTCCCTCTTAGTGAAGAAACCAACAACTTATTTGAAATGCCCACTATTTGAAATGCTGGTATTTTCTGTTGTTGTAGTTACCTTTACCCCTTTCCACCTGTTTCCTACCAACTGTATTATTCACTCTTTGTATATTGTCAGAAGTTTATAGGTTTTGTGCAGTAAATCTCTCCCCAAATCAAATTACTTTTCAGCCAATAGGCTCTAAAGGCCCATCTGAAACAAGATAAAATTGAAGTAGTTAAAAACAAATAGCCTACATAGCAGAAATCTTGAGGCAAATAACAGGATAGAAGGGATTCCTTTAGTATCTATCGATTCATCCCAATTCTCAACAAATAACCCTATTTTTATTGTCTTTATTTTGCTTTTACAAACAACCTTATAATTTATTTGCTTACTTATTTGCTTCTTTCTATTAAAATATGGGTTTTCATTAGAGCAGATGTTTTAAAATTTTTTATTTTTTAAATTTCAGTGTTATTAGTCATATTAGTTTCAGTTGTACTATATAGTTATTCAATAATTATGTGCATTACTCAGTGCTCATCTTGATCAACATACAAATCCCTTTCACCTATTTCATCGCTGGTAACCACCAGTTTGTTCTCTATATCTGAGTCTAATTTTTCGTTTGTCTTATTCTTCCTTGTTCATTTGTTTCTTAAGTTCCATATATGAGTGAAATCATATGGTATTTCTCTTTCCCTGACTGACTTCTTTCGCTTTGCATCATTCCTTTTAGTTCCATCCATGTTGTTGCAATGGTAAGATTTCATTCCTTTTTGTGGCTAAATAATATTCCAATGTGTGTGCCTGTGTGTGTGTGTGTGTGTGAGTGCGCGTGCGCGTGCGCGTGCGTGTATAAACATACCACTTCTTCTTTATGCATTCATCTATTATTGATGGATACTTGAGTTCTTTCCATAATTTGGCTATTGTACATAACGCTGCAATAAGCATAGGGGTGCATATATCTTTTCAAATTAGTGTTTTTGTGTTCTTTGGAGTAAATACCCAGTAGTGGAATTACTGGATCATAGAGTAATTCTATTTTTAATAATTTGAGGAATCTCCATACTGTCTTCCACAGTGGCTGCACCAGTTTGCATTCCCATCAACAGTGAATGAAGGTTCCTTTACTCCTAATCCTCGCCATTCAGTATGTTATCTTTTTGTTTTGTTGATTGTTTCCTTTGCTGTGCAGAAGCTTCTTATTTTGATATAGTCTGAAGAGTTTGTTTTTGCTTTTGTTTCCCTTGCTTCAGGAGACTAGAAAAATGTTGCTATCACCAATGTCAGACAAATTCCTGCCTATGCTGTCTTCTGGGATTATTATGGTTTCAGGTCTCACATTTAGGTCTTTAATCCATTTTGAGTTTATTTTTGTGTAAAATATGTGGTAATATATGGTGTAAAAGAGTGGTCCAATTTTATGCTTTTGCATGTTGTTTTTCGGTTTTCCCAACATCATGTGTTGAAGAGACTATTTTTTTCCTATTGGAGATTGTTTCCTACTTTGTCAAAGACTAGCTGACCATATGGTTATGGGTTCATTTCTGGGTTTTGTCCTCGGTTCTTTTTATCTGTGTGTCTATTTTTGTGCCAGTATCGTACTGTCTTGATCGTTACAGCTTTGTAATAGAAGTTAAAGTCCAGAATTGCAGGGCCTCCAGCTTTGCTTTGCTTTGCTTTTTCAAGGTTGCTTTGGCTATTCTGGGTCTTTCTTTTTTTTCCATAAAAATTTTAGGATTGTTTTTTCTAGCTTTGTGAAAAATGCTGTTGATATTTTGATAGGGATTGTATTAAATTTGTAGATTGCTTTGGGTAGTATGGACATTTTAATAATACTTGTTCTCCTGATCCATGAGCATGCAATATCTTTACATTTGTTTGTATCATCTTTAGTTTCTTTCATCAGTGTCTTATGGTTTTTAGAGTACATGTATTTCACCTCTTTGGTTAAGTTTATTCCTAGATATTTTATTATTTTTGGTGTAATTATATATGGAATTGTTTTCAACAAGAGAAAGGATAAGAATGATCATACGGTTTTTATCCTTTCTCTTGTTTATGTTGATATGTGAATATTGAACCACACTTGCATCCCAGAAATGTATCTAACTTGATCGTGGTGAGTGATTTTTTAATGTATTCTTGGATTCAGTTTGCTAGTATTTTGTTGAGGATTTTTGCATCATGTTCATCAGAGATAGCCTGTAGTTCTCGTTCTTCCTCTCTCTCTCTATTTATTTATTTATTGTGTGTCTTTGTGGTGTGTTTATCTAGTTTTGGTATCAGGGTAATGCTGGCCTCACAGAGTGAATTTGGAAGCTTTCCTTCCTCTTCTATTTTTTGTATTACTTTGAGAAGAATAGTATTAATTCCTCTTTAAATGTTTGGTATAATTCAGCTGTGACACCTTCTAGTCCTGGATTTTTGTTCATTGGGTTGTTTTTTTTTTTTTTTTCTGATTCAACTTCATTACTGGTAATCAGTCTATAAAAATTTTCTATTTCTTCCTGGTTCTGTTTTGAGAGACTATATGTTCCTAGGAATTTATGCATTTCTTCTAGGTTGTCTAATTTATTGGCATGTAATTTTTATAATATTCTCTTAGAGTCCTTTGTATTTCTGGGATGTTGCTTGTTATTTTTCCACTTTGATTTCTGGTTTTGTTTATTTGAGTCTGTACTCTTTTTTTTTTTCCCCTTTATCAATTTTGTTGATCTTTTCAAAGATCCAGGTCCTGGTTTCATTGATCTGTTCTTTTTTTTTTTTTTTTTTAAGTTTCTATTTCATTTATTTCTACTCTGATCTTTATTATTTCCTCCTTCTACTGGTTTTGGATTTCATATGCTCTTCTAGCTCCTTTAGGTGTAAGGTTAGTGTGCTCATTTGAGATTTTTCTTGCTTTTTGAGATAGACCTCTATTGCTGTAAACCTCCCTCTCAGAATAGCTCTTGCTACATCCCAAAGATTTTGGACCATTGTGTTTTCATTTGTCTCCATGTATTTTTTGATTTCTTGTTTGATTTGTTGGTTGGCCCATTAATTGTTTAATATGATTTAGCCTCTATGTGTTTGTGTTCTTTCCAGATTTTTTCTTATAGTTGATTTCTAGTTTCTTAGTCTTGTGGCCAGAAAAGATGCATAATATATCTTCTGTCTTTTTCCATTTGTTGAGGCTTGTTTTGTGGCCTAGTGTGTAATTTATTCTGGAGAATGTTCTGTGTGCACTTGAAAAGAATGTGTATTCCACTGTTTTGGGATGGAATGTTCTAATATATCTGTTATGTCTAGCTGGTCCAATATGTCTTTCTTTTTTTTTTTTATTTATTTATTTGACAGAGAGAGATTACAAGTAGGCAGAGAGGCAGGCAGAGAGAGAGAGGAGGAAGCAGGCTCCCTACTGAGCAGAGAGCCCGATGCGGGACTAAATCCCAGGACCCTGAGATCATGACCTGAGCCGAAGGCAGCGGCTTAACCCACTGAGTCACCCAGGTGCCCCCAATATGTCTTTCAAAGCCACTGTTTCCATGTTAATTTTCTGTATGGATGATATATCCATTGATACAAGTGGGATGTTAAAGTACCCTACCCTTATTGTATTACTGTCTGTTACTTTATGTTTCTTAATCGCTCCTTTATGTATTTGGGTGCTCCCATGTTGGGTGCATAAATATTTACAATTGTTGTGTCTCATTGGATTGTTCCCTTTATGGTTAGGTAGTGTTTTTCTCTTGTTATAATCTTTGTTTTAAAGTTATTTTGTCCCATATAGGTATTGCTACCCTGGCTTTCTTTAACTGTCATTTGCATGATAAATGCTTTTCCATCCCTTCACTTTCAGTCTGCATATGTCTTTGGGTCTGAAATGAGGCTTTTACAGGAAGGATATAGATAGGTCGTCCATTTTGTCACCTGTGTTTTTTGATTGAAGCATTTTTTCCACTTAGACTCAAAGTAATTATTAATAGATATGTACATATTACCATTTTGTTACTTGTTTTATAGTTCTCTGTTCCTCTCTTATCTTGCTTCTTTCACGGTTTGCTGGCTTTCTTTAGTAATGTGTTTGGATTCCTTTCTCTCTATTTTTTGCCTATTACTGGTTTTTTGGTTTTTTTTGTTTTTTTCTCTTTCAAGCTTTAAAGAATATTTTGGGAGGTTTTTTCCTTCAAATTTTATTTTATTGATTTTCAGTGTTCCAAAATTCATTGTTTATGAACCACACCCAGTGCTCCATGCAATATGTGCCCTCCACAATACCCACCACCAAGCTTACCCTACGCCCCACCTGTTACCCCCCCAAAACCCTCAATTTGTCTCTCAGAGTTCACAGTCTCTCATGGTTTGTCTCCCCCTCTGATTTCCCCCATCTCACTTCTCTCCATCTCCCAATGTCCTCTGTGTGGATTGTATTACTTGTTTTTGATCTGTTATTACCATTAGGTTTATATATAATATCTTAGGTATATAGCAGTCTGTATTAAGTTGGTTACTTAAGTTTGAACCCATTGTAGAAGCACAAAATTTTTACTACTCTCCTCCCCCCATTTTAGGTAAATTGTGTCATACTTTACATCCTTTTACTTTGTGAATCCCTTGACCAATTTTTGTAAACATACTTGGTTTTACTGCTTTTGTGTTTCCTACCTTTTTTATTCTTGCTTATGGTCTTTCCACATGAAGAATCCCCTTTAACATTTCATGTAGGGCTGTCTCAGTGGTAATGAATTCCTTTAACTTTTGTTTCTGTGGGGAACTGTTTATCTCTCCTATTCTGAATGATAGCCAGAATTAAGTATTTTCAGTTAGAGTATTATCGGTTGCAGGTGTTTGTTTTTTTCAGCTTTCTGTTTTGTTTTGTTTTGTTTTCTTCAGTACTTTGACTATATTATGCCACTTACTCTTGGCTTGCAAAGTTTCTGTTGAAAAATCAGCTGAAAGCCTTGTACATAACTATTTTCTTCTCTCTTTATCACTACTTTTTGCCATTTTAATTAGTATGTGCCTTTGTGTAGACCTCTTGGATTTATTTTCATGGGGGCTCTCTGTGCCTCTTTGATCTGGATTTCTGCTTCCTTCGCCAGATTTAGGAAGTTTTCAACTATACTTTCTTCAAATATATTTTCTACCCCTTTTCTCTCTGTTTTTAGGATTTTTAGGATCCTTATAATGTGAATGTTCCTATAGTGCCCTGCAGTGCAATGTCCCTTGTTCACCAGAACCTGGTACTTTAGGAGCATCTCCTATGTGTGTTATGTGCACCACGTTGTTGTGGCTGAGCTGCATTTGCCTTCAGTCTGCTCATCTGCAGTGGCTTTCTTTGTCTATTGTGGATAGGGATTGGTCCCTGTGTTGTTAAGGGGCCAGTCTTGGGCTGCTTTGGGCATGGGTTGGTTCAGACCAGGAGTTTGCCAGAGCTGTGCTCACACCAAACTTCAGGATGCAGGTGGGCCTGCAGTCAGACCAGTTGTCTCCTCCCAGCCCTCTGTTAGGGCTCAGTTAAACTGGTATGTGTATTTATCTTTACTCTCCCTGGGGTTGAAGTCACATCGGGGTGGTGGGTGGTTCTGGTTCCTGGGTGGTTCTGGTTCCTGTTGGGTCTGCTTGAACACTGCCATGCTTCTGGTACTGCCTGGATAGACTACTGCTGAGGTTGTGTTGGATGAAGTGGATATGCAGGTGTGGGGTGCCCAGGATTAGCAGGGAGAGCATACTCTATATTCACTGACTATTCCATAGTAACTAGAATGGTACTTTATTTTTTTTTTTAAAGATTTTATTTATTTATTTGTCAGAGACAGAGGGAGAGAAAGCGAGCGAGCACAGGCAGACAAAGAGGCAGACAAAGGCAGAGGGAGAAGCAGGCTCCCCGCTGAGCAAGGAGCCCGATGAGGGACTCGATCCCAGGACCCTGGGATCATGACCTGAGCCGAAGGCAGCTGCTTAACCAACTGAGCCACCCAGGCGTCCCTAGAATGGTACTTTATACAATACTTTATAATCTGCTTACTGCCTCTATGGATTTGCCTGTTGTGGACACTTTGTATAAATGGGATCACATAATAAACAGTCATTTGTATTTTTGTTTTTGTTTTTGTTTTTTTTCTTTAGCATCATGTTGTTTTGAGGTCTTTATTTTGTTTTGTTTTGTTTTGTTTTATAGATAGAGAGAAAGCACGTGAGCAGGGAGGAAAGGATCAGAGAGAGAATCTTAAGCAGTCTCCACACGTGGTACACAGCCCAAAATGGGGCTTGATCTCACAACTCTGAGATCATGATCTGAGCCAAAGTCAAGAGTCAAAAGCTTAACCAACTGAGCTATCTAAGTGTCCCTTAGTGTCATTATTTTGAGGTCCATCCATATTGTAGCATGATCAATCACTTGTTCCTTTTGGTGGCTGAATACTATTCCATTTTATAGATATACCACTTTTTATTTCACAGTTCATCAGTTAATAGATACTTAGATGGTTTCTAGTTTGGGGTGTTAGGAATAATGATGCTGTAAACATTTGCATATAATTGTTTGTGTGGAGATATATTTTCATTTCCCTTGGATGCATACCTAGGAGAGAAATTGCTGGATATTATGGTAATTTTATGTTTAATTTTTGAAGAAGTTGCTGAACATTTTCCAAAATGACCATATCATTTTACATTTTCAACAGTAGTACATGGGAATTCTAGTTTCTCCAAATTATCATTGTCTCTGTTTTTTATTATTGCCTTTTTAACAGGTATGAAGTGCTTTCTCCTTTTAATTTTAAATACTAATCACTTTAAGTTTCCTAATGATTAATGATGCTGAGCAGCTTTTCATGTGGTTATCATCAATTTATATTCTTCATTCATTAAATGCCTGTATCTTTTGCCCAGTTATTGACCCATTTTTAAATTAGGTTCTTTTTCTTCTTATTATTGAATTGTAAGAGTTCTTTGTATACTCTGAATACAGGTTCCTGAATCAGAAGAATGATTTGCATATATTTTCTGCCAGTCTGTAGCTTATTTTTTTATTTTTTAATGGTATCTTTTGAAGTGTAGAAGATACTAATTTAGATGAACTAAAATTCATCAGTATTTTTTATTGATTGTACTTTTCATATTATATCTGAAAAATCTTTATGTAACCCAAAAATCACAAAAACTTTCTTCTTGTTTTCCTCTAGGTGTTTTATAGAATTTTAGTAATTTTAGTTTTTACATTTAGTCTTTGATTTATCTTTTGTGTGATATAAATAAGGGTCTTAATTCCTTTTTTTCTCCCTTTGGCATGTGGATATCTAATAATCCTAGCACTTTTTTTTGCTGCAAGAACTATCGTTACCCCCATTGAATAGTCCTGGCACTTAGTCAAATACAAGATGATCATGAATGTCTGACTATATCTTTTTAAGTTTCTAAATCAAAAACTGTAAGTTCTCCAACTTTGTAGTTGTTTCTCAGAATTGTTTTGGTTATTGTGGGTCTCTTGAACTTCTATATAAATTTTAGGTTTGTCTTGTCACTTTCTCCAAAAAAGCCTGCTCAGATTTTGAGAGGGGTTGCATTGAATCTTAGTCTAATGGGGGAGAAATGCCATTAATGAAACTGAATTCTTCAAATCGTTATCATGAAATGTCCCTCTTCATTTCTAGTAATATATTTGGCTCAAAGTATGACATTAGTATAACTACTTCAGTTCTCTTGTGTTTATTATTTGCATGGTATATCTTTTTCCTTCTTTTTACTTTCAAGCTATTTAAGTATGAATCTAAAGTATGGCTGTATGGACAGCATTGCTATTTTATCTAGTTTGACAATCTTTGCCTTTTAGTTGGAAAGGTTAATCCAGGGATGCCTTGGGTGGCTCAGTCGGTTAAATGTGTGCCTTCAGCTCGAGTCATGATCCCAGGGTCCTGGGATTAAGTTCCACATTGGGCTCCTTGCTCGGCAGGGAGCTTTCTTTTTCCTCTGCATGCTGCTTCACCTGCTTTTGCTTTCTCTTTCTCAACAAATAAATAAAATCTTTTTTTAAAAAAAGGATTAATCCATTTGCATTAAATATAATTGTGATATTGGATTTTTGTTCCATTTTGCCCTTTAATTTTCTGTTTGTCTCTTATTGGACTTACAATAATTGAGGAAGTGAATTCTGCCAACTATGTAAGAGAGGACCCCAAGCCTCATTTCATGATGGCCAACACTTTGATTTCAGCCTTGTGAGATCCTGAGCAGTGGACCCAGTTACTGAAACCTGAGATAGTAAATTCATGTTGTTTTAAGTTTCTAAGTTTGTAATACATTGTTGCATAGTATTAGAAAACTAATATGTTACTTTTGTCAAGAGGCTATTGATCACTTAAGCATGTGAGTCCATTTCTGGACTCTATCCTTTTCCATTTATCTCTTCCTCTAACTCTAATGCAGGGAAATAATGTCTTCATTATACAACTTTATAATATTCTGAAATTAGACAATGTTAAGTCCTTTAACTGTACTTTGTCTTCAAAATTATTTTTGCTATTCTAGTTCCATTGAATTTTCATATAGATTTCAGATTAAGCTTGTCAACTTCTACAGAAGAATATAATGGGATTTCATTGAAACTATAAATCAATTTGGTGGAAACTGACATCTTAACCATATTGAGTCCTTTGATCCATGGTCACAGTATCTCTCCATATATTCAGGTCTTCTTCAATTTCTCTCAGTAGTACTTTTTAATTTTCATTGTACAGTTATGCACATATTTTGCTAAATTTATCTCATATTTCATATTTGGGGATTCTATTATAAATAGTATTTTTATTTCAATTTCTAATTTTTCTTTACTGATATAAAAAATACAAACCTTCTGGAACTTGTGATGGGATTTTGTCTCAATAAATCCATCATAAATTGAGAATATTATAAGTCAAAAATGCATTTGATACACCTAACCTATCAAACATCATATCTTAGCCAAGCCAATGTGCTCAGAACACTTAAATTAGCCTACAAGTAGGCAAATTTATCTAACACAAAACCTGTTTTATAATCAAATGTTGAATATCTCATGTAGTTGATTGAATACTGTACTGAAAGTGACAAACACTATCGCTGTATGGGTACAGAATGATTGTAGGTATATCGGTTGTTTTCCCTCATTGTCATTGTTGGCTAAGAGTTGTGGTTTGCTGCCACTGCCCAGCATTATAAGAAAATATTATACTGCATATCCCTAGCCCAGGAAAGGATTGAAATTCAAAATTTGAAGTACAGTTTCTACTGAATGTATATCACTTTTCCACCATCCTGAGTCAAAAGAATCATGGATTGAATTATCATAAATTAGGAGCTGTCTGTATTGTCCTTATATCCTGTGACATTGCTAAACTTAATAAGTAGTTTTGATATTCCGGGTTCCTTATTTCTTTATTCCTATATATATGATCATGTTGTCATGTATAGAATGGCAGTTTTATAGCTCAGTTTCCAAATTTTGTGCCATTCATTTATTTATTTTCCTTATTGTACTGGCTAGGGCCTCCAATATAATGCTGAAGAGATTTGCTGACAGTGGACATCATTGTCTTTTTCCCAATTTCATATAGGGTGCGTTGAACCTTTCACCATTAAATCTGATGTTCAGGGGCACCTAAGTGGTTCAGTCGGTTAAGCGGCTGCCTTCAGCTCAGGTCATAATCCCAGGGTCCTGGGATCGAATCCTACATCGGGCTCCTTGCTCAGCAGGGAGCCTGCTTCTCCCTCTGCCTCTGTCTGCCTGTGCTCGTTCGCTCTCTGACAAATAAGTAAATAAAATCTTTATAAATCAATCAATCAATCAATCAGGCTGATGTTCATTACAGGTTTTGCATAAACACCCTTTATCCACTTGAGAAATCTTCCAATTTGTAATTTGCTGACTGGTTGTTGAGTTTTTGCCAAATGCTTATTTTGCTTCTATCAATGTGACCATATAATTATATTTTATTCTGGTAAGATAGTGCATTACACAGATTGATATTCAGTTGTTAGACAAACTTACTTTTCTGGGATAAACCCCATTTGGTCATTTTAATGTTACTTATTGCTGTGTTTAACTTACTATACTATTTTATTAAGAATTTTTGCCCCCATGTTTATGAAGGTTATTGGTTTGTAGTTTTCTTAGAATATCTTTGGTTTTTATATCAGGGTAATGCTAGCATTTTATTACACATAAAATAAGTTGCAAGTACTCCTCTTTCTTGAAAAAATCTCTGTAGTTAGTACTATTTTTACTTAAGTGTTTCAGAGAACTCATCAGTGAAGCCATCTGAGCCTTAAGTTATCTTCATGGGAAATTTTTAATTAAAAATTCAATTTGTTTAATTGATATGGAGCTATTAATGTGTTCTCTTTTGTCTTGATCCATTTTGATAATTTGCATTTTTCAAGTAATTTGTTTATCTAGATTATTAAATTTATTAACATAAAATATTTATAATATTTTTATTGTCTTTCTAATGACTAGGATATGTAATGGAGTCTCTTTTATTCTTGATGTTGACATTTTTTCTCCCTTAATTGAGCTAAAGTTTAATCTTTTCTAAGAATGTTTTTGTTTTCCTTATTTCTCTATTTGTCTATGTTATACTTTATTCATTTCTGCCTTAATCTTTTTTATTTCTGTTATTATTTCTTTGGGTTTGGTATGCTTTCTTTTCTTATGTTTGTTTGTTTCTTTAAGATTATTTATTTATTTATTTATTTATTTGACAGACAGTGATCACAAGTAGGCAGAGAGGCAGGCAGAGAGAGAGGGAGAAGCAGGCTCACCGCTGAGTAGAGAGCCTGATGTGGGGCTCGATCCAGAACCCTTTGATCTTGACCTGAGCCAAAGGCAGAGGCTTTAACCCACTGAGTCATCAGGCGGCCCTGGACCACATCTTCTTTATCCATTCGTCTGTTGGAAGGCATCTTGGTTCTTTCCACAGTTTGGCAACTGTGGCCATTGCTGTTATGAACATTGGGATAAAGGTAGCCCTTCATTTCACTACATCTGTATCTTAGGGGTAAATACCCAGTAGCGCAGTTGCAGGGTCATAGGGTAGCCCAGCAGGGAGTCTGCTTCTCCCTGCTCCTCTGCTCCTCCACCCCCACTTGTGCTCTCTCTCATGCTTTTAAATAAATAAATAAAATCTTTGTTTTTTTTAAGATTTTATTTGTTTATTTGAGAGAGAGTGAGTCCATGCACATGAGCAGGGGGAGGAACGGAAAGAGAGAGAAGTGAAGGGGGAAAGAATCTCAAGCAGACTCCCCACAGAGTGGGGAGCTCGATCTCACAACCCTGAGATTATGACCTCAGTTGAAACCAAGAATAGGCACTTAACTGACTAAGCCACCCAGACACCCCTCAAGGTCTATTTCTAAACTGTTTTAGAGTGATTCTAGTTTAGCCGTTACCCTAGGGGTAATTTCTCCACGTGCCTAAGATGTGACCCTTTTGTGATCTATCTTGAATGTTCTTCGTATTCAATGAAAGCTCTCTTCTGTGGCTTGTGTGACCTCCCTGTCTTAAACTTTCTGAGTTGTTCTTTTTGGAGCTTTCCTGTAATTCTTCCTACCCTGGAGTTCCTCATAAGCTTTCATCCTTATATGTATTCATCCTTATGTCCATATATGTACAGCCAAAGAACCAAGGAGACCCTTTTGGTGTTGTCCTTTGGATACTTAGTCCTTCAGATTCTACCCATTTCAGCCTCCTTCAACTCCAGTCTCTGACTTCTTGACTCAGTTGAGAATGCTGGACTCTATTTGTGTTCTCCCTCCTATCTGCTACCATTCAGAAGTTACCTTCACACAGAAAGTTTATGTATTGTAGGATTTACTGTATTTTCTTCTTTTCTTTCAGATGTCACAATCTCTGCTACCGCTTTTCCTACGTTTTGTCAGTTTTTCTTTAAGATTGAGACTTAATTTTTGATCCTCTTACTCCCTCAGGACTAAAAGCAAAATCTGTCAGACTCATTTTTTTGTCACATTCATTTTTAATAAATGTTTTCAGAAGGCAACTGAATTAATTTTAATTGAAAGTCTTATTATTCTCTCTTTGAAAGTAAGATGCTTGTTTTTTCTGTTGAGCATGTTGGATTTTGGCTGTTGGCTGTTGAGCATGTTTTGTCCTGTTTTCAGCAGTCATACCATTATGTGCTCTAGGTGTGGTTTTCTTTATATTTATTCTCCTTTGGATTCATACTACTTCTTAAATTTGTGCCTTGATAACAGTTTTGAAAATTTTTTTATCTCTTCAGATATTACTTCTTTCTTATTCCCTCTTTTCCCTTCTTCCAGTATTGTATTTATTAGGCTTTTTTCTCATGTTGCACACATTCTTTTATACATTTCCATCCTTTTGTATCCATGTCTTCAAGTTGGTCTAGATATTTTCTTCTGGCTTTTATTCCAATTCACTAATTGTCCCCTCAGATATATCTAACCTGCTATTAAGTTTTTAACTCTATGTATTATATTTTCAGTCCTAAAATTTCTATTTCATTTTTCTTCTAGTTTATAGTTCTCTGCAGTATTCTCCATGATATTTAATTTCTTAGTTGTAAATAATAGTTACTTTAAAGTCCATATTTGATAATGCCAACATAAATCTCTTGTGGTTCTATTTCTTTTGTCTTTTTTTCTCTTGTAAATTTGTTATTTTTATCTTTTTGTATCCTTCCTTATTTTTTATTGAATGTCAGGCAGCATCTCTGAAAATATTATTTATAATATACGTCTCTAGTGTTATCTTTCTCCAGTGAGAATTTGCTTTTTCTTCTTGTAGGCAGTTAGCTTTGATTCAAATTACCTTAACCCAATCTGGGACTGAGTAGATTTTGAAGTTCAACTTCAGTATGTGCATGGGCTTTTCTATTTCTATTTTATTTTTACTACTAGCTTTTCAGGGTCTCAATGGAAAGCCTGGGTTTTTTGACAGGACCTCTTTCTTGGCAGGTTCTGAAATCCAAATTTTGTTTCCAGTCCTGTGAGACTGCTTACAGCTCTTCTCAGCTTCTCAGCTAGCATCCTAATTTAGAATGTCTTGAACCGAAAAGTGACAACTAATGTCAAACTATCTTTTCTTGTTTACCTTCAATCTGGGATCCTGGCCTCTTCATGTCCTCACTACCTTGGTAACACATCAGTGCTTTCAAACAGATTTTTTAAAACAGTCTGTCCTCATAGTTATTCATGAAGGGATGTTGACTGAAATAAACTAATCCACAATGGATTTTGCTCAACCTTTTTGAGAATTTGAAGGTATTAGACCCTGAAGAAATTCTATAGAGTATTTAATCGACAAATTGTAGAAAGTTTGTTGGTGCCTTCCTTCTACTGTAGTTCCTTTTTATGGCTTGGCTAGGCATCCATCCTCTACCTAGTCCCCATACTTTCCAAAGATCATTCAATATAATATATAGATCTGAACACTTTTTAGTTTTAATTATATTATTTCAATTAATTTTTTAGGTGTTTTCATCTGTGACAGGCTTTCCTTCTTCCTTTGTCTTTTTCTGTCTCCCCATATAAACTTCATGTCTTGATTCCTTCTGGTACTGAGTAGATTATCTTGCATTTTATTATTGTATTTCCTTCCAACTACCCACCATTTGGCTCATTGATCATCTCCTGTATTAGGTGGGTATAGAAAACTTAAAGTGAAACTTATTTAACGTGACATTTACACCATTTATACTCTTGTCATCTACCGATATTTTGGCTTCATCCACTCCCCATCCCCCTGTCCACCATGCTCTGGACTACTTAGACTTTACCATACATACTCATCTTCATAATCCTTGTTTTTCTACTCATATCTTCGCCTCTGCCTGAAATGTGTTATCCTACCACACTACACACCCTCACACATACCTTTATCATTAATAAACTCCATTCTGTCCTCCAAAATGTAGTTGAAATATCTTCTCTACTATGAAAATTTCCCAATTTCCCTTTCCCCCACTAGAGGCAAATCTAATCTCACTAATTCTCTGCTCCTCAACTCTTTGCATATGAGACCCATTTTTTTAAGAAATTTTTTTTAAAGAGAGAGAGCACAAGTTTGAAGAGGGGGGGGACAGAGGGAGATAAAGACGCTTAAGCAGGCTTCACATCCAGCATGGAGCCTGATGCCAAGCTCGATCTCATGACTCTGAGATCATGACCTAAGCCAAAATCAGGAGTCAGACACTTAACCAACTGAGCTACCCAGGCGCCCCTGCACATCACTCTTTATAGATCTTATAGAAAATAAAATGTTTATAGAAAATAAAATCTTTATAGAAAATAAAATGTTTTCTCCCTTAGCCAAAATTTGAGGGTCATGAAGGTTTTCATTTTCTTTATTGAGCTTTGTATTCCTGTCACCTAGCATAATAACTGCCAGATTCCTATGCTACTTGCTCACCCCATGGTGGGACCTGTACTTTGGGTAAATTGCAGAACAGGAGGAGGATAATAATACTGAATCTGTTTATCCATGGTATTTTATTTATATTTATGCTTCCGTTACATGGCTAGACAGTTATCCAAGACTTGGCTTTTAGCTGCACAAGTTTTACCCGTTCCTATGTATCTTACATTTCATGACTTTATTTAAAAAAAAAAAATTAATAATTCCTCCCCCAAACACCTAGCATCCTAACCCTTTCTTTGTACATTTAGCACCTGAGTGGCACCCAAAAGCAGGGAACAGAAGAGAAGCTTATTTTAAATATTTTTAAAAATAGTTTTAGGATTGCATTTGGGAGTATCTTTTACACATTGGATGACACCATTAACTGAAAAAGGATTTGGGGGGAAACACAATTAACTTTACATTTTGAAAACCCTGTTAATCCAAAATTTCTATAATTTCTTTATTCTGAACTTAATGTTGTCTGTCATAAAATATGCCTGCCTTGTTTATGATATGAAAGTCAATTATGTTAACACTGATTTTTTTTAAAAATAAGTCAAAGTAGGAATCCTGACACTGTTGCCTTCTATTTCAGGTATTATATCTCATAACCTATTTGCCTATTCCTAATCTAGGTTGATATAGTACACATGTTTTTTAGTCCCTCAGTGTAGTTTCTTATTTTAAAACCTTTATATGGAGCATTCTAGAAAATAATATAATGATCTGCTTTAAGTTTAAATTCTCATCTCAGAAGCATACAGTGCCCTTATCATTTACTGTTTCACAGATTCAAACTAAACAGGCATTGAGACCCCTGTAAGTTGGAATTTTCCCTGAATTTGTGGAATTTTATATTAAGCTTTAAACACTCTGAGAAAAGGTACTTGTAAAAAAAAGTAAGTGGCTCCTGAAAAAAAACAAAACACATTTTGCCATAAATTACCATCAAGTTCCTTAGTATACATGTTAAGCCGTTTAGCTTAACTTGATACTCTTGCTTCCTGTTTATTGGTTCTTTCAACAAATGTTCATTACTTTAAGTATCTTTTATTTATAAAGACCAGTGTCATTGAAATATGAAATTGAAAGTAACATTGCCCCTCTTCTGAAGTTCTGCACAGTATGCACTGGAGTAGGGCCAAACTATATGCAAAAAAAACATTATTTATTAAGCACCTACTATCTCTTGCAGGGGTACAACAATAAACAAAAGTAATGGTATCTTTTGAGATCTCCACCCTCAAAGAGTTTGTAGTTTTCATAGGAAAACAGGGAAACTTAGAGATGTGAAAACAGCTAATAGTTAACTAGTATGAAGCAGGATGAAATAAATACAACAATAAAGGAATGAGCAGAATACTGCGGTACCTCCTGGGGAAAGCACAACCAAGCTGAGCTGGGAGATGGGGAAACCACAGTGGAAGGAGGTGATGCTAAACCAGCCTTGAAGCAAGAGTAGCATTTTAAAGGCTAGCAAACAAAGCAGGGCATTTGAGCACAGGGAAATTGTATAAAATTTATTAATTTCTAAATGAACTTTCTTCTCTTAATTTTTTACAGTACAGTAAACTAGCTAATAAACAATGTCCTGAATTTTTTTTTAAGACTTTATTTATTAGAGAGAGAGAGAGAGCTTGAGTGGGAGGGACACAGGAAGAGGGAGAGAGAATCTCCAACAGACAAACACACTCAGTGTGGAGCCCAGTTCAGGGCTCAATCTCACAATCCTGACATCATGACCTGAGCCGAAACCAAGTCTAAGGCTTAACTGACTGCAGGCACCCTGCAATGTCCTAAATTTTGAAAACTCAGGACTTGGCTCTATATATGTAAAGGACTAAGATTTCTAAAAGCTCTTGGAGTTCTCAAGAAAGGGCTAACCCTTAAGGGTGACCATCTTAAATCTCTTTGGTTTGGTAGTTCTTTGTGCTTTCAGAAATGCTTCTCATTAGTTCTTTTCTATATCCCTGTTCAGTTTCACTCCCTCCTGTTTAAGTGCTCTTTTTCGGGAGAGGTGTTTTTTTTGTTTTGTTTTGTTTTTTTACTATCTAGTTTCAAAAATACAATACAGATACTTTTTCCACCTCAGCCAACAACATGAATGCATTCCACGACCTCCCCTTCAGGGACAGTTGGTTATGTTCAAATGGTGTTAACTTTATGTTTTCTAGAAAACATACTAAGAATTCTTTGTTAAGATTTATCTTCATTCAACACAAACTAATCTTGTTTGCTTCCTTTAAAAAGAACTACATTGAAACATCTGCCAATGCTTACTTCTTGTTTCTGTTTTTGAGTCTGAAGGTCACTGGAGTTAGGAGAGGGCAGTGAACAGATCAGGGGGAGCTCTGTTCGGGGCCCTGGGATATACTCATAAGCACAGGATACACTCTACAAATGTAAAGCCAAGAAGGGTGTGTGGGCATATTGGTGTAAACTCTTAAGAATCATTTTCTGCCTCTCTAACTGATTCTAAGTAAGTTGACTTTATTATCCAATGTTTTATTTTCATTTTTATGCCTATGAAGCTTATCCTCACCACTTCTAATTTATCTTTGTTTCATTTTCTCTATAAGATTATTTCACCTTCTTTCTGATCTTCATTAAATTAAAACTAGCCCTGTACATCTGTTCCTTTTGGTAGCTGTAGAAAACTTTTGTATAAAGCTGCTTTTTTTTTCTTTTAGCAATGACAATCATGGGTGGCGCAGTTGGTTGGACGACTGCCTTCGGCTCAGGGCGTGATCCTGGAGTCCCGGGATCGAGTCCCACATCAGGCTCCCAGCTCCATGGGGAGTCTGCTTCGCTCTCTGACCTTCTCCTCGCTCGTGCTCTCTCTCACTGTCTCTCTCTCTCTCAAATAAATAAAAATCTTTAAAAAAAAAAAAAAGACAATCATATATGTAAAAGCAATTTGAATCAGTACCACTGTTGTATATTTCTGTGATGTACAGTTGAGTCATCCTATCAAAATATTTAAATCCCATCAAAGTATTGGGATTATCCTCACCACTATACATTTGCCTTATTCAGTCTTCGTTTGTATCTCTTTCAGATTTAATGATCAGATTAGATTAGTTAAGATACCGATTTAAGTTTTTTAGTGTGAATCACGTAAGAAAGTTATGTTAAAAAAACAGAATTTGCTAGGGGAAATAGAACCAAAGAGCATTCAGTAATTTTGCAGTAACTCTCTTCATTGATAGCTTAACATTTATTGATTTGTGTGATTTTTCATCTAACCCCTTTTTTTTTTTTTTATTCATCTCCTTAGGGGTATAACAAGCCAATCACTGAATTTTTTTTAGCTCTTAAAGATAGCCTAAGCGATAGAGATCACCAAACCCAACCCCCTATTTTACAAATGTCTAAACTGCCTAAGAGATGTAAAGTAACTTGCCAAGGGTGGGGGTGGGGGCAGGGAATGTACACACTCTTAAGTGGCAGAACTAGAATTCTAATCAAGGTCTTTTGACCTCAACTCAAGTATACTGTCAATTATTCCACACACAGTATACTGTCAATTATTCATTCTTACAGCAAATTAACACATTCCAACTTTCAAGAAATATAGTAATGATTAAAGATTATGAGGTTTAGCCTTTTCTGAGTCTGATAGTTACAATTAGAAACGTTGGCACATTTATGGTGTACATATCCTAAAAGTTGGTATGGCATTTGGTATCCGTTGCCGTGTTCTGTCATCTGTACATTACCATGTGTCTGTATTCTCTTAAATCTCGTAATTATTGACTTTAATGTCTTTTTAGATTCAATAATCCTAGGTTGTACCACAATCCCTATGGGAACTAGAATAAGTTATTAGAGCCTTGCAAATGCATTTGACTGCCGCATTCTGTTATTTTTCTCTTTCATTGATAGCCTACAGCTTCAGCTGTTGAGCAGCAGAGAGGCTTAAACCTCTAGGGCCCATTAGATTTAACTTGTTTACTGCATTGATATCTATATGTTAAATGACAAGAGAGTTCAGGTTATTGAATAATTTAAAATTCAGCTCTAATTGGTGTCATATGACCTGGAAAAGGCCATGGATGATGCCAAGAGCATGCTGTGAATTTCTTATAAATAATTCATAAATTAGATGATTCATTTGCCTGGATGTCTTCCTAAATGCAAAAGTTTGTAAGTTATAACTGATGATATAACACCTGTAAGTATTTAGTTCATAACGCTGGAAGGTAATCTAACTTGATGATCTTCTTGCAAAATTTGCCAGTATAGGAGAGTTAATTGCACTGGGGAGAATGAACATTTATTTGGGATGAGATTTTGGCAAACCATACAGTGCAGCTGTTGCATTACATAGCTTCTGTCAGCTTGACAACTGGTCCATGTAAGTCTGACTTTAAAAATGCAGCATGTCATTCTATGCCTTATTTCACATTAATTCCAAATGTTCTGGGAAATGCAATGACCTGTCCCACACACAGTAATTTAGGTTTAGAAATATTTAATATAGGTTTTGAATTTCTGACTTCTCAATGAAGGGCATATGGGGAAATTTTGAAGTTATAAAATTGAGATTTCATTCTTAAGGGCTATCTGTGGGAATGTGAGGATTGTTAATAGGATGCTTTTCAAGATAGTACATTAGTGAAAAAAGAGATAGTACATTGGTGTTTGCCATCAGAGACATGAATATCATCAATAGATCAATAGTATTTATTAGTATTGTTAAGCACTAATTCTGTGGCTAACAATTCATAAATGCATTATAAATAATCACTTCCTATTGTGAAGAGTAAATACCTATTGCAAGAAAGAATTACCAGTTTAATTCAACTCTTTTCTTATGGATTCAGAGCAGAGACATTGGCTAGGCCTGTAAAAATGATTTGCAAAAACTTTAAAAAAATCACTATTTACTTGTTGATTGTACTTCACAAAGCAATACTGCAGGTGTTATTGTGTTTTTTAACATGTGAGAACACAGGAAAGCCTTGTATCACCTTAGGAATAGTATGTGATTGTGCGCGTTCATGTATATGCTTGCACACACGTGTGTGCATGTGTACATATATACAAGAGCATATCATACTGTGTTTTGAGATATCTGTGTTTCCTATGAAGTCTTTTCTAAAATGTCACATAAAAAATAAATAAAACAAAATGTCATATTTTAAGAAGGTATCTTAAAGATTCAGAAAATCCTCTTCCAACTCAGAAATTTACTAACTTCCACTCTCAGAAAATTCTTCATTGTGTCCAAGCTAAGTCTCTCACATTTTTTAAAACCTATACTTTCTCACATTTTGTCTCGTGTTCCATATATTATTTTTATGTTGTCATTAGCATGTATCTATCCAAGTTAGACAACACTGTACTCCAAATATGTCATAAGCCAAAAATGCCTGCAGTTTCTCTTCATCTTTCTTTTGTGCTGTGGATCCCATAGGTATCACATCAAAGACTTTACCGGCTTTTTTGGTGACGCTTCTAGAATCTCAACATGTAGTCACAGTTTGTGGTACCTTTTATATAATACAAACCGTTACATGCTACCATTTGAACTCAGCTTTTTTATTTGTTGTGATCTACAGATCATTTTCCTGTCTAAACTTATTTTTTCCATTTTTGTTCCTGCCTCGGTATATTCTTCTGTATACTTTTCTGCTGAATAACATTCTTTTCATCTCTGATTAAGCACTCCATTCAACTCATTTCCATCACAGAGTGATAGCCCACACTTTTGTAGGGGTTGGGTTGGGTTTGGTGATCTCTATAGCTTAGGCTATCTTTAAGAGCTAAAAAACTCAGTGATTGGCTTGTTATACCCCCAAGGAGATGAATGAAAAAAAAAAAGGGTTAGATGAAAAATCACACAAATCAATAAATGTTAAGCTATCAACTAAGAGAGTTACTGCAAAATTACTGAAAGCTCTTTAGTTCTATTTCCCCTAGCAAATTATGTTTTTTTAACATAACTCTCTTTTAACTAATCTGATCATTAAATCTGAAAGAGATACAAATGGAAATTGAATAAGGCAAATGTATAGTGGTGAGGATAATCCCAATACTTTGATGGGATTTAAATATTTTGATAGGATGACTCAACTGTACATCACAGAAATATACAACAGTGGTACTGATTCAAATTGCTTTTACATATATGATTGTCATTGCCAAAAGAAAAAAAAGCAGCTTTATACAAAAGTTTGTGATAGCCCATCACAAGTCATATTGTTCAGTGTGCTTATTGGGTTTTAAGCATATCTAAGCATATTCATAGAGTCCTTTATTGGGAGGAGCACTCAGTGTAATCATCAGGTTTAATTGGCAAACTATAGCAGGCCAAATCCAGTCTCATGAGTTAAGAATAGTTTTTAACTTTTTTAATGGTTGGGGAGAAAAGAATATTTTATGAAATGGGAAAATACCTTGAAATTCAAATATCAATGTCCATAAATAAGGTTATACTGGACCAGTCATTCATTTATGTATTATCTCTTGCTTTTACACCACAAAGTGGAACTGAGTAGTTATGACAAAAACCATACAGCCTGCAAAGTCTAAAATGTTTGTCATCTATCCCTTCACAGAAGAAGTTGGCTAACATTTGCTGTAGAGCTATGAAAATGAACAAGTTACAGCCACATGCCATATTGTGTATAAAGAAGTCAGACACAGAATAATATTTTTCATATTATTCCATTTATATTTTAAAAATAAACAGGTATGGACTTTCAAGCAGGAAGTATTCAGCAGAGAATTTATTCCCATAAAAGTCATAAGATAGTCATTCCCTTGGACAGGAGAGAGAGAGCAGTGATTGTGCTGTGCCATCAGGGGTCTTCTGCATATAGACAACATTCTGTATCTCAGTTGTTGGTTACATGGACAGACATTGTCTTGTGATTATTCACTGAGATGGTTATATTGGTTTAGTGCACTTTTCTGTGTTTATTGTATTTCATATTAAAGAAGTTTTTTAAAAACCTACATCATGGAGGGGTGCCTGGGTGGCTCAGTTGGTTGGGCGGCTGACTTTTGGTTTCCACTCCAGTCATGATCTTGGGGTCATGGGATCGAGCCCCTAGGTGTGGCTCCATGCTAAGCAGGAAATCTGTCCCTCTCCCTCCTCCTCTGTGCCTTACACTCTGACACTCCCCTGCATGCTCTAGCTCTCTCTCTCATATAAATAAATAAAATCGTGTTAAAAATAAAAAACTACATCATGGAGTAATGGAAGACTAAAGATCTGGAGCAATATGTATTCCCACTTATCACATATAGTGTTGATGTGATCTTGAGAAAGTTGTGTCAATTCGTTGAACTTCGTCTTTTCATCTGCAAATTGGCAACTATAATAACTATCTTACAGAGTTGTTAAGAATTACAGGTTGGGGGCACCTGGGTGGCTCAGTGAGTTAAAGCCTCTGCCTTCGGCTCAGGTCATGATCTCAGGGTACTGGGATCGAGCCCCACATCAGGCTTTCTGCTCAGCTGGGAGCCTGCTTCCCCCTCTCTCTCTGCCTACTTGTGATCTCTCTCTGTCAAATAAATAAATAAAACCTTTAACAAAAATACAGGTTGAATATATAAAATGTTTAGCATAGTACACAGTAAACTCAGTTAAGAATGGCCAAAGTGACAGGGTTTTCTGGGAGCATGTTATGCATTCAGTGGCCAGTGGAGGTAAACATTTAGAGCCAAGTTTTCTCATGAGAAAGAATTTGCAGAAAGTTGTCTTCCCTAACCTTCATTTTTCATTTTGCATCTCAGTTCTTTAAAGATTATTTTGAATTATAGGGGCACCTGTGTGGCTCAGTCGGCTAAGCTTCTGCCTTTGGCTCAGGTCATGATCTCAGGGTTCTAAGATCAGGTCCCCACATCAGGCTCCCTGCTTAGTTGGGAGTCTGCTTCTCCCTCTTCCTCTGCCTCCTACCCCTGTTCATGCTCTGTTCTCACTCTCTCTTGCTCACTCAAATGAATAAAATCTTTTTAAAAATTTAAAAATTAAAAAATAAAAACTATTTTGAATAATTGAAAGGTATTGGTTTCACCAAGCATTTAATAAAACAAGATATCTTAATGGGTAATAAGCATATGTTAAATACTATCATTACATATCAGGAAAATGCAAAATAAAATCATAGTGAGATTTCACTACACACCAGATTGGCTTAAAGTAAAAACATACTATCAATGTGGGCAGCTCTTTCTGCCCACAGGTCCTATCCCTGTGCTTTAATAAAACCACTTTTTTTGGACCTAAAAAAAAAAGTGTTAGTGTGAATGTGAAACAACTGGGATTCTTTAGTGTGCTAATGCAGATAGATGTAAAATAGAATGACCTCTCTGGAAGACTTATTGGCTATTTCTAATAAAGTCAACCACATGTCATACCCTATGCCCAAGAGAAATAAATACATGTTTCTAGAAAAAAGACTTGTATAAAGGGGCACCTGGGTGGCTCAGTTTGTTAAGCATATGACTCCTGATTTCTGCTCGGATCATGATCTCACAGTCATGAGATCAAGCACCGCATTGGGCTCCGTGCTGGGCATGCAGCCTGCTTAGGATTCTCTCTCTTCCTCTGCCTCTGCCCCTCTCCCCTTAAAAAAAAAAAAAAAAAAAAAAAGACTTGTATAAGAGATTGCTAGCAACTTTATTCATAGTAGCCCTAAACTAGGAGCAACCTAATCCAATAAGAGAATGAATAAACGAATTTTGCTATATTCATACAATGAAATACTATGTAACAATAGAAAAGAATTCTATATTAATACAGGTAACAACATGAAGAAAGCTCGAAGCAAGCCACAGGGGTGCCTGGGGGGCTCAGTCAGTTGAGTGTCTGACTCTTGATTTCAGCTTGGATCATGATCTCATGGTTGGTGAGACTGAGTCCGTCGTTGAGCTCTGCACTCAGCTCAGAGTCTGCTTAGGATTCTCTCTCTCCTCTTCCTCTGCCCTCCCCATGCTCTGCCACTCACTCATGCTCACTCTCATAAATGAATAAATAAAGTCTTAAAAAAAATAAGTTAGCCACAAAAGAGTAGCATTATGTAGCCACAAATAAGTAGCCACAAAAGAGTACATTATGATTCCATATATGAGGCTAAACATAGGCAAAACTGATCTGTGGTCATAGAACTGAGAATAATGGTTACCTCTGGGAATGTAAAGATGTTGGTTTGAAGGAAAGGAAAAGTGAATTGGAGGAAATCAGAGGGGAAGACAAACCATGAGAGACTGTGGACTTTGAGAAACAAACTGAATGTTTTAGAGGGGAGGGGAGTGGGGGGATGGGTGAGTCTGGTGGTGGGTATTAAGGAGGTCAGGTATTGCATGGAGCACTGGGTGTGGTGCATAAACAATGAATTTTGGAACACTGAAAAAAAAGATGTTGGATTGACTAGAAAGGGCACAAGGAACTTTTTGGGGTAATGATTACATGGATATATGCAAATGTAAAAATTTATCAAGCTGTACACATAATATGTGCATTTTAGTATATGTAAATTATGCCTCCATTTAAAAAAATCTATTGGTTCCTAAATTAGTGTTATATTATCTGAAAAATTCATATCAAACCCATATGCCAGAGACAGCAGTTTGGGATTTGTTAGTTTAAGCCTTAGTTATAAGAAGTTACATTTGTAAACATCTCATAGAAAGCATAGAGCAGCAAACTCCAGAAAGAAAAACACATCTGTTTCATTCAGGCCCATTGTGACTTCCATGTGTCCCAGAGGCAATATTTGTCTCTAATAAAATAACTTAATTTCTTATATTCAAATTCTAACAGGCAGTTTTCTCTTTCTTCTCTCTTCCTCTTCCTTAGTAGCACATAATACAGCCTAATCATGGATTCTGGTTTTCATTTCTAATTTTCTGTGACCCATAACCCAACTTGACTTTATCTACTTGATCTGATACAGTTAGTCCCTAGTCACTATGTGTACGCCCCAGTGCTATCTGTCCCGAGGTGTAAATGTAGCCCCTGACCTCAAGAATCGTTGAGGCAGAGAAGTCCATGATAACAATAGTAGTAATAATTATAATAGGAAACATGGTTTGAATACTGACTTTAGGTTAGGCAGTATCCAAAGCACTTTACATGAATTACCTCATCTAGTATCACAACAACCTAAGAGGCAGTGCAAGATGTCAGGGTAAGACTGACATTTTTTGTATGAGGACAGAGATGAAGAATCTCTCTGTTATCTCAACCATTTCAACTCTGGCCCAACCTGCAATCCCCACTGCAGCAAAATAAAGCTGGATAATGGAACTCATTCTTTTTTTTTTTTTTTTTTCCCCGAACTCATTCTTTTTAGAGGTAATCTGCTGTACCTGCACCTGTCTCTTGGAGATCTTACCTGACCCCCGCAACCACCACACACACACCCCATAATGTTCTCCTTGAACAAAGTTAGGGTAAATGTAAGAGGGTTTTTTTTTTCCTTTTTGTAAAATAGTACCCTTATAAATAGGCACCTTTAATAACTGCCTGTCTGACCACCATGTTCAGTTTTGAGGTAGATGCTGTCTTTAATCCCTGTTTTACTGGTGAGAAAACTGAGGGTCAGGCAAGTTGAATAATGTGCTTTGTTTGTTTTGAATTGCTGTGTAACAAATTACTACAAATTTACTGGTTTACTACACACACACATTATCTCACAGTTTCTGTGGGTCATGAGTCAGGCATAGGTTAGTTGGGGCCTCTGCTCAGGGTCATAGAAAACTGCAGTCAAGGTGACAGTTGGGCTGTGTTCTAATCTGGAGTTCTAGGTCCCTCCAACTAACGTGGCTGTTGGCAGAATTTAGTCCTTGCATCTGCATGACAGATGCACCATTTTTGCATCTTTTTGCTGGCTGTTAGGTGGAAACTGCCTTCTGCTCCAGAAGTCATTGCCACATGACCCCCTTCATTGGTCCTCCCACAACATGTTAGCTTATTTCTTCAAGCCCACTCTCTGAATTAGGGAGGGCACCAAACCCTTTTTTAAAGGACTCCTTAATTAGGTCTGGCCCATATAAGGTAATCTCCTTTTTGTTAATTCAAAATCAGCTGAAGAGGAGAAGCCTTAGTTAAATCTTTAACATCCCTTTGGCCATTTACTACAGCATAATAATGGGATTCATATCTCATCATGTTCACAAAGTCTACCCACACTCAAGGGGAGGAGATAATACAAGGTGGGTAAATCAGGAGGTCAGGAATCTTGGGGACCGTCTTAGAATCCTGCCTACCAACATGCACAGTCACCTATCAGGTAATTGGCAAAGCAGTATTCTCTTTAAGCAGAGTATTTATCAAAATCATTATGTTGAACTGCCTCAAAAACAAAAAAAAAGGTAACTACCAAAAAAATTTTTAATATTCCAAATACCTGACATTTATGAATAATTTAATAATTAGTACCATTAACAGAAGTACAGCTATGTCAATACCTAAAAATGCACATATGTAAGGAACAAAAATAAGACGATAAAATAATACATATGTGCCATTGTCATGTTGCTAATACATGAATTAGGAAATATATGATAATGTCAAGTAGCTGATTTAAGTTTCCGGGCCTTTAAAAAATTTACCTGTTATTTTAAAAAATATAATGATTCTCTAAAAAGATAGCTTACCAAACAAAATAGAAGATGATAAATGTTAAATATTGTTTTGACAGTAAGTGCTACAGAAGTTCAGAGTAGGGGAGATTAATGTAGACTAGAATTTCCCTTTAGTTGTAAAATAAGGTTAATTTTTTTATGAGGTAGTTTATCATAAATTTTGCCCTAGGACTAGTTTCTTTTCTGGAGCTTGCAACCTATTCAGTGTCATCTACTCAGTGTAAAGGATTACGTGGCCCAGAAGTGGTGGCTCATTCTCAGTTGAATAGAACTCCTTTAGTATTGCTGTAGAAACTCAAAATCTTCCAAGTCATTGTAATATCAGAGGATAGGAAACATGGTGTTCCTGTGTATCTGTTGACGCTTTTTTTTTTTAAAGATTTTATTTATTTATTTGACAAAGATCACAACTAGGCAGAGAGGCAGCCAGAGAGAGAAAGGGGGAAGCAGGCTCCCCACTGAGCAGAGAGCCCTATGTGGGGCTCAATCCCAGGACCCTGGGACCATGACCTGAGCCGAAGGCAGAGGCTTTAACCCACTGAGCCACCCAGATACCCCTGTTGAACCCCTGTTGATGCTTTTTACCAGTCAGTTCATCATTTTCAACTATTGCAAAGGTAATTGGCAGGATTTTTTTTCTACCTTCTGCTAGGGATCACAATTATTCATTTATTCCATGTCTCCAGAATAAGATAAGCATCTCAACTATTTATGAGTTCTAATTTTAAAAAGAGGTTGTGGTAGACTGAATAATGCCCCCCCCCCCAAATATACCCATGTCCTAATTCCTGGAACCCATGAATGTCTCTTTGTATGACACAAGGGATTTTATATGACAGGAGACTTTATAGATGTGATTAAGTTAATGATCTTGAGATTAGGAAAGTATCCAGGATTACCTGGGTGAGCCCCATGTTATCAACAATCCTATAAGAGAGACAAAGGAGGAATCAGATGCCCCACGATACAGATCAGTGGTTCTCAAAGTATGATCCCAGGCAAACAGCATCAGTATCATCTGGCAACTGGCTAAACATGCAGCTTCTCCAGCTCTGCTCCAGACTTCCTGAATGCGAAACTCTGGGGATGAAGCCCAGCAGTTCACATTTAACAGTTCCTCCCGGTGATTCTGATACATGCTAATGTTTGAGAATCACTGGTATAAACTAAGTTTTGCTCTCCCTGATAAAACAGGCCTGAGGCTAAAATACTGGGAAAGCTCACTCTATTGGCCTGCCAAAGGTAATTTGCAACTACTTCCTTCCTGCATGAGTTGTATCAGGCTATAATCACTTGGACAGCTTAATTGAAAAATCACTTATGTTTATAGCTGAAATTAAATATGTTTTGTATTTAAATAATTGCTTTTGATTAGAATCATATTTTGGGGAAGTGCTTCATTTTATTTGTGTGCTGTAAATATATTCATAAAAACTCGTCAAATTTCTAGCGGTAACTAACATCCTATTCAGTATAAGATGAAATGTTTTTTATCAAATGTCACTGTGTGTAATGGACAGAGGGTATTAGAAGGGGTATTTAAGGTGGCTGAGTAGATTTCTTCGCTTAGTATTTGAAAGTAAACATTGTAAGACATTAACATTTAATGTTTTTGCCTCTTCTCAAAGTTGATTTTATGTAACCCTCATCATTTGCAACTCCTGTTGTCTTGCTTAAGCAGCAAATAGCAACACTTTCTTTTCCTCATCCTTATGGATTTACTGAAATATAGATTGTTTGAAAATGGTTTTAGCTTTGTGGCGCATGTCTGTTCAGCTATGTGAATATGATAATTTTTTATTTAAGAAGACAAAACAACAACTCTGTTTTGGTAAACATATATCATTGATTTCTGAAAAGCCAAAAGAACCCATTTCACTGTGCTCTTATCTGACAAATGATCTTTCGGTTCCTTTTAGGCATCCAATAGGAAAAGCACTCTTCAGTCTTCAGCTATGGAACTAGATGGTTCCTACTTGAGTGTAGCCAAATCACAAACCTGCTATCAAACCAAGCAGAGGCCTAAGTCTACAAACCAGGACTCCGCTTCAGAAGCCCTTCGGGATTTTAGGAATAATTCTTTGAAACCAGCAGACTTTCATTATCCCGAAACAGACCTAGACAGGGTGCCGTCAGAGACCAGAACATGTGATTATGGATCCCCAGGGAGAAAACTAGCAGATGCAGTCCCTACAGAGAAGGTTCCACCAGCGGAATTGAAGATGAAAGAATGCCAAACCCTGAAGCCTATTCCATCCAGTCAGTGTTGTGGTCATAGACTTTCTGAAAATGCAGATCCTATTCCTGAAAGCCATCCTACACACATGGCCCCTCAATATTCCAGAACACATCTGGAATCATGCAGTTATTGTGGGCTTTCCTGGACATCCCGGATGCATGGTCAAGGGACACAGCAGTCTAGTGAAACTGATGTCAAAAAGCAACTCTCAGAAAATAGAAGGCACCAACTTATGCTTCAGAAAATGGAGCTGGAAATTGAAAAAGAGCGCCTTCAGCATCTGCTGACCCAGCAGGAGACAAAGCTTCTCCTAAAACAGCAGCAGCTTCATCAGTCTCGACTGGATTATAATTGGTAAGTCTTGCTTATTCTTTGAGCAATGTCTATAGCTTGGAATATATGGTATAAAGTTACTATTGTGCTACTGTAACACTTGCGAAGGAACAGAGGTTTCTCGGGGGCTTGGCTTGTTCAAGATTCATACTTACTAGGACAACTAAATAAATTCCACTACCTGCTTTGGAAGACTTGGAAGATTACCTTGTCTTCCAGAATGTTAGCTTAGAATATCTACTTCTTAGTGGTCCATTGTCATTTTTACTAGATGCCAAAGAGAATATTTTTTTTAAAGGATATGATTGTATAAAAACCCTTTGTTGTTTGTGGTCATTATAGAGAATATTGGGCATTAAGTAAAAAATTGAGACTTCAGGATATGGAATCAAATTATGAAGCAGAGTGATCGACTGTTACCATTCCATATTTATGTCTATCCACCATAATATAAAATATAACAAATGATAGGAACATTTTCAGTTCAGCCTTTTCTCATCATGAAGCATAACCTACTTGATAACCAATTCTTCTAACTTTACCCACATTTAAACTCTTCCTCCCTTAAGGATTCTTCCTTAAGAACAATGTTTCAAAAACTAAATTGGTATTTTGAGATTATATAGCTCAGCATAGTTTTCCATGCAGCATCATAAAACTGGCCATCTTAATTTATTCAAGCAAAATTATTAATAAGCAGACATAGTTATATTTTAAACATAATGCTTTATTATGTTATTTAACATATTTGACATATTCCACCAGTGGAGTTAAAGATGAAAGAATGTTAAAATAACATATTTTAAACATGATATGTCATTTATGTCTTTAAAAAATAAATTACAAGTTGTCATAGGGAAGGGCTTGTATAAGTATAGATAGATAGATGTAGATATATAGATATGGAGATATATATATCCCTGTCATTTCCTTCTTGATCAAGCTATTTCCCCATTTGTACACACTTATACATGCTATATAGACACACTTAGTATGAATGTCGTTTTCTTTTACTTAATTTTCTCTCACTTAAAAATTCTGCCTAATATTTTTTAGATTCTAGTTTCTTTGAGAGCTCATCTTGACATTTTTCCATTGGTGTAATACTTTCTTGGAACCAGAAATGCTCTTCCTCTTTCTCTTCATTTGTCTTCAGACAGTTCTACTCTTCATTGTCAAAAGCTGGGGGCTTTTAATGTAACTGAAAATGCAGGCTCTTATAACAAGATTGTCATCAAACGCCCAAGGTTGCTTCAGTTTTATGACCCCAGTCTCTAATCCTCCAGTTAATGTGTCGTCTCTCCTAAGAATGTTATTTAGCAAACATTATGGAATGCCTGTGATATGTGAGAAATGGTTCTAGGCACTTAGGATAGAAAAATGAATCAAATGTGGTCTTTAAAGAGGGCACAGTCCAGCAGGGGAGAATGGATAATTTTAGAATAGGTTTCATGTTCATTTGAACAGCACTATTTATTGAAATAATGCTACATGATGATGGTAAATAGACATTGTGTTCATCTAAAAGGACTATTTATTAAAATAATGCTGCATAACGACAATAAAGTCTTTATCGTTCTCTTGATCATCCTAGCTTAGATGAGAGAGCTGTGAAACAATTTTTGAGCATGTTTTATTTACATATAAATTGCAAAAGTTGATACGTATTTGTAGAGCTCTTACAAACTTTTTATTTTGAAATAATTAGGGATTGACAGGAAGTTGTGAAAATAGTAGAGGTTCCCCTCCAGTTTCTCCCAATGGCTATGTCTTACATAATTATAATGCAATGTCAAAATGAGTAAATTAACATTGGTACAATGTGTATATCTAGCTCTATGCCGTTTTAATCACATGTGTAGATTTGCATAACCACCACAGCAGTCAAAATATAGAATTATTTCATCACTATCAAGATTTCCTTTTTACTACCCCATTTGAGCTGTCCACCCTTATCTACCCCCACTAACCATTGGAACCCACTAATCTATTGTTTATATCTGTAATTTAGGCATTTCGAGAATGTTATATAAATGAAATCATACAGTGTGTGAACTTTTGATATTGGCCTTTTTCACTCAGTATGATGTTCTTAAGATCCTTCTAGGCTGTTACATATACTGTACCTTTTGATTGCAGAGTCATAGTCCATGGTATGGTTATACCATGATCTGTTTAACCATTTATCTATTGAAGGACAACTTGGTTTTTTGGCCTGTTACAAATAAAGCAGCTATGTACATTTTTATACAAGTTTCCTTGTGGACTAAGATTCTCACTTTTACAAATTAAAGCTAGCACTGTGATTGCTAGATCATATGATAAGTGTGTATTTGGTTTAAAAAAGACTAAATCTGCATTTAGCTTATATATTTATTTTATCATACTTCTTCACCAGCAATGTATCAGGGACTTTTCCCCTACATCCTTGCCGGCATTTGGAATGGTCACAAATTTTTTATTTTGCCTGTTGTAATCTGTATATAATGATATTTTGTTGTGGTCTTAATTTGAATTTCTCAAATGATAATGATACTGAAAATCTTTTCATTTGCTTGTTTGCCCTTCTTCCATCTTTTTGGGTAAATTGTCTCTTTTGTCTTCATTCTTATTGGATTGCTTAAGGTTTGTTTGTTTTTTTACTGTTGAATTTTGAGAGCTTTTTATATATTCTAGATATGTCCTTTTTCAGATATGTGGATTGCAAATATTTCCTCCTATTCTGTAGCTTATTCTTTTAATCTATTAACAAGATCTTTCACATAACAAAAGGTATTAATTTTGATGAAGTTTAACTTATCAGTTTTCCTTGTAGATGATATAAAGTTTTTATCATGAATGTTTGTTGAATTTTCTCAAATCTTGTTTATGCATCAATTGATGTGATCGTGTGAGTTTTTTTTTTAAATTTAGCCTGCTAATATGACAGATTACATTTACTGATTTTTAAATATTGCCCTAGTGTTGTATCCCTGGAAAATAAGCCCCATTTGATTATAGTATAAAATACTTTTTATATATTATCAAATTCCATTTACTAGTATTTTGTTAAGGGCATTTGCATCAATATTGGTCAGAGATTTTGGTCTGTTTTTTTGGTACTATCTGTGTCTAATTTTGTTATCAAGGTAATACTGGTCTCATTTATTTCATTCATTTCTCTTATCATTTTCCTCCTTGTGCTTGCTTTGGATTTATCTTGCTTTCCTATTTTTAAATTTCTTAAGGTGGGAGCTTAGATTACTGATTAGAGACTTTTTTTCTGGTGGAAGCATTTACTGCCATACATTTCTGTCTCAGCACTGAAGTAGGTCTCACAAGTTTTGGTATGTTCATGTGTTCACTTAGTATAATGTTCTTCTAGGTTCATCCATTGTGTTGCAACTGTCTAGATATTCTTCTTTCTCATGACTGAATTTTACATATGTGTATTTATGTTATGTTATATTATATTATATTAATATTTATTTATTACATATATAATATAGATATATCTTTTTAAATTCACTTGTTGACAGGCACTTAGGTTGTTTTCATTACAAGTAACAGTGTAATGAACATGGGAGTAAAGCTATCTCTTCAAGATACTAACTTCATTTCCTTTAAATAGATATCCAAAAGTAAGATTGCTGGATCTTACAGTTGTTCTATTTCAAGTTTTCTTGAAAAATCTTCACACTGCTTTTTAATAGTGGCTGTACTAACTTACATTCCCACTAACAGTGTATAGGGATTCCTTTTCTCCATATCCCGCCCAACATTTATGTTTTTTTCCTTTTGATCAAAGCCAGCCTAACAGGTGTGAAGCAGTATCTCATTGTAGTTTTGATTTGTATTTCCCTAACAGTTAGTGATGTTGAGCATCTTTTCATGTACCTGTTAGTCACTTGTTTGTCTTCTTTGGAAAAATGTCTTTTCAGTGCCTCTTCCCATTTTTCAATTGGGTTGTTTGGTTTTTTGCTGGTGAGTTGTGTAAGTTCCTTGTATATTTTGAGTATTAACCTCTAATCACCCTTATATATATAACCCCATATCATATATATAATTTCCAAATATTTTCTCTCATTCCATAGGTTGCCTTTTCACTTTTATTATTTATTTTGCTGTGCAGAAGCCTTTTATCTTGATGTGGTCCCACTTATTTTTGCTATTGTTGCCTGAGCTTTTGGTGTCAAATCCAAAAAAATCATTGCCAAGACCAATGTCAAGGAACTTATTCCCTGTTTTCTTCCAGTAGTTTTACAATTTCAGGTCTTAGATTTAAGTCTTTAATCCAGTTAAGGTTAATTTCTTATTCTAAGTGTTTTGTTGTTTTTGATTCATTTGTAAGTGTATAGAAATGCAACTGATATTTGTATGTTGATTTTGTATCCTGCAAATTTAGTGAATTCATTCATTAGTTCTAACAGTTCTTTGGTGGCATCTTCATTGTTTTTTCTAGATAAGATTGTGTCACCTGCAAACAGATGATTTTACTTTTCTTTCTTATTGGGATATCTTTTATTTTTTTTTCTTGCCTAATTACTCTGGTTGGTACTTCCAATATTATGTTGAATAAAAATGGGAAGAATAGATATCCTTGTCTTGTTCCTCATCTTACAGAAAAGTTTTCAACCTTTCACCATTGAATATGATATTAGTAGTGAGCTTATGATATATGGCCCTTGATTATATTGAGGTATGTTCTTCCTAAGTTCTTGAGAGCTTTATCATGAAAGGATGTTAAATTGTGCTAAATGCTTTTCTGGCATTTATTGAGATGATCCATGATTTTTAATCCTTTATTCTATTAATGTGGTAAAATCCATTTGATAGTATTTTGTTGAGAATTTATTTCATCTATATTCATTAGAGATATTGACTATTTTTTTTTCTTGTAGTGTCCTTAACTAGCTTTGGTATTAGGCTAATGCTGCCTTATAGAATGAGTTTGGAAGTGTTCCTTCCTATTAGATTTTTTGGAAGAATTTTATTTTATTTTATTTTTAAAGATTTATTTTACTTTAGAGAGAGATAAAATGGGTGTGGAGGACTGAGGGAGAGAGGGAGGGAAAGAGAATCCTTAAGCAGACTCTGTTGTATTCAGAGCCCCACATAGGACTCTGTCTCACAACCCTGAGATCATGACCTGAGCCGAAACCAAGAGTCAGACACTTAACTGACTGCACAACCCAGATGCCCCTGGAAGAATTTTAGAAGGATTTGCATTAGTTCTTCTTAAAATGCTTAGCATAATTCACCAATTAAACTCTTCAGCCCTGGATTTTTCTTTGTTGGAAGGTATTTGGTCACTTATTTAAACTCCTTGGTCATTTTTGGTCTGTTAAGATTTTCTGTTTCATTATTTAGTCTTGGTAGGTAGTATATGCCTAGGAATTTATCATTTCTTCTAGGCTATCCGGTATTTTGGTATGCAACTGTTTATAGTAGACTCTTATGATCCTTTGTAATTCTGTGCTGTCAGTTATAATTTCTTCTCTTTCTTTTCTGATTTAAATATTTGAGTCTTCTCTCTTTTTCTTCTTAGTTTATCTAAAAGTTTGTTAATTTTGTTATTTTCTCAGAAAACCAGCTTTTAATTTCAGTAACCCTTTCTGTTATTTTTCTGGTCTCTATTTCTGCTCTGGTCATTATTATTATCTTCCTTCAACTAACTTTGGCCTTAGTTTGTTTTTCTTCTTATGGTTCCATGAGGTGTAAATGTAGGTTATTTATTAGAGATCTTTCTTTTTTCTTAATGTAGACATTAAAATTATAAACTTCCTTCTTAGAACTGTTTTTGCTGTATTCCATAAGTTTTAGTACATTGTGTTTCTATTTCCATTTGTTTCAAGATGTTTTTTGGTTTCCCTACTGATTTCTTCTTTCCTCATCGATTGTTCAGGAGTGTATTGTTTAATTTCCACTTATGTGTGAATTTTCCAACTTTCCTCCTGTTACTTACTGACTTCTAGTTTTATTCCATCATGTTTGGAAAAGGTATTATTTCAGTCTTTTTAAATTTGTTAAGAGTTGTTTTGTGACCTAACATGATCTATCCTGGAAAATGTATTTATACCTGAAAAGAATACATATTCTGCTGCTGTTGGATGGAATGTTCTGTATCTGTCTAGTAGGTCTTTTTCATATAAAGTATATTCAAGTGTAGTGTTTCTTTGATGTTTGGATAATCTATCCATTGTTAAAAGTGTGGTTTTGAAGTCACCTATTATTGTATTGTTGTTTATTTCTCCCTTCAGATGTGTTAGTATTTGCTTAATAAATTTAGGTGCCACAGTGTGAGGTACATATATATTTACAATTGCTAATATACTCTTGATTACTCAACCTTTTATTATGATATAGTGATTTTGTCTCTTTTTACAATTTTTGATTTGTCAGTTTTATCTGATATAAGTAGAGCTACTCCTCCTCTCTGAACTTACCTACTGCCTAACTATATGTCACTACCAAATATTATTATTAAATTTTAAGTTTCCAAAGGATAGTTAATCTGCACATTTTTCTTTGTATATTACTGTGCATAGTTAGTTGTAGTTATAAGAGTGTCTTTGACAATGATGGAAATGATACTGTTTTAATAATAGTTTTCCTTCTTTGTGGTTTTATTTCATGGTTAAAGAATATACTTCTACAGATTTCATTTCTAAAACTGAACCAGCAAATATTTCTAAAAAATTTAGAAAGATGGGTAGAAAAGGTCACATATTATGTGCCAGTAATTAATTGCCACTCAGACTTCTGGTAGAACATGCTAATTTCTTTATTTGCCTTCCCTCCTCAGTACATCAAAGATTGGGCTAAGTTAGAATTGTTGGATAGAATTTCTCCCAGTTTTGGCAGGGCAGGGACATTTTTCTGTGATCCTGAGAAAAGACATTGGTCAGTGAGACATAGGCCCAGCTTTTTGAATTGTCAATATGGGAAGTAGTTGCCTCCTATGAATATATTGGGCAGGGTCAATGATATTTGATGTTACCAGCACTCCCATGAAGACTCTTGTGATCAAAATGCACTTGCTTAGGAATGAATAGAGAGAAACTTAAAATTTCTAGAGAAGAAACTTAAAAGTACTCCTAAAGCATCTATAATGTTGACATTCTAAATGTTATTCTGAAAAATAAATAAATAAATAAATAAATGTTATTCTGACCAGCTCAGTCTTCCCTAGCTCCTCTATAAATAAAGAAAATTTAAGTTCCTGTAAAATGAATTTGTGTTTATTTTATTTTATTTATATCATGTGTGTATTTAGGAAGCACCCATTTATTTTGACAGATTGAGTTTTAATTTGAAAATAATCTCTGGAGGTCTAGCTGAAAGAATATGGTCTTCCACAGGTTACGATTCAGTTTCTTAGGTTTCACGGGATTAGAAATTCTCTAAATTTACTTTTTCAGGTTAAGAACTCAAGCTGCATTTAAGTCAAGAGAACTCCTTGCTGCTAAAGAGTTTACCAAACCCCAAGAGTTCAATCTGGATATGAATGGGGATGACTCTGGACCAAGGTAAACCTGACTGACCCGTGAAAGCAAGAACATGTAGGACACAGATATTAAGGATATGTTTGGTATCTATTTATAGCTTTCTACAGGTCCAGGTTTTTGATAATAAGAATAAATACATTCTCACTATAAAATTTTTAAAAATATAGGAGAGTGTAAAAAAGAAAATAAAAATCATTCATGATCCTACCATTCAGAGATAATCCTTTGAACCTTCTCCCCCTTTCTTTCTTTCTTTTATAATAATATATCCTATACTGAGTAATGGGAGCTATGCTTATGAAGAATTTTAATTATGCTTTTTTTCACTGAATCAGTATTTTCTGATACTGTAATTTATTTTATGAAAAGTTGATGCTAATTTATTCAACAAATATTTATTTTCTGACATATTTTTCTATGTTGCCCTAGTATCGTATAATCCAGGCTTTTACTATTATAAATGTGCCTTGAAGAATATTTCTATGAATAAGTTTTTTACTTTATCTCTACCATTGTCTCTGATATAGATTCTATAACTGAAACTACTAACTCAAAGTATATATGAATCCTTTTAAAATCCTTGATTCACATTATCCAGTTGCTTTCCATAAAAGTTAAATCAGTTTTTACCACCAGAGCTGTGTTTGAGAATTCTCTTTTCATGAAATTTGAAGAATGTGTGGCCATTATTTTTTCAAAAAATTTTTTTGCCTATTCTCTTTCTTCTTTCCTTTTTGTATTTCATTTACAGGTATATTAGGCCTTTAAGGAAGTCCCTGACTCTTCTAATTTTCTTTCTTTATTCTTCATAGCGGATAATTTTTATTGATCTGTCTCAAATTCATCAACTCTTCTGTTATTTCCAGACTGCTTTTAAGCCTGTAGAATCATTTATTTTTATTTAGATAATGGATTTTTTAGTTTTAGGCTTTCCATTTGGATCTTTGTTTAAATTTTCTATTTCTCTGATGAACTTTCCTTTTTTATTCATTACAAGTATATTTTTCCTTTAAAATGCTTTTCTCCAGTTCTAACACCTGAATCATCTTGGGGTTTGTCTCATTGGTCAACTTTTCTCTTGAGTATTGGTCATTTGTACATTTGTACATTCCTTTGTACATTTAGCAATTTTTTTCTTGTTTCCTAGTATTGTGAATGACTCTGGAATTCAATTATAATCCCTCTAAACAATGTTAATTTTTATATGGTAGCAAGCAGTTTACTTAACTGAATTCAAATTACAAGCTCTGTTTCCCTTGAGCAACAGTGAAAATCACTGCTGAGCTCTTTTAATTGGGGTAGATGTTTGAGTCTGCCCTATTTGCAGGTAGTTCAGGGGTCAGCCACAACTGGCAGGGTTGTTACACAGAATTTGAGGCTTTCAGTCTTTCTCTCTTACCTCTCCAGGATTTTTCCCTTTTCATGTGCTTTGGTCAGCTCAGACTCTGTCCTCTGGTTCTTTAAGACTGACCTTCAGCTGAAAGCCATTAAAAAAAAAGAAAAAAAATAATAATAAGCACTCTCCCAGTGCCAGTCTTTTTTCAAGTGCTGATCCTCTTCCAGTTTCTGCTTGTTTTCAATGACTCTTCAGTGCTTCAGGTTTGGTTGTTGTTTTGTTTTGTTCTGTTTGGTTTTTGTTTTTTCTACCCAGTGTTTTAATTGTTAACTATGGGAGTTTGGTCCTATAGAAACTACTCATCCAGTGTAAAAAAACCTAAGAATTCTCATTTCAGACAATTCTGCCATCTTTTAATTTTGGTAAAATACACATAATATAAAATGTACCATCTCAGCCATTTTTTAGTGTACAGTTCAGTAGTACTAAGTATATTCACATTTTTATGTAACCAATCTCCAGAACTTTTTTTTCTCTCCAATTTATTTATTTTCAGAAAAACAGTATTCATTATTTTTTCACCACACCCAGTGCTCCATGCAAGCCATGCCCTCTATAATACCCACCACCTGGTACCCCAACCTCCCACCCCCCTGCCACTCTCCAGAACTTTTTTATCTTGCAAAATTGAATCACCATACCCATCAAACTGCTCCACATTTCCTCTCCCGGTAGGGAGCACCTGGCAACCACCTTTCTACTGTCCATTTCTATAAGTTTGATTACTCCATTACCTCATATAAGGGGAATCATACAGTATTTGTCTTCTTATGACTTGCTGTAATTTATTTTTTATTTAATTTTTACTGTTGATATCAAGCACATGGATAGTTTAAAAACTCCACTAGTTCAACAAGGCTTATGCAAAATAGCAGCCTCCTCTACAGTGGAGAAGCAGTACTCCCAATTTTCACTCTTCAGAGAGAAGAAGTTTTGACTGTTTTAGATGTTTCTTTATCTGTTTCTTCTAGCATTATATCCATATTTCTGAAAAACAGACTTCTGTAGGCATTGAGTATTAGCTTTCTTCTATGAAAGATGGTGACTTAGCTCTCACAGATAACCATCTGTTGGCTTTCTCCCTCTCTCCTCGCATTTCCTCACATTTCTTCCTTCTCCCCTCCTTTCCTTTTCCACTTCCCCCCTAATATACATACCCACACACATGGGTGTAAAAACAATATTTCCCTTTTCCCTTCATTCTGTCCTTGCAATATAGCTATATCATAAGATGGTTACAATAAGATTGTATCTATTTTATACACAGCAGGTCCATGTACTATATGATTACTAAATTTAATTTCCATATAACTGTTTTCTTTAGAGATTAGAAATACCTTATTTAATTTTCTGTGTACTCATTGATTTGTTCATTCATTCAAATATTTATAAAGTTTCCCGCCAGGTATTAGACACATTCTAAACTTTGGGGGATATAGCAATGCACAAAAGAAAAATTTCTGACCTTGCACAATTTACATTCTCACATCTTATAATTCCCAAACTCACCCAGAAAGTTTGATTCTCTGAATATATTTAAACACATTAGTTATTCTATCATGTCTTCATTACATTCTTTTGCTGCTTTATTCCCTTCTTTCTTCTTTATTTTTTGGTTTTTTAAGATATCCCTCCTGGAGCCCTCTGTAATCCTGCTTATATATTTACTTGCTTCCTTATGGTACAAAAAATATATATATAAAATGCTGATAAGCCGGAAGAAGAAATTAGCACATACCTATAATCTCATCATCTAAAGAAAATACATAACTTCTAGATCTTATTTCTTTATGGTATATGATATGTATTATATTACATATTTTGTTTCATATCCCACTTTTTAAAATTCAAATGTAATTAGCATACAGTGTCATATTTGTTTCAGGTATACAAATAATGATTCAACAGTTTTGTACATCACTCAGTGCTCATCAGCGTAAGCATACCCTAGATCACTTTGATCTACTTCACCCATCCCCCTACCCACCTCCCCTCCGGTAACCATCAGTTTGTTCTGTATATTTAAGAGTCTGATTTTTGTTTGTCTCTTTTTTCTTTGTTTGGTTGGTTTACTCCTCAAATCTCACATCTGAGTGAAATCATATGGTATTTGTCTTTCTCTGTCTGACTTATTTCACTTAGCATTATAGAATACCCTCTAGTTCATCTGTGTTGTCATGAATGGCAAGGTATCATTCTGACTGGGGCGAGTGGGTGGCTCAGTGGGTTAAAGCTTCTGCCTTCAGCTCGGGTAATGATGTCAGGGTCCTGGGATGGATCCCAACATCGGCCTGTCTACTGAGCAGAGAGTCTGCTTCCCTTTCTCTCTGCCTGCCTCTCTGCCTACTTGTGATCTCTGTCTGTCAAATAAATTAAAAAAAAAAAAGATATCATTCTGACTAACTGATATTCCAGGGTGGGTGTGTATGTGCATGTGTGCGCGCGTGCCCACATGCATCACATCTTTTTTTTTTTTTAATTCCAATATAGTTAACATGCAGCGTTAGTTTCTGGTGTACGTTATAATGATTCAACAATTCTATACATTACTCAATGCTGGTCAAGATAACTGTACTCTTAGTTCCCTTTACCTATTTTTACCCATTCCCCCACCCTTCTGTTCTATAGTTAAGAGTCTGGTTTGGGATTTTTCTCTTTACTTTTCCTTTTCATTTGTTTTGTTTCTTAAATTCCACATATGAGTGAAATCGTGTGGTATTTCTCTTCTCTGATGGACTTAGTTCACTTATCATAATACTTTCTAGATCCATCCATGTTGTTGTAAATGGCAAGTTTTAATTATTTTTTATGGCTAAGTAATACTCCACTGTACATATATACCACATCTTTTTCCGTTCATTTATAGATGGACACTTGGGTTGCTTCCATATCTTGGCTATTATAAATAATGCTGCAATAAACACAGGAGTGTATGTGTCTTTTTGAAGAGATGTTTTTTGTTTTCTTGAGGTAGATGCCCAATACTGAAATTACTGGATCATATGGAAATTCTATTTTTAATATTTTGAAGAAATTCCAGGGGCACCTGGGTGGCTCAGTGGGTTAAGCCTCTGCCTTCAGCTCAGGTCATGATCTCAGGGTCCTTCTCTCTCTCTCTCTCTCTCTCTGCCTGCCTCTCTGCCTACTTGTGATCTCTGTCTATCAAATAAATAAATAAAATCTTTAAAAAAAAAAAAAAAAAAAAAGAAAGCAAGAAATTCCAGACTGTTTTCTACAGTGGCTGTACCAATTTGCATTCCCACCAATGGTGGATGAGGGCCTTATTCTCTGCTTCTTAAGCCTATAGATGTTATTTCTTGTATTTTTTTTAATTTTAGCCATTCTGACAGATGTATGGTGATATCTCATTGTAATTTTTATTTCCATTTCCCTGATGATTAGTGTTGAGGATCTTTTCAGGTGTCTGTTGGCCATATGTTTGTCTTCTTTGGAAAAATGTCTATTCGGGTTCTCTATCCAGTTTTTAATTGGATTATTCAGTTTGGAGGGTATCAAATTCCATAAGTTCTTTATATATTTTGGATAGTAACCCCTTTAATAAGATGATTAAATGATTTTTATTCTTTCTCTTATTAATGTGATGTATCACACTGATTAATTTGTGAATATTGAATCACTCTTGCATCCCTAGAATAAATCTTACTTTATAGAGGTAGATGACTTTTTAATGTAATGTTGGATTTGGTTTGCTAATATTTTGTTGAGGATTTTTGCATCTATGTTTATCAGAGATATTGATCTATAGTTTTTTGGCTTTGGATCTTTTTTTGGTTTTGGTGTTTGTTTTTGGGAAGGGTGGGTTGTTTTGGTCTTTTTGGTTTCTTATAGTATTTTTACCTAATTTTGGTATCTGGTAATCTGTGGCCTCATAGAATGAATTTGGAAGCTCTCCTTCTTCTATTTTTTGGAATAGTTTGAGAAGAATAGGTATTAACTCTTCTTTGTTTGGTAGAATTAATCTGTTAAGCCATCTGTCCTGGACTTCTTTCTTTTTTAGAATAGGTATTAACTCTTCTTTAAGTGTTTGGTAGAATTAATCTGTGAAGCCATCTGTCCTGGACTTCTTTCTTTTTTTTCTTTAATTTTCTTTTTAAATTTCTTTTCAGTATAGCAGAATTCACTGTTTATGCACCACATCCAGTGCTCCATGCAATACGTGCCCTCCATAATACCCACCACCAGGCTCACCCAACCCCCCACCCCCCTCCCCTCCAAAACCCTCAGTTTGTTTCTCAGAGTCCATAGTCTTTCATGGTTCATCTCTCCCTCCAATTCCCCCAACTCACTTCTCCTCTCCATCTCTCTTGGGAGTTTTTCTATTACTGATTGAATTTCATTGGCTAATAATGGGTCTGCTCAACTTTTCTATTTCTGATTCAGTTTTGGATGTTTACATGTTTCTAGGAATTTATCTATTTCTTCTAGATTGTCCAGTTTGTTGGCCTATAACTTTTATAATTTTATAATTCTTTGTATTTCTGTAGTGCTGGTTGTTATATCTCCTTCATTTCTGATTTTACATATGTGAGTCTTTTTTTTTTTCTTAGTGAATCTGGCTAAAGGTTTATCAATTTTGTTTAACTGTTTAAAGAACCATCTCCTGGTTTCATTCATCTGTTCTATTGTTTCTTTAGTCTCTGTTGCATTTATTTCTGTTCTAATCTTTACCATTTCCTTCCTTCTACTGGCTTTGGGTTTTGTTTGGTCATATTTTTCTAGCTCCTCTAGGTGTAAAGTTAGGTTGTTTATGTGAGATTTTTCTTGTTTCTTGAGATTGGCCAGTATTATAATCTTCCCTCTTAGAACAACTTTAGCTGTATCCCAAAGATTTTGGACTGCTGTGTTTTCATTTTCATTTGTCTCTCTATATATTTTTATTTCTCTTTGATTTACTGGTTGACCCATTCATTGTTTAGTAGCATGTTATTTTTCCTCCATATATTTGTGTTCTTTCCTGATTTTTTCTTATGACTGGTTTCTGGTTTCATATTGTTGTATTCAGAAAAGATGCATAATATGCATAAGTTTGGGTTTGTTTTTTTTTTTTAAGATTTTATTTATTTATTTATTTGCCAGAGAGAAAGAAAGAGAGAGAACACAAGTAGAGCAGCAGGTAGAGGTAAAGGCAGAAGCAAGCACCCCACTGAGCAGAGAGCCCTAGGTGTGGGACTTGATCCCAGAACCTTGGGATCATGACCCAAGCCAAAGGCAGATGTTTAACTGACTGAGCCACCCAGGTGCCCCTGATTTCAGTATTTTTTTGGTGTAATGCGATCTATTCTGGGGAATGTTCCATGTATACTTGAAAAGAATGTATATTCTACTGTTTGGGGAAAGAATGTTCTTTTTTTTTTAAGATTTTATTTATTTATTTGAGAAAGACAAGGAACACAAGCAGGGGAGGTGGTAGAGGGAGAGGAAGAAGCGTGCTCCCCACAGAACAGGGAGCCAAATGCTGGGCTTAAACCTAGGACACTGAGATTGTGATCTGAGCCAAAGGCAGACACATAACCGACTGAGCCACTCAGGCACCTCAGGATAGAATATTCTGAATATATATGTTACATTCATGTGGTCCAGTGTGTTAAATTCCAATTTACTTTTAGTTATACTTTGATAACTATAGATATACTATGATATATTTTGGATGTTTGGATTATCCTGGATTATCTGGGTGGGCCCAGTCTAATTACAAGCCCCCAAAAGTGGGTCTGTGCTGGGTCCGAGAGATGAAAGGAAAGGAGAAGGAGAGATTCCAAGCACAAGAGTGACTTAACCTGTCATTGCTGGCTTTGAAAATGGAGGGAGGAGGTCACAAGCCAAGGAATGCAAGTAGCTTCTAGAAGCTTGGGACAGTCCTCAGCTGACAGCCATGAAGGAAATGGGGACCTCAATCTTCTAACTGCCAGGAACTGAATTCTGCCAACAACCCAAATGAGCAAGGAAACATCCTCTCTTAGACCTCCAGAAAGGAACTAGCCTACACCTCGCAATGAGACCTGTGTCAGACTTCTGACCTACAGGAACTGTAGAACAATACATTTGTGTTGTCGAAGCCACTAAATTTGTGATAATTCATTTTAGCAGCAGTATAAAACTAATACAAATAAAACTAAAACTAAAACAAATACAATCAAAAACTAATACAAAACTAAACTAATAGAAAGCTAACTTTTTTTATAAAAGCATATTAGTCTGTGGTTTCTTTATATACTGTAACTTATCCAGCACTTCTATTTTTGGCCATTCAGGTTGTTTTAAGTTCTTTACCACTATGCGCAAGACTAAAACAAGCATGACTGTACTTATAGCCTTATGTTCAGGTACTTATATTTTTTTTTAGAATAAATTCCCCAACATGAATAAGTCAGAGGCTATTTTTACGTAAAGATATTTTGATGTAAGTTAGAGTTATAAATTATAATAGTTCATGCCAATTTTCTTTTCCAAAAGATTGTAGCAATGCATACTCCTGCTTGCAATTCATGAAAGTTTTCATCACTGCTGTTCGGGTAAGTGGAGTGAGTGCTTTACAAACTAGCACTCCAGTGTAAGAGATGGACATGTTTTAAAAGTTTAAGTGCACCTGGGCATGCATGTCCTACATTCCAATTATGATAAAAACGAGGGAAGACTATACACTGCTTCCAAAAAAATATTTCCTAATATGCCTTTTATCACATCATAGACCTTTTAAAATATTAATCTACATTGTAAGAGTTTGAATAAACTCTGGCAACTGCTTCCAAAGTCTGACATCTTTGGAAATCCAAGAATTCTTACTCAACAGCACTTAAATTATTTAATCTAATGTGAGATTCAAAGAAGTAAAGGCAATGAATTCATCTGTCTCCTTGATTCATTTGGCTATGAAAATGATAGTCTTCACTAACCCAGAAAGAGATAGAGATGGGTCAAGGGAGAATACATACAGCTTGAGAAGCCTTTGCAGAATGATTTAAATAAAAAATGTCTGTTGATTTTAGAAAATATAATATAAAACTGTTGTGGGAAATGACCTTCTTTCTACTTTGCAAGCTCTTTGATTTTGCCAGTGGAATTCCCTAGATAAAATTTAATTTTAAGTTAAATTTTGTTTATTTGGAAATTTAAATTACCTTAGTATTAAAAATGTGTATTTAAAATATTAAACTTACTCAAGTGAGGCATTAAGAATTTGGAACTAAAATAAATGAGATAATGAGGAAGTGAAAAACATATTTTTTATAATTAACAGCTCATTTTGAGTTAATTATATACAATTACCAAAATCTAATTGCAATTTATTTTCTATTATCTGTGGGAAGAATCACAGGCAAGGGAGCTTACATTGCTGCCTTCCTGCATAAATGCTATAGAATGAAAATAAATAATATGTGAGGCCTTAATGACAAATAAGAGCAAATAGTAGGGCACAGCTGAGCCAAACCACTGGAAGATAATTACCACATGAAAGATGATAATGACCTAAAGAGTCACAAGAACTCTGATTGCTTATAGGTTTTCTGGTTTGTTTTTTAGTTACTTTGGTGTCTTTTTGTTGGCTATGCAAAGATGACCCTTACAAATTAAAATTAATTCTGTAATTCTGCAGATTTCTAAAAATCCGACCATTTTGTATTTTTGTATAATACTGAGCAACAAAACTTTTATTAGACATCTATTAATATTAATTTAACAACTGGCTTGCTAAGTACTACAGGAAATATACAGAATCTCCTACCATCAAGAAAAACTGGCTTGCTAAGTACTACAGGAAACATATAGAATCCCCTACCATCAAGTACTCTAATAGTAGAGTAAGGCAAATATCCCAATATTTATCACCTATTAGATAGTATAAGGGCTACAAAGGAAACACAAATTAAGAAAAGGTTTTTGAAGATGTACTATTTGAACCCAGCCCTAAAAGATAGGATAAAATTTCGATGGGTTAGGGGCATCTTTGGATGTGTATGAGTGTTTCATGTGGGTGAAGACATGCAGAGAGTCTGAGTGAAGGAAGATAATCACACGGTATGTGAAGGGCATAGCAGGAAGTACACTTTAGTTTTACAGGAAGTGCAAGGGAAAATGAAATTAAGATTAAAATCATAACTTGGGTTAGATTATGAATGGGTTTAAATATCAGAACAAAGGTTTTGGATCCATGTGGCTGGAAGAATAAAAACGTCAGGAAAAGGAATTGATTTTGTGATAGTGATGATTAATTTTATTTTAAAGACCATTGGAGTGAGGGTCAAGAATACTAGGTTTTAGTCCTTCCAGAAATTAGCCAGTGACTTTCAAGGTCATGCTATGCTCTTCAGTCTCCTTGCCTATAAACAGAAACTTCAACTAGATTTTCAGTTTCTTCCATCTCTAACCTGATTATCTAATTATTTTTTTTAAAGATTTTATTTATTTATTTGACAGAGAGAGATCACAAGTAGGAAGAGAGGCAGGCAGAGAGAGAGGAGGAAGCAGGCTCCCTGCTGAGCAGAGAGCCCGATGCGGGACTCCATCCCAGGACCCCGAGATCACGGCCTGAGCCGAAGGCAGCGGCTTAACCCACTGAGCCACCCAGGTGCCCCTGATTATCTAATTATTAAACAGATTGGATTTCCAACCCAAGGTACCTAGTATGTAAGTAAAAATTTGAATTTAAATCTCCTAAGAGAAATTTAAGTTAGAGGTTTAGATTTGGGAGTCATCTAGATTGGTGTTGCCCCTGTAGGAATGAGTATTAGTTTCTGAGAAAAAGTTCAGAGAAATGTAAACAGAACCTTTGAAAATGCCTAGATGTAAGAGTCTGAAAAAACAGGAGTGACAATCTGAAAAGCTGTCAAAGAAACAGGCTAGGGCCGTGTAGTAGAAGCAAAAGAGGAAAAGCAGAAATTTGGTTGAAAGAGTATGAATTTGGAGCGAGGAATGATTTGAAATGTTGATAATCCTGAGAAGTAACTGGTGAAAGAAAAGATTGCAAGATGAGTAATTGATGGAGCCCAGTCCTAAAAAGGGTAGGATGATGGAGCGAGGAATGATTTGAAATGTTGATAATCCTGAGAAGTAACTGGTGAAAGAAAAGATTGCAAGATGAGTAATTGATGGAGCCCAGTTCTAAAAAGGGTAGGATGATTCATTTCTATCACTGGTCAACCTTTCACTTATTTGTTATAGGCTTCTCTTTCTCCACTTGTACCTACACCCACCCCTTCTTCCCTTTTTTCTACAATTTTACGAGTGTGACTTTATCTAGGCCCTTGGCTTCAAATATCATCTATATGTTGGTGGCTCCCAAATTTGTTTCTACAGGCCTGACCTTTCCCTCTAATCATTAAACCCATGGATCTTGTCTGTACAAGACTTCTACTAAACTGTCTGGTAGGTATCTTACAGAAAACAAAGCTAAAACAGAAATCTTATTTCCTTTTCTACCCCCCACTCCATTTTCACCCCATCCAAAACTTCATTTCAATAAATACTAGCCACTCAAGTCAAAAAATGTCCTTCACTTCTCTCCTTTCTTCTCTCTCCCCTCACAAGCAATCCATAAGATATTGTTTTATTTCTTTTTTTTTTAAGATTTTATTTATTTATTCGACAGAGAGAGATCACAAGTAGGCAGAGAGGTAGACAGAGAGAAAGGAAGGGAAGTAGGCTCCCCGCTGAGCAGAGAGCCCAATGCGGGGCTCAGTCCCAGGACGCTGGGATCATGACCTGAGCTGAAGACAGAGGCTTTAACCCACTGAGCCACCCAGGCGCCCCAAGATACTGTTTTATTTCTATTCTACCTCCAAAATGTATGTATTCCTCCCAACATTAGTTCAAACCTGAGCTTCTCTATTCTTACATCCAAGTACTAAACAGGCCCGACCCTGCTTAGCTTCCGAGATCAGACGAGATCGGGCACATTCAGGGTGATATTGCCATAGACTGAGCTTCTATATTCTATAAAGAGTTCTGTTCTTACCCCCACACAATTCATTTTCCACAGCAGATGGAAAGATCATTTAAAAATAACCGTCTACCCCAGCCTAAAATTTTCAGATTCCTCAATCTTGTAGAGTGAAATCTAAAATCTTTGCCTGTCTTAGAATATTCTACATGATCACCTTCTGCTTATCTCATTTTATACAACTCTCCTTCTTAAATGTTTACTGACCCTTACTTAAAATTTGAACTTCCTACCGTGGCCTTTAGGGTCCTTTATGTTTTTTCTTCCTTGAATCCTATGTTCCAACTTCATTAACCTTGGTCTTCTTTCAATTTCTAGTATATGCTGCAGCATACCTATAGCTGTCTTTGGCACTCTTAACCCTGTTCTTCCTTGTGTTAACTTTTTTTAGATGAGAGCTTAAATATGATCTCCTAAGAGGGTACTTTCCTGATCACCTATGTATAGCATATGTCTCTCATTGTTCCCTGTTTCAGTATTCTGAATTCTCATACCACCACCCAACTTTAAGATTCATGAGGGCAAGGATCACAAGTGTCTTGTTATATATGATATGTTATAACATATCTTCTATAGGTTATGAAGATTAAATATTCATCATATAGTATGTGTTCATAAAATATTGGTGCAATGGATTTTTTAAAATCTCAATCTTCTCAGTAGAGAAAGAAGTGAGGTCATCTACTAAGAAAGGTGGTGGTTAAGGACAGTATCTGGGAGGAGGAAAGAGATACCTGGAATAATCTCAGGGGAAGGTATAATAAGAAGTCATTAAAGGGATGATTAAGAAGTGTTACATCCGTATTATAAAAATTATTAAAATTCCCTTAAGTTAATAAGGCAAACTACCCTAAGAGGCAACTCTCAGAAGAATAAACCCAAAGAGCCAACACATATATAAAGTCTTCTGACAACTAATCATGGGAAAATAAAAATTAAAAACAATGGAAACAGATGAAAAACCTAAATGTGAGACAGGAATCCATCAAAATCCTGGAAGAGAACACGGGCAGCTACCTCTTTGACCTCAGACATAGCAACTTCCAACTAGAAACATCTCAGAAGACAAGGGAAACAAAGGCAAAAATGAGCTATTAGGACTTTATCAAGATAAAAAAGCTTTTGCACAGCAAAAGAAACAGTTGACAAAACCAAAAGATGACCTACAGAATGGGAGAAGATATTTGCAAATAACCTATCAGATAAAGGGCTAGTATCCAAAATCTGTAAAGAACTTAACAAACTCCACACCAAAACAACAAATAATCCAATCAGGGAATGGGCAGAAGATACAGATATTTCTCCAAGGAAGACATACAAATGGCCAATAGACACATGAAGAAATACTCAATATCACTTGGCATCAGGGAAATACAAATCAAAACCACAATGAGATGCCAGCTCACACCAGTCAGAATGGCTAAAATTAACATGTCAGGAAACAACAGATGTTGGTGAGGATGTGGAGAAAGTGGTGGTGGAAATGGAAGCTGAAACAGCCACTCTGGAAAACAGTATGGAGGTTCCTCAAGAAGTTAAAAATAGAGCTACCTTAGAACCCAGCAATTGCACTAGTAGGTATTTACCCCAAAGATACAAATGTCATCTGAAGGGGCATCTGTACCCCAATGTTTATAGCAGTGTCTACCTTCAGCTCAGGTCATGATCCTAGGGTCCTGGGCTGGAGCCCCACATTTGGCTCCTTGCTCAGTGGGGAGACTGTTTCTCCCTCTTCCTCTGCTGTGCTCTCTCTCTCTCTCTGAAAAATAAAGTCTTTTAAAAAAGAATTCTTCATGTAAAAAGATTACATTTCTCCAGTATTTCAGAGCTCTTTAACAACCTGACTGATTAACATGGGTGGGATGTCATTGGTAAAATTGAACTCAAAGACATCCCACTATAAATCATAACTAAAATGAGAAAAAAAAAAGTTTGCTATTAATTGAATATCATATAGCTTCAATAATAGAGAAATTTTCAAGGATTGTATAGTGATCTTCCTATCATCTCTCAAATCTCTCAAGTAATTTTGAGCCATAATAAAAAGAAAACGACCTAGTACTTTCTTTAGACCCATATTCCACTCTTTAAATCACTTGCCTTTCTGATAAATATAAAAATCATCACTTAAACATAGAACCACAGGATCCAGCAATTCCACTCCTAGATAACATTCATCTACACAAAGACTTCTCTATGAATTCTCACGGTAGTATTATCCGTAACAGCCAAAAAGTGGATATAACCCAAATGTCTAGCAACTGATGAATGGATATACAAAATGATGTGTATCTATACAGGGGAATATTTGACAATAAAAACGAACAAAGTAGTAATACATGCTACAATGTGGATAACGTTGAAAACAAGTTAACTGAAAGAAGTTCTCACAAGAGATTGTGAATTATGTCTTCTGTCTATATGAAATGTCCAGAAATGGTAAATCTGTAGATAAAGGATGTCAGTGATCACCTAGTACAGGGAGTAGAAAATAGGAGCAACTGCAAATGAGTATGAGGTTTCCTTTGGGGGTGTTAGAATTACTCTAAAATTATATTTTGGTGATAGTTGCACAACTCTAAACTTACTAAGAATTACTGTAAATTGGTATATGGTATATATGGTATATAATGGTATGGTTATGGTATATAAATTTATCTCATTGGTATATAAATGGTATATAAATTTATCTCATTATAACTTAAAATTTATGGTATATGGCATATAAATTTCTCATTATAACTTAAATAATATTACTCAGTATTCAAAATAGATAAGAACAAAAGAAATGTTACAAAGTTTTGCATACTCTTAGACCATATCAGCCTTCTTTCTCAAGATTTTCTGCCCACATACCCCTTCCTCTAGTTGGTAATTGCTTTTTAAAACTTAATTCTTTAAGATGACCACCTACTCTGTATTAAAAAATAGATACAATGCTAAGACAAGAGGTAGCAAATACTCAAATTCTATTTATGAGACTTATGTCCTGGTTAATGATAACTTGATAAATCAAGAATTGGACACTCAACTGAGCCACCTAGGTGCCCCACAAGCACAGTTTCTAAGTAATGACTAATAGACTAAAACATAAGTCTACTCGAGGTTCTTCCCAGCTATTGTCTACACATGCTTTGTTACTTTGCATATTAATGGTACTCAAATAGGAAAGGACAAACCCACTGTCCCCTTGTACATCGTATAGCATATCCTTAGAATTACCTTCATGTGTAAAATCTACATGTTCTTGACACTGGATAATTTTTTAATTATATCTGTCCTCTTAGTATACAGTGGGTTTGTGAGATAAATATTTTCTAAGATGGCAATTCATGGATTTGCAGGATATTAGATTATTTGGCTGCATATCATTTTCCTAGGGTCTGATTTATATGTATATGGGGCAGGGGGTAGAGAGCATCATCTACAGAAATTAGAGTAATTTCCTGAAGAATATTGCTGCTACCACTGGTTAAATACAAGGAGCTGGATAATAAATTGTGTAATCATTTACATTTAATATGCTGCACACAAATGAATAGAGTCGTGGTGGTTTTTATCCTTCACTTTAACAAACATATACAAATCTTCGTAGAAGTAATTTTCTTTCCAGACAACATTAGTGGGATTGGGGAATTGGAAGTTTCATTGCCACTTGAGTCGGCTTTACTTTGATAACCTCATTCCCAGTTTTATTTGGAATAAGAGCAGTTTGATTTCTGTTTAGATAGTAACTGCCTATCCGGTTTCCAATCTGAAACATATGGATTCTTGTCCTGATTTGGAACAAGGGTGGCATCTTGCATAGTGAACATTGTTTCCCAGGAGATACAGAAAAACAATAGTCTCGGAGGTTCAGCTGGTTAAAAAAGTGTGATTTCTTTGTTACCATCTTTTTTGCAAGCCCCAATTAATAGAGATTAGGCTAAAGCCTACAGCTGCAGATTTCGGTATCAAATGGTGGGTAGTACCCAAAGGACTGTTTCTGGATCTAGTCGATATGTCCAAGTTTTGATTCCTTTTTTCTTCCTACAGGTATGTAAGATTTTTATTTGAAAGGGATCAGTAAGCATTGCTGTGTTTCATTTATACAACTGAAGTATTTGCACAAAGGTATTTTGCAGTGGCAAGAAGGAGTCAGGCAGAATGGATAGAAGGCAAAGACGTTTTACCAAAACGTTACACTGGCATGTAAGATATTTATATGCCTTTAAAAGGATGGAGGCAACAAGGTAAAGACGTGATTATTAAGTCAGTTTTTTAATTCTTGTTTTCAGAAGCCCCAAGAGCTCTCTCTGAGAGGATATACAATTTTTCATTGCCATAAACAATTTTTAATTAGCAGTAGCTTCAAATGGCTTTTCTAAATGCCTGGATATAGTTAAAAAATTGATTTTTGAATTCAAGACAATGGAATACACAAAGGATAATCACATACAAACACAAAGGTTAAAAAACAAGTGCATTCCTTTATTTGTAGAAGTATGTATGTAGGGACTTCCTGGGTAGGTAGAGTAACTGGAGTTTTCTTTGAAGATAAGATGAAAAGAAACAATGACTGTGTTTCTGAGCATACATTTTGATCATAAAGTGTCTAAGGATATGGTTGTGATCTTGATTAGCCCATGATTTGTTGTAGGTAGATGCCTGTCTCCAAAGGACTGGCTATTACATATGAAACAGTGCTAATTTTTTATAATCCTACAGAGAAAATTTCATATTGAACTCAACTCATTTGTTTTTCACATTGCTCCTGTGGTGAAGAGGATTGATTTTTGTGTTGCTTTTGCTATTTGGCATTTTCTCCTTTGGTAAACAGTGTCTGCAAGCTTTAATCCTTTAACCTTGAATCTGAGCCCTGGGCTATTTGTTGGAAAGAGAATCTTTCTTTGTTCTATCATGTGACATGGTGAAGGACTGCATTAGTCAGGGTCAACCAGAGAATAGAAGCAGTAGGAGACGTGTATTATGAGATGTATTGCAAGAAATAGGCTTATGCTAAGCAAGTCTGAAGTCATAAGGCAGGCAGGCTGTCAGGAAGATCAGGCTGGAACTCTTAGGTACAGGATGAAACTGCCATCCACAGGAGGGGTTTCTTCTTTTTCAGGGTAGCCTCAGCTCTACGTTTAAGACTTTTCCAGAAATTGAATCAGGCCCTTGAAAATTCCCTAAGATATTACGGATTTTTTTTTTTTTACATATAATGTATTATTTGTTTCAGGGCTATAGGTCTGTGATTCATCAGTCTTAGACAATTCACAGCACTCACCATAGCATATGCCCTCCCCAGTGTCCATCCCCCAGCCACCCTATCCCTATCACACTGCTCCATTCCAGCAACACTCAGTTTGTTTCTTAAGACTGAGAGTCTCTTACGGTTTGTCTCCCTCTCTGGTTTCATCTTGTTTCATTTGTCCCTCCCTTCCCTATATCCTCTGTCTTGTTTCTCAAATTCCTCGTATCAGTGAGATCATATGATAATTGCCTTTCTCTAACTGACTTATTTTGCTTAGCATAATACCTTCTAGTTCCATCCACATCATCGCACATGGCAAGATTTCATTTTTTTGATGGCTGTATAATAGTCCATTATATATATAGACCACATCTTCTTTATCCATTCATCTGTTTATAGACATCTGGATTCTTTCCATAGTTTGGCTGTTGTGAGCATTGCTGCTGTAAACACTGGTGTGTATGTACCCCTTTGGATCACTACATTTGTATCTTTGGGTAAATACCCAGTAGGGCAATTGCTGGGTTGTAGGGTAGCTCTATTTTTAACTATTTGAGGAAACTCCATAGTGTTTTCCAGAGTGGATGCATCAGCTTGCATTCCCACCAACAGTGTAGGAGGGTTCCCCTTTCTCCGCATCCTCCCCAACATCTGTCATTTCCTGATTTGTTACTTTAGTCATTCTGGCTGCTGTGAGGTGGTATCTCACTGTGGTTTAGATTTGTATTTCCCTGATCCTGAGTGATGTTGAGCACTTTTTCATGTGTCTGTTGGCCATTTGGATATCTTCTTTGCAGAAATGTCTTCTGCCTATTTCTTGATTGGAATATTTGTTCTTTGGGTGTTGAGTTTAGTAAGTTCTTTATAGATTTTGGGTATTAGCCCTTTATCTAATAGGTCATTTGCAAATATCTTCTCGCATTCTGTTGGTTGTCTTTTGGTTTTGTTGACTGTTTCCTTTGATGTGCAAAAGATTTTGATCTTGATGAAGTCCCAATAGTTCATTTTTGCCCTTCCTTCCCTTGCCCTTGGCAGTGTTTCTAGGAAGAAGTTGCTGCAGCTGAGGTTGAAAAAGTTGCTGCCTGTGTTCTCCTCAAGATTTTGATAGATTCTCACATTGAAGTCTTTCATTCATTTTGAGTCTATTTGTGTGTGTGATGTAAGGAAATGGTTCAGTTTCATTGTTCTGCATGTGGCTGTCCAATTTTCCCAACACAGACTCTTTTGTTGAAGAGTCTGTCTTTTTTTTCCATTGAGCATTCTTTCCTGCTTTGTTGAAGATTAGTTGACCATAGAGTTGAGGGTCTATTTCTTGGGCTCTCTATTCTGTTCCATTGATCTATGTGTCTGTTTTTGTGCCATTACCATATTGTATTGATGATTATAGCTTTGTAATAGAGCTTAAAATCTGGAATTGCGATGTCACCAGCTTTGGCTTTCTTTTTCAACATTCCTCTGGCTCTTCAGGGTCTTTTCTGGTTCCATACAAATTTTAGGATTATTTGTTCCATTTCTTTGAAAAAAGTTGGTGATATTTTGATAAGGATTGCATTAAATGTGTAGATTGCTCTAGGTAGCATTGACATTTTCACAATATTTGTTCTTTCAATCCATGAGCATGGAGTGTGTTTCCATTTCTTTGTGTCTTCCTCAATTTCTTCCATGAGTACTTTATAGTTTTCTGAGTGCAGATTCTTTCCCTCTTTGGTTAGGTTTATTTCTAGGTATCTTATGGTTTTGGATTCATTTGTAAATGGAATCAACTCCTTAATTTCTCTTTCTTCTGTCTTGTTGTTTGTGTGTAGAAATGCAACTGATTTCTGTGCATTGATTTTATATCCCAACACTTTACTGAATTCCTGTATGAGTTCTTGCAGTTTTGAGGTGGAGTCTTTTGGGTTTTCCACATAAAGCATCAGATCATCTGCAAAGAATGAGAGTTTGACTTCTTCTTTGCTGATTCGGATGCCTTTTATTTCTTTTTGTTGTCTGATTGCTGAGCTAGGACTTCTAGTACTATGTTGAATAGTAGTGGTAACAGTGGAAAGCCCTGCTGTGTTCCTGACCTTAGAAGAAAAACTCTCAGTTTTTCCCCACTGAGAATGATATTCACCCTGGGTTTTTCATAGATGGCTTTGATGGTATTGAGGTATGTACCTTCTATCCCTACACTTTGAAGAGTTTTGATAAAGAAAGGATGCTGTACTTTGTCGAATGCTTTTTCAGCATCTATTGAGAGTATCATATGGTTCTTGTTCTTTCTTTTATTAATGTATTGTATCACATTGATTGATGTGGCTATTGAACCATCCTTGCAGCTCAGGAGTAAATCCCACTTGATCTGGTGAATAATCCTTTTAATGTACTTTGGATCTTAATGGCTAGTATTTTGGTGAGAATTTTTGCATCCATGTTCATCAAGGATATTTGTCTGTAATTCTCATTTTTGATGGGGTCTTTGTCTGGTTTTGGAATCAAGGTAATACTGGCTTCATAAAATGAGTTTGGAAGTTTTCCTTCCATTTCTATTTTGTGGAACAGTTTCAGGTGAATTGGTGTTTGGTAGAATTCCCCTGGGAAGCCATTTGGCCCTGGGCTTTTGCTTGTTGGGAGATTTTTGATGACCACTTCAATCTCCTTACTGGTTATGGGTGTGCTCAGATTTTCTATTTTTTCCTGGTTCCATTTTGGTAGTTTATATGTCTCTAGGAATGCATCCATTCCTTCCAGATTGTCAAACTGCTAGCATATAGTTTCTCATAATATGTTCTTATAATTGTTTGTATTTCTTTGGTGTTGGTTGTGATCTCTCCACTTGCGTTCATGATTTTATTTACTTGGGTCCTTTCTCTTTTCTTTTTGATAAGTCTGGCCAGGGAGTTATCAATCTTATCAATTCTTTCAAAGAACCAGCTCCTAGTTTCATTGATCTGTTCTACTGTTCTTTTGGTTTCTATTTCATTGATTTCTACTATGATCTTTATTATTTCTCTTCTCCTGCTGGGTTTAGGCTTTCTTTGCTGTTCTTTATCCAGCTGCTTTAGGTGTAGCGTGAGGTTGTGTACTTGAGGCCTTTTTTGTTTCTTGAGAAAGGCTTGTATTCCTATACACTTTCCTCTCAGGACTGCCTTTGGTGTGTCCCACAGATTTTGAACAGTTGTGTTTTCATTTTCATGTGTTTCCATGAATTTTTTCAATTCTTCTTTAATTTCCTGGTTGACCCACTCATTTTTTAGTAGGGTGCTCTTGGGCTCCATGTATTTGAGTTCTTTCCAACTTTCCTCTTGTGATTGAGTTCTAGCTTCAGCCCATTGTGGTCCAAAAATATGCAGGGAATGATCCCAATCTTCTGGTACCAGTTGAGACCTGATTTGTGACCCCGGATGTGATCTATTCTGGAGAATGTTCCATGTGCACTAGAGAAGAATGTGTATTCTGTTGCTTTGGGATGAAATATTCTGAATATATCTGTGATGTCCACCTGGCCCAGTGTGTCATTTAAAGCCTTTATTGCCTTATTAATCTTTTGCCTAGATGACCTGTCCACTTCAGTGCAGGGGCTGTTAAAGTCCCCTACTATTATTGTATTATTGTCGACGTGTTCCTTTGATTTTGTTATTAATTGGTTCGTATAATTGGCGGCTCCCATGTTAGGGGCATAGATATTTAAAATTGTTAGATCTTCTTGTTGGACAGACCCTTTAAGTATGATATAGTGTCCTTCCTCATCTCTTATTATAGTCTTTGGCTTAAAATCTAATTTAAGCCACCCCAGCTTTCTTTTGATGTCCATTAGCATGGTAATTTGTTTCCCACCCCTCTCACTTTAAATCTGGAGGTGTCTTTGGGTCTAAGATGAGTTTCTTAGACCCATAACATATCGAAATTACCCATAACATATGGAAGGGTCTTGTTTTTTTACCCATTCTGATACCTTGTGTCTTTTGATTGGGGCATTTAACCTATTTACATTCAGGGTAACTATTAAAAGATATGAATTTAGTGCCATTGTATTGCATGTAAGGTGACTGTTACTGCATATTGTCTCTGTTCTTTTCCGATGTGCTACTTTTAGGCTCTCTGTCTGCTTAAAGGACCGATTTCAATGTTTCCTATAGGACTGGTTTAGTGTTCACAAATTCTTTTAGTTTTTATTTGTCCTGGAAGCTTTTTCTCATCCCTTTTCAATGAGAGCCTAGCTGGATATAGTATTCTTGGCTGCATATTTTTCTCATTTAGTGCTCTGAAGCCAGTCCTTTCTGGCCTGCCATGTCTCTGTGTATAGGTCTGCTGCCAGTCTAACCTTTCTGCTGTTGTAGGTTGCAGACCTCTTGTCTAAAGCTGCTTGAAGGATTTTGTCTTTGTCTCTGAGACTTTTAAGTCTTACTACTAGATGTTGGGATGTTGACTTATTTTTATTGATTTCAAGGGGGATTCTCTGTGCCTCCTGAATTTTGATGCCTGTTTCCTTCCCTAATTTGGGAAGTTCTCCACTGTAATTTGCTCCAATATACCTTCTGTCCCTCCCTCTCTTTCTTCTTCTTCTAGGATCCCAATTATTCTAATATTGTTTTGTCTTATGATATCACTTAGCTCTCAAATTCTCCCCTCATAATCCAGTAGTTGTTTATCTCTCTTGATCTCAGTTTCTTTATCCTCCATTATCAGGTCTTTTTTTTTTTTTTTAAAGATTTTATTTATTTATTTGAGAGAGAGAGAGAGACAGTGAGAGAGAGCACGAGCAAGGAGAAGGTCAGAGAGCGAAGCAGACTCCCCATGGAGCTGGGAGCCTGATGCGGGACTCGATCCCGGGACTCCAGGATCACGCCCTGAGCCGAAGGCAGTTGTCCAACCAACTGAGCCACCCAGGAGTCCCCATTATCAGGTCTTCTAATATCACTAATTCTCTTCTGCCTCATTTATCCTGCAGTTAGAGCCTCCATTTTTTTTTATAAATTTTTTTTTTATTTTTTATAAACATATATTTTTATCCCCAGGGGTACAGGTCTGTGAATCGCCAGGTTTACATACTTCACAGCACTCATCAAAGCACATACCCTCCCCAATGTCCATAACCCCACCTCCCCTTGAGCCTCCATTTTTTTATTGCACCTCAGTAGCCTTTTTGATATCAACTTGGTTAAATTTTAGTTCTTTTATTTCTCCAGGAAGGGATTCTCTAGCATCTCCTGTGCTTTTTTCAAGCCCAGCTAGCATCTTTATAATTGTTATTCTGAACTCTAGTTCCATCATCTTACTGATTTCTATATTGATTAGGTCCCTGGCAGTCAGTACTACTTCTTGTTGTTTTTTCTGAGGTGAGTTTTTCCATTTTGTCATTTTGTCCAGAGAAGAATAGATGAATGAGAGATCAAAATGCTTAAAGGGGAAACAATGACCCCCAGAAAAATATACACTAAACAAATCCGAAGAAACCCAAAACCAGGGGAAAAAGAAAGAAGGAAAAAAAAAAAAGAATACAATCAGGCTGGTGAATAGAACAGAGTCACACATTAGATTTTGGGTGTATTTTGGTCTGTTAGAAGAAACTGCCTCCCAAACTTTTAAAGAAAGAAAAGCATATAGATAGATAGATAGATAGATACGTATGATGAAGGGATATAATGTGACTGTAAAGATGAAAATTTTTAAAAAGATTTTAGAAAAGGAATTGATAAGATAAGAAGTTGGTTGAAAAAAGAAAGAAAAATAAAGGAGAGAATGTGATAAGGCAGGAGACTAGAACAAAGCCATACACTAGATTTAGGGTATATTTTGGTCTGTTAGAAGAAACTGTATCCCAGAATTTTAAAGAAAGAAAGACATATATATATATACAAAAAATAAGATTAAATACAATGAAGTGATAGAATATGGCTTCCAGAAAGTGGTCACCTTTCTATTCATAGAATTTGCTTCTTTTCTTTTCTTCTGTTGAGTTCATAGGTGTTCAGGATGGTTTGATAACTATCTAGCTGAATTCCTGGGACCAGATGAAATTTAAGTCTCCTACTCCTCTGCCATCTTGCTACCAATCCAATATTATGGATTTTAATCATATCTGTGAAATATCTTCACAGCAATCCCTAGATGAGCGTTTGACTAATTAACTGAGTAATGTAGCCTAGCAAAGTTGACACATAAAGACCATCATAGCACACCTAGTGTCAGCTCGACACGCGTGCACATCTCCTTAAACCATACTTAATCTCCAATAAAGATACTAAGAAAGGCATACTTCCACCTAATGTGATACAGATATTTCACATACAGCTGAAAAACCCAGTCCCCAGAAGAGGATGTGAAGTCTTAGTTTGATGGTCATTGTCTTGCTAGCCTGTAATTTTAATGCTGTGATGTGATGTAAATTATGATTAATGCATCTTATGTTTGATAATAAAGGGATGAGAGGAAAGAAACAAAAAATTTAGTTAATATGCATATGCCGACATACTCAAAATAAGGAAGAAATATTAGTCTTTATCTCTGCAACTGTCCGCATGGCTGTAGTTTATATTTATAACTACTTTTTTTCAGTTATCCATTCCATATTCCCTTTGCCATCAGCAAATGCTTTGGCTAGTTATGGATCTTTGTCCAATAAGGTGCCCTAAGCCTTCATTCCTGAGGGGGTGGGCCATTAGCATCATGTCTGAATTGGATTTTTTTGTAGCTTCCCATTGACTTTAATCAGAGGACATAGTACTAAGAGACACCCCAAGGGATTTCTTGTATTCCTGACATCCTCTTCCTTAGCTCCATTGTGTAGTAGCAACCCATTTCCCTCTCAGCTCAATCATCCCAGCCAAATAGTAACCATCTTCTTAGGCTATTAAGTTAGAACCATGAAGAGCCAAAGTGGAAACATGCCATGTCTACTTCAGTTCAGTGGAATCAGTGTTACATCTCCTGGTGGGGATATTCCTCCTTTGGAACTAAGACCTCTAGACCAACAGATCCCAAGGTCATAAAGAACCGAAGCAAAAATTTTGCTAATAGATCACTCAGGGAAATAGTGAGTAGAACCACTCCCATTTCCAACCTTTCTTTTTTGGACTTATGAGTCATAACTATGCTATGGCAGGAATAGTACCATATATTGGCACTGACTTAGAGGATATTTAGAATATCCTATAAGACCTTTCCCAAGCCATGCAAGGTATTCCTTCCTAGCTGGCACTGTTGCTAAGCCTTTAGATGCCATTTCACTATACTATCAAGATAGCTGCTTTAGGATAATTGGGGATATGGTGAGAGCAATGAATTCCACTAGTATGGTCCCATTGTAGTACTTCATAGCAAATGTAAGTTCCTGGATCAGAGACAATGCTGTGTAAAATACCGTGGTGGTGGGTAAGACATTCTGTAGGTCCATGGGTAGAAGCATTGTATACACAAAAGGAAAATCCATATCCAGAGTAAATTTCTATTCCAGTAAGATATATGACAGCTACTAATACCATGACAGCTACTAATACTGGACACCTACAGTCTATCAATTGAAAAAATAATATTTGGCTGGAATGAATGCTGTGGTACTGGATTAGAGTTGGAGACATTAGTATATTTTCACATTTTTGTGTTGTCTTAATCTTCTCTGGCTGTCAACCATATACAAAAAACTTAGTGGCTTAAGCAACAGAAATTTATTTCTCACAGTTCTGAAGCCTGGAAGTGTGAAATCAGGATGCCAGCATGTTCAGGTTATGTTGAGGGCTCTCTTGGCTTGTAGATGGCCACTTCTAACTGTGCCCTTACATGGTAGAAACAGAGAACCAGTGAGCTTTCTGGTGTCTCTTCTTCTAAGTATACTGTTACCATCATCAGGGCCTCACTCTCATGACTCATGTAAACCTCATTACCTCCCAAAGGCTCCATCTACAAATAAAAAAACCATCACATTGGAAGTTAGGATCTTAACATATGATTGGGGGGCATAATTCAGTCCATGGTGTGTTTGCATATGTGTATACACTAATGAATATTTACAAAAATAAAATTATATACAGGTTAGTATACATAATATAAATTCTGTAGCTATGTCTGCTGAGAGGGCCTAGGAACAGTGATTCCCCAGTGGCAATAAGCATCCAGCATCCAGATCTTGGTTTCTAAATCCCATTCTCCAATAAAAGAAACCAGGACTCTTGAGAGAAATGGCTAATTTTATGGGTGGTGCAAAGAAAAAGAGAGGTGAGCCTGATCCAGAAAGCAAGGAAGTGCTCAAAAATCAAAAGAATGAGAGCATGTCAGAGGGACAGAGAAGTCAACCTAAAAGAGCTACCAATGGCCAAAGCCACAACAATTTGAGCAACAAAACAAACAGTGTACTGTATTATAACCCAATGTATAAAATAAGTACAAATGACCATACAGATATGAATAATTTATTGAATGAATAAACAAATAGAAGAAAAGAGAAAAATCTTCCTTCAGAAGAATTCCAAGTAAATATTTCTCCCTCCAGGAGGTAGAACTTAGTACTAACTCTGCTTGAGCGTGAGCTTAGGCTTAATAAATCACACCCAAGAAATAGGATATGGAAAGGGACAAGCATAATTTATGGTGGAGAAATATGGTGAGTGCTACCTTAATCAAATGGCCAGTGATTAGTCATGTTGATATCATGTAATCCTTGGTATGATGTGATAAGGAGGGAACTTCATGGCCACAGTGTTCTTCCCAAATATTTATAATCATGGGGAAAGCAACAGACAAATCCAAACTGAGGAACATTGTACAAAATACCTAACCAGTCCTCAAAACTGGTCAGATATAGTCATTAAAGACAAAGACTGAGCAATTTTCACAGACATTAGGAAACTAAGAAGACACAATGACTAAATACAGTTTGATACCCTGGAACAGATCCTGGGACAACAACAACAAAGGCATAAGTGTAAAAACAGATGAAATCCTAATAGTCTAGAGTTTAATTAATAATAATGTACCAATGTTGTTTTCTTAGTTTTGGCAAATAAATCATGCCATTGTAAAATGTTAACTTTAGGGGAAGCTTGGTGAAAGGTATGGGGAAGGTCTCTATAATATCTTTGCAACTTTTCTGGAACTCTAAAATTATTCCAAAATAAAAATTTTAATTTCAAAAACAGGAAAGCATAAAGATAGGATATTATGCAAATGAATCAGAGAAAGGATAGGTTATTTTTAAATAACACTACGATTTTACAATGTACTAATTATTCAATATCTACTTAGTGTGATCTAATGGTAGCTGCACTACTTTAGCAATAAGATGGGACTATAAACAGAATTTAGTTACACCGAATCCCAGTGACACTTACTAAGATGTCCTCCACAAGAATAGTAATGTCAGATGTTTTGGCTTTTATTTTCTTATTTATTTCCTTATAAAATGATGCACAGGTTTGTTGGCAGGTTGTTGAAGGCGTTCCCACACAGTACCTTCAGTTCTCCCTGTGAAGCAAGAGGTTAGGTGTTCTTCTTGTGGTAGAAGTGGTGAGGAATGTACAGGGCTGAATGAGGGTGGAATTGAAGGTTTGAAGAGTTTAAGAGCTTGAAATTACTGCTATGAAGAGCTTCAGAGAAGGAAAGACAGCTGACCAGGAAAACACGAAAGATCTGGTGGCACTGCCTGTTCAACTGACTTTAGAAATATAGAACTCTACATAGGATTTTTTTTTACTTTACTATGGTGTGAAAGCCATGTGAATTAAGTAGAAAATTTACCTTGAATTTTGAATTTGGATCTTTTTCCAGACTAGTGATGTACCCTACAATCTTCCCTCATGATGCTGGACAAGTGCAGCAAGTCACAGCTCCCAGTCTGCCTTGCAATCATGAGGTTAAATAACTGATACACTTAACAACCATTCTGGGCCCAGACAACCATTCTGTTTTTCACTTTTGGTACAGTAATCAATACATTTATGAGAGATTCAAGACTTTACTATAAAATGGGATTTGTGTTAGATAATTTGGCCCTACTATAGGCTAACGTAAGCATTCTGAGCATGTTAAGATAGGCTAGGCAAGCTGTGATATTCTGTAGGTAAAGTGTATTAAATGTATTTTTGACTTATCATATTTTCAACTCATGATAGGTTTATCAAGATATAACCCCATCATAATTTGAGGAAGATCTGTATTGAATTTATACTGCCTTTTTGAAAAGTAAGTCTCTTAGGACATTGAAGTGGTGATAGAGGTAAAGAAAATATGCACAGGTGTGGAATTTCATAATCCAGAATCATTATAAGGCAGTGTAGTACAATGATTTAATATCTCTAGCTCTACCACTTACTAGTTGTATGAACTTGAGCAAATTATTTAACCTTGCAAAGCTTTGGTTTCCTCAGTCTTTCTTAAGAAAACATGGGATAGTTGTCAGATTTAAGAGAGAAAGCATTCTCACATGTTTTTACTATACTATAGAGCATTTGGATAAAATCAGAGAGAGAGGAAAACTGGAAGTCTTATTCCACTCTCAAGAATTCTTGACTGCCTGTTGTTAGCACTTCATATCCTAAAAGGAGACGAAGGCAATCAGTAGAGTTGTCATGTTCAGCGCAGTTCATGACAAATGAAAAATCTGTCATAATTAAATGCATAACCAAAACTTAAGAACGTGAGAGAAGAAATGTGATTTTCTTATCTGAGACCCAAAAGGGTAGGAGTCCAAAGAGCTAGGAAACTATCAAAAGTATAATTCTGACCATGTGAACATAAATTAATCGAGGAATTAAGAAAAGATTTTTTTATTTAAACTGTGGCTACAAAAATAGGAAGATTCTTCTCAGGGTGAATATAAGAGAACTTCAATGAGCAGTCTATCTAATACACTAAGTTCCAAATAAGTTTGGAATTTTATTTTTTTTAAGATTTTGTTTATTTATTTGACATGGAGAGATCACAAGTAGGCAGAGAGGCAGACAGAGAGAGAGGGGGAAGCAGGCTCCCTGCTGAGCAGAGAGCCCGATGTGGGGCTCGATCCCAGGACCCTGAGATCACGACCTGAGCTGAAGGCAGAGGCTTAACGCACTGAGCCAACCAGGTGCCCAAGTTTAGAATTTTAAAACATGCCATGCATAACTAAAATATGTTGTTTGATTTTGCTTAAAAGATTAAGGGCAACCAAGAGTTTTATTGTTTAGAACCTGTGATGTTTCAACACATGGCAAAGATAATAAAACACTACCCCATTATTTTTCCTCTCAAAGATGAATGATCTTTGGTCTAGAAAGAGTGGAACAACCATTGGTACAAGAAAGCTGAAGTAAAAAATAGGTGGGAGTTTATTTAAAATGTGCAAATATAGGCATATATGGACATATATACATAGATAGAGATAAATAAATTCAGTTCTTCCAGTTTAGTTTATTTATATCTCAGGGCAGTAAAAGTTCATATAGATAATCCTGCTAAACATTTATTGATAAAATTGAAGTTTTGTGGAAAACTGTGGAAGTACGAGGAAACTAACGATGGATAAATTGCATTTAAAATTTAAATTAAAAAAAAAAAAAGAATTTGTGGTGCCTGGGTGGTGCAGTCACATTAGCATCTGACTCCTGGTTTCAGTTTGGGGCATGATCTCGGGGTCATGAGATCAAACCCTCGACCAGCTCCACGCTCAGGGTGGACAAAGTCCACGTAAGATTCTCTCTTCCTCTGCCCCCCTACTCCCTGTGCATGTGTTCTCTCTGTCTCTCTGTCTCTCTCAAATAAATAATCTTTTTTAAAAATCATCATATTATATGCCAATGAACTAGACATTAATTCTGGAAATGATTTTTTTTTCTTAAGATTTTATTTATTTATTTGACAGTCAGGGAAGGAGAGAGAGAGAGAGCAAGAGAGAGTACAAGCAGGGGGAGCAGCAGGCAGAGGGAAAAGGAAAAGCAAGCTCCCTGCTGAGCAAAGAGCCCAATGCGGGGCTCGATCCTAGGACTCTGGGATGGATATGACCTGAGCCTAAGGCAGATGCTTAACCAACTGAGCCATCCAGGTGCCCTTCTAGAAATGATTCTTAAGTATAAGATGATTTACAATCTAGGAAAGCAGAATGAATGTGTGATTACCATTGTTCCTATGGAATACCACTAACCTGTAACAAGATGTTTGGAAACCCCAATCTTGTTCCTTTCTTTTTTACCTATTTCAAATATATGTGTACCTTGTGACTCAAGTAAAAAACTATATAAACCACCTTGACTTATTTCCTTCCTTCCCTCTCCCCGCATATCCAGTTCATTATTAACTCCTATTGATCCTATTTATAAAAGCATGCACTTTCTGTCATCTTCCCTCCGTGTCTGTTGCTTCCACCTAATCAAACCATCACCATCCGCCTAGATTATTGCAGATGCCTATTTCTACTTCTAACTCCTGCAGCCTATCCTTGACCCAGTTGTCAGAGTAGTCATTTTAAATCATGTGTCTGAATCATTTTGTCCTCTGCTTAAAATCCTCTGATGGGTTTAAATCCTACCTGAAACACAAATCTCCACTCTACCTCAGTTTACTAGACCCTATGAACTGTAGGAGAAATTATGGAAGAAACCCAGAACATATCACTTCCACCTATTGAATCACCATTTCTGTGGATGAGACCCAGAAATCTGTATTTTCAGAAAGCTCCCGGGTGATTCTGATAATGTCTAGTTTGGGGACCAACTAGACAAGATCCCTTCTATGCTCAGGTTGTGTATGTTGTCAATTAACTTACAATTCTTACATGTTCTACTATAATGTAACTGATGTTTGGTAAATATTTTATTATAATGCCATTGTCATTATCTTTAGCAAACAGTTTTTGCCTATTTTTATGGTCACTAGAGATTCCTAGTGCCAAAATTGACATTACTTTCTAGAGCAGGTATGTACCAAAGGTAGCTGAGGAGTGCTATTCAAAGTCAATCTTCTGAGCCATGGTTTCCGACCCCTTGCTTCTATGTTTGCAGAACCTTTGAGCAATATAAAAGGAGCTTGCCTGTCTAAATGAATGAACTAATAGCCATAATGTGCTGTCATGATCTGTTTTCCATGGCCAAGTGGTTATTATGTACTTGGTAACTCTCTGCTCCTACCTCTCACTTTTCTCCAAGAAGCAATCCAGCATGACACCTAATAGTGAGGTTTTTGATGAAACACACATACTGCACAGAAGCCTTTTTACAAAACAGCACAACTCAACAGAGACCAATTTTAAATTGCAGAATTTTAAAACTATGGTTCATTTGGTAGCTATACAGTAATGTCAATAGCAACAAATGTTATGTGAGAAAAACATGCAAAAGACTGTCTTTGTGTAAATTATATAGAACTATCAACATTAAGGTAGCATGATTGATTTCCTCTAAATTACTCACACTGGGGTAATTAAAGGCTTTCATTTTATCCTTATACTCTGGGGCTTTTCATACTGTTGGAGGGTTCTGGGTCAAATGGGTGCCAGGGCAAGGCCCTTACAAACTGTAAGAAATCCAGTTTTATAGCTCAAAGCTGGCTGCTTTAATTATGGGTCCTTTTAAGTGTTTTTCTTTGAATCCCTCTAAAATGTTGCCTTTTCTTTTGCCCAGCTTTCTGTTACATTCTCATTTACTTCAGCAGATGATGGTTTTATGAATAGGACCTATTGGAATAAAAAAAAGGATTTCAAAATTGCTCTTCATTTCCCCAAAGCTGCCTGCTCTCAATGGGTCTGAGCCAGTTCTAAGGCCCCTGTTGTGGAGAATGGTGTATATATTCTTATGGTCATATTGAGTATTTGAAAACATGAAAGATCTTACAGCATGCGGATGTGCTCAGGATTTTTATAGAAGGTTCATTGATTCTAAGTCTCATGTTACCAGCTTGGTTGTCCCCTATATAATAATCAAAGCCCTAAAGGGAGATTCTTTTTATTCTGTTTGGCTCAAGAACACAAGAAAGTTTCTTGATTGCCTCTTTTAATTATTTTTAAGTTTTTATTTAAATTCCAGTTAGTTGGGTCGTGGGTGGCTCAGTTGGTTGGACGACTGCCTTCGGCTCAGGTCATGATCCCGGAGTCCCGGGATTGAGTCCCGCATCGGGATCCCAGCTCCATGGGGAGTCTGCTTCTCCCTCTGACCTTCTCCTCACTCATGCTCTCTCTCACTGTCTCTCTCTCAAATAAATAAATAAATAAAATCTTAAAAATAAAATAAATTCCAGTTAGTTAATATACAGTGTAATTGTAGTTTCAGGTGTACAATATAGTGATTCAAGACTTCCATTCAACACGCAATGCTCATCATAGCAAGTGCACTCCTTAATCCCCATCACCCGTCTTCCTACCCACCTCCCATCAGTTTGTTCTCCATAGTTAAGAGTCTGTTTCTTGGTTTGCCTCTCTCTGTTTTTTTCCCCTTTGCTCATTTGTTTTATTTCTTAAATTCCACATATGAATGAAATTTTATGGTATCTGTCTTTCTTTGACTGACTTATTTCACTTAGCATAATACTCTAGCTCCATCCATATCGTTGCAAATGGCAAGATTTCATTCTTTTTGATGACTTAGTGATATTCAGTTGTGTATATAGACCATGTCTTCTTTATCCATTCATCTATAGATAGACATGGGCTGTTTCCATAATTTGGCTGTTGTAGATAATCCTGCTATAATTTTTTTTTCCCCTTTAGAGAGAGCGAGCTAGCAAGCAGCATGAGTAGGGGGTGGGGAGGGGTAGAGCAGGAGAATCTTAGGCACACTCCATGCTGAGTGTGGAGTCTGACATGGGGCTCAACCTCACAACCCCAAGATCATGGACTGAGCCAAAATTAAGAGTCAGATGCCTAACTGAGCCACCCAGGCATTCTGATAATGCTGCTATAAATGAAAGCATCAGGGTGCATGTATCACTTTGAATTAGTATTTTCATATTCTTAGGGTAGATGCCTAGTAGGGTAATTGCTAGGTCATAGGACATAGGGTAGTTCTATTTTTAACTTTTTGAGGAGCCTTCACACTGTTTTCCAGGTTGGCTGTACCAGTTTGCTTTCCCACCCAGCAGTGCACAAAGGTTCCCCTATTCCACATCCATACTAACATCTGTGTTTCTCGTGTTGTTGTTTTTACTCATTGTAGTTTTGATTGCATTTTCCTGATGATCAGTGATGTTGAACATCTCTGCATGTGTCTGTTGGTCACTTATATGTCTTCTTTGGGAAAATGTCTATTCATGTTTTCTGCCCATTCTTTAATTAGATTATTTGGTTGAGTTTTATAAGTACTTTATATGTTTTGGATACTAAACCTTTATCAGCTTTGACATTTACAAATATCTTCTCCTATTCTTTAGGTTGCTCTTTTAGTTCTGTTGATTGTTTTCTTTGCTATGCAGAAGCTTTTTATTTTGATGTAGCCCCAATAACTTATTTGTGCTTTTATTTCGCTTGCCTCCAGAGACATGTGTAGAAAGTAGTTGCTATGGCCTATGTCAAAGAGGTTACTGTCTGTGTTCTCCTCTAGGATTTTTACAGTTTCAGTTCTCAAATTTAGGTCTTTAATCCATTTTGAATTTATTTTTGTGTTTGGCATAAGAAAACGGTCCAGTTTCATTGTTTCGCATGTTGCTGTCCAGTTTTCCCAACACCATTTGTTGAAGAGACTGCATTTTTTCCATTGGATATTCTTTCCTGCTTAACCATATAGTTCTGCGTTCATTTTTTGGTTTTCTATTCTGTCCTCTTGATCTATGTGTCTGTTTTTGTGCCAGTACCATACTGTTTTGATTACTACAGCTTTATAATATAACTTGAAGTCCAAAATTGTGATGCCTCCAGCTCTGCTTTTCCTTTTTAAGATTGCTTTGGCTATTTGAGGTATTTTGTGTTCCTTACAAATTTTAGGGTTGTTTGTTCTAGCTCTGTGAAAAACGTTGCTATTGGTGTTGAGAAAATTGGACAGCCACATGCAGAAGAATGAAACTGGACTATTGCCTTACACCATACATATAAATAGACTCAAAATGGATGAAAGACCTTAATATGAGACAGAAATCCATCAGAATCATAAAAGAGAACACAGGCAGCAACCTCTTCAGCCTCAGCCACAGCAACTTCTTGCTAGACATGTCTCCAAAGACAAGGGAAACAAAGGCAAAAATGAGCTATTAGGACTTCATACAAGATAAAAAGCTTTTGCACAGCAAAGAAACAGTTGACAAAACCAAACAAGGACCTACAGAATGGGAGAAGATACTTGCAAGTGACATATCAGATAAAGGGCTAATATCCAAAATCTATAAAGAACTTATGAAACTCCACACCCAAACAACAAATAATCCAATCAAGAAATAATCAGAAGACATGAACAGACATTTCTGCAAAGAAGACATCCAAATGGCCAACAGACACAAGAAAAAATATTCAACATCACTTGGCATCCAGGAAATAAAAATCAAACCACAGTGAGATACCACCTCACACCAGTCAAAATGGCTAAAATGAACAAGTCAGGAAATGACAGATGTTGGCAAAGACGCAGAGAAAAGGGAACCCTCCTACACTGTTGTGGGAATGCACGTTGGTGCAATCACTCTGGAAAACACTATGGAGGTTCCTCAAAATGTTGAAAATAGAGCTATCCTACGACCCAGCAATTGCCCTACTGAGTATTTACCCAAAGATAGAAATGTAATGATCCGAAGGGGCATGTGCACCCCAGTGTTTCTAGCAGCAATGTCCACAATAGCCAATCTACGGAAAGAACGCAGATGTCCATCAGATGAATGTATAAAAAAGATGTAATATAGATATACGATGGAATAATGCATAGCCATCAGAAAATGAAATCTTGCCATTTGCAATGATGTGGATGGAACTAGAGGGTATTATGCTAAGCAATGTAAGTCAATCAAGAAAGACAATCATCATATGATCTCACGTATATGTGGTATTTAAGAAACAAGACAGAGGATCAGAGGGGAAGAGAGGAAAAAAATGAAACAAGGTGAAACAGAGAGGGAGACAAACCACAAGAGACTCTTAATCATAGGAAACAAACTCTGGATTACTCCAGGGGAGGTGGGTGGAGGGACGGGGTAACTGGATGATGGACACTGGGGAGGGTATGTGTTGTAATGAGCACTGGGTATATAAGGCTGATGAATCTCGGACCTGTATCCCTGAAACAAATAATATATTATATGTTAATTAGTTGAGTTTAAATTTTAAAAAGGTAAAAATACAAAAAAAGATACTGTTGGTATTTTGACAGGGATTATATTAAATACATAGTAGATTCCTTTGGGTAGAATGGACATCTTAATAACATTTATTCTTCCAATCCATGAGTGTGGAATGTCTTTCTATTTTTTTGTGTCATCTTCAATTTCTTTCATCAGTGTTTTATATAGTTTTGTGAATACAGGTCTTTCACCTCTTTGGTTTATTCATAGATAATTTTATTGGTTTTGGTATAATTGCAAATAGGATTGTTTTCTTAATTTCTCTGTCTGGTGCTTTATTATCAGTGTATAGAAAAGCAACAGATTTCTGTACATTGATTTTATATCCTACAACTTTACTGAATTCATTTATCAGTTTTAGCTATTTGTGTGTGTGTGTGTGTATGTAGTGTTTAGGGTTTTCCATATTAGAGTATCATGTCATCTGCAAAAGTGAAAGTTTCACTTCTTCCTTGCCAATTTGGGTACATTTTATTTCTTTTTGTTCTCTGATTGCTGTGGCTGGGACTTCCAGTACTCTATTAAATAATAGTGGTAGGAGTGGACAGCCCTGTCTTGTTCCTGGCTGTAGAGGAGAACCTCTCAGTTCTTCACCATTGACTGTGTGTTTTTCATGTATGGCCTTTATTATGTTGAGGTATGTTCCCTCTAACCTACTTTGTTGAGAGCTTTTATCATGGATGGATGTTCCACTTCATCAAATGCTTTTTTACGTCTTCTGAAATGATCATAGGGCTCTTATCCTTTCTTTTATTACTGCGGTATCACATTGATTGGTTCGTGAATATTGAACCACCCTTGCAATTGATTGCCTCTTGCTAGTTGTTTTCCTCAGCAATCAGATCCTAAAACCTTCTGTGAATGCCAGAAAATAGATTATTTCTTTGATACTTGTTGATCACATGAGGTTATTGTGAGTCTTAGATGGACATGAAGAGAAAGGTGAATTAGAATTGTAACTCCTTAAAAATTCTCAAGAGTTTATTTAAAGATTAGTTGACTTTTCTTCAATAAGTAGGAAAAAACATTCCCTCAATGTATATGATGTAGTCTGATTTGAGGATCTTTGGATGACATTTTTAAAGATTGTCATGAAACTTTTGTTGAGAACAGACCAACAAGACTCCTTTTGATACCTGCTATTATCAGTGCTAAGAGTCAGAAGACTTCCAACTTTATGCTCTTACTGAAATTTAGGAGTTTCCTTTGTTTACGTGAAGGTTCACAGTAACTTCATTTGCAATAGCCAAAACCTGGAAACCACACAAATGTCCTTCAGTGAGTGAATGGATAAATAAACTGTGATAAGTCCATACAAGGAATACTATTCAGTAATTAAAAGGAATGAAGTATTGATACATGCTACAACTTCCATTACTCTCAAAGACATTGTGCTAAAAGAAGCCAATCTCAAGGAAAGAGAGAAAAGAAAGGAAGGAAGGAAGGAGGGAAGGAAGGAAGGAAGAGGGAGAATCCTGTTTGATTCCATTTACACAGCATTCTGAAAAAGAACTGTAGTGGTGGAGAACATCAGTGGTTGCCACAGGTTAGGTATGGGAAGAGGGTGTGACTACACAAGAAGAGTAGAGTAGAGGGAGTTTTTGGGTGATGGAACTATTTTGTGTCTTGATTGTGGTAGGGTTAAAATAATCTATAAATATATTAAAATTCATAAAACTATATAACATCCCCCCCAAAGTTAATTTTACTATAATCTGTTTTTAATTAAAATCTTTTCATGGGAGCACCTGGGTGGCTCAGTCTGTTAAGTGTCCAACTCTTGATTTTGGCTCCGGCCATGCTCTCAGAGTCCTGGGGTCCAGCCCACTGTGGAGCTCCATGATAAGTGGGGAGTCTTCTTGAGGATTTTTCTCCCCCTCTTCCCTCCTCCCATTCGTGTACTATTTTTCTTTCTCTCTCTCTCTCCCTCTCTCAAATAAATAAATCCTTTAAAAAATTAAGTATTTAAATGAAAGTTTTCTCCTACCATTGATTCTCTTGGGATCTTCCATTTTGATGCCACATTAAATTTCCCAAAGAACATGTTGGTAGTTATTTCCATAGACTCCTCATTTATCATGCTATATAAAACAGCAGTTTTCAAGCATTCTTATGGAATGCTTAAGGACCCCTTTACATTCTTAAATTTTATTGAGGACCCCAAAGAACTTCAATATACATTATATCTTTTTTTTTAAAAGATTTTATTTATTTATCAGAGAGAGAGAGGGAGAGAGAGCGAGCACAGGCAGACAGAATGGCAGGCAGAGGCAGAGGGGGAAGCAGGCTCCCCGCCGAGCAAGGAGCCCGATGCGGGACTCAATCCCAGGACCCCAGGACCACAACCCGAGCCGAAGGCAGCTGCCCAACCAACTGAGCCACCCAGGCGTACATTATATCTTTTTAATGTAGGTTATATCTATTACGTATATTAGGAATTAAAACAAATATTCATTTAAAAATAATACTAAACCCATTACATATTAAAGCAAATAATGTATCTTTATGAAAACTATGTTTTCCAAAACAACAACAAAAAAAATTAGTGAGAAGAACATCATTGCTTTAAGTTTTTGCAAATCTCTTTTGTGTCTGCCTCAATAGAAGACAGCTATTTTCTCACATCTGCTCTGCATTCAATCTGTTGTGATGTCGCATGTCATATACCTCCTGGAAAATTTCACTGTACACTTATGAGAGAATGAAAGTGAAAAAGACAAGTAACATCTTAGTGAATTTTTTTTTTTTTTTACCATCCTTAGACTATTACCCTTGAGGACCACTGCTATTGAGATAGCAGCAACATGGGCAGTCCTCACTTTATATATTCAGTGACGACTGTGTATTAATTTACCATCAGACCCTGATTTTCTTTACGAAGATTTTCAACCATAGTCCTTAACTGACTACTATGTGGGTTTTTTTTTTTTTTAATTTCCAGTGAATTTATAGGTCTTTGGTACCTTGTATTGAATTAGCCTTAGTTCTTAAATTTTTGTTTTGTATTCACAGTTCAGTTGCAAGGTGTTTTTTGGCATATAAACATAACCTCATAATGTCTTTCTCATCTTAATGCCAGATTTTTGAAGCTTCAGAAATAGATGCTTCAATGAAATTAAAATATGTATTATAGATCTAGGAATGGCTCTAAATGGTACCACTATGTAAGGAAGAGGTAACAGTTAACTAACTCAGATTTCTGTGTTTTAATTCCACAAATGCCTCCTGAATTTTCATGATTTCTTCAGTAGATGAATGTTGGGCCTCTTCTCTGTGTACATCCCCATGGAAGGCAGTTCTGGGGATTCAGAAAGGAACAGCGAAAAAACCAACAACAAAACAAAAAGACAACCTACTGAATGGGAGGTGTTTGCAAAGGATATGTCTAATAAGAGGATAACATCCAAAATACAAGAACTTTATAACCCAATAAGAAAACACAAATAATCTGATTAAAAATGGGCAGAGAACCTGAATAGATGTTATCCAAAGAAGATGTCCCAATGGCCAGTAGACATATGAAAAGATGCCTGATATTACAAGCATCAAGAAAATGCAAAACAAAGCAATGGGAGATAGCACCTCACACCTGTCAGGATGGCTAAAATCAAAGACAAGAAATAACGAGCGTTAGCAAGGATGTGGAGAAAAGGGAATCCTTATGCACTATTGGTGGTAATGTAAACTAGTACAGCCACTATGGAAAACAGTAGGAAGGCTTCTCAAAAAATTAAAAATAGAACTCCCACATAATCCAGTAATTCCACTACTAGGTCTTAACTATTAAGGAAGAAGAATTTTCTCTGCCTTTCAATGTCCTTCCAGTTGGACTAAGAATCAAATTGACATGAAACAGATTAATGGGAGAAAATAAAATTTAATACTGTACATAACAGGGATTCTACCCATACATGGAAATTCCAAAAATGGGCAGCATGGTACTTATAGGAGCTAAAGACAGCGTAGAGTCTGAGGAAACAAAGGGGAGAAAGACCATTAACAAGAAGGTGAAAGGAGATGTTTAAAAAGAAAAGTTGCCTTATTATGCAAATGTTTCTTAGAGAAAGAGGAATCTATGTTAATAGCTTTCTTCCTGGTACAGGCCTGCTTTTGAGGGGAAGGTAAAGAGATTTAACTGAATCTTCTGAGTTTTTATCGGGGTTATTTGGTCTGTTTGTTCTTTAAATTTTTTTTTTTTTTTAAGATTTTACTTACTTATTTGACAGAGATTGCAAGTAGGCAAAGAGGCAGGCAAAAAGAGAGGAGGAAGCAGGCTCCCTGCTGAGTAGAGAGCCCGATGTGGGGCTTGATCCTAGGACCCTGGGATCATGACCTGAGCCAAAGGCAGAGGCTTTAACCTGCTGAGCCACCTAGGTGCCCCGGTTTTTATTCTTTTTAACTGAAAACTGTCTTCATGCCATAGTGGCCCATCTTGGGGCAGTCTGCCCTTGGCCCCTACATTATCCATAGAGAGCCAAAACATGAATTCAAAAAGATACATTCACTCCTATATTTATTGCCATGTTATTTACAATAGCCAAGATACAGAAGCCAAGATGAATGAAAAAAGACATGAGATAGATAGATTTAGATATATCTAGATATATAGCTTGTTTAAGAAATCACATCTATGGGTACCTGGGTGGCTCAGTGGGTTATAGCCTCTGCCTTCAGCTCAGGTCATGATCTCTGGGTCCTGGGATGAAACCCCGTATCCGGCTCTCTGCCTACTTGTGATCTCTGTCTGTCAAATAAATAAATAAAATCTTTAAAAAAAAAAAAAAAAGGAAAGAAATCACATCTATGAGAACTTATAGACTATACAGAGCCCAGTTCTATCTGACACTAAAGCTAATATTCTAAACTACTAGGCTGCCCCAGCTACCTACCCCTCAGGGTTGGACTCCTCTCTTTCTTATGCTATGCACAACTAAATTATGTATTTTCTGCTTCTGAAGTGCCTATTGTCTTCCAGAGACCATAGTTCTACCTAACACACTTGAAGGGTTTGGCACACTTCCGTAAGTAAATTCTTACCTAGGATGGCCACATCTTTTGGAGCCAGGGTCCTTTACATAGTATATGCTAGTAAATTACCATTCCTTTTTACTGACCTTTCTTACCTCATCCCCTTCATGATCCTCCATTCCCTTCTTATAAGCTTCCTGTTAGATTTATTGCTCTCTACAGCACTTTGCATATACTGTCATCATAACACCAGCCATATTATGTATTCATTATTGGGCTAGCTATTTCCTCTGGTTTACCTGTAAATATTCAAAGATAGTCACTTACTCTTCTGTATACTCTTATCACCAAACACAGAACTGACACATAGTAGGTTCTCAGATCATCTTTAATGGGATATATGAAAATAAAATTTGTGTTGATGATTTTGGAGTGGGAAAATAGAGATCTAATGGCATATGGAATATTATCATTTTTGAAATTTTACTCTTTAAACTTTTTCTTAGAATAATTTGTTTATTAACAGGTCCATCTCAGGGGAATATAAAGATCTATTTGGGACATTTAGGAAAATTATTTTTAAGAGTTCTAAGCAGAAGGGTTATGTGCCATCTGGCTTTACATTTATTGGTAGCCAACTCTCACAAGAAACCATGAATCCTTTCTTTACAAATACCAGGTGGAAAATAAATACTAGCTCAATGGACCTCCTTTTGCTACTTGAATTACTTAGCAGCACATGAGTGGATCCATAATATTCCATTTTAAACCAAGCAGACCATTTTTGCTAGATTGATTCATTGAGATGAACAGCTAAAACTAGTTAAAATCCATCATCATATCCCTGCATTAATTTCAAAATGAATTTATTTGGTGTTAAATGGACATTTGTTTTTATTATCTCAAAGATTGGGCTTTTCCTCCAGTAAAACAGAATAATGTATCTATATGGTGTTCTAACTTGAACAGTACATAAAGATTAGTAAATAAGGCTCCATTAAAAATACTTATAATGTAAGTAACATGAGTCCCAGTAGCATTTCTAATGTCCATTAATGCTTATTCTGAGGATCAGAGCTCATTTTACTGAGCCATTTAGTCAAACCGTGTGATTATTTAGAAAGTTAATTCATGCATACTAAAATCTAGCTTAAGTAATGCAGAGGGTAGGAGGTAAAACTCTATGGAGACGGTAGTCCTTTTTGTTATTTAATGATCAGCCATAATTAACTTGCAAATTTGAAATAATTAGAACAAATTAAAGGTATTTAACTTTGCCTCCCTAAAGAAAAATTCAAATTGCACCAAATGCAGCTTTAAATTATTCAAATCTCAAAGGTCTGGGCTAGATTTTTTTTTTTTTATAATGCTTTTTCTATGATGAGAATACCAATCTGCTTTTTGTCAGAAGGCATCCTATCAAGTAATTGTTCTTTGTGTTTAATAAATGACAGCTATTCTTCTTTGTAAAAGTATTCCAGTCTCCCAAGACTACATCAGCATTTCCGTGGCATTTTAATTCAATAAAACAAAAGGTTAATGTTTTTCTACTTTTTAAGGAATGCAAATACAAGTGGTATTCAGTTGGTCCTGAGTGACATTTAATATTTGCCATTCAAGCTCAGACAGACTATCGCGATACGAGATTTGGGCAAAATAGTGAGGGAGCTTTGGATTATTAGAATTTTATTGAACTTGAAGAACTGAAAATGTTTTTCATTTCCCTGTCCTAAGTCAGGGCTACTCAGTTTCCCATTTAGTATGTTATAATATTAGAATATGGATAAAATGTTAGTGACTTTAGAGTGACTAACACAGTGCAAGCGGTCCTAAACACCATGAGTTTAACCTCTTTTCTGCTACGGTCTTGAATTTGATCATTTTGCCATCACTTTAGCAGCTCCAACAGATGCTAAACACAAATACCAGACAACTACTGGTAATAATTTCATCATATCAATGAATGAAGTTGTCCCATATTAGTCAGAGCCCCTCAGTGAATTTTGTACACATTTCATCTGATCTGTATGAAGTGATAAACACTGATCATCTGACAATTAGGGTTTGACTTTATGATGCCTCACACAGTTAATAAGATAGAAAATACATGGTCGGTGAATCTTTTCTTTTAGTAGTCAGGTTTCTATAGTTTTGAAAATAAGATATAGTTATTTAAAAAGACAGTTATTTTTATATATTGCAGTGTATCTTTAAGTTTATTTGGTAAAGTTTTCCCTGCTGTTTCTTTTAACTTTATTTTTAAATCAACTTTATTGAATATAATTTACACTTAGTAAAATGCACACATCAAGTTTAGAGTGTTTTAACAAATAGATACACTTGTGTAACTAACATCCGAATTAATATAGGAAGTATCCATCATCCAGAAAGTACTTTGTGCCACTTTGCAATCCCCGGACAAACCCCTGGCCCAGGCAACCAGTGATCTGATTTCTGTCACTCAGGATAGTTTTGCATGTTTTAAATCTTCATATAAATGAAATCATACTATATGCATATATCTGACATTTTTGCTTACCATATTTTTTAGATATATTTGTATGTTGCTGCATATTACATTAGTCCATTATTTTTTAATTCCTGAGTAATAGTTCATTGTATAAATATACCACAACTTGTTTATCAGTTCATTTATTGATGGACATTTAGATTGTTTCCAGATTTAACAGGGAGGGAGGAAAGAAACTGAGCTGTTATAAACATTTGTGTAGAAGTCTCTTAACAGGCATGTTTCTTTCTCTTAAGTAAATATCTTGGAATTGAATTGCTGTATCATATTGAGCACATGCAAGTGATGGGGAAGGGACAGAGGGAGAGGGAGTAAGAGAATCTCAAGCAAGTTCCATGTCCAGCAGGACAACACAGGGCTTGATATCACAACCCTGAAATCATGATCTGAGCCAGACTCAGGAGTCAGCTGCTTAACTGACTGAGCCATCCAAGCACTCTATGTTTTTGTTTTTGTTTTTAAGATTTTACTTATTTATTTGACAGACAGAAATCACAAGTGGGCAGAGAGGCACGCAGAGAAAGAGGGGAAAGCAGACTCCCCGCTGAGCAGAGAGCCTGATGCAGGGCTCGATCCCAGAACCCTGATATCAGGACCCAAGCAGAAAGGCAGAGGCTTTAACCCACTAAGCCACCCGGGTGCCCCTCTGTTTATTTTTAACTATATGTGAAACTACTAAATTATTTTCCAAAATGATAGAACTTCACAGTCCTACCAGAAAAATACCTGAGTTCTGTTTGCTCCTCATCATTGCCAAGGCTTAGTATAATCAGACTTATTCATTTTAGCCATTTTAGTGGATGTGAAATGATATCTCATTGTGATTTTTGTATACTGATGACTCTAATGATAATGTGTGTCTCTTAATGTTGTTTATTGGCCATTCATTCAAAAATATCTGTTCAAATCTTTTGACCATTTTTAATTGGGTAAACAACCCAAGTATTGAACATATAATTGTTTGTATATTTGTATATATATCCTTTGTCAACATATATTGTGATTATTTCTCCCTGTGTATGACTTGCCTTTTTATTTCCTTAATGGTGTTTTTGAAGAATAAGACTTTTTTTTTAATTTTTTATTTAATTTTTTTTAAAAGATTTTATTTATTTATTTGACAGACAGAGATCACAAGTAGGCAGAGAGGTAGGCAGAGAGAGAGAGAGAGGGAAGCAGGCTCCCTGCGGAGCAGAGAGCCCGATGTGGGGCTCGATCCCAGGACCCTGAGATCATGACCTGAGCCGAAGGCAGCGGCTTAACCCACTGAGCCACCCAGGCGCCCCTTAAATTTTTTATTTTTTATAAACATATATTTTTATCCCCAGTGGTACAGGTCTGTGAATCGCCAGGTTTACACACTTCACACCACTCACCAAAGCACATACCCTCCCCAATGTCCATAACCCCCTTTCTCCCAACTCCCCTCCCCCCAGCAACCCTCAGTTTGTTTTGTGAGATTAAGAGTCACTTATGGTTTGTCTCCCTCCCAATCCCATCTTGTTTCATTTAGAAGAATAAGACTTTTTACTGATGAAGGTTTCCTTATGTTTCCTTATGAGAGTTGTACAGTTTTAACTTTTACATTTAAGTCTGATTTATTTCAGATACACTCTCACGTGTAGTGTGATGTAGGGCTCAATGTTCATTTTTTTCTATACAGATACTCAGTTTTTCTAGCACCATTTGTTAAAAAAAAAGCTATTTTTTCTTCACTGAATTGTCTGATGCCTTTTCAAAAGTCAATTAGATATGTATACACACACACACACCCATTTATGGGTTTCTAGTCCATTGATCTATCATCCCATTGATAAGAATGTCCATTCTTATGTCAGTGTCATACAGTCTGTACTACTTTAGCTTTATAGTAAATTAATGAATCTTGAAGTCAGATAGTTTATGTCTTCAGCTTCACATTTCTTGTTAAAAATCCTTTTGGCTATTCTAGGTTCTTTTGTTTACATTTTAGATTGCGTTTACCAGTTTCTATTAAGGAGCTAGAAATATGATTAGATCGTTTTGGAGTAGAATTGACATCCTAAAAACATTGAATTTTCTAATCCGTGAACATGGTGTATCTCTTCATTTATTAGGGTCTTTTAAAATTTAACTCAGTAATACTATGTAGTTTTCAGTGTAACAGTCATGCACACTTTTCACTGAACTTATTGGTGGTATATAAAAAGAATATTGATTTTTTTTAATATTTACCTTTATACTATAGTCTTGATAAATGCATATATTCTAGCAGGGTTTTTGGTTTGGTTTGGTTTGGTGGCTTTTTGTTTTGTTTTGTTTTAGGGATTTGGGGGTTTTTTTTGGTAGATTCCTTGGAACTTTCAAGTTCACAGTCACATTGTCTGAATAATAGCAGCCTTTCCAAGCTTTATGCCTTTTGTTTCTTATTCTTGCCTTATTGTATTGGCTAGAACTTCCAATAAAATATTGAATAGAAGGGGTTAAAGAAGACATCCTTGCTTTGTTCTCAAGGACAGGAAATTCTGTAATTCATCAATAAATATTGTGTTAAATATCGGTTTTTGACAGACGCTCTTTATCAGATTGAAGTAAGTTCCCTTTGCTTCCTAGTTTGCTAAACATGTTTATCCGGATTTTACCATGCTTTTTCTGCATTTATTTATATAACTTTATGCTTTTACTGCTTTATTCTTCTAATGTGATGATTTACATGGATTTATTTTTGAATGTTAAGCCATCATTGCATTTTGGAAAAATACTCATTTGGCCATGATGTAGTACCTTTTTATATATTGCTGGATTTGATTTGCTAATATTTAGTTGAATATTCTTATGTCTATGTTCATGAGGGAATCTAGTTTGTAATATTCCTTTATTTTAATTACTTAATCAGTTTTTGGTATCACACGGTAACATAATAATGAGCTGAAAAGTGTTCCTTCCTATTTACTGAAAGCTTGTGTAAGACTTTTAATATTTCCATTAAATATGTTAAAATTTATAAGTGAAGCTATCTGGTCAGTTTTCTTTGTGGGAATGTTTGGTTATGAATTCCATTCCTTTAATAAATATAATGCTATTCATATTTTTTATTTCTTCTTGAGTCAGTTTTAATAAATTATATTTTTCAAGAAATGTCTGCATTTGGGGCAGAAGACTTGAATGGACATTTTCCCAAAGAAGATATCCAGATGCCTGACAGACACATGAAAAGATATTCAACATTGGGGCGCCTGGGTGGCTCAATGGGTTAAAGCCTTTGCCTTCAGCTCAGGTCGTGATCCCAGGGTTGTGGGATTGAGCCCCGCATCAGGCTCTCTGCTCAGCGGGGGGCCTGCTTCCTCCTCTCTCTCTCTCTGCCTGCCTCTCTACCTACTTGTGATCTCTGTCAAATAAATAAATAAAATCTTAAAAAAAAAAGATGCTCAACATCACTCATCTTTAGGGAAATACAAATCACACCTGTCAGAATGGCTAAAATTAATAGTATGGAGGCTCCTCAAAAAGTTAAAAATAAAACTATCTTACAACAGAGAAATCACACCACTAGGTATTTACCCAAAGGCTACAAAGGGATTCGTGCACCCTGATGTTTATAGCAGCATTATCAACAATAGCCAAACTATGGAAAGAGCCCAAGTGTCCATCGAATGATAAATGGATAAAAATGTAGTAGGTATACACGTACACACACACACACACACACACACACACACACGATGGAATATTACTCAGCCATCAAGAAGAATGAAAGCTTGCCATTTGCAACAACTTGGAGCTAGACTGTATTATGCTAAGAGAAATAAGTCAGTCTGTCAGAGAAAGACAAATACCATATGATTTCACTCACATGTGGATTTTAGAAAACAAAACAGATGAACATATGAGAAGGGGAAAAAAGAGAGAGGGGGGAAGCAAGCCACAAGAGACTCTTAATATTAGCGAACAGACTGAGGGTTGATGGAGGGAAGTGGGTGGGGATGGGCTAAATGGGTGATGTGCATTAAGGAGGGCACTTGTGGTAAACACTAGATGTTGTATGTAAATGATGAATCTCTAAATTCTACTCCTGAAACCACTATTAGATTAGATTGTTACACTCCTGTAAACATTACACTATATACACTATATCTATATCTATATATATAGTATTAATATAAAATAATATTATATATATTATCTATTACACTATGTGTTAACTAACTAGAATTTAAATAAAAATTTGGAGGGAAAATCTGCATTTTTTTTGGAGTTCTTTTTTTTTTTAAAGATTTTATTTATTTGTCAGAGAGAGGGAGAGAGAGCGAGCACAGGCAGACAGAGAGGCAGGCAGAGGCAGAGGGAGAAGCAGGCTCCCTGCCGAGCAAGGAGCCCGATGTGGGACTCGATCCCAGGACACTGGGATCATGACCTGAGCCAAAGGCAGCTGCTTAACCAACTGAGCCACCCAGGCATCCCGGAAAATATGCATTTTATCACATTTCAGTTATTGAAGATAATGGCATTGTTACTCATGATTATCCTTAATATTTTTCTACTATCATTAGAATCTATAGTGATATCTCCTTTCTGATTTTTAACATTCATAAATTGAGTTTTTTTCTTTTTTATAGTTTGTCTTGGTAGAGAGTTATCAGTTTTATTAATATTTATAAAGGGCCCACCTTTGTGTTTCTTCTATTTGTCTATTTCATGATCTTCTACTCTTGTTTTCTTTCTCCTACTTACTTTATATTTAGTTTGCTCTTCTTTTTCTAGCTTTGTAAAATGTCTTATTATATCAATGATCTTAAACTTTTCCTATTTAATATAGGCATTTAAGTTATTTTCCCTCTAGTATCTTCTGTATCCCTCAAGTCTTGATAAGTTATATTTTCATTACCATTCATTTCAAAATATTTACTAATTTCACTTGTAATTTTCTTAACCTATGGATTGTTTAGAAGCATGTTACATAACTTTCAGATTCTTGAGATTTTTCTAGATGTCTCAGCTTTTATTTTTAACTCCATTGTGGTCAGATTCCATACTCTGTAAGCTTTCATTGTTTTGTAATATATTGAAATTTATTTTATGGTTCAACATACTTAGCTTGGTCAATAGTCCATGTGTATTTTCTTAAAATGTATGTTCTGTGAGTGCCTGGGTGGCTTAGTCAGTTAAGCATCCAATTCTTGATATCAACTCAGGTCTTGATCTTGGGGTCATGACTTCAAGCCCTGTGTTGGGCATGGAGCCTACTTAAAAAAAGAAAATGTATAATCTGCTGTGGAGTATAATATTCTGTACATGTCAGTTAAGTCAAATTGGTTCATAATGTTCAATTCTTCTTTAGCCTACTGAATTTTTATCTTTTTTCCATCAATTGATAATAAAAGGACATTAAAATCTCCCAATATGATTGTGATTTTCTCTTCTTTTTCCCTTGTCTTACCAAATTTACTATATGTATTTTGAAATACTATTTTAGATGCATATATAGTTAGGATTGTTTTGTGTGTCTGATGATTTTCCACTTTAATCACAATGGCATATTTCTCTTTATTTTTTATTGACTATTCTATTTGATATTATATAACTATTCCAATTTTCCACGTGTGCTATTTACATAGCACATCTCTTTCCATTCATCCTTTTATGTCAGTTTATTTATTCTTTCATATTTAAATTGTGACTCTTAAAGTACATATGGTTTAGGTTCTCCATTTTTCTCTCTAGTCTAATAATCTCTTCTATTTACTTGAGTGTTTAATTCATTTGAATTTAATTTAATAACACTGTCATATTTAGATATAGCATTTTGCTTTTTATTCTTCCTTTCTATTCATCCCATCTTTTCTTTGTTCCTCTATTTCTCCTTTTCTGTTTGTTTGTTTTGTTTTGTTTTGTTTTTGAGGTCATTAGGGGGAAAAATGAATTTTTTTCCATTTTCTTTTTTAATTCCTCTATTATTTCTTTGTTATCTCTTTTTAAATTTTCTTTAGTGAATTCTATAGGGACTGTAGTATGTTTCCTTAATTTATTGAAGTCTACGTGGCACTAATATTGTGCCACTTTATGTGGAATGTAAGAACTTTTCTATTGCATAGCTTATTTACTTATTCTTTGCAATATTATTGTCATAAACATTACAGCTTAGTGCACTATAAATCCCATAATACAGTGTTATCTTTTTGCTTTAAACAATGAGAGAAACATAAGAATATATAGACTTTTAGGGCCGCCTAGGTGGCTGAGTGGGTTAAGCATCTGACTCTTGGTTTCAGCTCAAGTCACGATCTTGTGGTTGTGAGATGGAGCCCCACATAAGGCTCTGCACTCAGTGTGGAATCTCCTCCAAATTCTCTCTCCCTCTCCCCCTCCATCATTCTGTCTCTCTAAATAAAAATAAAATCTTTTTAGAAAAAGAATCCTTTTATATTTATTCACCTATATACTATTTCCAATGCTTGCATTGCTTTCTGTAGATCCAGGTTTCCATCTTGGTCATTTTTCTCCAGCTTGAAAAACATTTTAATATTTCTTGTACTGCCAGTCTACTGACAACAGATTTTCTCTTTTTTGTTTATCTGAAAATGTTATTTCTCCTTCATGTTGCTTTTTTTTTTTTTTTAGTCTGTTTATTTTTGAGAGAAAGAGTGTGTGAGAAGTGGGGGAGGGACAGAGGGAGAGGAGAGAGAGAATCCCAAGCAGACTCCATGCTCAGTTCAGGGCAGAGCCCAATGCGGGCAGGGCAGGGCAGAGCTCAATCTCATGATAGTGAGATCATGATCTGAGCCAAAACCAAGAGTCAGAGGCGTAACCAACTGAGCCACCCAGGCACCCCTATTTCTTCTTCATTTTTGAAGGATATTTTCATGAGATGCAGAATTATGGGATGACAGGGTTTGTTTGGTTTTTTCCAGTACTTCAAAGATACTGTTCTACTTCCTCTTGCCTTCCTTGTTCTGATAAGAAGTTACTGTCAATATCACTATTCTTCTTTATGTAATAGACATGTTTATCTAGTTGCTTTAAAGATTTTCTTTATCTTTGGTTTTCAACAGTTTGACTGTAATCTATAGGTCAACATTTGTCATCAAATTTGGGAAATATTCTGTCCATTATTTCTTTAAAATATATTTTTTCAAAATGTTTTTTATTTCATTCTCAGTCTCTTTCTGCAGCCTCACTTATGTTTGTTAGACAGCTTAATACTGTCTATAAGCTCCTTGAGACTCTGATCATCTATCTTCAACATTTTTTTTCTCTGTGTTCTTCAAAGTGGGTCATTTCTATTGATTCTTGGATCTTTCATCTCCTTTTTTCTAGTTTTTATTATAATTTATATAATAAATTATAATAAATTTACATAATTTATTATAATAAATTATAATAATGATTATATTATATTTATATAATATTATAATTTATATAATTTATAATTTATATAATAAATTATAATTTATTATAATTATAATTTTTAGCTCTATATTTTTCATCTGGGTCTTTTCTAGACTCTCTCTCTCTCTGCTATTACTGCCTGTCTTTTCACTCATTAAGACCATGTTTTCCTTTATATCCATCAACATTTTTTTAATTTTATTTTATGTTTCAGTGTTCCAAGATTCATTGTTTATACACCACACCCAGTGCTCCATGCAATATGTGCCCTCCTTAATACTCACCACCAGGCTCACCCAACTCCTAACCCCCTTCCCTTCCAAAACCCTCAGTTTGTTTCTCAGAGTCCACAGTCTCTCATCGTTCATCTCCCCATCCAATTTCCCCCAATTCACTTTTCCATTCCTTCTCCTAATGTCCTCCACGTTATTCCTTATGCTCCACAAGTAAGTTAAACCATATGATAATTGACTTTCTCTGCTTGACTTATTTCACTCAGCATAATCTCCTCCAGTCCTGTCCATGTTGATACAAAAGATGGGTATTCATCCTTTCTGATGGAGGGGTAATATTCCATTTTATATATAGACCATATCTTCTGTATTTGTATGTCTGTTGAAGGGCATCTTGGCTCCTTCCCTAGTTTGGTGATTGTGGCCATTGATGCTATGAACATTGGGGTAATTATGGCCACATCAAAAAATGGGCAAAAGACATCAACATATTTATAATAGCTGATTTAAATGAAGTTTTTGTCTGTGCAAATCCAACATCTGGGCCATCTTTTGGTGAATTTTAAGTGATTGATTTGTTTTCCCCTTCACAGTGGGTCACACTCTCTATCTTTCTTGTGTTTGGCAATTTGAATTATATCCTATATATTATGGATGATGCATTTAGAGAAGTGGATTTTATTATCATTCTCTGAAGGTTGTTGATTTTTGTTCTTCTCAGCAACTTAATTACTTGCTAGTCACCTTGAACTGGGATAGGTTTGGATATATGCTTTGTGAGGGCAAATCTCTGGAAAGTCCCATGAGTTTTCCAAGCCCCTCTAAATTGGTAAGACTCAGTGTCTTTCTCCCTATGTATTTTGTCGTAGCTTGGTTTTAAGCTTTGTTAGAGGTTCATAATAAACATTTGTCTAGGTTGTAAACCTTTTGGTGTCTCAGCTAAAGTCCAGGACAGTAACATACCTCTTCATTCTTTGCCAGAACTCCTAATTTCTCCCAGCATTGTCCAATTTGCAGTACTTCCATATTTCTATTCTGCTTTCAATTTTCTAGCGCCCACTCTTAAGTAAGTCTTGCAGTGGAAAAGAAAACAAGAAATAGAGAAAATCTACAAGCTAAAAGTTGATGCTTTGAAAATATATGTAAAATTTGTAAGCCTTTTCAAGATTATCAACCTATTATAGAAAGAGAAAAAAATTACAGTATCAGGAATGAAAAAGAATCTATGTCACCAGAGAGTCTAACAATATTTTTTTAAGTAATAAAGGGATATTATGAACAATCTCTCATAGGTACATTTGATAACCTAAATGATATGAAGTCCTTGGAATTGACAATATACCAAAATTGTTACCCCAAAAATTAGGAAGTCTGAATAGCCTTATTCCTGTTGAGGGGATTTAATTTTTAATTAACAAATTTCCTACAAATAAAACTAGACTTGTGAATTTTACCCAACATCTAAAGAAGAAATAATATCAATCTTACACAGTTTCTTTCAGAGGCTAGTGTAGGGTTTCTCAGCCTTGGCACTATTGACATTTCAAATCACACAATAATATTTTGTTGGGGAGTTCTGTGTATTGCAAGTTGTTTAACAGCATCCCTGTCTTCACCCATTAGATGTCAGTAGCATCCCACCCCCACTTTGTGACAATCAAAAACCTCTGCAGACATTGCTAAATATCCTCTAGGTAACAAAATGTCCTCTAGAGAACTATTGGACTAGAGGAACAAAGAACTTACCCAACTCCTTTTGTGAGACCTAAACCAGGTAAAAGCATTAGAAGAAAAGAAAATGGCAAAGTGATCTCCCTCATGAACATAAATGCAAAACAAAAAAGTTCCTTAACAAAATACTAGCAAATTAAGTCCAGGAATATATGAAAAGGATAATCCAGTTTAATCAAGTACAGTTTATAGCAGGAGAGCAAAATTGTTTTAACATTTGAAAATCAATGTGATCTGCCATATTGACATAATAAAAGAAATCCAGTATCTCAAATAGATGCATAAAAAGCATTTAACATACCTCTTCCATTGCTCATACATTATAAGGAGAAGAAAATGGCCTGTCATTAAACTAGAAAGATGATAGAGGATATGGACAAAGATCACCTCTTTAGTGATGAACACTTTTAGGAATAAGGAAAGAATGTCCATACTTAGTACTTATATTTACATTGTACTGGAGGTCCTAGCTAGTGTGATCAGGCATAAAAAAATATTAGAAAGAAAAACGTAAAACTGTCTTTATTCTCAAATAGCATGACTGTAGACGTGGAAATATCCTAAAGAACCTACAGAAACAAGTACTAGAATTATTAAGTGGATTTAACATACTCACAGGATTCGAGTTAAAGTTCAACATACAAAAATCAATTTTATTTCTAAATAATACAATTAGCTGTCATATAGCAATAGAAAACAACAATTAGAATAGAAAATTTGCAGCAACATAAAAAGTCATCAAATACCTGGGAATAACTTAACAAGAAATGGACAAAATTTCTACATTGATCACTATAAAATACTGCTGAGATAAATTCAAGAAAACTTAATAAATGGGCAGAAAGATATACCATGTTCTTAAATTGGAAAACTCAATATTGTGAAGATACAAATTTTTTCTGAATTGAAGATTAGATTCAATGCAATTTCAGTCAAAATACCAGCTACTAATATAGAAATTGGCAAACATTCTAAAGTTTATATGGAAATATGAAGGGCCTAGAATAGCAAAAACAGTCTTTGCTATTTTAGAAGAGTGAATTGAAAAACTTGTGAACCTAAGTTTTGGTATATTAACTAAAGTTATACAATCAAGACAGGTTGTTATTCACATTAACATAGATAAATAGGTCAGTGGAACAGAATAGAGTCTAGAAATAGACCCAAACAGTCATATGTTCAATTTCTTTTTGACAAAGGTATCAAGCAAGTCTATGGAAAAAGTATCAAGCATAAAAAAATAATACTGGATATACTAGATATAGATATGGGGAAAAATGAACCTTGAGTCCTACTTCGCATCATACCCCAAAACTAATGGAGCTTGATCCACAGAAGAGGGCACCTTGGCACAGAATATCGGAGCTTGTGTGGGGTGGGGAGTACTTTCCTCCTGGGGACCTTATTGGTGTTGGAGCTTGAACGTTGACCAGTATACTTCACCCTCCCAATGAAATCCTAACCCAGGATCAAGCTCTCAGGCTGCTTTCTCTAGTTTTACATCTATAACACCTGAGTCTTGACACAAATTTATGATTTCTAATCATTAGGCCTTAAACTTTGCAGGATAGTTTTTTCCTTGTTCTTGGTTATTTTTATCTTGAATTCCCTCAATACAAATTCCAGATCTTCACTTCTCTCCTCAATTCCCACTTCTTTCACTCACAAGAATGAATTTACCTCCTGCTTCACTGAGAACACTAAAAGTGAAGTATGTACTTCCTCAACTCTGTCTCAACCCCACCACCGTTAAGTCAGCCAGCCAAGTACCAAAACACTATAGAATTATTGATCCAAATGCTTTCTTGAAATATCTTCCCAAATGTTTTATAAGTAACTCAGCCTACATTTAATTTCTCCCACATCCCCAATCTTTCCTCTCTGTATTGCTTATGCCCCCATAATTCTGCCAGTCCTTCTCACTACCTTTTCCCTTCATTTTTCACAAATACTCGTCAACTCCTCCTGCTTTTAAATCCTAAATATGGTTTTTAAACCATCTCTCTTCATTTCATATGACTGCTTCTCCATCCCAACCCTCTATCATAGTGTTTTTTTATTGATTCTTCTATTGAATATTTGCCTTCAGTTTTCCCATTACAAATAATCCTGCAATGACTGTCCTTGAACAAATATCCTCCTGTTGTTGTTAATGTAATTCCATATGATAACTTCTTAAAAGCAGAATTATTAAGAGGCAAGTGCATAAAATGCTCTACCAATTTGCAGTTCCTCCTGTAATGTATTAGAGTGTTCTTGTCCCTGCCCCCTCACTGACCCTGAGTATTACACTCCCCCCTTAAGGGAGGAATTTCTGGTTTTAGGTTTAGGTCTTGATTTTTAATGGAAAGTCTGATCGTGTTTGTAATCCTAGGAAAGAATCCAATTGAGAGGAGGAGTTTGTAAATTATAAGAAAAGGAGATAACTGACAGGCTCTAGTCACAGAGGGTGTAGGTCAGTGATACCAAGAATATGAATAAAAGGTGTGATTTTCTTCTGAGACACTAACAGAGGGATAGTAGATAGGTAAAGATGGAAATAAATGCAAAGGATATAAGAAAATTTTTGTAGTCATCTTTATTTTAAAGAAATTAGAAGCCAAGTCCCCTGTTGAGATAGAGGATCTGGTTTATTTGAGAGAGTTTGCAGGAGCACAAGCACTCTCTCTTTCAAATACATAAAATCTTTAAAAAAAGAAAAAGAACAAGCAGAGATGGGGGCACCTGGGTAGCTCAGTCAATTAAGTGTCTGACTCTTGATTTGTACTCAGGTTGTGATCTCAGGGTTGTGGGATCGATGGAGCCCCACTGCAGGATCCACGCTTGGTGGGGAGTCTGCTTGGGATTCTTTCTTTCCCTAACCATTTCTCCCTCCTCTGCCCCTCCCCAGCACCCCCCTAATTCATGCATGCTGTCTCGAAAGAGAGAGAGAAAGCAGGAAAGAGAGAGAGAGGAAGGAAGAAAAGAAAAGAGAAAAGAAAAAAAAAAAAGAAAAGGCAGAGTTGTAGTCCTTGGATTTACCTACATCTGGAGCTTCTAGTTTAAAGTAAAATTATCTTACATTCACAGTGAGGTAGTTTTATTCTCTTCCTTTTCCTTTCCCATGAATAGAAGTTTTATGAGCTAAGATATACATCCACTGGTTAATCCACATGGGTAAGTGATCCCTAACTTCTGGTATTAAAAAAAAAAATTTTTAAGAGTATAAATTTAATATACTGCATTATGCCCATATAAAGCCCTACCACTAGTAGCTATTGTTTCTTTATATCACTCCAAACATAAACCCATTTAATGTCTTGATTTTTATTAGTAAATTATGATATGAGCAAACATTATTAAAAATTCTGATCAACATAAACTAGAAGCCCAATGACTTGGGTGGGTTTACATGATTTGAATCCTGGTCAAGAGCCCTGAGATTAGCAATGGATCCAGTAATACTCTGTCAACTTATTCAACTTATATACTTACATTCTTATATTCAGCTTCTGGAGTTCAAATACCTTAATATTTAGACTCTACTTTTTGATTAAATGTCTTCTTTTTTTTTTCCCCACTTTAACTCTTACATAGTTTTTGGGCATGGGGAAGACAAAACCAAAGCTTCATGAGTCTGTGGTGAATTTAAGTGTAAAGGAAGAGGCTGGTAGAATAGTAAAGAATATATATCATTGGGACACTTCTCCCTAAAAAATAAAATGTTACAAGAGGAAATGTGTTAATGGTGGGAACACAGTTTATTAGAGAGAAAAACATATGCACAAGTGTTTATTTTCATTAAAATTCCTTTTACTCCATACTTGCCTTGTTGACTTTGTAATGAACTTATGTGAGGACAGAGACCAGCTATTCCACATGCACCATTGTACTGCTCTGCACATACTCTGGGCACATAATAAATACTGTAACAATTAAAAATGAGAAACACAAATGCATTTTGAAGCAAATTGGTGATATTTTAATCCCTACTGTTCAATTTTAGTACTTGGAAACATTTTAGTTATGCAAGTCTTGTTTTAGCGTACTTTTTATTTCTACAGATATTCTGGTTCTTAGTCATACTCTGTGGCTTTATTAGCAGTTTCATGGGTCTGAGTCTCATTTCCCCAACTCCAAATATAAGCTTTTTGAGGATAAAGACCATTTCTTCTCTAAAATTATTGTGGCAAGATACAAAATAGACCTTCAGTAAATTATTCAAATTATACTTCAATAAAAAATAAGAAAAAGAAGTTCTTGCTGCCGTGAATTGCATTTCAACTCATGCTGAATTTATATGCCTTTATATGATCATGTACCCCCGTCTATGCTCTCTACAGCTCATTCATGTTTATTCTTTTCAGTTTATTGAAGTCAAAATGTGATGGCTGGCTGCTGGGAGCATCATCATCCATCAAAAAACACCAAGAGTCCACTAACAGTGGTGAGAATAGAAAAGAGAAGAAGACAGTTGGGTTTCAATCACATACAGAAGATGATACCCTATGGACATGTCAAAAGAAAGATACATATCGACCCCAAAGAGGTAAGTTTAGCATTTATATGTAGCAAAAGGAGAAGCTGTTCTGGGGCCAGTTCTTGCTGGTGGGTGCTAGCCATGAACTCCAGATGACTTTTATCACCCTGAACAAGAGGTAAGTCTATTACCAATTGACCTGTGTCTGCAAGGCCACAGGTAGCACATCTGCTACCTCACTGAATCACATGCGCCTTTCTCTTAGAATACTCTTATAAGCAACTGTCCAATCTGTCCCTCTTTGCAAACTGTAAGGCTGATTTAACAGTAAGTATGGTTATAGGCATAAAATAATGTTCAAAATGAGTAAAGAGGACCGGAAATTAAATGTAAATTTCTGCTGGGAGTGTAAATTCTAACAACTATAGTTAATCCTCGATTAACTAGAAATATGGAAAGGGTGAAGGAGAGGTCATAGACAATTCTACATTGTAACTGAAATGAAATTTCATAAGTCTGAAACATATATTGCCTAGCAGTTTTTTAAATGCCAGTAATTCTTCCTACTTTAGATGTCACAGATTTTTTTTTTAAAGATTTTATTTTTAAGTAAACTCTATACCCAACATGGGGCTTGAACTCACCACCTCAAGATCAAGTCACACACTCTACCAGCTGAGCCAGCTAGGCACCCAAATGTCACAGATATTTTAAAAGAAATCAATAATAAAATAACAAATTGTTGAGCGAAGTGGTCAAAATTTAATTGTGTTTCCTCATTGTTTCTGGAATGGCTTATGGCTTCACCTCTCCTGAATTATCAAGAGAAGGACTTCCCAGCAGAAGCAGCCAGTCCAAGCTTCCTTGTGCAGAGATGTGCAGGCAAGAGAGGGCCCCAACAAGTCTGGGAGCCCCCTCTGCTCATACCTTTTCCCCAAATATCTCTCCTACCTGCTCACAACCATTAACCCTGGCTTCCTTCTTTTTTGTTTTTTAATTTATATTTTAGGTAATTAATGCGCAGTGCAGTACAATTCATCAGTTCCATACAACATGTGGTGCTCATCACAAGTGCCCTCCTTTCATGCCCATCAGCCATCCAGCCCATCCCTCTGCCTGTCTCCCTCCATCACCCCCATTTGTTCTCTCTCCTTAGGAGTCACTTAATAGCTTGTTTACTCTCTTCTTTACCCCCCATATGTTTGTCTGTTTTCTTTCTTAAATTCCACACATGAGTGAGACGATGTGATATTTGTCTTACTCTGACTGACTGACTTCACTTTGCATAACATCCTCTAGTTCCATCCACATAGCTACCTCTATTTTTTACTGGACTGGCACCTGCCCCACTCTGGTACTAAGCAACCAACTTTCCATAATCTCCCTGGCCACTTATATTCATTTGTTTGAAAAATGGGCAGCAGTTTAATAGAAGACCTTGTATACCACTCTCATCACCTTTGTCATGATTTTTAGTTTTAACTATGATTAATCTACAAGTTGTTTAATCTTTTTCCAAATAACTGAGAGATGATAATTAGTCCAAGATTCAGAAAAGGAACTATCCACATCTTGAAAAGCAAGTACTTTTTTTTTTTTTACATAAGGCAGAAGTTCTGCAGACTTCCATTGCATTAGAACGACTTAGAACAACTTTTGTCTTTGTAGACTCTGCTTCCAGAAACAAAAATGAGATTGAGGGGACTTCATCTCTGAGATAGAATCTTCTTTATTTTCTCTGTGAGTCCTTGAGAGATGGGAAACTTGTATTCTCTTCTTAGTCACTGCACTTTGGAGAATAGAGAACCAGTCAAAACTGGTGTGTGTGGTGGTTAACCTGCAAGTCTTAACATAGTTTTCTGTTAACTTGTCAACAAATTTGTGTTGTGTGCCAGCACGAAAATAAAATGGCAAAATGAGAAAAATGGAGTGTAATAGCAAAGGAACAAATGACTTGTGTTATTGGTTAAGACCACAGCCGCATTAGAAGGCTGCAGTTGAAAAGGCACTTTGAGAAAGGTACCATCAGGCCAGCCCTTACAGTGGTGGAGGTTAATCTCTCCCGGGCCCAGCTACGGAAGCTATAAGCCTGGAAAGGGCTTGTGTCCAAAAAAAATCAATTTCTAATTTGAAACAAAATCATTTTTGACTAACAGGGGTTCAGAACCCATTACTTTTTGCTGTATAGTCTGCTGACATTTCAGCACTTTCTGTTGTGCACAATGAATCCTAATAGTCATTTTATAATGTTGCTATACCAATCAATTTAACCAAGACAAAGCTGTTACAATTCTGCAAAGTTTTCAGGAACAGTTTTCACTCACGGTTTTATTTTTTTTGTTAGCTTTTTTCCTTTGTGTGTGTGGGAGGGTGGGGGGGAGGTTGTTTTGTTGCAGTGGAAAAAAAATAAACTTTCTCATTTTTTTAAGAGAGTTTTGTTTTAAGGTGTTCACAGGAATTAACTTTTTTTTTTTTCTACTTACAAGATTATCATGTAAGGAGTGTCTGGGTGGTTCAGTCAGTTAAGTGTCCAACTCTCCAAGTCAGCTTGGGTCATGATCTCAGACTCATGAGATCAAGCCCCCAGTCAAGCCCTGCACTGAGCATGGAGCCTGCTTAAGATTTTCTCTCTCTTCTCCCTCTCTCCTGTGACCCTCCCTGTCCCATTCATGCACATGCACTCTATCTCTCTCTTTAAAAAAAAAAAAGAGGATCGTCATGTATTTTTCTCTTTTTTTTCTGATATTTCTCTTTTATTCTGATATGGAGCCATTGCCAAATTACAGTATAGCTGATCATTGAGGAGCTGCAGCTGCCCGTCTGAGTCCTTCTGCTCGTGGCAGTGCCGGTATGAGCAGATCACACAACAGAGCAGTTACAACAGCGGCCTCTCCAGTGGCGCACAGCCGGATGGGAGACCGGCTTTACAAGTGTGTTGCAAGAGGTTTGGACACCCTGTCTAATGTAAGACCGGTAACCTATCACTAATTGCCTCAGTCACACTGCTTGGTTTAGTGGCTCCTTAATTGCTTTCCCTTCTTTAGTGTGTCTAAATTTTTTAACCTACTTTTCTTCTTTGTTTCTTTTGTTGTCTTTAATCATTAAGTACCACGTAGGATGTTTACTGCAGGACCATTAATCTTTATTATCCATTTCTTATTTCTCTACCTTTTCTGTCCTCCTCACCATTCTGTCAACTTTATTGATACTAAATATATAAGGAAAGACCTGACTCTTAAGAAAAGACCTTTGCAGTGGCGGGCGCGGCAGGGAGTGGAGGGGAGGGATAGTGTGGCTGGGGGATGGACATTGGGGAGGGTATGTGCTATGGTGGGTGCTGTGAATTGTGTGAGACTGATGACTCACAGACCCATACCCCTGAAGCAGATAATACATTATGTGTTAATTTAAAAAAGAAAGAAAGAAAGAAAGAAACAACCTTGAGATCACAACAACGTGTACAGTTTTGTCAGAATCATGCTTAAAATATAATTTGTTTTTCAATCATCAGTGCTTGGTATATTCTATTTTAGTTGCCTTTATTGAGCTATGTGGAACCAGGAGACATTACTTAGGAAAATCTAAACTTGAGTCAAGAACTTTTAAGCCAAAGGCACAAATCTGGAAACACAACACTGTTCATTCCTTTTTTCCTCCCTACTCAGCGGTGGTTGTTTTTTTGTTTTTATTTCCCTCTCCCAGCTTGCCTCCAACCACCCTTTTCTTATCAATCACCGATTCCCTTTCATAAGAACCCTCCAAGCTAAGGGCATTTTTTTTCTCTGTGATGCTGACAGGCTAGCAGAGGCCGTGAGGCCACTGAGCAGACATGTTCCAGAATCGAAATGTTAGACCTCAGGACTTGGCATTGTCTATTTCTTTTTTTTTTTTTTTAAAGATTTTATTTATTTATTTGAGAGAGAGAGACAGTGAGAGAGAGCATGAGCGAGGAGAAGGTCAGAGAGCGAAGCAGACTCCCCATGGAGCTGGGAGCCTGATGCGGGACTCGATCCCGGGACTCCAGGATCACGCCCTGAGCCGAAGGCAGTCGTCCAACCAACTGAGCCACCCAGGCGTCCCTGGCATTGTCTATTTCTAAGCGAGGTTGCAAAGCCATCCCAAAGCTCCCTGCTACAGTTAGAGCTATGCCTGTTTGTTCCTTCTCCATGGATCTTGAGTCTTCTTAAAACTTCAAGAGAGGCTAAACCTAAAGTAATTTGGATTTAACTGATGGCATTGACCATGCCCCCCATTTTGTCTTTGGGCTTTTCTCGGCTATATAATATACAGCAGCTATCACTGGTTGACGGCCCCTGAGGAGCTCCGAAACACATTTTTCTTTTACTAGAAGAGGATTATTATAGACTCATCTGAAATGAGAAATAATCTTGAAACTCCTAGTTGTTCCTCTAAATAAGTGCTTGCAATGTTACGAATGTTCTTTGTAGTCCATGATGGATTAATATAGGTGACGATGTTAAAGAAATAAACAAGTTGGAGTATCCAAAGTTTAGAAGGCAGTTCCACTTTGCCTCTAAAGAACACTTATTTGTTTCTTTTATTATTAATATCATAATCATTGTTGTATGTTTAATCATTAGGAAAGGTATCACAAGATATTACTTCTGATTTTGAGAATGCTGAGCTAAAAGATTTATTAAAAGTTGATGCCTTTATCAACAGAACACAGAAGAAAGGAATAGTATAGTGCTATGCATAAAACCAGATATATAGATTAAATTGTCCTGCTCAGTCTCCCTCCCTTTTTTTAAGATTTTATTTATTTATTTATTTATTTGTTTGACAGAGAGTAATCACAAGTAGGCAGAGAGGCAGGCAGAGAGAGAGGGGGAAGCAGGCTCCCCGCCAAGCAGAGAGCCTGATGCGGGGCTCGATCCCAGGACCTTGGGACCATGACCTGAGCTAAAGGTAGAGGATCAAACCATTGAGCCACCCAGACGCCCCTGCTCAGTCCCTTTTAAAAAGGAATTCAAGGGACTCAGCCAGTTAAGCCACTGCCTTCAGCTCAGGTCATGAGCCCAGGATGCTGGGATTGAGTCCCACATTGGGCTCCTTGTTCAGCAGGGGGCCTGCTTCTCTCTCTGCCTCTGCCTGCAGCTCTGCCTGCTTGTGCAAGCACGTGCTCTCTCTCCCTCGCTCTCTCTCTCTCTCTCTGACAAATAAATAAATAAATAAAATCTTTAAAAAAAAAAAAGGAATTCAGATGCAAGAGACCAGCATTAAAAGTTGAAGTTGCTATATATGAAATATTTTCCCTTAAACCAGAACCTCTACATTTCCCATTCTCTATAATAGAAGTATCTCAAAATACTTTATAATTTACTAATTTTTTATATTTGTGTCTTCTCCCACTAGAATATGAACACTCTGTGGCTTACTGTTGCATCCCATAACAACATTGCTTAACATGTAGTAGGTACTTAATATATATTTCTTGAATGAATTGATATAACATGATAGATAGACAGATAGATTTCTCTTTTTGTGACTTTGCCCATTTCCCAGCCATAAAGATCTGATCAGTTAGACCTTTGGATCTCAGTACCTACAGTAATTAAGAAGTGTATGTGCTTGTCCCTTCAGAGTCTTTATGCTGATTGATTACAGTGTCAAAAAGCTCGGTAGAGTGCAGTCTTGAAAACAGCACAGCCTTGCGAATCAAGAATACTGGACGGTTTTTAAATTTTTATTTTATTCTGATTGAGATTTAATTTACATACAGTAAAACTGCATAGGTCTCAAATGTACAGCTTGATAAACTTTGACAATTCTATACACCCATACAATTAAGATCAAGTACTTTTTTGTTGTTCACTCATGTTCCTTTCTAGTCATTCCCTCCCAAGACCTCTTTCCTGTGTTTGCACATGGCTGCCTTCTGTATCCTCACATGGCCTTTTCTCTATGAGAATACATCACAAGTGTGTCTCTCCCCCCGCCCTTTTTTTTTTTTAATTTTATTTATTTATTTGTCAGAGAGAGAGGGAGAGAGAGCGAGCACAGGCAGACAGAGAGGCAGGCAGAGGCAGAGGGAGAAGCAGGCTCCCTGCCGAGCAAGGAGCCCGATGTGGGACTCGATCCCAGGACGCTGGGATCATGACTTGAGCCGAAGGCAGCTGCTTAACCAACTGAGCCACCCAGGCGTCCCTTTTTTTGAGATTTTATTTATTTATTTGAAAGAAAGGGCATGAGCTGGAGGAAGGAGGGAGAGAGAATCTAAAGCAGACTCTGCACTGAGTTCCAAGCCCAATGCGGGGCTTGATCCCACAACCCAGAGATCCTGACCAAAGCCGAAACCAAGAGTCCACTGCTTAAGGGACTGAGCCGCCTAGGCACCCCCTGTCTCTCTCCTTTAGAGACAAAGGATCATATTGGATTAAAAGCCATCTATATGACCTCATTCAGCCTTAATTACATCTTTAAATGTCCTGTCTCTAAATACAGTCACATTATGAGGTACAGTGAAAGTAAGGACTTTGACACATGAATTTGGGCAGGGTCAGGGAGCACAATTCAGTCCATAACAACTACTTTTTTCCCAGCCTTTTTGCTTTTTATATCTTTTTCTTATCTCATTTATACTGCCTAGAACTTCTATTACAATGTAGAATAAAATGGTAAAAGTGAACTTCCATAAGGAAACCCTGATCTCATAGGGAAAGCAGCTCCCACCATTTAGTATGATTTTAGTTTAAGTTTTTTGTAAATGCTCTTTATCAGGTTAAGAAAGTTCCCTCCTCGTTTGCTGAGCATCTTTATCATAATGAGTGTTGAATTTCATCAGGTCTTTTTTGTGTACCTATTGAAATGACCATGCATTTTCTTTTTTTTTATTCTGTTAATTTGATGAATTACACTGATTGGGAGATACAGGTGTGTCATATCTCTTTGGTAATGACCTTGTCAGGGTTTGGTAACAGAGTTATGCTGTGTCATAAATAAGTCAGGATGTCAGCAAAAATGGCAGAGTAGGGACTTCCAGAAGCACTCCCCCCACCAACTTCAACTCCCAGAAATACTGAAAGTACTGGCAAAACTGCCAGAATCAGCCTTATCAGAACTCTGAAAGATAGTGAAAGATTAATAAAAATCAAGCAAGTGCTTAGCCAGCAAAAAGGCCACTGAAACATAGAAGGAGAACTTTGTGGAATTTTAGGTTAGCCTTGTCCCATCCCCAAAGCTTGCATGGCAGCATTCTTGAAGATGGCATCCTGACTTCCAGTGTGAGCATCTGGTCCCAGAGAGAGCAGAATAGATCTTGTTCTCAAGGAATTGTGTTTGTCTCTTTTCACCTGTCTATTCCCTAGATGATTCACACAGGGTTTTTCCTAAGCCTGACCTCTCTCAGGACAGAGAAGCAACTACACATAGGACATTGCTTGTAAACATTAAAAACCAAATGAACACACCACTGCTGCCTGACGTAAAAAAGTAATAGTTGAGCCAAACAAGAGACACATCAAAAGCCAACAAATTAGACAACCATAGATGAAATGGATGAATTCCTAAAAAACACACAAACTACCAAAACTGACTCAAGAAAGATAGGAAATCTGAATAGACCCAAACAAGTGAAGTAATTAAGTCATCAATCAAAAACCCCCCAAAAAAAGACAAGCCCAGGACTTGAAGCAGATGGCTTCACTGGCGAATTCTACCAAATATTTAAAGAATTAACCTGAATCTTTCTGGAACTCTTCCCCAAAAACACTTCTTCTCTTATTCCAGGCCTCACTCTGATGCCAAAGCCAGACAAAGACATTATAAGAAAAGAAAACTGCACATCAATATCACTTGTGAATATAGATGAAAATCTCCTCAATAAAATACTAATAAAACTGGATGCAGCAGCATATTAGAAGAATTACATACCAAGTGGGATTTAGCTCAAGAGTGCAAAGGTAGTTCAACACACAAAAACCAGCTGGTGCAAAAATCACATTATCAGTAGAATGAAGGGGAAGCACGTCTGGCTGGCAGTCCACAGAGCGTGCAACTCTTGATCTCAGGGTCATGAGTTCAAGCCCTGCATTAGACTCCATTGCTGGGCATGGAGCCTACTTAAAATTGAAAAAGAAAAGAAGAAATTGTGCTAATTGAGAGAAGCAAGACACAAAAGGCCATATGTTGCATGATTTTACTGATACGAAATATCCAAAACAGGCAAAGCAGATTTATGGTCCCCAGGGACTTAGGAGAAGAAAATGGAGAATGACTGCTTCATTGTTACAGGGTTTTTGTCTGAAGTGATAAAAAACATCTGGAATTAGGTCATATGATGGTTGCACAACATTGTGAATGGACCTAATACCAACAAACTGTACACATTAAAATGGCTAAAATGGCAAATGTGTATTTTACCACAATTTAAAAAAAAATAAATGAGGTAGTCTTTTCCCTCTCCTCTGTATTCTGAAAGAGGTTGTGTAAGATTGGTATTGTTTCTTCCTTACATGTTTTATGGAATCCACCACTGAAACATCTGGCTTGGAGTTGTTGCTTTTGTTGTTAGCATTGATGGTGATGGGGTGTGTGTGTGTGTGTGTGTGTGTATGGGTTTTCTTACTTTTGATTTTTTATTTCTTTAACAGATATTGGACTACTCAGATTTGTCATTTCTTTTTGTGTTCAACTTTGCTAAATTTTGCTTTCCATAGGATTCGCTCATTTCATCTAAGTTGTTGATTTTATTGGCTTAAAATTATTTACAACATGCCTTTTCTTTAATGCACTTAACATCTGGAGTGATATACCTCTTTCATTCCTGATATTGATAATTTTTAATTTTCTCTCTTGATCAGCTTTGCTAGGGGGTAATCAATTTTACTGGCTTTTTAAAGAAAAAAAAACAACCTTTGCTTTTTGTTGATTTTTGTCTATTATGTGCTTGTTTTCTATTCCATTGATTCTTGTTCGTATTTTTATTATTTACTTTATACTAATTTGGGTTTAATTAGCTTTTTCTTCCCTAGCTTCTTAAATTGAAAACTGAGATCAATGACTTTAAATCTTTCTTCTTTTCTAATATAAGTATATAAAACTATACATTTCTCTCTAAGCATTGTTTTAAGCTGCCTCCCACAAATCATAATAGGTTGTATTTTCATTATCATTCTTGTGTTAGCAAGACTAAAGCACCAGGAATGCTTGTCTGCTGATCAGAGTGTAAATTTATACAACCACTTTGGAAAACAGTTTTGCATTATTTATTGAAGATAAAGAACAAATGCCCCATATCTAAGAGATTCCATTTCTAAATATATATACTAGAGAGAATCTCATACACACAGTAATTAACTTACAAATATGTTCATAGCAGCTATATTTAGTTGGCTAGGCTAAAATACGGTAACAAATAGAAAAAATATCAACGGCTTAAGAAACGAGAAGTTTCTTCCAAGATCACCTTGAGTATAGAGGTTAGCAAACTGTTCATGGCCAAATCTCGTCCAATGCTTTTTTTTGTAAATAAAGCTTTATTAGAATACAGCGATTTCCATTTTTTATGTATTGTCTGTGGATGCTTTCATACTTCAATAACAGAGTTGAGTAGTTGCAACAGAAGTGCAATGTCCCACAAAACTAATATATTTACTAAGTGGCCCTGCCACAACAGGTCAGCAAGAAGTAGGAAGGTACAGAGTACACATGGAAGGTTTTATAGAATAGGCCTGAAATGGCACATAAAACATCTACTAGTTTTCCAGCCTCTAAGCATATAATATCTACTAGTTTTCCAGCGGCTGACATGGGGCTCGATCCCACAACCCTGAGATCATTAGCTGAAACCAAGAGTCAGAAACCAAGAGTCAGACATTAAACCAAATGAGCCACCCAGGCGCCATGTGCACTTTTATTTTTAAAATGCGTATGTTGTCTTTGTGTGTGTGTGTGTGTGTGTGTGTAAACAGGTATATAGTTTTATGAATATGCATAACTGTATGTAATTGTTGGTATACTTAATATGAAATCAAATTTTGTAGAAGAAATGAGTATAATTAAAAGCTGATATGTAACTTCCCAGAAACTTAATAAGGAATAGCACTTAAAGAATTAAGAAAAAGGAATAAGCTTGTCCTATGTCTTAGACCAATCATTCTCAACTTTTGGGGGTCTCGTGCCTTTTTAGAATTTGATGAAAACTATGGCCCCTTTCCTTAAAGAGTAATGGGCACACATACACACATCATTGTGCCTGCAGTTATGAGGGAGTCACACGTTCATGAAGTATATCCATGGATTCCATAGGAGTCCCTGGGCCCTCTGTTACAATTCCTTCTTTAAGTTGTCCTCATCAAATGTCAGTTATTCCAACTAAACTTTTGATAGAAGGATCAAAACAATAAATAAGACTAATGTTCAAGTCTTCTATAATAGTGATTGCAGAGATAATTATATGCTTTCACCAGGCATATCTTCTTCCGTCACCTTACCCACAAGTCCCTCTCAGTTGTTTCTACTCCTGTTTACACATTTTAATTCCCCCTCACACCAACCAGGACTCTACCTGGACAGTTGTAGTAGTAATGAGCTGCTTTACCTGCCTCCGTTCTCTCCGTCCCACTCTATTCCAAGGTCTGCCACAGAAGTAATCTCTCCAAAGACCAGCTGGGTTTTTTTTTAATTGTGTTTGTTGCCGCTGTGTTTTATTTTTGAGGCCAACTAGCACAGTGTTTAAGATTAGTTTGCAATACAAAGTCAAAACCCAGCCTCATTCTTACTAGCTGTGTGATACTGGACATTCTGCTTGACCTTTCAGTTTCTACTTCCTTATCTATAAAATGAGGGCAATAATATAATTTAAGGACTGTTGGAAGGAATAATGAGATAATGCATATAAAGTGATTTAAAGTGATTAGCAAGGTACAAAGACATAATGATGCTCAATAAATATTTCCCAAATATATTAAATATTTAGCCTCGGGGTTTTTAATTGAATACTTTTGCTAATTCCATGCTCCTTATTTCTTCCTATCAAAATACCACCTCCTGCATCAAATCTTCTTTAATCCTACAGCCACTCCCCACTTCGTAATTTCTCAGACTTGTCGTACTGTTTATTATGGGGGAATAGCCTAAAAGTAGAACTCTGGGATCAGATGATTTGGACATGAATATTGTCTCCATCACTTAACTAGCTTTGTGACCTTGGGCAGGTCCTGTAAGTCCCCTATGGCTTATTTTACCTATCTGTAAATGAGATGTAAAAATAGTATCTATTGCAAAGTGGTTTTATGAGAATAAATATAACTAAATTCTAGAAATAGCGAAACTAGAGAGAGAGAGAGAACTAGAAGAGGGATAGGAACAAAACAGGAACTTTGGGGAGTGAAGAAATATTCTGAAATCAGATTGTAAAAAGAAATAAGTCAATCCCATGAAAATTTTTTAAAATTATTTATTTGAGAGGGAGAGCGTGCACTTGGCGGAGGAGCAGAGGGAGAGGTGAGGGAAAGGATCTCAAGCAGACTGGGTTGTGGTCATGCTTTCATAAGCTATATAAATTTACTACTATTTATCAAGCTGGTAAGTTTAAGATGGTTAAATTTTATGGTATTCAAATTATAATGAAGCTTTTTTAAAAAAAAGATAAATGGTATATGGCAGAGGCCTAGAGCAGTACCAGGCACATACTAAGCATACCATATCTGTTAGCTGTTGTCACCTTATACTGCCTTGGGTTGTTTGTGATTCTTTACCAGGTTGTTCAGAGTATCTCATGTTCTTACTCTCTCCCGTCTTCTTTACCGTCCCCTAAACTAACTCTGAGCTTAATCCTGATACCAGCCCTTGCTGATCATTAGGTACTTAGTAAATATTTACTGATTGGTGCACTGCATGTACTGAGGGAGTTTGTGTCTAGTATGAAAATATATTGGTTTGGGTTCAGGGTCCCACGGGTTTGTGTATACAAAGAAGACTGAATTGTGGATTTAGGTAGCTAGTCTTTTACATCTATACATAATATAGAACAGCCAGTATTGAGTATAGCTTTTGAATACCAAGGATCATGGTGACCGTTTTGATGCTAATCTCTGCACATAGAAGACTCTTGCTTTCTGTGGGTCTGATTTTTCTCTGATAACACTGAGAAAGGGTACCATTCCCAGAATATAGACTACTATATTCTTGGCATTTGAGGGTCTGGTATTTGCAACACACCAAAGCTGTGTTCATGTTATTTGAATAGTTACTCTTTCCTCGAAGAAAGAATAAATCTTCCCAAATAATTTCTTTAAGCAGCCTGGGCTGTAGTTTTCCAGGAACCAGAAGAAAATTGTGAGTGAGATTCTTACAGTCTTGCGAGAAAAAGACAGGGATGTTTTGTGTTGTTTGGGAAATAATATTAGGAAGGAAGAGGAGAAGGAGAAAATTATTGTTATTAGAAATAATAATTAGAAAACAAACAAAAACTAAAAAATCTTTCTTCCCATGCCATCTTATTTAGCACTCCAGAGGAGAAAAATAATTATTAACTGAACAGAGACCAAATCAGCCCTGGAATGGATAGGTGAACATCTTTTCCAATCAGACACTTGTTTTAGCCCAGTGTACAGGTCTTTGAAAGAAGCATTCAAGATTTATGTCTGCCTGGAAAGTTTTAGGGGTAAGAGCAGTTTAACTTGGGGGGTTTGGAGGTACAAAGTGCTGGACTCAGAGAGACGAAAGATGTTTTCTTAGAATGGTTAAAGGGAACAAAATAAAGCAATTACCTTCTTGGTCATTTTCACAGTAAACTCAAACCAGCAGGAAGATGACAGGCCATCAGGTTTAAAAACAAAATCAGTAGCCAGTCTGTTATTGCACAGAGGTACTTTTTTTAAACAAGATACTGTGGATCTCTGATTTTACAAAATCAAAACAACCCACTGAGTTTCCCATCTGCCATTGTTTCATTTCAGAGGGAAAAAAATAGCTTACTTTTAAAGCTTAGGGATTTTGGAATGTCTAATATATTGCTCAGAATAGACTTTTCCTTTTATTGAATGCCCAAATTAATTCCTTTTATTGTTCATACAGGAACAGTGGCAGGAGTTAGAAAAGATGCATCCACATCTCCTATAACAATAGGAAGCCAAAAGGAGCTTGGAATCACAAGCTCATCAGCGCTGCAGCACGACTTTTCTCGGTAAGCCTCAGGGATTCTTTGGTTTAACATTCTCTAGGTAAGAGCCTTTTGGGGAGCAGGGAGTCATTTAATAAGGAGTGGAAAAGTCTTGACAACTCTTAAGAGCTGTTACTCAAGAGAGAGGCCTTCTTTGGAAGCATCTAGATTTGGCCAGGTTGATCGCATGGAGCTCTTTCCTTTACCCATGCCTCACCTTAATTGAAACCGGTAATTGGCAAGGATTTCCAGAAAAACACAAAGCTAATCCTATCTTTCATCAGAATATGTGCTTCACAGCAGGTCTTTCCCCGTTTGTCGCAGAATTGTTATACACTTGGACTTTAAGTTTAACTAATTGAATTCATTGATTCTGAAAATTATGGTGGATTTTGTATTACAGGTTTTTTTAAAAGATTTTATTTATTTATTTGACAGACAGAGATCACAAGTAGACAGAGAGGCAGGCAGACAGAGAGAAGAAGGGAAGCAGGCTCCCCGCTGAGCAGAGAGACCGATGCAGGGCTGGATCCCAGGACCCTGAGATCATGACCTGAGCTGAAGGCAGAGGCTTAACCCACTGAGCCACCCAGGCGCCCCTGTATTACAGTTTTAAGGGACTGTCAACGTTTATGGATACCAGAGACATTTGAAGAGTTAAGAATTTGCTTAGACTTTTCTGGAGTCAGGAAAAGAAATACATTATTAAAATTTTTTCACATCTAATAAGGCACCCACCTATTACGCATTTAAGGCTGATTATATAAACAGCAATACCAAATGGGCTTAGTTTCAGTTTTCTTGGGAATGTGCTTGTTTGAGCACTTAAATTCCCAGCATCTTATCAGAAGAATGTAGATTTCAAGACTTAATTTTAATTATAAAGAATTTTTGGGAAATAACCCTAACCCAGAGGACAGTAAGGACTGCCATCTATTAGGCACCTACTGTGTGTCCACCCTTGTATGGACTGTCTGATTTAATCTTCATCAGAGCCTTAGGAAGTGGTACTCCTATCATTCTCATTTCCAGAATTAGGAAACTACGAGATTGAGTGACTGGCCTAAGGTCACATAGCTAATAAGACCTAGAACTAGCTTTTCAGACTCCAAAGCCCATTATCTTAAATACTATAATAGTTGACAATGACAACCTCCGTATTTTGAAGGTGACCCACAAGCAAAAAAAAATTATCTAGTTTACCACGTTCTTTTATTTTTAATGCTGTCCTTATTAGCATTTTCCAAGTACCCACATTGAGCTGTCAGTTCTGAAATGTTGAGGGTCGGGGGTCCCTGCTTGGACCACTCAGCATTGTGGCTGAATGCTTGTGCTCAAAGAGGATCCATCCCAGTCACCCTGAGGGCTTCCTGTGGAGAAGTTATGGATAAAGAGGAGAAATGATCTGGATTTTCACTCTTAGTGAATTTTCCTATTGAAGATTAAAGCGAGCTCTTTAACACTACTTTAATGTGTTTTTGATTATTGTATTTCAGTTTAGAGAGAAGCATGAAAAAGAATAAAATGTTTCCCCAGTAAGGGTTTTGTAGAACATTCTCAGCACACATTTTCTGAATGGACCATATCAACTTCGTACAGTTTTACAAGCCCACGTTAGAATTGCTGTGAAGACTCATATTTATGGACCTTAAAAAAGAGATTCTGTATCAGTTAGTTCTTAATACTGCAAATCAGCTAAATACAGATTTGCAGAGGTTTCATAAATAATGAGTACTTGGCTAAATAAAACAATGTGTAACACACTGGATTTCATCCTTAGAAAGTGCATGATGGCATATTATAGGTTTATTATACAAAGTGCAGAGTTGGAAAAAAAAGATTCAGTACTATGAAAATCAGTTACCAGGAGGACACAGTGGTTGCTTTCCAAATTTCAGAATCAGGATTATTTGAATTATTCTTATTTCAAAGTGTAGAAAAGGCATTTTTTATAGACTACTTTTCAGTTACATGCAAACTCTTAATGCAAGACAAAACTCTGTTTATTCTTCATCCCAACAAACCTTTGAATGTACTGAGAAGAGTAAAAGCCTATCCATCTTATATTCCCAGAATTTCCCAAACTTGGAAAACAGGATGGGGGTAGGACAGATGGTGGTGGGAAATAGGTTTTCCTTTGTTCTCTGAAAAGCGTTAACACCTCGGAAGAGTCCTATATTGTCCCACATGCCGGTGATAAAACCAGGCGTGGCAAAGTCATCTTTCTCATTCACAATGTGGGCTGTTAATTGTTCTCTCTGCTGCCTGTCAATATAATGTGAAATTTTCATTCCCCATTCAAGATGGGAAAAGTTGTGGCTGAAAATGTTAACATTTGCATTTTTATTTGTTGATTTATTTAAAGGACAGCCTCTCCCGCAGCAATCCATCACTTGGTGACACCCCAAATATGAATAATGTATTGTAGACTTGCGGTTACAATGTGTAATAAGTGCTAGAGACAGTAAAGGAATGTTAACTATGTTGCAAATGTAATATTTATTGACTCATAAAGTTTATTGCTTTGGAGGTTCAATAATACTGACCATAGGCCATTAATATCACTTATCCTGATTTTAGCTGGGCACCTTTATATGTAGAAATATTCATCTATCTCATGCTAACAAAATAAATAGGTAATTTACAGCACAAGCAAAGAGGGCTTTATAGTTTTCTGTGCTGAGCGCTGCAGCGCTTCTTTCTCTTCATTCACTTCTGGCCTCCAGCATTGATCACACACCCCTGAGCTGTCCAAGAGAGAAACCACAATGGGCACATTGGCACAAGAGGATGGAGCTGCTGAACCAAAGGGGGCCATGCATTTCTGCTTGCCTGAAACAGGCAACGCCTCCCAAACCCCCATTATCTGGGCTTTTCTCCCTGTCATTCTGAACACCTGGTGAGGAAGTACACCTTTGAGCGGAAAGTTCAACAAATACTTCTCCTGCCAGGACGCTGGGTCAGAGTTTATAGATTCTACTGGATCCTCTGGTCTCCAAGGTGAAACCAGAACTGGCCAGTTAATTTGTTATGAGCACAGCTGTTACTGATAATTAACCCTTTTATACCTTCCAGAATTAGGTATGTCCATTGCCAGCAATAAAGATCATACAGGAAATATCTGACACCCAAAGCAAAAGAAGTAATGTTAATTAGCAACCATCAGCTGTAATTGTCATTCCCATTAAGATGCAGAATTAAGTATTTCTTCGTTATAAATAACCTTTCTAATTGTACTTGATGTATGCCAATTTAATCAAAAAGTATACTTGCAACAGACCGATATTTGCATTAATGTAGCTTTGGATCTTCAAATCTTTTATTTCAAATTTGGGGAGAAAAAGCATAGTACAGCTGTATATCCTTTATATGTGGGGATCTTTTTCTATCCGGGTTTGGAGATCTTCTAGAACATTTTATATTAAAATGAAGACAGTATCTTCTGGGATTGTTCACTGAAACAGAAATCTTGTCACTTTTTAAAATACCAGTAAAGTTTCTATCTTCCAGTCATATGACAGCTCTGTGGTAATTGTTCCAAACTGATAAACAGAGGCAAATAGCAGGCCTGCGGCACCAGGATTACGTTCTGATGCCCCGAAGTAAATGTTACTAAGGCTTCTTCTCTCTGTTGTCCCCTGATAAATGAGAGTTAATGCTGGTACTCTTGCCCTCGTGTGTGTGTGTGTGTGTGTGTGTGTGTATGATGTAAAGAGAGAAAAGCAGATCTCACCAAAGCATACCAAATTACTGAATTTGGGGAACTGGAGATATAGATGGCCTATTTCTGGGTAGTACTGCTCACCTCTCTACTCTAGCTTTTTTCAAAAAGGTTTTTCACCACAATGCAGAGTTGGAAATTTTGCTTTTTTTAGAGAGGGCATGTGCTCACCTGCATGTGGGGAAAGGCAGAGGGAGAGAATCCCAAGCAGAATCCTCCCACCCCTTGCCCCAAGCGCAGAGCCTGACACAGGACTCGATCCCATGACCCATGAGATCAAGATGCAACCAGAAGCCAAGAGTCAGACACTTAACCGCCTGAGCCACCCAAGTACCCCCAGAGTTGAAAATTCTTATTTTCTTTCATTTTGTTGGTTTTTTAGACATGTTGGAGAGGGGTGATTTTGTGGAGCTTGCTTTTTGTTGAGGGAGGTAAGAAAATATTTAAGTATGTATTTCCAAAGATTTAATAGCTTATTTGGGGGCTTTTTAAAAAATAGCCTAAAAAATAACTTCATTTGATCTTTTGTTAAAGACTGTGGTCCTTTGCTTTCAAACTATATGCTTAATTGTCCTGAAAACTTCGCTGTAAGTTTATAACTTGATGAGCTCTCCATTATGCACATGCTGGTGCCATCATGCTCACAGACGACTGTGCACGGCGGATCTGAAGCTCATAGAGACTTGCTGTCCATTTAGGTTGAGACTGAGGGACCACGCTCAGAATATTGGAAAACTGGGACCACATCACACTAATCTAGGCTGGAGGAATCCAAGTACCCTGCAGTCTAGAACTTAAACTTCTGTCTTGAAAACTGTATTTTTCTGTGTCTTTGGAAGAATGTCTGTCTTTTTAGATCCTCTGCCTATTTTTTATTCAGACTGGTTTTTTGGTTTTGACTTGCTGTTGAGTTGTAAGAGTTCCTTATATATTTTGAATACTAACCTCTTACTAAATAGTTTATAAATATTTTTTTCAGTTTGTGATCATTTCCTTTACAGTTTGATCCAGTCCCATTTGTTTTTACTTTTGCTTTTGTTCCTTGAGCTTTCAGTATCTTATCCAAAAAGTCATTTCAAAGACTGGTGTCAAGGAGCTTTTTTTTGTTTTCTTCTAGGAATTTTACAATTCCAGATTTTATAATTAAGTATTTAATCCATTCTCAGGTTTTTTTTGTTTAATATCATGAAAGATGAGAGTCCAGTCTCCTTCTTTTCCATCTGAATATCCAGTTTTCCCAGAACCATTTATTGATGAGACTGTCCTTTCCCAATTGTATATTCGTGGTGCCCGTGTTGAAAATTCATTGATCACTTATGCTTTGTTTTTTGTTTTTTTTTCCTGGGTTCTTGATTATGTTCCATTGGTTTGTGTCTGTTTTTATGGCCAGTACCATACTGTTTGGATTACTATAGCTTTGTAATATAATTTGAAGTCCAGAAGTGTGATGCCTCCAACCTTGTTCTTTTTCCTCAAGATTTTAGCTCTTGAGATTTTAGTCTCTTGTGGTTCCTTATGAATTTTGCAATTGTTTTTTCCATTTCTGTGGAAAATGACAGTGGAATTTTGGTAAGGCTTGCATTGAATCCATACATCACTTTGGGTAGTATGGTTATTTTAGCTATTAATTCTTTCAATCCATGGAGATGGGATATCTTTCCATTTATTTGTGTCTTCTTCAATTATTTTCATCCATGTTTTATAGTTTTCAGTGTACAAATCTTTCACTGGCTTGATTAAATTTATTCCCAAGTATTTCATTCTTTTTGATGCTATTATAAATGGAATTTTTTCTTGATTTCCTTTTTGGTTAGATCATTATTGGTATAAATAGATTCAACTGATTTTTGTATATTGATTTTATATCCTGGAACTTTACAGAATTTGTTAGTTCTAACCGGGTTATTGTTGGTGTTGGTGTTGCTTTGTGTTTGGAGTGTGTAGGGTTGTCTACATATAGAATCATATCATTTGCAGAGGTCATTTTACTTCTTCCTTAACTACTTGGATGGATTTTATTTCTTTTTCTTTACTTATTGCTGTTTCTTGCACTTCTAGTACTTTGTGTAATAGAAGTGACAGGAGCAAGCCCTGTACCAGACCACAGAGGACAAGCCTTCAATTTTTCCCTATTATGATGTTAGCTGGGGCTTTTTATAAATGGCTTTTATTGTGCTGAAGAGATTTTCTTCTATATTCAAGAGTTTTTGTCATGAGTGGATATTGAAATTTTCAAGGAAGACATATAAATTGCCAACAGGTATATGAAAAGATGCTCAACATCATTAATCATTGGGAAAATGCACATGAAAACCACAATGAGATAGTCCCTCACACCCGTTAGGATGGCTATTTTCAAAACTATGGAGGATAACAAGTACATAATGGTGAGGATGTGGAGAAAAGGGACCCTCGTGCATTGTTGGTAGGAATGTAAATTGATACAACTATTGTGGAAAACAGTATGGAGGTTCCTCAAAAAATTAAAAATTGAACTACTATATGATCCAACAATCTTCTTCTGGGTATATACTCAAAGGAAATACAGAACCACAAAGAGATATCTGACCTCCTATGTTCACTGCAACATTATTCACAGTAGCCAAGATATGGAAACAACCTAAATGTCCCTATGAATGGACTTTGGAATAATATTCAGCCTTTAAAAAGGAGATCTGCCATTTGTGACAGATGGCATGGATTAAGCTGGAGGACATTATGCTAAATGAAATAAGCCAGACATAGAAATATTTCATGATCTCACTTATTTGTGGAACCTAAAAAGTTCAAAGCATAGAAGCAGAAAGAAGAATGGTGGTGACCAGGAGTAGGACAGTAGAGGAAATGAGGAGATAGTGATCAAAGGGAACAAAGTTGCCATACTGTAGGATGAATACATCTAGAAATCCAATGTACAACATGATGGCTATAGTTAATAATACTGTATTAAATATTGGAAATTTGCCAAAAGAATAGATTGCTAGTGTTCTCACCACCCGTTTAACTATATAATTGAAACTATATGAAGAGATGATATATTAGTTTGATTGTAGTAATCATTTTACTTTATATGTATATCATTAATAATTTCCTAATATTGAACAACTCTTCCAAAAAATCATTGTATATTTTAAATATGTATTTGTATATTTTAAATATATTTAATTTTAATTTTTAAGTGGGTTTTTTATCTCTATTTTCATCTTAAGTAACTTGACATAGAAATTCAGTTGCTTCTAGCACCAGATATGATAATATAACCCTTAAAGACCTTGAACAACGGTCATGTTGGTCGTTTGCTGTGCTGTGAAGAGGGACAAACATTTCTTCATTTGTCCCTCTTCGTTCTTTGTGGATCATCAACCAAGGCCTTAGCGTCTGGGCAGTTCAAGCATTGTTTAGTTTCTAATCTCAATTTCCCAGTAACCATTTAGATTATGTAGACGGAAAAATCATGTAAATATGCTGTTCCTGATTGTAAAAAATTATCTGTTTTATCCCTGACAAAAAAGTTCTGGATTGGCAACATAAGTATGTTAAGCAACATATATCTATCATACTATTAACAAAAATATAATGCTGAAAATAATAATTGCCTGTTCACAATCCTTAACATAGTACCTCAATGTTGACAGAATGCTTCTAACCTGCATTTTCTTATTTAAATTGCACCCAAACCCTGAAATACGTAGTAGCAGTACCTCATTTTGCAGCGAGGAAATGGCAACTGGAACTGTCCATAGTCACACAGTAATGAAGCAGAAAAGAGACCCTGAACATAGTTCTTCTGATCCCAGATTTTAGTGTTTTTTCGTTCTTCACCATTGCCTAAAACTTGAATTTCAGGTCAAGGTGTTGGCACTAAGCTGATAAAATTCTGGTGTAGAGTAGGAATGAGACAAACTTGCCTTAAGAGTTATAGTTTATTTTTAAAACTTGACAGGAAGAAGCAGTCATTCAAGAAAAAGAGAAATGCTGTGTTTCCATTATACACAACAACCAGATTGCAGCATTTTCTTGCACTTGTGCCTAGAATCCTCACTGTAACAATATTTTTTTCTCATCTGTAGATTCACACAAATGGTTTATGTACTCGACTAGATTCCCTTCTGTGCCTAGCACACAACAATGTGTCATTCTCCCAGGGTAGAGAGAGGGGGAGCTACACTAAAATTCCAAACCCCAAATTAGAGCCCACAGGCACTGCCTGAGTTTATGTGGTAGTTGGAATAGCGGACCTCACTGCCTCTATATACTTGAGTATGTGACTGACGGCCGTAAGTGACAGTACTGCCCACTCTTCATTGAATGTCTGCTGTATATCAGGTAATGTGTTGAGCATCTACAGATATGTCCATTTAGAATTATACATTCATAGAAATTACATGGCATTGTAAAGCTCTCTTTAATGGCTACTAAAACTCAATTGCAAAATATTAGATAAAATTTCTTTTTAGGTTTTTCAAAATGACTTCCTAAAATGTGGGCTGCAAGGCTAAAAGCTGTCATTTTAGCTTTATGTGCCCTCGGAATAAGTTTGCCCACCACACACAATCAGAGTAGCATTTACTGTAACTTTTCCATTTTGAGTCTATTGTAAATAAAATAAAAACAAAGCTTAATGAAATGACACACACAAAAAATGATGACAGTAAAAAGGAATAGTCTGAAAACTTAGAAAAGAATGTGTTGAATATGTAAAAGAAAACATGAAGTATAATGTGCCTCTCTCTCTTCCATCTTTAATCAGAAGGATGAAAAGCCCAGCCATTCAAAAGGAGTTTTACTTAAGTTGAGTTGATACTTTGAAATTCCCTGCCAGCAGGGGCATTACTCCCAAGAACAGTTGAACACATGGAAATTCTTATGTGTTTGATGAAAAGATGTAGCTTTTAATTAAGCCAGGATATTGTGTTGTTACTGTAATTCCCACTGTTAAAAGCCATTAATATAATCATCCATTCCTCTGACACACACTGTTATACTGTGTAAAGTTTAAAAAACAGAAACAAACAGGCTACGTAGAAATAATAGAGATAACATAATTCCAAGAAATGAATTCAGCTTGAGGAAGCTTGTCAAGACATTCTTACCATAGAAAAAAAAGTACTGCACAGAAAAAATATACATTCAAATAGCTGATATTTACTAGTCACTTAGATTCGGGTCTCCTGGTTTCTGGAATTTTAAGTTCTGGATGAAGGAGTTGTAAAAGCTCCTTCAGTGTTCACAGTTTTCTCTATTTTCCAGATATCCTACAGTGATGTATTACTTACATAATTTTTAAAACACTATTTAAAAAGAAAGCAAATGGCACATATTAATAGGAGGTAAACCCATTTCAAAATTTTTTACTCTACAGTTTCAAGTATTTTCAAATACCCTAAGGTTCACCTTGGAACATATGACATAAATATGTTATTTCTTTGTCGAGCCAGCAATAGGTGAGGATTATGCTTCCTTGGTGTGTCTTCTCCAGGGTACTGAACGCTGAAAAATGGTATGACTAGTGACATCTGTTCAGTATTGCCAGTTCCCGTTATCATTTCACAGTGTTTATCCTCATGAACTGCTGTTTTAGAGTCGTTCGTTTGCTCCAAGGTCACCAAATTCCCTGCACTTCAATGTTAAGAAACATTTGTTGAGTGTCACTTAGTGTTCTAGGCAGTTCAATGCTTTTCTAAAATTCTTTTATATATGTCACCTGACATAATCCTCAGAATCATGAGAAAATAAAGCTCAACGAGGCAATTATAGGACCGTCTAGAGCTCAGGTGTAATAATTATAACACCTGGGTTTATAGACCTAGGTTTGAATGGCTTTGAACAAATCATTTAATTTAATCTATAAGATGGGGATAATACTATCTCCTCATAGGCCTGTCGTGATGATTAAGCAAAACAGTTTACAAAGAGTACTTAGCACACTCCCTGTATATCACTAAGTAATAGTTGTCATTCTAGAACTTCCCAAGATCACACAAGCAGAAAGGAGCTAAGATTTGACCTTGCTATTGTAATTCCAAACTCTATGTGTGTTCCCTGACAAAAGGTTGGGAATAGGATTAAGAAGTTGGCAACTCGGTTGTATTTTTTCATTTTCACTATGCAGACATGTTTGCAAACATGCCTTTTATTTTACCTCTCTAAGCATGACTTCTCGGATGAAAAGAAGAATTTTAATAATTACCTTGAAAATGTGCTCAGAGTATTAACTTTAGGTAAGCAAAGTTAATTTGGCTAGATAAGCACCCTAATTTGGTGCTGGGCCATAATGTGCACTCAGTCAGTGTTCACTCCTTTCTCTGTGGGAGAAGGAGAGATGCCAACTCCCCGCTGAGTAGGGAGCCATAGGAGGGGCTCAAACTCACAACCCTGAAACTACGACCTAAGCCAGAATCAAGAATCAAACCCTCAGTGGACCAAGCCACCCAGACACTCCAGTGCAAGGATTTCATTTATTATATTCATTGCTCTACCCTTGTCCTAGGAGAAGGCCTGGCACATAACAGACATTCATTCAATAAGAATGAATGAATGATCACAAAGTAATCGTTTCCTTTTCAGTTTTCCAGTTCATGGCATTCTTGTAGACAATGATTTTCCATTACGTCTTCTTCATATCTGCAAAAGAACCGTGGGTTGGTGCCCTGCTCATACATTTAATCGTGCTTCTTTTACTTCCCAGAACTTCCTTGCATTTTCGTTGACTTTAAGGTGTTCCTGTTTTGTAAGGATTGAAAGATGTCTAGTTATTTAGGAGGTTTTCAAGGAGCAGGTTCTCCATTGTGAGTGGTTTCAACATGTTCTTTATATTGGGATTTGATTGCTTGGACAGTATCCCATGGGTCTCTTCACTTAGCTATTCCTTTGCTTGTGTTTAGCCATAGCATACAACTTCTAAGCCTCTGCTTTGGGCTGTGGGTACTTTGTTGTTCTGGTTTCAAGTTAAAATCCTTTCATGCAGACAGGCATCATGGCTTAGAGGAAGGGGCATAAGTACTAAAGGCCAAAGATCTGGATTCATCCAGCCTCCACAACTAACTAGCAGCAAAACCTTGACAGAGTCCCTTGACCTTCCATCTCAGGCTGAGCCTTACCCTTTGTTTAGACACAAAATCAGAATGAAATCATATGCATCTTCCTCTTGATTTCAGAGTAGTTAATACATTTTGAGAATAAAATGAGAAATAAACATTTTCAAAAACAAATAAGTGATTTCAGAATAACATGTTTTAAATATCCCTTCAAAACCTTTGGGTTTTGTGCTAGCCAGTAGTTTGGAAACATTAAGTAGATAAACGTGGTATCCATCATTCACAGCATGGTGCAAAGCAATTATATGGGTATCTCTGACCTTCCTAGTTGAAGGGGACTGGATGCAATTTACATTTCTAGAGATTATGCTATGTGAACATGTGTTTACTGAGGGTTTTTCCTTTTTAATGTTTAAATGAAACCACGTCTGGAAAACATCAGATCTTACTTTCAGGAGGATGCCCAGAGAAAAACAAGAAAAAAGTTAACAGCCTCAAAGTCCAAATTGAGGTCATTAGCCACCTGGAAAGAGGTGACCATATCTTAGTATAAGCTACCTGCTCTGCCTTAGGGAAAGAATGGTCAGGATTGTGCCTGAGAGTTCCAGAATCGCCTCTGAGTAAATCAAAGATCTTATAACGGAGAAGATAGACAATAATGTAGTTAATGGTCACTGACCAATGCATCTTAGCTCAGCTGGATCTCTTTATATACTGTTTATATATTTAAATATATTATATATATACACACACCACTTTAAATATGTTTAACACTTTTTTATTTGAGTATAGTTGATACACAGTGTTTCAGGTGTACAACATAATCAACTTCTCTGTATATTATGCAATCCTCATCACAAGTGTAGCTACCATCTGTCACTACAGATCACTATCACTTTACCATGTATGTTTCTTATAGTGAACCTTTTATTCCTGTGACTTACTCAGTTCATACCCGGAAAAACCTGTATCTCCTCTCTTTCACCCATTTTGTCCATCCTTCCACCATCGCTCCCCCTCCCCTGACAACCATCAGTGTGTTCTCTGTATTTATAGGTCGGATTCTGCTCTTTGTTTGTTTATTCATTTGTTTTTTAGATTGCACATATGAGTCATATGGTATTTAATTTAGTTTGACTTATATCACTTAGCATTATACCCAGTAGGTCTTATATTGCTGCAAGTGGCAAGATCTCACCCCTTTTGTGGCTGCAGAATATGCCTCTGTGTGTGTGTGTGTGTGTATACCCACCACATCTTTTATATCCATTCCCCTAGCAGTAGACAGCTGCTTCCGTATCTTGGCTATTGTAATTAATGCTGTAATAAACAAAGGGGTGCATGTATCTTTTCAAATTGGTGTTTCATTTTCTTTGAGTAAATAGCCAGTAGTGAAATTATTGAATCATATGGTATTTATATTTGTAATTTTTTTGAGGACCCTCCATGCTATTTTCCACATTGGCTGCATGAATTTGCATTCCCACCAACAGTACACAAGCTTTCCTTTTCTCCACATCCTTCCAGTACTTGTTATTTCTTATCTTTTGTATTTTAGCCATTCTAACCGGTGTAAAGTGATCCTTCATTGTGGTTTTGATATTTAACACCTTTCATATTTTCTCCATAAACTATTTGCTTCTCATATTAATGGAATATGATCCCCCCAGGCTACTTTTCTTTATTTCTTTTTTTTATAATTTCTTTAAAGATTTTATTTTTTTATTTGATGGACAGAGATCACAAGAGTCAGAGAGGCAGGCAGAAAGAGAGAGGAGGAAGCAGGCTCCCCACTGAGCAGAGAGTCCAATGCAGGACTCAATCCAAGGACCCTGAGATCATGACCTAAGCCGAAGACAAAGGCTTAACCCACTGAGCCACCCAGGAGCCCCATACTTTTCTTTAGTTCTTATGGAGAAATTTATTTTAACATTTTGTATTTTCTGTAATTTTTTATGAGTTTAACCACAAAAATTAAGAGATGGATATATATGAAAATTCTTTGGAAAGAGTAAAGGGAAGCACACGAATATTGTTATTTTCATTAGTCTTAAGAGTTCTGGATACATCATCACACCAAGCATCCTTCCTAATTTACCTTTTAGAGAATTTCAGTAAGCCATTTGGTGTATAAATCCTAATATTATCCAAAGAAGGAAGATTCCACGTTGATCTTGAAGCTCTAGCGTAATTGCCCAGTGCATTACGTATTTACTTATCAAGACTTCCATTGATTTTTTTTCTTTCATGGGTGCATACTAAAGTAAGACTCTTACTGAGAGTGAGAATCCATCTTGGTTGGAATGTAAGTCTCTTGTCAGGCAAGGGCACAGTGATCATTGTTTTACATATGAGAAGCTGTTTCTTTCTTTGGGAGAGCTGGGGTATTCTGAGATGGGTTGTAGTTTGTGTTAGAGCAGGGACCCTGCTTAACACCCTGTCACAGGACATGGGCCACGGAAAACCAGAGCCCATTGTTAGAGCCTAGAAGAAAGGCCCCCAACCTAATAAGAGGACAGCAAGCTAGAAAGCTAACAAGCCTTATATACAATTGCACATCTCATAAAAGCCTTATATCCACTCATGTTTCTTAACATACATGAAGAATTTGTCCTTTCTAAATTTCGACAGTTTTAGAATATTCTGGATAAATGTTTATATTTAATAATAGTAATGTATAAGGAAAGTACAATAAAATGCATGCCTAGCCAGTGGGATTATTTTATAAATGTTATGCATTAGATAAACGATGCAAACAAGTTGTCCCTTAGGGATTTTTCTTCTTTCTAGGGCACTGAATAACCCTGAGCAGGCACTTTGAAGAGTCAGGTTGAAAGCTAGAGCTGAAACACCATGCCAGCCCATGCTGAGGAGAAGGATATTCAGAGTCCAGAGTGCTAACCATTATACCATGGAACCCGCTAGAGAGGGATATTCAACTTATTTCTTGTTGAAAGCAGTCTCTTCCCTACTCCCTGGAAGAACTCTCCCATCAGAAGTCCCCACGATCATATACTTAGCTCTTGGTGTGACCTGATGAAACCTAGAAGTAACTTGCCTTGGGACACCTACCCTACCAGATGCAGATTGGACTATTTACCACAAATGGCATTCTGTGTGGACTTCCATTAGAATGCTTCTGAATGTTCTCCATGAATGAAGTGATTCCCTCCTGCTTGGGTAGCTGGAAGTACTGTGCCAGCTAGCTCAGAGGAGAATCCTCAGTTAGTGACTTCTCAGCCCCACGTCTGCTGCCTTCACAGTCTCAGCTCAGGACTGAGAAATCTGCTGCTCCTCAAATAAAGCTTGTCTGTAGACCAGTTGATACAGCCCACTGCCTGTAGATCCTGTCTTCTAGGTTTGGGGAAGAAGTGGACTGGTAGTAGAAGAACCAGATTCTGGTAAAAGCTGAGGTGTGGCATCATCTCAGGGGCGGATCCTAACTGTAACATAAACCACTGATTTACACAGGAACAAGCTTAAGTAGTGACAAAACTAAGACTGGCCCGGGCCCTGAAACTCCCAGAATCCCAGCCGCTCTGGACCACAGGAGATAGAAGCCTGCAAGATTGCTGTGCCGATCGCCATGAGCCACCCTCTGCCAGGACTGCATGTTCCCTCTGCTCTCCTTCAGGTGCTGCTAGCACTGAGCATCTTTTCCAGAACTGTCCCCTTCCAGAAGTTTATGCTTCATCACAGCTTGCCCCAGTTCTTTTATCTTCTCCCTTTGGACATACATATTTTTGTGAGCAGCAAAATGTTTCTACTGAGGTGCATATGTAGGTCACATGGCAAAAGACCAGAAGGTCTTATGCTAAGATTGTAGCATTGTATCATTAGTTCAGTGGAGGTTATTGTATCAGTGGGAAAATTTTAATTTCATGCCCTGCAGACTTCACAGTCTTGTGTGCTCTCTCTGGTCCTGTTGTTGCACAAAGGGCAAATCCCTGTGTCACGTTCGTTTCACATTGAAAAAAAAAGTGAAGTTGATCCATCTGAGATCTTCACACAAAGACAGATAAAAAATCTGTTGTCAGAAAGCTATTACATGAGGAGGGAGCTAGAGGGAAGAAAAATTCTTTACAGCTAATATGGCTTTCCATATGAGTGAGTATGGCCTCAAGGCACAAAAAGGGGGGGAACCTCTGTTAACCTTGGCTACTGATACAAGATATCCTCAAATGTTTGGGTATAAAAACCAATCAGACTGGGCCCAAATCTTTTTTAATCAGTTATCGCTGGCATAAAAAAAATAAAATAAAAATTTCTCCTTCACACAACTGTTTTTTAAGAAGAGAGAAGGAAACATCGTAGTAGAGAAAACGGTCAGTGTAAAATCTGGAATAAGTTAAAGTAAACATGGTGGAAACAAATCAGAGCTTAATATTTAAATTGGATATTTGACTAAAATTATTTTTTAACTAAGTAAAAGGGTTATATGGAGAGGTTATCATATCAGAGGTTTAAGATTAAAAATGCCACAGATTAGAATTATAACTTAATATCATAACCTGTTTAACATTAATCTCTAAGAAATCTATCCATTTAGCCTTTACAAAAGTTATAAATACTGTGGGGCCTATAATGAACTATTCAAATTTCCTTTCTTGCCACCACCTTCAGCCTTTGATCCTAAAGCCAGGTTTAGACTGTTGAATAAGATGATTTGGCTACCACAGAGGCAACCACCTTTTTTTCTTTTTTAATATTTTATTTATTTATTTGACAGAGATCACAAGTAGGCAGAGAGGCAGGCAGAGAGAACGGACAGGAAGCAGGCTCCCTGCTGAGCAGAGAGGATGCGGAGCTCCATCCCAAGACCCTGGGATCATGACCCCAGCCGAAGGCAATGGCTTTAACCCACTGAGCCACCAAGGCGTCCCCAGCTTTTGCTCCTTGATAATATCAACTGTAATCCTTCTTACAGGGCTGTGTGTAGGACTCAGCAGAGTTAGCAAGGATCCATTCAAGAATCTGTTTGCTGGGATGCCTGGGTGGCTCAGTTGGTTGGACGACTGCCTTCGGCTCAGGGCGTGATCCTGGAGTCCCGGGATCGAGTCCCACATCAGGCTCCCAGCTCCATGGGGAGTCTGCTTCGCTCTCTGACCTTCTCCTCGCTCATGCTCTCTCTCACTGTCTCTCTCTCTCAAATAAATAAATAAGATCTTTAAAAAAAAAAAAAAGAATCTGTTTGCTAATAAGTTTTTAAAGAAACTGACACCAGTGATTTGACAGCCATCACCTTAGCACTTATGCTTATTCGGGTCAATTGCAGTCGTGATGTAGATTTTTTAAAGTACCATTTATATCATCCGCAATCCTACCATCCACTGTAGGTACTGTAAACACTGTGTATAACACTGTTAATATTTTAGTAGTTAGTGTATTTCCTTCCAACCTTTTCTTTTTGTTTGATTTATACTCTTCTCTTTCTTTAGACTGAGTTTTTCTAAATTGTGAAATACCTGAAAGTTAAAAAAGCAAGACATTGTGTGTGTGTGTGTGTGTGTGTGTGTGTGTTAATCATTCCGTGCATAAATAAGAAAGACATAGGTAGGAATTAGCAATGCTAAATAAAACTGCCTAGATTGGCCTATTAGCAAGGTTGATTTTTGGAGTGAGGATGTACATGTTTCTCTTCTAAGTTACCTTAGGGATGCTGCAATGTGATTGTGTTTCCAATAAAATTTCTCGCCTTTTCTCTTCTTTATTGGATCTATACACAGATTTAATCTGTAGTATAAATCACTCCTATAAAATGTATGGTTTATTTTTAATGTGACTCATACAACTGTCTTCGAGGTGAGAAAAATATGTATTAAAGTTAAGTCACGCAATTAGAATGTATTTCTTTGTAGAAGGAAAAAAATGTAGAGGAAAAATTCCATTAAATGGAATCTTCCTGGTTAGGAATAATGCAAGACAAAGGCATTTATAGGACAATGCCACTCAAATTTGCTGGTTGTCCTTCTACTTTGTCAATTTCCAGAAACAGAGGTGACTTTAACGAGCCATATTACTTCACCTTTTAGGCAGTTGCAATCTGTGCTAAGAAATAATATTATTCTCTTGCTCTGAGCCTCGCATAAGACAGCAAAATAATGTTGCATTTTCACCTCAGCATACCCCATTTATTTGTCTTACCTCCTTCCTTCCACTTACCATTGATCTTGACCCAAACAAGGGACATCAGATTTAATTATTATGCTGGCCCAGTGCCAACAGCAGTGAGCCAGAAGAAGATCCTGGCCTTCCCGTCAATTTTCATCAGATTCAGTCTTATTGACACCTCTTGTATCCAGTATCAAATTCACTGGGCTTTTCCTTTTCATCCAATTTTTTAAATTCTTCCAAAGTGGATAGATAGTTGATCTGGAGGGTCTTTTTACTGCCAGCACACTGGGAGAAATCTCCATGGGTTCCCCAGTCTTGGTAATGCTCTGTTAAAAGTCTGGTTTCTTTCCCATCAATTTCTGCTTTTTCCATTCCATTTATTTATGGTTGAACTATTTCCACTCTGTTTGGCTATCCTTTTTTCCTCTATTGACTCTCCTTCCTGTCCTACCTTTCTACCAAATTGTTCTAATTTTCCAAGCATCAGTAAAGACTATTAAAGGAAGTTGGAACAGTAACTCAGATATAGTTTCTTGCACTATTTCTTACTCTCCTACCCCAACCCTGGAACAAAGTAACATGAGAGGAATGTTAGTTGCACTCTGATCACATCTTTTAATGTGGTCTAGGTCGGAGGTGTATTCATTGGGAGAACGTCCTGGCTACCATAATGGCCACCAAACATGACTTGCATTGACAGCTCATCAGCTGCTTCACCCGTGGTGTTCCATTTTGCATTTAATAGGGGAGTTCGGCGATTGCCTTTTCGAGGTACTGTGTATGGTTTATGGTTGTGCTTATCTATCCCAAAAGTTTGGATATTCCCCCATCTCTAATTTTCATCCACAGCATCATAGAAAATGGCCAGTTGGAGGGGGGGTGCATATATTAACCCAAACATGCCTCCCCATGCAGCCGTATCCAGAACTAGGGAAATAGTCCTTCAGTTTCCAATCCCAACAAACCTGATAAAGTAATGACTCTTCTGGAGCTGTCTACACCTGTCAGCGAAGTGGGTGACCTCTTTAACCAAATATTCACTGGTTTCTGTTTTTTCATAATTTCACCCCCAGCTAACCTGTAGCATCTTCCTGGCCAGAGGGTGGAGGAGTATAATCTGCTATCTGAAACTGGAAGAATCTCAGGTCTCCTCCATACAACAAATTCCTGTCTCAGCTTGCTCACGGTTCTAGTCTCCCAGCTTCAGCTGTGGCCCTGAAAGCAAACTGAACACCTTCCTCCCCAGTTCATTCCATCCCTGCTAAAGCAGCCCTGAACACACGTTTGTTCTTAAGCCAAAGAGAACAGCCTGTGGCACGCACACAGAGAAATTGTGTGTGTGTGTGTGTGTGTGTGTGTGTGTAGGAGGAGGAGGGAGTTACTTCTTTTCTGCTGGGTTGTTGTCCCCAATAGGTTTATATAAAGGTTATAAAGTCCATCAATTGATACTGTCTTTCTCTTTGAAAGTACACATGGTCATAGAACACTATCATTCAGTTCTGTAATCTTAAACTTCAAACAATGCACTGATGAATTATTTATGTTACAGAATGTGCTTTCAATAATGTGTAGCAGAAAATGGAATGAATGCATATCTGTATGTGCCCTGAACTTTCTAAAGTGCATGCTAATAAACAAGGTAACCTAGCATCACTTTGGTCTGGTAGAATTTATAAGGCAAACACTTCTCTTGCTTTGGGTTTCTATAGTATGTTCTCTGACAATCAGCTTACAGTTTTTCCTCCTGGAGCCTAGGAGGTAACATTTTTCGATTGCAAGCTAACAATGCCTTTGTCTCAAGATAATGAAGGTTGAGGTCTATAAATTTCACTTGTCATTCTAACTTCCAGCTATACTAAATTAGGCTTTAATTCATAATTAGTATGAAGTTACAAATCCATAGAAAAGAGAATATTTTATATTAAGTGGACATTATCTAATCTCATGATTTCATAAAATAATTAAGATACTAGAAATAATCAAGATTTTTTTTAAGTTTTTCATTACTATTTATTTATTTGAGAGAGAGAGAGCAAGAAAGCACAAGCCAAAGGAGGGAGGACCAGAGGAAGAGGGAGAATCGAGAAGCAGACTCCCCACTGAACAGGGAGCCCAATGCAGAACTAGATCCCAGGACCCTGGGATCATAACCTGAACTGAAGGCAGACGCTTAACCAACCGAGCCACGCAGGTGCCCCAAGTTTTTTCATTACTTAAAAGTATAGGTATGGATATCAGGGTTGGTAGTTTTTTTTTAACCTGTATATAGTTCCTTCAACAATGACAGAAAGAAAAGAAATTCTGCTTAAATTATTTTTATAGTTGTACGAATTGTCAGATTTTCCCAAATAGGCTTTCCATATCAAAATCTGAGATCAACTGCATCGCTTGCATAATGATAGTCTTTTACCAAAACTCCCAGTCGGGGGGAGAACAAAACTCCCAGAGAACAAAATCAAAAAGCTAGCAGTAGACATCTTGAGAATGGTAGGCATTGTTGAAGAAGAATGAGAAACTTTCAGGAGACTGTTGCTGTTCGTGATAATATTTTTGTGTGAAGACATAACTCAGGATTGCCAGACAGGAGAGAAATGAGCCAGGTCCCCAGTCCCTCATATGCAACTGTTGGAGGCAAATGTATTTTGGAATTCACAGTTGTTTAAGGCAGCATAGTGTACATACCCTGTGAGGTGCAGCAAAATGTTGGATTATTCACATTAAATGGGATAAATGACAAGTATAAATAGCTTCATATTAGCTCAAGTCAGATTTTGCAACCAAGTAAGTTTGGTGTAGGTCAGATGTTGCTACCAAAAAGGTTATGAAAAAAGTGCAGTTTTCAGTACTCTTAAGATTTCAAAATTACAGATAAGGTTTGTGAGCCACCACTCTTGGACATCTCATTTATTCCCAATCCAGGAATCTCCATAAAAGGCAATGTCTCTGCCTTCCTCTAAATCATTTCTCTATTCTGTTCTCCATAAAATGCGAGGCTACACAGATTACAGAAGGAACCCATTAAGATATCTCAGATCCAGGGGCGCCTGGGTGGCTCAGTGGGTTAAGCCTCTGCCTTCAGCTCAGGTCATGATCTCAGGGTCCTGGGATCGAGTCCCACATCAGGCTCTCTGCTTGGCAGGGAGCCTGCTTCCTCCTCTCTCTCTTTGCCTGTCTCTCTGCCTGCTTGTGATCTCTGACTGTCAAGTAAATAAATAAAATCTTTAAAAAAAAAAAAAAAGATATCTCAGATCCAGATGGGTCAAATAGTCACTTGTCAGAGACAGAGAACTGAACTAAATTGTTTTTATAATTATTGTCTTATTCAAGAAGTACAAATTCATAGGGATATTGTTTGAATAAGGCTTTCTCACACCCCAGGGTCCCAGCCAGCCAACTGCCATCCTGTGTTTGATGTAACCACTACCAGTTTCCTGTGTGTCCTTTTAGGGATAATTATACATGTGCAGTTTTGATTGTATACAAGTGTGTGTACTGTAGAACCACCTTATTCTTTTAAATCTGTACAGTGTCCCATTATATGGATGTACCATAATGCATTTAACCAGCCCGCTGGTGAATGGATATCTGGGTTATTTGCAGTCTTTTGTGATTGCAAACAGGCTTCTGTGAATATTCTAATACATGTCATTTATACATGTGGAAGGCTATCTATAGGATAAATTCCTAGAAATGTAATTATTGATCTCCCATAAGTTCATGATGAATTTTGAAAGATACAACTAAATTGCTTCGATAGAGATTGTACAACTTGTGTTCCTACTGGCAGTATTTGAAAGTGCCTATTTTATTACATCTTCAAGAGCATAAAAAAGGTTTAGTTCTTTGTCAGACTGAGACATGACATGGTCACTAGTATTATAACTAGCATTTCAGTTGTTTTGAGTGAAGCTTTATATTTGAAAAATAGGTAGATGGTTGATATTCAAGTATTTAATTGTTATTCTTAACTATACATAAATACTACATACTCTCTTCTGTTTTAAAAAGTAAAAAGGGAAGATAGGAAGGTCTTGATGCAGGAAAAACTTGTCCATTCCATAAATAGAAAGAAGACCACTGTACACTGGAACATAATGAATGAAACAGTCATGTAAAATGAGAAAGGAGAAGAATGCGGGGACATAACATTGGGTCCTGTTGCCTACATTAGTCAGGCTCTCCACAGAAACAGAACCATTAGGAGATACATAGATGGGAGGGCCGAGGAGGGGAAGAGAGGGTGGGAGAGACGGTATTTTAAGCAGTTGGCTCCTAAGTTGTGGGGCCTGGCAAGAATTCATAGGGCAAGCCAGCAAGCTGGGAATTGGGGGTAAACTTTGATGTTTACAGTCCATAGAGCAGGCCAGCAGTCTAGGAACTCAGGCAGAATATCTGTTGCAGTCTTAGGGCAGAATTCCTTCTCCTTTAGGAAAGCTTAGTCCTTGCTTCTAAGGCCATCGACTAATGGGATGAGGCTCACCTACATTCTGGAGGGTAATCTACCTTACCTAAAGTCAATTGATTGTAAATGTTAATTGTATCTAAAAATGTTTTCACAGCAACATTTCACAGACTAGTAGTTGGCCAAACAACTGGGCACCATATCCTAGCCAAGCTGACACATAAAATTAACTGTCACACTGCCCATGTGAGCTGTTTTGTACTTTAAGTGCAAGGGGATGACCCTGAAGGGGATTGACAGGATGTTTCAAATTTGTAAAAACATTCCCTGCTTACTATATGGAGGGGAACCGGAATAAAATGGGAAACCATTGAGTCTGCTGCAGTAGTACAGATGAGAGATGATAATAACTAGGACCCGGGGGTTAAAATGGAATAGAAATAATCAAAACCATAATATATTTAGGAAGTAGCACCAATAGGATTTTATAGGAAAGAGGGCAGTAAGGTGTCAAGGATGACTCAAGATTTTTGGTTTTGGGAATAGAAAGGAAGAAAGAGCTTTTACTGAAATGAGAAAACTGGGAGAGGAGGGAGCAGATTTAACATGGGAGAAAGGATAGATACAGAACAAAGATGAAGACTTCAGTTTTGAGTCTGAGATGCTTCAAAATACCCAAGTGAGGAAATCCAAGTAGATTATTATATTCTGGAGCTTGGACTAAAGATAATAAATTTGAGAACTGACACAGAGAGGTCACAAAATACTGAGATCACCTCAAGAGAAAGAGAAAAGTACAAGGAAAAAAGCTGAAAAGAGAAAAGAATACTGACCTAAGCACTGAGGAGTGCCAGTGTTTTGAAGTTGGATAGAAAAAATTTTTTAAAAACTAGAAATGATACTGAGGAGTGAACCAAAAAGCCAGAAGAAATTGAGATTATAATGTCTTCCATGAAACCAGGCGAACCAGAGGGAGAAGTGTTGACAGACAAGGTTAGTTCTGTAGAATAAGTCTGAGAGGTCAAAATAATTGAAATATCTACCGAATTTAACAAAATAGAAGGGGTTTGATAACCTTAAGAATAGTTTTCCTTACCTGGGTGGGAAAAGGGAATGGTATCAATTCAAGAAAGAATGGCTTTATAGGGGTGCCTGGGTGGCTCAGGGGTTAAAGCCTCTCTGCCTTCGGCTCAGGTCATGATCCCAGGGTCCTGGGATCAAGCAGGGAGCCTGCTTCCCTTCCTCTCTCTGCCTGCCTCTCTGCCTACTTGTGATCTCTTGTCTGTCAAATAAATACAATCTTAAAAAAAAAAAAAAGAACAGTTTCAGAGATTATGCTGAGTGAAATAAGTCAAGCAGAGAGAATCAATTATCATATGGTTTCGCTTAATTGTGGAGCATAAGGAATAACACGGAGGACATGGGGAGATGGAGAGGAGAAGGGAGTTGGGGGAAATTGGAAGGGGAGATGAACCATGAGAGACTGTGGACTCTGAAAAACAATCTGAGGGTTTTGGAGGGGTCGGTGGGGGGTGGGAGTTTGGGTGAGCCTGGTGGTGGGTATTACAGAGGGCACGTATTGCATGGAGCACTGGGTGTGGTGTATAAACAATGAATTCTGGAACACTGAAAAGAAATTTTAAAAATAAATAAAAATTTAAAAAAGAAAAAGAATAGTTTCAGGAAAGTGGTCAGGTGAGTTGAAGTGATTGCAGACCAAATAAGAGAAGAGGAAGTAGAGACAGAAAAACAAGCTACTGTTTCAAAAAGCTTGTTATAAAGATGAGCAAAAGGGGATGCAGGCTAAGGGAGGAGTTCTGTTTAATTTTATACTATGGGAGTTCTTAAATACACACAAAAGTAGAGCGAAGGTAATGGACTGATGTGGTTTACTGAGTTTCAGAAACCCTTCAATGTTCTCTGTTCTTTCTGAATCCCAGACATCATGTCATTTTACTAATAAATACTTTAGTATGTATTTCTAAAGATAGTAATTTTTAAAAACATAACCACAATACCATTAGACACATTATACACAAAATAACGAAGTTTTAATATCATCTGAACCTCTTTCCATGCTCAATTTTCCTGGTTTGTTTCAAACATATATATTTATCATTGATTTTTTTAATCTCTATATAATTGAAGTCTGCATACTCCATTTGGTTGATTGATCTCTTAAATCTTTTATCCATAACAGGTTTCCATTCTTTCGTTATGTCATTTATTTGTTGAAGTAACTAAGTCATTTGTCTTATAGAATTTCATACATTCCGAGACACGGATGATTATATCCTGATGATGTCATTTACTATTCTTCCATATTTTGCATTTCATGTGAATTGGCAATTAGATCTAGAGGTCTGATTAGGCTAAAATTTAATTGTTCTGTAGTAAGAATACTTCACAGGTGATGCTGTGTACTTTCTACTGTAATAGATAAGGTAGAAAATAATTACTGGTTGTCCTACTCTCATGAATATAAAATGGATAAGTGGGCTTAAATTTCATCCTGATCCATCTATTATAAAGGTCCCCATCAACCTTTCTTCACTTAAGTTTTTTTTTTTTTTAACATTTTATTTATTTATTTGACAAACTGAGATCACAAGTAGGCAGAGAGGCAGGCAGAGAGGAAGGGAAGGAGGCTCCCCACTGAGCTGAGAGCCCAATGTGGGGCTCAATCCCAGGACCCTGGGATCATGACCCAAGTGGAAGGCAGAGGCTTTAACCCACTGAGCCACCCAGGCACCCCATTCACTTAAGGTTTTAGCAGCCATTGATGATTTCTGACTAGACATTGCAAAATAGTTCATTTTCTTTTTTAATTTCTTTTTAGCTGAACAGTATTCATTGTTTTCACACCACATCCAATGCTCCATACAATACATGCCCTCCCTATTACCCACCACCTTGTTCCCCCAACCTCCCACCCCCCCCAGGTTGTTTTTCAGAGTCCATAGTCTCTCATGGTTCACCTCCCCTTCCAATGTCCCTCAACTCCCTTCTCCTCTCCATCTCCCCTTGTCCTCCATGTTATTTGTTATGCTCCACAAATAAGTGAAGCCATATGATAATTGACTCTCTCTGCTTGACTTATTTCACTCAGCATAATCTCCTCGTTGGGTATTCATCCTTTCTGACAGAGGCATAATACTCCATAGTGTACATGGACCACATCTTCCTTATCCATTCGTCCATTGAAGGGCATCTTGGTTCTTTCCACAGTTTGAATAGTCAATTTTCTATTGTTACTTCTTCATTTATTAATTGTGATTTTTCTGAAAAATAGAACTTTCAGGATTTTTTTAAAATATTGGAAGATACTAGAACCTGTTTGAATGCTGATGATAGTGATTTGGTTAAGAGAGAGGAGATGATCAAAACGATGAAGGTCCCCAAGAAGGTGACAGGGCTTAGAATTCAGAGCAGATAAGGAACAGTCAGCTTTTGTTAGGAGACATCCACTCCTTTCTTTGTAACAGAGGGAAGAAAGAAGTTGAATGCAGATGCAGGGAGGTTGGTAATTTGGCACTTGGAAGAGTAAAACAGTTCCCTATGGCTTATATTTTTTAATGAACCATACAGGAAGGTCACTGGCAAGGAGGTTGGGGAAATTGGGGGAAGAAGGTAGAGGAGCATAGGTTTTAATTCTGCTCTTATGTTTAATGAGAGCTTTAAAAAAATAACTCTACAGAAATTCCTGCAATACCAATGGCTTTGTTAGAGCCTCTAAAACTAAATTTTTTTTCTTAGAAATCTTATCTTTTCAAAGAGATTCCTCAGAGCTGTCTAATCCCTTTGATGGAAGGATAAATCAATAATTTGTTCCACTTTATTTTACTGTGTTTCTCTCTTTCTTCCTGAGATCTAAATTTGGTTCTCAACAAAGAAGGATTCTCTTTCCAACTTGGCATGTTAGATAACCATGCCCTTTTTGCTCTGCTCTTCCTCTTTGTGGGTGGGAGGGGCAGGGGGGAGAGAGAAACTTAAGCAGGCTCCATGCCCAGTGCAGAGCCAATGTGGGGCTTAGTCTCACAACCCTGAGACCATGACCTAAGTCAAAAATCAAGAGTCCAATGCTTAACTGACTGAGCCACCCAGACACCCTGCTCTGTTCTTCTTAAAGACTTTATTTACTTCTTTGTTTTAAAGATTTTATGTATGTATTTGACAGAGAAAGTGAGAGAGCATAAGCAGGGGGAGAAGCAGGGTTCCTGAGCAGGGAGCCAGACACAGGGCTCTGTCCCAGAGGCTGGGATCATGACCTGAGCCCAAGACAGATGCTTAACTGAGCCACCCAGGCACCCCCTCTTCTTACCTTTCATTTGCATGCCTACTATGGAGAGCTCTCTTAAGGAGACAATATAAATCAAACATGAAGGTAGAATTTGGTCTGGAATTTGTATTTATTTCTCTGACATGTAAGGACACAGTAGGATTATTGGTACTTCAAATCTTAGGACTGTGTCTTCTGCAGTTGTTATCTCTGTTACCCTTCTTGTTAGTTAATCCTTGATGTAGATTTGAATCATATTGATATACATTTTTTAAAATTTTATCATTTGCTCTAAAAGAAAAGCTAAACTACATCAGATGTAGGATTGGAAAATGCTAAATAAAACTGTCCCTATTCACAGGTGTGATGGTGTCTCCATAAAAGATCGCATGGACTCTGTAGAAAGTTCCAAAAACTAAATGAGTTTATAAGGGCTTCAGGATAAAAGGCAACGCACAAAATTCAATACTACTTCTGAACACAAGGAACAATTAGAGACTGCAATTAATAAAAGTGCCATTTACAGTAGTTCCAAATAACTGGAACAGTCTACCTTTAAGTAATATTAATGCACTTCCTGCATTATACCCTGGGTGCTGTTGTTAGTATACATTTAACTCATATGTATGTTCTCCACTTTGTATCTATCCAGATTTCCATCTGGTGTCATTTTGAGACTTCTTTATATATTCTGGGTAGAAGTCCTTTGTTGGACATGTGATTTTTGAAAATATTTTCTCCTAGTATAGAACTTGCTCTTTCATTCTCTTAAAGTGTCTTCTATAGATAAATGTTTTAAATTTTGAAGAAGTCTAATTTGTAAGTTTTCTCTTGTATTCATTGTGCTCTTCATGGCATATCTAAAAATTCTTTGCCTAAAACTCCAGGGCACAGATGTTTTTTCCTATATTTTCTTCTAAAATTTTTATAATTTATGTTTCATACTTAGTCTGTGATCCATTTAATCCATTCTTTTAAATACTTAATTTTTTAAAGCAGTTTTAGGTTCACAGCAAAATTAAGAGGAAGATACAGAAATTTCTCATATGCCCACTACCCTCACACCTGTACAGTCTTTCTCATTATGAACACACCCTGCCAGAGAGGTACATTTTATTACAGTTAATGAACATACACTGACACATCGTAATCAGCTAAAACCCATAGTTTACATGGTACACTTACGGTGTACATTCTGTGAGTTTTGACAAATTTATAATGACATGTATCTACCATTTATAGAATCATGCAGTATCATACAGTGTTTACACTGCCCACCCCTCACCCCCACCTTCCCGGCCTCTGGCAACCAAAGATCTTTTTTTGTCTCCATAGTTTTGCCTTTTCCAGGATGTCGTATAGTTGGAATCATATAGTATGAAATCTTTCCAAATTGGCCTTTTTGTCTTATATACATGTAATAATATACATGTAAGGTTCTTACATGTATATTATAATATACCTGTAAGGTTCTTCTATGTCTTTTTATGATTTGATAGTTGTTGTTGGTTTTAGTGCTGAATCATATTCCATTGTCTTTATGTACCACACACAATTCATTTATCCATTCACCTACTGAAAGACACTGTGGTTGTTTTCAAGTCTTGGGGAAATTGGGGGAAGAAGGTAGAGGAGTATAGGTTTTAATTCTGCTCTTATGTTTAATGAGAGCTTTAAAAAAATAAAGCAGCTATAAGCATCCATGTGAAGGCTTGTGTATAGAATGTTTTTAACTCTTTGGGGTAAATACCAAGGAGCATAATTACTGGATCATGTAGTAAGAATATGCTTAGTCTTTTAAGAAACTGCCGAACTGTTTTCCAAAGTGTCTGTACTGTTTTGTATTCCTACCAGCAATATAGCAGAGTTCTTGTGCTCCATAGCTCACCAACATTTAGTGTTATCAGTATTCCAGATTTTAGCCATTCTAATAAGTGTGTTGTAGTATCTCATTTTAATTTGCATTTTTGTGATGACACAGATGTGGAGCATCTTTTCATCTGCTTATTTGCTGTCTATATTTCTTCACTGGTAGGGTATATGTTAAGGTCTCTGGTCCATTTTTTTAATTGGGTTATTTGCTCTCTTATTGATGGGTTTTAACTGTTCTTTATATATTTTGGATAGTAGTCCTTTATCAGATGTGTCCGTTGCAAATATTTTCTCCTAGTCTGTGGGTTGCCTTCTCATTCTGTTGACATTTTCTTTTGTAAAGTTGAAGTTTTAAATTTTTTAAAATTTTTTATGTGAATTCAGTTTAGTTCACATATAGTATATTATTCGTTTCATGGGTAGAATGTGTGCTTCGTCAGTTGCATATAACACCTAGTGCTCATGACATCAAGTGCCCTCCTTAATGCCCATCACTGATAATGCCTTATCCCATCCCCCACCCACCACCCCTCCAGCAACCCTCAGTTTGTTTCCTAGAGTTCGGTGTCTCTTATGGTTTGCCTCCCTCTCTGTTTTTATCTTATTTTCTTTTTTCTTCCCTTTTCCTATGTTTATCTGTTTTGTTTCTTACATTCCCCATATGAATGAAGTCATGGTATTTGTCTTTCTCTGACTGACTTGCTCATTTAGCATAATACCCTCTAGTTCCACCACGTCATTACAAATGGCAAGATTTAATTCTTTTGATGGCTGAGTAATATTCCATTGTGTGTGTGGTATTAGTAAAATGAGTAAAATTATATTTAAAAATTAGTAAAATTTATATTAGTAAAATTAGTAAAATTTTATACACACATACACACACACACACACACCTCTTCTTCTTTATCCACTTGTCTATTGATGGAAATCTGGGCATTTTCCATATTTTGGCCATTGTGGACATTGTTGCTATAAACATTGGGGTGCATGTGCCCCTTCGATTCGATTAGCCTTTGAATAAATACCTAGTAATATAATTGCTAGGTCATTGGGTAGTTCTGTTTTTAACTTTCTGAATAATCTCATGCTCTCTTCCAGCTTGGCTATACCAGTTTGCATTCCCACCAATAGTGTAAAAGGGTTCCCATTTCTTTGCATCCTCACCAACATCTGTTGTTTCCTGACTTGTTAATTTTAGCCATTCTGACAGGTGTGAGGCAGGAGCTCGTGTGGTTTTGATTTGTATTTCCCAGATGCTGAGTGATTTTGAACATTTTTTCATGTATCTGTTGGCCATCTGTAACTCTTCCTGGGAGAATTGTGTGTTCAAGTCATCTGCCCATTTCTTTTTTTTTTTTTTTAAAGATTTTATTTATTTATTTGACAGACAGAGATCACAAGTAGGCAGAGAGGCAGGCAGAGAGAGAGGAGGAAGCAGGCTCCCTGCTGAGCAGAGAGCCCGATGCGGGACTCGATCCCAGGACCCTGAGATCATGACCTGAGCCGAAGGCAGTGGCTTAACCCACTGAGCCACCCAGGCGCCCCATCTGCCCATTTCTTGAATGGATTTTTTTGTTTTTAGGGTGTTGTTTGATTAAGTTCTTTATAGATTTTTAGATAGTAGTCCTTTATCTGATAAGACATTTACTACTATCTTCTCCCTTTCTGTAAGTTGTCTTTTAGTTTTGTTGACTATTTCCTTTGCTGTGCACAAACCTGTTATCTTGATGAAGTCCCAATAGTTCATTTTTCTTTTGTTTTCCTTGCCTTTGGAGATGTGTCAAGCAAGAAATTGCTGCAAAGTTTTTAATTTTAATGAAGTCCCATCATATCTATTATTCCCTTTGTGGCTACTGCCTTTGGTGTTGTGCATAGTAATCACTATACCCAAGGTCATCTAGCTTTTCTTCTATCTTCTGGGATTTTCTAGTTTTGCATCTTACATTTAGGTCTATGGCCCATTTTTAGTTAATTTGTGTGAAAGGTGAAATGTCTGTGTTCAGATTTATTATCTTACATATGGATGTCCATTTGTCCCAGCCTATCTTTGAATATTTGTTGAAAAGGCTGTCTTTGCTCCAGTGTATTATCTTTGTTCTTTTGTCAAAATGTCAGTTGATTAAACTTAAGTGAGTCTATTTCTGGGCTCTCTGTTGTATTACATTGATCTATTTGGCTGTTATTTTTATCAATACCACACTGTCTTGATTACTGTAGCTTTATTAGTAGGTCTTGAAGTTAGATAGTGTCCGTTCTCCAACTTCGTTCTTCAATATTGTGTTGGTTATTCTTCATCTTTTTTCTCCCCATATAAACTTTAGTATCAGTCTGTTAATATCCACGAAACAGCATGCTGGGATTTTCATTAGGACTAATTACATTGAATCTATAGATCAAGCTGCAAAGAACTGACATCTTGACAATATTGAGTCTTCCTGTTTGTAAATCTCAAATATTTCTTCATTTATTTAGTTCTTTGATTTTGTTCATCAGAGTTTTCTAGGTTTCCTCATGTGGATCTTGTACATATTTAGTCAGATTTCTAAGTATTTGATTTTGGAGGATGCTATTGTAAATAGTATTGTATTTTTTCATTTCAAATTGTACTTGTTCATTGCTGGTATATATGATTGACTTTTATATATGAACCTTGTATCCTATCACCTTGACTATAATCACTTACTAGTTGCAGGAGTTTTTGTTGATTCTTTTGGATTCTCTACATAGACAGTCATGTCATCTGTGAACAAAAATGGTTTTATTTCCTTCTTCTCACCTTTTATTTCCTCTTTTTGTCTTATTACAGCAGCTAGTTTTTCCAGTATGATGTTGAAAATAAGTGGCAAAATATATCCATGTCTCATTGCTGAACTTAGTGGGAAAGCTGCAATTTTCTCAACTTGTTAAGTATAATGTTAGCTTTAGGATTTTGGTTTTTTTGTTTTGGGGGTTTTTTTTGTAGATATTCTTTATCAAGTTGAAGAAGTTCCCTTTATTTACTAAGCATTTTCATCATTAATGGGTTTTGGATATGTCAACTACTTTTTCTACAGCTATTGGTGTGATCATGTGTTTTTCTTTTTCAGTCTGTGGAAGTGATGGATTACATTAATTGATTTTTCAAGTGTTGAATTAACCTTTCCTATCTGGGATAAATCCCACTTGGTTGAGAATTTTTGCATCCATGTTTATGAAAGATAGTGATGTATAGTTGTTTGGTAGTGTCTTTGTCTCATTTTGGTGTTAGGGTAATGCTGGGCTCATAGCATGTGTTAGGAAGAATTCCCTCTGCTTTTGTCCTCTGAAAGAGAATTGGTATTAATTTCTTCATTAAATGTTTGGTGGAATTTACTAGTGAACCCATCTGGGTCTGGAGCTTTTTGTTTTAGAAGGTTATTAATTAGCAGTTCAATGTCTTTAATAGATACAGGCCTAGTCAGATTATCTATTTTTTTCTTGTACAATTTTTGGCACATTATGCCTTTCAGAGAATTTGTTCATTTCATCTGTGTCATCACATTTGTAGGCATAGAGCTGTTCATAGTATTCTTTGATTACCCTTTTAATGTTCATAGGCTCTATAGCAATATCTCCTCTTGTACTTCTAGTATTAGTAATATCTGCCATCCCCTTTTTTTTCTTAGTTAGCCTGGCTAAAGGCTGATCAATTTTATCAATCTTTTTAAAGAACTAGCTTTTGATTTCCTTGATTTCCTATTTATTTCTTGTTTTCAATTACATTGATTTCTGCTCTCCTTGTTATTTATTTTCTTCTGCTTCCTTCAGATTTAGTTTTCTTTTCTTCTTCCAGTTTCATAAGGTAGACAGTCAGCTAGTTTACTAGCTGATTGATTTTAGATTTCTTTTCTTTTTTTCCTAATATATATATTTACTGCTATAAATTTCCCTTTAAGCACGTTTTTGCTGTATCTCACAAATTTTGTTAAGTTGTGTTTTCATTTTTATTCAGTTAAAAATATTTTTTGGTTTATTTTGAGATTTATTCTTTGATTTACATTTTATTTAGAAGTATATTATTTAATCTCCATGTACTTTGGGATTTTTCAATTATCTTTCCATTTTTAATTTCTACTTTAACTCCACTGTAATCTGAGAATAGACATTTTATGATTTTTATTCTTTTCAATTTTTTAAGGTGTGTGTTCTAGCCCAGAATGTGGTCATTCTTGGTGAATGTAAAGTTAATTTTTGTATAACATGGGAGGTTTATGCTGAAATGATTCTTCTTCCTCCTCCTCTTTTTCTTCCCCTCCTCCTCCTTCTCCTCCTTCTCCTCCTTCTCCTCCCTCTTCCCCCCTCCTCCTACATCCTCCTCCCTCCTTCCTCCTCATCCTTTATCTTCTGCTTTGTGTATATGTATGTCCAATTGTCGCAACATTATTTGTTGAAAAGTTTATCTTTCTCCACTATATTAACTTCTCATCTGTAAAAACTTCAGTTGATCATATTTGTGTTGGTGTATTTCTGGACTCTTATTTTTTCTATTGGTCTGTCTATCCTTTACTAGTACCACATTGTCTTGATTAATGTAGCTTTACAGTAAGTCTTAAAACCATGTTATATAAGCCTTCCAACTTTGTTTTCTTCTTCATAATTGTAGCTCCTCTAGTTCTGTTGTATAAGAAACTAAGTCTTAGATGAAAAGGTAAAGATTACAGAAAAATATAAATTATAATAACATAAGTAAGAGATTTTACTCTGTTAGCTGCGCCTTTTAATATGTTATATTAAAATTGTTCTTGAGGGGTACATGGGTAGTTCAGTCAGTTCATCTGACTTAGTCTCTGGTCATGATCTCAGGGTCCTGGGATTGGAGCCCCGAACTGGGCTCCCCACTCAGCGGGGGGTCTGCTTGTCCCTCTCTCTTTGCCCCTCCCTCTGCTTGTATGGTCCTGCACATTCTCACTTTGTTTCTCTCTCTCTCTCTCTCTCAAATAAATAAAATATTTTAAAAAACTGTTCTTGATTGGGGAATCTTCCATATACTCATTGACTTTCTGGTAAATTCTTTAGCCTCCTTTCAAGGTGAACTGACTTCACATAGTATTCATTCTGTGGCTTATAATCACTTAAGGAAGAAATATGTTAAATTAGAGTTAGCAAAGTCCTGTTGTAATAGCTCCTGTGTTGAATGGAAAACAAGAGACAGAAAGGTAAGGTTCTGAGTAGCACCCTAAATCCTATGTCTGCACACACTTGATTTTCTCTCGATCTATATGAGTAGTTCTCCTATGGGGTCTGCTGTTTCATAGGCAGGTTCAAGACCACCCCGTTATTCTTACTAGCCTTTTTATTGATGCTTGACAAGTGATTGTGAAGCACTTATAAAATATGCTGTATCTTCTGTAAGTGCTTCAGAAACTTGAATTGCAGCCTAGGTTTGCTTTAGCAATTAGAGAACTTTTGAGAAGAACTATTTTAGGATTCTTTTTTTTTTTTCCAATTTATTTATTTTCAGAAAAACAGTATTCATTATTTTTTCACCACACCCAGTGCTCCATGCAAGCTGTGCCCTCTATAATACCCACCACCTGGTACCCCAACCTCCCACCCCCCCGCCACTTCAAACCCCTCAGATTGTTTTTCAGAGTCCATAGTCTCTCATGGTTCATCTCCCCTTCCAATTTACCCAAAAGCACATACCCTCCCCAATGTCCATAACCCTACCCCCCTTCTCCCAACCCCCCTCCCCCCAGCAACCCACAGTTTGTTTCGTGAGATTAAGAGTCACTTATGGTTTGTCTCCCTCCCTATCCCATCTTGTTTCATGGATTCTTCTCCTACCCACTTAAGCCCCCATGTTGCATCACCACTTCCTCATATCAGGGAGATCATATGATATTTGTCTTTCTCCGCTTGACTTATTTCGCTAAGCATGATACGCTCTAGTTCCATCCATGTTGTCGCAAATGGCAAGATTTCGTTTCTTTTGATGGCTGCATAGTATTCCATTGTGTATATATACCACATCTTCTTTATCCATTCATCTGTTGATGGACATCTAGGTTCTTTCCATAGTTTGGCTATTGTGGATATTGCTGCTATAAACATTCGGGTGCACGTGCCCCTTTGGATCACTACATTTGTATCTTTAGGGTAAATTCCCAGTAGTGCAATTGCTGGGTCATAGGGCAGTTCTATTTTCAACATTTTGAGGAACCTCCATGCTGTTTTCCAGAGCGGTTGCACCAGCTTGCATTCCCACCAACAGTGTAGGAGGGTTCCCCTTTCTCCGCATCCTCGCCAGCATCTGTCATTTCCTGACTTGTTGATTTTAGCCATTCTGACTGGTGTGAGGTGATATCTCATTGTGGTTTTGATTTGTATTTCCCTGATGCCGAGTGATATGGAGCACTTTTTCATGTGTCTGTTGGCCATCTGGATGTCTTCTTTGCAGAAACGTCTGTTCATGTCCTCTGCCCATTTCTTGATTGGATTATTTGTTCTTTGGGTGTTGAGTTTGTTAAGTTCTTTATAGATTTTGGTCACTAGTCCTTTATCTGATATGTCGTTTGCAAATATCTTCTCCCATTCTGTCAGTTGTCTTTTGGTTTTGTTAACTGTTTCCTTTGCTGTGCAAAAGCTTTTGATTTTGATGAAATCCCAAAAGTTCATTTTTGCCTTTGCTTCCCTTGCCTTTGGCGATGTTCCTAGGAAGATGTTGCTGCGGCTGAGGTCGAAGAGGTTGCTGCCTGTGTTCTCCTCAAGGATTCTGATGGATTCCTTTCTCACATTGAGGTCCTTAATCCATTTTGAATCTATTTTTGTGTGTGGTGTAAGGAAATGGTCCAATTTCATTTTTATGCACGTGGCTGTCCAATTTTCCCAACACCATTTATTGAAGAGGCTGTCTTTTTTCCATTGGACATTCTTTCCTGCTTTGTCGAAGATTAGTTGACCATAGAGTTGAGGGTCTATTTCTGGGCTCTCTATTCTGTTCCATTGGTCTATGTGTCTGTTTTTGTGCCAGTACCATGCTGTCTTGATGATGACAGCTTTGTAATAAAGCTTGAAGTCCGGAATTGTGATGCCACCAACTTTGGCTTTGTTTTTCAATATCCCTTTGGCTATTCGAGGTCTTTTCTGGTTCCATATAAATTTTAAAATTATTTGTTCCATTTCTTTGAAAAAGATGGATGGTACTTTGATAGGAATTGCATTAAATGTGTAGATTGCTTTAGGCAGCATAGACATTTTCACAATATTTATTCTTCCAATCCAGGAGCATGGAACATTTTTCCATTTCTTTGTGTCTTCCTCAATTTCTTTAATGAGTACTTTATAGTTTTCTGAGTATAGATTCTGTGCCTCTTTGGTTAGGTTTATTCCTAGGTATCTTATGGTTTGGGGTGCAATTGTAAATGGGATTGACTCCTTAATTTCTCTTTCTTCTGTCTTGTTGTTGGTGTAGAGAAATGCAACTGATTTCTGTGCATTGATCTTATATCCTGACACTTTACTGAATTCCTGTACAAGTTCTAGCAGTTTTGGAGTGGAGTCTTTTGGGTTTTCCACATAGAGTATCATATCATCTGCGAAGAGTGATAATTTGACTTCTTCTTTGCCGATTTGGATGCCTTTAATTTCCTTTTGTTGTCTGATTGCTGAGGCTAGGACTTCTAGTACTATGTTGAATAGCAGTGGTGATAATGGACATCCCTGCCGTGTTCCTGACCTTAGTGGAAAAGCTTTCAGTTTTTCTCCATTGAGAATGATATTCGCGGTGGGTTTTTCATAGATGGCTTTGATGATATTGAGGTATGTGCCCTCTATCCCTACACTTTGAAGAGTTTTGATCAGGAAGGGATGCTGTACTTTGTCAAATGCTTTTTCAGCATCTATTGAGAGTATCATATGGAGAAGACCTATGTGAGGACTCCTGGCCCAATATGGTAATTGCTGATTCTTCTACTTTCTTTATAAAGCCATTCTTTCTTGAATTGATACCATTCCTTTTTCTCACCCAGGTAAGGATAATATATAGGGGAAAAAGAACCATAAAGAAGACTATAAACAAATATTCCCTATAAATACAGCATTTTTAAACCCCTAAATAATTGTAAGGAATCTAATATAATAGTATGTGTAAAGAATAATACTACATAACCGGGGCACCTGGGTGGCTCAGTGGCTTAAGCCTCTGCCTTCGGCTCAGGTCATAATCTCAGGTCCTGGAATCGAGCCCTGCATCAGGCTCTCTGTTCAGCAGGGAGTCTGCTTCCCTCTCTCTCTCTCTGCCTGCCTCTGCCTACTTGTGATCTCTGTCTGTCAAATAAATAAATAAAAATCTTTAAAAAAAAATAATAATACTGCATAACCAAGGAGAATATATTCTAGGATCTTGAATGTGGTTCCTATTTCAGAAGCCAAAAACAGAATATTCCTTAGCAATATATCAAAGAAGAAAAAGCATATTATTATCTCCATATATACTGAAAAGTTACTTGTTAACATTAATTTTTCATTCTTGATTTTATTAAGCCAAAAGAGGAAATACTTAACATAATAAAGAAGATCTGGATGGCAAATACTTAAGTTAAACAATAGATAATTCCTTTTAAATCCGCTTCAGTGGCTCCGTTGGTTAAGGGTCTGCCTTTGGCTCAGGTCATGATCCCGGGGTCCTGGAATTGAGTTTCATATTGCCATATCGGGGTCCTGGAATTGAGTTCCATATTGCCATATCAGCAGGGAAGTCTGCTTCTTCTTCTTCCTCTGCCCTTATTAATGTACTTGCTGTCTCTCTCTCTGTCTCACTCACTCTCTCTCTCAAATAAATAAAACCTTAAAAAAAAAAACTATAGTTTTAGCATTTCCCTGGAATTGTTAGCCAATACAATAATATAAGAAAAAATAATGTAAATAATAGAAAACACACAAACCCTATCATTATTTATATTCAGTGTAATTGCTCACCCATAAAACCCATAAGAATCAATTGAAAAAATAATCTAAAGAAATTAAGATGTCAATATTGTATAAAACTTAATTACTCTAAATCTCTGTACCAGCATTAGCTATTTGAAAGATACGGGGGGAAGGAGGATTCATTCATATGAGCAATGAAAAAATTAGGGGATCCCTCCTAATAACAAACCTAAAAGAGAATTTTTTAAGAAGTAAATTTTTGAATAAGTTAATAAACAAGCAAACCTAAAAGAAATTTATATAACCTCTCTGAAAATACATTCCCTAGCTAAGATAATTTGAGAACTTATATTTATCTATTTCCTAAAACACCAATACGATGACAATATGTGAGTGCTTAAAAGGAGGAAGTTCACAAGAATAAGTACATCAGAAGATTCATCAGTATACCAGAGATTTATATACATTTGTGGAAAGTGGAAAATGAATGGAAGATTAGTAACTTACTAAATAGAACAGAGGAAGCTACCACATAGAAAGCACTGAGAAAGGTATTCACACAAAAAAAGATGATGTCACAGAACTTTGGGAAGTTTTGGGAATTAGAAGCAACATGAACAATGGAAAGTAGTGATGTGAAGTGGAACTAAAAATATTATGGAATGCACATGTGAAGTGAGAATGGAGAAAACACAGTGCCACTGCCACAGTGCCATATATGGAGTATTAGTCCCAAGCAGAAGACTGGAGACTAACTCTATCTAGAAAATTCAATAGAGAAGAGACATTACGGAATGTTATACTTTTTAAGGTGAGATTAATCAGATTGGGCTGAAAATAGGATAAATTCAAAGTCTACAAATGAAGGCTTGGCTTCTTTCCCTGGCCCAGAAGTAGACCACATCTCGTTACCATGTAGACTATTGAAAGATTCTTCTCTGAAGAAGCTTAACCGTCTCAGAAAAAAGACCTCCACATACTGATATGGAGTGGTGCATCCAGCTTTGGAAACAGTCTGGCAATTCCTAAAAAGGTTAAACATAGAGTTTGTAACCCCACCTCCTATTTATCTACCCAAGAGAAATGAAAACATATGTCCATGCCAAAATTTGTACATAACTGTTTATTGAGGCACTGTTCACACTAACCAAGCGTGGAAACAGCCCAGTATCTATCATGTGATGCATGGATAAACAAAATGTGGTCTATCCAAACTGGAGTATTATTTGGCAACAAAGAGAAGTAAAGTAATGATACATGGTATAACATGGTCGAACCTTGAAAACATTTGCTAAATGAAAAAGCCAGTCACAAAAGGCTATATATTGTATGGTTTTATTTATATGAAATATCCAGGCAAATTTATGGAGATAGATAGTGGTTGTTTAGGTCTGGGAGAGGGGGTAGGAATAGAGAGTGACTGCTAATAGGTAACAAGGTTTCTTTAGGGGCCAGGGGGAGATGAAAATGTTCTCAAATTAAATTGTGAGATAGTTGCCTAATTTTTTTTTAAGATTTTATTTGACAGAGATCACAAGTAGGCAGAGAGGCAGGCAGAGAGAAAGAGAGGGAAGCAGGTTCCCTGCTAAGCAGAGAGCCTGATGCAGGGCTCAATCCCAGGACCCTGAGATCATGACCTAAGCCAAAGGCAGAGGCTCTAACCCACTGAGCCACCCAAGTGCTCCTAGTTGCCTAATTCTTAATAAACTAGAAACCACTGAGCTACGTACTTTAAATAGGTGCATTTCTGTGTGTATTTTTATTTCAATAAAACAGTTTGAAGTTTATAAAGAAGCAGTCAGCCACACTGAATGGTGCAGAGACATTATGTAAAATAAGTGCTACAAAAAATCTGTTTGATTTAACAATATGGAGGTCATTGGTGAATTTGGTGATTTCAATTTTAGTGGTGTGGTAGAAGATGAAAGTCAGATTGTAATAAATTGAGAAATGGTTTGGTTATGAAAGGGGAGGTCTTCTTAAGTGCTCTTGATTAACCAGTGAGCAGGGGAAGATTAAAGATTCTAGAGTGGATAGTCAATACAAAAATGTCCCTAAGAAACATAAATGGAGTGGTTAGTCTTGTCTGAAAGAAGGATCACTTCCTCCAGTGTGAAAGGAGGAAATGATGAGTGCTGAAAGAGTTGTAAACTTGATAGAGTAAAGACAATTTCTCTTTAATGACCTCTGTTCTTCTCTGAAGTGGGAAGCAAGGCCATCTGTTTAAGAAAGTAGTGAGAAGGGGAAATGAGGAGAACAAAACAGCTGATTAGAGAAATACAGTAGCTTTGTCAGAACATATGTAGCACCCATTTAAGGTTAGTGGCAATGAATTTATATTGGATCTGCTCTTTGTTTGCTTGTTTCTTTGAACATTGTTTTATTTACACTAAGTTGCCCAACTATAACTCACAGAAAAGACAGATGTTTAGATTCACGCAGTATTATGTTTTTGCCAGATTTAAGGGCGAGGACAGTAAGACTGTGGACACATTATTAAGAGCATTGTTAAATGAGTGATTGGAATGCCAGACCATCAAATTCAAGATGAGTAAGGGATAAAGGGAAGAAAGTATGATATTAATGATATTTTTTTAAAGATTTTTATTTATTTATTTGACAGAGAGAAATCACAAGTAGATGGAGAGGCAGGCAGAGAGAGAGAGAGAGAGGGAAGCAGGCTCCCTGCTGAGCAGAGAGCCCGATGCGGGACTCGATCCCAGGACCCTGAGATCATGACCTGAGCCGAAGGCAGCGGCTTAACTCACTGAGCCACCCAGGTGCCCCGATATTAATGATATTAATGGTCCCACCAGGACAGAGATTTTAGCAAATTTGTTCACCACTTTATTCTTAGTCCTTAGAACAATGATTGTTTGAATTAATGGTCTGATGAGACCAATAGAGATCGTGGAAAGAGTTAAAAAAGCAAGTTTGAAGGTAGCATGTGGGCATCAGAAAGTAGTAGAACATTTGAATTACTGAATTAAAAGAAGATGCCATTTTAATTGATGACACCTTCCAGGATATGATGAGAAAGTCTTGCTGAGGAAGTCTTTGACCTGAGATGTCAAAGAACTAAGAAGTCAGGGTGTTGGTTCAGTGTCATTCACGTGATGTTAACATTAGCAAGGATGATGGCAAAAGTTAAATTGAAGGGGAAGACTGAATCAAGTGTTAACATCTTCAGTGATTGAAAGCAAGTGGGTAAATAGATGATACAGATGAAGAGAGGTTGAGAGTGGTTGAGCAGACGACAGGATACTCAGGCTGATAAAAGTTGAATGTGGTACTGGGGGAATAGTTATCAAAAAGCAATAATAGAAGCAGTGGCGATTCCAATACTACCTTTGGCCATGAAACACATAGGGTATGTTGAGTATAAACAATGCCTACTGAGAATAATGTAGGGAAAGCACTGACCTCAGCAAAGAGCCAGGTTTCAGGAAAAAGAGGAGATTAAGGAAGAACTCTAAGAGGGGTACAAAATATAACCAAGTATGACATGAAGCAAAGTTCCAGAAGTGTTGGAAGGTATGGGAAGGGATGGGAATAAAGAAGGAGGAAGTACAGAATATAACAGATATAGCAGTATTTTGCTAATCTGTGATGGATTGTAGTGGGGAATTCCTTCAGGCATTGACCTGTTTAGAGAAGGAATAAGAGACATAGTTGATTTCATCTAAAAGGACCTTGGACCTAACTTAAGTGCTCTTCATTAAAAATGGTGTTGTAAAAAATTGATAAGGAAAAAATAGTCCCAGTATATAAAATGAAGTTAGTTTATACAAACCATATGTGTGGTATCCTTTTTTGTAAAATAAGAACAAGAATATGTGGATGGGTAGTACTTTTCAGAATGTGTGAAATATATTGTGATTTTTTTTTTTTTGGTAGAGGCATCATTTGAAGATTTATTTTATTTACTTATTTTAGAAAAAGAGTGGGGAGAGGGGCAGAGGGAGAGAGAGAATCTCAGGCAGACTCCCCACCGAGTACAGACCCTGACATGGGGCTATATCCCAGGACCCTAAGATCACGACCTGAGCCGAAACCAAGAGCTGGCCACTTAACCAACTGAGCAACCCAGATACCCCATATTGTGATTTTTTAAAAGACTAGCTGTCCAAAAATTTTAAAAAGCTGCTTATGAAGGAAGGTACTAAAATCTAAGCCATTGGACCATTTGGTTTTTTTTCAACAAATATTTAACACCTGCCTTGTGTCAGATACCATTCTTGGCACTGGAGATAGTATCAATTAACCCAATAACAACCCCATCCTCATGGAGTCTATTACTATTGAAAGAGATAGGCAATAAATAATGTATTTTAGGTAGTATTGAGTGATATAAAGAAAATAAAACACCATAATCCAGTAAAGCGGCTGTGGTATGATGGCTGTTTCAGATAGAGCGTTTAGGGAAGGCCTTTCTAAGGAGGTGGCATTAACGAACAGAGGGAGCAAGCAAGATCTGACAGCAGAGCACCCTAAGAGAAGATCTAGCGTGTGTTCAGGCCCAGAGATAGCTGGATTGATGGAGACGAGCAGGATTTCAAGGGGGTGGGGGGGGGATGACTTCTGTTTAGGATGATTAGAAATGCCTATTACACATCCAAGTGGAGAGATCAGGCAGCAGGTTGGGGATGAGTCTGGAACTTGGAAACAAGCTTCACATTGGAGCTATATGTTTAGGACATACTGATATTATTAAAAATCATGTGAATGAATGGAATTGCCTAAGATATGAGAGCTGAGGATTGAGCCTTGGGACATGCCATCATTTAAAAGGCAAGAGAAGAGAAGGGTATTCAGGAGAGATCTGAAATCCAAAAAGATATAAAAGGGAATGTGAGGGGAAAGCTCCAGAGACTGCATCCTCCCCTGGGTTTTGTCTCAGTGTCTTGCTAGGTCAGAGGCAACCAAAACTGGAGCAAGAGCTCTAGGAGAACAGAATTAATGCCAGTACCGCCTACTCCAAATTGCTTCCTGGATGGGACTGGCAGAATAAAGCAAATAAGCCCTCTGCTTATCGCCTCTCCATAAAGAAGCTTGTAAGTCAGCCTGTGTGCCCAGGTAACTCGGGAGTACTGGCTCTGTGAGGTACAGATGCAAGATAGGCCAATGCCTATGGCTCAAGCAGAGTACATACCATAGGGATGGTATTTGATAGATTGTGAATAAGTTGCCTATCCCTTTAAATTGTTTAAATGCCAAACTCCCATCAGTCAGGCCAAGTTAATCAACTTTATAACTAACCTCCTGACACATACCACCTCAGCAAACTAAGACACACTGCTCAAAGAACACAATTTGATAAACACTGCTCTTTGCTGGTATTTAGTATAAAATGCCATAAGAATTCATTTTTTATTTTGCTTTATTGCATATATAATTCTGGTGTAAAATTGGGCGATTTCTCAGGCTCTGGTTTTTAAAGCAATCTTGGCTATTTTCTTGCTTTTTAATCTGCTAAATTATTTGGTCTTTCCTGATAGCAAAAGTACTGTTAAAACACTTGTTGAATGAAATTAGCCATAAGGGAGACATGAAATCTGAGATTCTTGTCTACCACAGACTTTCTGGTTCTTCTGCCACAGTGTAGTCCATGATAGAAGATGGCTTCTAGAGAAAGAGAATTTTTGTGATAATAGCAGAACCATGCAGATAAGCATTTGTACTTTAGGGTAAATGAAATCATTGGCAAAAAGATAGCCCAGTTGATTAAGAATGTGAATGTGAATTCTTAAGAATTCATGCTGAGTTACAACTGGTCACACTATATACTTTTAAAATAAAATGTAGGGGCACCTGGGTAGCTCAGGGGGTTAAGTGTCCGACTCTTGATTTTGGTCAGATCATGATCTCAGGGTCAAGGGATCGAGCCCCAAGTCAGGCTCTGGACTTGCTTAAGATTCTTTCTCTCCCTTTCCCTCCATCCCTCCCCCTACCCACTTGTGCATGCACGCACTCTCTCTTTAAAAAGATAAAATAAAATGCAATTGGAAACAACAGCCATTTTCTTCTTTTACTTTTCCTTTAGTTACACATCTAATTTATCTTGGTGGAAAGACTGAAGATACCCAAGTCCAGGAAGTCACAGTGCCTAGAGTAAAACCACTTGGCTCTGCCCCCTGACTTGCTGACACTAATCACTTCACTTACAGCTCTCTGGACCTCGGGTTCCTCATCAGTAAAATAAGAGAATAATTTCAAATTCTGTCTAAGACCTGGTCCTCCATGACTAAGCATTACTGAGTGTTTGCCGATACCCAGTTCTCCTCCCCTTCTGGAACTACATGACTGGTTCTGGCCGCTCAGATAGGAGAAGTAGTGTGTATTTCCAGGCTGCAAACCTACGCACAATTCTCAGTTTCCCTGCCCTGCCAAAACAATAGAGAAGCTTACGTGTTCCACATGATGTAGCCAGAAGAGAGTGGAGCCACTCTGCCTGGAACTATTTTGAGCCTATAAAATAAGCATGACATATATTTGAGTTCTGTGAAGCCATTGGAGTTTGACGTTAATTTGTTCTGCCACATAACCTAACTCATCCTAATACATCAGGTCTAACTCTCTGTGGTTTTGTGGGTCACTCCTTCCATATTGTAAAGATCTTTTCTACTATATTGTATGTAAGAGTACTGTGAAAGAATTTGAACCCCACAACTTTTTTTTCAAATGATCAAATAAGTTGGTGCCTACTAAATCAGTCTTTAAACACAAATCTCTCTCATTACTCTATATTTTTTTTGCTTTTAGCTTATACCTCTGAAAGATTGATTTCTGACATACTTTCTGATCCCCATTATTTGGGCTCTATTTTTTTTAACAGAGAAAACAGCTCGTTTATTTCCTCAGAGTATCTCTCCCTAGCTGTTTTAAGCACGAAATTGTAATAGAAAAATATACCTCTCCATTGTTTGTAACTTTTAAAAAAGTTTTGAGTCTGTATAAAGAGATGAATATTACCACAAGATTGCCACATGTTTCCAAGGAAGACTCAAAAAAAGCCTATTCCTTGAGCATGAAGAAGGTCTGTCTCTGATAAAGAAACTTCCTTGGAAACAGTACCCAACTCTTGGTTTACACCTTAAATGAAGATGTTTCGGTTGAACATAGAAACCATTGTTTTGAATGGCAGAGATAATTACATTGAAATAGTGCCTTAATGCTGTGAGAATAAAATCTGCCCCAAAAAATTCTGCTCAAAAGAATTTCAATTTACAGTTTTCGTACCACAGAAAATATGACATTTCCGTGCCTGAGATGTTAGTCTGATTTTGCCTGGGACTTGACGGCAGGCTAGCTATATAACTTAAGAGACCAGTGTAAAATGAAAATGTGGAACCCCTTGTTCAAAAAGGATGAAAAAAAAGTAGGAAGGGGGGCACCTGGGTGGCTCAAAGAGTTAAGCCTCTGCCTTCGGCTCAGGTCATGATCTCAGGGTCCTGGGATCAAGTCCCGCATTGGGCTCTCTGCTCAGCAGGGAGCCTGCTTCCCCCTCTCTCTCTGCCTGCCTCTCTGCCTACTTGTGATCTCTGTCTGTCAAACAAATAAATAAAATCTTTAAAAAAAAAAAGTAGGAAGAAAATGTGCTGTTAAAGGTAATAAAATACAAAACTTTATCCTCTATAAATTTATATAGCGTGACCAGTAATGGTGATACATGAGTAATAGCAGAAACCTACAGATAGATAAAAATTTCTGTTTTTGAGGTCATAACCTTATATAATAAATAATATCGTATTAATATGATAATGACTGATCATAAGATTTTTCTGGCTCACTTTTCTTTAAATTCATTTATTAGATCATCAAAATTGATACATTTAGCAACTTTAATTTAAATGATACAATTAAAAGCAAATCAGTCACTCTTGGCAAATGAAAGATTACACATAATATTTGGTAATTTTTAATTTTGAAAAGAATCTTTCTGCTGATACAACTGATACTGGAGCTGTTGGGAATATTTGATAGGCTTGGCAACACTAGGATAGATTTCTGATAAATGATTTCAAAATATAAATTCTAGTATCTCTTGAGCTGATGACACAGAACAATTTTCTAAAAAGGTACAACTCTTTATGCACATTAGTTTTATGTATGTCAGAAAATCTAATTTTGAATATAAGTTCAGTGTTGTTTTTCTCTGGTATGTCCCATAACTTGTAGAGGTTCTATAAGAAACCAGAAGTTACTTAATGATTTAGAACACCTACCTACACTTTCTATAACCATATCTTCCATGACAAAGAAAAACTAATTTAAAATTGTCATCCTCAGTAATTGGTTCATTTGAAGCTGCATGTGAAAATAACATTTTTATCCATCAGATGCAACAATTTTTACATTTAATTTCTAAACCCTTGGGTATTTACTTAGCAGTGGTGCAGCTGGTTTTTGAGCAGGGAAGGGTTCTGGGTTTGTTTGGTTTGGTTTTAGAGCAAGAGCACATGTGTAAGTGGGGGGAAGTGGCAGGGCGCAATGGGCAGAGGGAGAGAGAGAATCCTAAGCAGGCTCCATGCCCAGCGCAGAGCCTGACTCAGGGGCTCCATCGCAGGACCCTGAGATCATAACCCAAGCTGAAATCAAGAGTATGACACTGAACCAAGTGAGCCACCCGGGCACCCCAGTGCAGCAGGTTTTAAAACCTGATTCTAAACTCTTTGAAGAATTCTTATATCTCTTTGATATGCTTTATTGCAACATCCATGTGTATGCTTTTATTTTATAATATTTTACTGATGTATATTGCCTAAACGCTACCATTCTCCTCCCTGTGTTCAGGCCGGAGAGCTAATATCTTGCCTTGGGGATGGGTTCCAGGAAAAGACAGGCAAGCCAGCAAGTGCTACAACAACTGCTGCTTCTCCTGCTGCCACCATTGCCATCGCCATCACCAGAATGCTCAGGTCCCAACCCCAGCCACACCCTCAGAGCCCTGCAGCACCCTAGGCTGCTTTGGGCAGGAATGTGCACACCAGGCAGGCAGGCAGGCAAACACACTGCCTATTGCCCACTGTGCCTGTAGGCCTGAACCCGCACGTGTGTATCTCGCTTATCTCCTCCGTTCACATACCTGCTCCCATGTCCCATCAGACTTCATTTGTAAAACACAAGGTCAAAGATAAAATCAAGAGTTTCAAGACCACAACAGATCATTAAGCCAAGTCCAGGGTCGTGTGCGACTGCTCAAGGCTTCATGATCTGTCGAAATTACCTGGCCCTGTGTAGGAATGAGTATGGAGGCAGATACATTTATGCCTTTGGCTTTCTCTAGTGGGAATACATGGAAATGGGCTATGGATGAGGGTGTTATTGGCCAGTAGTAGTATCTCTGTCTCTCTGCTTCTCTAAGCCTACCCCCTTTTTTTTTTAACTTTTATAACAATTTTTATTAATATACAATGTATTATTTGTTTGTAACATATAATTATTATTATACATTAATATAATATATATAATACACATTACATTTGTATAATATAATGTATTATAATCAATCTTACACAATTCATAGCACTCACCATAGCACATACCCTCCCCAGTGTCCATAACCCTTTTCCTACCCCCTCCAGTAACCTTCAGTTAGTTTCCTGAGATTAAGAGTCCTTATGGTTTGTCTCCCTCCCCAGTCCCATCTTGTTTCATTTTTCCCTCCCTTCCCCTCATAACCCCACTCCCTGACTCTTAAATTCCTCATATCTGAGAAATCATATGGTAATTGTCTTTCTCTGATTGACTTATTTCGCTTTGCATAATACCCTCTAGTTCATCCACATACTTGCAAATGACAGGATTTGGGGGGGTTTGATGGCAGCATAGTATTCCACTGTGTATATACACCACACCTTTTTTATCCATTCATCTGTTGATGGACATTTGGCTCTTTCCATAGTTTGGCTATTGTGGACATTGCTGCTTTAAACATTTGGGTGCACATGCCCCTTGGGATCACTACATTTGTATCTTTAGGGTAAATACCCAGTAGTGTGATTGCTGGGTCATAGGGTAGCTCTATTTTTCACTTTTTGAGGAACCTCCATAGTGTTTTCCAGAGTGGCTACACCAACTTGCATTCCCACCAACAGTGTAGGAGGGTTCCGCTTTCTCCACATCCTCACCAACACCTGTTGTTTCCTGACTGGTTAATTTTAGCCATTCTGACTGGTGTGAGGTGGTATCTCCCTGTGGTTTAGATTTGTATTTCCCTGATCCTGACTGATGTTGAGTACTTTTTCATGTGTCTTTTGGCCATTTGGGTATCTTCTTTGCAAAAATATCTGTTCATATCTTTTCCTCATTTCTTGATTGGATTATTTGTTCTTCGGGTTTGATAAGTTCTTTATAGATTTTGGATACTAATCCTTTATCTGATAGGTCATTTACAAATATCTTCTCCCATTCTGTCAGTTGTCTTTTGATTTTCCTGACTGTTTCCTTTGCTGTGCAAAAGCTTTTGATCTTGATGAAGTCCCAATAGTTCATTTTTACCCTTGTTTTCCATGTCTTTGATGATGTTTGTAGGAAGAACTTGCTGAGTTGAAGTTGAAGATGTTGCTGCCAGTGTTCTCCTCAAGGATTTTGATGGATTCCTGTCTCACTTTTAGGTCTTTCATCCATTTTGAGTCTATTTGTGTCTGTGATATTAGGAAATGGCCCACTTTCATTCTTCTACACGTGGCTGTCCCAATTTTCCCAACACCATTTGTTGAAGAGTCTATCTTTTTTCCATTGGGCATTCTTTCCTGCTTTGTTGAAGATTAGTTGACCATAGAGTTGAGGGTCCATTTCTTGGGTCTCTATTCTATTCCATTGATCTATGTGTCTGTTTTGGTGCCAGTACCATACTATCTTGATGATTTTTGCTTTGAAATAGAGCTTCTGGTATTGTGATGATGCCAACTTTGGTTTTCTTTTTCAACATTCCTCTGACTATTCGGGGTCTTTTCTGGTTGCATATAAATTTTAGAATTATTTGTTCCACTTCTTTGAAAAAAGTTGATGGTATTTTGATAGGGATTGCATTAAATGTGTAGATTGCTCTAGGTAGCATAGACATTTTCACAATATTTATTCTTCCAATCCATGAGCATGGAACATTTTTCCATTTCTTTGTGTCTTCCTCAATTTCTTTCATGAGTACTTTTTAGTTTTCTGAAAGCAGATTCTTTGCCTCTTTGGTTAGGTTTATTCCTAGGTATCTTATGATTTTGGGTGCAGTTGTAAATGGGATCAACTCCTTAATTTCTCTTTCTTTCTCTTGTTGTTGGTAGCCTACCCTTTTTTTTTTGAAGATTTTATTTATTTATTTATTTATTTGACAGAGAGAGAGCACAAGCAGGCAGAGAGGCAGGCAGAGGCAGAGAGAGAATCAGGCTCCCCATTGAGCAACGAGCCCAATGCGGGGCTCGATCTCAGGATCCTGAGATCATGACCCAAGCCGAAGGCAGTGGCTTAACCCACTGAGCCACCCAGGCGCCCCTAGCCTACCCTTTTTGATGAAAATGCTGGACACCAAGGCAGTCTTTTCTTTGGAGGGAGCTCTTCATAGATTCAGATAAGAGTTTCTTTTCCCAAGATTCTAGAGAGAATGGGAGTAAGACAGCAGGATGGAACTAACATTTATTGAGTATTTAATGTGTTAATATATACCAACCTATTCATTTAATCCTAACAGGAGTTCTGTTAGCCCCTTATGAATGAGAATCTGAACTGAGAGGTTGAAGAACTTTCCCAGGATCACACAGCCTGCAAATGGTAGAGCAGAGATTTGAACCAGGCAGCTTTAATGTCCTGAATGAGAGTACTGGAAACAAACTACCTGGATCCAAATCCTGGAAGTGCCATATAATGGCTTCATATTGGATGAATTCCTTCCCTGAGCCTTGGTTTCCTCATGTACATACTAGAGATCAGACTTAGTAAAGTATCTGCTTCATAGGGTTGTTCAGAGGGAAGGTTGAATACATGTCAAGCATTAAGAATAGTGCCTGACACTTAATAAGCCTACAGTAAATGCTACTCCTGCCGTCGTTACTGTTATCACCATTCCTTTGCCTACTCCACAGTCTCTCTTCATAGCTGAGAAAAGAATGTTGGTGATCAGCAGAAGAGAACAGCTTACAGGCAGACAGCGGGGGCCATCTGCTGTTTACTCTCCCTGAAGTTCCTCCTGTAGACCCTCTCACATGTGATGTGATCAGTGATTGGATTCTTGCTCCCTGCAGCGCATCTCTGTAGGCTTCTTGGATTCTAATGTTCCACTGGTCTGATCATTTTCTGTGTGGGTTGTGTGTGTTGCAGGTATGAGACCTCTCTGCTGGATTTGGTTCAATCTCTGAGTCCAAAATCTGCTCCCAAACCTCAACCCCATCCCTCCAGAGAAGCTGGGGCCTGGATTCACAGTAATCGCCGACTCAGTCCTCGGAAATCATCCTGGAACAAGATGGGGACAGGCAGGACCCCCGAAGACCTGGAGGAGAATCAAATTCTGGAAGATATCTTTTTCATTTGACGTTGAAACACACGCTACAAAATTTCCATCTGAAATGTGTGGGCTTCTTTATATCCTGATCTAGGATTTTAAATTATTTGATCGCAAACTAACCGTGTCTCTCCTTTCACAGGGGCCTCTCTCACTAACATCCTGTTATGTGTTGAACATAGAAATCATGTCACAAACCCAGAGTGGTTTTGATCAGACCCTTCAGTAGGTGACACATTAAGGGCAGAGTGGGGGATTGCAGTATCTTTTCTGTGCCAAGCAGAGATTAGAAAATTAACATAGGACCCTTTCTACACTCAAAGGACTTTACATATTCAGCCTCATTTCCAGAGTGTTTCCTTCTCAATACTTAGTGGGAAAAGGTTGGTTCTCTTTCATGCACAAGGAAGACCTTTTCACAGAAAAATCCCTCTGATTTAAAAGTAGCCCCTTTGCAACATAAGCAGTTTCAGAAAGACACTCCCTTTACTTCTCCACCTCACCTTTACCTCTGTTCCCTCATTGCCTACCTCTGTATACGTGTAGTCATTTAATTCCGTAGTTGGAGTTGGTGTCCCTACCATCGCAAGCAACACCGACAACCAATTGCGAGTCAGTTCCAGTAATCATCAGCCGTAACCAAAGGGCACAGTGGGCTAGAGGGAGGGCCCCAACCAGTCCTTGGAAACCAGCATTAAGTCACAACATAAGGTGACTGCCCTCAGGAAGTAAAATGGAGACACAGGCCTGACATGCTTTTCCTGCCATCCACCCATTTCCCAGGATAAATAAAAGCAACAGCTCAGTACTTTTTACTGACTTAAGTGTCTGTATTTGTGAGCTGCCCATGGCTGTCTCTGGAGAAGATGCCACTAGAGAGAGGAGCATCAGCTGCCACAGGCTGAGAGGCCTTCCCTGGTCCTCCCTCTTACCTCATGAGGATCAAAGGCCCTAGCTTGATCGTGCCTTTGATGTGCTCTGCTCAGGCTATTGTCCCGTGACTCCAAAGAAACATCTCTACTTGCTAGATTCTCCTCCTCCACTCCCAAGCAGAATCTCCCTATCTTTTCCACTCCTCCCTTTGACGCAGAGAAGGCCTGTCGAAAAAGTACACTTGCAACCTCATTCTCTCTCTCCTCCTATTTGGCAGAGCTCTTAAGATGGGTCCTTCAGCTTACAGTGGGCTCCAGTGGGTTCTCATGCCCCTGGGCAGCATGATGAACCTGGTAGAGCCCGTTAGTTGATGACTTCCAGTCACTGGAAGTAAGGAAGGTGTGTCCCCAGATGTGTCTACTTGGTGACCTTATTTGATCTGTTCTGTTTCTCTCTCCCTTTCACCCAAACCCAGGCTTGAAGTGGGACCAAGAGTCTGTCAGTCAGCATTGGTAGCCAAGGTTAGACCACCCAGGGTAAATTGCATTTAGTGAGCCTACAGGGCTTCCCTAAAGTCTTTATCAAAACTAGATTATCTCAGCCTACAAAAACCTTGTTAAACAGATTCTTTATGTGGATGGATTGAAATCTCGTGTCTCTTCTGCCTGAGGTGCTACCCCCTCTACTCCGCCTTCCTCCACTTGGGTCTTTTTGCTCTTTGAAGAGAAGAATGGGATCTACCAACACCAGTCCTTCATCTGAGGTCAGGATTGACTAGTTTTAGCATCCAGTTGAAAAGTTGAAAAAAAACAGCAGATTAAAGTATCCTTTTAAAGTTCACCCTGTGACAGGAACTGAGTCAATTTCATCCCATCCAGAAAGCATTTGGAAAATTGTGTTTACTTTGGTGTGGCAAATTTGGGAGAAAAAAACTGAGAGCCCTCAGCCATTTTCTCAAATTTAGGTTTCTAGAACTATCTTTTACTTGCCCCAGGTGTCAAGAGCACCTTAAGTACATCCAGTTCCCTTGGATCAGCCATAAGCACACACCGCATTTGTCGCCAGTGTCTTTACAGATCTCTAGAATAAGACAGTGCCAGCAGGACTAAGAAAAGGATTATGCTTTCTTTAAGAAGCTAGTTTTCCTTTGGAAGAATGCTAAATGAGACATAAACTGAGGGAATTTGGCAGGGGGCGGTGGTGGTCACGTGCCACAGATTGGAGTTTAATTGCTTCTCCCCCTGCATGAGCAGTTTGGAAGAGCAAAGATGGATTTTCAGCAGAGTGTCAAACAACATATTTTTCATATGCTCCCTCCCCACACCAGTTGCCTTTCTCTGTCCTATAGGCATTTCCTGTGTGTCAGGGCAATAGGATGTGAATCCGTGTCTAATCCAATGTCTTCCTTATGAACTGAATGGCGTGTGTTAACATCTTCATTTGTCTGACTTTGAGATACCTATATATATGAAAAGGTGGTTGTAGAGCCTTGAGGCTGTTGTGGAGCCCAGAAGCTTGACCTAATTGCAGATATCCTACAGAGAGAGGGTCTGACACAGAGGAGTCAGCCTTTCCCTGGTAAAGTGCTCGCAACAATGTCTGGTTGCCTCCGCTGCTTCCTCAGAGCAAGACTAGACACATATTAGGGGTGCTGCAGATAATGCCGCCACACTGCCCACCCTGCTGCCCACCACTCTGTGAGAGAAAAACCCGTCAATGTTTGCAAAATGGGACAGGCCAAAGTAGGTCCGGTGAAGCTCCTACAGGGCCCAAAGTGCTTGATTTAGGAAACAAAGGTCAATCAAGGAAAAGCTTTGCTGACAGTCATCCTTCCCATAGGTACACTTGTGTCATCCAGACTGGACCTGCATGGTGAGGACTTAGCTAGAAAACCCCAAATGTCTTGGGGAAAGGAGGTAGTCTCTCCTCCCTCAGAGCCACTCTTTTCACTTGGCCCTGCTCCCAGCACCATGTCCAGAGACTCTGAGAAGGGACCGGCAGAAAGGAGAGAAGCTGGAGGAAGTCCGTGGTCATTAGTGACGTGGATGGAGGCTATGGTAGACCCCTCTCAGCGCATGCCTTATCTCACCTTGGAGAGTATCATTTTTAATGTGGGTAACTGTTTATATACATACGAGATTTTAAGTTAATAAATTATCTCCATGGATATTTTCCCCACCTGGTTTTGGTATCAAATTGTCCAACACCCTTCATCAGATCCATGGGGCAGAGCCTGAATGCAAGAGCAGAGCCCCAGATTATCAACATGTTATTCTCTTCAGTATGTGTTAAAACAGCAGGAGCTTGGGTTAACAGAAAGAAAATGAGCTGCCTGGTTTGCCAACCAGGTTTTCCTGGCTGACTCTGGCTCGCTCGCATGACATGGACACCAAGCCCGCCTCTAGTTCTGTGGTTGCTGGAATGGAAGTTTCGATCTGCGTGCACCTGTGAGACAGGAAAAATGGTCCCTTCAGTGGGCTTTAGGTGCTAAGAGATATTAGGCAAGAGCTTGTGGGCCTGAAATGCCCAATTTTGAAATCATACTGGTAAATTCAGTCAGCAGCCCAAGACCTTCTGTCCTTGTTTCCCCGGTCAACCTGACACCTCCACCAGCCCAAGGAGACTGCAGGTGCCCCCCTGATGCAGAGGTGGTGAGAACACAGTCATCACTTAACCAACTCCAAGCCCTGTGCGCCATCTTATTCAATGCTAAGGAGAGCCATACTTTAAAAAAAAAAAAAAAAAAAAAGAAGAAGAAGAAGTAGTTAATCCATTTACATGGAAGAGAGAGAGTATGAAGGGAAAGGCAGAGGGAGAGGCAGGAGCAGACTCCCGGCTAAGTAGGGAGCCCCACATGGGGCTTGATCCCAGGATGCTGGGAACATGACCTGAGCCAAAGGCAGACCCTAACCAACCAAGCCACCCGGGCACCCCATGAATCATACTTTAAAGAGATTATTGGGATATGTGTTTCTTATCAGCATCAGCCACCTCAAGTCCTTTATGGAATGAAGACAGGGATACATCTATGGACACCTAAGTTTTCAAGGTTATCTTATGCACCAGTAATGAAAATGAGGCGTAACAAAACCTAACTAAGGTCATCAGCTAGTAAAGAATAGAATTCCAACTCGGAATCTGGGGGCAGAGGATCATTATTCCCTTCCCCGCTCCTCCTAGTCAAACTTTTAGTATCAAGTCCACCTCCCGTTTCTCAACCCACCCCTTCGCTCTATTTCTGCTAGTGCTTCTCCAGCACAACAGTCTCTGGATTGGTCTTCTTGCTAGATGACCGGATTCATCCTTGAACAAGTTTGACTTTACCCTTCTTTGCCTCGCTCTTATCTTTTAATGGGGATCATAGCAGAACCTTCCTCCAGGGGTTATTGTGGAATGCAGTGAACTAATGTCTGTCAAGTGCTCAGCACAGAAAAATAAGCATTCATAAGGATACTTGTTACAATTCTCCAGGAAGCTACCAGGGTCATCTTGCCAGGTCGTACCCTTGCTTAAGTGTTGGATAGTACTTAGTTTCTTATTGCGCTTAAGAAGGAGCTTGGCGTTACGAGCGTAATGCACGAGGATCTTCATGGTTTGGCCCACTGTAGACCTCCAGCCCCTTCATTTCCCCACTGTTTCTGTTGACTTCTGTGCTCAACCACTGTGAATTCCATAGTTCCTGAAGGCACTGTGATATCCTCCTGACCTTGTGACATCCTTCATCACCACACTTACTGTGCTAGAAACGCCTGTTAATCCTTAGACAGCAGGCCCCATGGTGGCCAGAATAAAATGTTGGTCTTAGCCATCACTCAACTCCCAAGAACTTAGCACGGTTCCTGACACACTGTAGGCTCTCATCGTTATCAGTTAGATGGACAGGTAAGTGCATCGGTGAAAAAGAAGGAGAGCAGGAAGGAAGGAAGCCATTAAACAGATCTGTGCTGCCAAAGTCCACCACTCTGGACTATGCCAGGCTGCTTGCCCCTCTCTCACGGTAAGGGGCTTGGGAACACCTCCATTGTTCCCTCCTCATTCCCACACTGACTCACATTTTCTTTCCAGAACCCTAAGATTTGTAACTTTCTTGCTTAAAAATCCAAAGGACTCCATAAGGCTTACAGGGCAAGGAGCATGCCCTTTAGAGTGACATAGCAGGACTCAGCATCTGACCCCGTGTCCCTTTTCCCACCTCATCGCCCTCCTTTCTCTGCTCTGTTCACCTGTGCAACTTACAGCTGTTGGCCACTTCCCAAAGACATACTGCTCTTTCCTATCTGTGTGACTTGTCCGCATCTCTCTATCATGGATGAATCTTTCCAGACCTAGCTCAGATGTCACTACTTCCACATTTTCCTGATTCCCCCCAGGCACCCTTACAGATTCTTTTCTCCTGACTCCAGTTATGCTCCAAGAGCCTTCTGCCCTATCCCACCTCAAACTGGGCTGTGTTGTTTGTCCCCCTGTTAGAATGGGAAGTGTCCAAAGGTGACAAATACCGACCTTAGAGAAACAACTCGGCCTTACCACTGTGAGTTGCACACATTTAGACAGGTTATACTTTATAAATTCAAACTGTATTATAAAGCTAAGCTTTACAAATTATACTCTCTAAGCCTCACATAGAATAATTTATAAAATGATTTGTGTAAAGGGGGGTGGTCATTCCTACCTTACAAGTTGGCTCCTGGGACGCTGATCTAGCCCAGAGGAAAGACAGAATGGTAAGACAAAACTGTCCATGCAAGGACGCCTAGGTCCAGGAGAGCCAGAGAGGGGTCCATGGGATGTGGAGGGACCGGAAGACCCAGGAGTAAAGAGCATCATTGGGGTTTGTGAGAGAAGAGGTGCTTGGCTGGAAGGCCAGGGCCCAGACGGGGTGGGCACTAGCAGCTGGGCTGGTCCCTTCCTCTTACCACCGCACAGACAATGCCCTGACCACCTGACCAGGATGTCCAAGGACCAGGGTCCCTCACCTGTGCTGCAGGTATACCCCGTGCTGTTCCCTGCTCTTGGTCCTTCTGTTCCTCACTGCTGAGATGAGGAGCTGGAGGAAGGGAAGCCCAGCTGTCCTGCTTCTTGCCACTGCCACCGGAGACCCTATGAACTCCACAGCTCTGGTTTTCAGCCTTCTCCCAGCTGGAGGTGATTTAAGCTTGTTGGATTTATATAACATTGGGAAACGGTAAACTGTGTAAATTTGCTATGTTTTCCAGGGACAGTTATTTATGGAGAGGCATTTTTAACTCAAGTGCAGAAGTGTTAAATCATTATAATAAATTCATGCTATTCAGACTTTCTTACATTGTAATAAATTTTTTCTAAGCATGAATGAGGAGATCCATGATTCCTCTAATATACCATTATGTATTTCTTCTCAAAATGACACAACTTACTATATCAACTTGGAGAGTGATAGAAGGAGATTTACTGTGTTGGGGAAAATGTCAAGTAGCAAGGAGTGTCAGAAGGGTCTCGGGCACAGTTACCCACCGCAGAGGGGGGCCTGGCGAAGGGGGCAACCCCCACAACTCCCAGCTGAGCTTCGGAAAAGAGCAGGGAAATGGGCGAGGGGCCCAGGTACTTCTGTCCCCCATGGTGGGAGGGGGAATGTTGGAGTGGGCTGTCTCAAAAAGGAAAAGTCCCCTGGTCTTCCAAAACCATCAGTCTGGGTAGAGAGCCGCCCTCTCATCATCCATCTCCACCTCACTCCTCACCTGGACACTCACCAGACCAGAGGATTCATAGCTTTCATCAGATTCTAAAAGTTCAGGACACACAATCTTCAGTAAACGCGGACGCACTTTTTGATCGCCCACTCTGCCCTAGGCAAAGTCCAGTGACTTTGTTCCTGACCCCCAGCAGCTCCCAGGAGCTATGTCGAGCTGCAGCTACAGCTCCTACCGGCCAGTCGTCACAGAGGCCTGAACAGGGGCTCCTGCAAGGGGGACTTCGATCAGAATCTTCCCCGAAGATGGGACATTTTGGCTGGGCAAAGGCAGGTAGGACCTTGAACCTTGAACCAAGAGAATGTGAGTGGTCGAAATCTGGAATGACAGGAGAATCTGTGTCCTTAAGCTATCTTTGAGGGCCCCCAATGAGACGTTTTCCCAAAAGCTTAGTATGCCACCAGCTCCCCAGGTAATGAGGAGACCGGGACCACCAGGCTTTCTTCTACTCCTCATGCAGACCTGGGGCAAGACGAGGGACCTTGCTGAGAGTGTGCTGGGTAGGGGGCCCATGGGAGGCATGCCCCGTGCCACCCCTCTTCTCATTCATTCAGCAAACATTGTGGAGGCGCCACCTTGTACCAGCACAAAATACACTCAAGTAGTTCTTGATTCAGGGGGATCCCTTGAAGCCAGAGTTCTCCTAAGTTTGCCCAGCACTCAGGCAAGAGAGCAAGTGTCAAGATTCGCTTCAACTTCCACCCAGACTTGAGAGCAAAATCAAGTGGTGGGAACACAAGGCTGCATCTCTCACTCAGGTGGCTCTTGTCTCAAGAGCTAGCCTGAGGGCATTCATGGTCTCCCACCTCTGCCCTCTCTCTTCTCCGTGGCCCTTCCCAGCACTTAGCAGAGCACTGGGCCAAATCCTTGAGAGCCACGCACCTGCTCTCTTTGCAAAGGAGAAAACTGGCAGGGGCAGGGGTCTAAGCCTTTCCAGGACGATCTTCTGCCCTGCGGTTCGGTTGTGTTGTCTTAGTGTGAGGCTTGGGGATACAGTCAGTGAAGAGTGGTCGTGCCAGGGCCTTGATGAGGGGATCTCTTCCAAAGTAACAGAGTGATGACAAGCACAGATTCTGCCAGCAGGGGACCTGGGCTCACACCCCAGTTCTGCCCTACCGTGTGACTTTGAGCACCCCGCTCAAAACAACGGGGCCCAGCGTTGTTGGGAAGATGACTGGGGTGGGATCGGTGAAGTAAGCAGGACAGTGTGTGGGTCAGCAGTAAGTGGGCTGTTCTGAAACAAGGCCCGGTGTTTCCCAGCATATTCCCCACCTACCTACACACCTTGGCCGTTCTTCCGAAGGCTGGGGTCCTTTCCCCCTCCACGGCCCCCACCCTTGGGGTCTATGGAACTCTTGGGGTCTATGGAACCCTTGCTCACCTTCTAACACTCAGCCCCAGCGTCTCCTTCTAGGCCCGGCTACCAACCTCCCCTCCTCAGGGCTCCCCGGGCCCCTGCACCACGCTGTCCCGCAGCTGTCTTGGCTTGTCAAGGAGCCTCCTAGGGCGGAAGGAGAGCCACTGATTTGGAATCTGGGCTCCATTGCTACGTTGCAGTGTGACTTGGGGCAAGGTACTTACCTTTCCCAAGCCTCTGATTGTTGGTCGGTAAAGGAAGGTGAAGGCACTCTGCAGATAACTTCCAGGGTTAGAGAATACCCGTAAGACACTTGGCATTGTCCTAGAACGTGGCTGTGACCATTATGTCTCCCTGAATCCTTAGCACAGTGCTGGGACTTGGGGAAAAGACGCACTCCCCATTCCAAAATGACTTTCTTTAAAGAGTAGGATGAATGGAGGCCCAAGTCTCACCCAAGGAGAAGGCCTAGCAGCGGGACCTGAGACCCTCAGCGGCACTGGCGAGTAGCACAGAAGGTAGAATGCATCCACCTGGTGGCCCTCGCGTTGGTTCCCGTGGCGTCCCTGCCCCGCCCGTGCAGAATGAATACGAAACACAACTGCCTGGCCTCTGGAGGCCCTCTTTGGACCCCAGGAGGAAGAGGAAATAGAAGGGTCACCAAGTTGGCAGCACCTGCGTCCATGGATTTCCTGCCACCCTGGTGCCCACAGTCCTGGTGTTGGGCCCCAGGAAGAGGTAAGGAGGGAGGGCAAATGGCAAAGAGGATCCACGTGGAGACTCTGGAGACGAGAGGAATCCTCCTACCTCAATTAGTGGAGTATGGTGCTCTCAGAAATGGTTAAATTTTCCCCTTGATTTTTGAGTGATGGAGAACCAGTTTGCGTTGATCCTAAGAATTTGCTTCTAGTTTTCTCAGAGTTCAGTGTACTGGGGAAAACAGAGCTGACACAGCTCAAAAGGTTTTAAACCCCAGGTGGCTGCATAAACTGTTAATAAATATTCCATTTATTTCCGCTGAACTTCCTCTCCTTGCGAAGAATAAAAGCCAACTGGGTCTTTGGGCTTTTCTGTTTCCCTCCATGCTCCCCTTCGGTCCCCACGGCCAGCAAGGGCTACTAGGCAGGGAGAATTCTGGACTCCTTAGCAGCACACTTAGTACGTGTCACTCACTCATGTCTAAGAACCCCAGCCCCAGCCCAGCTGACGGAGAGGAGAAAAGGACCTTTCCTGGCACCAGAGTCCACATAGATATTTCCCAAACGTGAAACTGGATCGTTGAGAAACCCACAAGAAGTGGGGAGCAAGGAGGCAGGACACCGCATCGGAGGAAGCTGCTGTGTAGGGGTTCACAGTCCCGGGGGGTGGGATGGGAGGAGAAGAGCTCCCACCACTCTGCAGACACCGTGGGCCCTAACTCTGCATCGTCTGGGCAAGAGACTGCACCTTTCAGAGCCTGTTTCCTCATTCGTAAGACAGGGACGAAAACACCCACCTCAGACAATTAGGTGAGACTATAATTAAGCGCTCCACATGGGATCTGACTCAGAGCAAGCACCCCTAATGGTAGCTACACCCATGGTTCCAAGAGAATGAAAGAGCGTGAGCAGAAGGTCCCTGAGTCCTCTACCCAAATGGCGGGGACCTGAGCTCCCGCAGGCCTGGCCTAGGACTCCCACAGGCCAGCTCCCACCACCGCCAGGCTCTGGGTCTCCCCACTGAGTTCTTTATGCCAAGGCACCCCACATGTGCACATTTAAATGGGGTAATAGAAAAAACTGATAACACTGGCCAGAAAGGGTGGAAAGACTTTTCACCGGAGACTTCTTCATACTTTTGTGAATTTTGAAATATGTGAATATGTTACCTTTAAAAAAAAAAGTAACACTTTTAAAATGCAAAGACCAAATTAACATGCAACCTGAGGCCACATGACCCCAGAGGAGAATTGGCTGTAGACAGTAACAGCCACCGTGGCGCTGGGAACGCTCTCGGGAGAAAGGGCAGAGAGAGGAAGGGGCACGGGAGCAGCAGCTAATTGGGGTCCCTGGGAAAGAACGTGAGCACCCAGAGACAGAGGTGTGTGCACCTCCGCATGACAGGAATTCTCCGGGAGTGTCGCGGGGCTGACTGGACTGTGAGAAGGTGGCTTGCAGTGGTCTGACGTCAAGTTCAAGCTTGCTTCAGTTGGGATGTGAATTGTCAATGGGATGAAACTAAGGAAAGGGAAGAAGGGGACTGAAGCTTGAAGTGTTCGTTGTACCTGTACTATACCGTCAGAGAATTCCTAGCTCAGAATCTTTGGGGTGGGATGAAGCTGGGCTTGGCGGTGTCTCATGGACTCCCGACAACTCTTGGGGTGGTGGTATTATTATCCCCCTTTGAGAGAGGAGACTGGGGCTTAGAAAGGTTAGGTGGCTTTTCCAAAGTGACACAGAAGATATTTGAAAGAACTGGAGTTTGCATCCAGTCAGAAGTCAAAGCCAATGCTTTCTTCACGCTGATACACTAGTCTTGGAGCCCCCCTCTGGTCTGGGCAAATCCTGGTGAGAACCCCACAAAGGGTGCAAGCCCAGAGGGGGTTTGGAGTTCCCTAAGGGATGAGGAGTTAGGATAGCATGAGGGAAGAGGAGTTGGGGTGATAGGAGGGGCCTGGGGTGCTGGGGCAGGCCCGAAGACCAGACACACTGAGCAGGCGGGGGAGAGGGCTGGAACGCAAAGGGAGGACTCACCAAGGGAAGGGAGGGCAACTTAGAACTGCCAACAGAGGGCAGAGGAGGGAACTCTCAAGCAAAAATCCTATACTTGCAAATACTCATCTGAGGGGAAAGGGAGTGTCAGCTACACACTTATTCCAAATGTGCTATTATTACTTAAAGAGCATTTTCAGAATCCTCCACTTTGGAACATGTCCTCAGCTGTCTGCAGTTTGTGCTGTCCTTCCTTCCTTCCCTCATTCATTCTTGCTGGCAGTGAAGCCACAGTGGTTGAAAGGCCAAGTGCCAGGAATGAAGAGTCTACCAAGTGTGCGTGTGTGGGGGGTGGGGTATCAGCTGTAGCCAAGGCTTTTCATTTGAGGGTGGATTCCATTCTTCAAGACAGACAAATGGTCTTCCCAGCCAAGACTGATATGTCACCTTGGGCAGGGCTGGGTCCCAGAGCTCACCACCCAGCTCGGGGGTGGAGTGGGGTCGGGGGGGATGCTCGCTTGGGTTCAACCTGGCGTAATTGCAACACTGGCCCAGCAGATCCCATGCCAGAGGGAGCTGTCACTGTGCCCAGCCCACTGGCAGCAGAGCCTGGGAGGCAGGCGGCCACAGGGCCTGGAAGCACCCACATGTGCACGGAGGCTCTGGGGCATCTGTGTCTCCCTGTACTCTGTGCGTGGGTGCGTGGGATCCAGCTCAGAACAGGACAAATGTCAGATCTTTATAAAAACCTAGAAGCAGAAGGGAGCTATTCGCTCAACGTTCTCACTAAATATCTTCTTTTCATATTAGCATCACACAGTAAGAAAGGGAGATGGGAGAGAAGAGTGAGTACAAAGAGTGGATGGAGAGCTGGAGGCCTTTGAAAGTCCCTGGGAGCAGGGGCTGGAAGGAGCCCTGGGGTCTAACGAGGCACCAGCACCGGCACGTGGGTATGGCTGAGGGAGGCCACCAGTTCCTCCCACCAGCAGCATGGGTGCAGCTAGCTGCCCCCTCCCCCCAGGCCACAGCCAGCCTCTAGACTAGAACGCTGCATCAAAAATGTTGAGGGCAAACGGAGATACCTATCAGTAAAATGACTTGATATCGGGGATTTGCTTCAAAATAATTCATGAGTTGAAGCTAGGTGGGGGGCTCCGTCGGTGAAGTGCCTGACTCTGGGTTTAGGCTCATGTCATGATCTCAGGGTCCTGAGATTGAGCCTGCGTCTGGCTTGGCCGAGCTCAGCAGCAAGTCTGCACGAAGACCTCTCCCGCTGCCCCTTCCCACGTCAGGCTCGTGCACGCGCGTGCCCTCTCCCTAAAATAAATAAATCTTCAAAGAAAAAAAAAAAAAGCTAGGTGGTACATGGAGGTTCGTCATGCAAGTATCTCTGCTTTTCATCATGCTTGAAATAAAAAAAAAAATGTATGATAAAAAGGAAAAAGTCTTTTAAATGGAGGAGCTAGGCAGAAATCAAAAACTGTAGGTAGAACGCCAGCAGAGTAATCTAAGCCATAAAACATCGACAGAAATTAATGAGAAGTGTGTCTTGGGTTTTCTTAAATAACACTGCAGATCAGGAGTTCCGAGCCCTGGGGATGATGGAGGAGCTGCGGTCTCTGAGCCCCCTGTGCGAAGTGACCTCATAGTTGTCTAAGAATCTGTGACTTTCCCCCAGAGGTTAATAATTGTATTCTCTCTTAAATATGCGATGCATTCATTAGTCACTGGGTGTGTGGTTTTTAAGTTTTCTAGAACTTTCTAGAACTTTTCCTAGAAGTTTTCTAGAACTTTCTATTTTCTAGAACTGGAACATTCACATCTGGACCCCGTCAGCCATACCTGGAACAGGACGTGGGTCAACCCGCTTCATGGCCCAGCTCCCTGGGGGGCAGCTCCCAGCGGCCGCAGGACCCTGAGCTTCAGCAGTGGAGGTCAGGGAGAGCCGTGGCAGAGGATACCCAGTGGGGAGGGGAGGCCAGTGAGGACCCTGGGGTCTGAGAATGGAAGGGGGAGGTGGTGTGGAGGCTGCCATCCTCTGGCTTTTGGCTGCGAATGTCCAACAGAACCATGGTTTTGAATAGTCTGAGGTACAAAGCCCAGGGCATTCCTTAGAAATCACCTACCCGCTCCTCACAGGGGAGCAAAACACCCGATGTGACGTCTTGCCCCTTGCAGTGACTTCTATTAAGAAGGCCAGTGCCCCACAGGCTCCCCAGAACAGGCAGAGAGCTCTCTCACCTGGGCTTACAACCTGGTGGGCAGGAGAAGTGGGGTTCATTTAGGGGACCGTGAGGGTCTCATCGTGGAATTATCTCCACAGTTAAGGCTTCAAGTTCTGCCCCATTTCCTAAAGCATTAGGGCTAACATTTCACAAGCTAGTGTGAGAAACAAGAACTTGGCTCTTGGACTTGGGAACAGAGCGGGGAAGAGAGCATGGAATCTGGGGTCCAGATACTACCCAGGAGCTGGGGCTCTCACCTCAGCTCTCTATTACCCTGCTTCAGGGGACACATCTGAGGGCAGAAGTCACTCCCACTCTCCCACAGGAAGGCACAGACAGGCTAGAGAAGGTCTGTCCCAGGGCAGGGGCTGATGAAGGCTTGAGGCTGAGTTGCCTCTGTCTGGGCTCTCAAAAGGACGTGCACCCTCCCTGCCGCTTCACCTCCAAGTCCCGTTCCATCCTTCCTCCTCTGGAACACCCTCAACACCCAACACACTTTCCTTCTCAACCCCTCCCCCTGGCTTTCAGACTTTGGAAGTCTGTGTCCTGACCAAGAGGTGGGAACACTCCAGGAAGCTTCTCCCTCTGCGCCCCTCCCCCTCCTCGAAACCCGGATCCTGAGGGCACCCTCCAGAACCGGTTTCTCCAGCCATGTCAATGGCCAATACAGTGCAAGGTTCAGGACCAAGAGAAAATACTTGGTGGCAAGTTTTGAGTTGTGCCCTTCCTTGATTGTGGTGCCTGCCTCCTCTGCCTCCTTCCCGAATGCCTCACAGTGGTTCATGCCCCTACCCCAACTCAGGACAGGTAGCCTCAGTCCCCTCCTGTCAGGGAGGAAAGGGAGAATTTCTGTTGCATCTGGAGAATAGGGCCAATCCCGCCCAGAAACCAAAAGAATGGGTTTGCAATGGAGATTTTCAGAGACACACCACAAGGTGTTTCACAGTGTGGCAGGGGACCTCCTTTCTCTGCCCCCATCATCTCCCGGAAAGCACTCCTTACAGCTTAAGTTCCAACCGAGGACCTGGGTAGCACACGGACCCCACAGAGAGAAGGACCAAGCTATCGCCAGTAAGCCAGCGAGGCACAGCTGGCCAGATTCCGAGAAGCACAGACCACTGAAGAAGTCTTGTTTTTGTTTTTGTTTTTTTTTTAAACTGTGCTTTATTTAGGGCTAAGCTGGAGAAAGCGTCATCCAATAGTTACAGAAGGTTACAAGGAGTTTTAGGGAGTTGAGTGTGAAAAGAGCAGTTGTACTGAACTGCGGCTGTTTTTTTTTTTTTTTTTACAACATCTGGACATCCTAAAAGGAGGAGCCAAGAGAAAGAAAAAGAAAATTTTAAAAAATGGTAATTAACCAACGAAATAGACAGAAAGAAAGGAAAGGCAGGAGGCCTAAGAGGAACCAGACAGTTGTTCGTCTAAAGCAAAAAAAAAAAAAAGGGGGGGGGAGGGGGTTGGTAGGTCCGAGAGCCCCCTGGCCTCCAAATGACCTGGACATCAATGAGAGGAGGGTATCAAGGCAGAATGCCAAAGCAAGTCTTCCCAACGGTGCAAATAAATTATAATAAATATGTTATACTTTAAAATATATGTGTTCTTAAATAATTCAGTGTTTTTTTCTGATTCTGAGTTTTTTTAAGCAATGTCTTTTTAACTGCTCTAAAGTCATTTACCAAAGATAAATATCGTGCTTTCATTAAATAGTTTTCCTTGTTTTTTTTCTCTATCATTACAATTAAAAGTCCTACAAAATATGCAAATTTATTTACAGAAAAACAGAGCCGGCATCATTTAAACATCCCTGTTTTTCAAAATTCCTTGTAAACAGTTTCAGAAATTCTTCAAAGATTGTTTATTTTTCTCTCTCTTGTTTAAGGTTTTTGTGTGTGTGTGTGTTGTTTAGTTGTTTTACGATGAATTTCCCAGGTCTCCCTTGCCCGGAAAGTCTCTGGAGCAAGCATGGAAGGCGAGTGAAGCGGCAGGTGTCGAGGGCTTGCGGAGAGCGGGCGAGCGCGCGCAGCTCCGGAGCGAAGCAGGCGAGGGCGGGCGGCGGGCCTTCCAGCGACGGCGCGGCCCCCACCGGCGCGGTGAGCGGCCGGGAGCCCGCAGGTCTGGGCGAGTCCGGCCAGGCCCTCGGGGTGCATGGCGTCCGACAGCACTCGCGGGGAGAAGGGATCGATGCTCAGTCTAAACTCTACAAAAGTACAGTCCTACAACATCTGGGATTTTAGCAGTAACGCTAACTTCTATAGGTTTTTTTTTTCCTTTTTTTTTTTATTTTTTTGCTTTCCTCTAATTTTTCTTCTATTATATAGGTATTTTAAACTTCTCCTTTTTTAAAATTCTGTACAACTATTATGATTTTAAGAGGGGGAAGAGTTAGAAGCATTTACAGACTTTTCACAACACTTCTCTTGCCTTGTAAGTCCCTTTTTTCCCCTCCTTGTTTTCTCACACTTCACGGTTAATGAGTTTTAATATTTTTGTTGCTTTCCCCAAATATCCACCAATTTGTTCATCTTAACAGCTCCATCCAGACATATAATACAGAAAACCATAGGAAAGTGTCATAGACTTGAATGAGGGTAATCAAAGCGCCTCTCAAAGTATCAAAGAACTATTATCTTGCTGTTTTAAAAGCATTGAAGCATTATTTTTCCTTTTTTTGTTGTTTTTGCTTTTTTTTGTTTTTTTTTTTAATTTTTTTTATTACATTTTTTCATAGAATCGCTCTAAGCTGTTTCAAGAACAGCCACGAGGCAGGAAGGAGGTTCTCCTCCATCCCCCTCTATTTGACAGAGCTACACAGCTGCAATAAAAAGTTTGGTCCTTTGGTCCCTAAATAGCTAAAGGAATGACAGATAGAGATGCTCAGCGGCGGCCTCCCAGCCGCCCCCTGGGGACCAGGCCCCACCACACCGCTTGCCCCAGCCTGCCTCAGGCGCCCACGGGCTGGAAAAGCCCCGGGGATCGGTAAGCAGCGTCTCTTCCCACTTCCCAGCCCTTCAGCCTCCCCATCTGGTCTCAAGTTATTTTGTTTTAAAGTTGCCTTTTTTGTGGTTTTTTTTTTTTCTCATTTTTCTTCATCTTCTTGGGTCACATATATTTTCCCCCAAACACGTGCCCTCTGAACTCCACAGACGCTATACTTTCCTTGAAGAAATGTTACAGTCACAGAAAGTGTCTGGAGTCTTCAGCTTGATTGTTATTGGCTGATATGTCAAAGGTGTCATCCAACAGTTCTCATTTATAAATATATAGAGAGAGAGGTTTGTTTTTTAATGTAGCCCGTTCAGCATCCTGCCCTAAAATGAAGAAAATCAGGGCTGATTAAGCCAAGAGAGGAAACACAAAATACATCCAAACACCAAAAGGACCCTGCCTCGGGGGTTAGGGTGGGAGCTCTGGGGGATGGTGGGAGGGAGGGGAGAGACCAGTATGAGAATTAGTCATGATCATGATACATAAAAAAGAAATTGACTCTTCTGTTCAGAGTAAGAAACCACTGGAGGTCTAGTGGTGATGACTGTAGCTGAGGTTTGGTTGTTGGGAGAGGGGTCTCGATTTGGGTTCCTTTAGAGTTCTGGAATGGGGGGGTAGCTGGATCTAAGGGAAGAATTTGGGACTGTGGGATATGAATTCACAATTAAACTGATGTCTGAGGGATCTAGCCCAGATACAATATGTATACAGAAGCCTAGCAAACAAGACAGCAAAAATCTAGCAGCCTAGCCCCCCTCCTCCCCAGCTTGAGGAAAAGAAGCAAGACATCCGTGACATGAATTTTGCTGAACCCTTGCCCAGTTTCCAGCCAACCGCTTCTTTCCCAAGGTCAGTAACTATTTGCGAGGCTATGTATATATATGTATATCTGGATATATGTGTAGAATATATTCACCTGCACATATGTGGATATACATGGATATGTGTGTATGTATATGCATAGATACACACATACACACACACACACACATAATATTTTTCTCATACATGCCAGGGAATTTAGAGGAAATTCAGAACTTCAAGGGAGCGGATGGGAGAACCTAAAAAAAGTTAGAACGGATTTCATCATCAGGCTCAGATAAATTAACTCAGTTCTTGATTTTGTTTTCAATGGTGACTTTTTCGTTTGTTTTTTTTTTGCTTTTAAGGAAAAAAAATCATGATCTGACTAGAATCAGAAGGAGAATGCTTAATCATCGTGAATTAACAAATGAGACTCATCTCCATTATAGCAAGCAGCTTCCACTTATACATGGGGGTGACTGGTTACATTGAGAAAGTTAGAACTGCAAAGCCCCCAGTTGAGGGGACAACGTCATGCGTATATCAATCCATGCTGGCAGGTTTTTCACACTGTTGATTCAACAAACAGCAAACCGTACACAGCAGTCTAAACAATTACAACACCAAAGAAAATAATAATAAAATTAAAAAACACTTGTCAAGGACCCTTTTTCAGTTGTAAACAAAAAGGTGCATTTTGCTTTTGTCAGTACTGTTTTTTCCAAACCAACCAAAAAGTCCCCCCCCACCCCCAGTCCCCCGCCTCCCCGCCCCACATTTAATTTAGCAGAGGTGGCTACAATACAAACCTTACAATTGTTACCAGGCTCTCTCTCAGAGGCCTCTGGCTTTGTACTCTAGGTTTTTTGGTTTTTTTTTTTTTTTTTGGTTTAGAATTTTTTTTTTTAATCATTCTGTTACAGTAGAGATTTTGGTTTTGGTTTTCGTTTTCATTTTTCCTTTTGAAGTGAGATTTAAAAATAGCCTAACTGGAAAAAGACCAGACCTAGGAAAAGTGTCAATTGAAAAAGGCCCCCAAATTTCTAGAAAAAAATAAAATCACAATATTTTCAAGTGCAAGGAAATCAACCACGCATAGATATTTTTTAAGATGTTTTCCTTATTTTTAAGAAAAAAAAAATAATGGTTTGCACAGTTAAGTGATCCCATGTTCGATCATTCAGGAATTCATCTTTATTTTTACTATTTTTTTTTTTGGTTCTTTTGTTTTGTTTTTTTCTCTATGTGACATCTAGAGAAGCATTAAAAACGCTGAACAAGAAAAACCAAACAACAGAAAGTAAAACCACTGCAAGCACCAAGAACAAAACAAAAATGAGCACAGCAAAAAAGATTGTGGCAGCACAAAAGTCAAGAGAATGCACGTGTGATCATGACGGGCCAATCATCAACTGATACAACATCCAAGAAAAACGCTCCAATCACAGCACCTCCACGAAACTTGACGGCAATTGTCATGCAACCGATTCTTAGCCTTGTTACATGACGCCATCATGTCACACTGTGAACTTTGAGTTGATTTGAACTTACGGATGGGGGACTGTTTTCTCCACTCTCATGTGATTACGTGAACTTTATTCCTAGCTCAGCGCGAGACTGTGGTGGATTTGACTGGCCCTGGTTGGGTTGTTGGAATTTGATTGAATGACAAAAGAAGAAAAGATTTTTATATATATTTATATATGTAGAGAGAGAGAGAGAGAGAGAGAGAAAGAGAGGACAAGAGAGTGTGGGCAAAGGGGAGGGAAGAGGCAGGGGCAGGTCGGGTGGGGTCGGGGACTGTGGGAGGGCAGGGAGGGTCGGGAGGAGGGTGAAGAAGGGCAAGGAAAAGTTAAAACAAAATCAAAAGGAAAAATATTTATACAGCACCAGACCACAGCATCAATCTAAAAGCTCTGATGAAAGAACAGCAGTCAAATTATAAGAGAACCGAAAAGAACTCAAAGGATGGAGGAAGCCGGCAGACAAACGACATGGGCACATCAACACACACACACGCACACACATACGCACACACGGTTGTATATGCAGACACATGGTACACTGTGAACAGTAGCAGAACCTCACACAGGGCCACTAAGGGCATCCATCATGCGTCAGGGACAGGAGGAGGGGCGTGGGCTGTTTGGCGAGAGGGCTAGGAGAAACTAAAACAGCCCCTCAAACCACCGTGGCCAGCAAGCAGATCAGGCAGCACGCTCTCTGCTTTGTATCGCCTTCGGTTCTCTCTCCCCTGGCGGGGGGCCACGCTCTCCACACCCCCCACCCCAGCCTCCAGTGGCCTCAGCCTGTGGACCAGCAGGGGGAGCCTGTCAGGGTCACCCTGAAGGCAGGGCAGATCCAAGGCTGGCTACAGCGACTTGCATCTGGGGAGCCCAGCCAGGGGCCCAAGGAGAGTTCACACCGCCAGCCACTCAGTCCTCCCGCCCCAGTGGTCCCACATTGCTCCCCACCCCCGACCCCCAGAGAAGGGCCTCGCCACTGCAAGAGCACCCACTGTGTGAAGTTACAGGCCTCTCCTCTTCTCCTATGCTCAACCCTCATGTCTTAGAACCTTCAGAAAATGAACACACTCAGTTTGGAGATGGAGAGTAAATCATATCCGTGTTACTGGAATTCTATGGATACCCCTCGGCATTGCTGATTTCCTTTCACGGTCAGCTCATACCCTTCCCTTTGCTCCCAAGGTGGCCAACGTGGCCAAAGTGATGCTGCTTCCAGGCACGTAAAGCCTTCAGAAGGCTCCGCGGTGCTGACCATGGAAGGGCTGGAGGGAAGCCTATTGAGCACCCTGCAGGGTGGGTAGTTCGAGAAAGGACAGTCCATCAGGGAGGGGAGTGCTATGGCCCTGGTCTTCAGGCTCTGCGGGTGTCCCTTCTGGTCTGCTGCCCTCCCCTCCTCTACCTCCTCCTCCTCCGTTCCCTACACTCCTGCCTGTACATCTTTCTAGACTGCCCCATGTCACAGGCCTTCACCTGCTTTCTTTACTGGGGGAGCCCTAGGTGACTGGGGCTGTGTCCCCTTCTCATCACATTTTTCCACCTTGAATTATCTTCTGCCCTCTTCACCACTTCATGGCCCTCTGCCCCAACCCGGGAATTGGGGGGTTCCCAGCCCTACCCCCTGCTCATGGTTCCTGCTGAGCTTGCTCCCCAGCCCCCAATCCCTGAAGCCTCTGTGCCCGGCTCATCTGTCCACCATGCTGCTACACAGAGCAAACTTCCTCTTTCAGCTCTGTGTCTTTCTTCAGGGAGTGTGGAAGGGGTGTCTGGGATCTGAAATGTCACTGTGGATAAGCTACCAAGTCGCTGAGGGGTGACTATTTTAAGGACATACCCAGCCTCCAGCTTTGCCTTCACAGAAGAGCTTTTCCTCCACATACCCCAGGGAATTTAGAGGAAATTCAGAACTTCAGGGCTCTTGCTCTTCCAGCAGCAGGTCTCCTGCACTCAGACCAGGGCCTGCTGCTTGCCCAAGAGGTCCTGACACACCGCCCTCCCCTGCATTCCCAGCCCTCCCCATATGGAAACCCTTAGACCAACCCAGGAGATCCAATGGGCTGGTCCCTTTGGGTGGGGGAAGAGACCTAAGAACTGAGGAGGACAGGGCCACCAGGTGTCAGCTATGGCAACTGCAACTAAGCAGCCCACGGGGGACCCCACTCCTGAGCATGTCGTGGGTGCCCATTCCTCCCCACTGGACTAGCTTCTGTGCCCTCCCTCAGTCGGCCTCTAGCAGCCCTTTGGTGCCTGCGCTGTCCTGGGTGCTGAAGATCCAAGCTGATCATCACACCCACCTCCTCAAAGCCCCACATGGGGAACTTCTCATACACACTCTCGCCCCTCACACACACACATGCTTGGCCCAACATACAAACACACTGTCACACTCATTCAACTCCTCGGGAGCCTCCCCAAGGCTCTGCACGTACACAGCTGACTAGCTGACTACTCTCTTTATTAGGGGACAGCTGGACCCCAGCCTGCAGGGGTGACCCCTTGTTGGCCACTCTCTCAACGATCCTCACAAAGCACAGTCCCAAGAGGTGGCAGCAGGGTCACTGACCAGCAAGGGGGGCTTGAATCAGGCCTGGGAAGCTCCAACTCACGACCTGGGAGAGGAAATTATTGTCAGCTGAGCCAATTCAGATGCCAGGTTCTAAACACAGCTGGGCTCCAGCCAGAGACGGCCCAGATCCAAAGTCACCGCCCAGCCCCATGCAGGTCAGGCCCAAAGCACCCGTACCTACACAGCTCAGAGCAGACACCGTGCAAAATGCACTCAGAGCCACAACCCAGGACCCAGAAGAGAGAGGACTCCCACTGAAGTCAGACACACTGCTCAGTGTCCTCCAACCACAGAACCACAGTGCTGGGAGTCTGTGACCCTGCTCTCAACTTGGGGCCCAGCGCGTGCTACTGATCTTTGTGGCAGGACAAGGGACTTGGGTATTCTGCTCACTGGCTATGGCCCTGGCCACAGTGTTGCCCAGTCTTTCCACCTTTGCTTCCTCCCTCCTTGTTTCCTGGTGAAGATTTCTTGCAGAAACCCCCACCTTAGTACAAGGTAATGAGCCCAAGCAGCCAGAGGAGCAGGGGTGTCAGGGGAACAAGGAGTGGGCGGGGCATCGCACCGTCAGAAGACATCAGGATTTGGGGAGCCAACCTGACACTACCCAGGCCGCACATTATGGAACCAACACCCAACTGCGCTCCCCACGGCTGTTCTGCTGGGGCCCCCTCCTCCCCTAGACCTGCCACACTTTTGTCCTGACCTGGCTCTGGCTGCCATGGTGACTTCGCCTTCAGCACTGCAGGTAGTCAGCCAGGCCCTAAGATCCCTCCACCCCACAACCCCTTAGCTCCCGGCTATGGTTTGTCCCTCCACTGGCCCTGCTCAGGCTAGCCCTGCTCTTCTGAACCTCTAGGACTCATCCTTTACCAGGCTGTAAAACTGTGGGGTTTTTAGCTGCTTTTGCACGCTGTTTCCTCCACTTCTCGCTGCGGTCCCCGAGCCTGTGCCTTGTCTCAGCACCTCCTTCTGCTTCGGCCTCTAACAGTCTTAAGTTGGAAAGCCTGAAATCACCTTTTGTTAAAATGCTGTCTAAATGGATTAAAGGTCAACTTTATTTGTAGGAGTTCTGTTATGTCATAATTTTCTAGAAGATTGCTTAAGAAGAGAGGGGCCCAGAGAAGTGAGATGTCATGAGATCCCCCCTCAGATACTCAAGACAAGACTCTGGAGTGGGAGGGTTGGGGTGAGGATAACGGTGTGGGGGTTGGGGACCATTCTTCTTACGTAAAGGCACTTAGGAGCACAGCGTCTGGAATAAAGCTCCAGCTTCAAATCATGGCTCTACCACTCAGTAGCTGATAGGCAAGTAACGTAATCTTTTGTGCTCCATCTTTAAAATGGGAATAAAGACAGAGCAGTCACAGCGATACAGCTGCACTATGGACTTGTAACCTGTAAGAACTATGCCTCGTGTGCTCTTAAGCACACATGAAGTCTGGGTTCCCGGCTGTCTGGTCTTGGTTTTCCCTTGGGGAAGAACCCCTCTGTTTTCTAAACCACGCCTCTCAAGCCCTCATTCCAACTACCAGTGTTGGCTACTTCTACCCCGTGGGCCACTTCTTACCTTCTGTCCCAAACAGCAAATCTGCCTTACTTAGCCCTTCCCCTGGGAATTTCTCTGATCTACAGGTCTGATCTATCCTTGCTTGGGTTTTACTCGCATGTAGGTCTAGGAGGCTAAGACAAGATGCTTTCACGAGAGGCACAAAACACACCCACAGGGGCCCCTCAGAATCTCAGGGCATGGCCCTGGAGCACACCCTGTCCTAAAAAATCCTCTGATGACTCCAACACCTTGGTTTCATTAATGCAGAAATGGAAGTCCAGGAGATCGTGCCTTTGTGGCAGAGCTAAGTTTATCTAAAAAAGGCTCTCTGTCCGGAAAGGGCTGCTCTTACTGATTGAACCCTAACTCCTACGGAAGTGCACCCCCTTGCAGACTGCGTCCTGTGGTCTGTGTTTGCTGAGCCCAGAAATTCATGCAGGCAGGATGGTGACCCCTTCATCTCTGCAAGCCAGCACCAAGCCCAGTTCCTGTCTGGGAAGGCACCCCACTCTCAGTGAACGCAGGTGTATGCATCTTCACAGGAGCCAGAGATGGGCAGGGCTGGGAGCTCAGGGGGCAGGAGAGGTGGCTTTTGCTTTATCAGCCTTGCAGAGAGCAGAGGCTCAGCACCCTCTCCGAGAGAAGTGAGAGCTGCTGCTCCTGGGTGGCTGGAGGCTGTCCTGCTGATAGCAGTGGGGTTTGAGAGGAGACTGGGAAACTGAAGATCTCCCTCCCAAACTCCAGACTCTGAACCTCCACGTGAGTCGCTAGCTCTCATGGGCAGGGCCCATTCTTTTTCCCCAACCCTTCCTCATCTCGAGTCACGATAACTCTGTTCTTCCAGTTTCTGAGGCCAAAAGCTGGGGATCATCCTTGACTCCTTCTGTCGCACCCTCCTCCAATTCATTATAAAAGGCATCCTGGCTCTGCCTTCCAAAAACACCGAGAACACAACTCCCTCGTACCACACTGGCTGCTGCTGTCCCGGACTGAGTGGTCCATGCACTAGACGTCTGCTGGGGCTCCTAACAACACAGCAACCAGGGATCGCTCTGACTTGCAATAGGCTCGCCACTCTTCTACTCAGAGCTCTGCAGCAGCTCCCCAGCGCCCACTCCCTTAGCCTATACAATGGCTGCCAGTGGTGGTCCTCCTCACCTCTGGGATCCCCTCTCCTGCCATGCCCCCATGCTTGCTCCCCTCCAACCACCTTGTTCTGCTGTTCTCCACCACACCGCCCCACCCTCTCTTTGGAGCCTTTGCACTGGCTGTCCCTTCAGATGAAAGACTCGCTCCTCCAGATGCTGGCATGGCTCCCTGTCTCACCTGCTCCAAGTCTTTCCTTGAATGTCACCTACTCAACAAGGCCCACCGTAACTACCTGATTTAACTGTAACCAACATTTCTGACACACTGTATAATTTACTCTTTGGTCATATGTGTTTGTTTATTGTCTGTCCCTCCTTCTAAGGATGAGGGTTCTTGTTAGTCTTATTCGGTGCTGAGTCCCAAGTACCTAACAGTACCTGGTGCACAGTACTGCTGATGGAAGCGGAGGGATAGAGGGCTGGGAGACCTGCCTCTGGCCTGTGGGTGAGCTGGGCCTACAGGAGTGCCCAGCAGTGTGGGATATCAGGCTGAAGGAGGGCTGGGCACATCTCCCCCACCACCACCCCCTTTCCCAGGAAGCTGCTTCACCCAGGGGAACAAGTGGCCTGGAAGAGAAGTAGCCTAGTGTGTCTCCAGCCACAGGGCAAGACCCAGACTGAGCAGGAAGGGGTGACAACTGCCCACTCATCAGAGCTTGCAGTAAAGCAGACAGGGTAAGTGGCCCCAGAGCTAGGCCATCACCCTCCTCAGCTTCTGCCCTAGACTGACTGAGCTACAAAGAACTGGAGGGGCAAAGAGGTCAAGTGTCTAAAGGCCACCAGCCTTCAAGGCAGGAGACATAGGAAGGAGAGAGCCAGAGAGTCTAGGAGAAGGCCCCAGGAGACGTGGACAGCTCCCCCTCCCAAACTCTCCCAGTACTAAGCTTGCCACAGGCTCGTCACAGGCTCACCCCAGGGTCTTCTGGCAAACAGGATTGCCAGTGCAGACCTCCTTGATGCATGGCCCAGGCCTCGCCCCACCTCCTCAGAAGGGTTCCCTCACACTGCTTCTCTTGGCTCTGCAACAGGGGATGGCCACGCCCATTTCTGCCGGATGTCCACAGCTCTAGGCCTGCCCCCAGGCATCGGGTGAGGAGCAGGTCGAGCTGGGCGCAGCGGGTCCAAGGCAAGCGAGGGTCCAGTTCAGGAAGGCCAGAGGAGGCGGCGGGTCCGATCCGTGCCCCTTCTCCAACCCCCCGTCCCCGCGCCCCGGCCGCCCCCGGTTACCTGTGCGAGTCCTGGTCTCCCCCGGGGGACGCTCCCGCCGGCGCTCAGTATGGGCGATTGGCGTCTTTGGGCCGCTTCAGCTGCACCTTGAGCCTCTTCATGCCGATCTGGAAGCCGTTCATGGCCTGGATGGCGGTCTGCGCGCTGGCCGGGTTGTCGAAGCTCACGAAGCCTGGCGAGACACGAGGGACGAGGGCCTGGGTTTCCACGGGGCCGCCCCGGCGGGGTGGGGTGGGTGGGGAGAAGGGCGGGGCCCGGGGGCGGGGCGGGACGGAGCTGGCGGCGGCCCCTCCCTGCGCTCCCGCCGCACCTCGGGCAGGAGGGGGGCCTCGAGGCTCCTCCCCCCACCCGGGGCCCCGCCCCGGCCCGGCCTCACGCCCCCCACAGCCCGCGAGCGCGCGGCCCCTCCCGGGGTGGGCGTGTCCGGGGCTCCAGGCCTCGCCGACCCGCGCCTCCAGGCCGGGCCTCCCCAGCTCCACCGCGGCTTTGGGCGGCGCCACTCTCCTGGGCGCCCTCGCCCCCCACCCCGGGCCGGCCCCGGCACCTCAGCCCTCTACTTCGGTGGGAGGGCGGACACACCTGCGGGTGGAGGAGTTTATTGGACACTGTCCTCCCTGACAGGAGGGGGCCTGGCAGCGGGAGGGCACAGGGTGCCGGCCTGGGGAGAGAGAGGAGTGCGAGGGGGAGGGAGGGGGGCACCCCGGAGAAAACCTCTCCACCGCCTTTTCCAGCCGCCCCCCCTCGCGAGGGCCGCCTGGCCGCGGGGGAGGGCAGAGGCTGACAGTCCTCGCGGCCCTCCGCCCCCCTCCCGGTCCTTGGCGAGGCTGCCCCGAGCCAGGCTCCTGGCGGACACTTGCCTAAATCCAGTCCGACTGGCAGGAAACCACCACTTCAAGTCCAAGGGCGGTCGGCACCTCCCTTTTATTTAAAATTCCAAGCCCTGGGAGCAGGTGCTCTTGCCCTGGATTCTAAGAGAGCACCAATTGACGCATCCCCTATGAACCCCTCATGGTATCTATAATAACAGTAGTAGGGCAAATTAACGCTATTAGTAAAAGTTAGTTGAGAGCCTTCTCTGTGGCCTAGGCACTGCAGAAGTGCTAAAAAGTCACTCGGTCACTCTTCCCAACATTCCAGAATGAGATACAGAACCATCTAAGGCTTCTGAAACAAGTAGTTCCCAGCTGGGGATGGATACGAATCTGAAAGTTAGTTTAAAAGTCACCCTTTGGGAACTTTTGAATGCATCTCCTTATAAAGACTACATTTCACATCAGCATCTCCTAAACTGGCCCTAACCCGTGCTCCTGAGAAGGGGCCTTCTGTGGTCAGGCTTACCACTGTGCCCCTCCAGGGCAGTTTAAGACACATGAATTAAAAAAAGCCCACCTCCCAACCCAAGTTCTCCAGTAAATAAACACTCATTGCTTGGTTTGCCTGGTGTTTCCTGGAATTTATTTGACTTGAGAGGCCCTTTGTCCTGTAAAATGGACTTAGATCCTGCGAACTATATGAAACTAAGTTTGGCGAGGTTCCCAGGCCATCCTGCAAACGTGTCTCATTTAGGGTGCTTGTCCCCAGATGGCCTCTGGATATATAACTAATAGGTGTACAGACCCCCACAGCAGTAGTAGCTGTTTTCTTGGCTAGTTGTCCATGGTACACTGGGCCTATTCCAGACCTCTCCCTCACCCTCCCCACATGGTGACTGTCTTTTTACCTCTGACCTACACCCTGCCTCCTCTGGTCTCTTTCCTCTTTCTCTTGACTCCTTCCTGCTTTTGCTCACATTTGTCACGCTCACTCTTGCAGCCATGAGCCATCAAAGATGGTGTGTGTGTGTGTGTACACAGTAAGTGTACTCCAGAATGGGTGCGTATGAGCTCAGATGGAATCAGTGAGTCAGGCCCAGAGAAACATGAACGATCTCTGTACAAGTCCATGTGCCAAAACAGGAGAGACTTTGGATGGCCCTTAGCCAGAGAGCTGCAGGAGACATCCTTCCACCTCCCCCTCTCATCCCTTTGGCCAGTCCACCACCCCACTGACCTCTCTGCCTGATGACCACAGTCAGGTCTTCACAGAGCAGAGCAGTTTTCATGTGTGTAAACTGCAGGTCTGTTACACAGCTCTCCCCCAGAATCAGGGGCGCGGTTGAACCAAAGCCTCTCTCTGCCGGGAGAGAGAGACTCACTGGGTGACACCCCTCTCTCCTCCGCTGGCCCGCGGCAGGCACAGCCCTATCAGCTCAGACTCTATCTCCTCACCTGCCCCCGGCCCTCTATGGCTCTTCTTGCAGGAAACAAATGTGAGCAAAGCAGGGAGGAGTTGGGAGGAAGATAAAGGGGGCTGGGGATACTACCTAGGGCAGAGGAGTAAAGGGAAGGACTGCTGCCCAGTGAGGAGAATGGGGGACCAGAGGTCCTGGAAGGAAGAAGCCCAGCCTTCATAGGAGAGTTTAAAATCTCTGAGAGCTCAGGAGTTGGTAAGTGCTCCAGGCTCAAGGGAACATTTCTCTCTCAGCTGGTTTTGCTAACTGGTGAGGAGTCAGGGCGCTGAACAGGGCTCTAGACGCCGTCTCCCATTTTAATGGTTCCCAGGGCTGGGTTCCTTCCCCCAGAGCCTATTCCCCCACCCCTCCCAGCGCTGAGAAGGCTCCAGCCTCCCAGGCTGTGGGAAGCCATGTGGGGAGGAGGCCCTCCTGGTTTGCTCCCAGCCCTTCTCCGACACAGCAACCATTTGTGCTGAATGTCAGCTCACAAAGTTTGCAAGAGTCTGTTTATGCTCATAAAGAGCAGGTGAGCACTTTGGGGGGCTCACTTTAACACAGGACCACATTTACTCAAAGACAACCCCTCCTTTTGGGTACAAAGGGGGCTCTGGCACCTCCTGAGGGTCTGCTCTGGTGAAGCCCCTGACACTCACCACCTCCTGTAACCCTCACACGGCCCCTGAGAAATGACCACCAACATCCTCATTTCCCAAATGAGGACACCGAGGCTCAGAGGTAGATGCCTGCCTGGGAAGGAGCGCGGAGCTCCTTCTCACACTGAAGGCCTCTGGGAGAGTTGCCAAAGTGCAGCTGCCAAAGCAAACAAGAAAGAACCCAGGGGGCTTAAGGAGGAAGCACTGGGGCCGGCTGGTGTGGCAGGAGCCCATCCTTCTCTAAGGCCAGTGGACTTTTAGCCCTTGAAGTCTTTTCAGGAACTGAAGAGCGAGCCAGAGTAGAGGGATACAGAGGATGATTTCCAGTGGAGGGGATAAAACCTTGGTCCTGGAGAATTTAAATAGGCAAATGGCGGGGCAGACCCCAAGGAAATGCCTTTGAAAAGGTGGGCTGCACAAAAAAAAAAAAAAAAAAAAAAAAGATGGGACAGCACAAAGGCTTCAGAGCCCTGGGCAGAGCACAAACCTGCCGGTCCAGGGGGCCCAGTGCTAGGGGGGCTGCTAGGAGCCTCTTCTGCCCTCTGCAACATCTGAGCCCTAACACACAAACATCGGCCAAACAGGGGAGGGGTGCAACCCTATCTTCTTCTTTGGCTTTATTTTCTCACACTCAAAGGGAAAGAAATTGCTGGGATAACTCTATGCCCTCCAAGTACCACATATGTCCCGTGGCAGCTGCCAGAGGGGAAGGGACCCGGGTGCAAAGACCTTGACTGCTTTGGGGATCATGCTCTAAAACCTCACGCCATTCACGGGTCTCCAAAGTGGGTCTCCTAACAGCAATCTCCTTGCCCTGCGCTTGCTGATGCTTCTACACACTCGAGCGGCCTCCCCTCCTCCATTCCAAGCTGTGACTGGAGGTTCCCCAGGCAATCCAGGCCCCTACTCTGTCCTCACAGGCTCAGAAGCTGGGGTTCAACCTGGAGATCTAAGCTTCTGGCAAACTCAGCTCTGGTTCCATGTGTGGCTCTCTGGGGACTGGACTCACGAGTGGATCTAGCCCCGTGGGAAGGGCTGACAGAGGCGAAAGAGGAAGCAGGGGAGGGGGCTGAGGGGGAGTGGAGGGGAGAAGTGTGGGAATGAGGTGGGATTCCAGGAGGTCCAAAGCAAATCCAAACACAGGATGCCCAGTTGAATTCCAATTTCAAATAAATAATATTTTTTTACTATAAGCATCTCCCCAGTATTGTATGGAACATATCACATACAATATTTGGAACATACTTACATACACACAAAATGGATCCACTGTTTATCAGAAATTCCAGTTTAACTGGGCACCTTATATTTTATCTGACAACCAGATCCCGAGATCCTCCCGAGTCCCCTGTCCCATCTCACACCCTGCCCCCACGCGCATTTCCTAAAAGCTGTATTTTCATTCCGTTATTCTCAGGTCAAGGACCTGCCAGCATCTCCCACTGCCTCCATCCCAGAAGCATCCTCATCGGAATGGACAGCCCTCCCCATCACTGCCCCTCCCTCACGGCTGGCACCCCCTGACCCCTTCTCCCCAAAGCCTCCTGCAGCGTCCTCAGCCACTGTCCTTCCCCTCTTCTCCTCCCGCTCCCGGCCCCGTTCTCTGGTCCCTCTGGGGCACTCCCTCCCCTTCTGCACGGCTGTGTACATCCACCTGCCTTTCTCTCTGCTCCATTACTTGGTGCCTTGCAGACTTCAGTGCTGCGCAGTAGGCATGATTGTCATCTAAGCTCAGACCTGAGGCTTCCTGAGGGCAGGACCAGTTTGCTCTTCCTGACTCCTCAGCAATGTGGCTCTGGTGGCCTGAGGGAGTGGTGGGGGAAGGAGGGTTCAGTGGATGGTAGGAGGGGATCAAAGAGTGGGGTAGACAGAGAAGGGTGGCGGGGGCAGGACAGAGAGGTGGACAGAGGAGACCAAGGGGCAGGCAGGACGGGAGGGGGGGGTCTCAGCGGGGCAGACCCCTCCCCCCCAAGGATCATGCTCCACATCCATCCACCAGGGCCTCTAGGATGGCCAGAGGAGGGGATGCTGGGAGAATGGGCTCGGCTCGATGTCCCCACCACCCTGGCCCAAGGTGACTCCTTCCCCTTCTCCATGGGTGGAACCTGGGCCTTGTGGAGGGCGGGGGAACCTGTCTCTTGGACTGGGATGGGGGCGATGGAGAGCGGGTGGGGGGCAGGGGTGGGCAGGGGTGGGCAGGGAAAGCCAAGAAGCAGAGAGAAAAGCAGCAGAGAGAAAAGAGGTGGAGCTGGGGGCTGGGCCTTAGGGAGCACCTGGGGGCGGGGGGCGGCGATGTGGAGGAGGAGGTTAAAAGCAGTCGGACACCGGACACCGGTAAATTGGTGCGAGCACCGCCCTGTCCTGGGTGAAGCTAGTTGGTTTGTTATCTTTACCCACCAAAGCATTTACTTTGGTTAGTCGCCCGATCCACAAACACTTTCGAGGAGATGACATTACCGAAAGGGAGGAACATCTGCATCAGCTCAGCGTCCCCAAACTCCTGGGGCAGATGGTAGATGAACAGGTTACAGCCCTCGGGCCCTGCGGTGGGGGGAGGGGCGGGGAGGAGGGATGGCGGGGTGGGGGGAAGAGAGAGACAGAGGAGAGGTGAGCGAGTTAGGCAGCGGCAGCAGGGAGGGGGACAAGGTTGGGGGGGGTCTCATCCAAGAGCCAAGGGCGGCCACGGAGGAGTGGGGACTGCTGAGCCCCAGTCTGAGCTCTGGTCCCCGTCCTGCCCCTGGGCAAGTCACTGAACCTCTCTGTGCCTCAGTCACCTTTGCTGCGAATGCATCTGTAACAGGGGGCCTGGCAACTCGCTCCAGGAGCGGAGCTGACGCGTGAAGGGGGTCAGCGTGCCAAGGCCCGACCAGCCAGGGAGAGGAGGCGCTGAGGAGAGGCTCGGGGGAGGGAGACCTGAGAGGGTTTGCCTGCCGCCCAGTCAGCCCAGCCCCTGCTCTGGAATCGCCCTGGGGCAGCCATGCCAGTGGCCCTGTGATATGGCTTCACCTCGCCTCCAGCTCCGACCTTGGGGCCACCTTCCTCCACAACCTGCAGCCATCTGGTGCCCCATGGTCCCACCTTCCCCTGCCCCAAACCTCACACTCAGCCCCCATCCCCAGTGCAGAAATCAAGACTTATCTTGTCTCCTCCAGCAGGCTAGGTGCACAGGGTGGGGCTTCACGGCATGGCCCGGTGTTCAGCTGGGGCTCCCGCATGGAGCTCCGCATTCCATGACAAGGAGAACAACCCCACCACTTCTGCACAAACTACTGGTCAGGCTCCTCTAAGCACTTGAGCTGTATGTTAAGTCACTTAATCTTCCTGCAGCCCTTGGAGGCAAGTGCGATTGTCACTCCCACTCCACAGATAGGAAACGGAGGCCCAGAGAGGTTAGGTCACCTGCCAAACATCACACAGCTGGGGGTGGGTGGAGCCAGACCTCATCGGGCTAGTCTGGGCTTTCCTCTCTCTGCCTATCATAGATCTCCGAGCCCCGGAAACACTGAACACTGGCGAGGCCTTTGGGTTTCTGAAATTTCTAGGCTGCTAAAGTTTTACATTTTTCTTTTTAAATAAACAACATGCCCAGTTTTCATTTGAAACAGAACTCTCTCCAAGACGATTCATCTATTTCATGCCATTTTAAACAGAGTATGCTGCATATTTTTAACCTTTTAAGACTGGTCGTTCCAACGATTGTTCCCAGCCAGCATGCAAAGGAGGCAGGCGCGTTTGTCAGAGGCGTCTCAGAACCAAGGTTCTGACCAGAGGCTGGTAGGAACTGAGCGTGAGCTCGGAAAGTGAAGGTGATAAGGCCCCGAAGTGGACAGCGATGTGGTGTTCACAGCCAGAGCTGTGTGAGGCTTCCCTGGGACAGGTGAGGTTGCAGGTAACCCAGTTCGGAGCAAGTGTCTGGACCCTCACTCTCTCCTTGGTCCCTACAAAGACTCTTCTGACCACCAAAGCTACCTTCTGAGCATCTGACCTCCTGGGTCCTAGATCCCTGCCCTGCACCATCTGCACTCCCGTTGTGCCCTCAGCCTCTCCTCCCTGGCCATGGTCTCCAGGCAAACTACCAGCTGACGGCGCATTCAGAACCGGAACCGGCGCAAGTGCAAGCGTCCTGGGGTCCCTGCTGCTGAATCCCCCAAGTGTTGGTGACCCTCCCCTTACCCCATCTCCAGCCATGCCAGGTTCTCACTGGTTCACACTCTGTAGATGGATCCCTGGATGGTCCCCAGCTCAATGTGAGTCCCCTTAGGGTAGGAATCAGCTCAAAGGCCTGATCTAAGCCACACCTTTTCCAGGACTCCCCCCAGATAGTCCCTATTCGCTCTTTCTCTTCCGGTATTCCCTAAGTCTACAATTTGTGGTCTGAGTCTCTTTCTCCTTTAGGTCTGGAAGCTTTTCCCTCCAGCCAAATTGGAAGATTTAGGGACAGGGACATTAGCCTTCTCCTGTCCTTCTGTACCTCCCCCAGCTCTGCCTTCTTTCTCCCTTCCATTCCTTTCTTCAGGTCTTCCCTCAATGCTCCCTACTCCATGCAGCCACCTGCTTGGAACTTGGGACTCTCACTTCAAGTTCTGTAAGCTTCTTTATATGGATGTTGTGTTTATTCAACTTAAAGATTCAAGAAGCTCTTGAGGGCAGTCCTATCAGTGTGGTATGCAGCAGAGCTTCACGGGAATGGCTCTCCCAGCTCCAGCAAACCACCCCCCACCCCATCCTGCCCTTCACGCCTCAAAAGGGAGCCTATACATCCCAGCCTTCAGAGAAATGGTGAAACAGAGCCCCAGAGACAGAAGGTGCTACCCTGACCACACTGTGGCCCTGGGGACAGCCAGGACTTGGGCATCCCTGAGGTCACCTCGGCCCACCTGTGGAGTGGACAGCCTCCAGAAATTCAGGCATCTGTTGCTTTTCAGGCTCAACTCAAAGACAAAATGCCAGAAGGAGGGTCTCCCCAGCAACCAGTGTGTCCAGTATTTCAATGACTTCACACAGGGGGAGGTAACCGTGATAGAAAGGACCAACCACTGGAATGGCTGGAAGAACACAGCTTTCCTTCTCACCTATGCCTCAGGGAACGCTGTGGACATGGCTTTGGTCTGCCTCCAGCCCAGCCCAGCCTATCTCCCCACTCTGTCTCATCCCCAAGGTCAAGCTCATCTCCTAATTCACAGCACTCATGCCTTTGCTTCTGTTCTCCCTACCTCGAAAGTTTGTGTCCCCAACTCTATGTGCTAAAGACTTCATTCATCCTCTGAGGCCCCCAAAGCCTCCTCTGATGACCCTGTCCCGGCACCCTGAGCTCACCCTGAGCCTGGTTCTGTACCGTCTAGGTCCACGATTCCCCCCACCCCCATGCCCTGCTCTCCCATGGTGCCTCGTCCAGCACATCAGTCAGGGAGAATGTGGACAACAGTAGGAGATCCCTCAGCTGAGAGCTGGCTTGGAGGGGACTGGTCTGAGGAGCAGGGAGCAGGGCACAGGGCAGCAGGGGGTGGGGGAACTGAAGGCACTCAGAGATGGAAGGAAGGTTGGAAAAGTTCAGAGCAAGGTGCTTGGGGTGGAGAAGATGGAGGGGCTCACTCTGTGTAAGGGTAGGGGCCAGTCTGTGTGTTGGTCAGAGCAACACTGACCTGCATCTGTGTGCGCGCAGCAGGGCTTAGAGACCCCTGGGGCCACAAGCCAGAGTGAGGCAGGACACTGACAGCAGGCTGAGGGTGTGGCAGCCTAAGGCCAGTGAGGTGACAAAGCTAATAGTGCCTGTGGGCACAGAGCTCTGTTCTGGGCCTGGGAGAGATGGGCCCCACCAGGACTCCTGCCCCCACAGGACTCCTGCCCCGACCATGGCCCATACCCTGCATGGATCTGATCTTACTGACATGCACTGAAGAGCTGGACCAAGGCAGGAAGAGGCAGGGCAAACAGGCTAGAGGGCCACAGCCCAAGAGGGGAGCCTCCGGTGGAGACCGGGCTGCTGGACCACCTCCCCACCTCACTTGACCAGTAGGGGGCACAGACCCTATGGGTTCCTGTAGCTTGGTTCTCCTGGGTACCAAGAGATGACGACACAGATCTCAGGAGATGCCCGATGTTTGTAAACTGGGGTGATGGGCACCATGGGCAACTTCAGAGGGGTGACAGTTTGGTGAAGGAAGGGCTGTGCGTGAGAAATCCAGAGGAAATTGCTGGAGTTCTGGTCAAACTTGGGCTCCTCTGAGTTTCCTGCTTCCCTAGTGACTGGTCCTCGCTATCCTCATTTTACAGGTGAGGACGTCAGGGGTCAGAGAGGAGGAGGTGGCCAAGCTGGGAGTCAGACCCAGATGGATTTATTTCAAAGCCCAGGCTCTCAGCCATCTGCGGTCTGTGTGGGGCCTGTATGACCAATGGGTTTGGACTAGCAACCCCCCAGGGTCCTTTCCAGAACGGAACTACACACCCGGCGCTGGGACAGCCTGCTGCAGGGACTATGAGCTGGCGATCTGGAGACACTGCACTTCCCTGGCCAAGTGGGCTCCTGGGGCAGACGGAGGAGCCTCACTGCAGGGTGAGCTTTCCCGTGGGGTGGGCAAAGCAAGACCTTGTTGGTCTCCTGCCCCTCACACTGATCCCTCTGTGAGCAGGCCTGTGGAATCCCCGAGCGTGGGCTTATTTCTCCAGCCTCCTGTGGGGTTTCTAGACTCTGGAATGGGAGGACACTTGAAAGTCTCTATTAGATCCCAGCCCCCCAAACCCTACTGGCCTTGCCTGGCCTGCCCTGGGCCCTGGGCATACCAGAGCCTCTGGATGGGACTTTCTATGAGGCTCTTCTCCCACTAGGCTGCACTGAGTCTCCCCCCACCCCGTCTGCTGCCCGTAGAGTCCCTGGGAGCTCCAGCTGTCTCTCCCGGTCACCCAGAGGGTACAAGTTCTCCTGTCCATGATGAACGCGTCTCCCTACTCCTGCTCCATTCTGAACATTCCTCCATCCTCCCTTCCTTTCCACTGGCTAAATCCTGCCCAGTAGGGGAAGGGAATTCTTCCACCCCACCTCCTCCAGGTTCTCCCTTCCCGACCCCCATCACTTGGGTTTACAGGACTGCCCTCGAGAAGCCCACCTCCGCGCTTGGACTGGAGAATGCCACGTCCTGCAATCCTGCTGTCTTCCCTCGCCCTCCTCAACACAACACACAAACATGGTCACCCTTCGAAAGAAACGCCCCAGCCAAAGGCCCAAGTGAGCAGCCTCTTTAGGGACAGCAGGGGGTGAGGAGGAAGCCCCCGCTCAAAGACTCACCTTCTCTCTGTTGCTGGGGGATCATTGGAGGTGGCTGAGGAAAGGCCTGGCTTATCTGACCATAGGCAGCAGGGTAGGCGGCTGCTGGAGGGCCAAAGAGAAGAGGCAAGAGGGAGAAACGGTGACAGTGACATGGAGAGACAGAGTGAGAGGCGGGAAGAAAGAGAGAAACTTCAGTGTTGAGCAGTAAAAGCAGATCAGCCAAAAAGGGCATTTTAGCTTAGCCACATAAAATAAAGCCAGTTGAGGGTACGCGCGCGCGCGTGTGTGTGTGAGTGTGAGTGGGTGTGCACGCGCACACATGCGCTCCCAGGGTTGGGGAAGGCAAGTCTATTCTGAAACAATGGACAACCCACAGGCGTAGGTAATCCACAGTAATGGATCATCAGAAACACTGGCCTGCCTGGACCAGATCACCCCACCAGCCGGGATGCCCATTCTCTGAGCCACAGCTGACTCGGGCATACACGGTCCACCCACTCTGATGGCACCCAGGTGGGAGGGTTGGGTGCCACTGAGGTATGAGCTTGGCCTCTGGGGTCCTGCCAGGGGCTGGTCCCCAGGAGCAGAACACTGAGTTGGACAAACCTAGTGCTTTCTGCCTTCAACTGGGAAGGGTCAGAGGCGGGACAGGAATGGCCAGTGCCTTCCTCCACCTGGCCTGGCTCCCACAGGTGCAGGACCCGAGGTCAGAGCTCAGGGGTCCCAGCAGGTGAGACAGAGCTTCCCTTGACCTCCAAATGTGAGAGGCCAGCTTCACCAGAACCCCCACGTTGCCCTCAGGGGAGAGCTCTCTGGCTCTTTCTGACCTGGCCAGGCAGCAGGAGACTGGCAGCAGGGATGATTATGGTGCGTGTGAGAGAGACAGAGAATCATGGCTTCCTACAGTGGCTCACGGCCTTCCCACTCAGTGACCTAAGGCCATTTGCTCGCCACAAGGCTATCTCTTCTCACTTCTTTTTTTCTACCTCTGGCTCCCATTGCCTGTATGTGACCGGGGGGGGGGGGTCGCTCCTTCCCTCGCACCCAGGCATCTACCCTTGCCAGGCCAGTGATGTGAACTCCAGCTGCACCCCCAGAGCTGCCTTGCGATTTGAGGCCGGGGACACACCGGCCTCGGCAGCACCATGGCGGGAGGAAAATCTGGCCTCCAAGATGCATAGCTCCCCAGCAAGGTTAGGGCTCCAACTAGGGCTCCGGTTAGGAGCTTCTCCTCTGAGAAGGGTACCTGCCCTCACAGGTAAACCCTGCCTGAACACTAGGGGGAGCCGTCAAGAGGGAGGGGGGTCCTCTCCCAGGAAAGCCCTCCCTCCTCCTCCCCACCTCCCCCCAGCTGGGCCCAGGCCAAGTGTGGGAAAGGGACCCTGGTGCCCGGGCATAAGGACTGGGGCCGAGAGGGTACTAACGACCTGCATACTGCTGCACTCCAGCGTAGGCCTGCTGCAGGGGGTCCGCGGCGGTGGGGCTCTGCGCTGCAGGGGAGCCAAGGGAGCAGAAGTCAGCCATGCCCACCGGACCAGCCTCTCCCCAACCATGCCCACAAGATGAGGCTGTGGCCGCAAGGCTCTTCCCAGCCACTGTGGCGTGGCTCCCACACTGACTGGGGGCTGGGGAACGCAGGGGGTAGGCAGCTTACTCAGAAGACTGACCGGATCCTGGAGAAGGGCTGAGGGACAGTGAGTGAGGGGGCTAGAGGCTATAGAAGGGTGGGCTCCTCCGCACTTGTCCCCAGCACAAATTGGGGACAGATTCCCACCTGGGTAAAATAAAGGGCCTGTGAGGCTTCATCCCGCCACTCCACCGTCCTGGGCCACCCATTCCTGCTCAAACCCAGGCCCCTCTCCATTAGTCTCCGGGAGTTTGTCCCAGGCACGCAGGGCTTGCACTCTGAGGCTGCTCCTGAGACACCCTCTGCAGGGAGTAACCACACAATAAGGTCTCCCCCGTGGGCTGGGAAAGGGGTGGAGCCCACCGAAGCTGAAATACCAGGGGACCTCCCACCTGACATCTTGAGTCTGGGATGTCTACTGGCCAGTGTGAGGAGAGGAGCCTTAGGCTGATAATCTGGCAAATAACTTGGAGAAACTGGGCTGGGGAGAAGGCTTGACTTGTTTCTGTTGCCTCTGTTGTGCCTACAGTTGCCATGGGGGAAAGCTAGTGTGGGCACAACACTTGGTGAACAAGGGCCCTGATGACTGATGAGGTAGGGGGCTGGCCCTGGAGGCCCAGGGAGGCAAGTGGGGACACATCCAGCCTCAGCCTGTTTGAAGCAGACTAGATAACAAAGTGAGGCAGGAAGAAAATCATCTGGGCTTCTCTGTCTGGCAACTCAGGCCAGCCAAGCTAACTAGTTAACGCTAGGCTTTGGGGCCCACAGAGCAGGAAGAATTCCCAAACTTCCATTATCAGCTCTTGTCCGAAAAACTCTCAGGAACATTCCACTAGAGGAATAGCTCCCAAGCTTCAGGGGAGCCCAGGAAAGACCCTGGGGTGATAGTCCTTGGACACAGCATGGATGGCAGCATGGAAGCTGGGCCCAGGGGGGCACTGCTCAGAGTGGGGAGCTGAAGATGGGGAAGGATGCAGGTCCCTTTCTGCCTGGGGTTGTCTTGGGACAAAACCCTCACAGCAGAGACTGGAGCCAGGAGCTCCCAGTGGCGATGGTGACAGTACTGGTGCTGGTGCTTGTTGGGGCCGGCCTTCTCCTCCTTCCTGCTCCCTTTGCCTGACCCCAGGCAAAGGGAGCCCCAGCTCTAGCTCTCTAGACGGCCATGTCTAGGTTTGTCCCCTCAGTTTTCCCAGCTGCTCCAACACAACGTGTCCCTTCCTCTGGCCAGTTTGGTGACCAAGGCAAAATCTAACCTGCACCACTTCCATGGTGGTTGCTCCCAGAAGAGTGCTGGGACCATAGCAAGTGCTCGGCAAGTATGGTGACCTAAGGAGTGAGCCAGCCTCAACAGTTGAGAGAGCCGCCCTTCAGGGCTGTTACAGGAGAGGCCACACTGTGGGCATCCAACGTGCTCTCCATGAGCGAGAGAAGAGAACAGAGAAGCTACCCGGGGCTAGGAAGCAGAGAAAAGCATTTCTGAGACCCCTCTCCACTTCTTTGCTTAATGACCTCATTAGTAACTGCCAAAGAGTGAACACTTTGAAGGATCTCGCTCATTACAGTGGCTCCAAACTCTGCATTTAAAGATGGTAAATTAATTTTTTTAATGTACTACTTCTCTCCTTTCCTTCCCTCCATCCCTCCCTCCTGTTCTGGCAGGGAATTGTTTATGGGATGTGGCAGATTGTTACAAATGGGGGAGAGGAACATTTCCAAATTCCATGAGGGAAACAGCTCACAGATGCTGGAGGGGGTGGGGAAGAAACAGGTTTGTCAAAATTCAGATATCCAGATGGGCTTGCAGGCAGGAAGGAGGGGGGGGAGTGGGAGGAATGAAACCACCCAGATGTGCTGGGGAATGGATCTCCCAGCTCATGAGCCTGAGTGGGGAGGAGCCCAAGAACCTGAGATCGGTGGGGTCTCTCCTGCCTCTGGCTTCCCATGCCCCTCCCCACCTCCCTGGCCGGACTGGAGTCTTCATCCTCCAACAACACTCCAGATCCTTCAGTCCTGCCACTTCACTCTGGGTTTCTCTGGCCTCTTGTCTAGGCAGTGAGGGTTAGATCAGATCTGACCCTCAGATCTGAGGGATCTGAGCACTGGGATCCGATCAGAGACAACTCCAAGGCCAAAGTCAGGAAATTCTTCTCTATTTCTGGCTAGCATAGTGACCTTGCACTCGGCTGCTGGTGGAACTTTCATCGTCTGTGGATGTCTGGGCCTCACTCCAGACACTGAAATCAGAATCTCTGGGGTTCTTTGATTTCACAAAGTCACCCAGAAGTTACTGATGAGCAACCAGAGTAGAGAGCACTACTTTGCTCCCCAAGCTGACTTCTTCTGTCCTGGTTCGGCCAACCTCCTTGCCAGCTCTGCCCCGGGCCAGGCAGGCCCATTGGTCTCTGTGCCTCCAGGGCGGTCCCTTCCACAGAAGTGTGTTCTTGTTCATCCTCACCTCTCTAATGTCTACGTATCTGTTAAAGTAGATCTGGTCTCCTCCTTGGGAAGCTCTCTCGGGCTTCTTCAGCCTACAGAACTCTCCCTTCATTTGAATCCTTTAGCATCTCAAGGCAGAGAACTTTCACTCTCGAGGACACTCTGTTCTGCCTTATTGTCTCATTATGCTCTCCACGTATACTGTATTCCTGGCTGACTTTGACCTCTAGGGGATAGGCCCCTGTCCTGTTCTTCTTCTGGGGCCCCCTTTCCTCTGGCACAGATGACTGGGCACTTACAAGTCCTGATGGGGACTCTGTAACCTGACCATCTGCCCTCAGGGAAGGAGGACAGCATCTTCATATCTCATATTGCCCCTTGCCAGTCTACTCTAGGGCTTTAGGCCCAGCTTTCCTGCTCTCCTGTCAGTCCACCTTCAAAACTAGACAGCAGCTGCTTCAAGTCAGCTGGGCACTCTCACCACAATAGAAATACTAAGTTCTAGAGGAACAAAGTTAATCAGGAGCTGGCCTTCTGGATCTTGTGTGCTGCAATTTATGCGGGAAGCACTGGGGTGCTAGCCAAGGTTCTGATTCCCTGTCCAGCGTGCTGACCATAGTTGTGTACAGATCCCGGGACCCAAGGGGTACGTAGACGCCAAATGGACAGTTTATATGTCGTTGCTACCTTCTTATTAGAACTTTTTCTTCCTTAACACTAAGAATCTTAGCATCTATCTCCTCACTTCCTATGGGTCAAATTCACTCTCAGGTAATTTGCAGTTACTAGCCTCTCAACCTGGCTGTACAACTGTATCTATTCTCTTCTCTGTCCTGACCCTCAGACTGGCACCCCTCCAAGAAGGAGAATTTGGTATCTTCTTCCCAGTCAGGGGCTCCCTGAAGAAGGGCAGGAGGCTAGCTGTCTCTGATCACATTTGGGGTTCAACCAAGGAAGAGGCAAAAGGTAGGAGCCACATATTCCCTGTTACACCACCAAGGGCAGAGACGGAATGGACAAGGAATGTGCTACATGGGAAAGGAAGGGATACGCTTACCTGGGTACGGGTGGATGCCGTTAGCAAACACAGCTTCCGCAGCAGGTTGCCCGTTGGCCTGTGGGGGGAGGCCGGTGAAGCCGTTCACCCCAATGGGGGACGGGATGCTAGGCACAGCTGGTGCAGTGATGCCCGGAGGGGTGCTGCCACCTGGTTCCAGAGGTGGAGAGGGGTGGAGGAGGAGGGGAGGCAAGTGGAACCAAGGTGAGGAAGGCCAACCCATGGAGCTCCACCTGTTGGCTCCAAGGGCCTTGGAATGGACCTCAGACCTATCTGGGAATCATGCCTTGGGTTATTTCCCTGCATGGTAACACCACTCATCCCAACTATATCCATCCTTCAAGGCAGAGTCCAAATCTAGCCTACCCCATAAAGACTTCTATGACCAGTGACTACAACATGATCTTGGACACGCAGCACATAAACTATTCTCAGCGTCCTTGAATTTGGTCACCCTTAATTTTCGTTTCATCTTTTTCAGTGGTTGTTGCTCACCTCCAGCTAAGTCAGGATGGATTGGTCATTGTATAGCCAGTAAGGAACTTCTAAGTTGATGGCTCTGCTCTCTTGTCTGCATTACAAAAGGAGCTGATCTACCTCCCCACCAAGGAGTTTTGCTACTCTGGTGGATGAGGTCTTAATTCTGATGCTCCGGGTTGAGAATCACTGAATGGAATACTAACCAAGATCCAGCTAAGAACACACTTTGTGGGGCGCCTGGGTGGCTCAGGTGGTAAAACTCTGTCTTCGGCTCAAATGAAGGGGGATCAAGCCCCACATTGGGCTCCCTTCTCAGTGGGGAGTCGTCTTGTCCCTCTTCCCTTTCTTCTTATCCCCCTCCCTTTACCCCCTCACCCCGAGCTCAGGCTCTTTCTCACTTGCTCCCTGTCTCTCAAAAAAAAAAAAAAATCTTTAAGAAATTTTTTTTTAATAAAACAAATTTTTTAAAAAAAGAACATGACTTGTGAAAGGGGTTATTTCCAAGCCCCCTGTCCTTTAATAACTCCTGAGATCCTCTCTTGCTTATTGTGCAGTTGCCCTGGGAAAAGCCAATGAGTCTAAGTTGGGTTAAAGAAAAATGAAAAAATGGGGCTCCTTCTGTGGCTAGGCCTGGAACCTCACAAGGTCACAGAATGGGCAGGACTCTTTAGCCCTCAGAACTCCAAGGGAGGTGTTTTCGTGTGAATTTCTTTCTAGAGATCTATAAAAGAGACCAAGATGTACTGCTTCCTGACATGGCTCCATCACAGGAGGAAAACTGTCACCACCCTGAAATCATGTCGGACAACAGGTGGCACACATCCCATCTTCCCCTAGATGCTCAGAGATTAGAACATCCTCAAGAAAAAGTTCCAGAGGATGAGGCCTGCTCAGGCCCCTGCATGTGTGCTCTTGCCATAGAAACCTCCCCTGGTTGGCAAAAGTGACCGATCAGTAGGTCCCACCCTGAGCCCAGCTGCCTCCCTGCCCAATCAGGCACTGGGTCCATCCCCACCTGCTCACCTGAGGTTGGGGTCATGGGTGCGGCCGCCAGGCCATTCATGTTGAGGGCCGCCATCTGCTGCATCTGGGCGGCGGCGAAGGCAGCCATGGGGTTCAGGTAGCCGCCCTGCGCGACTGATGCCATTAGTGCCGCCTGCTGCTGCATCAGCTGGGGCAGAGGAAGTGGAAAAAATATCATGCGCTTCCAGGGGGGGCAGCCCTCCCCACCAGGGGGGCTCAGTGCCCCGGGGATCAGCCTCCAGGGGGGGCTCCAGGGGAGAGCTCGGCTCTATCTCCCCAACCCCCCCTGCCTGAGAGAACCATATTCATAAGTCATGTCAGGGCCTCAGGGACTTGAAAGTTGTGGGGGGGAGTAGACTGGATCCACGGGTGCTGCTCAGGCCTGTCAAAGGGCTGTCATCTGTGGAGATGTGACGGCCAAAGTTCTAGAGATACGGTAGATGAGTCTGTGGAACTAACTTGGCATGGATTTGTTGAAAATGATCCTCACCTGGAGTCTGCGGCCGAAGCAACAGGAGGACATGACCAGAACTCTAGGTACCCCCAGTGTTTTCAGAAAGGTGAGTGGGGACTGGGTAGTTTGTGGACATGGCCAAGTTTGGACACTGCTGAGAAAGTGAAGTGAGCTGACATCTTTAGAACAGGAAACCTGGCCTAACTCAGTGCCACTCATGTGGGGCTGTGGTTACAAGTCTGGGGCGGGGGCAGCTTGGGGGAGATGAGGACAGAGGCAGCTCCAGTGTGGAAGGAAGAAGTGGGTGGCCAGCAGCATGAGGCAGGTCCGGGGGGACCTCAGGGGAAGTGCAGCTGTGGAACACCCCTGCCGGGAGTGCCCAGAGGCCTGAGGAGCCCCTTTGGAGAGTGAGGGCAGGAGTAGAGGGGTGACAAGCAAACACCTGAGCCTCCCTCACTGCTTGGGAGGGATGCCTCCTAGGGTCTGAGTTCATGAGTGCTGAGGTAACCCCCCTTGCTGCCAGAGGCCTTCTCTCTAGCTGCTATCCTGAAGAGCCAGGACAGCAACCCCCTCCTCCTGGCAGCCAGCCTGCATCAACCTAGCCTTGTCTTAGCCCCCTCTGGCCTCCGCTCCCTGGGTTCATTCCTCTCCACTCCTCATTGCCCCAGGGCAGCAGAATATTCTGGGCCAGGAGCAGGGCTCCCCTCAGTGCTGTTAGCTGTCCTTGCTCTTTGGGGCTCCGAGCAAAGTGAGCTAGAGAACAGCTGCCCCCCACCCCCACCCCGCTGAGCCCCCACTTACTGCCTGTGCGTAGGCGCCGTAGGCCCCGAACGGGATGGCCATGGGGTTGAACATGCCCATCTGGCCAGCCATCTGCTGCATCCGCCGCATCGTGCGCTCCTTGTCAGTGTCGGCAAACTTGACCACCAGACTGGACGAGGCTCCCTGCAGCCATTAAGGCGCGTGAGGACCCCTTGCCCCAGCTGCCAACTGTCCCTGCCCTCAGCCTGGACCCACCCGATCCTCTCCAGGGGGGATGGGGGAAGGGGGTAGCGGAAGGGTAGCTCCCGCGCTTGCACTGGGCCCCGGTTTGGGATCTTAACTACACCGCGGGCGGTTTTTATCTAGGGGTAGTCCAGTTCCTTAACATCTCTGGGCTTCGGAGTCCTTGTCTGAGAAACGGGTATACTGATAATGCCTTCCTTCTCTTGGGAAGGCTGTGAGCGCCTCACGGTTGGCACGGTTTGGCACGATGTGCGGGGGCGGGGAGGGGGGCGGGGGGGGGAGGTAGGTGGGGCTCTGCGGGGCTCCCGGCCCCTCTGGGCTTCTGCCCCTCCCCAGCCCCGGCGGTGGGGGAGGGGTGGCCACTCACCGGCATAGTCTGGCTGCCGTGCAGGGCGTTGATTGCGGCTTGCGCCTCGGCGTGGGAGGAGTACTTCACAAAGGCGCACCCTGGGGGGACGGGAGAGGCTGAGCCAGGGCGCGAGGGCCCCCAGGAAGGCCAGAGAAGCGCTACAGGGTTGAGAGGCGGGGCACCGGAGGGACGGAGGGAAGAGGGCGCATCCCAGATGAAGGCAGAGAATGGGTGACCCACAGGGACTGAGAAGAGAGACATCGAGAAACACAGAGACACAGAAAGACCTGGAAGGGCCGGAGAGTTAAGAGACCCCGGAAGTCTCCCTGCCCCTGTCTGGACTCGGCGAGAGGCCTTCCCTTCCCGGGGCCGACCGCCTCGCCCCTTCCAAGTACGCTTCCTGGGCTCGCTGTTCGCTGGTCGGGTCCGTCGCCACCAGCTGGGGGCGGCCCAGGACAAGGCTGGCGGTCGGTGAGGTGCAAAGCCCGAGGCCTCGCCCGCCCGCTCCCCCGCCCCGCCCCCACGCACCCTTGCTGTTGCCATCCGGCCCGCGCAGGATGGTACACTCCTCGATGTTCCCGAAGGCCTCGAAGAGGCGGCGCACGTCGTCCTCGGACTGCTGCTTGTTGAGCATGCCCACGAAGAGTTTTCTATCTTCTGGAACAAAATTAGGAGATGCTTACCCGGGCCGGGGGAGCCGGGCTGCACCGGGGCAGGCCCGGGGGTAAGACGGCGCGACCGAAGAGGAAGGGGGAGGAGGATAGGGTAGAGCTGGGCAGGGGAGAGGGCTCATTGCTGGAGAGGAGGGGGGCGGCTGGGGCGTAGCTAGAGCAGGCTGGGCCACAGGGTGAGGGGATTGGGGGAGAGGGAGAGCATAGCCAGAGGAGGAGGTGAGGAAGGAGGGGTTGGGTCAAGGATGCTGGATGGCAGCGACTGTGCCCCCTCCCGTCCAGAGGGAGCAAGGCCACTGGTGCCGCTGCTCACCTACGGCACACACGGGTGGCCCAGGAATGGCACGTGGGTCGTTTGGGCAACCCTGCATTCCCTTCCTCCATCCTCTTAGACACACTTCACCCCCAGAGGCTAAAATTAACTCACAACAGGCAAGTCTGCCGCAGGGCCTTTGCATAGGCTGTTCCCTCTGCCCAAAGTGCCTCCCACATCACAAGGCTAAATTCTCTTCTTCTAGGTCTTAGTTTAAATATTGCTTCCTCATCAAGGTCCCTCCTTCCTGCTGTCTTTTATTCTCTGTCTCAGCTCCTCCCTCTCATGGCCCAGACTGTGTCCCTAGTTTCTGTCTAGCTCCCAGGCCCCATTACACGTCCTCAACTTGGGGGAAGAGACCAGGCATTGGTTGGAACAGCAGTACCTGGCACAGAGTGGGCCCTCAGCACAAAGTTACAGAGTAGATGAATGAATGCTGTGTGCCATTCCCAGGGTCACCCCTTCTTCCTATCTCACATTGTTTTGGCCTCCATCTGGTGTCCCTTCTTTGGTCTGGCCCTTCCTATTTCATGCTGCAAAATTTAGCCCTGGGCACTTTGGGGGGGGCGCTGCTCCTAAAGGCTGGGCTCCCTCTTCAGCCCCTCCCCCCTTGTGTTGATTCCTAGGTGGTTTGTTGACACCACCTGTACTGGCCTTGTGCTTGGGGCAGCAGGGACCACACTGGGCTATGGGCATCTGCTGCAGGGTGTAGTTGCCAGATTTCCCATCCCACAAGTTTACTGCAGTGTGCCCTCAACTCCTCCCACTGAGGTGGGGGCTGTGCTCCCTCCCCTGGAATCTGGGCGGGGCTGAGACAGCGCTAACCAATAGGGAATGGCAGAGGTGAGGCCCACTGATTTCCAGGCTAGGTCATAAAAGGGATCCACTTCTATGTGGCTGTCTTGAGGATGCTTTCTCTATGGACGCTAGCCACCCTGCCATGAAGGGCTTACAACTAATGTGCAGTGTGGCCCCATGGAAGGGAACCCAAGCCCCCAGATGACAGCTCAATCAACCACCAGACATGGGATGAATGAGTCTGCAGTTGATTCCAGACCCCAGCCTGAGTCTTCCAGCTGATGCCCAGACATCCCGGAGCAGACATAAGCCTTCCACACTATGCCTGCCGGATCCCTGAGCAGAACAAATGGTTGTTTTACTCAGTTTGGGGCAAAATTGTTTTGCAGCCATAGTACTCCCCATGGCCAGGGGAGTTCACAGAGCCGAGGGGCTGTCCTGGGGTCTGGAGCAGAGCAGAGGAAACCAATAGGTCCCTGCACCGCTGCACAGACCACCCCAGAGTCCTCCTCTTCAGGAAGACCTGACCTCTGCCCTGCCAGTACCCTTTAGTCCAGAGCACCCAGCACTGGGCACCTTCTCAATGACAGGGTGGCCCTGGGTCCCAGCGCCTTCCATGCCCAGCAGGGCATCATTGCCAGCTCCTGCTACCAGTCCTGGACTGGGCATACCACATTGCCCTTCACCAGTAGTGGGCTTCAGCCAAAGCTCTGGGGCATGGAGCCCCAGCCCTGCCACCTGCCCTTGCCTGGGCTGCTTGACCCGGCTTCCGGGGCCATCCCAGGGCCCATCCCCGGGCCCATCCCTGGCCCCATCTTCAGGGCTCTGGGACTCCAAACTCTGGTCTGGGAAGCCTAGAGGAAGGAAGAAGAGAGAGAGAGAGAGGAGCAGTGAAGTGAGGAGAGCTGGGGGCAGATAGGGTTAGGGACAGAGGGAGAAGGAACATGGCAAAAATGGAGGGAAAAGAATCAGAAACAGACAAAAAGGGGCACCTGGGTGGCTCAGTAAGTTAAGCAGCTACCTTCGGCTCAGGTCATGATCTTGGGGTCGTGGGATCGAGCTCTACATCATGCTCCCTGCTCAAGGGAGCATCTTCTCTCTCTCCCTCTGCCCCCTCCCCCTCTCATGCTCTAGCTCTCAAATAAATAAAATCTTTAAAAAGAGAGAGAGAGAAGAAGAAGGAGTAACAGAGAGCAGAGATGGGCAGAGGAGAGGGCAGAGAGAGAGGAGAGCTGGGTCAGGGACTCTGTTGAGCTCCCAGAAGCAGCAGCGGCATTCTGCAGGAAGTGGACAGAGCTTTTCAACCCTTTGGTGGAGTCCTGAGACATTGCAACTGTGGACTCGAGGCCAGCCTAGGGCTCCCCTCGCCCCCAGAACCTTTTAAAGACCGATTAAATGGGATTTCCAGAAAGACAATGAAGTGAAACCCACTGCCTCCAGCTAATCCCTGGCCGTCCTTCTTAGAAATTCCTTCTCCTCCCTGGGCATGGGAAGCCGGAGGGAAGAGTAGGCCCCTCCTCCACCTGAGCCTAATTTAAATGCTGGGACCGCAGGCCCTCGCCTTCTCCTCTCTCCTGACGTCGGAATGTATTCCTTTATTATCATTATGACAGCCTTTTGATTGCATTAAAATTCATCCACACGTGCCTTTCTATCCAGCCACTTTCCTTTTGCCAGTTTTTTTTTTTTTCCCCTTTTAATTTTTTCCTCCTCTCCCCTGAAATCTTGCCTTCCTTACAGTTCTTCAGTCTAGACCAGGGCCTGTCCTTCTGGAGGCCCTTCCTTCCAAATGTGTAAGGGGCCAGGCTCCTCCTCTCCCTGACCACCCAAATTTCTCCAAGGAAACTGCAGCTAGCCTTGCCTTTCTGGAAGACTGAAAGAAACCAAAGAAACCTGCTCCATCCTTACTCCCCCAGGGATTCTGGGGTGACCCCACCCCTACTCAAATGATGGTAATTTCCAGGATACCCCATTTGCCCCCTTTTCATTCCTGCTGGGCTTTGGTGTGATTCTAATGATTCTCTTTCAGACCAGGGGCTGGAAGGATTCTGAGTCCAAGGGTGGAACTCCTTCGGGCCCAGGCCCTGGGGCTAAACCCCAGCTCCCCTCTTTGCAGCCATAGAACTGCTTCCCACCAGGGCCTTTAGGTCTACAAAACAGGAATCGTCAGTCCTGCCTTGGGTGGGAGGTGCTAGGTTTGCAAGAGATGCTACAGGGAGGGACAGGACCTGTTGAGCAGGTCGACAGTGAGGACCATTACTCGGGGTTCTCTATCTAGGAGGAGAGGAAATGGAGTGCCACCCCCTCCTTCATTTGCCCTACCCTGATTTATTCCTGCAGCAGGAAGGAGAGAGGCAGAGCTGACAGCACATCTGCAATAGGCCGCTTCCGAACAAGGCAAAGGCCACGGGGGCTGTCGCACAGTGGCCCCAGAACTAGTGTGCTGTCCCCCAAGGGAACAAGGCCTTAGAGTGGCAGAGCGGGACCAGGCCCTGGAGAACATGAGAGGTCCTGCCTCTTTGCAGATGAGGAATTAGGAGCACAGAGGTTGCTCCAAAACACACAGCTGCTGCCTCCCTGGGTCTCTTGACTTCCCAGTCCTATAACCCCTTGCTCCTGCCTCCCTGCTCTTTCTAAATGTGAGTGCCTGTGTCCGTGGGGGTGGGAAGCACCTGGGGTTCGAAGAGAGCAGGACTGTGACACCCCGGAAGGGCTGGGCAACAGAAGGTAGGCACTAGGCCTGGGCCTTGCCTGAACCCAGAGAGGGCAGCTCAACCCTCTGTGCCCTGTGTCCTCCCACCAGTGCTAGGGACTGCATGGTCTACAGCACCCCCAGATAACGCATGGATAAAGTATGCAGTTCTGGGTCCAGAGAAGGTGTTCATGGCTATCTTAGAGCAGGGCCTGGATCAGAGCCCCTGGCCTCTATCCTGGGTCCACCTTCCGGTGGTTCCTTCAGCAAGCACTTACTGAGCACCTACTGTGAGAGAGACAGCCAGGAAATAGCTCTGGACTGGGCACTAGCGGGACCAACAGTGGAGGTGGGGAGTGTTCAGATGCTGAAGCCTTCCAGGAGGAAAGCGGGGCTGGAGCTATGCTGTCCAGAGGACAGGTGGGGGTGGGTGGCGGGGGGCTCTAGGCTCACAACAGAATTTGAACAAAGTCTCAGAGTTGGGAGGAATCCCTAAGGCTGCTCTTGTCATCCACCCCTAGGGGTCCCTGCACGCCTCAGGGCTTGCAATGGGGGGACCTGCTCAAGTTCAGTTTTGCCTTTCCAGCAGCCTTGTGCCTCTCCCTTCACCAACACACACCTCTCCTGTTCCTCTAGCTTCAGGAGTCTTTTTTATTCTCCTAGAACCTCAGTCTAATTAAACATCAGTTTCTCAACCTCTACAGAGCACTGGGTGCCAGCCCCCAGGAGCCATACAGAGGTGGATAGGTGCTTTTGAAAAGGCAGTGGCATCTGGTTGCCAGAATCTTGGGCTTTTTCCAATCCCTGAGAGAGAGAGAGAGAGACTCCTGCACTCTTTCACTCCGGACCTCAGGGCAGGATGGGGCCAGGTTGGAAGGATTTGCATTTTCAAAGGAGGGCCCAGAAAACACCGAAGCCATATAACCCCAAGGCTGGTTCAGGACCCGCCCCTACACAGGCTGTCTCAGGATGGTGCCTGGAGGGTGGGGGGAAGGGCAGATGTCCAGGGAGCTTCTCCAGGGCCCTGCAGGGGGAGTGGGGCCCTGAGTCGGGTGGAGGCGGATGGCGGCAGGGCCCCTTTGGCTTGCCAAATGGCAGCCCTAGCGCTAATGCTCAAATTCCGGTTTAATTTCCAAAACTCGATTCACTCATTACCATGGGCATTAAACAATATTTCCTGCTTAAGGAGAGACGGCACTGTGGGTGAATGTTCAGATGGTTAATGCCTTTTATTGCCACAGTAGACTTTTACTGTTCTCTTTCCTCCGGCTGCTGACGGAGGATTTGTGGGAGGATGGAGGGGAGCTGGGGAGAACCCCAGGGCTAGGGGCCAGCGTGGGGAGTAGGTGGCTTTGAGGTCTGTGGCTGGTGGGGAGGGCAGAGGAATTGGTGGGGGGCTTGGCTGCTGGTGGGGATACAGGGCCAGGCAGGCAAGAGACACTTTACTTTGGGTCCCGGGAGACCCAAAGACAGCGGTTTGGGGAGTGAGGAGAAAATGCCAGACGTTCACAGTCACTGAATCAGAGGTCTTCCCTCCTGCTCTGCAGGCTTTGGACCCCAAGGTGCTCCAGCTGGGGCCAGAGCCGAGACCCCGAGGTGTCCCACGTTCCTGCCTCAGCTGTTGGCAGAACCAGGAGCTCTGAGGCCCATCCCATGCGGGCACCTCAAGCATCTCCCAGGCTGTTTTGGGACCTGGGGACTTCCCCAGGTGCCTCTTGGATTCCAGAACCATCTGCTCTCCCTGGAGATGATCTCAGGGCTCCAGGGTCCACAGAGAGTAAGTCTGAGGGGAAAAGGCTTACTCCTGACCCCTAACTTCACTGTGGATCAGGAGGACCTCCAGTAGAAGGGACAGGAGAGACACACCAACTGGATGGGTGGGGTGGGGGTGGGGAGACATCTTTCAGGCAGTCACGGAGGCTGTCTGTCAAACCAACCTCAGGCAGGTCACGTACCTCCCCGCGCCCCTGTTTCCTCATCTGTAGAGGGCGGGAATAGCTGCTGTGCCCACCGTGTCAGCCTGTAGGAGTTAAATGAGCTGAACACACAGGGTTTTAGCACAGAGTGAATGCTCCGCAAGTGCACCCACTGTGCCACTTACAGCTCTTACCGTGCTCACCCCCCTGCGGGGGGTACCCCCACCCTCATCCGCAAGGGAGTGGAGAGGACCCCCACCCCATACTTTGAGATGAACAAAGTCATGCTTGCCCAGCCCGGCCGAGAAGCCAGGCTGTCCTTTGCACTACCCTGCCCAAATGACAGTGTTTGGGGGACCACAAATTGACCCCCCAGCCTCCTCCAGGAGGGCTACCCGGATTGACCCAATTTTAGTATATGTGCTTCGGAAGCGAGCACAGCCTGGATAGGTCCAAAATGAGGCCTTTCTCCCAAAGTTACACTGAGCCCCACCATGTGCCATTTCCACCAGTATGGCTGGTCCAGACCCACTAAGTCCCTTTGGCTCCTAAGGGACCAGCAGGCCTCAAACCAATCATACGGATCGAAATCTGTGCCCTTTTCAAGACTGATTATGCCCCAATCCAGGGCCTAAGACCTCCCAGGCCTCTTATTTGTCAGCCCTAGTAGAGGTCCCCCCACCCCAGGAAAGCAGCACGCAGACTCAAATCTGCCTTCCAAGTAGGGGTGGTTGACAGGGCGGTTGGGGGGGTGCTCCTCTCATCACAGGGATCCCCACAATTGCCCCCCTCAGGTTTGTGGGGGCTGTTTCCAGCATCCGTCCCTCATCCTGGGTTAGGGGCCTGGGTTCAATCCCTCTGCAGCCCTGAGATGGGGTCAGCCTCCCTCCAGAGAGTCAGTCCTTTCACCTGGGACATGGCCTGGGACATGGGGTAACAAGCCCAGCGGACGGTTCTCAGCAGGCAGTGAAAAATGAGGAGAAGAGTTGTGCCCTCCTCAGTCCCCACAGCACACACGGAGTCAGAGCCAGAGCCAGACCAGGGGAGGCAGCTGGGCGGGGGCTGTCTCCCCCTCCAAGGATAAAAGCCTTCCTGCCTGGCAAGAAGGCTGAGGGAGACATCAAACCAGATCAAAGGCTGCTGGAGCTGGGCTGGGGCTTCCTCTCCACCAGGGATGCAAATGAGGACCCTCAGCCAGCTCCGGCCCGGCCCTGGGGGAGGCGGGGGAAGGCGGTGCCAGGCCTTGATCTCCCAGCTCCCTCCTGACAGGCAGCGTTTGATGTGGGGGTGGGACGAGGCAGGAGCCACAGAACTGCATGCAGTCCCCTCAGTCGCGTTCCTTCAGCCAGCCTGCCTCCCTGCACGTCAGGCTCTGCCCTGAGCCCTGTGGGTCACCCCTCACTGTCTCCTGACACCCACCCAGGCCCGTGCTATCTGCTCTCCACACAGCACGTGGAGGGGTCAGTTCAAATCCCAGGCAGAGACCATCTATTTGCGGCTCAAACCTCACACAGCTCCCATTTCACTGGGAACAAGCCCAGTCTTCTGGAGGTCGGTAGGCAACGACACTCCATTTGTCCTGGGTCCCTCCTTCCCTCTGCTCCACACACCTAGGCCTCCAGGCTGTCTCAGGAACCCTCCTGTGCTTCCCTGCCCGGGGCCTTTAAGTGTCCTGTTGCTCCTCTCGTCTCAGAGATCATGTTCTAGACATCTCCGGAGCCCTCACTTCCTGAGAGCCTTCCATCGCGTGTCACCGCGCGTGGAACTTTCCTGACCATGCTACTTCAAATCACAGCCTTCATTCCCCTGCCTTCTTCCCTGTATTTTTTTTTAAGCAGTGTTTTTTTTTTTTTTTAAGATTATTATTTATTTATTTGAAAGACAGAGATCACAAGGAGGCAGAGTGGCAGGCAGAGAGAGAGAGAGAGAAGAAAAGCAGGCTCCCCGCAGAGCAGAGAGCCTGATGTGGAGCTTGATCCCAGGACCCTGGGATCATGACCTGAGCCGAAGGCAGAGGCTTTAACCCACTGAGCCACCCAGGCAACCCTGTATTTTTTTCATAATGTGAATCACCTTATTTTACTCACTGATTTATCTCCAGCCTCCCTTCTATAGAGGCCAGGATGTGAGTCCATTTCACTCACTGCTGAAGGTCCAACGCCTGGAGAACTTGGCATGTCGAAGATGCTCCTAAATATTCATTGACATGAATAAAGGAACCCGTTTGCTCAGTGAGCCTCAGGCTCAGGGCTCGGATGAAGCTGGCATGGGGGCAGGTGCCCGGGAGGAGGCACTGATCTCCAGGAATTCTCAGTAGGAAAGGAGGGGCCTGGAGATGAGTGCAGGCGCAGAGCCTGGAGCAGTGAGCTGTGTGGGCAGGGCGTGGCCAGGGTTCTCTGAGGATTGGGCTGGGCCCTAAGGGATTCGCAGGCCGGGTCTGCCAGGTAGAAATCGGGAGCCACAAACATCCCAGGTCTGGGAGCAGCACATGCAAATATTCTCCACACACCTGCACTCTGAGCACCTCCCTCAAGGCCTGGCCCGTCACCTCTGACCCCTGCACACTTGGCCTGGGACTCACAGTCTCCGTCTAGGGTCCTTGCCTGTGTCTGTTCTCACTGCCAACCATGTGCTCCCCAGGCTGGGCCTAGCTCCCCAATTCACAGCAGCAGCCTTCCCAGCCCCCGTGTCACCCTTTTATGACCAGAACGTCACAGAACGTCCACTGCCGGAGGTCTGCACTGATCAGATCAATTCCCTCCCCGGACTGACTTGCTTACAGGAAGAGGTGGTTAAAACAGCAACAATAGTACAAATCATCATGGTTCTCCTGTACCGAACACTCTCTTTAACCCAGGCCGTGAGAGAAGCTCTTCACAGGTATTGTGGCTATTTCATTATTACCACTGTGTAGATGGAGACCTTGGGGCCCAGGAGAGCTGAGTATCTTTCCCAGGATTGCACACTTAGTCATCAGTGAAGCCAAGCCCACACTCAGTGATCTGAGCTGAGCTCTCCCGTCACCCTCCCTCCAGGGGAGGACAGTGTTACCTGGACATCTCACTTCCTCTCCTTTCTCGCCACCCCTCCACCTGCACACAGAAAGCAGCAAGGGCTTGATGGCCCACTGCTTCTCCACGTCCAGGGCTTCGCTTCAGAGCCCGGAATGGGACCCAGGCAGGGCACCTATAACCTGCTGCTCAGTAACAAGATAGCAGCAGGCTCCCCTTCTCCTGAAGGCCCAGAGACCTCTCTTCAGGCCTCACAGGCCTTCCCCGAGCTCACTCACCCCTCTGCCCAAAGTCCAGCTGTCTTAACTTCCCCAGGTGACAAGGAAATATGCTCTTTCCTGGTGAGTCCTCAGGCCTTCCCCTTCCCCTGTCTAGGCTGCAGGGTCCTGTCGCCTCCCCACACAGGACAGGGGACCTGTTGGCGGAATCCACCCTCAGGGCGGTCAGTGCCCCTCCAGCCCCCTGGTGGCTGCCCGGAGCACAGCTGTGACTCTGCCCACAAGGGCTTGCAACAGGTTTCAGGAGACAGGACCAGAGCATGGGGACTGGCACCACCCTGGGGGCCATAAATGGCCCCTGCACACTGGTCCCTTACACTACTAGAGGCTTTGGGCAGGCATAGGGGGCCTGAATTGTGCAAGAACTGAGTCCCGGAGGTTCAGTACAGGTGAGGGGCCCGGAGACCCCCACTGCACCCTTGTTGCCTCCCTCTCTGACTCTCCGACCCTCAACCCACCCAGAGTCTGCACCGGGCCTCCCAGGGGGAGCCTGGGTCACGAGGTGGCTCTATGGAGAAGTCACCTTTCTCAGGGGCAGCGGCGCGCAGCCGTCTCTCCAGGTAAGTGAGATCTGCTTGGATCTGCTACAGTATCCTTACCAGGCGTGCGGCGCAGGGCAGACGGCCTGGGGTTCTGCTGGGACTTCTCGGCAGCCGAACCCTGTTGTCTAATGGGGTTTCCACCGGCATCTGGTGCTCTCTGCAGCATTTCACCCATCACAGGATAATTTATAGCATAATGGGGCCTTTTTCCCTTTATATCATGTGGGAGCATAAATTATGGCCAGTTTGTCCTCGGTGCTCAAGGAGACAGACAAAGCCAGGCTTTATTCCCACAAAAAGAGGTGACTTCCGCAGGGGACAGGTGGGCTAGTGTGGCTGGAGGATGCTGGCTCACAGGAGGAGAGACCCAGGAATGCCATTAAGAACATCTCATTGGCAGGACTGAGAAGCTAGTCAAGGTGGCCATAGGTACTGGGGCAGAAGCGAAAAGACCTGCTTGGGGCCACTCGTCTCTATTCACTTCTGCTTGGGGCTTGTCTGGTGCACGGTAGAGCTGTGCAGCTGTGGCTTGAGGGATGTGGTCGGCCCTCAGAACCCTGAACCCCAACTACAGCTCACCCTCATCCCCCCAGTGGTGGCCGAACTTACTACAGCCTTACGGAGCGAGGGGCTGGTCCTGGGTCTACAGCCTTACGGAGCGAGGGGCTGGTCCTGGGTCTACCCCGCTCCTCCCCTGTCTGCACAGCAGGGGAATGGGGCAAACCCTCTGCTTGTCTGACCCATGGCCCAGTTTTCACATTGAGGGTGGGGCTTCTTGTGGGACAAGGAGGAGAGCAGTGTCCTGACTTCCCACAGCCTGCTGCCCGTCTTACTGGGGAGGGGCAAGCACCTTGGGGTCAACCTTGCTAGTCTAATACAGCAGTGGTCATCCTTGAACCCAGAGACCACATCTACTAAGCCCAGTCCCCAACCCGGACACTGTGAGGAAGACTTCTGGTGAGCCTGGATGGGATCATCAGAGGGCTCTCAACCCACCCTCCTCTGGCACCACCCAGTGTAGGGGTGACATTTCCTGAACACCCTAGCAGGAGTCTCAAGGCAGCCCAGAAGACAGGTGTCTCACATGCCCCACCAAAGAGCCCAATCCTGCCCAGAGCCCAAGCTTTTCCCTAGAAAAACAAAGCCTGCTCCTCCTTCCTTGGTATCTCCTTTCCAGAATAACAGCAGGAGTCTTGGATCTTATAAGATGCTGGTTCTTGCCTCTGACTGCTAGGAAAATCACCTGGAGGCTTTCAAAAATACGGATGCCTAGGGCCAGCTTCTGAGATTAGGGACTAGTCTGGAGCCCAGGAATCAACCGAATTGGCTTTGGTTTTTCGTTTCTTTGAAGGCCACTCAGGTATTTCCAACGTGCAGCCAGGGCTGGGAAGAGCTGTGATGGGTCTCCAGCCTGCTCCTGGCCATCTCCCCCTCAGGAACCACCTCTCCAGCCCTAGGCCTGCCTGCAGGAGCTCAGCCCTCCAGACGGCGGGATTCTGTGCCTGCTGGTGCTAAGGGGGAAGATGGCATCCACTTTCTCTGCCCCAACCCCTGAAGCTGGGCCAGCCCTGCTCTGAGAGGAGGGTCCTGGCCTCTTCCATGAACCCTCAGATTTCCTTCCTATCCATCTTTGGTCCAGCCACCTTAGCCCTCCTGGAGTCTCCGCTGTCCCCCAACCCCCTTCTCCAAGTACACATGAATTAACTCATGACTGATAATGGACTTCAGAGAGACACAGAGATGGATGGATAGCAGACATGATTAATAGATGTTAGATACCCAGATTAAATGTTGGATGATAGATAGATACACAGACGAGAGAAAAATGATTGCTGAAAGCAGATAGATTTATGATCAATGGGAGTTAAATAGCAATGGGTAAATGTGGGTGGATGGATGGCCACAGTGTTCCTGAGGGCTTCCGATAATGGGGTCTAAATGCCAAAGGTCAGAAAACTAGTGGTGGCCACACCTGTGAGGGTGTCAGCTCTCAGAACAAGAAGGAACCTGGGTCTGCTTAAGACCGGTCTCGAACCAACTTTCTCTTTCAACTCAGGTTCCTGAGCCTCCACCTTCTCTGATGGGCTTGTTGTTTCCGTAGGTTTCTGGGGGGCTCATTTCTTGCAGATGCCTGAAGCTTCTCTATGATGCTTCCTTGAGCCCGCAGGCAGGCTGGGGGCTCTTCCTGAGCCCCCACTGTACCTCATAAGGACCTCCCTTCCTGCCCATCTCTCCCATAGGTGCAGGGACCCCAGAGGTCAAGGCCACGCCCTCCCACCCCACAGAGCAGGTTGGTTTTGGAGTGTGGCAGGCCGGTCCAGCCCCTGGAGTTGGATGACAGGTGTTGGCCCATATGGCCCTGCAGAGATTCATGCGTTCCCTCCTTCTCTCGGGGACCATGCCCTCAGAGAGGACAGTGAGAGCTGACTCGTGCCTAGCACTTGCTTAGGAGCGCTCTCATTTCGTGAGGTGGGTTCCACCGTTATCTCAATTTACAGATGAGGAGACTGAGGCACAGAGCGGTTTGGCAACTTGCTGACGGTCCCCGAGCTCATCGACAGCGCGGCCAGGATTTGAACCCATGTGGTCTGGCTTCCCATCTCTCATCTACAGACCCTATCACTCCCTGGTCTGCTCACCAGACTGGATGGTTGTGAGGCTCGGGGAAGCTGAGAACATGGGGCTCTGGGAACTGGAAAGGCCGAGAATTTGCGAGACATTTTTTCTAATGACTAATGAGATGGTGAGGGGAGTGTCTGCTTCATCAGGAAAACAAACTGTTCTGAAGGGCGGCAGCATGGTAGCTGTCGAGTGTGGCTGCCCCTGCTGATGACAGAGCCACCTGCTCTCATCACCCAGGGGCCCTCCCGAGGCTGGCCGTGTCAGGTAAGTCACAGAGTGGCAGAAAGGGGACACTCCGTGTTTCAGAAACCAGCTTGCCTGCTCTGGACACCTTCTTGTATCAGGCCTGCAGATGGTCCACAAACTCTGTTCAAGGGACAGTGTCAGGAGGTAAGGGAGCTGACCTGAGCCTCGGGTCGAAGTGCATCTGGACCGGGGCCTGAATGACCCTACTGCGGAAGGGCAGCGCCAGCCATTAGAGGCTGGGCCACCCCACCCAACTAATCTGGGAAGAGTGAGGCAGGGAGGGGTGGGGACAAGGAAGGAAACCTGCCGTGGGCGCACAGAGGAGAGAACGTAGAGTTCTTGCAGCACAAGTGCCCGTCTGCAAGGAGCGCTGTTTCGAAAAGCAAGACACAGCCTGGCACCAACAGGTCTTGCTAAGGGCAGCTGGCGGTGACACGCATGTGAGGCCCACTCTGCATGGAGCAGCATGTCTGGGAGGGAAGGAGGAGGGTGAGCCCCCGGCTCCCCACCCAGTCCTCCCTGCTCCGCCACCGTCAGACTCTCCCGCGGGTGATGGCACTAGCTGCCCTTCCGTGCCAACTGGACATTTGCAGACATCTGCCCCCTTCTCACTACCATGCTTCAAGATAACACGGTTATATCCCCATCCGACAGATCAGCAAACTGAGGCTCCCAGAGGCCGGGTGACAGGCTCAGGCTCAGGCTCACCCCGGCAGTAAGTGGCGTCTGTCTCCGACAGCTGTGCCGAGCCTTCTTTGGTGTGCAAAATAGAATCTAACTCACGTGTGCCTGCCCCAGGGCTTGGCATTCTGTCCTTTGGGTTCTAGGCCTTTGTGCTCAGCTCTGTCTTCTTCCAGGAGCCTTTGAAATGTGGGGGCGCCTGTCATTTCAACCTGATTGATTTTACCAGAAAACGAACTGTCTGATCAGAGGCACCAGAAAAGCATGGAGGCCCCAGTGCCTGAGAATAGAGAAGGGGAAGGAGAAGAGGAGGCGTGGGGCTGCAGAGGGCAGCTGGCGCCTGGGAGGAGGACTGCATGGTGCTGGGCTAGAGGCTGGTCTGCAATCATAGTGGGAGGAACGGTGGGGCCAGGTGCATGGACGGTGGGAAGTGTGGGCTACAGCAGGAGTCCCGCCCCCGGGCTTGGAGTGAGGAAGAGGAGGCCGAAGAAGCAGGAGGAGCCAGAGAAACAGGAGGAGGAGAAGAGGGGATGACAACAGCTCTCAGCCTGCGTCCCCCATTGGTGGCGACAGGGACTGCCCCCACCAGCGGCCCCTCTCTCTCCTCCCAGCAGCGCTCAGCGGCCAGATAGCCAAGGGCAGGGGTGCCGTCCGACCTTGGGGTCCCAGGCACTTCAAGGTTTGTCTGCCGACTGCATCTGAAACACCTCACTCCCAGGTAGATGTGACTATTTTTCAAATGCACGTAGATGCTGTTGCGATGTTAAAAGTACCAATTCATTTAAAAGCGCTGCTGAACTCAAGGTAGCTTATTGCCGTTTTGCATTCTCTCAAACAATGGAAACTCAAAGTAAAACATCTGTCAAGGGGGGTGCTGATGAATTTTTGATGTTAAAAATGGCTCTTAACCTTGAAAAGTCTGGGCGTGCTGATCCAAGGAAGACAGCAGGAGCTCAAGGAGCAGAATGTGCCCTACCATAGCTTAACCCTAGGCCCCGTGCCATGTCACCTGCGAGACCACCCAGAGGGGACGATCGTGATGGGGGCAGCAGGCTGCGCCCCAGACCTGCAGTTAGGAAGCTCGAGTTTAGCCCTGAGTCTCCTGAAACTGTGACCTGGGCCCAGCCTTTCAGCAGATGCTGGCCAGGGAGTTTCTGTGCTTTGCCATCGGGGGTGCCTAGAGTGGTGCCTATCCCACAGCGCAAGCTCAAGAAATGCTGTTTGAACAAACAGTATCAGTAACCCACATGTCAATGAGTAGGTTTAGTCTGAGAACATTGAGAGTTGGGAGGGGAGCCTGGCCCCACACCCTAGTGTGACCCGAGTCAACCTTTAACGAAGATAGGATAGGACCCTCCTTGGCCTTTTTGGCTAGGGGCCTGGGTTTGGTTCCCATCAGCTGTGAATGGGGTAGGGGCCTCAGCCTGGCCTCCCCGCCTTAGTCGGGCAACAGGATAATTAAGGCCTCCTGCACTGGGCCAACCGAGGGACCCAATGGGGGAGGACATGGGGATTTAGACTCCCTTTGAATAATGAGCAGCTCCTGGAGTGTTGACCACTATTCATCCACCTCCCCTGACCCTAGCACACCGAAGATGTCCCTCCTAGGCCTCCAGGGTCCAGAAATATCCCTGAGAGCAACCTATTTTTGACCAACTCTATTTAGATAGAACCCATATTTGATACAGCCTTCTTTCTAACCTTTGTAAAAACTGACTAGCCCCTTGTCTCTGACCAGCACAGCAAGGCCCTATGTCCCCTCGAATACTTTGCCAGTTCTAGGAAACTAATAATGGTGGGCACTGAGCTAACAAGGTTTTCCTTCCCGGTGAGGGTACTTTTTTTTTTTTTTTTTTTTTTTAGATTTTATTATTTATTTATTTATTTATTTTTAAGATTTTATTTATTTATTTGACAGAGATCACAGGTAGGCAGAGAGGCAGGCAGAGAGAGAGAGGGAAGCAGGTTCCTCGCTGAGCAGAGAGCCTGATGCAGGGCTCGATCCCAGGACCCTGAGGTCATGACCCGAGCCGACAGCAGAGGCCCCAACCCACTGAGTGACTCAGGCGCCCCCCGGCGAGGGCATTTTAACAAGGCCCTCCGAAGCCTTAGTCCAAAGGAAGGAATGGAAGGAATGGAGGTTCATGGTGACCAGTCCGGCCCCCTGGACAACAGGGGAAGATGTGTGGTGGCTTGAAAACCTTCCAAGACTCTTAAGTCACTCTATAGAAGTCCCCACCCACTCTGTCTTGGACAGGGCTATGCTTGGAAAAGGTTTCCAGAATGGCTTGCTATCTGCCTTTGCTCCTTCCCTTCTGCCCAGAAGTGACCCACATAGTCCAAGTACTTAGCACATTGTCTGAAATGGAAGAAAGTTGCCTGGTTATTAGTGGTACCTAATGATATTTGCATAGATTAACAGACTTTAATACAATCATGAATGCCACAATCCCGAGAAAATAATGAAGAAATCCATTACAAAGTCATAAAGTAACTAAGTCAATACAGTAATAATTTGATCCCATATTAGTAATAATTTCATCTCCTGCTGCAAGGTGATTTTTACAAGGTGCACCGTTTCTGGACAGTTTTATAAATTTCACATTTGTTTGAGATAATTAATTAACAAAATAAAAAAATATACTGCTGGTATTTTATACAATAAATTAGTCATTAGTCTAAACTAGCAAGCTGGGGTAAAACTTACAGAGACAGATGTGCTGGGATTTCTAACTTCTTTTTGAACGGCCTATATCCCTCTCCTTGGCACAACCCAGGGGCTGCCTGGTGCCAAGTGGCTCAGGGGGACCGTCAGGGCCAGCAGAAGCCCATGGAGTGTGTGGTGAGGGGAGGGCGGAGGCCCAGCCACAGGCCTCCTGGGCATCCTTCTCTGCTGTCCCCCTCAGGCACTGCCTTCCTTTCCTAGGGCCCCTGCAATAGAAAACTGGAACTGGGTGGTGTAAAGCAACAGAAATCTGAGGCCTCACAGTTCTAGAGACTGGAAATCAAAAGCTGAGGTGTGGGTTGGGCTGTGATTTCTTTCCAGGCCCTAGAGTAGGGTCCTTCCTTGCTTCTTCCTGGCTTCTGGAGTTTGCCAGCAGCCTGTGGCCTTCCTTAGCTTTTGCCACGTCATGATGGTCCCTGCCCCCATGGTCACATGGCATTCTCCCTGTACGGCCTGTGTCTCTGGGTTCCAGTTTCTTCTTTCTTCTCAGGGCCCCAGTCTCATGGATTGAAGGCCCACTCTAATCCAGTATGATGACCTCATCTTCATTTGACCCCCTCTGCAAAGACCCTATTTCCAAATAAGGTCCCATTGACGGGCTCTGGGTGGACAGGAAACTGGGAGGGACATTATTTAACTCACTACAGGCACCAAGGGCTTTGGGATGACCACTGGCCCTCCTCCCCCAGAAAGTAAGGAGGTGCCAGGGTCTGCCAGATCCGCTACCTGGCAGGGGCTGATGGTTGGAAATCCATGGTTTCCTGAGAAGTCATCTGACAAGTTAGAAGGGAACTGTGGACCCCCTGAAATGGTCCACACCAGTGCATCTCTGTATTTCTCCTAGGGAAAGAGTTCATAGGTTCCAGCAGATTCTCAAAGGAGCCCAGGACCCCCAGAGGATTCTTGTCTTGTTACCACGTAAAACCTTTGGGCATCAGGGAGGGAACCAATCAGCCAACCAAGCAACCAATCAACAAAGAACTCCCAGATACACAATTTTACAAAGTTTCCGGAATGTTCCAATACTCTGTAACCCAAAAGGGGTGTTGATTCTGCGGTTTCAGAAAAGAAGCTGTTGGAATCTCTGACAAGATGAGTGCAGGCACAGGGGTTCCCATGATCCTGCATCTGGAATGAGAACTTCAGGGGAAGAGGTCTTTGGATTTTGAGTGTATTATCCAGCAGCTCATCCCCCAGACCAGCTATGGGTCATGAGTTCATTTAAAAGTCAGCTTCTGGGCGCCTGGGTGGCTCAGTGGGTTAAGCCGCTGCCTTCGGCTCAGGTCATGATCTCAGGGTCCTGGGATTGAGTCCCGCATGGGGCTCTCTGCTCAGCAGGGAGCCTGCTTCCCTCTCTCTCTCTCTCTGTCTGCCTCTCCATCTACTTGTGATTTCTCTCTGTCAAATAAATAAATAAAAGCTTAAAAAAAAAAAAAAAAGTCAGCTTCTATGATGTACCCCTCCCCACCCAGTCCTTGATAAAAATGTTCAACAAGAAGCCACAAAGAAGGACACCTGGGTGGCTCAGTTGTTTAAGCATCTGCCTTCAGCTTGGGTTGTGATCCCGGCGTCCTGGGATAGACCCCTGCGTCGGAGGTCTCAGCGGGGAGTCTGCTTCTCCCTCTGACCCCTCCCCAGCATGTGCTTTTTCTCTCTCTTAAATAAATAAATAAAATCTTTAAAAAAAAAATCTTAAAAAGAAAAAAAAAACAAAGAAGAGGCCACAAAGATAAAAGCCATAGATGTCACCAAGACCTCCCTTCATGCCCACTCAGCTGTGAGTTAACATAGATGACCTGACACCATGTTAGGCCCTTCGTCGCCCACCATCAGAACCGGCCCCCAGCCCCTGACCCGGCTCACTCTGCTGAACCACAGTGGTTCCCAAGTCATCATCACTTTCCTTCAAGGGCTCTCGAGCCACCAGTTTGATGAATTTATTCTAGAAGTTTGCCAAGCGTAGTCTTTAAGATTGACAAACTGCCAATTTTTGGAATCCAGTACCCTGACCATTTAAAAACTTGTGCCTTCATTCATTTCCAGGCTTTCCAATGCCTCAGAGATGACCCGTAGCAGCTCCAGGAGCCCATCTGCCTGTTCCCTGTGCCCTCCCAGGGCCACGGCTCACAGTGTGGAGTATTAATCTAACTGTGGGGCTAGGTTGGCTCTCTTGGCCTCATTTGGATGCTAATTCTCTTTTACAGTGTTTCTCTACATTTCCCGTCCTGAAGGCCAGTCTCCTTGCTGGAGGAGACAGGTAACATGCAGAAGTTAAGCTCTACTTCCTCTTAGACAGCAGCTTACAGTTTGCTTCCCACACAGGCATAACTGGTGAGTCTCAGGCGGGAAGACGTCTGCCCCAGCCCTGTGGCTGTCTTTCTGGGCCATGGGGGTGAACAGTGATTATCTTTCTGTCTCTGGGGCTCTGGTTCAAAGCAGGGGGAGGCGATTCCTCATGCTGGGCTGCAACTTCTCTCAGGAGCAGCGCTGCAAAAAACCCTGCTCCTGGGGTCTCTTTGGGATGATGCCTCAGCCCATCCCAACCTTGGCACTGGAGGCACTGACTGAGGAGGGCGACAAAGGACCTGCTTTCTTCCCACCATTGTCCTCAGGAGGTCTTCCTGTGGTCCCTGGTGCCTAAGGCATGTCTCATGCCTAAGAAGCCCTGACTTGCACCTTTTTAAGACGGAGCTTGAATCTGATTTGGGATGCAGTGGTTAGGAAGTTGAAAAAGCCATGATTTGGGGGGAAAGTAAAAGGTACTCCCTGATTTCAATGCCAGCAGACCCAGGCAGGGCTGTGATGAAGCTACACGTGTTGGCCTGGGTCAGCCACTATTCCATGTAGAGAGGACCCGGAACATGCTTGGGGCAGAGATGCTCCCCTAGAAGCTCCAGGAAAGGATTGTGTTTCTTTTTGGAGTTTCTGCAATGTAGCCATCATCAAAAATGGTATTTTTATGCTTGTTCTGCAGATGAGGAAACTGAGGCACATAAAGACACATTGAGAAGCTCCCCATAGATGCGGAGTTAGTAAGGGGTAGAATCTGACCTCTACACAGTCTGGACCCCACCTCTACCGGTTGTTCCAGGGTGGGCCCAGGGTGTGCTCAACCTCCAGCAGCAGAAGTGGGACCCACAGCTGTCACTCTTTTCCCGGGGCTGCCCCTTGCCAATGTTGGGGTCTGGGGGAGGATCCGGGCTAGGGGGCAGGGCCCACGTTCCAGCCTGGCTCATTACCAAGGAGCTGTACAGCCTGTGACCAGTGTGTCACTCCCAGGGTATCTGCCTTCTCTGGGAAATGCAGGAGTGTGACATCGCCCTGTCCCACTTGCTTGGGGAGGAGCCCTTCCTTGCAGGAGCTCTGAAGCCCTCTTCTGGATATTCAGGATGGCCACCAGGCCCTGTCACTTTCCTCCCTGCTGCTTCCTTTCCTTTTCCCTGTCTTCTACAAGACCCCTCACTGTGGCCACTTGGCATATCCTCAGGTATACCTATCTCTTGGCTTTGTCGTTCAATCATCTTTCTGGTTTGTTTTGAGTGTGTTGAGTATCATATAATTTATTGTCCAAACTGGGACCCTTGGGAGGTTGAAAGGGAGCACTACTAATAATGCATCCTGGCAACCCAGGACCTGTCCTGGCCTACTGGAATTTATGGGCAACCTAGTTTCATGCTGCCTCCCTCCCCGCTGCTGACCTTCATGTGCCTTCCCTGTGTAACACCCCTCCCTTGAAGCCCTCCCTGACTGCCCCAGCTTATACCGATGTCCCACCCAGGCAGCAGCCCATGGGTCTGGCCCCACCCACTGTTGTCCTGCATCCCCCCACAGGCAAATGAGGACCAAATCTGGGAGCCGAGTTCCCTCTCTAGTTTTTCCTGTGCACCCACAGGCAGGATGAGAAACACACCAGACTGAAACCAGACTCCGTAAAGGCTCTGACCTGAACCAGAAGTCAGCTAGGGCAGTACCAACACCCAAGATGACATAAGAAGGAAGCAGGGGAAATCAAAGCCAGGTTGGGGGATGGTCACTGGAGATGCAGCTGGAAAGGGGGCATGATCATAAATGACCCCTCTACCTCCTGGCCCATTGTGTTCACTGGGAGGTGTGACATGTGAGTGAGGGGACTGGGGGGCCCCTACCCACTGCCTGCCAAGGGGTTTTCCATCCCACCACTAGAATCTTCTCTTTGAGGTAAACACTGCTGTCCTCAGATTTCACTTTTAAAACGCAAAATCACTTTTTCCCCGGAGTCAACAGTCTAACCCCTCCACACCAATTCCTTTATCAGATCACATTCCTCCTGCCTGCTGCTGCCTCCAAGCACCTGACAAGGGGTGGGGGGACCAGTTTCCCTAGGAGCCTGGGCATCCTCTTAGGCAGCTGACCCCTCCTAGTTCTGTCTGGGACACCCCATCCTTCTCAGGCCCGCTTTATGGAAAGATAAAAGTTATCAGTAGTGAAATGGATACATCTTGGGTGTGTATTTTAGTAAGTTTTGATGAATACAAACACCCACGTACCCCACCCCCCTACCAAGATATAGAACACTTCCATCTCCCCAGAAGGTTCCCTCATGCCCATTTCCGGGAAGCATCCCAAACACTTCGAAGGAATCCAGCGTTCTGACTCTTTTTCACCACAGTCGGTTTTGCCTGTTCTAGAACTTCGTACCGGATGGACTCATTTCGGTCTGGCTTCTTTGACTCAGCACGATGTCTGTGAGATGCATCAGTGTTGCCTGGGACCCCGGGTGCCCCCTGGCCCAACAGTTTACCAGCCGCTGTCTTCAGGTGCCAACAGGGCCGGCTGGACGTTGGGCAGAGACGCTGCCACTAGTGTGGTGTGTTTCTATGCTCACTGCTCTTTTCTGGGAGCTGGGAAGGCAGCCTGGCCTACACTGGGCTCACAAGCGATCTGCTCGCCTCAGCTCCACAGATGAGCTAAAGATCAGAGGTGTCCCCGGGAGTGGGCCAGGCTGGGGGGAGGGGTCTGAACCCCGAGAGCTCAGAGGGACTACTGCTGAGCCTCGGGGTCCAAGAGCACCTTGAGCAAGTGCAGAAAATGGCCCAAGGATGTGCTAACATTCCCTCTCCTGAGAACCACAGCTTTCAGTGCCATGACACACAGTACCCGGGTTTTAGGCATGTCCATCTCTCCTTTGTCACTTCAGTGACCGCCTAACTGTCCCTTGCCTTTCCCCTACAGTCTGTCTCCACCCAGCAGCCAGGGCAAGCCCAGCATGACCCTCCACTGCTCCAAGCCCCCAGCAGCTTCTTGTTCCCTCGGCATAAAACTCAAAGCCTTTAAAAGGGTCTACAAGGTCCTCCATGGGGTCTGCCCCCACCACGCTCCCCTTCCCTGACTGCTTCCCTCATCCATTTCTGGCCACACAGGGTCCTGGGTCCCTTGAACACTGGCTGACAAGCTAGGGCCCTTGACTGGGCTTCTCGCACACTACCTCCCTTCTCCCCTAGTCTGTAGGTCCTGGAAGGACGGAGATGGCCCAGGGCTTAGCACAGGGCCTGGCTATGCTCACGAACATTCCGTGGAACCCTTGAGTGAGAAAATGCTTCCCTCAGTTGCCCAAGGGGGTCTCTGACCCAGGAAGGTTAAGCAGCCCTAAACAGGACCACAGCAGGCGGGTGGGTGCCAGGCCAGCTAGAGCAGGTCTGAGATGAGCCCCCTCTATACCCCCCCTCCACACACACAGTCGCAGAGGCAGGGCGAGCCCTGAGCCAAGGGTGGGGGGCCTTGACCAGGCAGACCAGAGGAAGTGCCGTGGAGAAGGGGTCCTGAAGCCCCAAGCTGGGCCAAGCTTTCCTTCAGCAACCCCTGAGGCTCCCACAAGCACCTGTTGCAAAGACTCCCTTGATTTCTGTGCTGCTTCGCTGTGCCCTCGGGAGTGAGGCAGTGAAAGAAAGTGAGCGGCCGGGCCTGGCGCTCTGGGCTGGGAAACTCACCAGTATGAGGGTGCCAGGGACCTGGCCCTGAGACAGAAAGGGAATCTCGGGGACCACTTGGAACCCTCCCACCCTGAGGGTCGGCCCAGGGGGACAAGGAGGAGAAGGAGAGGAGAAAGGTGGAGGGTCCAGGGCAGAGACCGCAGAGCAAGCAGTGACGGAGGGTAGAGGCTCCTGAGGCCAGAGCCGAAGGGGCCTCCTGCTCCTCACTCCCCACTCCCGGTTAAGTATTTACAGATCTGTTCCCATGGCAACCGAGGCTTCCAAGTTACTCTCACATTTCTGTTTTCTCAAATGTGTTTCTCTGGTTGATTGCACAGAGTTTTCTGGAAGCCGGCCAGGCCCAGTGAGTCGCATTTGCAGCCCTACGCTTCCCTGCCTCTGACCCTCCCCTTCCAGATTCATGTGGGCCTGTGAGGCTCTCCAACCCTCCCTTCGAAGCATGCTCTACTGTGGCCCAGCCTCCCCCAGCTGCTGCGAGGCGGTCCCAGGGCCAGGGATACAGAGCCCGCTTCCCTCCACCACCTGGAGCCTCAGTTTTCGGGATCCTTTGCAAGCTCCCTGGTCACCAGGACTCCCTCCTCAGCTTCCCAGGCCCACAGGGAAGACCTGAGCCCTGGGATCCCTCTGGCCCAGGGCCTGGTCTCTCTGACCCCTGCTCTTGTCGGTGTGCATGGACTGCGCCCTGCATCCCACCACTGTCCCCGCGGGGCCCAGTCCTGTGCACTCTCCATTCATTTCCCAAGGCCCTACTCTGGATCAGGCCATAGCAGAGAGAGTCCCTGCCAGCAGGGGGTTCACCTTTCTGTTGGGGGGGGGAGGAAGATGAATAAGAAAAGATCAGGAAGGGGTCTGTGCCCTGAATACAATAAAACAAGGTGTCAGGTGGGGGACCTGGGCCATGTAGCTGGCACAGCGGGACAGGCCTGAGTGGGAGGGACACAGGCGCTGAGACCTGAGGAGCAGCGCATATGGGGAGAAGCTGGCTGGCCAAGGGAACAGCGTCTGCAGCGGGGAGCAGGGATGTTTGCGGGAGGGACTGGCGGAGAGGGCAGCCGCAGCTGGAGTCCCGGGAGCAGCAGGGCAAGGCAGGGCAGGGAAGAGGCTTAGATGGAACACGCCTCTGAGAGAGAAGACAGGCAGCCTCTGGGGCGACTGTAGTGGAGAGAGCAGCTCCGATGGGGCCCCCGTGTGGAATAGGGATGGCAGGGACACAGGTGGAGACGGATACCAAAAGTAGGGGGCAGTAGGTCCTCAGAGAGAGAAGGAGGCTCAGAAGGGGCCAGGGCCAGGCCAGGATGAGGGGCCACTGCAGGAGCTCCCACAGCTCCCTGTGTCCCCACACACTTGTGTCCCTGCCCGATTCCACCTCTCTCCTCCACCAGACCTGCCGGCAAGGAATGGGGATGGGTGCCTTCCCCTGCCGCTGCAGAACCTCACTGACGGCTGGGGTATTTGGTCCCGCACCCAGGTCCACAGCACTTCCAGAGGGCAGAGAGGGCAGCCCCCCACAGCCCCCAGGACTGGCTCCAGGCCCAGCAGTAGAGTGTGCAGGGTGAGCGCTCCTGGAGACGCAAGCCCGGAGGACAAGTGTTCTCTCTCTGTCCCACTGCACCCGGGGTTCCTGCCAGGCCGCAGGTTGGACCAAATGGTTTCTCCCAACTGCGCCTTGCCGGAGCTGCACCTTGCCAGGTGGGGCTCTCTTGCCTCGTGCTGCCCTTCCCCCATTCCGGGAGCCCCCAGGAGCCCCTCTGGGGAGGCACTGGGAACCTAGCCCAGGCTGAGCCATCACTCTCAGTCAGGCCCTGCTAGGAGAGAGAACGCGCTGACTCTGCTAATGGTTCACTGAGTGGCTGCATCTCTATTATAAATGATTTAAGTCACCGGTGTTTAATTGATGTTATAAATATGATATTTATGACACGGTATGGAAAACGATGCGATCTCCCGATACTATACATCATGGAGCATGTATGTCTCTCGGCACGGCACCCTTCCACCCTCCACCTTCTCCCTGCCCTGCTGTCCTTGCCACCGCTGTCCGGACTGCCATCCTGCCCTGGGCCTGCCCGGGCAGCTGAGAAAGTGGGATTTTGATGAGGGAAAGAGGCCTGCCCTGATTCCCCAACCTGAGTCTGGCTCTGGGGAGGGTCTGCAGGAAGATGTGTGGGCTGGGGCTCCTCTCTGATCTTCGGGGAACTTGTGACCTTTCTGAAGAACAAACACACACACACACACACAGGATTGTGCAGAGGGTAGGAGAGGTCAAGGACAGCCAGTGAAAGCAAGGGGGCCTTTCTAGGGGAGGGAGGCTTTGAGCTGGGTTTGCGGCTGGTCAGGATTTGGAGAATAAATGAAGAGAGATGGGGCTGAGGGGTGAGACTTCAGAGTCATGCCCATCTGGATTCCAAATCAATTGTTATTATTTTTGTGTGACCATGGACAAATAATTTAGTCTCTTTGAACCTCAAGTGCCTCAGTTTGTAAAATGGGGGTGTGTTCTTATCAGTACATGCAGAACCAATACCTCCTTCATTCTAGACAGCATACTTCTCTTAAGATGATCACAAGGTGAATCACATTAGACCTCTGCATGCTGGCTATTCCTGAATAGTTCCATGTCTACTTTATACTCATGATGAAGCAGATGGACAGCTGGGCCGGATTGAGGAAATCTCTTAAAAGTCAGTCAGAGAGAACAGGAAATAGGGAATGATTCTAGATTCTTCAGTTTGGGGAGCAAGAATCAATGCCAATCTGGTTTGAGGAATGCCAGTCTGGTGGAGGTATGTGAGGAGGTGGGAGGCAGAGGAGCCAGGCCAGGATGGTGGCTGGTGTCCTGTCCTACCCCAGACTGCTGTTTGCTCTTTCCCTGTGGCTCCTTGCTCTCTGCAGGAACCTTGTCACTTCACACTGGTCTCCTGCCCCTCTGACCACATCCATCCTTCTCAGGACCCTGTCATGCAGCAAATGTTCCAAGAACCAGATTTGACTCAAAATCCCCACAAGCCTATTCCTCGGAGCCCTGGGAACCTCATTGCCTCTCCTTGCACATGCCCTGAGCTTCTATGTATGAGATCAAGGACTCAAGGACTCAAGGCTTAATGGAGATTAAGCCTCCATCCAGGACTTCTCAGCATCGTGGGAGTCTAGTTTCCATGGCTCAGGGCCAGGGTCATTCAAAGCTTTGGACAATCTAAAAACTCAGGTGATCCAAAGAATTGGACAATACCTACGTCATTTTCATTTTGCTTTGGAATATATGTTGACTTTCATAATAAACAAGTCGGATGCTATGGGAACTTGGACTATTTAAAGAAAAGTCCCAAGAATACACTGGAGGAACTGTCTGATGGCCACTGGCTTCTCCTTCCTGGTAGAAATGGGTGGAGTGACTCTCTTAAGTCACCCGGCACACTGGGGCCTCTTCCACCCCATGTTCTGCCCTCTTCTGCTGCTGGAAGTGGCTACAACCCCACTGGATGGGGGAGGGGAGCTCCTGTCAGTATCTATGAACTTGAGTCCCTCAAACCCCCCCACTATGGAAGGTGCCAGAAGGTCTTGCATTGCCTCTATCCTCTCCGACTGTGGCAGGCAGGCCACCTAGGTGAGCACTCCCATCAGTAGTCTGGGACAAGCTCATGGCTGCTAGGAGCCCCCTTTTGACAGGGAGACAAGTGGTACAAAGGGCAGACAGCCTCAAGATCTCGGGGGCCACTGGACAGCGACAGTGTTGGAAGGTGCTGAGTGGTATGCCCCCAGTCCAGCTTTCCAGGAGGAGATGAGGGGGAGGGAGAGGCATGACGAATGAGGACATAAGCATGGGGACATTCCAGGTGGGAGGCACCAAGGTGTCCTAGGAGCTGTGGGGGTGGAGAACCGGTGAGATGTTGCAGTGTGTGGCAGGCGGTACCTGCCTGCATGAGTCTCATAAGGGGGACGCATTCCCTTGCCGGCTTCGCTTCCCATCCATTTCCCTTCCAGATGACCGATGTCACTGAGTGGTCAGAGCAGCAAGGGGCCCAGGCTGCCCGTGAGACAGGGCGACCCAGCCAGGTCAGAGCTAATGGGCAGGAAATGGAGGTGTGGGAGGTGTCTCCCAAGAGCGGAGTGGGGAGGGGTCTGCATCCTGCAGAAGCTGAGCGGAAAGGAGGACAGGAGGGCACTCAACAGGCAGGGGACTGAACATTGCATGACATGGGTCATCAGCCAGGAGATCAAGGAGAAGCAGGGCCAAGAGGTGAGCAATTGCCCAGTGCTCTTAGAGTCTCCTCTGGCTCTTACCAGAGCAGTCTGGCTGTACTGAGAGCTTACAGGGACTGGAGGCGCCCGTGGGGTGGGGCCAGAGCCTAACCCACCCCCACCCCCACCCCATGCTGAGGCTTTGAGGAAGGGCAGGAGTGCTCTGGTCAAGCCTTGCTCTCCCACTACCCTTGACCCGTGCAAGGTGTGGCCTGAGCCAGCTCTGGTTCTCTGTAAGGAGGGGGAGGTGGGATTAGCATTTGAAATCCACTGGGAGGGCTCCTTCCTCCACTCCCTACTCCTCTCTCCCCCCAAAATGAAAACAGTCGTTGAAATTGAAAAATGGTGCTCAGTGAAGGGTTTAAAGACATTTTGAATTTAAAATATATTTTAAAGGTCATTTTCAGCAGTAATTATGTTATAATGGTGGGGCTCTTAGCAAGGCAGAGTCCCACAGTAACAGTACGGCCAAATGGGACATGGTGTGAGCCTCCAAGTCCTAGAAGCCTTAGAGGGGGGTTGGCGGGGGGAACAGGCACAGCACATCCTCCCTTCAGAGCCAGTGTCAGGATTACTGCTGGGTCCCCAGGAAAAGGGGACGACACAGTTTAATTTGGCCCTGGCACAGAAGGGTCCTCCAAGACTGGAGTACCACATCCGGGCATTTTCAGGTTCACAAGGACCCTCCCCTGAGGCAGAGATTGGTTGATCTGCCCTCCTGCCTGGTGGGACATCCTACCTTCCTGCTTTCCACCCCAGCCTCTTAGCCTCTTACAAAGTTGCATCCTTTCCTTCCGCTTCCAAACACTCACTCTGGGGTCCTCCTAGTGGCAGGCTCCCCACCCCCTGCTAGGATCAGCTCCCTTGGGGGAGGCTCAGGAGAAGGTTCCCCCGGCCCAGAACCCCTTCAGGTGACTGCAGGCTGCCAGCCAGGCCTGGACCCACTGCTTCCTGAGCTGGAAGCTGAACTTGCAAGGAGCTAGCCTTTTAGTACTTCTTGACCATGACTGTGGTCTACATTTTTTGGGAACAGATTGAGTATTTATTTAAATCTCAGTGTTTTCCATCCTATATCCCCAGTGAACAAACCCACCTACTCCTTGACCCACTTTTCTCCCTTTCTGCAAGTGCACCCATTCTTTGCAGGAAGTGTCACCCACACAGATGAACGAGCTTGTTGAAGTAACGCACAGTGTGAGCACCTACTGTTAATCATTCTAGAAGGGCTGGCTGTGGGGTAGATGCTGGCTACGCCCCAGGGGGTTCCAATAGAAGGCAGACTAACAGGCTGTGGAGAGAAAAAATAGGACAGAAGACAGTGGGGAAAAAGTGTGTCTGGGCACATAGAAAGAGCCAGATCTGGGGATTGGAAGTAATCTGGGAGGGCTTCAAGCAGGTGGTGTGTGGAGCCTGAGCATAAGCCAACAAAAGAATGAGGAACCAGGAACAGGCGAATAAAGGAATAAACTGAGACCTGGGTCTTCCAACCAGGAAGACTGAGTTTATTCCCCAGGCTTCGGATGGGTCCCCACAAGCAGCAGAGCTCTGGCCATGGGATCAGAGGTGCAGAAACAGGGTCCCTGAACAGTGTCCTCTGTGCATTGCCCCGACTTCAGACTCTCTGTCCCTGTGGGTTTCCTTTGGGGGAGGCTGGGGATGGAACTGGGAAGGGAAAGGGGTGACCAGCCTGGCCGTGGTCCCCACTTTTCCAGGCCTCGACATGGACAGCGGGATGGGTGAGCACCCGTATATGCTTAGAAGGGTGGACACAGTTGGGTGCAGGTGGGGCAGGTTGTCCCCAGTTCCTGGCTGTGACCCAGCGCAGAGCGGGGAGGGGTTGGCAGGGTTATAGCCTGGACTGGGGGGGACTGTAGCCAGGGACTGGAGCCCTGGAGGCAGCCAAAGGACGGAGGGAAGAAGGAGGTGGGGAAGAGGCAAAATATAAAAATATCTGGGAGAAGCGCAGCACGGGGCTACAGTGTTATTGAACTAAAGCATCTTATAAAACTCAAGCCATTAATAACAGGCTGCTGCCACGTCGGGGTAATTTATTCAAATTGCGGGTCCGGGATGGAGGAGCAGATGTTTCAGAGCTGCTGGTGTCACAGAATGAGTTCCAAGGGGGAGGCGGCGCCATGTTCTTGGAGGGGCGGGGAGAGGACCTTCGCAGAGCTTAGCCAAAGTCCCTGCCCTCCAGAAGGAGGTGGAAACCTCACCCTGGGCTGCCCCAAGGGAGGAGGAGCATGGGCAGGGTGGAGAACAGCTGATTCAGTTCAACAAGTGCCAGGATGGAAAACCAGAAGAAGGTGAGGACAGGCGGGCAGGGCCCCCCTCCTACAACATCGCTGCTCCCATGCTATCCGGTTGAAAAGCCCCTTCCTCTTAAAGTCTTCTGTGGTTTTTCCAGACCCACAGGGTGGGTGCTTGGAATCAGAAGGGCCTGAGTTCCTTTCCAAATGCACCACCACCCATCAGCTGGTGACCTCAGCAAGTTCAGCTCTGGGTCTCAGTGCCTCATTTATACAATGGAATAATAATACCTAAGCCATGGAGCGGGGAGAAGAAGAAACCAGCAACCCAGCACCCAGGCCTGGCCTGGGCAGGGGGCCGTGGAGGCCACCTGGTTTCCTGTACCTCCTTCTGGCCTGCACTTGTGTTGAACTTGGTGCTTTGATTCAAGGTCTTTTCCTGCCTCCTAATGGCTCTATTGATTTCACTCAGTCCCAGCCAGACTGTGTGCCACCCACAGCCGAAGATCATGCTGGCGCACCCGTGGCATATGGGGTGTGGTGTGCACACAAGGAGTGCTCAGCTTAGGATGCCTGTGGCTTTCTTCTCGTCTGGGGAAGGGCCAGCAGAGCGTGCACAGGCCTCCCTTCGGATTCCTGATACCTCAGCACGGTCCCCTGGGTCTTGGCCAAACCTGGGTTGGGTCCTTAGAGGGGTGTCAGGACCTTGAAATCTGCCCACAGTTTCTGGTACAAAGACCAGGAAAGTCAGTTGGCCCCTGGGATCCTTCCAAGATCTCAGGAAGTGGAACCTCTACAGATGAGAATTGGCCTTCCTGCCCGATTTTACCTTTTTGGCAAAGCAAACATTTCCCCCGTGGAGCTGTTTCTGGTTTTAATTCACTTCCCTCCTGGGGGTGTCTAATACTGGGGAGGAGGGGTACTGCTGGGCTGACGTGTTCATGCTGTGAAACCGAAGCCCCACTGGGGCAGGAAACACGGAGCGGCCCTATAAATTCTGGGTGCCCTGACTCACTATTTAAAATGGATGAAAAGATGTTTTCTCCTCCTCTCTCTGTGTTGCAGATGTGGTCGCCGGTTTATGGAGGGGGCGTGAAGTGGGGCTCAGCCCAGTTGAGGGATGTTCCCGAATGGCCCCTTGGGTGTCCATGCCCATCGCTGACAGAAGGCCTTGGGGCGGCCCCTGATGGCCGGTGTAGTGTGCAGCGGGCGGGATGGAAGGGTGACGCTTGGGAAATGTCCCAGCTGGAGGCCAGCAAGTCTCTTCTCACAGGCCCAGCCCTGATGGCGCCACCGTAAGGTGATGAGAGAAGAATGAGGAGGCCCTTCTGTCCCCCACACAGCCCTGACCTGAAGTGGCACTCCTGGAATGATGTTCTGTTAGGGAAAGCCTGCTGAAGAAAATCTACCCTTGGCAGGCCACCATGACCCAGGGCTCGGGGACCAGGCAGAGGGGCCACCTCGGCTGTCTCTGTCACCTGGCCTGGCGACCACCCCGGATGTGGTGTGTGTGGGGGGGTTGGCTGTCAGAAGCATGGGCGCGAGGCTGTGAGGACCCCCAGTACCCCCACCCAGGAGAGGCGAGGGGAAGTAGAAGGGCTAGGGTTGCAGGCGAGGGCTGGCTCCCCCCACCTCCCCCCCAAACTGCTCCCTACCCACCTGGCTGGGAGGTCAGGGTAGCTGCTGGCCCCATGCCTTTGCTCCCTACAAATGAGACCTGCTCATAGCTCAAGGTTCATTTCAAATGAAGGAGAAAGCGCAGCCCCACACTCGTGGGGCAATCAGCGCACTCCGTGATGAATGGAGCCTGTGTCACTCAGTGAAAATGAATATTTCTTTGCGATAATGGCCAGATGGTAGCAACTCTCCGATCCAAATTAAAACATGCATGATAAATGCCAGGAAAACAGAGGAAGACAAAACCCCAACCTGGAGTGAATTCTCTCTATAAATCTTCCCCCTACGCCCCCCTCCCCCACCACCACAGCGGCCCTGCTAATAGCCATTAAATTATTAAGATGCGCTGCAAGGAGAATGCCAATGTCAGTGGTACCCGCCCCACTGCCCACCTCCACCCCCTGCCCGTGGGCCTGACTCTGGAGGGGCTGGGGGCTGGGGAGAGCCAAGAGGGGGCTGCTTTCAGGCCCGCAGAGAGGCAGGGTGGTGGAGAAGGTTCCTCTTAGAGACAGGAGTGCGAGCCTGGCCGTGGGGTGCCAGCACCCAGGGCCGCCTGCTGGGGCCCAGCCAGGCTCTGTGGCAGGCCAGACACACCTGTCCCCGAGGAGGACACCCTCCCCATGGAGCAACGGGAAACTAACACCCACTGCCTGACCCTATGGCTGAGGCAGAGGCCAGGAAAGGGGTTTCTGAGCCGGGAAGACCAGGAGGGAACAGTGGCAGGAAGCATGCCAGCGGGGTGGACCCAGATGGGGGCTCTGACCACGCGGAACTGGGCAGCTGAGAAGGGTCAGAGAGGACCACCCAAGGGCAGGCTTGTGCCTGAAAGTGGACATGTACTTGGGGGTCTAAGGGTATCAGGTATTGGGCGGAGGGGAGGGCGTGAGGGGGGTGGGTAGGTGAGTGTGTGCCGCTTGGGGGCTTGTATTTCATTCACGGTGACAATAGGGCTCTTGAACTTACACTCTGAGTCCCATTGCTCCCTACCACTCCCCTCACCTCTAGCACCAGTATCCATCTCTCCCTGGTCTCCCTGACACCCTGCCCAGTCCTCCCTGTGGGCAGCCAGCCTTCCCAGGTCCAGCTTCCATCAATCGCTAACCTCTTCCATAGTCTCCAGGATTCCCCATCATCTTCCAGAAAATCCCCAATTCTTTAGCTGGTCATTCCTGGGAACCCTCTCCTCTGGCCCGCTGGTTTTTCTTGGACAGGCCCTATATCATGGGGCCTGCATTCCTTTTGTCTCACCAGCTTTGCAGCCTTTTTCAGCCTAATCCCTTCCAACAGGGAGCCTCCTCCAGAAAGCCTTCCCTGAGTGCCCTCCCCTCTGCCAGCTAAGGCTTGCTGTCTCCACGGCTCATCTGGTGCCCTTGAGGCCACGAACAGATCTCCCTGTCTGTGTGGACTGGGGCAAGACGCCCACTTCTCCTCTTTGAGCCCTCATTTCCCCCTCCACAAAGCGGGGGTGCTGCTCAGCTGACCTTGTGGGGCTGTGGCAGGGCTCACGGTACTCCCACTGGAGGCTCTAGCAGATGGGCTCTATCTCCCTTCCTGAGCCTTAGCATTGTTTTCCCAGCAGCTGCTGCAGACATGGCCTGGTTCCCACATGTGTTATGCGGGGCTGGTTGTGGAGGGAGCAGAACGTGTTTGAGCTGGAAAACCGGGCAGACGCACCGCACTAGAGAAACACCTTGGAACAGGCCTGGTGAACTTGGACCGCAGGGTGACAAGAGACAGGATCCCGTCTGCCCCGACTCAGACACTGTGCAGCGGCGTAAGAGTGGGCGCCCTGAAATGGGAGCGGCAGCAAGACCCACAGTGCACAGAGTCCGAGTCTTCCAGAAAGTGGACCCTCTTCTCCAGACAAACCAGCTCTTCTACCTAATTTTTAAGCTCTGTTTTTATTTTTATTTTTTTTAAGTAATCTCTACACCCTACGTGGGGCTTGAACCCTAGATCTGGAGGTCAAGAGTTGCACGCTCTACTGTCTGAGCCAGCCAGAACCCCCTAGTTGTTCTATATTATTTTTCAAAAATCTCAGATGCCATATATTTGCCTTGCTTGCTTCTGTTTTCATGTCTTTGTTTGTGACACTTTAGCCCAGATGCTACCTCCTGGTAAACCTGTCAGATTCCAATAATCACCTCCTCCAGGAAGCCTTCCTTGTTCTACCCTTGTTGTGTCATTCCCATGCCCAGTGCAGCTCAGGCCCTAGGCAGTATGATTTTTATTTGCACTTTGCTGATCACACCTGTGAGAGGTCCTTACCCCTGTCACCTCCTCTCATGTCCCGTGGACTGGGCTCTAAGATTAAAATAACTGCTGAATAACAACAGAAGTTGTCATCGTAAAAGAGTCCCCGGTTTGCCAACCATGTCTCACCTATGGCAGCTCCAAGGGAATCTCATTGTCCCCTCTGCAGTAGGAGGTGGCAAAGCACCCTTGTGGGAAGGGCAGGGAATGTGGAATCAGGGTCCCTAGGTGTGTTGTCCAGGACTGTCCTGCTGGTCTCCCCATCTGGCTGGCGGCCCCCAGCTGCCTGAGCACCCGTACAGGACATCACTCACTGCCCCTGAGCTGTAGATAGCTTCTCTGGGCCTAACTGCCTCCATTTAAAGCTCCTTGAAATCCCTGCTCCCATATCTTGCCATCCCCTCTTTCTGGCCTCTTGGGATCTTCCAAATTTGCCTTGGCTCAGATTATTTCCCCCCCTGGAAGATCTGCCCTTCCTTGCTCAAATCCCTCGCAGCTGAGGGTCAGGCAGGTATTACAGTTTCTGATCTCTGATCCTGAGCTGTCTCTCCTGGCGCCCTGCCCCCAGGCTCCCCATGCCCAGGTTGTTATCAGGCTGTCTGAGTGCGAGTGCCAGGGGCTGCGAAGGCTCTGGATCCGTCTCTCCTGTGCTAGGGCTCATTCAGTGCCACGCTGAGGACCATCAGGCCAGGAAAGACGGAGTGTGACATTCTCTCTCTCTCTCTCTCTCTCTCTCTCCCCCTCTCTCATCTTGCCAGATCTTCCTCCTGAACGCCCACACAGTGCCTCCAACAGGAAGCCATGGGAGTGGCCGAGGGGGTGGGAGACAGAGGCCCCTGGTCCGTAGCCTCTGCCTGTCATCCCGATTTCTATCATCAGACCCTTCAGCCTGGGCACACACGCGGCAGCTTTTAAATATCATCCCGGAGCCCATTTGCAATGATTAATACCCCATTTCCTCTGAAACAATCCTTTGCTAAATTAGCCGGGGCCAGAGGGAATTTGGCGAGGAGCCGTGAGTCTCAACTTAACTTGCCGAATGGATTAAAAAAAAACCCTCAAAAACAAAATGCAGATCAATCAACACCCCTTCCCCCAGCTGAAAACCTAAAGTCCATTTAAACTCAGCAGGTTTGCAGTTAATTATAATTTCACACCCATGGCAGGCGTATTTATAATGTGCGCCTGTCCCACCGGAGCCTCTGTGGGGCCCTCACGAGGGACCCTTCCCACCAGCCACCTTTTTCCCCAACCGCAGAGACCTGTCTTCACCAAGCCGCTGTTTCGGTTCAGTTGTGTGAACTAGAGAGGCTTCCCGAATTTTTTAAAAAAATGTCTTCTTTTTAAAGGGTCTTCGGGAAAAAAGGAGACCAAGATTTTTAAGGGGCGGGGATTATGGAGCATAAAACCCCAGGGCAGGGGGGCCTTGGAGCATCATCTAGGGAACCTAACAGTTGGAAACAAGCAAAAGTAGGAGGGATTGTGGTCAGACACACGGCAGAACTTCCTGCCCATCAAAGAAGCCATGCCCTGGGCAGGCCACTTGGCCGGGAGTGGACATATCTCAACCTTAGGCCTCCCCAAAGGCAAATCACAGGGTCCAGCAGGGCAACAGTGACCCCTGCCCCAGGCTGCCCCCTGAGCACTGCGACTGTCTGAGACCTGCTGTCTTATGTCTGACTCAAACTTACTGAGCTACCTCTCTGCTTACTTGTGATCTCTGTCAAATAAATAAATAAAATCTTAAAAACAAAAAACAAAAAAAACTTCCCGAGCTAAAAGCCGTTACACTTTCGATATCAGTCCAAAATAAATCAAGGATTCATGCACACGAATGATCAGCCAGGAAACTGGCCCTGGGGCTGCTGTTCAAGGGAAAACGTTACAATCAATGGCTTGGGAAATTCTGGTGGGGCTAGGACAGGATAGACTGACAAAACAGGATTTCCAAGCTCTGAAGGAGGCTGAGATGGAGGCTGAGTTTCTTTCTCTCTTGATAGTTTTTAAAAACAGGAGGGGCGGGATGAGAGGCTGACTCACGGGGGAGAATGGGCGGACGGCTCCGGGGGGCCTCTCCAGGCTTTGGAGTTCCATGTCTTGGAAAACAAGGCAGTTAGCCATCCTCCAGCCGAAGGTTCACCATGACGCTGTGCCCATCCCTGGGCCCAGACATGGCTGTGCAAATGTCTCGGTGCTCAGGAGCTACGGATACTGGGGTCTGCAGGGTCTGCTGAGGGGGATGGATAAGGAAGTGTGCTCCCCCAACACATACACATTCACACATAGACACAATGTGTGTCTTTGGGGGGACACAGAGAGTGTAAAGGCTGGTGAGGGCAGAGAATTTTCTGCTCTGAGGTCCAGCTTTGGGGTCTCAATCACTGGACCCCTTCTCAGCCCGGGATCTCATCCTCTGGGCTGGGCTAGGTTTAGCTTTCCTCCTTCTTGGGTCTCTCAGGCAGGGCACAAACCAGGACCCCCAAAGGTGAGGCAGGATGTGCTGGCCCCAGGGGGAAGCTCCTGATGTCCCAAAGGGGAGAGATGGGGACAGAAGGCGAGGGGCTCAGGCTGTAGGACACAACCTCACCAGTGAGGCTGTTCTTTGGACTGGGTCTCTGCCCACCCCACCCCCAGGGGAGCGACACCCAGGAGGTCCCGGCAGGGAGTACACACGGCTCTACCTTTTCTCACCCTTCCCCCACCCCTCACTGCACTGCATCTTGGCGGGGGGTTGGGGGGCCCGCTGTCCAGAGTGATAGGTTTCCTTTTTTTTTTTTTTTTTTTTTAATATTTTATTTATTTGTCTGAGAGAGGGAGAGAGAGTGAGCACAGGCAGACAGAATGGCAGGCAGAGACAGAGGGAGAAGCAGGCTCCCTGCCGAGCAAGGAGCTCGATGTGGGACTCGATCCCAGGACGCTGGGATCATGACCTGAGCCGAAGGCAGCTGCTTAACCAACTGAGCCACCCAGGCGTCCCGATAGGTTTCCTTTTTTAAACCTTGTTTCCCTCGGTCTTGGTATAATTTCAGATTAATCTTCAATTCGCTGTGCACCGCCCCGCCCCCCCACGAGCTTCACTTTCCTGTGTACCCTGCCCCACCTGGGCCAAGGGTTCCTAACAGAATCCGGAGGGATTTCTGTCTACCCAGAAGCTTTTGTCAGTGAGACATTTGTTGCCATCTAAGAAAGTGGAAACTCCTATTGAATTTTCCTACAGCGGGACCAGCCTGCACATCTATTTCCTCTACACGCTCACTAATTGCCAACTTAGAGTATGAGACTAAATAGTTAGAAAAGTCTGCGCACCCAACCAGGGGAGGTCAAAAGAGTGGCCTCGGGTCTCCTGGGGCCCTAGGACCTGGCTGCAGCAGGGAGCTGCCCACGGCCCTCCGCTGGGCAGCCCGGGCCTCTCCTACCACGTTCGTTCGCTGCCTATGTCTGTTTAGAAAGAAAATAATGCTCGGAGGAGAAATGAGGAACTTAATAGGATTTTAAAAGCCGCAGGAACCGATGGGGCTACAGATGGTGGAGGGGCTGGGAAAACGGAATCAGCCACGGTTTTATGGTGGGGAACGTGGCCTCGGGGAGGGCCTCAGAGCCGCGGTCACATGCATTGTGTCCAACCTCATTAGCCAGCCCGGCGGGACTCCACTGCCACATGAGTGTGGGCCACGGTGACGGGGGACAGCAGCCCTGAAGACGCCCGTAAATGAACGCAGGAACTGCGAAGGGCTGGAGGATGGCCGCCTGGCGAACCGACCCGCCCGCTCCTGCCTCAGGGACGCAGTGCACAGGCAGTGACTCTCAGGCTGTCACACCTGCCGCCAGCCTTCCGTGCCTTCCCGGCCTTCCCAGGTTCTCTGCGCAAACCTGCCCTGCCATTGCTGATACCAGCCCCGCCCCCAGCCCCCAGCAGACTGACTGAGACAGGAGGCAGAGACGGAGCTGGGGAAGAGAGGCAGACAGGGGCTCCCAGTACTGGAGAAGGAGGTCAGGAATGGAAACTGCTGTGGGGTCCTTCAACCCAGGTGATTCTGAAGGACTTGGTGGGCACAGGGAGACATAAAAGAAGCTCCTTCACCCTCTAGAAGCTTCCCTAGGGGGGGTAGCTTACGGCAATGACCCCGCCAGGGTCCCCTTCATGTCTGGAGCTCAAGGCCACCCCCCACCATATGTCTCCAAGCCTCCTCCAGACCCTTAGTCAGTAGTAGAAGAACAGGACTTTGTAACAGGGAGATCTGCCCTCCTGCCGGTGTCCACCCTCTCCCATCCCCTGGCCTCTGGCTGACTCCTGCCTTGGATTCAGTGACAGCTGCTCCTTTGGCCCCTCTCCTGAGTCCTCCCTGAAGGGGTCAGGGAGGAGACTCAGGGGTGCCTCTCCCAGGCGAGGACTCACATACTCCAGCTAAGCCGGAGTCCTCTGGAGCGTGTGTGTGTGTGTGTGTGTGTGTGTGTGTGTCTTCCCTGCAGCCATGGCACTCAGTTCAGATGCTGACCATGAACCAGCTCGTGGGGTGGGACACACCTGCCTAGTGCCGGTGAAGGAACACAGTGCCTCCGCTATAGGGAGGGTCCCTGCCTCTGAGATGGCCGGAACAGGTCGGGTGCCCTCCCCAGGCTCCTTTCTGTCCCCAGCCTGCCTCATCCTTCCGGTTAATGAATTGGTTTGCTCATCTGACGGTGGCTCAGTTTAAATTTAACTTGCTCCAGTGAGCTCCCCGCCTTCCCTGCCTGACTGGAGCTCTGCGGCTCTGGAGGCTGCAGGGGCCCCGCTCCTCTCTGCCTACGTAGGGACATCATGGCCTCGATGCCCTCTCTCTGCCTGGTCCCCCCACCAGAATCCGCAGCGCCTGCTCCTGATGGAGACAAGCCCAACCCCTCGGCCTTGTGTTCAGGGCCCCATGTTCACTTTGTGTCCTCCCTGTTTCTGGCCAAGTCCACACCTCTTGGTCCAGTTCCCTCCAGCAATCCCTCCCCGTCTGCTCCAGGCCACAGCGAGCTCTCTTCTTTGACTGCACCCCCCAGTCGTGGGGTCTTCTGTCTCATGGGCTGGTCCGGATTCGGCCTCGCCCCGCCCCCTCACCTGAGACCCCCCTCTTCTCCCCACAGCCGCCTTCCGCACCCTTCTCTGTTCGCATTTCTTTCGCCTTTTATCATGTTCACCTCTTTCCCATCCTCTTCCCACCAGAAGAAGTATGTAATGGATATTAAATTATTTTAAACTGACTTTCTTTCTTTCTTTCTTTTTTTTTAATAGCTCGGTGATAGTGCTGACTCAGGATCATCTCACTGTTTAATATTGAATATGCAATTAATAGATAGATGTTTAGGTTTGGCTCTTTTTCCCCCCTTTCCACTGCAGGAAGAGTAAAAGAGCTGATTAATCTGGTTTGGGGCAAGTGTCAGCGGCAGGAGATATATGGGAGAAAGGAGATGAGGTTAGCAACTTGGAGTCAGAAAGCTATTGCCTCCAAGGCAAGTGAAGGAGAAGAGGGTTTGCATTTGAGCTCAGTGTGGCCTCGCTGGGAACGGTGTTTCCGACACCCCACCCTGGGTCTGGCCCAGAGAAAACCGGCTGAACTCTGAGCTATGGGCTCTGTACCCGAGGGGCCCCCTGTTCCCCCACAGGGTCCTCCCCATGGGGCCTTTATCATGCCACTCTGACTTCTTTTCCCGGTGTGGAAACTCCCCTCCTTCAAGGCCAGCTCAGGCGCCAAGGTATCTGGCTGCCCCCATTTCAGGGGCCCCTTCTCTGGGACCACAGTTTCCGCTTACTGTTCGGGCTTCCTCCTGTGCACCAGAGATCCACCCCCCCCACCAGGGACACAGGCTCTTCACTGCATCCTGACTCTGCTACCTGAACAGGGTGCGGCAGGTGAGTCACTGCATGACAGGGTGACCTTGGGGCCTAGGGCCTGCTGGGCCTGCCTCCCAGAGACAGTCTCTAGGAGAGGACCCTGGCTCCTTGGGGCCACCGAGGTGAAGTCCTGCATGAGGCGGGACAGTACTCCCCACCAGGGCAAGGATGCCTAGAGCTGGGTACTTGACAAGTCTCTGGGTGTACAGCAAAACGAAGTCACTGGACAGTCAGGAACGGGGTAGGTTCAGCGTGAACCAGGTAGGTATCCCCTGCATGGGCCCTTTTCACTTGAGCCATTTTTGCCTCCCAACCGACCCACCTCGGCTCACAGGGTCCTCAGGATGGGAAGCTCTGAGAAGGCCAGAGGGAGGTGTATCAATTCCCCGGGGTCATGGGACCCCTTTGGGCAGCACCCAGATTCCAGCTGGACTCGGGGAGTGGGGTGTGAGATTTGAAGCCCTAGTCAGGTAGGTCCTGGACATAGAGGCCCTGTGCCCAGGCCAGGGTCTTGCTAGGACCCAGAGGGCAGTAGCCTGAGCTGGAGGGACCCCCGGTCTCAGGGGTAGGCAGGCCACCTGTGGCCACACTATAGTTCTCTCTGGGCAAGGACTTTGACTCTGAATTTCCAAGCAGCTTTGGCCAATTTTACTTTTGGCTCTTAATTTCCTAGAACAGTTTTTGTAGGGAGGGTGGAGAGGGGAGAGGGAAATTGCTCAGTGCCTGTCTAAGCAGAGAGAAGAGTGACCAGTCCAGACCAGAGCCCGGGGTAGAGGTGGCTGGCGAAGGGAGCCAGGAGCCCGAGCCAGTGCAGCCTCTGTGTGCCGTGGTGGCAGGGCCGTCGCTGGTGGAGGGCCCAGAGCTTCCTCGGGGAGTGGGGCTCTGAGCTTGTGGGGTGCGGCTGTGCCCTCCCACTATGTCCCCTTCCAGACATCTCCCTGTCTGCCTGGATCTGTCTCCAGGATCTTGACCTCAGCGGTCGCAAGCCCCCACGGAGGCCCTTCTCAGATTTGCCGGCTCTGGCCTGAACCTTCCCGGGTCCCAGCCCCTCTTCCCCAGCCTAGCAGCCTTTCAACTGCTCATGCTCCATCAGAAGGGGGTTTCTTTGGCGACATGGAGGTGGGCACACCCTTTTGGGATTCCTAAAGGAGGCATTCGCGTGCCCCGTGACATAATAGTTGTTCACTTAGAGGAAGGAAGGAACCCCAGCATCTGACAGACCCCAGTCACCTCCTTGCTTCCTCTTGCTCTCCCCCAACACCGGTCACCCAGAGCTCCAAAGTCCCGTCCTAGCACTCAGCCATGAGTTCCCAGGGCGGGAGGCGAGGGCGGGGAGTCGCTGCATCGGCGCATCAGGGATGGGGGGAGGGTTGGGTCCAGGGAGGGGGGCAGAGACAAGTGAGCCCTCACGTGAAGGGGGCTGGCGCAGGCAGCTACTACCTCCTCGGCTCTCGCTGTCCGCTGGCTTCACCTGGATCGGCCGGTTCATCTGCAACAGAGCACAGGGGATGTTGTCAGAGCAGGCCTGGAACGAGGGGGCAGACACCCACACCCAGGTGTTCACAGGGACCGAGGCATACGGATCTCACCTGCCCACACGCACACCCATGCAACCGCCGGCCCGTGCAGGGGCACCAACCCCCATCCCCTCCCCACGCCTGTGCAGTCCCCAGGGCCCCCAGGAGGGCCTCTCTGGATGGTGGACTCTGAGGTGTCCCCCACCCCGCCTTGGAGCCGCTCTCATTAGCTTGCGACTTTAGCATTGAAGGTGTCCCCACAGCGCATCTCTGGCCAGCTCCGGTTCACCGGAGACGGCCGGCTTTGCCAAAAAGAGCTGGTCTCGAGACACCTCATGCCGTCTCGCAGATGTGAGCTGTGGGTCCTAGGGTGCCCTCATGAGGCTCTGGGCACCCCCCACCAGTTCCTTGTTGGAGCTGGCTCAGGGCTGTGGCTCCTGACCACAGCTAGCTCTGTCCCCTTGGGGGTGTGTGCAGTGGGCACAGCTCTTCGTCTCCCATGGTATCTAGGGGACAGGAGGACACCAGGAGACCACCTGACCCCCGACGCGTCTGGGAGGCCCGTGTCTCTCTCTCTCTCCCTCTCCTTCCGGGACCCACGTCAGTGCCTCTATCGGGCCACTAGGGGTCTCTGAACTCCAGGCATCGCGGCTCCGCTCAGCGCCGGTCTGATTCCTCCCTGCTGCCTGCCGGAGGAAGCGGGGTGGGCTCGCCAGCCGAGGCCCCAAGATATTCCAGACAATAAAAATGGAAGGAATCATGCAAATGGAACCCTACGTTATGTCTTTTCCAGTGCTTTCGCCTGTCCAGCACCTTCTTAGCCCTCACTGCATTTTCATTTCTCACATAAACACACCCAGACAGGCAGACCGGGCAGGGACTGACCCCCCCATTTCATAGATGGAGATGCTGAGGCAGAGCCACCCCGCGGCCAGATGAGCCCAGGACGCAGAGTTAGCCAGGGCTGTTTCTAGGCTCCCGGGCTGCACCAGGTGACTCTGTCGCCTGTTCCCCTCGTGTGCCGAGGCTGGACCAGCCAGTGACAAGCGTCCTCCGGCCTTCTGGTCTAGGATTCGAAGTGAGTTGTGGCTGCGTCAAGACAAGTGGGTGGGGGAGTGTGGGTGCCCATGACTCAGCAAGGTGAGGACAAGGCCAGGGGAAGGGCAGAGCCACCACGAGGAAGGACAGAGAGGCGGGAGGCAGGGCACAGAGCAGAGGACATGAGACACAGGTGGCCTGTGCAGGGGCAAGACAGGACTCTGCGGGCCAGCCCACCGAGATGGGGTCAGAGCATCACGTTTGCCACGGGACTTGGCACGCCTTACGGAGTTGAGGGGGAGAAAGCTACTTTGTATGTAAGCTCCGCCAGAGAGGAGACTATGGTGTTACAGAAAAGCTCCAATCACAGGGAGCAGGAAGAGGGACGTAATGAAGTTCCTGGCTTCGTTTAGGGGGTCCTGGACTCCCTGCTCCATGCACAGCCTCCTCTGCAGATCTTGAGCAAAGGGCGCAGAAGGCCAAGCAGGCTTCTGGCTCTGGGGGAAGGGCTCCAGGAGGGAGCCAGGGCCCTCCTGGTTCCCCATCCAGTGCCTTTTGGGACTCAGTATCCAAACCTTTTCTAGAATGTCCCTTCTTTCTGGAATACCCCTATATTAAACAGGGCCAGTGGACTCTGCCTGTGCATGGAGGCTTCTGCCTCAGGGGCACCCCATTCCCAGGTAGCCAGCCTGTCCCCCTACGTGGGCATTCAAGAATACTCTGTCCCAGGCTCATGGACGTAGGGCGAATTTCCAGCCCTTCCAGCCCCCAGCCCCACCCCAGCCCTCCCTGACCTCCTCCATGACTCAGCGATAGGCTCTGATTTCTGGGCTTCCTGGCAACAGCCCCTTCCTGGTCCAGGGGCTCATCTGACTTCCCGCCCTCCCCCAGCCATGGGCTAGGCACCCACGGGGGTGTTCCACACAGACAGGTGGACTGGAGCTGAGCTGCCTCCCAGGGACCTGTGGCTTCTGGGGTCATTTTTCATGTTTTATTATGATCTAGGGATGGTCAGCAACCAGACAGCCTTCGCGGGGCTGTCGAAGAGGTGCCAGTCTTGATGGAGAGATAAAATACGGCCCGGTGCTTTCTTAATTCTCAGCAGAAATAAAGTGTCAGGCTCCGCTGGGAAGATTTCTCAGCTGGAGCAGGTTCTGTACAGATGCCTGGGGTCTGGAGGGAGATCTCCCTCGGCCAGTGTCTCCTGTCCCTGTTCCAGACTCCAGCCCTGTTCAGCCTCACCAAGGCCTGGTTCTGCCCTGAGGAGGGGGAATGGACAACGTGAGCCTTTCCTGGGGAGAGGAGGCTGTGCCGGGCAGCAGAGATGGTGGTGAGGAAGGGAACAGTGAGAGGTGATGGGTAGGATGGGGGAGGGGCACTGCACCTTGTCCTTCTTCTAACTTTGCCCCCTCAGACCCTGGCCTCTAGGAGCCGCTGGCCACACGGCCCCAGGCTGTCTCTTACAGGTGAATATCATGCTTCAAGGACACTGGAGCCTGCTTCTTGGGGCCTTTTCTCTCCCATGTCTGTTGCTCCTCTCTCCAGGCATCTCCCTCGGTCTTTGTATTATCTTTCCAGGAGGGCGTAGGGCTGGGAGCTGGTGGGACCTAGGCTGGCGTGCAGGTGCCCCCCTTGCTGATTCTCTTTCTGAGGTATTGTCTGTGTCCCTCTATGACCTTCCACCTGGGTTGTGCCTTTGCACGCCTGCAGCAGGGAGTGGGAGGGCAGGGAGCGGGTGGCAACTCAGGGCTGCCCCCCTGGGTCAGGAACAGCTCCCTGAAGGCATCCTGAAGTCTTCTGGGGTCAGTCCTTCGGGGACATCACCAACTCTTACTGTGTTTCTGCTTCCAGCTCAGGTCCTATCACGGGGAGTGAGTGGTTGTGGCCCAGGTTTTGGGGTCCTCCCTGTCGCTATTGCAGCAGAGGGCTGGTGGTGGCTTCTTCTGCCAGTTCTGCCTCCCCTCCCCCTCCCCATCTCTGCCACTTTTTGCATCAACACATATCCATGCATTAAACAAGACATTCCATTAATTTCTTCATCATCATAACTTAAGCTGGGACATACCCTTTAAATATTCATTCAGCTATGAAAACTGGGCATTAAAATTTTAATAATGTCAAGCTCATTTGAACCAGCCTCCTTGGGGACGATTACGATACAATTAGAATAAATACGATGATTGAGCCGGTCCAAAGGCTTCACCTGTCTGTCCAACGTGGCTTCTTGCAGAGAGAGAGGTCTGTGGCCAGTGAGCAGGCAGACAGATTGACAGACAGGCCAGCCTGGCTCTTTCTTGACTCCCCCTCCCCTTCCCATATGCCCTCCTTTGCATTTGGGTTCTCTGTCAGCTCTACCATCCCACAGGTGTCTACGGCTCTCTGCCGCCCCCTAAGGGCTAGGGGACAGCATCTGGGAAGATGGCCCTGAGTAACCCCCAGTTCCAGATACCGGCCTTTTCTTGTCCTCCCAGGTGCAACCTGGACTGGACTCCTGGGCTGGTTCCCGTAGGAAGGCCAATTTCCTGACCATGTGTCTCCTCTTCCCTGCCCCACAAGGGCTCCCTGAGGCTGGAATGAGCAACCTACCAGAGCAGGGCCAGCCTGCAGAGGGGGCCACAGGTCCCTTAGTGCCCAGATGTGTTCTGCCACCAAACTAGGAAGGGACTGACTTCACCCAGCTCCCCTCCCCCTGCAACTGTCTTCCTGAGAGCTGACATGGAGGTTGGGGACTGGAGCTGAGCCCCTTGGCCCCTCACTCCTTAAGCCAGTCCTAGCAAGAGCCCTGAGGACAGCCACTCATGAACTTGCTCTGGCTTCCCTTGGGACAGCCCTCACACCAGCAGGATCCTTAAAGCCCTCCACCTGCCTTCTCAGGCACCTGAGCCCTCTGCTTCACACCAGGCCCCCAGGCAGGTGACCCAGAGCTGTTTCAGAAATAAAAAGACCTGGAAAGTTCTCTGTCACTCCTCACTAGCCATCCTCAACAACCCTCCTCTATCAAGAAGACTTCACTGGTGATCTCTTGGCTCCCTTGGTCACACATGACCTTGTACTACTTTGTGCGCTCTCTCTCTCCTCTTGTAGCATGTGTGTGTATGAGTATGTGTGCGTGTGTATGTGTGTGTGACAAACTGAAATGGGCACTTATTCCTCAAGCAAGAGCAGGGACCCAGTTTCCTACCCACAGACCCCCTAGACACTAACTCAGGACTAGGCTCCCCTGGAGAGAAAGAGAGAGAGTGAGTGTGTGTGTGTACGCACGCACGTGCACGTGTGCATACATGTTTGAGTAGTACTTGGAGGACATTACAGACATCTTCAAAGAATTCATTTCAGCGGGAGACTGGGAATAAACAAGATAAAGGAGGAAACTAGCGTAGTTCGTTCTGTTTTGTAGCTTCTCCATAAACCTCATCCTCCATGTTGCTTTCCAGTCTGTGACCCAGAAATGGCCTTGGAAGATCTGGACTGAAGCCCCGCACAGGGCCAGGGTGGGCAGAGGATGGTTGGGGTCGCAGGGATGACTGTGGTGGCCTATAGGGATGGCCAGGGTGCTCTCCACCCAGCCCCTGAGTCCCCAAATGTAACTCCAGGGTGGATGTTCAAACCTCAGTGCTGAGTGAGGGTCCGTTCAGGCTCCACTAGTACGTGTGAGTACCTGCTGGCACCCAGCTCTCATGCTAACTGGAGGGGCTCACCTCTCCCCAAGCCATGGTGTAGTGTGGCAATGCCTATTTTTCTCTTGCTTTGTTCACTGAAGGTATCTCTTATCTCTCTCCCTTCCTACTACCTCCCTGACTCCTGTTCCTCATTAGTCCCCACTGTTTGCTCTCATCCCCTCAAAGAACCAACTTTTAGATTGTCTGCCCCCCAACCCAGCACATATCAGGGTCGTGGAAACAGGGAAGCAGTGGACCCTGAATGCTGGAGCCCACTGGGATATCTATACCCCAAGCCAACAGCATCATCGCTCTGGGAAGAGAGATACAATCAGCAAGGCTCCTTCTTGTTCAAAAAGCAAGGGGGAAAGCGTCATGAAAGCACAACTTATAAAATTTTTCCTTTTTTCCCTCAGTCTCTCTCTTTCTTGGCTTGTCATGGTCTTTTTTATTTGCTGTTTGACGTCGTTTTAAGTAAAAAGAAATATAAATTTTAAATTATTAGCCTAGATCCTACCATTCATCTTTATTTTGTGTGATGCCAGTTTTAAATGCAAATATCAGGACATTTAGCTCCTATGCAGAATCACCAAAATTACAGTTTGTTTTCTGTGGTTTGTGCCTGGAGGATGCCTTGAGCTGGCCAGAAGAGACAAATGCAAGCCAGATTCAGGAAGGCTGAGGAGGAAGACAGAGTCCTCTGAGGCATGGAGATCCGCACAGGAACCCAGATGCCCACCCTACAACAGTGTGGGGGAGCATCTTAGGCCTGAGGACTGCCGGGCTCTCCTTTCCACTGACCTCCCCCCCACATGTTGCTACCTCGCCTAGCCTAGAATGGCCCCTTGGAAGTCAAACTAGGCTTCACCTCCACCCAGGGGCCACCCACTGCCCCAACCCACAATAGATGGTCAACCCTAAAGTTGTTGCAAATCTTCTACCAAGACATGCTAGATGGGGGCAGAAGGCTTACCCTTGCTAAAACACGGCCTCTGTTGGCCAACCAGACATGCCACAGTGCTGTCAGCTTGGGTGTCCCTGGGGGAGTAGGCCTGACCCAAGCATCCCCTAACCAGCGCCCAGGCCACTGCTGGCCAGCCTAGAGGGCTGAGGGCTGGCTTGTGGGGCCCAGAATGTGCACGGATTGGGCAGACAGTGTGGGGGGGGGGGAACCTCGCATATGCCAGAGGCGGCAAGTCCCCTACACATTCCTTCCTCCCACAGATTTCATTGACTTGAGCCATAAGTACAAAGAGAAAATTTTAAGAATTTCAAGATGGCAACTGCAGAGCACTAAACCCCACGCATGTGACTCTTCTGAGCAAGGAGCCTCCGCGTCTGCATGGGCTGTGTGCCCATGGAGCTACCCTACAGACGATGCCTTCCTGGGTCCCCACCTCCCCGGAGTTCTCTCCATCGACCAACACTAGGCACCAGGCATTCTCTTGACCAGGAGGAGTTCTCAGCATTGCTCCTGCGACAGAAAGATCATGACTCGAAGATTTATGTTTTGAAGATGAACCTTGGGCAACTTTGGGAGAATAGACTGAGAATTCTCCGTCTTTGGTATAAAAGGCTGGGGATGAGAAAGCCACCACCCGATATGGACAGAGAAGAAAACTCAAGCGTGAGATCACAGGGACCTATGTGGCTGGCTCCCCAGCGATTCTGCCCTCTGCCCGGACCTGGCCTTTATGGCACTTAGCCAATAGTAATTCACAATTAATGAATGGAGAAATTGTTTGTTTAAAGCCCCAAGAAGGCAGATTCTGAATCCCATGTCCTGGTGGATTCCCAGGACTGTGCCTAGTAGGCTTTCAGGAACCACGGAATAAAAGAATGAGCCCCCACCCCATGGCTTCCACTGTCCCCTAGTGAAAAGGGATTGCAGGGGAATGGCAGAAGCAGTGCACATTATTTGCAGCTTCTTGTAAATATACTAACATTTTAATTATCTTCTTAATAAATCACATATGGTTCCTTACATACAGAGGGGTTAGAAACTCTAGGAATCCCTTCTGTCGTCACCATAATGTTCAGACTTAAGGACAGACACCCCAACAGTTAGTGTAGAGGGCAATTTGCCCTCACTGGAGACCTCTGACCTCAGTCCAGTCTCTGAGGTGCACCTGGCCAGACGAGGTGGTGGTGCCCATCCCAGGGCCTGGAGGGTCCTATACCCAGGCTGCCCCGTGGTTGTCTATGGGCAGCTCTAGCTGCCCTTTCTCCTGGCTACCTCTCACCCCTCCCTTAGGCCTCAGCTTCCCCCTGGGCCTTGCAACCTAAATGAGGTGTTCTTTCAAGCTTCCCATTCTTTCCTCCAATTGCCTCACCACAGCATTACTATCCCAAACTTGTCGACTTATTTGTTCAATGTCTGAAGGCCCACACCCATTTTGTCTTCCTGCTGAACACACAGAACCCTGCGCACGCCCCATCACCAGACTTGTTCCCTCTTGCCTCAGCCATGCCCCTGGGACAGGAGTGTCCAAAGGCCAGAGGTGGTCACCTGCTGGACAGCTCTGTTTCCGACCCAGAGGCCCTCCTCTCCAGCAAGGTGGGGCTGTGGTACCTTGGGGTGAGGGAGGGTTTGTTGAAGCTCCGATCCTCGATCCTCATTTAAAGAGACAGTGAGCACAGACCAGACAGAAGAACCCGGGGTTATTGTTAAAATATGCAAATCCATAGCCCATTGAAATGCAAACCCTCCAGATAAGATTTTTTAATAAATCTGGTTCTGCTCCCACTCCCCGCTCCGAGGAGGCCATCTGATGCTTGTTGGGTCAGGACACAAACCGGCATGTAGGTCCCGCTAGCTCTTCACCCCTCTTCTCATTTAGATCGCTCTGCTAGGGGCAGCCCTGGGTGGGGCTGGCTGCCAGCCCAGGCCCTCGGCCCAACCCTCGGCAAAGTATTTGAGGTCACTGCCAAGTCACCCACAGAGCTGCCTTTCCCTGTCTCTGTGCTGGTTACAAGGCCCCCCTTCCTTACTGTCACTCTCACCTCCTCTCATACCTGTCTAAGGAGTAGAGTCCTAAGCCCTGGTGACCTCTCCTCAGGGAGACTTCGGTGACTGGGTCCACACAGCCACTCTTGTCACTTTTTGAGCCATCGCCTCTGGACTCACTTTGCTGCTGTCACAAGTGGCCCTTAAGGGGACAAAGGGCAGGCAGATGACAAACAGCACAGACGCCTGACAACCTTGAGGACTCGGCTGTGACCCAGCCCAGGCCTGGGCCTGTTGGCTCTGGGTCAGGACATGATAGTATGCAGACCTGCGTGGGCTACTGCCATGCGCCTGGATGGGGACTGAGAGGCATCGGTGGTGGTGGCAGGTGACACTCGTCCTGTCCTTCCCAAGCTCCAGACCTCACGCCAATCACATGAGGTGGCTCATGTCCTCCAGTCTTCCAGAAGCCAAGCGAGCCGGATGAGCAAAGTCACAGGGTACCAGGGTATGGACCAGGGCTGGGCATTCAAGGGCAGAAAGCCTGGGTGAGCAGAGGAGACAGGGTGCCAGCAGGGTGCCAGGGAGTGGGAGGAAAGTCTGGGGCATGAGTGCACGGGCAGTCAGGCAGAATGAGGGGGACCCAGGGAGGGGCTGAGCTGGTGCTGTGGGCCCTGGTGTCCCCTGTCAGTCTCCAGCAGGGACAACAGAGCCCACCAGCCGCGTTCAGAAAGAATAAGCTTGCAGCGGCGTGCTCAGGGAAGTGGGAGTCTGGTCAGGAACGCTGAGAAGTGCCTGGTGAATGTTTAGATCAGAACCGGCCTGCGCCGTCTGGGTCCCCTCCCCATGTGTGGGAAGACAGAAGCAGCCCAGGGCTCATGCACAGGACGTACTTGATGGATGGGAGTAAAACTTCCCCAGCCTGGCTTTAATGCCGGGATCCAGACGGTCCCTTAGCCCCAGCCCCAGCCTGGCCTCGGGAGCGTTCCACTGGGGAGGGGGCGTGGGGGAGAAGACGGCTGGCTCCCAGCGGGAGACGTGGCTGGGGGCAGCGCACGCCCTCTCCGGGAGGGCGGCCGGAGGCGGCTGGCTGCCGCTCCAGGCATCCAGGGGTGGGGAGCGCCGAGCGCGCGGGGAGGAGGCGGGTGGGGCGCCGAGCCTCCGTCCCAGCAGCCCCCTGGGCGGCCGCGCAGCCTCCGTGGTCCCGCCCCCCCCCCAACAGGCGCTGGGCAGTTGCTATGCAACAGGCTGTTCTGCTCTCCGGCGCCCAGCGAACGACGAACAGCGGCCAGAGGACTGACGGAGCCTATTGGTGGGGCTGCCTCGGGCTGCCCCCTCTCCTTCGCTCGGCTTTCCTCCCTCTCTCCTATCCCCCTCCGAGCCTCCACCCTCTCCTTGCTCTCCGCAATCTAAGTTTACACAACGCTTTCCCCTCACTTGCACATGCAGGGCGGCGGCGGGGCCGGGGAGGGGGGGGGGGAGTTGGCACAAGCAAAGGAGGTGCCGTCCCCAGCCCCCGCCTCCGGGGGCCATCAGAGGTCTCTTCTGCGTGTTTCCAGGAGGGGGACCCCCTCACCGCCCTTCCACTGCAGTGGGGTCGGGGTTGGGGCCATGTGTGTGGGTAGATGTGGGTGGCTGTGGCAGGTAAGGCGGACAGGAGGATACAGGGAGAAATCGCGCAGATGGGCTAACATATTCCCTGCCTACCCGGCAGGGCTCCCTCAGGTCCACACAGCCAAGGGCCGCCGGTCTCTTTGTTTCTGAGCCCCGTGTCCACCTCACCTGCTCCCACCAACACGCCAGGGCTGCCTGGCAAGGGAGGGAGGACCCTTGCAATCCTAATTAAGATCTGCTGCTGTGGAACCCAAGCTTATTGCCTGAGTGGCCAGGCTGGGTCGCTAACCCTCTTCAGAGTTGGGGAGGGGGGCGAGTCTTTTTTTTTTTTTAACAGCAGTGGATAGATAATTTTGGAGGAAACAACTCCTGATTTAGTTGGGAGGCCTGGCTCTCAGTGCTAGCCATCTACTTGCTCATATGAGATGGGGCAGTCACTTGACTCCTAGAGGCCTAGCCCCCTTGATATCCTGGCAGGATTAATGTGATAGCTCAGGCGAAGCTCTCAGCAGAGGGCCTGGTATTCAGTAAGTGTTCAGTAAATGAACAACAGCTGTCTTCTCTCTCCTTTTACCTTCCTCTCCCAGCTCTTCCCCTTCTCCTCCTCTCATAGTGGGTATTTCCAACATTTTTAAGGGAGTACCTAACATTTAATTTCTTTTCCTTCCCATCTCCTATGCCCTGGGCTCTCTTTCGAACTCTACTGAACAGAAAAGATTGGACGGCCTTGGGGGAAGAGCTGGTGGGGGAGGGTGGGAGACCACGCTCTCCTGAGGCTTCAGCACCCTGAGCTCACTTGTGGCCCCCTTACCCTCTCAAAGTCTCTCCCCCACCTGCCCCAGGTCCTTCCTCTCTACCTGGCCTACCAGTACTTGAGCCTATCTTGAGGTTTATTTATTTATTTTTATTTATTACAAAAAAAAAAAAAAAATTAGTGATCATCACACCCAATGTGGGGCTTGAACTCACAACCCCAAGATCAAGAGTCACACGCTCTTCCAACTGAGCCAGCCAGGTGCCCCTGGAGCCTATTGCTTTGATGGACCACTAAGTTTGTTCTTCCATCCATCCATCCACTCATCCAGTGCTTAGTGAACGTCTCTGTAGGCCAGCCCCTGTTCTCTGGCACAAGGATGGCAAAGCAAACCTCAACGACATGGCCCTTCCCTCCAGAAGCTCACACCTGGTCTGCAAAAGGGCCTTGCTGAAATGGTGTTTAAGCCCTTCCCTTTCCTGTCCCCCAGCCGTGCACCACCCCTTCTGCCCTCAGTGCCGCGCTGCAGCATAACTGAGTCCCAAAATGCCCAGCCACGTGGCCCCATAGTTGGCGGGCACCAGCCACCCATTCACGTGGAATTCCCTTCCTCAGCTCTTCAGTAGCTGCTCCCACACTGCACTGGTGGGGGTTGGGGCTCCCTTCTGCAAGGGGTGTCCTAAATCCAAGCTAGTCAGCCCTAGTGATTATAGAGGACACATCTCCAGCCCTAACCGGCCTCCCTTTGTTTCCCCTCATCTGCTCTGATACCAGAGCTCCACCAGGCAAGTCAAGGCCGTGTTCCAAGGCTACCCTCAGCTGTGTAGAGCTCAGAACTGGTTTCTTCCACCAAAACATGCTCACAGCCCTCCCTTCACATCAGCTCACTGGTCCTTCCCCTGAGAGCTCACACCTCTCTAGGGCCCTTGGCCCTTGAGTTCTGGGCCTCAAGGGGCTCTCTCTGGCTGGATCTGATGTCTCCCAGGCCGCAGAGGAACCACTGCCTTTCTGATTTAGACTCTGAGACTCTTAAGCTGATTTGGCAGGACTGGGAAGGGGAGTGAGCACCCTGGCCCTGGAGGCTGGACAGAGCCCCTCACCTGTGTTATTCAAGGCCCACTTTCTTGTCTGTATTTCCCTTCAGCCTGCCCCTGAGCCAGGTACGAGTCCTCCCCCCCAACCCATCCTGCTCTAGGAGGTTGCTCTGGGACTGTGGACTGTGTTGCCAGGCTGAGTCCCCTCCATGACCAGGAGAGGAGTTCTGCCTTCCCCACCACCCTCTCCTGACCTGGGACCCCTCCTCCCCATCTCCCCACACTCAGTGGGAGGCCTGGAGAGTCAGTCCCCAGGCGAGTTACAGGAGAAAACAAAGCCTACACCAAGTAAATGACAAATCTAGAGGAAATTGCTCTTAATCCCCACACCACAGCCTGATGATGCCGGCCAAGCACAAGCCTGAGTCATCCTAGAAATGGCACCGACATTTGCTTTTTGGAATTTGTTTTGTCTCTGAGCTTTAGATTTAATCATTCTCTCTCTCTCTCTCTTTCTCCCCCTCCCTCCCTCTGCCCCTTGCTCTCCGTTTTCTAATATGAGGCTGCACCGCCAGCTCATCCAAGTCTGTTTTCCTGGCATTAATTAACACAGCTCTCCAGCCTCCAACAGGCTAAATGATGAATCAGGTTAAATTCCAGACAACAGCCGCACACCGCCATCAATTAGCCATCTCTGGGGCAGCTTCATTAATAAGCATCGATCATGGCCCTCCTCCCTGAACACGCCAGGGTCTCTGGGTCATAGAAAGTGCCCATGAGTGTGTCAGGCTTAGGTATGAGTGTGATGGTGTGTGTGTAAGGGCTGGAGAGCGTGAAGGGGGGTGGACAAGTGAATGGGTGTGCAAGAATGTGGATGTGTGAGAAGTGGGTGACTGGGAGTGAGAGGTACAGGTGTGAGGGGACTTGTATGTGTGTACAAGTAAGTGTATGCAGTGTGAGGGGCTGACTGTGGTGTGTACATAAGGTGTGTGATGCGTGTGTTGTGTGAGATGAGGTATATGTGGAGTCGGGTGTGTGTAGGGTGAGGGTATGTGAGGTGGGGTCCTGAAGTGCGTGGGTTTGTTCTCCATGCGGTGCTGGATCCCCCCACTGCCCCACCCCCAACCTGTCTCCACTGAGCCGCCTTCTGCTTCTCTTCCCAATTCCACACCTCTGTGGGTTCTCCCACATGCGGCTGGCCCCTTCCCCTCTCCTCTCTCTCCCATCTGAGACTTTCCCATCCCCTTCTCTTCAACTTGCACACTCCTGGAGACAACTCCAAATCCCCCACCACATCCCTACCCTCTTTCCCTGTCACATTCTAGATCCCCTTGTTCATTCTCCCTTGGCTGTCCCATAGGCACACGAGATCTCCAGCCCAAAGCCTGAGTCCCTCGGTGGGTTGTCTGGCTTTATGAATGTCATTGCCACCACCCATGGCCAGGCTCACACCCTCCAGCACCCTCGGATCCCTCAGGTTGGAATCTGACCCTATTTCAGGCACTACCTGGATTGTCCTGGATTTTCCCCTCATCCTGCCTGGTTCCATATTTTTTGCAGGAAGCAGGACACTTCATGAACCATGAACCGCCCAGGACCGTTTTGGGACTCCCCCAGCTCACAGGCTAATAAAGCCCACCTCCTCCAGGGGTAGAGGTCCCCCTCAGTCTCATGGCCACCCACGCCCACGCCTCCCCTGCATCCAGGTCACCCCCTGTGGTCCCTGGAGGCCATGCTCAGTGCGGGGGCTCCCCGCCGGACTGCGCCCCCTAACGGCTGCGTTTGCGGCAATGGCTAACGACCGGGGCGTTTTTCCTTTCCTCTCGGTTCTCCCCAGCGGGTTAGAGCGCGGCCGGCCCCTCCCTACCTCTCCCGCCGCGGGGGTCCCAGTCGGCCACACCTCATTGGGAAGCATTTTCGAAAGCCTGCTTGGGTAGAGGGGGGGTGCTGGAGTCACGCTCAGACGCTTGCGTGGGACGGTGTCCCCAGGGAGCCCGCGGGCCCTGGCGCGTGCACGCCCCTGGGGATGCACGTGGCCTCCCCAGGCGGCTACCAGCCGACCATCTCCTTAAAGGTTAATTAAGAATCTGAAGCCGGACGGCGTGGTGCGGCCGGTGACGGCGGATGCGGCGTCTCTCCAGACCATTAAACACTAATTAGGTTTGGAAAGTCTATCGAGCTCCCGAGATCTCCTCAAGGCAGGCGCTGGCCCCCGGGTGCCCTTCGAAATGCCAGAGCTGTCACCCCCGACGGCCGGGCCGCCCCGCCTGCCGGCCCCGCGACCCCAGGCTTCAGGCCGGGTCCCGCTTCATTTCTCTCCATCTCATTGTCTCCCCCGTGCCCCGGCCGCCCCACGCCCCCGTCCCGCTCTGCAGCTGGCTGGCCCGGGGTGTCGCGCGACGGCCTCTCTCCTGCGTCCCTTTCCGCGCGCCCCGAGTCTCGCCTCCGTCGCGGCCTCCGCGGCCGCGCCCCTACTGGAGCTTCTGTCCCCTTCCTCGCCCGGCTGCCGGCCTTTCCTGAGTCATCCTGGCCTTGGAGCCTCCCGGGTCTGAGCTCTGCCTCACCCTGACAAAGCGCCTGCTCCAGCAGCCTCTGGTCCCCAGACGCCTGCCTCTCTTTCCAGGCCGCTCTTCACGGGGCTCTAACTTCATTCCCTGCTGCCCGGTTCCACACGTGCAGTTGGGACATCTGCTCCCCACAGCATTCGTTCGTCCCCTCACTCAGTGAAAGGATTTTCACTCCCCTCTTGATTGAAACCCTGCCTCTGTCTCAGAGGACCCAAGGGGGAAATGCTTCCGTCTGGGGGCGCCTGCCCCCAGGCCAGGGCAAAAACGCAGGTGAGGGGTCGTTTTCCATCATCCCCACCCCCATCTTTAGCATAAGCAGCTATGTCACAGGGCGAAGGGATTTCCACCCAGTGACAGAAACATGCTCTTGTCTGAATCTAACCAGGAAGAAAGACAGATCGCTCCACCCACTCTCAGTCTCCCAGGCCACGGTGTGGAATTTTTGGTGTAGTTCTAGAAAGTTGTGAAGTGGAAATCAGTTTCTCTCCAATAGACCCTGCAAGGTGCAAGGGCTGTCTGTTATTCTACCTGACATCCCGCCCCCTCACCATGTTAATGCCAAGCCCAGCCGAGAGACTATCTCTGTGACCACCACCATGTCGTACAAACTGAAGAGGTTATGGCTTAACTCAAGGGATATCACTAGTGGTGAAATTCTGGGTGCCAGATTGGTGAGGCCGAAGGGGGAAGGTTGTGGGTGAGGTGGAAACTTCTCCTGGCTGCTCACACCACAGGCGATGGGCAGCCCCCTACGGCCCTTCTACACCAGGCCACGTGATGGCACGGGAAGAGGAGAGCTGGCTCTGCCATGACCAGCTGTGTGACCTTAACTCAGTCCCTTCACCTCTCTGTGCCCCAGTTTCACGGACTTGAAAGTGCAGGAGAGAATGATCTATCTTTACAGGGCAGGGCTGTGAGCAGGAAAAGCCACGCGGGCAATAGTGCCCAAGACCTGCCTTGACATAGGTTAATTTGCTTCCTTCCATCTTCCTCTTTGGACAGTGTCCGGCACATCTACTCCTTCGAGGAAGGCTGGAAAAGGAGATGAGCGGTGTCCTATCATTCGGGCCCATCCACTCACCTTGGCCCCAGCCCCCCAGTCCCCAACATCCTCTGACAGGCAGGGCTGAAGTGGGCCTGTGGGCACAGAAGCCTCAGCCCAATTGTACAAGCACAGAGTATTATGATTGCATTGATTTCCATCATAAATCATATTTCCTATCTTCTGCCTCTCTCTCCCACGTGCCCCAAGTTAAGCCTTGGTATTTTCTTTAGCTGCTGCCACTGTCGAGCCTGGAGATGATATTAGGATAATGATGATAAATTTTACCCTGCTGCCAAGCCACGTGTGGGGAGGGGGAGTGTTTGCCCCCTAAATGGATCCCTTTACTATGTCTGCTGGGTGTGGGGAGAGTGCTCATCTGGGCTGGGCTGGGAGTATCCTTGCAACTGGACACATGGACAAGTGTGTGCCTGTGCGTACAGTCATGTGTGTGTGAGGGCCTGGAAGTCTTCCCAGCATGTATTCTGTGTGGACACACGGTTATGCTCATACCAGTGAATGAACACATGGCAGCAAGCAAGGAGATGAGAAGGGTGCGGGAGAGGGAGGGAGGCGGTGGGTCGGCGGGGAGGTCTGTGCTGAGCTCCCCAAGGTGCAGCTACTCCTGGCCCTGGTGCACATTTCCTACCAAACCCCAGGCTTGGGAGACACAGTCTGCGCCCAGGCTGGGGCACCCATTCTGACCTCACAAATGCCGCATCTGCTTGGAGGCTGAAGCTGGTTTACAGCTGTCTGAGCTTTCGGGCTTATGCCCCTGCCAGTGGGGCGGGCTCAGCACTGGCCGAGCAAGTGGCAGAGATAGTGGGGCCCCAGGTGCAGCATGATAGCATTTCTCATGGGGCTCTGGGCTATGCTCCATGGGGTGAGAGGTCCCAGAGGAGAATCGAGGGCCAGCCTTAGAGCAGGAAGCAGATTCAGCAGGGAGTGGCCTTGTGGTTGATCATTCATTCATTCACTGGTCATTCATTCATGCATCCATTCAACAAGTATTCCTGAGCTGAGTTTCCTCTCCTGTTCCCCAGTCCCACACGCCTGAGAATGACCTCCGGCAGGAAGTGTCCCTCATCTTTTACACCAGGGCCTGCCAGATAGAGATCCTTGGGCAGAGGTCTGTCAGGGTTTCTCAGACACGGGATAATATCCATTTGGACCCACATTTTACGGTGGTGTCTGGGAGCTACTCTACAAGAGGTTAGAGCTGGGGTGGGGACATCACACTGTCTCCAAAGGGCTGGAAAGCAGTGGTTTGAGAGTACGTGGATATCACCCTGCTCCAGGAGTCAGCATGTAGCTGGAACATCTCCTGTCCAAAAAAGGCTCAGGTCACCTGTCCCCTGGGGTGTGAGCTCCTGCAGATCCCAGAGGCGCCATCTGTGTGCACAACCATTTAGGCTGCTTCTGCCTCGGATTGTGTGATGATGACGGAAAGTGCTCCAAGGAGCCAGAAAGGCTAAGGTTTCCATCACAGTTCTGCCTCCTAATGACTGTGTGACCTTAAACATGTTGCTGGACTTTGCTGAGCCTCAGTTTCCTCATCCACAGAAAAAGAAGCGATAACCCTTGCAGTCAAAGTTGTTACGAGTGTTATATTATTCACCTGAAGCTGCCAACAATACTCGCCTCCCAGCAGGCACCTGTTTCCTTGTTTCTCTAATGGATACCTGAGGCCAATGGGCTCAAGAATTCCTCCCGCAGGAAGTCTGCCCTGATTAATCCCTCACCTCTCCCACTGATCTGGGACTCGCTGCCAAGATGCACACATTCCCTTTGTTTGTGATCTACCCATAAATGTGTGTCTTCAGACGCATGGTCTGTGGCGTTCAGCGTGTGTGTGTGTGTGTGTGTGTGTGTGTCCCAGACTATGAGGATGAAGGGACATTTCTCCTCCTCCAACTCCCTCTACCCAGCCACCTAGAGCCATCCCTCCTTATGCTGTCCTTAGAAGGCTGTGGCCATTTGCACCCATACAGGAATTTGGGCAGTGCACACACACACACACACACACACACCCAGACCCAGATACAGGGGGTACATGACAACCTCTCTCCCTCCTCTCAAGTCCTTGTGCTCCCTGCCAGCACTCCTTGGGGGCCCTCAAAGACGGCAACCTTTTCTGAGTTGTCTTAGCTTGGAGAGCACAAGGGCTGGCCCCCTGACTGGCTCCAGGGTCAGTCTTCACCTGTTATAGAATAACCAACCTCTTGCTTTCTATGGCAAGAGAGTGTTTCCTTTGACCAATTTTCCCCATCCTTATTAGGAAGTCTATTGGATTGTAATATGATGGATTGTAGTATGAGCCCCAGCGTCCTCCCCCTGTGGGGTGCCCAGGGCAGATGTGTGTCAGTGTGAACATGCACACCAGCGGGGCTTGCCTGTGGAGCCAGCCCGGTTCTCACAAGGAGGGGGTCCTGAAATCATGTCAGCAGCACCTAGCCGGGCGAGCCTGAAACGGCACAGGATGACCACAGGGGAGGATGAGCGGTGTGCTGAAAACAGACCAAGAGCAGTCAGAGACACAGAGGAGATGTGCACTGCTATGCCTGGGCGGGCCTACAAACGGTGCTCTCCACCCTTATTTCCGGAAACTGTATTTGGTGAGAAGAGGTACAAAGGAGTATGAATGGGAATGGCAGTGTTTGTGTCCACATGTAATTGCTGGAGTTTTTCTGTGAGGCCCTGTGTGCAGATGGGTTGGGGCCACTGTGTCACAACCAGCACAATAGATGATTCTGGGTGTAAGGACCTGGGATGTCACTTCTGGGTGTGACATCTCGGAGGCTCCAAGAAGCCTGAAACCTCAGAGGGTGCAGTGCTCCAGACAACCACCAGATGGCGTCCGGGTGCAGTCTAAGGTTCTGAGCTGTGGGTTTTCTGGCTGGCTTTGTGTTCAGCCTCTAGGCCTGCCCTGGCCCAGGGTGGGTAGGGACACTGTGTGTATACAGGGGTGGTCAGGAAGGAACCGCCTGCCTGCTGGGCACCTGTGCATGTACACAGGGTGGCCAGTCTGTGCACATGGCATCTTCCTTCCTGCCATGACCCCCTGGGGTTGGCCCACACTGGGTACCCTGCAAGTCCTGGCTTTCCAGGGTTATGTGTGAGGAAAGGGGCTGGGTAGCTGTGTTGAAGCAGGTCCCATCCAGCATCCCCACTCCCCAGACTCTCACCTTTCCCTCCTGCCAGACTGCCTTTCGCTGTGGCAGGTCCCACCTTCCCTCCTTTACCCAGGATGTTCCCTCTGCTGAGACCAGCCCCTCTCCAGCCAAGCTCCTACCCATTCTTCAAAGACTTCAGTCTAAGACCGTCCTTCTCTGGGAAGCCCATCAGAATCTGCCCATTTCCCTCACCACCGGCTTTGTGCTCCTTCTCTGACCACCCACGGCCCAGGACTGTGTGCTAAGCCTGCACTGTTTAGCCACTCCCTATGGTTCACTCCTGAATCTTCCCAAGAGGCTGAGTCCTGCAAAGGCAGGGTCATGTGAGGATGGGATGGGCACTCCGGTAAAAGGCAGATCACTGGGCAGCACTTTTCCGACCTTGCCTGCCGCCCCCCCAGTGTCCCAGGGAGCCGGTGCCAGGACAGGCTGTAGGACTACACCCTGCAAACAGTCCCTGGGGCGGAGGACAAAGGACTTCCTGTAGCTGAGCCCTGGGGTAAGGGGCTTGGGGACAAAGAGGTAACAGGGACCACAGTGACTTCTGGGGGGCTGTTGTCAGACCCACTGGGGGGCTCTGCAGGGTCCAGGCAGGTATGGAAAGGCGGTGCTAGTGTAGTTGCCACAGGGGGAACTTCAGCTGGACTTGGGACAAAGCCGAGCTTGTGGGGACGGAGATGAGGAGAGCCTCTGGTGTGAGGCATGAGGGCCCTCTCCCTTGGAGTTAACAGGAGCCGTGATCCCCGTGTGCAACCTCACGGCTTTCTGGAGTCTCCACCGTGTCCTGCTCTCCCTGCACTAACCCCATGTTATCTGCCGGCACAGGGCTCTCTGAGACGTGAGCCGCTCGTGAACCTGAAGGCGGGAGCTGTCACCGTTCCCGCTTGACAGATGAGGGACGCGTGGCTGCGGCGGGGGACTCAGGCCAGCGTCCCGACAAGGGGCCCTGAGGCCACCTGGATTTCATCCCCAGGGATGCACACAGGAGTTGTGCCCCCCTTTCTGAAGCCACTGAGAAGGGAGTGTGCCCTCCCTGATTCCATCCGTGTTCACAGCCCACTTGAAACTCTTTCTGTTTGTCTGGAGTCCATACAAGCCCCTGTGGGCAGAATGTAGGACCCAGAGAAGGGGGAATTCCAGCAAGAGAGGGGAGGGGAGCCATGATCACGAGCCCTTCCGGAGACCCTAGGTGTCTCTCTCTCTCTGGTGGGGTTGGAGTCCCACGACTGGAGGCACCCCTTCCCCAAATGGAAGCTGCAAGAAAACAAGGAGGTTGGTTTTTGTTTATTTTGATTGTCTGCAAAAGATCCTAAAGGGGAGATAAATTTGGGGGGACAAGAGAGGGATGAAGTCAAGAGAGAGGAGGATAGGACGGAGGAAGCAAGAGGGAGAGTGAGATGCCAGGGAGCCAAGGCCAGAGCAAAGGGTAAAACAAGGGTTTGACTTGGAGGGACTGCTGCAGCCAGCCTCTCTGGGCCCCCCGCGGGGGCGGGGGGAGGGGTGAAGTGGGAGAGGGGGACACGGGCTCTCCTGGGGGCTGGCAGCAGCAGCCAGTGCCTGGCAGAGGCTCCACAGATGTTTACATTAACCCAGTGCTTGGGTCTGGGGGATGAGGGGCTGTTTGCTCCTCGGAGGGTGGCCTGGGGGATCTCTAGAAGGACTCCCTTGGGAAAAGCTGGCTCCTGGAAAGCTGAAGGGGAGGAAACCACATGGTGCCCCCCCACCCTCTCCCCCCACATCCTGCTGCTCCAGGCTGAAGGATAGATGGAAAGAGGCCCTAAGGAGGCTGGGAAGCCCTGAGACAGAAACGCAAGTAGCCCATCCTGAGGCCCCCGGCCCCTCTTGGACACCTGGGGACCCACGTTCTCCCCCAATCACCCAGCTACCTCCCTAAGTGCCAAGGCGGTCAAGACGGGCTCTGCCCCTCCCAGCACGTGCCTGACCGCTGCACCCCCAGGAGTTCTGTCCCAGTTCCTGGAGTGGCAGCTGGGCAGGTTATACACATTTAATTACTAGTAATTAAAAAACTGATTACTCTAAATGGTGCCTTCCTGGGGAGAGACATGCTGTGCCCGTCCTCCCGGCCTACCCCAAAGGCCACCTCTGGGGCGTGGAGCGGGGATGTCCCACAGTCATCTCCTAGGGAGGGTGGGGGACTAAGGGGCTCCCCTCCAGGCCAGAACAGCGCCTACTTCTCTGGCTGGCCCACCCAGTGCCTTGATGCCACACGGTGACCACATCTCCCTGCTGGGTGAGTCACAGGCACCCCCGTCTTCAGGTTCCCTTCCCAGTGCACATCCCTTGGGAAGGTGACACGCTCCGAATGTGGTTAAGTCAGAAGGAAAGCCCCTCTGTAGGGAGGCCCAGGGAAGACAGCGCTCTGGGCCCCTAGGGAGGAGGCCGAGGAGCCCAGAGTGAAGAACAGGTGTGCCTGCAGCCAGTTTCACACGTGGCATCCCGGGATTGACGGGCTGGTGTGGGACAGAGGGTCAGTGAGCACCCACGCCGTGCCAGGCACAATGGTTCCCTGTCCTGATGGACCGTCCATCCCGGGATGGCGGGTGGGGGTCACGGATCCAAGCAAACTGTGTACCAACGAGGGCAGGCCGTGAAGGGCTTGCAGAGGCAGGGATGGGGAAACAGTGCGAGCGTGGGTTGCCAGTTAAGTTAGGGCAGTGGGAGAAGGCCTCTCTGAGGACGTGACCCTGAGGGTATGCTCAGGGAGCCAGGGGGCAGGGGAAGGTGGGGAGGGCCCTTGACACAATGGGATCTGCTTGTGCAAAGTCATGAGGTAGGGCAGAGGGGTAGGGGTGAGGAGTTTCAGAAGGGCTGGGGTGGCTGTGGGGGGCAGAGCAGGCTTGGGCTGGACTAGGGAAGGGTCCCAGGACTCCACCCAGGGAGTCCTTATGACAGCAGCCCTGGGGAGTCACAGATGGACTTGAAGAAGCAGCACCTGGCCTGAGCTGGGAGGACCCAGGGGAGGGCAGGAGGGGAGAGGGTGCAGGGGGATGGGAGTGGTGTGGGCTGCCCAGAGGGAGGGGTTCCATGAGGTGGGGCAAAGCCTGAGGACAGGTCCTGAGGCTCTGAAGGTTATCTCAGGGGCTCTCTGGGCCTCCCACCAGATGCCGGATTCCCCGGGGCTGCACAGAAAGCTACAGGCTCTGAGGCATCTCAGGGAAGAGAAGGGGGAGCCCCAAACACTAGTGTGCACCAGACTCTCCAAAGTCTCCCTGCGACTCCACCCTTCCTACCCAAGTGGGCTCGTGACAGCGGCCACGCAGAGAAGATTGATCCCTGGCCTCACACACAAGATGCTGATGCACAGCTGTGCTCATCAATCAGAGGCCGTGAGGCCAATTAGTCATTTATTAATAAGGGGCTTGCAAGAGCCTCCCCTCCCCACGCCAGCCTCGCTGTGCCTGACTATCCACTTTTATCCTGGGAAGAGTCCTGGCACGCATCTCCCTGCTCCCTCCCCCTCATGGCAGGTCTCCTTCTTCCACAGAAAGGCCTGAAGCAGCCCTGCCCTGGCTGGAGGTTCCTCTCTGGCCCCGCCCACCTCACTCTCACCTGTGCACCCTCTGGGTGGTAGCCTCAGGCCCCACACCTGTCCTCCACCAGCTGGGGGTCGCCCTGGCTCCCCTGGGCTAGAAGGGCCAAGAAGGAAGTGTGAGGAGCCAACAGACCCCTGTCACTGAGCATCTGGGGGTGTGTGAGGGCAGGGGTCTGGCTCTGGGCTACAGTGGTGGGGGGTGGAGGAGCCAGCAGGGCCTGAGGGCTTCCTGGAGGGGGAAGGAGGGCAGGGAGCAGAGTCTGGTCAGTTGGCTGAGGCCTTTGGCCTGCAGGGCAGCAGCAAGGGTTGGTTCTGGGTCCTCAGGTCGGGGTTCAGGTCAGGAGGGGGCCTCCCCAAGGGCTCCCCTTGTCCCTTCTTTCAGCTGATTCTAGAGCCCCGACTCAGACAGGGGCCAGTCGGGTGGCTTGGGGTGCCCGGGAGAGAGACTGACTTCTGGGCGTGGTGGGGCAAGGGTACCCAAGGTTGGCGTGGTGTTTTTACCCCAGCCTGGCCTCCAGACCTCCCGCCCATCCCTGCCCCCTGCCCCTGTGCTCTGGGTCCTGAGGTCCTTTCTCTGCCTCCATCTACCTCTACCTTTGGCTCCCCTTTCTCTCCTCTGAACAGCTGTGCGGGGAGAGTATGGAAGTCGGTTGCCATCTGCCCCCTCTTAGGCTGTTTCCTCATCTCCTAACCAGGGCTGAGCCACCTTCACCTGGGCAAGGAAGGACTCAGAGGAGACCACACTTGACCAGCCCCGAAAATCATCAAAAATTGTCTCTTGCCGGATCCCTGCCCTCTCACCTGGCTTCTCTATATCTGCCTTCTTTCCCCACACGGAGCTCCTGCTCGGGCTCACTAGGGGTGCCCCCTAGGCGTGAGGGCTGTGTCGGGACCATCTCTGTCATCGCCCCCTGTGATCCCCACCACCCCGGCCTTGGGGTCACAGGGCCCAGGCAGGCTACACCTTCCCTTTCCCACCTGCCTGCATGAGCAGCTCACGGGAAGGACCGAGGCCTTCAGAAATCCTGGGCAAAACTCCCGCTCCGTGCCTTGGCCTTTGGGAACTCTCTCAGCAGACAAAACAATGTAGGGTCATTCCTCATCTCCCCCTTTCCCTTTGCTTTTCTTCTTCTTTACCCTCACACCCCTACTGAGGTAAGGCCCAGACCCTCCCTCTGCCAGGGGAAGAGAAGAGGGTGGTCACCCAGGGCTGCCTGGCTGCGGGAGGAGGCATCCCTGTAACTGTCCCAGCTGAGAACCGGGTGGTACTGGGCCTGGGGGGCAGGGTGTGCACTGTGGGAAAACCGCCCAGGCCAGGCTCACCTTGCGGACCAGTGCACCTCTCCCGCAACCCGCATGGCAGGGAAGTAACATGGTGTGAAGTGAGTCTAGGGCATGTGAAGAGAGCCTGGAGAAGAGCCGCACACCATTGTGGGGTTTATGAGAAGCAGGACAGAGAAGCTAGGCAGGGGCAGAAGGTAACACGCTGCATGGAAACCAAGTCAGAAAACTCGAGACCACGAGCGGGGTCTGCACTGCTTAATTTCCTGAGACGAATCTGGCCCTCCGTTCCTGAACCTGAGTCAAGGAGAGGAACCGACTTGTCCCTTCTCAGTCGGGGGGCGGGGGTGTCTGTGTAGGATCTAACAGAAGCAGGATCAAGGTGGTGGAGAAACTAGGTCAAGGTCAGAGGGCCCAGGCGGCCTGTCAGTGCAGAGATGCAGCTGCCTGTGGGGGCTGGGTCCTTTCTACGGCAGGTTTCTGGAGGAAGGAGGCAAGCTGCAGAGGACCTGAGGCTTAGGTTGAAGCAGGAGAGATGACAGTAGAGGCCTAAGGAGGACGTCCTCTTTTATCCAAAGACGTACCCATTTACCCCACAAGCACGTTTCGACCTTGAATGTTGACCAGCCTCTGTGTAAACTCCAAGGACGCACCTGGAATAAGACAGGCCCTGCCTGTAAATGAGTAATGCAGGCAGGAACGCTGAGGCCAAGGCCAAGGCTTGGGCCCGGCCCATTAGGGCCACAAAGCAGCAAGTGACGGAGGACCTGCTTGAGGACGGCTGGGACGGGTGATTCCAGAAGGACACACGGCAGTTCGCCAGGAGCGCAGGGCTGGGAAGGGCATTTGGGCAGAGGGACAGCTGGTGTGGAGGCTCACAGACAGGACACCCTGTGTGTGTGGAGTGGAGAGTGGGAGCCTGCACGGAGGAGGGGGTTTGCTGCCCAGAGATCACATCGCAAGAGCACAGGAGGGAGGAAGGGGGGTGGGGGTGGGGACCAGGTGAGAGGACCCGTCGCTGTGAGTGGACTTGCTTTTCCCAGGACACTCTGGCAGCATCCAGGAGGCAAGGAGCTGCCTGGCAAGGTGGTCCACAGAGGTCAGGTGGTGGCAGGCAGTGGGATTTAGAGGAGGGATATGCCAGAGGCTGGGCTGGGAGCAAGAACAGATAGAATTCAATGTCCATTTCAGTGGATGAGGGCTATTGGAAATATGGTCAGGCGCAGGGCAAGGGCGGGGGGTTGCCCGTGCACCGTCCCACCCCTGCCCCTCCAGACAGATGAGGACATGCCAATGTGCCTCCTGCAGCCACACTGCCTGGCGGGTAAGACTGTCCACGTGACCATGACTTGACCATTCCAGGAAATTCTCAGAAAGACAAAGTTGCAAGTAACTATCTTATCCGTTGCAGGCACTTCCTGAACATCCATGTTTCTGAATAAGAAAGCGCTTGAGCTTGCCTCCGGGGGACCTCAGGTCATACACCCGCGTAGACCTGCTTGCCTGCAAATGGCCGTTCCTTCCCCTTCCCCTGCTCAAAATGCTCACCTTGCTGTGTCCACCAGTTCCAGGCCATCCCACACGGACCCTAACCAGGACTGGCGCCTTGACTACACGTTAGCGGGCCTTGGTGAGCTGTCCTTGCTGGGCTTCGTTGCCCAGTTTTTGCAAAAATATTATCAACTCAGTTTATGGCGGATCCTTCACCTTGATACCTGATCACCCTGGCCTGCCTGCACCAAGACTCCTGTCCGGTCCGTTTGGCCAGAATGTCCCCTGACCCCTGATGTCTCCTCTTAGGAATTTTCCATCCACTACCCCCAGCCCTGGCTGTAAATTCTCACTTGCCCGAGCTGTATTTGGAACTGAGCCCAGCTCTATACTAAGGTTTCTCTTCTCCCATTGCAATGGTCTCTAAATAAATTCTGTTTTAACCCCTTTAACTACTTACTGTCCAGCTTTGGTTGTATTTCGACAACCCTGCCCAATCCCAGTCAGGTCCCCACATTGCAAGACCCACCTTCAACCATACCCCAATCCTCTAAATACCTCCCCAATCTGAGACACCACCGCCGAGCCCTCCAAGATGGCGGTCACTCACTCTTACTGGGAGAGACCATGGGCTTTGCTTGAGCAGTGGATTATTTTGCTTGTCTTTTCAGGGAGACAGGCTGAAATCAGATGGCCTTTCAAGTGTTGTTTTATCTCTCAAGAGTCTAGAAGTTTCGAAATGTCTGGTTCTGGGCTTGTCAACTTCTCTGTCACCCAAGATTATAGGAGCCCAGTCCCAAGGTTCACAGTATGTCTGACCTGAGTTCTGAGGGTCACCAACGGGAGGAAAGGATGAATCAGGACTCCCCCGGCCCTCCCTCCCGCTCAGGGCAGCAGCCTCTGATGTCCTCACCATCTTCTCCAGGGAGCCCCCACCCAGAGGGCTTCTCCATACTGCCTTGAAGGTGACCCATGTCTCCCTGCAGTCACAGCTTTATCCCTTTCCCCCCTTCTTCTTTCAAGGTTTTATTTTTGGCCAGGTAATTAGCCTAGCTCTTCTCATTAATATTATATTTAAAAAAGAAAAGGTGAGGGTGGGGGAGAGAGGGGGCTTCGAGGGAGGAGCTTGCATATGCCAGTAATTGTCTTGACAGCCGGAGATCCTGGTGCAATGACAGTCTACTTTAAGTGGCCCAATTAGCATAAGAAACGGCTCACCAAAAGTTCTGAAGGCATCGTGTTGATTAATGCAATTTATCTTGCAAACCAGCGGCAGACAGCTGAATCGCTGCTAATGATTATTATATACATTTATACACATTATGTACATGCAGCCTCCTCTCCAAGGAACCGTGCTTCTCCCCTCTCCACCTGCCCGAGCCCCTTGCCCAGTGCATCCCGGCATGGCTCCACCTGCCCCAAACCCATCCAGGTTGCCCGCTGGTGGCCCGTGCTCCCAAAAGCGGGCGATGGGTCGCCAAAATGGGTTGTCTTTGGTATGAAGGGGCTGGTTTTACCCTGAGATCAGGCTGGTGTCCAGAAAAAAATGCTTCCAAGAATAATTTTCACGGCTCCGGTGAAGCTCCGGTGGTCACAGGAGTGGCTGGCAGATAAAGTCAGGACAGTAAGGACTGTGTGGATGTACAAGGTTCTAGAAGCTCAGCCATAGCCCCAGTTTAACAAAAAGGAGGAGGCTATGCAGGTCGGGGTGCCTGGCTGGCTCAGTTGGTAGAGCCTCTTGATCTCTTGATCTCGGGGTCATGAGTCTGAGCCCCACCTTGGGCAAAAAATACATAAAAATTGAAAATAAATTAAAAAGTAAAAAACAAATAAATAAGGGGTAGGTGCAGCATCCTTTTCTGCTCCGACTCAGCCTCTGAGCCATGTGGGTGTACCAGACACCACAGTCCTGGCACCTGCAAGGGCAGGCCGGGCCAGGCAAGGACTCCAAAACAAGCCACGGAGCAGAGTGACCATGACGGCCACCGGTTCTGTGCATTCATCTCCTGCCAGCACCGTCCTCAGAACTTACACACACTGCCTCACCGGCCCCCCACGTCACCTCCTCCCTCGTCTACAGAAAAAAAAAATGCATCTGCCCGGGAGCCCAGGTGGCCTGGCCCCAGAGCCAGTGTGCCCTGAGTCGCCCCTCTTAGCAGCCAAATTCAAGTCAGATTCAGGAAGTCAGATCAGCGGTGGGGACAGGCGGGACGCAGGCTCGAGGTGGCTGGAAAGCTGCCACTTTTGGGGATGGGGTGGGGTGGAAAGTCTCCCCGAGGGGGATGCAGGACCAGAGCTGAGGGGAGGCACCTGGAGATTCTGGAAAAAAGAGGCCAAGGCCCAAAGATGGGACCGGGCAGAACCACATCTCGGGGGCAGTGCTGTGCTGGGAGCTGAGGGACACGAATAGGTCAGGACAACCCTTTATTGAGAGGTTGAGGGACTGGGGTAAGCTCGGCTGGGCATCTGGTTGTGTAGGGAGAGTAAAAACCCCCCAAGAGGACCAGATCCAGCAATCCCAGGGCCAGCGGTGGAGCCGGTAAGGTTGACTGGGAGGCGGGGAGAAGATCTGAGTTGTGGGGAAGGGCGTGAGCAAGGCCCAGGGGAGGTGTGTGGGGCGAGGAGAACCAGCCGGGTCGGGTCGCTCTCCCCGGAGAGAAGGTATTTATTCTCCCAGCAAACCCCTGGTGGCCAGGTTCTAAAACAGGAGGCTTCGGGAAATGAGACGGTGTCGTGTTCACTTAGGTTCCTCTGACTTCTTACCTGTTACCTGCGAGCAGCTTGTGGTAATGGATACTTTGTGAGGTGAGCTAGGGCCCACGACTGAGGGTCTAGGAGAGAAAGGACCCTCACAAGCCTTCCCACCACACCTTCTGTCCATCCTCCAGCGGGCTCTGAGGAACCTGTGCGCAAAGGCTATCAATGCCCACCCTGCGGTTCAGAGCGCTTTGGTGCTTGTGTTGTGTTGTGTTGCGCTGTGGAACCAGGAAGACAGTGCATGAGGCCGCAGGGAGGCCTCTGCCTCCCCGGGAGCCAGGTTTCCATCAGGAAGCCTGCTGGTTCTCAGCAGCTCTCTCTCTGCAGACGTGGAGGTCAGGGCTCCTAAGTTATGTGTCCGGAGGGTGTTCGAGGCAAGAAACCTGCTCCCGCAAAGGCCTGGGTAGGGCGTGCAGGGGCACCTGGGGACCCACAGGTTACCGTCAGGCATGGGGAGCGTGTGTGTGTGCACGTGTGTCTGTGCGTGTGCGTGCGCATAGATGTGGACATGCCTGGAAAGGTTTGACTTGTGTCTCAGCATGGCTGGGTGTGTATGTGACTCTCTCTGGGAAGAAGACAACGTGAACCGGCTTGGGGATGTGAAGTGTAAGTGTATCTGTGAGTGTGCACCAGGCTCTTGGTGTCTATAGACCTGTGAGTGTGTACACACAGCTGAATACCAAGAGGGCGACTGTCTGTGGATAACGTGATTATATCCCAGAGTGCATGTGGTGTTTCTGAGTGTGTACTGGTGTGTACGTGTGTATACGGCTGGGTTTGGAGGCTGAATGTGTGCGTGTGCCTGTGTGTGTGCTGTAATGCAATCAGCTGTAAAGTTTAAACTGAAAACAGAGACAGAGTGCCATGGTCAGAGTGGCTGACATCAGCCTAGGCAGGCTCCCCGGTGGAGGTGGTTTCTGAACCCTGCACTCACCAACCCCCACTGTCCCAGTGCCCCAGATGGGACCAAGAAGGACCCAAAGGCCAGCTCCCTGTGTTTGTGCCAATGCCCTTTGGGGTTAATCCAGGGGCCAGGACTCAGCAGAACCTCGAAGGCCGCTCTGCTCTGCTACAGTGGGAAGGCACAGGGTAGAGGGGGGAGGGTGTTCTGAATGGCCCATAGCCTCCTCTTGGGCCACCGAAGGCCCATAGCCTTCAGCGCCTTGGCTGAAGCCGCGTCTCCACCAGCCAGCCGGTCTGGGGTCTGTCCCCAGAGCCCCTCTGGAAACGTTGCTATGGGTGTGCTGAGACCCCCTTATTTTCCGGCTCAGGTGGCATCCCTGTGGCCTAGTAGAACACCGCCACCTTCCATTTTCTATCAAGGAGCACTGACCAATGGACAAAACTACCTAGGGGCCAGCCTAGCGACTCCGTTTGGTTTTCGATTTTTAATAGGAAAATACAGTGTGACACTCATCCACTTTAAAAATGAAAAACAGGGACCATAAAACTTGATTTAATAAAGACACCAAATAATAAAATATTCTTCTGTTCTGCGCTATGGTAATTGAAAGGAGAGTGACAATGGGTAGGGAGGCCACAAGGAGAAGGAGAACCGGAGGGGAGGGAGTGTGGAACCGGAGAGAGGCTGAGAGAGGCTCAAACAAGAGAAGGTGGTTCTAGGAAAGACAGGCGTGCAGAGAGAAAGAGGGAGGCAGAGACAGAGCCAGGACCCCTCAGGCCCACAGCGGACCCGAGGGTCCTAAGGGACCCACACCAGGGGAGGGCCCTGTGGTCAGCAGCGGCTGTGCGTTTCACACCTGTTCTCACCAAACCTCTGAGTAGTCCAGACGGGTCTTTTATAGAAGAGAAACATGCAGGACAGGGGGCTTCCGCAACTCACCCAGGTTCCCAGCCAAGCCTCGCTCCAACCTTGGTCTCACTGACCCTGACCCAGACCTCTCCACTGGTGGCCCCACCTGGCCCCAGTCTCTGGCTTGGCTCTCCATGCCCTATACCTCTGCTCTGTGCCCCCATGGCCTCTGCCCAAGCTCAGCCAGCCTCCAGCACAGCTCCCTGGCTGACCACAGCAGCACCCCATGGGTCTTCCTGCTGCTACACTTCCCCTCTTGCTGCTGGGCCTCCTGCAGGACCCTAGGTCCAAGCTGCCGGCAGCCCATCTCCCACCCACTGTGGCCCTTCCTCTGGGCTCCAGCCCCTTGTCTCACTAGAGCATGCCGTGTGCTTCTGTGGCCCAATGTCTTTTCAGCCTGAGCTGGAGCCCTGGCAAGGGCCGAGCAGTAGCCCTCCTGGAGCCTGGAGCTGAGTAGCTGCGGGTCGGTTGTTGCCTTGGAGGCTTGTGTGCCCTGATCGGCCTGTCCCACACTGAATGCTCGTTGCCCTTCCCCAGTCCCCAGGCGCTGCCACTGGGCCCTCATCACCTGACCCTCGGATGGTGCCTCAGCGGGTTCCTGGCTCATGCCATTCCCCACTGCTGGGCTAGGCCCCTCTCCCCGATACTGGGGTCGACCAGCTGCAGAGTCAACAGTCTGCACTGAGCAGAAAGGCCGGCAAGCAGGGACGCCCTGGCGTGGCTGTGTGTGGCTACCATGGCGAGTGACAGCTCGCCCTGTGCCGAGCCTGCTCGAAGCACAGCACATAACACAATAAAGAAGAAAAAAAGAAAAAAAAAAGCAGAGCAGGGGTATGGGTAGTATCATCCCCACTAAACAGATGAGAACACTGAGGCCCAGACAGGTGCAAGCAGTTGCCGGAAGGCCTGTGGCTGGTCAGGGTGCAGCCGGTCTGGAAGCAGTCAGCCCAGCTCCAGCAGCACTCCGCGATGCCCTTCCAGAGGAGGGAAGGTTCCCTGTTGTTTTGACATCTGGGTTCTGGACAGGCGTCTGCCGGTCCGTGGGTAACTGTCGCGGGAGCACGAGGGGGTGGCGTGGGAACTGCCTGGGCTTTGAAGCCCCTCGGGCCTGGCATGGAGCCTCGAGACTATGAGAAACCGCCCACCCCAGCTCAGTCTCAGTCTCAGAGGGGCAGGATGAGAACGGCAACGCCTCCCTGGAGGGGACGAAGCCCGGGCCTGGCACAGGCATGGCCCTTCGTAGGTGCTCATTAAATTCCAGTTATTATTAGCAGGCCCCCACAGGGTCCCCAGCAATGCTGGGCACACATGAAGCCTTGAAATATTCAGCTTGCAAAGGCTGTTAATATAGAGCAGTGACTTGTCATTTGTACAGGTACATCTGCGTTTCCACAAGGGTGTTGATCTTTGCAAGTGTCACATTCTTGCCCTGGATCTGGCTCCGCACACGTTATCTACCGAAGGGGCAGAGTTGGACCAAAAAAATTAACCTTGGACATAGAGGCTTAAGGATGTACGGGCCTGAAATTGCTGAATTGGGTTTCTTAGTTGTGGCCCTAGGACCACAGCCCCTGGAGCCCCTGACCTTGCTGCGGCTGCCCTACCACCTGGGGCTCATTCAGCCAAGCAGGCAGAGCTGGGGGGTGTGGAGGGGGGCCGCGCTGGCACGTCTGGTGAAATGCCCTGGGAGAAATGATTTAGACTCTTGTGTTAATGACTTCCCAGGACAACACTCCTGGATATGCAAATCAAACTGTGGGGGCTATAGAAATTAGGCTGCTTCACTTACAATCACACCCTACTTGCCTCGAGCTGTGGCTCCCCAGTGGTGTCTGGGCCCCATGGGCAGGTGGACACAAGCGTGGTGTGGGGAAAGGTGGGCTGGCCCCACCGCCCCCTCTGCTCCACGCCCTATTCCAGCCTTTTTCTCCTGAGGGGTCACTCAGCTCATCAAGGACATTTTAAGTGGCTTTTAAAGCCTTTGCTCAGTCTCAATGGAGGCTCCCCTCAGAGATGCCCAGCCGGGGAGCAGCCTGGCCCATTAGAGCTGCCGCAGCCTCAGCCCCTGCTGCGGAGGGCAGGGCGGGGCTTGGGAGGGGACTGAAGAGGGCCTAGGGGACTCCCGCCTGCCGCAGAAGATGGAGAGCTGGAGGGGAAGCCAAGGGGAGCTTCAGAGAGCAGACCCCGTGCACCCCAACGTCCAGGGGGCACGGACACTAGTCATCGCCACAATGCTGCTGGAGCAGGAAACGAGAGGATCAGAGAAGCCCTGAGGTCACACCAGCAACCCCCACCCCGGCCTTGTGGTCTGATAAAGGACCCCAAAGTCCCCTGTGTGCAACACGTGTTTCCCCTGATGGATGTTGTCTCTTGGTCTGGGTGAAATGAGGAAAGGGCTCTCAGTGGAGCGGGACCTGGAGGAGAGGCAGACGACCCCCGGACCTGCAGGGACTGGAGAGGACCTTTAATTCAGTGTCCGCTATACAGGCTCCCGGGCTAGACGCCCCACTCCCGCTCCGCTGGGGGGGCGGGTGGAGGTTTGTTTGTTCCAGGCCCGCCGCAGCTCCTCCTCCTCGCACCAAATGGCATTTAAATGTTAATCAAGTCAAGGTTGCCGGTGCTCCACTCCTGGGAGGCAGCCGAAGGTCAAGGCCAAGCCTGAGAGGCAGTCCTACCTGATCCCGGATTGGCAATTCTGCAGGTCCTTTTAGCCCGGGGCCTGGGGCCTGCGGGACTCTGTTCGCAGGGAAGGGGCCTGGCCCGCTGAAGGCCGGGAGTCTGGGACACGGGGCTGGGTGTGGTCGGGGAGCCCAGGGCCCACTGCCCTGCGGGACCCGGGGAGGACCACAGGGCGGCCACAGCACTCTGGAGTGGATTTTGCCTGGATAGATCTGAGGGGCCCCGGGGTCAGAATAAGCCCCTGGGACACTGCTTTCCTTGTTGGCCCTTCCTGAATTGAATTCACTGAGCCTTTCTCCTGGCCCTGTGATCCCCACAGCCCCTCCCTCCAGCTCCTGTGACTCTGCCTGCTCCCGGGCCCTCCTCCTGTGTCATTCTGACACATCTCTCGGCACCTGGACCCGATGGCTGGCTCAGGGTTCGAGAGCATGGCTCAGGCAGCGTCCCTCTCTGGACAGTGGACGGTATTTGCTCACAGCCCCTGGGGCGGGGGCGGGGGTAGAGTATAGGAGGTGAAACTCAGCAAAGAGACTGGCACACAATAGGCCTTCTCTAGACTCCTCCAGTTTCTTCCTCTGGGCTATCCTCGATTCTCTCTGCAACTCATTTCTCTCCATGTCTGGCTTTGGCACACACACCCCTCCCCCAGCCGGAATGGGCTCCCCCTCCCCCCAGCAGCTGGAGGGAGGGCTAAAGAGCGGGGATGTCCAATGGGCACAGATGCCACCGGGCCTTTAGAGAGGGTCCCGGATGGACGTGTGCTTGGGGGCAGGGAGCGGACAGCAAGCTGACTGAGACTGGAAGATTTTTGAAAAAATCACTAGTGGCCTTGCAACAAAAGAAGAGAACTTCCCACCCAGGCGATGTTTTCATGTACAGACATTTATCACCTACCAGGACACAGACAAGAGATAGGAAGGGAGGAGACGTGTTTCCAGGTATCCAAAATCCGCATAAAGAAAATCAGTACATGTTTAAGAAGAAAAAGGAAAACAAGTACAAGCATTTTCTCATATCACAGACTTTTCTCCCGCTCTCTCATAGAGCCTCATCCCTCTAACTTTCGGCAGAAGCTTACTGTATTGACGATCTGGGTTCCTCGCATACAGGAGCGTGGAACGGGGCTGGTGTCACTAGACAGTTGCCTGATAGAAGAGGACACTTGGTGGCCAATGACCACGCAGGGAGGAGAACAGAAAGGACAGTCATATTTTGGTGCTAAAAGGGTGTAGGTTACCAGCGATCTAGACTAACTTTGATAACGCAAATGACATTCCTTACCAGAGCTTCTAAAAAGCGGAAGTTCAGGCCCTAAGGTTGTCCCTGTAACTGTCCCCTGCGTGGCCGGGGCAGGCCTCTCACCATTAGGCACTTCTCCCTCTAATTAGCATCCTCCCCGCTGCCCCCTTATGCCCAGCATCCGCCGCATTCTCTGCCCTACTGCACTTGGTCTTCGGTGTTGTCTGTCTATCTATCTGTCTGTCTGTCTGCTTCAAGGACTGACAGGGTGGGAACCACACCCCGCAGTGTGTCTCTGGGCACACCTTGCGTCTCTGGGTGTCTCTGGGTGAGGAGACTCTGGGAAAAAGGGGATCCAGGGAACAGCCTCTTTGTCTGCTGGAGGTTTCTTTGTTCTATGAAGTTCTTCATCCTCGGATCCCTCTCAGTACATGCTTCCCCGGGGTTTGGGGCTGCCAGGTCTGCAGAGCTGCCCCTCACACTGTCTGACACTCGGGCCACCATTGGGGAGGACAGCAGGGAACATGGAGGGGCCTGAGGAAGTAACTGGAGGCTCCAGCTTTGGGGGGCACTTATAACTCCGAGGCCATGCAGGGTTTCTTTTGGGGCACCCTCTCTCTCTCAGGCCAGCCCTCAGCAGCACATACCGTCGCTCAGCCCTGAGTGTCTGCTCGGTCCATGGGGAGGATTTGCCTGATGAACCCAGAATTCGGAAGAAGCATAAGCCAGGCAAAGCAGAACATGTGTCAGAGGCTAAAGTATTCCAAGTAATATAGAGATTTCTCTGTAGTTCTCCTGAGGGGTGCTGGGAGACAAGACAAAGAGAAGGCAGGTCTCTGCCCTCTGCAGACCTGGGAGGGGGGCAGTGACGGGTGGGGGCTGGAGGGAACTCTAGGGGTGACTGAGAGGCAGGAGGGGCAGACCCCTGGTGCTGGAGGAGATGACAGAGGGGGAAGGCCCTTGAGACTGGGGTGATCACTCTGGGGTCGCCAGTGGTGAGAACCCATGGGGTCTTAAAGAGGAGGAGAACTGAGGAGAAGGAAGGCAGTAATGAGGGAGATTCTCGGGGAAAGATTTGTGGGGTGGGGTGGGGTGGGGGAGCAGGGGAGAGCCATGTTGAAGAATGGGGTGGGTGCTGGGCACCAGGGGCTTAGTGGGAGAGGAAGAGTTAGAATACCAAGGGCCTTGAAGTTCAACACTAAAGGCGATAGGCAGCCTCTGCGGGTTCTTGAGCAGGAAGGGAGGAGGAGGTCTTCAGCACCCCTAAGTTGGGAGGAGGGGGGGTTGATGGAACCCTTCTTGACCACCCCTCTCCTACCCCTGCCATGGGGCAGGCACCCTCATTAGAAGTGGGGAGCATGTCCCCCAGCACCTGTGACTGAGGCTGGGAGCCAAGGGCTGGGGAGGGGTCTGGATGGAGCAGGGGAGAGAGATTTCTGTCATAGTCCCTGAAGGGGGTTCGGCCAATTTAAAACGATGTCAACAGCTGAACATTAGATGAACTCTTGAAAAATGACACTTCACAGGGGTGACAGCAAAATCCCGCCCCAGATGCAGGTGATCAGCTGGGTGATCAGGAACGAGGGTGCCCTCTTGACAATGATTTGTGTGACCATAACATGGGGGTTTGGGTCAGAATTTAGAGGGAGGCAGGCTTTAGCTCAGCCTAAGGAAAAACTTTCTAACCCTAAACGTCTCTGACCATGGAATAGATCTTGAGAAGGCCATGTGCTCTCTGTCACTGGAAATGTTTGAGAAGGAGAGGCCTCAGGTGAAGCAGCATGTAGTACCATGTTCTCTGGTTCTTAGCCCTGTGAAGACTCTGCCAGGGTGGATGGTCTCTGTGCTCCCCAAAACAGACCTTGAGGTGCCCAACAGAATAGGGTTTGGGCTGGAATAGCGGCCGGCAGACCTGCAAAGCTGCTTAGAGCACAGAGCACAAGACTGGCCAGGCCTTGAGTCTCACCGTGGTCATGAATGTCCTCCACAGCGATGCCCAAGAGGTCACCTCAGCTGTGTCCCAGGCTCTCTGCTCTTGACTTTCACCCGAGGCTCAAAACCCCACGTAAGTCTTGCAGGATCAGTCCTGCTCCCGCGTTCACAAGGGAAGAACTGAGGCTCAAAGGGGTACAGCTCCCTTGGGGGTGGAAGCAGTGGGGGGCCCACCACCCAAGCTTCTGCTCCCCCCACTATTGTGGAGTCTCCCTGCCTTAAGGGATCTATGCCCCCCTCCAGGCCTCCCTCTCTCTTCTCCCTGCCTCCACCCATCACCCCATCCCCACAGAGCTCTTCTGGGTGCCTCCTTACTGGTTTCCCATTTAAGAGATATTTCCTGAAATCCCTAGTGAAAATGTTAAGCTCTGCGTGATCCAGGAGTAGAGGAGCTGGGAGCCTGGCATCTCAGAAGCCTTTAGAGAAAGATCTGGAGGAGGAAGCCTGGGAGGCTCTAGGGGTGGGTGTCACACTTGAGTTGGGGGGAGGTGTCACAGGGTGTTCTGCTGGGGTGTTTGCAGGAGGAAGTGAGGGAGATGAGGCTTAGGTAGCCAGGAGACTTCCTGGAGGCGGTGTGACCTGAGAGCTAGAACAGATGGGCAGGAAGGAAGCAGCATAGTCAAAGGTGGGGGTTGGTGGTGGTGAGAAGGATGGGGAGACAAATATGGGGAGGGGAGAGAGGGAGCAGGAAGGAGCTGAGGGCAGGGCCTGGCAGCCTCCAGAAGGTAATTATCCTAGCCTTGAGGTGCTGCAAAACCTCCCTGAGCTGGGCTATCTTGGGGGAGGGAGGGAAAGGATGTTCTGGACTTGTCTTCCTTGTCCTGCATGAGACACTTGGGATACACAGGACAGGGGAGCCACACCTGTGCATCTCTTCCGTAAGGAGCTATGGCTTTGGGTGCCCACGGGGCACAAGGCACAGGACTGTTTCCAGCCTTTCTGCTCTAGCAATAGTGAAGCCGAGGAAGGAAAAATGTAAATCAAATCGGGGAGACCGTATTTTTTTTTTTTTCTTAAGAGAGAGAAAGAGAAGGAGAGCACAAGTGACATTTGGAGCCATAATACCTTAAAGTCAATATCATTACCTCTGATATTTACTGTCAGCTCCATGGCTCCGGTGAAGTGGGAAAGTTCATCCATCTCCCCTACGCCAAGTACAGCGTCTCCCAGAGCTTCCCCTCCCTCCCCTTTGTGCAATTCCAGTTAATTGTTTGGCTGTGATAACACCCCCCACATCCAGCCAGCCTTCTGCAGGGTCAGGAGGAGTGTGGGCTCCTGGTGGGGGGGCTGGGCCCAGGGAGGAGGGGGCAGGGTCAGGGGGGAATGCGTGCTCCTGGGGGAGGGGGGTTGCTGGGGCCAGGGAGGAGATACAAGATGCAGGGTATGGGGGAGGGGAGCCAGCACTGGGCTTCTCAGAATGGGGTTCCAGCCCCCAGCCCTTAACACAGAGACACTATTGGTGACACAGGTGTGGCGACACTAGATATGTCCCAGGATATAGGTATTATTCATTTATTCAATCCATTAGGAGAGACCTCAACCTTCTCCCCGCTCCCCCAACCCAACTTGGTGAGATTGGGTTTTTCCCCATGCAGTACAGATTAGCCCACCATGTGACCCCATCCCCCTATCCTCATGGGGCCTCATCCTGGCTAGTTTCCCTCTTCTGGACCTTACGCCCTTGGACTCATGTTTGCAAAAATGTGTCTTTCAGTCCTCATGGCCTGCCTGGCCCTAGGGTCTCGATCCTTCCCCCAACAGTGAAACAGCAGGCCTGGCTCCCTGCGGAGGCGAGAGGAGGGCACTATCTCCCCCACTTGGCTCCTGGCCTCTCGTCCCCCTGCCCACCCTGACAACTGCCCTCTCTGACCGGTCCTCTTCCCAGGGGCCTGGTTTGATTTCAAATCCAATTTTCTGCCATAAAACTTCCTCTTTCTCTGTGTTGGCAGCCAGCCTCTGTCACTTTCCGCCAGAAAAGTCATTTTTCCAGCCTGACCCCAGGGTTTGGGGCCACCTTGGCATGGAGAGAGCAGACAGCTGTGCCTCCCCCAACCCATAAGCGTGCACCCTGGGCCTGGCCGTCTCCTGCGTCCTTGTGGGGCGGCCACGTGTCGGGACAGGTGAGCCTCGTGCACACCTGCGTAGTCTGTGCCTTCCGCCAGGCGGGTGGGGGCCCACCGTCTGCCTGCGAGAATGAGCAGGTGCCCGTGGGGAACTGGGTGAACACCTGGGCAGCCCGTGTGGGTGGGTGGGCCGGTTCCACTGGCGTGCCCGCGCGAGCCCACTAGCGGTGCAAACCTCAGCGGCTTCTGCTTTCCGGTGGGCACGTGCGCGTGTGGCTAGCACCAGGAGCTTCCAGAATGCAGAGGAGACACAGGGCAAGGTTCCCTTAGAGAGGCTTCTGCAGGGAGATGCAGGCCTCCTGCCCTAGTCCCTTAGGCCCGCTGAGCCTCTCCTCTGGTTCACGGCCTCTGCCATGGGGCTCCCAGCACCAAAATGGAACTCTCTGCAGAGCACTGCAGTGCAAGAGGGGGCAGAGGGAGGCCGGGCAGGGTCCCAGAGTCTGATGGAACCCAAACGTTTGCCCAGTCATTGGCCAAGAGCCCTGCCTACCCCCAGAATTCCTCCTTACCCCGGTTTAGCGTGGTTGCCGCATCTCCTGGAGGACTGGCCCTTTGGGCCTTCTGAAAAATTCACAAGGGCCTCTGGGGACTGTGTATGGGCGAGGGATATAGGGCCAGCCTCTTCTCCTGACAGCCTGAGGTGTGTTTACTTTGGGTTTTCTGAAGTCTCCAGGCAGCCCCCTGACCACTCCCCTTCCTCGAGGTGCTTGAGGGCCAGGCACTGTTGAAAGAACGTGTGGTTTAACACTCTGAAGACACCCCTTCCTCTCCGGTCTCACCACCGCCGCCCCAGTTCCACTGCTTATTGCCCCACACCTGTGTCTGATTCTACCTCTATGGCTCAAAGACATGCTATGGCTCCCTAGTGCCCATGGATTAGCTCTAAATCCTCTGGTCTGGCATTCACGGTCCCCTGCGGTGTGTTGCCAATGACTCCCCCAGAATCACTGCCCTCCCTAACCCTTTTCACACCTTCCACTTCCCAGCCAGGCCCAGCCCTGGACTTGCATTCTCTGGGGACTCAGGGGCCATAGCCTATGCTGAGAGGCACTGGCCAGGGAATACACCAGGACACGGTGCTCCTGCCAAGAGACCCCTGCCTATCTCCTTTGTGCCCTGGGGCCGTTGCCCTGTGCTCACCGCAGGAAGCCTCAACTCCCCTCCTCACCTCCCCAGGGTGGAATTATGCAAAGCCTTTGCTCTCTCTTCCAGAGTCTCACGAGATCCCCTGGTTGGACTTAGTCAAATGTTCCCTCAAAGGAGAATGCACCTCCTGCCTGAAACCGGAGGCAGAAGGACGGAGAGAGCCAGCGAGCTAGGCCCCCAGACCCAAACTCCCAAAGCCTACAAGCTGAGGGCCCACTAAGGTTCTGGGCCCTCCATCCAACAGGCACTGTCCTAGAAAGCTTCTCTGGGTGTAGAGCCCTTTCGCTCCTCCCTGCTTTCCGAGCTCAAGAAGAAGAAGGAGAGGACAGCCGTCTCTCTCTGTGGGGCCATCTCCCCAGGGTTCGATTACTAATGGGTTCATTCTGCTGTTCTGAAGCAGGGCAGGGGGCTCCACGCTGCCCACCGGCTCCATGCACCCCAGTCATGGACATTACTGGAACAATAACTCTCAGAAGTATATGGGAGGGCAGAAGTGGCCTGGGATCTCTCCACGCACAGCAGGAACCGCAGGACCCAGATACACTTGCAAGGGAATTTTGAGTTGTCCAGCCTCTCCTTGTCCCGACCATCAGCCCCCGTGAAATGAGCCGCTCTCCGAGATGTCCTGTTTCTCTCCGCACAGTAACTTAACCCCACGACAGTGACCACGCATCCCTTGCCAGCAATGAAAGTTAGCATGTTTTTAGGGTTGACCTGAAATCTGACTTCTAATACTTTCCCCAGGTGTCCCTAACTTCATGCTTTGGAGCCACAGGAAACAAGCCTTTTCCTTGGGACTGCCTGTGACCGACCGATTTCCCAGCTGGTCCTCCCTCAGTGCTGGTTCCTGAAGTCATGTCATGTGTCAAGCACGGAGAGTGGGCCTGTCCCCGCCGCATGCCTCTGAACACAGCATTTCCCAGGCTCTCACTGGTTGCCAGGACTGGGGCAACAGCCCAGAGCGGGGACGATCAGCACTTCCTCCTTCTCCATACTGCCTTTGTCTTAATGCAGCCTAAGGTGCAGTTAGGTTCTAGGGAAGCCGGTTGTACTGAAGGCTTCTACTGAGCAGCCGATCCTGCCTGCAGCCGTCTCTTCCCTCTCTGGGCATCTGCAGCGAGAATTTCAGCCCCAAGGGGGAAGGCCCCAACTTCCTCCCCACTGAACTTCGTCTTCATCTTCTAGGTTGGATCCTACCCATCACTTTCATCTGCTGAGACATTTTTGCGTTCTTAGTCTGTCATCTAAGGAATAGTCTTTTCTCTCAGTTTTAAGCCATGTGAAAATTCAGTCTGAATGTCATTGATGACAATGACCATTAGGGCAGGACCAAGGCCAGAGGCAGCTTCTTGATCCCAGAGACACCCCCGGTTGGTAACCCTCCTAATGGCTGCTGTGCCTTAGGAGCCCGTCTTCAACCAATTATAGACCTATTTGATTATTCTGTCATCCAGTCTGTTCTTCCTTGTTTGTGCACAAGCCCTCATGAGAAAACTTGCTGAGGGTCACTCGAGTCAAAGGACCTGTCAGTAAGGAAATAAATTATCTTGCCTGGCTTCTTGGTAGACCCGGAGGACCACCACGTCTTTCTCTAAGCATTCACAGGGCCTTCTATTCTAGAATCTTGGTGAGGGCGGACATGTACTCCCCAGTTTGTTGGAACCACCTTTCTCTATGGTGGAAGTCAGACTTCTCTGTGCCTCTCTTGGCCTCATGGCCTCATTCCCATTTGCAACGATTCCTCAAAGACCTTTAACCAAGAATTCAGTCAACAAACATGCTAGAAATAGCAGTTAAAGATGAAAAATTCATGGTACCAGTCCTGGAGCTGTTAAAGGTGCCAAGGTTCTGGGGGTGTTCTGTGGTTCCTGGGGGCCTGATTACTCACCAGAAGACCTGGGACCCTAGCTTCTGAGGAGGGGCATGGACCCTCCTGGGGTGAGGCCTCTGAGGACATCTCATCCAGCACCCCGTTTTCTCTAGGACTGTGGCCACAGCTCCCCTGGTGGAAAGATCTTTCCTTCCATACGGGTCCTCACACTGAACATCTACAGGTTTCTCATGGCCTCCATGCAGAAAAGCCCCCTTGAGCAAAGAAGGATCCTAGTGTGGGTTTTCTTGGCTCGTTGCTGGATTGAGAGGAAGGAAGAGAAGAGGCATCATTTTGCTACCAGGACCTGGGGTCACACAAGGTGGGAGGGAACAGTCCAGGCAGTCTGCTGCCCCCAGTGAGGGTGACCAAAAGGCTGCTGGAGGAGAGAATAGAAACAGAGCCGGGGAGGGTTTGGGGCCATCCTCCAGTCATCCCAGGCCCTGGGGGTAGCAACGAGGGTGACTGAGACATCCACCTGATTCAGGGCCCCCAGGAAGAACAAGGTTCTGGGGCCAGAGAGGTCACAGGACTGGCCTGGGGATGGACACAGTTCAGACACTCATAAGTGCACGTTTATTTTCTTTTTCTTTTTAAGTGTGTCATTGGAGCTTGGTAAAAACAGGGTAGATAATAGTGCCTCAGCAAGAATGGCATTGTCTCTGTGGGTGGGGCCTTCCTGAGCCAGCGATTGGTGTGGGCTGTGCTGGGGGCTGTGCCTGGAGACCCGTGAGGACTCCAGTTACCCGAAGGTTCCAAGCAAGGAGACTCGACCCAATCCAGACACTGCTTACGTCCCCTTCCCCCGCTTACTCTTTCAGGTGTGTTTACGGCCCCGTCTCCTCTCACAAGAGTTGAGGAAGCTACGTCGGGAGAAGATGATTCCCATTTTACAAGTGGGGATGCCCAGGCCACCTAGAGGAGCAACAGCCGGCGGGGATCCTACTTGGTAGGTGGTGGCAGAGCCATGTGGAGGGGGCGACACCCCACTCGCCCACTGACCGCAGACGGCGTCATCCCGGACCCCTCCCAAGACGTGGTAGGGCTACACGGGGGAAGTAAACACGCACAAGACAGAGCCTCTTGCCGTTTGAGGAGATTCGTTGGAACGAGGAATATTGTAGTAGTCACAGTGATGCTCAGCGTTTCCCTCGACTGAAACAGGAAGAAACTGAGGTACAGAGTGGCTCAAGAGGGAGCCCAGGGCCCCCAAGCCCCAGAGCCGGCTGTGTCCCAGCCTCTCTCTGCCCCGCATGTAGAGGGTGCTCAGCCTCGAGGGAAGTGGGCATCAGTAGGGGGAGCTGAGGTGCCAGAATGGGTGGGAACGGGCGAGCTGAAAGGAGCCTCACAGGGCGTCCCGGGGCCATTGCACAAGCCAGCTGCAGAGGGGCAGGCGGGGGCGCCCTGGGCGTGCGGTCCTCTGAAGGGTGGCTGGTGGACGGGGGAGGCCCAGGTGGGCAACCGAAGGAGCCCCTCCCTCCCCCGCAGCCTCAGGCCAGCGCCCGGGCTCCCAGGCCGCTGGGTGATGTACTGCCGTGGGTTAGAGGCCTGCTGTAATCGAGCTGTAATACTGGGGAGTGAGGCACCACCATGCATCAGCTCTTTCCAGATGAAGAATTCGAGGAGGGAACACGTGAGGTGAGCAATGGACTGGGAGTGTGCATTTCACCCAAATCCACAGCAGGTTACATGCCAGAGAGACGGCTGTGCCCACTGCCGAGCCCAGCAGCTCCCAACCACAGCTGGGCCGGGAGTTCCCCTTGGGCTCCTACCTCACATCCCTGAGGGCCGAGGCCCAGCCCCAGGGGGGCTCAACCACACTCATTTTCTTTATTCTTCTTTCTTCTGTTATTATTATCATTTTAAGTTCCCCAATGACAAGATTTCATTTTATTTTTTAAAACTTTACTTTGTAGGGAAATACACATCATCTACCATCTTAACCATTTTGAAGGGTACAGGTCAGTGAACTGATTTTTCAAGGCAGGTGGTTGGGGTGGGAGCCCCCTGTCCAGCTGGGCTCCTGGGCCGCAGGCCAGGCTCTCACCGTTCCACCCTCATACCTTGGCTATACTTTGATCGGTAGCATCGGCCTCCTGAGGCCGACCCACCTTCCTTACTCTGTGGGAAGCCTCCTGACTCTTCCAGTCCCATCTGGTCTCCACCTTCTCGGGCCACCCCGGGGCTCCCTGCTTGGAGTAGCGGCTGCTGAGGTCTAACTGCTGACCCTGGCATGTTAGTTTCCCCCGGGTCTTGCCCCTCCCACTGGCTATTCACGGGGTGGGGCTCTCTCCCACCCAGTGCTCCCAAAGTCTCCAGGGCTGGGCTTGTTCTGAATCGATCCTGACGTTAAAGCCCTAGGAAGGCCCCCATGTCCCATCTTGCCCCGTTCCTCTCTTGCAGAGGGTAACCCCTCATGGGAGGCGGGCCCAGAGCAGAGAAGCGCTGTCCTTGCCCAGCCCTGACCTCATGCCTTCCCTCTGCTGCTCACGGGCTATGCAGTCCTGGCTCCTGCCTTGCCTTTCCAAGCTGGGGCCTCTCCTCTCCTCCTCCCCTCTGAGACGGGGGGCGGGGGGAGCTACTGTCTGGTTGGACGCTGGTGGCACAGGGCCCAGCCCAGCGGGATGACCGGGTGCATGCGGGCGTGTCCATGGTGCGTGGCTGTCCAGACTTAGGTGTGTGTTTTCAGAGTGCATGTGTGCACGAGTGACCACCATTCATGCATGAGCTGCAGCTGGTCTGGGCAGGGGGATGGGCCTGGCTGTGTCCAGGGCAGTGGTGGTGGGGGGGGACACAAGGTGTGTGTGTATGTGTGTCCTCCAAAGCCTCCTTGCTGCAGAGTATAAATATTTATACAGACACCTGCCGTAAATCTGCCCGCCTGGCAAACAAATGAATTGCAAAGGTAACTTTGGGGGGTTTTACAAAAATGATCAGTGATGGAGTGGAAGAAGGAAGGAAAGGATTACGAACAGGACAAAGCTGGCAGGACAGCCCTCAAGGTCCCCTCCCGGGACAGGCAGCCGTGTCCCCTGAGTGGGGAACAGGGACACACCCTGGAGATACCCACAGACTGAGCTGTGTCCTGGCATGGGATGGGGACTTAGTCACCCAGACAGAGCCAGCGCTCCCTGCCCTCCAATAGCTTCCTCTCTCTGCCTTGTAAATAGAGAGGAAACCGAGGCACAGAGAGGAAAATGGCTCTCCTAGACGGTGGGGCCAAGACGCGGACCCGAGCCTATGGGAGGCTAGACCCAGCTCTGAAGAGCACCCAGTCATGCCATCTACCGCCAGGCAGGGAACCGGAGGCTGGTGTGCAGGGATGGGGCTGGGGCCAGGGCCAAAGCCCCCTTCTCTTTCACCCCTGAACATCTGCTTCTGATGACCCTCTCCATCTCCCAGGCCCCACGCTCCACCAGGAGGATCCTGCCCCGTCCCAGCCCCTCGGGCTGGGGCTGGAAGAAGGCTCTTTAATTGGGTCCACGAGAACTTTATTACCTGGTAGCTAGTTCCTTTGCTTTTCCTGTAACAAATTATCCTAACGATGTGACCCGGGACCAGATGTTAATTGCAATGGAAAGTAATCAATTTCCTTTACTGAGCCCAGACATGGAGGCAGGTTGTTTGGGAGCAGAGACGGGGTTCTTAATGAGGAGGTCCCCTGAAACGGCCGGAGGGCTGTGGCAGTGCACGCATGGCGGACGTGCCTCCTCTTCCCGCCTCACAGCTCTCACCCCTTCCCACAAGCACAGCCCTCTCCTGACCAGCCCTCTCCTGACCTGGCAGCCTCCCACTTCTCTAGGTCCTCTCCCTTTCGGGCCCACCTATGTCTCAGGAGCTCTTGAGGCTCCCTGACCCCTACGGAATCCGCTCAGTCCTCCTTCCTCTGCCCCGCCCCCTTCTTGATCTGGTGGCCCTTCTCTCCCCAGCTGCATGCCCACCACCCCTCAGCCCAGCCTGTGCACCTCTGCAAACTCTGCTGCCCTGTCCCAGCTGTGCTCCCTGCTTTTCTCATCCTCCTGGTCGGAGCTCAGCCTTGCTTGGTCTGTCACAGCTTCTGTGGGTACAGTGCCGGGTGCTGAGGAATTCCAGGAAGGCCTCAAAGAAAACTTGGCTGTAACAGGTCCCCTCTCCATTTCTCTTCTGCCAAGATTCATCATGCCCAGGGACTTGGGGCTCTGAGCTGGAGAACAGCTGTCTTGGGGTCTGGCTTCAACCTGTTTGAAATGTCCCCTGGGGCCCCTGCCAGCAGGTGGCAGTGCTGGTTGGATACCTCCCGGGATGCAGGGGGTGGGCCGGCTCAGCTTTCCTCTGGCCTGGTAAGAAATGGGGTCATTTCCTGGACTTCAGTTCAGGATGGTGGGCCTGGAAATTTGAAAGCAGAGCGGACGGTCCTTCCCTACCTCTCGGGGGCCCTCCCCTGCAGTGCTTCAGCTGGGTGCCCAGTAGGGAGGCTTACGGGGAGGGGGAGCGTGGACAGTAGGCTACCTGAGGGACAGGATGGCAGAGGGGTCCTGATGGGAGGAACAGGGCGGGGAGAGCAAGGGACAAGTGTCTGCTGCCCTGTGGGTGGGCATGGGCCCCCTGATGGCCCCTTGACCCACAGAAGACAAACCTCTGACCACCTGGATCCACCAGGAGCCACCGCCCGATGTAAGGCCCTGAGGTCCACACAGCCCAAAGGACTTGTGTCAGTAGGCTCCAGCCCAGCTGCGCTGGGAACCACCCGGAGAACTTCAGAAAAAAGCGAGGAAAACAAAAGCGGGGGAGAAAGAGGGAATACTACCCATGAGCAGGGAGCTCCATCCAGATCCCAGCCCAGCCCAGGAAGTTTGCACAGCTCCTGGGTGATTCTAATGTGCTAGGGCCAGAGGCAGGGTGGGGCTGGGCAGGGGCCAGCTGAGGGGTCATTTCCGAAGGCTCTAGAAATGCGGGGAGGCACAGAGAAACCAGCCAGGAAGGAAGATGCAGAAAACAAATGAATGTGCACAAAAGGGCTTATCACCCGATTCTTGGGACTGAGCGGTCAGGAAAGACAGGTGTGGTCATGGGGGAAGGGGTGTGAGTTACTCAAGTCCAATGGCTCTGGTGTGTCTGGGACTCAGGCTGCCTGGCTAGTAAGGGAGGCTCATCCCCCTCGCCGGGGCAGGGCTGGGGGACGAAAAGATGGGTGGAAAGGGACAAAAGGTAGGGTGCCCTGGAGATGGAGGGGAGGAGCAGGAAGATGAGGTGGGAGGTCAAAGGAACGGGGCAGCAAGGCGAGGGATCAGAGAGCTGTGGGCTCCCCGCAGAGGGAAGGGATGAGTGGGGACAGCAGAGGTCCTGAGAGAGAACAGGGCTCCTCCCCTGCACACCTGTGTGGAGGGCCTGGATTTCCCAGAACCTTGCCCTGTACAGAGGACCATGGTCACTCCTCGTTCCTGTCCTCAAGAAACTAAAGAGGCCAGTGCCCATTCCTCCTACCCACTTAGCCAGGCAGAGCCGGCTCTGGACTTGCCCCCATTCTGCCTGCTCTCCTGCTGGTACTGGAGCCCTCCTCTGGACTCCAGGCAAAGGCTACAAGAGCAGAGGGGTGGGGAAAGGCCCCCATGCTTGGCCACCCCTTGCTTGGGTGGCAGAAGACGGGGCCTGGCCTCCCAGGGCTCTGGAGGCTGGGGCAGGAGAAGCAGGGAGCCCTGGGAGGGAGATGGGTGCTGGCAGGCTGTAGGGGTGGCCAAGGACAAAGTCCCCGGACTTTACAATTTCCCTGTGAGTCTACAATTCTATTAAATAGGATAATGGATTTTAAAATGCCCCGAAAAGCAGAGAGTGCTGTAAGATGGGCGGCATTATTGTTATTAACAACCACATCCTTCTCGGAGCGAAGAGAGGAAATAAATCAGACAACGCTCGCTCACAACAAGCAAGTCCCTTGGAAGCATTCATTGCCACAAAATAAACACATTTATATTATAAACCCCAAATTAAAGGGAAATAGCACTTGGGGGTAAGCCATGCTTTTATTTTCTAGGGTCTTCTGAAAACGCACACATGTTGGGGAAGTCAGTCTTGGAGCAGTGGCTGATGGGCCACCGGGGTTGGGCAACATCCAGCCTGACTGGGAAGGAGCATCTGGGGGTGCTCTGCTCTCCTCGCTCCATGGCAACTAGGGGCCACCATGGGGTGGACCCAGGGAGGCCAGGACACCCTGGGCAAGCAGCACCACTAATTGCAGGGTATCGACTCATCTTTTGTACTCAAGGCTGACCTAGTTCCTTCTCCAGAAAGCCACTCCCCTTGTTCCCACCATAACTAACCTCCCTCTCCCCCTTCTCAAGGTCCTCGGACTTCCTTGCATTTGACCGTGCCACGAGGCTGTCCTGGCCGGTCCTGCCTGCCTGCCGGATTTTCCCAGCTGTAGCTACCGAGGAAGACCATGGCTGTAAAGGTCTGGTGACCACCCTAGAAGGGACGCTACATTTTTTTTTTTTTAAGATTTTATTTATTTATTTGACAGAATGAGAGAGAGAGATCACAAGCAGGCAGAGAGGCAGACAGAGAGGAGGAAGCAGGCTCCCCGCCGAGCAGAAAGCCTGATGTGGAGCTCCATCCCAGGACCCTGGGATCATGACATGAGCCAAAAGCAGAGGCTTAACCCACTGAGCCACCCAGGCGCCTGGGACGCTACATATTATTTTTTTTCTCTCATACCTCATTAAACTTAGCTTTCAATTACGTGTTAATGATGCTGGCTGCCTTTTCCACAAAAGGCTGGAGTTTACTGCAGTGTCTTTAAATTTAATCACCTCCGTAATGGCCGGCTCTGGCATCACAAATAAGAGGCCATGATGAAAAAAAAAAGACAGTCCTTTGCTCCTGAAGAAGCCAGCAAGACCTGGGGCCCTGTTGAGGCCAGAAAAAGTCCTTCTGTGTCTCCTGACCCTAGAGAAATCACAGGAAATGGTGAAAATTGTCTTCTGGCGCTTCCAACCGGACTCCCTCTGCTTCTTTATTTACAACTGCGACCAGGGATGGGGGTCAGACTCAGGGAGGGACTTCCTGCCTGTTCTGGGACCTGAACAAAGCTGGAAAGGGTTCACCTGGTTGACACCGTGGCCCGGTGCCGGCCCTGCCCTGCCCTCCTTCCCTCCACTTGGGGTGCGTGGCGCAGGCTATCAGGCAGGGGTAGTGGACTCCGTGTCTGGCCCAAGGAGGCCGGCTGGGAGCCTGAGCTGCCTCCTGGCCCTGAGGTCCTTCACCCACAGACCCACTCCCCACTTCCCAGTCAAAGGTGGATGAATCCCGGGGGTCTGTGGAGCCAAGAGCAGGCTTCAGCCCTGGTTTGCCACTGAGCCTCAGCCAGCCTGTGAGTGAGGTCGTTCCTTGCCGCTGGGGGCTGTTGCCTAGTCCTGTATTTGATTCAAGCCCAAGGGTGTGTCACTGGGGACAGGCAGGCCCTCTCCAAATTGCTGGGACTTTGGAGATGCAGAGAGAAGCTCCCCTGCCCTTCTCTCCCCCTTGGACCAGCTGCTGTCCCTTCTGCATCCTGCCGAACACTGCTCCCCCCACTCCCCACTTTATCTGCCACGATCCCTTGGGCCTCAGTTTGACAGTCTGTGTGCCATCTCCCTTTCCCCACTTTTCCCAAACTGATCCCCACAGCGTCCTTGCCAGGCCCCACAATCTTGTTCTCCTCTCCACCCTGGCCTCTGCTGTTCCTGGCACTCTTGTACCAGAATTCCATCCATCCATCCATCCATCCAGGACCCATCCGTACACCTGGCCACTCGCCTAGCATCTATGCATGCATGGACCCAGCCAGCCAGCCAGCACTCCTCCATCCCCTCATCCATTCATTCATCCACTCATCCATCCAACCATCCTTTGTCTACTATCCATACATCTAACAACCAGCACGGAGGGCCTACTTGATGCCAGGCCCTGCACTAATGCTAGGCTAAGGACTGGTCCTGGTCTTCAAGGAGTCACATGGAGTAAAGAATGCAGATAAGATAATCTACCCACCAATTGCGACATAATCAGGGAAGGCTTCCTGGAGGGGAGCGCTAAAGGACAACCGCACGAAGTCTTTATTTTCCATCTAGATTCAGCTTACGCCTTCTGGCTCTGGGCTCCACGCTCGAAGAATGCTCAAGACTGTATCATTCCATATGGAGACTCCAGAAGACAGAGGCCCCCTAGGGTAGGGACTGAACACCTCATCACACAAGCATCCCCTTAGAAAGGGAAGCGGGGAATGCTGTGCCTCTGCCATTTGAGTGGGGTTGCTCCAACAGCGTCGCGGTGCCCCGTATCCCCCCTCCTCCTTCCTGCTGCCTGGACCAGGCTTGGAGGCCAGAGTTTTAAAACTCAGCTCCAAGGATATCTGATGGCTGATTTGCTGACAGGGGAGACCTTTGGGCCCCCAGCGGCCCTGTTGTCGAAGGCTCGGATGCCCGTTGGCCCCCAGCCTTCCTTTCTGCTTGGCCCACGTGTTTGGCAGCACAGCAAGACGGTGGGGCCTGTCTCAGCCTAAGCTCTTTATCGCTCATCAACACTGATTGAATATTTACTGTGGGCCCAGGGGATAAGGAGAGGAGAGGGGAGAGGGGAGGAAATTCAGAGCTTGTAAAGAAGACCTCCTCCAGCTCCAAGCTCTGGGAGCAGGAGCCTGAGGCTTGGGAGTGACCCAGAGGCGATCACTAGCCCTGAAGGACCACTCTTTACATTAAATCTTGAGGTCCTCCCGATAAGAAAGTCAAAACAAAAATAAAAATAGCAAATATTTACTTAGAGCTTATTAAATGCTGACATTGTTTTAGTTGCTTGGTCTGTTAACAGAGAACATCCTCACAAAGACAGGTTGGGGCTGTTACCATTCCATTTTACAGATGGGAAAGCTGAGGCACAGAGAGGCTGGACAGCGTTCCCAGGTACACAGAGCTGGTCTCCGCAGTAAAGCCGGAGCAGCCTGCCTCTTGAGCACTTAACCACTCTCCTTCTCCATTGCTCTTGGCAGCAGCCCCTTGCAGAAAGTGGAAAGCACAGATCCGGGGAGGGATCAGCATCTCTCCCCTCCCCCAACACGCACACAGCTGGTCTATGACCCAGCCAGGGTCCTTCCCATGCAAAGCAAGTGCAGACTCAGAGCTTCTCCCTCTCCCTCCCGCACCCCAGGCACTGGAGGAGAAGGGGGCACTTGCCTGCCTGCTGCTTCTAGAGGTTCTCTTTCTTCTTTCCAACCAGGCAGAGGTAGGGGCACACACACACACAGGTGCGTGGGCGCATACACACCTGTGCACACACGCACATGGGTGATGCCTTTTCCATCAACGATGCAGCTAGTAAGCAAGCTTTCTCACTCCTCAGAGCACAAGAGAACCAGCAAGTAGGTCATAAAGGCCTCTAAGGTTTATTAATCCCTTCATTGATTTGACAAATGTAAAATATTTATGGTCCATGCATTAAAACGCTTGTGCACTTTGCTCATAGAAAACCCACTCGAGGAATAGTTTACAAACAACGTCGACAAGCTACTCCTCCACTCCCCTCTGCAGAGACGTGAGCACCATGATCTAGTCACTACTTTTTACCATGTCCGGACCACAGTCTGGCCCACGCCTGCTTCCGGACAGCTGGGTGAAGCTGAGGGATTCTGGTTTCTGTTCCCAGAAACGATGGGTCACAGATTTCCTCACGAGAGGCCACTCAGAGCCACCAGCACTGGGACAGGCGGGAACCAGGGGAACCCGGTTGTGGGCTGTTAGGGCTCCCAGCCCTGTCCACCCCTCCCCCAAGCATTCTTGGCAACACCGCCCACCGCCCTGCCGCAGACAAACCCGGGCCGGGAGGGGAACTTCCCGTGATGTTTTACACTGAATAAGAAAACAGGGCACTTGGAATACATTTTAGAAAGATGTTGCCTCCAAGTCGTTAGAATGACAGTGTAAAAGTTTTGATGCTTGAAGGAGGCAATCCTCAGCCAGCTGAAAACTCTATTATACATAATCCTTAATTTCCAGATGGTTCATGTATAATACAGAAGTCTGTAATATACAGCCCCAGGATTTTTTCTTCCCATGCCAAATGACATGTGGCATCTGTAAAGCCCTCCTTTCTTTTCAAAGCACGTCCGCATTCGTTATCCTGTTTGATTCCTGTGATAGTCCTGAGAGTCGTGAGTCAGGTAATAACCCTATGATTTTACGGAAAAGGGAGCAGAGGCACCAAGAGGTGCTAGGTCTTGTGCGAGTTAGGGTGGAGACCTGCACAGAGCCAGGGCTCCTGACTCTGGTCCAGGTTCTAGCTCCTTCCAGACGCCCTCTCCTTGCTGGCTGGGAAGGCAGGGACCTTCAGGATCTTTGGGAAGAATAAAGTCTCCTTCAGCCCACCCCTCCTGTCCTGTCTAGGGGCCCAGAGGGTCCCTCCTCCCTTGGTAGCCCTTTCAGACAGTGGGACCACCCTGCTCCCCGCTGCTCTGCATAGCCCTCCCACGGTTTCGAGCTTGTCACGCCTCTTCCACGGCTAATTGTGAAACTGGGCAGAGGAGCTCAATGCCAGGCACAGGGCTGGGCTGGGCGGGATGCGACAGAGAGAGATTGATTGATGGGAGGAAGTCGGGCTGGTTGCGAGATGGGAGCGGGACAAGTCTGGTTTCCTAAGTCTTGTTATCTCGCTTATGGGGGTGGGGGAAGGGAGGCTCTCTGTCCTTCCTGAGCTGCTAAATGCTGTCACAAAAACATTTATTAATATGCAAATTCTAAGTGGCAATCTGGACCCAGTCGGGTTGTGCTAATTTGCACATTAATATCTGTCTTCAGGCCGGCCTCAGCTCAGGAGAGGGAGGGGGGTGGGGCTGGGAATGGGGACCAGGGAGGGAGGGTGCAGGTGGGGCAGGGTAACCCCCACCCCCACCCCCACCCCCCCATCCCCCCCCACCCCCGCCCCAGTCCCGACAAAGGCAACAAAGACGGGTGAGCAGGGCTGGAAGCCAGCCTGCAAGGGAGGAACCGGCAAGCGCTGGGCAGGTTCAGGCCCCAGACGCTGGCCTCTGGCCTCTACTGGTGCCTGGAAGCCCAGGGGCCATGATGGGAGTCATGCAAGAAAAGAGATGTGGCAGAAGCCTTAGCCCAGACAGGCTGTGGGTGCTGAGAACAGAAGGAAGGTGGTAGGAGAAATAAGCACGAATGTCATTGGCCACTTTGCCTATACAGAGCGGCTGCTGTGCCCTCCCCCATGGTAATGGAACTTTTGGGGTAAAGGAATGTCTAAGGACCCCCTTCAGATTGACTTGCCCCTTCCTGGCACCCGGCCCATTCTCCACAACCATTGAGGGAGTCTCTCTACCTGTCACAGAACCGCCTACCTCCTCAGTGGTCTCCTGGTCCCCATTACTATCACCACAGATCCATATGTCTCAGAGTAGCTGGGTCGGCCCCCGTTGCAAACCTCCTCCCTCTTTGTTCCCCTACGCACATTTACATTTGTCAGAACTTTTGTGAAGAAGATGGGATCACCTCTAATGGGTCACCCATGATACTAATGGCAGTGATAGGACACCAAGAAAGTGGTTGCTGAGTGAGTAGCCTCCCCTAACTTAGCTCAGTTAATCAGAAACGCCAGCAGCAGTTGGAGCCAATGTGTTCCCTCTCCTTCAACCCACCAACCCCCAACACCCTTCTGCAAACTGGCTATGTTCTAACTTGATTCATTCTTCAAACCCTCACCTATGCATTGAGAACCTCTGAGTCCTTCTCATCCTGTCCAGAATGCTCTTCTGTGGCACTCTGTGGCACTCACTAGCAGTTTGCTTGCTTGTTTGTTTTGGTTTTTTGAGACAGCGTGAGTGGTCCTTAAGGGGGGGGGGGTGCAGAGAGAGGGAGAGAGAGAATTTTGAGCAGACTCTTCGCTCAGCTCAGAGCCCAAAGGGGGCTCCATCTCATGATCCTGAGATCACGACCTGAGCTGAAATCAAGAGTCACTTGCTCAGTTTTGAATGTTTCTCTGATTGTTCCATGTGTGAATCTTGTTTCTCTAGGTGCATGGGTAGCTCCGTCTTTCACAGCATCCTCAGGGACGAGATCATGTGGCCTGTGTTCAACACATACTTAGCAATTTTCCAAAGTACATTCATCAGTTAATAACTTTTACCTTCATGCAAGCCTGTGAAATGACCAGGCTGTTATTTTCAGATACTAAACTCATACTGCTCAAGTGTGACATTTGTTATTTTGAAAGTTTAGATTTTTGGATTCACTTAATCAAAAGAAACTAAACTTGCAATTCTGAAGATGGCCACCAGGTGGTGATATGGACCTTGGTATGTCCCTTTGGCTTGGGACATATTTTCCAAAGGCAGGAATTAATGCATTTATCTTTCTTACTTTCCTATTATTTTAATTTACCTGCTCTTATGTTCCCGGCATATCCTGGAACACCCCCACCACCACCACCACCGCCGCAAAGAGTGTCTGCTCTGGTTGAACTGACAGATGTACAAAGAGGATGACAGTATCATGTGATACGTGTTGAAATAAGCCAAGTGTTCTGGAAGGTTAAGAGAAAGGAGTAATTAGCTTAAAGAAGGGGAAGCCTTTACAGAGGAGGTAACATCAGAATGAGGCGAGTAAGGAGAACACAAGAGTTTGCCAGGAATTTGTTCACAGGAAGGGAGATGCACAGAATTAAGTCAGAATGTGCCAGGGAAGAGAGCTAAAGCCAGGGAGGGACAAGCAGGGATATGGCTGATCAAAGTTCCCAGAAGAAGAGCAGGAGCCTGGGCGATTCAGCAGCGCCTGGGCCAGACCCAGAGGAGCCTGGAACACCTTCCCTCCACCTGCAGGAAGCGTGGAGCACGTCAAGAAGCGGCAGAGTGTTTTATGTCTAGAGGAGCAGTTCTTGGGAGCGTGGGTGAAGGCGAGCCCGTGGGTGGCAGGGAGCTGGGTGAGAGCACAGCAGGGTCCTGGGGAGAGATGCAGGAAGGTGACGAAGGCAAGCCTGGGCAAGGCAGGAAGGACCAGCGGGCCAGAGAGGGGATGACGGGTAGGGTGAATGGGCACCCCTGACACTGAGCTGGTCTGGTTTGGAGACAGTACAGATGACGATACCATTCACTAAGTGAGAACACACACTTTCCCACTAATTATCCTTAGAAAAAATTAGAACTTTTGATGGAATTAAATTAACTTGAACATGGCGCCATTAAACAGGAGATTGCAAAGTCTTCTAAAACAAGTCTATAAAGAAAAAACCACCTAGGTACAATTCAGTCTCTCTCTCAATAATCTTTAACTGTTATGGTCCTAAATAGTTTCTCTTTTCCGAAATAGTTTCCCCTCCTGGGTTTCAGAGAAGAAACCCTTGACTGCCCGCTCACCTCCTCCCTCAGGGTGTGCAGTGTTGGGTGGTGTGAATTGCCTTCGTGTTAAAAAGGTTCTATGGCCTCCTACAGGACAAGTCTGCGCTTTCTCACATTGACCTGAAGAAGAAAACCACCAGCAGAAGAAAGAAAAAAAAAAAAAAGGAGGAAGCAGAAGAAAAATGTGCTTCTCATCGAGTCCCAGCACTTTCTTGGCTCTAAGCAGTAGCATCAGAGAAAGACGATGTGAGGGGCTGCCCTTGCTGCGTCCGGGCTCCAGCCTCCACTGGAGTCAATTGGGAGGTGTAAGTATTGCTCTGACCCGCACCCAAAGCACAGATTCTAGCAGCTCAAGGAGAGAGTTCCAATGGTTCCTCGTGTGAGGCATTCTTTGTGTCTAAGACTCTTCAGCAAGACCTGGAGGCCACCCCTCCTTTCCTGCCCTCCTACCCTTTTCTCCTGGGCTGGCAGGCAGGAGGGTTCCAGAAGGTGGATCTAGGCCAGCTGAGCTCCCACAGCGAAACCGATCCCATACCCTGGGCTAGGCCCTGTTCCCCCACCAACAGCGAGCAGGGGCTCTCAGAACCTGCCCTGCGGGGCCCTGGCCAACCTCTGCCTCTATGGTCTGAGCTCTGGGGACCTGGATCCACAACCAGCCAATTGCTTCCTTAAACTCCAAGTCCGCTCTTGTCACCTGGAGGCTCACGTTCAATCCTGCCATCCAGAATCCTGGAGCCCTCTAACGCCGGATCCCCACCCACTTGGGACTAGATTCAGTCACTCCTTCCGAATCACGATGGACAACCCCAGAGACTTGCTAGGAACCAGAGGACACTGGTCTGGGGCCTTTTCTGGCTTCAGCAGGCGGCTAGGTGCCAGGCTCACTGAAGCTCTGTGTTACTCTTGTACAACGTCCTGAACATTCTGCTTTCTGTCCCAACCCTTTGCTTCTTCCAGCTCTAATCTCAGTAGGCCCACACCCCAACCCCCTAAGCCTAGGCCTGACAGGCAGGGACACTAGAACTCCCAGGCAAGAGGAGCCAGGGCTGGGCCTCAGCCACTGTCCCCATGGTGCCTACACAGACCCTCCTCCCTTCTCCTCAGCTGATGCTTTACATCAGTTATCCCCTGCACCCTCCTTGTCCCCATTTTAATGCAACAGCCCCCTGGTGTGGGGACAGCAGGCCTGGTTAGAGAAGTCCTTTCCTTTGGGGCAGATGTTATGAAGGTGAGAATGAAGGGTTAATACCAACCCTGGCACATTTGTCAGACTAAATTCTAAAGGGGTCCAAAGCCGTGTACAAAGAGATGGGGTGGGGAATATTGTCCCCCTCCCCGACAGACTCCCCCCCACTGCCTGTCCCACCCCAAAGCTGCTTGGCTCTTCCTGTTCCTCTTCTGTTCTCCCCTCCTCCTTCCCCCTCGGCCACCCTCCCCTTCTTCTCTGTACCCCCCCACCCCCAGCCTTCCCCCCCATTCCCCTCAAGCCCCTCCCCAGGTTTGAGCCTGCAGGGTCCCTCTCCAACTTCTCCGTTGCATGGGCCACTCTCCCCAGTTATTACCGGGCTCAAGAGAGTGACACTAATTCCTCGGCTTAATGGGACATACACCAAGCAGTCACTGCCATGATCAGAGGGAGGAGGAGCCAGTCCTCCCTATATGAGGGTGGGGGACCATTCCATGGCCTCCACGGGACACCTGAGGGCCCCTTCCTTCTGGTTACCCTTCTTTTTTATCCCCTCTGGCCACCCCCATGCCAACCTCTGCTTCTGCCTGGACACCTCAACGCCCTCCATCCTGATACCTCTCCTCCAGGGGACCCTCCTCAGCGTGGACCATGCTTCATTCTGTCAGTGGACAGACTTCCTAGGTGCGGGCTGGGCACCTTCCTAAGGCTCCTGCTGGGGTGGGGTGTGGGGGTGTGGGGGGTGGATAGGGGGTAGGGGGTGGGCAGAGTCTGCACCTTCGGAACTGGCTTGGGAATACTGTGCTAGTGAAACAGCATAGAGGCTAGCACTGCAAAGTTCCTGATGGAAAGTTTAAGGTGAGGAGAAGCATGGAGGGGGTGACCAGCAAGATTGAGCGTTGGGGACACACGGGAGCCACGGGGGTGGAGGAGCTGCGGGTTTCCAGCCAGATGCAGCACTCAGGCTGAGGCTCTCCTGCTCAGGTGGGACAGAGACAAGGGCTGGCTGCACTGGGGGGGCTGGCTTCAATCTCCCCCAGTCGGCCCAGCCCTTCCCCCAGACCCGAAGGGAACCCACACCCACAAGGTGACAAGTCTGTCTGCTGAGCACGGCGGGCCACAGGAATGCACAGCTCCTAAAATTTATGGCTAGACTTTATGACAATGGAAATATTTTTTTAATTGAGGTTTGCACCACCATTACACTGCTAATTTAATTACTCCCTGTATTTCATCCGTCACCATCTGATCCTCAGGAAGCAAATAGCTTGTCTTCTTGACAAGAAAGCACCAAATTGATTAAAAGTGTGTGCAGGAGAGGGGCTGGGCTGTGATCGGCCCACGCCAGCTGGACCTCTGGGTGCCCAGGGAGGAGGGACACAGAGGGCAGAGTTGTCCCCCCTCGCTCATATACACACACCGTACCGAGCGAGGTCACCTCCCAGAAACCCTGAAGCCTGCACCCTGTGGCCATGCCGTCCCACTCAAGCATCACCCGCACCCCCATACCCACACTCACTTACACATTTGCACGCAGTCACATACACACACAGTCAGAAACATATACAGATAGGGCCTCAAGCACACCGGCAAATCACTGTGTTCCCATCCACACCTAGGACGTGAGGCTTCCCACAATGAATCCACACTGGTCTCCCACACAAAGGCCCACCACACAGAGTCACATGTGGCTGGGTCACAGAGGATGCAGTCAGGACACCAACCGGGTCCCTCACTTTCACTCATGTCTACTGTTCCTTCGGGCGGGTCCATGGCCGGTGCTAGGGAAGAGGGTGTCCTCCTCTGCACAGTGCCCCGTCCCACCCAGGACAAGGGACACAGCCGCTGCTCCCCAGCCAGGCCCCTCCTCAGCTGCCGGGCCAGGGGCAGCCTCCGCCCATCCCCTCACGTGGGTGGCATCCTGCGTCTATGCTGGGCACCCCGTGGGAACTGTGGTGTGGCTCCACGGAGGTGTCCGAAGCAGTGTGGCCGCCTTAGTTTCCCCGCCTGACTCTCTGCATCATTCCATGACACCACTGTTGGCTCCTAGAGTCTGGGATGGGAGCTGGGAAACATCTCTGGCACCCACCCCCCAGCAGCCTCCTCCCCCCACCCCCACATCCCCTGAGCCTGTCGCTCAAGCCGGCTCTTGGCCATATGGGGTTTGGCTTGATTTTCTAAGGGTTGTAAGCAGGTGGGTCTAATTGCTCCACCTACAAGGCAACTCTTTAAAGGGTTACCGCTGGGTGCTCTCTCTTCCCCTGCTGGATGCACAGGACCTGGCTAAGTCAAGGCTGGCTGGCCTGCCCCGGGAGCAAGGGCCTGGGACAGTGGCTGGTGGGCCGGGTCAGCTGGGGGTGGGGGATGGGGCAGGAGTGCCCAGGGAAGGAAGGAAGGCAGAGTGGGAATGGGGAGCCACAAGAGGGAGGGAGCTGGGTGTGGGCTCCCAGGAGCAGCTAGAAGGAGGTGGGGGCTGGCGGAGGGGTGGGTGCCATGGGCAGGCGTAGTGCCATCAGTCATCCTGAAAGCTCCAGGTGCCTGGTGCGCTCCCGGCAGACCCCTGACCCAGCCTGATCAATCCTAATGGAATGGAGCAGAGGGGCAGCCGCCGGAGGGAGCAGGCCACCCGTCCTCCCTGACGCCCGTCCTTGTAACTTTGTCAGCTGTCACAGCAGCCAGAATGCAGAGGCTGCCCGCCTCCGTCATGTCTGGTCTCGCCTGGCCATCTAGCTGCCACCAGACGGGGACGCGGGGAGGAGAGGACAGGGGACAGACGACCAGGGGAGGAGACCCCAAATCCTAGGCTGTAGGTGGCCAGAAACAAAAGGAGCAGGCAGGCAGAAGCTCCTGGGGAAAAGACTCCTATACTTTGATTCACGTTTGTTTCCTGAGAGGGGCAGGGGGTGGCAGAACCCCAAACCTTCTCTTAACCATCCTCCAGCAAGTGTGCTCCTGTTCAAGCTGCAGCACCCTGGCCTCGGGGGCCCCAATTCAGCCTGCAGGCCCTCCCCCTCTCTCCTCTCCGAAGCACCCCCACTGCACCCCAGCAGCAGCTGCCTGTCCTGCTTGCTCTGAACTCAGGGGCCTTCCTGACTTCACATGGAGCCTGACCACGTCCCCTGGGCCAGAACAGTCTTTGTGTTCGAGTGGTCCCGTCTTCCAAACTGGAGGCTGTGTCACTGCTGTGATCTGCTCCCGTGTCTGTCTCCCCAACCAAATCATGGCTTCCTCTGGTTGTTCCTGATGCCCTCTGTCCTCGCCCAGTGACCAGAGCCCAAAGGATGCTCAGTCAGCACTGGAGCGAGTCCCCTCCTGCACAGGGCCAGCACCCAGTCAGGGCTGGAGAGGGACTGTTTGCTGGGCATCGAGGGCAGGGCACCCAGGGGGTGGGACTCGGGGAGGGGAGGGAAGGAAGAAGAGAAGAGGGTAGGAAGGGGACTAGGGTTTGGGGAGGGTGTGCTGAGAGCAGACAGGAGGTGGGCAGTTGAAGGGGGCATTTTCCCCTGCATCGTTCAACCTGCTGGAACCCACCCCAAGAGCTCCGACCCAGGGCCCCATGGGTCCCAGAGCTACTTTTAGTGTGTGGACCTGAGAGTGGGGAGGGGTAAAGGGTGCTGCCTGCACCTGGATCACAGGAACTGAATTCAGGGGCACTTGGGGGGCCGTGAGCCCCTGCTCCCATTCAACCAGGAGTACTTCTGTGAAGGGGATTAAGCCTCACGTGCTCACAACTGCTCGTCGGGGGGGGGGGGGTCAGGGGTCGGGGGTGAAGGAGGAGTGGGAGAAAGGTTTTTCCTGAAGAACAAGCTGGAAGCCGCGGTCCCGTGGCGGCTCCATCACCAAGGACAGGACCTTGATAAGCGTTGCCTGCACGGCCCCCCTGGGGGGACCCCCATGGAGGTGTCTCACTGCGCCCTCTCAGCCGGCTTTGTTTCAGCTACTGGGTTTGTACTTGGCCATGTGTTTGGCACAAGGGACAACCCCTGCCGCGCCAGGGAAATGCTCCTGGAGTGTTTGTGTGTGCACAGCCCCCACACCGAAGCCTCCTTGCTCTGTGCTCATCATACCGAATCTGACTGCTGAGAACCCTCTGAGCTTCAAGCACCAAGGCATGGAGGCGGGAGGCCACCCAGGGCGGGAGTCTGCCTTTCTTAAACCAACAGGCTGTTTCCCCAAGCTTCGAGCCACCTCCTCTGTGCTTACGGGCAGGTGACATGTTGCCCAGTACGGGCCCCGCAGCCCTCCCTCCTGAGCCAGGAATTCCTGGTCCCCAAAGCGCTGGACACGAACGCCCCAAAACCCTTTCCGTGAGTCACCAAGTCAGACACACTGTGTCTGATACAGTGATGGGCACGCGTGTGTGCGCACACACACACACACACACACACTCATGCACACGCGTGGGATCTGCTGTCCGAGAGAGCCGCCTCTCTCTAAAGCCACACCTGAGAACAGAACATTTCCTGAAGGTGAATTTGAAAGGGCAGGGTTCTGAGAGGAGGGGATGAGGGAGCCCCCAGGAGAGAAGCGGTGTGTTTGGCAGGCTCTCAGCCCCGCGACACCTCAGAGGGGCTCCTGGGAAGCCGAGGCCTTGAGAGGACACTCCGCCTCCAGCAGCCCTTTCCCTCTGCGCCCCACCCCTGCTTCACTCTTTGTGGTGGTGTTTGGAGCTGAGGGCTTAGGAGAGGTCACGAGAGAGAGGGCCCCTCATGGTGGGATCAGTGTCCTGATAGGAAGACACCCCAGAGGTTGCTCCTCATTCTCCCCACCATGTTAGAACACAGGAAGAAAGGGGGTCGTCTGGAACCTAGGAAGAGAGCCCTTCCCAGGGAGCCAGCTGTGTCGGCATCTTGATCTGGGACTTCTGGCCTCCAGAACTGTGAGAAATAAATTTCTGTTGTTGGAGCAGCTCAGTCTGTGGTATTCTGTCATGGCCCAGAGCAGAGGCCTGAGGAGAGGCTCAGTTCCTCTCTGGAAGAGCCTGGTCGCTTCCCACTACCTCCTGGTCAAGGGCTGACCAACTTAACTCAGCACCTGGCAGGGAAAGCCTGCCCCAGACCACAGACCTCCCTGATAGGCAGACCTGGGACTTGCTCAAAGCCACTTAGAACCTTGGAATCTGAGAGGGTATAAAGGTTACACAAAGGGAGCATTCTTTGCTTTCCAGGGATTATTAGGTTTGCCACAAATTCACTAAAGATCCCTTTGGAGAGGCAGCTCTCTCCTCTTGCCTTTCATGGGAATCTGACACAAAAATGGCCTTTGGGGCCCCAGCTTTCCCCATCAGGACGGGCTGCCCAGATGGGTGGAGGGTGTGGCTGGGATCTCTAGGAATCTGCCCTCTGAATACTCAGGCCCAGGTCAGTGTGGGCATGACTGGACTGGAGCTGCCAGGTGTCTTGGGGAACCACATTCACCCTGGTCGGGGAGCTTTGCCAGGAGCCTGAAGCCCCACACCCCTGAGGCAGCTCATCAGAGGGACCTACCCTGCAAGGGCACTGTGGGGGTCGGGTGGGAGATGTGTGTGTGTGTTGGGGGAGTGGGTCCATTGATAGGGGTTGGTTTTAGAATTGGACCTTGGTGCCCCAATCCGGAAGCCTGAGTCTGTCTCGGTGATGGGGTGCCCCTCTAGCAGATTCCTTCACCTCCTCACCAACACCCCCTACCCTCAACCTTGGCCATCCCTGAAGGGGAGGGGAGGACCGGGGAGCCACAAACGCTAAGAGCAAATGAAATTAAATAAGTGATATTTTTGCTGCCTTTTCCCCTTTAATTTTAAACAACACTAACAATTCCAACTGCAAAGGCTAAGGGAAGAGAGAAAAAAAAAAGGCAAAAACACCCCACCTCCTCCGAGCTTGGTGCCAGCGGCCGGCTCTGGGATTTGCATGACAAAAGCACTCGACAAACAACAACAAATTGCCAGCTTGTCGGGGGCCGCGGGGCGCCAGCGACAACTGGCGCGCTCCTTCGGGCGGCGACGGGCTCCCCGGACCCGCAGGAGGGGCCGGCGGCGGACGCTGGGGGCTGGGCAGGGGGGGCACAGCGGGGGACGGGGAGGGGGGGCGGGGCCGGGCTGCCTCGATACCAACGGGGCCGGGACCCTGGCCGGAGCGCTCAGGAAGTCAGGACCGGGCGCGGGGGGCGGGGCAAGGGCATGAGCTGTGTGGCTAGCTGGAGGGCGGATGGCGGCAGGAGCACGGACGGGGGGAATGGGGGGTGGGCGTGGGGGCAGACTTGGACGGCCACCCCCATCACCAACCCAGTCCCTTGCCACCACCTTGCCACTAGACCTGGCCTTTGCCCTCAGGGGCAACACTGGGAGGGAGTTGAGAGGGTGGGGTGGGAGGGGGTGGTGTGGGAGTGGGGGACACCACAGGCATCAGCCCAGGCTTGCAGGATGCCCCCCTACCAACCCATTCCTCGACTCGCCCGACCTCGGGCTGCTCGTTGTCCAGTGTCCCTGCCTGGTGGGCAGCTGGGGTCCCTTCCTGACCATGCTCCTGCCAGAAGGCTGGGCTGGGAGGGGAGAGCAAGCGGCCCCTCCTTGCCTTGATCTGGCTCCCCCCACGTGAGGCCCAGGCAGATGGCTGGCCAGAGCTAAATTGATTCATAATGACTTGTGTCTCTCCCCTGCCCAGCAATGGGTAACTTTTCATTAGAGACACAGATGTCTTAATAATGCTATGCTGGGGTCCTTCTGCAGCAGCCCCGGCATCTGAAGAAGGAGTGGTGCAGAGGGGCCAAGGCAGGGAGGATAGATGAGCCCCCCCAGGGGATGCTAATCCAGAAGGGTTTGCTATCTCCAGGACCCAAGTGTCTGCGGCCCATTTCCCAACAGTGGACCCAACAGTAGCCCGTGCTACGGCCACTGGGGGTTCCCTTTCTAGCATCTGGGCCATGTGGGGGCCCCCAGCATTACCTCTCCAACAGCCTATCTGGTGGGCCCTCCCTCCTCAGCCTCCTGCCCATTCCCAGGGCATGACCCGAAGCAAGACCTCTGTCCCAGGGCCTCCAAACCTGCTCCCAGATAACGCCCCACACTCCAGTCCCCCAACCCCCCAGATGAGTATTATTCTATCAGGGAAAATGGTCCTCCAGCCCCGTGGTGAGGGACGTTAGCACATCTGCCTGGCCTTGCACACTTTCTTACCAGGTCCCCTCCCCTACAGAGTGTCTGGTCTCTGGACAGCAGGCCCACTGGCAGGGGGAGGAAGGTGTCACTCTCTCCTCTGTCCCAGCCTCTTGCAGTCCTGTGGCACATAGCCTGCAGCAGGGACAGCCCATGACCGGAGTTGGAACTGTGTGGTGTACGCCTCCCATGGCCTTTCCCCCCTCTGCACTCCTGCACTCAGCCAAGCACTGCCCGGCCCTGAGCGGGATGGGCTGCCTGTGAAGGAGCAGACAGGGTCCATCCTGAGCTTACAGGTTCTTGCAAGCAAGCAGGAACTGCCTTTAGTCCTCTCCATCCTTCTGGTAACATCACCCCCTGCTTTAAGCACAATAGTTGGCCTTTTGTTTGATTTTGCTCTTTTTTTTTTTAAAAGATTTTATTTATTTATGTGACAGAGAGAGACACGACAAGAGAGGGAATACAAGCAGAGGGAGTGGGAGAGGGAGAAGCAGGCTTCCCGCTGAGCAGGGAACCGGACGTGGGGCTCGATCCCAGGACCCTGAGATCATGACTTGAGCCGAAGGCTTAATGACTGAGTCACCCAGCCGCCCCTGATTTTGCTTTTGTTGAGAGAGTAACAGATAGTGTTTGGTTTCGATCACAAGCAATTTATCATTTTGGGACTAGAAACCTCTTTCTGGGCTCCCCTTGGAAAATATCATGTCCTCTGAGAGGTGGGTCAGCAAAGGGTCCCCATCGCCAAGTGTGGCTGTGCTGCCGGGAGGTCTCCAGCCTGGGGGCAGGCCTCCTTCAGCTGGTGCGGGAGCTGAAGGCCAATCCAACTGACCTCTGGGTTGGCGGGGGTCAGCTCTACCTGCCCAGGCTCGAGGGCTCCCAACAGCAGACACCGGTACCAGACCAAGTTCTGCTGCCCCTGCACGGGGTAGCAGTGCTCCCACCAGAAGAGAAAGGAGGCCAGCATCGAGACGCTGTGCCTAAGGAGCTCTCCACAGCCCAAAGGGCCCAGTGCAAACTCCCGGCCTGGGATGCAAATTACCCCTGGCTCCAACCCATGTGGTGCTCCCCTCTCGCCTCACTCCCTTCAGACACCCCAGCAATTTCCTCTCACACCTCCTCGACATACCTGCCTATCACGGTTCCTCCTTCTGATACCTCTCCCGCTTCTTGTCTATGCAGGCGAATCCAGCCCACAGTTCCAGATATGGACGCTTCTTGTTCGTGAAGGTGAGTTATTTCTCTCCATGTGGCCCACAAGGGCAAGGCCTCTGACCCCTTCCGTTCCCTCAGGACCAGGCCAAGTGGGGCTGGATGCTCCCCCTCATCTCCTCACCATCTCACACCACTACGCCCCACCCTGCCTCAGTGACGCCTGGCCTCAGTTCCCCTGTGCAGCCCCCTGGGTGCAGCCTGCCAGCCCCGTGCCCATACAGCATGGCTACCGGGATCTGCAAAGCTGTGCTTACAAGAGGAGAACACAAATTCTTGTCCTAGCCGGGATGCCCTTTCCTCACCTGTACATTTTGGCTCTTGAGAACATGCTTCAGGAGGGTGGATGTGAATGGACTTTGAAAATAATTACAAGCAGACCAACGAGAACGGCTGTAAGAGCAGGAGTCGCTTCTAAAAGGACAGAGCCAGCAGCTTGGAGCATGTATGGCTCTCAGCTGTGTCCCAGGCACTGACTGGGGCTTAGTAGGTGCTCAGCAAACAGTGGCTAAATGAGTGCGGCAGCCCAGTCCTGCCGTGACCCTTGTGTGAGAGCCTGGGTGACACAGGCAGCTGGGTGACACAGCTGGGCTCCCTTTGAGGCCTTGGTGGGGGTCAGGTTGAGACAGGAGATTGGGGCTCTCTGCCTTACAGGTGGGGTGTGAACCTGGGGCCTCAGTCTCACGGGCGACACCGCCGAACAATCAAGTGTTCCTTGCAGACAGCCCTCCTGGAGAAAGCCAAGAACCCATCCCTTCCACCTCCCTGGGCAGCTCCCAGGCAGGCTTGCCCTGCTCTGCTCGTGTCTTTTGTTTTTCTTAATTAAAGTCGCAAGAGCCAGGATTCCGTCTCAGAAGGTGCAGCCTCGAGGCCGGATGTCTTCATTTTGGCCGCGTCACCGGTGTCGCTGCCTGCTCTGGCAGCAGGACGCTGGGCCTCCCAGGACCTAGCGGGAGGTAAGTGTGGGAGCCCCTGCTGACGGGAGCTCGGGGCACCGCACCTTGCTACTGCCCGGTCCGCTCTTGCTGCCCACAAGCTCTCACCTCTTCCACATGGTGCCAGCCTGCAGCTCGCTGCTCTGCTGAAGCTGCTCAGGGCTCGAAGCTCAGCCGTGGCCCTTGGCTCTCTGGGCTCCCTGGAGGGACCGCCCCCTCGGCATGGTGCTGTCCATCAGAGAGCCCAGGGTGCGTTCTTGCTCAGGAAGTCTTGGCAGCCCCTCCATTTGCTCAGGTTTATTTGCTGGGCTCTGTGGCGTGCCTGGGGCTGGGCTGGCCAAGGCTCGGTCCCTGTACCTCAGGAGTGTCCAGTCTGAAGGGGGCAAGGAAGGGGCGCCTGGGTGGCTCAGTGGGTTAAAGCCTCTGCCTTTGGCTCGGGTCATGATCTCGGGGTCCTGGGATGGAACCCCGTGTTGGATTCACTGCTCGGTGGGGAGTCTGCTTCCTCCTCTCTCTCTGCCTGCTTGTGATCTCTGTCAATAAATAAATAAATAATCTTTAAAAAAAATAAATAAACAAAGGGGCAAGGAAGGACTACGGCGGAGCTGGGGCAGGAGCGGCAGGTGGCTCTGGGACGGGGGGAGGGCCTCCTGCCCTCTCTAGGCTTTGGTTTTCCCGTCTGCAGATTGAAGGCATCGGCTGGGATCTGCAAACAGTACTGAGGAGTCGTGGGCAGTCTGAGCACAGGGGTCCGGGCCACCTCTGGCCACTTCCTCCTGAGCTGCAGGGGTCAGGCTGCCCTGAAATCAGACCCAGGGTGCGTAATTGCTGCTTGGTCCAGGAATGTGTCCTGGTTTATGTTGCTCTCCGGGTTTGTAAATCATGACTGTGCAAGAACCTAGGAGGCGGGTATTGCTGGCTTTTTTTTTTTAAGTCAGGGAAAAGGTCCAGTCTTAGCTGGGGTGAAGCCAATCTAGGACCGGAAGCCAGGTCTGCCTCTGAGCCCTGACCCCAGGGGCTCCTTGGCTTTGCTTCCTTCTGACACAAGGTTGGCTCTGCCCTTTGAAGCAGGGGCTCCTCCCTGCCCTCTGTCCTGATTATGGGCTGTGTCCTCCGTCCAGTCTCTCCCTGCCCAGGCCTGCGCCCGGCAGCAGGGCTATAAAGGGGCCCTGGGCCTATGCCGAGTGTGAAGGGCAGGTGTGTCGGGGGGAGCGTGTGGGGTGAGGGACAGAGCAGCCAGCCCTCACTGCTGGGAGGCAGGGACAGCTTTTATGGCTACCGAGCCTGCCTTCCCTTCCCTTTTAATAACAGTCTGGCCAAATTGCTTCCTCATCTGAAGTTTGGAGGTGAGAAGGGCGTGGGGGCTGGGAAATGGCATGATGGTGAAAATCCTGCCCTAAGAAGATGGGCCGGCGCACCGCAGAGCAGAAGAACCGCTCTAACTCAGAGAACAACTTTGGTGAGAAAGAATCCTCCTAGCACAGCCTCCGCCCCTTCTCCGTGGCCTGGCTCTGGGCTCTGAGGGTCATGGGGAACAGACTTGCTGTTCGCCTCCAGGAAGCAGCCGGCTCAGGATTAGTGGGAGGAGGCTTCTTGCTGCGGTCCTGGCATCGTGGGACAGCTGCCCCCCTAGAGGGTCTCCTGCCGACAGGGCCTCCATCTCCCCATCTTCCCTGGCCTGCAGGGCTCCTCCCAAGGGCACAGGGAGGTGGAGAGGAGCCATGGGCACTGTGTGGAGTGGGCTTGCGGGGCAGAGCACTGTGCTTATGGTCACCCGAGCAAGCACCAGGAGTCTGGTCATCTTGGACGGATCCCTCCTCTGGCCAAGTTCCCTACCCTTCAACGACTTCCCCTCGGGGGCTAAGACCTGGCAGCCGGCACACACATCGTGCGTGCGTGCCTCATGGAGGTAGGATTCTCCCACCTGCCGGAAGGCCTGCTCCTCCCTACACCGCAGACTCCTCTTTGAGTTCCGCACCGATGGGGCCCTGATCCTAGCCACACTGTGCCCGGCGGCAGGGCACCCGAGCTGACGGAAGCACAGGACTGCAATTCACCCTCAGAAGTACCTGATCACAGCAGATGCCAGGCATTCAGCAGAGGTATCTGCGAACAGCTGGACAACAGTCGGTCTAGAAGGTCCCAGACAACCAAAATCCCAGGTGCCCGAGACCCACCAATCAGCGTCCACTCGCCCAGGGCTGGTGTGTAACAGACCGGCACGCCCACAGAGCACTTGCTCCTTCCCATGCTTTCCTTTCCTTTTCTTTTCTTATTTAAAGATTTATTTATTTAAGAGAGAGAGAGAGAAAGAGAGAGGGCGTGCGTGTGCGAGTGGGGAGGAGGGGCAAAAGGAAAGGAAGAGAATCTCAAGCAGACATCTGCTGAGCATAAAGCCTGATGTGGGGCCTGATCTTAGGACCGTCACCTGAGATCGTGACCTGAGCCAAAATCGAGAGCCACACCCTTACCTGACAGAGCCACCCAGGTGCCCCTTCCCATGCTTTTCTAAGCAAGTGACCCTACCCAGGACCCAGACGTAGGGAGAGATGCTGTCCAGGTGGGGATACACACCATGAGCCTTGCCCCTGAACACGCTCCTCCCCCTCCCCAATCTAACCAGCTGCGTGACCTTAGGCAAACCAGTTTAGCACTCTGGGCTTCATTTTCCCCAACCACACGCTCCCCAGGGCCCCGAAACCCCAGGCTCAAGCATTCCCTGATGCTTTGCTTTCTGGCCCTGAAGGGGAGCCTCCCTGGTTTAGGTCTGTTGGGGGTGGGAGATGCCAAGTGAACCCAAGGGGCAAACCTGGTGAGATGGTTCGTTTTTTTGTGTCAGCTTGGTCCGGTGAGGACACCCAGTTAACCAACCAAACATTAGGACGGAAGTTTGAAGCAGGGGGTAACATCTACCTAAACTGACTTTAAGTAAAAGAGATTATGTGGGTGGGCCTCATCAGTGGAAAGCAAAAGGAGGTTTCAAAGCAAAAGGAGGTTTCCCTGAGGAAGAAGAAACTCCACCTCAAGACGGAGGCATGAGCTTTTGCAGGAGAGTTTCCAGTCTGCCTGTCGGATTTCAGAATTATCAGGGTCAATTCCTTGGAATAAATCTTTGAATACCTGTCATGTATGTATTATAGGTGTGTGTGTATCAATATGCGTACGTGTTAATGTCTATCAGATATGTATGTGCAGAGATACACTTTTCAGAGAAGGGTGTTTGTGGCTTTCAGTAAAACCTACTTAGAAACAGATGAGACGGCCAACTTCAGTAGCGGGGCCTCGTGGGCAGTTAGGCGAACCCATTGGTCTTACATACACGCTCCTGCTTCTTGGCCACATGGTGCTCTCAGTTTACCCTGCCCACCCAGACTCGCAAAGGCAACCTGGATTTCGTGATCCTAGACTCTGAGTGGAGGAGGCTTACTGGGCTGTATATTTTTTTAAAATTTGACTGGTGTCTATTTTACTGTTCTGAGCAGATGATGTGCTTTGTTTATGAGAGAAATTAGGCCAAATCCAACTTTTCCACAGATGGAGAAGCCTGAATTATTTATCAGAGGCTCATGAATTTGGTTCTGGCAAATGGTAGGGCCGAGGGCGGCTGATTTGTGTTTCGTAGCTGGAAGAGCTTCATCGCAGCGGGTCCTGGGCCATCTCTGTACGGTGCTGGGTCTGCCTGGGGGTCCCGGGCTGGCTCCAGGCAGGGGTCGACCGGTGGTAGGGACCCTTCCCTGACCGCTTCTGCTGGGTTCCGCTGGTTTGCAGAGGCTAAGGGGCGGGGGGCCCTGGCAGGGTCTTTGACTAGCCGCTGCGACGCTCCAGCTTCCCTGGGACCCCTACTAGGCTCTAGGACCTAGGTGTGTCTTCTTCACTTGGTGAAGAAACTGATGGCCATGGGGAAGAGTTCACTGAAACTTCCCTTCCCCCACCGGGCCTTTCTTTCCTTTCAAGTTGAACCACAAAGCCAGATGGCGGACGTTTTTTGCCTGGTTGGCTGTCTGGCAGCTCAGCAAGCGCCTACTGTGTGAGGGCCTCATTCTGGGCTCCCGTTGATCAACGCAGTATCGTGGGAAGGCGAGGGCCCAGCGTGTGTTGGAGAAGGCCTCAGGACAAAGCCTTTCAGAGGGACCTGGGCCGTCTTAGGTATGAACACTATTTCCTGTTGGCCGAGTGCTGATCGCGGGTCAAGGGCGGTCCAGGCATTCACTCACTGAGTCCTCAGAACAGTCCTGGGAGCCCAATCCCTAGACCGTATGGTCAGGGAGTGTTCAGGTCTTTTCCAAGACCCTTCAACCAGCGAGCCTCTGGACCCCATGTGACATGGATCCAGGTTCCCTGGCACCAGTCATGGGCCAGAAAGCCCTTTAAGATGCTTGTAGATGAACAAGGAGATAGAGGAGGAAACGACTCAGCATCCTTACCACCCGGCCACGCTCACACCAGTCTGCTAGTCACCACTCCGGGCTCTGTAGGTGGTTACCCAGCCCAGTACTGAGATGGGAACATTGCACTTCGAGCCTCCAGCTGGCTCGACCAGGGGCCTGCGTTGCTCTTTCAGGAAGCCGAGCCAGATCCCAGGCCTTCCTCTCTATCCAGGTGTGTCACTCCCTAGCCATGTCCTGCTGTCTCCTTGAGGCTGTCTGGCCTTAAAACCTAACTATAAATTTGCCACCAGTTGGCTGGTGGCCTGGGACAAGTCGCTGCAGCTCTCTGGGTCTCACTCTCCCCCATTCAGTCTTGGGCCTCTGAATTCCTGGTCTCTGGGCTTTCTTTTTCATCTCCAGGGGAACCTGGAGGGAACCAGCCCTCTCTGGTGCCAGGGCCATGGAACAAAGGACTCCCTGATGGGAAGGGGCAAGGAGGCCGCCTGAGGCTAGTGTCTCAGTGTTTGAACTGTTCTATTTGCATTCAAGTTTAATAACCATCATCTCTAAGGTTGCCCGCATGGGAGAAGAAGCACCTGGGCCTCAGGATGCTTGCTCCAGCTTCTGGACACTCCTTCCCCTGGACTCACCTGGGATGTGCACCTGGCTCCCCACATCCCATGACCTTCCCTCTCTGGCCCACGGAGCTGGCACTTCTCTGACCCCTGCTGCCCTGGCCTCCCCAGAATCATCTACCCTTCTCTCCCGAGTTTTTAGCAGGAGCCCCTGTCCCCAGTACTCCCAGATCAGAGGCAACCGATAGAATGTGGGTGTGGGACCAGGTGGGGGTAGAAAATCTCTGTCATTCTTTATTTCAGCAAAGAGCAAGGGTCTGGGTAGAAAGAAGCGGAAGAGGAAAGACAATAAGTTTTAAAAAAAAATCAGAATCCACGTCCAAGGGAACTTCTAAAATTCAAAATGGCCTTCGTTCCCTGGAATGGAACTCCCTCATCATCCGTAGCACTCCATTTATTTTGCCCTGAGAACGGGGGAGGCTGCTCTTTCTCCTCCGGGCAGCCCAGGGCCCTTCTACCACCTACCAAGTTCAAGGTCTCTGTGGGCTCTTTCAAGTGCATCTCCTCCATGAAGCCTTCTCTGGCTTGTCCCCACCTCCAGCCTCGTCCTCACATCCCACCCTCCAGCGCACACAGGCTCCCACACCCACACCCTGGCTCCGTGGGGATCGCCCCTCCGCAGGCAGGGGGACTGGGAGCGGGAAGGGTACCCCGGATGGGAGGGCGGAGGGTGGAGAAAGATGCTGGGGCTGAGACAACCAGGGTAGGGAGAGAGAGAGAGGGAGAGGAGGGAGACAGAAGCAGAAATGGGGGAGGCAGAGAGGAAGAAGAGGAAGGTAAGGGAGGAGGGTGGGTGAGCCAGCCAGCCGCGCTTATTGGACTAAATACAGTCCCGGGACAGCAAGTAATTCGGGCCTGAGTCAGCACGTTTCACCCGTAATTTCTTAAGCATCTGTCAGGCCACTGGCTCCCCGCCCCCCGCCGCGAGAGGAGCTGAGCGAAAGCCTCATTTAGCAAATGAGGGGAAGGTTTAAAAATAACACGAGGAGTCACCCTCTATGAAGGCGAGGCCACCCCCTCTCCTGCTGCTCTCCGCACCCCTCCCCCAGTCCAGCAAGACCCATAAGAAGGGCTGGGGACAAATGGCTGGAGTGGAGGGCTGGACAGTGTCTGCCTGTGACGCCGTGGGACACCGTGGGACATGGTGTAGGTGGGGACGGTGGCAGTGGTGCACTGTACGGGTGTGAGTGTGCAGAGGGATAAGGCCTGTCCCCACCTGTGCATGCCTGCGTGTGCAGCCCTCTAGATGCAGGGCTGGGAAATGGAGCTTGTGACAGGGTGTGACTGACTGCGCCAGTGGGGGCACCTGTGATAGCGGATGCTATCTGGTGTGTTCTCTCGTGGCAGAGGGGCGGCGCGGGGCAGAAGTGTGAGTGACACGTGTCAGCATTTCCATACGTGCCTGTTCGCATCCTGTGTGCTGGGGCGTGCGTGTGAGACAGACAGACAGACACTACAGCAGGGACAGAAGCACATGCATCTTCTGAGCCGGGGCTGCTCTTAAGAAACAAGCCATCATCGCCTCTTCTGAGATGGTCTTGGCTACACAGATTCCCCCAGATTTGGCCCCAATCCTCATTTCCTGTTCTCAGAGACCCACTCCCCCACCTCGGCACTAGGTGCCAGTGGCTGGCCTCGCCCCCGTGGTGAGGCCATCTGTCCAGGAGGCAGAACCCTCGCCAGGCAGCCAGGGTGGTTCATAGCCAGCATCTTCCACCTGAACTGGGATCTGGACCACCGTCCACTCAGTCTTTATTCCCTCCCAGAGCCTAGTCAGGCCTCCACGTACCTCCTCTCATTTCCTCCCCCAACAGCCCATGAGCAGGAGGAATCAGTGGCCTTCGCAGACGGGACAGCTCCGACTCCACCGGGAGACGTCAAGGCGCGTGCCTGTGGGTGACACGTGGCCCCGCACAGCTGGCCCAGCTTGGGGCCGGCTCACTGCCCGAGGAGAAGCAGAGGGTCTCAGCTGGGGAGACTCCTTTACATTCTGGACCTCCCCCCCACAGAGACGGAGGCCTCCCTTTCCCAAAGAAATCACCCGGGGCTCCTTTGAGTGGAACAGCTCTGGAGTTATTTAAGATTTTGTTTGTGGACAATGAGCGTACAATAAGCGGGCTGACAGAGGCTGGATGGCGTGTGCGGGGGTGGGGGAGGCAGGGAAGGCTACTCGGAGGGCGGGCCTTGTCCGGTGGGACTTGTGCACACCTCGATGCCCAGAACCCTCCTGGAGCCTTAGGCGCGCTCCCACCTGGGTAGCGCTTGTCCTCGGACACAGATCAGCCCCTTCCCCGGACAGACAAGCGCTGGATCTTGGGAAGTTCAGCTCACGGAGGCCTCGGAAGTGTCCGAGAAGACTCAAGAGAAACAGGATGGAGGTTGCATAGTTCCAGCCAAGGCCAGTGAGGAGACGTGGTGCTTTAACGGTGCAATCTGAGGCGTCTGGAAAGTACTTGCCCTTCTAGTATCTTCCCTGTGAGTCTGCCTTGGAGGCTGACGCAGCACATTAGGACGTAATTGTGGGGTAGGCATTGCCTGTCCCTTGCACCAAGCTTCCTCCTGCATTTTTATCCATTCTGCTCCACCCTCTAAAATGTCTTTTCTATCTGTGCCGTCAAAACCCCTCCTCATAAGGCCTATCCAGGGGCCTTATGGGGATTGCTTTCTGCTCTGCAATGGGGGGGGGGCAGTGTCCGAAGGCAGGCCTCACACCTCCCCGGCGTCCTTTTCTTTACCTCCTCGTTCCTCAAGCTATTCTTCACAGAACCTGTTTTCTGGACAGTTCCTCCCTGCCTCCCCCTCAACCCCCTCCTGTCTTTTTCGCTCACCGTTGAAGGTAGTCATCATATAGGGTTGTCTGGGGGGGGGTGGTCCCAAGGGATTGGGCTTCCCTGTGGGGGAGGAATTTCCTCAGGTGGGGTCGTGTTCATGAAGATCATCCATCTCACCCCCACCCCCCGCCCCCTTGCCCCATTGGTGCGGATCTCAGCACACAGGTGTCCTGCCTCAGGGCCAGGTCGGTAACCCATCCCACCAGCTCTGCTCATTCTGAGACAGGCCCCAGTCCTTTCCACGGGACAGGCATACCAGCTCCTGCCTTGACCCCAGGAAAGGGGTTCTGCCCTGGGGCATGGAGACCCAGAGGCCTCTGATTAGGGGGGTGGGTGTGTGTGTACCTTACCACAGAGACCAATGAGTCTCATCTCAGTGTTTCAAAATGCAGAGTGAGCCTTTCTCTTTATAACCACCATTTACTTCATCTAGGAAACCAAGTCGAGAGCTTAACAGTGGACTTGGTGGGGCCGGGAGGCCAGGGCGGTTGGGGGTGGTGTGTGGTCCTAAGGTTGCTTCCGGCTTTAAGAGCCTGCGGCTGTGTCCTTCCCTATAAGAGGAGGCAGGAGTCCCTCTCTACCTGTTGAGGGAAGAGGACTGTGGGCTGCTGCTCGGCCCTGGGGTGGGAGCTTGAGTGAGGAGAGCATGCTCCTGCCATATACCAGCCGCCTCCTGCCTTTCCGGAGCCCCGTCCCTTACTGCCCTTCCCCTTCCCACGTCATTCCCATCACTGTAGGCCAGGCATCGGGTTGCGGGGGGGAGCTGCTGTGGCCCTCCTCCAGCTGCGAGTTGGAAAAATCCATCACGCACCTAACATATATTTTAAAATAACTTACACGAATAACACCCCCCCACCCCGCTCCCATTTCTGCGTCTCAGATCTGATTATGTGCAGCTCTCTCTCTCTCTCTCTCTCTTTTTTAATAAAAAATTGCTATAAATCTTTTTGTCACAGAAGATATAAGACGCAGGTTTGCTAGAGAAACTGCCTTGCTGAGTTGTTTTGTAGGTGGTTTGGTGCCCTGCTCTGGTTTCTTTTTTTTTTTTTAAACTCCCCTACAGCTCGAGTTGAATATCAAAGAACATGAGAGTTAGGAAGAGCTATCCCTGATTGGCATTAAAGGAAGGAAAGAAGTTAGCAGGTCGGACAACGCCCATCTCACCCCACACCTGTCTCCACTGCACCCCAGTCCAGGTTTGGTCAGAGGGACCAAGGGGAGGGAGATGTCCCAGCTTAAGCCCACATGATGGCCCCTTGGAGTCACCCATTCTTAAGAAAAAGAATCGTGTGCCTCTCACATGCGCCCCTATTCTTCTAGCCTAGGCTGGCCCTCCTGTGCAATGGGCCTACTGGAAATGGGGTGGCAAGGAGAGGGGGATGGACGGGATGCTGGACATCGGGGAGCCCAGTCCGTGAGACCACCGATGACCTGCATGTTAACAGACTGACGATTTGAAAGGTGGCTGTTCGCTGAGAAATGGTCTCCACACACCCGACCCATTTGTCACCGGGGCCACAAAGCATGCTGAACGGAGAAAATATTCCCTCAGATGCTGCCTCGGGAGTCGGGGTTGAAGAGCAGGAAAACCCAGTCGTGGCTCACGTGGTGGGCACAGGACCTGGAGGATCCTCCAGGCTTGGCATCCAGCACGTTCTCAGCCTGTGGATCTCGGGGAGCGCCGGCTAGGGAAGGGAGGGGTGGGGTGTGTCTGGGGAAGAGAGGCCAGGAAAGGGGTCATGGAGCAGGAAGGGAGGGGATGGGGTGATCCGGGCAGGGGAGGTGGGCATGGCTGGGAGGTGATGAAAAAGCACCGTCTGAACAAGATGGAAATCTGGGGGAGCCGCCGCTGGCCTGCTTATCAGTTCATCATCCGTGCGGAGTACAATGGCTGGCCTCGGGTTGATACACTTGAAGGAGGGCGTGCGGTCGAGGGAAAGGCACAGGAATCTTGGAGGGGGAGAGACAGGGATGGTGACACTGTCTCCAGAGTTGCTAGGGGGGTGAGAGGCCTTGGTATACGGTAGGAAGCTGGGCACACGGGCCTCTCGGCAGTCCTCTCCGCCCCCCAACCTCCCTCCAGAGAGGGTGTCATAGAGCGTTTGTCCGAGTCCTGCCAGGCAGGCCCTCTTTGCAACCAGGCAGGGTTTGCCAGCACAGCATTAAGCAAGCAGGACACAGCGCTGCCCGGCCATCCACGACCTCACGGTCCCATGGGGTGCGGCCGGTGGGGACATATTTTATTTGTACCTAATAAAGCCCGGGAGCGCGACTGTCTGTGACACTCGGTGGAATGCACGAGTGTGGATATGCCTGTGTGCGTCTGTCCACACATGCACGCACACCTTTACAGGGATTTTCAGCTCCACTCCCGTGATGAATCTGGTTCAGAGCCCGCAGCCCGGTTTAATATCTGAAGTGAAATGGCAAGTCTTTATCCGCCTCTCCCTCCTCCTGCCCCTTACCTTCTGTCTGCTCTCCAGGACAACACCGTGCATATGCTGTATTAGATTCCATTTGGGTCCTGTTCTGATAAGCAGGAGATTAAATAATGAATGAGATTCCCATTAGCTCAATTTTTTGGGGGCATATTTCAGGCAACCTTTTCCCTTTTTAATCAAATCTGCTCTGTACCGCAGAATATTTTTACATTGATTTGAAAGAAAAGGATTTTTTTTTAAAGGCCTGCTTACACCGACATTCCCGCGTGCACCGAAACTCGGCCTGCAGAGTCTCAGGGAGAGGAAGGCACGGGGTGCAGCTGGAGGTCAGGAAGTGGAATTTGGGAATGACCCTGATCTCTGGCACACTAGCTCCATCCACCTTCCCTCGACCCCATCTCACTCCTGTTCTTCCCCGCTTCCAGGACCTTCTGCTCTTCGACTCATGGCCTCAGGAAGAATCGCGGCTCCTTTGTTTTTATTAATAAGCAGGCCCATGCACTGAAATGTCATCCCAGGCATGGTAAGAGTTATGTATAAGGTGCCTATCCTCCAGGAAGCCTCTTTTATTGAGCTGAAGCCACTGCCTTTGTCTCAGGAAGACCCCAAGCCTCATGTCAACCCTTCCGGGGGAACATTCAAGGGACGTACGCAGTGGCCACCTTTCCTAGGAAGGCAGGCACAGAAGAATCTCGCACCTCAATTTGCCCTCCCCGTGCTAGCTGCTTCTCATCTGTCCTAAGCACATGTTTCTAATGGAAAGTCGAAGAGGTGATTCTCCCAAGGGGTCTCCATGTGAGAGGAGGAGGCTTGGAGACTCCACCTAGGTTTGCCAGATCAGAAGGCATCAACACACTTTAGAATTCTTCTTGTTTTCTGGACATGAAAGCAGAGTTTGGAAGACCCAAGGTCTTGGGTCTCCCCTGACCCTTCCTAGAATTCCTAGGCCTCCCCTTTATTGAGTCCCAACTATGTATGAATGGTGTGATGGGTGATCTGGTGCTGGCATTCCCAGTGACAGTTCAAACAGGTCTCGTCAGTACTCCCACGGACAGATCAGCACACGCAGCCCACTTGTCCACCGGCACAGCTGGATTCAGGCCCAGGCTGAGCCCCATACACACTCCTCCCCCAGTGCCAGCCTCATTGGAGGTATCCCATAGTCCAGTCTTCCTAGTGCAAGATCCCCATTGTCTCCTTCTCTCTGGTCTGTGTGGCCGTCTTTGTCCCCGCCGTGCCCACCCCAGCCCCCGCACAGCACTGGGCTCCGCTGACCTCAGTAGAGGCCTTCATCTCTCTTGGGTAAGAGTAACTGATTAAGGGTGTCAGGGGATCTGTTTGGAAGCCACAGTAGCCATATCCTAGTCCTGCCTGGGCCCCTCTAATCAGTAGGGAGGAGAGCTCGGTCCCATTCACCATGGGACCCCTGCACCCAGGGCTCAGTCTACTCACAGCTGATGGACTGTAAGTGAAGGGTCGGGGGGGGGTGCCTAGTGGGGGCCTGGGCTGCTGACTCTTCCTCAGATATCTGAGGGGCAGTCATGCAGAAGGAGCCTGGAGCCTGACCTATATATCTTATGTACTAGAGAATGTGACTCTCTCTAGAGATGTAGTTTCCCACGTGAACAGACACTTTGCCACCAGCTTTTAGAGAGGACTGGACCAAGCGTGCCTCTTGCCCCCTGGCTGAGTGGTCCCGGAAGCTGGGGTTGGTGGCAGGTAGTAGCAGTGGAGCGGTGGAGGGGGGGCGGTTGGAGTCCCCTCCAGATGTGATGCACTGATCGCCACTGAGGGCAAGTGGGATCCTGGAGAGAATTCAGAGTGTTAGAGTTAGAGTTGGTTGGAATCTTGGGGGCATTACGGTCCCCTTGGGATGCTTCAAGGGTGTGGCCCTGGTCCCCGCACAGGAGACTGCCTGCACTGTGGGACACCCAAGCTGTAAGCAAAGTGTTCGGGCCGAGCTGTATCTGCCTGCTGAGCCCTCCTACACTGGGACCCACTGAAAGATATCCTAAGGGGCCAGGCAGGCCTAGCCCTGGCCCTGCCACTGAGGTTCAGAAAGCCTGGGGTGTGGGTTATCTCCCAAAAGGACCAGATGTGAAGGCTAGGGGTTGACAACTTGGGCAGCAATGCCCTCCCAGCCTTCTGACCGCCAGCCTCCGGGACAGCTCACAGCCAGGGACAGAGGGAAGAGAGCGTGGAGCTGACAGGTATGATGGGAGGGGGACAGGAGTCACAGACCCTAGAGGTCTTCATCTGAGACCTACCAGAGGGAACATGACTCTATTTACAGACAGGTTTCCGGCTTCATCCTGTGCAGGCCTAACCCCTGGGCAACCAAGATAAAACCTGCTTTGCCAAGTGACCCTTCAGGGCCACACAAGCCAAAGTGAGCTCCTCAGGCCTGGCCTGAAATGGTAGGGTTTTGGTTGGCTGCTAGTACGGGGGCAAGAGTGGTGGAGAGAGGGGCGGACACACGGCCGTTTCCAGGCTTTGACTGAACTGAGAGGCCACCCTCCCTGTGAAGACGTGCGTGAGGTCCTTGGGAGAGCGTGACAAGTAAAGGACAGAAGGAGATAAGAGGTGCCCCCGCCCCCGCTTCCCTGGCAGCCCGGGCTTACACAATCCCTGCCTCACGCTCCAGGACCAATTAATCTCCTCTCTCCCCTGTCTCCTTCCTTCTCCTACTCCTGAAGACAAGGAAAGGAGAGTGTGCCCTTTTGGCTGATGCCTTGGCTGAATTATTTGAGAGACAGACTTGAAAAGCATGTTTAAAGGGCCAGAGGCCTGAGACTCCACTCCTAGGAGGGAGAAGGTTTTGCCTGCAGGCAGGTGCCTAGCCCTCCCTGTAACTGCAGGACCTCGGGCTGGAGGCCCAAGGCTGGGGGCTGACGTCACCGGTGTGCTCGCCCGCGCCAGCCTGTGTGTGCACGTGTGTGCGCTGGTGGGCACAGGGTCTGCACGCTGGCCTGTGCACCATTTTGGCATGTAGGTACACGCTGGGGAGGGAGGGACGTGGTGTGGGAAGGCTCTGTCTAGGCTCAGCCGTTGCTTGGTGTGCGCTCATGTGTAGGCAGGACTTTGGGAAACAGGGCGTGTGTGAGCTAGCGGGTGTGCTCCCTCACACAGGCAGAGACGAGAGCAGCATGCAGGCGGGCCAAGAGGCGTGTGCTTGGCCCCAGCCCCAAGTAGTTGGCCTCACGGCCCTCCCAGCTGACCTGTTCGCCTGTTTCTGGAATTCTGCTTCTGTGAGCCTCTTCCAGAGGCAGAACCAAACTGCCTGAATTTTAATGAAAACATCCTGAAATTTGTTCTGAGTTCAGAATTCTAGAGGCAAGGGAAAGACTATCCACCACCACCACCCCCCCGCCAAATCTGGGAGCTGTGTGCGTGTTTATGGGTGGGTGTGAGTGTGTGTGTGAGACTGAGTTTGGTGGAATCTGAGCCACATTAGCCAAGGGTCCTGGTTGTGTGTTGGGGGTGGGGGGAAGGAGGAGAATGGAGAGCCAGTTTCAGTCAAACCATCTGGAGGAGACAAGACTATGGCCTCACTTGTCCATGAGGCTCCTTCAGAAGGCACAGCTTCTCCTTCCTTCTTGCCCGTTAACACCGCTGCCCTCACCACTGCACCCCGTTGTGGAGTGAGTGGTGTTAAGGGCGTGTAAGATACCCACGTTCCTACAGCACCGGCCCAGCCCAGGCGAACAGAAGGTCCCTGAAATGCAGGAGAAAAACTACCCCTGGGATCAGAGGAAAGTACCAGACGTGCGGCTTATCAAGAGAGGCAGCCAGGGCAGGGCGGAAGCTGGGGCTTCCTGGGAGCGGCATAGCTGCCCATTGCCTAGGTCACAGCCCTCAGGAGCTAGTCCTGCCAGTACTGACTGTGCCTCACTCCCAGCCAAGAGCTCTGCCCATGGCTTCCCCTCTTAGCCACGGTCTCTCCACATTCTAGCAGCCAGGTGTGAGGAGAGAATGCTTCCTCCTTGTCCACCTGCTCCGGGAAGCAAGTCCTGCCCACTCAGCACCCCTTTCTTTGCTGTGTGCTAGTTTTTTTTCTTTTTTTTTTTTTTAAATTCACTCACTCACTCGCTCCCTCCCTCCCTCCCTCATTCATTCCTGTATTACTGAGTCACCATCTGCACGGCTGTCAGCCAGGTGCCGGGGGAAGAAAAAGGGCAAAACCACATAGAGCCTCTGAGTCTGCCTTCTAAACATCAACTCTGTTCCGTACAAGTGTACCAGACATCCACTGAGCACCTCCTGGGGGTTAGGTGCTGAGGGTCCATTGCTGGATGATCAAATAGGAGACCTTCTATCACAGAACTTCTGTCCCAGGGGGAGAGATCACTAATGGTCTGGTTATAACCCAGAAAGTTAGGTACTGTCTGGGGAGTCCATAGGCTGGAGATCTGAGACACACATCCTATCCTGATCAAAGTAGAAACTTCTGTGGGGGCAGGGACAGCAACTTTCTTCTTGTCATCATCTCCATCGTCCTTCGTTCAGGTCTGTTCGGGTTTTCATAGAATACAGAAAGATGGATGGTATGCATGGGTTGACACACAGGTGCATGGACACAGGCATGGGAGAACGCCTGGATGGACAAATGGATGCATGCATGGATGGATGGCTGTCACTTCTTCTGTCACACTCTGATCTCTTAGCTTTGGACGCATGGGTTGGTCAGGCTGGTCAGATCTCAGTGCTGAGTCGTAGCAGGGACACTAAGCGCCTGCCTCTGACTCCTACTGGGCCATGGGGGCTGGGCGAAGGAGGTTCCCCTCCCAGCCCAGGCTGTGCACACACATCATTGGCTTGCTCCTCAATCATGCCTTTTCCAGCTAGCTGCTCCTGTCACAGCACATCTTGTTAGCCCTGGAGGCTCAATGAAATGGAAATTCATGTTTAAATTTAAAAACAACATATTGACCCTGGGAGCCGGCGATGTCTACATTTTTAATAACTTATTCAGAATGAAGGCTTGGATGAGTGTGTGTTTCTTCGTGTCTATGTGTCACGCATGTGTGGACATGTGTGTTTTATGGGGCGCATTTCCACATTTGTTTATGTGGGTGTCTGAAACCGTTTTCACGTGTGTCAGTGAACAGCTGGGGGTGGTATGGGGGTGTCTGCATTGGCTCTGGAGCGCAGTGGGTTTCACTTTGTGGTGAAGGGTATATTGTGGGATGGTATATTGTGTATATTGTGGGATGTGCTGGAAGGTTTATTTGATTACTGTGTGTTCATGCAGAAGGACTGAAGATAGGTGGACACAATGGGGGAAAGAAGGCAACCCTTGCTTCTACTCCTTCATGTCCTTCCACTCTTATGGCATCTGACCTAGGGGTCCCCTGTTCTTCAACCCCTCTTTACTCTGGGCCCCCAATCCAGATGACCCCATAGGTCAGTTCTAGGAACAATCCCAATCAACTGAGGCTGGCCAGGTCCTTGGAGAACTCTTCACCTCCTTCCATGTCTTGGCAGAGTCAGCATTAGCCCCTTGGGACAAGTACTTCCTTCCCACTCAAGTCTCTCAGACTTCCAGAGCCCCATTCCTCCTCTCAGAGGGGCTCATTATCTCTCCCTTAGATAGTTCCCCGTATGAAGGAAGAACATCAGTCTGGTGGTCTGGAGTCCTAGGATCTGGTCTTGTAAACCAGTCAAGTTAAGTGTCTACGCCCTCTCTATTCCAGGTCTCCTTTGTAGGAGTTTGGGTCATAGTAATAGTAAGGCCTCCAGAAGGCCCATCCGAAGCTTCTGTCAGCTGTCATGTTATGATTTCCATTCTCCAGCCCAATCTGATCACTATAATCTTGTCTCAAGTACACTCAGTGTCTAGTCATTGATACTTTCTCTTCTGCTTTCCAACCCAAGGCAGCAGAGATCAATAACAAAACCAGGTACATGGCAGGGACTCAGCAAACACTTGCCCACTGACTGAAAACAGTATGCTGCCAGTTTCAAGTTTCTTATTCTCCTATCCATTCACCCACCCATCTATCCACTATCCATCCATCTGCCTATTCATCTGCCCACCCATCCCCTACCCACACATCCAACCCATCCATCCATCCATCATCCATCCATCCATCCATCCACCCACCTACCAATGGACTCATTCCACAAACATTTTGTTTTTCTCTTACTGTTCTGGAAGATACATAAGACATCTTCTATTCTTGAGATGCTTAAGCCTACTTGGAAGATGGTGTGTAGTGAAGAGCAGTGTAAGAAAGGGCCAGAATGTTCCGGGGGAGGGCTTGAAGGAAGAGAGAACATGTTTGAGATGGAGGATCAAGAAAGGCTTCATGACAGAGGTAGAGGTGGTAGCTGAACTGAGCCCAGAGGGCTGGAGGGATCAGATAAACAAAGAAGGAGATAAGGAAGGGTACTCCTGGTGGTGGGCACATGGAAGGCATGCTTGGAGAAGAGTGAACCACCTGACTTGTCTGGCATGCAGTAAGCAAGTAGGGGAGAGTGGAGAAAATCCAGCCCAGCTATCTGTCAGGGGCCTAGAGCACTTTCCCATCACCTTGCAATTCTCTCATTATCCCTAGGACCAAAGCAGAGAGGCGCTATCACATCTCTTTGAGAGATGGGGAAACTTGGTCCAGGATGTTTGAGTGTCTGGCCCAAAGTCACAAAGCAAGTATGTGGCACAGTAGAGACCACGACCTGAGGCTCTGAAATCCTTGGCTTGGGATTTTCTTCCCTAAAATGGGAAGAGCCCATCCCCAAACTTTTAAGTCTTATTTCTGAACTTCAAGAGAAGTGGGAAAGGGTCTGCAAGCACTTTGTTTCTATTTCCTATTGAAATTTGACATAATGCCTTGGCAGTTCCCCCTTAATATTCTGCTGTATATGGAGCCTGACGATTTCCACCATTGAATGTGACAGGTTGGGAAGATTAAAAAGAGGAGCTAAACTAGCAGCAGTTGGAGATGAGGAAAAGTAGCACATTTATGAATAATTTCAGCTGAATCCTCACAACACGACACTCCCTGGACAGAACACATTCATTATCTTATTCACCACGACTACTGCAATATTAGTGATTTGTTACCGAATCAATTATTAATTCATACAGGAGAACGAGGCTCTGTCACTTAACTCTTCTCTGAACGTTGGGCCCAGGGTGGGGCAGGGCGGTGGGAAGGAGCCAGATTTAGGCTTCATTCCCTTGTTTGGTCTCTTGTAGAACGTGGAAGGATAGCTAAGGGTGGTGGCAAGTGGGTGAGTGAGAGGTCTGGTGAGGCGGAGTGTGTCATGTCCCTCAGAGCCCTGGCTTGAAACCAGATACCTAATACAGCACAGCAGCGCTGAGCCCAGCGGTCTTTCGGGGCCAACTGATGCCTTCCATACCTCCACCCACCCATCCATCCATCCATCCATCCCTCCATCCATCCATCCATCCATCCAACCATCCATCCACCCATCCATCCATCCATCCATCCATCCATCCATCCACCCACCCACCCATCCTTCCATCCATCCATCCATCCATCCATCCAACCATTCATCCATCCATCCAATTTATTGCCTGCCATTTGAAGTAACTGACTCAAATAATTTGCTCTTGCCTGCATCCTCCCTGCTCTGATCATCCGTGCAAATCCTCCCAGCTGTCAGAACCCAGCTCAAGTGATCCACCTTTAGACCTCCTGCTCCTTCTCCAGCCCTCTATCTTCTCCCCTAGAATTCCCTAGCCCTGGCTGGAGGTCGAGCCACACTTGACTGGACACAGTTCTCATGCGAGTGTCTTATCTCCTGAGCCTAGGGTTCCTCCAAGTGTCTTGGTACCTGCTTCATAGCACCTGGTCTGCTCTTCAAAAAGGAAGATGCTGGAGCAACCGAGCAGACACACTGAAGCATTACCCTGGGGCTGGGCCCTTGGAATAAGCCTTGTAAAAGAGAAAGAGGGGCCCCTTGGGTGCGCAGCTGAGTCAGTCTGGGGGGCTCCTCTGTCTTCTCATGCATTAAGCTCGGGGCTGGGCCTTTAGGCAGCTGAGGGCTATGAGACTCCAGTGTGTCCAGGCCATGTTTACAGGCTGTGACCTTCCTCACCCTCCTCCTCCTCACTCCGCACACTCCCTTTTGCATCTGATTTGCCTTAAGGAGGTGGAAACACAAAGTTCTGAAGTCAGGTTGCTTCAGAAAAAAGGCGGGTGGAAATGCTAGCAGTGGCAATGTCCTCCCTGGGAACATAGAGGGGAGGAGGAAGGGAAAGAACGAGAAGGAGACATAGGGAGAAGGATAGGAAGGACTAAAAGGGAAAGAGAACGGAAGTGGGAAGAAAGGAAAGGAGGAAGCAAGGGGGAAGAACGAGTGAAAAGTGAGGAAGGAAGGAAGGAAGAAAGGAAAGAAAGAAGGAAGGAAAAATATAAAGAAAGGAAGGGCTAGAAAATAAAGAAGAAACCTCTTCCTGTCACATGAACCTGCCCATAAACCCCAGTGAACCCCGGCAGCTGCAGCTTTCTCCACGGGGTTGTTGGACCAAGAGCGTGTCCCCTGCCCTGGGGCAGCAGGTGGGGCAGGCCCGGGCAGTGTCTGCCTGAGGTTCACAGGGATGCCTCAGGCTGAGTGCTGAGGAGGGCGCAGGCTGCCGCCTTCACCTGCTCTCCTTGTGGCCATGCCTCTCCCTTCAAGTGGCCCAAAGACAAAGCACTGCATGTCCCCCGCCTCCCTGAGGGTCCTCCTCCTTCCACTCCTCCTGCCTATTTCTCTGACTTGACCTGTTGGTAAACCTCCTTTTTCCCAGGCTCAGGGTCCCTCCCCGCATCTTCCCAAGGCCCTGCCCAGCAAGACATAGCAGACCCGGTGTAGACCTGCCATTGGTCAGGTGTTGCCGACTCCTTTTGGTAACCTGGGAGCGGGGGTGGGGGATGAGGCGTCCCACAGTTATCTCTCAAGATCCTTCTTTTTCATTTTTTAAGTTTTTTAAAAATTTATCTGAGAGAGCGGGAGAGAGAACGAGAGAGAGCACCTAAGAGGTGGGAGGAGCAGAGGGAGAGGGACAAGCAGACCCCTGGCTCAGTGGGGAGCCTGATGCGGGGCTGGATCCCAGGCCTCTGAGATCATGACCTGAGCCGAAGGCAAACGCTGAATGGACAGAGCCACCCAGGCGCCCCGTCGAGGCACGCCTTGCAGCGTCTGAGTAGTCAGACCCCCTGGTTTGAGCCCAGCAGCAGGGACAGGAGAGAGAGCCAGCAGGACCGGGTTAGAGGCACCATCCTCACGGGGACCACAGAGCCCAGTCGGACTGTAACCTTGGCCACTTCCTAACCCTGTCGGCCCCCCCGACATTCTGTATCCCGTCACACCCTCTGGGCCTCCCAGTCTCCCTCAAAGACCAAAGACTCAAGACATAGCGAGGGGTGGGGTAAGGGATGTCATCTGCTCATAGAGAGGTCTGTGGTTGATAGTTTACTGGCAGGATGATCTGAAAGATGTTGTGGGGGCTCATTTGGTCTCCAAGTTTCTGAATGCTTACTCTCGCTCCTCAGTTCAACGATTGGCACCTGTCCACGCCCTCAGGGTGTCTAATCTCCTGGAAGTGTTACCAGTCTGGGACCTCATGGAAATTCACTTGTCCTTCAAGGCAAAAGTGATCTGACCAAAGCCTCCAACGGTGTCCCTTCCCAGCCTTTCTTTCTGTCCCCTCCCCACTGAATGGGAACGCGGAAGGGCAACCCTTCTGTGTGGTTGGGAAAGGCCAGCGTCCCCGGTGCCCAGTTCTGATTACAGGTGGATCTATAAACGGAAGGGGAACATCACCAAGAAACCTAATTACCCTGCGGCACAGAGGTTTCAACCTCGGTCGAGTGTGGGCAGGTCTGATTGACGCAGCATCATGAGCCCTGAGCGGCCGTCCTGACCGCTGACTCTGGGGGGTTCCGCTCTCTCTTCCTCAGGACCGCACTCCCCCTTCCCCAGAGCCCCCCGAGCCTCCACCCACAGTTGCAGCTTTTCCAGACTTGGACTTTTTATGTACTCCCTGCCCCCATCTCTTTGAGTCCTAGAATTTATAAAGCAAAAGAAATTTGGGAGACTGTCTAACCCAACACTGGAAAGAGCAGAAAGTCTGGCTTCGGCTCCATTCCTCCCACTGCGTGACCCAAGTTTAACCTCCGTGGCCTCTCTAGTGAACATTTTCTTCATCTGCAAAATTGAACGTGGGATAATAATGTACAGTGTGCTTGTCTCCTAGGGTTGCCGTGAAGACAATCAGAAAATCTCACAAAGCACTCCTTAAACAGGAAGACCAGTGAATAGTCCTTTTAGAGGAGAAATTAATGCCCAGAGAGATTCAGTAACTTGCCAAAGGCACACGGCTTCTGAAATCATTCGGTGGGCCCCCACTGGCAGGGAGTGTGTGGGTTCCTTGATAACCCGGCTTTCTGGGTAGGTGCACTTGGCACTTGCTTCTGGAAGACCTGGCTGACTGTTCGTGTTCCCCCGGGGCCTAGCATGCAGCTGGTACCTGGAGCGCAGGCAAGACGGAAGGGGCGTGACGCAGCCACCGTTCACCCGTCCCGCAGCCCGCTCTGGGATGCAGGGCCCTACTGCCGGCAAGAGCAGGCTCTACTCAATTTCTGTGTCCTCAGCCCCCAGTGCAGGGCCTGGTTCTCAAGAGGGGTTCCATCAATGTGATGGAACATACAGGCTAATTGCTAATCAATATTGGTTTTACTTTTCCCTGTTTGATTACATGGGTTTACAAATGAATTGCACTTTTAAGTGATGAAATGGCATTTCTTCAAAATGATTTCAGAAGCATCTTCATGGTTACAACTGAGAAAGATGTAGTGGGGAGGGGGTGGGTCCTTCTGGAACATTCCATGCAGGGAACTACAGGCAGTCTGTGAATCAGAAGAGATGGAAGAGAAGAGGCTGGGATTCAGGTCTGGGCCAAGGGTGACCCTTAGAGAAACTTCTCTCTCCAGGGGAGGGGGGTCTGCTGGAGGGTTTAATTGGAGCTGGAATGGGTGGGATTCCTGGAAACTGGCTGGATCCTCCCTCCAACCCATCCTTCCTGGAGAAGCAGTCAGGGAGACAGAAAGCTTGGAGCCCCCATTGGGGAGAGGCCCAAGGAGCTGCCTCAGGGCGTGGTCAGGGTGGGGAAAGGAGGGAGGAGGCCCTAGTCCTGGAATGCTTAGGTTCTACTCACTTAGATCAGGAAGTCAACCTGGCTGCCCTCTCCTGAGCAGGGTAGAGAGGCCTAAGGGAAGAAAATAAAACCCTCAGGAAAACCTTCCCGTACCAACAGGGAACCCAGGGAAAGACAGGGACCTACTCTACATGAGGATGGTCCCTATGGGATTTTTTTAAGGACAAAGAGAGCAACAGTCCTGTGGAAACCCTGACGCATCTCCTTCCTCCTCCAGAGCCCCTCGGACCCAGGCAGGGCCAGCTGACAGCTGGGATCCCGGGGAGGAACCAGCTCTGGAGCGGCACAGGGCTGGGGAGTGGCGTCCTCTGCGGGGGACTCACAGAATGGCCAGGACTCTCTGGGCTTCTGGTGTCTGCCTGTTGCTCTCACAGGAGTCCAGGATCAAATCCAGAGGCCAACTTTAGGCATGCTGCTGCGAGGCGTGGGGTAGGAGGTGGCTGGGAGACGTCCAAGCCCTACCCTTGCCTGAAGCAGGCCTGCCGGCCAGTGAGGGGACGCAGGCCCTCAGAACAGAAGGGCTGCAGGGCCTGACTCACAGTCTGGTCGGGACTGCGAGCAGCGGCTGTGGGAGGCAGTGCGGCCTCATGGGGAGGTGAGGGTGCGGCCCCAGACCCAGACCAATGGGGGCCGAGATCTGGCCTCCCCCCTTGCTAGCCCTGTGACTCTGGCCAGCTACTTCACTTCTTGGCGCCTTGGTTTCCTTATCTGGTAAAAGGGCTGACAGCTCTTACCTCACAGGGCTGTTCTGGGGAGTGAATGGAATAGTGAGAGCCATGTGCTGAGAATGGCAAGTGCCGGGGGAAGGCTGGCTGTGAACGGGAATCCTCAGGGAAGGCTTTGTGTGGGAGGTGGGACTCGAACCAGCGGCGAGACAAGGAAGTGCAGGACACCGTGCGAAAGAAGGGCACAGGTGGGGCGCGCGCTGGGAACACTGGGGAGCGCTCTGGGTCCCCCACCTGCCCCTGATGACGCTTTCAGGGCAGGGCAGGGGAAGGAGAGTGGTGGGGGACCTTGCTTGCTCCCTGAGCATGGGGCCTGAGGCCTGCCTCGTGGCAGAGCAGAGGCTTCGGGAACCCCAGCAAGAGAACCTTCTGAGCACAAGCTGCGAGCCAGGGCCATCCACCAAGGACCTGGGAAAGGGTGGTTTCAGTGTCCCCCAATAGGTCGGAGGCTCCCAGCTCCTGAGGCCCTGCCTCCTGATCTACCTGGGAACCTCAACCATCTGGAAGCCTGCAAGGGACAAAATAACCTTGCCTCTCCCTGGTAGGAGCCCAATGGCATGTCTTATTGCCCTGTTCTGGTGCAACTGGAGTGAAGATGGGCTTGAACCTGGGACACTCAGAGTCTCCTTAGCCAAGGCTCCGCCTCCTCTGATTCACTACACCTGATCCAAGGACAAGTAGGACCTGGGGGATCTTCGGTCCTGACCCTCCCTCCTCAGACCGTGTTCCCTTCCTCCCTCCTAGCCCTCTCAGGGGACAGGCCCACCCACACTCTGCCGAGAGACTCGCAGCCCATGATTAGGGCGGCGGGGATCTACCTGCACCCCCAGTTTGTCGCTGTGGAAGCGAAGGGTCGGACGATTGAACAGGAAGCGTTGTGAGCAGGGTTGCAACCAGAACGCAGGTCTCTCGGCTCCCAGACCAAAGTTCCCCTGCTTAGCCCGCCTTCTCCACCTCCCTGGGCTCTGGCTGGCCCAGCCACAGGGGCCATGGGGGGTCTCCACCACCTTCTTAAATACACGGGGCCTCCTCACCAGCCTCCTGAACCCCACAAAGCTTTCTTCTTTAACTGCATGCATTTCTGCAGGTGGAGGAGGAAGAACCAGCCCTTGGAGTCCGTCCCAACCCTCCTGCTCTGATTAACGGCCGCCCCCTGCTCTCGATTGTGTCATGTGTGTGAGTCATGTCTCCCCAGCCAGACAGTGACCTGGCCGCCTGCCGCCATGGCCACGTGCTCCCTCCTCCAGAGTCCCCGTGGCCTGAGCGCACAGTGGGGACTCAGTGAGTGATAAATGGATTGGAGACTCGGGCATGAGAGTGATTGAGCTTGACCTTTGCTCTCTCCACAGAGAACAGGCTCGTGGAGCAAATGAACAGTCCAGCAATCCCAGGATGGTCACACGCAGCCTATGAAATGCGAGCTGTAAAACATCTGACGTGAATGCGAGCCCTCCTCAGTCAGCGTGGATTAGCATGGCCTGATTCTTTCCACGGCAGGCAATCCTCACACCTCCCTCCGGTCACCCACGCCAATGTCTTTTTAGAAAGTGGCAGAGTGTGAGCAAACAAGGAGAAAAGATATTCCTGGATCCTTGCCCTCGAGAACTCTCATTTTCAAAAAGCCCGTTCCTCGTGTCTAACTTAAACCCTTCGTGCTGTAAGAGAGGCCACTCGGCTGCCGTGCCCCGGGCAGCAAATCATTACCCCCATGAGCTGGGTGGGGAAACTAGGTCTGGGGGATGGGTGATGTCCCCAAGATGACAGGAAGAGTCAGGGCTCAGGCAGAGACCGGAGAGTGGCCCCAGTGGGCCCCTCCAGCATCCGACCTCCATCCCCTAGTCGGGAGCAGGGGTGGGGCGGGGGTGGCAGAAGCCTGCCTCACTGCTGGGAAAGCCGATTCAGAGAAAGAGCTGTCTTTCCCCTCCTCAGACCTCCTCCTTCTGGCTAGAGGAGGTCTGAACTCCCCATCTGTGCTCCGGAGGCCAGGGCACCACGCTCCAAACACTCCTCTCTTGCTCCCCGACCCTGCCTCTGGCTCTCACCCCTGCACCCTCTCCAGGAGTATGTGCTGACCGTCTGCAATGCAGACTCTTACTTTTGACCCTCCTGCCTCTTACAGGCTGTGCCCCTCTGTGGACCTTCTCTCTCCTCCTATCTCATCAGGGGACCCAACTGTCAGGTGTGAATGTGGGACTCACAAGGAGACATTCCCACTGTCAGGGTTTTCCGTCCTGCCAGCCTGGGACTGGGCCCCTGCAAGTGCTAGTCCATGGTCACCTGCCTCACATGTAGGCTCCTCACGTGCGTGAAGCCCCTCAGCTTCCCCTGGAAAAGCTGTGTTCGTGTCCAAGAACATCTCTGCTTCGAAGCAAAGACAAGGCCCTTCCAGGATTCTAACCTGCTCCCGACATCCCAGCCGGGATGGTCAAGGGGGGTCTCGGAGGGCAGCTGCCTCGGGAAGCCCTCCTGCCTCCCAGCTTGCTGCCTGACGTCACAGTATGGCCGTCTGGCTCTATTGACCCATCTGAGATTAGAATACCCGGGACCTAGAAAATGCAGAAGCACCTGACTTCTTAAAAAAAAATTTAGAGAAAGAAGAAGAAAAAAAATGCGCATTACCTTTCCACCAAGTCGTTCATTATCACCTAATGAGAGCAAGCCGGTGCCCTTGTTGGTGGGAGAGAAACCTCCTGGAAAGTCAAGAAAGGAAAGAGTGCTTGCCCTGGGAGAGTTCTGGGGGCAGGAATCAGTACCCGCCCCCCGCACCAGCTAGAACATCTGTATCTACAGATGTTACAGTGGCTGGGCAATAGCCCTGGGGCCACCACCCTTCCCAGCTAGAAACACCTTGGAAGGTGAGCCTGTCCCAGCCTCCTGGAGGGACTGGCCATATATTGGTTCTGTTAGATGCTGGAGGTACGGCCTCCATTCCCCAGAGCAGACGCCGGGAGGGAGAAACTGGTTCCTCTACCACATATGTTGGGGACAGTGGCTGGATAGGGAAAGGTGTGTTGGCCGTGACAGTGGCCACTGAGGTAGGAGCAGGGTCCAGCCCCTCCGCCAGCTCCTCCCCTCAAGTCGAGGCACTCTCCGCACTGGTGCTGTGCCTATCCCTCCAGGGTCAGGGATGAGAGGCCCTTCAGCTCCCTGCGGGACCTGCCCCCAGGCACGAGTCCTGGCCCTGGGGACTGGGTGGTGGGCTTGCACTCTCTCACCCTCGCTTCCTGGCCACCTCTTCCTCCCACTCCTGAATTTGCCTCCGTGATTCTCCCACTGCGAGAACCGTGATGTGTGCTATTAGACAGTGGCCAGACTGCTATTTCTGTGTCCCCAGAAATGGGGAAGTGGACGGAAAACCGCGAACCTGTCCTCTGTTTGCTACGGATGCTGGAGGTGACGAGGATGAAGTCGGGTCCCTTCTCTGGCCTCAGTTTCCCCTTATGTAAAAGGAGAGTGGTGGCCTAGGTGCCTGCTTTTCCTGGCCTCAGCTCTGGTCGAAGATTGGGGCCCAGGCAAGCCCAGGGGCTGGAGGGGGGGCGGGCCATCCTGGGACTGAGCCCTAAAGAAGGGGTCAAGGCCACATAAGGCCTTACTGGTGCCCACTGGAGGCTGAGCTATAGGAGAGCCACTGGAGGAAACCACAAATGGCCCACAGAGCGGATAATAAACCTGCAGAAAACTGAGAGATGGTTGTCTCTCCTGAGTGGACCAAGCAAGAGAGGGCTTGATGATTTCTAGGACACCCATTTCCTTTCTCCATCAGAAAAGCCACTGGACCTCTCAGCTCTGACGGCTGAGGAAGGAGGTTCAAGGCTGTGGAGGGCTGGGGGTGCGGCAGCCTGATCGGGGGTCCTGTTGCCTTAGAAGTCTCACTAGGACACATGGAAAACAATCTGCCAGGCCATGCTGCTCACCGCCACGTGTGGTTTGCTGCACATTAAATTCATTATTTTAACAGGTCAATGCCTCTGACAGATACTCATTTGTGGGAGATGAGCACGGCTGCTTCTTTAATCCCCGCGGATTACTCGGCTCTCCCGAAAAGCGATACCAGCAACTTGCAGAGACTTTAATCCCAATCACTCCAGACTGTTTACAAGGAGAAAAACAAACCTGCCTGCGTGGAGCCGAGGGCCTCCCTCTCAGCCCTCTCCCATCCTGACTGCTCAGGGGGCCGAGGCTGGCCCTTGGCAGGTGTTGGCAGTGGTGGGACAGGGGCGGGGAAGCTGGGACCCTCCCACGGCGCCAGCAGCCCAGAGCACAGGGCTGGCAGAGGTCTGGGGAAGCTCCTTGTTCCGCTGACCCATGAGAAGCTGCTCTCACTTGCTCCGACCCGAACTGGCCGGGGAGGATCCCTGCCTGCTCAGGGAGGTGGGGTGCTGGGGTGGCATTCTGAATGCACCACTGTTCTTCTTTAAAGGTCTCAGGATGGGATGCCTGGGTGGCTCAGTCTGTTAAGCGACCGACTCTTGATTTCGACTCAGGTCATGATCTCAGGGTTGCGGGATGGAGCCCCGAGTCAGGCTCTGCGCTCAGCTTGGAGTCCGCCCGAGATCCTCTCTCTCCCTCTGCCCTCTCTCCTTCTCTAAATAAATGAATAAACAAACAAATTAATTAATGAATAAATAAACAAAGGACTCAGTAGCCCAGGAAACAGCACAGGGGGCCATGCTTATGAGACACAGGGACAGCCTTCCTGAGGGGCTCCCATGGAAAATACCCAGCTCCCCAAAGCCAGCTTTGCCCCCTCGGGCTGCCCGGGGAGCTGCTCTGTGAGCACAGGACCCCATTGGGTCTGTGATGTCCCTAGCTGGGTACCTCACATTGTCAGCCTCCTTACTGGAGAAAGTCAACCTGGGCGTCACTCTGGACACTCTCTCTCTGGCCTCCGGGACCGTTACAGTCCTGGCCTCTCCTCCGCTGAAGCCCCTCCTCTGACCTTGAGTCTCCTCTTGCGGGTGGCTTGCACCCTGCATAGACGTCATTCCCTTCCAGGGCCTCCCTCCCCTCTCAAGGCCCTGAGTCACTAGCTCCAGCTGCCCTCCCTGGGACCTTCTCGAGCCTTGGGGCCCTACTGGGATCGGCCCTCAGACCTTTCAGTGTTACCACTCCCTGGGCACTCATGGGAGTGCAAAGAGGAGAGGTTCCAGTCCTGCAGAGTCCTTGGGATGATGTGACAGGGGCTGGCAAGGTACCCACACCTGCTAGGGATGCTTTGCTTTCCCTCTGGTCCCCCAACCTATGTACAGATACTATGCTGGCCCTGACTTCTACAGCAGAATGTGCCCAGGGTATATGCGTGTGTGTGTGTACACGTGTGCTCATGCACACCCACGACTACGGTGTCTGTTGTATGTGCAGCTTCACCTTCCTGTGAGTATGTCCGTCCATGTTCTGGGGGCAGTGGCTACCTGTCCAGTGCATAAGTAATTAATTGGTGGGTGATAAAGCAATTAGCCCTAGAGCTTTCGAAAATAATGAATAAGGGTCCAGCAGATGTCAATATTTGAAAATACTAATTTAAAGCCTATTAGCTGAAACAAATTTTAATTAAACAGGGAATAATCAGGGTGATGAGAGGGAAATAAAGCTTTGGCCAGTGGCTGAGTCCTCTCGAATGCAGAGTGAGGGGAAGGAGAGGGACAGTTGGCATCTGGAGCCTGGGTCCAGTTGCCACCTGGGTGATGAGTGAAGGGTAGGCAGGGGATAGGTGAAGAAGGCCATGTCACATTCCTGCTCTGGGTCTCGGTGTCCTCATCTGTAAAATGACAGGGGAGGTCCCAGGATTGTTCTCCAGCAGATTGCCGACTATCAGGGAGGAGGCTCTGGGGGAAGCAGCGAGGCAGAGAGTCTTTTTTTTGAGCGGATCCACTGGGGTGTGTCTGTTTCCGAGGACAATTAGGAGGCGTCACCGCACGGTGGCTGGGGCAGTGCTCACACACCCAGTGGTGCAGCCGAGGGGACACGTGAGCCTTTAGAAGAACTCATTTTAGGGCGCCTGGGTGGCTCAGTGGGTTAAGCCTCTGCCTTCAGCTCAGGTCATGGTCCCAAGGTCCTGGGATCGAGCCCCACCTCAGGCTCTCTGCTCAGCAGGGAGCATGCTTCCTCCTCTCTCTCTGCCTGCCGCTCTCCTTACTTGCGATCTCTCTCTCTGTGTCAAATAAATAAATAAAATCTTAAAAAAAAAAAAAAAGAAGAACTCATTTTAGTTTTTCCACACAAGATCATCTAATTCCCTAAAATCTCAGCTTCATATAGATTTTAAATTGGCACCCATAGGTGTGCAGTGAGCTACACGGGACAAGAGGCTCCTAAAGAAGGTTCCACCTGTGTTTCAGGCATGGGCGCATTGCAGGAAGAAGTGTGCCCGAACCTGCCAGCGCAGCCCTTAGCCCTGGGGCTCCATGATGGCTGAGACCATGCCTCACTTATTTCTGTCCCCTCACATCATGTTTGACACACAGAGGGCATGCGGAGGCTCACTGGGCTCAGCGGGGCCCTTCGGGGGTATAGACGGCCTTATTCTCCTGGACTCCAGGGCCCAGAGTGGTGACTCCCAGCAAATGTGTCTGTGGGAGGCATGGACACCCATGTGACGGGGTGAGGCACCAGCCCTCAGAAACCAGATTTGGCGACAGTCACGGTAAGGAGTGTCCGTGTCACACCTGCGCGTGCTCACTTCGTAACGGGGGCTGGGGCTGTCTGTGGCTATGCGGGTGGCGCTCCTCTGAGTATTTGCTGGGAAGGTTACTATCTCACCCTGGGACACAACAGTCTCCTGACAATATGCCCTTCAGGAAGAACATGTTTATTCACATTTTCCACCCCCCACTCTCCAAGAGACCTTCTCTTGGAAAAAAGACCTCCCCCCATGGGTGTGGCCAGCCGCAGACGGCAGTGGGAGGGCCTGGAAGGTGTGTGTGTGCTTCTGCGTGCCCTCTAGGTCTGTGTGCATTAGTGTGACCCTCTTTGTGTGTGGCTGTATGTGCGCTTGTGTGCAGGTCTGTGCACACGTGGGCCTGTGTGTCTGTATCTGCATGTGTATTTGTGTCTGTGCCAGGGTTCTGGATTTTCCCAGTGGGCAGTGCCACCCTTTGCCCTGCACAGGACTACCCTCTTGCCAGGGCCCAGCTCTAGCAGGCAGAGAGGCATGACCTTCAGCTCCCACTACGGCCTCTTTGGTTATGTATTTAGAACCTGCCTCGTTTCACAGGTGACTGGAGGTAGAGGTCCTGCTAGCCTGGGGCTCTCCTCTGGCCTTGTGTGGCAGGAGTTGTCCTCTCTGTGGCTTACCTTGGGAACCCAGAACAATCTCATCCTCTTTGGACTGATCTCTGTCAAAGTCATCACACGTGGCTCATGCAACTCTCCCTCTGCGACCTGTGACAGGCACCCACCAGCCGTTCCTGCCCCCCACTTTGCTTCCAGCATCCCTGCAGAGCCTGCTCACTGTCCAGACTTTGGACCCAAACGTCCACGCCGGCTGGCTCCTGCCATAAGCGCTGGCTTTGTTTCAGCCTCTCTCCCTTCTGCATCACTCCCCAAGTACTATGCGGCCCCTCTTCCGAACCACCCCTCACGGGAGGTGGACTTGGGCTCTGCACCTAGATCCCAGCCTCCCAGGCCTCAGCTAGCACTTGCTTTGTAGGGGGGAGAATTACAGGGCCTCCTGCCGGGTCCCCTGCCCCCCACCTTTGCAGCTGAGGAGGGGCTAGGGGCCCCATCCAGTCAGTCAATGCTGCTGGAATTGAACGTTGCATAATAACCTGGGGCCCCTTGGAAACTTTTCATCTCAACACGGAGCCTGATTAAATAGCAACAAAAATAAATTATGTATACACAGGGTTGTAAAAGCACCCAGAGACTGGAGACTTGGGGTCTGTGCCTCATATAAATGCAAATACTGTAATAGCATTGCAGCCCGTCCCCTGCCCCTACCCCACACAAACCTGGGGCGGGAGGGTCGCAGGCACGGAGGATGGCGTGTAGCGCAGCTGACAACAACCTCCAGCCCACTGGGGTTTTAAAGAAAACCTAAAGCCAGGCAGGAAACCCAACCCAGCACAGAAGGAACTGACCTGGGACTAGGGTTGAGGGCCTAGTTTGCAAACAAAAGGCTATAGAAGAAGTTCCTGCATCTGGGCAGGTGGGGGTTGGTGATCCTGGGGGAGAAGGGAGGGTGATGCACTGAGCAGGGAGTCAGGGGGCATGTTTCCCTGAGTTGCAACGAGACATTGCCTCCCAGCCTCAGCCCCTTCTGGTAGACTAGGGGGTGCTGTGTCCAAGATGTTCCCCTCCCAGGGCTGGGCTGGAATGCACTCCCTCCAAGTGCCTCCCCAAGGGGAAGTGCTTATCTTCTCCTCACCCTCTAGGGCACAGGGTGCTGGCATTAGCAGCTCTCCCTAGGACCGTAGGTGGGCTTTTTATAGCTGCAGGTGTCTCTGGGTAGGTGGTCTCCCCAACGCTCCCTTCTTTGCCAGCTTCCTCCCTCTACCATGGCTCTCGGGTACCATTCTGGGCCTGGCTGCTAGGTTCAGGGATGAAGAAAAGGAGGAAAGGACTTCAGGTCCCATGTTGCTTGCCATCTGGGTGAGTTGTGTGCCAGCAGTGTGAATGGGCCACTCCCCTGCCCTGGGACAGCACTGTCCCCTGGCCGTGCCTCCGTCATCACGGGCTCCCCATCTACTTCACTCCCTGGCATTCAGCAGGTGCCCAGTAAGAACAGCCCAGCTGACTGGTTACAGTCATACCCTGAGGATGAACGCTGCTTTCCCCGGTGTGTTCTGGTTCTATGACGCCACTGTCCTCTCCCCCTTAAGTTCTTCGAAACCTCAGTAAACCACTCACCACAATAAGATTAAAGTATCAGACTTCCCTGGCAGGTGAGCTCACAGCATGTTGTACTTTTGGAAGTGCCATCTTAATACTTCTCTCATTTCATCCTCCTAACACATGTGCAAGGCTCTCTGGGCGGGTACCATCCAGCCCAATCTACAGATGGGAAAACTGAGGTGCCAGGAGGCGGCCTGTCCACGTTCACATGATTAGGCCTCCTGAGTCCTAGGCATCTATTCTGTGCAAAAGCTGTAAAAGCACGAAATAGGTCTTCCTGCCTCGAACACTTAATTTTCCACTGACTGCAATGAACAAGGGGGCATGAAGGATGCCTGTTGCTGTGTCTCTGGCCGGGCCTCTGTGCAGCTGGTCTCAGATGAGGGCTATGTTGAGGGTCACCTGCCAGCGTAGAGACGCAGGGTCCAGAGCTTACCCTGACCCATCCTGTCCCAGGAGAATCCCTCAGTCCCCTGCACACCTGACCTGGGCCCAGAACACAGCGCTGGGAGGTGGGGCGGGAAAGAGGGCATTTGTTCTCATAGCACTTATTTGAAAATACCAAATTAGAGGAAGAAGAGAGCAACAAATAGGAGAAATCATGGCAAGGCTATCCTGTCCTCCAACTCGATAAAAGAGATGCAGACAAGGGCCAGAGAAGGCTGTGCGTGCGGGGCCGAGGCAAAGCAAAACCCAGAGACCGGGATCGGGAAGACACATACACCGCTAAGCGAGCAGGTGTACAGCCAAGAACACCAGCACAATACCTACAACATAGTCTCACTCCTGGGGTTTGGTAAAAATGGGAGTACAAAGTACATCGTCACCAAGTGTCGAACCTGAGAACGAGGGGACACTTATTGTTTCAGGGTTAGCGGCGTTATTCAAGGCAGGCACCCAGACATCCCCTGTACCGTCCCCAAGAACAGCCACCAGGATGCAGGAGAGACTGCCTCTGCCCCACAGACATGGCCGGCATCGCCCCCTTCCAGCTGGACACCCTCTTCAATGTTCCCCGCTTGTAGGAAAAGACCTCCCACTTCTTCTTCTTCTTTTTTTTTAAAGATTTTATTTATTTATTTGACAGAGAGAGATCACAAGTAGGCAGAGAGGCAGGCAGAGAGAGAGGAAGGGAAGCAGGCCCCCCGCCGAGCAGAGAGCCCGATGCAGGACTCGATCCCAGGACCCTGAGATCATGACCCGAGCCGAAGGCAGTGGCTTAACCCACTGAGCCACCCAGGCGCCCCCTGTTACGTTTCTTTTGAAGGCCCGTCTCCTGTCCCAATCCGTGGAGGGTACAACACGGGAATTCTGCTGCCACCCAAGTGTCCCCTCCAACATGGTAAACCCAATTAACGGTTGAGTGAACCGGCCGCCCTGCCTGTGGTCCGAGTGATAGAGTGTGTTTGGGATCGCTCTTTAAGAAGTGTGTGTGCTCTCAGGAACTCGAGAGCCAGAAAGGGTTGGGAAGACCCTCAGGGCCCACCCTTTCTGCAGGTGGAGACGTGAGGGGCCTGCCTGAGGAAGGAGCTGTTCCAAGCCACCCAGCAGTGAGAGGTGGACGGGGACCAGACCCAGGCACGGTGGCCTACAGCCCCACACAATGGAGCAGCTGATGGAGGGACATCCTTTCCTTTCGTCTGGCCCCCAGCAAGACTGAGCGCTGCAGGAGGCCAGGATCACAGCTTCCATGGCCTGTGCCCCTGTCCTGCCCGACCGAGCTCTGAGCACACAGTAGACCACCCAGCACCATGGACATCAAAACCATTTCTGGGTGAACCTTTGCTTTTGGAAGCTATCTCAAAACGCCATGTCATGGCCACAACTATCTTTGTCTTGGACCATCTCGTAAGCCCTGGCTACCGACCTACCGGGCCTCCTGGCAAGTGGGGAGATCCCTGCTGGAAGGTGCGGGCCTACAAAGACCAGGCGGCCGACTGTGAGAAATGCCGGGGAGAGACTCGTAGAGCGGGTAAGAGGACGGAGCACCCGGTCCCTACCTGTCATCCTCTCTCTGAGGTTTCAGGATTCTGTCTCTCTGAGGGAGAAAGGGGAGAGAAGTAGACTGGGCCGCACATGTCTGGAGCCATGGCAGCTGGCTTGGCTTGCTGAGACCAGTCTTTGAGACTGGCCTGCTCCCCCCGCCCCCGGATTTGAAATGCTGGCGAGAGGCAGAGTCTGCAAGTTTTTCAGTGGGGAAATCCTTGCCGAGCCTTCGTAGCACGGAAGGCACTATTTAGCATGCTGGGTCCCAGGGATAAGACAGAGAAGAAAGGCTTGGTGTCTGACTTCACCGAGCTTATACTTTTGTTGGGCAGAAAAGAAGCTGCACATCAACTCTAAAACATAAACCATAAAAAGTGAATTAATAATACACGAGTTAACTAATAGTTTCGAATAAAAAAAGAAGCGATGTTTCAAGGGCATCCACGATTAGCTGCCCAATGACGGGCATAGACAACAAGGCCTTGGGTTACTCTGAGGAGGAGGGAGCACCCACTTCCGGCGCAGCGCTCAAGGAACGTTCTGGAGGCTGGTCCCTGGCATCGGTAGTCTATTAACTGCAGTTGTGACCACTGGGATTTGACTTCCAAAGACCATCCAGTAGAACCCCTCAATGGTTGGAAGCCCAGGATCACTCCTGCTACTCCCCGGGGGAGGGCGTCCTGTTACCCATCATCTGCTTTGTGTGACCTTCCGTGGCTCCTGTCGCCAAGGGCAGAAGCTGACAAAACAGAGGGCTTTGCTCGCCCTGTCCTTCCCACCTCTGGAAGTGGGGCAAACTGTCTCATGACCCCTGCAAGGTGTGCCGTGCAGAGTGGACCTGGGCGTGTGCTGGTGCCTCTCCTCTCCAGCAGAGGGACGAGCGGTCCCCAAAGCCAGAGCCTCTGGGGCCCGCATCGCGTTTGGATGTGCAGCAGCCGTTCTGTGATGGCAAGAGACCATAGTGGCAATCAACAAACACCACCCCACCGTTTGTCTCAGCAGAGGGAGTCCGGGGAGACTCTGGTCCCTGTACTGTATACCCCAAATCTCCCAATACCCGGGTGGGATTCAGCCACCAAGGCCACCCTGGGACACTACCCCCCCCCCCACCCCCGGCCCTGGCCCTCAGTTCTCTTCCCAGCTGAAGCCCTGAGCTGGGAAAGCAGGCGCCTTGTTCCTTTGTGACCTCTCGTCTTCCCTGGGGGAGGATGGCAGTTTGGTAGCGGTGCCAGTGGAGCCCCAGGGTGGGAGGAGTGACAAAGGCACAGGAGGTGACAAGGTTACCTGCCCTCTCTCTCCGCAGGTCCTATCTCTCTCGGCTACTGCCAGGGCTTGTCTTGGTCCCCCGTTGGGGGATGGGAGGGTGGTGCTCTCACCATGCCCCATATTTTAGGACTTGGGCCTTTAGTATCCTGGCCACCTGTGAACAAAACCCCTTGTTAGCTGAGCTGAGCTAAGGGGGACCTTTTCCAGCTGCACTTTCCCCAAGAGAAGGACAGGAGCACCTAGAAGCCACGGGGATGGCATAGCTCACAGGAGGCCTGTGACAGCCTGCTGGCCTGTTCTTTGGGGTGAGGATGGTGTGTGTGTGTGTGTGTGTGTGTGTGCGCGCGCGTGTGTTTGTGTTGGGGGTGGAGGGCAAGTGCTTCTGGCTTACAAAATGCAGCGGCTGCGTCCGGGCCTCACGCATATGCTTCTGGCCTGGGTCTGAGTGAGGACGCCATGCCTCCCCCCTTCAGAGCCAGGGGCAGCTTCCCCTGTCTCCTGTTGGATTTCAGGTCCCTTGGCCACTCAGTTTCTCTCTCTTTCCTTAGGAAGGTCTCCAATCCTCGCTCTTCTTTGCAGAGCGGACTGAGACAACTGACAGGTTTTGAACCTAACAAATGATCAAGCTCTTCTCAGCTCGGGATCTCAGCAACACCCACTCGCCTGAGTTCTTGGCGATGATTCATCCTTCAGGTGCCTCCCGCTACCCCCACCTCATTACACCCCCCCCCACCCCAGCTCCACACCCAGCTCCGGGGCAGCTCCCAGCAGGGGAAGCCATGCTGTTGAGTTCGACGCCCTGGCCCCTGGGTGTCGAGCCCATCCTGGTGTCTTCCACAGGGGCAGAACCCAGGAGGACCCCCATGTCCCAGGCAGAGCCTCACCTCAACTCCGAGTCTACAGGGAGGGGAAGAGGAGAGCTGGGGGTATGTTCCAGGAGGGACAGGGAGCCGGGTCTTGCCAGGGTCATGGAACAGAGGGGCCGTGGGTGGGTTAGGGGTGCTCCGAGACCCCTGGCCTGCAGTCCTCCCCCCCCCCCGCCCCTGCCTCTCCCTCACCGCTCCCCTGGGCTGGGGAGGGCAGGCGGGGTGAGCTGGAGGAAGCACGAGTGACTTCACATCTTTGTTGCTGGAGCTGCTGAGCTGAAAATAGTCCTCTCTCTTGGGCAGGCTGGCTCAGGGTGTGAAAAGCTGCGCTCCCAGGGAGTGGCAGGAAACAGCCAGGGGGGGAAAAAAATAACCACAGGCCCGGGGCTTGCTGGCTTCGCTGAAGAACGCCAGCGCTGGCTCTCCAAGCCTGCTCACGGAGGAGCTAAGTGTGCATAAGCCGGGGTAACCGCAGACTCACCCCGCATGGCTCCCACTTCAGACTCCCATCTGCGCCTCCTGCTTCCTGAGGGCTTCCTCCCCCGGAGGGGGGGCACGGAGCACTGAGCGGGAAGCTGCAAGCTTTGCAGCTGCTGGCCCTCCAGTGGGCCTGGACCAGACGGCGGCCCCCTCCGGTCACAGATGTGGAAACTGAGGCCCAGAGAAGCTCATTAAGCTGCCTAAGGTCACGGAGCAATGAGGCCGCAGAGGTGGGGTGACGTGCCTGTCGGAGCTGTCTGGCCCCAGCCTTCCGGGGGGTGTCCTGTGGGCCCCTTGGGATAGGCAGGGACTCCTCGGCCTGGCACACCCACAGCAAGGACTTCAGGTGGTCAAGGGTCTCTGATTCCTAGCTCCTCCCCGCCAGGTGACCACCTGCTTCAGGCTCAGGACAGTGATGTGACAATTTTGGAGGGCAGAGGATGTGCGAGGCAGGGAGTGTCAAGGGGAGACAGAAGTGGGGGCGCTTCCCTACTCTGTAGGCATCCAAGCTCCTGCATCAGCGTGATCAAGGGTAACTTGGTCTATTCCCAGCACGGTCCCCAACCTTCCTTTCCACCCGAAAGTACACCAGATAATTAAGTCTCTCTCAGGTCTCCTCAGTATAATGCAGATTAATTTATTATTTAAATCTGAATAGAATATTAGCTCATTGTCTTAATAGTTCTGATAAATGCTTGCGGGGGCACGGGATGGAAATCTTCCCGTTCACCCCTCTCCAGCCAGAATGTTAAGACCCCACCACCTGCAAGCCGCTGGTGGGTGGGGGCGAGATGGGGCTGGGGGGCAGCGGGGAAGACCCCCGGGGCCTCCAGGCTTTGACCACAGGCTGCGCCCTGCTCCAGCATCCCTCTCACCACAGGCCCAGCCTCCCACCTAAGAAAACAGAAGGAGAAGGGGGCTGGGAAGCAGGAGGGAGAGCAATTTCCCAACCTGGAGGCTTTCAGGGCCTGAGCACTGGGGTCGGTTCCCGAGCAGCCACCAACCAGCAATCTAAGAGCTGGGAAGCCTTTCAGCACCTTAGTATGCCCCCATAGAAATGGTTCTGGGGTAGAACCATCTTCACCAGGTCAGCTGGAGGGCACTCTTAGTAGGCTTGGTGGTGGGGCAGGCCCCCCGGAAACGAGGGGCAAGGGAGCAAACTGTCTCGGCTTTGCCAATACCCCGCCTCCCCACCCCAGCCCTGTCCTTTGTCCCACGGAACCGTACGTCCTTCCCCCATAAACAATCTTGGAGGAAGACCCCTCAGACTGGCCCATCCTTGCTACTTCCCTCTTCTCCAGAGAGAGCCTCCTGGTCTCCATAGTTAGTGACAGAAATAATCCGGAGTAGCAGGCTGGCCCAGGAAGGAAGCCGTGGGCCTTCCAGCTAAGCGCCTCTGCCGTGACTGCAGGTTCTGTTCCCCCAAATCCACATGTTGAAGCCCTAACCCCCGGTGTGATGGTATTTGAAGGTGGGGCCTCTGGGCGGTGGTCAGGTATAGAGGGTGCTCCGTGAGGGGATTAGTGCCCTTATGAGAAGAAGAAGAACCCAGAGCTCCCTCTCTCTACCATGTGAGGCCACAGTGAGAAGGCGGCCCTCCGCAAGCCAGGGAGGGGGCTCTCACCAGGACCTTAATCTGCCGGCACCTCGACCTGGACTGTCCAGTCTCCAGAATCATGAGAAAGCAATGTCTTTTGTTTAAGCTCTCTGGTCAACAGTATTTCATGATGGCGGCCCTTGCTAAGAAGCCTCACTCTACAGGTATGGAGACTGAGGCCCCGGGGAAGCAGGGTAGGTGGGGACAGAAGAAACGATGTGACTGGTGCTCCAGGGACCAGCATTATCTGCCGACCTACGGACAGAGGGTCCATTGTGAGGGCACTTGGCATGGCAGGGAGGCACACAGAGAGGGCTGCCGTGTGGTCCTGGGCCCAGGGCATGACGGACCAGGAGGCATCTCTTCACCAAGACATTAGACACAGCTCGAGAAGCTACCCTGAGGAAATGGAGGCCCAGGGGGTCAGGGCTGGGGAGGGGAGGAGGCTGCCCTACTTCCCCAGGCCCTGTGCCCCACACATGTCTGACGCTTCCCTTGCTGCCTGCTACCTCTGGGGCAGTTGGCTAAGGGTCAAGTGCACCCGGCTGGCCCCCCCCAGGTCTGGAATCGAGTGGGAGCCCTTGGCACGGAAGGTACTGAATTCCCACCAGGAAAAATATATGGGACACATCGTGTGGCTGTGGTTCCTTCACACCATCCCGTCATACAGCTGGCAATTAATTTCCCCTATAAATGAAACACCTTTCATATCACTTTATCTGGAGAGCTTGAATTGACAGCAGCGGGTGTAATTTATACATACTTTTTACCCATCTGTTAGCATTCAGGCTTCAGGCTGCTAGCGTTTTTTTTTTCTTCAATTCTCTCCCAAATTGAAAGGATTAGGTTAGGATTAGGTGAGTGTTTTAACCAGATATTCACAAAGGTGGATGGCGGTGTTTCCAGACGGCCAATGCCCAGGGGAGGCCCTCGTACAACGGTGGCCAGGTGGGGACCAGTGATCTGGGAAATTGCCTCCACCTGAGAGCCCCGCAGCCCCTGCGGTCCAGATGCTAGAGCTGCAGAGGGCCGCAGGGACTCTTCAGGCCCGCCCTTCGTTTTACAGATGAGAACACTGAGGCTCAGGGAAGCAGAGGGGCTCATGCAAGGTTGAGAGTGGCAGGAGGCAGTACTGGCGCGGGATGTGGGTCTGGCTGCAGGAACCCGGAGGGAGGGGAGCTCCATTCCACCCTGAGAGGGGCAGAGGAGTGTAGATGGGAGCTGGAAGTACGTGGCTGGCCAGGGGACAGTCCCTCTTGCCCCCCGGTGCCCACGGAAGTGCATTTCCATAAACTGAAAGCGGGACCAATTAGGACAATTTCAGGAGGCCTTTTTCTGTTTGTGCGTGCATCTGTGTGCACATGTGTGCCGTGCGTACAAAAACTGGGAGCCCGTGAGGGCTGTGCCACTCCCCTCTGAACATCCAAAGTCCTGTTAGGCTGGCCCATTGGCCTTATTTTCTCTGGAGTCCTGTGCCACACGCTCTTCCAAGGAGTCTTTTCTTCTTGACTATCCCAAGGGCCCTGGGGGCTAGAGCCACGATGAACTCCTTGGGGACCTCTGTGCCTGGCCTGGCCCATCTTCATAGGCTTCTCCAGGAAGCTCTCCCCTACATGTATCTCCTTCTTCAGATTTCTGGAGTTCCTACATGGGGTACAAATGAAGCTTTTTAGGCTCCTCTGGGTTCCTTTTAACCAAGCAGAATCATATCGTCTCTGATCCAGGCTGGGGAGCTGGGAGGTGGCGTAGGAAGAGGTGTATCATTGCATGTCATCTGAGACATGTTTGTCCAAGACCTCTGAATCTTGAGCACATGGGCCCTTCTCATTCATACCTTCACCCAGCCACGTGTATTAAATGCCTACTGTGAGTAAAACCCTGCCTTAGGCTCTGGGGACACAGGGATGAACCTACAGGGCCTTTCCTTTGGAGGTCACATGCAGACCTCTGGCCCCATGACTGGCCCATCTCTGTCTGTCAAGGCCATCGCAAGGTATCAATGGCTACCGCTTCCTTCAGCGCCTCCTTTTTGCCTAGACTCAGCCCTGAAGTCATTAGCAGTGTGACTCTGTCTGGTGAGAACCGGTAAGGTAGTTCTGTATTAGTGCGGGGGCCTGAGGAGATTTGGCCATTAAATGTTACATCAGACCCAAGGTGTCCTGTACACGCTCCCGGTGGAGTTTTTCAAGCAGCCTGGGCTGGGGGGCCTTGGTGAAGGGGAACGTGCTCAAACTAACAACCAGGTGGAGAGGGGGGCTGCCGGGCTGCACGCTCCCCCTGGAGCTCTGAGGACATCCTAGAGAATCGCGGACGAAGGGCAGGCATGTCCTTGCCTCTCGTTCAGCCCCAGCAGGCCCTGCTGGCCGTGGCTGGGTGCCCAGCTTGTCCCCGGCCCAGCGGGGCAGCAAGCAAGCTCCCTTCGACGTCCCGGGGCAGCCGTGATTCACTTGTCCTACCGTCTGAGGAGTACTTCCTCTTTGTCGGGCCAGATGTCTGGCATTTTAGCTCCAAAAACGTAGGCATGGGAGGGGTGGGAGAGAGAGGGGAAGCCGTTTCCCCTTCCATGGGGGAGGTGAGACCTGCGGGGAATAATTAGTGAACAGCACTGATTCAACTGAAAATAGGACTAACTGCGTCCTGTGGGTCAGGTGCTTACTCCTCTGAGCAAGCAGGGCGGGACAGATGGCTACTGGCCCATGTCACCTCCTCTTGCCATGGACCATCTAAATGCCCATCTACTGAACTCCCCGCCCACCCAGCTAGCCACCCACCTGCTCGTCCTCCAAGGACCTTGGGCAAACTGTGCAGACCCTCGGAGCCCTGGTTTCCCTGTTGCAGGTGGAGATAAGAATTGGAAGGATCTGATGGTCCTGGAGATGGTTTATGAGTGGGGTGAGGACTACGAATCGCGGATGGTCAGTATCCTTGCACCACACTGCTGGCCCGAAGGCCTCCTGACTTGAGATGTCTTCCGACTCTCCCCTCCCTTGGACCGGTGACTCTGCACATCCACTGAAGGAGGGAAAGCTTGGGATTTGTTTTTCACCATCTCCTCCCGGCCGTGAAGGGCGGGGCAGATCCTGGAGGAAGCTCCTGCCACCCAGCCCCCTTCCGGCTCTCCTGAATGTCTCAGACTCTGTGCACCAAGATAGCTCGTCCCTGCTGCCCCGCAGGGTCAGGAACAAACCTGGGCAGGGGACAGGGGAGTAGGCATGTGGGGGCTCTAAAAGCATTAGTGGCTGGGCTGGCTGCAGGGAGATTGCGGACAGATGCCGGATATTTGTTTTCTCCAATGTTGGGGTCTCAGAACCAGAGAGAACAAACTGGAAGAGAGGAGATGGCTAATTGTTTGGGAGGGAAGATATTATTTACAGTAATGGGGCCATTAGGAAGGAGAGGGTAGAGCGAGCCTGGGTGGTTTGGCTGGGGCGGCCCTGGGCTGGGTGATGGGGCAGGCAGGGGGCCATTACCTTGAGCCAGGCCATCTGCCTCGTGGTCAACCTCTATCTCACAAGGTCACCCTCTTTTGGGGAAGGTGTACATGAAACAGAAGGTAACATCTATCTACCCAGAATGGCAGCCAGATCACCTCCCACCCACCGTGTGGCCGGGGAGTCTTCTATTCTTTCAGGCTCAATTCAGTCCTCCTCCCTCAGGCAGCCCTCCTGACTTGCAACTCACAGGAATCCACCCTCTTCTAAACCTCCCCGGATCCCCAGGTCTGGACTACAGAGACCCTTGACCGCACAATGCCCTCTTTCGGAGCTTCTCCTTCACAAGGTTCCCCACTGGTGCCTGGAGCAGGACCAGACTTGGGAAGGGAGAATGAATTACACAGGGCCTTTGGGAAAGTGAATGGAGGAGGAGGTGGGAGGGATAAAAAGCAGCAGCGGCAGTTCAGCTGAAGGAACAAATTTAAAAAATGAGTAACATGGGCTCTACGGCGCCCCACGCCTGAGGTCCCTCCTCCATTGGCTGGCTCGCTGGCTCCTGCCATACGGAAATGAAGGTGGCGGTTGAGAATCCCACACTCAACATGCACCAAAGGCTTAGATCTCAGATTGATTCTGGCTAGTCATTTGAGAATACTTGAAAACTGCAGATCTCAGAGAAAAAAATCATCTTCCTTTGAAGCAGAAAATGGTCCATTTGCACATTAATGGCTGGGTGGGCCAAGAGAGCCCCTCTAGGAAGGGAGAAGGGATGGCGGTGTCCTGTCTCGGGAGCGGCGGAAGCGGCGAGGCTAAGGCGATGGTCATCACCATGCCAGGACAGTGACAAGCGGGGCTTGACCCGAGCTGCACCGCGAGCCGTGGAAAGGCCCCATGGCGACTCTGGGGAGAAGGAAACCAGACACAGGCTGCTTTCTGGAGACAGGGCGCGCTTCCAAATACCAGGAAACAGATCGTGCTGTGCTCCTCCTCTGGACATTTGTTAAGAAGCGGCTGGGCAGCCAGTGGCACAGACTGCTGGAGGGTGGTGGCAGTGCCATGTGCAGCCATGGAGGCAACCTGGAACCTCAGACTTCTCCCGGGAGCAGCAGGCAGGGCTCCGTATCTACCCAAGCTCTCCCCACTCCCTACAGTGCCTACGGCCAGCCACGCTGCCCTCTGTGCCCTGACACGCCAGGCTAGCTCACGCCCCTCAGCCCTGTCTTGCCTATGCTCCAGAACACTCCACGACCCCCTCTGACTTCCACACACAATGCTCTCACCCTCTTGGGTTCCCGGCCGGCAGCTCCTGTCTGCCCAAACGTGAGCTCCTAGATGGGGGAGAACCCTGGTTCTCTGTGCCGGCCTGAGCCCTGTGTGCCGGCCTGGCGGGCTTGCGAGGCCCTCTCTCCTGTGGATTAGGCTGTAGGGCCTTGCAGGGGGCCAGGCCTGGCCTGTCTCTGCCCAGTGGCCTCCTGGGATTGCTTTCCTCTCCTTCCTTTCCTTACAAAAGTGGAGGAAGAAAAGACTGGGGCCATCCTTCTACTTGCTGGAAAGGAGATGCACGAGGCAGCCTCTGGGTTAGCAAAGGAGGTGAAAGAGCATCTTCCAACTGCACCCCTGCCCTGTGCCTCCTGCCCCCCCCACCTCTGCACCCCGTGACATCACTGGGATAGGTGGGGAGCCGACTGGGTGGGGAGGGGACTAGGCATCAGTTCTTGGATGGCTGGAGAGAGGTGGCCAAGCTCTCATCCCTGGGCCCTCTGTCCCAGGCTCCCCTGCCCCTGTATTCACAAGTGTTGGAGAGTGGGGAGCAGAACCCCAAGTTCTGCCATGGGATCCCCAATATGGCATCCTGAGCCTCCCACCACACTCATAAGCTCAGCCCCCTCTGGGTCCAACCCATCCATACTCCGAACAGCAGACACTGCCCATCACAAAATGCCCGGCAACATGTCAATTCAACAAATATTCAGAGTGCATATTCCGAGTGCGGAGTCCTAAAATAGATGCTAAAATTTAGAGATTTATGTAACTGAATATAGGCCCAACGACACACAGTCACATGCATCTGTGAGACTCTCCTCACGATCTGTAAGGCCTGGCCTTGAAACCCGGCGCCGCCGAGCTCTGCGGTGTGGCTTGGGAACAGCTAGTTGACGTCTCCTCTCCTCAGTGTTCTCATCTGCAGAATGGATGGCTGTGCCAATTAAACAAGTTCGCGCAGGTAAAGCACTCAGCGCAGAACCTACTGTACTGTTATTTCCTGAGTTTCTGCACGGGAACCTGGGCAAGACGCCTGGCCTGTGGCCCTTGACCCCATGGTGTCTACCCTGCACTGCATACCTCCCCCTGTCCCACATACCCACACAGACCCCGTGCTGGGCAAAAGGGCCTCAGGCACAGAGGCATCCAGAGCCGAGGGCAGGTCAGGGGCACTGTGGGCAGGTGCTCAGGAGCTGCTGCTTGAGGCTTCGATGGGCTCTCTGAGGGATACAACTATGGGAGGAGGCGCGGGCACCGCCTGCGTGCCCTTCGAGGGTGTTGGAGTCCATTTCTGCCGAGGTCACTTAGGAATATGAAATTCTTTGCTCCAGGCTCCAAAGAGTCCCCCTGCCCTGCTCTACCCAAAAGCCAAGGTTACAGCAGTAATAAGCAGAGCTGCCCTTCTCCAGAAGAAACGCGCTCTCCCCCCTTCCACCATGTGCAGGTGCGCACGCGCGCGTGGGCGTACACACACACACACACACCCCACACACAGATGCACGCAGCATTGGAGAAAGGGGGGAGTGGGGAAGTGCGGGGGGGTGCACAGACAGGAGCATTTTCCACACTCCTGCTTGGAGATGGGGTGCCTCTTTGTACCACCCGTGTCCACTAACCCAGCCCACGGGCCGACAGGCTCAGGACAGGGACCTCCAGATGACGCCACACCTCACTGGGCCTCCTCTTACTTCTCTCCCCACCAAGGTTCTCAGGGACACCAGGTAACGGGAGTTTGACACGCCACAAAATAAAAGGAACTTTCCAGGAGAGGGTGCTGTTGGAACATCCTGTGAGTGGGCTGCGGCTCCTGGGTGTGCTGGTGTGGGTGGGCCAGATGCCTGCCCGGCTTCAGGGTGCAGGGGCACACTGGGAAGGGCGAGGGGGCGGCGGAATTCTAGCTTTGGGCCACTTGCCAAAATGCAGGAGGTCTGAGGGTAGCACGGGGCACACCCCGGCGCCTTCCCTGCCAACTGCTTGAGAGGGCCAGCTGAGGAAGGGTGGCTGAGACCCTGGGATGATGCAGCCACACACACTGAGACCAAGCCCCCCCGAGGGGCCTGTTTGAGCCCCAGCGAGCCCCACTGGGGGACTTGCTTTCTCTGTCCTCACCCTGGGAACAGAACTAGAAGCAGGAAAGATTTGTCAGTGCTGTGGGAGCTGAGTCCCCGGGCGGGTGTTTGGAGCCTGCTAAGGAGGGCCTGGGGTCTGGCAGTCCCAGGGCTGGCATCAGAATGTGTCTGTAACTCAGGGTTGTCACCTTATGGGGTGGTGCCACCGTGTCTGGCTGAGTTACAAGGACACAGCAGATCAAATGATTAAGCCGAGGAGGGAGCTGTGGGCAGGGAGAGAGGCCCACGCCCACAGACCTGCAGATGGGGTGACAGACCCAGAGAGACAGAGACAGGGCGGGGGTGGAGGGACACAGAGACGGGGAAGGGGACAGACACTTGGACAAGAACTTAGAAAGCAGGAAACTGGGGACCAAAAGAGACGGCTGATTCATTTCGTGTCTCCCCCAGAGTTTCCCCTGAGAGGCTGAAAGAGAAGAGGCAGACAAGGTGGCAGGGCAGACAGTGAGCAGGGATGCCTGGGAGCTCTCCGTGTCCACGGGCCTCTGGCTCTCTCCACCACCGTCACGGCCCTCTCCCCTCCTCATTCTTAAGATGCACACTCCGAGTGTCTCCACCGTGCCGGACGCCACAAGCCTGTCAGCTTCTACTCTCGTAACAACCCTCCAAGGCTAGTCTTTCCATCTCCACTTTACAGACACGGCAAGGGAGGCTGGGGACAGAACCTGGATTCTGACCTAGGGCTTCCGAGCACCATCTACCTTTCACACCTGTCACTTCCCCTCCCACCTCCACTGCTTCTGAACATTTGTATCAGCGGGAAGAGACCAAACTGGGTTGTAAAGTTCTGTCCCGGAGGGCTGGGAATGGTGTGTGTGTGTGTGTGTGTGTGTGTAGGGGGCTGGGGACTGTACAAACACTACAGCCAGCCGTCACTTCTGAACCCTCACTGCCTACATCCAGGCACATCTGGGGAGCAGGGACCAGCTTCTAGAGGGGCTGGGCCAGGCCTGGGTGACTCGTGCAACCCTCCAGGGTCCTAAACCCAGGGACGCTTCCCTGGGAGGCCACGGCCAAAGAGCCAGTTGGAACTGAGAACAGTTCTCACTTGATCCCAAATGCAATCCCAGGCTCCCTTGTCTAAGTGAGAGCAGGAAAGCCTGGGCTGCTAATCCCACAAGGGCAGCTGGGCCACCTGGGAGCTGTGTACCCTGGGTGGAAGTCCCTGACCTCTTTGTGACAGCTTCAGCACCCATAAAATGGCCCTGGCCTCTGGCGTGGACAGTCAAATGGGAATTCATGTAAAGGCACCCAGCCCGCTTCTTGGCACACAGCAAGCGCTCGATAAATATTCACTGATGTGTCTTTAATCATTAGTGCAATTACTTATTCTCCTTTGGCTGCTCACCCTTCTTTCCCTCCCCACTTCTCCCCTGCTCTTTACTCCCACCCCCTTTCCCCAACCTGTCAACCCTGTTTTCAAAGGGTCTACTGAGTGTCACGCCGCTGTTAGGCTGACAGTCGCTCACGGGAGGGCCACAGTGTTGCTGGGGGACAAAATTAAGTCAGTTCAGCACTACTCAGCATTTTCTCAGTGTACAACCCTGTGATTAGCACCAGACATACCAGCCTTTCTTTCCCCCTCAAAGACCTTCTGGCAAAGAGGAGAACTATGGCAAGTACCCAAGGGACTTCACTCACTCACTCATTTGCTCACATTTAAGAACACTACACCCATTATCCGGCAATGTGTGACCAATTGCAGAAGTGAGGAAGTACCGCAAATCCTGCCAAGGCACTAAAAGTGAAGGAAGAAAGGATTCCGTCTCCTGAAGGTAGGGTCCCATCATCGTAAGGCTGATGAGATGAGATGACACAGGGAGCTGCTGGGGGCAGGGACAGGGGCAAGACGCCCTGGAGCCCAGGAGCCAATCACCAGACTCAGGGACTCCGAGATCACAAGACCCTGAGTGTGATGGAAAGGTCTCACTCTCACGGTTGAGGCTTCGGGAACGGTCTTAAGTGTGTTTTTCTCACTGCACCCTCTCAACAGCCCTGGGAGGTAGCCAGGTTGGGGCAGAGCGTCCCTGGGGGTCACTATAGACATTACACAGGCAGGACGGTGGCTTGCCCAGAGTCCCCTGGCACTGATCTTCAGGACTGGGACCAGAATACTAACCTCGCTTGCACCTGGGATTTTTCTAGCAGCGGGGTGACTGCTTTTGTTTTTCTCTCTGCACAGACTCATCCCCCAGCTCCAGGAGCTCCTGAGCTGCCCTGGGCCACCCAGCGTGTTCTTGGTGCCCAGAAGGCACAGAGAGCTCTTCTTGGCTCAGCGGTTGAGCCGGGCTGCCCCAGGGGTAGCATCTGTACCCTCTAGGCTCTGCACTTGGACATTCTCTTCTGATTTGCACCTAGCCCAGTATTCAGACTGGGGTTAAGTTTGTACTGATTGTATGTCATTTGGGGGGACATTCACCATGTATGCAGCCCCTTGTCTTATCACGGTCTGAGCACTCTACATTAAACCCCGAAGGTCAGCACCCCTGGGAGGGAGTCCCCCTCATCTCCATGCACCAGCACCTCCACAACCCATCAGGGACTCTCTGGGGCTCCCTAGCGTCCCCATGTCCCTTCTGCAGACTGGAACGTGTCTCCTTTCAGAGCCACCCCAGTGAAGCCTGAGTCTTAGCACATGCTGGTATTCGGGGCTGCCCACAGTAAAGTGAGCCAAGACTGCGAGGGGTAGAAAGACCGATGGGCTAGAACGCTCTGTGGTCAGCACAGGTAGCTTCAGAATTTCTACGGTACCGCCACGCATCTGCTTCCCGTCTGAATCCAAGGGAGTGAGTCTCCTGTCCCCAGAGGCCCCAAGGCCCACCGTGGCAATGGGGGGGGTCTTCATCTCGAGGGTTATTTCTTCTCTGGGAGGTCACGGGATGGGGTGAAGCTCCAACCCATCTTCCCACCAGAAGCCCCTCCAACCGCGCAGCCCCCAGCCACAGCAGAACATCCGGGCTAGCCTGCCTCCCACGCTCGGCCCGGCTTCGTCCCCCCAGAGCCGAGTGGGCCTCCTCTCCCCAGCTCTGCCCTCAGCGCCCGAGCAGGCACATGTCCAATGACGAGGCATCTGTTGACTGGCTGGGGATGGGGAACGGCAGCCACCGCCACCCCCTCTTCTCTCCTGCGTGGGCCCTAGGAGCAGGCACCGGCCCCCAACCGTTCTCTGACATCTGGGAGGCTGGCGGGAACTGCCGTGAGCCGCTCTGACCGCCTTCAAGGGCACTGCCAGGAATAGATGCGGCCACCCCGCCGCCTGCGTGGGTCTGGCAGCCTCAGAGTGCCCTTTCTCCAGACTCTGCGCACGTCCCAGGGAGCGTTCATCCCCGACTGCCTGCTTCCTTAGGAGCGAAAGCTCAGCGGGGGTCCTGCTCCTGGCTCTTCAGAACGCAGCGAGCCACTTGCCCACAACTCGGCAGATGCTACCCCACCCACCTCTCGGTCAGCAAGCTGCAGCCGCTGGCCAGCCAGCCAGATGGGAGCCAACTGACTGCCTGATGCCAGCAGGTGCAGCCTCCAAGCCCCCGCGGAGGGTCTGTCCAGACAAGAGCCCTCAGTGACTGAGCTGGCTGCCTTTGATTGGTAGCCAGGAAACAATGTCAGGAAGATAAGGTGACTCGCTCAGAGTCACAGCTAGCCAGTAGCAGAACCAGGATACCGACCCACAGCGCCTGACCACAGCTCCAGGCCACTGGAGAGAGACGGCTGTGGAAGTGTGGAGGAGGGGGGCATGCCAAAGGGGGGGTACCTGAACCTTTTGGGGCAGGTGGCATTCAGATCCTGGGACAAGCAGAAGGATGTTATCCCAAGATAACAAGGAAGGTTGGGTTACCTCTGAGTGCCGATGAATGGACTAGTGTGGCCTGGACAGTGGGTTTGAGGCAGAGAAAGGGAGAGGGCAGGATGTGACTGTGTGGAACCCAGGGGAAAGGACATTAAGGCACTAGGAAATCAATCAACTCTGCTATGAGGCTGGCTGCATGACTCAGGTATGTAGGAGAAACTCTGTCCCCCATTCCTGTATTCTTATAGGATTCACCGTGTGGCCCCTTGGTGCTGTGTGATAGGTCCTATTCTAGGATCTAGAGATGGAGCAACAAACAAATCCATCTAGAGATGGATCAATCTCTAGATCCTATTCTAGGATCTAGAGATGGAGTGCCCTCATGAAGCACACAATCTAGTGGAGGGAGACCATCAATAAAAACACGCAAGTCAAGATAGGTGGTAATGGAAACAATGAAGAAGACTAATGGGGAGAGGATCTTGGCCCTGAGGCCAGGGGACAGCTATTTTATATAGAATGGCTAGGGAAAGCCTCTCTGAGAAGGTGACATTTGAGAAGAATCCCAGAGGAAATGAGGGAAAGAACCAAGTGAGCAGGTGGAAGAAGAGATTTCCAGGCAGACAGATAGCAAGTGCAAAGGCCCTGAGGCAGATGTGTGCTGAGCCATCTACAACCCGTGGAACAAAGTATGCCATGAGAGTTTCTCAGCTCACCTCCTAAGACCAAGCTGCTCAAAAAGCCCATTCTGCATGTGTGGTCCCATTCCTGTGTCTCAGGTAGACCAAGTAAACTTCCTTCCTTCGGGGAGGCAAGACAGCTGACATACCTTTGCTGCACAGTGACACAAAGATGAAATTTGGAATCTGTGGCCTAGCCAGGAGAGAAGAGACTGGGCGCTGATTTCCTAACCTCAAGGTGCCCTAATTTAATGTGCAGCTCTTTTCTTGGCCTACTACCCGCTGCCCTCCTTTCCTCCTTCTACCTGCAGGCCCGCAACGGGACCTGCTCCAGGTGGTGAGAACTGGGGTGCAGGGGGCTGAAGTTGCTGCCTGGGAGGGGAATCCTGGGGGGGCACCACGGCTTCCTGGAGGAGGGAAGAGAGGCCTTAGGAGAACCTAAGGAGTATAAGCTCTTGGAGTGGCCGGAGCACGGCAAGAGAGAAGCGAAAGCTCAGAGGCTGGTGTGAGCTTGTGCGTGCACTTGCACGTGTGTGTTCACATGGGTGCGTGTGTGCATGCATACACGTGTGCCGGTGTGCATGTGTGTCTGAGAGGCCCCACTGTGGTGGGAAAAGAGAAGTGTGGTGAGGTTCTGGCCTGTGTCTGTTAGGCCCTCGCTGTTAGCACTTGAGATTGCTCTCTTTCTCCCTCTTTGTGTCTGTGTTTTTCTGCCTGAGTCTGTCAGTCTCAGGGTGTCTGTGTCTCTGTGCGGCTCTCTGTCTCTCAGTTTCCCCTCTGCGTGGCTCTCTCTGTTCGGCTCCGGCGCTTCTGTCTCCCTCCCCCTCTCCTCCCTGCCCCCTCTCCGCTTTCTCTCTACACAGGAAGAGGCCTGCAAAGGACCGCCATTCTCGCCGCACCCCCCCCACCGCCTCCCCACCCCATTCCCTCCCCAGGTTTTTTCTCTCCTCCTTATTCAAGGCAGATAAAGTGCGCACAGCTGCTCCCAGCTGAAACGGGCCTTAATTGCACCCCCGTTGCCATGGCGATCCCTGATGATCTCCGTGGCTGGAATGTTGCCCTCCCGGATCTCCCTGCTGGGGCCTCTGGGCTGCAGGGCCTCACTGGCCCCAGAGCTGACCCCATGCAGCACCCTGGCTGGGCAGTGGGGCACAGGCAGTGGCCTCACCCGGAACCCCCATGCCTCTCCCCTCCCCCACCCGGGGCTATTTCAGGGTCCGGTGCCATCACACACATGCTCCCAGGCAGGGGTAAAGCATTTTCCTCGCACCAGCCTGGGCCCTGATTCGGGGGGGGGGGGCAGGTCCACCTCACTGGTGGATGGGCCACAGCGGCACCTACCAGGCTGTGGGAGTCCTTTCAACGCAGAGCAGCCCACTTGGTGCTGTTTCTATGGAGCCCTGAGCACAGGGCTGTAGGCACGGTAGACAGAAGAGGTGCCCCCAAGTCCACTCAAGGGTACCCAGGTGCTGCAGGGGGGCGGCCAGTGGGATAGGGCTGTCCCCCACCCCTGCAGAAGACAGCAGAGGCAGGAGGCACAGAGCGTGGCAACCTGATAGGCACGTCGGGAAGAGAGACACGAAGGAAACTGTGGGGAGACCCAGTCAGGGCACCGTGATGTCCAGGGATGTGAGCCCAATGGCCAGAGGTGGAGGGGTGTGTATAGGCATGCCCCGATGGATGCTGGGGTGTCTGGTCTTCAACCCTGCCTTATACTCGCCCTTCCCAGGACCCTCCCCTGGAAGCCACGCGGGGCCACATGTGAGTGTGTGTTCACAGTTCAGGCGCTCCTGACAGGGGTCCCGGGGGGGCGGTGGGAGGCAGCTGTACTTAGTGTCCCAGTCAGCACGCTCTGAGGGGCCATCCTGCGAGAAGTGGGATGCCTCTGACCAGTCCAAGACTGCTGGCTCTGTCTGCCCCCATCCCCTGCTCCTCTCTCTGAGCCTCCCAACCCCAGGCCCTCTATCTCCTGGGGCCCAGATGGAGTAATACCAGCACTGGGAGGACCAGCAGCTCCTGCTCACCACGCAGCCTGCCAGGCCCGTCGCACAGTCCCCGCAAGACCCTGGAGGTCAGAACCCTAACGCCACACAGACGGGGAAACGGGCGTCCCCTGCCCAACCAAGGCCACTCCCCCTTGGTGACCACCACGTGGACCTTGAAGTGGATGCCCTGTGCCTGCCTTGCGCGGGTCCTGGGGAACAGGTGCCGCCCGGGACCTCCTGCCCATGGGGCTAAATGTCACGGCTGGCGTTGCACAGGGAGGATTTCCACATGAGGGTCCATATCAGTTGTGCCCCTGCCTTTGAAATATCCATGCCACTATTTACCCCAAGTCCATGGGGTACCACTCAGGGCATCATCTTTCTCTCTCTCTCTCTCAGACCCGACATTAGTAGCTTTTCCATGAATATTTGCTACATATGTAAAGGAGCAAAGGAACTGCATTCCTTGCCTTGACATAAAGCTCACTCTTCTCTCCCTTTCTTTAACCCTGAAAGGGCTACAAATTCACCTCCTCTGCTTCTGCACAGCTGAGACCCCAGCGAAGCCCCAGCCCCGCACCTGCTGCCTCCCGTCCCTCCCTAGTGCCAATAGCCAGCATAAGTCCGAAAACAGGGCGGGCATGTCGCCCCTCTGTGCCTGTCTCCAGCAGCCTGCAGAATTGTGTTGCCTTCTAGGCCATTCCAGGCCCTCCAGAGGAGGCCTGACCCCCAGCCTCCCCTCTGACACCCCCACCTGTTTCCTGAACACACTCCCTACACCTGGCGCTTGACCAGGGCCTTCCTCTACCTGGACTGTTCATCTCCCTCTTCACTGCCTTCAGGAGTGTTTCCTTCAGGGTCCGACCTATTTGCTGCTCCTCCCTACGGCACGCATTTTCCTAAACTGACCACGTTATGCCGTGTGCCACCGCGGTTGGCAGACAGAACAGATGAACACCAAAAGGCAGTTCAGAGAAAATAGGCTGCTTCTCTGGGATGCTCCATGACCCCTCAGCGCAATGTCGAGACTCCTTGACATTCTCTAACCATGCTAGGGGCCCCTGGGAAGGGGTTCCCAGGGAAGATGGTGTCTCCACTGATGACCGACTGTGGAACATTCTCCAGAAAACTGGTCCCTTCCAGGACCCTTCACCCGGGCTGGAGGGTGCTGTCCAGACTCTAAGGGCTACGGGAGTTCAGACAAGGAGCTGACGCTTGAACTGGGAAAGGCTGGGAGGGAGAGAGGTCATTTCAGGTGGACAGGCCCCCCTGGTCAGTGACTCAGTGTAGGGGGAGACAACAGCGAGCAGGCTGGCCGGCCAGGGCATCAGGCTGAGGGGAGGTCACAGATGCGACATGGAGGGCGTGCATACTGTGGTCACCGGAGGGATGGCAGCCTGGGAACAGGAGCCTCTAACGACCTTTTCTCCTAGTGATAAATACAGTAAAATAGAGAAGCTTATTTCCCTAGAAGGAATCATGAATTGCTCAGGATTTTCCCCCACGTCTATCCCTCTTCCATCCCTGCCTTCACCCCTGTGCCATCTGTCTGATCCAAGTCCTGTCACTGAGCTTGACCTTGGGCCTTGCCTGAAGTTAGTTGATGAGCCCTCAGAAGGCAATTTCCTCTAGCTCTTACCACGCCACGCCCATGCTTCCTCTCCGTTCATGTCTTTCTAGCCAAAAACCTATTCCCTTGCTGCCAGGCAGGCCTAATGGCATGAAGAAAGGAGAAGGTGTAATTCAGGCCCCCAAACTTTCCCCTCTGAAACCGGAAACATCTTTGAAGAAGATTTGTCCACTGGGAAGCAGAAAAGTTCTCACCCCTTTGTGTTCTATCGGGTGAGAAGTGGCTTCTCACTGCCCCGCAAGGTGCCAGGAGGCATCAGGGGTCTTCCTCCCTGAACTGGGCACCAGGAGGGAGGTCAGGAACTCTGTTCTACAGAGGAGCCCTGGGGACCCAGGGGCTCACCCATTCAAATGTCCCCATGAGACCACCAGACTCTGCAGGTGCCCCAGGGCTGCTTGGAGGGGAAGCAGTAGCCCTTGGCTGGCCTCCTTCCTACACCCTTGCCACCTGCCTCAGCACCCTTGGCCCCTCACGTGCTTTCCCTGCTTCCCCCTGGTTCTTCCTGCTTTCTGTGTCTTCTGACCTTGTGTAAGCTCCTTGAAGGCAGGAATGTGGCTTAATCTTCCCTTATTTCACCCACAGCTCTGCTCCGGTCCCAGAAAAATGCAAGGCATTCAGTGAAACCACATCGATCCAAGTCACAGCTGCATTGTGGACACCAGTCAGTGTGGAAATGCCCATCAGGTATCAGGAAAAAGAAATAAAGTCAGCCTGCAAAGGGGACTTGGCTCTTAACATCATGCTTTGTTTAATTAACTGTCTCCGCTGGGGACTATTAACACACTAAAAGATATATTTTTTTAAATCACATGATTAACCTTGGGAATGAAAGAGTCTATTAAACACATTTGTTCCCCCTTACCATGTTCTGGAAACAGGATGTCCTAAGGCCTCTCTTGAAGAGAGTGGCCGTCAGTTAATGAAAAGCCATCGATCCCCTGTTTGCCGTGGCCACACTAGGAGGACACAGGCACCCATCCCTGGAGTTGGTCCCTGTGTAGCCAGGGTCCCATCCCATTCCCACTAGTGAGAGTGGTTACCAAGGCTGCCTGAGGTTTTCATAGCTAAGTGGTCCTTTGCGGGGGTGGGGGGGCGAGCGGGGAATCTACATCCGTACATAGTCTCTCCCTCTCCATTCGAAATCTCTGGGCTTTTTAAAATGAGAGCCTTTTATTTCTGTAAAATTGCCACTGCTTTCATTTAGTTTGATGGATTTAGCGCGTTTAGAGGTGGGAGGCAGGGATGGGAGGGCAATGAATTTCTCAGCCCTACCTGCTCCCACCTTCCGAAGCCTCTCCTATCTGGGCGAGAACTAATCCTCCCTTCCTTTGTCTTAATACTTAGGATTTAATTTGTTCCGAGGGCGCTTGTTTGTGAGACCCCCCCCCCTTTTAAAATTTCTCTACCTGTTTTTCTCCCTTCCCGCCTCCTCTTTCATGTCCTCCTCTCCAGCTGGAACACACACCCCCTTGCCCTGCATCCCATTGTCTGCTCATCCCAGGCAAGCCCAGGCTGGAGGAGTTCCCCCGGGGTGGGGGGCAGGAAAGAACTCACCTAGGGCTCCCCCACGGGCTGAGAACCCCTCCCTTTAGCAGTAACTGGGAAACCAAAGCAGGCTGTGCTTCTGCCCCATCCCCAGGAAGTGGGCTTTGGGACCGTGTCTGTATTTGCAACTACGTGTGCTGGGGGTGGAGGGCGGCTGGAGGCTCGCAGCCCTTGGACTCCAGGGACAGGAGCTCTCAGGTCACAGACAGGCTCCCGGCAGGGGTCTTTTTCGGAGCCGGGCTGCTCACACATGCAGAGCCAGGCAAGGCCGCCTCCCTCCCTCAGGGCTTGGAAGCTTCTCCACCTTAGGCTCTCACGGCTTCCTTATTTTTGGTCTGTTTCCCCTGCCAGACTGGAAGCTCCCTGAGCGCTGGTTCACTCTCATATCTCTAGTGCTGTGAATCAGGACAAGCAAGTCCCTGTGGCTGATCCTGGGCCCCCAGGCCTTTGTTCTCCTTCTGAAGGCCTCTGCGTGTCTCTGACCGCCTCTGGGCACCTGGGGGGGTGGGGGTTGCCCCAGAGCCTCCGCCTGCTTCTGTGCCGACACCTTCCTCTCTGGCTGCCAGACTGCTCTGGGCTTCTCCCCCTCTTCCTCCCCACAGCTACCCCAGACTTTCCCTCCCCAGCTCGGCCTCATCTCCATCTCTGCATACGGGAACCCACCCTCCATCACAGTGCTTGGTAGGGACTCAGGCAGGGCCTCCCTGAGGATGGGCCCCGGGATGCTAGTTTGTTCAAGGGCCAGGCCTGGGGTTCTGACCACCCTGGATGGACTGAGGAGGGGGATGAGGTTCTGTCGCTTTCTGTGCAGGTGCTGGTTAGTGGCCTGCCTTGTCCTACCCCACCCTGCCCTCACTCTGACATCATGGGGTCCCTATGGGACCCTCTCAAAGGGCTCCGGGCCAGCTCCTTGATGAACTTGACTCCCTTACCAACAAGGCTGCAATCTCGCCCAAGAGATGGGGTTCTCTTGGGTAAAAGACAGGCTGGGTCTTCTCAGCCTCTAGTTCTAGCTGGGGAAACGGAATCCTGGGAGATCAAGTGACCCACATCCATGACAGCAGAATCAGGACTGTATCCTCCTGTGGATTCTCAGTGCAGGGCTCCTTCCAGGGAGCACAGGCGTTCTCTTGGCAGTGAGTTCGGTAGTTACTTCCACAGGTGAGGGGCATGGCCTGAGACTGAGTCATGGGAAGGACTCTGTGCTTGGGGCTTCATCCCACTTGGATGCAACAGTATCCCACCCTCAGAAGCCTGCAGCACAAGCCTGGCCCTTCCCCAAAGCATCTGTCCCGGGGGTGGCATCTCTCCTGAGGAACTTCTGAGACCTGCCCCCTCCTCAAGGTGCGGTGGGAATTGTGGGGGGGGGGTTCTGTTGCTGAGGGCTTGCAGAAGCCAGGCTGCTTCCTGGGAAATAAGAGCGTTTCCGAGGGTCTTTCCTTCTCTTTGCTGGTTAAGGAGCTGGTTCCACGCAACTTTTGTCACGTCCATAGTCTGCTTGGTTCTGCCTCTGTGGCTGACGGTGGTCCCTCGGTGCATACTGAGCCATTGTTGAAGGTACCAGGCCTTTCTCCTCTGAGTGGGTCTCCCCTTCGGATAACGTTCTCTGGGACACTCAGGTCAGCTCTCTCTGGGACTCCGAGACCCTGAAACCTGGGGCTGAGCATTCTGTAGGCCTTGGGGAGTGTGCTGAGCTTAGACAGGAGAGGGAGAGGAGGCTTCCATCAGTCCACCTCCCAGGCAGCTGCTAAGCAAATCCAGGGAGTTAATAGGAGCTACACAAAGCCCTTGATTTGCTCCAGAGATCAAGGGTCAGCCTGAATAACTCATTAATTAACCAAGCAAGGCTTCCTGCTATTGACAAGGTCTGGGAGCTCAGCCTGGGAGCAGACCTCACATCCTGCAACCAGAAGACCATCCCCAGCTCCCACTACCCCTCCTCTCTCCTGCTCAGTGCCCACTGACCTGAGAGATGCCTGCAAGGCTGTTCCTTCTTCCGATCCCAGCTTTCCCAGGAGCCTCTGGCCTGTGCCCCTTGCCCCTTCCGCTTTCAAGCCTGACCTACAAGTTGTTTCCTTGCTTCCGTCCCTGCCCACTCCTGCCCCAGCCTTCTCTGGCATAATAGCTGATGCTCTCAGGATCCAGGCGTGAGCCGGCTCCCACACACCTTCAGACACTGCTCCTGGATGTCTATCACCAGGGAGAGGACATGAAGAGCTGATTCACACCGAGGTGGCAGGCTGAGGGTGTTGGGAGAGTGGGTGGGTGGGTGGTGATTTCATCTTAACAAGGGTCAGGCTTTGACTCAAAGGGTGTAAGCTCTAATGGTGGGAGCTGCAGGATTATTTTGGTCAAGAGTCCTTCCCAGTGATGGGTGAGGTCACAGAGGGGGAGTGGCTGAGGCTGCTCTGCCCTAGGCGTCTTTCCTTCCCTTAGGGTCCAGCTTCTTCCCCATGAGTATGAATGTCTAAGTGCCTGTTTTGGCTACAGCCACATGCATGGCGGGCGCCACCTCCCAGAGGAACTCAAAGGGCACACCAGAACTCCTGCCCCTGGGGAGTTTTCTTTGCCCTAAACAGAATGTTTAGAGGAGACTTCATGGAGGAGGCCCGCCATCCCATCCAGGTGTTGCTGAGGAAGGGAACTTGTCATCATCCGTGGGCCTACATGGAAGGAGTGCTCACGATGAGGTATGGACAGAGGTCTTCAGGCATGGACAGAGCTTTCTGCAGCCTCATATATTTGGAGGCCAAGACATCAGATATCTTGCAGTGCAGTCTGCAGTACCTCTGTTATTACTTCTAGTGCTCATCCCTGCCCATTGACATTTGCAGAGCTTAGTGTTGTCTGCAGAGTCAGCCGTTTCCAGAAGGGCTCGTCACTGGCTTTAGAGCTTGTTGCTGTTTGTAGAGTCCATTGTTCACAGAACTGGGCATTGCACACAGAGCTCATCACTCTCTGCAAAGCTGGCTGCCATGTGTCAAGTTTCTTGGGGTTTGCTGAGCCTGGTATTTCTTGCAAATTCATCAAAGTTTGCAGAACCCATAGCAGTTTGTGGAGCCTCTTGTTTGCAGAGCCCACCCTTGCTTGCAGAGTCCTTCACTGGCTTTAGATCCAGGTACTATTGGCAGAATCTATCCTCTTCAGCAGATGCTGGTTTTGTAGGCTACACTCATCAGAATCCACAAAGCTTACTGCTATCTGTAGAGCTTGGCTTTGCTTGCAGAACCTTCACTGTTTGCAAAGCTCCCCTTGCTTGCAAAACCTGGGGGCTATTTGCAAGTCCTACCTTGCTTGCAGGGTTCATCACTAATGTTAGGTCCCTGGGGCATTTTCTGATTCTACTTCTCATCCCTGGATTATCTGCCTTCTGGTGAATTTTTAAGGATGTGTGCCCATACACAGGGTTTTGAAGTGTTTTTTGTTTTTGTTTTTGTTTTTTTTTTTGTACTTACAGATTTGGGAATCTCTCCAAGATGGCTGCTGAATTCAGGCTCCTCTGCATGATTCCCTCTAGTCCCCGTGAGTCCCCATGACACTGACTCAATGATTAGACTGTTTGTCTCTAAAGCCAAGATCCTCTGAGTCTTTCCTTCCCGGCACCAACAGCCTACATAACCTCCCCGACTATCAATGTTCAGGGTCCTCTTCTAGTCAGGTATCTGGGTTCTCTTTACCTTTGGTTCAGTGAGATCTTATGTCCTTCAGTCTACTCCCGTCCTTAGCATGGAGACCTAACATTTCCATTGCCACAGATATTTACAGAATTCATGAATAAGATGTCCTGGCAGGAATGAGAAGTAGACAGGAGTGGGGCATTTGTGTCACATGTGAGGCCTCCTCTGTGCCCAGGCGGGGCGGGGGTGGGGAGGGGCATGTGACATTGGCCCCAGAGTCTTGAAAGACCCATAACTATTTTCATTAGGTCTACCTTGTGAGGCTCTGTGCCCCAGGACTGGTGAGGGTCTTGGCATTGGTTGTGCAAGGCTGTCCTTAGCTAATTTGGCACACCGAATTAGCCCGGTCACCATTGGACACATTTGGTCTTTAATACCACACCAACTCAGCAACCCTGTGCTGGGCTGAGTGGTTTTTTTTTGTTTGTTTGTTTTGTTTTGTTTTGTTTTGAGGGGACACAGTCTTCTAAATATACATATCCTTGGAAAACAGGGTTTAAAATGGCATGACTCCAGGTACTTCTTACCCAAAACTGGCAGTTTAAATTTTAAATGTACAGGCAATATTGGCCAAGAGGGATGGCATAAAAGGAATCAACCCAGAAGTCATGGGCATTTCTTCAGGAATTCTCCTATCACAACCACCCAGGGCTTGCCATCTTGGAACGTGACTGGGTCCATGTAGAGATCTTAACACCGAGAGCTTCTGCACTCCCCGAAGTCTGTGATATGAAAAGTCAAGTCAGGAGGTGATCACTCACTCCCTGCAGCTCCCCAGACACATTTAAAATGGAACAGGTTACTCTCCACCACCCGACGAGGAATCCAGCTCTCATGTTGAGGGAAGGGCTCCTGAACCGCCTTTGTTTCTTTCCCAGGAACTCCTGGGGAGGTCCCAGCTGAGGACCCAGTGGTCTGGACCAGTGACTAACCGTGATGAAGTCTGGACCTTCTGACTTCCTCTGCTGTAGTTGGGCTGGCCTGAGGTTCCGCTTACAGAGAGAGTCATGAAGCCGCCTTGAGGCAAACCCTTCCCCTTCCTCAGACCATTTTCTGTCCTTTGTTCTTAGAAGAAATTGAGCTCTAGATATATCTCACTGTTGGCTTTGTCCACAGGGCCCGAGGCAAGCGTTGCCTCTCAGGAGATAATTCAGAGTGCTAACGGCATACAGATGCGGGTTAATTCGTGTGCACACACACGAATTAAGCCGCAATTATCACAGGAACTATTTGCTAATGCTGGTTACCATTTGAACCATTACTCAGCATTGGTTACCAGAGACATCTGGTCAATATGGCTCAGCATGAGGCCTGCCTCTCAGACAGCCTTGGAAAGTAATGGAACCTTGAGTCAATGTCAACACTTGCGTGTGCTGCTTCAACGTGGGAGGCGGGTCTCCTAAGGTTGGCTACGGGAATGGAACAGGCCTGCTGGAAAAGGACACTCAGATCCCATCAGGGGGAGGAAAAGCCAGCAACAGATGCCATGTAACACCACTCCTTCTCCGCCTGGAAGACCAAGAATGTAACACACAAGGTATGTGCATTCCGTTCACCAGCTCCCCGGGGGCTGGCTGCTGTGTGCCGGGAGTGTGAGACTCAGGGGAGGAGAGGTAGACTGAGAAGTGGCTTGTAAGACAAGAGCCACCCCACAGAAGCAGCTAGTTCACTCCCAGGCATGGAGGCTGATTCATGTTGTGTCCTGTAGGAGTTCGTGCACAGAGGCCCCTGGAGGAAGCAGGCGGGGACAGGTCTGGGTGAGAGGAAGAGCACTTCTCAGCAGCCAGAACTGCTCCACCAAGACATGTGGTGGCCCCGGAGTGGCCACGGGGTCACAGGAGTGGCCCCTCTTCAGGACAGCATCTCGACAGCCTCACCCAGGAAGGCTTTACTGTGTGTCTTTTGCAGGAAAGGAGGAAGAGGCAGGCCCTCGGCGGTTCAGAGAGGAGCTCAGAGGCCCCATGGTGGGTCTGGCTGGGCGGGAAATAGAACCTGGCTATATCTGACTGTGGGTAAGGACACTCGGGACAAGGCAGGATTGGGGGCAACAGGGAGGGGCAGTCATGATGGTACCACTGAAAGGGCTTCTGGGGGTACCGAATTCCTTCCACCGGAGAGGGAAGTGGGGCCAGGGCCAGGAAGTGATGCCCGTTGGGTCCCCAGCGAGCAGCCACGGAGCAGGGCAAGCGATGTGCTGTGCACCCCCAACAAGCACCTGACTCCCTGAAGCCCCCGCCCCAGAGTTCAGCGGAGGTGGGAAGTGAGCTCCGCATTGCTCTTCCACCCCAGAGCATTTTCTCCGCCATCGCCTGGAGGTCTCAGGTGAGGGAGAAAGAAGAAGCATGCGTGGGTTGGTGACCTCCTGGGGGTGTCCAAAGACCCTCCAGAAGGTGGTTTGTCCCACTGTCCCGTGGGGGAAAAGCTAGGGTTCCCACTGCTGGCCCCGGGTGCCACATCTTCCCGCCCCACCCTCCTCTGTGCTCCCTTGAGGCCTCCCTGTCTGGCTGGCCATTCTCTGGCCCTACAGGCATCATCTGACTTCCCCGCTAATCCCTCCCCTGTGGACTTGCCCCGAGGTTTCCAAGCTGCCAGCCGCAGGGGCTCCTGGCCACCAGAGATTGCCGTCGACGGCGAGGCTGTCAGCGTCCGTGCCCAACGCTGTGGCAGGCGCTGACATCCACGCTTCGATGTTGAGGTAGGAGGTGGGGCTCCCACGTTTGCCGCAAGGCAGGAAAGGATTGCTGGGAGGTGCTCCCCGGGCCATTGAGGAAAAGGGGAAAAGGCAGTGTTCATGCAGAGACGGCCCAACGTGACATCCCCCTGACAGCCTGGGCGCGCCGTGCGTCAGAACCCAGTCCGAGGCAGGAGTTCTTAGCGGAGCATGTCATGGAGCCTACAACATGAGAAGACCTAGCACTTTTCCTCAGGGAGTTCCTTTTCCAGGAGGCTCCAGACTCAGAATACACTGAAGTCCCCAGAGAACATCCTTGATGAGTACAGGGTCTCTGTGAGACTCGGTGGTTTTGACAGGACTGTTCACGTAATTGGCAGGTGCTAATTGAAAACACAAAGCCCCTTGTTCAAAAATGAAGACTTCCAAGGTGGGGATAGCAGAGCATTCAGCCAAGTGCTGGGGCCTTCCAAACGTGGGGTTTTGCGTGACTGAGCAGGCGCAGACCCATGAAGCCAGCCTGGCTCTCCAGCAGGTCAGGAAGGGAGCCGCCCCTCCTCAGAGCCCTGCCCGCTCTTTCCCTCCTTGACCCTCAGAGAGTGGCCCTCCAGGACCAAAGTGGGATCACTCACTGGAGCTTGAGATCTTTCCTGGAAGGAACTTCTCAGGACAATGACCTCTCTCGTTTCCCAGGCCCCCATTCCAGACCCAGCTTCCTCAGGGCCCCACCTAGAAATGTGGGCGGGTCCCTGCCCCTGCCCCGCACAGTGTCTGAGCGCTCCCGGCAACCTCGCACGTTTTTACCTTTGTGGGCAGTTTTCCACTCTGCCCACACCCCAACTGAGTGTGACATTTTACAGTCAGATTCCTCCCTCCCTCCCACAGGGCCTTCCAGGGGCGCTAATGAGGCCTCCCCTGGTTTATGGTAATGGCACCTCCTGTCCTCTCCCTCACATGGAGTGGAATGCGTCACACCTGGCCGCCCCCAGATCCCCAGGCCCCTCCTCTTGAACCCAAACTCAGGTTACCCTCCCCACTAGGCCCCCAGCCCCATGGCATATTTACAGAAATGCCACTCAGCAGAACAACCCAAATCAAATGAACGTTAACGGGAAAGCTGCTAGCTTCCAAATTAGCGGTGCATAATTAGTTTCATGCATAAACCTCTCGAAAGCACCGGGCACAGGCTGGTGAGAGAGACAATTAGTTTTTGCGAGGATGAAGAGGAAGAGCAGGGAAGGAGGGGGGGAGAGTGGGGCGGGGGCAGTGGGGACCCCTGAGTGAAACACAGGTTGCATCTGTCCAGCAAACCCCACGACCTGCCTGAGTGCAAAGCCCTTCTGGGGCTTTCAGGCCTCCAGCCTGTGGCTCATACAGTCCCCGACCCAGGCCCAGCCCAGCCTAGCCTTCCCAGAGCTGATCTGGCTACAGGACACACTCAGAAAGATCTTTCCAGGCCCCTGGCTGGGCCTCAGGGAGAGACACTGCTCCTTGGGGGAGATGCAGGCGCTTTGCCCACATCTGCCCCACAACTCAGGACTCTGCCTGGAGTGGGCCAGTGATCTGGCTGGCCCGCTGTTCTGGCGGCAGAGGTGCAGAGCCTGGCCCGGCTAAGAATCACATCCCCGTTGTGAACTGCAGAGCTCCTGGTTCTTTGTGATCCCAGCAGCCCCTGGAGGGGAGGCATCTCACAGACAGGGTGTACCAGGCCCCCTCTGGAGGGGCCCTGGCTGAGTAACCATCTCCAGACTTGGAAACCCAGCCCGCTTGGCCCATTCCACACGAGTGACCTGCCCTGGCTTGAAGTCTTTGGATGCACTTCCGGCATAACTGCCTGCTTGGCACACACTCCCAGAGGGTACAAAGGTCCCCAAGGGCTCTCCTTGGATCCTCCCAAGTCCTTCAGGACACAGACAAGCCCTGCCCCCCAGGGCTCCTCCAGCCACTCGGTCTAGGCCCCGCTGCGCACTCTTGCATCTCTGACCCTACTCAGCCCAGTGCACTTCCCTCCGTGGATCTGTGACCATTCCCAGCCCTCAGCCCCGGCTAGTCCTTGACCTTCTCCTTCTGCTTTTCCCACCGCTGCCTCCCCAGGCCCCCTGAGAAGCTGGCGATGGGTGGGAATCTCTCACGGACTCATCGCTGAGGCAGGAGGACGAACTTGGGTGGCTCCGGCACCCAAGCGGGGAGGAGTGGGCTCGGAGGTGGGCTGCGGAGTGTTACCCTCTTCCCTCACCCTTGACTTTCACCTTTGGAGGACGGTAGCCCCAACCTTGTCTCTTGGAAGATTGTCCACCTCCCGCCCCCCTGACAGCCTGACCAGCCTATAAGTGACCAAGGGGCACAGGGCACGACAAAGCAGTTCGAGGCAGGGATGCCTTTCCCTGCGGTCCTGGGCCGGTGTTCCGCCTCTGCGGGCCTCACCTAGTTTCCTCATCGATCAGTTAGATGTACTAAGACCTGCCCTCCCTTCCTCTAGGTTCTGTGAGGATCCATGGCAGCAGGAAGTGGAAGGTTTTCTGGCAGGGCTGGCATGCTCCCCACTCAGGTGTTATGACGGAGGACACAAAGGCTCATGTGGGGAATGGCCCAGCCAAGAGCTTGGGATGGCTCGTGTCTCTCAGCCCGGGGTTCTGCTGGGTCTCTAGGCCCAGCGGCAGGGAGAGGCTGATGCCTGCCCGAGGAGAGCGCCTTACATGGAAGCATGCAGTCTTTATTGCTTATTATATATTATTTATTTAGTCTTAATTTATAATTGCATGATTGCCAGAGGATCTTAGTGCCATCGGGACAGAAATGTGCTGCCCAGTCCTCAATAAAGAATGCTTTTCCTGCCATAAATAAACAGAATATCCAATCAAGTACCCATCAAACCGCCTGGCCCTGGCACAAACAGAACGCCACTAATGAGACACAACATGCATTAGCTTAATGCTCTACCAGGGAAAACGAGCTGCCAGGCTGGGCCACAGTCAGGGACCGGAATGGGAGGGCCTCCGCGTGGGCCCCGGTGGGGGGGGGGTGGCTCTGACTGCAGACACCCCCGAGGAACTGGTGCCCATCTCAGTGGGGTCACTGCTGCTGATCTGCTTCGCTTTAAGACAGCAGGGATTGACTGCGAACCCCCGTGTGCCCAGTCCTGGGCTGGGCGTCGGGATCACCTGCCGGGGATCCTCATGTCTGTTTTGAGAGATACGACCCATGAGTACAATGGGGGTTAGATCACTCAGGGAAATGATGTCGCCCTTTCAGCAAGGGCCATGGGAGGTTGTTGGAGTGGGTGGGGTAGGCAGAGAAGGCTGCTTGGAGAGGAAAGGAGTGAGCTCCTCCTTTGAGGACATGCAACAAATGGGGGAGAGCATTCAGATGGGAGCCGCAAAATGGGCATGGGCATGGAAGGAAGGACGAGCGCAGTATGCTGGAGCAGAGATGGGCACCCAGAGGCTGGGAAAGACGCAGATGCTGGGAAGGGCGGGAGAATGCCGAACATCCAGGGCTGGGGTAGGAATCCGGACTTTGTTTGGTAGTGCCAGAGCACCACGAAGGTCCCAGAATTCTGGAAAGATCAGTGTGCCAGAGTGGAAACCACTGTAGACCACGTTATGCCAGGCTCCCTCCCCAGCCATCTCTCCGCCGTCCCCCCTTCCCCATCTGGCTGGGAGTGGGCTCCAGGAGGGGCCGTCACAGCCCGCTCTTGCTCTCTGTCTGCTCTATCACTGTCAGCTGCTTAGAGCCAAGCCTGAGACCGCCGCCCTCCCCAGCAGAGCCGAGTTCCCCCAAGATAAGATGAATGTCTGCAGGCTGCAGAGCTGAGATGTTCTGGAGGAAGTGGAAGAGGAGGAAGAAGGAATAAACACCCGTCACATTAATAAGAGTTTGGAAGAAGCGAGGGGCTGAAGCCAGGAGTCTCCAGATGGTGTTTAGTGAAATGACAGTTTGATGCTTAAGAGGAAAAATGGAACCATGGTATGCTGGGAGCATCGATCTTCATGGGGAGGGGTCGGGGAAAGGGGTGTGGGCACATGGAACCTGGTGTGAGGCCTGACCAGAGCCCATTCCAGGTCCCAGCAATGAGGGTGAAATCTTCCCAGATGTCCACAGAGGGGTTCCACCAAGTGGCTCTGGTCCTAAGGATTCAAGGACATGGCCACTCACTTCCCAGTATTATCACACGCCCTTGAGAACTTAGCAGGCCAATCCTGGTGCCAGTACTGGGCCCCCAGGGATGGGTAGGACCCAGCTCCTGCCCTCTAAGAACACACCGTCCTGGGGAAGGACTGGCCAAGAGATCGTGTTTAAACTTTGATAACGGAGGTAGGCACAGGAACTTCTGAGAATACAGGAGGGAGCCTCTTACCAGCCTCATCCAGACTGGGGAAGGCTTCCTGGGGAAGGTGATGTCTAGGTGGAATTTGGAACACTGACCAAGGACTTGTTCGGTAAAGAGCCTGGGGTCCAGGAGAAGGCCAGGCAATGTGAAGTTGCAAAGGGAGCGGGGAGGTCTTGGGAGCAGGGTGGTGGGGGTGGGGGGTGGTCCTGGATCCTGCGTCAGACTGAGTGGCAGAAAGGAGCTGGGCTGGGCTGAGTCTGGGAAGGGTGGAGGAGGGCTTGGATGTCACCTGGCAGTGGTGGAGAGTGAGAGGACTGCTCGCCAGGAGTGTAGATGCACGAGCCATCCCCTCCCCTCATGCCCGTGTCCACAGCCGGTGTCACCGATGGTGGTCGGAAAGCTTCTCCTGGGCTCGCCTGCGGCTGTGCCTGAAATTCTGCCCTCGGAGTCCTCTTCATTTGGGTTAACTAGAGCACAATTTTAGCATCCACCTCTGAAAGCCCAGGCACGTTCTCTGCTCTCCCTGGGGGGCGGCAGGAGCAGCAAGGCCCCGCTGGTAGAGCGATGCCATCTCCGGGTCCGGAGAAGTTCCACTGGGTGAACTTTGGGCAGAGCCAGGCACACAGCAGCTCTGCTGGTCGGCACTGGGGAGCCACGTCTCTGGAACACTCGGTCTGGCAGAGTCCTGGCCGCTGTGGGAGCTGGGGGCCAGAAGGGCTGATGCCGGGTGGGGGCCCTGGTGGGCAGACAAGGGAGGGGAGCAGAGAGATGGGACAGGGGGAGGGTGAGGCAAGGAGAGTCAGGGAGGAGTTCCAGGCTTCTGAATCCATTCTGGTTCAATTTCCCCCAAGTCACACAGCTGCCAGGGTTCAGACAGATGCTGTGATTAGCATTTTAATGCATTTCAGAGGACCTTGTCCAAACTGCTCTGAAAATCAGAAATCAAGAGTTTATCTTCAGCTGTCCCTGTAGAGCTACATTCTCTTTTAGTGCCAGAAGAGCCGAAGGAAAAGCGTGTGTGCACATGTACGTCCGTGTGCCTACACGTGGGCATGTGCCAGAATGCCTGTGCGTGCGCGAACCCAGCGTGTGTGCATGTATCCGCATCCGTGTGCACACGTACATTTCACACATGTGTGCTTCATCTACACTGCCTTTGCAAGTGCGACTTCATTCGGGATCACTCACGTGGAAGAGGGGGAGCTGGATGCTGGCTGAAAACAGGTCAGGACTGAGTGACTCGGGCTGTCAGGGCGTCTGGGCCTCAGGTAATGGGAAATGCATTTCAAATGCAGCTGGGGCTGCTTGGCCAGGTCCCAAAGCCATGTTTTCAAACAACACAGGCTAGCAGCATTTTGATGCAATGTGGAACTCCTGCCGTTGGAATTCCTCTCCCCTTGGACAGTACTAGTATCCCTGGCCCAGGCTTGAGAGGTTTCTGGAGCCCCAGATGGGGGATGGAGCAGCTCCTACTGGGTCAGCAGAAGGTGGGATTGGGACTGGGAAGCCCGAAGCTCCTCATGACACATCCTGTATGTCGTGGGTCCCTCTCACCCCTTCTTCCTGCTTCCCAAGGTTCTCCTCCTGCCACCCCCAATCTGGCTTCACGTCCCATCTGTCAGGGCTATCCTGCATCTGGCTAGATGTCACCAGCCTTTCAACTAGCTTCAGGGTGAAGGCGCTCTTTCTCCTTCCTTCCCTTGTCATCCTTCCTGGATACAACCCCCCCTTGATGTGTATCTCTCAGCCCCAAACACAGATTTCTAGGACCATCTTCCCAGCCCAGGGGAAGGCACCTGTTCTCCTCCCAAGACTGTGTCAGCTATTAGGGACCTAGGTGACATCCCTGGTTCCTCTGGAGTCAACTGAAACTCCAGATCTTTAATTCCGGCCAGATCAGCTCCCCCGCTGTGTCACAGGGCAGGGGTATCCACTTTTAGTCTCCAAGGGCCCCTCAGAGTTGCTCTGAACTCAACCTGGATGGCACAGACAGTAATGGTCGTGGGGGGATACATGCATTGGGAGGGGGCAGGGAAGCAGCAGACAGTTCCTTGTGAATTTGTTTAATGTAAATACATCCTCTATTTATCTTTAGCTGTTAATAAATTCATGCATTATTAGAAAATCCCTCATACCAGCAGACCCGCTGCGTTAGATCAGCTCGTTTTAAGAGATTTCCTGTTGGCAGGATTCAAAGCCCACACCTGCAGCCGGCCCAGGCACAAGGATTTAACTGAACGCCACAGATAATTAGATCAGTTAACCTCACAAATTAAAACAAGCACATCGTATTAGCTCAGTTTATCCTAAAAGAAAATATTAAGTTCCCCCAGATAAATCGTTTAATAAGAATAGAGGAAGATGGCACATACCGTCTCCCTAGAACCCACGGGCATGAGCCTGGGAAGGCACCAGCGGCCGCCAGAGGATCAGTTTGCCTCCATCGCCTGATGCGTGACAGGCTGGGCTCTTGCCCCACGGTCTCACGGGCTTCGAGCAACCTCAGGCAGGGTGTGAACGCGAAGCACACGAAATAATGCCAAACTCCGTGGGGTCTGAGAGGCGTGAGGGGCATCCGTAGGACCTACCCTATCCTGTCACTTCGTAATGCAGCACCATCTCCAGTGAGACCATGGGGGCTGCTGTTAGGGAGTGGGGGTCCACTCCATCCGGGGAGGCTTTCAGGAGAGGCTGAGACCCCCACCCCAGGTTCCTTCCATCTTTGAGACGTGCACTACTTAAGGAGATGGTTGCCCTCTGAAAATTCTGAACTCTCCAAGTCGGATGAGAAAGAAGTCAATTCTTGCAAAATTGGTGGGGCCAAAAATGTTGATCAGCAAATAAATAGTGCAGAATTGTTGTCTGCAGGGATATGTCATCTACCTCAGAGAGCGACAGTGTTTGCAAGTGGCTTACTGGTGCTTGCTGTCACACCATCACGGGGCTAATCACACATGCTTTGTATCTGTTCATTAAAGCAGGCTTGGCAGGACATTCACTTGGAAGCACTGTTGGACTGTCTACTGAAAAGTAATCAAACCGCACTGAGCACACCCCATAATATGATGCTAATGGAAACGGGTGTCCTCCCCAGCTCTTCTGAAGGCGGGCGGACTTACCAGATTTCTCCGCCACGGGGCTCTGGGAGATGAAGGCTGGGATCCCAGGGAGAAAGGGCACAGATGTGGCATCTCGGCAGTGTGCCTGATGTCCACGGATCCTCACAGGCTCTGCGCTGTCTCTGGGCTTCTGAGTCCCCCTTGCAGAATGGGGGCACGGAGCAGGGGACGCTAAGGCACCACTTTAATTTCTGAGCTTCTCGGGCCCTCACGAGGAAAACAGGGTGGAATGGACGGAACTCCATGAGCCTGAGAGCAGGGACAGGTTTCCTGACAGTGCTGGACACAGAACGGGGGTGCCCAGGGCTCCAGGGCCGGGAGGAGCACTGAAATCACCCAGGGAGCATTTGCAACATATGGATTCCCAGGCTGCTCCCTGACTTCACGCCCGCGCACGTGCGTGCCTGCGTGTGTGCATGTGTGTGTATGCTCGTGTGTGTGCCCATGCACTTGTGTTGATGTAAGGTGTTGCACCCCTTCCTTGGCACCTGTTACAAACCTGACTATCTCAGAACCTTCGAGGTGCAGTTAGGTGGTTTAGGAACCTCTCCAGAACTCTCCTCCAGGTGAGCGGCTTCCTGCCAGCTCGTGCCCCAAGTGTGCTGGCCTGGTCCACTGAGGCTGCTCGGCAAAGAGAGACTCTGGAAGGCTCTCTACTCTCTCAGACTCTATTCCTGACGCCACTCTCCCACTTCCCGCCTCTCGCTGGACAGGCCTTTTCCCTCCGGACCATGCTGCCTATCATGGGGAAGCCGTCATTCTCCTACTCAGGAAGCTTTCATGGCTCCCAGGCACTGAAAGAAAAGAGAGCAAGTTGCTCCGTGGGACATTCCAGGCCTTCCCCACTCGGGTCCCAAGCCTCCTCTGCCTTTCCGCGTCCCTTCTCTCAGGGTTTCCTGAGCTCCCGCAGGACAGGGGTGGCACAGCCTCACTCCCTCCCTTCCTGTGTTGTGCGTGCTCTTGCCCCAACGGAATGCTGTCTCCAGCCCCTCTCCAGGGACCCCGATCCTGCCCACGGTCCCAAGGCAGTGCCCTCAGCACCCAGTGTGGGCTCATGGAAGGCGCTGGGTAAACAAACTCCAGGGCTCCCAGACTACCCAGAGCGCTAAATCTCAGTCCAAACTCACAATCCATTGTCCTGTAATTGCTTGGCATGTACATCTTTTCTCCTCTGCGGGAGGGAAAGCCCCAAGGGGCAGCAGGGTTCTCGGCCTCTCCTCGCTCCCACCTGCCAAGCTGCACCTAGCACAGGGCCGCGCTCCTGGTGGGTGCTCAGGAAACACTTACGAACTGAATTAAAAACCTTCTCTCAGGCCGTGAGCAGTCCCAGCTGTCGGATGCCAGCTGTCAGGGCTGCTGGGAGAGGCCAAATACATATTCATTTCGGATCCCTGGGTCGCCCTGCCTGGAAGGGCCTCCTGGACCATGCAAAACGATGTGGCTGCCGGGGCACGAATCTGCTTCTGCTCTTACTGGTTTGGGTGTTAAGTCTTCTGGGCCCCCGCTGCCCAGCTGCGAGGGGGGCTGCCCTTGTTCGGGGTGGGGCTCCGTGAATGGGGAGTGGTGAGGCCAGTATGGACGGAGATCTCCCTTGCGGAGTGTGGGAACCGTGAGGACAGACTTCGCCCACACCTCTCCCGGGGGCACAGAGTAGTGATCCTGAGTCTCTCTCTTCCAGCACAGCCAGGCCTTGGCAGGGAGAGGAGCAGCAAGTCAGGGATCTTCCTGCCACTCTCACACTTGGCTCCCGTGCACTGGGGTTTGTCGGTCTCCCCATGTGGCCAGCCCGGTGCTAAGCTATGCAGCCGGGGTTCCTGTGACTACACATCATGGGTCAGTGGTCCACCAGGTCACGGCAGACAGGGGTGGGGACAGATCAGAAGGAGCCAAGCAGGGACATTTGCCCCTCTGGAGGAGAACGTGGCCACAAGGATAGCCATAGCCATGCAGAGACCATCACACATCTCCTACGTGGATGCAGCGAGCTGGGGGCTTTGCAGCCTGGACCTCACACTATGCAGAAACAGCCCCAGAAGAAAGGCACTATCGGCACCCCAGGGTTGAGATAAAGCACAGAGAAGTGAAATGAATTGCCCAAGGTCACACAGTTCAGAGTGGAGGAGCTGGGTTGGCTGAAATCGGGGCGTGAGCCTGCCCAGCGGCACGGTGGGCTCTAAATCCTGAGGGCCTTCAGAGAAAGGAGAGATTGGGAGGGCAGAATCTTCAGAAGGACGTCCTCCTGGATTGAGGCTGGGGCACACAAGTGGGACAGTGGGGCTTGGCCAGGGCTTCAGATAGGGACAGGAGCTGTGGGGCCTTGTATGATAGAGAAACAAGTAAAACAGGGAGACAATCATGGGATCTTGGCTCGCCTAGGAGTGATTTAATCCGACGTGGGAACTGCCTGCATTGCCCTCCTCCACCCCCAGGCCACTCAGATTCTGTTTGAACACTTCTGTGGCCAGAGGCTCACTATCTTTTGGGACAGTTTCTGCCCCTGGGGCTTGGGGAGGGCTTGGTGGGCCTTCCTCAAACTGCTGGCAGAGGCCACAGGGGAAGTACAGGCCAGCCCTGGGGCCATCGCTGACCTTTTCCTTCCCTGCTCAGTCCGCTGGAGCTAAAGCTAATCACCAGTGTTTAAGTTCTTTTTTTCCCTGGCAGGATTTACACTGAGCCCGCAGCCTCACTCCACACCCCCTACAAAAGGCCAGAGGTGTGCGCTTCAGTTTTTTTCAAAAACAAAGTTGTCACCGTTGTTGCTGGCCCTGAGAACTGGCTGGGCCACTTTCAGAAGGTATGCATGCAGCGTGACAGCAGACAAAGGGGTACGGGGTGGGGGGGCAGTCATGGCATGCCGTGATGGGGGACAGCTGTCTGTAGGCACAGTGGTCTTTGATTCTTTAATATTTAAGCCAAATCCAGAGGCACAGAGAGATACAAGTTCAAGGAAGACACAGATGGTAAAAATAAGGGGCTGAAATCCTCCTCCCTTGCTGCAAATCCCATGGAATCGGAAACCATGTCAGTGGTTGAATAAACGTGCTGAGTTAGCAGTGCCATGTTGAAGAAACATCTCTCGAACACACTGCGAAACTCCTCTTTCTGACTCAGCCTCCTCATACAAGCAAACCCTGCATGTGTGTGGGGTGCAGCTGCTACTCTGGCCCAGCTTGCTTTTCTGTACCCCACACCCATCTCTAGGAGGGTGGGGCAGCAGACTCTGCTGGCTCCTACCCGGTATCCATCCCCTCTTCTCCTTCGTGAACCAGAGTACAGGGTTTTATTCATAGCAGATCTGGAATCCCCTTTCCCGGCCTGCCTTGCAGCTAAGGTGACCACGGGACACAGTTCTGGCCAGTGAGACATACACTGAAGTCTACTGGGAAGGGGCCTCAGGGAAACCTTTGGCATTTTGGATAAAAGGGACAGACACAGCTGCATTTACTCTGCTTGATTGTGGATGTGATGCATGGAGCTGCGGCAGCCATTTTATAATCATGAGGGAAGAGCCGCTGACATTGTTATGCTGCCAAACCTCAGAATCTGTGATATGCAAAAAACCCAAGCTCCATTTGTTGAAGCCACTGAAGTCCAATGTATTTCTAACTGACAGGATAGTGATTGCAACTGAGGTTCAAATAGATTAAGTGGTTTCCTAAGGGCATACCATTAGGATCCAGGCAGAGCTGAAGCTGGAATCTGATACTGCTTTCCACACAAAGCAATGCTTTCCAATCTAAAGGCAGATCTCTGCGGTGACATGTATAGGGCCTTGCCCTGCCTCATGTGGACCCTGGGGGCTCTAGCACTGAGGCCAGAATCTCCTGTGGGAACAGCTTGGTCTTGGCCTTTGGTGACAGGGACTGAGGAAGAAACACCATTCCTGCCCATGGTGTTCTGCACAGCTGGTACCACGGGATTCAGTAGAGGGTGCACGGACCTGGGAGCCAGACCTCTCCCTGGCCACATGACCCCAAGAAAGCCTGTTCACCTCAGAGTCCTCTTCTATAAGACAGTGCTAGCAATCCTTACTTGAGAGCCCCAGTGCGATGCTACCTGGGCCCATAAGCAGGATCATGCTTGTGATGTGTCTGGCACATGGTGAGCACCCAGTGAATGGCTGTTGTCATCATGGCTGGAGAGACAGGCCTCTGTCATCCTCCCTCCTATTCGAGAGTATGGAGTCAGGAGCCAGAGCAGATCTGCAGCAAATTCAGACAGTGCCCTGCCCGTAGCCCCTTGCTCTCCTCACCGTCATGACCGTGGCCTCCCTTCCAGCTGCCAGCATCTGCACCTGCTGTCTGGAGGGCTTTCTTGGATCAAGGCGCCCACTCTGTCCACCCATGCGGCTAGCCACGGAGAGCTGGGGATTTCCTGGTCCCCGCACACATTCTCAACCAAAGACTGGTGGGAATTGGGTGGGTGACTCTGGGAAGTGTGACCCACATTGGGGCTAGAGGTCCCAGTGGGACTAAGTACCACTCACGGTGGAAGTTAGTCCGTCTGATGGGCACACACTTTATCGACCTCTTTCCCTCCTGTCATACTTCCTCACTTTCTATTCATGTTTCCTGGGGTCGCTATCCAAAAAAACCACTTGTACTCCAGCTCTTGTCTAAGAGTCTGCTACTGGGAGCATTCAAAAGAAGGTATTATCTTTCAGAGCCTGAAGTTAGGCCAGTGGCCATCAAATTTTTGTGCACACGAATCTTCTAGAGCTCTTGTTAAAATGCAGTGGGGTACAGTCTCAGTGATAGGACTTAGTCCAGGGTGGGGCCCAAGACTGCATTTCTTTTTTTTTTTTCTTTTTTTTTTTTTGACAGACAGAGATCACAAGTAGGCAGAGAGGCAGGCAGAGAGAGAGAGGAGGAAGCAGGCACCCCGCCGAGAAGAAAGCCCGACTCAGGGCTCGATCCCAGGAACCCGGGATCATGACCAGAGCGGAAGGCAGAGACCCCAACCCACTGAGCCACCCAGGTGCCCCCAAGACTGCCTTTCTACAAAGCACACTGACACTGCGGATGCGCAGGTCCCACAAACACACTTTGGCCAGGGCTTGGACTCCAGTGCTGCTGACCCTGCTCAGACACAGGGGAGACCTGTGTGGCTTAGAGCAACCTGGGAGAGCTTCCTAGAGGAAGTGGGCGAGTGGTGCTTGATGCTAAGTCTTGAAACCCTGGGAGGACTGTGGGGGTGAGAAGCAGGAGTTGGGCTTTTCCAGGGAGGAGGGAAACAGAGGATTGCTGGGCCTGAAGCCATGCCCAGAGTGAGCAGAATGTCAGTGTGACTCATCTGCCTGTGACTGGGGCCTGCAGGCTGTCGGGGCGGGAGGTTCTGCAGAGCAGCGGTGCAAGGAGGGCCTTCTCATCCCTAACGTGAGAAAATCCAGACTCCTGGCTCCCTAAAGTCTTCCCTCCTTACTACCTTTCTCATTCCCCTCCCTTGTACACACTTGAATTCTATCTCCCCTCCATGAAGCCCTTTCTGGTCATTCCAGGTCATAGTCATCTGGCTCTTTTTTTTTAAAAAGATTTTATTTATTTATTTATTTATTTGAGAGAGAGAGAGAGAGCACGCGAGCAGGAGGAGGGGAAGAGGGAGAGAGAGAAGCACGCTCCTCACTGAGCAGGGACCCCCATGCGGGCCTCCATCCCAGGACCCTGAGCTCATGGTCTTAGCTAAAGGCAGACACTTAACTGACTGAGCCACCCAGGTGTCCCATTTTGCTCTTCTGAAATATAACAGGACATACGGTCTAAACTACACATTTGATCATTTTATATTTTAATTGTCCTGTGACTATTTCACATATGAATTAGGAGTCACCAGATTTTACTGTAACAATGAACCCTGTGGTCATTCACACTGACATTGCTGTTTCAGCATTCATAATAATACTTGGATTATTTATAGCAATCCACAGCATATAAAGGTCTTACACATACGATTTTCATTATAGAATTAAGAGAGAGGTCCAGAAAGGTCAGGTGGCTTGTCCTAAGTCATCCAGCCGGTGGGGTACAGGCTGACAAGTGCTGTAAGTGGGTGGCGCGGAGCATTTGGCATCACGTGGCCTCTTCTCCGCTGAACACGAGAGTTGGGCGCACCAGGCTCCCTTGCTTTGTGCCACCTCAGCCACAGGGGTGGAAGCCACTTGCCTGGTGCCCCCTGGTGGTCTAGTTGAGAACACTGCCAATGCCTTTGATCAAAACTTCTTTGAACCATAATAAATGGGGACGCTGACGGACCACATTCCCTGAATTTCAGCCCTTTTCTCTTTACAACAAGAATTTTCACAAATAATTGAAGAATGAGGAGCCACAGTGCTTTCTGCCAGCATCACCTCGGGTTGCCCGTCTTTGTGGGGACATGGCAAATGGTAATGGTAATGACTCCATACTGGAGTCAAGAGTCACTTGCCAAAAACATGGGGACATGTTCCCACCTAGGCCAGTGTGGGCAGTGCAGGGGAGGCAAAGGCCTGGGTGGGAGGACTCTGAGATGTCTCTGTGCGCAGGGGAGTGAAGAGTCTCTGCATAGAAGGGAGGGAGGTGGACTGGGGCCAAGGCCTGGGGTGGGGGAGGAGAGGCAGGAACAGAGGGTGCCTATCTCGTGCTTGCTGTCTGGATTTCAGGCATTTCTGACTTCCCTCTGGGAACTCTGGTGTTCCCTTCTGCTTGATGTACTCTCAGCCCCAGCCCTCCTATCTGTGGTGCGGTCTGAGAGGCTGCCAGATCTGCTTCCTGGCATGATGGGGATCCTGCAGAGGGAGGAGCTGGAGAAACCCCACACGTGGGTGGGCTGCGGATGCCTGGTTTCTGGTCCCCGCTCTGCTTCAAGGAAACCTGCAACTCCTTCCTCTCAGATCATGGGTTCCCACTTTTGGAGACGTTTCCTCCCTGCCATGGAAGAGCCATTCGGTTGTCCATTTCTCTGGGTTTTAGGTTGAACTATGTTCCCCCCAAAAGATGTCGAAGTCCTAACTGCCACCCAGTACTCATGAATGTGACCTTATTTGAAATAGGGTCTTTGTAGAAGTAATCGAGTTTAAGATGAGGACATGTGACTTGTGTGCCCTTATCAGAGGGGAAGGTTGGACACAGACATACATACAGGGAAGGTGATGGGACGTCACAGAAGAACATTATCTACAAGCCAGGGAACACCTAAGGCTCCCAGAAATGAGGAGAGAGGCCTGGAACAGACTCTCCCTCATAGCCCTCAGTAGGAATCAACCTTGCCAACAACTTGATCTTGGACTTCTAGCCCCAGAACTGTAAAACAACAAATTTCTGTTACGTAAGCTCCCCAGTGTGGTACTTTGTCTCAACAATCCCCAAGCTAAGACAATCAGGAGGAAGAAGGACAGCAGGACTGGGGAGCTGGAGGTGGGCAGGGATCTGGCTTGTGACTCCAGCGCGGAAAGCAGCGACACACAAAGGTGGCAGGGGCTAGGGGAGAAGATGCACGTGCCAACGCGACCCAGGCTCACCGCATAGAGACAGGCGCCAACCCCGGGCCCAGAGGACAGACAAATGGAAATACACCATATCTCTAAAATGAAACTCTTTGATTGCGCCAATCACCAGAAGTTGTAAAACTACCCTGAAGAATTAACAGCCTCCGTACATGCTAACTACATCCATCATAAATTCGTCTTTAGTTTCTGTTATCATATCACTGTCTCTGGGGACCCCTGGCTTGTCATCATTTGCCCTTTATAATTTATTCATCTTGTTCTTGCCTGCATCCTTTCTACTTATCATTCATCTTTACAGTTGTACATAAAATTGGATGGATCCTTCCATAGCACGGTTGTCAGGAGGGAGATGGGCCTCATCAGGAAGCCCCAGCAAAGCTGGAGCAGGTCCCACTAGAGTCTTGGAGGGTGTCAAGGTGGAGACAGGGTGCACAGAGAGAGAAAGAGGGAGAGCCAGAGGGAGGGAGGCGGAGAGGGGAGAGCCAGAAGAGGCAAGTGAGAATGATAAATGAAGACAGGGTAGAAAACAAAAGGGGGAAAAGAGGAAGAGAAAAATGACCACGAGGGAGAGAAAGGTGGAGGAAACAGGCATAGAGAAAAGGGAGAAAGAGAAAGAATGGAAGACAAGACGGGACTCAGGCAAAGGAAAGATGGGCAAACAGAGGAGGCATCCAGAGCCTGCGGGAGCCGGGGGTGGGGGGGGTGCAGCTAGAAATCCAGTTAGGGTTGTTTTGTTTTTTAATTTTCCACTTTAACATCTTTCCTGGTACACTCAAAGAAGGTAACACTGAATTTCCGTAGGAATGACTAGTCCTGAGTTGCGGGGACCTGGGTCTGGAGGTGATGGCAGGGATGTTACATGTCTAGTGGGCTGAACCCAAGGCTGGGGGTGGGAGACAGACAGAGAGCAGTGTGTTGGTTTGCTTTGTATTCTTGGGTTGCCAGAGTGAGGGCACAAAAGCCAATCTTTAACTAGTGAATTGGAACTTTAATGTTTACCAAGCAGATACAGCTCCCACTCTCCCCACGCCCTCCTCCCCTTGCCAGCTCACTCTCCTGTTCTCTTCCCTGTCCGCTCCTTCCTCTTGCTGTTTCCACAGGCCTCCTGCTAATTGAACCTAGCTTTTCCCCCTTAGCAGCCCTGGTGAAGAGCCCTTCCTGCTATCAGAGGAGCAAAGTGCTGGCCACTACTGGCCATGCTGCCTGGTTTTCCTTATCCAGTCTCTCCCCAGAGGCCCTACGTTTCTAACTTTGGAAACAGATGGGGTCTTCCTGGAAGACCATTGCCTGCAAAGTCCCAAAGGCACGGGGGCTGAGACTAAGGAGCAGGGGCCTATTTTAAGGAACAGAATTCTTCCAAGAGGTCTCCTGTGCACACTCAGGCCCCAGGGAACTCTCTGAGTGGACCCCTCTGGCCCAGCTCACAGCTCCTGACCTGTCATTCATGCCTTGTGTTCAGGCTGATTCTCAGACCAGTGCGCTCATCTCAAACACCTGTCCTTCTCCCGACTCTCTATTCCCAGCCTACTCATATCCTGGACAAAACCTTGAGCTATTCCTATACCCCACAGTCATCTGGATCCCCCCAAAAGCAACTGGTAGTGCTAAAAAAGATAGGTGGGTGTCCTGGTGCTGGTCCTGGCTTGGCCATTTGTTAATTATGTGACTTTGGACAAATTGCTTAATCTAAGCCTGGGTTTCTACATGTGTGGGGGGTAATCCTGAAAATTTCCTCTTAGGGTAGTTGTGAAGATAAAATGAGGTAATGGAGGTAACATGCTTGCTTCCTGTCCATCGGATAGTAATGCTTAAATTAATAAATATTAGTTGTTATTATCGAACAACTGTCCACACTACCCATTTTATAATAGCCTGCTGCCTTGTAGTGTTGATATTTTTGTGCATGTGTGTGGCTTCTGTCTCTAACTTGATGGAAACCTCCGAGAGGGATAGGGATGAGTTTTTCTAAACATGTATTTGCCAGGATGCCTAGCACAGTGCCGAGGACACACTCAGGAAATGCATGTTGATGGATTGAGAAACATGTTGGCTCTACCCTACAAGTAGGGGAACAAATGTTGGATATGGAAGAGGGTGGGCTGAATAAGGGTAGGGGGCCGGGAAAGAGCAATCAAGAGTGTGAGGAAGACATAGAGATGGAGAGTTTAGAAGAGTGGAATCACTCTCCCTAGATCCTGGCAGAAGATACTGCTTCAAAAGGACCCTGATGAGCTTTTGTGGTTTAATAATCTCATTTTAACCAAGTCATGCTGAACTCAAAAATAATAATCCATTTGTGACACTGGTCCAGGAATGATTCCATCAGCCATCCCAGGAACTTTGGTTAGGACGGTTCCCAGGGACAATGACCTCTGACTTGCAAGAATAGCCATTGTGGAATGGTTTCTGAGCTTCCACTCACCCCAAGAGAAATGTCAGTTCCCTTCTCAGTCCCTAAATGAAGACCCATATTGAGAGGCATCTCTAGTTTTACCTCTGTTGTTTTGTTGTTGTTTTCGGTGAGGGTGATGTGTGTGTGTGTGTGCGCGCGCGCACACACGCATCAACAATGGCACTGTTCTCCTTGCTGCAGACAGGCAAGCCCTGGAACTTGCTGGGAAACTGGATGGGTTGCCTGCACTATTTTCTCCCCTCTTTTTCTTTTCAGTGAAAAAGTGGAGGGTTGGTTTTAATGGACTGATTTTAATGGATTTTGAAGTCTGGAAAAGTGCCTAAATTGCTGAGGTTACCAGTTTTCTAGGTGCTTTTTTCAATTGCTTTCTTCTTAGTCTGACACAGAGTGTGCTCACTGGGGCACCTAATGTGGTCAAGCCAAACAAGAAGAGGTCTCTCTCTGCGCCCCCGCAACCAAACAGGTGGCCAAGAGCACAGTCTCAGCTGGTGGAAATACCCCTTATTTGGTTAGGGTGACAGCATTTTGCTTGGTCCTGTCTCTGCATTTGCTAGCCTCATACTTTCTCTGATCTCAAAGGAGAGAACCACAATAATAACACCAGTTCTGCTTTCTGGAATCCACTTTAAAGCATAATTTTATTTGGTCATTTTGTTTTTCATTTGTTTCCATGTGAATGTGGGTGGAGACAATAGGCCCTGGGAAGTTTGAGCTTCAATCTTGTCTTTTCTCTATGTCCCTCCACCCCGTTCCCTGCCCACCCACCCCCGAAGGCTGTGCCTTCCCTGAGAATTGTGATGAGGTCTTTGAGGCCACGGGTCTCCCTGTGAGGCCTTTGAAGAAAGAACAAGCATTCCAGGCACTGCAAGGGGACTCCAGGCTATGTTTTAGCTCCACCACTGGCTTCTCCTCACCCCTCCCATCTCCCAACATACATTCACGTTTCTTTTTGTCCTTTCTCCCAAACTTGCCCAACTTGTCTTTGTGATTTCAGAAAAATGCCACTGGATCTCCCAGTATGAAGGATTAGCGCAGATTATGGGGAACAGTGTTAATTATCGGCGGAAGGGGGGCTGGCGCGTCGCTCCAATGTGCTCCTGATTTCCCCTGGGCCTTTCTGCCTGGTAATAAGCCTGCTTTAATCTGGCAGGCCCCTTGGTGAAATCAGCACCACGGACAGTGGTATTGATTGCTTCTGAGAAACCATCACAGCTGCTCAACCAAATTACCTTTGATATGTGACCTTTAATGTAATTACTGCAACATCAAAGTATTTCTATAAATTATTAAAGAACTAATACACTCCATCATTTAGCTATTCTATTATATGTAAAATAAACAACCACAAGTTAATGTTAGATCCTGAACAATCCACACTTGCTACTGAAATTCTCCCAGTCCCCTTTCTCTCCCCCTTCAAAATCCTGAGTGTCTCCCTCCCACCTTCTCTTTCTGTTTCTCCATCTAATTCCCAGCTTTTAGCCATCACAAAACTCCCCGGCAATCTCTCTCAGGCTGATGAAGGGCCTCCCAAAACAATACGGTATTTTCTTCCATTTGGGTGGTTCTAAAATATCTATCACAATCTCCCCCAAAACAAAGTACTATAAACACTTTATTAATCAGCACAAACCTTTCTCAAAGGCTTTGATTATCTTACAATATGGCTTTATGCTTCACACATAACATGGGGCGATGTGGAGCATATTTCTGCCATCTTACAGAGGGCACCCAGAAAGTAATTACTATAATATATGTGCGTGTAGCCGCGCCACTAAAAAACCAACTGGGGAATGGCCACCGTGCCAGAGCTGGGCTCCACACAAAAACCTGTGCGGTGCACGATTTCCATACATTTGCATCCGCGGGTATGTTATTAAGATGACTCAGCCCCGTGCTTTGCAATCACAAGTACCAAAATACAATACAAAGGCTGCCTTAATGGAAGGAAGGCCCTCCCCTCCCCTCAATGGGTAAAGAAGGATCTGTGATGCAAAGGAAAGCTGCCCCGACCCAGGGTTGCATTTTCTGTCTACCTGGTTAACCTTTCCCGCTGTGGGGCAGAAATGGAAACGTGTGTTTACATACGGGTTTGCTCGGTAAGAATGTAAACATGCATGTGTAAACACCGGTGAGCACACACACAGAATACACGTGCTCCCCTGCAGTGTCCATTGTATAAGCTTAACCACGGTATATTTGCAAATTCTTTAAATAATGCCCACCAACACTCACATCTTTCCATTTATCTTTAGATACTCGGTGAGCCGTATATCTACCCCCCCCCCCCATCTCTCTGAACCCACAGGAGAGACCGCGCAGACCCTTGACCCGAGGAACACTTCTTATTTTATGGTGATGAACTAGCCGCGATAATAGCCATGGCTGATATCACACCCAGTTAGGGGGGCCATAAATAATTCTCTTCTCCCCCGCACAGAAGCTATAAACCAGGGCTGAGGCGCGATAGTTTATCAAAGACGAGAGCTGGCTCCTTAAATAAACCGCGGTGATCTCACTTGCGGCGCCGAGCTTGGGGGAGGAGGCGCCCCCTCCCGCCCCGGCCCCCACCCCCGCCCCAGGAACAGTCCGTGTCCGACGTCGATCCGCTGGCGCTCGGGCGGCCCCGTGGGGCCGGCGGAGCCTGCTCCGGGCTCCGGGGACCCAGGGCACCCTGCGTCCCCGCCCCGGCTGCCCGCGCGGGAAGTGCGCGGAGAAGGGACCAGATCGGAGGCGTCGGGAGGGCCAGGGGAGGAGCCGCGCCCCAGCTCCGTGGCCGCGGCCGCGTTCGCCCCCCGCCCGGGATTCCGTCGGGCCTGGACGGCGGGCTGAGGAAGCCGCGGGGCAAGCTCAGAGCGCCCACGCTCCCTTGTCCCGGCCCCGCGCCTCCAGGCTTCTGGGGGCGCCGGGGGCGGCGCGCCAGCTCCGGAGCCGAGGCAGGCGCGCGCCCGGGGCCCACGATCCCCCCCGCCGGCCCCGACGCAGCCCGGCCTCCTGAAGTCGCCCCCTGTCGGCGCGTCGGTCGCTCGCGCCTCGGCGGGCGCCACTTACCCCGGGCAGAGTCTTCTGCTCGTGCAGCGCGCTCTGGGCCTTCAGCGCTGACTCACGCTCGCAGTAGGTGAGGAAAGCGCAGCCTAGGGAGGGAAGCAAGCGCCGAGAAGGGTCAGTGGGGCGCCCCCGGGCCGCCGACGCGCCCTCTCGACCGCCCTCCAGTCTCGGCCCCTCCCCGCTCTGGGTCCCTCTCCCCACCTCTCTCTCTCCTGTGCACTCCACTGGAGCTTTCTTGCCTCTCCGTTTTCTTGTCTGTCTGCTTTTTGTCCCTCGCGTTGCTTTTCAGTTTTGCTCACTCGCCGAAGTCTCCCCACCCTGCATCTTTCCCCCCCGCCACGCCCCCGCCCCCTCACCCCGCGGGTCCCTTCCTGTCCCTGTGCCCCGTGCCTCGGCCTCTCGCTCCCTTCTCTCCCTTCTTCACCCCCCTCCCCCGCTGTTTTGTCTTAGCTCCACACCCAGTACCTCCTGGAAGGGACAGCTCCCAGCCCTCACCCCCCCACTTCTAGTCACATTGCGCCATGAACTCGTTCTGGCCCCTTCCGGAGTGCTGCCGGCTGCTCTATCAGGGATGATGGAAGGACCCTCGAGACCTGCCCCTGCCAAATAAAGTCTCCATCCGTAGGGAGGACCCTAAGCCTGTCTGTACTAATAAAGTGAGTGGGGCTGTCCATGTGTCCTCTGCCACCCCATGTGCAGTGACATCTCCACACCCCTCCAGTTTGAGGGCTTCTTGGGCATATCCAGCCCATCAACGCTCAACAGGAGCTGAGGCCCACTCTTGCTCTGCCTCTAATTCCCTGGGCGACCCTGGTAAATTCCGTCCCCTGTGCGGCCTCAGTCTCCTCGTGTGTGCATTGAGAGGGCTGACCCATTGGGCTCCGCGGTCACTCCAGTATAGTTTTCCCCTTAAGTGACTGACCGTGCCTCACCAGGGAATCTGCATTTTACAGAACAATGTACCTAACTCACGGGGTGACTCTTTCTGCTGGCCCTTCAGGCATGGTGACCAAGCAAAGAGCATGCTTGCTAGTAGGAGAGTCTTTCTGGCAGTTCCCACAAATAGCCAGGTGTCAGGGGCGTCTTCCTCTGCCTGTAGACATGGCTGAGTATGGCTTCTGAGGCCTGTAAGACCTAGGCCATAGGGGAAGTCAAAAAGCCAGCTTTGGCCAACAGAAGGTTTTAGTCTCCTGGGGACCGTCACCTCAAGCTTTCCGAAGCACCCTGCAGCCTGGCCACCTCCCTTGTTTCCCAGGCTTCTTCCCGTCCACTGCCCCTCTTCCTTTGTTCTCACGATCTTCTCCCCTGGTACGCCTTCTTGGCCCATGCTCTCATCTTCCAATCCCACCCTTCTTTCCAGAATCCGATCAAGTTCCCCTGATTCTGAGCAGCCCTTCTTGACCGCTCTGGTCCATCCCCAGACAACCTCACGTCCATCCCAAACCACCCATTCTCTGGCCATTTGTTAACTACTTCCCAGGTGCCTGCTGTGTGCCAGGCTCTGTGGCCTAGGCCCTCTTCCGGTGAGGTCTGCAGGCTGGTGGAGCCTACACCAACTCTCATTACCAGGCTTTCTCTGGCTTGTTGCTCTCCGGGGAACAGAGTGCTCCCAGCATCCTCTGCAGATCTTTTCTCCTCTACCACCTACTGCTGAGGGGGGGTGGCCGGGGGACACAACCCTTCCTTCTCTTCCAGTATAGAAATTGGTCCTGGAATGCCTGGGTGGCTCAGTCCTTAAGCATCTGCCTTCAGCTCAGGTCATGATCCCAGGGTCCTGGGATTGAGCCACACATTGGGCTCCCTACTTGGCGGGAAGCCTGCTTCTCCCTCTCCCACTCCCCCTGCTTGTGTTCTCTCTCTTTCTGTGTCTCTCTCCGTCAAATAAATCAATAAAATCTTAAAAAAAAAAAAAAAGGAATTGGTCTGCTTCCCTTCCCCTTAGGAGAGGGAATGTGTGATCCCCTATGGAAAGGAATGTATAATCGAAGGGGACAGAAAGGAGGAAGGAAGCAGGGAGAGATACCGTGGAGGCAGAAACTCTCAGCAACCTGTGGGCTCTGCGCCTTTCCCACCTCCAACTCTTGCCCCAGGCTGGAAGGACCCATGAGTGCCAGGAAGTCTCTCCTCCACTCCATCCCATCCCTCCCCATCCCAACCCCAGATCACCCCTCCTCACTCCTCCCTCCCGGTCCTGGCAGACAGTTATTGATGGAGACACCAGGGGACTGAAATGAATAGCGGTCAGAGGCCCCCATGACGTCCTCCCTCGTGCTGCTGCCTGCCTCTGGGGGCCTCTTTCCCATCCCTTTCCTGGCCTTGTCCTCTGCCTGTGTCTGCCTGCAACTGGGAGGCAGCCACTGTCTTGCTGCAGGCAGGCAAGCCAGCTAGGGACAAGGTCAGGGGCAGGTGTGGAGAGGGAGGAGAAGGAGGAATGGGAAGAAGAAGAAGGTGGCAGGAGGAGGAGGGAACAGGGAGAAGAAAGGAGGTTAGAGGAAGGCCAGGATGGGAGAGTAGGAGGAAGAAGGGGAGAAAATGGCCACACTGTTGTGGCCCTGGATGACGGATAACGATCCCAGGAAAGAGAAAGAATCTGTTGCTTTTTTCCAGCTTCCAGGAATTTCTGCCAGTGTTTCTGAGACCTCACAGCCGCTGTGAACCAGAATCTTTGAGGGAACCCCCAGGCCCCATGTGACGGTCCCTGACATCTCCTCCCCTTGACCTCACCTTCTTCAGTTCTCCTCTTGCCTACCCTCTTGCCTCCTTCCTATTTCTCAGCTCTGCCAGACACACTCTGCCTTAGGACTTCTGTACTGATTCACCCCACTCTCTGCGGGCTTGCTCCTTCACTCCCCCCAGGTTTCTGCTTGAATGTGACCTAGTGATGCCCTTTCTGACCTCCTTTCACACAGTACCCCTCCCCCAGCACATACTTCCTCTCCGACCTCTGGTCCTGTTTTCTCTTCAATTTGGCACCCCACTGAGCTGTTAACCCTACACGTTGATTCCTTGATTGGCAGTTGCCCCGCCCTCCGAGGGAGGTCAGGGACTTGCTTCTGTCCCTTTCCAGCTTGGTTCTCCATGCCCCCAACAGGAGATCCCGGGAGGTGGGATCTCAATACATATTTGTCAAGAGCACGCAATCCTGCCTGGCAACTTGTGCAGGACCAGTAGGGGAGGCGGTGCCCTCATCTATAATAGGGGAGAGCCATCCCCCTCAGAGGTTGGTGGGGAGACCTACTAGTCAGCGGGTAGTCAACAACCTCTGCAGTCATGCTCTCTGCAGAGCATGGCCTAAACAGAAACTTGCTCTCGTGGGCATGAGATCAGCAGGAGTCCCTCTGCACATCTGCCAGGCAGACCAGCCTTACAGAGGCGCTGGCTGGGGGAGACCCCTGGGCCCTGCTTAAGTGCCAGTCCGGTGCCATGGCTCAGCTCAATACATCTCACTAGGGTTCTTAACAAAAAAAAGCAGATATAGCTAAATAGCTATTAACTGCTGACCACATTGTGCGCAAAGGGACTGTATTTGCTCCCTTGTGGAGGGTAGAGCCCTGGGGGACCAGCAGCCTGGCTGGGAGGCAGGGTCTTGCCCAGCAGGGTGGGCCTGAGGTGGAGACTCAGGTGGGACTCAGGGTGGCCAGGCCTCACTTGCTGGCCCTCGCTGGCCTCTCACATGTAGGGCAGGGGCTTGGGGCACACAGAAGCCCGCTGGGAAACGCTAGTCTTAACTTCCTGGTGTTCACTGCCACTCCTCACGGGAGTTGTGGAGTTGGGGAGGAGGCTTCCAGCTGCAAGGATGTGGAAGGGACCCTCAGCTCAGGGCTCACCAACGCTGCCCTGCTCCGCCCTCTGGGACATGCTGAGCTGACCTGTCCCCAGACCAGAGATGCAGCTGTGAGGCCGCTTAGGAATTCACAGTCTATTCAGGAAATGGGATTGTCCCCCGGAGCAGCTGCTACTGAGCCAGCAGGGCCCAGGAGAGGAGGCTAGGCCAGGCTCTGCACCTTGGGGAGGTCTGAGAAGGGAGCCCCTCTCCCTGGGGAAGGGGCTGGTGGCCCAGCATACCCTCCCTGGCCTAGCCCTACAAGTGGACTTCCCCTGTGCTCACAGAAAGAAGAGGAGTCCACTGTGACCTTTTGGAAAAGCAGAACAATTGAAAGGCACCGAGAGGTCTCTCAGCGCAGAGACGGTTTTATGTTTCAACCGTGGAATACTCTATAGCAGTTAAAATGCTGAAATGGTCCTCGATGTACCAGTGTGGGAAGCCACAGTCAGTGGCGAAAAGCAGAGTCATGAAACAGCATACACTGCGTACACGCAGTGACGACACAGTCCATTAGTTCCATGTGCGCCGGAATCTGTATTTACACCATGGCACAAAGTCTAGAAGGTATCTCACCAAGCTGGAAACAGGGAGTCTGTGAGAAGGTGGGGCATATCACCCATGACATTAACTTTTTTCGGTTTGATCGACGCAGTTAGACACCATGTATCCCAGTTAGACTCATGTATCACTTGCACAATTAATTTTAAAGAAAAAAAAAAAAAAAGCTATGCCAGAGAAGATAGGACGACAGGGGAGGTGGTGCGAGTGGGTGAGCCAGACTCATAGTCCCTTTTGAGGGGACAAAGATCACCGGACATCACTTCCTGGCAAATTCTTCGTGAGGGAAATTATCACGTGAGGGTCCGCCTGTGTCCTGGTCTCAAAGCTTCCAGGAACGGAGGTAGATTCCTGCCACCCAGCAGGCGAGGCTGAGGCGGGATCTGAGGTGGGGAGTGCAGAAATGACTGTCCGTGGGGCTAGGATCTCACAGCTTGGCTCCCGTTTTTCCTGTCCCACCGTCCTGGAGGGAGGGTCCTCCAGCACCAGCCCCTCCCACAAGTCTCCCATCCCTCTGGAATCATGGACCTGAGCAGAACAGAACTGCAGCCCAGCAGAGCAGGGATGGACTTTGGAAATCATGGCGGGGGGGTGGGGTGGGAATGGGTGCAAAGAGATGTCACACGTTGAGACAAGGGCCATGACAATGCTACCGGCAGCAGCTGTAGCCCGGGGTTCCCTGCACGAGGCAGCCCCCACCCTCCTGCCTCTCTTCTGAGGCTCTCACTTCTACCATGTGCCCTGAACACTGGCCTAGACCTGCGCTCACTGGTCCTCATGCTGACGGTAGACCTCTTCCCACTCATCCTTCGTATTTACTTGTCCTTCCCATCTGTTCCTTGGCTTGTGTCTCTGAAGAGACTATCCACTGTGTGAAGGCTAAGGGCTTCGAAATGGAGGACTGAGCTTCTAGCTCAGGCACCTGAGGGCTGGGAGACCTAGAGAGCCATGGGGGTGGGAGAAGGGGAGCCACCAGGCCTGCAGAGAGATTGGGAAGGCCTGGGCAGGGAAGGAGGGGGAGGGAGTAGAAAGGTGTGGCCAGGAGTGGTTGAGCAGGAGCCCAGGAGCCTTGGGGAGGCAGGCGGAGCTGGGAGGGTGGTGCTGTGCTGAGGTGCAGGGGGCTGGCAGACACCCCCCCTCCAGCTGGGCGAGGGGGCACCACTGGTTCCTGAGAAGGTGGGTGGGTGCCCTTTCCCACATGGGGGTAAAACACAGCCCTGCAGAATTAATTGCGAGAGATGGCAGTAATTTACAAAGCCCCCGTGTGCAGGGATAAAAGGCCCTTGTCATTGTGAAGTGAAGGAAGTACAATTTCCTGCCCAACTCCAAGCAGGGCCTAAGTCTGGGGTGTAATCATCATCACGGAAGGGAAGGCTCCCCATGTGCGCCCCCCCCACCCCCACCGAGCCAGGCCTTGGCTTCCCACTAATTGAATTACCGAATTAGCTGGAGGAAGGTGGCCCTAGGATAGGGAGATCTGGACTTTAATAAAACATCAGATCCTTCGGGGCCTGCACTTGGCTGGCCTGGAGGAAGTGAGAGGAAGCCAGGACCTGGGAACGGGGTGGGGAAGGAAAGCAAGCAGAAAATGAACCAACCAGCCAGACCAATGGGTCAAGCCAGGGGCTCCCTGTTCAGTGCGGTCCTCTTAGGCTGTCCAGGAAGACCCCCTTCCCACCCCAAATCTCCACCTGTAGACCTGCCTAGTTCTTGAAATCCCATTCTCAGAGCACCACCCCTCAGTGGTTCTCACCGAGTCTGCACCTGAAAATCACCTGGAGAATCTTAAAAAACAGACACAGGCCCTGCCGCAGAGAAATTAAGGCAGAATCTCTGGGGGCGGATGGAGAAGGAGGGAGAGAGGGAACATCCGCCAGCCTCCCAGAAAAGAGGGTCATGGGTGTTCTGAGGCCAAATCCGCCCCCTTCTCCCTGCCCCAATCCAGTTCCCCTCCCCCATGGTCTGGGTGGGTAAGGGTTACCTCTCTGGTGCTTTCTAGAGCAAAACACCCCTTCCTCCCTTCTTATGCATGTGGGAGACAGAGCTGCAGAGCTGTTCCTCACCTACACATTCTCCCTCTGGGAATATCTTCCCACCTGGGTGCTCGTCCCGGGTCTGTACCTCCTCTAAGACCCACCGCTTTGGGTCTCTGGGCCTGTGCAGCCAAGGACCCCCACAGTCTCACCTCACCTTCTTCTGGTTCCTGCCCCAAGGGTGAGCCTTGTCTGCTCACTTGAGAATGGGCCCTTGGGGCTCAGCAGAGCCTGGTGACTGGCAGGAGAAAGAAACCAGGAGACTGTGAACCGTCTCTTCCTCTCTTTTCCAGCCCAGTCCCCAGCTGATTCTCCTGCCATCTTTCCAGGACCTGTCCTGGCTGTGCTGGTGCCCCCAGTTCTTTCTACCTGGATCTTCCTCCTTTCTCCCCCTTCCCCAGGGGACTCCTCTGTGCTGGTCTTGCAACAGCTCCTGTGGCTCTCCTCCCTCCACAGCAGAGGGACAGTGAACCCACCCATGGACATGACTCTGACTTCCTCTTGCATCTCCATCTCCGTGGGGTAAAGCCAAGCCTGAGCATCCTTTTCCCTTCAGCCTCTGCCTTGCCTCTCTCCTCTGGAGCCCACATGTCCTTCTAGGAGTGATGGAGCCTCCCCTCTCCCACCAAGATTTCCCCGACTGCACCAATCCCAGCATCTCTTCAGGCCCTTATGGATGGCCTCTCTCAGTTGCCCGTTAGGACACACATATTCGTCTACCTTGCATTTATGTGTGTTTTGCCCACATTGAAATCTGCTGCCGTAGGAACTGTCAACTCCAGGGTCCTCTCCTCTTCCCAGTGACAGACATCATTGAATAAAGTGGTGGTTAAACTCCGCTCTGCCCCTGCCTGGGTGGAGGCGATCTGAGACGCTGGGGAGAGATGGTTGGCTGCAGGGAGAACAGGGCGTGTGGAGAGGGTCTGGGACGGCTGCCTTTCGGCTCAGGCCCCTGAGTGCAGCAGGAGCCATCCATCTTCCTGGGAGGAGGCCTGGCAGGTGGGGTGACAGGGCCGCTGGCAGGCGGGGGAGATGGATGGCGCCCTCAGCCAGCGCATTGGGGCTGTGGACCTTCCCCCTGTTCAGGGCCCTCCAGGGTTGAAGCTCTACCCTTGGTCCTCATCCTGCTCTGGGGCTCAGCACTGCCTTCCTGCTCCCACTGTCCTTAAACAGGAAACTCCAGAGGAGAGCACGGCGGCCTGTTCAACTGCTTCTCAGAGATAGTGGTTGCATGACGTGGGAAAGTCGATTTGGCTCACTGTGACCCTAAGTGTGTCTCCTACTTCTTCCAGGTCTCCTGTCCTTTGTGGCCACAAGACAGAGATGGACACAGAGCTGGGAGATAGGGATGTCCCCAGACTTACACTAGGAGCCCCCGGGGAATGGGACCAGCCTTCTCTCTCTCTGCCTGCGGGACATAGGGCAGGGTCCAGGAAGCTCAGACCTGGCTCTGGACCTCAGGGCAGGAAAGGAGCGGTGTGCAGGCCTTTGCCAGGCATCTCTCCTGCTAGTTGCCCTTGTTTACACCCTCAGCACTGGAGAATGACATGTCTGGTGTCAGCTGCAACATCTTTATGGCACTGTGAAAAGGGACAAAAACTGGGCATGACATATTGATGGCCTCTCTCTCTCTCAGCGAAGAGCTCTTGGTGGTGGGGCCAGACCCAGGGAAGGTGTCAGCCTTTCTGAGGCTCGGCCCAGGGATGAAGGACCCCCCCCTTGCTCTGCTGACCCGTGTGCTGGCTTTGTTCCCATGGCCAAAGGGCTGCCTGTGCCTCGTCTCTAGGCCAAAATTTCCTACTTGTCCCCATGAAAGCACTCAGCGCTCCCTTTCATTCCCATCTTTATGGGGGGTGGGGCTTCACTGGACACGGTGCTGTTGCTCCCATGAGCTCGGCCTTCTTTTTTTTTTAAAAAAGATTTATTTATTTATTTATTTGACAGAGAGAGATCACAAGTAGGCAGAGAGGAAGGGAAGCAGGCTCCCTGCTGAATAGAGAGCCCGATGTGGGACTCGATCCCAGGACCCTGAGATCATGACCTGAGCCAAAGGCAGCGGCTTAACCCACTGAGCCACCCAGGCGCCCCGAGCTCAGCCTTCTTGTACCTTGGAGCAGGCCACAGCATGTTATCGTGGCTTGCAGAGACCTGAAGCCCCCTGATGGCTGTTTGGGGCTCAGTTCCTGTTTTCCCCTCCAGGAGCCCTGGGCAGTATCTGGGCCCTGGGGGGCCTCATGGGAGATGTCTTCCCTCCACACCCTCACCTCATGGCTTACACTTGGAACGAAAGGCTCCGGGGTGACCTTATTCTCTTCCTGCAAGGACCCAAGTGGAGTGAGCTGGACTCTCAAGGGCTTCCCTGGGCCACAACTACCTGAGCTCCCTCTACCCCTAGAGCCTCCTCCAATGTCAAAGTCAGGTCATGGACTCCTCCACAGAGGGCTCTATTTGAGCGTCCAGGTTGGATCTGAAATGCACGTGGGGCACTTGTTACTCACACGGATGCCAGGATAAGCACTAAGGCACAAACCCTGAACCGTGCTCCCTTCTAATTTACCTGGTTGGGGAGTTTAGATCTTCCTGTTTTGAATTATCTCAGAACAGGGAGCACCTGCCGAGAAGCCTGGCGTGACTCAGTGGGAAGGGACTGTGAGCTTTCTGAGTGCCACAGTGGAAGGGGCTGTCACGGGCCCCCTTGGCCTGACCCAGCCCCTCATTGAACTGTGGGAGCTGGGCCACAGGCAGGGCCTCTAAGAAAAAGGGGCCATCTCAACTGCTCTGGGAGGGAAACCATATTCCCATCTCCGAGCACTTCTGCCCTCTGTGTTCCCATCTCCACTGCCAGCCTGCCTCTGCCTCTGCCTCTTCTCCTATCTTGCAGCAACAGCAGCGCTGGGCTGGCTGACCTCAGCCATGCTGCTGCCCCCTGCCCTGGTGTGCTGAACCCTCAGCGTGTGGGAAGAACATGGTGCAGGACCCGAGCCCCTTGGTGGCCCCCAGTGCTTGCCAGGCCGTGTGTCTCAGGCCCGCAGAGGAGGTTCAGCCATGCTTGTAGACTTGCACAGAATTCCCTTTGTTGGAGCATCACGTGGTGGTTGACCAGCTAAACTAAGGTGGGGGTCATTTCCCCAATATAATCCCCTTCCCCATGTAGGTGGAAATGTTGGGGAATCTCTCCTTGGTATGCTCCCGAAGCCCCAGGCCGCCTCCCTGAAACTGTCCCTGGCATATCCACAGACACAGCTCTCTACCCCATGATGTCCTTGTACCGTGGGGGACTGGCCTCTCTTGACTCCTTTCTCCGGCGAAAAGAGAGATCATACCCTCAAGGCAGGGGACTGTGGAGTCCCTCTGTCCCTCTTCTCAGTCACACTGAACCACATTTCTCCCTTACACATAGCCAGTCACATCTGGGCCTTTGCTCTGGGTCCCCTCCCACCTGAGCTGCCCTCCCAGCTTGCAGGGGTGGGGTGCGGGGATCCTCTACCAGCTCCTACCACCTCTGCAGTCCTTCCCAGATTCCCAGCACTCCCCGATTCTCCTTCCAATGAGTTCTTCTATGCCCAAGTGTCTGAAATATAACCATGAGGATTTGGCTGAACGGAGTTTTCTACTGTTCTCATCTGCGGAAACTGTATCTCCCTGCTAGACCACAGCTCACAGGGCTGGGTCTGTCCTGTCCATCCTCGAACCAGCCCCGGAATGGGAGCTTCACAGAGCGACTGAGCTGCAGAGCATCAGAAGGGAGGGCACGCCAGCTCCACTTTGATTGTGCTCGAGCACGCAGGACCTGCCAGGTGAGGTGAATTAATCTCGCCTCCCTCTCCTGGCTCCTTCCTAACAGCCCCTAATTCACTTAAAGGACCAAAAAAAAAAAAAAAAAAAAAAAAGGAGAAGAAGAGGAAGAAGAAGCAGCACACCAACCAAGAAATTCCAACCTCAGCATCCAAGACAGGCTATTTTGAAAAGACCAATAGCCAGGAGTCCCATATTACAGGATCAATGTTTGGAAAATGTGATTTTCTTTTTAAAAGCAGAAAAACAATCTCACACAGTCCTGGCAGGCCATGGTCCAGCTCTCGGCAGAGGGTGTCTTTCTCTCATGATCTCAGCCACTTAAGCCACTCTTCTGGCTGGGCATTGGGCTTCACCCAACATCAATAAGATAAGTTCAATCGCAGGCTGTTAGCAACATTTAACCTGAGGGCTGTGGCAAAGGAGTAGTTAGCAAATGTGGCGGGGATGCTGGCCTCCGTGAGTTAATCCCTCAAGCTCCCTGAGCCCTGGCAGACGTAGCCATCACACTATAGGAGGGACGGAGGCTTGAGCCAGTCTGCTGGCCCGAGTCCTGGGAAGGGATGGAGACACTCACCCTTCATTCATCAATGACCTTGGGAGTGCCCAAGCTGGGTGAGAGGTAATTGGCAAATGGGGAGAGCGACCTCTGAGAGGGAAGGACAGAGCATGGCATTCTGCTTGATTTCCTCTGTTTCTAGAGACTTACCCGCATCCCAAAGAGCCACCAAGAAAGAGGACCGAGCTATGTAATGCGTTGACTGGTACATCAGACTCAAATCATGTGCCTGGGATGGGTGGTACTATCATCTGTGGTGGGAGGGAAAGATGACTCATTCATTCACCGGTTCCGCAACTATTTATTGAGGGCCCACCATTTGCTAGATGGTAAAAGACATAAAGGAACCTCTAGGTGAAAAACTTGCAAGGCTAGGTGCTGTGTGTGCCAGGAGCACACCAGCCAAGCCCAGGTCTGTGCGGGGCTCATGCTGACAGCAAACACTGATGATTGGTTATCTGCCGGCGTGGGTCTAAGTGCTTCACATGTATCAAATTGTTTAATACAATAACTCTATGCACTATACAATAATCATCCCCATTTTACATGTAAGGAAACAGAGGCTCTCGAAGACAAAAGACTTGCCCAGGGCCTTTGGCCAAGTTCCTGGTAGAACTGGGCTGCCAGATGCAACAGGCCCCCTGCAGAGTCTATGACCTTAATTAACTCTGGGTTCTGCCACTTCTTGGAGTAGGATACTGGGCTCTGCTCAGGGCAGGGACAAATCAGAGTGGGGACTCTCCCCCCGCCACACCCCGCCTCCTTCCTTCGTTTCTTCTTCTGTCTCGTGGCTGGAATCCCATATTCTCTCTTGTCTTTCTATTTCATTCCCATTCTTGACTACTCCAGGATATGCCATTTTTTTCCACCCCTAAACAAGGTAACACCGGACCCCGTGGTTTCTGTTACCTGCCAGCCTCTCCCTCTAGGAAATCCATTTAATCCCCACAACCTGGTTGTTTCCATCAGCAGGACCCCCGGGAAAGGGCTGCAGTCTCTGAGGGAGGTGGGCCTGGCTTCAACGGCGGTCTCTGCCTTGTTCTGGAAGCCCCGGGTAGTTTGGGTAATTCAAGTAGTCCCACTGCAACCCCTGGGCCTCGGGTTCCTTAGCCAGTGACCTGCCAGGGTCACAGGCATCCTGGCAGATCACTAGCAGGGGAGGGATTACTTCAGCTGCCCTCACCGGGAGCAGCAGTGGTGACATGGCACTAAAGATGCCGCTTGGCATCCACACCGTCCAGTTTGTCTGACGCTCTCTGCTTCCCTTGTGGGGCATCTGCACGCTCCATCGTAACCTCCCCGCCCCCGTGCGTACTCCCAGGACTGGGAGCACCTCTAGGTTTCCTGCTTAGTAGCTGGCCGGACCCTGGGGTCTCGCAGCACCTGAAGGTGTGCACAGTGAGTCTAGGATGTGAGTGTGTTTTGTTTACCTCATGTATCTAATATGCTAATGACAGGAGGCAGTAATGAGCTGGCAGGGACCTGAGTGACAAAGAGCCGGCTTCCTGCTTCTCTAAAGACGCATCTTAGTGTCAATTGTTTCTTTTGTGAGAGGAATTGTTAAGGCCTGGAAATGTGGGCTGCAGAGGAGGGCTGGGAAGAGGAAAGGAGACAGGCAAGAGCAGTGCAGGTCAGTGGGAGCGCCCTGGGATGGGCAGATCCCCGGAAGGGTGGATGTGGAATCCTATGCCCCCCTGGGGAGGCTAAGGATGTGAATCAAACAGGTCTGTGTTAGTCACTTACTAACTCTGGAGAGACCCCGTAAGCACCGGCCCCATCTGCTCTGGGTCCTTGTGGCCCTGCTCCTGGCCCAGGGCCCGGCATGGTTACAGGAAGGAGAGGGTGAGGGATGGACACTGGTCTGGAGTGAGAAGTCCTACTGAAGGCGATTTCTTGATGGGTAAAACAGCCTCCAGCCAGTCACCAGATCTCTCTGGACTTTAGTTTCCTCTTTTTGTGAAATGGGTTTGATACCCCTGCCCATGAGTCTGGGTCCCCCGCACCCAGTGGAGTCCTGGCACAAAGTGGGTCCTGGCATGTGTTCATCAGTGAATGGGTGAGTGGAACAGGAGGGAGGGAAGAAGTGTTCTCTGCTCTTTAACAGAGAAGGAAATAGATGTGTCTGTAGATCAAGGTGAAGCGATCATCCTCAGAGCACACCGCTGGTCAGTGGAGGAACTGGATCCCCCATTCCTGCCCAGCCTTCTGGGTTGAAGGAAGAGAACAAGTCTCTGAGAGATCAGAGGGTCCAAGGCAGCCCTGAGGAGGAGGAGAACAAGCAGATGCTGGGTGGTCAGCACAGAAAGCCCTAGATGAAATGTGTAGGAAGCAGAGTAAATTAGCAGATGGAGGTGCGTGTCTAAGGCTTTGCACCAAATGGAGGGAACTGGAACAGATTAGTGTGAGCTCGTGGGGCTCAGTCCATCCGGGATCCCCGCCCCTGCCTGGAAGGATGTGAGCAGTGACCAAGGCTAAGGGGAGGGGGGCAGAGGTTGAAGATCTCATGTGTCCTAGATGTGTGTGTGTGTTTCTAATCCCTGTTCTCACAGCTTTCAAGGGTCTGAGGGTGGAAAGGAGTGGGAGATCCAGGGGACTTGGTGAGCTGTGCCAGGGAGAGGCAACCTGAGGCCTGACGTTACCACTTCCATGATGGGTCTGACTCCCACAGCTGGTCAAGGCTCAGTCTTTGCAGCCCCAGGTTTTATCCTTCCTCTCAGCTTCCTAGAAATTTATATTAGACCTCTGTTTTGTCTGGGCTGTACAGACTGTATCCCATGGCCAAGAAGGCCAGCTGGGGGAGCTGAGGCCTAGAAGGGGAGAGCCCGGGCAGTGGGGGTAATAAAAGAGGTGGCTACCGGCCCTCCTCCCTGGCGTTTCTACTCCCAGGCAGAGGTGGCCCTCATCTGTGTCTTGAGTACAGAGGCTTGACACACTCTGTGAACCGGGGGGCACCAGCAATGTGGGTTGCGGCCGAGAGGCTGGGCTAGTTGAGACCAGAGGTTCTGGGACCGGACTGAGGGTGGTAGGAGTGGCAGCAATGTCGATGGTAAGAGGCCCTGGGCGCAAAGGCCCCCACAATACAGAAGTGGGAAAAGATACTGGGCTGGAAGTTGCCGTTTGGATCAGAGGCCAGGACAGTATGCTTCTGGCAAGCCCCTGGCCTTCTGGGGCCCTTGGCTTCCTTGTCTGCAGAATCCTGACCTGAGCAAAAGTTTGGCTCTGGCAAAATTCTGGGACGTGAAAATGGGAAGGAAGATTCAGAGTTCTGGATTTTAATCCCGATTCTGCTTGTTTTTGAAGATCTAGGTGGGACAAGGTCGGACAATACCCCCACCTGCCTCACCCCTGCCACCATAGCCCATGGCAGACCTCTGAGGCCTCCTGCCCTCAATTCTTTCACTAGATGTCCATGGGCACCTGCTCCTTCCCAGTTCTGGCCTGAGGAGGGAGGGAAGGATAGGAAAGGGAGATGGGCAGCCAGACCCCAGTGGTACCCAGCCTGGGGAAGGACTAGGGATGGAGGGACATGGAAGAGGCCTCACCAAGTGATATGTGCCCCCAGAGACCACGCTTCTGACGGTGGAGGCCTGGGGAAGCCTGGCACAGAATGAGTGATGAGGAGACCCCTTATGGAGGCGGGGAGTGCCCCCAGGAGCCTTGACAGAGGTAGAAAGGAAGAAGCGGGGGCTTATTCTCAGAGGTCGGAGTGAGCCGGCTACATGTGGGGAACCAGGCAGGGCAGCAGACATTCACAATCAGATGGTGTGCTCCTTAGAAATGCACCCCAGTGTCACCCAGTAAGGGACTAGCCCACCCTCCCCCTCTCCCTCCCCCTTCCTCCCTCCCTCTTCCCCATCTCCTGCAGAGCATGGGTTCCAGGCAGGCAGGGTTGGAAGGGCAGGTGGGGGGCTCAGTGGGCAGCAGCGTCCCTCAGTGAGGGCTCCCACCCTAGTTTCAGAGTGGCCCAGGCTGCCTCTGCCTCCCATGACGGGTCCCTCTGTGAGCCCCGTGCCACCTCACTGCTTGCTTTCGTCTGCGGGTCTATATATAGTGATCTCGAGGCACACTCTGGAATTGGATTTGATGTAGCCCTCTGGACTCGAGCTAACTTTTGGGGAGTAGTTTTCTTGGGAGCCTGCCAGTCCAATTCCTCCCCCATGAACACTAATTACTGCACAGACCTTCTCCATGAAATCAGCGCTGAAGCCATTCCCATCCAGGCGGCTCTCCAAGACGAAATTTTTCTACTGGGAACCGACAGCCGCAAATAAACCTACCATCTACTTAGCAACAGAGAGCAAGAGCAGGCAGGAGGTGGGGAGGGAGGGGGGACGCGGGGAGAGTGGGAGGGAGGGAGGGGGAGGAGAAGAGGGCTCGCTGCTTCCCTTCCTTCTGTTCTTTATTTCACAGAAAGGGTGTAATCAGCGCTCTCGGAAAAGGTGGTACAGCGTGTCTCATAAGACAATGCAGTGGCCCAGGAGGAGGGCCAGGCCACTTGCAAGGCCAGTACCTGTTCTTGGCTGCTTGAGCTTGGTCAGAGCCTCCACTGCCCCGCTAGATCCTGCTGGGTGCCTGCGGCAGCCCCCTGGCCTCTCCAGGTTTTATTCCGTGCTTCTGCCCCCTAACATCCTCACCACCCCAGGGGCCTGGCCCATGCCTGGGCACTCCGTCTTGTCTCACTGAGGATGGCCTCCTTCCGCCTCTCTGCCTGGCCAGCTCCCACTCATCTGCCATGGCCCAGACAACAGCCCACCCCACCTCTGCCAGGCAGTACCTCCTGACCCCTCCAGTCCCTCCATTCTGAATTCCAAAGGCCTGAGCCAGGCACCCGGCAATGGGGTCTGCTCTGCCCCCCTGCCCTCTTGGAGCCTGCATATCATCTACCAAGGAAGGAGTGAGCGAGCACTGGACTGAGGAGGGAGGGAAGGAGCTTAGTAGCACCGGTCCCTTCGGGCCTGTGAGGTAGAGGCCCTTTCCCCTCCTTGCCCCAGGGACGAGCCTGAAGCTCGGATTGCACAGGCAGGACACTCATGGCTGTTCACAGCCTCAGAAGAAGCAAGGTGGGATTGAAATCCCTGGGTCTGTGTCCAAAGGCCAGACCAAGGGGTAGTTTGGGGGGTTTTGCCTGCTTCCGCCCACCCTGGGCCTCAAAGGTCAGCCGGGGGCTGAGCACTCAGCTCCTGTTCCAGGAGCCTTTGAAACCAAAGGACAGAAGAATTTCCCCTGGAGGCTTCTCAAGGCCCAGGGAAGGCCCCCTGAGCTCTGATGACCATTGGCCACTTGCCACGAGCAGGCGCTTCAGCCAACAAAGCCGGAGAGGCCCTCGGAGCTGCTGAGGTCATGACACTCTGTACCAACCTTGCCCAGTTGGTGGAAGAGCTGTGCCCTCCCTTGGCAGAGCCCCCCTACCCCTGCGTCGTGTCTGGCTGTGTGTGCCTAGCCATTGGAGCCAGGGCCCCTGCCAAAAAGCTGCCTCTCCCAGGTCCTGTCATTTCTATCTAGTGCCACTTCTGCCACCAAGGCTTGGGGAAGCCTCCCCCCACTCTGGGCCTCGTTGTCTCCACTCATCAAATGGCTGTGATGATTCCTGTCCTAGCTTCCCTGCCGGGGGACACCGCGCAGCAGGAAGGCCCGAGTGCTGCTCTGGTGTCCGTTGTCTCGCTGACAACTGTGGGCTTTTGGGGACTAAATGGGGGTGACTGTCCCACGGTCCCTGCCTCATGCCCATTTGGGACTCTCCTGGCCTGACCGCCCCCATGCAGGGTGGATGAGTGAGGCCAGAGCTCAGCTTTCTTGTCCAGTGAGAAGAGTCCAGACTCCGAGAGAACCCAGTGGGTCTAGGAGAGTGGATTCCCTGGGCAAGGAGGGGAGAGGATCCCCGGAAGAGCTCTTTCTTAAAAGAGAAATCAAGAAAATGGGTTATGCCCAGGGACAAGCTACCTTCGTTTTGGGGCTGTCTGCAGCCTTAGTTGTAAGGAGGGGAGGGGGGCTGGGTGAGCTGATCTGTGTGGCCTCTCCCATTTCAAGGCCATGGGGTGGGGGCGGTGGGCAGTGCCTCGGAACAGGGCTAGCAGACTGCATGGCTCTCTCACCTTTGAGCTACGGGGTTTGGGGCAGGTTTCTTAGCCCCTTTGTCCTGTAGTTCAGGGGCTCTTTTTGTTTTGGGTGTGTTTTGAAATGTGGCAAGCCCCAGGAGGTGAGACCAGAGTGCTGCCTGGACCAGTAGAGGGCATGCGTGTCTGCAGAGTAAGTCCTGGCTCAGCACTGGCGGGCAGAGAGGCGTCCTCCAGGGGACCGGCCGGGCCAAGTGGAGCTGGTCATGGCAGGCTGGGGCCCACTATCTCCGGGCAGCTGAGGGCCCCACCAGGCACAGGCTGGGGAGACAGGGCCTTGGGGGTCCCTGATCAGGGCCTGGAGGGAGGAGCTTCTTCAGCTCAGTGGAGGGCAGGACCCGTCCCCAGCTTCCATGTGAGTGGTTTTGGGGGCTCAGACACTTGGACCTGGTGCCCTGGCCAGCTGGGCCTCAGCATCAGGAAAACAGTCTGGAATCTGCACACCATTCCTCTCGATGGCTCTCACATTTGCTAGTTTTGCTTCCCCTTTTAGGTTCCTCCTTATTTTTCCTTAGAAAAACTTTATCCTTCCTTCAGCAGAGCTCACCTGAAGCACACACCCATCGTGAGGGCTGCCATGTGGGGAACAGGGCAATGGGTACCCCTGCTCTGGCTGGAGCTTAGGCACCGTGGGCTTTTGGGGACTAAATGGGGGTGACTGTGGGAGCCAGGCCCCTCCTGAGTAAGTAAGCATCCTTGGGAACAAAGAGGGCCCTGGTAGCAGGCGGAGAGCAGGGCCGTTAGGGAGGCAGGCTTTGGCCTCAGAAAGACCTAGGTTCCTATCTCTCTACCACTTGCTGGCTGTGTGATCTCAGGTGAGTTCCTGAACCTCTCTGAGCCCCACTTTCCAAACTGTACAGGAGAACTGATGCAAGCCTGGTGACCCATGTGGAACTCCCAGGGCAGTGCCAGCCTCCACATGTGTCCCTTCTGTGAGATTCTTGAGCAAAGTTGTCTGAAACCTCTCCTCTCCAGGGGACATCAGGGCAGTGGCCTTGGCCCCATCAGCCCGTGGTCCCTCCCAGGCTGCTATGCCTCTGTGTCTCCCCCTCGCCTCCCCTCTCCACCCTCCCTGTTCTCTCGGTGTTCTCTGTTCCTTCTCTCAGGCGGGGGATGAGCAGAAAAACAAATCAAAGTTGCCTGCTTGTCCTGGAGCCTGCGACGCTCCCACGGAAGGATCCCTTGCTTCCCATTACCCACCCCAATAACTCTTGTATATGGAGTGTGAAATAATTAGCAGCAGCAAAAATAATTTAGGAAACAAGAAGAAACTAATTGTATAAGCTTGTTTGGGGAAAACACAACCGACCAAAAAACCCACTGTGTAGAAAGGTTTAGACAGATAGACCTTGGCGGTCAAGGCCACACCTGGATCACCTGGCAGGGTCCCTTGAAAGGCCCTCTCTCAGGACCAGCTTCCTCCACCCCGACCTCCAGGAGGGGTCCACGGCTGCCAGAGCCGTGGGCCCCCTCATGGGCTCACGAGTCACTTGCCAAAACACCTCTACTCCCTCATCTCAGGCCATCTCAAGGAGACAGGCGAGCGGGGTGGGGCGGGGGGTAAGTAGGGAAGGAGGTCCAGATACCTGGAATAGTGTGAGGCCCCAGAATGTGACCTTCCTGAGCCTGACCTGGGTCTGGGTAGCAAGCCCTGTACCCTGCAGGCCAGGAAGGTTCTTCTGTCTCCTACTGCTTGCCTTTGCCGCTCAGACTCCCTGTCCCCAGCAGACACCCACTACCCATCAGAGAGCAGCAGCGTGTTGAGAACAGGGCACTTCCCCAGGAGGTGGGGAGAACATCCAGGGCCTGGTGCTTTACGGCCCTTCCAACTCTGACAAGCCCGCTACCTCCTTGAGCACTTTTGCGACTCCTGAGCTCTCTCCTCTCCCCCACCTCACTGCTCCTCACTTCCTGGGCTGTAAGAGGGTCAGGTGCCCTTGTTTCCATGGGACAAATGCAGAGAAATGAGGAAAGCTCCACATTCCTAAATGGAAGTTTTCGAAATAAGGGAATGAGGGACCGGAGAGATGCAATAAGGTCACAGTGACCGGGAAGGGCTCAGGGTTTGATTTGGGGATGAGGTTTCTCTCCTTCCTTACCCTGCTGGACAGCTGGCCTGTTTGCTCAAGGGACCTAGGTGGATCCCAGCCTAGCGGGACTGCACCGTAAGGACAGGAGTTTCACCTCTTTCTCCAGAAGCTCCTGTCTGCTATGTCCCTACTACAAGGCATCTTCCCTTGTCCGGGCCATCACGATAACCTCCTAATTTGCCTCTTGGCCTCCAGTGCCTCAATCTTAGGCCAGCTTCTGATCTGTCACTCCCTTGCTTTGAAACCTTCTGTGACTTCCTCTTTCCTCCAAAATCAGCACACACTTCTCAGCCTTGCCTCCATTGTGACATTGGTCTCTGTCATCCCCCTCAGTCGGTCTCCGTGTTCGAGGAATTACTTCAAAGGTCGACTCTTGGGTGAGAAGTCAACTCATTGAGAACAGACCTGGGTTCATACCCTGTTGTCCCCCCTCCCCTCCACCTCACTGTTTTCTCCCGACTCACAGTGGCTCCCTGCAGCCCTCAAGCCACGGTGGCCTGGTGTGTCTGTCTCCCAGGCACCCCATTCCCTGCTGACCATCGAGGCCTGGAGGGCTCATGGTGCCTTACATTCAGCCTGAGCAAAGCGGTACCCATTGTTTTGTCCATACCCACCCCGTGTCCTGGATTCCCCCACGCGGGTGATTGGCACTCCCGAGGCAGAAACTTGGGAGTTCTACAACCTCCTCATTCAACACACCCACCCTGCAGACACCTCCAAAGTGGGTTTCTCCTCTCCACCCTGCCCCCACCAGATACAACGTCATCATCACTTTCCTTCCTGCGGCTCCCAAGAGCAGCCCCTGCCTCCCCAGGGCTCCTGGGCAGGCCTCGTCTGGGCTTCTCCCTCTCCCACTTTGTGTCCCTGATTGGGCTGAAATCTGGTCCCCAGTTGCCCCAGCAGATGAGAAAGGGCAGGCGCAATCGGGGGACCTCAAGGGCCAGCCTAAGACATCGGAGGCAGTGGAACTGATGGATGATCTGGTGGGAAGCACCCGGGGAGGGAGCGGCGCGAGCACCGTCATTCTGGAATCGGCACATGGCATGAACCAGGGGAAAGCATTTGGAGGCAGGAGAGCGGCTCCCTACAGGCAGGCCCCTCTGGGCCCATTTGCTGCGCTAATTGCCTGACAGAATTACAGGGCAGGTGTCCAGGTCCTGGGCTGTGGTCTCACCGTGCACTCAGCAGCTGAGGTCTTTGGAGGGGTGGGGGTCGGGTGGAGTGCTGGGGAGGTAAGTGTGGAGTGCTGCCCCCCCACCTCCCGCTGGGCTGATGGATGGCACTAAGTATGCATAGGCAGGGCAAGCCTGTGCTCCAGGCTGACGAATGCCACAGGTGCAGCCGCGGGGGACACAAGCCAGCTGCTCCCATCACATCTGCGAGCGATGTTCAAGGTCATGCTGTGAGCTCAAGTGGTCTGGTGGCCTGGGGGCCTGAAGCCCCTCACTGTCTTTGGCCGATCCTCTGAGCTAGCCCCTTCTTCCTGGCTGGGGAAGGCGAAGTGGGAGGCGGGGGGGGGTGGTCCTCTCCCTCGGAGACTAGCCGTGTCACTCTGCGTATGCCGGCATGAACCTGAAGATGTGTCCCCAGGCTTGGCAAGAGAACAGCCATCTCTGCAGCCTGCAGCTCACCTGCTCCTAGAATCACCTCTCCTGCTGCCTCAACCGTCCTTCTGCCTCTGGGGCCTTCTGTTCACACTGCCCTGGCCCCCATGCGGTCTTCCCAGCCCAGAGCCCCGTCTCGACAATTCCGACGAACACCCGTCTCCCTCCCACTGGCACGACTGAACGTTCAGCCTCTCAAAGCACTTCAGCTTGTTTTTTCCCCAGCTCACGTATACAAAAATGAATGCAATGGGAGAAGGCCATCAATTTGATGTCCTCCCCTCCAATTAAAAAAATATTAGCACCTGCAACTGCCGGTCTATAGTAGAATCTAAAGGATCCTGAGTTCATGTGGAATTAAATACTTGGACATTTTGAGTTCTGCAATGAGTACCATGAAGCTGGGATATCCAGGCCTGGGTGCCCCGGTCATGCGGGACAGCCATGTGTGGCATGCTGGAAAAATGCAGGAAATGACATCTGAGTTTCTGGCACCTCTTGGTTGGCCCAAGACCTCATCGATCTGTACCTCAGAATAGTCATCCATAAAATGGGGGTAGACACAGGGTAGCTCCTAGAATCAGGGAAGGCATGATGCAGAAGTATGCACTCAGTAAGTGTAGACTTAATTTGAATCAAGTTGGAGACTTTGAAACGACAAGTCAGCTTGGAGCTTAACAAAAAAAGAAGAATTAGAAGAAGAAAAAGAAGAAGACGACATCCGTCATATTATCCAGCAACTACACACAGCTATGTACCCAAAAGAATGGAAGACAGGCATTCACATAGACATTGTACAAGTAGATTCACAGCCACACCATGCACGATAGCCCCAAGGTAGAAACGATGCAAGCTTACATCAACTGATGAATGAACAACATGTGATCTCATGTTCAATGGAGAATCCATGTTCAATGGATCTTCAATGGAGCATTACTCAGCTATGAAAAGGAAGGAAATTTTGACCCGTGCTGCAACATGTGTGAATCTTGAAAACAGCCTGAGGGCAAGAAGTCAGGCACATAAGGTCCCATGTTGTACGATTCCATTCATACGAATCACCTAGAACATGTAATCCATAATCCATTGGAACAGAAAGGAGACTAGTGATGGCCAGGGACTTCGAGGAGGCAGGAATGGATTAATTAACATGCTCTGTTTAATGCATCTGGGGTTTCCTCTGGGGCTAAGACACGCATCTTGGAACTTCATAGAGTTGGCTGTTTCACAATACAGTGGTGGTACTAAACGCCAGTGAATTGCACATTTTACAATGGTTGATGGTTAATTCAGAAAAAGAAGGGGAAAGGGAAGAAAGCGTCAGGGGGAAATGAACACATTAAAGCACAGAGCTTTGCCCTCTGTCCCCCACCTGGGAGCAGATTTTCAGGGTGCACCAGGCCACCTTTGCCCCAACCCAGCAGAACATGACTCAGGCCCAGCGGCTGAAGCACTGGCCTTCTTCCTGCGAGCTGGCCTGGGTCTGCCGTATAGGGATGGCATCTGGGCACTCAGGGTGCCTCAGTTCTGGGGCTCTCAGCCTCCTCCAGGCTTCCTTGGTGGCCACGGCCACCTCCCTCAGCCCTAGAGCAAGCTCAGGACCTGAGGCCCAGAGTCCCTCACGCCACACCTGCTCTCCTCCAAGTCAGCCTGTGACATTCTTGGCCTCACACGCTCATCTGTTATACCTCCGGACCCAGTCCACTGCCTCTGACCGCCCAGGTGTGGGTCTGTCTCCCCAGACTGCAAACACCCAGGGACCAGGAGCCCCGGCTCTGTTCATCTCCACAGGCACAGAACACTCATCACCATCTCCGGCTGGTAAAAATGGAGAGTGGGTCGTGAGAGAAGTTGCTGGATTCCTGTTTCCCTCATGGCTCTCTGCCTTTTTTCTTTCTTTCTTTTTTTAACCTGGAGGGGATACAACTTCAGCATCTCCACCCACTTTATAAGTACTTTGACAAATGGTTTCTCTCCTGCCATGCTTACCCCAAGCAGGGGCATCTGTCATTTTGGAAAGCAACTGTTTACAGCCCTTCTGACCTTTCCTGCAGCGTCAGCGGCTGGGGGCAGGGGTGGGGAGTGGAGGAGGGGGCAGCCAGGCCTAACGCAGTTCAGCAGGCCCAGAATTTAAAAACAGGGAGGAAGAAAGAAAGAAGGAAAGGCAGAAAAACCCTACACAACTCTCAGAGTAATTGCTGTCTCCTTGGCAACGAAGCAGCAGTCTGGGGACCTGTGCTCTCCATCCTTCCCAGGGCTGGGAAGGCGTGGACAGCCCGGGGGCGGGGGGGAGGCATTTTCCACCCTCTGGTGGCATTCTGAAGAAGGATCTGTTTTCAAGTCACTCCTCAGCCCCATTATCGTTTCCCCGTGTCACTCAGCTTCAGTTCACACTTTGCACACCAGTGTACCAGGTGCTGGGAAGAGCCGGGCATCTAGGTAGTAAGTGGGTACTGGACCAGTACCAGCCAGAGGACCCACAGCCTAGGATGGTTCCCCATGGAGCCAGGGCACCCCATGAAAGCCCTCCCAAGGAAGCTTCCTTCAAGGAGCTTAAACTTCTCCTCTTTCTCCTCCTCCCCTCTCCCTTTCTCCTTCTCCTCCTCCACCTCCTCCCTGTCCTGGTCTTAGGAAACCCCCTTTTCCCTGCAGAAGGACTCGGTGGTCTTTGGGGGCTGTGGGTGTGCTCTGACGGGAGCAGGAGCTGGAGGAATAAGAGCTCTGAGTCGTGTGGGGGTCGCAGAGGCTGGGATCTCAATGGCACAGGGACCCAGGCAGACTCGGAGGAAGTGCCTTCCCCAGAGGTTTGGGAAGAGAGGAGAAAACTTTTCCCTGACCACCGCCCACCACCCACCTGCACTGCCTGCTCCTGGTCCCACTGTGGAGAGGGCAATGTAACACAGACTCTCCCTTCCATGGATCCCTTCATCCTCCAAGGGTGTGCTCTGGTCTCCACCTCCTCCAAGAAGTTTCCCTGACTGCGCCCACTGTAAAGGCGCATCCTCCTCTGGTGCCTGCCAGGTTCTCTCTTTCAGGGCTTGTCTGTCATCTGGGAGGTGGGGTGACCGCCCCCCCTCCCAGCCAGGTGGCAGCTACCCAAGAGTGGGAGCCGTACTCGTCCTTATGGGCTTCTCTGTGGTCCTGGAAGTATTCAGCGAGTGGGTGTCGGTGGATGGGCACCAGTGCGGGCTTCCGGCAGTCAGAGCTCTACTCCTGGAAGAGAAAGCCTCTGAGAACCAGTGGACGGAGGCATAGGCTCTTGCTACTGAGTGGGTCGGATGGTCTCCATTTTTACATTTTCTTCGGGTCCTCCTTAGCCTGGACCAACCTGCTGTCTCCAGTTACATCTGTTCAGCTCTGCTAAGCCGCACTCCGTGTCCTGTTCCTCAGGCATACCCGCTCAGTCCCCACGACCATGCCTGTGCTCACACCACCCCCAGCCTCCGGAACGAGCACTCTGCCCAGGCCTGATGGTTCTCCTGATTCAACCTGCGCCCTCAGGCCAAGTTCAAATGTCCCCTCTTCTACGGAGGGGCCTAACGTGTTCATGAACCTTTCCATCCCTTATCTTGCTACAGCATTTACAGTCCTAACTACCTCTCCTGTGTGTCCTCTGATTGGTTCATGGGGACCTAAGTTTATGCCTTTCACAGGGATGGTGTGCGTGGGTGCGCCTGCACTTTCTGGTACGTGTGGACTGGGCCTCTCTGAGGCTATGGTTCTGTTGAGCCCAGCAATCAGGAGAGATGCTCATGGCAAGTCCCTGGGAAGATGGTGATGTCCATGTGTCTAGTTTACAGCTCCTCTTGGTACCTCTTTCTGCATTTCCCCTATCTGACCCATCCAAAACAACCACATCCCTTATGCTCTCTGCCCCTGGTGTTCAAGTTCTGCTCTTTGCCACTCTTGCCCTCCTCTGAAGGGGTCCTTGATTCAGCACTGAGACGATGTCCCCCTCTCTCCTCCCTCAGGAAGAGGGTTTTATAATAGGAACCCAATCGCCTGTGAAGGTTTTCCGGCCTCCCCTTGGTCAGTGGGTTAGGACTTCTCCACAGAGTGACCACTCGCTGGCAAACATTTAGTGAGCACCTACTGTATGCACAGGACTGTGCTGGGTTTTAGAGAGAGAAGGGAGATTTTTTCCTGGGGCATGGTATTGATCTCAGGGATCTCAGAGTTGAGCTTAAAGAGGGAGGTAGATGCAGAAACAGACAAACCACATGAAGAATCAGGCAGAGGTGAAACTGCCTGGACCAGGCATCTGCAACTGACCCATTGTGCCCTTGGTCCCAAGCCCAAAGAAGCCCCCTGCGGTAAACAAACAGTTTAAGGAAAGCACAGGGAATTAGAATTTTAAAAACCTTCCAGCGGTAATAAAATCTGGGGTGTAAAATGGGTTAGGAAATTTATTTTTTCAATATATGATTTTTTCCCCCCTCTCCTCTGAAAATCCACATATCTATTTCCCTTCAGGTTGGGGCTCCTTTAAATGGTTTTATTAAAAAAATCATTTACTGTGGGCTTTTTAGTTCAACTTTAACTGGACCGGGTGGAAATTAAAAAAAGGATATTTTAAAAATAAATTATATAAATTACAGCCCTAATTATAAAGGAACTTTTAAAAATGTATCCAAGCATTAAAAGAAAATCTTTTTTTAAAAAAAATGCCCCATTTCCCTGTTCCATTGCAGGAGCATAATTTAGATACTTTTAACAAATCCTCATCCTTTGGAAGAAGCGGGCTCTCCAGGCCCATTTGCCTGTGTCTCTTTCTGCGTGCTATTATTATTTGATAACTTTGGGCTTAAATCTGCATGAGAGCCAATTATCTCTCTTTGTCATCAAGCAGGCTTGCTGTTCGGCAGTGGTTTTTATAGTACAGTAAAAGCCTTCCAGAGCCTGGAGGAGGTGGGTTTGCGATTCTCCCAGTGACTTCCGTTATCCCCCCCCCTTTTTTTTCTGTTTTTGTTTTTCATCATTTTCCAATGCAACAAGCTTTTCTCCCCCAGCGACATGCCTCTCTCCGCTCCTTCTGCCAGGCTGTTCCCTGCCCTGATCTCCTTCCTTGAGGGGCTCGTCCTCTTGAGGTCTTTCTCTCTTGACCAAGTTCTTCCTGCACAGAAGTGTTGGGAGTTGGCATTTCTTGGCCCACTCACCAAAGGGAGCCTAAAGCACGAGTCACGCTCTCTTTCCTTCTGAACTAGTGGAGGTGGCATGGTGAGTACGGCGCTGGAGGGAAGCAGGGACGCCCCATTCACGGAGTTGACTGTCGGAAGGGAAATGTAGGGAAGGCTTGCATAGGGTCAGTCCCTTAGCCATCAACCAAGGATGTTAGAGATGGCGGAGCCGCCCTCCTGCCTGGGGCCTGGAGAGTTCTGGGGCCGTGGGCCTTGCAGGCTGCTGCTCTTATCCCCCCCACCAAGAGAAGGGAAGACACAATGATCAGAAAGAAGAGACAGAGGGGCACCTGGGTGGCTCAGTGGGTTAAGCCTCTGCCTTTGGCTCAGGTCATGATCCCAGGGTCCTGGGATCGAGCCCCATATCGGGCTCCCTGCTCAGTGGGGAGCCTGCTTCCCCCTCTCTCTCTGCCTGCCTCTCTGCCTACTTGTGATCTCTGTCAAATAAATAAATAAATAAAATCTTTAAAACAAACAAACAAATAAATAAATAAAATCTTAAAAAAACAAAGAAGAGACAGAGTTTCATAAGGTTGGGGGGGGGGGCGGGACCTCGGCCCGACCCTGAAAAGACAGGATTGGAGAAAAGGAAAGGTGGTCCCTGACAGCGGAACAGCCTGATCAGAGGCAGGAGGCAGTCTGGAGGAAGAGTACTTCATCCCATGGGCAAGCTGCGATCTGGTCCGCCATCACCACCGCTGTGTCCCTGCCGCCTGGACTGGGCTGGGTCCCCAGAGGCACTAGGTGCACGTCAGTGGAATGAACGCATGATGAGGGGATGAAGGGAAACGATAGAGAGGCTTAGATGAGGAACGGTTTAAGGTGTCAGACGTTTTTTGGTTCCAGATAGCAAACTGCCTCTTCTGGCAAAAAAAATCATTTCCTGACTTGGTGCCCTCCTTAGCACAGAGCCCCTGCCCCTGCCTACCCCGTGCACAGGGTCTTCTCCTCTGCCCCCTTCCAGACCTGCGTGCCCGCTGTTCCCTCAACCAGAGGGCTCCACCCCACCCGCCTAGACCATTTCCCATCACTTTTAGGCATCCTTTCCTCCTGGAATTCCTTCTTGACTCCCCAGGTCCAAGTCAGGCCCCCTGAGGGCCTCTGTCCACACTAACTCTTGTCATCACGCTGACTCTAGCCTGGTTTGTGGCCAGTACGGATCCCCAACCCTGGCCACACACCGACCTTACGTCCGTGTGGACATTTCACACTGAATGTAAATTACTGTCAGCGGCCTCGAGGGTGAAGTACGTGTGGACCGGGCACCGCAGTCCGCATTTTCTCTAAGTTCCGGCATCATTCTTCAAGCCGAGTCTAGGAGGCAGTGAGTGACCTGCTCAAGGCTAAAGCCCGGGGTCAGGGGAGAAGGCCCATTTACACCCCAGGCAGATCTGGTTCCAAAGCCTTAGCCATTTCCATTGCTCTACTGGCCACGAGGGGCTTGGGCTCAGACGGGGGGGTCAGACCACAGCTGGCACGGCGTGGTGCCCGACTTTTGCCATCATACACCCTCACTGAGGGCTCAGCACCCAGGGTACGTCACTGAGATCCTCCTCCCTGGCTCTCCCCTTGACCAGCCTTTCCTCTCCCAAGAGCAGCATCAGGACACTAATGTGGCCTCTGTTGTCCCCTTGTGAGACTGCGGAGCCCTGAGAGGCCATGGGGACAGCACCACCTACTTCTGGTATCACATCCCATCGCAGCATGGGAGGGGCTGGCTCTGCAGACCTCGGCCTCCCACCTAGTCCCTGAAAACCCGGAAACCTGTGGGGGTGAGTCACTCCCTCTCCTCGTCCTGGCTGGAAGGCTGGCATGGGTGGCTGAGTGCCCGGCCCCTCTCCCCCCTGCCCCCCTGAGAGTACCCGGAGCTCCAGGCCTCCCAGCCACCAGCCAGCTGTCTGCCTTTGGAATTGGGGTACAGCTGTGTTCCTGCTGGAGGGCACTCATTTTATTTTTCCAATGAGGGCTTCCTGGAAGGTGATGGGAAACTCCCTGGTTTTTGCAGCAGGTATTTAAGGGGAAGTGATAGTTCCAGATTGGCTGCTGGGCAGGGGTGCGTGGGCCCTCCTGGAAGGTGCTTGACAGAGGAGAGCTCCGGCCGCCTTCCCTATCACTCAGCCCACTTTGGGGATGGGCCCTCAGGGCCAGTATCCTGTTGCAGTTTAGCAAGAGGGTCATGTGTCTGGGCAACCTCTCTGTCCCTGGCAAACCAGGACACTGGTCCAGCACCTCGTCTAACACATTCTCTAACTGTCCCCAGGGAGCAGAGCCTCTGGTTGGCCATGGTATCCCGCTCCCCGCCTTCTCTTGACTCCCTGACTGTGGGGTCTAGGAAATGGCTTGTGGGGACTGCCTGATAGAGCACACAGCTGGGTGATTGAGAGCTCCGACTTTGGCTGGGGCATATGCCATGTGGCGACACCCGTTCTGTGGGCCCTCCCAGCCCTGCCAGCCCTGGGAAGATGCCTTCAATCCCAGGTGTGGGTCCATCCGCCTTACACAGGATTCCCTACAGCCGATCATCTGAGTTCTTCTAGAAGCTGGAGGGTAGCGGGGTAGGGAGGAAGCAATTTCCTGGGTTGGGGGAGCTGTAACCGGGGACAGTTTGTAATGGTGTAAAAGATGATGTTGGGACTTGGGGGAGGTGTCTCCCGGCCTCCAGGTGTGTGGCCACTGTGTGGGTCTGACTGGGTGGGAGCTGCCCCTACCACTCTCCCTCCCCTGGTCACCCTGGCCTTGATTCAGTGCTAGCCCCTCTTGGGATCTCTGTGGCCCCCCGGGGAAAGCCCATTTGGGGGCTGCTCCCTGGCCTCCCACGGCTGGCCGGCAGGCAGGCGGGTGGGCGGGCAGGCAGAATATTACCCCTAAGATAAATGAAGAAGACTTTCAGCCCTTATTGGATTATAGTTTTTATTGAACTTTATAAATTCCAATTAGCAGAGCCCTGGGCCATAAGCGACACACAGCCCGTGGCTCACTTTATGGCGTGATTATGACCCTGTTTATCCTCCCCTGAACGAGAAGTATTAATGGAGGAAACGAAGGAAAGGGAACCCAAGAATACATAAAAACAGATATTGGTGACACAGAGATAGACAGGATCAGAGAGAGAAAACGACAATCTCCGGGCAGGCGACGGGGCACAAAGGACCAGGGATTTCGAGAAAGCCACGTGGTCGCAGCCAGCCTGCTGGGATGCCCTTCTGGCTTCCCTTCGAGCACAGAGAGCCCCCTCGACCCCCGATGGCTGCTGGGTCCTGGAGAGCACCTCCCACCCCGTCCTCCACAAGCAGTCTTGCTCTGGCTGGAGTTTCATTTACAAAGTCGGGGTCCTGGTTTTTGCACTTGGGGGCTGGCAGCCAGAGCCTCACAAGACCCTGACTCTAGCCCAGCAGCTGGAGGGCCAGTGGAGTTTCCTTCATGCTTCAGAGGAGTCCCTTGCCCTTTGAGAATCCGACGGACACTAAAGGCACTCTTCCTAGAAAAATGGCCGCGGGACACACAGAGGCATGAATAGACCCACTCACGGATGCCTAGACGCATATACACATGCCCGTCTTCATACAACTTCAGGAGATCCTTAGATCTCTGAAAACGGATCGTGGATCACCCCCCACTCCCGCATCCCCCACAGCTACAAGACTGAGCATCAGATTAAGAATCCTTGAGCTTGGGGTGCCTGGGTGGCTCCGTCAGTTAAGTGTCTGACTATTGATTTCATCTCAGGTCATGATCTCAGGGTGGTGAGATCGAGCCCCTTGTCGGGCTCTGTGCTCAGTGCAGAGACTGCTTGGAATTCTCTCACCCTCTCCCTTGCCCTCTGCCTCTCCCTCCATGCTCTAAATAAATAAAATCATATATATATATATGATTTTATATATATATATACACACACATATATATGATTTTGTATGATATATGTATATATGTGATATATATACACATATACATATATACATATATATCTATCAAGGATTTCATATATATATATTCATATATATCTATATGATATATATCATATATATCATGAAATCCTTGAGTTTAATGGAACCAAGACCTGTCTCCTGTTACTTCCCCTTGGAGGTGCTAAGCACAAGCCTGGCCACAGCAGGGATATCCCCTGATGTCACCTGGGTCTCCTGTCTCCCTGAATGCTCAGGTTTGTCCCCACCTACTGCACTTTAAACCTTTACTAGCTGGGCCCCAGAACAGCGGCTGGTGAGAAGAGAGGTATGAGGTGAGCTGGTGGATTTCTGAGCTGACAGGGTCAGAGATGGCCACGCTCTCCCACATCCACACCCTCACATGCCTTGCTGCATTTCCTGGGGAAGAAGCATGCTCAAGGACGGTGTACTTTCCTCATTGCGTCTGACTTTGTTTGTAACTACCTCCGCCTTCTGTGGGTCATCTTTCTCTCAGCCTTCAGGGGAAGATTAAAAAAAAAAAAAATTCCTCCTATCAGCATTTTGCCGTTGTACGGAATCACTAACACCCATGTTCTGAGGAAGCTTTTGTAGTTTGAACAGGATGAAAAATGCTTCAGGTGTTCGTGTCTGCAGTGGTTTGTAAGTAAGATGCCGAGATCTGTGTGCCACCCAGAGCGTGTCTATCTGGCTGGGTCCATGAGGGTCCGTGGGTCCCCCCCAGTGGCCTGGGCCTTGCCTGCCCTTTGGCTGGGGCATATGCCATGTGGCGACACCCATTCTGTGGGCCCTCCCAGCCCTGCCAGCCCTGTTAAGTGCCAGACAGTTAAGTGTCTGACTATTGACACTTAACTGTGGACCCACTATGCCTCTGTGATTTCTGGAGCCCTGACGGGCATGGTCTTCCTTCAGATAAGAAGCGTGGGAAGTGTACCAGCTCCACGGTCACGAACTACCCCATGTTCCTGAACTACCCCAGCCAGGACTTGCCTGTTTCTTCAGGAGGGGGAGTGAGTAAGCCAGGGAACCTGAGCAGGGACTGGGGACTGGACTGAGGGGACGGATTCCTGGGCTGGAAGCCTGTGGGGAGACCGGGTGTTCTGTTGGGGCCTGGTGAGGGGGTCACTGTGGACATTCAGGCACCAAGATATTGCTGCTTGCACGCCCTCAGTAAAGAAAGAGCTTCCAGAGATGTCCAGGCTCTGGAGGAGGGAGGAGAGGCCTGCAGCCGAGGGATGTGTCCCTCATATTCCCTAGTCTGGACTTTCTCCCCGCCCTGAATTGGCTGGGTCTGACTCCAGAAGAATAGGCTGCTTCCCTTCCCTTCCCCTCCCAAGCTCCCCAAAACAGCCCCTTCCTCGGGCCCACACCTGGGGCACTTGGGCAGGGCCCGTACAGCAGAGCTGCAGAAACCACGCCCAAGGGGTGGGTGTGTTTGGCACCTTTCAGAGGACATGCCCAGCGATGTGTGGGTTACATCTTTTCATTCTCATTTTATGGTGTAGGAATGAGGGCTTAGAGAAGGACCTTTTGGAAAGCCGCAGTCATATCGCTGAGCAGTTCAGGGAATATATTGTAGATCTGGTTTCTCTGGTCCAGACGGGCTTTGGTTATCTGTTGACCCAACTGACCAAGTGCCATAGACTTTGGGTGGTCATATGGAGAATAAAGTGGGTTTTTCCCCCTGCATTGTTGAAGGGTGTGGGGGGCTGGGTCGATAGGGGGATAAAAACACTTGAGAGCAGAGCTGGGAGTCCAGGGGCCATTGGTGCTCTCTGGAAGCCCCATCTATGCCCGTGGGAGATGCTCCGTCCATGACTTAAGTGAGCAGAGTGTCAGAGTCAAAGCCTTGGGTGTCTGAGCACGGGTGGGCTGAGCATGGGGGTTTCAAAGTTCTCCTGGCCCCTTTGCCATCACCAGGAAAGCCCCTCTGCACATTGCCAAGGCCCTCCAGGCCCCTCATCATGGGAGGAGTCTTTCAAAGGACCAGGGAATCCCTGCAATCTTTTGAAACAGATGAAGACACTGTCTGCCCAGGCAGGGTCCTGTAACCCAGGGTGGGAGGGTCGGGGAAGGATGGGGGTGCGTCAGGGAGCTTCGGGCAGAGTGAGTGGAGAGCCCTCATGAAGCCCCCGGCTCCAGGCTCCCCTCTGCCACCAAGTAACTATGGCCCTGTCACTCCCCTTGCTTGGCCTTCCTCTCCTCACAGCAAAGAGACAGCGTTGGCAGGGCCGAACTCCGAGCCCAGTCTGAAATCCGCCAGATCCCCTCTCTGTTGTTTCAGGCACGAACACAAATGAGCACGTATGGAGAACTGTGGCAAGTAATAATGGCCCCCCAGCCCCCGCCCCGAGCACACGCGCTCTTTTCTCTCTTCATGCCTCTGTAATAGATCATACAGGATGGATTACATTAATTTTCTATAAACTATATCAACTTGAGTGACATGTCCTTAAGGGTTGGCTGATTGATATCTACAATGCAGTCTTATAATCTAAAATCATATTAATATTAATATTAAAGATTTTCTGTCCTTTACGCGCACCATTAAATCTGGAGTATAAGGTGAAATTGACAACATACATTTTGACAGCTTATCTATAATAAATATGCAAATCTTGATGCCCACATGTCATCACAGATGCACCGCGGCTCTCTGAAGATCAGAGCGTGCCTGTCTCCCGCGTGACATTTCCAGCGGAGGATCAGAGCACACGTCTGGACGGCAGGAGCAGCGCTGGGTGCGTCTTTGCCAGCGGTGACCCTGGCCTCTCCTGTCTGCCTGTGAAAACCTGTCCTTCATCCTGCCAAGTAGGCGGGAGGGCCTCAGGAGCCACAGTCCCAGAGACCAGGGGGCTCTGTCGCACGTATCCTCTGGAACACAGGAAAATCAAGCTTCCCTCTTTATTCTTCAGAAGTCACGAAGGGACTGGCTGTCTTCTGCAGCCTTCTGGGTGCTGCAGGTTCTGACCACTCAACACGGTTAAGAGTTAGGGCTCCTGTGTTGGCAGCCTTGGGGTCAAAACCCCATCTCGGCCCCTAACCTCTGCTCTTAACCTCCTGCATCAGCATCGGTTTCTGCATCTGTGAGACAAGAGGAACGGCACCTGCCTCGTGGTAGAAACGCGAAGGCTGAGAGAGTTCCTGCAAGCCAGATGCCCCGCAGACGTAGTGAAGCCTTGAGAAAGGGCAGCTCTTTGATTATTTTCGAAATGGGTTCCCTTCCCCCTGACCCGTGCCGCTCCTACCTGTTCCCATGCCCCTGCCCTTGCCACAATTCCGGAGTCTACCGCTTAGCAGAATGACCATCTTGGCCTCTTCCCTGCTGGCCTGTGCCAGATGTGAGCTCCAGAAGGCAGGAAGCACGCACTTCTCTGTGCCCCTAGCCCGACCAGGACCCAGGGAGAGCTGACGCGGCTGGGGGAGGAAGAGATTGGGACCACTGAGATTGGGATCTACTTATCTGTCCGCTGGGACTCTGCCAGGTCTGACCAGCCAGTGTGTGTGTGTGTGTGTGTGTGTGTGTGTGTGTGTGCACGTGTTGGAGAGGGGCAGAGAATGGAGCCTGTAAAAGGCACACTGCTCCTCACTCACTTTAGCAGGGAGGGTGAGAGAAGAGCTGAGGGAGGGCGCAGAGAAATTTTCATCCGGTGTAGGATTGTTTGTTTGAGAGAGCCCCGGGCCATCACGGAGGCCCCCCCCCAATCCCCCTCCTCACTTTACACCTGCTGACAAGGCAACAGGACCCGCCAGAGGCCCTGGGGCCATATCTCTGATCTCTGGCTTCTTTCCAGCCTCTCTGAGCTCACTCTCCAGGGCAACATGCAGTCTCCCTGGTCTCCCCATCAGTTTGATCCGCCTCTAGTTTCCAGCACTGCCTTCACCTCGTCCCTGTGTCCCTTCCTCCAGGAAACTATCCCAATCAGTCCAGCCACGCTGAGCACTTCTGTCTGAACTCCGCTGTGTGAAGACCCGCAAGATGATGTTCGTTGTGACATCCCCTTGCATCGTTCTGTAACTGGTTGGCAGTGCACAGCCTTGTTCTCTCCAACTAGACTGAGAATGTGGGGGGTGGGGACAGCTTTACTTCCCTCTGTTTCCCAGAGGGTTACCATGTGGCTGGGCACGGGTGCACATGTTCTGGGTTTGGACCTTCAGGATCCGGGTCAGAGTAGGAACAGACACAGGGACTCCATGGATCTGGTGAAGCCTTAAGAGGTTCATTTGTTAGGTCGCCTGGGTGGCTCAGTTGTTTAGCGTCTGTTTTTGGCTAGGGTCATGATCCCAGGGTCCTGGGATGGAGGCCCGCATGGGGCTGCTTCTCCCCCTCCCACTCCACCTGCTTGGGCTCCCTCTCTCACTGTGTCTCTCTCTGTCAAATAAATAAATAAAAATCTTAAAAAAAAAAGAAAGAAAGAAAGAAAAGAAAAAGAGGTTCATTTGTTGGGCATCTCTTGAAAGATCAGAGTTGGCCTGGATCCACTCTCATGCTCTTTCGGATCTCTTTTGGGGTCTGGAGCAGAGCTCAGGGGGACCCTAGGTGTTCTTCTGGGATCCCAAGAAATCCATTCATAGCCCCACCTCCCCTGCAGGGGTCATCAGAGTCCTGGAGGAAGGCCCACTGTTTATCCCTTATGTCCGCCATATGTTTCCATCCCTGAGCGGTGTCCAGCTCCAGGATCCTGAGACACACAGCCACAGGTCCAATTCTGACCAAGGGTGAGAAGTTTGGTGACCCAGCTTGGGGAGACAGGCTCGCTGGGGGAGTATCACTAGCAGGCAACTGCCCAGTGTGGTTCTGGGAAATTCAGACACTTCATGGGATGCTCAGCAACGGCCTCCTACCGCTTAGGCTTTGAGTGGTCCTGGGGAGAGGGAGAGACGCCCGTGGTCTGCTGAGAGGACTCCCAGTTTGAGGGCGTTCCTGGCTCCGCTGCTCTTTGTCTCCCCCCAAATCTCCTGCCACCAACCCCTCCTGGTTCTTCATCCCCGTGTGAAACTGGAGTCTCTACACTGTCTTTAACAGAGCATGACGGGTCCACCATCTACAATTGAGAAGTCAACAAGAGGGGAAGAGAGGAGGCATGGAGGAGAGGAAAGAGTGGGTGGCTTTGGGCAACTCACTCAGGCTTGCTGAGCAACCACGACCTCCACGCTGCCCGGACCCTTCAGTCCCGCATTTATTAAATCTTCCGATGGACTGCTGCTGTGAATGAGTTACAGGAGCTCTGCTGGGCGCAGGGGAGGAGACAGACCCTGCCGGGCACCCTTGAGCCCGTCTTCCGGGCTGTTGAGGAGGTTCAATGAGCTAATATTTGATTATCACCGGGCACAGTGCCTGGCATAGAGCAGTACTCCCTAAATGTGAGTTCTTCTCTCTGCCTTGAATGAGTCACATCTGGTTGGAGAGAAAAAGCCGCTTAAAGTAGGACCAGAAAATATTATGGGGGAGGGAGAGGTAAGGAAGTGGGTCAGGTTGCAGGGGTGCCTATGCTAGTGGTGTTGGTGGCTGCGGGGTGACCAGGTGGGTGGGAAGAAGGGAAACGGCCAATTGCAGATGGCTTCAAATACCAGCCACAGGAATAAGGATTCCATGGTCTTTTAAAAATCCCTTTCTGTCTCCCTCCTCATTCATCTCTTCCCTGCCCTGCCTCCTTGCCTCCTCCTCCCTCCTCACCCTCCTTCCTTCTCCTCCCCACAATTAACCCCAGGCTGTCCTGATTGCTCCTGGCTTAGACGAACGCCTTCCCCCTTTTCCCATCCCCCCTCTTCTCTCTCTCTCTCTCTTTCTCTTTTTATTTGTGTTGACTTGACTTGACAAGCCCTAATCCCTGACTCAGCTCCCACTTCTTGTTAAACCAAAGGTAAATTCTCGGCCGGCGGGGCGGCCTGGAGCAGGAGGATCTAGACCGCGGAGCAGCCGCGGGAAATATTGATATTAGCCGACCTCTGGCGCCGGCCGCCCGCGGTGAAAATAGGACGCGGGGCCAATCAATTACCGAGCCATTAAGGGCAGGGAGAGGGGAGGAGAAGAGAAAGCGTGAGCTCCTCCATCCCCTCCCCTGCACGGGCCATCGGCCACCCCCCCCCTCCCCCACGCCCCGCCTAGCCACTGCCCCGGGGGTGACGAGCTGCGTCCAGCGCTCCGCTCCCCGTGCGCTGCGGCGGCGGTGGCCCCTGGCGGTCAATGTCAGTGATCTCAGCGGGTGACTGGAGACCCGGCGGGCCCGGGCGGGGGTGGGGGGCGGCGCTCCAGTCTCCACCGCTCGGGCCCATCCCGCTGCGGGCTTGCCGCTGTCTTTGTCTGCGCTTCCCTTCCTCTCCCCGGGGCTTCTGGATCTCCAGCCCTTCCTTCCTCATCCTGCCCTCCTCCTTTTTCTCTTTGTTACAACCTCTCCTCTTTCCCTGGTGCCTCCTGCTTCTCTGACCACTCCTCTGATGTGTCTCTGCCTCTGCCTCCCTCCTGAGCTGGCCACTGGGTGGCTCCTGCCTCCCGTCCCCGAGTGTGCTCTGAGAACTGTGGGGACTGCCCCCCCCCCCCCCCCCCGTCGCCACCAACTGCCAGATTTCCCATTAACACGTGTCCTCACCAGTAGGAACCAACATCAGGCCCTTCTGATTTGGGGTTAATGACTCCTGGGAATCCTTTCCATTTTTAATTTGCTCCTTCTAACTCAGACTACTGCCCTATGTTAGGACCCCCACATCTAGATGGGGGCCAGTTGTGCTCATGGCAGACAGAGCCTCTCTGCAGGTGGGTTTCTGGGGGTGCGCAGAGGGGAGTGGGAACAACCTTGCATGTGTGTGTGTGTGTTTGGGGGGGGTGGTTCTGGTGTCTGTGACCAGCTTTGTACAGCTGGAGGTTGAGCGTGGGGCCACACAGATTCTGGATTTGAACAAATTTTTAACGTTTCTCCTGAAAGCAGCCTGTGGAGCTGGCACCTTCCATCCCAACAGAGGAGAGAATCTTCTGGTTTCTTGAGTTGACCGTTTCTAGGGGGTGGGGAGAGAGTGGGCTCATTTGTCAGTATGTGAGCTCATTTCGTGACTGGTTGATTGGTCTCCAGTATCTCCTGTAAATTCCGTGGGTTCTTAGATAAGCAAAGGGGATTGAGGAAATCTTAAATTTTATCAGAGATGGTGTTGGAGGGAATAAACGGTACTTTTTCACTTTAAAGAAGGATCCCGCATTTTACAAAATTTTAAAATAAAATTATTTAATTTTAATTTATCTAATTTAATTTATTTAATTAATTGGCCTGTGTTTAACCGGGCCTCTGGGGGCTCTGAGGAGCACTGAAGTTAGAGCACCACTGACCTCAGTTATCCCCGCAGCCCTGGAAGGCAGGTGCCAGGGAAATGAGGCTACTTTTTACCTCTGGAGGAGCAGTGGCAGAGAAGCACGGCGCGGCAGATGGCAGCAGGGCCTGGGATAGGACTATTCCTAGTTTTTGTGTGAGGCAGGCTTTAAGGGTGTTAGAGGGTACATTTTATTTCAACTCACAAGCTCCCTTCAAAGGAGGTAAATATGATACGGAGGGAGGTGACGGACATTTGTGGGGCTGTGGGTCTGCTTGTGACCTGTAGGGTTATGGGATTCTTGAGCTCCTCTGGCCAGCGTTCAGTGCTTGGGAAAGGGGGAGCCACTTGCATGATAAGTAGGATGATTCTTTACAACTGATTTTTTAATTAGACCATTGAAAGCAGCCTGTGGAGTGGCACCTTCCATCCCAACAGCTCACCTCAGGGTTTTGCCAGGCACCCTCCAAAATGTAGACTCTGAGATCCCCGTCCTGACAAAGGGGTTCCAAAGCCCAGAGAGAAGGGACTGCTAAGTCCTTGGGAACCTCCTGGGAACAGCTTTGGTGTCCACTGGGTATAGTTTGAATGCCAGCTCTGCCCTTTATGTGCAAGTCCTGTAACCTGGGCATCCCGAAAGAGCTCAATTTGTAGGGTGTGGTCACCGCTCCAGTTCTCTGAGAGCTTGGGAACAACCTGCTCTGCTGCTCTGAGGCTCAGTCTCCAGCCCTATACGGCGAAAAGTCAAACGAGAAGGCTCTCCAGCTGCAACACACCATGGTTCATACTATTAATGAGCGTACTACCCCAAAGAGCGGAACATCAAGTAGAAGGCCCTCCACCCACAGCAACAGCTTTCCCACTGTCCCCACCCCGTTTCAGGAAGATGAGCACCAAGTCCTTCACAAATAAGCACAATTGTTAAGAAAACAGCAAGTGCTGTGCTTTGTAGGGGACACCAGTAGCCCCAAACACACCCTGAGCTCCCTGACACTTGGTCGCCATCACTCCATCCTGCGACCTCTGGCTACAGGAAGCCTTGCTGGCAGAGGAGGCCCAGTGTGCAGACCCTGTTGGACCCAGGTCACCAGCTGGGGCCCACGAGAGCAGGCGAGGTGCTCCAGCCTCCTCCAAACATCCTTTGTTTTTTTCTACCCTCTATTTCCCAGAAACCAGAGTTCATTAAAATCCTCCATTTTCTGAGAACTTGGGCTAATCAAGGTTTTTATGTAGCATTTGTTTTTTTTTTCCGGAACAGTAAACTGAACTGACGTTTCCTCAAAGAGCCCAGAACTTCGTGAAACCGCTGGGGTAGGACCTGATCTTTGGAACTGGAACATCAGACCGTGCTGGGGGACAAACCGGATGTGCCCCTGAAAAAAACAGGGCCAGTAGTGGGGGAGATGGGGGAGGGATGCGGCTTGCTTTCTGGGCTCTGGGGGGGGGGGGATAAAATGTTTCCTAGTGTCATCTCCAACCTACAATCTCAGTGCATTTTCCTGCTCCTTCTGCGCGAGTGCTGCCTCCTCCTCCCAGCGGCTCTGGCCACAGGCTCTTGACATCACTCTCGTCCACCTTCCACCAGCCTGTGGACTCAACCACACAACTTTGCGCTCGATTTCAGACTGTCCCGGGTTGCTCCTTAAATCTGCTCAGGGTGTACTCTATTCTCCAACCAGATTTTAGATTCTGTTAGGCCAGGAGAACTCACGGGTCCCCGCGGAGTTTTAACACACCATAGGCCCTGGGTAGATACTTCAAATCACAGACAAGGAAGCGCTAATAGCATCCTCACAGGTCACTGAGTCTGACCTTTGGGTCGCGGCTGAAGGAACCGAGGCCCAGGACTGCAGAGTGACTTGGTCAAGACCTTGTAGGTGGTGTCAAAACAAGAAAACCGAGCCTTGGCAAAACTGGTTTTCTGGTCAGACACAACATTAAGGTGTTTGGGAGAACGGGAATTCAGAAAAAAAAAAAAAAATGTAATGAGAGCTTCAATTGCTAGAATCTCTTTGGAAGCCAACGTCAGTCAAAATGCAGAATGCTCAAATCTACTGAAATAATTTCACTTGGAGAAATTTATTCTACAGGTGGAATCGTACATGTGTATAGTGCACGTGCACGGAGATATTGACGGTGTGTGAATTGTAATGAAATAAAGCAAAACTAGAAAGAATCTGATTGTCTATCCGTGGGGCCCTGGTAACGATAAGGGAGTGCATATCTGGACAACTAAATACTCAGCAGTTATTGAATGGAGTAAGTTGATACTCAGGCAGGAAAGATCCGGATCTGGAAAGATCCGAGACATACTCGAAAGTCAACCATCAAGGTGCACAGGAGCCTGGGGACCATAATCCAACCTCCATGACAGAAAGCGCCTGTGGGTGTGTTTGCATATGCCTGTGTGTACTTGACGTATTTCTAGAAGAATACCTAGGAAACCACTCCTTCTGGTGAGTGGGATGGGGTCTCAAATGGAAGGGAGAAGCATGCTTTGTTTTATACACCTCTTTGCACTTTTTACCATGTGCGCGTGTTATTTTATAATAATAATAATAATAATTTTAAAACCTCAACACTGTAGTCTCTTAGCTCAGCATTTCCCCCCACAGTACCAAGCCACCTCTCGTGCTGTTATTCTTCTTTAAATTGGTAACTTGGAGTCTAATTGACAAAGTTTCAAGTAGGTAATAAACAACAAACATGCCATCTGCTCTTAGCACATCCCACAATTATTTTCCCAGGGGACTGAGGCTCTAGGGTAGGACCCCCACATGTGAAAGGAGATACAGTGGGGGTTAAGAACCAGACTCTAAAGACTGTTGTTGACCAGGCAAGTCTTTCAAGTGCTCTGTGCCTCAGTGTCCTCATCTGTAAAATGGGGATAGCAACAGTTCCAGTCTCCCAGTGTTTGTGGGAGAACGGATGCCATAATGCACAGATCTGGCTCTGGAAGTGCTTGGGCGGATGACACTGACTTCTTCCTCTCATCCAGGGAGCCCGCTTCTGGCCTGAGAGGCAAGCAGGACACAGAACTCCCCATCTGTCCAGTGCTCCGTCCCAGATGGCATGGGTCAAGGTGCCCATGAACCTGCAGACACTGTCTTTGACCTTGGGGAGCCCAGTCTTGGCCTGATGAAGTTTAGCATGCTCATCACACGAGGGAGATTTATGGGGAAGCAAATAAACAAAGGAGCATCCAAACGGTTCGGCACCAGCTCCCATATCAAGGAAACCAGAGAGGAGTGGAGGCAGGGGAACTGGAATTGAGAGAAGGCATTCTGAGCTGGGTCTCTTCTGCCTGCTCTGGCTCCTCTGCTCCCACGCTCCCTGTACCTTTTCTTATTCTGGTGGATCCTGCCTCCTCTCCTGATTAAAGTCTCTCCTTGCCCCTTTGGGGCTGCATGAAAAAAAAAAAAAAGAGAGAAGGCATTCTAGGAGGTGAGACAACCTGTTGCCTTGCCTTCCTACAGAAGCTTCTGGACTTGTTCTGCAAGCAGCTGGTGGATTTCTGGAAAAGCAAGGGCTGACCTTTTGAGGGAGACCGTGATGTTGTGCTGGTGGTAGGACAGGGACCTAGATTCAATTCCTAGGGGACTGGCACCCAATTACCACGCAGTAGCCACCCCAGCTTGGCCACAGACTTGACTTTTTCAGTGTCTTCACCTGAAAAGAAAAGGTGCCTGGGCCTCACCCCCAGGGACTGATTCAGTCAGTGAGAAATGGGGTGTGGAGGGAGGTGGAGACCCACAGCCTTGGTCCCCAGGGGCTGCCTTGGACCGTTCTGTGGGTTTTTCAAGCAGTCCACACACAGAGTGGATGACAGTCCCTGCACAGATTCAAGGTCTTTGGGTTACATCAGTGTTGACACATGGCCTCGTGGTTGTATTGTCCCTAAAGACCGTCCATCTTGCCGAGGACAGTGGGCCAGACTCTTTTCCTGAACTTCGGATGGAGGTGTCATAGTAATTACTTATCAATAATAAGACTAAATACATGAGCTCTTCAGACATATGATTTCCTGTAAGTCTCACTGTAATCCTGTGAGGTTCTTACGGTTATTGTGTCTGTTTACAGGGGAGGAAACTGAGGCAGAGAGAGGTCATGGACCTTGCCTGAGGTCCCTGATGAGTCCTCCAGCCCGCCAGCACCTCTGCCAAGTGCCACTTCAGTAGTCCCTCAGTCCCAAATAGACATCCCCCTATTGGACAGGACAGGGCTGTCCCCCTGTGCTACCCTGATTGTGCGTGATCTCATGCAAGGTCTCCAGTCTCTGTAGCCTCAGGAGATGAAACCATCCTCCCACCCCACCCCCACCCCCAGCCTGCTCGGGGAGGTGCTTTGAGCACAGAGAAGGGCTTGGCAGGGGTAGGCAACACCCTCCCATCCCTGAAGGAGGGTGGGAAGCTGAGATAGGAGAATCTTCCTCAGCATCACATTTCCCTCCTGGGGCGCCCCGCTTTGTTTCCCTTCCTTTGTTCCCCTTCCTCCTTCTGCTGGTGACGTGGTCACCTTCCCAGGAGATAATGCTTGTGCGGCTGTGTCCTGACAAGCCCTTTCGGCCCTATCTCTAATCTTCTCTGGGTTTAGGATTAATAGACTTTTTCCTCGTTTGGGATCAATAAGTACAGGGGCGGGGGAAGGGAAGGAAAAAAGTCAGCAGGATTTAAAAAAAAAAAAAAAAAAAAAAAAGGACTGATAAGAATCTGGTCCAGGTCGTCAAACCCTGGTGTTGCTGGTTAGTATCTTTCAGCTGGGGGTGTGCAGGCAAGGGACAGGTGAGCCTCGGGAAGGTGTCTGGCCTGGGAGCTGGGTGAGGGCTGCCTGTGGGACAGCAGGAGCTGGGTGAAGTCACAGACTTGTTGAGGGGGCCCCGGGGACCCTCAGTCTCAGGCCAGAGCAGGTTCCAGCCTGAATCTCTGCCCAGGAAGCCTCTCTGAGTCCTGAGCTGCCTGTCCCAACAACCTGCCATGTGCTAGAAGCCCTTTCTCTCCAGAAGCTGGTCCCCACCATGTGGGAGCAGGTGTCCCAAACTGCCTCCTTCCAGGCCCCTAGGATTCCTAAAGGGTGTGGACCATTGAGCTGAGTTTCCCAAACCGGAGTCCAAGAACCCAAGCTCTTTCCGGGTATTTCACGAAGTTGAGTGGTAATGACACATGTCCCCTTGATGAGGCTGCCGGGTAGCAGCGGGGTGTGTGTGTGTGTGTGTGTGTGTGTGTGTGTACACAAAGAGTACCTCACTGCTTTGAGCAAGAATCCTATCCACTCGGCTTGGCTAACACTGGTTGCTGCATGCCGATCTGCAGCTCTGATTAGCCTTTGATTAATAAAAAATGGGGAAGGAAATCAATTATTTATTTAATAACAGCAGTTTATTTTAAAGGCAAAACCTTTAAGAAAGCCGAGAACTCGGGGATGGGAGGGAACCAGGGAGGGTCATCAGAGCGAGGAGCTGGGGAATGGAGGCTTTCCATCACGGGGCAGGTGCCGTCCTGTGCCCAGGCTGGAGGGCCCGTGCCGGCGGGGCTTTCTGGATGTGGGCTACACGTGCCGCGAGTGCGGGGAGCCCGTGCAGCCGCAGTCTGGAGTCACAGGCCAGTGTGAGGACAGGGGGTCAGGGCACTGTTGGGTAGCTTGGGTGATGCATGATCGAGGCCCGTCCCTAGCTCCTGTCAGGACCTCTCTGTTACTTCTGGCCTTAATCTCTTGTGCGCCCACCCCAGGCACTCTCCTCCAGCAAGGGCCTGGGCATGTGGTCCCTGGCTACCAAGGGCAGCTCGTATTCCTCGAGCACTTACGCTGGCTTCCCTCTGCCTGTCCATGCTGGGGCCTGCCGCCTGGCCTAGCCAAGGCCAGCTCCTCTCCCCGTTCCTCCGATGGCCTTCTCCTTGTGGAGGGCACTTCTGCTGATCTTTGCATTTTGAAACCATATCCATTCATCAAGGCAAAGATCCGCAGGACACCCCGCAGAGCGGCTCCCCACGTCGACCCTTAGTCCCTTCGGGAGACAACCTTTCTTCTTTGGAACCTTCCTTGCACTTTGAATGTGCCTTTCTGTGGCGGTTTGGGAAAATGTGGCTTTGTATTTTTATTTCTTTGTAGGTATTTTGAGGGCAGGGGCTGTGTCTCCGTCACCTTTGTGACCCCTGGCCAGGGTGTGTGGAGTAATGGACGGAGGGGTGGATCCTATCTTTTGGGGAGACTGGTCCCCCATTTACATCTGAAATCGCTTTCAGATTAGAGCACAGATCTTGAAGGGAAATGATGATAGCTTCTTTGAGGGATTCAAAGGAAAAATATGCTTTCACACTTGAGATAAGCAGATTAGAGCACAGGGGTCACGAATTTGACTTTTTATGTTCTGGAAGATAAGGAAGGAAAAAATGGTCAAGTGACCAGTGTTAATTTTCTGACAAAAACGAACCTAGCCGTTTGTCCATTGACATACCTGCTCTCCTCCCTTGACAACGATATTCAAACTCGGTTTTCTCATCTGTCAACTGGGATGGAAATTCCTAACCCACTGTACTTCCCCAAAAGAGAAAGTGCTCTGTGTGTGGGGCAGGTATTATCTATTTAGGTAATTATTGATTATCTAAAGTTACTGTCTTGGGGCGCCTGGGTGGCTCAGTGGATTAAAGCCTCTGCCTTCAGCTCAGGTCATGATCTCAGGGTCCTGGGATGGAGCCTGCTTCCTGCTCTCTCTCTGCCTGCCTCTCTGCCTACTTGTGATCTCCGACTGTCAAATAAATAAATAACATGTTTTAAAGTTACCGTCTTAGTGCATCGTCTAGAAAGACAGCACTGTACAATTAATCAGGGGCCAAAGTCTGTCTTTCTGTTTCCATTTTCTGGATATCTCTCATGGAAGTCGAACTTCCCAGAATTATCTGGGTTGTTGCCATGACTTTCTTCTGAGCTTACTGGTGTGGGTGGCCACTGCCAACGTGGCGCCTTCCAGCAAGCCGCTCAGCCTCGCCGGATGCCACGCCCTTAGTTAGATTCTGTTGGGGCTGGGCGCCTGCAGGTTCAAGGCCTGTGCACAAATGTCTCCCTCCCGTTGGTGGAGTGCTTCGAGTTTTCCGAAATCTCTGCTTTCGCAGACATTATTCCATGAGCTCATCCCCAATTCCCTGGATGAGAGTTGGGAACCCAGGGCAGGGGCCACATTTGCTGAGCCACAGAGAGCCCGTTAGACCTTCTGCCGCCAGCACGGCAGGTGAGAAGTCTGGGAATCGAGGGCTTCTGTCATGGACTTGGTGTTCCTTACACTCAACCTCCCCAGCCCCTGTCCCTACAGTGGGTGGGGGGTGACTTGAAGAGGGGGGCTTTCTGATTCAGAGATAAGTCACCTGGTGATTCAAGGGGTAGCTTTAAGGAACATGGCTGGGTGGAACACCCAAGCTCACAACCCAGACGAAGTAAAAGGCGACTCTTCACAGGGCAGAGGATTCTTTCCTTTCTAAAAGGACTCCTTATGAGGCTCTTCTGATGAGCAAACAGCACATCTCAACAGGATTCATTATAAAGAAAAAAAGAAGGAAGAAGACAAAACCGAAGGTAATGACAATTTGCCTCCTATTTCAGGAGCAGCTCTTGTGAGAAGTGAGGCCCACCTGTTTCTCATCAAAGCGCCTGCAAGTCCCTCTCCTGGAGAAAGTGGGGAGCTGCAGAGACGGGGGAACTCAGGGGGGCTGGGAAAGAAGCATGGCCCTGTGATCCTATCTGTCCCTCTCTGACAGAGAAGGACCCCTGTCGTCCCCCTGTCAGGGGGCAGCGAGGAGGGGCGGTCCTGGAGGGAGCAGTAAGGATCGAGCAGTGTCCCACAGTAAGCGGCCCATCCAGACCCCCGCGGCTCCGTGGGGAGGATGGCGGACTTACTCCAGAGGCAGATCTCTGACCCTACCAGAGCTGTGGACCTGGCCACTGGGTCCTGATGGAGGCCGCCTCTCTCATTCGTCCCTGATGGGCACCAGGGGGCTCCTGGCTCTGGCAATATTTGCTTTATGGCATCAGAGCAGCGTTTCCCGTATTCACATAGTTAAATTAGTTAGCTGGATAGGAACCTCGGAGATGATGTATCTAGTTGTCAGTCGTGACTTGGTGCTAATGGCACTACAATTTGGTTACAACCCTCACCGTCATTAATCATCGGCCCCCGGCCGGCTGCATGTGGGGGTGCTGAGAGGGTGGGGCCGGCTTGGGCAGCAATGCGCCCAGCACCCAGGCCGGCTGTCTCTCTCTTGCTCGGGGCAGTGTTTAGGCTCCGTCCCTGGGCAGGCTGCTGTCCCCCGGTTCCTGCCGCCACCACTGCCACCAGCACGGCGCACCTCTATTTATTAGCATCATGCTACTTATGCTAATAGCAGGCCGTACACTATTTCTGAGCATTAACATCTGCTCCAAGCAGCCGACTTTCACTTACAGAAACTGATTTCAGCTCAGTCAAGCAGATAAACAGAGAAATCAAAGCAGGTGGCTGGAAGTGAAGGAGGAATTCTCAATTCCTGCATTCAACCGATGAACTTCACTAAAGCCATAATTAATATTCAGATAACTATATTCCGACACATAGAATAAACAAGATCATTTAAAGGATGCAAAATACATCCCCAGGGCCAGAGGGGAAGAAGAGGGAGGGGAAGAGAGGGAAGGGAAGGCAGAGGACTGAATACGAATGCAGACACTTCCGTGTGGGCCTATTGTCTGCGTGTTTGCAGCCTAAGGAGGGGAGGTGCCGAGAGCCCCTTCTGCAGGCCGGCAGGAGCCAGGCCTCTCACGGACGAAACAAGGGGGCCTGAGGGGCAGCGTCCGGGAGGCAGAGCTGTCCGCACCGCGGGCTGGTGGAAAGCTGCCCTCTGCACTCCTCTCCTTGGGAAGCTGTCAGAAGGAGGGCTGACCCCGGGGGCCCCAGCGGCTGGGTCTGCCTCCCTGCACCCAGGCCTTTTCCTTCTATGGAATGCCTTGCTGGTAATCCTTCCTGCCTACGATTTGTGATTCTAGCATTAAAAATAACATCTCTGTATGATTCGGATGAGGCTGAATCCAACTCTTTATATTCAAAGCTATGAGAGAGACGGTGCATACCTTATTGGGTTAATTTACGTCATTTTTGTTGTCTTTCCTAGTCGGTCATTTCAGAAATGTTAAAATAAGACCCATGCCACCATCTGGAACAAATTCTGAAGCCAATTGTTCTTGTTCTCCAAAGACCAGCAGTCCCGTGGCTTTGAGGTTTAGACACCCACCCAGCGACCGTCCCCATGCCACTTGCATACGCTTGGCAAGATCCTCACCCCAACGCATTTCACCGTAGCAGATAACAGCAGTGGGAGTAATGGGAAAGGTGAACGGAAGCCATCACCTGGTGCGGTGCACACTCCATGTGCGTGTGTGTGTGCCTGTGTGGGCTGCAGACAGAGCATTCATGCAAGTGTGTGGTTTCAGGATGGATCTCTGTACCGTGAGCTCGAGGGGACCGTCGGTGACCAGGACCCGGTGTGTGGGATCCCAACCTGAGCCCCACCGGAGGGGGAGCAGCCACCAGGACAGGGGGACCCCTAGAGCCCCCTCAGGTGTGCCCCGCTGTCACAGTGCTGGCTGAGCCGGTCCCTGTATGAACCCACGCTAGCCATGGTGAGCGGAGAGCCGGGTTCGTCCCTTGCCAAGAGGCCCTTGCTAACTTTTGCTTTGCTCTTTTTTTTGGTTCCTCTAGCCACCAGGGCCTTGTGGCTAAACAACAGTGACAACAAAATGTTATTGATAACTTTAATTTCCACTTTGGGGAAACATTCCTCTCCTTCCCCACGCCTCTGCACATATGTCCTGTTTATGTCCCGTCCTCCGAGAATGGTGTTGACAATGCTGGGAGCCCTGAGCTGCGTCCTGGGTGCTGTCAAGGCTCCTCTGGAACCACTTGCTTTGTGGTTGAAATTTCCCCTGGCGCCTGGAATCTTTTTTCTTTCTTTCCTTTCTTTTCTTTTCTTCTTCTTCTTTTTTTTTTGGTTTCCTTGGAAATGACTCTGAATCACAGTGTTTGCAGCAATGGGGGGGGAGGTAAGAGGATATTCCCTGGAGGGGTGTTGGGAGGGGTGGGGGAACAAACAGGCTTCCCCAGGGAAAGCTGAGGGCTGCACAGGCCTGTGTGGCTGTGCGGTGTGGCTGGGGGTCTTCAGGAGCCCCCAGGAGCAAGCTTTAGGGCCAAAAGTGGATTGGGCCCTGGACAGCCAGGAATGGCTTCTTCCCTGGAGCCTGTCTGCCCACCCCATATCCAAGGGAACTGGCCAAGCGACAGCCATCTTCCCAGCCTGAGCTCGCTGTCTCAGCTACAGGGCTCTACTGGGCCCCTGTGCGGTACTTGGCTCTCCCCTATCCATCTTTGCCTAATTTGAGTGTCACCACAGTCACACGAGGTAAGTGAGACAGGACATGCCTGCCATCTGCGTTTGCAGAGGCTGACACAGAGCCAGAGAGGTTGGGACACCCCTCCCCCACCCAACCCCCAGGCTGTGGTGTGAGTTAGTCAGTGGCAGAGATCTGCCTACAGGTCCTCACCCCCAGCCTGGCAAGTCTGACGCCTCCGGCCCCGCTCCCGTGCACCCCCACATGACCTGCAGACACGCACATGTGCCTCACAAAGTCCCAGGCTCACGCGGACTGCCGCTCGCCGCCTGTCTCACACACTCGTGCACACACAGCTCCGTGGGCCCGGAGGAAGAGGAGGAGGACACCTCCTGGCTGGCAGGAGCTGGGTGCTACCGGGGGAAGGAGCCCCACCCTGCCGGGGCGCGCTGCCTGGCTGACTTCACAAGATGCATACACGCAGAAGCATACACGCAGAAGAAGGGACAGACGTGCCCTGATGTGGCACCCTGTGGCTTAGTCGTCTTAGGCCACAGCGGGCCACAGCGGTGCAGCAGGTCGACCCTGCTCAGCCCTGATGTGTCCAGTCTCTTCCTCCTTTGCAGATCCTCCCCGCGCCCCCCATCTCCTCTCCTCCTCTATCAGCATGACGGTCACCGGAGTCTCCAAACTGTCAACTCCCAAACCAGACATATGCAGGGTGAGGACAAAAACTGAATTCAGACCCATATCCTTCAGAGTCTGGGAAATTTCACCCAGGCTGGATAGAAGCAGGCCTGTGGACACTCCGAGGACCCGGGCTGCTCAGCCCAGAATGGGGCTTCTGTTCAAGAGAAGGAGTCCCTGGGTCATCCGTGTGTGTAAGGGGGGGCGGGGTCTTCTGTAAAAGGGACGATCCGAGTGCTGTGAGTGGCCTTTAACATTAAGGCAGGAAGGCTGGTTCCTGGTCAGGTCTATGTGAAAGGACACGACTTTTCTGTCATGCGTCTGCAAAAGGACATGAAAATTGCCAGTCTCTGGGGCCCGTGCCAGGCTTCTCTCCCCACCTTGACTCCACATGCGTGGACTGACAGGAGCACTTTTTATCCCATTGGTTGTCTGTGGGGCATAGAGGGATGAACCCCCGGGGGTGGTGACAGATGGAGAGTACCCTCCCTTTGACTTCTCCGAATGGAAATGACAGAAAGCACACCATTTTATGTCACTACCGGGCTCTGGCCCATCGTGGGAGAAATCTCTTTCATTCAACCCCGGTACCTCCTTTCTGCATGTGCCTGATTCTGGGAGAGCCATGAGACTTCGCTTGTCCACCCAAGCATGCCCCTGTGAGCCCCACCTCCACCTGGCAGCTGCTCAGGTAGCTCTCCCATCTGGTGCCCCGTAATTGCCTCACCCCGTGCAGGTGTGCGCGTGTGCATCTGTCTCTGCCCTGTGCCCTGAGGGCCTGAGGCTCTGAATCCAGAACCAGGGGCGGCCACTATGTGGCTGAAGCTGTGCAGTGCTCCTGGTGCCCTCTGCTGGCCACATCTGGAAACACAGGCAGCCTCTAGCCAGTGTCTGGGTGGGACCTTCCAGAGGTGGAGGTTTTCAGGACAGACAGAGCTGGCTGCCGGGAGGTGGCTCTTGTCTCTCCCGGTGTGCACCTCCAAGCCTTCCCCCGCTCCCCCCCCCCACCCCGTACCATACACAAGGGAATAGAGTCCCTTTTCCTCATCTCTTCACGGTGGAGGGACCTCATGCCTGATTCTGGTCTTTGCTGGCTGTGTGGTCCTGGGCAAGCTGCCCAGCCTCTCTGGGCTTCATTTAGTTCTGATCCCTCCTTCAGATCCCACTTCGAGTACCGACCGGTTCCTACTTGCCATCTCGCCCACACAGGCCCCCACTCACTGTGGAATGTCCCCCTCACCTTCTGCAACCCGGGCCTTGGGCCTCTTTCTCCGGCTCACCACCCCTTGAGGGCAGAGCTCTTTCATATCCTTTTTTTTTCTTTTTGAATCGCACCCAGCACCCACGACGCTGTCTGAACACCGCACCGGCACCAGCCGCCGACCAATACCTGTTGAAATGATTTGTTTTACAATGGCTGCCTTGGACTAGAAATTCCCTCAGGTGCCTCCGTGGCTCGGATCCTTTTTCATTCTAATTGTCGCTTGTGGGTTGGTCTCCAGTCCCAAGTGAGACTTTAGACCCTAGAGGGCAAGGTGTCCCGGAATAACAGTGCGTTGGCTTTCCTGAATAGAGAAAGCAGTTCTGACTAGTAAAGTGGTTACGCGTGTCACTCCCTCTCCCCCACCAGTACATTTTTAGGGCAGAACAGGAAGATGAAGGCTGTGAAGAACATGGCAGGGCCAAACTCCTTCTCCATTTCTACCCCTCCTCCTGTGTGAGCCCCCCCCGCCCCCCGCTCATCAGCACCCCATCTCTGCCCTACAGCGTCTCTTGCCGTTGTTCCCTTCACCCGGCTGGTGGGCTGATGGTGCCCGCAGCTTTGCAGCAGCTCATCCCAGCCCCTAAACTCCAGGCAGGAGGATGAGGCGACCCTCGGGTCTTATCAGAACTCTCAGCACACTCCCCTATGTGACTCCTCTCCAAGGCTGCCCCAGCACAGCAAACACTGCCTCCCAAAAACAACAGTAACAGCTAACGGGTATTAATAGCTCAGAATGTGCCAGGAGCCACGCTGAGAGCTTTGCACGTATTATCTCACGGAATGCTCCTAACAACTCTCCGCGCCGGCTCTATTATTATCTTTATTTTATAAAGAGAAAGCTGAGGTACAGAGAAGCCAAGCCACTTGCCTAAGGTCACACAGCTAGGCAGTGGGAGAGTCAACATTTGAACCTGAGCCCTTTGATTCCAGAGCCTGTGGTTCATAACACTCTCCTTCAGGCAGCAGGATGTCTGGGTGGTGGATGAGGACTAGGCGCCTATCAGACAGACAGACAGGCGCGCACACACACACACACACACACACACACACAGGCCAGGTGCCGTGCCTATGGAACATGCCAGCGAAGCCCACACCTGCCCGTGTCAGGTTTCCACACAGACGCTTATGTTAGTCATCTGCGTGCACGATGCTCTCGGGGCCTGACTTGTCTGTGGTATTTTGGAGCAGCGCGATCTAATAGAACGTTCTGCAATGAAGCAAATGTCCTATGTCTGCACTAACACAGTGGCCACTAGCTACTTGTGGCTAATGAACGCTTGGGCATGGCGAGGAGACTGGGGAACCAAATTTTTAATCACATCGAAATAAAATTGACTTCAATGTACACAGAAACTGCCACACATGGCTGAGGGCTGTCCAGCGGCTGCATCATGGGATGGTCGTGGGCATGAAGGGAGGGCACGTTAGAGCCCTCAGTAACACGGTGTTACTGTCCCTGCATGCTCAGTGACAGTGTGAATGCATTTCTGTGTGTCCTCTCCACATCTCCATTTGTCCTGCCATCCAGCTGCCCTCCACTCTGCGGGGGCCTTTGGAAGCCCACCCTCCTGACAGCGGCTCTGACCCAGGCGTACCCACGATGATGTCAAGGAAGGAGGGGTTGGCTCTAGGCCTCCCAGGAGAGCAGTTAGGGTGTTGCAGGCCAGCCTGGGGCCTTGGGGACACCTCCCGCCCGCAGATTCCCTTGTCCCAGCCCAGCTTCCCAGAGCCTCCCTGGTGCTTGGGTGAATCATTTCAGCTGCAATTTGTAAGTAAAACATCAGCTTATTTCGTCGTGTGTTGCTTTTATTAGTTTCTTTTACGTTAAAAGAGGGAGAAAAGGGACAGCAGGCTGCCTCAGGCATTTGGTCGTGGTTCTGGGGGCCACACAGAAGTCCCTGAGGAATGCGTCTCTCCTGAGGGGTCCAGAGAACCCAGTGGGGTGGAGTCAGGCTGGTTGGGGCCGTTGGGGGGGGATGTGTGAGGCCACAAGGACAGGGGGATGGGGCAGGCAGGGCGGGAGGCCTCAGCCACCGCAGAGCAAGGAGGAGGGAGCTGAGCTGGGCGACCTACATCTCCGCTGTGAATCTGGCTGACTCACCCCTGGACAGTTCCCGCTCTCCCTCCGGGGTGGAATGCAACCTTGGCATCCTGGGAAAGAGACGCTGCAAGAAAGGGCAGGGTAGTGGCCCAGGCAAAAGCTAGAGGGATAGAAGCCACAGTATAAAGGATTTAGGTGGGAGCTTGGGAAGGACAGACCTGAGCAGCTTTGTGGGTGGGGGCGGGGTTCGGGGACGGGAGGGCTCCCTGGATCCTGTCTCAGGCTTCATGCATCCCTGACCTCTTAGTGGGTCTGGCACGGTCTGTGACCTCACTATTGTTCAGACCAGCTGGGAAAGAACAGTAATCACATCTGTGAAGACTGTTTAACTCGTTCTAATATAAATGACTTTAAATACCATGATACGTGGACACCTCTCACATTTATACCTCCAGCCCGGGTGGTCACTCAGCTCCGGGGTCACACAGCTACCTGCCTTCTTCATGCCTCTGCATGCACATCGAACTGGCATCCCCCCTCAGCACAGCCAAAACGGAATTTTGATTTCCCATGCCTAAAACAGATTCCTTTCCAGTAAATGGGACCACTTGGCACTGAGAGGTCGGAGGTTCTTAGGTTCTCCTCTTTCTCTCACTCCACCCCCAACCCATCAATGACCCCGTATTTCCTGCATCTTCTCTGCCCACCCTAATCTACATGCCCATCATTTCCCCCTGGGCTGCCTACCTCCACCTTTGCTCCCCCATAGCAGCTGGCTCTACCCAGCAGCCAGAAAGATCTTTGTGAAATGTACGTAACGGCATGTCGCTTCCAGTTTTGTGCTATACTTAGAATGCAGCTCAGACCCTCTCTTGACCTGCCAAGCCTGACGCAACCAACACTCCCCACCTCTTCCTGCCTCTCTCTCCTCATCACTCCACAATGCTCCCGTCACACGGGGCTTTCTCTAGTCCCTTGAACACATGAAGTCTCTTCCTGCCTCAGGACATTTGTACTTGCTGTTCCCTCTGCCCAAAGATCGCCCTCCCTCTATCTCTGTGGTTTGGATCTGAGCTCCACTGTTAGTTCTGGAGGGAGACCTCCCGTCACACAGCATAGAGGAGCCCCAGTCACTCGATGCCTTACCAGTACACTTGAACTCTCAGTACAGCCCTTACTAGCACGGCTTTCGTTTTGATTTTAAGTTTATCGTCCAACCTCTTTTCCAGAAAATGTAAGCCGATGATAGTCAGAAGTTTATCTGCCTTGGTCATTGTTCTGTCTCCAGCAGCTAGACTTGTGCCTGGCACAGAGCGGGTGATCGATAACTATTTGTGAATGAATGAATTATTTAATCCCGATGATGTTTGTCTGAGAAGCCTTTTTGCCTGGGGTGTTAGTGTGAGCTCGTGAATGTGTTTCCTGGACCGGCTCTTGTGTACGAGTTGCAAGACTAATTAAACTCATACATATTTGTGGAAATGCAAATATAATTTTATTTACCAATGACTGTAATAAAGGTAAATGCTCCTTACTTAAACAAACAATTCACTTTGGGAATAGAGCTGTAAACAGAAGCAATAAATAAACACTCGTTATTGAGTGCTTACTGGGTATCCACTGAACTTCAGAAGCTGGCTGCTCCGATCTGCCGTCACAGGGCTCACCCTCCTGGAGATGTCCTCCTCCCCAGAGAAGGGACTCAGCCACGACCTGCACATTACTCGACCAAGCACGTGACTCTCGGGAGGCACAGCCTGGCTTCTCGGCTCTGCCACTTCCTGACTATGTGACCTAGGACTTGACTTAAACCCTCTGTTTCCTTGTCTGCAGAATAGAGAAAGGAACTGAGCCCCCTCCTGGGGAACCGGGAGTGTTAAATGAGATAGCACATTAGAATGCCTGGTACTGTGTTGAGCACTTGGTAAACAATAAAGACACGTTAGGCATTCTTCTCTTGTTATTATGATTATTAGCATTATACAAGCCTATTCTAGGTGTTTCTACATGTTCTCATTTAATTGCTACAATAACCCACGGAGTCAGGGTTGTTATTCCTGATTTATAGGCTGAGAGCTCAGAGCTCCGGGACCAAGATGTCCGTGGTCATCATTGAGCTCTCAAGGATGAAACCTCAAGGCTTCCGACTCCGGATCCAGTGCTCTCTGCATGGCACTGGATCCCTGCCTCCCCTCGTTCTTGGGGAGAACCTAGAGCTAGTGAAAGCTAACTCTCACACCCCATTTCCCTTTTGACCCAAGGCCCAGCCGCAGTCACACACTCTTCAATCCTTATGTGATCTCACCATTTCCAGTTACCTCCAGCCCCTACTGTAGTCTCTGAGCAAGCCCTCAAATCCTTCCATGATCGCCCGCCACCCCCCGAGAGTCCCTAATGCTTGTCCAGCGTGGACGCTAGATCCAGCACTAACTTCCCATCGTGTGACGTTAGACCGTGAAATGGGAAGCATTCTTAGAGGTGCTTACTCTCATCACTCATCTGCGTTCTCCGGTGAGAAAATGGAGAGCCCCAAGAGCCCAGCGACTCACTCTGGGGGGCTCCCAGGCTCGAACCCAGACTTCCACCTCCTTTTGAGTCCTGGCCACAGCTTGACCCACCACCCAGAGGCAGGCATCTCCCTGGCCGCCGTGGGAGCAGGTTAGGGCATGCAAGGGGCTCCCAAGTTAGCCCACTGGTGGTGGGTGAGGGTAGGTTGTACTTTAATTATGTTTTGGGCCGCAGTTTTCCCAGCGTGGGCCTCTCGAGCCTGGTGGCTTCCTCAGGCGGGGGCTGCAGGTCCTCCTTCCATGCTTCATGCAAGGTGCAGCCCAGTCCTGGGTGAGTGAGTGATCGTTCAGATATGTGGCTGGGGGCTCCTGGGGGGACCTGCTAGCCTGGCCTAAGGCAGAGAACCATGACATTCACAGCAGCTCTCTTTGAGAGGTGGGAAGGCAGGTGCCTTTCTCTTGCTACCTTCCCGTCTTGTTTATGTTTTCTATGGTGAGTATTGCTCACCGTGGAAAACATTTATAAGCCACTTAATTTTAAAAAAGCAACTGGTCTTTGCTGGGACCAGAGTGAGAGTCCCTCCAGGTGAGTGAAGGCAGCCACCTTAGATCTGGGCTCAGGTGTGCCCAGCTGAAGTCTGCGGGGAAGTCTGTGGGGCACACGGTGTCACTGACACGTCTTGCCTTGGGGACCTTGCAGTCTAAGGAGAAGCCAGCCAGATGTGCCCTTGCAGCCTGGGTGGCACAGCGGGTCTGAGGCCCTGGGGTGGGCGATTCAGGCTCGAGGAGCCTCAAAGACGGAAGAACAAGGCTGCAGCCATTACAGGCCTCCTGAAGGAGGCTCACTGTAGCCTCTGCAGTGGAGAAGGCTTTGGTTCAGGGGAACGAGAAGGGAGTGGGGTGCATGGGGTGGGAGGGGCTGCCTGAGTAGAGAGGCCGGGCTGGGACTGATCTTGCAGGGAGGGAGGCACAAGAGCAGGGCCAGAGGTGTCTGGGTCGGGAGCCCTTTGACGTCTTTCCTTTTTTACGTGTGATACATCTACAATCTCGGGCAGGCCTGCCACGGTGCAGGCAGGGTCTGGACACTCTGCCTCGATGACTGCATTTCATACTCAGGATAAACCTATTTAGGCAGTTTGTACATTCTCATTTGCCAGGCAAAGAAACTGAGGCTGGCCCAGGAGGTAAACTGACTCGCCCAAGGCCTCCCAGCTGCTCAGTGGAACAGCTGGGATTCACACCCAGCACTGCCCATCCCACAGCCCCTGTGCTGCCCCCCCCCAACCCCCGCCGCCGAGTCCTCACCTCCCACTGAACGTGGTCTGCAAGGTCCAGAAATCTGTGTAGGGTGCTGAGCAGGTGGGAACAGGGCAGGCTGAGCTGTGTCCGTATCCGTGTGTGCCTGTGTGTGCCCATGCGTGTATCTGTATGTGCTGTGTATGCGTGTGCGTGAATGTGTGTGTGTGCGTGTGTGTGAGTGTGTGTCTGCATGCAGGGTCTGCGTGGCCCAGTGCCTGAGGGTGAGATGCAGGGGAGCAGGATCAGGCCCTCTCCCTACGGGTGGGGATATGCCGTTCTGGCACTGATGACAACAGACTGAGGAAGGGGTTTTCTGATGCAAGTGCATGGGCCTTGCCGTGTGGGAGGTCATTTCCCCCCGGGGAAGAAGGCCTCGGACCAGTGGCCACAAGGCAGGGTGCAGGAAGTTACAGGATGCTTGGGAGGGTGTCTGTCTCCGAGGCAGGAGGAAGCCCCAGCATTCTGACAGCTGACCGTGGGGCTGGGGAGCCTCCAGAAGGTGGCTCTGGGGACCAGGCATTGGTGTGCATGGAGACCCCTGAGCTGTTCGCCCGCTGTGGGCTTCTTGGATCCTCGTTTGGGGAATTCCAAGGCTTAGGAAGGTGGCCGGGATCTTTACTCCCCACCAGAGTCCCAGGGGATTCTGACACAGCGCCCCTGGGAAGGGCTGGGGAGGCTCAGGGTCTGGCCCCAGCTGTAGGAAGACAAGGCAGGCTTCCCCTAAGGGCTCTGTGTGCCCCCCACGCCGACTGTGGAGGACCTTCCGGCCAAGCACAGATGACACCCCTGAGTTTGAGCACAGGGTGGTGCACCTAGGGACCAGCAGTGTGGGTCCCTTCGGTTGAGTGAAGGAGGGAAGAGCTAAACCTGTGCCTGAGACCCTGGGACCCTTGGGACCAGGTAGGACTGGCCCTCTTCCCAAGCACTGCCTGGAGCAAAGCGAGTTTGCACACAGGCGAGGCTCAGGGTGGGCCTACCCTTATGTCTGCACCCCAGGAGCTGCATCAGTCCCCAAGTGGCTCAGGGATGAGACAAAGGTACAGGTCCCCTGTAATGGATGTGTGGGCTGGGCACAGGGACTCTGTGTGTCTAGACAGAAGGACAGAGCCAGCAGGGCAGAGATGCATTCAGCCAGAGAGCATTTCTCGGGAGCCCCACCCTAGCCCTCCTTTGCACTGTCCTTCCCTCAGGGCACACTGCTTCCAAGCGCTGCCTCTGGCCTTGCTGGTCAGGTTTGAGCACCATCTGCTCCCACCCAGATGGAGGCCGTGGGGAGGGCCGGCTCTCTCTTCTCAGAGCTGCTGCCTGCATCCCCCCCTACTCCTTCTCTTTGTCTCTGTCTCTGCGCGCCCCCCGCCCCAACCAGGGCTCTGCCCTTTCTGTCTCCTAGGGCAGCTGGGTGCGTCGGGCTACTTTCTGGGGAGCCCAGAAACCCCAACCCCCTCTTCTTCCGGTCTCCCAGGGGAATCTGTGGGCAGAATGTGAGAAAATGCCACAGATGGCCCAGCCGTGCATCCAGGAAAGCAGCGAGGTCTCTAGGGGACACAGTCTCACTTAGTGTCCCACTCAATTAGGCTGCCCACAACCACATGTGTGCAGAACCCTTCTTCCCACAGACCTTTCCCACCCTCCTCCACACCCAGGCCAGAACCCCTTGGAAAGACCCCCGTCTCCACACATACTGGCAGAGAGCGGCGGCATGAGTGCCCAGCGAGGGAACTGGACCCAGCTTTTTTGCTGTTTCTGATGTGCACTCGGTAGAAACTCTAGTCATAGATATACACACGATCTGTCACTTGAGAACTGGCCCGCCGAGCCTGTCACAGCCCACACCGGCCTGCGTACGCCCAGCACATATGAACACATACACGCTCACGTGGCCTTGCCTGTGGCTCACCGGCTGGAACCGCAGTGTGCTCAGAGGAAGGTGATGGGTGTGCTTGTGTGTACACACACACCTGTGCACACACACATGCGCCAGTGTTCTCACAGCAGCTGCAGTGAGGGCTGCACATGATTCTGGAGCTCTGCTTGGACTCAGAGCTTTAGGATGGGGCCCCGGGGTCCTCCTCGCATGCAATAGCCTTGGTCTGAAGAAAGGGCAGGGCCCACCTGGAGAGCAAATGCCCGTGCGAGGGAGTTGGCAGCCTTGGTGGTGCCGTGAGAGCATCCTATCTGCATCTTCCCTTTACCTTCCAGAACCAGGGCAGAACACAGAGCTCTCCTACACCCGACTCGCTTATACGAACCACATGACACCAATACACACACAGGCACACAAGAAACTCAGAAGACACAGCCTAAATGCAAAATGTGAGGGGCCAACAGGTAACCAACCACACAGTGTACCTCTAATGGACTTAGCACGTGCCAGGAGCGTAATCCACACCACGGTCACTCACAACCCTCTCTCTGTCACGGTCCTCAGAGGGCCCACAAAGCTTCACCCCTCACAGCCTGTCAATACGGCACGTACATGGCAGTGGGGGGGTAGAGGGCAGAACCCACCCGCCACCTCCAACGGCAACCCAGAGCCAACCCAGCACGCGCGGCTCAAGTCTGTGCATGGCAAAGCGGCCCTGCCCCTCGTTCTGGGAAGGCCTCCCCTTCCTAATGGTCTGCTCATCCTTCCAGCGGTGCAAGTTTAGGGAACCCATTCCCAGAACCTCCGGGTTTTATTCTAAAGGAAAGAAAGCCATAGGTTTCGCATTCTCCGATGAGCTCCCTGCCGCTGCTAACCCTTTACTGTGTGCCCGCGTGTGCGTGCATACGTGAGTTCTCCTAGGCCAGCTGCACAGGGCCACTTTCTCTGCCAGCCTGAGCCAGGTGTAGTCCCAGGGATGACAGGAGCCCTTCAGGCTGGGAGCTGGCTTGGGCGACACCGGAGGACTTGGTGAGTGGACATCAGCCCGTGCTCCCAGCCTTGAAGGTGAAGCAGCTTGCACACTCCAGGCCAGACCAGCTATGAACCTGCAACCCTCCTCCCAGTTTCCCTTCCCTTTCCCTAAGGCCTCTCTTCTGTTCACGGGCTTGGCTTTACTGAGGTGACACCTGATCGTGGCCGACGTGCGGGACTGGGTGGCCCTGGCAAGAACTGCCCCAAATTTCTCCAGAACCTGCCTTTGGTCTTGGTCAGATGAGCAGGAATTTGGCTGGGATCGTGTGGGCTGACGCAGAAGGGAGGTTGCAGGCTGAGCGTTCTCAGCAAACGCCTTCTGTTTATTTGTGGATGTCTAGTGAGAATTTGGCCTTGGGCTTTATGGGGTTCCTAGGCCACACAGGTGGGAGTGAGAGGACTTTTGGCCTCTGGCCTAGGACCCTATCCCTCCTTCCTCCAAATCAGCTGGTTTTCCTTCTCCTGTGAGGGTTTTGTGGCTTCAATTGTGTCTTTGGTTAGCAAAGCCTCATTACGGAGTGGTGTGCGAGCATGCAGGTCTGTGAGACGTGTGTATGTCCACGCGTGTATCTCTGCGTGCATGTGTGTGTGGGTCAGTGTGTTTCTATGTGATGTGTCTGTGACAGCACGCGTTGGTGTTAGTTGTATTTTTGAGAGGGTGTGTACTTATGCATGCATTGCTCTGAATGTTCATATTTGAGTGTGTTCCTATGTATTTAGTTGTGAGTGTGTCTTTCTGTGTGTGTGGATGTGTATCTGTATGAAGGTGTGTCAGTTATCTCTGATGTGTCTACGTGTGTGCATGAGCGTGTGTGTGTGTGTGTGTGTGTGTGTTCGGAGCCGCAGAAGACAGTGAGGAAATTTTAAGAAAACATTAGCCTATAATGTCACACGTATAATGTCACACGGCTTCTCTTTCCCCATCTGTGAAAGGAAGGAGATGCATGAGATGATCGTTATTTACATCTGTAAAGGGAGATGCAATCAGGGAAATGTGGTGGGCTTGAAAACACAAGGAATTGGGGAGCAAGTTTTGTCTTGGCGGTTCCCTAGTGTGTAACCAGGGTCGAGTTACTGCCCTCAGAGCTTCCGTTCCCTCGGCATTCAAAGGGGCACACTGACATCTCTGTCGCAGTTTTGTCACAGGGATTCGGTGAGATAAAATAAGCGAGAGCCCCGTGTGTGTCATGTAGTAGGCGCGTGGTCAGTTCTCTCTCCTGTCCATCCTTGAGCCCTGATGTCATCCTGCCGTCCTATTTCCAAGACAGCAGGACTGTGAGAGCTCCCTGCGGTCTAATAGGGGTGCTGGCACTTAACACATGACAATGACCCTAGAGATTTTAACTTCTTCACCACATTTTCCCTCATCTCAGCTCATTCCCTCCACATGACCCTAAGAGGTGGAACAGGTGCCCCTGCAGTGATTTAAGAGAGGAGGAAGCAGAGACTGGGAGTGAGGCGGCAGAGTGGGGCAGAGATGCAGGTGTCCGGCTCCCGGATGCGGTGCATCCATGGGGCACCGGCCACCTCTACGGCTGGCAGCGTCCAGAGTACTAAATGCTTCCTGCTTCCTGGGGCCCGAGTAAGAAGGGAAGCCTCTCTCGAGCTATCAGGCCCAAATCAGAGGAGCCTGCCCACGACCCTCAGACACACGCAGGCCACCCTCTGAGTCGATACGTGGAATCAGCCCTTTGCACGGAAACTGCAGGTCTGACTCCGTGAAGGGTGGCTCGTCGTTCCTAGAGCCAGCTCTGATCTGCCTGCAAGAAGCAGATTTCTCTCCCCGCCACCCAAAATCGATGGAGTGGACACCCAAAGCCAGATTCCTCAGCCTTGTCTCCCAACGGACTTACAAGATTCGACTCTAAGGGATGTTTGCTGGTTTCTGAAATCAAGACCGCCGTAGAGCAGTGTGGTCTGGGTCCCAGGAGAGTAGGGAAGAAGATGGTCTCATGCAACTGAACGGGCCCAGCCTTTCAAGGTGATGTCTCAGAAAGGGGTACACTCCGTCTTTACATTTAACATTGGGGAGGGGTGTGGGGGAAGGGTCCCAAACCAATCAGTTCTTTTGGCCAGGGGCTGCCTAGCAGGCCAGGCCTCGGGAACCTTCTTCGCTGGTCTGCAGCCAGACCTCTGCCCTCCTGGTTTACCTCTGCCCCCTTCCCTGGCTTGCCAGCACTGGGTCTGAGCCTAAGCTGCTCTGCTGTATCCTGGCAGGATATGACCAGATTGTAATTTTCCCTCATGATCCCTTTTCCATTTTTCTTTATAAAGAAGGTATCAACTCTACCTGGTGGCAATAGGGATAAAAAGTAGTAATATAAAAGAAAGCACTTCACAGATTAAAATACTATATAAATGGAAGGCATATTCTAATAGAAATGAAAGATAGAATTTAGCATCTACGATACAGTATGTAATATGCATGGTTTGACTTTAAATGCCCCAAACACCTTAGTACCTAGGTTACACAGGTACAGTGTAACATACGACTTAATTTGGTCTATAATGTGTTTTATAGTATGCACTGTGATCCATAGGATTACATAATATCTTACGACACATCATATTCCTAGCACCGAGGAAAGTACCGTCAGAATCAGTTGACATTAGGCTATTTTGGCATTTGAAACACCAGCCCTAGATTTGTGATTTTAACCACTAGAGATGGGAGGGAGAAAATGAAAAATAGGAAGGGGGAAGCAATCTCCATGGGCCAGCAGTGGGGCCCACTGGGTAGGAGGTTGGTCCCTAAGAAGGCAGAAGTTCCAGGAACAGGTCCAGGGAAAGGGAGTAGCAGGGAGAGAGCCCTCTCAGGGGAAGGTAGGAGAGTCTGGCTTGGCAGTGACTGCTCCCACTATTTATGAAGCCAGATGAGGAGCTATAGAGCTTGTGGTGGCCCCCGTGTCTGCTGATTAGCTAGAGATTATATTGATGATGTAATAAAAATTCACTTTGTCTATTAAGTTTCACCAGAACAATCAGGAGAGATTAGATAAAAATCAGAGGAAATGAATAACAGAAGGAGGACGAAAGCCACGAGCCTCACTCCCTGCCATGGTCCCCGTCTGTCTCCTTTTCTCCTGCCTTCTGTGGGGGCAGGAATGATGATACCTCCACCCCGGCACCCAGGCCAAGCTAGCTAGAAACGTCCCCGAGCTGGGCTGCTGTCGGGGAGAACCTCTCACTCAGATACGACACTGGTTTAAGTTTACGGACCATGTTTAATATTTGATTAGACCTTTGGCAAGGCAGCCTCCTGCTGGGGGATGAGCTGGGTCCCCCTGGACCCACAGCGCGGGAGGAGGAATCCTGCGTTCTGGGCGATGCAGCTTTAGGCCAGGCAGACCCGTGCCCTTAAAAGTAGCCAGGGGCCGCCCAGCCTCACAGTGGCTTCCTCTAGCCTGGCCTGTGTCCAGATTCCCCCATTAGAGAGGTTTCTTACGGTTACAGCCCGGGCTCTAAAATGTCCCTGTATGAGGCACATGTCACCAGAGATGGTAACACATTAATGTCCATTAGCCGCCAGGGACATATCTGCCCAGTTTGATTTGTCAGATCAGCAGGGGGCAGGACTTTGAAAGGCTGGGAAAAGGAGGTCACCCTGGGTTGGGGGCCATTGTCTCAGGAAGGCGGGGAGGCTTGGGAGCACTGGGGCTTGGGGTATGTGGCCCCGGGGGAAGCTGGGGGTGGGGGGGAGAGTGGTTTGACCGGGGGAGAGTGGGGGAGGTTCCCATCCCCTGCCAGGAATGGAGTGGTGCAGTTACTCCGGCTCCGTGAGAGAGTCTGGTTCTGCTCACCCTCTGAGACCCCCCTGGGTCAGGAAGGTGCCAGTACTCAAGGTCTGTGGAAGGCCAAAAGAGGAAAGGTTGCCTCTCCTATAAAGACGGCTACAACACTCCTGTTCGGGGGCCCCAAAGGTCACCTCTTCATTCCTGCTCCTCTGGGCTGGCTTTCTCGCCTGGTGACGGTGAGGCACCTTAATTGTCCCCCTGCCGTAAATGGGCTGTCCAGGAGCCCTGGCACCCTTGCCCACACTGGGAGCAGTTCTTCCTGGAATTTAACAAGATGCCTCCAACTGCAAGGCCATTGTCACCCTGGGAAAGCACTCTTTCCTGGCTTCACCCCCATAGCCTGGCTGCCCCCAGCCGTCCCTGAGCGGCGAGTGGGCACAGAGGAAGGGTGGAGGGCATGAGAGGATTTGAACCTCCAGAACCTCATAGTTTATCTCCGGGACATTCCGCTGAGTGAGCCTTTGGGGACAGTCTGGATGTCTGCCTTGGTGACAGGGAACCTGGCCACAGGTTTAAATACTCCATGAGTAATTTCTCAGTCCAAGTGGGCTGCAGTTGGGACAACTGAAGGACACTGCAGCCCCAAGGCAGGGTAGACCGGTCCTTGCCGGTCCAGTGTGTGTCACTCACTTCCTGGGACAGAACTGGAGCCTCGTCATCTAGTTCCGATCCCCACTGCTTCTCCCTCAGCCGGACGGGTGGTGGGTCCCAATTTTATTCAAAGTGAGAAAGTCCTTTGTCCACTAGCCTGAGAAGGAGATGTCACTGCCGCGGGACAGAACCAAAATGTAATGACAAGACGAAACAAGGCGATGGGGCCCGTCAGGCACCCAGCCTCCCTGCTCTGTCTCTTTCCCGTGTGCCAGCCTCGACTGCTGCCACCTCGCACTACTTGGGCGTCCAGGACCAAGCTCCCGTGGGCAGGAAGCCTGTACTCCTATCTGATTACTACTTTTGGGGGATTTCCTTCCTTTGTCATATAGGGTCTATGCACTTGGTAGCTCTGTATTTGTGTGTTTGCTGCTCTCTGTCCTATCCAGTTATTTGGTGCTGGGGAGGGTGGGTCCCCATGCTCCAAGGAGAGACTTCCAGACCCTCTGTGTGGTGCATGAATCTATGCCTCCTTGAGGGAGGCCTGCGTCTGCCCCATGGGACCCAGGGCTTCCCAGTGAGGGTCATGGCCTGTCTCCCCCTCCAGACTGAAATGCCTTATACACTCTCCACTTTGCAGAAGCCTGCCTCTGCTCCATGGGGAGATGCCTGGGGGTGTCACAGAGGTCAGCTGCAGTTGGGGCAACGGTGCCCTTGCTCTTGCTTCACCTGGCTCCTCCTCTTGCCTCCGCTGGCCTCAGGGACCCTCTTCTCCCTGCTATGTGGTCGCTGCTCTGGGCCAGACTCTTAAGCATCGGCTGAACTGAGACAGTTCAGAACATTCAGAGTTAATGAATGTTTTGCAGAGAAACTAGAGAGAAACAAACTAGGGCCTTAGGGACAGTGTGAGGGGCAGATAGGGGTTTCACACCAAAGAGACAGGAGTCTAGCTGCCCCCTGGCTCCAGCACCTTGGGTGGAGCTCACTCAGCTGCTCCTGCCTGCTCCCGTCCCCTCTCTGGTGTCTGTCATTGCAACCACATCTGCCAAGTGGCCATTTATTAAAGTCTAAGGGTGTGCTCTCCCCACACTGAGACACTGCCCTGTAATTTGTGCCCTCCTCCTCTCTCTAGGGACACAATAAGCCCTGTCCCGGAACTCACCCTTTTCTCCTTATTCCAGTGGATTTTCAAACTTGTTCAACACAAATGGCAACAGAATTGACTCTGAAATAAACAGTTTAGGGGCACCTGGGGGCTTGGTTGGCTAAGCGTCAAACTCATGACTTCGGCTTGCGTCATGACCTCATGGGTCCTGAGATCAAGCCCCACCTTGGGCTCTGTGCTTGGCGGGGATTCTGCTTGGAGTTTCTCTCCCTCTGCCCCTCCCGCCACTCTCTCTCTAAAATAAACAAACAAATCTTTAAAAACTAAAATATATCTAACAATTTACTTATTGAAATAATTAAGATGACCATAAAGAAGGTCTTATTTGTCAACAAAAAGACTTTTTAAAAATTGGGACAAAAATGAAGCATGAACGTAAGTCAGTACCTCTGTGCTCTTCTCCCTCACTCTCATGACTAATGTGACTGAGGTCCCTGCCTCCGTTGGACCTGGACGGTCCGTGTGCCATTGACCCCTAGGGAATCAGTCCTGCCCCCAGATCTGTTTCATCAGGCACAGCGTTGAGTGTGTACGCCTGCGTGTGTGCGTGTGTGCGCGCGCATATGTGTTTGTGTCCTGTGGGGGGCATTTGCAAACGTTGAGGGATATAGCAGTTTGGATTCAGACTCGTTACAGGTCCTAAGTGTGGAAAAGATTCTAGTGCCCAACATACAGAACTAAGAGGAAAACCCACGTTACACTGTAAACTAATTATTCATTTTAGAAATGGAACAAAACACACATTCCCATTGGAACTACAATACTTGCTGGGTTTTCTGATTCTCCTCTCTTGTTTTGTGTGGCTCTATTTTGCTGCTGCCCCAGCTTGGGTCCAGTGAGGGGTCTGGCCCAGGGTCCTGTGCCTCCCCCAGGAGCAGAGGGCTCCCCTGCATAAGAGAAGAGGCTCACCATGACCCTGGGAGCTGTAAGGAGAGCGGCTAGAGAGAGCGGTCTGCTCTGCAGCTCCTCCAAGGCGAGTCTGACAGTGACGGGAGCGCCTTCCTTGTCAGGGGCCCCGCGCGGGAGAGCAGGAAGTTCTTCCTCTCACCGTCAGATGGCAGGCGACCGCTGGCGGAGAGGGGAGCATTTCCGCACACACCCGTAGTAGGTAGGGGAAGGGTCTAGAGGAGGGGCCTGGCTTCTGGGATCTCTGCTGTTCTCCAAGAGATCCTTAGATCCGGGTCTTGGGTCTGGGAGGGGGATGGGGCCCTGGGGATGGAGGACGACCTTGGTGCCCAGACCCATCCATGCTCCCTGCGGGCCCTCTGTGGCTGCCCCAAGTCTGGGCTGGTTTGGGAGCAAGTCCGGACATCCTGGGGCTGTTCCAAGTGATCTGGGGGCTGTGTCTCTGCTAGGAGGGCTGGGCCACTAGCACTCGGGAGGGAGCGCAGAGTCTGGCCAAGGTGCTTTGTCGGAGGGCTGGGTATAAGCTCAGGGGCAGAACTCTGAGTGTGTGTGCAGCTGGGGGAGGGGAGGCAGATGTGGCCTGTTGGCTGAGGCCCAGATGTTCCCTACGGGAAGGGGTGCATCCAGCCCTCAGAACCTCCATTTCCCATTCCAGCCATGGGTACCACTTGTCACCCTCTACAATCGCAGCTCTCTCCCTTGCACGTTCAAGGTCCATCTCCTATGATCAGTCACCAACCATGGGACCTGGCCGCTATGGCAGGCTCCCTTTCAGCTGGCTCCACAGGCTCTGGGAACAGAGACAAGAAATGATCCAAAGATTCAGTGGGCTTTTCTCACCAACCCTATTCCCTTTCTTCCTCTCTGATGAACCCCTAGCCACTGGGAGTCTCTCCTTTCCTCTCCTCCCTTCCAGATACTCAGGGCTGCCAAGGACGGTCATGAACATCGTGAGCTGGGACTCTGGCAGACAAGGGAGGAAGGGGTCAGGGGCAGGCCTGAAGGGAATTCCAAGGCCAAGGACACAGCGGCCTTCCCTTTCCTTCCTACTCACTGTGACAGGAGGTGAGCCTCCACGAGCAATGGCTGTCCAAAGTCCAGAATATTCCAGACCCGGCCAGACTCTGAGCCCCTAGCTCTGCTGGTCCCAAGAACACCATCATGGTGACTGATTTGATCAGGTGCCTTTCTTCCTGGGACCTCTAAGTTGAGGAGTATACACGGGCCTCTCCCGGGGCCAGTATCCCACCCATAACTCGGGATGTTACTTCAGGTTCATGACACCCCTTGGAGATGGAGCTCTTCACACAGCGGGCGCAAGGATGCTCTCTGTGCCTTCTCTGGTGAGACAAAGCCAAGTATTGATTTGACAGAAAGATATGGATATGTTGGGTGGATAATGGTTAGGGGATCCTATTTCTTTCTTTTCCTGTTCAGAGAACACCTCTCCTCTGCCTCACCCCGCGGGAAAGCAGAGGCCGGATGAGGGAGAGTGTTCTCTCCTCGGTCACCCGGGGACGCCTCCATTCCCTCTGGGCTCCTTCCAGGAGTTTAAGACCACGAAGCCTCTGGGAATAAGGTCCCCTTCTCCCACCATGGCAAACACTACCAACATCCTCGCCTCTCCGTATATTCTTAGAACCAGTCAATATGATTAATTTTACATGGGTATAATTTCCTGCTGCTGCCATGGAGCCCTCCCAGCCTCACCCATCAGCAGCGACATGATACAGTTTCTGGTTATCTTGGTCAACCAAGATATTGATATTATTAATAATGGATATCTATATGCTGACCTTTGTCCACACAACTGAATCACTCTGGGCTGGCTGTCACATTTCTTTAAGAGCTATTGATAAGCCCATTACTGGAAGGGCATGGACAATCTTAGGTATGTGCTTCTCACTCACCTTCAAGCATCTCCTGTGAGAATCTCCCCTTGTTAGGTGAGCTGCTGTGCGTACGACAGTGTGTGCAAGAAAAGTCTGCAAGCAGGTGCCCGTGTGGGGAGTGTACGTACGTGTGCGAGTATACACGTACGTGAGCATGCCCGCAATTGCACATATGAATGTGTGTGTGTGTGAGAGAGATAGAGAGAGAGTCTGTCTTGAGCACTGGCCCTTTTAGAGCTGATCAAATAGTCAATTAGAGCATTATAGGGAGGTAGCAGAATCAGAGAGTTCCTACAAATACACTGTGATGTAGTGTTTGATCTTTGGATGCCTCTTGTCTCCTAGGACTTGCGCAGGAGGTTTGGCTTTATAAGGATATTATTAGGTTGATGCCTCGTTCTCTCCATGTACCTTTCAGGCAAGAGGCCCCACTCGCTGGCAGCAGGCTGGCCAGAACCTGCCACAGGGATGTGTGCTTCAGGTCACGCTACAGGCTTGACTCTGGGCTCATGCAGCCTCCAGCCTCAGTCTCTCTCTCTGGCCAGTGGCCCCAACGGCTCGGGCTCCACTTTCTTAAGGGCGGAGAGAGGAGCTTGACTCGGCTTCTCTACCCTCTACATCCGAAACTCCTGATCAGAGGACTGCCTGGCACGCTGGGTTATTTATTGTGTGCCACGGGGGTGGGGGGCAGTACTTCTGAGAAGGGGTCCATGGTAGAATGCACACTTTGCGTGCCCGTGTGTGTCAGGATGGGCACCTGATCTCATCACCAATGAGATGTGGTGTCCAATCTCATTGTGGCGTCTGTGCGTGGCTGCTGTTCCTGCCACCTGCGTGGACAGGGGTGTCAGGGACAGCGCCTCTATCAAGTCAGGCGACAGGGATCGGCTCCTGTTTGGTCCCAGACAGGCTCACTTGTCAGGGGAGGCCCTCACTTGCCCCTGTAAAGGGAAGCCGGCTAGCTAGAGAAATCTTTTGGATCCTCAGACATAGTGTATGAATAAACCAGACATGGATTAATTAGGTGTGACTGCATCATTAAATTAGAATAATGAACAAACAGCCACGTATGGCATTCAAATTTGCCTAGAATGACTCCAAGGGTTGCTTTCAAGTAAGTCACCTGTCAGTTTGTAGGTTTTGGGGACTCTGGAGAGTGAGGTTCCTGTCCTATCTTGAGAAGCGAATTCTTTAGGCACCATCTACCCCAGGCAAGGATAATCCTTCAACGGGCGCCCGGACTCCACAACCGAATCCAAACAATGGCTTTGGTTCGATACAGCATCATCTATGCACGCTTCAGCTGCGAGCATTTCTCAGAGTGAAATATGACAGTAGCACAGGTGCTCAAGAGACAGGAGGGAGAAGTTAAGAGGTGTGAGCAGCGGATGTGAAACGCATCGATCCCATAATATTTATGTGGATGCGCACGCCGTTGCTTGTGCGTGTGCACGCGTGTGCACGCACACACACCTTTTGCATTTCTGTGAATTCTCTTCTCCTCTGTTGACACCCCCTATTTCAGCCACAGAGACTCGAAGGTGTATCTAGTCCTAGTTGTATAATTTTAGAAATAACAGCCCCTCGCTTCTGCAGACAACACCCCTCAAAATCCCTGTCCTAGGACAGGGAGGCTGTGCAGCTGGAACCATTTATCTTTAACAAAGAGGAAGAAGCCAACAGCTAAGAAGGAAGAAAATGGGAAATAAACTCACTTGCCTCACTGGAGAGCCGGGGGATAGCCTAATGCAGGGGGGGCTTTGTTAGTAAGATCTGTTAAGTATCTAGAAACCTTTGATCTGGAGCCGCTTTTAACAAAGGTGATAATTAATTAAAGCAGAGTGTATTGCAATAAAGTAACATTGCGGTCAGTTTATGCGCTGTCCAGAGCCGGCCTTCGGAAGTCTCTGTCAATTAAACTCTTGTTGGAGGCCAGCTCATTATCAATTTTTTTTCCTGAGCTTTGATCAATATTTTTGGCTGTTCTGTCCCCACAGAACCAGAACTACGTCTGTCTCCATGAGGACACCCATTTATTTACATCTCGCAGATGGCCACGTAGGATTTGTTCCTGAGCTCAGCTGCTGGGAATCGCTCTGTTTCGGAGCATTGGTCAGCTTGTGCTGTAGGGGAGATACAAGGGAGGATAAGAGAAACCAAATACGGAGCAAGTCGAAGGGGAGAATGCCTCTGAGCATATGGTCCCGAAAACATCCCCTTCTCTTTCCAAAGGGACTTGGAAAGGAGGACCGTGACCCTGGGGCTGCCCACCTGGCTTCCTAGTTGGTTCCTGAGGGCAAGGCTGAGGTTGAGGCTTTACACCCATCCAGGAATCACTGGGACAGGGATGTGTGGAGACAAGGAAGCCCCCAGGACAAACACAGCAACTCTGGGAATTCCTCTGTCATCCTTTCTACCCTTATCATTGTCTTTTTGTCCTGGCATTTCTAACTGCACCCTATGTTGCCAAGTGGAATGTGGATCTTTCTCTGTAGGCTCCACCTTGCGATTTTTGATGGTGTCTTAATGGCAAATAGGAGAAGGAAAAGGGGGAGATGAAGGCTGATGATAAAAGGGTCACAACTAATTTGGGGGCTCTGTTCCCTTGCCTTAAGCTATTTGGCTAAGATTAGTTGCTTTTTGTGATTCTTGTGAATTTAAAAAGGCAAAAGCAGAGGGAATGAATGTGCTTCTCTTGTGGAGAGACCAAAAGGGGGGCATCCTGGTCCCTGCCACCCCCTCCTTGCCTGGAGGTAAAATGCAGCACTCTGCTTGGAGGGGCCAGCTTGACTGACTTGGTCAAGTCGTGAGTGTGTGTGTGTGTGTGTGTGTGTGTGTGTGTATGTAAACATCACAAGAGAAAAGTCAGGCTGGGATGCCAAGGGGCAACGGGTGGGGTAGGAAATGCAGTGGGTGGAGGGATTTATCTTTGCAGAGAGCCAGGTTCTGTGCCGGCCACTCAGCTTCCAGATGGAAGGTCATTTCTAAAATGAGTCAATAGGTGAGCTGAAGCAGGCAAACATCTGAAGGGCGATGAGTGGGGGGAGATGGAACCTTTTTAAAACTGGTCCTTTGGGTGGAGATATCAGGCAGATACGCAAGAGCACACCTTCACACTGGAACTTAGATCATTGACAAATCCAACCTCTGAGTTCTTAGGTGGAGCACGGACGTAATCACAAGGACAGTGTCATCCTTCCCACATTCTTTCCTTTTCCCCATCAACCATCTCCCTGGTCGTGCATACTGCCTCACCAGATGAAAACTACCCCTAACATCGTTCCCGTGCCATTTGCATTTATTATCTCTTCCCTGGACACACAAACTCACATACAAACAGAAGTTCACACACACAGGCTCACACCAACACCCACACAGGCTGCGGTATCTTCCCTCCCCCCCCCATCCTCCAGGACCCGCAGACACACACAGAGTTTCACACTCTCTAGCGCTTCTCTCTGCATGTCACATGGGATTTCCCTTCCAAGTTCAGAAACGCTGCGCTTCGGCTGCTGGCAACCAGCACTCCCAGCTTCCGGCTGGCATGTGGGCCCTACAACTTTCAGTTTTCCTTTTGTTCTGCCTATGACTTGGGGCCTCACTTTCTGTTCCATTTCCTCTTCTACGGCCTGCCCTCTCCAAGTCCCCTTCGAGGAGATCTTTCCTGGGTCAGTTCAGAAACAGGCCACCTTCAGATGATGTGTGAGCTGTGTAGTGTTTCCCCCAAAACCATCTGAGGTGAGTGAGACCAGCTCTTTTCTCAGTGAAGGATGTGGTGTCTTGGGTATTTTCTCAGGCATCACTTAGAAGCCCCTCTCTTATCCTGGTCTATGAATTATAATAATGAGGGTGATCATGTTAATAACAGCGAGAGAGATGTCTGTGCTCCGATTCCTGGAGTGTGGCATGGTCACTGGATGTCAAAAGTGCCCCCTGGAAACCAGCTCTTTGAAAGCACTCTGACAACTTTACAATATGCCTGCATTATGGGGCACATATCTATGACATACGTTTTTTGGTAACTGTTCCTTTGTGTTTTTTTTTTTTTTCCCCCAAGCTGTGACTTTACTTAAGAAAAGCCTTTCTTTTTGTTTTATTTTGTTTTGTGTTTGAGAAGCCACAAACATCCAGCCAACTGGAGCAGGTGGAGAGAATGAAAGTATGCCAAGGGGGTTCTTTCAACCCAATCTAGAATTCCCATTAAAGCTGAGGGGGAAAGGAGTGTTAACATCTCCCTGTTGAATTGCAGTGAAATCTAGGCCAGCCCTGGTTCCCATATGTGTGGGATGCGCTCAGTCATGCTTGCACATGGATGCGTTGACGGCACATGTGCAGATTAATTTATCTGTGTGTTGATTCCGAGGGAGTCTCTTTAAAAGGTAAACGAAATTACGTACAAGCAGCAAATAACCACCAGTCTCTTCAATAAATCAATTCTTTCCCAATATTGTTCTTTCTTTGCTCCTAAATAGAATACTTACAAACATCTGGGGCTTGAAAGTCTTCTATGGGAGCTGTGGCTTTGGTTTACATTAGTTTTCTGATGATCATTAGTGCTTATTTTTTCCACCGCAATTTGTATTGTTTTTAATGTTATTTTCCCCATGTTTTTCGTATCTTTTTCTCACAAGGCAAATCTTTCTTTTTAAAAACTGCAGGTGTCTGCCCAACCATTCTACCAGTGTCTTTCCCAGGAAAGCCTGAATTTTTATTTTTCAAAGTAAATTTTTTTTAAAGTTCACCTTAATTGAGCTGATGCCCATGTTGACCCTTCCAGATTCACCGTCTCTTAGACTCATTTGAAAACAGAAATCAGATAGAGCCTCACTGGCTTTAATTCACCTATCTAAGGAAAAAAAACCAAGAGCCCTCTCGGCTAAAGTCAAGCGATAAAAACTCGGTGTTCTGAGAACTACCATACCTTACATGAAAATACAAGGCACAATTTTATGATACTGGTCAAGAATCAACAAGACAATCATAACACTTGCCATTTCTCTTTCTCCCAACTACACACCAAATCCAGGGGCTTCATGCATATTTTACTCAGCTACCATTGAAATGAGAGGTTGTGTATCTGGTGATGAGTCTATTTTCAAATGATATACTCTCCAGAGTTCAACCCACAGAAGGTTCCATTACTCTGTCCCCACCCTCCCTCTGGATGTAGTGTGGAAGTATAAGGGGCTGAAGTCCCTGCAGCTGTGGCTCCTGGGTTGGGAGAACTCGATTTTCCTCTATGCAGTGGGGGAAGATATCAATGCAGAGTGGTTACCCAGGCACAGATCTGTTCTGACTGGTTAACAAGAGGGACTGTGATATGGGCTTGGCTGTTTAGATTAAAATGCATTGCAGGCTCCCGGAATAAGCACACATCAGTAGTAAAGGCTGTTTAAACCTTTGGGGACAGCCCTATGTTTAGATTACATTAATTCATAAATATTATACTAAATACCACTTAAATTGGACTTAAATGACTTCAAAGATAATGCATTATAATATGGCTATCCAGAGAGCACTACTCTTTATGTCTCCCAGTAACTCAGTCTTTGCTGCCTCCTATCCTGCTAGACAAGACCAAAGTTATGAATGGATTGCTGGCTTGTTCATGTGTGATCCACCGACTGTGTGTGTGTGTGTGTGTGTGTGTTAGCAGGCATGGGTATGTGTATGTATGCATTTTCAGACACTGCTTCTGTTTGTTCTCCAGGACATAAAAAGAAGAAAAGAGAAATAAATGTAAAGGGAGAGAAGGAAAGAATTCCACTAGTGGGTGACCTCTTCCTTTCCCCAAGGGAGAAAAATTCTATAGGAAGGGGCAAAACTGGTCCTCAGCTCACTTCTGCTGCTACCCAGGGAGCTTGCCTCTCTCCTCTTTAATCAATAGTACAATGTCTTTCTCTTTGGAACCTGGAAAAAAACAATCTTTCTCAAAGTGCTTCTAATGGGGGGAGAAAAGAAGACTCCAGAGTTAGCCGGGAGAGTCTGCATTAAACTGGGTTTTCTTCGTTGGGTGTTATTTCTTTGAATTGTAATTCTGGGCCTTTTTTCTTCCTTTCTCTCTCTGCCTAACACCCAGATCTCCCCCACCCCCGCCCAAGTGCTTTCTGGTCTCCAGGGGGTGAATTTACCTTTACAGTAATTACCCCAGTCCACAACTGCTATTTGCTGCCTCCCCAGCCCAACAGCCTTTCTCTGCTACGGCTGGGTTTGCTCCACAACACCCACCCACTCCCTCCTCCAGACTCCCAATTTGACTGGAGTAATTGCCTTTTAAGGTTCACTCTACGCATGGCAGGTATTCCATTAACCCTTAGAACTCCTTCCTCCTTTAGTTACCTGAAATGGCAGGTGGCCAACAAATGGATAGCCACCTGAAATCTCATGCATTTTATTTAATTTTTACTTATTTTTTCTTCTTTCCACTTCTTCTCTTTCTGTCTTTTTCTTTCTTTCTTTTTCTGTTTTCTTTTCTTTTCTTTCTTTCTTTTTTCTTCTTTTGCCAATATCATGCAGATGCCTTCCACACTGGAGGCCAGTATCCTGTCATGTCTCTCAATTTTATTCCAGTAAGATTCATTAGAAGTTATAAATTCAAGAAAGGGAAAGAAAGAGCCACAAACATGCCCTGAAACAAGGCTCAACAAAGGCATGTTTCTACCCCTAGCTTCATGTTGTCAATTTAGAGTTGGGGAAAATCTAAAAGCTAAATGCAAACCTCATTCTTCAAGCCTCATCATGCTTTTTGACTTAACAGTAATTAATCACCAATGGCAAGCGAGTAATTTTTTAAGGTGGCCGGAGGCTTATTTTATCAGGATTAGCTAATAAATCAAGCTGTATCTCTGAAAGAGGAGTTCAAACTCTTCTAGGACTAAATAAACCAGACCTTAGAGACTGTCTCATTTATTCAGGTCTCCTGGAGCTTCCAGGCACCGTTAAGAGACATTGTGGCCCAACCTTGCCTATAAAAATCCGAGGGTTATAGAGGCAGGAAGTTTCATAGGGAAAAATATATATGCTCAGGCTCTGAAGGATGAGCTGCGACAACGAAACACCCAGCACGCTGGAGCCAACGGGCCTGCCTGCCACTGACTGAGCCAGTTTAGGGGAAGAATTATTTAGAAAATGAAGTTTTGCTTGTTCTAGGAATCCTGGCCAGATATGTGTATGTATATGTATGAAACATATGAAATAACTATAACATATCCTTCTCTAGCTTCCTGATGCAAATCATGATAATTCTACTTCTTTGCTATAATGCAAGGGAGTCCAAAGAGCAACAAAAACAGTGATGATACCAGCAAGGGATTGTGAAAGAAACAAGGAATACTGTTAAAGTTTATCTTCATTTGAAATAAAGAAGTGAATAAAGTGCTCCAAACCCGGATCTCTTAAGAAGCTCAGTTCTTCACAACTGTCTTTTGCCTCTGATGGGTTCTGATTTTTTTTTAAACTTTAAAATTTTAAATCACCACAAGAACTGATGATTAAGATGGGCAAAGGATTTCCTTATTTATGCTCTTTAAATTTTCACTATTACTATTTTTAAATCTAGGGACATATTAGAATGACAAAGCTTTGATACAAACCTTGATTAGCTTCTAGGGAGCTTGATTGGAAAGGGAAAAACTACAAAGATATGGTTGACTTGAGAGGGAGGGTGAAAAATGGAAACAAATGTTATTTCAAAGACTGCCTCCCCATTTCACCTTTCCAGTTTCTCTTCTGATCAGACATTTTCTCCATATTGGAGAAAGGTTGGTTTGTCTCTCCATTACACCCCCCACCTTCACCCCACCCCAACAATCCCAGTATATTTCCATTCTGCTGTGTTTCTGTGCTATTCAACATGCCATTAACTTTAAGATTTACTCCTCAGCAGGCAAGCTGGAAGATGCTAAAGCCAATAAAAACTGCTCTCTGGGACTCCAACTATGAAGAGTTTGGAGCTCTGCTTAGTATTCGGATGAAGGGAGGGCTGGAGGAGGGAGGGAGGTTGTGATAGTGAAAACCACTGCTGCTCAGAGAGCCAGACAGCTCTGCGCTCTGCACCTAATGTGCTGGAGGATCAGCTCTGTTCATAGCCCATTTGTGGCCACGGATGAGGCTGCTCTCTCTGTGTGGGTGGGTGTGCGTGTGCGTGTGTGTGTTTTCATCTTTAAAACCACCAGCTCTAACACAGCATCTTCAGTGGCTCTCCACACTACTGTTTATTAAAAACAGAACGTCCATACACATCCCTTACAACTTCCTTAGCCCGGTGCTCCTTCCCTGCCTGACGATCAATCTCTCTCAGAAAGCATTTAACTTGCCCACACAGCTCCAGCCTGGATTAATCCCCACTGCACATCCTATACATTACTGTTAGGGAGCGGAGCACTGGGCTAATTTCGTCACCCACCAGCCACCCACACACGTTCTACAACTGAACACGTTTGGGGATCTGCCTTAAAGATAATAAAACAAGGAGAAAACAGGCAGGCTGCAGACAATTCTCATGACCACTTTCCTAAAAAGTTGCTGGGTTTTAATTCTTTGATTATTCTGTGTCCCCCTCCCCCAAGCACTCACTAGCAATGATTGCTTCAAGGGAGAGCAATAATGTACTATAAACCTCTCTGCATGGTGAGTTTGGGATAATTTAGGCTACACCCTTCAAAAGGCATATCTTGCACACACAGATTTTTTTCCCCAAAAGCTCCGCTTTCCTGGGAAGGGGATCATCATTCAGGCTTCCCCGACCCCCCCACTCCACCCAGGGGATGGCTGGTTCCTTGCTAAATCTTGCCTTAGGTTTTGTCCCTCCTTCCTTCAAACATCAAACACCCCCTCCCCCACCACTCACACCACAACCGGATTATTGAGGCACATAGCTCGACAGGGAGAGTTTACTGTTAAATTGATAGCAAAATAAAAATATCTCTCTGAATTTGTCACCTCTCTTCTTTTTAGACGGCTGCACTCCTGCTACTCTGGCCCCGAGCGGAGAAGGAGGAGATTATCTCCTCTTAATATTTTCAGCACCACGGCGATGGACAGCACCCTCGGTCCCTGGCCCGCTGAGCGTCCGCCAGTCTGCTCAGCGTCCCGGGCTTGGCCGGTGCAGCGGTCCCCGTCCCAATCTTTCAAGTCGCTGCGCCCCAAAATCCAAGCCCCGTTTCCCCTCGATCCTCTCTCTCTTTCTCTCCATATTCTGCTTTCGCTGCTCTCCCCACCGCACCGCTTCTATCAGCTCCTCGCCCAAAACCCAGCTTTGCCCCAGCGAACAGCTCCCCACGCACCCCAGTCCTGGTCTCTGCTGCCCGAGCGCCTCCCTCCTCGGCGTCCGCCCGAGGCTCCCTCTCGCGCCGTCTCCCGCTCGTCCGTCGCCGGCCGGCTGGCCGGCCCGCCCGCTCCTTCTCCCCGGCAAAGTTGGGAGGGAAATGTGCACTCACCTTTGTGCATGCCTGTGAACCTGTCCTTCAGAACCGTAAGCTCGTAGATCTTGCCGAACTCCTCGAAGAGGGGCTTGAGGTCCTTCTCATCCAGGTTGCGGGGGATCTGCCCAATGAACAGCTTGATGGCATCGTGGTCCTTCATGGGAATGGTCGACGGGTTCCCCGGGCTGTGGCTTAATCCGTTCATGTGCCCGGCGCTGCCCGGGCTGCTGCCGAGCCCGTTGGTACTGAGGCTCGCGTTGTCAGCCTGTCCGTTTGCTAACGTGGCCATCTTTATATACATAGAGAAAATCTTCTTTCCTTTTATTCTTTCTCGCTCGCACTCTCTCGCTCTTCTCCCTCGCAAGCTCGCTCGCGCTCACACACGCACACGCATACACACACTCGGGTTCTCTCCCCCTCGGTTTCTCTACACCTCGCTCTCCTCTCGCTCTCTGCTCTCTCTCTTTCTCCTCTCTTCTCTCGCTCGCTCGCGCTCGCGCTCTCTCTCTCCTCTCCCCGCTCTCTCTCTCCCTCCCTCTCTCCTCTCTCTCTCCCTCTCTCTTTCTCTCTCTCTCTTTTTCGGCCTGATCTGATTTTTTTCTTTTTTTCCCCCCCTTTCCTTTTTTTCTTTTTTCCCCCCTTTTCTCTCTTTTCTTCCCCCCCCCTTTTCTTTCTTTTTTCTTTTCTTTTCTTTTCTTTCTTTCTTTCTTTCTTTTTTTTTTTTTTTTTTTTAAATATATTGAACAGACAGGATCTCTGTCCTTTCCGTTTAAACAGGCTGGACCGGTTCAAGTTCCCAGTCAGACCAGGGGTGGGGGAGGCGAGTGAGCGCGCGCGGAGGAGGGGGGCACTGGGCCGGGAGAGGGCGAGACGAAGGGGGGGGCTCCCGCGCGGCGGCGGGCGGCGGCCAGGAGCAGGACGGCGTGGGGCGGCGCCGGCCCCGCCGCGCCTCCCCCGTCGGCGGCCCCGGCGAGCGGTGGTGGTACAGTCCGAGACAGCCCCCGGCTATAAATAGCGCCAGGCGCATGGCTCTTCGGGAGGCGCTGAGATTCCGGGCCCGGCGGCCGCGGAGAGCGGGTGCCCGTTAGGAACGGGGCTGCTGGCCTCTTCTTTGCCTTTTGGGGGTTCCTTTTGTAATAGCAGCAGGTGCAACTTTTTGTATTTTTAAAACATTGATTTTCATTTTCGTGTGGGTATGTCGGGGTGGGGGGAGCGTTATCCACCGAGCTGCGCTCTATTAGGGCGCCAGGCGGGCGAAGCAAAGGCAGGGATGGCGGGCGGGGCGGCGGCGAAGGCGGCGGCGGAGGTGGAATGGGCGCTTTTTTCTCCCATCTGGTTCCCTTTATTTATTTATTTAGACTAGAAAAAGCGAGTCGGCTTGGAGGGAGTCCGCCCAGCGATCCGAGTGCGCATTGATCAGTGTCGAGAGAAAAAAAGCTACATAAATATATATTATGTGGATAAATCTATGGACAAGAGCTCTCTCGCGCGCGCTCTTTCTCTCCGTGTCTCTGCTTTTTTCCTCCTCGAGTCCCCAACCTGCCAGAGCAGTCCCAAATCTTCGCCTTCTCGCAGGGCATCTACCGCCACCCGAGCCACCTGGGAGGTCCGGGCTGGGGAGCAGTTGGGCCTTGCTGGGGGCACGGGGCGTAGAGATTTGGGGCCCGACCCTTGTCCCAGCCCGCCTGGAAGGCTGGAGTTGGGTGCTTCCGTCCCGGACGGCCTCCCCCGGCCCCGAAGCGCGGCGACTGGTCCGGCAGGCGGCTGGCGGGAGGAAGGTAGGAGCCGGGCGCCTCGGCCCGCTCGCCCGCCGTGGAAGGAGACAGGCTCTGGGTGCCGTGCCGGGTCGGTGAGCCAGAGCGAGGGACGGGCTTAATTTTGCCCTCGTCTGCTTTACTGGTTCAAATTGAAATTTTTTTCTTAATCCACTATCAAAGAAATGACCCCCCCGAATCGCTATCCGGGCTGCGACCGGACCCAGACTCGCGCGGCGTGCGCTGCCCCCGCGGGTTTCGTGGGCAGCGCCTCCCTCTCCAGAAGTGCGAGGCTGGGAGTCGCGTCTGCGGGCTGGAGCAGAGGGTCCGGTCGCCCAGCCCGACTTTGCTGGGTTCCCCACCGGGCCCGCAGGGGCCAAAACCTCGGCTGCGCGGGAGAGGGAGTGGCCGGCGCGGGAGCCGGGTCCAAGCAACCCCGCCTCTGGGAGCGAATGCTGGTGGTGAACTTGGGTTGGGAGAGCAGATTTTCATTTTAATGATATTTACCTGCCCCTCATCCTCTCCCACATTTGCTTTTCCAGGGCAGCCTCTTCTCCACGGCTTCAGAAGCCGGGCAAATTAAAATAACGCGCCCGCTCCCCCGCGAGTTGCGGGGGCAGAGCTGCTGGCCTGACCCTGTCCGGACCCCCTCCGGCCCCCTTCGGGTGTTCTGGGTCTCTCTTTTCTTGCCCTCGGATTACATGACGTTATTAGACAGTACGTTTAAAATTTTATTTAAAGAAATGAGACCCCATCCGCCTGAAAACCGAGACCAAGCCCGTTTGGTACAACCACAACGCGGAGCTCTCCAGCGCCAGGAGGAGGCCCGAGGAGGGCCCGAGGTTCGCAACCCCAGGCCCCGAGCCCACCTGGGACACCTCTCCCTGAGGATCCAGGGCGAGTGACCAAACAGCAAGTACAATTCTGAGAACTGTGGAACTTCATCCTTTCATTTTAAGATTCTCCTGTCTTTTCTTGTTGGAATCGTGTGTAAGTATAGTTGATTCATAACTCGGTTCTGGGCTTACATTATCCAGTGTTATATGATGGCCTAAGAATCGCACACGTTGATGGAATCGAACAGAAACACACATAGAGCCTATCCGCAGTGTAGCAGTGCGCTCGGTGTGCCTGTGAAGTGCTGGACTAGGGAGGCAGGCATGGCCCTGGTAGGTACACAGAGGGCTTGAGCTGGGGGTTTAGAGGTGTGTGCCTATCTCTCCTCAGAACTGTGGGTCCTTGTGTGATGTGGTGAGGATGTGTACATAGACCGTTTGTATCCACACTCTGCCTGAGTGTGTGTGTGTGGTGTGTGTGTGTGTGTGTGTGTGTACCAGGCTGAGACCTCCTCCTCCCCTTTCCCTCAGGGCACATCAGTAGACGCCAATATCTTTGTCCAAAATATCTCCTCTAACATCATCTTGTGGTGCTGGCACTTACCTCCTAGGTCCTCACAATGGAGTGGGATCTATTTTCTTCCCTAACAGGAGTGGAGGAGACTAATTCATACTTGAGGTTTTTCTCCCCCTGCCCCCCAAGTCCTTAAAGACCCAGCTAGGTCTGGGGCATGAGGAGGGAGTGAGCTGGGGTCCAGGGCTGGGAAAGGGGGAGACTGCATAGGGGAGGGCAGCTGTGGTTTATCTTCCACTTCTTCCTGCCCCCACCCTAGCCCCGCCCCGGTCCCAGTAAATTATTCACAGGTGTTTCATTATTCATATTATTATTAATAATAATAGCCAATACATAAATAAAAGCAGTCCCTGGGCAGGAGTGAGTGGGAGAGTGGAGTTGTTAATGGAAGGGGGCATCTGGTTATTCCAGATGCCTGGGCTCAGCTCCCTCCAGGACAGGACCTCTGCCCCGGAGCAGGACACCCAAGCCTTCTCCCAGTGTCTTTCCACATGTGGCCCCAAAGCTGTGGAAAGCTCCTTCTTCCCTAGGGAGGGTACCTCACCCTCCCCTCTCTCCCACCTGAGGATGGCTTATTTTGGATTTGGACTGTCTCTCCTTAGGGGGGATAATATGCACTTCAAGGCTCAGCTTTCTGACCCCTATGTGCTGAAACGCCCCACCAGTCCCCACATTGCTGGGGCCAGGCAACCAGGACACCAGACCCCATGTAACTGAGCTACCTACCCTGTGTAAACAGCGGCAGAAGCAGCTCGGCCAAGGCATTGATCTCTTAAAGGCGCAGAGCTTGAATCTCTCAGGCTCCTACTGCTTTGGCACAGCAGAGTATTGGGGATAAAACAGCATGGACAGGTGTCTCCAACTAATGTAATAAAGAAACAGGACCCTAGAGATAACAATAAGGAATGTGGTTAGGTTTCCTCATTGGCATCCTTGCCCTGATATTCTAGAAAGACTTAAGCTAATTTTTTTTTTTAACCTTAGATCATCAAAGAGAAATGTAACTAGGGAAAGATGGGGGCAAAGTATTACTCACTGTGACATTTAAACAGATTTCAAACTTTTTCTTCAAGTGCCACTTCATGGCCACAATGATTCCCTCTACTGAAAGGGAGAAGGCTGGCAAATGGAAGTGGGAGCTGGGAACAATCGCTTCTCATTTGCTCTCTGTGTTTGGGGTTTACATTTTTGTTGCTGATTCATCTCTGGGGATGTCAGGAAGCCCTGTGCGGTGGGGCTCTTAGCTCAGATGGTGTAGTTTTCCAGGCCTTACCATTGCCTCCTGCTCCTGGCTTCCTTCTGCTCCTCCCCCTCAAGGGAGGAGGAAGCCCTCCCTGTCTTCAGCTTCCCTTCCCTGAAGGCACCATCACTCTCCTCCCCTCTGGCACCCACTGAACCACATTATGCAGCCCTGGCCATGGCCCCATACACCAAGGCCTGCTGTGGCTGTCCTGCCTGTGAATCTTCTCTCTCCATCTAGATTGTGAACTGCTGGAGGGTGGAGGGCAGGAACCTGGTATCTGGCCCCTCCTCCCTCTCTCCAGGCAATCTTGGTAGACATGAGCACACAGGAGGTGCTCAGGATGGAGTTTCTAGCCACCTATGGCTAATCTGACTGTGGGGTGGGGGGCAATGCTGTATTCATTCACCTGGGCCCTAAAGATGGGGAGCTGCAGCGACCCAGGCAGACACCCAGGAGTTCAGAGCCCAAGATGAGAACACCCACACAGCAGTGTGGCTCCCAAGGCCACACAGCTGGGCTCGAGGCATCAGCACCCAGTGATTTTTGCATTCAGCCAGCCCTTCCAGTCTCCCACTGGAAGCAGCAGAGAAAGGGCAGGACTGCGAAGAACCCACTCTCTAGTTAGAGAGACCAAAGTCATACCAACCGAGGATCCCCAGAACAGCAACAGATGGTTAGTCTTCCAGGCCTGAGGAGTTCCACACGTGAGGAAACAGAACGAACCAAGTTGTGTGGGATAATCCGTGATGGGGGGCAGCCACCTTGAGGAAGGAGGGTCTCTTGTGAAGGCAGGGGGCAGAAGATGGTGGCCAGAGAGCTGGATGATGGCCTGGCCTGAGGGCTAAGAGGGCAAGAAGCAGCTGGTTCTCCAAGCCGATGTTCAGAACAAGCTGAAAACAGAGCTGCGTTCTGTTTGCCTGAGGTTCTCTAAACAGAGACAGGAGAGCGCAGCACCAGCCAAGGGACTCTGTGGAAGGACTGCTCTGCTCAGACCTGCAGAGGGTAATGAGGGGAGGCTGTAGACAGAGAACCCCACTTGCCCTCTGCAGGGAGCTGCTGCCTGGTTTGGGCAAAGAGGTTGACTTAGAGAGGAGCAACCACACAAGTGTGTAAGCTCACTGAGGGGCAAAGCGGGAGGTGCTGGTGGTGTGCGTCATGGGACCCAGGAGAAACTGAGCTTGGGTGGGCAGCGGCACCCTGGGAAGGCTCCATGGTGGACAGAACTCTGATCTGGCCCTGCAGGAAGAGGAGGTCTGCTTAGGGAGGGAGGAGGGAGGTTGAGACAGCGGGTGAAGTTGCCAGGTCTGGTATGTGCAGTGGGCCCTGAGTGATGGTGGAAAGATAGAAGCTTCTAGAGGGGGCTCCTGTGTGGAAGTAGGTAGGGTTGGGGGAAGATGTGGCTTTGAAAGCAGCCTCAGAAGTCTGTTTCTGGTCTTCTCCACAAGTTTAGGACTTCAGGGGCTTGAATAATTTGGGAACATTTAGTGATACAAGAAGCACTAATTCAGGTGTGAAGGCAGAGGAAAACCATCCCTACTTTCTCTCAGTTAACATTAGCAGTCTCCTGCCAGCAAGGGAAGACAATTGAAGGGCTCCCTTGTCCTGTCCCTGGCCAACAACAGACCTGGCCAGGGAAACAAGCCCATGGAAGGGCAAGAGAGTAGAATTGGGATGCCATGTGTTTTGGGAAACCCAGAGACTCCCCAGAAGGGCGTGGGTTGCCTCCTCCAGCTCAGAAAATGCCAGGGCTGGCAAGAGAGGGGCCTCTGGGTTCCCTCCCTTGTTGGTTGAGTCCCAGGGACATGTGGTCGTGGTCTTATGGGGGCTCCTGGGCTCTGGGCAAGAGTGGGTGCGAGTAGTTTTTGGGAGTCTCTAGGCTTTCGGTCTGCATGGACATGCCCTGTTCTTCACATGCGAACATGCTCCTGTTCTAGGCTTCTATGCCAACCGGGGCTTTGCCTCACTTTTGCTGAGGGCAGGTGGGAAACGGAAAGGCAGCCCAAGAAGCACAATAGAGGGATCTGGATTCCTGTAGCCCAGACATCCTGCATGTGGGGGGGAGGAGAGGAGGGACCCCAGTCATTGCTTTCCTGGGCTCGGCTTTCTCCTCCATAAAATTGAGACCCTGGTCCTCTCTTCCACCCACCTTTCTTTCCTCACATCACATCCAAGAAGTTGAGACAGCGCCGTGTCTGTGAGGCTGACTCACGGTGTCATGTAAAAAATTCAGGGGAGAGCAGGCACTGAGGGTCATAAGGGGCCATACCAGAGTGAAGATACAATTAACTTGTTTCAGTGAAGGGTTAGAACTTTACTCCTCTTTCCCAAAGAATTCACATATTTTCCAAAGGAGCCCTGGCCAGGCAGCCCTCAGTCCCACGGAGCAGGTGCTTATGGCTGCATTTAGGGAAAGCTGGCAGAGCCAGATTCCTTGGCTTTACATCCTGCCTCTCCCGAGTCCTAGCTCTGTGACCTTGGGCAGGTAATTTAATCTCTTTGTGGCTCAGTTTCCTCATTTGTAAAAGAGGAAGAGGAATAGAACCTACTCCTTAGAGTTGTCCTGGGGATTAAATCCTGCTTGTACTAGGTGAAGTGCTTGGATCAATGTCCGCCCAGCCAGGACCGTGGGACATCACTCCCTGAGGCCCTCTCTGGGTCTGAGCGGCTGCTGAGGCTCCTCCCACAGCAGACGGAGGAGGCGGGGCGGCCCCTCCCTCTGCCCCCCTTCCCGCCCCTGCTTCGACCCTTCGTGGGTGTCTGCACTGGCCACAGGGCAGTTTCTCCCCGTGCTCCTGGGGACCGAAAGCTTTCCCCGAGGGCGAGGCCCGCATCACGGCCTCTTCTTCGGGCCTCCCCTAAGTGCTGGCTGCGGGCGCTCCGCAACCTCTTCTTACCTGAGAGGTATTGCCGCAGCAAGTCCTTTTAATTGTGATGTTTTACTAATTAGTTTTTAATTATGTTAATTTATTGTACATGAGCCCTGAGGTTTTCAGACACTGGGCTCACTTTAGAAACTGGAATAGTAAGTTGTATTTATCACACACACAATGCTGTGGATAAATGTCACTTTCTCGTGGCCATGATTTCTCTGATAATGTGGCTGAAAACAGGGCTTCTATTCGGGCTTTTAAATATTAATTTCCCCCCTGCAGCCGGCCACACCCCCCACCCCGTCAAGTCCTTCAGACAGTGTTGGGGTTAAAACTCAGCGTCCACAGGCTGTGCAGGGGACATGATGGAGTGAGGTGGCTTGGTGGTCCAGGAGGACACAGGCTGGGTAGGGGCTCTGCAGGATAGTTAGACCAGGGGGATATTCTCAGGGTTGTTATGGGGGAGGGGCCTCAGACTCACCCACCTGGGTGGACACCACCCCCCCACCCCCACCCCATACACCGCCCAGCAGCAGGGTACTGACAAGAGCATGGCCGGGTGCCTGCATCTAGGTCTGCCAGGGAGAGGGGAGGAGAAGCTGGTGAGTGAGGATGGAGAGGGCACGTGGACAGTCAGAGTAGGCCCTGAAGGCCACGGAAGGATGTAGGCTTTTGTTCCAGGGCTGGCGGGTAGCACTGGGGGTGGGGGGAGGCTTACAGCAGGGCGGGCTCACAGGGAAGGCACAGAAAGGGGACTCACTGCCCATAGGCTGACCAGTTGCTGGGGATAACAGGGGAGAGTGTAATCAGAGGCACAAGCCTGGGACAAAAAAGTCACCTGGGTATTTATGGAGGATGGCTGAGAAGGGAGAAATCACCCCCAACACACACATGTGCCAGACTGGAGGGGCACTGTATTGGGTCCATTTTCCAACGATCTTTTCTACATTCAAAGGATGAAGGTTTGCTGCCATTAGTAACATTTAAAGAAGATGCCACCGTTTTTTAAGAACCACTCCCTTCCCCAAATAATTTCCAGATGGTTGCCTTCTTTTAATAAGTTTGAAGTGTTTATGCAAAGTTGTGTATATATGTCTATATATACATAGACATATATATATATATATATATATATATAAATAAATTCTGGTCTCTTACTAAATAGACATATTAATATACATTTTGCTTGAAAAGTAAAATTTAAAGAAATACAGTCTGGGCATTTAATGCTTTAGAATATGTATATGAGACTTAAGTTGCTGTACTGTTTGTACATAGGTGCATAGCTGCATGCAACGTGGATAGGAAGAGTTTGAGCTTTAAACCAGCCAGATCTTTACTTGCCAGCAATGTAAGTCATGATTTCCAAGGCTCAGTTTCCTCATCTGAGACACGGGCATAATAACAGTGCATATGACTGTCATGGAGAGATAATAAATTATTGAAAGAGGTAATACTTAGTGCCTGCCACATAATGGGTGCCCAGTAAATGTTGGCTATGATTATTAAGAGTGTGTTCATTCCCAAGTAAACTAAGTATCTCCTTTCCAGGTACAAAGATAAGCTGTAGCAGAAAATAGCATTTAAAATATGTGTAACAGGACATGGAGAATTTTCTTTCTTTCTTTCTCTCTCTCTTTCTTTCTTTAAAGATTTTATTTATTTATTTGAGAGAGAGAGACACAGCGAGAGAGAGAACATAAGCAGGGGGAGTGGGAGAGGGAGAGGGAGAAGCAGGTTTCCCAACGCGGGGCTCAATCCCGGGACCCGGGGGTCATGATCTGAGCCGAAGGCAGAGGCTTAACCCACTGAGCCACCCAGGTGCCCCAAGATGGAGAATTTTCTAAGGAAGAGGGCAGTTTAGGTTTCTCCTCAGTGGTCCTCCCACTGTGTTGAGGGGAGAGAAATCTAAGTCTCTGTTTGTGGGTGCCATGCTATATGAAAGCGTTTTGGGGAAAAAGCCCACGTCAGGGAGGGGCCCCATGACTTTGTCTCAACATGGCCACTCAGTGGTGCTCACCTGCGTTCAGATTTAGAAAGGGCCCCTCATGGTAGCGAGGACCTAGTACCTTCCCTACCTTCCCTGTCGGGGAGCCTGTACTCCTACACCTGCCTGCCCAGACACATGGGAGGCTCCTACATAGATCTACATAGGTCTGCGTGACCACCCCCCGCATACCCCCTTCCTGGGAAGGGGAAGGGTGGGCAAACTCTGTGACTCATTCTCTGGCTCTGTGCCCTCTCGCTGAGTCACAATGTAATTGATCCCTCCCTGCGCCAGGTTTCTCTCTCATGTGACCCAGAGCAGGGTCATTTCCAGACCAGGGCTGGGGAGGCCTGGCTGGGGAGAGGCAATCCCGGCAGGGAGGGGCAGACTGTCAGAAACTGACCATGGCCCTGAGCCTCGTGCCTGACTCTCCTGGTTATCCACCGAAGTGTTGTGTTTGTAAGAGTCAGGGGTCGGTCTACCAGTCACCCACCATATGTATTCTGTCATTGGCCTCTGTCGCTGTCCCCATTAGGGGAGGGCTATCTCTATTAAAATCATGCCAGTGGGAGATCATGGAGGTTTCTGGGCACCTCCTTGAAATGCCGATGGGATTCGTGCTTCTGGGATGAGGGTAGTCATTCTTATTTCTAAACTGAGTCGTGGGTTTAGAGAAGCTGAGAAGTGGGAGGAAGGAGAGCAGGGATGCGTGATCCCTGTTGGAGGGGGGCATCACCTCTTGGGGCTCAATTTCATGCCATCCTTTGCCCAGAAAGAGAGGAACCACCTCTCATCCTGGTGAAATGGGAAACTCTGGCTGGCAGGGATTGAATTGCAAACACTGGCCTGGAGGCAGAAGGCAGACCAGGGGTCAGCTGGGCAAGGTCTTCTCTAATAGACAGATCTGGGCTGTGGTGGACAGGCCCCTCTCCAGCACCATCACACAGGCCTTGTTATGGACAGCATCACTGTCCCACCTTGGAGATGTCATGTAACCCCTCTTGGTATCCTCAATAGTCATCGAATTCTTTTTTGAAGCCAGAGAGGTCCCCAGTGAATGTATAAGTCTCTAAGAAATAGGCAATCCTCTTGTGAAAAACTTGCTTCCCCCTCACCTCCCTGTCCCTGGCTCTTGTCCTGACTGCGAGCTGGCATCCACACTGTGAGATCTATGCCCGCTTCCGGTCTCTGTGACCGGGTCCAGTCCCAGTTCTGAGATGATTCCTGCTCTCCTTCTGCGAGCAGGGTCAGGGTGACAGGGTTTCATGTCAGGTGGCACGTCTGTGGCCGTCAAGCAACAGACGGCTCTCATCCAGGCTCTGATGGGACTCAAGCAAGACTTGTGTGTGTGCCCCCGAGTCACCTGCGTCCCCTCTCCGGACCTCATTCTCTGATTTATGAGATGGGGATGGTAATCCGGGCTCTGTACAACTTTTGGGGAGTGGGGGGATCAGAGGCAGGGGTGGAATGGCTTCCCGGAGGGCAGTGTGTTGATGCTGTCGATGTGCTCCTTCCCCACCCGCCCTGTTCCTGCTTCTGCACAGTCCCGACCTCAGAGTAGCCCCGAGAACAGAAAGAACCGCCTAGTTCTCACATCCATCCTCCTCCTCCTGATTATTTCTCCCAATCACACTTAATAGCCGCCTGGCTTTTGGCTGCAGCCCGGTATATAATAACCTGCAATTATTGTCCACTTAAGCTGTCCCCAGGGCCTTGTCTGCTGCGCTGCCCAGGCCCGCACCGCCAGCCTGCTGATTTCCCTGTCAGAGTCATGGCCAATGGGAAGGAAGCCCCTGAAGGGCCAGACTGACAACCTGTTTGGCAGGGCTGCTGCCTCTCCAGCTACATCTTCTTCAGAGATGGGGCCTCGGAGGCAGCCCATGCCCACCACAGCCTCACCCAGGCTGGGTGCCCCGCTTTCCTGGGACCTGGTTCTCTGGGCTGCCTGCAGCCCTCCTCCGCCCCCTCGGCCCCCCACGCAAGCACTGTCTCATGTCAGCATCTGCGACCTTGTCTACCCTTACCTGACACTCCTGGCTGCTTCCTACAGCCCAACTCCTTTACAGACTCCGTTCCTTCTCAGTTCCTTTTCCCTGCACCCTTATAATGGAGGCCTTGGCTTTTTACATGTTAGGCTGCCGAAGATCAGAGAGGTTAGGTATCTTTCCTGGGGTCACACAGCCAGGTAGGGACAGAACAAAATTCCGAATCAGGTTGGCTGATTGCACAGCTCACTAAGTCCTCATGGCTTTGGCTTTCTGTTCATTGCAAGCCCGACCCTGCTATGGTGGCTCTGCTGGGTGCCTGCTCCTGGGAAAGTCATCTCCACCACAGCGGTAGCACTGGTCCCCAGCACTCAGAATGTGCGCTGCCCTGGAGTTGCAGCAGATACCCTCCATCCTGGGAGGGCTCCTCATGAGTTGCTGAACTGCCCCTCCTCTGCCACATGGATTCACAAAGCACTGCTGTGGGCAGACTGGACACAGCCGAGTCTCCCGTTCCCTACCTGGCCTCGTACTCTCCTGAGTCTCCCTCCTAGAGCTCCTGACAAGGTCCTCACCCATCTGTACAGTAAACATTTGCATTATCTCTCTGGCTCCAGCTGGACCCGGTCGAGGTGACTGCGATGCTGACGGCAGTGACAAATGTCGATCCCTAGGCCACGAAGGACCTGCAGGGCCCTCGCTGCCATTGGGAGATGGCAGAGTCTGAGCACGTTCGTATTTGCACTCCGTTCTGAATCTATTAATTAAGTGACCAGAGGGACAAAAGAATGTATCCAGACCCTAAGTGAGGACCTTTATCCTGAGTGCCGGCCATCCTGATGTGTGTCTGTGGGTTGGTCGGCGAGTATGTGTGCGTGTGTGCGGGCGTCTGTAGGCTCAAGAGCACATTGGTGACGATGGGCTGTGTAACCTGGCAGGGCCTGGGGTGCGTAGACTCAGGACTCTCCTGACTGCCAGGCTGAAGGGACCCAGGGCCTGAGAGCTGAAAGGCTTTGATGGTCCTTGTGTCCAGAGGGCCTGCCTGGCTGCTATGCCCCTGGCAGGTGCACTGGGCCCTGGCTGTCAGTGGAGGAGGACAGGAAGGCCTGTGGCTCAGTCTTTGTCGAGTCCACTCATCTGCTTAGGCCCTGGGCTGAATCTTCCTCCCCAGACTTGCTCAGGGACACTTCCGTCCCCCGTCCAGTCTCCCTTACACTTTGCCTGAATGTTCCTCACACCTGCTTGCATATTTCAATGCTTTGTCTGGGAAACAGGTTCCCAGCAAGAAGAACTGTTGGGAGGCAGTTTTTGGGTAGCCTGAGGCCTTCTCTGGTCCCCCAGATCTCACAGGCTAAGTCTGAGGCTGGCCTGACCGTGAACTGCCATGAGGGCTGTGTGGAACCTCAGGAAGGAGCCAGGCTTCCTCTCCTGTGCCAGCGTAGAGTCATGGGTTCAGAGGGATACAGCAGGCCTTCTGTCTTGACCTTCATCCAGCCGCCCTGGTGCAGGGACCCTCCCCCCATCCCGGTGCCCACAGCCATGCTGCCTCTCCGTGGCTGCTCCCAGCCCTGCCCTGACTCGCAGGCTGGAAATGCCCCTGCCGGCTGGTTGTCAGTCCCCGGCTGAGACCTCTCAGGAGAGGCTGTGAAGGGATACTCAGGCAGGGAGAGGGCAGGTAAGGAGGGGGGCCAGAACCAGCCATGCCAGCAGCCACCTGCTGTGGTCTTTGGTGACTTAACACTAAGAGGGGCAAGCATACCATGGTCTTAATTTTCTCTGCCATTTTACTCTCCTGCCCCCAGGCCCTGTCTTTCCTGTGCCAAGGGGACAGAAGGATTTCAAGCATGCTTGGTAAAGGCCACTCAGTCTCTTTTCAGGGTAATGCAGCCTTGTGTGGGCAAATCTTCCATCTTTGGGAAGGCTTTTCTCCCCATCTCACCTCCAGCTGAGGTGAGGGGAGCTTGTACCCCTTGTGGGGAAAAGGGGGGCTGGGGTTGTCCTTGTGCTGTCATCTAGGGTTTTAATGGGCTCCCCGGGGTCTGCCTGCCGTGATCTCCACCCTGGAACCCCAGAGTGGGAGTTGGCAGGTCTCCCTGCCCTTGAGGCCCCAGGCGACATCAGGGTCACAGGGAGTCTGAATTTCAGGTCCTCCTAAAAAACCTACCTGCCTCCTTCTCCTTCTGTGTTTCTCACCCCAGATGTCAACCAGAGAGCTTCTGGAATTTTCCCCTATCTCAGATGGGTAGAATGGACAGGGAACGAATTGATGAAATTCATGTAAATTCATCTTTCTGCCTGAGCCCACTCTCCTTTTACCCCTCTGGGTAGTAGCCCCAGGCTGCTCGGGGCCTCTGGAAGATGGCCTATAGCCCCAGTCTGTCCCTCTGTGAGCACAGCCCAGAGACCTAGTGCCGCTGTGTATTAGCAGAGCAGCAAGACAGCCAGGGCCCTCAGAACCTACAGTGAAGTCAGGTTCCGCCGAGCTGGCTTAAAACATTTCTAATACAAAAAACCCAAATACCTCCCTCCGGGGTTGCTTTTAAAACCAGTTTTGATCATTGGGAGAGTAAATCCTGAGCTACTTAGGAAGCTTGACAATCGAAAATGATTCATTTGTCAAATATTCAGGTTAGTAGAGATTTAGTCTTTCCTGGTAGGTAGGAGAGGTGTGACCGCAAACCCGTCCGACAGGTTCTATGTGAAATGTTCCCACGCCTGGAGCTCGGCACCCCCGAGCACCCACCCTCCTGTGGCGCGCACACGTGTGTGTCAGCGTGTGCGTGCACGTGTTTGTCGGGGACACACGTGTGAGTGTGTCTTCCTCGTTGGGGTTTATTATAGTCTCTTTGTGCTGCTAATGCTTTTGGCCTCTGGGGGTGCTATATTTATATATATACAGATGTAGAATTCGAGAAACACAGGATTTTCAGCCTGAAAGGAACCTTAAGCACCTTCTGATCCACTTTTCTCATTTTACACAATTAACGTCCAAAGTGGCAAAATGACTTGCTTAAGGGGCACATACAGAACCCTGGTCTCTGTCTCTCCCTCCTGGGCGTATGCCCACTCCTCTTAGTAAGTAGGAGGTGGCTTAGTAGTAAGAGACAGTTATTTCCTCACTGTTCAGCACTCTTTGTCCCCCTACCCCCCCGTCCCTTTGACCATCTGTCTGTCTTTTCCCTCTCCCCTCCCTGCTCTGTGTTCCTGAGCTAGAAGCTGAGGCTATCACGGGCAGTGAGCAGAGAGGCTGGCTCCCAGGACGGATGCCTCAGCAGCTGGCCAGGCCAGGGCCCACCCTTTACTGGGGGAAGTGGAGTCTCAGCGTGTTCCCCTCTTCCGTGTCAGCCAGGAGCCTGGGGAAGCAATGCCTCCAGTAATGCCTCCTTCACTCCTTGGGGAAGGTGCTGAGGAAGGAGGGTGGGTTGGCCCCACCATTACGCAATCTGTTTTCAGCCTGATCCTTTTTTCCTGGCTCCCTCCTGGGAGGAGGGGTGGGGATGACATTATGCTGGGGAGGGAATGGGTTACCTCCCTGTCTTTCCTCCCTCCTGAGTCCTTTTCTCTAGCCTGAGCCACGTGGTCTCCAGTTCAGATACCCCATTTGGGAAAATGTATGCACTCCTAGCCTCCAAGAGACACAGGAAAGAGATCACTTTCTACTGCTGACATCCTGATGCCAAAGCCTGGCTCCCAATCCTTAGCAGACTCTGTGGAAATGACTGTTTTGAAGTCTCATTCCCCAGAGAGGCACGACTCTCAGATTTGGAATAGATCTTAGGGGTCACTCCCTTACTCCCTTACACCCATTGCAGGACTCTGTCCTCAAGCATCCTGACAGCTCTCAGGTGTGCCTAACCACTTCCAGCGACAGGACAGTTCCTTTATTTATTTATTTATTATGTTTAAAAAGATTTATTTGTTTGAGAGGGAGAGAGTTGGGGTGGGGACAGGGGCAGAGGCAGAGAAATCCTCCTGGAGCCGACTTCCCCACTGAGCACGGAGCCTGCTGCTGGACCCCGAGAGCCTGCTGGACCTGAGTCAGAGACTCAGCCAGCTGAGCCCCGCAGGGGCCCCAGGCCAGTTCCTTTAAGAAGTCCTGCCCTTGGGATGCCTGGTGGCTCAGTCTGTTAAGCGGTTGCCTTTGGCTTGTGATCTCAGGGTCCTGAGATCCAGCCCCTGGTTCCCTGCTCAGCTGGGAGTCTGTTTCCCCCCTTCTTGCTCTGACCCTCCCCTTGCACCTGCTCTCTCTCTCAAATGAATAAGTAACATCTTTAAGAAAAGAGAGAGAGAAGTCCTGCCCTCATGCATGATGCAGCTTTCCTTCCTTCTTGTCCTCACCAAAGGTCTTGAAATAGGTGGTGGTTACCCCGGCTTTCACTGCTTCTTTGTTTCTCACTTGTTCTGTAACGCTCTTAGATCTGATGTTGCCTCTCCCACTTTACTAAAAGCGCTCTCACTAAAGTCATGGGTAGCTTCCTTGGCCAAAACCAGTGGCTATTTCTTTAGTGTTCGTCTTATGTTATTAACTAATTTCTTTGTGAGATTGTCTTTCTCTTTCAAGAAACACATTGTGTCTCTTTTTTTATTTTTAAAGATTTCACTTATTTATTTGAGAGAGAGAGAGAGCGAGCATGGGCTGGGGGGAGGATGCAGAGGGAGAGAAAGAAGAAGACCTCCCTGCCAAGCAGAAAGGCCGACCCAAGGCTCAATCCAAGAACCCTGAGATCAAGACCCCGGTGGAAGGCAGATGCCCAGTCGATGGAACCACCCAGGTACCTCCACATCCTGTCTCTTTGATCACCCTCTACTTCCCACTAGTCTCCTCAACTGTCCAGTCCTTAAATGTTGGGGCTACCTTGGTCATGTCCTCTATTTTTTCTTTTCTATATGCTTTGCTGTCTCTTAGGGCCACCACATTCTTGCTCAGTTTAGTAATCCCATCACTCACTGATGGTCCCATGAACATGTCCAGTTCCCTCTGCCCTACTGAGCGTCAACCCCTTATTTACAACATCTAGAGGTTTCTGTCAGAAGACCCTCAGACTCAGGGATTTTTCTCTTCTCGTGAGGAAAAAAAAATCTCTCCCACCTGAAGTCCCTATTTTGGTTAGTGCTACGTCAACTACCCAGTCATCTAAGCCAGGATGTGAATCATTCCTGACCATATCCTCTCCCTCGTCCTGCAGATGCCTTTGGTCACCAAGTCCTGCCAGCTCTACTGCAGCTTTGCCTCCTCCCCAGCAGATCCTCATTTTGTCCTGCTTCCCCTGTTGCCACAGTCTTCTAATTGGTCTCCTCGCATTGGCCTTGCCTTCTCTGGCTCACATGTACTTCACTCACCACCCCGAATAAGCTTTCTGAAACATAGATCTGGTCATGCCAATTCCCTTCTCAAAAACCTTCAATGACTGGGGTGCCTGGGTGGCTCAGTGGGTTAAAGCCTCTGCCTTTGGCTCAGGTCGTGATCCCGGGGTCTTGGGATGGAGCCCCGCATTGGGCTCTCTGCTCGGCGGGGAGCCTGCTTCCCCCTCCACCGGCCCCCGCCTGCCCTTGTGATCTCTGTCTGTCAAATAAATAAATAAAATCTTAAAAAAAAAAAAAAAACTTTCAATGCCCCCCCCCCCACCATCTCCAGAATAGAGCCCAAACTCATTGGCTGGGTATTCCAAGAGCCTCATAACTCACCCTGTCTTCTCTGCTTCCCCTTCTAGTCCTGTCTTCTGTCACCTCCCCCTTCACCCTTGTCCTGGGTCCCTAGCCCCAGGTCGTACCAGTCTCATTCTCACTCTTTGTGCTCCTGTCAAGTTCTCCAGATGCCCGAGGTCTCTCTTGCTTGGAACCTATATCACACTGCCCCTTGTCCTGGAAACACCAGTCCCTTTCTTTATGTGGCTAACTGAGACCCAGTTTTCACACCTTCCCTGAACACCATTGCTTTAGGAAGGTCTTACTTGCCTGACCTCACAGACTAAGGTAACCCATTGTGTACTTACACGATACTCTGTGTTTGCAGCCCTCTGCATGATTGTCACTATTTTTTAATAAGATTTTATTTATTCATCTGTGAGAGAGAGAGAGAGAGAGAGAACACAAGCAGGGGGAGCAGCAGAGGGAGAGGGAGAAGCTCCCTCCTTGCTCAGCAGGGAGCCCAATGCAGGACTTGATCCCAGGATCCTGGAATCATGACTTGAGCCAAAGGCAGACACTTAACTGACTGAGCCACCCAGGTGCCCCAATTGTCACTAGTTAACTAATTACTGGTTGATTCTTCCTCTCTCCCCTAGCTCCAGGAGACGCTAAACTCCTTGAGGGTGTGACTGTGCCTTTCCTGCCCAGTTCTTCACCCCAAAGCCTGGTACCCTGTGTATACAGTTGTCTGATTGGATGATGGGAGGGCTTCGGATATGTCCGTCTGAGTAAGATCTTGATCCTGTAAGTGGGCAGTAGGGACAGAAGATTGTCCCCACTAGAATGGTGGTTGGTGAGGTATTGAGTTTCAGGAAGGTTAGCTGGGGAGCTGCATGCAGGGTGGGTTGGAGGCAGGTGGTTTCAGGGACCAGGGGGGCTGGCAACAGTACAGCCGTGAGGGGCAGTTCTAAAATGAGTGCCTTTCCCTCTCCCATCCCATATGCTTCTGATGGAGAGTCCAAGAGACAGAGTCAATTCGTGCATAATTGAAAATGAACAGAATCCAGGAATGGGCTTATAATAAGCTCAGTGCACAACTGTGAAATGACCTTACCTTCTTGTGGGAAGGTTTTCTCCCACTTTCTTTTCTTTCCAAATATGTTCTCATTTCATTCCTTGGCCCCCATCGCCTCCTCTTCCAAGGGTGGAATCCAGAAGAGGATGGTCTCTGTTTAGAATAGCGTTCCTACTGGATTGGCTGCTGATTTGTTAATATTATTGTTATCCTCCACAATACATATGCAACTTTCAGATATCACATCTGGAGGCTTCTACCCCAGAGAAGAATAAAATTGCTGCTGAAAGTGTCCAAAAAGTGTCTGTGTTTCTGAGTTTCAGACCAGCTAAATTGGCAGCTTTTTCCGGCTCTGATTTCTGTGATGGGAACAAGGAGCACCATCTCATGGCTCTCTGTCCCCTGGCCCACGCTCTCCATCCCAGGGATAAGTTAGGAGGCTGCTTTCTGCTCTTTGTTATCCTGGGTTCTGCCCCATCTCTCTAAAGCAATCTTATAAATCATTGATGAGAATACTTCTATTTTTGTCTTAAATATCCTAGCCAAGAAAGCCTATGAATACTTTCCAAATCAAGGGCTGGCATTGCATGATGCTTCCTCATTGATGGCAGCCCCATTTCATTGTTTTTTTCACTTCTTGGCTCTTTATCCATGTCAGCAATGCCAACTTTCAGCTTGGGGGTGGGGCCTGACCCTGGTGCGGCAACCTCTGTGGCCTCCCTTTTTGGGGCAGAATCTCTTTTTTCCCCCTTGTTCTGCAAAACCAACCCCCTCTCCCAGGCCCCCATCTTAAACCTTTAAACCTCAAAATACTATAAATTATGACTGGTGTTTATTCTTAATAAGGATTCCTCCTTATGTCCGTCCTGCCTCTGGAAGCACTGCCCTTCCATCCTGATCATCATTTACACTGTACATACGAATTCAATTCTCTTGAATATCAACCTACATTTGAAGGCATGAATTTATAGTATGAAAAAGACCCTCTCCTGTAGTGTCTTCCAAACTCCATCAGTCTGTAAGAACCATGTTTCCCTCATTCACCCTCATTCACTATATTCTGGACCTGACACATGGTAAGCACTCAACAAATATTTGTTGAATAATGAATAGGGGAATTAATGAATAAATGAAAGACCTAAAGGATTAGATTCCTGATACACTGGAGCTCCTCCAACCCTTAAAACCATCTGGACCTGACATTCTAAGATGGTTAATACAGGGTTTACTGAGGCCATTATTAGTCTCTACTGATCAAGTAGTATGATTCAAATGCATCTTTCATGATTACCCTCAATTTGTTCAGGTTTCTCTTTTACTTTGGTTTTTCCTTAGCATTCATGTCAATAATTTATATTAGATGTCCCTTACCTATGCATTGCTTAGTTGGGTTCCTTCATCTGAGTAAGTCTTGTATTCCTGACCAGAGCAGGAACATCTGGAGGGAGGAACTATTATCCAACTTCATAGCCCAACTGCAGGACTCGATACAGTGGGTGGTTAATGAATGGTTTCCAACTAGCTGGTGGAATGAATGGGTCCTAAGCCTGACATCCACTTTTATTTTTAATGTTAGAAGTTAGAGACTAAACCCAAGAGGGAATGCATACTATATTTTCAATCCACTTTATCATGACTTGCATAGCATCTCTGATAGCACAAAGTGTTATGGATTCACAAGGTTGGTTTCATTGTGTAGGTACATAATAGGAAAAATGTTAGGTAAATCAAAATTAGCCAGTAAATCACTGAGTGATTTCCATTATGTCTTTGCAATACTTAGATCCTTTAGAGAAGCCATTCCTTGATATTTTGATGATTGCTTCAATAACATACATTCTTTGTGTGACTTCCATGCCAATGGTAAGTGATGATCCAGAAACTCTGGAAACGTCCATCAGTCCTATATAGATCGGACTGAAGCTCACCAGGATCAACAGTGGAGCTTCTTGCCATCAGAGCCATACTTCCTGCCCCTAAGGAGCTTATGGGCCGGTGGGGAGGCAGATATACACCTGGAGCTCAAAACCAAATGTTGTAAATATTTGAGCACATAGAGTATGATGAAGGTTACTTCTAACCGGGAGAATGATGAACATCTCGTGCTGAAGTCAGCATTTATACCAAGTTTTGAAAGAGAGGTCTAGTCTTACAAGCCAGGACTGTGCCTAATTTTTAGTAGGTGCTCCTCAAATGCGTGTGGGCAGTCTGAGAGAAGACAGTGGTGTTCCATCTAGGAGGACAGCAAGAGTGAGAAACAGCAGAACAAGGAGAACAAGGCTCATCTGGGGATGTAGTGAGTCATGTTCTGGGCCCACAGCTGAAGCCTGGGTTGTCTGAGCCAGTAACTGGCATGGCTCAGGTTGGTTGCTTGGAGGCTGGGTATGGAAGTCCTCGAGTTGAGCTGAGGATTTTAAGCTTCAGTTGGAAGGCAGTGGGAGTCCCCAAATGTGTTGGAGCAGGTCTGGGTTGGGCTTCAGTGAGGTTAGGCTGCATTGGTGAGAGGGCTGTGTTGGCACGGAAGAGACTGGGAACAGGGGAATCCTTATGAGGCAATTACAGATGACTTGGGGGAGGGGGCATAAGCAGTGTCATGAACCCAACAGTGACTGTGGCAAAGGGGCTTTGTGAAGGCAGAATCTGCAGGACTGGGAGGTACCTTCAGGGGCGGCTCATCCTGACAGCCTCTCTTCTCCTCTTCCTCTCCAGTTGCGCTTCCTCCTGTCCCTTAGCATCACTTCCTTCAGGAGTCTGACACCTATACCTCTCACCCCAGAGAGAGGCTCTTGCTTAAGGGGAGAGTTGACTTTGGGCATGTATGTGTGGATGTTAATTTATTAAGACTCCTTTTGATTTATAATTAGTTATTTAATGCTTTCCTATGGTCCAAAAGGATTTGAGGAAGATTGAGTGGATGTATATAAACAAGTTTTCCAGCCAAATGGGGCCTGCAGATTATGCCTGATTTCTCGTTTGACAGCACAGTTGAGAGTAAGAGCTTTGGGGTAGGCAGATGAGTGGGTTTAACTCCTGACTCTTGCAGTGGCAAGCTAAGTGACCGTCGGCAAGTTACTTGTCTGCTCTGAGTCTCAGGGTCCGTATCTGCAGAGATAAAGATATGCCCAGGATGAGCGTAACCTACCTCTTAGTTTTGTTGTATGGATTAAGTGAGATCAGATGTTTCCAGTGTTTAGTGTAGGCCTAGACCACAGAAGGCCCTCAAATGGGCAGTCAATATCAGAAGACTCTACCACACTGTAATTATTATTACTCTTTAGGGCATCACTGGTCAGGTTGGGAGGATGTCTCTGTGTGAGTGTTCTACCTTTCCTAAGCCCTTGCCAGTTTATCTTCTCTCTGGTCACCTACCTTATTGATAAGTAAAGAAACACATAGTTCCCCCAAGGAATGGCTTTCTCTCTGATTCCCGATAGTCTCCTGCATCAAATCCTGCCTTTTTTGACAGGCTGGCATAGGAGAAATATCAGCAGGTGGCAAAAGTGCTAGAAGTTCCATTTAGGACTCATCCATTAGGTACACCCTATAAAGACCTGGAATACAAAATAAGTCTTGACCTCTGTTCTCAAAGACTTTGCATGGGGGGAGGGAGACACAAACATCTATATAGAAAAACACAGATCAATGAAGCTGCTGATAAAGAGGGATGGATGCAGTGCTGTGGGAACAGCCCAGCCTATGTTTGAGCTGAGTCAGGATGCAGGAGTCCACTCGGCAGACAACGTAAGGAGGTATTCTGGCCAGAAGGAGAATGGGTGATCTGGGGAGTGTGGTATGTTGGGGAAACCCCACGTATCTCAGTAAAATCAGACTGTAGAGTTTCTCATCAAGAAGACAGGAGAGAACAAGTATTGGCGAGGATGTGGAAAAAAGTGAACCCTGTACACCGTTGACTGGGCATGTAGATTGACTTAGCCGCTATGGAAAACAATATGGAAGTTCCTCAAAAAATTAGAAATAGAACTACCCTATGATCCAGCAGTTCCACTTCTAGGTATATACCCACAGGAAATAAAAAAACAGGATTTTGAAGAGATATCTGCATTCCATATTTATTGCAGCATTATTCACAATAGCCAAGACGTGGAAACAACCTAAGTGCCTATCAAGAGATGAGTGGACAAATTATGGCAGACAATATACAATAGGATATTATATATTGTATACAATGTATAATAGAATATTATTCAGCCATGAAAAAGAAGGAAATCCTGTCATTTTTGACAATATGGCTAGAACTTGAGGACATTAGGCTAAGTAAGAAAACTAAGAGAAACAGATACTATAGGATGTCACTTACATGTGGACTCTAAAAAAAGCCAGAATAATAAAAAAAAGAGAGTAAATTTGTAGTTGCTAGGGAGCAGAGAGTGGGAGAATAGCGAAGATGTTTCAGGGTGTAAATTGCAACTAGCAGATAAATTAATCCTGGAAATGTAATGAACAGTATGGTGAGGATAAACAACAATATTATAATAATCAAACTTTCTAAGAAACTAGATACTAATTATTCCCACCACAAAAAAGAAATAAGTAAGTGGTATGATAGAGGTGCTAACTAATGCCCAGTGGCAATCATATTATGGTACAGAAATGTACCAAATCAAGGTGTTCAAAGTCTTGAATTTATACAATGTTATAGGTCAAATACATTTCCATGAAAAATAAAAGAAACTATACTAATCCTAAAAAAAAAGATTGTGGAGTTTCTAATGGGTCATTTGTGTGTCAGTAAAGGTGTAATAATGGGAAAAAGGGAAAAAGACACTGGGCAGGTACACTGGGGAAGCTTTTTTTTTTTAATTTTTATTTTAAAGATTTTATGTATTTAACAGGCAGAGATCACAAGTAGGCAGAGAGGCAGGCAGAGAGAGGAGGAAGCAGGCTCCCCACTGAGCAGAGAGCCCGATGCGGGGCTCGATCGCAGGACCCTGGGAACATGACCTGAGCTGAAGGCAGAGGCTTTAGCCCACTGAGCCACCCAGGAGCCCAGTGGGGAAGCTTTTAATGTGTTATCCAGGTGCTCCTCAAATCACTCCCAGAGCATTACCACTTTCTCCTACAATGAGTCTTTAATATCAAGCTATGTATTCTATTTCCTGTTATGAAGCTAAAATGAAAAATGAATACCTTCTTTTATTTTACCAGATCTATAGTCAATGTTTTAATTTTCTTTTATCCATTGTTTACTCTGGAGAGGGATATTTAGCGTCAAACAGTTTCTGGCATCATCAGCCCAGGGTATCACCTACAGTCCCATCTCCTATTTTTGGCAGAGGTTTAACAGATGGGCTGTAAACAGCTGTCCCAAATGAGCCTGGGCAGCCTGTCCCCACAGCTACCCGATGGGCTCGGATGGTCGAGGTCCTCCTAATAGGTGCTCCCAGCACTACTGGGGGGGGGAGGGTGGGAGGTGACTCCAGCAAGGCCATCTGAGAAGTGCTCGCAGAGTGTATGGGGGGAGGCATGTGCTGGCATCCACACATTGCTGGCTTCCAGAACTGCCCTCGTGACTGTAGGACAGGCTGGCCCTGTCCTGGGACCGTTTTCAAGTGCACTGGGTCCAACACTAGGTCTTGGTACTATCTGGGTCTAGGGGTAGATCATTGTTCTGTTTCTTTGATTCATCATCTTGCATATATTCCTTTCCATTCCTTCTAAATGTCACAGGACTAAGGTGGAATCTTGGATGTTGTTTCCCTTGACAAGTGAATGAACAGTTAGGCTTTTTCCTCATGGTGTTCGAGGGCCACGGATGGGAACTGCTGATCCTCTAGTAACATTTCTCTCTCTCTTTCCCAATTCAACCCCTTTTTTTCCCTGTCAGGCAGTGTCTGAGGTCTCATTTCCAACCGCAGTCCTTCAAGACCGTGGGTCTTGCCTCCGTCTCTGATGGCCCCCTTCACCTCATCATGTGCACCACCACAGTCCGCTCATTCTTTGGGCGCAGGCCCAGGCTCAGACCTCTTGTGAAAGCCTTCGTGGCTTTTTGTGCCCTCAGATCTTTTCAGAGATCTGAACTGGGCTGACCAAGAGCATCTAAGGGTCTGAGAACTCAGATGGGATCCTCACTGTTAACTCATGCCAAGGAATATACCGACTTCCCAGGCTGCTCTATCAGCTTCCGAATGGCGGGAACTTAGTATTTCTTGTCTTCTTAGATACAACCGTATAGGACTGGCTATGGGAATGGTAGTCAGCGAGGATGGCTTAACTGTGGGCTGATTTTGTTGTTCTGTTCTGTTAAAAAAATTTTTTTTTGGTCTCATTCAAAATAAGCATTTGGATACAGAGAATCAGATATGAAATCCCAGCCTTTGAGCTCAAGGAGAGAGCTGGACGGGCACTTGCTAAATTCTGACCTCCAGGCAGGGGTGTGTTCATCCCTCCAGGCAGTTCCCCACCCTCCCCCTCCTGGCAGCTTCCCTCAGCTGCCCTGACTCTTTTTTTTTTTTTTTAAAGATTTTATTTATTTATTTGTCAGAGATCACAAGTAGGCTGAGAGGCAGGTAGAGAGAGAGAGAGAGGCAGAAGCAGGCTCTCCACTGAGCAGAGAGCCCGATGCGGGGCTCGATCCCAGGACTCTGGGATCATGACCCGAGCTGAAGGCAGAGGCTTTAACCCACTGAGCCACCCAGGCGCCCCACTTGAAATTGTATTTGGCAGAACTGGAGAGGCTTTTCTGTATGTCTGACCTCGACCTCTATCCCAGAGCGCCCAATATGCAGTCTGGGTGCACACAGTCAGTGTGCTCTGTGCTAGGTTCCGGCTTGGGTAGGGAGGGGGGAAGGGGTAGATGGGAGAAGCAGAAGACTTGGACCCTGCCTTTGGAATCTTGGAGTGTAGCTTCCAACCCAGAACAGTGCTGGGGGGAGATCTGCAGAGGCAGGGAGGTCGGGAGTGCCATTCCAATTGTGGGAGAGGAGACTTTCCTTTTGTCTCTAGCACAAATCCTCTGTGATCTCTTCCTTCTGGATCTGTGTTTACTCCTGTCAAATGGGCGTAACCAACTGCTCACTGGCGCACAGGATTTCAGGCCAGTGACTTGGGGCCATGTGAGGGGAGAGGTGCTCCTGGATATAAGGCCGGCATCTGCATAGGCCCCCTTCTCAGCCTATGCACGAGTCAGTGCTTGCTTCATCTAATTTAAACTTCACTTATTACCAGCCTTACTATTCCTGTTTTCATCGATTGTGTGATGAGTGGGTTGTATTTTTTTTTTTTAATTTTTAAAAGATTTTATTCATTTATTTGACAGAGAGAGCGAGCGAGCCAGCACAAACAGGGGGAGCAGCAGGCAGAGAGCGAGACATGCTCCCGCTGAGCAGGGAACCAGATGTGAAACTCCATCCCAGGCCATGAACTGATCTGAGGACAGACACTTAACGGACTCAGCCACCCAAGTGTCCCTGTTCTTAAGGCTTCTGAAAAAAAAAAAAAATCATGGGGTAGTTGTACGGTTAGGATATTGTTACGACGCAGAAATATACCAAGTCATCTGGCACATCCCCTTCCCGGAGCGCGTGCGTGCGCGCGCCCGTGCTTGCGTGCGTGTGCATGTGTGCCGGGGAAGTCATGTGTCGGGGTCTTCTGGCTTGAAGAGGAATCTAGGAATGATGGAGAATCGTGAGTTAAAAGGTTGGTGGTCTTGGGTCCATCACTTTGAAAACCAGCTGTGAATCAGGCAGGCCTTAGAGGGAGGTGCCAGCGGGGGACCTGGAAGTCTAAACCCCGACCAGGTGTAACCTGGGAAGTCCACGTTTGTTCTTAAGTGTTGCTTTGTGCAGAGGGAGAGCTGCTTTCCCCAGCTGTTCTCCCGCCCGGAGGGCAGGACGTGGACCCTGTCAAAGGGCTTGCGTCACAGTCCGGTCCTTTTGGAATCAGATCAAGGATGTCTTTGGATAATGGAATTGGAGGCGCAGGCCAGCTCTTTCCTGTTTCACTGGGCTTCTTAAGATCCGAGTATGGACTTTCGAAACGACTGTTTGCGCTTGCTTGCTTGCTTAATTAATTAATTAATTCATTAAGTGCTCTGGCCTGCAGACAGACTTATAATTTTAATTAGTTGCCAAGATTTAGAAAGAGACTTCGGAAGGTCCGGGTGCCCTGGGCCTTTATTCCTAGGGCTGAGCACACTCTGGGCGTGTGCACTCTGCAGGGAACCTCACTGCCCACCTGCCTGGGCGTCTGCCCGCTTGAATTCTCAGGTCTGAGGCGGTCAGCATTGGCCTATGTCTGTGGTTGCTCCTACGTTGACGCGATACCGGTGGTGTGTGTACCTCAAAGCTATTGTCTTAGTTAATCATAACCAGCTTTCTGAACCTGAAGCAGCCACTTTCCACCCACTGCAAGCTCCTGCGGTTTCTCTACTGCGATTCCAGGTATGGGTGTTACGGGCTGAATTTTGTGCCCCGCCCCAAACTCATATATTGTAATCCTGACTCCCAGTGTGCTAGTGTTAGGGGGTGGGGCCTTTGGGAGGGGTGTAGGTCAGAGGGGTAAGCCCTCACCAAAGAGATTAATGGCCTTAGGGAAGAGAGAAGAGACCTCTGAGAGAAGCCTCGTCCTTTCTGCCTTTGAATGAGATGATGGCTGTCTGTCCGCCGGGAGATAGGGACTCACCAGACCTGGAATTCTGCTGGTGTTTTGATCTTTGCCTCCGAGTCTCCAAGACTGTGGGGAGTGAATGTTTGCTGTTTAAGCACCCAGTCGGTGGTATTTTTGTTATAGCTGCTTGAACAGAGGTAAGACTCCCTCCCGGTACCATCCTGTAGCCAGTGGGCTTGAGCAGGGGAGAGAGCAGGGCTGTACTTGGCTGGATCGTGGAAGCAGTAAGCAGTGTAAGCTTTAAAAGGAAGTTTGCGTGGTGGAATTGGGGGCTGGATATACAGATCGGTCCTGGGCTGGAAGTCTATAGGCAGATATGGAGCGCTTACAAGAGTGTGCTATATTTGAAACCCTGCTTGGCTCTTCAGATATAAATTCTGTAGAAATTTTGCCCCTTTAGGGAAAAATAATCCCCCCTTGTTCTGGCATAAGAAACTTGGGAGAAATAAAAATATATGTAATCCTATTTTTATTTTATATTTTCAGCAATATTGTCACTTGAAAATGTATGAGTGTAAACACTTATTAATTATAAATTGTTGATAATGTATGCATAGAGATATGAAAACATAGAACGGAGTCATATGCTTTCAGTAGAAAATGAGGAGTTCTTTATTTAAAAAGTTTTGTCATTTCTGGAACATAGTACATCCATTTTGGATACTCAGGGAGCCAGATCAGGGGATCACCTAAGACCCTGCAGCTATGAAGCTCTATGAAAATGCATCTCCTTATTTTCCATCTAGGAAGATGGCTAAACAGTGTCTGAAACTCTGTCTGTTCATTGGTTATGCTGTCTCTAGCTGTGCTCTAACTAACGTCGTACTAAGAATTGCATTTTTCTCTCTCCTGACTTAGATTTAAATCTTGCAATCACCGCTGGGAAGTGAGCTGTATCATCTTGAGAAATCAGACCACAGAGCTGGGCATGCAGCCGGCAGGCTGGGTCATCTTTAATCGCTTAACCCTTCATATCAAAGGATGGGTGGAAGCAGCAGATTCCTTCTCAAGAATTTGCCATGGCAGATTTTCTCAAGGAAAACCTGGGAGTTAAAATGAAGCAGAATGTCTACAGCAAAAACCTTGCCTTGTAAGTTGACTTTTATGCCTATACACATGACTGGTTTTATGTGTACGCCCATGGAACTCTCTCTTATAGGCCTGTGTCCGTGTCCGGCACATATGTGGCTGTGATATATATGTACACGTATTTAACATGAGAATGTGTAGGGTGCATGTGTACCTGTGAGGGTGTGAATGTGTGTGCGTGTGTATGTTGTGTGTCTAAGGAAAATTCTTTCCTGTCTTATGCAATAAGATCCAGTCTGTTTAAGGTTGTTTGAGAACATGGCCACGATAATTCCCTTTATACCCTTGGGTGGTGCTCTTTTAAACAGACCCTGGATTTGGCCGTGTGCTTCTGTTTGGAACATTGCCAAATGTGACACAGAGATCTGAAAGGCAGTTGTACGTTGAAGTTGTCTTCTGCTGCTGCTCTTGGGAACCCTTAACCAACACAGTGTCAAGGACCTGGGGCAAGCCTGTTGGAGACATGTGGCCCAGTGACACCTGCCACCCTAGACGACAGCCACCACCAACTGCCAGATAGTGAATAAAACCATCCTGGACCAAGCAGCCCACACCCCACTTGGGAGCTCAGGGCAGCCATGGGAGTGAGCCCAGAGGTGGCTGGCAGAACAGCCCGGCTGAGCCTGGCCCACCCACATAATCCCAAATTCACACTTAATGGTGGTCCGTTTAAGGTCACTACATCTGGGGTGGTTTGTTACACCAAAAGACCTTATTAACTGATCTGGTTGGAAAGAGAGGGAAAAGGCTCGCCGCTGGAGGAAGTGGGGTTTGGTGAGAACCTGGAGGCATGAATCACAAGAAGAGATGTAATTCCGCGTAAACATTCTTTATAATCCTATTCTTACTTTATGAGTTTAGAAACATAAAAATTAGCTCTTATTGGAGGACCTACTATTAATTCTCACACAGGCATGCACATTAACAAGTCAGGCATGGGCCGTGCTGGTATGCTCCAGTAGTGCTTTACTGGGGCCTGGGGAAGAAAGCCAAAGAGAAGCCAACCCAGGGACTACATGGAGAACGCTGCACGATGGAATCTGCCGCGAGGCGGTGACTTGCTCTTCGGAAGCGAAAGGATTCGTTTCATGCCCGCTCCCAGTCCGACTCCGTGGGGTGGGCAGCGCTCCGCATCCATTACCCGGGAGCTCACCCCAGGCATCTCGACTCCTTGAAGAACAGCGCCTACAAAATGAGGCTCTGAGAGAAACAAGATTCTCTTCCCTGCCTGAGGCCTGCCTTTCGGGAACCTGCCACCTCTTTGGATAATTGCCTCTAGGGATGATGTCCCTCTCAAGGGAGACCGTGTGCTCTTCCAGGGACAAGACCTTTACCCTGCAGACCACAACAGGGTATCAGGATGTAATGATCAGTTTATTCCAGACGGCTCTGCTTATCTGTAGAAGCAGAGGTATATGTGAAAATTCTGTGTGTGTGTGTGTGTGTGTGTGTGTGTGTGCGCGCGCGCGCACACGCATGCACACACACCCTGGCCCATGCGCAAATCCAAGAACATTGGCTTGGAAGTCAGGGCACATGACTTTGGCACTTCCAACTCCAGTCCTGCCTTACAATAAATCCCCACTCAGTGAGACCTGAGGGAGTTGAGGGTAGACTCTAATCTGCTATTAATACCAGTACTTTGTGTCTAAAAGACATTTTAGATCTAAAAGTCTTGTCTTAAAACAAAGGAATACACACAAACACTTTTGTTATTGGTTAACACCTAAATGGAAAATAGTGGTTCAGATGGCATAGACACTTTGGAGCTCTTAGGGAGCTCTGATGCCTGTATGGATACCAACACTTAACTACATTTTGTACTTTACGTTTTATCTAGGCCTGGACCTGCCGAGCGTTCTTGCAGATGAATACGTGTCACATACTGCCGAAAAGCATGTGCTATGGCAGTCAGGTCAAAGGCTCAAAATGACTGATATATTTTTTTTCTTTTTGTTTTTATTTGATAGATCTAGGGACGGTATGTATAGGGGAAAAATGATTGGATTAATTATATTATTATTAACACAAAAGAAACTGGCTTTGTTAAGTGTTAGCTATTGTCAAGCCCTGTATGAAGCCCTTTATATATTATTATTTACCTAGTAATCTGGTTATAGTATTACTATTCCAGTTTTCCAGGTAAGGAAACTGAGATTCTTTTTTTTTTTTTTTTTAAGATTTTATTTATTTATTTGACAGACAGAGACCACAAGTAGGCAGGGAGGCAGGCAGAGAGAGGAAGGTAAGCAGACTCCCTGCCAAGCAGAGAATCCGATGCGGGGCTCGATCCCAGGACTCTGGGATCATGACCCGAGCCAAAGGCAGAGACTTTAACCCACTGAGCCACCCAGGCGCCCCAAGCAAGCTGAGATTCTTAACTAGAAAGTTGAAACATCTCATGCGTGGTTGCTATTCACTGTTGAAAGGAAAACCTGAATACGGCAGGCCTGTCTGTTGACAAAGCACTGCCTTTATTTTAACTATTTTTAAAGGATCTTATTTATTTATTTGAGAGAGTGAGGGAGAGTAAGCATGGGTTAGGGAGAGGGAACACAAGGAAGGGAGAAACAGGCTCCCAGATGAGCAGGGAGCCCAGCGTGGAGCTCAGCGTGGAGCTTAGCCCCAGGACCCTGGGATCACGACCTGAGCTGAAGGCAGACGCTTAACTGACCGAGCCGTCCAAGTGCCCCAGCACTGCCTTTATTTTTAATTAAATTTATTGTGAACTATTTGAACCACACAGAAAAATTTAGAGAACATTAAACAAACACTCATGTGCCTATCACCCAATTTTATTAGCTCCTAATATTCTATTATAGTCACTTTATATTTCATGGTATTTTTTAAGGTGCGATATTTGTTTTTTTTTAAATTTATGTGTAGAAATTCTTTATGGAGTCTGGATATTGATTCTGTGGATTGCAGCTATCTTTATGGTGATATCTAACAAGGAGAAATTTTCATTTATTTAAATGTAGTCAAATGTTTATGGTTGAGCTTTTTAGTCCCTTTAGGAGTTTTTTTTGTGGCTAGTGATTTGTGGGGACTATTTTTGAAATATTTTTCTTTGCTACCACCAAGATAGTCTCCTTTTTCAATTGTTAGAGAGTTTCTGCCCACATCTATCTGGAATTTACTGTTTGTGAATGCAGGGAGGTGAAGATCTATTTCATCCTTCTGAGATGGAGAATGACTCACCCCAGGACACTTCACTCAGGAGTGCCATCTTGACCCTCATTCTACCTCTGTGCCATATGAAAACTGTCTCTTAGCTCTGTGTTCTGTCTCATCGTTCTGTTGTCTGCTGCTGAGCCAGCACCACACTACTGCTTCGTTAGAGAACTTGATATGGGCAGGGTAGCATCTCTTCATGTCACTCTTCCATTTGTCCCTTAGGTAATTTTGGCTTTTTACGCTTTTTAAGATCAGTTGTGAAGCTCCGTAAAAAGCCCTGTGAGAATTTGGGTTGTAATTGTATTCAATTAATATATTAACTTTGGAGTGGTTATTGAACCTTTATACAATTGAGTCTGTCCAAGTATATAAGTGTTGTCTCTTTCCATTTAAGTTGCTTTTATGGTTCTTGCTAACATTTTGAAAATTTTCTCTTCAAAGTTCTTACATAGATTTTTTTTTTTTTTAGTTTTATTCTTGAGAAGTTCATCATTTTTCTTACTACTGCAAGTGAGATATTTTTTCCCGTTATTTCTTTACATTAGTGTATAGGAATGTTATCAGTGTTTTAAAGTTTATCTTTTGTACATAAAGATTGCTTAATTTTCTAATTTTTTCTAATATTTGGTAGATGCCTTCAGATTTTCTATATATACAAATACATTAGCACAAATAAGGCTATCTTTTTCTAAGATTTTGTTTATTTATTACAGAGAGAGAGAGCACAAATGGGGGCAGGGAGGCACAGAGGGAGAAGCAGGATCCCCACTGAGCAGAGAGCCCGATGTGGGGCTCAGTCCCAGGACTCTGAGATCGTGACCGGAGCTGAAGGCAGATGCCCAACTAACTGAGCCACCCAGGCGTCCCCAAGGCTAGTTTTTAATTTTTCTTTCCATTTCTTATATCTCATTCTTTAATCTTGATTTTATTACTTGGCTAGAATATTTAGTATAAATGCTTTTTGTGTGCCTCTTGAAAAAGTTATGTGATATGTCTCCTTTGTATTAGAGCATCCTTACATTCATTTGATAAAAGTATTTTTGAAATATTGCAATAGTTTATGAGGTTTATTTGCTTGTATTTTATTTAGGATTTTTATACCTGTGTTAGTAAGAATAGTTTATAATTTGATTACTTGTACCACCTTTGTCACATTGTGATATCAGTAGACGAGATGGGTAATTTTCCCTTATTTTTCCTTTCTCTGAAATATTTTGTTCAAGATACGAATTGTCTACTCCTTTATAGATTTGCTAAGTTACCTTTAAAAGTGTCTACCTCTGTTGTGTTTGGGAGAAGGAGATTTCGATAACTGATTTTGATTCTTCAGCAATCATTGGTTTATTCAAGCTTTCTATTTCTTCTTGAGTCAACTTTGATCATTTATATTTTTCTAGAAAACTTCCCTTTCGTATACATTTTGCGGTTACCTCCAGCTGGATGCAAGCATTGAGGTATTTCACAGGTATTTTGCAAGCATTGAGGTATCCCAATCACAGAATCTTTGGTTGTCTAGCTTCACTTTCTGGCCACAAGTCTGTGACGATTCCCCCTCTAATTTCACGAATATCTTCACAAGCCTGTTGTCCCTGGCAGCAGGCTACCGTTTTCCCCCGGCCTCCTTTTGCCATCCCTGGCTTCATGCAGGGATCCTAGTAGGGTTTCTTTCTAACTTAGGAATATCTGTTCATTAACTGGCAGAAGCCAAGGTCTAAGATACCACTCCTGCTTCCAGCTCAGGCTGCAGCAGACCCACGGGTCTGTTCAGTCCCTTGATTTTCTGTTCTTTTTCTGGTCCACAGCAGTTGTTACCTTGTTTTTGAGCTTGGCTATAGTTTTACTGGTTTCTCCTTTAAAATTTTAACTGTTTGTAGCAGAGAGGGTTGTTGAAGATGGAAGTCATTAAGTTGTCTTGAATGGATGTTTCCCAGCATCTGCTTTTGACCACTGGCCTATAGTGCCTCTTCAGTCAATCATTCCTTTAGACAATCTCCAATCATCTATCCAGGAAATCAATGACTTGTGCACAGCTTCCTGCTCCCTGGATTGAAGCAAGTAAACTCTCTTTCTCTGAACTTACCCTTCTTCTGGACTTGCACATAAATAGGAGCAGAGGTCATGAACTCAGTCTATGAGGGTCTTTGGATGTCCTGAGTCCTCTTGCCCCTCCTCCTTGTCCCTCGCACCCTCCACTTGAGAGAGGAGGAAATAGAAGTTCAGGGAGCTAAAATTATTAGAGCAAAGCTCTCTAGATAGTGGGAGACAACAGGGAATTAGAACACCTGGGTAGCCTGATTTCAAACCCAACCCCACAAGATTAGTGGTTCTCAGGTTTGGTGACACATTAGTAACACTGGAGATCATTCAGACATCCTGATATCCAGCCCGAATGGACTGAAAATTTTAGAGGTTGGGGTCCAGACTGCTGAATTTTTTTCTAAGCTTGCCAGGTGCTTTCTGAGGTGTAGTGAGGCTGAGGAACCCCATACTGGCTGATGCCCTCTCTCTTGTTTACTCCAGCCTCCCTTTACCTTCTGTGATTTTTTTCCCCCCCAAGGGCAGCCCTCACTGTACAAGTAACTGACCCTTCACCCTACAAGCTGGGCCATTATTGCTCTCTCCATCTTACCCTATTTTCTAGTTTCTTCCCCCCTCCCCTCTGTTTTTTATGATTAAAATTTTCAGCAGAAGATATCTGTGTTGTTGCTTCTTGATCATCATAACAATAACAGACTACTCTTAATTGTTCATTTAAAAGCAACACATTATTCTCCTTGATGAGTGTGTCGGTGAAATATATGTGTACATACACACAGACAAACATATACACACAGGGACAGATCAGCGGGGACTGAACACTAAATAATCACATAGTATGTTCAGTGCTTACAATTGGGTTAATCTTTGGCCTAGGAGCACATGTGTGCCACAGTAACTAGACACTGGCATAAGTGTATGGCTTTTCTAGTTCATGGCTTGCTTCCCCCAATGTGAGCTATCACTTTTCTGAATCTTGTGCTTGTCATCCCCCTTTAAAACAGTTTTATTATATATGTACATTTCTAAGATTATGTTGCTTGGTTGGTTATTTTTAATTTTTAAGGAAAGAAATCATGTTGCCTGTAGTCTCCTGGAAGCAATTTTTTTTTCCCTAAAAATATTGTATTGCCAAGAGTCAACCATATTGTTGTGTGTAGCTACAGTTCATTAGTTTTGAGTGCCTCACAATATTTCATTGTGGAGTACTCTAGAATTTACTTATCCAGTTGGAATGCTTCCAGATTTTTGCTTCCAAGAATAGTACTACTATGAATACTTTTGTACATCCTTCCTGGTGCACATATGTACAAGTGTCTCCTGAGTATATACCTAGAAGTGGAATTTGGGGGTTGTAGGGTATATGACATAGAGCTACTTAACTTGAGATAATGCCAAATTTTTTCCAAAAAGATTTTACCGATTTACTCTCCCCCTGGCAATCCTGTGTATCCATATAATTTCTAACACTTGATAATGGCATCTTTCTTCATTCTTCCAATCAAATGGGTATCAACGGCATCTCATTATGCATTTCCTTGATATTACCTCAAAAGTTTATTGCCCATATATATATATATATGTATATATATATTCTTCTGTGAGATGGTTATTTGTGTCTTCTGTCTCTATCATTTTTTTGTCCCTTTCTTATGATTTTATAATAGTTTTTTGTATATTTTCCACATTAATCCTTAGTTGATGGTACACGTGACAAATATGTTTTTCCAATTTGTAATTTATCTTTTCCTATGTAGCATGTGTAAGATCACATTTTAGGCATCTTCTTTCCCTTTTTTGATGCCTCCCTCCATTTAACACCATCCGCTGTTCTCCCCCTCGCCCCCAAAGACCCAACACTTGACATAGTCATTTGATATATTCTGTAATGTGTTAAATTTTGCTTTCCACGATTTCTCGTGACTATCTCTTAAACACGTGTTGGGGTCCCGGTGGTGGACGAGTATCCCAAAGTACTTATTTGCACTTTAATAGAGGGGTTCTGAGGCTTAGGATTGTGGCTGGGAAGAAATATTTCCAGGCAGAGGGGCCACCATCCCTCACCCCCCAAACCTGTCTACACCGACTGCTCCATGGGCAGCTGAAATATGTTCAGGACTCACATCTTATAGAACTCTTCTGAAATACAATTCCCCAGGAAGCTTTCATTTTTCTCCAAGTAGTAAAACTCCCACTTCCTGATAGTTACAAAGATAGGTTTTGTTGTCATAATGCTTTCTCTGTGTGCTGCTTTGCAATCAGAGTTTTCACCACTCAGTGGATCTATCACTGAGCAGCACATTACAGCAAACGCATATCCGTTTGCCTCTATTATTGTCATAATCAAAAGGCGGGGCTACATTGAAATATTTGCTTCGTGCATGCATATCTGTTATCCGAAGGGCCCTTTAACCTAAATGGTGTGCTTTCTGTAATGTCTTCGGTTAATGAATGGGTCTGTGAGGGCCTCAGAGCAGTGCAATGTGGGAAGAACGCTATAATTTCTTTTTAACATGCAGGAATTCTGAATACGAGAAAATGCATGCCAAATTTTATTGCTTCTAAATCTGAATAATTGTATTTCTGGGCTGTGCATCTGGGTAGATAATAAAGCCACAAAACAATTTAATGAAACATATAAAAAATAAAATGACATTACTAAATATTATAATATGAAGAAACTATTTTTTGCATATTGTCACCTAATCTTTCAACCATATAGCAACAAATAATGCAACCATAATTGAAAGTTTTATTATCCATCTGAGTAAATTGAGCTCAAATTTACCTTGTTCTCGTTAGTTGGTGGGCAAGCCTATTGGGGCTACTGACAGGATTTCATTTTCGTGGTGGTTTTCTTTTTTTTTTTTTTTTTTTTTTTTGCCCTTTCTATGGAATCTAAAGTGGTCAATAAATAGCCCTGCTGCTTAATCGATTCTGAACTCAGCTCTTCAGAAAGCCACTCCTCGGCCCTGTGACCCATGCTGGCAGCCAGCCCTGCATTTGCCGAGTTTCAGAAACTGGCTCCCGCCTTCCTGGTCCTAAAGCCCCACACACATGCCGGGGAGCCCAGGGTCTTCACTCCTGGTTTGCTGCAGGCCATAATTCCTGACTCAACTCAGACACCTCCCGAGGGGACTTTGCATTTGCAATGGGAGAAACTGGCATGGGCTCTTGAGGGGAGAGTGGGAAGATGCCCACTGGTGCTGGCCCGATGAAAAGGTCTCTCGTTCTGCTTTGCCGAAGGTCCTTAACCTGCCTCTGTGGCAGAGGGTGGGGTGGAGGCTGCCGCAGGAAGAACCCCCTAGCATTTCTGATCTAGGGACCCATGTGCTAACCCACACTGCGGGGACTCCGGGCCACTTGTTCTCAGGGCAGACCGCGGACTGGGGGTGCTGCCAGGCCTCGGGAAAAGACAGCACATCTTTCAGAGGCATCCGAAGGGTTGTGGGAGAAAGTATTGATTTCAACAGTAATTTTTAGTTGGGCTCATTGTAAGAAGTTTGGCCTTTTCCTGGAGCTTTGGTTTGAAGAATCAGTCCACCTGGCTGTTTCCCTACTTTCAAGTTCACTGCGGTGAGCCTTTTGAGATTGCCCAAATGGTGGGCTGCCCAGATGTGAGGGGATGCTTCTTCATCAGGCAGACCCTGGGGTGCCTCACGGAGCTGGGGCTCTGGCATTACCTCCTCTTCCATTCCCCCTGTCTTCATTGGTGAGAGTTAGCAGGAGGAACTAGCATTAGGCAAGTGATCTTTCCAGAACTGCTTTCCTCTTCAGAGCCCTAAAATAGAGTCTGGGTCTTATTCTGTCAGACACGCCCCCTCCCCCAATTTTTTCCAGGGCTCTTGCTCCTGTTTCCTGCCATTTGGCCTCATCAGGCCAACTTTGCTCCATCTGGTGTGTTTCACGAACTTCATGCTTCAAAGAGAAGGGGTTGGGGATTCAAGCTATTTCTTCTTCCCAAAGCTCTGGTGTGTTTATACAGATGTGTCCAGACCCTTACCCTTAACCTCCAGCTGCAAATACAGAAAGGGGGAGGGCCAGGAGGAGACCCAGCACCTGGTCGCATCCCTGATCTGTCACTGGAGGCCCTGAGACCGATAGAAAATTTCCTTCACACACATCCCCTCTCCCGCCAGGGCAAATCTGTGGGGCCCTTTGGTTGTGCTCCCTGTCTGCATACAGTCCTCTGGCTTCAAAGATGGTGACATCCCTTCCTAAGAGATGTTCCATTAGGATTGAGAAAAACCTCACCACCGACAAACCCCACCACCACTGACAGTAAGGTTATAGTGATATTTTGGAGAAACTATTTTCAGACAAGGCTTCTACGAAATGTGCTGCTTGCTACGTGCCAAGACTCATTTCCAGATCCTGTGGAGGGAAACGGGAGTAGTCAGGACAGGGTGACGAAGAAGCCTCTTTACTTTCTCTTGTTCTTTGGGTAATTCAGTATAAAACTTTGAAAATATTGCGTTAGGCCAAATGTTAATTTGCCTTGTAGCTTTTTGGGATGGAAGACACATTCCCCACTCCCCACCTGGAGGAACATCTACCTTCCTGAAATGTCCCCAGTCCCCCTTCTGTGGGTTGGGGTATGGAGATGGGAAGCGGGGGAGGCAGTAGTGGAAGATGCTGAGTTCAAGCCTTGCCATCCCTCTGTCAGAGGCAGCCTCTCTACAGGATTCCGCCTGCCTTGCTCTCTACCATGGAGTGCAGAGCAGGGCAAGGCAGAGGTGGTTCGGCTCTGGGGCTCTGATTTAAGTGTGAAGGACGAGCAGCCCCTTTGACTACAGAGCTGCTGGGCTTTTCAGTCTGCTCTTAGCTGCAGTGGAGCAGATCTTCTGGTCTCCTTTTGTTGGATTCTCATGGCTATCCCTTAGTTGGCTCTCAGGGGACAGGGAGGAAAGGCTATTACCGATGTGCCTAATATTGTGATAGAGAAGGTGATCCCAAGTTGAATCTTGGAAGCAAACCTGAAAACAGTCTAATTCTTTTTATTTATTTATTTATTTATTTATTTTAATATTTTATTTATTTGTCAGAGAGAGAGAGAGGGAGCGAGAGCGAGCCCAGGCAGACAGAATGGCAGGCAGAGACAGAGGGAGAAGCAGGCTCCCTGCGGAGCAAGGAGCCCGATGTGGGACTCGATCGAAGGATACTGGGATCATGACCTGAGCCGAAGGCAGCCGCCCAACTAACAGAGCCACCCAGGCATCCCTGAAAACAGTATAATTCTTATAGAATTTTTTTTCTCAGTTGCATTAATTTTTTTTTAAAAACTGTGGTACAGTACACATAGCATAAAATGTACTATCTTAGCCATTTTTTAAATAAGATTTTGTTTATTTATTTATTTGACAGAGAGAGAGTTCTGCAAGTAGGTAGAGAGGCAGGCAGAGAGAGGGGGAAGCAGGCTCTCTGCTGAGCAGAGAGCCCTATGCGGGTCTCGATCCCAGCACCCTGAGATTGTGACCTGAGCTGAAGGCTTGGTCACAGCCTAAGCTTAACCCACTGACCCACCCAGGCACCCCTGTCTTTGCCATTTTTAAGTGTAAAGTTTAGTTAGGTGTTAGGTGCATTCCCACTGTTAGACAACCAATCTCCAGAACGCATTTTCATTTTGCAAAACTTAAACTCTGTATCCAACCGGACAACTCCCATTTTCTTCTCCCAGTTAGCTGGTAACTACCCTTTTACTTTCTATCTCTATGAATCTGACTTCTCTAGGTACCTCATAAAAGTGGATCATACAATATTTGTCTTGTTGTGACTCGCTTATTTTACTTAGTGTAATAGTATCAGGGTTTGTCCATGTTGTTGCGTGTGTTAGAATTCTCTTCCTTTTTCAGGCTAAATAATATTCCCTTGTTTATCCATTCATCTGTCCAAGGACACTTGGGTTGTCTTTGCCTTTTGGCTATTGTAGATAATGCTGCCATTAACATGAATGTGTACATATTTCTTCAAGACCTTACTTTCAATTCTTTGAGTATGCATGCAGAAGTGGAATTGCTGGATCATATGGCAATCCTATATTTAACTTTTTGAGGAACTGCTATACTGTTTTCCATAGCAGCTGTACCATTTTTGCATTTCCAACAGCAGGTCACCAGGGTATCAATTTCTTCACATCCTTGCTAACACTTGCTTTTTATGTTTTTTTTTTTTTTTAATAGTGACCATTCATGTGGGCGTGAGGGTGATTTTTTTTTTTTTCTTTAAATAGAGAGACTACAAGTCATGCGGGGGTGGTGATGGGAAGGAGCAGAGGGAGAATCCTAAGCAGGCGCCACACTCAGTGCAGAGCCCGACTTGGGGCTTGATCCCATGACCCTGACATCACAACCCGAGTCAAAGTCAAGATGCTTAACCGACTGAGCCACCCAGTTGTGAGGTGATACTTTATTATGGTTTTGATTTGCCTTTCCCTAATGATTAGGGGTGATTGAGCAGATTTTCATGTGCAGATTAGTCATTTGTATAAATCTTCCTTGGAGAAATGTCTGTTCAAACCCTTTCATTTTTAATTTTTTTTGAGTTGTATGCGTTCTTTATATATTATAGATATTAGCTCCTTATCAGATACCTGATTTGCAAATATTTTTTCTGTTCGGTGAGTTGCCTTTATACTTTGATTGTGTCCTTTGATGCATTTTGATAAAGTCCGTTTTATTTCTGTTTTTGTTGCTCCTGCTTTTGGTGTCAGATCCAAGAAATCATTGCCAAATCCAATGTCATGTAGTTTTTTCCTTAGGTTTTCTTCTGATAGTTTTAGCTTTAGCTCTTATGTTTAGGTCTTTGATCCATTTTGAATTAAATTTTGTGTGTGGTATAAGATAAGGATCCAAATTCCTTTTTTTGCGCACGGATATCCAGCATTCTGAGCACTGTTTTTTGAAGACTCTTCTCTCCCCATTCCACGTTCTTGGCATTCGTGTCAAACTCATTTGACCATATGTGTGAAGGTTTATTTATGACTTCTCTATTCTATTCCATTGGCCTATATGTCTTTATGCCAATACTGCACTGTTTTGATTACTGTAGCTTTGTAGTAAGTTTCAAACAGGGAAGTGTGAGACCTTAAATTTTGTTCTCTTTAAGATTGTATTGACTGTTTGGGTCCCTTGAGATTGAGAATTTTAGGATGGATTTGACTATTTCTGTAAAAAATATCGTTGTGATTTTGATAGGGATTATGTTACATCTGTAGATTGCTTTGGATAGTATGGACGTCTTAACAACATTGTCTTCCCATCCGTGAATACATCCAGTCCAGGATGTCTTTCCATTTATTTGTCCCTACTCTAATTTTTTAAATAAACTTGTTATAGTTTTCAATGTATAAGTCTTTTGTCTCCCTGGTTTAGTTTATTCCTAAATATTGTATACTTTCTGATGTTTTAATAAACGGAATTGTTTTCTTACTTTCTTTTTTGAATTGTTCATTGTTAGTGTATAGGAATGCAGTGGATTTTTGTGTGTCAGTTTTATATCCTATAACTTTACCAAATTTGTTTAGTAGTTTACTGTGTGTGTGTGTGTGTGTGTGTGTGTGTGTGTGATATTTAGGGTTTCTACTTAAATGATTATTCTTTTTTTTTTGAATTTAATTTTTTTTTTAATTTGACAGAGAAAGATCACAAGTAGGCAGAGAGGCAGACAGAGAGAGGGGGGAAGCAGCCTTCCCACGGAGCAGAGAGCCCGATGTGGGGCTCGATTCCAGGACGACCCTGAGATCATGACCTGAGCCGAAGGCAGTGACTTAACCCACTGAGCCACCCAGGTGCCCCTTACCACTTCTGCCCTTATTGGAGCCTTCTTTGTATCTAGTCATTCTACTTCTCTGTTCAATCAATTCCAGTGACTCTGATATCTTTCTGGTAACATCAGGTTAATGTCCCACTTCCTTAAGGGTACTTAGAAGGACTTCGGATCTGGCCCTGGTTCTAGAGACCCTGGACTATTCTAGGTCTTTGAACATGTTCTGCTTTCCTCACGACCTTTGCACTGTGCCTTCTGCCTAAATGCCTACCATTTCCTCAACCCTATCTCTGGCTTATTCCATGTGTTAGGAACCTTTTTTGACATGATGTAGCTGGGTTAGGAGACCATGGTATATAGCCCCATGAGACCTTGCACTTTATCCCATTTTATGTCCATATATTATTTTGATTGTCTGTTTTTGTATGTCTCCCCAAGTAGACTGTGGTGTTTGCATACAGGGACTGTGGTTTGCTCCTTAATGTATCTTTAGTGCTTAGCATAATTATGGCACAGAAAAGGTACTCAGGAAGCACACATGAAGCACGGCTTTGGAGAGGAAATGTTCCATTCCCTGAGGGAAAGGAGGTAGCATGGGCTAGAAGTCAAGGGAATTTGTTAAGGGCAGATCTCCCTTTCTATTAAAATGGAGGTAATTATGGGGCACCTGGGTGGCTCAGTGGGTTAAAGCCTCTGCTTTTGGCTCAGGTCATGATCCCAGGGTCCTGGGATCAAGTCCCGTGTTGGGCTCTCTGCTCAGTAGGGAGCCTGTTACCCTCCCTCTCTCTGCGCCTGCCTCTGTGCCTACTTGTGATCTCTGTCTGTCAAATGAATAAATAAAAAAATAAAATCTTTAAAAAAAACAAAAAAAAAATGGAGGTAATTATAACTACTTCATAGCATCTACACAACCAAAATAAATTCCATGAAAAGAATGTTTATTGTACATCTACTGCATTCCTTTTCCTGAGGGAACTCCACCAAAATGGAAGTGGAATGAAGTGAGAAGCAACATTCACCTCCAAATTAATCAGGGTAAAATATCCCCAGGAAGGATGCAAAGTTTCGAAAATATATATAGTATACAGTATACAAAGCATGCAATGCCTAGTAAGGAGAGGAGATGAAAAGAACAAGCAAAGGTAGAAGTAGTTTGATAGTGTCAAGGGCAAGACTGGAACCCAGTGTTGTGGTGTCAGTGCCTCCAGTGAAAGCTTCAGAGTTCATGGGGTTGGGCGCACACCACAGGAGATAGGAGTCCTATCCTCCAGGGCTTTCTGTAGGAGGGAACATATTGGGGAGAATAGACAACTGTCTTCACTGGCCCAGACTTTCAGTCTCTCAGTCATCACATGGACCAGAGTCATCAGCATGGAATTATGACCAGAACTTCAAGAAGGGGAGAGGACGGGAGCGCCTGGGGGCACATTCGGTTAAGTGTCCATCTCTTGGATTTGGCTCAGATTATGATCTCAGGGTTGTGGGATTGAGCCCTGTGTTGAGCCCCGTGCTCAGCTCTCAGAGTCTGCTTGAGATTCTTTCTTCCTCTGCTCCTCCGCCTGCACACAGGCTCTCTCTCAAACAAACAAACAAACAAATAGAATCTTAAAAAGGGGAAAGGTTGTAGTACAGTGTTCTGTTAGGCTGCTGGTGTGTGTGAGGATGGAGCTGGCCCTTGGAATGGCTGTCTCATTGCTTCCTCCCAGTAACCAGAAGAGGCCAGCCGCACCTGAAAGATGAGTAACTGGGTTTGGAGACTGGAGACTGGACCCCCTCCACAGCGAGAGTCATTCTTTGAGAAGGTTCCATTGACTATATAAAACATTAGATGGATACTTAGGGACTTAATAACCAGTTTGGGGCCAGAGGCAATTTTTAAAAAAAAAATGTTTTTTTTTTTTTTGAAACTAGATAAAACTGTTAAAATTATAATTTCAAAGACTTCTTTCTCCCTATCGTTAATATTTTAAAGTCAGGTGAGAAGTAGCTTCTGTCCCCCTGCTGCGTAGCGGTGCTTGGTTCAGCACTTTGAGAGCAGGGAGAGAAAAAGGGGGAGTGGTTTAGCTTTATAGGCCTATATGGGGGACTTATTTTCCCACAAGGTTTTAAGTTTTGAAATGACTAGGGGTTTTGTTTCATTCTCAACTAGTGTCCCTGGAGCCAAAGAGAGTGCCTAGTACATACTAGATACTCAATAACTATTTGTTGAATGAATCAATAACAAGGTCAGACACAAGTGACAGTTAGAATCTGTGTGAGATGATGTGTAATCCAGCTCCAGACATTGAGGTGCCAAGGGCCATCCAAAAAGAAAATGATGGGTAACAGCTGCTGTTCTAGGAGAAGATATGGGGCCACCGTTTCCTCTTCCTGGAGGTGGGTTTGGAGTTGGGTGCTGAAGGACAGACAAATGGCGAGGAGGAAGGACACGTCCAGATGTGAGAGAGGCCGGAGCCAAGCACAGGGCATGGAAAGGATGCTGAGTACCGACGAGCAGCTGAAGCTTCAGGAGGGGAAAGAGCTGCCCAGGATGTGCTGCTTGGGAATGAGTGGATTTAAACCCATGTGGTCTGGCTCAGTCCATAGTTCCTTGATGAATCTGGATGATGGGCAGGAGGAGGAAGTTTGCAAGGAGCAGTTCTAATAGCCTGGAGGACCTGTATGTTGGGTGGGTGTCCTCTGATTTACACATATATTCTGTCCAGGGAGGTCTTCTTACTGCTTCCCTTTTGCCACTGAGGCAGTGGGGACAGTATTTACCTGGCTATTTCGAAGTAGGCAAATATTAATGGGAGAGTCACTTAGGAATTCCTAGGTGGGAAACTAGTGCACAAAGACAGAGCATTTCTGTACCAGCGAGTGGTGAAAAATAAAGGGCATTTCAAAGAATATTATCATACAACTTGATTTTTGCATGGAGAATTCAGACAGACTGCTTCTGCAGACTTAAATAATCCCAGGATGAAAGGTACTATATAAATGCAAAGTATTATTATTATTATCCCGTGGTAGAAAAGAAGGGCATTTCAAAGAATGTTTCAGTACAACACAATTTTATTTTGCACGGAGAGTTCAAGGGAAAAAGCTTTATTTTATAGACTTAAATAATATCGTTATGGAGCTACAGTAAAATAAATAATACAGATATGGTGTTAAAATAAATAATACAGTTAGGAGGCTTAAATAAATAATGGCGGATAGAGAAGAGAAATTAAGAGTCCTGAGAGAAGGTGGGGGGGAGGTGCAATTTTGAATTATAAGTGGTAGAGAACTGAAGTCCAGAAAGTCTTAAAATATTCAGGATGTATCTACACTGACCAAAAATATAGCATCAGACAGGTTACCATCAGGGAATTGATCTGACAGTGTTTTAATTTTTTTTTAATTTTTAATTTTTTTTAGTGATAGACTTTTCCCATTGTTTCAATGGTTCTGGATGCAATACCAAAACTTTTGACTGAAAGTAAAAAATAATTAAGTTTACCACATTATGATATTTATATAAAATGGTATCTGATAATATCCCTCCTCCCCTAATCCTTGCTCCTTAATCTGTTCCTCTCTTCCTTTGTTCAATTACAGAGAAAACTACCTTATTTTCTACAGATCTCAGAGCTGCCCCTTTTGAAAAGCCTATCCAGTTCTCTCCCCCCTAGGGTGGCCCTCTAACTGTCATCCTCATCAGTAGGTATGGGATCTGTCTACATTTTGTGGTTCTGGTGTCTCTTTGAGAGTCTGCGTTCTCTTCTTTTTATGGAGACAAGGTTGCTATATTGTAGCAGAACAACAAGACCTCTTCTTTAACCATAAACTTGAGCTGGGAGGTTTTTTAGACTTGAGATCCTGAGAAGGAGCCTGAGCTGGGTGCTTTTTGAAAGGAGCTGCCATTAGCACCATGGCTGGTTCTGAGTTTGGGACAAGGACCACCAGAATTAGGCTCCTGCGGGTGGGAACCAGAAGGGGATCACAGGGCCAGAGAACGCGAGGCCGTGGGGAAGTTCAAGGTTCAGGGTTCATGCTGCCAAGCAGGGCCTGAGATTCTGAATTCTCCAGGCTGTGGGAGAAGGGAATAGACTGTGAGGTGGAAAGGTCAGGAAAGTTTCAGAGCACCCCGGGAGGACAGAGACATTCCCCAGAGGCCATCCCTGGGAGAGCCTCATGCAGTTGACCCCAGCGGAAGGGCTGGCAAACCGGATCCTCCCTGTGCCTGAGGGATTTTTAAGGTCTTGGGACAATGGAGAGAAAATTCTTGTCTAGAGGCATTAGTTCTCTGCCCGGGCCTCCATTCTCGTTCTCCATCTGGCTGTGCTTAAGTGCGGAGGTGACACTGTGTTTGCAAAGAAGAGTGTAAGGGACCACCCCCCCCCCCACCCCCGTCCAATGGCTCTGCCCTCCCTGCTTTAGGTCTCAGCCTCCTTCATCCCGACCTCCATCCCTCCAGCCCAGCTCCTGTGATCTGGTTAGGTTAAAGTGCTCACCTCGTCACTTCCCATGTATTTTCTTCTCTTGTGATTAGGCTCTCTCACTGGATGAAGTGGATAGTCAACTCCTGTTTTCTCTTGTCTCGACCAGCTCATCTGGCTCAGGCCTAGGCATGGGGTAGGTAGGTGGTTGTTCAGTGGGAAATTGTGGATTTGAAGAGACACAGGAAGCTGTGCCTAGCAGTGGACTTGGGGAGTATTAGTGGGGACTGAGGGAGCCCCAACCCCACGCCTCCTGTCTCCAGATGCTACAGTGGCCTTTAGAGCGTCCTTCGTGGTTGGATGTCTACTTGGACAGCCCCACAGTGAGCGAGTCAGGAAGAGCCTTGGGGGCATTGTTTCCCCAGGAGTAAGAAGATGATGAGTTGGATGTGATGTTATGTAACTTTGAGGGGAAAGAAAAAACAAACAAAACAGAAAGGCAGGGAAAATATAAATAAGAAAGAGTGCAAAGTTTTATTGTCAACTGCTGCTGTCACCTCCTGGAACTACAGTCGTATCTAAGAAATATGTGACATACTAATAGGAAGTAATTTACCCAAGGATGTTTTTGTGCCTTGAATTGCCTTCCTTGCTCAGCTGTGGGAAGTGTGTGAGTGTCTATGCATGAGAGCCGGCGCGGAGCTGCAGAGACTTCCCAATTTGTGCACAATGTGACTTTTATAAGGCCATTAAACTCATCTCGGAAAAAAGTGCTCTGGAAAACAGTGATACATGGGATCTCAAGGAGCCCGTGAAGGCAGACAGAAATTGCAAAATGATGACCAAACTCTCTTGGCTAAAGTGACTTTGAGGTGGCTGCTGTTCCTCTGCTCACCCTCCTGCCCACCTGTGATTTCTTCCTTTCTCTCTCTGCCTTGAGTTTGCTGATGGCTGGGCAGGCCTTCATCTGCACCATCTTTGACCCAGAGAGCACTGTCCTTTTTTCTTGCCCTGGTTGGGTGGACACTTTGTGACCTGAGGTTGGGGCCTGGGTGCACGACGCTTTAGCTCTTAGCCCAGAACCAGCCTAAGAGCCATTGTGACCTCAGGACACTGGTGATGAAGGTCCTCAGGGGCTCTGAGGAGGACCCTCCTGGGGCCACACCCGCAGAGAGGGAAATGTGGGCATCCAGCCAGTCTGCTGAGGAGACCTTGGGGAGGAAGGGCCAGAAAGACCTAAGGACATAGGATAGGGAGAGAGAGCTCAGCGAAAGAGAGATAAGGAAAGAAGGAGGTGGGAGAAAAGCAGGAAGTTGTTGTGGAGATGGCAAGAGAGTGGAAAGAGGTGGAATAAATAAGAGAAGCGTGTGGTGGAGGGTAGCCGGAAGGACACGGAGGAGAAGGAAGAGGAGAAGTGTCAGGAGACTGTCCTGCTGTTGTTGTTCTTCTCAAGGGCCTTCCTATGCTTGTTCTGTAAACATAGGCAGGGCCATGACCAGAATACAGAAACCATGAGGTAATTAATAGCACGGAGGACAGGAGAGCTGCCTGCCAGGATGGGCATGGCTTGCAGGAACACAGGTGGCCATTTTGAGGGCTCCCTGCATGTTCTACTCTGCCCCCCCCAATACCTCCCTGCTACTCCAGTCCCAGGTCCCACCACCATTCCTGGTTCCGTCTTGGAAACGCAGCCCCACCTCAAAGAGGGCCCTGTGTGGAATGCAGCATGCTGAAGGACTGATGAGGCATTCTCCCTGCTGAGCAGGGCATCCAGAGGCCTTGAGCTGCTAGTGTGGTTGCGGGGGAAGCTGAGATAACACGCCAGGGGATGGGTGGTGGGCTTGGCTCAGGAGCGGGTGGGAGCGTTCCTCTCCAGCCTCATTGCCTGATCAGGGTGTAGACTCTGGGTGCTGAGACACTAGGGAGGGGACGTGCGGGTGTTCATTGGCCACAGATGATTGGGTAGGGATCAGGGGAGCTAAGGAATCAGGGCGCCTTTAATTTGTACTCTGGCCTGTGTATCTCTCCCTGTGTCCTAGCTTGGGAAAAAAGAAATGAGCCCTTTATCAATTTTTAATAAATTGAAATGACAAATAATCCATTTAATAAATTATTAACTGAGAAAATTACTGAAAACTGAAATATCAAACAATCGTGAGCAAATGCTCAAAGCAGCGTGTTTATTAATAACGAGCCCTGCTGTGGGAGTGCGCTGATGCTGTGGTTCTGACATGGCCTCTGACCCACACGCCCACAGCGGCCCAGCGTGGCGGAGGACCCAGGGCTGGGGCATCTGCGGGGGCAGAGGCGGGCATGCTGCGGGTCTGAGGACAGAGGCGAATGGAGCAGTTGCTTTAGGCCTGGGAGCCTGCAGCTTCGTGGCCCACAGACAGCTCTTGGGTGCATGGTACCGGCATGTGGCCCTTGGATGGGCACCAGGGTGAGGTCCCAAGATGCCCCCTTCATGGTCCTGGAGGGGGCCAGAAATAATCTCAGCTTCAGGCTTTAGGTCTTTAAATCAAGAATGATGTGTCGAGAAAAGAAATCGTGTGTGTGTGTATGTGTGTGTGCACGTGCATGACATTTTGTATATATAAAGGGTGACGTCACCCCCCAGGCTGTCTGCTGTGATGATCAGCTGAGCTGGCTGTCCCGCAGCGGGCCTCGCCAGTGACAGTCAGAGGCCTGGCGTGCTTTGTGGCGGGGGAAGCCTGGCGTGGGGGCCCTTGCTGGGGAGCAGTGAGCACCACGTGGGTTGCGGGGGGGCCCCTCAGGCGGCAATTTCAGGAGTCCTCCACAGAGTGCCCCCGGTCAGACTGCTGAAAAGCTGCCGGAGATCATGGAATCCAGGCATCATTCCTGCTGCGAAACGGTGGTTCATTGAGAGGAGTCACCTCCTGCAGAGTCAGGGCTCAGGCTTCTAGTCCAATGCCCCTTCCCTGTGGCTCCAGGTCTGCAGGCTGGCCCTAGGCTGCTGCTTCTCCGAGAAGCCTCTCTCTGGACAGCTGTGCTTTCAGGGAGTCACACAGATGTCTCTGCTCTGGACACCTCTCGCCACGCGGCTGGCTGTGCCTTCCCCATGTTGGCCCTGGCCTGTGCTGAGAGACAGTGGGCTCGTCTCCCACTAGTGCTTGCTTTTTCTAGGAGCATAAGCAAACCAGCCTGTCCGCCTCTGCTCTTCCAAGGCTGCATTCCCCGGGAAGCACGTCTTCTCCATTATAGCCCTGCTGTGGGCTTGGGGCCGGTCAGGTGACCTCCCTGTGACCTAGTTCCTTTATCTGTAAAATGGGGATAATAATAAACGGTAATTTGATGACTAGGATTGAAACAGTCCCATTATAAAAATACAATGCAGCAGTTCGGGATGACAGGCTGTAGGCTCGAAGATGGTGCTGCAATGGGTATTTTTAGGAAGGAGGAAAGGGGGGAGGGATGAGTGGTTTATAAATGTTTGTTGCATTAAAAAATGTGCTAGTTTGAATTGTGCAGAACAGAGTATCATTTGTTTCTAGAAAAAATTCACTGCTGTGGAAACGAATTAGTTTATATTGAATATGTGATGGTTCAGAGAAAGGGATATTAACCCAATTTGCATTTCTTTGAACTGAAATAAATTATTGCCATGTTTGCATTAGTTGGGTCAGCTGGGTGTGTTTGGGCAGACCTGCAGTGGGGAGGGCTGGCCCTGGGCTCAGAAGGTTATAATAGGGTCAGTGTGTGCAGGTCAGCAAGCACCCTCCAAATCAGGGCTTATTAACCTTTTGTGAGGACTGTGGACCCCTTTTGGGGGGTCTCATAAAAGCACATCTATTTTATACTGTTGTGTATGGATCTTTGAGTCGTCCAGCCCACCATGGTCTGGAGTGAAGGATGTTGGCCCCAAAGAAGGCACAGTGTCCATTGTCTTGGTGTCTCATGCCCACATCATGGCACAGATTGACTGGAACTCAGTTTCTGAGGCCTCTCTCAACTGTGGAAACAAAACATGACTTTGGTTCGAAAGAGACAGACAGCCAAAGACAAGCTCATGTATGTGCTAGGAGCTGGGAGCTGCGGACATTTCAGACCGGCATAAAACACAGCCCCAGCTGTGCGGAGGAGCTGGCTATCCTGACTTTGCCTGGTCAGTCACCAGAAGTAGGTTGGTGGGCCTAACTGGCAAGCCATGGCCCCTTCTTCCCTCACTTCTTTGTGTCCCTGCCTGCTGAAATCGCACTTTAAGCCAAATTAAGAGTACTCCCCATCGGTAGAAGGTGCCTGCACCTGCATTCCTCCAAACCTGGCTCCTGCCTGGCCTCCAGGAGTTTCCCGTCACAGTGAGAGGAGCTCAGAGCCAGCCAGCCGGCCAGCAGTCTGGGCAAGCTCTTGAACCTGACAAAGGGGCGTTAGTCAGCGGTGGGGAGATGAAGAACTGTGATAGTGTATGTGGACAGAAGGCGACTGCCGTGGATGGACACCAAAGATGAAGGTAAATCCAGAAGAGGTGGAAGCTACCAGCATTCAGAGACATGAGCCTAGAATTTGCTGCTAACTCTTGGACCAAAATAGCTTCAGGTTCCCAAAGTGTCTGATTCTAGGGGGCAGAGAGCCTAGGGTAGAGGAGGATGGGGAGCGTGGAGGGTGGCAGGACTTCTAGTAGTGAGCAACCAGTGACCAGAGAGCCTTATTTAATGAGCCCCCCAGCCTCTGTCTGAACTCACTCTTACTGGAAAGAGACAACTGCAGGACAGAAAGATAATAAGCAGGGAGTTAATTAAAAAAAAAAATAACTTTAGGGGGAAAGTTCTTATCATATCACTTCTCTGCTTAAAACCCATCAACAGTGTTCTAGTGATTTCAGGAGAAAGCCCCAACCCCTTACTCAGTCTACAACCTGCCCATCCTACTTGACCACCAGTGCTGGATTTCCTGAATGTCATGCTCTCTCTGGCCTCCAAACCTTTATTTCTGCTGCTCTGTCCCTTTGGGGCACACTCTCCTCCTCCTCATGGATGTCACAGCCTCCTGGCTGTTTTCTCTGGCCCCTAGACTAGGTTTGAACCTCGGTGGTGATGCTGAAGCCAGGAAGGCTGATAGGGGCCAGCCAGCCGGCGGGGTCCTCAGGGCAGAGCCACACCTGGTTCACCGCTGTGTCCCTGTGGCCAGCCAGCTGCATAGGAGGAGCTTGGCAAATGCATCTTGAATGTATGCATTCATAAAATCAAGACTAAATGAAGCAAATGACTTCAGTCACATTGTCCTCAGTTGCGCCCAATCCACTGATAACTTCCACAGCAGAAAATAAGACCTGTATTTATTAAGCCTCGCTGATCTGTAAAATGAGGATAATACTGTCTACTCATTGGTTTAGTTGAGGAAAAGCAAGTTCATACACACAAATGCGGTGCCTGGTACCCAGTAAGTGCTCAATGAATGTTAGTTATTACTGCTGTCACTGACCAAGACGGGAGAGACGAATTCCCGTTACTGTCCTAGAAGCAAGAAACTTCATTTCCCTTAGTGGGTAGAGCCACCATTAATGACTTGTTAGTACAAATGCTTCTGGAAAGCCCCTTCCAGAAGAAAGTCAGGTGTAGACCCAGGACCAGGAATCACCCTTTGGGGGACCATAAGGAACCACGCAGGCTGCTGGTGTTTCCAGATACTAGGGTTGAATTTGGAGAATGGTGGCCAAGAAGGGATGGAGGAAATGCCTGTGCCAATCTCTGGCTAGGCTTTACTTAAGTCAGGGGAAGGAATTCATGCTGGGTAAATGAGGTAATGAATGTGCAAGTGCTTTGCAAACTGCAAAGTGCTTTACAAATGTGAAGCATTATTGCTCTCATCTATTTCTCTTCTTTGTGCTCCCGGGGTTTCCTAATAAGAGTTCCTTTGGAAAATCCTAGCCTGCCTTTAGGTTAGCTAAAGGGAAAGGTGCAGTGTGGTAGGTAGGGGGTCTGTGTCCCCTGAGCATAGCAGAAGTCCTGGCTAGGAAAGGGGGACTGGCTGACAAGAGGAATAAAGACAGAAAAAGGCTGTATATTGCAAAGTCATTAATCTCTCCCAACCCGGACTATTTCCCAGGTCCAGGGGCCATCCTAGACCTGTGCAAACCACTGCAGAAAGACAGAATGGCCCATGCTGAGAAGGGTGAGGAAGGGTGAGGGTAAAACCCAGGGCTCTTGTGGCTGTGATTAAGTGTGGGATATCATGGGAAATGTTTCTGATCCCTGAGTCTGGGTTTGCCACTCAGTCACCCAGGCTGGCCCAGGCCATGCAAAGCATTTCCAATTGCTTTGCACAAGGGATACAGACTGGCCTGGAAGAAGGAAGAATTCTGACCCCTAGTAACCTTGATTATTTCGGCAGCATGGCTTGCTTGTACCTGTGTCCAGCATGTTCGTGGCCCCCTCCCTTGCTCCACAGCCACGGCATCCGGGCAAACACGCGGACTTGTGGAGATCAACAGCAGGGTCCAGCCAGCTTGGGCAGAGGAGCCAAGGCACCAGCTCTATTTTCGAGGCAAATTTCCCTGAGTTTATGGTTCAACTCTACTTACTTATGTGTGTATATTGTCAGGAGCAGAGTAGCTCCCCCTGGAGGGAGTAACGTGAAATCTCAGCCTCTTCGGTCCCCCTGGGGTGTGAGAATGAAACCTTGGACGACCGCATGGGTAGTCCTGAGGGTAATGGGTGTGATTCTGCCTGAGTTGCGTCTCCTTAAATTCTTGGGAGCTGTCTACACCACCGACTTCCTGAAGCGCTAAGCTGGAAACTGCAGGTTGTTTTTACGCAGTGAAGCTTAAGCATGCAGCAAGCATTGTGTGTCCATCTCTGCTCACTAGGATGGGCTCAAATGTGCGTGTTCACTGAGTGACCACATTTATGAATGTGGCTGGAACATCGCAAGACACATTTCAAAGGTCTCAGCAAGACAGTGTTGAGTTTGGTTCTTTGCCGGAACGTCAGCTGATTTTCACATGATTAACCGTATTCCATCATCACCCCAAATACTTGGGTGTGATTTCGAGAGGCTGTTGAGGATGCAGAGAGTAGTATAAGTGGTTGAAGAGCTCCAAAAACCGAGGACAGGCTGGGAGTGAGCCTGACGTGCTTAGCCGACAGTGAAAACTAGAAGGGCCAGAGGTCAAACCTGCACTATTTTTTTTTGTTGTTGTTCCAAGACTTTCTGAGTTTTTAGAAAACTACATTTATTCCATACTACCCCCTTCCCCCAATCCCCAAGGGCACTTAAAGCCTCCATTCAGGTTTGAACTGGGGAAGTGTGAAAGCCAGTGTCTGGTTGGTCCCCGTGTTCTCGATCATCAGAGCACACCACAATCATCTGTAGGCCTTCTTGGAACTGTAGCTCTCGGGGCTCTGTCAGGATGTCAGGGATGTAAGCTGTCCAAGCTGCACGGGTGGGTTTGATGCCCTGAGAATGACTAGCAGAGTCCTACATTTCCCCCAGCCCCCTGAGTGCTTCTGCAACGTGCAAAGCATTACTTACTCATCCGCCACTTCTGAGTTTCTGGGGTTTCTTAGGTATGCCTCCCACATGGTTTCCACGTCCCACATGTCCTCTGACCAGGATAGAGAGCAGAGGGCCCCTTAGGTCATCCACAAAGAGCTGCATGACCACTACCTTTGCTGGTTTTAGATCATATTGCTGAGAACATGGGCTCAGCACGGGCGTGTTTTGATGGAGGTGGCAGGAAAGGAGGAGCAGAGCTTTGGCCGAAGTTGCTGCCCAGAGCAGGACATGTGTGGCAGTTCTCCGAAAATGTCGGGTACAGTGTGTTCCAGGCCTCATTTATTCATTCACTCATGGGCATTTCCTTCATTCATTGGTGGCTTACTGAGCGCCTACCACGTGTTAGTCTCTGCAGACACCACCATGTACAGTCTTTGTCCCATGGAGTGGATAGTCCAGAGTGGGGTTGGGGGAACAGAGAGAGAGAGATAATACATCAACAAATAAATAACAATTATACAGATTTTAGTAGACTGATAATCAATAGAGAAAGCTTCAAACTACTTGTCACACTACTGGACCGCCCCCAATACAGAATCAGTGGGAGTGGCTTCTGTGTTCTAGAGGCACTGGCCGGTTATGTCTCGTTCCTGTGCAGGAAGCGCCTGCCGTGAGCTCACCATCATCCTCGGTCTCTCTCACTGGCTCTGTGTAATTTACATTTTAACACTTGGCAATGCCAAACACTTCTCAGATGAGGCAGCTGAGGTCTCGAAGAGCCGGGCTGACCTGTGCATGGCCAGTAAGGGGGGGGGTGGGATTACCTACAGGCTCTGAAGCCCTCTGTGGCCTTGTTCCCTAAGGCTATACCTACTGTGGCCTCTCTTCAGCCTCCAGAGCAGGTTGCCTCAGTTTCCACTCTTTCTTTTTAATTTCCTTTAGCCGAGTCAACACTTCGGCTAACTTTTCTCTGTAGAACGACCGTATTAGGCAAAAGTTCGTGTGGGATCCAATAAAACATCAGATGATATTGAGCACACGTCAGGCAAAGCCTGCAGCCCAGTAAGTTATTATGTGTAAATGTTACAACTTTATTTTGAGGAGAATACATGTGTACTATCAAGCTGTTTTATGGATACGCAGTGTGATTGATTACAGCATGCGGATCTGTCGCAACAAGATAAACTCAGATAGAATAATCTGTGGATATTTAGGCCTCAGCAATTTGTTATCCAAAGACGACTCCAGAAATGATAATTCTTCTCATTCCAGCGATTTCTCTACTCCACTTTCCGATAAAAACCCATTTCCAGAGAGCTCACTTCGGATGCCAGGGGTCCTTTTCTTCTGTCCCCTCCCAGCTGCTCAACGGTGAACAGTGGCAAGTTGTGTTTGCCATTAAAGCCACAACCACAGGGAGACCTGGCCCAGAGTAAACAGGTGTGAAGGGGTTGTTGCTGGGGTGGTTGCCCCAGAGCAGCCTCTGCCCCTAAGCTAACAAAGAAGCAAATGTGAAAAAATAACCGTGATTTTTCACCACAGCTTGGGTGAAAGTGGATTACATCAAGTAGCAGAATATTTTGTAGATCAGCCCCAAGCCACTTGTTGCTACAAAATAACTGTGGAATTAATTAGCTACTTTCTCAATAACCATTTGTTTGTGACACAGAGTTGCTTGAATGAGCTAAATCAAACTCAAGGCCCCCACCTCTTCCTTGACTACCTGGGGGCAACGTGACCTTCTTTAGGCTCCGTTAGAGGCTTGGACCACTCTTTCTTTCTTTCTTTCTTTTTTTTTCTTTTAAGATTTTATTTATTTATTTGACAGAGATAGATCACAAGTAGGCAGAGAGGCAGGCAGAGAGAGAGAAGGGGAAGCAGGCTCCCTGCTGAGCAGAGAGCCTGATGCGGGACTTGATCCCAGGATCCTAAGATCATGAGCTCAGCTGAGGGCAGAGGCTTAACTGAGCCGCACTGGCACCCTGGACCACTCTTTTGAGAATGAGGTACTGGTGTGCATTCTTTTGAATTCCTATCCTGAGTTATGATTTCTGTTTAACAGTTACACAACTTTCCATGTATATAGAGGAGACATGGCCCAGTAAAAGGGAATTCTAGATCTGGAGGGCAAAGCCTTGTGTTGGCTTCTTGGCTCCGCCTCCCTACTGGTTCCTTGACATTGGGCAGGGCACTTCCCTTGAGCCACAGTTCTGTCACCTGAAAAGCAGAGACAATGACACTTGTCCTATCCATTTTGTAGGGTTGCTGTAAGAAGCGAATAAGCAGATAAAATATTGGGAAACAATTTTTAAGGTATGCGATTCTATTCAAGAAATACTTATGAAATCACAAGGACCATTTCACTTGCTTTGCGTGTTAAGTACTGTTGCTTCATGTTTACTTTCCTAATCAGTTACTTAAGACGAAAATAGGAAGACTTCTTCAAGAAAACCGAGTTAAGTTAACTGCTCAGGTTGCCTGGGTGGCTCAGTGGGTTAAAGCCTCTTCCTTTGGCCCAGGTCATGATCCCAGGGTCCTGGGATCGAGCTCTGCATCCAGCTCTCTGCTCAGCGGGGAGACTGCTCCCCCCACCCCCATGCCTGCCTCTCTGCCTATATGTGATCTCTGTCAAATAAATAAATAAAATCTTAAAAAAAAACTTTGCTCTTATTATCTGAAAATTCAGTTCTTTATTGCGTACCACCTGCTGCGCACATTCCTCCCATAAGCAGGGAGAAAGGCAGTTGAAAACTCATGTGCCCATAGCAGCACTACTACTTGAGGAGAGGGGTGGTGTCTTATTGCATTCTGGTCCACAGGGCCTGTTTTGTCTATCGGCCCCCAGCTGGTACCCTACTGATGCCCTTGTGGGTCCAGATCCCTGAACTCTGAGCCATTTCTGGACTTTCCTATACTTGGGTCCCCACTCTCACAGGCTGAGCTACTGTTTTCCCAAACTGTGACTGGCTCCTGAGGCCTTCCCAGTGTCTACCACGTCCTATGCCAGAATCACCCTGTCCGCATCATGACCCATAGATTGTAGGACTGCTCTTAGGTCACCATTCCTGTCTTTCCCCCTTTCCCTTTTGGGAGGTCCCAGTCCTTCTTCCTTGCCAGAGGACTTGGCAGATAGCATCCTGAATAAGAGCAAGGACTCTGGAGGTCAGCCTGCCTCGCATCAAGTTCCAGCTTCACGACTTCCCAGTGGCGTGGCTTTGGGGAGAGCTACTTAGCATCTCTGTACCTCAGTTTTCTCATCTGTGAAATGGCAAAAATGGAAAATAAAACCTCATAGGCTTGTCTTGAAAATTAAAAAGAGAAAATAGGTGTGAAGCCCTTAGAAGTGAGCACTAAAGAAATACAGTTCAGCTGTTGTCTTTATGACCGATCATGGTCACAGTGATTCATATATACCAGTTTCCCTAATCTGAAGCTTGTGATGTCGGGATAAGATACGGGCTGTGTCTCCCTCAGAAAGCTCCCAGACTCCTAAGATAACTAATACAAGTTAGTCCATGCCCTTTGCCTCCATGACACTTGCCAAGAGGTAGACCTGCTAAGTTAAACCAAAAGAGGCAGAAGGAAAGTTGTGTCAGTTAGCTTCTGCTGCATAACAAATTACCACACATATGCTGTGGTTTGAAATGGCAAGCATTTATTTTCATTTATGGTTTGTGTTTTCTGGGCTGGTTCAGCTGACCTCTGCTGGATTTTCTCAGATGTCTCTGGTTACCTGATGGTTTGGCTGGTGGCCTGATGAGCTGGGGATGGTTCACTCTCACGTCTAGAAGTTGGCAGGTTATTGGCCAAGTATTGGCTGCCTGTTGGCTGGGGTGCCTTGGTTCTTCTCCGTGGGGGCTCTCAACATCCAGCAGACTAGCTTGGGCTTATTCACAGGGCTGTCTCAGGATTCCAGAGATGGGAAGAAAAGAAACTAAGACCTTTTGAGGCCTGGGGTTGGAAGACACATTGCATTGGTCAAATCTACCTCCTGACGGAAATGCTTCATTGCTAAGAATCTGTGATTATTTGCTGTTAATTACAGCAGTAAATCCTTGCTGAGGGTAGTGGGCTTTTTCTTAGTTTCCGTTTACATTCAGAGAGGGTTGTGATTTCACCTTTACTAAGATGTTTCTCTTTCTCTTTTAAATTTTAATTTATTGTATACCCACTCTGTGCCAGACACCCTGTGGTCACAGAGTACTCAGGGAGAAGAGGAATACAGGTTGGAAGAGCCGTGCTGATGTCTGGTAGTGGCTTTATCTTGGCCTGGGGAAAATAGGAAGACTTCTTCAAGAAAACCGAGTTAAGGCTGAGTCTTAAAGGATCTCAGGAGATAGCGGTTTTGGGGGGATGAAGGGGAGGAGAATGTAAGGATAAAATGTAAATTACAGAAAAAAGTCATCTGATTCTGCTCCCTTAGCTACAAATGAGAGCTGTGGGACCTGGAGACTCTCCCAGTTATACCCACATTTAGTGGAAGAGCAGGAATACAGGCCTCCTGACTTCCTTGTCTTGATTTGTACCCAGAATTAGGTCCCCAAATAGATACATCTCAGTCTACTCACACACTTAATCACATTGCCTTTTCAGGTCCCGGATTTTTGCCCTCCTTTACGAGGAGCTCCAGATCCCTCGCCACCCTGACTCCCGTATGCTTGGTGTCTCTGAAAGTTAAGACCTGCTCTAGGATTGGCTGGTGAGTAGCTCAAATAGATGTCTCTGCTCAGGGATGGCTGTATGGCCCAGAGACCCGTGTGGCCATTGAGGTACCTCCATGCAGTGGGCCACGCTGTGAAACCACCTCCAGCATTCATGTTGCAGGCAACACGTCAGGAGATAGAATGGTACCCAAAGTCTCGCGGGTTTTATTGCATTTTGTATTTTGTTGCGGAAAGGTACAAGAGGCTACAAATTGATTGTTAAACTTATGGAACACTTGGCCCTTGGATCCTGCCTTAATTAGGAACGTATTTTGCTGCAGAGTATCAGCTCTCCTTCTAGCCATAATGCCTCACTGAGAACCTGAGCTGTCCCCAGCCAGACAGAAGTCAACCATGAGCTCCACACTGGCCATGGCACAATCTGCACTTCACAGCCTCTGAAGCATTTTCATATTTATCATCTCGTAGAATTCTCGTAAAACTAACAGAGAGGCAGATAGAAAAGTCCTCACTCAGTGGATGAAGAAGCAGAGGCTCAAAGAGTTAAGAAACTTGCCTGAAGCCTCAGATTAGTGAACGGTCGATCCAGTGCAGATGGCCAGCGCTTAGGCCTCTGAGAGCAGAACTCTGGAGAAATTCAGAGCCAACCGCCTCTGGCATGGCATCAGATGCACCCTCAGGGGTCCCTTGTGCCCTGGTACCGGTGTTGCCCAAACCCAGCAGCCCAGGTGTTGGCTCCTGATTGAGCCTTTCTCTCTGATTTGATTTCCGTGCCCATGGTCCAGTGCCTGACCACGACACGCATGTGATGCTTCCTGCCCCACGTGGCGGTCTCTGCACCAGGGTGCTTGGGCAGTGGGCAGCGGAGAATGAAAGGCTATTACCACATGTCATGGACACTCCGCAACTTCTGCTCTACCGAAGGCCATTCTCTGGTGGGCAGGCAAGGAGTCCTGAGGCCGTACCTGTTGAATTGAATCAGTGCCCACAGATTGCATGGCGGATAGACATGGGGGACGGACCACAGGAAGTCTAAGGGAGAGAGGCCTGGCTTAGACTATTTGATAAGAGGATGGTGACGAGACTCTCTTTGTGTTTTTGGGAGCAGAACTAGGGCAAACTGCAGAGAGTGTCAGGAAGCACATTTTGATGCTCCGCGAGGAAGAACTTTCTACCCCTTTAGAGCTGTCCAGAAGGAGAAGATTTTGTCTTAAGTGATCGCTTATCTGTCATTCATGGGATTTGCCAGTCCCATTGCTGAAGAGCAAGAACTGACAGAAGAGGCTTTTTCAGTCAAACTAAAGCCCATCAATTTTTCTTTATTAGGCCCAACCATTGGTCCTAATTTTAGATTCTGGGGCGGCATCAGATAAAGCTCATCACTCTTGCACATTTTACAAGAGGGGCTTGTAAATGGGTTTCTAATTGGTGGAATTTCAGGCATGATTATAAAGTGAAATGAAGAATTTCAGGCCAGTAGGGAGATATTTTGGGGGCAGTGTGGTTTTTTCAGAGCCTTTAAATCATTGCCACAAAGCTGACCAGCTACCACCCTGGGTTGGATGAATGTATGAGAAATTCATTCAAATTTCAGTTGCTGAAGATACTTTTGGTGGGAACCAAGTGGCATCGGTAGGACTTAAGACGTTTTCTCGGAGTCTTTGGTCAATGGCCTTTGCCTTTTAGACTCAGATTATGAAGCTGAGGCCTCTGAGCAGGGCCAAGGGCAGGCCAGAGGGGTTGGTACTGCAAATGAGCCCTGGGTCTTGACGCCCGCTCTTGTGGAAAGAATGCGAACTGTCAGTGTCAGCGGTACCGACTGCACTACGGGCTGGGCCTGGGAAGAGCTCTGCCAGCTCGTCATGCCCCTACTATTGGACACGGTGTGTCCCCACAGGAGGGTGCGCTGGCTTCTTCCCTGGTGGTCACAGGTAACAGAGCAACATTCAGTGGCACACCAGAGGCATCTGAACTTCTCGCTGGAAGTCACAAGTGGAGACAGGGGCGACTGCCAGCAAGCTGTGTCTTCAGCTTCTCTGCCTCTCTTTTCCATATCACTTCCCTCCTTTCTGCCCTTATCTTGTGTGAACGTGTTTTGGACCATCTTGGGTCCTGAGTATTGTGGAAATAATAATGTGGGATTTTAGCTCCACCGAGGGTCTGGGGGCTCCCAGACCAAGCTCAGAAAGGATGGTACAGTCAATTTCCCGGATATTTCCTGCTCGCTCAGTCCTCTTTGTTTATTGAACCGGTGAGTGTCCCTCTCTCTCTCTTAGGTGGTAACAAGAGAGCACAGCCCTCCCCTCTACACATGCCTCAGTGCAGGCATGTGGTTGTTGGACACACACTTCCTGGGCTCTGACATAGAGTCAGACACTGTGCTGGGCATCAGGGACACGCTTAGGGTAAAATGAAGTCCTTGCATGAGAAGCTGGGAGATGGGCCTGTCAACACATGCATCTGGTACAGTGAGACAGTCACTGCAGTGGTGTTTTGCACAGGGGGCAGAAGGGCTCAGGACAGGCCTGTTTCCCGAGGGGGAGTCCGGGAAGGTGTGAAAGAAACCTTGATGACTGCGTCTGCATTTTCCACACAGACGAGTGGTCAGGGAAAGCTGGGTTCAGGGTCCTGAGCTAAGAGACAGCATGCCATGTTTAAAGAGACATTCCAAGAGGGCAGGGACTGCATCTGCTTTTACTCCCCATTGTGGATCTGGTCATGGTGAACTCTTGTTCCCTCTAGAATGTACAGCTGTGTGGGGCACCTGGATGGCTCAGTCGGTGAAGTGCCTGCCTTTGGCTCAGGTCATGATCCCAGAGTCCTGGGATTGAGCCCCACGTCAGATTCCTTACTCAGAGGGGAGCCTGCTTCTCTCCCTCTGCCTGCTGCTCCCCCTGCTTGTGCTCTCTCTCTCTCTCTCTGTCAAATAAATAAATAAAATCTTTAAAAAATTTAGAATATACAGCTATGCATATGTCATTAAGTTTACATACCTGCATTAAATTTTTATTGCTAAACTAGTACATGTACATGATTACAATTCAAATTTATGACAAGACTTGCAAAAAACCTGGTAGTTCCTTGGCCTCCCTTTCTGCATTTCTGAGTCTTACTCCTTAGAAACACCTTTTCAACTTTTTGAGCTCTTGTTGCTAGCATTTACCTTCCTATTTCTAAATAATAATATTATACTTCTATGTCTCCAGGACAGTATTTTTCTGACTTCCATCTACAGAAGGGTGGGCTTCCTCTCTCTGAGCTAACACATCACTCCTTCTCTTTCTTCCATCCTTCCAACATAGCTGTAATGCAATTTTCTGTGAAGTTTATTTTTAGGATTTTCATATTTATATCTATAAAAATATTCATAAAGGAATGCAGATAGGAAAATTTCCTTTTATACACAACTTTTTGTTTTTCCAAGAGCTAAAAATTGTCAAATTTAATAGTGTACCTAGTTTTCTATGTACCTACCATTGATTCTTCCCCAAACTCTCTGACAGATCTACCAAGATCCCCTAGACACAGTCACTGGGTGACTAAATGGTGCTGCTTTTTTTTCTTGAAACCTCCCCTTCTGGAACCCCCCAACCCCAGCTCTGATTTGGACTCCTCCCCCTAGGCTGGCCATACCTGCCCTGTCTCACTTTCCTCTACACTGGTCTCCTTTGGTGACCTCCTTCCTCCTTGATCTTTTGTGTTTTACTCTCTTACTTTGGTGAAGATATTCTTTCAGAAACTTCTCATGAAAACCCACAAGAGCAGTTGCATATCTGAATATGTCTTTATTTGTTCTTCACATTTGACCAGATACAGAATTCTCGGATGGAAATACATTGCCCCAGTGTATTCTAGGTTCTGGTGTCAGTATTGAGAAATCTGATGTTTTGCCAATTTCCTCCTGTGTGTGTGATCCTTTTTTTTTTAAACCCTTCTCTGAAAGTGTTTATCTCCACTCTTTATCCTTGGTGTTTTGAAATTTCAGGGTGATATATCTAGGTGTGCATCTTTTTTTTCATTCAGTATGTTTGACCTTTTGATAAGTCCATCACATCTGGGATTTCACACTCTTGTTCTGGAAATCCTTGTGGGCTTTGTTATCTGTAATTTTCCCCCATGTTCACTCTGAGCTTTCTTATTGAAATTTCTGTAAGAGATTAGTGGACCTCCTTAGGGAACACTTTAATTTTCCTATTATTTCTTTTCTTTATTTCATCTCATTGTCTTCTGTCTACTTCTTAAGAGATTTCTTGTATTTTTTTTCTAGAAGTCTACTTAATTTATTATAGTTATTGCATGTTTAATATCGATTTAGTCTTATTTTCTGACTTTTCTTTTACAGTAACCTTCTGTTCTTGTTATGTGGCTACCTATCTTATTTTTTTCTGAAGATGTTAACAGCAGTTTTATTAAAGAATTCTTTAGTTTTCTGCTTTACTTTTATTTTTAATGAGTCCATTATTTCCAATTTTTGTTTTGTTTTGACTTTTGTTAGACTTCCTAAATGTCTGCTGATCTTTAGCTATCCGTTCATATTGCAGAGTGAGGAACTGTACAGGTGACTGGAATTCTGTGGTGATGGGTTGGCTTTGTTGACTGGTGGGCATCAGTGTGATGTGACTGGATGCTGGAAAGTGTGTTAGCCAACTCATTTTTGTTAGACAAATGTCAGACTCTTTAGAGACAAACCTGCTAGCTTTCTGTCTTGTTGTCCGTCTTCTGGGAGTCCATTGGGTTAGGGAAGGATCGTGTTTGACCATTCAATCTTTAGACTTCACTTCATGTTGGAGTTCTGACCCTTAGACCACCCACATTTAGGGAAGAGGAGGAAGGTGAAGTCAGCGAAGGACACAGAGGACTGGTCAGCATGTCAGGAAGAAGACCAAGGAAGGGAGAGATGATCAACAGCATTGACTGTATAGCCCAGATGTCAAACGAGTTGGCTTCAGGCAACAGTTGGAGGTCTTCACTGCTACTGTGGAGGTGGAATCCGGCTTGTGGGGAAAAGGGAGAACATGAAGGAAGAGATGCTAACTAGAGACTGAACTCTCTGCCTCTCTTGAACCTTTTCCCTTTGCGGCCACTGCTGGCTCTGGTTGCTCTTCCTTGCATAGGTTCTGAGTATATTCTGGAGAAATAGGGGATGTGTGCACATCAGCCATCAGAAATGATTGACAGAAGATGAGAGGGAGTCTTAAATGTATGAAAGTAAAACAAACACTTTATTTAAGGAAAAGGCAACTTGGAAAAAAAAAGCCTAATAAATAACTCCGTACAGCTGGCTTAAGCACTTTAAAGCCAGTGTCTGTGATAAGCAATGAAAACATTAATATAAAATGCTTCACCATAAATGAGTACAATTCAGGCTGATGTATTGCAGCTGAGCCGGCTGTCGGATGGCATGCTTTTAAAGTGATGTTTACAATCAGTATTTTTTCCTTTGGTAACTAGAAGAAGGCAGAAATGGCTGGAAGCCCTGCCAGGGTGCGGCTCTGAGCCTCAGGAGGATGGGAGACCTGCCAGGCGGCCGGCCTTCCTCTCCATCCCCGTTCCCAGCCAGCTCGAGACAAGGCAGTTAGGAAAGCAGTGTGACGCAGGGCTGAGTGCAGAGCTCATAGCCTGGGTTCACTGGGTGGGCAGCTGTGCAGTCTGGAGACAATGAGTCAGGGTTTCTGGGCTCTTTACGCCCCCAGCTGGTTCTGGAGGTCACAGAAGTGTCTCCCAAGTTCTCTGAGACCAGGACCCACAAGTGCCTGCTGATTCTTCTTCCTCTTCTTCTCTGGAGCACCTTGGCTGTGTTGCCCATCCAGCTGCTCACCCCCAAAGTCCACTCAAAACAAGCATGTGTTTCATTTGAACATTTTACCAAACGGAGGGGAAAATGTCCCCTGTCCTACCATGTCAGTGTGCTTATGGAAGAATTAGATAAAATCATCGTACAAAAGAACACAGGAGTGTTAAACCTTCTTTTTAACATATGGACTCTCTGATAATCATCCTCCAGAGAACATTCTGTCACAAGCAATAATAATAACAACAAGCAGCTCACATGTGTGGAGTGCCAGCCTCATGCCATCCCTGAGTGGTCTCTCCTGAGGATGCACCCACCAGCTCCTGGCTCCGTGCCTGTGTGGACAACCTTCTCGTGGCCTTCAAAAGCCCTTTCTTTCTTCCTGTCTCCGTTCCATCAGGATTCTACTTCTCCCTTGCCGCCAACACCTGTTTCTCTATCTGAGGTTTCTGGCAGCCCTACTGACTGAGAAACGAGAGCTGTTTTGTTTTGTTTTATCATTGTTATCCATGAAACACATTACAAGGCCCTTTCCTTGAAGTGTTTTACTGTCAATCACTGTGGGGAAAATAAACAAAACAGCACATAGATGGTTAAGAGATACGAAGAGAACCTTGGTGACTGTCACTGGCTGGTGGCTTCTGAATTTGTAAACAGTGACTCCCAAGTGTCCCAAAAAGGAACGAAGAGCTTCTCTAGCTGTGTCTGGGGTCTCACTGACAGCCTTTGATGACTTAGGGGCGAAGCCAGCCTGCTCAGACTCTCACCTATGAACCTGGCTGGCTGTACCATGCAGGATAGGAAGCCACCTTCCTCCCAGCCCCTCATCAGGAGCAGTTGGACTACTTCCTGGACCCCGCAGACTTTCTCCCTGGACCTAGACAATTCTGTTTCGGTTCCTCTGCATTTCCTGTGGCTTCCATCACAAGTACACAAAAAGTTGTGGCTTTAAATGACATAAATTTATCATTTTACAATTCTGGATGTCAGAAGTCCAGTCTCATTGGGCTAAAATCAGGGTTTTGGCTGGACTGCATTCATTCTGGAATCCTTGAGGTGAATCTGTCTTCTTATTTGCCTGTTCCAGTTTCTTGAGCCTGCCCACGTTCCTTGACTCATGGCCCCTTTTTACCTTTAAAGCCAGCAATGGGGGGTTGCATCCTCATTTCTCTTCACTCTGATGCCAACCCTCTTGCCTCTTCCATCTTTTAAGGACCCTTGTGATGCCATTGGGCCCACTTGCAAAATCCAGGATAATCTCCCTATTTAAGGCCAGTTGATTAGCAACCTTACTTCATCAGAAACCTTAATTCTCTCTTGCCATGTGAGGAAACATATTCATAGGTTCTGGGGATTAAGACAGGACATCTTTGGGGAAATGCATCCCCTCTCTATCACAATCGTCTACACTTGACTTCTGCTTCTTGAAATGCCCCCTTTCTTCTTCACATAAGGTCAGCGGTAAAGACTGCTTGTACTTTAAGGTAAAGCTTGTCTTATAACGGGGGTCCCTAAATGGACAGACTCACTCTAGTTTCCAGTGGTAGGCAGGTGCCAGCTTCCCAGGAGACTCCCTTGCCAGCAATGAGAAGCCTCTTCTGGGGCTTCAAAAACCTTCTGCCCCTATTAGACTTCACTCCCAACTCATATTCTCAACTCACAAGGGAGCCTTATTCATAGCACAGTGGTGTAGCCAAGGCCATGTGCCCTGAGCACTACAAAGGGTCCTGCTGCCACTCCACTCACCTGCAGGAATTTTTAAAAATTTAACTTAATTTTCTTTAAATTCAATTAATTAATATATACTGTATTATTAGTTTCAGAGGTAGAGTTCAATGATTGATCAGTTGTATATAACACCCAGTGCTCATTATATCATGTGCCTGCCTTAATGCCCATTACCCAGTTACCCCATCCACCCATCCACCTCCCCTCCAGCAACCCTCAGTTTGTTTCCTGTGATTAAGAGGCTCCTGGGGCACCAGGGTGGCTCAGTCAGTTAAGTGCTTGACCCTTGATTTTGGCTCAGGTCGTCATCTTAGGGTTGTGGGTCAAGCTCTACACTGGGCTCTGTGCTGAGAGCAGAGTCTGCTTGTCCCTCTCCCTGAACTTCTCCACTGGCTCCTGTGCCTGCTCTCTCTCCCTATCTCTGTCTCTAAAATAAATAAATGAATTATTTAAAGAGTCTCTTATGGTTTGTCTCGCTCTGTGATTTGATCTTAGCTTATTTTTCCCTTCCTTCCCTTATGATCTTCTGTTTTGTTTCTTAAATTCCACATATGAGTGAACTCATATGATAATTGGTTCTCTCTGATTGACTTATTTTGCTTAACATAATACCTTCTAGTTCTATCCATGTCATTGCAAATGGTAAGATTTCATTTTTGATGGCTGAGTAATATTCCATTGTATATATTTATACCACATCTTCTTTATCCATTCATCTATTGATGGACATCTGGGCTCTTTCCATAGTTTGGGTATTGTGGGCATTGCTGCTATAAACACTGGGGACATGTAAGAATTTTATATTGGTACACTCCAGTATTCTATACTTGGGAATGAACAAGAATGATCATTTATCATCTAAAATACTTTGAGCAGTCAGAAACAAAGAATGCTCGTATAAATCTTCCTCAACTTATGATGGGGTTACATCCTGACAAACTCATCATAAACCAAAACTATTCTAAATCAGAAATTCATTTAATACACCTAACCTACTGAATAGCATAGCCATATATATATATATATATATATATATATATATATATATGGCCTACCAATCGTGCTCAGAATGCTTGCATTAGCTAACGTTTGGACAAAAATCACCCAACACGAAGCCCATTTTATAATAATATTGATTATCTCATGTAATTTACTGAACACAGTACTGAATGTGAAAAACAGAATGGCTGTGTGGTACAGAATGGTTGTAAGTGTATTGGTTATTTGCCCTCATGATCATGGGGCTGACTGCCCGGCATCATGAGAGAAGATCATAGGGTATATCATTAGGCCAGGAAGAGAGCCAAGTTCAAACTTTCAAGTATGGTTTCTAATAAATGCATATTGCTTTCCCATTGTCATAACATTGAAAAAATCGTAAGTCAAACCATCATAAGTCATGGACTGTCTTTATATAATTCCTAAGCTGGAAGGAGAAGGTTAGTTTTGCCAAGCCCCTATTATAAGGAAGGCCATCTGCTCCTTCAGACACCATCACTTTGTCATTACCATCCAGTACACAGTCATGTAGCTCTAGGACTGTGGTCTGGATCATCTTGGGCAAGCTACTTCATCTCTGAACTTTGGTGTTCTTTTTCCTCAAATGGGAAGGCTTAGTATGAAGAGTGAGACAAAATGTACCAGATGCATACTTTTCTACTCCTTTCTTCTACCACTTGCCCCGCCTTCAACTTCAGTTATCCACATTTATCTTTCATTGTTCGCACCATGCTTCATTTATTTCTAAAGGGTCCAGGAATGACATGTTACTATTTTGAGGCCCTCTTTCTCCCATCCCTGACATGCTTGTGCATGTGTCCATGCTCATGAACACACAGACACACACACACAGACACACACACACATAGACATACAGACACACACACACACACACACACACACACACACACACACTGGATAGAGATGTGGAGATGGTATGGAGATGCCTTGGATTTTCTGCATCAAGCCTGCCTCTCAAATGGAGGTGCTAACCCCACAGGAGGAAAGGTCTGAGGACACAGTGGGGAAAGCTTAGGCAGAGGGAACTTTGGGTGGAAGATGGTCTAGAATCATCTAAATTAACCCCCTACACAGCTTTCGATTTGAGAGCCCATTCCCTAGGCCCAGTGCTGCTGTTCCCCAAACTTTCTTTTCTTACATGGGGAATGGTGAACAGCATCATAGGGTGAGGGTTGGGATGAGGGATTTGTCACGGGCTGGGCCAGCATGGTTTCTAGACTGAAATCAGCCTAAACCACTCCCCTCCGTACCAGAAAGAGCTGCATACAAAGGGCCAATCAAACTCAGCTCTTCAGCGCTCCCCAGTCGTCATTGTGCTTTTTTCCAGACTGCAATTATAAATTAGAACTGAACAGATGTATTATATGGAAATGCTTTAAAACATTATTAGGAACAGCTTTTACATTAGTGGTAATAAATCCATACCTGCAGTCATTTCTCATTTCTGTCTAACTCTTTGATAACTTGAAAAATGTAAATTCTGTTCCAGTATAAATTTGGGTAAGTGGATTGGTGCCCGCCTTCCTTCACTATTCTGCTCTTCCCCCTTCCAGTCCACTTGTCCCACTCCCCCAGGCCTGTCCACAACACCATTCAGAATGGAGGGGGAGAGCTCAAACCTCTTGATCTTGAAGGTCTTAGGTACACTGGGTGCCCCTGGTGGTAGGTTGCTCCTCAGATGGCTCTCAACCACCTCTGCCTCCTGGTATTTATGCCCTCTGTATGGTCTGGACCTAATGACTTGCTTCTAATGATTAGAATACCAAGAAACTGATGGGAATGTCACTCTGAAGGTTAGATTATGAAAATCTCTAATGTTCATCTTGCTGGCCCTCTCTCTCTTGCCTTCTTGGCTTGCTGGCTATGATGAAGCAGGCTGCCATGGTGGAAAGACCCACATCACAAGGATCCGAGGGTAGCCTCTGGTTAACAGCCAGTGAGGAGCTGACATCCTCAGTCTGATGGCCCGTGAAGAACTGAATCCTGCCAGCGCCGCTGTGTGAGCTTGGAAGCAGGTCCTGCTTCATGGGAACCTTGAGATGACTGTAGCTCCAGCTGCCACCTGGCCTGTGCCTATGAGAGACCCTGAAGCCACCCTGGCTAAGCCGTGGCTGGGTTCCTGGTCCACAGAAAATGGAAAATAGTAGACATAATAATAAAGAATAAATGTGTATTGTTTGAAGCCATAAGTTTTGGGGTAATTTGTTACACACCAGTAGATAGCTAACATGCCTTTAACATCACCCATCTGCAAAATGGAAGCTTTCCCATGAGTTCTCCTAAGTATAGCGGGAAGAATAAGGTTTCAAGACACATTTCAATAGTGAAACCTTACTCTGGTTGCACCAATAGTCGCCAGCCATTGATTTATTCCAGAAATACCTACTGAGCATCAACTATGGTCAGATGCTGTGCTGCAAACGTAGACTACAGAAATGAATATGACATCCTCGTTTCCTTCAAAGAAGTCATGGTCTTTGTGAGGGAAGTGATATACAGTTTAGAAATAGAGTGAAACACTGTATATTAATTGTTCTGAAATATCCTCAAAATGATTTGGAAGCCCAGGTGCCAAATACAACCTCATATAACAGAATTGCTCACCAAAGTAGCAAGAATTCTTGGAGATCTTTAGGGATTTCCTGTTTATCCTTTCCCACTGAGGTTACCCAGCAGAAAAAAAAATGAATTTAAGTAAGACAGAAGGCAAAGAATTGGATAAGACCCTTGGGTACAGTCTTAAAGTGTGTTCATGATGCACTCTGGTCCTAGGATATGTTTTCAATAGGCATCCCTTTCAACGTTATTTTCCCGGCACTTGGCTCTGGCTCCGTGATATACTCTGTCTGTAGCAACCCCTATCCTTTACACTATTCCTAATCCTCCATGGTTTTCTGTGACTTATCCCTCTCACCTGACCTCCAAGAGCTCCTGGAATCTGAACTACATATTCTAGCACCGGACTCTCTAAAATGAGTGTCTGTTGAAAGTATGTTTGAGAAGTTCTTAGTCTTCCAGAGTCCCTCCAGTACCCAGCTTCACACCATGACAGGAGAAGGGAAATTTAGTTTATGTATAAATTGAACCCCAGAGGCTCTAACTGTATCACTGGTCACAGCAGGGGTGGGTGGTGGTGGTTCCTTAGGGAGAACAGTGATTCAGTGAAGAACATGCATAGCCTACATCATAGCTTCATTGCTTCCATGTGATGAGACTTGAATTGGTTATCTGCATCCCTGACACACACTCTCTCTCTCTATATATATATGTATCTCCAGCTGTACTTGGAAATTCTAACATTACTGCTGTCATGACCATGCCAACCCACACAAATTCCCTCAGCATCATTTGGTCCCCAGACATCCAAGCATAATGTGTATCAGGGCCTTTGCACTGGCTGTTCTCTCTGCCAGGAATGCTCTATCCATATATTGGCATGGCCTACTCACTCTTCACTTTCAATCTTTGCTCAGATATCACCTTCATAATGAGTCCCCCTTTGAACTTCCTTTTTAAAAATCCCTTCCCCCCCAACCTTGAACAGCACTTCACATATAATTGTCCCTAAGTACATTTTTTTTTGAAGATTTTATTTATTTATTTGACAGAGAGAGATGACAAGCAGGCAGAGAGGCAGGCGGAGAGAGAGGAGGAAGCAGGCTCCCTGCTGAGCAGAGAGCCCAACGCTGGGCTCGATCCCAGGACTCTGAGATCATGACCCAAGCCGAAGGCAGCGGCTTAACCCACTGAGCCACCCAGGTGCCCCTAAGTACATGTTTTTAGAATGAGGTAGAGTGCTTAAACAGAAACTGGAAACTCAAATATTTTTTTGTGTGGGGGTTAATGTATTTATATATTAATAATATACATATATACTTGTATATTAATAATATATGTAAATGAAATAAAGTTTGCCAGTAGGTACATTCAGAATGTTGTTTAACCATCACTGCAACATTTCTAGACACTTTTTCCATCATCTCAAACTGAAACTCTGGACCAATTAAATAATAAATCCATGAAGATATTTGCAAATAGGATATCTGATAAAGGACTAATATCTAAAATACATAAAGAACTCATACAACTCAACACCAAAAAAACAAAATAATCCAATTAAAAATGGGCAGAGGACCTGAATAGACATTTTTCAAAGAAGACATATGGATAGCAAATAGAAACAGGAAAAGATGTTCAATATCACTAATCATCAGAGAAATGCAAATCAAACCACAATGAAATAATCACTTCGTACCACTTAGAATGGCTAATATCAATGATAAGAAATAACAAATGTTGGTGAGCATATGGAGAAAAAGGAAACTTTGTGCACTAGTTAACAGGAAGGGAAATGGGTACAGCCACTATGGAAAACAGTATGGAAGTCCCTCAAAAAAATAAAAAAAATAGGAATATCATATATTTCCAGTAATTCTGCTGGGTATTTATGCAAAGAAAACAAAAACTAATCCAAGAAGTTATATGCACCCCTATTTTTATTGTAGTATCATTTACAGTGCCCAAGATATGGAAGCAACCAAGATATCATCAATAGTTGAATGGATAAAGAGGATGTCATATGTACATACAATAGAATATTACCCAGCCATAAAGAAGAATGAAATCTTGCCATTTGCAGGGACATGGATGGTCCTGGAGGGTATACTGCGAAGTGAAATAAATCAGACAGAGAAAGACAAATACCATATGATTTCACTTTCATACAGAATCTTAAAAACAAAACAAATGAACAAACAAAAAATAAAAACAGACTCATAAATAGAGAACAAATTGGTGTTTTCCAGAGGGAAGGGGTGAGGGGATGGGTGAAACAGGTGAAGGGGATTAAGTCACGGGGATGAAAAGCATAGTATAAAGAATATACTCAACAATAACGTAATAACTTTGTGTGGTGTTGGATGGTGACCACATTTATTGTGGTGAGCAATGCATAATGTATACAGTTGTCAAATAGTATGCTGTATGCCTGAAACTATTATAATATTGTATGTCAACTATACTTCACTTAAAAAAAGAGCAGAAACAATAACTCCCTATTTCCTTCTTCCCCTTAGCTCCTGGAAACCACCATTCTACTTTCCCGTCTCTATGAATTTAACTACTCTAGTGACCTCATGTAAGGGGAATCATTTGCATCTGGCTTATTTCACTTAGCATAATGTTGTAGCAGAATTTCCTTTCTTCTTTTTTAGAGTTGAGTGTTAGAATTTCCTTCCTTTTTAGAGTTGAATGATACTCTATTGTGCGCATATCACATTTTATTTATCCATTATCTATTGATGGTGGAAGCCTCTGTTTTTTTTTAGAGATCATGCCCTGAGGACTATAGTGTGGGATGGCCGGTGGGCCTGGTCATCCCTGTGTTCCTCTTTTTTTTTTTTTAATTATTTTTATTTTTATATTTTTAAAGGTTTTTATTTATTTACTGACAGAGATCACAAGTAGACAGAGAGGTATGCGGGGGGGGGGTGGGAAAGCAGGCTCCCCGCTGAGTGGAGAGCCTGACATGGGACTCTATCCCAGGATCCTGAGATCATGACCTGAGCTGAAGGCAGAAGCTTAACCCATTGAGCCACCCACGTGCCCCGCTTGTGTTCCTCTTGATGGGTAAGAGGTAGTGAGTTGTTTCTCCAATGGATTTGTGGTGGTTACTCACCACAAATAATATACATATATACATACATTAGTCCTTTATCAGGGAGAGGGATTTCTTGACAATTAGAGGAAGCCCTCAAATTTGGGGTATGAAGTTGCTTTTCTTTCTCTGGCACTACGGGGGAAGCTAGAGATAGAATTTAATGAAAGCTGTGAGGATGAGTTATTTACTTTATGGTTCATAAATAATGAATAAATGGACTCTTTGTCTCCAAACATTATTTATATCAGTTCTCTATTGAATAGGTGACTTCAGCTGAAATGCTAAAACCAAAAAACAAAACCTGAAACTGAAAGCAATGATAGCCAAGAAAAACTGAGAAATCACCTTGCTAGAGATCCTAAGGGAGCTTACACTGGGTTTCTGGGTTGTGGCGCCCAGGCTGCTGTGGGAGTTGGGCTAGCTGGGCGCCGTCTGATGCCCAGAGAGGACACTCCCGTTCACTCAGGTGTTGTATCCCTTCCTCTTCTCTCATTCCACCTTCTTTTGTGTTGCTTGTTGTGTTTTCACCTAATAATGTATCTGGGGATGATTGTAATTTTAAAGAAATATATATGTTTTTCTTCTGTATTGACCTTGAACCCCCATGTATCCTTGGATGGATTTGATGTAGTTCTGGGAACTAAAGGTGCTTCTTAAGACAATGAAGAGAGTCCTAAACACCCTCCTGCCTACTTCCTTGGGGCCTCTCTCTTTCTTTCAATGAGCTACCAAGGCCTGACAGAGCATATAAGGGTAGCCACCTGCCTGCCTCCCACATAAGGCCTTTCCCCATTGCTCCCCCTCCCTGAAGGCAGGACAACCTGGGTGAGAGTCTGGTTCCCTGCTTTGCACGGATGTGTTGTGAGAAAAACATCCTTTGAATGTTAATGGGCAAGATGTGGAAGAAAAGGAGAAAATTGGTAAATTATTTCAGAGAAGGTGTTTGGAACTTGGGATTCCAGACCCGTCTCTATGAGAACTTGGTGAGGTCCTGTAAACACCCCCACAATCATAGAATTTGGAAGGGAGAAGGGGCCCCCAGTTAGACTCTAGATGTGCTCTCCCACGGAAACACTTTGGGGTCTAGGGTCCTATTAGGACAGGGTTACACTCCTGTCCTACATGGGGCTTCAACAGGCTTCCGTGGGCTGCCTGGAACTCTAACCGCCATGAACAACATGGTTTCTATGGGAAAATGCATTTTGGGTACCAGAAAACTGACATACACTCAAAGTTTTGGAACACAGCCCGCTCTTAAGTTAGAGACTGCTTGAATGCCACATTCACAGCTAAATTATATACATAGGCCTATTTTTAAGACATATGCCTATTTCAGCTTATGTAACAATAGGAATTAGAAGAAAGAATTGGTAAAAGTAGAAATTGTGTTCTTGGTGGGAAAGGGGGAAGATGTGAACATTCACTATGTAGAACACATTCAGTTCCGCATGAAAGGAGATAGAAAACACAGAGGGAATGCCTAAAATATTCTCTAGGTTTGTGTGGTTCACCCATGTGGGCTTTCTTTGAAGCAGCTCCACACACATAGTGTTCTTAATTTTGAAACCAATGGTTGAATTCTATAGTAACAAAGAAGATTGAAATAAATTAAGAGGTCAAGGTATGACCACAGCCTGCATTTTATAGGCTATGCTCAGTCCATGAAGGGCCATTAGTCTCCTCTCTCCCCTTGGTCTGTGGGCTTCCAGGATGGTGGATAATGAACTCTCTGTGCCAAAACTATAGTCCCTTGTCCCAGATGGGAGTAACCTGCAGGAGGCAGACATAACTTTGCACAGGGCCATGCCTTGGTGTCCATTTTCCAGAGCTCTCAGTAATTGAGGGTCCACACCCATATCTATTGTCACCAACCCAGTGTTTAAAACTCTGGGTACTCTGGCTCTACAGATGAACTAACTTAAATTCATTTCATTTTATTTTACTTCAAATAATTGAACCCAATAATTCATGAAGTTAAAGTAATTCATTTCAATTTAACTACTGTAAATCAACAACTCAAATCAGCTCAGGTGAGAACTGAATTCAATACCCCAACCCAAACATTGATTAAACCACTCTAGGTGGCCAGTACTATGTTCTTGACTCTGGAAAACCGTGAAGGTGGTTCAGTTGGTCTTCGGGTTGGGAGAGAGCCGTGGGATGAATAGTCTCCTCTTCTCCAACTGTGTGTATTTTGTTCATAGACTGCCCTTGTATTCTAGACAAAAATAACTAATTTAATGTTGTGAATTTAGGAAACAGGGTTATTTGCGATTCATACCTCGAGTTTGGAATAGAGTTGGTGTCTCATAACAAAAAAGAAAGAAATGGAGGAAAAGAGGGCAGGACTGGTATCAGAATTCTTGGGGAAAGCTGGCTCTTCTCCACGGTGTCACCCACACCCATTGCCTGTGCTCAATGAGGAGGTGGCTGCCACGCTTAAGAAGGAAGGACTCCGGCAGTGTGCATAGCTGCTTCTTGCCTGGCCTTTTCATTAGCACAGGCCTATTTCCCACGGGAGCAGCTACCCAAATCGAGAAGGATGGATCTGTGTGCTGACTGTAGGGGCAGTGAGGAAAGGAGGGAGATGCTTTCTTGCATCCTGATCGTCGTAGGGGTGAAGGAAATCCAGCAGAATGGCAAGAACACTGGGCTCTGGGTTAGGAGGCCTCAGTTCTGCTTCCTGTTCTGTTAAAAACCAGCTGGGTAATCTCATGCAAATCACTTGCCTTTCGTGGCAAGCGGATTGGTCATGTGTCTTTTAACTCTATAATCGGAACCAGTGGTGGTAACTGTGGGAGGAGAGAGAAGCTGCTTGTGTTCCTGGGTGGAGCTTCTGCTGGCTCCAGCCGTCGACAGCTGGAGCTGGTACAGCCATGAGCCTGTAGCCCTTCAGTTCCTCTATCAATCCCGACTCAGCAGGTTAGCTTTTAGGCACTTGGCCCCATGAGCCAGTTGAATCTGAAATTGATGGTGTGGTTGTGCTTTTAGATTTCATTGTTAATTTTGTTTCTTCAGTACCCTCAGGCCTGTCTCTGCCAGTCAGAGAGCCATCATCATACTATGAGTACGTGCCAGGCTCTATATTAATCGTTTGCCATTCATTACCCTGTTTAGTCTTCAGAACCATTCCATAGGGAGGTACTCTCCCCATTTTCCACATGAAGAACAGACTGGATTCCAGCTGATAGTCACCTGATTCAGAAACTCTTTCCTTTAAGCCCTAATGATAATCCTCAAGACAGGTTTTCTGCGGCTGTTTTCTACCTTGTCATCTACTTCTTTGGGTGGAACACAATGCTCTCTTGAAGCCCAGGTCACCTGGGTTTGCCTTTGACTCTCTGGCAACCTTTCTGCTAGACTCTGTGAACCTGGACCCTGTTCTTTGATTCCCAAGATAGTGAGAACCGGTTTCTGGCTCTCCATGAGCCACACCCTCTTGCCAGGGTGCTTCCTCCATCTGAATTGAATACACCTGCCATTTGGCTAATCCTACTGGCCCTCCCTGTCCTCTGAACTGTAGTCCTGGGGATATCAGGGCTCACTGGCACTAAGGGTGACTTCTTCACAACTCTCTGGGGCTCTTCATCACTGATTTGAGGTTGACCCTATAGTTCTCAAAGTGTTCTTAGCTCTCTTCTGGCCATCCTTGCCTTTGCCACTACCCACTGCTGAGAGCTCAGCACAGATCCATCAGAGTTCACTTGACTTAGGACATCTGGGACCTGAGGGAAAGAACTTAGGGAAATGTGGTGATCCAGGCCCAGACTGGAAGGTGACCCCAGGGGTCAAGCCAGCAGTAGGCAGTAGTTGCACAACAGAGCTTCATAAATATACCTTTTGTTTTATTCACACCTTACCTTCTACTCTCACTTACTTCTTTGTTTGTGGAGAGCTATTGAGCACAGAGCCACAGGCAAGAGAGGCCTTTCCACGGAGGCGACCCCGTCTTATTCTGCCTGTGCTCCTCGCAGGATTTGGTGGTTTTCCATCTTAATTATGCTCCTTGCATCAGTGGCTGGCGGGCACACAACCTTTAAAGGAGTTTATCTTAAAAACCCACTCTCTCCTGAGAGAAACAGTTCTATTTGGAACTGTGAGACTTTCAGGGATTGTGTGTGTGTGTGTGTGTGTGTGTGTGTGTGTGCACGCGCATGCGTGCATGCATAGGCTATGGTGTGGGTGGTGGTAGCTGCTTACTTGCTTACTGTTACTTCGGGTAAGTCAAAGATGAGGTCTCTGGGGATACTTAGATGCCCCCTAGCCTTGAGTCTCATCAAACACACAGGCTTCTGCTTGCGATACTACTATTGAATCAACTGGGAACAGTAATATTATGAAGGGGAACCAGGGCTTGTGGGTTGAATGAGAGACAGTGCCATTAGTGTAGGTTACATTTGCCTAACTTAGTGACTAATTATAACATACTTCTTTGGATTAAGATTTTGAAGACCTCTGACTGAATAGAGATATCATTCTGCAGACATAATGGCTTATAATTATCAGTCATTCACATTTTAGTATAAACCAACACACAGCTCAATTACTAAGTGCAAGGTCTTTCCATATCTAGGAGAACTGTTAGATAATCCATTCATTTACATTGTGATTTGCTCACTTGATAATTTTTTTTTTTTTTAAAGTTCTGTATATTTTGTCCTATCCAGGGAGACCAAGTGAAGAAAAAGACCTGGTCCCTTGAAGAAGTAGTTGGGTTCCTAGAATCTCTCACAGGAAACAACAGAGCATGACAAAGATAAATTATAGTTAGGAGCTGGGCCAGGGGTTACAGACATAGCTGTACATTGATTTTGAATGAAGCAGGTTTCAGTGGGGCTGAGATTAGCTCTGAGGAGGAGCTAAGATCTACACTGAAGTTTACTCTTGGAATTATCCAGATGAGGTTGATAGGATTAAAGTCAGGATTAATAGTATAGAGTAAATATTGCAAAAGGAGAAAATGGTTGGACCACAGGAACAGGAGAAGGCAGAAGTCTTGTGTTACCTCTAAGGATGTGATGGCGCCATGGAGAGAAATTCCCCGCCCTTCTTTCTCAGCCTAACTGCCCAATTCATTCTTTCTTTAGCATTGTCCATCTCTGATTTGAATTTCCTGCCCCTCCACCCCAATTCCCCCACCAACTTGGTGGGCAGGTATGATGCTGTGCTTTCACATAGTAGGTGCTTAATTAATGATTGAATCGATGAAAAAAGAATCATAGATCATCTTGAGCATATCTGCTGAACTACTGTGATTCTTCTGGACTAAAGTTGGTTCATCCCAAATCTGAAACTGGAAAGAAGGGTTGATCTAACAACAAATGCCATATTTTGACCCCGGTCATGTTTCTATTCTCTCTCCATTTCTCATGAGCATTCATAGGGCCTTACTCAGAATCATTCTGACACAGCTTCTTTTGCCATTCATGTGCTTAGGTGCTATGGAACAACCAGGCCAAGAAGATGCCACCCTTACTCCTAAGGACCTAAAACTGGTTTTAATTTTACACGAGGGGCAGTGAGGAATTTCCTTGGGAAAAAAGATCTACTCTGTAATAAAATGTCACCCAAAATGCATATTCTGATTTCTTTACTAAATATCAATGATCTGACCCCTCAATAGATTATATCCATGAGAAGGTGAACCATCCAAGAAAGAGGATTAGATATTCCTGACCCATGTGAGCCAAGAGTCCTTTCACCTCTCTGAGGATGGGCTCCCCAGTACAGCACAGGCACCAGGATCTTCTGGAGGAATGCAGTGACTCAGTGTCCATTGGAATTCCACAGGCCTCAATTTGTCCCCAATTCCTAAAACTCCTGGATGTGACTATATGTGCAGTCCTATAGCTTCTATAGTGCTAAAATGCATTTATAATCTGTTATTCTCTCTTCTTGTTTCTCCCTAACGAGGAAAACAGAATGTTTAGATTTCTGCCAAACTCCCAAGAAGCTGACTTTCAAATCTGCACTATCATTACTCAGGTCTTTTCTTGCCCACCCAGTGGCCATGCCAGGGGGCTGGACTGGCCATCGCCATGGTGCCTGGGAGGGGGAATGACTGCTTACGGGATGCCATGATGCTGACAACAACTGTGCCAGTTCTCTAGTCATTCTAGCTGGGTGATTAAAAGGATAAGAAAGCAGATAGCACTGAACATGTGATGACTTTATAATTCAGTATATGTTTAGTGGAACAGAATCAGAACCATTTAAACTCATGTTGGAGAAACAGTAGACAAAATCAGACCCAGCCCAGGAGGTGAGGTCGTACTAGTGTTGGACAGAAGATTCCCAGGTTGAGCGGGACAACTTCTGGGAACAGAAGTGCATGGAACCCAAACTGGGAAAGTAAGGGGAAAAGAGGGCAGCTGGATGTAATTGTCATGGATGAAATCTTGACAGGGATCCCTTCCCAGCCATGCTCCAGGGCTGATAAAATGCAGGGACACTTTATGGAGTCCTGTTTTGGGGGAAAGTTGGTTTTCTTTTGGCCTAGACCCCAGCTTCCCTTTCCTTAGAGAGAGCAGTGGTTGAGCCAGGATTAGCATGCAGGGCTTAGGGCCAGGACTGGGTGTGCTTCTTGTCCTGGATTAGGCCCCATCCCTCCTCACAGCAAACCCCATGCACCTGTTGCAGCCCTCACCTCTGCCTCTGCCTAGTCGTCTCTACGTCCCCTACTCCTTCCCCGCCAACCCTCAGCCCAAATCTGGGGCTTAGGTTAATTGTCAGTTATTCCACAGGGGACTGTGATTTCTTCATTATGCTAGTATTTGTCTCCTTTTGTATTTTTTGAGATGGAGATCAAGGCTGTCCACAGTGGGGTCATTTGTTATGTTCGTTGATAGCTGGTTGGTATTTCTTCCTATTTCTTCCTCTTCTCCCACACCAGTCATACACCTCTCCCCAGTCCACTAACTTCTCTATGCACTTAGGGGTGGGATGAGGCTAAATTTACCTTTCCTGTTCCATTAAAAGTCTGCTCAGGTGTTGATTTTCCAAGTTGCTTGTTTTTGGCTGGCCTGAACTGACTCTAATGTATCAAAAATGCCAATAGTACCTTGACCCTCCCGGGTATAGAATTGGTTTTATCTGTGTATCATGTTTGTAATTTCTGTTGGATCATTTTTCTCTTAGTAACATATTTGACGACCTAGCCAGGCACTGGCTGGGAACATTGAGATGAAGAAGACCTAGTGCGAATAAGATCCAAGGCTGCCCATGGAGAGAATAACAGAGGCCTGGAGGGACTGACTTACCCCGTGGAGAGTTCCAGAAGGAGATTCAGGTCTATGAGTAAAGTGCAGTGCACCACTGGTACAATAATCATAGGACACATTTCAATAATCTGGGTTGAGTCAGCAATGGGGTGCTGGGACAGGTAGCACTTAGGACTATAGTTGGAAAGTGTGTCTCAAGACACAGGAAGAGCTGAAAGCTTGGAACACCCACCTTTGGTATCTAGAAAGGGAATTTCAAGTTCCAAGAAACATGCCATCCTAGGAGGGACTGGGCTGGCTTTCTTCCTTCCCTGCCTCCTCCTTTACTTCCTTCATCAAATAACATCAAATAATACTCAGTAACTCTGCTGGGTCCTCGGGTAATCTGGTGAATAAACAGACAAGACCCTTGGAGCTCAGAGGGGAGCAGACCAAAACTAATGAAGAAATGCATGAAAGAAATACATATTGTAAAAATATCTACCAAGGAAACAAATAATGCTAAGAGAGCAAATGGTTGTGGTGGGAGGTGATTGGAGAACCACCTACCACATGGAGAACAAAGTTCAGTGTGGGTGATCAAGAAAGCCAAGACTCAAAGGATGAGATAGGGTTGACCAGGGTCAGAACATAGAAGAGAGAACTCAAGGGCTGCCTGGGTGGCGTAGTTGGTTGAGTGGCCAACTCTTGTCTTCAGCTCAGGTTGTGGTCTCAGGGTTGAGAGATCGAGCCCCATGTTGGATTCTGTGTTCAGTGTGGAGTCTGCTGGGGATTAACTCTCCCTCTCCCTCTGCCCCTCCTACTCTCTATCCTTCTAAAATGAATAAATAAATCTTTAAAGAAAAGAGAAGAAGAGAGAACTCCAAAGTAGTGGAAACAGCCTATGAACAAGTCCTAATTTAGAAAAGCCTTAAAAAAACTTGTTGAAACTTGTTGAAAGAACTAAAAGGGGATCAGGATGGTTAGAGAATGGGCAAGGGGGACAGAAACAGCTTACTGATGTAGGCAGAGCCATGGAACTCTATCAGTTAACTTTTGCAAACCAGCAGTCCCAACACTGAGTGGCTTAAAACAATAAAGACATTATTTCTTGTGATTCTGTGGAGTTCTTCTGGTCTGGGCATGTGGCCGGAGCTGGAAGGTCTAAAATGGCCTCACTTGCATGTCTAGGGTTTCAGCTGGGATGGCAAGGATGGTGGTGGTTGGGCTTCCCCTCCAAGGGGTCTCTCATCTTTCTATAGGAAGCCCAGGCTTCTTCATGTGATGGTTGTAGGGTTCCTAGAAGCAAGAGAGGGCAAGCTCCATGGAGCAAGACTTTTCCAAGCCTCTGCTTGGGTCACAGTTGCTAATGCTCCATTGGCCAAAGCAATTCACACAGTCAAGTCCTGATGAGAGGCCAGAAAAATTCACCTCTAGATGGCAGGAATTGAACAAGATGGCCATTAGTCAATATAGTCTCAGGAATTAAAGTAGAAGTTTTGTTTGTTAATTGAGTACCTGGTCCGGGCTGGGCTCCATTCAATGATTCCTTCCTTCCTTCCCTCATTTCTCCGTTCTTTTTTTTTTTTTTTTTCTTTTTAAAGATTTTATTTATTTATTTGACAGGCAGAGATTACAAGTAGGAAGAGCAGCAGTCCGAGAGAGGAGGAAGCAGGCTTTCTGCTGAGCAGAGAGCCCAATGTGGGGCTCGATCCCAGGACCCTGGAATCATGACCTGAGCCAAAGGCAGAGGCTTTAACACACTGAGCCACCCAGGCGCCCTCATTTCTCCATTCTTTAAAAAGATGATCTGCTGTGCGTTAGGTACTGTCTTAGATCTGCTGCTGAGCAGACGTGGACCTTGTGGTCGGACAGTTCCTATTGCAGTGGGGAGATGCATGAACAGGCACTGGTAGTTCAGGGTGGCCAGCGCTGCGGCAGAGGTGTGCCCCAGTATAATGACGCGAGGGAGAAGAGGACACTCACCCTAACCAGGGGGTGAAGGAAGGAAGGTTTCCAAGCCTGAGCTGGAGTCATAAAGAATAAGAAAGTGAGGACAGGCATTCAGGAAGCAAGAAGGGAGCAGGGCAGAAATCTGAGGCCAGCAATGGTTAGAGACTGAGCCTTGAAACATGGGATTCAAGCTTTGTTAATGCTTCCTGTTGCACGCCACACCTGGTCCTGAGCACCAGGGTCAGGGCTGGCCTTGAATGCACAGTAGTGGTGACAGGAATCAAGGGACCCTGTTGGGCTCCCTGGGGAAGGGAGGGATGCGGCTGAGTCTGACAGACCACAGACTGTCCTGGTGTCATTCTGCACCCTATGCCCAAGGCCCTCTGAAGCTTGTGCCAGGGATCTCCCATCAGACTGCAGACCCCTGAGTCATAGAGTCAATGCTGGCAGACTGCCTCAGCAAAGCCCCAGCACCTCCTTGCTAGAAATAGTTTCCCGAAGCCCCCATACAGATTGTATCCTAAAGAGACAATATGGTATGAGTGTATTATTCACTGCATTTTCCATGTACAGGGGGTGAGGATGGGGAGAGAAACAGAAGGAATCTCAGGAAATGTGTATATTTATCCTGGCCTCGCCTTAAGAAAACCCAGCCACCAATCCATCAAAAATGAATTTGAGTTTGGATAACATTAGCGTTTAAGGCAATGCTCTTCTCTTGTATTGATTCTCTGTGGGTTGAAATAGAAACAATTTTAGAAATGTAGTCTTAGGTTTCCTTAATCTGTGTGGCTCAGAGAGGAAAAGGCTGTTGTCACTTGTGCTAATAACCACAAGGAACATGGTTCTAAAGTGCTTAGCTGGAAAATGAATTCCAGAAGCCAGCCCTGGCCATGTCTCCAGGGAAGTTGTTTCCTAAAAATCCACCCTTTTTCTTTCCTTACAGGGAGTTGCCTTAGGTGCAGAGCCACTTGGGGAATAAAAACATGTAGAATTAAGGATTCCCAGGAAGGGAGGAGTCAATATGGGGTGGGCTCCTCATTATCATTGGTGGGTTAAGGGACTATGTTCCTTGTACAGTTGTCTTTGGAAGCCCAGAGAGGTGTCTGCTTGCCACCATCCAAAATAAATATCTGTTCAGAGTTCCATTATGATAGTTATTCTTTATTTTTATTGTATTTTATTTTATTATGACACAGTTCTTTAGATTAAGGTGTTGAAAGTACCTGTTCAAATGTGTATGATGTTTGAATGCCTTAGCAGAAAATACGTGTCACAGTAACATGGAGATCAGAGAAGGGAGAAAGGTTTGTAGCATAGGGCACTGCACTGGGAAGAGAAGACATTGTGGAACAAGCAATGCTCAGCGAGAGGTCATGGGGTGTCTAGGTTTGGAGTCTAAGTGCAGTGAGCCTGGCAACCCCCGCATGGAGGTTCTGCTCTTTCTAAAGAAAGTCATGTCTGTAGTTTGTGCTGAGCTTTCTAAAGACCCAATATTTGAAGCCTAACATCCCAACCCTTTGAATGTAGGAGAAGAGGTAGGGATGTCAAAATTGAAATGAGAGTGGAAGTCAACAACTCTTTTCCCTCAGAGCCTGCCCTGTTGCCTCTTGTAACTAGTAGAGCCCTTGTGGGTGTTTGCCCACATAAAGATGGTCTCTGTTTGTGTAAAGTGTTGGCACAGTTTGCAGTGTGCCTTGGAGGAGCTATCTGTTCTGTGGCCTTTTCTCTGTCACCTGAATTTTATCACTTCACACCTTTCCTCCTTCTCACCACCCACGTATCCTGACCCAGATCTGGGGGGCCCGAGCGTGGGAGGAGTTTAGAAGGTGACGACAGATGGACTTGTCTTCCTGACCACAAGTAGGGTCCAAGGCCTGCTCCTTCAGAGACTGGACTTCCTTTTCCTTTCTCAGGCCTCTAACAGCCATGTGTCTCCAGAATAACACTTTTCTTTTAGGTATAAGTAATTTGCTTCTAACAATTATAATCCACCTCTCCATCAGCAGCCTGCATTTGGGGATAGCTTGTGCACATGGCTGACTCAGCCCAATGGTGATGTTTCAAAGGGACAGACCCGGAGACATAGATGGGGTGGCTTCCCTGAAACCCTGCCAGGAGGCCAGAGCTCTGGGCATTGACCTCCTATCACATTGTCCGGGCTCATTAAGGTGAGAGTACAGATGCTCAGTTCACATCAAGAATTGGGGTTTACAGCAGGTGAAACCACAACAGGCATACCTGGAACATTCCAGGACAGGAATGCAGGAGAACAGCACCATGCTGAGACTGTGGTAGAGTAAGTCTTGGAGGCTCTCAGATTCTAGGCTAGTTCTAGTGCCTGGATTATCTTGGGTTCATAGAAAGTCATTGTCTCCCATTCCTTCCATTAATGACCAACTACCTTCCCTACTACTCTGTCTGGTTTTAGAGTTTCTGTTTTCTTGTGACTTCTGCTTATTGAGTCAAACTGAGAACTTAAGGCCTTTGCAGACTAGTTGCTTTTGGCATGATTTCCATGGTCCCATTATCAAATGGCCCACCTTCTCCCCATAAAAAAATTTCCAGAAGAGAAAGTATGATGTATCCAGCTGATCACCACATGCTTATTTGTTTGGGTGCCCACTCCTTCCAAGGCTGCTGGCCAATATAGAGATTAATTTTTCCTGATTCCAGATAACAACTAGCCAGCTGTGGCAGAGGGCGGGTAGGGAAGGGTGTTGTCATGCAACCATAGGCACCCATGTGGGAAGATCTCTTGGAAGGAGTGGAAAGCATGGTAGCATTCCAAAGCTTGACCTGACTCCTGTGCCTGGCTATCTAAGGTGATGGCAGTTCTGATAGCAGCCAGCTTCAGTAGTCATCTATGCACTTGTGATGCTGAGGAAATCTTAGATGGTTCCCTGCATCTAATACTAGTTTTCTGTTGGCTTGTTCATTTGTCCTGCTGGCTGAGGGCTTCTGATGTCTAGTATAATGCCCACCAAATCCTCAATACCCAGTACTGATTTGTGGAATAAATCGGTGTTTGCTGCCTAGTTTATCATAGTAATATCTCCTTTCCGTCCACCTAGATTATAAGCATATTTAGCATATTTTAATAATCTATAGTGCCTAAGGACCAGGTATACAACTGGTGATTATTTAATACTTACAATTCTTGTTAAATCAACAAACATAAGAGAGATTGTAGGGTATGGTCTACAGCCCTTCTAAATGGGGACTCTAGAGGACTTTAGGTCAGCTTGTCCTATTGTAAATAATTAGACCATTGACTGAAGAAACTGAGCAGGTGGGATAAGGCGCTGAAGAAATAAAACAAGGTCTTAATCTGGGGCCCTCATGGGCAGAGCCCAGACTCACTTGACTATAAGGAGAAAAATGACCTTCTTAAACCTCATTAGCTCAAACTCCACTAATTTAGAGTAAGCAATCACTCAAACCCACGGAGCAAAAGTTTGCTTTTGCACTTTGAAAAATGTATCTGCAAAGTCAGGGAGCAGTGTCAGAAGGAAAATGGGAGGGTGGGGTGGATGGGAGTGAGAGGGTGGGTGAGGGATCAGGCTGACTAATGACTACAAAGCATAGACCCACTATTAAAGCTCATGAGGCCCTCCCTGAATTCTTGTTCTGTAGAGGCTAAGGGCCCTTCTGTGCATCTTCCATCATAGCCCTTAGCACACTGCTGGGAACAGACTGGGAACAGTCTGGGAACCCCTTGAGGACAATGCCTCCAGTCCATTTTCTTTGTATCCTTAGCTCAGAGCCTGCCTAAATAAATGTTTCCAGTGAATAAATAAAGCAAAGTTTCCACAGAACAGTCTTCATAAATATGAATACTGTGTTTATTCCAAACAAGTATTATTCTAAGACTAAGGTTTTACAGTTTTTAGTCTTTTAGTGAAGTCCTGGACAACTTGGTCTTTCAGACCTACTATTACCACTAGATAGTCTATGTTTGAAAGGCAATTTGATGATTAAGATTAAAGCCAATAGATTTTGAATAATTAACCTATTGGTAATTAGATGTTTACTGTTACATTGCAATTTGTTACAAAGGCGCTCACCCCCTCGTCTCCCTCTGGGATCCCAGGTCATGGAGAAGAAAATGTGTAAAAGAGTGAGTAAGTGAATGAATGAATGTTGTACAGTCTCTCTCACTGTATGTAGTTCAGGTCCTTCACCTCATGTGGCAGTTTGCCTGCTGGTGGGCTTGGGTGCATAGAAGGAAGCTATGATAGGATTTGATGGCCAGGACAGGCCTGGCTGGTGCAAGAGTACAGTTGGGTGAAAGAACAGCTCTGGATGGGCAAACCTAAGGGCAAGGGTGGGCAGAAGCCCAGTTTTGCAGGAGCTCTATAGTGAAGGCTGTGGAGGATGGCAAAAAGTTAGTGTGAAGAAAGTCATAAAAAGGGCAGACAGGAGTTCAGATGTCACCAAGGACCTGGCCAGCAGGTGGCATCCCAGGAGCATTGGCAGGCCTCAGGATCCTGCTTCGCACCCATAGAGATGTCATACTTTAAGTCTAGGAAGCTGCTGAAAAGGAGAGAGGTGCAGCTCTAGGCCTCGAAGGCATAGAGAACAGAGCTTGTCTTTAGTTGCCAAGAAAAGGACAGAAATGAGTTTATCATAATTGAGTATCATAATTGAGATATTATTTGGTCACAAGAATAAGACAGTTGTCCTACTAGCAGTGGGACATGGAGCCACTAGCAGTGGGACATGAAGGCAAGGCCGGACTAGGGCAGGAATAACTTGAAGCTGAGTCCTTTGGTAACAATCTGCAAGTTTTTCAATCCTTTTTGCTAGTAACATGTCTTTAGAGAAGGGGTGACTCTGGGTAGAGGTCTTTCTGGAATTGGAAGACAGTATAGAATTCCTAGTTTCAGATGTAGGGCAGTGTCAGATTGGTGGATTAATTTAGACAAACCCTTCAGCTGAGGACTAGAAAAGGTCAACAACAACTGGGAGTAGTCTGAAAGCATTGGAATGCTAACAAAGTAATACAGAGTTTAGCAGTATTAGATTAAAATCCAGAGATGTGGCACTGGTAAATCACCCACAATTTAGGCTGGGACTTTGAAAGACTATACCTTAGAATATGGGTGAACAAGAAGTAAAAGAACCCTCTAAAGACTCCAGCCTGAATTGAGTTACTAGATGGGCCAGAAATTCTTAATACCTGAAATGGAATTAAGATAATCCAAAATTTTTATCATTCTCAAATGGCAAAAGCAAGTGAAAATCGCCTCAGGGAAAGATATTATTTTATGTCCCAAATTATTTCTATAAATAATTCTTTCATTAAATTGTCTGGAATGTACTGAAAGACCTATAAGGAGATAAAATCAATATAAACAAGAACTTGACAAAGAAGAATTTGAGGATTATCCACATGTTGAAAATAACAGGTATAGGCTTCACAATAATTATGTTTATTATTTTAAAATAATTAAACCAAGACGGAAATTCCAGCAGAGCATAAGGAACTCTAAAATTGATATAACAGATTTAAAAATTGGTTATATAGAAGTATGTAGAAGTTGGTTATATAGAAGTATTGGTTATATAGAAGTATGTAGAAAATTGGTTATATAGAAGTATGTAGAAATAAAGAGCAATACTGTAAGTCATGAACTCTATGAAATGGTTTATCTGAAGATTAGATGTAACTGAAGAGAGAATTAGTTAACTGGAACATAGGTCAGAAGAAATATCCAGAATGAAGTCTAGTTATATGAAACGTGGTGGTGGGGGAAATGGAAAGGAGGGCAAGGGACACAAAAGAAATGGTGATATATTCTACTACATGTTTAATTGAAGTCCCAGTAATAGGAGAGAGAGAATGTAACAGAAAAAAATATTTGAAGAAATAATATCTCTGACATTTCCAACAAAGTTAAAAGAGACTAAGACAAAACTTAAAAACTTTACGAACCTCAAATAAAAAATTAAAATCTCACATGGACCATCATTTTAAAATGGCAGAAAACCAAAGACAAAAGAAACTTTTAAAAGCAGTCATAGGTGACAGATAGATTACTTCAAAGTGCATTGATTAGACTGATGGGCAACTGTAATAGGAAAAAAACAAAACAAAACAAAAGACAATAGAATGATATTGTAAATGTGCTAAGAGAAAATAACTGCCAATATAGGGGAAAACTAATTTGTAACTTTTCAGCTGGGCTTATTTTGTGACTACAGATTTTATTTAAGATAAAACTAAAACTTTAGCAAACTTGGGATAGAAATAAAATGCCCTGTAACAAAGGATAATCTCTCTGACAAAGGATATCTATATGGGGTGCCTGGGTGGCTCAGTCATTAAGTGTCTGCCTTAGGCTCAGGTCATGATCCTAGGGTCCTAGTGCTGGGATTAAGGCCCACATTGGGCTCCTTGCTCCATGGGGGGGCCTGTTCTCCTTCTCCCACTTGCCCTGCTTGTGTTTCCTCTCTCGCTGTGTTTCTCTCTGTCAAAGAAATAAATAAAATCTTAAAAAAAATGATATCTATAAAAACTCTACCTCGTGTAATACCTTATTATACTTAGTGTCATGTGTTCCATGTCTTTGCAAATGGTACATGTCTTTGTACATGGTACATCCATGTCTTTGCAAATGTTAGGATTTCTTTTATTTTTATGGCTGAATAAAATGTAATTTAATTAATAATATGTAATTTAATATTTCATTTAAATTTAATAATATTTAATTAATTGTATTTAGTGTGTGTATCTATGTAGTTGTAGCTATATCTAATCTATATCCATATACCACATTTTCTTCATTCATTTTTCCATTGATGGAATTTAGGTTGCTTCTATATCTTGGCTATGGTAAATAATGTTGCAGTGAACATGGGAGTGTAGGTATATCCTTGAGATTCTGATTTTAATTCCTTCGGATAAATACCCAAAAGTGAGATTGAGATTATATCCTAGTTGTATTTTTTAATTATTTGAGGAAACTCCATAATATTTTTTGTAGTGACTGCATCAATTTACATTTCCATCAACAGTGCACAAGGGTTCCAATTTCTCTACATCCTTGCCAAAGCTCGTTATGCTTGTTATCTTTTTTCTTTTTTAATAATAACCATCCCAACAGGTGTGAGGTGGTATCTCATGTGGTTCTGATTTGCGATTCTCTGATAATTAATGATAATAAACAGAGTATCCTTTCATACACCAATTGGCCATTTGTATGTCTTTCTTGGGAGAAATGTCTATTTCCTTTCCCCATTTTTCAGTTAAGTTGAAACAAACCAAAAACAGAAGACAAAAACTACATGATACCACTTATATGAGAGATCTAAAATAGTCAAACTCCTGGAAACAGAGAGCAGAGTGGTGGTTGCTGAGACAGGAGGAAGGGGAAGATGGGAAAGAAAGTGTCAGTTATGTGTCCTGGAAATCTGCACAGCATCATTAATAATACTGTATTGTATACTTACAGATTAACTGAAAGGGTAGATCTTATGTTAAACATTCATTACTAATACTAATAGTATAACTACGAATAGTGAGTTAAGAAGGCAGGAGGAAACTTTTGGAGGTAACATATATGTTTATGGATTGTGGTCATAGTTTCATGGGTATATACTTATCTTTAAACTCATCCAGTCGTATACATTAAATATGAACAGCTTTTCATATGTCAGTCATACCTCCATAAAGTGTTTTTTTTTTTAAATAGTAATAACCATTATTGGGGTGCCTAGGTAGCTCAGTTAGTTAAGTGTCTGACTCTTGGTTTCAGCTCAAGTCATGATCTCCTCATGGTAGGATCAAGTCCCATGTTGGGCTCTGTGCTTAGTGCAGAGTCTGCTTCAGATTCTCCCTCTCCCTCTCATCCACTTTTTCTCTTTCTTTCTCTCTCTCAAATAAACAAACCTTTAAAAAATAAAAGCCATTATTAATTATATACAAAAAAGACAAAAAATAATCCTTTATGTATATATACTGACAGATTTCCTCTCGAGATCATGGCCAACGACAAGGTGCCCACTCTCATTATTTCTATTCAGCATTATATTGGGTACCCTACCCAATACAGCAAGAAAAATTGAAAAACAAATGTTATTTGATTTGAAGAACAAGAAACAAAATAGTGTTCATTCATAGATTATATTATTGTAGATGTAAAAAAGATCTAAACTAATCTACAGATAAATTATTAGAATTTACAAGTGAGTTTACCAAAGTTTTTGTAGGCAAGTCACCATTCACAAATTAATTGATTTTGAAATACCACCTAAACAATGAGAAAATTACAATTTAAAATATAAATATGCCATTTATAGTAGGATCAGAAATACAAAGTGAAATCCTAAGAATAAATCTAAAAAAGATGTGCAAAATGTAATTCAGCTAAGAATAACCAAGACTCTTGAAGAAGAATGAGTGAGAAGATTTTTTCTGTTGAATGTTAAAATTTCATTTAAAGCTGCAATAATTAAGACAGTGCATTATTGTTGAAAAAATAGGATAACAGGCCAAAGAGACAGAACATTTTCTAGAAACAGACCCATGGACATATGGGCACTTGATTAATGACAAATATCATGCTATATCACAGTGGGCAAAGAATAGTTTTTTCAATAAATGTTTGTGGAAAAAATAGATCTCCATATGGTTAAAAAAAAAAAGATTTGACCCTTACCTAACACCATTAAAAAAAATCAGTTATAGATGAATTGTGCATATAAATGTTAAAAGCAAAATGATAAATCTTGTGGAAGACAAGATGGAGATATCTTTATAACCTCAGAAAAAGGAAATATTTTTAAATAGGAAAAAACTACTTATAGAGAAAAGATTGATTATTTCTATTCAAATTTGGAACTTTTGTCCATTTAAAGAAACCATCAAGAGAATGAAAATGCAATCCCAGGAATGAAAAAATATGTGTTCAACACATAAAACCGACAAAGTCTACTTACCAAAATAAAGAACTCCTAAAAAAAAAAAAAAAGAAGACAGCCTAATAGGAAAATGGGCAAGAAATTGAACAAGGATCCCACAACAAGATAAAATACTCCCATGACAATGTGTCATAATAATAGGAAAAATTTAATTAAAGCTCTGATAATGCTACATAAGGACAGAATGGCTAATTTAAAAGTTTTTGTAAGAATGTGGAACAACCAGACCTCTTTTTACACACTATGGTGAGTTTGCCAACTGACACAACCATGCTGTAAAATGGTCTAGCTATGCTTCCTAAAGCTGAAGATATCCACATCCTGTGACCTAATAATTTCACTCACCAGAAATTCATGCACACATATGTCAGAAATAAGTCACAATATCCCAGTGCTGGAAACAACCCAAATGCCCATCACCAGTAGAATGCATAAATAAAATTTAGTATATTCATATGTAACATACTATTCAGCAAATGAAAGTGAGCAACTTTCATTTTGCTACATGCAAAACATGGATGAGTTTCACAAGCCTAATGCTAAATAAATCCAAACACAAAAGAATACATGTGTGATTCTTTTTATATAAGGCTTTAAGCAGCCAAACTTAAACTATAGTGTTTAGGAATGCAAATTAGGTTGTAAGATTATAAAGCAAAGCAAACAAGTGATTACCATAAAGATCATGATAGTAGTTACCTTTGGCTGGTGAGGGAGAGAGAGGCAGTTGGAGGGCTTCTGGGATGCTGGAAATGTTTTTATCTTGACCTGGAGTCATGGTTATACAAGTGCTCATTTTGTAGTTATTTAATAAAATGCATGTTTATATTTTATTTTAGGTACTTTTCCATATGTGTGGTATAATTTTGCTAGACAAAAGAGATGGGGCAGAGTTGACAGACAGCCAATAACTTGCCTTCTACCTCCTTCACTTCCTCCTCTTCCTTTTCTTCTTCTTTTTCTGAACATCACCCAGCTCTACGAGTCCTGGAACTATTTTATGTAAAAACAAAATAAATACCTTTTCCTAAAGATTTTTTTTTTCTTTTTACAATATTATTCTCCAAAGAATACTATTCGGGAAGACAAGTGTTATGATAAAAGAACTGACTGGAATCATTAGTCACCTCAGGGCTTGTCTGTTGTACTTTCCACATTCCATTAGTCTTTGCAATTGTGGGGGCGGGAGAACTCCTACTGTTTGGGGCTTGGAGCTCTGAAAGCAATGAGTAAATTCTGGCTGAGATCTTAAAATACTCCTTGTTCATGTGATATTGATGCTTTGAATTCTTCTTGGATTAAGAAATATTACTTTCCCATTTGTAGATGTAGGTAGATCTGGTCAATGTTGAGATACCTAGAAGGTATTTCTGACTCCTGGAAATGAAGGCAGCATACTCTTCACTTCTGTGTTAGAGTACCTGAAATCTCCACCCATGCCCACAGACCCTTAGGGATTTAGTACTTCGTCTTATAATTTTTCTCTCCAGACTCTCCTATAGGCAGTTGTCCCTGGGAGGAAGATACTGGGGACATAGTCAGTGTCTGGCATCTCTGTGAGAATGAGTTCCTTGACATTATCTTCCCTTCCTGATCTCTGAGCACATGGAGGTGAAGTAGGGGAATGTCTCTGTGGCAGAAAAAAGGGAGGGAACCAGGGAAGGTTAAGAATAGTCACTCGTCCTTTTGCTATTGAGTTGGAAGAGTTACCTAAATATTTCAGATATTTAACCCCTTATCAGATACTTGGTTAGCAAATATTGTCTCCCGTTATGTGGGTTGTCTTTCTACTCTGATTATTTTGTTGTTGTTGTGCAGAGCCTTTTTGGTTTGATGTAGTCCCATTTGTCTATTTTTGCTTTTTTTGTCTGTACTTCTGATGTCATATCTAAGAAATCATTGCCAAGACCAATGTCATAAAGCTTTCTCCCTATCTTTTTTTTCCTAGGAGTTTTATTTTTCTAGGAGTTATTTATTTGTTTACTTACTTATTTTAAGTAGCTGGGTGGGTATGGAACCAAACTCAGGGCTTAAACTCACAAACTTGAGATTGAGACCTGAGCTGAGATCAGGAGTCACTTAACCAACTGAGTCAGTCACTCCTAAGAGAAGGTATCTCTTAGGTATAGAAGGTATAGTTTCAGTTCTTTGGTTAAGTCTTTAATCCATATTGAGTTGATTTTTGTGTTTTTTGTAAGATGAGTATCTAGTTTCATTCTTTTGCACATGGATATTCAGTTTTTCTAACACCATTTGTTGAGGAAACTATCCTTTCCACATAGTGTATCCTTGGCACTCTTGTTAAAGATCAGTTAACAGCATGGGCAAAGGACTTGAATAGACATTTCTCCCCAAAAGACAAATGACCTACAGGTACATGAAAAGGTCCTCAGCATCACTTATCATCAGCAAAATGCAAATCACACCACAATGAGATATCGCCTGACACCTATTAGGATGGCATTTATAAATACAATAATAACAAAAATAACAAATGTTGGTGAGAATGCAGAGAAGTAGGAACCCTTCTGCACTGTTGGTGGGAATATAAAACAGTGCAGACATTATGGAAAACAGCATGGAATTTCCTCAAAAACTTAAAAATAGAACTACCCTATGATCTATCAATCCTACTTCTGGGTATTTATCCAAAGGAATTAAAATCAGGATCTCAAATAGATTTTTGCAATCTCATGTTCTTTGCAGCAATATTTATAATAGCCAAGATGTAAAAGCCACTGACGAATGAATAAAGAAAATGTGGTGTATCATACAACGGAATGTAATTCAGCCTTAAAAAAAGAAGGGGATCCTATCATATGAGATACGGGACCTTGAGGACATGATGCTGATTAAAATAAGCCAATCAGAGAAGGACAAGTAGTGCATGATTCTCCTTGCTGAAGGTATCTAAAATAGTCAAACTCACAGAAACAGATGGTAGAAAGGTGATGGGGCCTGGGAAAGGGGGTAGGGGGAGTTGGTATTTAATGGGTATAAAGTTTCAGTTAAGCAAGTTGAAAAGTTTCTAGAGATCTGCTGTATGACATTGTGTTTATAGTTAACAATCCTCTACTGCACACTTAAGAATTTGTCAAGAATGTGGATCTCATGTATGTGTTCTTACCACACATGCATATAATAATCAGATCGCCATCTAAGTCTGATTCTGAAAGAGATGGGGAGAGATTGGGTAAAACTGTCCTAGATTAGTTTGAGGAAGGTTCTGCAGAGCTGCAGGCAGCCCTTAAGCCAAAGTTGGTGGATAAAAGTGTTAGAAGCTAGAGCCTTTAGTCATTCATGCTCCCTGAAAGTCCCAGGGAAACAGTCTGATGACTGCAATAGTGAGGAAGGAAAAAAAAGTTGGGATTCTGAGGACAGTTTCCAGTGTCTCCCCACGGTGGGGAACTTTGAATGTTGGCTGACTTTCTCTTTGCCCTTTGAATCATCACTTTGGGGCACAAAGTTAATCCAGTGACTAAAGCTAAAACCCAGTTGTCTCAGCTACCCATATCCTTCCAGCCTCTGTGAGGCTCTCCTGAGGTTCCTGTTCTCGGGGGCACCCTACGGCATCCCAGAATTTAGACCTTGGAGCAGGGAGAGAGGCTCACAAAGTCAGTGTGTAAGGCCTGTGCTGAGCACTCTTTCTTTCTTTCTGACAATGTAGCTGTTGAACAGCTGTAAGACAGCTGTAAGAACACCCTAGAATCCTGCCCTTGGGAAGACTACACCAGGCTCTATTTTGGAAGAGAAGGGAGAGGAAGTCCAAGTTCTGATCATTGGTTCTGCTATTCTCCCTCAGCTCTCTGAGCCAGACCTACTGGATGTGACTTACCCCCCCCCCCCTTGGATGCCAGCATTTCTCACCCTGCCTTCCCTCTGGTTGACTTCTGACGCTTGGGAGCAGGGATCATGCCTTCATCTTCTCTTTCCTCCTCTAGGGCCAGGCCACAGGGCATCCCCCTATACTTCCTCCCAAAATAGCCCTCCTTGACCCTAAGGCACACTTGAATCCTCTTCCAGGAAGCGTCTGTGGCTTACTACAACTGAAGCTCGTTATCCCCAGGGCACTTTCAGTGTGAACTGATGACTCAGGGGTCTGCATTGTTGTCTAATTGTTTCTCTGTGTCTCTTGCCATAGTAGTAGTCACTAGCTTTCCCAGGAATCTGTTCCTTTATCAGATCATTCAGCACATAATAGGGGCCCTTTTACATAGAAGGAACTTCAAATGAACAGTCAACAGGACTCCAAGGTCAGGATTAATGCCGATGATTACTTTAGGAATCTAACTGGGAGACTTCTAACTTTGCCTCTGGAAGAAAAACCTCTAGAAGCAAAGCTAGTTTTAGGGGAAGATGGTAGCATTTTCACCATGAGTAGCTTCAGAAGCATGTGGAACATTGTGGTGGAGAGTCGTATAAGCGAAGTGGGAACTGGAGCGGCAGGTGTGGGAAGCATCATTACAGGGTGGAGATTTTTACTCTTGTCAACACATGCTGACTTAGCATAGCATCGAACCACTCTCAAAACAGTTGGGAGCATGTATCAGACATAAAAGCTCTTCTCAGAGACTAATCTCTATAGAGACGAAACACTGATGTGTTGAACAATAACCTAAGGTTATTTAAATGAAAGTCCAAGATAACAGAAATGATCTGCAGCCCAGTGGTAACTAGTTGACAAATGAGAGATACAGCCAGTAAGCTCTGTTTGTTCCAAAGGCTAAAATCCAAGGTACAAACTTAGGCTGACTCTTTAAAAATGGGAGAGAAAAGGAGACAGTCCCTTGGTGAGTGCAATTCATTAGCAAGATGGGAGGGTGGAAGTGTGCAAGTTGACTTTGGACATACTCAGAAATGCCCAGAAGATTCCAGTTATAAGGAGATTCTACGAAAAGCGTGGAGTTACACCAGGGAGCCTTTTTTGTCTGATGTTAACATACCTTTGCAAGAAATAGTGTGACATAAGGCAAAGGTGCCTGGGTTAGAAGTCATGGCCATGAACACTAACCCTGCTTCACCATTCACTGGTGGTGTGATCTTGCAGACAGTTAATCTTCCCAAGTCACAGTTTCTCATCTGTAAAAGCAAGCCCTGTCTATGTTAAAGGACTTTTGTGAAGAGCCAAAGAGAACACATTTGTGAAAGTCCTGCGCATGCAACAGTTAGTGGATGTTGGTCATTATTATTTTATCTGACCTCTTTATTTTTTTTTATTTTTAAAAATTTTTTAAAATTTTTATTTGTTATTTTTTATAAACATATAATATATTTTTATCCCCAGGGGTACGGGTCTGTGAATCCCCAGGTTTACACACTTTACAGCACTCACCATAGCACATACCCTCCCTAATGTCCATAACCCCACCCCCCTTCTCCCAACCCACCTCCCCCAAGCAACCCTCAGTTTGTTTTGTGAGATTAAGAGTCACTTATGGTTTGTCTCCCTCCCAATCCCATCTTGTTTCATTGAATGTGATATCACCTCACACCAGTCAGAATGGCTAAAATTAACAAATCAGGAAATGACAGATGCTGGCGAGGATGAGGAGAAAGGGGAACCCTCCTACACTGTTGGTGGGAATGCAAGCTGGTGCAACCACTCTGGAAAACAGCATGGAGGTTCCTCAAAATGTTGAAAATAGAACTACCCTATGACCCAGCAATTGCACTACTGGATATTTACCCTAAAGATACAAATGTAGTGATCCGAAAGGGCACGTGCACTTGAATGTTTATAGCAGCAATGTCTACAATAGCCAAACTATGGAAAGAACCTAGATGTCCATCAACAGATGAATGGATAAAGAAGATGTGGTATATATACACAATGGAATAATATGCAGCCATCAAAAGAAATGAAATCTTGCCATTTGCGACGACATGGATGGAACTAGAGGGTATCATGCTTAGTGAAATAAGTCAAGCGGAGAAAGACAGCTATCATATGATCTCCCTGATATGAGGAAGTGGAGATTATCTGACCTCTTTAATATACACAGTGCCTTCTCCATTCTCTGAATTCTTTAAGAGGCCTAATGCTTACATCATTAATTTGGACCTGCCTATACCACCAGTTATTATCTCTTAATTGCTTCATCTGTTTGTAGGAGCTTCTTAGATAAAAAACTGACTGTAGGCAAGAGCCTTTTCTTAGACATTCACTAAATGCTCAGAATATTGTAGGTACATGCAGGGTGCTCAAAATATTGTTGCAGTGATTGATTTCTATATCCATGAGGACCAAAATAATTCCCAAAAGATTTCCAGGGAAAGTAGATGTTGGGGTTGATATTGATGGGTAGGCCAGTTTCAACAGGTACTATTCAAGTCACAAGATACCTGGTGAGGGGAAAGATGTGAGCATAGTGGCAGATTTTAAAAAATATTTTATTTATTTATTTGACAGAGACATACACAGCAAGAGAGGGAACACAAGCAGGGGGAGTGGGAGAGGGAGAAGCAGGCTTCCCACCAAGTAGGGCTCGATCCCAGGACCCTGGGATCATGACCTGAGACGAAGGCAGACATATAACGACTGAGCCACCCAGGCACCCCCATAGTGGCAGATTTTTTTAAAAAAGTTTTCTGGGTGTCTAATTCCTCTAGAACATTCTACCAGGTTTTGAAGTCATTTATCACTCTGATGCTTTGTGAGAAAACCAAATGAAACAAAACTGAAAGAGAAAATATCCATCCAGCAGCTGGACAGCTAAGTTATTTTTAGGGAAAGGAGGAGAAGCCAGGGTTTGGGACTCAGCAAAACATCCCACCCTGTTTGGGGTTGACCAGTCCCTGGAAATGCATGAGTCTAAGCATTTTCTCAGCTGTAACTCTCCAGCACATGTGTATTTGAAGGGAAACTTAATCCATCTGTTTCTAATTCATTTACATTGAACTCATCAAAAAAAGCTGTTGACACGTCCTTTGCCTGGCCAAGTTCTCCATGGGTTTTCAGGAAATCCCAATATATTATTGAGTTCTTTTTGGCATCCTAGGGTTATTGGGTTTTGTCTTTACTGGCAACCCAGGGAGAGTGGAGAATACTCTGAACTGGAGTCATTCCAAACCTGCAAAGCTCTGTTCTTCCCTTGGTCTCAGTGGCTCCCAGAGTCTGATCAGCTTGGAAAAAGAACAAAGTAAATGGCACCCCAAGATTTCATATCTCTCCCAGCTCTTAGCAGAGCCTGAAGGGTGACCTAGGAGAGGGATAAGAGTGTTTTAGAGGCAATTTGGCTAGTAGACAAATTACATATTGGATGAAGAGAATTTTAATTCTAGATACTTTGTGACCTTGAGTAAAAGAAATTCCTTTTCTGTTCTTTGATTCTCTAAAATATAGTAGGAGAATGGTGTTGCATTTTGGATATATGTCCTAGAGATGGCTTGGTATGTGGTTTGTGACTTTGGAAACAAATATATCATAGTATGAAATTATTTTCCTGATGACAGTGTTGACCCCTTTGAATAGAGTGTGTTCTGGGTATCCCATTTCTAGCAATAGGATGGACAAGGACTAATTAATTGTTCATGCCCATTCTTTCTTAGGTTTGGTGTGTAGCCCAAGTCCTGAGGGATGCTGACTGATCCACAAAGGGGTTAGGTTGCTGATAGCTGAGTCCACCAGCCTTTCCACTTAATACACACACTTGGGCAGACACACCAGGAGCTTTGTGTCCCTGCCAGCAGAGATATAGCTAATACCCCACGGGAGGAGATAAACATGTACATTCTCCAGAGAACTGAAAACTAAAGAGGAACTTGGGAACTCACAACTCTCCTCTTTATTTTAAATATGAGGGAAATTGGGGTTCCAAGAGGCAAGATACTGTGCCCGACAGAAGACATTGATTTTATGCCAGCCTTCTGCTGAGTGTGATTGCATTTAATAGCACTGGATGGAAGATATTTTTAATCCCATTTTGCAGATGAAACATCTGGGATGCAAAAGAGGCTGATAACTGGCCAAAGTCAGTCAGTGAGCAAGTTATGAACTGAAACTTGAATTCAGCTCTGCTAACTTCAAAAGTCAGTTGGCACAGAGCTAGCTAGTGAGGAATCAGAACACAGAGTCCTGTCTCCTAGCCAAAGAATGTTCTGATGTGTAAAAGTTGGGTCATACCTCCAGTGTTCATGCCCTCCTGTCTATAACATGTCCCACTGTCTGGGACCTACCAAGGGGTTGGCTGCCCAGGGAGAAGAGGCCATTGGCAGAGGCAGAGAATGATAGAGGGTACAGCGGGTAGAGGGGGAGCTGAATCTCTCACCTGTTCAGAGCCAGGCGCTGTGAGTGGCCTCCAAAGATTCCCATATAGCCACAATGACAGAGCAAGGTTTACAAGCCAGCAGGTAACAATGACCAGTCAATTCAAAAAGGGCCAACATAGCACCATACTGGTAAGACACTTGCCACTTTTCCGTCTTTTCTCTCTACCCTTTTTGCCCCAACACATCAAGGGTTGAGAGGATAGTAGGAGATGTCCTAAGAGTAGACCAGGCTCTTCTCTTGTCTTCTTTCCCTTTAGTCTAGAGCCTGGCCAGTAACAGGGGAAGGGAGGAAATGATGCTTTATTGGATATCTGATGGAGTTCTGAGCAGGGCTCAGCTTATTTGTGCTTTTTTAACATTTGGAAGTGATTAGCCAGCAAAGAGATATGCCTGGGTTGTCATTTAAAATGGGTAAAAGGATTTGTCAGGGCTGGTTTGAAACCAGTATTGAAGAAAAAGCAAATCATTTCATGTCTGTGCCCCATGAGTTCTAACTGTTCAATGGGCTGATTATCTTCTCTTTTCCCTACCATCTATCAGTGGAAGGAATACGAAGATGAAATGAATCTTAGATAAGATTCCTTTCTTCTTCCTCTCCCCTTGGGCATATTTTGCTTGTGCCTGCACTCCCTGGTTTTGGCCAGAAAAAAAGGACCCAGATACTGCCAGGTTGGCTGTTCTTCCCAGAGGAGCCACTCAGCACCATAATGTCCAGACATGTAGAGAGATACAGAGATGGAGTGTGTGAATGACAGACAAGATGTCAGGAAGGGAGAAGGACCAGGTGTATGGGATAGCGGGAAATACAGCAAAGAGGAGATTAAAAAGGTGGAAGGAGGAGGAAAAGGGGAAGGGAGTGGGGGAGGGAGGGAGAAGAGCAGAATGAAAGGGAGAGAGAGGGGTCAGGGGAGAGGCATGGGTTTTGGGGTCAGAATTGGAGCAGCTTCCTACCAGGCCCGCTGCCCAGCCGGCTGCTGGAACATCTGCCTCCTGGCGGGGGTGTTTCCAAATGGAGCTACCTCTTCCTTGGACTTCTTCCCCATGTGTTTGAGTGCCTGCCCAGTTATGCCCCTCCCAAAGCACTTGCTTTTCCACTTACTAATCAACCATTCATGCCCAAATCGCTAAATCAGCTCTGAACATGGGCGGTAGGTGAGCAGTTGAGGCAACCCTGGGGTCAGCCAGGGGAAGAAGTGTTTGCTCTTGGACTTCATGGCCCCTGGAAGGGAGGGTCTTGGGGACAGAGTCACTGCATGGTCTTGGTGAGTGTCTTCTTAAGTGTCCCTTCCATCATTTGTAAAACAAGGAGGTGAAGTCTCTCCCTGGTGATTTTGGGGAAAAAAAGATGCTCATACAATCTTATTTTGACATTCTTTGGTAGCTGGTTCCTGAGTTTCAGTAGAGAGCTCAGATGAGTGTTGAAAGCTGTTATTTTCTCCTCAGGGTCTTTCATCTCTCTGCGGCCTCTCAGGCCTGCAATGGGGTCCTACCACAAGGGTCCCTGCAGTGGTGCCCATCCTCAGGGGTGCCCGATGGTTTCAGGGGTTGGGGCCGCTCTGCAACCCGTGAAGAGTGAAAGCTTGTTCCCTAGGAATCCCTGACCTTTGTGGTGTCTCTTTGAGGGTCCCTATCCCTGGGTGTCACTCTTGGGCAAGCTTCCCCACTCGGCCTTTCAACTAACAGATAATTACTCTCCGCAAAGCTGCCACAGACTTGGAAGTTTCCAACAGCTAATTCTATGAAAAGAGGTTCTTGTTTAGCTCTTCTCTGGGAAATCTCACTTTTAAAGGCCACCCTGCTCTTTCTCCAGATGGCTGTTCTCCTGGCCCTTCCTTTTCCTTCTCTTTGTCTCCTTCTTTTCCCTGATTCCCACAGCCCCTGAGGAGGATGTCCCAGGCCACGGGGCCAGGCTGGGCCCCCTTCCATGTCCTCTTTCCTGTGGCAGGGGCAGGGGATCTCGGGACCCACTCACCCCTGCTCTGGGCTAGTGCAGGTCCGGAGCCCACTCTGGGCCATTTGCTAATTCATCTCTCCTGAAAACAGCACTGCTAGGCAAGCACTATCTTGCCTCCTCTAGAGGTGAGGACATTAGGGCTCAGAAAGATTATGAAAATAGCCCCCAAATTATACCACAGCTACTGGCAGAGCTGGGATTTTAAGAGGAACGTGGCATATTTGGATGTTAATTGTCTTGGGGAAGTGTGGCAAGGGAGGAGGCACTTGAGCACTGCCTGTTCTCTGCTCCCTGTGGGTCTCCCATTACTCCCAAGTCAAATTCTTATCACTTTTCAAAGGCAGCTCCAGATTCAGCTCTGCTGGGAATGTTCCCCAGTCCTCCTCCTCACATTCTTTCTCTCCACCCACCGTCTCGACCTGGGCACAGGGTGCCCAGGAAGAACCAAGTAAGTTCATTCTTCACTTGGGTCTCTTTCCTCTGTCAGGACTGGTAGCCCTGGGCCGGCCCAGATGAGGCTTTCATGGTCTCACTCGCTGGCCACTCTTGGCTAAGGTCCATGCTGTTGAAGAAACTGAGTGACCATTATAGAAAAGCCACAGGAACTTCTGGGGTCCCCTATGCCTGGCTTTGACCTGAGCTAGCTTTGTCTAGAGCCGGGGCAAGGAGGATCCCTCTGCCTGGAGGTGCTTACCTGGGTTCCTACTGAGGACAACAGAGGGCAGGGGAATAGCCGCTTGCCCACCTGGGCTCACTCGGCCACAGACAGGCCTGCTGCTAGTCCAACATCTCTGTCCTCGACATCAGCAACCTTGCTGGCGTTACTTCCCTTACCCTTACCTATGTATCCCTAGTTCCCTAGGACATGATGCCGGTGGGTAGTAGAATCACATTCACTAAAGCCACCTGCTGATGCTCCCGAACATCCTTCTATTTAGACACTTAGCTTCCCGGATGGAATTTCACATGTCCTTCCCTGTAAATCTTGTTGGTGGCCTCATCGGGCACTGCTGTCAATACTCTAGGGGTACTCCTGCTTCCCCTACCCTCTCTGCTCTGAGCGCCAGGCCTGACTTCAGTCCTCCTGTCTCAGGCACCACTGCCGTCTCCTGCTGGGCAACACTGCGGCTGTGGCCATCCCCTCGGCAATACAGGTGACACCAGAGTCAGGAGATGTGTAGAGTCAGCATGCTACAGAGTGCCTCCTTACCCCTCTGTGGGGCCTGCTTGTGGTGCCATCACAGGCAGAAGCCTGTCTGTGATTCCTGGCAGCATTCTTGGTGAAGTAGCTTTTTCTGAATTTTTCTCATAGTCACTTTCCCCCTTGGACCTGAGACATGGCTGGATGGGGAGGTAGGTGTATACAGGGGACAAGAATCATGCTGCCCTCAGATGACCTTCCTTTACCAAACACTACTGCTATGTTCCTGGGCCACCATGGCTTCCTGACTCCTGTTTATCTCAAGAGCGTTTTCTGTCAGGAAGATGTTTAGCCCCTCATGAAACAGATGCCCATTGGTTTTACCTAGTTTTTAGACCCGCCTTGATCCCACTAGGAACTCGCTGCCCTGACCTCATGTGCCTCCTTGTCATCTCCTCTGTGCTCCTTCTGCCTGTGCTTTCCCTGTAACCTTTCTCCCGCCTGGAGCGAATGGAGATGTGCTTCTGTATTGTGATGTCTTCTGGCACCTTTTCTCCACTCTAAGCAGCTACACCTCACTTCTCCTTCAAGACTCACCCGAGCCCCCACTGCCTCGAGACTGTCCCCTTGATTACTGAGTTCTGTACCATAGCTCTTCTGCTCAGCTCCTCCAGCCTTCCTTGGAACCGCCCATACAATTAGACGACCATTTCACCCGTGCTAGAGATAGAATGTTTGTGTCCTCTCAAAGTTCTTGTGTTGAAACCCAGTCCTCATCCTGGTGTTTGGAGGCGGGGCCTTTGAAAGCTGATTAGCTAATGGTGGTGGAGCTGTCCTGAATGGGATTAGCATCCTTATAAGCAAGGCCCAGAGTAGGCTCTTGCTGTACGAGGGTATAGCAAGATGATGGCTATCAGTGAACCAGGAAGTGGGCTCTCACCAAACACAAGTCTGCCAGCCACCTTGATCTCAGACGACTTCTAGCCTCTGGACTGTGGGCAATAAATTTCTGTTGTTTCTAAGCCACCCAGTCAATGGTAATTGGTTATAGCAGCCTGAATGGACTAAGACATCCCCCAAGTTGTTCTGTACGTGATGTCATCTCTCTCTGTCTAGACTGGGTGCCCCTTGAGGTATTGGAGTATGTCACTTGCTTCTCTTGCTTCTTGCAAAGCACTCCTTGCTGGTGCTCAGCAAATCTTTGATGCCTGAATGAGTAAAAGCAAGGACATGGTTGATGTGGGGTGGGGAGGTCCTGGTAGCCCAGCTCCATCTAGTGATTCACCCCTTCCTTTGTGTTGCCTTAAAATCCTGACATGGTTAATTAAAATGCACTAAGAAGTCTGGGAACTGGCATCTTCTGTTTTGCAAACCGTAGTTTACTCGGTTCTGCCTTCATCCCCCCAGCCCCCAACTTGGCAGCCCTGAAAGCGAAAGTGCCTGCAGGTCCCTTCCAGGTGTTGCTTCTCCACCTCTAAGGAGGAAGATTTAGTTGTATGGATTTTGGCAAAGGTTTAAATCCAGCCATAAGTAACAGAAAATTCAGCATACCATTCTGCATATTTTATAACTCAGTCTAATAAAGAAATAATCCAAGATGGCACCTGCTAAGAAAACTTAGTTTATTGAAATATGACTGTAATATAGAAAGGATGGCTAATGCACTAGGCTGCAAGATATTAATGCTCTACACTTCAGCTGGTGTGTTTAAAAGAAGTCTCTCATGTATTTTATTTTATTTTATTAGGAGCCATATCATTAGCTTTTAAAGACGTTGTGAGTGAGAGAGAGAGAAGAAAAGAGATTTGAACTATTTAAAAAAAAAAAAACCCTCAGCAACTTGACTAGCCTTTCTCTACAGACGAAACAAACAAACCAAAAAAAAAAAAAAAGTTTTTTTTCATAAACATTTTTTTTTCCGGCTGGGATATTAGGACAGTATATTAAATTCCCCCAAAAGGAGGCCCTAGAACTATTTACATAATAATGTCTCCACTGTGGTTGTGACAGATGGGCTTCACTGACGCAGACATACTGTTAGGGGCTTAGCAATAGATTAAAAAAAACCACCACAATACTGTGTAACATAATAAAAGTGTATTGTAATGTACATCATAACTTGTGGCCAAGGTTAAATTTGCAGTCGGAGTATGAAAGTCGTATTCCATTATACAAAATAGATGTAACATGGAAAGGCATTAAAGATGAGTTGACTCAACCATTTATTTTTAGTTTATATTTTATTCCATTTGCCTTGGCCCTACTTACGCAATATTTTTTTAATCATATGAAATGACATCGTTATGTGCCCCCTGCCCCTACCTCAGAGTGGGGGGCATATTGAAATGTGTAGACTTCCTTTGCCTTGTGGATTCATGTTTCGGGGGGTTCTGAGATTTCATTTTCCTGGAAAATGGCTGTTTATAGGTTTCTTTTTTTGCTTCATTCGAACCTTTTTGCTGGAGCTGAGACCAGCGATGGCTTCTGAGAGTGGCCTCCTTTGGTTTATGTGGGCTTTTTGAAGACAAGCTATCATTCCAGGGACTTTCCCAGGGCCTGACCCCTGACTTCGACTTGATGGTTCTAGCCCATCGGCTCACCCTGTGTCCACCAGCACGTGCTCCAGGCATTGGGTGAACGGGGTGCTCTCTTTGCCTTGTGAGGGGATATTTGTAGGTTGGGAGAGCTGCTGGAGACGTTTCATTCTAATCTGTCTTCTTAAGTCTCCAGGTGCCTTTCAGAGAAAGGAAGATACTTTCTAGAAACATAGAATTTTGGAGCTAGAACAGGACATTTTTGCAAATAATCCTCCATGTGCCTCATTTCTTTATCTGTAAAATGGGAATCCTTTGGCTCCTGTTTCATGGGGGTGCATATGAGGTTTTAATGAAATAATATAAAGTGCCTAGCATATAGTCAGTACTCCATAAATGTTAGATATTTCATATTATGATTATACATACTATCGCACTTAGAGCTGATCTTCAGGAAACTAGAAAGGGTGATGGAAGAACTGTGTGTTTCCCCCTTCCTGACTTCTTTCTCTCTTTCCCTCCCTGGGTCTCTTTTCCGGCCAGGGGTTAGCCCTTCCTTTCCTTCTTTATATACTTTTTTTTTTTCTGCCTCAGTTTTGTTCATCTTCTTGCTTTCTGCATTTTTCAAGTCTCTACTGAAATTTCCTCTTCTCCCTGAACTAGCTGTTCACTTCTCCAACTTGACAAGCTCCGGCCTTCTCTGAAACCCAGAGCAACTTGTATCTGTTCATTCACTTGGTGTCAGTTTGTGGATGGAAATTGGAGAGAGTGAAATGTCAGCTCCTAAGAGCTCTGAAGCAACTGAGCTTTTGCAAGGCGGGAGCTCCATGTTACTGAAAGACTGAGAGGGTGGTCGTGCACCTTTGTGGGGATGCTAGAGGGTAGATTACAGCATCCTAGGAGGCCGGGGTTGGAAGTCCGCTCGAGAGAGCAACTCGTCCATGCCTCACCTTTAAAATATGAGGGTTGAGGAAAGCGAGGCCCAGGAGGACAGGAGGCTGCTCTACCAGGGGCCCCATGGCTCAGTGGTGGTAGAGCGGTCCCTGAGCCTTAGCTGCTCAGTCCCCTCCCACCCTGCCTCAGAGGCTGCATCAGATACGGAAATTAACTGGAAGGCTTCTAAAGCCCAAGATAAAAAGCTGTCTATTTTTGTCTTGAATTTCAGTTTTTCAGTTGTGATTTAATTTTGCCTATTGATAATCTTTCTAACCTCTACATATTCCAAGAAGGCGGGACTAGGTTAACTGCTTCTGCGTACAGAGCCCATGTACACAGTAGGACACATTTTACTATCAGGTGGTCGGTTACTATTTGTTGATCCAATTTAATTGACTCTAAACTAGTCTGAGTTAGTATTTAAATTTAGACCTTATAAGAAGCAGATGGAAAGACCCTGCAGAAGGTGCCAAAGGGAGGGAAGAATGAGAGAAGGAGCCAGAGAGCCTCTGCGTAGGGAGAGAACACTGGATATGCGGTAACTGGGGTTACTGTTTGTGGGGAGGTTGGTGATGCTGTCCGGCTGGCAGCACTTGCTGTTCTTGGGCTGGTAGTGTCCATGCGAGAGTGGCTCATGGAGGTGAGGTTCCAGACAGGGGCCAGAACTCTGGAGACAGGCCCCAGGTGCATCTGAGGAGTTTTACATCTCTCCATTGTTCTGGGTCTTTTGGGAGGTGCTCCCAGGAGTGGGAATACAAGGTTCTGGGTGGAGAAGGGGAACAATAGTGTCCATCTAATGGAGGCAGGCTGAGGAACTAGAAGAAAGCCCCTTTACGGAAGGCCAGGTACCTCCTACTTTTATGGTCCTCCCATCTCCCTCCTCTTATCCTTCTGTTTTTAATATAGTCTTGTTGGTGACCGAGTCTTATGTCAGGATGTCGTGGGTGATTAGCATGTGGTCTTTTCTGTCCTAAGGATATAAGGTAGAGTGTAAAGGGGAAGTGATGTCATGTTTAGGCCATCATGCTGGTGAGAATCTACACTCCTCAGGAAAAGATGAACTTCGGAGTCATCCTTAAGACCCTAGGCAGAAGTCCCTTGTCAGAAATAGATTCTTCTCCCAGCACAGCTCAGGAAGTTTGGTTATATATTATTTAAGGGAGGAGGCTTTTCCCTTCAAGAACCCATTCAAGACAGGCCCCAGATTCCACTCTAATCAAATATATTAACCTTGCTTTATTTATTTTTTTATTTAAATTCAATTAGTTGACATAGAGTACATCATTAGTCTCAGATGTAGTGTTCAGTAATTCATCAGTTGACTATAACACCCAATGCTTATCACATCACATGCCCTCCTTAATGTCCACCACCCAGTTACCCCATCTCCTACCAACCTCCCCTCCAGCAGCCCTCAGTTTATTTCCTATGGTTAAGAGTCTCATGGTTTTTCTCTCTCTCTGATGACTTCCCATTCAGTTTCCTTCCCTTCCCCCACGATCCTCTGTGCTGTTTCTTATATTCCACATATGACTGAAACCATATGATAATTGTCTTTCTCTGACTAATTTCACTCAGCATAATACCTTCCAGTTCCATCCACATCAGTGTAAATTGTAAGGTTTTTTTCTGATGGCTGAGTAGTATTCCATTGTGTGTGTGTGTGTGTGTGTATACACACCATATCTCCTTTATCCATTCATCTGTTGATGGACATCTCAGCTCTTTCCATAGTTTCCTATTATGGGCATTGCTGCTATAAACATTAGGGTACAGGTGCCCTTTTGAATCCCTACATTGTGTCTTTGGAATAAATACCTGGTAGTGCAGTTGCTGGGTCATAGGGTAGCTCTATTTTTAACTTCTGGAGGAATTGCTGTACAGTTTTCCAGGGCAGCTGTACCAGCTTGCGTTCCCACCAACAAGAAGGGTTCCCCTTTCTCCATATCCTTGCTAACATCTGTTGTTTCCTGTCTTGTTAATTTTAGCCATTCTGACTGGTGTGAGGTGGTATCTCACTGTGGTTTTCATTTGTATTTCCCTGATGCCAAGGGATTTGGAACATTTTTTCATGCGTCTATTGGCTATATTTGTATATCTCCTTTGGAGAAATATCTGTTCATGTCTTCTGCTCATTTCTTGACTGGATTTTTGGGTTTTTTTGGATGTTGAGTTTGTTAAGTTCTTTATAGATCTTGGATACTAGCCCTTTATCTGATACTTCATTTGCAAATATCTTCTCCCATTCAGAGGTTGCCTTTAGTTTTATTGACTGTTTTCTTTGTTGTGCAGAAGCTTTTTATCTCCATGAAGTCCCAGTAGCTCATTTTTGCTTTAGTTTCCCTTGCCTTTGGAGAGGTGTCTAGTAAGAAGTTGCTACCGCTGAGGTCAAAGAGGTTGCTGCCTGTGTTGTCCTCTAGGATTTTGAAGGATTCCTATCTCACATTTAGGCCTTTCATCCATTTTGAGTCTGTTTTTATGTACAGTGTGAGTGAATGGTCCAGTTTCATTCTTCTGCCTGTGGCTGTCCAATTTTCCCAGCACCATTTATTGAAGAGACTGTCCTTTTTCCACTGGGTATTCTTTCCTGCTTTGTCAAAGATTAGTTGACCATAGACTTGAGGGTCCATATCTGGGCTCTCTATTCTGTTCCATTGATCTATGTGTCTGTTTTTATGCCAGTACCAAGGTGTCTTGATGATTGCAGCTTTGTGAGATAGCTTGAAGTCTGGCATTGTGATGACACCAGCTTTGGTTTCTATTAACTTTGCATTAAATAGTTCTGAATTCTGATATCTTTGATATCTTTTCTTTGGTTAAAGTCAGCAACCTCTTAGAAGACATCAGAGATCAGTAACGAGCATAGCCATTCCCCAAAGCACCTTGGGGAACACTAAGACATAACTTTAACTAGAGGTCCTCTTTCAGGAGCCACACCAGGATATCAGGAAGAGAGAGGGTTAGAGGATGCCCAGCCCAGCCCATGAGCCTGGCTCAGGGAATTTAGTCTGGGCTTGCTCAGCTGGGCTGTAGCAACCTTGGAGGCTGGAGAAGCTGACTGCTGGGGACACCTCTGGGGAGGGAAGTTCTAGAAGGACTGTTCTGAATTCTTACTGCTTCAGATAATGAGACCTCTAGTACAATCTGAGTGTACAGTTACCTTCATGGAGTTATTGAAAAGTACTGGAAAAGCACTTATCCATATCAGCACTGTCCAATAGAAATATAATGTGAGATATAAATGCAAGCCACATATGTAATATAGTATTTACTACTAGCCATATTTAAAAAAGTAAAAAGAAGCAGGTGAAATCAATTTCATTTAAAAAATTTAATCCAATCTAAAATATTCTAATTTAACATCATTATTATAAAAAATTGAGATATTTTACATTCTTTTCTTCATGCGAAGTCCTTAAATGCCATATTTATTTACAATGAAAGCAAATCTCAATTGGGATTAACCACTTCTTAAGTGCTCAATAGCCCAACATGGCTGGTGGCCCCCATACTGGATAGCACAGGTCTCAGTCATGTTTTTCTCCTGAAATTCTGCCGTTTGTGCTGGGAAGGCAAGTGGATTAAGGGATTGTTACCTGCTCTAACATTTCTTTTTAAGTGTTCATATTTGAATTCCTTATCAAGCTATTGACCTTTAACAACAGTGATCACAATTCTCAACTCTTTTCAGTATTTCTGGGGTAGAAATAGGACCAAGGATTTAGTACTGTGGTGGGGGTTTTAGATATGAAGGCTAGTTAGAACACAGCCGGAGGGCCATCCCTGGAAGGTATGGAGCTCTGAGGAGAACAAACAGTTGAGATGAGGCCTGGAATGGCCTTAGGGAAGCGAGAGAGTGGCCCCCTTCAGGAGAGGGGTAGGGGAGGGGCTGGCCGGATTCCCGCCCCTGCCTGCATGACTTCAATCTAGATCATAACTCTCTCTGAACCTCTCCTTCCTTATCGGTAATGTGGGGATAATGAGCGCTTTCCTGCTTTCCTCAAAGGAGTATCATGAGGTTCCAGTTATGTGATTCATGGGAAGCAGCTTCGTGGAAACACGGAAGTCCTTTGCTTGCGTACATTGCCTGCCATCCAGTCCGCGTCCAATCCCGCCACGCTACTGTGGCTCATTCAACGGAAGCAGGTTTTATGAAGGGCCTGGGTGGAAGCCAAGGACTATAGGGAGGAGGTGTCGAAGGGGAAGCACATCTGCAGTAATCTCCTGCCTCAGTTGGGAAGATGAAACTCCGATGCGAACAGTTAGAAGACAGAATATATTCCTGTGAAGTGGGCCATATAGACATTCTGAGGGGAGGCAGTGGAGCGGGGGGTGCAGGAAGGGTCCGTGGTGGGGTGCAGAGGCTCCCAGGAAGAGGCAGTGCAAGAGAAGAGAGTGCTCCTGGTGGAAGGCACAGCACAGACGAAGGCCAGGAGTGGAAATGAAAAGTCCCAGCCCGAGGGTGATGGGAAACCTCCTGATTAGGATGGAAGTGAGGAGTGGAGAGGACAGCCCCCGGGGTCCCTTCCCTGTCAGCACCTTTCCCAGAGCATTAGATGTCAGGCAGAGACCACACTTGAGATGCCCAAGTCTTCTGTCTTGCCTGAAAGTGGGTCACCCGCTGCAGAGGAGACCAGCCCACTCAAGACAAATATGGAATCCAACCACAGCCATGATAGGGATGCTCTGATAATCACAGGATGCTCTGGGCAGCTCACTGGAAGGGGACTCTGATCTCGGACCATCTCTCCTCAGCACACACTAGTCCCAGGAATAAAACCAGAGAGAGGCCCTGCAACAAACAAACACACACAAAATTGTCAGGCATTTCCTGACTTCTGGCTTTTAAGTCAGTTCTTTATTTGATATGAGTTTAATATTTACTATCAGTTTTTTAGTGTCAGACTGTTTTCCAGCATGAGCCCATACGGTTTTACACACACATGCAAGTCAGACCGCACCTGCATGCACTGTGGGCGCCCCTTCCTTGCCTTAGCTAGCAAGCACGATGTTCCTGCCTAGCACGCACGGGTGCATGACACAAGCCATGGGCACATGGAGGACAGAACTGCTCTAATTTGAGAGTAACGAATGGATGAAGACTCTGGGCTGAGCTGATGTATGAGACCGTTCATCAGACACCCAACAGGTAGCAGTAGGAGTGACAGCAGGGGCACACTTGTCCCCTCTTCTTTCCTCTCCTGTCAGTTCTCTATCCACTTCAATATCCTTTAAGCTTTGGGTTCCTTGCTTGCCTGTCACTTGTCTTTCTGTCCTTAGGTATACCCTTTTCTAGGGTTTGGTTGGGTCTAGGAATGTGGAATTTGGAAAAAAGCCAGATTACCTTTGTGGGTTTTTTTTTTTTTTTTTAAACCAGTTTGTGTGGAGGTAGAGAGTTTCAAAAAGTGTCCTCTGCCCCAGCAGCCCTCTGCCCTGACCATCCTACATTTCCACACTTCCCCTTTTCTTCGCCCTCCCACACTGAAGTGGGACATCTCCGTCCATAGGATTTGCATCTCAAGGGAGGTAGGCAGTTTGAAAGGGAAATACCTACAGTGCTGGGACATCAGGCATCTAAGTGAGGGTTAGGGGACACAAAGGTCTGATGTGGAGAGACCCTAAGGGCTTGAAAAGCTGCCCTGTGTTTTAAGCCTGAGCATAAGGCGGCTTCCACGTTCTTTCCTTTCTCTGCCAGCCCACTTCCCTCTGCCCTTCCCTGTCTGGCTTCTCTGCTTTCTTACTTTCTTTTCAGGACCCTGAGTTGCTAGGCAACTCTGGTCTGGAGCTGGCAAGCAGCTTCCAAATAGGGCCAGGGAGTTTGATGGACCCCGTGATTATAGGTGTCTGTACGGGAAGGAAGACAACAGCAGTAACCTCCTCTCTCCCGCCTCATGGCCTCCTACACACAGACAGCTGGGAGGGAAAACGAAGCTTTGCTAAGGCCGTTTGCCATCTCTCCTTCCTGTTCTCCTGCTCCCTTTTCCCACCGATGGACTTCCTTCCATGAAGCCCCAGAATGCTCCTGGTGCTCTTGGCCTCCTCCTTCCCCACTCAGCCCGGCAGTGACCTGGACCTCCTAGGATTCGAACACCTTGCCTAGAGCTGCCTTCAGCTGTTTCTCTGTCTACCATTACCCTCATGTCGGCAGACCTCCATGGCTTATCTGGGCAAAGCTAACTAGGCCTTGGTGGGAGTAGGAGAGTGCAGGGCCCCCCTCTATCTGGATCACCCAGAGGTGAGAGCTATATATGTGTCTCTTGTGCTCAGGGCACCCAGGGGATGGGATGTGACCATTCACGGTTGTCCCTGGGCCCAGAGGGGCAGCAGCAGTGCCAGACTGAGTCAGGGCGAAACTCAGAGGACAGCCTAGGAGCTACTCCACACTTCAGTGGTATAAGTGGAAATGCTGACTGTGTCCATACCTTGGCCAGGTTCCATGCCTTCTTCATCCTGGGAATTCTGCAAGAATGGGACCCTTCCTCTCTGACCTCACAGAGCGAATATTTGTAGCAAAGAAGAAAGGTGGCAAACAATAGATAATGAAGCAAATAAGGCTACTTCCGATAGTGTTTTTGAGGGTTCCCTTCCCGAGGAACTGTCCTGCTCAGAACTGAGATGGCCCTGGGTTTCCTTCCAGCAGTTTGCTCCCTGGTACCAGGCGCAAGACCCTGGAGCTTCTGGAGCCTGCCCGTAACTGGCATTTCTGGGAATAGCATCAGACAGTCATGGTGGCAGAAGTATTCCTAATTGGGAGTGCTGGCCTCTAAGGACCCCACACTGGGTGGCAGGGACCTGATGACTTTGCAGAGGCTGAACTGGCCTCTAGAATCAGGGCGGTCCATTCAATGCGGCTCTGCGGAGGGCGTGTGATCTAGACCTGGCCAGTCAGAACTGAACGATTGGTTAAGGAGGGGGCATGTGATCAGAGGTTAGCCAATCAGGCCCATCCCTCACTTCGTGGGAGGGGCTGTCTTTCTGCAGGCTGTCCAAGCTGGACTTTGTGAGCTTGGAGTTGTGGTGGACAGTCTTTGGTCTCCTTGAGGGGAATGCAGCCAACCCAGAGGAAAATTGAGTCTGGCAGAGGAGAAAGCCAGCTGGGTCTGAGGCCAGTGCACTTTAGGACCTTTGGGTTTCATAAGCCAATATATTCTATTTTATTATTTCCTTTTATTTTATTTTATGAATGCTCAAGCCAGTTTGGGTTTTTATTAGTTGGCCCAGTAGGGTTTGTCTATTCATATAACTTCATCACTTAACTTCTCTCCTCCCTTGGATCCCTTTACTGCCCAAGTATCCAGGGCTGGCCTCCAGACTAAGGAGGATTTCCTTTGTTGAGGCTCCAAGTTTCAGGCGAGGGGCCACCCATCCCCTCTGCTTCCTGTCGAAACTTGCTCGTCCTTCGTTCCATCGCTTCAGGGTCCTGCCCTTTGCTAAGGTCATTTGCTGAAGTTACACGAGGCTTTTGTTGGCTAAATATTGCTCTGGCTATTAATAATCCTGTGCCAGTTTTACACTTGGACTGCAGTTTCCTGTGCCATAATCCGTGGAACTGGGTACCTGATGGTGGGAGTTCAGGCACAGTGGCAGGCTGCTGAAGAGGATCTCATAGAACGTTCGTCCTAGTGACTCAGGTTCATTGGCTGGATGTTTCGTTCCTCTGCCTGTGGCTGTGGCCAAGGGCCAACTCTCCTGGCTCACAGTGAAGTGCCTGGGCCTCTACCACTGTGAAGAGGTCATGTCCTTCTTATAAAAGGAGGGGGTAAGGTTCTGAAAGAAAAGCTTATGGAAACAGGCGTTCAGTTTGCCTCTGGAGAAGCCTGTGCTAGTCTGTGAGCACAGGAGGCATTGCTCTTCTCATTTATAAAATGCAGATGTTTTGAAAGCTGACTCCCTAGTCCTCTTCTCTCCCAACACTGATGTCTTGGGTGAGGTGTCTGTGACACCGAGTGGCCTGTGGGCCTTCTGTGTTTTAGAGTGGAAGTGTCCCCAGTAGTAGCATGGGGCAGATTTAAGTGGATACTTCTCATGTCATGTTTCACAATCCATTCATAGTTTCTTGCTCCTGTCCACTGGTTTCAGGCTTGTTTTGTGACTTAATCATGTTCATTCTACACAGGGCTGCACGTGGGAAGTGTGAGGAATCTAGCTCCAGTTGTTAGCGCATCTGGGGGTCCAGTCCCAAAGTGGCTGCTTTCCAGCTAGCCAAGACCTTGAAAGAGATACCCACTACTCTGAGTTCCATTTCTCATTGTAAAATGGGAGTAAGATCGCTTGGCTTTGCTCACAGTTAGTTGTGGCTTACATGACACTTTAGATGAGAATGCAATGAAAGGTAGAGGCTGTGTAAAAATATCAGGGGAGTTCTCAGCTTTTGGCTCGAGGAGGTCAACTTGCAACTTTCTTTAGTTATCCTGCATCCAGGTTCATCCCACGCCAGCTGCGCCTGCCATGCCACCCACGTTTGACCTCAAGGAGATTAAAGTAGTGAACCTGGGGTGCACTGTGGGAAAGTCAGTGCCAAGTCTGTCCTCAGTCCCCTGGGCTTGTCTCCAAAAAAGGTTGATGATGACATCGCTGAGGCAGCAGGTGACTGGTCAGGTCTGAGGATGACAGGGACCTGACCATTCTGAATAGACTGGCCCAGATTGACGCGGCACCTCCTGCCTCTGCCTGATCATCAAAGTCCTTGAGGAACTACCCCAGAGACAGAAAGAAGCAGAAGAGCATAAAGCTCAGTGGAAATACCACTTTTGATGCCACTGTCAGCATCGCCTCACAGATGCAGCACTGATCTTTAGCCAGAGAACTCTCTGGAACCATTGAAGGGATCCTGAGAACTGTACAGTCTGTGGGGTGCCATGTCGATGGCCATTGCCTTCTTGACATTGTAGATGACATCAACAGTGTGACGTGGTGGAATGCCCAGCTAGGTAGGAACCACAAAGGAAATTATTTATTCACTTATTTTTGAAAATGTCTTAATAAAAGATCATTTGACAACCAGGAAAAACAAATGCCAAAGGAAAGTGTTTAGTTTCGGTAATGCACATGGGGAAACAGGGCTAGTCTCCTGCTGTACCCGGAGAAGCGGTGATAATGTAGAGCTCTTTCTCTAAAAGTGGGAGATGAGATAGGGACTCAGAGAGGGGAGGGTATCAGCTGAATCTCACACAGCAAGTCTTGGGACGGTGGGTTGGTCTATGGGCAGAGAAGGAGGCCCTCTTCCTGGTGTCTTGTTGGCTTGGTCTCCCCATTTTCAGGTTAGAGATTTGAATCAGATACAAAGCAAATGCTTAGGCAAGGAAAAAAATGTTTCGCCAGCTTGCTCTACAGGGAAAGAGAGTCCGTGATATGATATGAAGCCGAAAATAGAGTGCCCTAGGAAAGAAGTATCAGCTGCGGACTCTCTTGTGGTGGGTGTGGGGGCCTCCTCCAGGAAGATGGGCATTGAAATGAGAACTCAATGTCGGTCGCTGCCTGGTCGTGCTGCTGAGTGCAGACGCTCTGGGCTGGGATTTGGAATCCGTGTCACTAGAAAGGGGTCCCGCTGGAAAGGCTCATTTAGCAACGCTTTCCTGCTGGGGTCTGTGGAACATCCTGACACAGTCCAGGGCTTGAACAAGGGCCAAGGATTTATCCAGAAACAGCAAGCCCTGTACAAAGATGATCCTGGATTTAGAACAGATGAAAGGTACTTTGAGGGAGTTCAAAGAACGGGCACATGCTCCCCGATGGCTGCTTGCTGGATATTTTGAGAGGCGACTGGGGCACGCTTTTCCTCCCAGCTTCTCCCAGGGGTCTTTTCCAACACGGCTTCTCTCCATTAGTATATTCCAGAGCTCGCAGGCTTGGAAGTCTTAATATGGAAATTCCTGCGGCGATGGGAACAGGCCTTTCCCAGTTGGGGTTTGCTAAGGCCATTATTCTGATGATGTTAATGGTAATGATTAATTGGCACTAATGATGGAGATGGTGACGGTAATGAGGCCAACCTGGTTGGGTGACAGGAATGACGGAGAATGTGGGCACGTGGTGACGATGGTGATAATGGTGCTGAGGACAATGGCAGGGAGCTCCGTTTTAGAAATTTGCTGAGAAATCTGGGGGACAAAACTTGAACTTAATTTTTTGTCTGGCAAGTAGACTGTTGGCAGGAAAAAAATTCAACCTCTGGGAAAAGGGGAAAAAAAATCCCTTTTATGTATGGTCAGTTCTGTTAAACCAGATACTTGGTATCAAGTAGATCAGATCTACTGCACCTTGGCGCTGGCTTGGGTGGATTACCTAGTGAGCCCTGAGCAGCGTATCAGGAGCCACAAACAACCTTGAGTAGTAACTGAAGCGGGTATTAATAGTCACAAGCAAAGAAACTTCTCAAATATTGGCTTAATACAATACAAAGGAGCCAACCATTCTCCTGTTCTTGCCCTGAACACTCTCTAGAGAAAAGGGATGAGAAAAGTCAATCATCAAATTCTTCTTCAGGATCTGAGACAATCCTACTGCCTTCAAAGAGCATTTCATGTAAAGCTGTGGTTGCAAGAAGTCCTTCCACTTCCCTATTTCCACCCTTAAATCACGACATCCTTACCTTCCCCGGTCACTAGGCCCACCTGGTGAGATGACAGCATTAAAGCAAAGAAACTTTGAGGTCTAGCTGACTCCTGCTTATGGCATTGTTGGCACTTCCCAACAGCAGGGCACAAGTTAAGGCTCTCTGAAGCCCAGTAAACAAGGGGTGTGACACTAGTCCTGAGTAATCCTAATTTCACTTACTATCAAAAACCTTAAAAATAGATGACAAATCAAATGTGATCAGTTCCCATTAGGTAGAGAGAAACCCTGGCAGCATCAATCAGTTTTGGTGAGATTATGAAATGTGAGAAGCTTGATTTCAGAGCTTCTAGACTTCCCTTCTTTTGATTTTTTCCTTCTCTCTGAATGTTCTTGTTCACAAACCCGTGCCTCATTTGTGCACAGTTGCCCCTCTAGTCCAGGGACAAACTTGCGGGAACACATTCACTAGGAGATGTTAGGGCAAAATAGCAAGAGGGCCACTGCTGCTTCTGCCACATTGTGAATGCGTGCTCCCCTCCCAGGAAATTTCTCTGTAATGAAAGAGCCTGGAGGGGAAAATGCTTACCCCATGAGGGCATCTAAGATGGTGGATTAACACAGAGAAGACCCTTTGCCCTTCAAACCACACCACATAGGTGGCACCATGTGCCAGGGCTTTGGCAGTGATGACCTAATGGGACTGAGGGGTCTGTCTGCCCTTTTGGGCCATAGTTCTGTGGCTGGCCTCTTATTGACTGGGGGGAAGAGGATAACAGTAGCCTTGTAACATACGGATTGCTAAAGAGGGCCCATATTTCCCTAGGTAGTGGCTTCTCCTGAGAAAAGGGCAAGCTCAGAGCCATCAGTTTTTTCACAGGTCTTCTTGTTACATTACTTCTTCTTTTATAGTGAATAAGCCTTTTCTGCATGCTGGATATTTGGAGGTATACCTGAAAGGGAAGTATGTAGAAGGAAGCAAAGTTCAGACTATGCTGGTTCTCTTAGGTTCAAGTTCTTAAGAAGACTCATTAGCATGCATAAGTTTGGAACTAAGGAATGCAGTGATGTTTAGGACTTTTCTTCATTCATTCATCCATCCATTCATTTATGTAACAAATATGCATGGATTAATTTTTATAAGGCCAACAGATTTAAGAGTTAAAGTTCCAGAAAGGAGATTAGTAAGGCAGCAAAGAAAAAAAGGGAAGTGTGAGTAAGTTCCGGTTATCAATTGCTGTGTGACAACTCACCCCGAAATTTAATGATTTAAAATCTGACAATCATTTTTATTTTTTTTTTTAGAAGATTTTTGTTTATTTATTTTAGAGATTGAAAGAGGAAGAGAGAGAGAGCAAGAAGTGGGAGGGAGAGGGATGAGCAGACTCCATGCTGAGCCTGACGCCACAGGGCTAGATCCCATGATCCTGAGATCCAGACCCGAGCCGAAATCAAGAGCTGGACCTTTAATTCTCTGGGCCAGTCAGGCACCCCAACAATCATTCTGTTGTTATAATCTCTCAAAGTTCAGGGACTGATGGGACTCAGCTGGGCAGTTCCTTCTCAGGGTCTCTCCTGTATTTGCAGGCAGAGAATGCATGGGATCAGTTATCACAGAGGTCTTTTCATTTGCATATTGGTGGCTGTTGATTGGAACATCAGCTAGGGTTCTTAGCCTGATGAACACCTATACATGGACTTTCCATGTGGCCTGGGCTTCCTCATTGAATGGCAGCTGCGTTCTAAAAAAGAGCCTTCTGAGAGAACTGGGTAGCAGCACTATTGTCTTTTCTGTCCTGGCCTCAGAAGTCACATGGCCTTGTTTCTGCTGTAGTCATGGCCTTGCTCAAATTCAGAAGCAGAGAACACAGATGTGCTTTTTTGTAGGAGGAATGTCAATGGCGAGGTAAGAAGAGTGTGTAGGATGGGAGGAACTGTTGCAGCCGTCTTGGGAAAGACAATCTGCTGTGGGTAAGGTAGATCCAGCAATGAGTGGTTCTTGAATGAGCTCCTGCTGAAGAACTAATACTGTCAAACCTTGGATAATTAGATCGCAATACAAGGAAGCACATGATCAAAGGCATGATTGGAGAGCATGGATAAGAATGGCTAAAAGAGTGTGAAGGATGAGTAGTTGAGTGAAGTCCAGAGGAGTCAGAGCATACTTCATGGAAGATGTAGGACTTTGAGCTAACTTTGAAGCCTGGGGAGGATGCATCGGGCTGTGTTTCATTTATAATCATTTTTGCTCCCACACAGAAAAGAAATGATAACAAAATTATGATTCTTGCTAATTTTCCCTTACTGAGATAACTGCTTAGCTTTTCCATGATATCTCTGTAGTTTTTCCTCTGGGAATATACTACACATTTGGAGTCCTACTGAACTTTTTAACTTAAAATACGTTGTAGCTATGTTTCTATTAGGTATTCTTTTAAACTGTAATCTTGAGTGGCTCTGCAGCAGTCAGTCATGTGATATGCTCTCACTTCCTTTCAGCATCTTCCTGTTGGAAATGTAAGCTGTTCCATTTTTTTTTTTTTTCCCATCGCAGAAAACACTGTGATAAAAAACTTTATGCAGAATTTTTGGTGCTCACCTATCATTGTTCTTTTGGGAGTAATTTCTAACAATAGAATTACTGGTCAAAAGTTATTCACACTTTAAAACCTTTGGTGCATCTTACCACAGTGGTGTCCAAGGCAGGTTATGCACAGTGACCATCCCACCAGCGCCTGAGTCCCTGTTTATTTGCAGGTCTGCCAATTCTGGTTGCTACTGGATGCAAAGGGCAGTTTCCTTTTTGGAATGTTCAAGTGGAACTTCGGGCTTTACTCTGATTTTATCTGATTATTTTAAGAATAGCATGCTCTTTTATATTTCTTTATCTTCTGCATTAATTTTTTTGTGATTTTCTACTTTAAGTACATTGCCTATTTTTCCATTGGCATTTTCCTCCTATTGACTGGTAACAGCTCTCTATAAATTATTAATCTTTTGTTTAGCATATATGGTACGATCATTTTTTTTTCTCATTTGATGTTTCACTTTCCTTATTGTTTGTGGTGTGTTTTTAGATGCAGGGACAAATATATATGTATATATACATATATATTTATATATATTATATATATTTAGCTTTTTTGTGGTCAAATCTAGTCATCTTTTTATTTTTATATTTTTCTTTTGCTTTTATATATGAGAGGCTGTAGCCACAATAATAACAGGTTAATTTTATCTTGTTTTTCCTTTGTGTTCACATATACACTCACACCCACACCAGTATACCCACACACATATACAGAACATTGAATTCTTGAATCAATCTGGACTATATCTTTTTTTTTAAAAGATTTATTTATTTGACAGACAGAGATCACAAGTAGGCATAGAGAGGAGGAAGCAGGCTCCCCATGTGGCAGAGAGCCCGATGTGGGGCTTGATCCCAGAACCCTGGGATCATGACCTGAGCTGAAGGCAGAGGCTTTAACTCACTGAGCCACCCAGGTGCCCCCAATCTGGACTATATCTTATATGTTCTGAGTAGGGGGCTCCTAAAGATTGTTCTCAAATATTTACGCAGTGGTTGGATGATAGAATTTACCTCAGTTCCAGCTCTCTGAAAGGGAGAAATGGTGTGATCCTGGCTGAAGCAGAGGGTGACTGGTGGGGGTTGTAGAGGGTAGAGCACTTACATTCTGGAGAACTGGGGATGTACCTTGTAAGGGGAAGGGGAAGGGGAACAAGCAAGGGGAAGCAAGGGGAAGTACCTTGTAAGCATCAGGAATTACAGATATGGTAAGAGGGAAATTACTTTTTCTGTTTCTTAATATATCTTGAAGACTTGCAAGGAGCCTGATATTGTGGGAAATATACATAATACTTCATTTAATGCTTATTACTCCCTGGGAGGAGGGTACTATTATTACTATCATTTTACAGATGAGGTGTTTGAGGCTTAATATGTGGTGGGGCTGGGACAGAGTCCAATCTGACTCTTTTCAAAGTTCTGTGTTTAACCACTCTGCTTATTCATTGCTCTGTATAATTAAAGTAAGAATTTCAGAAAGTTTATTCAGAAGCATTGTACAGGTTAGAAAAGAGCGGGGGTGATTGAGGTCAGGAGCTTCTGAAATACTAGAGGACACAATGATGAGGTCTCTTCCCCAGTGGCATCAGGGAGTGGACGACAATGATGACGAGGTGGGGAGAAGCCAGGAGCCAGCAGTACAAGGGATTGGAAGGGAGCTGGCTGAGTTTAGTATGCTTTCATTTTTGGCTCGAATTCTAAATATCCCCTTCAGGCCTTGCCCATGGTCTTCAACTGATCTCAGCAGTTATCATCACCTTCCTGAGACTTGAACAGACGTTTCCAAGAGCCAGACATTCTTGTGTAGAGATTGAGAAGTGTGCCACAATTTTTTTTTTGTCCATCTGCCCAGATCTTTGAAGGAAGAGGTGTAACTAAAAGATTTTTTTCCCCCAAGGGTTAGAACTGTATCTTTGTCCCTTCACTAAACAGTAATGAAGCATACAGAGGGCACTGTGCTTCTGCCCTGGGCGACCCAAAGACACATGGGAATGGACCCCGGCCGCAGGGAGATGAAAGCCAAGTGGAAGTAGTTGCTTGCACACACATATACATCAGAGAAGATGGGGAATGCTGAATGCCTCAAAAAAAGGCATAGTTCATGGATTATGGGAGGTCTGAGAAGGGAGAATAATTCCTGTCGGGAGGGCCAGGAGCAGATAGAATCATGAACTAATAACTAGCTTCTAAGGCGGGGTGGTGCTGGACTTGCTAGAAGGAACAGATAAGAATCTCATGTCATGAGAACTTTCGTTCTTTGTTTGCAAACCCTGCAACCTGCCCTCCTAAGGACCGGGTGACTCCCTTGGCATTTGTCCCTCCTCTTCCAGGCCCCTGAGGTGCTCTACTCTTTCCATCACTGTGGTGTCATGCTGTAATTACAGTAATAGAAGCCGCTCAGTTGTTTGCTTTCTTTATGCATCTAAGACGTTCTAAGGAAGAGGATAGACGCAGAGGAATAAGAAACAAACTGCAGCTCAGTTCACAGAACATACATCTTTATCAAAAGAATTACAGAATGGATGTTGCTTTTATTCTCCGCCCAGACACAAACCGAAGTCCCAGTACTATCGCAGAGTCTTCCCTAACAACTCAAACTATGTAGATCACCCACAACACTTATATTTATATATTTAATTTTATTTATTTTTTTAAAAAAGATTTTATTTATTTATTTGACAGACAGAGATCACAAGTAGGCAGAGAGGCAGGCAGAGAGAGAGAGGAGGAAGCAGGTTCCCCGCTGAGCAGAGAGCCCGATGCGGGGCTCGATCCCAGGACCCTGAGATCATGACCCGAGCTGAAGGCAGAGGCTTAACCCACTGAGCCACCCAGGTGTCCCACAACACTTATATTTATAACCCCGATTTGGACGTGTGGTTCTTGGTAACTGAGCAATCGTAATTAGGCTTGGGTCCAAGCACCCTACAAGACAACGGCTGAGGCCCCTTTGCCCCACCGGCCAGGCCTCCTGACAAAGAAAGAAGGATCTAAGGTGGCTGACTGGTCCTGGGTTGAATCCCAGCCCTGTGGCTCCTGACCATTCATTGCAAGCTGTTGCTGAACTTCCAAACACCAACTCAGTATCCCGTGGAAAGGGGATAAATAAGAGTACTCACTTCCCAGGGAAGTTAGGAGGGTTATGTGAGGTTGTGGAGCAAGAATTCAGGACCTAGGAGGGTTAACAGAATGAGGACAGCCACATGTCCCAGTGGATGCACTTCAGTGTCTGCCCCCGAGTTCTGATAGGGCAGGACTGTTTATTTCCCCCTTAGGCTGGAGGTCCTCATTCCACGGTTGCTTCATTAAAAGGCTTGGAATGGGTCTTCCCATCTTGTTACAGGGCAAGTGTATCCTGATGAGTATGTTCTTTGCATTGTCACTTGAACCTCTTCTGAAGCCTTGGTAAGTGCCCCAGGTTTGGGACTGTGAGTTTGAAACTGGAAGCTGGTGAGTATTCCCGCCTCCTGTATGTCGATCAACGGAATGTATGGCTCACGCGGCCCTATCTGCAAGTTCTACTTGTTTGTATCTCTAACTTGACCATGAGCTCCAGAAGGGAGGGGCATTCATTTTATGTATCTTGGCATTCCCAGGATATACTGTAGAACTTGGCCCATGGCAGACAATCACTGAATCTTTACTGAATGGATGGTGCAATGCTATATCCATGCCCAAGGATTCCTGCCAAACATCCTTTTGGACTCTTTATTTTCTAAGTTATCTAAACTTCACCACAACCTCATGAACTAGGCATTACCATTTCCTGTGTATTAACAGAGAAGCAGGAACTCAGAAAAGTTTACCAACTCACCCAAGGTCAAAGAATCACCTGCTTTCCTTCTTTATCTGTTGTCTCTGCTCACCCTTAAATCCTCTGTTCTCCATTTGATTATGCTGCTTATTAACCATATGGCACCAGACGAGTCACAAATCCTATAAAGAATTGCATTTTCTTACAATGAGAACTGCTTCCCTGTCTTGGGAACGTTTTAATATTTTCTGGATATTCACAATCCTGAAAAATAAGTGACTCATCATGATATTGTTTTGATGAAGCCTGAAAATGGCTTGTCTATTTTTAACATTGAGTGGCAGTGACTAATAATACTAGGCTCTCTTATTCTACTCTGTGAAGAGAGAGAAGCGAAAGGTTGTGGGGATTGCACTTCACACAGCAATCACACAGGACAGAAATTGTCCAGTAGCCTCAAGCACCTTGTCCTGACGCTGGCTGTCCCATGCCATATCAAGGTGTACGTTCTGGGAACATCTACAGTGGTTGTCACCAGCATGCTCCCACTGTTACTGTTTTCAGTCTCATTTGGACATATCTCTGTCCAGCTACATGCTTTGTGTGTTTTTCTCCCTTTTCTGGTACATTTCTGTTTTATGTTGCTTGGGTTCTAGCTCAGCATTTCCAGCCACTTACAAGTTAATGTGATAATCAGCTTTCACCTTATTTTTTTGAAAGTGTAAATGAATTAATGAATGAATAATTAGATACAATGGGAGAGGAATTCAGCATGTGTCCAAGTGTTGTGTTGGCACAGAAGAATAGGGAAGGCAAGAAGGGAGCTGCTGATGTTGCCTACATCAGGGTCTGGGATCTGAGGGAGACCCTGGCTTCACTGTTCACCAGTCACGAAATCTTGGGTGGGTTACTTACCTTTTCTAAGTCTCATTGTCCTTGTCTAAGAGGAGAAATATGGGATACCTCTATCATTTAACTATTACTGTTTAACAAACCACCCTAAAGCTCAATGGCTTAAAAATAACAACCATCTTTACCGTTCATGTGGCCAAGGGTCACTTAGGGCTGTCTGATCTAGTCTGGGTTTCACTCAGGTGGCTCTGTGTCTCTCATATTTCTCTCTAGTGGGCCAGCCTGGGCATATTTTCATGGGGATGACAGAAGTGCAAGAAGACAAGAAGAGATATGCAAGGCCTTTTTTAGGGCCTGGATTAAGAGCTTGATTAGGGCTTATATTAAGAACTTGATGCTATCATTTTTGCTAATATAATATTGGCCAAAGCCAGTTGCATGACCACACTCCAAGTTAAAGAGAGAGGAAACACACCATGCTTTCGGAAGGGCTCCCCGGTGGTTTGGATACTGCAGGTGGAGTGGAGGGGCAGTGAAATATTGTGCCCAGTAATGCAGTTTATTATACTCTCTTCCTGAACTATTGGAGAAATTTAAAAAGATGGTCCTTGTTAAGGTCCTTGCCTGGTATGCTGTGAGCATTTTACAGGTGGTTGGTAGGTCATATATCTTGTAAGCAATGCATAAATTGCATCTACTATAGTTGTTATAACCATTATTTGTTAGAAATGCAGACCCTTGTTATTCCAAAGAGCAAGACTCACAGGGAGCTTACCTGGAAACAGTATGTGAAATAGGCTGTGTTTGGATGGTAAAAGGGGAGTTTACTCATTCAAGAAATATTTATTGAACACCTATGTGCCAGGCACTGCCCTAGGCACTTGGGGTACCTTTGAGAATGAAGCAAAGATTCCTGTCCACGTGGAGTTTACATTTCAGTAGGGGAAGATGTATGCATAAGCAACATAAAGATAAGCAACTGATCTAGTATGTTGATACTATGAAGGTTGTAGAGGAGGGTAAGGGGTTTGGGTATGATGCTGGGGGGGCAGGTTTCAGGATTCAGTAGGGTGGCTGGGTGGGCTTTCTTGAGAAAATGAGAGCAAAGACTTGGAAGAAGATGATGGAATGGGTCAAGCAGAACTTGGGGGAAGAATATTCTAGGCATGGGAACTCCAGAGCAAAGGAACTTTGGTAGGGATGCAGAGTGTGTTTGAGCAGCAGCATGAAGGACAGTGTGACTGGAGACCATGCAAGAGGGAGGGGAAGAGTAATAAGGGTTGAGGTTGGAGAGGTCACGAGGAGGGCCTGGTAGTTCATTGTAAAGGCTTCAGTTTACTCTTAGTGAAATGTGTGCTATGTGCTACTGGAAGGTTTTGAATAGACACATGACTTGATCCTGAGGTCAAATGCCACAAAACTTCTGTTTTTTTTTTAAAAATTAATTTATTTGAGAGAGAAAGAGAGCAAGCAGTGGGGAGGAGCAGAGGGAGAGGCACAAGCAGAATCTGTGCTGAGTGTGGAACACCATGTGAGACTCAATATTATGACCCTGAGATCATAACCTGAGCCAAAATCCAGAGTTGGATGCTTAGCTTACTGAGCCACCCAGGTGCCTTGAGAGTTCTGTTTTAAAGCACGTGGCTACTATGTTAAGAATAGCATCAATAATACAGGAAGGTTGTGAGAGCACTCAAGGAAGGAGGCAATAGTCAACTGGGCTTGGATGGTGACAGCAGAGGGGTGAGCATCTTGAATTTGGATATGTTTTGAAAGTAGAGCCAGTAGAATGTACTGGCAAATTAGATATGGGTGTGACAGAAAAAGACAAGTCAAGGTTGATTCCATGGTTTTTCACTTGAGTAACCAAGATAGCACTGGGGAAGAAAAAAATTAGGTGTTCAGTTTTGGACATGTTGAGTTTGAGGGGCCTTGTAGACATTCAAGTGGACATTTTCAAGGAAGCAGTTGTAGACACATATCTAGGAATCAAGAGAAAATCTAGATTGGAGTGACAAATTTGGGAGTCATTAAGCTCACAACAGTATTTGAAATCACGGACCTGGTCATATGAGCAAGGGGTGATTTTTCGTGAAAACAGCACTGAGGAGGTACCCCCAGGGGACTCAACATGTAGAGAGAGTGTGCGGTCCTAAGAGGTGGACAGTGTGGTCAAATGCTGCAGGTAGGGCAAGTACAATGAGATTGGGAATTGATGGGTGGATATAGAATGTGGAGGTCACTAGGGATCATGACAAGAGCAGTTTGGGTGGAGAGGTGTTTATAAAAGGTAGACTGGAGTGGGTTTAAGAAAGAAAGTGAGGAGAGGGATTTGAAAGAGAATAGATAATCCTTTGAGGAGGTCTGTTGCGGAGGGGAATAAAGAAATCGGTCAATTGTTAGAGAAAGGTGAGGTCAAGAGAGTTTTAATGGCAGGCATAATGGCATGTTTATGAGCTGATGGTAATAATCCAGTAGAGAGTGAAAAACTGATAATGCAGAAGACAATAGGAGAAAGGTTAGTGATATGGAAACCACCAAAGGAACTGCTCAGGCTTTTCCGGCTTTTTACTCCTGGTGTTCCTTACCCCACAGGGATGTTCATTATGTTATTAAGATTCTCTCCTGTCGGATTATTGCATCAAGTCCCATCGGTGGTTTCAGTGCCACCATCAGCATTAGTGTTTCCTCTCTTGTTGTTTGTCATCCCTCTACTCAGGGCACAGCAGTACTGGGGCATTTTTCATTTTCTAAATATGGAACCCTGAACCATTTCCCAGGCTTTCCTTTGTGGCATGGACAGGACAGTAAGAAAGCAGAATTGGGCTCCCTGACCTCAGTCCATGAGGACATGTAGACAAACTCTGTTTTAAAACACCGAGGCTGTATTCAGACAATCTGGGACCAACCACGAGAGAAAGAGATAAGGAGGCCCAACGGCTTTGGAGATTTTAATAAGTGGATCAGATGAGTGCTGTTCTATACAGAAGCAAGTTGGAGGGAGTGTATTGGGAGGAGTGGCCTCTCTCCTTTGTCTGTGGCTTCCCACTAAAGGATCTTACTTTTATCTTTAATTTTACTGAACTGACATCCAGATCCCACCCCACAGCCTTCCCATGATCCCCTGGCCCTGTTTGAAATAATTCTCTACGTCCTAGGTGCTGTTTCTCCCCCAGACCCACATGGGTTGTGAACTTTCTGAAGCCAAGGTCTGTACTTCTCATATGCACCAGGGCAATAAGCTCCTTTCGGGAGCAGGACAGTGGATTGATAAATACTAGGCAATTCTCAGATGGGGGATGGCAGGGATCAGCTAGGAGCAAAGCCTATGAACTGGAAGAGGTTTCAGCCCCATCTTTAAGTAAGTTGGCAGAAGGACAGAATGGGTCTGATGGGGAGATTTCATTCCAACCTTCTGTACCAAATGTAAAATATGGAGGCTGGAGTGTGATCTTCGTGATCTATTGATATATTAGGGGTCAGAGTTCTCTCTTCTGTCTAGTCAGTCTATACCTGGCGCATGGTGGTCAGCCTCTCTGAAGGGTAGTTAGCTTTCCTTCTCCGGGGACAGTCTACTGGAGGATAGTGGTTACTAGCTAGAGATACTATGGATGGGCCTCCTACATTGCTGTAGATGTTCCTTAAGGACGCTGTTGCCTTTCTGTGATGTGCCCAGCCCAGATGGCTGGGTGAGTGATAGCTTCTACTGCTTCCCCCCACCCCATCCCTCAGTACCACCTAGCCTGGAACCCTGGAATCCTAGGGCTGCTGCTCACCTGTCCTGAGTCTGCAGCTGACTTCTACATTCCAGGCTGCGCACTCCCATGACCCCTATCTGAGGCCTGGGACACAGGGGACAGCTACAGGGAGTGGTGTCAGGAAGAAGACAGAAGCCATCTTTCCACCACACCCAATGCACAAGAGGGTAGTTGTGCTCTGACCCGGCTGATTCCAGGTGTCACATGAGTGAAAAGCCACTAGCAGATGCTTGTGTCTGGGTCAGTGAGGTGAGTCTTATTTTCTGTCTATTTCCCCTCTCAGTATTATCACTAAATGTTGGTTGATACCTACATCCACACTATGAGATCATAAGACTTTGAACTTCATTAAAATGCACGTATCCTGGAAAAAAATAGATATTTTTGTCTTTTTTGACTTTTTTGACTCCTGAGTGTGCATAAGTATGTGTCAGTCTCCTGTTGAGGGGAGGGTCCTGAAAGGTGTAGTATCTTGCTGTAGGAGAGAAGAAGCAAGGGGAGGAGGAGAGCCCAGAAAGGAGTGGGGAGGGGGTATCCCCGAAAGAATGTTTTCCACTCTGCATTCTGTGGCGGGCGAGCTGTATGCACCTGTTGCTCCCCCGGTCTCCACCCCTCCTCACACAGCAGCTCCCAAAAGGCCTTCAGTCTCCAAATGACACCCTCATCAATAAGCTTGCATTGCAAAACCACATTTTGACAACACATTTCCCAAATTTAGTCCCCTAATCCACTCCCAGAATATATTATGCTTTGCACCCAACAGATGGATTAAAAGCTTAAATCTTCTGCTTGTTCGGAAACTAACCAGAAACCAAAAATACAAACACTCACACCCCTGCAGGTGTGAGTGCAATGTTGGGGCGGGGAGGGGTGAAGCAGGGGTGTACATAAGGAGCAGGCAGGGTGCACTTTGGGGAGGAGACAACTGTGGCAGACAGTACGGAGAGATCAGGGCATCCTCTGGGCTCTCAGCAGGCTTGCGAAGGGCATGCAGCTGCTTTTTCCAGATCCCTGTCAGCTTCTCTGATGAAGGGATCTGTGTGCTAGGAGGGTGTGTATGGTAGTATGAGGTCCAAGGCACGAGTCTGAATCCCTGAACGTGGGGGCTGTCAGGGGATCTCGGCCACACTCTCTTCTACATAAATGAGGAGAAAGAGGCCTAAACTGGGGCATCAGCCCCACAACCTGCCCCCGCCCCGACCCCCAGCACCAGATTCAGAACAAGATTCTGGACTCCAGCCCAGAGCTTGCTTTCCTCTGCTAGCTGCTTTTGGAGCATTGTGTGCTTTGAGGGTTTCCCTCTTTCTATTTTCTGGGGGTCCCAAGTTACCATCATATAGGAGACCACATCTCATCTCCCCTTTGTGCATAAAATCTTCTGAAATCTCTGTGAATAGAGATTATTTTGAAGGCCTGTGGGGGAAGGGGCTGCATGAGAACATGGGGTACTAGGGGACATTGATGGGGAATGCAAGGGAACACCCCAGAACTGGGTCATTGGGGGAAGTAGAGAAGATCCCTGGGGTTCCATGAAAAATTTCAGAATCCCTTCCCCATTGTCTTATTTTCTCCTTACCATTGAAAAATGGCTCAGAATGCAATAAAAACAAGGTGTTCTAATTAAACAGATTTGTTTACATGTTGTGGCATGAAAAACTAATTCAATCTGATATACTGTACATTGCTGCTATACTTTTTCCCTTTTCCTTTATATAAAACTGCCCATTTAAAAATAGTGTTGTACTTAAGCATCTTAAATAGTGTCCTTGATTAAAAGAAGATGAGCAATTTTCTAGTTCCCACAGCTTTCAAAGGATGTGTCGATGGGGTGGGAAAGAGAGCAGCTGGGGTCTCCATGATATTCCTCTTGACATTTCTCCGGACAGTTCTGGCCATTTTATGACCAGAAACATGTGTGCACAGTATTGCCAGACCAGAGCCTTAGGTGAGCTTTCTACTGTGACCGAAGCATAGAGGCCAAGGGGGCTGGGAGCAAGTGGTGGCCTGCTCTGGGGCCCCTGCACCTGGGAAGGAAGAGGGGCCATCAGCACAGGTTGGCAGTGGTCCCAGCCCTCTCACACAGTCCCAAGTGTCCTGGGGGAAAGCTCAGAGAGAGGAGTTGGTGTGGAGAAATAGAAGAATATTTGTAACATTGATGATTGTCATAACAAAAGCAACATTTTGTAGGAACAAGTGGGAGGATTTTAGTTATTATAAAGTGAACTTTCTATCAATGGAGATCATCCAAGAGAGGACCCAGATGAACCTATGTCATCCCCCCTCTGGGGATGTCTGAGCAGAAGCCAGCCTACCAGCTTTCCAGGATTTTCTGGAAAGAGTCTTTATTTGGCCTGGCTAGTTTCTTCCCACTCCTAGATTCTCAGAGCTGGTAACAACCTGGCAGTTTTTGGAGAACAGGGACTCTGTCTTTCTAATCCTTAGTCCTGTGCCTTAGGCTGTACTGCGTGTGTGTGTGTGTGTGTGTGTGTGTGTGTGTATTCGTAGATATGAATATGAATTGGGAGCATCTGTTCTGGGCATGTTCCTTGTTTGTTCTGACCTCCTTTTGCCTTCATTCAAGCTGTTGCCTTCACCTGAGAAACCTTCCTACATCCACTTATTCTACTAAAATGAAACCAACCCTTTGAGCCACTTGGACCCACACTCACCTTCCCTGTGTTTTCTGTGTATTCATTTTTTACATTTGTGCCCAGTTCTCAGCCATGTTACTCAACCATTCCATGGTTCTACTTGGTTAATGCCTTTTGACACAGTCTTTTCCCCCAATTATATTGTGCCTTCTTTTCCTGTCTTTTCAACAGCGCTGTGTGTTGTTCTGGAGAGTCTTGAGTGGTAATAAGGATATCTCCACTCCTCTCTCCCTCCTTCTTTCCCTCCCTGCTTCCTTCCTTCCTTTCTACTCTGTCCATTCTATGAGTGTCCAATAGACATATCACCTGAAAGTTCCATGGCAACTCAAACATGAATGGGGTGGGATTTCCCTGTGTTGTTATGTGCTCCTGGAGAATATCAGCCCTGAGTGTTAATTTGGGGCTTGGAGAGAGAAAACCCTTGGATCCGAGGGGGAAGGCAGCAGGTCTGCCAGAGCAACACAACTTCACCTTGTGGTCTAGTGATGTTACCTCTTTGCTTCGTTCCCTCCTTGCTGTTTTCTACCCTAATGCACCCTCCACCACCCAGATAGCCTCCCTCCATTAATAGAAATGTCTTGCATTAGTGGTCAAGATAAAAGTGGGGGAAAAGGCCTAGACTCTCTTTGAAGGTAGAATGGCTCCCCTGGACCTCAGCAGTCTGTATATGTTCAGTGGGACAGTGATTTCAAAAATAAAGGCCAGGAAGGGGAAAAGGTGCTCCCCCAGTTTACCTATAAGATCTCTTCACACGTAGGATCTAGAGAGGGCTTCTTGGCATCCCAGATTCTCATACCCAAGTATTTAATGGTTGTGCTGATTTATTTCTTCAAAAAGACTTTCTGAGATCTCACTGTGTGCTGGACACCGTGCTGGGTGTTCTGATGTTCTATCCTATAGTTCAGAACATTTGGTCTAGCCTAAAATTCCACTCTTCTTCTACCAAGCCCAGCTAAACTAGCATTCTCATCGTACAGCGCCTTCTACTGGTCTCACACCAGTATCCTGCCTGCAAACACTGGTTCCCTCAATGGGATGCTTTCTTCTTCTGAGCTACTCAGACTCCATGTTCTGAAAACACAACTATAATGCTTGTGTGTTTCTTGTCTCTCCCGCTGATCATGAACTCCTTAGAAAAAGGCCTGGTTATTTCTTTTTTTCTCATATCTCCTAGAACTTCTTAGAACATAGGTACTCAAACAAGTGCCTGTTTAGGGACAAATGAGTCATTACATTCCCAAGGTCAGGGTGCTGGGACCTGGGCTTAGAGTTAAACTTTAAATTCAGAGAGAGGGTTCAAACCTTTCTCTTTTCAGGGGGCTGTGCCACCTTGGCCAAGTCACTGCCCTTCCTAACTTGCCAGACAGAAATGATTGTACCAGTTCCCGTACTTCTCTAGATTTCACTTTCATTCTAAAAAAAAAAAAGTGGAATTATAGTAGTGATTTTGTGAGGATTCAGTAAAATCTCATATGACAAAGCATCTCACTCTACTCATTTGAATTAAATCTGGAGATAAAATTAGGGGCCCAGTACTGAAAACTTACAAGCTGATTTAAAAATATGAAAACTATGTATATTTACTACCATGGCTAATAGATATCATTTGTTGAGTACTGCATAGAAGAGTTTTATAGATATCTTATTGAATTTTATGTAACAGGCACAAATAGCCCTATTTCACAGAGGAAGAGACTAGTCCTAAAGGTTAAAGAACTTGCAGGAAGTCACAGAGTGAGAAAGTAGCAGGGTCCAAATTATACTCAGGGCTCTGCTCCAAGATCAGAGCTCCTCATCCTGGCTGTGTGTCTTGCCTTGATGGGGCTTAGGATGCCAAAGGTGTCTCTAGGAATTCACCTGTCCCCTTTCATGTGTGGGTGGACCTGCTTGTCCCATACTATCTCCGAGAGGTAGGCTTCTACTCTGGAGCTTTCCTTCAGAGCCCTCAGGGCTGGAAGGTGTGGACAGCTGACAGGAGGAGGGAGGAGGATTTCTTCCCTTGGTTATAGCCTCAGCCTCCAGTTGAACTCCTGGCTTTGTCCTATGCTCTAGGAGGGAATCCTGATAAAATCTCAGGGATGTAGACAGCCACCAGAAGGTCCTCCCAGTGGTACATATACACAGGGGAAGGGACATGGTAGGATGTCCAGGGATTTTGGAAAGAGGTTCATCAAAGTAGCTAGCCTGAGTGTCAGAATGGCAGGAATTTTGTAACAGGAGCTTGATTTTATTAGTAACAGATTGACTCTGACAAAACACAAATTCCTTGGTGACAGGCTGAGGCAGTGTAACATTTTGAGTATAATCTTGTGCATGGATCTTAGCCCCTGGTTGGTATTATTGGGGCTGGCAGACCCCAGAGCCAGAGTAGACCTTAAGACAAAGCTTGCTTTAGGCAAGAACTCATTTTTGTTGGGAAGTGGACTAGTATACACCAGAGGTTCAGGGATTGTTCAAACTCTGGACAAATTCTTCCGAGTTCAAAGTGACACCTGCTTAGATCTCAAGCAAAATTAGGTACCAGCAGAACCCAGTGTCCTAACCTCTGTGAATCTGGAAGAGCAACAGGGCATTAGGGAGAGGAGAGTGTGAAGCTAAAAGTAGAGACCAGGGTCTGGGACTCACAGTGGGGAGATGTAAGTCTGAATAGAGCACCTGGGACACACTCTCACAGCACCCACAGAGGGCATGAAATGAGTCCGAGGGACGGTACAAGTCACCCTCTCCCCTGTGTTTAAGGGATGCTGACCCACAGAAGCTGGGCAGGATTAGAGCTGCTCTGAGGCGTGCTCACAGACTGAATACCATTCTCAGAGAACAGGAATCAGAATGAAGGCACAGGCCTGTCTGAGGTTCTCTGACAGAGGGAAGGGGAAGGGATAAGGAGGACAGACACATGCAGTCCTCACCCAGTCGTCTGTATTCGCCACCTGCTTGTTGGGTGGTTAAGCTTGTAGCTCTGACATTAGACCACCCTTTTTCAAAGGTCACCAGCTAGTTGTGCTTATCTATTATTACCTACGTGGTTCTTAAGAAATAATATATTATTGGACTGCGTGGGCTCAGCACGTAGTGGTTCTTGGGTCTCAGTGGTTCTTGGGTCTCTTGTGGTTGTTGACATATGGTGTCTGGCCCTGGAGTCAACTGAAGGCTCCACTTGGTTGCATGTCCAAGATGGAGGCTTTACTCACTCACCTGGTACCTCAGTGAGGATGGCTGCCGTGGCTAAGGCCTGGATGAGCCTCATTTCTTCCGACCTAGCTTCTCTGTGTGACTAGCTTGGACTTCCTCACAGCATGTCAGTGTCGAGGTAGCTGGACTTCTCACTACTGGCTGGCCTCCCCGAAGGAAGTATTCTAGGTGGCTTGGACAGACACTGTAAGCTTCTTGTGATCTAGCCGTCAGTGTCACAACGGCCGCTCTTCAGCAGCTCTCCTGCCCATCAAAAGCAAGTCAGACCCAGCCTCGGTTCAAGAGGTTGCATCCACACAGTGGTGTGCACACCGATGGGGCCATTTTGAAGACTAGTTACCACATATCATACCAGCTGTGTGAATAATAGACAAAATGTAGAACACCCCGAGCCTTGGATTCCTCAGCTGTGGAATGGGAAACTATAATGCCTAGCTTCCCAGGGTTGCTTACATATTAACATATTGATGCCACAGGATTCCCATAGTGACCGGCACGACGGAGGGGTTCAAACACAGTTGGCGCTTCTGCACTGTCTTGGCTGAGCATTTGATTTTCTCTCTAGTATTTTAATACATCTGTGTCTTGTTATCCCAGCCAGGCTGTAAGCTCTTTGAGGTCAAAGATTATCTTATAGCTTTCTTTAAAAATTTCTTTTCGTTACCCTCTATAAATACTGAAAGAATCTGAGTAGTAAAAAAGAGAGAAGAGAGCTGGGGACCCTGCAAACAAGCTTGGGCATCTTACAATTTTCTCTAGGCTCAGCAGAGCACCCAAGCTCTTGGAGATCTGACCTTTGCCTTTTCTGGAAAAAAACTAATAAGTTATCCTAGATTGTAGAGGGGGCATTATTAATCTAGTTAATAGATTGCACTGTTTTTATGAGGGCTTTAGCCCATTAATTGTTTCCATGCGAATGGAAGCTGTTAATTACAAATTAATCTTATCTTTTTGTTAAGGCAGGGCCATCAGTGCCTCCACTTGGCAATACTTGTTGGCACTTGATTTGAATCAATGCTTATACTTGAAAGTAATAAAACTGCATTTCTTTAAAGATAGTTAATAAATCAGATCTTCATTAATGCAGATAGGCCAGACCCCCTACTTGTCTAACTTAATGAGGTTCTAATTCATTACTGTGATTCATGTGTCCCCCCCCGGGGATGGTGGCCAACAGGGCAGGGCACATAGTAGGCAGTTCATAAATTCTATATTTTCCAGGTTCTCCCACAGTGGGATGCTGTCCACTAATCTTTCTCTGGATCATGGAGCATCATTTAGGTCCTCACCAGCCTCCGTATCATTTTCCAGATGGTCCTATGGGACCTCAAAGTGGAAACATGACCTCCTAGCGAGGGCCAGAGCTGGGAGGTCTGTCTTCCTTAAGAAAATAAGGGTGGGGGGGCATCAGAATCATGTTGGGTTAGTGTGATGGCATATTTAACTGGTGTTTGGACTCTGTTTGTGGCTGAAGCAGTTGGATGGGGACTGTCTGCCCTCTTTGTGCCATCTACCTGAGCATGGTGCATATGCAAATAGGCAAGGGGACCCAGATTTTTCCCTGGGACCCATTAGAGATCCATTTCCCAGTGATCGCTCTAAACCATTTCTCAGTCTGTTTCTTTTTGTAGGCAGGTTTCCCTTTGTAGGTGAACTAGTTATTTCTCATCATATTTATTGCCAGCCTGGGACTGGGCCTCCACCTACCTCCTTCCAGCTACTGGGATCTCAGGAGCCAAGCCCTGGCTTCCTTTGTTTAAGGAACAAGTGCGGGCCAACAGGGGCCGGGGACTTGCCCATGCTTGCCCATCCCTCCCCATCCCACCCACCGGCCTGGCACCCCGAGGGGTCCAGATGCACAACCAAAATATGGGGTGGGGTCTGCAAAAGTGGGTGGGAAAAGGGAGACATGGCTTCTGTTTTAGATCTGGGGAGCCGGCAGCGTGATGAAACGCTTCCCTCCGTGCCGCTGAATTCATTTCTTTAAAGTTCCACTGTGCACAGAACCATTTGTTTCCACATTGTTTTTATTAAACAAGAAAGGCGAGCTTTATTACTGCGCAAATGAAAGCAGCCGGCAAAGACAGATACTTCCCAGATTCTTATTAATCTCCAAGAGTTATGGGGCCTCTGAAGTCCCACAGAAATTAACATACTCCACAGAATTCTCTAAGCAAGTCGCCCGGTGCTGCTCCTCTCCCCTGCGGGCAGTGATCGCTGCCCTGCCCCAGCCAGCCCGGGGAGGCTCTCTGGGCCTGTCCGCGGCTCCCACCCTCCCACACGCTCTCACATGACACCCACCATTTCTTGGGTTGCATGTGTGTTAACCTCATGCTTCAGTGCACAGTCCTGGATTGATTTGTACACCTATTCTGGGCATTGTCTGGAAATGTGGATTTAGGTGTCGTTCTATTCACTTCCATACACAATTAAATATGTATGGATTATTTACTATTGTAGTATGGGAGAGTCTTGACATCTGTGAGATTATATCCTGAGGCCTTTGTGAATCTCAAACGCATGAGAAACACAGTCATGTATAATTCTCTCTCTCTAGAAATGCAATACAGCGATCACTCATTCATTCTACAAATATTTACTCAGCACCGTCCATGAGTTGGCCAGAGTACTCTATACCCTCAGATGGGGAGGCTGGGAGTCATGAGAGAGTTTGAATGGAGGAATGACAGGATCTGTCTTATGATTTTAAGTACAGTAGCCACTGTGTTAAGAACAGACCCTAGGGGTCAAAGACTAGAAGTAAGTCATCTCGTTCAGAGGATGTTGCAACAGCCCAAAGGAGAAGGGGTAGAATAGGGTAGGCACGTGGTGGCAAGCAGAGGAATTCAAGACATGGTAGGAAGATACAGATGGGTGACTGCCATTGATGACTGCCATTGCTCCTTCAGATTCCTCGTTGGGGTGAAGGGGCCTCTGCACGGGGGAGAGCTGCTGTGCTTGGGGGAGGGCGGATGCTGGACAGTCAGCTAGACTCCCTCACCAGGTGCATCACTCACCCGGCCTTACTGGGCCCTGAATGGAAATCAAATCCCAGCAAAGTGCTGGCTTCCTGTTATGTCCTAGGATGTTGGGGTCCTTTCAGGCTGTCAAAGATGGCGTAGTAGAATCTGTGAATATGAGGGTCTGCTATATCTAAGATTTGGATAGCACATATTAATTTAAGCATTTTCAAGTTGGTTTCCATTAAAGAAGTAAAGTAGCTCAAGTGCTAGTTTATAGGTGAGAAGCAAAGGCTTTGAGAATGTAGGTGAAGTTTTTCAAAGTTACAAGGTAATTAGATCTCAGGTTAAAGCCTGTCTCTCCTGCATCCAAGTGTAGTTTTTCCCATGGTTACGATGTGTGAACTTCTTTCTGTGATCCTGCTCTGCCCCGTGTGGGCATTGGTGAGAAGGAAAAAGCAGTGCCACGGGAGATCTGGTCCTTGTCCTAGAGGAGCTAAGAGTTTCTTTATGGGTAAGACTCATATGAGTTTCTTTATGGGTAAGACTCATACACATGCAAATCTTAAGAAGGAATGTGTTCCAGAATGGCACCATTTAGAATTTAAAGCAGTGTTTGATCAGATGATAGGGTTGGGGTTATGACTATAGGTACCCCCAGCCCTTAAGAAGTTCATCCCCATGGAATGTTCCATGACAGAGGTTCCAAGGCAAGGTGTCTATAGGATTAGGTTGTGTCTATATGTTTGCCAGCCAGTCAATGTAGTTTCACAATTTTTGCTCTCTCATCTCATGTTCCATCCTTCCTACCCAAACCATTTGGCTCAAGGGAAGCCATTGGCCATAGATCATTCTCACAACAAGCTTGTTTCTGCTATCAGTACCTTTGATTTCCTTGGACCTGGTCCCCCTTGGAGGGAGGATCCATATGCTCACACCCTCTTCCCAGAGAAGCACCAGCTCCACTGCCCTAAAAAGTCACCCTTTGCTAGAGTGAGTTTGGGTATAAGAAAAGTCTGGAAAAGCTCAAGTTGGGAATGGGACACAGGAGTGTGAGGGGAGGAAAAATTTGTTTCTTAAACACCTAGACTTGGGCATTTCTAGATGCTTGAAAGAGGCCACTGCAGGGTGAAACCATAAATCAATTTCTATCATGGAGGAGTGACTGGATGGCCCTTGTTCTCCTAAGGCAGGAGATAGAAACCAATCCAGAGCATTGTGAGGACTCCCCAGAGGGGCTCTGAGAGATCCCACTTGTTAAGATGTGGAAGGGTGCCAGGGTACAGGTGAATTAAAAAGAGCCGTTTGGCTCCTTCCAGGTAGAGCCCAGGAACAGAAGGGGGGCTTCTCATCCTGCTTGGGGGTGGCTGCCTGGTGCTGTTGTTTCCTTTGAAATGGTCCCCCTTGCTGGGGAGCACATCAGACCCTGAGCTCTGTGCAGTACAAATTGGAGTGGGAGTCAGGAAGTTTAGGACCCCTCTGTCCCTGTGCCTGGCACTCCAAATGAAGGCTGAGCCAATGCTAAGTTTCCAATAGCTCTCTGCTTCCCTCTGTCTGGGGGGCTGAAAAGAAATGAGGTGTGTGACCTGTAGGCACTTTGGCCCTGCAGTCTTAACCTTTGGCCCAAGGCATGGCTGTCCGTCAATACATATATTATCCAGGATGAACGCGTGGAGGCCCCTTTCTCAGGCATTGTCACAGTTTGGGAGTGAGGTTATCAGAGTCTTTCCAGGGGAACATCATGGAGGAGATTGCGGGCTGGCATGAGGGGAGGTTCCTGGCGCAGGGTTCTGTTGGTGAGTGCAAGTCTGGGTGGGATACATGGTGTGTGTGTGTGTGTGTGTGTGTGTGTGTGTGTGTGTGTGACTTGGTGGCTGAAGCAGCATCTAGGATTCCTACGGGATCCCCCAAATCAAGCAAGATTCTAGAGATCGTTTGAAGAGGGGGGCCTCAGAGACCAGTTCTCTCTTCCTACATTAAGCACATCCCCAAGCCCTCTGAGTCTTGGGGCATGATCAATTGTAGCTAGTGGATTGGCCAGGAAGGACTATTCGACAGTGACATTTGCATATGCGGCCTGACATTTTCCTTCTCAGTGATTCAATTCTTTTTCTCTTCATTTTTGCTTATTGTTATAGTCCCTCCTGTGCATTTAGGTCCATGAATACAGGCAACTCAGCTAGTCATGCTGGCATTCTCTCTCTCTCAGTGCTGGTTGTTTCCCCAAGGCCCCCTCTTCTCTTCCCTTTTCTTGTTCTCACATGAGGGCACCACACCAGTGTGGCGCGGCCTGATTCAGCAGATGGGTTTCCTGAGAAGGACTCCCCTCTGCCTCAGGTACACTCTGCTCCCCAGTGGTGAGAGTATATGCATATGGGGTTCCAGCCCTGGAGCAGGAAGGAGAGGGCACTTGGAAAAGGCCAGAATGATAGGGCCTCATGCCCCATAAGAGAGACTGGAGAGAAATGTGGGCTCAGCTGGCCCTCCGGAGCCCTGTCTCGGTGCCGGACCTACCTCTGTAACTTCCCCATGCACAGGACTGCTGAGAGGGAGACAGAGATGGGGATGGAGGTAGCGGTGCCATGGCTAGAGAGGGGGAAATAGGGAGGAGGAGGGGAGGGAGGAGGAGAAGAAGATGGAGAAGGGCATGGGGAAGAAGGGGAAATGGAGGGGAAGGGAGAGGAGAGGGAAGAAGACATCTGGAAAATGCTCTGAACCTAGAATCAGAACTTGTGGCTTGAAATCCAAATTCCGTATGTACTAATGTTCAAAGAACTAAACAAATTGCTTCTCCTTCTGAGCTTGAATTCTTCCCTGTGGCATGAGGAATCATATCATATCCTGCCAATCTAGCCAGATCAGTTGTGAAAATCAAATGAGATGATATATGTGGCATAGCGTTAAAGTCTGCTAATGCAAATAAATGCATGTGGGTGTGTGTGCAATGCATATGTATGCGTGTGTGTGTGTGCGCCCCTGCTCCTGATCAGCACGTCATTATAATTGTAGCATCATCCTCTGCAGGTGCCACATTGACTTCTGCACCTTTGCCCTCACCAGTTCCATCCGGGATAATCTTGCCATTTCTTACCATTGCCATATGCATTGATCAGAACCATTTCTCCAGCATCTGCTAACTCCTCAGGCTCGGAGGTATTCCGTCATTGCCCATCTACCGCCCATACCTCCTTTCTCTGGACTGCGAGCCCCATGATGGGAGAGAACTTCTCAGGAAGGGCGGCTCCCCAGCCCTGCCCTGTCCTCCTGTCTACTTGTCCGCTGGAATTGTGCAGTTTTAAATGTGAGCACGGGAAGGATGCTGTTATTGGCACATTTGGCATCTGTGGTATTTTTACACAGTGCCCCATGGTGTGGGTGAGCATGTGTGCAAAGACGGCAAAGACAGGTTTCTTGTTGGGGCAAGCTAATAATGGATGGCAGACGCAGGGCTGGGCAGTGCTTCCCACTTCTGTTCCGGCCTCTGATGGAGAGCGGGGCCTACAGGGAGGCTTCCTGCCTTTGCTCCAGAGACAACAGTGGCAGATTGGAAGCCCAAAGCTGTCGTAGCAAGTCAGGCTATTTTGAGAGGTGTTTCTTGACTGTTTAAGAAATAGTGGCTGAGGGAACAGAAGGGAACACCTTTCAGGGACCACAGGCCATGGTGGAACGGTTCAGATCCTGGGACAGCGACGTGGTGGTGGGGGACGTGTGGTGACATCATTACGTATTGGCTTTGCTTCTGCGTTTGCCGTACTGCACTCAGGCGAGGAGGGAGCTCAGCCCGGTCTGAGTTCTGGGCCCGTCAGGAGCCCAACTACTCTGGACTAGTGGCTGTGCCCTCTGATCTGACCTCAAGCGCACCCTAGAACTTTCTTTCTCTGTGTGTCTTGTAGTCCCAAGCAGTTTCTAACAGCCTTAAGGGTGGAGCCTATGAAGTACTGTCCTGAAACCTGTAGCCCTAGCGTATGTGAAGTCTTCTCTGGTGGTCCAGTGAACTGATAAGCACACGGAAGGGCCATACTAGAAGCATACAACACAGGTACTTGGCCAGGCGCCAAGGATTTTACACACATCACTCCATTTAATTCCTATAAGAGCGCCGTGTGGTACATACCGTGATGAGCCCCAATGTATAAAGGAGGGCAGGAAGGCAAAGGGAGGTGGAGTAACTTCATGAGGGTCACAGAGCTGAAGAACGAGAAAGCCAGGTGTGAACGCAGGTAACCCGGCTCCAGCATCCCTGCTGTTAAGCACTGAACCGGGCTTTCGTGCTGAGGTGCGTCGGTGTACGTGTGTATGTGTGCACGGGCCGGTGCGGGGTGGAGGGCCTGTGTTAGTGTGGTGGTGGGTGGTGGGAGAACTGAGGAATGGCAGGAAGGACAGAAGCCATATAAGGGAGAAATCCTGGTGGGCTTTGAGGAAAAATCTTTTTTTCAAAGTGTGTATCCCTCTAACAACTTAGCCAATTCCCACAAATAGGAATATTCCTAAAATAGACCATTTCTTCATATGCTATGTTTGCATCAACCTTGTCCCAGTCTTATTTTTAGAACTTTAAGTAATCCTTACTTTCTATTTGTTGTCTATGTTTTGAATTCTCTCAGAAAGTTCTTTCTGAGACCGCTCCTCTCTTGGGTCCACCAGAAGCGGCTGGGCACGCAGGCTGTGATGCTGAGGGGAGCAGGAAGGGACCCTGAATAACATGGCTGCTGTTAAGCCACTGTTAGCTTCCTTTCCATGCCAATTAACCGTGTGTATTCAGAACTGTGAGAAATGTGGGAGCTCCTATTCTCCTATTCTCTTTTATCTCCCATACCTCCCTGCACAGGGGCTGATATATGGTTGATATTTAATCCCCATTGTTTATCAATTATAAACTCACAACCAGAAGCAATGGCCTCTGCTTGGAGCCATCTCCAAGCTGGATTTGGTTCATGGGCAGGGTTAGGTTTGCTCAGGGACCAGCCTGGGTGGACTCCAGAGATAACTTCTCAGCTTAAGCTTTCTGTGCACTCATCCTCATTGAGGATGATGCCATTTCCAGAAAACAAATGTTCTTGTGGCCTATTGCATTTGTTCTCAGACACTCTATCGGTCGCAACACCAATACGAGACATGTTTTCTCAGCTGGAGGGATGTTGTCTTAGGGGAGAAGTTTCATATAATAAAAGTTCAGGAAACCCAGGGATATGATTTAGAAGCGATTCACTAGGTCAGAGACACAGTTAAATCAGAAATGTGGCAAGGGGAGAGGAGAGAAATCTGGAACTGTTAGTTATTTTGTCTACAAATCAAGGCAGGGTAAACTTCCTCACTTTTAACTTCCATTGAAACAATGACCATAAACAATGTGCAATACTAAAAACTAATTAAATGGCTACCCTAAATCAACAAAAAAGGGTAAATTGAATTTTAAGCTACATTTGCTCCTGTGAGATGTGTGTGGGGCAGTGTGAGGGGAAGTGTGCTTCTCTTTGTTTGGGGCCTGTCCCGGTGCTGACAATTCTAGGTCGGGCTTGGCTGATAGTGAGTGGATAAGCCTGTCTCCATGGTCCCAGCTGGCTTTAGATCTGACTGAGCAACCCCCTGGGTGTCCCCTCATCATCATGCATTCCTGAAACAACTAAAAAGTTCTTTTTTTTCCTGCTTAGCTAAATTCTACTCATCCTTATAATGCTGTCTGCTCTTTCGTCCAGTTTGCCCAGTGATCCTTCAGCATTAAGGGACAGATATTTCAATGACTGTCCCACTTACTGAGCACTGGTTACACCCAGCTTCATGAAAGCTATTCATCCCGTCTTACCATTCTTATCAGATTCCTTGTCCGCCCCTCCCCCGTCCACCCCCTGCACCCCATGCTAATCAGGAAGGGCTAGCCTTTGCAGGAACAAAAGATTCCCAAATGCCAGTGGCTCAGCGCTACAAAGTTAAACGCTCTTGTTCAAGGATCCAAGCCAAACGGGTCTCATCCATCCAGAGCACAAAGCCTTCTTGTCACCATCACCATCAATGCTATCACAGGAGTAGATAGCATTTTCCATGGACTCATCCTGGATGTGAAACGTATCATTCCTGCTCACATTTCATTGGCCAGTTAGTAACACAGCCATGCATCTGCAAGACAGCTGGAAAGCACAGTTTTCCAAGTGTCTGGAAGGGGAGAAGAACTTTATATTGGGGGACACTATGATGCCGACGGCATCCCCAACTACACAATACATTTGTAAGAGAAGATTGGATATCTTGTATTTCTTAGCATCTCCCATGATGTTTTAGATCAAATAGGCTCTCAATAGGTGTTTGCTGAATAAGTGACGTCTTCGGTTACCCTTAATGAAGCATTTGTGACAAGATTTAGGCTAGGCATGAGCGGAGTGGAGTAAAGACTCGTAATTTAGATCTGGCTCATGGTAGATCATTCATCCACCCTACAAATACCTATTGTGTGCCTAATCTGTTCCAGGCATTGTTCCAAGCATTTGTGGACAGCATACCGAACCTCCTCCTTCCAGAACATCCATTCTGGAGAAGGAAACAGATAACAAGCAGTAATATAACAAATCAGGAAACTAAATAGTATGATAGAATGTCATGTGCTGTGGGAATAGAAGAAAAGCAGAATTCAGTAAGGGATATAGAGATGGTGGGGGTTGGGAGGAAAGCAGTTTTCAGTAGTGGGGTCAGGGCAGGCTTCATTGAAATGGCATTGGAAAATAGGTGAGATAGTGAGCCATAGCAAGTCTTTGGGGGGAAAACGCCCTGGAGAAGGGAACATCCTTTGCTAAAGCCTTCAAGATGTGGCATATTTAAAGAACAGCATGGGGGCTCCTGAGTGGCTCAGTGGGTTAAGGCCTCTGCCTTCGGCTCAGGTCATGATCCCAGGGTCCTGGGATCGAGCCCTGGGATCGGGCTCTCTGCTCAGCGGGGAGCCTGCTTCCCTTCCTCTCTCTCTGCCTGCTTCTGCCTACTTGTGATCTCTGTCTGTCAGATAAATAAAATTTTTAAAAAGAAAGAAAGAAAGAACAGCATGGCTAGAGTGAGACTGTGATCCAGGGAAGATGAGTTTAGAAAGGAGATGTGGACCACTGCATGAGGGCTTATAGGCCATTGCAAGACTTCTTTTTGCCCTGAGTGAAATGGGAAGTCCCATTGAAGAGTTTTGGTGCTAATACATATACGTATAATACATATGTGTGATACATATACATATACTTGAACCCAAAGAGGAAAACTTAGATTATTATCTCATTTGCATACAAAGATACATATCTTGGGCCTTCTTATAATGCCTCGTGTTTGTCGTTTCAGAGAACTTTCTGATGGACTGTACTGTAAAACAGCAATTATAATATAGAAGGGCTTCCTGCTACTCGCATCTCCCTCTTGTATGTCCCCTTTACGGGGGACACTGGGGCAGAGTCCAGATGGAAATTGTGCCTGCAGTCCCATGGCCCAGCTTCCCAAGGGATGGGCCTTTGGGGGACTGGATTCTCTCTTTCCAGCCTCCCAAGCAGTCATACCACCAGGCCTTCGAGAAAGAAACTTAATCAACAGAGTCAAATGGGAGGTGAGATGAGTTCCATATAATTCCCACTCTCATCGAATCTAAGCGTCTCTTAATAAAACTCACAGTTGTTGTGGGGAAGGGATATGGGACTCCAGCGTCTCCAGCCCGCTGAGCCACCACCTGCTCCCGGCAGGCGCTGCACCGTTAATCCCCGGAGCATCGTTGCTTCTTTCCCAGCCTGCTTTCCCTTCCAGGAAGAAAACAACCACTGGGTTGTGAGCTGTAGCAGTCTGTCTCTCGGGGCTGTCAGAGCCTCTGTGGCCGCTGCCTGCGTCATGCCATCAGGGACCCCAGGGTGAGGACCACTGCTCCCAGCATTCTTAGGGGATTTTTTTCTTTTTAACTGACTGACACCACACTTGCTCGTTTTCATGGCCTCAGGCTTGCTGATACTAGGGCTGTTTCTCTTACCCAGGCCAGGCTTTAGTTTTTAAAATTTCTATTACTGTCACGTGATGGTGATTTTTGGATACAAGACCAAGACTTATTAAGAGGGCTTCATGATCATCTCTTAGTTTGCTTTTGGACACGGGATCTTGAAATTTCCCCATCTTCCCAGCTCTGCTCTTACTCTGCCCAGGTGGGCTCTCTTTGGTCTATCTAGTGTGTCCCCAACAACTATTAAACACTTAGTCAACAACGATCACCTCCTCCCAGTTAGGTGTCCGGCCTTTTCTGAGAATATTAACTCTTTATCTGATGGATATGTTGACACATTCCCTTACTTGGCTCTTTCTCTTTGCTAATTGTGCAGATTACACTCCATGAGCTACCCCTACCCCATCCATTTCTGCCTTCACTGTCCCGCTAGCTGCCCTGGGATGTGAACAGCTGCAGACTGCCTCCCTCAGGCTCCCTTGCAGTCCTCGGAATGCCTTTCTGTGTGAATCATCAATGGGAGCCACTGGCAGGATGCTGGGGTGGTAGGGAGAGCGAGGTCAGGGTGTCTACTCTGCTCTCTCACTTTGGACAACGGCTCTGGCTGTTTTTCCACTCTACCTGTCTCGGTCTTCCTCCAGGACAGTAGCTCCTACTAGGTTCTGGTAACATCATTTCTCCATTCACTGGCCCCTCAGGCCCCTGAAGTTCTAAACTTTGGGTGTCTTGACATCTTTCCTTGGCTTCCTTAAATCTGCTTCTCGCCCCATCACTAAATTATTTTCAAAGCCCTAGCATGCGTGCCTTCCATTTCCTGCTGGGCCCTCACCAATACACCAATAACAGTTCTCTCTGAAGGCAGGGACAGGATTTGGCTTCGGTACTGGGGCTTCCCACTGTTACCTCTCCCAAGGTTTCTGTCCTCATCTCTTTTTGCTTGACAGTTTGCATAAGTGACTTCAGGCACGGTCAGCTTCAGAGTTGAGGGTGAAGGTCATCTACCAACTGAGGGCACTGCTGTGGCCCTCCGGCAGTGGTAGTTTCGGGCTGAAATGAGGAGGTGTGTTCACTGCCTCAGGGGAGTCCCCAGACCAGCTGGGGATATAAGAAAGCAAATACCATCAAAACAATATCAGTGATGGTCATGAAAACATGACAATTATTGTTTATTGAGCTTTTAATATATGCCAGACTTTGGGCCATGAGAGATTTCATTAAGGAGGCAAGATTTGACCTGTACCTTGAAGGAAAGAAATTGAGATACAGAGAGGAAGAGGAAAAGGGAAATGAGGACACAAATGGCAGTGCTCTATTTAGAAGTAGTGACTCCTGTTCAGAAGTAGGAACTCAGGAAGAGGCTGCCCATGCCACATGAGTCTCCATAAGGCCTTGGGCTCCAGTGGGCTGGACTGCCCTGGGCTGGGATCTAGGACATAGCTGTGGAGTTTAGCTTCCCTAGGGCACAGCTGCCTGAACTGAAAGGCTCTTCATAGCTCTTCATTAGCTCACGCTTGGATTTCCTGTTTAGAATGAGGGCCATGAGCTTCTGCTTTGCCTCCCTGCTCATTTTGTGTTGATCCGATGGGGACATGGGCTCTTGTGACCACACTCAAGAACTTATCAATCATCTGTCTAGCCATCCTTTCTCTATTCATCTACTTACTCGCTTAGGTCCATGCATCTATCTGCTTTATTCCTATCTGCACCCATGGTATAGCCACACCAAACCATCCCACAAATCTTCAGCTGTGGGCTCAGTGATGCACCTGTACTGAAGCTGGTGGACACGCTGAAGAAAATGCCCGCACAGTCGTGCCAGGGGTGGAGCCACAACCTCACTAGGTTCTCAGCCTCCCCGAGAACTGCTTTGTATGTCTATGATACCCTCTCCTTCCTAATGATTGTCATTGCAGGCCCTCCTCCTTCTTCTTTAGACATGTGCTGCCCACTCCCACCTCTGACCCTCTCACGCCCCCACATCTCAGCTATCCTCACTGCTTTCTCCATCCTTCTTGACTAGTTTCTTCCAGGCCCTGTTGCATCTCTACGCTATTTGTGTGGATAGTTTGCCTCTCTTCCTTTACCTTGCCTATGCTCTGGGGTTTGCCCTCTCATTGCTTCTCTGTCGTCTACACTGCTGTGGTCTCCCCATACCAATCCATGGAAATACACGTGGATTTTCCAATGGCCTCCAGATGACCAAACCTGAAGGATTTTTTTTTTTTTTTTTTTTTTTTTTTTGGCTCTTAGCTTGCTTTCTTCATCATCTGGCACTGATGTCGTTCTTCCTGCGGGATTTGGTAAGCATCTTTTCCTCCTGTCATCTCCAGGCTCCCTTTCATCTGCTAACCACTGTCTATAATCTCTTTCACTCCCTGTTCTTCCTTTTCTCCTTTCCTAGCTCAACTCCTAAATTCACCCTCCTCTTTCTCAGTCATGGAGTAACTGCCACAGGGGTTAGAAGTATGGACTCTAGACCCAGTTGCTGTGGGTTTGACTGTTTGAATCTTGGGCCCACTGTTTCTTAAATGGACAATTTCTCATGCTTTGCTGTGGCTCCACATTGGAATAGAGCCTTTCATACAGTTAATGTTTAATGAACATCCATTATTATTCACCCAGTTGTCCCATGCACAAACCTAGAAGTCATTCCAGACTTCTCCTTCCTCATCTAATCTAGCAGCAAGGATCTTGACCTTCTAGTTGCTTGTTGGAACTGCTTGTTTTTTGTGTTCTTCAAGCTGCCTGAGCTCAGAGGCTCATGTGGGGTTTGATTCTTAACTGTCCTGTTTGTTTACAGCTTTACCCTCCTTGATCCAATTTTATATTGCAGCCACAATAATTTTGTAACAAACAATTATGACCTTACCTATGCTTAAAATCCTACCGGAGTTGCCACTGTCTTTGGAACAATGTCCAAATCCCTTGGCATGTAGGAAGGATCTGCTTTCTCCTTCTTTCCAGTCATACTTCTTACCTCTTGCAAGTTTCCCAAAATCCATTCCATGACCCAGTCATCTAGTTTCTTGAAAATGCTCACTAGACTTGGGTCCAGAACTTCTGGATGAGACTTACTGACATTGGATGTTCTCAGACTCCACATATTTGACAAGTGCCTACCACCCTGTAAGTGTTGAATGCACTTAAAAAACTGGAAATTGTTGCTTTGGAAAATAAAACAAAACAGTGCCCAGTCCTTACTCTTAATAAAGAGGTCAAAATGAAGTTAATCAGGGGCACCTGGGTGGCTCAGTCGGGTGAATTTCTGCTTCGGCTCGGGTCAGGATCCTAGGTTCCTGAGATCGAGCCCTCCATCGGGCTCCTTGTTCAGTGGGAAGCCTGCTTTCCCCCTCTCCCTCTGCTGCTCCCCCTGCTTGTAATCTCATTCTCTCTCTATCAAATAAATAAAATCTTGGCAAAGAAATGAAGTTAATCAGTGGCTAGGTGATGTAATCCTGGCCAAGAATGCCACAGGAAGGAGGTTACATGAAGGTGCTTGTTTTTCATCTCTTTGCCTACTTTTGCCCACTATTTCTTCAGTACATCACTCACCATGCTTATTTTTTCCTAGCTTATGGAGAGGAGTGTGCCTTTGTACATGCTTTTGTGAAATGTGGGAGGAAGGATTCACCCCATTCATTCTCCATGGACACGAAGAACTTTCTTTCTCACCATAGCTGAACCAAGACCTGTGTCCTCACAAAGCAAACATCTTTTATTTAACTCTTGGGTTTCTTTTGCATGCATCTCAGATGGATCAGGTTATAAGCTTCATGGAAGGAGACATAGGAACTCCATCTGAGTCCAAGGGGAAAATGAGGAGAAATAATGACTAGTGTTGGGATCAGAGTTCCTGGGATCTAACTTCAGCAAATCAATGCATTCTCTTGGCCAAGTTATAGATCCTTTGGGTATTTGGCACCTTTAAAGTGGGTTGGGAAAAAGGATTATCAAATTAGTAGCATTAGTGTACCTTCTTCATAAAATCAAGAGGAGGCTCCAGTAGGTTATGAGCTGTGACAACACCTTTAAATCTTAAAATACCATGATGCAAAAATGGATTACCGAGGCTTGGAAATGTTATCTGACCCTCTGCTTGTTAGATTTTATAAATGATATTTTTCTTCTGAATGTGAGGTGGGTCTTGAGTGTGGGTGGTGGTAGGGGTAGGGGTGGCCATATATCTGAGGAAGGATCATGAAAGGTCGACCTTTTGAAATGAATGTTAAGAGCAGGAGGAGCCTCTTCCTTGAACTGTCTTCTCAATATTCTTCCTTCATGAATGACCCAAAACACGTCCTTGCCAGCTTTTTTCCCTTTTGGAGAAAACTGAACTTCTACAAATCTTATAATTAATTTTCTTTGAACACCACATTTAACATACTTGCTGAAAAATCTCCAGCAGGGATCTTTCCCACCTTTGTCCCCATGCACCTCTCAAACCTTGGTTCCCACTGGTTCCTAAAACCCATCTCCATTACAGCCCAACGGGTCTGATCGCTCTTGGACCCCTGGTGCATTGCTTATTGGGTTTTGTGCAGACCAGCATATGGTAGGGAATTCCAGGACACATTTCTTCAGAGGCGAAGTGTATCACTTCGCTAGGGTCAAAGAATTCCTTTTGAGTAAATTCTTAGTACCACTTTGGAATGTTGAGCCCAGAGTGGCCAGTTAGATGCCTCTTGGGATGCAAGCAGAGCTCAGCTCCCGGTCAATAAAATCTAAACAAAGGCAGCCAGTTTTTCACTGCATCTCTTGCTAACCCTTGGTTCTCTGTCTCCTCTTCTTCTTCCTCCTTTCTGGCCTCACACACCCAGCAGGGCCAGGTATTATTCCAGCAAACTTGGGTAACAATAGATATGATTGTCAGCCTCCCTGGGGCTGGCCAGGTTTTTATGAAATTAGACATATTTGTCTTGATGTTTAGGAGCGAGCATGAAATTCAAATCTGTGTGTTGGCATTCCGCGGGCCGGGCCTTTAATATTCAATGACATAACTTCATTGCGGTTTTGACAACACTATATAGAAGTTGTGCTTACCATTGAAAATTAAAGCCACTGAAAGCGTTGACAACAGCAAAATTGTGAATGCTTCCCAGCTCCTGAAGTGATTGCTATTCCAGTTTGTCTAGAAGTGCTTATTGTGTTTGTAATGCCGTCAGTTCCACTTAAAGACGACTTGAAGTCGATGCCATACAGGTAAGTACCAAAGAAATCTCCGTCTTCTCTCCTCTCTTCACTCCTCCATTGCCTCCCACACAATTTTTCCACCGAGGGTCTATTTGCATTTGGTTATAGAGCTCCCGAAACCCTCAACTTCTGAGCCAGTTGATTGCATTTCCCTTTCGAGTTCTCAGGTTAACCAGACTTTCATTTTTTCCTTTTGTTCATTTCCCTTTTCTTCTTTTTCTTTTTCTCCCACGTGAGTATCAAGGAAATTGAGTTTTAGCGACTTACTGAACAAATCCCCTGAGCGTGTGAATCACCTCCTCTTGTGTGTAAAGCAAATCTTGGTTCGGGATGGGGGGGGCGGGTTGGTGAGGAGGCTTTGGTATCTGAGGCAGGATTATGAGAAACTATCCTTTGAAACCAATGCTAAGAGTAGGGAGAGGCTACTCTATTAACTGTGACTACAGGTTAGGTTCTTAGGATGTTGAAAGATGGTAAAAAGAAAAAATAATAATTTAGTAACGGTCAGTGTGGCTGTTGGTGGTGGTATTAAAGCTAATGAACTAGCAGAGATCTCTGACAGCTTTGGTCTTAGGTTCATTGCTGGTTTGGTCTTTGAAAGAGATTTCCGTCCTGTGCCACAGTCGATATAGGATGATTTTATCAGGAAAAATTCTTTATATAAGCCTTTCCTCCTCAAGCAGGGTGAGACCCTTGGAATGTAAAAGGAGAGTGGGTAGCACTGTCTGGGGGCACTGAGAGCAGTGATCCTGGAGGGGCCCTTGTGGCAGGTGGAGGAGGAATACTTGCGGGAAAGTCCCAGCGTGAGAGAGAAGCTGTGTGGGTACCCCATCGGCAGATCTGGGGAGCCAGTGTGGGGGCAACCCCCAGACTCCAGTCCACTTTCCTCAGTACACTCTTGGTTATAATCGGTCCACTTTCCCAGGCTTCCAAACCCTATGGGACAGAGGGAGGTTTCCTACTGTGGACCACAAGAATTCCTTTCTGTTTCCAAGCAGCCCCCTTGGAGTTCAGAAAATATGAACCCCATTGCTGTGGAGTAATTTGGATGGCGAGGCCTCAGGGCACAGACATCTGAACTCCATCATGGACACGTTGTAATTCCTGAGAGCTGGCATAGTCTCTCCTGCTCCCTGAATTTTCCAGAGGACTGTGTCACTAAGGGGAGGTACCTCATCCTTAGGTAGCTTCTCAGGAGGCCCTTCTTAGAGATACCATGTTTATAACTCTTCAGCAGCCTTGACATTGAAGCATTGACAAGTTGTCTTCAAAAGCCTTCAGTCAAGTTGAAGAACATGGCTGGATTTTGTAATTTTTAAAATGTATTTAAACCAGAGAATTTTGTTTGACTTTTGTTAGGTTTCTTAGTCTCAACCCACATCTTCCCGGTGGCCCACTTGAATTTTGGCCTCATTTTCCATATGTGTCACCCTTCTGTGATTATCCATGCGACAAGTGTTATGGTCTCTTGAGTGGATTGGAGACATGGGATGAGTACTGGTGACCATGTCCTGAGTGTCCACTATCAAATTCTTTCTTTGGTCCCTGACCTCTCTTGCTTTCAAAAAAGTTGAGCTTTTGTCCAGAGCTGTGAAACATGGTATCATTTCATGGCACTTTGAATGTGACTGATTTAGATACCGAAATTTAACTTTATTTTTGTTTCCTGACATTGTTTTAAACTTTTTAAGTGGGAGCAGTTTTTCCTGTGCTGGATGAGAACTGTGGCATGTCTTATGGCTTTTCTACTTTTTTAAAGGTAACTAGATAGACCTATGACCATTATTACATTTTACAAACACAGGCTAGAGCCCATGAATGTATACCTAGTCTCATGTTATGGTCAGAACTCTGAACTGGACTTAGTATTACATATTCTTCCTTCCTTGGCTTGGACGGCTTCAGTGTGGAAGCCTGGTGAGGAAACAAGGCATAGTTCTTTGGCTCTCTCCTGTTCCTTGGCTCTCTGCTATTCTCCTTTTCCACTTGGTTACTAGCTGCTATACTGGATCTCACAAAATTGGAGGCACAGGAGGGAGGAGAGGTGAATGGTTAAAATAGTATCTGCCTGGCGAGGGTCATCATGGTCTCTGGTATTGGCCAATGGATAGAACCGATTCTTTCTCTTGAGGGTCCTTTCTTGGGATTGTTAGAGGTTCCTTGCTTGGTTCCTCTATCCTGAACATTCTGTGACCTCTGCGTTACCCTCCCCCCCGCCCCCGTCTAATCCGGTTGAATACTTGTGACATCTTTCATTGCCACAGGCATCCAGTGGTACACCTCAAGCCTCTTTCCACTCAAGACCCTCCTTCCTCCAGACAACTCTACTGACTAGAGCCAAGAATGCCCAAAGTAGCTTCTCTCACTGGCCTATGTCTGGCCCATGAGAAGCACTTGCGCATCTCTCACTTTACTCTAGGAGCAAAGGCAAGGCCTAGTGAAGCAGCCCTCACCATTGGAGTAATTGGTAACTCTGCCCTTACAGATTTCCGGGTAGGGATCAGACTCCTGGCTGCAGTCACCTTACCCTTCTTAGATGTGAGTCTGGTGGCAGTCCTCTGTTTCAGAATTCTAAGTGCAGAAATACATTTCACATTCCTGTAAGAGGTGATGTTGGAGAACCTCTCATTAGACATGGGGGGAGAAGGTAGCATTCTTCTGTTCTCCCTAAATCCTTGACTGAGCTGAGGAGTCTGAAAGTTGTGAAACCATGTTTGACTTCTTTCCTTTACAAATTCTGTGAAAGGGGTCATGTTGAAAAATGAAGCAGGAAATACCCATTCTGTCTTGTACATGCTTTCTTCTCACAAGGACCTTATAGTCTAGATGAAGAGCCAAAACAAAATGAGGAAAAAAATGAAAAAGCAATGAAGGAGATGTGACAAGTCAAGGACCTGCAAGTCCCAATTGTGCAGTATGGATGATTACAACTATAGTTCTGGTTGGGGTTGGGAGGGTGGTGGAAAGGGGGAAACAGGGTGGGCTCATAAAAGTGTGTATTCAAAGCATTCAGTTTTAGCCTTGTTGCAGTCTTTCTCCTTTTCTACTTGTAATTCAAGATTCAAACACTCTGAGATGATGAGCCAAGCTTCAAGGATTCTTCTGGCTGGGAATGGCTGGCTGAGAAAATGCATCTAGGTCCAGGGAGCTCCTGCAGGGAGGCCCCATGCATGATGAAATACATTACTTATATTAACTACCATATGCATATAAGCCTTGTCCTGTTAACCGACATGTGTTTTTGGCCGATTCCAGAGGCCTCCCGAGATGCTCGGTACATGCAGAAGAAATGAACTTGGATCAATAACATTGGCTTTGCAGAAGCATTTAGACACCCAGTTGTTCATTCAACATATAAATATATATGCCATGCATCATATCACTCCATTCTAGGCATCGTGAAAGAAAGTGAAGTCTCTCAGGTAGCTTAAGACATAAGAGGCACATATTCAAGACGTATACCGAATACTGGGGACAGTGTAATGGCGCATGAGTGTGAGGACAGTGATTACTCGGTCAGTTTAGCAGGAGAGATGCTCCTTGCTGCCATTGTCTAGGAAAACATCACCAGAAAATGGGAATCATTTATATCTCCCCCCAGATTTCATCAGCTCACCAAGACCTGGCTTCCTGGCTAGGTTCAGTCATGGCTTCTGGGTTCCTTGAATGCCCAGGTATTAACTTTAGTCAATGCTACCAAAGACTTTGACAGGGACTCCGAGTCACCGTTCCCAATACCTGAGAGGTCCAGCACTTCCAGAATATTCTGCTGTGCTCAGTAAGTACCTAGTGCATTTCCTGGCCCAGAGTAGGTCTTCCCTAAGTATTTTTGGGCTTATTGAATGAGAACCTGAGAAGGAGGGAACCTCTGGAGTCAAGCTGGTACAAGGTACCTCTGGCTTTGACCTTGACCTGGATGGGGCCCCAGAGACTGTGTTGGAAAAGACGAGGTCAAGCCTCTGGGGTGGTCTCAGCAGGACAGAGATGCTCCTAAAGGACTTCTATCCTCTGGGCATTTTTCTCCACCTTCCAATTTTTTTTTTCTTTTTTTCTTTTTTTTTTTTTAGAGAGAGAGGGAGAGGGACACCAAGCGTGCATGGGTAGAGGAGAAGGGGAGATGTGGAGGGAGAGAAAGAGAATCCTAAGCAGGCTCCAGGCCCAGGGCAGGGCCGGATATAGGGCCTGATCTCATGACCCTGAGATCATGACCTGAGCTGAAACCAAGAGTCAGACACTTAGCTGACTGCCACCCAGGCTCCTGCACTTTCTTATTCTTTATGCAGGTTTTGATTTGTTGTGTCTCTTAGGGGATTTGTTACCCAGCCTTTCTCCCTCTGAAGGAACATGACCTTGCTTGTTTTAAAACTCCCTTCAGACCGCCACTAGGGGCGCTTTGGATTGAGGTGGCCTTGGGGGTAGAGTGAGGGAGACCTCGAGGCTTCCCACAGCTTCTTGATCGCCAGAAGTTCCACCCTATGTATATACCAACTGTCCCTATTTGGGACTGTGGGCCATTTTCTCCATTTCTGCTTCAGCCGGGAAAGCTTCTGCCTGAGCTTTTTTCTGACATACTTGCCTCCCTAAGGGCATGTTCTGGGGTGATCTAGGAAGTTCCTCCTCAGCATTGGGGGTTTCCCTTTCACTCTGACCTTCTTCACGAGGGCACTTGTGTTCTCTCTCCCCTTCGAGTCAGCCAGTGAAGTTCCTGGGTGGTGGAGGACACTTCCCACAGAGCATCTGCCTTCACTCCTGTTTGCAGAAGGAAGCAAACTGTTCTCATCGGAGGTTGGGGGCCCCCTGCGAGCAGCTGGAGCGCCCTCAGGTCCCTGCAGTCACAACGTCGGGTGACTTCCCAAGAGTCACGCACTCACGCCCAAGAGCAGCAGAGACAAGCTCTGCACCGGGCCGACTTGGTTCCTCTCCTCGCTTCACAAGTCTGGAGGTTTCTGAGGTTACAGCCTGAATCTACTGTTTAATTTCTAACCTCCCATGGCTCTCAATTTAGGGCTCGCCTATGGGGTCCAAGCACTCAATTAGGGCAGGCATTAAAGGCCAGGGCTGCTTTTAGAGCAAGTGGGGAGGTGGCAGCCTGTCCCCAATCCAGGAGACTTTCATTGTCCGTGACAGCCTCCTTCAAGGTTTTTTTATTGTAACGCAACTCGATTCTTGGGGTAAAGGCGTGGCAAAAGTGAAGTAACATTCCTGAAAGCAACACTGGGACATGGGCTGAGCCTTGAAGAAATGGGGCAGTTAGGGGAGAAGGGCCCAGGATGGAGGAAAGGGAGGCTAATGGTGGAATTGAAAACAACAAAGAAAGTCTTTCCTAGTTTTTGCCATTTTGGCCAAAGTGTCCCCCATAGTGCATCACTATTCCCTCTGCAGGGTTTTAAGCCACCTGCTCTCATTTTCTAAAAATATGAGGAGCTATGCTTTATGGAGCATCTACCTCTTGAGGCAGGGAATTTTTTTATTCCTTCTTTAGAAATGAAAGGAGAATCGGCGAAGTTAATAATCTTCCCAAGGTGGCACAGCCAGTGGGTGGTGGAGCTGGTGTTAAATCCTAGTGTGTTCTCCAAGCTGGGGTTCTGTGCTACAGTCATTCTGTCGCCACTGAATGCTTCCTCCTTCTCTCTCTCTCTTTCTCTCTCTGGTCTGAACTTGGTGCTGACAAGAATTTTAAGCTAGTTTGAGAATGCTGCTTTGCCTGGACCATTCATTTGCTTCAGGCAGGATTCAAGAGGGCAGGGCACAGAAAGGGCCAGGATGTTGTCCGTGTACATTATATGAAAGACCCACAAGGACTGTAGACTCTCATCCTGTTCACTTTTTTCTCTCCCTCCTGTTCTTGGCAACTGTCCCTTAAGCCCGTCTGTTCTCTGCCTCTAATATATTATGCTGATATTTTATTACCAAACAATTACATCCACTAATTTGAAAAGGAAACGAGCAGGAAATTGCAATTATAAGAGTAAAAGCAATGCTCTTTTATTTCTCCCCTTTATGCATATGAAATATGGTTTGTCATTGCTGCAAAACAGACTTTCCTCTTCTACCATGGCTCTTCACTGCCTTGTCTTTAATAATTGAGCAGAAACGGGAGTAATAATTAGATTCCTGATAACAGAGGCGATACCCATGGGGTTGGAGATGTGGAGGCTCAGCTTGGAGCCACGGGGCCGCCACCATGTCTCCGTGGGAGAAAGCATACTTCATGCTGTTTCACTTGCGTGCCTTCCAAAGCATTCTTTACATCCATGGTCTTCTGTGTAGATTAATTATTTGTTCACAATTATTGTTTCCTATCTGCCCTAGCTAAGTTTCCCCACCCCTTTGACTTTGGGCGTGGTCAGAACTTGCTTTGGTTAATGGACTATGGATAGTTGTGATGTTCGCCTCATTTAATTGAGCAGAAACTTTCAATGTGCTTGCATGATTTGGCCCTGCTTCCCTTGAGCGATGCTCAGGATGGCGGCTGCTCCGTCGAGGTCCCTGAGTGATTACGGGGCACAGAAATGCCCTGCTGACTCCTGATGGGTGTACGGTGCGAGCAAGAAATAAACGCTTTCTGTTTGAAGCCGCTGAGATTTGGAGCTGTTTTTTAATCACAGCGTAGCCCAGCCCACCCTACCGATATATCTGTGATCTCATTTGGTTCTCATTATATCCATGGGATAGAGAAAAGGTTGATCACACCGGGTGGTGTGGGGGAAAGAGCGTGTGCTGTTGAATCAAAGGGATCTGGCTAAGAATGCATTTTCCATCACTGCTGGCTGGGCAGGCTTAGCGGGGCAGCCCAGTGTCTCTGAAATCCTGTTTCTTTATCCGTAACAAAGGAGCAATTATTCTTACCTTGAAGGTTCCTGAGAATCACAGGTGGTGTATGGCAGAGGCCCTGGCAGAGTGTCTATCATGGAATAAACAGCTAATAGAACATAGCTGTTTTCAAAAATATTATTTAAAGGTCTCCTCTTGACATTATCTCCACTGAGTGGATTAGAATGTTGAGGCCGAATGTGGTGCAGGGACCTGTCCACATGCACTTCCAAACAGCTGGAGTGTGAGCCTCAACTTCCGGACTCCGGGTCCAGATCCCTCTTCCCGGACGAACACACGTTCACCGAGTCCCACGCCTGGAGTGGGGCAAACGGTCCGGGGTGAGGAAGGTGTCAAGAAGTGAAAACACTGCTCCTTCTGGGATTATCCGTCTACGCAGTGAGATGAGCTCGATAATGGAGCCACCAGTCTCTCGGAAGCACACGGTATTCTAAATTTCTGACTCTGCGTGCATAGCAGTCACCCGAGGAATTTCCTAAAATGCTGATTCCCTGGACCTATCCCTAGACCTTCTACTTTAATACTATCCTGCATGGTTCAAGGAGGAAAAGACAGTGGGCTCTTGTATCAGATTCTTTCCTCTGGGAATTAATCAGATTAATTGCACGATCCTGCACAAGTCACCCAACCTTTCTGTGTTTCAGTTTCTTCATCTGCAAGATGGGGCTAATATTAATAGTTATATATTTCCTTGAGGTTCAAGTCAGGTAATAGATGTCAACCCCGCGGCACTTAGCAAGCACCCCGAGAGTGCTACCCATCAATATTCAGAGGCGGGGTGATGAGAACCACTGACCTGGAAGCTTCTCTGCAGAATGGCTCAGGGCAGCCTCTTCTTCTGCTATCCTGGCTGGGTCCTCTCTCGTGGGGATTGTTGCGACAGTGGCCTCCAGCCTTATGGGGTCTGTCAGGGGGATTTCCAATTAGGGAAGCTACAAGTGTGGGGGTGTATTTGGGTCAAGCTGTGCAACTCTGTGTGGCTCCTAAATTGCACCTGTGCCGCCTTATGTTCAGTCCTGCAGAGGCTGGCTTCTGGGAAAGACCCTCATTAGACAACTTTGCTTGGGAACCATCTCTGGCTGGTGGGGGGGTGGTGGCAGGGAGCAGCAGTGGGAGAAGTTCCCAGCCCTTGGTGTCCTGAGGCTGGCGTCAGGGCTGGATTTGTCCCCGTTGAACCGTTTCACTTCCTGCTCTAGCACTGTGACACACGCTTCATTTTGCCTCTTGCTCGTCGTCAGGTAATAGAGGATAGAATAGGTCACATTTACTACAAGAAAGGTTTTCTTCTTCTTCTTTAGCTTCCTTGAATAATTCATGTTCAACTTAGAAGGATTGAATATGGTATGACCTCCCATGCCAGCAAGAGCCACAAGTGGAAATCTGGTGTGTCGGGGGAGGCAGAGGCCAGGCTGTGGGGAGCCCTCCCAGCCTCCTGCCTCCCTATGCTGCCATGAACAGTCTGGGGAAGATCCTGTAGGCTGTCCCTCCCTTTGGTCCCACTTGCCTGTCCTGGCTCTCCAATTTTACTCACTCTTCAAGGTCCGCCCGTCAGCACCCCATCCTTGGTCATGAGGTGCCCAGGCTATGAGAAGGCAGAGGGTGTCTTTTGGAGAGAATGGAGTCCTGAGCTGGGAAGGGCTGCCCGTTCCATGGGCCCAGGAGGCTGTCGCCATAGATGTTCAGCACAAAGTTAGAGGAAGCTATAGGGTACGTCGAGGAGGGTTCCCCCAAGTAGACTTCTGGCCAGCCTTCGGATTCCAGCTCTGTGACTCCTTGGGGGTGATGACCGCAGACAATTCTTAATCTTCCTATTGCTTTCCCACAGGAAAGATGAGAACAGTGTGGTCCTGAGGAAAAAAGTGAAAACAGAAAATAGAGGAACATAAAAGCACAGGAAACATACCCAGAAACAATTCTGAACAGGGTCTGGTGTTTGGTAATCTCTCAATTAACATTAGATGTTAGTATTATGTATCCCTTAGATTCAAATTTGAAGTTTATGATGAAGTATAGGTTTTATTGTATTTTATTTGTTCAATTAAAAATTAATTTTAATTACATAAGGAATTCATGAATATTTTTTCCTTGTAAAAAACTGAAACATTACACTGAAAACTACAATTCATTTTGACTGCCCCCATTCCTGGTTCCTCCTCAGGATTTCCTGGGTTTCAGTTTGGTCTACAGACTTCTGGGAATATTTGTTCAGATTTTATTTATTTATTTAGGGGAGGGGAGGAGCAGAGGGGGATGGAGAGGGAGAGAGAATCTTAAGTAGAATGCACAGAGCACATAGTCAGCACTGAGCCTAGAGCCCCATGCAGGGCTCTGCTAGGGGCTCAGCTAGGAGCGGGGACTCCTCACCCCGAGATCATGACCTGAGCTGAAGCTAAGAGTGGGAGGCTTAACTGATTGAGCCACCCAGGCTCCCCAAACTTCTAGGATTTTTAAAAAGGCATCTACGTACATGTATGTACTTGCAGAAAATAATATAGCGAATATAAGTATCTGTCTATCTACTCTAGTCTAAATAGTATCAGACCTACATGTCCTTCTCATTCAACACTCTGTCATAGAGAATATTTTATTTCGGAACATAGAGGAGTACCCAGTCTAAAAGGACCTTCAGACTGTTTCGTGTTATGGGGATATCACATTTAATTCAGTCATTATTTAAAATTTCCCCTTACTATAGCCTGTACCAGAGTAACGTCCTTGTAGGTGTCTCCATGTACGCTTACACCCTCAGACTTTCTCGGAGGCTGTCGTTCTGTTCTCTCCAGTGGTCGTGCGTCAGTTGTGCGCAGATTACGTGCTTTCCTCCCTCCTCCTCATCCTTTTCTATTCCCTAGGTATGATTTTGTCAGTCGAGGCAATGTCAAGGGAGATAGAATTGTATTGATGTTTCAATGAGAACTTTCCTTATTCCCAATGAATTTGAGCCACTTTTACTATTTGTGGGCCGATGGCGTGTTCTGCTTTATGGATTACCTGTTGTGCTCCCTCGATGGTCTGAGTTGCTTTTCTTTTTCTTAATTATTTTTGGCAGATCTTTTAAGAAACATTTTTGGATAGTCATCCTTTCTCTGTTACATTTCATGGCAATATTTTCTCCCATGTACTGTTTGCTTTTTGTCCTATACATGTGCTAAATTTTGACTCAGTCTCTTTGTACCTCCCTGACCTTTCATGGCTTGCTGTTGTACCCTGTTTGTAAGTAGACTGCCCTCATCCTCAGCATTATAAACACATTTGCCAATGCTGGTTTTCTATTTTTCAAAATTATCAAGTCTTTCATCCATCTGGGCTTTATTTGTAAATGATGTAAAGTAAGATCTAATTATATGCCGTAGACACTGAGCTAAGGGCTTTATATGCATGATCCCAGTCATTCAAACTACCTGGAAAGTTAGGCGTACTGACACTGAAGAGATATAGTGATTTGCCCAAGATCCCAAAGGCCAATGCACAGCAGCCATCGGAAATGACGTCTATCTGTGGGATTATACAGATTTTTGCACGTCCAAATGCCTCTCCCAGAGCTCGCTGCAGGCTGAGCATTGGCTGATCACACTAACAGAAGGAATTTGGACCAGGTAAGGGAAGAGCCTCTCTTGTGCCCAGAACTCAGATGACTAAGCATCCCTAAGGGCCAGGAAGACAGGCACTATACGGGCAGCAAGACTTCTGAAAGGGAGGAAGAATCTCAGAGTCTCAGCCACATTGCTTACCTGAACCAGCTTTGGGCAGTGCTGCTCCCTAGGGTATGGGTGGGTGCCAACCCAGACAGGTCCTGCGCCTCACTGGTAGCAAATAGGTCCAGACTTTGTTCCTCTCTCTTTGCAGCAGGAAGGGTCCAGGAAGCTGGGAGCACAACCTCTCCTTTGTTACCCACTCTACTGTACCCCTGACCAGAGAGGCTCAGAATGGGGTGGGGGTTGTAAGCAGGGCGATGTAGGGAGGAGGGGAAAGGCTTTTTTGGGCATTACCCTGCAAATCTCACAGCGCCTCCCCCACCCACTCACCTGTATGGGCTGGAAGCCTGGCTCACCTGTTCCATCTCTCCCCAAAGAGCTGTGAACCACACACTTAGCAATGCAGAGAGATGGCTCCAGGCACCCTCGGCATTTATTATAAATCACTGACACAGGAAAGATATGAGTCCCCACCTGCAGAATCACTGAAGCAGCAACTGCGGGCATATCTTACCTGAAAACGATTTCTCTGTTTTCGCCACAGCACATGGGGCTTTGGGGGCCAAACCCAGAGGCGCCATTCCCTGGGGCAGCATTCTCAAATCTAGGGAATGTTTTCTTGATATGATTCTCACATCAAGACTCTCTTGAGGGCTGGCATTTTCTGTCTTCCCTTGAAAGTATCCTCTCCATGGCCCTCCTCGTGAACCATGGCATTCTCACATTTGGGCCTGCATTAGGATACAATTTTGTTGTCTTCTACCTACTAATAGATTAACTTTGATCTCTTCACCAATTGCAGCGCTTCCCCCACCACCAAGCAACTCTGTTCTGACACTGTCCACCTGGGGACAGCAACGGACCCATAGGCTAAAGGCTCATCTCACAAGACTGCTCTCCTTCAGACCCAGGGTCTTCAGACCCTGCTCACAAGTCACCTGTGGCCCTGACCTGGTGGTTCTCAGTCAGAGGTTCACAGGACTCTCTTCCTTGAGTTTGGTTCATTTGCTAGCGTGGCTCACAGGATCAGGAAACCAGTTTGCTCCCTGCATTAGTGCTTCATTACGGAAGGATGTAACTTAGGAACAGGCAGATGGAAGAGATGCATAGGGCGAGATTTAGGGAAAGGGCCAGAGCTCCTGTGCCCTCTCTGAAAGTTCCACTTTCCCCAAACTTCCATGTGTCCACCAACTTGGAAGCTCTACAAACCTTGTCCTTTGGGTGTTTAGGGAGTCTTCTTTACATAGGCATAGCTGATTAAATCAGATTGTTCATGATGTGTTCAAATTTCCTCCCCTCTCCCCTAGTTGGAAATCACAGGGTGGCCTAGAAGTTCCAACCCTCTATTCCAGGTTGGTTCTCCTGGCAAGCAGCCCCCACCTTTCAGGCTTTTTCTTTTTTCTTTTTCTTTTTTTTTTTTTTTTAAGATTTTATTTATTTTATTTGACAGAGAGAGAGATCACAAGTAGGCAGAGAGGCAGGCAGAGACAGAGGGGGAAGCAGGCTCCCTGCCGAGCAGAGGGCCCAACGCGGGGCTGGATCCCAGGACCCTGAGATCACGACCTGAGCCGAAGGCAGTGGCTTAATCCACTGAGCCACCCAGGCGCCCCTTCTTTTTTCTTTTAAAGGTTTTATTTATTAGAGAAAGCGAGAGCACACAAGCAGGGGGGAGTGGCGGGCAGAGAAGGAAGCAGGCTCCCTGCTCAGCTCGATTCTAGGACCCTGGAATCATGGCCCCCAGGACCCTGGAATAATGACCTGAGGCCGAAGGCAGAGGCTTAACAACTGAGCCACCCAGGCGTCCCTAGGCTTTTTCAAAAGTCCCCTTATTTGTGGCTGAAAGCGGCTAGTAATGATTAATAAGACACCCATTTCACCTTGATGGCTCTGGAACTATTTCAGGAACTGAGGACAAGGGACCAAATATTATGATGAAAGATGCTCCCATTGCTCTTGTGCTCAGGAAATTCCAAGGCTTTGGGGAGTTGTGAGCCAGGAACTGTGAACTAGGACTGAATATATATATATGAGAAATATATTTTGGTCATCTGATAACCAAATACATATTTCTTATAAGTCACAATATCTTAGGCTCCTTAAGGGAAGGAATGGTTTTCTTTGTGGAAGATCAATAAAGGGTATTTAATTTGTTTTTAAAAAGGCACAGGAAAAACAATTTAATCTTTTCTTTCCTAATGGAAAAAAAGCTGATCTCCAAATCAGGTGATTTCTTCTCTTCCAAAACACAATGCCGACATTCCCCACCCTAACCCTTTGTTCCTTCAGTTCTCACATCTGCGATGCCCTCTCTTCTGTGTCTGAGTGGATGTTTTAACTCTTCAGTTGTGTTGATCAAGCTGCTCTTGATGTGTGCATTTTAATCCTGTAGCACATGCTGTAACATGAAAGCAGAGGGGAGGAGTGGCCCTTCCTGTGGGGTTTGCCCCTGGCTTCCCCGCTGGCCTCGAAGCTGACCCTACGTGTCCCGCTGCGGGGGAGAGACTGTGCAGAGCCATTCACCAGGCAGTCCTGGCCTGTGGTCTGACCAGCCGGTGCTGCCCTTTGCTTTTCAGATCAGATTCCATCATCGTCAGGCAGGGACGCCCTCCAGATGGCCCCACACATGCACAGGTGCTGCTGGGAAGGAGTGGGGGAAGCTCCGTGGGCCTGGCCCATTGCAAATCATCCTGAATCACTTTCCCAGACTAATGAGCACATCCGATTGGCTCTGTCACTTCTTGGAGGGCAGTTTCCTACTCAGATCCCTCCACTTTTTCTCCCAAACCTGAACTTGTAAGGTGGACCTTGTTCCCAGATGACTTAGACTTAATAGTTCTCTCTCTTGGTGGAACAGTGGGAGCATGAGCAATATCCTCTTTACTGAAAATTATTGAATTAAGAAGAGATTCTCATATGACACACCCACCTGCCTCAATGAAGTTGTCTTTCTCTTAGATAAATGTTGGACTTGTCAATTACTGTGCAGACCTTCCTCAGCTTAGGATGGGGGTTATGTCCTAATGAACCCTCATAAATTGAAAATATCGTAAGTCAAACATGCATGTAATACAGCTAACATACCGAACATCATAGCTGAGCCTAGCCTCCCTCAGTGTGCCCAGAACACTTACATTAGTCTACAGCTGGGCAAAATCATCTAACACAAAGCCTATTTTATAATAAAGCTTTGAATATTTCATGCAGTTTATTGAATACTGTACTGAAAGTGAAAAATGGAATGGCTGTCTAGATACACAATAATTCTGAGTGTATCTGTTGTTTACCCTCTTGATTGCATAGCCGACTGGGAGCCATGGCTTGCTGCCCTCTGCCCAGCATCAGAAGAGAGGATCATACCACTTATCGCTAGCTCAGAAAAAGATCCAAATTCAAAATCTGAGCACAGTTTCTCCTAACGGCTTATCACATTTGCACCACTGTAAAGTTGAAAAATACAGGAACCATCTGTATTGTTTGTATATGGTGCTTCCTTGAGATCATATGGCCAGGGACACCTTTGTGGGCACACTGATTTCCAGAGTTAACTGTGGAAAAGTGAATCCTCTGCAGAAAACCAGAACTTCGGTGGGAATCCAGTGGGCTGGGCCTCTCCAGTTTCACTCAGTCGGCCATGGTACGTGGAAAGGTCTCAGTGCACTTGGATTTGTCCCAGTGTGGAAGGAGTTACAGGTGGCCTTCTGATGCTGGGTTCTGTTGCTTCTCACTGTTGCCATCCTGGTTTGCCAGACTACCCAGGCACATGACCTTTCAGCTTATTTCCCCGAGTCTTGTTCTCCCAACTGGGCAGAATGGAGCAGGATGTGTGTGCCTGGCCAGGCAGTGGGGGTAGGGGGTGATCATGGCGAGTCTCTCGAGGACCAGCTGACTCAGTGGTGGGTGCTGGCATACATACAAGAGCAAGCTTCTCCCCGTGCCCTGTGGGAGACTCCAGCATTGTCAACCCTGGGGGATGGAGTTTGTGTGAAAGGAAGAAGGTGGCTTCCTCATCAGCTCCCTATAGAACTGCTTTAGGCAGGGTCTCACTTGCTATGATTGAGATTCTGTATATTCCTGGATGGATGATTCCATGGGAAAATGTGGCATAGAGTGAAGTTTTGGGCAGGGAGAGATGAACTCTAACGGGAAATTAAGGGAATCTTCAGGTGTGATAATAAGTCAGAAGGTTTGATAATAAGTCAGATTTGATAATAAGTCAGATAAACTATAGGTTTGATAATAAGTCAGAATTTGCTAAGAAGAGAACAGAACAAGCACTTGCCCTTTGAGGGCAGGGAGTTGGAGATCCTTTATGCTGTCCCCAGAAGAGAGCTTAGCTGGGCCAGGAGGAGGGGGCAGGTTGGGGAGGGCTGCACTGTCTGGTGGGGGGGACAGATGGCAATTGAGGGAAATGAGGTGCCATCAGGCTTCAGTGGCAGGCAAAGCCTTAAGTGTGACCTGGAATTTGGATTTCTGTCTGTTTATAGAAGGGTGAAAACTTCCGGAATGCTATTTAAAAAGCCACATTGTGGAGGGCCTTTGGGGCAGCTGGATTATGGCATAAAGAGAAGTTCAGCCACAGAAAAATGACTTCTGCATTTGTCTTTGGTTCAGGCTGAATCCCTTGCTGAGGGAGGGCCTATGGTGGTCAAGGTTCAGGTGCCACCACCCTTAGATTTCAGAGGTGGCCCCAGTGAGAGGCCTCTGGGAAGTGATTCAAGTCAGGCCAGGAGGAACGTCCAGAATTCATCATGAGTCCATACCCCTTCTTTCCTAGATGCCAGAGAAGGCGGTGGAGACTGTGTGTCTTTCCTGGGAACCGGTCCTCTGTGCAGGGGAAACAGCTCCAAATACCCAACACTGTAATCATCAGGGTGGCAGGGTATGGCTTCTCAGACTCACAGGCAGTGCAGTGGGAGAGCAAAAATCTGGGAGAAGGGAGGTTTGGCCTCTGGGGGGGGGGGCTGGAAGTGGGATCCGTAAGATTTGGAGAGGCAGAGGGGACAAAATTCAGTTTGGAGAGGCAGAGGGGACAAAATTCAGTTACCTTCTAAAACCATCCAAATGGCTTTTGCAATTGCAACTAGCCAACAAGTGAGTGAGCATCTCTGGGTACAGAACCATCTAAGGAGTGCTGGGGGCAGGTCAAGATCAAAGTGAAGTAAATGGAGCCCTCGCTCTCTAGATACCTACCTGCCACAGAAGATACATTCTTCCATTCACTGATTAGTCATCCCCCAAAGAGAGCTCCTTGCATGTGCCAGCTCTGTGGTGGAACTGGAGATATGGCCCTAATGGGGAAGGAGAGGCAGTGAGCTAGCTATGAAAGGGCTAGACCATTTAAAGCATACCTATAAGGTTCTGGAGGGCTGGAGCAATGAGACTGGATTGGGTTGGCCAGCAAAAAAGACCTCCTTGAGAAGAAGAGAGATTGAAGGAAATAAGCAGTTGATATTTATTGAGCATGTATCCCTGGCCGCCTCTGTGTGTGGCTTGTAGGGTTGAGGCAGCCTGTAGGGGGAGCTAGCAAGTAACCAGATACCCCTGACGCACCTGCGAGGTGCCTGTCAAGTGTGAGAGTGCCATTGAGAAAGGAGGCGGCAGGGGGTGGGAGGGGGAGAGAGCAAGGGAGGAAGGATCTAGAAGGCCAGCAGGAGGAGTCTGTGGGGTGTGTGTGTGTGTTTGGGAGGGGGTGGCCTCAGGCACCTGGAATGGACCCTGTGATTCTGTTGGTCTCAGCGATGCTGATCTTGATGCCGTGAAAACCCCAAGATCACAGAAACGAGGAGGAAGAGCTTCAGCTCTTATCCCTGTGAGCTACTGAGTGTCTCAGAAAAGGCATTAGGGAGTGAGAAAATGGCTGCTGGTGCTGATGCTGCATAAACAGGCTTCCCGGGGAAGCACCGGTTTTCATGTGATGTTACGGGATGAAGAGGGGCGAGAGGAGGCTCTGAAGTCCCCAGTCCTCTGCTGCCTCCTGGAAAACCCATCCTGCAGGAGACTCCGGCGGGGTTCCCACCTGACGCAGCCCCTGAAGACAGAGGGGAGGCTAGAGGAGGGGAGGGGGGCTTTCTGAGGCCCAAGAAACCAGCTTCGTGAGGGACACCCAATATCTCAGCTTCTGATTTTCCATGCAGTTTACGTAGTTTGCTCACAGGGCTATCTTAAATACCCTTGGAGTTCACAGTCACCTGGTGGCAAGGCTCCCCATCATTCTGTGTGCTGTTTGAAGGTCTGCCTGAGGTTCTGCTCTCACTCAACCTCAACCGTATATCATTTAGGTTAAACATCACTATCTGGGGATCTTCTTTGAGTCTAATTTACCCATTTTTTTCCTGGGATTCTCCTGGAGCTCCCCACACCCTGCCTAAGGGCTCAGGGGCTACTTTATGAGGAACATGAGCACACTGGCCTGCTAGCACTTTAAAGGCTGTCAGGGACCCCTGGAAATCCTCAGTTTGTGCTGGCTGAAGGACCCCCATCTTCACAGCATCACTAAGTGCATTACAACACTTTTATTCCCTGATAGGAAAGAAAAAAGATCATCGTGGATACCGATGAACATGGTGGGTTCCTAGGAATTGGGGTGAGGGGGACAGTGATTGTCTTAGATCTCCCGTATCACAGTACCACAGGCTGGGGGGCTTATAACAATAGCTGTTTATTGCTTACAGTTGTGGAGGCTGGAAAGTCCAAGATCAAGGCACCGTCAGTGTTGCGAGAACCCACTTCCTCATTCATAGATGACTTTTACCAATAACTTCACAGGGTGGATGAGAATAGGGTGTCTTTTACAAGAGTACTAGTCCTACTCATAAGGGCTGTACTCTCGTGACCTGATCACCTCCCAGATGTTCCCCTCCAGATACCAATCCCTAATTGGGAATTAGGTTTCAACATGAACTTTGGGTAACACATTCTGTCCATAGTTGTGGTGGAATGAATCAGAGAAGAGGCAGGAATCGCCAATTTCACTAGTTTTCTAATTTCATCACATGATTCTGTTTCCCAGTTGAGGCACCATTAGCACAGTCTCTCATTGGCAGCAAGGGCTTTAGACCTAAGAACTGGAGAACTATGAAACGATTCTTCACCGGTGTCCCTTCCTGGTAGATCCCTTTGCCCCACAGCCCAGAGAAAGTCCGTCTTCAACGAGACGCTGGATAGGTGACCCAATTCTCCCTGTCTCAGCTGACGCAGAGAACCCAGCCTTGAAAACTGTGGACCTCTGACTGGGACAGCACGTAGTGGGTGCAGGTCTGCACAATCCTGACCGCCAAACCAGCCTTCCTTGACAGGGGAAACTCTATGCCCTTGGAAGTGTATATCTTCCAGGATAACTAAAACTTTACACCCCTGGAGAGCATATTATGAAGACTGTCCAAGACCAGACCAAATCAGTCTGTGCCAAGATGGAACCCAGTGCTGAAATGTCATCCACTTTTCCCCTCATTAGAATACTAAGAAGTGGTGTGCCTCAGTGGCTTAGTCAGTTAAGCATCTGCCTTTGGTTAGGTCATCATCCCAGGGTCCTGGGATGGAGCCCCGTGTTGGGCTCCCTGCTCAGCGGGGAGCCTGCTTCTCCCTCTCCCTCTGTTCTCTCTCTCACTTGCTCTCTCATTCTCTTTCAAGTAAATAAATAAAATATTTCTAAAAAATACTAAAAATCACTCCCAAGGATGGAGATTTAGCGTATTAATTAGACATGTGATTCATGAAGAGGTCTTTCAGTGTGCGGGTGGTAGCAAATCCTGCCTCTACATGCTTAGATACTCCCTTTTCCCACCTGAACCCTTCCAAAGCTCTCCCGGACCTCTTCTCAGGGGGTCAGCCTAAGGATTCTTTCTTTTCTGCTATCTCCCTTGTGATGGAGCATAAGCCCCAGTAAAGCCTTGCCTGAAACTCCCATTTGGCGTATTGTCAATTTCTATTTCTTGGCGAGCCCAAGGGCCCGGTTAGGTATCATTAACTTTGGGGAGAATCTAAATGTCTGCAGTGGTCCCATTTCAGGCGGAACTAAGGGTTCTTTTTGCAATAAACTGCCATTGTGATTTTAGAGACATTCTATAAATGTATCAGACTCCAAGCTCCTTGAGAAGAAAAGACAATATAGGTTTTTCATTGTATATTCCCTTATCCAATATAGTGCTTGGCACACAGTAAGTGTTCAGCAAATGATTTTTGGATGAGATGTTTCATATCCAGTGCTGTATAATCTATAGTATCCTTGAGGAGGCTGTGGCTAGGCCTTGGAGGAGTAGGCTTTGGAATTAGATCGGCCCAATTGCATGGGGCAGATACTGGGGGGACTCAGTCCCGTAGACAGGAGACTCGGTACTGGATGGGCATGGCTGGCCAGTATGGGAGCGTTCCTGTGGGCAAGGAGCCCGAGATGGGGAAGGCTACGGCCAGAGAGTGCTTCTGTGTGTCGGGCACTCTGTGTATGTTACCTGCTTCCCTTCTCACATTCAGCCTATGAGACCCATAATTGTTCTTCTTTTTACAGGTGAAGAAGTTGAGTCAGAGTAAAGCAATGACATTCTCAGGGGACCTAGCTGGTAAATGGGACCAGGACACCATCTTAAGCTGCCTCTTTGGAGGCTATGTGCTCCTCACAATTGTCCTCTACTGCTTTTCTGTAGAGCAGGGCCCCAAGGGTGGGCAGCGCAGAGCTGAGAGACCAGCAGTCAGATGATTGAGGCAGACTCGGCAAACTAGCGGGGGCTTCTTAGTAGCAGGACTGTCCCCAAAGGGGTGGGGGGCCAGCTGGGGTCTAGACTAGCGTGAACCACATCCTACAGCGACTGAATGTTGGGTTGATGGAGGCAGGAATTCACACACAGGAGCAAGGCAAGAGGCAGTGATCAGAATCAGGTAAGAAAGTTCCCCGGCTCAAGGGCTGGATGGTTCACACTAACTAAAGCTAACAGTGCTGAGTCCCAGGGTATTGTGAAGGACCTCTGAAATACTCCCCCTCCAGGCTTGGTGTTGGCCAAGTACTAGGGCAAGGCCAGAAGTCAGTCTTAAAATGTTTTTTTCAGAGTAGGAACTACCTGAACAAGGGAACGGAAGAAAGCAGAAACCATCCGGCCTTATCTAATACACGACTCGCTCGATTTCTTTATGGCGAATACGTTTCCTTTAGGCCCATCTTGTTTTTTCAGGCTATACAATTGGAGCTGGTGTTTATTTCCAAGGTTGTGTTATATGATGGGGAAAAGTTCTCTGGAGAAAAATTCTGGGGCTCATTAAACAGTGGGTAGAAGAGGAGGAGAGAATGAGGGAAGGAAGTAAAGAGAAAATTATAGCAAGATGGTTTTCTTTTCCTGTAGGAAAGGACCTAAAATAATTGCATCTCCTGTTTTTCACACTTCATTCCTGTTTATGCAAAGCAGTAGGTTAGGAGAGTACATTCTTAGGGGAAATTCTCCCCAGGAAATACACTGCTGTGCTCACAGGACTTTCCAAATCATTGAGGGAATTGGTTAGAAACCAGAATTTACTTACAGTGGAAGAGTGACCAGAAGTCTCTTCTCTCTCCTTTTGCCTTTTTTTTTTTTTTTTTCTCCTTTTGCTTTTAAAACACTTGGTAGTTATGATTTTTATTTGTAGAAATCAATCGGCCTCCCTTTGAGTGTACTTGGAGAAACTTAGTTCCTGTCCAAGGTTGTTTAGTATAAGGCCAGGCTGGACAACTCTCCCTGTTTATTTGTTGGAGGGCTTTTTCTGGAATGAAAAAGAAAATTGTGACCACTGCTTCTGAGCAGTCAGCCTTTGTAGGCAGCAGGCCTTCTACAAGTCATTTTCTTGTAGGTGGTCAATGCCTTAATTCTTTCCCAACAACCATTAATCAACCTAGCTCACAGGATCCGACTTCATAACAAAGTAATCTTAAAAGTATATACAGCATATAATGCCTCTGCTTTCCTGACTCTTCGGCATAGACGTTGTAACGGAGGCCTCAACTCACAACAAGAAATTCCTAGATGCTTGCATTTCAGGTGCTGCCCACAGGCTGGTAGGGCAGATTACCTGGGGGCAGGTTGCTTTTCCTCCAGCTCTTCGAACGGCAGCACCATCCATCCACATAAAACACACTTTCCCTTATAAATGTCCCATCTGCCTCCATGATTTTACTAAGAATGAGCCCAAGGGGATGGCTGCTTTGGGAGAACTTTGATCAACTCTGTCTTCATTGATGGACTGGGGAGAAAAGTTAAGAGCATGATGGGGAACAGATCTGCAGAGTAGATTTGACTAATTTTTTCACAGAGATGAAAGTTTCCTAAGTTCTGTCTTGTGACATCAGTATTTAGGCCTGGAGGGAGAGGGAGGCTTTGAGAGTGTTTATGAACTGGTCTCTGGAGGAAATGGAGAAATGAGCTAGAAAAAGAAATTGTTAGAAGACAGAGGGGTGTGGTGTTGAGAGGAGGCTTACACAACAAAAATTTCTTTCCTCACCATTCTGGAGGCTAGAAGTCCAAGATCCAGGTGTCTTCAGGGCTGGTTTCTCCTGGGGCCTCTCTCTTTGACTTGCAGATGGCTGTCTTCTCCCTGTGCCCTCACATGGTCTTCCTTCTGTCTATGACCTAATATTTTCTTAGAAGGACACCAGCATGTTGGATTAGGGTCCATCTTCATGACCTCTTTAAAGGCCCTGTCTCCTTGTCACATTCTAAGGTACTGGAGGTTAGGCTTCAAGATAATGTATTTTGGAAGGGATGTAATTCATCCCAGAAAAAGGAGTGAATTTGGAGGGGCTTCTGCAACTACAAGTCACTTTAGTTCTTCTTCATAGAGAGGGGTCCTATTCTTAGCTACAGAGCTTAGGTACCAGAAATGCAGCATATAAGCCATAAGAAATCAATCTAGAAGGGACCTTAAGGACTAAGTATTGTCCATTGATTCTCCAATTCAGCTGTCCATTAAAATCAGGAAGTTCTCAAAAACACTGATGCCTGGCTGCCACCCTTCGAGATCCTGATTCAATTGGTATAAGTTAGGGACCAGAGTTGGGTAATTTTTTTAAAAACTTACCAGGAGTTTAGTGTTCTAGTAGCCATAACCACTGGTGTAACTCACATCCTGATGTTCCAGATAAAAAAAGGAATAGCTGGAAAGCTATTTTAATGACTCTCCAAGAACAGAAAATGTGTGTGGAGTAGTGTACAGGGTTTCTGGTTTGGGTTTCAAGACTGGCGAGTACATGTCTTTCCATTCCCCAAACACCAGTACTCAACCGGGGACTCCACGTCAGATACTGAAGTTCCACTGTTGGGAGCTGACCTACTCCTTCTTACAGCTGCTGGGAGTAGTGATGCCGTGGGCCAGACATCATGTAGAGACTGGTGGAGGGTAGTGTATAAAGATGGAGTGCCTTTGAGGGTCCCTGTGAACTCCAGAACTTCCTTCAGTGACCGTATGGCAGTTGAACGCCTTTCTCTGCCTCTGGCTCAGAGGTGTGGGTCCCAAGGACATCCCAATAAATCTCTCACTTGCCAGGCTTCATCTCAGAGTCTGCTTTCTGGGGAAGCCAACCTATGATGAGTCCTTCTTGTGTTCCTAGTTCTTTCATTAGTACTAACTGAGTACCCACCTGTTGGTCTCCATCCTAAGTACCTGGAATATAAGGAGGGATAAGACCCACTTCCTCAAGCTGCTTGCCATCGACCAGAGGGCCAGTGGTCAATGGCTAACTCCAGAGACTTGTCTGGGCTACTGTAGCAGTGGTGTGAAAAAGTGGGGTCAGAGCATCCCAGCAGGGGTTGCTGACGCTCTGACCAGAGGAGTCAGCCCAGGTCACCCTGGTCTATACTTCCTGACACTTGTGAGCAGTCTGTCTAGGAGACAGAGCCCCTTCTTGAAGCAGTGGGTGCTCTTGCTTGCGTCCACAACCCTGCCCCTTCTACATACTCTATTACACAGTGGATGGGTAGTGGGGGAGAGGGGTTGTGAGTAGAGGAAAGAGAACAAGGAGGAAAGTGCCGGAACCAGGGCAGGTAGAACGTAGCATGAAGGTTCAGTTTGGGTCTCCTAACCATTACCCAGTCTTCCTTCTCTGGAGGTCATTTCCCTAGCAGCTCACCAAGATTGGTCCCTAAAGTGCTCAGCCCTTCCCTGAGAGAGGCACCAGAATCCTGCTCTGACCTGTCAGAGGGAATAATGTCAGAGTCAGTGTGTCAGACTTGACCTCAATATTTTATAACCAAGAATGAAAAAGAAAATGGGCATCACCCAGCAGGTGGCAAGGTTTTAGGAGCATCCAAGGGTTCTTCCTGGTGCTTCCTGGACCCATGCAGACAGCTGGTTATGTAGGCCTGTGTCTTCAGACCTGGTTGGCACAACCAGGACTGGGTCCTTGTGATGACAGACCCTCTGTGCACTGGCTGAGAAGTGGACTGGCTAGCATACCAGTACTTAGGAAGAGGGGTTTCTTGGACACTCTCGTGCCTCCCACAGAGCATCTGCTGTGTGCCCAGCCCTGAACTGGACCAGACAGAGCACCCTGGTGGAGTGGAAGGGAAGGCCCCAGCCTCTGAGCAGCTTCAGCAGGCACACCGTCACCAGGTGTCTCACGTCTGGTGGAAGATAAACAGTCTGTACCCTTAGGGAGCCCCAGGTCTCCTGGCCTAATTTGAGAGATGTGGTTTCTGCCACAGGCCAGTATTTAGGACACACATGCATATTTAAAGGGCCCAAGAACAAACACCAATAAGACATTAACATGTGCAAATGGTTACAGCTGACTGGCTAGAACCAGACAGGACAGAGAGGCAGGCCTGAGAGTAGAATGGCTTGAACACGTGGGGTCAGCCCATCAGCCCCTAGCCAAATTGGGTGGCAGCGAGGACAGGGGGAGCCCTAGGCAGCACCAGGTACCTTGTAGCTAGCAGTTGGCAGGAAACACAGTGCGTTCTCTTATGGAAGGAAGGCAGGGCTGGGCCTAAATACTGCACAGTTGTGTGTTTCAAGGGGATGTATCTGATAGGCCTCTAGGAGCATCACTTGGATGGTTTGTAAACATAGGTTCATGATTTGTGATTGTGTGTATGTGATATGTGTATGTGTGTGTATACTGTGTGTACATCTGCGTGTGGGGCTTCCCACATACTTGTGGGGCTTCCTTTATTTTGGGGTTTGGTTGAAGATGCTGATATACAAATCAGCCAACCCATTCTCTCCCTTATTCCAGGAAGCTTTCTCTCTTATGCAAGTGGCCACCTTCCTGGCTCCCTTGCATACACTCGCCCTTTGGGGATAGTCCCTTTTCTGAGGAGCTGAGACCTCAGGCCCAGCTGTAGATGCTTTCTTGCATTTAGGCCTGAAGATGAGAAGTATTTCACCAGTTGATGGGTGTGAGGGGACATTGAAGATGGAGTGTGATTTGTCCAGGTTGGAACCCAGATTCTTTGGGTAGAATAACTATTTTGTAAAAAATAAGCAGAATCTGGAGAAACTGGGTTTATTGGGCAAACTTCTGGAAGCAGATAAGGAGCAAGGTTGTAAAAACAAGCCACCTTCACTTACTGAGGGACTGGGAGATGACCTTAATTAAGAAGCCACCTTAAGTTGGGTCATAGAGAGGTCTATAGAAAGTAATCCTCTTCAGTTGGCTGAAGAAAGTAACACTAAAAGTAGAGCTTATTTCCTGAGTTCTTGGGTTGAAGTGGCCCCGTGGCCTCCCTCCATAATGTGGACACAGTTAAAGGAGGGGTTTAATGCGGGGCAGCTAGTCGTCGGGATCCCAGGCCATCGCTCTCAGTGGCCTTCTGCTGAGGGTGTTGTGAAGGGAGGGAGCAGTAGCCCTGCATTGTCAGGCCTGACTCGTGGGCATTTAAGGTATCTGCAGCCCAGCTGAGGCAGTGGGTTGTGGGAGACACCATCAGAACCTGGCTGGTGGCCCCAGCACATGGGGAGTGGCCCTGATCACAAACTACCCACCTCCCCCATCCTCCTGCTGTCACAGCACCACTGACTCTCACTGTCCCCGTGCTGCTCCAGGTCCTTACTCATACTTCTACATCCACCTGGAATGCTCTTAACTGCTTGACACTGATCTAAGCTCCACCCAATCTCCAACACTTGACTTGATACCACCTATTCCAGGAAGCCTTTCATGATTATTTTAGCCCACAGTGCTCTGAGCTCTTCTAAGCTTCCACTGGCTTCAGTGCCCACATCTCACCGATTTTGTTGGATCTTTGAAACCACCCTAATGCAGGAATATATAGAGTAGCATCCTGGGTCCTCTTTTCTTCTTTAATTACACTTTCCTCTTTTAAGAGAGATTTCTTCACCTTAATTACTAACCTTATGTTGATGACTCCAAAATTCAAATGTGTATGGCCTTTTCCGTGATCTTGAGACTCACACATCCACTGGTCTTCTCTTCCTGTCCACCTATCTCCTAGGAATCTCAGACCTCAAGTACCCAAGAAGGAAGCTCTTGATTTCCTCCTTCGACTTCTCTTTCCCCAGGATGGGTATGTGGCACCATGTTACATCTAAGTGCTTAAGTCAAGCTGAAGCCCAGTCATCGGCTTCCCTGATTAGCTTTCATGGGCAAATCCTACTGACTTTGTTTATTATCATATTCTCCATCCTTCTGAACTTCTCTCTCTATCTGGGACTATCTAGATTGCGTCTTTACAACAAACCAGTCTTCAAAAGCCAAATGGCAGTTCCAGAACACAGACCAAATCACCTACTCCTCTATGTGCAGCCCCTCCCATGTCTTCCCACCACACTGAGATGAACGTCCAAACTTCTCCTCACCCAGCAATCTGATGTCCTTACTTTGTTCTCCTTTTTGTACATTCCACTCTCCCTTCACTGGCCTTTCTGTTTCCCAGAAGACCCAAGGTTGTGCCTACCTCTTGTCCTTGGCACTGGTCATTGCCTCTGCCTCAGTGTTCTTCCTTGCATCTTCTCAAGGGGACCTTCTTCCTGTCGGGAAGGACCTGGGTTAAATGTCACCTCCTCCAAGAGGGCTTCCCTGATACTCACTTTAAAGCAGCTCCTCAGCTGCCTTCTCTCATACTATCCTATTTTATGTTCTTCAAAGCACTCATCACAATCTGATGCCATGCTGCTTGTTAATTCAGTTTATTTCATATTGTCTAGCTCCCTCCACTAGAACGTAGGCTCTGTGAGAGCAGAAAGCCTTTCTGGCTCCCTTCTCCACTATAACCCAGCTCCCAAAGCCATGCCTGGCACAGAGTAGGCACTTGGTGAGCCTTTAGTTAATGACTCAATAAATGAATGTGCCCCAAATAGATACTTTGATTTGGAATGCTTGAATTTCCTCAAAAAGGCATTCTAGCTTTGAGAATGGATTTTAGCTGATGATATTTTTTATTTGAAAGGATCCAGTCTGTGTATTTTACCCAAACAGCACACATTGACCTTCCTATCCTTTCCCTAATATTTTGATAGGCTATTACTCCTAGTCATTTACTTACTATTGAAGAAATGGACCACATCTGGTGTCCATGTTTGTGGTGAAAGTTCTCAAGTGTTTGGAGACTTGTGTCCCACAAGGCCATCAAGACTCACCAAACTGGTGAAGAGGCATTGCTGTGTGGGGAAGGAGCCCTGGGGCAGGCAGGACCCTGGGGGGTGGGGGGCATCGAGCTGGCCTTGCCACAGACAAGTTTTAGCCTATTGGGGAAAGTCACAGAACCAAATCTTTTTCTCTAGTTTATAAAATGAGTGTAATCACTGCAGCCCTTCTGGCATTATGAACCTATTGAAAGATGAAGGAGATAGTAAACATGTATATTTAAAGGGGAGGTGACTGTCACTCCTCATTTATTTTCCTGCTCATTCATCCATCAAGTATTTCAGAGCAAAGCACTAGCCTAGCAACTGTGTGGTGAAAAGGATGTGGGGTGTGCCCTGTCCGCCCCCTCCTGAGTCTGGTAGGGCCAATGCACCCTGACGGTGGTGCTGGAAGGACAGGTTATGGCTGAGAGGTGTGGCAGCATGCTGTGGGCTTCAGAGAAGGCTTCGGAGACTGGGAAGACAGCATTTTGCAGAAGCCGGATACTACAGAAACTACTCTTTCAGGCATCTGCCGGAGTGCCCACCTAGGGGTCTCCACTGCTCCAGCTGGTTGGGGATGGTGAGGTGACAACTTCTGGCTAAGGCCATCCTTGATGACCCTTTCAGAGTCTCTTTGGTGGTGAAGCACGAATCAGACTGACCAGCAGGTCCTGAGACTCTGGAGCAAACTGTCTTCTGATAAAGACTGTGAAATTCACAGAGAGACAGGAGAAAGATACAGACATTTACTGCCTTATAATTGCCTTTAGTTGATGTGTTGTTACTATCAAAGCGTGATCTGGCTTGCCTCAGTGGGGAGTCAGTCTTGTCTTCCCTGGGGGAGCCAGTCTTGTCTTCCCTGGGGGAGCCAGGCTAGAATCAGGCTTGGAGTTTCCCTGGGTTCATGGAGTCTGAGCTCGCCTGGAGTGACCGTTTCCAGTGGGCAAAATCTTTTGTTCCGGTTAGCACTGTTTTTCTGCCGCTGTCCAGGTCCCTCTGCCCTTGTTTCTCCGAGTAAAGCTTCCCAGTCTTAGGGCAAGAAAGAATACTGAGCCTGGGACCCTTCTGGGATTTCCTGGGGGACGACCAGCAGGCTGGAGGTGGCTGAGGGTGTTTCTGTGAGTGATTCAGTTCTCTCTTCCTGCAGCGCCACAGAAAGGGAGGGCATCCCTGCATCCCCTCCATGACAGGTGGGAAGTGCCTGAGACAAGGTGGGAATAGGCAGGATAGGAGCCGCCCATCTCTGGAAGAAAAAGAAAAAGATATGTGGATAAGCTTGATTTTGATTTTTTTTTTTCTAAAGAGAACTGCAAGTTCTGTTTATTTGACAGATGGAATAGATGTCATCTGAAAAATCATACTGCGTTTTCTACTTTTTCAAACAAGCAAATTCTCCTGACACAAGTAAGGGCCAGTCAGGAATATGTGCCCCCTCCTCCAGCATTGCCATATTTAGGAAATAAAAATAAAGGATGTCCATTTAAACTTGAATTTCAGATATGTACTCATTTTTAGTATAATATTTGGGACATACTTAAACTACAAAATTATTCACCATTTAACTGCTGTTCACGTTTACTCTATTTTATCTGGTGACCTTTCCTTCCGTAGACCTCAGGTTGCCTGTGAACTCCCCCAGAGCTCTGGTTCCAGAATCTTCTCTGCCTCAGTCCTCTGAAGAAACTGGTACTCGCTGGCCTTCCAGATTCCTATTCCAGAGCAACCTGCCATGATCTTCTCTGGGAGAAGATTGCTTTCTCTTAGTACTTGGGCCAAAGTCCCTGACTATTTAGGACTTCTAGGGGAAGGCTACTGGTGAGACTTAGTTACACATGCAGGTGTGGTCTTCCTTCCAGACACCTGGAAAACAGTGCTTCTTTGCGTTGGTTACACTTTGGATATATCTGGGGGAGCTTTAAAAAATACTAATGCCTGGGTCTCATTCCCAGAGATTCTGAATTAATTGGTCTGGGTATGGTCCACCAACTGGAATTTTAAAAATCTCCTTGGTGATGCTAATGAGCTTTCCAGTTTGAGCACAAAGGCCTTAGAGTCCCCAGTGCAGAAAAGTGCAGATCTGGTGTGGGGTCTCACATGACAGGGACTTAAAGAGAGTTGACCATTTATTGACTGTGTCATAGATTCAAGAGGGTGGAAAACCCAAGTTTTTATCAGTTGCACTGGTGTCTCCTGACCATTTTTAAGGTTCTGGTCCTCAGGTGTGGGGATTTGAGGAAGTGAGATCCAAGACTTCTGCTGTCCAGGTACAGTGCCTCTGGGAAGAGAGGTTTCTTCCTCTGTTCCCATTGGCTCTGTAACATTATCTTATAGGGAACCCAGGATTGGAGCCATCAGCATCCTGGTGTGTGTGTGTGTGTGAGTGTGTGTGCTCTTGCACACGTGCACGTGCAAAAGAGAGGTGAACATGTGTTACCATAGCCAAGAAGACTTTATACAGGAACAAAATTGGGGTGACTTTGATGACCCAGGCACTGGGGTTGTCATTCCACTGGTGGTTAGGAGACACTTCAATCTCCTTTCACAAGGAGAAAGTTGATCTCTGAGTTGGGAAGGAAGAAGGGCAGCATGTGAACCCACCACCATGGCTCACACTTAGACAAATGCACGAATGAGGCAGGGCATGGGGGTGATGGTAATAATAAGAGCTGTTATTTCATTATAACTTTATCAAGTTTTAATAGTCATTTTTATCCATATGTTCTTTTTTTTGTTAGCAGCTATTAATAGTTACACTGGTCTACAATTCCTTGTCCAAATCCTTGGGACCATTTGTTTAAAAACTCAAGTTTTTGTTTTTTCAGATTTTGGAAAAATAAAATGATATGCATTGTTTATAAGTAAAACTTCAGTAGCGATTGAGGTAATATCCTAGCCAAACACACTAAGAGTTTTGAAGCAAAACACATGAATATTGACACTTTGAGATGAATAAGCATCATAAAAACCTCATGTCAGTCAGGTCAGGTTGTAAAAAATCCTTTGGTTTCCAAATCTTTTTTTGAATCCTGTGAATAGGAGATTGTGGGTCCAAAACCTACCTCTCTCATTTATGAAACATGAAGGATTTGATAGGAGTGTGCCGAGTATTTTGTATTACCCCATTGGAAACTCATGGCAGCCCTATGAGGTAGAAGCCATTGTTGCTGCCATTTTGCAGATGAGGAAATGGAGCTTAGGAGGTTAGAAGACTTGAGATGATTAGAACAGGAATTGAAGTTCCATTCTGTCTGGCTCATGGCCTGAACAGCACTGCCACAGGGGCTGTAGGTGGAGAAGCAGGGAAGGGGGAGTACAGAGTACCTGGGCAGACACAGGCATGCAAGGCATGTCGCATGACAGGCTTTCTGCAAAAGTGTGCATGTGATAACATGCTGAGTGTGTATGTTCTGTGTGTTTGTATGATAATTTGAATGCTTGTGTGTTTTTCTGTTGTGAGCAGAGTGAGGGTGGGAAGTCTCTGGTCATGCGGCTGTGTGTCTCAGGGACGTGTCTTTTCCTCTAGTCTCTGTATCAGCAGTTCTTGAATTGAGGGAGTCACCGTTGTCATATCTCTACTTTCATATAGTCTGAGCTTAGGAAGAGGTAGGCTTCCAAGGGGGAACTGGTGGTGAAGACTGTGTGTGTAGACCCCAAGTGGATATTAGTCAAGCTCAGCATACGATCATCCAAGGGCCCAGAGAGTCCCTGAGAACACCTTGGCAAGGTCAGTGAACTTCATCTTGGTTCATTTATTCTTGAGAGGACAGTTTGCTGGATAAATGGAAGAAATTCAGATTTTATCAAAGGTTCCTAAGAGGAATCACCTATTTCTTAGAAGAAGAGGTAGGGATGGAAACCTCTATGAGGCCTTGGTTATATATGGTTGGTCTGGGTATTGGCAGCCAGTGGCACTGCATTCAGTAAGTGGGAAGGCTGGTTTTCTATTCTCCTGGGCTGCACTTTAGAGAATGAGCCTTGGTGTGACTGAGACACCCCACACCTGGGCCAGCAAGGTCAAGCAAGTGATAATCCTGAGGACTGGGATTCACAGCTCGAGTCTCAAGGCAGCCATGAACAAAGGATGGCAACTCTCCACACCCCAACTTGGAAGAAAAGAAAACATACGAATTGCTTGGGGTTCCTCTCTAGTCTATATCTTTTATGAACTCCTGCTTAGCTGCTGCAGGAACAAGGCAAAAGGGAGGGAACTAGCATATAGTGAGTGACTGTCTAATGAGGCCGGTGTTTATTAATTACTCTTTTATTCCCAAGCGCTACCCTCTGAGGAAGGTATTTTCTCTCTCTCTTTTTTAAAGTGTGGAGCCCAACACAGTCTTTATCACGACCTGAGATTTCATGATTCTGAGATCAAGACCTGAGCTGAGATCAAGAGTTGGACGCTTAACCGACTGAGCCACCCAGGTGTTCTTTTTTTCTTGATTTTCCCCCCCTCCTTTTTAAAGAGGCTCATGGAGGTTAGGCTACTTATTTCAGGTCATCCTGCTAGAAGGTGGCAGAGCTGGGATTATAATCCGTGCCTCTCAGACAACCATCCATACCTTTCCATTATCACACACTGTGTCTGGGATTGCTCTCCTCCGTGAACACCCTCTCTGCTATAGTGTGAACCACGCACCATGAACAACACGACTTCCGCTGCTTTAAGTATTTCTTATGTTTCCTCTGCTGCAGTTATGCAGATTCCTCATAGAGAAGAGGTTGGATGCTATTGTTTAAGCTCACAGAAGGGAGGGAGGAGGGGGTAAGAGGGTGATGGGTATTAAGGAGGGCATGTGTTGTAATGGGCCCTGGGTGTTGTATGTAATTAATAATCATCAAACACTACATCACAAACTAATGATATACTATACAGAGGCTAACTGAACATGATAATAAAAAAAAATAAAGTTCACTAAGCTGGGATTCAGGAGTATTGAATTCTAGACTTAGTTCTTTATCTCTTGGGGACTCAGTTTCCTCATCTAGAGGACAAAGTGGTTGCAAAGATGTGGCCTAAACCTTGCTTCGTTAGGTTAGGCTCAGACTCTGAGGCAGAATTTGAGTTATTTGTGAGTTTCCTTAGAGTCTGAGGCATGGAGCTGGATACAGGTGGACATCGACAGATGCACTAAGTCCTTAATATTGTTCATGTTTGGGTTGCCTGGTTGAATCAGTTGGTTGAGCATCTGATTCCTGATTTCAGCTCAGGTCATGATCTCAGGGTTGTGAGATCAAGCCCTGCACTGGGCTCTGTGCTCAACAGGGAATCTGCCTGAGAGTGTCTCTCTCTCCCTCTCCACCCCTCCACCCCTGCCAAAATAATATTGTTAGTGTTGTTAATTCATAGCAATTTCTCATGCATAAATGAGAAAACACTAGTACACTAGGTACAAATTTACAAATGGTTGTTAATATTCCCTGAGCTCTTATTAGGTTGAGGCTCTCTTTTATAAGAATGGGTCAGACAATGGGACAACAATGGAATGTGCACAGTGACTTACTAATTTAACATCTGTGGTAAAAAGGGAGCCAATGGACCCTGCAACCCTTCTGAAAGTTGCCACAAACACATTGTAGTCAATATCAATTTTCCAATGTGTTATTGATTCCAAGAAGCATTAATTTCAAAACAAACAATGGTTTTCTTTGGTGATTTCCATGTTGTGGATACAACTGTCATTTTTGCTGACCTGCCTGTTGTCAGATATTATTGACTGCCTATAGAATGAATGAGAATTATTGGATGGGTGTCTTTATTGAACTAAAATGGGAAAACGGGGACAGGGAATTAGAAATGAGAGGATTTTTAATGATGGTCCCCACCCCACATCCCTGTCGCTGTACCCAAACTCAATATAAAACTCCTGTACCTGGTGGTCATTGTTCTCCAGTTATTAAAATGTTTTAAATTTCTCCCTTCATTTTACCAACACACACACACACACAGGTCAATTGCTTTCAACTGTGGTTTCTATTTCATTTTTGTTTGACATTGCAAAAGCCTATCAATGCTGTTGTGACTTAGGATTTATACATAAGACATTCATCCATTCATCAAGTATATGCCAGGGACTTGGGTGAATTTAAAAAGTTGAGGTCAGGATCAAGATGGCAAGTTGGGGGACGCCTGGGTGGCTCAGTTGGTTAAGTGGCTGCCTTCAGCTCAGGTCATGATTCCAGGGTCCTGGGATCGAGTCCCATATCGGGCTCTTTTCTCAGCAGGGAGCCTGCTTCTCTCTCTGCCTCTGCCTGCCTCTCTGTCTGCCTGTGCTCACTCTCTCTGACAAATAAATAAATAAAATCTTTATTAAAAAAAAAAAAGATGGCAATTTGGGGAAGGGACTGGCCCTGGATTTGAGCCCCATCTCCCTGGGTAAGATGGGCCAATTTAGAGCCCAGAAAGTCTACCCTGCCAGGCCCCGGGGATGGAAATTTGTTGCCCACCACACAGGCTCCTCCTTTTCCTTCCTCATCCCTCTTCTTTTGATTTTGCCTTTTTTTCCCCCTGGCAATCCCATCTCCTCATGCTTCTAGTTAGCATCACTGTACTGACAATTCCTGAGTATATGCTCCATCTTGGTTGTCCTTCTGAGTTTCAGCTGGGTATCCTGACTTTTAGGCACCTCAAACTCAACTTCTCCAAACCAACCCCTTCAATCCACATCCCCTCATCCTCCCCCAAATCCTATACTGTGTTCTCTGTGTCCTTGTGCACACCCACCCACTAATGCCTGAAAGGAACATGGAGGTCACTCTATAGTGTGATTTCTCTCACCACCACATCCAACCAGTGAAGAGCTAAAAAAGAAAAATATATTTTTGTAGTAATTAAATAATATTCTAAACTGGTAAATTTTTATTAAAATATACATGCAAAAGACTTTCCTAAGTGTGTAACATGATGGTATTTTTATTTTTTAAAGTAATCTCTGTGAGCAGCATGGGGTTCGAACTCACAACCCCGAGGCTAAGTTACATGCTCTACTGACTGAACCAGCCAGGTGCACTATGATGGGGTTTTTAGAAAAGTGACTGTGTCTCTGTAACTACCATCCAGATCAAAACCCAGAACTTTACCAGCAGAAATACCTACATGCTACCTGATTGTACTGCCCCTGAGGGTAAACATTCCCATGGCTTTTAACATCAGTGACTAGTCTTGTCTGATTTTGGACTTGATACACATGGACTCACATTGTATTTTTGTGTCTGGCTTCTTTCACTCAACATTATGCTTGTTGGATGTATAGAGACTATTAGGAGTTCTTTGTTCTTTATTTCTCAGTGCCATTTAGTATTCTTACTTCATAGCAAGGGAATTTTACTGTAAAATTCCTATCTTCCAGAGGACATGTGAAGATCTCCTCAATAGCCAAGTCATGGCAAGCTTCCTCTCGTAGCATATGTCTTTAAAAGCAGGACATACATGTTGGTGATATTTCAGTTACACCAATAAGGAAGGTGAGTTCCCTGAAGAGGCCCAGACAGTCAAGGAGATAGGAAAAGTAAAAGTGAAAACTTCTTCCACTTTCCAGAGTTTGTTCTCTCTGTTGTAGTTTTGAAAGAAAAGTCATGCTTCAATTAATAACAGACAACGAAGTCAATATGATGGGAGCCAAGACAATGATGTGATCAAATGCCAAGAAATGACTGACGGCTGAAAAAATACCATGTGAGCCAAAGCAATTTCTCTTGACTTCTAACTTTATTCATCCAACAAATAACATTTCATCACAGTTTTATCAATGGAATGCAATTCCACCCAGATCATTCTGTCAATGACAAGAAATGGCATCAAATCATTTTGTCCACACAAATAAATCAATCGCTGATTATTCTTTTCTTGAATTTGGGACCCGAGTGGGAGGACCAGATATCTTGAGTAAAACAAAGGGGAAGAAGGAAAAAAAAAAAATGGTTTCTATCTTGACAAATCCAGTTGGGTAAATGCAGCTTATGCCTTTTTTTTTTTTTTTTTTTTGACACGTTCTGCTGTGAGGAGGGATAAACAGTTTTTAAATTTAGAGCAGAGACAAACTGTAATAATAAACACATGGAAAGAGAATGCCACCACTTACTGCTCCTTGCAGAGACAAGAGCATTTCCAGTCCTTCACATTTGCTTATGTAGTTCTCCTTACTAGGATTTCTCCCTTGTCTTTAAATATATAGTCAAGTTTTGGGAAAAATTAAATTGCTAGGGCTTATGAATCTGAATGGGGGAGGCATCATCTTTAAATGACAAACTCACGTGGGCCATGTCGTGGTTACAGATTGGGCTGCCCTTCTGGTCCTGCTGTTTCTTCTTGCTGTCACATCCCGATGCTGCCGCAAGCCCTTTTTCCATACTCCTTGCTTGGTGGTCCACTACTGGATGGGAGGAATTCGTTTTGTTTTTACAAGTTTAAGTTCATATTCATGCTATACACGATGCAGTTATATATGAGGATTTTTCCCTTAATAGATTGCAATGGACTGAAGTTTGTAGCCTCCCAAATTCCCGTGTTGCAATCCTAACCACCCAACCACAGAGTGACAGTATTCGGAGGTGATGGCCATTGGGGAGGGATTTCATCATGGGGATTTTCTTCATGAATGGGATTCGTGCCCTTTCAAAAGAGACTCCAGAGAGCTCTTTCACCCTATTTCTGCCGCATCAGGATGCAGTAAGGATAGAGTGAGGGGCTGGTTGTTAGCAACGGTATAGAAGGCTCTGTCCACCGCGCTGCACGCTGTTCCCAGGCTCCCAGACCCCGGCACCATGAGCAATACATTTCTGTTGTTCATGAGCCACCTAGTCTATGGTATTTTGTTGCAGCCGTCTTAGCTGACCAAGACATATATTATATCACGAGCATCTTTTTGAAATTTGCCCTGGGAGAGAGGAAGACCCTCATGACAGTCTTGTGTGGGGAACATTCCCTGGGGCCGGTCAAGTCAAGCTTGCTCCCCACTGTCATTGTTCCCTCCACCATAGTTTTTGTACTTCCCTGGCTTGTCCCATTCAAGACTGTCTGCCAAGGCTCTAGGTCTCTTGTCAGAAGGGACCCTAGTGTTCCTAGGACTGGTTTTTTTCCCTCCCTGGGACCACCATGGAGGGAGACACTTTCTTTTTGTCAGAAGCACAGAAGCAAATGACCTCCTTACCACCCTTTCCCAGATGACGTGCCCTTATGTCTGCTGCAAGGGAAAGAAGTCAGCTTTGTACCTCAGTTGTGATGTATCCTTGTAAGGAAGACTGAGGTATGTGTAGCCCAGAGAAAGAAAAATAAATTAAATAAAAACAAGTTAAATTTTCAGTGGTGCATCAAGTACCACTTATGGGGCCAAGCCCAACTTCTAATTTTTTGAAGTTGGTGAATTTATTATGTATCTGTGTTCCTTGGGCATACCACCTGCTTCAATGAAGAGGGGTTTAACACAGGTTTCTATGAGGATAGAGATGGTGATGATTATTTGTGTGTACAACGTTTATAGCATAAGATCAGGAAGGAAGATTTGATTCTAATCCAAATACTTCCACCTAAATAAGGATCCTGATCCAAACAATGACTATTTTCGAAACAGCATCTTTTTTATGGTATTCAAAGGGATGCTTATTCATTAAATGAGATAACAAACACCAACGAATATATAAGAAGAAAACAGAACCCATCTATAGTCCCACTTCTTAGCTGACATTTGGTGTGTTTATTCTCTCTCCCGCACGCCTTTCTCATCTCCTTTTGTTTTGTTTTACAAATTTATGTTCATATTTATGCTATATATGGTAAAGTCAATCATCAGACGTTTTCACTTAAAACATTATGTCATGAACACCTTTGCCAAATTCTTGGAAACATATTTTATCAAGCCCTACTTGAAGGTATGAAGGTTGTTCTTTATTAATTTTTAAAATTGAAAAAATATAGCATTTGTGGGCATTTTTATACCCATATCTTGGGGCAAACCTCAACTTACTTCCCCAGAAAATATTGTTAAAAATAGATTTTTTAACAAATGGAAGTGTCTTGATACTTACTGCTACATTACCTTGTAGAAAATCTGAACCAATTTAGACTCTCATTAACAATATTTGGATGTAAATATTTCCAGTGCAACCGCGTCAGCTTTGAAAAATGTGATTTAGAAAAAAGGGAAAGGATTATTTTGATGAACAGGCAAAAATACAAATCATATTGTTGTTTTAATTTGCATGAAATACTAAATTCTTATTGTTGCTTATTTTTGTTTGCCTTTTGTGAACTGCCTTCTCAAATTCTTTGCTGATTTTTCCATTGATCTTATTTCTTTGCAGAGCTCTGATATATGATAAAAATATTTCCCCCAGATACTTGCTCTTGTTTCAAAATTAAATAGTGATCTCCTACCCCAAACGTAAGTTTCTGGTACTTAGATATTAAAATGTAGCTATCCTGTTCTTTAAGGATGTCTTTCTTCATTTTTAGCTATAGATCACATTTTAAAATAGCATACATTTTCTTCTATTTTATCCTCCATCCCTCCCCGCCACCCTCCCTTCTTTCATTTTATAATTAATGGGTCAATGCCTTTGGGATATGGTATAGGGCAGAAATCTAACATTTTCTTTTCAAATATGTAATCAGTTGTCTAAGAGCCATTTATTAAATATTCTTTTCTTCCTCCCTTGATTTAAAATGTGATCCTGGTCAAATGCTAAACTTTAATTTTTATTAGAGTCTATTTCTGGAACTGCTTCTGTGCCGTTGATTCATCTGACAATTCTTGCTCTGGCACCACGTTGCTTTGATCACTGAGTTTTATACTACAGTAAGTGTTATTATCTGGCAGTGTTAGTCGCCTCTCATTACTTTCTTTTTAGGGGACTTCTTTGTTTATTCTTCTAGAAGGATTTTTATATTACCTTTTCAAACAATTTCAGTGTTTTGATTTAAGTAAACTGAAACTTTTGAATTATTTTAGAGAAAATGATACACTTATAATATTATCTTGAAAAAAAATTTCTTCTTATTCAGGAATACTCTGTTTCTTAATTCATTCAAGACGTTTATGTACCTCAGTAAAGTGTAATAGTTTTCTTCATCAAATGCTACCAGCTTCCTACATTTATTGCTAAGTATTTCATATATTTGCTAATTTTTTTTAATGGAAAACCACTGTGAGGGGTGAGTGTGTGTGTGTGTGTGTGTGTGTGTGTGTGCATGTGTGTGTACATATTTTGTATTTGTTCACAAATATTTTGGTTACTTCTTTTAAGTTTTCCTTTTGCATCCCTTATTTAAATATATAAACCTCATTTATTTTTCTTGTTTTGTTGCATTGGCTACATCTGCCAAAGTCGTATTTAAAAGCAGAGACATCTGGTATCCTTTGTATTGCTTCTTACTCTGATGTGGGCTCCTTTGGTGTTTTATCATTTATCCAATGTCCACTACTATTTTAAGAGAGATTTTTTTAAAGGAAGAAAGCTTTATTCTTAGTATCAGAAATATTTTTATCCTTTAAAATTGATATGGTATTGGTGGATTTCTAGTATCATCTCAATCTTTAAATTTCAGAAGTCCCATTTACCCGATCATGTAATTTTTGGTATGCTTATGATTTTAATTTGTGTTGCTATTTTATTTAGGATTTTTGCATTTGTATTTTCAGTAAGTAGGATCTGTAGGTGTTTGTGTATGGTTCTGTGTGTATGTGTATGGGGCATGTGGGTATATAAATGTGTGTTCTTTCTGTCAAGTTTGGGGAACAGGGTTGTAGAGACCAAACAGGAAATGTCATAAAAATAAACACTGGAATATTTAACAGAGTGTGAACATTGTTCCTTTAGAGTTTTAAAGAGCTCACATATTTTCTTGTGCCATTTAGGAGGTAACATACTTATATCACGAGATTTTTTTTCATTGCATTTCATAGTTCTATATTCTTTCCCTTCATGATTAATTTTGATTCACTTATATTTTGATAGAAAATTGCTCCTTTCATCATTGTTGTATCTTTTAAGTTTATGGATATATGTACTTTCTCATTTCTAATTTTTTCCTTTGTGTCTTCTTTAGTTTTACTTGAATATATTGCTCAGTATTTAGCTATTTGGCTTTTCCTTTTCAAAGCTCTATTTGTAGGATTTACTGATTTTATAATTTTTAATTCATAATTTTTAAATGATTTTTAAATTTCTGCTTTCCTTGAGATTATCTTAATTTTCTTCCAATAACCAAGTTGGATGTGGTGTTCATTTATTTTCACATTTAATTTTGGAAGAATTTAATTTAATTAATTTTGTAGGCCTTCTATTTATCACTGAAAAATTTTTGGCTACAACATAAAAGTTTTTATGTATAATTTTCTATTTGTTACAATTTTTTATAAATAACTATTTAAGACATTTAGACTTGGTGTGATTTAGGAATACTTTTTCATCTTCCAAGTGCTTGTGTTTTGTTGTTTTTGCTCTTTGAAATATATTTGCAACATTTTCTCCTTTTTGCAATTTATTCAAATTTTACAATGTAGTGTTTCATATGCATTTGAAAAGGTACAGCATTATCTGTTGGTCGTATGTAGAGTTAAATACATGTTTCTATGAGATACCTAAGATGAAATTTAGTCCAAAGAGTTTTGAAAATATAATAGATAGAAAGTAAAATGCTGTCTGATACAACTGATAGGACCAGAGCCCACATAGCTATTGGAGAAGGGCATTATCCCGTCTAAATACAACTGACCTTCCCATGGTCAGCCAGTGCCTGCAACGAGAGTTAAGTGCAACCTGGGGGGGTCCAGCCTGGGGAGGCTGAACTTAGCCTGAGAAGATACCCTTGAGTGCAGCTGCACAGGAAGGTGAAATCTCAGGGTTGGAGCAAGAGTAGAGGAGGGAGGGCAACTGGAGCGACCCTGGAGACAGGCCTGGAACTGGCACCTTCAGAAGTGGGTGCATCTGTTGGCAAGGATCATTTGTCTTCTCTTTTCCTCTTTGTAAACTCTTAGTAAATCCTTGCTAAAGACTGTAGTCTATTCTCAGCCATGGGACTTAAAAGAAAGGTTTCTTCTAGACTTGTGCAGAGAAGGAAAGAGAAGTGAAGTCTCTGCAAGGTGGGTGGGCAACCAAACTGACCCTCCCCAGGCCCAGCTACGGCAAAGATGGCGGCTGGGCAGCTGGAGGAGGCAGCCAGAGCAGAGGGATATAAGGGCCTGGTCGGTATTGGTGAAGCGGCTCTGGGGCTGAGGAGCCCTGAAGGGCTGTAAGAACAAGGAAGCTCTTCGAGGGTGGTACTGCTTGTCTGGTCAGATGGGGGCTTGCAATGTATGCAACTGGAGCTGTCAAGTGAGTTTTATTTTAGGCTAGACTAGTGCAGTTAGAAGACATTTAAATTAGAAATACTTTAAATAAGCATTATTAATTATACTGTTTGGAACCCTCCATTCTTTTCTGACAATATGATCGGCCCAAACCTGGGAGAAATGTGTTCAGCTTTTCTGTGATTAACATATGGCTCTCAGTTTTCTTGTTGTCAGAGATTCTGCTTTACATTTCATGATGCTATAATATAATGTGAGATGAAGACATGCATTTGTTGTATCCTAATTGTGGATTATACCCATAATCAATTTAAAATGCCCCTCTTGGCCTATTTAATGCTTTGTTTGCAAATTCTATCCCTGTTTCCTTTTTTGTGTACATACATTTTGGCTAAGCATTTAACCCTTATTTCTGACCTTGTTTGAGTTATATCTTGTGTATTTTGTATTTTGACCAAATATTAAAAAATGCCTTTATTTATTAATGAGGGAGTTAATTAGATTGATAGTTATTTTCAAAGCTGATGCACATATTGGACATTGCTGTCCCCTGCCTGGAATCTTTTCTTCTGCTTTGTCCTAATGGAGCCTGCATATTTCCAGGAGATTTTCTTTGACCCTGACTCCACCCCAGTTCTAAGGTGGGCCTGATGGGTTCAAATGTAATTCCACTCTGTGCCAGTGACTTCTTCTACAACGAACAGGTAACTCAATCCTGGCCAAGACATCGAGTGAGGAAATGGGTTTAGAGGCTTTTCTGGATAAATGTCTTGGCTCCTAAGAAAGCCATAGGAAAGGGCAGTCTCTCTTCCTCTGCTAGACCTCATCAGGTCTAGACATTGCCCCTGGACCTGCCATAGACCATAGAGTGCCATCTTGCTGCCTGTGTGTGTCCAAAGTCCTCACAAGGATGGATGGCAGATCCATCAGAAAGGATGAATACCCAACATTTGTATCAGCATGGACGGGACTGGAGGAGATTATGCTGAATGAAATAAGTCAAGCAGAGAAAGTCAGTTATCATATAGTTTCACTTACTTGTGGAGCATAAGGAATAACATGGAGGACAGTAGGAGAAGGAAAGGAAAAGTGAAGTGGGGTAAATCAGAGAGTGAGATGAAGCATGAGAGACTGTGGACTCTGAGAAACAAACGGAGGGTTTTGGAGGGGAGGGGCTGGGGGATGGGATGAGCCTGGTGGTGGGTATTAAGGAGGGCACGGGTTGCATGGAGCACTGGGTGTGGTGCATAAACAATGAATCCTGGAATACTGGAAAAATAAAATAGGATTAAAAAAAAAAGAAGAAGGGTGGATGCAGAGTAAAGAGATGGGAAGAACCTGAGTTCCTGAAAATATCCCTAAGCTTCTGAATCAGTGGCCTGGTGGCTGTCACATATTTCATTCCCACCACATAAAATTAGGAAAGGTTTTAGTTGTTCTTTGAGCCAGTAAACATCTTGTTTCTGATAATTGTAGCCAAGGGCACTTAAATGACACAATATGTTCATTTTTCATTTTTTACATTTAATTTGTGCTTCTAATTTATTATTTCTCTTTCTTTGGTTTTGTGTTTATATATAGATTTTTATATAATATATTACATATATATAATTCTTAATATAGCATATATAAATTATTATATAATATATAACATATATTATTATAGCATACAATATATGTTATATATAATACACTATACAATATATTTTATACATTATATAATATATAATATATGTAGATTATAGAAATATATAGATTTATATTTATATATAGAATATATATAGAGGAAAATATATAGATTTATATAGCTATATAGATATATATAGATCTATAGATATAGATTCATATATAGATTATATTTTATTTATATATAGATTTATATATAGATTATATTTTATTTAACACAATTTATTACCGGACTAACTAATATCTTTTTGAGCAATTTTATTCAGAAGTTGTAATCACAGAGTGATCACTTGATTGGTTGTAGAATTTCCCTAGAAATTCTGTGTTATTTCTTTTATATGTTCTCATACTTACTGCTATGTGGAAGTTTGAGCCTGTTCTTTTTTCTCTTTGGAGTCTATCCAGTTCATTTCTATTCAGATACTAGTGGTGTGTGTGTTTACATAATTAATTTTCATTGCACAAGTAATTCCTGAAATAGTCTCCTTCCACATATTAAGAAGTTTCATTAAAAAAAAAAATTCCATTTGACCACCCTTCCCTCAACTCAGATTTTTACCTGAGGTAACTACCACGAACATTTTCTGTGAATCCTTCCAGAAAAGTTTCTATGAATTTATGTACATATATGCATAACTAGAGAGATCACTTCATTATTATTTCAGGGAAAGAGTACTTTGAGAATGTATGTTGAAGGCACCAGTGAGAAGTTTGTGATGGGATGGGATGGACATACAGAGCAACGTGGTTACCTAGGAAAGGAGACTCCTCTTGGTGACAGTGGGTGTGTGGTCCATTATCTGCTGAGGTAGATTTAGGAGATCTAATTCAAGATTTATTCCACAGGAACAAGCAAAGCCATCTTCTCAGGCCTGTAGGCTTGTTTTCCATATCAGCCTCACCTTATAAATTAATGTGCACTGCAGCTTCAGAGCTCATGTAACATGGAGAGTCTCCACGATGATTACAACTTATGAAAACCTTACTATCACACCCATTTTACGGATGGAGATTCTGGCCAAGGTGTACTTATCCCTGTTCAGTGTTCCCATAGTCTCATGTGATTTCACTAGGATTTGGAAAAAGCCAAAGACCTGGGCTTCACTACAAGAGGCCACCGTGGGAAGAATGCAGGCCAAATTGCTTAGAAAGGGCAGGTTGCCTGGAACTGGGGGAGAGAAGAATGTCAATTATAAGCTCTTTGCCAGTGCACCTCTCATCTTCTGATTAGAAAAGAGGAAGGCTTCTTTTCATGAGAAATCAACTTGTCCAAAGAGGGTAGTGCTCTGAACATTGAGCTAAGGAGATCCAGCAAATGAGCTTGGGCTCTCCCTGGCCTGAGCTCTAGAGGAACAATTCCCAGGCTTTTTCCCAAAAAGTAAACCTATTGTACCCAGCTCTTTATGGATCCCATAAGATTTGTTTCTCAAGTGAACCAATTTAGTAAAAATGTGTTTTCCTATTTTAATTACTCCCATAACTTCTGAAGAGCATATGACGCTCCAGATTACCACACCGAGCTGCTGGCATTGCTGCCAGTGGCAAAGGAGGCTCTGTCTGATAAGCCCAAGGAACTTGCTATGGGTAGACAACCTGCGCCAGGCTTTTAGGAATTTGGAAGAACGAGCAATTTACTACTTTTATATGACTTACATTTTAGTGCCATTCATGTCCATAAAAAAGGAACAGCCAAACAGACTGGTAAATGCTGACTTGTGCATCTGTTGGGTCTGGCAGCTCCTAGCCTCGTTTTAGTAGTGAGTGCCTTCTGGAACCACTCAGTCTAGTGGACCTCTCCCCACCCACATCCCTCTCCATCTTGCCATCTGCTTCATTTCCTTATAACTCTTATCATGATCTGAACTTATCTGGTGCATGCACTTGTTGCTCGTCCATCTCCCCCTCCTGAATGTTTGCTCCGTGAGGCAGGGGTCTTGCCTGCCTCGTCCACCGCATAGACACAGTTAAGAGAAGTGCTTGCTGGGGAGGAGGCATTCAATACACACGCATTTAACTTGTTGAATGAACTCATAGCTTAAAGTCCTAGTGGTGGAAGTTTGGGCACTGGAGTCCCAAGTAGGAAAAGGAAAGAAGATGCAAGATGACCCAGCTAAATGGAGGTACTGATTCCAGACTCTGTGTGGTCAAGCCCTGAGGCTAATGGCCAAGGGAGGGTCTTTGTTTTTTACTCATAGTAGATGAGATTTGTATGTTGGAACAAAGAGCCAGAAGATAAACATGACTACAGACCAATTCTGAATTTGGATTTAAATTACAAGTTACACAAATATAAGATAGAGATGTTTGCTTGACAATACTTTAGGGAAACAAACTGTATTTTGGCAGTCTCATCTTTTGTAAATTAACAGCATGACCAGCCCTTAAATATGTTGCATAATTAATGGAATGTCATGTCTAACAATACAAATACCATCAACATCATTGTAGCCACCACTCATTTTATACTAGCCACGTTCCAGGAACTGTGCTTCACACATTTTATACACGACTGTGACTCATGACAACCTTATTATCACACCCATTTTATGGATGGAGAGACCTAGGCTCTGAATACTTAAACCTATAGCAGGACAGAGCTCAGACGTGGTGAAACCGAGTGTATCTATTGCAGAAAGCTGTCGTTAGTAACCACTGATTGTCTCACTGCTCTATGTGTCTTCAAACACATCTGAGGCATTGGCCTCAGCTCTAGTAGACGTGTTTTTTTTTTTTTTTTAAGATTTTATTTTTATTTATGTGACAGAGAGAAATTACAAGTAGAGAGGCAGGCAGAGAGAGAGAGAGGGAAGCAGGCTCCCTGCTGAGCAGAGAGCCCCATGCGGGACTCGATCCCAGGACTCTGAGATCATGACCTGAGCCGAAGGCAGCGGCTTAACCACTGAGCCACCCAGGCGCCCTAGTAGACGTGTTTTAAGACAAAAAATAAACAAGCAGCGGCTTCACAGAGAGGTCATGGGCATGGTAAAGGGTCTGGAAACCACAGCCTGTGGGGAACATTCTAAAAGGAGGAGGGTGGGGCGCCTGGGTGGCTCAGTGGGTTAAAGCCTCTGCCTTCAGCTCAGGTCATGATCCCAGGGTCCTGGGATCAAGCTCCGCATCGGGCTCTCTGCTCAGCGGGGAGCCTGCTTCCTCCTCCCTCTCTCTTTGCCTGCCTCTCTGCCTACTTGTGATCTCTATCTGTCAAATAAAAATAAATTAAAAAAAAAAAAAAGAAGGAGGGTCTTCAGTGCAGAGGAGAGATGATGGAAGGTGGGGTCAGGAATGAAAGGGTGTCAAAGGTCGTGCTTGGGTCTGAACAGCAGAACTGAAATAGCAGACGGAAGTTCCAGTGAAGCAGGTTTCAGCTTGACAGGAGAACGAACTTTCTAAAGATTAAAGATGTGGGATGAAGCTTTTGAACCCAACCCCCCTTCACCCTCCAAGCATGCATAGCCATCTGTCAAAGATGTTGGATTTCAGGAAGGAGTCTCTTCCACCTCTCTGAGTCTGGGATTTTCTAGATAGGTTTAAATTTTATTTAAAAGAAAGGTAAAGATCATTTGAGCTGATTTAAGGGGAATCTTGTCTAGGAGCAGGGGGATTATATTACTCTCTGAGTTCCTGTCAGCCATTTCAGCATGTAACTCTTCCACTGGGGCCACACCTGGGGCACATCTGAAGTCAGGAAAGGGGACTTGTATTTGTTCTGAACCTAAATCCTCTTTAAAAATAATAATTCATTGGATGGTATTCTGGTATTCAGTTTGTTTCAAAGTGTCTTTCTCATGTATTTATTTTGTGTTCAGCCCCAGGTAGGTGCTAATATTTTAACCATGCTCCTCTGCACCCCACTCCTCCTAAGTTCCATTCTATGCCAGAACTATGGCCAGTCCTGCCTCTTGTGGCCCCTCCAACACCTTCTATCCCTAGATAGATTCAGAAACTAGATGCAGGTAGAAATTAACTGTGCTTATAATTTATGAAACCCAAAGAGGAGTGGAGAGAAAAAGGAATGAATCTGACATGATTACAAGGACAAAGGCAGCTCTGGGTGCATTTCCACAAGCCAGGGTGGGTTAAATTTTCTTTAGAGGCAGTGTGCTTATTTGTGGTTTCCCACCAGCCTCTTGGTGCAGAGAGCATCTACAAAGTGCTAGATGAAATGGGCTCGTGTGCGATTTCAAAGAAGTGTTAGAATCTTGGGGTAAGATTTCAAGAGTACCAGCCTCTGAAATCGCCCTTCTATGGGCTCAAAATTTTACAGTCAGAGCACTGGTGTTCTGAGCTAGACATTTTCCTTGGCATTCCTCTAAAGGCAGTTCACCTGGGAAATGAAATGCCTTGGCTCCTGAGGTCATCTTCAGGAGGAGAGTCCTGGAAGTGGTAGTAGATTACTGATTACTTGCTTCATACCGGGCACTATCCTAAGCCTGTGGCATATTTATCTAATTTAATATTCACGATCACAGTGTAACTATACACTACTACTATCTGTGTGTTTCATATGAAGGAACTGAAATGTAGAAAGGTTAACTGCTTTGTCAGAATTCTCAGAGATGGTGTATGGTTGATATAGACTGAATGTCTGTGTTCCCCCAAAGTTGATATGTTGAAATCTAATTCCCAATGTGATGGTGTTTGGAGGTGGGGCCTTTTGAATTTGATTAGGTCATGAGCATGGAGCTCTTATCAGTGGGATTAGTGGCCTTTTAAAAGAGATCCCAGAGAGCCCCTAAACCCCTTCACCATGTGAGGACACTGTGAAAAGATGGCTATCTGTGAACCCGAAGGAGACCCTTACCAGATATCAAATCTGCCAGTGCCTTGATCTTGAACTTCCCAGCTTTCAAAACAATGAGAAATAAATTTCTGTTGTACTATTTTTGTTATAGCAGCTCAAACTCAGACAATGGTAGAGATTGGATTTGTCTTCAGAACCTATAGTCTTAGCAAATATATAATACTGTTGCCATTCTAAATAAAGTAATTATATGACTCTCAGAAATAGGAGAGAGCGCATCACGAAACACTATGTCTGTGTGTGTGTGTGTGTGTGTGTGTGTGTGTGTGTGTGTGAGGGTGGTGGGGAGGTTTTTATTGTGAATTAACTTTCTAACCCTGAGTAAATTACTAATCTAGAATTTATCTGAGATGGTTAATGTAATTCTGACTTCTGTAAGGTCATCATTAGCATTTTATTATTTGTCTTAAAGTCAATTGAAGGTACATGTCAGGGAGTAATTATATGCTGAGTAACCCAGGTATATTCTTCTCCCCTTCCTTTATTTCTCCCTTCGGTCTCCCTTCTTCCTTTCCTCTTCTTTCCTTCCTTTTCAGTAATTTAGTTGTTTCTGAGTATTTGCTTTGTGCCTATCACTGTGCTATACAGTGGAGGTACAAAGATAAGTGAGTCTCAGTCTGTATTCTTAAGGACCTCACAGCCTGGAAAGGGAGTTAAAAATAATTACTATTCAACATGGCAATGGTTATAAAGGAGCAGATTTTCCAAACTAGTTTTTTAAAGAACACTCTTTGGCAGAATGTTAAGTAAGGGTATCATGAAAAAGAAGTATTTTAAGTTAAAACAAGTTTAGGAAATGCTGGGTTAAATAAAATTAAGCAAGATTTATCTTACAGGGAATTTTCAGGCCTTTTAAATTGCTAATGTGCTCTGTGAATTACCAAGAAGGGACGAGAACATATTTTGCAAGCCCGGTTGACCTCAGAATGGTTCTTTTTTCCTGGCACATGTAATAAAGTGTTTATTCACTCTTCTCTCTCTCTCCCTTGGTCCATCATCCATCCATCCATCCATCCATCCATCCAGTCTTCCTTCCGTTTATCCAGTATTTCTCACGTACCCACTATGTGCCAGACATGATATTGTATCCTTGGAATCCTTTAGTAAACGAATTTGCACAGTTAATGTTTTGGGGGGGAGATAAACATCAAAGAAGCAAATACATATATAAGATTATTATCCCAGTGTGGTAAGATCCACATAGGAAATAACCAGAGTTTTAAGACGAGGGAAAAAAGAAAAAAGCGAACAAAGCCAGAGTGATCTACTTATGTAGGTGGTTGAGAAAGCCCTCTGTGTGCAAAAGACATTTAAAGCAAGTACCTGGAGGAAGAGGATGAGCCAGCTTTGCGAAGAGGAAGAGCCATCCAGGAAGAAGAAACAGCAAGTGCCAAAACCCTGGAATGCAGACAGGCTTGGCAAGCTCCAGGAGCGGAGCTTCCTCCAGGAGTGCAGGTCTGCTTCAAGGCAGAAGGCTGAACTTGACACATTTTTAAGAATTAGAATCTCATCATCATGATATCACAGCGTTGGAGGAGACCCTGACACCATCTTATTCCAAGTTCTTATCCAAGAGGATCCCGTCTTCTAAGATACAGGGCTGCCTGCTCGGCTTGGCTTGCTTTATAGGGTTTTCCCCTTTAGATGCGAGGTAAACTTCAGCCCCAACGTGGCTAGGGAAAGCATTGCTTGTGACATTTCTCTCCTTCATATGAAATGAGGACTAGGGAGGATTGAGTATAAGGAGAAAATTTCTTTCAGAGGTGCAAATCCCAATGCAAGGGATCATAGCTGGTAACCTTCACTCCAGCCTTCAAGGCTGAAGGGGGAAATTGACAGAAGCCCTAGCTAGGCAAAGTGGCCAAGGAGGGGAAGGAGGAAAGCTCTGATTCGCGCAGCCCGAGTGCCTCACTCCCAAAGCTTTTATCTTTCAATTCTTCCTGCAAGATTAAGCATCCCCAAACACCACTTTTATGGTCTCTGCCCTGGTTCAAGGAGTTACAATGGATCTTCTTTACTGTCAAGTCAAGTAAAAATCTCCCTGTTAGACATTCAGGACTATCCATTATTATCATCATTTTCTTTTGGCTAACCTTCTGCCTTCTTCTTACCCCCTTCCCCAGCAAGAGCAAACACTCACGCATGCGTGCGCACATGTGCGCGCACACACAAACACACACACACACTGAATTTGTTTCATTGTGCAATTAGTACCACAAAGGAATAACAAAATATTTCTGATTTGGGGATCACACTCCTGGCTCTAAGCCTATCATTTCTTGACTGCTTGAATGTGTATCTCACAGACCTTCAACTTCCTTATCTGCATTGACAGATATTAATAATAATAATAATGTTTTTTGGGGCACTTGGATTGCAGAGTTGGTTGAGCATCTGACTCTTGGTTTCAGCTCAGGTCATGATCTTAGGGTCCTGAGATCAAGCCCCATGTTGGGCTCCATACTCAGTGGGGAGTCTGCTTGTAATTCTCTCCCTCTCCCTCTGCTCCTCACCCCACTCAAATAAATAAATAATATTTAAAAAACAATAATGCTTGTTAAGTAATAATAATACGTGTCACAGAGATGCTTGGGTGGCTTAGTCAGCTCAGGTCATGACCCAGGGTCCTGGGATTGAGTCCTGCACTGGGCTCTCTGCTCAGCGAGGAGCCCACTTCTGTCTCTCCCTCTGCTGCTCCCCCTGCTTGTGTTCTCTCTCTCTCTGACAAATAAATAAATAAATCTTAAAAAAATAATACTTGTCACATAGGGATGTTGTTTTTTTGAACTCAACAGTCACAGTATCTTCCCTACTATGGAAGCTTCCCTACCTTGGACGCTCAATTCTTCTACCTTGCTCGCTATCTGCTGGGCCCCTGCCTCTTTGGTTCTCTCATCCTCCTTTAGACTTTATTATTCTTGCTTAATTGTTCACAGTTAGCCTTTGAAACACAGACTCTGGTTCCCATTTGATGCATGTTTAACCATCAGAGGCAACCTGGCTTTCCTTCATTTCCAGTTCTTATTTCCAAGTAACTCAGCTTGGATAAGAGCTTTCAGCTCCTGCTTATTTGAGAGGAAGATTTGGAAAGTTATTTTCTGAGGCCTAACCTTAGTAAGTTGAGACAATTGAGGTCTAGTTCTTTCCTCTTGGCTGGTTTTTGCTCAGCTAAGAACTCCCCTTGGTTTTTTGCTGGCTGCAGAAGACACTCCCAGAGAGCCTTTTTGTTCTGTCTTTTAGCCTCATGGTCTTGTGATTCTCAACAGTCACTGATGCATGCTCTGTGGCTGGCCATGCTTTCTAAACTCTGGCTTACTATGACCTAAACTAATTCAAATGAAGATGGAAGAGCTTTTTTCAAAACCAGAATCCAGTATATCCTAGCTCTCACCATATCCATCACCTTCCCTAGAGAAATTCTCACAGATCACCTGGGCATCCTTTCTCCTTTCTTCTGTAAATGCCACAAGTTTGTAGGTAAGTGAAGATAAGGCATGGGCTACTCATATCCTTTTCCTAGTGTTGCTAGTGGTTGAAGAAGCAGTGGGGAAAGGTGCTTCTTCTTCTATTGCCCAGGACTTCTTGATGTCCTGGCCAAATAGATGACAATGTTTAATAACCTGGTTTAGCAGGGAATGGTCATAGCACATAGACAAGGTCAAGCATTGACTTTGTCTAGTGGTTCCTTCATAAAGTAGGTCTGTTTTCTTGCCAGTAGCTGGAGAAGAATGCCCAGGAGAACACGTTTAATCCTGAGACATGCCTGGGATGGTCTTATCCTTGATCTGATGACTTCAGGCCTCTTGTCCTTGCTACAAGAAGAGAATTGTTTGGAACTTGGGAAATATGAGTAAAGGAGGAAGAAGTGTTTTATGTATCCTTCCAGCAGAATTTTGCAAATATTATTGGTCATAGTTTTATCATATGATCACCTCAAATAACAAGGAAGACCAGGAAATGGCCTTGAAAACTGGGTGCATTGCCTCCCTGAATTGAATTGGAGTCTGTTTGTAGGAAAGAAAAGTGATAACATTTGGTAGGCAACTATACAGTCTACCACTGCACAATACTTGTCAGCCTACCCTACCTCGCAAGTCTCTGGGATCTTCCTCTTGCAACCTTTCTTCCCATACTTGCCTCTCTTCTCTGTGCTCTTCAGTGTTACCAGCACCCAGATCAAGACTCTAATGGGAATGCAGGCTATCCCAAAAAACTTTAAGACACCTGCTGGTGGTCTCAGGTCCCATATAAGGAGCATTCTCACCTTTTTGGGTACCAGAGACCATCTTATAGGGAAATAATGATAAGCTCCTCTCCCGGTCAGATGCTAGAAAACCATTTGGAGCCCTTTTAACTGACAGGGTTCAACCCAGTGGTGGTGTGACCCTGCCATCTCTGCATGCCCATCTACATCATCTCCCATGTCTTCCTCATCCAGCTGATGCTGAGCCCTGATGTTGTAGGTTATAAGCTTCTTATGAGCAGGGCTTAGACACCCTCACAGGTAGAAAGAATAGGTGTGCATTATGTACTTTATGTATTATTTAATTGGAATCCAGAGCAGAATGCTGGGTTGCAGAATTTTACCTCTCCAAGGAAGCTTTTACTGATTAAGGAAAAACAAGGGATGCCGTCTCCCTCTCTGCCTTCTTTCCAACACTTAAGTTGATAATACTCCTGACTTTCTCCCCATTCAGCCCCATTGCCTATTACACCTTTCACTGTACAGAGCTATTGGAAAGGTCCTGCTAGGTGGGTTAGCTGAGTGGACTGGCATATGGATCAACTGAGGCCACAGTCAGAGATTTTTCCTAATTAACCATTTTATTTATGACCTCTTGAGTGGTCATAGGCTCTAGATCAATTACTGTTGCGTCTTTTCAGTGGAGAAACCCATTTTTGCTACAGGTAAAAAGACTCTAACATGTGCCATATAGGTGAGTCAGGAGCATTGTTTTAAATCAAGACATATTCTGTGTATGTGGTTCTTGAATTGTCTGAACCAGGACTAGGAGTAGAAGACAGTGCTAATAAAGTAAACTGGCTGCATCATTCTGAGGGCCCAAATACCTTTTCTCTATTATGTAGCTATGGATTGACCCTATATGCCTGCAACTCCAGTCAATTCCCTTTAAATTTAGATACAAAAGAGCCCTTGATCTGGTTACTCTCTGACCCCCTTAACCCAGTGGTTTTCGCTAAAGCCTAGGCCATGGCCTCAGAGTTCTGGGATTGTTGGGCTTATCTAGGACCTAGGCATTGGCATTTTTATCCTTCCCCCACCCCTTGGGTAACTCCAATATGCAGCCCACAGTGTGAAATCACCTCCTAACCCTATCAGGAAAACCAACGTAGACTTCTTTAACCTCTGTCACAAATTAACTCTCCCAAATCAGGTAAGCTAACCCTGTCTCAACTACATACCAGCTTCTAAGTCTTAATCATTGAGCTGATGTCAAGCTAGATCCAACATACCATCTGCCCCACACCATTGCCACAGAGAATATCCATATCTGGTTGTAGATTTGAATTTTAGCTCTGGAAATAGATAATTCCCTAATTGAGGGCATAAGCCATCTTCAACTACAGAAACAATGACCTCCTTTGGCTACAGATGGTTTCTTCTTAGTCCCAGCTTCCTACTAAGCTGGCCATAGACTGGTCCCAAGCCCACACCCAAAGTTACCCTGTAATTATGATCATACACTTGCTACCTGTTCTGCCCACTCCTGGACTCTTTCTTTGGTAATAAATTGTTCCATATCTGATAATTTAAAGTTTATAATCCTACCCAAAGATGGAAGCCAGGGCTCCAGCTTCAGCCCAATCTGAAACCCTGGCCATAAACTAATAACCCAGCAACAGAAAGACCTCTGCACTTGCCTAACTGCAAAAACATCCTCATTTTTTAATGAAAAAAATATATATACAGACATTAAGAAACTAATAAACTGAACCTTATGTATTTATCTCCCAGCTACAATAATGGTCAGTACATGGCCATTCTTGTTTCATTCATATCTTCACCTACACTTATTTCCATTCTCTCCTGGGTTATTATGAAGGAAATATGGGCATTATTATATCCTACCACCTGTATATATCTTGGTTTATGTCTATAAAATATAGGGGTTCTTTAGAAAAAGATAAACAACCACAATACAATGATCACACCCAGAACTTAATAAACTTAAAAATTCTTTATGCACAAATATCTAGTTAGTGTTCCAATTTCTCTATTTCTTTTATACATATATTTTTTCCAGTTTGTTTCCTGATACAAATAAAATCTGCACTTTGTTATTTGTTGATATATTGCTTCTAGTCAGCAGTTTTCCTTTTTATCGCTTTTATTGCATTTTTATTTCTGTTGAAGGAAGTTCCAAGTATAAAGCCCTAAATGTGGGACCATGCTGACCTTTAGCCCCGGTCACTGATGCATCAGTATACACGTCCCACGGAAGGAAGGCTCTGACCAAGAGGGATGCAAGCCAGGGAGTGAGTGGAGTGTGTCCCTCAGTACAACCACTAACTGTGTCACCAAGTAAAGCTTCTGCCCTCCAACCAGTGAAGAACACGTCACTCTCATATTAGGTGATGATCATGTCTTTTGTTTGTCATGGCTGCTTTGTCTTCTCACTGCTGTGTCCTGTGACAGGGGTCATGACAGCAAAGATGCAGACAAACAACCTGTGCATATATATTCAGAACCTACAACTACACGCACAGAAGAGGCTCCCGCTGTCCCTGCCCACCCTCAGTCTGGTTATGGCAATGACAGTCACACAGGGCAGGATTCTCAGTCTAGAGCTGGGGTCACCAACAGGGGCTGTTATGGTGACCAGTGTCATCGCTTCTGGGAGTGTAGAGAAGGAAAGGGATTTGAATTGAGGAATCACAGGGAGGAAAGGAGAAGCATCCAGACAGCTTCCTATTGGAGATCCTAATCTCAAACTGGCAGACTCTGGTCTTGAGGACTTGACCATTTCTTTGAGCAACGGGTTCCCATTTGAGTGTTGGGATTTCTGAAGCAGTTGGTCTGACTGGGGTTGAGTGAAGTAGCAGAAAACAGCATCTTCAGCAACTCCATTTTGCCTTCAGAGGAAGGATGTTCAAGCTTCTTGGCTGACATTCAAGTCTCTGTCCATCACTTCCAGCCTATTTTGACAGTGGTAGCTCCCTCTTTTCTCCTACTGGAATCTTCTTCAGTCAGACTGAGCTGCTTTCTCGCTGCTTTCCAAACAGGCCATGTGCTTTCCTACTTCCTTGCATCTGTCAAGTTGTTCTCTACTCTTGGAATGCCCATCCCACAGCCCTCCTGTGCACATGCTGCCCAGAAGTCAGGATGATAATACACAGGCCGCACAGGAACTCTTGAGAAGCAGCAGAAGATGGAGTCAGCTTGAACGCAAAGCCAAAGAGACACTTGACAAAATGACCTAGAGCCTGGTACTAGAAGGTGCCTGGATGCCTAAACAGCCAGTAGAGGAGCGTGAGCCAGGAAAGATGTCACTCCAGCCTGGTCCTCACACTAAGGCTCAACACATCCAAAAAGAAAGCTCGATGGAAACATGTTGAGCAAAATTATACATGCTCATTTCTTAACATAGCTTTCAGATTTAATCGTAGGGAACGTTTGTTTTGGTTTGATTTTCTCTCATTTTTAGATTCCATTTTCTCTCCCAAAGTAGGTCATTTGAATTATCTGCTGATAGTTCAAATCTGTAGATAATTTGCTTTTACTCACATTCCTAAGAACTAATTACCTGTACATATAAAATGATGAAATCTCATTATATTTTCTTTTAAAACTCTGACATGCATTTAATTACATTAGTCAATTATTACTGTACATGCTGAGGATTTGCTATTGACCAGCTCGTGCTGGAATATTTACTGCACAGATGTGTTACTTTAATTAAACAAATGTGATTACACACATATCAATTTTTATTTGGTTTCAAAGCCCAGAATCTAAAAGTGACGCAGTTGGCAAAGCTGTGAGGTGTGGTGCTGGTTCCCAGGAACGCAGTGAGAGGCTCTTTACTGAGGGAACACAGAGCGCCTGCAACTCTGCGTGGGAAACTTCAACCACAAGTGGGTTTTTGTTGGTGTGTAAGTGCCATTGAGCGAACCCAAGAAGGGAACAAATAAACCAGCCCTGAATCTTCCTAGAACATCTTCAGCTTTGTTCTCTTATAAATAGAGAGACAAGGACTGTACTTAGAGAACTTACAAGAAAACTAACCTAAAAGTCAATCCATCTGAGTCTGGGGATTACTTAGGATTGGACCTTGGTCAGGTAGACGATCTGGTATTCGTCTTTAAAATCAGGGTGAAGTAGAATGACATTAGAACATTGGATTGGTCTCTTGGTCTCCTCCCTGCCATAATTTACTTCATACTCCCAAACGATGAGTTTAGCGTCAAGGAGGACCTTCTCCCAGTGCCTAGTTCCAATCAAGCAGGTTTGAGTAATAACATAAAGATGGAGACAAAAAATCAGAATGTGCTGTCCAAACTGGAGTCATGTAAAAGTTCTCTATGACTTCTGGTACAATGACTGCACATATCGGGTACTTAATAAATAGTCCCTGGTATTAATAAAGGCAGTAAGTCAATCCATTAACCCAAAAACACTTACCAAGCACCGTATGAACTGGTTGTTGGTGGGCACAGACGGAAAAGCAGGAGATCTCTCCACACAAGTGAAGACTAGTTGTTTTCATTAGTCTTACCCATGAGTGATCACTGTGTTTGTTCTCAGGCGTGTCTCTGTCTGGGCCTTTTGGTCATGGCCTATGAAGAACAAACCCAGTGGGTCAAGTCAACTGAAAGTTCTCTTTCAACTATGTGTCTCCAGGTCTCCTGGATGCAGACAGCATTTCCAAGGATGAGGTTGGGGAGCAAATGAGATGGGGCATGCCTGGGTTCCCAGATATACTTTGTGCATGGAGAACACACTGAAATGCTGAAGAGTGTGTGCCATCAACTCTAGGTGTGGAGAAGTTTTGCCAAAGAAGAGAGAGCAATCTGTTGCCAAAAATAAAGGAGCCTCAGGATTTGGGATGAGACAGAGAGGGGACACTCAGATCAGGCAGACCACTTGACTCTGTGGCTTTACCACCTTGTGACAGTTTCCTCACCTAATGGTAACGATGAAACTCATCTCATAATGTTGTTCCGGAATTATAATCACCTCTGAGTGATGCTCGGGGAACAGCAGGTTTTCAGGAAATTGTTGGAGATTTTGTTAGTAAAAGAGTTAGTGTGGGTCAGCTGGGGAAGGTAGAATGTTAGAGGGGGTTGTTTTCAGTCACTCTGACTACGCCGTTCTTCCTTTTGGAATGTGGTATCCAATAGACGCATTCCCACCTCAAGAGGAAAGCCTATGGTAAATACATTTACAGAGGGTTTTTTTTTTTTTTTAAAGATTTTATTTATTTATTTGAGAGAGAAAGAGAGTGAATGGGGTGGAGATGGAGAGAGAATGTGAAACAGAATCCACATTGAGCTCAGAGCCAGATGTGGGGCTTGATCCCACAACCATGAGATCATGACCCATGCCGAAACCAAGAGCTGGATGCCCAGCCGACTGAGCCACTCAGGTGCCCCTGCATGTACAAAGTTTTAAGAGTAGGAAAGCTATGTGGTCAGTTCCCAGGAAGTGAGTTGCATAATGTCTTGTGGCTACTAAATTTCTCCTATACTCGAGTTTTCCCACCTGTATGGCTAGACATATTTATTATCTCGCCCAGGTGGGGATTGGGGCAGCTCTGCAGGTTCCAGGTCCCCTCTCCTTCATCCCGGGATTCTGCACAAATGTTTCAATTTTCCATGTGTGCCATGAAATAAATAAGCTTGGGGAACGTTGGCCGACTAGTCCAGCTTGTTCAGAAGACAGCTTGAATCTTGGCTTCACCTTTGTCTTTTTTTTTTTTTCCTTAAGATTTTATTTATTTATTTGACAGAGAGAGAGAGAGAGAGCGCGCACAAGCAGGAGGAGAGGCAGGCAGAGGGAGAGGGAGAAGCAGGCTTCCTGCTGCGTGGGGATCCTGATGCGGGGCTCAATCCCAGGACCCTGGGATCATGACAGGAGCCCAAGGCAGAGGCTTAACGACTGAGCCACCCAGCCCCACAGCGGGCTTCACCTTTGAATAGCTGACTAACCCCAGCATAGGGAAGTATTTGAGCCTTAGTTTCCTCATGAGCAAAACGGATATAATTTTATCTTGTAATTTTGCTGTAAGGGTTCAGTGAGACTGTCCTGTGAGTGTCTGAAATATCATAAATACTAATAACGGTGAGTTGAATGTACCGCTTTTCCAGTTTATAATTTTATTTGTTCGAGAGTACAACTTCTGGCTTCCCGTACTCACAGCTTGGTGGATGGAGTCAGGAGATAACTGAGCTGTTCAAGCTCTCAGCTTTGGCGGTGGTCCCTCTCCATCTCAGGTTCCATTTGGTCTGCCAGTAGTGGTTCTGGTCTGCTGGGGTCACTGCTTAGAGCAGAGACCGGGGTGAGGCCCTGTTGGCCCCAGCTCCCAGAGGGAACCGAGCTCAGGCTCAGCACCTTTAACCCACCCAACTCCCTGGTTGCTGATCTCATCCTTTTGCCAGGGCTAATTATACTTAAACCAGATTGGTAGGAAGCAAGATGCGTGCACACACAGCCAAAGCCTGGAACTGCTTACCCGAAAACATGTTCCCTCCTCCTTCTGCTCCAGTTCTCAGTCTTACCAGAAGCAGGGGCGGGGATGGGTGAAGAAATGGAGTTTGCACCGTGTGTGCTGAGGCAAGGCAATCCTGGAGTCATCCTCCACGTCGCCCGCCCCAGACCAGCTCTGGCCTGCAGCCTCAGGTCACCGGAGTAGAGTGGAGCCCAGCGGGGTACTGGGTTTCTCCTCCCTCGGAGTGGGTCACTGTGGGTTGCACCCAGCTCTTCGGGGGGCGAGGACTGGGCTGCTAGCCCACTGTACCTCATTATGTATTCCTTCATTGTTTCCTATGCAAATTAAGTTAATGAGAATTAGGAACATAATGGAGCCCATTCACCGTTCTAGTCGCTGGAAAATGGGTTTGACTACCAATTTTCCATTACAGCTGTTTTGTAATTACCGTGGAATACTCTGAATTCTAATGGAGACGCGGAGCTGCCTGACAGCCTCTCGACTACTTTTTTTTTTTTTTTAAAGAAAGGCTTAAAAAAAAAAAAAAGGAAATCTAATCCTATAGCATAAAAGCCTTTCAATCTGAGTGCCCCTAGTTTGGCTTCTGCCATGAAAATCTCCTCCACTGTTGCAGGAAGGACTCACTGCCATTGGTGAGGTTTCCTGACCTTTGTCCGGGTTAGATTCATTACCTTGGCAGGACCAAAGTTCTGCCTTGGCTTGGAAGCAAGCAAAACAGAGTTTGGGGCCATGTTCAGTTAGGAGCTGCCCTCTGAAGGGATCAGAGCAGCCCATGGCTAGTGGGGACTGCTTCCGGCTAGATCTGACTTCCCCATCCCTCCCTAGCCAGAGACCTACTCACCTGTTGCTAAATTCAGGACACTTATCATTACAGGAGTATTCTTTGACATAAAGACTCTTTCCTTTTCAGCACCAAAGATTCTAGGAGGAAGAACAAGTTAAAAGTTTAGTAGATGAAGATGACTGGGACATAGGATGCAGGGGTTGAGGGTAAGGCCTAGTGCAGTGAGCACTGGGCAAAGAGAATGTGGAGGCCATTGTGTCACGTGAGGCTAAGAAGTCAAGATTTTATTCTTAAGGCCTCTTAAGCAGGGGAATTACCTGATGAGGGTTTTAATTCAGAAGGATATTCTGGATACAATATGGAGAAGGGATCTGGATGTATATATCCTGGGGTGGGGTTGTTTTGGTTACTGGACACATACAACTCAGCTAAGGGGCGATGGCAGCTACATACTGCTTCTGACCGATGGCGGAATCATGAAGCTTGAACTCAAGAGGTAATCATTGGGATGGAGAGAAGTGGATGGATTCTGAAGACGCTTACGAGGTAGAATCACGACAAGTCTAGATGATGAATAGGATACGTGTGCGTTACAGGCGATAGGGGACACAAGGCTTTGTCCTTGGCTTATGGGGTGATGCAATTCACCAAAACATAACAATACTGAGAACTAAAGTTTTTGTGGAGAGTGTAACATGTACCAGGCACTGTTTTGTTTTACACATATAGTCCATTTGATCTTGACCATAACCCACAGAGGTAAGAACTATTATTAACCTCAGATCATCAGGGAAAAGTTAAGATATAGGGAGGTAAACAAACAAACAAACGTGTCCAAGTTATCAGAGTCAGGAAGCGGTTGAGCCAGGACTCAAAGCCAGGTGGTCTAGTTCCATAGACCAGACACAAAACTCTTGGAAAGGGAGATTTGCTCTGGTGTGTGTTTCTGTGTGTGCACACATGAGAGAGACAGACAGACATACAGATGGGCAGACAGAGGGACAGAGCATTATCAGTCGTGGGTGTATGAACTGGAGGTGTCTTTACAATATTGTGGCGTAGGTTTGCAGGGGGAGACTGCAGTCTAGGAGGGAGGACTGGGCTCAAAATACAAGGTTGTGGGGTGTCAGCCTCAAACTGACGTTTGAAGACATGGAAATGGTTCAGAATCTCCTAAGAGAGATAGGTGAGGGGTTCTAGAGAACCCCCAGGTTTTGCATACTAGACTGAAGAGGAGGACCCTCTAGGGGGCACTGGGAGAGAGCAGTCCAGAAGCAATAGGAGTCTGAGGGAGGGCGTGGCTAAAGCTTCAGATCCCTGGAATTTAGGAAAGAGTAAGGGTGCATTTCAGGTTGCTTCTCCGGCAATTAGACCCTGAAACAAGTAGTTATCAGAGGTGATTCCGAAGCTCTAGGAAGGGAGTGGCTTCATCCTCTACCAAGATTTCACCTCCATGCCATGTTTTCCTGATGAGCTCGGAAGTCATTTCTCAGTTTCAGCATCTTTTGCCACCTGGAGAGGCTGAGAAATTTCAAAACCATCAAATCCTGATGCTTTTTTATTTCACAGTTCTTCGCTCATTTATCTCTCCCCTTCACGTTGTACTGTAAGCAGCAGGAAGAAACCTGGCTTGCCTTCAACACTTTGTTTGGAAATCACCCAAGCTAGATAACCAGGTTCATCCCTTACAAGTTCTGCTTTCCCCTTACAGCAGATGACAATTTTGCTAAACTTTCTGCTGCCACATAATAGGGGTCCCCTTCCCTCTAGTTTCCAGTAGCACATTCTTCACTCTGAGCCCTCCCTGGCAGTGTTCTTGTTGTCTATGTTTCTACTAACTGTCTGCTGAAAGCAGTTTAGGCTTTCTCTACCATGCTCCTCAAAAATCTTCTAGCTTCTTCCTCTTGTTGTTCCCAAACCCGCTTTCACATTTTGAGACATTTGTTACAATAACGTCCTGCTTCTGATACTCAATTCGGCATTGGTCAGGGTTCAACCAGAGAAGCAGAATGTAAGATAGATAGAGAGACAGACAGATAGATAGATAGATAGGTGGATAGATTTGTGACAGGCTTACACAATTGTGGGGGCTGATTAAGCAGTCCTATAAGGGTGTAGTCTTCGTATCTGTTGCTGGAATTGAGTTCTGAACACAGGTCATCAGGAAAGGAAGGTCACGTAGCAGACTGTAAGCCAGAGCACAAGGTGTGACCTGTAAGTATGGTCTTAAGCGTCTGTCCATGCCTGTTGTCTCTGACCTTGTGATGAGGCTGTCTTACAGATGCTAGGACCTCTCTTTGGTCACAGAGCCAACTGCAACCTGGCTCAGGGGCCGCAGGAGTTGAAGGAGGACCTAGGGGCAGGGGGCTAGAGTATTTCCTCAGCTGCTGGTTCATTGAGGTGAATCTGCAGATAAGCAACTATCTGTGTGAGGTACAAAAGAGCTGCTACTTCGCTTCTGCTTCTGCAGATCTCCCAGGGACCTCCCTTGAGGCCACCCAAATGAGAAGCATATAAGAAAGGAAGTATCAGGAAATGTGGTTCAGCCTAGTGAGTCGGCACTTTACACAGGCATCACACCTGTGTTCCCCTTACCCCAACATCTTTGAGTAAATGCACCAGTTTCCTGGAATATCTTCCCTCTGCCTCTACCTCTGTCCTAACCTGGACCTCAGCCCTAATGGCCCTTCCCCTGTGACTATCCTAATAGGTCTTCATGATGCTTGATACCTTCATTACAGCACCAGTCACATGTATAGGTTTATTTATTAATTTGTCTCCACCCCCACCCCCAGTCTTAAAACTCCTTCAAGAGTCATATGCCACATTTTCCCTAATATCCTTAAAAGTTATTGCCTGGCATATAGTAGGTGTTTAATACATTTGAATGAATAAAAGAAGAAGAATGAATGAGAAAAAATAACATTCCAGTTCATGAGGCCATTGTAAAGATAAGAGATACTAATATATGTCCAAGGGCCCAATTCATGGTAGGTTATTAGGGAAGCTCCAGACTTTTCTATGTGGGTCTGGCATGTGTCAGATGGCCACTTGGGCTTCAATAGGATCCTCTCCTTCCAACACTGTGGCCTGCCAAAGTTGTCATCCTGGAATCACCCAGGTCAAGAAGATGGAAAATCTTGAAGAATGCTATGTTTGCAAAGGGGATGCACTGATAAAATTCTCTCTTTTGGGAAGAGACATGTGATCTTTACTGAGGATTCCTCAGTTAGCTGGAGATAAAATGAGCTCAACCTTGGGGAAACCATGTTCATAGGAATATGCTGTCCATAGACCTGAAGAGTTAGTTTGTCACTTCACCTAGACTCACCCAGGGTAATGAGCAGATGAGGTTCAAGTCTAGGTAAGCAAGGTGTCATCTATCTGCCTGTGTATTTGTTTACTCAACACACACACACACACACACACACACATATACACGCACACATTTTATATATATCATATATGTGTGATATATATATTATTATATGTATATATCATATATATAATTATAAGACATATAATTTTACAAATGCTGCATTAATATCGGAGTATAGAAGAGTTAATACATGTAAAATACTTAAAATAGTGCTCAATGCCTATAATCCCAAATATTTATTATTATTACTATTAAAGTGATACATATAGTTCTCCATTTATGCTTTTCTTTGTAGACATGCAGGTATTATCTGTTCTCTCTCTTTCTGTCTGTCTTTGTCTCTCTGAGTCCTCAGCTGGTCTCTATGATGTGTTGTCTAAACGGATTACCCATCGGGTTCTTGACTAATTGCTGTAATTTATTGAGCACTTATGTGCCAGGAACTGTGCTACTTAATTTCACAAGACTTATGATTAAATTCAGTTGCATATAACATGAAAAGTCATCTGCTTTCTGTCCGTCATGTAAAAGACGCCTGGAGGTAACAACCAGGGCCTCGTAAGGTGGTTCCACCATATCCTTAAGAAACCAGGACTTTCTCTATCTTTTTGCTTCACCAGTTGCAAGAGAAGCTGGGAAATGTGGAGTTTTAGCTGGGGGGCATCATTGCCCTCAATGAAAATCAGACTCTATTGCCAGAAAGAAGGGGAGAATGGATATTGAGTGGCGTCATGGCCTCTCAGACCTGAGCACCTGATTCTGCTTGATCAGAAATCAAAAGATGACCTCTCCTCTGCATTCTGGGTTCTCACGAAGCCTGAGGAAAATAACAGACACCCACAGGTCTTACAAAGGTAAAATCGTGGCTGGAGCATGGCTGGCGGGAGAGGTTGGGTCATTCTCAGACCAGTGATAGAAAGGAGTCTGGCAAAGCGGCATCGTGATCTAGGAATGAATTTTGAAGATTGACTCGTGGAAATTTCAAGGGTCTAAAGATGAGATATTGTCCAGACCTACTATTTCTGTTTACCCCTGCTCCAGCTACTGAGAGAGAAAATTTCTGCTCTGTGTCAAAAGGGAGACAGATGTCAGTTTGAAAAGGAAAGAAGCAGAGGGGTCAGTAGCCACCTCTCACCAGGACCTAATTCACACTCAGGGAACATTTGATCCTCTGGGCTCTGAGGGAAGTTTAATTGAAATGCAAAAACCAAAGGTCAAAACCATGTAAAATTTAAAGGCCATTTTTACTATTTGACAAGGAACAAATTGTAACTTTATATTGCTTTTAGATGCAATTTTGTTCAGTGAAATTAGATTATGCTCAACTAAAGCACCTTCTTTAGAGCTTTTAGATTAAATATTAGAACTTATTAGAAGGACCTTGATTTCGTCAGTAAATACCAAGGAAAATATTTGGTGGGAAATGCAGCTGCCTAATTTGCATTAATACAAATGAGAACTATTAAGCTTAGTTGATTAGCATATTCATATGTACTGTAGTCCCCGTGTATTTAAAATAGATTCTGCTAGATTCTGATTACAAACTCAGTGTATGTATAACTCCCTGAACCAGAGCCTTGGCAGTAGATTGTGCCATGGAGGGTGAGGACGCCAGCGGGAGGGAAACAGAATGCTGGTCTCAAGGTTGCTTCCAGAACGAGTACCGTGCAGAGCTGGCCCCATCCTCAAGGCTCTGAGCAGATGAAACCCAGGGAGCTAGGAAGCCAGGATAGGGGGCCAGGCAGCAAGATGTGTCGGAACAAATACGTGCGAGTACCCTCTTAACTTCTTCCTTCCTCTCTCGGCTCAGCCTGTGTTTATTAGGTGCCTGCTGCATTCCGGCAATGCGGGGGCTGCTGCTGGGGTGGTTGCCCAGGACAAGACCCACCATGACAAACAGCATTCTTCTCTTCAAGGAGCTTGAGGAAACGAATCCTGGCTTGTCACAGAAGGAGCTGATCTTCTGACTCCCTGCCTGATTCTGTGCCTTGGCCCTTTTATAGCTGGGAGTGTTTCTGTCTGGAAGATGTCTCTAGATGTGGGGACCCTGGGGAGCAGGCCACAGAGGGCGGGCAAGAGCTACATGGCTGCTTCTGTTCCCGTGGAGCCTGTGAGTGATGCCCAAGCTACCGTGTGCCCCAGAGGGAAAGAGCCCTGCCTGAGGAGACCCCCGCCCCCCCCCCGAATTGGGCAATAGGGAGGGGCATGAGCACAGGCACCGGGCGGTAGGGGGGCGTGGGGGTGAGGGGGGTGGACGGAGAACATAAGATTTGGGGCAGCTGCAGTGTCGGTGCACTGAAGCAGGGGCTGCAAAATGGAAAATGAAGGGCAGACATCTGCCCCTGCCAGGGATTGGTCCATTTACCTTCCTGCCAGCTCTTTAATGCAAATCAGTTTGCTCCCTCTGCAAAAGTTCTGTGTAGACTGATTTTTTTTCCCTTTGCAGATAAATTGACAATCTCCCTTTAACTTGCAAATTAATTCTGAGATGATTTAATTTTATTTTTTATGATCTTTTAGGCTCTCTGTCTCCCTATGACCCCCCCCACAGCCCCCCAACATACCTACTAATATAATAAATGAGCTATAAACACCCAAGCACACTTGTGAATTCAATCAAAGGGATGCCAATGATCTGTTAAGGAACATGTTTTATAGAATAAATAATCTCCCCCATTCCCTGGCCTAGGATTTCTGTAACATTTCTCAGAGCAGAGAACCAGGGCAACCTTTCCAGACACCTAGATCGCCATCATGGGGTTCATCTCTTTCTTCTCTCTTCCTGCCCTGACTCATAGCCCATGTCAAATGGTACCCAAGTAGTCGGGAACCCCATACCTCCAGGAAGGGCGTTTTGGGTTTCCTGCTCCCCTCAAATGCATTTTCTCTATGTTTCTTCTTTTTAAGGCGACAACTCGAGGCTATTGTAGTGAGTGGCTAATACACTGGAATGGGTTGATGCATATTGTTTACAGATAAGGTCGTTGCCCCTTACATTTTTACATGTTAGGGCCCCCTGGAGAGGACAGCACACTAAAGGTCATTGGCATTTCCTTGTCCAATGTCTGTGCTGGTCCTAGAGTTTCCAGAGCAGGCATGGGTTGGGTAATGGGTGTCCACAGCAGGGATGCGAGAAGGCAGCGAAACACTTTCCTGATGATTCTGTTTATTTACTTTGCCCTTTTGTGCTTTTTCTGGGACCTAACACGTAGAACTTTGGTGCCAAAAACGATTTTAGACATTATCTTATTCTAAAAATAAAGTTGAGGCTCCTGAGAATCCTGAGGCTTGCCTCGTGATGCATTCCGAACCAGCAGCACACATTCTGAACCTCAGACCAGTGTGTGAGTTAACAATCCCTAACGTATATTTGGTTCACATTGATCTGGCTGCCCTCTGTGTGCATTATAAATAGATGTAACAGGTTTTAAAGCAGACACAGTAAAAGAAAAGCTTCAGGTTTGGTGACCTTTCTGGAACCTAAACATCTATCCATCCATCCATTCATTCTTCTAACGAAGATCTAATGAGCACCTTCCATGTGCCAAGAGTGTTCCAGGTCCTGGAGGTGAGGCCAGGAGCAGAAAGACAAAGCCCTGGGCTTGGGAAGCTTGCCTTCCTGGGGTTAGGGGGGAGGGGTGGGAATAAGAATGGACTGGAGCTGCCAGGTGGGCATACCTGCCTTGAGGAAGGATGTGGTGGGGTATAGGGGTAGAGCGTGACCAGGCTGTTGTCTCACGACGAGGCTGTCGTGGGTGGGGGGTATTCCTTGGAGCAGATACGGTGACATTTGAGCAGCTGGAGATATCGGGGAAGGAGACATAAGACTATCTGGGGAGAGAGAGTGTTCCAGATGGAGACAGAAGACATGGGGGAGAGACAGTGAGGCCCAAGGGAGGGAAGTGGGATGGAGGGCACAAAGGAGCAAGTCAAGATCAGGCAAGTTCACAGGGGCGGGTGGGCTGTCTACATATACTTTATTGTCCAGTTGGCACCTTACAAGAGTGAAAAACAGTGCTGCTTGTAATCATTCCAGGACAGAGATGAACGGTGGGGTCCAGGGCGGTCTGGGGCACATGGCATCTGCTGGGAGGGCGGGTGTATGGCTCTGGCTCCTACTGTGCATGGGCGAGGAACCACAAACGTACGAGCAGAGGGCCTTGTGGTTCTGAGGACGAAGGCACAAGAAGGGAGACACATCAGGGGGCAACTGCGATGATCCAGGTCGGGGCTGCGGGGCTGCTGATGGACGAGGCCACGCAGGGGGAGGAGGGTGCGTTGTGGATGCACACTAGCATGCAGCTAACAGGATTTCCTGGTCAAGTGGAGGAGAGTGGGAAAGGAAAGGAGAGCTGGGGATGACTCCATGGCCTGAGCAGCTGGAAGACAGAATCGCCTCTACTGAGACGTCGGAAGACTATGGGGAAATCAGGTTTGAAGAGAAATGAAGTTTGGTCTCACCTATTACAAGGGACTGAATATTCGTGTCCCCCTCAAAATCCATACATTAAAATTCTAACCCCCTCTCTGATAGTATTAGGAGGTGGGGCCATTGGGGGGTTATTGGGTCATGAGGGCAGAGCTCTCACGAGTGGATTTTGTGCTCTTATAAAAGAGACCCCAGAGAGCTTCCCATCCCCTTCACCGTGTGGGGAGAGGGCAGACAGACAGCCATCTGCGAGCCAGGAAGTGTGCCCTCGCCCACTAAGCTGCTAGGTATCTTGATCTGAGGCTCTAGAACGGTGAGCGATAAATTTCTGTTGTTTATGAATGAGCCAGTCTGTGGTATTGTGTTACAGCGGCCTGAAACGGACTGAGGCATCCACGGTACCTTTGATCTAACATCAAAGCGAAGAGGTCGTATGTAGTAGAAACAGGAGTCATCAGGATATATATTTGGTATTGGAAGTCCCCAGGGCCAGACGACATCCCCGAGCAAGTGCGTGCAGACAGAGAAGAAAGCAAGAGCTGGGCTGGCAAAGTTTACAGGTTAGCAGGACCAGGAAGCTCCTGGAAAAGAAGGCAGAGAAGAACAGAGAGGTGGAGGAAAGCAAGGGGAGAGGTGTCCTAAAGTCAAGTGAGGAAAATACTGCCAAGCTCTCTTGTGACCTGTTCAGGATGTTTTCACCTGGAAAAGGCTTGAAAGCAGGATCTGGTGGAGGTGGGGAGGGGAGGGAAGCAGTGAGTTCTGAGCCCCGGGGACTGGGGACTTGTCCTGTGTAGGCAGGGACTGCTATGTCGTGAGCAGTGTATGCATGGTGCTGTGGGGAGAGGGGCTTCAGAGCATGAGAAATGCCTTGGGTTGACTTCTCCTGGGGCAGGTGGAGCTGTGGGTACGGACTGTGCCATCTGGGCAGCCCGAGGCAAAGTCTCCTTCCTCTGTAGGCACTAGCATCCTTTGAGCAGACCCCAGCTGCGCTTATAAGGTGTGCTTGGTGGAAAGCGAGAGTTTGTGAGGAAGAGACCAGCCAGAGGTCAGGCAGTTGGAAGTGTTGGTGGCGTTGATACAGTCCAGGATGAAAGAGCAGAGAGGAAATGGTGCCAGGTCTGGGTGGGAAGAATTCCCAGGCCAGCGCTGGGAATCGTAGACAAAGCACAAAGACCAGGAACTTAGAGAGAGGAGAACTGGGGGCAGTTCTAGCTTTTGCCACATCCTAGTTTGGCCTCTCTGAGCCTTTGTCTCTTTGTCTCTAAAAGTGGGTATAGCCCTGCCCCATCTGTGTTTCTATAAAAATACAATGCATTCATTTTCCTTGTCTTTGTAATTTTTATTATCCCTTTCTGCTGAAATTGGGACAGATGTGGGGGCTTGTTTTCTAGGAGAGAACACCAAGGAACAGTCTTTGGTTGCTGAGTGTGTAGGAACTCTTGGGGGAAAAGGAAGGTGACTACGACCCAGATCACTTCCTGCCCAAGGATGAGAGTGATTATGACACGGCCTCATGCAGTCATGGGTCCCCACACATCGTCTCACTGAAGGCGACCAGCTCTAACCTGCCTTGCCAGAGCCCGCTGGTGGGTACAAGATGGGCTTCCTGAGGAGATACTTAGTTCATTCTCCCCATGCTCAAGAGGGTCACCTGATGCCCCAGCCTGCCTCCTCTTGCGACACTGTCTGGGGCTGGCTGTGTGGGATGACGAGCTCTGGGAGCCCGAGGCGTCCCTCTGTCCTCACAGACACCCAGGTGGGGGCCACAGACTGTGAAGTGAGCCAGTCCTCAGTGCCATGCAGGGTGCGCCTGAATGCGGGGACCCGGTGCTGTGACAGCTATCCCAAATGTCTGCTCCCTGTGGTCGGACCATGTCTGGGTGGTGTGTGTTCAGTTAAAGGGCGGCACCGCGTTCTCTGTGGCCACTGTCACCAGCCATCCTCCAGTCCCCGTAGCCTCCGCCTGACACCCGTAGGGACACCAGAGAATTGGATAACTGAGGTGAGGCTCTGACTCAGGAAGGTATAAATGGGGGCTTCTGCCTGCCCACGGGCCCAGCTTGGGGGAATGTGCCTACGGGGCACCGGGTGCAGGGCGGGGTGTGTCACTGTGTGGAGAGCCCACGGGCTTGGTGGTGGACTGAGGAGTGGTGCAGCCTGAAGCCCGAACAGGAAGGTCAGAAAGGTCAAGCCTGTGGCAACAGGGTTCTAAGGATGGCGGCTTCGCTCTGACCAGGGCCAGCCTTGCTCATAGCGGAGCCCTGAGGTTTAGATTTCAGGTTTCCCCATGGGCACACAGTTCTCATTCAGCCTTCGGGGTCCTTCTTCCTGCTGACGCTGCATGACAGCTGGGAGTCTGCCGTGTGCTCCCTCGGGGCCGGCCTCTATCTGTTTCCGTGCAGAATTCTGAGCAGCTCCACCCACATGGCAATGATCTCATGGGTCATACTCTCTCTTCCAACTCCAGAGGCAACAGGTGTGGCTCGCTGACCCATCCTTTCCTGTGTGCTGCAAAGCCTGGCTCCGGGCTCAGGAAGCATCATCGACGGACGCGAAACCCATAAGCAGAGTGGAGATGCTCCACAGTGACAGTCCGAGCACCAGAGAACAGGTAGCCGTGGTGGTGGGAGCAGTTCAGTCCCCAGAGCGTCAGAAGTGGCTTGCTGGGTCCTCCCCCTTTCGCCTGGCAGCTGCGCCTTTGCTCAGGGCCCCGTATAAAGCCCAACAGGGAAAGAGACCGTTCACCTTCCCGGATGAGACCACCAGGGGGCAGTGGAGCACACTCGCAGGAGGCTGCAGCTGCAGGACCAGGAAGGTTGGCAGAAGCTTCTGAGGCCTGGAAACAGGCTGGGAGACCCTAGGGTCAGAAACCATCCTTGGAGCACCCTCTCCCCTTTCAGAGAATGGAAGAACTGCGCTTTGGCTTCAAATAAACCAGCTTTTATTTTTACACAGAAACTATCCAACATTAATAGCCTCATCATCATTTTGTTCTGGACCATCAACCTTCTTTCCCGGGCATGAATAGCCCAGAGAGGTTGTGTAACCAAACCAAAGACACACAGCCATGAGGGTGGTCAAGCGCTCCATTTTTCACAGTGGGATTTTAACCCCAAAGACCTTCCTTAGTGCTCTACAATGATTAATCCAGTCCTCAGGGGAAGTAGATGTCCAGACCCCACTTCATACCTTTCCCAGAATCTCTTGTGGGGAGGGAAAGGTCTTGCCCTCAATCTACATTTCTAGCAAGCTCTCCAGGTGATTCTGACAAACTTGCTGAGTGGGAACCCTGACCTTGTGGGGGAGCGTGACCTGAACCAAATCGTAAAGAAAGTGAATGTTTTCTTAAGTGTCCCCCTACCACCTCCTCTCTACTCATGCAGGATTCCCGCCACCTGCCTGCACCGCCCAGCTCATGATGTCAAGTGCTCACCTCTGAAATCCGCTTCTGCCAGGGACTTATCTCCATCACTCCTGGCTTCCCCATCTCACACTCTGACAGGGACTGACACTGAGCCGCCCTTTACCACCAAACCTTCCAAAGTGACAACAAGTTAATCTGATTAAAAAATCAATTCTAGTGGGATTAAGATACAAAGTTGCTCCAACAACTGGCCAATCCCAGGTGTTGTGGGAATTTAAACCAGGGCTTTCTGGACATAACATCACAGTCTGGGCTTTTAATCCAGAAGTGCTGGATTAAGTGCAATAATACAATAAAGATGGGAGTTTTAGGGAAGAGTAGAGAGATGCATTCTGAAAGATAGACATACTTGGCGCTTGGATCCAGGTTTAAAGGGTATTTTACATGTACGGTGGAGATGACTGATGTCTGTCTCAGGGTTTTGTTTCGTTGAAAAGGGCAAATATTGTTTTTTTTCATTTCAGAGATAATATATATGCATGCAAAATATCCATTCAACATAGAAAATTATAAATTTTCCTATAGTTCTATTACCCAGATAACATCTATCCAGATGATTAGGACAATGATGAAATATTGCTACACTTTACTGAGCACCTACTATGTGCCTGGCTCAGTGACAGTGCTATGTGCTTCCCATACATTCTGTCATCTAATTCTCACATGGTCCATGGACAGGAGGTGATAGGTTTTTTTGGAGGATAAAGAAACTGGAAACAGAGGAGTGATTTTTTAAAAAATTTAATTTCTTTTCAGTGTAACCGAATTCATTGTTCATGCATCATACCCAGTGCTCCATGCAATACGTGCCCTCCATAATACCCACCACTAGGCTCCCCCAACCTTCTACCCCCCCACCCCTTCATAACCCTCAGATTGTTTTTCAGAGTCCATAGTCTCTCATGGTTCATCTCCCCCTTCCAATTTCCCTCAACTCCCTTCTCCTCTCCATCTCCCCATGTCCTCCGTGTTATTTCTTATGCTCCACAAATAAGTGAAACCATATGATAATTGACTCTCTCTGCTTGGCTTATTTCACTCAGCATAATCTCTTCCAGTCTCATCCATGTTGATGCAAAAGTTGGGTATTCATCCTTTCTGATGGAGGCATAATACTTCATAGTGTATATGGACCACATCTTCCTTAGAGGAATAATTTTTGCAGGATGAAGTGATATGTGATGGGGCAGGAACCCAACTCTGACTGCTCTCACTCCAGGGCCCAGATTCTTCTACTGGCCCACCCCCTCCCCCCACAGATAGACACTGTACTCGCATGCAGGCACACCACACATGTGCACACAGAACTCATACACCCCACAGACGCACTCATGGACACACAGGCCCTACAGACACACGCATGCCACGACTCACACAGAAGACCCCCACACCCTACAGACACACAGAATTTACACCCCGAGATATACAGAATTCACACACATGCACGCATGGTAGACAATCACAGAAAATTCACACATACACACCACAGTTATATACATAGGACTCACATACACATTGCAATATACACACCACAAACACAGCCCCTGCCCCCCGGTCACATACGTGCATAGAGGCATAGACCGACACATACATACATACACAGGCTCTTCTGAAATTTGTTTTTTTTTTTAATTCCACATGTACAGAGAGCTTCTATTCTTTTTTTTTTTTTTAAAGATTTTATTTATTTATTTGACAGAGAGAGACCACAAGTAGGCAGAGAGGCAGGCAGAGAGAGAGAGAGGAGGAAGCAGGCTCCCTGCCGAGCAGAGAGCCCGATGTGGGACTCGATCCCAGGACCCTGAGATCATGACCCGAGCCGAAGGCAGCAGCTTAACCCACTGAGCCACCCAGGCTTCTATTCTTTTAAAATCCTGCATAGAATTCTACTGAGAGACCAATCATAATGTTACTAATCTAATCCAATTGGTAGCTCTCTAAGTTTCTGAAAAAATACAATCAAATAACAATAATGGAAAGTTGGTGGGTTTTCATTAAGTACAGGATTGGGTGCATTATATCATTGAACCTTCACAGTGACCCTGTGTGTAACCCTATTTTTGCAGATGCAAAGACCAAGATTCAGATGGTTTTAGAGCTTCCAAGTGACAGAGCCAGGAAGCAGGGTTAGGAAGTATCTCCAGACCCACCCTCAGTATGAGCTAAATGTTCACAAATATCCATGTCTGTACGTGTCTGTGTTGGAGAAGTTTCCGGAAGAGAAATCCCAAGTCTAGGGCTACATACATTCTCCAGTTTATGCAACTTGCTGAGCTGGCGTTTGGAGAACTGTACCAGTGTGCAAATAAATGTCTTATTTCCCTTTGATTTTTCGAGGACTGAGCATTTTTATCTTTGTCTCTTTGTAAGGAGAAAAGTTATATTAAAGTATTAGATGAATCCTTTTAGGGAATCAGGTTTTACTGACACAGAAAGGGGTTTGTGGTTTAGGAAGATGGTGGCATTGAAGGACAAGTATGTTTTAGCAGAGGATGTGTTTTTCTTGGCAACAGGGACGGTGGAATCAGTTCTGGGGTTCCTGGTAGTCTCAGGGCTTCTAACCTGTTGAGTTGCATGTAGGAGCTCTAGAAGCTTGCTTGTCGTAAAGACACTCTGACTTGAGGCTCAGCGTTTGGAAGAGGTGCCTCTCGCGGACACAGATACTGCATAGTCTTAGGAGGCAGAAGAAAGCGTGTGGAGGCCCTCCCTTGAGATCCTGCCTTGAGATCCTGTACCAGGACCACCTCCTGGGCACATGGAGAGTGACATAAGGGGCCACCTTAGAAGCATGTCAATGGCAATTTGGGGCTCTGTGTGTGAACTCTTTATCCTTGGCTGCTTCCCAGTCTCCCCCCACAAAGTAGGCATCTGCAGAGCAGCTCCATGAGGCCAACAGCTTTTGCCTTCCAGACTGAGATCGTTGCTGCTGGAGGATTCGGCCTTGCTGTGTGCCTCAGCTCTGGATTTGACACAGGTAGCTGCTTGTTGCCTTACAAATGGTGGCTCTCCAGGTTCATGTTTTTATTGGATCATAATAGAATGGTGCAGGCAGCTCCGGAGGTAAGACTGGGTCTATGTCATATCCCCAGCCTGCCCCTTGCCTCCTCTCAGAAGCCCCCCACAGTAGTCCTACCCCGTCGCGTTCCCACCTGCCAACCTCTTTAGCTCAGCTCAGCAGCCCTAGGGCTGGGCAGCGCCGGGCCGCTCCCGGGACTCGCTCAGCCGTGGCAGGTTTGACACAACGTCAAAACGGCAGCTGTTCCTTTCTCAATTCTACCTTCCTGAGCTTTCCTTGCAGCTTTTTGTTGCTTGAAAGATTGGGTTTCCAGCTTCTGTTGTCAGTATTCTTCTAAGCAGGCTCCTTTGGTATGTATGGTAGAAGAGAGAGCAAGAGGGGAAAAACAGTGCTATGGGAAACTGTCCCTTCCGTGGTGTCTGGAGTCTGAAGACTTCATTCCTAGAGACGCTTTATGTCCGTGAGCTGGGGCCACAGAAAAGAAGCTGAATGATAGCAAGGAGACTTAGTGTGGGCTCTTTCTCCAAGTGTCCAAGGGAATATGACAAAGTTTTAAGAAAAGTAGGTAGCAGGAGTACATGAAAATAGGCTTTCCTTTCTCCCTGGACGTGCTTTATGAGGGGTTTGTGGCCTTGACTCTGAAGGGTGATGGGGCTTTTGCCTTGTCTAGCCTGGGTACTGAGAGCAACCAGTGGATGGGAAGCCTGCCTGCTTTTTCTCCACGACCGCCACATTCTGGCTACCCAGTCATTCCATACATAAGTGGGGCCCACAAAGAACGGAGTTAAGTATTTTTGGTAAATACAGCAGACTCTTCATTCACATGGCTGTTATTCCCAATTTCACTTTTATATCCTTTGTATTATTTTTATCATGCATATTACTTTTATGAATACTATAAACACAATAAACTGCTACTATTTTTGCTTTAGACAGTTATCTTTCAGAACTATTAAAATAGCAATAAAGAACATTTTATTTTGCCTTTATTAATTCTATTTTTATCCCTCTTGATTTTATTTTGTATAGATCACAGTTTCTGTTTGGTGGCTTATTCTTTATTTCTTGTTTTGGCATCTTATTCTTTAAAACTTTCTGTGATCTTTCTTTCTTTGAATATAGGTCTTCTGACATTGAGTTCTCTCTCTCTCTGTTTTTTTTTTTTTTTGAGAAAGTAGTTGTGTCTCATTCATTTTTGAAAGACTTTTTTTTTTTCCTGAGTATAGTAAATTGACAGCTTTTTGAAATACTTTAAAATGCCATTTCATTTTCCTCAGGTTTGTGTAGTTTCTGATGAGAAGTCCATTTTAGCTCTTATCTTCATTTCTCCATAGATAAGATGCCTTTTTCCTCTGGCTGCCTTCAAGATATTTCTTTGTCTTTGGTTTCAATAGCTTTACTGTCATTTTATTATTTCCCTTGATTGGTGACATAACTATCATTAATTTTGGAAAACTCTCAGCTTTTGTTTTTCCAGGTATTTTTCCTGTCCCCCTTTCAGTGTCTTTTCACCTTCTGAGAGTAAAATATAAATATGCAATGCTTTTTGATAGTGCCTTGTTGCTTTTGTATGCTCTTTTCTTTTACTATTGTTGTTATTATTATTATCATCATCATTATTATTACTACTACTACTCTTATATTGTTTTTCTTTTTCAGTTTGGATAATTTCTATTAACCTGTCTTCAAGTTGATTGATTCTTTCCTCAGCTGTGTTGAGTCCACTGATGAACTCATAAAAGTCTTTCTTCATGTCTGTTACTGTGTTTTCATTTTTAGCTTTTCCCTTTGATTCTTCTTTCTGGGTTTCACTTCTCTGCTCAAATAGCCCATCTGATATTGCATGTTATCCATCTTTTCAGTAAAGGATTTAATGTATCAATTTTTAAAATTCCATGTCTGGGAGTTCCAATATCTGTGTCATATGTGTATCTGGTTCTGTTGATTGCATTTTCTCTTGACAGTGTTTTTTCTTCCCCTCGCTTTCTTGGGGTTTGCCTTATAAGTTTTTGTTGAAAGAGATGTCTTTTGTAGGGCCCTGGAAGCTGAGGTAAGCAGTCTGTATGCTTGAGGATAGGCATGCCTTTCCTTCTGTTAAAATTTCAGCTTGGGGATGTACATGAATGTGATTAAGAACTGCGTTAGATTTAAGATCTGTTGTTGTTATGGTTGCCTTCAATGTACCACATGCTTCCAGTTCCTCAATACTGCCTTGTCTTGAGGTTGAGTTTTGGTTGCCCAGAGAGTTTTTCTCAATGTTGAAGCCACTTTAGATCTTCCCTTTACATCATGTTTTGAGAGAATTTCTTTTCATGTTCTTGTCCCTCCACACTAGAGTTCTACTATTGCCTGTAACTTGATGGCTCTTAGCCTATAAAGGGGAATAGGTGTATACACAGTTTTTCTAATTAAGCTTCAGTCTTATAATGGCATTATTTCTTTGGGTCTCAGGGGGGTGGTCTTCTTGTGTCCCTGCCCCTCCCCTGGGGGCAATTCCTGGGCCCACTTCATATTCTTGCTCCTCTCCTGGAGTACATGTTTTTTTTTTATGTTCTCCTCCCCCCAGACACAGGAGGCTTTCAGCATTGCTCTGCGTGTGATAGTGTGGGTTGCCTTCTCCCAGTAGTCTAAGACTAGGATTATGAAGAGGCAACAGGCAAGGAGAATCTGGATGTGATTTTATACCTTCCCTATAGCAGTTGCTGTTCACTTTCTTCAGGCTTGAACTACAAGGGGGCACTTCAGGATTCTCATCTGTGGTTTTGTGAGCACTGGTTTGGGTGTGTATAGAAGAGCCTGTGAATGGTGCATTTTCGTTATATCTGCATCCTCAGGAGTTCTGTATTCTCTTGAAATTCCTCACTAGGTCTTAACAGTTCAGTAAGAATTTTAGCTGACTACTTACCAATATCCGGCAGCATCTACCCCAGGCAAGCAAGTGCTCATGTTCTAGCTCTTCTTGCACACAATTTTATTTACTTAGATTTCAAATCAGTTATTTGTCCTGGGAGCTAGATCACCGACAAGTTCAAATTCACTGCAATGAATTTGTGAATTGTGTAACATTTTTGTTGTAAGGGTGGGAGTTATGCTCTTTCTAGCTTTCTACATCTTAAGGAGAAGCTAGAAGTAACACTATTCTTAATACTCCCAAACTGGAAACTACAAAAATGCCCATTAACAGTCCAATGGATAGATATATTATGGTACATTTACCCAAAGGACTACTATATAGCAGTGAGAATGAATGCACTATAACTACATAAAACAAAGTGGATATAACTCATAAATATAATGTTGAGCTAAGGAAGCCAGTCACAAAGGAGTACATACTGGATAATTCCATTTGTATAAAGTACAAAACTAATCCATGATCTTAAAAATCAGGGGAACAATTGCCTTTAGAGGGCCAGAGGCTAGAATGGAGGACAAGGTGGCTTCTGAGATACCAGTAATGTTCTGTTTCTTGAAAAGCTTATTACTATAGCTTTATGTTTCTGAAAATATAATTTTATATACACATATACATATATCTCTTTTCTGTGTGTATATCATGTTTCATCAAAAATATTAAAAAATATATCCATTAGGATAATTAAAACCTGGATTTATAACATTCCAGATAGCTAGAAAAAATAAAAGCTAAATCATAATCCAGAAAAAGACAAAAAATTAAGAAAATGCTAAGGAATCTTATAAAATAAAGTGCTAAAGCCTAAGGACATCGATTATGGCAATAAATACAAATGCTTATAAATGTTCCCCATTAAAAGATAATAAAATACAATAAAGCTCATATATGTTTTTAATGATGTGTAAATGTGAAAGGACTATAGGTGAGTACTTCCCCCCCATCACCCCCCGGTTCCCTTCTTCTCTTCTTAAATTGTATTTGTGCTATCACCATGATCTGGAGACAGTGTTCTGAATTTATTAAATGATGGATGGGGCAAGGATATCTGAAGACAGGAAGGAACAGGTCAACGAGGGGACAATTTGGGACATATAAAAAAAATATGTAACACCTGCGATTGAGCTGTTCTGAGTTGGACCACCCTCACAATTTCTAAGGGAGACTGTTTTCGTTAATTTAGTATCCATCTCCAAATCTTTTGACTGACACCTGAATTCTGCATACCCCAGGATTCTAACTCCATAACTCCCAGGGAATTCTAACTCCCTGAGGGTGATGACCTCAGAGGATAATGCCACCATTTCTCAGACCCTGGCAAGGGACACATCATAGTATGACCACTATGTAAAGGAAATTTAAGGGGAATGTTGAAGACATTGAGTCTGGATTTGGCTGGAGGAGGATAGAGGTTTAAAGGGAATTAAATAAAAGAGTTTGGGTTCACCTAACTGAGGGAAATAAACACAGCAATGATCCCTGTCAGGAATTACTTTGTGAACATAATGTGGGTTGGGGGCATATTTGTTTTCTCACAGTAGTTATTCGAAAACATTCAAGAAAATGGAGACCCATAGACAAGGTTCTGATTAATAAATGCATCTTATATTCATTCCATTTTTAAAATAAGAAAAATTGATTTGCAGAAAAATTTTCTAGACTTATTAAAACATCTTATTTTTTAAAAAATAGTTTATTGTGACCTAGAAAATTCCACATCCATTATCTAACTGAAGTTACATGGATTCCATGTTAAGGAATATACAGAGTAATGGGCATCTAAGATTTTTCATAATCAAATGATCTTATTGTTCCATAAATATATTTGAGATCCCAACTATGTATTGTACACTAAAGAAGAATCCTTAAATCAAGGCTTAATCTCTAACATCAAGAAGTTCAAGGGGCACCTGGGTGGCTCAGTTGAGTAATCATCCAGCTCTTGATTTCAGCTCAGGCCGTGATCTTGGGGTCGTGGAATCAAGCCCTATGTTGGGCTCAGCACTGGGTCTGGACCTGTTTGGGATTCTCTCTCCCTTTCCCTGTTCCCCTCCCTGCTCGTATGCAGTCTTTCTCTCTCTCTCTCTCTCTCTCTCTCAGAAAGGGAGAAAGAAGGAAAAAAAGTTCAAAATCTAGTGACAGAGATAGTTATGGGGATAATAAGAACTCAGTGTTATAAATACTGTGATTGCAGAAGGTTCAGTGTGTTGCAAGACTGTTCTGCATGGCTCTCTCAGGTTTCTACACATTGTTTAAGTGGGTACCAACTGTTCCCTGTTTTGGACTATCTTTTCAAGGATATTAGTATAATGAACAATCTTGGGAGATAGAGAATCTCTTCATTTGGGACAAAGGTCAGGTGGGTTTACTGCCCATTTTAAAATACTTGTCTTCCATATGATCAGAGTTCTTTTCCTATAACATCACCCACTATTTTCGTAGATGCCTTCTTGCTCCCTTTGAGTTACCCTGTAGGAATTGGAAACTAGATCAAAAGATAATACTCTGGTTACTGCAGTGATTCTTATGTCTTCTACCAGAATTCATGAACTGTAGCAAGCTAACTTGTTAGTTTGTAGGTAGGATAAAGTTTCAGACCCTTCACAGGTCTTGACACATGCTATTGTGGGAATATGAAGAAGGTGTACTTATTTTAGCTAATATAATAACAATGATATTCTAGAATATGAAGAATGTTAGGCAAATTGAATCTGTGAGGATGTGGGTAAGAAAAGTGAAGGGCAGGGAAAGAAAAAGAGTCAAACCAGGTGAAGGAAATAGGATAAGTAAAGACCAGATTGTGGGGATAGAGATTTTGAAGGGTATTTTATTTTATTTTATGTTTTTATTTAAATTCTAGTTAGTTAACATATAGTGTAATATTGGTTTCAGGAGTAGCATTTAGTGGTTCTTCACTTACATTAACATTCGGTGCTCATCAGAGAGCACTTGAATGTTAACCAAGAATGTGTATGTTTTCATGAGGTAATGCAATTAAGGGATATTAACTAGAGGATGATATCATCAGATTTAAGTTTTGGAAATGTCATTTTGGTAGTAGAATGATTTCTATTAAGAAGGGAGGCAGAGAGATCCATAGGCCAACTGGGAATCACTGGGATAATCCAGATGAAGCATGATAAAAGTTTAATGTAAGGAAAAGGGGTAAAGAGGAGGAAGAATTCACAAAATATTATGGAAGTAGAATCAACTGGTTGTGTTGATAGAGGAGATTTTAGTGCTTCTTTAGGCTGAAGCTATTTTTGACACTTGAGGAAATAATGGTAATATCCATCATGATAGAAAGGATAGAAGAGTAAAGGGCCATAGCATTCATAGGGATACCCGAACTGAACATATGTATGTAGGTATTGGGTTTAGAAAGAATAACCATTCTAGATGGGTAGGGTGTGTATTACTCTGATTTGACAACTAAGGAAATTGTGGTCCTGAGGATTGAATGGACTGCTGAGGGTTGTATGGTCAGCAAGTTAATAGTGGAAGTTGGAACTTGGATAAAATGAGTAATCTAGTGACCTTTTTATTCTGTTTCCTTGAATCAATCATCAGCAACATCACAAGTCTCTTTTCTATTCTCAAAGGATCTAGGCTTCATCTGGGAGCTAAAGGAAGCAGAAGGGAAAGAAAACTAAGGAGTTACATATTTTTCTTTCATTTGACAGATATATTAGACCTGTTAGCTCATTGCTGAAAGAAAAGGAATAGAGGATTCATGTTTGACAACGTGGGCCAAAGAGAGTCTGTCTGCCTTATTAATGAACTAGCTTCCCAAAGCATATTCTTAAGAGTGCTGACCTTGGATGACCTGAGAAGAAATATGTTCTACCAGAAGGCTGATCTCATCTTTGAACATCCAATCATTAACACTATACTTGGTTACAATAGCACAAGGCTAGAGCACTGAGTTTGTATCTATACAATTTTAAATGCCCATCAAGTAATTCAGTGATAACAGTGAAAGGCCATGTAAATAATTTTTCTTGTTTGAGTTTTACTATTATGAACAGAGATTTTATTAGTGGTTACAGAACTAAGTTGTGTTATGATGTCAGAAAGTCAGTTATTCTGTCTGGTCCTCGGTTTGGTGCATAGTGTGCATAGAATTGTAAAGTGTTTTACCATCCTAACACTCTAAGTCTGACTGAGAATTTCAAGAAAGGGTAGGCAAAGCGTAGAGATGAGGACCCAAGTCAGAATATTAAGGAAATCCAGATGTAGGGACCAAGAAGACAAAGAGGAACTTAAAACAAGAACCAGTGAAGTGGTCAGAAAAGGAACATTTAAAGAGTTTGTCTGCCTTTTTCTAAAGGAGAGTTCACCAGGTATCAATGAACTTTGTGAATTGGTTGGTGAGCCCCTGTTTTCCCTATCTGTAGAAGGACCTTTGAAAGAAAATGAAAGCCTGGGAAATTTGAGTTGGGTATAAAAAGTTTAAATTTCTGTTTAATATGAGAACAGGAAGTCTTGCCTCCAGTTCTTTCCAAAATGGATCACTAAAAAGAAAATAATTTCCCATTCTCTGTTATATTAACTCCCTTAGAATTTATTCAGACATGACTGTGTTAATCACTTAGTAGGTGTTTTGTCTTTCAATCAAGATGTCAGTTTCTTTTTTTTTTTTTTAAAGATTTTATTTATTTATTTGACAGAGAGAAATTACAAGTAGATGGAGAGGCAGGCAGAGAGAGAGAGAGAGGGAAGCAGGCTCACTGCTGAGCAGAGAGCCCGATGCGGGACTCGATCCCAGGACCCTGAGATCATGACCTGAGCCGAAGGCAGCGGCTTAACCCACTGAGCCACCCAGGCGCCCCAAGATGTCAGTTTCTTAAGTGCTGAGTACCAGCATGTATTGGATGAGTAATACATGGGTTTTAACTTATTTGTTTAGAATCTTCTTAGTTTCCTGGCAGTAATTAATCAAACTTGGAGTTGAAGACTCAAGAAGAGCAGAAATATTTAGAGTTCACTTGACTAAAGGCAAAGTGCTTTGAAGGTCCTCCAGGCTCTGAGAATGTCTGAAATATCTTAAGCAGACCTAGATGAGATTCTAGAGTCTCAGCTTGGTGCCTGTACTGCCCATCACCCTCTTGCCCTCTTTGCATCAGTACCTCTGAGAAAGGCAGCCTGCTTTTTCATCTTGTAGGAAACACAGTCTCAGAAAACAGCTGCACTGAACTATTGGACCATAATGGTACATATCACTCTTGGTCTTTGGCAGGAGATGTCCTTGGCTCCCAAAATAACCTTAACCACAGGGTTAAGATTTTCCCATAATTGAAGAGTACGGAGGGAAGGAATCAAATACATGAGGACTGACAGACATTTAATCACACTGTACTCAACAATTTGGGCTTCCTTTATAGTCACATTGGTGATGGCAGCCAAGACTTAACCTCTTGGGATCCAGACTCCTACCATAGGGGGCGAAGCAGTTCTCAGAGAGCTGCCACTTTGAGAGAGTTCTCAGCTGGTGATGGAGAGTAGTCAACATGGCAGAATGGCTGAACAAAATTGTTTAATTTGATTCATAACCCATATCTGTAAATAGCGCTCTTATACTTGGTTCATTCCAGCAAATCAGTTCTCAGGGTTAATTGGGCAAGATTTACATGTTGATGAGTGCCTTTAAGGTCTCCTTATTTTCCTGGTCCTAGATGCCTTTTTGGGCACATCCTTCTCTCTCTTTTGGGATACTTGGTAACTTATATTCTTCCCTACTTCAAAATCCCTTTCCCATTTTTACCTTAGGAACAGATGCCTAAAGAGCATCATATAACATGGCTGCATGTGTATATTTATATATATATATATTTTTATTTTAAGATTTATTTATTTTTGGAGGGTGGGGCAGAGGGAGAGAGAGAGAAACCTAAGCAGACTCCACACTGAGTCCTGTGCAGGACTTGATCTCATGACCCTGAGCTCATGACCTGAGCTAAAACCAAGAGTCATCCAGGAACCTCTATATTTATATTTTAATAAGAAGTGAAGCTTTGAACAAAACACACGCATTAGCCTTTGGTGAAATAATTGTCATCAGACAGCTAACCAGGACATTTTGGATAAGGGGACCCCTCAAGTGCATATTAACTTACTGCTTAGCCTTTTTTTTTTTTTTTTTTTTTTTGGTGGTGATGGTGGGGAGTCTATTATTACTGTCCTACAGGTATCCTATGGACACAAATCACTTTCAGACTTCTGTGATTTTTCTGGAGCTGTTCCTTTGCTCTCACAAATGATAACTCCTACATTTTATCTTTCAAAAGCTGGTTCCTTTATCTAGTCTTAGCTCAAATGCTACCATGAGTGGTTTTCACATTTCTTCACTTGGATTTCTTCATTTCTCTTTTAATTTCCACAATTTTGTGTTCCTCTCTTGTGGTTTGCATCACTTTCTACCTACTATTTAAATTATTTGCATTGTCATTTTGTGGCACAATACTTCATGTCTAACACAATAGTGTATAAAAGTGATTTCACTTCTTACATAAAATTATCATCAATAATGTGCCAGTCATTGTGCTTTGTGATTTTTATCCCATTACCAAACAAATCTTTGTTGATTTGGGTTGAATTTCTTTGTCCCATTCCTTATCATTAGGAACCCTCATGGTCTCTACGTGTTTGCATTTGTTTATATTCAATCTCATGCATTGTGTTGGTGGTTAAATACATATATAAGTTTGTCAAAACTCATCAAATTTTACACTCAGAATGGGTACAGAATATTATAGATAAGTTATACCTTAATAAAGTGGCCTTTAAAAATAGGGGTAAGCTGGGGCCCATGGGTGGCTCAGTTGGTTAAGTGACTACCTTTGGCTCAGGTCATAATCCTGTAGTCCCCAGATCTCAAGTCCCACATTCAGTTCCCTGCTCAGCAGGGGGTCTGCTTCTCCCTCTGCCACTCCCCCATCTCGTGCTCACTTTCACTATCTCTCTCTCAAATAAATAAATAAAATATTTTTTAAAAATGGAAGTAAGCCTTTCCACTGTTGAGGATGACTTGTAAAGGATAATAAGATCATTTCCTTCTGACAGTTGGCTGTCCGGTCACCCAGGCAGAGAACAGGAATGTCCTGACCTGGCCATGGGGTATAGAATTTTACAGAATAGAGCTCTGCCTGAGAAAACTTACTACCAGCCTAGAAGCAAAAAAAAAAAAAACAAAAGCAAAACAAAACAAAACCCCCCAAATACCCTCAGGTTCAAACATCTGAAATGTTCAGTTGTTAACTAAATCATGTGTTCTTTTTTTTTATAATAGGACTACTTTAGTTTATAGTGTGCATTCTATATTATATATAACAATTATAGTTACAACCACTTTATTTTATTGTAGTAAGGCAATTAAATATAAATCATCTGTTTTCCTAAGGGTAATTAAAATTATCAAAATAATTTATTATTATAATATATGGGTCCTCCACATTCTAACCACCATATTATCATTTGAAACTCAGATTATATTTCACTATAGAAACAAAGCCCCAGTCCTGAAGAAGCTGAGTCTTATTGGAGCCCTGCTCAGAGGCAGGCACTCTTCTTTCCATTCTCCCTGTGGTTGCCTTCCCACAGGCTACCTAGGAATAGTCTGGGACCAGTGCACCTGGGAATGTTTTATGGCCCCTATGAGATTCCCGTATGGCAGTGCCTGGTGGCTTGTCTCCCCTGGACTTGCTGGATGTTGTGGGCATTCAGATTTCTCAGTGTCCAACTTTCTGTCCCAAATCCCTCCTTCCTTATACAAGGTGAGCCCCAACCACCTGCCTCCTCTGATTTATTTTTCCATCCTCCATTTTCCAGTTCTCTTATCCAGATTATTCCCAAACTGCCAATAGCCCAATTGATCCCCAATTTAAAATAATGCATCTTTCTAATTCCATTGACTACACATATTTTCTTGGTAAAAAACGGTCCTAGCACTGTTGTTTGTCAGTCATGTAGATGTGGGCGAATTACCTAACCTCATTGGTGATGATTCAGTTAGCTCTCTCTCAAGCTTTATTGTGAAGACTAAATGGGTTGATCTTCGTAAAGCAGTTAAAACAGTGTGTGGCCCTTAGAAAGTGTTGTCCGAGTGCTATTATTATAATTATTGTTGGAGTCGGTATTAAAAACCACAAAACATACAGCTCACCCATGGTGTGATTAATAAAATTTGGCATTCATTGGATAATCTCTTGATGCCTGTCTGAGGTTGACCACCTGAAAGTTTTGGGAGTCCCGAGGAAACAAAAAGGAGGAGGTGACTTTGGAGGACAGGGCACTAGAGAAAATGTGCAGACGGGGGAGATGCCACAGGAGAGGAGAGGGTATACGCATTTTATGATTTTGTTTAAAGACTTAACTTCAATTATTTCTTATGTGTCAGTGAGACTGGGTTTTTCTTGTCACCTTCAGCCTTTGGGCTGAAGGGTGGCTGATGCCAGATGCCTCCTTTGCTTTTATTAAAAGTTCCCCACACCAAATTATGCCCTTGACCCTCAAGAGCAGGTGCCCAAACTGAGCCTGATCAACAACTACGTCAATAGTATAGATACATGACAAGAAGGAAATAAAACAGTTAGCGTTAGGTGATGTGAGCAGTTTCATACATGATATGTACAGTACAAAGCAGCCCTGTGAAAAGCCATAGCATAAGATACTGTGGAGAAGGGAAGGTCAGTGCAGGGGGGACCTGCTGGGGAAAGACATGGTCAGTTGGCCCAGCAGTGTTCATCCTATCCTTACAGGAGAATGCCTGCCTGGGAGGGATTGGATTACCTTCCTTGTGGGGACATGGGACTCGTGGTGCTTCTCAGTTACCAGCAGAGGAAAAAAAAAAGACAAGTGCCTGTTGGCAAAGATACTTGGATATAATCCAGTGATCTACTACTTACTATGGATCTATTACACTGAGGCTCTGAAGAGAGAAGGAAAGCATGACTTCTACCCTCCACGCGCTAGCATTCTGTTGGGAAGTCCAACGCCTAAGCAAGCATAACATGGCAGCAACCTGGTGGGCTCTGTGGCTTCCCAGGGAAGAAACAGCTGAAAAGGCTTGATGTACTGGGTTATGTAAATGGGAAAAACAAGGGAGGTTGCTCGTAGGGACTCCTGAGTATTGTTCACGTTCTAGTCTGATCTCATGGGCTATCTTCATGCAGTAGGAGTGGCCGTTCCAGTTCTGGGTCTGTTTCCTGCCGCTGTAGTGACATCAGTGGAAAGAGAAGGAGTCTTTCTCTCGGAGCTGATACCTAAAATTCCAGACAATGACCCATATCGGAGTGGTTTGGTCCGTGTGTTCATTTCTGGCCAGTAATTGTAGTCAGAGGGTTGAGCTGCTCTGATAGGGCAGCCTGGGGCCTGTGAGCGCTCTGCTGAGCTAAAGGTTGGGTCTTGCCCCACAAGAGCCCCATTGAGTGGGAGAAGGACAGCTCTTTAAAATAAGAGAGCTGGGCTCTTTCCAGAGGAGAGGCTCTTACTGAGAGGTAGTATATGCAGGAAGGATCCCTGTGAGAAGTGGAGCCTGAGAGGAAGGTATTTTTCGGAGGGGAAACTGCATTCCTCTTTTTTTGCAGGGAGAGCAAAGGAAAAGCAGGGAAGCAGACCCTGCTCCTCTCCCCCAGCGCCCTTTCAGCCAGCAAGTGGTGGTTATCTAATAGGGGCCCCTGATGAAGCCACTTAGTGGCACTCGTGCTAAGAGGTGGTGACCTCCAACCCTAGAGCGGGGGCGCTCTGGCAAAGGCAGCCTGTCACCATCCAGAGTGTAATTTGTCAGGGACATGGAGGTTAACATTTTTCTTCACAAAAAACATCTTTAATGACCATCAGCAATCAGGACCTCCGATTTCTGTCTCATTTGAAAGCTTTTAATGCTTTCAGAGGGACAGATGGAGTGACCTATGAGGTCTTTTCCATCTCTGATTTTCTATGATTAATGAAGTTCAATTGTGCAGAATAAAATGGTAAGTTTCTCGGTGTCAGTTCAGCTGTATTCCTTTTCTCCTCCCTCTTTTTTTTTCCCCATTTTTTTTTTTTTTAGACAGATGATAATCATGCACATTTTCTCTTAATGCTTCAGGGAAAAAAAGGACTTTTCTTCTGAGCCAGGCTTTGAAAATGTCAAGGTGGGTGTATTTATTCGTGGTATAAATTGTTGCCGAATGCCACAAGCCACTCCTCATTTTCCCACCCCCAGGATAGATTGGGCACCTGCATTAAAGGCAAGATGAGCCCTGTAAATGTGAAAACGTTTTATGTTTGTTAAGAGTTTATTAGACTTTTTTTCTGCATACCTTCATAAAATACATTTGTTTAATGACAGGCCGACTTCTTGTCTTCTGGGCTAGATGTGACAGACTTCATTACTTTTTTTTTGGTCTGAAGGGAAACTGAGGCCCAGAGCAGTTCTCCGACTTCGTCAGAGCTGCCCAGTTGGGGGCAGGGAAGGTTTCTGCCAGCACTTGTTCATTCCACTCTGCTGCATCTGGGGATTAGGAAGCATCTCTTGAAAATTCTAGAGGAATTTGGCTAGTCTTATTTTCTCCATCAGCCTGAAGATTTTACTAGGTTGAAAGTCCTCTGAATTATGAAGAAGCAGACCTCTGGAGAACTGTCTAGGGAGCCGGAGGTTTTTCACCCCTGCACATTCTTTGCATTTGGAAGAGAAAGGAATGGGATTTCTTTGGGTTTGTATAGTTAGCCTATTTTCTGGTTAAGAGCACAGACTGAGCTCCTCTGAATTCCAGGATCTGCCGCTCAGCGTGGAGGGTGGTAAAGGGACCTCAGACAGAATTCCCTCCCAGGGGGAGCCGAGGCTCACTGGCTTTACAGTTCTGCCTAGAAGCCCTAAGACTGTCCCGCATGGGGACTGCCTCTTAATTTGTGAAAAAGATCTATCCAAACAATCAATCAAACTCCCAAATGACTAAATTTAGACTACTTTCTTGTTCCTAAGATCCTGGAAGTACCCAAGGTAAAATTCAGAAAAAAATAATTTCCAACATCCTCATCAGTAGATACACTCTGGCCTCAACTGCTGCAGATTCCAAGCACATGGAGTACATGATGTGACTTTTAACTATAACTTCCTTAAACACACTATCTGAGCTAAACATGCCTTACAAGGGACCACTGTGGGGTTGGTCCTGCAGCAGGCCTATGGCTTGGGGATAGTTCCTCTCTCCCAGGATGAGGATGAAAAGGCCTCTTTGGGGTCCATAAATGGAAGAGGAGTCAGTTTGTCTGTACCAGAGCTCATTCCTTTGTTTGCTGGCTTTGGAGTTAATGTAAGCAATGTATTAGTGAAAACTCCTCTTTATAGCTCTGCCTCTTTAAGGCTCTGAGCCCTGCTGGGTTTAGAAATGAAGTAGGCATTGCTACTTGAAGCCATGCAGTAGAGTGGGTCTCATTTTCAGTTGGAAACCAACTCAAAGGGGCTGCAGTGGGGTGGCCCTCTGGTTGGTGATGTCAAGTGAGCGGATCCCAGTGTCCATGGAGAGCTTCAGGGAACACTTTCTAACTGAGCGATTAGGTACGAGGTAAAACAGGAAGGCCCTGTTCTAGGGAAATAGGTATGCTGGAAGGATTTCTTAAATCCACATTCCAAATCCAAATCCATAGTCTGTACTCATCATTTTACACTCCCCCCAACAATGCATAAAGCTTCTAATATCTCCACATCCTTGCCAACACTTGTTATTTTCTGCTCTTTTGATAACAGCCATCCTAACCATATTAAGTAGTAGCTCGTTGGGCTTTCAATTTGCATTTCTCTAACCAATAGTGATGTTGGGTGTCTTTACCTGTGCTTGTTGGGATGGACAGGAGTTTTGACTATGCACCCCAACTCTCATGATAGTCTCTCAAAGTTGGTTGCATGTTAGAATCTCCCTTGGAATTCTTTAAAAAGCAGTGATGCCCACGACCGACTAATTAAATCAGAATCTTGGGGAGGGAGGCAAGAATAAGCAACTTTTTGAAAGTGAAATTGGGGAGCCCTGGGTCTCAAATCACAAGACCTGAGTGGAGTCCAGACCTATCAGTCCATATTTTCCTAGTTGGGCAGACCTTTTTTTTTTTTTTTTTTGTACTGTCTTTATCATAAAATGAGATTGATAGTACCTATGCTACAGAATAAATCTGAGGTTTAAATGAGATAATACGATGATCTAACAATAAAGAGCATTACTCTAAGCCGATGCATATTGTGGAAGAGGGAGGGAGTATCTGGGTTGTTCTCTGCACTTTGATAATAACCATGAAAGACACGTTCACTCTGGAAGAGAGAGCAGATGCGATGAGACTGACCAGGATCAGGAGCTATACTCCCGGCTACACATTCAAATCACCTTGGGGTTTTGGACTCCCTCGTGGAGTTGTTCATCTACTGGCTTTGCACAGAGTTCTAGAGCTCCTGGTGTTGGTCCCTAGAATAGGTCAGTCACCACCTCCCAGGCCTGGTGATGGAGCACTTGTGTTCTCTGAGGTCATAGGAAGTAAATTTCCTTGTAGAACCATGGGAGGTACAGAGATTGCTCTAACTTCCAAGGGCTTCAACTTCAAAAAGAGCCCCAAAGTAATAGGAAGAAAAACAGTGCTGAGTACTCTCTGTATCTCCTTGGCTTTCATGTGCATTAGTAATAAAGCTGGTAAGTAATTGATTTAAACACATGATTTCTCACTTGATACAATGTCCCTTTAATTGCCAATTGCTGTCCTACAATGCTAGCTCATATGTTTGGGATAATACCATTATTATCGTTCTCTAGTCTTTAAGTATGACAAAGAACCAAATGGCTTGCTTTAAATAAAAACTTAAGTTCAGGTTCTTTTGGTCTATTGCATGCATCCAGGAAGGATTTTGTGATCTAATAAGGCAATTATTGGGTTTCAATTAGGTGACAGGTGATTATGAGGATAATAATTTTTGGAGTTTTATACCTCAGTTTTACAAAGCTTAAAAATCTACAATGCTTTTTTTTTTTGGCAAACACTACATTTCATACCTAACCAATGGAGGGTCTCTTTCGAATATATATCTTTTGGACAGCTAATCAGCATTAATTAAGCAGAAGTGTGTTCTGAACTATCTTTTTCTGTAGCTTTATTTGTCTCCTTTCTGTGTTCAGTTCCTTTTTAATTAAAAAGTGTCTATGCACATGGATTTGGATCAGAAAGATTCTGAGGATAGAAGCTGTGCCCAGGGACAACTCTTGGCAAAACTGGGAAACGGGCCCTGCTGGCCTCCATCAAACTCAACCAAAGTCAATCTCCATGTTCTCCCTCATTCCTTGTTTCCCACTCACTTCAGACCCATAGAGCCCTAATTAGTGCTTTGCTGTTAATCTAGCTTCACAAAAAAAAAAAAAAAAAAAATCCCGTCCTAATTTATACCATTTGATCTTCCCATTGTGTAATATGCCTTGTTGCCTTGTACCAGGGTTGGTTTCAAGCTCCCTGACTTCACTGCGGGGCACGTTTGGCTCTTGAATCTGATGCTGTAGCTGGGGGCTACCTCATACCACGAGCCCTAATGCTGGTAGTCTCTCCTGCCATCTGTGTCAAAACTCACTGTCCCAACAGGATTATACATCAGTCTTTTACATCTTAGTGCCCCTTAGTTCCCTGTTTTAGAGAATGTGTCTTTCTCTGCTGGAAGAAAAGAGGGTTTTCCCCTGTCAATGAGCAGTGGAGAAGTTATTCTAAGGAAAATGAGAAGACTGCCTTCCAGAAGCCCATATCCATGTTGGGAGGAGAAAAGAATACATCGAAGAGGCCATGAAGGCCAAGTCCTTGTCCCAGGTCTTTCGCCTGTGTGACCTAGGCCAAGGCAGGCTTCTGCTTTGGCCCCCGGGTTTCTCATGAGGCCGTGAGCCAGCTGACCTCCAAGGGCTCTGCCAGCTCTTAACGGCCCCTCCACCTGGCATCTGATTCCACCATATGTAATCACAAAGCTGGCAGCAGAGAGAAACGGTAGCATAAGAGACCAGCTGGATTATTTCTTTGTATTTGTCTCATCAGCTGAGTATTTTTGAGATGAAGAAAGTGAAGAAATATGTGAGAGTAAAAGAGGAATTCTACAAACTTTGTAATATTTTTAGCTTATAACCGGCGTTTGTTAATGCTCAGAGAGTCTTTAATCAAGCGGTGTGTATTTATCATACAATCATTACCTTATTTAGCTATAACAAATGCCTAGTTAAGTGTGCATACAGGCCGTTTCTGTTGCAATTTAATTACCAACGCAGTTAATTAGGCAATACACTCCATCACCATTTTTATTCAAAGAGTTTCTCAACTTTATTAAAGCACTTTTGAGGAAGAACTGGTGGGCCCCAAACCCTTGGTTAGGAGAGGTAGAGAAAGCCGTGAACCACTGGCCCCATTTATAGAGTGCCTACTACGTGCCAGTACTTTATAGACACTGTCTCCAAGTCTCCACAAGATTCACTGAGGGGCCTTGGGCGTGGAGAATGTGTGTTAGAGTACACTTGGCCAGAGGGCCAGTAACACTTGCACCTTTCTGTCACTGGCAGCTACTGTGCTGAAGAGGCTCAGAGAGAAGAGCCCGGCACTCTGCTTTGACCGGTGCCCTCCCCTCAGAGCTGCTACCAGAAAACCTTTCTGAATTTCTTTGGAGTCTTTCCCAATGCCGGATTCACCAACGTGGCATTTAAGGAAGCATGGAGGGAGCCCAAATGCACCAACATTTCTCATACAGCTGGAGAAAAACCAGTGAAAGTCCACCATTAAAAGCTCAGTGGGTTAAGCCTCTGCCTTAGGTTTCTCTGCTCAGCAGGGAGCCCGCTTCCCTCTCTCTCTCTGCCTGCCTCTCTGCCTACTTGTGATCTCTGTCCGTCAAATAAATAAATAAAATCTTTAAAAAAAAAAAAAAAGCATGCCAAATGCATCTCCTCATAGAAGGCTTTGGATTTTCAGCTGTTACCAAGCCCTTGGACTACAGAAGGACCTTAGGAAATAGCAGTTGATTCATAGGCTAGGAGAATTAAGATGGTTGGGAGACTGGGTGGAGGTGGGCAAAAGGAGGGGAGCAGAGATGGATTTCAGACTTCAGTCTTGTGCCCAGAGACCATCCTGAGATCACATGACAGACTAGCTCTGAAGAGAAAGGACATGTTGGGGCTGGAGAATCTGATGCCGGGGTGATTTGGGAGCCTAGAAGAAGGTACGGGGCTTGGACTCTGACCATCATGTATATGAATCTTTACCTGATAATTAAAATCAGAGGCACTGTTTTCTGATAGTTGGTTTCTTCACTGTGAAATGGGGCAAGGAATACCTTCATCTTATATCACTGGTGAGGGAGTTCAATCAATCAATGTATAAGAGGTTGAAAGTTACTCATTCTCCCCACGCCCCAATCCCAAAGTACGTAACCAGTACACATAGAAAAGATACCAGTGTCATGCTCGCTGATTCGTCATTTGATAAGGCATGTGGTTTGGTGCTGTGTAGTTGGTTGCAAGACCATTTAGGAAATGCCAGGTGCCTTAAAAATTTTGAAGCATTTAGGAGTGTGTCCTTCATATATATCAGTCATTTATTAAATATATTTGAATTTGTTGATTAGCCTTAGGATTCATTTTAATCACTTCATAAAATATGATCTATTATGTAATTTTTAAAAAAAAGTATTTTATTTTCTTATCCATTGAATAGCAATTTATTGCTGAACTACCTATTTCCTTGTTCAGTTTTGTTGGGGGGTGGCAGGTGGGCAAAATCTGTATGCCCATGAGGATAGGGGGCACGTGTAACTTGCCAGCTGTTGTGACTTAAGTTTGTAACACAATGTCTGACATGTAGTAGATACTCAAATATTTTTTGATAAACACACCTTTTTCCCCCCTGGAGTGACAATTAGGTAGAGGTCATGGGGTATGAAGCTACTCGGAGAGAGGATGTACATATTTAAACATTTAACCTGAAGCCAGACTGTTAAGGTGAAGTGCACAAAGGTACTAGACAGTGCTAATGTCCACCATGTACCAGATGAGCTCCAGGCCCTGGGGACATAGCCATGAACCACCCAGACAAAAATCCCACTCTCATGACACTGATATCCTGAGGGAGAGAGATGGTAACACAAGACGATTATGTGTGATGAGGAACAGAAAGCAAGCTGAGGACAAAACAGAGGCCAACACCCTGAAACCCCATCCCCCCCATGGGATATGTGTGTCATTCCTCAGGCATTCCTGGCTGCCCTAGAGGGAAAACAAATAGTTAACCTGTAGAGATCACAATCCTGCAAGTCTCCCTCAGTTTACAAATGTCCGAGTGATTTACAAGGAAGAGGCTTCCTTATCAACAGCCTAACTTCCAGAGCCCCATAACTCAGTTTCTTGAAGCCCTAACATCACCCTCCCCTCCATAAAACTGAGGCAGAGGGAAATGTAAATAAAATTGAGTTTTTTTTTTAAACCTTCAACCCATTGATAAGGACGTGTGATAGGAGGTATGTGACATTTCTCCAGGATGCTCCCAACTATGTTACTGTTAATGGCTTACTAGAGGGAAAAACAACTTAACTTGTCAACAGCAAGGCCTCTGGTATCCTGTGAGTCTTCTCTAATACATGAAAGTTCTTTCAGAAACCTCCCTTTTGGGGTGCCTGTGTGGCTCAGTTGGTTAAGCAAATGCCTTCGGCTTTGATCATGATCTCAGGGTCCTAGGATCGAGCCCTGGGTCTGGCTCCTTGCTCCTTGGGGAACCTTCTTCTCCCTCTCCCTCTGCCAGCTGTTCCCTTGCTTATGCATGCTCTCGCAGGCTCTCTCTCTTTCTGTCAAATAAATAAAGAAAAAATCTTAAAAAACAAAACAAAACAAAACAACACCTCTCTTTTTCCTTGCCTCCCCCAACTCCAAAACTTCATCACACGAAGAAAAGGATAGGGAGAGTTGAGAATGTGTAGGAGTCATGTTATAATTTTAGATAGGGTTCCTGGGAAGACATCACTGATAAAGGGACTTTCAAATGAATACTTGAAGGAAACAAAGGATTGAGCCATGAGAATATCTAGGAAAAGAGCATTTCTGTTGGAATAGAAAGTATTAAGACCCAGAGATAGGACCACGCCTGGAATATTGAGGAAAGAAGACACTAATACAAAGGAAGTGAGCGAGGGTGATGGGGTTTTGGAAGATAGGTGAGGTTCGGAGGGGTAGAGTCCGGAGCCGACGACCAAGAAAGAATTCTTGAGAGGTCTTTGGTGCAAAATGGTGGTTTATTAAAGCACAGGGACAGGACCCACAGGCAGAAAGAGCTGGTGCTCCAGGGCTGTGACTGAAGACAGGATATATAAAGTTCAAAGACAAGCTGCACATGGGAAAATGTGCACAACAGCTTTAATCAACAAAGGAATGGCAACCAGAATACAGAAAGAAACCTCCTTTTTTCCTTACCACCCCCAACCCCATAGTATATAATCAGCCACGCCCCACAACCCTGGGCTGCAAGTTATAAGGACATTTAATTGTATTTACCTTCCCTTCTGCAAGCTAGACTATTGATAGAAATGCTTTGTTCCTGTAAATTGCTAAGGTTTTTGTAACTGAGGGAGACTCAGGTCTTGTAGGATTGTGATCTCTATAAGTTAACTATTTGTTTTTCCTTTCCTTAGCTCTAGGGCAGCCAGGAGTGCCTGAGGAATGTCACATATATCCCTTTGGGCGGGGGGTTGTGGAGTGTCAGCTTCTGCTTTGACCTCAGCTTGACTTCTGTTCCCTCATCAAGGGCAAGGGTAATAGGAGACAGGATCACAGAGTAACACAAGCCGCTTAGGTCATTATAAGGACCTTGACCTTTATCTGAGAAAGATGGGGGACACTGAGTTTTGAGCAGATAAGTCACATAACCTGACTTCCAATTTAACAGGACCACTTGAACTTCTGGATTAAGACTAGATTAGAGGATAAAAAGGATAGAATCAGGTGGACGGGTTTAGAGATAGTAGCTGAGATGAGAAACAATGGTAATTCTCACCAGGGTTGCAGCAATGGAGATGGTAGAAGTACAGTTGACCCTTGAACAACAGGAAGGTTAGGGGCACTAACCCCCTACGTAGTTGAAAATCCCTGTATAACCTTTAACTCTCCAAAAACTTAACTACCAGTAGCCTACTATTGACCAGAAGGCTTACCAATAACATAAACAGTTTATTAACACATGTTTTATATGTTACTTATATTAAATACTCTAGTCTTACAGTAAGGTAAGCTAGAGAAAAGAAAGTTTTACTAAAAATTTTAAGGAAGAGAAAATACATTTATCATACTGTACTATATTTATTTTTAAAAAATCCATGTGTAAGTGGACCCGTGCTGTTCAAACTATGTTGTTGAAGAGTCAATTGTGTCGATATACTTTGAAGGTAAAATCAACCAGATTCTCTGATTATGCAGAAGTGAGTTAAAGATAACAAATATGATCCCAAGATTTCTGGCTTGAAAAAAAGGTCGGTGTTGCCATTTACTGAGTTGGGGGGAAATTGTGGGAGAAGCACATTCTGGGGGATTTCAGGTTTATCACATTAACTTTGAAATGTCTTTTAAGTATCAAAGTGAAGATGTCAGGTAGATGGTTGGATGTATAGAGTTGGAATTTGGTCAAGAAGATTGAAGTAGACATAGAATTAGAAAAGCACCCGCATTCAGACACCATTAGGCTGTGAGACTAGAGAAACTCACTAACGGAATGGTAGGAAGTAGATAAAGAAAGGAGCCCAACAACTGAACCCTGGGGCGTATGAGAATTTAGGAGAAACCAGGAAAAAGGACAGTAAAAAAATCAGTTAAGTGAGGTGGGAGGAAACCCATAAACAAACCATTGAAAGAAAGTGCTTTAGGGAGGAGGAAGTAGTCAGCTGAGTCCTGTGCTGCTGAAGGGTCAGGCAGGATGAGGACCAAGAATTAACTGTTGTGCAAAAACAATGAATACTGTTACGCTAAAAAGAAATTAAAAAAAAAAAAAAAAGAATTAACTGTTGTATTCATTGTAGTCGGTGAAGTGGAAGCCACCAGTAGGTTGTCGAGGGCATTTTTGCAGGAATAGGGTAAATAAAATCTTGGTTGGTGTGTGTTCAATAATTTGGAGAGAGAAGTTAAGGTTGGAAACTTTTCAAGAGGCATTGGTATTTTTATACCAAATTGTACGGCTGCAGTTGGTTTCCTATGTGGAAAATAAATTGGATCCCAAATTATTTCATGCCAAGAAGAAAGAAAAAAAGTCATATGGATCATAGACATAATGTGGGAAGCAAACTTTAGCACTTGTAAAAGAGAATATAGAAGTATATCACTATGATATAGGGGTAGGTAATAATTTCTTAAATGAGACAGATAAAAGAGACATCATAAAGCAATAGATCTTATTTTTTTCTCACATTCAATATTAAATCTTTTGTATGCCTGAGGTTAGCATATACAAAGTTCAAAGACAAGGCACACATGAGAAGATGTATACAACAGTTTTAATCAACAAAGGAATGGCAACCAGAATATATAAAGAAGTTCTACAAATCAGTAAGAGAAACTAAAGAGTTTAACAGGAAAAAAAGCCAAGGAAATGATCTATCAATTTATACAAAAGAAATTTACATTCAAACAGGAGCTCAGACATATCAGTGATTAATGACAAGTATCTTAAAACAAATTCTCATCAGACATGTCAGTTAAAAGTTTTAGTAATTCCAAGTCTTGGTGAAGATCTGGAGGACATGGATTTTTATACCTTGTTAATAGGAAATAAATAGATAAAAATTTCGAAGACCAATTTAGCAATAAAGTTGAAAGTGCTAATGACCTCACAGTTCTCCTTGGTGTATACTCTAGAATAACTCAGACCCAGATGTAGAAGTGGGTGTCTCTAAGGTGTCTTTTCTAGCATAATTTGGGGTAGCAAAAAATGGGAAACAATCTATATGTCCATCAACAAGAGAGTTGATAAATTGTGTTACAAATTATATATTCACCTGATACACATGTATTACAATGACTGGACTGGGTGGCGTGCATCCCTAAACGATCTGAAACTTCATCACCGTGTAAAGAATACAGTACCTGCAGATGAAAAGTTTACAGATAACATATGTGCTTTTACAGCTATGCACATGTAGTAAAAGCAAAGTCGTAGGGAAAGAGTCATGTGGGCATCTGGGTATACATTCAGGTGAATGAGGTCAGAGGGAGGTATAAAGAGAACTTTAACCTGCTCTGCAATGGCCTTCTCTTCAGGAAAAGAACCATCGGGGGCAAGTACGTCAAAACATTAATATTATTAAATTTGTATGGTGAGAATGCAAATAAAATTTTTCTCAAAAATATATGACAATTTAGATAAAGATGTGGCACGTGGATAAGTTACGGAGCTTTTAAAAAGGAAAAAACAGTGAAGGGGCGTTTAAATAAGCAGACAACCCAGTGCTTGTTGGTACTTTTTCACAAATGAATGAGCTTGCTGTCCCTGTGGGTTGCCAGGCAGGTTCTAAATGATCCTTTCTCATAGAAGCTAACGGAGGAATTCTTGCTTTGAGTGAGCTTGTTGTACATGACCTGGAAGTTTCCTTGTACATTTAAAGTGATATTAGGTCTTGGGCCCCAAACTGTCTTTGGGCATTTCAGGTATGCAGGTGGTCTTGGCAGTGGGCAGGATTCTACAGGGCGCCGGGAGGGCAACAGCTGGTGTGGACTGCCGTGTGTGGGGGTGCAGAGGGGTCTGTCAGAATGAATGGGGCCATCCAGAAGAAGAGGCTCTCCCTGGTCCTCTGCTCCCTTCCTGATCACAGAGCCTTGGCCCTCTGCGATTCCCTTCCCTGTGTCTTTTGCTGACCCAGATTTCGCACTGTACCCCAAGTCTGGTATATTCAGGCACTAGGTTATGTAGACCTTCAGGTTTTTCCTCCATCAGGACTGCGTGCCACCAGGTGAGGGGGTTAAAGACAGCTGAGTTGCTGAACTCAACTCAGAACTTGGTTGCAAATGACAGAAAACCACCTCAAACTAGCTTAAGTCAAAAATAAGATGTATGTATGGGGGTTCTGCCTCTTTTGTCTCCCATCACCAAACCACAAGGAAAGCAGGCCTGGAATAGAGCCAGTCTTGGGGATGGCTGGACTCAGGGTCAGACCCTATCAGGGCTCTCCATCTCCCTTCTGCTGTTTGGGTGATAGCCAAACCAGCCTTCTCCTAAGACAAGAATTAGGACTCAGGCAGATCCCAACTCATATCCTGCCAGCCTCACTACTGGAAAGGAAGAGAAGGATATGGACAAGCTCAGAGGGTGCCCTATGGCAGGCATTGCAGCCTGCGCGTCTTTTCTTTCCTGATCAAGCCTAGAAAAATAGGAAAGAACTCTGATCAGGCTCAGGGTACATGGGACGCGCTAGCTGTGAAACCATGAATTGGTTTACCCAAGTCCTCTTTGCTTTAATTTCCTTTTTAAGGGAATAGTAATGGGGAGATAATAATAGACTATCCCTCATAAGGTTATTGGGATGATCCACATAGAACATTTAACACTGAACTAGGCTCAGAGTCAAAGATGTTTTAAAGATAACAACAACAAGCCTTAGACTGATATGATTAGGCTGGTGAAGGGCTGTGATTAGCTGAGCCTGCTTAGAGATGACCTACCTTGTCTTCAGGATGCAGGGTGCTGAACAGAGCCAAAGATGGCCATAGGTGCTCACTCAGGACATCCTGCCTCCTCCGCTCTGCATGCTCCCTTGGTTCTCTTTCCTCTGATAGCTGTGTGTCTATCACTTGGTTTTGGCAGGCCAGCGGGGGCCTGATTTACCATTACCCTAAACTCTTTTGATTTGAATGCATAGCTTGGTGGGTTCTAGTTCCCTGCTCACTCCCTTGGGCCAGGGGTGCGGGGAAGGGGGGAAAGAGATGGCTTCAGATGGTCCCTGGATCCCACAATTATTAAGGCATCTCTGGTCATTAATTATCCTCTCCTAACGCTTAGCACGAGCTTCTAAGGCTTGGCAGCTGAATGTTCTGTGAACAGTACACCTCTGGGAAGATAAAGCAAGGGGCAGGAGAACATCACTTTGGGCAAGTAACTCTGGGTAGATAAGCATTCCCTCACTCAACCACACAAGGACTGCATTCCTGTGTATGTGTGCTGAAGAGGACTATAAAAAGATACAGGAGGATAGCGGAGGCAGGAAGAAGGAAAAGAAGAAGGAGACTGCATTTCCATATCACATTATTTGTGAAGGGTCCGTGATGAAAGTATGTGTATTCCCATTTGCTTGTGGAGAAATTAAAGGTCATAGAAGGTAAGTAATTTGCTCAAGGTCACACACTTTTTGGAGGACAAAGAGGAGAGGAAGACAAGGGTGAGAACTAGGAAGTATGGCGGTGTCTTTGACTTCAGTTAATTTTCAATTATTTATGCAAGGTTCACTGAACGCTAGCTATGTGCTCAGCTCTGTGCTCGATCACATGAAATAGATGAAGGTTTTCCTTCTTTGGGGAACTGAGAGTCTACTGTGAAGATAGTTCATAAAATAAAAAGAGGTAGGTTTCAAAGTAACAGATAAAAGAGTACCTGCCATGGGCAGGACCTTAGGAGGTCTGACAGAGGTCTCATGGGCTGGGCAGCCGTGAGGTAAAGTCCAAAGGGGAGAGATGAGCCCCTCTGCCCCCAGGGATCCCATCTGGTGACTGGCTTCTGTGGGTCACCCAAAACATACAAGTGGACATTCTCTGTATGAACAGTTTGGCTTTGTGAAGGAAACCCTCTCCGTGCTTTCCTTGAGAGCTTGTTTGGAGGTTCTAGCAGGGGAGCGCAGCTACTCGTATACCCTTGACCGAGGAACGGTCCTCTCCTCTATCGGGGATGGTCGTCCTCTTCCACCGAGCGCGCAGCTTCGGGAGGGACGCACATGGAGCGGTGAGGGAGGAAGGGGACACCCGCCTAGCCAGCCAGATCAGCCGAATCAACCCTGGCGATCAATGGGGTGACAGATGTCGCAGCCAGATTGCCCTCACATCCTCTCCGTGCTTTCCTTAAATTGTGTCTTTGGATGCAGACCCCTGTCTTACAAAGCTAAGCCCATCTAGGCTCATGAATTCCAGAAAAGAGGGAGGAGAAGGGGTAGACATTCCATTTTTCATTGAGATTCAGACTTCTGCTTTGCAAAAACAGAGGTCAACTTCCATGGACCAAGAACTATTATTTTGCTGAGAAAGCTGTTCTTGAGACTAAAAATGCTGACATTCCATGGGAAAAAAAGCCAAATTCATGCCCGGAAGCAAATTTGCAAAAAAATATGTTTTTGTGTTGCCAAGGCAGAATTTTCTCTCATCTCTTCCCTCACTCATTTTTCCCCCATTTTCATCACCACGTTCTTTGCAGGAAAGATATGTAACTAATCCCAGATTCAACTAATAAAAAAGAGGAAGTGATTTGTTGGGGGATATGTCTTTCCTGTCTTCTTAATTTAGCTATGTAATCATGCATGACCACGGTGGTAGCCAGGAGAACACATTCTGTATACTGCTAACAAGGCATTAACAGCAAGCCAGCCCTTTTCTTTCCCCAGGCCCTTTGCCTCAGTTTCTCCATATGTAAGGTGACTCTCAGTGATTTTCAAACTAGGCTCTGCAGAGCCTTCTCCGGAGCCCCCTGATGGACAGGGGCAAGATGCAGAGGGCTAAGTGCAGGGGGCTCCAGCCTCCTTCACCCCTAATCCCAGCTCGAGGCACAGCAGATGTGGTTTTATCTGTTCGATAAATTTATGCTTCCTGGTAAAATTTCATTTGAAGAAATGGTTTTGCCCATCTGTCCCTTCCATTGTAACACCCATGGCTTCAGGTCTTCAAACGGAGTGTCCCTAACACATCTGGATCTGCGGTTGCTCTGTAACAGATGCTATTCCTTCCTCAACTGAATTCATCACCAAAGGCTAGATGGGGGCTCCAGGACTGGGCTTCAGAAGAGGGAGGGAGGCTTGGTGTTCAGAGCAGTCCTGGAAAGCCTGGTGGAAGAGGTGGAATGTGGCTGCAGGAAGTGATTTGATAACCCACATTGTATTCCTGCCGTGGCCCGCTTCATCATAAGCCTGCCATGGGCAGCAGGGAGGGATCTCGGGCCATCCACATGCCCAGGAACGTATTTCCCTGCCTGCCTGTGTCTAATGATTGACATGCCACTGGTGAGAGTTGGGCTTACACATTTAGGTTTTAATCCCGTCGAATGTGTTAATAGCCCTGTGGAGATTCCCTAGAGACTGAAGCAAACATGTGCTCTTTTGTAGTCACTGGATAACTGAGAACAGGGTTTTTCAGGCATACTTGAGCCAGTACGATATTATGGGGTTTGGAAAGAAAGGTGAAAAAATGGACATTTTGGCAGGTTGCCGGTCCTTTCTCTGCAGCCACATTTCTGCAGAGAATCATGGAATCTCTTAACAGAAAGGCTCCTTCCCCTGGGGCATGTGCTTCAAACCCTAACCAGCACCAAGGACTGTCTTAACACACGGTGACCTGGTTTCTGCATGCACTCTTGGTGGGATGGAACTTATCAGCTCATAAGACTCATCCACTTAGGGAATATTCTAGCTAAGAGGAAAGTTCTTCCTTACAATGACTTAAAACTTTCAGCACTCCAGTAATTTTCATCCTTTATCCTGGCAGCTATGCAGGAATGATCTAGCACTCCTCCCCAAACAGTCTACCAAGGGGTTTAAAGAGAAATATCTATCACGTCCCCCTCTGCTATACTACTCCATCACATGTGGCTTTTCTATTCTAGTTAAACATCTAGTTAAACATTCCAGTTAAATATTTCTTCTATTTTCTCTTACGACCAGGCTTCAAAGTCTCTCACTTCCTTGACCTCACATCCAAATGAACTTATCCTGGGCTGTCAGGATCCCTGCTTCAGTCCCAAGCCTAGAACTCAGAGCAACATTGCTAAGTGCAACGAACGCAGGAGCGTGCTTCTGGCTGGGGCAGACACACTAGTTATGCTTTGCTAGCCTGGGGCCGCATTAGCTTCTCTAGCATCTACATTTAACTGTTGATAGGCTTGTCCTTCATCGAAAGTTCTCAAGCTTTTCTTTATGTGAATGGTTTTTAAATCTGTTTTCTCTAATTCTGTCCCCAGGGGAGTGATTTTTAAAACTTAGATGGAAGCCATGATGGTTAATTTTATGTGTCATCTTGACTGGGCCACAAAGTGCCCAAATATTTGGTTAAACATGGTTTCCAGGTGTGTCTGTGACAGCCTTAACAGAGATGAGCATTTGAGTTGGTGTCGTGGGTAAAGCAGATTGCCCTCTTCCGTGTGGAGAGGTGTCATCCAATCCATTGAAGGCCTGAATAGAACGAGAAGTCAGAGAAGGTTGACTTAACTCTGCTTGGTTGCTTGAGCTAGGGCATTCATCTCCTTCTGCCCTTGGCATTCCCAGTTCTCTGGTCTTCAGGTGCAGACTAGAATCTAAGTGACTCTCAGGCCTTCAAAACACACCACTGGGGCTGCCTGGGTGGCTCAGTGGGTTAAGCCTCTGCTTTCAGCTCAGGTCATGATCTCAGGGTCTTGGGATTGAGTCCCTCATCGGGCTCTCTGCTAGGCAGGGAGCCTGCTTCCTCCTCCCTCTCTCTTTCTCTCTCCCTCTCTGCCTACTTGTGATCTCTCTCTGTCAAATAAATAAAATCTTAAAAAAAAAAAAAAAAAAAGACACCATTGGTTTCCCTGGGTCTCCAGGTTCTAGTCAGCTGCTTGTGGGGCATGAGCCAATATCTTCTGATAAATCATCTCTCTCCTGTGATTTCTTTTTCTCTGGAGAACCCCAACATAATACACATTTCTTTATGTTTCCCCCTGCTGACTTAGCATTGTTAATTGTCAGTCAGTGTCTTCAGTCTAGGGTTTTGTCGGTCAACCTGCTTCCCACCTCTGTGGACTCATGGCAGGCAGATGCCTGAAGAGCTCACCTTCTGGGACTTTACTCTGGTTGCCACCCCTGGGCCCTTAGCACAGTGTTTGTTGTGGGGCAGGCTCCGAGTAAGCAATTGTTGGAGTCGTGGGGAGATTAGTGACTGAATGATCAGGCTAGGAAGAGCCTTTTTGGCCCACCTCCAACAGCCTTGGGTACAGTCAGTGCCTGCAACCGTGAATCCAAGTCCATGAGTCCCTGCATAATAGGGCAACCTGTATTTCTCTGTCTTACCTTCAAGAACATCTTGAGCTCTTTTGTGAAATCACTTACAAAAATCAAGGTATGTTTTATCTAAGGAGAAAAGGAGGCTGTTTTTGCGTTGCTTTTAGTTAACGCCTATAGGATCTCTGTGATCGCTTTCTTATATAAAACATTCCAGTGGCTTTCTCCATTCTAGGGTCGAGTTTCTGAGCCCAAAGATTTGAACTAATTTAAGAAGGCTACGTATTAAAATTCCAATTAAATGCACACACATAGGCACACAGACACACAGAGAATGTGGAATGTTAGGGAAATATTACTGGCATTTAATAATTTTCTGCACTGAATGGTGGTTTGTGGATGATTATCATCTTTCTCCTTATTTGCAGTTATTCTATTCTATGTATGAATGACCCATCTTCTAATCAGACAGAGTGATTTTTAAGAGGTTGATATGTGTGTTACCACCATCCTTTTACTTATGCTGGGATTTAATTCCTTCTGAGCTACCTTATTCGACCTTTCAAGTTAAAGTTTATTAACATTGTCAGAGGAAACAGAGCAAAATAGAAAGTTAGGGAGTGAAATTTCTCACTACTATCTCTTAACCTGATATTATCTTCTTGAAGCAATAGAGTTATCTCCCCCTTACTGTCTTTAAAATCACACTTGCTGTTTTTGTGGAAATTTTAATATCTTCAGTCTCATTCAAGCTATAACTTTCCCAATACCATTTAGATAGATTCATATGACCCATATATTACATGGGATTTATAGGCAATTTATTTACTTCTATGTATAGGAAACTGGTCAGGGGAAATTGTTATGGAGTGTGTGGTCTGCTCGGCTCCAGGCTCACAGAAGATCTAGGAAATCTGTGGTCTCTAATCGCAGGAAGCATCCAGGCTGATTGGGGGCTTGACTTTCATAGAGGGACACACAGTAGGTCATCTAGGAGGAATAACCAGATGTGAGGCTGTGTAAGGCACACTACGAATTTTCCTGAGAAAGCATGATAAAGGTCAATGGAAAAAAAAAATTAAACCCTATGGCCATCATGAGCAAAGTTTGGAGAGGAGTGAAAATCTTTTTCTGATATCCTGATGAGACACAAGAAAAAGCTTAATTATTCTGATTCATTATATGAAGAAACTGAGTCACAGAGTAAAAACACTAGTTTGTCAAATATTACACATTGGCATGTGTGGAACTAGAATTCAGGATTCCTAGGGTAGGACTATTGCCCCTGTCTCTTTCTTTCTTTGTGTGTGTGTGTGTGTGTCTCTCTCTCTCTCTCTCACACACACACACACACACACACACACACACACACACAGAGCCTGTACCTCCACTTCCAATTCTCCTGTCTCTCCTTCAAGTCCTGTGCCCTCCTGCCAGATGTTGTCACCTGTCTTTTCTCAGAAGGCCTTGGTAAAGTTACACAGCTGAGCCCGGCAGGCGGCTGCCCCAGGCCAAACAAACAAACAAAGAGAAATCTTTCCGGCTGGGCACCAGGGAAAAGTGATCTTGATGCCGTCCGTGGCATGAGCCGAGGCAATTGATGACTTGGCATTCTGTCCCCGAGTCATCAATCATACAGAATCAATCTCTGCTCCCTCAGGAGCTGGCCCCCGGCTCACATAATTCTCTCTCCCTGCCACCAACCTGAACAGTCTGATCCCAGTGGTGGGAACTGTTTTGTTCTGCGTTCAGCATTGATTCACTTGGCCTTCAGTAGTATTTTCTACATTCCCCAGAAATGTCACTTATTTATCCTCTCCAAGGTGGCTAAGTTGCCTGGGCTTCCTAGCATCAGATGGGTCAGGGGAGCAAAGAAACATGTCTGGCTTTTTGCATCAGAGGCATGGACCTCGGGGCCCTAGACCTGAATATCTCATGTTCCTGTCTTCTCCCCTGAGCATGGAGTGGAAGGGTCAAGCACAGAGGCCAGGACCTGGGGCTCTCATGTCCAAGGGCCCTTGTTTCCAGGACTCTGTCACTTCTAAGCTTTGTGATCTTAGACACGTCACTAATCACCTCATGCTTCAGCGTCCTCATGTGGTAAATGATACTGACGATAGTACCTACCACACGGAGTTACAGGACGGGACGAGAGCAGGAGCGTACGTGCTTAGTGCAAGGCGGGGCAGGTGCGATCGGTAAGGGTAGGTGATTAATATTGAGGTGATTAGTTATTAGGGCACAGTTTGGGTTTGTCTGGTTGACCATATAAATAATAAGGTTGTTGGCCATGAGGGGAAGGCCTTGAGAAAGTGGTCTGTCCAGAAAGAACTACTTTCCTAACTTGTCTCAGAAGCTGATATCTGACTGGCACTCACTTTCTTTGATATCTCGCACTATGAGCCTGCCCTAGACTGAAGGTTTGCGTCCCCACAGAATTCATATGTTAAAACCCAATCCCCAGTGGGATGGTATTAGGATGTGGAGCCTGTGGAAGTTAATGACATCACGAGGGTGGAGCCCACATGAGTGGGATTAGTGCCCTTATAAAAGACGACAGAGAGCTTCCTAGTCCCTTCGACCATACGACAACATGCAAGAGATGAAAGCAGACCCTCAGTAGACACTAAATCTGCCAGAAACTTGGTCCTGGATTTCCCAGGCTCCAGGATTCTAAGAAATAAACTGTTGTTTGCAAGGCATCTGGACAGTGATACTTTATAGAGCAGACCGAATGACCAAGACAGAGCCCTCTTCTTCCAAGCAGTTGGGAGTGGGCTTAGCAGGGTGCAGGGGGATTAGGGGGAGGTGGAGGAACTTATCCAGAAACTCTGAAGGCCACAAGTTTTCTGTAGGCCAGCTCAGAAGAATGTGCACAGATGAAGGGGAGAGTCCTCTTGCTTCCATGCAAAGGCCTTCCTCTCCCTCTTTGTAAGTGGAGAAGAAGAAGGAGCCTTGCTGGCAGGTGATGTGGACTTCCTGGGACCACGTGGGGAGGACAGGAAAGACAGTTGGCACAGGGGTCGGTCAGGCTGCAAACCTCTGGGAGGTGGCACTGCCCTGGGAAGGGGTCCGGGATCCTTCGCTCAGGCTAGATCTTGGTGTATGGCCGCATCTCTCTGTCCCTTTTTCCTGGCAACTGGAATCATCTTTTCCAAGAGATTTTGAGGGCTGTTTTATTTGTTAGGAGACAAGGAGGCACTAATAAATTCCTCTGTGTGAGGTATTTAATTACATAATAATGTGTACACTAATCAGGGTAAATGTGTTTGTGAAAACACCTTGATATGGGAACAGTTAATCACCCAAGGCATTGCTTCTTAACACACCTTGGAAGTTAACTTAATTAAATTAATTAGAACAATGAAAAAATTGAACTGTTTATTGGTCCACAATGGCCTGAAGAAATGCTCCCCCTCCAATGCAGGAACACCCCCTACACTGCAGCCTGTTTTCCCCCAAACGCTCAGCCCTTACAGCTATGGCTACACCCCAGGGGCTTGTAGCCGGCAGAACCCCCCATTGTTTTACCTTGGTGTCATTTCCTGTTGGAGACAGAAGGCAGTCTCCATGCCCGCATGCGTGCAGGTACACACACGCGTGCGCCTGTCCCCCGCCCCCATACACATGTGCCTCCTGTGCACTTTACCAGAAGCTCAGGGAAATCAAGAAAGCTTTTAGCCAGGATTCCTTAAGTGTACGTTTTGCAGTCAACCACTGAACCGGCCAGCCTGTACTTCCTAAAGGAAGGAGAGGAAGAATGTTTTCTGAGGGATTATTATAATCACCATCATTGCCATTACCATCATCATTATCTGTTAATAATGATGGTGTTAATAATCTGAATTTGCATAATGCTTAAAAAACCTCACTATTTCTTAACCCCACCTCTCTGTATTTGGGTATTATATAAGGTAACAGAAAATGCAGGCTGTCTGCCTCTGGGGGGCCTATAGGCTGTGGCATCGAGCCCTGACAGGAACAAACTTAAAAGCCATTTTGACAACTGCGCAAACATTGAATGGTGTGCACATTTAATTAATCAATGAAGAGTGAGCATGAAAGCTGAGGGCCGCTTGGGGTGGGAGTCTTATTTCGGCGGAGGAGTGCTCGGAATGAAGAAGTTACTAAGCCCCCCTATAGACTGTCCCCCAAATCCAGGAACAGGAGGCCTCAACCATCTGCTGAGCTGCATACACCGTCGTCTGCTTCTTCCTTAAGGAGTCTCCTTAACCTTGATGCTGCCACAGGTCAGCCTGAACACCCTCCAGCGAAACCAGGGCCCTAATAGGCAGCAACCAAACAGAAAGCTACCTCTATAGACCAGATTTACCACTATGAAAGTAAGGGACTTGATGATATCCGACCTGGATTTACTTTTTACACATGTCCTCCCTTTCCCTATTTCAAAAAATTAGCAAGAAGTAGGTAAAACATCTCTCAGGGTTCAGCATAAATCTACCTTTCTGAAATTCCTATTAGTTCCAAGGTAAGAACATATCTGCAGGAGAGGCCTCTTTCCACAATGTGCCGAGGGCAGAACCTAGGAGGTTTCTTCCTCTGAGATTTTTCTCTGTGCTCATCACAAACCTCTCGATGTGGTTTTTCACAATTTTACTTCTTTAGTCAAGATGGAGGCTTCAGATGCAGAGCAAATCTACAGAAGCTAGTCTCCAGCGAGCCCAAATATCCCAGCACTGCTTGGCGCCCCCTTCAAAGACCAGGCTGATCCTGGATCAGTGTAGAAATAGAAAAGTGACCATCCTTTTCCTCACTGAACATTTCTTGGGTCCATGGGATTACAGCTATATCCATCAGGGTCCTTGCAGGAAGCAGAGATGGGATGCACCCAAATAAGGTGGGGGCCTCGGCAGCGTTAGGGGAATCAACAAAAGGCTTTGAAGATCTCAGGGCTGTCCACAGCAGTGGGCGTGAGCAGCATTAGCCGCTCGAGGCCTGAAGGTGCAAAGAAGTTGCTGGATCCAGAGAGACTGGGAGCTCTGGTTGCAGAGGGAGAGTTTTGGTCCCTAACACAGCTACTGGCCAACCCCAGACCTGCAGGGAGGGAGCTGAGTAACGCCTGGACTGCCCTCTCCTCTTCCCCCTCACTTCCTCTCGGAGCCTCAGAAGTCAGAGTGCAAGGGAGCCTGGGTGATTCAGTCCCTGGAGGTCAGCCCGGGACCGAACAGTGTCAAGGAGGGTAGCCAGCCAGCAGAACTCAGACCAACTGATATGAGTGAAAGAAAAATTTCTGTTAAAGGGAAATAAGTTAAAAAATACATTGTGAATCTTATTCAGATGCTTCCTTCTACATTGGGATCATAAAGTGTCTGTCCTATATTGTTATTTAAGCTCTCCATGTATTGAAACAGATATTTATGGTGAAGCTACTGTCAGAACATAATTTCAGTTTTCACAACTGTTCTCCAAATAATTATCTATCTGTGTGTGCTTGGGGTACACAGTGAGGAGGAAATTGTGGACAGAGACTTCCGGTGAATCCAGACTCCAAACTACAAAAGACCCAGAAAAGGGAGAAACTGACCACATGGAAGAGGGAGCTGAGCAGCAAGGCACTGTGGTGATTAGCATTTGACTCTCTTCAGGTTTCTAGGTTTCCAAGTTCAAGTGCATTTAAGTGCACTTAAATCAGATCTGCCAAGGGCAGTCAGATCTCCTCCTCCCTACCAGATTGGCCAAAGGTACCCCGTATCATTCATTAATAAGTTACTGAATCCAAGTAACCTGTACTAAATTTCTGGTCTCAGGAAGGTGCATATTAGGGACATAATGCAGCTTAGAGTCTAGTAAGAAATTTAGGTCAAGTAAGTAAATAACCTTAGCATAAGGCAGTACATCATGTGTGCCTGGAAAGGCATGAAAGCAATGTGTTACCAGGGTTCAGAGGAAACAGAAGACACTACTAACTGGGGTAATAAGAAAATCTCTGTGGGCAAAGAGGTACTTAGGGGGGTCCCCAAAAAGGGAGGTTGTTGAAAGAATTTGCTCAGCACCTCCCTTCATTTGCTGCACTCCAACCTGTATGCCTCTGTTTATTCTCTCATGATGCTAGCTTGTAAGTACCCCCTCCATATCTTCATTTTAGTTTCCAGGTCCTGGATGATGTCCAACCTATTCCAGAAAACTTTTCCCTACTGCTCCTTGCCCCCGTGATCTCCATGATTTGTGACCTCCAAAGTCTGAGCCTCACTCTCTTCTATCTTGACCTCTTCATGAGTGAGATTTGTTTTTCCCAAACACACTATGAGCAGGCGCCATGCTTTTTTCCTAAGCAGCTTCTATGTTGCCCATCTGCATTCTGGTAGAGAGCCCTTTTGAATGGGACCTGGGGGACAGATACTTCAGATTGCCATCTTTTATCTCAGCGATCTGCCCCAGTACCTGGACAGGTGCACATATAGGCAAGCCGGGTCTTCTCACAGCAAAACACATGGTTCTGGATAAACCCAGCCCAACTGCAGGGACTCCACACCCACTGAGTCGATGATCTAAGTTTCTGAGCCATTTATCCCACTCCAAGTTAACGTTTTTCTCAAAGATGATTATGAAGGGAAGATGCGAACGTAAGCGGAAAAGGTCCTCCGTGCTTCATCAGCTCAATCCCCTTGTAATTACAGCCCCATCAGATGGGAAGGACAAACGTGTTCTTGGGACCTGATTCCTCAGCACTCCTCGTTCATCACCGGTGCTCTCCGCCCCTGGACTCCTGCCCTTGCCCTGAAGCCCCTCCTCCCCTTCTATGAGTTTTGTTCTTGCTCCCTTCCTGCTTATCCTTAGGACCTGAAGCCCCCAGCCCCTCTCGTGGGCAAGGTAGGAACCTTAGGGTTGCTCTGGATGTCCTCTCTGTGTTATTGCTGTCCCTTCGTTTGTGAATTCTTGATAGCTCTCCCATGCATTAGGCCCCTCAAGAAGCATTAAAAAAAAAAAAAAAAGGAGAAAAATCTTTCATTTCTTCTGCACAGTTGGATGCCTTTCCCCCTAAAGTTCATACATAAAACCCAGAACAGCATGTGTGCGGGAAGATAAGACATGCCCAGAGGGAGCTGCAGGCCAGCACAGGTGGGGGGGAGCTAACTCCTGTAACCCTAGATGGTTTATCTGATGGTCACACACCTTCACATGCTTTTCACGATTACAGTAATTGTCGGATGACTCGAATGTGTCTTTGTGACTCTGTAGCTCCAACTGAGCCAAAGCCAGTCTAAAAGTCCGAGTGGAAAACTTTCCATCTCTGTAGGTGAATTTGGTCCATTTCTGTTCATTTCTCCATCTTACAATTCAGTTCTGCTCATTCCATTTGATCACATTCAGTCCAAATGTATGCTGAGGTCTAACTTTAAGAAGATGTCATGTTGTGGAGTGCCTGGGGAATTTAGTCGGTGGAGGGTCTGGGTCTTGGTTTTGGCTCAGACCCTTATCTCAGGGTCCTGAGATGGAGACCCACATTGGGCTCCACACTCAGCAGGAAGTCAGCTTGAGATTCTCTCTCCCCCTCTCCCTCTGCCTCTGCAACGCCCCACTCCCCCATGTGTGCTCTCTCGCTCTCTCTAAAATAAATAAATCTTCATGGGGGCTTAAGTGGGTAGGAGAAGAATCCATGAAACAAGATGGGATAGGGAGGGAGACAAACCATAAGTGACTCTTAATCTCACGAAACAAACTGTGGGTTGCTGGGGGGAGGGGGGTTGGGAGAAGGGGGTTAGGGTTATGGACATTGGGGAGGGTATGTGCTTTTGGGTAAATTGGAAGGGGAGATGAACCATGAGAGACTATGGACTCTGAAAAACAATCTGAGGGGTTTGAAGTGGCCGGGGGGGGTGGGAGGTTGGGGTACCAGGTGGTGGGTATTATAGAGGGCACGGCTTGCATGGAGCACTGGGTGTGGTGAAAAAATAATGAATACTGTTTTTCTGAAAATAAATAAATTGGAAAAAAAAAAGGAATATTTTGTGTTGTAAGGAAGTGATACTTCCTTGTGATTTTGATTTGCATTGCCCTGATGATGAGTGATTGTAGAGCAGCTTTTTCAAGTGTCTGTTGGCCATCTGTATCCATCTTCTTTAGAAAAGTGTCTGTTCCTGTCCTCTGCCCATTCTTTAATCAGTCTTTTTTTGTTGTGTTGAATTGTATAAGTTCTTTATATATTTTGGATATTGCCCCCTTTTTGGATATATCATTTGCAAATGTCTTCTCCCATGCAATAGGTCGCCTTTTTGTTTTGTCGATGGTTTTCTTTGCTGTGCAGAAGCTTTTTATTTTGTTAGTCCCAATAGTTGATTTTTGCTTTTCCTTGGGAGACATATCTAGAAAAATGTTGCTATGGCTGATGTCAAAGAAATGACTGCCTATGTTTTACTCATATGTGAAATCTAAAAAACAAATGAATAAACAAACAAACAAAAAACAGAATCAGACCTACAAATTCAGAGAACAAACTGATGATTGCCAGAGGGAAGAGGGGTGGGGGAAGGGCAAAATGGAACCGGGAAAGGGGAGTGGGAGATCCAGGCCTCCAGTTATGGAATGAATATATCATGGGATTAAAAGGTACAATGTAAAGAATATAGTCAATGCTATGTAATCGCATCATATGGTGACAGATGGTAGCTACACGTGTGACTGTAGCATAATGTGGGGAAGCTGAATTACTGCATTGTACACCTGAAGTTATTTTGTGTCAACTATAATCAAATTAAAAAATTTGTTAAGAAATATTTCACATTTTAGGGTGCCTGGGTGGCTCAGTGGGTAAAACCTCTGCTCTCGGCTCAGGTCATGGTTTCAGGGTCCTGGGATTGAGCCTTGCATTGGGCTTTCTGCTCAGCAGGGAGTCTGCTTCCCCCTCTCTCTCTGCCTACTTGTGATCTCCCTCTCTGTCAAATAAATAAATAAAATCTTTTTAAAAAAAGAATACTTCAGATTTTTTTCACATATACAAGTTCCATGTCCCAAGAAGTATGGCATAAATGAGTCTGCTTCTTCCCTTTTATCCTGGTCCGAGTGTGAATCCTGAGTTTCTTCCTTTCCTCCTAAGCTGGAGAAGTGGCTGAGCAAACACAGGGGATCTGGTTCCCTTTCTTCTGACCTTTCTCCTTTAAGCCTGCACCCCCACCTGGCCCAGCATTCATCCATCCATCCCCAGTATCCATTAGGGATTATCCGTGGCTTCACGGGTATCAGCTCACTTTTATTATCAGCAGTCGTGCTAAGTGCTAGAGGGATAATCGTGAATGTGAAAAGTTTTCCTTCGTGGAATTAGGACAAATCCATGAATTTCTCTTATTTTAATCAGCTCTTACTCTCTGCTTCTCAAAGGGACTTGCCAGTCAGTTATAACCTCGTACTCCTCCAGTTCCCCTGGCTTATAACTTCCTTATTCCTATCTGAAGTCCTAGGTCATGCTCAGGGCTGTGGAATTTGCCTTTAAGTGGAGAAGCAGGTGATAGCTTTCCCTCCCTTCACTGAGGATGCAGCATTTTCTCTCTTTAAATTTCAGGTGACAGACAGCTGTTTAGAGTATCTTTCCCCTTTCATATACTATCTTCCCCTTTTGGGGCCTTGGATTCTTCCCAGATTTTATGGAAATCCAGCAAGATAGTGAGCTACTCTTTACTGAGTGTCTTAACACCGGATGCCATGAAATTTGTGGATAGATAGCACCCAGATTCTGCCTCCAAGAAGCTTGAGATTTAGGTGGGGGAATAACACATATGCTCCAAATTATTTTAAAGTGATTAGCAACATGAAGAATATAACTGAAATTCTTTGTTAGCTTAGGATAAACAGTGAGGCTTTTCAGGACATTAGAGAGGTAACATTTCCTCGGATCATGAAAAATAATATAAAAGAGAGAACCCCTCATCCTTCTACCCATCTTCCCAAGTCAGGCCTGCCAGCTTCTGCCAGCCTCTTCTTCACTCCCCTTTAGCCCAGCAAGGAAGAAGGAATAGCTCACTTGCTCACTTTCATTAACTGAGCCTGGCACCATGACTGGGTTGTACTTACCTGTGAGCAGGACCCCTGAGTTAAAAGGCACAGAACTTGCATGCAGCTGTGTTTTCCTTAAGACAAAGATGGAAGGGCTTGCTGGGCAGGTCTGGCCCTGGTAACCATCCTGCCTGCCTTTCTTACCTTGTTCAGGGAATGCAGCCAGGAGGACAGGCTGTGTCTTGGTTTGCCCTGAAGATCCATCCCTCAGTTTCCTCCCCTTTCTCAAGTTTCTTCTAGTGTGTTTCTGTCCAGAGGTGATGAGACCCCATTTGCTTCACTGTAGCTTTATGGACACTTGGCATTGGGGTATTTATGTTATATACTGTCCTGTTTTTCAGACATCTGTGAATATCTTACTCTACTCTTAACCTGGCTATGTGGTCAGATTAATGTTTTCTTCTTTGTTTTGTTTGTTTGCACCAGTACAGTTTGGTAGAGTTAGTGTAGCAAATGGGTCATTTTTTAATAAATGAAGGGAACATGCAAGCATGCCCGATCTATGGCTCTTGTTTCCCTTATGCCCTGGATGCCCTCCCTACCTACACACTCTTCTTGACCTAGGCAGATGGAAACAGAATTGTAACCGTTCACCATGTTTCCAGTCATCCAGGTCTGTGCCCTCAGGGCCACGGCTACCTAACCCTTCCTCTCTCCTTTCCTACAGGATTGGTCTTTAGGATCTGCCTAATCTCTCTTCCCATTTTCCTTTCAGCCAGCATGGGGAAAACCCTCATCATGGCACAGCTGCATGTTGGCAAAAGGCCCCAGTCGAGAACTCTGCCTCCAGGCCCCTGCTCCAAGCAGACACGCCCCGCTCATGGCCTCCAGGTTAGTCCCCCTGAAATAGCATGTTCCCCCGAGTGCTCCCGAGCTCCTCAGTCTCTGTAACATTCCCATGTTCTAGTTTCTCCAGAATATGAATCTACTCTTTTACCCAACCTCATGTCTCAGCATTCCCCAATATAAATGGCCGGTTCTTACTGACCTGGCCATGGCATTCTGCCAAATTCAAAGTACTAGTTTCTCTGAAAAGTCTTCAGAAGGTTTCATACAAAACATGAATCTTTAGCAAAGACTAGATACCCTTTTAAAAAAAATAGTAATTATGAAATTGTTGCTACTAACCAAAGGACTTAAAACTCTTCAGCAGAAAGTGATTAAAGCATAACTGGGATGGGCTGTGTGTTGGGGTGAGAAATCAGTCCATGAAAAGAAGGAGTTCTGTGTGAAGTTTGATTGTAAAGCAATGCTCCTTCCACGGGCGGACGAGGGAGGAACCCAGCCAGCAATGCATTTGCCGACTACCTGGCCCCTTTTCCTTGTGCCTGACCTGTATAGCAGCAGTGTGACAGGGTATATCATTACACAAACAAAACAAAATGCAGCGTGATACAGATTGTTTGTCCCGTCCTAGAAACCTGGAGATGACGGCCAACCAGGAGTGAGAGTTATGAACACGAGGAGTTGGATGAGGCTTGTGGGCTTCCTGGGCCTCTTTGCTGATTGAATATCTTTGCTAATTTAGGATCACTTGTTCGCGGTAGATCCAGGTTGCCTCCCTGTGATTAATAGCCACGCTTTATTACTATCTGTCTTTGTGGGCTTGATTTGTGGGTTTATTCTTATCCCCTCAGATATATTTCACCCATGGAAAGTTGAAAGACAAGGATCTATTTAACATGAAATTTAGACAAAGACTAAGGAGACCAGAAAATCTGTAGTGAATATTAGCTGTCATCACATGGAAGAGATGAGAGACTGTGTCACATACATATTTAAAAAGCTTTTTTCTTACAAAAAAAAAAACAAAAAAACAAACACAAAAAAACCCCCAAACAAAAAACAAACAAAACAAAAAAACCCAAAAAAACCCAAAACCCAGAACCCTTCGGTAAAGTTCTAAGCAACTCTGGATGAACTTGTGCAGATCCTACCTACCTGAAAACATCTTGGGCTTTTACTAAAACAGTACATTCTCTGCCATGAATTGTGGAAGCTGAGTGTCGATGCTGGCCTAGGAGGGCTAGTGGAGGGCCCGAGCATTCTGGTGGGGGAGGCTGGAATTCTGGAATCTCAAGTTGTTTAAGCTTTCAGTTTTCCAAGCCTCCTGAGTTTCTCATTCTAAGCATCCTAAATGTGTCTTCCTTGTCCTGTAGTTAGGCCTGATGCTGAACTGGGCATAGAGTAATCGTTAAAAATTATTAGTGACTGGTAATAGGTATTCAGTAAGATTTCAGTTGAGTGAATGGACAGTACTCTATAAGTCAACAAAAATTTCAAAATAAGTAATCCTCCAGTAAAATTATGTGATTCATTCCAGAACCCAGAATTAATGATTTTGGGGTTCTTCCCTTTCCAGAATATGCTTCTTCTCTGGGTGCTGTTTATCAAGAGAGTTGCTACCTGCTGAGATGCTACTATATGATTTTATATGCGTCAATATTTGTGATGGCGTTGTAAGATCGACTGAGCCCTCGTCACAATGCCCTGCTACTGTCTGTCACATGTGGTGGGGTTTGTTTTTCAGCGGGGGATGGGGTACTAGGCCTACTGACCCACAATTACATGTGCTTTAGAAGGAAATAAACAATCACATTTGGAGAAATCTGGGGATAGATGGTGATGTCACCAACATGGGACCCTTGAGTGCCCGCCTTTGTTGGGCTTTCCGCGGACACTTGAGTGGGGTGCACCCAAAGCTGAGTTCCTTGGCCTTGAAGCTGGCCTTGAGGCTGTCAGCTTTACTTCTGTGCTTCAAAGGCTCAGGGATCCATTTCATTCACTAGGGAAAGGGTGTCCATGACAACATTTATGTTATGTGGTCTATCAGGATGAGAGGGAGCAAGAGGCAAAGAAGGCTCAGGGCTACCTTGTGACAGGACCCCATGCCTAGCTCACTCTATGTGGGCAAGGTAATGAGTGTCCACCTCAGTCTGGAGTCTAAAGCCATGATCCCATTTATAACAATACTCCAGAATGTGCTGAAGACTAAGGAAATTGCTCTTTTGTTGGTCCCTGATGCCCTCAGGTTGTCCCTTGGCAAAATGTGTAATGCCCACCTTCTCCCTGCCCTGCTTTCGGCACTTGCACCCCAGATGAAATGCTAGGACCTCATGGGAATGTCTCTGATTGCCATGTGGCACATAACTTCCTCTGCTGCCCCCGAAGCTTTTGAGCATTTTGCTTGCATCATTCTTTCATCCCTGTCTACAGTGGTCTGTCTTCTGAGAGTTTTCTGGCTGATGACTAATAAGCATTACCTCTTCCCTGGGCCACTGGTTAACTACAGAGAGGGTGTTACCTCTCCCCTGGCATTTGCTTTCAAATAAGTGTTCTCTTGGGAAACCTAGGAATCTGGAAGATATACTGGAGTAGGGTTCATATGATAGGATATCCAGGAGAGGATTTCTTTCTTTCTTTCTTTCTTTCTTTTTTTTAATGAGAATTTGAACTTTAATATATAGCTTTAAAATGATTGCTGCCCCTTGCTCCCAAACTAGAAAGCCTAGTTGGCTACTTGGCCCTGACTCTTTCCATATCCCTCTGATTTATAAACCCACTGGGCAGCACCCTGTTTCCCTAGTGACTCCGTTGCACAGCTTGGACTCAGCGTTAACTCCTCCTTTCTCCACGAAATGGCCATCTGAAAAGTATTTTCTGTTTCACTCCTTCAGTAACTGGCCCTTTCTTCCCATGCTGTGTGGAATCCCTCCCTCCAATGTGTGCCCTCCCTCCAATGAGCCATAAAGTTGATGCTGCCCTTGTCTTCTGCAAGGCTGATGTGCCCGTGCCCTTTGCTGCCTAGCAATTTGCCCCATCCCTCCCCCACTCAATGCTGCAGAGTGAACCGCTTGCTCTGTGAATCATGCCCATATGGGGGCTTCTCAGGTCTGACTCCATGTTTCCAAGTTCATTTTCCATTTCTCTGCTGCACAGACACAAGTGCATTCACATTCCTACAAATACACACTTGCATATACACAAACATACATGTATACACACATATATAAACACAAGTATATTCCCATACAGTTGTACACACAGGTACCTAGACACACATAGACTACAGACACAAACTCACTCTCACACAGCTCTTCTTTGGCCCATACACTTTGTACTTGCCATTTTTCTCCTGAAATGCCTTTTATCTCCATCTCTGGTAGAACAGCCATGGAGGTCCAGTTAATATGTTACATATTTCATAAAGCCCCTACTAATTCTTTTCCAATAAGATGCTACCGCATTTTCTAAACTCCAAGGGAGGGTTGGAGAGGGTTGGGTTACTGTTAATTGAGTACTTGCTTGAAAACAGTGTATTTAGAATACATCTAAAAATTATTTTTTGCAATAGTCCAAGCCAAATACTATTGTCCTCATTTCGAAGAGGAGCAAAGAGACTCTAAGCCTTTGGGTCCATTTCTTTCTCTCCCTGTCTCTTAGACATCACTCACAGCTTGTAGATGGCAGGGGTAGTGTTAGAATCTTGTGCATTTATTTATTTATTTATTTATAACGCAGATCTCCACTTTTTCTCCTTTTCCATGGGGCCTTGCTAAAGCCCTTTGAAAGATTTGGAATGCAGTATTTCTGTCTCTCTAATTAAATATGTCACCTTTCCCTGTATCTTATCTCCTTTAGCTCTCCCAGTGTGTAAGGTCAGTGACTTGCCTACAGCATAGACTTAGGAATCCATGCTCTTGAGAGGTAACTGAAGTTCACGCAGCACTTCATTGTGATTTTATGTTTAGCTCTATGCTAAGCTTCCCATATGCTAAATATGGGTCTTTCCAGCCTATTCCTAGGATCATTCTGGAGGGCACCTAAAATTTTCTGAGATGGTAAACATGGAATCATTTTATAAACTGCAAAGCATGATACACACATTGTCCAACAGACATTTATTAGGCATCTAATATTGTTAGAGACACAAAAGGAGACATGATCTCTGATGTCAAAGAGATCACATTCCAGGAAGAGTCAGAGATGTAAATAATCTCAGTTTCCTGGGAAGCCTGTGACCACTAAAGTATGACTTTGCGACAGAGGCTGGGGGATGGGTGGAGGCATGTGTGGTGCTGGAGGAGGGACAAAACTGACAGAACCTTGGAAGGTAAGATGGGAAACAATTACGGGCAGTGGGGTCAAGAGAGGCGAGGGCAGGGATGATGCTTATTTATTGAAGGCATAAATAAGTTAATGCCTGGAAGGACTCTGCCTCCATGCAAGGTGATGGCTAAAGTGACCCACACAGAGCCCCTCTGATGATTTTCAAAGTCCAGCTAGGAAACCTCTTCTCCCAAACTTTCCCTTGACTTGGCTCCACCAAATCCTATTCCACCAGAATTTATACAGACCTGTTGACACTCACTGTCCAACTGTTTTCATTTTCTTTAAACAAGTTAACAGTGATAAATACATATGATTTGCTATGATTTATTTAAACAACTTTGCAAGGTGGATGTTACCATTTGCATTTTAGAGACTCGAACCACGGAGGCCCAGAATGATCAAATAACTATATGAAAGTCAGGCAGCCAAATAGTGTTACAGCCAGACCTACCCACCTAGCACGGAATGTGCTCTCTGCCATTTGAGCTGATGCATGGGACCAGGCAGGAGCTTCAGGGTCAGAGGGAAAATGGAGGGGTGGCTCAATTAGTCATTGTTTTATGATAATGACCTATGTGGTCAGTGGAAAGGTCAGACAGTTTTAAAGAGGACCAGCAAGTGTCACTTCTTTCTTCCCACGGTAATGGTTTCTGAAGTCAAAGAGGGGACTTTATTCCCCTTCAAACTTTTGAGTTCCCCCTACAAGCTTCAACACCTTTCTCCCATCTCTAATTATCACACAGTTTTCAAGACAGTGAAGCTTGACTTTTGGGTTAAGTATAAGGGAAAGGCATAGATTCATGTCTGATTCCTCTTAGACCTCTGTTGGGCCTGGCATAGTGTTATCATACACTAGAGGGCCAATTAAAATTTGGAGAGTAGATGGATGGATGGGTGAGTACATGAATGATGTTTAGGTCTCCATAGCACAGGTGATTTTCTGTATCCACAACCACCTCCTCCTCACCCCAGAACGCACCCAGCATAACCATGCCTTTCAATTCCCTGATTAAAACTCATCACCTCCAGAAAAGCTTCCCTCATCAGCCTAGACTTTTTCTTACCTGTCCAGTCACATTTCTTACTGTCATTTGTCTAGAGCTTTTCCTTTCTTCTCTACCTCCTTTCTGTTCCCTTTAAACATTCTGCTCCAGTCTTACTGAATTACTACAGACCTTCCCTGAGCCATTGGGGTGCTCCTTCTTTGGGTTGAAACAGCCTGCTCTCTTTCTCTCTCTCCTTTTCGCCAGGAGAATCCTTTCCTACCTTTAGGTCTCAATCTAGAAGCCTTCCCTGGTGCTTTTGTCCAAAGTCTGAGTTACATGGTCCTTACCTGAACTGTCAGAACCCACAGACTTCTTTGTCCCTAATTGCCTATTTGCACTTCCATTTCCCCGTTAAAGTGTAGGCACCTGCAAAGCAGGGAACTTATTTTACGGTCCCAGGAACCAGGGCAATATCTGGCACATACTCGGTACTCAGCATATTCCTCCTGAAGTAATGGATGGTTGGGTGGCTGGATGGGTGGGTGGATGGAGGGATGGATGGACGGCTACAACGAAACTGTGTTTATGTGTGTGTGGGTGCCACTCCATTTGGGTAACGCCTTCTCACAGAAATGCTGCTCTCAAGACATGAAAATGACTGAGTAAGAAGATATGAAAGATGCTTATGAGGCTTCTATGTAATTTTAATGGGCCTTTTATGTATCCTACTTCATTAATAAACGAAAGAATGGAGTACTCCAGCATCTTTTATCTCCCATCTGTATTCAAATTCAACAGAAATTTCCCCCAATAAAATTTGAAAGTAAATGAATGATTTTCATTTTCTCAGAAAAATCCATTCTTCCCTGAATGGATAGACTGCTGACCCAACACATAAGTGTGATTTCCTGCTTAATAACGGGCACTAGCTGATGTGATACACTGTAAAATGAGCTTTGGTCTTACGAATCTGCGGGGCTTTGGGTTCAGTGGGGTTATCCTCTCTGTAGGGGCAGCTGTGAGGTCATGATGCGGTGCTCCAGCTCTGGGGTCAGTGCTCCTACGGCCCAGTCAGTTCTTGTTGGCTTGACATTCTCAGTCAGCCCATGGTGTGCGGGGGCTCAGCTTAACCTCAAGAGTGACTGTCCTCTTTGCTGTCTTTCAGCTCTGGGTAGCTTGGTCTGGCTACATAGAAGACTGGCCTTGAGGGCTTTCCAGTATAGGTTTTTGTAAGCATTTGAATATATATGATAGCTAGTAGGTTTGACAAATGTGCTTTTCAAGGGCACAGAGAAAAGGTTGAAGTAGGTTGAGGGGCGGGCTGGCCACAGATCCCTGTGAGGAAAGGATAGGTTAGAAGGCCACCCAGGAATGCTGGGTACTCTGGAGAACAGACAGAAAGTTCTTTCCCCATGTAGGTTGTGAGAGCTTGTGAGAGGCCCACAGGGAAACGGAACAAAGCCCAGGGTTTTGGAGGCAGCCTGTGGCGAGGAGGGGAACCCTAGCAGAGGCAGTGGAACAGACCAGGAACTCTCCAGATGGTGCAGGGTCCTTCTTCGACCCTGAGATTGGAGCTGCATTCAGTGAGGTGGGGTTCAGGCAGAGAGATGGGAACTAGGCCCAGCAGGGCTGTATGAACCAAACCATCTGTGGGCAAAATTCCACTGTTGTTAACATCAAACAATTAGCAAGTGCTGGCTACAGGCCAGTTATATACAAGATCTAGCAGGAAAAAAGTGAAACTCGTTATAAGTTCTATTTATGGAAGGATAAGAGGACAGAGGGACACCATGCAGGACAGTGCAGTGTTCTGTGGGGAAGTAATAGTCAGGGACTTACCACCCTTGACCTGAAGGAGCAGAGGTGGGGATCCATCACTAGACCCTGAAAAAAGAGAGTTGTGTGGAGGCGGCATTTTGACAGCTGCTATGACCTTTGGTTGAGGGATGCAGACCAGACTGAGGTCACTGTGGAGGGAGGGAGCCAGGACAAAAATCACCCCTCAGGTCTCTGTCCCATGCGTGCCATTGGCTAGACCTGCTCAGAAGCCAGAGGGTGAGGGATCCCATTATTATTACAGTCAGTGTAGGCCAATCCCTTGGGGATGCAGACCAAGCAAGATAGAGGGATGCAGTGTGGATTTGGAGGGGAAATGGGAAACAGCCTATATGCGTGTACTCTCTCACTTAATCCCTACAGTAATTCCACTAGGAGGGCAGCATTATGCCCATTTTACAGGGAAAGAAACTTGCACAGAGAGGTTAAACGACTAGTCCAAATATACATAATAAGTGGTAGAACCAGGCTTGGAACACGGGCAGACTTTCTCTGGGGTCTGACCAGTTATCACTACTTTTAGAAATCAGCCATTGAAAGTATTCCTTTTGGGGGGACAAAATGCTTTCCTTTTTTTTTTTTTTTTCTTTCTTTCTTTCTTTTTTTTTCCATTTCCAAATAATATGCTTTGGAACATGTCAGACTCATCTCCATTGAGCTTGGGTTTGTCTTTCTCTGGGCCTGGGTCTCCAGGGGCTGGGGGTAGCAGGTATGAGTGCAGGACAACCCTCTTGGTTTAGAATCCTGGTGGGAACTGGGGTTCTGCACTGCTTGAGTTGAGGGACATGGGAAGAAGGGATACCATCAGTGAGAATCAAGTGGAGTGAAGAGAATTGACAATCAAGCCCTATGTGTCCCTAACTTTGTAGTTCATTGATTGGTAGTAACCAGTTATAATGGGTTCTGCTGTGCACTGTTATTCCCCCTTCTGGACAGGTAGACAGATTACTAAGATGACAGTGAAGGTTCCCAGGCACTGGTATACACACACCTTCTCCCAAGTATACCCCCTTCTTGAAGGCAGACTGCACCTGATTGGCTCAAGAGTACCAAGTCTTGAGCCCCTTGCCTCCATCTGAGGGGCCACCCCAGTGTTAGAGCTGCCTGTAGGATGGTCTGGAGTCACTGCTACATCACACTTCAACTTCTCTCCCCACACAGTCCTGCTTTCCTCACTCCTTCACTGATGATTTTCCTGAGAGTAAGCCCCAGTAAGCTTTTGTATGCAAATCCCCATTTCAGATCCTTTCCATGTGGAAGCAGATTTAAGGCAATGCATTAGGAAAACGTGGAACTGTGGTGGAGAAGGAAGAGGAGTCTGGTCTAATAGGAGGCCAGCTGGGGAAACAGACTCCTACAAGGAGCAGTAAAATCACAGCGTTAGGCTTCACATGGTAAAGGGCCAGCATCTGTAGCCCAGACATAGAGGGACCATGTATTTCAGTATCCTGGCCCAGACTTTGTATCTGTTACCTTGGTGGTTATAATTAATAGGTACTTGTTTGACTCTCAAAAGTGCAAATTATATGGCCAGTGTTTCCAGATTCTGTGGGTTTCTGGGAATGCAGAGGCAAGAGAGGCCAGCTTGGGGAGGGGTGGGCTGAAGACAGAGACGTTTACATCAAGTGGCCTCTGAGCTGGACTTTGAGGGATGAGCAGGAATTTTGTTACTTGGAATTCGCCAGGTATCCCTGTGGATAGAAAAGGTAGGAAAGCATGGCCAGAGAAGGATAGCTAGGAGCACGTATGCATTGGAAGAAGTGGGGAGCAGCAGCCACGGCAGCAGGAGGAGAAGGCGGCTTTCATAGTTGGGATGACATAAGGAGCTTGTTAATGGGTGTCATTTTATGAATATATAAAACAAGGAAATTGGTGCACATTGGTCATAGAGGAGATGAGTGCCCACATACAGAATCAGGCGACATTTCCTCATATGTCTTGGGGAAAATCAAAAGGAGAAAGGGAACAGATGGCTCGCCTCCCACTGTCTGAGGCCAGACCATTTTGCTTATTTGGGCAGCACTATTCTTTTGTCTCTAACCCAGTTTGCTTATTTGTCCTGTGAAGATGCCTTTGTGGATCAATGATGAAAATCGCAATGTTGATGGTAATGACCATCCCTTGCTTCTGCAGCCCTTGAAATGCTTTCAGACTTGTTTCACACTCATTATTTCATTTCATGTGATCAAGATTCTCTTTTGTCTGCATCACTGTCCTATGTAAAAGGCAAGGCAGGTATTAGTTTTTCTGATTCTACCAAAGAGTTAAAGTCATTGGTTGAAAGAATTCTCCAGGGTGAAGAGTTGTGGAGTTCAAACGCGAGCGTGGATGTGGTGGCTCCTATAACAGTGGTCTTTCCCCCACATCATGAGGAGATGATGGTGGGTCTTTGCCCACAGGTGGCCTGAAAAACCCACCACTGCATTGGTTGTTTCTTTGGCTTTGCTTCCTGGTTTTTGGGTGCCCATTAGACCCTCCATTGAATGACATTCTCCACCCTGACAGATCCACACAACAGTGTTTACTGAAATTACCCTGGAAGATTTCTGTGGAGGTGCATGGAGGTTGTAGCTCTTCTGAGAAGATAGTATTATTTAATTGAAGCTTGGACAGGAATATTAAAAGAAGAATGATTTTCATTTAGTACCTGCTATACACTTGACCTCCGATCTTGACCACAGCCCTGCAAAGGAAGGAGTGTGAAACTTCTATGAAGAAACTGAAGTTAGAATATTGCAATCCCTTGCTGATGGTATTGGTCAAGGTAGGGATTGTACATGACTTTGCCTGTGTGCACATTCAGCACTTTTTCTGATAAGCCACTCTGGCTGTCTGGACTCCAGTGGTTTCAAGGGGGAGTCAAGGTAAGAACCCCTTAGAGGTGAGACCCTTTTTACAGGCTTAGGGTCCTTGGAGAAAATGATACTTTGCGAAGAGAACTTCTCCTCGGAAACATGCAAATTTATCCAATATTTTGTATGATATTTCAAGTGAGCAGTGGGATGCCAAAGTTTCTCTGTAGTCTGGTTTAGGAGCTCCTGCCCTAGAGGAGGATAAAATTCAGGAAAACAGGAGTGGAAGAGATTCAGTAGCTCACATGGCCACCCAGAGCTTCTCATTTTTAAGCTCATCTCTGCTAGGGCTTAAAGGGTTTGGGTCTTTGTCTTAATAAAACAGGTTATTACCTCAAAGGCTATTAAAGCAGCAGGAAAGAAGGCTGAGCCAGCTGCTGGGCAGAGTGGCAATCCACTATTCTTTCCAGCAAACTCAAGCTCCAGAGAAGTCTCAGTCAGGGGCACTAAAGTTTTGTTATTTTGGAGTATGACATTTTGGGCAATAATGAGACTTGGGCATTTCCTATGACTCATGCACCCTCCCTCCCTCTTCCTCTCTAGATTGACTGTCTGAAAGCAGTCAATGTAGAGTCCAGTTTTCCTGGTTCAGGCTTCTGTCCCAAGGCTGTGTCAAGATGATGAAATACATCAAATTGAAAAACAGTGGAAAGGGCTTTTTAGGACATCTTAAAACTGACTTGGATCAATTTTTAAGATGGCCAGGAAAAAAACTATAACTGACTATGAAGAATCTACTCACATCCAATCACAGTTCCAAGATCAGATTTTAAAAGATTTAGATACATATTAAATATGTATTTAGATTAAATATTTAAATATTTCTATGGAGATTCCCCACTACCTCTTTTTTCAGCAGATGGCTGTGTCTGGTATCATCCCAGCCTTCTTACCTCAGTGTACATCCCACTGCTTCTAGATGAGGATCCTTGGTCCCATTCTGGTGTGTTTTGTTACTCTGGTTCTGAAAGTGAAAATGTCATCCTCCAACCATCTAGAGCTCCCCTGCCCATTCTGCCAACCAACTCCCCTCCGTCTGGCTTCGTGAGGCTGGAAAGGGCTGGGAAGCTTTCCACCTCACTGAGCCTCACTTTCAATAGGAGATGGTATGTTGTATTATTGTATGTTATAAATTAAATGAGATAATACATGTAAAAGAGATGGCAGTTGTACCTACTCTCAGCTTCCCTCCTCAAGGCAGAGCAAGTGCTGCCTCCTTCAGAAGGTCCTCCTGGAAGCTTAACCCAGAATTGTATTCCTCCCATGCTCTTGGTCTGCCTGAGCTGCCATCACAAAATGATGCAGGCTGGGTAGCCTATACAGCAGAAGTGTATTTTCTCACAGTTTTGGAGGCCAGAAGTCCCAGATCAAGGTGCAGCAGTGTTGACTTCCCCCTTCTCCTCCTCCTCACCAACATGTGTTCTCTCTTGTGTTGCTGTCTTTCTAATTTTTAACAATTTTTAAATCTTTTCTTAAATTTAAATTCAATTAGCCAACATATAGTACATCATTAACTTTTGATGTAGTGTTCAACGATTCATTAGTTGTATATAATACACAGTGCTTATCAGATCACATGCCCTCCCTAATGTCCATCACCCAGTTACCCCATCCTCCCAACCCCCCTTCCTTCTATAACCCTCAGTTTGTTTCCCAGAGTCAAGAGTCTATCATTGTTTGTCTCCCTCAGTGATTTCTTCCCATTCAGTTTTCCCTCCCTTCCCTTATGGTCCTCCAAGCTAGTCCTTATAGTCCACATATGAGTGAAACCATATAATAATTGTGTTTCTCTGATCGACTTATTTCACTTAGCATAATCCCCTCCAGTTCTATCCAGGTCAGTGCAAACGGTAGGTATTCATCCTTTGCGATGGCGGAGTAATATTCCATTGTATATATGTGTTGTTGATTTTAGCCATTCTGATAGGTGTGATGTAATATCTCATTGTGGTTTTCATTTGTATTTCCCTGATGGTCAGTGATGTTGAACATCTTTTCATGTGTCCATTGGCCATTTGGATATCTTCTTTGGAAAAACGTCTCTTCGTGTCTTCTGTTCATATTTTAATTGGATTATTCATTTTTGGGGTGTTAGGTTTTAAAAGTTCTTTATGTATTTTGGATACTAACCCTTTATAGGATATGTCATTTTCAAATATTTTTTTCCCATTCTGTAGGTTGCCTTTTAGTTTTGTAAATTATTTCCTTGGTTGTGAAGAAGTTTTTTATTTTGATGTAGTCCCAATAGTTTATTTTTGCTTTTGTTCCCCTTGCTTCAGGGAACACATGTAGAAAGAAGTTGCTACAGCCAATGTCAAAGAAGTTACTGACTGTGTTCTCCTCTAGAATTTTAATGCTTTCCTATATCACATTTAGGTCTTTAATCCATTTTGGATTAGTTTTTGTGTGTAGTGTAAGGAAGTGGTCCAGTTTCATTCTTTTGCATGTTGCTATCTGGTTTTCCCAACACCATTGTTTGAAGAAACTGTCTTTTTCCCATTAGATATTCTTTCCTACTTTGTGGAAGATTAATTGACCATCTAGTCATGGGCTCATTTCTGGCTTTCCTATTCTGTTCTATTGATCTATGTGTCCATTTTTGTGCCAGTACCATACTGTTTTGATCACTCCAGCTTTGTACTATAACTCGAAGTCCTGCATTGTGATGCCTTTAGCTTTGCTTTTCTTTTTTAGGTTGCTTTCGCTTTTTGGGTCTTTAGTGGTTCCATATAAATTTTAGCATTGTTTGTTCTTTCTCTGTAAATAACCTCATGTTTTAGTATTTAAACCTTTCCCATTGCCTGCCTACATGAAATGGGTATTTTCAGCTAAGACAGCAAGCTTCTGAAGATAGAGGCTTCTTTCTTTTTTTTTTTTTTTCTATAGACTGTTATGTGACAAGGGCACTTGTTAGGGTTTAGTAAGTACTAGCTAATGAACTGGCTGGCTGCTTTGTTGGCATGAAGCTAATCAATTTGACCTTTGTTTTATGAAACTGTGGTGACGTCATGAGTGGATGTATTCCTCAGGATTGGCTCGATTGTGCATTACCTACAAATACCAAATCTCAGTGACTTGAAAGACAAAAATGTTCTTTTTCTTCATGCTGTGTACCCACCATGGAACACTGGGTGAGGAGGACTCATTCACTCTAGCTGCCCAGGAGCCCAGGCAGACATCATCTTGAACACTGGCTGTTGTGCTGGAGAGAAGAGAGAGTCTTATAGGGTCTGGCATCAGTGGTAAAATGCTCATTAATGTTCATTCATCAGAACTAGTTACAGAACTAGAACCCCATCCAACCCCAGGGGAGGGGCAGGAAATACAATCCTACTACACGTCCAGATTATGGAGAGCTGGAACGAATGTCCGTAATGACCATCATAGTGGAGAAACAGGTGTTCAGGTTTCTAGGAAGCAGAACAGTTGATGATTATTTCATAATATTTGTCTTTGATAATACTGGGAGACTGCTTGCAACTTTCTTCTCCTCCTTTTCCTTGTAGAATCAGCCAAGGAGTTTCACACCTTCTGTGAAGCCTGGATTGCTAGCTCAGAGTTGCCATTTGTTGCGATTAGAGGAAACCTTACTTTCCATCTAATCTGGGGACTTACCCAATGACCCCGAGAGATCCTAGTGATTCCATAGGGATGTCTCTAGGGAGAGCTGTAGGAAGGGCTCTTGTCAGAAGAGGAGAGACCCTGGACCCCAGATTTGCTTCCTTTCTGCCTGCCTTAACATATAGGGCTTCTTCATTTTAAATATATCTTTGAAAACATAAATGGTGCTACAGAAAGAAATCAAAACCCATGAATGTAGTCCAAACCACTTAGTCAGGACCTAGATGATTCTACAATGTTGTTTCTAAAACCTCAAGCCATGTTCTATGGATGGATATGAGACCTGCCTCTGTAAGGCCTGGTGCCTCCCTGCACTTCAGGGAGCTCCCTCCTGATGACTGCTGCTGAGCAGAGTTCAGGCTGCTCTCCTTGCCTGGATAGCTGAGGGCACACACATTGGGCTGCCCCTCTCTGCAGGATCTGTGAAGCAGCCCATTAGCATTGCAGAGGTACCTCCTCTCTGCTTGGAGTCCGGTCCTCAGCTTGTTTGGACCAATATATTATGCAAAGTAAACTAAGGGGGAATTAGAATATTTTTGTCTGCTGTGTCTCCAAAATCGCAGAGCCCCGAAATGCTTAAGATCCTTTTAAAGTTGTTTTCCTTTTGTTCCTTTAAAAACTCTCTTTCTGAGTAAGCCGAGGACTGATGAGCTGTCCCCAAACTGCAGCACTTACATGCAAATATGGGAGAGTGACAAAGACCTTGATTACAGCTTCATTTGCTTTATGCAAGATTTCAAAGCCAGTTAAAGCCACAGAAAACACAAGTAATGGACTCCAACAAGTGATGACGGAGCCAGCGGGGCTGCCTGGCAGGCCCTCTGAGCAGTCGCGCTCCCCCTTCCGCAGAGCAGCCCTGGCTCTGGGCTGGTAGGGGGGCCCTCAGGGACTCCCAGCATGCTGTCCTCACACAGAAAGTCTTCTCCTCCTGCTGCCTGGGGTCTGAAACGCTAGCCCTGGTATTTCATCCCTTAGGTTCTAAGGTCAGTCCCTGTGGAACTGCCTCTCTCACCAGGAGGTCACCATCCCCATGTCATCAGGTGTGGTCTCCTCAGTGAGAAGGAGTGTGTGAGAGCGAGTGCCCAGTGTGAGAGGGAGGAGTGAGTGACGGCTCTGAGGGATGGATGACGGGAGGGTGGAGGCACTCGCTTGGGAATGGGCAGGCTAGGCCAGACTGACTTCAAAAGTTGGAACTGGTCAAATCCTTTGATTTGGGGGTCACTAGGCCCCAATGTTTTAATGGAAGGATAGCAAGTAAGTACCAGCTTTTTTCTCAAAATAGGGTTCTAGTAAACTCAAGACTCTTACTGCGTGAAGCCTGGGGGCTGAAGAACAAGAGGGTATATGCTCTTGGACTCATTGCCACCAAAGATGTCAACTCATTAATTTAATTAAATACATGATCGAACGGCAGCCATACCCACACGTACCTTCTCTAAAAAAGTATGCAAAACAGACAAAAGGTTGATATCCAGGATCTATAATGAACTCCTCAAACTCAACCCACACGAAACAGGCAAACACATCAAAAAATGGGCAGAAGATATGAACAGACACTTCTCCAATCAAGACATACAAATGGCTATCAGACACATGAAAAAATGCTCGTCATCATTAGCCCTCAGGGAGATTCAAATTAAAACCACATTGAGATATCATCTTACACCAGTTAGAATGGCCAAAATTAACAAAACAGGAAACAACATGTGTTGGAGAGGATGTGGAGAAAGGGGAACCCTCTTCCACTGTTGGTGGGAATGCAAGTTGGTGCAGCCTCTTTGGAGAACAGTGTGGAGATTCCTCAAGAAATTAAAAATAGAGCTTCCCTATGACCCTGCAATTGCACTTCTGGGTATTTACCCCAAAGATATAGATGTCTTGAAAAGAAGGGCCATCTGTACCCCAATGTTTATAGCAGCAATGGCCACAGTCGCCAAACTATGGAAAGAACCAAGATGCCCTTCAATGGATGAATGGATTAGGAAGATGTGGTCCATATACACTATGGAGTATTATGCCTTCATCAGAAAGGATGAATACCCAACTTTTGTAGCAACATGGACGGGACTGGAAGAGATTATGCTGAGTGAAATAAGTCAAGCAGAGAGAGTCAATTATCATATGGTTTCACTTATTTGTGGAGCATAACAAATATCATGGAGGGCAAGGGGCATTAGAGAGGAGTAGGGAATTTGGGTAAATTGGAAGGGGAGGTGAACCATGAGAGACTATGGACTCTGAAAAACAATCTGAGGGGTTTGAAGTTGCGGGGGGGTAGGAGGTTGGGGTACCAGGTGGTGGGTATTATAGAGGGCACAGCTTGCATGGAGCACTGGGTGTGGTGAAAAAATAATGAATAATGTTTTTCTGAAAATAAATAAATTGGAAAAAAAAAGCATGCAAAACCCACAGCAAATTCTCTTGATTTATTAAATCAAATTGTTCAACTCAGTCAGTAAGGGTGAAAGCCCCTGAACAGGGAAGAGTACTTCTGCTTTACGACTAAACCAGTCCGGTTAGGAAAATGTAACAACTGGCTTATTAAGCTTAATGACAGGAAAACAGGCAGCTAAGGGATGGTAACCAGGGGCCTGGGGCCTGAGGTCAGCCCAACAGCTCTCCAGCCCCTTGCCCCCTGCCTGGCCCACAGCCAGGACTGGTGATGCTTTTCTGGGTGTGAGAGCACCCATTCATACAAATGAATGAACAAGAGAGTGGCGGTAAGGGCAACAGGGTAGCTCTCTGTCCCCCAAACACTGCAGACGCCCTTCTTGTTCTTTACCCTCAGACTTCACCAGTAAGAGTCCTAACTCTACCAGAAGCAGAGTTTGAGGAAATAAACTGATTTGCTGTTCTGTTGCCGGAAGAATGGGGCCTGAGTTGGCTGCATATGAGGGTCTCTGTATGTGTTTTCGAAGAGGAAGTTTGCTCCGTATTAAGACATCGTAGTGTCTCTTGGCCCATAACTTGTCATTGATGAACATGACCTTGTGGACTTGGAGCCCAGGTGTGTGTATTGATAAAAGACAGGGAGGGACACGTGGGTGGCGCAGTTGGTTAAAGCCTCTGCCTTCGGCTCAGGTCATGATCCCAGGGTCCCTGGATCAAGTCCCGCATCAGGCTCTCTGCTCTGCAGGCAGCCTGCTTCCTCCTCTCTCCTCTCTCTCTGCCTGCCTCTCTGCCTACTTGGGATCTCTGTCTGTCAAATAAATAAATAAAATCTTAAAGAAAAAAAGAAAAAAAGAAAAAAAAAAAGACTGGGAGACAGGGAGAACAGATCCAGTTCATAAAGAGATCTGGGTAAGGGGACAGAGGCCTGCCGGCATAGGGACAGCATGGGCCTCAAACGGAAGGGCACGTGGGGATCAGAAGTACGCTTTCCTGAGTGTTCCTCACAGGCTTTGCAGCCTGGAATTCAGTGATGGGCAAACAGACGGCTCACTCTTTCTCTGGTCCTCTCTTCCTCTGAACCATGGGGACATCTGAAGTTTTGTATTAAACTTCAGTAGGAAGCTGACCTCCCTAACATGGTGTGAGTATCTGCCATTCTGAGGGCCATGGGTGTTCATAGAACCCATGAACCATGGCATAACTGAGGGGCTATGCCACCAGGGGCCTGGAGCAGCTTCCCTGGCCTCCCACAGCCCATGATGTGGATTAACAATGTAATTTGTAATAATTTAGAATAACCTTGATTTATAGCTCCAACTTGCAAATACTTATACTAGCTCAAGATAATCATAAAATAATAATTCCTATGGTTGTCTTCTGCTTCTTCATCCTCCTCCTCCTATTATTATTATTATTATTATTAGTGATAGAAGCAATAGTAAGAGTTGAGGTTGTATTTTATTGCTGAGGCACTGAGTATTTTTGGAATCCTCCTTGCCAAGGCCTCTCATCTCTGCCCTCTTCCTCAAACATATTCCAGCCTTTTGTCCCTAAGCTTATATTCCTGCAATCTATGCTTTTGGAAGAAGCATTTACTGGGGGAGGCGAGTTGTTCTGGCAACTATTTCTATTACACAATTGATTATGCTCTTATGCCCACATCTTCCCAGTGACCACGATTAGCCTCTTCTTTAGGGCTTATCTCTTACCACAGATAGCCTTATTGTATCCTTAACATGATAAGAATTGAAGGACATCTGTTTTCCTCACTCCCAAATCAGTGGCAGCACCAAGATTGGGCTTAGAGACCTATAGCCTTCCATTATCTTCATAAGCTATACCAAAAGTTACTGCAAATCAATAGAAATTATAAGTGAGCACAGTATTCTTACAGAGCAATTGGAACTTCAAAACAGTACCCTCTAGTGACTTCTTCTAACCAGACTGTAATCCCCAACTCTTACTACAGTTTCTGTTACCCTTTATTATGTTTCCTTATGGGTTTTTATGATACCTGAGATTCTTGGGGATTTACTTTGTAATAAATGTCCTTCAAGAGATGTGTGTATTGTCACTGGGGTGAAACATTCTGTCTCATATTCACTGACACATAAACAGGGATTGATTTCCTTTATAAATAATTAGTGGGCATGTGGCATAGAGCAGGCTCTGGGGGGACCAGACTCAGGACATGCATAGATGATGGGGATGTGGAAGGGAGGAGGCAAAGGGGACGGAGGAGGAGGAGAGGGGCATCTGCAGCAGGAGTCTGCGGGAGGGTTGTGGGAAGGTTTCACGGGGGATTATGACTGTCGCAGCAGGAGAGAGAGTGAGGTGGCCAAGATCAGTGGGCTTTGATGTCAGGGGGCTGGGTTCTGTCCGGGTGTGTTCTGCTAGATGCTTCTAGGGATGCCCAGATAAGCAAGGCCAGGAGAAACATAGAATCACCAAGATTCAGAGCTCGGAGTTCATTTACTCTAATCTTTATCTAATGACTAAACTGTAACCAGGACAACCAATATCCAGCCTCTGTTTCAGCACTTCCCAGTATGCAAAAAGGTTTCTGGGGAGAATTAACTGATTCTGTTTTTGAACAATTTCACAATGGTGGATTTGGCATCCTTATGTTGAAACATAAAGTGACTCCATGTAATTTCCACCCAGAGGTCCTTGTTCTGCTTTTAAAATTGTACCCAATGTGCCTATGACCCTTCCTGCATGGCAGATCTTCAGCTAATTTAGTAAAAGTTCTGATACCTCCAGAGTCTTCTTGCCAGCCTGAGCATTCTCCCTGAGCACCCTCCAGTCTTTCCTTGTCCTGAAGAATGCCGGTGATTTCCACCCAGCAGTTTCGTTGGGGTGCGTGTGTCTCTGCCGTTTTAGCATATTTATACTTTAACAATTTAAACTGCAGAAAGTCATAAACTTCCTATCTTATACTTGTGTAGAACAATTTCTCTATTAGGTATCACTTTTTGTTTATTGTTCAAATACGAAGAACTTCCTTTACAAATGTGTTTATACCATTCATTCATTCAACAAAGCGTAATATTTGAGCACAACTGTGTGTCAGGCACACTTTTAGGGAGTAGGTATGTACCAGTGAACAAAGCAAAGTGCTCTCCTTCTTGAAGCTCACATACAAGTTAGAGGAGGGAAACAATATATGAAGGGAAAGAAAATTAGGATGACTAGGATGGGCAAGGTTGCTTTTCATATAAGCTAGAAATGGGTCTTGCTGTTTCATAAACTGTGTATCTCAGCTTCTGTATTTGCTCCATGCTTATGTCATCTATACCCAAAGGGATAGTTTTGCATTAGGCCACTGCTCATTTCACCATACCCTGTATTCATGTCCTCAACTACATACAATAGGAGCTCTGCAGAAGATCATGGGCCCATGTGGCCAGTCTGGTTGGATCTACAAGCACTTCCTAGCTGTGTAACTTGAGCAGGATTTTTTTTTTTTTTTTTTTTTTTACCTTTGAGCCTCAGTTATTTATAAGATGGGGTTAAGAATAATACCTTTTAGGGTTGTAGTTTGGATGAGATCAAATTCTGCATGTAAAACAAATTCTAGTTCATAGCAGTCAGGAGGTAGCCAGCAAACATTAGCTCCATTCCCTTGCCCCCTTTCCATGTCTCCAGCTTATATGCTGATAAAAATGTCCAATTAAGAAAGGCCGAGAATTGAACCACAGGAATTCTTTCACATATTGACCTTACTCAATAATTTAGGATCTTTGAACATGGTAGGCAGATTTGGAGTCCATCTAAGTGGGGTCCCAATTTCTCCCTGTTCATATCTTTTTCCATAATAAGCACACCAACTCAAGAAGATTACAAAAGTTATTGTTGTGCATGGGGTGGGCTACCTTGGCTAGGCTATACAGTTTCAGGCTGTGTTGAATTGTGAAATATGGAAAAATATGGAACAAAATAGCTGTAAGCAGCATAGGATATAGGATAGATGGGGGAGAGTTGGATGGGAATGGAATAGAGTGGGAGAGGGACAATGAGTGGATGATCTGGCATGAACAGGACTGGAGGACAGAATTGCATGGAAGGGAAATGGGTTGAGACCAGGTTAGCATGTACAGTAATCAAAGAGTAGAGGCATTTCTCTGACTTTATTCTTTCACATTCTTCTTCTGCAGAGGCTCTGAATGTAACTACAGTGAGCATCTTGATTCTCCGTGTGTTTTGCACAAACTGATGCCAGTGTTGACAGAGACTTAGTGCTGCCATCCAGGGATTTACACTGCCTCTTTAATGTTCCCCTTCTGTGGGAGCTTTATGGCCCTGCTGTCCAACTTAATATCTGCAGCTTGCCATTTGGCACACGAGTCTCTCTTTGTCCCAAATGCATGAGGAATGGGAAGGGGAGCAAGGCCCTCTGTGCAACAGCTGTGTCTGTTTCTGGACTGGGTCTGGGCTGGGGTCCAGTGACCACTCTGCCCTTAAACTTTTAAATTTCCTATCCCAGTAGGGTGGTTTTCTCAAGAGAATACTATGTGCAGCATCTGGACAAGATAAAGGAACTGGGATGTCCATGGGTTACGGGCGTGCGCAACATCCCTTGCAAGTGTCTGACTCTCTGAAAGTTGATATATAGAGAACATTCGTCTTAGGTCCGGCAGGGGCTACATCATATCCAAGTGTCTCTTGATATGTGAGTGTTACGTGGCCCCTCCAGGAGCAGTTCTGGCTGACAGTGATTTATCCATCTTCATTTCCCTGCTCTGGCTTGTCTCAGCATCATCTGGGATCATGGTTAGTTAGCATGTGGTTGGGAGCTAAGATCCCTAGGCCAGGGTTTGCCTAGGAATTATTTCTCCCTATGGGCTCCTAAGGGGCTGATGTTATTGTTGAAAAGCTGGTGGCAGAGAATGTGTGCTGTAAGAGAAAGAGTATGGGTTTTAAGTCAGACAGCCTTGCGGGTAGGGCCAGGACAATCATGAAGGCACACGCTCCCTCTTGGGATCCTATAGGGTCAGAACGTGAGATTGAGGGCTTCCTGAAATTTTACATCTTGTGTTTTTTACTTGCCTTACCTTGTTCCTGGCTCTACTTGCAGGGTGCAAGTCCTGGTTCAGCCACTTCCTAGCTGGGACTTTGGGAAAATTACTTAACCTCATGGAGCTTCATTTTTCTCATCTATAAAATAGGCAGCCTAATGCTTACCCCTCAGAATTCCAACAGGGATGAAATGAGGTACCATAAGTAAGATGCCTATAGAGGAGATGCTTCTGAAACATTATCTCTGTCCTCAGCATATACTCCTCCTTGAAAATAACAGACAATAAAACAAAACAAACAATCAAACAAACAAACACTGGGGCACCTGGGTGGTTCAGTCATTTAGCATCTCCCTTCAGCTCAGGTCATGATCCCAGAGTCCTGGGATCCAGCCCCACATTGGTCTCCCTGCTCAGGGAGGAGCCTGCTTCTTTCTCTCCCTATACTTCTCCCCCTGCTTTTGCTCTCCTTCTCTGTCAAGTAAATAAATAAATAAAATCTTCTAAAAATTAAACAAACAAACAAACAAACAAAAAAAAAAAAAACCAACACCAAAGACCTGAGTGCAGTGGCTAAGGGGCTATAGTTGATGTTCTCATGGAGACTGTTTTTGATCTGAGTCCCAAGAGATCTCACAGACTTAAGCTGACTTGTCACACATAGTAGGAACCAATGAGCTACAAAGTGAGACTAGGACATGGGATTAAGCTCACCAGGTTTCCCTGCCTTGCTATACTTCCAGAGCAAACCCTCTACCTCTCTGCCTAGAACAGGCAAACAAGGGTGCTATCATGCAAAGCAGTGTGTGTCTGGGATGCTGCCGGCTTCAACTTGAAGTCTTCATCCCCTTAGACACAACGGCTGTTGTCCCCAAATTGTGCCTAAAACCATCACATAAATAATTATGTCTGATAAAATTCATTCACAGTGAGCTTAACGTGCTGGTCTTTCTCATGGCTCTGCCATGACATCCCCATCCCACTCCTTCCAAATGCTACCTTCTCCTTTAAGTCCATTATAGAGTCCTCCTTCTCTTTGAGGTTTTCTTAGCCACTCCAGCTCACCTTTGTTCCTTTGCCTACTCTCCTTTGGGAGATAATCATCTCAAATCCTGGGGTTGGGATTAGGACAGACTTGGTAACTAAGATATGGTACTGGCTGTGGATCAGGCACAGTACTGGGCTCTGGGCTCTGTCTCTTCTGACATCACCCATGTGTTCTGACCTTCTCCAACTAGAGATCACTCAGTGGGAAAACTGGGCATCAGACTCAGGGAAAATTGTTGGAAGCATGTGATACCCAAAGTCACAGTGTCTTAATGACAAAATCTAGACTAGATTCCAGATCTTCCTAATCAAGTCCTCTTTCCACAGTTATTCCATAATTATCACTTAATTATGTACTCTTGCCTTAGACATATCCACTGCAGGGCTGGAGAACAGCAGACCTCCTCCAACTAACCAGACAGTGATGTACTTAAAGGAAGAGGCTGTGTTTGATCAATATTGTAACCCCATGATGCCCAACACAACATCTGGTACACAGGAGAAGCCCTTAAAAAGATCACAAACAAAACCCCAAGACCCCAAATACTTATTGATTGGACCAGAGGCATTCACATTCCAAAAACAATTCCTGCATGGGTAAGAGTTATGTTATCTATTGGATTGATTTCCAATGTTAGCCACTATTGAATTCCAGTTGGGTGTGATATGGTTGGGGTCAGAGACACCTTTCCCATGCCTTTGATATCTCACATCATAGACAGCTACCCAACCCCCAGTGTTGGAGTCTGCTGAAATCCAGGTGACTGAAAAGATCTAATTAATATGGTTTTAATTATGGCAGTAATAATACCTACCTCCCAGCATGAGAAGGTAGGATATTAAGTTAGTAATACTAAATTTCCCAAGGGTGCTAAGACCCTTTAAGATGAGTTAATTTGAAAGTTACTGATATGATTAGAGAACAGAAATAGGCATATTTGAAAGATTCCAAAGGAGCAAGCAAATGTCAATATATCAGTCAAACGTGCAATCAATCAGCAATCCAAGACACAACATTAGGCTCTGGCTGTGAAAAAATAGATGCTACCCCTGCTTTTATACCATACATAGTGAGGCAGGACAGACAAAACATAGATCTCTGACCCCCTCCCCAGGTTAGTTCAATGACCTCCTCTTCTTTCTGCTTCCCATTTTTCACCCTGTACTAGTTGTTTCAACCTAGAATATGTTACCTTGCGTTGTTCTTATTAAGAATATGCCTTTCTCCTCAACTAGGTATGTAGCCCCTTGAAGGCAAGAGTTTGTTCTGTATTGGTTTGTGTCCTCAACTCATAGCATAGTGTGGAATTTAGTAGGTACCTTGTAAGTATTTCTTACAGCTGGAGATTAATTACCACAAGGGTCATTAATGTTAGTCTTACTTCTTTGGGAAACTTTCATGAAGATGGAAAGACCTGACAAAGGTTTTTTTTTTTTTTTTTTAAGATTTTATTTATCTATTTGACAGAGAGAAAGACACAAGTGAAAGAGGAAACACAAGTGAGAGAGAGAACACAAACAAGCAGGGGAAGTGGGAGAGGGAGAAGGAGGCTTCCTGCTGGGCAGGGAGCCAGATGCAGGGCTTGATCCCAGGACCTTGGAATCATCACCTGAGCTGAAGGCAGACGCTTAACGACTGAACCACATAGGTGTCCTGACAAAGGATGATTCTTGTAGGAGAGAAATAAGATCTAAGGATAAGTAGTAGAGTTGGTTCTTACAAGGGATTTACCAACAAGTTTAGGAATTTGGAGTTTACTGTTCAGGAAGTGGGGAAGCATTAGTATGAATGTATCAGTGGTGGGAGTTCTGAGGTTTCTAAGAATATTGCTCTGAATGCTGTGTTAAAAATGCATAATGGGGGGAGCGCCTGGATGGCTCAGTTGGTTGAGCAACTGTCTTCGGCGCGGGTCATGGTCCCGGAGTCCTGGGATCGAGTTCCGCATCGGGCTCCCAGCTCCACAGGGAGTCTGCTTCTCCCTCTGACCCTCTCCCCTCTCATGCTCTCTCTCTCTCAAATAAATAAGTAAAAAAATCTTAAAAAAAATGCGTAATAAGTTTCCCCAGAAGACCCTGTGTCAGCCCCTCAAGTTGGGTCCATACATTTATCCCACTGCCACTTTAGCTCTGCTCAGTTTTGCATGAAGTTTCAGAGTCAGGTTGGGAGTCCATTCAGAGCCTCACTGAGTTGTCTGTCTAGTGTGTTTTAGAATGAACTCACTCATCTAGACCTAGAATTGTGGCCCAAGTCATGATCTGTGTTGCTAACAGACTATATGTTGTTATTAGTCATATTCTGGAGCCAATAAATCAGTGACAATCCCTTATTCCAATACTGCTCTCAAGTTGCAAACCATTCCTAATTTTGTCTCCTTCTATATCCTTCACTTTTTAGTCCTACACTGAGCATTTCCTCTACTTCCATGTTGTGATGTAAGACCTGAAATGAATATGCAATATTAAATGCTGCCTTCACGTCCTTAAGCCTCATAGGGCCCCAAAGACCTACCTATGAGTTCCATTCCCCTCCCTCACCAATATGTCCTCGATTCAATGAAAAAAGACTTTCCAGCTGGCTAGGTCCCTTATCAGAAGGACCAGTACACCAGATTTTCAACCTGAAGGTCAGCCCATGAAATTATTTGAACAAGCCAGTTACATCCACTTTTAGAAACTGGGAGTCACTTTATCCTCATCACTACAGAGCTTGCCTCCTATAACCCCTACCTGTTCCCACTATTCCTGAGGGAAGCCCCGTGCAGCCCTGCATGGCATTTGGTTACCCCCACCCCTGCAGTGTATGTGATTAATAAACAGAAGTTAATCTCTTCTGTCCTATGCAAGGTGTCATATCTTTCATGACTCATACTACTCAGGGGGAGGGATCCTTCCCTTCACCAATAGGGTTAATAAGAGGTGATCCGAAAAAATTCCTCTTCCTAGCCTGTTACTTTGCACATCAATTAATAACCCTCCTGATTTCCTCTAACTCAGTAGCTGTGGAAAGGGTGGTGGGTTGCTATCTTGGTCTTGGCAGCCCCATCCAGCAGGGCTCTTGTGTGGGATTATTACCGTGAGTATTTGTCTTCTGAGAATTGACTGGTGCCTGAGTTTCCCAAGACTTGGGTTTGGTGCCCAGATCGAGAGAGAGTATAGCTTACTTTTTTATATTTATGTCGTTTATTCAATCACCAGCTTTTATTGAGCATTTATGAAAACTGCATCCTGAACATACAAAGAAGTCTAAGACAGCGTGGCCTCAAGGCAACCACAGTCTGGTGAGGAGATAGACAATAACATCAATAATGTTGACAGAGACAGATATGTGCTGTAATAATGAAATGCCTGTAGTATTATTGGAGTTCAGAGGGACAGCAAAGAGAGGAAATTCTGAATTTAACCAAGGATAACAGATTGGAGAATGCTTCCAAGAGATGAGGCTAGTTTTGAAGGTCAGGTGAGTCTGCCACCTGGCTGGTTGGGGGAGAAAGACATTCCAGACTAAGGAGACATTATGTGCTCAAGTTCAGACGCCTCTTGCCACCTTCACTGTTACAACTCTTGTTTGATCCACTGTCCTCTCTTGCTTGGGTCCCTGCGAGAGGCTTCTGGCTCCCTGCTTTTGCCCCTGCCCTCATCCCTGAGCCCAGAGTGGTGCTTTTCAGATGTCAGTCACATCAGTAAGTCCTCAGTGGTCCCCGCGTTTCACTCAGAGTAAAGACGAAGCCCTCCCAAAGTTCAGGACCTTCCATGACTTGGTCTCCTTAACCTTTCTAATCTTTGCTATTATTTTCCCCTTTCACTGACTGTTCCAATCCTCCTTGGGGATCTTTGGGGCCCTCTTCCCCCATAGGGCTCTTGCACTGTCTGTTCCTTTTACAGGAACACTCTTCTTTCAGAGCCCACATAGCTCTCTCCCTCAGCTCCTTCGTTCTCCACTCAGATGTTGCCTTCTCATGAGGCTCGCCCTCATCATGCTCTTTAATTATAAACCATAAAAGCTCTCGTGATTCCCCTTTACCCTATGTCATTTTCTGTTTTTTTTTTCCCCCTGTTTTACTTATCCTCTTCTTTATATACAGGATAGCTTGTTATCATTTATTATTATTATTATTTTAAATTTTTAATCATTTTTAAAAATATTTATTATTTGTTGTCTGCTGTCCTGCACTAGATTATAAGCTCAAATATAGAGAGATCTCTGCTGTTCTGCTCACTGGGACAGCCCAAGGTACCCAGAACCAAGCCTGGTACATAGAAGCCTGGCACACAAATAAATAATTATTTGTCATGGGAAAGCCTGGACAAATGACAGATTGTGTGGCCCTGGGATGCTGCAGGCAGACTGGGACATCTGAATGCTTTCAACTGACATGGCTGAAGAAGAGCGGCCAGGTAGATAAGGCCCAGGTCACGGAAGGAGAAAATTTTCCAACTTTATTCTGAGGGAATTAGAGGGCCCCTAAGGGATTTTGAACAAGGAAATGGAACAGCAAGATCAAATATCTATCTTGTTAACCAAGATAGGAAATCCAAGGGGAACATGTCCACCTAAGTGAGATCTTGATATTTTAACTTTCTAGTATCTAAGATGTACTGTGAAGAAATCAGTATGTGAAATTTGATGGATGTGTCCCAGAGGCAGAGGCACTTGGGCAGCGTGGAATACTGGGCTTGGAATCCGGCAGGCTGACTGGAATCCTGGCTCTGGACCACTCAGCAGGGCAAGTAGAAAGAGGGCCCAGAGCTATCACGAACTCCAGATTTTTCATCACATTGAAGAGCTGGTGAGGATTCAAGGAGATAAGTGTGAAGTGTCTGATTTCTATCTTCCTTGGAGTAGACAGTGATGGTTCCTGCTTTCTCACATGTGTGGGATTATGCACGTGTGTGACATCTAGGAGATGCCTATACATAGTTGGAAGTCACCGAGGAAGATGACAGAGCAGGAGCTGGCAGGGTGTGGCTCGGAGACACCAGCATGTGTGGCCTGAGCGACGTGGGCAGAATGAGACCCAGCCAGGCAAGGCAGGCCCAGGAGAATGATCAGAAACAGGTGGACGCCAGTGTTTTAGGCTGGAGAGAAGTCAAGGAGGAAAAGCTCTGACAAATGAAAATCCTGACAAATGAAAAACTCTGACTGCAGAAAATCCCTAATGCCCAAACCAGGGACAGGCTTCTCCAGGAGAGGAATGTGCAGAGGGAGAAGGCAAAGGCAGGGAGCATACGCCATGGTATGAAGAAGTCTGGTCGTAAAGGGAAGACAGAGTGGATATTTGAACTAAGCTGGTCATGAAACAATATATATATATATTTTTTAATCTTTTGGTCTTTTTTAGGCTTTGTTTTGTTGTTGGATGTGGACTCCTGGAGCAAATTTTCATTTCCATTTGGGAGAAAGAAGCCAGTAGAAAGGAGGTTCGGAAAATGCCTGAAATAAGGCTTGGTGTCTAAGTGCTATTAGGGAGCTGGGCTGAAATTGTGCTTTTGCTTCTTTGTAGCTGTGTAATGTTGAGCAAGTTACTTGAAATTCCTAAGCTTCAAATAAAAATGAGGATAAAATGGTCACACCCTCTACTGCTGTGTTGGGGGTTTAGATGAGAGATTTGGTGAAACCCTTAGCAGTGTACTGGGGAAGGAGCAGAACACTGAGGAAGGAGATGGTAGGAAGAGACATCCACTGGCTCCTGCGGGGCAGGACAGAGCCTACCTTTGGGTGAGCGCTAGTGTTTTGATCTGCCAGAGAAGTCATACAGGCGAGGGCAGAGGCAGGCTGGACAAGAGCAGAAGGAGTTGGGACGGTGGCTGACCTAACCTGTGAAGTGTGGGTCAGCCTGTCTGCAGCCAGGCTGGTTGGTGAGGCCAGGGGGGCCCAGAGAGGGAGGCACAGGGTAGGGATCCTGAGCTGTGAGGACAGTGGGGAAGAGCTGGGAAGGGGCAGCTTCAGGCCCCACCAGGGCCCAGTGTAGTCACACAGGACCTCACAGTTGGGTTTTAATGCTTTGTAGCTTCCATCTTGAAATCTTAATAGTTTTATCTTTGAGATGTGTCCTTTAAGTGAGTTCAGTGAGAAAATAGGGCACGTACTGGAGACTTGGAGCCTGGCTCATGTGTGTAGTCCTACCTCCCAGGACAGGTTCTCTGCTTCCTGTTCCCTTGTTCTCTCTCACCTGCCTAAGCCCAGGGAGGGGCATGGGGGTTGGTGGTGAAATGAGGCAGACGCCCTGCATGGAGATGTGAGGCGAGGTCCAGGCATCTTCGAGGGTCTGCATTCACCTGCCAGCAAGTAGCTTTGTACTGGAGGGAGCACAACATTAACTAGCAAATAAAAACACATGGAAGCAAGACAGCTTTTTCTCTGCTCTTTGAACAAGGAGACCTGCATCTTCATTTTGTACGGGGCCCCACAAATTACACAGCTGGCACCGAGGTGGAGAGGGATTTGGAGAAGCGAAAAGGCTGCAGAACAGAGGCACAGAGCAGCAGGACTTGGAGTTCACCAGTCCCTGAGGGGCAGGCAGGACAGGACTCTCCAGCAGCTCCATGAGGCCAGGCACAGGAGCGTAGGAAGTAGCAGGAATTAGTGAGGGATGGCTATGGCAGGTGAGAACCATGGAGCTCTAAGGTTACAAAGGGACTCTTGATGCTAGGGAAAGACAATTCAGATGATCCAGGGGTAGACCGAGTGGAGAAGGAACTCAAACCGATGAGCAGATATACCACAAGGAACAGATTTGGAAGGACTCGGGTACACAAGGACGTGGGCTCGTGGAAGATTTGGCCAGAATAGTGGATTTGAGAGTTCAGAATTTCTGAAGCAGAATATTTCCAGAACAAGTTCCCTTACATCTCATTAGTAAAGTTTGTAATTTGCCCCCCCTTTTTTGCCCTGCATTTGCAAACAAACCATTGCTCTCAGATTCAAGATTTAGACTTCTGAATCATAGTACAACTCATTTTTTTTTGTATAAGTAACATATGTTTGGTGTCTTTAAACACAATTACTTTTGTATAATAAAAGTGTTGATTTGATGATGCGACATTTTCTGCAAGTGTGTTTAAGAGAGTTTATGTTTTCATAAGTTGCAATGAAACTCAATTATGTATGTGTAATAAGGCTTCTGATTGTTACACTTAGACTTTTCTGTATAATGAAGCCAGCAATTAGAATTTGCTTGCTCTATGGCTTAGGAAAACACACTTGTTTTGGAGACAAAAGACTCTTAATGAGCCCCCTTTTTTGTTAATTTTTTTTTGTTGTTGTTGTTAAAAACCAGTCTATAACTCAAACATATAATTAGATTTCTTAAAGGTTTGGATTTTTTTTGTTGTTGGTATTTTTTTCCTTCTAAACACAAAACAAAGCAAAACGCAATAACTTTAAGGCACACATTGTTTCAAAGCTGCAAATCTGGCCGTGATCTGCGCTTTACCTTAGAGGCTCCCCCAGTGCCCAGTGTCTCCTGCTCTGCTAAAGAGGCAGAGGCCTGGCAGAGTACAGAAATGTTCTTTCCACCAGCTGCATGGGTATCGGCCTGGACCCTGCCTAGAGGTGAGCACTGGCATTCCGCTTGAGTGTCAGCCTCAAGGTTAGCCTGGCTCAGGAACAGAGTCCCCCCTCCCCTCCCTGAGGCTACTACTCACCTCAGAGACCTGCTAGGGCTCCGCTGAAGAGCCAGTCTCTGTGCTGACGGTGTGCGGTGTGCGGGTTGGCAGAATCATCTCAAGGAACTTCCTTGCTCTCTCCCTTTCCATCTCCACCGGGGAAGCAGCAGCCCATCGTCCCCTTCTCACGCTGGCCCTTCATTTCACTTGATTTCACTGCTGGCCACTTGTGGGCTACTCCACCCTGGGTTGTCCCAGCCTCGGGGGGAGGGCTCAGGGGTGCAAACTTCCTCCATTATGTATCAGTTGGAAGAAGTCCTTCTGCCTGTCAGATGTTTTCTGTGAAACTGACTGTTAGAAAGGGGCTGCTCTTGAAAGTGCCAAACTGTTTTGTCGTTATCGATCATTAAGAGTTTAATGAAAAGTCTCTTTTATAATTTATAATATACTGAGAAGGTTTTCAGAGGTCTTGATCGGTCAGTGTCCAGTGAGCAAAACACAGAAAACTCGAGCTATGTCAAGCAGAAGAGGATTCCATATAGGCAGCTGGTTACACATGTGCTTGAATGGCGGGAAGAGGAAAATGGTAGGCTGGTTTTACCCAGCACATAGAAGCATGGGTGCCCTAGTGCCCTACTGTGGCTGGAGCCCCATGGGAGGCACCTGCTGCTGCCCTTGGACCATGCCCTCTGCGGCCAGCGGGAGCCAAGAAGCTCACACCCTGCTGGTCACACCACCAGTGAGTCTACCAGAGCCTTCAGGTCCCCAGAAGTCGCCTGTTGTGGCCCGGGGCCAGAGGAGGTTGGTTTCTCCCTCCATCCTGCCTCCCAGTCCCCAGTGAGTGCCTCATAACAGCGGCCTGTAGCTGACCTAGGATGCTGTGAAGCTGGGCCCTACAGCTTCCAGGCTTTCACCCCCGTGATGGAGAGGAAGTCAAAGCAGCGTGGAAACGGGTCTGAGGATCAACCTACCGTATTTGGCACATTGGGGGCATATGACAAGAGTGCTCTAGAAAATACAAACTTGTAATCGCCAGCGACATAGCCTAGCAAACGCCAACCACAGCTGTGGATTTCATGTTCAATCAACTCTCTGAGCAGTGGAGGAGGGAAAACATAGTGGGGCATTCTGTCGGGAATTATCACTATGAAGGAAAGCCAGGTCTAGTCTGATTGCCAGAATTAACAATCTCCAAAACCAAGAAGTACTCCATTCAGCCACTTCTCAGAGGCAGACTTTTAAATTTTAAACAAAGGATCCAATTAAATTTGATCCAATTTAAATCCATGCAGTTCAGAAACCTTTATTAAATATCTACGATGGATTGTGCCCTGGGCTAGATGGTAGAGGAGTTACAAATTTGTGGCTGGCAGGCAGGGTCTGTGCTGCCGCCATAGATCTAAGTTAGAATAGACTCCTGGTCCCCCAAACTCTTTTGGTTTGGGTTTCTTCATTATTTAACTGCATAGACTGTATATCTCCTTGGGAGAGGCATTATCACCCCCGTGTTTCATATAAAAGGTCACTTATACTGAGAATTTCTTATGTGCTCGGACTGTGCTTAAACTCTAGAAAAGCACCATTTTGTGAAATTCTACCAGGATCCTTGAATTCAGCTATAACCTTAAATTTTATTGTGCTTTTTACATAGATGAAGAAATTCAAGCTCCAGGAACTTAAAATGACCTGGCCCAGGGAGCCACCAGGTTGTTGGCAAACTGCTAATCTTTAAATCCCATGATCACACTAAGATGTGACGTTTTTCAGGTAAGGCTCCATGTCAGTGATCTAGTCCAAGGAGTTGTGGTATTTTCCCCCTTAGCTGCACAGACCACGAGGTCTGTGGATCCAGTTTTTAGCCCACTTTCACATTCCTCAGCCACATTGCTATCTTCGGCCTCCATTTCTCATATGTGGAATGAGAGCTTGAGTAAGAGACTTTCCACATGGGCGTGGGTCTTAGGTAAGTGCCTCTAGGAGCTTCCATTTTCCCTGTCCTGTTTACAGTCTAATCTGTCCTCCCATCACACCTGGCGCCTCATTGCCCATTTCACACATCATTCTTGTTTCACGTACTCACCAAGAGATTGTGTTCTTGTCCACCCGGAACATGCTCCGTTTTCTTGCCACTTGCCCAGAGTGGATTCACTGTCCAGGCCCCTCCTCCTGCAGAGAGCCTCCAGCTTAACGTCCAGAATGCACAATGATCTCGTCCTCTCCTAAGTTCATACTTAGCATATATGGGACACAGGTTTTTGTCTGAATGGCCCACTTGAAACTTACAAGCGACAGGACATTTTTATTGGCTTTTCACATGGGCAACTCTGGTCTTCCCGGTGTTTGGACTTCTGAGATGAGGGGCTATGCATGGGCCATATTTTCTTGTGTCCTCACAGTGCCTAGTATGGATCTCAGCACATGGCAGATGTTACCAGTTATCAATGAGTGAAGGAGCTGGTGAACCATCCACCTACATGTTAGTGGGTCAGGGAATGGAGAGGTTAGTGTGGACTGTGAGCATTAGGAAGGAGTCCCCTGAGAATGTGGGCTTGGAGTAGAGTTTTGAAGTTTCGAGAGAATTTGGAAAGGCAGAGATGATTGAGTATGAAGAGTATCAATGGCATAGCACAAGTCAGGAGGATGTGGGCAAAGAGCATGGTACGTGGGGAGAGGCGGGTGGGAGAACTGTTGGTCGAAACACGTGAACAGACTAGGCCGTGAGAAGACAGGCTCAGGATGTGGAGTACACGGGAAATAGACCAAGGTGGTGGTGAGTCTGGAGGGTTACTCAGTACTTTCTGTGTGCTGGGGAGACAAAGTTGAGAAAGAGATCATCTCTTCTTGATTATGCAGGAGTTTATAATCAAGGAAAGGGGATGGAGACAGGAGAACAGTGAGCTTCCACATCAGAAGGAATACAATCTGTCTGCAGGAGAAGTGCTCCTGGGGCTCAGAGCTGGGCTCCATAAACTGTGGAACATGGTGGTCCTGGGTATGGGCCTTGAAGGCCAAGGGCTGAGCATAACTCTCAGCTCTGGAATTTACCTGCTGCCTTATTGTAGGCAAATCTCTTGATGTTTCTGGGCCTCTGTTTCATGATTTGTAAGTCTAGGGCAACAGTGGTGCCTAACCATAGGGTTATGATGAGGATTCTCTAAGATCGTGGCTATGAAATTAGCACAGTGTAGGACCTGTGTGTGCCCTCCATAATCATTACTGACTGCTGAATATGTATTTAAAAGGAAGAGAAGATGACCTGTGATTGAGAGAGACTGTTCTGGATCTCATGAAGGTGCCCTATGGGGTGGAATTTGGGAAAATGGTGGAACTTAGCAGGTGGAGACTCATAACTGGGCAAGCCAGAGAGAGCAGACAGCCCAGGAGCCATGAGCAGGGTGAGGGTGTGCCTGGTCCCTGTGGGGATTGCCCTGTGTTCTGGAAGCAATGAGTGACAATTTGGAAAGACAGCTAAGGGCTCTGCAGGGCTTTATAGCATGCCGGGTTGCTAAGCTTATTCTTAGCAGTGCAAACAATGGAGTGACTGTGGCCTTGGTGCGGACAGAACCAGGGGACACCAGGCATGGCCCTGGGATGGGATCCAGAGTGGTACAAAGGCCAGAGGGGCTCTGTCCCCCAGATCTGTACTGGTTAACCTATTGAGGCAAATTCACTTTTTTCAAAGTCAGTCTCAGAGAGAGAAAGCCATGTGAATCCAAATATCCGGGCAGCAATCCCCAGCGGCACCAAAGGTAATGAAACATCGGTATCTGCTGCTCTTATCTGTTATTGCTGATATGCAGATAATGATGCCAATACCCAGCTCGGGAGGGAGGAGGGAATGCTGCTGGTGCTGCTTCTTCAGTTCATCTCTTGGACGGTGGAGAGGAAGGGCGAGGAGACAGGGAAGGCACCCTAGAAACAAGCTCTCTTCCTCATTCCGGTATAAAGTCAAGGCAAAATAAGTTACTCCCTACGGCACAGCGCCATCCGAAAATGGTTGTTTCCCCACCCTTCCGGCCAGCTGTAGTGCTTGACTTCATGATTGCTGCACCTCATAGCTAAACAGTGTTTTACCACTGGCACAGTGGTTTTACCTCTAGTACCTCATTTAGCGTGCATCATGAGGGAAGCTAGACTCTGGAGATGATAGGACTCAGGCAGGGAACTTGGCTAATGCCATTTTGCCACCTCTAGCTCAACTTGAAAGAATGGGATCAAAGTGGGGAGGGTGGAGAATGGGGATCCTTTCTTGGTGGTCTCTGATAGATCTGAGATCAGAGCTGGATGGCGAGACATGGAGTGGTAAGCCGGCCTCACCTGCCCCTTCCACGCATATGATAGACACTGACGACGGGTCATGACAGGCTTTCCTTGGAGCCCAGACGAAGCGTTGGGGTCCTTCCCAAAGCATTGCTGGGCAGCCATGACTAATTGATGGGAGCCGGCACCCAGGCATCGTCCAGAGCCTCTCCTAGTTAAAATGTCAATAGTGGAATGTTAACGTATTAAACCATTATCAGCCCCTGGCCCCTCCATGTGAATTCATTTGTCAGAGCTGCTGTGTGCAAGCCTCCGAGGAACTAATCTGGAATGGAAGAGCTTGTTTACTAAGGAATGCAAGGCCTGACGGGAGCATGGGATGACTAGTGGCGAATGGTCTAGCAGATACGCAGATTGTTTGACAATCGCTTGAGAAGATATATTGTCTATACACAGAAGTATGGTATGGGACCTTGGGCAAATCACTTAACCCTGTTAGGTTCCATTTCCTTACCTGAAAGATGGCAGTAAGGACATCTGATCTGCCCACTCCAGAATAACTGTGAGGGCAAGAGCTTTTGAATGTGTGTTGTATTTTATAAAGATTTGTACCAATGCAAGGGATGATCATTTAGCTGTATTAGGAAGAGACAAGTTCCCATTCCTCAAGTCAAATGCACATGAAGGGTAAGGAAAAGAGAAAGAGAGAGGAATTAATATTTATTAAGTTCTCAGTTGCCATTCGTCTTAAATATATTAGCCCATTTAATTTCCATAACCACCCAGTGAGGTTGATACGGTTGAGCCCAGAGTCCTGTGGACCACACAGCCAGTATTTTTCAGAGACAAGAATCCAGGTGTATCTGAGTGCTCTTCATACATCATAATCCAGGGCCTTCCTGCACCCATGTGCACTCTTTCCTTTGCTGAATGCTTCCTGCAGAAAGAGTTAGGGACCCAGGTCAGACAGAGATGGGTGGGGAACAGGCAGGTGCTCTGTGACCAAAGCCCTCCAGACAGGCAAGGGCTGGCTGGTAATTTGGAGTTCCATGAGAAATGATTAGAAAGGCACAGTGGGAAGATCAGAAACTTTTCTCCAGGCCTGTGGCAGGGTGAAGGGCAGCCACCTAGGGCAGAAGCATCCAGAAGACCTTAGCACTCAGCGTAGTTAGTGCACAGTCCCCATGGGGGCAAAGATCAGGTCACGGAAGGGCAAGGCTAGGTTTTAGGCAGAAGCAGCATGTCGGGTTGTCAGAGGGGTGAGTGTAAATCCTGACATGGGTCAGATTGTCCAGATTCTCTGAAAACATTTTAGCCATGGAATCTACTCAGGTTATTTGCTATCATTGTATCAAGGTGGATAGCCAGGATGGGTACCTGTGACCCAGAAGATGTATGTTCATTGAAATGCTTAAGAAGAACAGTGGCACAAAGAAATGCCAATTGTTTGAAGCACTTTGTTTGGCTTTCGTGTGTTTGAGGAGCTGCGTGGAATTTGGACCAGCATGATCAAGCAAACACACCCATTTGCTACAGATTTTGGCTGTGGCTGTATGGGATTCGAGGGTCTGGGGATAAGTGATGCTCGCCCCTGAGGGAGGTGGAGGCATAAAAGATCCTTTCAGGGACGCCTGGGTGGCTCAGTGGGTTAAGCCGCTGCCTTCGGCTCAGGTCATGATCTCAGGGTCCCGGGATCGAGTCCCACATCAGGCTCTCTGCTCAGCAGGGAGCCTGCTTCCTCCTCTCTCTCTCTCTCTGCCTGCCTCTCTGCCTACTTGTGATCTCTGTCTGTCAAATAAATAAATAAGTAAAATCTTTAAAAAAAAAAAAGATCCTTTCAATGTAACAGCTGATTTTTTCATGCGCTTGTACTTAATATCTCAAATCAAACTTCTTTTACATACTGGACCAGATAATAAGGAATGCTTTTTTTGTTTTTCATATGCTAGTTAAGCATAGTTGGTACCCAAAGCCAAAGGTAGCATTAGGGGGGAAATGGAGTGCCCATGTTCCCTGCTCCGTGGCTTTGCAGGAGACAGAGAGAAAGCCCAGGGTAGTTACTCACAGAGGAGAGGCATTGGCTCCAGTGGGCCCTTGTGTAGCCCGGAAGGAGGAATCTGCACCAACGGTGTCTCTTCCGGCTCCTTTACTGATGTGCAGATCTGTAGTCACGCTGCCAGAGAGCTAAGGGGGGAAAAACGTGCAGGATGTGGGATGAAAGGAGGAAAAACAGCAGTGCAAACATAATGGAGATGGAGCAGGCTGAATTAGTAGATCATAGCTCACCCTCCGGATTGAGGAGTGTTCTGTTACACATGGATATGGAGTTAAAGGAAAAGCCACAGCTTCTCCAGCACTTCAGAAGAATCCCAAAATGACATTCGCAGCTCTCCTAGAGCCAAGGCCCTGGTGGGGCTGTGCTGGGCGGGTCACAGGATCAGAAGACATTCTGGCGCTTTTATGGATGAGATCACTCCTTATCAGGAAAAAAGATTCAGCTTGTTCTGTGAGACCCCAAGGGACAGAAGCAGGTCCCAGTGATGGGCACTGTGGGAAGATGTGTTTTGGCTCATTATATGACAGATTACTCTAACGAAGCAGAGTGGTCCAAAGATGGGATGGTTTGCCTGAGGCTCTCAGATGCCTGTACCCAGAGCAGTGACTCCAAGGACTCTGTGTGCTGTGAGGGTAGAAATGACTCATTCCTAAACCTGACTGCATCCTGGGCTTACCTGGGGAATTTCTTGAAAAATACAGAGACCTAGCCTCCTGTTCTAGAGCTCGTGTTCCAGGAGGCAAGGGGAGAAGAACTGGGAACTTCAATTTTTAACAGACTCCCAAATGATTCTTGTTTGTGGAAGAGTATCTAGAATAACTTTTTGTGAACAATATTGAACCAGAGTTTGGCGAGTTGCACTCACTGTTCTCCAAAACTATTCCCCGAAACACAATTAGAGTTCTAGTCTTAAATCCACCCCAAATCTCTAGCTCTTCCACTCTGAGCAAGTCAAGTTCTATGGCTCCCTATTGTGTTCAGTGCTCCTCTCTGAGCTCTGTCCATGGGCTCCAGAGAGCTCTAGTTGCTCCTCAGGTCTCTGTCTCTGCATGCCTCCTTCCTGAGGAAGAGCTGGGTCACATGCGACAGTAATTCTCAAGCTAGATTAATTATATGAGAGTATTTATGTTTTTTTTTAAGATTTTATTTATTTATTTGACAGAGATCACAAACAGGCAGAGAGGCAGGCAGAGAGAAAGAGGAGGAAGCAGGCTCCCTGCTGAGCAGAGAGCCTGATGTGGGGCTCCATCCCAGGACCCTGATATCATGACCTGAGCCGAAGGCAGAGGCTTAACCCACTGAGCCACCCAGGTGCCCCAGTATTTATGCTTTTACATTAAAAATGCTAATAGTTTATCTAGGAAGAAGCCACATAGAAATAAATAACCTCATTATTTTGATTAGTATTGATAATAATGATTATTTCTCAATAATCTTATGAAGGTAATATTTTGTTAATTCAAGAAAACGACTACTCACGGTCTAGGTCATTTTTCATCAATCGATCAATTATCCCCCTCCACCACCTAGATGTTATTTTCATCTTGCATGTATTTGATGGGGAGAAAGTAACTGGAATCTTTTTACCATCTTCTGCATTTGGACACAAAATAAATAGCAGGAAGACGAAATGGTCAACTCCCAATTCAGTCATGCAAGATTTTTCTATCCTTGGAACGACAAAAGCGACTCCTCAGAATGTGACTCTGGCACTTGATGTAGCATTGGACAACGCCTCCTGACCCTGGAGGGTTTCTGCGTGCTCCAAGCAGACAAGGCCTTTCTAAATGTCATGGCTTGTTTGGGGTCACCTGGCCGTACCACCTGGGGGTCAGACATGTACAGACATAACTGCGGTTGGTCTGTATTGCGTGACAAAAGCCAATTACAGAGAGGAAGAACGGAGCCCCATGAGGGTGGGTCAGAGTGAGCAGTCTGGTATTGTAAGGCTGTATTTGAACTCATCCTGACCCCGGCTTCCTGGGGGACTGGTGCTTGCTGGGAAGGGGACAGCACTGGGCTGCTATAGTGCGCCATAAGGTGATCATGAGAAAAAAAGAGATGGATTCACGGTTAGGCTCAAGAGTAGGACCTCCCCACAGGCAGCAGCACAGTGATGACGGTAAGGCTATGGATGCTGCAGGCAAATGTGAAGCCAGCCATACTCTGTGGGGAGCCCCACAGTGAGAAGGGGCTGGTGACACTGGGACCAAGAGCAATGAGCAAAAGATGAGGTGGCCTGGCAGTAGGTAATGTGAGAAATAGTTCATTCCCACACTCCATTCGGGGCATGTGAGGAACAGAGGTCCCCTCTTGGAAGGGAGATTGGTTAATTCTATGACCTTAAGGACAACTTGTATTAGAGGGACCCACATACAGTTCTGTGAGTGAGAGGCCCTGGGGTGGGGGACAGGCACAATTAAGATACACTTAGAATTGACTCAAGTCATTGTGCATGGCACTAAGAAGGTAGGTCAAGGCAACAGTGAGAGAGATATGGTTTGACCTGAGAGATCAAACTAGTCAGATTATAATATCCATCCTTTCTCTTTTCTTCATTGGGAACACCATAGATTAAAAACCACATCAGATGTCAGTATCAATGCAGACACCTTTATGTACAGTTGCAAATCTCAAAAAGCTGAGGATCTAGGTATTATAAATTAATTGCATTAAGTCACACGTTTTCAAGTCCCAGTGTTAATCTACTGATTCCCACACCCTCTCTCTTTTCTGGATCTCCTAATGTTATTCCTGTTACCTCACAGCACGGCATTCCTGTTATTGCAGGTATCACTTTCCGATTGCATTATAAATGCTATTTATTGAGGGAATGCCACAGACCCACAGTTGATGTTGGTGCCTTGAGGAGAAGTAGGGCATTTGATTCATTTTTTTGTACCTCCTCTCCCTCTCCCCATGCTCTTCACACTGCTGTTCCTATATTGAGCTACATGTGCTTTACGAGAACACCGTGCCAGGCACTAGGAATATAGTGAAGAACAAGAGAGAGTTGCTGCTCTATTATCTGGTTATTAGAAATAAATAGAACCTTCTCTGAAACAGCCAATGCTGTTAGAATTGATAGTAACAGATCCTATCAACTTCCTTCTGGTGTAACATGCAAATAACGTACAGGTTAGCTGGGAAAACAAGACTTAAACATATTAGACAGGGATACTTATTTATTTTTATTTTTAATTTTTTAAGAGATTCATTTATCTATTTTAGAGAGAGGGAGAGAAAGAGCTTGCATGCAGAGGGGCAGGGGGAAAAGGAGAGGGAGAGAGGAGGACTCCCACGGAGCCTGGCTCAGAGCTCCATCTCAGGACCATGAACGCATGACCTGAGCTGAAATCAAGAGTTGGACACTTAACTGAATGAGCCACCCAGGCACCCCAGACAGGGATATTTAAGCAAGATGTCAGGGGAAGTATAGTTTAGAGATCTCATGGGGGAGGCAAAGAATGAGCACATGGTCAGAAAGTTCCGCTATGTGAACAGATTTCAGTGGGGTCAATTCTTGCGAAGAATTCCATCTTCAGGCTCTGCAGGGATTAAACACAAAATCTCCAAGACTCCATTCAATACACAGTCTCAAATACTCCATTGGAATTTTGACTCCATTGCTATTTTAGGGCATTGGTATCTTTTAATCAAGTTACATGACCTGGAGCAAGTGAGTTAATCTTCTAATTCTCAGTTTTTTCATCTGTATATGGGGGATAAAATTACCTCATCTTGTGAGGATTCAATTCAGTAATATGTGAAAACACTCATCAAACAGCCAGATACTTTGGAAGCACTCAACACGGACCAGTCGGGCTGACTAGGAGCAGCACTGTGTTACTCATAGTGCTTTTTCACGCATGTGGTTGGATATTAAATCTCCCAGAGGTCAGGGCCATGCCTCCTTTTCTTGTGGACTTCACCGCAACAACACACAGTAGGTCTAGTAATTTCTTGTCGAATTGCCTCTTCTGGTTCTTCTATACATTCTACTGAGTCGCCTTGCAACCTGCTATGCGGTTTTGATACAGCACCTTCGTACGTACCCTCCATGTTTTGTTGTAATAAAATGTAGCAATGAATGTAGTTGGGGCACTAATTACACACATGGTTCATGCAGCATCTGACATGAGTGAGTGAAGAAGGGGAATTTGATTATTCTGAGATATCAGGGCCTTTCAAGCAATAATAATTTACTGTCTCTACTAAGTACTTCTGGATGCTCTCTATAGAGGGGGCATGTTGTTTTATATACAAGGGGCAGAACCCAATCCTATGAGATCATGTGGTCAGAGAGTCAAATGACTGCTGCACTGAGTACAGAGAGTGCAAGGGCTTCCTTTCCCAAAAAAGGTCGTGTTTTATTTTTCCTCTTCCAGAGCTCTAAGACAGGGCATGGAGGCCACAGTATTCTATGAGTTCATAAGGCAAGAGGACGTATTGGAGCAGAAAACTGTGCAGGGCTTGGAGACAAAGGCTAACTTTCTGAGATTCAGCATGTCAAAGAAAGGTTGTCCGTGCATGTGTGTAGGTGGACATGCTTGCGAGTGAGGTGTATATGCATACACAAGGCTTATATGTACATGTGTGTGCATGTATAAGCATGTGTATATATGTATACATGTGAATGCCGTGTGTGTGTGTGTGTGTGTGTTCTGATTCTCTGTCCTTGGTCCTCTGCCCCTTTCTTTTCTTCTGGGTTTATCTATCTACCTATCTACTTACATACCTATCTATTATCTATTTAGCTAACAATAATCAGTCATCTGTATATTTTTATTGAATGGTCATGCTCTATTGGCAGGCACTCAGTCAAGAGTATCTGCATAACCCTCTGAAGGTGCTTTTGTAATAATGGTGACCTTGAGGAACCAAGACTTGGAAGGTCGAGTAATTTGCCCAAGGTCAGCCACCTTGTGAGTGGCCCAGCAGGAGCTCAAATTCAAGCCAACACAGCTATATTTATAAAGTCTACTTTAAAGATTCTGCCTTCCGGCCAATGTGTCTTTGGTGCAACACTCATGTTTTTCAAATTCCTTTTAAAGGCTTACGTTCAGAACCCCAGCCACGATCCTCCTGGAGTTGTCTGCCCAGTTAGTGTCCATTCCTCCAGTCAAGCCACCTTTCTTTCCCTAATGTCCTCCAAGGCAGTATTTTAGCTGAGCAGTGGGGTTCTCCTTCCCTGACCTTATACAAAGATGACTGTTTTTCAGACTTGGCCTCCAGAGCCCATGCAGATTTCTGTGACTAGTCTGCAAAGTATAAAGATCAGTCACAGGTCTAGTAAGGTGGCCAGAGGGTAGCACTGACCAGCTGTTGAGAGAGTGGGATGAGGTGAACAGGTTTAAATGACACTAGTTCCCCTGAGTGCTTCAGGGTCGTCTTGGAACCAACGGCTGACCCAGCAGTTCTAGGAGGATCCTTTGAGCACAGACCATCTCCTTGCAATCCCTGCAAAACCACACGTGGGAAAGAACCTGTTGCTAGTACTGGAGGGAGTGGGAGACTTCCAGAGTGCAATGGGAACTTCATATGAAGGCTTCCGCCCACTCAGTCTGGTTTGAACGCCAAACAAATTATATCAGCCCACATGGTCTCTCTCAGTAAGCTGCCCTAGAGTGGAAAAATTCCCACTCTAAGATAAATATTATCTAGGAGGGCTCATGGAACAAATCATGGCTCTATTTAGCAGCATCTAGGATGAATTCATTGATTGGACCAGCCTTTGAAGGAAGCCGTGACCCGAGAGGCTGAAACTAAAGACTGTCAAGTCTGTAAGGCTGAGCTGTCCAGTGTGGTAGCTGTTAGCCACATGGGGCTGTTGAGCACTTAAGATGTGGCTAGTCTGTGCTGGATTTTGAAAATGTGCTATGAAAAAATGAGTGTAGCCTATCTCATTAATAACTGCTTTATATTGAGTGCAAGTTGAAATAATTTTTGGACACATTGGGTTAAATAAAATATATTAAAATTAATTTAGCCTATTTCATATTACTTTTTAAAATGCGACTTGGGGTGCCTGGGTGGCTCAGTGGGTTAAAGCCTCTGCCTTCAGCTCAGGTCATGATCCCAGGGTCCTGGGATCGAACCCTGCATCAGGCTCTCTGCTCAGCAGGGAGCCTGCTTCCCCCTCTCTCTCTGTCTGCCTCTCTGCCTACTTGTGATCTCTGTCTGTCAAACAAATAAATAAAATCTTGAAAAAAAAAAAGAGCAAATTGTTTAAAAAAATAAAAAATAAAATGTGACTACTGGGGACACCTTGGTGGCTCAGTCAGTTAAGCATCTGCCTTTTGCTCAGGTCATGATCCTGGGATCCTGGGATTGAGTCCCCCATTGGGCTCCTTGCTCAGTGGGGAGTCTGCTTCTCCCTCTCCCTCCAATCCCCCCACCCCCACTCATGCACACACACTCTCTCAAATAAATAAATAAAATATTTTAAAAAATTAAAGACTACTGGAAAATTTAAAATCACATATGCAGCTTGAATTTGTAGCTTTTTAATATTTCCATTGGATAGTGCTGCTTTAGAAGTATGGTCCAGTAAGGACCATAGTTTTGTGGGTTGGGGACTTGGGAATGTGGAATTTCTGGGTGTAGCATTGATGGTGGATGCTACCGTAAGCCTTACCTATGTTCTAGGTTCTCTTGGGTAGAAGCTGCCTGTACTAGCTTATGAAAAATGAAGTCTCTTTTGGTGAAGAAAATATGTGTCATTCCTGTGCATGACTTCACACTTTCTTCTCCTAATAATCGAATCAGCCATTTGGCTTTTACAATAAAATGGATTTTAGGTCATCTTTCCAGAGGATCCATATTCTCTACCTAGTTTTCTTTAACAGGCTGGTCTCTTCCTCCTATGTGCCCATTCCATGTATATATGGATGTCCTTTTTTTTTTTTTTTTAAACTCCTTATCTCATTTGTTTCTAGACATTAAGACCATTAAGCATCCTTCAAGTCTCATGAAACCTTCCTTGAATGCATGGATCCTCATTAGTCTTTCTTCACTGACGTTCTTGGGTACTTAGTTCCCAAACTAGCTCTGATTACACAATGCCTGTCATTCTCCTCTTATGTCACATATGGAAGTCCTGTTTTGTGGGTCATATTTTACCCCCCACTGGGCCAATCAGAGTAGATGTGTCCCTTAATCCTTGATTGCTGGCATCATTGCTTTGCTCTGCCTTGTTATGTCCTCCTATTAAATTGTACCCTTGGTGCAGAAGGTTGGTGATGGCAAGCAGCTTGAGACCAGGTCCCAGGATTTCAGCATTTTTAAGCTTGATATTATTTACTCAAAATGTGTCCATTTGTTTAAGAAGGACTTGATGACTTTTGACCTACCAGCGCATGGCTGGGCTAGCTGCCATAGATGTGTCCCTTGTGGGCCTGACACGGTGCCTGTAATTCCTCCAGCAGAGACATGTTTCCCTTTATAACTTCTTTGAATATGTACAAACCCTACAAGAAGGAGTGTTTATTAATCCCCTCACCCAAGAAAAGAGTGAGGCTGTTGGGAGATGCTAAGTGGGATGCTTATGAGAGTGCTGAGAGAGAGAAAACATTAAGGAAGTGTGGGGTGGGGGTAATTAAAAGTATTATTGCCTTCTTCCCAAGATTCCTGAGGGCAAGCCCTTTGCTGAGTCTAGAAAGAGTTCACATCCTAGCTCTTCCTTTCATTCCTGCAGATCCAGGGCTGGAGGAATAAACCTCATGTCCGTAAATCAACAGAGCTGAGAGATCAGTCAGTCAGTCAATCTTAAGAGCATTCTTGGATTTGTGGATGCCTTGAGAAGGATGCTTAGAGAAACCGAGGATAGGGTAGTTATTAAAAGAGATTAAAGGGTATTAGCTAGTGCCTCAGCAAGTTATAATTAAAAAAAGGGAACAGAAAGGAAACAGGAGACTAATTTTTCCAGTCGCTGAAATTTCAAGGAGGAGTGAGCTTGCCTGTGAACCATTACTGCTTTATATTAATTCTCCTGTATGGTTAAATCTAACCCAAAGACACGTCTTTCTCAGCTGGAAGTGTCCTAGCCAATCTCGCTGTATAATACGGAGAGGAGGCAACAGGGAGACCAGGCAGACACGTTCCACTCAGACCGAATTCTTCTCCGAAGGATCTTAAATCCTGTTCTGAAAATACGTGTATTATTTCTAGGTCACACTCTTGACACCAGTAAGGGGTATTGTTATGATGTCCACTTGGGGCATTTGAGGCCAGGAAAAGTAAAAGAACAGATTTTCCTAGAGCACCCACCAGCCATGTGTATCACTAAGCAGCCCCATTGTGACATGCATGACAAGGATTTAGTCCCTGTGCTGGTTGTTAGGATGGCAGAAGGAAGATGGGAGGCTACATTTCTGATGAGGTGTAACAGGATCTCTCTAGTTCTTTGCTGTCAAAACTCTCACCTATTTCAAAAGTCCTAGATTCCGTGTTAGAACTTCTGTTTAATAACTTCAGACATCTCTGTTAACATGCAAACTGTCTGAGTAGCATGATGCCATTCATCTACCTTTAAATAAGGATTCGAAGCCTGAGAACTGTTTTTGAAGAAAGGGTAGATCATGAAGTTAGGGGTAACTGATCCAACAGAGGAAGAGACCCCCAATATTTCCCCTTCACATTTCTGCAGAAGCTGAACTTTGATGTTATTATGTGCACTTTTATTATTTTAAAAGACAGGACAGCAATGAATCTAAAGATCTTGGTGTTGCTCTAAAGGAAGTATTTTTAGAAATTAGCCACACATCAAGACTTAAATGAGACAAATATCTGGTTGTATGGAGACTTCTGGATTTCTGGTGGACCTTTTTCCTCTTTAGTCCCTATATTTAGGGTTACATGAATTTAGTGGAATCTCGCAGAGCTTTCCTAGTCCATAGATGAAAGGGAACACTGGCAAAAACGACAGAATTGAAAGCGGCAGCCAACAATCTGAAAAAAGGAGAAAAAAAGAAAATTAAAAAAATATTCACAAGATTTTCAAAAGGCACAGCTGTCTGAGATCAACTGCCAGAGGAGCGAACAGAGCCTTCTGTTAAGACCCCCTCACATATCACTTCGTGCCATTGCAACAACCACTGATTTTCACTAGGGTGGCCGCACGGCCTAAGAAAACACTGGAATTAGATTCACTGTCTATCTGAGGTCTAGCTTAAGACTGATCTCCTCAAAGAGGTCTTCTTTCCCCACATCCCATAGCTTTCTTCTTTGTCTGATTTCCACAGCACTTATGGCCACTCTGATGAGTGATCAGGGATTCTTGCCTATCTGTCTACGGCTTTTATTATGCCTTGTTCCGTAGAACCTTGTGGTAGACTTTGCCTCCCCCACCAAAGGCTTGCTTCTTTAGGTCAGAGACCTTGCCTTTTCTTTCTTCTTTTTGTTTCCTAATTCCACACGAAACACTCCTTTATTCCTGGTAAATTCTTGATGTGTAGAATGTGAATCTACACAGTGAATCTAAGTGGTGTCTTCTGGACCTGTGCTTTTTTGATTAGCTGATGTCCATCTGTCTCCTGGTCTCTGAAGCACAAATCTCCCGAAGCCTGGCCCAGGCACATCTGAGATAGTTGTAAGAAGTCTTTCTCTATTCTCATTTCCTAGGCCCATGGCATGCCAGGTGACCTTGCTGCCCAAACTGTACCCCAGCAGAGAGACATCTTCTTCTAAGGCTTGAAGTCCCTTTGGGCAGTAAATATGTTGAGCATTGCACTGATGAGTTTTTTCAATCCTAAAAATTAGACAGAGCTAATGCAAATTTCTCTCCTCTATCCTAGTTGCCACTATTTCTCATCTATCCTACCATATTTTTGGCCAGAGTAATTTCTCCACAGTTCCTTCTGTCCACCTGCCTCCCTCCCCCACTCCCTCTTAGGTCATAGTGAGTGCTCCTGCCTGCATCTCCCTCCATCCCTAGGAGTCACTGTCCTTTGCTACCAGACCCTTGAATTCTGTGCTGGTAAGGTCACTTCATCAAACAAAGCTCATTAAAGGAGAAAGCAGAGAGACGATGCAGCATCCTGACCCCAGATATTGTAGCTGAAAAAGCCCTTTGCCTTTTATATTTCAACCTGAATAGGTGTATGACTCAGTTGTGGAAGGATTTGTAGCTGACACTCAATAGAAGCTGCTCTCGAATTTTGACAAATCCCATCTTGAGCCAAGAAGAGAAACAGATATTGATCCTAAGTGTACCTAATTCATCTCTGCACTTGTAATCCCAAAAGAAAATGCCTTCTATGACCAGAGGGCAGTCAATATTTTTTCCATCTTGTAAAATAAATAGCCGTTATTTTGGTGTGTCTTCATGTGTCTGGGGCACCAGAAGTAAACAAAGAGTTGATTTTTCCTCTTTCTATAGTTGAGTTATAATAACTACCGGGTCTCTTGTTTGGGCTAATTAAAACCACATCAAATAATTTGTGTTGATGAGTGACTAGAGGCAATCGTACCATACTCTGGCCACATTAACAAGGAAGCCTCATTCCCCAGGCTGGGGAGTGGCATATCTGCAGAGATTTAGCTCGAGGCATACAATAAATTGCAAGAGAATTCATTTCATGGGACTCTCTCTGACTCCAGCAGTATTACAGTTTTAGCCACACAGGGGAGGTGTTCGTATCAGCCAGGGGTCCACTTACAAACATGGTTTTATTTATTGTCCTTCCCCTCCTTTACCTGTGAGAGTAGAGTTAGTTATGGGAGAACTTCTAGAAGGTGAGCAGGTCAGGCCAGATAGAGAACTGTTCTGTTTCCACAATCATTCTGTATATTCCCAACCCAGATGGAGGGTCACAAGTTGTTGGAAATTCTGAACAACTGATTTGTGTCTACATTGATCCAAGCCCCACATCATTTCCCAACCACCCCAGGTCAATTCCAACCAAGGAGCACAGAATCTCCTTGAAATGATGCATGTCAAACACCCTGCCTACATGTGGCCAAACCATCTGCTCAGTTTCAGTTTTGTCTACAATTAATAATTGTTTTGATTATTACACCTGACTAGTTCAATGCAGATAAGAAAAACTGCTAGCTTCTTGAAAACCAATAAAAATATCAGAAGTCAAATTTGGATCATTTAAGGCTTTGAAGAGATACTCATTTCAAATGATAAATCCATTGATTTGGGGCATTCTAAGAGAACCGTCTATATTATCTCCAAATTTTCTCTCAGTGCTTTGTCAGAATTCTTATTTGGATAGAATATGAGCCTTACCCAGAAAGGCAGTTCTAATTTTCCAAATCCATTGGGTGGGTGCTGGACAAAGAGGTCCTCATGACATAACAATCAGATGTTTGGGAACTGTGTATACGTGTTTCACTCTCCAACCAAAATAGCATACTCCTTCTTCCCATAATGGGCTACTGACTCTCCCACTTAGGCTGCTGTTTGCTCCTGGATGGCCTCTGCCATCAGTTCAAATTAAGTTAATGTCCTGGCTGGTTTGCCCACGCATCTGGAGTATAGGCCTATAGCTTCTATACCCCAGCATTGAGATGTATTCTTTGAAGACACAGAAGGCTCAGGTCCCAGGCTCACCCTGTCTGCCACTGTGGAGATGAGCAGAAAACAATGCTGGGCAAAGCTAAGCAAGATTGTTTCTGAAATTATTTCTACTTAACTTGTGAGTTAATAACTAAATGTCAACAACTTCAGTAGAAATATAAAAGCCATAAAACTCATTAATATGAATGGGTAAGTGACACATTTAAATGAAACAATATAATTGGAGGAGTTAGAAGCCCTGAAAACTACCTTCAGCCTTGGCCCCAAGTACCTCTGTGTTCTTAGTTAAGTCATTTAATACTTCTGGGTTTCAACGTCCTCATTGTCAAATGAGTGGGTTAGGATTAGGTGGCCTCTAAGCCCCCCTGCCACTTTAATATTCTATGATTTTATATCTTAAAGGCATGTAAATAAGCCATTTGGGAAGATTTACATTGTTTTCTTTACAACTGTAATGCAGAAATAGAGATATTGGGCTTATCTCCGCATGGTTAAAACTCAAGAAATATCAAGCTTAAGTTGTGAATCTCCTTAGTGGATCAAGGCATTTACCAAGGTTCTTTAACACTTTCATCTTCTAGGGTCCCAGGGATGAAAAAAGTGGTGTACACTGAAGAAACTAATACAGTGAAATTGTCTGTGGCATTGCATTTCATAACATAGCTAATGCCCTGACATACATGTATACTGTTGAATGTATTCATGATCATGGGTACTTATGTTGAAGACATAAGAAAAAAACCATAAAGAACCTGAGAAATGACCTCACGTGGTCCCTCCTTTCACATATGAGACTGTAAAGACCCAGAGAAGAGGAATTGCCTAAAGCCACTTACGTAATTTTTAAAAAATGTTCCTACTTTAGGATAACTATTGGCAGTTATAAATTTATAATATAAATTTATATTTATTATGCCTTTTATATATTATATATTTTCTTTCATTTTGACATTATTGTTATAATAAATAGGCATAATTTACATTTAAAAAAATTGAGGTCCGAATGGCTTAGCTGATACTTGTCTAATTCTTTTGTTTCTTTTTTTCTTTTTTCTTTTGTTTCCTTCCACAGTTACACAGGATGTACCCATCAGAAGCATGTAAACATTTATATCATTAAGGCAACATGCAAACATGTCTTCAGCAGTTACTTGTGTACCTATAACACACCCCTACCAGTTAAGAATGCGCTCTTACAACCAAGGCGGAATTATGAAAGATCATCTTCAGACTTCAAATCTCCTCCCCATTCCCTCTAGGAGTCTGCTATAGCCAATATGTTCCCTGGCTTGTAATTTGTGCACAGTCACAGTAAACCGGGGCTAAATCTAGGCTTCTGCCTTGACTGGATACTTCAGAGTTGAACGTGGAGCATGGGGCTCTTAGTTCTCAGTCTGTGTTCTCTTTCATATCATATCTCTTCTCTCCTATCAAGCTGGCATTTAGCCAACTTTCATCACTTTTTCAACATCTTACCCCGTATTTGTTTGAGTACTGCCGATAGAGTCCACCACTGCCTGAAATAGCTAATTCCACCATAAGAATATTGTTCGTGATTTGGACCTTAAATTAGATTCCCTGTGACTCCCACTCATGTGTCCTAGTTTGTCCTTTGGTCCTTTATGTAGTGCCACCCACACCGTGACACCCCTTACGTATTTGAAGGCAACCACAATGTTCCTGTCATGCCACCCTCCAGTCTTCCATTACTGGGCTCAGCTTTCCTATTCTATTCTCCCTTTCATTCTTCACACCATGTTTCCCCTCCTTTGGGTATTTCTCATTGTCCTCTGGAAAAGATTGTGCCCCAAATAGAACACGATTCCCTAGGTGTTCTCTGATCAGTGTAGAGTGTAAGGAGCTGTTATTCACCATGAACAGGATACCACCTTTCCATCAAGCATAGCGACTCATCAGTTTTCACTTATTGCTTTGTTAAGGGGTGATGAATTTGTTCAATCCTTTCCCTGGTTTCCTAGCAGAAGGCAGGCAGAGGAGCAATGGGCTTGATTTCAAGAATCTCTTTCCTGCTAGAACACTGAAGAGCTTGTCAATATCTTTTCTAGGTGCATTTTGTCAAACCGATATTCCAATAGACAGCCATTAGCACCTCACCCTATGCTTCAGAATCACATTTGGGGGAATTTACTTTGACTGATCATAGCTTGAAGGGATCATTTGGTTCTATGAATCCAATCTTACGTTTCAAAAGCCATTTCCTATCAGTGATGATGTGTATACCCCTTGCTTACACGGATTTGCAATGAGCAAGATAGAAATACATCCTTTAATTTTCTTTCTTGTCTAAAGGAAAGAACAATCTCTCTCCCTACCTCTCCCTCACCCCAGTAAGAACCAGTCACTGAAGATAAAGGATATCATACCTCCTAAAAAATCTGATGAAAGCAAAATGACCCTATTGACATATTGAGATGGCAAATCACACAGTGCATTTCTAGGCCCCAGTAATATGGATGTTTTTCTTCCCAGGAATGTATCTGATTGGGGAAGTTTATTGTCCTATAGAGTGTAATGTGGCGATCACTCAGATAGAACCATCAAAGGCAAGAGTAACTCTGATTCTTATAATAAGCTGTGGTTATATTTTTATCAGGGCACCAAAGAAAGATTAAATATCTAAGCAGAGGGGATTCAAGGGTATTATTCTCTTCTATGGGAAGAGCAGCAATATAAAGGGAAAATATGGTTTAATAGGCCAAAGGAAAAAAAATCCAATTGGTGACAAGAACAATAGATTTTACAGGAAAATATGTGATAAGAAAGAAACGTTGCATTGTTTGGGACACCTGTAGTTAATTATTGCAGCTAAAGACATTAAAATCAGTTTCTTTGCTCATATATCTTCATAGACTGTTTGGCAATATTAAATGACAAAAGCTTAATAATCAAAAGTACTGAGTTAGCAAATGTTTTCTAATTTTAATAACTTCTTGTTGTAATTACCAAGTCTTAGAGTGAAATGATTTAATTAGAAAGTAATCAAGAAGTGTCTACTGTTAATTGAAGGAATTATAAAAGATCTACATTTTTAATATATTTCTAGGGTAATAAAATTAGAATTTACCATAATTATTTTTAAACCACCCCAATGAGGAATGTTTGATGTGGGAACAAAGTATTCAATACTTCCATGAGTGGTACCCATCACTAAGAACATGGTGGGATTACAAGCTCTCATCCCTCTTCTCTGGGAAATAATAAAAAAATAATAACTGTCAGCTAATATTTATGGAGAACTTACTGTCTGTCAGAAAAAAGAGGTTCAGAGCAGGAACTGTACTGTTTCATTCACCAATGTACCTTCTGGGTGCATACGAGGCTCCTGATAAAGAATTCGAAATCACATTATATGAACTTGGTGCAGAGTCAGAAATAAACAAGTGTGATGAGGTCTGCAAGCTCAGTTTTAATAGAGTTGGTCTGGCTACTCACTCTTATCATTAGAACTCCCCTGTTGACACATGCTCTCTTGGGATGAATAGACTTATTTATATTTTCCCTCAATTCCAGAGTATAATATACATTTCTGCACATATCTAGTTCAGTTGGAGCAGGGAAGACCTTGCCACAGACCCTAGAAAACAAATTTTAGCTATTTATCTGCTACTCATGGTTTATTCTCATAATGTATAAGAATTCAAGTACTGGGTATTAATGGGTATTTATGGAATGGAAGTAAGTGGCAAAGAAAAGAATGAAGAAAAATAAAGAAAAGTTAGTGTTTATTCCATTAAGTAGGAGTGGTGGTATTGAATATTATTATGAAGGTAGAATCATGCAGCTTCATACCACTGATGTGGAATTGAGAAGGCGAGCTATGCCTTTAGATAGCTAACTGTACAGAAGCAGTCATTTTCATGGACACTGGAAAATTCACATCTTCACTAAACCCACCCAACTCTGGCTCTCTGTCTCAGACCCATCACTATGATATGCCTGCCTTACCATCCAGTTTTTAGCCACTGTGAATTTCCAGGGACTTAATAGTTATCTGGGGTTTAATGACTTTTCTCTGCATCTTGGACCATCAACTCCTCCTGAACTCTCATTAATCCCAGGGGCAATGGCTTAGACTGTGATCATTATTGCTTTAACAAATACTTCTAAGATATGATGAGAGTGACTTCCCATTTATCTTCCATGGAAATTCGTTCTGCAGGAATGACATTGTCAGCCTCAGAGACACAAGCTATTGTCTCGAAGTTCTTTAAAAAATGGTATTATTGCTTTTTGTATATATTCTATTGAAAGACAAAGGCTAATTAAATGTTATGTTTCCTGGCTCCTTAGAGACAGAGCAATTCTGGCCAACTTTCTTGAAGAAAGTTTTACTAATACCTTGAGGCTATTTAGCCCTTCCACAGGTAAAAGCTAATGAGGGGGTAAAGTGGGAAGAATCAATACCTAGAAGATTCAGTATTTCAAAGAATGTAAACTCCAGAATTTAACTGACTAAACCAGAGAACAAATGAATTAAATAACCAATGTCTATCCATTGAAAAATTCCTGTGTTTGTCATTGATTTTTAATTTTAGATTTGTAGAGTCAACCTCCAAAAGCTGTTGATTCAGCCACTAGAAAACTAAAACAAAATGAAAAGCTAAGCTCACGGTTCACGGGCAGCATCAGGTAGCAAAGCTTCCATCAGTCATATACGCGTGAATCGATTCGCCAAAGATCCAGATCTTACAACAAGAAACTTTCTAATCCAGTGCATCATTATTAAAGAATATATTAAAACTGATTAACACAAATAGCACTAAATGGATTGTATACTCAAACATGCCCTTTGAAAGTATGATTTAAAGGAAGAGTAAGTCTAAGGTAGAATTACATTTTACTATCAATTCCTAATATTCACTTCTTAGAAAGAAAATTCCAGCTCCATCATCTAGTTTCAAAATCCCAACCTTTGGTTCCAGGCCACTGTTAACTTTATGTGGAACCAAAATATTTGTACACCCTGTCAGAGCGATTGGTTGTAAAGTTTACCGCCAGTGCATATGCTCTCATTTGACAGTGTGGCCCAGTCGCTAGGTGTGAGGAAGAGTGTTCTTTGTCTCCCTGCTTGTGCTTTTCCTATGTGCATATTTTTCTTAATATTGTAGCTGCAGTAAGGAGAACATTTCATGGAACCTCTCTGCATCCAGGCTTCTATACGCTGGCCTCACATCATCTAATGTGTAATACAGGACAAACCACGTAACTTCTACGGTTGTCCCAGTCTTCAAGGAGAGGGCATTTTGAGGAGGCTATTTTAGAGGATTGCTAAGGTCACTTCTGGTTTAAAAGGATACAATTCAAGAAGAGAAACAATGATTTCACTCTGCCCTTTTTAGAAGACAACCTTTTTTCCAAATCCATTTTCTACTACATTAGATGGATGCTACCACACTTTCCTCTTGGCGTAGCATATTGCTTTGAGATCAGACACTCATCCATCCAGTTACCCCCCTTTTTTTTTTAAGATTTTATTTGTTTATTTGAGATAAAATGAGCAGGAATAGGGCAGAGGGCAGAGAGAAAGGGAGAAGTAGGTTCTCCAGTGAGCAAGGAGCCTGACATGGGACTCGATCCCAGGATCCTGGGATCACAACCTGAGCCAAAGGCAGATGCTTAAGCAGGCACCCCCATCCAGTTAGCCTTTGATATTAAATTCTCCGAAAACCTTTCCAGAAAGAGTTTGCACTATCAAAACTAGATTAAGTGTTTTAGGGGAAGTGTATGTTTTTATAAGAAGTTCAGAGAAGCTTGTAAAACCTGGAATATGAATAGTCTTCACTGTGGTCCTCATCTCTAAGAAATTTCTCTTTACAACTTACCCCATGAATTCCATGTTTGGACAGTATTGTATACATTAATTATTTGTTTTCCCTATTAGTTTGTCATAAGCCTACCTGATTGCTATCAGAACTTGGATCAGAATGAATTAATCAAATTTAAACTTAGTGTTTTTATAATCCCAACCCAAAGGAGAAAACATTAGCCCAAACAATATCATGGTAAGTGTCTATTTGCTATTTAGGTTTTAAGATATTGAAAATAGCTTTTCAGTATCATTTCCACTTTAAATGTCCTGTCGACCTTTGTACCCAGGCTGGGCCGTATCATTTACCAGGTCAGGAAACCAAGGTAGACAACTCACCCAAGGTAACAAAATATCGTGTGGTAGTATCACATTCTCCTGTGTTCCTTATCTTTGGTCCTAGAAAACTGGGACATTATAAACTCTTTGTCATCCTGACTGCTGCCAAGACCTGTGCGATTTTCTCCTGGGTATGTCATCTCTTGTCCAAAACTTCCAAAACCATGGCCACAGCATTAGTTCAGTGTCTTCATTTTTCTTCCTGGACTGTTGGTTTTACTGAAAATCAGTCTTCAATAATTTCCTCCAATAACATGTCTGACCTCCTCTCGAGAATTAAGCAAGCCACCACTGTGCTCCCACGGCACACTCTTCCATAATAGCAATGTTTTCTTTAATATACCTCAAACCTCATTGCATCAGGGAACACAGAATTTTCTATTTTGAACCTATTTGGTACTGGTAATCTACAATGAATAATTGTATGTAGGCTGTGTATTCATAAAGAACTGAGATATGTAAGATTATTTAAACATTTGGGAATTGGAAGAAGCATAGATTTCTTCACCATCTGTCCAAACATGATAACGAGGAGTATTCTCTGTGTCTTCGTGGAGGTAAGATAAACAAACAAGAAATCCCACTTTAACTATTTGGATATGATTGGGGGAGTCATTTATCCAAGAGGAAAAGTTGCCTAAATGATAGAGATAATCTTAGATTACTGAAGAAAAATTAGGGATTTGTGAGGAGGAGTAAATCTTTAGCTTAAAGAAATAATTTCAAGAATTTGTAATTCCACACACATCCTTTAAGACAATCTTTGGGATGTAATTTATGATAGGCTCCTAGATTGGAAGGACTTCTGGAACTAACCTATATAGCAGTAGAGATGATATTTCTCACATTTCTCCATATATCTATATTTTAGCATATCAGATGTGAGACAACCCAAAGAATTTCTCTCAGACACCCTCTGCCCCTTTTTCAGTTAATGCCCCTTTTCATTCCCTCTACACCAAATGTGTTTCTGAATCCTCAGCCCCAGATATAACAGCATATGCTTCCTTGTCTCCTAGAGATTTTTCCGATCTTCCAAGGCCCCACTGCCTGGTATAATTAGGTAAACTCTTTGTCAAACCTCCTTAAGTTTACAAAGGAAAGCTGTTGTGCAAAAACCATAATTTTGAAACTTTTTCTCAATGAAATTGCTGAGATTATCCCCCTTTTGAGTAAATCCAAAGTGATGTGACTGGTGTTTCAAAAGCAAAACATGTTCAGCTATCACCAAAGTGACGCAATGTAATCTTCCTGCTTTCAGAGAAATGTAGACTAGGAGACTCATTTGAGACACACGATGGCCATAATGGAGAACATTTCCCTACATCTGAATTTCCCCAGGAGAAAACATTTTGAACACATTTGGAATAATCCCACAACTGTTTGTGAAGAGGTTGGGCTTAAGCAACAACATTTCAATAATCTGAATGAATCTTAAAATGACCACATGCAAATGTATTCATCTACATATTTTAACTGAGAAAATATGAAGGAACTAGAAAGAATGAACATAGTCATGTTTATCACATCCCAGGCACCATTAAGTACTGAAAGTGGTTGTACCGAGTCAGTTGCAAAGGTGTTGAATCTAGCTCTGTGTCTGTCTGGAACGGATTGGTCAGCTATCTGCAGCCACTTCCCTGCCTGCTGCCGAGATGGTAACAGTGGCCAATCTGAGGGGGTCATTTGGCATATGAATATGGTGACCAGTGTGATGAGTGTCAGAATGACCAGATTTACCACGGCATAACCCAACTTACTATAGAAGCTGCCTCAGCACTGGCTGTGCAGAGAACAGACAAAGAGGCAGTAAGGATAAAATTAGAATTATCAAGTGTAGCATGTGTTTTCCATTCTCCTGCCCCACTCTCCTGCTCCTTCTATCCCTCATTGTCAGTGCCCTCATTCAACCCAAATCAGTGTGCATGACCATTTCATGCTGCAAAATTCACAGGTCTGGAGGAACCTGAGTGGAAGTTTATTAAACTGAAGATTCATACTGCTCTCTGTGGTTCTTCATGTATCTCGCTGGCCTCTGTTACAGAGTCTCCCACCTTCCTTCTGCCTTCCTTGCTTGTCGATGTGGCATTGCCCCTGGGTTCATTTCTCAGAGGCTTTCCTTTGTGTTCATACTTGGTACAAGACTTTAATTAATATCTAGATGCTGATATGTATCTTTTGTTCCAGCCTCTCCCCCCGGATTCCAGATTCCTATATCCAGCTGCCTACCTGATTGTCTTCACTTGGAATGTCTTACTAGAAAACAGCCTCTTGGTTTTTAATCCACAAACCTGCATCTGCTGAGGTTTTCTCAATCGCAGTAGATGGCAACTCCATCTCCTCTAACCAGCACCAGAATTCCTCCACCTGCTCCTCCTCTGCCCCCTGTGTCTCATTGTTCTCCTTCATCTAAGGTCATTCATGAGTCCTCCATCTGGAATCCATTGCTTCAGGCACTTTTGTGGAACATTTCTCAATTCCTTTGAGAATTTGGCCAAATGTTGTGGCCTCATAAGAAGCTTCCTTCAGGGGTGCCTGGGTGGCTCACTTGGTTAAGCATCTGCCTTCAGCTTGGGCATGATCCCGGGGTCCTGGGATCAAGACCCAGGTTGGGCTCACTGCTCAGAGGGGAGTCTGCTTCTCCTACTTCCTTGCTCTTGTGTTTGCTCTCTCTCTCCCAAATAGGTAAAATCTTTTTTTTTTTTAAGATTTTATTTATTTATTTGACAGAGACAGCAAGAGAGGGAACACAAGTGGGGGAGTGGGAAAGGGAGAAGCAGGCTTCCCACTGAGCACGGATCCTGATGAGGGTCTTGATCCCAGGACCTTGGCATCATGAGCTGAGCTGAAGGCAGTCAGTTAAGGACTTTGCCACCCAGTTGCCCCTCAATAGGTAAAATCTCTTTTGAAAGAAAGAAAGAAAGAAAGAAAGAAAGAAAGGGAGGGAGGGAGGGAGGGACGAGGGAGGGAGAAAGGAGGGAGAAAGGCTTCCTGCTTGGGGCACCTGGGTGGTTCAGTTGATTTAAATGTGGGACTCTCAGTTTTGGCTCAGGTGATGAGTTTAGGGTTGTGAAATTGAGCCCTGCATTGGGCTCCATGCTGAGCGTGGAGTCTGCTTAGGATTCTCTCTCTCCCTCTCCTTCTGCCCACATCCTACTCCCCTGCCACATCCAACATGCTAGTATGCAATCGTGCTCACTCTCTCTCAAAAAAAGAGACTTCCTTCATGCCTCTTTATAAATGACCTCTTCCGCACAACACTCTATATCCCTCATCCTGCCTTTTCTTTTCACAGCTCTTATCACATGTGAGGACAGGCTACCTATTTATCGTCTGTCTGTCCTCCTAAGAAAAGGGGCTTGAGGAAAAGGCGTTTGTCTCTTCTGTGTCCTGCTGTATTCCAAATCCTGGAACAGGAGTTGAAATATCGTAAATACCAAAAAAATTATTTGCTGAATGAATAAATTATGCTTTGGTTTTATAATCCTTCATAATTCTGTAGTTCTAGGTTTACAGCTATTTTCCCTCGGCTCCCTCTAATATATTATTCCATTATCTTCTGGCACCTACAGTTGCTAAAGGGAATTTTACTTGTTATCATACTAATTGTCATTTCTTTTCATTAAGAGTAATCTGCCCATTTTTCAAAGCTTTTAAAATTGTCATTTAATTCTTGGTTTTCTACAGTTTTACTTCTATGTGACTTGGAATGGAGTTTTAGAGTTTAAATATATATATATATAATCTATAATATGTAGTATATTTGGAATCTTTAGTATATATTTTAAGTAAATAAATACAAACACACATGAAGTTCTATAGTCTAACTTTCTTTTAAAAGTTTCTTTTAGAGATGCTTGGGTGGCTCAGTAGGTTAAGCATCTGCCTTGGGCTCAGGTCATGATCCCACGGTCCTGGGATCAAGTCTCACCTCGGGCTCCTTACTCAGGGGGAACCTGCTTCTCCCTCTGCCCCTTTCCCCCATTTGTGCACTTGCTCTCTATCTCTTGACAAATAAAATTTTTTAAAAAAGTTTCTTAGTTTCTTTTAAACTTGAGAATAATTATTTTCTTAAATTTTGGCTAGTTCTCTGGTATTATCTTATTAAGTACTGTTTCTCCACCCCTCCCTCCATTTTTCCCCACAAAATTTTCATCCAAATTTTTTAGGTCCTCAATGACTTTTTTTAAAAGAGTTTATTTATTTATTTGAGAGAGAGATGGACAGAGCATAACCTGGGGGAGGGGCAGAGGGAGAGGGAGAAGCAGACTCCTCACTGAGCCTGGAGCCCAGAGCAGGTCTCAATCCTGGGACCCTGAGATCAAACCCGGGACAAAGTCAGATGTTTAACCGACTGAGCCACCAAAGACAGCCCTTAATGACTTTTTTTCCATATTAAAAGAATCTTTCTTTCTCTAAATTATCTTTAAATTCACCCAAGTCCAGAGTAGAGTTTTAAGCCCCCTTTAACTTTCAAAGATTACATATTTATTTTCAAGATTTCTGATAGTTTTAAAATCTCTGCTCTTCCTTCATTCTTATCTAAGTTTGTTTCATAATTTCATAGTTCTTTAGTGGGTATCATGCCTTTGTGTGTCTTTTAGGTATCATTAACACTGAGTTAAAAGCCTTTGTAAGATAGTTCTATAAGACAAACTTCACCTGGCTCTCATTCATGTTACAATTTCTGAAAACTACAAATGGCACATTTTATTAAGACTTTCGGAGGAGTCTGGGCTACTGGTGAGAATCCATGAGCAGAACTTCCAAGGTTTATTAAAGGCTGCAGACAACCTGACCCATGTTAAGAACTGCCAGAACTTTAAATATTGGTGTCTTATGTTGTTAAATGGGGAGATCTTTTGGTCATAGTTGAGTTTTAAATCTTCGAACTTGTTTTTGTTATCTCATTTTGCATTTTCTCTTTACTACGTTTTTCTTAATTTATGTTTTATCTGCTATTCTGATTTCTAATGAATTTGATATGATTTCTTTGTATCTCCTTTCTTCTCAACTGAAATTGGAAAGTATCCATTATATTTCCACTCTTATTAACTGTATCTAAAATGCACATTTACCTAAAAGTAAAGTTAATCAAAAAGTACAAAGACCTTATACCAGAAAGTACAAAGACCTGAAAATCTTTAAAATTCATGTCTCCTCCACTTTCCATTATCCCAGATTTCCTGCCTTATTTTAAAACCCTAATTTATGTTTTTCATTATTTTCCATCAATACCTTTTTGAATGAACAAACATGCTGACTATATGCTATTCCTTCCTTCTGTCAAGCTGTGGGAGATGTAGAATGTTCAAAATATTCATTGCCTCTTCTGTCATACAATTATACTTCCCTCCCTCCTGGATGTGAGATGTAGTTTGGCCAATATGCTGTGAGTAGACATTACCTGTGTTGCTGCTCAAGAAGCTTTGAGAGACTTTGCTATGAGGGCAGCTGGATCCCAAAGTGAAGAAAGTATGAGGCAGAGCTCTAGCCACCCACAGCCAACATGGGAGAGCTGTGCACCCCTGCATGTCACTGCAGCATGGCCTGCAATCTTCCCAACCTATCTCGATACACAGAAGTCTACCTTCTTAAGAATGCTCACTGAGAGTTTGCTTGTTAAATCTTGCAATCTTTGTCCAAAAAGCAGAAACAAAAACAATTTTGCTCCCACATTTTTTCTCTTTAAAGGTTTCAAAATTGCTTTCTCCAAATATAAAACCAGTTACAGTTCAATTCAACACAAGAACTTGTGTGCAAAGTTACAAGGAACTGAGACATTCTATAAAAAAGCTAGGTTAAAGATGGTTGTATGGGTTGTTCTGGGTGTGTTTTGTTTTGTTTCAAGGGTGTGGCTCTTCCTCAGGACCTGAACTCAGCCAAGAAATGGTTATCGTAATGGAATAGCAACAGTTGATCCATGGATGAATTCTGAAAATTTAAAAAAAAAAAAATCACCTGCTGTAGGTTGTAAATTCTTCCAGGAACTGTTTTACTGTCTGTTTTTCAGGAATAAAAATAATAACAATAATAACAATAATAATAACAACAACAATAATTATCACCATCATCATCAACATCATCTTTTTGAAAAGCCACAAGTTTAAAAATCAAACTGCTGAGGAAAGAAGCAGCGATGGATTTTATTGTATTTATTTGTTTCTTTTGTTGATCATGCTTTTAAAATTTTTAACATCTGTTTTTTTTTTTTTATCATTAGTGAGCACAATACTGATACACTACTATTAACTAAAGTCCATAGTCTATTCAGGTTTCTAGTTTTTACCCAATGTCTATTGTGTCTGTTCCAAGAGTCCATCTAGGATAATACATTACATTTAGTTATCACGTTACCTTAGGTTCTTCTGGACTGTGGCTGTTTCTCAGATGTCTCTTGTTTTTGATGACCTGGATAGCTTTGAGGAGTACTGATCAAATATTTGGTAGGCTGCCCCACTGCTAGAAATTTTCTGATGTTTTTCTCATGACGGAACTAGGGATATGGGTTTGAGGGAGGAAAACCATAGAGTTAAAGTGCCATTTTTATTACATCATATTAAAGTTATAGACTAACAATATGATTTGTGACTACTGATGTTGACCTTGATTATCTGGCTGAGGCAGTGTTTATCAAGTTTCTCCACTGTAAAGTTCATCCTGTTTTTCCTCCTTTCAACACTTACTCTTTGGAAGGAAGCCACTACATGCAGCCCACATGTCAAGAGTAGGGAGTTATATGTTCCACTTCCTTGAAGATAGGGTATCTACATAAATTACTTGGAATTATTTTGCACCAGAAATTTGTCTCTTCTCTCCCATATATTAATTTTTTCAATAACTTATATCCAAATGGAACCACGAATATTTATTTTATACTTTGTGTTATAATCCCACACTATTTATATTGTTGCTTGCATTTTTCCAGCTTTGGTCATTAGGAGCTCTTTCAGTTGGCCCCTGTGTTCCTTTGACATGTTCCCACCATTGTGGGGGTTTGTCATTTTTCCCCTTTTGGTACTACAAAGTGTTCAGTGGTCATCTTTATATTTCTTGTTCCAATCCTGGAATCATCTATTTCTCCAAAAGTCTTACTCCTTTTATTAGAGAATGGTATTAAAGACTAAGATTTGGATGGTAGATTTATTTGTTGCCACTAGGGTGTTGTTTCTTTCTGGCTGTCAGCAAAGAATTATATGTAGTGTATTCTAACCTGTGTATATTCACAAGTTGACAAATATTTCTGTATGTAAACATCTCTCTCTAAATTAAATTAAGCTAAACATGAGTTTGTACTGATATTGCCTTTGCTATACGGATCATTCTAGTCTTCCTTGCTGATCTGTATTCCCACTCCAATAGCGAGAATTCTAACATTTTTTAAGATTCTTTTTCTTTGATAACTGATTTTTTTAATCATGTCGGAACTAGGTATGCATATAATTTACTCTATTGAAAACTCAGTGTGCTCTTTCAAATGGAAGACATCTTTTGTAAATTATCTATCTGATTCACATTACATCTTTCAGTATTATTACTCTCTATTCCCTAATTTCTCCTCCTGAAACCCTAAGGAGATACAGATGAAATTTTTTATATTCTTTCTGTCTTTCATCTCTTTTACCTTATCTTTCATAATTCCCATCTCCTTATAGCTTTATATTGCATTCAGATGAATTCTCTTTGCATCGTTTAGCAATTTAACCCTCTTTCTTTCTTTACATTTTCTTTATATGTACTGCCATATAAATACCACCCAGAGAAAGATGTAAAACATTTCCAGGATCACAGAATGCTTCTTTATGTCCCTTTGAGTCAGTATTCCCCTAAAGGGTCCTCCATACCATCGATTACTCTTTTTGAATTTCATATGAATTAATTCCCGAGTTTATGCCATTTGTGTCTGGCTTTCTTTTTAACAGTTAATTTTGTTTAATTTGAGATAATTTTAGACTTATAGAATTGTTGCAAAAATAGTATAGAAAGTTCCCATAAACTTTTCACTCAGCTTCCCTTTCTGCCAACAGCTTATATAGCAATATGTTTTAGGTGAACATGAATACTCACTTAAATTAGGTATTTACCCATATGTCGAGTTGCTGGGTCATAAGGTATGCATGTTTTTAGCTTAATAGATTCTGTTAAAATGTTTTCCAAAGTGGGCATAGCAATCTGCAGTTCAACTCATGCATATATATAAGAATTTTAGTTTCTTCGCATCCTTGCCAACCCTTGCTACTGACAGCTTTCAGAATTTAAACATTCTGCTGGGTGTGTAATAGCATTTCGTAGTGTTTTTAATTTTCATTTTTTCAAATACTCCTTGGCCATTTGATGGCCTTTTACCTTTTTGGTAAATTACCCATTCCAATCTTTTTCCTACTGTTTTATTTGATTGTCTTTCTCTCATTATTTGTAAGTATTTTGAATATATGCTGTAAGTATTTTGAATATATGCTGGAAAGGACTTTTTTCTCACTTTATGCACTGCAGACATCTTCTACTCTGTGAGTTACCTTTTGGACTAATCTGAAAATTAAAACAATGTTCCTAGAATAAAACATAGAAAAAATATATTCATGACCTTAGAATAGGCAAAATTTGTTAAGTATGACACAGAAAGAACTAACATTAAGGGAAATATTAGTAAATTTGATTTATAAAGCCATTTTAATGTACTTATTTTAAAATTTTTTAAAGATTTTTAAGCAATCTTTCTTTTTTTGTTGTTTTTATTTTGTTTTGTTTTTTTGTTATTGCTATTATGTGGGTTCATTATCTCTCTTGGAGATTTGTTTCTACAAATGGTTTGTAGTTATTCCTCTCCTCCTCTTCCCCATCCCATCCCTATGTGTCCCCCATCCCCTTCTCCTCTCCTGTGGATCTCAATGATCATATCCGTACCTCAGGATAATAATTCCAAGGTGTTTCCCTAGGTCTATGGGTAGAATTCTTCAGTCTCCACTTAATGGATAGGAAAATGCTTGACAACTCATAGATTTTAGAGACAGCCCAGTTCCAGTTCTCACACAGAAGAGCTCTGTGACTATACTGATCCAGCATGAGCAGGAAGCAAGGAATTCTGAATTAATTCAATCTCCAGTTTTGACCAAAACATGTTTAACTCTGTATTTCCAAAACACAGAAATTTTAGGGCTACATCTAGTAACATCTCTGAAAAATGTAATTTAAGAAATGGTAAAAAAGACTAGAGGTTAGTGTCTTAGTCATCTCTCTTTCCCTAGCATAGTACTATAGTTTACTGATTATGTAAATAAATAAGATTAAATTTCAGCTCTAATGAAGACTGAAGTGTGAGGAAGATATAGTTGGAATCCATTTTACTGAAGACTGCCTTTACAATGAGTCTGTTCTTATTTGTGTAAGTTATGACCATTTGACAAGAGTCCATGAGAAAGAGAATATGATAACCCTCTTGTCAATACCAAGGATGTGTCGATAATAGAAAAACTCTGTGCAGCCTGCCCTGGGAACAACAAAGCAGACAATACCCATTATCCATGTGTCATTTCCTGGTTGAGGACATAAAAACAGATCAGGGCAAAACCCAGTGCGTCTTTAAATTAGTGGCACAGATCGATGCCCATATTTCTCAGTGTCATGTTTCATTATGTTGAACTATTTATGTCATCGTAACCCAAGGCATCTTAATGCAACCTGACATCCAGGTTATGTTGCATTAAAAAAAATAAGAAGCTATTGCATTTTGTTAATGGGCTGGAAAACATTCCAAATCTCTCTTCTTTTTTTTTTTTTTTTCTGCTTGGAATAGGGTTGCCACATTGTGTGTATGTGGGGGGTACAGTTCTGTATTAAAGTTTGAAAGGTCAGACACCTTCAACCTAAGTCTGTCAAAAATATTCCTTTTGCTTGGCCTCTCACTCCTATTTTATGCCAGTAATAGAGGTTTCAAGATTAGTTTGGGGATGGTAAAATTGTTGTTCTTGATGGTGTTTAGAGATGACCACTTAAACTGGGGCAACTCTCCTCTAATTTTCCAAATTGAAATGGCACTCATTTTTTAAGATTCTACTTGAATGTTATGTCTTCCAATAAACTTTCCTTCTAACCACTTAGTTTTATTCTTTCTTTTCTGAACTTTCATAACAAGTTATTACTACTGATATGGCATATTTTTATATCCTAATAATATTATAGATTTTTGAGTATATATCTTAGCTCTTTCAAATATCCTACATTTCTTCAGGATAGGGACTAGTTTTATTACTGTAGTTTAGTGATTCTCTAATCTTCAGTGTCCATAAAAATAATTTAGAGACTGTTTAGAAATTTAGATCCTTGTCACAATACCAGAGACTTTGATATAGTAGGTCTGAAGTGGGAATCAGTAGTCTGCATTTGTACTAAAAAGCTGCAGGAGAGTAAATATCAAGAATACCAAACTTAGGTACTGATATAATTTTCAAATGGCTGAAAACCAAAGACAATGATATGACAAGAACATATCAAAAGCACTAGGAAAAATCAACACATTATCCATAGTGGAACAATAATATGAAAGATGGTTGATTTTCAGTCAGAAACAATGAAGGCCAGAAGACAATGGAATGGTTGTCTTTAAAGTGCTGAAAGAAGGAAAACAAAAACAAAAACTCTAGAATCCCCTAAAAAAGAAAGAAAGAAAGAAAGAAAACCCTAGAAGGAAAAACAAACAAACAAACAAACAAAAAACCACCAGAATCTATTTAAAGGATCTTCTGATCCTTTAAAAATGAGGGTGAAATAGACATTCGCAGATAAATGAAAGCTGAGAAAATTTGTTGCTGGCAGACCTGCACTATGAGAGATATTAAAGGAAATTCATCAAGCCAAAGGGAAATGATATCAGATAGAAATCTGGTTCCACAAGAAGAAATGAAAAGCACTAGCAATGGAAAGCATACAAATTAATATAGAAGACTCACTTTCAAATTTTCTTTTCTTAATTTCTTTAGAGGGCAAATAAACTCTTTAAAGCAAAAGTGACATCATTATAAGGTAAAGCTAAATAAAACACATGACAATAATACTATAAAAGGTGGTGGTGTAATAAGAATAAACTGATTTTATGTAATATTGTAATGTGCCTGATTATGGCCAACTTAAAAGAAATGCCAAAAATGGAATGTTTATTTAAAAAATAATAAACTGATTTGATGTTCTTACATTTGTAAATTGCAAGTGTGAAGTGTGAGGTGGTAAAATATTAGTTCTAAGGATACTTTTATAAATTAAAGATACATATTATAATTCCTAGCATGCCAAGGAAAAGTAATAATAAGAAGTGTAGCGAAACAGTCAATAGAGGAAATAAAAAAGAATTCTAAAATGATTCAATTAACCTCTCAAAATGGCAAAAATAAAAACAAAACAGAGAAGTTAATAGAACATAAATAATATGATAGATTTAAACTCAAGCATATAAATAATTGTATTAAATGCAAATAAACTAAAAGTCAAGAGACAGAGATTGCCAGATTGGTTATAAAAGTAAAATATATACAGTCAACAAGTCATAATCTAAGTGTAAACAGGTTGAATACAATCATAGATAAATCATAGATAAGCAGAAATTCGTTTAGGATATACAGAATTGAAACAACATTAAAACCAACATGACTTAATTGACATTAACAGATCACCACACCCAACAACTGCAGAATAATATTATTTTCAAATGCACATGGAGCATTCATCAAGCTAGATCATATATCGATCCATAAAATCCATCTCATAAATTTCAAGAAATTGAAATCTTATAAAATATGTCTTCTGATCATGGTGGAATTAAATTAAAAATGCTTAACAATAAGAGGCATAGAAAAACCTCCAAATATTTCGAAATTGAAGAATACATTTCTAAATAACCCATATCAAAGAAGAAATTATAAGGAAATTAGGAAATGTTTTGAATTATGATAAAGGCCCTGAAAATCTTAAGATCTTGTGGACACAAAAAAGCACTAACCATAAAAAAACTAGGTTGACCTTGAATGTGTGAAATTAAAAAGCTTGACATTATCAAGTGAAGGTGTGGAACCACTGAAACCTTCACACGGTGATGGTGGGAATATTAAATGGTACAGATAGTCATTTGAGAAAACTGATTATTTTTCTTTTAAAGCTAGACACACACCTACCCCATGACCCAGTACTGTCATGCCTAACTGTGTATCTAAGTGGAATAACAACATTTGTCTATGAATGACATATAAGTATGTCATATGACTTTATTCATAGCAGTCAGAAACTGGAAACCACTCAGACATCTATCAATAAGACTATGGATAAACAAATCATGGTATATTCATTTAATGGGGTACTTACTACTCAGCAATAAAAATGAACAAACTGCTGAGGCCCAGAGACTGATCTCACAGACTTTATGCTGAGAGGAAAAAGCCAGTATACAAAAGTATACCCTATGTGACCCCATTTATTGAAGTTCTGGAACAGACAGAATTAATCTATGGGGACTGGAAGTCAAGATCAATGGTTACCTGGACCAGTCTGGGATTGACTGCTAAGGAGCCCAAGAAACCGGGGTGCAAGAAATGTTGTATATCTCCACTGGGATGAAGGCTACATGGGTGTATCTGTTTGTCAAAATTCATCAAAATAAGTATCTAAAATTTGTGCATTTTATCTCATGAAAACTCTACTTCAATAAAGCATCTTAATCACTTGAAAAGCATTTGGGCATACAAATTCCTGGCCTCATTTTGCAAAGACTCTGATTCAGTGGGTCTGTATGAGAACTAGTTAATCTGAATTTTTAGCAAGGGATCCTGGTTGATCCTAATGCCTGTGGTTCATCCGTTACACGCTTGAAGGTAGTAGTCAACATAATATTGGATGTCCAGAAGTGCTGATCACATTTTACAAAGGTAAACGAATTAATCATAACTTACAGTGAATTGGTTGTTGCTGAATTCTCAGTTTCAAAGGAAATACATTAAGCTTTTTTTCTTTTCTTTTTTTACTCCCAAATCTCAAGCTTTATGAGTTTCCTCCAAACCAGATAAAGCAAACTCATCCTTCATTCATGCCACAATACTTCCAGCATTTGCTTTTGCTAATGGGTTTTTTCCCACCAGAAAAGCCCCTCCTGGCCTGTCGGCCTTGTTTCCTCTCCTTGGAAAGCCCAGTGACATGAAACCCTTTCCAACTAGGCCTGTTGCTGGAATCAAACTAATAATGATCTCCCGTTTTTAAAACTCCTATAGTTCTTACTGCTTCATCTATTCAGTCTGGCACTTGCACACATACCAAACTGTACGGTTCTCTCTTTCCCATGTGGGTCTTTTCGATAATATTGTAAAAAAATATTAGTGAAATCACTCCTACTTCTTGGCTTCTCCTAGCTAGTCTTCCCCTCCCACCATGCTAAGTAAAACGAAAATATTCAATAGTTGTTTTTAAGTGAAGAACACAGGATTTGAGATTCAATGGGAGTTAGAATTCCAATGCTGGCATCCACAAACTTTGTGATGTTGGGAAACTTACTTGTCTTCATCTATAAAAATGAGAACAGTAATTCTTTCTTCATAAAGTTATTGCAAGGATTAAATGGAGTAAAGTACATAAGCCACTTAGCACACTGTCTCATGTTTTATAACCGTTAAGCAAATGGTTGTTGACAAGATTGTTGTTGCTGATATGCCATTATTGTGTAGTTGTGATATTATTATTTGTGTTGTTAAAGACCATACAATATTAAGACTGTAGGGGACTTTAGAATTATATAATCCAATCCATTTGTTCTTGTAATTAGAAAACTGAGGTCAGAGAGGAAGAACCTTTTGATTGGTTCTTTTGTCTTAAAAGAATAGTACTCAAATTTCAAAGTTTATGTTCTGATTTACATTATGTTGCAATTTTAATACCTATTTGCTATGTACAGATAATATTTTTCCATTAAAAGAGGAAAATACCTCCATGTAAATGAAAGCAGTTTATACCTAGATAAGAAATAGAATTACCCATTTGTTTTGTTTTGTTTTCTTATCTAGGTATAAACCGCTTTCTTTAATATACAGACCTTGAAAGATATAGGAGGGAAAGCCTCTGCCTACCGTGCTCTGACTGCCTGTATGTCAAACATAGATTCTCACATATTTACAAAGATTCAGGTCAACCTCAGTCAAAGAATCAATAATTGACTTGGTTACTAACTGTTCACCTTGTAACTGTGATCACAACACTCACAGTACATCTGCCCTATTTGGGTCATGTGCTCTTAGTTGGTTGCTTAATTCTTGACCAGAAAGTTAAATGTCTTGCCTTGAAATGTCCCACTTCCTGATTCAGAGCCCACCACAACTCACTAGTGAGCCTATTTCCTCAGCATCATTAAGGGTGCACAAATCGCCATATTGAGAGGAAGTCTATATGGAAATTTGCAAATGGTGAGAGAAAGAGAGGAGAGAGGTAGGATCTGGTGCATGAAAGATAGAAGTTTTAGATACTGAGTCTCTAAGAATGAATGAATTAGGGTCTGGGAAAGTGGATGCCCTGAGACCAGTGTGCATAAGGTACGAAGGGCCAGTAGCTGTCCTGTCTTCACTACAGCACTCATCCCATTTTCCTCTGGAACGTTGGGCAGATTTTTTAAAAGTCAATGAACTCCCGGGTGGTGCTGCAGTCACCGCCCTGTTTCTTTTCCCTCGCCTTGGGTCTCCCTGGGTGTCTGTGGTTAAGTGCTCTAAGAGCTGCTGATTATTGTGATTTCCTTTAACCAGCTCAACACATTCTTTGCTTTTCAGTTGTTGATGTCAGTCCTAATGTGTTGGGCTAAACACATTGGAACTTGTTAAGATTCTCCAAATAGCTTCTTTGTGCTGGAGAAATCACACCACTGACAGGCCCTCCTCTCTGGGCTCCCTGGAGTTTTTTATGCATGTGTTATGCCCCCTACTGTCCCCATCACTCTGTCTCACAGAGGAACTGACATTTAGAGCCAGAGCTCAGATACCAAAAACACATTATTTTTTAAAACTTCATTTCTTTCTATATTTCCCCCTTAGTCCATTCAAATGCTGAACGTAATAAAGTTGCCAAAACTCTCCCTCCATTGGAGTGAAAACCATTCATTTGTCGTCTCAATTTAAGATTCCTGACTCCAAATAGAAGGATATTCTCTGTGGACGTAATGGGACATTTAGCAATTCATTCATTTTCTTCACATGCTACTTATTTAGGCGCTCAGCGGTTGGCGGCTTTGATGTGGAGTGGTGAAATTATAAAGACATTACATATCATAAAAATATAAATGAAAGAAAACACAGACCCTCTTTTATATCAGGCTAAATTGACTGCTGTCATATTAAGGGTATTTTGTTTTATAAATTATACCCGTTTCAAGGTATTCCCTTGAGTGAGTCACTACTTTGTCTTTTATTTCCTTTTTCTTCCTTCCTTTCTTTTTTTTTTTTTAAACAAAATAGGCTTTTTCTTTCCAGTATATTGATGCAAAGAACTACAAAGGGCTCCAGTATAGAAATTAATGTCTCTGATACCAAACTTCATTTGGAATCTGCCATATTGGGCCAGTAAGGCAGTCATGTCATGCATGACTTATCAATTCTAACTAACATTGTTGTATGTTGAACATAACAAAAGAGCTTTGGAATAAAACCAAATTCATGAATTATATTCTTCAACATTTAGTTTCTTGAAAAAGGTCCCCAAGTATGACTACCTGTCTTAGTCAGTTTGGGCTGCTATGACAAAATACCACCGACTTGGTGGCTTATAAACAACAGACATTTCCTTCTCACAGTTCCAGAGGATGGAAGTCCAAGATCAGGCTGCCAGCCTTGTTGATTGAGGGCCCTCTTTGGAGTGGCAGACTTCTCCTTGGATCCTCACATGGCAACTCTGTCAGCCCTCTTTTATAAGGACATGAATCCCATTCAGAAGAGCTCCACTCATGGCCTAATCACCTCCCCAAGACCTCACCTCCTAGTATCTTCTCTTTGGAGGTTATGTTTCCAACACAGGAATTTTGAAGGGACACAAATATTTATACTATAGCACTAGCTCTTTAATATTTGCTTTATAAAGCTAAGATTGCTAATACTAATAACTCCTTCAATAATCTACTCTGTGCCTGTCCTTCATAATTGCACTTAATCCTATTTCCAGGTTTGCTCCCTGCTGGGCGGACATGGCCAGCAAGGAGCTCTAAGGTGAAAGGCAGAGCCACCTGAACCAGGGGTGTCACAGGGACCATGTGTGGGGTTGTCCTGTACATAGGATCAGGTAAGGGACCTTTTTTTGTTCCTGCTGGAAAGACATGAAATTGAGTTTGTCAAGCAGATGAAGGAGCTGGGAGAGAGTTGTGGGGTCATGGATGTCAAAGTACAGAAGAGAGAATGAAGGTAAAGATTCAGCTGAGAGATGCTAGGTCAGAAGGAATGAGGGGAATAGGAGAAATTCTAAGGCCACCATAAGGTGCAAAAGCAAAGATGGGCTTTTTTGTGAACGGTCTGAGATAAAATTAGGTGCAAGATCTTTCTCATTGCTTATTATTTTTAAATGTTAGAAACTCTCTTATTATTGACGTGAGTTGGCTGTCATCACTAGCCAAGAATAATGCCATTTAGGAGTAAGTGTGTCCTGTGATTTTATGATTTGACTTATTATTTTGTTTAGGCTTCAAGACAGACTTATTAGTATTACAGTGTTCAGTGAGAAATAACAGGTTTCTCCTCTCCGTTCCTTCCCTTCCTTTTGAATGGATCACGTCTTATGTTGCATTCTCAAATAAAAGTCTACCCAACTCCTCAGTTTATTGAACTGAAATTACCTTGGTGTTTTTCAGCCTGTGCCTTGGGGTTCAGAGGTGGTTCATCACCGGGGAGTTTCTCCTAGTGACAGACTCCCAATGAATACCCACTTGACTCCCAGCCTGAACTCCTGTCCTTGGGCCATATGGCCCTTGGCTTAGAGGTAAGGGCCATGATGGCTTAGACACCCTCACCCCTCTCCCCTCTGCCTTGTTAGAGCTTATCTGGTAACTTTGGCAATGATTTGCAAATTACAGTGTAATAAGTTCTTAATCCAGTTTTATTTTAACATCTTCATTAATTATATGGAAGAAGGAGACAACCACCCGCTAATTAAATTTTCAGATGTTGCTAAATTGGGAGGAGTTGCAAACCCAGCCGAGAGCCAAAATGCAACATAAACGAACCTGGAGAAGTTAAGGGGAAGTGCAGGTAGAGGATCAGAATGAGGTTAAAATTAGAAACAAAAACATGGAGGTTATCTCGAAAGGAGATGTGGCAGCTCTGTAAACTCAGGGGTGGGGAGCAGCCTCGGGGAGCTAGGCAGATCATGGACTGTGATGGAGCAAAGGCAGGAGGCTCAGGGTGCCAGGGTGCCAGATTTCCATTTTCTCCTCCCAGAAAGGAGCCCTGGCTCCAGTCTGGTAGCCGTGTCTGATAGACTTCAGGCCTGATGCTTTTGGTCACCATGGCCTGTGTATATAACGAGAGGGAGCATGCCAGCCACTCAGGAGGTTTGCAAAGATTTGTTTCTCGCATTCCTCACAGTTCCTTGTCCCTGCCTGGGCACAGGGCAGATGCTAAAGATTAAATTAATTAAAGTATGTGAAAATGGTTTAGAAAAAAATAAAAAACACTATGGGAAGAGAAAAGATTGTTTTTCTTTACAGCAATGATAATTATTATCAATCTTTGTTAAGTTAAATTTAATTGAAGTTGATTAGGGGGAAAAGTGGCATATGTGGGCAAAGAGAGCAGAAAAGAAACAACAGCCAGAATGATTAGCGTGGGTTTCTCCTAACCGCACTTGCTCCATTTCTAGGGACATTACTTAGGTTGCTAGGAGGCTGAGGCCCTTTGATGACAGTGACAGACCTCTGTCCCAGGAGAGAACACCAGAGGTGCTTTTATTAGCCTCTTGAGGACAGGTTATGTGGAGAATTCAGTTAGGAGGAGTGGCTGCTGGGGCCAAGGTGGAACATTTGAACACATTTGATCATCGCCCTCACATGAAGGAAACGTTTTTGACTCCCTCACCCTACTCACGATGGCTTCCCAGCTTTAGTCACATTGACCTTCAGTCAAGTCCCCATTGTGGACACATAGCCTCACTGCAGCATAACTGTATAATTCAAGCCATGCACATTCATTCCTGGCCTCAGCCACCAAATATTACCACAGATGCTACTGTGACCCCTGATTAGCATCTCTTCAACTACATGCCATTGGTTACAAAGGATGCTAAATGAATGAGTCTGTGAAAGGGATTCTCAGGGCATCCCATCTCCAGAGCTGGATAAAACCCTGAAAGATAGTCCTTGTCTTACTAAAAGGAAGAAGAAATTTCATCATATGGAAAAATAGCAGAATCATTAAGATTTTCTCTTCCTACAGTAGAGTTTTATTTTCTTCCCTATACTAGACTCTGATAGGCCATGGAATATTGCTTCTCTTTTCCTTGTATCTTCGGCAATGACTAACAGAGGGTAAACACAAAAAGGGAACTCAGTAACTGACGGATGGCATTTTAGAAAATTAGTGCTTCTCCCAAGTGCCTACTTACCCCCATTTAGGGGGGGAAAAAGGACAAATACGCTACCTTTTACAACTCTCTATAAGTAACGAAAGGCTGTAGGTAAATAAGACACATCATTTTAGTCCAATATAAGGAAGGTAGATCTTCCACAGAAAGCATCAGGTAGATGGCTCTGCTGAGAAAACATTGGCTTTTGTCACCTCCGGCTCCTACCTGGTAAGTCAGGAAGTGGAAGAAATGAAAATAGCCAACTAATAAGTTTCGGATTATATGGAAAGAGGCTAATTGGTCTTTCACCTTACTTTCCTTGTCATTCCTTCAGGGATTAGGTTAAGTCTCTGTATATGTTTCATCAGGGAGCCATCGGGATTATACCTCGCCTCTCTGTCTATCATGCTGACAGCACCTGTAATGTTGACTCGATTTTGATAAGCCCTACCACTTGTCACGCAACATCTTTTAGTCAAAACAGGTATATAATTTATGGCGCCCAAAGCAGTTGTTAGTGTAAAAGAATTAACTAGGAAGGAGGCATGTGCACTAGGACAGTCACTGAATCCTTAAGTGGCTATTCCAGCCTACTTTATGGGGATTGGGTTTTTTTCCTTTGCAGTTCCTGAGCAAAGGATAGACACATTTGTCATTCAGCATGGTGTCATTTCCCACTTAGGAAAGAAAAACTTAAAAAAAACAAAGACTACCTTAAGTTAAAAAACAAACAAAAAAAAAAATAGAGCTAAGGTTTGGCAGTGAGCCTGGGGAGTCAGCATCCAGGGAGATGCCTGTTGAGTGAAGGACAGGATGAGGGTGAGTTGCAGGGGTGGTGATAGATTTGGGGTATCAGGTGGAATGAGGCACAGTAGGAGTTGAGGCTGGTTAGGGTTGTCAGGATAACTACTCTCAGGATAGCTAGTGGGACACTTTCTCTGGAAGTTGCTGGCTAAGATGGAATATGAAGCTTGAGTCAATCTCTGGAAGATATCAGGACAAGCATCTGTAGGGTTTTCTGTTTCCAAGGATGATCAAGCATAGCCAGTGTTTAGGCTCTGAGGTTCTGCAGGGTGGGACAGCATCTCCCAACTGACCCAGGTATTTAAGCTTGAATTGTGTTCCCCCCCAAAAGATATATGACCTTATTTGGAGATCAGGTCTTTCACAGAAGTAATCAAGTTAAAATGAGGTTCTTAGGGTAAACCCTAAATCAATGCGACTGGTGTCTTTATTATATTATCCCTTATATTAAAAAGGGGGAATCTGGGCACAGAAACTTGCACATAGAAAAACATCATGTAAAGATGAAGGTAGAGGTTAAGGTGATGTGACAACAAGCCAAGGAACACCAAAGATTATTAATGAACCTCTGGAAGGTAAGGGAGAGGCATGAAACAGATTCTCCCTCAGAACCCCCAGAAGGAACCAATCTTGTGGCATCTTGATCTCAGACTTGTGGCTTCCAGAATGGTGAGAAAACAAATTTCTATTGTTTAAACCACCAGGTTTGTGGCACTTTGTTACAGCAGGCTTAGGAACCTAATACACCAGGAAAGGTCAGCCACCCTCACCTGAAAGAACCCATGGCTCTCAGGAAGTCACACTGGCCCAGCAGTTGCAATTCCGAAAGGGAGATACGATGTTCTTCACTCGAACAGAAATTTGTAGAGTCTGTCTGCAAGAAGAATCGGTGGTATTCAGACTTGTTCTTTAACTAGCATTTGAGAGAGATTAAGTAATTCAGCCAAAGCCTACAGAGAATACATGGTGGTAGGGGGCTAAGATCCAGCCCTCCTCTGTGAGGTTCTCTATCTGAAAGTAATGCTCAATGATAATGTCAGGATGCACAGTAGGCTGTTAGGGGAGTTCTTCTAGGGATCGGTCTCCCACTTTTCAACCCTTCCCCTTGAGATGGCTCTCACATCACTCTACATTCATCTCAACTTTTTCAGGCTCTTTTGATCTCTAGACAAGAGAATTCTTCTAGGCACGAATCGTTTGTCAAACTTCCTCAGGAATGAAGCTTCTCACATAAGTAAATGTTCTAGGTTCCTGATACTCATCCTTAAAGTTGCTGTATTAATCTTTAAAAAATGTAACAAGTGGGATTATTTCTAAAATAGATCATGCAAGCTTAGACAGATATTCTTATTTCCTTAAGCACCATTTAAGTTATCACAATGGTTTAAGATCATTATTACTAATACCGATACACTCTGCTATAACACAGAGAGGTTTTCTCTGTTTTTATGCCCCAAGCAATATCTAAACCGCTGTACTCTGTAAGGTTTTCAGTGAGAGAGTGTGGGAAAATATTGTAGTTATCCACTGCTGCATAATGAATGACCTCAAACTTAGTAGCTTAAAACCACAATTTATTATTTCTCTCAATTCTGTTCATCAGGAATTCAGGCAGAGCTCAACTGGGCAATTGCTTTACATCACATAATGATGAGCAGGATCATTCACGCTGTTGCTTTTAGCTGAGAGCTTGGCTGTGGCTGGGACATCTAAGATGGAACATCATCCTCCGGAGCCTCTCGCCTTTTTGTACTTGTTAACAGCATGGTGGGCGGACTCCAAAAGTAAAGACACAAAGGCTGCCAGTCCTCTTAAGCTCTCTGGGGTCAAGCATTCCAGAATAATACTGCCACATTCTGTTACGCAAAGCAATTCCCAATGCCATCACAAGTTTAATGAGAAAGAGGGTGGTCTCCGATTTTTAGTGTGAGAAGTGATAAGCTTTATTAAAAAAAAAAAATAGAGGACTTCTGGTAATCATATTTCAAGATGGTGTAGATAAAATCTACACCAGCAAATTACCTAGGAACCTCTTCCTTTGCCAGTGTGGAGATTAAAGTTACCGAGTACCACGTTTTAATAGCTGTGTTGCCAGGTCTGATAGATATCTTTGGATCCTGAAATTTAGGCTTGTAGCCCAAGTGAGATCTATCTTTCTCTTTTTTTAAAGAATCTAAATCATCATACAAGGAAACTGAGGTGATAAAGACAAAATTCTTATTACCTAACTAGAAGTCTAGAACCCAAAAAAAGAACAAACCCCAAAAGTCTCCCTTGTTCCCAAGACCTGGAAGGGGATAGCAGCTGTAGGGAGACAAAACATTTCCCTTCTAAGTACTCTTATTTCTGCTTCACATCTCCTTTGGAGGGAGTCATCACCTGTCACTTTTTTGTGCAATGACCATGTATGTTTTTAGTCAAATCTTACACATGCTTTTCATTTATGGTTTTGAATTTTCTGTGAGAAACTGGGAAATGACCTTATATAATGTGCCCAAATAAAAAGTGAAGTAAACTCTAGAAATGAGAAAAGATCACCTTCCATGAGAAGGAACATCATGACTAAACATTTTGAAATTTATTTTGGCTATTGGGATTATTTTAGTTTCTTCCTAGATTCTCATATATGTTCTAGACTACTATTCCTTTACATTGTGCTCATCTTTAGGATCAGTGGGACAGTTTTTGAAAAACACATATTTCTGGGTGCACATCAGTATCTTATTAGATTTCAGGGTTTGGGGGGATTGGGCCTAGCACTAAAGGGAAAGAGAAAAAAGCAAAGAAGGCAGAGGAAAGAGAGTGATTTTATTCTGAAGATATAGGAAGAGATCCATATTTTATTTTTCTGTATTTCAGAAGTTGGAGAGTGAAATACAGTAGTTGGTCAAAGTTTTGATGGAACAGGTCCCCAACAATGTATCAGATGTAAGTTCACAGAGGTGGGAAAAGCCCATGAAGAGGAAGTACTGATCTGCTGTAAGGCAGGTATAGGTGGAACCATGATAGGATTGGCTTGGGAGTGGTCAAGGGTATGTACTGGCAAGGAAAAGAAGAAAATGTTTGGCTTAAAGAATAGGGTAATTATAGAGAACAGTTGCTTATCAAACAAACAAACAAAACAAAAACCAAGGTATGTGAACTGTGTTGGGGAGGCAGGCAACTTCCTCCAAGGTAAGCTGTTTCAGACCACAGGAACAAGACTGAAGTTGGCACCAATGGTGCCAATTCCTTCTTGGTAACATCAAAATCAGGCTTAATCTCCCTGTAATGGCCTCTACTGCTGAAGTTGTTTATGTGGCAATTCTCAGGAGTGGTTTTATGCTCCTCCTTTTCAGCATTTCCTGATCAACTGAGCTTCAGAACACCAGTTGGATCATGGTGAGGACATAAAGGATCTCCAGACCTAAATTCTGATGCCTCTCAAAGTAGCAAGAATCATTTTTTTGGTTAATAATATTTAGCAGTCAGAGTAGAGTAGCTGGCCATTTTTGGTGAGGCAGAGATTGAAAAGAAGGGGATGAGCACAGATGTGGAAGACTTGACATTGTTACCTGTTGATGTTGGTAACGGCCCATGAATTTAGAATGATAGAGACGAAGGCATCTCAGAAATTACAGATGAAGAAACTGAAGGCAAGAGAGTAGTTACTTCTTGATTCTTCAGAGAGAATTCACAATGGAATTAGAATAAGACCTCAGTACTCCTAGCTATGAGCCAAGGCTTTTCCCTCTGCAATAGTCTCTTTGAACCTCAGCCACCATCATGTGTTTATAAAAAGCTGTTGAAATATCATGTTAGGGCAAGGGAGATGGAGGGAGTGTTTAGATTCCCATTTCACTAACTCAGTTTGACAGGGAGTCATCTTTGGCTTTATTTTAAGTTGTAAAGTTGACCTAATTGCCTCTATAGTTGTTTTCATAGATTTTAATCACCAATGGTGGTAGCATGTTAATGTGAGGAACACCCATCTTTCAATTGTCTGAAGATATTCAGTAAGTGTGGAAAATGAACTTCTCTGAAATTCTCTTCTTTCTTGGTTGAAGAAGAGCTCGAGATTATGGATAGGTATATTTGGCATGCAGAATGTTACAAGCAAAGAGTTATACATGAGGCTGTGTATTTTGAGGGGTGGTTTAGATATAGTTCATCTTATGCATTGAGTTTCTAAACCTAATTTCTAAATTCTAAATTTCTAAGCTATCACTAAAGTTTGTGTGCTGATTATAAGCTACATGCACCATCTGTGTTGGCTTGAGATATTTGGGAGGGCCTCACCAAGGAGGCAAGACTCAAATATCAACGGTATAATAAAAAGAGTGAGGTATGTCCAGGGAGTTTTTGAAATAATGAGAGTATTTTGTCTTTTTTGCTAGATGGAGGATATATAGATGTTTGTTTTATTATGCTTTATAATCTATAGATACTTTATTCTTTTGTATCTACTCAATATTTTATCGCCCTCTCAAAATAAAACAAAACAGAAGAAATTTTCAGTGGGAAGAATAAGGGAAGTAGTTTATATGGGTCTATGAGCCAGCTATTTGAATAAAAGGTGAGGACCCCGAAGTGGGGAAAAAAGGGATTGAAGAGCAAAGTGAGAGACAAGACAGAGCAGGAACTAATAGGTGAGGAGGCATACTAGGTGTCAAGTACAAAGCATCTGAAAATGCCTTGTATATTTTGAGCTCTGACCTGAGATGGTGAAATTTAATTGCAAGATAATATGATAAGTCAAGAGCAGCAGATTTTTAGCAACAAGTCAATAGTAAATATTCTAGCCTTTGCAGACCATACTGTCTGTGCTGTAACTATTGAACTCTGCCTTTGTAAAGTGTAAGCAGCCACACACAATATATAAACAAAAGGGTACATCTGTGCTCCAAAAAACTGTATTGATAAACACTAAAATTTGAATAATTTTTTATACCATAAAATATTATTTTTAATTTTTTTCCAAATAGTTAAAATCACTTAGCTCATAGGAAGTACAAAAACAGGGTCAGATTTGGCCCACGGGTTGTAGTTTTTCTACCCCTAAGTTAAGTGGCTATGATGCAATAAAGTAGTGAAACTGAGTGTATAGTTTGAAATATTAATTTTATCTACATTAACTTCTTATCTCCATCTTTATTCTCTCCTTTAAGATTCAGCTTAATTTAGGTGCCTGGGTGGCTCAGTCAGTTGGGTGTCTGCCTTCAGCTTGCGTCATGATCGTGGGGTCCTAGCATCCAATCTGGTGCTGGGCTTCTTGCTCGAGAGGGAGCCTGCTTCTCCCTCTCTCTCTGCCCCTCCCCCCTGCTCATGTGAGAGTGCAGCGCCCATACGCTCTCTCTCAAATAAATAAATAAATAATATATTTTTAAAAAAAGATTCAGCTTAATTTTTTAAAAAGATTTTATTTATTTATTTGACAGAGAAGAGATCACAAGTAGGCAGAGAGGCCGGCAGAGAGAGAGGGAAGCAGGCTCTCTTCCAAGCAGAGAGCCCGATGCAGGACTCAATCCCAGGACCCCGAGATTATGACCTGAGCCGAAAGCAGCGGCTTAACCCACTGAGCCACCCAGGGGCCCTCAGCTTAATTTTTTGACTTGATTCTTTTAGAGAAATTTCAGATTTCCGACAAAATTGAGAAGGAGGTACAAAGATTTCCCTTATAACCTCTGCCCCTACATATGCACAGCCTTCCCCATTGTTAACCTCACTCACTGGAGTGGTACTTTTCTTTTTGTAATCACGGGTGAAGCTACACTGACATATCATAATCACCAAAGTCCATAGTTTACCATTGGATTCACTCCTGTTATATACTCTGTGGATCTGGATAAATGTATAATGATATAAATCCATCACTGTAATATCATACAGAATAGTTTTACTGCCCTAAAAATCCTCTATGCTCTATTCCTCTCTTTTACTTGCCATCCTTTGCAATCACTGATCTTTTTATTGTTTCCAAAGTTTTGCTTTTTAAAGAATGTCATATAGTTGAAATCATACAGTATGTAGCCTTTTCTGATAGGCTGCTTTCTCTTAATAATATGTATTTAAGGTTCCTCCATGTTTTCTCATGGCTTGATAGCTTATCATGTTTTAATGCTGCATAATATTCCATTGTCTGGATGTCCCACAGTTTATTTACCCATTGACCTACTAAAGGGCATCTTGGTTGCTCCCAAATTTGGGCAGTTGTGAATAAAGCTGCTACAACCATCTATGTGCAGGTTTTTATGTGGATGTTAAATATTCAACTCCTTTCGGTAAATATAAAGCATCACCATTGCTGGATCATATGGGAAGAGTTTGGTTTTGTAAGAAACCACCAAGCCAAACTGTCTTCCAAAATGGATATAACATTTTACATTCCCACCAGCAATGAATGAGAGTTCCCTCAACATCCTCCCCAGAATTTGGGGTTCAGATTTTGGTCCTTCTAATAGCTGTGAAGTGGTGTCCTATTGTTGTTTTACTTTACATTTCCCTGATGGCATAGGATTTAGAGAAACTTTTCATATGCTATTTGCCATCTATATGTCTTTTTGGGTGAGGAGTCTGCTAAAGTCTTTCTCATTTTTTGATTGGGTTGTTTGTTTTCTTATTGTTAGCTTTTAAGAGTTCTTTGCACATTTTGGAGAACAGTCCTTTATCTGATGTGTTTTTGCAAATATTTTCTCCAATTTGCAAATATTTTTGTCCAATGATATTGAGATTGCCTTTCAGAGAGCAGAAGTTTTTAATTTTAATGAGGACCCTCTTATCAATTATTTATTTTATGGATCATGTCTTTTGGTGTTCTATCTAGAAAGGCATCACTGTACACACCCAAGGTCATCTAGGTTTTCTCCTGTGTTAACTTCTAGTTTTATAGTTTTGCATTTTATGTAAACCTAAGGCTTATGGTCCACTTTGAGTTAATTTTTGTGAAGGAGTAGGGTCTTGTCTAGATTCCTTTTTTTTTTTTTTTGCATGTGCATGTCCAGTTTTTCAACAAGCACCACTTGCTGAAAAAAACTATTTTTTTTTAAAGATTTTATTTATTCACCTGACAGAGAGAGATCACAAGCAGACGGAGAGGCAGGCAGAGAGAGAGAGAGGGAAGCAAGCTCCCTGCTGAGCAGAGAGCCCGATGCGGGACTCGATCCCAGGACCCTGAGATCATGACCTGAGCTGAAGGCAGCGGCCCAACCCACTGAGCCACCCAGGCGCCCCTGAAAAAACTATTTTTGCTCTGTTGTATCGGCTTTGCTTCTTTGTGAAGATCAGTTGACTGTATTTATGGGGGTCTATTTCTGGGATCTTCACTTTGTTCCACTGATCTATTTGTCTATTCATTTACCAATACCACACTGTCTTGATTACTGTAGCTTTATAGGAAGCCTTGAAGTTAGGTAGTGTCGTCCCTCCAACTTTCTTCTCCTTCAAGATTGTGCAGACTATTCTGAGTCTTTTACATCTCATATAAACTTTCAAATCAATTTGTTAATATATGTTGAATAACTTACTTGGATTTTAAGACCGCATTGAAACTATAGATCAAATTGGGAAGAAATGACATCTTGACTACCTTGAGTCTATTCATCAACACAAAATATCTCTCAATCTCTTTAATTCTTTGATTTCATTCATCAGAATTTTATAGTTTTCCTCATATAGATCTTGCATATATTTTGTTAGATTTGTATCTAAATATTTCATTTTTGAGGATGTTAATATAAATATAAATTAATATAAATATAAGTATTTTTAATTTCAAATTCCACTTGCTCTTTATTGGCATATAGGAAAGTAATTGACTTTTGTATATTAACCTTGTATCCTGCAAGGATAATTACTATTTGTTATAATTACTTATTAGTTCCAGGAGAGGTTTTTTTGGTTGATTCTTTCAGATTTCTACATAGACCATCATGTTATCTGTGAATAAAGACAGTTTTATATCTTCCCTCTTCCATCCCAATCTGTATGGCATTTATTTTATTTTCTTGACTTACCACATTAGCAAGGACTTTCAGGACAATGTTGAAAAGGAGTGATGAGAGAGAACATCCTTGCCTTGTACCTGATCTTAGTTGGAAAGCTTCAAGTTTCTCACCATTAAGTGTGAGGGTAACTGTAGGTTTTTTGTAGATAGTCTTTAACAAGTTGAGAAAGTTTCCATCTATTCCTAATTTGCTGAGAGTTTTTATCATGAATGAGTTTGGATCAGTTCAATGTTTACTTTTCTCCAACACACCATGATCTTTCCTTAGGAACAAATAAATTCCAACTAATTGTGTGTGTATGTGTCTGTCTGTTTTCATTCAATGCTTATAGCCTTGTGACATATCTTAGTATTGAGACCCAGACAAAGTGTTATCCTTTCTTATTTCCCTCAAAGTGCCTAGCACAGTGCTTAATACGTAGCCTGTGGTCTATAACTATTTGACTTAATGCATGAAAGAATAAATAAAATTGGAATTCATCCTGAAATTATCAAATTAATTCTTCCTTAATGGTTGAGTACAAAGTGTACCAGAATTATACTAAACTTATAAGTTAATCAATATAAATTACAGGAGTTCACACTTAATACAAATTAACAGCATTTAGAATGTAGGTGAGTTCATTTTATAGTGATACTTGCAAATAAAACAGATCTATGTTCGAATTACAGTCCAATTAATCACATCCTATGTATCATTCAGTGTCCTGTCAGAAAAAATAACCAAGCCATTCTATGTATTCCAAACAGAGAAAAACAGTGTAGAAATATAATTTGCAGGCTTTCTGCTATGACAGTAGGGAAGAGAGTATATGAAAGCAAATGGGAACTGAGGGATAAGAGATACTCATGGCAGAGTTCACCCTGTGACTCCTCAGCATCCAGATACACCCCCTTCTGCTGTAGTCAAATATTTGTATAATGGTAATAAAATCGTCTTGCTTCCACCTAAGAGACTAACCCTCATACTAATAAAGGTATGCATACCCTCTCCTAAAAAGCAGAGACACCAAATCCTATCTATGTCTATGTTTCGGTAACGTTAAACTAGCCAGAATTCCATCTGTATATTCTATAACCTGAAGATTAAATTCCCACAATTAACCATCACCAACTCTCCTTATATCAAGCTACAGAGGAAAGAGAGAGTAGAAAACTGACTGACACATACAAATATGTGCATAAAAAAGGAAATAGGTATGCTCTTATTGATCTCAATTCTGAAAATGAACATGGGTCTGTAGTTGATATTTATAACTTCTTATCTTACAGTCCATTCATCCCTTGCCTTTGCCCCCAGCCAGCATCTCAGTTTGTTACATTTCTTCCTCTGGTGGCAAACCCATATTTTATTTCCATAAGTCTTTATCTTTAGTAGTCCTGATTTTATTGGGCTGCTGTCGTTTTCATTTATTATTGAACTTAGATGTAGTAAGAGAGGCCTAATGCATAGGAATACATTGTCAGTACTAGAATCCCTGGAATCACAACCCCCCATCCCATCTCCACTTGGCACAGGGTAATCAACTCTGTGTTCTAGGGTCCCTCTCCCTCTGTTTTCCCCTGCTATCCCAACATGTGATAGGTTACTTTTCTTCCCTAATTAAACATTTTGAGCTGCGAGTCATTTGTAATGATTTATGGCAGCTGTGCTTTTGCCAATCTTACACAGTATTTTTCTTATTACTTAATTGTTTTAGCAGTGCTTCAGCCATTAGTTTCTGAGTTCTGAAAACAGGAAACAGAAGTCTTCTATTATAGACGCCTGCCTAATTAGCTCAGAGGCTGTCTAATGGGGGCTATTAAAAATGCAAATGAGGTGTGATCAAACAGTGAAAAGTTTGGTCCTGACAGAATATACTAATGCATTTCCACCCCCTTCAAAATATACCACAATCCTGAATGTAGATTTCTCCCTTCCTTACCATGTGAAATAGCTTTTTTAAAAAAAATTATTTATTTTTTTCAGTGTAACAGTATTCGTTGTTTTTGCACCACACCCAGTGCTCCATGCAATCCGAACCCACCACCTGGTTCCCCCAACCTCCCACCCCCCACCCCTTCAAAACCCTCAGACTGAGGTGAACCATGAGAGACTATGGACTCTGAAATAGCTTTTTTTGTGGTGATTGGATTCTTTCTTCCTCACTGGGCAGGGCTACAGTTTAAGAAAAGTACTTAGGGAAATCATTTTTATTTCCCACCCCTCAGTCTAAGGCAGTGGTTCTCAAACTTTAGTATGCCTCAGAATAACCTGGAGGGCTTATTAAAACAGATTCCTGAGACCACTCCCTGATTTTCAATTTGGTAGGTCTGGTAAGGGATCTAGGAACTTGCATTTGTAACCAGTTGCTAGGGAATGCCAGAGTCATGTAGTATTTGTCCTTTTGTGACTTTGTGATGTCCTCAGCTTCATCCACATTGCCACATACTATAGGATTTCCTTCTTTCTTAAGGCTGCATCCTCCCATGATATTCCACTGGACTGTTATACCACATCTTCTTTATGTATTCTTCTGTTGATAGACATTTAAGGTTGTTTCCACTTCTCAGCTATTGTGAATAATGCTTCAAGCAATGAATGTGGAAGTGCTAAGATCTCTTAAGATCCTGATTTCAATTCTTCTGGATACTCAGAAGCATGATTCCTGGGGTCATGTGGTAGTTCAGTTGTTAATTTGGGGGGGAGCCTCCATACTGTTTTCCATAGTGACTGTACAATTTTGCATTCCCACCAACAGTGCACAAGTGTTCCAATATCTGCATCTCCTTACCAACACTTATTGTCTTTTGTCTTTTTGATAATAGCCATTCTAATAGGTGGGAGGTGATATCTCATATATTAAGATGTCCATAATACCCGAAGTGCTCTGTAGATTCAATGCTTTTGTTATCAAAATCCCCAAAGTAGTTCCTACAGACATGGAAAAAGATAATTCTGTAGGGGTGCTTGGGTGGCTCAGTCGGTGAAGTGTCTGCCTTCAGCTCAGGTCATGATCCCAGGGTGCTGGGTCCTGGGCTCAAGGGTCCTGGGCTCAAGCCCCACGTGAGGCTCCCTGCTCAGGGGGAGCCTACTTCTCCCTTTCCTCCCTATTTGTGCTCTCTCGTATCATTACCTGTCTCTCTCTCTCTCAAATAAATAAATAAAAATAAAATCTTTAAAAAATAACTCTATAAAATTCATATGGAACCACAAAAGTCTGAATAGCCAAAACAATCTTGAAAAAGAAGAATAAACCTGGATTCATCACACTTCTTGATTTCAAAATATGCCACAAAGCTATAGTAATTAAAACAGAATGGTACTGACATGAAGATAGACATATATATATATCTCAATAGAAGAGAATAGAGAGTCCAGAAATGCATATATATATATGATCAACTGATGTTCAACAATGGTGCCAAGAATACACAATGGGGAAAAGATAGTCTCTTCAACAAACAATGGTGGGAAAACAGGTTATCCACTTGTAAAAGAATGAGATTAGACCTATTAATCAATAAAATGAAAAGACAATCTGAAGAATGGGAGAAAATATGTAAGAAGCTCCTATGACTCAACAGCAAAAAAAGCTAATAACCTGATTTAGAAATGGGCTAAAGACTTTAGTGGACATTTCTCTAAAGAAGACATAAAGTGGCTAAAAGGTTATGAAAAGATGGCCAACATTGCTAATCACCAAAGAAATGTAACCCAAAGCCACAATAAGATGTCACATCACATCTATTGGGATGGCTTTTTCTTAATTAGCAACGAGAATGGCTTAGTTAAACCAAGTGTTGACTCATCTGAACAGCTTTTCTGACCCTCTGTCAACCCTAATCAGGGTTACATGCACATTCTCTAAGATTATATTATTGTCATATGACCTGGCACATCATGGTGGATCTAGGTTTTGTGGAGTCTGAAGCTTATATAATTTGAGGAATCTTTGTTATAAGAAATAATTTTAAGAATTAGTATAAAATTAAGTGAAGATCCCTGAAGTTTCTCAGTTAATTTGCTCTTACACTACCTTATCAGTTCTGGATATCTTCCTCATTAGATAGTGAGTTCTTTGTGGACTAGGATTAAATCTTCTTTGTCTCTGTGGTCCCATAACTTATGGTCCCCTGCCCTCATCTTGCTCCTAGCAGTGACCAAGGAGTTCCACTGCTTCTCTTTCTTCTTTCCTCTGTCTACTCATAGCTCAGGGCCTGATTATATTTGTACTCTTGAAAGAAAAGGATCTGAACAGGGCACTCTGCCCTGGTTATCCTTCTGCTACTCTCTATGGAAGCAGGTAGAAAGCGGAGGAAGAGGCCATGCTGGTGGCATTGTGCATGAGGGACATACAGCCTGTGGGACTTAGCCCAAGACCCTGAAGGAGGACATCAGCAATTAGTGTTCCAATGTTGGCCTCACAAAACAGTGTTCTCCAGATTTGACAAGCTATAGTCAAGTGCTTTCTTTTCATCTCTTCATTGGTGTGTTAATGAAAAAGAAGCATCCTATTGATTGTAGTTCTTAATGCTGCTGTTCACACCTCACCCAGTGGACTTGAATATTCTGAGAAGGGCTCCAGCTTGAAGGTGCCCTGGCTGCGAGCCACCACTCTCCAGGTCTCCTCGCCTCTGGCTGCTCCTTTGTGGCTAGAATACAAAATGAGGGAGAGGCAGTGTGGGCTACAGTCTGCAGGTAGTTGGGATGCTCTCACAGAAAGCCTGAACACCTCAATGGCTCCCAAGAAGTAGTATGCTTTCTCCCCTCAGTCTCCACCTCCAGAGTCTGGGCTCCTTCACTCTGACTCATGCTGAAGATCCTGCTTCCCTCATCAAACTGTTAGCTGGCCGGGGAGAGATTTCTCTTCTCTCCTGCCAATCAGATCTCACAGAGAACCCGAGTTGTGCTTTTAAGCAGAGGATTCCAAATCTCTCTGTCCTCACTGCTTCTTAACTATTCTGGATGGTTCGTGGGCTGCCAAGCCTATCGCAAAGGAAAAAGGAGCATGACAGACGTTGAGGGCATTTCTGTCACCACCACAACCATGGTGCTTGTTCCAGAATAAAGGACCGCAGGTGCCCTTGCTCCTGGATCACTTTTCTTGCCTGCCATGTGGTCTCTTGTCACTGGCTGCTCATCTTGCCACTTCTTCAATTCAGATGACCCTGATAGAACGTTATCCTTTAATTAGACAATTAGCACATCTCCACTGAACAGGATTTGTCCTTGTTGGGCTGGGGAAAGAAACTGCACATCATGGGGAAAAGAGGAAACACCAAGGCAATGTGTGGGAAGTGCAAAGAGAACTGGTTTGGCCTTTGTCAAGGGGCAGTGGTGGCACGGTTGGCAGCTTTCAGAGCTACCCTTCCCGGGCAGTGGCCGAGATCAGGTTCTTAACAGTTTGCAAACATACAGTGGTACTTGGGTTATTGAGGGAGGAACAGGTTGGACTGCTCCTTGGTGAGCTTATACTTCTGCCTCTCCTTTCCTTCGCCTCTTCAGGCTTTATAACACTGGCCATCATTCACGCTAGATTTCTTCTGTACTCATCCCAACACCAAATCCTCTCCCTGATGGACTGGTCCTGTATTGCTCAATTTCCCCAGCCCTTCTCGCTGGGCAGACACTGTCCTGAGCCGACAACCCCAGAGGTGTCAGAATACAGCTCCAAGGCGAGGCATAATCATAGCATAGAGACCCCCCACCTGTGTGGCCCCATGGGCTTCAGGGATGCTGACAATTACAGACCCTCAAAGACCAGGGGAGTATTCTTTCCGAAATGCGTCCAGGGTGAAAAAGACTAGTTTGGCACCTCTGTCTGGGGCTTTAAGAGTTATTTTTGTCCTTGAAGTCTAATAGCGGGTTATTGGTAATTATAGGAAAAAAAAAATGGAGTGGAAATAAGGGGTTTTTGAGGTTTTTTTTTCTGGTTCCAGTATTATTTTTTGAATTTCCTATTCAGTTAGATACAACTCCTGAGATCATGACCTCTATGATTATAGCAGAAAAAGGCCTCCATCATCCATGAGCCTATGATTTCTACTTTGTTTCTATCGCTCTAACTGGCATAATTTCTCTGGACACTGCAGAGAAAGGATGTTACCTAAATGCTTGTTTTGCAGGGTGCCATTTCCATGCATCAAGCTCACTTGCAGTTAAGGGCGCACGGGGGCCCAGAAGATCGCTCTTCATTGGTGTTTTATTCAGAGCACTCGGAATGTTTTTCTGTCCGATACTATCAGTGGCTCCCTACTGCCAACAGATTGAAAGCTCCCTCCTTAGCTGGGCCTTCCATTGCTTCCACAAGTGACTTGCACACCCTCTCTCAGTCACTCTGTCTCATTCATTCATTCATTCATTCTCCATTCATCCTAAACACAGATTCACTACCTCTTCTCATGTTGCAGAAGCTGTCCTTGGCTCTGGGGCTATGAAGAAGAATAAACAACACCTTCTTCTGCTGCTCTCAAAGGTCTAATAATGCCAAAGAAGACAAGAATGTAAGTTAAAACCACAAGAAGCACTGTCTGTGACAGTGAGGTAGATGTCTGTTTAGAGCTGAGCAGGAGCACAGAAAGGGAGGAGGAGCCCTGTCTCCCTCGGGAATAAGACTGGAGGAGAACCCAAGAGGTTTCACAGAGAAAGTGGCTCCACCCTGTTATCACACAGGTTTTGGGAAGCCATTTCAACTGGAAGCAGTATCCTGAGCAAAGCCAGAGGAATACCGACCAGAGTGTACTCAGGGAACTCTAAGCCAAAAATAGGTGACCAGAAAAAGGCTGGAAGGGAGGCGATGTCCTGAGTATATAGAGCAACACGCAGACTGTAGGAGACATTAACGGATGCTGTGTTGTGTATGCATGTGTGTGTGTGTGTGTGTGTGTGTGTGTGTGTTAAAGCCTATACTTGGGTAACAGTGTCTTGGGTGCCTAAAGGAGCAGCACAGTGATAAAGAATCCTTTAAACATGAAAAATATGAATAGCTTAGAAGACAGACAGCTAATTGACTTAGTCATGAACTGTGCAGTCCAAAACTTTCTGGCTCAATAGTCTCTGTACTGTGTATACAGTACAACCTCAGACAGACCTGCAAAGGTCACTAGTTATATCTGAGAGTCCCTGGGAAGTGATTCACGCACTAGCAGGACTGTCTCTCACCTCAGGGTCACCACATGACTCCTACCCATCTTTACCTTTCCTGCTCTGATGTCCTTGGATGTGTCCACGCCCACTGTCCTGTCCATTGTGGAGACACCAGCTTCAAGGGGTCTGGAGCTTCAGGCTTTGGTGATGCCAATCGAAAAGGGCCTGACTTGGAGGAAGGAAAGACCTGCCTCCAGGTCTGGGCTACACAAATCCCAAAGTATCTGAGCTAGAAACAGAGGCTCCAAGCTCTTCACAGCTGAGAAGGTGCACCACCCTCTGCCCCTTCCTGGAGCCCAGTAACCGGCGCTGGGTTCACATCAGGGGCAGAAGCTCTTTCTCTCCTCCCTCTCTCTCTCTCTGCTTCCTCCCCACCCAATGCCTTGTGTTTTTCGTAGTTAAATACAAGTGCTTCCAATTTGCTGCTTATTCTGACAGCAGTAAACACATATTGTTATAGACACGAAAGACCCATCTGTGCACTGGGAGCAAGGGATTTGAGCTCAGGAACTAACTGAAATCAGAAAATACTAGAAGAAGGCACAGAAATTCAAGTTGTAAAACCAGGATATAATTCTTGAAAAAAGAAGGAGAGATAATGTGGGAATGGTAGGAATCAGCTCAAAATGTATTAATTGATATCAACTTTGGTAATTAAAGAGACATGCAAATGCATATCTGGCAAGATATTAGAAATAAAACCCATAATTTTTAATTATAACTAACTATAGAATGTATAAGCAAATAGATTGTACCTGCAGAATCGAAGACAGAAAACCAGTACAGCAGCAAGAATGCCCAGACAAAAGGAAACTCGCAAGAAGATGGAATGAGTAAGGCAAGGTGCATGTTATGCCAATAATTACAAGTGCCTTAACATCAATATTAAAATTGATGACTTTCATATTGGGATAATGATATACCTCAGAGAAAAAATCACCTAAATAAGATGGCAAAGGAAGAAAAGTTAGAAATAAAAGGATGGGTAAAGAGAAGACAGGAAAATACAAAAAAGAAAATTAGTCCCAGAAATATTAATATCAGTTTATGTAAAATTATAGTAAAAAGCATTAAATAAAGGTCAAAAAGGGCCTATTGGTTATGAAAATAGTACTTTAAAAGACATTAACATAGTGTGAGGAAACAGACAACTGCTATACTAGAATCTTCTCTTGAATTCAGCTTGTCTCTGAAGGGGAGGAGAGAAATGGCACAGTCAATATTGGAGATATTTGTCAAGGGAAGTTTAAAATATGTAGTTTATTGAATTCTTTTCTTGAAAAACAGTTTTCATGTAGAACACTCAGAAAATAAAGAAAAGTAGTACAGAAGAAATCGTTTCCTATAATCTCAGAAGCCAAGGGCAGCTGCTCCTTTAAGAGACATTTTCCCTCTTGGAGAGCTGTGGTCTTGGGGAAAGCTTGCCCCCTATAAGGTCTAGGGCTTGTGGGGGCAGTAAGAAGGGAGAGTGTAAATATCCAAAAGGGAGAGGAGATGAGTGGTGAGCTGGATCACTGTTCTTCTCCTTTTCCCTTACCTAGACCCTCATATCTAGAAACTCAAGGATTTTGCTGCCCATTTCTTTCTTTTCCCCTGGAGCGCCTAATATGACTGAGAAGGGCACATCAATTCTATGAGGAGAGGAGAATGGGAAAAAGTAAGCACTGTGGTGCACAGAAGTCTTATTTTATTTTTTAAATAATAATAAGTTCTGATTTTAAAAAAGCCAGGGAACATATAAAGCTATCTGAGAAAAGAAGTCTGGGAAAGTAGCAAAGCCAAGGGGGAAGGAGAACAAGAAAAGGGAAAAACCTGAGGCCGCTCTAGTAGCTTTCTGTCCCAGTCCTTAGAGAAAAAGGAGAAGGAAGAGAAGAGGGCTGAGAAGGGAAGAAAGAACGTAGATAAAGATGGGCTTCTTGGGGCAAAAAGGATGGAAGACATAAACGGAGGAAAGAACTGTAGACAAGGAGCTTGGCTATCAAAGAAGCAAGACCAGTTCCTGGGAGGAAGAAACAATTGGCTAAGTAGTTCACATTGGCCAGGTGGGCGAGCAGCCCCAAAGGTAGCTTAAAAATAGTCTTGCTTGATTTTAGTGACTTCCACATTTGGTTAGCACGGGTCAATTCCCAGACCAAGAGTACTTTACTCAGAGGTCTGGGTGGTCCCCAGAGACCAGAGAAAGGGAGACTATGCTGAGTGGAGGGGGGGGTATTGCATTCCATAAAGAAGAAGGCAAATGTGAGTTTTTATGCCAATGGAAGCTCTCTCCAGCTAGAGATCAGCAAATATGGAGGAAAGGGGGCTTTTGAATTTATAGATTTTGTGCCAGCAGTTGTCTTAGAATAACAAATCAGTACTGTTTCTTTATGAATCTGGGATTGAGAATAGCAAGTACAGAGGTAGGAAATGTGGTAGGTGGGAAATATGGCTTAAATGTGCTTTCGGCTGTGTCTTCCAGATAATTATAAGGGAGCCTGCTTCTCCCCCACCCATGCCTGTCATCCTCAGTATTAAATTATGATGATGATGATGATTACTGGTAATTATGCCTTTCATGTATTTGGCATTTTCTACTTTCTAAAGTACTTGCACATGGATCCCTTCACCGTGAGCCTAGGAGACAGGAAGGGCAAGCACCGCTCCACCTGTCTGAGATGAAGAGTGAGGCTGCTGTTCCCTTGCCCTAGGTTACACATCTTGTTAGGGACCCCGGGCATTTAATGGTCTCTAGCTCTCTCTCAACCACATATTTGGTTCACTAGAAGGCTAGTTATTTCTTTCCACTTTTGAGGACATATACATGGGTACATATATTCCATACATCAAAAATTGAGTTGTTAGGGGCGCCTGGGTGGCTCAGTGGGTTGGGCCGCTGCCTTCGGCTCAGGTCATGATCTCAGGGTCCTGGGATCGAGTCCCGCATCGGGCTCTCTGCTCAGCAGGGAGCCTGCTTCCCTCTCTCTCTCTCTCTGCCTGCCTCTCTGTCTACTTGTGATCTCTGTCTGTCAAATAAACAAATAAAAAATCTTTTAAAAAAAATTGAGTTGTTATACTTTAAGTATATAGCTCTTAAGTTTAGAGTGTATCTCTCTATAGGATTCTCTTATACCTGTATCTATCTTATATGTAGAGTGTATCTCTCTACAACTATATCTATCTCTGTGTCTGTCTGTCTCCCACACACACACACACACACGCACACACACACACACACACACACACAGACTGAGATCCATATTCCGTTGTTCACTTATGGATTTCAAAGCATTTTCCAAATAACAAGACATTATCTCCTTTGTCAGTTATGATGGCTGGAAGTGTTGGCAGGCTTGTCTCAGCTCTCTGCTTCTTCTATGGATTACGGAGAGAAATCCAGGGATAGAACTGGTATCTGCATTACATTTAGGAAACCGGATATAGAAGTGTGTGCATGCAAGGTACCACCTGCCTCGCACCTTGGCCAACTGCTGCTCACTCTCCATGATCTGGAGCTAATCCCGAGGATTAAGTGAGCATCTGCTCCCTTTGCTGACAGCTGGGTGGGGCTGAGCCATAAACAGAGGGGGCGGATCAGGCTAAGGCAAACCAGCCAATGTGGAGAGGGCTGGGCTTCCCTGAGAGCCTTGGAGACTTGACCCTGACTGCTCTTGACCCTGCCCTCCTGCACCAGGTTCCATTCTGCCCACCTCTCAGCCTGGAAGTTGTGCAGGGTGGTGAAGAGCCAGAGTCAGACTGTCGGAGTTGGTACCTGCTCTGTGGCTCTGTGTGTACAATGTGACCTTGGGCGGACAGCCGGCTGTGGATAAGAGCCTCAGTTCCCTTATCCATGGGAGGGGACCATGGCAGTAATCCACTCCTGAGTCACAGTGCAGATGAGGTGAGATGTTCCCCTTACAAAGCCTTAGCTGTAGTCGCTGCTGGGATGCATAGCATCCTGCTGCTCCTTTCTCCCTCTCCTTTTTTTCCTTGCTCATCCTTTCAGCTCAAGTGCTACCTCCCAGTATTCTAGTACACACGGATGCTCCTTATCCTCTGCGACATCTTGCCTGGACTAGTTCTTTGGCATTCACCTTGTTAGGGTCATGCATTTATTTTTCTCTATTTCATGGATCTGAGTCTGTGAGTTTCTCCTGGGGAGAGTCTGTTTCAGGTCTTAGTTTTCTGTAGAAACACACACACACACACACACACACACACACACACACACACACCCTGTGTGGCAAGGAAGGGAGGGGAAGGACAAAAGAGAAATGAATGAAGACACAGTCTTTGTTTTAATCATCTCCAATGTTAGTTTTCTGCCCATACTTCCTCCTCCTTAGACAAAGCAGTCTTGGGGAGCTACACCTAACAGCACAAACTCAGCAGAAAGTCACTCAAGAGTAGAAAAAGCCCAGTTTTGTGATGAGACCAAGTAATGGGGGCAAAGCCAAAACCCCTCAGTCCTTTGGAGGCAGGGGGATTCTCATCTCCCCTTCCAGGCATGGAAAATGTAAGACTGCGTCTTGACCACTTTTCTGTGATGGAGTCTCTTCTCCCTGTAGATTCTACCTCTTCTTGAGACTTCTCCCAGAGATGGGAGATAGGCAGAGGACACATTGAAAGGTTGGGTTTGTTAAAGGGATGACAGTGTCTGAAGTTAGGGGAGGAGTTGAGAAGCACCACCAACTGGGTCCTAGGTACCAGCAAGAGCACTGGCCTGGCTCCTAGGCATTGGCTCTGGCTCAGGAGGCTACAGATCCCCATGGACCTAGGCAAGTGGCTTCCCCTCCCTGGTTTCAGCGCTTCATCTGGAAAAGGTAATCACCTAGGGTCCCCTCTAGCTCTGACATTAGGTAGCTTGCCACAGCCCCTACAGCCATCACTGCCTCCTCACAGCAGTTGGTATTTAAAATAATGGTGGTGAGTCATCTCAAAGCGATGACAAAAGAAGGTTGTTCTGATTTATTCCTCACAGTGCCTCCACATTCTGGAATCCTGAGAGCTAAGAGAGTCTGCAGAGCTGAACCTTCCAGATATCTGAACTTTATTCACTTTTCAACATTCAAACTGAACTTTGTTCTTAAGTTAAAAAAAAAATTAAACATATTTTCTTGGGCTTTTTTCATCCTATTTAATATTTTGTTCTACTTATATTTTATCTTCAGGAAAGAGGAGGGGGAGAACACCTTGCACTTCTCTGGATGACCTTGCTCCTCATTCTGAGCATGAATGCTGCTAGTGAAGGGAAACCCGCGGGAGCTCCTGAGCTCTGCCATGGGATTGAAATTTTCTCCCCACTGACCTTCTCCAGAGTCTTTCCTCACTCCCTTCAGTCACTGATGGGGTCACTGGGCAGAAACGAGAAGGGACATAGTTTTCATATGTGGAGTGTCAGGCCAGAGCAGGACAGGAATTCCTCAAGGTTAAGGAGCTGGTCAGTGGTACTGCTGGAGGAGAGCAAGCTCCTTTGCTTGTGAGCCAGTCTTGGAGGGCTCCAGATGCCAGCTTGCCTAATTTGCAATTCTGTATTTCCTTTTCAGAGGGTCTTAAGCCATCCAATTTAAGTTTCAAGGCTGAGTCCTTATTGACTTGATTAATAGTGTTGCCAGTGAAGACTACCTCATCATAGAACACACTGTATATCATATTTTCAAACTTCTCAGTCTAGAGAGAGTCTTTGGTGGGGTAAATAAATTAAAAACAGAAACAAAAACAAAACAAAACGAAAACGCAATCACCTACTATAGCGACCTAAGATCCTGTTCCTGCTTGTGTATCTGGAAGATACCTGGCCAGAATCATATATAAGCAGTTTCATTTTTCCTTTTTTCCCCACTCTCCTTCCCTCCATCCCTTCTCTTTATCTTTCTTCCTTTTTTCACTTCTTACCTCCCTTCTTCTCTTCTTCCTCCTTTCTCTCTTCTTCCCACTCTTTTTCTTCTTTTCTTCCTTGTTGCAGAGACTGTAATAGCATGAAGTTAATACCTGGGATATATTCATCTGTGATGCTGCTCTTACACTACTCTCTGCAGTCCAGAGACTACTTACTTCCTCATAGTCCTTTGTTGGCAGTTTCAGTACTCACCATCCATGGTAGAGAGTGAGAACTTGGTTGCCACCATGTGGTCCAAGAGCCAGGCTCAGCCCAAAGTGCAACAGAGAGGTGGCCTCTTAAGATTGTAAAAGAGGCAAAACTTATATCCTGAAATGATGGCATCTTCCTTAGGAAAATAGGATCTTCTATGTACCATGTATCCCTTTTTATCCAACTCATGTGAAAAGAAAAGTATATACTTGGAATATGTGATCATAGGTTGTGGTAGATTTATAGTGTTTCAATTTAGCTAGGTTGAATTCCATTTCCATAAGAAGATTCTTATGGGAGATGTGTTGGGCCAAAGGGAAAGAGAAATCGTTTAGTATCTCATACACTTGGTCATTCTCTGTTGACTCTCCTGTGGTTCTAAACAATTGATGGATCTGCAAATGATCCACCTTCCCTGGAGTCCTGGGCCAGCTATATACGTTCATTTTCGAGACAAAGTGTCCTGGCCTCTGTAGGATACTCTCAAGGTCAGAGCCAATAAGAACTTAAACAAATTTCAGAACATCCTCCTGGGTTCCAGCACATACTAGTGCATTCCAGCTTATTCCTGCTGTCGATCACTACACCATCATATAGCCAGCAGGGACCTTGATTGTCTTTCCTTTTCATAAGACACCATACCGGCCCATCACATGGTAGTATTATGCTGATTGGATGGATCTAGCAGTCAAGAAGTAGCAAGTTGTCTATAGATCCTGGTAAGACACCTATATGCTAGGGGATGGGAAATAAATCCTACAAAAATTCACGGGCCTCTTGCCATGATGAAATTTCTGTGTCCAGTGGTCTAGATATGTTAAAAGAGTTTTGCCACAGCGGAAGGGCTGGTTGCTGTATCTGATCCCTTGTACCACTGAGAAAGAGGTACAGTGCCTAGGAGAACTCTTTGGATTTTTGAGACAATATATACCTCATTTGGGTGTGCTTCTCCAACTCATTTTCCGAATGACATGAAAATGCTAATTTTGAGTGGGGCTCAGATAAGAGACAGCTCTCCAACAGGTCCAGACTATCATACAAGCTGTTCTGATACTTGGAAGTGTCAATGGCAGATACAGATACAGTCTCTGGCAAGCCCTTGCAGCTGAGTCACAGAATAGATTTAGATTCTGGAGTAAAACTACTTTATCTCTTCATACAATTATTATTCTGTTGAGAGACAGCTTTGGCTGCTACTAGACCTTGGTAGAGAAACACTGGACCATGGGTCAAGTTACTGTGTGACCTAAGCAGCCCATCACAAATTAGTGTTGTATGATCCACCAGTCCATGAAGTTGAGCATGGAGAGGTACTCTCCATTATCAGATGGAAGTGATACTTATGAGATTGGGCTTAAGCAGGTCCTGAAGGCACGTGCTTCATGAGGTGGTGGCCCAGATGCTCATGGCCCCTACTGTTGCTACACTGTTTTCTTTCTCTCAATCTATAGCCTTGTAGAGAGCTCCCTATGATCAGTTAGCTGAAGAAAATATTGGACTTACATTGTACAGACGGTTCTGTATAACGTGCGCTCACCATTAAAAAGTGCATGGCTGGGACGCCTGGGTGGCTCAGTTGGTTAAGCAGCTGCCTTTGGCTCAGGTCCTGATCCCAGCCTCCTGGGATCGAGTCCCACATCGGGCTCCTTGCTCAGCAGGGAGCCTGCTTCTCCCTCTGCCTCTGCCTGCCTGTGCTTGCTTTCTCGCGCGTTCTCTCTCTCTCTCTCTGACAAATAAATAAATAAAATAAAATAAAAAAAAGTGCATGGCTGCCACACTATTGCCTCATTCCGCATGGCCCTAAAGACAATAGTGACGGGAAAATCTTCCCAGGGGAAAGACATTGGACAGTGCCCAGTAAAGATGGCAAAGATTGCATATCTATACCAGCACGTAGACCATGAATGGTTTTGGTGACCGGAGATGGACTTGGAAAGAATCAGAATGGAGAGCTGGTGATAAGAGGGTTTGTGGAAGAGGCAGGTAGATATATTAATCAAGAGGAACACATAGGGTAAACATATCACCAAAGGATGATCCCAATAGAATAGGATTATTAAAAAATCATGTAGATAGCATAGCCCCTTTAGTGGATCCCAGTCAGCCTCCTTCTACAGCCACTCCTGTCATTTCCTAATATGTTTATCAGCAAAGTGGCCATGATGGCTGGGATGGAAGGTATATGTGGCCTCAGTAACATGTACTGCCACTCACCAAGGATGAACTGGTTACAGCCACTGCTGAGTGCCCAATCTGCCAGCAGCAAAAACCAAGGCTGACATGGCACCATTCCCCAGGGTGACCAGCCAGCTACCTGGAGGCAGGTTGATTACATTGGCTTGCTTCCATCATGAAAGGCATAGAACGTTTTTCTTAGTGAAAAAGACACTTGCCTTCTATGTGGTTTTGCCCCCAAATAGTATATAGTTTAAAAATTAGGAATTCTAAACACCAACAATAAAACTCCTATATTTGATGTATTTGATGAATTTTGGCCTATAGTTGAGAGCCCACTGAAAGGTTATTTGTGGTAATTTGTTGTGCAATTTAAAAAAAAGGCTGGTTATCTTATATCCATGTCTATACATATTAGAATGTTCAAATTAGAAAGTAGGGAAATAAATCTCCTAGAGTAGGCTGGGTTATGCTGCACTAACTTACAAACCCAAACTCCTGATGGCTAACACACACTTCTGTCTTTCTGCTATTATCCTTGGTTGGCTTGGGTCTCTGATTCAGAACCCAGACTGACAAAGCAGCCGCCTTCAGAATGCTGCCATTCATGATGGCAGAGAGAAAGCCTCACGGGGGTCTTATACTGGAGATGAAATTGACTGGCCCAGTCCACATGCCCCAACCTCAAAGGAACAGAAAGTTCTATGCCACCAGACCCAACACTTTTTGGTGATCAGAACTAATGAGTACTCTAGAGATGAGGAATGCTATGACTTGTAGGGTCCCCACAATTCTGAAGAGTGCCAGATATTTGTGAGGGAAGAGACAAAGGGAAGACTAGAAGTCAAGATGCAAGATTGGGGCTACTTAGTTTAGAGGCAGATGGTTAGCTTACACAGGCCTGGGTTATGTGCTGCTCTCCAGTATAGTATAACAGATGATGCTCATTTCAGCTCCCACTCATCAAGGAAAAGTAAAATTGTTTTCTGGGCATTCTGTTAAGAGGGATTGAACATTGATAGTACATTTTAGAATTATTTCTAAATAATTCAAAATCCCTCATATATTGATATTGTATATGTAGAGGGACACTACGTCTATCTTACTCTGCAAAGACACCTAACAGGAGCAACACAATGGAATTGTCACTGGTTTTGTTATCGTCATAGTCATTATACCAATACTGGGCTCTATTTCTAAGTGAATTAAGTCACAGGAAGCAAGGGGGAGGCCATAGCCTCATGAGAGCACATCCACTCATTTCAGTCTGTCAGTTGGCTGTTTTTAGCTGTAGCAGTTGAGAACGTGTTGGGATGACACATAGCCCTGGATAAGATTGTTTTGAACAATATGAGAAATCAGTGGCATTCAGGCCAAATTAAATCTAATTTACTCTACAAATTGCCAAACTATCAGTCCTATTAAATCTGTTTATTAAAAGGCAGGAGAGTCGGTCTGGGTCGCAAGCGGTGGCTGGGATAATAAGACAAAGATGAAGCCCACTAATGTAGATAAATCATGTTTGATTTCCAGGCCAGAGGTAGCCAATGGGAACGCTTTCACCTCGCCTTCCTTGTCATCCAGAGGTGTCTGTGAGCCAGTCGGAATGTCCCCAGAGTCAGGCCATACTGATTGATTTTCATGGCACTGGGAGGCCCATGTCATTGCCCCCAATCTGGGGTCATTAATAAAACCAACTCCATTTCTTTCTAGTTACCCATTCTACAAAACATAATTTAAGCTGGTTTTTATGAGTTAGAGGTGAGTGGGATAAGGAAGGTAGAGTCGCAGATAATGGTGGGGGTAGTAGTGGCAGGGATAGGAGGTTGGGTTGTTATCTTCTTAAATCCTAAAGTATAGATAGGGCAAGTAATAGTAGACCTTTATTCTCAAATTACTTGGGGTGATCCACAAAACTTTATACGGTTTTGGGTTGGATTTTACATCTTAAAAATGACAGGTGTACACATAAAATGAGGGGGGAAGGACAATGCTAATTAAGGCCTTATTCTTTAAGAAAGATCAGTCTTTGTTTATGGTGCTTACTTGTTTGTAATGCTCTATGTCAGGGTATCTAGTTACTAAATTCTACTCATCCTTGGAGGTCTTTCTTAAGCCCCTTCTCATCTTAAGAAGTCCTCTTTTAATATCCCAGTCCTCGACTTTCCTTCTTTTGAACTCTTGTCCCAATGGATACTTTTTCCAATGAATATTAATAACATTTGATTTGACAATTATCAGATCCCTCACAGACTGCACTTTGATAAATCTTTTTTATGAATTATTGCCTTGAAACTACAAAAGAAATATGTAGAGTGATCTAGTAGCTTGCCCAAGATCACACAATTTATTGCTTAAACTGTCCTTAAGTACGCCCTCAATGTTTGATCGCATGGGGTAGTCTGATCTTGGGAGGGAAGCAAACTCATCAAGTAGGGCTTGGGACCTTGGGACCTACTTAGGAGTGGTCTAGGGACTGGCAAGGGAATCTAACGTGAACTGGATTCTTTCAGGGGCTAGAAAAAGCAAGGCCCTCCAGTAGGTGTCAAATAATGGCCCTCCAGCCAATGTTTGCAGACGGGCTGGGCTGGAAGCTGAACGACTGGGTTCACTAATTCAGAACATTATTCCCTTTCATTGAAATTTGGCCCTCAAGCACCCTCCACAGATCCATAGCTGTGCCTTCCGCTTTGTTCCAGGCAGTCTTCAGCTCACACAGCCTTTTATAGTGGGTACTTTCTGAAAGTTGGGAGTAAGGAGTATGACTAAGAATAGAGATAAAGCCTTGAGCATACAACCTCAAACCCCAGATCATAATTCCATGGAGTAAACTTGTGGGTTTCAGTTACCACTCATTCAGTACAATCCAGTGATAGGTTCAGGAAACTTCTGGAGGAAAGTTGAGGTGGGAGAAGGGAGGGATGAAAATTGCTCACAGTAATCCAAGGGCTTTATTAGTCTGTAATTAGGAGTGATGGGAGGAAGCCAAGTGAGGGAAAATTTAAGCTGAATTGCAGGAAAAAACGAGTCTCTAACAATGAAGAGTATTCAACTGTGGAGGAGGATGACAGAGACAGAGCAGCGGCAGTCACTCATAATTTCTTTATTGGTAATTTGGTCTCTATATTTTGGATGAAATACATATCTGGGAACCATGCCAAGTCATGCAAGGGATGCCCTTTAACCGGCATTCAGGGTGATAGCATTAATGGCTCTGGGAGAGGAAAATGAGATAATCTTGAGAACCAGCTGAGAATGAGAAGTCCAGAGAACATGGTGTTCTCTTAGGGTTGGGTCCTGGCACAGCACATCATCTGAGCCACTCAGAGTCAGGGCCCTGCACCACCAGAGCAGAAACCATTGATCTCTCACCTTGCTTCCAGTATCTCTAGAGGGCATCTCTGACTGCCTCCAGTCTTAGAGAAGTCTGAATTCTCAGAATATCTGTATTCTAGGAAATGACCATTAAAATGCAACTCTGCTCCATGTAATACATTTAAGTTAGAAGGGAAAGAAGAGCGAAGATGGGGGTTTTAAAAAGGAATTTTAAAACATACATAAAGAACTTTGTGTCACCTTTCAGACAAGACTTACTTATGCAAACAAATCTTTGGTTGTGTCCTATCTAGATCACTCTACAAGTGTTTTAACCAGCAGCTCTTTCTTCCTTGAGTCTCTCATGCCAGTGGGTTTTTATGTGCTGCTAAATTAATATCAGTTCTCTGTTCATGATCTTTCCAAGGACTTCTACAATGTGTCCTCAACTTACCCCGTGGCCAATATCTGCATTACTCAAATCTTCCAGTTTTCCAACATGTTTAACATTTGGCCAACACACACACATACACACTGCATACACATGCCCAAACCTAAACACATGCTTACAGATGTGTGTGCACACACACATACAAACAATAAAAATACCCCCCCCTTTTTTTTCATTTAATATTTTGAGAGTCTAATGTTTCCGGGAATACAATTTGAGGAAATGCCTCTTTTGTTTTTAAACCAAATCTACTCATTTTTCAAATCAGTTTCCCATGTCTATAAAAAGACACAGGTGAATGTAGTCACCACTCTTCATCCACCTGGAATGCTATCATTACCCAACTCTGTGTATAATAAGTCTATCTGCCCTCTATGGCTCAAACCTAGCACTATTGTTATAGAATAGCAGGAGGGTGGGCACCTGGGTGGCTCAGTGGGTTAAGCCTCTGCCTTCAGCTCAGGTCATGATCTCAGGGTCCTGGGATCGAGCCCTACATCGGGCTCTCTGCTCGGCGGGGAGCTGCTTTCCCCCCTCTCTCTGCTTACTTGTGATCGATCTCTCTCTCTCTCTCTGTCAAATAAATAAATTTAAAAATCTTAAAAAAAATGGCAGGAGGGGACCCCACTTTTCTCTGAAATTCAGCAGCCTGGTTAATGATCCAATGATGTTCAACACACCGGCCTTCTACCGTGGGTCTTTGCTTTCATGCTTTAACCCCCTTACTAGGATGTCCATTCTTAAAGTTGAGGACCATGTTTCACACAGCTTCATACTTTACATACTACCTAGCAAGGTCCTTTAACCTAGTAGGTACTCAGAAAGCACCTTTTTTAGAGAATGAATAAGTTAATAATCAGAAGACAAAGTTTTCATATCACTCCTCTATTTAGGACATGTTCTTTTTGATCATCCCTCCAAGGTTTTAGGAGGCTTGTGTTCCCCTAAAACCACACATAAGGTAGGTCCATTAGATCACTGCCGACCATAAATTCTCTTTCCCCTTCCTCCCGAGTTCCTTTGCACTGCAGGACCACTGAAGGTCAATTCTCCACCTAGAATGGTGGCCTCTCTCAATTGGCACTTTGGGGACAGCCAAGCCCTGACTTCTCTAGGAAACTTCTGGCCATTCCATTTTCCACGAACACCCAGGCTCCTTGAATTTTTATGTAATTATAATTAAACTGCATACCATAGCACTTAACTATTTTCTGTTCTAAGAATGTTGTTATTTCACTAACTAGATCATAAATTAGTTTAGGGACATATAGAAAAGTGGTAAAAGGCTTGAACTCCAGAGTCAGCAGCTTGGTTGGAATCTGACTCTGACACTTATTAGCTGTGGGATCTTGAGCAAGTACTTAACCCCTCCATACCTTCTTTTCCATCATCTCAGGAGTATCCTTGATACAGAGAACTGTGAACTAAACAGACTAAAATTTGCATGTGCCTTCAGAATGCAGGCAATAGAGGCAGAAGCATATGCATAAAGAATAATAAATTATAGATAGTGGGCCAAACAGTAAGGACCCAAGGAAAAGAGCAAAGGGAGAAACCTGGATGTCCTGGTCTGAGAGGTCTTGAGTTGATTTTTGAGGAATTTTATCAAGGAAGAGAGCATGGTGTGGAGTGATTCTGAGCCCATGCATGATGTGTGGACAGAAGTGACAAGCAGAGGGGCCTGTTATGACTGGGGATGCGTAGGTCTAGATATGGGTTTATGTTAGTGGTAAAATGAAATTTATTTCTTTGAGCACATTGCAGGCAGTTTCCCTTAAGTGCATTGGCCATATTTTCTCAGCCTATATATGTTATACCTGGTTTTATGAAGGCACAGGTTACAGGACACAGACACCACCCTGGAAAACATGGCGTGTGACTGCCATGCCCACAGATTTGCTGGAGGCAAGACAAAAGCTGACTAGATCATTTTTCAAAGCTGAGAAGAGAGTGGGGGTGAGTTCTATATGTGCAAAAATTATCTTCATTACAAGGCAGAAAAAGAGACCTCTGAGGATGCTGTTAACCTCCAGAGGAGGCTGCATCCCTTCAGTGGGTAATCAAAGGTGCCAGAGAATCATTCAAAATGAGGAAGGTTGCATATGCATTGGGGCGGTCCATTAACCTCATTCCTTCCAATTCCATGATGTTAAATAGCAATTAGAGCATCATGCATTTATTTATTTTTCTGCCCCGCCCCTTGGGCCCCTTGAAGTCACTCCATATTTTAGTCTTAATGGGACATGATAATAGAGCCAAGAATTGCAAACCCACCAGATTGGGAAGCTTTTGGGGGAAAGTTGCATGAAGGGCACATGTTTACTGCAGTAACTAATGATTACCTTCAGAGGTTTCAAAAACTGCCTCATATATGTAACATTCCAATCACATTCTTATCGTTTAATGCGGAGATAAGAAAATTCAGGTGACAGCACTGTCACTTCCATGAAGGTATTTTCATCTGGAATAGGCACTGAAGACACCGTTAGGAGACAAAGCCCACGTGAACACACTCACTGGACTCCTGAGCCTGGTCCTGACTCAGTGGACCTCTCATCAGCCTCGCTCATGCCTGGATCATGCTACAGCAGCTACTCGGCCTGCTGGGACCTCTGTCCCTGTGTTGGGACGTCCTACTCACACCTCCAAGTCCAGAGTAGTTTGCCTTCCTCCAGGAACACATCCTTTGCTTCTCCAGTCTGCTCTCATCTCTTCTTATTCTAATGTCTGTGGCATTTAGAGCTTAAGCTTCATAATGAAATTCTAAATTATAGACCATTCTATTGATATTAATAATATGATTTTAACATAAGGTATTATGCACTCTTACTTCAAGTACACAAAGCTCATATCCCAACTAGAAGTGCGTGATGAAAAGGGCCTGTTAAGAATAACTGGGGGTGGTGGTGGTGGGCATTTCTGACATTGTATTGGGTCTTTAGGGGAGATACGTGGGCAAAGGTTCCCTTCAATAATGTTTAAGCAAGTCACGTGTCTGCACTGGTTTGTGAATGCGTCTATGAGCATTTGTTTGAGTTAACTGTCCCATTACTCTAGAAAAGCACTTTGGATTACATTTAATTCTAAAATATAAATTGAATGCATACTAAGGGTAAGATGTATGTGCCAAGTTTGTGGATGGAGGAGAGGTATGCAGGGAATGGAAGAAAAAAGAACCCTAAAAATGTATGAAGTCTCATTTGAGATTCTGACTTATCTGTGCCTACTTGTGAATTGTTGACAGATAACCATACCCTAGTGGGTCCAGGGGCTGTGCATGTAGAGACCTGTCTCTAAGGTGGGCCTGAGCACAAATTGACTATAGCTCTTGGGTCAAGGCACAAACGCCTTTGCTTTTAGATGACATGCACTCAAAAACAGGTACTGAACAATTATTTCCTGAGTGACATCCACAATTAGAGGTTGAATAAGATGATCCACTAAGATGTAGGAAGAGAGTATCGGAACTTGTATTATTAGTAAAAGGATTAATTTTCTAACATTTAATTTTTAATTTGCTTGGAAGCCCTCTTCAGTCCTTAAGTCAGAGTCACATGTGGCCTTGAGGTGTCCAGACAGGAGGGTAAGCATTCTGTAGCACAGGGAGTTTGATGGTGTGCCATCACTGCTTAATTCTTTTAGTTTACATATGCCCAGGTAAGGGGATTTGTGGATTTATTATCTTCTTTTGACGAAACTGCCCTCCACAGAATAGAGAAGTGACTTATAAATAATCCTGTGAGAAAACTGTGGACTGAAGATAATGCTAACTGCCCCTGAGAATCGCTCAGTTAGGATGGGGTATGCTCACACTTCTCTTCCTCACTCTGCTGTAGCCCCGCTGCCAGATAAAAATAAGGGTGATCCCATCAGATGTAAGGAAAGGTCAGATGTGGGAAAGTAAACACCCTCTGACAACGGGTGTTTAGAAACGGTTCCATCTCTGTGTGATATTCTTGCCAAAAATGATGATTAAAGTTCTCATATGTGAGAGCACATTGAAAATGTCAGGAAAATTTTTCTAACCTGCTTGACTTTAGATAAGCTAGAAATTGACTAGCAAAATTCCAACAAATAGTTTTGCTCTTTGGGTACCTAGGATTGAAAAGTGGATTCATGACTACTCAGCAGAACCAATTGTGCCTTCAACCATGGGTATTGTGTGTCTTCCTGAGGTACCCTTAACAGTTAGAGCAGCCATGAAAACCAAGAATCAAAATAAACTGAAATCAGTGCCGGACCTTACAATTGTTCTATCACAATGTATTAAACCAAGATTTTCTGAAATATGAAGCATATTCAGGCTCAAGACTTTCTCTGAAAATATTAGTATGACTAATGTTTTCCAATTTCAGCAAAAGATTAACAAATTGTGATTACATAAAATGAAAATGCAAATGTTGATTTTACTTCTCTTTTAATTTATATTTTAATGTAAGTTTTATAATGAATGCAACACATTAATGTATAGTATATATAAGCACATATATGTATGTTTATCTATTTTATTTATGGGGGCAGTAAGCTCAATTTTCTTTCCTGATAGGTGTATATGGCCAGAAACTGTTGAAGACCACTGCAGTTAAGCTATATAAGCTGCTTTAGAAAATATTCTGTATGACCATAATATTAGTGGTAGAGAATGCTATTTGTGAAGCAAAGTACAGGCTACTGGTCCCCATGACTGAGGACCAGTGAGGGCAATTAATGGCAAGCAGGTGCCAACAAGAGATTTTTTTTTTTTTTTTTTATTTTATTTATTTGAGAGAGAGACAGTGAGAGAGAGCATGAGCGAGGAGAAGGTCAGAGGGAGAAGCAGACTCCCCAAGGAGCTGGGAGCCCGATGTGGGACTCGATCCCGGGACTCCAGGATCACGCCCTGAGCCGGAGGCAGTCGTTTAACCAACTGCGCCACCCAGGCGTCCCTACAAGAGATTTGATTAAAATGGGGATGGTTGGATTTTTCTAAAAGAATACATTTCAGATTCTTCTCTCTCTTAAGAGCCCACAGCACACCCCAAATCACTTCTGCCTTACTACTCAGTGTCTGTCTGTGTCAGCCTTCCTCTCCAACCTGATCGGATGGCTCTTTGCCTCCCAGACCGAACTGGTGCTCCCTCCTTGCAGATGTTTCTTTCCTAGTCCAAGTCTGAAGTGTCGTGTCCTGTCCTACTGACCTACTTGTTGTATCTAAATCTTGCTCACCCCTCCTGACCAAGGTCAACTCTCTTCTCTCCTTCAATCTTCTCAGACCACTTTAGCCCACAATTTTCTCTTTCTTTTCTAAACTAATAGCAGTTTCTATCTCTGCCACTCATTTGACAATCAACTATATAATGCATTGTGACAGCTCTGATATTACATTGTGCCATAGCATTATTTCCCTCTTCTGTTTTTAGGGCTTTTTTTTTTTTTTAATCTGTTTCCTCTCACATTTTTCTTTATAACTGTAACTTCACTCAAACCTCCTTGTTGGTAGGATAGGGGTGGTATATCCCCCTTCCGATATAGTCTTTTATTAATCTTTGCTCAGTGAAGGTGTTCAATAAATATTAGTTGTTAAAATTAAGGATAGGCAGTTCTAAATGATGTTGCATTTCTCCACTTGAAATCAGAATAACAAAATATACTCATGGGGCTGACAGAAGGATTAAATGAACAATGTATGTAAAGTGCAAAGCTGTGGCACCTGGGTTGCTCAGTCTGCCTGCAGCTCAGGTCACGATCCCAGTGTTCTGGGATGGAGTGGAGCCCCACATCAGGCTCTCTGCTCAGCGGGGAGCCTGCTTCTCCTCTGCCTGCCACTCCCCCTGCTTGTGCACTCTCTTTCTCTGTCAAATAAGTAAATAATAATAATAATAATAATAATTAAAAAAAAGGTACAAGGCAGAGTGCCTTCTGCTTAGTAAACCCTGGTAAATTTTATATTCCCCAGAATTAACTCCTTAATGAAAACTTTTATGTTGCAAAACTACTTGGTTATTTTGAAGCAGCAGTTGGCCAGGAATGAATGGTTGGAGGCCTGCTTCATTAATTTATGCACTTACATCAGTCACTAAAGAGGAAGTCTTATTTTTTATTTTTTTTAAAAAGAGGTTTTAAATTTGTATTTCAGTATGCCTTTTCTTCTTATAATATCAGTTATTATTCTCTGAAGTTATCTATCCTCCCATGATTGAGGAGAGATTATAATTTTCCTGACTCATTGATAATTGATGTTAATAGTGTGATGGTCTCTCTGACAATTCAATACACTGACCACCATGAAAAAAAAAAAAAAAAAGAAAGAAACACACACACACAGACAAACACACCTGCAGTGCCCTTAATCAGACCTGAAGCTTCCCACTGACAGATATTTAACTCATTAATTCTGTTTGGCTGTTGGTCTGACACCATCACTATAATACAATATGAACTGCTAATTATTATAAAAATCCAATGATACAATTTACCAGGAGAGAAAAACCCTTTTTTTTCTTTCTTTATTGGAAGCTGCCTGCTCCTTCTCTTAAATTTGATCAGCATTTACTGTGATAGAAGAGGAAACCACAGTACCACATTTGCCTTGAGCCCTAACTAATGCAAAGGACAGTTCACTCTCAATCTATGTTATTTTTCAGATAATTCAGCACATCACTGGGTGCTTAAGAGTTTCTGTTGGTAATCTAAGAAGACAAAACAAATCTGAGATCCCGCATCTCCTCGCCTGGCTCCGGCGGCGATGATAAGCAGTGGAGGCCAGTCCCTCCTTCCTGGGCTCTGAATCCATTTGTGTGTATGGGCACTGAAGAGCTGGCCATCCATTTCATCCTATTTCCCAAATTAAATGGGCTGGTCAGTTTCAATATTCCTCTCAGGTCCAGATTTCTTAAAAATAAAGCCACCCTTACCAGTCTTCCTTAGAAGAGTGTGTGTGGCTCCTGAAGTCTGGAAACTACCAGTTGCCAGCTGGTCCGGGCTGCTGTTCCTAAGCACACACCTGGAGAGTGCTTGAGAGAATCCACCGCCTCGCCCTGCCAATGGCCTCACTGCCTAGGGTTCTACTAGTCACGGAGTCCTCCTATTGACCCAGGTTAGGTCTGGTGACCCCAGAAAGGCATCTTCTTTTGCTAGAGTCAGTTAACAATGGAGAAGCCATTTTTGTACCTGGAGGCATCACTAACCTCACTTATTCATTTACCAGGTCAACTAAACCCTGGATTATCTTTTTGTTTCTTTCTCCATTTGCCTCTGACCTGGATGTGACCTAAACCCCTGAGCCCATGGGTGGTGACTGGGGCATCAGGAAGGGTGGAGCTGGTGTGGCAGAGGGGGCTGCTGCCCTGGAGAAGAGGGTGGGAGCATGCGCAGAGTGCTGCATGAGGCTTCTCTAGTGCGCCCTCTGCCTGTCAGGCCATAAGTTTCCCCTCTTTCAATATAACTCCCTTCGCTTAATTCCTTGGTCCCCGGAGCTCAAAGAATGCAGCAAGGGGGGAAGAAAGGCAAAGGAATTTTCCAGGGCACAAACCTCCTTAAAAAGTTCACTTTAACTATGTGCAATGAATGAAATATTGAACAGCCAGGATATTATTTTAAAAAGGGATATTAAACAACAGTGCGGGACTGTCTGGTTATATTACAATGTCTATCTTCTCATGTGTCAGCAACAAGTAACGCGGAAGGAGGCCTCATTAACATATTCACAGTGGTACAGGTAGTAAAACAGTTATGCTTTGCATTGCTCAGGATGTTCAGAGCTGAAATAGATAAACTATGTGGGAGACTAGTAATAGGTAATTATTCTCTACTTACATATTCAGCCTCATAATTCTAAATTAAGGTAAGTGGGAAAAGCTTATAAAATATTCAAAGCTCCTTTATCTTTCCTCCTCCCTCTTATTAGAAACTGTGCATGAATTTGCATAGAATAAACTGAGCTCATAAATCAAAGGAGAAACTGCAAGAATGCTCTTTGTAAGTTATAATTTAAGGTTAACTGTAGCACATTTTGCTTACTGTATTATTAATGACTTTCGTTCACTCATGACAAGATTACATATTAAAAATTGTTGGTAGACAAAACTCAGTTCATAATCAATTTGCTTCTTAATGTGAGCAATCTGCGTGCATCCCTACGGCGGAGGCAGGTTTAGCGGGGATAATGGAAGGAGCGCCTTGGGAAGGACGGTTCTCCCACAGCGCGGCTCCCGCAGGGGCGTGATTGACAGGTAGCTCCAGAGGGGGCTCGAGTGACTGCCGAAGGGCAAACCTGGACGCCCGCAGTCAGCTCTCCGGCGGCTCCCCAGGCCCGCGAGTTGGGATCCACCCTGAACCGTGCCGGGTACTTTCCAACCCTGGCCGGTGCTCGTTGTGTTTTCATCCTCCCATTCGCGTTTACGGAAATTTGTCACATCTCTTTACTAGAAAATGTATTTCTTTCCCAGTATTCAGCAAACTCGATTTCCATGTGCTTTCTCAACCGGTCGCCCTTCTCGTTCCCCCTTGTTCTCCTTCCTCTATTTCATGGCCTGTTTGGATCTGCAGCCGGGTCCTCTCCTCGCTCTTCACGGCTGGGGCTCAGCTTTTCCACTCTTCCTTGGAAATGCTCCTTCTCCTGCGCCAAGAACAAAGGATCGCCCACCCTGTCCCTGCAGCCGCGACTTCGCGCCTCCTCCGCCCACCCAAGGGTCAAGACTTTCACTGGAGTCAGTTGAGATCCCCGCGGCCTTCGATGCACTTGGCCTCACTCCCGGCTGGAGAAGCAGAGAGAAGGACAGGACGTTTCCCGGTTATGCTGCTGGCAGTCAGCATGGGCGGGCAGGATATTATACTTGACTTTGTGCTTCAGCTCCAGCTCAGCCTTTGTAGATTTTTGGAGGGAGACAAGCTTGTGTGTCTTCTGAATGTGTAGGGAAACATTCGGAAATCCTACACTGAAATATTCTATTGCTCTATTTCATTAGCATCTTTAATCCTAGCATTATAGGTTCAGATGAATTGGCATCCATTTATCTACAGAATGTGTTCAAATGATGTCAAAAGCCTTAATCACACTGGAAAGACTTGAGGTTTCAGCCCCTTGGGATGAGGAATCTTTGATGTAGACAGAGTACCACCTCTAATGTCCAGAAAGCCTTGGCTACAGATTCTAAAACATCACCAGAGATTAGGGTGGAAAACTGTATCTTATTTGACACCAATTTCTAAATAACAGGACTGACTTCCTGTCTGGTCCTTTCTGGTCCTCTCTAGACCCAGAGGTCCTCAATGCCAGCATCTTGACATAAAAATACTCCAGAGAAACAGGAAATATTGAGGGGCTTCATACCAAGCCAGGGGCGGCACAAAGAGAAAGAATGTGTGGTGTTGTCAGAAAAGAAAAGAATTGAGACTGAGAAACTAGTCAGTCATGAAGTAGCATGGACACTTGAAAGGGGAGGTGACTCAGATGTAAAGAAATCCAGGACAATAATTACATTTAAATTAAATAGGGGAGATGAAATGAAAAGTCAAAAGGTACTTTTTTTTTTTTTTGCCTGATTTTAAAAATTGAGTGTTCTTAGGAGTTATGCTGTCACTCTTCTCTTATTTGACTCACCTGTTGGATGACCTCACTGTTTGGGCTTCAGCTCTTTCTCTTAACCCATGACACCACCATCCCTAAACTTGGCACAGCCTACTCGATGTAGCTGCAGGCTTATGGTTTCAATGTCCTGCCTTACGTCTTCTTGCAGTTCCCACATAGCACCTCAAAATTACCATTTCCCCCCCTCCTTCCCCATCTAAACAACCCCTTGGACATTTTGTCCCCACACATGACCATGATCCATCTAGTCCCCAAGTCCCCACCTTATGAGTCTTCCTACCTGCATGGCCGTCTCCAGTCTCCAACTCTCACGAGTCCACCTGACATCTTCCAAATTGCCCCTCATGGGCAACCCCTGGGTCTTAGCACAGGCTCTCATCTGGGAGTCACTATAATCATCTCTTGGATCATTCTTTTGCTGAGGTTATTAAACACTCATCTAGTATCTATGCTTCTATGGAATGGTTTTATAAAACGAACTTGATCATGTCATTTCCTTATTTTAATCTGTCACTGGTTCTTTGAATGATAAATTCAGACATCTCGGTTCTGGATGCATAACCCTTATGATCTTCCTCATGATGCTTACCTTTCTATTATCCTCTACTTTTCATCCATGGGCTTCCCCAGTTAATATCAAACATTTCTCTCCTCTCCTATCTCTGGGTCTCTGTCTCTTTTCTCTCTCTCCTGTAACACCTAAATTTTAGGCATTAACTCTTTTTATTTCACATTTAGCCAGAGGCACAGCTTTTATTTCTGTAATGTTGCCAAAATGTTAATTTAATTCATTAAAAATGTATTGTACATCTATTATGAAATTCTAGGAGTCAGGGGAGGTTGGGGAGTGAAGACAGTTAAGTAAAAGCAGAGAGAACAGGAAAACAGAGAAGACCCAGTGGACTTGGAGAATGGTTATCAGCCCCTCTTCCTTTCTAAGAGCACACCAATCCAAGCCCTAGGGAACGGTCCTGCTGAGCAGGGGCCACTCTGTCCTGGGACCAGCTGCCATTCTAGATGGTCTGACCTTTCCCTGGGTGGAGACTGAGTGATGGATTCAAAGTGATTGGTGCACAAGAGCTATTTTCCCAGTTTTTTAAATTCAGAGGCCCAATACCTAAAATTAACACTTGAAATGGGACTCTTGTTACTATGGCGTTTCTTTTTCACGCACTTCTCTAATTCTAGCTGAGCTGCTAGGTTAATTTGCCAAGTTCAGTTTGTCACAGGGTGGTGTTTGGTTCCTCTCTAGCCATGGGGTCCATCAGAGGGGAAGGCTTTCATCACGTTTATTAAAGTGCCACGTTGCCTTGTATCTTGGGGGGGAAGTGTTCCAGCAAGCCCGGAGAGAGAAAGCTCCCCGCTCCCCACCTACATGAGTGATTTGCATTCTCATTTTGAGTGGAGCATTCCCAGAGTGTGGGGGAATGGGATTAAGAAAAAAGGGAACAAAGGTGGGGGGGCAGGCGGTGGGGGAATAATAGAATGAATGTCTCTATTTATGTTACTTGCTACAGATGGACGGAAAACCGTAAACATTACAATATTGAATTGCTTGGTAGCTCATTTGAAAGTTACCCCTCCAAAGTCACAAAATCATTCATAATTAATTGTCAATTGATTGATGCAGATGTATGCCACTGGAGTTCTGAGGGGGAGAGATCAGTGTGGACTGATGCAGTCCGGAGGACCCTGAAAGAGGACCAGGACTGAAGTATGGAGTGGGAGGAGCTGTATGGTGAGGGAGGGAAAGCAATGGTGCCCCATGGGTGATGTGAACTCACACTTCCATGAAGCTGCACAGATGGTGGGCTGAAGCAGAAGATAGACCGTCTTTGGGCAAACTGTCCTTGACACAGTGCAAGTGGAGAAAAGCTTTCTTGAGAGTTGGGCTGAAGTCCCCTGGGTCTAGTCCTCCAGCTTGTATTCAGCTCTGGGTTCTATATGGAAGCCTATAGAGAGCTTCTTCATTTCCCTCCTATCTAATTCCGTTCCTCTGGAGGGTGCTCATTGCTATCAACACTTTGTCGTGGATTTTTCCAGCTCTCTTTTTATGCATTTACATATGTAGAGACAGATACATATTCATGTATATATGCACATCCACAGAAATTCTAAACCTAAATGGGATCACTTCTATATATATACTTCTAATGAGTTGCTTAATTTATTGCTTACACATGTACCTTGATGATCCCTCCTTGTCAGTTGCATTCATTCCTCTTAGTTCCACGGTGTTCTATAATGTGGACGACTCAGTATTTACCTAAGCACAATGTTACTGATGGGCACGTAGGTCATTTTTAATTTTTCCTTAAGGCAAAAACCATCTTGGTATCTACAATTTTGGACCCAATACATGTTTCTCTGTAGGACAGGTTCATAAAAGTAGAATTGCTACTTTTGGTAAAAAGCCATTGGATTCCCACCAAAGTATATAATATGTGCCCATTTCCCCACATCAGTGTTATTTTTTTCCACTTTTAAAATTGGTGTGAAAAATGGTCTTTCATTATTGTTTCAAAACACATTTTCTTGGTTACTAGTTAGGTTTAGTATCTCTTCTCTGTGATTGGTTATTCTTCTTTTTCAGGTCTATTTTTATTGCTCCAAAGAAGCCATTTGTCTCATTTCTATTCCTCATTAATTAGAGTTAAATTGGTTTGACTTCCACTGAATTTTTCCTAACCATCAAATGCCTAAGCCAAGTAATGTGAAAGTGTTAAGTGAGTTAAATAATCAATTGATCAATATGTATTCACTAGGCAATTAATGCCTCTAGTCTGTGCTGGATATTGTTGGGGATATGGCTCTGGCTTTTAAGAAGCTTATATGATCTTTTAGGGTGATAAGACTCAAACTGTAATCAATGACGGTGCCGCTGTTTACTAGACCCCGAGGACTGTAGACAACCAGGGGAGAGAGAGGCTCTGCAGCTTGGAGTAGCTGGGAGAGGCCTGCTGAAGGAGAGGTAGTTGTTCTTAACCTTGGAAGCCGGATGTTGGAGGAAGATTAGTGCATTTTAGATGGGAGAAGAGTGTGATCCAGCGTACTAAGTGGGTAAATTGTGGCTTTTAGAGGGTAGCAAGGAGTGCAGCCATCTTAAAGCACAGATTATGGTCACCCATGGGATTCCATGAATTCTTAAGCTTCCGTGAATACTCGCCTAGCCCTATCATACACACAGAGACACTGTTTCAATCAGTCCAGCTAGGTGGATTTGCCTCTGCTCATTCTTGTGGTAATTTGTCTTTGTGAGGCTGTGTTCAGGGAGTTCAGCTCTTAGGCTCCTAGTTCAGGGGAGCAGATAAGGACAGGGCGAGGCTCCACCCTTCAGAACTTCACTGGATCCCCCAGGAAGCTGCTGGATCCAGGACCTGCCTGATTGCTGCCCCTAAAGCCTCATCATTTTGTCCAGAGGTGCCATTGCTGCAATTACAATCCAAACCCAGAGTCAATTACTCACTGTGTGAATCACCCCCAAAAGATTGCTTTTTCCTTTTCCATTAGTATCACACATAATTGCACTCTGTATGGTTCCTAAACTCTTATTCCTGACTTCAGTGTCCATGAGGATCCAGGGTGATTATAAAGTCCCTTCATCTCCTATCAGTGACCTCACTGACACTTCCCATAAAGTTCTTTTACTATTTTCTTCATTAGCAAAACACCCACCTCCTACCATTAATTTTTCAGCTCCTTGTGAGGCAAGAATCACTGTGTTTTCCCTGCTGTTTTTTCCATATGTTCATCCTTTCTTCTTTTTCTTTGTCTCCTTATTAATGGGGAATGTTAACACTCATGTACCCTAAAGTTAGTCATCAAGATGGTTGATTTTAATGGATTCAGCTTTCTCTTTTATAGCCACTATCAACTGCAGACCCTGTGTTTCCCCATCTCTTGGCCCTCAAGATCACCACAAGGTGCCCCAGGGCATGACCTCTCTCAGGCTTTCTCTCTGACTCATTCCCAAGCCACAGCTCACCCCTGCTTTCCCTCTCCTCCTGCCCTTCAGGGTGGCTGTCCTGGGTATCACCTGCCTGGAGGCTTATGAAATGAGATCAACCAATTCATCATAAATAATTTAACATCTGTTAACTACCACGACATGGATTACCAAAGATGAGTCATGGCAAGTCTTCCATAGCATGAGAGATGGAGAATGAGAAGAAGCAAGAAGGATGGTTGGGTAAGGTATCAACCTAGCTAGATGGCGGAAGGGGACAGACAGTCCTCCAGCTGCTCTCGAAAGGGCTGTAGATACTCCATTCTATATTTGGGCCAGAACTCACATGCAAAAGGCCCAGTCTGGTAAAAAAAAAAAAAAAAAAAAAAAATCAATCATTAGTAGGGAATTTGGGTCAATGGTGATATTTCAAGAAAATCAAAATAGTAATGGCTCTTCGAAATGTATCATGTGGAACCCACCTACCAGAAGAAGAGTAAAAGGGGGCTGGGGCATTCAAAGGGCAGTCAGAGCAGAAGCATGACACAACACAGAGTGTGAATAATCCAGACAAACAGGTGAACTTTCAGGTCAGGGCACAGGGCAATGAAGTTCTGGCAGCCTAAGCCAAGGGCCAGTCCCTGAGAAGGAGCAAGCAGAGCAGGGCATTGGAGAGGCCATAGAGGGAGTGTAAAGGTATTCAGAGAGCAGAGCCAAGTCCGGAGTCACTTAGCAGTTTCATTAGTTTTTTCCTCCACAACTGAAGTCTAGTCTAATTCAGGAGGGTTTGTTGTGTTCTGGTTTTTTTTGCAAATTGCCACCATCAAATCTTTTTACTTTAGTTTCTACGAAGGGAAAAAAGAAATAATTGTATTTCTTTTGTGTTCATATTTTATCAGTTTACATATTATTTCATTAAAATGTGTCATTTTATTTTAAAGCCCTAAATGCCAAGAATATGTTTGGTCATCAACACTACTTGGGAATATGGAATTCACAGGCGGGAACAGAAGGATGTGGGCAAACCAGAGCCTCGCCTCCCCATCACATACAGTTAGTATGCTCCGGGTGTAAGAGCAAACACCAGTCAATCCTAAGCGTGAGATAAGTGTCATCTACTATCCCCCACTCTACTGACTCTCAGCCAGAATAAGAAGTAAGAAGCGTAAGGTCCTGAAGGATGAGGGATCAAGAGTTCAAGGAGGGAATGTGGCTGAAGGATTAAGCATGGTAAGAATGGTTTATAATCTCATATATACCTATGAGTGTGTATACAGATGTGTGTGCACATGTGCACATATGTATGGTGGGTGTATTGCAAAGAAACAACTTCTGATGTTTGTGAGCTCATCTGCAAGTGAAGTGGTGAAGTCAGAGACCAGATTATAAAGATCTAAGGCATATTTAAATGGCATGGAAGTAGAGCTAGGAAGTGCAGATCATCCTTCTATAGAAGGAATTAGGTGCCCAGGTAAAGGAGAATGATAGGGAATTCAGTGGAGAAGCAAGGGGAGATCAAGACAGATTCTTCTGTTGTAAAGAAGTCGAGGTCATATTTACAGCTGAAAGTAGCATGCCAGCTGAGAGGGATATTGGAAGATGAGGAGGAAACAGAATAAAGGGTGGCAGAGAAGATGTGCTACAAAAACAAAGGCAAAGAATTCAAATATCAGCACACTAGATGAGCAGGAGAAGCACAAAGACAAAAGCAGAGCGGGATGTATTAAAAACCCCAGCACAGAATTCTGCAACCTCTCCAAGAAAAGAATGCAGATAGACAGATGATGGATAGGTGGATAGATGGATGGATGGAGGGATGGATGGATGGACAGATGGATAGATGGGCAGATGGGAACATTTCTCATGCAGTGAGGTTAGTGGGGATAATATGTGTACAGGGATAATAAAAAAGAGGAAATAACAACTGTTTAGGTGGGTCAAGAAAGGCTTACCAGATAAGGAAAATATTGAAATGTAGACTAAAATATGAAAAGGGATTAACCAGGCAAACTAATGGGAAGGAAATTCTGGCCAAGGAAATAACAAGTTCAGGCTCACAGAGGTGGGAAGTGCAGAGTTTTGACTAGAGGTTTGGCTTCTGAGCAGTGGACTTGGGGAGGGGGACAAAGCTGAAGCTGGACAGGCTAAGGCTGGACGAATTGGCAGGGACAAGAGCTTATTTTAAAATTTTTATCCTTACGTTAAGGAGACTGGATTTTACCCTATAGTTGGGGACCTCTGTCTGGCATTGATTTTGGAAACTCTGATTCACGTCTATCGTGGAGTTACAGACATGATGCAATGGGGAGACACTTGGTAACCATAACGTTCTTCTCATGGCATTAATTCCTGTCCCCTGTTTTGAGGAGGTCTTTCTGCAGCCTCTTAAAGAGACATTCAAGATTTGAAGCATAAAATGGAAAGTCCTTGTTCCATAATTCAGGCCTAATAAGAATCCTCAAAAGATGTATTTTTTTTTTTTTTTTGATCTAGAAAATAAGGTCAAGTGACATACAGGGTTAAAATGTACAGGCTATCTTTATATACAATAAAGCATTTTTAATTTTCAGAAAGAAGAAAGAACGGGGAAAATAACAAGGAGGCTTCTGTCTGAGATCCCAAGGCAGACGTAAAAGGCTGGAAGAGAAGATAAATATGAGCTATCGGCAGAGAAGGAGAATTGCTCTCCTTAACCCAGGCAGGGGAGAATGCGTCCTAAGGAAAGAAGGGTTTAGTAAGACTTTCTGAGGCTTCTGAGGCTCCTGTGAGTTTTCTTTCCCCTTTTTTTTTTTTAAAACATCGACCAGAAAGCTTTGTTGTCTAGGAAAGGGTAAAAGGATGTCTGGCTGAATTGGAATTGACAAAACTAGGCAACTCGGAGAGGGCAGTCTCAGGAGCAGCCTTTAACCACAGAAGAGAGATTGAAGGCGATGCAATCGATGGAGCCGGAGCGGGCACAGGAGGAAGATGATGAAACCCATCAAATTCGATCACTGGGCAGGAGTGGTCAGCGTCAGCTTCCTCAGCAAGGGTCACTCGATGTCAGCCTCCATTCAGGGGCTTTCACCTCCCCTGCTGATTACTTTCTTAGGATCATAAAGTTTGAGTGTCGAGAGGGAATAGCGCATGCTGCCTGCTCCGAAATTCTTTCTGGGACTGGAACATCTTTCACTCATTGTGGCTTATGTGAGTGGGTTTGCTGGTTTCACTGGTTACAGAGCTGCTGGTTCAGCTGCCTTGAGTGCTTGAATGGGTATGACCTCTCTCCCTGAAGACACCTTCATTCATTCGTTCATTCCTTCGTTCTTTTGTTCAGTCAAGATGTATTCCTATATTCATGGTGGGTTTCAGGAAATCTGGCTACAGATCCTTTGCAGTTTCTTTCGTCAAGAGGTGGCGTCTCTTTCCCCTGACTGAGCACTGGATTTGGCCTAACCTGAACAGGGACGGGGAGAGACATATGGAGAGACATCCCAGCTCCCCACTGTCCCTGTTGCCTCCACCATGTCTGAGGCCAGACACCTGGGCAAAGACAGCTGACTCCATGTGGAGAGAAGTGGACTCAGTTGAGCCCAATCCCAAACGCTAATCCAGAGGGTCTTTAGCAAACAAAGGGGCTCAAAATAAGCATTTAAACCAATGCCTTTTGAGGTGGTTTATTACACAACCCCAGCTAACTGATATGCATGGAAGGATCCACTTGGGAAGACTCGAAGTGGAAGGGATAGAGAAATCCCTTCTGCCGAGTCTCTCAGGGAAGCCAGAGGCTCACCAGAAAAGTTTAAGGAGAAGATAGTTATCTTAAAACTGTCCTTAAAAAATGATCTATGAATATCAAGAATTCAATCATAGCATTCAGGCAGAACTTCAGATAAATGTTGATTGCACTTAGAAAACATCCTTCCAAATGATTGCACTGTAACAAAGAAACAATGGTATGCATGGCACCTATCAGAAGCTAGGGCAATGTAGTGTTCTGTGTCCCTAGAAGAAAGAGATGTGGAATGTGTTTTGGCATCTCTGGAGTGATAGGTACGTGTCTGTAGCAGAGCGGGATACCTCTGGCTATGAACCTGATTATATCTTGAGGTCACCTCCTTTCTCTCCTGCTCTTTTACTTTCATCAAACAATTCTAGGATTATGATCTGGCTTCCAGTATATACTTGTCCACAGGAGAGAATATGCTTATCCATAAACACTGACATCCCATCTACTCAATAGTTATATTTCTCATTGTAAATTAATGAATTGGGCTTCTGTGTTTATAGACTGTCTCAGTAAGCTTGATTAACGCATTTGTTGTGCTACAAATCTGATTTCAAGCCTGTAAGCCTAGGGTGCAGAGAATGGTAAATTCACAAAACACATGCTCACTTTTCTTGAATACTTGTCAAGCCCCTCTACCAGCAATACTTGACCTCATTTGCACCTTTTCTTCAAACTGTAGCAAGGCCCAGGTCTCCTAATACTCAGACCAATGCTCTTTTTCACCTCTCCATTTGGGTAGTTATAATGTTAGATACTGTTTCTTGAGGGCTCATTAAGTACTAAGAATTGCTCTTCGGGCTTTTCATAGATTACTTCATCCAAACCTCACAATGATTACAGGAGTAATGTATTCTAATTTTATAGATGAGGAAACCGAGAGCCACAGAGTTTAGTGACTTTCACATCGGTAGAAGGAACAGAGCTGAGACTCAGACCTAGGAAGTATGATTCAGAATACTTACCCATGACCACCAAGCTACATCGCTTATCTAACTAGGGATGCTAGGGATGAGGCTGTCTTTTTTTCATACCTCTTCTCTTTAAGAAGAAACCCAGAACATCTCCGTTCATCAGATTAAGTCCAAAGTCCTCTATATGGCTTTAAAGGTATTCTCTAATCTGGTCTAAATCTATTGCTAGAACTTCAACTCCTATGTTTCATTTAACCTTGACAATTACTTGAAGTGCTTTAAATGCCAGACATCAAGCTCCATGTTGATAGAGGAAAAAAAGATGAATAAAATAATTTATAACTGAAATAGGCAGATGAAATACAAACCTGTGAAAATATAATTAACAAAACAAGGCAGAAAGTAAATGACACCATGAACACTTATAGCAAAAGAAACTCACTTCTGCATTGGGGATGCTGATGACTTAGAGAAGAGATAGGGTATAAGGCCACCTCAATGAAGATTGTACTAGACTGAGAGGAAGAAGAAAACAATTCATTACAGATAAGAAGAACAGTATAAGCAAAGACAAGATCTTAAAAGAGCCATGGTCATTATGGGAACAAAAAATGTGCAAGTGTGATAAGAACAAGGGCTATGATTGCAATTGATGGTGAAAAAAAATAGATCACAGCTGGGTTGTGGACAGGTTAAGAGATTTAGACCTACAGCGAAGATCTGATCTGAGAAGAGAAATTACATATTGTGATTTTTAGCACATTCACAATGAATTGATTGTTGAAGCCTTGAAAACTGGCAGATCTTCACTGTAGACTTCCAAAAGGGATTGGTGGTTGAGAGGGCTATCCTTTGGCTCCCTGTTCCTGCCTGATAATCTGGCAACTCTGAGGAAGAAGAGTGAGATGCCATGCAAACTAAACTGGTTTCCTATGCCGCATTCTGGGTCTTAATATTTACTTGAAATGCTCCTTAGTTGATTTCCAGGGTCACATACATTTGTGACAGACCTCGTATATATCCCTCTTAAATGTTTGTAAAGCTTAAGAAGATATTAAGGGCTTTGAAAATTTCTGCTTCACAAAAATGTGTTTAGCTCTACTTAGTATATTTTTTGTTATTGTTAATGGAATTTCTCTTGATTCTTGTAACCACTATCACCATGACATGGGTTAGGGTTCCCTTCTGTTGAAGATTGGGAAAACTTCCATTTAATTGATGTCCTTCATGAAATGAATTATACAATATATCTTTTTGCTTTTGGGGACAAAAGACAGAGCACACTACTAGCAATGTGGCAGCTGAGTCCTGTACCCTGAGACTGGCTTATAGTGTGACTTTGTATAAATAATGGAATTGGATCAACATTCCCTGACAGATGAAGGGGCTGATGACTTCTGATTCTTCTCCAATAAGCACCACAGGATTTAACTAACATACTGATAACTTTGTATGTACAAGAATAGTTACTTGCTTTATAACTAAAGTTTTAGTCTGAGTACTGAACCAAGTCAAGACTGTATTACTGTTATGAATAGATAATATATCTAGACCATCTTCTCTGGACTCAAGTGACCAGAAAAAGCATGGCTTCTGCCTTAGCCTCTACTCTTGAGTGACCTAAGAAATGAAGAATGAACCTTAAAAATAAAAAGACATATTCCTGGGGCACCTGGGTGGCTCAGTGGGTTAAACCGCTGCCTTCGGCTCAGGTCATGATCTCAGGGTCCTGGGATCGAGTCCCACGTGGGGCTCTCTGCTCGGCGGGGAGCCTGCTTCTCTCTCTCTCTCTCTCTCTCTCTCTCTCTCTCTCTGCCAGCCTCTCTACCTACCTGTGATCTCTCTCTGTCAAATAAATAAATAAAATCTTTAAAAAAATAAAAAATAAAAAGACATATTCCTACCACCAGATGCCCTAAAAAAAACTGGTGCAAAGGTCCTGGATTTGGCATCTGGGAAACACCAAGGGCTCAGGGATTAACTCTGTATTGATTGGGGCCAGGTCCCTTCCATTTGTTGCAGTTATATCACATTTGGAAAGAGGATTTTAGACTAGATCAGGGTCACCACTCCTCTCTTGATCTAACTCTGTATGACCACAGTGCACAAAAGCATCACTGTACTCTCATGGCCATGAGGGAACTTTTAGGAATGATGGAGAGTTTGGAATCCTACTTCTTTCTGAAGAGACTTTGTTCCTTATCTTACCTCTTTCCTCATGTGTGTAAACTTTCACTACAGCAAAGAGTCTACATTTAGCTTGTGAGTATGAGACCAGAAACTTGGAGGTTTTTATGATTAATATCCTAGTAAGTCTCCAAAGCCCATCTCCAGTGATTTGAGCCCTGTTTGCTTTCTCTGGACCATTTATCCACTCCACTTTTGATACCAGTGTACCACCGTTGAATTCACCTCCTAACTACAGAGGATCTGCCATATTTGTTCGCGAGCTCCAGAATTCAGAGACCACCAAGCCTAGGCTGCTCTAAATCCCCAAAGAGACAACCCCTACCCCAGAGCTCCAAATAAAGAAATGTAAAAACCGGTTTGGGCAGCTCAAATATAGTGACCTCAACTTGTCTTTCAGTTTTTGTTTTTGCTTTTTTTTTCCTTTAGGTAAATTACCAACAGACTAATGGTTGGGAAGGTTTGAAGAGAGTTAGAAAGGTGGGAATGTAACATGCAAAGGATAACAGTCTTTAGGGGAGGGTCTGGTTAAAAAAATGTGCCAAGTTTAGGCAGTATAGCAAATTTTTTATTCTTTATTGTTGCTTCACTAGGACTGAGAAATCTTCTCATGGAGTTGGCAGTGAGATAGTCAACCATCTCCAGGAATGCCAATATGTCAAAAGGAAACCTTTTCCCTTCAGCAAATAAAATATTAAGAGGGCTCAACGAAAGCCAGTGGGAAGTGGCCTGGAGAAGGAGATGAAAAATTAATTTTAATGCATGGGAGACTAAGTAATTCACTTATTTCACAACCTCAATCAATTTTAATATTTTAGTATTTAATGTGAATGTGGTGCCTCTCCAATAATATTTTAAAAGTTGTTTCTCCCTTTTTGGCTTTTGTTTGGCTTTCTATTTTCTCAGCCATTTTTCTTCGTGTCTTGATAGGGAGGTTCCAGTGGATTTCACATTACTCAAGGCAGGTATCTACCCTCACCTATTCTTACTAGTTTTAAAAGTTATAAAATTACCAAATAGGGAGCGAAGGCAGTGGGGAAGACCCCAAATCAGCTTTTAGGCAGACTGATTTTTGGAGAGGCCACTGAACCCCAAGAGCCTCTTAAGTCTTCCGGGACAGGCCATTGTGTGGAGAGCAAAATGGAGTCATTTAGTCATTAGTTTCTCAGATATCAGCCCAAGAGGGGAAGCTGTCTGCCTTTCTCCACAATTTAGACACTTATCTTACAAATTCACCAAGCTCCGTGATTTCTGAACAATGCCAGCTGTTAGGGAGCCATTTCCCTGGCATTTTCCCCATAATTTGATTTGAAAGGAAAAGATTAAACTCAGTCCGACCCAGAACTGTCAGCCCAATGCCCTCAAAGAGTTTGACAGGAAAAGAAAAGAGAAGGAAAAAAAAGAAACAAAAAAAACAACCAACCTTGCAGACTTTTAGATGAAGAAATCACCTGTACCTGTGCATTAAGGAGGACAGTAAAGCACAGTCCATAGGCCAGACAATGAACGTGGATAGGACCAACCATAGAGATTTCTCCTCCCAGAAAGATGGATTAAAGTGAAGGCTGGGGGGCTTGTGTGGCTCAGTCATTCAGCGTCTACCTTAGGCTCAGGTCATGATCCCAGGGTCCTGGGATCTAACCCCACAAGGGGCTCTCCAGTAGGCGGGAAGCCTGCCTCTCCCTCTCCCACTTCCCCTGCTTGTGTTCCCTCTGTGTCTCTCTCCATCAAATAAATAAAATCTTAAAAAAAAAAAATAAAGTGAAGACTAAATTCACTGTCCTTGATGTCTACCTTTTGTGTAATGTTAATTTTAGGAAGAAAATTTAGATTGCATTTAAATGGTGATCTGCTGGTACTAGTATGCTAGCTTTTTAAAGGTAGTTATAACAACCAAGTTTTCCAGGTTGTGGTGATGCCTCTTCCAATTCAGTAACGAGCATTCTATTTATTTTTCCAGATGTGGTAAGTATAAGTGTCAGAATGTTTATACTTTGTTGAATATTTGTTTTACTTAATTTTCCTCTCACAAGAATGATTTAGATGATAATCTTACCTGTGCTTCTCTGGTTGATTCCATTGATTCCTAAAGAGGTTAACTTGTTCGAAGTGCAGTAGCTAATAAATGCTATAGCTGGGTTTGGGTCTAGCTTCAAATCCTGGAGACTTTGTCAATGTATTATGCATTGTCACTGTAAAAGACAGTGAAGAAATGTTATAAAATTTCTAATCCAACAGTATGGTTTTTCACTTATACTGTTGTTCATATTTTTTCAAAATATGTATGCTTTAAAATATTGTTTTTTTAAAAAAAGATTTTATTTATTTGACATAGAGATAGATCACAAGTAGGCAGAGGCAGGCAGAGAGAGAGGAGGAAGCAGGCTCCTTGCTGAGCAGAGATTCCAATGTGGGGCTGGATCCCAGGACCCTGGGATCATGACCTGAGCTGAAGGCAGAGGCTCAACCCACTGAGCCCCCCCAGGCGCCCCCTCCTTTCTACTCTTAACCTGTGAAATAAGGTTCTGACAACCCCAATGCCTTTTGCTCCTCTGGGCTATACTTGTCAGTATTACCAGTATTAGATTCCAGGATGCTGAGATCATGATCTGAGCCAAAGGCAGAAGTTTAACCCACTGAGCCACCCAGGTGCCCCTAGAATATCCTTCTTTTTTTAAAAAAAAAATTATTTATTTATTTGACAGACAGAGGTCACAAGCAGGCAGAGAGGCAGGCAGAGAGAGAGGAGGAAGTAGGCCTGATGTGGGGCTCAATCCCAGGACCCTGGGATCATGACCTGAACTATAGGCAGAGGCTTTAACCCACTGAGCCATCCAGGCACCCCCTAAAATATCCTTCTTGAACTTGACTCTACTGCCCTTCTTCCCAGGGCTATCTCTCAATTTATTAAAGGACACTTGGAGGATACCACCATTGCCTCTGTTAATACCACCTCTCAATGTAGGAGCAACTCAAATATTTCTAATTTTTTTTGATAAATAAGTCAGTGTTTAATATCAACAAATGTATTATATATTCCATAACCTAACACAACATAACTTATCTTCCAGTTTAAAAATAATCCAATTTGCCTTATTTCACAGGTGAAGAACTAGACCTAGACATGAACTTCCCAGCCAGAGTTTATTGGTGGCTAAACTGGGGCTGGATCCAGGACTCACGTACCCCAGTCCCTTGATTGTCCCAGTGTTACATTACAAAAGCATTAATACTTTCATTTTACATCACTTCCTAGGGTAATGAGACCCATGTTTATACATATGTATTTATGCATATACATTTTACCATGTACATTAGCACTTTTATTTTTCCTCCCAATGTCACCCTTTTTTATGCCACATTTCATATATCTTCCATATTTTCCACAATTAAGACTTAAAGTTTCCCTGTTCCTTCATTCAAATCTGTGCATAGGACAGTTCTGACAAAACATTAAGTCTTCATTAATTATTTAATGATTGATTAATCCTCTTTGAAGTGAATTTGCAGGTATTTATAATTTTAAATTCCTCAGTATGTCCTTTTTATTATTTCCTATCTGTTTATTTTTTATTGGTAGACGTCCATCAAACTCTGAGGTCATCTTGTGCTGAGACACTGAAAGCCATATTCCAAAAGCAACTAGGGCACCATAGAATTTGGTTCTGTGAATAACTCATTTGACATTGCTGAAAGTTACTCAATCTAAATTTCCATTCCCATAGGCCAACATGTCTCCCAATGATCAAAAGAAATGAAACTGCAGTAAATAACAGAAACACTTGACTTAAAACCCAAGGGGGTGCCTCTGCCTTCATTTTGAGTCCTCCAAATTGGTGTGAGGGAGTGGAGACTTGGTGCGAAAGGAGACAGCCACAGGAAGTGGTCAACTAAGAAAGTATTAAGGGGAGATGATATGAAAAAGGAGGATAGTAGAGAGACTCCGGATTTTAATAGGGGTTTCCATTTGCTTAGGTTCCTAAGTAATTTATTTATTAAGCAATGTGGAAAGATAGAATTTTGCCTTTCAGAATTCCCAGAGATTGAAGGGCAGGTCAACCAACCTATAACTACAAAACACAAATCATTCCACCTAAGGGTGTGTCTGTGTGTGTGTGTGTGTGTGTGTGTGTGAGAGAGAGAGAGAGAGAGAGAGAGAGAGTGTCACATAAATAACATTCTTGATTCCTTTAACTGCTTTGTACCCGAAAGGACATAGTATGTCTTACAGAGATTCATAGACTGTAACAACATAAGATATTATGAATGGATAAGAACAAGAATAGAAAACAGAAGAAATTTAAAATGAAGCTAAGAATGAAGCATATATCAAATGTGTATCATACAAAAAAGTACACACTTGATGTAGGCAGGGCATTAGAACTCTAGGGTCAAAGTGTTCTGACATATACCACTGCTGTGACTTTAGACAAATTTGTTTTCTCTTGTTTAGACAAGTTGGACGTGATTTTGTATGTGCTGTGTTTTCAAACACTTACAAGATGTTGTCCCTGTCCTATAGGATCTGGCAGTCTAGATGGGAAAACAAGATTTGCTCAATGGAAACAATTAAAATTTACTCTTCTAAATATATCCTCACGCATGTTTCATCTCATCTCACTCAAACCTCCATCTTTTCCTCTTTGCTTCTGGTTTAGCCAACCTGATGTCTGTACTCCTTTCCGTACCATCTCGCGGAAGGTTAAGGTTACAGTAATAACAAGGCTGTTGTGATTTGTCACTCTTTACTTCAGATGAATAACAGGTTGTGAGTATTCCCACCATCACTGATAGGAGGGCATCTTCATTACCTTTGGCAGTAACCATCTGTTGCTGTGTTTTATGCTTCTGTTATTATTTTTCTTTTGACCAAAGTCTTACCCTGTCACCGTTTTTTTCCCCCTCCCAGATCCTCCCTATATCTATATCATCCGGTGCCCTAGGCATTGTGTCCCCATATTACAGCTTTTGTCATTTCTATCTCTCTAAATGGCTGCATTTGCTCTCACCCCTTGGGGTTTTACTCTCATTTAACTTTGACACATATCTTCATTATCTCCCTGAGAGGAACTCCAGGGGCCTAGAATGAACTGCTGAAAGTGCCTCATACAGTTTCCCAGAGGTGGTAGCAATTGGGTGATGCACATTTTAGAGGAGAGAATTGTTAGATGTTGAAGGAGCACAGCTGTGAGGCACTCTTGGTACTCACTATTGAGAAGGAAGCCAGTGCTGGGATGACCGGGGTTGGGAGAAATTAAGTCTACCCTAGGGTTCCAAGTGGGAACAGAATGCTTCTTAAGGCCCACTGCTTGAAATTGAGTAATAATTTTACCTGACAAAATATGAAATTTGAGTCCATGATACTCTATCCAAGAAGACAAGGCTATAGAGATTTCCTGGAAGGAGTTGGGTTTCAGTTATTACACAAGTTATCCATGGCTCAATGATGACTATGACACAGATCAGGTCTCATGGGGCACTCAGAGGGTCATGATAAGTCCCTACTTAAATAGCAATCTGCAAGACTCTTGTGTTTTTTTTGTTTTGTTTTGTAATAGATTGGAATGAATCCACATAGGCACAGCTATGTTCTATTGCCAGGGGTTCCTATTTAAATATTTTAGATCATAAGTCCATAAATTTTTATATGTCTGTTTTACCTTTTTAAGAGGAGTTACTGAAAATAACTCAGATAAAAATCTGAATTTTTGAATTCAAAAATTGAATTGTCAACATCATTATAACAAAATACTTAGTGTTACACTTTTAACCATGGTATTATTGGGAATTTTTAAGTTAAGTAGGGCTATCTAAATTACTGTCAATGACTCCAAGTTACAGTGATTCTTTTTTTTTTTTTTTTTTTTCAAGTTACAGTGATTCTTAGCTTGGCTTCTTAGAAACTACTTTCATTGTTTTACTGTCATATCTATATCATAATAATAAACAAACTGAGGGTTTCGGAGGGGGGTGGGAGGTTGGGTGCTCCTGGTGGTGGGTATTATGGAGGGCACGTATTGCATGGAGTTCTGGGTGCGGTGCATAAACAATGAGTTCTGGAACACTGAAAAGAAATTAAAAAAAGTTTCATGTGTGTATGAGTATATATATATATATAGTGACATATATACACTTTAAATACTTTTTTCAGTTTGTAAAAATAGATGTGACATCAATTTTGAGATTTAAAATCTCCAAAGGTCAGTTTTTTTAATGTTATATAAATTCATATATAATTCTTATATAAATTCTAAGTTTATATAGTTGAAATAAGATTTTTTTTTTTAAAAAGTCTTATTTATTTGTTAGAGAGAGAGAGAGCACTCACAAACATGGGGAGCAGCAGGTTTCCTGGCGAGCACGGAACCCTATGTGGGAATCAATCCCAGGACCCTGGGAACATGACCTGAGCCAATGGCAGATGCTTAAACAACTTAACCAGCCAGGTGCCCCAAGATTTTGTTTTTGTTTTTGTTTTTTTAATGGCCCAGAGACGTTCAGGCCATTCAGTTACCTGAGGGGTGGGTGGAGTGTGTATAGAGAAGCTGTTATCACCCACCTTTTCACTGTCAATGGCAAGTCCAAATGCAGATTCTCTTCCTAGTCTTGGGAAAATAGACACAGTTGGGGAAGAACACCACTTTCCTGAATCTGAAAACAATGCTGATTGTGAATTTCACAGCATGCCTGGTGATCAGATACCATGGGTACGGTGCTTTTCCTGAGGCTCTGGAATTTTGCACCTTTGCGCCATTGCACTTAGTCATTCCAAGAGCACTGATTGCCATTGAGGCATGGCATAAAAACGTGTCTGGGTGTCTCCATCTCATGTTTGTCTCGGGATCAAACATTAAGAATTAGACACATCCTAAGGGATAAATCATTGGAATAAAAAGAATGTTGACTGTTTTTTGCTTATACTCAGACTGAGATGGGAATTAGAAGGCCAGCACCACAAAGACGTCTGGAGCCAGCAGGGGAGCAGACAGATCAACGTCATACACAATAGAACTGACAAGACTAGAACCAAAGAGTGATGCCAAGGATAAATACTGGCTCTCTGATAAGGGGATGCCAAGAACTCAGTGGAAAAGTGCCGCAATCAGCATTAGGAACTAGGAGGTGAAATCGGAAAGCTGGAGGGTGTATGAGACTCAAGAAGTTAAGAGGAATCTGTTACATAGGATTTCCTTAGAGCCTGACTGGTGGGCAAATGGTCTTAAACCTGTCCCTTCTCCATTCATGCCATAGGCCCTCCTTGAAGCTGGTTCAAAAAGAGTTCCACGTGGAATTTGTCCAAACATCAGTAGATAGCAGCCTCTCCTGGGAGCCTTGTTAAACACATAAATGCCTCTTTCCAAAACCTGATCTGGAGGTTAGAAAAGGTAAATCTCCTGGTTTAAAACCTTTTTGTATAAAGGGCCAATAGTAAGTATTTCAGCCATCTGGTCTTTGTCATAATTTCTCATCTTCTGCTGTTCTAGCATGAGAACAGCCATATACAAAATGTAAATAAATGAATGTGGCTGTGTCCCAATACCTTTTTAAATTTTTTTAACAAAACAGGTGGCATGACAGATTTGGCCTGTGGAACATGGTTTCCTGACCCCTGGTGTAGAGCAATGTCATTCTTTCCCCCAACATAGTAGCCTAATGCATCTTGAAAAGAAAATTAGCAAAACACAGGCCTTCAAAATAGAAAGCCAGATGTTTCTCTTAATCACCTACAGTTTTGCAGATGTTATTGTTGGTGTTCAATATCTCTCTGTATCAAGGTTGCTGAGATATGATGTATAAAACGGTGGCGGCAAATATAGTTTCTTTTGGAAGCTACAGGAAAGGGATCTCATTTCCCCCAAGTAACTCACTCATTTGCCTGCTCTCATGTCAGAAATTCTACCTTTAGTAGATCAATTTAATTCATAGCACTGATATGTTTCCTGATGCTATATGCAAATGAAAGAAGAGAATAATTGTTCATACCCTCAAGGGGTAGGAAAAGCAAATCTCCTTTTGACAACTTAAATACTCCTGAGAAGGTATAAGCAATACTTATCCACAGGAAAAATGGGTTGAAGACAGAGCTATGGAGATTATCTTAAGTTATCATCAAGCATTAATAGCTAAGTGTAATTCTTTATAAAATTCTTTCTGTGTGCACGTGTGTGTGTGTGTGTGTGTGTTATGTAAGATGTGGTTAGGAAGGCAGTTGTGGAATGTATTAAAGAAATGGGCAGCACTGAAATGACACATCTCCAAGGGCATTTTAGTCAAAACCCAGCTCCTCCATTAGCTCATCTTTGTCCTCCCAGTGGGGTGTAATCAGTTTCTTGATTAGCGTTTGCAGTCACAAGGATTGCAAGTTGCTTCTGCATGAGTCTCAGGGACTCACCAGATCATCTCAGAAAGAGCCAGCTCTCTATAGCCACATGCCCGTCTCTGTGGGCCCTGGTCTCCCGTGAAAGTGCCCCAGTCCAATGTAGGAAAGTGACAAAGCCGATGTTTGCTTTAGAGGACTCTTTTCTATGACTTCTCCTGGATGCCCCTTTTAAACTTTCTACATTTTGTACCCCCCTGCACCTCTGCCCAGAATTCCCAGCCCTTTTCTGAGTCCCTCACTTTTCATGAAAACTTAAATCCAGTTTGCCTTTCATATGAGGATATTGTGTCTTAAGATGGGACCTGACTGGGGCGCCTGGGTGGCTCAGTGGGTTAAGCCGCTGCCTTCGGCTCAGGTCATGATCTCAGGGTCATGGGATCGAGTCCCACATCAGGATCTCTGCTCAGCAGGGAGCCTGCTTCCTCCTCTCTCTCTGCCTGCTTCTCTGCCTACTTGTGATTTCTCTCTGTCAAATAAAATAAAATAAAATATTTAAAAAAAAAAAAAACATTCATTTAAAAAAAAAAAAAAAAAGATGGGACCTGACTTCTGGGAATAGCTAATTTGATAACCCGATTGAAGATAATACCTTTTCAAGTTATTTGCATTTTTGTCAGTTAAGATACTTGCATTTTATTGGGGGGTTTTATACTCTTCCCTCATAAGGATTTACTAATTGGAAATTTCATTAGGAGACGGTCTCAAACACCTCTGCTGGAAAGGTTCTGAATTAGAATGTTGTAGTTAACTGAATGCTGGGAGACCTGCATTTTTGTCATGTCTCAAATTACTAAATTAGTTATAAAACTATGTTCCCATTATGCATCTCAGTTTTCTCATTCTCTAAAATTATAGTTTGGAATTACATGACTACTGCCTAAAACTCCAGGATAAGCTAATTTACACTAAAGTATTAGTGACTGACAGTAGTTTACTTAGTTATTCAGGTATAGCAGATATTTTGAAAGCACTTAGACCCCAAATATTCTGTCACACTGTCATTTTAGACGTCAAAAACAACGTAGAGAGCTTTCTAGTTACCTTCAAATCATACTAGTAGACTGAAGCTACAGTTGAGGCAGACAGAAAAATGGCCAGAAGTTGTGTTTTTTAAGGTTAGATGCTTGCTATGATTTCTGGGAAGATTTGGAGTAGGAAAGGACCTTGAGCCAACATGGAATAATCAGGCACGTCTCTTTTTAAATTTTGCATATAGTATCAGAAGCACTGTAAATCTCCCATATTTAATAGGACTCTTTACTTAAATAGCTATTTATTTCCTCTGAGATGATTATTCATCTGACTATTCAGATTCATTACACTTCATGTCCTTGTGAAAATTAATAAAGCTCATTTAAAATGGAGATGGGAGGCCAGCAGAGGGAGCTCTCAAAGCCCTACCACTCTATCAGTTATAGACCCCAACAGGAAGAGAGAGATACCTTGCACTAAAGTCTGTTTAACTACTCTAGTAGGAGGAACAAAGATTTTGTCTTTGCCAGCAATGGCCCAGCGAATGAAAGACTGTCCCAACTCAGCCAATGAAAAGCCACTATACTTCCAGCTCCCAGTTTACACCAAGAGACTTTTTGTTTATGACAACTGCTCCCAACTGTCCCCTTTCCTCTCTAAAAGAGCATTCCTCTTGTTTGTTCTCCTGACTTGCCTATGGTTTTATTGTAGCTTGTGTGTCCTGAATTGCATTTCTCTGCTCTTCCCCCAAATAAACCCATTTTGCTGGCAAACTAACTGACAGTTTTATTTTGAAGGTTAACATCTTCATTTAACAGCTAGTAATGACCACACTGTTGCAGGCACTCTTCAAATACCTGGGCTAGTGAACAAAGTACAGAGCCCCGACCTCATGGCTTCTGCATTCTGAGTAGGACAGGCAGAAAATTTACAACTAGAAACTTACATATGTCACTCATGGAAGTGCATTCCAGAGAAGAATTAAGAATGAAGCAGAAGAAAGGTCTAGAGAGCAATGGAAGATAGATGCTGTTCTAATGGGGAGGTCAGAAAAAGCCACCGTGAGCAGGGGACATTTAATCAGATGTAAAGGAAATGACAGGGGCATTACATGGAATCTAGGCTAGAGGGTTCCTGGCAGATATGATCTGTTCTCATATACTGTTCCTGACTTTTAATGATCTTCCCTATGCTGATTCGGCTCTTCCTCCCTGGACTGTCTCCTCTCATCACTCATTTTAAGCCATTCCTTCCTCTGTCCAAGGTTCCCTCTTGGTATTTATAGTTGATCCTCATTATTTGCAGGATCCTTTTTTTGCCAGTTCACCTACTTGCTAAAATTATTTGTAATTCCCAAATCAATACTCATGGCATTTTTGTGCTCATTTGTGGACATATGCATGCACAAAGCAGCAAAAATCCTGAGTTGCCCTGTGTATACATTCGCTGCTGAGGTTGATCAAGGAGAAGCTCCGCTTTCTTGTTTTAGCTTTCATTCTGTAAATGAGTGTCCTTGTCATGTTCTATTTAGTGGGACATTTTAAATATTTCTGTGCTTTTGTTGTTGATTTATTTATTTAAAATGGCCCCTAAGAAGAGTACTGAGTTACTATCTACTGTTCCTGAATGAAAAGCCTGGGATGTGCCTCTTAGAGAAAATCCATATGCTAGGTAAGCTTTATTCAGGCATGACTTATAGTGGTGTTAGACATGAGTTCAATGTTAATGAATTATCAATATATACATTAAAGAAGGTATTTTTATTTTTTCGTTTTTTAGAGGGGGTAGAGGCAGAGAGAGAGGGAGAGGGAGAGAGAAAACTTTTTGGAGCTTTAACCACGGCTCAATCTCACAATCCTGAGATCATGACTTGAGCCAAAATCACGAGTTGGATGCCCAACCAGCTGATCCATGAAGGCACCCCTAAATAAGGTGTTTTTAAGTAGAAACATATATAACACAAGGTTATCCATTCATTAGGTGATGAAAATGCTAAATCAGAGGCTCATAGGAACCTAACCTTGTTTTTACCCTAGGAGCAATGGTTCAGTATTTGTGAATTCAGGGTTCCTGGTGACTTTATAGAACATTAGCTATCACAGATATTAAGACTCAACTATAACTTCTAGATCTTGCCTCCAAAGATACTTTTTTAAGGTACCTTATTTACTTTAGTGCCCAATTATATTCTAATTAGTGTTGCACTATATTTGCTTTTAAGCTCTTCTCCAATTGTTTTCTGCATTTTTTTTTTTTCTGATCTATCACTTCGGCTAGCTCCCAATCATTGAGCATCTATTATGTGCCCAAAATGGTTGTGGGATTTTTATAATAATGGCCCTGAAAAGTAAGCCTTAGGAGGTTCATTTGGCAAATTAAAACCCTGAGACTTGAGAGGTTCTGAGATTTGCCCAAAGTCACCATGCAAATAAGGCTGAGGAGTCTGGATCTGTTCCAAGGTTTGCCTGGCTCTGAAGCTTTTGTGTCTTGCAATAGTTCTGGGTCCTTGATAGAAACTCAGTGAGCTAAACAGAGTGTTACACAAAAAAGACAAAAGAGGGAGGGGAAGTCAAGGACAATTCATGCTTTGTGTTGGTTGGTAACAAAGCTATTTTTCTCCCTGGAAGAAAGAGATGAAAGTTCTGATATTCAAATGCTCACTCACCAGGCACCCTTCAGAATTCCCATCCATCAGCTGGCAAATGGACACATTTTAACAAGCACAATCGCAACCAAGCAAGTTCTGGCAACAAAATATGCCTCCACTAATGATATTCAATTGTTCTAAGAAGACAAAATGGTCTGAAGTGTAATGAGATGCCAAACACACAACCGCACAAAACAGGCTGCTCATATTTAAGTCCTTATGTTTCTTGAAGTGAAAACTCATTTTAAGAAGATTATGGTGCATATATTATAAAGTGGGATGATATTCCACATTCATGCCCCACTGGGGCCCTGACTGTATTAAAAAAAATGAAAACAAAACCAACAACAACATTTTGTTCCCACACAAGTACTTCGCTAATAGGACATGTGACGTGGTAAGTCATTTGTTTGGGTTATTTTTATTGCAGGCTTTATGGATGAATTCACACTTTTGAAACACAATGCATTCGGGAAACTTTTCAATCAGGCTCTGGTGAGTAGGAATATCCTGCAAACAAGGGGCATCAGGTCAGGGCCATGGGAATAGAATGCTAATCGATGAGGTGGGGTGAGAGAGAGGGAAGGGAATAAACTTTCCAGCAATGTGTCCATCCCCCTCCCCCTTTCTAACAAGAACAAAGTAATGTCTACCAAGGCAACAGCCAGATTTTTATCCTTGACCAAATTCTATTCAACATGTTTATCAGTGGCAAAGATCCATGGTTTCAAACATTTTATTATAAGTGAAAGCCTTTGTTTTGATGAAATCCCTCTGAGGAATGTAAATAAGTAAAACATATGAAACAGAAGTAATATGCTGAAGTGAGGGGGTTGTTTTCCAAACACTTTCTGTCCCCCTGTTTTTTTAGTAGCAGCTCTGAGGGGGCTCCTGGAAATCTCTCAGACTCCAAGAAACTGTGAAAAGCACTGATTCAGATGAATTGAGGTATTTCAATGTCTAGGAGAGATGAATGGAATCGTTAAAGGAAGGATATGTCAGGCAGGGCAAAAGAAAACACTCTGTATGTTTCAAAGAGAGAGTAAATGGGGATGGCGAGCTAATCGTAATTATAGAGATTCTTGAAATGAATAATTGTAGGAAGCACTCACCATTCCAGGGGTGATGGAGGGAAAAGGAGGAAGTGGTGGTTGCTCAAGGGTACTAAGTAAAGGCCACATGATCAGTACTGGTATAAAGAGGGCCTCAGGGGTGGAACCAGGATGGCAGCCACTTCCTGAGATGCACCTAGAGGGAGCAAGGAAGAAATGCTGCTTCTTCCCTACCTCTGCGTCGGACCCCACCGATACCTCCTACTCATTAAACCCACCAGGAAGCCTGCTGGAAAAACAGACTCCCTGGGCCTGGCATTCCTGAGCAGAGCTGAAAGGGCAGGCATGAGATGAAGAGGTAGGTTGACAACCGGCTCAGTCCATTTATCGGGCTCTTCGCTGCCCACCCATACCCTTCTACTCGTATTTATGATTTCTGCACCACAGCAATGACAATGTCATGCTTCTGCCTCATAAAATCGAATCCTCCTAGGTATGCAGGAAGACCCACACAGTCTCTTCCAAAGGGATGACACCAAGATTCATTGATCATTCCCTGTCTCTGTCCCTGAGTGATATTAGTTCCTATTCGTTTCAAATGCAAAGCCCATCTGGATATTATGTAACACATGGCAAAATTTAAACTTCAACTACCATCTATGTTCTATATAAAATAATATGGTTCATTAGGTGTAACAGTGAAAGGAGCAGTTCCATTTCAACCTCTTCATTTCCAAACTTGGGCATTTGGGCTATGGAAGAAATAGTACCACATACTGGTTGTGAGTTCAGAGCACATATCACATTTTGAAAGCGAGTTTGCCATTTCATTTCATCATTTTATCTTGGCTAAGTGCCTCTTGGGGGGAAGGAATATACAGCATAAAACCAGTGAATGCCACGGAGTTGGCCAACTGCGGCACTTTCATGTCAAAATGAGTTGTTTGGTTGGAACTGCTGTTGTATGATATATACTGTGATGGTGAATAAGACATCTCATTAATTCATGGGTGGTGGTACTGGCAGAAAAATTTTGAGCAAAGAAGAAAATTTCTTATCAAATTAACTTTGGTTTACCACAAAGAGCATACCACAGGTCCCAGTGTTTTAGAAAAGGATAAAATATAATCAGACTGCCATCAGGTGGCTGAGATGATCCCCTTGACAAATGATAACCCAATAGGGCCTGTTAGAAGGTTTGGATACTCAGCAGTGATAGAAGCAGGATTTTTTCTAGTGAGGTGAGAGCTCATGCTGTTGACCCATATATAACTTTCTATTCCGGCTCCCATGGCCATTTGAGTGTGAGTCCATTGGCTAAGCACAAGGGTGGCTGGGTAAAGGTTGGTTAACACCCACAAGAGGGGTCACTTTGTCTTTGTAATATCGGAGGATTTCCTCTGCTTGGGGTACTCTTCAGTAATCAATAGCACGGAACAAATATATACTCTCCTGCTATGCCTATCCTGGGCAAGTCATCCCATGCTGCTTCTCCTGAACTTCTTCCCAAAATTCCATCCTTGAATCTTTTTGTCTTTCCAGTTATCTGATCCTTAAGCCAAACTGCTCTCTGTTCCTTATGAATCATTGTGGATTCACAGGTCTGGCCATATATCCATCCAGGCACAGTAAATATTTACTTCTCAATGTTTGGCCAATGAGAAGACTTGCTTCCACTGCTGTCTTTCAGGGACATTCCTGATTAAGACTGAAGATCAGTAACCATCACTTAGGACTGATGTCAGCATGTCATGTAGAAATATCTATGGAACTAAGCCTGAGTTAGTTCTTCCTCTGTAAACTGGTCATTTAGATTTTCTCATAAGGCCATAGAAGTTGGTTAAAGGAATGATGACAGAAGGCACATTTTGTGAAAGTGCCAGAAGATTCTGAGCCACTTGTGCAATTTACTTGTGTCTTTTAGTGTCTCTAAGACCTCTTTCTATATGTAACACCTCCATCTGATAGTGGTATGTTGCCTTTCATCTCTAAATTTGTGGTTTAATGGATGAGAAACACTCAACTCATGACATAACTTACTGGGTCAGTTTTTGTCCCATGATGAGTTATTAAATCTCCATAGAGCCCAATACCAACCTAGGAACATCTTTCCCCCCATAAAGTTAACAGTATTTTCAGAAGGGAGCATTATTTTGCTCCCTAATCTTAGTGGAACAGCACTATGATTTGTCCATTACTGAATCCCAGTGATTCCATTCAGCCTTTCTGTTTGCCACAGTTGTTCTGGGTTTCATAGGAAAGTCTGGTCACTAAGGCAGCAGAGCACCATCCACCACAACCTGGATCAGCTTCAGAACCCACACACAGCTCAGTCTATTAGCTTATCATTAAATGGGTTGGAATGACCCCAGATTTTCTCAGTCTTGTTTAGGATATCTCCAAAATTCAAAGAAGCCCAACATGCCTTGCTCCAATTTCTTAGTGACAGGTCATATAACGGGAAACTCCCCACTGGACTCCTAGAAATGCCACCATGGAGCCAGGTCTCCATATTTCTATGGGGTTTATCTCCTAACCTCTGGCTCTTTTGAATGTTATTAAGGCATCTACAGTAGTTACTACCAACTATTCATCAAGGTCAGTCTGCATGATGTCATCAAGATAGAGAATCAGAATGATGTTCTGTAGGTTATGCTCAAATCCCTGCAAGTCTTCCCAGGGAAGATTCTCACAGCTGTGGAGCAAGTCAGTTGAAGAAAATTGCTAACCTTTCAGGTGAAAGCTTCCTGTTTTGGGTTGTATTTAGAAATTGGCATATATAAGAAAAAAAACCCCAAACATTTGATATATAAATTGCTGCATGCTCAGTTCTAGGGACTTGTTTTATTTAAGGAAAGATAATATATCCAGAGTATCAGTTACAATTTGAGTTACCACCTAATTTATTTTGTGGTAATCCATAGTCATTTTTCAAGATCTAGATATCTTCTGCATAGCCAAAAAGTTAGTGATTAAATAGTTAAAAGGGTGATATGATAGAACTCACCACTTTCACAAATGTTAAGTCTCTTGCTACTAAATATTATATCAATCAAGATCCAATCAAGATCCTTGAGGAGACATTTACTTTTCCAAAGATGCTGCCAGAAGCCGAGAGAGGAGAAGAATTTCTTTTTCCCTCTTCCCAACTTCTGGTCTCTCACTAATGCCTCTTTTTAGGGAAACTAACAGGATACTGGTTGGCAAAGGAAACTGGAAAATTTAATTTAGAAACACAGAGCCTCAGCATTACAGAGCAGAGAAGTTTCAATGTAGGGCTGTGAGATACCAGATAAATAATGGGTATAGTTACTTTTCACATAATAAATGAGTATTTTGGCACAGACCTTATGATTTTATATGACTTACAGGTATCTCTGCTTTTCTTTAGAGAAAGAGGATGGTAAACATAAGGAAATGTGCCTCAGAAGTCTACAATATAATGGAAAATCTACAGTGCAAGTCCTGGCAACTTTGTATTTTTCAGTCAAACCCGGGAGGTTAGGACCATGTCAAGCTGAAACAAATTGGTGTTGATCTCATTGTAGTGACATGAGGTGATTAAGATGAGAAACATACAGTATAAATGTGGGGACTCAGGGAGGGGCAGTGTGAGGAGTTATGCATTGGCATCACTTCATTAAAAGATGTGGTGTTTGAGGTGATTGCTTACCACTAGGAACCATCAGGATGCTGTGGCTTAAAATAGAGCTCATTCAAACAAAGACTGTATTTGTGAAGTGAAATTTGTATATCGTATAAGATATTTGGTTAGGAAAAGATGGGTTCACCTACATTTATCCCCATATTTACTTTCTGTTGCATTTCATTCCCACCTTTTTTTTTTTTTTTGAGTCCCTCATTAATAATTTTTTTCCTCCAGAACTCTTTTTAAAAAATTTTTATTTATTTATTTGAGAGAGAGAGAGAGAGAGTATGAGAGTGGAGAGGTCAGACTCCCTGCCGAGCAGGGAGCCTGAAGTGGGACTTGATCCCTGGACTCCAGGATCATGACCTGAGGCGAAGACAGTTGCTTAAACCAACTGAGCCAACCAGGCACCCTTCCAGAACTCTTTTTAATGCTTCCTTTATGCCGGTTTTCTTTAATAATTCTCTCAGTTTTTCTTTTAAATATTTTATTTGTTTGTTTGTTTGTTTGTTTGTTTGAAAGAGAGAGAGAGAGCCCTCATGGGGAAGGGGGAGGAGCCTAGGGGGAGGGAGACAGAAGGGGAAAGAATCTCTAGCAGACTCAGAGTCATGAGGGGCTTGACTCAAGGCTCAATCTCATGACCCTGAGATCGTGACCTGAGCCAAAAACAACAGGCAGATTCTTAACTGACTGAGACATCCAGGAACCCCAGATTTTCTCAGTTTTGTTTCATCAGATAGCTCATTTATTTTGCTTTCACTTTTGGAGGACATTTTTATTTGGTTTAGAATTTTATGTTGACAGGTGTTTTCTTTTGGAACTTCGAGGATATTATGTTATTATCTGGCTTCTGTATCCTCTGATGAGAAGTCAGGGTTCACTCACTGTTTCTCATTTGAAGGTAGTGTCTTTTTTTCTCTGGCTGCTTTTTAGATTTTACTTTTTGGTGTTTGGTTTTCATAGGTTTCACTATAACATATGTATTAACACATATGACAAATACATATGACATATAAATACATATGACATAAATACACAGATATATTTTCTTTGTAATTTTCTTGCTTAAAGTTTTGTAGAGGTTTTGAATCTGTGGCTTCAAATTTTCATAATTTTTGGAAAATCCTTGGGTATGACTTCTTTGTACTTCTTTTACCTCATTTTCTTTCATTTCTCTTTAGGGGTTGCAATTACACATATATTACAACTTCTCACTATGACCATTTCTTTCTAATACTTTTTCTCTCTCTAATACTTTCCATTCAGTTCTCTCTCTCTGCTATAATTATTTTGCACTATTCTATCTTTCACTTCATTAATCCTCTCATCAGCTATAATATAGTGGCTGTTAATGTCATCTATTGAGCTCTTAATTTCAGATATTGTCATGTTTAATTCTAGAATGCCATTTGATTCTTTTTTATAGTTTCCAGTTCTATGGCAAAATGTTACATCTTGTCATCCATTTTTCTGAACATACTAATCACAATTATTTTAATATCTATGTTTGATTATAATACTTGGAATAACTGTGGGTCTGTTACTATTGTCTGTTTTTACTCTTGGTGTAATTTCTTGAAATACATGCTAAGTTTCGATTGAATGATGAACTCTTTTTAATTAAAAAAAAAATAGAGAGGTTCTGGGTAATGTTATCTTCTTCCAGAGAGGGTGGCTTTTTTCCTTTGGTAGGCAGTAATAGTGAGGGCACATTAGCTCAATTCAATCAAGATCTGAGCTGACTCAAAGCTAGAGTTCAGATTTTGTAATATACTGCTTATTCCATAGTTATTTTAAAGTGGAAACTGTCAATATCAAAATACTGTTTTATAACATAGATCACATTACATATACCATATCATATAAAATATGTATCTATTATATATATGTCATTAGTTTTCACTGTTATTTAAATTCTTTATTCTAAACTATTTTCCATATAGCCTTTGTGAGTAACAAAACTTCCTATGCCCATTAATATTTTTACAGCTCTAAATTTGAATGGTAGTTTGGGTGAATAGACCTTCTAGGTTTAAAATTATTTTATATTTGGAACTTTTGGCTTTTATGGCAGGAAGGGGTTAGCATACACAAATGTTAATGTGGAACAGATTATGAACTAAAACGTAAATGATGAAACTTCTTAAAGAAGACATAGAGATTATTGTTAATTTAGGGTAAACAAAGATTTATTAAGACACAAAAGGCATAAAACTGGAAAAGTTTAATAAAAATGGATTTCATCTATGTATCTGTCTATCATTTATCTATCTATCTAAATTATGCTTTTGTAAAGACAACTTTAAGTATATGAAGCGGCAAGCTGTTGACTAGGAGATTTATATTTCTTATATTAGAATGGTACTAGTAGTCTGAATATATATAGAATTCAAATAATCTAAGATGATAAATAAATGTTTATATATCTATTATATATATATATATATATATATATATATATATATATATATATATATATATAGTGAGGTCTGGATAACAGCTCTATAAAAACATATATACTTCATGACCATGCAGAGCTGGGGACATGGCAGGCTGTTGGAATGACAGGAGATAGGGATGCTACTATTCTAAAATTATAGCAGTTTTTGTCCTCTTTCACTACTTATGTGTGAAGTCTGTCACTTTATTTTCTTGCTTGGAACTATTTAACTTCTCTACATCTAATTTTTCTAAAAGGCTAAATAATAATAATTAAAAAATAATAACAATAAATACCCATCTCATAAGAGTGTTGTGAAGAGTAAATGCACATGTAATATTCTTAGCATAGCAATGCTGAAGCCTAGTAATGTCTGAATAAAGTGTAGCCACTGTTACCTAGTATTATTTTTCAGTGTTGGGAGTGTTTTAGTAAGCTTATTGATTATATGTAGATAACAAAAATCAGACAATCTTTTCCTCATCATGATGTAAATCTGTGTCACTATGGATAAAGCTTTGTTTTTACAGATTATTGTATAGACCAAGGTGTGTTTATGAGATTGAGGTTGGGAAGAACCCCCTCACCCCCACCCTCCATATTCTGGACTCTGAAGTGCTGGGAAAGTCAGTACTTCAGCAAGTGGGACAATGTCAAAAGCATTCTTCTTGAGGGGATGACTATATGGGAGATACAACCTATCCAGTCTAGAAATTTTCCCATTTTGAAACCATTGTCAAAGGGTTTTTGTCTATTATAGATCTCTTCTATTATCCTGATAGAAGATTTTTAAAAAATTTAAACTCTTATAGCTGGTGTTATCCATCTTGTACAGTGGGTTCCACTCATGTTTCAAGTGATGTAGTCAAGGCAGTGGTCACCTGTGAGATTCAGTTATAGTTTGGTGAAAAGTGATGGGAAAAAGCAGTGTTGTTCTCTGTAATAGCTGCTTTTCTGAGGGGACAGATGGTGAAACAGTAATAAGCATTCCTTGGGAATTCTCAGAATTCCTTGGAGATGAATATCCAGTGAAATACTGGATTTCACAGTGAACTCAAGTATGATGGGGACTCAGATAATTGTTAAATGGGTATTAGTCGAATTTGCAGATATGGAAGCCATTAGAAGTTGGGGACAGGAGAAACTGTCATACTTCAAATGATTGCCTTCAGAGGTAGTACTTACACTTCCCTCACTGGTTTCCTTGGACAAAACTTCTCTCACACCCAGCTACTCATGACTCAGGATAGAGACAACAGAGGTGGCTACGTATTGTCTAGTCCATGATGAAACAGTATTCTTTGGTTCTGCAGAGGGCCCACCTCACAAGGAAACATGGGTGGTCATGGTGGTCATTTGTTATCAGTTGATTAAAATATAGTGGTGAAATGACCTGCTGTATCAACCATAAAACCACTTAGACTAGGTTTTTTGGGATTTTCACAGTCCTACCTACTACACTAAAGGTATCACCTAAAAAACTCACATTCAAATCTAGCAGGCCACTTCCTTCTGTCTGCTCTTATGTAATTAAGGCACCCAAATATAAGGACTGCACATTTCTGTGACTCATTGTATCATGTCAGATGAACATGGAGATAGAAGACCACAGTCAGAGTTCCCCACAGATAGCCCGCATTTTCCATCTGTTGGCTGGAGACCCATATCTTCCACTTACCAAGTTCTGCCAAAGGCATTGTTTAGACCCCATCCAGACTCCCACTCTACTTGCCTATCTTTGTCTTAGAACTCCAAATTGTATTTTTTTTTGAGAGAGTTTTTACAGATCAGGACTTCAGGAACTTCTCCGGCACTGTGAGTGAAACTACTCAGAGGCCACGGTGGTCAGCACAGCACCAGCGTTCTTTACTGTCAGGCAGGGTATTGGAGCACCACGCCTGGGATATAAAGGCTCCCTTTATTTCTGCTCCCCAAGTTTTGTCTTCCCTCATATTGGATCATTCCCCATCATCCACCAGGCTTTCTTGTGTGGTTTCAGGGTGCTTTGTGCCTCATCTGGCCTGAGTAATGACATTTTAGGTACTTAGAATACTCAGTCTGGCTCTCCTTTGCATCTTACCTCCTTCTATATGGAGATATTCAGGAAAATTATACTCTTCAGGTGTCTGGTGCTGAGATTGTTAAGAGTTCCCACAGAGCTCTCTGAGGGGAGCCTGCCCATTACCTGACAAAATAGAAGGAATGGTAACAGAGGAAGATGGGATAATGCTGCAGAGACTGAAGAGAGTGCTCATGCTTACATGAAGAAGGAAGCTACCTTATGCTCAGCCATCAGGAGTCCTGGAAATATGCCCTTAGCTAATTCCTGAGATGGTACTGTCACAGCTTCATATCTTGTCATTTGATTTCTAACCCTGCTCTTTTTCATATATGTGTTACTTCAATCATCAGAGATTTATGAGGTACTTTTTAACATAATGGTCTATAGTAAATGCAAAAAAAATTTTTTTTTAGACACACATTTTGAGGTGGAGGACCTCATAGTTCAATGAGAAATGGGTCTTTTTATATTTATAAATAAGAAATTACAATATAACATGGTATATGTTTTTCTCATCAGTTGCTTAAAAAGGCAACAGAAGAAAATTAAAGTTTTTAATTTAAAGTATTAAAGTTTTATGCAAGTTTCCTCTGCTTGAGGAAAACAAGAGAGGACTCAAAGGAATGAGCCCTTGAGTTAAGATTTAAAGAATGGGTTGGAGATTTCTAGGTGAACATGAATGGTGGCAGGATGTGGAGGGAAGCCATTCAGGGCAGAAGGAACAAACAGCATGTAGCAGGATGACAAGGCAAAAGACATCCGGCTGACTTAGAATGGCACATTGTCCCTGGTGTTTTTGGTAACTAGTGCAATAGCTCTGAAAGAGGACTGTGATGGTTAATTGTATGTGTTAACTTAATTGGGCTGTATGGCGCCAGATATTTAGTTAACATTATTCTGGATATTTCTGTGAGGGCATTTGTGGATGAGATGAACATTTGAGTCAGTAGACTGAATGAAGATTACCCTCCCCAGCACGGGCAGCCTCATCCAATCCACTGAATAGAATGAAAAGGCTGAGTAAAGGAGAATTCTCTCTCTTTCCTGACTGTCTTCAAGCTGGGCAATCAGTCTTTTCCTGCTTTCAGAATTGGACATTAATTTGCACTCCTGGTCTTCAGCTTGCTGACTATAGATCTTGGGACTTTCCAGTCTCTACAATCTCATGAGCTAGGTCTTTTTAATAAATCTCTTTATTCAGATCTTTATCAACTTACGGTGGGGTTATATCCCAATAAACCCATTATAAATTGAAAATATCATAAGTCAGAAATGCAGTTAATACACCTAACATGTACCTAACATCATAGCTGAATCTAGCCTACCGTAACACTTACATTAGCCTACAGTTGGTCAATATCATCTAAGGCAAAGCCTATTTCATAATAAAGTGTTCAATATCTCATGTAGTTTATTGAATACTGCACTGAATGTGAAAAACAGAATGTACCTTGTAAGTGGTTGTAAGTGTATTAGTTGTTTACCCTTGTGATCACATGGCAGACTAAGAGCCATGGCTCACTGTTGCTGCCCAGCATCATGAGAGAGAATCGAATTTAAATTTAAATTAAAAATTAAGTTTGATTTCTACTGAATGCATATCAATTATGTACCATTGTAAAGTCAAAAAATTGTCCGAACCATCATAAGTCAGGGATCATCTGTATATACAGTTCTGCCAATGCTTCTGTTTCTCTGGAGAAACCTGAGTAATACAAGGACACAAGTTGTCATGTATGCTTGGACTGCTGTAACAAAATACCACAGATTAGATGGTTTTAACAACAGAAATAAACTTTCTCACAGTTCTGGAGGCTAGAAAGGCCAAGATCAAGATGCTGACAAATTCAGTTTCTGGTGAGGGTTCTCTTCTCTGGCTTGTAGATGGCTGCCTTCTCACTTTGTTCTCACAGAGGGTAGTAGACATGGAGAAAGAAAGAGAGAGAGAAAGAGGGAGGAGAGAAAGTGGGGGTGGGGAGAGTGTGTGAGAATGAGCAAGCCAGAGAGAGCAAACTCTCTGGTGTCTCTTCTTCTAAGGACATTAATCCCATTGGATTGAGCCTCAAGACCTCACTTAGTCTTTTTTTTTTTTTTTTAAGATTTTATTTGTTTATTTGACAGACAAAGATCACAAGCAGGCAGAGAGACAGGCAGGGAGAGGAAGGGAAGCAGGCTCCCTGCTGAGCAGAGAGCCCGATGCGGGGCTTGATCCCAGCACCCGGGGATCCTGACCTGAGCCGAAGGCAGAGGCTTTAACCCACTGAGCCACCCAGGTGCCCCAAGACCTCATTTAGTCTTAATTCCTTCGAGGTTCCATCTCCATACACAGACATACTAGGGCTTAGGGCATTACCATATGACATTTCAGGAGGACGCAACTCACTCTACAACACTGAATGATGGTGGTAGGAGAGAAGTCTGGACAGGTGAGCCCAGAACAGAATGTGAAACCTTTGAGTCCATGCTAAGGGATTTTCATATTTATCCAGTCAGTTATTGTGAGTTATTGAAGGGTTTTAACTGTTGAAAAGAAATGTTAAAACTTATATTAGAAAACTTATTCTGACTTTTGGTTAAAAGAGCATTGTCTAGCCATCATGGAAACCAATTTTAAAAACAAAGAAGAAATAAACACCCTACTGGACAGTGTGGATAGATAGATTTGTTTATAATTTCTGAAAACAAATGAACCCCTTTTCAACATCCTTGTCAAAATGGAGATCACTTAAATTTAGGATAGTGATTCTCAGAGTGTGATTCCTGGAAGAACAGTATCTGTTCCATTCAAGAACTTGTTAGGGACATACCTTCTCAAGCCTAACTTCAACCCGTTTGAATCAGAAACTCAAGGACTGGGGCCAAGCAGTTGGGGTTTTAGCCACCCCTACAGATGGTGCTGATTCAGGTCAAATTTGTGAATGACTGGGTTGGGAGAATACCTGTATCCTTACCATGAAGAGAGTTCCTAACCACTTAGGTATCCCTTATCTTCTGCTGCTCCAAAGACACAAAGTCTAGAAAAGTTTGTAGAGTGGTGGGGAATCATGTGCACCTCAAATTCCCTACCCTCAAATGAGAGAAAGGGGCATAGATACACAGATAACTGATTTTCCCAAGGAAGAGCATCCAAGAAATTTCAAGTGAAATATATGAGTGTAAATAAAGTAGAAGAAAAACATCTTAAGGTGCACGGTGTCCTGTGTGTGTGGACTGCAAAGATTTTTCTGCAGAACAGGCAAAGCTAACAAGAAGACTTAATTCTGGGAGAAAATAAGGTAACTTCTAAAGAACAAACATAAACATCAAGAAAAAAAAAAGAAGAGAGAGAGAGAGGCTCTAAGATTAAAAATCTTTGCAGATGGGTCAGATCTGGAGTTGAAATGAAAAATTAGATTAACATAGAAAGATGGACACCTCTTCCCCCAAGGTTGTTAGTAAGGGTGCAATGTTACATGAAAATTTGGAAACTTTAATGAGATTAAACATTTATAAAATCACATAATGGATTTCCTGGCACATGGTTTGTGCTTACTGAATACTAGCCTTTATGCATTGTCACAGCACCAAGCCCATGAACAGTGAATGCCTTACTCACCCCTGGAAGGTGTTACCCTTTAGGGACTAGAGTTTAGGCCATTAACAAATGTTTATCCTGGAGAAAGAAGGCATGATCTGAGAACAGGTCCCAACAGTAAAGGAAGAGGAAAGTTAAGGTCACAAAGGCCCTGGGGCATTTTGTGTGGATGAATATGTGTTTGGAAAACGGGGGCTGTGGAACAGGAAAGAAGGTAAAACAAAGGGACAAGGTTCCTCAAGATGATTTTCTAATACTTCAAATGTATTCCAGGTTCAGGTCCTGTGTAGAAAAAGATATCCAGTACATATCAAGTGTGACGACGGGTATACATTCCTCCCCTCCACTTGCTTTCTTGGTGAGAGGAAAGCAAGGAGGTAGACCTGGATTCTTAGGTCCACCCGGGCTGAGAATGAACAGATGAGAGGTCACACTGCCTTGCCCGTATCGCTGCTGTAGTTTGATGAGGACCTGCCTTTTCCCCCAACAGGGTGGTCAGTCTGTGAACAACAGAAACTTCTTTTAGGAAAGTGTCCCCTCCCCTTAAGGGTTAGGAAAATTAGGCAGGGAGACATGCGCACGGAAACATGTCTGAGAAGTTAATAATCGTTCAAAATCGGAGAACAAAATACTGATGATTTCACAAGTGTGCTGTGTGAGATGGGAGGAGCTACAGGTTGAGCTAACATTGTGAAATGGAGACATCAGGAAGGCCTCTCAGAGAAAGGGATACAGACTGGAATTACAGGAACTAGGTAGGAAGAAGGTAGAGTAGGCACCGAAGAAAGGCAGAATAATATCAGGCTCGGAAACAAGGAACCACAAAATGGAATGAGTAAATGCTTTTGAGAGAATGGGCACTAAGTTTAGGTTGGAGTACACAAGTGAAATAGTAATATTTGGGAGGTTGAAACTTACCCTATGGGTAATAGAAAGTTAAAGATGTCCTTTTCTATATGAATTGCTCAATTTGGAACAGCAGTTTAACTCGTTCTTTATCAAATGGTAAATTCTCTTCGAGCATCCTATATTTGAATATCATACACTCAGCAAGACGTGATTATATTCTTGCTGTTTCTGAAAGTTATGCAATTACCTTGATATTTTTGTAGCATTAAATGTGAAAAAATATCCTTGTTTTCTCTCCTCTTCTCTTTTTTTGGGCTGCTTTTAGCAGTCTGAAAATCAGCTTTCATTTTGACTGCCGCTTAACAGAATTTGATTAAAAAAAGTCAACTAATTACAACGGAAATGCAGCCCTGCGAAGCTTTAAGAAAAACACATTATTTTGTTTTAGGGTTCAGTTACTATACATTCATTTATCATCTTTATAACCGATGTGCAGGCGATGATGAATAGGCCTTGGCTTTGAGTCAGGAAATGTAAATTATCCTCTTTCTTTCTTTCCTTTTTCTTTTTTTTTTTTAAACAAATAATGAATACTAGTAAATTTGAAACTAACTGATGTGCCAAGAACTCAATGATGATGCAATGCCATGAAAGCAATGCAAAGGCTGCCCATCTGAGAGTCTGAAGCAAAGGGAACTAACTCATGTATAACCTGGCCTGGAAGGCGTTGTGCCTGTGTTGAGCTAGCTGGCTTGGAGGACCGTTGGTAATTTGCAAGGTATTCTGCTATTGCTGTTCATTTAATTCTTCCTCATGCCAAGTAGCCCTTGCCCTTGACAAAATACCAAGTGTATTTCTTAAACCTTCTCTCATCTGGGCCTTATCTTTTAGCCGTAGGGCTTGGTTTGCTCTTCCTCCCTCTCCAAACAAGAGCTGTCTTTAAAGGGCTGCTCAGGTGTCTGCTTCACTGGAAAGGCTTTCCTGATGGCTTAAGATTATAACCAAATCTGTTTAGAATACTGCCAATTTTTAATATGTTGTGAGAAATGGGTGCATTTATTAGTAGGAAGCTCAATTTCTCAGGATGGACATAATACATTTTAATGTGTGGGTAGAATTTGGGTAGGGAGAGCAAATGGGAAGTCACATTCCCAGTAAGAGAAAAAATGCTCAACTGTAGACCATGGGTGAAGAGAGACTACTTCTGACTGGATGGCTGTTATTACATACATGCAGTGGGGAGGATTTTAAGGAAGATAAAACTCAGGATGCTCACCTCAGGATATATCTCAAGTTTACCTTACACTTACCATTTGATGTAGAAAAACAAACCTCAGTTGAAAGGAAATAGCGGTATGAATGTTGGCTTTACTGGCGCAGAAAGTTATGCATACTCATTTCTGTTTTCAGGGGTTTTGCAATATTTACATTAACTTGCATATAGAATGTTTAAGTTATTTGTATGCATTCTGCAAATTAATTTAAAATTGGCAATTTACTTACATTTGGGTGACATTTATGGATAAAGACATTAGCCATAGACACTACTCACAGATGAAGTTATGTGTACATCATTGATTCTCACAGTCTTTATAAATGATGCCAATCTGATTTTTATACTGCAATTTTACACATGTACTGTTTTCCTTTTTAGAAATAAAATCAAAGTATTTCTACTCGCCATTGCACACAGAACATATTTGCGTCCTTCCTTTTTAATTTAATTAATTTTCGTTTCTTCTTACAGTCTTTCCTTTGCTTTTATTATACCTTCTCTCAGATTGCTGAGGCAACGATTAGGCACATTGGCCTTGGAAAAATAAATAAAGAGAAGGAAAATATGATGCTCTGTCACTTTAAAATGTAGTCCATTTCCACCAACATATTAAAAGTCTAAATATTTTATTGCTTAGGCACAATCTCATTTTTATTGCCCCAATCACAGCTCATTGGCTAGGATATGCTGGGCAGAGGAGTGAGCTGGTCAGCTAATGGCCTCCCTGCTGCTAAAATTAACTAATTGTTAAAGTAATAACCGTGGACCCTCATGGCCTATTTTAATAGTCAGTGGCAATCTGGGAAATTATTTTGCTGCTTTCATTTCAGTGAGTCCTCCTGTTGGCCATTTGCACCCCTTTCTACCCTCTTAAATGCCCTCTTGATGAGAAATATTTCAATGAGAATCCACAGGGAGCTCTGGCCAGTCCCTCCAACTTGCAGTTGGGGCCCATTGTTTCTTCTGTGAATGTGGGAGGAACATTCTGTAAGTCCATATTGGGATGCATGAAGGCAGCCGTTTCTCTACTCATCAAACATCTTTTCCAACCTCATCTGTAGCATGTGACTCTCACATCAGTTTGTTTCACAATTTGCCATGTCCTACCCAAATGCTGGCCATGATCTTGCCTCTCTTTTGGTGGAAAAGTCTTCATCCATTCTCTTGATGATCACTCTTCTCCACATGGGAAGTCCAGGCAGAAGTTCAGTCACTCAGTATCTTAGGGCGATACTAATTTCAATACTGACCTCTCCTTGATACTCTGGTATATCTCTGGCTATAATACATTTCATCATGCTTTTGAACTTCATATTCTCCCTTATCAGTTTATTTATTACTTCAGGTATACAAATCCTTTATTCTCAGCTAAACTTACATTTACCCAGAGAAGTTTCTGTACTTCTTCTTGCATCTCTCAGTAACTAGAGCTGTGTTAAGCAGATGTTCAGTAAACATGTGTTAAGTTTAATTAGATGTGGGGATTTCAAAGTTGTACCTGCTATACAAATGTCCTGTGGGGATTTTTTAAATCCCTTATGTCCAGAGGATGAGCTAAGCTCAACAGAATCCTACACTGAGACTAAATCTTCAAGAGTTTTGTCATAAACATGTCCTTAATATGGACCTCATAGAATGGAAATTCCTTATGATATAATTTTAGAAGTCCTCAGATGAAGACACAGAAAATTTATACTGAAGGAATTAATCCTCAAAGAAGGTGTGTTTGAGACTGAGCAAACATGTTTGGAAATAGAGATGGAGGGCTGTCTAGCCAGTTCCAGATGTTCACCTACACATGTTTGCTACTTATTCACTGGAACAAACATGCAGGGCCTGCTGGAAACAGCTGTGGTTTTGCACACCTGCGAAGTATTTTTTAATAGGGCTTCATGTCCGTTTAACAGAGTCACTGATTTGGACTTTGAAAACTTCATAGAGCTGTTCTTATCTGTATATTGTAAGAAAATTTTATTTTATACCTGTCAAGACATGATAATCGAGATGTTTATGAACATTTACAAGAATACTATGTTGACACTAACTACATAAAGAAACTTAAAACCAGTCTCTTTTTTTTTTTTTTAAGATTTTTATTTATTTATTTGACAGAGAGAGATCACAAGTAGGCCGAGAGGAAGGCAGAGAGAGAGAGAGAGGAAGGCAGAGAGAGAGAGAGAGGAAGCGAAGCAGGCTCCCTGCCGAGCAGAGCGATTGCAGGACCCTGGGATCATGACCTGAGCCGAAGGCAGAGGCTTAACCCACTGAGCCACCCAGGTGCCCCTAAAACCTGTCTCTTGACTTGGAATTCCATGCCAGTTGTGGCATGGCCTGTGAAGGCATGAAAGGCTTCTTGGATATTATACATTTTAGACTTTGGGTTAGTTATAATTAACCCATGGTCTAGCCATATTCTAGATTCATGACCAATTGCAGCCTAGGTTGGTACAACTGTGCTTAATTGTAGCCTAGGTTGGTTCAACAGGATCCTTCAAAACACTATGTTCTCACATTCCATGAAGATGTAGAACTCAACCATTCAGTGAGAGTTTGAATTAGAGGAGTGTTTTTGTAATTCTAAAAAGCGATAACTTATGATCCCTTTTTTACAAGGACCCCTTTACAGTGATGAAGATTAACTGAACATTTGAATTTTATTTTAGAGAATGTTTTCCAAAAGCCCTCTCAAAAATCGTGGTTAGGACGCAGACAAACAGATTGATATCCTGCCCCTCCATTTATTAGCCTTATTTCCTTGGGAATAGAACTATAGTATCCACCAACTTCATTTTCCTTACAGATTAAAGGGGGAGTGATTGCTCTTTGTCCTTTGGTAAGTGAAGGAACAGAAGATGATTATTTGGAAAAGAAGAATCACCAGTCACTGGTAAAGACCTGAATGATTCTCCTACAAGTCAGAGTATGCCTCAATGCATGGACGTTTTGATATCTATCTTGTTTGTTCACATATCTTTTTTCTTAGTCCCAAGCTTTCACCTGGTTTTAAAGTAGTTTTGGTGGAAGAATAACTATTCTGTATACCTTCCATATTATCATCTCCTTTGTGTTCATACAGGAAGGTAGACACTAAGAGCAGAACACTTTGAGGCAGTCAGAGTCACTTGCAAGCCTTGCCACAGTCACCTACTATCTATATAATCTTGACATTCTCAGCAATGTCTCTAAGCCTGAGGTTATTCACATTAAACATAGGGACAATAAATATACCTACTTCGTAGGGCTGTTATGGAGACTATATGAAGTAATGCTGTAATGCACTTAGCATAGATCATCTATTACACACAATAACAAGAGGTGCTTAATTAATATTAGCTATTATTTCCATATTATTACTAAGGACTGCTTAAACAAATGACACTTTGGCATCTAGCAAAAGAATCTGTACAATGAGGCGTTGCCACTCTGAAAGGACCTGATGAGCGATCCCTACTGGATAGGGTGTCAGAAGAAGAAGAAAAACCACCAGGAAAGGGTGCCACCTGCCAGGGGCTGTGACAATGAGCAGTCTCTGGGAACAATGACAACTTCCCTCCCTTTTGGGAGACTTAGGGCTCTGTGAGAGCTTTATGAGAGTAGGTGAAGGAACTTTGGGGGGTCAGCTCAGGAGTTTAGGACCTCACCAGAGAAACAAAGCCTCACTGAGGAAACAAGTTCTTTGTGTCTAGGAACGAGGTCCTGTTCCAAAGAAACCACAAATACAGAGTCAGGCCTGAGGTGTCTTCATTGTGAACTAAGTAAACTCCCAATCAAATTCCTCTCCAGCTTCTAGAACCTTGAGGGGTATCAAGCAGAAGTAAAAGAACACAGGTCAGCAATTCTAGGACAAATGAATCTTTTAGATTTGAACAAAAGATCACGTGTGTGGGTGGTCTGTGTGTGTAGGTGGGTAGCTTCATTACTCAAGGTTTGCTTGAGTAAACTCAAGTAGATTATTAAGATAATCAGTAGATTATTCTTATGCTTGATCCACCAGTCTCCGCACCTGGATCCTCTACCAGCAACCTGACCTACCTCGAGTAGAACTTTTATTTTCAAATCCATATTCTTTTCTCACGTAAATGGTAAGTCCCCTGAGGACGTAGCCTGGTATCTTTTCTTCCTGTGTTTCCTCACTGTGGTCAGCCTCGATGCACCCAACGTACCCAGCAAGGCAAAAGGCCCTTAGGCTATGCCCAGTTCAGAATACAGAAAGAGCGCCTAGAACAAGAAAACAAACCTAAGAAGGAAATCTTGCGAAATATGTGCTAAACCGTTGATGGTGTTTTCTTCTTGAAGGTAAAGCTAACTTTGGGAGTTGCGGGGGAAGGTGGCCCATCTGGTTCTATGACATTTTTCTGGAAATACCATCAAAACGAAAGTGAGAAATGTGCTACGAACTGAACAGTCATGATCCCCCCACCCTCCCCCCCTCCACATCCGAAAGGAAGATTGTGAGAGGAATGAGCATAAATGAAGGCTGGGCTTGTCCTGCCTGCATTGAGACGAAACAGGTTTTCCTTTAAAAAAACATCTGCCATAAGGAGATTTAAATCGGGTACTCCTGTTTTTAGAAGATCTCTATTTCCTTACAGGATGTCGGCTTTGATCACTAATCCCTGGAAAATGTCTTTAAGAGCTACTCCAATTGGCAGAAGTACCGGAGAGTAGGCGTGGGCAGGTGTGGGGAAAGAAGTGGGGGGAAAAAACCCTCTTTCCCACGCTGCTGTGTTATTTTAAAATAAAAAGAAAACTCCCAGAGGCTCTTGGCTCTAATGATCCCCTCTGTGGTTTTTCCAACAGCACGGTCCGTGGACACCTTCAGAAAATGTGCCTTCTGTAGGTCAGCACTTTCCCGTCCGCCCCTCTCCCTAGCCAATGGCATTAATGTGCGTTTGTCAGGACCGAATTTCATTTGCCGCATAGCAGCTTAGAGAGGGTAGCACATCGTGTTGCATTTTCCTTGCCTCTCAAACTGGAGTTCCTGCTTCTCCCCAGCTTTGTGTTGTCAGCAAAACGTCGCGTTTACAATCGGTCTCTTGATCTGAGGTAATTACCTGCAGGAGAAATAGCGAGGGTAAGGACCTAACAAGAGAAGTCTTGTGTTGTCGCACGGTGGGCTGCTGTCCTGAAAGTGTATCAGACTTGTCAAATTGGTTCAAATTAAATTGACACGGTGCTCTTCCAGGCATCACCACTTATTATACATCGCGGAGCCCTTTTGGGCAGTAAATGCCTTCTGAGTTAAAAACGAATGTGCAAAGGAAACTCAGAGGAGCCAGCAACAAGGACAGTGAGGATCTCCAGGAGGACCCGTTAAAACTGGCTGTGAGAATGCGAAGGTTATGTTATGACTGAGCTCAGTTTTGCTCTTCTCTCAGCAATTTCCAGTTCTGTGCCATTGTGACAGAGGTGTCCCCAGGCCTTAGTCATGAGGCCTTGGAACCTTCTTCTTCTTTTTTTTTTTTTTCCCTGCCTCCGGCTCCATTTATTTATTTATTGTAACATTTATGAGCTCTGTCCAGGGAAACTGCTGGGTCCAGCAGCATCAGCCCTGGCCTGAAGGGAGACAGGGGAATACTAATCCTAGCCTTTCCCTGATGGGCCTGGTGACCTTGGCGGAGTCATTTAACCTCAACATGTTGGGGCCGCTGTTTTCAACAGAACAGGGGAATGAATGAGCCCTGGATCACCTCGAAAGGGTGTCAGGAGGGATAACTAATTAATGATTATAAAGCACTTAGCAAACAGAAAGTACTGTACAAAATGCTTAATATTAATAATAAAATGCATTCACTGCAAGCCTCTAGGCGTATGCTCAGAAATAACAGCAGCAATTAAAGTAACACGCTAACAAAACTCATTAACCCCCAAACCTCCTTCCCACCGCACGTGGCTGCTAGAGCTTGGGGGCTTTCTTAAGACTGCCAGGTGGTGCAAAGAGGAAGGCTGCAGTGCAGGCCATGGCATCAGGCTCTCCCTCATTTTCTAGGCAAGTTAGCATGTCGCCTGTTAAGACAGCCAACAGTCCTGAAGCCCCATCTCCATTCAGCCTGTCCTGGCAGGTCACTTCCCATGCAGATCACTCCTGCTAGCCAGGATCTGCCACCGACTGCCTATGCCATCGTGCGCCCTAGAGGGCGCTTCTCGCCTTTGTATGCTTCATTTCCTTCCCTGGGTAGGCAACTTACTGCCTAGACTTGTAAGCTGCTTGAAGGCAGGGTTTCTCTTGCAGTATAACCTCCTAATTCCTAAAAGAAGACAGTGCAAAGGACATGCCCATAGATGGTCCATGGACTAAGGAATGGATGCTTTGTCCTCCCCAGGTGACTGAACAGTCAGAGGGGTAGGGCGTTATTTGAGCCAGACTGCACATACTGGTTATCATGCTTCCGGCAAGCTGGCCACTACTGCTAAGAAGCTCCTGAGGTTTGGCAGGAAGGAACACTGAGGACCTTGCCAGGATGGTGAAAGAGAGAAGACAGGACTTTTGACCGAGGTGTTCAGAAAATGCATAGCTTCGAACTGGGTAATTAAGAAATTTACTTTGGGAAAAGAGAGAAGGGATTAAAACAATACACCTTGAGTAAGCAGAAGGCAGAGCTAGGGCTGAGGTGGGTCACAGCCAATAAGGGATAGAGGGTGGGAATCACATGCATGCGCAGAGACCCCAGAGTGTTGAGGGAGGACATTGAGGGCTGTGTGCGGGCAGGATGGGGACCTTGTAAAAAAGAATTTATGTTTCTATTTTCTCTTTGTAAGAATGAATGGCTAATTGGCAAAAATTGTCTCTTTACCTCCTTTCTCTTCCTCTTTAATAAGTTGCCATTTTGTTTTAAATTTCTTCTTAACTTTAAAATTTCATACCTGACCATGTCAGGAGTGTTAGCTTATGTAAGGATTTTTGTGTTGTAGCAGCATCTGGTATAGAATACAAAAGTGGTACATAAACCATATTCCCGAGGCTTTGTGAGTCAACATTTAATCTGATTCCATCTTGAGTACGGTATTGTAATATGGGATTGTGATTTAGACCACTAGATCAATAGTCCAAATAGTTTTTATAAAAATTTACCACATAAACTAAGAAATGCCTCTAAATTATAGATAAAAATAATATAGTATGTACCCATGGAACGTAAAGCAACTAAACAAACAAACAAACAAAACCAATCAGTTTGATTATTCGAAATAGATTCCCTGGAGAGGAGCTTCCCGATCAGTAATGAAGGGCCTTGTGTCTTAGGAGAAATAGCCAAGGAGCTTCTGGGCAGGGAGAGGAATCAGAGACTGAAGGCTGAGCTCTGGGGAAGAAGAATTTTTTATGAAAAGCCTGGAGCCGGAGAGAGTATGGTGCCTTTTAGCACAAATGTCTGCTTCCAGGGGAAAGAGAGGGAGGGAGATGTTAGCAGGAACGGGGAGGAGGAAGCTAAGCACACACAAATGCGAGGCTGAATGACACTGGAGTGTGGAGAGAAAGATGTAAGAGAAATCCGAAGGAGAAGGCAAAGAGCGGGGAGAGTGGGGTCTGGAGATCTATCCTGGCAGAGGCCTGTTGTGAAGAATATTCTTGATTTTTGGCAGCCACTCCACAGATGATTCCCTCCTGTGGAGAGCTAGAGTGATTGTGGACAAGCAGTTCAGGAGATTACAGGTCTAGAGATGACTTGGGGGAAAAAATCCTAAAAATTACAAGAAAAAAAAAAAAAGCCAGGAAATGATATTGAGAGAGCATGAGCCTCTATTTCACGGCCAAATCAAAAACTCCCTGACTAGGAAATTGATATTCTGCCTCAAACTCTCTTTCCTGAAGGCTGGGCATGGCTTACAGGGGAGCTGGCAGAAGAGGGGGCATCAGTGTGCATTTTAGGATTCAGCTGTGCCACCAACTTGTGGTGTGTCCTTGAACAAGCTGTCAGCCTGGTTTTCATCCATAAAAAAAAGACATTTGAGTTAGACAATCTGTAAAGCCCTTTCCATTTCTGATAGCCAAAGAGCTCCATAATGTAGAGTCTCTAATGCGTGCCTTACACACTTACCCAGTGGGTAAGAAGCTGACTTAGGTGTTGTTTCCATTTCCACAAAGCTCTATGGGTTTACTAGGGTGTGCAACTTGAGGGTTTCATTCTCATGGTGTACAGTGGTCATCAGCCAAAATCCACTCAACAACTTCTCTGTGTCCAGTCCTTTGATAACTACTAAAGGATGACCTTGTCTCTGCTCTTAAGGTGCTTACAGTCCAGCTGGGGACTCACATAAATACAAGAAAAATGACAAAAGATAAGAGATGTCACTAGGCCCTTGTGTTTCATGGACAAATTAGAGCTACAGACAGAGAGCATGGAGTTCAGTAGAGCATGAGCTTTCTGCTGGGCTGAATGGCAAGGAGGAGGTGTGAGCTGGGTCTTGGAGAGCAGATTCAAAGAGTCGCCTCCTGCATCCAGAGTCCCGCTGGGTGATCAGGAAACAACTGCACACACACTGAGGAGATCCAAAGCTCTGACAAAGCAGGGCACTTAATGAGCCTCTGTTGATTATGTTGAGACAATGGAGAAGAGAGATGTGAGAGATTCAAATCCAGAAGCCAGCATTCTAGTGGGTTATAGTCTGGGAAAGCTCTCCTGAGACTGAGCACTCAGAAGGTGGTAGAGCAGCCAGTAAACCTGAGGTCAGGTTTTGGGTCCAAATCCTTTTTCTGTCGTTTACTAGAACTTGGAATTTGAAGAAGTCTCTTATGCTAGTTGAGTTTGGTGTTAGACCTGAGAATTTCCCACTATATTATAGTAGGTTGTGTGACAAATAGCAAAATTAGAGGGGGAGTAGACAAGTCAGAGACTAACATGAAGATCCTGGGTGCACAGGGGATAATGGGCACAGGCCAAGGATAGATTTGGGGTGTTCAGCGTAGATTATTGGTTTACTACACAGTTTGGACTAATGTTTGCCTTTCTGAAATGTTTCTTCACCTTTGTGCACTTCATTTTTTAAAGTAAAGATTTTATTTATTTATTTATTTATTTATTTATTTATTTATTTATTTTATTTGAGAGAGAGACTGTGAGTGGGGAGAGAGGGCAGAGAGACAGATCTCAAGCAGACTCCGAGCTGAGCAGAGCCCGACTCAGGGCTTCGTCTCTCAATCTTGAGATCGTACCTGAACTGAAATCAAAGTTGGGCACTCATTCGACTGAGCCACCCAGGAGCCCCTGTACACACCATTATTTTTAGCAAACACATTTCGTCAGCAGATGTCATTATGGTGCACGTAAGTGCTAGGCATAACAATGACCATATAATTTGTGGCCCTCACCAGAAAAATGCTGAAAGTAATAAAAGGTGCTACTAATAATTATATAGATTAGCAGGTGAAAATCAAGCTTCTGTTGGGGAAGTTGGAGGTATGATAAACTTATCCATAAGAAACTACTCTTTCCCCCCAACAAAATATCAATTCTTCTTCTTTCCAAATTAGGAAGCTTCATCCAGGGACCCTCACTGGACAATGAGGATTTTGTTTAAATACACAAATGAGCAAGCAAACTAAAAAAGCTATCCTTTTAAGGAACATAAAGTCCACAGGAAACAAAAAATGCTAAAGAAGCTTAAAAAGTTATTTTGAAGAAAGGTGATACAGGATGAATGTGTGTACTATATGCAAGAAGGAGAGTTTGTGTGCACACACATTCTTTTTCAATCTAAAATCTAAAATCACAGGGCACTAAATTATGTACATGTGCACACACATGCATGTAGAAGTGTGAATCCCTATTAATCCCCCAAGAAATGATTCTTGGATGACCCAGAGAAAGGGACAGAAGAAAGCTCTAGAGAGGTGAGGTGAGGAGGAGAGTTGGGGATGCATGTGTAATTTAAATTATAACCCAACAAATGCAAAACAGGAAGGGAACAGCATTTTAAAGAGGCTGGCAGATAACATCAGCTCATTAGTGGTTCCATTACAGTGTACATTGGTTTGCTTTCTCTCCTAGCTCCAAAAAAAAAAAAAGAAAGAAAGAAAGAAAGAGAAAAAATGATGTATGTGCATGTGGGTATGGAGGAAGTAAATTAAATAAACATAGCTTAAGTTATTTTAGGGTAGTATGAGCATTAACTCTTATCCTTGAAGCTGGTGGTGAGAATTATGATATATTTCAGTCTTTGAAACTAGCCACTGCACTTTGAATGTAATTGGATCCCCAAGACATCCCTTCTTGGGATGGGTGAGGGTTGGGGAAGGGTCAGAAGTAAAGGTAGTAGAGTTATTTTCACCATTTGGATGGGATGACAGGGGAATCGACGATGCTGGCACAGCACGGCTGTCAAAGATCGGAGAACTTTGTTTCCGTTTGGAAATGATTAAGGTCTTATTGCTCCTGTCTTGGATATGAAAGATTTGAAATACATCAGTTCGATGTAACTAACGTTGAATGACAACTCTATGCATGTAGTTAGCAAAGTTCATTGAGAAGGAGAGAAGAACACTGAATTTCAGAAAAGTTGAACCATAAGAATTGAGTACCTTGATTGAATTTGATAGCTCTTAATGGGAAACTGTACTGAACTGGCAAAAAAAAAAAAAATGCAATGAGATCTGGTGAAAAGGATCAAACTCAAATTTAGTTTTTTAAAAATCTCTGAATTAATCTTGTTCCATTTTATTCAGTTAATAGTAGAAATTATTTTACATGAGAAAAGACGATGTCAGAAATAGCTGAGTGGAATTTTAGAGGTGGAATTAGAAGAGGGCAAAGGGGGAGCTAATTTGCTTTTCTGCTCCAAAATATTCCTAGCAATCATGTCTGGAGGTTTATTTGATTCTTTTTATTAAAGGTGGATAGGATTCCTTAGGGAGGATTTTGGGACGGAGTTTGGGTTGTAACCACTGAACTGAGCAATCAGAAGGTCACATGAGCCATGGATCTGTAAGTCAATGTGGATAGGCTGGCAGACAGAAAGAAGGGCCCAGGACCCTGCCCACAGAGACCGGCTGGGGCCACGGACCCTCGAAAGACTGGTAAGTCAGCCAAGGAGAAGAGAGTCATTGTATTAGGAGCCTCGGACTACATATGAATGTTGGTGACCTTGACTTACCCTTGATGAGGGCACTGGGCATGGGGAATGGATCCCTCTTAGTGATGTCAGCCTGAGTCCTACATCTCTACTGTGGGCACATATATATGGCATAGGATGATGACATCCAAAGCATAGCGCTCCAGCCCTTTGGTCTAGGTCTGTTTGCCCCCTCCAAGCAGATGTAATTTTCTCTTTACGCTTAATATATTTAAGTAGGGCATCCATCCCTCAGTTTGTAGCAGCTACCATCACCCCCTATTGTCTGATATTGGACATGCTTCCCAGATGAACTATCTGATTTTGATTTCTGTTTGGCCACGTGTGGTCCTTGGCTCTTTGGAATGCTCTGGAGAACTCTTCTCCCTGTTTCATCCATATGATTTTCTGAAAAGCAAGAAGGGCAAAGGCTCAGAGTGATTCATTGAAGGTGCATATGGTATTCATTCTGCAGAGAACAAATATGGAACAGGAGAAAAAGTGACAGTCGCACCATTTGCATTTGATATGTAAATTCAAGATACATATTGATTTACATGTATAATTTAGTAACAAAAAAAAAAAAAAAGGAAAGAAAGAAAGAAAAGAAAAAAATCAGATAGCTAAGTAAACATGATACCCACCCCAAGCTAAAGGCTGGGCTCATGGCAGTGTTTGTAAATGGTGCTGTGCAGTAGCACATCTCGGCATGTAAATGTCTATAAACTTCAAACTGTTGCTAGGTTAAACAACACCTTTCCCAGGAAGCACACGGATTTAGCAGCTTGTACTTTATGCATTGGTCTCCAGAGCAGAAGGCCCTTCTCCTCACCTCACAGTAAGGGCAGGACACATGATCCATCCCTGTATTTTCCTTGCTGAAGTCTGCCTTCAAGCGATATAGCCCAGTGTTTTTAAAATACATTTTTCTTCTTGTTGTTTCATGCATGAAGAATCTGGACATATATTTCCCCTATAACTTTCAAGGACGGTTCTAAATGCTTTAACTGGCTCCATCTTTATCCAAATTTATTTCCTATTCTCACCAAGCTTCTTCTTACCCTCAGCTCCTGGAATAACCCTCCAGAGACAATTCTTTATTGTGCCATGCACACATGAATATTCTCACCACCATGCTTTCACTAATCCAGTGGCATCCAAAAGAATGCCCTATCCGGCATCCATCAAAACCGAGTGATATCTCCAGCTCCGCTTGGACTGCACGGAGCCTTCACAAAATTTGAAATGAAGCTAATTTTTCCTTTCCAGGACTAGTCACAGTGCGTGTGGTGTCAAGCTGTTTTCTCAATCTCAGTCACACACAGTTGTACGAGACACTCTAATAATTTGCTAAGTGTTGCTCTTGGTTTCTCAGTCAGAGAGAATGTTTCTGAGGGAGCAGATTTCATCCTCTTTTCGTACAACACATGCTCTTTGGCATAAAGACGGACATATTGACAATGTTAGCACATAGTGATGGACTAAACTGGAAAAAAAAAAATACTTCCCAAATTTCTACTCCTTGTTTATCATTACTCACAGCCTGCGATAGGAAACTGTCACCAGTGACCATCATTTTAAAATGGGTGAGCAGAGGGATGTGAGGGACACGAGAAGTGCACGGGGGGATGCATTCGGGACTTACCTTTTGCTCCCACTCTGCTGCCATGTTTGTCATGATATGTTTGTCATGGACAGTAACATGTGCATATGTTATAAAGTCCAGGTTCCTGAGCTTCAATACTAAGATGACTTTGGGCAGCATAATTCTTTGTGATGTGGGAGTCTTTACTATATATATAGAATGTTTAGAAGCATCCCTCGTCTGTGCCCACTAGATGACAGTAGCTCCCTCAGACCCCATGCCTTCGCACCACAGTTACGACAACCAAAAGTGTCTTCAGATACTGCCAATGTCCCCGATGGACAAAAAAATCCCTCTGTCTACCCATGTAGAGATACACTGCTATAATCAATGATCTAAAATTTTTTTTTTAAAGATTTTATTTATTTATTTGAGAGAGAGACAGTGAGAGAGAGCATGAGCGAGGAGAAGGTCAGAGAGCGAAGCAGACTCCCCATGGAGCTGGGAGCCTGATGTGGGACTCGATCCCGGGATTCCGGGATCATGACCTGAGCCGAAGGCAGTCGTCCAACCAACTGAGCCACCCAGGCGTCCAATGATCTAAAATTTTTAAGATGGTTTTCTCTCTTCAGTGGGTTAAATTACCCCTATGGTACCACAAAACCTTACTTTTATTAGGAAAAATTCTGCATTTTCCACATTACTTGTTTATTATTTATTATTAGCAAATATTTATATAGCATTTTGTCCTTAGTTCTCAGGTTTTAAGTACTTTACAAAAATTAACCAATTCAATTCTTAAACATATCCATAGGATAGGTGCTATAATTATTTCTGTTTTAGAACTGAGAGGCCCAGAGAGGTTAAGAAATTTATTCAAGGCCACACAGCTAATAAGTGGTAGAGTTGGGATGCAAATCTAGATACTCTGGCTCTGAAGTCTGTTTTTAATCACTCTGCCTTTCACAAAGGCACACACTTTAGTTTCCTCTGGAGTGACTATCGCAAATTCTGAACAGGGGCATTTTTGTAAATTTTCACCAGTTCAAGGGATGCCTAATTTGGGGATAAAGCATAAACCCCATTAATTATTTTAAAAATCCAGAACTTCTGTTCTCGTTAGTGACTTGCTGCTGAGTGAACTCTTGCTATGGCTGGGGCCTAGACATATACCTGTACTGGACACAGGGTTGTGGAAGAGTGTGCATCAGAGATCTTGGGTACACTTCAGAGGCCATGGAAAATATTCAGTCTGTCATACCTGAATTAATCCCTCAGTTCTCTGTACCCATGAGGAAAAGTCCCAGACTGATCGCCGTTTTGTACTTTCAGCTGTTTTATATAGTCAGGCTATTCTCCAGCTCAAAATCTCTAGTGAGTCTTTACTCCCAGCCACACTGAGTCTAAACTTCTTTGACAAGATGTCAAGACCTTTCATTATCTTACTATTTCTTACACAACCCATCTGCTTGGTGGGGATTAGCATCCTCACTTCCCCTTGTAACTTCTACCTGTCCTCTTAAGGCAGAGCACAAGTTCAGCTCCTTCCGTGAAACTTCCCCTACCACTGACACCCTTAGCTTACTCCTCCTGAACCCTTCAGCCTTTGTTTTGTGTGCCATCCAAATCCTCATGAAGATGAAAATCTAGGTTCTGTGCTATTTTTTATGTTTAAGTTTAGCTTCTCAACTAGATTGTATAGCTCTTGAAGGAAGGACTCTGTCTTTTTCTCTAAACCTGACCCTCCACAAAAGGCATAGGACAGGTACTCAACCAAGATGTTGATCCATTGCTCATTCATCATCAACCTTCATGCTTTCTTTGTCATGAAAGGGACCGTGCATTTTTGCCCTTACTATCAGTGGATACTAAACCACAGCCATGTCTTGTAGCTCTATGGGTGGTCAGCTACAAGATACCAAGTGATAGTCTTCCAAGAAAATACAGTTTCTGCCAAGAAGGTGAAGTAAGGTGTCATGGCCAGGCAGTGGGATGCAACTGCTTAACCTCGAAGGAGGATAAAATCTACAAATATCCATGCCGCTTTACAGAAAAGCACCACCGGTGAGAACCAATAAATGGCATGGCTTTGCTGGGTGCTGTATTGGCTAAGAGACATGGGGGCACATGTCCTTAGGGTAAAATGGATTTAGGGATCTGCCAGGCTTCCACCATGAGAAATAACATGTGTGAAGAGTGACATGTCTCTTTTAAAACCTAGGTGTTTATTTTCTAAGGCAATGATCATGGTAATATTTTCAGTGTTCATAGTATTTTGACAGTTTTCAGGGCAGTGTCACTTTTGCGACACATAGGATATGCAGAGAACAGGAGTATGACTCCAGATCTTTAAAACTACTGGAGTCTCAAGATGTCAAAGATAACCTAAATGAATATCAAGACCTTCTTGAATTATTTTAAGACTTCCTAGTGCCCTTTAAATCTTTTTGGTTTTAGAATTTATACATAAGAGAAAACCCTGAATGCCAAAATTTACTCAAGTTTATAATATAGTAATGAATTATTCATGGAAGATTTGAATATGAAACTGGACTTTCCTTCATCCTGATATCAATTAATCAATTAAAAAGTAGTAAAAAATTATTTAATGTCTTAGTTGCTAGGCATGGTGAGGGGCATAGTTTCTTATAAGGATTTTAGTAACATCAATTTTATTTAAAAAAATCAACAAATTTTTGTTTGAGGGATAATTATAAAGGAAAATACTGAACCCATGGAATGGGAGAAGATATTCACAAATGACACTACAGACAAAGCTCCCCAAACTCAACACTCAAAAAACAGATAATTATGTCAAAAAATGGGCACAATACATGAACAGACACTTCTCCAAAGAAGACACACAAATGGTAACAGACACATGAAAAAATGTTCATCATAATTAGCCATCAGGGAGATTCAAATCAAAACCACATTAAGATTCAAATCAAAACCACATTCTAACAGCAGTTAGAATGGTCAAAATTAGTAAGACAGTAGACAACAAGTGTTGGAGAGGATGTGGAGAAAGGGGAACCCTATTACACTGTTGGTGGGAATGAAAGTTGGTGCTGCCATTTCAGAAAACAGTTGTGGAGATTCCTTAAGAAATTAAAAATAGAGCAACCCTATGACCCTGCAATTGCACTACTGGTTATTTACCCAAACATACAGATGTAGTGAAAAGAAAGGCCATCTGTACCCTAATGTTCATGGCAGCAATGGCCACAGTCACCAAACTGTGGAAAGAGCAAAGATGCCCTTCAACAGATGGATGGATAAAGAAGATATGGTCCATATATACAATAGAATATTATGCCTCCATCAGAAAGGATGAATATCCAACTTTTATATCAACATGGACGGGACTAGAGGAGATTATGTTGAGTGAAATAGGTCAAGCAGAGAGAGTCAATTATCATATGGTTTCACTTACTTGTGGAGCATAAGGAATAACACAGAGGATTGGGAGATGGAAAGGAGAAGTGAGTTCGGGGAAATTGGAGGGGAAGACAAACCGTGAGAGACTCTGGACTCTGAGAAACAAACTGAGGGTTTTGGAAGGGAGAGGTTTGGGGAGTTGGGTGAGCCTGGTGGTGGGTATTAAGGAGGGCACATATGGCATGGAGCACTGGGTGTGATGCATAAATGATGAATCTTGAAACACTGAAAAAATAAAATAAAGTTAAAAAAAAAAGAAAAGAAAGATACTACAAAGCCAAATGTATATTGTTTCTGCACTCTTGTTTTTGGAACTTTCTTATGTATTATCAGTGGATAGCCCATACTGCTTTCTTATTTTGCATTGCTCTCATGAGTGGTGGAGACCATGTATCTTCTGAATAGCCTGGTTCACTGGCTTTTCTAACTCCATATTGACATCCTTCTGGAAGATTCCAGCTTTCCTAGCCTGGGCAGAAATTCTGACCTTATTTACTTACAACTCACCTGTTACTCCCCACATTCCACAGTGACATTTTTTATTAATACACAGTCCTTCTTAATGGGATTTGACCTATTTTTAGCATCAATGGATGCACAACTCACTAGTCATTCATGTTATTTTTTGCTAATCTCAACTTCCTGAGATTTTCTGAACTCCTAAGTATTTTGCTTTTGGATAACTCCAGATAAATGAGTTAGACTTGTCTTTTTTTTCTCTAGGGGGCCACCATTTGGTCCCATCCATCTTCCTGGGAAATTGATGTTCCTGTAAATCTGTGGTGAAGTGTTTATGCTAACAATAGAAGATGGGAGGATATCACTTACTTTTCTTTCCAAAAGAAGTTCATGAGACCTATAATCGCCAAGGTAATCTTCCATACATTGTTTAGGTGCATTTGAACAATTTCCTCTAAAAGAGATTCTCTGCAAGAAGAATCTACTTAAAACATAAAGCAAAGGAAGCATCTTTTGTGTATTTTCCTTGCTAGGAAGACATTTCCTTTCACAAAGGGCTCAGAATCCATTGGCCATCACTATAAATCTGGCACCAGTGAGTATAACAGTGAGTATAACATGTTGGAGCAGTGAGTATAACATGTTGGCTCACATTTGCAAACACTCCTGCCTGATTCCAAGTTGCCCACTAGGTTCCTACCCCAGCATCAAGATCCCAGTAATTAAACTGGAGGAAATAAGCACATTGAAATATTCACTCATTAATCCAGAAATTTGTAAGAAATAATGTGAAAACATAATCTATGTGAAATAGAATGTTGATAATGTTAAGTTTAAATTCCCAAGGAGTTTTCAAACTAACAGACTAAGTCAAATACTAGGAATCATGATTTTCTACAAAGAAAATTCTGAGGGTTCAGATTCAGGATTCTGGGACTAGGTCTGAATCAGGGTTCACTGTTAAACCAGAAAATCTTAGAGTTTGGAGAGGACCACAGATGACCATACTAATTATCCCATGATAATTAGTAGCATTTATAACAAAATATGAAGGAAGAGGCCAACATCTGTTACCATGGGACCACAGCACACAATGGTTTATTTTATTTTTTATTTTTTGTTTTTTAAAAGATTTTGTTTATTTATTTATTTGACAGAGAAAGAGAGGGAGAGAGGGAACATAAGCAGCGGGGGGTTGGGGGGGCAGAGAGGGAGAAGCAGGCTTCCCTCTGAGCAGAGAGCCCAATATGGGTCTTGATCCCAGGACCCTGGGATTACGACCTGAGCTGAAGGCAGAAGCTTAACGACGAGCCACCCAGGTGCCCCTATTTTTTCTTTCTTTCTTTTCTTTTCTTTCTTTTTTTTTTTTTTTTTGGTATGTAGTCTTTGTCTTTTCTGAGTTCTTTTTTTGAATAATGTTTTTTGAAATTGGGGGAAAATATGATCTAAAAAAGTCTTCCTTGAAAAAAAAAAGGCTTCCTTGAAGAAATGGCAATTTGTATCTGGGGCTACATGCGATGAGAAAGATACAGCTGATGCACTTCAGAATATTAAAAGTCTGAGGGACCACAGAGAGTAGCTGGGCCACATACATCCTTTCAAAAATAGTTTCTTATTGTTCAGGGAAGCCCAATTCTATGTGCTCAGCTCTGTACCAAGAACCATGGGGCCTCCTCTTTCATGGAAAACCTCTAAAGAGGAGATAGACACATGGTGGAGATGGTACTACATTGCATGTTATCAGCCACGATCAACACTTGTGCTGACGATTCTATAGGTTAGTGAAGTGCAGAGATGCCAAAGCCATGGTTGCTGAACTCTGGTTGATAATCTTGTTCCAGGATACCTCACCACTGCTTACCAAATTTGGACTTAATTCTCCTTTTATTCATTTATTTTTATTACATTATGCATTGAGGGTCTACCAGGCACAATCCCCCAAAGCAAACACAGTTCACTCATGAACACGATGGAAGCACGAACTACTCTTCCAGAGATCACAGTCAGCTCATGGCTCCCTCTGGCCAACACACCACTGCATTTTAATTGTTCCAAGGCAGGCCCAAATCCCTCATTCTGAAAGATAATGCTCCAGAGAAACTCCTAAGAATGGTCAAATGATAATACTGTGACCTGGTAGTTTTTCCCCCTCAGAACTAAGAATAAATTCTCTTTGCTATATTCTTTCCATGTTAGGGGGTTATGGATGTCTTAAAGAATCTACAGAAAACAAAACAAGGGAATACAATATATTAGAAGATTCACAAAGTCTTAGAAACAAACTCATGGACCTTTACAGCAATGGACCAGTGTGGAAGGTCTTCTTATCATCCTCAGCATCGATTGTACCCATTTGTTCTCCTGACAAAGAAAGAAGTTCTCCATGTTAGAGGCAGGGAACTTCTCATACTAACAGAATCAAGGACTGGTTTATGGGACAGAATCTTCCAAGGAAAGAAAAAATATTACTGCTTAAATTATATTCCATTTGACTCAACAGAGTTTATAAAGTCCCCCTCCCCCTTTTTTAAAAAGATTTTATTTATTTATTTGACAGACAGAGATCACAAGTAGGCAGAGAGGCAGGCAGAGAGATAGGTAGAAGCAGGTTCCCCGCTGAGCAGAGAGCCCGATGCAGGGCTCAATCCCAGGACATGACCTGAGCTGAAGGCAAAGGCTTTAACCCACTGAGTCACCCAGGCACCCCTACTAAGTCCCTTCTAAATGCAGTAGGTGTGCAAAAGATCCAAAGATGAATGAATGCAACAGTCCCTCCTTTAAGGTACTTTAGGGACACATGATACAAATAACCTTCAACTCCATGAAAACAGTGAATGGCATCTAAAACAATGTGTGACACATAGTCTGTGTTCCTAAACATTTTTGGAGCAAATAAGATATGCCAAGTGCTGAAAACATGGTCTGAATAAGTCACTGATTATTCAGAGAACAAAGGCCTCACACTAGATTGGAAGAGGCAGTTGGAGTTTCACAAAAAGAGAGGCTTGTGACATATACAAGGATAGATGGAATTTAGGGAAGTGGAAAGGAGACAGAAGTATGCCTCAGAAGTATGCCCATGCACGGCATGGGCAATGACAAGGAGCCTGGGACATGAGTCAAAGACAAGAGGAGGTGCAGACCAAGGCTGGGCCATGCTATGGAGGGTCTTCTGTGCTAGCTGGGAAAGACATCCAGATTGTGGTGAAGAAGACAGGTGATGGCTTGCCTTTCCTCTGGTGTATTTTAATATTGGCAAGAAGATCATAAAAAGATCAGAGAAGATCAGAAAAGTCATAGTTTTAGTGAATCAATTGGTGTTATTACCAGGACCTTCCCCTTCCTTCTTGACTTCTAGACCAACCTTCATATTTTTTTTTTCCAGTCTCTTGCTGACATCTCTTCTTTTATTTCTGTCATTTGACCCCCTTCTGTAATTCTCTGTCCAGCTCTCCCTGTCTCCCCAAATTACAGCTTGGTGGAGTATACAACAGTAAGGTGACATAGTCTGGGAAGGAGGGCATGCATCTCTGCTGCGTCATACTCCAATGGAAAGAAAGTTGAAAAGATTTTGACCCATTCACAGTCAGGTTTTCCTTTTATGCTTTTGAGGAAGAATAGAGAATGTCATGCAAATGCTGCCTGAGTGAAAAATCAGTGCAAAGCCCCGTTCTGTGTTTCCTAGGAGCCGAGCTTCTCATTTTTATGCCCTAAGAGAAATCTCAAAGTCTTGAATCTTCAGAATGAAATTTTTTTTTTTTTTTTTTTTACCAACCCACAAGGGGAGGGGGAAGGCAAATACCAGGCATTCTGCCATCACGGAGCCTTCCTATATCACTTATGGAAATGCAGGAAGGCACAAGCTGTCCTCTAGTCATTATTGTTTTTAAGGTTCTAGCTTTCTTCATCTGTATTCCTCATACTCTGGTTCTTTCTCTGTTTCAGGATTCCAGAACCGACTCTCGACCTAGTTCTGTTTCTCCTTAATAAAATGCCGTTGTGATCTTTTGGCTCTCTAAAGTGAACATGATCTGTGTCAATTTAGAGTAATACATCCTAGGGAAACATGGATTTTAACCAAAACCAAAACCTTAAATTAAAGAGAATCTCCTTGAATTATTTAAGACCACTCTCTCTAGGTCCCTCCTAATGTCCTGAGGGTTGAGAAGAATTACCTCTGAATTTGTTTTGACAAAGTTATTTGTTTTTATTCCTTAGTTCTTTCTTTTGAATTGTTAACAGTACATGATGGAAGAATATAAAAGCTGAAGTTGTAAGTTTAGAATATCTATAGTAGAATAAGAAAGACCAACTTGTGGATATCGCATCAGACAAATGACTTGATCAGACACTTTGATTTTTGCTTTTTCCTAAAAGCTATTCTTCCTGGATCTACAGAAAGTACAGCCATGAACTGGTATCCAGATGGGCTCTATTTCAAGAGATAACCAGGGGGGAGGCCTAAGGACCCCAAAGCAATGGAATTACACCTTTTCTTGAACAGATGGCACATCCAGAGACCTGGGATTTTTCTAAAATGCAACCAAAAGGAACATTTTGTCTCAGTGCAAAATGTGTTAAATATCAACATTATTATAGAGAATGCTTTTCAAAATCTATCTTCAACATTGACATGCTGTGGGAGCAATTAGAACTTTTTGTAATGCCTAATGCTCAGGTGAAAAAGTGTACAAAGTGATTTTAAGGGGGTAGAACCCAGCCTAGGACAGGTAAAAGAAATATGAGAAAACCAACATAATCACACCCTGACCACTCCAGGATTATTGGTCAAGGCTAAAATGCAAGCATATGTCCTGAGCAAAATATTGGGTTTGTGTGGCTCATAACCCCTATCTTACTTCCTGCTGATGTTTGGGGGAGTTACTGAGTAGAACAGTGGAAGGCCAGAACACGAAAGGTCTAGGTTAGGGTCAGGCAGCCCTCTGATTGGTTTCTGCAAGATGTAACTGAAGCCTGCCTCTCAGGCAACCACTGAGATGGAACCCACCAATCTCAAAGAAGTGTTCACATACCCACTTCTATACCTTTTTTCATGCTGATTCTCCCCCTCCCACATAACCATCTATTCCATTGACTCTAACACTCACTGTCCTTTAACATCTCCTCCAAGAGACCTTAAAAAAAGCACATGATGGGGCGCCTGGGTGGCTCAGTGGGTTAAAGCCTCTGCCTTTGGCTCAGGTCATGATCCCAGGGTCCTGGGATGAAGCCCAGTATCCGGCTCTCTGCTCAGCAGGGAGCCTGCTTCCCTTCCTCTATCTCTGTGCCTACTTGTCATCTCTGTCTGTCAAATAAATACATACATTTAAAAAAAAACATGAAACTATTCGCTCTATTATCAATTTTTGTTTCATTTACTATCCATCCCACTAATTGGGAGCTTTTTCTTGGATTTTATTATTAGGTATGTTTTGTATGTATATCCTATCTGCAAAATCGATTTCTGAGCTCATAAGTTCAGATAAACTGACATTTTTTTTTGTCTTGGATCCTTCCCTTCATCACTTAGCACATAGATTAGCATGTAAGTATGTATGTGTATAATATAATATATACATGTAATATCTAAATCTATATAGATGCATAACATATTTCCTTCAATAACCTGTATATGTACATTACAATCAATTATAACTCAGTATGAAGTATAAAGTATGAAACCTTAGCAATTATAAAGTTTAATAATGAAATATCATTTTCTTTTTTCAGGTTTTGGTGCACTCCCTTCATCCATCCATCATTAGACGGTGTTTCCCCAGAGATGATAAGATGTGACTGCCTGAAGCAAATGCATATTATCTCTTCCTGGGCAGACCTTTCCTTCTTTCCAAGGTGAGTTGTGCTGGGTATCAGGGAAAGAAACTTCAAAATTCCTTTTATTGCTCTATAAAGTCTAGCGCCTAGAACAAGAGGTAAGTAGCCTGTTTCTTGTTTCATTTTCTCTGTCTTTTCCCACAACCCTTGACTCCTCTGAATCCTCTAGATCCCAACCAAAAGGCGCATTTGGACTTGTACCAGGGCCTCTGAGCCTTATCATACTTAGGTGTGTTGTTTTACATTTGCTTATCTAGTCCCATTTCACATGGTAAAGAAAAGTTAATAAAATGCCCTCCTAAAAGGCACCATTAGCACTATAAATAGTTTCCTTTTCTCAGGAAATTCCCCTTCTCTCCTCGGTTCTTTTATGTCCACACACAGAAGAATGGGCGAAGTTTGTCATGTGCCAATTCTCGCCAGGTTCTCCCAAATTTTTAGTAGTTATGAAGTCTGTTATTGTTATCTTCACTGACTACCTATTAGGGTTCTAGGGAATCAATAAGTTGAAGATTTTGAAGAGGAGTAGAACTTGTTTGGAATAAGGAGACTAATGCATTTATGATGAATGATTATATATTTCACTAGAAGTGTTTAAGCACAGGTTTATATGTTGTGTGTGTGTGTGTGTGTGTGTGTGTGTGTGTGGTGTCACTCTATTGCTCCTGATTCATATTTATTTGAAATTTACATCAGTATTTCCTATTGGGTAGATATATATATCTCATTTGACAGTGCGTTTAACTTAAATTCATGCTTCATGAGTCACCTATACTCACAAGTTTTGGCATAATCACAGAAGAACTTTGAAGTACATATAATTGCATTCATTTAGCTGGACATTCGGATATTTCAATCGATTCAACCATTCAATGGAAAGGTCCAGCAAATGCCCCTAATTTGACATTGTTAGTTGTGGGCTATTTTTTTTCTCCTGTATCAACCACTGTGGCTAATTAGGCAGCAGATTCGAATCTTCATGAATTTTTCAGGCTGATACGTGTTCTTTCCCAGGGCTAATTTGCTATTATCAGAGGAATGACTCTGGTATACATTGTTGGTGGTGTCTGACCTTATTCCCCTATTCAGATTGAAATTAGTTGAGGGACTGTGGCCAATGAGGTCATTTGGTAAATCATCTCGCAGAAAACAGGTCTGCTTTAGAAAATGTCCTTTTTTTGTTCCCTTTCATAGCCTATCCTAGCTTCCGCTGTTGCAAGGCTCTATCAAGAAGGAATAAGATTCAATAAAACTTTTACCCAGGATTTCAGAAACTTAAAAAATTCAGTAGAGAACCTAGTTATAAAACTTCTGTAGAGGACTAGAATAATTCCATTCTATGAGCTTTCTATGTTAACAATGAGGAGGATTTGGCATACAACAGTAAGGGGTAGAATTTTGTATAACTGAATGAGATTAAGGAAAACTGCTTTATTGTGTGATTTGCCTTATTAGGAATGTTGAAGAGTCCAGGTTTCCTGGGATGGCAATGCCAGATCATCCACCTAATCTCCTCTGGACACAGAGGGGAAAGGCAGAATACTAACAGACGCCCCGCCCTGTAAATTGTTGTTTTCTAAATGTAACTGATCAGTGTTTGGGTTTATTAATAAGAATCACATAACCATTTATGTCTTTTGAAAGTCATCAGTACTAATTTCCACAAATTGTTTGCAATTTCCAATAAGAAAATACCAATTAATTCATTCACTAAGAATTGTAATTAGTTAGCCCAAAGGAGACTGACATGGTGGTAAGAGCAGAGAAGGAGCATTCAGGACTTCAAGGTTATAGATTACTTTTGGAAGTCCTCAGTATTTTGGATTTTCAATTTACCAGGCTTAAAAAAAGAAAAAAAAAAGACAATGTTCCTTATAAGACATGAAGAGAATATCTTAAATATGACTATTTCACCGCCCCCCCTTTTTTCCCCTTAGCAATTTTCTTTCCTAATTTTTCACTGGGAAGAGACAGTATGGTATTTAGCCCCTTTTCTCCCTCATGATTTATATATAATTAGGGGCTCAGAAATGTTATCCTTCAGTTCTAAAAGAAGCTGCTGAATTGGAATACAAAGGGTCATTTTAGTTATGGGTATACATACTTTTTAATTAAAAATTATTTTATTGCTTTTGTTAAGTAATTAAAATTTACAAAGTGATTTCTCACAAATATTTATTAATATTAAGTTGTTTTTGGCATACACCAGTAAATTGCAAGCAATTGCTTTACTCTTCATGTGTAATTAAAATGACTAAGTAATTATATTTTTTTCTTGAGTATAGTTGACACTATCACATTTTTCTAAGTTTTGGTTCATTTTTATTTCCATTAGTGAATGCTTCATAGAAGCCAAGATAAGGAGTGTCAGTTAGCAAGGAGGAAAGCTGCTTCTCTTACTGAGCTTTTGAGAAATATAAACAGATATTGTGTGTCATGTTTATAGTCTCATGTACTTTGTTTTCCTAGATGTCTTTCCTCTTTCTTTATCTACCTGCCTTGAGTGTTGCCATGATTATTTGGATGGTTATTTAAACATTTCTAGAGTGCACATCTTAACTTAAAGATACTTAAGTTTATGTATTTAGACTTTTATTCAAATTGGAACAAATATGTGGTATGTCTATTCAACTATATCTTTTGCTCTGTGAAGTCCTTATCATTGTCCTTTCTCTTGTTCTTCCTCAGATACTATTGACTTCCTCGCGTTACCCTTAATCATCAGCAAACGCTCCCTTAAAGTCCCCAGTGCGCAGGCTCCATGTCATGTCCATGGACTTCTATGCATATCAGCTTAGAATCCTTGTCTCCTGGGGAGTTCAGCATCAGATGGAGGGAAGGCTGAATCAACATGATGGCTTCCTTCCAAAATAAAGGAGAGTGAAAAGACAATGTAAAACAACACACTTAGAAACATCTGTTATTCTCAACCACAGTATTGGAGGATGGGCTGCTCATGCAGTGAAGGTTAGGTAGCAGTACAGGATCACATTGAGAGAGGATCCATTGGCCAATATCTCAGACAATTAAGGCAGAGCCCAGGACTCCATCCTAAATGGTGCACTCAGATGAACAAAATAAACAGTTCTCTTCGAACAACAGAAATGGGGGGAGCTTTCCTGGATTCTCTTTGGAATGACTCTTTCATACCAAGAAAGTGAGGGCTAAATGATGAATTACTGTAACCCAGGTTTCTCACTGTGGCCAGATGGAGTGACAGGGACCAGATGTACTCTTTCACCTGAAACAACCTACTGAAAAAAGGAAAAAAATTATAAAACTATGGTTTCTAAGAACCTGGACCTCAGACAACAGTGATTTATGAAAGATGGGAAACAAATGAAGTAAATCCTTCTGTTTCTCACACTTACTGCCCTGAGAGAGTTTCAGGCTCTGGAGCAGGAAGGGGTAACTCAGAGCCCAGTGGACACCCTGAACTGAGGAGATGGGGTTGGGAATCTGAGGAAGTCTAGGTGGCTAGAGTTTGTAGGGCAGACAAACATAGAGAGGACAGAGCTGCTCGGAAAGAGAAGCCTGGACATCAGCAGAGGCTGACTATGAGGATAAGGCAGAACATTGATCAGTGTGGGCCATGAGGAAACTGCTCCTGACTCAGGAAAGAACCACCCAGAAAGACTACAGGAGAGAGTACCTGGTGCTCTGACAGGGGCAGAAAAGCATCCATTTCCACCAGTCCAGACCCTCAACATGTATGAGGTGTTGGTAGAACACTCAGAGGAGTCTTGCCTGGGGGTGAGGGATACGCAACCCTAGAGTAAATGCTGCTTTGGGCTTGCCTAAAGATTGCTGAACATTAGTCTCAAAAGAAGCAAGCCATTTCAGGTAACACCATCACTAAGGTTTGCAGGAAGCTAGCTTTTTGTGAGGAGAGTGAGAGAGAAGTCTGCAGTGTGGAAGGCCCTGCATGGCTTTCCTTGACTGCTGGTGAGAAATCATGGCTACAAATGGCTATGAGAACTCACACGCTTCACCCCACCACCAGCCATGATGAGAATCCCTGCCAACTCCAGCCTGCCACCAGCAGCAGGTGATCTGGAGAACTGTCACATTCAGAGATGAGCAATAAACAGAAAAGCGCAGAAAATCTGTCTTTGAAAGTAATCAAAGGCACAGGAAAACCAAAAGCAGGATATTACCAGAGAAGGATACCTCAACAAGAACACATGTTCCAGAAGGTACCATAAATCAGATGGAAAATATGACTAAACAGATCACCAAAATTTGGGGGGGGGGTAAAATACAAATTCTTTTGTCAAATAAAAATCCAAGGTAGAAAAATATAGAGGTGGCAGAGGCCCTGGAAGATAAAGCATGAGGATAGAATGAGATACAATCAGGACTGGAGCACCTTACAAAAGAAAAGGAGAAAAATAAAACCATCATGGAAAGAAAGACACACTTACAGAACCAAGGAGAATGGACTGAAAAAAACAAACTGATAAGCTAACCAATAAATGAACAACCACAGCCTTAAGAGATGTAGAGGTCGGTATCGAGAATAGTGAGCACAAAGAAATGGAATGAACACAATTAAAAACAATGCAAATGGTGAATATGAAAGAGAAGCAAGGGGAGTTGAGTAAGCACAAGTTGGCTCCATAGAGAAAAGAAATAAAATGCTAGATTAGAAAACTGGATTTAAATATTAAGAAGACTTTTCAAAAATAAAAGAAGATCTGAATCTTTTTCAGTAGTTCCTTTGCTTCTTTCAACACCCCACCCAAGACTGGTCTTCTCCAAAAAGCCTTTTACCCAACTGCACACTGAACTTACTCCATTCTGGCAGCACAAATTGGTAGATGTTCTAATGTTTCTTCCCTCCAGTTATTATGCTGGCTTTTGCTGCTGCTTTTAGTTTGGAGGATAGGCATTTTTGTGAAGACTGGGGCTGCAGCTTTCTCCTTTCATGACCTCCTCTGTACCCTGTACGGACTATTTACAGAGTTGGTGCTGTGTAAACAAATGGAACAAATACATAAAACACAAATTTTCTCCGTGGCTTAATGCAAGGGTCTCTGGGTACCGATCTGGCAGTTCAGTCCTGTTGCTGAGGTTGCCAGTTAGCCCCCTCTGATACTGATTTTCTGTTATTCTCTTAAAGGTAAGTGATTAACTGAAGAAGGGCAAATATTTGATCAGGACACTGGAAGCCAAAATATGCTTTTTTCCCCTCCTCTTCTCTATTGCCAAATATTCTGATTCAGTTAAAGGGGGAGGTACAGTCAAGAATGCTGGACAGGAGTGAGGGCACTGGAGCTGTCATGAGGGGCTTATCGCAGACCAGCCATATGTCCTCACGTTAGTCACTCGATCCTTGTTATGTTGTATCTCGGGACTAGAATTGTTCCTGCCTCATTACAGACACTTAATAATTATACTTCCAATGAAAAAATAGTCAGTCTTGGTTTCCTCCTCTGTAAAATAACAAGTGCGTACTAGCATGGTCTCTAAACATTCTTTTTACCATAAAAGCCTAAAAACTACCTGCTTTCCTCTGGTTGGCAAGCATTTATGCTCTGTACTTTCGGTTGTAGTGATTCGGCAATGCCTGTTGTTTTTATGGAGGATGTGTTTGTACCCACACGTGCTGTTGACATGATCCATGTAGATTCAGTGTCCATCCTAACTGGCACGACTTTCGAGAACAGCCAAAAAGTCCAGAGGGCACACTGAAGGATTCTTACAGGAAGCTTATAGCCTGTCTCCTCTGGCTAATTTGCAAAAGCATTTTTTGATTTAAAACAGAAGGAGGGAGAATCCCTGGGAGAAAACTCACATCCACTAATGTTCCTTCTGGAGTGAGTTATGAAAGAAAGCCCCAGATGGATTAGAGACGAAGGTTAAACTTTGAGACAATAATTTATTGAAAAGGTAAAGATAAAAGAACAAAAGTGCCCTGAATGTTATGTCCATGTGTCCTTCTTGCCCCATACCCCATGCATTCCAGTAATTTAAGGATCTCTAAAAGGAATATGTGTTTCTATAGAGATGATTTCATGCAGATCTCTAAAGATAATCTTTGGAAACAACTGAAATGATCATTCAAATTAGATTCTCCAATTAAACAAAAAATGGACAAACTTTAAAGAAGATATTTCAGTTTGAAAACAGCAAGCCTAGCAGAACTGTTTGGGGGCAAAGGTATCAAAGCCTACAGTGTTATTCTGGAAAAATATTTTTGTGTACAGTGAATTCAGTGATGTTTAAAACCATATTTCATCAATTGGAAGTTACCCATTATTTTTACATTTCTGAAATCGTTTTATAACCAACAAAGTCTTATAATACTGCAGGTCAGGTGAGAGTTGGGGTCAGTTGTCACTGAATACCCACATACGGATCTGGTTATTTCTCCTGATGGTACAGCCTGACAGCCATAACTTTGTAATATTTCAGTCAATACACCTTGTAAGGCCCATTTGAGAAAAGGATATGCATACTGATTCTTTTCTGAAAAGCTTCTGTTGACACCATCTGGTAAGATTGAAAAAAGCACCTTCATCTAAACTTGCAGAATTGGGGGCAGTTGGTTGGAAGAAAGTTCTGGGCACAATAATGGTGTACTTTTATGAAATGCTCTATAACCAACATGCTTGAGGAAGGGGACATAGAGGATAAAATTTTAAATCTTTATATATTTTCTAAATATCATTTTAAAATCTATTTTTGTTTTTCTTCTTTTCTCCCTAAATTCCAGGTAATAATCATGCATCCACACAGCTGTCATTTGGTAGTGTCGTATGAATGGCTGATGAAGATGTAGTGTCCAAATGAACTTTGGAGAGCACATTAAAAAGAAAATCTTTATGGAATTCTTCAAAAATTGTTTATTTAAAAATGAGATATAGGGGGCACCTGGGTGGCTCAGTGGGTTAAAGCCTCTGCCTTCAGCTTGGGTCGTGATCCCAGGATCCTGGGATCAAGCCCCACATCGGGCTCTCTGCTCAGCAGGGAACCTGCTTCCTCCTCTCTCTCTCTCTGCCTGCCTCTCTGCCTACTTGTGATCTCTGTCAAATAAATAAAATCTAAAAAAAAGCCTCTGCCTTTGGCTTGGGTCATGATCCAGTGTCCTGGGATCGAGCCCTGCATCGGGCTATTTGCTCAGCGGGGAGCCTGCATCCTCCTCTCTCTTTGCCTGCCTCTCTGCCTACTTGTGATCTCTGTCTGTCAAATAAATAAATAAAATCTTTAGAAAAAATGAGATATAGTGGATGGATATATTAATGGCTCCACTTAAAGTTTTCTGTATCCATACCCTTTGCAATGTGACTACATCAAGAATTGGGAACCCATGTTTCCATCACTGGAAGCTTGGTTGGCCCTGTGATTGATTTTGACCAAAGTAATAAAGTGGTGTGCCACTTCTGAGGCTAGGTCTGCGGAGGTCTTGCACACTTATGCCCTCTCTCAGAATAGGCAGGCCTGGGGTAGCCTGCTGGAGTATGACAGATCATGGGGAAAAGAGGCCAGTTGTCCTATCAGAGGCATTCTAGACTAGCCCATAGCCAGCCAACTTTCAAGAATGTGAGACAACTCAGCTAAGACTAGCAAAGTTAGCTTACCTTACATATAGCTAGCTGAACACTTACAATTGAATGCAGCCAAGAACAGAGTTGCCCAACTGACCTACAGAATCATAAGCCATTAAAAATGCTTATTGTTTTAAGCCACTGAGATATGGGGTGATTTGTTACACAGCAATAGCTCACTGATACATGAGGGGCAACATATGTTTCTCACATAAAATCAGGTCACTGTGAAGTTCACATCAAGATGCTTTTTCTGAAGGTGTTTTGAAGCTTTTGAATCCCACATATCCATCTATTTCTGTATTTCCCAGGAGTAGAAGCACTGAAATTCTGTAAGACAGGCTGCTCTTGAGATATTTTCAACTTAGCTGGAATCAGGATTTGCCAGAAATGTCGTGAGACAGCTTGTTTAAGTGAGATTTCCTGCTTAGTTTCTTTTTTTAAAAGAGAGAGAGAAAAAGAAAGAAAAAATAATGATTTTTGGATAGAATTCATCTGTTCTGGACACATTTCGACATGTAGTGGAGGGGAACCAATATATAAGGATCTTTGAGTTCTTTAGAAACTTTGGCAAAGTCCTAAACCACCTGGAAATTCATAAGATTGAATGTTTGAAGTGTGATTTTAAATTAATAACACTGACATCACAAATTGCTTGCACAAATCAGTCCCTCACTACTCAAAAACGTTCTGTTTACAGATTGCTCTGTCTTACTATGGCTGTTTTTTATTTAGGCTGGATATGTTCTTTTACTATCTTGCTTGTAAATTACTGGAAGATTGTCTTCATTTCTTCTTAGGCTTCACACTGAAAGGTTAGTTTTAGATACCTTACTGTTTGGTTAATATTTTACATTTCAATTTTTCAGTTCAAACAGGGAACCAGAGAAGGGTATGAATAAAACTTAAGCTATAGGTGAACATTTAGAAAAAAGAAAGAGCAAAGGATGAATATGTATGAAACTTATTTAAAATGCCATATTTATGAGGAGAGGAAAAATATTGGAGCCTTGCTTTCCTTTTACATATTTTCAAAACACCACATGGGATTGAGTGGGACCAAGTGAAAAGTATAAAATTTGTTGAGTGTGGCGGGTGTTTTAGTGTGGCAGTGCAGTAAAAAGTTGGCAGTGTGAATCATTTGGGGCTGTGGGTAGGAAGATACACTGAGGCCTTGGGATTAAGGAAAGACATGGGTTCTCTAGTGCCTGATTTTCAGTGGGATGCTCAGGAGGATGCTTGTCCTCTTTCTATGCCAATTTGTTTTACTCTAGAGGCCAAGAGTACAGAGGTCATGACTTGCTTCTCCGTGGGCCAGAACATAGGCTTGCAGCATCCTTATTTCCTCTGAGCCTGCTCTGTACCTGTACCAAATCCAAGGGATGGTGATAATAAGGTCACCTTGTTGCAGTAGACCACAAAAGGGAAGAAAGGGCCAAAGGTAACAACTGACTCAAGGGATTTTAATCAGCTGGCAATTATTTCACCCATTCTGTGATCAGGTTAGGCCCTGAGTGGTTGAAACAAGAAAATAAGGGACCAGAGGCTGCACTCTCCCACCCAGTGATTCCACATATTGCAGCCCAGACCATGAAAAATCACACAGGCATAGGAGACATGGACAGAGTTGTTCGTTTTAACAAAGAAGAGTCTGGTTAAATAAGGTATGGATAGCTGTTCTTGGAGAATTCAGGCAGCAGTAAGTATGAATAATGTAGATCCACGTAGAAAAGACTCTAATATATATAATTGAGTTTTTAAAAAGCTGCAAATTATGATTTACAATGTAATACCACCTGGTATCATTATAAACCACCTAAACAAAACTATATATCTCTACCTTGTAAGGATAAAATTCAGACAAAAAGATTGGGGTGGCATGTACAAAATACTTACCTCCATGAAGGGATGGTGGCTGGTCAAGAAGTATTTTCCCATCTCATTACTGTAACACATTTATGTACTAACTGAATTAAATAAACAAATTAAAAATAATGGAAGTAACTGAATTATGAGCATAAAAAAAAATTCCCCTATCCTCACCATACACATAAAAACAAAGGCAGTCTCCTTCAGGTTACTTCTTTTCCTGTTTGTAAAAATAACTCACAGGGGTGTCTGGTTGGCTCAGTGGGTTAAAGACTCTGCCTTCGGCTTGGGTCATGATCCCAGGGTCCTGGGATCAAGCCCTGCATCGGGCTCTCTGCTCACTGGGGAGCCTGCTTCCCTTCCTCTCTCTCTGCCTGCCTCTCTGCCTACTTGTGATCTCTGTCAAATAAATAAATAAAATCTTAAAAAAAAAAAAAAGACTCACAGATGTACTTCAAGTTTCAATGAGATATGTGCTTTTCTTCATTTCCATAAAAATTTTCTTTTGAGGTGTCCCCCTCCCCTTTCCTGATCTCTTTTCTTCATTTTTAATTCCAGTATTATGCATGTTCTCCAAGGTTTGTCCTTAGCCTCCTCTCCCTTTTTCTGGGAACTTTTACCCAGTTCCATAGAATCAAAGATAACCTCTAACAGAATGACTTTCTTAATCTCTGTTTCTACCTTTGCTTATCCTACTCTATTAAGCATTCCTACTTTGCATTTTCTATCACCATTTTTTTCAACATTTTAAATATATATGATAAAATTTTGTATGTATTTGGCTAAACACATTTTCAAAGTTTTTAATTTTAATTCCAGTTAGTTAACATACAGTGTTATGTTAGTTTCAGGTATATAGTATAGTAATTTAGCATTTCCATACATCACCCTGTGCTAAAACCCACAGCTGATATCATCCTCAGTGGGGAAAACTGAAAACTTTTCGTCTCTGGGCAGGAATAAGACAGGGATGGCCACTCTCACCACTGTTACTTAGCATAGTACTGGAAGTCCCAGCCATAGCAATCACAGAACAAGAAGAAATAAAAGGCATCCAAGTTGGCAAAGAAGAAAGAAAACTTTCACTATTTGCAGATGACATTGATAGTCTATACAGAAAATTCAAAAGATTCCCCACAAAACTACTGGAACTGAAACGTGAGTTCAGTGAAGTCACAGGATACCAAAACAATGTACAGAAATCTACTGCCCTTTTTAGCTCAGTTTTTCCTAAACCTAACTTCATCTCTCTTCATATCCCCAGTGGATTTTTCATCCCACCATCCTAATTTCAACTAAAGACTTAAAAGCTTGGTTTACTCTGTAATTCCCCTTTCCCATCTTCCTCGCCACTCACAATGTCCCATCCAGTCTTCCTTCCCAATGTCCTTTGTATCTGTGGTTTCATCTCCAACTGTACACTTCCTTATTGGATTCTCTCAACCAAAAGCACAACCAAACACTAAGTGGAGAAACTTAAGCCACTTCTTTTGAACAACTGATGGCCTCCAAATTTTTATTTATCTTCCTGTTCAGTCCGATCTTACAATGGTTATTTTGGTTTTAATTGTACAGTTACCACTTCTTCACTCTCAATCATGAATCAATCACTAATAATCTACCAAGTACAAGTTTCACAATCAGCCATGGGAGATATTATAAACACAGAAGACATAGGCTCTTCTTTTGAGGAACTAATTGATAAAAGAAATCAATACATAAAAGGAGCAGCTTGAAATAAATTTCATAGTGGTATAGGGTATGTACAAAACTCAGTGGAAACAAAATCCATGAAGCTCCTCTCCCGTCTCTGCATTACTTCCACAAACATTAATTAGGTATCTACTATGTGCCAGACACTAATCTGAGACTACAGATATGGCATAAATAAGTCAGATTAGTCCTTGCCCTTGTGGGACTCTATTTAAGTGCAGGGAAATAGATAACTAACAGGTAAGCAGATAATTAAGGTGGTTTCCAAGAGTAACAAATGTTATTTATAAGAGAAAAAAAATAGGGTGAAATAAAATAATATAGGTGAAATTTAGCTAGAAAGGTCAGGAAAGCCCTCTCTGAAGAGCTGATATTTGAGTTGACACCTGACTGTGGAAAGGAGCCAATTATGGGGAAATCTAGATGTAGAAAATCAAAGGCTGGACTTACTCCACAAACAAGTGTGCAAGATGACCATGAGGCTGGTGTGCTTGAGGAACTGCCAGATGAAAGAGGTGCTTAAGAATGATGAGAAATAAACTGGGTTGTACTGAACACCATAGTCCACAAATCCACTGACAGTTGGGAATTTAGGACATAACCTCTTTGGAGGGAGTAAAGTATCCTTAGAGGGAAATTTCATAAGTGACCTCTCTGTGACCTGAGCAAGGCCCTTTTTGACCACAAGAATGTGAAAAGGCCCTCCAGTACCCTGCATATTCTATGATGTAGCATTTAAGTCAGATGGATAAATAGGGAAAAGAAGAAGGAATTTGCCAGGGAAGGGAAAAACTAAGTGAATCAACATTTTCCTAATCGGTTTCCAGAGGCATTTGTCTATGCGAGAATGAGATGTTTGATATTCTGGTTGAGTAAGTTCTTGATTCCAGGTCATCAATTATGATAATAGAACAAATCAAAAAGTTTCCAGCAAACAGAAATTCTTCATTTCCTGGCTCCTACTCAAGTTTATTGATTGGACTATTGGGTAAGACAATAAATTTCATGTAGAAATGTTAGAAAAGATTTGGCTGGGCCCTTTGCTCTTTGCAATTTCAAAAATGGTTTGAGATGCCTGTAACAATTTGGATTATTCATCCCTCTCTCCTTTGCCCATAAAGAGAGGCAGGTGCTTTATGGATAAACTATCTTCACTCTTGTCATGGGAGGAATGAGTGGCCTTATACATTACATATCAAATTAAAGATATCTACAACCCTCATTTTCTTCCAAAATACTCCTTCTACTTCTACTTCTACTCCTTTTACTTCTACTAAAATGCCCAAATTGCTAATCATTAAAGTATAAAATGGGATTTTTTCTTAAATTAATATATGTTCCCAGGAGATGAGGGGGGCACGGTTGTGTGATTTCTCTTTCTAAATAGGTTCATATTAATATTCAGGGGGACTGTACAAAGTGCTGAAATTACATAATATTTGGAGTCCAAAGACCCAAGCTCAAGGCCCACCTTTTCCTCTCAATAGCTGTGTGACTTGGTAAATCACTTAATTTCTATAAACCATAGTTTCCTCCTCTGCTAAACTTAAACTTCCTCTGATGTTTAAATGAGTATTGTTTTGTATATGTTAAAGCATCAAATAAGTGTAAATGATTATAAATAATATTAATAGATTTGTTTTTAAGATTGATTTTATCATTTTGGAAGGCACTGGAATTCTGAGTATTTTAAGCAGCAAAATCCTGTGGCCTTTAGATAAACTTTAAATATAATGAAAAGAATAATGTTTAGTGGTTACTTACTATCTGTTGGTAAAGATGCTGGTACCTTCCAAGTATTCTCATTTTATCCTCACAACAATCCAGTGAGGTAGTTACGCCCAAAATACAATGAGAAATCAATCATATACGTTAATTTCCTTCCTTAAGGACACACATTAATAACTAGTAGAGGTCTTCAGAGCTCAAGAGCTTAGGAATCCAGGAGCCCCGACTTGCCCTCGCCACAGCGCACCAATACTGGATTTTAGAAAGAAGCCAGGGTTGTAAAATTTGAGAAAATACAATTCAAGACAAGTATTAAAGGTGACAGGATGTAGAAAAATAGTGCTGACTTGGAGAGAAAATTGGAAAATATGCTCATGTTCTTCCCAATTTTGCTTGCAGGTATCACTTTGTAAATACATACCTTTTTTTTTCCAGTTATGATATCCTTCTTGTATTGTGTATTTGGTATTAAGATGAAATGATACCTCCAAATCTCCATTCTCTCCAACAAAATTCCCTACTAGACTCCACTACATGACTTGTACCCAAAGGAAAGCATCTTGATCTTTGTCACCTTTCCTACCCCTAACTCTCACATGATTACATGATTTAAAATCTCAAGCCACTTGCATTAAAATCCTACACTTTGAACTCCTACTTACAAAATAGTAATTACCCTAACAGCAAGAACTATTCTTTTTCTAAAATTTCATTTTGGGTACTAGAGCAAGACTCGGACAACAGTAACTAAGTGATAAATACTCATAGATCGATTCCAATAAAGGGACTGGGACTGAGAGTAAGTATAGATTACACTCTCCTTTTACCAAGTATTTAATTTATTTGGCACATTGGCTGAATTCTTTTCAACCATTCCGTCTGAGGATATTATGCTTTGCTGAATGGCATGGGGAAGCAAGGGAAGAACAGATTTCTCAGATAGCCAAGATATGCATAGTCTGGAGATATGTTGAGTGGTGTATTTGTGCTTGAATGATTGAGTGGAGACCACCTTCGATGTTTCTTGAACAGGAACCCTCTTATAAGTGCCTGCTCCTTGAACTCTAAGTGTTGATGTTCCTCCTAGAAATCCTTCTTTGATACCTTTAACTGACACAACCTTTCATTAACTGAAAGTCATCTCAGCTTTGGCTGTGTCTACTCCCTCTGAAATCTGAAAGTATGTCCCATCTTTCCCCCTAATTAGACTACTTTCTTGTGGAGGTTGTTTCTTTAAATACGAGAATCCTACTACCTCAACTGTTTGGACTGTAAATTCTTAGGCGAATAGAAATCATGTCTTCTTTGGGTCACCTCTCCAGAAAGGATTCCAAGTCCTGCATAATACGGCTGAAGTCCAGTTTCCTCTAGGAATCCTGTTCTTAATACCCCTGCCCAAAGACATATACCTTCCTTATTTAAATCCCTCTTATATTTTTCACTAGTACTATTTGCTTCATGGTCTTAATTATTTAATGTGATTGTATTTTCTATTTCAAATAATGATTTCAAATCCTTTAAGATAAAGGCCATAAATTTACTTTCTATGCATTTGTTGCAGTGCCTAGCCATGGTTTGGGGGGAAAGTGTTAATTTCTCAGTAAATTATGATGAATGAATTGCATGAATACATGCATGAATGAATGAATTTCTCTTATTGTGACTGCATAGTAGCAGGGCATTTATAATTTCTCTCCTGGCATTTTAGTTGGCTTAGGGAATTTTATTGGATAATTACTGTACGAATGATTTCCATATCTCTCAGCCACCATTTAAAAAAAGTTAGAGAGCAGAATGACTGTCTGTTTGTAAAAACATCTTTCCTTTTCACAGGAAAATCCAGCCTCTTACCTTCTTCCACCTGTGCTTGCGAGTCTGCCCTCTCTCACTAGTAAAAATGATTGAAAAGCATCTTGAAAATACAAAGTGCCATATAAATGCTAACTGAGGCAATAATAAAACAGTAATAATAACTGTTTGCTGATAAACGTCACTTTCAAACCCAGGGGAGACATTTCGCTGGGGGAAGCAGAATGGGTCCTGTGCTTGTCCCTGGGCCATGCCTTGCTCTGAATCACACAGTTCTCTCTCTGTTTGGACACTGTCATTTGCAATGGTCATGAAACAGTACCGGTATGTAAAATTATTGTCATCACCCACGTTATAGAATGCAATGTGTAGCCAAGTAATCCATTCCCTGACAATCGCCAGGGTTACCTCACTCAAGCAGATCATTTAGAAAATAAATGGGCTTGGGAGGGAGTGTGCAAGGACTGCTCAGCTCTTTTTGGCCACAGATCAGCCCCGGATGTAGCTGCGGCATCCATTCCAGTTTTGCTCAGCCCTGAGCTGAGTTCTGTCAAAGAACTGACTCAGTGTAGATCCAGAGGAGTTATCAGCCAATATGGTGGGATTTGAGAGGATTTTGGGAAGTCTCTTGTCATGGACTTTCTCTGTGTGTCTGTACCTCTTTCTCTGATGAGAAATATGAAAGCAGGGACACAGAGGATGGGAGTCAGGGCAGAGTTTAAAGGGGAATAGGCATAAGAAAGGAAGCCAGAGCATCAAATGCAGACCTAGGACTGCATACCTCTGGGAGATGAAGAGGGTGTTCTAAGCAGTCCCCTCCAGGGCCCTGCAAGTGAGAGAGAGGTGCAGGGCCTTCTACACACTGGGCTTTAGCCATAGATGGACAGGAAAGATAGGTGAGGAAGGGCAGTCCAGGTATGACTAAGACAATGTTGTCCATGTTGATTGTAAGGATGATGACGTTCCCAGTAAATGTTTACAATCAGACAAATCATTGTCATTCCCCTGTGTGTGCCCCCTCTTTCTCTGCTAAGGCCCCATGGTACTCCTGGGTTCTCCTCTCTTCTCTCTGCAGAGTCCAGTTGAATCTGTCCTTTCCTCTCTGTCTCCACAGCTAGCACTACAGTTCATCTGGGTGCCCCACATGCAGTTCACTCTATTTATCTGAAAGGACTTAATAGCTTCAATATTTTCAGAACTGGTTCCATTGCCTTCCTATAGTGACTTGTATTACCAGTCCCTGTCACTTTATCAGAATCTAATTGTCATTCTTAATTCCTTTCCCCTTCCCTGCTTCCTATATCCTGTCAGTGATCAAGACCTCTGTTCATCCCCTCCTCTCCACTCTCAGTATTACTCCCAGAGATGAACACATTTCGGTAAAAGAACACGAAATATTCTGAGCTGAACTTACCTCCAGGGTTACAGGATGGGGAGAGGGACTGCTGTGAAGCTGGAATCTTCTTCTTGCACAGAAGAGAGGTTTCAGAAAGAAGCTGAGCGTAAGTAAAGTATCTTTTAGAGAAAAAGGACAGAAAACAGGCTTTCATTTATTATCATATATACTTTTCAGGTACAAGAACAAAGACTTAAGGATTTTTTAAAATATATGATAACATGTAAGGTTTTCAGTTATTGATGGTTTTGATATCTCCCTATCTATTCCCCTGAAGTATTAGCAATATGGTCTTCATAAGGAAAGGATCTAACTTCAGGAGTAGAAAGGATGTGAGCTACTGGTTATAATGTGGAAAATACATGCCAGTCTTTGGGGCAGGAACCCTAAGGATAGAGTGATTTGTGGCAACTACCAAGTATAGAGAAGACTAGAAGCAGCCTATATTTCTGCCTTTCCCACTCTCCTGTCCCTAGCAAGAAATACATAGAGGAGGGGCAATACCCATGGGATTCCTATATACCAGGTACTTCATATATGCTATCTCTAGTGTGCATAAACTCTTCATTTCGAGACACCTATGTTCTTACTACAGACAAGGAAACTGAAGATCAGTGGTAGAGTGGACCTATTAGTTTTTCCATGGCCAATGCTCCTCCTCCCATCTACCATTCCTTCTCTATTCTTCATCTGATGAGGCTATCAAGAAGTTCTGATGTTTCTACACCAAGTCTAGACATAGGATCCAGACTGATCAAGCAAAATGCTGGATTCCTCTGCTGAGGGGTCTGGAATGGTTCTGTGACCCAGAAGACCAAAGTTCTTTCTCAGGGATTGATGCAGGTATTTTGAAAGAGAAGATTTCTCTCCTTCTAATAAATGAGTTGGTAGGGCCATGTAAGCCTGGAATCTTTGCTGCCATGGGGGAATGAACCTGTTAAGATTAAAGCCAGAAAAAGAGGAGAGCCAAGAGATATGACGGAGTCTATGACAGAGATGAAGGAAGTTATGGAGTTCCTAACAGGCTTCCTTCAGGTTTTTACCTAAACATCACCTTCTCAGATCACCTGGTGAAAAAATAGCCCTCCTCTCATGTCCAAGCTTATGAATTCTTCTCCATAGCACTTACCACCATCTGTCACGTTATGTGGTTTGTTCACTGCTATGTCTCAGCACCTCAGACAGCACTTGACCCAAAGTAGGCCCTTAGCTAAAATTTTTGACATGAATAAATAAATGAGTCATTTGAACTAATGGATCTAGCTCTGACTAAACCGTTCCCCAGCCCTTGTACTTCCCAGTCAGACAAGCCAATATTGTCCCTTTTCGACATAAGCAAGCTTGACTTGAATTTTCATCACTTGGAAATAAGAGACCTCACTAATAAGAAGGTGCAGTACTGCATCACAGTCCCATAGTCGGTACATGGTAGAATCAGAGGTGAGCTTAGTTCTCAAGACCCTGAACCACTGCTTTTCTAGATGCCAGTGTCCCCCTGAGACATGATCCATTTGCTCTCTGACATTTCAGCCTGAGGGACTTTGAGAGATAATTTTCTTCCAGCAGCTGACACGTTGGGCAGCTGGGGAGGGAAAGGCTCAAAAGGTGGAAGTAGGAGCCCCAAAATAACTGTACTTTGGAAAGGGTCAGGATGTGATGATTTCCTATGATTTCTCTTTGTTCAAATTGGTCTAATTAATTCACTCTTTCACCAGAACCAATTATCTTGATAAAGGCATTTTATGATATATTTAGGTATCTCTAAGCTTTAGCAGAGGCTATGTCTGGGGAAAACAAAAACAAAAACAAAAAAATCCAAAAAATCCACAGATCACTGGGCCAGGCAGGTCTATGATGATCAAGTGAAAACTATAGAACTTTCGTGGGGGTGGGGTAGGGGATGCGGGCCTGGTCTACCCTTGCTGAGACTGGAGTTATATGGTAATAGATAGATTATTCCATATACATTTGAAATAAAATATATGACTAAACTAAATTTTAGTTATGGATATTGATTTTATTGATCAAAACCTCCTCCTTACAAACTCCTTGGTTTGTCTAACAGAAATGTTACCATTTGACCAGGGTAAACAGGAATGAGGCCTAGAGGTCCATGCACTGAATGAGCAAAGAAGGCTGCAGACTTTTCTCCTGAGAAGAGTTTGCTGAATTAAGACATCATTAGAGTTTGTCTTTTGTGTCCCCAGGATTACTACCCATTCAGTTTCTCTTCCCTCAGGCTCCCTGTTCCCCTCTCAGCACCTACTCTCAGATCTTTCATTTATAACAAGCTATAAATGACCAAAATCAGTCTAAACTACAGCTCTTCCAAGGGAGATTTACACTTTGATCACAAAGAAGAACTCCATTTAAGCTAAAACTATGCAGTTCAGTGGGAGAATCTCCGGCACAGTGACCAGCTGGGAAGTACTGGGAGTCCCCGGAGTGTTCATATTATCCTTGAAGCCTTCTTATGCAGGCAAATGTCAATCAACTCATTGTACCAGACATGGAAGTTTGGGGATTTCTCAGTTCAAGTGGGACTAGAGAGAATACTTCAGCCGCTTTGACAGACATTAGAATTTAGGCTTCAGGATGCCTTTAGTGAAACATGGAGTTGTGCAAGGGCATTGTTAATGGTTGTGCCCTGAGTGGGGCAGGTGAGTCCAGCAAGCTGAGAAGGCAGGGCTTTCAGGAAGAGGCAAGGTGTGCTGGGATGCTGGTTGTCAAGAGTAGGAGATCTGGACTTGGTCCGCCACTGGGAGGATTAGTTTGCTTTCCTTTTGGAGAGCTTCCTCCAGCATATAGATGATTCAGGATACAATAGATCTCATTTTGGTTCTCCATCTCTAGTGGCTTTTCCCTTGATCCATTTTAATGGACTCCCTCCAGAACCATACTCTCAATCATATCACAGCCCAGACATATTCTCTAGCCAAAGTCTCCCTCTACTTTAGGCACTCCTTCTGCTCCTGCTGCTTTGACTGGCTATACCATTTCCTTCTGAACTAGAAAACCCCTTTGATCTCCACATCTGTCTACATTCAGCCCTGCCTTTTGACCTCTTCAATTTTAATCCTTTCATTGGGGAGGGTCATTTTATGATTTATTTAGATTTCTCTAAGCTTTAGTTGAGGCGCCATCTAGGCAAAACATAAACAAAAACTAAAAAGTACTAATAGGTAGAACCTTATGTAGATATTTTGTGAGGACTGTGTGACTTAATGTAAGTAGATGAGATGAGACTTCTACAGAGCTTTGACTTCATTTGGGGTGAGAAGTAAACAAGTTGTGGCTCCCAGTGGTAGGGATGGTGACTGTGATAGCAGTAGCAGGTGTCACACAGGGAAATGCTGCCCATCTTTCCACACTCGCTATACACAGCCTTCCTAACTTACCTGTCATTGCCTAGTAGCTGAGATCCTATAGCATGCATCGTGTCAGGTTTTCTTAGAAACAGGTTAACATACTAGGTTTAAAATTTCTTCCTGTTTTTTCACTTCTCATTCTTGGGAAATGTCTTGTCCCTTGAGGAAAGCAAGTCATGACTCTCCATTTCTCTTCCACCTTCTGTAAGTGAAGAGTTGAGTAGATAATGCAGGTCAGGTTTTTCTCTGTAACACTGCAAATTTGTTTTTCTTTCTCTGATTTTGCAAGGATACCTGAACCTACCTTTTCCAGTCTTTGGGACTGGGAAGGGGCACAAGAGGAGTTCCCACTGAATTCTATGACTAAAGCAGAATGCTTTCATCTATCTTTTATCAGACTTCTGTGAAGGTCTCTGTGAAGGTGCTTCCTCTGCTCTTAATAAATGGATAATTTTACACATATTATGAAATTGTTCCTTGTGTGTCTAGCTTCCCTGACAGCTCAATGGGAGGATGAACTTCATCCAAGGCATAATTCTGGTTAGCTGTTTTTCTGTTATACCACCCAAACCAGATACTTAACCTCCCTTATTCCTACTACATCCACTATATCCCTTCTATCATTACTACTCCAGCCAAACCAGACCTTATTCTGCTCAAGGATATAAAGACCTTTATTTGCATTTCAAATTGATCATTGTGGTGATAGTATGAAGTTAAGTAGGGAAGCAATAATCCAAATCATAAATGATGAAAAAGTCGATATCAAAAGGAGAAAACAGCATTAAGAGATAGCAGGGGCTGGAATGGAGAGGACATGAGGAAGGGCTGCATGACAAGGTTCTACACACTGGGAACAGATGGTGGTAGTATTTGACAAGTAGGAATCACATTTTGGAAAGAAGTTAATAAGCCATTTAAGACCACTGGATATATAATGATTCTGTTTTGTATATCAAGTCTGGGTCAAAATATTAAAATAAGTACCTCTCTGCAACATCATAATGCCCTAGGCACTACATTATACCATCTTATCCATGTTAAATGTGCCTATTTTGCAAGTGTACATTCTTTTGTTTGCTTGCATTAAAAAATCCCATACACCTAATCTAAATTATATGCCTAAAATTATAATATATCATTCCTAGTGATTATTATTTTGATAAACTAATTCATATTCACATGTTAGTAACCAATAGTAATGAGTATTAGTTTTCCTCTCCCAGCAGTGTTTTAGACATGTGGGTTCAATTCAGAAAATTGAATTCCAGTGGTAGAATTTTCTGAGTATCTATTAAAGCAGTGGTGAACTTTTAAAATGTTGATCCCTAAATGTGTATGTGTGTGCATATAGATATACAGTCTTTTTGTAATATCCCACGATTGCACCATGAAGGTGTCACCTACATTTTTAATTGTAGGGGAAGCAATGTTGTGCTTTCTCATATGCCTCTTTGCCTTTGTGCTTGCTAAGCTGGGGAGCAGACCTGCTTCCTTCTTCCTCTTTCCTTTATTTATTTATTTATTTATTTAAGATAGGTTCTGAGTAATGGTCACACTGATAATACTTCTAATTAAACATTCAGCATTCTTTACTTTCTTGGGAAATACCAGCCTTCGGAAGTAGTTTAAATGTAATATATAATTTGATTAAATAAGTCTGATATATTTGTATTTTCTTTTAATTTATTAAGTGGCTATTGATTTCTTGGTTGGTCAATATCAGCATTTCTTAAGTTGAAGTTACTGTTCATCAGTCAACTACAACTTTCCAAATTAAGGCATTAAAAAAATATTAACTATAGATGTGTCCACACATTGAGTTTCATTTTATTAGCCATGTATTGAAGCAGAATTCATGTTTAGTCTCACAAACCAGAAACATTTATTCAACATGTTCTCTAAACTCATAGTTTACCTTACTCAATATTAACTATTTCTGCTTGTAAAGAATAGCATGGCCCTAGTACACTTTGCTAAAGTTGTGTGTTGGAGACCTGTGCTTGGTTGTAGTCTTCTATGGATGTGTGACAGGCATCCTCCTATTCCCTGTTGTTTGACAAATTTGTACAGACTTCTCTAGCCAAAAATATCTTCTTCTTGGCTGACAGTCATGTTGTCTGAAATTATCAGAGTTCATAGATGTGGGGAGTCCCTCATCAAGGATGATCCTTTTGGAGCTTCCATTCAGTGCTAGAATTCTTTCTACAGCATTCCCCCACCCCCAATAGATCTTTACAAGAAAGTTCTTATGTGCATTGGACCTGGAGTTTGTTACCTATAACTTTGATACTTGTACCTTCTAGAACATACTCCTTTCTGACATTTTAAACAATTATCTTACTGCTACATAATTCCATCACTGAAGTTCCATTTCTTGGAATTTCTTTCCCTTAGATTCTCTTGTAAAAAAGCAAACATATGTGTGAGACTCACTGCTTCATCTTCCCATGAAAAGTATAATGTCACAAGAAATTAAGAATAGTTTTCTGAAGAGAGATGTCTGTCCTAATTCTGAACAACAGTAGCACAGAAAGAATAGTGACAGGAAGATATGACAATGTTCTTCCAACCTGTTATAAGAATTCATGAACCCACCACTGTTTCCACATCCCAATAACAAAAGAGCAACAGCTGGGGAGTAGAGGTGTTATAACTACCTAAATTGTGATAGGACATGAAATATTGGCATCCATGAAACAAGCTACAGAAAGGATGAAAAAAGTTACAGTTTTAATTATTTTTAATAGTGAAATATCATAAATGTTCTATCTATATGAAAGCTAAAAAGAAAGATGAGTGTTCTCTATAAATGGACATAGCATTTCTATCTCAAACCATACTCCCCAATCAGTTTTTCTGCTTATTTTGGTTATGGTAGAGTGTTGTACCATGGGATGACGTTGTTATGTGACCTGTCTCTACTCTTTGCTACTACTACATTGCTATACTGTAAAGGTGGCCTATGAATAACAACGAGAACAACAAGGCAAGTGCAGACAGTTTAGGGTAGGATGGGTTCTGTAATGGGAACTGACATTTCACTCTTGGTGGATGAAAATCAAAGAGAGCAATATTTCAACATCATCACCATCATCACCATCATCACAACAAAGTTTTCTTTCTTACATCTTCCCAGCCCTCTTTCACAATATCCCTTCACATTGCCTTCTGCTCTAGAGAAACTTTCCAGCAATCTCTAATGTCATTAGATTTTATCCTTCCCTATTTCTGCCAGAATTTTATTCCTCTTTTATATCCAGATCAGAACTCATCCCCTCTTTGAACTTATCCCTAATATAGTCTCAACGCATGGGATTCCCTTTCTCCCCTCAATTTTGTTCATGCCATGTTTATGCCATGCCTAACATACTTCCAAGTATATTATATTCCATTTATTGTATTAATAACTTATTTCATCCTTTGGAGAGTGAGCATGTCTGGAGACATTGCTGCTGAACAGAGCAATAGCTTAATAGGCACCATAGTCTCTTCTGCGGGGTGTCACAGATTGAATTTAAGTGGGACTCAAGGAGGTTTAGGTATCTGCTTAAGTCTGGGAAAATCGTGGGAGAGAAATCACCATAACCATGGAGTTAAAAGGAATTAGGCACAGAAAAATAAATGAAAAATACTTCTTCTATGTGGATGTTGATGGGGCAGGGGCAGAAGTGGAACAGCAGGTATAGAATTAATTGCAGCATGGTATTTATTCATGCTTAATGATCAGCACATATGGAAATGGTGGAGGAGCTATTTCAGGGGAAGGTGCCCTATTGTGGTCTAGAGCTTCTGTAAGAGTACACTGTAAAAAGAGCTAGCAGGAGCTGAGAAGTTAGGCAATGTAACCAAGACCACACAGTTCATAAGGACATGTGATTATATCTTCATCTGAGGCCTAAGTCTCCTTCCATCCTCACCAATCTGTGCTACTTTGGAGGCATTCAATTGAAGTTTGTTGAATGAATAAAAAATTGAAGATGAAGCTAAGGGTTTGAGGTGGGGCATTATCTATGGATTATATGCATCTCTTTAGGAAAGGAAACAACTTTGCAGTAATAACATTCATTTGATTTTCATGAGATTTTTGGTTTTATAAAGTCTGCAAACCCTATTGATGATGGACATATTTCATGAATAAAACAGCTTTTTAAATACAAATTTAATATTTTAAAATGGGAGTACGAGCACTCTTATTTATTAACAAGATTAGACCAAGCACCCTGCTATTCCTCTCTCTTTGCAACAGGGAGGAAACTCATTCAAGGCCACATGATTCAGAATACATCACAGGGACAATATTCTTATTACTCAATATTTAAAAGCAATAATTTCAGGAGAACTAACCTCATTGATTTTCTAATACAGTAATATTAAACAAAAAACACCCTAAATGCAGCTGATATAACCCCTTCATGTGCAATTAGCAAATATTAAATAGAAACTTTAATATTAGCATTATTCTTTATGCCCCAGTGAGTGGGATATTATTTAAATTGATATGACATTAGAGGATATAAATAATTCCTAAGTGTAGATTTAAACTGGAATTTCAGTCAGAGTTTGAAATCAGTAAGTATTATCAATTCCCTATTTCCCAGTGTATCATTTATTACCAGCCTGAAGATTTTTTTCAAAGAGATTAAATTAGCATTAGAGCAATGATAAACATTATAAATAAATACAAAAATTGTTATTCTGAAAATCCAGTTGAAAAGAAAAATGAATTGGTGTGGTATCAAATTCCATCTTCCCTAGAAGAGCCCAGGCACAGTTCTAACTTCTTCTGCAATCAAAACTGAAATATATTAAAACCTGAAAGTATAATTTCATTATCTACTCTTCTAGATACACAAACTAAGTTTCAGAAATAGCTGTGGCATGAGGGGAATTCTGATTCACTTCAAGTTGGTCAAGTCAAGCAGGAGACAGCTTTAACTGAAATCTCAGACTTGTTTTTCCGGCCTGAGGGCTTCCTTTGGCTTGTCTGAGGGGGAAGAGCTAAAGGTGACAATGACGAACCTCCTCCACCTTCCCAGGTATGTATGAACTTCTCAGCATACAGCCTAAGTTGTTAGGATGTACTGGCAACATTGGGCTTTTTCTAGTCTTAGTCTTAGAGTGGTTTCTGCAAAGACAAAGAGCCTATGTATCTCCATACCCTTTTTATACTGAAGATATGGTGCAAAACAGTGACAAGGCGAGACTCCACTGAGTAATATACATATGGAAAATTAACACTTCTTGGGCTGTGCTGGAGGCCAAGATGATTTCATTCCTATACATGCTGAAGAGCCACCCATACAGCATTATTTGAGGGTTTTCCAGAAAAAAAAAATCTAAAATATCTATGAGGTGCCATCATGTCCAATGTGTACACTGCTAGTATATCATCCTATTTCATATAGTTCAAGACCTGGGTCCTAGGGCTGAGTTTTGTCACCTAACTTGGCATTCAGAAGTCTATCACTGAGTTCCCCACTACTGTGTCTTCCTCAGTAATAAAATCATATTCCTCAGCTTCTATCCTATCCTGTCTTGGCTTGTTTCCTCTCTCCAACCAGTTGATTAATGCTGAGGTATCCATAATGCCACCAAATGAAATGCGATTGAGAAATTTTATAATTATAATATATAATAATTATAAACACCAGTCCAACATGTTACATCATTGTGCTTCCTTCCTCATTAAAATATAGATACTCCTGAGAAGATAAACATGCAATCACTTATATTTTCAGTATAGAGAAAGTAATCTCATCATGTATGAGGCTGTGGAAAAGTAACCAATGGACAACTGGTCTGAAAAAGATGGCAGGAAGTTCTACTGTTTTCAGTAATTTTATTGTTTTCACTGTGCTGCCTGATAACTCTGGAACTGTATTTCTTTTTCCTTCATTATTTTTTAAAATTTCCACCAGCACATATGGTAGAATCCTACTAGAGGCTCCAGGCCTCCCATTTAACCTCAGAAATGAAGAGAAAGCAATTCAGTAGGTGGTTAAGAATATGTCATAGGCACAAACTCAGCTTAAGGCATTATGAATTTTCTGTGGAGAAAATGCATTTATTCATTCTGCTCTAAGTCAAGATGGCTGAAACCCATTATCTCAAACTTTGAAAAAAATCCCCTTTGGGATGTGAATAGCCTATGAAATATTTCACTCAAAAATGAAATTTTTAGAGAGAGTGAGGGTCCAGTTGAAACTGATGGTGTAGAGTTTAGGCTTGCAATCATCAAAGCTTTCTCTGAGCTTTCTAGATGGAAAGGGGCATAGAGAGTTAATGGGTGATATTATCCTAATTATTATTGTATAGCATAAGAGGGCCAATCTATTTCTGTAGAATAATAGAGCTAGGATGAGATTCGACAGCATCTGTCACAATAAATGCAAATATATAGAGAATTGACAATGAGCCATGATCTCATAAGTGATTCTATTTTCCATCTGAATAATGACAATGCTGCATTTCAAGCTCACATGACAGATACCTTCAGAGGCTCTCTGGGGTCAGCATTGGAGGTCTTTTCTAAATGCATTTGCAAGGGTGAATGTATTCTGACTTGGGAGTTTTTCTAAAGCTCTTTATGTCCCTAGAGAATTTCCCAGGCACACATTTTTAGCTTAGGTCTCAAAACTTTCCTTTTCATGGGCATTTATTAATTAGTTTTCATATGCTCATTTCTATGCTAACAGCTTAAGGAAATGCAGAAGAAGATATGTTTTCTGCCCTAAAGGAGCTTACAATCCTTTTGGAGGAGACATGAGTAAATCTGATCATACAATCCCAATGCAAGACAGGTATTAAGTGCTAACCTGTGCCCTCTGCAATAAGTGCTGTCTACAGAAGATCATGGACTGAGGGGCGTGGTAAAACACTCACCGAAGAGGGGGACTTGAACTGTGTCATATGGGATAGAAATGGCTCCAATAGAGAGGTGAGAATAAAGCAGTGAGAGCGTTTGAATAAGAACCCACCCAGAAAATGCTGAGAAGTGCCAAGGCATGTGTGGATGGAGCCCATCATGGGTCACTGATGAGCTGGCTAGGACACTTGAACCAGCCTATGTTGAATGTCCATCAGTTATGCAAGACCCTCATCCCTGTCCTCTTAGCTCCTCTGAATTTTACAGAATATGATCAGGGCCTTTGTTATAAATCAGCGGATTAAGCAGCAGCAGACTCTTCCCATAACATTGCAGGTTACCAGAAAGGGGAGGCAGAATAATGAATAGAAATAGCCACATGCCTTATATTCTCTACTCCTGTTTCTAGAGGAGAGAGCATTTTGGGACAAGGGACACTTGTATCCAATGACATTATATGTTGGATTGACCACAGGTGTATATTTCTTTCCCAGGCCAGTGAAATGTTAATTAAATATTATTTAAACCCTTCCCTTCTTTGATGTCTTTAGGTCACAGGTATTTGTCCAGCTTACTTCTTTTCTACTGTATATCTACTCTGTCTCTTCTGCTTAGGAACATTCAAGCAGATTTCTACAGCACCTCCTACCCTCTAAAACAACCATTCCGTTCTATACCTAAATAAACATGTCTTTTTGTTTGTTTGGTTTTACAGTTATTTATAATAACAACAGTAATAGAAATAGCTCTAGTTTTGCAGATCTGCAACTTGCTAAGCACAAAGAAAAGCACATCAGCATTAGCTCATTTAATCCTGTACAAAACCTATGGGGGGATCTTGTTAGACATGGGCACAGAAGGTGAGTGCCTCGCTAAGGTGCAATAGCCAGAAAGTGGTAGATTGTGGACCCATGAAATTTAAATGGTTGCTTTTTCAATCACACTGCACTTTCACAGGGGAAACAAATATGGCAACACTGACTAACTTAAAATAGTTCAAGGGACTACCCCAAATACTCAAAGCAGTTAGCCATTCTTTGTAATCAGTAAGTGGGGTAAAGTATATTTACTCAGTTTTGATAAGCTTTGAAGAACCACACACAGCCCAGAACGGGTTGCCTCTGTGTGAAGTAGGGCAAGTGTAACTCTGATTTACTACCCAGTCAACTCTTATTCATTAGTGCTCCTTTGCCTTTCAATTCAGTTCAAGAAAGCCAGCCTCAGCTGAGATAACTGGCTGATGTGGCCATTTCTGGGGGTCTGCAGTGGGGTTGTGAACTAAAATGTAAACCAATTACTCCAGTCAAAATTGTTGGGGGCCAAGGGACAAGGAAGAGAGGTCCAGCTTGTGAAAGGCATGGTGAACTCGGGGCACGTCCTGAGGAGATGACAATAGAACCAAGAACTATCTACCTAGGAGACTAGATCAAGCCTTGGTGTACTTATACGTGGATCAGCTGCTGGTTCTCAAGTTTTCATTCTGTTTATTTTCTCCCAGAACCTCTCTCTTTTTTCTTACGGTGAACCCTGCAGTATTCTCTATGCCTCTAGATTAGTCTCTTGTGTCCTACCCTTGGCCAATGCCCTGGTAAAGAAAGGCAATTTCACACCTGGCTCATAGAAGTCTTTTTTTTTTTTTTTTTTTTTTTTTTCCCCAATTTATTTATTTTCAGAAAAACAGTATTCATTATTTTTTCACCACACCCAGTGCTCCATGCAAGCTGTGCCCTCTATAATACCCACCACCTGGTACCCCAACCTCCCACCCCCCCGCCACTTCAAACCCCTCAGACTGTTTTTCAGAGTCCATAGTCTCTCATGGTTCACCTCCCCTTCCAATTTACCCAAATTCCCTACTACTCTCTAACGCCCCTTGTCCTCCATGCTATTGGTTATGCTCCACAAATGAGTGAAACCATATGATAATTGACTCTGGACTATCCGAGGGAGACCTCACATTGCAGCTTTTATTTCCCTAGGAATTACTGTTCATTCTGGTCCCAAATTCATTTCTCTCTTTCCTGACCCATTTCTTTTAGCCTGAAGCATATTCACTAGCTTGTTTTTTTTTTTTTAAAGACATATGGGAATCTTAAATCAGTGTTCCAAAATTATATACTTACTTCAGATCTTCCATGGTTTGTTAATAGACATTACATAAGAAGGTTCTGTGAGTAAACATCTTTGGTAAATGCCTGATTAACCAAAGTTAAAACATGAACAGAGGAGTCAACAACAACTTCAATGTGGTCCTTACATCTAAAGGGGGAGGTGGAAGAATACTTTGAAAATTCAGTTGCATCTGGTACAGCAACAAGAAAAAAATGTTAATCTGTATTTAATCTGAGTGGTGGGTATATGGGTGTTTGTTATTATATGCATTTGAAACATTTCATAATTAAAAATAACTAAACCTGTATGAATTTTGTTTTTCTTTCCTGCAAGCCTTTCAATTATTATGTTATTTTGTATTTTGAATCTTTAGGAGGCTATGGCTAAGCACCTGGTGTTTAGCAATTATTTGACCAAGAAAAATTTTAGGAAGAAGCACCCCTCAGGTCTCAAGATTGCACACACTCTGTAACACACTTTGAAAAGTGTCATTTTAGAAGACACCAGTCCTTCTCAACTATTATCCTGTTACTTATTCTTAATGTCATTGTTGGCCCTAAGACCCCAAAGCTGAGAACTGTCATCTCAGAAGTCTCTGTACTACCTATTAGTTAGGTTCCTATAAGGGTTAGGACATGATATTCACTATTTCCTGTTTCAAATGGCTGTCTTTCTCCACTCAGAAGATGATTACTTTCTGAGAATCCCTAGTTTTGGTTTATTTTCAGAGCTCAGATGATTTGCATGTCCAAAATTCAATGAATAATTTATCCCTCCCCAACTTCTTCCTTCTCTCCAGATACTCTGAAACCTTTCTTAGGTTGAAGACCTTCACAGCCATTCCCCTTCCTTCAAAGGAAGATGTTTTATAATTACAAAATATTTTAAGTATGTAGAATCTATAATAAACTTAATTTTTTAAAAATGGAAGTAGAGAATTATATTCTTACAGAGAAAATTCTCTTTTTTTTCCTTGCTCTATACTGAAATTATATTAGTCATCAGTAAATGAATTTGAAAGACATGGCTTGGCTTTCTCAAGGAAAAAAAAATGTGCTGATTAGGTAATGGAGGTCAGTAAAGTGTTCTGATATATAAGTGCAGGAAATAAATTAAGTGACTACCACACAAGGTTAAGATAACAAGCCAGTAAAGTGGAGAGAGGTACAAGATACTGGGAATACAATGAGTTTAGGAAGCAGGGGCTTGGAATGTAGACTAGACTCTGCCACTAACTTGCTGTGTGCTTTTGATAATTCACTTTATTTCTTTACGCTTGAATTTACTGTTTTAAAAAGAACTACCGTAAAATCTACCCTGTACACTTTATGCTATTGATCGAATGAGAGAAGATATTAAAAGACATTAAGGGTCTGAAATGTTGTTGAACAAAAATGGGACAGATGTTACCTATTAAAATTTCTTAAGGTTATTAAGTTGGGTAGCTGTTGACCAAAGTCAGTGGACTGAATATTTCCATGATAAAAGACAGGATAATAAAGCTTTGGTAAAAGGTCTTTTGTTGGTCCACCCTTTATTCAAACTCTCAGCTGGGTAAGACATGGTTGAGAGGCCAGTGACAGAGGGAATGTCAATGTATTGTTTATTAAAGAGTTTGTGAGGTCAGGTCTTGAACCATATGTGATATGTGGAGTCTGGGCAAAGACCTGTTTAAGTAAGTTACCAAGTTAATTAAATCCTGCTTTGTGTATCGCTAAGTACGTAGAATAGCCTGGCAAAAATGATCCTTCTCTCTACCATTGGGTCCTAACTGACCCTCCTGGTTAGGGGTGATGGAGTCAGCTTCTGTTTGGGAAGCTACAGAAGCTGTTAGGGATGAGACAGGGGGAGGAAGGCTATGAAGTTTCTTTACACCTCCCTCTCTCCATCGCATTTGATATCCTCTATTGGTGAGCTATGGCTGCCAAATCAATAGTGGTATTCAATTTACAAGTAGAGAAAATAAGGACATTTGTATCTTGACAAAGAGTGCAAAAGAAAATATAAGAGGAATGAAGATAAGGAGGGAAGAAAGGTAAAAAAATAATTACAAAAAAAAGAAAAATGGTGAATTCAATCCTAGAGGGATTCATGCTAAAGGTGAACTTTAGGAAGAATCATGACAGACTAAAGGATCAAGAACAAACAGAGATGGGAGGGTGTGTGCATTGTCATAACTTCACAAAGAGTTAAGGACTCAGTTCAAGTCTCTTGCATGAGTCTGAAATTCCATTTTAGCATACCTGTCCCTGTGGACTAACAAGGAAACAAACTCAATGGGGAACCCTAGCACTTGGGCCATTGCTGACTTTGTAATTTCTCAACTGTCAGGTTTCAATAACTATTTAATACTGTTTTGCCTTTCTTGAACTTTTTTCATACTGTATGCCCACAACTACTATTTTGACGAGGGCTATCTATTCCTTATTAAGGAATTATCTTGGTGGCCTGAACTGGCTTGGGGCTTATTTCAGATGGAACCATGTAGCTCCTTTATTTAATATGTAAGTTCTCTAACCCAGCACAGATTCAAGATTTTCTTTCCCTGTCTCAATATCACCCCAAGTTTGCCTTCCTCTTTCCCTTTCAGAAAATTTATGCCTTACACTGACTGTAACCCTCAGTGTGTCCTTTACACAGAACTAGTCCTTAGTAATTCATTAAACCAGGTTCAATGGTATTTATTTGTTTGGGTTACTGCATGTATGTTTAAAGGTAACAAAAATGTTTATTCTTGACAATCTTGTAGTTCGAAGGCCTTTCTATACAAACTGCATCCCCTTAAATCATTCTAAATCAGTGAAATTTCACAGTATTGCTTTGAGTGCCTGTTCTGCCAGGATGCTCACCAATATTTAAATTCTAGATTTAGGAAAGTAATTCAGAATTTTTTGAGTGTGAGAAGTATAATAAAAAAATATAAATTCTATTCTTTCTATAGTTTACCTCATGGCCTAAATGTTACTCACCCCAGAATGTCCACACGCATATAGAAAACAAGTACTTATTTAAAATCAAAACTGCTTGAATTCCAGATGGTTCAAAGTATATCTTAATCTATCTTGAGCAAGTCCCCTAATTCTGCAGGAACAAATGGTGGAATGTTATTAAAATGTTAATTAGTTAAATTTAGTCCCCAAAGTATAAAGAAAACAAAACTGCACCTACATGATTTTATTTTTACTAATGGGGGAAAGAAATTCTGATATATAAAGAAATGAGGTTATTTTAGAGGAAGAAGAAATACATGATGTGAGTTTTAGATTAAAATATCCAGGGGTGTAAAACAAGTCTGAACAAAATTATTGGGGTATGTTTCCAACCTATTATATGAAGCTATTTTCAAAATAAGCTATTTTTATCTTGTATCATGAGTTCTTTCTTTATTCAAATGGAAATTGGAGAGATAGAGATGCCAGTCAATGACAGAGCTATTAGATTTGCACGATTTGATTTTTTTTCCCTATTTTTTGAGCTATTGGAATTAGAAAGGCCTTCAGAATTTCCTGGAACCCTCAGATCATTCCTGAAGCCCTGCCTGTATCAGGAAAACATCTGTTTGATACTCTCCAAAGGAAAGGAAGAACAATCTCTCTAATTTAAGATCTTGGGTATAAATCTTTAGATTTAGATTGTATAACTTCAAAATAGTCAATAAAAAAAGACAAATGTGAAGATTTAACAAAATGTATTATGTGAATCTTGAGGGTACATCAGTTTGTTGACATCTCAAATTTTTCTCCAGTCATTCTGTTGCTATAGAGTACACTGCATTTATATTTATGATTGGTTTAACTGCTTCATTTTAATCATTATGTTTGTACCTGGATTAGTTTAAAAAAGGTACTAAAACATTTCCTGGTTTCAATCATACAGCTTTTAAAAAACTCTGGTAATGAAGAGTCAGCAAAGGTTTCTGAGCAGGTGTTTTGATGTAATTGGACATTAGGAATAGTAATATTGGTAATCTACCTAATGCATAGCATGCCTTTATTAACTAGCCCATAGTAGCCATGTCAATGGGGCTTTCAGAGTTACTGCTTTTGATCAAGGCCTAACTTCTAGAGCTACTCAAGTTATACAATATTACATAGTGCCAACCGTGTTTCCATATAAAATGATCCTCTCGGACATCTGAGTGCCCTCCTGACCCAATACTGAAGTTCAACTCATAAATGATGGGGAGAAAGGAAAAGCAATAACCAAAGGTAATGACCCCAAGCCAGTGGGTCTCATTGGCAGAATTCATATTGCTTCTCTCTTAAAGTGACTGGTCACTGAAAGACTCAGCTGACTTGGGGGCGGCAACTGGTAAGACTTAAGTATGGTCCACCCATTATGATAGCTCTCAGAGTATAAGTGTGTAAACACATTTTATTGTTATGAGTTTTATAAGCAGCAGAATGAAACACGTTTGACTCTATATCACTGGGCATTGAGTAGGGAGAGATGGATGCAATGCAGTGTTATTTTTAGCCTTTATATTATATTCAAAATTATTAAGCTGCACTTAGGACACATTTGAAAAATAATTCTGGGATTTGGACCTCATATAGATAAGTCAGTCTCTGTTCCATAGGGTGCTGTGGTTTGGGAAGGAAAGAAGAAGAAGAAAGAGCCTATACAACACTCCCCCCAATCTGACATAGGCAGAAAGATTTTTTTTTTTTTAATTTTAGGTGATTGAAGGATATCACTGACTATTGTACAGAGAAGTGGTTTCTGGGATCCATGTACAGAAAAAAGATCCCTTTACTATCCACGGGGCAATAGGCAGACTTGAATTATTTTTATTATTTATTTGGAGAGCCTAAGAAAAGGCTACCCTCACCGACCAAATAAGGAGACAGGTCTCTGCCTGCTAGGCTTGGTGGTGCTCAGTCAAACGCAGCCATGCAGAATGTGAGATAACCAAGGAAAAAGAGATAACGGCTGGATTCATCAGAGAGACAGGAAATCTTGGAAAGGTGGACAGAAGAAGCAAATTCTGAGAAAGTATTTAAAGAAGGAAGACAGATTTGTCCCTATTTGTAGACAGACTAAGTGAAGCAGATGGTTGCTTCTAAAGTGTGAATTTAGGCAGGCCTCACTGCCCCAAATTATCTTTAATGCTGGCCAATCCTTGTATCAGACACTCTTATCAGCAGGAACTTCTAAGTGGAAACACTGATCACCATCGTTATATGCAAAGGCTAACTGGAAAGTGAAATGCCTACACCTATTGTAGAGCTCCTGTCAGTACATATGTAGGCCGTTTCCCTCTTTCCGCTGATAATACTTCAGTTTGGTTCAGGCACAAGGTGAATGTTTTTGGATTTCTGGGCAGGTGGATCCACCCGACCGTTTATGAGCGTGCAGTTTACTCAGTTCTGACCAACGAGATATAAGGAAGACTCTGCTGGAAGAAAATCTTAAGTAAGATTCTTCCTCTGATAAGGGGGAGACAGCTAAAGCAACACAGAAACTTGCTGAGTTTCTGATTTCTATGAAGGTCTTGAGAAGAAATGATTCCTGCCACTACTGTATCCATCTTGTGACCATTAAAGGAAGGGTGTGGGACTAGCAGAGATCCTGCCTCAAAGCTTTGAAATCCATGTAGCAATCATCAACTGCTGAATCTTCTGCTAGGTGAGAAAATTAATATGCATATGTTTAAACCACTGAAAATTCGCTATTTGATTAGACAGCTTAATTGATAACCCACTATCAAAATGACTTCTAATACCTTAACAATCACTACTCCTTGACTCTATCCCCAGCAAAGAGCAGGAGTAAGTAAGTTCGAACAACTCCTCTCTCCATTGACAACTCTCACATTTGTGGTCTCACTATTTGGCACTATCTTGATCACTCTTTATACTAATTATCTTTTCTTATATATAAATTGTTAAGATGTAAATATACAATGCATGTTTAAGGATTTTTCCCAAATGGAAGTTCTTTGGACTTAGATAAATTTGGCGAATAGGTAGGCAGAGAGGTGAGATAGTCCCCTCAGAAAATGCTGCACAACATAGAAAATAAAGACTTGGATCTTAATTAACCTTAGTTTTGCCATCATGAATGCTTAAAATACAGTCATCATCTCCAAACCCATAGGTCTGTGGTCTAAGCAAATCGTGGAACCTCAGCATTTTCCACTTCAGCTTTTCACAACTCCTTTCTCTGGTGCTTCTTACATTTTCAGAAATATGAGCTAATGGCTAAGAGGATGCCCAGTTTCCTAAGTGGCCCCAGATTATGTCATTCTTTTTGGCTCTGTTCTGGAGGCCCAGTCCATCACATCAGGATTCTACTTAGAGGTACACCACTCACAGTCATACTGCTTGGTCTGCCTAGATCCCTAGACACTGCATAGGATGGGAATCCAAAATTAGGGGATTTGGAACCCAGTCTGGTGTGTGGAAAGTTATCTTTCTCAGGTCTGGATTCTGGTCACTATACCTCAGATCTCTGTTATAAAACTTCCTGTCATGCATGTGCACTGAACACTCCCAGTGGATAACTACTTATTTACCTGCGTGTCCCACCCTGGTGCCACCCACACCATTGCACTAGCCCAGCTTGAGCTTAATATTCCCGTTATCATTGTGCATTAAACAACCTATTGCCCTTGTTTGTAGCCACCATCTGCTACTTGGAGATTTCCCTAATCCTACAGATTTCTTCCCCAGGCTGTATGTTATCAAAGTCTCCATAATCTTTCTTGTATCCATCCCCATAATGAGAGAAAGCTGTCAACAATAAAGTATGGAGTAGAATCTTTTTCATACCCTGCTTTGCCCTGTTTATGGGTTAGCCCTTCTTAGGAAGATCTTCTTTTTTAAGAAATATCTTGCTAGCAGGGATCTCTTTGGCTATATATCCAATATTTAATTACCGTTCAGAAAAAAATTACAAGAGCGATGAAGCAACCCAGAATATAAAAGGCAGAGGCCACTAGTACCACTTCATTGGTGCCATATTACTTTCAATTCCAAATATAGAGTAATAGAAGAAAATCTTAAATATCACAAGAAAACATCTTGAACCACTGAAGAACATCCCCCCTTACCGAGGATTTACTTCAGCAAACTAAACACTTCATGTATTGCATTTTGCCACAAATGGATTTACTGTAGAGCTACTGAAGGTGGACCTTTAGGAACCCCAACCTGCACAAAAGACTTTCAAGTTTTCCAAATGAATCCACCTAGTTTGTATTTGGACCTTTGCATTCTTTACAATTTAAAGCAACTTCATACACATTAGGCCCCACAAAATTTAATCCATTTCTGTGTTTGTCATAGCAGGAGGATAAAAATATGACAGTCATAACCTTTTCTCTAAAAATCTAAAATACTTGTGAAGTGACAGGTGCATACTCAAATATGCACACATAAAAGGCAATCTGTTCATTGCTATGAGGAGGTCAAAGGAAGTGGCAAGTGAACACGGGGAGGCTACTTCCATTTAGGGTGCTGTCTTGACTTCAAGGAGGAAATGACTTTGGAGTTTGAAGAATGAAAATATTTTATTAGTTGGAGTAATCAACTTTGGAACATTGGACATCCCAGGCAAGGGAAATAGTAAATAATGTTCAAGGATAAGTGAGCAGTAGAATATGGAGTTGAAAGGTAGCTTAGGGTACATCCATGGAATGTTTGTTTTGTCTTGTTTTGTTTTTATTTTTATTTATATATTTTGAATACATAAAAGAATATTTTGAATACATAAAAGTAGAAAGAATAGTATCAGGCAGCTTCTCAACTGCCTCTTTTAACATCAACAGACACTTAGAAGGAAAAAGACTCAGATGCTGGTTTCACCTCTCTGAATAACTCTATTTTCCAATATTTGACCCATAAATTTCCACTTCATTATAACTGTCTCATATCTTTAAGCAGAAAATTTTTTGTCCAGTTTTTCTAATTGCTCTACTCTAAGAGTTGCTTTGAATTACTAAAAGCAAAAGTAGGGAGCCTTAATCTTTATGTGAAAAAAAATCAAACTCCATATACACTTTAACTGGGATCATACCTCAGAAAACAATCAAAGCAGATGGGACAGTATGGTAACTGATTTAGTAATTGGAAATGACATGGTTTTAATCCCATTACAAATTTTTAATAACTGTGAGTCCTTATGGAAATTACTTTATTTCTCCAAGTATGAAAATAAAATGATGAAAGCGACGTTTGCTTTTACACATCATGATAACCTGTTACTGGGAACTTACATGTTTTGAACATTCACTATAGGCCAGGTAACCATTAAACACTTTTCATGCATTATCTTATTTACTTTTTGCCAACTCTGAGATAAGTAATATTTTAAAGGTAACATTTCAGATGATGTATCTTGCAGAAAGATGCTTATATTAGTAAATTATTTTAATTTATAAATTAAAAAATTAATAAAACCAGCAAAAGTAAGGTCAAATGTTAACTCCAGGTTCACAAGGGTTCAGCTAGAACTCTTGACCTCTGTGCTACACTGCCTTGCATTACCAGTTTTCATACATCATAATTTTCTCTTTCATTCCAAGTCATACCTTTATAGCTAGTTTGCTTTCTTTTGTTGTCCCATATGCTTTACACAGTAGTATACTGTGAGTAAAATTATTATACTCTTCACTCAACCTTGATGATTAACCTTTAATCTTACTTTTTGACAATCCTTGTGGAATTGTCACCTGATTTAATCAATCCCCCAAGAAATTTTTGAAAACCACGGAAATAGCCAATATACAGTATCTTAAAATTTTAAGTTGCTAATGGATATATTTACAGTGCCTTCCCCCACACTCTCCGCCCTGCCGTTTTATCATTTTGAGTCCTTTCTCATACCAAGCCAAATATCCTTACAGTGAAACTCAGGACCTACGGGGTTTCCTTACTTTCTTCAATATAAGCTAGTCCTTTTTTATTTTTTTATTTTTTAACCTTAAAACTGACATTAGCTAGGACTGACTCAGTTTTGTATTTTTACTGACAAATCCATATTAATAACAACATCAATACTGTATTAAACCTGAACTATGGGAATAATTTGTAATCACGCCAAAATTAATAACATTGTGTATCACCCGGAGAGCCTCTCAGGGAGGAGAGTGAAATGGTTATTAACTTGGGTTATTATTGCAGCATTATGGACATTTAAATAGGCTATAACTCTAGAAATTTAAAGGTCAGTTTGATTTATTCAATTTAGTTTGTCATATGTTTGGAAAACTAATTAAAATCACAAACAACATAGTTATAACATTTTTGATGGCAAGTCAGAAGCCTGTATTTTAAGACGCAATAAGTAATAATTTTGCTGGGTGTGCTAGATTTTCTTTTTAAGTGAAAGGGACAGATTCTTCCATTTCCATGTTTGGGTCTAAGAAGGTAGGTTCTGTGAGAGCTTCTTTTTCTGGATGCATGATCTTCCTTCTTATGGATTTCTTGTCTCGAAACACTATACCTCAAAACCTATGGTGACTGCGTGCTGCCTTTTTGATCTGACCTAAACATCTGAAATAATCTCTTAGACCAAAAGATTTCCCTTTTCATTTGCTTTAGAATATCACATTACTTCTCACTGGAAATATATTCTTTTGTCTTAAATAGTTCCAGTTTGTTGGAGACTGACATAGCGAATGCCCCTGGAAAGTTAACACAATATTTTGAGTTATGTTTATTTTATAACAAAGTTTTATAGGAAAAGGAAATAGTGTGGGGCAATGAAGTCTGAAAAATACAGAGAATGAAAGATGGATGCAAGACGTTGGAAGTGGGAAGATGACAAAAAATATAGTTAATGACTCATGCTGGAGTAAATTAGGGATGAAAAAAGGGAATATTCTTTTTTCCAACTTGGGACATTACATGGGGCTCTTTTTTCATGTAGTGTCTACCTACAGTTTTAGAGAGAACAATTCAGACATGGCTATTAGTATCAATAGTAAAAAGAAATATGGGAGTTGAAATACCAGTATAATTAAAGGGCAATACATAAAGAAAATGTGAACCAGGTCTTTGGAGCATCCTAATGGATATGACTGGAAGGAAATGAAATAATAGATTTGAGACCAACTTTCAAGGTACCCTCAACATTTAGCTGCCTTACACGACTGTAATTATCAAGCTATATCTTATAGCCAAATAGCTTCTAAGAAGTCCTTAAATTATTTGGATGACAACTTTACGATCCCCAAAGCAGAAACTTCAGCCACAGGAATATCTACTTTATGTTGACTGCCTAGTGACAAGAAAGGACTGATGGAGAGTGGGAAAGGCAAAGGGGGAGGAGACAGAAAAGTAGTAGACCATTGCATTACTAACCACTGGGTCAGATTGGTAACTATGATAACTGTAAACGCGGTACCTCCAGAATTCATCCTGGCTGAAAACAGACCCATAACTCTTTCTTAGGAGTATTTTACATCCCACGTGATGTGACCAAAGAGTTTCCTTGCCATTTATGAAAATAACCCTTTATTTCAACTATATATCTAAGCATGTAGGATGTAAGTAGAAGGGGAAGTGTAAAAGAAGATGGCCTGACTCTTAAATTTAGGGCTCATAATCTAAGAGGAGAGAAAAAACAACTACACAAAAATATTAGGGAGTGGAATTAAGTCCTTTTTAATTATATTTTGTTTTTCATATATTCAGAAGTGAAAATATGAGGTAAAATCATATAGTTATGCAATTTATTTAATGTCAGTTGGAAAGGGTAAAGGAGGAGATAGAATGAGAGATTACTCTTGTTCAAAATATCTTCTCAGATATGAACTAAAGATCAAATTAATAATTGGCAATGAAGTTCAGTTAGCCAAGATATAGTACATTAGTTTTTGATGTAGTGTATCTCTACTATAGGTTGGCTAACTGAACATAATAAAAAAAATTGTAATTCACTAATCTGACAAGGGACTTATATCCAGATTATATGAAGAATGTCTATAAATCAAAAATTAAAAAACAAAGCAAATTTTAAAATGTTAAAAAAAAACCTGTCAATCAAGTGATAGCTTCTAGAAAGGCTTAACCCATAAATTATATTGAAGGTATATAAAAAAAAAGTGTAAATTTGTTTCATGAAAATATATTGGGGAAAAAGTAACTTAATGTCCAAAAAAACCTGAATTGTAGGTGCTATCTACTATAAATAGAAAGGTAGGAGAGGCAAATAATTATTTATCAGGTTTTTTTTTTAATCACACATTTGTGTGCTTGCAAGGTACACATTTTCATGTCAGAGATTATCTGGCTGCCCTTTGGAAGCTTATGATGAAAGGTGCACTAATATCAATTTGGTAACAGTACAAAAACAGAAGGATTTTATAAAGTTACCATATCAAATGAGTGAAACCAAAAGAAAAGTGGGCATCAGGAGAAGGACAAGATGAGTGCTATGCACTATACTTGCTAGTGAGGAATTCATGATAACTAGTTTTGAGTAGAGTCTTGAAGGATGGTTAGGATTAAGGCAATTCAATGGTGTGTGCTCACTGGAAAGGTACTTCACATTGGCCCCTTGAGGGATTCCATAGAATCTCTTTAGCTTTGTATTTCTCTTCTGCTAGATATTACTAAGTATCACAGTGTGAGGTATTTCTATTGCTATACGTAATTATTTGAAGTTATTCAGAAAATATGATTTAGACTGGTGTAATATTCTCCAGTTTGCCTGTTACAACACCTACCTTCATGTAGGTCCCTTTGCTGAGCTTCTAATGTAGCCATGTTGGAATTTAGACACATTAAAACTAGTGTTATAAATATGAGAAATACTCTATCATCAAAAATGGACCATCAGTGTTGCAGATGTGAGACGAATAAGTGTGTTTTCAAGCTGTACCAGCAACGTATTACCCTAAACATAGAGTAAACAGGTTACCCTAACCTAGTTTGATTTTGCAGGCTACGAAACGTTTTGTCTTCTAAGTGGTCTGATTAGAAAAAAATAAATATTATCACCTTTTCACTCTTGAATTTCGGGGTTACAAGAGTTACCTTCTTCAATCCAATCAGCACAGAACCTTACAAAAATAGATGCCAAACAAATATACATCTCATTTTAAGCCAATGTTTTCCCTCTAAATTGATGCATTCCCCCATAAGCATGAATTTAGCACTTAAGCGCATGAGTGAAGAAAATTGAGAAAGTGAACAGTTTAGGAGTTCTCCCTATGACAGTTTTTCTTATTTTCTAATCAAGGGCTTTTTATTTTATGGAAAAGTTATTAGGGTATTAGTAGAATTGCAAACATCTTTGTCTAAGCAGCAGCTTGAAAATACACTGAAGAATATTTGTTAAATATAGACTTCCTAGAAATGATAGAAAAGACACAAATGAATAAATCCATATTTATCCATGGAGGAAAAGTAAGAAGGAAAGGCTATCTATGGGATGGACAGTACATACCAATGAAAGAGAGGTATGGAGAGAATGCAGAGCTAAGAACATGCATAGGAAATGCTGCTGTAAAGGTGAGGAGTTGCTTATAAGTTGTCTTCTGCCCAGAGGTGGTGACAGCTAAGAACAAGAAGGCAGATAGAAGGAATACAAGGCAGATTAAGGATATCTCAGTGAAGCAACCCAGCTGGTCAAAGTCTGAGCATTTTCCTCTCTTGGGGCAAGAAAGCCTCAAGACAGAACCAATAGGTATAGGACCTTGAGTGGAAGAGAAAACCCATTCTCTGAATGAATGGAGATGCCTGGGTGGAGTGGAAAGCATCCATGCTTGGAATACCCACTGGTAAGGGACCTTACTGATCAGGCACTACTACAGTTGGTATACCATTGTGTCTAATGTTTGTTCACCATCCTATTTTCTCATATAGCAGTGTCAACAGCTATCAACTTCTACCAAGCAGATTGCATGCTTCCATCCAGATCTATTTTATGCCTTTCTCTATCCTCCCCAATGTTCCTAGAAGCTGACCAAAATAGAATGCATCACTCAGGCTTCCTTGTCCTCTGGAGTTTTGTTGGGTTAAGCCATTGGAAAAAATTAGCAAAGGAACAGAGGGCTGGAAGAGTGAGAAGTCTGGGAATTTATTTCTCCTTACTGACTCCTACTTTGATAAGACTGTCAGGGGCTATACTTCTCTAAGGCTATATATACCTCCCATGGATAGTGCCTTTTTATTTCCCAAGCACCTGGTAACTCCAATTTCTCTTCTCAATTCTTCAGACCTAGATAACAGATTTCCACAGTCTCTGCTACTCAAGTGTCTAATCATCATTTGGGGTTACTTAATGGTACCCCCCCTTATGTAAACTATCCCTTTAAAATATATCTTCTCTTTTCTAAAGAGAACTCATAGAACTCATAGAATTACTGGTACTTGGAATATCATCCCCCTATACCTTAAAAACATGGAATTCTGGGGTAGAATTATTCATATTTTTGAATAACAAATAGATAATCTCTGTGGAGACACTGATAATCCATGATTACAGTTATTAAAATTATCACTAGTAAAGATAGAGTGAATTATAGGTGGAGGACAGAGTAAAAGGAGATCAAGTGGTTGAGGTACTTAATTGCTATGGTGATAATGGTGATTACATAGGATGGGATGGGGGGAACTGCTTCTAACTGTATTAAAGAGCTTACCAAAGAATAAAAAAAAAAAAAAAAAGAAGCTTAAGGATTTAACCTCTTAACTCAAGCCACGGACAAAGAATCAGAGAGCTTCTAAGGTGGCCCTAAGGGAAACCCTTCTTTTTTAGTTACAGAAAAGGCAAGGATGAAAATCAGACCTAAGGTCTAAATGTATGTATTTCTGAATTGCAACAGACATCACAATAAGCTCATATGCTGATCAAAAGTACTGGCTGGGGAAAAATATAATTTGCAATGCTGGATGAAGACACTGGGGAGACAAAAATGAATCTGAGAATTTTGAATCCTCATATCCGTCCAGAAGCAGGTCTTCTCATAATCTGAGTGATATAGACTTCTTTTGAGAAAAAGGAAAAATTAAAAAAAGAATGGTGACAGTACCTTAAACAGTTGACTTACACGCGAGGGTCTTCTCACAGCTCTCTGGCACCACTTTCTATTATTTGTATTATTCTAAGAAGGTAAATTTCAAACAAAGAAGTAGAAGAATGCTCTGGGAAGAGGTAATATATACACAGAGTTTCAGGATCTTTCCCAATTAGATCCCAAAGGTATGGGTCATACCAAATATACACAGGTAGGGGGTATATCCTAAAGATTCAATATTTGCTATATCATCTCAAGTAACTGGGAGTGCTGTTAACTGCTGCTAACTTGGTTACTTAAAGCCTGCATTCAATAGTATATATAAACTCTAAATACTAATAAAAGTTAATAACACCAGCAATAATCAGCTAGAAATTATAAGTAAAAAGTAAAATGCAATTCACAATAGCAACAAAAACTATAATGTATGTAAGAATTAACTTAATAAAAATAATAAGATCTCTTATAGGAAAAGTTTGGAATGTGAAGAAAGTACACAGAAGATAATTTGAACAAATGAAAAGTCCATGTTCTTGGATAGGATGATTAAATATTACTTGTATGTAAATTATCTCTCAATTTAGTCTATAATTACAATGTGATTCCACTAAAATACCCAGTTAGATTTATTGCTTAACTTAGTAAACTTAATATAAAATTGATATCAAAGAATAAAAGTCCAGGAAGAACTGAGTAAATTTATAAAAGAAAATTAAAGTTTGTGGGAGGGTATGCATAATCATAAGAGAAAGTAAGATGTGATACAAAGCTGGAGTAAAATAATGAAAAAAAAACCCGTATGGTTTTCTTATAAGGTCTGGAAAGTAGATCAATGAAACATCATCAGTAACACAGACACCGACTTAACATATTTGAAAGCATAATACATAATAAAGGCGGTAGCAGAAATCGATGGGAGAAAAACCACAAATTCTTACACAGTTTCAGAAAGCTGATTACTACATGGAGAATAACAATACCGGAACACTACCTAATACCACATACAAAGATGGATTCCAGATTAAAATTCTATAAAATTAAAATTCTATAAAAGTAAAAGTATGAAGGCAATAGAAATGTGTAAGAGTACAATGTCTCTGCGATGCATGGTTGATAAAGACTTCAAATATGAAAATTTAAAAGCAGAAACCATAAGGGATGGAGTGATACAGCAATATAGATAAAGGATAATGCATTTGACAAAGTGAAGTTTATTCTAGGAATATATGTTGGTTTAACATTCAAAAATCAAACAACATAATTCAACATTAATGGAACAAGAGATAAAACAATCTTTTTAATAGATACAGAAAAACATTTGGCAAACTTTCAATAGATATTTACCTTAAAAACTCTCAGTAAACTAGGATTAAGGGACTTTCTCAATCTGATAAAAACCTATAGGTAACATATTCAATGGTGAAACTGAATGGTTCACTCCCTAAACTTGGGAATAAAGCAAAGTTGTCTGCTCTCACCATTTGAATTTTCTATTGTATAGAAAGTGCTAATCAGCACAACAAGCATGCCAAATATATAAAAGGCATGCCGATTAGAAAAGAGAAAGTAAAACTGTCTTTATTTGCAAATGATATGACCATTTATGCAGAAAATCCTAGGAGAGATACCAAAAGCCAATAAGAAAATTTAGCTAGGTTTCTGGATATAAAGTCAATATAAAAAGCAACTGGATTTCTATGTTTTTCCAATGAATAATTAGAAAATAAAATTAATAAATATGATTTACTATAGCATTAAAAATAACAAATAATTAAGGATGAATTTAGCAAAATATGTGCAAAACCAGTATACTGAGGACTGTATGACATTGCAAAAAGATAATAAGGAAGACTAAAAAATGGAGAGATATTCATGTTCTTAAATCAGAAGATTCAATACTGTTAAGAAATGAATTTCCTCCAAATTTGTATATATATTCAACACGATTCTAATCAAAATCACAGCAAGATTTTTCTATAAACTGGAAAGCTGATTCTATAATTTCTGTGTACACACAAATGGCTTATAGTAGCCAAAACAACTTAAAAAAAACACAATTGGAAGACTTATACTACTTGATTTCACGTTTATTATAAAGCTACATTAATCAAGGGTTTGCTTTTTGCTTAAGGACTAACACTTAGAGTCTGAAGAAAATAACTATGGGATAAATATTTCCAATGTTGAGAAGTGAGGCGGTTGAACAAATTGGTCCTGGGAACCTTGATATCCCTCTTGGGGGAAAAAAAAAAAAAGAACCTTGAGCTTTACTTCACACTATTTATAAGAATTTGCTTGAGACATTTCATAAATTTAAATCTGAAAGCTAAAATTATAAAACTTGAAGAAGAAAACAGGAAAGTTTTTGTGAAATTATAGCAGGGCAACAATTTCCTAGGACTATAAAAGAAAATGATAAATTAGACAGTAAAAATTTTAAAATCTGTTTTCAAAAGATAGCATTAAGATGTTCAAAGGCAAGACAGATTGGAAAACTGTATTTGAAAAACACTATCTACCAAAGAACTTCTGTGCTGATTATAGGAAAACTGTAACAACTCAATAGTAAAAAGACAAACAATCAAGCAGAAGAAGGATCAAATAATTTGTATAAATACTGCACAACAGAAGGTATATAGTCATAAACACGTGAAAAAATGCTCAGAATCACTAGTCTTCAGGGTAATCAAAATTAAAATCACAGCAAGATGCCTATACATGTCTGCCATATGTAATTAAATGTAAAAGTCCAATCATACCAAATCTTGGCAAGGACACAGGGAAATTCATACTCTCTTTATTTGTAGCAGGAGTATAAAATGGTGCAACCACATTAGAAAACATTTTGGTAGTTTGTTTTTTTTTTTAATAAAATTAAGCATATATTTTCCATACAATAAAAGGTATTTATTTTATTCATTTTTTAAGATTTCATTTATTTATTTGAGAAAGAGAGAAAGAATAAGTCAAGGGAGGGTCAGAGGGACAAATAGACTCCCTGCTGAGTCGGGAGCCCAATATGGGGTTCAATCCCGGGACCCTAGATCATGACCTGAGCTGAAATCAGATGCTTAACTGACTAATCCATCTAGGTGCCCTAATAAAAGGTATTTATTAAAAGAGAAATGACAACTTTTTTTTCCACATAAAGACCTGTACAAAAATGTTCAATGTCCTTTTAATAATGATAACTAGAACTGGAAATAAAATGATGGAAACATAAATTATGGTATACTCATAAAAAAGAAACAAACCACTGATTATGAAAACAACTTGGTTGAACCTCTTAGGCTAAATGAAAGAAGTTTGACACAAAGGGGTACATAGTATATGACTCTTTATATATGAACTCCTAGGATAGGCAAAAAACATCTGAAGTGAAAAAATGAACATGAGTAGGTCACCTGGAATTGGGAATAGTGAGGAGTGATCTCACATGGGCGTGAGGATCATTCTATGATCCAAACCAATGGTTTCGATCAATTGATCTATTTAACTCACTTAGTTGTTAACTTTTAATGAGGATGACTATTTGACCACTGATCTGTGATATATCTTCTGAAATCTATTTCAACAGCTTTAATTCTATTTTCACTTATTCTTTGGTGTGTGTTCCTTCACAGAAATGGAAATATTCTTCTAAGTGACACAGAAAGTGACTTGAAAAGAAGGAAAGGCATTCTTGGATAGGACTTCTCATTCATAAGCATGGAAATTTTTTGTAAGTCAAACTAAAAACATACTCCTCATAAAAAATAGAAGGTAATTCTTTAATAAAATAGAATTTTAGTTCATATGGAAACGTGAAAAAAATAAACCCCAGAAACAGCTGAAAAATCTCCCTTTAAAGAAGAGTTACATTTGTAAAGAAGTATTTTGCCCTCGACCATCTTTCTCAATCTCTTCTACTCTCTAGAGGCAACCAGTTAAAGGGTGTTGCTGTGTTGGTGTTTTTGCGGTGTATTTCTAACAAGCTTCCAGTATCAAAGAAAATGTATCTACTATTTTTAGCTTATTATTTTTAGCCATTATCAAGTAATTTCCTACTCTTACAGGTGTGAATTTAATTACCTTATACCACTTTCCTCTAGCTTCTCCATCCTCCCAAGGAAAAGACAGCCATCTATGACCTGGGAAGTGGGCTCTGACCTGACACTGAATCTTACAGTAACTTGATCTTGTACTTTCCACCCTCCAGAACTGTGAGAAATAACATTTCTGTTGCTTATATGCACCTGTTCTATGGTATTTTGTTGTAGCAGTCTGAATAGACTGAAACACAGCTATATCAGTTATTCTAACAATTATCATTTTTCCCAATTGCCTTTGCATCTGAAGACCCTTGTCTTCTTGTTGTATCCTGGCCCAGGTTTTCTCTAGGCCTGCCTGCAAGGGTGTCAATCTAGGGTATGTCTTGAAAGGTCTCTTGCTTGAGTCCACAATTTCCTGTTTTGTGCTCTCATTTTATTAGAGGAAGATTTTGCTTTAGGGTTTTTTTTATGTTAGACATAGCTCACATCCCAGTATTAGATGCTTTGTCTCTTGTACTATTTGAATTCTCCTGATAACTTACTTCTAATTTTCCTTGAATGCGATCATACTGACTGTGAGAGTGAGAGTCCCCAATTGCCAGAATAAGAAAAGATTTTCTCTATGATTCCAATACCACCATTCTAAATATCGTCCCTGATTCAGTCCATTTCTGTTAAGAACAATGTTCTATTGTTGTGCCTGGGGATAAATGTGGGGCTGCCTTTAACTCAGGGAAGAAGAACAGGTTAGAGTAGATGGGGACAGGGGTGGAAGTGTCACCTGGTTCAATTGCTTTATTCATGGAACTTTAATCAGTCCCTTTGTTGTAATCGCATCTTTCATACCTGCTGTCTAGCATCTGTGCCTCCACTGAGCCCAAAGCCCTTCCATTCGGGATTCTGAAAGGCAGACCATGTTCCATGTAGGCCACAGCTCTGTGTGTATTCTGCCAGGTCATGTCAATTTCATATTCCTCTGATACTACCTGCTAACATGTTCCTACCTACTTTCATCTTCCCCAAATCCCTGTAGTCTCTTATGTTTGGTGCTGCCCTTCCTCAACACTATTATTGGTTTATTCCTTGTCATACCTCAAAGCTTACATTTCAGCATTTCAGTGGAAATTTTAGAGAACAAGAAGTGAGAACCTGCTGGGTATGCCATCTTGTACTGGAAATCTATAATGTTTTTTATATGGTGAGGCAATTCCCCCCCAAATACTCTTCTTTTTCTAATTTGTCTTGGCTATTATTTCCTATTATTCATCCACATGGAGTTTAGAATCATTTTGTCAAGTTCAAAGAAAAAAAAATCCAATTGGAATTTTAATTGGAAATGTATTAAATTGATTAACTTGGGAATGATTGCTTTTTATTTTTAATTAAATTTCCAAGCACTGTTTTTTAGCTATGCTAATTATAAATTTCTAAATTTATTGCATTTTTCTCATAACCTGGTCTCTGCAATTTCTCCTTTCCCAAAACAGTACAGTAGTAAATGTATTGTTCTGGCATCACCTGGCTTTGTGGTTCTTTTTTTTTTTTTTTTTTTTTAAAGATTTTTATTTATTTATTTGAGAGAGAGACAGTGAGAGACAGCATGAGAGGCGGGAAGGTCAGAGGGAGAAGCAGACTCCCTGTGGAGCTGGGAGCTCGATGTGGGACTCAATCCCAGGACTCCGGGACCATGACCCAAGCTGAAGGCGGTCGCTTAAGCAACTGAGCCACCCAGGCGCCCCCTGGCTTTGTGGTTCTTTACATACTGACCAGCAGCATCAGCATCGACATAGAACCACTGGAAATGCAAATTAAAGGATGACAACCAGACCCACTGACTCAGAAAATCTGGTTATAAGGCTCAGCAAACCCACAAACCCAGTGGACTCTGGTGCATGCTGAAGTTTGAGAGCCACAGAGCTTAACATCTGACTCCTCATGTAACCTTGACAGAAATATTTAACCTAAGTCGAAATCCTTCATATGTAACATCAAGATATAACTGCGTCAACTTAATAGCATTGTTACCAGGAATAAATGGACTAATACATATAAAACATTTAACATATGTCCTGGTAAGTTGTAAATACAGAATGATAACAGTGATCATCAGTGACTTTTATATTATCATAATCATATTTCTGTCCAATACACATCTGAAATTTTATCTGTCATGAATAGTTTTGGCAAATGTTCAATGTTAGTTGTAAAAGTGATTATATTTCCCTTTCTTTGTGTATGAAATCTTTGCTGTCTTCACAAAAACATATATTACAATTTTTAAATCTTTTGTATACTTATTTCTATTTTTTAATTATTTTCTTCATTGTACAAGATTATGTCTTTTGTTAAACTTTCCCCAAACTGTTGCATTTCTATAAAATATTTCCTGCAGTTGAACATTTGGTTGATATATGTCCCTGCCCTATGATATTGTAATAAATGCCTCTTAGTTTATGTTCGTCATGAACTGTATTTTTATTATTATGAAATAACCCTTTGGTTTTGGGTTCCACAAATTATTGTCATCCTTGTGTTAACTCTATTTTAATTTACTTAATATATATTTACCCATGCTTTTAATTTCAAGTATTTTCTTGTGTTTTTTTTAACACTGAAATATATTTTAAAAGCATCATAAAGTTGTTTTATTAATACATATATATACCTATATATGTATTTATTAAAACATATATATAAACATATACATGTTGGTCTCTTTATCAGGTGGCCAATCTATTATCATCATCTCTCCTTGTAATTTTTTTTTAAAGATTTTATTTATTTATTTGACAGAGAGAGATCACAAGTAGGCAGAGAGGCAGGCAGAGAGAGAGGAAGGGAAGCAGGCTCCCTGCTGAGCAGAGAGCCCGATGCGGGACTCGATCCCAGGACCCTGAGATCATGACCTGAGCCGAAGGCAGTGGCTTAACACACTGAGCCACCCAGGCGCCCTCCTTGTATTTTTTTTTTAACTTTTGCTATAGTCACTGTGTTTTCTTTTTTTATTCACACATGTTCTGGATGGTTTTATTCATATTAATGGTTGCTTTTACATCTTTCAAAACTATTAGTTTTTCAATATTAATAAAGAAATTAGCTTTATGACCTCCCATTTAAGGCTATGATAATTTGTTTTCAATATTCTCATGTAGTCACATTTAGTAAAATTTTTACACTGCTATTGGGTAAATTTTATACTCCCACAATTTATCTGTGAAGGCCTCCATGTGACTGTATTTGGAGATAAGGCATTTTGGAAATAATTAAGGTTAAATGAGGCCATAGGATAGAGTCCTAATCCGACAGGACTGGTGGCCTCATAACAGGAAGAGAGGGAGATCTCTCTCTCCATGTGCATGCACCAAAGGAAAGCTATGTGAGCACAAGTGAGCATACAGCCAGCTGCCATCCAGGAAGAGAGCTCTCACTAGAATGTGACAGTGGTGGGGGGGTGGGAGGTTGGGGTACCAGGTGGCGGGTATTATAGAGGGCACGGATTGCATGGAGCACTGGGTGTGGTGAAAAAATAATAAATACTGTTTTTCTAAAAATAAATAAATTGAAAATAAATAAATAAATAAATAAATAAAGAATGTGACAGTGCTTGCACCCTCCTCTCAGACTTCCAGGTCCAAATCTGTGAGAAAATAAGTATCTGTTGTGTAAGCCACCCAATCTGTAGCATTTTGTTCTGGCAGCCTGAGAAGACTAATACATACACCAATCATTATTAATTATCTTTTGTGTGTTGTCTTGTTTCTAGGGAAGTTAACTGATATTTGGACTCTGTTTTATAACTATTTACAATCCTTGACTGTTTCATTTAAATGGCTTTATCATTGGTATTAGTCAGGGCTCTGTAGAGGAAATACAACCAACAGGACTAGAGATCCTATAGATACAGGTGTAGATATTGACATAGTTGTATAGACTATAAAAAGAGATTGAATATGAAGGGCTGGCGCATGTGGTTATGGGGGCTGAGAAGTCCCATGATCTGCAATCTACAAGCTACAGTCCCAAGAAAGCCAGTGGTGTACTTCCAAACAAACCGGAAGGCCTAGGGGGAATGAGCAGCACCAACATATAAGGACCGGAGAAGACAAATGTCCCAGCTCAAGCAGGGAGCAAATCCATCCTCCTGCATTTTTGTTCTATCTAGGCCCTTAGTGGAGCAGATGTAGTGCACTCACATGGATGAGGGGGACACTCACTCAGTCTGCAGATCCAAATGTTAATCTCTCCTCGAAACAGCCTCACAGACACCTCCAGAAATTACATTTTATAAGCTAGCTGGAGGTTCCTTAGCCCAGACAAGCTGACAACAAAATTAAACATCACAACATTATGGCCTCTTTTTTCCTTGCTTTTTGTTCAATTACCACTGTAGGCTGTGTCATATATGCAAGTTATTTTTTTTCTCCTTTAGGAGGGTATATGAATATCTGAGAAGAGTCTCATAATTGAAGGACAATTTAGACAAGTATAAAATTTTTGCTTTTCAAATTTTCTCATCAAAACTATCTTGCACGTTTGTACTTCCAACACCCAGCATTCTGCTTTGCAAATGAGTTTGGACGGCAACATAAATTTTATGCCTTTGAACATTGCCTGCTTACTTTTCCAGTTTGATACTTACTTAGTTTTGTAATTACAATAAAAATTGTCAGACATGGATCTAAATGTGGTTTTTCTTTCATTGATTTTGCCCTAAAACCTGTGGACCTTTCAATCTGTACATACTTTCTAGAGCTGAAGAAAGACTTACCTTCAGTACATCTCTGATGTTTTCCTCTGCTTGCATTGTTCTTTTCTCTTTTTGAGAGGCACTTTTTACCTGCATATTTCTCCATTTTGGAGTCTTTCTATGAGTTCTAATCTATTTCAGGAGAATGGTCTTTGACATTTATGATAATTTCTCAAGCTTGTCCTCCAAATCAAGGACTGGATTTCTTATCATTTAAAATCTTTTTTTTTATTTACATGCTCCACCAGGCTTTTGAATTTCATTATTTTCCATATGTACCTTAATTATCTTACCATTTTTTCTTTCCTTTTATTTTGCAGAATTTACATCTTAGTCCTAGTGGGCTTCTCCTTATGAGCCTTTGGCCAAGAGGCTGTGCGTTCTTACATCTTATTGAAAAAGCCAGTATCTGGATTCTAAGAGGTAATTTCCAGAGGTTTTGCATCTAGGTCCCTTTCCCTTTTTCTTTCTTTCTTTCTTTTTTTTTTTTCTGTTTGCTCATCTTTGAACAGTTGGGGTGTAGCCACATATTTTAGAACTAGCTATAAATATACAGTGTTTCGGATTTCTCTTGGCTTACTCTGAACAGTTCCTACCCCAGTTTCTACTTTCGATCAGACGCTTTACTGCAGATTTCTGCTACAGAATCTGAATGTGCTCTCACCCATGTTGGCTTAGTGATATTCCAAATTGAAAGACTGATTTTAAAAAATGGGATTGGAAATGTTCCCATTAATCCAGGTTCTTCTGACACTTCCCCTGCCTCAGTCCCCTGTGACATGTGATTTTTCTACTTGTGGAGAATGTTATTCTTTATGCTAAAATGTGCACACATAAATGCTTAAATGTGTTCTAAGAATTTCTGACTTCTAAATGGAAATAAAAATTGAGGGGTGGGAGGCAGTGTCCTGAATGCCTGAGAAATCAGTGATTGTGCTGTAAAGTAGCAATTACGCAGCTTTCTCTCTTCATCAGAGTCTTGCCCCTATAAAGGCTGAGGGATGAAGTGACTTCCTGCCTTTATACAGGTGATTTTTCTTTCACAATTTAAAGTTTACCATGTCCCTGTGATGAAGTCTGGGCAGGTTTTCCCTGATATCAACATTTTAAAAGAGGAAAGTGGGGTCCAGAGAGGTCACCTAATATCATCAAGGTCATACAGCTAACAGTAGAATTGAGGGAGAGCATCAAGGTCTTTAGACTCAGCACACTCTTCCTTAGCAGAACACCATGCGGTCTTTCTTGGGACAAGTTTGTTCACTGATAAATCTAGGGAAATCTGATGGTCAAAGGATTCTCCAACAGCACTGAACAGCATATCCTTTGTAAAAAATAGTATCTAACATTCCTGTCCTGAATCTTATATAAAATAGCAGCATGATTCAATTAATGCTTTCCCACATGTCATTTATCAACTGGAACTTCATTGCAATGGATTTTTACCTCCTCCTAATACCTCCCTTAATTGCACTAGCTCATGCGATTTTCTCCTATTCTGACCTCTTTTTATCCATATTGTTTTTACCTTCATTATATTCCACTGTGTACTTGGTCCTCTTTCAGACCTTGTCTCCCTAGATGGCACCCAACATTCTTTGCAGAGGCCATGCTTTATGCAATTCTTTTCCCATGCCATTTAGTATAAAACTGGGCCCACAAGAAGTGTTTATCAGTAGCCTAGTCTAGGTACAGTGTTAAAATAGCACACTTCTCAGGAGACCACTTACAGGAAAATTAAAATTTAATTAATTATCTAATAGTATCTGCATTTCTCTTAAGCAGGCACAAAATAGTTTTCATTTACCTTTCTTGTTTCCACCATTATATAGGCAGTTCTTCATGGATATTAAGACATCTCGTTTAGCAAACATTGCATGAGGGTTTCCTCTGTGCTGGGCACTATGCCACTCTGTTGGGAAAAATAAGTGAAGAAGATACAGTCTCTGTTGCAAACACTCACTGTCTGATGAGCAAAACAGACATGTATGTAAATTATCTCGGTCAAATTTGGGAAATGCTCCAATAAAGTTATGCACTAGAGGAGAAGCAATCAACTAATTTACCTTGAGAGAGTGTCAAGCTCTCTAGCTCTTTTTTTTTCTTTTTTTCTTTTTCCAGAATAAAATCGAGCAAGAAAGCCCAATTCCAAAGTACCAATAAAACCGTAGCTCTCTGGGGACTTGAATATATTGAACAAACCTCACCTAATCCTGTCAATGGTGCTATTCGGGATTCTAAGGGCACAGGGATTGCCAAAGGACACCAGTAGACCATGACCAACAGCATAAGAAATAATGAACATTTTTACAATGATGAAAAAATAAATCCCTTTCCTGTGTCCTTCTAAATTTACTTTGACTAGCTATTGAACAGGCATTTCATAGATTCAATACATCACAACATATTAAGTGCTGCTCAGCTCCCGCCACTCCTGCTGCCCTGCTGTGGACCGTCTCTTTCTGTTTGCATCTTGCCCATCCTCCGTGCATATAAACTAAGCATCTCGGTTTCTGCTCTCAGAGTGTACCATGCCATACAACCGAGATTTCAAGAACAAATATCAACAGTGGCTAAGCCAAACATATCTTGTCAAGAGAGTGCCACTGCAGTGTAAAGATTGATTTGTTGAGGGAGGTCTTGCATATAAGTAGATGTGAAGGCAAGGACTGAGGTTAACAAGTTTCCACTGAGGGAGTTTATTTATAACAAAATAACAAAAGGACAGTTCTGCCTCTGCCAATTCCTTTCCATCTCTTCCCGTATCCATTGACACAGCAGTTTTAGTCATCACCAGAAATCAGCCTCTCCAGTGCAAATCCAGGAAGAACTCTGAACAAAAAGTTCACCCTTAAGTCTTCTGTATTCATGTAGATCAGGATCGATTCAAGCCAGTCAGCACTGCTGGGAGGTGCTCTCTGTGGCCAGCTTAGTACTTAGATACACAGAAGGAGTAAAAGAAAAGGGGTAGACTGAACTGGACACGTGAGATGCTCACAGAGACCAGACCCACAGACGTCACACAAAAGAAAGTGTGATCGAGAGTTAGTTGCATAAATTCTGAACACTGAGTGTTGGAAGTCAGAGAAGGGATACATCATTTTAGCCTAGAGCATTCTGGCCCAGCTCAGTAGAAAAGGTGGTGACTGAGTTGGGACTTGAGAAAGTGGTAGGTTGGGAACAGATTGTGGTCAGTTCCATGGTTACACATGGATGGTAACTGTGTCATCATCTTCAGTCTCAGCAGACTGATAGAATCAGGGCCAGGGCCAGATGGCTGGATCATAGAGAGAGTAGGCAGACACGGAAATGCTTTGATTTAGGTACCCACACACTTAACAAATATTTAATTTATAAACTCGGAGCTAGGATCCAATATCATAAAAGACCTAGTTTCTTCCAAAAGAAGCTCACATCTTCGTGGAGCATACAGATAGTGATAGGCACTGAGGCAGTTATAAGAGAGCAGGAAAATTACTGTAATGTCATGGGAGCACACAGATTGGACTTGGACAGTAGGAAAGGATTTCCACAGGAGTTGATATCTGAGCTGAGAAAATGTGGGGAATAGGAGGAAGGCCTACACTGACTCAATATTTCTGGCTTCTAGAGGCCAAAAAATCCAATTCTGCAATTACAAACTTTCTCTAGCAAACACTCTTCTCAGAAAGTTCCTGTTCTGAAATTGTTCTCCCCAAAATGCCAGCAGGCCATGACCAGGTCTAGAACCAGTCAAAGGACAAATAGTAGCTGACCAGTTGTATTCAAGAGCAGGATGCCATCGAGTTACACCATAATAGCTTTTCAAGTCCTTAGGGAAAAAAAAAAAAAAAAAAAAAAAAAAAACACCTTCAGCCAGTTCATGGACAACTGATTAAGATTTTGAAAATCATTGCTTGGGCAGCACCATGGCTGGACACTTTTACACTGTTCCCCAGGAAAAAAAGGGGAGGTATGGAGGTTCCTAACCCTGGGAAATGACTATCCCCTAAGCTTGGCCCCCAAAGATCTTCTGTACCTAAAGATAGATGTCAACCATGGTTAATTAACTCTTAAAAATGTAACCCTGGATATAAGGGGAAAGAGGCAAATATGTGGAGAGCATCTATTTTCCAGTCATAAATTTTAGATGGCCCAGTGGAAGAGAATAAGCTAAGGTATAAATTGTTGCAGAACACATGAATTTAAGGCATGCTCCCACCCTCCTCATCATCTCCAGCTCCAAGGTACCTGTGTTGCCTTTTGAATTCTGCTTCCTGCAAAGAACCGACTCATGGCTCTCATCCTTCCTCCAACTCCAACTCATCCAGCTCTACTCTGCATGATTGTATCTGACTTCTCCAGGATAGGCCTTGTTTCTTCTACTGACTTACCTAAGCACCCAAAACTCCAGTCCCACAAAGGTTTTGCCCACCTGGAATCTTATGCTGTCTTCTGGACCAGCAATACCATCCTGTAATGTTTTCTTAATATCCAATAACTTCCTGTGTTTGGAATGGTCACCAATAATGACTTGGAAAGGTGAAGAATTAGTCAGTGAAACAGCATATTTTAGAGGGTTTTTTCCCTTAAACTTTTTAATATTTACTGCCACCCAAAGAGTTTAAACCGGATGAGAGGCAGCTCATGATGAAAAAAAGAATGGATCTATTTGAGCCTAGAAAGGAGAATGATAATTTTAAAAAATGTATATATTATATAAATACATATTATAAATTATGTATTAAGTTCTGTTGACCAGTTAGCATTGTGGAAATATCTACTATACATAAATAACATTTCCCCAAAATGTGTAGAAATGTATTAAAATACACACTTTATGAGATTATCAAAAATAGTTTAATGGTTTTGATGATTATGTTGCTAAAAAATATTTTCTTTGATTTCCTAAATAGAATATGCAAAATGTCTATCAAAACAATGACTATGTTCTACTTCATACAGTTTGCAACATGCTTGTAGAATTAATGACCCAGAGCTGTGCCTTTTGATTTCTTGTGAAAATTTCTAAAATTTCCTCTTTTCTTACTCTGAGGCTATTGGCAGCACCTTCTGCTTTGGGTGTGATTTCACTGAGCTGTCTTTTCCTTTTAGTATGATGATTTTAATCTTCTTTGGGCTTGGAGAGTTAAATGTTGCCCTTTGTAAGATTTAGTCATAAAGTAAGTGTCAGTTGGTCATGATGACCATGCTTAGGAGTTAAGATTTGACACATGATTCTAGCCATCACTATTTAAACCAATAAGCCACCTTTCCATTTGACTCCAGATTTTTATTTCTTTTTTTCTTCCATTTTTTATTAACATATAATGAATTATTTGTTTCATGGGTATAGGTCTATGATTCATTAGTCTTACACAATTCACAGCACTCACCATGGCAGATAATCCTCCCCAATGTCCATCAACCAGCCACCCTATCCCTACCCCCGCCCCCCACACCAGCACCATTCAGTTTGTATCCTGAGATTAATAGTTTCTTAGGTTTTGTCTCCCTCTCTGGTTTTGTCTCATTTCATTTTTCTCTCTCTTCCCCTATGATCCTCTGCCTTTTTTCCTCAAATTCCACAAATCAGTGAGATCATATGATAATTGGATTTCTCTGATTGACTTATTTCACTTAGCATAATACCCTCTAGTCCCATCCATGGCGTTGCAAATGGCAAGATTTCATTTTTTTTTTTTTTTTAGATTTTATTCATCCATTTGACAGACAGAGATCACAAGCAGGCAGAGAGACAGGCAGAGTGAGAGAGGTGGAAACAGGCTCACTGTCAAGCAGAGAGCCTGATGTGAGGCTCGATCTCAGGACCCGGGGATCATGACTTGAGCTGAAGGCAGAGGTTTTAACCCACTGAGCCACCCATGTACCCCAGATTTCATTTTTTTAAAGATTATTTATTTATTTATTTGAGAGGGAGATAACAACTAGGCAGAGAGGCAGGCAGAGAGAGAAAGGGGAAAGTAGGCTCCCTGCTGAGCAAAGAGCCCGATGCGGGGCTCAATCCCAGGACCCTGAGATCATGACCTGAGCCAAAGGCAGAGGTTTAACTCATGGAGCCACCAGGTGCCCCAAGATTTTATTTTTTGATGGCTGCATAATATTCCAGTGTGTGTATAAGTGTGTGTGTGCGTGTGTGTGTGTGCACGTGTGCTTGCACACATACATATATACACATATACACTACATCTTTATTCATTCATCTGTTGATGGACATATAGGCTCTTCCCATAGTTTGGCTATTGTGGACAGTGCTGCCATAAACACTGGGTATACATGCCCCTTTAGATCACTACATTTGTATCTTTGAGGTAAATACCCAATAGTGCAAGTGCTGAGTTATGGGGTAGCTCTATTTTCAACTTTTTGAGGAATCTCCATAGTGTTTTCCAGAGTGGCTGCATCAGTTTGCATTCCCACAAACACTGTAAGAGGGTTCCCCTTTCTCCACATTCTTGTCAACATCTATGTTTCCTGACTTGTTAATTTTAGCCATTCTGACTCGTGTGATGGTATCTCATTGTAGTTTTGATTTGTATTTCCCTGATGCCAAGTGATAATGAGCACTTTTTCATGTGTCTGTTGGCCACTTGGATGTTTCCTTTGCAGAAATGTCTGTTCACGTTCTTCTGTCCATTCTTTGATTATATTATTTGTTCTTTGGGTTTTGAGTTTGTAAGTTTTTTACAGATTTTGGATACTAGCCCTTTATCCGATATGTCATTTGCAAATATCTTCTCCCATCTTCTGTTGGTTGTCTTTTGGTTTTGTTGGCTGTTTCCTTTGCTGTGCAAAAGCTTTTGATCTTGATGAAGTCCCAATAGTTCATTTTTGCCCTTGCTTCCCTCATCTTTAGGAAGAAGTTGCTGCGGTTGAAGTCAAAGAGGTTGCTGCCTGTATTCTCAAGGATTTTGATGGATTCCTTTCTGATATTGAAGTCTTTCATCCAATTTGGGTCTATTTTTGTGTGTGGTGTAAGGAAATGGTCCAGTTTCATTCTTCTGCATGTGGCTGTCCAATTTTCCCAATACCATTTGTTGAAGAGACTATTTTCATTTCTTTTTTTTTTTTTTTACTTTATTTATTTATTTATTTATTTTCAGCATAACAGTATTCATTGTTTTTGACACTATTTTCCATTGGACATTCTTTCCTACTTTGTCAGATTAGTTGGCCACAGAGTTGAGGGTCCCTTTCTGTGTTCTCTATTTTGTTCCATTGATCTATGTGTCTGTTTTGTGCCAGTATCATACTGTCTTGATGATTACAGCTTTGCAGTAGAACTTGTAGTCTGGAATTGTGATGCCAGCATCCTCAGTTTTCTTTTTCACCATTCCTTTGGCTATTCTGGGTCTTTTCTGGTTCCATACAAATTTTAGGATTATTTTTTCCATTTCTTTGAAAAAAGATGATAGTATTTTGATAGGGATTGCATTAAATGTGTAGATTGCTCTAAATACCATAGATATTTTTGCAGTATTTTTTCTTCCAGTCCATGAGCATGGAATGCTTTTCCATTTCTTTGTGTCTTCCTCAATTTCTTTCATGAGTATTCTATAGTTCTCTAAGTAGAGATTCTTTGCCTCTTTGGTTAGATTTATTCCTAGGTATCTTATGTTGGGTGTAATTGTAAATGGGATTGACTCTTTAATTTCTCTTCTGTTTTGTTGTTGGTGTATAGAAATATAATTGATTTCTGTGCATTGATTTTATATCCTGCCACTTCACTAAACTCCTGCATGAGTTCTAGCTGTTCTGGGGTGGAGTACCATATGGTTCTTGTGTTTTTAAAAAAAAATTTTTTAAATTAATGTATTGCATTACATTGGTTGATTTGCAGATACTGAACCAACCTTGCAACCTAGGAATAGGAATAGGAATAAATCCCATTTGGTTATGGTGAATAATCCTTTTAATGTACTGTTAGGTCTTATTGGCTAGTATTTTGGTGAGAATTTTTGCATCCATGTTCATCAGGAATATTAATCTGTAATTCTCCTTTTTGATGGGTCTTTGTCTGGTTTTGGGATCAAGGTAATGTTAGCCTCACAAAATGAGTTTGGAAGTTCTCCTTCCTTTCTATTTTTTGGAACAGTTTCAGAAGAATAGGTATTAATTCTTCTTTAAATGTTTGGGAAGCTGCCTGGCCCTGGGCTCTTGTTTGTTAGGAAATTTTTTGATGACTGCTTCAATTTCCTTGCTGGTTATGGATCTGTTCAGGTTTTCTATTTTTTCTTGGCTCAGTTTTGGTAGTTTATACATCTCTAGGAATGCATCCATTTCTTTCACATTGTCTAATTTGCTGGCATATAGTTGCTCATATGTTCTTATAATTGCTTTTATTTCTATGGTGTTGGTTGTTTTTATTTCAATGGTGCTGGTTGAATAAAATCATTGATGATTTTACTTATTTAGGTTCTCTCTCTCTCTTTAATGAGTCTGGCCAGGGTTTAGCAATCTTATTAACTCTTTCAAAGAACCACCTCCTAGTTTCATTGATCTGTTCTATTGTTCTTTTGGTTTCTACTTCATTGATCTCTGTTCTGATCTTTACTATTTCTCTTCTCCAGCTGCATTCAAGCATTATTTGCTGTTCTTTCTCCAGCTCCTTTAGGTGTAGGGTTAGGTTATGTATTTGAGACCTTTCTTGTTTCTTGAGAAAGGTTTATATTGTTATATACTTTCCTCTTGGGACTGCCTTTGCTGCATCCCAAATATTTTGAACAGTTTTGTTTTCATTTTCATTTGTTTCCAGGAATTTTTTAAATTCTTCTTTAATTTCCTGGTTGACCCATTCATTTTTTAGTAGGATGCTCTTTAGCCTCCATGTATTTGAGTTCTTTCCAACTTTCCTCTTGTGATTGAGTTCTAGTTTCAAAGCATTGGTTTCAAAAATATGCAGGGAATGATCTTAATCTTTTGGTACCAGTTGAGACCTGATTTGTGACTCATGATGTGATCTATTCTGGAGAATGTTCCATGTGCACTAGAGAAGAAAGTGTATTCTGTTGCTTTGGGATGGAATGTTTTGAATATATCTGTGAAGTCCATCTGGACCAGTGCATCATTTAAATTCTTTATTTCCTTGTTGATCTTTTGCTTAGATGATCTGTCCATTTCAGTGAGGGGGGGTGTTAAAAAGTCCCCTACTATTATATTATTATCATTGTGTTTCTTTGATTTTGTTACTAATTGACTTATATAACTAGCTGCTCCCATGTTAGGGGCATAAATATTTAAAATCGTTAGATCTTCTTGTAGGATAGACCCTTTAAGTATGAGATGGTGTCCTTCCTCATCTCTTGTCATAGTATTTGGTTTAAAATCCAATTTGTCTGATATAAGGATTGCCACTCCAGGTTTCTTTTGATGTCCATTAGGATGGTAAATTGTTTTCCATCCCCTCACTTTAAATCTGAGGGGACTTTGTGTTTAAAGTGAGTCTTAGGCAGGCAGCATATTGATGGGTCTTGTTTTTGTTTGTTTGTTTGTTTTGTTTTGTTTTTTTAATCCAATCTGATACCATGTGTCTTTTGATTGGGCATTTAGCCCATCTACATTCAAGGTAACTATTGGAAGATATGGATTTAATGCCACTTTATTGCCTGTAATAGATAGCGTTCTTTTTAAGTACTCTTACTGTATATTGTCTCTTTTCCTTTCTGGTCTCTGTTACTTTTAGGCTCTCTCTTTGCTTAGAGGACCCCTTTCCATATTTCCTGTAGGGCTGGTTTGGTGTTTGCAAATTCTTTTAGTTTTCATTTGTCCTGGAAGCTTTTTATCTCTCCTTCAATTTTTCAATGACAGCCTAGCTGGATATAGTATTCTTGGCTGCATATTTTTCTTGTTTAGTACTCTCAATATATCATGCCATTCCTTTCTGGCCTTCCAGGTCTCTGTGGATAGGTATGCTGCCAGTGTAATGTTTCTACTGTTGTAGGTTTCAGACTGCTTATCCTGAGCTGTTTTCAGGATTTTCTCTTTGTTTCTGAGACTTGCAAGTTTTACTATTAGATACCAGGTTATTATACCAGGTTATACCAGGTAAATAGGTTATTTACCTATTTTTATTGATTTTGAGGGTATTTCTGTGCCTCTTGGATTTTGATGACTGTTTCCTTCCCCAAATTAGGGAAGTTCTATAATTTGCTTCAATATACCTCTCTCTCTCTTTCTTCTTCTTCTGGGATCCCAATTATTCTAATATTGTTTCATCTTATGATATCACTTATCTTTCAAATTCTCCCCTTATGATCCAGTAGTTGTTTATCTCTCTTTTTCTCAGCTTTTTTCATTTGGTCTTCTATATCACTAATTCTCCCTTCTGCCTCATTTATCCTAGCAATAAGAGCCTCCATTTTTTATTGTACCTCATAAATAGCCTTTTTAAAATTTCAACTTGGTTAGACTTTATTCTTTCATTTCTCCAGAAAGGGATTCTCTAGTATCCTCTATGTTTTTTTCAACACCAGCTAGTATCTTTAAAATTGTCATTCTGAACTCCAGTTCCAACATCTTATTAATGTCTCTATTGATTAGGTCCCTGGAAGTCGGTACTGCCTTTGTTCTTTTTTCTGAGGTGAGTTTTTCCATTTTGTCATTTTTTCCAGAGGAGAACAGATGAATGAGAGAACAAAAGGCTAAAAGAGTAACAACAATCCTAAAAAAAATACACTAAACAAATCAGAAGAGACCTGAAACTGGGGGGAAAAGAGGAAAAAAGACTATGGTCAGGCTGGTGAATAGAACAGAGCCACATACTAGATTTTGGGTATATTTTGGTCTGTTAGAAGAAACTGCCTCCAAAAATTTTAAAGAAAGAAAAACTTATACATATACAAAAATAAGGGTGAATACAATAAAGGGATGTAATATGATTATAAAAATGAAAATTAAAAAAGATTTTGAAGTGGCGGGGGTGTGGGAGGTTGGAGTACCAGGTGGTGGGTATTATAGAGGGCACGGCTTGCATGGAGAACTGGGTGTGGTGAAAAAATAATGAATAATGTTTTTCTGAAAATAAATAAATTGAAAAAAAATAAAAATTAAAATTAAAAAAAAGATTTTAAAAAAGGAATTGATAAGGTTGAAAAAGAAAGAAGAAAAATTTAAAAAAAAAAAAGGAGAGATTGTACTCAGGCAGGAGATGAGAAGAAAGCTATACACCATATTTAGGGTATATTTTGGTTTGTTAGAAGAAACTGTATCCCAAAATTTTAAAGAAAGAAAAAACGCATATAAATATATATATATATACACATATATATAGTTATATATTGAATATATATTGCATATATAACTATATATATAGTTATGTATTGAATAGCTATATATATATATATATAAACACAAAAAATAAGGTTAAATACAATGAGGGCATAGAATATGACTGTAAAATGAAAATTTAAAAAATATTTTAAAAAAGGAATTGATAATGTTGGCTAAAATATGAAAGAAGAAAAATTTTTAAAGTAGAAAAATAAAAATTAAAAAAAAAAGGAAATTTTAAAGATTCACTTTGAAAGATTAAAGAATCATGGTAAGAAGCCATGAATTCTATGGGCTGTATTCCCCTAGTGCTGGAGTTTTGCAGTTCTCATTGAGTGGTGAACTTGGTCTTAGCTGGATATTCTTGCTGATCTTCTTGGGGAGGAGCCTGTTGCAGTGATTCTCAAATGTCTTTGCCTTAGGCAGAATTGCACCTCCCTTGCCAGGGTCCAGGCTAAGTAATTTGCTCGGTTTTGCCCTATGTGGCTTTTGTTCCCTGAAAGTTTTCCATACAGCTTTGGAGGATGAGAATGAAAATTATGGCCTCCCAATCTCTGGCCTGGAGGAACCAATAACTTGGGGCCCCAGTCCTCAGTGTGCTCTCAGAGAAAAGCAGTCAATTACTTTTGTCTCCCTGGTCTCCAGCTGCACTCTGGGCTCACTTGGCCTGTGAACAAGCATTTCTATCTGGCACACAACCCCATTTGGAGTTTCCAAACCCAGAAGATTCCTGCAGTGTGCCTCCATGAGCTCCTCCCAGGGGAGGAAGGGGTGTCTCCCCAGATCTGCCAGTGGTTGTGTCCCTGTATGAAGGGTAGTGGCCCAAATGTGCTGTGGATTACAGTTTATGGCAACCCTGAGCTGACAGCTCACTCCTTGGCTCTGTCTTTGCAGTAGGCTTCCCTGTTCCAATACCTGGGAGCCCTGCCACACTTAGGCAACACTGGTCTTTCTGTGACCCCATGGGTCATGAGACCTCACTGTCCCAGAGAGGGTTCCACACCCGTCTCCCCAACAGAGCCACTGGTGTGATGTCCCTCAGTGGAGAAGACTTCTAAAGGTTCTGATTTTGTGCTCTGCTGCTCTATCACTTGCTGGGGGCCAGCTGACAAAAGCTCCCTTCCCCCATGGTCTATCTTCCCAAATATTGCCTCAGATTCGCTTCTCCACATGTCCTACCTTCCAGAAAGTGGTCACTTTTCTTTCATAGAATTGCTGCTCTTCTTTTCTTTGATCTCCTCTTGAGTTCATAGTTGTTCAGAATGGTTTGATAACTATGTAGCTGAATTCCTGGGACCAGATGAGATTTAAGTCTCCTCCTCCTCTGCCATCTTACTCCTCTAGATTTTTATTTCTATTTTAAAGTTTTAGGGTGCCAAGAAGATTGACATCAGAACAATGGGTTATTACAATTTTCAATGCTATAACATGAAGATGTGTTGATTTATAAGAGACACAAAGTTATAAATTCTGGAGCCAGAAGGGAACTAAATTTTAAAGGAGTCACCCATCTTCTTGGAGTTCAATTATCCCCAGAATATAGAATTAAGATGAAACAGAAGCCAATAGCCAACTGACTGCAGTTGATTTTGTGACAGGATTGTATGAAAGGTAGAGAGAATAAAGTTTTAAGTTCCTTTTTCAAATGACTATCTATTTTCCATTCTGAGCCTTGTGGACTGGTGAGCAAATTTAGCTTTGACAATGGGGCCATTTGGGCTGTGTTTATCTTTTTCAAAGCTCTGAAAATGATTGTTCACACAGAAGCAATGCCAAACAAGAGAAGGTGATCTCAGTCTGTATTTGGTTGTACAGGCATCAGACTTGAGTTCATTTGAGCAATTCTGGAGCTAGTTTGATCTAAACCAAAGCAGGTACAGAAACATCACATTCTTCCATTAATGAATTTTTGGAATTCAGTGGATTTCTAGACTTGAGGTCACCAGTACACAGAGATTTTAGCCCAGGAGAAGAATTCAGCTTTTGAGTTAGTAGTGATTCTGGGCAATATCTCATTTACTCCTGCCCAAAAGAACCACACTCCAGAAGTCATCCCAAATGAAGAATCTCTTCTTTCCTACTTACCTTCGATTTTTAAAAACCATCCAACAAACACAGAATACCATTAGGTTCTAAGAGTACTATCCCAGACAAAAACACATCATCCTGCCCTCAAAGAGCTTACAACTGAATTTACTTCCTTCACATTCCACCACTGAAATGCTGCCTACAGCCTACTGGCACCTTGCCAAGAAATTTTCACAGAAAATACCACAATAGCAGGAAAGTGGGAATATAAGTCAATTGTTGTCACTGAATTTGATACTTTTTATAGCTTTTTTTTTTTAAAACAATCTACTAATCACCTGCCTTAACTGACAAGTAATTTTGGGGGGAAAGGTATAGGAACAGATGAATTCATATTATTTCTGCCAGACAGCTCCAAATCTCATAAAGAAGAGAGTCTTCTACATGATAATAGATCATAAACTATAGGCAGAGTTACCGTGTGACTTTATTATTAGGCCACACATAACCTGATTAGGCCCCAGTTCTTTGCTTTTCCTTATTATTTCATGCAATCACTCAAAAAACATGAATTAAACACCCACTAAACATAAAGTACTTATATGCATAAAGTGTTTTGAATGACAGGAACCAAGACAAAGACAATTCTGAAGAGTCTCTATAGAAGTAAACTACCTCTAGTCTGAGCAAAGTTTACACAGATTTTTTAAAATAGTATTCTCACCCTAATACATCCTAATTTTTCAATTCTATTTGGACACAAATAAATCAACAATCAAGCTTTCTGTCAACTTTTCTACCATCTTGGGAAGACTGGAGAAATAACTACTACCCTTCTATTTTTCTTCTCCCTCACCCCTCCTCCCAGAAAGACTTGCAACAAATTAGATTGGTCAGTCACATGCTTGCAGAGACTTGTTGACAGTAATTCACATGTTTTCCCCTGACTTTGTCTGGTAACTGCCTATCTCCTAGATTGGTCATCAGCGCAGTGAGCTTCCATCTGCTTCCTTCTCTCCTATAAAAGTTCTTTTCCCTATACAGGGAAGATCCATCTTAAGCCTCGCCCTTTGTAATCAATAGATAATGAAGTCTATGCATTCTTCTCTACTATGTTGAGTTCATTTGAGCAATTCTGGAGCTAGTTTGATCTAAACCAAAGAAGGTACCCTGCTTTGTTGACCCCTATTAATGGTGAATGGAATACCAAGCTCCACTTCGATCCTCAAACTCCCGCCATTTCTTTGAACACAGTTTACCAGAAGCTGTTAATTCATCACTGTTTCCAAATAACTAATAATGTTGATGTTTTCAGTCTTATTTTGGCTAATGATGCTTGTGTCTATTTTCTGATAGATTAAAACTTGAGGAAGGGAGGACTGTCCCTTCTAACTGTCACCTCTATGTTCTAACCCTCATATACCGTCAAATCTGAACTAACAATTATCTTAACTTTTCTTTTTTTGTACTAGGCTTTTAAAGAAAACACAATTTATCTAAGGAAAATTAAAAGGCAGAATTTTTTAAAAGAAAAAAATCCAGAGTTCCTCGTTATTTAGTTTAATTTCTCATTCCTCTGAGCTGAATTCAAGGAGAAGAGGTAATAAAACAAAAGGAAGAAAATTTTTTATTCACCTTAAAAAATTGGAGAGTGAACTGATTACTGAAATGCGATAGGATCTCTGGGTAGTTCTGAGGGCCCATTTGAAGGGCATTTTTATATTGAAAATGAAACCAGTTGTGGGGTGCCTGGGTGGCTCAGCAGGTTAAGCCTCTGCCTTCGACTCAGGTCATGATCTCAGGGTCCTGGGATCGAGCCCTGCATTGGGCTCTCTGCTCAGCAGGAAGCCTGCTTCCCTCTCTCTCTGCCTGCCTCTCTGCGTGCTTGTGATCTCTGTCAAATAAATAAATAAAATCTTAAAAAAAATAAGTGAAACCAGTTGTTAAGAAGTTGATATGAATCTTGCCAGTAATTGCAGCACACTTTCCTCCTTCCCCTTCCTCTTTCTTGAAGCTATAACCAGTCTTCTGAATTCTGCCTCTATCATATACCTGTGGGGTGTATATGTGTTGTGTGGATATATGTTGGTACTACATACATCTGTAGCCCTAAACTAAATATTGCTTAATTTGCCTGGCTTTGAGCTTTAAAACATACTGAATGAGTTCTATGACTTAATTTAGTTCTGTATTATATTTACTAGCTACATCCATGGTGTTGCTTAGAGATGTAATTCATTTATTTCCACTTACTGTATAGCTTTTGTTTTTGCTATTACAAAAATGCTGTATGGCCATTCTCATGCATATCTCTTGGTGTATGTGTGCAATTTCTCTGAGTTACTCACCTAAGAAGGAAATTGTTTGCTCATAGAGTAGACACAAGTTTAAAGATAATGCCAAGTTGTTTCCCAAATTGGTAGTAGAAATTTATACTCCCTCCAGCAATGGTTTCTAGAACAATTTCAGTTGCTTAGATACAGGCACTAAAAAGGCAGAAGGATAGGTTTAACCAGATTGAGCATTTGCCCAATGAATATGATAAAGGGGCAAGGGAATTAAGATTTTATTAAAGAAGTGATCACAGTAAAGTTCCATAGAATTTAATCTGGAAAGAGTATAAAGTAAGGATCTGAGTGCAAGATGTGTAAGATAGGAATGATAAAGAATCCATGAACTAGAGGTCCCTTTAGCTACACTTAGAGAAGTTGAGTTCTACTCTTGGGCAGAGAGCCAGATAGAAATCCTAAAAGATAGACAAAGGGAGAACAGAGTATGTGGATAGCACTGGGGAGAAGGAGAAAAAACTCCTTAGATCTGTTCAGATACATATTTTTGCTCCTTAGTCAAAAATGGCTTTTGAAGAAGTACAAAAACTGAAATCTAATGAGTCAAACTTTTGTGTTCAAGTGCATTTGAATGGTTCTGACCACAATGTGTGTGTGGGGAGTGTTAGTGTGAGTATGAACCCATTAAGAATACTTAACTGCACATGAAACAAGAACAACTTCAAGACAAAAACAAAAATTTAGAACGTTTAAGTAGATAGAGGGAAGTCAGTCTGCTCACAGGTTGAAAATCAAGGATGCAAAACCAGGTTCATCAGCTCTACAACCAAGGGTGCTATAAGATTGTATGTCTGGAGTGGTGTGATTCTTAAGCATTTTTGAAGAGACTCTTTGGGGAAGTTTCAGAGGTTGTGTCCCTCTCTGGTCTGTCTCCGGAGAACAAGCACAGACTTCCATAAACGTTCTAATTTACATGCCATTTCAGGAAGTTCTAGAGCCTCTGAAGTTCCATCTTTTGTTCTCCTCTGGGCTTTGGGGCAGAAGCACTACAGAGGAGCTGTGTAAGTTCTGTCCTGTAGGGAGGGACCCTGGCTGGGGAGGAAGGAGGGACAGAAACCTTGTTGATTCTCTCACTCTTCAAGCTGGGTGCTATTAAGCAACAGTATTCAAAGACAGAGAAAGGTGCCTAAAGAAGATACTTGTTTTGTATTCACAAAAAGATGCCCTTGGGGCAAGTCCAGGTAAGATATCTTATTATAGATGTTCTCAGTAGTTAATTTAATTATTTCACATTAGCTTCCTTTTCAATAGGTTACTTATGAGAAAGTTAACAAATAGAGGACCCTTTTGTCAGCTTTATTGCCCCCCACCCCTTGGCTGTGTTTTTTAGAGCCTGGAGGGCGTGAATGATGTTTGCATCTTCCCAGCACATTGCAGTGTTATACAGGAAGAGAATCAATAATTGATGTTTCATTGATTACTGATGGGTAGATGAATTAAATATTTTAAAAAACTTTTAAAAATAAGTGATTATTTAACAGAGTCTAGAGGTACCAATGTTTTGTGTTTTATTTAAGCTTTTCCTCGGGAGGAAAGGTAGACACAGCCACAGGCTGAAAAGAATGAAACAGCTACTATATTGTATCCCTAGGCCCCTTATTGGGGAGGGCTGCAGGGGTTGGAAAATGGGAACTTGGAAATTAAAGAGGGCTGTGACCCCAGCAAGTGAGACAGAGGGACTCACGCCATTGAAGAGAAGCAGAAAGGCTTAATCCAGTTTCCTCGAGATGCCAAAATACACTCTAGAAGAGTTTTGTCGAGATTAAGAGTGATGGAAACAAAATCGGAGATATTCAGGGAGATAAATTAGTGGGAGAGATTTATTGATGAAGCATGTGTCGAACTAAATGTGGAAGTTAAAACAGCAGAAAATGAGGGCCAGGAGAGGAAATTGAGGGAAGAGGCAGCATGTATCAGGGGAGGAGGAACACGTGGGGTACTGAAAATGGAGGCGGAGCTGCAGTAAGAGTCACAGTGTGGAAGTGAGTTAAAACGGGAATGATTTGAAAAACCACTCCTCCAGGCATTGGAGACATACACCTGGGTCTTAACATCAGGAGTGAGATATGGATCTCATTAATAATCCTTGGGGGAATATACACCTATAAAAGCCTTTATCTCATTCTGTCAAGTAGAATTTCTAATATCATAGATGCTCAATGCATGTCCAAATAAATGAGTAGTTACAAGAATGGTCTGTTTGCAGGTCATGTGGAAGTGGGATTCAGAGTAGAGAGCTAACTGTAAGACTTGCTGCGTGCTTATTCTCAGAAACTTAATGCAGATCTTAGATTGTAACAAAAATGAGAAAGGGAGATCAATTATATTAGGATATACTATGTTCTTATTTCATTTTATAATTTAGTTTGAATTCAAAGTATTTTCAACTCCTTTGGATCAGTGGAACTGATAACCTAATGAGAAGTGAGACCTGGGGTCCCAGCGCAGAGACGAAAATGTGGACCAAACACTTTCAGGAGGGTGCACAACTGACGGGGCTGTGGGATTTTTGTTTCAATTATCTATTTCTGTATAGTAAGTCACTTTGAAACTCCATGGCATAAAAAGCATGGAATCACTCGTGTGGTTTCAATTAGATGGCAGCTAGGATAGAAGGAAGGTCCCAGATGACCTTGCTTACGTTTGTAGGATCTTGGCACTAGGATTTTACATCAATGGGTCTCTTAACACTCAGCGATCCAGGTTTGCTCTCCTTACAAGATGGCAGACTATTCCCAGAATGGAAGCTGAGTTCCAGATTCCAGAACTCACATAACCTCAATCCATCCCATTTGATTGAACAAAGCAAGTTGCAAGCCAGCCCAGGATGATGGCTGGGTAAGTGGACTCTATATCTAATGTCAAGAGTTATAAAACATGGTCAGGATCTCCAGTCTACCACAGTTATCACCTGAAGACCTAAACTGTCTTACTGTTTATATTTTTAAAAGGCAAATATTAAACTTGATGATCTCTAATGTCTCTTCTATTTCCAAAATGCAAAAAAAAATATTAAAGTTTAATTCTTTATTTACATCTGAGGCAACAGAATTTGAGGATCTAGAACTTACTCAGGACCACATGGCAGGTGAATGGTCCACTGAGCACAAGATATTACCGTCCATACACTGGTGCTCTTTACCATTTATGGCTTTGGCCCTGTTCTTTTCCAGCTTTGTTGAGGTATATGACAAATAAAACTGTAGCATATTTAAAGTGTACAACATGATGATTTGATATACATTAATACCGTGAAAGGATTCTACTGAGTTAATGATCACATCCATCACCTCATGCAGTGACTTTTTTTTTTTTCCTATTAGAACACTTAAGTTCTACTCACTTAGCACATTTCAATTGTTCAATACAGGATTATCAACTGTAGTCACCATGTTACACTTTAGGCCCTCACACCCTATTCATCTTAAAACAGAAAGTCTGTACCCTTTTACCAACCTTTCTCCTTTTCCTCACCCACTGCCAGCCACCAGGAAACCACCATTTTACTTTCTATAAGTTTGACATATATATATTTTTAATTTCACACATAAGGAAGTGATACTGTGCAATGTTTGTATTTTTTTGTCTGGGCTTATTTTTGCACCATCCGACATATGCAACACAAAAGCTTTTTTCTTCAGACCACTGGGACCCATTAGGATCCATGTTTCCTCTCAAACTCTCTCCAGACCAACTAAAAGAGAATCTTAATGGGTACAGACCAAACTTTGGCATTATTAGCAAGGACCATAGCTGACTCAGATGGTCACTGATGTTTAAGAACTGTCACAATAATATCTGTTACCACAGACATAATAAGGAGTGACTTTAGAAAAGTGACTTGTTAACACTTAGTTTCAAATTTCTCATCTATAAAATTATAATAATAATCACCTGTTAGAGTTTTTGAGACACACATGTAAACAGATGCTTAAAAATATATATATATATATATAGACAACATTCCATAAATCAAGCTAGTATAGGTTTTTTGGCTATTGTTACTATTATAGCATTTATTAAAATGGTAACTATTTATGGAATAATAATGTGAATTCCATAAGGGTAGGGGTTGTCTCTAATTTAACTATATTTAGACATATCTGGCACATAGTAGGTGCTCAATAGTTATTTGTGGAGAGTATAATTGATTTATATCATGTCAAGTGCTTTAAAAATGTCAAGAGTTATAAAACATGGTCAGGACATAAAACATGCTTTAAAAAGCACTTGACATGATATAGGTCAAGAAGAGGGAGTCAATTATCATATGGTTTCACTTGTGGAGCATAAGGAATAACATGGAGGACATTGGGAGTTGGAGAGGAGAAGTGAGTTGGGGGAAATCGGAGAGGGAGACAAAGCATGAGAGACTGTGGACTCTGAGAAACAAGCTGAGTTTTGGAGGGGAGGGGGTGGGGGATGGGTGACCCTGATGGTGGGTATTAAGGAGGGCACATGTTGCATGGAGCACTGGGTGTGGTGCATAAACAATGAATCTTGGAACACACACACAAATATTAAATAAAAAAGATTTTTAAAAAAGCACTTGACATATTCTATCATTTGGTAAGTGTTCAATACATGTTAATTACTAATTTTTTTAAAGAAAATGCCATCCATGATATGTCTCAGTATTCTCTTCATCCCTCTTACACATGCTGTTTTATACAACTCTCATAATTTACCATACTTCTCATGTGCAGCACAAAACTGATGCATGATCCCTGCCCTCAGGGAGTGTAAGCTGCACAGAAGTGACAATAAATGTGTACCTGAAAGAATAAGAAGTGTTTGCTCTTTGTATTCATTGTATTCCATGGACAGTTCTGCATATAACCTACAAGTAATGCAGTTTTGAATGACAACAAAGATTTCACAGAGGACATAGACTCTATGATGGCCTGGAAAGATTCAGAAGTGAAGCTAGAAAAATTGGAGGCAGCTGGAGTGAAGGTTTATCTGTGGGAATGAACATGGACTCTCAGGAGGAAAATGAGGGGCTGTAAGGGATAGAAACTTTGAAGAGGCCCAAAAGCAAGAGGGAAGATTCGAGAGACTAAGCCCTACTCTGGGGGATTATATACAAAAAGTTTCTCGAGGTTTTGAGGAAGACTGTCGTCATGAAATGTGCTGGTTTTTGCAAGATCATTTTGAGTGTCTTCCCTGAAGGCAGGAGACAAGCAGATTATTACACAACATAATCCTGATTGCTCTGAGAAAACCGAGTCTAGCTTGAGGAAGTAGTCCAGACACAAGACCATAAGAGGATAAATCAGTATCTCCTCTCTCAACCACCCCCCATTCACATATGCAGATCACAGCTAGAGCTTTGCCGTAGCCTCATTTCTGCCATGAAAAAGTCTTCAGTTTTTGAATCATACTCTGATAGGCTTCTGGTTGCAGTTCCCAATTAGGGCTAGAGTTATAGAACTAGGTGTGTTAGCTAGGTGTGAAATACTATGAACTTTGTAGTAATTAATGATTATTATGATAGCTATGAGTTATTAGCGACATTAGAAGGAACAAGATAATGTCATCATTACATCTTTGTAACAGCATGAGGGGGCATGAAAAAAATAGCAATTGCCACAATAATAGCTTCTGTAAAAGGGAGATAGAAGGCATTTCTGATAATAGATCAGTGAAGAAAGAAAAACTGGAAAGTGTCTGAGAAGATGTATGAATGTGGGAAGTTGTTCGCTATCTGGGCAAGTAAAAGGGAAAATAAAAAAAGTAGAGGAAGAGCTCCATTCCACCATCGCACCCTCTGAAAATATCAGCACTGTCAGCAAAACTGCCAGGATTCCAAGGGGTAAGGGATAGAGGGTGTAGGCTTCCCTCTGAATCGGGATGGGGGTGGCGGCCACCAGAATTGCAGTGAACACTGCTCCCACACACCTCCACCCCAAGGGTAGGACTGTGTTTGAAACCCCCAATCAGGAGAACATAAAACCAAAGAAACTGAGGACTAAGTCTATTTAAAAAACTACAAAACACACAGGACAAACATTATAAAACTTCATGGAAGAGCTTTTAAAAGTCCAAAGAGTCATTTTGTGTTCTGGGATGAGAAGATACAGTATAGTATAAATATCTACTTTCCCAAATTAGTTTATGTATTTGATACTCCCAAACCAACATTTAAAAAAAAAAGAAAAAGATTTTATTTATTTATTTTTAAAAAGAGTTTTCTTTTCTTCTTTTTTTAATGTTTTATTTATTTATTTGACACACAGAGAGAGATCACAAGTAGGCAGAGAGGAAGGTGGAGGGAGAGGGGGAAGCAGGCTCCCTGCTGAGCAGACAGCCTGATGCAGGACTCGATCCCAGGACCCTGCGATCATGACCTGAGTTGAAGGCAGAGGCTTTACACAGGCACCCTATTTCTTTCTTTTTTTTTTTTTTTGAGAGAGAGAGAGCCCTCGTGTGAATGGGAGGGGGCAGAGGAAGAGAGAGGAAGAGAATGTCTAGCAGAGAGTCCTTGCTGAACGTGGTGCTCAAAGCAGGGCTCAAGCCAGGAACCTGAGTTCAAGACCCAAGCCAAAATTGAGACTGGGATGGTCAATAGACTGACCTATCAATAGATAGGTCAATCAATAGACTGAGCTATCCAGGTGCCACCAAGCCAACATTTTAAAATGTTCTTTAATACTTCTAAATTCTCAAATACATATGATAGAGAAAATGTGCAAGTATATCTAACACATTTTCAAATAAGTGTAACATGAGGGATAAAGTGCTCTTCTGAATATTTAATACTAAAAAGTTAGGACTAAATAAATTGATACTAATACAAGAGAAATGAAAGGAAGAAAAAAAAAAACAAAGAAGTTTACCTGTAGAATTTGAGAAATGTATCTAGTTATAGCTAATATTTCAAGTAAGTATAGAACTTAATACACTGTTGAAGGAATTGTTGGGGATGTTTGTTTATTGTTTTTATTTTTTGGAAGATTTTATTTACTTGACAGAGCAAGAGAATACAAGAAGGGGGAGTGGCAGAGGGAGAGGGGGAGGGAGAAGCAGGTTCCCGCTGAGCAGGGAGCCTGATATGGGGCTCAGTCCCAGGACCCTGGGACCATGACCAGAGCCAGAGGCAGATGCTTGACTGACTGAGCCACCTAGGCACCTCATTATTGGGATATTTAGATATTCATTTGGGGAAAAAATAAAATGAGGTCCCATACTTACATTATTTATGCATGGCTTATAGATAATAAACCAAAATGTAAAAAGTAAGTCAATTACCAAAACATTTAGAATTGTTTAATCATATGGTGGAAAATTGTTTTTATAATATTGAGGAGGGAAGCCTATCTTAAGCACGTAGAAACCCATATATCAAAATACATAAAAATAATTTGATGCATCAAAAATCTTGAAAGAACCAAAAACATAGTTTATAAAATTAAAAGACAAATGAGGAATGAAAAAAGTATTTGTATTCTCTATAAAAATAACAACTATTTGTATTCTCTCAAAATATATAAAGAAAAGGAAAAAAGGAAAATTTGGAGAGCAAAAAACAGGTGGTAATTATTTATACGACAAGTTCACAAAGAAAAAAATGCATTTGAAAAATACGCAAAATTCTTGATTTTACTTTTAATACAAAAGTCAAAATTAGAGAAAATATATATATAATCATTGAGTAGGTAGCATTGCGAAGCATAATAATGATCTCATGAGTGAGAATTTTAGGAAATAAACAATTTATCTTTGGTGACAGTGGAAAATAATAAAATATATTTGTGAAGATTTTAATTACTTTTTAAAATTGACTCAGCAAAATTGACTTTTTTTTTCTACTATGCACTTCAGTGATTTTTAACACAAATAGATCTGTTCTATGCTATCACTGTATAGTATAGCATTATATAGATGTACAGATTGGATAATTCTCTCAGTCAAGGACATCTCTAATGATTTCCCCCTTTGTTTCCTAGTGTTGTCAATTTCTTTCTTCTCCCTTTACTCAATCTTGCTAGAGGGTCATTAATTTTATTGATCTCTCCAAAGAACCAGCTTTTAGTTTCATTGATTTTCTGTATTGTTTTTCTGTTTTCCAGGTAATTGTTTCCAATTCTACTGTTTATTATTTCTTTCCTTCTGCTCATTTTGGGTTTATTTTCCTCTCTTTTTGTTCCTCAATTTTATTTATTTATTTAATGTTTCACATTATTATTTAAGTTCTAGTTAGTTAACATATAGTGTAATATTATTTTCTGGAGTAGAAATTATTGATTCATCTTTTACATATAACCTCTCAGTGCTCATCAGAAGTGTCCTCCTTAATACCCATCATTGATTAAGCCCATCCCTTCACCGTCCCCCACCTCCAGCAATCCTCAGTTTGCTCTCCATAATTAAGAGCCTCTCTTATGATTTGCCTCCCTCTCTTTTTTTTTCTTTCCCCTATGTTCATCTGCTTTGTTTCATAAATTCTGCATGTGAGTGAACTCATATAGTATTTGTTTTTCTATGACTGACATATTTCACTTAGCATAATACACTCTAGGTCCCCTCTTGTCAATGCAAATGGAAAGATTTCCTTCTTTTTGATGGCTGAGTAATATTCCATTACATATATGTCACACCTTTTATATCCATTCATTGGTTGATGGGTATTTGAGCTCTTGTCATAACTTGGCTATTGTTGACAATGCTGCTATAGATATCAGGGTTCATGTATCTCTTAAAATCAGTATTTTTATATCATTTGGGTAAATATCTGGTAGTGCAATTACTGGGTCAAGGGTAGCTCTATTTTTAGCTTTTTGCAGAAACACCATACTGTTTTCCAGAGTGGCTACACCAGTTTGCATTCCCACCAACAGTACAAGAGGGTTCCCCTTTTCTCTGCATCCTCACCAACATCTGGTTTTCTCCTGTGTTGTTAATTTTAGCCATTCTGATGGGTGTGAAGTAGTACTTCATTATAGTTTTGATTTGTATTTCCCTGATGATGATGGATGCTGTATTTTGTGCTGTCTTTTTTACTTTACATAGAAGCTTAGATTGTTGATTTGAGGCATTTCTTCTTTTCTAATGTAAGAATTTGATGTTATAAAATTTCTTCTAAGCCCTGTTTTAGCTGCATCATACTAACTTTGATATGCTGTATTTTCATTTTTTGTCAAAAGATTTTCTAGTTTTCTTTGATATGTGAATTATTTATAATTATGTTGTTTAATTTCCAATTCTTTGGAGACTTTCATGTTATCTTTCTGTCACTAACTTCTAATTTCATTCCATTGTAGTTGGAAAATACACTTCTGTATGATTTTAATTTGTTTAAATTGTTAAGATTTGTTTTATTACACAAAATATAGTCTATCATGATGAATGTTCCATTCTTATGTTATTATTGTTTGGTGGAGTGCTCTATACATGTCAATGAGATCCAATTGGTTGATGGTGGTGTTCAGTTATTCCATATCCTTGCTAAATTTTCTCTCCTGGTTCTATCTATTGCTGGGAGAGGAGTGATGACTTTAATTTTCTAATAACTAGTTAATATTAATTTTTGTTGTTCCTATTTTTTGCCTATATTTTGGCTATACAAATACTGCTGCTATGAATATTTGTGTTTGAACTTTTGTGTAGATATGTATTTTTGTTTCTCTTGAGTGTATACCTAGGAGTAAAATTGCTGGGTTTTATATATAAAATATCCCTCTCCCTAAATTTATATAATTCTGTGTCTAGCATTTTAAGAAAATTTCACTTTTTCTAAAGTGATTGCAGCATTTTACATTCTCACATTGTAAGATTTTCATTTCTCCCATATCCTTACCAATACTTGTTATTGACTTTTTAAAAAAAATGTTACTTATTTATTTTGTCTTTTTTTAAATAGCCATATAGTGGTTATTAAATAGGACCTTTTTGAGGGTTTTGATATTAATTTCCCAATTGGCTAGTGATTTTGAGATCTCTCCATGAGGTAGGTGCATATATAGTCAGGGTTGTTATGTATTTTTGAGGGATTAATCTTTTCATTATTAAGTAATGTCTGTTTTGTCTCTGATAATTTCTTTTGCTCTCATGTCTACTTTGCCTAATATTAAAAGTCACTTCAGTTTTGTGTATGAGTATGCAGTGTGTACATGGCCTTTATGTTTCTTTTTCCATCATTTTATTTTTTATGTGCCTGTGCTATTATATTTTAAGTGAGCTTCTTGCAATTTTCTTGGCATAGCATATGGTTGAATAGTGTTAAGTGTGTGTACATGTTCTAATCCACTCTGATAGTTTCTGTCTTAAAAAAAATGTTTTGGTGTGTTGAGACTATTTGTATTTAATGTATTTATTGAAATGTTTGGGTTTAGGTCTACCATTTTATTATTTATTTTGTTATTTTGTTTATTACCTTTTTATTCTGTTCCTCTACAGCCATGACCCTGCTTTCCTTAGGATTATTTGAGCATTACTTAAAATTCCAGTATAATTTATCTGTTGTGTCCCTCATATGTCTGGGCAGAGATTTTTTGTGAGTGCTCTAGATGTTACAGTATACATACTTAACTCTAACAACTCCAACATACTTAACTCTAATATTAACAGAGTGAATGTTGTACCAATTCATATGGAATATAGAAATCTCACTAATTCATACCAATATATAGGTCCTTTACACTACTCCCACTCTGTTATAGCTGCCAGGTTGGAGTTGACTCAACCTCAGGAATTTACAGTTATGTCTTTTGACAAATTTTGCAACGTTAACCATAATTACTTTAAATATCTTTTACAGCATATTTTATTTCTCCTCCTTTTCTGCAACTTCAGTTACACAAATCTTAGACCTTAATTCTCTCTCTCTTTTTTTCTGAAAAAGTCTTCATTTTCCCTTGATATTTGAAAGAATTCTAGCTTGACAGTTTCAACTTTGAACATATTGTTTCCTTGGGTTTTGTCTTGCTTAATTTCTTATGTGAATTATTTGGTTATGTATTTTTTGCTCCTCTCTTTGTATATAATGTGTCTTCCTTTTTATTTTTTTTCCTGTTTTGGTTGCTTTCATTTTTGTTATTCATTTTCAGAGACAATTATGATGTGTCTCTGTGTGGTCTCCATTGTGTTTATCCTAATTAGGTTTTGGTCGGTTTTGATGAGGTTATTGGGTGAGTTTATAATTTTTATGTTGTAGAAATTTTTTAAAAAAGATGGCCATTATTTCTTCAAATAATTTCTATCTTCCCCATTCCCTCTCAAACTCCAATTGCTACTATAGTAGACCTGTTAATGTTGTCCCACAGATCAAAGACACTCTGTGCATGTTTGTTTTTTTAATAATCTGTATATTTCATTTTGAATAATTTTTATTGTTATGCCTCCAAGTTCACTTTTATTTCTTCTGCCTCCTGAAACTTTCATTTTACATCTCCTCACTCTTCCATCCTATTCCTTTTGTCTATATCTTCCTTTTTTTTTTTCTCATTCTTACAGATTTTCTTTGACATATCTGAGCACAGCTATAAAAGCTGTTTTAAAGTTCTCGGCTACTAATTCCACATTTTAAGAAGTATTTCTGAAATTTTCTGCTTCTGTAGCTTTTTTCCTCCTGGTAATATGTCACATATGTTTTTGGCACATCTCCTAAGTTTTGTTTGAATACTTACATTATGATTTTTAGATTGTTAAAAATATTAGACTATGAAGTGTATGGAATTTGTTCTCTTTCTATACATAACTTTGCTTTTTATTCCAGTAGACAGTCAAGGGACTAATATTTGTTTTTTCTTTCTTTGTTTGAATCACGCTTTGTTAGGCTAAATCTAGAGTAGCCTTTCATTGAGTTCCATCCCACATACTGAGGTATGGCCCTTTACTAAATGCAACAAGTGATGGTTGTCTTTTCTGATTGCATAATTTGTGGTGGACCTTAAACAATTGCTGGTCTCTGTGACATCCAGGAACTAGTTAGCTTACCTGACTTATTGCTCACAATGTGCAGCAGATCCTATAACTCAGCAATAACTCATAAAAATAAATGCAGATTTCTGAAGTTATTCTTCTCCATAGTTTCTTCCTTTTGGGAATTCTGCCCTGCAACTTCTGGTGACCTCAGACTCCCTGAACTTCAGTTTTTATTTCAACTCAGTGGCACAGCTATGTTCTGCTTGGAAGTTATCTCCCATACCAGTATGGACTGTTCCTCCCAGAACAGTCAGAAATAATAGCACAAATGGAATTACATGTATCCTTTGTCAAAATATTCAAAAGTTATAAATCAAGCTAAAATGTTAAATAAGATATATTCTGTCTATTTAGCAAAACTAGCTAAATAGAAATCTGAAAGGTCAATTTCTAACTTGGAATCCTTAGACTTCTTGAATTTACATTCTATCCTGCTATTTCTTTCTATCCACCCACATACTTTGAGCAACCTCTTGTGTAGGTCTAAGCTCTGCAAACAAGCCTATGGTATGTACACCACCAGTCTTGTCTGCCCTCATGGATGGAAACGGACTGGTAGTAATATGGTTATAAAATGAAAGTGAGACTTTCACATATTTGGTTTCATTGTATGTTAAGAATGGTTTCAATATTTTTACAAAAAGAGTGTTTTTATTTATTTCTCATGAAATTATAGGTATAGGTACACCTATGGACATATATAATAAAGCTTCTCCACAAACTTATTTTTATGAGAACTCTATTGAATCCATAACTGAAACTTCTTCATTTTTTCCCTTCAGCAGAAGCCCAATTAATAAACTTAGTAATCCAAAATGAACGTTAACTGTTTGCATACATATAAGCGTGTTTGTGTGGGTGTGTGTGCGAGAGAGAGAGAGATAGAGAAAACAAATGGCCCTTTGTGAAAATTTTGTAAAACTTATGAAAAAATTGCTTGGTGGAAAAAAGTTAAATTTATATAGACCTCTTCTTGAGCCAAAATAAACAAATAAAAATATATAAATATCCAACCTTTGACTGCAATAGCTACTCATACATGTTAGGTTTCTATTTCTCCACCCTCTTGGTTTCTCAGAAATCATATATATTAAAGGTATTCTCCTAGAACAATTTCTCAATCTTTGTAGTCTAGTTTGTTAGCAACTCAAAAGGAAGATATTTCAAGCCTATTAGGAATTGGGGATGATGACAAAGAAATCTAAACTTGGTAGTAGATGGAGCCTCAAATCAAATTGTGTGTATAGACTTTTCCTTCTGTTCTGAGCTATTGTCATGCATAAGGATAGGTAGCATGAAAACCATATCATTATATTCAGAGAATGAGGCCTTAATTGTTTAGCTTCCACTTGACATCTATGGAAATAGGAATTGGGCAAAAATGGAATGATGTGATACAGTCTCAGAATTCCCATTTCACCTTCCTCCTGGTTGACCTGGCCTGATATTTTAACATATCCTAAATCTCGGGATAAATTTCAAGGGATTATCTAGAGTGGTAACAAAACAGTGGTGTACATTTTTCTAAGAAACTCCCTACAGATGTCCCCCTTCCTGGTTTGGATTAACACTGGCCTTTTCCAAGGTACAAGATGAGCAACTTTGCTTTTTTTGCAGTTCTGTATGGCTTGATGACTCTCAATCTCTGACCCTCCACCCTCTCTGTGCTGATCAATGTCTGTGCTTCTTGAAGGTCAGGGCTTCTGCAGACTGCCTGGATTAAGGTCTCCATGTCAGAGCCTGTTATCTGCTGCAGAGCCCCTAATGCCATTAGCAAGAAAATGAAAGAAGCTTCCAAACAACCTTCAGATCGATGCTAACGTTATAACTTCTAACAGCTGCTGCTCAGCTTCTTTATTTGTTAAGACCTCCTCCTGTGTGGAACTTTCTTGACTCAAGTTTAATTCTGTCAATTTGACAAAGATGTTTGGAGCAGATGTTTTGTATCCAGGCCTGGGCAAAGTCTTGGAAAAGTGAAACACATAGGATAGGGTGAGTCTTTTCCCTCAAGGAAATAAGCATCCCATTGTAAAGAGAAATTGCCAAGCATTGGGTATGGTCAAGGTAATTTGGATAATAAAACGTAAATTGGGAAGGTGGTCTGAAGAGGGATATTTCTGCTGGCACTGCTGAAAGAAAGGATTTAAGGAAGTGCAGAGGGGAGGAAGTGTCTTCTATGTTGAAGTAACAGCCTATAGAACACAGGATTATTATTACTCAGGCCTATAATACAAATTACAGCAGTTTTCATTGCATCGAATTTCCAGCTCCTTTCTACCAAGACTAAACACAGGAACAACATAAAATCTCCCCCGGAGCAACTCTATTTCTACTTGAAGGTGCTTCAATTTCTTGCAGTGAAGGGAGGAAGGAAAAACCGGTAAAAAGAAATCTCTAATGATTGTTCCCTTTGTTTTAAGAAAACAGAGTTATGGAAATATGCTCCTCTTCCACATGTTTCCTGATATTCTAAAATGGAATCTCTCCTGCATTAATATATAAAATCCGTAGGCAGAGATCTTAGCAGTCTAGCAGCCCTTCTTCACACTGCCAGGAAAACAGTTCTGGAATCATGTCTGCCTAACCTCGTCTTGAGAGTCATGATTGATGCCTTCAAGGTCTGGGGACCATGAGAACACTTCTGGGAGAAAATCAAAGTGCTTAGTTGCTCATTCAAAACTCTCAACAATCTGGGCTATACTCTTGTTTCTCCAATCTCGATTTCCTTCCCTGTTCTATTAGTGACATACACATCTTCAAAATATCTTTTGTACATATTTATTTGCTCAACATTTCCCTACCTTGAAGGCTCTTTCTAAATGTCATTGTTTTATTTTAATTTTTTCTCTTTCTACCTATCCTTGGTATCATAGCACAGTTCAATCTAACCTTGCTCTACCAAGACTTTGCTGGCAGCTCCCATGCACAGTGAACTCTAATTTTTCTGAAATTCTGCATTCTGGACTTTCTGAACCATTTATTTGGTACTTATCTAGTACCTTCTGGAATTTCTCATTTTGCAGCTTGACCTCAGATTTAATTGTCAGTGTATGAATATTCTTTTACTTGTGTTAACCTAGTTTCTCTTATTAGAACATAAATTTTTATGTATGGAGCATTTATTTTTATCTTATGTAAACATATTACTTTGTTCCATCAGTCTCTATTGAATTAATAATAGTCTAAGAAACTCACAGGCAAGCAAATCTTTTGCTAAAGTAAAGGATTTTCTTGGTAAACAAAAATGAATTTTATATTTCCTGCTTCTTTTACATAACCTAGACTACTATGGATGTGATTTTTCTGGAATCTATGCAAGTTTTTTTAATAGTTTATAGGACTATGCTCACCTGGTTTGCTTCCTACTCTTCTGCTCCTGTGTTTCAAACTTCTGTTTTTTCCTCATTATCTCTATATCCTGGACCTCCACGATTCTTTAACTATACTAATTGCTAAGGTAATCGAAATGGGTCTCACGTCTTTAAGTACAATCCTTCCATGCTAATTTTCAGCTTCACATTTTGAAAACAGACTTCATCTATGAACTTTTGGAACTATATATCTGCAAATGGCTATTGAGTAAACATGTACAATTTAAAACATTCAAAATTGATTCTAATTCGATACCACTCGCGTAACCTGCTTCTTTCACCCTTCCCAATATCAGACTTATTCCTGTTGTTGATATCAAAAGTACTTAAGTCATTTTAAAAAATTAAATGTTTTATCATGAGAAATATCAAACATACGGAAACAGAATAATAAAATGAACCACCTTGTAATCATCACCCAGCTTCAATGACTACCAAGGTTTTGTCCTTCTTATTTCATATATAACTTTTCCCATCCCACCTGATTATTCTTATACTTTTATTTTTTTAGGTAAAATTGATGTACATTGAAAAGTAAAACTCATAAGTGTATAATTTTTAATGAATAGAAATCTGTGTAAACAACACTCCAATCAGATTAATAACATTATCAATGCAGAAAGTTCCCTCATGTCCCTTCACAATCAATTCCTCTTTAAAAGAAGTTCCTCTTTTAATGAATGAATGTTTGGTAGAATTCTCCAGTGAAATGATGGAACTTGGATTTGTGTGTGTGTGTGTCTGTGTAAATATTTTGTTTAAAAATTCATTTTCTTTGATAAATAAAGAAAATTCAAATTTTCTACTATATCTCGTGTCAATTTTGGTGGGTTGTTTTTAATAGTTTTTTTTTAAGTTTTTTATATCATATAAATAATCATGTTTGTTGGCATAATATCATTTAAATATTTTTTAATTTTCATTTGATGTTCTAAGATTTGTTAGTGGTAACTCTTTTTTTTTTAAGATTTTATTTTTTTATTTGATGGACAGAGATCACAAGTAGGAAGAGAGGCAGGCAGAGAGAGAGGAAGGGAAACAGGATCCCCACTGAGCAGAGCGCTCCATCCCAGGACCCTGAGATCAGTACATGAGCTGAAGGCAGAGGCTTTAACACACTGAGCCACCCAGGTGCCCCAGAGATAACTCTTGATACTAGATACTTATCTTCTCTTTTTTTCTCCTCATCAGTTTTTCCAGGAATTTATTGATTTTATTGATCCTTTCAAAAAATTGCTTTAGTTTTGCTAATTTTATCTATTTTTGATATTTTTTGCCCTTAGATTCCTATTTTTATCTTATTATTTTCTTTCTTATATTTATACTTGAAAATTAAGCTGGTTTTTATTTACTTCCTTTTCATATACTCCCTTAGTTATAAGTTTGAAATTTAGGTAATTGATTTTAAGTCTTTCTCATTTCTCCAACAGGAAAAATAGTTGCATTGTATAAATGTTGATCCATTATATTTTTATTACCATTCATTTTGAAAATAAAATTCTAATATTCCTTTTTATCTCTCTTTTCCTTTTTTTATCAGCTTTCTGATACTTACTGGAACTTGTTTTATTGCTCAATGCATGATGTATCTTGTTGAATATTTTGTATGACCTTGAAAAGAATGTTTACTCATTACTTGTCTGGTTTAGATATCTATTAGATTAATATCCATGATAGTGTTTAGATTCCATGTACTTTCACTAATATCTTGTCTAGTTCTATTATTTAATAAGAGATAAATGTTAAAATTTTCAGTTATAAGTATGGATTTTTAATTTCTCCCTATAATTCTTAAATTTTTGTTTTTGTTTTTGTTTTTTTGCCTTTTAAGCATACCATTTTGCATTGAGTTTTTTGGTTTTTTATTTTTTTATTTTTTAAAGATTTTATTTATTTATTTGACAGACAGAGATCTCAAGTAGGCAGAGAGTCAGGCAGAGAGAGAGGAGGAATCAGGCTCCCTGCTGAGCAGAGAACCCGATATGGGGCTCCATCCCAGGACTCTGGGATCATGACCCGAGCCGAAGGCAGAGGCTTTAACCCACTGAACCAACCAGGAGCTCCTTTGCGTTGAGTTTTAACTACCTCTTGGGATTACCCTATGGTGATTTTTTGACACTCTTTTCTTTCTTACCTCAGCATGTTTTCTTGACTTTTCATCAAATCCTGTTGACTGTATTTTCAAAATAAATCAAGATTTTTACTTCATCAAACCATCTCTACTGTAGCTACCTCAATTTATGTCATCATGCTCTTTCACCTTAGTTATTATAAGAATTCACCTTAGTTATTATAAGAATTAGTTATTATAAGAATTATAAGAGTTATTATAAAAGTTTTCATTTGTATCCATTGTTACTCCAAACATGTGTCTCCATTCTTAGTCTTCCAAACACAACAGCCAGATTTTTCTCAACTTCAAGTGAGATCACATCACTTCTTTATCTTCCTCTGTGCTCAGCATAAAACCAAATGTCCTGCTATGACAAACAAAGCCAGTGTAGTCTGCTCCAGTTACCCTTTTGTTGTTCATCTTTATTACTTCTTTCTTATTTAATATGAAGGGATCCTTGCTTCCTCTTTAACATATCAATTATGCTTCTATTTGTTATTTCCTCAGCCTGGAGCACACCATGATTCTTGGGGATACTTTGGTTCTTCAGATTTTTACTAAAATGTCATCTTCTCGGGAGTTTTTCTCTGACAACCTTCTCTAAAATTGCCACTCCTCTTATTTAATTGTCTCCCATCCTTTTTTCTGGCTTTAGTTTTCTCCTCAGCACTTTATAACTATTTAACGTGATACTTATTTTACTTACTTATTTATTAAGGACCTTATTCCCTTTATCCACCCCTGTTAGATTGTAAGCTTCATGAGAGCAGAGGTTTTCGTTGATTTTGGTTAATAATCTATCCTCAGTGCCTAGACTAATGTCTGACATTTTGCTAATGATACAACTTGAGGGCCAGATAATCTTCCCAGGCAAGGATACTTCTTTTGCACTTCTCAGTGGTCCTGATTTAATAATCTTTTAATCTTCCTTGATAAATGGTGAGCTAATCTTACCTTGAATACCTTTAAATGAAGGTGATTTTGCTTCCTCCCAGGATACCTTGTTTCCAGAGCCCTAACTGTTCTAATAGTTATAAAGTTTTTCCTAATAATTAACCTAAATTCTCCCTCTGTTGAAACAGAAGCCCCATTAGCTCCTACTTTGTCCTTGTTGACTAATGAGAATAATTGGTCTCTGTCCTTTTTATAGACTCGCCCTTCTGTATTTGTGGATATCCTCTGTGCTTCCCCTCAGTCGTTGGTCAAGGAAGTGTGTCAGCAGGATGGCCACAAGGGGACCAGCCAGGCCCAGAGCAGGCATCAGCAGCTCATCCCCCCACAACAGAAATGAAAGAAAATTGTTTTAAATAGACAGTGAGATTACGTGTTAAAGGGGTCTCCTAACGTTTGATTCAGGTCTTGTATTGACAAATAGACAGTTTGAAAGACACTTAAGAGTTCTGAACAACTACAGAGCTCACCTGAAGCTTCATTTTTATAGACAATTAAGATTATAACAAAGCTTTTCTTAGATGCCCTTCTCCTTTCTTCAAAAAGTTACTTTCTTGGTGTCACTTTATAGATGCTTTTGTAACATTTCACACTGTATCTAGTCTCCTTGCTATAAGTAGGTTTTCTAAAGTATCCTGTGTTTACCAGAATTTTGTGAAATGTTCTCTATTTGAGTTAACCATTTTGCATTTTCTTAAATTTACTATTTACTTTTTGAATCCACGTAAGAATGTAATTTCTGGAGCACCTGGGTGGTTCAGTTGGTTAAGCGTCTGCCCTCATCTCAGGCATGATCTCAGGGTCCTGGGATGGAGCCCCGCATCTGGCCCCCTACTCAGTGGGGAGTTTGCTTGTTTCTCTGCCTCTCCTTCATCTCATGTGTTTTCTTGCTCATTCTCTCTCTCAAATAAATAAGTAAAAGAATATAATTTCTGAATCCAATTGCTTATAATTTTTCACCAAATTGCATCCTCATTTTCACCATGAAGTCATACATTTATTTATAAGTATAGCCAAAGATAATACAAAGCAAGCAATTTCGCTCAACTATTCGAATCATCATAAAAAGAAAGGATAGTGTGCTGAATGGAAAGAACCCTGACTCATAGTTGGGAGACCTGAGTTAATATTCCACCCCTTTCACTTAAAGCTATGTGGCCCTTGGGAAAATTCCTGTGAGTTACTGAGCTCTAGTTGCTTCATGTTTAAATAAGGTTTTAGACCAGATTAACTCTAAGCTTCCTTTTGGTCCTTCTGTAAGGGAGAAAAAGTCAAAAAATTTTATTACCATAATGTTTAAGTTTATTAGCCATGCATTTAATGTTAATTAACAAGATCATTGGACAGCTATTATGGACTAGAGCTCACAGAAGTGCAGATTAGAAAGTATCCCATCAAAAAAATGTGGCTATGGGCACCTGCATGGCTCAGTTGGTTGAGTGCCAACTGCTGCTTTTGGCTCAGGTCATGATCTCATGGTTCATAAGATTGAGCCCCATGTCTGGCCCCGAGTTGAGCAGGGAGTCTGCTTAAGAACTTTTGCCTCTGCCCTCCCCCCCATGCATGTGAGCATGCTCTCTCTTTCTGTCTCTCAAAACAAATAAATAAATCTTGAAAAAACAAAACAAAACAAAACTGTGGGCAAAAGCAAATTCATAGTAACCTTTGTCCCTTCCAAGATGAAAACAAGATAATTTTTATTGTGTATTAATGGGATATGTATTGAGAAAATTTTGGTATTTCTTTGGTGTTCTATGTTGCAATGTTTTGTCTTAAAGTAGCCAGTGAACAAGTAGCTCGTGTTTTATCTCAGGTCAAGATTTCCGGCCCTGTCAAATACCTGACGGGGAAACTTCAGAGTTACAGCTGCTTATCAGTCATGACTTGTCACCCAAGATTAACACCATTGACTAAGATGAAGCTGGTGACATGTTGTAAAAACTTATGATGGTGCTCACAGTAAATCAAAAGTCACAGCTGGTCCACCTGTTTGAGTCCTGTTTTCTGTTGCTTCAACACTTGTCTACATCATTTTAGAGAAGGCCAAGCTGCCAGCCATGTCATCTCACCACATGACACAGAGTGAGGAAGTTAGGGATTAGATGTGAAGATAGATGAAAGTCTTCACACTCCACAAGGTAAAAGGCTACCTGATAGCAACTGAGATGAAGGAGGATTTAGAAAGAGCAAGTGTGGGTAAGGAAGATGAAAAGTTTAGTTTTGGACATTTTGAATTCGAGATGCTTTTTAGACATCCATGTGGAAACACCTGGAAGGCAATTAAATATTTGAGATGGGAGTTTAGGAGGGAGATCTGTAAGAAAATACTTCCCAAATGCTGTCTTCACCCAGTTCTGAAGTCCTGGCTAAAAATTCTCAAATCTGCTTTGTAGGCACTTCATTAAGCCTCCACCCCAACTACCTCCCTTATCAAGTTTTAATACTTCAGGGATACAACACATACTCTTCCAACCTCAGGAAGTCCCCAGATATGTAATACCCAGGGACTGTCCTCTTGTTCTTGGGCCTAGAGAATCATTCAAAATACCCAATCACCAGGAAGCTCAGGAAACCTAACTAATCCCATCATACTTGCTATAAATAAACCTCCTCTAGCCTCAGCTTGCTGTTACCTTCTCCCCGTTGCAAGGTCCTGTGTGGCTCCACATGGCAACCTTTTCTCATTTGGATCTATAAAAGACAAATGGTTATACTTTTATCTATCCAAGGGTTTTTGTTTTGTTTCCCACCATCAAAAGAATCTCAAAATCTAATAAATTATGGTTGAAACTGGAAATATAAGTGTGAAATCTCTCATACCAAAAACTATATCTGGTACACTGTAGGAGATAATTGGAAAGCATTAACAGCTTCATCTTTAGTGTGGCAATGTTGCTATGATTCAGCCCTGGATAGCTGGACGGTTGATATCACTTGAATCTTCCACTTAAGAGGCATATCTTGGCCTCCTGAAATGTACACCAGCTTTTGGAGACCTCAAGGTGACTACCGACCTCATTGCTGTTTCATCCCTGCTGGTTCTCCTGCCACAAGGGACATCGTGATGGGAAAATCATAGGATTTGCTAACATGACTGATAAGGATCAGAAGATCAAGCTGTAGATCTCAGTGTATTTAAAGAAATACCAACCAGGCTCTAGTAAAGGAAATCAATTCCAAAACATGTAGCAGATGGACCGATAACCACAGGTAGAGCCCCTTGGCAAAATATTAACTGACTTGACTTGGGTATATATAAAGGTCTGGTGTCTTTGAACAGAGGGTGATCAAAAGGAAAGTTCTGGAAGCAGCAAAGTTCCAGTAGCATATCCCACAAAAGGCTTAGACAAGGAGAAAAGAATTATGTTCCAGCGATCACCCCCTGCCACACACACACACACACACACACACACACACACTCACACAGTCTTTACTCCCACATACATTATACTCTCACCAGTCTCATCTCCAGTTTTTACTTTCTTTCTCTAATTGAGAGATACAGAATAACTTCCAAAAGTTAGTCCCTTTCAGCCCAGTGAGCTGTTGACAACTAAACTCCATAGGGATTGCTATAAGGTGGCCTACTCGTCTTCATCATAACCCCCAAAACTGAATATAGTGAGGCTTCTATTTAGATTAATATATGGATCTGCTTTTGATTAATTTACCCACTGGATTTTTTGTTCATTTTTTTTCTATGCTATTTCTGTAAGAATTTGTACTATCAGCTAATTGATGGACATATCATACCATTAGTAAATCTTCTTTCCTCTATATTTATTCATATATTGTCAGTCATTTGACTTCTTCCATACTTCTTCCACGGCACTTCTTTGTCTATACTGGGATGATCTGACATTTATTGACTTGGAACTTAAATAGCAGAGAGATATTTCCTAGCCTTATGCAAGGAGAGAACCTAAGGAAAAGGCAACATAATATAGTCTTTGCCCATAGGGCATTCGCAGGCTAGGTTGGAAGTTAAGAATAAGGACTAAAATGGATTATGAGTGTCTGGGTGACTTGACAGGACTCTTAGACAATATATATTTGGGTTTCATCATATTCCAATTTTTAGAACTGATGCTGGCTTTTGAGAAGTGGCTGTGTCCTACCTTTGGTCAGTGTATGATAAAAGATGATCATGTGCTGTAATTTCATTTAGATATTGAATCTCAGTGGAATCTCATATCACAAAATAGCTTCCTTGGTAGGGAGTCTTCCCATATATGCTTCCCTATCTCTGGGGTCTCCTAAGATGAGAAGCCCATGCAGAATGACATTTCCATTCTTGCTCATGCTCTTCTGGGGCCTTCTATGTTTTCTCCTATTTCCCTGCTTTTTCTTCACTTTGCCTTTCTTTTCTCTTTGTCTCTTTTGCCTTTGTTCTCTTTCTCTGAGGACCCTTCTGCCTGACTCTGATTTCCTTTGACTTTCAGAGTTTAATTTTCATTTTCTGAAACTCATTCATCCCCTAATAATTCATACATGAATATTGGGGCTGGGGCAGAAAAAAAAATCCATCAAGACTTGTTAAATAAAGAGGCTGTGTTGCCTCTCAATGTCCCCAACTTGCCTTAGAAAGTTGCATCCTTCGGCAGTCCTGTGACTAGGGGGAGATAACATTCAAGAAGGAAAATGAGCCATTTCCCATCAATACCACTCCTTCCCCTGCACTGGGATGTGATTGGGATAAAGGGATTAAATAGATCCATTCGACATTTCAGATGTTGATTCTCTAGGTTCACAGCATTTGGACAGGGAAACCCAAAACACTTTATTTTAAATTCTGCCTCTACATTTCTGGTTTAATTTTTAGTCAAAGTATCAGCTTGATCTCAGGATTTTAGGGATGCCATGATAAAACTCTCCTCAATGTATAACTGTATTCTCTATTTAATCATCTATGGCTGGAACTTTTTAGGGTAGGACACACTTTAATTCCTCAATTACAGAAGAGATTTGAGCAACCATGCCTGGAGGAGCAAAGACACTGTCATGAATCTATAGTATAAAACCAATGTTTCATATTTAAAATCCTTTCCAAGAAAACTTTGAAAGATTAGGGATAAGAATTTCTGAGGAAGGTAAAAAGAGGGAAAATGGATATGGTGAAAAGAAGCTACAAATTTTGTAAAAGAAAGTCTTGTCCCACTTCACAAATTTGCCAAACACAGGTCTGGAAAACCACTATGTTCTTACATATTATGAAATTGGGATATGTTTTATAGAAAATTCAATCAAAAGTATTTTGTGGCAATTACATACATATACATCCCCACATATTTTTCCATACATATACAACTGTACAAAAGCATACACATACATATTTAGAAACATATGCACACACAGGAAAACAAACACTCAGATTTAGGATGAACTGTCAGAGGACTGGGCAGTTCTCATTAATCTTTATTTGGCAGGATTAGTGACAGGACTGTATTTCATCATAAACAAGTTTTTTTTTATTTTTTTGGAAAAAGAAATTATTATAAAACCCTCCAGTTTTTTAATCTCTTTCTTTATAACTTGCACCAATTATTTCTAGTTGACATTTAAAAAAAAAAAAACTCTTGTTTTTTCCTCCCATTAGATGTTCCTATTTAATTTTTTGAAAGACAACCATCATGTTTCTCTGTTTGGTCTAATATCTTTTGGTCTTCTGGCTTTAAATATTAATAGCAGATCTCTAGGATGAGGCAAAATTCAATGTATAGATGAAGAACAATACAATAAAGATCTTATTTGTAGTAAAAAGAAATTTTCTATTTTATGGCATATTCAATATGATCTAAGAATTTTTTTTGTACATTACTTATCTTTTTATATTTCTGCATTCTGCTCATAGTTTGATGAGGTTGTTGGATATCTAGCTAAGACCTTTATCTCATTTTGTGCTTGATTTTACTACTTTCCATGTGATTCTCTCTGCTGGGTGAACAGGTACATCTAATACGCACCACAATACTTATAGAATCCCTCCTGTGTAGTTCCTAGTACATACTTTCTGACTTCTCTGGCTTTTCCTCATCAAGCCTGTTCAGAACTTAGCCAAAGTCTCACAACAAACCTACTGGATATTAAAATATATTCCATCATTAAACAAATAAATATGAAGCAAATGAGTAAAGAATCCAACTCAAGAAGCTAAGAAGGGAAATGCCAAAAAAAAAGATAAAAAATCAGTTAAACAAACAAAAAAAATTATTCAAATGGAATACAAGAAAACAATAACACTAAGGAAACTAAAAATCCTGTCTTGATAAGCAATCAAATGAAAGAATGATGCTCAATATTGTATGTTATTGGGGAATTACAAATCAAGACAGTGAGATGATTACACATCCACTATAATGGCTAAAATCCATAACATTAACAACACCGAATGCTGGCTAAGAACACTTATTCATTACTGGTGGGAATGCAAAATGGTGTACCTCCTTTTGAAGACAGTTTGGTGGTTTCTTACAAAGACAAACATAGTCTTACCATATGACCCAACAGTTGCCCTATTTATTTACCTAAACAAACTGAAAACATGTCCACATAAAAACCTGGACATGAATTTTTATAGCAGCTTTACTTATAATTGCCCCAAATTTAGAACAACTAAGTTAGAATAAAATATTATTCAGTGATTTTTTTTTTAAAAAAACCTATCAAGCTACAAAAAGACATGAAGAAACTTTAAATGCATATTGCTAAGTTTAAAAAGCCAGTTTGAAAAGGCTACACACTGTACGATTCCAGCTATGTGACACTGAGGAAAAACAAATCTATAGAGAAAGTAAAAAAAAAATCACTGATGCCAGGGGTTTGAGGGTGGGAAGGGGGGATGAAGAGGGAGGGGATTGGGGGGTGGTGGAATTTTTCTGTATGACACTCTAATGATAGATACGACATTATAATTGTCATATGTATTGACATAATACATATTTGTCATATACACAATATTAAATATTGGTTAAAACCCATAAAGTTGTACAATAGAAGAGTGACTCTATGGACTTTACATAATAATATATAATATATCAATATTTACCCTTAATTGTAATAATTAATAAATATTAATAATAGGGGAGATTGTATGGGAGCACAGGGAGAGCACTTTATTTTGTCTGCTTAATTTTTCTGTCAACCTACAATTGCTCTAAAATATAAAGTCTGTTAATTTTTAAAAATCCTGTGATGAAAAAATTATAATAAAAATATCTGTTAAGACTAAGAAAAATCATGCAAAAATCATGAAGATAGTTTTAAATATTAAAATGAGACAACTGATGATATATAAATGACCAATTTTTAATCATTTTGTATAACAACTTAGATGAAATAAATGCTTCCCCCAGATAAAAACAACTTAAGAAGGTATATAAAATTGAATAAATATAAATGTTTAGAGATATTTGCATACAATCTAAATACTTTTTCTTCAAAAGACAACTTAGATAATTTTAAAAGTAAATTTTATCAATCTTGAAAGAGCAAATAATTGCTTTCTAAATACTCAACAGTTCAGAGATTTAAAATAGGGAAATCCACATGACTTATTTTGAACTTTAATAATACTGTTATCAGAAATGGAAAGGTAAATAATCCAGTAAAAAAAAATGAAAAACTTTACTTAAACAAAAGTCTCAATAAAGTAGAAATGGAATAGATTAAAAATCAGGTAAAATGTTTTGCCCTGAAACAAAACAAAAGATTATAAATATTAAAGTTTTACCTAAGTGAGATGTTTAAAGTGTTCTTATTAAACTCAGGAACAAGGGAAGAAACGTTTGCATCCAAATTCATACCCAAAGTCAATAGATTTGTACAAGCATTAGAAAAACAAACAAAAATGTATAAAATTGGAAAGAAAGTGTAGAAAATTATATGACTGCTAATTTATATGATTGCTTCATGAAAAGAAAATTGTCAGTCTAAATTTATATTTGAGTTTGGGTAGTGGTTTTTTGATGAATTACTAACTAAAATCTAATCTTTTCACAAGTTTTCAGTCCAAGAGCAAGAACTTTTGTAACTGTAAAATAAACAAATAAAACTTCAGGCTGAGAACATGAAGAGGTTCTGTTTTGGTAGAGTCTCCAGGTTTCTAACAAGTTAAAAAAAAATGCAGAAACAAACCAAACTGAATTTCTAGAAATAAAATTGCAAGTAAGTGTTGAGTGGAAAATAATAAGAGAATTCAACTGGGAGAACTTTAAGAGAAAGAAACTTTATGTGGAATGATGAAAAAGGAAGACCCAAACTCAAGAAGGAATACTCTAAGACAAATATGATTAAACATGAATATAAAAACAGAAAGTTTAGCCCACACCATAAAAATGAGGTATTCCTAGAGAATTTGAAGTCTCTGGTGAATTGTGGGTAATCATAACAAGAGCTAACATCAAACCCAGCTTACTTCCTGATTATATTAATACAACTAAGCCTAGCAGAAGAAAAGTTAGTTCATATCCAAGCATTAAAAATTATTGTTCAGAATTCATTGTCCTATACAATAGGTCTACTTAGCAACAAAAAATTAGGAGACATAGGAAAAAACCTCTACAGTTTGATGAGACAAAGCAGTCACTAGAACAAGACTAAGAAATGACACAGATTTTGGAATTATCAGAGAGGAAATTTAAAATAGCTACTACATTAGTATGTTAAATGCTCTGGTAGAAAAAATATACACTATAGCAATTCAGAGAGATAACTTCAGCAAAATAAATGGAAACTATAATAAATAAATTAAAATGGTAAATCATTAAAGAAATAGTAAAAAGTGAAGTATACCACTGATGAGCTTATTGGCATATTAAATCAAATTGAAAATGATTCAGTGAACTTGAAAATAGATCAATAGAAATTAAAAAAATTCGGTTGTAGTAAAAATTAAAAATTATTTTTAGAAAGAACATTCAAGAGCTGTTGGCCAATATTAACCAATCTAAATTATATATAATTGGAATTCACTCAAAGAACAAAGAGAGCAGTAAGAAAAATTTGAAGAAAAGATGGCTGAAATTTTTCCAAAATTAATGACAGACATAAAATTACAGATGCAGGAAGCTCAGAGGACAGCAAGCAGGATAAATGCTAGAAAAGAAAAATACTCAAACTGCGAGATGTATTATATTCAAACTGCTGGAAACTAAAAAGAGAGAATTTTGATGGCTCCTGTTTGAAAAACAAACAAATAGCAAACAACAAAATAGATTACCTGAGAGAAACAAGGATAAAAATAACAGATTTCTCATCAGAAACCATGCAAGTGAGAAGTCAAGGGACTGGCATATTTAAGTGGTAAAAGAAAACAAATATGTTTTCTGTACCCCAAATTCTGTACCTAATGAAAATGTCCCTCAAAAGTGAAAAAGAAATAAATGTTCCTTGAAGAGAGAGCACTGAGTCAGTGGCCATTAGGCCTACACTATGAAAGATACTCACTGAATTCTCTCAGTCAGATGAAATGTGTCATGGGTCTCCTGGGTGGCACAGTCAGTTAATTGGTTGATTCTTGATTTCTGCTCAGGTCATGATCTCAGGGTTGCAAGATCCAGTCCTGTGTGTGGGACACCACCCAGCACGGTGTCTGCTTAAGACTTCTCTCCCTCTCCCTCTGACCCTCCCTGCTCTCATGGTCTCACACTCTTGCTCTCAAAAGTAAGTAAATATTAAAAGAAGGAGAGGAAGAAGGAGGAGGCAGAGGGAGGAGGAGGAGAATAAATACGTCACATGTTAGAAACTTGTATCCAAATAAAGAAATGAAGATGTCAACATGGCATCAAGGAAGATAGAATAAGGCATTTCTGTTATTTATATTGTTTTTCCAAACTGAGCGTGTAATAAAAAAAGATTAAGTTTATTGTGTGTTTACAGGATACTTTAAAGTCATATGAATGACGTGAGTGTTGGGAAGGAGGAATTGGGATATAAGGTTACAAGTTCTTTTACATAACATGTGAAGCAACTTGCTATTGATTGAAAGTAGACTCAGATAATTTTAAAATGTATATTTTAGGGGCGCCTGCGTGGCTCAGTGGGTTAAAGCCTCTGCCTTAGGCTCAGGTCATGATCTCAGGGTCCTGGGATCAAATCCCACACTGGGCTCTCTGCTCAGCAGGGAGCCTGCTTCCCCCTCTCTCTCTGCCTGCCTCTCTGCCCATTTGTGATCTCTCCCTCTGTCAAATAAATAAATAACATCTTTTAAAAAAAAGTATATTTTAAACCCTACTATGACCACTAAAAATCTTTGAAATAAGATTTATAACTAATATACCAATAAAGGAGATAAAAGGAATAATTGTTTAAAGAGTTTTAATTAAACCCAGAGGAAATGTAATAACTATTAAGAAAAACAAAAGCCAGAAAGCAGCAAAAATGGCAAATGTTAATTCAACCATTTAACACTTTCTATATATTTTAAACACACTTGTCACAAAACAGGATTTCAGACTAGATAAAAAAGAAAGATTCAACAATATTTTGTCCATAAGATGTCAACGTTAAATAGAAATACATTTACAATGTAAAAGATGGTGATAAGTATAAGTAAATTATGAAAACATTATTTTTTTATTTTTTTTAAGATTTTATCTATTTATTTGACAGACAGAGATCACAAGCAGGCAGACAGGCAGGCAGAGAGAGGGAGAGGAGGAAGCAGGCTCCCTGCAGAGCAGAAAGCCCGATGCGGGACTCGATCCCAGGACCCTGAGATCATGACCTGAGCCAAAGGCAGCGGCTTAACCCACTGAGCCACCCAGGCGCCCACACAAAGTAAACTTCAGAACAGGGAATATTATCAAAGAGATCAAGTCTAATATTCTATAATAAGAATGAGGTACATTTTCCAAAGACATATAATCATCCTATAATCAGTTTTGTTTCAAACTAAATGAAACAAACAAACAAAAAAGATCTGAAAAGAAACATAAGAAATTTATAATTTTCATTTGAGGCTCTAAAACTTTCTTGGTAATTCATAGAACAGTAGGTAGAAAATCAGGAAGGACCAGAACAAAACGACATACCAAATTAATTTAACTGACATTTATAGAATACTCACAAAAGTAAAATACACATTCATTTAGACTGCAAATAGAACACTGACCAGGAAAGACCATATTTTCTACCATAAAACAAACCTTAACAAATTTAGAAGAAAACAAATCAAACAAAATGAAAAAACAGAAATAATTCAAGATATGTTCCTTTACCCTAATATAACTAAACTAATAAAAAAATGAATAAATTTATGAATAAATTAATAAATTGACAAATGTTTGGAAATTAACAGGAGGTCTGTAAATAATCTATGAGTCAAAGACTGAAGGGAATTAAAAAAATACTTTGACTCAAAATAAAAATACAGCCTATCAAAATTTGTGGGCTGCAATAAAGTAGTTCCAAAAGGAATATTTATAATATTAAATGCTTGTATTAGAAAAGACTGAAGATCTCAAATCAGTAACCCAAGATTCTACGTTAAGAAATTAAAGAAGAGCAGAACAAATTCAAACCAAGAAAATGGAAGAAAATAATAATGATTGGAGTGAAGATAAATAAAATAGAGAAAAACAACAGAGAAAAGCAAAATGACCAAAACACTTTTTAAGAGATTAGCAACATGTATTTTTTTTTAAGATTGATAACTAAGAAAAAAAAAAAAAGATACAAATTACCAGTGTTAGGAATGAAAGAGGTGATCCCATAAACATTAAAATAAGAAAATATGAGTGACATTATAACACATGAATACATGAGTTCCTTGAGTGGCATAAACTATCAGTACAAAAGAATTAGAAAACCAGAGTAGTTCTGTATTTATTAAAGAAATTGAATTTGTAGTTAAAACTTTGCAAAAAAGAGAACTCCAAGCCCAGATGATTTTAACAGTAAATTCTTCTAGATATATTTTTAAAATATTTTATTTTTTAACCTGAGAATGAGAGAGCAAGAGAACACAAGCAGGGTGAGCAGCAGAGGGAGAGGGAGAAGTAGTCTCCCACCTCCATCCCATGCAGGGTCTCCATCCCAGGACCTTGAGGTCATGACCTGAGCTGAAGGCAGATACTTAACCAACTGAGTCAGCCAAGTGCCCCAATTCTTCTAGATATTTAAAGGAGTAATAAAACATATTTGGCATATAATCTTTCAGATAATCCAAAGAGAACACTTCCCAACTTAAATTTTCAGGCTATTAATAGCTTACACTTAAAATTAGACCAATAAATTATAAAAAGAGGAATACAGAGCATGTCCATCATAAACATTGACTCAAAATTGTCAATAAAATATTTGCAAATGAAATCTGTCATAATATAATATGGATTAATATTATGATCCAGCAAGGTTCATCCCAGGAATGCATAGTTCCTTTAATATTTGAAAAACAGTCAGTTTGGTTTATCACACAAATAAATTAAGTAAGAAAAAATATGATTCCAGTAAGTGCAGAAAAAAAATTAATAAAATTCAGCATCCATTTATGATTTAAAACATAGCAAATTAGAAATAGACTGGAACATTTGCACCTTATAAAGGGAATCCACTAAAAGCCTTCAGCTAACATCATACTTAATGAAGACAGACTCCTTTCAGTCAAAGACCAAAACCAAAGGATAAGAAGTAAAAGATAAAAAACAACAACAACAACAAAAACCCAAAAAACCAAAACTAAAACCTCCACCATAAAGACTGGGAAGAAAGAAAAAAAAAAGTTTCATATTCATAGATGATATAATTTTCTATATAGAAAATCCTAAAGGATCTACATGATATAATAACAGGAACCACATCATGGCATAATTAAGTGATATAAGTAAGTTTGCCTAATACAAGGTCAATAACAAAAAGCCAATGATTTTCCTATATGGGAGTAAAGAATATTTGGAATTTGAAATTAAAATAATTGCAGTATGGTACCATTTCCCTAAAAGAAGCATTTATATATAAATCTAACAAAGTAAATGCAGGCTAAAAATGCTGAAAAGTACAAAACTCTATTGAAAAAGTTAAAGACGATCTAAGTGGAAAAATTTATTATGTTCATTGATTGGAAGATACTGGGAAGATGCTGGTTCTCTTAACTTTGTTCTAAATACCATCAAGATTCTTTTTTGTATTTATGTGGAAAGGCAAAGAAATACCTAGAATAGTAAAAAAATAATTCAGAAAAAGAAAAAGTTAGAGGACCCACATTACATGATTTCAAGACACAATTATTAAGACATTCTGTTTTTGTTGAAAGGATAGACAAAAATCAATGGAATAGAATAGAAAACCATAAAAGACCATTCTTTGACAAAGGTTCAAAGGTATTTTAATGGATAAAATATAATCCTTTCAATAAATGATGTTGTTAGCAATTGAACATTCACAGAAAAGAGGAACGTATCTCACACATACCTGACACAACACATGAAAAAATTCCAACAGATCAGAGACATAAATATAAATTGTATAACACTAATAATTTTAGATGAAAACAGAATTTATGTAACCTTGGGTTTAGTGATGATTTTATTCATATGACACCACGGCATCTAAAGATGTTGCTTTAGAAAGACATTGTTAAAGGAATGAAAAAGCAAGTCAAAGATTGGCAGAATACACTTTTAAAGCCATATGTGCTTACATCAAGAACATATAAAGGGCATATCAAGAACTTATAAAGAAATGTTGAAAATAAAAAGTGAGAATATAAATAATTCAATAAAAAATTGGGCAAAAGATCTGACCAGACATCTCACCAAAGAAGATAAACATATGGCAAAGACATTTATTAAAAGATGCTCAACATCATTAGCCATCAAAGAAACATAATTTACGATCACAAGGAGATAATACTACACCTTTAGAGTAATTGTAATAATATAAAAAATACAGATACACCAAATGCTTGAGCAATAAAAATCTCATTCAATTGCTGGTGACAGTTTGGTAGTTAAATGTATATTTATCATGTGACCCAATAATCACATTCCTAGATATTTACTGAAGTGAATTGAAAGCTTATGTTCATGCAAAACCCTGTATGTTAATGTGTATAACAACTTTATTCATAATTACCAAAACCTGGAAACAATCCAGATGTCCTTCAACAGATTAAGATTTAAACAAATGTTGTTACATCCATAAAATTGAATACAACTCAGCAATTAAACAGGACAAACTATTGATTTATGTAACAATGTAGATGAATCTTAACTGTTTTGTTAGGTGAAACAGGACAAACGCATAGAATCTATATTTCATGATTCAATTTAAATGACATTCTGGAAAAAATGTAAAACTTTAGGACCAGAAATTAGATAAGTTGTTGCTAGTGGTTGGTAGAGGGGAGACTTTTTTTTTAAAGGATTGTATATGACATTTTAAGGTGATGGACTGTTTTTAAAAAATATATCCACCACTGTGGTGGCAGATATATGAGTCTGAACATTTGTCAAAATCCATAGAACTGTACATATCAAAGATTGAACTTCATAAAAATTGAAAAAAATTATCTAGGTTATCCAGTGATCCTACGATGAAATGTAGACTGTGACAAATGAATGTAGCCATATTATAAATGTACAGCAGAACATAATTGAAAGGGGTAGGTAAACTGACCTAAGTAACTTTGAAAAACATACCATACCTAAATACTATAAGGCTGAAAAGAAAAACTCTTTACAAATACTGTATTTTAGTTGGTAACTCTGTTTCTCACAGAAGTATGGGAGCACGACTTAGCAATTCTTAAACTACTTTACATAGATACTATGGTTGAACAAATAACTATAAGTGTAGCTAATGAGGGCCAACTTTCTCACTGACAGAGTAAGAAGCTATATATAGGCAAGGAAAAAGACCAAAATCAGCTCTGATTCTCTGAATCAGCTGGGATATATACAACAGAATTGTATATAACCTGAAGTATGAATTAAAGTATGAGTAGGGGTGCCTGGGTGGTCAGTTGGTTAAGCGTCTGCCTTTGGCTCAGGTCATGACCCCATGGTCCTGAGATGGAGCCCCAAATTGGGCTTCTCGCTCAGAGGGGAGCCTGCTTCTCCCCCTGCCTGCTGCTAACCCCCGGCTTGTGCTTTCTCTTACAAATACATAAAATCTTAAATTAATAAAGAAATAAAGTATGAGTAAATACTAACATATAATATGTAATCATATATAATATGTATATATAAATACATTATTGTATTTAAAAATTTAAATTTAAAACTTAATTTAAATTTAAATTAACAAACAAACAAACAAACAAACAAAAAGAACACCCCAGGCTCAGATGGCTTCACCAGTACATTCTATTAAACATTTATTTAAGAAAGAGTAACACTAATCCTCTACAATACAGATATTAGGTCCCCTTCTTAATCTAATTTAGGGGGCCAGAAAAATCTTTTTTTTTTTTTTAATTTTAAAAGAGTTTATTTACATATTTATCTGAGAGAGTGTGAGAGAGCATGAGCAAGTGAGAGGGGCAAAGACAGAGAGAGGCAGACTCCTTGCTCAGCAGGAAGCCGCATGCAGAGCTTGGAGCTCATACCAAGACCTCTGAGATCATGACCTGAGCCTGAGGCAGACCCTTCACTTTCTGAGCTACCCAGGTGCCCTGAGGGCCAGAGAATCTTGATAACAACTGACAAAGACATGACAGGAGGAAAGGAAATCATTGACTATATCATTCATATAAGCCATAGATGCAAAATTTCTACACACTTTTTTGAATTTAACTGCAAGAATGTATAGGAAGGTCAATTCACTGTAAATGGGGTTATGCTAGGGAGGCAATGATAGTATCATATTTGAAAATCCAGGGGCACCTCGGTTGGTCATTTGGTTGGGTGTCTGCCTTCGGCTGGGGTCATGATCCCAGGTTCCTGGGATTGAGTCCCAAGTTGGGATCCTTACTCAGCAGGGAACCTGTTTCTCCCTCTGCCTACCATGCCCCATGCTTGTGATCTCTCTGTGTCTGTCAAATAAATAAATAAAACTAAAAAAAAAGAAAAAGAAAATCCATGGCATTTACCTTTATAAGTAAAAAATAAATGAACATTTAAGAGATGGAAAAAAAAAGATAATTTAACATTTACTAATTTTAAACAAAACCTCTAAGCAAACAGGCACAGAAAAATATTTCCATAATTCAATAAAAGACATATACTATACTTTATAGAAAACATCATAATTCATGGTGAAATGACTTATTCTTAAAATTAGGAATAGGACACGTTTTCTGTTATTGCAACATATTCAATATTGTAAAACAGTTCCTAGCTAGAGTGGTAAAACAAAACAAAGAAAATGAGTGAAACTTGAAAGGAAAAATAAAAGTTATTGTCAGCAAAAGAAAAAAAATACATTATTGGATGCATACATATAGGGAGTAGAACGGACAAGTCTTTTTTTTTTTTTAAAGATTTTATTTATTTATCTGTCGGAGAGAGAGAGAGAGAAAGCACAAGTTGAGGGAGCAGCAGGTAGGGGGAGAAGCAAGCTTCCTGCTGAGTAAGGAGCCCCTGTGGCAACTCAATCCCAAGGCCCTGAGATCATGACCTGAGCTGAAGGCAGACGCTTAACCGACTGAGACAGCCAGGCGTCCATGTAAAAATCATTCTTGGAGAATTCCTAAGAGGAGCAAGGGAAATAAAATATCACCATTTGAGCACCACAGTAACAACTGCTGCAGGGAAAATCCTTTGGTAAACTTAATGGGTGAAATTTTAAGGAAGAACAGGAGAATCGTGTATCTACAAATATCTCCACAAACATATTTATTATTTTATGGGGTGGTTTTAACAAATGTCCACAGATTATTTGATACTCCTCCCTTTAGGAAGTGGAGTTTAATTATCTTTCTTTTCTATGCTTTTTGAAAGAATTTGTATTCTTTCCCTGTGTCTCCCTACTCTGAGTTTTTTGTTAATAAACCATCTTAGTCTGATCTTTCTTTATAGGAAGATTTTTATATGCTGATTATTTTCAGGGGTTACAGGATAGTTGTTTCCTTTTTCTTTTTTTTTTTTTCAGTCTGTTTTGATTTTTTTTTCCTGAAAATGGGTCCATCTTCAAGTTTATAAACAAAGAACTATTCATTATATTCTGTTATTTACCTTTTAATCCTACCATTCACTTAAAAGATGGAATATTATTTATTATATTTATTACTCATAATAATATTATTATTACTGTTTGCTCATGCACATGCACACACACGCACAGAGGTATATAGTTTTTTGGGTCCTCCCTACTGCAGCATTGTTTTCCATTTAATTAACTTCTAAGATAAAAATGACATCTTTCTACTCTCTTTAGAGATTTTCCTTTTAACATGTATGCTTGTCTTACCATTTTAGCCTTTCTTCCTTTCAACATAAGCATTTAAGGCTGCACATTTCCATATAAGCCCTAATTTGTATTAATAATTATATCCCACAATTTTAGGATATGAATAAGCTATAAACATTTTCCAGTCTCCATTATTACTCCATTTTTTTAACCTGAGGGTTATTTTAAGTATGTTTCTTAATCTCTAAGTGTATGTCATTTTTCTGTTTTTTTTTTGTTATTGATTTCCACATCAATTGCATTTGGCAATGAATGCAATTTTTATCATATCAATCATTCTAAATTTGTTGAAACTTGCTTCACAGCCAAGAATATGGCTAATGTTTATAAAAGTTCCATATATACTTGAGAAGTACATGTTTTCTATGGTTGCTGCGTGTGCTGATCTATATATACCCATTAGATCAATCTTGTCAAACTGTAGTCCAAATACTCTATACTTTTTGACTTATCTGTTAATTACTGAGAATGTTCTGTTAAATTTTCCTATCATTATGGAAGACTTTATTCTACTAGCATGTTTTTACTCTTAGTTTCTACATTCATAAATGCTTATAATTTTTTCCTTCCCTCATGAATTGATGGTATTTCCATTATGTATGAATCCTTTTACCTCTTTGCCTATACATGGATACTGTCAGATATTAAAACTGATACACCGTATTTTCCTCCTTTAACTTTCTCTTTCCCCTTATAATTTGTGAATGCCTGTTTTACATATAAATAGAATTTCATTTCATTTGAATAAATAACAGACTAAATGTTTGAATTGAAATAAAAAACATATTTACTTTTGTTTCCTGTTTATCTAATAATTTCTATATTATTCTCTCTCGTTAGTATGTATTTTTTTAAAGATTTTTATTTATTTATTTATTTGACAAGTAGGCAGAGAGGCAGGCAGAGAGAGAAGGAAGCAGGCTCCCTGCTGAGCAGAGAGCCCGATGGGGGGACTTGATCCCAGGACCCTGAGATCATGACCTGAGCCAAAGGCAGCAGCTTAACCCACTGAGCCACCCAGGTGCCCATCGTTAGTATGTATTTTTAAATACTGATTATTTTGCTCCAAATTTTCAGAAACTATGTGCTATGATTATATTCTTGATATATTTCTCATGGAAAATTAGAAGTTCTTTAGGTCAGAGTCTAAAACTTACAAACACTAGCATCTTCTTTCTTAAAAATACAAGAACTTTAGCACATTGCATCTCATATCGTTGTACTCTCAACACATACATGGTCTAAGTATTATGCTTAAATATAACAGATTTTATTCTGCATAGCATTATAATTATTTTTGACTTGGCAAATATTTATTTATATTACCCATATATTTACAGTTTTTATTTTATTCTTATACTGTTTTCTTTTTGTTGTTTAAAAACCCTGAAAAGATAATTGTCTATTTAAAGCAGACATAATAACAACATATTGTGCATTTATAACTTATGCAAATATAAAAGATATAACAGCACTACAATAAAGGCTAATGAAGAAATAGAAGTATATTACTGAAAGGTTTGGACACTGTATGTGAAATGTTATCATTATCCCTTGAAGGTAAATTTTAATAAGCTAAATTGTAATCTATAGCTCCAAAAGCAAATATTAAAAGAATACATCAAAAAGTTATACTTAATAAATAAAGAAAAGAGTAAAGGTGGAATCATAAATAATTCTTATGCAATTCAAAATATTGCATAAAAAGGAGAAATACTGAAAACAAGACAGATAAGGCAAACAGAAAACCAATAACAAGATTATAGATTTGAATTTAACTATATCATAATAATAATATTCAATACAAATGGTCTAAACACCCTAATGAAAACAGAGTTGACCACATGGTGTTAAAAACAAAACCCAAATATGCTGTTTGCAAAGAATCTATTTTATTTTTTAAAAAGATTTTATTTGTTTATTTGAGAGAAAGCAAGTACTTGAGAGCATAAGCAGTGGGGAGGGGCACAGGGAAAGGAAAGAGCAGGGATTCCCACTCAGGGCTCAATTCCAGGACCCTGGGATGATGACCTGAAATGAAGGCAGATTTTTAACCCACTGAGCCACCCAGGGGCTCTGCAAGGAACCTATTTCAGTAAAAAATACAAGAGATTACAAGCAAAAAGATGGTAAAGGATATACCTCATGCTAATGTGAATTTTTTAAACATGAAAGCTACTATCATAATAGTAGTAGAAAAACTTATTTCAGGGTAAAAATATCACCAAGAACAAAGAGATTCATTTCACAATAATAAAATGGTCAGTTCAACAACAGAACACAACAATCATAAACGTTTATGAGCCTAGGGAAAGAGCCTCAAAATATGTGTAAAAACCAGAACATCAAGGACATAAACAAATTAGCAAATTCATAATTATTGTAAAAATTTCAGCACCCATCTCTCAATAACTGAATGAACAATAGATAGAAAACTAGTATTAATACAGAAGATCTGAATAGTATTATCAATTGCTTCAATATAATGGATGTTTATAGAATATTCACTAAAAAAAGGAGAATAGATATCCTTTTTCAAGCACACACAGAACATTTTTCAAAATAGATTGCTTGGGGCACAAAAACTTTTTTGGTAAAGTTAAAGATTGAGTAAATTCAAAATGACACAAATCATACAATTTATGTTGTATGAAAAAAATGGAATTAAATTTGAAGTTAATAAAAGAAATGTCTAGAAAATGTGTAAACATTTAGAAAATAAGCATTCTAATATTATAAAATATTTTAAACTGAGTGAAAACATCAAATGTTTAAATTCAGCTAAAGCAGTACTTAGAGGAAAATATATGTTACTGAATGCATTTATTAAAAAATAAATAAGTTCTTAAATCAATGACCTCAGCTTCTGTCTGAAGAAAATTGAAACAGAATAGTAAATTCAAGCTGAAAAAATATAAGAGGAGATAATAAAAATAATAAATATCAGAGCTTAAGTCAATGAAATGGAAAACAAAAGAGAAAGGAAAAATGTAATCAAAAGCTGGTTTTTATAAATAAAATTAAAAAATGACATATTTAGTCAAATTAATAACTACAAAAGAAAAGGCAAATTAATATCAGAAATGAGAGAAGAAATACCAGCAATTTTATGTCAACAAATTCTACAATTTAGGATAAATGGACAAATTCCTTATAAAACATGAACTGCAAAATGTTACTAAAGAAGAAACATATTATAAGAATATATTTAGGCCAAAGTGGCTTTAGTGTGAATTATACCAAACTCTTAACTAACCGATAAAGCAAATTCTACACAAATTTTTCCAAATGAATATAAGGGAGTTTCCTCAACCTGATAGAATGCATCCATGAAAATTCTACATCTAACTTCATACCTGATGAAAGACTGACTGCAGTTCACTTAAGAAAAACAACAAGGCGGTGCACCTGGGTGGCTCAGTGGATTAAAGCCTCTGCCTTCAGCTCAGGTCATGATCCCAGGGTACTGAGATTGAGCCCCGCATCGGGCTCTCCACTCAGCCTGTTTCCCTTCCTCTCTCTCTCTGCCTGCCTCTCTGCCTACTTGTGATCTCTGTCTGTCAAATAAATAAATAAAATATTTTTAAAAAAGCAATAAGGCAAATTTGTCCACTTTTATCACTTTTATTCAGTGCAATACTTAAGATTTTAGCCAGCACAATTGGCAATTGAAATCCAAATTGAAAAAGAAGAAAACCTTGATTTGCAAATGTCACAATCACCTGTTTAGAAAATTGTGTGGAATCTACAAAAAGCCAGTAAGAAGTGAGTTTAAGAAATTAGTGGTACACAAGATCGCTACAAAAATCAACCATATTTCTGTATACTAGCGATGCACAATCAGAAATTAAATAAAAAGTACCATTTACAACAGCATTACATATGAAATAATCATAAATGTGACAGAGAATTTCACGAACCCAAACATTGAAAACTATAAGTCATTTCTGAGGGAAACTTAAAAAGATCCACCTGAATGGAAAGTTATACTCTTTTCTTGGATCAGAGGACTCAACACTGAGATGTCAATTCTTCCCAAACTAACTATTCAACAAAATTTCAATTAAAGCCTCTTAATTTGGGTCTTCTGGCCATGGAATGGGGGCAAGGCCATGTGAAATTCCTCAAACAACAGGAGGGAGGGTGAAAAGAAGCAAATCGATAAGGCAACACACAGATGTGAGTCAGAACAGTGTTTGTAAAAGGCATCTAGGTGCATATACAGGATTTATACTGCAAGAGGAAAACTTATCAAGTGTTCTCAGGTACAAATATTGAAAAGCTTCCTAAAAGGTTAACCCCTTTTCTAGATGTCAAGATGTTCTTTTCAAGATTCAGCTCAAAAGTAAATTGCCTATGAATGGGGAAAAAGAGGAGCACAGTCTGACAGAAAACCTTCAAGCATTTTTTTTTTGTCTCTTCAATGCTGCATATACATAAGTAGAAGCACTTAGACATCTCCGTAAAGCCATGCTTATATTACGCCCACTTCTGCCTTCAGCTGTGATTTACTCTGAATCCCGCCTCACTTGCTGTAAAATGCTCTGTCTGTCAGTAACACCTCAGTGAGATCTCCTTAAAGTAAAGCATTCTTGCACCTAGGCTGTTGCTCTGAAAGCTGCCATCTGGTCTAATTCAACTCTATTTTGAGCTCTTGAATCACATGACTTAAATCCACATAAGGGTTGATTGTACATGATTGCCTTTATTGATTCCTGCTTGGGCTAAACTTATTCTCCATCCAACTTTAGCAAGAATTTTCGAATTTCTTTGCTCATTCTCTTCCTCTTGGGTTTCATATCGAATCTTTTCCTCCTCTTCTCTAATTCTGTGTCTACAAAGATATTGAGGAATGGGGTCACGTGGTGATCACCCTGGAAACCTGGTTTCCTCAAACTCTAACATGTCAAAGAACATCTCTCATTGCCCCACCCCTTCTGAGATCCCCCCTTCTGAGATTAACTACCTAACAACTCCCTCATTGCTACCCTACGTCTTAAGATTCCAATTAATGAAATTGGCTTTTTAAAAATTTCTGTCAGACATTCATAGCCTGTCCATTTTTCCTTCATGCTTTTCATGTTTGCTTTCCTCTTGCCATTCATTTTGCTGCCTTCTTCTCGGTACATGTTAGCTTCCTACTATAGTTGAATATTTCTATAGCCAGCCTTCTAACTAGACTCTGGATCAATCCTAATGACACTGATTAGAAACTCCTGGGTGAGCCCAAGGTATCTAATTTTATGAATAAGTCTTCAGTGATCATGAATTACAGCCAATAAATACCATTATTCCTTTCTGGTATTTTAAAATGTTGAATAATTATATCTTTTGCGATCTCCTTATTAAGGGAGAGAGATTCTGAAAGAGTGAAATTGTCCTTATTCTTTTATTCTTTTGCATGTCACATATGGGAGATGTTCAATAAAGGTAACCGAAACAGATCAAGATAATTTAGGGTCCCCTTACCTCAGCACAACTGCTCATGATGCCGCTGCCTCTTCAGCTTCCATTATTGAATTGTTCATTCAAGGTCCCCTTCAGAGCCTACTTTCTCATTGCGTTTATCTCTTATTCACGCTCTTTTTAGCCATGTCCCTGCATTGCACATCATCTATGCCAAGCACTCTAGAACTCAACTTAGAAAAATTCTTTATAAATTAGTCATTTTTTTTTCAAACTAACTTGGAAGGGTTATAATGTGTTCTTCTTCAGTTTTTACAAAGGACTCTAAAATTAGCCTGAACATTCAAACAGTGCTTAATAAATATTTGTTGCTTGCTTTCTCGATGCATACGGCGAGGACTTGCATTTAATTCAATATAATGATCATTTTACTGAATACTAGATATATATGCAAAACATTGCTTCAGGTGTTGTGTTAGTATGAGCACGCCCTTTGAAATGTTTAGAGAGGATTCCAGTGCCAAAAAACAGATGATGTATAAATTAGCCCCCAAAGGGTTTTATCATTAAGAAAATTGTGGTTACCACTGGGAGTTAATCTGTCTGTCTGCTGGAGAGTGTTGCCTTGTCCAACACTTGCAAATAAAGAACATTTGTGAGAACAAATGCTACTGTGCTCGAGTTTAGAGTGACAGTATATTATTTAGGTTGATTTCCATACTCCCAGCTCAAAAGGAATCTCCTAACCAATCACTTACGATGGTCCTTGAAGTAATCATCCATGCTGCCCAAAGAGTTGGCTATTATTTCAAAAACAACGGGATGCAACAAATTCTTTGAATAAGGGGCCCTTCTAAAACTTTTAGTAAGGTACTAGTATTAGAAAATACTGGCGCGTTTGGTGGCTCAGTTGGTTAAGTGTCTGCCTTAGGCTCAGGTCATGATCCCAGAGTCCTGGGATCAAGTCCCACATCAGACTCAGAAGGGAGTCTGCTTCCCCATCCCACATCCCTTCCCTGAGCTAACAGTCTCTTGCTCTCTCTCTCTCTCTCAAATAAATAAATAAAATCTCAAAAAAAAAAAAAAGAAATATTGACATGAGACTGAGAAGAATAGGAACTTAGTCATGATTTTGCTACTTACTGTGTGACATTTCACTTATTGGCAGTGGTTTTCAGTTGCCTCATTTGAAAAGGGAGGGGAGACTGTGAAATATACGACCAGGTATAGATGATAGTGCACTAATCCACCTTCTTATTCAGGTTATACCTCTCACCACACCTATGGACATGTCAGCCAGACTGGAGAAAATATATCTTTTGGCTATTTCCAGGAACCACTAAGAGTCTCCTCCTGGCGAGATTTGGGGGCCACAGGAGTAGTGATGAAAAGTCAGAGGTGTTGGTGCCCATGATTTCACCTTTATGGAGGAATCAATAGCAAAGTGACAATAGTAAAGGTTTCTTTCTTTTTTTAATCTTAGATATATTTATTGTGCAAAACAAGTAAACACAGCAGAGCCCAAGAGATATGATTTCATTTTTATAAACGTACAAAACAGGAAAATTTAAGCTACATGTTGAGACTTCTAGGCTGTAGGGAGAGCTATCAGGAAAAGCCAGTAAACGATGTCCTAAAACAAACAGTATTGGGCACACACTTTTGTGAAGCTACAAAAGATGCAAATAGTGCTGAGTGTCATCCTTCTGGCCATGCAGGATCAGGATGGTTTGTGTGCCTCTAGCCTTTCGGGAAGGTCTGGGGGAAAGGCTATTGCCATGAATGTGTTGGATTCGCTGCTTATGTCTGAGCAGGACGAGGACCATGGAGCCAGTCTCAATTTCCCAAGAAAATGGGAATCGTGATATCTGAAAATAGTAGTATGTAGGGTCACTGTAAGGCTGAAAGAGGACAATAAAATGGCTCTGGCTTGTGCATGCTTTGAAAGTTCAGGTGTCCTTACGGCTTACTGATGGACAAGAAATGAATGATAATGATTAGATAGATAGATTTGCTGGAAAAGATAGTGCTGGTGTTTAAGAGTTTGGAAATGTGTCATTCAGTGATGTATGAGGTTTTCCTGTTATCCCACATACTAGCTGTGTGCTCTTGCTGTCACTGCATATTTATGATTCTCAGTTGCCTATATTCTATAATGCCAGTACTTCAAGGGAAAAATGTAATGATCAACTGTGAAATGGGAGTATAAATTGTAAAGCACTAAGCATTTAGAAATAAGGTTTAAAATATAAATACCACAAAGACAGCAGAAAATAAATTTCATATTAAAGTACAAAGTACCTATATTGCAATATATTTTCTAAAAACAGATTTTTATATACAAATATTACATTTTTACCTTAACCATATTAATAGCTCTGTGTGTGTGTGTGTGTGTGTGTGACATAGATGGTGGGGTATCAAACTATAACAATGTTAGGGAGAATCCCTCCCTAATCCCTGTAATGTATTTGTAAAACTTGTTTCAAAATATGTGTACATACACACATTCATATACAGACACACTCACACACATCAGTTAGTCATTCTTATTTAAAATGTGCTTAATGGGTAATATTTTGTAGTGAATTTAAATTCCATATGACAGCATGAGATTTATCTATGGTGATATTGTAGCTGTAGCTCATTCTTTGTCAGTGTTATACTATAGTACGTGTACAGGGTATGATACAGTATTGTGTTGTATGAAAATATCACACTTTTCTATTGATACACTTCTAAATTTTCCAAAATTTTGCTGTTATTATAATTGCTGCTAAGAACTTCATTAGTATGTCTTTGGAGGCAATGAATTTTTAAATCATATATCCAGGAAGTAGAATTGCAAGCCTTTAGTGTCAAGTCTTCTTAAACTAATAGATATTTCTGGTAATTTTATAGAGCGATATTAGGAATGTATAAAACCAACAGCAGTAGATAGGGTGTCCCAAAGTCCCTGCAGTTTTAAGCAGAATATTTTCTATCAGTTGTGACATATACTTACAAATGCTTGCTATTTTCAGACTTTAAAATTTTATGCCAATGTGATAGGTATGAAATGGTATCTCATGGTATTAATTTCCATTTCACTAGTAAATAGTAAGATTGATCAACTTTATATATTTATTGTTTTTCTCTTTTAAAGATTTATCTTATTTATGGGAAAGAGAGAGCATGTGTGCGTATGTGAGTGAGTGGGGGAGGGGCAGAAGAAGGAGAAGGAGAAGAGCAAGACTCCCTGCTGGGCACAGAGCCCAACATGGGGCTGAATCAAGACTCTAAGATCATGACCTGAGTGGAAACCAGGAGACTGATGTTAAACTGACTGAGCCACCCAGGCGCCTTACTGTTTTACTCTTTTATATAGAGCTTGTTTTTTTCTAATTTTATGATTTGGTTTTTGTTTATAACTACTTTATTTGTCCTAGATCCTAAACTTTTTGTAGTTTACATGTGTTATAAATTAAGTCTTCCAACACTTGAATTGCTTTTTCATTGTCTTTAAGTTTGGTTCATGGAAATTTTTGCTTATAATTGAATATATTAATATTTTCCCTTTTGGTTAATACTTTCATGTTTTTCGTGAGAAATCATGTCCTACTTTATGATGTGAAAGGCATTCTCTTATATTGTATTCTAATTCTTTTATAGTTTTTATTTTACTATTAGAACTCTATAGAAAATGGATTTTTGAAATTGCTGCTAGAAAGTTTCATTATTTTCTACAGGGTTAATTTATAATTTATTGGCTATTTCTTCTTCTCCTATTATTTTCAGTTGCCACTTTTCTCAATTTTTTTAAATTTATTTTCAGCATAACAGTATTCATTATTTTTGCACCACACCCAGTGCTCCATGCAATCTGTGCCCTCTCTAATATTTGTCTATCGTCTGAGAGTCTTAATTACCCAATCTCTGTCTTGATATTTATTTATTTATTTACTTATTTTTTTAAGTCTGTGTTGATATTTAGAAAAGCACATTTTTCTACCTTCTATTCTTCCAGTGTGATTTGGTTATTCTTTATCATTGCTTTTTTATCTAAACTTTAGAACCAGCATGTAAAACTCCATGCAAGATTCTTTTGGGACTTTGATTGGGATTACATTAACTCTATACATTTATACATTAATGGGGGTGAACTATTTGAAATACTAAGTCTTCCAATTCATGAATATGATATATCTGTCTTTTTGTTTCATTTAAAAAAAACACTGGAGGGGGCGCCTGGGTGGCTCAGTGGGTTGAGCTGCTGCCTTCGGCTCAGGTCATGATCTCAGGGTCCTAGGATTGAGTCCCGAATCGGGCTCTCTGCTCAGCAGGGAGCCTGCTTCCCTTCCTCTCTCTCTGACTGTCTCTCTGCCTACTTGTGATCTCTCTCTGTCAAATAAATAAATAAAATCTTTAAAAAAAAAACACTGGAGAATTATCAGTCACTTGCATGTTTTTGTCTAAGTATGTATTCCTTCTCTTTGTATTGAATGCATTATTTTAAATTGATAGATTTTAGAAATTAGTTTTTCAGGTTAGAGTGACAACAATTTTAATCCAATTTCCTAGTTTTAGAATGTAAATTCATGTTCCATTCATGGGAAAAAAATGTCTTCCTATTTAGTTTCTTTCTGATGTCTTCCAATAAGGCTAAAAAAAAAAATTTGTGACTATTTTGCATATAGTCTCTTAAACTTTATTTATAACTTATTTATTAAATAACACATTCAACAAATGATATTTTAATTATATTTTTTCTAGGTGTTCATTGCTGTCATGTACAAGGGCAACCAACCATAGAGTATTACTTCTGATTCTAACAATTCTTATAAACTTTCTTATGAACTCAATCACTTATTGAAGACATTTTTTTTAGTTTTCTATGTATTCAGTTATATTCCATTCAAACAATTTTAGGTGTGTTTGCTCCTTTGAAAACTTCATACATTTTTCCCCTGTATTTTTGTACTAGTTAGTCCTTCTAAGATAATATCAGCTAGACGTGGTTATAGCAGATATATTTTTTTTCTTGATTTTAAAGGGAATGCTTTAATCAAGCCTTCATTTAGTACAACGTATATTTACATGTGTGTACGTGCACGAGTCTGTGTTGTCACAGGTCTCTGAATGGCAACCTGTCTATAGGCCCCTACGTGATGTGATTTTTATTATAGTCAGGCCATATGATAATCCTTTTCTCTGTTACTATCGTGTACTCACCTCACTCCTATTAGACTTTACATTCACATATTTAACCAAAAGTTCTGTGTTTTTTCCTCAATTTATACTTCCCTGAATTACTAATACACTTTATATTAAGTGGGAAGAAGCCAGTGGAAAGTAGAAATACTAAGGTTTAAGTGTACAAAGCCATGTGGCGGTGAACACCACGTCAATGTGATGTGACAGAAAATTGTGCCACTTCACAGGCTGCTGTCAGATAACCACACTGAGGTTTTGCCAAATGATGAGCATGATTTGCCCTCAAATGAAAAGTCAGAGTCTCAAATAAAATAAAACTAGTGACAAGTCAATCATTAATTAAAGTTCCAGAAGCTTGATTTTAACAAGCAGCTAAATGCTTGTTAAACTCACTAGGGTTCAGTCTACACAGGCCAAGTGATATGGGAAGGTGGCACGGCATAATTCAGTCAGTAAATTTACATATCCTCGCATGGATTACATGGATTCCAGAAATGGTCATTAAGATGTGGAAAATACCACGGAGGTCATGCGGTCCAACCTTTCATCTCACGGAAGAAGCGATCTCCTGCAGTCACCACTCTCTTAATGATGTTTTTTTTCTATTCTCTTCTAACTCGGTGGACGCAACCAGCTTGTGGAAACTTCATTTTCAGTTGCAAGGGAAACAGACAATGTGTGGTTCTTCTCCTTCAAGGAATCAGCTTCCAACTCTGTATGAGGAGTGTACCCAGAACAGGAAGCTCTAAAGAGACAAAAGAAACAGAAAGGAAGGTAGAAAAAAGTAAAAGTGAGGATACAAGAGTTTGGATTGGTGGCTGGAGCCAAGAGGACAGCTACAGAGTGTGCCTGGGGTGGGGGAGTTTATTATTCCCATATCAATGCCCAGTTTCCTCATTCTGAATGATCACTGTGCTGTACATCAAGAAAGAGCATTACACAGAGCTGGGGGAATCATATATCCACGTAACGTGACATGTGGATTGAACTCAAGCTAAAGGCACCAGGTTATGAGAGATAGCCCCTATAAGAGAATACATAAAGAAGATGATTTCACGGACTTCTGAGCTCCAGTTTTTTCATCATTCACTTTCTCATAGGTATGTGTCGACAGTGGATAACCTGCAGGATGGTTTTCTTTATAGACTCCAGTTTTCATCAGCATGAAAAATGTTAACTTTTCGACTTTTGGGGCTCTTTCTATGGTGTACTCTATGGTAAATCAATATCCAATGTGTTAAAGTCACATTTTTATCCTAGAGAATTCTGTAAATATGGTAATAATTTATAGGTCGAATTAAAATGTGAAAAACTGCCAGATTGTTTCCAGAGTAGCTGTATCATTTTGCTGGGGACATGAGGGGATGGGGGGGTGACTACAAAAGGTCAGCAGGGTATTGGAACTGTTCCGTATCCTGTTGGTGGTGGTAGTTAACAAGAATATGTGCACACGTTAAAACTCATAGAACTGTACATAAAGAAGTCAATACTGTTTACTATGTGTAAACTTCCATAAATTAATAAAAAGCATATTCATTTTCAGATAAAAAGCCTGCCAACATTCTTGGGGAGAAAAAGATACTTAAGAATGTTTCCAGTATGTTAAGAATGTTCACTTTTGAGTAAAACAAAACAAATCACTGTCTGGGAAGCCATTGATTTTATTTTCTTGCTCCTTATCTTTTGCACTCATCTATTTTAAGTTTTTATTTTGAATTCTTTTCTACCCCCTTTTAATTCTAATTCTGAATTTAAATCCTGTATGCTTTTAAATTTCCATTTCTACCGTTTCTGGAAGGTACAGAATTATTCTACAATTGTGGGCAGTGCTCATTTGATCATTCAATGATAGGTATGGCAGTTTTTCCATGGAATAGTATCCATGTGCTGGCCATAACAGAATGTGAATGATGGTCATAGGTAATGGAAAGGAAACTCATTGGAAAAACATGTTTTAAATATAAGTTGTTTGCATTAAGGTCCATAGAAGACAATGCATGTATACATTTAGGCCATCTTTATTGCAGTGATAATTGTTGCCACATTGTCCGTGTACTATAAAAACAGTATGTCACATCTACCCTGTTCCTTTAGTAATGATTCTAATGCAGTGTGATAAAAACACATGCTGTGTCATATGTTATATGTGATGTATTCCTAATTGGACATTTGTAAGATGTTTAATAATGACTGAAGCTCCACTGTGTCTAATATATTATGGAATAAATGTGTCAAAAACCAGTGGTATGCTCTAAAACTTTATTTTAAAAGAGACAGATCATACAGCTCAGATGCTGCTGTTTGTGCCTGATTTGGGAAACAACAGAGTTCAAGTAGCAGATGATGAAAATCATGCAACTGGGATATTTTCTCCCTTTAGAACAAGAGTTAAAAAAATGTTAATCTGGTTCTCTGCCATTTTTGCAGCTCACTCTGCCTAAACTGACTTCAAATGGAGTTACATGGATCAAATAGGCTAGTGTCACCATTTGATGGTCAGAAAGCAGATTTTCTTAAAAAATCTAATCTGTGACTAAAAATTGTTGCTACATAAAGGGAAGAGCCTGCCCTGTTGGTACCCACTCGAATTCTTGGGCTGATACAGGATGGGCAGACCACCCCATAAGGAAGCCATAGGGAAACCTCATTAAGCCAAGGGATGGCATGTGTCACTGTCAGTAGCTTCATTAAATTCTTCTAAAGATGTAAAAACATAATGAACATTTTAGGAACAAATCTGTAATAAAAGATGAAATAAGATACACTTGGATGATAATATTTATATCCTGTCTGATTTCTAGACAAATGTATTTCTAGCTTCTGATTTGGAACAGCTCTTGAAGTTTCATTTCTTCATTCATTCACCAAATATGTATTCAGTGCTTTCTATGTCATAAGCATTATACTAGGCCCTGGAAAGACACCAGTGATCTAGTTGTACTTTTAACCAAAATTCTTCACTTCTGGAAAAAAGTCTTAGTTCCCTGAATTTGGTCATCAAGACTGTGGCATTTCTCTTCTATGAATATATGAATCTATTTGTGCTTTCAATGTGTTCATGAATACATTCAAAATTTATTTTCAGAATATGGTTACTGAGCCTCCGCTTAAAACAGGAGCTAATTTTTTTAAAAAATCAAGCCCTTCTAGAGCTTTCTATAGATTGTATTCCATCTCTACATCCATTCCTTGATATTGACTCTGAAGTGATACTTGTGCTCTATGTCCCCATTTTTTGAGTGGGGGGGCAGATAATTACATGCTTTCTTCTGGCTAACCAATTTCTGCCACTAATGTTATGAATGTTTCTATTTACCTACCTTTCTCCTGACATTCCTGGGTTCAAATCTTGCACATAGTCAATACCAAATCTTAAGAAAAACTTGACTCAACTTTTGGTTAAATCAAGCAACTCTACTGGGTAAATCAATGTTGCTCAGTTGCTGCAGTGATATCTATCTAGGAACTCAGGTTTCCAACTGAAATTATATTTTTCATCACCTTTTTTTTCTCTGAATCTGAGGGAAAGTTCTGAGAATAAATGCTGTCAAATCATCATGTATTCATCTTCATCTCTGTCCTTCCAATATACACAAATACAGTACTCTTCTTCAGATATTTTCATTTAAACATACATGCAAAAATGTCTTCAGACATAATAGAATATGTATTACCTAAAGAAATAAAACATCTCTCTCAAAGTTTTATTCATTAAAGTTTTCATAAGACTTTACATTTAAAATTTTGTAGTATTTTAAGTAATTTTCCACATTTTATTTTAAGAGTGTCATGGTTATTCTTTCCTATTTTTCTTAAAATTCAGCATTTTGATGAGAAATTTTTTGGGTGGAGTTCATTTACTTCAAAATGAAATGTATCAATACTGTTACTTATTCACATCTTTATGTGTTAGTGCTAAGGATGTATTTTAATTTTTTTTTTTAAATTAAGGGACAACTGTTCTCTAGAGGCGGCCCTATCAAATACTCCTCTCTGTATGCTACTTCAGACTCAATGATAAGAAAGCAAAACAATGAGTGTTTAGGGTTTAATTTTTAATAAAAAAGTTCCCCAAACTCAATTAAATTCTTACTGAATGAAAATAGCAAATTTCATTTGAGGGAAAATGAAATATATTAAACCCCAGAAGCAGCCACAAATGTCTAATACATTGGATAACAAGGATTAGAACACTGGTTTGGGATTGTATGCCTTCATTTGGTTATTAGACGTTAAGAATGGGATTTTAGGAAGCTCTCCTAGATGCATTAGTCCCAGTAAAGTACTTACCAGATAATTCATTATGTCTTTTTTTTTTAGGGGGGAGGGGTTGTAATTTAGAAGAATGCAATTAAAACGGAACTTGATAATTAATTCTGAACTTGTGAGAACTAGTTCCAGAGATTATGACTATAATGCTGTGTAGTCACTGATATAAATATTCATGAGGTTTCATTGTTTTATGGTTTTCTCAAGCACACAGCTTATCTGAAGAAGTAAAATTAAAGTACCATTATTTAACATTACAATGCAAATAAGAATCAATGAAGAAAGAACAGTTAATTCACTAGGGAATGTGAATACATGTGAATGTGATTACATGTAGGCACACGTAGAGACTATATCATGTATGTACAAATAAAATGAACATATGAATTAGAAGACTGGGAAGAAAGAAAAGGAAAAGTGATATGGGTAAACAATTTTGGATCTTAATCTGGTCAACACTGGGTGAGTGAGATTCATTGAAATCGACTTAACCTACCACCAAAAATCAATCAACATATAAAACTAATTGTGTGCAGCAGAAGAGAGAATGAGAAAATGGTCTTTCTTACTCTATTTCCATCTTTTACTGAGCCATATGCCATCATATCTGACCTTGAAACAGATTCATCTATAACATGAAATTTTCAAGTAATCTGATAGAATAAACAGGGTATGATGAATGGATGAATGGATGGAAACTACAAAGGGAGCAGTAGTCAGAAAGCAGCCAGCTAGGAAGATTAAATAGGTGGAAGAAGGGAGTGTGGTTTCTGGATCACAGTTATCAATGTGATTTAATTTAATTTTAAAAACTCAGCCTTAATGGGATTCTTATAATCACTATTTGTTTATATCCTCAAACTTGATGAAGAAAGAATCAGCACAAACAGTATATTCACTGAAAACTTTATACAAATTTGAGGAAGATTTAAGCCTTCCATACTAGTATGCTCTCAGTTCATTTATTGTTAAGCACCACAAAGTCAAATTCAGTATTATGTGATTAAGCTGCATCTGTCTCCATGCAAGCACTCACCATATTTCTTTAAGTTCAGCAGGTGTTTTGCAAAGAATCTAAAGGATTTTGCACAAAATTAGTGCCTATAATAAAGCAATGCTGATGAAGAGACAGCTTTTTATATCACTGATATATTATAGTTTCTTTCTAATAAATGTCGTTGCTAGATATTTCAAAACCTGAAACAGATTTGCTGACTGCACTGTTTTGAAGCATATTTGCTATGCCTTATTGCTAAGATGTTCTTTTATAGACATACAGTTTAGAAATTTTATTTGACACTGTTGACTGCTAAATTAGCAGCTTTTCAACTTTGCAAGACTTCTGTCACACAATTGAGATAAAAGGTAGGATGCACCTCTTTTGCAACAATCTTTTCTGGCACTGTCCTAAGGCAATTTGAGATGTATTAATTGAGGCCCTAATCTGAGAAACAAGTAAAAACAAGGTTTATTTGCTACTTTATTTTTTCCCCAGGTTCTCTCTTCCTTGCTCTGTTTTTCTCTTTCTCTTTTATATACACACAAAACTTATGAAGAGTCAAACTATAAATACATAGATATAAATACAAAGATATTTTCATTTTTAATCACCTGAATTTGATGGCTTAAAGCTAAATGCATTCTTCAACTGGAAAGCTTATTGGAGAGCTCTTTTGGCCTCCAACTGTTAGCATGCTGCCGTGTTCTCTGGGTTGATACACTGGTGGTATTCTGGTGGTCTTTTTGGGAAGATTTACTCTCTTGGTTAGCGCTCTGGGTTAGTGAATTTTACATATCACAGTGTCAATGCCTCAGCAGATAATCTGAATTTGCTATTACATTTTCTACGGGCACCAAAAAGACTCAGGTCTCAATTCCAACCACAGATCACAGTGCTAACACAGGTATCCTTACAATAAAGATAATAAGGCAATAAATAGACAAAAGGGGACTTCAGGCCAAGTTATGAAGGAGCCCTAATCTGTGCGGTAAGGCACCAGCGTGGAGAGAGACTGACCCCTTGCTCCTAACCATAGCCCAGTTCTCTCACCCAGAACAGGGGGCAGAATATAAATACCATAAATCCTATTCAGTCATCTTTAAAATCTAATTCTTTGAGAAAGCTTGGTGGTGGTGAAGAGAGCTTTGTCCAAAAATCTACATCAATTCAAAACAGTATCTAGTTATTAACTGTATATCTACTCTTACTATAAGTGATCATGGGGAGGGCTAATAAAAGTATGAATGGTTTCTGTTGCCAAAGAACATGTAGTCCACATCAGCGTTAAAGTTACACATGAAAAAATAAAACACACTTGAAGGGGGTTAAGTGCTGACTGACAAATACTAAGTTTAGGTACCATTCAATTTCAGAGAAAGAAAAAGTCAAATATTCATGTATGCAGAGTCTATATACATGGAAAGGTAAGAAGGGATATGAGCAGAAACAAAGTTGAACAGAAACAATGTTAACATCTTCAAAAAACTGCTCTTTATGTTATGTATATATTTTATAGTTATAGTCAGTAAGAAAAAAAAGAGTCGAATTTTCTAATTCCCCCTGACTCAGAAGTGGATCTCTAGAAAAGATTTTTTTTTTTTTTTTTTTTTTTTTTGGTTATAAGTCAAATCACAATGTATTAAAATGTGTCGAGTGTGGCTAAAATAGTGCTTACAGGATAATTTATACCAGTAAATGTTTATATTAAATGCAGTAGAGATCCCAAATCAATATTTTAAGCATTGACTCTAACAAACAAGGAACAAATTAAACAAAAGTAAGCAGAGGAGGTATATGATAATAAGAACTGAAATTAATACACACCAAAAAAAAAAAGAAAGAAAGAAAAAGAAAATGGGAAAAACTAGAAATGAAACCAAAATCTGTTTTTTAAAAAAATCACTTAAATTGAAAAAATTACATAAAAAAACAGGAAAAAAAATGCACAGATAACCAATATCAGGAATAAATGAAGAGTCATTAGAGATCTTAAAGATTTAAAAGGAAACATTATCAAATTTAAGCCAATACATTTAAACTTGATTGAAATAGATTCCTTGAAATTACAAATTACTGAATTGCAATCAAGAAGAAATAAACTTTACATTCCCATATCTATTTTAAAAATTGAACTTATAATAAAATATCTAATCACAAAGAAAAATCTAAGCTCATACAGATTTGCTTAGAAATTTTATAGAACATTTAATGAAAAGATAAAACCAATTCTACACAAATTCTTCCAGAAATATAAAACAGGAAATTTCTCAATTCATTTTATGAGGTCTGCCTTCCTCTGATGCCTAATGATACCACAAGAAAAGGAAACCCATAAACATAACCCCCAAATCACTAACAAAACATTAGCAAGTAGAATCCAGTAATATATAAAAATAATAATTTATCATAATCAAGTGGTTTTTAACATGGAAATGCAATGTTAGACCAAAATTAATCAACGCAATTTTCCATATCATCAATATAATAACAAGAAAACATAAAGTCATCTTAGAGGCAGAAAAAAAATTCCACAAATAAACATTTAAGATAAAAGAGTATCAGCAAATATCAGGAATTATGGGGAATTTTCTCAAGGCATTTCCATAAACCCTGTTGCTAAGCCTTATACTTAATGTTGAAGAATTGATTCTTTCTTCTTAAGATAAGGAAAAAGCAAAAAATGTCTATCCACATCATTCTAATTCAAAATGTGGAGGTTCTTGTCTGTGCAAAAAGGCAAGAAAAAGACATAAAAGGCATATTGATTGGACAAAAATTAAAAAATGATCTTTATTTGCAGACATGATTATCTAAGTAGATAATCCTCCAGTATCTCTCCCAAAAAACTACTAGATCTAATAAGCAGGTTTAGCAAGGTTATGGGCAAGAAGGATGTGTGTGTTATAGATGTGTGTGTGAATATATACATTATATATGTAATATATTATAAATACATATAAATTTTTCTTCTTATGCCATCAGACAATTTTTGAAAAAAGTTAGTACTATTTTTAATAGCATCAAAAATATGACACAAAGAAATGGAAAAATGTTCCATGCTCCTGGATTGGAAGAATAAATATTGTGAAAATGTCTATGCTACCTAAAGCAATCTACACATTTAATGCAATTCCTATCAAAGTACCATCCATCTTTTTCAAAGAAATGGAACAAATAATTTTAAAATTTATATGGAACCAGAAAAGACCTCGAATAGCCAAAGGGATATTGAAAAACAAAGCCAAAGTTGGTGGCATCACAATTCCGGACTTCAAGCTTTACTACAAAGCTGTCATCATCAAGACAGCATGGTACTGGCACAAAAACAGACACATAGACCAATGGAACAGAATAGAGAGCCCAGAAATAGACCCTCAACTCTATGGTCAACTAATCTTCGACAAAGCAGGAAAGAATGTCCAATGGAAAAAAGACAGCCTCTTCAATAAATGGTGTTGGGAAAATTGGACAGCCACGTGCAGAAAAATGAAATTGGACCATTTCCTTACACCACACACAAAAATAGATTCAAAATGGATTAAGGACCTCAATTTGAGAAAGGAATCCATCAAAATCCTTGAGGAGAACACAGGCAGCAACCTCTTCGACCTCAGCCGCAGCAACATCTTCCTAGGAACATTGCCAAAGGCAAGGGAAGCAAGGGCAAAAATGAACTTTTGGGACTTCATCAAAATCAAAAGCTTTTGCACAGCAAAGGAAACAGTTAACAAAACCAAAAGACAACTGACAGAATGGGAGAAGATATTTGCAAACGACATATCAGATAAAGGACTAGTGTCCAAAATCTATAAAGAACTTAACAAACTCAACACCCAAAGAACAAATCATCCAATCAAGAAATGGGCAGAGGACATGAACAGACATTTCTGCAAAGAAGACATCCAGATGGCCAACAGACACATGAAAAAGTGCTCCATATCACTCGGCATCAGGGAAATACAAATCAAAACCACAATGAGATATCACCTCACACCAGTCAGAATGGCTAAAATCAACAAGTCAGGAAATGACAGATGCTGGCAAGGATGCGGAGAAAGGGGAACCCTCCTACACTGTTGGTGGGAATGCAAGCTGGTGCAACCACTCTGGAAAACAGCATGGAGGTTCCTCAAAATGTTGAAAATAGAACTGCCCTATGACCCAGCAATTGCACTACTGGGAATCTACCCTAAAGATACAAACGTAGTGATCCAAAGGGGCACGTGCACCCGAATGTTTATAGCAGCAATGTCCACAATAGCCAAACTATGGAAAGAACCTAGATGTCCATCAACAGATGAATGGATCAAGAAGATGTGGTATATATACACAATGGAATACTATGCAGCCATCAAAAGAAACGAAATCTTGCCATTTGCGACAACATGGATGGAACTAGAGCGTATCATGCTTAGCGAAATAAGTCAAGCGGAGAAAGACAACTATCATATGATCTCCCTGATATGAGGGAGTGGTGATGCAACATGGGGGCTTAAGTGGGTAGGAGAAGGATCCATGAAACAAGATGGGATAGGGAGGGAGACAAACCATAAGTGACTCTTAATCTCACGAAACAAACTGTGGGTTGCTGGGGGGAGGGGGGTTGGGAGAAGGGGGGTAGGGTTATGGACATTGGGGAGGGTATGTGCTTTTGGGTAAATTGGAAGGGGAGATGAACCATGAGAGACTATGGACTCTGAAAAACAATCTGAGGGGTTTGAAGTGGCAGCGGGGTGGGAGATTGGGGTACCAGGTGGTGGGTATTATAGAGGGCACAGCTTGCATGGAGCACTGGGTGTGGTGAAAAAATAATGAATACTGTTTTTCTGAAAATAAATAAATTGGAAAAAAAAATATGACCCAGTTAAGGTCATGTTAAGGATGAATTTAGTTAGTTAAGGATAAATTTAGCAAAATATGTGCAGTGTTTCTTTTTTTTTTTTTAAGATTTTATTTATTTATTTGACAGAGAGAGTGAGTACAAGCAGAGAGAAAGGCAGAGGGAGAGGGAGAAGCAGGCTCCCGCTGAGCAAGGAGCCTGATATGTCAGTCCCAGGATCCTGGGATCATGACCTGAGCCAAAAGCAGATGATTAACTGGACTGAACCACCCAGGTGCTTTTGCATTTCTATAATGAAAACTCTAGAACACTGATAAGAAAAATTAAGACGTAAATAAACATAGAGATAACTAAGCTTATGGTCTGCCAGGTTCTAATGGCAAATATGTCAGTTCTTCCAAAATTGATTTCTATGCTTAATGCAATCCCAAATATAGTCTCATCAAGCTTTGTGGAGAAATTCACAAATTTTAAAAATAATAATAAAAAATTTATTAATAAAAATAAAATTTTTATTAACAGCAAAGGAACTAGAATGGCTGAAATAAATTTGAAAATAAGTTGCTATCATTACTCAAAAACAAAACAAACTAAATTTTTTCTCTCCTGAAGTGTTGCCTCATAGTTTGGCTGATAGGCCAAAATAACAAAAAACCAAAACCTTCAGAAACATTATTTTAGGTTGCTGAGTTATAATTCAAGTTGAATTCATATTCTTGTTGGATTTCGTACATGAAAGCTAAAAAGTTGATTAGAAAAAAAGTATAAATCTAAATACTGGAAGAGGACTGTTTGAAAGGATTTATATGATTTTTTTTATTTATATGATTTTTATTATATGATTTTTTTTATTAACCCCCAAACCCCACCGAGTTCCCACAGCTAGCAGAATCAGCATCAGTCCCTTTGCCTTTTCTGATATAGCAAGTCCTAGAACTACATGGTCTTATTTAGTCACTTTTAATGGGGTTGCCAGCTCCTTTTAGAGCCCCCATCACCCTCCCAGTGAAGAAGACACATGACTAGGGACAGATCCCTAAATGCCTACCGCCAACTATAAGGTCAAACTTGAGAGGAGACAGCTTTTTCACAAAATTAATGCTAGTTTTGCTAATTTAGTTACTTAAGAAAGGTGTGGGGGGAAAATGTGCCAAGGGTAGTATACATCTAAGAAAGAAGGACATGGTCAGGACAAATTTACTGATGTGAGTATTCTTAGCAGAGATTCTGAGGAATATGTGAGCACAAACATGGCAAAATGTAACCCCCTTTTCCTTTTCTCAGTCAGTTTGTTTACAATTTGGTGGCCTCAAGTAAATTAATATGGAACACATGTATTTCTTCATTTAATACAGAGGAAGAAATCTGAAGATTTGGGTAGACAGAATTTATAATGTATGACCATCTTCTTGATTACTTCTCCAATAGAGCCCAGACTGTGTTCTCTTCACCATGGTATTGGAAAATACCTCAAAAAGAAGCCCCAGCATCAGTGAAATGACTGGAGTAGTGTTGGGAAAGGCCACTGAGAGGATGTGATTGCCGGTTGAACCAAGAGCTGGACCTGAGCAGTCAGAGGCTCCTCATCCTCTCCCTTGTCCTTGGAGTGTATGTCTGCCCACCGCTCCCATAGCAGGAGGAAGTGTTTTCAGAACACAGCCTTGAGAGGGCAGTGTGTTGAGACTGTCTGGACACAACATGTGACTGAACTCACTGAAGCCTTCTTTACAAACTTTTTAAAATTCTAGTAAGAGGGTGAGGATATCTACTTGTCTTGAAGGCACCCAAGACAGCCTTACAAGTTAACTTGTTTATTAAACCTGCCATCTGGCAATCTGCCTCTTTCCTTAGTTTCTCCTTGCCCTCCATGTATGGGGGCCAATTTCAGATTTTACCTGGGAAACTCCTCAGATTGAAAATCAACAAGTAACTACTTATAGACTGAGGGTGAATGTGAGAAATATGGCCACTGATTTGAACTCAGTTACTTCAGGGAATCCGAGGGAACCCTGGGTGGCTGAGACTAAGTGACAGCACCAGGTGGGCATGGTTAATAAAAAAGGTCACTGGTAGGAAGAGGATATCAAAGCAGACTGATCTTTTCACAATGGCTAACTCATGAAGTTCCCAAAGCAAAAAAGAAATGGCCATGCCACTTAATGCCTACTTGATTTGTATTATGGACAGAATTTTGTGTCTCCCCAAAATTTCTATCTTGAAACCCAAACCCCCGATGTGATGGTATTGGGAAGTGGAGCTCTTGGATGTGATTAGGATTAGATAGGGTCATGAAGATAGAGCCCTCATGAATGGGAATAATGCCCTTATAAGAATTATAAGAAAGCTTGCTTTCACTCTCTGCTCTCTGCCACACGAGGACACAATGAGATCATAATCAGTGAATCAGGAAGCAGGCTCTCACCAGACACCACATCTGCTGACACAGTGATAGGGGACTTCCGGCCTCCAGAATTGTGAGAAATAAATATCTGTTGTGTTAGCCACCTGGTTTGTGATATTTTGTTATAGCAGCCAGAACTAAGAAAATCTGTGTAAACAAAAACTTCTATGTCTATTGAACAGAATCCTTTATTGAGCTCATATGGTAGAGAATATGGCTTCTTATCCAATATTCAGTCCTGAGTCAGTTCACAGACCCAAAGCTTCTTGAATTAAAATAAGACTAAGTTTCTTTGAGGAAGTGTCACACTTTAATCTTCCTAACTTTCCCCAAGATAACCTTTAACAAATAGACATTGATTGGGAAAAGGGAAACCCCCAGACCATTTGGGTATTTGGAGGCACTTGTTCTGAACTAACTATAGTCTTCAGGGACCTAGTAAGCCACTGGAAATCCTCTGTCAGACGTGATTGAGTGATGAATTAGATGTTGCCCTGAATTCACCTCACAGGAGACATAGTCAGAAAAGCAATTCTGTGGTTATTTCACCAGTTTTTAAGAAAATTTTTCCATAAAGACTGAGACAAACCAAACTCCAAAAAATCTGTTTGATCAAGAAATTCAAGTACTAGCAAAGCTTCTCAGAAATACAGATCTAGATATAGATAGATGGGTACATGTATACATATGCAGCTTAGTTTTCATCATGAAATATGGATGGAAATTGGAGGCAAAGTAGAACTTCCCCAATTTTATTTGATTTTGCTCTTTCTGTTAAAAAGAATTATCTTCTGAGTCATCTCACTGGAGGGGAGCAAAATTAGAGTTTTCAAGCATTAGATATATGATTGGTAGGAATGACCTTTGGGGTTCCTGCCAATCCTGAGATTTGATGACTTTATGACTACAAAATTATCATAAAACTTCACCTCCATTTTTTATTCATTCTGCCCTCTGTTCCCCTTGTCACTGTTTCCTTTCTATTTTGTTTTCAGCAAGCCTTCTGAGAAATCTGTTTTGGTTCATTTATTCTAGACATTCAAATTTAAGATTTGACCTCTCACACAGTGGTTACCAGCCTATAGTGGTGCTAAATTATTTCATTTCTGATTTGATTTCATCTTATATTTCCCAAGATAGACCCACAGAACTCTGTTTTCATTGACTTACTAACGTATTTAAAAATACATGTATTTATTATGTGTCTAGGGTGAACAAAGCATTATAGGAATAGGAGGGACTTGGAGAAATAATATCATGCCTTTTTCCCTCAAACCAGATTGCCTATATCTCATTATCTAGAGGATCGGCTTCTGATTATTCCTGAATAGTATTCTGTAATTCCTCTAAATACCATTCCTAAATATAACTTATAATGCTTTATAAATTCATTTAAATTTGAAACTGCAAATGATATTACATCTCATCTAATACAATTCAGTTTTTTTCATTAAAAAAATCAAAGTCCAAGTATATAAAATCTTCAGAGTCAATCTACCGGAACTCTTTTTTATTGTGTTCCATGAACATGAAGGCAGAGAATGGAATTGTCATGAAGGCAGAGAAGTGTCTTTTCATCCAGTTATATAGAGTTAATCTAGAAAATATGAGCATAGAAGTGAGGGTACTGACATACTGCTTGCTGCTTATTTCTAGCTTCTGGAACAATCCTCTAAATCAATGTTTTCCAAAAGCCTGCCTGCTGATTAATCTCAAGAGAATCATCTGCAGACTTAACAAAAGCTCAAGATTCATGGATCTTTTTGCAAGAAGTCTGTTGCATAATGTGTGTGGTTAGACTTTGGAATCTCTATTTTCACCTTTTTTGCCCCTTTTTTCACCATCACTGTGAAAGAGACGTTCAAAATTCATTTTACTTTTTCACACTTCTCTTACAATATTATTGTTTTGACAGTTTAGAATTTTTAGTTTCACACTATTCTTGAATCACTTCAGGAATCCTTACTTAAACTTCCTAATACAATTGTCTTTCATATTATCTGTATTCACTTAGATTTATTATGCATTTCTCAGTGTTAATTCTTACATTGAGACTTTTGTTCTCCCTCAGACTTTTACTCTGATTTATTTTTGTTTGCTCACAGTTTTTCTTTTCTTTTTCTTTTTTTTTTGAAACCATTTTCTTTATTCATGATACCGTGTGGATAGTATCTGAGTCCAGAATACCTTTATTTTGTCCAGAATTTTGGAACCTGAATTTCTTCAAAGCCCCCCTATTGATTTTAATTTGCTGCTACATTTGGGAACCAGTTGTAGATCCTCTGACCCATAGCACAGTTTCAAATCTCAGGTGCTAAAACCCTACCTAAGAATAATTACCCACTCTACTCTCCTCTTTGTTTCTCATGTAAACTGCTATTGGTAGTCCATTAAAGGCTGAAAATTGAAGTCCAATGAACAACTATACCTTTCTTAGGCATGTGTTTAATGTTGCTTGGATTGCAAATTATCTCTGACAATGTGTTAATCTTGTTACTATAACTGTATGGTGAAACTCTTGAGAACAGGGATTGTGCTCTCCCACTGTGGCTAGTATGGCGGCTTATTAAGAGTGTGGTTCCTTAGAGTTTAGAAATTTGTGTGGAAATGTATTGAGTAAATCTTCTTTACTTATCATGTTGTTGTAGAACACAAAGGTATCTGCCATCTCCCAGAAATTGGCCAGTTGGAGTGCTCCAGTTATTCTAGTCTCCTTCTTATTCTATTCTCCAAAGTAGTATTTGTACCAATGGGAAAGGACACCCCATTTTCTTCATGAAGACCATATGCCTGTTCAATGATTATCCTTAGGGCGATCTTGAGAGGAAGCTCTTTCCATGTTCAGAGTCAGGTTAAAAGTCTTGCCAGTACCACCTTGGAGAGAGCAAAAGGGACTTGGATTGAGCTACTGAATGTATGATATTCGATGATGTCTGGAGTTCAAGAAGCTGGATCCACTCTTTGTTTTTCATATTCACATTTATGACTATGATGTTTTAAATAACTACTTTTGATGTTATAATTATATAAGCAATAACTAAAGAAGATCATCCTGAAAAAGATTCTAAACCTTATGGGGATGACTAAAGACCTAATTTCCAACAAATTTGCCATCTCCCTTCAATATAACTGCTGTGACCAGTGGGTGTACTTCCTTCTGACCCCTAACGCTTTGGGCAGCTTACTTAGCTGCCCCAAGTTTAAGTTCCCACAGGTAAAATGTAGACACTGTGTTCTGTATCCATAAATGAGATAACTAACTGACATACACAAGTGGTCTAGAAAGTTCATAAAAATGTAAATGTATTATAATATGGGTTGATATTAATAATAACAACTATAAATATGAGATAAAGTTAAATATATGTACAGTGATTAAAATAATTATTAAATTATTAAAAATTCAAAAAATAAACTGGGACATTATAGCAAGAATTTTTGGAATCCAATGTCACAGTCATATATATTTTGAACATATATATGACTATTCAAAACATAGGTACTCAGTGATTAATCATCTTTTTTTTTTCTTCTTGGTGGTGCAAAGGGAGAGGGAGAGAGAGAATCTTAAGCAGTTTCCATGCCCGCATGGAGCCTGACGTGGGGCTCAATCTCACACCCCTGAGATCATGACCTGAACCAAAATCCAGAGTCAGACACTTAACTGACTGAGCCACCCACATGCCCCTAGTTTTAATTTTTTATAAAACATCCTATTATTATTAATACATTTTTTTAAAGATTTTATTTATTTATTTGACAGAGAGAGATCACAAGCAGGCAGAGAGGCAGGCAGAGAGAGAGAGGAGGAAGCAGGCTCCCCGCTGAGAAGAGAGCCTGATGCGGGAGTCGATCCCAGGACCCTGAGATCATGACCTGAGCCGAAGGCAGCGGCTTAACCCACTGAGCCACCCAGGCGCCCCTATTATTATTAATACATTTATGTAGTATCCAGTTTTTGATTTTTGGGAAAGGACTAGGACTGGACCCAAGACAAGAGCACAAGTTTTGTATATATGTTTTGTATTAGTTTACTAGGGCTGTATATTAGTCTGCTCAGGCTGCCATTATAACACACAATGGAATAGGTGGCTTAAACAACAGAAATTCATTTCTCACGTTTCTGTAGTCTGGGACATCCAAGATAAAGGTACTGGCAAGGTAGGTTAATTCTGAGGACTCTTCTCTTGGCTTATACGTGGCAACCATCATACGTTGTGCTAACATGACCTCTTTCTGTGTGCTCAGAGAGACGAAACAAGAGCGATCTCTTTGATGTCTCTTCTTATAAGGACATTAATACTGTCAGATCAGGACTCCATCGTTATGATCTCATTTAATCCTAACTGCTTCCTTAGAGGAACCATCACCAAATACAGTCACCTTGGGGATTAGGGATGAAATATTGAATTTTGAGGCGGCATAAACATTCAGTCCATAACAGCCTGCTATTACAAATTATCAGAGACTGGGTGGCTTAAACAACATAAATAGGCTACAAGTCTGGAATTGGCTTTCAAGATCTCTCTCTCTCTCTTTGGCTTGTAGATGGTTGTATTCTCTCAGAATCTTCACACTGGGTCTTCTTTTTGGATGTGTCTGTCTTTAATTTTCTTTTCTTATAAAGATACCATTTACAGGGCACCTGGGTGGCTCGGTGGGTTAAGCCTCTGCCTTCGGCTCAGGTCATGATCCCAGGGTCCTGGGATTGAGCTCCACATCGGGCTCTCTGCTCAGCAGGAAGCCTGCTTCCTCCCTCTCTCTCTGCCTGCTTCTCTGCCTACTTGTGATTTCTGTCTGTTAATAAATAAATAAATAAAATCTTAAAAAAAAAAAAAGATACCATTTACATTGGATTAGTCATAGGGTTAGGGACAACAGTACTGACCTCATTTTAACTTAACTACCTCTTTAAAGACCATATTTCCAAATACAGTCACATTCTGAGATTCTGGGAGTTAGGACTTCAGCGTGTTAATGGGGATGAAGTACAATTAAGCCCATATAATGTAGGAAGCACCCAAGATTTAGAAAGTGCCTTTTTAAAAAAATATTTATTTATTTATTTATTTGAGAGAGAGACAGAGAGTGAGAAAGAAAGAGAGAGAGTCTTAAGCAGACTCCTCACTGAGCACAGAGCCTGATGCAGGGCTAGATGCCAGCTAGATCTTGCAACCCTGACTGAGATCATGACCCGAGTGGGAACCTAGAGCTGGCTGCTTAACCTTACTCTGTCACAGAGGAACCTCAAAAAGTGCTTTTAATATCTAGAGAAGCTTATGATTTATGCCAATCAACAAATACTCAATTGATACATTCCCCCAAAATGACTATTATCTATTTATTTATAAACTAGGTCTCCAAAGGACAGCCATTTGATTAGTGAGCCCATGCTCTAATATTTGCTTTAATGTAATAAAATACATTCTTTAAAAAATATTCATAGTAAATCTATGATCCTCCTTTATAAAAGAGCATGTCTTTTAGTGTCCATCTAACCCTAGTGTGTACAGAGATTCTGGAATAAAATTTTCAAAGGATTGTTCAATAATTTACACTAATCGCTAATTCACACGGCTGTCCCTCTTCTGTTAGTTTAAATAAGTGAAGATATTTTAAATTCCATCTTCCACTCCCAACAAAAAAGCTTTGCCTGCCTTGTGTGCATTCATTCAGTCAGAGAGAAGTTAAACTCACTGGCAGCTTTCTAGCCTCTTTTTTGTATGCAAAGCCGCCTGCATGAGGCTAGTATTATTAAGGTTGAGTTTTGACATTTCAAAGAAACATTGGAAGATTTTGACCTCTTCTTCTGGAATTTGAAAGAGAAAGGTACTGATGAGTCTCTATTCACCTTAGCACGATTCTACTCCCCCGACTAACTAGAGAAAATTTTGGTTATGTGTCTTTTAAAACAAGATTTACTTCCTTTTCTAATTAACTGTCAAGAATAAACAAAAATAGTCTCCTTGATTTTTGCTCTCACAGGTAGGTTTTCTAGCCAGAGGAGCGACTTCACAGGCAAGGTCTCTGCTACTCACCCCTCACCATCATCACCCACAATTAAGACTCATTAAGATTTTCTTCACTTCCATCTTCCAAGGACAAAACTAATGCCAGCTATTACCATTTGTCTTATTCCAATAAGGAAACCTGGCAGGGGGAGGGTTATGCTGAGAATTTTAGAATTTTCTTTAAAATCACAGGGCTAAGAAATAATGAGCTCTTAATTTTCCTTATCATTGTGTGTATGTGTATAATGCTCATTCTCCCAACATTTTATATCCTTTTAGGCAAAGTTCACTTACTTTCCAGTGTGGGCTGGTATAGTTTTATTTTTCCACAGTATTGGGGCAAATGTGTTGCTACTTCTCAGAAACCTTCAATTCACCAGCCTTATGTATAGGAATATCAGTGAGACTGTATGTTCAAGCACGCATATATGTATAGTATTATGTGAGTTTGTATATTCACACACCCTAAGTTCCCTACAAACTAAATCTTTATCAGCCACCAGCTAGAATTAGTGAGAATAGGTGCTTTAAGACATTGTGTCTGCTCTTGTGAGGATCTGACATCATAATTAACTCAATCTTATCTCATTTGAAAGGCAAGAAAACTTTCCAAAGTTTTATCCTATTTACTTCCAGTGGCTTGTACTGTTAACCTGGGAAGATGAAACTCCATGCAGAGTACCCCTTTTACAGCTCTTTTAAAATATAAAACACAAAGATAGACCAACATGCAAACACCTATAGCCACACACACAAACTCTTGCCTACAAAAACTATATAGAATTTCTCCTTGCCTCCTATCAGGGAGGTTCTATTAAATAGCTTTTTCAAGAAACCTGAATAACTCTTCAATGCTTACAGAAGTCTTTGCAATGAAGAGCTAATTTTTATAGCTAGTTTTTATATACTGAAATATCTCCATGACTGTGGACAGGATTTCTGAAAGTAACATCTATAAGTTATACATGCACCCATTACCATACAGAGCCCACCACCTTAGAAATACGTGGTAAAACACAGAAACATAATTAAGGGAAAGAAGGAGATGCAGAATCTGGCATTCTTTAGGGATGAATCAAGATCGTGCCTTGAGGTCTGTTGGTCTATTTATCAGGAATTCCTAACTTGTAAGATTTTTAAGCATAACATTCACAGTCCTCCATAACTTAACGCTTCCATACATCTCCATGCTATTTACCCCCACTGCTCCCGATACATGCCCTATTACTCCATAACTCCAGGGGAGCAGGAACCCTCTTGTGTCACCCACTAGTTTTCCCTGTACCTGTTTTTTCATATGCTAAACTCTCTCACCTCTCTTCTCTTTCCCCTTAATTCAATCCTTCTCAGTCTCTCAGTGGAACCAGGCTTCTTCAGAGGTGCTTCAGGGTCTCATGTAGGATTGCTGGGAAGGAAGAAGGATTTGTGAGGAGCAAGTGAAACCCTGGGCTCTGAGACCCTATCCTTTACTTCAACAAGAGATGATCTATGTAGGTTGGAAAATAGGAATGTAGCCTAAATAAAATTTGAAGAACCACTGCTATAAAACTCATTTCAGGGGCACCTGGGTGGCTCAGTGGGTTAAGCCGCTGCCTTCAGCTCAGGTCATGATCTCAGGGTCCCGGGATCAAGTCCCGCATCGGGCTCTCTGCTCAGCAGGGAGCCTGCTTCCTTCTCTCTCTGCCTGCCTCTCCATCTACTTGTGATTTCTCTCTGTCAAATAAATAAATAAAATCCTTTAAAAAAAAAAAAAAACTCATTTCAAATGAGTCCACAAAGACACCTTCCTCCTGAAGGTCCTTAAACCACTTTCTACAATTATGTGGCACTTAAACATTTTTATTTATATGGTTACATCTGCATATGCTTTCCTCTCCAAATTGAAATGCAGGGTTTTTTTTTTTAAATGCCACTTGTACTATTTGATAATGGTACACTACAATGGATTTTAAAGACCTGCCCCCACTCAGTGCAACAGTTTGGATGTCTATAGCATTCAGGCTGCTTAAGTACCACACAAGAAATCTGTGCTTTCACACTTTCTGATCTATCCTTGCCTTTGTTGTGAAGTCAATCAATCTGTTAGTAAGCCATTAGTCTCACTTTAATTAATTACTGAACCTGTAAAATAGTCCTCTTGTTGGGAAAACTATATTTATGTGAGTGAAACAATTGAATAGCAATGCAAGATCTCATTTACGAAAAATGGAAGAGAAGGTTAGGCAATAGCTTACAAAAAAGAAAGAACTAAATCATACATGTTTAGTGCTATCACATTTGCAAAATGCTTTCATGTTATCGCATTAATCAACTCCACAACCATTTCAGTGAGACACTATTATCCCCACGTAAAGTTAAGAAAATTACTTATCAGAGAGGTGAAGACTCTTGTCCAAGGTCATACAACACTAAGGAATGATCTAAACATAAATCATAATTTTAAAATCTCCAAATCCTCACTATAAATGTGCTGAGCAGTCAGAACAAAAACACCATAGCAGGGAATGGTTTCTGAGTTGGATCAGATGATAGACTATTAAAATAAATGAAACCAATTGAAGAAAATCTTAAAAGAATCCTTAATTCTAATATTCTGCAAGTTTATTTGCAAGAGCTTTTCTGTGGAGATGTTTATATACTGACCCCAAGACATGCACATGTAGTTCTTTCTTTCACTAAGTTAGAATGCTATAAAACATGGACTCCTCCTTCAACATCTCTCCGCTTTCCACTCCTTCTTTGCTATTCCCCTCTCATTTTAGAAGATGTGACCCACTCATCATTTTTGCTGACTCCCCTTTTTATACATATATTCTTCATGTTATCTCGGTGTTTCACTGGAACTTCACTTCGTTAATTATTCCTTCCTCATACTTAACACTTTTCTCTCCCCCATCCCTTCCTTCTTTAGATTATGCAAATCTTTATACAATAAAAAGTCTCAACCCTTTTTGCTCCTCAAAATACTTTTGATCTCTGTTTCTTTTTATAATCTAAATTCTAAAAATATTCTTCTTTTTCAGCATCCATTCCCTCATCATAAATTACTCACTGGTTCCCTTGAATCTAATACTTGCTCTCTTCATTTCACAGAAATAACTAGCTGAGCATATACTTGGTCAATAACAAATACATTTCTCAATATCCTTATTGTATACAATAGATCTCATTTTTCACTCTGCTACTGGTTTTTCAAGTTTTGACTCAGGTTATAGCTCCAAACTGAGGGGCATATAAAGTTCTAGAAATATAATAAAAAGTGATATCAGTATAATTATTTGAATATAACTTCAATGAAGTGATTAACTTCATAGCAAATTGTGATAGTATCTAGTAAAATTAAGGATGTGCATAACATGTTAGGCAGTAATTTCATTTCTACCTTCTATCCTAGAGATAGGCCATACATACACTGCCAGGGGTATGCATTAACAATCATCAAAAGCACCAATCATTAAAATCATTAAAAGCACCAATGTCTGTTAACAGTAAAATGGATATATAAATTAGAATAAAATTGAATACATAACATGGAAGTAGAAAAGATGAAAATATTGCTACTACAATTAACAATTATTTAGTCCTAGCCATTCTGTAACCAATTGGTTTTATCTGTAGTTTCTTTTTTATTAAGTTTTACTGCGATGTAGTTCATATACCAGAAAATCCACCCATTTAAAATATACAATTCAATGATTTTTAGTATGTCCAAAGAATTATGTAACTATCATAATATTAGATTATTTTTATCACCCCCAAAAGATATGCTGTACCCTTTAGTAATCAAGCCCCCTTCCAACCCAAGTTTCAACAGTCCAAGGTAACCATTGATCTATTTCCTATCTATATAAATTTGTTTACTCTGTACATTTTCATGAAGAGGGAATCATACAATAGGTAATCTTTTGTGGCTGGCTTCTTTCACTTATCATAATGTTTTAAAGATTTATCCAAGTTGTAGCATGTATTGGTTATTCAAATATTATTCAGTTTTATTGATATACCATATTTTATTTATCAGTGCATAACTTGGTGAACATTTGAGTTATTTACAACTTTAGGCTGCTATAAATAATGCTTCTATAAATATTTGTGTACAAATTTTTATGTGGACATGTTTTCATTTCTATTTCATTTCTCATATACATCTAGGAATATAACTGATGGGTCATAGTCATATGATAATTCTATATTTATCTTTTCAAGGAACTGTTGGACTGTTTTCTGAAGTGCCTGTACCATTTTACATTTCAACCTGAAGTATATGAGAATTTCAAATTTTCTGTGTCCATAATGATATTTGTTACCATCTTTTTGAGAGGAGAGAGAAGTCGAGACTGGACTGGGGTGCAGGGGGATAGTCGGAGAAACTGAGAGAGGGTATTCTCAAGGATGAGAAATCTGAAGACTCTGGGAAAAGCTACCTTCAACGTACCTTCCTTCTCCTCCATCCTAACTCTGAACTTTCTCTTGAGCCACCAATAACTGGAAACTTTTGCAACTTGGGATTAAGTAACCTTGGACTGTGTTCAGGTCCCAGCTGAGGGAACTGATGTAGGGTTATCTATACTTGGAGAACACATGGAACAGAGATCTAAAATCAACAGATCCTGAGAAGAAATAGGTCTCCAGAGATCTGTGGGCCTTGGTGGATGGGCTTCCAATAGGAATCTCTCAGCATAAGGGGACTGAGCCTTTGAGGTAAGAAAACACAAAGAGATCTGACAGCAGAGGTGTCCTCCTGGTATCTTAACAGAAGATGGGCAGATTTCTGATTATACAGCCAACCTAAGGTGACAACAATGCTTGTGCCTTCCAGAATGTTCAGGATTCAAGAGAGTTATGGAACTAAAAATAGTAGATCTAAACCTTAGTATACAAACCAAATAAAAAATCTTCATCACATATCAGAGAGAATACAGGATATAGAAAGAGGAAGATAAAGCAGAAATTCAAATAAATACCAATGGAAATAAACTTATCATATGAGTCAAATAAAATGCTTATCATATGAGTCAAATAAAATTTTAAAAATTAAAAAATAAGGTTCATAAAGGTTTCAAGTGCTACACAAAAATATGTTTCCAGAGCTAAAATATGGTTTTTCAGGGGCACGTGGGTGGTTCAGTTCATTAAGTGCCTGCCTTCATCTCAGTGTCCTGGGATCTAGCCCCATCAGACTCCCTGCTTAGCAGAGTTCCTGTTTCTCCCTCTCCCTCTGACCCCTACCGCCTTGCTTGTGCTCTCCCTCTCTTGGTCTCAAATAAATAAATATAATCTTTGAAAAAATTTTTTAAAAATATGATTTTTCAACTATATAATCCATTATGTGAATTGAAAGAAAAGACGGCCCTTATTAAGACCTCGATTAATGACCTATATGATGATAAGAAATACATCAAAACTCAGAGAAAAAGGAGACAACTATTATGAAAGAACAGATAAAGAAATGTGAGGTATATTGTTCAAATGGTAGTTTTAAAGAGAGAAACAGTGAGTTTTAGGAAAGTATTAATAATTAAAGAAGTAATAGAAGAAAATTTTCCTGAACTGAAGAATGTATTAAGCACTGGGCAGGCTCAAAAAGTTTCAATCTAAAGTTATGAGAAAAAAGAAACAAACAAAAAATAAATAAAACACTCAGGTATATCTTATAAAATTCTTCAACCATTCTAATAATAACAAGAAAAATCTTATAAATTCATAGGTAAAATAACATGTTATTTACAAAGGAAAAATAAATCAGATTACCATTGGACTTCTAATCTGTAACACTGAGACATGGAACACAGTGCGATTATCATCTACAGATGAAATTAAAAACCCAGTAAATAGGTTAAAGTACAGATTAATAAATTGTGTTAAAACAGAATTTGTAAACTAAAAGTTGAAACCAAGAGAATTACTTAGAATGGAGCATAGAGAGATAAAGACATAAAGAGCAACGCAGAAATGTTAAGGCAAAAAGAATTATGAACTTCATTACATAAGAATAAAAGAAATAACTTATCAGGAAACCTAAAAATAAGCTTCAGATTACATAATGCAAAAATAGCAAAGATTGATAAAACTTTAAACATTGTCAAACAATAACGACACTGAGTTTAACATATACTTCATGGAAATAAGAACAATTAGAAAAAATACAAATATATGAAATGATTAAATAAAATATGACTTTATGGATACCGCAACCAAACAAAACTATTTCTCTTTCTCTCTATATAAGGATCTACATAATTTTCTACTCATGTATATATCACATATACATACAAATACATGCACAACTATATATATATACATAATTATTTGGTTTTATACATGTATATGTATTTATATTTCAAGCATGTATAGAACATTTACAAAAATAGAAACAGACTTCTCAAAAAAATGCCTAATGATCATTAACATATAAACTATATTTTCTGGGACAAGATGAATTCAAATTGTGAGTGAACAAGACAAAGAGCTAAAAATTCCATTCATGAATTTAAGCCTCTCCTTAAATAAACCATAAATAAAAAGATCATACTGATAATTAGAAAATAATTTTAATGGAATGATTTTATATATATATATATATATATATATTAGATGAATATTTAAAAGAGATGCCAGAATAAATATTTGTAGCCTTAAAGAAAAAATGGAAAATGAATGGTAGATGCTCTTGACTACAGAATTAGAAAAAAAAATAGTAAATTCAAAGAAAGAAGAGAGTGAATAATGGAGATGAGAGTAGAAAGTAATAAAGTCTATAAAGTAATAAACAAAGATAAAATATAAAGGACCAACAAAACAACAGATTTATAAACAAAGAAATAAGCCTTATAGAGCTTAATAAATTAGGAAAAAACTCTGCAATATTCACTCCATAAAAAGGAGGAAAAATAAGGAATTTTATTTATTTTCTTTTTTTAAGATTTTATTTATTTATTTGAGAGAGAAAACCCATGAGAGGAGAGAGGTCAGTTGGTGAAGCAGACTCCCTGCTGAGTAGGGAGCCGGATGTGGGACTCAATCCCGGAACTCCAGGATCATGACCTGAGCTGAAGGCAGTAGCTTAGCCAACTGAGCCACCCAGGCTCAGTAATTTTATGAACAAGTAATTAATAAGTAATTTTATGAACAAAAAGAACATGTATGTGGAGCTGCTATAGACGCCCCCTCCCATCAATGTTGTACTTTTTTAACAATAAACTGAAAACTTAGATGAAATGGTCAGTTTTCCCAAAAGGGTATACATTGTCAAAGCTGACTCATAAAAACAGAAAACCTGAAATTATCAAGGCTATATTAGGTCTATATATTCTGTTCCCCATACCACCAGTCCCAGATGGTTTTCCTGGTACATTTTTACAATTCTTCAAAGAATACTCCATGTTTTATACACATTTTTTTCTCAGGTGATAGAAAGATATGGATCATTGCCACTTCCATTTCTGATCTGGGAAACCTTGATAACACATCCAGAATAAATCACAACACAAAGCAATATTTTAAAATAGTCTCAAATTCTTAAATAGTCACAAACTGTATCCAGAAATATAAGAAAAATTCATTACCAGATTGAGTTTGTTCTAGAAATGTTATGAGGGTTGAACATTAGCAATTCTCTTAAAATAAGCCATAGCATTAACAAATTAAAAGTGAAAATAATATGCTCATATTAAATTGATCTTAATAAATGGAGAAAAAGCCTCAATAAAATTCAACACTCATTCATAGCAAAACCTCTCAGCGAACTGTGACTACAAGGAGACTTCTTTAGCTGGGCAAGGGTCACTCTAAGAAACCACAGTAACTATCACCTTTAGTAATGAAATATCAAAAAAATTCTCTTAAAAATTTGGAATATTGAAATATAATGTTTAATAGTGCTTTTCTCCCCTTACATTGTTCTGAAATTTCTACAAGATGTAATTAAATAAGAGATAGAACAATTCATAAGGAAGAAACAAATTATCATAGATCATATATAAAGAATGCAGTATTAATCTTTGGTATTCTAGTTTTCTGCTATGCTGTGCTATTTTTAAGTATTAAGCAACAGGCGATTTTAGTATAATGTTGTTAAATATTTTATGAAATTCAGGGTATGAATTCTTTACATACTGAAATATACTCAGTTATTCAGAAGATTGAAATTTGAATCAAATAGAGAAATACTCAAGGCTCTGACCAAAATTCATCCTTTTTTAAAACAATTTAAAGCTTTAAAAACATTTCATATATCATTACTACACATGGTCATTTATCTGAACGGTCCCCCAGATCTGGCTGACCTTTGTCTTGAACCTTGTAAAGAAACCTTATAGAGGCCCCTGCTCTTTGGGTACCTTTGTTTGTCTCTAGCACATATGCAATATGTGTACTTGGCTCTCCCTGTTCTTGGGTTCCACAGACATCTTTCTTATCTCTGCCTTTCTCTGTCACTCACCTACATTCTTTCCATTGTTTCTTGCTGATCCTATTTGTTTATGCCTTTAAAGCTCAAAAGGGTTAGGCATTGTGGATACACAACTTAGAAAGACTTCCAGTTTTCTATTCATGCATATTTCCTTCCTAAAGGAAAATGGCAGAACTGACAGATGGACTAAATCACTTGAATGGCAGGGGGTAAATCAGGGTGGATATAGATTAATAGTCCAAAATACTGTTAAGGTACAAAAGACCTTTTTGTAGTCCATCAGAACCCGTGGTCTGCACAATTTCAAAGTATGGTGACCAACGTCCAATTGTTCCTCTGATATTTGTGTCTCTGAGTGAGGGCTACTCTGGAACCTAGAAAGGTCATGATTCTCTGCCTAAAGCCCAGAAATGCTGGCAAATTAACTCCATCCCAATCTAGGAGCCTTCAATGACTCTTGAGAGGTGGTAACAAATTGACTCCAAAACAAAAATATCAACATTTCCCCCAAAGAATTTAAATGAGACTAAGAGTCTCATAATGTGATATGCAAGATGTCCAGGACACAATTCAAAACTACTTGGCTTATGGAGAACTATGACAATCTTAACTCTTCTGGGAAAAGATGTCTAACAGAAGCCCATGTGAGAGTGATATCAGCAATATAGCAGAATAGGAGGTTCCAACCCTAGTCCCCCACAGAAACACTGATTTGACAATTATCGGTGGACAACCATACTTTTGCAAGAGCTCTGGAATCCAGGTGAGAAATTATAGCATCTGGATGGAGCACTGTGTGTTCATAAGACTTATAAGAGAAGACATACTGAAAGGACAATTTCAATTTACCCATATTACCCTTCCCCCAGGACCATGAAGCCTGGTTCCTAGATTTATGCCTTTGGCCCAGGAATTCTTCTGTGGGGAAAGGGAGTAGACTGAGAGCCCAAGTAAACTGAGTGTCCAAGTTCAAGTATCAGCCCCAGTAAATTTCGTTTCAGCCATTCTAGTGAATGGGGAGCAATATCTCATCATGGGTTTAATTTGTATTTCTCTAAAGACTAATAATACTGAACACCTTTTATGTCTTTATTTTCCATTCATATATCTTTTTGGTGAATTGTCTTCTCACATTTTTAGCCCATTTATAATTGTGTTATTTGTTTTCTTATATGAGTTTGGGAGTTATTTATATACTGGATACAAATCCTCCATCAGATATGTGATTAGCAAATATTTTCTCACAGTTGGTAGCAAGTCTTTTTTTTTTAAACATCTTTATTGAGGTATCATTTACATACCATGAAATTTATCAATTTTAAGTTTACAATTTAATGATTTTTTAACAAATTTCCAGAGTTGGGCAACCATGGGTTGCTCATCCTTTTTTAAATCTTATGCATGGACACTGGCAACCAGTTTTAGTCTTGATTCCTATGACTAAGCTTGTACTTTGAACTCTAATTTCAGCACCCAGGTTCCTGTTTTAACAATTCAGTGGCACAGTTCTTCCATGCTTGGTGTGATGGTCATACTTGCTAAGCATTGCTGTGACTGAACTTATAGCATCTGCATTATCTTCCTTGAGCCTTGCTTGAGTCACCAGAGGCTTTCCACCCATATCAGGATATGAGTACCTTATCTATGTGACTTGCTTGTCCAGTTTCCTGTAGCTTGGAGTTTCCATGTCCTCTCCACAGTTCCTCTGTTTTTCTGGTCTAGAGAATCCCATTGCTCACTCAGTCTGGCAGATCACAAAAGTCCTAATTTTGACCTTCCTCTTGTGTCTTCCATAGCTCTTAGAAGACTAGATGTAAGGTGGTCCTAAATATAAAACTTGTTGTTGGGTATTATTTTTAAACTCTTGGCATTCCTCCTCTCTTTTTCTTATGTCTTTAAAACACTTCAAAAAGACATGCAAAATTCAGAGATCCCATCTTCTTCTTTAAGCAGTCCTGTGTTTCAAAGTCATTTCCAGGGTATATAAGTCCTAAAAACTAGAAGTATGAATGCCAAAGAATGCATGATGGAAAGATGTTTATGCAATTCAGGGTTAAGGCCTTTGTAGCTCAAAATGATGTCTTCAAATCCCACTGGAAAACAACAACAAAACAACAACAACAAAAACAAAAACAACACCACTACTCTGACCCTGAAGCAACAATTTTCTCTCCAACATGAAGAGTTCTGTGACTAGAACTGTCCTGATTTGCTGCAAATACCTTTTTCAAAGGATTTTGGTGTGCCTCATATTTAAGCATTATTCATGTTAGCAGAGAAATTAAATTCCTCAAATCCTATTTAAGGCTGGAATGGGAGGAGGGAAAGGAGAGAAGGGGGATTTACCCACTGATGCTCAAGTAGAAAACAGAGAGCATGACTTGCAGCTGTTCAGCTCTGTCTTAAACAAGAAAACAAACCTCCTAACCAGCCACCACCAAACACCTTTCACTTGGTTCCCATGGCAACACCTCTATCCTCTGGTGCCCACGAAGTCTCTAATGCCTCCGACTAGTTGGTTTCATTGGCACCTGCTCCCCTTGCCAGCTCTTGTCAAAACTTATTAGAATGAGAATCTTTTCTGATAGCGCTAGTGGGAGAAGAAAGCAAACACAGTTCACTGGAGATCTCTTTCAACTCCCAGTCAGGCTAGCATCTTCCTAAGGCTTCCTAAGGAGGACAGTACTTGCTGGGCTCACTGTGTCCTGCCCGCAGACATGCGCACACTGAAGAAGTGACCTAGCAGGGTGTGCCCCTCTGAAAGGCTGTCCTTTCTCAAGGCCTTTGTTCTAGTCTATGATACCCACGTATGATGCTTTGCAAGGGAAGGAAAGAGTTAGTCCAAGGAGCAGGTATTCTGATCCTTCAGGTAACATCAACCAATGGGAACAGTTGCTGGTGATGTAATGCTCTTAACTCCTCCAGCTTGAGGACTTAAGGGTGGGGATTTGTGGGGGTTTGAATTTTCTCTGGCCTATATTGAACTAGATTTTTCTCTCCAGCTATTTATGTCCTGTCACTTAAGTTCAGGTTTTCTTGAGAATGCAAGGATGCTGCTTTTAAGACAGGATTCAGAGCAAAGCCATACAAGCCGGATAAAACAGCAAGTGTGACAGCAAACTTTTGCCTATAATCCCGTGTTGTGGTTTTGTGCAGCTTCCTGAGAGAGTTTCAAGTGATGCATTCCCTCCCTCAACCTAAGCTGACCTCAAAGTTGAAGCAGCATAGATTCCTTGACACTTCTTCATCCCTTCATCTCTTCAATTCAGTCCATGATTCCCTATTAAAAATCCCCAGGGTTAACGGGGAACCACATGATCTTAGAGTTCTAGGGTGACCAAAATTCCCAGTTTTCTCTGGACTGATGGGTTTTCAGAAGCCTTTCCAATACTTAAAACCAGGGAAGTTCCAGACAAACCAGTTTAATTAGTCACCCAAAGCAAAGCCTATGATAAATATTTGGCGAAGGGGGGTGAAGAAATTAGAATAAACTTTACCCAACAGAAAAATTCAGTGTCAAACAGATACATGTAGTGTTAGTTGAGTCTAATACTTTGATTCCTCTTAAAACTCATGATTTGAAATATATGTTCAATATTGATTCAGTGGAGATGGAAACAAAATCATCATATATACATATACGTGTGTGTGTGTGTGTGTGTGTGTATCTTTTCAAAGGTTTGTAGCTCTTGTGCTTATTATCTTCTTATCTTTTTATTTGTGCTCCACAAAGCAAATTTTGATTTTCAAAAGAAAATTAATAAATGTTGGGGAATTCACTGACTACATCATCGGTGGCAGAGTAGTGGAAGGGGTTTACATTGCATTTTATTGAAAAATAAAATTACATGTTACTTTGTCTAAGTTTCTTCTCTTGTTTATGCAGCAACTTTGTTTCCTATATTCCTCTTTTCATCTTTTTTCAGGACGAGTACCTTCATAAGATTACCACTCCAATTCTCCCTTTATTTGGATGAAACAGTCATCTTTTGCATTACTTCTTTCTTCTAATTTATGTAACTCTACCCCCTAAGTATATTTAAGAATGTGGAAAACAAGGTTCCTGGGTGGCTCAGATGGTTAAGAGCCTTTGGTTCAGGTCATGATCCCAGGGTCGGTGGATTGAGTGGCGTCAGGCTCCTTATTCTGCGGGGAGCCTTCTTCTCCCTCTGCCTTTACCTCTCTCCCAGTGTCTATCATAAATAAATAAATAATTTTAAAAATCTCAAAAAACCAATATGGAAAACATTATTTCTAGGATGTAGAATTTGTTTGTAATTAGCAAACAGGATCTGACTGTAGCTAGGACTCAACACTTTTAGAAAAATGTCAGGATTATAAGAAAAAAATTTTAATTAAGTAAAGAAGAACAGTATTTTACTTGACTGAGTACTAGTAAAGACAATTTGTATTTCTATACTCCTACAGTTTAACATAAAAACACAGAGATCTGGGTAATGAAACCTGAGTTAACTAACAACATAGTTCAGATTTGTCCTGGTCATTATCTTTTTCTTATTTCTTTCCACTATCATATTATTTTAAAAATCTATTTGTTAAAGTATAACTGGCATATATTATATTACTTGATGTATAATTTGTGATTTTTATATATTGCAAAATATTCACCATAGTAAGTCTAATTAACATCTGTCACTACACATACAGATTTTTTCTTATGATGAGAATTTTAAGATTTACTTTTTTAGTACCTTTCAAATATGCAGTGCAGTATTATTAACTATAGTTGCCATGTTGTATGTTATACCCCCATGACTTATTTTATAACTGGAAGTTTATGCTTTCTGACCCCTTTCACTCATTTGGTCCTCCCTCTACTCTCTGTCTGTGGCACCCACCAATATGTTCTCTGTATTTATGAGTTTGGTTTGTTTGTTTGTTGTATTTTTTTTTAAAAGATTCCACATACAAGTGAGATCATACAGTATTAATCATTCTCTGTCTCAGTTCACTTAATATAATACCCTCAAGGTCCATTATGTTGTTGCAAATGGCAAGATTTCATTCTTTTTATGGCTTAATAATATATATATATAATTATATATATTATGTGTAAAATATATAATGTATACCATTTATAATGTATACTATATATATATATGGATATATATACACACACATATTTTATACACACACACCCTCATATCTATCTATTATCTATCTATTTTTCTCTATCTATTATCTATCCGTGGACACTTAGGTTATTTCCACATCTTTGCTATTGTAAATAATTCTGCAATGAACATGCGGGTGTATATCTTTTCCAGTTAGCGTTTTTATTTTCTTCAGATGAATACCCAGAAGTGGAACTGCTGGATAATATGGTAGTTTTTTTGTTCTGTTTAATTTTTGGAACCTCAATATTGTTTTTCAAAATGGCTGGACCAACTTATATTCCCATCAGCAGTGTAGAAGGAAGGAATCCCTTTTCTCCACATATAGCCAACACATGTTATTTCTTTCTTTTTGATACTAGCCATTCTAACAGGTGTAGGTGATATCTCATTGTGGTTTGGATTTGAATTTCCCTGATTGTTAGTAATGTTGACCAACTTTTCATGTGTCTGTTGGCTATCTGTATGTCTTTTTTGCTATTCAGAACCTCTGCCCAGTTTATTTTTTTAATTAAATTTATTTATTTTCAGCATAACAGTATTCATTATTTTTTCACCACACCCAGTGCTCCATGTAATCCGTGCCCTCTATAATGCCCACCACCTTGTACCCCAACCTCCCACCCCCCCGCCACTTCAAACCCCTCAGATTTTTTCCAGAGTCCATAGTCTCTCATGATTCACCTCCCCTTCCAATTTCCCCCAACTCCCTTCTCCTCTCTAACTCCCCATGTCCTCCATGCTATTTGTTATGCTCCACAAATAAGTGAAACCATATGATAATTGACTCTCTCTGCTTGACTTATTTCACTCAGCATAATTTCTTCGAGTCCCGTCCATGTTGCTACAAAAGTTGGGTATTCATCCTTTCTGATGGAGGCATAATACTCCATAGTGTATATGGACCACATCTTCCTTATCCATTTGTCCGTTGAAGGGCATCTTGGTTCTTTCCATAGTTTGGCAACCGTGGCCATTGCTGCTATAAACATTGGGGTACAGATGGCCCTTCTTTTCACTACACCTGTATCTTTGGGGTAAATACCCAGGGGCATCACGTTACCTGATTTCAAGCTTTATTACAAAGCTGTGGTCACCAAGACAGCATGGTACTGGCATAAAAACAGATACATAGACCAGTGGAACAGAGTAGGGAGCCCAGATATGGACCCTCAACTCTATTGTCAATTAATCTTCAACAAAACAGGAAAAAATATATAGTGGAAAAAAGACAGTCTCTTCAATACATGGTGCTGGGAAAACTGGACAGCTATATGTAGAAGAATGAAACTCGACCATTCTCTTACACCGTACACAAAGATCAACTCAAAATGGATAAAAGACCTCAACGTGAGACAGGAATCCATCAGAATCCTAGAGGAGAACATAGGCAGTAATCTCTGCCCAGTTTTTAATTGGATTATTTGTTTTTATGCTATTGAGCTACATGTTTTTTATTTATTTTGGATAGTAATCCTTTATCAGATATATGAATTGCAAGTATTTTCTTCCATTCACTAGATTGCCTTTTCATTTTAATATGATACAGTCCCACTTGTTTATTTTTCCTTTTGTTGCTTTTGTTCTTGGTATCAAATCTGAAAAATCATCACCAAGACTGATGTCAATGAGCTTACTACTTATGTTTTCTTCTAGGACTTTTATGGTTTCAGGTCTTACATTCAGTCATTCAAGTCCTTAGTTCATTTTGAGTCAACTTTTGTGGAAGGTATAGGATCGTGGTCAAGTTTCATTCTTTTGCATGTGCTGTCCATTTTACCCAACATCATTTTTTGAAGAGATTGTCCTTTCCCCATTGTATATTTTTGGCTTTTTTGTTGCCAATTAACTGACTGTATATGTGTGAGTTTATTTCTTTGTTCTGTTCCCCTAACCTATGTGTCCTTTTTGTGTCAATATTATATTGTTTAGATTACTATAGCTTTGTAATATAGTTTGAAATCAGAAAGCATGATACCTCTAGCTTTGTTCTTCTTTTTCAAGATTGCTTTGGTTATTTGGGATTGCCATTCCCTTCTGGGCTGTAAAGTTTCTGCTAAAACAAAACAAAACAAAACAAAAGAACCCAAAAGCAAAACAAAACAAAAACAACCCCCTACCCCCAAAAAGCCTGCTGATAGTCTTATGAGTGTTCTCTAATTTATAACAAGTTGTTTTCTCTTTCTGCTTTTAATATTCTTTCCTTGTCTTTAAATTTTGACATGTTGATTTTAATGTGTCTTGTTGTAGGTCTCCTTATTTGGCACTCTCTAGGCTTCTTGTATCTGGAGGCTTATTTCTTTCTCCAGGTTAGGAAAATTCTTAGCCATTATCTCATCAAATAAGTTTTCTGTCCCTTTTGCTCTTTCTCTTCTTTTTCTGGGACTTTTATAATGCAAATGTTAATCTGCTTCATGTTGTCCTATATGTCCCTTAAGCTATCTTTCCCTTTTAATTCTTTTCTTATTTTTTTCTTTTCTTTCTTTCTTTCAAGATTTTATTTATTTAACAGAAAGAGACACAGTGAGAGAGGGAACACAAGCAGGAGGAATGACAAAGGCAGAAGCAGGCTTCCTGCAGAGCAGGGAGTCCAATACAGGGCTCGATCCCAGGACCCTGGGAAAACAACCTGAGCCAAAGGCAGATGCTTGACAACTGAGTAATGAGGTGCCCTCTCCCTCTCTCTTTTTCTTTTTCCTTTTGCTGCTCTGATTGGGTGCTTTCCTCTGTCCTATCTTCAAGTTCACCAATTCTTTCTTCTGCCTCATCTAGTATGTTGTTGAAACCCTCTAGCCTACTTTTCTTTTGGTTTTTATTCTTTTGCCCTGTGACTTCTGTTTGGAACTTTCTTATATATTTTGTCTCTTTGTTGAAGTACTGTGGTGATCCATTCTTCTCCAAAATTCTATGAGCATCTCTATGACTGTAACTTTGACCTCTTTATCAAGTAAATTACTTATCTCTATTTCATTAAAGCTTTTTTCTTGAGGTCTTATCTTGTTCTTTTTCTTGGAACATATTCTTCTGTTTCTTCATTTACTTGGCTCTCTGTGTGAGCTTCTACATGCTAGAGGAGAGTCTTCTTTCCCAGTTTTGAAGGGGTGGCCTTGTGTAGGAGATGACCTTAATCATTCAACCTCTTCCTAGCATTTTGCTGTCTCTTAAACCTTTGTGATTATCCAAGCTGTGTTTCTGTCTGTGTAGTGTCCTGGGGTGGTAGCCTTGTATGAACCATCTCTCTAAATGTTACAATTTTATGGAACTTTATGGAATCTTACACAAGTCCCCTTACCACCAGAAGGAGGTGATCAAGAAATATCCTGTGGGCAACAACTGCAAAAAACATGGAACAAGACACAGAAACTGGGGTATTAAATGCGTATAAGAACTTCCTCCTGAGAGATGTGAGAGCTCTAAAGCACAGCAGAGGGAGAGCATGCAGACAGTGTCCCCTCTCTGAGGTTTCAGTACAGGTTTACAGCCAGCCTTTAGAAGTGTGTTTAATTAGAGGTCTGTTTTCAGGCTGCAGCTGTGATGATAAGCTAACAGGCATCTTTCCAGAAAGATTGTGCTCCTGGGTCTGCTGTTTTTTGCTGTGCCTTGGGGGTGGCAGCTGATTAAGAACTCTTTCTCCTTTGGTTACAGTCCTGTGGGACTCACAAGAGTAACCCTGATGGCAACAAGAGACAGGCCATGCAGAGGTGGCCCCTCCAGTTGCTACAAAAATCAGGTCACCAGTAAAGGGTATTAGCTCCTTTCTGTAAGATAAACGTGAGCTAGAGTGAGACAGAGGATGAGCACAAAAAGTGTATTCATCAGCCTCTACTCCCTGAGTGTCCTTTGATAGGCCCCTGTAAATGTGTCAAATCAGAAGCCTGCCCTTCAGGCCAAGCTACTGGATAAGCAAAGAGGCCTCTTTCTCAGAAAAACTGAGGGTGTTTTTAAGTCTGCTTTCTGTGAAGTGCCCTGGGAATGACATTTTGCCAAGAATTCTCTCTGTAACAGTCCCATGGGACCCAGGGATGCAAGGCTCTCCTGGCTTCTAGATCCCAGTGATAAAGGGACATTTCCAGGGTGGCAGCTACAAAATCTGGGTTACCAGATATAAAACCAGGGTAACAGAAATGTGTAGAAGCTCCCCTCTGGTAGGTACTGATGATTTGGAGTGTGGCAGAGGTATAGCACAAAGATGACCCCCACCAGCTGGAGCATAAAGATGCTACCTGTGGAAAAGGAAAAAAAAAAAAAAGAAAGAAAGATGGTGTTTGCCAGGTGTAGCAAGCAGGGAAAGCAGGAAGATGGTGCTTATCAGCTTCCATTCCTGGTAGGTATCATTTATAGGCCCTTATCCCTTAGACCTATGCTTTAAAATTAGGAAATAAGTCTCTTACACATAAAGTATGGAGACTTTTTAAAGGGCTGCTTCTCGCTGGGGCAGGTGAGTCTGTGTGCAGGTCCTTATAAGAGATGTTTCTCCATTTACCGTAGCCATGTGGGTCTGGTTGGCATGAACCCTGTTGGTCTTGAAAGCCTGATATTTTGGGGACACACCTTTTATGTGTTGGTCTTATAAACTGTGATGCCCAGTGGGGGTATGAAATTTTCACTTCTCAAGGAGAAGCTTTAGGTTTTGAGTTCCCTTCCTCCTGATTATGGGTCATCCTGCTGGGTATGGGGTTTATGGTGAGATTGTGTCTCAGCCTTTCCTTGCTGCCTTGATGAGGTTTCCCTCTCATCCTCCTGATGTGAAGGGGTCATTCTGACAACTTTTAGGGTTTTTTTTTTTTTCAAAGAAAAATTGATCCATATATAGCTATGGATTTGGTATGTCTGTGAGAGGTAAGTTCGGGATCTTCCTGTGCCACCATCTTAGACCTAAATCTCAGTCCCAGTCATTACTGAACATATTGCATAAATAATCCAGGCAGTTGGCTGGCTGGCCCACTTCAATAACTGGTTCTCCTTGATGCTATAACTTCAGAGGACTTAAAATTTTTTCTGGAAGTAACACACATATATATAGTGGTTGAAAGGTCATACAAGTCTGTCTGTGGACTTAAGGTGAGCAGTAGCAATAATGGTGCCCAACATAAATGGTGAGACCATGAAGGCTCTAGAGGAAAGAAGATTCATGGGCTTTGAAAACTGAGAAGGCATTGTTTCGCTCTTTGAAAATTATTAAGTTTATACACCAGTAATATATATATTTTTACACATATGCTGTACTTTTATATTTAAGAAATATTGCAAGTATATGGTGAAAAAACTGTAAGATATACACATACTACAGTTTACCTACTATAATAAACAGCAGTCTCCTACTCCATGCTATCTCACCAAGAACTTGTGTTTCTTCAGCTGTTTAAATATGTTTTAAAATAACAAATTTATACTCTTATATCTTGATTATTTAAAAATCCCTTCTTTGGACTTCTTACTCTGTCACAAAAGGTTTTAGAACTTATACAACCACCATCACACGTGGTGTGTGTGCGTGCACACACACACACACACATTGTATTTCCTCCTTAGATATACAATTGTGGTTTTTTTACTTTTTTCTTTTATTTTCTCTTAATTATTAATATCCCCCTGAGCTCTCTATCAGAGATGTAAAACATCTTTAATTTCAGTCTCATCAAGATTAACTTGTCATAAAAAGTAAAATAGTAGTGCAAGTTTCCTTGGACATTTCCCTTCTGGAACCCTATGTTTAACTGCTACTATCTGAAATGATTGTTTTCTGAACCAGCTTCACAGCTGTCTTCCTGGAATCTCTAGCACTATTACCCTATGGATTTCCTCCATATTTCTTTTTGTTGCTAAGATCTCAGGTATTCCTTTTTCTGATGTCTGACACCATTTATATAGGCCTTTTCCTGTTTTCATATATATTTTAGAGTCATCCTATAAATTTCTACAAAAAATTTCTAAAGGAGTTTTGATCAGGATTTCATTAAATATATAGGTTATTTGGGCAGAAACTGACTTCTTGATAATGTCAGGCCTTCTAATTTCTAAACATAATTATCCAGGTCTTAGATTTACAATCAATGTTTTATTTGCCAGAACATAGATCTTTCACATATTTCATAATATCTATACATAATATTTTATAGCTGGCAATTTTTGGAGTTATAATAAATGGCATTATACAATTAATTTTAACTTTCAACTGGTCATTATTAATCTATAAAAATAAAATTAACTTTTGTATATTGACTCTGTATCCTATGATCTCACTAAATTCATTGCTTAGCTCTATCAACTTTCTTTTGCATATTTTTGTATTGTCTAGATCTCTAAATAAAAATATTTTATTTTACCCCCTCCAACCTATGTAATTATCATTCCTTTTTCTGCCTTATTACACTGGTTAGAATCTCAAGTATGATGTTGAGTAAAAGTATTAAGAGTAGTAAGAGTGAAGATTTTGTCTTCTTCTGATTGTAGATGACAAGTGTTCAGTCTTTAAGTATGATGTCAAGTGTAGGTTTATTTATTTATTTATTTAGATTTCATTCATCACCTTATCTTTCAATTTGGGTAAATTATTTAAAACTGTTTCTTTGTTTAATTTTTCCTTTGCATTTTTCTATTTCTCATTTTAAAACCCAAACAGCTAAATATTGAACATCTAGTATTGATAATCTATTTTTCTCCTCTTTTTATCTCTCCTTTTAACAGTTTGTGATATGATTTAAAAACCATAGAAGTCACCAACTTTTTAAAAATTTATTTAGAGAAAGAGAGAAAGAAAGGGGAGGGTCAGAGGAAGGAGAATAAGAATCTCAAGCAGACTATCAGTCAAGGGCATAGCCTGACATGGCGCTTGATCTCATGACCTTGAGTTCACAACCCAACCTGAAACCAAGAGTCGGATGCACAACAAACAGCCACCCAGGTGCCCCACAGTCACCATTTTAAGTTCAATGGTACTTATTAGTACATTTATAGAATTTTTTACATTCAATTTTAGAACATTCCCATCTCCCCAAAATAAATCTTCAGACTCCATGGCAGTCAATTCCTACCTCTAGACTCAGGCAACTTTTAAGTGGATATCCAATTGCTCTAGCACAATTTATGAAGGAAAATAATCTTTTCTTTCACTGAATTGCCTTAGTATCTTTGCAAAAAAAAAAAATCACTTGAGTATACATAAAATGATTTATTCATGTACTCTTTACTCTGTCCTTTCACCCATATGTTGTTTTTTCTTATGCCGACTATCACACTGTCTTGATAATTATTTCTTTATATGTTTTAAGGTCAATAGAGTCCTCTCATTTATCTTTTTGTTCAATAATTTTTGAAATTTTCAAACAGATTTTATCAAATGCTTAAAGTTTGTCAACTTCCCCCAAAAAATATCAGCAGAGATTTTTATGGAGACTGTGTTGGAACTATAAATCTGCAATTACTTGTGTAATTGTTCCTATATGGTTAATGCAATATTTCTCTCTGGCTGCTTTCAAGGTATTATTTTTATCTTTAATTTTCAGTAATCTTACTTATTTGTGTTTGGCATAAATTTAAAATTATTATCATTAATACTATGGAGTTGCTGAGCTTCTTAGACTGTATGTTTATGTGTATCTCAAAATTTGGGAAGCTTTTAGATTATAATTTCTTCAAATATTTTATCAGCTCCAAACTCTTTCTCCTCTCCTGAGATTTCACTAACCTTTATGTTAGACTTTTTATTAATGTTTCAGGTCTTTAGGTTTCTCTTCTTTCTTTTCTTGTCAAGGTCATTTTATCTCTGATGTTTAGATTAGAAAATTTCTATTTATCTACCTTCAGGTTCACTAATTCTTTCTTCTATCATTTCCATTTTTTTTTTAAGAGATTTTATTTGACAGACAGAGAGAGAGAGGGAATACAAACAGGGTGAGTGGGAGAAGGAGAAGCAGGCTTTCTGCTGAGCAGTGAGCCTGATGCAGGGCTCATCCCAAGACTCTGAGATGGAACCTGATGCAGGGCTCGATCCTAGGACCCTGGGCTCATGACCCAAGCTGAAGTTAGACGCTTAATGACTGAGCCACCCAGGGGTCCCTATAATTTGCATTCTTATATTGAACCAATTCGGCGAGTATTATCTTATTCTAAATTTCTCTGTTCTTTTTTATATCTTCTAATTCTTGGCTAAGATATTGGTTTCCATTTTTTTCAAGCATGTTTGTAATCACATGGAGTATTTTGATAGCTGCTTTGAAGTTTTTTAAATAATTCAAACATCTGTATCACCTCTATGTTGGGATCTGTTGATTGTCTTTCCTCAACTGAGAAAATTTGCCTGGTTTTGATATGGCAAGTAAACTTGGATTTTATTCCAGATATTTTTAGTATTATGTATGAAAATGTAGTTTCTATTTTAATATTATATCTAACAGGGAATCAGCCTATTTAAGTCTAGGATGCATAATCCTATCACACTTTTATAGAATGTGGTTCAATTCTTAATTGAGTTTTCAAAATCATGTAGACCTTCTGGTCGGTCCATTTGTATGATATCCAGATGCAGATCTGAGACTTGGGCAGTATTCCATACTGTAGGTCATTTATCAAAACCCTTGGTGTATTGATTCTGGTTTATTTCATCGTGGGATGCTCAGTGTTTTATTACAGCTTTATACACAGGTTTAAAGAATCCTTTTCATGGATCTTGTTCTCCATAATGCACTCACATACTCTGTTAATGATAGCAGGTGAAGGTTCTCACCTTAGTGTCTAAATTTTCCTTTATCTCACCCAAGAACAGAGAAAAAAGCCATCAAGAGAAAAACTCATGGATAAAAATTATGTGAAAGCTATGCAACAGGGTTTCTTATATACCCCAAATTACAAGGCTGTAGAGGCAGACAAGTGACAGCTACACTATCTGCACAGTACTAGAGTCCATGATGAAAAATGTAAAAGTAATTGATGAAGTATCTGACCAACCTGAGAACAAATGAACTCCCAAAGGTAAAAGACATTCACTGGAAAGACTGACAGGCCAGGGGTACCTGGGTGGCCCCTTCAGTTGAGTGTCTGACTCTTGGTTTTGGCTCATGATCTCAGGGTCCTGGGATCAAGTCCCACGATGGGCTCTCTGCTTACCAGGGAGTCTGCTTGAGGATTTTTCCCCTTCTCCCTCTACCCCTCCCCATGCTCTCTCTCTCTGTAAAATAAATAAGTATTTAAAAAAAAAAAAGATTGGCAGAACAGTAGCTAAAATGAACAGTAGCTAAAAATGTAAAGAGTCTGGGAGTCAAGATGGCATGGAGGAGTAGCAGGTAGCAGGAGATTAGCTAAATAGTTTATCAAACCATTCCAAACACCTACAAATCCAACAGGAGATTGAAGAAAAGAAGAGCAGCCATTCTAGAAACAGAAAATTGACCACTTTCTGAAAGGTAGGACCTGCAGAGAAATGAATCCAAAGCGATGGGAAGATAGCCTGCTTGGGAAGGGGCTGGCTCCTGGCAAGTGGCAACAGAGCACAAAATCAGAACTTTTAAAAGTCTGCTCCACAGAGGGACATTGCTCCAGAGGCTAAGTGAGGGTGGTGCCCATGCAGGAACAGTGTGGTCTCAGGTCCTGCAGGGTCACAGAAAGATTGGGGGTGTCTGAGTAGCAGAGCTCACAGGTATTAGAGCAGAGAAGCCAGCTACAGGGATGGAGCTGAGGAGTGAGCTCTCAGCTCGGGGTTACCTTAAATTGTGATCCAAAGCACAGTCGGACCTCTGTTCTTTGAGCAGGGACCCCACAAGTGACAGATTCAGAGAAACCCCCCGTGGAAGAGCAGCAGGGATCTGCTGGGTTTGGAGACTCTAGGCGGGGCTGTGTACCAGAGACAGAGACACTTGGTCACAGGCCGGGTGAGCTCAGAGCATGGCTGGAGGCCAGGGAGGCGGGCATGATTGAGCACTTTTCTCCAAGGGTGCTCTGAGGAGTGGGGCCCCGAGCTCTCAGTTCCTCTGGGCCAGAGATTGGGAGGCTGCCATCATCATTCCTGTTCTCCAGAGCTCTACAGCAAGCGTTCAGGGAACAAAAGATCCCCAAATCGGACTGCAGCAGATTACTTAGCCAGGCTCCTGGCAAGGGTGGTACAATTCCACCTTAGGCAAAGACACTTGAGAATCACTACAAAAGGCCCCTTCCCCAGAAGATCAGCAAGAAATCCAGCCCAGACCAAGCTCACTTATCAAGGAGAACAGAGAATTCCAGAGGATGAGAAAGCAAAGCATGGAGTTCATGGCTTTCTCCCTATGATTCCTTAGTCTTGCAAAGTTAATTAATTTTTTTAATTTTATTTTTTTCCTATTCTATTTTTTTTAACCTTTACTCTTTCCTCTTTTAACTTTTTTAACTAGTTTGTCTTAACAATACCTTTCATTTAAAAAAATCTTTTTGAAACTTCATTATTATAGTCATATTTTATCCTTCATTGTATCTAACTTTATTTTTGGTATACACAAAGAGTTTTTTCTTCTAAAAAATTTTGGGATACAACTTATTCTAGTAGATCAAAATATATCCTAAATCTAGCACAGTGCTTTGTTCTAGTCTCCAGCCTGAGCAAATTCTCTCCACTTTCTTTTTCCAACCAACTTATCTTATCACTCCTTTTTTAGAATTTTCTTGGAATAGTCATCTTTATAGTCATATTCCATCCCTTCATAGTGTTTACTCTCCTTTTGTATATATATGTTTTTTCTTTAAAATTTTGGGAGGTAGTTTCTTCTAAGAGACCAAAATACTCCCAAAATTAAGTGGGCTGCTCTGTTCTATTCACCGGTCCAATATATATATTTTCTCTTTTTTTTTCTTCTTTTTTTTTTTTAGCTTCTTTTTACCCCTCTTTCCCTCCTCCCCCATGATTTGGGGTTTCTTCTGATTTGGTTAATGCACACTTTTCTGGGGTATTTGCCACCCTTTTAGTATTTTATTCTCTCCTTCATATATTCTTATCTGGATAAAATGACAAGGCAGAAAAACTCATCACAAAACAAAACAAAACAAAAAACAAGAGGCAGTACTGAAGGATAGGGAGCTAATCAATAGGGACATTGTTAATATGTCAGATGTAGAGTTCAGAATGACAATTCTCAAGGAGCTAGCTGGGCTTGAAAAAGGCATGGAAGATATAAGAGAAACCCTGTATGGAGAAATAAAAGCCCTTTCTGGAGAAATAAAAGAACTAAAATCTAACCAAGCTGAAACCAAAAAAGCTATTAAAGAGGTACAATAAAAAATGGAGGCTCTTACTGCTAGGATAAATGAGGCAGAAGAGAGAATTAGTGATATAGAAGATCTAATGACAGAGAATAAAGAAGCTGAACAAAACAGAGACAAACAAGTAATGGACCACAAGGGGAGAATTTGAGAGATAAGTGATACCATAAGATGAAACGACATTAGAATAATTGGGATTTCAGAAGAAGAAGAAGAAAGAGAGAGGGGGGCAGAAGGTATATTGGAGCAAATTATTGTAGAGAATTTCCCTAATATGGCAAAGGGAATAAGCATCAAAATCCAGGAGGCACAGAGAACGCCCCCTCAAAACCAATAAGAATAGGTCCAGACCCCATCATCTAATAGTAAAACTTATAAGTCTTACTGCCAAAGAAAAAATCCTGAAAGCAGCCTGGGACAAGAAGTTTATAACATACAATGGTAAAAATATTAGATTGGCACCAGACTTATCCACAGAGACCTGGCAAGCCAGAAAGAACTGGCATAATATATTCAGAGCACTAAACAAGAAAAACATGCAGCCACGAATACTATATCCAGCTAGGCTATCATTAAAAATAGAAGGAGAGGGGCACCTGGGTGGCTCAGTGGGTTAAGCCACTGCCTTCGGCTCAGGTCATGATCTCAGGGTCCTGGGATCAAGCCCCACATCGGGCTCTCTGCTCGGCAGGGAGCCTGCTTCCTCCTCTCTCTCTCTCTGCCTGCCTCTCTGCCTACTTGTGATCTCTATCTGTCAAATAAATAAATAAAATCTTTAAAAAAAATAAAAATAGAAGGAGAGATAAAAACCTTCCAGGACAAACAACAACTAAAAGAATTTGTAAACACCAAACCAGCTCTACCAGAAATATTGAAAGGGGTCCTCTAAGCAAAGAGAGAGTCTAAGAGTAGTAGACCAGAAAGGAACAGAGACAATATACAGTAGCAGTCACCTTACAGGCAATATAATAGCACTAAATACATATCTCTAAATAGTTACCCTGAATGTTATTGGGCTAAATGCCCCAATCAAAAGACACAGGGTATCAGAATGGATAAAAAAAATAAAACCCATCAATATGCTGTCTACAAGACTCATTTTAGACTTAAAGACACCTCCAGATTTAAAGTGAGGGGGTGGAAAACAATTTACCATGCTAATGGACATCAAAAGAAAGCTGGGGTGGCAATCTGGCAAATATACCAGATAAATTGGATTTTAAGCCAAAGGCTATAATAAGAGATGAGGAAGGACACTATATCATACTTAAAGGATCTGTCCAACAAGAAGATCTAACAATTTTAAATATGTATGCCCCTAACATGGGAGCAGTCATCTATATAAACAAGTTAATAACAAAATCAAAGAAACACATCAACAATAATACAACAATAGAGGGGACTTTAACACCCCCTCACTGAAATGGACAGATAATCCAAGCAAAAGATCAAGAAGGAAATAAAGGCCTTAAGTGACACAGTGGACCAGATGGACATCACAGATACATTCAGAACATTTCATCCCAAAGCAACAGAATACACATTCTTCTTTTTCTCTAGTGTACATGGAACATTCTCCAGAACAGATCATATTCTGGGTCACAAATCAGGTCTCAATGGTATCAAAAGATTGGGATTATTCCCAGAGTATTTTCTGTCCACGATGCTCTGAAGCTAGAACTCAATCACAAGAAGAAAGTTGGAAAGAACCCAAATACATGAAGGCTAAAGAGCATCCTTCTAAAGAATGAATGGGTCAACCAGGAAATTAAAGAAGAATTGAATAAATTCATGGAAACAAATGATAATGAAAACACAATGGTTCAAAATCTGTGGGATACAGCAAAGGCAGTCCTGAGAGGAAAATATATAGTGAAACAAACTTTTCTCAAGAAACAAGAAAGTTCTCAAATACACAACCTAACCCTACAGCTAAAGGAGCTGGAGAAAGAACAGCAAAGAAAGCCTAAACCCAGCAGGAGAAGAGAAATAATGATTAGAGCAGAAATCAACAAAATGGAAATCAAAAAAACAATAGAACAAATCAATGAAACTAGGAGCTGGTTCTTTGAAAGAATTAATAAGATTGATAAACCCCTGGCCAGACTTATCAAAAAGAAAAGAGAAAGGACCCAAATAAATAAAATCATGAATGAAAGAGGAGAGATCACAGCCAACACTAAAGAAATACAAACAATTATAAGAACATATTATGAACAACTATACACCAGCAAATTTGACCATCTGGAAGAAATGGATGCATTCCTACAGACATATAAACTACCAAAACTGAACCAAGAAGAAAAAGAAAACCTGAACAGACCCATAACCAGTAAGGAGATTGAAGGAGTCATCAAAAATTTCCCAAAAACAAGAGCCCAGGGCCAGACGGCTTCCCAGGGGAATTTTACCAAACATTAAAGAAGAATTAATTCCTATTCTGCAACTGTTCAAAAAAATAGAAATGGAAGGAAAACTTCCAAACTCATTTTATGAGGCCAGCATTACCTTGATCCCAAAACCAGACAAAGATCCCATCAAAAAAGAGAATTACAGACCAATATCCTTGATGAACACAGATGTGAGAATTCTCACCAAAATACTAGCAAATAGGATCCAACAGTACTTTAAAAGGATTATTCACTATGAACAAGTGAGATTTATTCCAGGGCTGTAAGTTTGGTTCAACATCCACAAATCAATCAATGTGACAAATACATTAATAAAAGAAAGAACAAGAACCATATGATACCCTCAATAGATGTTGAAAAAGCATTTGACAAAGCACAGCATCCTTTCTTGATCAAAACTCTTCAAAGTGTAGGGATAGAGGGTACATACCTCAATATCATCAAAGCCATCTATGAAAACCTACCATGAATATCATTCTCAATGGAGAAAAACTGAGAGCCTGCGACCTGAGATCATTACCTGCGCCAAAACCAAGGGTTGGACGCTTAACTGCTTAACTGACTAAGCCACCCAGGTGCCCCAAAAGTTTAAGATCCATTTTGAATAAATATTTTTGAAAGGTCTATGTCTAGATTCTTTCTTTTTCTCCTTTCCTTCCTCCCTCCCATCCTTCTTTCCTTCCTTTTTTCCTTCCTTCCTTCCTTCATTTTTGTATGTGGATATTCACTTGTTCCAGTATCATGTGTTTGAAAAGACTATTCTTTTCCATCAAATTACTGTTCCTTTCCCATCAAGTAACCTTTGTTCCTTTGTCAAAGGTCAGTTGACTATATTGGTAGGTATCTATTCCTAGGCTCTCTAATCTATTTCACTGACCCATTTGTGTATTCTTTCAGCAGTATCACACTGTCTTGATTATACCTTGTGCAACTTTTGACTTTGTATGGTGTCAGTTCTTCTTTGTTTTTCTCTTTCAGTATTATTGTGGCTCTACTGGGTCTTTTGCCTTTTCGTATGAACTTTAGAATTAGCTGTCAATACTTACAAAATAACTTACAGGAATTTGAGTTGGGAAAATACACATTTTCAAAGTCACAACATTCCCTTTAAGCATTAAGACTCCAAGCACTCTGGAGCTCAGAGTCTGTAAAATCCTTTCTCTTCAGTCATACCTACACTAATGCATTCTATCAAGGTGTGGGAAAAAATCACATGTTCCACAAGATGTTCTAAAATTCTACCAGCAAAGCAGTATGAGAACTTTATTCACATAAAACACAGAAGCACTATAAAGGCACCATTTTGGGTGAAAAAAACTGTTCTGCACAAATCAATATTTTAGACAGCTGAAGATTACTTTTAAGAGGTCCGCAGATTTCAAAGAACTCGAGTCCCATATCAAAAAAGAAATCTTAGCTTGTCTCCATCTCTCTTTTTACTCCTCCTCCTCTTTAGGTTCTTTGTGCAGAATTAATAAGACTCTTTAATCTAGAGTAGGAAAACAAAGATGGGATGTATGTTGATGAGGTAAAGAAGAACATCTAACCTAGAAGAAAGAAAAGTTAGAATATGTCCTGCAAGGGAATACAAAGAATTCAAGAAAAGAAATTGTCAGACAGAAAAAACCCTATAATTTCACATTATGCTGATATAGCTGAACAGGGATTTCACTGCCTGAGTGGAGATGAGGGAGAGGGTGGTTCAGAGAGAAGATGGTGAGGCTGAGTTGTGACGTACCCAGCTATGTCAGGGGAGGGTCACTTGGAGAATTAGGAGGTAAAGGTTTGGCATTAGCCACTCTACCAGAAGTGCTGACTTGCTTCTATTAGTTGGGGTAGTGATATGAGAAATAATAAAAATAGCAGATCCTAACAGGTCCACTTTTCAGACTGTTAAATGATTAGTGTGCTGGGAGAGTTTGTTACTGGAGTGGATTATAGAGTGGGCAAATCCTGCAAGCTGGAAGACTTTCACACCAGCCATGTTGTTTTAAAACCACCAAATTCCTTTTTTTTTTTTTTTAATGTTGGGAATAAATATTTTTCTAGAAAATAATTCTAAATTAGTCTGTACATTATTCAACTGCAATGCTTTTAGTAAAGGAGTTGCTCAATAATTTGCTGAATTGTTTTAAATATGTTATGAGGAGCATCAATTAAAGTCTTCTTGGTGACTTGGGGTTATCATAATCAACATCCTTGTTGACTGGAGCTATAATGCAGCTGTCTCCTCAGGCTTTCTGGTGAAGTATGAGAAGCTATTTGTTCTAGCACTAAGTAGATCACATTTGAGAACTTTGGGAGTTATTTTTGTTCTTTCCCATGTCTTTCTGGAAGTATTCACTTCTTTGCTTTCATTCTTATTTCTATCAATCTTGCTTAACTGTGCAACTGGCTGTTTTTGGTTTCTGTATGTTGAGATTAATCATCAAAGTTATTAATTACTTTGAAATATAAAATCACAGAGTGTTTAGTTTTTGAGATAGGGCTTTTCAGCTGTGGATCATGATCCATTAATGAGTTGGGAAATCAATTTAGTGGTCAGGATGAAATAGAAAATATCATTGAAAATATTTTGTTCATCACATGTTGCAAGTGTAAATTTTTTGTGAAATCCAGTATTGGTATGATGGTAGAAAATGTAAACTATGAGCTATTATTTGAATGTAACTCATAGCAAGAAATAACTGAATAAATTTTAAGGCATTGGAGATTTGATGTGTCTTTTTCCCCCAGCTGATTCCTTGTAACTTCTTGATTTCATTGCAGGACACTGAAGGATAAGAATGTTATTTCCATGTAAAGTCTCTTCCTCTTAACTTTAACTTCATTAGGGGAGGGACCTTTGAGACCTCTGATACCTATAATGGAGTCATTTTTCAAGAGCAACCATTACTGAAAAGTTTGAGAATCATTACAAATCTGACATCTTTAGGTGATGGTTATGACATACACCCGCTCATCAACAGTCTCAGAAGTAACAGCAAATAGCAGAGAGAAAGAATGGGACGTGTTCCATGCAGCATTTTGGGTTGAAATATGGGTCTGGACATGCTTTCATTTTGGAAGATGGCTTTACTTTGCTAGGAGTGGCAAAATAGTGGCAAAATAGCCTCAGAAAAAGAGTGGAGGTTTCCTTAGGGAGGGCAGGTAGCACTTTCAAATAAAGGTATAACTGGAGTCTTTGAGATTGCTTTTGTGCCCACTTCAGCTTACTATGGAGGGAAGTCTGATGGGGATCCTTGGCAGGGAGTCTAAACAGAAATAATAAGAGCATCTTACTGCATTTCTGTGAACCTTAAGTATGAGAGAGAAGTCAGATAGGCAGGGTACAGGTTAAAAATAGGAACAGAAACTTCCAACTCAACTGACAGGCTAGATATTTAAATATTTATAAAACAAAAAAGATGATGATAAGCTGATGATTAAGATTTTATTAGTTTTACTCCTTTCTAGAGATCTGAGAGGAAATATAGACACTTCTATACCTCCTGATATTTTCTTCACACCCCTTCACTTTTCTTGTCTCCATTTGCTTCCTTTTATTTCTTTCACCCTGATAAAGAAAGAAAGAAAGGAAGGCCCTAATATGATTAATTATTGATTGATTAATGTATTAACAAACTCTTGGTGCCAGTATTATAAGAGTCACTGGGATAGGTACTTTGAAGGATACAAGGCTATATAAAAGTCTTTTGCTCCAAAAATACATAATGCAGGGTGGTCAGGACATTCGGAATACAGGAGGAGGGGGTTCAGCCCTCCATTTTCCTGTGGTCCAGATAATATGCATAACACAATCCACAAATGTACTTTTTTTCAGAAGAAAAAACAGACCAGGAATTTTTTCTTATTTTAAGTTCATCTGCTAGATCTCTATTTTTATACTATTAAAACCTAGATAAACCTACTTGGTATAAAAAATATCTAGCTTGATTGCAAAAGGCCATATTGTGGCCATATTTTTTACACCTACAACTCACTGTGAGTTTACCTAGAATAAATCTAGGTGTTCAATAAATTGGGAGGCATGGTTCCTTCCATGAATAATACAAAACCTCAAGAAGATTTTCCAGAAACTCAGCCATCATTAGAATTATTCAAAGAATGAAAACTTCTCCTGAAAGGAATTCCCAATAGCTCATTTTCTATGTAAACAAATCGTGTGTCCTGAAGGTATGGTTGGAGTACATAAAATATTAAAATGTTGACACCTGATAGATTCTAGGAAGAAATTTAAATTTATAGGCGAGCATTTCCTGGAGCAGTGGGAGACCCTTATAGTTCAATGAGTCTTACATTAAAAATAAGACAAGGTAAGATAAATTAGCCCAGAGGATACTACAGGCATGAATTTTATGCCCAGTACCACCATGACTGTGGTTATGGGTACCCTTTTGCTCTTTTGGAATTGCAGGAAATGAAGACTACATCTACCAATTAATCCATGCAGATGCAGCTACTTTGTGTCACTGAATGGAAGGTAGAAAGAGGCAAGGAAAGGATGAGTGGAAAATGGAAGTGAATGATGACAACACATGATTATTATAAAAGTTATAATTAACTCAATCCTTTCAGTGTAATTACTGTGATGCATGTTTTCATGTGCCTTTTCTTATGTAATTGTTAAGGTAAACCCCTGATGTAGATTTCAGTTTTATTGCTAAAAAGCAACAACTATCAGGTGAGGCTAGGCTTGGTAAATGTCAATAATCAAAGTGGTTTGTTCTGTTTGGTAGTCATGGAGGCGGGCAACACTGGAGACTAGGCATACCCTCTATTGGAATCCCAGGTAGTGAGTGGATTCAAGATGGGTCTTTGGCAAAAACTAAACTGTAAGCATTCTGTGTCATGCAAAGTGTCATACAGGTGTCAGGGTCACCAACCAAGAGAGCCCCTATTCAGAGAGGGCTATCTACACAGACATCCAGAATAGTACATGGAACACTGAGACAGGGGGCTTCACGGAGGAAAAACCTCATCATGACAAGGGTTATGGGCTATCTGCAACTTCCCAGGCAAATGAGTCTCAGGAAATGAAAAGATTAATTCCAGATTTCATGATTATGCTGTGGCCTCTAAGACCCTAATATCATCTCACCCTAACTTCAATGCTTCACAACAAACCTAGAAGAAAGGCATTAGTTTTATAATCATCATCAAGATTATCACCATCACCATCATCATTTTTACCAAAAAAGTAACTGTGGCTTAGAGCAGTTAGGTCATTCAGAAGAACATAAAATCATGGTATGAACTCACGTTATCTGACTCTAAAGAGAGTTCTCCTAACAAACCACCAGCTTACCTAAGTGAAATTTCTAGGCTCACTCATTCACTCAGTAAACCAATATCTATAGGGAAGATCCTATGTGCCAGCCATGGTGATGGGGTATAGTTATTAGATGCTCAATGAATACTGTTTTGATGATTGAATGGATGGGTGAATGAATGAATGCTTGAATATGCTTTTATATTTGTGAACATGTAGCTCAGAACACACCAATTTGAAGCTATGACGTTTTTAAAAAGATTTTATTTATTTATTTGACAGAGAGATAGAGAGATCACAAGTAGGCAGAGAGGCGGAAGAGAAAGAGGGGGAAGTAGGCTCCCTGCTGAGGAGAGAGCCCAATGCAGGGCTTGATCCCAGGACTCTGAGATCATGACCTGAGCCGAAGGCAGAAGCTTAACCCACTGAGCCATCCTGGCACTCCTGAAGCTATGACATTTTGAATAAACTCTTCTCTGGAGGCCATACGGTAAGATCACCCCCTTGTACATGGGAGCAGTCTTCCTTAGATTGAAAGGCTCTGTTCTTCCTGTCAATTACCCTGACATAAGGCCTATTTTAGATTTGGGAATGAGAGATGGTGAAGCAGGCATTAAACCAGAGGGAAAGCAAAAATTCCTTCTTTTCTTTTAGTCTCTTAGAAGTTTGGTCTGAACTCAGAGGCAGAGGTGCTCAGAGCACAACTCCAGGCACTGTATGCAGCTGTTTCTGACACATGGAAGGGGATCCTATGCATTGGCCTAAACCTATGGGCTCTATGATCCTTGGAATTTAGTTGTCATGCATAATCCACCTTTAGGTCTATACTTCAACATTCAGTAAACTCTTATCAAAGGTAACAGCCTAGCAGCCTTGGCTGTGTTGGAAGTGGGGCAATTTACAGTGAGGATCAGGGAAACTTGGGAATCACCTTCTAGGCAAGAGTGGAGGTTGCAATATTTCCTTAATTCTCAGTAGGGTGGAGATCTCCTGGGGACTGCACAGAAGAGGGTTGTGTCATGACAATAGTGTGGATGCTTAAAAGCAGAAGGAGATGGGGAAATGTTTTCAAATACATATGAAGAACAGCTGGAAGGACTCATAAATTTAACTGGCAGACATGTAGTCAGAATTAGGGAATTAGGGCATGGAAGAGTTGAGAGGAGTTGACTTCATAAGAATGTGGTTTACTTCTGGGGGTACTTGCTGACGTTTATTGGGCAAATACAATTCCGTGCCCATAATAGCTGCTAACTGGATACGTGTGGTATAGTGAACAGAACAGAGCCTTGGTAGCCAGGAGACCCAGGATCATCCCAAAGAGTGGCTGGATTAGTTTCTTGGGTATCTGTCACTTTCTCTGAAGCCAGGACCAATAATGTTCATGTGTATGACACATGCCCCCTGGAAGCCAAAGTCTTATGTTCAGTACTCATTCCTAGCACCAGCTAAAGTCCAGTCCTTTCTTTCCCACTCAACAAAGCATATAGGAGCCTAAGGAAAATGTGAAGCTATTAAAGGGGTAATATTCATTCTTTCTAATTTATATGTAAAATAGGTATTTGCAAACTATAAATAAATGTGAAGCACTCACAATACCACTAAGAAAAACGATCTGTAAACCATCTCCCTGGACTATTAATCTATGTCTACACTGCCTTCCTATCATTTGGTATGGACAATCTTCCACAAGGAGAAGCAGTAAGATGGGAGGAATAGAGAGTAGAAATTGGGCATGATGGTATGAATTCATTCTGATGTTGGGAGGGTGGAGAATGAAACACGTAAAGATTGGGAAGTTGAGCTGGGTAGCACAGCACAGAGATGAACGTCACGGGAAGAATCCACTGGAAGAAGAGCTGCATCTCTTTTGCTCAAGCCACCACTGGCACATCTTGGAAATCCCCTCTGACTGGGAGGGCAGGGCATAAGCATCTTCAAAATTCTGCCAAAATTCAGGGGCAGTCACAAAAGGGGTTAGTTGCCATTTCCCTTCCATGATATCATTCTCAGTGAGAAGTCAAGATAGAAAACCAAAACAAACAAGAGAAAAAAAAAATCATCGAAATCCACATTCTTAGTTTCCATTTAAACCAGGCTCCAGGTAGACTCGTTATCTTCAGCACAGGATTCTCCCTTAATGTGTGGGTCATAGATTCAAATCGGGGGAGGGGATGAGAACACCTATAACCTGATCCAAACACTCCACTAATTTTTCCTCTTCCTCAACCCCCCCAGGGGGTCAGTAGCTCAGTGGTTACTCACCGAGGAAGAAAAGTTGAAGCATGCAGACTTATAGGGACCCACTACCAAAGACAGAGTGAACCAGGGAATACAACAGAATCCTGCTATCGGGTTGACTAGCTCTGTCTCATTTTCAGAGATGGCCTCCAGTAAAATCACATGTGAGGCTGTTTCACTTCTCTTAAGCTTATAACCCAAGGCAGACTCCCTGGGGAGGGGCATCTCAAACTGAATTCATGCTTTCAGGTGGGGTCAGGAGATTTTCACTAGGTAAGTGTGACTTTCACTTCTGACAAGCAACGACATCACTTGATCAGCACGTAATTCTTAGGAAAGAAACATTTGGCTGAGCTAAAAGGAAAAGCATCAGGCACAGACAGATTAGATTTTCCTTTAAATAAACATGGCCTTTCAGAAAGGCAAGAAAAACGTTTAGAGCAAAACATGCTGGGCATGAGAATTTCAGATGAAATATCCACCCACCCTGAGCAAGAACAAGAATCACATCACTATCCCCAAGTCAGAATTGCTCCTTTGTTAAACCAATGAGGATCATTTAAAAGTGTATGTTCTCATAGGCAGAGATGCATCTCTCCAACACCAAATTTTGCACTGCTCTGGTCTCACAGAGCATTCATGGTGGATGATTATTTCATTAGATCACTTGGATTTGGGATACTTGAGGTTTTCCCAGCCTTCAACTTGATCCTAAAGATAACAAGGAAACCCCTCTTCCAGCAGGTTCTTCATATTAAATGGAATGGCTATGTTATAGTCCAATCACTGAATCATAATATAGTGCTGATCGGTTTGCTTCTTAAATTTCATAAAGCTCTTCACAAGGTTTTCTTACACGTCTCATCTTTTTTCCATTATGTATTTCTGTTTCCATTACATGCCCTTCACTTTCTCTCCAAACCCCAGTCTTTCCCTCTACTTTTTATCTCATTGACCCAAATTAAAAAGCCAGGAACGTTTCACATTTCATTTGCATTGCCAATCACATTCAGTTAATCATCAAGTCCAAAGAATTAAAAAATTTTCACAAATGCATATGCCAGTTCAATAAATACCTGTTAAACAATTTTATATGTTTCAGCCACATATCTGTACATTAAAGATATGGAGAGAAAAGGGTAATGCTCTCTTGGAACTCCCTTTTAGTGGGAGAGGCAAATGATGAGTAAACAAGATAGTTCTATATACAGATACCTCGTGAAGATGATAAAACGAGGCATTGTGATTCAGAGTGACCTGCTTGCCCTCTCTAATTTAGTGACATTTAAACTGAGACCTAGATGACGAAATGAACCAGCTACACAAACATCTGGAGGAACAACAGTCCAAGCTGAGGGAACAGCAGGGGCAAAGGCCTCGTGTATTAAACAGTCTACTTATTTAACACAGGACAAAGTGCCTTTGGCTAAAGCGGGGTGGACTGTGGTTTCACAGACTAACATGAATGGTTGGAAGATAAGCAGAGGAAGGGGCCTAGTGAGCTGCAATGAAGAGTTTTGATCCATTCTAAATGCTGTGAGAAGTCATTGAAGGGTCTGAGAAAGATAGTAATATAAACCTAATTTCTATTTTAAAAGATATGAATATTGAACAATAGAGATGATGGCAGCTTGGGCTAGGTGATAGCTATGGAGAGAAGCTACATATTCTCTGGATATTTGGGAATTTCAGTTGATGTAACTTGGTGATGGATTGGATACAGGATGTGAGAGAAATCTGGGGTGAAGCCTAGGCTTCTGACCTGAATGACAGGCGGGCAGTGGTGCCAATCACTCTCACTCACACATTATCATCTTTTACTTAGTCCAATATCTTGTCCAATATCTTTAGTCCAATAAAATCTGTCCTCTAAAATCTCTAAAATCTGTCATCCCCATCACTGCCAGGATAATTCAGAGAGAAAACAATGCTCTCATTATTCCATTTCTCATAGCCTTTCTTTTTAAAAGACTTTTTGTTTACTTGTCAGAGAGAGAGTGTGCATAAGCAAGAGGAGACAGCAGGCAGAGGGAGAAGCAGGCTACCTGCTGAGCCAGGAGCTGGATGTGGGATCCTAGGACCCTGGAATCATGACGGGAGCTGAAGGCAGATGCTTAATCGACTGAGCCTCCCAGGCATTCCTCTCATAATCTTTCAGTAACTCTCTGTTGCTTAGGAGAGGTAACAGGATCCTTTATCTAATGTTCAATGATATGGTATGTAGAATTCTGAGATGGATCTCATACTTCTATGGCCTCGTGTAGTTAGCCTGTTAAAACCCTCCCCTTGAATGTGACTGGGACCTGTGAATATGACAGATGTCACTCCCATGATTAAGTTATGCTGGATGAGACTGTATTGGATGGGCCTGTCTTAACCAGGTAAAAGCCTTTAAAAAAGAGACTGGCTCTTCCTGATTAGAGACTCTTCTGGCCTCAAAGAAGCAAGCCATTATGAGTTTTACAACTGGTAGGAGGTGAATGTTTCCAACAGCCACATATGCTTGGAAGAGTACCCTAAGATCCAGATGGGACCCTAGCCCCCAGCCATACCTTGACTGTAGGCTTGTAAGACCCTGAGTATGGGTATCGACTTAGCCATGCTTAGATTCTTGAGCCATAGAAACTATGAGAGAATATGTGCATTGTTTTAAGCTTTAAGTGTATGGTGATATGTTATAGCAGCCAGAGGAAACTAAGGCAAAGGCCTTTCATGCCTGACTTCTACTCATTTCTAACTTTATCAGTCATCTTAACTGGTGTCAAACTTTATCCTTTAATAGTACCCAGTGATTTGCAGATATTGGCCTTTACCTGGCTGTCCTTCACCCCACACTCCTGGTGATACTGGGTCCTCTTTCTAGAATTTCCTCTGTCTCTCCATTATCTAATTTCTACTTGGAAACACTCTTTTAGGAAAACTCACTTCACAGTTCATCTTCGTCTACTAATTTACTCTTTTAACACATATTTACTTCACACCAGTCGAAGGATATAGAGGGATAAACAGAAATTTCTGCCATCATTTCCACTGCATCCCAATGGAAGAGAGAGATCTTCAAAACAAATAAATAACTAAATACATGGGATAAAACCTATGATGGATAGAAAGTTTGGATAGGAGAATAACAATGGCTTCTTCATAAAGCTTTCCCAGCCTATCTTGACTTACCCCACCATTCTGCCTCTGTTCTCCATAGATTATATGTATATTAAATGTAGGGATGGTATTTTGCTCCTCTCTATATCCTTAGTACCTCGACCATGTGCTTATGCACAATAGTTTTGTTGAAAAAATTTATATAAGACCTACCTATTCCTGTTGGCTTCTATGAAAGCCAGAGCAAAACATTACAAAACCAAATCAAAACTAAAACCACAAATCCACTCTGTCCCTAAATCAAGAAGGGCCTGACCTAGGGATTTAATATCCAATACAGTGGGACCTTAATTAGCTAGCTGCTTCTAGCATATTTCCCAACATCCCTGGACACTTGTTTTAACATAACCCAGCAGTCTCCTTGATCCCCAAAATGAGTCATCAACCTGTCTTACTTGACTTCTAATCATAGTCCCTGATGCCCTTCTCATTCCCTATTAGTTCATTTCAGTTCTCTGGGGTTTTCTTGTCAACTAGTTCCTTTTAATTTCATTCTCTTCTTGCCATTTCCCTTGTACAGATTCCTATTACAACAGATATTTGTCAATTTCGAGGCCTCCCAGCAACTTTGAACACCCTTTTTAAGTTGAAGTTATTTGTTTCTTATATTTTGACTCTGTTGGGAACCATGTACTCAATTCCCTTGCCTCCTTTGAAGCTGGGGCACACTTATATGACCCATAGCCTCTTAATCAGATTTAAGGAATGGATGGAGAATTAGAAAATTAATAATTTAAAGAAATAGGCTCCACATAGAACCCTTTTTGGAGATGGTATTGGGAGCTACATCTAGTTTCCATGGGCAGTGGTAGCTAAGGTTCTTGCAGAAGCATCCAGGGCTGGCTTCCATAACATCTGTACCTGGCAGACATACCAGACTATCTCCACTGAGGCCAGTTCTGCGGTATGGCTTTGGACATTATTCTAGGTTGCATAGCTGGAGTCTGTGAGCTATCCAATATTCTTTAATATAGGCCTTAAACTATTGAAGCTAGTTCATATTTGTTATAACTAAAAAACTTGCTTGTTACATCTCTAACTACCCTCCCCCCAAACAACTTGGCATTCACTTAAAGAGCATTCCAAATAGTGTGCCTGGTCTATTCTACCATTCCATTATCCACCTGGCCATTGTCCCTATTCTCTGCCATGAACACATACAGACAGAGAGTGGAAGCCTGAGTGTGGGCAAAGGTACAGAGTACAGGTGTTTAGCAAATTCCCTTGGGTTTGAGATGTTCTACTGATCTTGCTTACTAATCCCTGACCCAGTTACTCCTAATACCTTTTCTTTACCAACTATGATCCTCCCCCAAAATGCTTAATGGAGAGCAGTATTATTCTACAAATCTGTAAAGTGGAGAGCTAAGGGGACAGATTTGGGCAACCACATCACTTGAGGAGCCATGTAAGACTTGTAAGACTTGAGGAGCCATGTAAGTCATTCCCACACATCTTCCCAGAAAGAAAACTCACTGTGGTTAGCCTCATTAGAAACTGCTATATGGATCTGCTGCCAAGGAAACTACATTTTTTTTTATTCCCAAAGTCAGAACTTAATAAAAAATGGAAACAGAAAGCTAGTTCTAAAACAGCCTAATTTTTTCCTGTGCCATAATCTCAGCAAGCCCATTAAATTGACAGGTCAGCTTATCACGGATTAATGCACACAATGACCAGGAGGGAGCAGGCAGGTCAGAATCAGGTTGGGGTGCAGTCGGTTAAGGTGACAGATCATCATTTTCAAAAGAGAGGTGAGCCCCTCATCAGCAGGGCTGACAGAGTGTCCATCAGAGGCAGAGGTCCATGAAGGTCAGGAGGATGCACCATGTACCCTGCAAAGTGCCAGGATGCAGTCCCCCAGACAGCCACACTGCTGTATTAAACAACCTTCTCAATGTTGCCATGCTTTTTGTTTTGTCTTTTTTTTTTTTTTATATCACCTGCCTTTGAATTTTGCACCACAAAATGAAAATTAATTGAAGGCTCCAAGTATAATGATGGACCATGCTACTTAGCCTAGTTTACTTATGAAACTCATTTCTCTTGCTTGACCTCCTACCAAGGTACTTTCCTGACCACGGGAAATGGTTGAATGTATGGAGGCATGGAGTGAAGCTAACCCAGTATTGCTTCTGTCACCTTCTGGCTGTGGGTCTTGAGAGGCAAGTCAGTCTCAAGCCTGAACACCTTTCTTGTAAAATATCAGTACACACTCCACGAGTGATGTGGAAATGTACCTGGCATATAACACATCTGTCATGGGCTGTCAATCATATTTTCCAGAATCTCTGGCTAGCCCTATTCCCAAGCATAGAGTCCTATGAACCAACTGCAGGAGAAAGAGAAAGCATTAGGAATTTATTAGCTGGATGGCTTCCTGTCTCACCTCTCTCTTCAGCTATGGCAGGCAAGATACTGTCGGCAGCTGTGTCCCCACATAAACAGCTGTCTACATGAAACAAGGCAGGAGGCCCATATTAAATAATGAAGATAGAATACATTAATTATACCATGGTAAGTAACTATCATATAAAATATGACTATTATATGATTGTTATTACTTTTACTGCATTATTCATGCTGACATAAATATAACAGCCCACTAGTCATCAGTGTCATACTGTTTTTATAGAGAAAGAGAATGGAGCTCAAAGCATTTAATGACCTAATGGCCAAACCTCTAAAACACCAAAGTAATGGTTGGCAATGCATGAAAAGAGGCCTGCAGTTTTGCCAATAGGACAGCTTAATGGCTGAGCTATGTTTTAATTTTGACTTCTCATTCCACTGATGTCTTCCTAGTCCATCAGCCTTATAACTGGGCAGAACAGGTTGAAACATATGGGACTACAAACAGAAGAACCCGTGATAGGTTACCCTGGCCCGGAATGTCAAACCTGGTCTTCCAGTTACACCATGGGAGCTTCATTTGTTTGATTCTTAAAAATAACTATTTAAATCTATACCAGCTCCCCACATATGAGTAGTAACTCATATCATTTTAGAGTAATTGTAGCAATATCTCATATGAAGTGGGCAAAGCATATTAGGAAAATAAAACCCAGAGACAGTTTTCCAAGGACAAAATTGCTCGCATCAATATTAAGTTCAGTGAATTAAAATTCTTGTTCTTTTCAGCATTTTATACTACCTCTTATTATCTGTAAGTATCTGTAAGAAAATGGATCTGGAAAATGAAAGGACGAGGGGTAAACTGGTAGAAAGTGTGTAAGGCAAAACAAGTCTCCAGATTCACAGTTCCCAAAGACTTTCTTTCTAGACCTACCAAGCTTATTGCCTGTCCCACTTTCACCTTCTTCCTCATACAAGTCTGGCATGGGCAAGCCAAGATCAAAACACAAACAAACAAACAAAAGAACCCATAACCTTTTTGAAATTATCAGAAAGAGATTAAAATGTACCCTTTGCTAGGCATTTAGAAAATATGAAAAACTCATATGTGCTTGCAGCCTTCCCATTGAGATCAGGAACAAGACAAGGATGCCCACTTTCACCACTCTTGTTCAACATAGTATTAGAAGTCCTAGCAACAGCAATCAGACAACAGAGAGAAATAAAAGGTATCCAAATTGGTAATGAAGAAGTCAAACTCTCTCTCTTCGCAGATGACATGATTCTTTATATGGAAAACCCCAAAGACTCCACCCCCAAACTACTAGAACTCATACAGCAATTCAGCAACGTGGCAGGATACAAAGTCAATGTGCGGAAATCAGTGGCTTTCTTATACACTAACAATGAAAATACAGAAAGGGAAATTAGAGAATCGATTCCATTTACTATAGCACCAAGAACCATAAGATACCTGGGAATAAACCTAACTAAAGTGGTAAAGGATCTGTACTTGAGGAACTATAGAACACTCATGAAAGAAATTGAAGAAGACACAAAAAGATGGAAGACCATTCCATGCTCTTGGATCGGAAGAATAAACATTGTTAAAATGTCTATACTGCCTAGAGCAATCTATACTTTTAATGCCATTCCGATCAAAATTCCACTGGCATTCTTCAAAGAGCTGGAGCAAATAATCCTAAAATTTGTATGGAATCAGAAGAGAACCCGAATCGCTAAGGAAATGTTGAAAAACAAAAATAAAGCTGGCGGCATCACCTTACCTGATTTCAAGCTTTATTACAAAGCTGTGATCACCAAGACAGCATGGTATTGGCATAAAAACAGACACATAGACCAGTGGAACAGAGTAGAGAGCCCTGATATGGACCCTCAACTCTATGGTCAATTAATCTTTGACAAAACAGGAAAAAATATACAGTGGAAAAAAGACAGTCTCTTCAATACATGGTGCTGGGAAAACTGGACAGCTATATGTAGAAGAATGAAACTCGACCATTCTCTTACACCGTACACAAAGATCAACTCAAAATGGATAAAAGACCTCAACGTGAGACAGGAATCCATCAGAATCTTAGAGGAGAACATAGGCAGTAATCTCTTTGATATCAGCCACAGCAACTTCTTTCAAGATACGTCTCCAAAGGCAAAGGAAACAAAAGCGAAAATAAACTTCTGGGACTTCATCAAAATCAAAAGCTTCTGCACAGCAAAGGAAACAGTCAAAAAAACAAAGAGGCAACCCACGGAATGGGAGAAGATATTTGCAAATGACAGTACAGACAAAAGGTTGATATCCAGGATCTATAATGAACTCCTCAAACTCAACCCACACGAAACAGACAAATACATCAAAAAATGGGCAGAAGATATGAACAGACACTTCTCCAATCAAGAAATACAAATGGCTATCAGACACATGAAAAAATGCTCATCATCATTAGCCCTCAGGGAGATTCAAATTAAAACCACATTGAGATATCACCTTACACCAGTTAGAATGGCCAAAATTAACAAAACAGAAAACAACATGTGTTGGAGAGGATGTGGAGAAAGGGGAACCCTCTTACACTGTTGGAGGGAATTCAAGTTGGTGCAGCCTCTTTGGAGAACAGTGTGGAGATTCCTCAAGAAATTAAAAATAGAGCTTCCCTACGACCCTGCAATTGCACTCCTGGGTATTTACCCCAAAGATATAGATGTCGTGAAAAGAAGGGCCATCTGTACCCCAATGTTTATAGCAGCAATGGCCACAGTCGCCAAACTATGGAAAGAACCAAGATGCCCTTCAACGGATGAATGAATAAGGAAGATGTGGTCCATATACACTATGGAGTATTATGCCTCCATCAGAAAGGATGAATACCCAACTTTTGTAGCAACATGGCCGGGACTGGAAGAGATTATGCTGAGTGAAATAAGTCAAGCAGAGAGAGTCAATTATCATATGGTTTCACTTATTTGTGGAGCATAACAAATAGCATGGAGGACAAGGGGCGTTAGAGAGGAGTAGGGAATTTGGGTAAATTGGAAGGGGAGGTGAACCATGAGAGACTATGGACTCTGAAAAACAGTCTGAGGGGTTTGAAGTGGTGGGGGGGTGGGAGGTTGGGGTACCAGGTGGTGGGTATTATAGAGGGCACAGCTTGCATGGAGCACTGGGTGTGGTGAAAAAATAATGAATACTGTTTTTCTGAAAATAAATAAATTGGAAAAAAAAAAGAAAATATCTAAACATGACCAAATTTTAGACCCTGTAGAAGGCTATTTTAATCATATGTGGACATGGAAATGGATCATTCACTCATCAATGAATATTTATCGAGGGTCTTCTGTGTACAAAATAGAGGCTGGGATCATAATTTTCAGACTTTTGCTGATGTGTCTGGATCTTTACACCTCCCTTGACACCAATGACAATCACCATTATTTTATCATTACTATCTATCTCTGCTAAATTTTCAACGGTTATGAAAAATTCAGAAGTCAGAGTAAGATATTTAAGTCTCTACCAGAAGTGTCTCGCTAGATGCCAAGTGGGACAAATTTATGCTGGAGCTCAGCTACTCAGGATTTCTATGAAGATCACATGAAATTATGCATGTGAAATACTTTATAACAAAGGATCATATATATATGCAAGGTATTGTTATCAGATTTACTTTTCTAAGTAAATAATTTAATGGGAAATGACTTGGGCGCTGATTCGAATAACAAACTCACTTTTTTTCTTAGAAAAATTCATTGATATTTTATTTTACAGTAACTATTAAAAATTCACAGGTAACTTTATTATTTCCTATTTTATTTTATAATCACCATTTAAAGCAGTACTTGAATTGCTAATGATTCTTATTTAACTTATTATTATGGAAATTTTTTAAAATATGTGAAAGTAGGGAGAACAGTATCATGAACCTCCATGTTCCCATGAACCAGTTTTTTAGCAATTTCTCTCCCACCCCCTTTCCCTCAATACACACAGTGGATTTTTTAAAAGCAAACACTAAACTTTGTGCCATTTCATCCTTAAATATTTCAATATATGTCTCCAAAATATAAGGACTCTTTTCCTGTGTTTATTTTTAACACAACCACAATAGATGACCACATTTAAAAGAAGCCTTCAGGAGACAGTTTCCTATTAGGAAAGAATATTGTGCCATGTATCTTATTCAAGAATATTCTGTGACTCCCCAATGCCCTCAGGATGAAATCTCAACCCTAAGATCATGCTCTAATCAAAATCTTCCCATTGTCCCTCCCATCATCTAGGCACATTTGTTCATACTATTTAATCCATCATAATGTAGGCCTCCTGCTGCCTTTCCATCTTGACCCTACCCATTTTGCAAAGACCTTTTAATTTCCACACATCACTGCAGCCTCTAGTGATTTTTTTTTTCTTTAAACCCTTATAGCGTTTACTCTACCATTAGAAAGGAGTATTACAGGGATCAAAAGCATGTGCTCTGAAGTCTGACAAAGCTGGATCTGGGAATTTCTCCATGACTTACTTACTAGCTAAATGCCCTTGGGAAAGTTCTCCCTAGTCCTCATATCCTTAGGTGCTAATAGGAACAATTTGTATTGTAGTTAAGGATACTAATTAAATTTATATGTGTTATATATGTAGACATTGTATATATGTGTAAATCATAACATACTCACATGTACACACATACACATACCACACACTCACGTACATGCTTACATTGTTTGGCAGAAAACCATCAAGGTAGTGTTATTCCTGCTGTTGTTACCATCTGTATTCATTACCATATTCTGCCTTTTGATATGGAGTTTACTGTTATGTTTCACTACTTGACTCTTGGACGGTTAGTTTCCTTTATTTGTATTTACTTACAGACATCAGCTTCTTGAGGTCAGAGCCAACTCTGACTCTCTTAGCAGTTGGCTTCACAGAGGAGATTCTCAAAGATATTGCTGGAAGACAGCCAGCAGTGTGCAGAGACATCAAGACACCCGGGGTTCTTTCTCTTCCCCAAACCCCCAGGATGTTGTGTTAAATAGGAGAACCTCTCCCTTCTTTTCAGGCTCTCTGCCAGTCTTGCTATGTTTGTGTGGTACAGGGTACTTTAAAGTGAATCTGTAGATTTCTCCAAAAAGGAAAAACCTTTTATGCAGAAAAACAGGTGACGGGACAACTGGAAAAACAGCCGTTTCTAACCGAAGTGAGTTTCCTGACAGCTGATCCTATCAGAGGGCTGCTGTCTTATCCTGGAAATGCCATCCTTCTTTTAGTCTGTAAATATCATGCTATAGAGAACACCTCAGCACTGGCTTCAGGAGGAGACGGAGTCAACGTTGTATGGCAGTTTACTGTCAACCAAAGGACAATGCTTCTTTCTTGGATTTAATAAAACAGGAAGGAGTTTGGGCAGGCTGCTCCAAAGAAAGGACACGCAATCCTGCCATCACATTGTAGTTTCTTTAATAAAATGATGAAAGAGCGTCTTTGTCCTCCAAATGCCAGTCTAACTTGGGCACATTCACTTTTTTTCACTTTCAAATGTGTGAATCCTTGGAATGTGGCTGTGGTCTACCTTTTAAGCCTGTACCCACAGCTCTGTCAAAGGCTCTGTAGGGCCCTTTTACCTTGCAGTATCTCCCCAGTCCAGGCCAGATCCTCTGTTTCACCTTTTCATAGTCTAACATGTCACCAAGTGAAGATGTCGTTCAGTTAGCCAATGCTTTTTGGAAAATAAATTCCACAGAAATGGAAAGATTATCTTTCTTGCTGAGAATATTCTTCGCTGTGAATTACATACTCAGATTTCTCTGCATTCATTACCCGGCAGAGAACAGAAAACGACAATTTCATTGTGAAGGGGGAAGTGATTTTTGGCATGTGGATCAATTCTAGTAAGGGCTGGTGTGAGAAGGGGGTCGATATGATAGAATTTGTGTAGCTGAAAGAACTAAAGACTGTTGGTGAGTGTGGATGAAGGAAGGCATTTGGGAGGGAATAAAAAACACAGGAGATGGTATCAGAGGCAGAAATGGAAAGTCAGGAGGATATACCTCTTGCATCTGGAAATTCTGCTGGTACTGCCCAGAAGCAGTAAGAATAGTGAAGACAGGGTCTGGAGCCAAGCGGCCTATGAACTAATCCTCGTTACCCTACTTACGAGCCCTGTGACTTTGGACAATTTACTTAGCTTCCCTAAGCTTCTATTTCCTTATCTGTAAAACGAGGATGGAATTGTGTGCGCAGGTCATGGGGCTATGTTGAGGATTAAGATCATGCATGTTAGACATTTGGCACAGTGTTTGGCACACGTCATGTACCCAATAAATACCAAATTTCATTTTATATATTTTTCTTAAAAGTAGAGAAATAATGACTATTATCAGAACTTAGGATTTATGAACTGCCCATGATATGTGATCTTACTGTCTAAGGTTTTCTTTTAAGGGTCAGTGTTAAATAAAAAATGTGCGTTCATCTGCAAAAAATAGGCACTCATTTGCTTAAGTTCCCTATGCTAGTACCCAATGGAACAAAAGTACTTTAATAAAATCTGTTCTAGGTCTTCACATAGATATACACACACATAAATATTACACATCTTCACTTATTTGATTTTCATAGTAGCCCACTCTCCAGGTGAGGATGCCGAGGCACAGAGAAATTAAGTATCGTGCACCCCTCAGCTATTATTACACTACACCTAGTGTTGGAAGTTGGGTGGTTATTCCAGAGCCTATGCTTTTAACACTCTAAGGCCTGGAAAGATGTAAGAATGAGGAGCAGGATGGAGTCCGATCCAGGGTTCTTTATTTCTTCCCGAATGGGATTCTTTCCTTACTAGCTTACATCTTTCCTCCATGAAGGCTGCAAAAATGAGTGGGGGAAGGAGGACGGGACTGAGTATTCAGAGGTCTGGGCTCCGACCAGGGCTGCCACTTACCACATACGTGACTTAGGCGGGTGCTGAAGAGGGATTTAGTACTCTGAGTTTTACTGTCATCATACGCCACTTCACGATGGCAACCGGTCCACAGAACAACTTTGTGGGTCATTGCAAAGGTCAAATTAAATAGTTAGTGGTAAATTACCTTGAAAACTCAAGAATACTAAGACACTATTCTTATTATTACTAATTCCTTTCTTTGCATATAGATTCTGCCTAAAGTCCAAAGTCACAAACCTGATTGATAAAAATTATCTAAAGGCTTTTTAAATTTTTGTGTATTAAACTACCGAGCCCCAAACCTCACCTTCAAGTACCTGATCTGATTGTTCTGGGATGCATTATGGAATGTAATTTTTAAACCTCTCAGGTATTTCTGGTTAAACAGGTCTACAAAACTTTAGTCTATGCCACAAAAGTGTCACCCTGAGTGATAGACTATCTTAAGTATTTCCTATCCAGATTTTCTTCCGCCTGATATTTATCTTCTCTAAAACTGAGTTCCTTAACAAAAGTTATATATTCTTATTTTTTTCTTGTAAAACTTGTGGAACCTAGATTAGGACTGCATAGAATGGTTGATTGAGTTATATTTATTGACTTTATTGAAGCCCATTATAAGTGGATCTCCTGCACACTTGCATATATGTAAGGTACTTTTTAAAAGAAACAGTGAAAGTTGCTCAGAGAACTCTTTATTGACAATGAAGAATTACCTTCCTGAATGGCACCCCCAAGGCATGGGTATAGATTAAGTAACCTTTTAAGGTGATGACCCTTTAGAAAGGTTAGTCTTGATTCAAAGGCCAAATCTAGACAAGCAAACCATTTTGGGGAAAATAAAATAGCTGAATCCAGCCAGTGAACTGAATATTTAGTTAAACACTCTTTAAATGAAGTAGTATTCTTAGGGATTCACTAGAGTTTAAAATGTGACCCAGTGTTTTCCTGAGGTGTGGTATCATGGAGCACAGAGTGTAACCAAGCCTGGGACTGAATTCCAGTGTAACAACTGAGCAACTGTGTAGAGAAGGCATGGTTCCTACTTTCTCAGAACCTTTGTTTTCTCATCTCTGTGACTGAGAGACTATAGAGTTAAACGAGGGAACACATGCAAAGCACATGTGATGGCACATGGTGACATGGGATAAATGGCAGCTTCTAGTCTTCTCAGACATAACTGATCTGCTCACCACTGTCTGTTTTACTCTGATGGTTGGAAGAAGTTAATGCAGTTGCTGAAGCAGTGGAGGAGTACATAAAGCACAGGAAAAGGCAGACTTAATACATGTAGCTTAATTCTAGAATGTGTTTCTGAAAATCCCAGGACTTCTTTGTGAACATCCATTATCTCTCTGTTAAAACAAAACAAAACAATCCCCCCCTACACACAAACACAAAGAAGCAAGGTGCACAACACTTCTTGTAGCATTTTGCCTGCTTGTTTTAGAAGGAGACATTGATAAATTGGAGAGGATCCAAAAATGATAAGAGGGATTAGAGGATATGACCTATAGAGAAAGATTATTAAAAGAGCCTGGAGCCATGCCTGGAGCCATGAAGGCAGTGGGTGGGGGATATGATAACTGAACATAAATTCTGAGAATAGGTGAGAAGTATGGAAAATAATATTTCAGGTGATTGGACCATGGGCAAATGAGGATCGATGTCCTTAAACCAGAAAAGAAAGCACTTGTGTGAAGTATTCTTAGAAGAAAAAAATTCAACAGAGAGGTCACTCAATTAAGACCTTGATTATTCCATTTGAGAGGCGATTCTCTGAAGCTCCTTAGATGGCACCTCTACAAGCAGATTGTTCCGGAGTCAGACCTGATGGGTGAGAGAGGAAGGTGTGTCCTGGCTGCCTGTGGTGTTCGTGGTTGTTGTTGTTTTTGTTGTTGTTGTTTTGGGGGTGGTGGCACTAAACCATAAGGCAATGTACAAAACTCCAGTGGGGATGATCTCTGTTCATTTCTTATCTACTTTTTTCCTCCCTAGTGTGGTGAGTGAGCTGTACCCCTAAAATAATATGTCCTGAAAACCAGGACCAATACATGTGACCTTATTTGGAAAAAGGCCTTTGCTGAGGTAATTAAGGATCTTAAGATGAGGCGATCATCCTGTATCATCTGGACATGTCCTAAATCCAATAACACGTACCCTTAGAAGATACACAGAAGACGGCACTAAGACAGATCAAAAGAGAGAAGCTCTATCACCATGGAGCCAAGGAAGCTAAGGGTTGTCGAGGGCAAACAGAAACTGGAAGAGACCAGAAGGGACCCTAGAACTTTCACAGCTTATCAACACCTTGACTTCAGACTTTTGGCCTTCAGAACAGTGAGAGAATACATGTATATTGTTTCAAGCCACCAAATTCATGGCAATTTTTTATGGAAGCCCTAGGAAACTAATCGAACCAGTATGAAGATTAATTTTTTTAATATAGAATTCCCAGACTTTCTCAACATCAGCCACCAAATTAATGCAAGGAAGAAAGTCTTGTATGCTACCTGTGGCTCAAATATTGGGATGAAGTGAGGGATGCCTTTAAGTTACTAGCTCTCTAGGGAAGATGGAACTAGAAAAATGATGGTGGCAGGCAGAAGCCTAAGATACTGACCTAGTCAGGGGCTGGCCATGGAAGTCCACTGCAGCAATGACCACAATGCCCAGAATTAGGGCCGAAGCCTTACAGTTAAGAAAATTCTCAAAAAAATTTTTTTAAAGATTTATTTATTTATTTGAGAGAGGGAGGGAGATGGAATGAGAAAAACAAACAAACAAACAAATGCACAGATGGGTAAAGGGAGAAGGAGAATTCCAAGCAGATTCTGTGCTGAGCGCAGAACCTGATGCAGGGCCTAATCCCGTGACTCTGAGAACACGACCTGAGCTGAAACCAAGAGTCACACGCCTAACCAACTGTACCTCCCAGGCGCCCCCTAAAAACACTCAAATATTTTTTAAAAATTTTTAATATTTTTTTTTATTTTTTATTTTTTCAGCCTAACAGTATTAATTATTTTTGCACCACACGCAGTGCTCCATGCAATCCAGGCCCTCTCCAACACCCACCACCTGGTTCCCCCAACCTCTCAACCCCTGCCCCTTCAAAACCCTCAGGTTGTTTTTCAGAGTCCATAGTCTCTCATGGTTCACCTCCCCTTCCAATTTCCCTCAACTCCCTTGTCGCTCAAATATTTTTTAAGAAAGAGGATATGAAATGAAGTTGACCGGATATTCACTAAGTGTTGGACTCTGGGTTAGGCGCTTTACATGCATTTCAACAGTAAAAGCTATCATTTATCAAACATTTAGATACATGCTACCTACTCTTCTACAAATGATGGTATTTAATTTGGCCCTATGGTATAATGAATGCAATTAGTATTATACCCATTTGCAGTTGAGGAAAATAAGTTTTAGGAGATAACTCATCTTCCCAAGTTTCCACAACAAATAAGTAAAAGATCTCAGATTTGGACCAGATCTGTCAGATTTCACAATACATGCAATTCTGCTGAAGGTCACACAGGTAGAGTCAGGAAAGGTTTCACCCATATTCCTGCCGTTTGCGAAGGCTGTATGCAACTTCACTTCAAATAACAAAACAGTGGTGAGAGAGAATAGAAATGCCAGGGTGGGTGATATAAAGATACACGCGCTCATCAAGACCAGGAGCTGCCTGGAGGAGGAGGAACAAGCTGTGCACCAGAGGCAGTAGCTACAGGCACAAGAACACTAAGGTGTGGAAAATGAAGAAAGACTCTGCAGAGGGATTTCTGAATGCAGAGGGCAGAGTTAAGAGAAAATCTTTGGGTATCACAGAGTTCAGTGCCTTCGGGTCCCAGGTGCACCACTGTCCCCAACACACAGTGAGACTCTTCAGCCAACTGATTTTCACTTATATAGACTTTGAGGATTACATTCCTCATCATGTATATTTTTTGTCCTAGGACGCTGCTGGACCAGCACCTGCCATGCCTCAGATGACCGTGCAAAGTGCTAAGGATCAACAGAACGAAACACAACCAGCATGGTAAATCTACTGACACTATAAAGAAAAGGCACAGAATTCAAACCAACCAAATATTGGTTTGTGATTGTCTTTTCACTTTTGGGCATGGAGCAGGCAGTGGAAGTATACATTGTAGACTTGCCCTGCAGGATAGAAATTGGAGTCTATGTGACTTGCTAAATGAGTGAGCTCCTCCAGTTAGTGCTTCAGTGGCTCAAAGAAGGGCTGGTGTGGACAGGGAGATTAGATCATCAGGATTCAGTCTTGGTTCTGTCACCTCCAACCTGCTGTGTGACCTTAGGGGAGTTACTTAATTTTTCTGTTTCTAAAATTTCTCATCTGCTAAAGTGTAAACTGTAAGAAGTTATTGATTTAATAAAAGTGTTGCAAAGATGGAGATCTTTTGATTATTATCCTCCTTTCTAAATGTGTCATTCCTGTTAAAGCATGCATACTAAAATTTTTTTGATATTTGAGTTTCACAGTTCCAGAATTCATTATTTGCTCATATTCTAGGAACACTGAACTATTTCTCATCTTGCCTTATTCGTACTCCGTATATAGATCTCAACTGATAGTTCTACAAACTAAAAAAAAAAAAAAAAAAAAAAAAGATTTGGTACACCCTTACAGTACTGGTTATTTCCATTATTAGAGTCTAAGCCTCTTGAGTCAAGTGATCAGATCAGATTCAGAAACATCATGAACATATATCATGCATGTGTTAGGCACATTCATATATATTATCTTATATTCTCTTCACATAAAAATGAAAAACAGCTTAGACATATGCAATGTCTTATATCTCTGTGAGGAAGAGACAGACAGATCTACAACCTGAATGCATGCTTTCTGCTCTCACTACAGCCACCTTTTAAAATTTATTTTTAACTTTGATTTTGAAATATTTCAAACAGAAAAGTGTGGAGAATAACACAAGACAAACTTATGACCTAAAATACGAATTTCTTTCAGACTATTAATATTCTGCCAAATTTGCTTTATCTGTGAAATATCTGGGACTATATTAACTTTAGAGGGGAAAACATACTGCTATACTTAATTTCAATAATTGTTAATGATTTATCAAGACTTCCTATTTCTTTTTGAGTCATTCTGGCTTATTCATATTTTTTCAGAAAATTGTTCATTTTATTTAAGTTTCTAAACTCAGGTACACAATGTTTTTCATTCTATTCTCTTAATATTTAAATACATTTTATGTAATTATGTCCCATTTATTCATATCAATATTGTATATTTATACATTTGTTTTGATTTTCTCCCACTTCATCCTTCTTATTAAAGGTTTGCATATTTTAAATAAATTTTCCGAAGGAAGAGCTTTAGAGTTTATTGACACGCTCTATTGTTTCTTAGACTGATATTTAATTATTTCTTCTCTCTAGCTCACTTAGATCTGCCCTCTTAGTATTCTCAGTTAAATGATTTAAACGCTTAAGTGATTTATTTATACTCGTTCATTTTAGAAGATCTGTTGAACTTACATTGTCATTCATTTCTAAATATTTTGTAATTTTCACTTCCTTTTTTATTCCACAAAGTTATTTAGGAATTCATTTCTAAGTAGCAAAATACATGCATTGGCCAAACTGCACTTTCTCCTTATTTATAATCAGGCTGTCTCTTGGACAAAGGTTGTAACTTGCATAATATTGATTCTTTGAAATATTTTGAGCCAGTTTTAAGTTGAAGTGTAGCTGATATACAATATTATATTAGTTTCAGGTGTGAAACATAGTGATACAATATTTATATACATTACAAAGTGATCACCATGAAAAATCTAGCCACTATCTGTCACCATATGAAGTTGTTACATATATTTTTTTAAGATTTTATTTATTTGACAGAAAGAGACACAGCCAGAGAGGAAACATAAGCAGGGGGACTAGGAGAGGGAGAAGCAGGCTTTCCGCCAAGCAGGGAGTCTAAGGAGGGGCTCGATCCCAGGACCCTGGAATCATGATCCGAGCTGAAGGCAGATGCTTAATGACTGAACCACCCAGGCGCCTCAGTTGTTACATATTAACGATAATCCCTATGCTGTACATTTATTCCCTTGTATTATTTAGTTATAATTGGAAGTTTGTATCTTTGAATCCCCTTCCTCATATGAGCAATTTTTTTTTTTTTTTTTTGTGACTGAACAGTTGGGTCAGTGTTTTCCAATGTTTTGTGCATATATTTTATCCATCATTTACAAATAAGTATACATATACATATCTAGCTCATTAACTTTGCTGATATTTTAACTTCATTTTTCGAATTAACATATCATAAATTTTGTTATTTTTTGGTGTTCAACTATATGACTTTAAGCAAAGTGGAGAGTCCTGTAGCCACAGCCACTATCAGGATACAGAATAGTTACATCACTCCAAAAAAGTCTCTCATTCTATCCCTTTGTTATCTTGTCTTCTCCAAATCTGTAAAACCTGGTAGCCATTGCTCTGTTCCCTGTTTCTATAGTCTTTTCTATTTAAGAATGTCATATAAATGGAATTATATACTATGTAACCTTTGAGATTGGGTTATTTTATTCAACATGATGCCTTTGAGATGTGTCCAAGCTATTAAATATATTAATAGTTTGTTCTTTTTTAATGATGGTACCACATTTGGCTTATCCATTAACTTACTGAAGGACATTTGAGTGGTTTGGTGATTATGAATAATGTTGCTATAAATGTTCATGCACTGTTTTTATTTCTCTAGGTTAAATGCTCTGGAGTGGATAGCTGGATCATATGGTAAGTATATGCTTAATTTTTTAATCATAGAATGATTCAGAATATATTCCCTTTATTAATATATTTGTAAGATTTTGATAAAGACTGTCACTAATTACTTTTTTAAAAACATTTGGCGGAACTTACCAACGAAACCATGTAGTCTTGGACTTTTCTATGCTCGGGGGTCCTTCCTTCGTCCCTCCTTCCCTCCTTTCTTTAATTCCTTCCTTCCTCTTTCCCTCCTTCCCTCCCTCCCTCCCTTCCTTCCTTCCTTTCTTTCAAGATTGTATTTATTTATTTTTCACATAGAGAGAAAGAGAGGGAAACATAGGGAGAGGCAGGCTCTCTGCTGAGCAAGGAGCCTGATGTAACACTTGATCCCAGGATCCTGGGATCATGACCTGAGCCAAAGGTAGATGCTTAACCAACTAAGCCACCCAGGCATCCCAGATTTTTTATTTCTTCCCCAACCTCCGTGGGAAAATACACTTTTTAAAAAAAAATTAACATGTAATATTTTATTAACCCCAGGGGTACAGGTCTGTGAATTGCCAGGTTTACATACTTCACAGCACTCACCACAGCACATACCTTCCCCAAAGTCCGTAACTCTACCACCCTAGATTTTTTATTTCTAATTCAACTTTCTTTCTCACTATTGGTCTACATAGATTTCCTATTTCTTGGATTCAAGATTCATGATCCAGTCTTGGTAACTTGTACATTTTAAGGAATTATCTGGTTTTTTCCCCCCAAGTTATCTGATTTGTTGGCATATAATTATTTACAGTAATCTGTTATCACATTATGTATTTCTGTGGTATCTGTTGTATTGTTTTCTCTTCCACTTCTCATTTTGGTTTTTGAGTCTTCCCTTTTTTTTCTTAGTTAACAGAGTTAAAGCATTGCCAATTTTCTTTATTTATTTCAAAAAACTGATCAATACTTTCAATGTTATGTTATTGTTTATTCCAGTCTCTATTTTATTTATTTCTGATTTTTCTTTATCTCTTTCCTCTACTAAACTTCAGCTAAGTTTCTTCTTTTTCTAGTTCATTATGGTTAGTTATTTGAACTTTTTCTTAATACAAGTATTTATAGCATAAATTTCACTCTAACATCTGCTTTTGCAGTATCCCATTAAAAAAATAAAAAGATTTGGGTTCCTAAGTTCAGGGTTCTTATTCTCTAATGCAAAACTTTGTGTGCAACCATCTAGGTCCCTCCACATTGTCAAGCAGGACTTGGGCAAAACGGGAACTGATACTAATATGTAGATGTTTGTGGTACTTGGGTCAGAACAATAAAATTCTTTATCTCTGAAAAAAAAAGGCTACTAGTAAATTGAATTCTTAGTATATATTGTGAATATAATTTCTATAGTACATTACAGTTTTAAGCATTGTGAAAAAATATACATATATGTTTAATTTTAAATAAACTGCCAAATGGTTTTCCAGAGTCCTGTACTCTTTTGGATTCCCCCCAGCAGTATGTAACAATTGCCAGTTTCTTTACATTTTTTCCAGCTCTTGCTATTATCAGTTTTTTTTTTTAATTGAAACCATCCTTGTGCAATGGTATCTCATCATGGCATTAATTTACATTTCCCTAACAGTCACTGATGTTGATACTTGTCTTTTTTCAAGTGATTTTCTTGTGGTTTTCATGTGGTTACTTGCTTATATACTCTTTGGTAAAGGGTCTGTTCAAACCCAGTTTTCACTGGGTTTTTTTACAGCTCTTTATATATTCTGAATACAAGTCCTCTTTTGTACATGAAATTCAAATATTTTCTCTCAGTCTTTGTTTTGTCATTCTCTTATCTGTCATTTTATCAAAGTAAAAGTTTGAAATGTAATGAAACTCACTTTCTTTTTCTTTTTTTTTTTCTTTTATGGATTTTGCATTTGGTGTTGTGTGTGAGAACTTTGCTTATTCCCCACAAAGATTTTCTCCTAACCCCTCTTTCATATAATTTATCATAATATATTTTCTTATCCTGCATGCTGTAAGGTGTCTCTGAGCTATTTTCCAAACCATCAATTTTTTCTTCTACCACGTCTAGGCTACAGTTATCATATCAGTTACATTTTTTATTTAAACGCTGATATTTTTCATTTCCAAACTTATGAATTTGTTCTTCTTCTGATGCCTTTGGTCTTATTTTCTTTCTTTGTACTTTCATAATTTTTTCAAATAAATGTTATACTGTAATTATCTTAAGTTTTTGTCAAATAGTAAAATTTAATCTGGAATGAATATTTTTGTAATATTAACTGTGCTGGCTGGCATGCTTACTGTTTGAATTTTCAATGTTTTTGAAATTTTGATTTGCATATCCATTTGAGTGGAAGGTTTGGTTTGTTTCAGACCTATTTTGTATTGTACATATTTCCCTGACAAGACGTTTGTGGTTATTTGGGTGAATTTATACCTTAGGTGACCTTACTCTAAATTATGTATTTCACAGGTATTTCAGCTGTTTTGTTCTGTAGGGGTGTTGGCTACATTACAAATCCACTCACAGAGCCAAAAATAAGTTCAATTCAGTTCAGCATCATGAGAATATTCCTTTTTCCCACCTTCTAGTCCTATAGCTTTTAGTGAAAGAATAATTCCATGAAGAAGTTGGGAATTGATTTTTTTTTTTTTATCCTTCTGTAAGGAAGGAAATACCAACATAGCCCTAGCTTCCAGGGCTAAGAATGAATCCAGACCCAAACCAGCACTCTGGCCCCTCTTACCTTATGGCAGCTGAGCTCCTAGATATCCCAGTTTGTGTCTGTCATTAGAACCAGTAGAACCAGAAGGGACATTTGACTAAGAACTTTCCTTTTTTTTTTTTTTTTTTTCCCCTCACAGATTCTCTCTTTTTGTAGGTTCATAAATTATTGCCTGTGTAAGGATTTGAGGGCTGACAAACAGGGGACTTGAGGAACCATTATGAATGGAAATACTTTTTATTCCCTCCACATATCCTGAATAGGGTTCAGGATGAAAACCTCTTTTGAGGAAACATTTTACTCATGACTGTTCACTGGGCCATCTATTTCAGACATTCCAGAACAAGGTCTTCTGACCACCCACACAGAATACTGAACCATTTGGAGTACTGCTGGTATCGGTTCCTGCATCACTTCCTTTGTCCGAAAACAAAGCTTCTCGCTTTCCTTCCTTAGACCCCATGTTCCTGAATCACTCAAATATTTTAATTGTCTCACATTTGGAGAGAGCAACATTCTCATGCAACATTCCATTGCTGACAGAAAGGCTGACAAGGCAGCTGACACAGTGGCTATTACTTTGAGCAGTTTCTAAACAATATCATTTTGCTGCCCTTCCGCTTTCAGTGAAATTACAGGGTGCTTTCTTCTTTGTAGAACAATGGAGCTCAGCTCCCACACCAGGGGTCCTGAACTGATTCCATACCAACCTCCTGAGCCTCAGCATTAATGCAATTATCACTGAAGTTGTCAATTCAGGCACTCACAGCCTCACTATATTGGTTCATTTTGGCATGCCAGAAAAATTAGGAATAGAGTTACAAGCCCTTCTCTGGATATATAATGTATGTGTGTGTATAAAATATATATATATATATATATATATATGTATATGTATGTGCATAAAATATGTGTGTGTATAATCTCCTACTAATTTGAAATGCATCCTGAGTAAATAAGAGCAGTATTTATAGAAATGCATGGTGACAGATCAGCCGTGAATCTGAACTGGGGGCTGATAAATTCTCATTACCTTCATCTACCTGACAAATGAAATGACCTGCTAAGCAGCTGCTGAAAATTCAACGAGATACCTGCAAATAGCAAGCATCCCATGTGAAAAATGGACAAGTTTGGTGAACATCTTGGACTGGAATCACACAGAATGGAGAATAAAGAAGTTCTCCTCATCCCCTGAATCTGCAGAGTTACTGGAAACGGTGGCTTTTTGGGTTGCTGTTACCACTCTAACTTTCTTTCCATTCCCAGTCCACAAAGAAAGCAATCCCTGACATTCCTTATCCTGAGATTTCCACTAATCTTCCTCTTAAGTCCTTAACTAATGCACGGACCTGAGGTATCTCTGTATATGGAATAGCAATCTCCAACACAGAATATGCACATCCAAGGTAGAGTTAATGGGATGATCTACTGAGGATTGAGGGTAAACCTTGAAAACTGCCCTTATTATTTTTGCTTTATTCGTTTTAAACACTGTATTTATAATTTTTTAATGCTTGTGACATATTAGTGTCATTGTATACAATGTCTTTATAAATGATAGCTATTATATCAATTTTATATTATATATGATCACATATAAAAATTGGTAAATATATAATAAACAATAAATGTTATATTATTATATATAATATTACAAATAGTGTGAGTGCATGCTAATTTTTTAAATGATAGGACCGTGCAATTAAAAAAATTAAAGAACACTTTTCTAGAGAAAGTCTTCTGAAATGTTAATATGCACATAAGCCATCTGAGGATTTTGTACGATGCCTATTGAGATTATGTAGGTCCGGGATATGGTTAGAAAGTTTGCATTTCTAACCAACTCCCAGGTAATGCTGATGCTGCTAGTCCTTGAATTACACTTAGAGTAGTAAAGCCTAAGTACGATTTAATGTCCTCCTGAAAGCATCCCCTTCCCCAAATATTTTTCGTTCTAGGACAGTAGAAATACCTGGGAAGTCCTCCTGTGTTGAAACTTCTATTTGGAGGACAAAGGTATTGCGTTCTGTTTGTTTGTTTTGTTTTGGCTCAAGCCTCCCTGGATAAGTAGATATATAGGTATGTTGAGGTTGGTATCCTCTAGAAACAAACTATGAGGCAAAGACTGGCATACATCAAATTTACTGGGAATTGCTCCCAGGAGATAGTTGTGGGGAACGTACATCAACCCATCACGAGATATGTCTCTGAGGACGAACTGTGCCTTTGCATGAGGTGGTTTTGTTCAGTGGAGGGAAATTCTCAGAGAGCAACTAAGGTGAAGGCTGTTGACAGCCTACCCTCCCAGAAGCTGGAGGAATGAGTGCCTCTATCTTAAAGGGTAGGCATCTGCAGAGCACATGACAGCAGCTGCTATAATTTTTCCCAATTAACCCCTTGTTACACTCAGATACACTTTGTATAATAAGATCTTCCAGGATTCTCACGGGCCTCTATTCCTGTGCAATTACAAGATAAAGTTTTGTGGGATGAGCCAGAGCTCCTGTTACTGTAGTCTTTAAGATTATAACTAATGTTCATCAAAATTGAGCCAAGTAACACCAAGAAGTTCCCAAGTGAATGACCTACATATCCAACATATTCTTCTCTGCCTATATAGTATAATAGTATCCGACCTCTTTCTGATGGTCAGGGTCTAGAACCCTTGCCTTGCCTTCCTGCTGGTATCTTGGAGTTGAGGGTGATGGAGAGGAAGCTATAGCTTAAAGTTCAATGGTATTCATTTGTGTTCTCCTATTGGAAGATTTCGCTTTCTGAGAATCTGTAATCTTGCAGAGCACCAAATTTAGGATCTCACACAGTTCCCAAGTGAGTCACTGAAACTGACAGTAAGTGGTCCCTTCCTACTTCTACCTCTTGGATTCCAAACACAAAATATTAGCTGTTGGGATCTTTGATGTGTCCTGGAAGATGGCACTTCTTCCCCATAGGGCATAATTATTAAGTCAGTTGCAACCTGGTCTGTTGGTGTGGAATCTTTTGGGTGGTATGGAAGATGGACAGAACAAGCAGTTCCTACCCATGATCATGTGTATAGTGCCATACTTTCTCTGTTGTAAAAAGGCTCCCTAGGTAAAATACAGTGTTATGCTGGATACAGTCCCTTGTTGTATGAAAACAATGTGGGAAGCAAGTTTTGAAATATATGTGATGAATCAAGTCTGCTGGGCAAGAAAAGCAAACCCATATTTGAATACATTTTAATTCTAGTCTTTGAGGGACCACTTTTTAGAGAGATTAAAAGAGGCAGAATTGAATACAGGGTAAAGTTAACTTTGATATATATACAACAAAGGCATTAGGACAATTCTTTGAGAGCTCTTGACTTGGAAGAGCCTTTCAGAATTCTCCCATATGTAAACAAGGGAACCAGGGTTATATTCACTCACATGGACAGGTTATTGGATATGGGATGCTCTTGGGAGGGTATGGGACCTTGGCCAAGGTGACCATCCTCAGGCCACGGCAATTCCCGCTGAGTACTTAACCTGAGAGCTGTCAGCTACCAACAGTCCCATGACCAGAAAGGAGTGCTTTACCCCCAAAGGAGATGAGAGGACCTGAGCCATATACCACAGTACCACAGCATTCACTACAATATATATGCATATTTTTTCTCTGCTTCTTTTTTTTCTTTTTAATGATTTATTTTAGAGAGAGAGAGCAAGGCAAGAGGGAGAGAGAGAATCTTGAGCAGACTTCCTGCTAAGCATGGAACCTAATCAAGGCTCGACCTCAGAACCCTGAAATCATGACCTCAGCTGAAACCAAGAGTTGGATGCTCAACCAACCAAGCCACTCGGGTGCCCCTTTGCTCCTTGCTCTTAAAAGTGAATTATGATCAGTTTCTTTTCAATGGGAAATGGTAAGTTCCCAGCAAAAGTTGTCAGATATGTTGTCAATGTAGGGTATAATGGTAGAAAGCAAAACAGCTTAAGATCTCTGAAAGTAGAAAACTCTAGTAGATACTGCAATTGAGAGAAGAAAATATGGAAGTACCAGAGGACTTCAGTAGATATTTCCCAATTTGACACCCAGCTACTGTACCTCTTCCAAATCCCTGGAATGTTCATGTTTCTGTACAGTCCTAGGCTGGCTAGTGTGCATCCACTGGTGGGCACAGAAAACTGTGAAATGCAGCAGAAGTATGCCAGGAGATGGTGATAAGGAGTCTTATACAACCTAATGTCTACAATCTAGTATTACAGATTGAACCCTGATAAATACAGAATTAATGAAAATGTGCCACCTCAGAGCAAAGGCTTTTGCACTATATGACAGTTAGGAACACAGCCTGCATTAGCACACAGTTCTCTGCTCAGTCTGGCCAGTCTCCCACCGGCTGTCAATTAATCCTTACTCAGATACTAATCACACCTTATGTTGTATTCCTTTCCTAGGAATTTCTGCAAAACTAAGATCATTTCTACTTACCTTTCTATAGTTCTTTATTATACATTTACACATGATCTAGCAATTTCATGTAGTGGATATTATCCTTGTTTTTTCAGACACACAGAGCAAGGAGTTTTATATACAGAAGTTACATTGTTTCTTCCTTGAACCCAAAGTGAGACCTTGTTTATAGAATTCAGTTTCTCAGAATCTTATGTTTTTTGCCCATAATGTGGCAAAAAGTAGGATTCAAGTGATAAAAATATTTAACAATAATAGTGTCCATCTTATAATTTGTGTTTAATAATTTTCAACTATCATTTAAAACAATTTTTATCTTTAAGTTTTTTTAATGTACCAGGAGGCAAAATAGACAATACTGTGTATGTCTGTCAACTAACAATAAAGGAATCCAGCACAATTATGTGAATAAGTGCATGAGTGTTTCCAAGCACATTTTATTTGTAATTATTTTGGCTGTTTATAATATGTTTAACTTTCACTTTTCCTATATTCCAAGAAGCTAAAGTTTTTAGAAAGCTGAATCCTGTCAGCGAGCCCTGTCCCTGAATAATTCTTAGCACTGTCACTGTGTAGAAGACATTTAACATTTCATGTTTCAATTTCTTTATCCACAAACCAGAGGCCATCATCCTGACCTGCATCATCAAAAAGCAATTTCTATTAGCAAATTAATGACTGTTGAGGCAGCTATCAATGCTGAGTATCATTCATCTTAGATTGGGCTTCAATTGCCAAACACAAAGTGAACCATTCCAGGAAGCCCCTTTGGGAACAAGAGTTTAAAGTTTTTTTCTTTCTCTGGCTGCTAAGGAAAAGTACTGGTCAAAGAGAAGAGGGAAAGGCAAGGGAGGGGAGCAGGGAGAAGGGCAGGGAGGAGAGGAGATAAAACAGTTCAAGGTTGTACTTCCCTGACTTCATTCCTGCAATGTCGGCCTCACCCTTTATGACAAGGTCTGGGGAAGATGTAGTTTATGATGTGCTTCAAGTGTGATAAAGAAGCTGAGAGGTGAGCCCGGGAAGGGTTAGGTGTCCTTGAGGACTGGATGGGCTTGAGTACTCTGTGAGGATGGATGTTATTAAATTGAATTATTATTATTAGCACTTAGACAACGTGGAGAGGAAAAGGAGGAGAAAGGAAAGAGCTAAATTAAAACTGTGTGTGGGACACACTGTGAGAGAATTCTGAGAGATGCTGCTGACCTGTAAATAAGACACAGACAACTTGGGGAGGGGCTCATTATTGAGTAGACATTCTTTAATCCCACGAAAAAATGGGTTTTACCAGGAGTTTTGTTCTGAAGGTTTGGGACAAGCCCATGCCTCTTCTGTGGCTTCACTGAGACACAAAGACATAATGAAAGAGTATTTCTGAAGTCTGCTCTTTGAGTAATGTCTGTCCCAGTTAAAATGGACTCCTCTCTTCTGATCCCCCTGTATCTGCCCATGTTATTCCACCACCCATAGTACCTTCATGCTTTTCTGCTCTGATTCCTATTCCCCACACCTTTCTCTAGTCAGTTTTGAAACTGGAGTCATCATTTTTATTGGTAGTAGTTGACATTTATGAAGCACTTCCCATGTGCCAGGCACTGTGCTAAGCACTTTGCATTTATTATCTCATTTTATCTTCAAATGTGCCCTGTGAGGTACATTTTGTTGGCCCTATTTCACATTTGAGGATCTTAGAGAGGTAGAGTAGTTTAAACCCAGGGCTCACAATTAGTGTCAGAAATGGGATTTAATACTGATTCAGTCTGACTCCAAATCTTGTGATCCTAAGTGCTTTGTTTTCCATGAAGTCTAAGCAGAAAACAAACCCATATTGACTAGTCAATCCTATCAGTCTTTCTTCATTTCTGTAAATATACCTAGCAGTACAAATCAAAGAAAGGGGAGAAACTGGGAGGGATCATTCCTATCCTGAAGAGAATTATTATCCTTAGGATTATTTTGTACCTGATTTTTTTGGGGGAGGGTGCAGAAGTTTATTGGGTAATATCCGGGCTCAAAAGTAGAACAACAACAACAAAAAAAAAAGGTGATTAATGAAACCACCAATGGAAGAGACCTTGAGTCAAGGAAAAAGGTATTTAGAATAGATGAGGATACGCTGAACAATTTTCCCATAAAAACAGAAGACAATCTATTCAGAACATCATTAATGTCCCATGATACATGCACTGATGCTTACATTTCTGTTTTTGTGTTATTTAATTTATCAGCATCAATCAAATATTGAAAGATGCCTCCTCTTTGAAATACCATTTCTTTCTTCAGCTTCCACAATGGAGACAACATTGTCCTCCTACCCAAAATTTACACTCACCTCATTAGTTTCTATCTCCCCACGCTTCTGGGCCTCTTCTAGATATTGAAACCTTGGTGTGCTCCCAGATCTTTCCTTGGCACTCTCCTCATCTCTATTCACTCTCCTTTAGGTGACCTGGGTGACTGACTGTATCTATTCTCAAAAACACTGCTTTGCATCTCTACAACAATCTTCAAAAACAACATCTCTGTCCTAGGCTTTCCCTACTCCCCAGACTAGATTATCCAACTGATACTTAAAAATTCTACATGAATGTCCAATAGCCATCTCAAACTTTACCTGGCCCAACCAAAAATGGAAACTTCTAATACTTCAGGAAAAAATTCTTCCCTGAACCAAGTCTTCCCATCTTTAAAAAAAAAAAATCTATTTCATCGTATTTGTTGAGAAACTAGAAATTATTCCTTGTTACTTCTCTTTTACTTTACCTACCATGTTTCCCCTAATGAGTCTGACCAACTGTTCCTTCAAACATTTCTTAAATTGGCTCCCTCCTTTAAATCTCCATTATATCCTAATACAAGACTTAATAGCCTCTTACCTCTCCCAAAATCGAAATCCACTCTTCTCCACATGTTCATGTTCCACTTATCCTCGAAAAGGCCAGCAAACAAACTTCATAGAAGAGTAAATCAGATTATGCCATCCATTTGCTCAAAGTAGTCTCAGGATGCACCATCCGAACTAAGTAAACACTTAAACCCCTGATCCTGGTACAGAAAGCTCTCCATATGATAACCCTGAGTTATAGATCAGCCACTCCTCCCCTGCCTATTAGCATTCGGTTATATTGGTTCCTTTTCTCTTTATACAACCCAAGGTCATTCTTGCCTTAGAACTGTCTCATATTTATATTTTCTGCCTGGAATGCTCTCCATTATGATTTTCACAGGATTTTCTCTGGCCTACTACTTCATTCTCTCTCTCTCTCTCTTTTAATATTTAATTTATTTATTTGACAGAGGGAGACACAGTGAGAGGGAACACAAACAGGGGAGTGGGAGAGAGAGAAGCAGGCTTCCCCTGAGCAGGGAGCCCAATGTGGGGCTCGAACCCAAGACCCTGGGATCATGAACCAGGCCAAAGCCAGCCACTTAACAACGGAACCATCCAGGTGCCCCAACATTCTCATCTTAAATATCTCCTCCCAAAAAATCTGAAGTAGCTTCCAAGTCACGCTGAAAGCATCCCATTTTATTTACCCAAAAAGTATATATCTTCATGTACTCTCTTCATGTTGATTTTATTTCTCTCTTTCCTTCTGACTAGGATGCTGATTTATGCAAATAAGCTTTGTTCATTTTTATAGTACTAGTGATTAGACAATGCCTAGTACAAAGCAGACACTCAGTAGATTTTGTTGAAAGAAGAGGATGAAATGAAAGGGGAAGAAAAGGAACAGAGAAAGAATGATCATCTATAGTGATACGTCAAATTCTTATTATCCAAAGAATGAATTTGAAATTTGGCATAAGGATGTACATGTAGTGATGAAAGTATCACTGAAATTTCATGAGGCCAGGCAAATGATTAGATGATGACAAATGAAGATTATGTCTTTTAAAAGAAAAAAGGAAAGGACATGGAAAAAAAAAAAAGAAAAGAAAAAAAAAAAAACCACACACACACACACACACACAGAGCACTGCAATCAAAGAAACTATTATATTCCTGAACAGAAATCCTCAAATTCATCTGATGTTGTAAAGTGGAAAACACTTCAGTGATTAAGTAAAAAAGAAAACCAGAGCAACATCATTGTGAGACAATGCTATATCAAAAATCACTAGACAAAATACATGGTTATCAGTTTTCTAATATAGACCACAAAAATGATAGACAAGGAAGGTAAAGTGTAGCATGAAAGGCAGATAGATAACTTCTTAAATATTTTCATATTTTTTTCAACAAAAGACACCACAGTTTTTGTACTTGTTTGAGTAAAAAATCTGAGTATTATACCTGACAATTTCCTCTCCCTTAAAAATCACATCAAATCAACTGCTTGGTGCAACCTCTAATCTGAATAAAACTGATTTGCTTAAACAGTCCAGTTGCAGTCCATATTTTCATTAAAAAAAGTCAGTCACTTCAAGACTTCAAGTTTTGTTCTCAAAACCACACAAAAAACATGACAAAATATAAAAAATCTTAATTATACTTATCCTGTGTGTGTGCCTATAAGGCGGGGGGTGGGAGGAGATTTGCTGGAATGTGTGTGTGTAGGAGAGGGGAGAAAGGAAAAGAGAGAGAGGTGGTGCTTAATCAATATTGCTTTTTCATCTGTCTCTAGATTTTCTCAACCTTTTTCTTTTCTTTTCCCAATCCTTGTTAACTATTCCCTGCCCAACCACATTTTTTGTTTCTATTCTTTCTTCTACCAGTAACTCTGTAGTGTACTCAAAGTAAATACACTGAAGCAGGTCTAGGGTCTTCCCAGTTCTCCTTCTTACTCACATGCCAAGGACAGCTATTCTATCTCTACGGCAACACTACAGTCTAAATATAAACAGTTTCCATTGTTACCATCCTGCCCACATCATAGCATCGTATCTCCTCTGTCTTCTTGCAATTAATTGTTTCTTAATTGGTCTCTCCCACATCTTTCTTTGCACAGTAACCTATGCATTTTTTTTTTACATAAATCCATTCAAAATACTTTCTTGCTTAAAACTCTTAAATACTTTCCAACTGGGATTAGAGTAAATTCCAAATGCTTTCACACAGGCCAAAAAGCTTTATAGGATATACACCTTCCTGATGTTTGAGCCCTTTCTTTCTTTTTTTTCCCCTTTGGTGATAAAATTTATTTCTTAAGATTTTTTAAATTTGAGAATAGCTGGAACACAGAGTTACAGTAGTTTCAGGTATACAACATAGTGATTCAACACATCTCCATATGTTACACTATTTTTAAGCCTTTTCTCATGCCTTGCTCTACAACTCATCCTTATTCTACAACTGCAGGAGACTTACATCAATCCTGGAATATTCCACACTCCCTCCTGCTTCTGGACCTTCTCATAACAACTCTTATCATAGTGCTCTCCCTTCCCTTCTCCCTGCCAACTCTATTCATCCATCAGCTGAGTCTCCTAAAATATCCCTCAGATAAGCTTAAATCCTCCTATCAAATGTAATCATAGAATAATTACTTTCTCCCCAAAGCCCTTATCACAACTGCAATTCATCGCATAAGTCTTTAATTTTTATACTTCTTAGACTACAACCTTCATGAGGGCACTGATATCGTCGATTTAGTACACTGAAGAAATTAAGAGATGTACATCACTTGTTGGGTAACTGAAATAATAAATAAATGCAGAAATAAAACTATTAGAGGTTTATATCTTCAAAATCCAGTATATGGCATTTTCCTGACTCTTCTTGCCAATAAATTTGTCTTTTATAAGGATGAGGAACCAATAAGATTTTAAAATTGATTACGATAAACAAGAAATCTTGTTCAGGAAGATTACAGTGACAAGGACTTGAGGGGGAAATGACCATGTCATCTTGGAATTAATAACTCTGAGGAAGAAATATGGCCTCTTTAATGGTTAACCCAGTTCCCCTAATCTGTCTGGTGAGGGTACCAGCAAGCATGTAATATGGACACTATAGTCTTCTGTGAAGACTTTGGTTCCTTCTCTATGTTTCCTATTCGTTATCAGGTGTTTTCAGAAATGTTCCTAGAGGCAGCAATGAAAATAAAATTTACTTTTATGTTCCTCAGTTCCATACTGACCTCGATAGCAATGGTCATACTGGCTAATTTGTACATATGCTTTCCTGATGCTTGATACATGTATTCATCCCCTGGAAGGGGAAAGCATTAGTTTTATTACATATATTCTTACTTCCTCTCTGTATTTTCAATTTTTCCCTGCTGGGGCAGAGTAACTATAATGGAAATTATCTGATGGACTCATTTTTTGAAGGACATGAACCAAAGATAGAAAAAGGAACATGCAAACAAAGAGATATGAGAAAGAGGCCCTTGCATCTTTCAAAGTTCATCTGGGAAGTCAAAAACCAGAAGGAGGTGAATAGCCAGAAAAAATACTGGATTCAGGAAAATGATGACTTTTGCTTTGTACAGAGCAGGAAGAAGAACATGGTGTAGGGTAGATAAGGTACTGTTAAAAATGACAGCAAAGGCAGAAAGATCATTCATCTCTTACTTTACTTCATTTTAGCTATCAGGAAGAATGATCTTCAAACTGTAAAGCACAGAACAGTGCACAAGGGCAGATCATAGGGAAGATAGATGCTAGGATCTTCATCTGACTGCTTTAAATTAGCGTAATGCTTGGAGTGTTCACTGGATCCATACTGTCTTTCCCATCTGATACTTCCAACACTTGAGAATTCTACTTCAGCATCCTATACTGTTTCTGCAACTTTGACTTGAGATGGTGTGCACAAATGTTCAGTGGAGCATTTCTAGGAGTCAAAACTTAAGAGACTTTATCTCTGATCCAATGAATAGTCCCTGGTTGCTCTTCTTGTTAATTTGAATCTTACACCATTTTTGTGCTCCATCCACTTGTGGAGATCCCCTTTACTTCAACCTGCACCATATCCATTACTTGTTTAAAGTGTGACTTGAGATTGGAGCATACCTTTCTAGGACCCTTTACTTAGCCTGCTCTGTTGGAATACTACAATTAATCTACTCTCTTCCACAATTTAGCGTGTGCCCTGCCACGGCTTTTCCCCTGTTTGTAATAATTAGGTTGCTTTGCTTCAACAGCCAATCTATATATAGACCTTAGATTGTGCTCATTCAAATACCAAGTGCTAGGTCCAAGAACTATCACCTTTGTTACTACTTCTCAGTGACACAAACAGGAAACTTAATTTTTCCTAATGGTTCTCAAGATTCAGGGGACTCTTGTTTTCTTATTCTGTTTTGTTTTGTTGTAGAAACAAAGCCTGGGTCTACTTTGAGGCTTGTCAGTTTCATACAGACTTTAGAGACTTTGTGAGAACAACCATCTTGAATGCTGCCCTTCAGCATAGGCTTTTTTGATTTAAAAACAAAAACACAATAACAACAACAAAACAAAAACAAAAACAAAAAGCAAAAAGGTCCTTGTCAAACAAAGTTGCTTCCCTCCATGATTCCCTTCTGAAACCTCAGTCCTCTCATGCTTTGCCTGGTCACATGTGAGCATAAAATCCAGCCTACCTGGAAGCCAGGAGGGTGTTTGCCAGCATGTGTCACTTGCAGAGAACAGAGAAATAACTTCACCCTCCACAAAAGCATCAGCCATTCTGGTTTAACATATGTCATTTTAAAAATGTCATTAAAATAGTATGTTTTAGTCATAAAAATTAATCTTAAAGCTATAAAAGATAAAGAACTATGATCTTATTTTCAGAAAAGAAGTAACACATGCTTTTGGGACAGAACGTAGATTAAAATCTCACTTTTATCATTCCCAACTGGGTTTTAAAAAAATATTTTTATTGTATCACAACAATATTTTCTCAGTGTACTATGGCATTATCTTTGTTTTTTTGTTTGTTTGTTTGTTTTTGTTTGTTTGTTTGTTTTTTTCTTTTTGTGAGAGAGAGTGCGCATACCTACAAGCACAGGGAGAGCAGAGGGAGAGAGAAAGAGAGTCTTAAGCAGGTCCATGCTCAGTGTGGAACCAGATGTGGGGTTCAATCTCGTGACCCTGATATTATGACCTGAGCTCAAATCAAGAGTGGGACACTAAACCCACTGAGCTACCTAGGTGCCCCAAGGCATTATCTTTTTAAAAAATACATAGGTTATGGGGCACGGGCAACAGTATATTGTATATTTGAAAAAAAAATGGAGTCCTATGTTCAAAACTTTTGGAAAAAAGATAAAGTTATGTGGCTTTGTTAATGAAGGATTTTGCATAGCTTTTAATATGCCTGTATGAATTGTATATCTCTAAGAGTAAGATATATAGTATGCAATACTTCTCAAATTGACAGAATAGGACACAGCCCCATTTTTTGGTCACAGGTCACTTCTTGTAGATCTCACTTTGGGAAAGGATGTCTACATTAAGACTATTCCATGAATTCATTCATACCTCCCAGTGGGACAGTTGTCAAAAAAAAAAAAAAAGGATGAGGAAGAAACATCAGATAACTCAGCATTCTTTCAGAAAGATAAGGACACAAGAAAGTTAGACCAGTCCAAGCAGAGAGGGTAAAGAGAAAGGCATCTGAAGACAAACTGGCCTATATTCAGTTAACTGCTTGGAATACTTCCTCAACTGTATATTGTAAGACACTTCAAGATTCAGTTTCAAACATCATTGTAAACTAAGCAGAAATTTAAGTTGCAAATAAGTAAGTTACACCTGTTTCAGGTTAACTGTCATTCCTCTTTTCCTTAGTAGCTTTTAAGATTTTCTACTTAGTCTGGGTCCCAGTTTTGAAATTTCACTATAATGTAAAATCCTTAGCACATAGCAAACTTTTGATTGGAGAGTTAACCACTTTTTTTAATGCTATAAAACTTTTAGTCCCAGTCTACTCTAATATGCTCTTCTCCTAGTTACTTCACTTCATTTTCTAGAACTCCAAGTAAAGATAGTCCAGTCTCTCAGTTCTGTTTCTTGTATCTTTCAACTGTTTTTTCTGAATTAATTCCTCAGTACTATTTTCTATTAATATTCATTAATTCTATTATTCATTAATTCTATTAATATTCATTAATTCTTTCTTGGACTTTATTTAGTATAAAATTTATCTCATTATAAAATTTGACTTAATTTCCTCATTTTCTGTTTCTAAGATTTCTGAGCACTTAAAAAAAATCACCATTTTTTTTCACTCATGCTTTGTTTCACAGTATCTTGTGAACACGTTTTAATGGATTTAATAATGAACTTAATGGATTAAGTTCCTCCTGTTTTCTCTGGACACTGCAATCATATTTATTTATAAAGTTTTGCCATACTATTCTACAGTAGTTATTTCATCTGGAGTTTACTCTGTTGATTTTTTTTTTTTTTTGGCAGTTCAATTTATATTTCTGTATTTATATTGTAGATTTATTTAGTTTTTTTTTTCTCTCTTTCCCACCCTTTCCAGTGATCCTTTTCATTGTAGAGGCTCTGCAGCTGCACCTAACCAGTCCTATGGCTCCAGTTTAAGACACAATACTGAGTCTTTTTTTTTTTAAGATTATTTATTTATTTATTTGACAGACAGAGATCACAAGTAGGCAGAGAGGCAGGCAGAGAGAGAGAGGAGGAAGCAGGCTCCCTGCTGAGCAGAGAGCTCGATGCGGGGCTCGATCCCATGACCCCGGGATCATGACCTGAACCGAAGGCAGAGGCTTTAACCCACTGAGCCACCCAGGCGCCCCCCAATACTGAGTCTTAAAATGGAAGTCTAGATCTTCTTTCCCATAGAGAAGTCAAAGTTACAGCTGCTTGTACAGACATGACTAACATATTTGTTCAATTCCTAGTCAGGAGGCTGAGCTACAAACTTTGAAATACTTGACAAAACTTCTCTCAGCTTCTACTTCTTATGAACAAGAGAGCCCACCTAACTTTCAGATCTAGGTTCATATACATGGACGTTTTTCCTTCCCCTTCACCCACATGACTTGCCACTTCCTGTACACATACTCAGAAATCAGAACTTTAGTCCCACTTATTGTGCATTTTTTAAAATCATCTTTTGATACACAGAGATATTTATGTTATTTTTAATTAAGTTGTATTTTTCTTTTTAAAAGTTATTTAATAGTCATTTCATACATTTGAGACAGAGAAAATTTACTGAAAGAAACTACACTGTCATATCTACTGGAAGACCTTAATTTTCAACTTAACTCTTAGTATGCTTCATGCCTAAAAGTGGTTGGAAGCTGAAGGATCACCAAAATACACTAGAAGAATTCAAAGAAAGAAAAAAAAATATTAGCCTGATGGAGATAGATAATATAAGGGAAACACACACACACACACACACAAAATAAATAAACACCCTCATAATTATCTTCAGACATAGTAAGAAAAAATCCATGGTTAAAATAATTAAAGTTGAATATTTACTAGAATTAATTAGGAATTAATATCCAATATATATATAAAGAACTTACACAACTCAGTTATCAAAAAAAAAAATCCAACTAAAAAATGGACAGATGATCTGAACAGACATTTCTCCAAAGAAGACATACAGATGGCCTCAAATACATGAAAAGATGCTCAACATCACAAATCATCAGGGAAATGCAAATCAATACCTCAATGGGACATTGCTTCATATCCATCAAAATGGCTATTCTCAAAATGACAAGAAATAATTGTTGGTGAGGATGTGGAGAAAAGGGAACCTTCATACACTGTTGATGGGAATGCAAAATGGTGCAGTCACTATGGAAAAACAGTATGGAGAGTCCTCAAAAAATTAAAAATAGAACTACCGTACAATCCAGCAATTCTACTTCTGGGTATTTATCTGAAGAAAATGAAAACACTAATTCAAAAAGGTATATGCACACCTATGTTTACTGTAGCATTATTTACAACAGCCAAATATGGTAGCAACCTAAATGTCCATTGATAGATGAATGGATAAAGAACACATATATATCATAAAAAGAATGAAATCTTGCAGTCTGTGACAAAATGGATAGAGCTAAAGGATATAATGCTAAATGAAATACATTAGGCAGAGAAAGACAAATACATTATAATTTTTACTTATATGTGGTGTCTAGGAACAAACAAATTAACAAACAAAATAAAACAGAAATAGACTCACATATATGGAGAACAATATGGTGGTTGCCAGAAGAGAGGGGGGTGAGTGAATGGGCAAAATACAGGGAGGGGATTAAAAGGCACAAACTTTCAGTTATTAAATCAAACAGGGAGATGCAATGTATAACATAGGGGATATAGTTAATAATACTGTAACAATTTTGTATGCTGACAGATGGTAGCTACATTTATGGTGGTGATCACTTTATTATGTATATAAATGTTGAGTCAGTATGTTGTACACCTGAAACTAATACAATATTGTATATCAACTGTACTTCAATTAATAGATAAACAAAACAAAACTTAAAATAATAACAAGTTTTTGCAAAAGTAAAATGTTATTTTTTTAGAAACAAAGTGAAGTTGGAGGATAAAGTCAAATTTTCCATAAAGTGTAACACAGGAACAGTAGAAATGAAAACTATAAGAAAAAAGGCAAAAGATTTACATAATTGATCCAGAGCCTAAACAGCAGTTCTGGTCCAGAGCATAGTGAAGTATAAGAATAAGAAATAGCTATATCAGAGAAGTAATAACAGGTAATGTTTTTAAAAATTTAAAGGTATAGAACTCTGCATTGCAAGAAGAATGTCCATGTGGTGCTCAGCATAATGAAAAACAATATAATCACCCTATGACAAATCATCATGATGTTTCAGAACAGGGAGCATTGATAGAATTATTAGTTATATGTAAAGTAATAATTCATATGGATTATATTTTCAAAATAGCAAGAATGAATGCTAGAAATTAATATCTTCAGAAATCTGAATAAATATTATTTTCAACCCAGAATTAAGTAGCCAGCCAAGCTATTAATTAAATATGAGGACAAAGTAAAAACAAACAAGGTTCTGGAAAAAAATACCTACCAGTCACTATTATGTGAAAAGCAACATAAAGATGTGCTCTGGAAATACACAGTCAACCAGGAAAAATTAAGACACCATATCCAAGAACAAATGTAATCATACCAGGAGCGAATTTAAGAGAATTCCTTGGATTATAATGAAAAAATATTCTTAGAGATAGGGTGTAAGTCTACATGGTAGTCAGAAGATAGAGAGGTTTGGTAGGGAAGTTTTCATGGAATAGAGAGATAACAGAATATCAGATATGGTAGAAGGTTTAGGGAAAAAGTAGGATTTGTGTTACTGGAGAGTGCAAGAGCGTAAAGGAATGGCAAAAAGAAAGCTGATGGAAAGTAAACTGCTGTAAAGAAAAAGAAGGCAATAACAATATGTTATTAGACTCTATAGTGAACACTATTAGCATAAACATCATGTTAATATAACTATTGTTTTAACTAACAGACTTACTATTTTTGATGTATGTGGGAGATGAGATGCAGATGTTGTATGAGGAATAATGTCTAAAGTCAATACAAGATCTATAGCACAATATGCATTACATTTACAGACATGGAGGTAATTGCTAGAAGACACAGCAAGAGTGGTTATAGAGGGAATGTACTGGGGCAGGAGATTGCCATTAATAACTATCTGGTTTTTTAAACTAGGTGTATGCATTATGTAGATAAATGCAAAGAACTCAGTTCTTCTCTCTTTCTTCTAGAAAGCTTTCCATGATCCAGTTCACTAAGTATCTCCTGAGTCAACCAAAAAACGAAGATGATGGGCAACCATTTTCTATCTTTTCCACGAATGGTACATAAGTAGCACCGTTTTAGATGCATGGGAGATTTAGCACATTCACTGGATACCTTAGGTCATCAGGACTGGATCTATCTTGCTGAACAGGCGGAGAAAGTTGGTGCTTGGGATTTGTTAACACTTAATTCATTGTTGCAATTGTCTCTGCAGTGTCTCCCTTATACCCAGTGTATCTCTATCACTCTGCTCATACAAACACTTTGCTCCAAAGCCTTTTCTCTCTCTCCAGTTTTCCTCAAAGAGGAACTCTGTCTTATTTACTACTGTATTTCTAGTGCCAAAACTTTGGTATTTAATATGCATCCAGTAGACCTTGGTTTAAGAGCATTAATTAATCCATGGATATGTATTTTGAAAGACTGAACTGTGTCCACCCACACGGTGGACAATTTAAAAAGCCAAGTCTCCAGCTTACCTATTCACTAGCTCGTTGCACTTGGAAAAGTTGTTTAAATTCTCTGAGGCTTGTCTTTTCACTTACTCAGTGGTGATAATGCTAGCTAAACATCTCATGGGACTGTCGCTATTATCTGGAGGGAAGATGAAGGTGGTAATAGGGAGTAACAATCTATACATGCGAAGGGATTGCATGAGTGATGTTATAATGATTATCCAGCACTTAGGAGGTGAAAGCAAAGGAAATCTTTCAGATCTTATAATCCTTCCTGAACATCGAGGCTGGTCTTTCAAATCTAGCAAAATGGTTAAGTTCGCAAAGATGGTCAGCGCCAACCACAACTCCCAGCATGGGAGGCTCAATAAAGTAAGGGGGGGAAGTAGAATAAATAAGGTAAGTCTGGGTACTGGAATGAGTTTAAATGATGTCACCTTATAAAGAAATTCATAAGAGGGTTTTCTGTCCCTGGGCTCTGCATGTGCTGAATGTACACTGCAGTCTTCAGATTTATTGACAAGATATCAGCAAAAGGTGAGCTGCCGACAGATCTAATAAAAGTTGGACAGCCCTGTGCACAAATAGCTCCCACTGCAGGCCAGCAAAATGAATAATATCTCTGTGAGTGTGCATGTGTGTGTGTTGTGTAAACAAACTTTACCCCAAATAATTCTCTAAAATCTGCTCATCTACTCACTCTCCCCCCTCACCATCGGGAAATGAGAATTGAAAATATTTAAATACTGGCAGAGGGATGGGATCTGGGCGGCAAACCAATATTCTCCATTAAAGTCCGAGATTTAAAGATCCATTTATCAAAACCTTTGGTGTGTGCCCAAGTCTTCCTGAATTAATGCATGCATGCATATGAAAATCAATGTTTCCTGCCCATATAAACACTGCAGCTCTGAATCAATCTCTCAAAGCCGAAGAGGGTTAAATATTTAAACAAGCTATGTATTGAAATACATTTTTAATGCTGTGAAGTCATTCTGATGAAAGATTACTCAGGAGCCTTCATTACTGAGTGTAGAGAGTAATGTGGTATTATCAGAACAGATGGCCCAGCTGTCTGTGGGCTCTGGCCCCCCTCAGGGTAGATTCAAATACTACTCCTAGAGTCAGCTGTTGGTAGCCAGTGGCCTGAATGGATGGCTGCCTGCACGCCACACATCCCTACATGAAAGCCATGCTGGCTGCTGTCTCCGAGAACATTTCCTTAAGGAGTCAAATGCTGCTTTGATTTGATTTCATTTCATTTCATTTGATTTCTTTGTAAGCACTTCATGTTTGTGCTGTTTGTTTCAAGCAGAAGCTGTTGTTCAAGAATCCAGAGTGGACAAGCTGACCATTCCACTGCTGGTCATTTGACTACTGCTGGGTTACTCTTAAAAGTCTGCATGGGGTGGCTTAAGGCTAACCTATTTACTTACTGGTTTCTGATCAGGCATTATAGTGAATAGAAAGCCCACCTCATTGCACTTAAATCCAAAAGTCCTGAGCTATGATGCTTTTTTCCTCCTAGTTTACTAGCTGCTGACTTTTTGGGAAACTGCTATGAACCCACTTATTTTTATATGGGATCGCAAATGTTCCTTTCCTTTATAGCTTTCTCTGACTAGATTTTAAGTCATAGGATTATAGAAAAGAATCATAGAGAGAATATCGGTGATTGAAAGAGGACTGGACTCAGAGCCAGGTAGAGGGATCTGGTCTCCAAATGTCTTTTTAAATGTTGCATCTCTAAAATAAGATGAACATTCCTCTTCTACCCACTTCTGTTGAAAATCTTGAGGAATCTGCTAAAATATTGAAAAACGCACATTAGTTGTTAAAAATATATGTTTCCAATTGTGAGAACTAGTGATGGGAAAACAGGAGAGGTTCCGACAGTGAGAAGGAGGGGTTTGAGGCGTGGCCAGTAGAGTCGGTACATTTCAGAGCACGCAAGTAATTTATAACTGAAACTCTGTGCTGTCCCACCTAAGTCATATTAGTTAAGTGGCTGTTCATTCTTACTCTCCAAGCCCTATTGTTGTGGAAGGGAGCCTGTCATGAAAAGCAACCATCTGAGGCTAAATTTATTTCAGTACCAATCAGGTCAGAGCTAGAAGCCACATGGGGTACAATGAGATAAATGATGAGCACACATTGTGATTTTGCATCTAGATGATGAACAAAATTTAAAGGTAAATGAGATCACTGGCAAAAATCATTATATTCTTGGGTTAAATACTGACCCTCTTAGGCATTTTTGAAATTTTCTAATAGTAAGTTGATGCTGGTATTGGTAATACGTATTCAGTAAAAATGACACTCTTTCTCGGGAGATAAAGTAAAAAACACAAACTATTCCAAGTAGCAACAATTTTCTGTGGAAAAGCATGAAAAAGAAAAGTTGGAGAGGATTTAAAAGGAACACTTGGCAGCTCTTACATATAGCCTCCTTGTTACAACCCCACTAATTCGACAAGGATCAAATCATCAACCGTAAGAGGAATTGGAGCCAGACCTTTTGAGTCACAGACTGATAGCTGCCATTTTCATTAGGTAAAGCCTGTCATTCCCTCTGCTTGCTTATTAGCTGTGGAAGCTGATGGCTAGATATGTACAGCAGGGGCAGGCAGGTGCCAAGCCCCACAGCCCTGCACTAGTTTGGCATGTTCAGGGTCCCCAGTTTCATTATTTCCTTTTTCTACAGACTAAGTAGTTTCTACATCCTGCTTATTAATTTCTCTTCTACCCATGAGGCATTACGGCTATACCACTGCATCCAACGATATGTCCCTACTCGCAATGTCACCAATTCATTCTGTCCCCCTGTGACTCAGATGGTTGAACCACTTGCCTCCTAATCAAGTCAATGATTCATTCTGAAATTATATAAGTCAAGGCTCATGCATGGATTTGATCAATGGAGCTCAAGCCATGGATCCAATACATGAATCCACTGGAATATTCTACATAATTTCTTGCTGCTTATGCTTTTGTTTTCTTAAGTTCTTTCACCTGGAATATCTCTAAGCCACTATTGATATGGAATTTCGATATGCCACTATGTGCTACACAGAATTTTTCCCACCTTCTCTGTCCCTAAGTAAGCTTTGTGGCTTCCATGAAGCATTCCCTAACCAAGCAGCCTACTGAGTTATTTTACTCATCAGAACTATACTACCTCTGGACACCTGGATGATGCAGTAGTTTGGATGTCCCACTCTTGGCTTCTGCTTGATCATGATCTCATGCGTCATGGTATGGAGCTGCCAGTGGGGCTCTGTGTTCAGTGGGGAGTCTACTTGGGATTCTCTCCCTCTTCTTCTGATCCTCCCCCAACCCAAACACATGTGCACACACTTGTGCTCTCTCTCTTTCTCTCTCAAAATAAATAAATAAATGAATCTTAAAAAAAAAAAAAGAATTACACTACCTCATGATCTTTGATATACTCCTTTGTCACATAAAATTCATATCACACTAATAACTATGTATTGGAGATGCAACAGTGAATTATCCATAGTCCCTATCTTCTGCCACCTAACTAGTCTGTGTGACTTTGAGGAAATGGCTAAACTTTCTCATCTATCATGAGAATAATGCCTCCTCCACAAATTATTGTGAGGACAAAATAAGATTGTGTGTAAGATTCCTTTGTAAATTTTAAGGAGCAACATCAACATAAAGCATTGTTTTTATTACGTCTACTTCCAATCATATCACCTCTCAATCATTTGTCTTGGTGTACAAAGATCAAGATTTTTTTGTTGGTTTTAGCAGAGTGATTTGCACATAAAGATTGAATTGATTGATTCATTTTTGCCTTCAGATTCATGATCTAAGGTCTAATAATATTTTAAAATCTTGGCAGCCCATGACTGAGGTTTTGAGTTTCCTATCTCCTTAGTCCTTGCAAGTTCAAATAGAGTTGGATGCCATCTATACGAGATTGTGGTCACTCAAACAGGGAAGCTAAGGGCACCAGGGTGAGGGGCTGTGTTCTCCATATAATCTCATTATATTTTGCTCCTAACTTTCTAGTTTAGCAAAGGCACCTTGGCCTGCTGTTTCACCAAGTTTTTATTTGATTTGACTGATTTTAAAGTGTACCAGTCTTATTTCAGTGTTAGAACTTTTAGTGACTTTTAGTGAAAATATCTTCAGACACAAATAAGAAAGCAAAAACAGTAAGACTGAAGAGTAAGGTTTTGAATGTATAATTTTTAAAAAATTTTAATAAGTATATTCATGTGAATTATTCTACATAAACTTTTGAGCATGCCCACAAATCAAAGCATTTTAAAACTCATTTTTATAGATGAGAAATCCAAGAAACCTGGCTTTAAAATTATCTTTTCTACATTTTTTCTTCTTTATAACAACAACGTAAAATAAACCTAATGTATTTGAAGAAGCAATTACAAAGTCAATTTTGCATATAGTCTATACAAATGACCATATCCTGGGACAGAGGGCTGATCTAACAAGATATGTGTGAGGAAAAGTAGTGGAAAGGGCTCTCTCACCCAAAGTTCCAGAGGGCACTGCCATCATATTTGTAGGCAAAATCAACTTGAGAGTGCGCTCAAGGCAGCTGCTGGAAGAAGAAGTCTGAATGAATTGCTAGTAGAAGACACCAAATATCATGTCATGTTGGAAGACATCTACTGTAAGATGTAAGAAGAACAAATATTTTATGAATGAAAAAGAAACAAAAATTGTCCATTATACTCTGACACACTGTTTCCTTATTTTCAGTTTATTTGAAAACATTCTTTTTTTTAATTTATTTTTTATTTTCAGCATAACAGTATTCATTATTTTTGCACCACACCCAGTGCTCCATGCAATCCGTACCTTCTATAATACCCACCACCTGGTACCCTGACCTCCCACCCCCCGCCCCTTCAAAACCCTCAGATTGTTTTTCAGAGTCCATAGTCTCTCATGGTTCAATTTAAACATAGATTTTTATGAAAATTTCTTTCCTCTAGAAAAGAAAGCATAAGTAATATACACTGGTTTTGGAGGTTTCTGAGGCTATTCTAGGTCTGACGTTTCTCGATACTTCTCTCTTAGGACATTAACGCTCATGCATTTGCAAACAATATTCTCCTCTGTGCCATGAAGAGAAGTGATGAGTCAGCATTACTTAAAGGGTGCTCTAGTATTGCCTCCAAAAAAATATTTTTAACTGCTGTAACTCATTCTATAAGTTATTATGGGTATGCTCACCCAATGATGATGTTGTGACAAACATCTAATAGTAATTACTGTTATTTTATGATCTCAGAGGTATAAAATGTGATGGGACAAATGTATCTTGTTTTCTATGAAAATAGGAAATGAATCTATAGTCAGGGATGGTGTAAAACAGGTTGTAAGTGGTGTAAAGCCAGGGGTTTAGTGGTCTACCATGTTCTGCAGGCGATGGAGTTCATTGCTAGGATAGGTATGTGATTGGAAATGACTTTTCTGTGCCCTCTGGGGCTGATGCAATGGTGAGGATAAGAGATTAAGTTGAAAATGAAAGGGTGCATTTAATAATCCAGAATTGGGATTGCCCCATTAGTTAGACACTGGACCTCCACAACTCCAATATGCCTACTCACAAAACAATGAATACTGCACTGTATGTATTAAGAGCTGAAAGCTCTAAATTAGGCATCAGGCATCCTGAGTGCCAGTCATGATTTGCCATTAATCTGTGAGACATAACCTCACTGATCCTTATTTTTGTCATCTGAAAATGGAAAGAATCCCACTGGCCTCCCTTTCCTCATAGAGATTACTACTGGTTTCCACAGATAATCCTGTAATGGTGTAATGGTGACAACACACAAAGTATGCATATAGGTCAACCTCACCTGTCTTTAACCATGATCCTTCAACAGAGGACCCTCATATTATACGTGAAGAATCTGAGACTTAGACAACAGCCCAGGTTGTTAGGTCAACAAAGCTCAACTCACTAGTAAATGTCAGAGATGGGATTAAAATCCAGACCTCCTGAATCAAGTTTAGTTTTCTTTTATTAGATCACATAATAATTGGGAAAGGTTTTAACATAATGAAGGGCCATAGGGGAATAATGAGTTAATAATATAGTCACTTTATCTATGGATTAAAGTGGAAGACTTTCTATCTCTAATATTTATCTAAAGTCTTGCTTCTGGGCACCTTGGTGGCTCAGTTGGTTAAACGTCTCTGCCTTCAGTTTACGTCATGATCCCACGGTCCTGGGACTGAGCCCCACCTGTGGCTCCCTGCTCAGCGGAGAATCTGCTTCTCTGCCCCTATCCTGGCTCATGCTCTCTTTCTCTCAAATAAATAAATAAATAAAATCTTTAAAAAAATAAAGTCTTGCTTCTTTTCCAGATGAAAAGTTACACAAATTCTACTTCACTGCAGAATCTTATTTGGTGTGCTTAGATGTTTTTCCTTGTCTCCCTCACCTCCACCATCACCACCACCATTGTCAAACTCAGATGCTGATTGTTTTTTGAGAAACTTGGACTAAATAGGTAACAAGTCAGTCTCAACAATGCCATGTTTAATAACACCTACAAGACAAAGAATGCATACACAAATAATCCAGCATGTACAAATGAACATTCACAGAGCTTTTATCATGAACTTGGCGCTGTGTTCTGTGATTTTAAATTTGTTAGCTCACACAATGCTTGCCATCTTGCTGATGAGAAAACTGAAGCTTGGCAAGGTTACCCAATTTATCTAAATTCACATATATAGGTCTTTTAATCCACTGTTCATTCCATTCTTGCCATTTGATTCTTTACAAGAAGCATGGAAATGAAAGACAGTCAAATTTAAATTCCTATCCTAATACTATAAATTACTATGTTCCCTTTGCCATGAGAGGTTCCTTAAAATGGAATGCATCAGAATTTCAAGATGGCAAATGGGGAAGCAGGCTTTTTAAACTACTGACTACTTTACTTGTAACAAACACTAGCCTGGGTTTTCTGATCGTATGAGCATCTTCCCCAAGGAAAGAAACTTATGAATACAATTTAAAACAAACAAACAGGGCACCTAGGTGGTTCAGTGGGTTAAAGCCTCTGCCTTCGGCTCAGGTCATGATCCCAGCATTCTGGGATTGAGCCCTGCATTGGGCTCTCTGCTCAGTGGGAAGCCTGCCCCCCCCCACCCCCCCCCCCCCGCCTGCCTCTCTGCCTACCTGTGATCTCTGTCTGTCAAATAAATAAATAAAATCTTTAAGAAAAAATAAAACAAACAAACAAACAATAACAACAAACACATCTTCAGAGACATGAACTCAGTTGTGAGGATTTTAAGAGAAGTATCTGGAATACTGAAGCCAGTCTCCTCTGAAACTGTTCTGGGATGACAGCCTAGATAGTCTTAATCCTATTTATATAGATTCTCCTTTCCATTGTGTGTGGCTTCCGCAGTCCCAGAGAAAGCTGTGCATCACACCGAAGCTACCATGTGCAAACTAGCCTTTCTGAAAAGTTGCTGGTATCACTCATTAACTATCCCAGAGGATACATGGATGCTTGAAGTGAAGAGCTAACACTCTGCCTAGTTAACCACTAACTAACTACATGCACAGCAGGGTACAACAAACGTGTGATCTTTGGGCTTAGATAATTGTGTATTTATACAGGGAGACTGGATAAGGCATTTGAAACCTAATGCAACACAAGGCTAGACTCCAGTGTGGCCTTGGAAGCTGAAAGGTAACCCTTAAAAAAGTTCAGCAAAGACAAAATGACTGTGAACAGAAAGAAAATAAAAATAGGTTCTTGAACGAAGTGAAAATTGACTTCCCTTTTTATTTTAGATTCTTATTTTCATTGTCATTTCCTTTATAAAAATCACTGCAAGGAGAGACCTTGGAGCTAAATTACCAGTATTTAGTAACCTCTCTAATCATATTAGGAACCTCTGTCTTCTCTGAGTTTTCCACGTTCTTCCCATTTTCCTTTCCTTCCTAATGTATTCTTTGTTTTCTTTTCCTTCCCTCCTCCCTCCCTCCCTTTCCTTCCTTCCTTCCTTCTTTTCTTTCTTTCTTTCTTTCTTCCTTCCTTTCCTTCCTTCCTTCCTTCTTTCTTTCTTTCTTTCTTTCTTTCTTTCTTTCTTTCTCCATCCATTAATCCCTGGCTTTTAATATGTCTTTCCCCCATATTTCTCCTTATCTTCATGGCCTTTAACATATATCCCCCTATACCTTGTTCGTTTTTCTCATGACTGCTTTGTCTCCCTTTAGTCACATCTCTCTTTTCTGATCCTGTATTGTCAGTTGTGAACTAATGAATGCATCTATTGAGATTCCTGAATTCAGGGGGAAAAATTCTGGGAATCCAAGGAACAATAGTCAACAAAGATCTTCACATATCCTCTGCCCAAACAGTGTAAGGGGAACCTCCAATATAGAAGGGCAATATCTATAGAATTTAGGTATAAAAAGTGGAGGTCCTAGCACAAAAAGTAAATTGATAGCAACTAATCTCAACTTTCACCTTGGGCTCATGCTTAGTTATTTTAAGGAAGGAAGAAAAGAATCCCCTTTATATTGATTACCTACTATGTGCCAAGATTTGTCCTGGGCACTTTCAAACATTTAATTCTCCCAAGAGCCATCAAGGTGGATATTAGTATCGCCCAATTATAGATGGGGAAACTGAAGCTCAAAGAGTTTAAGTCTATCACCCAAGGTCATGCAGCTGACAATAGCAGAGACTAGATTCTGCCTTTCTACCACTATTTCTAATGTCCTTTCTACCTCCTTTCCCAGAAGGACCACTGCCACCAGACTATTGGGGAAGATCGTAATCCTAACAGTTGTCTCAGCCTTGTAGTAAAGCTTTGATGTCCTTTTGTTGTTTCAGGCAGGACCCTGGGTGCCATGCTGAGGAGAGGACAGCGACAGTTTCAGGCAGACCAGGAGGAGACAGGGCTGGGGGCTTGGTCACACAAGTGGGGGCTGGAAGGTACAGGAAGTTGGTAGATCAGAGGCCACTTTCCAGGGAAGTCAGCCAGGCAGGTAGACATGAAAAGCCCAAACAGTCAGGGTCCAGAGACTCCGTGATCACAGAGGCAGCGACAATGGTTCTATTGAACGGGAAACATGAAGGCAAACAAAGATTCTAGGACAGGTACCTCTTTTGTTGCCTGCTGAGTGTGAGCAGCTTTGGATCCTAGGTGTTAAAGAAAGTTAGAAGGATCTCAGATACCCGCAGGAAAACTGTGCCCCTTATGGAACATAAAACAGAGATGTGGAAATTGTTTTACTGAGGTTAGTGCAGCAAAATGACTAACTTTATACTGGATGATGCATCTGAGACGTGGAATTAAGATGTGAATAGATGCACATTTTTACATTACTCACATTTCATTGTGTCTCAGAAATCTCTAGAGACAATGAAGTTTTTTGGCCTCCAGCTTCATTATTTTATACCCCTCCCTTCTACCTATGACCTGGTGTTAAGTATCACCCCTTTATTCTCGTACCTGCTTCCAACTCTTGTCAAAACCTGCTCTCTGATTATACTTAGTGGAGAATAACTATGGGAGCAGAGTAGGGCACATTTCTTTCCTAGGGGAACTGATTTACTCAGATGGAAGCCATGGGAAGTTCAGCTAGAAAGACTCTTTGAGCAAGGCAGGGCTCTCTGGATCCCCTCACCTCCCAAGAAGTGAGTGAGCAGGTGGCTATTCCACCTACACATAAGGTCAGTCCTGACAGCAGTCAGTTTTTTCATGTGTCCTGGAACCATTTTCTCAGAGTGACATTGACATATGTCCCCATAAATAAATTAGCAAACCCATCTTGGCTGACACGTTTGGCAGGAACAAGAAGTTCATGTGCCAGTGTGTGGGTTAATTCCCGTGCCCGTTCCACTGGGAGAGATCAAGTGTATCAATGTGTGTTCATATCACAAGCACCAGGATCACAGAAAGCTTTTCTTTTCTCCTTTTTTGTGGTTTTCACAGAAATACATTTTGATTTATCTCTATAAAAGATGCATGTGAGAAGTTATTAAACTAACAGAGAAGTGGTAGAAAGACAGGAGGACAGAGGAGGCAGAAATAGCATGCTACAATTTATAAAAATAGAAATAGGGACCTCACACTGCTTAACCCCTAATTCTCACTGTGCAAGGTAGATATTTATGTTCTTTATCTTGAAAAGTGACTACTGCTAAACCTCCATAAGAAATGAAGCTATGAAAACAGGTAAATGATGTCTAGTCCCTTCAACCATGTTACCTCTGAAAGAGCAGTGTCTGCGCAAATATGCCTTTGCCTGCCCATATAATTCAATTAACGTTTAGAGAACCTCAGAGGTGCTAAATTCCTATAATAGGCATTCCGTGGGATAAGAAAAAAAAATAAACTGACAAAATTCCTGTTACAAATGGTTAACTGGGAGAAGCAATTACAGAAACAAACATAGCAAGTTTGTTCAATAAATATTGACTGAGCACTTGAAATGCGCCAGGTCCATGCTAGACGCAGCCTGATTCATGCCCTTCCTGCATGTGAGCAGCGGCTCTCATCCAGATAACAGAATGTTTACCACAGATGTTAGTTCCCTTCACTGGGTCAAAATATTTAGAATAATACATGGAATATTTTATCCATTCATCTATTCACTAGTTCATTTATATATTTACTGTTCACTTATTAGGTGCCATATACTGTTCTAGAGATATAGGAGTGAACAAGAAATGATGCCCCTGCCCTCATGGAATGTGTGGTCTACCAACCCTCTACAACCCAAACAATGTTCGTTTGAAAGCAAATGCGCCTATTCCATGTAGAGAGAATCGTGCTTTACTTCCTGGTAAGAACCAATATAAGGTCATGGTCAGGATCTTCCTGGACTAGGAATTAGGACATTTAGCCCTTCCTTGAATATAGCTAATTCAAAATCTCTGTGTCCATGTTTCCATGTGCTAGATAACTGATAGATATTCAAGAAATGCATTGTACAATAAGAAAGTCATTAGCCTTATGCAGCTATTAAAATTAAACACTATAATTTAAAATTCAGCTTCCCAGTCACAGTAGTCCATTACATGTGCTCATAGCCGTATGTGGCTGATGGTTATCTTATTGGACAGTGCAGAACAGAACATTTTCTTCACCACAGAAAGTTTTCTTAGCACTGCTCTAGAAAATAACTACTGGTATTAAGTTTGTCTTTTGGGTGTTTCAATGTAGAATTCAAGATATAGCTCCCTGCTTTGAAAATTTTACCTCACCTTCGCCATTCATTATATGCTATTATTATGCTATTATATGCTATTATTATGCAAACTCATATAGATGTTTACATTTCCTTGTATATGCCTTTGTCCCGTATTAGACTGGAAGCAGTTGTGGGCAATGATCATGCCATACTCCTCTATATTCTAAATGCTTAGTGTTTTACAGATGGTAAGACCTCAATAAATGTTTGTGCTGTTGGTGAGGAGGATAATTTATGATATTCAACTGCACCCTAACAGACTGTGAGCTGTGCCTCTAAGCAACAGAGGGGACTTGTACTACAGAGAAGCCCTGAGGGACAGATCACGAGTTTGGACTTCACCACATTGAGTTTGATCCCAAAGGCTATTTCTGCACATCAAGCCATCTGGAGATAGCGTGGGTGCCAGGCATCATGCCTGTGCAGTGATGTATCTCATCCCTTGGTATTTAAATGCTGTCTTGGCATGGGACACTGGTGTCCACAGTCAGCCACAGGCATAGGAAAAAAGTTCTGACTCCAACTCGTGGGCTGCAAACTTCATTTCCTTGGTTGAACTTAGTTATCTCTGGGGCCAGCCACTCAGCCATTTCCACGGCTGTGGGGATTCTCACACTAGGTCTCTAAGAATATGATCACAAAAGCCTTATAATAATGAGAAGGGATTAGAGTTCTAGGGGATTGGTCATGTCCAAATTCAGTTCATAAAAAACTGAAAAATGATGTCTGCTCTCGAAGATCACATCCGTTCTGGAGGATGAATTATTTTAAGTGAAGTAGCCTTCAGCATTAGTCAGTTGCATCAAGATCCAGCTGCCAAAAGGAATGATCTTGGAGCCACTTAAATGTTTCATACGATAAGACTGCCTTCTTGTCACTGTTCCCTCTTACTGAGGTCCATTTTCTCAGATCTTTGTCTGCTTGTATTTGCATCAAAGAAAATGTACTCTTTTGCCCAGAGTGTTGGCTTTAGAAATTTGAGAGAAAGTCTGAAGCAGTGGGTCATTATTTACATCTTCCTTCAGAAAAATGCAGTAAGATAATTCTTATTAACCACTGGGAAATGAAGACTCTGAAGACCAAGAGCTTAAGTGAATGGTCGAGGTCCCATAGTGAGATTATGGTAGAATCAGGATGAGAAACCAATGTGGGACTTTAAACAGTGTCTTAACAGAAGATAAATAACAGTATCTTAACAGAAGATAAATTTTATGGTAAGATTTCAGAGATGTTGAAATGGATGTCTGCCTTCCATATGTCCCTTTGTCTGTTACTAAATTGTTTATCATGACTGTTGACTGTATGCTCAGAATGTATATGAATATATGGCCAAATATTGGGTTTGAACTCCTTTAAGAAGTTCACCTGCCTACGGGTGCCTCAGTGGCTCATTCAGTTAATGTCTGACTCTTGGTTTCAGCTCAAGTCATGATCTCAGGGTCATGAGATCAAGCTTTCCTTCAGGCTCTGCGCTCAGCATGCAGTCTATTTGAGATTCGTTTGCCCTCCTTCTCCTTCCTACACTGTTCCTTCCCCTGCTCACATGCTCTCTCTCACTAAAATAAATACATAAATAAAATATTCTTTTAAAGAAGTCCACCTGCCTAGAGATGTTTACAATTCTGATTTAGAGTGGTTCGGAAGAAGAAATTAAAATATCAATGTAATATATGCAAAAATAAAAATTAATATACAGGTAACAAATGATAACTGAGCTCAGAAGAGAATAGGAACCCTTCATGTCAGTGCTAATACAGATAAATTATTATTGTTTTATAGAAATGAAATGGAAATAGAAATTAGTCTGTCATTCCAACAGAAGGGGGAAGTGTATACACCACATAGATATGGGAAGTCCAATACAGATTTAGTCATAAAGGAACTACAGAAATGAAACAGGAAAGGCAGGATAGATCCATATTTTGAAGGTATCTGAATTCCTGGCTTGGAAATTTTGTCTTTATTCTGTGCAATTAAGAGAAACTTGTCAAAGAATACTTAAGTTCCAACATGTCCTTCGGACCCTATAGTACCATGCTTATTTGCATTCCTGGTTTGGGTTTTATGATAGTCATACCTTCCTTCTAACTCTTTCACTTTAATTATTACTGGAATTTCAGGGCTCAATTCGAACTCCACCTTTTTCAGGAATGCTTTCTCAATTTATGCAGCCAACTATACATACATAAACCCCATAATCTGCCACTTACATGTTCAATGAGATATGTTTCTATAATGTTATGTTATGCCTGTGTAGATCACATAACTCTGTACATTATAAGCACTTCTAAAATGTAAACTCCTTAAGGTCAAAGAATTTATTTTATACCTCTATTCTTTCAAGGTACAGGCCGGAGCTCATGGTAGAGAGAATTATGTTGACTTGAATTAAAGAAAGGCAGTTAGTGGGAAAGAAGTATTGTCTTTATACTGGTAAACTTGCTGAAATATAACTCTAGTAATTCTAAAAATACAAACTCTTGAAATCACTGTATAATTTCCATCATTCAATTTCTGCTTTAGGACTGATGGAGGCAATAGAATGCATGATGGAATATAACATACTTTATCTCTAAAATTACCTTTCTAAAAAGAAAGCTGAAAATATTCTAAGACACTTCTTTTTTTTTTTTTTAAGATTTTATTTATTTGAGAGAAAGAGCACAAGTGCACAAGCTGGGGTGGGGCAGAGGGAGAGAAACTCAAGTAGACGTCCTGCTGGACGCAGAGCCTGACACAGGGCTCAACCTCATGACCCTGAGATCATGACTGAAATCAAGAGTCTGATGCTTAACCAACTGAGCCACCCAGGCTCCCATAGACATTTCAAAACCATTCTTTAAAGACACAGAATCTAGTTTTGTAAATTGAAAGAGCATATGAAATAATTATCAGCTCGGCCAAAGGTGCCCAAATTTTTAAAAAATGCTCAATATATATTGAAATCTTACATATGGGAATCAGAAACACTATGAGAAGTGTGGGTATGTACACAAAGACTCTAGAAAGTCCTTGAAACCTGAAGAGGTTATGTTCTTATTCCAACTGTCCATCGTATATCATGCTTTTTAGCCAGTTATTGTTAAATTTCCTTAATGGAAAACTCCCCATTAAGACTAAGTATCTTTTTTGTCTTGTCTGGTATCTAGCACATAAAAAGTTGGTAACCAAAGAATGTGTTGCATTCAACCGTCATGAGCTGGGCATTTTACCTTGCCATTCCTTCAACTGATGACAGAGAAGATAATTCAAACCTCATGCCAAAGATGAATTCTACATCCGTCAAGACAAAGTCATTGCCTAAGACATTCATGCAGTTAAATGATAAAGATGGACAGACCTAGAAATTAAAGAGCCAAGTATTCATACAACATCTTTCGTAAGCATTACAGACATAATTAGAGTTAACCACATTGAGATCTTGGAAATGAGGGTCTGGACAACTTTTCTTATTAAAGAGGAAATGTCCTTTGGAACACCACTTTGTGAAAACAAGGAAACAGATATCCCCTTTTCTCTTTGTTGATCCCACATGTCCACTCATAGCACAATGTATAGATAGGAGTGTCTTAGTCATATTTTTACAGTGAGAAATCAAGCATCAGCCAATGTAGGGTCTAAACAAAGCGAGGGATGTTGGAACTCAAAGACCAACTGAAGTCAGACTATGTCCCGTCTATTTAATCTTTAGCAAACCTCTTCCTCCGCCCATCCAAGCAGTAACCACAGGTTTTATTATCCCTCCAACATTTGGTTCCATTCTCTGACATTTTTCTTGTTGCCTGTGATTTTACAAAGCATCTAGTTTTCACAAGTGAAAACTGATTTTGTCCAAACAGATGCTTGTTTCTATATTTTACATTCTGGAAAAAAAATATGGATATGATTTGGTTGGGGAGGGGGCTAGAGATAGATGGGGAATGAAATCGCTGGTGGGTGCACAGCTTGAGCTGAAATTAGAAGCCAAGTGAGAGCTGTAAGCAGGAGGAAGGAGGTCTCCAAAGAAAATTTGTTGTATAATAAAACGCTCATTGAAAATATTCTGACAAGGAGCCCTAACAAAATTCTTTCACATTATAGGCTAGAAGATAAAATGGTTTCTCTCCTACGTTTCTGTGAGAATTTGTGGTAAGCTAGATTTGAACAAGTTATTCCAAATGAGTCAAACAATCAAATCCTCAATCAATTCCTCAATCAGCAATCATCCCCTGAGCACTATTTTTCATCCTGATTGCTGTTAGGCTTGAATCAAGAGAATCAGGAGAAAAACAAACAAGCCAACAAAACAAACAAACAAATCGCTTCGATGATGACCAGGAGGAGCTCAGTATAGGTGCAAAACAGGAATAACAAACATGCAGAAGGGGAAAGGAGACAAGACAGAGAAAGTCTCGGGATTATTTCTCCAGGGCACAGCTGGCCAACTGTTCCACAGCTCAGTCCAGCACTCCGGCCCTCACTCTGAATTTCTTGACTGTGCTCAGGGCTGGGAAAGGGCACGGTGCCTGATGCCCCACCTGCTCTGCTGGCACCACATGCACTGAGGCACTGTCCATTCTCCTCAAGTGACTTTGCTGGCTCATGTCTTGAGATGGGCCTCATTGTCCCTTGGCTGCCTCCGTCCAGAGCCGACTGAGCCAGGTTGTGATAACTCTTTGTAGCCCATGCTCAGCATCCTGAATTCCTGAAGGTAGATTTCATGTCCCCAACCAGGGTAGCTGATAGAAATTCTTAAGCAAAAAAGCTCCTAGGGACTACTAAATCAAGTACTGCAGGTGGCCCCTATGAATGGATAAGAGTGTCTCCTGGACAGCTTCTCATTTTATCTCACCCACCACTCTGCTCGGATGTTAAAAGGAATTCTAGCTTTCTGTCCAGGCACAGGTCACTCAGAGCCATAAGTGGCCATGTGTCCCTCTTTCTCCTGCAGACCTGAGGGGAACATCCTTGCACGTAAAGGCACTCCATGCCTGTATACATTCCGCAGCTCTCAGATGTAATTGGAATGGCTCCCTTCTAATCCGGTTTGGGCCCTGATGGTAACTGCTTCCATTTATACAATCAGAGCTCACTGCTGAGTGACTTTGTGTTCTACATCAAAGGTAATTATTATTTTTATAGTTCAATTAGCAAACATTACATTTCTGTTTGCCTTGCTAAGATGGTACAACTGAATTTAACAATAACACACTTATTCCAAAGCTACCAAGGGAAAAGACACTATTATGATATCATAGTACTTCATAGTACTTTTTTTTTCCCTTGTGTGTTTTCTCCCCCTCTTTCATTATGCAGACAGGTCATATTCAATTTGAAAATGAGAATGCTTCAAATTAAGAATGTTAGACCTAGAAAGGACTTGTAATCCTATAAAACTAATGTCTCATCTTAAAAACGAGGACACTGAGACCCAAATTCAGTGGCTTGCCCCAGATCATACTAGTCTGTAAAAGAAGCAGCTTTCTAATCAATGTCTTTAGACTCCTGTTACAGTGCTCATTTTTTTCTTCTTTCTTTGAGCTCTGGATGCTGAAAAGAGAAGCGGTAAAGATTGAAGGAAAGAAACAGTGATCTCTATGTGTGAAGCATCTCTTACATGCAAGGCATACTGTAGAATTTAATGTCTTAAATTGCATATCTAGGCCCTACTCTCCACTCTGACATCAACTATTTGTGTGACCTTGTGACCTCATTCTCCTTGAGCTTTGACTTCCTCCCTCATACAAATAAGAGGGCTGGGACTAGAGTATCCCGGGAATTCTTTCTTGCACTATCATACTGGAACAAGTGCCAGCCACACCTCATTTTAAGCATCTAAGTACCTTTTTAATATTCTTTCTATTTTGTTGCTCCAAATAAAGAGTGGGTCTTTTTGCTCTGTAGCAGGACTGCTACATGTTCCTGGATTTAACCACAATTAGAAGCCTTTAGAATAGGTTATTTCCCCCTCTTGATTCCCGAAACTGCTGGCACAGAGCCAGGAGGAGGCATATATACCATCCCAGACACTGAGCACAGTGTAGGGGTGGGTGGTCAGAGCTGGGTCCAGCACAGAGGAGGCAGCTTTCTTCCTCTCCCACAGCCTGCTCTGTCTGTGTGGGCACAGGGCTCTCCAGCAATCTGACAACCCGTTTCCATATTATCACTGCTTTCCCCTCTCCAGCTTTATTAAGCATGTTAAGTAAGATGTTTTGCCATGTTCTTACAGAGTCTATTGCATTGATTATTCACAATGCCAACCCCCCTCCTCCCATTCTGCCTGGTAGCCCCCCCTCCAGCCTTGATTTATTACGCACTATATTGTTCCCAGCACAGACCCTTTCATCATTGTCACATATATGAGCCTGGTGATGAGATATACTTGGTAGTGGCTGGGGAGGCAGGAGGGAGCTGTAGGAACCGAGCAAGGAGGAAGTTTGCAACTGATTATATCTTTTTCTAAAACTCATCTCTGTTTATATTTTGGAGGATCCCAAACATAATTATCTTTGTCTCTGTATAATATATAATTTAATGGCCTATTTTGAAGAACAAAATTTAGACTTTATAGGCAAGTCTTACCAGGAGTTCTGGAAATAAGTAACAAAGGTACAGGCAATCAATTACTGAATGTTTAGTAAATGTGCCAGTCACAATGTTAAGTGTTTTATGTGGATGATCTCATGTGATTCTATTTTGAAACAAAAAATCAAACAAAACCAAAACAAAAAAACCCTCCTTGTTACACGTATCCTGTTTTAGTCCCACCATTCCTTTTCCTGTGAACAGACTGAAGCACAAAGGGGTCTAATCATATCATTACAAAGAAGGTAGGTCCAAGGTTGGAGTTCCAGCTCTCTGACATCAGAGGGGCACTCCTAATGATTATACAAATACTCTCTTCAGATTCAGATACAATGACAGATTTTTTTTTAAATTATCTGAGTGGGTTTTCTATTTATGGCTTTTAGAAACTTAGCTGAGGCAAAGAAAATATGACATCTGTTATGGAAGACCAGTATGTTTAAAAAAAAAAAAAAAAAAAAGAGGCAGGCAAAAGTAGGGGAAGTAGCTCCAGAAAGAGATGGGAAACCACTGAAGGCTCCTAAGCAAGGAATGACATGTTATGAATTGTTATTTTTTTTTAATCTGCCATGTTCAAATTATGTTGTAGAAGAGCAAGGGAAGAAGTAAAAAGAGCAGTTAGGAGACTAATTCCAATATTTTTCCTTCTATTCTCTCTCTGCACCCTATGACAGGTTTGAAACACAAAGATGAAAGAATTACACATGTGTATGTCCATCACTCAGACTACATTACAAATATTTCACTACACTCCACCATGTATCTATTCATTCATCCCATTTCTTTGATGAGATTCAAACCAACATTCAGGCATAAGCCCTCTTTACCCTGATAATCCAGCACATACCCAATCAGCCAGAGTTTAACTCCTGCATATCATTTTTTGTTGTTGTTATTGTTCTTCTTCACATACAAAGAAAAGCACAAATCTTAAATGAACTTTCACTGAGTTTTGACAAAAGCGTACATCCATGTAACATAACCCCCATCAAAATATAAAACATTGCAATCTGAGAAAGTTCTCTAATATCCCTTCCCAGGGAAAGCCTGTCCCTGTCTTTCAGAGGTAATTACTTTGTTGGAGGAATAAATGTTAACTCTAAGTAATATTTCTTAAATGATTTTATCACTTTTTGTTTACTCATTCTTCTGTTGATGGACATCTGGGCTATTTTCAGTGTTTTACTGTAGTAAAGTTGTTATGAACATTTTTATTTAAGAATTTTTGTGAGCATTTGTTTCCATTTATTTTGTGTTAATACAAAAGGGTAAATCACTAATCTAGAGTAGAAAGATGAACACTTAGTTTTATGATAAGCTGCCAGAATATTCTCAACAATGTTTATGAGCTCTAGTTGCTCTACATCCTCACCAATATTTGGTATTTTAGCCATTTAAATATTTTTAGCTAGTCTGATGAGTGTGTAAATGTATCTTGTTGGTTAAATTCTGATGACTAATAATGTTAAGCACTTTTTCATTGGCCTAACAGATACTCCTACATCTTCTATTATAAAGTGTTTGCTTTTTCTTCCTTTTAATGGAGTTTAGCTTTTTATTATTGTAATATTCATATTTTTAATATTATAATGTATTATAATTAATGTACAAGTATTCCTGAATGTTATATTTGATAATAAAAATTCTCAGAATAGTAAAATAAAATAGCATACATGTAAGTCACCACTGAAGCAATCTGCAACTGTTCTACTACTTCATAGTGACCAGAGATTTTAATGTATTGAATTTTGTCTTTGTTACCTTAAATATACATTATTTTTTTCCTTGAGTAAGCAGAAATAGAGTGTAGAAACCATTCAAGGAAAAATAATTCAATAAAAATGTCAAGAAAACAGGGAAATAAAACATAGAAAGTTGAAAGCATTACAAAGAAAATAAGTCTAAATATATCACTTATTACAATAAATGTAAATGAACTACACTCAGGTTGAAGTCAAAGATTACCTGATATATGAAAAATGCAAGCATACACTCTTTATGAGAGAGTTATTTAGGATATAACACTGAGAAAAGAAGACAAATATTAAAAAAGATTTATCAGGAAAATACTAACCGAAAGGCAGCTGATTTGACAATACCAATAACATACAAAATATAAAGTTATAAAGTGTGCTACTACATAAAGATTTCAGTTTGCCAGGGCAATACAATAGTTTTTGCCAGGGCAATACAATAGTTTTAAATTTGTATGCATCTAATTCTATATCTTTAAAATATATGAAATAATAATTTACAAATCTGTGAAGAAATATGAACAAATCTATCACCAAATTTTAAGAGTTAACATATCCACAATCAGGACAAACAGGAAAAATAAGTGATAAGAATATAGTATATATAAGCTACATTGTTCAAAACTTTACTGAATAGACATGCAAACCACACTGGACTCAATGAGTGGAGAATACAGAGTTCTTTCCAGAAGATGACATAAGATTATATAAAAATATTTTAAAAAGCTTTTAAATAATGCATATTTCCAAGTAGAAAGCACAGTGGGTATTTAAATTACTTAGAAAAAAAAAGATTAAAAAAAAACCCACATACCAAAACTTGTAAGACAGATAACTAGTAATTATAGGGGGAAAAAAAATTCTTAAATGCTCAAATTACAAAAGATAGAGGGCTGACCAACAATGATACATTATATATAGTAGAAAAAAACTACAAAATAGATCCAAATGAATTTTTTTTGTCTCAAAATCATTTTTTAAATTTAGACAGGGTATTTTTCAAAATATAGTCATTTAGTAACATTTGAGAATATTACACTTATGAATTTTATATCTGTAATTAATATTTCTTTTATTGATTGCTTTATCCATTTCCCCCCTAATTTTTAATGTGTTCTAGGTTGCATATATATCTCAGTTTGGGGGAAATTTAAGGAATAAAAAGTATGAGCTTGATTCCATGTGAACTTCTGCTGTACAGCTAGGTAACTGTAATTTACTTTCCATTCTAGGACACTTTGAGGATGAAGTGGAGATATTGACATGATCCAAATGAAATTTTAAAAAGAAATGTTTTCAAAAAGAAAGCAGAAATTACTAACATAAGATTAAGACACAAATGAGAGAATTCACAAATCTAACAATGAATTCATTAATGAGACCTCTGCTGACAGTGATCAAGAAAATAAGGTAAAAGCAAAAATGGATGTGAAGTTTGATAGAAGAGCCATAAGAATTGCAGGAGAGATTAAAAAGTGAATAGAAGTGTTGTACACCTAAACCTAATTTTTGTCAACTATACTCAAATGTAATGTAATGTAATGTATGTCAACTGTACTCAATTTAAACAGCAATATATGTCAACTATACTCAAATTAAACAAACAAATAAATAATAAACACAAAACCACCCCCCCCCAAATAAGCTCTTTTGAGTGTAGCCCAACCACCCCTGACCTGGCAAAGAAAAAAAAAAAATAATAGAAGAACATTAAGAGCAACTTTATTCCAATCCATTTAAAAACTTATATGAATTTGAAAAAAGTCAAAAAATATGAATAACCATCTGACTCTATTATAAATGTTATTGAAACTGTTAACATTTTGAAATGGTTAAGAATCCTTGCAAAGAGAAGCATATCTAGATATTTTACATTTTTAAAAAAGATTTATTTATTTTAGAGAGACAGAGAGTGCACATGCAAGCAGGGGGAGGGGCAAAGGGAGTGGGAGAGAGAGAGAATCCTCAAGCAGACTCTCCACTGAGTGTGGAGTCCAATGAGTGACTGAATCCCATGACCCTGAGATCATGAACTAAGCTGAAATCAAGAGAACGCTTAACCAACTGAGTCATCCTGGTGCCCCATACAAAATACATTTTTAAGTATTTTGTCTTAGTTAGGATTCTCCAGAAGCTGACCTTGAGACAAGGGTTTGAGTGAAACAGTGTCTTTGGGAAATGATCTGAAGAATCATGGAAGGGAGTGAGAGAGGAAGGCAGAAAAGAGAAGGAATCAAACTCATGAAGGGTTTGCATGTGGGCAACTGAGTCTGATCCCAGAAGAAACCTCTAAATGATATACAGTTAATGCTTTCAAATATTCCCTCCAGGAAAAAGGAAACTAGGATATATACAAGCTGACTCCTGTCTACTTATTGGTTGAGGGCTTCCCCCAAGGGCAGTTACTCTTCTTGCACTGCTGCCCTTTCTTAGAAGTATACCACCAAGGGGCACCCTCCAAGGTGACTCTGGGTGGCTCAGTCCATTAAGTGTTCGACTCTTGATCTCAGGATCATGAGTTCAAGACTAGCATTGGGCCCCATGCTGGGTGTGGAGCCTACTTAAAAATAAAAATAAAAATTATACCTCCTTGCTTCTAATAAGCAGATAAACTCCTCAGGCAAATTTACTAGTGATTGCGTTAAAAAACTTACATATATGGGATACCTGGATGGCTCACTTGGTTGGACGACTGCCTTCAGCTCAGGTCATGATCCTGGAGTCCCGGGATCGAGTCCCGCATTGGGCTCCCAGCTCCACGGGGAGTCTGATTCTCTCTCTGACCTTCTCCTTGCTCATGCTCTCTCTCACTGTCTCTCTCAAATAAATAAATAAAATATTTAAAAAAAAAACAACTTCTATATGGAGAGGGGTGGGGGTATGGGTGAAATAGGTGAAAGGATTAAGAGGTACAAATTCCCAGTTATAAAATAAATAAGTTATATGGATTAAAAGTAGAGCATAGGGAATATAGTCAATAATACGGCAATAATTTTGTATGGTGATGGATGATAACTACACATATCATGGTGTACACGCCACAAACTGTGCAATCATTAGGTTGTACACTTGAAATTAATATAACATTATATATCAACTATATTTAAATCAAAAAGAAAAGAAAAGAAAAAAGAACTATCATTGTGTCTGGGACTGGTGAGTCCTAAAGGTGTGGTACTGATACCATCAGCTATAACTTACTAATATTTAAGGAGAAGATAATTCCAACTGCCCCAATATATCTTAGTCCTATGATTCTGATGTACCAGCTACAGAATGAGGGTTCCCATTTCTCCTTCCTTGTGTTTGATTAATTTGCTAAAGCAACTGGTAGAACTCAGAGGAACACTTTACTTAGTAGATTACCAATTTATTATAAAAGGATATAATTCAGATGGAAGAGATGCATAAGGCAAGATATGGGGAAAGGGCATAGAGCTTCCATTCCCTCTTCAAGCCTGCACTGTTCCCAAATCTCTATTTGTTTCCCAACCTGGAAGTTCTCTAAAACCTCATCTTTTTTACGGAGCCTTCATTACATAGGCATGGTTGATGAATTCATTGACTTATTTAATGATAATTACCTCCTCAATGGCCCTATCTGAAAATAGTCACATTGGGAGCTAGGGAATCAACATATAAATGTTGATCAGACATAATTCAGTCCATAACAGACACCACATTAATTTTAAAAAATGAACAGAAGATACAAAGTAGGAAAAGAGATTTGTAACACATATATAAAAAATGAACACATATAAAAAATGAACAGAAGATACAAAGTAGGAAAAGAGATTTGTAACACATATAACAGACAAAGCAACACATAAGTAACATATAACAGTGAACTTGATTTCTAGTTCTTCTCTCCAGAAGGTCAGGTGGGTAGGACTGAAAGTTCCAACCCTTTAATCACATGGTTGTTTCTCCTGGCCACCAACCTCTATCCTTAGGTGTTACCTAAAAGTCATTCAATCAACATAACCTTTAAGACACCTGTATTGTTTTCATTATAGGAAATTCCAAGAGTTTTAGGAGCTCTGTGTCAGGAATGGTATAAAAATCAAAAATATGTTTCTTATTATAAATAAGAAACTTCCTTAACCTGATAAAAGAAACTTCCTTAACCTGATAAAGAGAGGCAACAAGGGCGACAAAAACCAGGGACAATATGCTTCCACATGAATAAATATTTTAAATCATTTTCTTTAAAATCAAGAAGAAGGCAATGAATCCCATTATCATCATTTGTTGACAACATCATGCTAGATATCCTAGGCCAGCAAAGTAAGATGAGAAAAGAGAAATTAAAGGCAGAAGAATCAGAAAGATATAAACAAAACAAATTCTTTTCAGATGTTATGGTTATTTACATAGAAAACCAAAAAGCATTTACAAAAAAAATTATTAGTAATAATAAGAGAGTTCAGCAATGTGGCTGTGAGCTGTAAGATCAATATACATAATCAATGGCATTTCTATATACCAGCATAATTCAGAAAATATAATTAAAGAAAATATATTTCTTTACAATAACATCCAAAAAATAAGGTGTCTGAGAATAAATATAACAAAAGATGCTCTAGACTTCAAGAGAAAATTATAAAAGAAGGTTAAGATGAAAAGAGAGATATATAATGTTTACTCATAGTCATTATAAAATGTGACTATTCTCTTTATATTGATCTGTGCATCAATATAATTGTAATCAAAACTCTAATAGAGTTTTAGTGGAATTGACAAGCTGATTCCAAATTTTATGGAAAAGCAAATGAGAAAAATAGCAAGACTTTTTTTTTTAAAGATTTCATTTATTTATTTGACAGAGAGAGAGATCACAAGTAGGCACAGCGGCAGGCAGAGAGAGAGAGGAGGAAGCAGGCTCCCTGCTGAGCAGAGAGTCCGATGCAGGGCTCGATCCCAGGACCCCGGGATCATGACCTGAGCTGAAGGCAGACGCTTAACCCACTGAGCCACCCAGGCACCCCTAGCAAGACTTTTCTAAAGAACAAGTTGAGACAATAATATTTTCTAGGTATCAATACACAGTACACAACTGAACTAACTAAGGCAGTGTAGTATTGGACTAGAGAATAAATTAATGAATAAGCAGGGCTGTGTTGCAGACTGAGTATTTGTCTCCCCTCCCAAATTAGTATATGAAGCCCTAACCCCAATAAGGTGATACTGGAGGGGGTGTCTCTGGAAGGTAATTAGGTTTAGATTAGGTCATGAGACTGGGGCCCCCATGATGGTGTTAGTTTCCTTATAGGAAGAAAGTGAGATGACAGAACTCTCTTTCTCTCTCTCTTCATCATGTGGGGATATGGTGAGAGAGTGGTTAACTGCAAACAGGAAAAGGCATCTCACCAGGAACCACATCTGTTGGCACCTTGAACCTGGACCGTAGCCCTTCCAACTATGTGAAATAAATGTCTGTTGTTTAAACACCCAGTCTATGGTATATTATTACATAAGTCTGAGCTGACTACAGCAAACTGGAACAATTATTCACATTAAAATGTATATGTGTATAATAAATTATATGTAAAATAAACACAATATACATTATAAGTGACATATATGATTATATATTTTATACAATATTATCTAATGAATCTCTTTATTATATATTTTACAAAATGAAATTCCAAGGAGAATAAATCCTTAAACATAAAAGGTGAAATTTAAATTATTCAGAAGAAGATATAAAACAGACTCTCTATGAGATAAGGTATGGGAAATTATAGTAAAGACAAAACCAAAGATTATTAATATAAAGGAAGTTATTGATGAATTTGACTAAATTAAATTGAAAAATGTCCATTCATTGAGAGACACTTTATTAGTTTCTTGGGCTGCCACACAAGATACCACAGAGTGTGTGCTTAAACAATACACATTTATTTTCTCACAGCTCTGGAGGCCACGGGTATCAGCCAGTTTCTGGTGAGACACCTCCCCTTCACTTGAAAATAGACCTTTCTTGTTACATTCTTATGTGGTCTTATTTCTGTCTGTGTGTGCAGGGAGAGAACTAATTCTCACGTCTCTTCCTCTTCCTATATGGACACCACTCCTATTGGATCCTCTTATCAACTTATCTAATGATAATTACCTCCTCAATGGCCCTATCTGAAAATAGTCACATTGAGAACTAGGGAATCAACATATAAATGTTGATCAGACATAATTCAGTCCATAACAGACATCACATTAATTAAAAAAAATGAACAGAAGCTACAAAGTAGGAAAAGAGATTTGTAACACATATAATAGACAAAGCAACACATAAATAACACAAATCACTACAGAGAGATAAGACCATAGGAATAAGGCAAGAGTCTTAAAAAGATGTCCACAAAATTGGAAATACAAATGGACAATTTATTAACATATACTTGACCCCCTTAGATCCCAGAGACAGGTAAATTAAACTAGGAGGAGATATCATTTTATACCCACATGATTTATAAAGATGAAGAAGCTTGCTAGCACTAACTTAGTGGCAAAGACGTGGCACAGCAGTCAAAGCACTTCGGTATACATTTGGGCATCACGCTGTACACATCCTTTGTCCTAGCAACTGTAGCGCTAGACGAAGGCCTAACAGGCAATATGTTATAGGAGGATCAGAAAAAAAAAAAAGTGCCCCAATATTTATAACAAAATAAAAATGAAATGACTGAAATATTCATCAATATAAAAGAAGTTACAGCATAATTTTATAAATGGATGATAGAGAGCAGTAAAAAAATGAGCTATATCTATGTCCAGAAACTTGAATGAACTGAAAAAAATATCCTGTTGGAAATACAAAAGAGGTCAGATAAAATAATAATAGCACAATACTTATTTATAAAAAGCTTAAGCTCTGTGTGTGTATGTGCTCTGTGTGTGCATGTTTATATCTTAAAATAAGGAAGTACATTAAGAATAACAGCGTATATGTAAATATATGTATATTTACAAATATGCTGTTATTCTCAATGTATGAGCCAAGATGCCTTTCAACAGACGAATGGATAAAGAAGATATGGTCCATATATACAATGGAGTATTATGCCTCCATCAGAAAGGATGAATACCCAACTCTTGTATCAACATGGATGGGACTGGAGAAGATTATGCTGAGTGAAATAAGTCAAGCAGAGAAAGTCAGTTATCATATGGTTTCGCTTACTTGTGGAGGATAAGGAATAACATGGAGGACATTAGGAGAAAGAAAGGAAAACTGAATTGGGGGAAATTGGAGGGGGAGATGAACCATGAGAGACTGTGGACTCTGAGAAACAAACTAAGGGTTTTGGAAAGAGGGTTGGGGGAGGGGCATGGGTGAACCTCGTGGTGGGTATTAAGGAGGGTACATATTACATGGAGCACTGGGTGTGGTGCATAAACAATGAATCTTGGAACGCTGAAAAAACTAAATTAAATTTAAAAAAAAGAATAACAGTGTATATCTAAGGGATACAATAATTTGCTTGAAAGAGCTCCCACTGGCCAAATATGAGACAATTTGAGTACATTAGTTTTCTATTTCTGTTTCCATAGATTTACAAACTTATAACAACACTCTTATTAGTTTTAAGGCAGAAGTCCAGGACTGATTGGGTCTTCAGCTCAAGATCCCACATTCAGGTATCGGTCAATCTGTTTTCAGAACTCTAGGATCTATGTAAGAACCCACTTCCATAATCATTCAGGTTGTTGGCAAAATCCAGCTCCTTGAACTGCAGTACTGAGGTCTCATCTCATTGCCAGCTATTGGAGGGAGATTGCTTTCAGCTCCTGGAGGTACCCATATTTGCCTGTAATGTAGCATTCTTCATGCTGAATGCCAAGAAAGGAGAATTTCTCACATCAAATTCCTCCCATGTTTTGAATGTTTCTTACCCTGTACCTTTTAAGGTTAGGTCTACTAAGGATAATCTTTTCTTAGAGAATTCTGCCATCTAATCTAATCTAATCATGAAAATGATATTCTATCATAGTGTCTCCACATTCAAGAAAAGGACATTATACAAGATTTGGGATAATTTCAGGATCATCTTAGAATTTTGTTTATTATGTTGAGGGGCACCTGGGTGGCTCAATCGGTTAAGCATCTGCCTTGGGCTTAGGTCCTGATCCCGTGGTCCTGGGATCGAGACCTGAGGTGGGCTCCTTGCTTAACAAGGGAGCTGCTTCTCCCTCTCTCTTTGCCCCCACTCATGTGCTCTCTCTCTCTCTCTCTCTCTCTCTCTCCACTTGCTCCCTCTATCTCTCAAATGGAGTAATAAAATCTTTTAAAAGAAAGAATTATGTCTACTATGTTGGACATCACAATAAAAAATTATTATAAAAATAATTCATGGTGATATAATTAATAAATACACAATGGAGGGGCTCCTGGGTGGCTCAGTGGGTTAAGCCTCTGCCTTCGGCTCAGGTCATGATCTCAGGGTCCTGGGATCAAGTCCCACAACAGGCTTTCTGCTCAGTGGACAGCCTGCTTCCCCCTCTCTCTTTGCCTGCCTCTCTGCCTAATTGTGATTTCTCTGTGTGTGTGTCAAATAAATAAATAAAATCTTTAAATACACAATGGAAAAGAAAAGGCTACTCTTTCATGCAGAATGCCAACAAATACATGTAGGAGAAAACATGGAGTTAGAAAATCACTATTAGTCGATCAGCATGGTGATAACTGATTCAGGAAGAGTCATCAGTGAATGACAATTAAAGTGAGAGAACTTTTGTTGAGCAATAAATTAGTTTCAAAGAGCCTCCACTGAGTTGCTTAGCATCAACAAAGAGGAAAAAAATGGTACTTTTATTTTTTTATTTTTTTTTAAAGATTTTATTTATTTATTTGACAGAGAGAGATCACAAGCAGGCAGAGAGGCAGGCAGAGAGAGGAGGAAGCAGGCTCCCTGCTGAGCAGAGAGCCCGATGTGGGCCTCGATCCCAGGACCCTGAGATCATGACCTGAGCCGAAGGCAGCGGCTTAGCCCACTGAGCCACCCAGGCGCCCCAAATGGTACTTTTACTGTAGAGAAACTCGGTATACATCCCTTTAACTAAGTGTAACACCAGCATGGGGCAAACCTACATGTGCTTACTACTATGACATAGCATCACTTTTTTTGCACTCCTTTTTCAATAAATAACCTGAATCTAATCCAACCCTGAACAATCTTCAGAGAAACTCAGATGAGGGTCTTTCCATAAAATAACTGGCCCAGCTCTTTTTTTTTTTTTAACTGCTTAATATTTCTTTTTATTTTTTTTTTAGCATAACAGTATTCATTGTTTTTGCACCACACCCAGTGCTCCATGCAATCCGTGCCCTTTCCAATGGTCACCACCTGGTTCTCCCAACCTCCTACCTCCCACCCCTTCAAAACCCTCAGATTGTTTTTCAGAGTCCATAGTTTCTGATGGTTCACCTCCCCTTCCAATTTCCCTCAACTCCCTTCTCCTCTCCATCTCCCCTTGTCCTCCATGCTATTTGTTATACTCCACAAATAAGTGAAACCATATGATAATTGACTCTCTCTGCTTGACTTATTTCACTCAGCATAATCTCTTCCAGTCCCATCCATGTTGCTACAAAAGTTGGGTATTCATCCTTTCTGATGGAGGCATAATACTCCATAGTGTATATGGACCACATCTTCCTTATCCATTCGTCTGTTGAAGGGCATCTTGGTTCTTTCCACAGTTTGGCAACCGTGGCCATTGCTGCTATAAACATTGGGGTACAGATGGCCCTTCTTTTCCCTACATCTATATCTTTGGGGTAAATACCCAGTAGTGCAATTGCAGGGTCATAGGGAAGCTCTATTTTTAATTTCTTGAGGAATCACCACACTATTTTCCAAAGTGGTTCCACCAATTTGCATTCCCACCAATGCAAGTTGGTCCTTCTGCAACAGAGCTAATGGATATCAACATCGACAATATGTTGGAAAGAGAATTCAGGCTAACAATTATCCAGGCAATAGCTAGGTTCGAGAAAGCCATGGATGACCAAACGGAATTGATTAGGGCCGAACTGAAAGCGACCAGGGATGATGTTCACAATGTTAGGGCAGAGGTGAAAGCTACCAGGGATGAGGTTCACAATGCTCTCAATGAGTTCCAATCTAATCTAAATTCTCTAAAAGCTAGGGTAACTGAGACAGAAGATAGAATTAGTGATCTAGAGGACAAACAAATAGAAAGGATCAGGAGGAAGCCTGGAACAAACAGCTCAGAAGCCACGAAAACAAATCAGGGAAATAAATGATGCCATGAAACATTCCAACGTCAGAATTATTGGAATCCCTGAAGGGGAGGAGATAGAAAGAAGTCTAGAAGATATAGTGGAACGAGTTCTTCATGAAAATTTTCCCAGTCTCACAAATGGAACCAGCGTTCATGTACTAGAGGCCGAATGGTCTCCACCCAAGATTATAGATTCCAGAAAAACATCAAGGCACCTGATAGTCAAATTGAGGAATCATAATTGTAGATATAATCTCTTGAAAGCTGCTAGGACAAAGAGGCTCCTTACTTACAGAGGAAAGCCCATCAGAATAACGTCAGACCTGTCCAAAGAGACCTGGCAAGCCAGAAAGGGCTGGAAAGATCTATTCAGGGCACTAAATGAGAAGAACATGCAGCCAAGAATACTTTCTCCAGCAAGACTGACATTCAAAATGGATAGAGAAATAAAGAGTTTCCAAGACCGGCAAGGCTTAAATGACTATGCAACCACCAAGCCGACACTGCAGGAAATATTAAGGGGGGTACTATAAAAGAGGAAAAATACTAAGAATAGTATTGAACAGAAATATAGAGACAATCTACAGAAAGAAAGACTTCAAAGGTAACATGATGTCAATAAAAATGTATCTATCAATAATCATTCTCAATGTGAATGGCCTAAATGTGCCCATAAAACGACACAGGGTTGCAGATTGGATAAAATGACAGGACCCATCCATATGTTGTCTACAAGAGACCCATTTTGAACCTAAAGATACACTCAGACTGAAAGTGAAGGGATGGAGAAGCATCTTTCATGCCACTGGCCCACCTCTTTAAAGATGTTTAGGATATGAAAGACAAAGAGTGAGGAATTGGTAAATACTAAAAGAGAATAATGCAATGGTAATTAAATGCAATGTGATTCCATATTAGATCCTGTGATAAAAGGGTAGTTCATTCCAATTCTTCCCCAAGCCCACTGCTTTTCTTTAATACAAGTTATTATCTCCTACCTTGACCTTTGACTTTCATTGGTTTTGTGACATTATCGTAGATCTATCCTTTCATAAAGATTCTTAGCTCCTTCTCACCTCAAAGCCTTTTCTCTTTCACCACAGAGTCTTCTCAGTTGCTGTTCCCTTGCCCGGAACACTTTTCTCTCATATCTTTATGGTGCTCACTCTTCATGACTGATACTCCTATCTTTGTTCAAACATGTCCTCTGAGAGGATTTCCCTGGCCATACTAACTAAAGTTCCTTTCACTCCACCACTATTCCTTTACTCTGCTTACATGTTCATAGCAGTTATCACTACCTGAAGGTAAATGGTATCTTGGACTATTTACTTATTTTCCTTACAACCCCCTGTCTCCACCACAAGATATGTTCCTACCGTTACACTTTCATAATGCAGTGGAACATCTCTGATATCATTTGCCATCCTTGAAATGTTTACATGTATTTATAACCATTAGATAACTGTTTAATCAGGAACATGGAAGCTCTTGGGAAAGAGTATCAAATTTTTTTTCTTATAACTGTAAGAATAACATGTTGCAAAGTACATGGTAGATTCTCAGTAAATAGTCTTTGAATTTATTAAACTATGAATGCATGGACATCATTCAAGTTCTTGCTTTTGCCCTCTCCTGTAGAGCTCAAGTCTAAAATCTTCTTTTTCCTTTTTCCTTTTTAACAATGGTAGAGCAAGACTGAATGTAATATGATTAAGTATATAGATTCCAGAGACCAGGATTTAGATGATTTGCTAAATGAAAATCAGGACAAACATATCAAGAAGTAACATGAAATGAGGAAAAAAATAAAGAAGGCAATACATTTTGTAGCAAAACAAAGACAACAACAACAAAAAACCCATGAAGCTGTGGTCCCTAGTAAATGCAGCTAGGTTATTGCTATATGCACCATGTTCAGAGTGTTTGAGACTATCACATATTATAAGTTTTTAGAGAGGTGTGATGGTTTTCTCTGGCCTCAGGGCACGCACTTGATGGCAGATATGCTGTATGACAGGGCATTAGGTGAGAACTTGGAATACAGAGCTGAGGAGGTGCACATCAAAAGACAAGGCTCAGTGCTTGAGAGTTAGAGCTGCCCAATGCATAGACTGAAACACTAGGCACCATCAACATTTGAAGATGAGGCAGATATCTCAGTATCTTACACAGAGGGAGAAGGTGGCATCTGAAAGGTGGATCCATAGAAGACAGAGTCCTAGAGTCCCAGGGTTATATCCACAGACTTTTGACAAAGAAACTAGAAGAGTAATTTGGGTATGGGAACAGCTTCAGTATAGAATAAAAATATCTAGCTGGAACCAGGACTAAGGTAAAAACTTAATTATTTGATTCATGGCATCCACAGAACTCTTCATTGATATTTGAGTATCAGTCTCTCTCTATAAACAGAATGGAGCAAAGAAAGCAAAAAAAGAAAAGAGAAAGAAACTCATAGATACTGGGCTCTCATCATGTCCAGGTGTTTTCAAGAATTGTCTCTCTTAACCTTTAGAGTAATTCTTCAAGATGAGTAAGCACATAGTGAAGAAGTGTTATATTGATATCACCTGGGGAACACTTTACCAACAAGAAATCTTTCCAGATATTTTGATCACCATTTCTCTCCTACTCTTGAGAATCACTGGGATGCACTAATTCAGGAAGATATGACATAACCTCAGATGCTCATTTTACAAAAGAGAATGAAGTTCAGAATGAAAAAACAAAATCCAAAACAGGTATAGCTAGTGTGGTAGGCAGATTAATGCCCCCCCACCAAATGTCTACTTCCTCATTCCTGGAGCCTGGGAATATGCTATGACATATGGAAAAGGAGAATTAAGACAGAGAGTGGAATTAAGGTTGTGAGTTAGCTGACATTATAAAAGAGAGTATTGTGGATTACCCAGAGGACAACCCTGATTTTCCATGTAATCGCATGTAATCATAAGGGTCTTTAAATGGAGTTGAGTGAGGCAGAAGAGTCACGGTCAGAAGGATTCAATGTGACAAAGACTTGAAAGGCTATTGCTGCCTTTGAAGATGGAAGTAAGCCATACCTCAAGAAATGTTGACAGCCTCTAGCAGTTGGGGAAGGGTAAGAAAACATACTCTCCTCTACAGTCTCCACGAAGCATCACAGCACCACTGACATCTTGACCTGAGCCCTTTGAGACCAGTTTTGAACTTCTGACCTCTGAAACTATAAAATAATAACTCCATGATGTTTTAAGCCGCAAAGTTTTTGGTGATTTTTTACAGCAGCAGTAGAAAATTAATATACCCAGTAAATTAAAGAATCCCAGTCCAGGTCTCTGACTCCAAAGCCAATGTCTTTATTATTTTACATGCTGCCTCTCTATCATGCTGTAGATGTAATTCAGGTCAACTACAAATGTTTAGTGGCCAAACTTGTGAAGGATCTAATCTGTAAGGATGGATGCCTCGTTCTCTATGATTGAGTTTGACCCCCACTAAACAGGGAGCTTAATATGGGGCCCAGTCCCAAGACCCCAAGATAATGACTGGAGCCAAAGGCACTTAACCAACTAAACCATCCACCTCTATCTTCTGGTCACCCTTTCACTTTAAGGCTTCCTTCTTCTATCAAAACACTTTTATTACCACTCAAAATCTAAAAATATTAGAAGAATATTGATAAACATGACTATAGGGGGCGCCTGGGTGGCTCAGTGAGATAAACATGACTATATACATAGAATATAAAAAATATTAAATGATAAGTGAAAACCCGTAGTTTTAAGTTTGAATTAGAAATACTCATATAAATACATGTTTTTGTTTTGTTTTGTTTTGTTTTGTTTTTACAAAAATGTGTTTTTTAGGGGCACCTGGGTAGCTCAGTTGGTTAAGCATCTGCCTCCGGTCATGATCCCAGAGTCCTGAGATCCAGTCCCGCATCTGGTTCCCTGCTCAGCAGCGAATTTTTTTCTCCCACTCTCTCTCTGCCCCTCTCCCAACTTGTACACATGCTCTCTCTTCTAATAAGTAAAATCTTAAAAAAAATAAAAAAGTATTTTCTACTTCTGTTTAAAAGGTCTAGAAACAGGGATACATGGGTGGCTCAGTCAGTTAAGCATCTGACTCGATTTCTGCTCAGGTCATGATCTCAGGGATGTGGAATGGAGCTCTGCATCAGCTCCTTGCTCAACATAGGCAGAGTCTATTTGAGACTCCCTCCCCTGCCCCCAAGCTTGCTCTCAAACTCTTTCTCTCTCTAAAATAAATAAACAAAATCGTTAAAATAAAATAATACATCTAGCAACAGTAACAAAACCATTAGCAATGAACACATGTAGAACTTGCATTATATTCTCAAAATAACTATTTCCATTAAAAGAAAATATGGTTCCTTGATTTCAGATCTTTAACAGAAAATGTACCTAGCATGTATTTTCATATTAAAAGGCAAGGAAGTTAACAAAGACTTCTGAAGTTTGGTCAAAAGAATCCAGAGACCAGATTTAAAAAGGACAACTTGAATAACAAAAATAACTGACTAAAATGAATTGGATATACAAATAGGATTAAATCCATGAGTTGGAAATAATACTAAAAAAATACTGATCACTTATGGAAGAGCCTAGTGAATCAATTCATTACTTTGGAAACTAACAAATAAGGGAAAGAAAACTTTTATATTGCCATGGCAGACTGAATTATTGTACACAATTCTTCACCCATCCTCCATTTTCCATGCAACTTTGCAAATCTTTCCAATTAAAAGCAGAGTATATACTTCTGCTTCCTCTGACTTTATCTTAAGCAATGTGATAAATGAATTTGGGGGAGATGGGTAGCACAAAGTGCTAGTTTTGAACAGAAGTCTTAATAGACCCCACATTTATATCTTGAACTTTTGCACTTTTGTCATGGCTATGAGTAAAACATGTTCCAACTAGCTTGCTGGCCCAAAGAAGAATAAGTATAAATGGAACATACCACCCACAGAGAAACGCTGCCCACAGCCATTCAAAATCAAAAGATCCCCCAGCCTATCAGCTTTTCACCTAGTGTTTTAGTAGCCGTTGTTGACTATTACCTTGATACATTATTTCATTTGGGATTACAAAATGGTAAGTATTTAACATTCATTTTTTAAAAAATTTATTAGCTTGAATACTTTTACCAAGGAAAACATTCCCTAATCAACTAGTTACAATGGTGTGTACCATTTCACAAGAGTCAGGTATATTCTCAGCTATTGTAACAAATAGCCACAAAATCTCAGGGATATTCAATAATAAGTATATATTTCTCACATGTTTGGGAATTCTATAATTAATGCGTAAGGCTGAAAACACCTGAACCCCTTATCAATTTTAACATCAAACTAAATTTTTTAAAAAAAGGAAACACAAACTTTAACTTAATAAATTTAACTAAGTTAATTTAGTTTATGTACCTCTTCAGAAATATACACAGCTTTTTTTTTTTTTAATTCTTGTTAAAGTAACCTGCCTGAATTTGATAAAGGCTCTACCTCAACTACCAATTTATGGAAATACAGGGCAAATGGGAACATGTTAATATCACAGGGATGCAATTCCCAAAATCCAGAATATGGTTACTTTGCAGGGCAAATATCCTGGTTTTTCAACAGGTAGATAGATTCTAAGGAAGAAGAAAAAAGGAGAAACATAGTCAAGGAATTTGATGGATCTATTTTGGATCCTGATTTAAATAAATCAAATGCAAAGCACAAATAAAGAAAATTTAGCACTTGCTGGTATTTAGTAATGTTAAAATGAAGATTTAAGGTGCAATGATGATTTTGTGCTTGTTTTAAAAAATGATTTATATATATGCATATTTGTATAAGTCTATATTGAACTAGTTATGGAAGAAATTACATTGAAGTGATACAGGGTTAGCGAAAATGGTGGTGGGTATAAATAAAACAAAATTAGCCATGAGCTGATAGTTGTGGAAGCAGGGTGATAGGTCTATGATTATGCATTATCATATCATCTCTCTTTTCATCCATGCTGGAATGTTTTCATGATACAAAGTCCTATGAATGAATAAATCAAATATGGCATATCCACAGAATGGACTATTGTTGGACAACAGAAATGAATGAAGTACTGTTACATGCTATAACACAGATGAAGCTTAAAAACTGTGCTTGGTGAGGGATGCCTGGATGACTCAGTCAGTTGGGTGGCCAGTGCTTGTTGTTTTGCTCAGGTCATGATCTTACAAGATCAAGCCCTCCTGTTGGGCTCTGCACTGGGCATGGAGCCTGCTTAAGATTCTCTCTCTCTTCTCCCTCTTCCTTATGCCTCTCCCTACCCTTCTCTCCTTCTCTCTCTCTCTCTCAAAATTTAAAAATGTCCAGAATGGGAAAACCTATAGAGAAAGAAAGCAGATTAGTGGTTGCCTAAGGCTAGGGGATAAAATGATTGTGGGTGAACAGCTAAAGGACATTAGGTTTCTTTTCTAGTGTGATGAAAGTGTTCTCTAATTGATGGCATTGATGGTTGCACAACTCTAAATATACTAGAAACCACTGACTTATATACTAGAGATGGGTAAATTGTATGGCATATTAATTATATCTCAATAAAGCTGTTAAAAGCAAGTTTCAGTCCTGTTATTGGGTATGGACAACTTAGTGTTCTGCTAAGTCATTGTGTTCTGCTTTCTAGAGGGATTCCCATTTTCAGCCTGACCGCTCAATTGTAAAAGGAAATTGTTATGTGACAACAAGAATTTAGCCATAGTGGGGGGGGGGTATTTTGATAATCTGTGGCCCCTTCTAAAATGAAATTCTATCTTATAAATTCAGTTGGACTCAGACTTTGACCAGTTCATGCCCTGGGCAGGGGAGTCTCTAAGCAAGACAACTCTGCAGTTTGGTAACTCAACATGAAGTCTCTGGAAGGGCTCTCCCATTCCTTATGCCTGGGCCTCTGGCCTGCCTTGCAGCTTCAACCTCAGTACTGGTTTCCTGGCCTTTGATCCTCTCTTGGTCTGTTTACACTCTAACCAATTGCATATGTCTCTTCTCGCTCACTTTGCTTATCACTCTCATGATCATTGCTGTGGGGCACCGTCCAATACACTTGGCTGAATCTGCACAGGCTTTTGGGCTGCTATTTCTTGAATTCCCAACCACCAAAGAGGTGTTTCTCTCTGGGCATATTCTGCCTATTCTCACTCAACTCCTGATTAGTGATAATCATGATCTTGAGTAAGGAGTGGCTTAGGCAGTAAACTTTTTCACTTGTCACACTATATTATGCAGTATGTTAAAAACTCGATATTTACCTGCATATTATCTTATCTCCATAATTCCCAGCTACCTTAGGCCATTTTCTACAATTTCATGTTTCAGAAAATGGAATTCCTCAGCAAATCTGAAGGAAACATTTTTATTTTTCAGGCATAAACATCAGTTAGTCAGAAAGGCCACTTGAAGGTCAAATGCCTTGTTTTTGAGGAAAAACCCAAACTATTAACATAGTCAGTGAGAATGTACAATGATGTGACAGCCAGTGTTGCCTACTATAGCACTGAGGATGAGTCCATTGACTTGAAAAAAGAGAGTATGAATTAGAGAAAAAACAGGATGGGTAAACAGAGGAAATGCCTTTAATAATCAGATGATCTGGGGCACCTAGGTGGCTCCGTTGGTTAAGCATCTGCCTTAGCTCAGTTCATGATCCCAGGGTCCTGGGATAGAGTCCCACATTGGACTCCCTGCTCAGTGAGGAGCCTGCTTTTCCCTCTCCCACTGCCTGCTACTCCCCCTGTGCTCTTTCTCTCTCTCTCTCTCTCACTCTATCAAATAAATAAAATAAAATAAAAATCTTAAGAAAAAATCAGATGATCTTTCTTGAGGTCCAGGGTAAATATACATGACATGTTTTGGGATCTGAGAGTATACGGTACCTAGGGTCTGCTTTCTAACAGGAATTCTGGGAGGCTGAAGCCATCCTGTTGTCCTTATGCCACCAAGATATTTATCTGTGGAGTCATTTGGGATGAAGAGGGCTTAAAACTAGGTCTACGTTTCCTGGTATCTGAGGACTCCTAAGGTATCCAAAAGGAATAAAGAAAGAAGTTCACCTTCCTCGTGCCTAGAACACCATGCAGGGACACATGATGGAGGAAACCCACAGTAGAAAGTGCCATGGAACTAGATCCAGAAACCAGGGAGGAAGTGGGAGTCTCAAGGAATGCCTAGTTGAAAGGAGAGGATACCTAAGACCCAGAGTGGGGACAGTCCATCCCAGTGAAAACCAACATGACTTAATGTTGAGAAGTTTGGGTCAGATACATGGGTTAGGTGATACCCCAGGCGAATAAGTAGTAGAGAAGAAATCCCTAAACTGACTAAAGTTAAACCTGGAAAGAGTACTTGGTCATGAATACGATTATATTCTGTGATCAAGTGGATAAGGAGGCTCAAAGAAGAGATTAAGTTGTGTCATAAAAAACAAACAAATAAATAAATAAATAATAAAATAATAAATAAATAATACATAAAGTTCCTCTGCACCTGAGAGAGTGAGTGAGAAACTGCTAGTCATGCTTCAGTTTACAGACTAGAAACTCTGGAAGTTTCTGACTTTCCATTTAGAAAATATGTGTAGGGGACACCTGTGTGGCTCAGCCAGTTAAGCGTCTGACTCTTGATTTCAGATCAGGTTTTCATGTCAGGGCTGTGAGTTCAAGCCCCACATTTGGGTCCCACACTAGGTATGGAGCCTACTTAAAAAAATAATAATAAATAAAAATAAAAAAAACAAATATATGTATGATTATTTTCTTCTATAGCAAAGTAGGAGTGGTGCTACAGACATTACACTGTCTTCTGTTTACTGCTTATTTTCTATTCTGTTTTTATTTGTTGTTATTTGCTAAATCAGATAACTTCTTGGGAAGCATATTAAAGGTTTTCAAATTTAGATGAAGTAAATAATTTTCTCCGTGTACACAGCAATATGCCATCCATTCTTCAGTTTTGGAAAGGGCTAACTTTGCCCATATGCATTAAAAATACTCAGCACTATTTGGTTAACACAAGCATTGTTTGCAGATGCTATTTTAGTGGAAACTAAACTATACTAAATTTTTCTAAACTCTAAAGGAGTTAAATTTATAAACACCGAATAGAAACCCCAAGTTATTGGCACTGTATTTCTGAATTAGCACAGTGATTTTTAAAATTTTTCTTTTTTGATGATTCTTATAGACTCCTTCCTGGCAAGTGCCCATAGACATGCTTCATGATCCATCCCTGCCACAAGTGGAAAATCTTGGCCAACTTCGATTTCTACTTCACACAGCTGGATTCAATAACCTCCTCACTCCTAGTGGATGAGAAACACTTTTCATCTCCTTCTATGGGAGATAGTAGGGCTATCAATCACAGTAGCCATCAGAATCTTGACATTGGCTGCATAGCTTGGCTTTCTGCCTTAGGCCTCAGGACATGTTCCATTGCATCCTTCAGGCTTTCTCTTTCCATGACGAGAGCCATGGGTACTCTTCTTTTCCCTACCTTTTTTCCCTCCTGATCCACTTCTACCGTTGGCAACTAACCTACTGCCTCCTGCTAATAGCCATTCAAATTTAAACCCCATGAACATAAAGTTAGTGGAAAAGGAGAGAAAGTTTGGTTTACTGAGTTTCCTATCAGTTTTATTTTCTCATTACTACTCCCTATATTGAAAGTACTGGACTAGACACCAAGGGTCCTGAAACTAATCCCAGTCCTGTTCCTTTCTAGTTTTATAAACTTTGGGCTCTCAAAACTTTGTCTGCACAGCAGAATCATCTAGAAATCTTTTAGACATTCCAATGTCCAGTAGATACCTTCCCCCCAGACCTATTAAATCATAAGTTCTGGGGCTGGAACACAGGCATCAGTGGATTTTGACCCTCCCCAGGTGATTCTAATGTGCAGAGTTTGGGAACCACCACACTCACGTCTTTAAACCTTAGAATACCAGTCAATCTAATTTTGATAACCTCAATTCAGATCCTCACCTTGTAGGATTTAATTGATATTATATATGTCAAAGCCCTTTGTAAACTGTTAATAAGGTAGTCACTGATATTTTCATAAGACACTATTTTCAAGAGTTGGGAGTAAAATAACTCATTTGATAGGATTACATGAATAGGTAAAAACAAAGGTTGCCAAATCTTACTCTGACTGAGCATCCCTTTTCCCTACATAGGCTCTCCTTGACTTTAACCAAAAATGTGAAACAATACAAAGAATCCCAGAAACCAGTCTCAGGAAGCCTCACCTACTTTGAGTAAGGACTTTATATACTAGATGAATTTAGTATTTTGGAAAATCCTATTTGTTCCCTATACCATCTGTCCCACCCCAGTGTCATTTACAGGATACTGGAAAAGACAGAAGGAGTTATTTTTAAATAGATTTTTATTTTATACGTAAGAAAAAGTTTTTTTTTTAATTTTTAAATTTTATTTTTAGTAGCTAATACTCATATAAACTAATTTATATATTCCTTCTGATACTAAAATAGACTACTTTGTGATAAAAAAGATATTCACTTGGGGTGCCTGGGAGGCTCAGTAAGTTAAGCATCTGCCTTCCGCTGAGGTCACAATCCTAGGGTCTTGGGATTAAGCCTCACGTTGGGCTCCCTGCTCAATGGGGAGTCTGCTTCTCTCTCTCCTTCTGCCCCTCTGTTCATTCTGTCTAGCTTTAGCTCACTCTCTCCATCTCTCTCTCAAATAAATAAATAAAATCTTTTTTTAAAAAAAGGCATTCACCTAATAGTAGTAGAATGAGGAGAAAGACTGAGGAATGAAGAGTAGGAAATGAGGGGTGGAGCTGTCCAGCTGAGAGCAGAGTTTACAGTTATATAAGCTGTATTCATGGGCCCAGCCCTGGGCACAATAGGACTTGTGAGACAATACAAAAAGCTGATGTGAAAGGAAAGGACAGTAAGTGGTTTTATTCAGCACAAAGACAAATCTTATCTCTCCTCTAAGGCATGGGAGATTACACAGACACACACACACACACAGACACACACACAGACACACACACACACACACTCCCATGAGAAACCTGAGAGATGGAGTTGAACTGGTGCTGATCAGGCTCACAGAAGAACCTGGGTCTCACGCTTCTTAGTCCTGAGAAGCAGACCCCTTGGTCATTTACCAGAATTGCTATACTGACACACCTAGCAGGAACCCTGGACATTTCATTGCAGTGAGATCACACGGCTCCTACCCGACAAGCTACAAACCATTACAGAGATACAAGGTGAACCTTTTCGATCATAGTCTTGGGTATTTTGCAACCAATGGGAAGATTATGCTTTATAAGGAAAGAACATATTAGTAATGTTCAAGTTACAACTCAAGTATAGGTATCCCTCAATTCACAACCTGTTTACCTAACCAATTACAAGTATTTCCAGCAAGAGTTCTGACACACATTTTAGTTCCGTGCTCATAAAACTGAACTTGTGATTCTACCCTATTAAAACTTTCACTTCCTCCCCCTTTCCCATAACCTAGTAAACAGCACCACCATTCACCCAGTTGTCCATTTTGGTCACCCGGGGACAGCTCTTTCCCTTTCCCATCTCTGACCAATTGGTTAGCAATTGGGTTAGCAAGGCCTAAAATTTCTATACCCTAAATATCAATAAAACATTTTCCTTATGTTCCATATCCTCTATAATAGTTACAGTTCATAATATCAATAGCTAACACTTTTCTAGTCCTTACCATTTTTTCTTACTATTTTAATATTTACAACGACCTCCTGTGGTAGATATGATTCTTATCTTCATTTTACAGAGAAACCAAGAGAGATATAGAGAAGCCCAAGGTCGTTCCAAAAGCAAGTGACAGAGCCTGATTCTCACCCAGCTGTTGCTCTCCAACCTCATTTCCCAGCACTTACACCCTATATTTATTTGTCTATTTACTTACTATTTACTGAAAAGAATGGTAACAACAACAAAAATGCAGTACGCCTTTCTGCCATTTCCCAATCATTAAATTTTTCCATTCCACTCTACCATTTTCTTTCCATATGTACATAGTCTTCTTAATGCTATTATTAATCATTATCACTTTTATTAAACTATTTGAGTGTAAGTTGTGAATATGATATCCTTCAACTCCAAATACTTTCATATATATTTCCTAAGAACAGTGATCCAAATCAGGAATTTAAATTTGTCACAATACTATTATCTAATTTAAAGACATTCACACTTTGCCATTTGTTCCAATAATGTTGTTTATGGAAAAAAAATTTTAATTTAGCCTGGGATCCAATCAAGGATCACACATTGCATTTAGTTGTCACATCTCCCCCCCCCTTTTTTTTTGATACGGAAAAGTTCATAACAGTTTTTAAGAGACTAGGCAAGCTATCTTAAAGAATGTTCTTCTATTTGGAGTTTTCTGACATTTCCTCATAATTAGATTTAGGTCATACAATTTTGGCAAGAACATACATACACACAAGATGTCATTGTCTTTCTCCATGCATCATAGCAGGAGACGTGTCTTTTTCTTCTCATTCCTGGTGATGTTCAATCTGATCACGTGATCAAGGTGATATCCTCCAGGTTTATCCACTTAAAACTATTTTGATATTTTAAGACTATGACATAGTACACAATTCAATTATGCCATCTGACTCACAGTTTCTTTCATGTACCAAACTTGAGCTTGGCAGAGTGGTTTTATAATTTTCATTTTCATTAGAAGCCTATTTCTAGGGGGAAAGTAGTTGTTATAGTAAACAATATAAAGCATTATCAAAGTTATTAATTTAATATTTTTCAAACTTTTTAATTTTAAAATAATGCCAGACTCATGAAAATGTAAAATTTGTACATCTTCCACAACGAAGTTCAATTATCAACATCAGGAAATGAACATTGATTGATTCCATACTATTAACTAATCTATAGATCTTATTCAAATTTTACCAATTGTCTCACTAAATGTTCTTTTTATGTTCCAGTTTTCAATCCAAGATGACACGTTGTATTTAGCTGTCATACTTCCTTATTACTGTTCAATCTAGTTCCTCGGTCTTTCTTAGACTTTCCCTAATTTTTTTTTCAAACATTCATAGTTATTTTACAGTTATTTTGTAGGATGCCCCATTTCTGGATTTATCTGATGTTTCCTTACACTTAAAACCAGGATCCGCATTTGTAGCATGAATACTACAGAGGGGATGCTGTGTCCTGCTCATCTATCACTTCTTCAGGCACTAAATTACGTCTGTTTGTCCCATTTTGGGTGATGCTCATTTTGATCCCCAGAAAATGGCCAGGTTTTTCCAAAATAGTGTTAACTTCTCCCCTGATAAGTGCCTTTTGGGGAGAACAGTAAAACCATGTAAATACACTATTTCTCATTGTACTTTTGCTTACTGGATTTTAGCATCAATTGCTACCAAAAACATGGACGACTTGATGTTTGCCAAATGGTGATTTTCTGTTGATATTATTCCTGCTACATTTATCAACTGCCATTATACTATAAGGAAGAACTGTTTCTATGCCCTCATTTTTAAAAACATTCAGGTAGGGGCGCCTGGGTGGCTCAGTGGGTTAAGCTTCTGCTTTCGGCTTAGGTCATGATCCCAGGGTCCTGAAATCGAGCCCCACATTGGGGGGTCTCTGCTCAGCAGGGAGCCTGCTTCCCTCCTCTCTCTCTGCCTGCCTCTCTACCTACTTGTGATCTCTCTCTGTCAAATACATAAAAAAAAAATCTTAAAAAAAATGGAAATCTGAAAAAAAATAAAAACATTCAGTTATGTATTTATATCACTATGGACTCAAGAATATTTATTTTATTTTGAAGAATATAAACCATTACTATCACTATTTTGGAGGGCTCACATTGTCATATTTTTGGCCACTGAAAGTTCTTTTGAGTTGTTCCTGTGTCTTTAAAATATCCTCATCAAAAAAAGTTTTTTTTTTTTTTTAAATATATATCTCTTCAACATTTTCTGAGCACTTTTTTACTTTTTGGCATCTCAAGATATGTGACTCAACCTATACTTTCTTTGTCCCACCCCTTGAATTAGACAATCCTCAAAGGAACTCTTTTTTTATAGAGAATTATATTTAGAAACCAAAATATGGACACTAGGTGTGTTCAGAGTACTTTGTCATTAGTTCTAAGTTCTCTTAAAGAACAGTACTTAGAGGGGTGCTCGGGTGGCTCAGTTGGTTAAGTGGCTGCCTTTGGCTCAGGTCATGATCCCAGGATCCTGGGATTGAGTCCCACGTCGGGCTCCCTGCTTAGCGGAGAGCCTGCTTCTCCCTCTCCCTCTGCCTGCTGCTCTGCCTACTTGTGCTCTCTATCTCTCTGACAAATAAATAAATAATCTAAAAAAAAATGATCGGAGCTTGGAAATACATGTATCATCCACACATACACACCTATGTTTTTATAGCTATCATTTGCATATGTGTTGAAAACCATTATTTCTTCCTTCACATATCCAATACCAGTCCAACACCAGAAGATTCATTCCAAGTTCCAACAGTGAAAAAATGGACTCTCTGGGGAGCTGAGGTGGCTCAGTTGGTTAAGCATCTGACTTAGGCCCAAAGCATGATTTCAGCATCCTGGGATCAAGCCCAGCTAGCCTTGGGCTCCCTGCTTATCAGGGAGTCTGCTTCTTCCTTTTCCTCTCCCTCTACCTCTCTCCCTACTCCTGCTCTCTCATATATAAAATCTTCTTTTTCAAAAGATTTATTTATTTGAGAGAGCGTGTGAAAGAGAGAGAGCACAAGCAGTGGGGGAGGAGCAAAGGGAGAGGGAAAAGCAGAATCCCTGATGAGCAGGGAGCCCAGGGCTAGTTGGGCTTGATTCCAGGACCCTGAGATCATGACTGGAGCCTAAGGCAGAGAGAGGCTTAACAGACTAGCCACCCAGGTGCCTTAAATAAATAAAATCATAAAAAAACAAAACAAAACAAACCAACAAAACAAAACAAACCAACAACAACAAAAAATAGAAATTGGCTCTCTGTAGCCACATAGATATATTTACTTATTTTTCCAATCTTTTAATGCATGTAAATTACTTTGAAAAGTTTTAGCTAATACCACTCTAAATCAAAACTAGTTTACTAACTAGAGAATAACGTTTGTGCACAGTTCTTTTAGTCTTCAGCATTACAGTGTGTATCAAAATACTACCCCCCACCCCCCCGCCAGATTCTTTAGGTTAGTTGTTTTTGTCCCCATCCCCTTCAGTATGGTCAAGTTATTTGGAATTAACTTAAACTTCTTTGTTACTGTTTGTGTTCCATTTTGAATTCCCCCAAACCCTGATTGATTACTTAATTACTCTTTTGACTCTGTGAAACATTAACATTGTTCTAAATGTCCAAATGATACAAAACGTATACCCACCAGGAGTCACTAGCTTCTCACCTCTTCTACACTAATCCCATTTATTCTTTAGGTCAAACCTGTTCTCCCACATACCGTAAAGGTAATCAATCTCTTTAATCTGGCTTATCTTTCTGATCTTTCATTTTTGCATACAGGATCAGGTACATGTAGATTTTCATGCATGTATATGGAATATAGCAGGTCATAGGTACATCTTTCTTCCGCTTCGGTTATATATACAAATACTCCAGATTGGTTTATATAAAGCTCATCTTCATCTTTTTTATAGTTATAGAATACTCTAGAATATAGATGTCTCAGAAATCATGTGTCCAGGCTTATTTTTCTATGTGTCTGTGGAATTCATTCAGTATGTAGATTCAGGTCTTCTTTATTTCAGGAAAATTTTCCTGGATTATATATTTCAATATTAGTACTGTTATATTGCTTTGTTTTCTTTAGGGACTCTGAATGTGAACATTATCCTTCTTTTCCTGGGTCCTTAATTCTTACCACTTTTTCTCTAGACTTCTTTTTTTCTTTTTTTATTTCAGATATGTTCTCCATGCGCCTCATCCACATGCCTTCACCTGCTATGCCAACACTTCGTGCTCTCGAGTCTCCGAAAAATGTGGTGAGCTTCTTATAAGCTGTGGAAAAATAGGGGTGCCTGAGGCTGACCTGTGCTTGCCCTCAGATCTCTTCCAGGGCACTGTCCAGGGGCTGTGCAAGCCGGTGGGGAGCAGGACCCCCTGGACCCTCTGGGCTAGGTGGCTCGAGCCTCTTCTACGTGGTCCTCATGCTTCTGCTTTCTATCTTCTACACTCTCTGGCTCCTGGGTTACTAGGACCTGAAGTCATACTTTCCTCCTGCTCCGTTGCCCTATTTCTAAAACTCCTGTGCAACCCCCATCCCTACCAGTAGTGCCTTCAGTCTCTACCAAAGACACTAGTAAACCCCCTCTCCTCACAAATACTGATTTCAGAGGCCCCACTCTGTTGTTCCGAGACCCTGGGGCTCCAGTCTCTGGCCACGGTTCTGTAGCTCCTTCCTATGCCCTTCACCTCTCAGTGCTGATGGTGCCTTCATTCCCTCCAGACCCTGCCCTGCCTTCTGCTCTCTCAGAGGGTAGATCTTAACCTTTTTTCCTATATGGGACCTCATTGATATGGGGAGCTAAATTATCTATATTTTATAGAGAGAATTCCTTATTTGTAGGGGATGCAGGGGCCCAGGCTGGGTCCCTGTCTGTGTATACATTGTACAGACTGTGGAAAAAAAAAATTACATTCTTTTGGGTGTTTTCTTGGTTCTTCAGTGGTTCATTAAATACTCTTTTGGATCTTAGTGCTTGGGAATCTTGTAAATTAGCCTTTAATTCTGAATTAATTTTTTCCTTCCATTTTTTTTCCCTGAGTTCAAACAATTCTTCCTTCCTTCAGATTTTATTCATTTATTTGAGGGAGAGAGAGAGAGAGAGAGAGAGAGAGACAGAGCATGAGCATGAGCATGAGCATAAGAAGGTGGAGGGACAGAGGGAGAGGGAGAAACAGGCTCCCCACTGAGCTCAGAGTCTGGAGTCTGAAGTAGGGCTAGAGCCCAGGACCCTGAGATCATGACCTAAGTCTATGTCAGATGCTTAACAAACTGAGACACTCAGGTGCCCCCTCATTTTTTCTTCTCACTTTATGTTTTTTTGCCAATTTCTGTTTTTCAATTTAGATTTCAAGTTCAAAGGAGTATTCCTATTATTTGTTTGAGAAATTTTACTAAATTTAAGTGCTGTCTTACAGTTTCTTCTGGCCCATGTTTATTTGTTCATGGGGAATCTCATCACTTGAGGTATACTGAACTTCATTTTCTGATTTTTTAATTTTTTATCTTTATTTTTAAAGATTTTATTTATTTATTATACAGAGAGAGCATGATCAGGGGAAGGGCAAAGGGAGAGGGAAACCACAGACTCCCCACTGAGCAGGAAGCCTGATGCAGGGCTTGATCCCAGGATTCCAGGATCATGACCTGAGCCAAAGGCAGCTGCTTAGTTGACTGAGCCAAGATGCCCCTGATTTTTTTTTTATAATAACTCTGTATAGCTCTATTAACTTTTTTCTGTTCATTTTTTGATCTACAAGTAGCTTAGAGAAGTCTTTATTTGATGGTGCCTTCTTTTTTTCACTGTAGCAAAGTCCATATTCTTTAATGGCTTTCTGTGCATGTGTATATGTGTGGGGGCAGGGAGATGATATGTGTATCCTCTGACTTTTTTGGCTCCCTTGATCTTATGGGACCTTGAATTTCCCTTTTTTACATAACTTACCCTTCAGCACTTAATTTCAAAAGGGTTCCTCTCCCTTCCATTTTGTTTGGTTTTTAGTCCTCCAGAAATTAGGTATTCTGAAGACTTACTTCAAGTCATATACATTTTTAACTCACTTTCTTATAGACTGTTCAACCGTACTCTGATCCATCCAGACACTTTTTTAATGTTTAATACTTTTACACATAGCGTGGACTTAAGCTTTCTTGCACTGCTTTAATGTCCACGTTATTCCCATGAGTAACTCTCCTGTTCTCCCATTCCCACGGTTTTTCTTGGCCGGCACTCATTTGCCACAAAGCCTTGAAGAATGAAGTGAATGTAAGAGATTGCCTGCTGAGATTTGGTGCATTAAAAAACTTACAGCTATTTTGAAGTTAGGGTATTCCATATCTTCAAATTATTCTGAAGGTGTAAGGGTTTTTCTGTTGCTTTTGTATATTATCCTCAGCGATCCAGAATGCACAAGCTATTAATTTGAAGGAAGTTTTGTCTTTGCACTCTCAAGGGTTGAGAAACAATGCATTCCTCTGAGGCAGACTTCTGTCTCTATTTCCTTTGTAAGAGTCCTGTCTCTCTGCAGTCCTCTATCTGCCCCTGTTGCCTTTCATGGGTGCCAGAGCAATCAATTTATGATAGAAGAGAGGCCTCTGTCCCTAGAGATTGTATATGTGGCTTGATCTGCTCTTCCCTTTCCCCATGGCTTGTTTAAAAAGGTTTCATTGAATTTCTTGCATGTTGTGCTGCTTGGGTGTACAAAATATTGGCAATGTTTTATAATAAGTAGCAAATCATTATTATGTGCTTTGGTGTTCATCGTATTACCATTAATCATCGTAAATTCACTGAGTGTATTCACACAAATAAGGTAGGTAATTCCAAAGACAGTTTTATTCATGAAACTTTCAATTTATTAATGTGTTTTCACCTTTAAAGATACATGCAAGGAGTTAAATCATATTTTTCAATATCATCACCATCAAAAGAACTTTATGGAGTCTCTGTCAGTACACAATTCTGCAAAGACTCATCTTGAGCAACTGTAAAGTATTGGAAATTCACCTTTGGCACTTTCTTACTCCCTTATTTTGGAATCACTGGTGTACCCCAATTCTCTGCTGAACCTCTCTTCTGGTTATCCAGATACACTGCCCATCCTTGCTAGAATTTATGTTTACATGTGCACTTTATATTTCTCCTTCTCTTTTTATTAAACTCTAACCTCAAAGGTAAAGAAAAAAAGACATTAATATACAGAGACTTTGGGGGACATAGGCATGCTATTTTTTTTTCAATTTTATTCATTTATTTGAGAGAAAGAGAGGGAAAGAGTATGAGTTGAGGGGAAAGGCAAAGGGAAAGGGAGAAGCAGACTCTCCTGAGCAGGGAGTCCAATGTAGGGCTCTATCCCAGGACCCTGAGATCATGATCTGAGCCAAAGGCAGACACAGCCAATTAAGCCACCAAGTGGCTCACCCAAATGCCCCACATTTGCACATTGCAAGCTATGAAGAAATACTTTGTCTTTACAAAAAAAAAAATTAAATTAAATTAAATTAAATGCTAACAGAAGAAATGTGAGAACCAGAGTAAAATAATTGAAGTACATTTATAAGCATCCTTCAATTTTTGTTACCTGGAAAACTTTCTATATTACTCTTTGTCTTCAGAAATAGGAAACCTTCAAATCCTGGCTCCACCATGTAATATCTGTCTTTGTCAAGGAACCTAACTTCTGAGCCCCATTCCCACATCTATAAAATGGGAAAAATAAGATCTTCTTGACAGATCATGTTGAGGTTAGGGCAAAAGGGATGTGACAATTTTTTTTTCTGATCCTCATTCTTTTTTTTTTTTTCAATTTATTTATTTTCAGAAAAACAGTATTCATTATTTTTTCACCACACCCAGTGCTCCATGCAATCCGTGCCCTCTATAATACCCACCACCTCTTAAAATAGAGATATGATAAACCATTATTTAATGATCAATGCAAATAAACATGTTAAATTACTTGACACATTAATGTTACCCAGTAAATGCTCATTCTCCTTTCTGACTTACTGATGGCCCATTCAGCCAAATATTTTGAAACAAAGAAGGCAGTCTTAACTGGAAAGGCACAGACTTGATGATTCAGGTATATTTATCTTATGGACACACTACCATATTAACTTTATTGGAAAGGGAAGGGAGAGACTAGGACAGACAGTGACAGCTCAAAGGAACCTATATGAGGTCTCAGAGAGGAGACTGAATGCGGGGAATAGAATACAGAGCACTAGACTATACAACTTAGACAACACTGCAGAGCCTTGATGACATCTGTTACATGTGACAAAGAAGTTAACAGGAATGGGATAAAACATGACTTGTGCCACCCTAACCAGACTTCCCTCTGTTGCTAAGGTGACTAGAGATCAACCTTCCTCCACCCTGTCCTTCCACTGACATCTCACCAAGTAGATCTTTCTTTCTTTCTTTCTTTCTTTCTTTCTTTCTTTCTTTCTTTCTTTCTTTTTAAGCATCTCTTTATAGTTATGCTTAATATTGTGTTAATGCCTGCTTGGCTTTTGAAGCCAAAATTTATCTACCTATCATCTGTGTATCCATCCATCCATCCATCCATCTATCAAATAGTATTGCTCAAATATCAAATGGTATTGCTCAAACATTTCAGAGCAGCCAGGCTGAAGCTCCAGTACTCCACATTCTACATCCTGGATTCGTCCATCTTTTTCTCACATCAAACAATTATGCCATTCTGTCTGTCCCTCTGCTTTGTCAGTTCCCATCCTGACTATACAATGGAGATGTCAGTTGAGTATCATGCTCCAGATATGCTCTGCCCAACAGAATCAGCAGTGAGTAGACGAATCCAGCCCATTAATTTTTAATCAGATGTAACCTGAGACTACTCCTGCTTTTTGGCATACAGAATAAGCATCAATCAAGGAAATCTGCAAAGTCTATTTCATGTAAATTGTTAAGTTTCCTCAAACCCATGTTTGCTGTCCAGACTGCCATTTTTACTTGATAAATATCATCTTCTTAATTTGCTCCTGTGTTTTCAATCTTCATTTCATCATCCATCAATCGACTATCTTTCTTAGCTTCATATTAAATCCAAACATTTTTAAAAGTGCCACTGATTCATTAAAAATATTTATTGAACCTATAGATATAGTTAATAAGATGTTCACAGATACCAGCTTCAAAAGGATTATATACTACTGGTGGATATATATAGGTTAATAAGTTAGACTTTTAAACTCTCTTCAGTACTCTACACCAGGGATTATATATTTGCTATTCAAGCAGGAAAGACAGACACGAGGGAAGGGGCATTAAATGATAGTCTTTTATAAATGTTATTTTCTTTTCTTTTTTTTTTTTTTTTAAAGATTTTATTTATTTATTTGATAGAGAGAGATCACAAGCAGGCAGAGAGGCAGGCAGAGAGAGAGAGAGAAGGAAGCAGGCTCCCAGCTGAGCAGAAAGCCCGATGTGGGGCTCGATCCCAGAACCCTGCGATCATGACCCGAGCTGAAGGCAGCAGCTTAACCCACTGAGCCACCCAGGCGCCCTTATAAATGTTATTTTCTTAATTAAGATGTTGGTAGTATAATTTGTAGGAAGGTATCTTTTCATGGGAAATACACACTTAAGTATTCAGGAGTAAAAACAAAAGTATTTAAGAATAATGGAGCATCATATCTGCAACATATTCTTACTTGGTTGAAAAATGACAATGGTGTACACACCTATGTACATATGAAGAGAATGATTTTTAAAAATTACCAACTGGGAAACAGGGTGAAGATTGTAACTTCTTTGTATGTTCTTTTAAGTTTGAAATTATTTCAAAATAGACAGTTAAAAGAAAAAAATAAGACAGGTAAGTGTTGGTCTAAGGTGAAAAATGGGATAATGATAATGTGCTGTGGCAGAGTTAATAGAGCCAAATGTCCACAATCCTGTGTCATTAGGCACCTTTTTCAATGGATATTAATTTATATCACATTTACATTATATTGTTCAAATATATGGAATTGTATGCTTATGGCAATATTGAAGGATTACTCTTCTTGACTTTTTTTCAAGATAAAATGAGGAAGTGATATGCTAGTATTTGTGTAGATACAGAGATTGGTAGAGACCCAAAGTTAGTATTTTGGAATTCACCTTTGAGGAGGAAGGTAGTCTTTCCTCTTCTAACATTACACAAAAAGCCATCTCTTTTCCTCTCACCCTGAACTGTAAACCCATTCCTGAAAGAAGCCACAGAATGCTCAGTCATATCATTGGATAAACTGTTGTCTTTCATTGGATGAAATAATTTGCAGGACATTCTTACAGAACTGGAACCTTTAAAAGGTATTTTTGCTCTGAGTAGAGTTGTCTCTAGAGCCTCTTGTCCTCTGAGGTTGTGATCCATTCTAACAAAGAGACATCTGCACAGAGAATACACTTAGGAAAAAGTAAAATGGCTGTAGCTCCTACTCCAACACCTATGACCCCATGAAGCTGCAATGAATTTGGAGTCAGGAGACACAGAATCTAGGACTGATGCCATAAATGACTATTTGGATGACTGTGTAAATTGTTTCTCCTCTCAAAAGCTTTAGTTTCCCATCTGTAAAAGGAGGGTGCTGGACTTGATTTTCCATCTCTGACATTCTATGGTTCCATGAGCATTTAGCGCTATTGAATCCTTTTTGTTATGACAGTAATTAGTGGTTCCTTTCCGAATTACTTGGAGCATTTCTGAAAGGTTTATAGCTTATTCCTGATGTAGATAAATGTTTTTAGAATATTTGGTTTTGCCTTTCATGAATAAAAAGGTGACTGAACAAAGCATGCATTCATCATTCCATTTATTGCCCCGAAACAACGAGTGTAATTTATAAACCAATAATACTTTAGGGAGTGTTATACACATGTATGAAAAGAATGCCTTAAATTAATGGGAGGCCAAGAAGACACTAATCCAGCATCCCCTGGAGGAAGAGGTAGGAACTCAACCAGAGAGGAAACTTAGATACTTTTTATTAGATAATATAGGTGGTACTATATTACTTTTACCAGAACACTAATAAAGGAAGAGAAAAGATCAATGACTCCGGGTTGCCCTCTTCCCTGTTTTCAGATGTGGGAGAATGATCGCAACAATCACAAGAGTTTCTAACTGGAACCAAAGCAAATGCTGGAATATATATTAAAGAACACATCTAAATATAAAAAAATCCACTCCTTGTTAAAAAAAAAAAACTGTTCACAGAAACATATTGAGTTTTTCTTTGTTATAATTAATAAAATTCCTAGTAAAGCTATAGGAATTAGTTAAAACCCTAGCAGGTCTACTTTAGAATGACCATGACCCACATGAAAGGACATCCTTTTAGAATTAAGAGAATTAATGAGAGTTACTTAGAAACTTTTGTTTGTGATTATTCAGTGGTTTGCTTTGCAAACTTGTTATTTAGTACATAGCACCATAAAAATGATTTCTTACAAAGAACGCCCTTCATTCTTGTATTACACAAGCAAATCTCCAACACCTACTCAAGAGTGATTTATACTCTAACTTCCTTGCATTCTTTGTCTCAGTCACATAATTTCCCATGTTTATAGGCATAGTTAGACTCTTTGAATATCTTACCTCTCTTACTTATTCAAAGTATAAGTAAAAATTAAGTTTCTGAACAAATAAAATAAATAAATGGCAGTAAGTTCATGCACTGAAGTTTATATACATGGTAAAAAGACAGCCATGTATAAGGTTCTGTGGAACCAATTTACTGTTAATTTACAAGCATACTAATAAGTTTATAAAGATTAAATGAGTTAACACATGTGAGGCACTTAGAATTTGCCTGATACATAGTAAGCATTCAATAATAATTATTACTATTTATTTTCCATGTCAGTAAAATACTAACAATAACAAATTGAAAGGGACAGAGGAACTGCTATGAGTGGGTACACTCATAATAGAGATAGGTGACATTGTAAAGTAATGGAAAGAGCTAGCAAAGCAATCAAAATCAGACATAAGAACTCAAAACAAAGCTATCATTATTCATTTGGTACAGATCCAAGCACATCTAAGCAAAGTCAGAGGCATCACTGTGATAGTACATTCTAGCAGTAATAGCTGTTAATAACAGTAACTTTGAGTCATCAAGAACTGTTGAAATAATATTCAATATCCTCTGTCTAAGAAAGCATGCAAATCTGTAATAAAAATTTATAGACTCCCATCCAAACCGGTTATGATTTTAATGCTAATGTTTCACCCATAAACTCTCTGTAATCTAGAAAACCTATTTTCTAGACTCTTTGAATAATATATATCTAAAGAATAAAGGTGTATGTCAATTATATTCATTAATCTTAGTAATTTCTGGACATAGTTTGAGCTGCCCAAGTAGACACTATATTTCTCAAGGACAAAAAATTATCTCTGGGCATATTATTCTCAAAGTGCATGACAAGAATGGGTATTTAATTGCTGTTTCTCTCATATATAACAAAAGGATGGAATCCTTTTTACATGTTCAGTGCTTGGAGACTGTAAGATCAGCGAGGCTAGGAAAGAAAAGTATGGTAAGCATTCAATTCTTAATTTGGTTTTGCTCCAATAAATGCATCTTTTAGGGTGAGTTCATAAGAAAAAAATGCCCAAGTGGGGATTCTATTGAAAGCCATTTATTGAGAATTGAGATCTAAGAAGAGGATTACAATTCAAAGGATAGATAAGAAGAAGATATTTAAGCAATAATGTTCCTTTTAATGGAGACTGGCTTCAGTCTACTCACATGGAACCCCAGAGGCTGACTGGCACCACAGGGTTGGGCCATGAAAGCTGGTTTATTTTACCACTGTGTCACTCAGTCATTACCTGCTGACTGCAGCCTGGCAAGGGTGAGAATGGGGGGTTACATCCCAGATGATGCTTTCAGGTGAGAGGTGACTCCATCCAGCAGAGGGGCAGTTATCAAGAAAAGGGGGAAGCTATGAACAGTTATCAGCAGATAGTGCAGTTGCTGGGGGATGGACATCCTGGACGATAAAGGCAATATTAGTGGGGTAAAAAGAGCAGACACTAAAGTCCATCTCTTGTACTGCTCACATCCACTCACTTTTCACATTAAGTTCACATTAACCAGACACAGCTAATCCAGGATTCTGACTGGTCACAATTTCTGGGATAATCTCCAAAGTGGAAAGAGTACTGATGCAGTTGGTCCTAGGGCTCCAAAATGCTCAGCATGTTTCCTACCCATCTAGAATTGGTGTGACTTCTCACATCCTCAACCAGCATTTCTACAGGGCTAGATGGGTTGGCCGGGGGTGTGACTCAGAGTCTCACGCTGGAGGGATGTGACTCCTTGATACCACGCCTTCCTCATGCTATAGTTATATGTCATCTACTTATAGTTATAGTTCTCAAGAGTACTAACACATGATCTAGAGGATCACCTGCATGCCATACATACTTCCCTTGCTCTCACTATCCTACCTTGCTTTCATGATGACTGGCATCAGAGATTCATTTTTGTTCTTGCTGATCTACTGTCAGGAGGAGACCAAAATAAAGTTGAGACAACTACAGATTTAAATTTAATGACATTCTTTTTTTTTTTTTTTAAAGATTTTATTTATTTATTTGAGAGAGAGACAGTGAGAGAGAGCATGAGCGAGGAGAAGGTCAGAGAGCGAAGCAGACTCCCCATGGAGCTGGGAGCCTGATGTGGGACTCGATCCCAGGACTCCAGGATCACGCCCTGAGCAGAAGGCAGTCGTCCAACCAACTGCGCCACCCAGGCGTCCCAAATTTAATGACATTCTTAATGCACTCTCTGGTGGACCATCTTGCCTCTGGATGCCAGGACCAACAGTGGCAGGGATCGATGCCCAAATTCCTAAAGTGGGTCTATAAAGGTCATAATAAGCAGAAGCTCTTTCATCTCTTGGCTTCCAGATCAAATGACTCCACTATATGGGACACTGCACTGCATGTATGATGACCGCTGATTTAGCCTGTGTCCTGGAGAATATGGCAATCCACCCTCACAGGGTGTTATTTTCAGTTATACTCATGAGAGGTTATTCCAGTGCTTCATCAGGCTGGCAGCTTCTAGAGGGTGTGGTATGAGTTAAGAGAGAGAGATTCAAAGATTTTGGCCCATTGCTATACCTCTTTTGTCATAAAGTAGACCCTTGGTCTAAAGAATTAATATGCAGGATATCACGTTCTTTAAGTCCTCAGTTAGAGGTGGTAGCTGAGACACTGGGGGCAAGAAATGCAAACCCATAAGCAACTGGCCAACTTAGCTTGAAATATTACCCTTTCCAAGCCTGGTTTTAAGGTTGACGAGACTCCTTAAGGGATGATGCCCTATCAGAGGGATCTGTTTGAGCCCAATTTCAGATGTACCATTTCTAATTTTTATGGACTTCTGCTGAACCCACCTGAACTTACCAATTTTGTGGTCTGAGTATAGCCAGCACATGGTGAATAACTCTAGCTGCATGGTCACTTGATGTCCCATGTTTAAATCCTCAGTTTCTACCAGGGCCCAGCAGCATACTAAGACCTGACTTGCTAATAGTATATAGTTCTCTGCTGCTGATGGCATGACTTTGCTCTAGAATCTAAAGATTCATTCCTGTGGTTCTATTTTTGAGGCTTACCAGAGGCTTAACCAGGCATATATCTTGACTATGTATATATCTCTAGTCATTGGGGTTCTTCTGGCTTATGGGTCATATAACTCAAGTGACAAATATGCTTTGTAAACTCTGGATCTACTGCACCATTCTCTCTCAGTCTTTGCTCAAAACTGGCAATCTTCCATGCAACTCAATAACAAGATCAGAGCAGGATTCTCATGTATGGAATGTGTTTTTCCATCATTCAGAGAAGCCTACCAAATATTGTGTGTATTTCTTGGTAGTAGAAGATACAAGCAAAAGTTGCTAGTACTTTGGAAGGGACACCGCAATGTGTACAATATTACTGCAACCCTAAAAATGTCATTGACACATCAGGCCCCATGGTAAGGTTTATGTCTCACCATCTGGAGTAAATGTGTCTTTTCAAAAAACCTAGCATATTTCCTTCCTTATGGTTACCAGGTTTAATTGACATGGTGTCATTGATACAATGGACTATGACACTATTCTCTAGAATGTCCAGTCACGTCCCTTTAGACTGTAAAAGAGGGAAGGACAATTTATTTGACCCTGGGAAAGGACACTACTGTTTGTCCCATCTGATTACAAATTGCTTCAGGTCCTTTTCTGATGAGTATTAAAAAGAACAAAGTCATTATATTCTCTTAACAATATTTGTAGATCACTATGGGCCAGGCTCCCTTGTGGCCATTCTACCCTCACTGCCCATCACAGTCATTTTGCCCACACTGCTTCTGCTGCTTTATGTTGCCAACTGGTCCCTGCTATCCCAGGATCACGTGGTCTTATTGCTGCTATAGACGTCAGTCCTGAAAGATCATTTCTGTACTTATTCCAGCCTGACAGAGGACAACAATCACCGAATTTCTCAGCAAATCTAGTGCCCCCTCCTCAGTGCATTTCTCAACCACCTTGGTATACAAAGGGTGCTCTGGCCCTCTAGAGGGATCAACTTCTAGGTCTTCTGGTCTTACATACTAAAATCATTTTAGCATGCCCACTTCTCTGAGAACTGGATTCTTCACTTAGGAGTTTGCCACGGCAGTTCATGCATCTCCTCTGTAATTGATAAGCACCATCTCTTTTCCAAACTTCTCTCATGGCCCATGCAAAATGATGAATCCTATGCAATGAGAGTGTATCCCATCTTCTCACATATCCTGAAGTGTTTTTTTGTAGCCCCTCCTTCTTCTCCCTTAGGAGAAACCGCATTTCCCCAAGAATTATACTAACATTTTATATTTTACTAACATAAATGAATGATAATTATACTAACATTCTGAATTTGATGGCCAAGAATAAATGTAGAAATAAATCTTGAGTATGGCAAGCATTCCCTTGGAAGGCCTGCTTTATTTGAGGCTGCTGCAGACTTCTCAAGCTAGAAGGAAAAGGTGGTATATTTCAAAAAGGAGGACTGGTTTCAGACCTAAGTGTTCAGGACAATCAGAAGATTTAAGGGTTTTAAGTGCATGAGTCTCAGGATCCACTTCTTCCCTATTAGAGCCTTGATTTTAGCAAAGTAGATTTCCTTAAACTGAATATTCCCCCTTCTCAGAAATTCTGCCACTTGTAAGTTCTTTGCCTGGTCTTCAGCTCTGTCTGCTCTTTGACTGCAGGACAAGAATGTTTCCATAAATGTTTTAAGTTGCTGATTATTCAGTCTGACTCTGTCATGTTTCTCTCATCAATGAATTAAGAGTCATAAGTCACCCATCTAGTCCTTATAGTTACTCTTTTCCCATATGTATCAAATGCCAGAAACTTTATACCAGCTAGTGAATCTTCTACCGGTGTCTCCTTCCGGGTCATTGCAGATGAAAATCTTAGCTAACAGATTTCTTAAGAACCCAGTGACCATCAATACTCCATCTCCTACTCCCTCAGGCCCTCATTGTCATCAGGCCATCAGGCTGAAGAGTGATCAGTTTCCAAGAGCCCATATTTATTTCTCTTCCTAACACCATCTTTTGTATTGACTGTCTTAGGTTGAGGTTCCTAGGAGCAGAACCTGAAATATGTGAAATTCTAGTAAAAAAAAAAAAAGAAAGTAATTTATCAAGGGTGTAGTCTTAGAAGAGAAAATGAACTAAGGAAGGATGTGATCTTTGCTGGATTCTAGTTTCAGTTTAATTACACTGAGAGCTCTGGAGTGTGAACTGTGCTGAGTGTGTCCTACACTGAGGTAAGGGCAGCCTTTTGCACCCCATTTAGTCAGTCATTGGCTGCTGGCTTCCCAGAGAGGAGTGGATTTAACCTCTGGGGCGAGGTGGCTCTTATTTAGACAAGGGCAATTTCTCAGAGGAGTAGCAGTGAGCTATTAAGAGGAGATCTGGCAGGGACACTAACAAGACCTACTAGAGGGCTTAATACGAAAGTGGGAACTTGTGGTCTTCAATAGATTTTTGGAGGCATTTCTTCAAAGTTGAGTCAGAATGTGTTCAAAGAAAGAGTAACGTAAAAATAACATTAGAATCTGATAAGCCTTATACTCAGTTTGGACTAACACAGATAAATATGAACCAGGTAAAAATAATGTTTAAAGTATTTATTATTTGGATCAATTGGCATTACTAACTCATCTGTTTTCTAGTTTTCATAAATAGTTTTTATTTTTCATATATTAACAATGCAGTGGTGTCAACAAATTGTTCATTCAACAAAAATTTATGGAGTACTTCCTATTTGCCTAGCACTAGTTAAAAAGCTGAATCCTTTTTTTTTTTTTTTTAAGATTTTATTTATTTGAGAGAGAGAGCGTGCACAAGCTGGAGAAGTGGCAGAGGGAGAGGGAAAAGCAGTCTTTTTGCTGAGCAGGGAGTTGCATGCCAGGCTCCATCCCAGGACCCTGGGATCATAACCTGAGCCAAAGGCAGATGCTTAACTGATTGAGCCACCCAGGTATCCCAAAGAGGTGAATTATTAAACAATTTGCCCTTGGTCATTTAGGATACTATGGCACTTGTATCTATTTCTATGCATTATAAAAATTAGGTTATTTTAAAAATAATTAATATGTCATAATTTTCATATTTTTACCTTATGAATGCTTTATCTTTCAATTTATGTTGACTGTTTTAGATGATCAGAGTAAGGGTATGTATCAATCCAGCAGGTATTAAAGAATAGCAAACTTAACTTTCTTAAAGTACTCTACACTGAGTTCACCAAATATGAATTAAGTGCTTACTATATGAATCTCATGTTTTCAGCATTTTGAGGGAAGAATATGAATAATCCAGTCTTTCCCTCAAGTGGGAGTTATAATCTAGGGATCTTATGGGAATTTTAAATAATCTATGCAAATGTGAATTAGAAAAAAAATAAGCATTTTCTGGTAAAACTGCATAGGTGTACGTATGTAAAAATTCAAAACACACATTGCCATGAGTGTGTCTCTGCATACCTTAGGCCATAAGAGATTTGTTGTTTAGGGATAGAGCATAGAGACATTTGATATAACATCAATTAGTTACTTGGAAGCCATAACTTTTTTTTTTCTCTTTGATGGGGGGGGGGAGTGGGGAGAAACCTCTCCCTTTGTTCTTTTTACCGAAAATTTGTGTGATGCTCTTCCATTTTTAAACAATGTACATAGGTTAAGCCACTGACAAAGTAGCCCTCACTTGAAAAAGAAGCTGAATAAAGAAGAAGCTATAATTATACATGTTGAATAAAGCCAGGCTACAAAAAATACTGTGTTGTAAATATGTGTTTTAATTACATGAACCAAATACACTAGGTATAAACCAAACCCTGTATTTTTGGCATTAAGTATGTGGGGGATGAGGGTGTTTCTGTGATGTTCTATAGTGTGAGGATGATGTGGGAGCACATCTGAGGAAAGCTGCTACAGAATGTCAAAGAAAAATGGGCTGTGAAGAAATAAAAGAGCCTTAATTAGGTATTAAGGTCTAAATGGCATCAATGCTGACAGAATCCTGTCAGAGAAAGGTTTCAATGGGCCTGACAATATGGTGAGAAATGACAGGCTTAAGCACATTTTGGTCCTTGGTGAAACTGCTATTAGAATGGGATTTTATTATTTTATTGAGTGTTTGATCATTTCATTTCTATTATATATTTCTTCTTAACCAGATCATATATTTATCTATTCATGTATTATGCATGTTCTAATTCTTATGTTTAAATATATGTTAGGGAGGACAAATAGCCAGAATTTATATAGTCATATTTCATATATAAATAGTCCATCATTGATTTGTCTTTGCTGGAAAAAAATAAACCTCATCTTTGTAATTCTAGTTCTCCAAGTTCTAGACTACTCAGTACTATCTGCTAAGCTTCTGGTAATTAGTGGCAGCAGAAATGTGCCACTGTGGCAGCAGAAATGCCAAGGAGTTGGTAACATCACTGGAATCACTACATAGACCTAGTATGACAACATCCCAAGCAGGGCCTGGGATGAGGTTTAGAAACAGAGTTTTGGAATTCAAAATCCAAAGGTAGATTCATCCAATGAGTGGCCACTGTATAGAACAAGCAGATTCTGTGGAATCCAGGCCACCATTGGAGGTCATGGAAATGCTGGGATCCTGGGCAAGAGAGGGACAGATGAGGAATGCTTTGGTCCCTCCACATTCAGTTTGAGGGCTGGCCCAGCCACAGAATATGCTTCCCTGTAGAAGACTCTATCCTGGCTCTCACAGGTGCTTGACCCTTGGCACATTTTAGAATTCCCCACAAGTGGTCTTGTCTGAGGTCATTAAAAAAAGTAACACCCCACTTTTTGTGTTCCCTAATAGAGTTAACTTTTTCATTAAGGGAAACACAGAAGCCTGTTTTCCTCCACATGTACAGTTTTCCTTGAATATTATTTATAATGAGTAAAATCCTTATTCAGACAAAACCAGACTGCAGGGATTTTAGTTATAATAATATGATAAATCATGTATGATCTCAGGCCTGTGAACACAGTCAGGAACATATACCATCAGTGTTCCCTGGCTCTCAGACCATTGAATAGGACTGAATCACAGCACCATTGACTTTCCTGGTCCTCCAGCTCACAGACGGCACATTTTTGGGACTTTTCAGTATTTATAATTACATGAGCAATTCCTGTAATAATGCCCTCTCTAGATAGACAGAGATCTCTCTCTCCCCATATATATGGAAAAAATATATATATATATGTATATGGAGTATATAAATATATATATACTTATGGAGTATATAAAATTAATGGAATATATATATATGTGTGTGTCTATATATATATTTTTCCCCTTTAAAGAGCCCTGACTAAAAATAAATAAATAAATAAATAAATAAACAGAGTTAAACATAACACTTATTCTATGTCCTGGCAATTTCTTTTCTAGGTGTTCATCCTCTAGAACTGAGTACATGTTTCCATAAAAACATTTACACAAGATTGTTCACAACAGTGTTATTTATAATATTCCTAAATGGGAACAACCCAAATATCCACAATCAGAGATTTGAATAAAAAATATGATATATCCTACAATGGAATAATATACAGCAATAAAAAATGAATAAACTACTGATACATATAACCACATGGATGAATCTTAAAAATATTATGTTGAACATAAGCATCTAGACACAAAATATGACATACTGTAGGAATATTTATTTAAAGTTTGAGAATAAGCAAAACCCTGTAGAGTGATGGAAAGTAGAACAGGAATGACCTGAGAGTAGATAAAGATGGGAACTAGGCATATAGGAAATTCCTAGGGAGCAGCAATGTTCTATATCTTAATTTTGGTGGTGGTTCTAATTAATTACTTTGGCATTTCACTGTATGCAACAAATTATATCTTAATAAAAACAAATTCATGCCTGCCTCCTATGTCAGAGAAATCCATAAATCCTCAGTTCTTAATGACCTCTTCCACTTTCAGAGAAAGTATAGTATGATTATAGGGTAAGAAGAGGTGGTATTTTAATACATGAGAGAAATGTCTCTTAATGTCTTTCCCATCTTTTCTTTGCCACTTCATGGTAGACTTTCCATTTTCCTCAGAACGTTAGGATCCCTGTGAGGTCGTGCGTCTCAGGGGAACCAATCCATCCAGTTCAGGTTAAAGGTTATAGCCCCAAGGAACCTACAGTAAGTACAGTATCGTTGCCTAGTTCATTCAGGACAAGAAAGTGAGATAGGTATTTCTGAGACACACCTTTGTGAAAGGCCAAGAGTTACAATCACATCTAGCACAATGAAGTAAGAAGAAAACATATAAAAGCTGAACTGGAGTATATGGAAGATGGATATGCATGGCATTTAGTCATCAACAAACCAAGTCATCTTCAGAAGTGATGATCAAAGCATACTTAGTTTGCCTTGATTCTGTGTTTAGGCAGGATTCTCAGTTTGGCTGAAACATCCACCACGGTAGGATCCAGTGCTTCAAATCATGGTTTCTAGCTGATGGATCCTCTGATACGGTCTAGTACAGGTATCAATAAGTCACATTTCTGCTTATAGGTGAAATAGGAAGGGAGCTGGCATTGTTTCCTTGCCCTCAACCAAGTTGGAAGGAGGGACAGCATTGCCTTGTTGCCCTTTTACTAGATCCTGTGAGGGAAACCTTTGCCCCAACTTCCACTACCCTCCTGGATATATTCTATACTCCAAAGACTAGAGAGCTTTTAGTTGATTGAAACTTAGGGTTTTCATTATTTATTTATTTGTTTGCTTATTTTGAAACTTTGTATTTCTTAGATCTCCCTTTTCCTTAGAAACCTCACACAGGCCCCTGGGCACAGCAAGAGTTGAAGAAAATTTGTCTCACTTTAACTTGCTCTTGAATCTCTTCCTTTTAATTTCTCTTTTTTTTGCCCCTATATTTATTTATTTTTATTATGTTATGTGAGTCACCATATGGTACGTCATTAGTTTTTGATGTAGGGTTCCATGATTCATTATTTGTGTATAACACCCAGTGTTCCATGCAATCCGTGCCCTCCTAATACTTTTTATTTCTTCTAGTCAGTTTCCCTAATAAGAAATGTGTGGTTACTTCATTCGCTCCCTTGTTCTCTCATTATTTTAACAAATGCATATTGAATGCCAACCATATGTAAGGAATTCTGTTGGGGATGTAGTAGGAACAAAACAGGTTATACCTGTTCTCATGGAGCTCACAATAAAGTAGGGGTAGATAGATATTATAAACACACATGTGTCAGGAGGAGTTTAGGACTGTGAAAAAACTAAAGGGACAGTCAGCCAGGATCTAATCTATTCTCCATAGATAAGTCCAGGAAGGCTCTATGGACTGAGGGAATAAGTCATCCAGCATGCAATGGTAAATATGGACTCCCAAGGAAAGCTGTTCCTCCCCCGGAGGCTCCTCTGAGGTCTGAGGTCTGAGGTAACTGCACATCCTGAAGGTGGTATGTTCAGAGCCTCCTGCAACTTCCACAGTCCTGTTGCTGATGCTCCCATTCTGAGGCTTTCCCTTCATGGATGGCTTTCTTTTAAGTGAAATATAGCTGACCCACAGTAAATGTACAACTGTTAAGTGTATAGCTAGAGGATTTTTCACTTAACATATATAACTGTATAGCCACCAGACACATCAAGACACAGAGCATTTCAAATCCTCAGAAAATTCTCTTATTTCCCTTTCTAATCAAAGTCATACCCCTGAGGTCACCACTACTTTGATTTTTTAAACAGTATTGAGTATTCTTGAATTTCTTATAATGGTATTGTTCAGTATACACTAATTCACCTCTGGCTTCTTTCCCTTAACATAATTTTTCTTTTTATTTAACCATGTGATAATGTGTATCAATAACATGTTCATTTTATAAAATTTATAAAAATTTTATAAAATTCATGTTATATAACATGTTCAAAATTTTTAAAAAATTATAAAATTCATTTTATAAATACATTATAATTTGTTTCTGTAATGCATTATTGATAGATACATAGGTTGTTTATAGATTTTGATTATCACAAATAGTCCTTCAATGAACATTCCTCCAAATATCCAATTCTTTTTTTTTTACTTTCAGATGCATTATTCCACTCCTTTTATTATTTCTTTTCTTTTTTCTTTTTTTAAGATTTTATTTATTTATTTGACAGAGAGAGATCACAAGTAGGCAGAGAGGCAGGCAGAGAGAGAGGAAGGGAAGCAGGCCCCCTGCTGAGCAGAGAGCCCAATGTGGGACTCCATCCCAGGACCCTGAGATCATGACCTGTGCCGAAGGCAGCAGCTTAACCACTGAGCCACCCAGGCGCCCCTTTTATTATTTCTTTTCCTAACCCTCTGATGATCTCTACCTGACACAATCTACAACTGCCTTATTTACTTTGCTCTCATACTCATTAATCCATTCATATATTCCTTCATCTATTTTATAAATGTTTATGAACACTTCCATATGTCTAGAACTCTGCTGGGCAAAGAGGATTTAAAACAAACATGTTACTGCACAGAGAGATCTCAAAATCTAGCAGGAAAAACAACATGCAAATGCAATCTGCAAGTATGTTACTGGAATAGTTACTAGGGATATATTAGCACAGAAAAAGGTACAAAGGAGAAAGAAAGAGAATGAGCAGGGCCCAGGTCCTGGACAGGAGCTGGAGAAGACTTGATAGGGAAAGGTTGAAAGAAGCAGGGACATTCCATCCAGAGTTTCTACACTCAGGTGTGGTGACTGCTTAGCCAACAGCTTCCCTGGACTCCCCCTTAGTGGTTTTCATTCTGTAGGTCACAACCTACACTTTAAACAAAGAGATGCTGATGTAGGCTGTCTTGGTACCATACCTTGAAGCCAGCTTATGTCTTTATTCTCCATATTAACAGCAGTGTTTAATATGCAAAGTAAGGCATCCAATAAAATCTTACAAAATCCTGTTTAAATTCTTCCTTAAAATTGTATTTTTAACATAAACTAGGATTTGTAAGCAAATCTCCAAATCAGAGTACATTTGGTGTTTGACCCAAGTGAATGAGTTAGAGCCATGGCTCAGGGAATCACTGTAAGTTTCGTTACACAGAAATGTCCAGTCAACCATACTAAGGGACACAAGAAGAAAGGGACTGTGTGATTTTCAATTTTCTCCCACGTGGCCAGGAAAAAAGCTCAAGAACGATAACTTTCTACTGAGAAAACAAAGCTTTATTCTATCTCTCTGATGTGGAAGAAAACAAAGTCTGCATGTATTTCTTTCTCTTCTTTTCCACACGTAGGGGCAGCAGTGATGCTAAGACCAGAAAATAAAAGTAAACTATTGTCTTTCCATTCCAGAAGACACCCCCTTAATAATTTATCTTCACCTAATGGGATAAGGGAGTGAATTGCAAAGCCAAGAATCCAAACCTTGTCTATATTTGAAAAGAAACTTGGGACTCTCTTTTCCGGGGCAGGCATTCTCAAAGAGTAATCCAGGTCAGCAATGCTGGCATTGTCCAGAATCATATCATAATTCTGGGTGGGCCCAGCAAACTGTGTTAAACTCTGTCGAAGTGTGCAATCCAGCAAATCCGAATGCTATTAGCACTCACGGTGTATGAATCCTTAGAGGAGGAAGTGGGGGGCATGAGTGTTTCAAACAAGGAAGCATGGATGAAAATGAAAGATTGACTTTTGAAGACATGAAATGGGAAGCACAAATAAATAAATAAATATAACAGAAAACAGGATCAATAGAAAATTGTTATCTATATATTTTTCTTCAAAGTTTGGTTTCAAAGAGCATCTAATCCAGTGAATGTTTATATGATGTTGCCGTTCTAATTAAAACAAAGTAAATTTGTATTAAAAATTCTAAAAAGTATGTCCTCTATCTCAAATATATGATAGAAGACTATGGGTGGTTTTGCTTTTTGTTTGTAATCCCTCAGAGTTCCTTCTCTTCTTTTCTTATTTTCAAAACTGGGTTTATACGTACTTATCAAATTAGCATAATCAGAAATGAAACAGTCTCTATTGGTCTTGTTTAGGCAAGATGTACGGATTGGCATCTTTGCCCTTCTTCCCATCGATCCCCGACTCTTTTATCTCAAAATTAGCATGCACCGCCATTTCTGCCACAAACTGTTGTATGAAAAATTACTCTTTTTTACTTTAGTATCTTTTCTTCATAGTTATGAAGTTTGAATTTCACTATAGTTACTTAGATTTAAACCGATGATTACATGGCTTCAATGCTCACTGCTGATCTTCTCACATGCAACTTCAATAGTTACCTGTTCTGACTAAAATCTGTTTATTCAGCTTTATTTTGCCTCATGAGGGTCCCTTCTGGAAACTTCCCATGATTCTCCATTGTTAAAAAGTGTGCATGTGTGATATCCCTTCAGATACTTTCTATATCTGAGCATGCCTATTGCTCTCAAACCAAAATTAAAAATTTTACTGAGTTAGGTTTCTTCACTTTCTCTGTGTATGTATGTATATATCTATCCACCTATCATCTATCTATCCATGTATAATATAATTTGTAATTATATACTAATCCGTGTCTTTGTTAGATTCTTTCTCTTTCTGAAATATGAAGGTCATGTTTTCACAGAACGTACCAGTTTTCACAGAAACTCATTCAAAGATTTCATCAATAAAGAAAAGCAAAGACATTAACAGCAGGAAGGGGACATGGAGCTCAGGAAGATGGCAGCTGACACTTATGATTGTTCACCAATGAGAACAGCAGAGCAAAAAATAAAAAGCTGTAAAAAGGAAACAAAGAGAAAGGAGATGCAGGGTTGAAGGGATAGTTTATAATGATAAAGTCCCTGAGTAGTCAAGAGAGTTGGACAAAAAAAAAAATGGGGGGATTTTCTGAGGTTGAGAACAGCCAGTTTAATCAGTGTATCAGAAGAGATGGTGGGGCACTGAGACAGGTGAAGGCAGGATGATAGAACTGCAGGTGGGGAGGTAAAATAGTTCTCTTCTGATTGCTCCTATTTTATCAATAAAGGGTCAAGAGGCAATCAGCTCACTGATTCAGAGAAGACATACTAGAAATGAGTAATAAAAAGGTATGCAATAATCACTTTGGGACAAGAAGAATTCGCTGATGGGGGATGGATATAGCACAATTCTGGTAACCCTGAGACCTCCTTGATGGGAGTCATCATTGATTCATGTCCATCTAACTGCGGGCTGTCCTGCACCTTGTTGTCCACACCACTGCACCTTGGGAAGTATGGTAGAGACAGAGTTGCATTAGCCATGGTTGGGGCTGGGTCAAGAGATCATGAAAGAACAAGAGGAAATAAGGAAGCTGTGAATATACAAGGAGTGATTCTAACAATGTACCATGGAACTGAAATTAAAGAGAGTAGGAAATGAATTTAAGAGAGGCCTGATAGAGCAAAAGTGCCTGGGGTAAGAGAAGGAAGGTATCATTGTCTTTGCATTATTGGTGGGAGGACCTATGAAAGGGAGCTGAAGAAATACAAGATGGTGGTCAGAGGGGTATGCTGGAGACAGAAATTCTGAGCATAGTGCAAAGGCTTGAAAGTAGGGCTGGGCTGTGTGTGGGGTAAAATGGAGAATACCAGACGGGAAGAGGAGAACTCAGGGAACTAAGAGGCTGCAGTCCATACTCAGCTTAATCTATTGCTCTGGAGCCTTAACCAATCTCCTCTGACTGAAACCTCTCTTTCACCATTTTGGACCTGACTATGAAGCCCACTCAGTATCTGGCCTTGGAAGCCATCTCCGGAACATTTCAGTGGCATGACCACTTTGCACCTTTTTTGGAAGCTTTCCAAATCCTCAGCTAACTCCAGAATCATCTTCCAAGGGTATTCAAGAACTTCTGAATTGTGTCCAAAGACCCCTTGTAATCTGTCACTGCTCTAATGTTAAACCATCCTTCTGCATGAGCGCCAGGCTATACAGAAGCCCCGAGACTAGCTGCATTCCAGGTGATCTGCAGAGGAAGCCCATCTATTCTGGGCATTCTCATCCTAGCAGTTTTCCAAAATTCTCTAGGATGTGGGACTCTAGACCTACTTCTTGATATGCTGAAGAAGGAGAAAATGAATTTCAATAATCCTTTAGTTTTCCATAAAGCTTCACTTTCAAGACTATCTTTTACAAAAGTAGGTAGAAAAAAGTCATCCTTGAAAGAAAGTTGATTTATGGGATTTCTTTGTCCTGCTGGCAACTCGACACCCACATTCTCCTAGTTCCATTAACTCTGAAGCTAAATCTTAGAGGTAAGAGATAAATAGAAAATAAGGAACAAATTAAAGTCTATTGGAGTATATTAGCAAATACTATCCCTGTTTTATCAATATTGTGCCATCATGGCATATTGGAAAAAGAACTAATGTCAAAATACATGACTGTTAGCTAGATTCAGGGAGTGACTTTCTGTGTGACCTTGAGTAATTCACTTCATTTCTCCCAGGTGCAGGTTCCTCATCTGGAAAATGAGGGTGTTGGCCTAGCTGAACTCTAAGGGACCTTCCAGCTCCAGCAATCTAGACCCTTAAATAAGGCTCAAAGGCAAAGGCAATATCATGATCTATTGATAAGTCAGGTTTTAAAAATGTTTTCACTAATCTTGGCTTTTATGTTATTCAAGGTCATTGGACAAAGAATGCAGTACGCATAAAGATTGATATTTCAGTTGCCCCAAAGAAAAGAGACATATACATGTATCTAATGGGTACTACTGATTCTGAAATAATATAGTCCAAATAATATAGTCCAATATAGTATCATAGACCTTCAAAAATATATGGCTAGGATTTTTCAGAGAAAGATTGAAAAACTGGTCTTTGTTTATACCTCCTCAATAATCAACACTGATTTGTATAAAAAAGAAATCTGAGGAAAAAAAGAAGTAAAACGTTTAGAGACATCTTCTATTAAGTATTATTCTTAATATTATTCCCATATGGTGCCAAACTAGAAAGCAATGATTTATTGTTTTACTCTTTGCAAAACAATGATATGAACTTCCCCCATGCATCTAATTTGTACACTATTTCCTTTTATTGCATTAACAGAATTGTCAATTAAGACATTTATCTGTATATCTGTATACTGTAGCACATGGGAAGTAACTTTCCACTGAGCAAAATGATATGGAAGAAACTGAGGAATTGAGGTACCACATCTAAGCACCCTCTGACCTCTGCCAATAGGAACTGTGTATACTTAGGCAAGTCACTGTTAACTCTAGGTCTTGGTCTGCTTATGTGAGATCATAACAAAGAATTGACTAAAGTCCTTTCTCTTAGTATTTTTTTGTAGCAGCCCTAGCAGACTAATACAAATGCCTAAAGCCTAGGTGCGTGCAATTGATATGTCATTTTTAAGATACCAATAGATCTGTGTTCCCTTATTGTCTACTAGAGCTTGTTCTGCATTTGAATATCAGGGAAAGGGAAATGATAAATTAAACTTAACTAGAAAGAGAATACAACCTGGAAGAAAAAAAAAAAAAAGAGTCCACTCTTTACTTGACAAAGAACAACTGAGTTAAAAAAGGAAAAATAATTGGAGGAGGGTGTGATCCCATATGAGTTCAGTCTTCCTGTTTAGGAGCTTTGAGATAAAAAATGGGATACGTGTTATTCAGGTTGAGGAGAAACATCTAGAACACATGTTTTAACAAAGTCATTTTAGAAACTCTAGGAAGGGGCAGCTGGGTGGCTCAGTCAGTTGAGTGTCTGCCTTTCGCTCAGGTCATGATCTCAGGGTCCTGAGATAGAGCCCTGGGTCTGGCTCCCTGCTCGACATGGAATCTGATTCTCCCTTCGCCCCTCCCCCCATTTGTCCTCTCTCTCCCTCTCTCTCCCCCAATAAATAAATAAATAATTTTTATTGTAAAAAAAAAAGAGAGAGAGAGAGAGAGAGATAGGTATAGCAATATCCAGAGCACTTTTCTCCCCCAATTCTTTTTATATCCATTGATCTACACCCATTGATCTCTGATGGTCCTATAATTAAAAATTTCTTTCTGAAATAAAACTGTATAATTATATTAATGTGAGATACTTAGAACAGTCAAATTCATAGAGATAGTAGATGATTTCTAGGAGCTGAGGAAAGGGTGGGGATGAGGAGTTACAGTTTAATGGATACCCAAAGCAATCTAAAGATTCAGTGCAATCCATAACAAAATCCCAAAAGCATCTTTCCAACAGAATAATTCTACAACTTGTATGGAACTACCAAAATCCCTGAATAGCCAAAGCAATTTTGAGAAATAAGAACACGCATGCATGCACACACGCATGGACGTACTGTAATCTCTGATTTCAAATTATATTACAAATCCATAGTAATTTAAATAGTACAGTATTGGCTTAAAAATAGACACATAGATCAATGGAATAGAATAGAAAGCTCCAAATAAATGCATAAATATATAGTCAATTAATTTATGCCAAAGGATCCCAGACTATATAATAGGGAAAGGATAGTCTTTACAATAAATGTTAGGAAAACTGGACAGCTACATGCAAAAGAATGAAACTTGACCACTGTCTTACACCATACACATAAAATAACCCAAAATGGATTAAAGATTTAAACATAAGACCTGCCAACATAAAACTTCTACAAGAAAACAGCTGGTAAGCTCCTTAATGTAGGTATTGGAGATGATTTTTTTAAAGTTGACACCAAAAGTAAAAGCAAGAAAAACAAAAATAAATAAATGGAAGACTACAACATAGTAAAAAGCTTCTGCTCAGTAAAGGAAACCATCGACAAAATGAAAAGGCAACAAACTAACCAGGAGAAAATATTTGTTAATCATATCTGATGAAATATATAAAGAACTCACACAACTCAGTAGCAAAAAAACAAACAACCCAATTTAAAAAAATAGAAAGAATATCTGAATAGATTTTTTTCCAAAGACATATAGATGCCCAATGTTGGTCAAAATTACTAATCACAGGGAAATGCAAATCAAAATCACAATGAGGTATCACTTTCTACCTGCCAGAATAGCTATTAAAAAGATAAGAAATAACAAGTGTTGGGGAGGATGTCGAGAAAAAGGAACCCTTGTGCACTGTTGGTAGGAACACATATTACTCCAGGTGCTATGGAAAACGGTATGGAATTCTGACAAAATAATAAAAATAAAACTACCATATGATTCAGCAATTCCCTTTTTGGGTGTTCATCTCAAGAAAATGAAAATACTAACTCAAAAAGATGTACATATCCCCATGTTCACTGCAGCATTACTTACAATAGCCAAAATACAGAAACAACCTAAGAGACCACTGAGGGATGAATGGGTAAAGAAACTGTGAGATACACACACACGCATGCATGCACATAAACACACACAGGAACATTAATCAGCCATAAAAAAAGAATGAAATCTTGCCATTTGTGACAACACGGATGGATCTAGAGGGCATTAAGCTAAGTGAAATAAGTCAGACAAAGACAAATACTGTATGATCTCTATGGAGAATCTTAAAAAGAAAAAAGCTAAGCTCACTGATACAAAGAACAGATTGGTCATTGTCAGAGGCAGGGAGTGAGGAAAGGGAGAAATGCATAAAGGGGGTATAAGTTTATTAAAGAGAAGAAGAAAAAAATTCTACAAACACCTGATTTGCGTGTGTTGTATATTCTCTGATACACTGACCCATGGATTTTTACATTTTAATATGGTCCAAAAAGTTCTAATTAAAATAAAAATACTACATTAATATTATGAAAGTATTATAAAAGTAATACTTGATCATTATAAAAAGCAGAAAACAAAAAGACAAATAAAAGCAATACATTTAATCAATCATAAATTCTATGTCCAGAGAGGACCTATATCAATATTTTTTAAATAAAATAAATAAATAAAATATTTTTAAATGTTTTATTTATTGAAGCATAATATCTATTAAAAAAGGGAAAAATGAATATATCTATAATTAAAAGACAGAATTTTCTTAAACATCCATGATCGAGAGATAAAAACAGTAGTTGACAGCATTGGGGAATGGGAGAAATAAGAAGAGATTGGTAAGGGATAAAGTTTCAACCATAAGATAAGTAAGGTCTGAAGATCTAATGTAAAACATGGTGTCCATAATTGATAACACTATATTGCATAAATGAAGTTTGTTAAGAGAGTAGAACTTAAATGTTCTCACCTAGATAGATAAATAAAGAAATAAATAAATGGTGGACTGGTAGGATTGTGGGATATTTAAAGTGTGCATCCTGGTGATTGGTGTATGTATGCATTGGAAAAGGATATGAAAATTAACTAGATAGGAGCAATTCTTTCACAATGTATGTGTATCAGGTCACTGCAATGTACACTTTGCACGTCTTATAGATGTGTCTATAAAAAAAGGCTTAAGACAATAAGCTTCATGTTATTTGTATTTTACCACAATAAAAAAAAATAATTTCTTCCTGCCTTTCCCTTTGTTTTCTTGGGTGATATTTAAGTCTTATCAATCATTCACAGCCTACATGAATGAATCACTATAACCTTACATTAGGGCAGGGGAACCCAGAAAGGTTCTATTATATTTTCAGAGGAGATAGGGGAAAATATAAGGGGAAAGATGAGAAGGAGGAGAAAGAAAATCAAATGCCACAGAGAAGGGGGAGAGGACACAGGGCTGGGATGCTCACGGCTGTCCTGATTTTGTTACATTTATTCAACACATCATTACTGAATATTTTACATGTGCTAGACACTCTTCTAGGCTCTAGAAAAACATCAGTGAATAAAACAGACATACATTCTTGCACCTGAGGAGCTTAGGTTCTACTAAGACGAGATTGACAAGTGTACTATGCTAGCTAGTATCCTGAAGGTGATAAGAGAAGAAAAAGAGAAAGATAAGGAAGATCAGGTAGATGGGTCAGGTGATCAAGACCATCTTAAACCGAGCAGTCAGAGGAAACCCCCCTGAGAAGACAACATCTGAGGACAGCACTGAGAAGTTTTCTTATATTAGGTAAATTGTTAAAATCAGGAGAACTATCTATGGGATGAGACTGGCTGTTTTGTGTCAGAGGCCAATTCTGGTATTCATTTAAAACAAAAGCAATATTGCCACTAATCACTTGTCATGAGGGAACAGGCAAGCTTTTCTAGAAACCGGTGTGAATACGTCAGGTGTCCTTCCTCAGAACCCACGGGCAGGAGTGAGGCACTGGACTTTGAGGTCTGGCCCTCAGGAGATAAAAAACTAAATTAGTCAAAGGAAAAAGAATGACCGGCCACACCACTGCCTGCTTTGTGAGAGCCATTGTTGTCAGAATTTTAAAAATAAAAACAAAAAAAGGAAAAGCAAAGACAAATAACTGGGTGTCTGGCTAGCCAGGAGTGTGACATGCTTCTCTTGGGCGGCGCTTTTCCCTCCAGACAGACACTACGTGCAATTCTGTCTCAGCAGACACCGCCGCGTGAGCAGAGCTGGCTGTGAGCTGCCGGGCTCTGGGGCTCTCGGAGCCTCGGCAGACAAAGGGCAGAATTGGTTTCAAGGGCGGCAGCAGATGCAGGAGAGCTCTGGCTGTGGACACCAGAGCCCAGCACTGTCTGTAATCAGCCCCAGGTCTGGCAGTTGGATGGGAAGGCACAGTACAGAGCAGGGGGGCCCAGCTGGGGCAGCCATCTGAGGGTGGCCACCCCTGCCCGGCAGCTCCCAGATGCGGACAGGTCCTCTCTCCATCCGTCTGTGCCCGTTCTGGGCTCCACATTACTGGCCACTAACAAACAAGAAATCAATACCCACGTCAGCTTCATGAATTTGGAGTTCTGGAAAGCAATTTAGTTCCAGGAAATCTGAATGGTTTTGTGCCTGGGAATGCCAGTTACAGAGTCACCATACAAAAAGACTGAGGGTGCAAGGAGAAGGTCCTGGTAGAGTCAAGTCCGGAGGAATCAGAGTGCCCACTGAGGCAAATGTCAGCTTTGTGCCAGCGTGGAAATGTGAGCCAAAGGCCTGCCCAGTGTTAGTAACCTGAGGAGGCTGTCCTGAGACAGTGACCTAGAGTGGGAAGTGAGGTAGAACCCTGCTCTGAAGTCTAAGCACTCAACAGTGAATCCAGAGGAGAGGGGAGGAGGGAGCAGAACAGAAGGAGGGGAAGGAGCAGAAGAGGGAGGGGCAGGAGAGGGAGTTTTGTATTTCCAGACTTGCGGGGAAAAATCAGAAACAGCACTCCCAAAATTGTCAATAATGGTTAATTTGGGGGGGGGGATTAGATGGACTGAAGGAACTATTTTCATTTGCTATTTTGTACAATTCAAAAAGTAGCAGGAATATGGGTAATTTCTGTTCAGTGCTTTTCAAAGAAAGCAATGCATACATATATACATACACATACATACAAACACTCATATACACATTCCTGTATCTTCCTAATCATTAAGTGGTATGTTAGTTACGTTTCTAAGTTTTAGGCCTCTACTTGTAGCTCAAAGTTTGGTTTCCATTTTTAAATCAAGCTTAATTCCTCTCTCCAAATAAACACCAAACTAGGCATTTCACTGGAAGAGTTAGATTGGAATAGTGACAGAGTCAGAGGAGGCAGCCAGGAACCCATGAAGGCAGGGAGCAAGAGAAGCCATCTGGGAATACAGGCAGGGAAAGTGAAGAGAAGGAGGGAGAGGGCTGGAAAAACCCAAGACCAACACTGTTACTATCTCTTCCACTCCTTTGAAGGCCAATCATACCTGCTAAAGATCTGTAACCAAACCTGCAGGTAGAACATAATGGCCTATCTGGTTCCTAGAGACCCGTGTCTGTCACTTAAAATGACTTCACGTGAGGGACAGAAGGACAGCCTAATGGACATAGTTTCATCACTGTATCTTTGTGGAGCATCTAGTGTGTGCTTACTTCTGTACAAGACACTGCATGGAAGCAAAGATATTAAAGAAGGAAAGTCCTGCCCTTACAGTTTATTTATAAAAAGGAGTACTCAAGTAATATTACTGATAATCATGTTAGTGACTTGAAATCAGCCCTAGTAGAAATGTTTACAACCACGGAAATTGGTAAATGCTACTAATCAGAGCTTGAGCTGTTTTGTTGACCATTGAGACATTAGAAAGTTAAGGAGAAAGTGTTAATGATACAGTTAAACTTAAAAGTATGGCATATCTGTAGCCATCGCACTGTGAACAGATGAACAAAACTGAGGAAACCTTCTAAAAACTTCTTCCAGTATTTGAAAATAATTATACAATTAAGCACAAAAGTCACCCATCTTATTGACAAATGAAGTTCCAACACACATCTCAGCGGATTCCCTATCGTCCAACTTAACTGTTACTGTAAAATGGGAGTGGCCAGCAACAGCCTCCAGGCCAAATCCAGATTGTGTCAGGATTGTATGTATACAGCTTGAGAGCTAAGAATGGTTGTTGTTGTTTTTTCTGAAAATTAAGTTTAAAAAAAAAAAAGAGTATTTCATGACACACAGAATGATTAGAAATTTGAATTTCAGTATCCACACAGAAGGTTTATTGGAGCACCACCACGTTCGTTCATTGTGTATTGTCTAGGCTGCTTTCATGTTCCAGTGGTGGAGTTCAGGAGTTGTGACAGAGAATGTGTGCCCTGAAAAGCCTAAAAGATTTACCGCCTGGCCCTTCACAGAAAAAGTTTGCCAACCACTGCTATAAAATGAAAATATCAATAAATATTCATGTCAGAACTACATTTAGAGACCCAGTTGTTAAACATTTATCAGGATACCACTGGGCCAAATAGTCAATAATCTAAAGATGGTAAGACAGGTCTTCAGGGGAGCAGGGAGGAGAGAAGCATGCGTGTGGACTACAGGAATATGGGCTTCTGCATCTATCTGGAACCAGCTGATGGCTCCATCTTTTCTCCCTCCCCTGTACAACCCCATTTACCTCATTCTCCAAGCAGCATGTGAAATCTGCAAGGCTTGGAACCAAAGGGTTCACTCATTTGCTCAGCATCAGGGATAAAGAGGACCCAAACACGGGCACTAAGCTCTTCTACCATAACTGGTAGCACATTTGGATGGAAAGATTTGCTCCCATTTTAGTTCCATATTCCAAACAAAGGTGCTTTTTAGCTAGCGGGGGGCTTAACATCCTGTTTCCCAATGTAACGATTTTCATAACTTATGCTTCTATTGTTCTTGGATTAATACTGACCACATTTGAACAGGCAAATGGGTAACCAATTAGCTTGAATTCTTTACAGTCAGGATTTGCTGTGTGTCTTGATACGCCTTTCTTAATCTTCCCTTTGAAACATGTTTTCTCATTTAGGCCAGAAGTAAATAGCACAAGTAACAGGGTGGTTTTCTCCCCCCTTCCTCTTTTCTCTCTCCTTGAAAAATAATGCTGAAGGAATTGTTTTGCAGTTGAAAATTAATGTAACCTATTATGTCCAGGAAATTTCTTCAATATATTACTTGCCAAGCCCCTCGGCCGTTGTGAAGAAAATAATTTTAATTTATCTCATTTTTCACCGCTGAGTCAATGATTGTTTAACCTAAAATGCCATTGTGACTAAGTGCTCAAACCCCATGGTCCTTGGCTATTTTGCGGGGACTCAGCTATTACATCCAGGAGCCGGGCCTTAGAAGCACCAAAATTGTCATATTAAAAGGGCCGCTGTCAACTTGCTTTTGTTTTTATTGTTTTTAATTTCTGCTTTTCCATTTTCTCTGCTATTTATAATGTTCTCTTTAAAAGTTCAAAAATAACATCTCTCTCCTTAGCCTCTTGGTTATTTTCTATTAGTGAACGTTTCTTTTCCAGGTTCCAGTGCCTTTCCTAGGGCACAGAGCAATGTCATCAGCTTGGGTTAATTTGGATGCTGTGACTATGATTCCCCTTGTGATTCTTATGCAGTTTTACCCACTAAAATCAGACTAGCATCCCAAGGGAATACAGAACTATGGTGATCACAAAGAAAAGTCCTTGGAATCATCATAAATTTTGCCAGAAGGTTCCACATCAAAAAAAGTCCATTGAAGTTTTCAAATCCTCTTAAGGTGAAACTACCACCTACTTACTTTTACCATGTTTACCTTTCTAGAGAAAAGCAAATTTGCTATCACTTTACATATTCTATTAGAGACCTTTTCTTTGTGCTTGCCTACCCATGTTGTAGCAATAGGGTTATGTCTCAATCTAGGTTCCCCAGAGAGCAGAGGCTGAGATGAAGGCTTGTGTGTAATTATGCTATTTGAGGTATACAGACTCAGGAAAAAAAAAATAAGTAAAGGATCAGGAACAATAGAAGACAGATATGAAAATAAAGAGTCAAATACAAGGATACATTACCAGCTGGTCACTGATGTAGATAATGGCTTGCTCAGTTCTGTGAATGTGTATTTCAGGACCATCTCTGTGGGGTCAGAGAGGAGGAATTTTCTAACAGTTCTGGACCTATACTGGTCATAGTTTATCCTGTGGGTTGTTACCCTAACTTCCCTGGACTTCTGGCATATGCATGCCTAGACTCCAAGCTGAAGGTGTTTCTGTGGCTTCCCACATCTCGTCAACAAAGACATTCTGGGGCCGGAGGCAAAGGCCTGAAATCAGGTGGTCAGGCTGTACCTGCAGGAAGCTTCTTGAAGATGGCAGAACTAGTCCCCACAGTAGTGACCAGAAAAAGAGACAGATGGGCCAGAGAGATTCTGAAATGGTGAATAAGAGGTATCTAAGTACTTAAAGTTAGGGAAGGTAACTTTGTCCATATTTTACAGGAAAACAAAAACAAACACAAAAACAACAACAAAAAAAAAAACAGGGTTCCAGAGGACTGAAGCTATTTTTGTGCAGGGATAGTTACTGAGAGCTTCCTGGCTCCAGACAGCTCATGTTCTTTTAGGCCACAATGCATATGTCAGCATCTGTGCTTGCTGGTGGCAGGTCACAAGCTTTTCCTTGCAGTCTACATAACATTTCTGAACCTAGAGGAAGATCTCTCTGTGTCATTCTGAAAGTCAAGAGGACGTCTGACTCTAAGTCACCCGAAGACTACATGTACTAGCCACAGCCTATACAGAAATACATTGATGTCTTTACTAGCCAAGATTCTTCCTAAGCAATAGGAGGCGAGGAAGTTCCCATATTTTGAAAAAGGTCATTTACTTATTCAAGCCACTGGGGGGACTACTGATAAATTGATACTTGATTTTTGTGCAATGTTTCTTCGTGGCTCAAGTCTGCTTCTAAGGCTTGAAGAGACCTATTTTATTTATGGGAAGTGGGTATTCAATCAGCCAATATTTAGTTAAGCACACACTGTACTCAAGGTATTAAGATAGGTGCTCTGGAAAATAACATGGTACTAAACCGTAATCTTTCCCTCGGAGGGCTTTTAATCTAATGAAATAACAAGGAACATAAAGCATGACTGCTGTTGACTGTAGAAAGCATTCTAGTTAGAGCTAGTAAGTGCTACGGGAACTTGAATAGAGTAATTGGCTCTGACTTGAGTACATAAGAAAGCTTAAGAAGAATGTGGCACATACATTTGGCCATGAAGGATGAGTGGTACTTCATGGGTAAGGGGGCTGTGAGGGATTGATATCACCGCACACGAAGATCTCTGTAATTGCATAAATGTAAGTAGACAAATTAGAGCATGGGGTGGGTTCAGGGGTAAAGACAAGACTGATACAGGGATACAGGGGTGGAGAAATAGCAAAATATGAGCAAGATGGAAATGTTTTTCTGGGGCTGGCCCAAGAAAAGCTTGAATGAGTGTTTTTTAAAACTTCTGGGGAGAGGTTGTTTGGTTTTTTTAAACCAACATTGGGATTTTATACCAATAAAAATGGGGGGGGCCAGGAAAATTTTTCATGGCATTTTGGAGTTAGGGGGAGGGAAGTTAAGGATATTACCTAGATCCTTTTTCTCTGATGACTTCTGATCAGAACAAGTGGCTAGAAGGAATATATACCTGGAATGCTCCTAACTATCTCCCCATCACATGGGAACATTCTACTCAGGCTCACTGTCCCTAAGGCAGCTCAGGTGCTCCAGTTCCAAGACTTCCGGCAGGGACGTCCCCATGAATCTCTCCTATGCAGTTAAGAATTTAAGGAACAGCGCTTCTTTTTAGCAACTTATGGAAAGTACCAAATTCAAATGTAGATTTCCAGGACTACTAGAGGTCTTTCCAGTTCACCGAAATGGACTTTTAACCTTCTTCACCTCTGCCAGCTGCTGGGATCCTAACGTTGAGCAACCGGGAAGCAAATTGACCTTTCTTTGTAGGGAGAGCTCTCCTTAAAAACCCCAGAAAAAAAGTTTAGCAAAATTTTATCTAACTAATGAACAAATACTTCAGTCTTAACTTCATGAAAATTCTTCAACCAGTACCAGTTTGCTCTCCAGAGAAATCAATCCAGTTTCTCCGCATGTCACTAAGCTAGAGTTCAACTCCCTCCATATTATTGCCACTGCCATATTTCTCTGTGTCTTTCAACTTTTCTCTTCCCGTCACTTTCTCCATGCCCATCTCTTGAAATCTCCTTGCTGTGTAAGCAAACATTCCTCCATTCTCAGCCTCATCACAAAATGTTTCCTCTTATACTCTCTGGAATTACAATGGGATTGTCACAATCCCAGATGTTCCTGGAGGTTCTGATTCATTGGTCTAGGGTTTGGAAAATGCATCTCTGGATTGGTCAAATCCCAAACACAGGCTGTTCATTTTCTCTTGCATCATAATCTCTGCAAGGGTCCCACTGTCCTGTCCTGGCCATTCTTCTATTCTTATATATATAAAAAAAAAATCCTCTTTTGAGACTCCATTTATATGACTATACAACCTTTTTGGTGTTCTCTGTAGAAGGCTGAGCTATTTATTCACGTTTGGTGAAGACTTGGCAACCTAGTTCCAGTCTTCTTCAGTACCCTATCTTCTGTTATGGTGAATGACTAAAACACACTTGCGGTAGATCTGATGGAGGCCTGTGCCTTTATAGCTCTTTTTATGTCATAAACTCTAGGGTCCCTCACCTCAGATACATGTCTTCCTAGTCTCTCCAAGATAAGCAAGTGTGGGCCATGGACTCTGAACAGTACTGAGAGTATTAGTGAGTATCAGAGACTCAGGAAGAAGTTGATCAAAAGGATTAATGACACATGTGATTTTTAAGACCACAAACAACATGATAAAGTAACAAAGACTCTCCCCACCCTGAAAGTGACTATTAGACAAAACCAAAAACTCCAGGTGAAAGCAGAGCAGGAAGGAAAGCAAAACCTTGAAAAATCTCTAGAGTTAATTAGTACAAGGACCTTGTTCCTGCAGCCTTGGGCTGGATGTGCCTGCCAATATGAGAGGGAAGACTGACAGGGCACTTCAGAAATGCACTCCCACAGGTACACCTGGAACAACTCGCACAGGTACACTTGGCCTGCATGGCTCTGACCCTGAGGTCTTATAGCTCTACACCCCAGGTCCTCGGCACAAACCCCCAGCTTTCCCTTTCATCACTTAACTCTCACTTTAATACTGCTTCACCTGAGTGAACCCAACAGCCTCTTACTCCTCCTCTTTCCTCCTATGCTCATGGCTTCATTTTTTATTTCCTTGCCTGCTGAGCCCAGAAGAAATGAGGAGTAACTTTAACCAATTCATTGCCAGCCCTTCAATTCCTTTTCTTTCTGAAAAACCCAAACCTTGGGTCAGTTCAACCACCGGCCTACACAGGGACTATTGGAGAGCTGCTGGAGGAAATTCTATTATTGTACAAAAATTATAACACTATAACAATGGTCATTTGGGAGGGGTGGGAGAAGACAATAAGCAAGTTAACTATAGGTTACATAAAGCATTTCCTATCTCAAGAATCCAAGCTAGTCTCTCTGGGAATAAATATAGTGAAATCTAGAAGGCAAGAGGCAGGACCTGGAGAGTGGGAGGGAAGAGTTAAGAGTCAACAATCAACTACTCTGAGTCATAAAATCAGAAAGGCATTGAACATTTAGAAGGAGAACTGGCCCCAGAAAGAAAACAATGCCTCTTAGTAAGCATATTATCTGCAACAAAGCAAAACAAATTTTCAAGCATCTTATTGAAACTGCTGGGGAGGGAAATCATGAAAAGTTTCTATTAAGCAAGGGATAGAGAATGGAAATTAATAACACAGTGCCTGTTATTACTAATTTAAGATGTATAGAATGCCACTGATATGACCTTTATTTATGGCAATGTTGTTTTTACTTTGTTTGAAGCAGTATAGCATAGTTGGGAAGCAGGAGAGCATGGTGTCTGAAAGCCTGGGCTTCACAGCTACACAGCCTGGGTTGTATACTCGGCTCTGCAGTTCATTAACTAAACCCTGGGACCTTCCTTAATCTCCCTAGACCTCAGTTTTCTCATTTAAGACTAGAACCTGTAGGAGGCGCCTGGCTAGCTCAGTTGGTTAAATGTCTGCCTTCAGCTTAGGTCATGATCTGGGGATCTTGGGATGGAGCCCCAAGTCAGGCTCCCTGCTCAGCAGGGAGTCTGCTTTTTCCTCTTCCTCTGCCCTCTGTGTCTTGCTCCCTCTCTCTATTAAGTAAATAAATAAAATCTAAAAAAAAAAAAGACTAAGAACCTCTATTATGATTTCTCGGTATTTGTATTGAGTCTACTATGTGTCTTGTAAGTTCAAAGGACTTTAAAATTTCTAACATATCTAATTCGCATAGCAGCCCTATTAGTTCTATTATTACAACAGCTCTACTATTTCACAGATGAGCTGAGGCACAAGAGATCAAATAACTTGCACAAGGTCACACAGCTACAGAATGGCAGTGTCACACTTATGTTTCAAATCCAGGTAGTAAGACTCCACTGCTCTTACCTGCTCTGCCTCCTGTAGAGATCCACCTCCCTCTTCAAAGGGCTGTTGGAGAGGAAGGTATTAAATGAATTCACTACTCATCTCCTGTTATCCAACGATCACTGTACCTCTCCCTCATCTTCTTAACACCTTCAGGACAGGCAGTGACTCTGAGTAGAACTATCCTGTAATGCTCACCTGAAAAGTTTATTGGGAAAATGAATGGGTGCAGGGAGGCAGGTGTGGTGGAAGGTGTGGTATTAATTCATATGTGATAAATCATAAATGTAGTTTTAATTGAGAATAAAGAGCAAGTGGAGACAAAAAGGACTTAAAAACAAAGAGGCTGGGGCCCCTGGGTGGCTCAGTGGGTTAAGCCGCTGCCTTCGGCTCAGGTCATGATCTCAGAGTCCTGGGATCGAGTCCCACATCGGGCTCTCTGCTCAGCAGGGAGCCTGCTTCCCTCTCTCTCTCTCTGCCTGCCTCTCTGCCTACTTGTGATTTCTCTCTGTCAAATAAATAAATAAAATCTTAAAAAAAAAAAAACAAACAAAGAGGCTGAGGGAGTAATTAATGGAGAAAGGTCCCAAAGGAAGCTAAAAATGTTGATTTAAGAATATACAAAAAAGTAGGTTGGGCTCAGCCTGTGGAGGTCTGAGAGCACCAAGGATGTGAAAAAATATAGATAGGTTTGGAGAAGAATGGAAGGTAAATTGAATTATTTCACTCCTATTGACCTTTCATTACTCAGTAAATATTTGTTGAGCCAATGAATAACTTGAATGCTCCTGAAAAGGAAGACTATGCCTTTTAACTTCTCAAGTATCCTGAACATAGATTTGACACTTAATTAGTACCTTTGGATAAGACTGCTGCTGGTTCTATAAATTGTCTCAGCCTAAACAATTAATTCGGTTGATTCCTTTAAAAACCATACTGACCCACAATCTTTAAACACAAAATGATAGAGCCAGAAGGATCCTTGGAGACCCTGTAATAAGGTAGGCACAAATAAGTGATTGTGTCTGCAGACTGCTTTGTTTGTTCTGTAGTCTCTTGTGTTATAAGGTTTTGAAATAGTTTCCACATGTAAAAAAATGAGAGCTTTCCTATGAAAATCTGTACTTCCTGCCTCTGTTGAGAAATTATATATATTCCACCCCCCCATACACCCCCCCCAGCCCCGGCAAGACTGGCTTGCATTCTTGAATGGCAGCAATGACCTGAAGCTAAGGGAGAACTACCCTTCTATACAGAGTGATTTCCAGGTTCCTGAATCTCTTCTAAATCCTACACTGTTTTTTGATCACTTTCCTCCTTTTTTCACAAATCCTATAGGCATTTGAGTTTGTGGCATTCACAAGGAAACTGAGGCACAAGCAAGTGATGAAATACACCTCAAACTTGGGCTTTCCTATTCATTTTTTTTTTTTTTAAGGTTTATTTACTTATTTGACAGGAAGAGACACAGTGAGAGAGGGAATGCAAGCAGGAGGCGAAGGAGAAACAGGCTTCTGGCAGAGCAGGGAGCCCTATGTGGGACTCGATCCCAGGACCCTGGGATCATGACCCAAGCCAAAGGCAGCTGCTTAATGACTGAGCCACCCAGATACTCCCTATTCATTACTGACACTCTCCCATAGTTGATCCATTCCCTGATTTCTTCGGGGGATAATATTACAGTGTGGTGATTCCATTAGTCCTGACTGACATGCACAAGCCAGGGACTGTAAAAGAATCATAATCTAAAAGGAAATCTTTGATTATACAATGCATTAGTCAGATCCACACTTAGATTACCATGATCAGTTCTGGTCATCACATTATAAAATAAAATATTGAAACACTTGACAATGCAAAGAAAAAGAGATGAGTTTGATCTTCTGCTGTGATTATATTGTATTAATGACTTCCTATCATATTACTGTTTTTTGGACCCTATTAGAAAAAATAAAATGTGCTAATATAATGGGAAGGGAGCTAAGAGAGGAGCCATGTTACTTTCCTAAATATTTTGAAAGCTAATAAAATGCTCTCCCCCCCCACCTTAAAGTAGGTACTGCTTTCCTAATCAGGGTGAAATGATTTATTAATCAATAAGATTGTAAGTTAGGGAATTATTTATTCAATAGACCAGACAAAATTATATCACTCAAAAATTAAGCTGAAGGCAAAAAAAAAAAAAAGTAATAAAGGATATAGTATACTCTTCCAATTGAACATTGTGCCCAGGATATAATTTCAGATAATAACATAGTGTAGGGAATAACATAGTTACCAAAGACACTAATTCTCTTCACAAAGAAGGAAATTTCGAAGTATGACAAGGACTCTTGGTATCACCCAAAATTTGCTTGCTTTTCCCAGCTAACTGCTGATTGGGATGGCGAATTTAAAATGAGATTCAGATTTTTTAAATCTTAGGTCTTTTGGCACAAAATGACAAAATGAAAAGGTTTAAGCACTGGCCATTGGGCAGATCTAGTATGATTTTGCCCTCTATTCTATTCTAAATAACATATTTAAGTTTAGGCATTTGCAGATGCCAATTACAGATACTACTAACCCTCTTAAAGAAAGATGAACATCAATTCACTTACTTTTGTGTCTCAGTCCTGTGCTATCCTCTCCTTAGATATAAGGATGTTGATAATTTCTAGTCTTTAGATTAGGTGTCAGGTTCAATGTTTCTATTTTATATTTAAAAACATACAAAAAACATATGAAAGTTGCATAAATACTTTTTCTATATAAATTATATATAATGAAACTTAGGGACTTATATATAGATATAAAGAATGGGAAAGAACATCACTCACACACAGAAAAAGAAAAGGTGAACCACAAATGAATGACTTTCCCTAAACATACCAGAAAACGAGAAAACAGTTCACAGGTCAAACAACTAACCAAAATTATGAAGAGAGACAGGAATTTTTAAGGAGAAATAGGACCCATCCTCAGTGGGAAAAAACTGAGAGCTCTTTTTCTAAGATCAGAAACAAGACAGGGATATCCACTCACTACTGTTTTTGACATAGTACTGCAAGTCCAAGCCACAGCAATCAGAAAACAAAAAGTATCCAAATGGGCAAGGAAGAAATCAAAACTTCACTCTTTGCAGATGACATGATATTCTCTGTAGAAAACCTGAAAGATTCCACCAAAAAATTACTAGAACTGATAACATGAATACAGTAAAGTCTCAGGATGCAAAAACAACATACAGAAATGGGTTGCATTTCCATACACTAGTAACAAAGCAGCAGGAAGAGAAGTCAAGGAATCAATCCCATTTACAATTACACTCACAACTATAAGACACCCAAGAATAAACTTAACCAAAGAGGTAAAAGACCTGTACTTTGAAAACTATAAACCATTTATGAAATAAGTTGAAGACGTCACAAAAAAATGGAAAAACCTTCCATGCTCATGGATTGGAAGAACAAAAATATCGTTAAAATGTGTATACTACCCAAAGCAATCTACACATTTAATGCAATCCTTATCATTTTTCACAGAGCTAGAACAAACAATCCTAGAATTTGCATGGAACCATAAAAGGCTCTGAACAGTCAAAGCAATTCTGAAAAAGAAAAACAAAATGAAAGACATCACGATTCTGGCTTTCAAGTTATATTACAAAGCTGTAATCATCAAGGCAATACAGTACTGGCACAAAAACAGACACATAGATCAATGGAAGAGAATAGAAAATCCAGAAATGGACCCACAACTCTATGGTCAACTAATCTCTGACAAAGCAGGAAAGAATATTCAACGGAAAAAAAAGACAGTTTCTTCAACAAATGGTGCTGGGAAAACTGGACAGCCACATGCAGAAGAATGAAAATGGACTACTTTATTACACCACACACAAAGAAAGACTCAACATGGATGAAAGACCTAAATGTGAGACAGGAAACCATCAAAATCCTAGAGGTGAACACAGGCAGAAACCTCTCTGACCTCAGCCATTGCATCTTCTTAATAGACACATTGCTGGAGGCAAGGGAAACAAATGCAAAAATGAACTATTGGGACTTCATCAAGATAAAATGTTTTTGCACAGCAAAAGAAATAATCAATAAAACTAAAAGGCAACCTTTGAACTGGAGAAGATATCTGCAAATAACATATCTGATAAAAGTTTAGTATCTAAAATCTGTAAAGAACTTATCAAACTCAACACTCAAAACCCAAATAATCCAATTAAGAAATGCGCAGAAGACACAAATAGACATTGTTCCAAAGAAGACATGCAGTTGGCTAACAGGCACATGAAAAGATGCTCAGCATAACCCATCATCAGGGAAAAACAAATCAAACCTACAATGTGAGATACTGGTAGTACCTGACACCTGCCAGAATGGCTAAAATTAACAACATGGGGAATGACAGATGTTGGCAAGGATGCAGAGAAAGGGGAACCCTCCTACACTGTTGGTGGGAATGCAAACTGGGAATAGCCGCTCTGAAAAACAGTATGGAGGTTCCTCAAAAAGCTAAAAAATTGACCTCACCCTATAACCAGCAATTGCACTACTATTTACCCCAAAGACAAAAGTAGTGATCCGAAGGGGCACCTGTACCCCAATGTTTACAGCAGCATTACCGACAACAGCCAAATTAGGGAAAGAGCCCAAATGTCCATTGACTGAGGAATGGATAAAAAAAGAAGTGGTATATATTATACCATTATTATCCAGCCATAAAAAAGAGTGAAATCTTGCCATTTGTAAGGACATGGACGGAACTAGAGTGTATTATGCTAAGTGAAATAAGTCAGTCAGACAAAGACAAATACCTATGATGTCACTTATACATGGAATTTAAGAAACAGAAAGAGAACATGGGGGGGAAAAAGAGGCAAACCATAAAACAGACTCTTTAAATATAGAGAACAAACTGAGGGTTGTTGGAGGTGAGGTGGTTATAAGAGGATGAGCTAAATGGGTGATGAGTATAAAGGAGGGCACTTGTTTTGATGAGCACTGGGTCTTATATGTAAGTGATGAATCACTAAATTCTATTCCTGAAACTAATATTACATTGTATGTTAACTAACTAGAATTTAAATAAAAACTTGAAACAAACAAACAAAAGAAACAGGACCCAAACATTTGCTTACCTAGAATGTAAACCACCAAATGCCATATAAACTGTTAAAAAGATTCAACTAGAAATTTTAAGATTGCTAAAGGCTGAGTGTGGGTTAGCTACGTGTGTAAAATTCCTGATGGGTAAACACATAGGAAGGTTTGTTTGCCCTTTGCTCTCGGCTTTTCTTGCAGGAATCCTACCTTCCTTTCACAGGTAGGATATGAAGAATCCAGAGATTCTTCATAATCCCTTGTGTTGCTGGATGGGAGAATGTCAAACACCACCTACACCCAACTACTCATGAGACATTTGATTGCCCAAATGTCTCTGTAGAGGAAGAATCATAAAAAGTGTAGCCTAAAATGGGCACTGGTAGAAACACAGCCTGTAGAGATACAAAAGGCAGCTACTTGAATTATGGGGGAAAAGCTCTAATCTGAAGGCAAGTGGTGGGCAACAAAAACGGGAGCCTGAGAGAAACCTACAGTCGCAGGGAAAGAAGAAAAGGGATAAGAAAAAAAGCTATTCTGGGTAGAAGCAGAAATACTTGTTTGGCAGAGCATTAGAATAGATGTGTAATGGAAAAGCAGACAAAAACAAACACACAAAAACTATTAACTTAGAATTCTCTACCTAGTGTAACAATACTTTGGAAGGAAAGGAAAAATCAAAATTTCTTAAAAACGTAGGGAATTCATTGCCAAAAAAAATTATTCTATGAGAAATGTTAAATTAAGTTATAAAGGCAGGTCAGAAATTGGATCTGTATGAAGAGATGAGAAGCATCAGAAATGGAACAAAGACAAATTAGTTTTATTCCTATTTATACTCTAAAAGGTAATGGATAGTGTAAAGTAAAAAAAAAAAAAAGTCTGTTGTATATTTATAGCACATATACAAGTAAAATTGTTGATAATAATAACATGAGGAATAGGGCTGAAAGAAAAATTAAAAATAAACAGTTTTAAAGTCCTTATACTATGAGTAACTATATGATGATCTGAAAATAGATTCAGATTACTTTAAGGTCTATTTCGTAAGCCCGTGGGCAACCATTAAAACTTTTTTTCTAAATAAAGTTTAAATAATAAGTAAATAGAAATAAGTAGGATAAAAAAAAAAACCAAAAAGCTCCATTAACCCTAGGAAAAAGAAAAGAGAAAAAGGGAACAAATTCAAACACCTAGAAAGATGGTATCCTATAATCCAATGATAATGATAATCACTTTAAATATAAATGATCTTTAATACCAGTTAAAATACAGATATTATTAGATTAAATTATTTTTAAAAAAGCAAGATCTAATTATATGCTTTCTATAAGAAACCCACTTAAAGACATATATAGAGTAAAAGATAAAAGAAGGAAAAATATATACAATGCAAAACACTACTGAAATGAGAAGCATCATATTGATAAAGGGTCAGTTTTCCAAGAGCAGAAAAACCCCCTAATGTGTAAAAATAAAATTATAGACCAAGAATATCCCTGTACATATGGAAATCCTCAAAAAGTATCAACAGACCAACTCTAAGAATATACGAAAAGATGATATATCATGATCAAATACAGCTCACTCCAATCATGCAAGGTTGGTTTAACATCGGAAAATCAATCTATGTGCTTCAACATATTAACATACTAAAAGAGAAAAAAATATGCTGTCATCTCAGTTATTCAGAAAAGCATCTGACAATAAACAATTCTTGATACATACTCTCAGAAAATGAGAAATGAATAATTCCTCTATTTGGCACAGCACTTCTATGAAAAACTGGTATCTAAATTATACTTAATGGTGATGGACTGTTTTTCTCCCACGATGAGGAAAAATGCAAGTATGTCTATCTTTTATGCACTTCTGTGTTGGAGTTTCTATATGGCCAAGACAAATAAAACACATGTAGACTGGAAAAGAAGAAGTAAATCTATACTTAAAAAATACATGCTCATCTATGTCAAAAGTCCCCTTGACTAAGGAAAAAAGCTACTAGGACTAATCTGTGAGGTGAGCACAGTGGCAGAATTGAAATATAATATCTGGGTGCCTGGTGGCTCAGTCAGTTGGGTGTCTGGCTTCCTTTCAGGTCATGGTCCCAGGGTCCTAAGACTGAGCCCAGTGAAGGGCTTCCCGTTCAGCGGTGAGTCTGTTTCTCCTTCTCCTGGTGCTCCTCCTCCCCTTGCTTGAGGTCTCTCAAGCAGGCAATAAATAAAGCAAGGTCTCTCAAGCAAGCGAGCAATAAATAAAATCTTTTAAAAAATTTAAAAAGAAAGATAATATTCAAAGATTAATTATGATTCTATATAGTAGCAATGAATAGTCAGAAATTGAAATAAAATACAATACCATAGCATCAAAACATATATAATACTTAGGAATAAATCTTATTAAAATATATGAGATCTATACATTTTTTAATATTGTTGAAATTAAAAACTTTAATGGGATTATATATCCTATTTATGGGTCAGAAAACTCAATAGTATTAAGATACCAATTCTCTTCTAATTGATCTTTTTTTTTTTTTTTTTTTTTTTCTTTTTTTTTTTTTTTCCCAATTTATTTATTTTCAGAAAAACAGTATTCATTATTTTTTCACCACACCCAGTGCTCCATGCAAGCTGTGCCCTCTATAATACCCACCACCTGGTACCCCAACCTCCCACCCCCCCGCCACTTCAAACCCCTCAGACTGTTTTTCAGAGTCCATAGTCTCTCATGGTTCACCTCCCCTTCCAATTTACCCAAATTCCCTACTACTCTCTAACGCCCCTTGTCCTCCATGCTATTGGTTATGCTCCACAAATGAGTGAAACCATATGATAATTGACTCTCTCTGCTTGACTGATTTCACTCAGCATAATCTCTTCCAGTCCCGTCCATGTTGCTACAAAAGTTGGATATTCGTCCTTTCTGAGGGAGGCATAATACTCCATAGTGTATATGGACCACATCTTCCTTATCCATTCATCCGTTGAAGGGCATCTTGGTTCTTTCCATAGTTTGGCGACTGTGGCCATTGCTGCTATAAACATTGGGGTACAGATGGCCCTTCTTTTCACGACATCTGTATCTTTGGGGTAAATACCCAGGAGTGCAATTGCAGGGTCGTAGGGAAGCTCTATTTTTAATTTCTTGAGGAATCTCCACACTGTTCTCCAAAGAGGCTGCACCAACTTGCATTCCCACCAACAGTGTAAGAGGGTTCCCCTTTCTCCACATCCTCTCCAACACATGTTGTTTCCTGTTTTGTTAATTTTGGCCATTCTAACTGGTGTAAGGTGATATCTCAATGTGGTTTTAATTTGAATCTCCCTGAGGGCTAATGATGATGAGCATTTTTTCATGTGTCTGATAGCCATTTGTATTTCTTGATTGGAGAAGTGTCTGTTCATATCTTCTGCCCATTTTTTGATGTGTTTGTCTGTTTCGTGTGGGTTGAGTTTGAGGAGTTCATTATAGATCCTGGATATCAACCTTTTGTCTGTACTGTCATTTGCAAATATCTTCTCCCATTCCGTGGGTTGCCTCTTTGTTTTTTTGACTGTTTCCTTTGCTGTGCAGAAGCTTTTGATTTTGATGAAGTCCCAGAAGTCTATTTTCGCTTTTGTTTCCTTTGCCTTTGGAGACGTATCTTGAAAGAAGTTGCTGTGGCTGATATCGAAGAGATTACTGCCTATGTTCTCCTCTAAGATTCTGATAGATTCCTGTCTCACGTTGAGGTCTTTTATCCATTTTGAGTTGATCTTTGTGTACGGTGTAAGAGAATGGTCGAGTTTTATTCTTCTACATATAGCTGTCCAGTTTTCCCAGCACCATTTATTGAAGAGACTGTCTTTTTTCCACTGTATATTTTTTCCTGTTTTGTCGAAGATTAATTGACCATAGAGTTGAGGGTCCATATCAGGGCTCTCTACTCTGTTCCACTGGTCTATGTGTCTGTTTTTATGCCAGTACCATGCTGTCTTGGTGATCACAGCTTTGTAATAAAGCTTGAAATCAGGTAAGGTGATGCCGCCAGCTTTATTTTTGTTTTTCAACGTTTCCTTAGCGATTCGGGGTCTCTTCTGATTCCATACAAATTTTTGGATTATTTGCTCCAGCTCTTTGAAGAATGCCGGTGGAATTTTGATCGGAATGGCATTAAAAGTATAGATTGCTCTAGGCAGTATAGACATTTTAACGATGTTTATTCTTCCGATCCAAGAGCATGGAATGGTCTTCCATCTTTTTGTGTCTTCTTCAATTTCTTTCATGAGTGTTCTATAGTTCCTCAAGTATAGATCCTTTACCTCTTTAGTTAGGTTTATTCCCAGGTATCTTATGGTTCTTGGTGCTATAGTAAATGGAATCGATTCTCTAATTTCCCTTTCTGTATTTTCCTTGTTAGTGTATAAGAAAGCCACTGATTTCTGCACATTGATTTTGTATCCTGCCACGCTGCTGAATTGCTGTATGAGTTCTAGTAGTTTGGGGGTGGAGTCTTTTGGGTTTTCCATATAAAGAATCATGTCATCTGCGAAGAGAGAGAGTTTGACTTCTTCATTACCAATTTGGATACCTTTTATTTCTCTCTGTTGTCTGATTGCTGTTGCTAGGACTTCTAATACTATGTTGAACAAGAGTGGTGAAAGTGGGCATCCTTGTCTTGTTCCTGATCTCAACGGGAAGGCTGCAAGCTTTTTCCCATTGAGGATGATATTTGCTGTGGGTCTTTCATAGATAGATTTGATGAGGTTCAGGAATGTTCCCTCTATCCCTATACTTTGAAGCGTTTTAATCAGGAACGGATGTTGGATTTTGTCAAATGCTTTTTCTGCATCAATTGAGAGGACCATGTGGTTCTTCTCTCTTCTCCTATTAATTTGTTGTATCACATTGATTGATTTACGAATGTTGAACCATCCTTGTAGCCCAGGGATGAATCCCACCTGATCATGGTGGATAATCTTTTTAATGTGTTGTTGGATCCTGTTGGCTAGGATCTTGTTGAGAATCTTAGCATCCATATTCATCAGTGATATTGGTCTGAAATTCTCCTTTTTGGTATGGTCCTTGCCTGGTTTGGGGATCAGGGTAATGCTGGCTTCATAGAAAGAGTCTGGAAGTTTTCCTTCTGCTTCAATTTTTTGAAACAGCTTCAGGAGAATAGGTGTTATTTCTTCTTGGAAGGTTTGGTAGAATTCCCCAGGGAATCCGTCAGGTCCTGGGCTCTTGTTTTTTGGGAGATTTTTGATCACTGCTTCAATCTCGTTATTAGATATCGGTCTATTCAGGTTGTTGATTTCTTCCTGGTTCAATTTTGGTAGTTTATATTTTTCCAGGAATGCATCCATTTCATCAAGGTTGCTAAGCTTATTGGCATATAACTGTTCGTAGTAACTTCTGATGATTGTTTCTACTTCCTTGGTGTTAGTTGTGATCTCTCCCCTTTCATTCATAATTTTATGAATTTGGGATTTCTCTCTTTTCTTTTGGATTAGTGTAGCCAGTGGCTTATCGATCTTATTGATTCTTTCAAAAAACCAGCTTCTAGTTTCATTGATACGTTCTACTGTATCTCTGGTTTCTCCCTCATTGATCTCAGCTCTAATCTTGATGATTTCCCTTCTTATGTGTGGAGTTGGTTTGATTTGTTGTTGATCCTCCAGTTCTTTAAGGTGTAGAGACAGCTGGTGTGTTCTGGATTTTTCAATTTTTTTGAGCAAGGCTTGGATGGCTATATATTTTCCCCTTAGGACCGCCTTTGCTGTATCCCATAGGTTTTGGACCGAAGTGTCTTCATTCTCATTGGTTTCCATGAATTGTTTCAGTTCTTCTTTGATCTCCTGGTTGATCCAAGCATTCTTAAGCAAGGTGGTCTTTAGCTTCCAGGTGTTTGAGTTCCTTCGGAACTTTTCCTTGTGATTGAGCTCCAGTTTCAAAGCATTGTGATCTGAGAATATGCAGGGAATAATCTCAGTCTTTTGGTATCGGCTGAGTCCTGATTTGTGACCCAGTATGTGGTCTATTCTGGAGAAGGTTCCGTGTGCACTTGAGAAGAATGAGTATTCTGCTGTTTTAGGGTGGAATGTTCTGTATATATCTATGAGGTCCATCTGGTCCAATGTGTCGTTCAATGCTCTTGTTTCTTTATTGATTTTCTGCTTCGATGATCTGTCTATTTCTGAAAGAGGCGTGTTAAGATCACCTACGATTAGTGTATGCATATCAATATGACTCTTTATCTTGATTAACAGTTTTCTTAAGTAATTGGCTGCTCCCATATTGGGAGCATAGATATTTACAATTGTTAGATCATCTTGGTGGATAGTCCCTTTAAGGATTATGTAGTGTCCTTCTGTATCTCTGACTACAGTCTTTAGTTTGAAGTCTAATTTATCTGATATGAGAATCGCTACCCCAGCCTTCTTTTGAGTCCCATTGGCATGAAAGATGCTTCTCCACCCCTTCACTTTCAGTCTGCGTGTATCTTTAGGTTCAAAATGAGTCTCTTGTAGACAGCATATGGATGGGTCCTGTCATTTTATCCAATCTGCAACCCTGTGCCGTTTTATGGGTGCATTGAGGCCATTCACATTGAGAGTGATTATTGATAGATACGTTTTTATTGACATCGAGTTACCTTTGAAGTCTTTCTTTCTGTAGACTGTCTCTATATTTCTGTTCAATGCTATTCTTGGGATTTTTCCTCTTTTATAGAACCCCCCTTAATATTTCCTGCAGTATCGGCTTGGTGGTTGCATAGTCTTTTAAGTCTTGCCGGTCTTGGAAACTCTTTATCTCTCCATCCATTTTGAATGTCAGTCTTGCTGGATAAAGTATTCTTGGCTGCATGTTCTTCTCATTTAGTGCCCTGAATATATCTTGCCAGCCTCTTCTGGCTTGCCAGGTCTCTGTGGACAGGTCTGACGTTATTCTGATGGGCTTCCCTCTGTAAGTAAGGAGCCTCTTTGCCCTGGCAGCTTTCAAGAGATTATACCTACAATTATAATTTCTCAATTTGACTATCAGGTGTCGTGATGTTTTTTTGGAGTGTATAATCTTGGGTGGAGACCGTTCAGCCTCTAGTACATGAACGCTGGTTTCATTCGCGAGATTCGGAAAGTTTTCATGAAGGACTTGTTCCACGACATCTTCTAGACTTCTTTCTTTCTCCTCCCCTTCAGGAATTCCAATAATTCTGACGTTGGAACGCTTCATGGCATCACTTATTTCCCTAATTCTGCTTTCGTGGGATCTAAGCTGTTTGTTCCAGGCTTCCTCCTGATCCTTTCTCTCTATCTGTTTGTCTTCCAGATCACTAATTCTATCTTCTGTCTCAGTTACCCTAGCTTTGAGAGAGTTTAGATTGGATTGGAACTCATTGAGAGCATTGTGGACCTCCTCCCTGGTAGCTTTAAGCTCCGCCCTAACATTGTGAACATCCTGTCTGGTCGCTTTCAGTTCGGCTCTAATCAATTCTGTTTGGTCATCCATGGCTTTCTCCAACCTAGCTATTGCCTGGATAATTGTTAGCCTGAATTCTCTTTCCGACATATTGTCTATGTTGATAGCCGTTAGCTCTGTTGCGGAAGGTCCATCCTCTGTATTTTTCTTCTGTTGGGCATTCCTCCTCCTAGTCATTTTGGTGGGAGAAGACTGAACAGATGTAGCTGGATGTATCAACTCTGGTGCAGTCAAGGTGCACCCTGGAACACTTCCTGATCTCCGTCTCAGAAGCCTCAGTCTGGGTGCAGAAGCTGAATAAATTCCCCCTTGGATGCTGGCAGTGCAGGTTCCAAGTTAAAGACCCTGGGGGCGCAGAATCTTTTGCTCGTCCCCAAAGCCAAGGCAGTGGCGGCTGTCTGGGAGCTCCTGACCGCCAGAGAGGTTCCAAGCAGCGATCGCACACTGAGATTTTGCCGCTGGCCGGGGCTGGGAGTGCCCGGCTTGCGCGCACCTCTTTTCAGAGGCGGCTGTGGGTCGGGCGCGCGTCTGGGGCACTGAGAACGGGGCGCTGGTCCGTAAGCCGCAGGCTGGGCTTTTGCGCGCCTCTGTCCGGGGAAGAGTTTCGCGGGCTCGAGGCTTAGACTTTGAAACAATGGCCCGGGTCTAGAAGCGCCCCAGGGCCTTAGAAACCCAGGAGAGCTGGAGCGACGTGCACGCGCATCTCAAGCTTTGTGGTAGGGCTAGCGCGCGTTCTGCAGACTGGAGCAGCTCCCGTCCCCTCACAGGAGCCGGAACCCCGCGCTCTGGGGCACGCTGGCGGCTTAGGGACCAGGAGCCGGTTTCTCCGCCGCACTCTCTCTGCCTCCGCGCCGGGGAGGCCGTCTGGGACCGGGGGCTCAAGCCCCTGTCCCTAGCCGCCCCGATTCCCACAGTTTGCCCCCGCGATCCTTTGCTCTTTTGGAGTGCTTTCAACCAGTCTCCGAGTTAATGCTGGTCCCCAGACGCAGGGCACTCTCGCTCGTATCGGGGTATTACTTTCCCACCGGTCGCCTCTGGTGGCTCCCTCCCCCTTTTGTTTATCTTCCGATCTCAGTCCGCTGTTCCCATTCCGCTTTACCTGCTCACTGGCGTCTTCTGCCCCTGTAGAGATCCAGACGTGTATAATTCTGATCTCAGGCTGATTTCATGGGTGATCAGAGTTCTTTGGTAGGTAATCAGCTCACTTTGGGGTACCAGCTGAAAAGACGCCTCTTCCTAGTACCCCGCCATCTTGTCCCCCCCCACCCTAATTGATCTTTTGATTCAATGCAATCTCAATAAAACTTTCAGTGGGCTTTTCTGAAGAAATTGGGAACTGATTCTTAAATTCTTATAGAAATACAAAAGACCTAGACCAGCCAAAAATATCTTTGAAAAGGAAGAATAATTGAAGATGAACTCTGTTTCACAACTTATCCAAAGCTCTAAGAATCAAGGAAGTATGTATGGTATTGGTGCAATGATAGAAAAGTAGATCAATGGGACAGAAGAGAGAGTCCACCAAGACACACACACACACACACACACATTATTTTCAATAAAGGCACAAAGAAAATTCATAAAGAAGGAATGGTCTTTTTTTTAACAAATCAGTCTAGAACAGCTAGATATCTATATGCAAAGAAAAATGAACTTTGATTCATACTTCCAAACAGATATTAAACTTCTAAGATCATTGACATCAATGTGGAGCTTACAATTAGACAATCTCTAGAAGAAATTTAGGGCAAAATTTGTGATCATGAATAAGGCAAATATTTCTTTGATATAACACCTAAAGCAAGATCCATTTTTAAAAAAGATAAAATAGAATTTATAAAAAAAAAAATCTCTTCAAAAATACTGGGAAGAAAATGAAAAGATAAGCTATAGACTGGAAGAAAATATTTGCAAACCTTATATATGAGAAATGATTTGTATCTTGAATACTTAAAACTAAAATCTATATATTTTCAAAGATTAAAACAGACATTTATGACATATGGGTGTCAAATGAACTCATGAAAAGATGTTCAACATCATTGAAAATTTAACTACAATAAGATGCCACTATATACATGTTACAATGGCTAAACTGGAAAAGACTGAACATACCAAATGTTGTAAGGACCTGGAGAAATTAGAATTCACATGCACCACTCCTGGGAATCTTAACTGGTACAATCACCTTGGAAGGCAGTTTGACAATTTCTTACAAGGTTAATCATACATGTATTATATGGTTCAGTCATTCTATTCTTATGTTTTTATGAAAGAGAAATGATTACCATGACCACACAAAGACTTATACCAAGAGTTTTCAAAATAGCTTTTTTTCAATTTTTATTTAATTTTTTCAGTGTTCTAAGATTCATCGTTTATGCACCATACGCAGGGCTCCATGCAATACATTCTCTCCTTAATACCCATCACCAGGCTCACCCAACCCTCCACTCCTTGCCCCTCCAAAATAGCTTCTTTTGAAATAGCTTTAAATTGGAAACAACTCAAATATCCATTAATAGTTGAATGCAAAAATAAACTATAGTATGCCTATAAAATAGAATACTACTCAACAATAAAACAGGAGTGAGCTATTGATACATGCAACAAGACTGATTTTTTTCAAAATGATTATGCAAAAGTAAATGATTCAAACAAAAAAGAGAACATACTGTATGATTCAATTGATTGACTGTATGATTCAATTTGTATAAGTTACATAAAATTCAATTTATTGAGTAATAGAAAGAAGATCAGTGGTTTCCTGTGGATGAAGGTTGGGGGAAGGAAGGGTAGAAGGGACAGATTATAAAGAGTACTTGAGAAAAGTCTTGAGAGTGATGATATGCTTCTTTTTTTTTTTTCCAATTTATTTGTTTTCAGAAAAACAGTATTCATTATTTTTTCACCACACCCAGTGCTGATATGCTTCTTGATCACGGTGATGGTTTCACGAGTGTACATGTACTTAAAAATATTAAATTCTATGCTATAAATATGTACAGTTTACATATATTATACCTCACTAATATATTTTTAAAACTCAGTAATCTCCTGCTACCTCTATGGATGTCCTAGAAAATGGGAGAAAATATGAAATATATATCTTTATGAATATAAATTTATAATGTATACATTACATATATATGAAAAATAAAGATGATGCACTCTCCTGTTGGTTCAGAGATATTTTTGAATATACTCAGTGAGTTGGAGAAGATGGTTATAAAGTTGGTAAAGGTGGTTGATACAGGAGGATCATTTGAGATTTATTATTTTTTCTCTTTTCACCTGCTTCAGCCCTAGTGGACTATATAGGCCTTGCACTTACTGTCTTGAAAAAAATAGACTCAGATTCTTCCACATTGTAAAGGTCCTCTCAAATTGGATGATACTGGAGGCTCTACCAAATATAAGAACCACTTTGAACATGTCTGATAACAATATTATTTTAAAAGATTACTTTCCTCAGGAATGCTGATGAAAATATGGTGTAATAATTCTTCCCAATATCACTGATCACCAATAATAATAAAGCTACTGAGGATGCTGCTGGTAATTTTAATTAAGCTAGTAATGACAATAAGAGCTGTGACTTATTGGAAAGCCAGAGACTACTACTTTTTTTTTTAAAGATTTTATTTATTTGACAGACAGAGATCACAAGTAGCAGAGACGCAGGTGGTGGGTGGGTGGGGGGCGGAGCAGGCTCCCTGCTGAGCAGAAAGCCCAATGCAGGGCTCCATCCCAGGACCCTGGGATCATGACCCGAGCTGAAGGCAGAGGCTTTATCCCACTGAGGCACCCAGGTGCCCCCAGAGACTACTTCTTTTTTTTTTTTTTTTTTTTCAGAGACTACTTCTAAGCATTTCAAATATGCCATCTTATTTTTATCTTCACAACGTGCTTCATTTGGAGATGAAGAAACCATGGTACCAAGAGATTAACATTTTGTCAAGGGGCATCCAGAGAGTTGTTTGTATCCTTGATGCCTGGTATATGGTAATTGTGTGTCAGTCAGGATATTGACAGGAAGGAGATAACATATCCAATGTATTTAATTAAGAAGAAACTATTAATAGCATTGTGGTCAGTGGTAAAGGAATCAGCTAAGGATGGTAAAACTCATAGCATCTAGAAAATATGGGAAATTATTAGCCATTGTAAACCCTGACAAGGAATGTCTTTGCAAAGTACAGAAAAACCTTGGTGCCTTAAAAGAGGGAACAACTAGTAGGCATTATAATCCTAGACAGCAGCTACAGCCAGAAACACAATGAAGCAAGGAGGGAGTCCAGGAAGGGGTGCTGGGATAAATATCCAGGTTTTTGCTGTCCTCTTATACTGTGCTCTCCTTTGTGTTCTTCCCTTGTCAAAACCACCTAGTGGCCAGAGGGTCAGGCAGCTCAGGTGAGGAGATCTTCAGATACCACTGCCAGGCACAAAACAGAGAAGAGAAGAATGGATCTGGCAGTATCTTCTTCACTTGTAATAGGAAGCTTACCTCTTCAATAGCTTACCTCTGAATCTCAGAATCCTACGAGCCACCATTTTGTCACTATTGTGTCAATAAAATCATTCTCACATGTGAAACCTAAGCTGTAATGTATACTTCCTAAATGACACATGAAATGGAGGAATTAATTGACTTCCAAGAAAGCTGCTATAGCCACCATTTCATGTATGGTTTTAAGGCCATGGATTATAATGACTTCCATTCCATGTCATTTTTACTCTCAGACAGCACTTCAGTTTCTTGATATTATTTACCTGATAGAATACCCAAAACTTTCCATATGATCCAAGTCCTTTGTGTTCCTGTGGTTATGGTTCTGTTAGCATTTCCTCTTGCCACTTGTCATAAAAATTACAAGGTTTTCTGGTGAATATCCTGGGCTCTGGAAATAGCTCTTCTTGTCCAAGTTGTGTAGTAGTAAAATGGTAAAGAGGATCAATCATGCTAATAAAATGAATTCATATCTGTCTATCCATTCCACAAGATAAGAAGCCCAACCATTGAGTAATGCATAGAATTGTTGAGTCACTATGTTGTACAGCTGAAACTAATATAGCATTGTATGTCAACTCTACTTCAATAAAAAACAAAGAAGCCCAAAATGTCCAAAGGGCACCCTCAGATTCCAATTTAACAGAAATATGAAGATTTTCCATTTCCTGACAAAGAACTTTTTCCTTAGGCAAAAGACCCCCAAAGCCGCAAGGTACATGAATTCACAGATAAAGGAGTCTCCTTTAGTTAATTAATAGGTAGAGTATGAGGGGAGCTACTTCCTCTTCACACCTCTAATCCCAGAGATGTATGATATGGCAATGCAGCAAAATCCTACATGTTGCAACTTCATTGAAGTCATGTATCCTTTGGACAGTACTTGAGTTTCACAGTGTTGTTTCCCAAATGAGGCAATAACTGAATTTTCAGAAGTTCATTTCATCATTCTATCAAGCCAGATAATTCTGGGAAATGGGGCATTGTGGTAAGACAAACAGATTTCATGGACATGAGTCTGTGGCCATATTCTCTTCCCCATGAAATTAGTTCCTTGGTCTGACATGATGCTATGTGGATACTATAATGAAAAATAAGATATTCTGTAAGTCCAAAAATAGTATTGCTGACATAAGCATTGCAAACAGGAAAGACAAAGCCATATCCAGAACATGAATCTATTCTCATGATGAAAATGATTAGGAGAATCATTCTGCCAGCGGCTGGCTGGTCCTTTTGTGGGAATGGTGCCATGTGAGGAACTCAGCACCAGTCACTACTATTGACTCATTAATAGTCAGCAATGGTGGCATTCAAATCACACATATAAAAGAAAATACATATTTTGGGGTCTAAGAATGAACTCCATCCCTACTGCAATTAATGCTCTGTACTTTGACCTACTGAATAAATGGAATGGTTATGGGAAAAACTGACTGACATGCTCAGGATGGATCCTTGTATTCATGATTATCAAGAAATCCCTCTGTAATGGAAGCTCTCAGGAAGACATTTACATAGATGTTAAATATCATTTTTTCTTCCTAGTTTGTTGTGTACATCCACTTATTTCTTCTCTGGACTTCCTGATCACTAATCTTTGAAGCTTGTTCTTCCTAATTCCCTGATAAGCTGATTAACTTCTCAGTCTCTGTCTATGAATGAGTGTGGATCTATACCTCTAATCATCCCTTTCATAAAAGGGGAGAATCAGATGTATTGTTTGAAGAGCTGTCCAGGGGAAGAATTTTCCTCTATCATTGTCTTTCAGAGCCACCCTTTGAGTGGACCTCTAACACAACAGCCACTTACCTGTTCTGGTGACATTATACCATGAAGATCCATCTGTTAACTAGGCTTGTGTTTTTTCCTTCTGTGTTAACTTGTTATAAAGGCCACTGGTGCAGTTGAAGAGGAGAAAGTAAAGCAGGCAGTGCTGTTCTCTTCTGTTCTTCTTGGTAATAGCTCTGATCTTTTACCATAAAATGTACGTTGTTTTGTTACTATAAGAGTGGGAACTCCTAGGAGACTGGAGAAGACATTTTAACATAAAAGGGGGCTTATCTGTGAAAGTCTTTATGAATGTTTCTTTATGCCTCATAAGGGAAATAAGAATTCCTTTGTTACTAAAATCCATATTAGCCTTTGAATTCATTATATTATTTCAAAGTTTTATAAAGGTTAGAAATAGACAGTGAACCTCAGAAACATAATAGAGATCACAGCCCTGAAAGTATCAATGCTCTATTTTTACTAATATATGAGAAGAGCTAGACATAGATATAGGTAATAGCACTGAGAGGACAGTGAGTCCAACGAGGTAAACTTTTCCCCAATCAGGAGTTTGGAAACACAATATTCTGAAAAATGACTTTGTACTTCTAGTGGATGCGTGGGCTAAGCAGACCTAATATTGATTGGATCTTCATTGTCATGGACTTCCAATGATTCTTTAGAAATGCTCATGACTTCTACAGAGGCTCAACGAGGTCATTTTTATAACTGATATTTAAAATTATTTATGATCCTGAATAAAGCATTTTAATAAAAATTTAAACAAGGTTATTTGAATATAGATTTAAAGAGTTGAACACAAAATCAAACTTATTCTGGAAGGCAGCTATGCTCACCACTATACCACCAACGCAAATCAAACTTATTCTGTGCATTGCAAAAAGTGGTGAGATATAAGAGCACTTAATTGTATTGTTAGTGCATTTTCAAAAACCTTATTTAAATGTCCATATGGAAAATATCATGTCCAGAATACACTCCAACCTTCTTTACTGAGTGGAAATGTAGTGGTTAAAATTTCGATCATTATAAAAATTCATCAAAATCAAAAGCTTCTGCACAGCAAAGGAAACAGTCAAGAAAACAAAGAGGCAACCCACGGAATGGGAGAAGATATTTGCAAATGACAGTATAGACAAAAGGTTGATATCCAGAATCTATAAAGAACTCCTCAAACTCAACACACACAAAACAGATAAGCATATCAAAAAATGGGCAGAAGATATGAACAGACACTTCTCCAATGAAGACATACAAATGGCTATCAGACACATGAAAAAATGTTCATCATCACCAGCCATCAGGGAGATACAAATTAAAACCACATTGAGGGGCGCCTGGGTGGCTCAGTGGGTTAAGCCGCTGCCTTCGGCTCAGGTCATGATCTCAGGGTCCTGGGATCGAGTCCCGCATCGGGCTCTCTGCTCAGCAGGGAGCCTGCTTCCCTCTCTCTCTCTGCCTGCCTCTCTGCCTACTTGCGATCTCTCTCTCTCTCTCTGCCAAATAAATAAATAAAATCTTTAAAAAAAAAAACAAAAAAACCAAACCACATTGAGATACCACCTTACACCAGTTAGAATGGCCAAAATTAGCAAGACAGGAGACAACATGTGCTGGAGCGGATGTGGAGAAAGGGGAACCCTCTTACACTGTTGGAGGGGATGCAAGTTGGTGCAGTCTCTTTGGAGAACAGTGTGGAGATTCCTCAAGAAATTAAAAATAGAGGTTCCCTATGACCCTGCCCTTGCACTACTGGGTATTTACCCCAAAGATACAGATGTAGGGAAAAGAAGGGCCATCTGTACCCCAATGTTTATAGCAGCAATGGCCACGGTCGCCAAACTGTGGAAAGAACCAAGATGCCCTTCAATGGACGAATGGATAAGGAAGATGTGGTCCATATACACTATGGAGTATTATGCCTCCATCAGAAAGGATGAATACCCAACTTTTGTAGCAACATGGACGAGACTCGAAGAGATTATGCTGAGTGAAATAAGTCAAGCAGAGAGAGTCAATTATCATATGGTTTCATTTATTTGTGGAGCATAACAAATAGCATGGAGGACAAGGGGAGATGGAGAGGAGAAGGGAGTTGAAGGACATTGGAAGGGGAGGTGAACCATCAGAGACTATGGACTCTGAAAAACAATCTGAGGGTTTTGAAGGGGCGGGGGGTGGGAGTTGGGGGAACCAGGTGGTGGGTATTGGAGAGGGCATGGATTGCATGGAGCACTGGGTGTGGTGCAAAAACAATGAATACTGTTATGCTGAAAATAAATTTAAAAAATTATAAAAATTATAATTTTAATAAAAATAAAAATTATAATTATAAATAATATAGTATTTATATATTATTATATAATTTATTATATAATTATATATTATATAATATACATATATTATAATATATTGTTTATAATTATATTTTAATTTTTATTAAATATATATTTAATATATTATATAAAATATAATATAATAATATGGTTATAAATATAAAAATTATAATTATAATTATAATAAAAATTATAAAAATCATATGACTCTTCATGAGCATAACACTACATTATAATACTGTAGAAAGTATTTATATTTTCACCTGCAGGAGAATTTTAGTAAGCTACATACCCATTTGGCTCAAATGTCTGAATTTCATTTCTGGCAATATTTCTATCATTCGTTATGAGCTACCAGAGACCCAGGACTATGTTGGTTCTAAACTTGCACTCTACTTTTCTGGAAATAGACATCCAGCAACTATGATCACAGTGATGTTTTACTCAGTGACTTCATTTCACGAGTGAGACTAAACTGCTAATGAGACCAAGTTCAGACCATATCATCTTATCTGCCCTTTTTAGCTAAAAAGAACTCTTGATAGTAAGAAAGGAAATGCATGAGTATGTATGTATGTATGTACCATTCACCAATGAATTTGTCCAACAAGCATTTACCGTACATCTATTATTTTTGAGAAGAATTATAACATAGTATATTCACATTGGTGACTGTGGAATTTCAGTTTGGAGGAAATTAGGGATAATAACATGGTGGAGACAGTGCTGCATGTCTTTCTGTAAGTAAACTTTTTATGGGAACAACAGAAATTATCCTAAATCTCTAGCACAACAACTCCCTATTTATAATTTGCTGCACATCAGTTAAGATTAACTACACTACATAGCATTGTCAGTAATGGGGTCTATATTGTAATAGAGCTCAAGTTTCCCTCTAAGCTCTATTAACCCAATCACACATCCAAGAAATACAATATATTGTATGTTTATAATCTGTTTTTATAAACATAAATTTATTCCTGTGTGGAAAGCTCCCCAGCATGTGAATTCAATTTCTAGTGCAATTTGGAGTTCAAAACTTTTCTTTATGAAAATTGTATTTGCAGTTTTTCTATCTTTCTTGACTAAGTTATATTGAAAAAAAATGAACCATTTCTGGGTACCTCAATGTCATTGTCATGAATATTAGTTAGCCATGCTCCAAAAGAATAATGGTCCCAGTAATTACATGCTTCCCAAGGAAAAGCTCTGAATTACGGTTTTACTGCCTCCATTGTCTTCTATATCATTAGTTCAATTTTTTTTTCTTTTCTTTTTTTTTTTTTTTCTTTTTAATATTGTGAATCTCTATCTGGCCATTCTGCCTGTAGTCTGTACCTCTTAAAACACTTAAAATTTCTGGTGAAGAAGCAAAAGCATGCGTTTTGGCATTGAGCAGCATAACCATTAAGAGTATGGCCTTGAGCAATGCGCTCAAATTCCTGAAATTCACTTTCTCACTTTTTTTTTAAGTTTCTTAACCTTTTTCACAATCAGTTTATTCATCTCTTAAAGATAATTATAAAACAAAACTTAATATCATGGGACATTTTTGGGGATAAAATGAAATAACAGATATTAGCACATCTTGACTATGCTTGTGACATGGTAAAAAGTAAACAGCAGCTGACATTGATATTATCATATTGAGACAACATATTTAAACTCCTTGGTACGGAGTAAGTGCTCAATAACTATTAGTTTTTTCTCTTTTTTTCTCAAAAAAGACTAAAAACAATTTACCTGAGAATGAGTTCTCTTTTGTGTATGTGGAATAAAGTACATGAGTTTTGTAATTCTCTTTTCCTTACTCCTTTGGAGCCATCTTTACTTATTTCTGGGTTCAAAGTTGTGCTTCTATAGTTTAGATGTCTGGACATCTTCCTATAAGGCAATGGTGCTACTACATTTTATACCTAAGGAAACCAAAGAGTATAATTATCTGCCTCACTTTCCACTGCAGGTCAAGATTTAGTTAATTGACTCCAGTTCATTTTGCCCAGGGCACCTCCTCTGAGACAGATACCATGGTCACTAGTATTAGCTGATAGGAACTGTGGTTCTGTAGAGAGAAAAGAGGGATGAGGCTCTCCCAGTCATAGAATTCCCAGTGACCACGAAACAGCCACTGGCTGGTAATAACTTCCTCTCCCCTCTGACTTGGAATGGATTGCAGGCACTGACCTAGAGGGGAAAGGCTTCATCTCCCAACATCAGCCAATCTCATCTCATTGCAAGGGAAAGGCCCCTCGAGACGTGCTCCTATCCATCATGTGGACAGCTTTGGCCAAAGTGCCCACTACATCACTGGCTTTAATAAAAAGTTGCTGGAGGCTGCAGTACTAGTGACAGATGTAAACTGCAGCATGGCCAGAGCCTACGAATTCTCCCAAGTTGGAAGTACACTTGAGGAGGAAGAGGAAGAAAAGGAAAGAGAAGACAAAAAGAGGAGTGAAAAATGGTAAGGTAACCACTTCTGAATATCCACTGAAAGTGAATTTAATAAATTGAACTAGAATCTAAAGGAGAAGGCTTTAAAAATCCTGAGAAGAGAAATGACAAAAGTATACAAAAGATACAATAAAGAAAGTAAATCAAGAAATCACAAAAACTTCCTATTAAATTCAAGAATGCCAGAATTAAGGGAGCAATTGGGTACCCTAAAATTTGAAAGCAATATAAATGCAGAAAAAAATTTTGAAAAAGTAGTAACTTTGAAATTTGACCAATTTGTAAACTTAAATATTTCTTAATGCATTTATAGAACTTCACTGTTGTGCATGTAGTAGCTTTTGAATAAAGTTTTGTTGAGTTAATGACTTACCAATTAGTCAAATGTCCATAAAAATGACAATCATTACTGTTCAAAGACTTGGCCAAGTCTCAAGAGGTCAGTTTAAAATGTTTCACACCTGAAGATTTCTTCACATCTTCTAATTGATTTAATGTCACTATTTTCAGTAGCATAAATAACCCAGAAGTTTCTCATGAAGTATGTAACCTTGAAAACTACAAATTCCTCTTAAGACACAACATGCTTATAGATTCAGATATCTATGATATAGCCAAACTAAATACAAGTATGCATTGCATGTTATGATACATGGGTCAGATTGGAGTCCACGAGTGTGCAAAATCCTTTCTTTACTGGCACATCCTAGGATGGGAGTAGATCAGTATGGGAGTTACAGGAGACCTAGCAAACCTCAATTCTTGGACTCTTGGACTCATGGAAGTCCTGTGTAGAATATTCTAATAGTGAAGGACATCCCCACATATCTTATTACATGAAACTGTACATATGCAGTAGAGCAATAATCATTACCTTTGGTTCTTTTTGCAGATATTGAGCAGATATGCTAGGCAAAAGGAATATAAATATGGAATTATTCACTGTTGGATCCTTGGCACTAGAATACTGCCTGGGCCACCATAGGTGCCTTATAAATATTTATTAAGTAAATGATTAAGACAATCCTTATCTTCAAAACTATAATATAATGTGGAATCTGATGTAATTATAGTTGTACAGTGCAATAAAGATGCTAAAGTGTGTTTTTAAAAGTTTTCTCTAGCCTATATAAACTTTCTGCTAAAACTTTACCTCCAGATAGTCTAACAATAACCTAAAACTTGTTAATTATCTCAGTCACTTCCGGCCTAATCAGTTTCTTTCAGATAAGGAACGTCAATGAGATAGTGGGCTTCTTTCTGCATCCTAGAACAAAGAATGGTGCCTATTATGCTTTAGATTCTTAATACATGTTACTTGAATGAATCAATGTGTCAGTGAATGAATCAATAAATGAATACATAAAATTCAGCTTCTTTTGGAACTTTGCTCAGTTTTTATATAATTTTCTTTTTCTTTTCCAACTCCTCCCCTAGATATCATCCAGGTATACAGGACAGGGATCCAAGCTTTTGTCACAACTTTGGAGTCTGTGACCCAAACCTAAGGTCCATTATTTCAGTTAAGTGAGGGCCTCCTAATCTTATCTCACTACCTGTGTGCAATCTCTATCTTAGCTGCAAAGTACTCTGACTCCCAGATTTAACTTCTATTCATATCCTAACCTAACTGCCTTACATGGAAGTCTATTTTTCTTCTTGCCATGTTTGCACCATGTATCCTTTTGTGTCAGTATCCTTCTGTGTCCTCTCTGAGATGTGCGGGGAACTGTAGATCCCTTCTATATCACATAGGAGCCAAAAAAGTTTCAGGACATTAAATACTTCTTTCTCAGCCTAACCATATTCTGCTGCTAGTTTTTATTTGTTGAGATAGTTCTGTACTGGCAAGACCCCTTGCACCATGTTTTTCACCCTGAATTCCAAGTAAGGAATGGGGAAAAAACCCTCCCTCCTGCAACTTTTAATGATACAAGATAATTAACAAGAAGGAAAAATCATCCTTTAAAAGCCTGACTCATGAAAACCAATTCATGAAGAAATGAATTTGCCAAATACACCAAATGGAGAAACTGATTTTAACAAACTATAACACATATATTTTATCATCTTTAATGAAGCTTTGAATGGCACTTACTATTTCCTCAAATGTTGGGGCACCTGGGAGGTTCAGTGGGTTAAGCCTCTGCCTTTGGCTCAGGTTATGGTCTCAGGTCCTGAGATCTCAGGTCCCTGGCATCGGGCTCTCTGCTCAGTGGGAGCCTGCTTCCCCCTCTCTCTCTCTGCCTGCCTCTCTACCACTTGTGATCTCTCTCTCTGTCAAATAAATAAATAAAATCTTAAAAAAAAAAAAATATATATATATATATATATATATATATTTCCTCAAGTGTTAATTCTCAACGCTGTTACCATTCCCTAAAATTTTTAATAGAATTATGCTCAACTTTTAAATTTTTATTTGATTACATTTAAGTTGATTTAAACATTTGATTTAAATATTTAATATCAGCATTTAAATTCAAAATTATAAGAATGTGGTATGAAAATTGAATAAAATTTGGTGCACATGGGTACTTCAGTTTGTTAAGCATCTGCCTTTGGCTCAGGTCATGATCTCAGGGTCCTGGGACTGAGCTTGGCATCGCATCTGGCTCCCTGCTCAGCAGGGAGTCTGCTTCCTCCCTCTCCCTCTGGTTCACTCTCTCTCTCAAATAAATAAATAGAATCTTTAAAAAAATTTAAAAACTTAAAAAAATAGAATCAAATTCAAAATGACTTTTTCTAGTGGCTTAAATATATGTTTTTGCTATTAATGAATTAACAGCAGAGGTATTAAAAATGATATAAACCCATACAAAAATGACATGAGAGGAGATGATAACAGATGAGAGACATAAATATAAATTAGGAAGGTAGAGTATGGCGCTTGGGTTGGCAATCAGTTAAGAGGCTAAAAAATATAAGTATTAAGTGAGAAGCTATTTCTTGAATGATGAAATCTCACTGTAAACAAAGCAGGTTCAGAATTTATATGTTCAAAGCTACAAAATGCTGAAAAAAGAAATAACCTAAATAAATGTAGAAAAATAAATAAACAAATAAATAAATAGAAAGACTACTGTGTTCATGGACTGGAAGACTTAGCACAGTAAAGATACTGATTCTTCCCAAACTGATATAGAAGTTTAATTTAATTCCTACCAAAATTCCAGCAAAATTTTATAGATATAGGCAAGATATCTAAAATTTCTATGGAAAGACAAAGAAAATAGAACGTTAAATCAATTTGGAAAAAAATGAAGACTAAAGTGGGAGGAGTTAATCAATCTTTTCTCAATACTTACTATATAGCTACAATAATCAAGACTGTTGAGAAACTGCCACACTGATCAGTGGAACAGAAGAGAGAACCCAGAAAGCAAGTGAATAGCACAGATATACCTAACTGAATTTTGACAAGGTCCATAAGCAATTCAATGGAGGAAAGATAGCTTTTCAACAAATGGTACAGGAGCAAATGGAGATCCAAAGGCAGAAAAATAAAGGAACCTTGACATAAATGTCAATCATATACAAAAATTAATTAAAAATGGATGACAGCAAACACAAAACATAAAACAGTAAAATGTTTAGAAAATGTATAGTTAGAATCTAGGGCAAGCAAAGAGCTCTTAAATTTGATGCCAAAGGAAATATACATACCAGAAAAATTGATAAATTGTATTTAATTGAAATTAAAATATTTTGCTCTGTAAAGCATCCTAACAGGATGAAAAAGAAAGCTACAAAACTGGGAGAAAATATTTGTGAACCATATGACTGACAAAGGACTACTACAAAGACAGAGACTATTTTGTTGGTAGAAATATAAAATGTACAGCCACTCTGGAGAACAGTTTGGCAGCTTCTAAAACAAAACAAAAAATTAAAAACCATACATTGCCCAACAATTGCACTCTTGTAAGATAGGTGAAACTGTATATTGACCGAGAGAGGGGGAAAGAAAATATGTCAATATTTATAGTGGCTCTCTTTGCAAAACTCAAAAACTAGAAATAACCCAGATATCCTTCAACAAGTGAATGATTAAACAATCTATAAGTGTTGTAGCATGGAAAACTTCTTACAATAAAAAGGAATGAAGTCTTGATACACTCAACAACCTCAGTCTCCAAATAATTATACTGATTGGAAAAAGTCAATCCCCAAAGGAGAAATATTGTATGGTTTAATTTATGTAACATTATTAAAATGACAGAATTTTAGAAATGAGAATAAATTAGTAGTTGCCAGGGATAAGGTGGGAGGGTAAGTGGGTATGGCTATAAAAGGGACACATGAGGGAAGTTGTGCTGATGGAAATGTTCTGTACCTTGAATGTAACCAATGTCAATGTCCTGGTTGTGATTCTGTACAAGTTTTGCATTACCATTGAGGGAAACTGTGTAAAGGATGCACATGATCTCTCTGCAATTTTTCTTAAAACTGTATATGAATTTATAATTATCCCAAATTAAATTTTCTAATTGAAAAAATGAACAGAACTACAGTGACTTGTGGAACAGTATCACAATCTAAATTATGTAATGAGAGTCCTAACAAAGAGGAGAGGAAAAACTGGCAGAAGTTAAAAAATAAAATATTTGATGATAAATGAACTTCCAGACCCTACAGGTTTTTAATGTAAAACCTGCATGCCACCCCATTCCCCACACACATGCATGCACACTTAGGCACATCATAGTTAAACTGATTTATATCAAACATGAAGAGCTACCTTTAAAACTAGCCATATTACCTATAGATCACTAGCAATTATGATACTTTGCTTCTCATATAAAATAATGGAAAACACTAGACAATATAATGACACCTTTAAAGTACTGAAAGGGAGGGGGAAAAATAACTACCAACAAGAATCCTATCTGGAAAAAAACACAAATCTAAAAATAAATGAAAAATTAAAATTTTTTTATAGAAATGATGATAAGAGTACCCATTGCTGCAGACTTTTATTAACTAAATGAAAAAAGAAAGTTCATCACAAAATTATAATAAAACAATATAGTCTGTTAACTAAAAAGAAAAACAGAAGATAGAGACCCAAAAAAGAGGGTGGAGAGAGAGAGAGAAAGAAAAAAAGAAAGGAAAGCAAAAGGGAGAGGTAAAAAAGAATAGCAAAAGACATAAACCAAATAATATTAAGTGTGAGCAGACTAGATATTCCACTTAAAAGGCAGAGATCATCACACTGGATTAAAAAGCTGGGTTCAATTATGCAGTCTATAAGAGATGAAGATAGGTTGGAGATAAAAGAATAAAAACATATAGACAATGCAAATAGTAAACATAAGGAAGATGGAATGACTATATAAGACAAAATAACTGCTGGATGCATACTATAAACCGTGAAACTCATAATGAGAAAGGAAGTTCACTAGGAAGACAACACAATTAATATATTTATAACAAAAACCAAAGCTTCAAAATGCATAAATCAAAAAATAATGGGAGAAATAGACAAGCACATGATTGTCTATGGGGATATTAAAAAACATCTCTTGGGGTGCCTGGGTGGCTCAGTGGGTTAAAGCCTCTGCCTTCGGCTCAGGTCATGATCCCAGGGTCCTGGGATGGAGACCTGCATCAGGCTCTCTGCTCATCAGGGAGCTTGCTTCCTCCTCTCTCTCTGCCTGCCTCTCTGCCTACTTGTGATCTCTTTGTCAAATAAATTATTTAATTAAATCTTAAAAAAAAATCTCTTGGTAACTAGAAGAAAAGGTAAACAAAATATCAGTACAACAACACAAATAATGCATAAACTACAAAATATGTAAACTATACATAGATGTTTCACCAAAGTAAACCATATGCTGGTCAGGAAATAAGTCTTAATAACTTAAAAATATATTTAAAAATACTAACAGTATATTTTCCGAACCCAATGAATTTAATTAGAAACTAGTGACAATGTAAAATATGTATTTTAAAAAGTCCTAAAACTTTGGTAATTGAATTTAAAATAAACAATAATTCAAAGGACAATAGTAAGGACATTTTAAAAATATTTCAAACTCAATTACATAAACACAGCATAACAGTATGTGTGGTATTTTATAAAGAAATACTTAGAAGGAAATTTTTAGCATTAAATGAACACATGTAAATAAAAATGATTTTAAAATTAATAATTCTGGAACATTGAAAAGCAATAAAATAAGATAAAATGAAAAAAGTAAAATTAGTAACCTTATTTTTAGCTGATGAACCTAAAAATGGTAAGCAAATTAAAACTAAATTAAGTAAAAGTAAGGATATAATGAAGATAAGAACTGAACAGAAAATCATGAAATAGAAATCAAACAATAGATGACATTAGCAAAACTGAATCCAAAGTTGAGTTTTTAAACAGATTACTAAGAATAAAAAGATCAAGAATATACAACTAATTTCAAAAATTTTAAAAGAAAATGTTTATAGCAGCAATGTCCACAATAGCCAAACTATGGAAAGAACCTAGATGTCCATCAGCAGATGAATAAATAAAGAAGATGTGGTATATATACACAATGGAATACTATGCAGCCATCAAAAGAAACGAAATCTTGCCATTTGCGACAACATGGATGGAACTAGAGCGTATCATGCTTAGCGAAATAAGTCAAGCGGAGAAAGACAACTATCATATGATCTCCCTGATATGAGGAAGTGGTGATGCAACATGGGGGCTTAAGTGGGTAGGAGAAGAATCCATGAAACAAGATGGGATAGGGAGGGAGACAAACCATAAGTGACTCTTAATCTCACGAAACAAACTGTGGTTGCTGGGGGGAGGGGGGTTGGGAGAAGGGGGGTAGGGTTATGGACATTGGGGAGGGTATGTGCTTTTGAGTAAATTGGAAGGGGAGGTGAACCATGAGAGACTATGGACTCTGAAAAACAATCTGAGGGGTTTGAAGTGGCGGCGGGGGGGTGGGAGGTTGGGGTACAAGGTGGTGGGTATTATAGAGGGCACGGCTTGCATGGAGCACTGGGTGTGGTGAAAAAATAATGAATACTGTTTTTCTGAAAATAAGTAAATTGGAAAAAAAAGAAAATATCATAACAGATCCATCTGAAAACAAATTGATAATAAAAAATATTATAAGCAATTTTATGCCGTAGATAAAACAAATATTTTCCCTGAAAAACACAGCATTCCAAAAGTAACTCAGGTGGAAATGGAAAATTTGTTTGCATTAAATTTGTTATCAAACACGTCCCACAAAGAAAAGTACTGGCACAAATGGGTTCACTGGTGAATTCTATCAAACAAGAAAAATAGATATCCGTATTACATAAGCTCTTTTACAAAAGAGATGGAAGAAAGCCTTCACTTGTTTTGTGAGACCAGCATAATCCTGAGACAAATGCTGAGAATTATATTACTTGAAAGGAAATTAGAGACCATACTCCTCATGAACATAGGTATAAAAATCCTTAACAAAATATCAGCAATCTGAATCTAACAACAACAACAACAACAACAAACCATGGCCACAACATCTATCCCCAAAACTCTAGGTTTGTTCATTATTCAGAAAGTCATCAGTAGAACTCACAGTAGTAAGAGAATAAATGAGAAACTACTTCCATTACAACCCTTCTCTCAAGTTCTGAATGAGAACTGTAAATATGATAGGATTGAGCAGTAAGTCCCATACGTGAGCAGTCCACTTTGAGAGAGAAAGAGGCAGATCAGGTTTTTGGAGAGCTGGTCTGCCAGTATCTGGCCAAGAGAAAGTCCTAGGAGAAAAAAATACCTACCATGAATATTTAAAGGCTGGAAAACCCTGGAAGACTTTTCTTATTGTAATATGCATGTTATACAAGGTAGACTAATTGTGCCGGTAGAAGAGTGGGGATTACCCCCTTTTTTAGCTTTTCTTTCTATGACAGTGTAGCCTCTACACCAGCTGCCAGTTGAGGAGTCCGTGCCAATGGAGAAGTTTCCTCTGGTGAGGATTAAATTCAGAAAAGCATGAAATGCCTGATCTCTAAACTGGGTTTACTTCATAGACCCTGAAGAACTGAAACCATATCATCAAACATAAGCAGTTAAACAAGCAATAGAAAATAGAAACAAATGAACAAACCGTAAAACTGGATATAAAGTTACAGTGCTTTGGGTTTTGTGAAGACCGATTTACCTCATGGCTCATAACTCATTCACGGCTATTTAGAGTTCTCACAACCAAGATCTCAGTGTGCTTCATTAATTGGCATAAACCTCTCCTGCTTCAGAAAATTCAATAGTCCTTCACAGCCTTCTTCCAAGATCCAAGTCCTAACATTCAATATCTTTTGGGGAAAAAAAAATACCCTAAGCCCATGTTTCCATTATATTTCAGATAAAATTTTTCATGGCTTACAAAATCAAATGCTTAAGTGGAATAACTAGATAAAATAAAGGCAAACAGAGATAATTCAGCTTCTAGTCATAATAGAGTAACTGGGACCACACCAGCCCTCCTGCCATGAACAAACATAAAACTGGGCATAATACATGTCAATAGTTTTCAGGAATTGGACCACAGCTGGTAAAACTCTGTTATCCCTGGGGGAGGGAAACTTACTAGGTAAGTCCTATGATCACTCCAGCTTTCTACCTGGTGACAGTATCCTGACAGTGATATAGTGACCAGCAGGATGGGATCACTGAACTGTAAAAGCAAAGCTGAGTTTAGGACTGCTGCAGTGGCTGGACTTTGGGGGCCATTTCCTTTCCATGGCAAAGGAAAAAGGGAGATGCATGGGGGAAGGCAGAAGTTTAATAGAAGTCTCCCCAATAAATGTCTGACTGGGGGCTGGGCTGCACCTGTGTGGGGTTAAAACTACAGAAGATGACCGCTGGGTGTTATACAACTAATAAAATCATTGAACACTACATCAAAAACAAATGATGTTGGCTAATTGAATTTAAATAACAGGCAAACAAACAAACAAAAAGACTACATGAGAAATAGCAGAAAGAAGCTCTGGATTTGACAATAGGCAAAGGAATCAGAGGCCAAGAAATACTGTAAGACTTTGAATTTTGGCTTTTCCAGAGAAATATTTTAATATCCTAGGCATTTACCTGCAAACTGAAAATTCACACCTTAGGAGTAAATTCTATACACCAAAGTGGAGCCTATTCTAGAATGGTCCTAATATAGCTTAAAACCAAACATTAATATGATCCACACAAAGGACTGCTTGAAAATAATGAGCCAGAAACCAAATCACCTGATAGAAAAGAATAAACACTCTTTAGATAAAGAAAACAAAATCCAGAGTCCCCAAATTGTATAAGCCATGATATCCAGTATAAAATGAAAAATTATGAAATATGCAAGGAAACAGAAATATGTGAACCAGAGTTGGGAGGGGGGGAAGGCTGTCAATGAATAGCAATCCCAAGCAGTCAGCTGTCTCAAATATTGTATTTTGTAGACCATGACTGTAAAGAGTTATTAGAATGATTATCTAGGACTTAAAGGCAAATCTGGCATTAATGAATGGACACACAGGAAATCTTACAGAGAAGTGAAAAGTATAAAAAGAACTATATGATAAAAGGCAATACCTAAAATGAAGAATTCAGTTTATGGTATAATAGGTTGGAGATATCATAAGAATAGGACAGCAAATTTGAAGACAGATCAATAGAAATTATTCATTCTAAAGATGAAAGAAAAAAATTAAAGTCACCTGAGTTTCCCAAACAGGTGGTATAATACCAAACAAACTAACATGTGTAATTGAAGCTCCAAAAGGAAAAGAAGGAGACTGGAACTAAAAAAAAACACATATAACAAAATTATAGCTGAATTTTTTTTCTGAATTTGATAAACATAATGACTTCTAAGTCCAAGACATGAAGCTGGATAAATGTAGAGAAAATCACACCGAGACCCATCATGATCAAACTACTGGTGACCAGTAATAAAGAAAAAGTCTTGACAGCAGTATATGAAAAGAAAAGACTCATTACTAATAGGGGCATATAATATGAATTATGGTTCACTTTTTATCTGAAATAGATAGCCAGAATTAGATAAAATTTTATTTTTGAAGAGGAAAAAAAAGAAAAGGTAACTGTTTTCTTAGAATTGCTTACCCAGGAAAAAATGGTCTTAAAGAGCAAGAGTGAGGGCACCTGGGTCTCAGTTGTTAAGCGACTGCCTTCAGCTCAGGTCATGATCCTGGAGCCCAGGGATTGAGTCCTGCACTGGGTTCCCTTCTCAGCAGGGAGTCTGCTTCTCCCTCTGACCCTCTCCCCTCTCGTGTTCTCTCTCTCATTCTCTCTCTCTCTCAAGTAAATAAATAAACTCTAAAAAAAAGGTATTTGTTGTTAGCAGACATGTACTACAGAAAAGGTAACAAATGTTCTTTAGGCTGAATAAAAATGATACCAAATGGAATTTCTCACCTATGTATAGGAGAGAGAGAAGAGCACCAAAAATACAAGGTATGAAAATAAATACAAATGCTTTTATTTTATTTCTCACAATTTCCTAAAAATACGTAGAGCAAAAATAATGACACTGTAAAGGTGGTGTTTATAGCTTATGTAGAAGTAAATAATATGACATCAAGAGCATTAAGGGGTACTTGTTAAGGGGGGGCAGGTAAATGGAAACTTACTGTAATACGATTATTACATTCATGACATGAGATGTTGCAAATGGCATGTGGCAAGTGGAAAGTGTTAAGTATGAATCGGTAGGATATCAACTATAAATAGCCTTTACAAATGAATGATGCATATTTTGACCACTAGAATTTGGGCCGACAAACTACTACCCACAGTCCAAATATGGCTTGCTCTCCATTTTAGTATGGTCCATGAGCAAAGAATGATATTTTAAAATTTTTTAAATGGTCAGAAAATAAACCAGGAAACAAATAAAAGGAATGTACAACAGAGACCATATGCAGCCTCCAGAAAACTAAAATATTTATTACCTGGCCCTTTGAAGAAAAAGTTTGCCAACCTATGATCTAGAATTAAAAACCAGCTAAAAATTCAGCAGAAGAAAAAAAACTAAATACTAATAGAAAATCACTTAACCATAAAGAATTAACCAAGAATTAATTAGCCAAAAAGAAATCAGTAAATGAGTAAAACAATGACAACACACACACACACACACACACACACACAGAAGGGACATATTGACATAAATTCAAATATATTAATAAGCACATTAAATGTAAGTATACTAAACACTCTAATGAAAAGGCAGAGACAGATCTACTGATAAAAATGCAAGACCCAGTTACATGCTATCTATAAGAAACTTATTTTAAATGTAAAGACCCAAATGTATGTTAAAAGAGAAAAAAATGAAAAAATATATACCATGAAAATAATGATCATAATAAAGTTGGTACAGTTAAATTAATATCAAAGTAAACTACAAAACAGACTCTTAGTAGAAATAAGAAGGGATATTTCATAATGATACATGGGACAATTCATCAGAAGCAACTAGCAATCACAATGTATATGTAATACACAGGGATTTGGATTTGGACGCAAAGATATTTTGGATACAAAGCAAACCAAAGAAGTCACACTTGTGGGTCCAATTCAGGCCACTACTGACTTCTGAGGTCTAGTTACACTGGGATCATTATTCTTTCACTTTAGTTTATAGATCTCAGAGTTGTTTTGTTTTTTTTTTTTTCCTTCTGGAAAACAATCCCTTTTGGACTACCTGAAGGACCACTCTCATTTAGCTGGTGCCAGTCAAAATTCTCAAGATTTATAAGGGAATAAGTGATTCAGTTATGTGGCTTCCCCTAACCCTGACATTTTTGGTAGAATATTTTCAAATAATATAGAAAAGTATAAAGAATAGTACAATAGGCAGACATATCTACCCTTGAATTATATAGTTATTAATACTTGGCCATATCTGCGTTTTTTCTCTCTCTTTAAAAATAATGTTAACAATGTTTATTCTTCCGATCCAAGAGCATGGAATGGTCTTCCATCTTTTTGTGTCTTCTTCAATTTCTTTCATGAGTGTTCTATAGTTCCTCAAGTATAGATCCTTTACCTCTTTAGTTAGGTTTATTCCCAGGTATCTTATGGTTCTTGGTGCTATAGTAAATGGAATCGATTCTCTAATTTCCCTTTCTGTATTTTCATTGTTAGTGTATAAGAAAGCCACTGATTTCTGCACATTGACTTTGTATCCTGCCACGCTGCTGAATTGCTGTATGAGTTCTAGTGGTTTGGGAGTGGAGTCTTTTGGGTTTTCCATATAAAGAATCATGTCATCTGCGAAAAGAGAGAGTTTGACTTCTTCATTACCAATTTGGATACCTTTTATTTCTCTCTGTTGTCTGATTGCTGTTGCTAGGACTTCTAATACTATGTTGAACAAGAGTGGTGAAAGTGGGCATTCTTGTCTTGTTCCTGATCTCAACGGGAAGGCTGCAAGCTTTTTCCCATTGAGGATGATATTTGCTGTGGGTCTTTCATAGATAGATTTGATGAGGTTCAGGAATGTTCCCTCTATCCCTATACTTTGAAGCGTTTTAATCAGGAACGGATGTTGGATTTTGTCAAATGCTTTTTCTGCATCAATTGAGAGGACCATGTGGTTCTTCTCTCTTCTCATATTAATTTGTTGTATCACATTGATTGATTTACGAATGTTGAACCATCCTTGTAGCCCAGGGATGAATCCCACCTGATCATGGTGGATAATCTTTTTAATGTGTTGTTGGATCCTGTTGGCTAGGATCTTGTTGAGAATCTTAGCATCCATATTCATCAGTGATATTGGTCTGAAATTCTCCTTTTTGGTATGGTCCTTGCCTGGTTTGGGGATCAGGGTAATGCTGGCTTCATAGAAAGAGTCTGGAAGTTTTCCTTCTGCTTCAATTTTTTGAAACAGCTTCAGGAGAATAGGTGTTATTTCTTCTTGGAAGGTTTGGTAGAATTCCCCAGGGAATCTGTCAGGTCCTGGGCTCTTGTTTTTTGGGAGATTTTTGATCACTGCTTCAATCTCGTTATTAGATATTGGTCTATTCAGGTTGTCGATTTTCTCTTGGATCGGAAGAATAAACATTGTTAAAATGTCTATACTGCCTAGAGCAATCTATACTTTTAATGCCATTCCGATCAAAATTCCACCGGCATTCTTCAAAGAGCTGGAGCAAATAATCCTAAAATTTGTATGGAATCAGAAGAGACCCCGAATCGCTAAGGAAATGTTGAAAAACAAAAATAAAGCTGGCGGCATCACCTTACCTGATTTCAAGCTTTATTACAAAGCTGTGATCACCAAGACAGCATGGTACTGGCATAAAAACAGACACATAGACCAGTGGAACAGAGTAGAGAGCCCTGATATGGACCCTCAACTCTATGGTCAATTAATCTTTGACAAAACAGGAAAAAATATACAGTGGAAAAAAGTCTCTTCAATACATGGTGCTGGGAAAACTGGACAGCTATATGTAGAAGAATGAAACTCGACCATTCTCTTACACCGTACACAAAGATCAACTCAAAATGGATAAAAGACCTCAACGTGAGACAGGAATCCATCAGAATCTTAGAGGAGAACATAGGCAGTAATCTCTTCGATATCAGCCACAGCAACTTCTTTCAAGATACGTCTCCAAAGGCAAAGGAAACAAAAGCGAAAATAAACTTCTGGGACTTCATCAAAATCAAAAGCTTCTGCACAGCAAAGGAAACAGTCAAAAAAACAAAGAGGCAACCCACGGAATGGGAGAAGATATTTGCAAATGACAGTACAGACAAAAGGTTGATATCCAGGATCTATAATGAACTCCTCAAACTCAACCCACACGAAACAGACAAACACATCAAAAAATGGGCAGAAGATATGAACAGACACTTCTCCAATCAAGAAATACAAATGGCTATCAGACACATGAAAAAATGCTCATCATCATTAGCCCTCAGGGAGATTCAAATTAAAACCACATTGAGATATCACCTTACACCAGTTAGAATGGCCAAAATTAACAAAACAGGAAACAACATGTGTTGGAGAGGATGTGGAGAAAGGGGAACCCTCTTACACTGTTGGTGGGAATGCAAGTTGGTGCAGCCTCTTTGGAGAACAGTGTGGAGATTCCTCAAGAAATTAAAAATAGAGCTTCCCTACGACCCTGCAATTGCACTCCTGGGTATTTACCCCAAAGATACAGATGTCGTGAAAAGAAGGGCCATCTGTACCCCAATGTTTATAGCAGCAATGGCCACAGTCGCCAAACTATGGAAAGAACCAAGATGCCCTTCAACGGATGAATGGATAAGGAAGATGTGGTCCATATACACTATGGAGTATTATGCCTCCCTCAGAAAGGACGAATATCCAACTTTTGTAGCAACATGGACGGGACTGGAAGAGATTATGCTGAGTGAAATCAGTCAAGCAGAGAGAGTCAATTATCATATGGTTTCACTCATTTGTGGAGCATAACCAATAGCATGGAGGACAAGGGGCGTTAGAGAGTAGTAGGGAATTTGGGTAAATTGGAAGGGGAGGTGAACCATGAGAGACTATGGACTCTGAAAAACAGTCTGAGGGGTTTGAAGTGGCGGGGGGGTGGGAGGTTGGGGTACAAGGTGGTGGGTATTATAGAGGGCACAGCTTGCATGGAGCACTGGGTGTGGTGAAAAAATGAATACTGTTTTTCTGAAAATAAATAAATTGGGAAAAAAAAATAATGTTAAAATACATTTCCGAAATCCTAATACTCTACTAACAAATATTTCAGCATGCCTCTACAAAAACCAAAGACATTCTCCTAGAAATCATAATGTCATAATCACTTAATAAAACTAATGATAATATCCTCATTATTATAGTCTAAGAGTTCATATTCAGATTTCCCCTTCCATCCCCCAAATATCTTTTTTGAAATAGCTGTCTCTCTCTTTTTCAGTTTGTCAAATCAGGACAAGTCAAGAGCTAGCTGATCAATCAGATTTTAAAAAATAGATTACAACTTGTATCTATTTAAACCACTTAACATTACTGTTACACATGATATATTACAATATAAAAGAGAATCAGGAGACTTGAAGCCAAATGAAAGTAGGATGTGGGTAGATGCAAGGAGAGACAGGAAGTAACACTGACAATGAAATGTAAGCCCCTACAGGAAGATGTGATACTAGAGTCCCAGCATCCATAACTGGAAATAATACAACTGCAAAACTGGTCTAAGAATAGAATCATTCACAAATACATATTCCATGAAAGTAGCACCAAGGTTACATGTGTAACTGTTTCTCACTTTATTGTCAAGTATCTGAATCTTTCTGAATGAGGACAGACATTTTTATAGCACTTTCTGTTTAGCATTGGACATCTGAAGTGGCACGTAATACAAAAAAGGAGACTGTTGGCTATAAATTGTGTTTTGCAAAGCAAAAGCTGCATAATAATGAATATTGAGGGTTTTTTTTTTTCCCTTTCCTATTTTCATTTTTCTTCTTTGCTCAAGAAAAAAAAAAAAATCATTCTGGGAATGCATTAGAAGTCAATGACAAAGTAACAGAAAATGCTGACATGTGGAAATCCCTTCACAGCAAATGAATCTAATTTCTCATGTTCTTAGCCAGTTTTAACCTTAGGCTGGGTCTGGACAGGAGAGCTTCCAAGGGCCCATTCTACCTGCAAGCACCTTTGGAGTAGAGAAGGTACATAGCTATGAGAGTAGTCCCCATAACAATTATTTTATTCAGTTTCCTCACTTGGAAATCCTGTCTCAGAGAGGTAGAATGGCAAGGTCACCTCAGCACTTGGGGTAGAGTATAGCTAAGAAACTGCTGACTTACTACACAGTTCAGTTTTTGGATTCCATTCCTGAAGGCTAGAATTGGGACTTCAGAGACTTATCAATTTAGTTGATAAGCTAAATTCAAACCTAAAGCCCTTTACATAAAGGAACCTGTCAAAACAAACCAATAAGCCAAAAACCCAGAGTAAGGACCTACATTTTGAAAACAGAATCACAGTGATGCCACCTTGGCACTCACAAGTACAGAAACACAAAACAGATCAAAGAGTTGGTCCTGGCCTTCTCTGTAACCTCAGAGATGCCAACACAAAAGTCTCTTAGAGCCAAGGCCCCCCTAGGAGACAAACAGAACTGCTAAAGTACCTTGAAGCAGGCAAATGTCTTGATGAAGATGAAAATTAATATCCAGTCATATCTGATGGGGAATTGAGGACATTCCCCTATTGCATTCAAAGGAGTTGGGAACTGAGGCACAGACTTTCTTGACCTGGAAGAGACAAGAAAAGGTGTTGAAAGTATCTAACAGATTAGAAAACCAAATCTTTCAGTCTGATGAATGTTTTCAAACCACCATGAGCTGTAATTCATTAAATATATACCCAAATCATTCATTTACTGAAATCCACTAATTTTACACACAAAGGGCCATTCATACCATCAAAATCTTTCACCTAAATTACCATACCTAAGTTCCTATTTCCTACTGCATCACAAATCAAAACCAACAAATTAAGATATAGGACAGTGCCTCGATATTGATAAAGAGTTATAAGTGAGAGCAGGCAGCCCTATACATTTGAGTAACTCTTGTGGTCATCACAGCACTACAACATAATATATAATTTATGTTCTTTCTTTCTTTCTATTTTTTTAACACTTACTTTTTTTTTAAGATTATTTATTTATTTTTTTGTCAGAGAAAGAGCGAGGGAGCACAGGCAGACAGAGTGGCAGGCAGAGGCAGAGAGAGAAGCAGGTTCCCTGCTGAGCAAAGAGCCCGGTGTGGGACTCGATCCCAGGACGCTGGGATCATGACCTGAGCCGAAGGCAGCTGCTTAACCAACTAAGCCACCCAGGCGTCCCTATGCTCTTTATTTAAAAACAATTTTCATGGTGGTAAAATTTTTCTTACACTGCCAGACATGGAATACAAATGTAAATATCAGTGAGTTGTGGTAATTGTATAAATCCATACAACCAGCACCACATCAAGATAGGGGAATAGTTGATGGGTAAACTTTGCATTGATTCCTATCACCTCAGATTAGTTTAGCCTGTTCATGAACTTCATATGAAAAAAATCACATGTATCTATTCTGGTTCTTGTCTGGCTTCGTTTATCCAGCATAATTTGTTTGATGTTCATGCACACTGTTGTAGGTATCAGCAGCTCACTCTTTTCAATGTTGAGTAATACTCCATTGTGTGAAAATGCCAGGAAACGCTTATTGCATCTCCTGTTTATGGGCATTTTAATTGTTTTTGGGTTCTGGCTATGAAGAGAAAAGCCTCGAATCCATTCATAAGAAAGAAGTGTTGCTAAGTTGATGAGCTAAGTGTCCATCTCAATAAATTAGAAAAAGAATAGCAACATAACAGAAATAAAATCAAGCAAGCTAAATGATAAAATTAATAGCAGTTATATGAAATAGAGAGACATAATAATAAAAAAGACTGAATTAGGAAAATAAAAGTTGGATGTGTGTAAAGGAATAAAAATAGATATCAGTACTGAGAAAATCACCACAGATGCTGCTGACTATTAAACAAAGGAGATATTATGGGGGGAAAAACCAACATTTTTAGAAATCCAGTTAAAATGGACAAATTTCTAGAAAGATAAACTATAGTGGAACAAAGAGTAGTTCTATGAATAGTCCTATGACCATTAAAACAACTGACTCAGTAATTAAAAACAGTCATCCAAAGAAAACTGTCTAGATGGTTTTACAAGTAGTTTCTAAAAAACATTTAAGAAAGGGTTCCAATCATACACATGTTCTTCAGAATATAGAAAAAGATGGAATACTTCTTAACCTATTATGTAAGTCTTACATGACCTTGATACCAAAATTAGACAGGGAGACCATAAAAGAAGGAAATTATAGGAAAATTATATGAATGAAAATTTATATGCAAAAATTTCAGGAACACTTAGCAAGCTGAATGCAGCAGGACAAAACTTGATACATATCATCACCAATGTGGGTTTAACAAGGAAGCTAAGTGTGGTTTAACATTAGATAAGCAATCATTTATATTAACAGGTTGTGGTAGAAAAATAAAACATAACTCAATAAAAGAAGAAAATGTTTTAAATACAACTCAACATTCAGTCATGCAGTCATGCTTTAAATACACAAGAAACTAGGAATAGATGGGAAGAATGAGAATTAACATAGTCTTATAAAAGCTACCTAAAAAAAAAGAGTCAACTCTAACTCTTGGTAAAATGTGGAAAGCTTTCCCCTTGAGCTTGAGGTTAAGAAAAATATGTCTATTATCACTCTTGTGTCTAGGGAGACCCTAACCAATACATATGGCAATACATTAATGGGTAGATGATAAATAGATGGATGATAGATAGACAGATAAACAGATATAGACAGACAGACAGACAGACGAATGCTATAAAATTGGATTTCTGGGGGTGCTTGGTTGGCTCAGTTGTTAAGCATCTGCCTTTGGCTCAGGTCATGGTCCCGGGGTCCTGGCATCAAGCCCCACACCCAGCTCCCTGCTCTGTGGGGAGTCAGTTTCTCCCTCTCTCACTTCCCCTGCTTGTATTCCCTTTCTCACTGTGTCTCTGTGTCAAATAAATAAATAAAATATTTTTTAAAAAATTGGATTTTGGGGGAAGAGAAGATTGTCATTATTCACAAATGATATTCACAGATGACACAATGTCATAGGTAGAAAATCCAAAAGAATCTATGGATAAACTACTGGAATCAATACAATAATGTGGCATGATTGATGGATATAAACTCAAAATACAAAAGTCAACTTTATTTTTAAATATCAATGAAAATATTTAGAAAAATAAAATTAAATAACTGTCTATCTAGCTATACATACATATATTATTTTTATAGATCAAAAATTCAGTTACCTAGAAATAAGTCTAATGAAACATTTATGAGGCCATTAATAAGGATACCTAATAATGAGAGATATTAGCAAAAACCTAGATAAATGGAGAAATATTATATGATCACAGATTGGAAGACTAATACTATCCCTGTGTTAATTTTATTCAAATTCAGTGCAATCTCCAAAGTTCTGATGTAACTTTATTTTTGACACATGAAAGACTAATTCTGAAATTTGCATGAAAACTGTAAAGGGCCAAAACATCGTAAGAGAATAATGTGAAAATACTTGATGTATAGAAGTTAAGATAGTGTGTTATCATTGTACAGACAAATCATATAGCATGACTGGTAAAAAACCATGCATACATGAACTTTTGATTTTTCACAAAGTGAAATGATAGAGCAAGAAGAATAGCACTTTCAATAAATATTGCTAGGGAAATTAAATATTTATATATGAAAAAATAAAATTCAGAAACTCCATTTGTATTTCACATCAATAAAAAAAGCACTTTCTTATAGATTATAGACCTAACCATGTAAACTAAAACAATGAAGCTTTTGGAGAACAACATAAGAAGTCTTTTAGAAAATAATGTAAGAGATTCTCATGACTTCAGGATGGACAAATAGCTTTAAAAAGATACCCAAATCACTAAACATATTAAAAAAAAATCAAGAAATTTGACTACATGAAAACTAGGAACTTTAGCCTACCAAAAGACACCTTTAAGAGAGTAAATGTTAAACCACATAAAGTCAACGAATATCTGTTTATGCACACAACTTGCAAAAGGCTCACCCAAAATCCAGAAAGAATGTGTACAAATCAATAAGACAGAGATGAGCAAAACAGTAGAAAATGGGCAAAAGATTTCAACAAGTATTCAACAAAAGAAAAGATCTGAATGATCAATAAATATATGAAATGCTGTTCCAATTAAATAATAACAATGAAATGCAATTTAAATAATGATGAGATACCACTGTTCACTATCCAGGTTAGATAAAACGAAGAAATGTGAAAATACCAAAGTTGACTGGAATATGTTACAATGGGAGGCTCATACACTGTTAGTAAGCGTGGAAACTGCTATAATCTCTTTGGAAAACCATTTTTCATATCTAACCAGCAAATCAGCAATTTCACCCAAGAAATACATATGAGAATAATATATGCATGCATATCAGGTACGTAAACGAAAATGTTTATTAAGAACAGTTTTTTAATAGACAGAACTTGGAAATAATCAAAATGTTCTCTGGTGGTAGTATGTACAAATTAATTGTTGATATATTCATACGATGGAGAACTATATAGCAATGAAAAGAATTGAGTACAATTATATACAACAATAAGAAAAATTCAAAAATCATGATGCAGACTAAAAGAAATTAGGCACAAATAAATCCTTAATCTCTGAATACTTTTTTTAAAGAAGATTTTATGTTTTTATTTAAAAAAGAAAAAGTGAGAGACAGAGCATGAGTGGAGGAGAAGGCGCTAAGGGAGAGGGAGAAGTAGGCTCCCTGCTGATCAGAGAGTCCAATGCAGGGCTCAATCCCAGGACCCTGGGATCACAACCTGAGCCAAAGGCAGTCGCTTAACCAACTGAGCCACCCAGGAGCCCTAACTCTGAAAACTTTTATTAAATACTAAAGAAACTGACAAATAATAACAGGGTGTTGTTGTTGTTGTTGTTTTTCCAATTTATTTATTTTCAGAAAAACAGTATTCATTATTTTTTCACCACACCCAGTGCTCCATGCAAGCCGTGCCCTCTATAATACCCACCACCTGGTACCCCAACCTCCCACCCCCCCGCCACTTCAAACCCCTCAGATTGTTTTTCAGAGTCCATAGTCTCTCATGGTTCACCTCCCCTTCCAATTTACCCAAAAGCACATACCCTCCCCAATGTCCATAACTCTACCCCCCCTTCTCCCAACCCCCCACCCCCCAGCAACCCACAGTTTGTTTTGTGAGATTAAGAGTCACTTATGGTTTGTCTCCCTCCCTATCCCATCTTGTTTCATGTTGTTGTTGTTTTTGAAATGCATAACTGAGCGGTCAAAATAAAACAATAACAGTAAGGAAGCGATTACTATACAAGTCAGAATAGAAATTCCTTTCAGGAGGTTTGCTGGCATGGCTCTATGTCCTGAATGGCAGGGAAAGAGGCTTGTTAGAAAAGACTATGTTTATGATATTTTATTGAACTATACATTTGTATTTTGTGCATTCTATAAATGTTTTATTTCACAACAAAAGGGAATGACTAAAAATATTGGAAATATGTAGTATGCTATCGTATGAGATATTCTCATTCAAATAATTAACAGAGATAGGCTGCTTCTTTTTTCCAGAACCATTTATCTCATAGCATTATCTTCCTTAATGATAGGAGATAAATGAGGCTCCTCTTTGTTCCATTTTCAGATACACTATATATTATTGTAGATGTTGTGGAAAGAGAAAGGTTTTCATTATTTCTTGGCTTTTATTTGAAAGTTAAGTTGCACATAAAGTAGCCAAGAGACATTTGCAAACTGATCTCAAAAGGTAGGTCATGATTCAGACCCTTGCAGCCTTGATGGCGTGTCTTTAATTAACAAAGCAGAGGCTCTAATGGAGAGGCCTCTGAGTGCCACTGCAGTTAATGGTCTGTTAGCATTTCATTTTAAAGGCCTGGGGATAGAGGGCTTAACCCTGGAAAGGGGCCTTGGAAAACAAATTAGAAAACACCAAATGATTAGGCTCCTTAAAAATAGTTCCATGTAAGCCCAAGAAAAAAGAAAAAAGAAAAAGAAAAAAAAAAAGGCAAGAGAAGCTAAAGGTCTTCATTTACTTGTTTTTCACCTAGAAGTACAGCATCATCTCTAATATCATGTTCCCCCCTAATATGGTCAGTTCTTCTTAAAAATAAAATCTCTAAAACAAATCAGTTTCTGGTAATGTGTAGTCGTTTCAACACCTGATAATAATAAACTCCTCTATACGAATGATAGTTAATTTCTTTTGAAGATTCTTATCATCTTTTTGATCAAATACAAAAGGGAAGGGTAAACTGAAATACAAATTACATTTGTATTTCAGTTTACCCTTCCTTTTCAATTTTAGAGAATTATTTTTGTGGGCACAAAAAAAACCTAAAGGTCAGAAAGCCATGATTCCAAGTGGAATAGCCAACAGCTAAGGCACTTTTTCCAATGGCGTGTAATCAATCATCCAAGAAGAAAGCCTCACCAAAACAAAGATTATTTTGTTTCCTAGAGAAACATTTCTCTCAGAAGTTTGCATGTATGTATGTGTTTAAGGACTAAGTAGCAAGCCCACCAAAAAGCCATTCCTTTCCTTAAAATAACAACAAGGCGGAGGGGCACCTGGGTGGCTTAGTTGTTGGGCACCTGCCTTTGGCTTGGGTCATGATCCTGGGTTCCTGGGATCCAGCCCCGCATGGGGCTCTCTGCTTGGTGGAAGGCCTGCTTCTTCCTCTCCCACTCCACCTGTTTGTTTTCCTTCTCTCGCTGTGTCTCTGTCAAATAAATAAATAAAATCTTAAAATCAAGCAAATAAGGAGGAGACGTGGTGTCTAAGAAAAAGAAAAGTGGTGTTCCTGTAGCTACTAATATACACCTGAAATGTATTTAGAAATGGTACCATATACCTCTCACACCCTCCCCCGTTTTTTTTTAAAGATTTTATTTATTTTAAAGAGAGAGAACACAAGCAGGGGGAGCAGCAGAGGGAGAGGGAGAAGCAGGCTCCCTGCTGAGCAGGGAGGCCAATGCGGGGCTCGATCCCAGTATCCTGGGATCATGACCTGAACCAAAGGCAGAGGTTTAAAAACTGGCCCACCCACGTGCCTACCCCCACCATTTTTTTTTTTTTTTTCTTATTTAGGCTGCACACCCAACGTGGAGCCCGACACCAGGTCTGAACTCACTGAGACCAACCAAGACCCTGAAACCAAGACCCAGTTTGCCCAACACACTGGGACCCCCACCTCTGTCTCTTCTTTAATCAGTTGATACCTAGATGAGCTAAAAGCCCGAGAAAGACTGCCAGCGAAGTCATTTTGACTGTTTAGAGGCAGAGACTTCTCAGGCAGTATGTGTGACGGACAGGATCTGCCAGCCACCGGGAGTAATCACTCGATAGTAAGATCTGGTTTCTTTGAATCTCTGGGTTTAGGCCACTTGTACTCCCCATGTTTATTGCCTTTACAGCATTCATTAGTAGTCTTTTTGAATACCATAATTTGTTCCATTAGGCAAGGGTGAGCCAAGAGAAATTTTGCTTTATGCTCTGCCTTTCATAATTTGATATAATGATTGTAGCAGTACTTTAAGGTGATACTCAGACATATAGTGAAAACTGCTTCATCCTGTTGCCTTTCCTACATAAACATACTCTGTAGTGCAAAACCAGCAGATTCTATATTTGGTTTTGATAAGAAAGACAAATCCTTTTAAAGGGACTTTTTCTGGTTGCATGTTTCATACCTCACAATTATACACACAGTGCCCTGAACATAGTGGGCACTGATATCTACTGGTTTGATGTCATTGTGATAAGGGAACAGAAGGCAAGCTAAGGACAAAGCAGAAGCTGGCATGCCCCCCCACCCCCACTCCATGACATGTGTGACATTCCTCAGGCACTCCTGGCTAAAGGAAAAACAAATAGTTAACTTGTAGAGATCACAATCCTGCAAGACCTGAGTCTCCCTCACTTTAAAAATGTCCTAGTGATGCACAAGGAAGAGGCTTTCTTATGAACAGCTTAACTTCCAGAGACCCATAGCTCAGTTTCTGAAGCCCTAACATCACTCTCCCCTCCATAAAATTGAGGGAGGCTAAGGCACAGAGAAATGTAAATAAAGTTAAATTTCTTCTAAACCTAAAGCTCATTGATAAGGACATGTGATAGTAGGAGTGTGACGTTCCTCCATGAAGCTCTCAACTATCTTACTGCTAATACCTTACTAAAAGAAAAAAATACCTTAACTTGACAAATAACAAAGCCTCTGGTATCCTGTATGTTTTCTTTAACTCAATGGAAGTTCTTTCAAACCCTCCCTTTTCCTTACCTCCCCTAACCCCAGAGTATATAATCAGCCACCCCTCACAACCTCTTTCTGCCCAGGGTTCCTGACCCTGTGCTTTAACAAATCACCATTTTGCACTAAAGACATCTCAAAAATTCTTTCTTGATCATTGGTTCTGGACTCCACCCCACTGAACCTCACTTATATTCTAAAACTTCATAAATTAGATCCTTTTTTGATCCCAATCTAAATCTAAAATGCAAGGTTTTGTGTGTTTTGGTAGTGGTAGTGGGGTTGTTATTTGTTTTTTTTTGCTTTTGTGTGGTTCCTCCCCTTACCCCTGCTGGATTGGTTCTTTAGATTTTCTTGAATCCAACATATTAATTTATCAATGATGTCATAAGATAAACTGGAGCCTCAAAAAGTGAAGACTATGGTACACAAATGCAGGAATAGAGAACAAAACATTAACCTTTGTGGTTGTTCTTAATTTGTACTGTGGCTAGCTGGGGCAGACGATACCATGTTGTGGGGAAAAGTGCTCTCGAGGGCTGATGGACAAATCTCTAGGCTGCGATCTGAAGCTTATGGTGAAACCCTTTATCATAGAGCACCATCACAACAGTGGATGAAAAAAACATTAAGAAAAAAAAAAGCACAGCAAGGGATGCATATTTACATATTTTAATGAAAACAAATTATCTCTCCTGAAAGTAATTAATTGTGAAATTATTTAATTATGTGGCAGTAGTAAGGGGGAAACAGTGTTTGAGGTTTTCAGTAAATTCCAGTTTATAAGTAAACAGTTATTTGAGTCTGGATTCTTTATTAAGTAATTTTTTATTGAAATCTCAGGATGTCAAGCCATTTTTTTCACTAGTACTATACCAAAATGCAGCAATTATGCAATTAGAAAGAAATTGCTTTTGTGGATTTCTTTCAGTTCTGAAATATATACATTTAGAAAGTGGTGGAGAAAGGAGATACAATAGAATACCTGAGAAAGATGGGCTTGACTTTGAAATATTTATTCAAGCAAAAACTCTCATTGATTGCTCTGTCAATTTCTCAGCATGCCTGCATAAAAATAAACATAGAAATATAGAATCTAATATCTGAAAGGAAACCTACAGATTATCTAATCCAGCTTCCTACACAATACTGGAAACTTTGCCCCTACAATTCCATCAGTAGGTCACCAATTTTCACTTCCACAAAATGTGTGGCTCCGAATTCACTTGTAGTAGTTGTAGGATAGCTCTACTAGATACATTCTCTTTAAAATTTTGTCCACCAGATTAATTTTTGCTTTCTCACAGCACAGGATGTGTATAATTACTATTCCACCTTTAGTCCATCAAATATTTGCACATGTTTATTTTTGCCTTTGCTTTTTTTTCCCCCTGATTCAGGCTCAACGTTCCTATTACACTCAAGAACCCCAGATACAGCATAACTTACTTACCAGTCACTGCTCTGGATGTTCTCACTTGAAAGAGCTTCAGTGTGTGAATGCATAGTTTTTCAAACTTGACAATATGTTCTAGAATAGAAGTGGCACCATCACCACAGATCTGTTCCCCAAAGTCAACTACTCTCTTTCTTGTGTTCCTATAATATATTTAAGAGCCAGTGAAGGATACTGATTAACCATAAGGAAACCACTACTCAACTGATTTTTATCAGTGCTGTGACCATAGACAAATTACTTGACCTCTCTGTGTCAGTCCCTTAGTAAAATGAGGGTAATTATAGTACCTACCTTTCATTGCATTGAAAATGTATTAAGTTATAATTTGTAAAATGCTTAGAACAATACCCGACACATAGCAATGTTTTGTAAGTGTCTATTGGTTCCCAAATTGTCCCCTGAACACAGAGGGCAAGGAGAGGCCAATAATGAAAGCAGCAGAACAGACTGATATGTGGAAAATTAAACAGGAAAAAGAACTTACATATGAGGCTAATATTAAGTAGCCACAAGATGGGTGGATCTCTGCTTTACCTGCCAGAATCTTAAAAGTGTGTATAGAGGCCTTAACTGGATTTAGGGTTTCATCCAGATGGTTCCAGCAACATTGTTCTTTCTCTCAAGGCTGCTTGAAAACAGCTTCTGTGTGGGAATGGTGGGTGAAATGTACATTCTAGGACAGGGGAGGCAGTTAGGAGCCTCCAAATGCTCACAGCCAGCTTGTGAGTCAACTGGAGGTCCCATTACCTGATGACCTCCTCCAACAGTGTTCATTAAAGATATGGCTGAATCTAAGTCTTCATAGTTTTATTAAATTTCTTAAGTTTGCTTTGGGACAGTTTTTCTGTCCTTTAATTTTTCATAAATATTTCATAAATAATTCATAAATATTTGTTTAACAGAATGAGCCCTTTTGTTAGAAGAAATACCATGCAGCTCCACTACATAATAAATAAAAGAACTGCTCTGTGTACAACTGGGATAAAAGTCCAGACACCTAGCTGTAACTAAAGTGAACTTCACCCCATATATGCCATGAAGACCAGAAAGTATCTCTGGTGATGTTGGATTCTGAAAAAAAGAATGGAGATATATTTTTTAACCTTTTGATCTTAACTTGTTTTCCAGTGTATGTGGTAACTGTTGCATTCTCCATAAATTTCATAATCAGAAGGATTTCAATCTACCTGAATCACCAAAATATAGTGAAAGAGGGTAAGTTCGAAGTATTGGACATTGGCATCCCTGAAGTTTCCTTTCTTGTCCCTGAACCATTAACATTTTCATCTTTTGTAAATACATAATGAATTCTACTATCATCCAGTTCACCTTCCTGCATTTTTCCCCTAACAGTATTGGACTTTGCCAAATTTCTGCCAGAAATCAAGATATATCCTATCTATAGCCTCCACCTAAACTGAATGGCTGTTAATTCTCTCAAGCAAAAATGTAAAGCTTATAAATTTTGTATTTGCACTTAGAGTGCTTCTTAGGAATCCTTTTTTTTAAAATCTGTGCTGATAATCCTTCTGATAGTTCACCCTTTTAGGGCTCTATTAATGGTCTAGGTTCAAATAGAAACAAAGATTAATAAATTTGACATCATTACCTGGTAAAGATAGCTTTATATTTTGGATATAAAGAAAATTTTTTGCCCCTTGGTTTAAACTGATACATTACCTGATCATTAAAACTTCTTAAAGAAAATCAAAAGTGATTAATGACATCTTTAAAGACTAAACCTAAGTAGCTAAACCTAAGTTTTAGATATCAAGACCCGTATTAGTTTCCTAGGTCTGCCATAACAAAATGGTTTAAAATGACAGATATTTATCCTCTTTTAGTTCTGGAGCCTAGAACTTGGAAATCAGTACATTGGTAAAGTGGTGCTTTCCCAGAACCCAAGTGAAGAATCTGTTCTTTGCATTTTCCATCTCTGGTGGCTCCACTATTATTCTTGGTTTGTTGCTGTATCACTTCAATCTCTGCCTACATCTTCATATGCCTTGTCTTCTTTTGTGTGTATATTATAAGAACACTTATCATTGGATGTAGGGCCTACCCAGGCCTAATCCAGGATGGCATCCTTATCTCATGATCTTTAAATTTCATTATCTCTTCAAAGACCTCTTTTCCAAATAAGGTAACATTCACAGGTTATAGGGATTAGAATGTCACATATCATTTCAGCCCCAAAGACTTAAATTCATATGTAATTGTTAATCCCCTTTATTTTTTTTCTCCACTATCCAAGAACAGTGTCTTGTACAGAAAACAGGTTGGAAGTTTAGAGGATGAAGATGAGTGTGATGGTAAGGGCACTTGAAACCATGATGTAAATGGTGAAAGAAATAGAGCTCTTTCTTCTGGAGAAGAAAAGACTTAACGATGTGGCTGGGGGCAATAATAGTTCTCTTTATATATTTGGAAGATAGAATTGACTTCTATATGGTTCCTGAGGAGTAGAATTAAAATTGATGTTTGGTGGATACCAATAGATAGATTACAGGTTCAATTCAAGACACATGTTTCTAAAAAAACTGTCCATAGCTTCAATGGATTGCCTTAAAAGGTAGCAAATTACCTATTACTGAGGGTGGTCATATATAGAAATAATAAAATGAATTAAAACCTCTAAATGATTTATAAACTGATTCTCCTGTGATTTTCAGATCAGAATGCATATAAGAATCACTTGGGGGACGCCTGGGTGGCTCAGTTGGTTGGACGACTGCCTTCGGCTCAGGGCATGATCCTGGAGTCCCGGGATCGAGTCCCACATCAGGCTCCCAGCTCCATGGGGAGTCTGCTTCGCTCTCTGACCTTCTCCTCGCTCGTGCTCTCTCTCACTGTCTCTCTCTCTCAAATAAATAAATAAAATCTTAAAAAAAAAAAAAAAGAATCACTTGGGAATCTTGTAAAACTTGAAATTTCTTTAAGAGTGAGGTCTGAGTATGTATGCTTAATCCCTTATTATCTATGGGTTTAAACTGATGGATTCCAAAGTGTGTTCCCAAATCAGACTAAGCAGCCCTGAGATCCTGAGATCCTTTAAAGAAGGATCTTTTAAGTCCCTTCCAATCCTGAGATTTTGATTCTAAGATACAGAAGAGAAGGACAAGGTATTCAATCAACAACAAATCTAAAACTGAATTGAAAATGTGAACAGAGATTCTTGGGCAAGATTGCCAGCAAATTCCGCAGAGGCCATATTGTTCTGTGTATTGTTCTTCTAAGCCTGGATAATCATGCTCAATGATGTATATTCACTTTAAGAGGACTCTTCAAGTGGAAAATGTTCCTGAAAGGTTTAAACACCGTGAATGATCCCAAACTCATCATCGTGTCATGGGAGCCGGGGCCACTAAGAATGTAACCACAGAAGGAAAATAAAATGAGGCAAGAGCTTGGCAATTTGATGCAGATGAGACTGAGGTTATTACAGTCTGGGCTAACAATGTAGTCTGAAGGAAAGAAGGACATTTTGTTATGGGCCAATGTATGTCACTAACATTTGAGGAATAAACTTGAAAAATTAAATTAAATAGATAAAGAAAGGGGAAAAGGAAGAAATCAGATTTAGGAGGCAGGGTCCAGAAAAATATTAGGTGTAGTCACTATCTTTCAGTGAACTTCTAATATAAATGTGACATGTCTATCATGTAGAATAGCATGTGTTTTGCTATTTTTCTACATGTAAAAAACCATGTGTGCTCTGGATGTAAAAAGTACTGCAACTGGTAAAGCAGCACATATTTACTTAATAGACCTTGAATGGGCAACAACCTTACAGTTCTTTTCTTACAAGGTAAGAGAAATTAAAATCTTGCACTTATTTAAAACAAAAGAAAACAAAACAATTTATTGATGTATGGAGAAGTACAGTTTTCCATTTCAAGTAAAATTTGACCTAGCAGCTACTTGATGATGTATCCAACAAACAAGTCGAAAGTCATTTGTTTTTCTTTTCTTTCCTTCTTCTTCTTCTTCTTTTTTTTTTTCTCATTCTCTCTGTTCTGATATCCAAGGTGCTGGCTTTAGCTCAGGGCTGGCTCTCCCTGTGGTTGCATCAGAATTTCTTCTACAAAACTAAGAGGCTTTCTTTCATGTTCATGTCAGGGGGGCAAAGGACTTCTCTTTTTCTTACTCATATTGAATTATTAATTATATTAGGTTACATATCCATCCCTGAACTGATTGTCAAGGTAAGGGGCATAGGATTGGCTTGGGTTAAGGAGGGCTAAAGGTTGAAGTCAGGCGATAATAGTCATCCTTCTCTAACCACAGCAAAATTCCTCTCTGGAAGAAAGGCACAGAAGCCAGGTAGGCAATGGGCAATGGAAAAGAGGCAGGTCAGATGAGAACCTGATAAAAATTTGGAATATTTCCAGAGACATACTATTGATAAGTTTTTGTTTGATTCTTATAAACACAAAGTTGTACATGATACTCTACCCATAAAACATATTGATAGTTATCATCTTCTCTTATTTTTATTTTTTACTATCAAAATGAAAACTCAGTAGGCAAGCAGGAAAGCCACTTCATAATTTATCAAAATGTGAACTCTCAGGGTCTATATTTTAAATCCAGACATCACAGTGTACATATCTATTTGTGTAAGTTGTCCAAAGAGACCATAGCTTCTTTACAGTTCAAAAAAAAAAAAGAGAGAGAGAGAGAGAGATGGTGACCTCAGAGAACACTGAGTAGAAGTGCACAAGAGGAGCAAACCAGTTCAGACTCCCACCTGTGCAAATCTGAGCCCAACACATAGTCTTCCTGAGTCCCTGATTCATCTACTCATTTAAATTACGAATTTAAGAAAGTATAACCATTCTCTTCCTTGTCAGTTGACACCTTCTCTTAATTGTACTGAAAAAAACGATCTTGCTTCAAAAACTGAAACTTATGGGGAGGCACCTGAGAACCAGAAAAAAGTATGTTGGAGGCCAGAGGGTTCTGAATAACAAGAGACAATTGTTCAGTCACCCCAGAATGTGGACATTCAGTATAAGCGAGTTTCTCTGTAGTACCACTTTTCTATCCTTGGTAGTTAGATTCTTATTAGAAAAGATATTCTGCTACCATGTGGTTATCCAGACAGACCAACACACTGGTCTTCTTTCAGACACGGTCTTGGGGCACTTGGATGGCTCAGTGGGTTAAAGCCTCTGCCTTTGGCTTAGGTCATGGTCCCAGGGTCCTGGGCCCCACATTGGGTTCTCTGCTCTGCAGGGAGCCTGCTTCCTCCTCTCTCTCTGCCTGCCTCTCTGCCTACTTGTGATCTCTGTCTGTCAAATAAATAAGTAACATCTTTTTTTTTTTTTTTTAAGATTTTATTTATTTATTTGACAGAGAGAGATCACAAGTAGGCAGAGAGGCAGGCAGAGAGAGAGGAGGAAGCAGGCTCCCTGCTGAGCAGAGAGCCCGATGCGGGACTCGATCCCAGGACCCTGAGATCATGACCTGAGCCGAAGGCAGCGGCTTAACCCACTGAGCCACCGCGGCGCCCAAATAAGTAACATCTTTAAAAAAAAAAAAAAAAAAAAAGACATGTTCTCTACATACTGGCTTATCTTTTATTTGGAGTGATAGTTGAGGGGCACAAAAAAGGCATGGGCTCTGCCAGCAGAACAAGCTCCAGGAAGGCCGTCTAGCCACCTGTAAGTATGGAAGCCTGCTCCACAGGGGTCCCTCCTCTTGGAGTGTACACTCAAGCTGCCTATTAAAATATCTTTTGATATTTCATTTGGGCTTTTCCCTCATAAATGCAATTTTCTCCATTGTTATATTTATAGTGGTTAATTTAGGGCCCTTTATGGATAGGCATTTGGGGCAAATGGCCTGAGGGCCGGCTGCTTAATCATCTTCTACAGCTAGCAGTTCTCAATGTACCTGTCTTGGCTTCCTGCCTTGGCTCTGAAAAACATTCCTACTATACATGAACATGATTTGTATAGGTTTTCTCTCTTTAACAGGAGGGAGAATGTGGTATAATTGAGAGGAACCTGGACTGAGGGTCAAAGGAGGTTGGTTTGTTCCCAAACCTGCTACAAATTAGCTTCGTGGATCAGTGGATCAGTTATGATAATCACTCTCGGCCTCAGTTTCCTTATCTGTAAGGTGAGGGGGTTGGATGAGGGTTTAAGTCACTCATGAGCTCTAATTTCCATCTTTCCATTTATTTATGTCTCCTCTATTTATAAATCATGACCCTCCCACTCCCCAACCCAAAACTATGATTTCCCAAGACCCTAAGATCCATTAAAAAAGAAAAGGGAAGGGCGCCTGGGTGGCTCAGTGGGTTAAGCCGCTGCCTTCGGCTCAGGTCATGATCTCAGGGTCCTGGGATCGAGTCCCGCATCGGGCTCTCTGCTCAGCAGGGAGTCGACTTCCCTCTCTCTCTCTGCCTGCGTCTCTGCCTACTTGTGATCTCTGTCTGTCAAATAAACAAATAAAATTTAAAAAAAAAAAAGAGAAGACTATGAATTCTCCTCATCTCCTTACCTAACTCACAGATACTTTGTAAAAATAAAATACATATTTTTAAAAAGATGTATGTTGAGAGCCAAGAGAATGTGTATGTGTGTGTATCTTTTTTCTGATAATTACCCCCTCTGTATTGTTTCTGATAATTACCCCCCTCTGTATCCAGACATAAACTTAAGTAGGAAAAAAAAAAAAAGGTATTCCTTTCATTAACTATCCATTTTGGCTTGCATCTTTGCAGCTCTAGAATTAAATTCTTTGGCAGTAAAAGCCAAATACTTTGGGTATAGTATTGGGCATGACAGTACCAATATGATAGCAATAACTACCTGTCCATCTTAGTTTTTTCAGAGAAAGCATTTATACAGAAATGATTTTAAACACTCTATTGTTTCTAGAGAGAATTGTGAGGTGTTGAGAATTTATCTTCATATGCATTATAATGAATATTCCATAAAGGAAGGAATTATTATCTGTTCTGTTGATTGTTGTGTCCCCAGCCCCTAGAACACTACAAATATTGCTGAATGAAGGATATAATTCAGAACAGTTTAGAGAAGAGAGATAAGTGTCACCTAGTCTTTTTTTTTTTTTTGGTTTGTTTAAGATTTTATTTATTTGTCAGAGAGAGAGGGAGTGAGCACACAATCCAGGGGAGCTGCAGGCAGAGCAGGCAGAGGGAGAAGCAGGATCCCCACAGAGCAAGGAATCTGATGCTGGACTCAATTCAGGACCCTGGGATCATGACCTGAGCTGAAGGTAGCTGCTTAACTGACTGAGCCACCCAGGTATCCCTAGGTCACTTATTCTTGAGCCTACACTCCCTTCTTAGTTCAAGAGCAGCCAGGTCGAAGCTTCCCTAACACCTTTAATCACAGTATACTATCCTCTCCAGTCCCAACATCTGTCTCCTGCCCATCATCCACTTGCTCCCTGATGGGCTGCCATGTGCTTTTCTCACTCTTTTCTGAATGATGTCCTATCTGCTAATGCCAACTGAGCAGAAATTTCCTCCATCACCAGGTGTCTACTTAGGTGCCCTTTAATAAGGATTAGCAATTTGTGGAAACATTAGATAGATAGTTGACTATTATAAACCATCAAACTGACATGGAGTAGAAAAGAAATGGAATTGACTGGCAGGGCATAAAGAGAAGTTGGGGGAAATAATAGTTATTTCTACATTACTTTATGATAACTCTTCCTGGAGACTTACAGACTTTGTTTAGAAAAGCACTGGGATCTGGTATAAAAGATTAGGAACTCAATCAGATTATCAATATTTGAAAGCTCCAACTTCTTTCTACTACATAGGCAGTATTGAGATGTGTAATAATGCAAATACATTTTTTAAATGTACAAAATGATCCAGATTTTTGTTTTTTGTTTTAATTTTTTTTGTTTTGCTTTTCAGAGCCATAATGGATTCTACTAAAGATATTTAAAGATACTTTAACTATAAAATTTCATTCTAAATTAAATTTCAATCTTCTTAAATTAAATTTCAATCTTAATCTTAAAATTTCATTTCAATCTTCTAAGTATGAACATTGTTTATAATGACCTGCTCCTACAACACATGCATTTTTTTCAATACCTGCTCATGTGCCATCCTTTAATTTGCTTCTCTATGTCTTGTCTGCCACAATAAGGCTGATGGGATGCATTTGTCTTAACAGGCAAGAAGAGGACCAGAAGTCTACAGTCCGTCCTTGGGTCTGAAATGTCAGACAAGGCTTTCCAGTACCAGGAGGTTGGGAGGTTGCAAAATGCAGTGCTCCTATATGATTCTATCCTTTCATAGTCCATCACATGCAGAAGCAGGTCCAGGACTTGAGGTCAGCTCAACATGCCTAATCTCCCATGAACTCTGACCCAACTCACTTTTGCTGTCCACCAGACTCGACTCTACTGATGGGTCTTGGAGGCAGTGTGGTTCATCAGAAGTAGGTTCTGGTACAGTCCCACGTCTACTGTTTCCTTACTAACATCCCACACTTTCTTTAAGATTAGAGTTTTCCTCTGAACCTTAACCAAGACCTGAATTCTTTAGAATGTCATCCTGTTCCATCCATCACTCCTTCCTTAGTGTAGGTTAAGGAGTCATGCATTATAGCTATGAGCATGGGCCCTGGAGCAAAGACAACAGGACTGGACCATCTTCAGCTCTTTCTTCCTGTGCGAACTTGATAAATGACTCAAGGTCTCTGTCTTAGTTTCATTTGTAAAATGGTATAATCACAGTCCCTCCTTCAAAGATTTATTATGAGGGCTAAATGACCACATGTATGCCATCTATAAATATTAGTAATAAAACATTTCAAGAAGAGAGAACCACTTTGTCTAATGCTTGTAGTGGAAATGAAGACTTGCATGATCCTTGAGGATTATAAACTGGTTGAGGGATAATAAATGATATATTATATATTAGAGATAGAAGTCCCCACAATGTATCCTCCCAACTACCATTTGCCAAGTTCACAATTGAAACTTCTGATGAATAGTATTTCTCTATAAGTACACGGGAGGGGGTGTCTGGTTGGCTCAGTGGGTTAAGGCCTCTGCCTTTGGCTCAGGCTCAGGTCATGATCTCAGGGTCCTGGGATCAAATCCCACATTGGACTCTCTGCTCAGACAGTGGGAAGCAAGGGAGCCTGCTTCCCTTCCTTTCTCTCTCTGCCTGCCTCTGCCTACTTGTGATCTCTGTCTGCCAAATAAATAAATAAAATCTTTTAAAAAATACTTTAAAAAAAGTACATGGGAGAGCTATTCTTTTAAAAGGACATATAAAAAATAAATTTAAATAATTAAAATCTCATGAGCACAATTCAAACCTTTGAGGGTTCAGCAGTCAGTATATGATGTTCAAGTTACTCTGGGGTCATTATTATGAACCTCTCATCAAGCACCTGCTTTTACACACGACATATGCTCAATAGGTATTTGTTGGTAGAATGTCTAAGACATGAATGGACATCAATGATCACTGCATTACTGTAGATAAGTAAAGTGCTAGTAAAGAGAATGTCAGATACTTCACTGCCCAGAATATCACCATAAAAAAATTTCTGATCCTAAAGAATACCTTTTATTTAGAGGTGGTGAAATGATTGATTGGCAATCCAAAGCTAAGACATGGTAGAGCAAAGATGCAAGCCCTCACATGCTGCAAAGCAGCACTGTCAGATTAAAATACAGATACCCAATTCAATTTTCAGATGAACAATGAATATTTTTAGGACAAGTATGTATCAAACATTGAGCATTTTTAGGATAAGTATGTTCTAAATATTAACAAATTTATTAAATGGGGCACAATTATCTTAAAATGTTACTCACTGTTTACTTAAAATTCAAATTTAGCAGAGGATCCTGTATTCTTACTTGCTAAATCTGGTAGCCCACTCTAAAACCCAATTGCCATCCCACATACTATTTCTGTATGGCCTCCCTTTGTGACCTGATATGGTCTGGGATGCTTTTGAACACACTGGGATGCTAATTCTCTAAGATTTTGTGCCCCTTTCTGCTTCCCATGATTGGAAAAACCCAGTTCTCTGCCACATTTGCTTCCTGTCTCATTCTTCTTCACCTAGTGCTTTTATGTGCTTGAAAATCTTTGACCCTTCTTCCACATTCTTGTCCTACAAGTTTCCTTGTCATCAAGATGACTCACTGTCACCTCAAACTCATTCCATTTGTAAACTAAACTTTTCTTTCCTACAATTCTTATTCCTCCTCTGAATTTCCTCTCTTTAAAATGCAATAACCAATTTCCCAACAATCACACTTGCCAAACCACAAAATAACTGCAATCTCTCCCCACCCTTCCTCACTGTGGCCACATCCAATCAATTCCTTGGTCCTGTTGTTCCTTTTTTCAAACATTTCCCCAGCCTATCCTTTATACTGCCAAGGACCCAAGCCTAAAGAAGGCTCGTATCACCTCATTTTCTGAACAATGTGATTGTTTCCTGATGGCTCCATCTCTCCCTCCTCCAGGCAATTCTGCCAAGCACATGCCCAGGTTAATGTCTCTAAAATACAAGATTTTCTGACAAGAGAAAGACAAATAGCCTGACATAAAATGAACAATGTTTATGCACAAGAAATTGGCAGTAGAGAAATTATAAATGACTGAGAAACATATGAAGAGATGCTCAAATTCACTAATGGTTTGGGGAAATGCAAATTAAACTAATAATGAGACATCACTTTATGACTAGGAAAAAAATGAAAAGTACAAAAACAGCTAATGCTGAGAAGGATGAAGGAAAAACTTTTCTTTCATATACAGCACGTAGAAATGTCAATGGGTAGTTTTTGAAAGCAATCTAGCATAATCCGTAAAAATTGAAAATGCACAGATATTTTGACCCAGCAATACCACTCACAGGAATCTATCTAATAAAATGAAATCCACTAGTACTTAAACACATATGCACAAGGGTATTTGCCGTAGACAGCTTTGAAACAGAAAAACAATCCAAAAAAAAAAAAAATGAAATCCTTGAGGGAAAAAAGAATACCAAGAAATAAGAAATGGGTTGAATAACTTAAGGTCTATCCATACCATAGAATATTAGGCAGCTATTAGAATAAATTAGTACATCAAGAGAGTCAGAATTGATTAAATAGGATTTCCATAAGTGAAAAAAAATGCAAAAACATGTACATGCAATGCCATCTTTATTTTATTTTTTTTAAGATTTTTATTTATTTATTGACAAAGACAGAGAGAAAGAACACAAGCAGGGGTAACAGTAGGCCAAAGAAGAGGGACAAGCAGGCTCAACACTGAGCAGGGAGCTGAAGGCAGGCCTTTAAAGACTGAGCCACCCAGGTGCCTCGCAATCCCATTTTAAATAGTAATCCAACCCCTTTATATATTTGTGTCTATATTATGTACACATGCTTGCACACACACTTACATTCATATGTTCATATGAACATGGAAGGGTACCCTCATCAAGTTGTTCACATGAGTCACCTTGGGAGGGAATAATGGGGTCTGATATGAATTGGCAGGGGAGATGTAAAACATTAGTTTTATATCTCCTGCCATAACTTTTAATGGTCCTCCATTGCCAATAAAAATAAGTATTTAGCCCCCATTAGCGACCTCAGTCTATTTTCCTGGCCTTCACTAGTACTATTTCTTATAAGGTCTTTCCATCACAACCAAACTGATATTTCTGGTGATCTCGTTCTTGATTCTTCATAAGTTATCTCTCACCCCTGCCCTGTACTTAACCCTCCACACTCACCCACATAATTGACCCCCCTTCTTTTCAACTATTTAAGGAACCCCTCAAATTTCATTTGCTTTATGAAGAGCTTCCTATTCACACTGACCTTCTTTGTGGTATCCTTTCTGTGATAGTGATCCTTCAGTTTTCAAGGACCATTCCTTCAATATCTGCCTGATCATCCCACCAGCTCACCTGTGCAGAGAGCATTCCATTGACCACTGGGCCTAATGGAGCTGCTCCAGGACACACCAGCGGGATGTAGCCAGTGTCATCAGCCCTGCTCTTCTAACTCATATTTAAGTCTAGCCTTCTGAGCCCAAAAGCTGTATTCTTTTTTTTTTTTTTTAAAGATTTTATTTATTTATTTGACAGAGAGAGATCACAAGTAGGCAGAGAAGCAGGCAGAGAGAGAGGAAGGGAAGCAGGCTCCCTGCTGAGCAGAGAGCCCGACGTGGGACTCGATCCCAGGACCCTGAGATCATGACCCGAGCCGAAGGCAGCGGCTTAACCCACTGAGCCACCCAGGCGCCCCAAGCTGTATTCTTTTTAAGCCATGCTTGCTATATTTTCTTCTTTCGTGTGTGAAACAATGTCATCCGCTGTCCCATCTTTCAGATAGAGACTGGTATTACCTTACCCCTGGACCTCGTTTTCTCTGTCTGATCTTCTGGGCTCCTGACTTTACCCTTTTTCAGCAGAGTAGTGGAGGCAGTGTCCTGTAGTGTTCTAAAGTTCCTGTGAATTCTTATCTCAACAGGGGTTAGATACATGTCATTGCCATTAGCGAGGACCTGCCCCTGCTAGGTACTGTCCCCAGCATATTATATATAATAATCGTGGAAGCAATGTTTCATTATTAGCCCTTTACAAATAATGTAAAAAAGTTAGGTAAATGGTTCTGGGTCTGGCAGGTTAAGGACAAAGTCAGGGCTCTCAGGTTCCAAAATCTGTGTTCCCTTCCATGAGCAGAGCTAGCTTTAGCTTCAGAGTTAGGAGTTAGAAGAGGGTACGAGAAGAACAGGCTACTATGGAAGGAAGAGACACAACACAGCACAAGGAGCATAGGACTCTTGGCAAATATAGTCACAGCTGGCAGGAGTTCACACAAGGGCAAAGATGGGAGCCGGGAGCCAGGATCCTAAAATCATTATCAAAGGTCTTCCTTTGGCCCTACAGGTAATGCACCCTGCAAAATGGGCTCAAAACCTGCTTGAAAATCCTTACATGGATATGCCTTATATATATTTACCTCCTATCACTAATCTCCATTTATGCCTACATCTTGACACAGTCAAATTCCTTTTTGGATACGGTCTATCCAGTTTCCTCCCATGTCTAGGTGCTGCCCCTAGAGTGAGAGTAAAATCATCTGGGGGACTACATATTCATGACTTTCTGGTGCTTCAGATGTGTGCAAGACCATTTGCTCATCAACCAGGCAAATGAGAGAAAAACAATGCCCTCAACCAGACAGGATACATCCCAACCTATTCAGAGGGCACCCCTGATTTTAACTCCCCTGGCAATTTCAGAGAGGAAAACTTGCAGCTGTTAGTCCTGGGCTTCCTTTCCCTCTCCTGGTAGGTACAGTATCTCTGAGCTGTGGTATTCACAGCCCAGCGTGCTGCCAGCAGGGATCAAAGACAGAGTCAGAAGAGGCAGAAATAGCAAAAATTCCATTTCCAATGCTTTTACGGCTTGCAGTCATTTAGCATTTCATCTCCATGAATTTCCCAGGGTGCATTCCAGAGTTGTGTGCATTTAAGTTTTGACCCTTAGCTGCCCATTGTCCCATTCCCTTTCTGAGTATCCAGAAAGTCACACTATTAGTCAGAGGGGATACCCATGGGGTAATAAGAAGAAAATCAACTCAGTAACCTGACCAAATTGTTTTAAATAATTTCTGACTCAGAATGACCATATCTCTGCCCTTTTGCTGCCCTCCCCACTGTACCCTCCACCCCTTTGGCAATTTCTGTTTCCATTCTGGCCTGGTGGGGTCAAAGTATCAGTCTTATCTGATTTTTTTTTTTTTTTTTGAAATATCAAAGAGGTCAGAAACATCGTATATCAAGAGACTGGGTTCTCTGGTTCTCATTTGAACTTTCTGAGGTTCCTGCAACACTAGCTTAAGTTCAGTCAGTTTGATGTTATGACTTTGAGTTTGGTGTTTAAGGCGCTATGAAATAAACATCAATACAATGCTGGCTCTTGTTTCATTTGAACTATTTAGCCCTCTAGGGCAGACTCGGGCAAATCTAGAAATTTGAGTTTCACCGATTACTGAACTTTAAAGGAGAACTGAAGTTATGGATTAAGGGAGTCTGACTTTCAAAAACCGCTTCTAACTTAAAGTAAACAGCTCAGGCCCCTCATCAGCTTTTCCTGAGCCATCTCTGGTTAAAAGTTGGCCCCACTGGAAGTCAGTCTACAGCCTGTCTCTATTCTTCCAGAATTACAGGTTGCCATGGTTACAGTGGCTTCTGGAAATGAACTTCATAATTGCTGCATATTGCATATAAACAGCTGGATTCCCTCTTTCAATTTCACTCTGAAACAATGAAGGCCCAAGAAAATGTCCTCATATTTGAATCATTGACATGCTAAAGATCATTATACCAGTAGTGAAGCATCATGGCAGAGGGAAACTTGAAGAAATGATGATGTCAAGTTCCCCAGGCTCTATATATGTAGATGAATGTAAAATGTGTATGTGTGATTCCACATACACAGAACAAGAATCCTTGAAAAGCCGAAAGAGCCCTGCCTTTCAAAGATCCATTAATACAACTCCTGTTTTACTGGGTGTGAAACAGAAACCCAGAGACTGAACATTTTCTGTGCATTCTCTCACAGCAAGACAGGTACAGAATGGAATTTACAGAAGAGCCTGGTGCTGTGGATATGGCTCCCATCACATTCAGAATTTGGGCTTGAGTTCCAGCTCTGCTACTGATCAGCTGTGTGGTCTCCGAGTGTCATTTAACCCAGCACTCAGTCTGTGTCGGTATTTTAAGAGAGTTGGTTATAGAGTTTTCGAGGCATGTACCTATTCAAGTCATCTCTCTATCAACAGTAGTTGCTGAGAAGCCAAGGTTAGTGGCAAAGATTATATTCTCTTTTAAAGAAACATATTGATATGAATTTTAAAATAAAATCACTTTCAGGAAGGTGAGCTATTACTGGTTGTTAATATCCTAGCAAAGATCAGTTAATGAAGTTAGTTAATCACATAGTGCTGAGAATATGTTGAGAATATGTTGAGAATATGAGACCCAGATGACAATGAGGATGGGGTTCTTTTTGGAGAGGAAGGTTGGTTGAAAAAGACAAGTTCCTAGAGGTTTGTGGGGAATCTAGGTCAACAGATTTCACCTAGTTGAGGGAGGAGAAGAAAGAAGATGCTGAAGGGGTCCAATAAGGAGACAAGAGGACCTATTTCACAAAATGAGGGTATTTTTTCTGTGTCTTACTATCCATCCATGTAGTTTTCTCTCTCTCTGAGAAAGTCTTACAGTGTTCCCAAGGAAAGTTACATAGAGAATAATAATACTGCTAAGGTAATAGTAATAATAATAATCTCTTAATAAAGAACTATTTCTCTGTCCTACCTAGAGCTTGCACAGGTAACATCCTGCTTCTGAATATCAAATCTCAGCGGCCAGCTGTGTTACTCTCCAGGGCTGTGCAACCTGCCCTCTCCCTATTCCCGATTAAGGTTTGCTCTTCTACAAGATGACCTTACCATGGGTAACAGCCAATAATGGGGACAGAATTTCATTCTCCTCCTTGGAACTGGATTTTCTTTTCAGGCAAGAACTGGGTACAGCTTTCTAGGAGTCTTAAAAGGCCGAATATGCAGTGCTACGTAGCAATCCCTCTGGCTGACTTTGTCTCTTTTATAGAGCCTAAAAATGTACTAACTTTAAGAAAACAACAACAAAAAAATCAACTACTTTAAACCCCCCTCTGACTCCCTGGCCCACAACTGGGTGTAAGAAAGACCACTGGGGGCTCCTCTACCTCTCCTCATTTGGAAGAAATCCTTTTGGTAATCGGTAACATACGGGTACAGTCCAATCCACCTTTGATCTCATAAATCTCACCTGGTTTCTTGTGCATTGAGACCCTTTCTGAATCCTTATTTGTTGTAGGTTTTGTCCCCTGACTTGTTTTTTCCCTCCTTCCTCAACTACATGTTTCTTGGTGTCTCATCACTGATAATATCTTTTCACCATGAAACTCTCCCCCTAAAAGAGGCGTGCCTTTTCCTCAGGCAAATGTTCCCACATGCTTCAAGGTTCAGCATGTTTCAATTCTTGAATCATGCCTCCCCTAAAACACAAGATGTTCTTTGAGGGGAGCATCACAAAGGATTAGGACTTAATTAACTATTTGTTGATTTTTTTATATTTTGATATGCCTTGGAATACTGACACCTAGGCTATCTGAATATGAACCACTCATTCATCAATTTTGTTGAATATCTACTATGTTGTAGGATTTTCATAAACAATACCATAATTCTTCAAAAGTTTCTTTTTTCCAGGAACAGAGATAAATGAATAGTGAAAAACAGAAGATGGAAGATTTTGTTAACAGAGGGAGTTTGAATTTCTGCCATTACTGTTTGAGACCCCAGGCTTACCAATTCTCTTCATATTTTATTTCCGTTCATCTTTGAGAAAAGCCAGAGGAAAGTTTCTGGGTTTGTTGGGAGAAAGATGGGGTTGTGGAGATGTTAAAATAAGTTTTTTTGGCCTCTACTTCCAAGGCTATCCTAAGGACCAGGAAGATCTATGGACATAGGGCCTCTGGCTAAAACTCTTTTGCAGAGTTTATTTTAGGAAAATAAAACTTGCCGCTGTCCAGAGATAAGTCAGAAGATTGCTAGATGGGGGTGGAGGTGAGGAGGAGGAGTGTTAGCAGAAAGAACTTTCCATGACAGAACTCTACTTGTTTTATGTAATCCTTATCCACTCACCCGGGGCTGTCATTCCTGCCTCTGTGCCCTCAAGAGCGGATGCAGCCAGCACAGTGACATTTTAATAATAATACTTTGTACTTATACAGCACCTGTCAGCCAATGATCTCAAAGTACTTCTCCTGTGATTAACTCATTAATCCTCACAAGGATAAGTGACTTTCCCAAGGTCACAGAATAGTGAATGTCAGGGGCAGGCATGTGCCTTGAGTTCTCCAGCTCCTGCTCTGAAGACAATCCACTTTCTTGCCTGCCACAAAGCCGCCTCTGACATAATCCAGGCTTACTGAGCCACCATGGGTTTATAATTGCATGTCTGGGTCTTCCATTATACCATTTTGCTTAATTAGTCTAGTCGTGAGACCATCTCTGTTTAGTAATCCTCCCATCCGTGGCTGGAAATGCAAAGTTCTCGGGTAGGGGTGGAGATATTGGGATGCACCACCCTAGAGAATGTGCCACTTTGTGTCTTGGATTTGGTGGTTAGTGGCACACAGTGCACTCACCCTGATAGAGTGAGGCAGCTGGGGAGTGGCACCTAGAAAACAGCATTAAAGACAGGGTGGCAAAGAGTTAGGTTTAGCACTCAAGGTGGCTAGATCCTCTCTTTCCAGTGTAGATGACAACCGGCATGAGGGACTTACCCTAGCACAGAAGGGATGTCGGCAGATGGGAAGAGTGCCGAAATAAGGGTTTTGGACAGCTTGTTGATCTTTGAACACTGGGACAGCCCCTGAGAGGAATGTCTTCCTAGATAGCACAGCCCAGGTCATTGAGCTGGGCTTCACAGGCTGGACTTCATTCCCTCACAACACCTGGGTTACCAGGCAGGTCCCAGAGCAATGATTCATACATAGGAGCTTTGATTCAAGCATATTTGCAAGAACTGGGGGATACCACATTTGAAAATTCAAGTTCAAACAAACTGAAAACAAGAGCCTTTAAGAAAGGAGGAAATGCATTGAGGAGCATCTGTTTTCACCTATGGTTTGACAGGTTAAGGTCACAGTTGCAAGGAGCTTACCCAGAAATACTAGGGACATCTGGGTCATATTACCAGTGAAAGTGATTATGGCACGGAGGGTCAAAACATCTTAAGAATTTTCTGAATCACTGGGGACTGGATCAAGAACCAATGTAGCATACCTCCCTTACATGGGGTAGCAGGGAAGACAGACAAAGGAGATAGTCACTCTCAGTCCTGTTGCATATACAGATTATATGTCCATGAAAAGGTAATTAATACAAATAACTAAGTGCCCAGTAAGTGTGTTTAAAAATAGACTAAAAGATTTCAGAAGAAACAAAAGCCAATCAGAGTTATTGCTATTAGAGAAGTTCCATGCAGTGAGTAAAATCTAAACAGGGTCCTCAAGGGTAGGTTGGCTGTATCAGAGGGAATATAAAAGAGTCAAAACAGGGGCACCTGGGTGGTTCAACTGGTTAAATAAAGTTCTGCCTTTGGCTCTGTTCATGACCTCAAGGTCCTAGGATTGAGCCCCGTGTTGGGCTCCCTGCTCTCTGGAAAGCCTGCTTCACCTTCTCTCCACCCCCAGCTCATATTCTCTCCCTGTCTCTCAAATAAATAAATAAGATCTTTAAAAAAAAAAAAAAAGAATGAAAGGAGAATTACAATGTATTAAGTCTGTACTATGTATGGGATACTTTATATTCACTAACTTCTGAGTCTGCACAAAAACAAATATCAAAGAAATTATTACCTCCTCTTCAAGTTGAAGAAGCAGCCTCAGAAAAATATTAAAATAATTAAGAAAATGTTACAGAGCAAGGAAGTAGCAGAACTAAGTATTCAAATTCATCTGCTCAATGCTGATCTCGTGGCCATTCCACTATATCATATCTTTTCTCTCTTCCTATGAAATTCTGCATAAAAGCGGAAGGAATGCCAGGTGTACAGCAGAAGGTAGGACCCCTTAGTGCTGCCTAATCAGGGACATAATAAGAGAGTAAAGGCAGTAAGTTGGAGGCTATACAACACATGGCCCTGAATGCCTAGCCTAGAAATCTGGGCTTTACCTAACAACACACATGGGATCATGGATGTGTTTTAAGAAAGGAAGTCTCTAGAATGCTTTTGTAGGAACACTGATGTGACAGTGGCACGGACTGTGGCTGGGAGGTAGGGACCCCTGGGAGGGGGTGATTGCAGTTGTTTAGGTATGGGATAGCACTGGTCAGACCCTCAAGCACCGTGGTAAGAGGCGATGGATGCAAGAATAATTTTTAAAAAACACTAAAGAAAACATTATAACCATCAAAAGTCACCCTCTGGGACCCTTTGGGACCCTCTGGGGTCACCCTCTGGGACCGATGGAGGAACAGATTCATGAGGGAGGGCCTCAGAATGCCTGACTTGGGCCCCAGTGGGAACAAACTAGCTTGCACATTTGATGATCAGTTTTCCTCTTCAGAATGGCTGACAGCAGGGACCTTATGCCCTACTTTGGTTGTCCTTCTCAGAATTTGATCCCCATCTGTTGTCAGGGACATCTACCCTACCAAACCACAGTCTTCCCTGTTTTTATTTAAACATTCTTTTTCTCTAGTTAGAAGTTGGTCGATTAGGAGCTTTAATACCATATTAAGTAGTGATTTGAAATCCAGCAGTCAGTGACTTCTCATAAAGAAGAGGCTATAAGACTACATGGCCTCAAGGGATCTGTATGTGTCTGCAGAGGATGGATTCAGACCAGGATTGACTGTGGCACAGAAGGTAGATTTTAGGCAAGGAGCTTAAGGTGGTATACAGTTACATGACTTTATCACAAAGGGGCCTGCATATCAATTGTCTTAATTCTATACAGGATCCACAGTCTCTTTTTGTGGGCTATTAACCTGCCAATTTCCTTCCACTGCCCGTCTGGAGAGAAAACAATGGAAGTACCATAAGGTTGGGGGGAGCAGGGAATGGAACTTGCCTACTTCTCTGCTCTGTTTTCTCCTGTTTCTTGCAAGGTGGAAGGAAGGGCATGTGTATGGGCTGTGTTCAGTTCACCTTCCTCTGCACACTCCTTTACCACAAGTTTATTTTTTTATTTTTATTTTTTTTAAAGATTTTATTTATCTTTTTGACAGATAGAAATCACAAGTAGGCAGAGAGGCAGGCAGAGAGAAAGGAGGAAGCAGGTTCCCTGCTGAGCAGAGAGCCTGATGCGGCGCTGGATCCCAGGACCCTAGGATCATGACCTGAGCTAAAATCAGAAGCTTTAACCCACTGAGCCACCCAGGTGCCTTTTTTTTTTTTTTTTTTTTTTTTTTTAACCACGAGTTTAAACAAAGAACTAGTTAATCACCACTTGGCAAGCATGGTGGCTATGGTGTCTCCACACCAGTGAAGGCTGAAGTAAAGGATCCAGCTTCAGAGATGAAGGCAATGGTGCAGCTGCTGGTCCCCAGTGTTAGTGGAAGGGGCCCACCTGAGTTCATGGCCCAGGTGGAGTTTATATTTGTGTCCCAGCATGGATCCAGAAGGAACCTGAACTCTGGGTGTTGAAGTCCTGGCTTCAGGAAGCAGCGCCAGGCATTAGAACAATGCAGGAGGAATACTGGCAATGTGTTGTACTGTTAGTTTGAAAAACTATTCTCATGGCCAAAAGATGGGATCCTATTTTAATTCTCCTGTAACCTCTGTCCCACATCTTTTCATAGAGAACTGGCAAGTAGTGGGAGTACTCTAAATGTCTCACTAACTACCCTTTATAGTTTTAATGAGAAAGTTCTAGAAGTAATGTTCCCTACAATAAAAACTGCCTAACTTATTATGGAGACAAAAGTCAGGAATTTTCAGTGGTTCTTAGGTCCGTGGTCCATGGAAGAGAGATTAAGGAGGCTAGTGAAACTGGGAAGCCCATATCAGATCACAGAATGCATGGTGACAACTTCTCCCCTCTCCCTTCACTAAGACCGCAGCTTCCGTTGGGGCTGAGGAGCTGTCACCAAAGTGTGCAATTGCCTCATTACCAGAGAGAGGAGCTGCACCCTGGGAACCTTCCCAGCCCCCTGAGGCACAGAGACCCAGGATAACAGCATGGCAATGCACCCCCTGCTGGCTTTTATTGTATGCTAATGTAATGGGGCCATCAGTCTGAAGGCTGTCTGTGCATAGAAACAGGATTTCTTTTCCTCTAGTTGGAAGTCATTTGAGATTCTAGCTAGCAGAAATGAGTGTGTGTTGCAGGAGGTAGGGAAAGAGAAGGGCACCAAGTAGAGAGGGAGGATTCTTTGGGAGTGGGTAAAATAAAGATTCTGTGAGGGAACTTGAGAGAAACTCAGAGAGTTTTCTGCTTTAATGAAGTTTAACTTCAAAGTATAACAAAATGCAGGGTAATGGACCAGCATATACTTCCCACTGCAGATCACCAAAACAAATCCATAGTGCCAGGGTCACACACAGCAGGGAAGCCCAAGGTTACCCAACTTCTGAAGAATGAGACATTGAGCACAGGCACATATCCAAAATGCATTTTTCCTTACAAAAGAATTGCCATTTACTGTGCTGCTTTCCCTTTTCCAGAAAGGACACATGTCTATTAAAGCAATGAAAAAAGGTTTCTGTGCTGCCTTTGGAATATCTTTCTTTCAGAGACTTCTATTCCTGGGAGTGACTTTGTAGAGAAGGATTGTCAAGTGTGCAGAAAGAAAGGAATAAAGAGGGAGAGAAAGGGGAAGAGAATGGAATAAAGCAGTACGGAAGGGATGGAATGGGGAGGGGAAAAGGAAAGGAGGAAGGGAGAAAGGAAGGCAGGAGGGCAAAAGAGAAGGAGGGAGGGAGGGAGGAAGTGTTAGCCTAACTGATTGCCACATGCCAAGTAACTGTGGTGCCAGTCTCACTCTTCACGGTTTTACATAGATGTTCACCTCATTCCCAGAGCATCCTTAAGCAGGAGACTACAGAGGGAGTCACATGAACTCATCCACAGGAGAGGCCCCATGTCACTCCGCTCATCATTTCTTTCTCCTTGGTCCTTCCCAGCCCCCACACCATGAGGCACACAGTCAGACTCATCTGCTTCCCAGTAGTTGGGTCCTTCATACCCTTCTCCAGCTGAGCCTGGGGCCCTTAAAGCAGGAAGTAGAGACTGCATTATCTCTTTCGTAAATTCATGAGTAGCATGATGAAGACTTGAGAACACATCAGGTTTCCAGTACACGTCTGTGGAGTGATTATTTCCTCCAATACAGATTTTCTAAAAGACAACTCCATGCCCTATCTAAGTTTTAGCTCTATCATAAAAAGTGATGCATAAGCTTTGTAATGATTGAAAAGTGTTCAGTGGCATTGCATCCTTTAACGGAAACCCCCCTCTGGTGTCCAACAGCATCAAAGCCATTTGATATCAGAGGAACAGAGCTTGGAGACAGGCCCACAATGTTGCAGGTGAAAAGAGCCATCACCCTTTTTTCCTTTTAAAAATCCAAGTCCATTTATTTCCTATGAGTTCACATAACCATTTTGCTGTATTTGGGACTCAAATTCTTTTCAAACACTCCGTTGGATCATCCTCCATGAGGCAGGGGCCACGGAGACTGAAATGAAACAGCGAAACTGATTGGAAAGAGCTCTGAGATGTAAGTTTTGCTACTAGTTTGTATGATAGTAAGTGTCACTCCTTACTGGTCTTTCAGTTTCTATCTGCAAAACAAGGACAAACTAGGTAAAACCTAATGACTTCTGGTCTTCACACCTAGGCCCACACCAGGAATTGGGTAGAAACTTCAATCCCTAGACATCTCCAGGGGATTCATGCATTAGCACCCCAGGTTTCTCTGACTCTCTTAAAGCTACCTTGTTTTACAGAAGATTTTAATGCTAATGTCCAACAAGGTCGAAGACAGTCAGCTTCTGAAATGAAAAGATGAATGTTCCATGGATGGGAGAGAAACCAGAGGGAGATTTCTGCCCGAGCATGAGAATTCTCTCTTGTAGGATTTTTTTTTTCTTCACAGCAAATAAGGTTTATGGATTGCAATGAGGAGTCTGTCGCATTAAAATAAGTCTTTTTACAGTATTTTCCCATTTAAGCCTCACATGGGCAGCATGCTGGATTGGGCCCGGAAAGGCAGACTCACTAGTTTTTCAATTTAGTTTGTTAATAGCCTGCCTTTCATAAAAGCATCAGGCACAATCACACCAATCCCTAAATCAATAGGATGATGCAGCAATGCCTCACAGAAATGATATTTTTGAAATAAATATATACCATTCAGCCAGGCCCGTTTGACATCAAATTTATATACTCAATAAGAAAGCACAATTAATGGTCCCGAACTGTATTTTCCTTCACCTATTTCACATTTCAAGAAGCACAGGATTTCTTAAGGAAAAAAAAATAATAATAAAAGGAGAAAGAAAAAGAGCAAAAAAGCATTCCATTCATAAATGGAATGAAGGTATTAAAAAACAATGCTGGCTTGTTGGTGCCTCCTACAACCCATTTATCTTGCCACCAATCTCACTTTTCTCTTAATTCGAGTCTTTGCACAGGTGTTACTTCTTAAGAAATTTCCCTGACACCTCAGGTAAAACAGCACTCCATTCTCTCTCTGTCCATTTACCCTGATTTTCACAGCATTTCATTACATTATGTTTGCTTACTGTCGCTCCTCCTCCCAACAAATGTAAGCTGCATGGGGGCAGGATGTTTGCTATTTTGTTCAGCACCACATCCCCAGTGCCTACAAAAGTACCTGGCTTCCAGTAAATGTCTAACAGAATTTCTTAAAGGATGAGTGAATAAGTAAATACCTCATTTCCCTTCCCAGGTGTATTGGTCATGAAACTGTGTGTTCACATTCATACAGTAAAACAACCTTAGAGGATGTACATGCTTCCACTTACTAAACCAATCAATCAGTAACAATGCTTAGTTTTGATGAGATTTCCCTCTGGGGTCTGTACGATGTGTGTATACATGTTGGGGGAGTATTCCATATTGTTATAAATAATGCAAAGTAATGATAAAATTATGCTGATTGGGGAACACTGCCATTATTATCAGGTTTACTTCTATCCTTCCTCTGTGTCACCACATGCTAAGGAAAATTTTACCTCCACTTTTACAAGTTTTCCATTTTTTCTACTCCTCTAACTAACACTTTTGTCCAGTTATGCAGTTTACCTGGTAGCAAACTTGGAGGTAAAGGAATTTTATAAGATATTTCTATGGGTTATTAGGGGGAAACTCTTTTATGGTCTTTGAAAATTCAAATTAAGGACAGAAATCACATTTACATATTTTTAATTTTTTAAAAGATATTATTTATTTATTTGACAGAGAGAGATCACAAGTAGGCAGAGAGGCAGGCAGAGACTTAGGAGGAAGCAGGCTCCCTGCTGAGGAGAGAGCCAATGCGGGGCTCGATCCCAGGACCCTAAGACCATGACCTGGGCCAAAGGCAGAGCCTTAACCCACTGAGCCACCCAGGCACCCCCAGAAATCACATTTAATTTACTCTTTGTTGCTGAGTTATATTTCATTGAATCCAACACATGCTAGAACTCTACGGGATCACAGGTTATACTTGGATTTCATTTGATGACTTCCATAAGAGACTTAATAAGGTGCCATCTCCAACTATACCTCAAGTAGAATTATCTTCCTACACTAGTACCAAGAGTACATTTTTTACCATGAGTGCATAGATCTATCGTACTTGTATTCTGAAGTTTGAGTTCACCCAACATAAACCTTCACTGTTGGACTGCAACAACTGGAGATATTACAAAGAATTTCAGACTACAGTGATGACAGCACTCCAAATTTAGGAGGAAAACAAATATGGTACGGGAATAAATGTTTCAGGCAAGAACTAACCTTAAGAGATTTCAGTAAATTGAAGAAGTCAAAATATTCCCTTAGCAATATTTGAACTGGTTATTAGACATTTTGTCTTAACTCCTACAGACACCCATTTTCTGAAGAAATCAGTCATTTTGAGGCAGGGAGAAGAAATCAGTGTCAAAGCTGATCAGATCCATGGAGAACTTCACTGGCAAAAGCACAGATCCTGTGGACTGAGTTCCACTCTGTCCTGGGACTAACGCCAGTTTTTAAACTTCTGGTTCAAGTGATCTGATTTAGAAAGAAGAAAGAAAGAAAGAAAGAAAGAAAGAAAGAAAGAAAGAAAGAGAGAAAGAGAGAAAGGAAGGAAGAAAAGGAAAGGGAAAAAAAAGAAAATGAAGTACCTGAAGGAGCCTACCTTTCCCATGTGCCTTTTCCATGTGCCACGGAGAAGTTACTGTGCTCGTAACTGAGAGGAAGGGACTGTTAATCATGTTTAGAGCATGCCACTGAACCAGGAGCTGAATAAACAGCTATGGAGGAAGACAATTGATGGGATTCAAGGGAGAATTTAAAGGGCTAATATCTACCAACTTTGTCGCAGAATATTCTGCCAAATTGTGGGGCAACAACAACAATGAAAAAGAGTATATATGATGGTCTCTTCCTTCTAAGAGAGATAAACTACATGTAAACAAGTACAACATAAATCATGTGGAATATTCCCCAAGAGGATTAGGGGAAGCCCATGTTGTTTGGTCAAGCAGGTTACAGAAAAGGGCAAATTGGAGCTGGACTGAAATGTGTCATTGCCACAGGTCTTTATGAGTGGAGGAAGGTTCCTTGCTCTAAAGACAGATAATGGGTTCACTGTGAAACATCAGTCTAGTTCATTTATAACTGGAAGTCACTCTTACTGTGCATTAGGCATGTATTAATCAATGTAGAGTAATTATCTCATTTAATCACCACAACTCCTCCATAGAGCTGGCGAATATCATTATTATTGCTTTCTTACAGATGAGGAAACGAAGGCACAGGAAGGGTAATAACTTGTCTGTGGTCTCATAGATGACAGAGTTAAGGTTTGAACACTGAAAACACTGATGTTGAAAACACTGGATTCCAGTCTTTATTGATAATAAAAGCTAAGTCTGAGTATTTACCATAATTTGGGTTATTCAGAGCACTGTGAAAGTACAACTCATTTAACACCACACTGTCAGGCAAGTGCAATATTTTCTATTTTGCATATAAAGAAACAGAGGCAAAGAGAGAAGCTGTACAAGGTCACACAGCTAGGAAGTTACGGAGCTGGGATTACAACCCTGGTAGCTGGTGTAAAGAGCCAATGCCTTTGTATCTAATGCCTCTCTAGTTTTACATTATGCAAAATGTTCTCCACAAATTTACTGCCCATTCTATCCTATAGCCCAGTTTTAAGGTGTGGAAATGATAGTGATGTTTAAACCCTGATTAGTGTTTCACCATTCACTTGATTAGTTATTTTCATTTAGGACCAGAATCGGCTTTCTTAACTAGGGGAGAGCATATAGAGAACGATCAGAGAGTCCTGAAAAGTTCCCTGGGCTCAAGAACTTCTTCATGGACTTCAGTCAAGGTTTTGAATTTCGAATCTTTGGATTCCAATCTTTCTACAGGTCAGAATTAAAGAAGAAACATGTTGGTAGTGAATAGAGAGAACTTTATCAGAGATAAAAACACCTGGAATGACTCCTTGAAAGAATGGACCAGGGGACTGATCAGTTAGGACGGAAAGAGGAGAGTGAAGAGACACAAAAGAGAAAATATGAAGTGGGCAGTTAGGCGCTTAGTAGGCAACGGACCTGGGCCCTGGGCTCTGAGGAGGGAAAAGGAATCTACTAAAAGAGAAGAGACACTCTCTAAAAGGAGAATACATGGAGAACAAAAATCCTCCTTGGCCTCCGCATCATTTCCCTTAGTCTAAACGCTGTCTCAGGAACCGTGGCCTAGACCCATAGAGGAAAAGGCAGTATCAGCCCTGACGCAGCCACATCTCCCTATCTGCAGCAGGCAGAGACATTATATAAAGAGAAGGGTTGACATTATATCAAGATGAGGTCTGAAAAAGTGAATGATATTGGCCAGTATTAATTACTTCCACTTTAGGACGAAGGCAAATTGCCGCCTTCCCTCTGTGTATGTGGGATTTATCTGTTGGAACCACCTCTTCTTCACATGCCCTGCCCACTTAAGGATCTGGCTTTAAGGCTAAATTTTGCCAATTTTGAGTCATGTGTTTAGGCCAATTCACTTCACCTCCTGGGCCATTATATCTTTATATATGTGCAATTCTTATAGCTTCTATTTATCAAACATGTAAATTATGAGTGCCAAATATACTTTCCCTATTTTGGCTCTGGATAACGTGCTTACCAACACTATGAGGCAAATGTTCTTAATCCCATTTAATGGATAGGAAAATGGACATTCAGATACTTTATAACTTACTCATGATTAGAGAGCTTATGGGAGTCAAGCCGGAATTTAAACTCACTTCTGTTTGATTTCAGAACTAATGTATTTCAGCATGCTGCCTTCCTGTTTCTTATACCGTGTCTAATTTCTTGTTGCAGAGTGAAAAAACTAAAGGAAAGAAGCAAAGAAAGGCGGGATAAAGGGAGGGAAGAAAGGAAGAAAGGTAGGAAAGAAGGAAGGAAGGAAAAAAGGAAAACTTTGTTTCTTTTCAAAAGTTTATTTCAGGCATCAGTATGCTGGGGTTCCCAGGCTTTGACACAGACTGAAGTAAGAAAAGGTCCTTGGCACCTACCTATTAAGCAGGTAAGAACAATTTCTAATCTGTGGTTCCATATGCCTGACTCTTCTCAAAATCTGAAATTTTCATTGAGTCTCTGATTTTATTTGCTTCTATTTCAAGTGTTACTGCTTTCTGGACAGCAGATGTGAGTGTAGGATGGTGGTATGGGGGTGGGGAGGAATATAATTTAGTTTAAATTGCATTTTTGAACAACACAGACACTTGGATATCATTCTTCATGTACTAGAATATGCTATTCAGTATATTCATCGGGGCATACTTAAGCCTAGAATCCCTACCTCCTGAGGCTGCACTTGTAGAAAATAGCATTAAAATTTGGACGGCAGATACAAACCTGAGATTTATGAGGCATGGGTGTTTACTGGGATACAACAGAGACCACAGATCAACCCAACATAAATGGCATGATCTCTGGTGATTCTCATGGGTCAGGGAAAACAGTCAAGAGGTCAGCTCATCTACTGACCACACAAGTCCACCTGCCAACACATTGCAACAGTCTCTGTTACCTAGAAATGGGGGAGATTCTATAACAAAAAGGAGTTATAAACATGATCCTTTTTGAGGAGGAATTCAAAAAGCAAGAAGTAAAGTTGGCCATCATTTAATCATACAAAACACAGGTTTCAAGTCCATTTAGTGGGCAAGATGCCGCACATTCCAAATCATAGCTGGATTTCTTTCCTCTGTGGATATAGTATCTACCACTGGAACAGGTCTTGACTCAAAATCAGTACCTGGAATGTCTAAACTATGTTTCCTACCTCTTCACTCAATCCAGCCACATTATGGAAGGAAAAGAACATAAGAGGAATCTTCTCAGAGACTATGTTTCTTTAGTTATTGTTTCCAGTCATTTATTCCAAACAGCAGTCACTTGAAGCTGAAATTTAGAGCAGTCAGTCCCCTTAAAGTTTAGAGTTCTCGTTTATAAACACCTAGTACACTGGCAATGGATACTCAAGGCTTCCAGAGTTTGAACATCATGTTTTCATTGGCCTGCATTGCTTTTCTGCAGACTACCGATATGTGACTTGTCTGGGTTCATATCAATATGGGAAAGCTAATCCATAAATAGTCCAGCATCAATTTCTGAGGTAAGCTGCTGCTTCTCTCACCAAGACTAAGACCTTGTCTAAGTCTCTCAGCTTCACTACCATGGGCACTCTCACTGGTCCTTAACATTCAATGACTCTTACAAATATCTGTATAGTACTTTACACAATTCAAATGACTTCCATAATCATATCTGATTTCATCCAAACAATAGTCTCCCCTCCCTCCAAATCATTACTTTTTCTCACTTTAGACTTGAAGAAACAGAAATCCAGAAAGTGGTACAAACAGGAGAAAATATCAGAGGTACAGTTTAAACCTAGGTTTCATAGTAGTGGGCTTTGTGTTCTGTCCTCCCTTACCCCTGCCTATGGCCTATGGATTTAGGTCTGAACATTCAGAACTTCCTTCATCTACATCACTCCTGACTGTGCCATCACTTCTAGAATTCATCATGCAGGCCAACTGTAGTCCGATAAGCCTTCCCTTTGAGGGCTTGTTTAAAGATCTCAGTCAACTACATTTTTGTTGTTGTTGAAATCTTTCAACTAACTTTCAGAACCAATAAACAATAAGCTCATTCATACCACAGTAGAGTTGATAATATCTAAAATGCAAATGACCTTTCAGAATATTTGAGTTTTGAGATAAAATTATTTGGAGAATCCAAGAAATTCATTCCTGATAGTGGAATTTTAGACATTATAATAACTAGATTTGGGCTATTTGAATCTATGCATACCAAGCCTTTTCAGTAACTTCCACCTACCAAACTCTTCTTTAGATCTGGTTTTGCCTTAAGGTCATTGCAACTAAAACTAGGTTTGGAAAACCAACCCCATGATTTGGTAGAACATGGAAAAAAAAAGAATTATTTGTAAAAGCATCTTTGAGTTAAAAGTTTTCTTGTACTTCCTACTATAGGGCCAAAAATTCCAGTTAGTCATTTGTTCTTTTAGGTTACACATCTTTTCCCCCATATATCTCTTTTAAAGTAAAAAGAGCTTTGAGAGCAAGACTTCATGAAGCTACTTTCAATGGCTAATACTTCATGATAAATGAGATAATCAGATACTTTCCACCATCGCAAGAAAAGCCATAGCACATGCCTGACAAATTATTAATACTCAGCATCTGTAAATACTGTCATTTTATTATCCATTCAGAGGTATTAACATGTATTTCCTTAATTTTTCCTTCATTTTTGTGTAATCAAGGACAAATACTTAATAACTCTGAGCCTGAACTGTCCCATTTAAAAATGAGATTAATAGGGGCATTAGGGTGGCTCAGTCAGTTAAGTGTCTGTCTTTGGGTCTGGTCATGCTCCCAGGGTCCTGGGATCGAGCTCTGCATCAGTCTTCCAGCTCAGTAGGGAGCCTGCTTCTCTCTATCCCTGTGTCTGCTGCTCCCCCTGTTTGTGCTCTCTCTCTCTCTCTCAAATAAATAAATAAAATCTTTTTAAAAATAAAAATAAAAATGATATTAATAATGTCTACCCATTGGTAATTATAAAGATTATAAAATAAAACATCAGCATACATAAAGAAATATATTTGATCTGAAATATAAGGTATTCATTAAAAGTAAAGGCATTCTTTATGATCCAACTGTTTGTACATCCAAGTGCCAGGAATACCACAAACTCAGCTTCCCTGGCCAGTGTTGCTCCCTGAGCGTCCTGCTCTGGCTGAGTCCAGGGGCTCACAGTAAGAGCACCATGCCCATCAGCCTGGCCTGGAAGGAGATAGTCACCAAACAATACCATGAGTTCTGCCAGGGACAGCTAACTTGTAGGGACCTCGCTCTCTGATTGTTGAGATTCGATGAATACAACTCTTTGGACAAAGAGTGGTGGGAAGGTCTCTGAGAACCCTCCATAGGTTGAAGTGACTCCATAGGTTGGAGTTTTACAGAATTTATACATCCTGCCTCAAATTCACAGAATTGCTCAGAGTGTTTCTTTCTCTAGGTTAGTGGATCAAAGACAATGCACCCTACAGTTTGTATTTGTTTACATCCTGTACAAGTAGCTATCACTGCCAAACCCTTCTATGTGAGTCTGATGGATAGATCTATGACTGAATCCCAAGTAACTTCACCTGCAGTCCCTGGATGAACCCTCCACAAACAGGCAAACTCTACCACGGAGAGGGGCCCTTCAGAATCTCTACCTCCCACGTGATTTTTTCTTCATATAAAACTCATTCATTTAATGATTACTTGCACTGACTCAATACCATTTCCTTTTTTGTTTTAATTGCTCTTCCATATTTTTCAGTAGAAATTTTTGCCTTTCTTTCTTTATTTTTGAAAAGATTTTACTTATTTACTTGAGAGAGAGAACACAAATGGGTGGAAGAGCAGATGGAAAGGGAGAAGCAAACTGCTCACTCAGTGGGGAGTCTGAGGCAGGGCTCAATCCCAGGACCCTGAGATTATGACCTGAGCCAAAGGCAGACACTTAACCAACTGAGCTACTCAGATGTCCCATGCCTTCCTTCTTAAATGGACCTTTGTTTTGGACTTTTTTTAAAAAGATTTTTTTAAACATTTTTTTAAAGTAATCTCTATGCCCAACCTGGGGCTCGAACTTACAACTCTGAGATCAAGAGTCACATGTTTTACCAACTGAGCCAGCCAAGCGCTACACATACTTCTTGATTAGCTTCAGAAAGCATAATCACTCCTGCCTCTGTCACGTGGATTTTGCCTCCATGCCCTCTTCCCATAGGCCAGATTCACTGGCCTTTCCCTACATCCAACCTACATTCTCACAATAGCAACCTCAGCCTGGACTAGCTCTAAGGTGAACACGTAACTGCATCTCAAGGTCTCTACCTACCATATTCTTAAATTCCTTTTAATATATGTGCTACACTCCTGGTAAAGGTAAATTTTACAAATTATCAAACAGGTACATGTCTATAGAAGTAACATTTTTACATCTTTTAAAAAATGTGGTAGGACTATTGAGGTACAGTAAAAGAATGAAGATCTCAACTTCCAGACTTCACCCGAGGTTAAAAAAAAAAGTGCCTCGGAGCATAAAATGAAACTTTAGCTCCTGAAGATGAAATCTGCCACTCTCCCAATGTTGTGAAGAGCTGGCCCTGTAAAACACTTTCTTTCATGAACTACAACTGCCTGTCACAAAATTTTTTGATAGGCATTCACCCCTATTTGGATCTGGGCTGTAAATATTTGCCCAGACCCTAAAAGTGATGCCCTAACTTTACAATGCACATATTGCTCAAATATATGTTGATAAATAAACTTGCAAGCTGGTATATGCATTGCATGTAAACTCTCTTTTTTTAAGCAAAGATTTGAATTTTATAGACTGTAAAATATGGATATTGCTCTATTTATCTTGATGTACCTCTATGAAAAGGTGACTGCTGTGATTGGAAAGTCAAGCCATATAACTAAAATGAGGTACTTTATTTGGAATTTTAAGATATCCTCTGCCCAATATGTATAACCATAACTATCCTGAAAAATTAGTTGTTTATTGCATAAATATTTTCAAGTGCTCTGCCTATAATACGGAAGTGGTTTATAAGCACTGTGGGATGGGAGATGCTGGTCACTGCTATGAACAAGGGATTCAAGGATTCTAGTTGGCCATTGTAGGTCAAGAAGGCTATTAATGAGCCTAGGTGGTATGGAGGAATAATGCTATCAAATATCAACAACAACAACAATCTAGATAAAATGTTAGAAAACTTATTTCTAAGTACTTATACTAGGAAAATTTGTTCTTCAATGTACAAGTTTGTGAGTATTTTAGGTTCTGTGGACCAGGTGTGGACTTTGTTGCATACGGTTCTCCTTTTATTTTTCTTTTACTTTTTTTGAAAGTATACTTTTAAAAAGATAAAATATACTCTTGGGTTATGGGCCATGGGCCATGGTTTAATTATCCCTGTTCTAGAGCAAAGGTGTTAAGATAATTTTAAACTGCAGAAAACTTTAAGTCAACTTTTGTGGTAACTACAGTAATAAAAATCAGTCCACATGGATTGGCTGGGAGGCTGTTGATGGTCCTAAGACTGCCTATTCTACTTCCTCTTCTTGGTCTTCATAGCCTAGAGGCAACCACACAGAGCAAGAGTCCTCTTGGGGACAACAGCTTAGATATCAGATATCTGCACCCCAGAGAATTTCCAAAACTCTCACTAAAGTAACAAAAGTGTGCACTTATCAAAAAAATGCTTAGACCTTATACCAACAAGGAAGGAAGCACCAACAAGGAAGCAGATACAGTCTGCAAATTTTGTCTATGGAATTACCATGTTCAGTCTCCCAAGTAAAAATCTCACAATGCACCATGCATTCGATAGAAATGCCTTTACAATTTACTCATTTGCTTTTTGCCCCAATTCTACCAGAAAGAGTCTATTTTTATCTCCTTATACCAGAATATCTGTGCAAGTTTCTTAACTGGTTCCCCTGCAGGGTCCTTTTAGACTCACCACTCTTTGCCCTAGCCAGCCTACCCCAGATAGGCTGTTTTGCAATTACATAGCTTTGATTTGGTCTCCCTATTCTTCTAATAATCTATATTCAATTCAATTCATTTGGTCATTGATCAGATATTTATGATGCCTTCCATTTAATGTGCTACAAACTGCAGGATCCCCAGATAAAGGTTAGAATTTCTGTCTTCTAAGAAGAGATAAGAGTGTGATAAAATACCTGTGATAAAAGGTAGAATACAATTCGAACCATTTGAGTAATGCAAGCAAGCAAAGTTCAGTAAGTTGCTACAGGAAATTTCTGGCCAATGAAATTGGGAAAGACTTGAGAAAGCACTGAAGATTGACCGGAAAATCACTGCAGGAAGATGGAGGTGGCAGGAAATTGTGGTGAAGAGAAAGGCATGAGCAAAGGTATGCAGGTAGGAAAGCACAGAGATTACTCGAGAAATTAAGGCCATATAATTTTAGTAGTTGGGTGATGGAAAAAACCTGGGGAAGGAGTTAAGACAAGTTTTTAGAAAGTCCAGGATGCCAGGCCATGTTGTTTGAGCTGTATTCAGTAGAATTTGGAGAACAGCCCATGTGTTTGAAGTTCATGTACCCTGTGATTGGGTGAATGTATGGCTGGTCTGCACAGCGACGATGTAGTGAAAGGGCTCTGAACTGATAGTTAGAGAACTCATAGATTTGAATTTCTGTGATACTTGCCTCTGATTCATCTTTCTAGATCATCAATAAATGATCAATAAATCAAAGCAAAATGTGTGAAAATATCATTTATGTTTCTATTGTGAAATGTGTGTATGGACTGTGGAGCGATGGTGCTGTATGCAAAGTGAGGAAAGGGTTCTAGAAAGTGGCAAGAAGGACTGGGGCGGAATTTCCATGAAAAGATGAGATACAGGGGGATTGTATTCAGTAAAATTGGAAAATAAGAAAACATTTGTTTCTAACCTTTTTAGCCTAATATTGCAGATTAAAGCTTCTTGCCACCCTCACATCAGATCATGGAATCCTAAGGGAAGGAAGCCTATTTGCTCTGATTCTTGTTTGTATTCTCAGCACATAGCAGAGAGCCTGGCTCGTAACAACCACTCAGTAAATGTTGCTTGAATGAATGATCTCTCAAAACTCCATCAAAACCTCTGCTCTAGAGGAAAATCTGTAACCAAATACATGCTAATGAATGAATGATTATCGATATGTTAAAAGGAATTTCCCTTATGAGAAATGGATATGGAATAACCCATTGCCAAATAAGACCAATTTTAATGGCAACATGCACAGAAGAGGAGGGATATTTAGAAGAGCAATAATGGTTTATGCAGCTGGGTACTCAATTGACTATTTCCCACCTTTCCTACATCTGGGGCCCCTTGATTCCCATTTAAAAGCCTAGATATTATAAGTACAACTGACTTTTACCTAAACTTACTCTGTCTTACCCTGCCATAGGCAAGAATAGAACCACTGAATCAGACCCTGCAAATTACCCCAATTTTTTTTCAGATTGTGAAGAAAGCCATGTGCTACCATCCTCCTGTGGGGAGGACGTCCTCCAATGTCCTGATTACTTGGTCTCTATTTGCAAAAAACAAACAAACAAACAAACAAACAAAAAATCCTTACCTTTCATATGGAAATCCTTCCACAGGTAAAACACTTTCACTCTGCTATATCAGGTTGTATTTATGTTAAATTCCCTTCCTTCAATATTTAGGAGACTTGACATGTCTTATATTCATGGTTTCTAACCTGGCTTCTCTGATTAATGCCTACAGCATACAGTTTAGACAAAATAATGTTGTTGGTCAAAATGACTACGTCTCTTCTCAGAGTGGGAAGATGTCATAATGGTTCAATTTCAAATATCTAAAATGTCTGTACCTAAGTATCGTTTCTGCATTAATATTAAATGTGACAACATTATTTCCACTTGAGCATGGTACCCAGTCTCCACCCTACAATTTGAAACATTCCAAGCAGTTTTGAAGAGAAAACAGCAAGGATATAAAAACTGCATAAATACATATACCATTTACTGATTTAATTCAACTATATCAACCTGTATACAAAGATGAAATTTTGCAACACTAAGAACTAATAGGAAGTCTTATCTATGTTGCATTTTTCACTTGCTACAAAGATATTAAGGAGGTATACTAACCAACACCTTCAGTTTTTAGTGACAGAAATCTAACTCAAACCACCACCAGCCAGAGTTTTGTGAAGAATGTGTTGCCTCACACAATGGCAAGTATAGTATGGTGTTGTTTAAGTACAAACTGACAAAGCAGCTCAAACAGCATCATCAGGGGCCCATGGAGACAGCACCTTCCTCGACAGATGTATTAGTTTCCTACTGTTGCTGTAACAAATTACTATGAACTTGGTGACTTAAAACGCCACAAATTTATTATCTTGCAGTTCTGTGGGTCACACATCTGAAATAGATCCCGTGGGGCTAAAATCAAGTGTGAACAGGGCTGCATTCCTTTCTGAAGATTCTTGGGACTTTCTTGCCTTTTCCTGCTTCTAGAAGCTGCCTGCATTCATTGGCTCATAATTCTATCACTCTGTGCTGTTCTTGTCACATCTCAAACTCTTTGGCCTTCCTCTTTCACTTATAAGAATGCTTGTGATTGCATTAGACCCACCCATATAATCCCCCATAATCTTATCTCAAGACTTTCAACTTAATTCCATCTGCAAAATCCCTTTTGCCATGTAAAATAACCACAGGTTCTGGAGACTGGAATATTGATATATTTGGAGGGCTATTATTCTGCCTACCACAACAGGTTTGGGGGGGGGTAAGTCCTAGGAAGAACTTTGAGTGATCTAATTTCTGTGCCTAGGAGGACTATATAAATATACTCTGATTGGCTAGACTGGGTCACATGAGGTCATGTCTGATAGTGGGGGGGAATGGTTGATTTTGTCTTCAATCATACCACATGGAATGGTTTCTCTGCAGGAAAAACAAAGGAATTTATTTTTATTAGAGTAGGGCAGAGGGATGATGGAAAAGGAAAGTGACCACCAACTTCTGTTGCACAGGACATCAGATACAGGGGTTTGCTTGTGTAGTTCCCCACCCTTATAAGGAGGGCACTATGAGTTAAGAACTGACCATTTAAAAACTCTCTTTTAAAATATAAATATTGAACTTCGGGCAAGAATAAATATTCACACTGAATCACATGTTAGCATGCAAGGGTTTATTAACATTTTATTCTTTATGCTGGAAGTGGCTGAGGTTACTTAGGGGGAGGAAGTTAGAGGGTCTCAAAATGAAAGGTCCCAAAGAGAATACAAAAAGAAGGTAAAAACAGGAAGATACCACTAGCCCCTCATAAATTCTTCATGGGCTAGGTCTGACTTATAAATGTACCCTTGGTAAATGGACCTATTTCATTAAGTGGGGTCTTTCTTTTCCCATTCATCCACGCCTCTATCCCGTCCTTCAAACAACCCTAAACTGGGAACTAGTCATAGCGTCTCCTTCACAACTCCCATTCCTTATGCCTACAAGGTGGCAAGATCTGCTCTGTCCCAGAGGGGAGGCAATTGTTCACGGGCAGAGCTATCCCTCCAAGGGCAGCAGCTCCTCTGCATTTGGGCATTAATTCATAATCAAACATTGATGAATCATGCTATTTTACTGAAAAGCACAGTCCTTAAGTCAACCACCTAATCTAAGGGAAGAAATTAAACTCTAAACCAACATAAACACATTACAAGTCATTAGTGTAATTAAAAAGGAATGTATAATTAAAACATTTGTGTATTTTAGCTCAAATTCATCTGCGGTCGGAAATTTTAATGAACTGTTCATCAAAGAAGTCTCGGGAGTCTGGGGATAAGTTTAGCATAACAAGAAACTGAATGTTTTCTTCCCTCTGCTTCAGGAGCCCCATTCCCTCTGGTTTCTAAAAAGCAACCTGTCATTGGTTCCACCAAACTAATAATGATTCTAAGTGGTTATGATTGCTTCTGTGTTTTAAACTGATGTTATCTTTTTATCCCTTAAGAATCATGTTTTTCATAATTACTTCTCTTTTGTCCTTTCCTTAAGACAAATGATTTTGTAATTAGCGATGAAGGAAGGAGTCGTCACTCCAAGACATCTGTCAAGTTGTCAGGAAGTATGTCTCCCTGTAGCTATATTTAAACTTTCTGTTTAATAGCCTCTTGCTTTATTTCACAAGAACATCTCTGTGGAATCATGCCTAGGATCCCCTAATGATCAGGTTCCATAAAACATAGAGCAATTAGACTGTAAGAAATATCGCTCCCCAGAATGTCCTTCCTATTCATAATGTGCACCTCTCCCTCCTAACACTTCCTTTCTTGGGCCTCCCCGCCCACATGGATGCTTCCCTCCCCACACTCTGGTGGGCTCTAGTTTTAGGCTCCAGCAGATGAGACGGTGGAGTGTGTCAACAATTAAGCTAACATTTTCTCCAACTTCAGCATTCAGTTGTAACAATTCTGTCTGTCTCCAAATGAATGGCAAGCTATTGTAAGAAACAAAATACTTCTCCCTCAGAGGGAGCAAAGCCTTAACACTGTTGTGTATTTCCCGTGCACTCTATAGAGAAATGACATGCTTGCTCACACGTTGGCTGTTCTTCTATATCATCTGCAGTAAGAAAGAGCATCCCAGTGACTCCTAAAGCCTTCCCCCTTAGGAAAAGAATTCAGACTGACAGAAACATCCTGCAGAGTGCTGAGAAATATGGACAGTCCCTCTTACCATAGTATTCAAGATTACTGCTGATCTACAATACCCATGCCATTCTGTCAATAGCTAACACCCTAAATCTCACAGAAATCTCAAGCTGCTCTAATCACTCACTCTATTCTTCAATAGCCCATTTAACCCATGACTCTTGTTCTTTATAACAGAAAGCTAGGTATAGGGAGTGGAGAGATTTTTCTGAAAGTCACATGCAAGTATCAGACAGACCCAGAGACAGAAAACTTTGTGAACTTATACACTGACTGTAACTTTTCACCTGGCCCTGGCAGAGACAGAGACAGGACTGATCCATGTTGAATGAATGAACACATTAAATTTTTTCCGTATCTTAGGAGAAATGTGAAGTTGGTACATTTTCCCTACCCTTGGGTACTGTACAAGCTTTTCCCTCTTTCAAAATACCCATACCACTGGCTTGGATCCCAGGGACTCGCCAACCCTTGAATTTACCTGGAAATTATCACAGTGAAGTGGGGAAAACTATTGCTTGAGCTATTTTTTCTCACAAGGGTATTTTCATTTAACAGTAGACTCTTAAAGATCAAAAAGGCTCTATGAGACAAAGAACCATCCTTAAAATTAGAGGCATTAGAAGGATTAGGGCATTAAAACTTTTGCTTTCTCATGGGAACTGGAAGACCGGCCCTGGATCGATTCTCACTGCATCATGTGGTGGCTGCTTATTCTTCCAGCCTGAGTACAGTCATAAGCATAGCGCAAGTTTTGGGCAGAGGTATGCCAAATCCAGTAGCTGAAATGATAAGGAAAATAATTAAACCAGTGTGTTTACTTTTCTGGTTAGTTTCCCATCCTATTCCTTCATGGAACTCATGATCATAATTATATTGAAGATGAAATAAAATCACAAGATGCCTCTAAGTTTCTAGGTCTCTTTTTCTATTCCAAATGCCACGGCCTTCCTTATGGCTATTTCAATCTTCCTTACATTCTCTTCATTTCCACTTCACCTTTTTAAAAACCATTCTTCACATCAACGTCAGATGTAAAATACTAGCTGTAGCACTATCTTGTCTTTCTGCTGTTAAGAGAATGAAAAAGCTTCCCAACGCCTATGGATTAATTAATGCATGGCTTCATGTCAATGTTCCTTACCTCATCCATCCTTGTTGCTCATCATTTCTCAGCAGTGGACTCTCTGAGCTCATTTAATTGGGTACCTCCCTTTGCTCCACCCACTTCATCTGACTTCCTATTGGCTCAGCTTATTGTCAATATTGCAGAAAGTAGAAATACTGAGAAGGTCTGAAAATACCATGTAGTAGTCATGTCAGCCCTAGCCTTTCTACCTCTAGACTTCCTTCCATAAGGACAGAAATAAATTTCACCTGTATGACTTGTTGGTTCTCATATTCAAGGACAGGTGATCCCTCCCCTTTATTTGTTCTTTGGTTTGTTGATTTATTTGTTTGATGATGCAGTGAATGCTCAGCAATTCTGAAGCTCTTTAACTTAAATGATGAAACACATTTTTGAGCCCTTATTTGAAAGGTGCTAACTAATCACCACTTCTAATATTCATCCCTGGGCTTTCTTTCCTCTTCTTTGGCAGTGCTTTGCCTAAGAAGTGTCTAAAGAGGAAAAATATCATATAAAGATAAAAATCATATTTCTTTCCTATTATATCACTTATCTTTAGCCAGTAATTGTTATGTTCTTTGGTGGTGGTTTCCAACTTTTATACGAACTTGTAAACATATAGAGGCACAGCTAGAGTTCAGAGAGGTAAACCAAAAAAACTTTTTATTAAGTATTTTTTAGACTACAGCAGTTTAAAAGTTGTGGGTAGAATAAACGAGTAAATAAATGAATCATAAACAGATAGTGAAAATCCCATATAAAAAAAGAACGAGGACAGATACGACACTATAAGAGAGTAGACAAGTGAAAAGTTTTTACATAAGGAAGCTCCAAAATTTTACATATGTTTACATCATGTGAACTGAGGAATATTTTTTAAATGTTATGAGATTTGAAAAAAATAGCATGTCATCTTTGATTCTTACCACTTCCCTTCTTTAAAGTGATACTTATTGATTAATTGAGGGGCTACTAGTGTTCATATTTGAAAAGTCTATGTCTTTATGGGAAAAGAGAAGAAACTGAGTGAAGGCAGAATTTTGGGCAGCAGTACCCCATAATGGAGGAAGGATCTTGGCCTCCAAGAGAGACAAATGGTGAGAGTGAGACATCATGTCTGCAGAAAGAGAAATATGGAATCTGTACCCCAGGGAGAAACCTGAAGAGTTTGAAAAATGCCAATATAAGTAAGTGATATATAAAGAAGTAAGATCTATGTCTCGTTTACCTGGTAGATTATCAGACTGTGCCTAAGCAAGAGAAGACTAGGGAGAAACAGCCATGGTCAGCTCACTGTGACATGTAGCCAAGGACAACTTTTCATGACCCAAAAAGTGTGGTGTGGGTATTGCCTGTATACAGTGTGTATGCAGAGAGAATAACAGAACATAAGGAAGAGACAGCCCAATAGAGGCCAGGGTTCTCAGGAGCAACCTATCTGGACCAACCAGGACTAGATGGAATGTCACCTCTAACACCTTGGCATGACCTAGCCCTTCTTGAAGTGTAAGCCTTTGGGGAAAAAGGAAACTTTATCATCTCCATTGTACAAAGAGACAAAGAGGTCCAAGTAACTTTCAAAACAGGGCAAGGCTCCTGTGTAGAAAAAGGAAAAGCATCAAGCAAAAGGCTATGGAGGTTGCATAGTGGATGTCAAAAAAGATGTTTTCAGATACTAATGTGCAAAAGCCTGTCATGATTGATTTTTAAGTTTGGATATGATCCTTATAAGGTTTTTCTTTAAAGTGTGAACCCTCTGGGAGAAGTGATATATTAAGTGCCTAACATTTTAATATGGAGACATATATGAAGTCACCCTTCTGAGAGGCTGGGAGGATTTTTTAAAAATGAGAATTTGTGGGACGCCTGGGTGGCTCAGTTGGTTAAGCAGCTGCCTTCGGCTCAGGTCATGATTCCAGCATCCTGGGATCGAGTCCCACATTGGGCTCCTTACTCAGCAGGGAGCCTGCTTCTCCCTCTTCCTCTGCCTGCCATTCTGTCTGCCTGTGTTCGCTCTCTCTCCCTCTCTCTCTCTCTCTCTCTGATAAATAAATAAAATCTTAAAAAAAATGAGAATTTGTGGGGGTCAAGAAAACCTAAATAGGTAAGAGGCTGGGGTCTTGCTGTAAGATTACAACAGAGTCTATCACAAGTGATGCTGCTTGTTTAAAAGTCCAGAATCAATGTTAAAACTGCTTTTGCATATATTTTAATATCACTGTCCACAGATCCTACTTATGCCTTAGTTTTTCACAATTTTTCCATAACAAAATGAGAACAATGGACTACACACTCTCTCTCTGTCTCTGCCTCTCTCACACACATGCACACATATTCGCTGCATACACTTTATACGTGTGAGCGGGAATAAACTTGTGGTCTTCACTGGGATGACTGAATGTTGAATGAAACCTCAGTGAAAGAAGTATCCTATAATTTAGATGCTAGGTCCTTAGAACTTTCTTGATAATCCTGAAATGTTTGATCTCACTGAAGATGCCATCATGGATCTATTTGTGATACTTGCTTGTTCATAGTCAGATCAATGATTTTTTTAATGTTAGTATAAAAGGGAAAATGAGACAAGAAATAAGGAAAAGAAAAGAAGGGAAATGTAAAGGTAATCAATAAGATCAGATTAAACACAAGGAAGGTCTTTTTAACCATTTTAGTTGTTCAGTAAAGGAAGAATTACCCTTCAAATGGATGGATGTCCTATCATTTTATAAACACTGGTGAAATCAAGGATGCTGCGGAAAAGGGGTCCTCTTAAAGTTCCTCGGTTGGGTTCAAGGACCCATCGACTTCTTGGGTCTTTTTCTAGCTCCATGACTTTACTCTTCTATCATCCCAGGAGAAGGATACTTCCTGATGAAAAGCCCTTGTACATACTGCAAGCTCTGCAGCCTCCATAAAATTCATATCTTTTCTGGATATGCATTTTCCCAGGTGTGTACACACATTCAAACTGAGACTTTCAAAACTGTTGATGTCAGCAAGGTGAATATTTAGGTGAACTGGATCTGTCAGAGAAAATATTTGTAAGATGTCCCTGGTGACCATGTTTTTCATTAAGGTTTCCAGTTTCACTTGATATAATTAATCCTAAGATTATAATCTTATTCACAAAAATAAAGTATCAGAGGATGCTGGTAAATAAATTTCCTAGCTATAAAGATACTACTCCAGAGACTAGGAAGCAAACATGATGGCTACTATTGTCTTTCCAATGACTCTTGAAATATGTTAATAAATATTGGGTTTCACAATCCCCAAGCAAATAAATATTTAATTGTAACAATGGGTATTTATCTAAAACTCCTGGGTGTAATCTCAAGTATTATGATTTAGAAAATCATACATATAATGATTTAATCCTTAAATATCTTCCACAATACATTGCCTTGGGCCGTTAAAATCCTACCCTGATTTCCAGTTAAACATGGTGAATTTAAAGAGACACATTTATCTCCTCTTTGCTCTTGAAACTCCTCTACACTGGGACATCAGAAGAGAGGGAAAAGAAGAAAGAAAGAAAGGAAAGAAAGAAAGGAAGGAAGGAAGGAAGATGGAAGTAGGGAAGAAGAAAGGAGGAGGAGGGAGGGAGGAAGAAAGGAAGAAAGAAGAGAGAGAGAGGAAAGAAAGGAAGGAAGGAAAAGAAGGAAAGGAGGGAAAGGAAAGGAAAAGAAGAGGGTAGGGAGGAAGAAACATCATGAAAAAAGTCAATGAAAGATGTCAAAAAACTTCAGGAACTGGAATGAGATAAGCAGGGTCTTACTGGCTGAACATTTCAGAGGAAGTTGAAACCTGAATGCCTGCTAGGAAATAGCCAAATATTAGCAAAACCATTCATGGCAGAAGCCTAGAAATGTTTAGAATTTAGAGATACCAGCATCTTGGATGATGAAAGTACCAATTAGGGCTTAAAACTGGAGGATACATTGAAAGTCTTTATTGGGGCAATGAAAAACCTAGATGCCAGTCCTCATCTTGTGTAGCCAGGAGATTCAATGTGCCAATGGAGTCAGAAGAATGTAGTTTGTCTTCTGGAATATTGAGACCATAGAGCTCTGATTTTAGAAACAGCAGTCTTAGCTAAAAGTTAAAGTAAAATGTTGCATCAGAAACAAATTATTTATGAAAGTCCACATAACAAATTAATCAGATCCTGGCCTACTCTTCTTTATCATCTTTCAGAATGCCAGAAAATTGAGCTTTTTCCTCTCAAGTCAGTATCTGATACTCTGCCCTAGAAGAAAATGCCATCACCTCCAATAAACCTAGAGTGACATCTATCATTTGACAGTCCCTGATCTTGAACACAGAAATCTAGATCAGTGTTCTGTGCTTCATTCTTAATTATGAATGTACTAAAAGTAATTACCAGGTGTTTGGGGGAAGGCCTGAAAAATAAGAATGAAAGACAGATCAAAGCAAAGAGATAAAATAAGACCAAAAACAAAACAAAACAAAACAAAAAACCAGAGATAATGTAAGGAGCAAAACAAAAAACAAAAAACAAAAACTTCCAATTGTCTAAAAAAATTTTTTTTTCCAGATAGAAAAGTGAAGACATCTATGAAATAAAAATAGATTGTTTCACAAAAGGAATATTCAGAGAAAAGAAAGGACTATAGGATATTTAAAAAAAAAAAAAATTGGAGCAGAAATGTGAAAGTTCAACCCAAGAATACAAATTAAAGAAACCTTCTAGGGGTGCCTAGGTGGCTTAGTTGGTTGAGTGCCCAACTCTTGATTTTGGCTTAGATCATGACTGAGTCCCTTGTCTGGCTCTATGCTCAGCAGGGAGTCTGCTTGCAATTCTCTCTCTCCCTCTCCCTTTCCCCACTATACTAACGCATGTGCTTGCTCTCTCTAAAATTAAGTAAGTAAACAAATCTTTAAAGAAACCTTCTAAAAGACAGAATAATAAGATAAAGGTCAAATAAAAGAGAAAATATATGAAAACTAGAACATTTGTCCAGGGTATGTCACAAGAGTAGTAGGAGTTATGAAAATGGACACAGTTATGAAAATGGAGACAAAACTGAATCGATGTTATTGTCTAAGAAATAATGCAAGAGATCTTCTCAGATTTAAAGGACATGTTTCCAGATTTTAAAAAAATGAGGCCATCAGGGTCTCCTGAGTGGCTCAGTTCATTAAGCATCCAACTCTTAATTTTGGCTCAGGTCATGATCTCAGGGTCATGAGGTCAAGCCCTGTGTTGGGCTTTGCTCTGGGTAGTAGAGCCTGCTTAAGATTTTCTCTCTCTCCTCCCCCTGCCCTCTGCCCCTCCCTGCTTGTGCATGTACACATTCTCTCTGTCTTAAAAAAAAAAAAAAAAGTGAGGCCACCACCTATGTAAAATGAGTTATAATAGAACCCTCAGCAAAGTAGCAAAGAATATCTTGTGAAATTCCAGAACTGGGGGGCTAAAGAGATCTTAAATTTCTATAGACAATAAAAGGACAAGGTTTGGAAACAGACTCACATTTAATTTCTAAAGAGGAGATATCTGAAGCTTAAAGAGAATGGAGAAAAGCTTTCAATTTATAAAGAAGATAATCTGGTACTTAGCATTTAATATCCAGCCAAACAACCAAATATGAAGGGAAAATAAAGACATGTTCAGACATGCTGAGTTTCAGACTCAAAAAGTGTATGTCCCATTCATCCTTTCTCATAAAGCTGCTATAAAAAATTCCTATCTGAGCAAAAAAGATGGAATCACATAATCCAGGACATGGGGCTTCAGCAGAGGAAGAGGCAATGGAATTCTCCAGATGATGTTGAAGGGAAATCCTAACTTTAGAGATTTGTCTAGATTATGTCCTGTCTAGACTGAAGTAAGAGGAAAGAGGGCTGAAGAACAGATGTCTCAAAAAAAAAAAAAGTTCAACTGATGTTTATTATATGATACCTAAAACTATATTTAGAAATGATGTAATCTATAGGGAGTGAATTAGAAAACTAAACAAAAAAAATAGAGACAATTATTAACTGCAGAGAAAAGGAAAAGTTGGATGGAAGTTATAGTGTAATCACAATTCACGATTACATAGTCCATTATAATGTTAACAGATTAGAAGCATTTACCATGGCTATTGTGCCACATAGCACTAAAAGCACTCTATCCAATCAGTTTGTGTTCACTGTGCTCTGTCATTAAACATTGCAAGTGTGTCTGTGTGTATGTACTTCTTGTCTTTCTGCTTAAACCAGAAGCTCTTTGGAGAAACAAAACAAAACAACCCAGCACCTTATGTTTCTCTAAATGCCCTTACAGCGGGCCAGTATCTCAGTAAAAAATGCAAGGCAGTGAGCAAATCTTTAAATCACTAACACCTAGGTCTGAGGAAAAAACAAGACTAGAGTCGGTACATAAGAGGACCAAATAATAATCACCACAAATAAGATACTTGCAAGAGTAATGTGAATACAATAATTGGCTCTTCCCTGGTACTGAAAAGTGTTGATTGCTATTTTAAGTGCTTTATATGCTTTAACTCATTTAAACTTTAAAACAGAATTATAAGTCAAATACCATTATGATTTCCACTTTACAGGAGAGAATAATGAGTCAGGGTGAGTTAAAATGTGATGGGGGCCAAACAGCATATAAGCTCCTCCCTGCCCATGACACTGTGTGTCTTGAACTTCACTGGTAACACTGTCCAGAATGTTCTTATTTATCTCCATGTGTGATCACCCTCCAGAATCTATACTCAAGGATAGTTAAAGGGATGCTTCATCCCTTTAACTCACGCATTTCTAAGCAGAGCATCTTGCACGGAGTGAGCTCCAAGCACTTATGTATGAGCCGACCAAATGAGAAAGCTGTGATGGATGAGGAAGCCTGCTTCGTAATCTTTGACATAACACAGACAGACGGAGTAGTGGGAGATTGGGGCAGAAGTGGCTCCATATACCATTTACCATTAAATGATCCTAAATAACTATTCCAAAATGCAAATTCTAGTCAAAATGTTTCAGGTGATGTAGGTGAAAACATATTTGGGACAATTTTAAAACTTTTCCCGGAAATGAAATAGAAAGAGTATTTACAGATACCTTTTTGTGTTAATTTGTATCGCAAATGGCTTAGCTTTTGGGGGATTTGAATCCCTGTAACTCAGGATGATTTTAATATGTATTTTCATATTAGGTACAATAAATAAGATGGTTTTGTTTCAGCTTCAAAAGACAAAACATTGAGGAAAATATTGCTATATTCAAACATCAAACATTTCACATCATTTTGTTAATTTCTCACTTTGCCACATATGTAAAAAGTTGAGGAAAGACAGATTTCTTAAAGGATAGGCTGAGTACTGGTTTTCTTAATTCAAGTCAGCAGAATGAAGATGCACAGCTGAAAATTCTGGTTCGTTAAATTCTGATTAAATGGAGTTTCTGGTTTTATTTTGCTTTGTTTTGTTTATTTTTCTGTATCAGGACTTCACAGGCTTATCCAACAATCAATACATGCTTTTCCTTTTGTCTTTACCAAGCTATGGGACTTTCAAATTATTGTCTTGGTTTTAGTCCCTCAGGTGTGAGGCATTTCAGTCTGAAAAGACTTTTGAGCCCTTTGCTGTGTGTGTGTTAATTAGAGTTGGTTTCCTGATCTTTGCTGTCAGTTTCCTCTGCTCCACAATTTGAGAGACAGTGATGCTAAACCAATCCTCAAAGGTCTCTGGAGACCATTTCCAGTTGCATTACTGATTTATTTTTGTCTTGACCAGATGGCTCCAGGTTCCTATGACTGTACGGGAGTCCTTTTGATTACTCTATTTATCTCTCCCGGTGCTCAATTTAAGGGTCAAATCTCATGTAACACATTTGCCAGCAAGATAAACCATTCAAGCCCACTGCTGCTTGGACACCATACTTCTGACATATGCTCTGTGGCTCATTACACACCAAAGTTATTAGATTTAATACATGTTTTTATAAACTCCATAACAATAGCAGACAGGGTTTTTGTTGGTTTGTTTGCCGTCCCTCAGAATATGCAGCCAATGGAAAAACATGAGCCAGGAGGACTTTGCAGGAAGGAGGGGACTCTGTGGGTCCCCCAAGGCGCTCTCACTGAGGCTTCCTTGCCTTTATGGAGGTGGCCATGAAAAAGATGAGCAGAACATTTTTAATGAAACCAATAAAAATGCAAAGGAAGATTTAATGTTTAAAGAAACAATAAATCAAAACTGACAACTGAAATGCAATATTTCACCATGAGATTGAGGAAATCAATTCATCCAAAGGGCACACTTGGCTTCTGTTAAAAAAAAAAAAAATCCCCACATACTCACACAATAAAAGCTATCATATCAGGCGAAGCTAAATAAGCTCTAGTTAATGGATTTTGAAACCTTGAAAAACATGCATGAAGCCAGACAATACAGAGTCTCATGGCATACGGACACACACACACACACACCCCACAATATGTACAATCTGAGAATCGTATATTATTGTGATCAGAACCCTCTCTAAGTGGGGGGGTTAGGCTATCAAAATATTGTCCATTGTTAAAGATGCTCAATGGGCTCAAGGTTGCCTAATTGTCAGTTTATTTATTTTGATTTCTAAATCATTTCCCTTTAAGACTCCTCATACAGTGAAAAATATAAGTGAATCCTAAAAACAGAAGTAGTAACTTGGATACTATCCTCAGGAAGAAAACAAAGCAAATTAGAAGCTTTGGGCCCATCTCATCAAGCTTATGTAAAGAGACCCTCAGGAAAATTAAATTTAACAAAAAGTATTCCTGCCTTATAAGGGCTCACAAGTCAATGAGGAAGTGTCACCTGTACTAGAAATTATAATAAAATGGAATTTATAGTAATAGTTGTAACAGAGGTTAAAATGTGCAATAAAATGTGCCCAGACATCTTAGAATGATTTTAAGAGGAGATGTGTCTTGATGTAGGCCTGAGATGGAAGACAGAAAGCTAATATAATTTGGGGAACAGAAAAGAGAGTTAAGGGTAGAGAATGACTTCAATAGTGCAATGAAGGGAGTTTCAGTTCAAGATGGTGACACAAGAAGTTCTGGGACTCAACCTCCTCCCAAGTACACAATGAATCTACAGCTATATACGGAATGATTTCCTCAAACAAACAAACAAACAAACACCATAAAGCCTGGCAGAATCTTCACATCAGGCAAATGAGTGGGAAACCACATCGAAGTGATAAGAAAGGCTTAGACACAATCTCACCATCAACTCCATCCCTGTATAGCAACCGACAATCAGGAGGGAACTCAAAACCCAGAGCTTTTCCCTGAGGAGTGAAAGGTTTATACCCCATATGGGGCACCCCAATTTTAAAAGTGGCACCTGAGAGACAAGCCCCCAAAACATCTATCTTGGAAAACTAAAGAGGACCCGCACCCATGAGACCCACAGTGCTGTGGCAAACCCAGTGTTGTGCTGTGAAAAAACAGACTCACCTGCCCTGGGGCTCACAGAGAAGCAGCCCTTTGAAAAGCACACAGACTTTATGTGAAAGAGACTTGCTTCCTAATTTTAAAGCACTGGTTTGAAGGACAGAAGCTTGCTGGGATAATTTCCATAGACAAAGGCTGTTGAGTGCCATCTTCCTGCTCTCCATCTGCTTTGCTAAAACCAGTGGGCACCATCTTTTTTTTTTTTTTTTTCTGTTTTAATTCCATTTTTTTTTCCTTCTTCTTTTCTTTTTTTTTTCTATTTTTTTCTCTTTGCACTATTTTTCTTCTTTCATTTTTTTCTTTCCATGCTTTGGTCTTTCTTTTTGTTTGTTTGTTTATTTGTTTATTCATTTGGCAACTGCCATCTTTACACTTTCCTTCTGCCTCATTCCAGCTAGCAGGTGTCATCTTCACACTCTCCCTTTGCCACACCTGGTATTTCCAAGAATGGAGTTTTCTACACATGTCTGATGCCCCAGTTTTTATGTCCAGTGACCCAGTTTTTATGGCTACAACCCAGAGGCCACCCGTTGATCACTTGTCTCTCGAGTTTAAGGGGGCTTGTGTTCCTGTGTCCTATGGGACTACAACAAACAGAGATTCCGTTCTTGGCAGATTACCACTCCCAGGGCACTGCACAAATAGGAGACTAAAACATACATCCAGTCTTTCCCTTGGCCAGGAGCTTGGGGCTGAGGGGCAGGTTTCTGGTTTGGCAAACTGAAAGGGGCCTTTGGAGTTACTCTAAGAAAATGGAGGCTGGTGGATACAATGTTTATGCCCTCCCTCTGCATCTCTCCAATTTACCAGTATCTTCCAGAAAAGCCCTTACACCCTTCTCTGCTACCTTGATTGTTGTAGTTGCTGCCAGGGAACACTGCTGTATCTCCTGGTCTGGTAGCCAGTGGAACCTATGCTTGTGGGTCCCATAGGATTGTAACCAATAGAGAAAGAGTTCTTAAACAGCTACCATCCCCAGGGCAGATCCAGGAGCTCTATCTTTCTGTGAAAAGGCTTAATTAGCTTATTATCATAGCTGCAATCTGAGAGGAAGCCTTCTGATTAAGCACACTTCTAAGAGCTGACAATAAACCTTTTCTGAGCTCTTGGAGGCCAGGCACTATCTTTGTACTCTCCCTCTGAAACGCTCCAGAGCATCAACATCTCTTGGACGGAAGTTCTTATATATGTCTGGTGTTACAGTTTTCATATCTAGTGTCCTGGTTTTCTTGGCCAATGCCTAGTGCATACCACTTGTTTAATGGCTCTAGTGGCCAGGAGAGCTTGCATTCCTGGATCCCCAAGGGTGGTAACAACCAGAGAGACATTTCTTAACAGGTTATCACCCCAGAGCACTGTACAGACAGAAGACTAAAACAAACACCCAGTCTTTCTATGAAAGAAGCTTACTTGCTAGTCTGAGACATTTGGCCTTATGGGCAAGCTTCAGATTTGGCAGGCATCTAGCAGTTATGGAAGTACTCTCAGGGAACACAAGAAAGAGGATGTCATCTTTGTGCTCTCTCTCTGCCTTGCCATAGCTCACCACTATCTCCCAGAAAGGAGCCTATACATTTGTTTGGATCTCTAATTGTTGTGACTGCTGCCCAGGGGACACTGCCAGATTGCAAGGCTCTGGTTTATGCTTGCAGTTTCATAGGAATGTATCTATTGGCATTCTTTAAAAGCTGTTGCCTGAGGGTCTGGCTTCCTATCAGCCTGAATTTAGGTGATGACTGGGATTCTCCCCTTTGAGACACTGACTGGTTTTGGTACACCATCAAGACTGGGAGCTATTAAAAATAAAATAGCCTGCTTGGCCAAACATAAGGCTTGAGAGACAACCAAGAGCCAGGGCAGGGTTGAATGATAAGGTTTATCTCCTATACAAGGCCAATCTTTCAAGACTGGGAGAGGTGGTTCTTTCATTTAATGCATAGAAACAAGCACAGAGAGTCAAGCAAAATAAAGAATCAGAGGAATATATTCTAAATAAAGAACAAGACAAAATGGAAAAAAGTCCTTAATGAAACAGAGATAAATAATTTACTTGATAAAGAATTCAAAGTAGGGATGCCTGGGTGACTCAGTGGGTTATAGCCTCTGCCTTCAGCTCAGGTCATAATCCAGGGGTCCTGGGATCCAACCCCGCATCAGGCTCTCTGCTCAGCAGGGAGCCTGCTTCCCTTCCTCTCTGTCTGCCTGCCTCTCTGCCTACTTGTGATCTCTGGCTGTCAAGTAAATAAACAAAATATTTAAAAAAAAAAAGAATTCAAAGTAATAGTCATAAAGATGCTCAGTGAGTTTGGGAGAAGAATGGATGGGTATAATGAGAACTTCAACAAAGAAAGAGAAAATATTAGAAAGTTACAAACAGAAGTCTTGGAGTAGGATACAATAACCAAATTGAAAAATACACTAGAGGAGTTCAACAACAGAGCAGATGAAATAGAAGAAAGGATCAGAAATCTAGAAGATAGGGCAGTGGAACTTGCCCAATCAGAGCATTAAAAAGAAAAAAAAAAAGGCAAAAGTGCAAATGTAAAGGAAAGCTGGGGTGGTTATATTTATATCAGGGCAAAAGAGATGATAAGCAAAGACTATAATAAGAAACAAAAAAGAGCACTATAATGATAAAGAGGTCAATTCAACAAGAGGGCCTAATGTTTATAAATATTTATGCACCAGCACAGGAGCACCTAATATGTAAAACAAATATGAACACATTTAAAGGCAGAAATAGACAGCAATACAATAATAATAAGGGCTTGGGTACTTACTTACATCAATGGATTATCTAGGTAGAAATTTTAATTTAAATTATATTAATTTTTTAATAAAAAATTTTAAAAATAGTTACAATTAGATGAAGATAGAAACAAATCAGTACAAAAAATATATGAGAGACAGGGAACATGTGTTCAGAAGGTGATGTGAGAGACTAGGGCACAGAAGGGTAGTATCTACAATAGACAATAATGGAACTAATGAAAATGGCTGTATATGAGCTGTTTAGTCTTGATACTATGCCAGGTGGTTATCATGAATTTCACATGTAATTCTCCCCACAGCTCTTCAGGGCAGGTACTAGCTTCATTTTACAGGTGAGGAAAGGGCGGCAATGCAATCTTTTATCAGTTGCCCACTGTCCCAGGGTTTGTAAGTGGCAGAGCCAAAATTCCAAACCTCTGTGTGATTCTGTGACATGGGGACCCTGCAGATCTTTGTACTGGTGCCAGACAAGAACTGAGCAGGAGGTTTCTGACTGACCAGTCAGCTCATCTACTGCTGACTTGGCTTACTCCCACATTCATGCACCTGCAATGTCCCCATGTACCCTCCCCCAAATTATCCAGTACCACTGTTTCCACAAGACCCCCCATGATATGTCCAACCCTCAAAGACTGAGTTCTGTTAACTATAGCAATTCCAGTTCCAGTTCCATACTCCATTATCTTCTTGCACTATTCTGAAAGTGTTGGTTCATGTGCGTGTTTTATCTTCCTAAAGAAATATCTATTTATTTGAGAGAAGAAATATTTTTCTGCCCTTTATTTTTTTTTTATCTTCTACGGAGTTAAGAAGTTAACTTCCCTATGCTGATTGATTAATTATATTTTTCTTGAGATTCTTCTCAGCCCCACCCCAAATGCTTGCCAAATGCCATACTGAATACTTCCCTCAACAACCAACTTCTGGAACACACATTTTCTGCATGTGAGCCTGATGCAGGCCCTAGAACATACACAATCTCATTTCTTTCCCATGGGTGTTGCCTAGAACAATTCAGCAATATTGGGGAGTATGATCAGAGTCACCCAATACCAGTGTAGAAAAGAGAGGGGTAAGATTTGGACATGAGTTAGTCCTCCAGAGCAAGGATCTCCTGTATGGTCTTATCTCCTCTCAGTACCTATTTCTACTGGATCCCTACTGTACTAGGTTTTCCCTGAACTTTGTAAACTTTTCTTATTAGTTCTACATTGTTTAGTTAAAACAAATAAATGTTTCTTTCAATGGTCTTTAATGTAGGTGCATAAATAGAAACCAATTTCAGGATAATATAAACTAAACATTCGTATGGCTGATACTCAATTCTATCTGAAATATGGGAAATGAGGGAGAGATATATATATCTATAGATAGAGAAAGAGAGAGAGAGAGAGAGAGATCCTAAATATCTGATATGTTTTGTTTCATAAAAACAAATTTTAATCATTTTGTAGTATACTTTTCAAGAATATATATTTTGCATTTTCACAGCAGTTATGGAATGCACTTTTTAAATTTAAATTCAATTAGCCAACATATAGTACATCATTAGTTTCAGATGTAATGTTCAATAATTCATCAGTTGCACATTAACAACCAGTGCTCATCACATCACGTACCCTCCTGAATACACTTTAAAATACATTTTTATAGACATCAATTTTTGTGCTATGAAGCAATATGTTTGTTCATTGTTTTTTGCTTTTTTCTTTGTTTGTTTCTTCCTTCAATTACATGTCAGCTGTCACATACCCTTCTGTTATCAAGAATATATCTAAAAGCCCACTTCTAGGTCACTGCTTTTAATTCCTGTGGGAAGAGATGCTCGAAAAGCAAGCTTGTTAATGAAATCACAATGCCTGAATGACACCCAGGGGAATAAAGTGTATAGGTTTAGTGCCTGGGCTTTGTCACAGCTGTTTTAGGAGCTTAAAGGCCTCTGTGACATCTTCCTTGTCCATGTCTTTGGTTGAGCTGGCTGAAGTCAGATTCCTTGGGCAGATATTATGGCAAATATGAATTCTATGCAGAGTTTTTTGCAAGATCTCTTTTAGTGACAGCAACAAAGGGGCACAGAGTTATTCTTATTTTTAAATTCATTATATAATTTTGGAGACTAAAAACACATCACATTTACATTACCAGAAGAGTGGATAAGCATCAAAAAATATTTTGTGGCCAGGTAAGTATGGAGCCAATGTACCTTTGAAAAAGTGAAAGATACATCTGGAACAGCAACTCCTGGCTGGGCAAAACCTTCGAGGTAAGAGTGTGGAGGTCAAATGGGGGGTCGTTGATAACTTAGGTGGGCCTGATATCTGACCAGGTGGATATGCAATGATTTATTTCTGAGCAAAGATAGAAATCTTCAGTGCCCAGAGTTCCCTTGTGCTCATGTGTAGAATGTCTTTGGGATTCTTATCGGCTGTTCCTACTTTAGACCTGTGACTGTCAGCTGTTTCGCAGAGACAGGGCCTCTCTGAAGTCATTCCTTATGAGGCTTTGTGAAAAATTTGGACAGCTTAGGACACACACATGTAGGTGAGGAAAAAAGAGAAAGAGAGAGAGATGAGAATGTGGGTAGATTTTATTTTATTTTTTTAAGTTGGCCTTTATTTTTTAAATAACCTTGTACTCCTTTTCAATTTCCCCTTGAAACCGTTTCTCCTCTGCTCGCTCCCTTTTTCTTCATTATTTTAATGGCTACATCTTTGCTCTGATGTGTCAATGGGAGTGGAAAATCCTGTGAAGCCAGGGCTTAATGAAACGCCAGCTGGAACAGAGGGATAAAGTTTCTTTGGAGCAGCTTCAAAGGGATGCGGGCTGGGCGAGCTCCGGGACAATGGCGGCCAGGCCCGAGGACAGGGACAGCCTGGCCAGCTGGCCCTGGCTGGCCCTAACGAGGCGTGAAGGGATGGGGACTAACGTCACTGAGCCGTCAGGGGTGCAGGATGGGGGATTTTAACCATTCTGTCTCACACACAGGCTGTGTCCTTATATTTCACAACAAATGGTATTTTTATGATATGAAGGGCCAAAATGTGACTTCTGTTGGTAGAAGCATTAGCTAATTTTGCTCAAATGCCCTGGCTTCCTGAAGCCTGCCAGGCACCTCACCTCTCCCCTTCTCCCATTTTGGAATAAATTTTACATTTCTTTTTATAAGAGAATTACCACAGAAACTTTAGTTTTGATAGGACTTGAGTGAGATTTATGAACACTCATTGGTCATTTTTGGTCAGGTGGCATTTCTCTTTTCTTTTTTTGGGACTAAAGCAGGCAAAGTGACTTAGAAATAGGCTATAAATTTAGAAGGCTCAAATGTCATGTCTGGTCGTTGGCCCCATTCAGACTTCAGTTTCAGAGGCCCTTGTACTTTTAATGACATCAAATATAATCAGCTTCAGTTTAAACTTAGAAGGGATTTTTAGGAAACTACAAGGTAACTCAGCCTCTATATGGTTCATTTAGTTATATTAATATGCCTAGTATAAACCTGCCTACTTACCCATGGTATTTTGCTATTGAGGGCATTTGATCAATTATAATGACTAGCTTATTTTATTAAGTTATTACTTTCAGACACCTTAAAGCTGTGTTTATAGTGGTTATTTCTTTGTAAACTAAGTCTTCTGAAAGCTAAAATACTTCAAGTCTAGAACAAGAATGGAAAAATAGTTTTCACCCATTTCCCTTGCTTATGAGAACTGAAAAACATGGGTTTGGGTTATGTTTTATGTCCCCAATAACGAATATTTACTGAGAAACCAAGATTGATATGGTCCCTACTCCTCATGGCTTAGAAAATATAAAATATGGACCTTTGTTCAATTCAGTTCCATAAGCAGGCATAAATCACCCATCATTTGTAGCTATTCAGCTACCTGGCAAGGGATAAACCCAAATAAGAGATTGCCCTACCCTCAGGAGACTTTCTTATGGGCAAGAGAGACAGGACTCTACATATGAAATTCCATTTTTATTGGTCCAAACAACAGAACAGCAGAAACTTCATATGGTATAATTTAATTCAACGGTTAATTTGAGAAATGAAATATGTGTAGAATAATGTGGCTTTTGGCCAAGGATTCCCAAAGGAGATGACATTTGAATTTGACCTATAAAGAGAAACAGATATTTCAGAGGAAACTCCATAAACAAAAACCTAAAGGAAAGAAGTGACATGGTATGTAAGGAGAACAACAAAAACCAGTAAAATGATTTTGATTCATTCAAGGAAGTAAAGAAGTTCTGCAGATGATGCCAGCAGGAGAGTCAAACAAGAACAAGGAGAACTTTAAGCTTCTGGCTTGGGCTTAATTCTGTAGGTTATTGGGAGACAAGGGAGTGTTTCAACGACTAGAGTGATCTGGTCAAGTATAGTATGTTGGGTACACCATTCTGCCTCTCCTGTGGAAGACAGATTTGTGAGAATGTTATCCTCTACTTCCTTCACCCCTCACACACCCCCTTCTCTGTGCTCATTTGTCTTGCAGGCTAGTCACTATGCATTGCCTAGGCCCCTTGCCATCTCAGTATTGGTAGGGATTTACCAATGGAAAGCAATGGCAACAGTTTGAAGTCAGTCAGAAGGAGGGATAGTTTGTTTTATTCATTCCCCCAGATCCCTCTCTGCTTCCTCACATGTTTAGACATGGTCGTTTTCCTCCATGGTCACGACACCAATGAGGCAGCCCCTCTTCTTTGACCAGACTCCTTTAGGGGTGGTCATGACTTTCTGCTTTTGCTAGTTTGAGTCTTTCATATCCTTTTGGCTTCTTTACCTCCTCTCCCCCTCTTACCGTTGAGAATGGTCCTTTTATTAAACTCAATTAACTCCTCTGAGTCTAGCATCTCATTTATCGCCAGGACATTGATAGGGTGTCAAAGATAGAGATGGAATGTTTAATTGGGAGAACACTATGATAGCTCACCTGAAAGAGATGAGGCACTAGACTGCACTTGTTATATTCTAGAGGAATTTAGGGTATAATGATCAGTGACTGATTAGACTAGGTACTCTAAGACCAATCGGTATGAGGTCAATTTTTAGAGGGGCAGTCAGAAGACTAGAAAAAGGTCTTAAGGGACAAAAGCCAATGTAAGTGGGGTCACAGGGAAAGGGTTAGAGACACTGCAGTGAATACTGATCCTAACACAAAAATAGTTTGAGTCCACTTTTGCCTATTTGAAAGTCTTACAGTGCTATGAGTATTATAAAGCACTCTACTCTGGTGAAGGTCTAATATATAATTGTAATAATTACTACATTTCCTTTGTATATTTTTATGCTTAGATTAGTATGTTTTAGTCCTACACAGAAGTAAATCAGATGCTTGTAAGGAGACAAGAGATAGTATACCTCCCAATTCTTTAGTTTAACTAGAGCTGCTCTTTACTTTAAGACCTTTTTTTGGGGTGCCTATCTTCCTAGCTGTCTCAGTTGGTTAAATGTCCAACTCTTGATTTCAGCTCAGGTCATGATCTCAGGGTCCTGAGACTGAGCCCTGTGTCTGGCTCTATGCTGGGTGTGAAGCCTGCTTAAGATTCTTTCTCTCCCTCTGCCCCTTTCCACTCCATGCACTTTCTCTCTCTCAGGAAAAAAACAAAAAACAAACAAACAACAACAACATCAAAAGACCAAAAAACCCCAGACCTCGTTTCTTCTCAAAATGCTCAGTCTTGTGTCTTTATCTACCACTCTTGACACTTACTGTGAGTTGGGGGAAGGGGGAAATAACACCAACTATACTACACTATTTTGTCTTTGTCTCTGAAGCATCTTTGACTTTTAGTGTCTTCTACAGGGTAGATGTTTCCCCTGAATGATGATGATGAAGCCATTTGGTAATGCACCCAGGAGGAGTTGAAGGTAAAAATCAGATAACCTACAAGTAAATATTTCAGTATAACTCTCACCCATCTTATCTTTAATGTAGTACATGTAATTTACAGAGCAAACAATTAATACCTGGATAATCAACCAAGCATTGACTTGACATCACTGTTTTCGGTGAAGCTACCACCATCCTGATGAAGCAACATACAAAAAATCAGATGCCTAAAAAGCCTGTACTCATAAAGGCATTCTTTTCTTGCCTCAGCTATAGGTGCTTTTGTAGGAGTCTATGGCCTACTGCTCTGTGCTGGAGCCCTCCAATGTCTTTATCCCAGCCAGTGAGGCTTTGCTTAAGGCCAGAGCACCCAAGAGAAATTTTCTTCAAGCTGCCACTACAGTAATAGTAGCTCACCCTTGGTCAAAGGTGCCATAAGCTGTTGTGTCCTATCAAGGTCAAAATACCTCATGGTTCACTTAAATCCTTATACCATGTTCAAAGCAATAAAAGCCAATTTCACAACTCTAAATTCCACCTGGCTTAATAGGAGCTTTTTAAAACTTTAAGATCAAAATGCTCTGTCCACCCATTCAAAGCTGAGGCTCAAAGCTACAATCTTGGCCTCACCAGAATTCTCAGCCACTAAATGGTTATTTGTTCTACCAGATCAAATTTTTATTACTCAATATTACCAGACGCACAAAGCTATCACGATTCTAAACTTACTTCACTAGAGTACATCAATCCCTGTCCCACCACTGGCTTAAACGGTAAGTAAAAATTGTCAGAAGTTTCACACTATCTTGTGTGTGTGTTCCCACCACTGTAATTAGCATCATTTGTTTGATCATTATGCCATATTTTCATTCCTATAATAAAACAAGGGGACCACTGTAAGAATGTTGGGAATACTTAAGTTTCTGGTGTGAAAAGAAGGCTTGTTTGTGTTTCCATTTATTGGGATACCGTTGGTAAGCTGCTGATAAAATTGCTAGTGACAAGATAGGCTCCATATCTCAGAGGAGTTAAAGGTTCATCAGAAATCTCTAATATTGCTGTTTGCCTCTTGCTGAGATGTATTTATACAAAATCATTTTTGTAATTGCTAGCATTAAAACTGATTGAACTTCAGAATCAGTTTCTAGCCTTTATTTCTGGGTTAATGTTTACAGGCAGAGGCCCCTGCGACCATGGTTTCACCAAGCTTGATGGAGTTTCATTCCTTCCTCACCGGCACACCACTACCTACAGCTCTCAGAGAATACTGCCAATCCATGTACCCACAACTTCCTTTAATTTTGATGAAAATGCATGCCTACTTACCTGAAAAATTCATATGGCACATTTTATTTTTATAACTTGTGGCTGCACGGAAGGGATGCTCTAGGTAGGAGCCTTCGATTTCTTCCTAGATGAAAAGGCATGGAGATATTTTCTAGGACTGCCATTTTAGTTGCCTCAACTATTTTTGGGGAAGTCCTTAGGAGGGGTTTATTGAAACTGAATTCAGCATATGCAACATTTCAGAGGCACTTGAGGATATATTTGAACACCAAAGATGTAGCAGAAGTGATCATCTCTATGAAATAATAAGCATTGTGCTTTCATAACAGGGAGGAAAAAAAAAACCCTATTTCAGCTAGATGTGTTACTTGATGGATTCAGATCTATTTTTATTTGTGCAGTCACTCTTGAGTGCCTACAGTCTGGCTGGGATTGAGCTACAGACACAGGAAAGCAGAGGAACAGTCAACATCCTTAAAATATAGTAAATACACACACACTCTTGAAGCATATGACACAAAATTAGATATAATTAATTATGATGGTTCTCCAAATGCAATAAGAACATAGGATAAAATGATTCTTCACGTAACAAAGTTGCTACATATGCGGGCTTTCAGGACCTCAGTCTCTTTGGCTGTTTTATGGCATATACCACCTCAGGCATCTGACAGAAAACTAAGCTTAACCGTGAGAAACACACTCACATACACAATTGTGCAATCCATACTGGGGAGGGTGTTATGGATTCCCTGTACCACATCTATAAATCTTCCCCCTGCCTGGGAGTCTGTCAAGCCCAGATTAAGATATTTTACATTGCTAGGCCTCTTTTGAGCTCCAAACACAGGAGGCTTTGGTTCTTTTAGTAAGTATTGTTTTCAGCTTTGACTGCAACTTTCTCTTTCCAACTTATCTTTTACTAAACTCCATCATGAACCTTCTCCTGTCAGGAAGATAGCCTAGCTGCTGTTTCACACTTTTTTTTTTTTCCCCCCGCCACATATCTTGCTCTTGTTCTCATCTCTCAATGATGCATTCACACATATTTATGATGACTCAAAAAGGCATAATATGGTACCTCATACATATTTACAGTTTCCTGGAATACATTAAGGAGCAGACAGACCAAAAGCCCTCATGGAGGTTACATTCTACTCTCCAGGAATGACTGACTTGTTCTTGCCCTCCACTGTCCTACCAATTTGTCAGACCAAGATACAGTCCTATATCCTTTGTGAAACCAAAGTTTCTTTTCTCTGATATTTTTGTATTTTCTAAAATGTAAACCACCTGTTCAGTCTTCAGCAAGCAACACTTGACTGGGTTGTATCTAGTTATCACATCTAGTTATCACATCTATTTAGTTTGATGCAGTTCCTTAAATTCTCAGGACCCTGACATATTTCTTTGCCCTCTCTGTGTAGTACCTATTAGGTACTCAGGACATTTTGATTGACTGATGATCATATATGCTATGCTTTCCTATAACAGCCTATCATAGTTAAGAAACCATCGTAAGGAAAATCTTGCATTTGTATGTCATTTTAACCTTTGTATTAACATATATTATTCTACTACATTCTCAGTATAATCTCTTCATTTCTAAGGTAAGTAGGGAAAGGGGTATTATTTCAATTTTAAATACAGGAGAGTTAAAGGAAATTCAGTCACTTGCTCAAAGTCACAGAGCAAATTAGTTCCCAAACTAAGAGTAGATTTGAAGTCTCTTGGGTCTTATCTTACGCCTAGTTCCCTCCACATTCCATAGGGTTACAGTATTATGAAACAACCTGCTAGGAAGCACAATCAATACTTTAGGCAGAGCAAAATGCAGTGCACAAGAACTTGCAGTTACTTGTGAGGGGGTGGGAGACAGACAACTGCAACTGAAATCTGCGGGTAAGTCAGAGACTTCCATTTAGTTCAGCATCTTCCTCCACAAAATGGAGACGAGTAGCTTAATATGACATGCTCCTTCCTCTTCTCTCTGATCTTACATTTATGTTTGTATTCCAATCTCACTGCCCATTGCTCCAGATCCTATCTGTATGGGACAGCTTACTATGTGATCTTGAATATGATCATAAGCTTGCTAATATGGACTTCAAGTTACCTAAAGGGAAAAGAGGCCTAACAACTTATTTCCTAAAGCCTCATGTAATAATGGGGTTATACTGAAAATGTATGACATCATATTTGCTAACACAAAGTTAAAAGCACCATATAAATGAAATCTCCAATCCACATGAAAGTTCCAATCCAAAACCCAGTCCCAAAAAGGGTTATTTCCAACTACCAATGCACAGATATGGATTTTCCTTCTCTAGATTAACAGAATATATAACATTCATTCTAAGAAGTGTGCTTACATACAGTCTTGAACTAAATAAGTGTTGCCTCCCCCTTAACAGGAAGTCTATACTAATTCATTCATAAGGTCCTTCAATATTTTTAGTCATTTCTTTAAAATAATCTCAGTAGGTTCTATTAAAACCCATTAAAGTTTAGTCCAGCTGGATACTATAGTTTCCATTCCTCAAGGGCAGTGGTAACTTACCCTGCCTGTTGGTGCAGAATCAGGTCAGCAACCTTAATCCTTCAAAATGTAGGTGTTGATCTTTCTCCAAGGCTGCACCTCACTCATTCTTACGGAAAGTGCACTTCAATGAGAGCCTACCCTGTGTACTTCCTCTTTCTACAACACACACACCATTAACATGCAAGGAGCTTTAAAGTACTTGATTGAATAGATGAATTCATGACTCCCAATAGCGTAATTTATTATTTGATAGAGAAAAATAAGGACTTTAACCTCTGTTTCTTTGTTTTCTAACCATCTACTGTCCATTTTACCTAAGTGCAAAATATGAGTTTAAGACATGAAAATATGTGACATGTAGGTAACAGGCTTAATAAAAATTCTTTACATGTGATTACCTCATTATTATTATACCAGCTTCAGACTATGATTTTCTATACCCCAAACTGAAGAAATGTGTAATTATAAAGGTTATTATTCTATTTAAAGCACAGATGTGTTTAAGCAGCTGTAATGGTTTTCTTTAATGTGTTGAGAGGAGGGGTAGCTTGAGACCTGGAGGCTGTCTCCCAGCTTCACAACTGAGGAGCTGTGTGACATTTGTCAAACCAATTAACCTCTCTGTGTTTGAGAGTTTCCATGTTTTAAGGAGGTTAAAATAATACTTGTTTTCTATAGCTGTCTATACCCACAAAGTGAAAGACATGTCTTAGGGGAGCTAAGGCAATTATTCAGATGATTCAGGCTAAAATCAATCCTGCCATGGAAGAAAAGGAAAATAGTGTGCCTTTGGACCTCAGCTGTCCAGACTGCCTGTCGACATCAATCAAATTTAGAGAATAAATGGTTCAACCCTTTGCTTTCCTTTGCTTGTATTGTGAAAGCACCTTAAGGGGCATATTAGCTTGTTAAGACCAATGAGTGAATCATTAATGGCTTCAGGTCACTTAACATACAACCAAGAATACTTGAAACATAAGAAGGCTCTGGATGACTAGAATTCCTGGGTTTTAAAAGATAGTCATCTCCTACAGTCACCTTCAAAATTAGCACCAAAGGGCCAAGGGAGGAAAAAGGAACCCAGACATGGTTTTATGTCCAGTATGTGCTTGACATTGTGGCAGGTGTCTCATTCATTTACTTACTTCATTCAGCCCTCCAAACAACAGTATCAGGTAGGGAGTTCCAGAGGAGGAAACTGCAGCTCAAAGAGAGTGAGAAGCCCCAAATCCTAGAATCAATAGCTGACACCCTGGGACCTGGAACTTCATTCCAAGTGAATGAGTGGGGGAGCTACCCTCCATATCATTCATGCCCTGAATGCAGGCCTGATATGATTCAATAAAATTCAATAAACATTAGTGAATCCCTACAAAGTTCCAAGCATGATGTCAGGAGATGGCCAGAGTAATATAAATGAGGCATGGTCCTACTATCATAGACTCTTACCTGCAAAAGGTTAAGAGTGACACACATGAACTTAATGGTAATACAGCATAAGCCATGTCCAAGAAAGTTCAGAGAAGAGGCTGAGCCATAGGCTCCTAGAAATACCTCTATGGAATACAGTAGAAAAATATTGTCCCCAGGGCCTGGAATTCATTCTCCCCTTGCATTAAATCAAAGGTCAGGAGAAAAGTCTAGCCTAGGTAGGTGGGTTCATTGTGCAGAGAAGATAGAGCACTTAATCCCAACTTTGTGGTCTTAATATCAGTGACATCTTTTATAGTATGCTAAAAACGGCACAAGTTGCTTAACTTCTCTGAGCCTCCACCCTTTGGTAAAAGGGTGAGGGAAATGGCTGCTTTATTGGACTCTTGTAATTAGACAGAAATCACGAATGGAGAATGCCTATTATATGGCCTGACATGTTTAATACTAAAGAAGATGCCACCATTTTAAGTCCAATTCTTTCTTCTTAAAAAGGAATATGATGGACAGCTAACAAAGAGTCCATTAAAGTCTATCAGGGATTAAAGAGTAGATTCTTAGTCTCTGTTGGCATTGTTGTTCTCGAGTTAAATCGTTCATGGAACAAACTATATATATATACATATACATATATATACATATATACACACATGTATATACATATATGTATATACATGTATACACATATATACATATGTATATGTATATGTATATATGTGTATACATGTATATACATATATGTATATACATGTGTGTATATATGTATATATATGTATATATGTATATGTATATATTTAAGTTAATTAAGCATTATGAGTCAGCCCCTGTTCTTGGCATACAGAGTATTCATTACCTACCAAACAAATTCTGACAGTTAAGACCATTTTTATAATGGTCCTGGTCTCTCCTTCCAAAAGTAAAATTTGTCAATTCACCTCAGCTACCATCTGAATTCCTCCTTTTGTTATTCTGAACTTTCTTTGCCTATAAACCCCACTCTGGCACATAAAGCAACCTTAAGTAATAGTGCTAATCAATTGCATTTTTTGATCAGCTGATCTCTGTACTTTCTACCCAAACAAGACTGACTGAAGTGTCAAGGTCAACTGGAACATCTTCCTCTTAGAATAGAGAGTCTCTTCAAGTTTGCGAGGTGGGCTTTATCCACTTAAAACTCTGGCCAGTGTCTGAAATATAGTGTTTCCATGTATTAATGGGATGGGATATACATTGATTGGAAGTGTAAATTCCAGTTCGAAAAACCATCAAGAGCCTATTTAAACAGGAGCAAAGATCTACAAAAATAGAGTTGTTAGAGGACAATTCAATGGTTCTCCCTCTGCTCTGAAGTCCTTGTTAGTGGCAGAGTTTATAAATTGAGAAGATGTACATAGTTATCAGATTCTCCTAAGAATTATTAGCCAGCTACCAGAAGAACCCAACTGACCAAATAGAGAATATTGATATATAAAAGACACATGGCTTCCTCAATTAACGAACTGACCATTCATATAACCTGACCCTATGAGAATCTAGTAAGAGGAAAGCAAGGCTGGACTGTCCTGAATCTTCAGTTTAAATAAGACCCCCGGCACAGGAGGCACACTGGCTAAGCACTGTGAAATAGACAGGAAGAGATCTGCATTAGGTCTTGGCCAGGATAAGTACAAAATCCTCATGATCTGATAGAGAATACAAACAGAAAGGATATTTTATTGGACAATAATAAAACTTGGTTGTAGATGAGGAGATAATGATTGATGATATTCCAGTTGGATAGAGAGACAAAAAGTGTTTCAAAATGTCCCTCCCTACAGCCATGTTGAAATTATGGTGGTGGCAAGGCCCTTGGATTAGAGGCATGCTCCCCAAAGGCCTCAAGCTAAGAATTGCAATCAGAGGAGACAGATGCTTAACATGCAGTGCTGCAGCCAGGAAAGAGGCTAATGAGATTCTAGGCTGCTTGTCCACAGGGCCAGCCATCACAGTGTCACCAGGCAGGGAGGCTGTTTTCCCTCTTACAACCACTCTTCTGAAACTGCATGTGTGACATGGCATTCTCAGCAGCCTAGTAGTGACATTGTCTACTTAGTCTAGCTAGACTGCAGCAGGGAGACAGGGTGCTGATTAACTGGCTGGAAGGAGATGTCTTCTTGGAACATGGCAGAGGGTCCGTGTCTGCATTAGGAAGCCAAAGCCACAGGAGGCATGGGAAGGAGACACATATGCAAGTCTCTGCAGCATGAACTGAGCTACTGAATTTGGACAGATGAGGGTGAGGTATAGAGCTGAATTGTCCTATGCAGATGCTTGTATAAGTTTCATGAAGTGACCCAGCCAAAAATAAAAGCAAAATGTAGAAGATATTATCTCCCCATTTCCTGGAAAATTTGGTTTAATAGTTTCACAAAAAACCAATCAACCAACCAAACAAAGAAAAGCATAAACAAAAAAATCAAATGTACATGTCTATTTCTACCTGGCTGATGAAAGGAGTTCATGGTCTTGGCAGGGCAGAGATATAGTGTTGACGAAACAAAAACATGGTTGATTAGGACAGAGAAAATGTGGGATATCACTGCTCACTATGGCAAAGACAATTTCTTAATCCTCTGGATTCTCAGTCCCATGATCCGTCTTGTGAACAACATTCACCCTACTGAGGACAGTTGAATGAAATAATGGATGTTGAATTGATTTTAAAAATTATTAATATTATACACAAATGAGACACCTGTGAGTAAGACATTTGCATTCATGGTTTTGCTGGTAAGTGTTCAAGATAAGAGATGGATCAAGAACATTGAGAGGGAGGGGATTGATAGCAAGTACCTTGTCCTCAAAGCCACAACTCTATTCTTGAAAGCATGATTTAAAAATTTCCATAATTATTAAAAATGAGGTTAAAGTTCTAAAAATTTGGAGAGAGCTTGTTGAATGTCCACTATCCACTTGGTATTTAGCAAATCTACTTAACTAACCATCTGTACTGTTTAAAAATCATTCTCTTTCAAAATCACCAAGGTGTATGGGCCGGTCTCATTTATGCTCAGATTGCACTGCCATGTACAGGTGCACAAGCTGTGCCTTAAACAACTTTCCTGCAACATTCACATAGACCTCAATAAAAAACAGCATCCCTTAGAATTGTGTAATATAAAGCCTATAATTCTGAGAGTAATTCAAGAAGAATTTTTTCAGATGTATTTTAGCCTATATTCAATCCAAATTGTATTAAAATCAGTTTATTGCAGGTCAGATCATTTTTGGTTTCTTATACATGCAACAAATGTGAAAAGTAGTTTACCACAAATCTTTTTTTCTTTGGAGGAGAGCTACTTGCATCCTCCCATGGAATTACTTTCTTTCTGTGCTTGTCTCTCTGACACGGGGTTGGAAAAAGGACTCTGGAGTGTGGAAATTCAAGCAGGTGGCAAATAGGCGAGGGGTTACTTTTAGGGACACCAAATTCTCCCTCCCATAGAGTTGCCCTGTAGTATAAAGAAATCCATTTCCAATTTTTGGCTTTAAAAAGATGATTTCAGCAGAATAAGTATTTCATTTTTCTTCAGTAGCCTGACTCTCATCGCTAAGAGTAGCTACTGATATTATTACAACACAGGTATATTATGATGCCTAACTGAAGGCTGATGACACACATTTTGGCACTATACAAGGTATTCTTAATGAATTAGGTACTCCCTAAAATGCAAACTTAGAAAAATTCATTTATTTTTGTTTCTTGTATATGTAATACCTGCCAATATATATATTCTTAACTGAGCCTTTATTAGAAAGTGTTCTACAGGCTGAGATTTTCCTCCATCTCAATCCTTCTCCACATTAAGTGTCCTCTACCTTCCATAGTTGGGAAAGGAATGGCTGAATGTTATCTGGATGATTTCCACCAGTGCTACCCAAGTCTCAACTCACTGCCCACTACCAGTCACTCATCTGTGGGGAGCAGGCTTGGCCATACTGTTCTTCTAGCTAGACTGGAGATTTGGGAAACAACAACAGTGATGATCTTTATTTTTCTCTACTGAAAGGTATGCCAGAGAATGCTCCTCCCCATATCATAGTTTGCAAAGAAAAGTGAGTGAATGGGTTTAATTTAGGATACTTAAAGACTAACAATATCTTCAGAACTTCTTGGTCATATATATTAGTGAGTTTATTCCCTAAGGATTTCACTTATTTTGTGTGTGTATTTCCTGTATTCTTTCATCATTATTATATTCTCCTACCTCTTAATTTGCATGTATTTGGAGTTGTGATTTCCAACCCCCCCCCCTTTTTTTTTCAGCTCTTGTCTATTCCTTAGGTCACCCTGCCTGTTAACTTTTGAAATCCCTTAGTGTCCACAACAGGACTAAGCAGTAGGCTATAGGAAAACAGCAAGGGTCAACTCTTTTTCTCTGTGAGCTATGGAGAACTGGAACTGTTAGAGGCCATGGGCATCTTAAGGAGTGCCCTGCTCACTTGAGCTACATTTCTGTTCTTTACTATAGAGTTTATTATGTCAAGTGGGAAAATAACTAGCATGAATTCTTTTGAGACTTTGATTATTGGTAATAATAGTTTATAAAAAGGTTACTTTCTGTTAGATGCCATTTTGAACAGATTTGTACATTTTTGTGTGTGTGACTATAATGGCCTGGTAGAAGGGAAGGTTGAATAAACATAAGACAAGAGATAGAGAACCAGCAGTTTAGTCATGACATTGGTAGACAATATAGTAGGAAATACAGAAATTTATTTTGCAAATAATTTTGAGGAAAGCAATAATTCTGTCTAGAAAGTTCAATTTTCTACCTTTTTCCTTTCTCTTCTCATCCTCATCTGAGGTTATTTCCCTAGGTCCTCAATCTATTGGCCGTACATCTATGGCGAAGCCTTAAGTGAGGATATTAAAACAGGGACTGATGAGCCACCTTCTTCATCGCCCATCTTCATCATCAAAGCTGCTGTCATTCCTCAGTGGGGGACAATGAGACACAGATGTGTCAGCTGTTTTGTTCTATGTAGATATTATGGATTTTTCTCCTTTCCTGACCAACCTACTCATAAATTTGTCCCTGTGGTCACTATGCGGTTGAGCAAATGGAAATGGACCTATCAGCACAGATGTCTTACCTTATGTCTGCATTTAAAACAAGCAAGCTTGATAGAATTGTGCACCAAAAGGAGTAGATTTTACTGTATGTAAATTATAGCTCAATTTTTTTTTAAAAGTAAGTATGTGTTTCTTTTCAATAAGAGGATCTCCTATTGGTAAGATCTGGGTTCAATTGTCAGGGGATGAGTTACCAGCTTTGTTTTTCTATGTTTTTACACTTTATCCGTAATAGCTAGGATTTTCTGGGGCAATTGTTGATACAATAACAGAAATAGTATTACTTTCCAATATTCATCAGCATGAACTTGAGACCATAATGTTTTAGGTTTATTTTAAATCTGAGCTCTACCAATGAGCCTTCCCTGACCAAACTTCCTAAGCAATTCATTAAAGAGGAGGAAATGGTTTATATTGGGGTAGTCCCTCCTAGTTAGAAAAGTAAATTCTTACATGCTACCATAAATTTACTTCTCTACTCTTCAGATGAAGAAAGTCAAGCCTGGAAAAATTAAAAGACCTTTTCCACTGTACACAACTCACTAGTAAACCCAAATGCAGGGCTGCTGACTCCTTTGTTCTACCACATCACATTACCTCCCTGATGTCCCATCCTTAATATGACTTAGTCTGAGGCACTTGAGGACAGCACTGTGTCTCTTTCCCTCACAAGAGGATCTTTATGGATGGAGGGCCTCAGAGTAGTCATTTCCTTCCCACCTACCATGTGATCGAAATATGAAGCGATGGCTGGAGCCCAAAGAAGGGAAGCATGACTATGAATATGAGCATCTCCACATACTAGATAGATGAATATAATTGTCTCCATATATTTCCTCCATTTCTTTTGCATATGCATGTAGTTTTTGTTCAGCTTCTTTAAATCAAGCTTTTTCTCTTGAACATCATTACTTCTTCCTATTTTTTCCTCTTTTAAGATTATCTTCTGGAAATCTTCCAGTCTACTCAAGTACTCATATCCCGCATTAACAAAAATCTCTCTTCCCCTGAAAAACTGTATCTAATGAAATCAGCTGATTGTATCCGGCCCCATCTTTGACTTCCATTTATCTTTACTCATTCATTGTTTGCTGTTTATTTAATGGACAGATTGTGATATCTTTAATGTTATAGTTACATATTTTTCTACTCCATATACACAATTAAAATTTACACTCAAGTACTTTTCAATAACTTAAATGGTTATATCTCACTTAGATTTCCCTTTTGTATTATCCTGTGAAACTTAAAGCTAAATAGTTCCTTTTTTTTTTTTTAAAGATTTTATTTATTTATTTGACAGAGAGAGATCATAAGTAGGCAGAGAGGCAGGCAGAGAGAGAGAGAGGAGGAAGCAGGCACCCTGCTGAGCAGAGAGCCCGATGCGGGACTCGATCCCTGGACGCGAGATCATGACCTGAGCCGAAGGCAGCGGCATAACCCACTGAGCCACCCAGGTGCCCCTAAATAGTTCCTTTTAAACAAAATTTCTGCTGAACCTATAAACAACTGAGTATCTGTTTTCTTGTGTGTAAAACCTGAGTCCCATTGGATGGGTCAGAAGGGCCATGCACTGGATGTTTGCCAACATATCTACAGTCAGATATTAATCCATTGATTACACAAATCTATACTGAGCTCCAAGCTTGTGAAGATCCTGTGCTGGCTCCTGCTGTTATGAAAGCCTCAATCCTGCTAAAATCCAAGATCTCACTTTTAAGCACTTGGGATAAACTTTGACCAACTGATACACAATCCTCCTCATAAAAACTTCCACCTCCAGGTATATATATACACAAAGACTGGCAAATGTTCTATTTAAATAACCTTCTCAATTTCTATTTCTTTCCTTAAATTCACACTTTAGGGAATTTAAAGTGTGCTGGAATAATGAAAGCAAGGGCAAAAACATGTTTTTTTCTTTCCTTTTTTTTTTTTTTTTTCATTTTAAAAGCATGGGGTGTCCTCTGCTCTCCTCCAGCAACACACTTTCATTCTAAACAACATAGTCTCATTGTCTTTCAATATAAATGCTCACATCCTCAAGGAACAGGAGGAGCCAGAGAGGCAGCAGAAGGGGAGGTATGCTGAGAAAGGCATTGGTACCCTAAGGGACAATTTTTATCTCAGGAGAACTGACCTTTTAGAGAAAGCAAATTGAATTATCTTTCTCATCCTTTACTTTTGCTGTGACATCATTAAAATGTATGTTACATACCAATACTCGTTGTTTTGTATTCATAACCTTAAACTAAAATTAATCAGTTGTCACAACGACTTAGCACATTTCTTAATGGTTCCTAGCCGAAAATCTGTATTGTTATAAGAAAAGCAGCTTTATGTATACACCCTTGAGAAAAACAACAGAGGAGAATTAACTGGTGGACAATGAACATTCTTTTTTCCAGTTCAGAAAATAATCATCATTCTTTTCTCTGGTTTTGAACTAGTACTTTGTTTTGATGTTTGACACGAAACTTGGTGCTTTTACAGGAAGATCTTTTTGTCTAAGTCCAATTAATATAAATTAGATCCTACAAAGTTAAAAAGTCATGAATTTAGCTAATAAGCATTTATTAAGCTCCAGTTTGGAGCCCGGACTTACCACGGATTCGTTATTCAACACATATATTGCGAACAGAAGAAGCTGGTGAAAATTTATTTATGAATGACTCAAAGCTATTGCCTTTGAAAAACTCATATAGTTTTCTCAGGCAAAAGATGAATAAACAGTTAACTCATACCACGATGTTTTAAGTACTCTAAACAGGATAAGTCTATTTCTCAAAAGATGAGGTTGGGAGACATAAAAGCATGTCTCTAGGGACTCATAGGCATAGGCCTATGAAACCAACCTGGTGTAAGTGGAAGGTGCCCTGGGAAAAATGATCTGGTAGATCATGCCAGGTAGAGAGAAAAGCGGTGCCAAGCCAACAGAGGTGTGCTGAGGTGAGATGGCATTTTGGGGACAGTTCAAATCATTGAAAAGTTTCAGGTAAGAGCAGCACCTGATCTGATTTGCAGTTTAGAATGCTCTCTGGTCTCAGTGAGAAAGTTTTTTGGAGCTGAGCAAAATCAAAGGAAGAAAGACAAAATTAGTTTATTTTTTAGTGTTCCACGTGAAAGATGATGGCAAATGTGGCTTCTATGAAGGGAGTGAAATTGAGGGTAGGAAGAAGCTGTTGAATTCAGCATATGTTAAAGAGGAAGAATCATCCAGATTAGCTGGATGACCATGTATGTATGAAAGGCATTTAGGTGCAAGAAACATGTAGCCTCCACTCTCCAGTACTTCATATTCTGTTTGAGAAAACAAAACTAGGAAATTTAGGCCTTAATATTTTTAAGCAATTAAGTGTTGCAGAAGTAGCTAAACTTTGTAATTAGCTAATATCCTGCCATACCATTTATTAGCCATAGCCTAGAAATAGTTCCTTTCTATGTTATGACCACTAATGTATGGAAAATATATGGTACTAAGAGATAATCTAAAAATACTAGTAAATATTGCTGTAAAATGACTGGTATACTATTAAGAAAATAACACTAATTATATGTTAAACAGCTAAAGCAAAATAATTAATTTAAGACTCCTTTTTTTTTTCATTTATAAGTCTCCAAGGGAGAAAGGAATCATTCTATTATGTAATTAGGAAATTGAACAGATATATTTATGTCTCAGAATATCTCGAGGCAATGGATTACTCACCTCCCTGATCAATATTTGATCCCTATTAGTCAATAAGTTCTTTCTCATGTCTGACTATGAGATAATCTAAAAATACTTTAAGCCCTTTTGCTTTTACTGGATCCGTTCAGATTTCTTTTTGGTCTACCAAATGCAGTTATACTCTTTGCAGGGAGTGGTTTATCAGTATGATCTCATGCATCTTGCTGTGCTGGGACTATGGCTATTTTCCTTTCCCTGGCTCTACTTAAAGATCATGCTAGCAAATATCCTTAATACTTGTATATTTTCTAAATATATAGCAGCTAGTCTATAAATTGGGGAGAGGAACAAAATATTTTATTAATTTTTTATCTTAAATTTTCTCAAGTTTTAATTTCTGTTTCTAATTTAGAATTTCCTCTCAGAGAAATAGATATGAATGTTTGTTCCATGCAACACATTCCCCAAGTACGAATGAGTTATTTCCAGTCAAGTTGCTACATATCCTTGGTACATAGGAAAGTTTGCCCCTATCTCCTAGACAGGAATCCAAGGCAAAGGAAAGACCTCACTTGTCTGTATCACACACCACTTAAATGCCCATATTTAATTCAAATAGCCAGGACATGCTTTGCCTAAGGAAAAAAAAAAATGTAAGTTCACATTTTTTATTTTTAGTGCCCTAGTATTTTCCTTCAGGGGAGACCTTCAGCTAGCCCACATTTGCCTGAAATTTTCTATTCTCTGATCAACTTCTCCCAGGAAAGGATCTTGTCTAATTTAGATATGTGTTTCAGACTGGGTACTAGAACTCTCCAGGAGATTTTATTTTAGGTCCTCTCCATATCTGTGAAATGAAAGGTGTTGTTCCCTGTAAAGGAATGTGGGCATTAACACACAGGCAGTGGTGCTCATTGATAGAGTAATAGGGGTCCTCCCCAGAACCCTTTAAATGCTGCCACAGAGCCACAGTCTAGTCTGTCTCTATATAAAGCAACTGTACATCTGAATAATGACTCAGTTCTTCCCTCCAGGTGTTAATGTTGGCGACCCACAGAGTCTGAATTTAGAATCCAGTGCAAACTCTGAGGGTATATCCTTCAAGGCAGACAACATGAATGCAGCATCTGATGTTGTGTGGTCAGATCTGGACTCGGAACATGGATTTTGGCCTGCTGATTGCTGCGAGACATTTGGTGAGCTACTCTGAGTTGTAGTATCCTCTTTTATAATGTGAGGAGTATAGACCCTACTTCATACGGTTGCTGAAAGGATTAGCTTCAAACATGAGATTCCCAGTCTAGCACAGTGCCCAGGTTATAGGGCCTTACTAAGCATCCCTTCTACTCTACTTCTAAATCAAAATCTGTGTGTTTTGGCCAAGTTTTCACTGTAGTTTCTGTCCAGGGTCTCGGTCTCTGAAGCATGGAGCAATGCTTTGGAGGTGTATGTGTGTTGGGGAGGGGGTGTGAAGTATGTAAAAAAAAGTTATCATGGGTACCTGCAATTTATAATGAATTCAGTATGCTCCAGTCTTTCTAGTGACCTGTAATTTATACAGTTGTGATCAATTATTGGGCTGCCTTAAGGAAAGATATTCAGATACCTACAGTTATGAAACTTCCAACATAAATGTTTACTAGTGCATTCACATCCATGTTTTTTCCAATTTTTGATAGTTTCTAGAGATCCCTAGGTTCATTTAGTCTACATCTCTGGCTCTAGGCAGATTAGTGCATGATTTGATCAATCTTCAGTCTAGATTGCATATGGTAGAGATAGATTGTGATGTATCACATTTGTGAATATGTCTTGTCACAAACACAGCTCTATGAATATCATCTCAAAAAGGTCTGTCCTAGGGGTGCCTGGTTGGCTCAGTGGGTTAAAGCCTCTGTCTTTGGCTCAGGGTCCTGGGATCGAGCCCTGCATCAGGCTCTCTGCTCAGCGGGGAGCCTACTTCCCTTCCTCTCTCTGCCTATTTGTGATCTCTGTCTATCAAAAAATAAAATAAAATCTTAAAAAAAAAAAAAAAAAAGGTCTGGCCCAAAAGCAAAACTGGAAGTATAGTTATGGTATTTGCTCAAAAATAAGATCAAAAAGTTATCACACTGCTGAGCAATAGCTGAGGACTTTCCTCTTAGGTCAGAAGATTCCTTGAAACCACTTAGAATAAAATATTATCAATAATAACTTTAATAACTTCTTTCTAATACATTATAACTATAAATTAAGCTATAATTTTACTAAGTTATAGTTATAAAACTAACAATCATGAAGGTTTCGTTTTTTTCTATGTATATAGGGGTTTTTGTCCAGGATTCAGAGATAACAGGATTAACAAGTAAAAAGGAATTGTTGAAATATCAAGTGTAAAGTAAAAATGGATTGAAAGTGAAGAAATGATAACAAAAAGTCCTGCTCTTTCACTTCTCTAGCTCTATGTTTCTGTCTGCAAAACGTGTGTATGTGTGTGTGTGTGTGTGTGTGCGCGCGCGTGCATGTCCCCATGCACAAGTGTGTGTGGAGTGGCCGCCTATTCACAACAACCATCCTGTAAACATTTGCTTTCTTAAGTCCACCTACCTCACTGGAATAAAATTATTTAAATTATTCAGCATCTAAAAGCACTAAAATGCACATGGGCCCAGTTGGCAGTTATTTTATGCCTATTAGAGGCCCTGCAGCCCACAATAAAGAAGGAGGGAGCTGGGTTTTTTCCAGCATCACAATGACACACTGTTCACACATCAAAAGCTATACAACAGAGGCAGTTGATGTTTATGGGTTCCTGCTTGCATGATGCCACTTTGGTCGCTTAGCTCTGAGGTTTCTTTTGAAGGGAGAGGGAATGGAATGTGTGGAAATGTTGATAGTAAATTCCACCCTCCCTCCTTAGCAGAACTAAAGGGTATAATTTCCAAAGTGGCCTCATCTGAAATTTAGATAACATTTGACTCTTCTCATCTCTCTGTGAGACCTCTGTCCAGAGATAGAGGAATATTCACAGAATTTCCTGCTTTAATTTCTCACATAGGACTCTGAATAATACCCAACCTGAGCATGCTCATGTTTAATGCTTTTTTTAGGGAAGCAAATTTGCATTGGTAATAACCAGAATATGGATCTGTTATGTAGTTTGCTACTCTCCCTCACCCAAGGGCAGATTTCCAAAGTCTCATTGAGAAGTAAAGTTTAGAAGGAAGAGGTGCAGAAGATGGGGCAATCCAGTTTTCCCTGCATTTCTCCTGGGGTAAAGCCAAGGGTGCTTGGATGCCTTTAGAGTTTATGCCCTTGAGGATTGAATATATTAAGGTCCAGTGTGTGTGTGGTGTTTGTGCACATTGAGGATATGTTGAGTATTTACTACCACGTAGTCACTGATGCATTACAGTTTATAGAGTCAAACTCATCATTCATACAAGTAATATAGTCGTACAAATTGGACAAAGTAAGAAGAAGAGTCACAAAAATGATTGAGGGGATGAAGGAAGGCCCTAACATATGAGGTGAGATTGAAAGAATGTAGTGTGTGTAGCTCCGTGATGCTGCTGCTGAGGAGCTCTGGTATCACAGCTTCGGCCTCAGGGCTGTAAACCCCCAAAGAGGAATTTGCAGGCTAGTAAAAGGGGCATTACTGAGAAGGAAATGAGCAGAGAGGAGTTGTCTGCATATCAGGGAAAAAAAGTTTGTTGGAGTAGAAGCTATTAGGCAGCAGAATTACCTCCCCAGGGAGACAGTGGAGTCTGTGACCCCATTATAGGAGACATAAAAGCCTGGCGGGATGGTCCAGTTCCCCAGTATGCTGTAGGGAGGGTCTCCTACCAGGCCCTTGGAGACTCCAAAGGGCTGGAGGATGGAGTGTGACTCCTTCGTTTCTTACCATTTATGGTTCCAGTTTGGTGCTGAGAGGAATACTGAAGGCGGGATGCCCCACCACCCGGATCTGACGCCAAGGTTAGATTTTATAATCCTCTGATATAAATTTAGGTATTACCATCAAACTCTTTTCTTAAACCTTTGATATATGTAAATGAAATAAAACCTCTAGGTTGCTTTGGAAACAGCAGCATTTGAAGCACACTTTAATCTGGAGGCATTTCCCCAAATATTTTTTAAAATGTGCATGTATGTCCTGTGGGGAGTCGGGTAGCAAATGAACCTGTCTGAACTGCAATTCATCTCAGAGTTAACTGTTTTTATGCAGCCTATGTTCTGTGTGTGTGTGCCAAATCTGCAGCCATGCTAATGGAATATTAATATATTCTTACTAGGCGGACAGATCGAGGTTTGAAAGGAAACAAGAAAAAATAAAATAAAAAGAACCAATGAAAGAAATTGAAGCCAGTTGGATTGTGGGGTCGCAGCCACAACCCCCTGGGGAAGGACAGGGGGAAAGAAAGGCAGTGCTTTCTCTTTATCTTGCAAGCAATTACTGGCAATTTGTTCTGGCCAGTAAAACTTCTGATATTATCATGGTTGCTGAGTAATTTATCATCAAAGTTTAATGTGAAAACAGGTGACTGTGTAATCACCAATCTAGGAACAGAAATAGAATCGTTATTATTTCTGCCTGAAGAGAGAGATTTTTTTTTTTTCTGTCAATTGACTTAACGGCCAAAAGGCTGTTCATCATATCACCATGAATTATAAAACCTCTATTAAATATTCATAAAAGTTTTGAAATGAATGTGTGATAGAGATGAAAGCTGGGCTAATTTAAATACCTACCAGACCTGTCTTAATTACAGAGGTAAAATGAGATATAAAAATTATAGCAGCAAAGAAAAAACTTGAAACAGTTCATTCCATACATTAGAGAAAATGCCTTTGCAAGCCACCATACACAAAGCCGGGAGCTCACTGGGCAACACTGATTTCCATCTCCCCTAAAGCATTACTGAAATGCAGTTGGTGATGTCTTTCTTCTACAGGAAATAGAAGAGAAGCTTCTATGAAACTTTAGGCCACATGATTTGTGCTGGCTCTCTGAAATGTAAATAAAAATCCTGACTGTAGAAGCACATCCATTTTGCACCTGCTCAAGTCCTTGGGGGTGGGGGCTGTGGAATCATATGAAGCTGAATAGAAGTCAGGATGAGACCAAAAGAATGCAATAAAAATTTTGTCTAATTTTTTATACTATGATTTTGTGGATTTCATGGACTTGTGAAAATGACACATAATCTGTTTTGTTTTGTTTTAAGCTTGGGCTATTATAACCTCTTCTGCCATCTTAAGAGGGACATTCTCCAGAGGTCATAGAATAGTCCTAGGAGAATCAATCAGAAGCCAAGATACATCCATGCTCCCAAATAACCTCAATCATAATTTGCTAAGCCAAGGCATTTCCTGTTCCTCCACAAATCAGGATAATGGGAATGTAGTTATAATTTTGATCTTCTATCTTCAGGCAAATATCAAACCTGGCATTAAGAGCTGTATTATTTGTGAACTGGTCAAGAGTACTAATTTATATTTATCTCAAAGTGATCATGTGCTCTCAAGGATTTCTTTAACTAAACACAGATGTTTTGATGGGCATAAAGAGGAAAGGGGAAGAGGATGCTTTCAGGGGGCATAGGTCTATGTTATATCATGATGGACTCTCAGGCTAAAAGTTAGGTACCGGGTGGCTTGACCTTGAACAAGGTGCTTCACCTTGCTGAGTCCCAGCACTGACATCTGTAAAAGGAGGGGATTAATTTGTTGGTGGCTAAAGATCCATCCAACTCTAAAATTCTGTGAGTCTACAATTATAAATAGGATGATAAGATGCTCTCTGGCTCTTAGGCTGCCACCCAGGAGAATGAATTCCAGTTTTAATTTCCTTTTTGGTGATAGGAAATCTGAAGACAGGCAAGGTTAAATGACCCACCCGGAGGCCCAGAGCAATCAGTGATGGAATCACAGCCTCAGCTCACAGCCCTGGTTCCCGGCTTCCAGTTTTATCAACTTATTGAGACCGAGTCTTTGAGGATGTTTGTTAGCATCTTATTGGCTTAATCATACTGACATCCTAAATGATAACATTGATTAAGTGGAGTATTTTTTAAGTATTTCATAAATAGATGTTGCCTATTCAATGAAATTTTTGGTTCTTTAGCAGGTATATTATAATTATTTATATATATATATTTATATACACACACACACAAGTACATAAATACAAAAATATATGTAACATATGTATATTTTAAACACACACACATTTCTTTGCATGTATTTAATGTTATTTAATGCCCTATTACTACAAATAATCTAGAAAGGTTTAAACTGAAAACACAGGAACAATATCAATAAAATCCAAGGGGGACAATTTGGGCTGGGACATTACTAAGAAATATTATTAAAGAAATGTAGTAAAAATATATATTACTCTCTTCCTTTCCCTTCTTCTCTTACATTATTAAATTTTAACTTAAATTGGTCGATTTCTTTTTCTATTTTTAAAATTTCTTTCTCATTAGTCTGCCAACATTCTTCCTAAGCATTGCCTAAGCACCTCTGATCACTTCTCTTAACCAAAGCACTCTATCTCTAGAAGCAATTCAGTAAGCTAGAGGCTGGCATCCAATAGTGGAGATGCCAAAAGTCAACTTGTAATGACAGTTGACATTTGATGGCTTATAAAGATAAATATACCATTACCCAGATCAGTTAATCCAAAGTTATATATTTTTATTTTTTATGGAAGATAGTAAGTCCAGCTTCAGGTTGAGATCTGGTTCCTAGGTCAGAGTGTTGTAAGGAGGGGAAGAGGAAGGAAAAAGACCAAAGAGTAGAAGCAGAGAAAGAAGAAGAAGGATTTCACCAAGACACACTAGGATGGACACTAGGGTGTGTACAGTGGTTACAAATTGTGGCCATGATGGCACCCTCAGTTTCCCAGTCTCCTCTTCAGTTGCTCTGTATGTGCTCTCATAATGATCATAAATTAGATCCCATTTTTATTTCAGGAGAATCTTCATCTTACACACATTCTCATACCCAGATAAAATTCCAGGCAAAATGGCTAAAAGGTTGCTTGATATAATGTTTAGGTGACCTCTTGCATAAAAAACTACTCCAAAATGTAGCAGCTTAGAACAACACACATTTTCTTACTTCTTATGATTTGTTGCTAGACTGAACTCACTTGAGCAGTTCCTCTGCTCTCCATGACACTATTGCATCTATTGTTATCTGGAGGTTCAACTGTGCTCAGTCTTCCATGACAGTTCACTACATGACACAACTGGCAACTGGTGCTAGTTGTCTGGCCAAACAAACAAAAAGAACCATGGTTCTTTTCCATACAGACTTACCATGTACCTTTGGCTTCTCAAAGCATGGTAATGGGTTACCAAGAGCATGAAAGCCCAGAAGGTTCCATCCCTTTTTAAGTTTAAGCTTTAAATTAGCCCAGTGCCACTTCTATCATATTATACTGGTTAAAGGAGGTTACAAACTCAGCTCCGGTTCAAATGTGGGGACTCTACAGGGTGTGATGCACAGTTCATTTTCTATACAATGGCTCCCTGACAGAACTGGGGAGGTGGCATGAGCTCCTCTATCCCAAGTGTGGGATGGAATCTGGAGAACTCAACTCATTCAGCAACTCTCTTCCAGGCAAGATACCCACTAGATAGAACACATGCCCATTCTCACAGCACTCGAGAGCAAACAGGGTTCCACCCTCTACAAATACGTTGTATTAACCAGAATAGCATTTAACTCATGGCCCATTTCCATTATTTCTTTCCTCTCTGGAGATTAAAAAGCCTGGTGAATGCCCTTCCTACATGTACTTCCTGTACTTGAAAACATAGCCTGGGACTATATATGCAATTTGGCTCAGAAAAACAGTTGAAAGCTACAATTAGCAATAGGTTATTAATTATCCTTAAAATAATGACAACCTCATTATTTTTTTTTTCAAAACTCAACTTTTGGGAAGGCGATCTCTGATCATGTTAAGATTGGACTTGATTAACTTCTTCTGAGTGTCTACTTAAGACTATTCAGTCATGTTTGTCTACTCTGAATCAATCCTTTATTTTACTCACAAGTTTCAAAGACATGTATAACCAGTAGGCTACCTTCTTCCTAAAAAATGTAGTTTTTAGGGTCTACTTTGAAATAGTAGCTGGGGTCACTTTATCACAGAAATGATGACACTTAGATGAGGGCTCAGAACATTAGGGTGCCCGAATTTATGGCCACTCATTTTTAACTACCTACTTTATCCATTGAGGTCTTTCATCAGCATTCTTGAAGGTTGGCTGTCCAGCTTTAGTTCAGATGGCACCTGCCAGAGCCAGGAAATGAGAGTGCTGATGTTGAGGAAACTTTTTATGAACACATATTACGTTATGTGCTTGGATATAATGATGTAGTTAAGCTGCAAACCACCATAGTCTTATGCCATGTACTAGTTGCAAATCATCATATTCTTACACCATGTAAAAGCCGGGACGTAAGGGCTTCAAGTCATTGAAATATAAACATCTTTTTTTAGCTTCTTTTGACTACTGTATTGTTTGTTCTAATGCTGAGCCCAAATCACTCTTGCTGATGATCCCCCCTATTATTCTCAGTTCTACCACTTAGGAAGGTAACATTTCATTTCCTTATCTTCATACCTCCAATCTCCTATCTATTCTTACATCATGATTTTGTCTCATATTTCATAAATAAATTAGAAAAATTCCAGACGGGAACTTCTTTAGCTATCAAAGGCCAAAGTTCCCACCCAGGTGCAATTAAGTAAGCCCACAGTCACTGCCTGCTTCACTGGGTGACTGGTACTCCCTTGAGCCCATGAACAAAGTGAACGTGGTCAGAAAAGTCAGCTGCAATGAAACACATGAGCCTATGGTAAAACAGAGGGCGTGTGGACATGGAAGGGCGGGGTGGCAATTCCAGACCAGCTTCCCCCAGAGGGCTTGTGCACCAAGCCCGTGACCAGAGGTTGCTCTGGGCAGGACCATGCAGTGCATCTCTGGTGAGGAGGGACAAGAAGGACCAGTCACAACAGGGACTGCAGCTGGGCATGAGTTTATTGGCTTCTGGCCTCATGCTCCTGCTTGATGAGTTGATTAGCCCATTGGTGGAAGAGTCATGAGAGGTCACTGGGCTCTCTTATCTGCTCCTCTTGAGGTAAAACAATTCAATTCTTCTATATCAATTGTACCAAATTCCTCACTTCTCAATCTGTCTTCAATCTGTTCTATTTGAGCTCAATCTTCCACTGCTCCTCAAGTCATCTAGTAAATGTCCATAACATGCTCCATCATGACAAATCCAAGGACCAATTCTCTGTCTTTATTTAAAAGTGCAGCAGTTGGGGCACCTGGGTGACTCAGTGGGTTAAAGCCTCTGCCTTCTGCTCAGGTCACAATCCCAGGGTCCTGGGATCAAGCCCGGCATCAGGGTCTCTGCTTAGCAGGGAGCCTGCTTCCTCCTCTCTCTCTCTCTCTCTCTCTCTCTGTCTGCCTCTCTGCCTACTTGTGATCTCTATATATCAAATAAATAAATAAAATCTTTTAAAAAAATCAAGAGAGTCTAAGAGTCATATTATGAATATTTTCCTTATAAAGCTTACATGAAAATGGTACTGTTCTTGTTTTGATAACTTTATTTTTATAGTTCTGTTTGCAACAAGTTTAAGATAAAAACCTACATGTTAAAGTATCCAGAATTGACTTTTGGGTTGTGGTGGTGGTGACAGTAACGGTACTGGACAAGTTGAGGAACACTGGGAATTTATGGTTACCATAAGGGTAGGTTAAAGGGTGTTTGCATGACTTTGACTTTCTCAGTTCTCAGTTTAATGTGTAGACTCAGGTAGTTTGGATAAAGAGAAAAATAAAAACTTGAATATATTAACAGTTATATGATCAGATACAATTTGAACACTGGTGCCTTCCAGAGGAAAAGAACAATGAGATCACTGAATAGAAGAGAAGGGAGTGTGCCATTTTTGCCCGTGTATTTTGTTTGAAAAAAACAAAAACAAAAACAGAAACTTATTAGGACTATCACAGACCAACGTCATGCCTTTGTTTTACAATCATTGTTCTTGCCATCAAATAAAAATGAAGCACTAACTTTATCATGTTTAGTTGTATTATAAAAAGGACAGAAAGTGAGATGATATTTCATAGGTGTCTTTATACATGGTATCTTCATAACATGTTATTTTTTTGAATATTTTTAATATGCATATGTAAACCAAGCCTTTCTGGGTTCACAGAAAATGAACTATAAGAACACTAGCTTTTGCTGTTACATATTTATATGTACTATAAATAACAGAGATCATTAATAAATATTATAACATATAAAAGTATGTGAGCAATGCCCTTTAGCTTATAATCAATTTTATATGGTCCCCCTGAATCTCTTTGTGACCTCACTGAGGCAGCACCAGGGCTTAAGTACTGAAATGTGGAAAACTTATCCTATCAGGAACTAGGGATGCTCAAGGAAGACTGGAATCGATAGCTTTGGACCTCTTAGAAGGCTTGCAAGAAGATGGACTATCAAACCAGATTCTTTAACTTTCCCCACCTCTCCCTGTCTACCACCAAGTGATATAACCAGCTTTATTATTTCTTAGTTACAGAAAGACCACTCCTTTTCTCTCTGGTGTGGAACTGAACAAAGAGTAGAGAGTTTTCCTGTTGCTGTCCTAATTTAGCACCCCAAACAAGAGATAAACTCTGAAAAAGACCATTATGCTGAAACATAGCCAAATTGGCTTGTAATTCATTGTAATAACTTGAAATTCACCAAATACACATGAGTATTTAGAGACAAATTCTCTGTGCTAGCATGGGGATTGAGGTGTGGGAGATGCTGAATACTATGGAAAGACTAAGGAGAAGTCAGACCATCCCAGCCCCCAATCCACACCAATAATAATGATGAGAAATGACAAACACATGTGAAATAGTAGGGACAGCCACACAGAATTACCATATCAAATGATGAATGAATGGTACTCTGCAAAGAGTGAGATGGTGAGGGGAGGTGCAGCAGAGTTGGGGTTATTAGGAAGAAGAGGGAAGTATAACGTGCAAGAGGAAGAGTAACTGAAGCTGGGTCCTACACAGAGTATAGGCTTAAATACAGGGAAGTAAAGAAGGGGAGCATTCTATCCAGAAAGACATGGAAACAAAGATTTAAAGCAGAGAGTAGAGATTTGATGAAAAGATGGAAGCAGAATTTAAACAGTGAAAGGGACAAAGGGAAGAAAGGAATCATACATGCATCCAACAAAAGGAATCACATGCATTCCAACTAAACGACATTCCAAAGTTTGGATTTTATTTTTTAAGTGCTTGCAAGGCAACAAAAGGTGACCTGGAATCCACTCTATTGGTGCTGACTGGGAGTGGAAAAGACTATAGGCTCTACCTGGCTTGCATCTGTCAAGGATCCTTAGAAGTGACCTGCCCTCTGGCGGCCACCATATCTGCACCCCATCCTATAACCCTCACCCTTGACCTGGAGTACATGGAACCATGGATGGTGGGAATTAGGTGGAATGAGGATTTTAGAAGACAAAATAAATATAGAATAAGCATGTCTGCTTTTCTGAGAGGATAGAGAAAGTTGTGAACTGAAAAAATTTTCACATTAGTTTTGGGGCATCTGAAAGAACATATTTTATTTCCAATGTCATTTTGGTATTATGCTAAACTTAACTTTTTCTCTATTCATAGACTTTCTTCATGGTTATGGACTCAAAGAAGAGTTGGCAATGCTAAGGGTCTCTTTATGAAGAAAAAAAATTCATTCAGTGAAAACCCCCCCTTGTGCTTTTTTTTATTGTGTTCCTACCCTTTCAGACTTTCATAAGTGATACGAGGTAAAAGCTTTTTGCACAGCCCACTTGGCCTTCTCTGGCAATCAGCTAACTATTGTTCATTGAGTACGCATTAACTCTACTGCCTACGGTCAAGGACTTTGGAGGGATATATAAAAACTCTAACCCTGTCTTCAAACACCTAATTCTTGGAAAACTGAGGTCATTAATTTAGATACTTAATTTTGTGGCATCATTTGAAAAATGTACATATTAGAAGTGTCCTCAGGATTGACAGGAAGAAAAGAGATACTTTCCATTTGGACAAGTTAGAAAAATCATCATAAAATGATTTTGAAGATGAATGATAAAGGCTATGTGATGGAGTAGGCTCGGGAAGGGTCAGACTATGGGCAGCACGTGCACCAGGGGCAATGGGAAGCTATGGCACAGGGCAGTGAGGGTGCTGGATATGTTGGGTTAGGAATCAGAATAACACGATAATAGCCTATTATTTAAGCACTTACTAAGGTCTGTGATGTATGCTTTTAATATACTGTCAATTTAATTTTCCCAATAAATATATTAATTAAAAAAGTAGCAATAATCTTTTTTTTTTTTTTCCCAATTTATTTATTTTCAGAAAAACAGTATTCATTATTTTTTCACCACACCCAGTGCTCCATGCAAGCTGTGCCCTCTATAATACCCACCACCTGGTACCCCAACCTCCCACCCCCCCGCCACTTCAAACCCCTCAGACTGTTTTTCAAAAAGTAGCAATAATCTTTAACATTCATCACACATTTAGATCTTCCAGACCCAGTCCTAAGTGATCACTCATTTATAGTGGACATGGATATAGACTCTTGCCCCAGATAGATTCAACCAAACTGACCGTGATGCTCCCTCTCACTCTTGCCAGTAATTGGTTTTAGGAAGCAAAGGCCTAGGATAATTTGTGCCAATAATGATAAGGAGATCATATTAGGAAGTTTCCAGCAACAAAGCATTTCACTGTCGGGTAAAGCAAGGGAAGCTTGGCTCTCTTTCCTAGAGGACACAAACAATAATGTGTACTTTCCAGGTGATGCTAACAGTATCTTGGGTTGAGAGAGGAAGCCAGTGTGAGGTCAGAGCTCACGCATATTAGCGACATGCAAAAGAACCTAGAAAAAGGGAACTGAGTCCTAGCTGCAGCAGGCATGCTGCTCATACTCAATACCTGTCAGGGGATCAAACAATGTTATTCATGATTTAAGGCCATTGGAGCCTTCTTGAAACCTGAAGATAAAAGCGTTCTAACACATAATTTAATTCTCATGGCAATTCAATGAAGCACATACTAACACAATCCCCACTTTGTAGGTGATGAAACCTAGGCACAAAGAGATTGAAAAACTTGCTTAAAGGCATACTCTTGTTAGATGTTGGAGCAAGGATTTTAAATAAGAGCAGGTGAATCCAGAGATCATCTTTTTATTCCCTATATTACCCAGTCTCAGGAGGAATGTAATGTCCTAGAGATGAGGAAGTTCAGATTCAATGCTATCTACCAACTCTAAACCCAGTGATGTCAAAAACAATGATTTTATGCCTAACTTCTAGACTGTCACTTCCTGATAAAGAGGTTGGCCATCAGAATAATGTCAATGATGATGATAATAGCTGATGTTCTGAAGATTTTTTAAAAGATTTTATTTATGTATTAGAGACAGAGAGAAAGAGCATAAGCAGAGGGGAGGAGCAGAGGGAGAAGGAGTAGGAGAAGCAGTCTCCCCGCTGAGCAAGGAGCCTGCCACTGAGCTTGATCGCAGAACCCCAGGATCATGACCTAAGCCGAAGGCAGACACTTAACCAACTGAGCTACACAGGTGCCCCTCTTTTGCAGATTTTATGGTATGCCAGCCATTGATCTAATCCCTTTATAAAAGTTGACATACTTAATCTTTCCCAAAACCTTATAAGGTGTTGTCTATTATTCTCTCCATGTTAGAAATAAATACACCGACTCGCAGTAAAATTAACGCCTACATTCACTGGCATCCAGAACAACTATGTCCTGAGCACTGTATCCAGAGGTTTGCAGTCATTATCTTCAATTGTCTCATTGTCTAGTGGCAATGAAAAAATGTTACCATCATTTTGTAGATAAGGAAACTGAAGCACCAAGTTTAGTAACTTGAAGAACACATAGCATGTAAACAGAGTCAAATCCAACCCAGTCTTTCCCTCTCCAAGTCTCCTCCATTACTGCCTCAAGCTTCCATGAATATGGAACATGAAGTACAGGAATCCTGGGAACATGGGCTTTGACCTTTTAGACTCTGCTTTAGAAAAATCCCACTTCTCAGCTTCACTTGGGACAGCAGACACTCTGAGCTACAGAAAGTGCATCTGCCATGGAACCTTACTTATCTGGAGATCCCTGAAGGTCTGGCTCTCAGAGTGCCTCAGTTTTAATCAAATTGGACGTGTAGGGAGAGGAGCTTTCCTTGTGGTATTGCTGTATTTCTTCTTCTGGCCCCAGGTTACACACAGAATCACAATGGTGCAAGTCAACATTTCTATGGAAGGAAGAAAAAGAGGTCAGCAGAATTGCTTCTGCATTTCCAAAGGTCTGTGCCTTAGACAAGTTTTTATTCTCCTGCTTATCTGATCGGTGTCAGCTGTGGATGTACACTACCAGGTTGGTGGCCAATATTTGCTTTGACAAGACTGTTTCTTAGTGAGCATAGAGATTTAGTGCAGCAAAAGAAATTTGTGCTGCCAACCCCATGCTGACACTGTTTCCCATCTATAAAAATTTCAGGCTGTCAGAATCTGGGGGATGAACCTCAAAAATTATCTTTTATGGCTAATAAAGCTGGAATGTGCATCATTCTGTGATCTTAATTACTCTTTGATGGTTTTGGAAATTTTCATGTTAAAAGGGAAGATCATATCTCAAAGAGTAAAATCCTAGAATCTTAGCACAGGAAGGGACCTTCCAGATGACTCAGCCTTTCACTCTAGATAGAGACAAAATGTATCTTAGAGAAGTAAAGTGTTTTGTTTGAGTCACAAAGGTTATTTTAATCAGATTCTAGCTACATCTCAAGGTCTAGCCATTGGTCATCCTCCTTTTATGTATATTATATTGTACTTTCTTTTGTTCTACAAATAATTATGTATATAATCCAAATACCTATTTGTTTGTTCACTGAATAATATGATGGCCTCAGGTAGCACATGAAAGATAGTGTATTGTATCAAAGAACTGGGCAGAATAAGGGCAAACAGGAGAACAATCAGGCATACACAGTGTGGTCAACCACAATTTGTTCTTTCCTTCTCTATCTTCCTCTCATTCTCTCATTGCCTTTTTCTCTCTTTCTCCTGTTCTTTAACAAGAAATATCTCAATTATCTAAAAATCACTTATTATGATTTTTTAACAATTAAAAAATAGTTGAATATTAAGAAAAAAATCCCAATAATCATATACTTTATATAATAAAATCAAACTTTCATTTATGCCTGATTTTATTATACCAACAAGTTAACTATCTTAGGTATCCTATCTTCTTATCGTAGCCCATTAGAGATCTATGTTTAACCAGAGACTGGGTAGGTGCAGGATGATATTAGCTACTAATAAGAGGAGAAAAAGAAAATTTGAAGTAGTAGTGGGCAGTCTGACACTTGCAAGAAAGCCCAATACAGGACCAAATTACCCTAAAATGTAACTCCTCATCCCTTGCAGTACATGAAGACAGGCAGTCCCTTCCTCTGTAATAAAACATTTTATCATTACATAAAAACTCATGCTTATAGCATTAAGCATATATCACCAAGAGCTAAACTGTGATATTTGGGTTATGTTTAAGAAGGCAGGAAAGTAGATAGCTTGCTCCCACTCCTCTCTCTCTCTCTCAAAAAAAAAAAAAAAGAGAGAGAGAGAGAGAAATTTAAGTGACCACTGTCATTTATCTAGAAAAAGTCAAACTTTTTCAGATTGCTGAACTTTTGGTTATTGCTGCAACTGGTATAACACTAAATAGTGTTGATCCCTCAGAAAAAAATCAGAGGTCTGAAGAAGAAGGTATCTGGTGAGAATCTTTGTTGTCTCTTGGATATTAGGGGAAATGTACGTTAAGGCTATTTTTTTGGTTAAATTTAAGGAAGCATAGTTAATTTTCTTTGTTCTTCTACCTCCTCTTTCAGTACAATTCTCTCCACATTAGTTCCCACATCCAATCCCTTTCTGCGTCCACTATGTCAATAGGCTCAGAAAGCCTACTTGCCCAAACCAAAGTGGTAGGAGTTTGGGAATACTGCATTAGAAAGGTGACTTTCTTAACCAGAATCTCTGATCTCTAAGAGAGATTTCAATTCTCCTGCTGTAGGACCACAAATAAATATCATTATTTCTTAAAAAAAGTGTGAGTATATAGCTCAAGTGAATATAAATTTTAAGTAATCAATTACTTACTATGTGCAATATAATGACATCTTATTGGCAAAATATTAAACCTATAATGTTTGCACTGGATTCTCCTGGGGTTTCTTGAGGTTGACTCCACAACTCAGTTATGCAATTTTCTTAACCTCAAACTCAATTTTTGTAGGTGAAGAGGTAGTAGCCCTTAGTTATTTTTGGAGTTTCCTGGAAGGACAGAGCTTATGAAGACATACAAATGCTCCAATTCATGTCAGTGCATAAAGTTTGACATTTCATCTGAAAAAAGAGCTTGAGTCTTTGAGAGGATTCTGGGAAGATGGTGAAGAAGCATCAGTGTTCTACCACTACCAACTGGACTGGCAGACTCATTATTTCAGAACTCCAGTTTCTTACCGAAGCCTTCAACTTCCAAGGAAAGCCCCTAGTGGTAAACTGTGGTTATTTCAGTTAATTTCAGCTCCAACCTCAGAAGCAACTACCCATCTCCCACTCTCCAGCCCTTTGGCAAGCAGCTTGTATATACTCTTGGAGCAGCTTGCACACCGTTTACAGGAGGCAGAGTGTACAACAAGGATGTGGTCCTTCAAATATCAGGGATTTGTGTTTCGATTGCTGATCCTTGCTTCTAATTACAGAGGTCCAGGCAAAAGAGATGGGCAGCCATTGTTGCACCCCACTCCCATTGTTGTAAACCCCCATAAATCCCCCAGAAATTGCTTTAGCTTAAAGAGGGGGGCTTTAGGCTAAAGCAATTTCTGGGGGATTTGTAGGGAAGATGCCTTTTCCCCCTTCTTCATTTTTCTCTTTTTGGATGTCAGATACTGAAGAATAGGACACTGAACGCAACCACATATATGAGAGAAATTCAAAAGTCACCACACATGTCCACAGGAAGGTACAGTCTCAGAAAAGGCCCAAGAAGCCCTTAAGTTTACATTTCAGGCTAATGCTCTGCATAGACACATAGACACAGCTTACAACTATAGAAACAAACACAACAGCAAATCCTGGGAAAGGGGAAGAATGAGACTATTAGAGTTAGCACATTATTAAATTCAAATGTTCAGTTTTCAACAACAAAAAAATCACAAGTCATACAAAGAAGCAGGGAAGTACGGCCTGTTCAAAGCAAAAAAATAAATCAACAGAAATGTCCCTGAGAAAGACCAAATAGTGCACCTACCAGATATTTTCTAGAATATGCCATATGGTACGTAACAAATTAAATCTTAATAGAATTTAAGGTAGATTTAATTCAAAGTAACTTCTCCAGCCACAATGGGATAACATTAGAGTTCAATAACAGAAAGAAAACTGGAAAATTAAAAAAATATGTGGTAATTAAACAACATACTTAAAAAGAAATGAATCAAAGAAGAAATCATGATGGAAATTAGAAAGTACCTAAAAATGAAAATGAAAACACAACATATTAAAACTTAAGGGTAAAAAGAAGGCACTGCTAAGGGGAAAATTTATAACCATAAATGCTTACATCAAAAAACAACCAAAAAAAAAATTCTTGAATCAATTATCATCTCTACAACTTAAGGAACTAAAAACAAAACAAAAAGGAACAAACTAAATGCAAAACTAGATAAGAAAAGAAATATATACCTAAAATAACTAAACACAGAGTCTTGAAGAGGTATTTTATACCTGTGTTCATAGCAGCACTACTCACAATAGCTAAATCATGGACGAAACCTAAGTGCCCGTCAATAGATGAAGGGATAAGCAAAAAGGGGTACATACAATAGGCTGTTATTTAGTCTTAAAAAGGAAGGAAATTTTGACACATGCTACACATGGATGAACTTTGAAGACACTATACTAAGTGAAATAAGCCAATCACAAATTACTGTATAATTCCACTTATAGGATGCATGTACAGTAATCAAAACTGCAGAGGCAGAAAGTAGAATGGTGGTTGTCAGGGGATGGAGGGAAGAGGGAAATGGGGAGTTTGGTTTTTGGGTATGTAATTTCATCTCTGCAAAATCAAGAGAGTCCTAGAGATGCATGGGGATAATGGCCACACAACGGTGTACATAAATGTGCTTAACAGCACTGTGTTCTGAACACTTAAAAAGGGTTAATATGGCAAATATTAGGTTATGTGTATTTTACCACAATTTTTAAAGTGAAAGAAAACCATTATTTAATTAAAAAAAAAAGCTTAAGTCTGTCTATTCTGGCTCTATCAAATAACAGAGTTAGAGGAAATCTTAATTCAACCCTCTTAATTCAACCCTGCCATTTTATAGATGAGATCACTGAGATCAGTGAGTGAAAAATAAGAAACTACTCAACCAACAGTATCTATATTAAACATAATCTAGATGCTTAGTGCTGTGATGATTAATATAAAGGCTATAATACACTTATAGACATTATGAAACTTACACATCGAGTTGCTCATTGTTACTCCATTTTACTCAATAAATAACAGAGTATCTCATGGTATTGATAGTAAAGGTCATATAATATCATAGTATCGATGCTAAGTATCATAAAACCTGCTCTTTTAAATAAAGTTTTATTGGAACACAGACACACTTATTTATGTATCATCTGTGGCTACTTTTGCATTATAGTTATGAAGTTGAGTAGTTGTCATAGAGATTATATATCCCCCCAAACCTAAAATATATCCCTTTATCAACTCTTAGAGAATAATTTCAGCAAAGGCTTGAAAGGCTTTAGAGAAGAGCTGAAAATCAGGAGAGGTATTAAATATTGTGGCAATTTGGAGAGAAGAAAAGAGAGAACATGCCTAAGAAGGAAACCATATAAATGAAGGCATGGAGTAAAAAACAGGTATAGGATAGAAATTTCTCAATGAGAAGGAAGAAGTTTCTAATGGACAGGAGGGGACAGGTGTTATAGAGCCAGATCACAGAAAGACCTGAGCCAGGAAGAAAAGTATTGACTATACAGGTGAGAAATAAAAAAAAAATTGTGGAAAGATTTAAGGTATGTGAATGACATGAGGAAAGCCATGTTTAAAGAATTTTAATCTCACTGAGACAGGAAGTGCAATATAGAGCTGAAAGCCACTCTGGTGACTTCTCTGCTACAACTGGAGGGACTTGTGATTTCTACTCCAAGCCCTCATATTAATAATGATAAGATGATACTCCAGAGAAGAGAAAAGGTAAGCTAATTTGCCATCATTTGCTCTTCTGCAATTTCTTGGTAGCTCTTGCAGCTCTAGGGTTCCTCGGCCTGCTTTTGGGGTGGTTGGTCCCCAACTAAGAGGCACTTTCTGTGACCTCGTGGGAACTTATCCCATAATTATTGGTTAATTGTCTCCAGGGAGGGCCATTTGGAGAAGATGAAATCATCATCATTTGACCATGTCTGATGTGAAATTCCCTTTTAAAACAGATTAGCAAGGGAGGGGGAGGGAGAATAATAGAATAAAAGAAAACCAAGAGAGAAGCTGTCTCTCACATGATGACATTGACCTCAAGCCAGCTCTTCAGGGAATGGAGAGAATAAATTAACAGGATATGATTTTAGAAGCAATATCCCAGTTGAGCCAGGAGGGCTTTGCAATTAGAAGGTCATTTGTGTGGTTAACAATGTTGCCATAGCCCCAGTACTGCTTTCTCTCAAGCCACAGTAGAGAAAACCATCCAAATAAGTGTGGGTTATTATTTTTTTAAAGGAAAGCTGAAGAGCATTTACTTAGTCCTTAGTGGTGTAGCAGGCAATGTGGAATATCTTTCATCTAAATGAAAAATTGGAAACATAACTTTTATGCCTAGATACTATCAGGGAAATCAAGATATTAATATACAGGCTGAGAGAAAATAAAGCTGAAATGAATTCTCTCTTTTTATTTAATGGCTGAGGTTGGGATTTTTTTTTTTTTTCCCAGTGGAAAAAGTAAACCAATCCAATTTCTTCTGGCTAATTGTAAGTTCTTGGTGAGAGCTTGTTCATAAGTTTCTACTGCATTTCAGAGTACCTAACATTGTGCTGGGGTATAAAAAGTGCTCTCAAACGCCAGAACTTTGTTAGATGGTCTATAATCCTGACTCTAGAAGACCGTTGGTCAAACTAAGAGACATTTAAGGAATACCTACTACAGAAAAGTGTCACCCCAAAGGGTTATTTATTAAAGAAGTTCAAATATATTTTACACAATGTGAGCTGTGCTGAGGTGGGAAGATGTTGGACCAGATCTGCAAACCCCCAAATCCTCCACAGGCCATCTAACCCCAGTTAGGGCTTGAGAGTGTGAGATTCTGAAAGTGGCGTGTGAGTGTGTGAGGCTGAGCACAGATGCTGAGCAATTTTAAGTGTTTTCTTCTACAAGGCTTTACACTAACAGCCTACCATGGTATGTAGCTACCTAGCTCATTCTCTCCTTTGCTCCTCCATGTCTATAACTTCTGGGTATAAAAGCAAGGCAAAAAAGGGTGGGCACAAGACCAGTGAGTAGGAAACAGGGTCATGGTTGGGAACTGGGAGGATTTTACTATACTTAGAGCCTGATTCTTAGAAAATATTTAATGTGATGGGATGACACATCTTTTCACCACCCTCAATGACCTCTACATATCAAAGTCAGTCTCCTAGTTTTCACACACACAGCCAGTTTTGAGCATTTGGGACAGCACTGCTCTGAACTACTCAGGCTTTCTCACTTAGCAATGAGTCTGACAAGGGTATATACTACTGTCTGATGAGGTTGTGACTAAGCATTGAATATGAGAACAGAGAAGAAGGTCCCATCAGTGTTCTTAAATGGCACACAGGCAAACAGCTCAGGAACTTCAAAGACTAGAGACACACAGGGCAAGTTTGAAAACAAAAAAGAAATTAATATATAGTAATTTACATAATGGCATAGCTATAGGGCTCATTAAATTCATTCACTACATAACTTGGGGCCTTTTCACCTTTCAGGTCTTGACTGGAGATGCAGCTCAGCAACGATCATGAAGAAGGGTTTTGTAGAAAGGACGTGATTGCACATCTCTTACATCTAGAACTAGGATATGAGCAGTGAAGGTAGGGACAAGTGTGAACAAATGCTATCTCACTATCATATTTTGATTCACCTGATTCACATACTTCAGAGCTTCAAGTGTCTTTTAGAGCATCTTAAAGCCTGGCCACCTGTGCTCTGTTATCTCTTTGATGAATGAGGTTGGAATTCGTGCTTTCTTTCAGGAAGATCTGAATTCGAAACCAGTTTTGCTTCTTCTGTACTGTTTGACTTAATACCAGTTGCTTATCCTTTCTGAACTTAAGTATTCTCACATGTCAAGTGTGACTATTATAATAATTAATATGAGAGTTGTGGGTATGAAGATGAAACAGGTTTAGTTAAGTGTATAAAGACGGCTCACAGTTCTCACTTCGGCAGCACATATACTAAAGATCGCTCATAGTGAATGTTAATCCATTCAATACCTTGGTAGGGTAAGAAGCAGATGGTAGAGTGGCAAAAATCATTTGACTTGGTGTTAGAAAACCATGGTCTTACAAATAGCAGCTAACTTGTAATATGGCCTTCGTTAAAGCACAGAGGCCTCTAGTCTCCTGGCTGAAAGTGGGGTCATTTTAGAAGCAGCATGTGAATATCTTCAAAAAGGTGCATGCCCCAGAAAGCAGCACAGAAAAGAAATTTTGTTGGGAAGGGAAAGGCATCCTTCAAAATCTACCTGAAATTTTTGCTAAGATTAGGCCTTTATCATAGAGATTTTGCAAGAAATACATATATACTTTCATGCAGTACATAGCCTAATAATAACAATGGGACTACAAACTATAAATAGTCTAAACAAGTGTACCTTAATATTAAGGAAAATGACTATAATTTATGAACATATATCATGACCAAAACTGAGCTGGTGCTTTATACAAAGCATTTCTTTTCTCTCTCAAGAGCCTGTATTCACATGAGGAAAACAGAGTTACAAATATGTTAAGTTTCCAGGTCCCGCAAATCAGAAATAGTGGAAATGAATTCTAATCCAGGTTTCTTTGGCTCTAATTGGAGTCCCCTTTATAGCAAGGCATTTCTTATATCCAAATCAGTGTTGGCCTTTCAACTTGATACTGTCAAGAAGCAACACCTATTCAGTTCCTGCAACCAGAATCTAAATCTTTCTTGGTATTCCACTTCAGAATTTGCTCCCAGAAGCACATAAAGAAATCCCTCTCATTCCTTTTTAACCACAGCCTGTTTAAAGTCCAAATGTTTTCATAACTTCAGATTTCACACTTACTAACCAGAATTAATTCCAATTATCATTTTCATTGTGAAAAACCAAAACTATGTTCAAAGACATACTTTGGCCATGATGAAGAACAGTTGAAACAATATGCTTTGTGTTTTGAAGGCAATTCCAAAAATCAGTCCCAGAAATGGCTTACTCCACTGAAATGACTGTATTGTCTGCTTAGTTGAGTGCTTTGACCATAAAAAGAACTTTTTTTAAGGGCTTCAATACTGATACGAATTTTAAAAATTTAGCCTCAGTACCTCATTCAATTCCTTGCCACCACTGCTCCTCAATATATTACATAACTAAGGTGTGAGAGCTCCACATTGGTGGGATAGACACACCAACAGAGAGAAGAACAGAAGAACATATAAAATCTCTTTAGTTACTTTTCTAAATTACTCTGGGATCAATGGTTTTAATCAGCAGTTGTTTTCCTCCTAGAAAACCTAATCTGAAACCCCCGTGTTGATAATCAATTGCTGTACATGTTGATGTGGAACTGAGGGACTCAGAGTTTGACCCATTCGTCTTTTTCTAGTTGTGAGAGGCAGATCAAAGAAAACACTCACGGAATTCAGAAGTCCATGCAGCTGAAATTTAAAAACACTGATGAGATCATTCGTGGATTTTCTTAGATATTTTTAGTGAAGAGTTCCTTGTATACTGTATCTTAAACTGTTACCTTCATTTTGTCACTCAACATGAAGTGACTGGACTATATGGCTTATCTCTAAGGTCTTTTCCAATTCTAATAATCCCAGGTTTCATGGATAATCCCCCCAGAAAGTGAGGTGAGAAATACTTAGTGATGAGCTTTCCCTTATTGGTTTCCCATGGTTTTATTTCCTTAGGAATATGCTGAGGAGCATATTCTCAGGAAGCTGGAATTCAGGTAACTTTCTTTCCTTCTATATGTGATGAATACAGCTCCTTCTATATATGATGAATCCATGTAAGTCTTTAAAAAACAAAACAAAACAAAAAAACCCTAACCATTTCTTTGCTTCTTCCTCAATTTCTGTCATAAGTCTTCTGCAGTTTTCAGAGCATGGATCTTTAACCCCTTTGGTTAGGTTTATTCCACGTATCTTACAGTTTTTGGTGCAATTGTAAATGGGATCGATTGCTTGATTTCTTTTTACGCTGCTTCATTGTTAGTATATAAAAATGCAACCGACTTCTGTGGACTGATTTTATATCCTGTGACCTTACTGAATTACTGTATCAGTTCTAGCAATTTTTGGTGGGGTCTTTGGGTTTTCTGCATAGAGTATCATGTCATTTGCAAAGACTGAAAGTTTGACTTCTTCGCTGATTTGATGCTTTTACTTCTTTTTGTTGTCTGATTGCTGAGGCTAGGACTTCTAGTACTATGTTGAACAACAGTGGTGAGAGTGGACATCTCTGTTTTGTTCCTGACTTTAGGGGAAAATCTCTCAGTTTTTTCCCCATTAAAGATTTTTGCCATGGGTCTTTCAAATATGGCTTTTATGATGTTAAGGTATTTTCGTTCTGTCCCTACATTGTGGAGGGTTTTAATCAAGAGTGTATGCTGCATTTTGTCAAATGCTTTTTCTGCATCTATTGAGAAGTTCATATGGTTCTTATCCATTTTTTATTGATGTGGCATATCACATTGATTGATCTGCATTAGTTGAAACACCCCTGTAGTCCAGAAATAAACACCACTTAGTTATGGTGAATAATCCTTTCAATGAATTGCTGGATAATATTAGCTAGTATCTTGTTGAGAATTTTTGTATGCATGTTCATTAGGGATATTGGTCTATAATTCTTTTTAGTGGGGTTTTTGTCTGGTTTGGGGATCAAGATAATGCTGGCTTTGTAGAGAAGGTTTGGAAGTTTTCCTTCCATTTCTAATTTTTGGAACAGTCTCAGAAAAATAGGTATTAATTCTTCTTTAAATGTTTGGTAGAATTCCGTAGGGAAGCCGTTTGGCCCTGACTCTTGTTTGTCAGGGGATTTTTGATTACAGATTCAATTTCTTTGATGGTTATGGTTATATATCAGATATATAAAGAGTAACCTAAAACACAGTCCTATCCCAAAGAGACATGGAAAATCAGATTGGAAAAGCTAATTATGGCTCCTTTGTAAAAGGCCTTCCATGCCAGTGCACAGTCTGTGAGGGCTTTTGAACAGGACAGTACTGCTGATAAAAGTTTGTTTGTTTATTTATTTATTTCTGATAGAATTTTTAGCTGGAATAAGACAAAATCCTAAGGGAGAGAGCATAATAGCATATAGATGCTAAGGTACTAACCAGATAAAATTTTATTTGGAATAAGACAAAATCCTGAGGGAAACAGAATTATAGATGCTATGGTACTAACCAAAGAACTCTGTGGTAGAGAGGAAAATTGAGCAGACTTCAGGTCAAGTGACCTGTTAGGTCCCACCTTTGCATTGCTTCCACAGATTCATTTGTTCACATTTTGTTAATAATATTGTAATATTATTATTTTTGCCAACTTATAGTAAAAAAACAAAGTACTGATAAACAAATATATTGTTCTTCTTTTTTTTTAAATATATGTATTTCCTAAATGTCTTCCAAAAGAAGGCAGAATCATTAGTAAACCCATACCTGCCTCATTTTCATAAGGGAAAGGGGGAACTTAAAGACAAAATTCTGTTACTTGGAATAGCTGCAAGGAGTAATGAGATCACAAGCATGAAGAGGATACAATGGCTGACACATGATCAACCCTGAATAGATGGTAGCAGTTATTGTATCTATAATTTATGTATATTAAAATTCATGCTGGATATAGGGAAAGAGGTAGTAGCCAGACTCATTTATCCAAGACTGCTATCTGGGTTTTGGAAAAGGAAATCTTAGCACTGGTAACAAAATGACCTTAGTACTGGATTCCTTAAGAAATACAGAGGCAACAGAGGCTAAAAAGTCAAGCTGAGTATATTACCAACTCTTTTTCAGAGGGGAAATAAAGATAGATGACACTTACGAAGAGAGAGAGAGAGAGAGAGAGAGAGAGAAAGAAATACACATAGAAATATACATACAATATACAGTTGACAAACTACTTCAAATCATTTTGTAAAAGTTTCTAGCATACTCTGTCTTTTGTTCTCAGTAATAATATGGATATCTATCTATCTACCTATCAAGGTAGCACATGTAAAAAAGATAATATGGAAAGCAGAATAAAGCACAAACGTTTGGAAATTACATAGAAATTTCTTATCAAGAGGTAAAAGAATGTTGTATTAGCACAGTTCCTTCCAGTCTTTTTTATACTTTCATTACTTGAATTCATACTCTATGAAATGTCATATCCCTAATTTTACTTAAAATCATATTATCAGCACATTGTGAAAATTAAAAAAAAATATTAAATAACTATATAACTGTTCTTATATACCCCCCAAATTTAAAAAAATATTGGTAATAGATAGGCATTTCACATGACTCTTGTTCTTAAAAAGGCTAAGGAGTTGGGGGATTAATTAAGCATAAAATGGAAGTCCCTGTATTGTACTAGCCCTATAGGATGGAGAATACAGAATATTTAGAGAAAAATAAAAATTCAGCTAAATACAAAATGTAGAGTTTTAGATTTAGGGTAGAGATGCTTCTGAAGGAAGGAGAACAAGAGGGAAGAAAGGAGAAGGAAGGAAGCAAAAAAAGCGAAGTGTTTTTCACACCATGACTTTATCAGCATTTATCAAGAAAACAAAAATGAGGGCACCTGGGTGGCTCAGTAGCTTAAAGCCTCTGTCTTTGGCTCAGGTCATAATCCAGGGACCCTGGGATCCAGCCCCTCATCGGGCTCTCTGCTCAGTAGGGAGCTTGCTTTCTCCTCTCTCTCTGCCTGCCTCTCTGCTACTTGTGATCTCTGTCTGTCAAATAAATAAATAAAATCTTTAAAAAAAAAAAAGAAAAGAAAACAAAAATGAACAGAAGAGAACATACTGGAGAGACTTGCATATAATACTGGCAAATACTGTTTATGAAATTTTGTTTCAGTTATATTACCCACTCTATCGTGACAGAGATGCATGTTTAAAAAAACGTTATTAGACTATTAAACCTTTGGTCTTTGCATCATTCCTTAAGTCTATTGAGCTTACTAATACCTTAACTTTAAAGAAGTTTAAGATCCAGAGAAGAATGATTTGCTCAAGGTTACAGGACACAGGGAGTCAGAGCCTGATTTTACTCCACTGCCCTTTTCACACAACACCAAATACTAAGTTGTGAATCGTTTTTTTTTTTTTTTTTTTTCTGTCAAACTCACAATTTCTTCCATATCCTTTGTTCAGTTCCCTTCCAGATTATTTTTAGTTCTCCTGAAAGCTTGTTGACTAATTGGAGTCATCTATGTCTGGTTTGTCACACTGAATGAAGGACTCAGACAAAGCCATGGTATGGAGACAACTAAAACTACAGTTTCCAATTCAACGGCATTCACATTTCTAGCCCTACAGTGTTTTTATAATCTTATTGTAAATATAGTCAGTGACAAATTGTATGGTGATTATACAAATACAAAAAAAACAAAAAACAAAACAAAACACAACACTCTGTGTGCCAAACAGAACATTCTCAGGTATTATGCCTTTAAGTTAAAATTTATTGAAATAAAATGAGAAGGGGGTGAGGGTAGAGGCACAATGCAGTTTGCATTCTTCAGAAGCCTTGCTCAATAAGTACTGAGTTTTGATCGATTGATACAGTGTCATATTTGACTAAAGAGGTGGGGAAGTTGCTACTGTCGCTTTGTGCTGGATGGCAGCAGAATGCACTATTGATTTTATATGTTGGATGGGTTGTCAGTGTATAGTGCATTGTTGATTTTGACTTTTATAGCCAACATGTTTCCTTTAATTGGATCATTTGTAAAAGAAAGGAGGGGACCTGTTCTCCTTTGACAGTGACTGATTACAATCATTTCATGTTTGTCAATATTTGATAAACCCACAGTTACCCAACAACATGGCTGCCTTTATGCATTTGTTCATTCTGGTTCCACTTCTCTATTTACCCCAGCATTACTCGCGACTGATCTGCCCCAATTTTTACTCACAGTTCACTGCTATATTCACTTTTTCAGCAATAGACAGTCAATTTTTTCTTAAGTTTGCCAAGCAAGTCCCTTCTGATAGTAACAACCATGTCATACTACAGGTTTTGAGCTATCAGATCTTAAAATTTCCTAGAGGAAAGAATAATCCATTGCTATCCATCATCTTTACTCTCTCACATTGGGATTATTCCATACCTGTGGATGATAGCCTATAAATTCACTTTGGGTGGAGACCATAGTTATTAAAATCTTCCATTTGTTCCCAGAAAGCACCATTATATGTAACTAAGAGGTATTTTGTGTCCTAGATATCCGTTTATTTGACAGCTGCTAATTTTATCTTTTGTACTCTACAGTTGGCAGAGTCTTCCAGAGAGAGAGAGAAAGATTACCAATTTAGTTGCAGTCCTTGTTTTTCTTCACAGTAAAAGACAATCTTCCTAGCCCCCATTTTCACCTAAGTTTTTTAGACTCAGAGTTGGAAATGTTTCTGAGGTAACTAAAATGTTTGTGAGGTAAAAACAGATGTTTTTTGGGGAATAGAAATCTTAGTGGAAAAAGACTAGACTATAAGAGGTATGAATCATGGCCTTGTGGACCTTGGGCAAGTCATTCAACTTGTCAGTGCCAAAATTTATTCACTTATAAATTATGAAGGTTATATTAAATAGATTTAAAGATCCCTTTTATAGTTCCTTACAATTCCATGGTTCTCACTTATAAGGCTTTGGTGCTCCCTGATAGAAGCTTGCAAGGCAAGCTATGTATTTTTCAGAAAGAGACTTTCCAAAGTAGGTAGATGATTCAGGAAAATTGAGGCATCTTACTGTTCACTCTCTGGACAAATGTTGCCAGACTGCCTCTAGATGTTCTCCAAGTAATGATGGATGATAATACTGCTACTCTTTTTTTTTCCCTGTATTCTACAAATCATATGCCTTGTTGACAGGTTTTCCTATTTGTGCCAAGGATGAGTGTTTCAGAGACCAATTCTTTTTAATTAGAGGATTCTGACAGCACATAGTCAAATATAGCATATTGGTTATTTGCAGGTACAAATATTCACTGTAACCTCATTGACATGAGAAAAACCAATACAACTGGAATTTGTGAGATTCAGAGAAAGATATTGGCTGTATGGGAAAATAAATATGAAAATGCTGCTTTGTAGGCATTTCTCACTTAGTGTTACACACAACGAGACATTTTCATTTATTTAGATATTTGGATATCTGGAGTAATAATATTAAAAAAAATGTTCTGTGAACTAGGATTTTGTGTACAATGTTACTGTTGTCATATTTAAGATCTAAAACAGCCTTAGTAAGGATAGATTAGAGTCTGAACTGAGTGGGGCAACAAATTTGAAATAGTTTCATTTATTTTTTTCTGATTATTACCTTCAATTTTGCAGTAAAATTTATCTTCCCATCTCTTAAAACAGAGGAGGTTGCTTCTAGGTTAACAGATCACTTTTTGGTAAATAAAACTGAATTCCTTCCATTAGGGACCTCTATGGTGGTGAGTGGGGCCTGGTCCTGAACACTGCTCCCTTTCCGATTACTCTTTTTTCTCCTCTAGTAGGTTGATTCCTGACAACTGATAGAAAAGATCAAGTATTTCTTACTTGTGAACCCGTACAGAGCTTGTATGTGGTGGGTATTCAAGTTGTAGTTCAGAGGGGTACATGTTAAGCCCTACAAGAGGTAAGTTTTCTGATGTGGAGAATGTCCTTTATGGCTTAGCTTATTATTTCTTCACATTCCAATTCTTGGTAATACACAAGATAATTTACCAGTGAGGAATCCTCCAATACAAGAGGGAAATTTCAGGTCACATAAGGAAGTCATTTCAAGCCTATGTATGCTTGATGCATATAGTTGGCCCAAGGGAAACTTACTTTATACACCTTTGCTACTTCAATCATATAAGTGAATGGATGTCCCCTCTTTTTGTCTGCAGATTCTCTCCAGTTCTTTTTCACCTACTCAAATAGGTCTAAGGTCAGATCAGCTAGAATGATGTCTCAACAGATGCTTAACTACGGAATGGGAATCAGTTTCTGGTAGATATCACCGAGCTCTATAAAGAATTGGATATTGAAACACCCACTTCCCAACAGCGAGAAAAAAGACAAAGTCATAACATTATCTCCCAAGACTGACATCTCACAGTTAAGTAAATTTTCTTGAACTCTTCATATTCTCTTTATATAGGCTGAAGTTCTAAGAAACAGAACTGGGCTCAAGAGGAATATGTATTGCATTATGATTAACCTTAGAAAGGTGTATATTTGGGCCTTGTTTTCTGCTTTGTGATGTTGATTTTAATCTAATAGGAGTGGAACATTCCTTTCAATATCATCCTACATAATCTGGATTTGTGCTGTATCAAGAGACTCTGAATGTACTGAAAACTTCTCTTTGTTCTCAAAATGGCCAAATCACAAATTTATGAATAATTTGAGGTTTAAACTGAAACTGTTAGATAATATTAAGACCAAAAAAAAATTATTTGCTTAGGTGCCAGAAATTTCACCCACCCTAGCTTTAGTACCATCAATACAAATGTCAAGACAGTGAAAAAAATAAATGATATCTTAATATTATAATGAAAGTAGGAATCTGTCATCCACACTTTGAGGTCAGCTGCCTGTTGTAACTATAGCTGGCCAGATTAGGGAAACCCAAGGATTAGCAACCAGAGCATCTGATTATTCAAAGTTATATTAAACATTCCACTTATAGTTGGGTGGGTTGAAGAAAGCAAGATCAGATATCTATGTTCCCCATGTTGTGCCATACACTTTTAGAGATAGAACAATAAAAAGAATCCAAAAGAAGTACAAGAAATAGTACCAACATTTCAGATGGCATGGGTCCATCCAAACATTCCCAATTCCACACATGACAAAGTTCACAAAGGAATGTTACAGAAAGCATGTATCATATTCATTTATGTCAAGGAGAGTGTGGGCCAGTGTAAGTCATGAAAGTGCAGGTAAAAGAGTACCGATCAAAGAGAGAAGACATTATTCCCAAGGAGGCCAGCTTCTATCCCTGGGCCACACTATATTTATTGCTGTTAGATACATAAAGGACACACCAGCCAAAACCTGGTATTCAAAACACAAGGCAAGCAGGGAATTCTCTCCAGCCTTATTGTGCAGTGTTGTTGGCTTTATTTTCCCCTTTCTTCTTTTTCTGCTTTTAAGGGTTTCAGTCATTTTTATTCATTTCAACAGCAGGTGTGAAATAGTAGGCTGTCATCTGCCTTTTTGTAGAGCTGCGGGCCAAAATTATAAATGGGTTGACATTAATGGCAGTCCAGAATTTAGTGCTGTATTGGTAGATGGTATTGAAAATGTTTTGATATGACAGATGGAATGCCTACTGCTGAAACTTCAGTTAGACTTTAGCTGGCTACATCTGGCAGAGACTTTTTTATGCTTTGTTATTGGTATTCAGTTTTTAAGTCATTTCTTTATCTTTATACTCCAATCTTCTTTCTCTCTTTTCTCTGATGTTTAATTTTCTTTGTCTTTTTTTTTTTCCTTTGTTTCCAATGTTTGGCATGACTAAGAACTAATGGAGAGTGAGGATGGTCTCACTCAACTAGAAAAAGCAGGGCTTGAATAAGAAGAACTGAGACTTCTTATCCTTTATCAAAGTTCCTCAGGAAGGAAATGCCCAAAGCAGGAGAGATCTTCTGCAATGCATGCACCTACTCTACTCTACACACACACCCACACCCTCATACACACACACACAATCTGGGTAAAGTAAACATCAGGAAAGCCCTGGCAGACAGAATTCTCTAAACTCAGCTGGATAGGTTACTTTGCAGAAAAATAACAGTGTTCCATGTTAAACACGTTTGTGAAATGCTGGTTAAACAAAGATGAATGAATTTCTTTTCCAAAGAACTCCTCAGAGTCTTTGAAGAGTGATTTTCAATATATGTTTTCTTTCAATCACTATAGTCCCTAGGTTGTTACTTCTTAGGGTCTCTTGGTTAATTTTACTTATCCATGTAAGACTTGTTCTGTTAGAGCAGACAAATGTTGACCTTAACTACTTTGTGCGAAAGACTATCTTTCCCACATAACTTTCCTCAAGAATTTCAGAGATAAAAATATTTACTTTTTTCCCCTCCTTGTGAACTCTGAACTTGCTCACACATATTTTTCTCAATTGTATAAGGTGGGATTTGGTAGGCTGTCTCAGGTGCAAATTTCCTACTAAGTTTTTAGAAACTTCAATTTGAAGAGTCACAGTATAGAGCTCATCTCTGAAAATTCAAGATGATAGCTCATCCCATCCTTAAAAATAAGAAATGTCTTTGTTTTTACTTTTTAAATGTCCATTTAAAGATTTCCTTTACTGTTTCTCTTGAAAAATATCTGAGCACTTGCCTTTTCCCGTATTGTCAGTAGCAAATATTCCTCAGTAAAATGTATCAATTCTTTCAACAATTTTATATTTCATTATGTAAAATATTTGGAAATTGTTCAGATAATCCTAATGTTTATATCCAACATAGACTTGGCCACAAGAAATAGGATAATGGACATAAGATAGATGGTTAGAAAAGAAATCACCACTTACACTCTTGAGAGAGGGGATGTTAGGTATGGTAAGGAGGATGGAGACTATATGAAAATGTCAAATAGCACATCATCTGAAAAAGAACAAAGGGCTGGCTGTAGTTTTGTGACATTACTAAAGAACAATTAGTTTATGTTAACTGTGAAAGGATTAAAAAATTCATGCAGACTGAATTTGGGCTGGACCCTGAGAATGAACAGACATGGTCTGGGTGTAGGAGGGTATTTCAGGCAGCAAAAACAGCTGGAATGAAGTAACAGCCAGAAGCATGAAGACACCTCTATTACGAAATTCTTTAAATTACTGTAAACCTTGATTTATTTGTGACCTGGATAACTCCTTAATGTTGCATTGCATTCTCTTTTGTCGTGAGATGTTTCTGCACAATGTCCCTATATGTAATATGTAATATACATATGTAATATGTTAGTTTTATGAAATTTTAGTTCTAATATGATATATTTATATTGGACACTTAGGGAGCCTTGCATGAGTCTAAGCAATATATTGAGTTCTGTGATGTCAGAAACACCTAGTATATCTCAAGAGTTTTCCAGGGCAGTTGGTTTATGTCATAAGAAACTAAACCACCATAGGACAAAGGCAAAATAGTTGGATGAACTCTCTGAGAATAAGCATCTCTGAATTGGTAGTGAGTATCACATTTGGCATGTATATTGCTTGTGAGAATTATACAACACTCTCTCCAATTATCATGCAGTGAAGAAGCACAAAATTGGAAGAAGAAGGAAATGAACTAGTGATGCAATGGAAAAACTTCAACTTATTTTTGTCATCAAAATGTGTGTTATGAAGATGAGCATCTTGCAGTGAACTAAATTTTCTGTGAATCTGAAAGCCAAGCTAGTCTCAGTCCTCTTTATGTCACACCTAATAAAGGAGGATCATCAAGTCTTATCTGCTTTACGGTGTAAACCTTAGGCAATAAACAGAGGGAAGAAAACGAAGGCTGTAAGATCAGTTGAGATCTGGGGCAGAAGTCATTATCTAATTCTACCAAGTTACTTGACAACTGTTTCTTTGTCAGTGATGGCGTGTTATTATTACTGGTATTTCTTTGAACTTTTGGGGGCTGGCACTTCTCTGAGATTGTAACAGAAGGTGGAGAGTGTACATTCAGTGAATATTCAGAATGCAATGGGAAAATAATGGAAAAACCAACTGCTTTGCATCATCATTAAGGCTTCACAGAGAATGACATTTGTACTGAATTTTAAAATATGAATTGAATTTTTCCATATGGACAAAGAGAGGGAATGGTGAATTTCTTGAAGGTTTAGAATGGTGTGTTATAGAAGGGGTGCATAATGCGGAGTCTAGGTGGCTCAGTGTCCGACTCTTGATCTTAGCTCGGTCTTGATCTCAGGGTTGTTGAGTTCAAGCCCCACACTGGGCTCCATACTGGGCATGGAGCCTACTTAAAAAAATAAAAATAAAAATAAAAAGGGTGCATAACAACAATGGGGCAGCTAAGCAGAGCTTAAAAATTTCGGTGGGAGCCATGTTAAGACTAGGCACGTCTATTAACACAAAGACTTGGAATGTTTACCTGGAGGCCACAGGAAAGCCTTGGAGATTTTAACCACTGAAGTGACATGGTGGCAAATTTCGTGTAGAGTGTGGAACAGTTGGATAGGACTATAGAAACACTAACTTTTTGATATACACAATTATAAATACAGCACCATTTATCTGATAGACACTTCTCTTATTCCCGACCTACTACAAAAGAGAAAAAAATAAGAGCACCACTTGACAATAACAAAACAAATCAATCTTGATGCTAACTGTCACAGTTTATGGGTTCTTGAAGTGAAAAGGATGATTTTAGAGTATCTCTAAAATATACATACCATTCTTTCAATACATTAAATCTGATTAAATTCAACATTTTTTTGAGTGTATAACCATATGATGGACACTGTACTGCATATCACCAAGAAAATACTGAATAGGACACAGCCCTTGCCACAAAAGAGCTTTAATGTATTGGCGCAACCCGGTGAGTGATGAGGAAATCTTCAACAACATGTGATCAGTGCTATAATAAGGATGAATAAGGGGAACCCATGGGAGAACTATGCATCCCTTTTTTCTTTACTTTTTTGTAGGGGAAGGGAGTGGGCAAAGTGAGAGTTGCAGAAGGAAGAGTAATTCTAAAGATCAGTAACACTAACATATTAATAATAAAATTATAAAGTATTTAGTTTATTAAGGGTGTCATAACAAAATACAATAGAGTGGGTGGCCTCAACAATAGAAATGCATTTCTCATAGTTCTGGAGGCTTGACGTCCAAAAATCAAGATGTTCACAGGTTTGGTCTCTCCTGAGGTTTCTCTTCTTCATTACTAGCAGATGGCGGCCATTTCACTTTGTCCTCAAGTGGGCTCTTCTCTGTGTGCTCCACATGTCTCCTCCTCTTCTTAGAAAGACTTCAGTTCTCTTGGATTAGAGACCCACCTTTATGATCTCGCTTAACTTTAATTAACCCCTTTAAAAGTCACATACCTCCAAATACAGTCAAATTATGAGGTAAGGTTTCAACATATGAATTGCTTTGGAACACAATTCATAACAAAAGAAATCAGGTATTTCTTTTTTACATCTCATTTCACTGAAGTTTAACCCCGTGACTGGACAGCTAAGCTGATAAACTAATTCAGGGAAAGGTGTTAACAGGTAACACAAATTTAATATATAATCTCTCCTGGCAGTATTTTCTAAAAAATGGGGTTCTTTACATTTGATGTCTAATATGAGAGCTCCTGGCTTTAGGACAAACTGAGGAAGAAGGCAGTTTAAGGCAAAGGATGGATTCTGGTGATATCCAAATTATACCTGCCTTATGAGCAATCACCTCAGAGTTTATGCAAAGGGCCAGTTCTATAGTCATGAGCTGTTCTGACAGAAAAGAGAATTATAATGCATGGGGTCCATGCTTCCATGCTCTGAGATGTTGTGGCTGCCTGCACACTACTCAGAGATCTGAAATGGAAAAACATATACACAAATACACACATAGACATGAACAACAGCTGAAAGCAGATTCTCTGTGCTTCCTTTCTAAGTATTAGGTTGTCACCTGCTCACAAAAAAAAAAACACTTAAGAGCTAGGAAGAGTGTTGGCTAGCTGTGGGTAGAAAAACCTATATATGGAGAAGGGTGGAGAGACAGAACCAGAGTTTCTCATCTGCTCACAGATAACAAGTGTCCCCAGACTGATCTTGGAGGGTCACTGAGGTTCTGGGAACCTGTTCAGGGTGTATCACAAAGACTTGCTAATTTGTTTCAGTCCGAGTAGCATGTTTCCATTAACTTACCAGTTAAGGTTTTGGCTGCAATATCATTTGAATAAACACTATAGTCTTTTCAATCATAGGTTATAAAACCAGGTTCTCAAGAATTGCGCATTAATTGAGTTAGGTAGAGTCACAGCTGTTCTGAGAAGTAGTTAAGGGGACAAATGGAAAGAGGAGTGGTCTCTCTCATGGATTGTCCCTCCCCTCTGGCAATTTAAAACCTGCCCATCAACCCAAGATTCACTTGGGACCCACCCCGATTAATATTATGCCTTATCTTCATACCCTCTGAATCTGCAGTATAGCTCTTAAACCCTGATCACCCACAAACTACTTCATTTCCAGTATGAATCTACCTCTACAGTTAGACATAGTTTTCTGTGAGGCAGGAGTCACATGTTTCTTTTGTTGGCATTCCCACCAGGCATAATACTTTGTCTGATGTATGGTAATCCATTCATTTTTATAGTCATTTAACATATATTTATTAGGCACTCACTATTTGCCAGGCACTCTTTTAGACTCTAGTTTTACAGAGTTGAATAAAATGTGCAAATTTCCTCTTCTCATGGAACTTACCAGGAATGCTCAACTAACTGATATTTAAGAGGTTTTCTGTGTGATAATGTCAGTGTTGCATTCTATAAGATCTAAAGTTTTCAATTTGTAGCTAAGAAACTAAGCAAGGGATAGCAAAACTCGCTTTCTTATGTTTGCACAATCCAATTCCTGCTTTCTTTCCTTTAGCGCATGACAAAACTAAGGGGCCTCCCAGGGGCAGAAAGAATCCATCACAAGGGACCTGGAGTTATGTTGGAAAGAATTCCGACCAAAGAGATTTATGAGGTAGTATAGTCACTGCTCAGGGGAGGGGACGGTAGTGCTATAGCTTAAGATGTTTAAAACCTGGCTGCAAGAGAAGCAGGAAAATGCACCACGGGGAACAATTCCCTGCCACGTTCTGAGGGATGGAAAAATGACTTAATGGCACTTTCACTGTCTTAACTTAGGTAATTTTTTTTCTAGTAAGCAGACATCTTCTATAATTCCCTTTGTAAATAGACTCATAAGATATAGATGTGCCTTTTTCTTAGGTGACTTATACAAACCACTACTGTTGTTGTTGTTATTGGCTCACAAAGAGTTGGAAGTTCATGATTAAGTGATGAAATAAACTACATAGCTAAACTGAAAATCATTTCTTCACCCAAGTCCTGGGTCAAATCATGCCCAATTCCAGAGGCCAAGAGACACTCTGGGGCTTTAGAAACTCTAAGGTTCAAAGAGTCAAAAAATTGGAGGGGAGCCTGCAGATTATCTATTTGAACTTTTGACATTATATGTGAAAGGGCTGGAGGTTTTCATTAAAGCATGTATGGATGGAAATAGGTCTTTGGAGGGGGAAGAATTATAGATATTACAGGTTCCCTAGGCATCTGACTCCAGTCTTTTGTTCTAACGTTTTATCCCTCTTGTGCTTTTCCAGTTCTGCCAGAATGTCCTCTAGTGCCTATAGTCAATATCCCAACAGCAATTCATACTTCTAGCAAAGGTGCTTTTAGTATTTCTCTGTTAGGCTAGCCTGACATTAAGCTCATATCCTCCTCATTCAGAGAAAAGGAAAACAAAACAAAACAAGGAACAACAACAAAAAGCTTTCCAGGGGCGCCTGGGTGGCTCAGTGGGTTAAAGCCTCTGCCTTCGGCTCAGGTCATGATCCCAGGTCCTGGGATCGATCCCCGCATCAGGCTCCCTGCTCAGCCGGGAGCCTGCTTCCTCCTCTCTCTCTGCGTGACTTTCTGCCTACTTGTGATCTCTGTCTGTCAAATAAATAAATAAAATCTTTAAAAAAAAAAAAAAAAAAAAAAAAAAAGCTTTCCAAGCCAAAGAGGCCAATACTATTCGCTAATTCTTCTGAATTCCAATAAAATGCATTGTGTCCCACCCATTTGGGCTTAGAATGAATTGCTTTGTACACCATCTTTTTAATGTGGATCTTCTGTGACTATTTCCTACGTCTTCTCTCTAGTGAATTCAGCATGGTAGAGGTTTGATAGGTACTTAGTAGATTATGGGGAGAAAGTCACCTTTAATCCTGGAGAAACTGACTAGAAATACAAAGCAATCTAGGTGAGAGCACTGTTGAGCTGATCTATCAAATCTTCAGGAGACAGCAACATTTTCATGAAATCTAAATTGTTCCACATCACAGAGAAAAATAAAATTTTTCAGTTCATTTTTTGTAGCAGGAATAAACCTGATATCATGCTTGGTAGAGAGCATGTGTGTATGCAGACACATATGCATGCACACAGATTGCAGAATAATCACACCTGTAAGTATAGTTGCAAAAATCCCAAGTAAAACTTTAGCAAATTAAATTCTGTGCCATATCAGAAGAATAATATGCCATGGCCAAACTACAGGTGTGTAAGTTGGGTTCACCAAGGGTGCCTGGGTGTTTTAGTCGGTTAAATGTCTGACTCTGGATTTTTGGCTCAGGTCATGATCTCAGGGTTGTGAGACTGACCCCTCCACCAGGCTCTGAGCTAGGCATGGAGCGTAATTAAGATTTTCTCTCCTTCTGCCTCCCCCACCTTCCATGGATGAGGGGGGAGGATGTGTTTACCTATTAGGACAGCAATAAATATAATTTTCTCCATTAATAGGTCAAAGGAGACACAAAAACATGATTAACCTAGTAGATGTCAAAGTGCATTTCACAAAGTTCAAATCTATTTCTGTTTTTAAAAGAGACTAAAGTGAAAAAAAAAACACTTCAGAATGAATATGGAATGTGGATAAAAACTTGTTTTGAAACTATGTATACCTTATTTGACTACACAACTCCAAAGGCATTCCCAATAAATTCTGGAAAAAAAATGGAGATGCCTGCTAGCACTGCTATTATTCAACAAGTTTCCAAAGTTCTACCTGATGAAATAGGATAATAAAAACACAGAGCTATAAATACTATAAAGGAAGTGACAAAATACCATTACTTACAGATTATAAGATTGTCTACTCCAAAAACTCAGTGAATCAAAGAAAAATTATTTTGAGCTAACAATGAAATACAGTAAGGTTTACAGTTACAAAATAAGTAGAGAACTCTAAAGCTTTCCTATACAGCAGCAATAACCACTTAGAACACATAAAGAAAAAAAAAAGGACTATTTTCCATAGCAACCAAAATAAAAAATATCAAGAAGCAAAAATATATTAGTCAAAGCAGTCTATAAAACTTGACCTAGCTATATATTTACACATCTACATGCATGTGTTTGTGTGTATGCATGAATAAACAAATAGAGCAATGTCCTATGTTCCTGAAGGGAAAGATACAATACTGTGAAACACTTGTTCTTCTGAATTAAACCTTAATGGTTTCAATAACATTTCCAAATATTTAACTTGGAAAAAACCATACTACGTATTTCTTCTAACTAAATGACAGAGTAGCTCATTTGGGGGGTGGGAGACATAATTAGTTCATTATCTTATTATTTTTTACAACTTCAAAAATTAAAATAGTATGATGCTGTACCGAAAGAGACTAATAGATCAATAAAATGAGTCCAGAAATCAGTCACACTTCATAACAGAATTTAGTACACAACACAGAAGCAATCTCAAAAAAATAGGAGTACATTATGTTTATAAATGCAGACGGAAAAAAAACGCATGCAAAATTGGGTTATACTTCACCTACTATACCAAAATGAACCACAAATAATTTAAATACAGACATATCTTTTAAACTTCAAATAACAAAAGAAATATTAGTGAATAGTCATGTAATTTTAAAGGGTAGAAGTGTTTTTATATGATCCTATCACCAAAGAAGGAAATCAAAGAGGAAATACTGATAGATTTTACCAAATAAAATTTTAAAACATCTGTAGAGAGAAGTAAAATAACCTCAAAAAAATGGAGATAAATTAGCACAAATATTTTCAGTATGTACAACAATTACAAGGTTAACATTTTTGTTATATAAAGTATGTTTTCTAATCAAGAAAAAAAGTAAGAGAAATGGAATATAGGCCTAAACAGACAGGTCATTCTAAAGAAGATGCAAAAAACAGTTAACTATCTGGACTATATAATAATTTCCCTCAGAACTTCCGCTTCTATGATTTTTTTTTTTTCTGGGAGACTACAGATGCATACATTTGTGCCCACAGGCTTATGTAAGTTTAGGACAACAGTTTGATTAGAAAACAACTGTGGAAAACCTGAATTCCACAGGCAAGAGATCCATTTAACAAGTGATGGGTTGTGCTACCATGGATTAAGATTTATATTTTAGATGAACTATTAGTGCTATGAAAGTTGTCCATGATTTATTTTTGAGTAAAAGTGAAGGTGGCAGAACAACCTATAATAGACCATATTTTTGGTTAAAAGTTGGATATGTTCACACATACATATATGCATATGCTTCTTATAGTTCATATTAACAGTGAATAGATCTCCATGGAATTACTGAATTATAGATGTTCTTTTTATTATCTGCGTTGTTCACTATTACTGCTTTTACATATATATATTACTTGTATATATTTGTTTTTTCTTTAGAAAAAGAAATCTGATTTAGACAAATTTGATTTCGAACTAAAGGCTCAAACAAAGAACATTCTACTTTTGTCAAACTTTCTGGATCCCTTCTCTCAGCTACTACTCCCTTCCTCTAGTTTAATTCCTTGTAAAATTTCAAAGACTTAGCCTTAACCCTAGGCATACCCTGGGCTCCATCCAAATTTCCCAATAGTTCTGCTACCCACACCCACTATGGTATCTCTAAAAAAAAAAATAGCCAACCACAAGATCTGTACTATTAGCTAAAAGGTGGGTGCACTTATAATCTAATCTTCATTATTCTAGAAATTAGATAGAATATGTTTTCTACTCATACAAGAAAAAGGAATCAGTTCTTTCATCTGTGAATTACAAAGTATACTTTGCATTAAAATTTAAGGATTCTAGATAAACTGTTCATCCAGATGATAGGCACAGTATCCAGTCCCCACTCTACAGTTAGTAGTACATGAAATGTTGGAAGAGCTCATTGAAAAAATGAGACCACTAGTTGACCAACAAGCTGGTCTAGGAGAATCAGACACTCTTTACCCCCACCCCTTTCCTCAAAATGTATTTTCCGTCCACCATTCCCTCACTAGATGCTATTTGAAGGACTTGGCCTTGAGAGACTAGGGTGCTGTTGACACCATCTGAACTAAATATGTGACTGAACCCTGTTAAAACCTCTATATCAACTTGGGATTCTGGATGGTGGGTGTAGATAATCTATTCATCTTGCAGCTGCCCCAAGATAAACCTCTTATTCAAATTCTCTTCCTAAGTAAAAGTGCCAACTACCAATCTCCAGTGGCTTACCTTTTCAGTCTCTCCTTGCCCCTTGTGTACAGAGAGCCACTTTGCAAACATGAAAGTATTTCAATTTTAGTTTCTTTTAAAATTAGAAGATAAAAGCAAATATAATAATAAATAATAATTATTATTCCATTATCAACCCAGCCTGGATTGTTTTCGTCTTTATATCAACACAGTCATTAGATAGATAGGTAGATAGATAGACATGTAAATGCAAATACTGAGAGAGGGACCTATGAAGGAAAGTGCCTAGGGTCCTCAAAAGTCCTAAGATAGTCAGTCCTGAGTGATCCATAGTTTAAGTAATTTGCTGAGGTTCCAGAGGACTTCAAAACTATCTGAAGGCTGAAGAATGTCACTACCTCCAGAAGGGTCTATGGCTGGACACTCTGTTGGCCGACTTGAGTAATGGACTCCTGCCTGCCTTCCACTGGAGTCTGAGCTCACCCTCAGAATCCTTCCCAGATTCTGTAGCCACTAACAACCTCTTTACCATGGGGCAGGGTTTTCAGTTTGTCTGTTGTAAGCCACTAAGGATGGAAGTTCATAGCCTCTTTGGTTAGGTTTATTCCTAGGTATCTTATGGTTTGGGGTGCAATTGTAAATGGGATTGACTCCTTAATTTCTCTTTCTTCTGTCTTGTTGTTGGTGTAGAGAAATGCAACTGATTTCTGTGCATTGATCTTATATCCTGACACTTTACTGAATTCCTGTATAAGTTCTAGCAGTTTTGGAGTGGAGTCTTTTGGGTTTTCCACATAGAGTATCATATCATCTGCGAAGAGTGATAATTTGACTTCTTCTTTGCCGATTTGGATGCCTTTAATTTCCTTTTGTTGTCTGATTGCTGAGGCTAGGACTTCTAGTACTATGTGGAAGTTCATTTAGTATTTCTTAAATGGATCAAAAATATCAGAGTATGTGACTTAAAACTAAGGTTTATTTTTTGTTGTCCTTGTTGGGTTTCTTTCCTTTTTGTTCATTGTTGTTCTGGTGATAGCTACTTGGGATTTCTGAGAACTCAGAGGTGAAAGTGCTGTGTTTAGAGTTAAACAAAATGAGTTGAAATTTCAAGAAAAGTGAATCCTCATCTAATGAAATATAACTGCAGTGAGATTCCATGTAAAAAAATAAATTTGAGGGGCACCTGGGTGGCTCAGTTGGTTAAGCTTCTGCGTTTGCCTCAAGTCCTGATTCTAGGGTCCTGGGATAGAGCCCAGTCAGGCTCTCCCTGCTCAGCAGGAAGTCTGCTTCTCCCCCTGCCCTTCCTCCCTTCACCCCCACCCCAATCCTGCTCATGCTCTCTCTCTCTCTCTCTCAAATAAATAAATAAAATCCTAAAAAATAATAAATTTCACTGCTAAAGGCCAATATCAGAAAGCAGATTCAAAGTCAGTATTTTGGAAGTGGGAGATTTCTAAAGGGAAAAATGTATAAACTGTCCAATGAAGATACAAACTTTTGTCAAAAATTGAGTGTATGTGTGTGTTTCTGTGTGTTTACATGCTGGGTCTCAATGTAAAATATATTTCATACTGTGGGCCATGGTCAAATAAAGTTTGATAAAAGCACTACCAGGGAAAGACCCCATTCAAACTCGGGCCTTTGTCCTGCCTCAGCAGAAGAAAAAGCAGACCAGGGGAGTGGGGGAGGAGAAGGAAGAAGAGGAGATGAACGGCAAATGTCAAGGCTTCTTCTAAGCAAAACATCTGTTTAAAAAAAAAAAAAATTAATTCACTGCCATTTTTCTTGAGAATAAAACCAAAGCAGACTCTGAAATGGCACTGACATTGGTGGCCCAAGTGTCCCCTACTGCTTTCTATTAAGTCTGAAAGAAGAGGAATAAAAGCTCCATGAGAGACTTCAGTTTCATTATGTTCCCTGCAGTCTAAAAAGCAATGGTAAGTGGCGTCGAGGTCTTTAAAGAAATCTGAACAATCACAACAGTTTCCAAAATGTTTACTTTGAAGGAAGGAACGTGTATTTTTCGCCACATGAAAACAACAACAAAAGAAGCCATCATTCCCAAATCTGAGTGCACAGATGAGGAAATGTGGGAAATGGGCTGGCGGGGGCCTTGACCCCTCCCCTTCAGGAGGACTCTGTTGGTGATGAAGCAGATAAGCCCTCACCATCACCGTCTTGTTTCACACCAGCTCCCATGTTACGCATAAAAACCTAAAATGTGTGCGTGTGTGTTTTTAATTCACTATTTGAAATACACCTGTGAAATCTCTTTGGAATTCCTGTTCACGTTTTATAGTTTTTGTTTATAAGACAATGTAGTTTCCACATCCAGACTGGAAAGTTCCAGAGAGATGAGGCTATTTATGGCTGGCTTTCTTCTGTGCATAACACTATAATGTGAGGGCTCAAAAAGATGGTACTGAATGAATGAATGAATGAATGAGAATTCTGTTAAAAAAACCATGACAAGAATTCGAGTTGGCCTTAATTCCTTATGTTTGTTAATTCCAATTAAATTCTATCTAGGTCTCATTTTCCTGAATGAAATGGGGAGTATTTATATTCTTGTTACATATTATAATAAATATATAATATAAATATATTTTTATTTATATTTTATTACATATATACATACACACACACGTATATATATATAAAATTATTATTATCATTATTTTTTTTAGCAGAGGGAGAGATAAAAGCAGAGACAGAGGGGGAAGCAGACTCCCTGCTAAGCACGGAGCCTGATGCAGGACTGAAATCATGACCTGAGCCAAAGGCAGATGCTTAACTGACTTGCCACTGAGGTGCCCCAGGGAGGATATTTGATCATCTCTAATCTCTCCATCCTATTAAAAGTTACAAGTCTCACTTCATACAACATGAAATGTTTCTGTGTGATTGGGGCAGAGTATGCCCTAACACATTTGAACTTTGTTGTCTACAGCATTATTTCTCAAAGTGTGATCTGAAGACAGGTTTCATCAATATTACCTGGAACACTTATTACAATGGGGGCAGAGATCTGCATTTGTAATAGAGAGTCTAGAGGATTGTTAAACCAAAAGTGAATGCATTAGGACACAAATTTAGGGAAATCCTAGATAGCATTGGATCTGGGAGGAAGAACAGCAGCACAAGAAATGGGGGTTTGGGGGTTCAAAGTAAACATGTTTGGTCTCTGAATTACAGTGAATTTCTTTTCACACACTAAAGGAATGGGCGAGGGTGCGTCCATTGTAGGGCTGGGATATGTTGTTCTTGTGTCTAGGTTAACAAAGTTCTCCTGTTATTTAGGACAGTCCAAGGAATAAATTCCTGAGGGTCTGAAGAACATCACAGGTTTTGAAGTGACATTGGTTATCTGCATGTAGCCTGACCAACTTCAGTTATACAGTCAATATTCTTACAAAGTTACAGGGAGAACTCTGTTAAATCTATGAAAAAGCATCCAGCGAAGAGCTGATACTCTTGCTCTAGTGTCTACTTATATGTACTGCTATCTTCATTCATTTATTTATGTATCTGGATGCATTATCAATATTAAAAATTGAGATAATATAAATTATATGTAATACTTAGAACTCTACACAGTTTTACAAACATCATCTCCTTTTTTTTTGTTTGTTTGTTTGTTTGTTTTTTTCCCAATTTATTTATTTTCAGAAAAACAATAAACATCATCTCCTTTACTCTTCATAATGCCCCAAGACAGAAAGATTTTCATCCATATTTCATGGACAAGGGAGCTAGAACATTGATAGGTGACATAACTTTTGCAGTGTTATCTGGATTTACAACTCACCATTTACAATGTATGAGTTTTGGGCAGGACATCAAGATGCATGCAACAAAGGCTTCAGTTTCTAAGATTCTTTCTGGCCAGATGCAGGGTATACACAGATAGTCTCCAACTTAACAAATTTTTGACTTGATAGTGGTGGGAAAGCAATATACATTCAGTAGAAACCATACTTTGACTTTTCAATTTTGATCTTTTTCCCAGGCTAGCAATATGTGCTATGGAACTCTCTCCTGATGCTGGGCAGCTAGCTGCTCAGTCAGTCACATGATCACAAGGGTCAAAGACCAAAACACTTACAGTCATTCTACACCTACACAACCATTCTGTTTTTCATTTTCAGTACAGTATTCAATAAATTACCTGGGATATTCAATATACCTCATTATCAAACAGGCTTTGTGTTAGATGATTTTTCCCAACTGTAGTCTAATGTAAGTGTTTTGAGAATGTTGTAAGGTAGGCCTGGCTAAGCTATAATATTCAGTAGGTTAGATGTATTAAATGCATTTTCAGTTTATAATATTTTCAAACTACAACAGGTTTATCAGGACACAATCACATCATAAGTCAGGGATATCTGTATAATTATTAAAAAATAATATTAATATGCTCCAAGGGTTATATATAGAAAACCATAAAAGTTCTGAGAAGAAGAAGTCATTTTCAAATATAGTAATAGGGAAGAGTTCAAAGAGATACCTTTGAAATGAAGACTTGCAAGATTTTTCTGGTAGTATCTGGCAGGTATGGCTATAGGAAGGTCCACTCAAGGAAAGGGCACAGCAAAAATAAAGTTGCAGAAATGGAAAAGCACAAAGTATGATGGAAGAGGAATAAAAAAGCCAAAAGTAGGAAACGTACAGGCAACAAGGTGAAGAAAAAGCAAAATGACATTCAGTAGACACCCTAAATATTTATGAAATGAGTACAGAGTTAATTTGAAGCCACTTGAGAAAGCCTTGAATGTCAGGGTAGGGTTTAGACTTTTCTAGCAGATACTGGGTAACAATTTCAGATTTTTGAATCAGAAATGACATGCTGAGAACATATTATAACTTTGGAGGCAGTTTCAGAATAGCCCAAAAAGGGAAGAGAAAAGAGCAGTGATGAATCAGAAAGCAATCATAAAATTATAGGTAAAGGCAAGTTTTAGACATGCAATAGTACTGGAGGTCATGGAGAGTAAAGAATGAAAGGTAATTGAAGAGTTTTTCTTATATTTAGCTTATAAACTTATCTATACACAAAAACATAGACACATACATATTCCTACATTATACCCTCTTAACACAGAACCATACATATTCACTCAAGAAGACAAATATAATCTCCCTTGGGAAAATCAGACCAATGCACACCATTTTTTCCCCAACTTCCCATTCAATTTAATTACAGAAATGGAATGTATTATGTTACCTTTAAAACTGCATACCATGGATACATGCTCATGGATACATGCTGAGATCCCTTTCAAACTACATTTCAAACAATTCCATTTCTAAGGTCTGTGTTAAAGGAGATAGGAAGAAACTGACATTATCAATCAAAGGGTAGTATGAGTTCATTCATATTTTGTTGGAAGCTCATTTTCCAGTCTCTTGTACAGCATTTAAAAAAAGAGATTCTATTTATTAAGCTTTGTGGAAAAAAATTGCTGTGTGATAACTTAATGATTTATCCATTAAATTAAGACTTGTGCATGATCACAAAAAAAAAAAAAAAGAAAGAAAGAAGGGAAGAGAAAAAGGGCACCTGGGTGGCTCAGTCAGTTAAGTGTCTGCCTTTGGCTCAGATCATGATCTCAGGGTCCTGGATCCCGCCCCATTTCTGGCTCCCTGCTCTGCAGGGAGTCTGCTTCTCCCACTCTCTCTGCCCTGCCCCCACCCCACCATGCTCACTGTCTCTCTCTCTCAAATAAATAAATAAAATGTTTAAAAAAAAAAAAAACCCTACATTTTAATATGAGTCTCCTTAAAGCCCTCCCCTCTAACAAATTACATCTTTTGGATCCTTTAAATAAACACTTTTGGGGTTTGTGTCCTAGAGGAGGAGCCTGCTTGGCTAGAAAGACAGCAGGTTTTTTAAAAGCACCAGGCCATACTGTCAGCTTTCTAACCTTTCCCAGTGTTTGGAAAGTACTGGGCTATTTCTGAGCCAGTATTTTGGTAGGTTCCGACTGTCATCAGCTGGGAAATGTGTTGTTCACCTTCCCTTCCCTGTTCTTGAACACCTTGTCCTGCAGCACAGATTGCTCCAGCACAGAAAGAAAATACAAAATGCATAAGTCCTAGTAATCATACAGAGGAAGGGCTCCATTTGCATACCCTTCATAATTCAATTTAATTTTTTTTTTGTCAAGAGTTCTGAATGCTTTGTGTTTGCTTTAATCAGAATGTTGACATTTACACTGAAGCCAATTTCTCTTTTTCTCCTCCGTGTTTTGTTTAACCACGACAAGTGACAGCAAACTGGAAAGAACAGACTTTTTAAATTGGCTCCTTGCCCGGAATGCATCATTTCTCTTGTAGCTTTTCCCCCCTTCCCTATGCATTGCAAGAGGAAATGTGAAAACATACTCTACGAACACAAGAGTGAGGTGTTAGTGCTTTTAGATAAAGATTTGTGTTGTACTTTAAAACTAGATTGCTGTACAGTTTCAAGCTATTAGCAGGAGCCTATTACATCGTGGCTCTGGGTCCTTGGAGAGATATGCTTAGTATATTTCAGTAATTCAAGGCAAATAGGAAACTACATATGAAAATATTTAATAGCAAAAGCATCAACTGCTGAACGCTATAGGAAGCAATGAGCAAACATGGCACCTGCCATTAACTCTTTCCAACAATATTTTCTCTGATCTTTTCCTGTCATGCCCCAAATGGTGGAAGGAAGCACCAATGTGAAAACGAATCTCTGGATGTCAGCCATTCAGAAAAGCCTCAGTGTAGCAAACACCCTGTCTCCTTAGCAGAACATGCTATTTTTGGGTTTCACACTTGATGTTGAGCAGTTCTATGAGAATGTAGCTTATATTTGAACTAGAATTTGTCTATATATTTGATCTGATGGTTTAAAACAAAACTAAGTATATAAATGGCTTTAATCAAACACAGAAAACAAAACAAACAAACAAACAAACAAACAAAACAGAACCAAAGACCCACCTCATTGAAATAAAATGTGCCCTTCTATGAAATTTAATCCTGTCTCAACAAAAGGGAAACAGGAAAACAGGAAACAGGAAAAGAATGGGTTTCAAGAAGTGAACTAATAGATTACTCTCATATAGTGTAATCTGAAGAGACAGAAACTCCTTTAATAAATCCCTGAAAATACATCTTCTTCCGGTGTTACCGGAAATCTGAACTAAACAAGTAAACTTCAGAGAATTAACTGAAGGGAATCAAAAGGTCTCACCTGCACAGTAATCTTCAAACTGGATAAAGATTTCTTACTGTGAATTCATTTTCATTGTTCATGAACATTGGACTCTTAACTCTAAAAGCACAGAATAGAATAGAAAACAACAGAAGATTTACATCTTAGTAAGCTAAGCATTGTTGCAGGAAACTTTTTTTTTTTTCCAATTAGATCTCTGTGTCTGTGTAAGTAGATTTGGTCATGATGTAAAAAAATACTTACTATTGGTTAGCCATTGAAAAAAGTTTCAAAAACACTAAAAATGCAAACATACCCAATTATACCTAACCTGTCCACTTGCTATTGTGGCTCAGAATTCACCATTGCAATTTGTTGAAAATGGGAGGAAATCTATTCCTAACCACTAAATATGAGGTTATCAAATAATTCTTGCCATCAGAGGTTCCTGGAAGAACCTCAGATCTCTTGGTACTTTAGCTAAGGGATGAAATAGTCCCTGGTATATACAAAATAAGAAATGAGTGAATAACTGTTAATATAGGGGTCAGATAAGAAAGAGAAGGTAACAGTAAAAGAAAATTAACCCAAATGTTACCAGTTGCTGACAAGGCATCTGTCAAATGTCTGTGAAAGGGCTATGAGGTTAATATGAATGGAAGGAGAGAGGCCACAGTCAATTTAGAAACTTAGGATTCTGAGAAATCCTCAAAGGGTGGGTTATATTAGTTTAAGATGGGATTGGGAAGGAGACAAACCATAAGAGACTCTTAATCTCACAAAACAAACAAAGGGTTGCTGGTGGGGGTTGGGCTGTGGAGAGGGTGGTTGGGTGATGGACATTGGGGAGGGTATGTGCTATGGTGAGTGCTGTGAAGTGTGTAAGCCTGATGATTCACAGACTAGTATCCATGAGGCAAATAATACATTATATGTTGATAAAAATAATTTTAAAAAATAATAATTAGAAAAATTATGATTTAAAAAAAAGGCTAAAGGTGGAATATATAAGTTTCCCGGGGCTGTCATAACAATGTATTATAAACTGGGTGGCTAACAGAAATTAATACTCTTACAGATTTGGAGGCTGGGGAAAAATCAAGGTGTCAGCAGGACCATTATCTCTTCAAAATCTATAGGGAAGAATCTGTTCCATGCCATTCTCTTAGTTTAAGGTATTCATAGCACTTCTTGGCTTATAGATGCATCAGTTTAATCTCTGCCTTCTTCATCACAGGCTATTCACACTGCGTTCCTCTGTCAGTTTCTATTCTCTTCTTATTAGGATACTAGTCACACTGAATTAGGACCCACCCCAATGGCTTTATATTCATTTGATTACAAGTTTAAAGCCCCTATTTCCAAATAAGGTCACATTCAAAGATACCAGGGGTTAGACTTTCAACATACCTTTTCACGGACACAATTCAACCCATAACAGGGGGATTGATTAAAATATTGTCATACCTAACCATTTTCTGAGATGAGGAGGAGGAGAAGAAGGAGGAGATGGAGGAGGAGCAGGAGGAGTAGACTGAGTTGTGTATTTACAATGAAAATTATCTGTCAACATGAAAGCGGTATGCAAGACTGTGAAAAACAAAAGTATTCTGAGAATGGAAGTCTAGGTAATGCAGAGCAAAACAAGTAAGGCTGGGAAAAAAGTATTTTAAATAAAATTTTTGAAATCATCTTGCAAAGAAATGGAGAGTTATTATAGCAAGAACCGAAAGAAGAAAGAAACCCAGAGAGGTGAAGACTGGTATTTAAGATTGCTTTTCTCCTCAGGGTATCTGCCACTTCCAGAAGAGGTTGAGAGGCTAAAATCTTGAAAATTGTTTATGAAGGACTCATGGAACTTAGGATAACCGGAATTCAAAGCCTATTAATAGAGTCCCTGGTAAGTTATGCTCACTGAAACTTCCAGGTGAATTCCCAAGTGCTTCAACCTAGGAATAGGCGGTGAACAGAACAGCAACTGGGGATAATAGAGTCCAGCTTTAAATCATCTTAATGCTTGGTTAGACTAAGGTGCTATAGGATTGTTAGTATGTATTATGACCTGCCAAAAGTAAATATAACACTTCATGGAAGAAGGAAACATAATCCATGGTTTCAATAATCTCTAAATTTTATAGGCATAACATTGAGCACTCAATGGAAAATAGCCAGGTATTAAAAAAAAAAAAAAAAAAAAAAGCAGGAAAATGTGATTGAAAATAAGAGAAATAATATACAACAGAAGTGCCATAAATGATTAACACAATGGAGTTAAACTTTAAACTTTAAAATGGTTAAATACAGTAGGTTCAAAGAAATAAAAGGAAAGATGAAGAACTTAAGCAGACAAGGAACTATGAAAAATAAATGTACATTTTAATAAATGTACATTTTAATTAAAAGAAATGAAAATTAATTAAGTATTCTACAGATGGGAAAAAAAACCTAGGGAACTAGAATAGATAAAAAATATTCAGAGACAAAACCAATATAGAATGTTTTTATAAAAAGGTAAAAGACATTGAAGCCATAGAGAATACAGCAGAAAAATTCTAACAGAAGTATAATTTGAGACCCACAGGAAACAGGGGGAAGAAAAGTTTAAAGGGATCATGGTTGAGAATTTTCCAAATTCAAGAAAAACATCAACATACATATTCTAAAAATGCAACAAACACTAAACTAGATTAATAAAACAAAAATCCTACTTAGATACACCACAGTAAAATGGCTTAAAAATATAAAAAGAGAGTCTTAAAAGCAGGAAGGGTGGAAAGAAAGGATATATTTTCTTGAAAAGAGCAACAACAAACACTATGACTAAAGAGAAATGTGTTCTATAGAACAATGGCAACCAGGAAGAAAAATAAAGTCATATCATCAAAGTATTAAAACAAACAAACACAAAACCTGTCAAACTAGAGTTCTCTACAAGCAACTAAAATATATGCTAAGAACGCTTCAAATCTAAATGGAATAAATACTCCATATGAGATAAAGATTTTCAAATGGAACAATAACAACAAAAAAGGCTCAAAGTTGCCATTTTACAAAATATATATTAAAATGTAAATATGAAAAAAATGTAAATATTAAAATGTTAATACTAAAAGTGGAACATTATGGCATAGAAATACTCAAAGAGAGAACTGTTATAACCATAGTACTACAGATGAAGTAATTATAAAAAAGCATTATTAGAGATAAAGAACAATCTTTCATAATGCTTATGTGTATGTGTGTGTATATTCATATAGAGAGAGGTTTAACATACCAAATTGTAACTGAAAGAACAAATGATGAAAAAATCAGAAAAAATCAGAATAGAAGTTTGAAAAGAATATTAACAAGTATTCTAATATTTGTTATGAGCATGTATAAAATGACAAAAACTGCAGAATAAAAAATATTTTTAGAAACACTGGAGAAAAATTAATCAAAATTAACTATATACTAGGTGGCAAAGTGAGTCTCAACAAAATTCAAAGGATTAAAATCAGACTAAATTTATTCCTCTGATCATAGTGTAATTAAGCTTGAAATTGATTTAAAAATAGATGGTTAAAATAAATAAATAAGTCTTCGTGTAACGAAAGTTTAGCAATATACTTCTAAGTAATCCAAAATCAAAGACAAAGTCACCATGGTATTTAGAAAGTATCTTCAACTGAATAGCAATGAAAAATAGACATATCAAAATTTGTGAGATGCATCAGAAGCCATGACTGGAAGAAATTTATAGCTTTCAGTTACTATATTTGAAAGGGAAAAAAGTAGCTAAATTCTAATTAATTTAAGTATCCATCTTAGAATATTAAATTTAACTGAGAAAATATAGAATGTAACAATATTAAAGATAAAATAGTAATTAATAAAATGAAAAACAGACAAGAAATAGCATCAACAAAAATAAAAGTTAATTCTTTTATATTTTAAAACATATTCCAGTGAAATAGATTAAGAAAAGAAAAAAGATAAAATGTACAAATAACCAATGTCAGAGTTGTAACTCAAAACTTCAAACCACAGATCCTACAGAAATCTCAAAGATCATAAGAAGATATAAGCAATATTCAACAAATTTCAGGAAGACCTGGGTGGCTCAGTCAGTTAAGTCACTGACTCTTAGGGTTTAGGCTCATGTCATGACCTGATGGTCAAATGGCTGGGGGAGTCTGCTTGAGATTATCTCTCTCTGTCCCCATCCCACCCTCCATTGCACACTCTCTTGCAAATACATAAATCTTTAAAAAAAAAAAACACAAAATTTCAAAATTTAATTTAATACTTAGAAAAACACAGTAAATCAAAAAACATTCAAAAAGTATAAATATTCTCAAAGCATTAAAATAATGAAATCTGTAATTTAAAATCTTCCACAAAGGATAACCCAGGCCCCCGTTGACTTCACCCTGAAATCTACCAAGATTTAAAATAATAAATAAAAGCAATCCTATAAAAAATTGAGTTCAAAGGGAAGACTTCAGTCATGAGGAAGTAAAGAACTTGAAAAATCCTTACCCAAATAAGCAATGGTAAAAATAGAAAAACTTTATTTAGAAATCTACCATATTTTAGAAATCAACTAAAGGCATACTACAAATTGAGAGATGTTTATTTAAGAACAGTAGGAATCTCTGGAGTTTTAGCCTGAGCTTGCTTCCTTCTTTTAACTCCATCAACGTAGAAATTCAAGTATGGCAGGGAAAGCTGTGAAAACCAGCAGCTTCCCAGCTAAAAGAGGCTAACAGGAAATGGAACAGAATGAAGAAGAACCCCACACCCTGAGACACTGTTGAAAACAGAATTGATTTCATTGTCAAATAAATGGAGAAGACCCATGTCCTTGCATATAGCCTGAGGTTGGGGCCACAACACAATGATAGAATAGCCAGAATTTTAATATGGAGTGCTAGGAAATGAGAGCCATCCAAGGCCTTGAAAAACACTCATATATTTCTGGCATTCTGGAAAGCTCACACATGTGCAAGCCTGCAGAATCTCAGAAAAGATAGAAGATGGCCCTTGCTATTTATAAGTTGCTTGCTGAATGCAATGGCTTATGCATGTGTAGATGAGATACCACAATGCCCTGCAGAAAGTAAAAGCTGGGGAAGATTTCTAAAGTGCTTGAACACTGAATGAGTTCCAAATAAAACTCAGCTCTCTAGGCAATGGACAGAAGTCTTACTTGTTCAATGTGTTTGAGCACAACCCCCGACCAATCATCAGCTGACTACAAAATTATGTATATCCATGAATTACATCTAGGAAGCCAGGCTTAAAAATGAAAATGAGGAAAAAAAGAGAATTTGGTGATGGAAGACTCTGGGATAAGTAGAATCTGCAGAATGAGTCCAGGCAAATCATTAAACAAACAAAAAAGCAGCAACAATAAGAATTCTGGAAATGGGGAATCGGAATCTATAATTGCTACAATATATTATGTAAAGTGTCCAGTTTTCATTAAAAAATTTATAAGACATGCAAGGAAACTTGTGAATTTTTGACCTGTATACTTTTCTTCTCTTTGAAGAATTCTTTTAATATTTCTTGCAAGTCAGGTCTACTGGTAATAAATTCCTTTAGTTTTTGTTTGAGAAAGTCTTTATTACTCGTTCACTTTTGGAAGATAATTTCACTAGATGGTTTTTTGTTTTTTTTTTTTTTCTTTTAGTATTGGTGTCATCATTTTACAAATTTGAGTGAAGTAGATAAAGCTTAGCTCCTTTTATGCGCCTTTATACTTTATAGTATTATAGGAGTATAATATGTAAGCATTTTCTGTACATAATTTAAAACTACATTGTACAGTGTTACAATAGCTACTTAAACCAATTTCAGAAGTTTGCTTATAATGTGTCTTATGTCTTGGCATGGATTTCTTTGGGATTAACCTCTAGGATTCACTAAGCTTCTTCAAATCTGTAAGTTTGTTTCCCTTGCTAAATCTATGAAACTTTCATCATTATTTCTTCAAATACTTTTTCAGTCATGCCATATTTCTCCTCTACTTCCAGAACTCTGATGACATAAATGTTAGATCTTTGTTGAAATTTTCTGTTTTCATTTGCTTCAAGTATGTTTTTCCTTGTTGAAGAATTTTTGTTAACAGCTGCTTTAAAATCTTTGTCAGATCATTCTATTATCTCTATCATCTCAGCATATTTTTTCACTCAATGTGAGATCTTCATTTTGGTATGAGTAGTGAGTTTTGATTAAAACTGAGACCTTCTTTGTATTATGTTGAGACTATTTAACCTTCCTATTTGGACATTTTTGTTTTATGTGCCCCCCCCTTTTTTTTCCTGACACCATTCCAGAAGGGGAAGGATGGTGTTGCCTTCTTACTCTCAGGTGGAGGTAAAGTACCACTCAGCTTACATTAACAACTGAGGGAGGGTGCTCTTCATTACTGACTGCTGGGAAGGATGGGAGTTCCAGTCCCCATGTGCTCTTCACAGATAACACAAAGGAAGGTGGGTGTGGCCTTGTTTATTGCTCAGTGATGGTCATCAATGTCCTCACTTTCTGCTAGGTCTTCTTTGGCCTCACCTCATCCTGAAATGAGGGCTATATTATTAATGTCGAGTGGAGGTGGAAGTCCAGCCTCTTCATGTGGTCTCGAGTGATACCACTGGCAGGGGTGCTCATTACCAGCCAGCCAAAGGGCAGAAAAGCTCCTTACTGGATCTTCTCTGATACCACCCCAGTAGGAGTTTTAGGGTTCCTTGTTAGTCTCATGACATTGGAAATGTAGGTTTCCCGCTCAGGCTTTGCTGACTTGGGTGGAGATTCAGCAATAAATTTGGGTGATTTGTTTCTGTGGTATCTGGCTGGAATAGAGCACTTGCTGTCTAAAAGTTTCCTCTCTTGCTAGGTTTCCCTTTTTTCCATCCTTTGGCTAAAGAGAGAAAGATTTTGTTGGATTATTTCTGTGTCATGTGTCTGCACCTGTTGGTATTTACGATTTGTTAGTTTCTTCAGCCCCAAGTCTAGAATGTTATGAGGCAAAAATAGAAAACGGAGGCAATTCGCTATTCTATTGTTACTCAAGCCCTGAGTTCTTTAATCTTTCTTACCCTCTCTACATTTCAGAACTATTTTATGTTTACTGTATTTAAAAATGTCCATAGTTACTAGTCATCTTTGGCAGGGATAAAGGAAAAAGTATGTCTATTCCAGCTTCCGAGAAGTATAAATTTTCCTGGTCTTTTGTTGTTGTTGCTCTTCAAATAAACCAACCTTGTATCTCTTTCATGGATTTCTATCTGATACTTTCTCTAACTAAAACTCTTTTTTCCGCATCTTTATAGGGATGGACTTGTATCACAGCTTAAATGTGACTTTCTTGGATGACCATGATAAATCAAGCAATCTAACTCTATCTTCTACAATGCTAATCTTTACAACATTGCACTGTTTAATTTTATTCATACTAATTAAAATGGTATTTTCTTGATAGGTTTCTCTTTCTCTTGTGGTACCTATTTCTGGTCACTAGAATATAAAATTCATGAAAGCAGAAACCTGGTCTATGTTGATAACTACTGTCTCTATATATTTCTAAAACAGTCCCTGGCACAGAGTAAGCATTCAACAGAGATTTCTTATATTTGAATGAATGATACCACTGTTTTCATCTTACATTTTCCTGAGTTAGTCTCTCATTATGTTGAAGAAGAAATGTATTTCATCACACCATTGTCCTATTAGAACTCCTCTTTCCCTTTCTTGATAATCCAAAGTTACTGGCAAGCAGGAGCAAAGGCCTGAGTGACAGGCTTATGGCTTTGTGGTTACATCCTGAGGATAATTAACTCTCGTAGGCCAGCTGTGACCCCTGCTGGGAGTCAGCCTGTGCCTAATATGATGACAGAACTGGCCCCAAATGAGGCCACTACACTTGAGGCTCTGTAGTGACTCCTGAGATTTTAATGAACCTACGGCCCTGCCAAATATGAAAACTAAGGCAGAATTTAGGGACCAATTGATTCCCTAGAGAGCCCTGAAAATGATTTGAATTTTAGAGAGCAGATTCTGTGGTCCTTCTTGCCAGTTTGAATGATTCCAAGCAGTGATAATATAGACTTTGCTTTTTTTTTCATATTCCAGTATTTTGCCATGTCTGAGTTCAACAAATAGAAACTTATTATCTCAGTTTTAGGCTTTTCTCACCTTTTAAAATGCAAATACTTCAGGGAAGAGGAACAGCTGGTCAGTCATTTTGATCTGAATGTAATGAGTTTATTAGAGCCAGTCTGGAGATGGAATTCTGACACAATGCATACTATGAATCCCTCAAACATGGCTCTCTTTTGAAGCTTGACAGTACTGGGACATTTCCCTACAGAAGAATTTCTCATACATGTAGCAAGGTGGTAATACTAACATGTAGATGGAAGGCATAGCATGGGACATGAGTAACTGGATCTCAGAACAAATTTCCATTACAGACAACAGTTATTTTTTGACAGGTGCAGGAACCTTAAATCTTCATCTCACTGGGTTTCACATAATAACTGGCCAATGAGTTCAATGAAAACCTGGCTTAAAATCTTATCGTTTTAAATTGCAAAGTCCTGTCATTTAAATATCAGATTCACTGCTATAAATAAAATAAAAATGGCCACTACAATTGAGAATGACAGGGTAAGGGATAAAATTAGATTGCTCAGACAGGGATGGTCACCCAAAAAAGGTGATATTTGAACTAAGATCCAAGGCCATTCCTATGAAGATGTAGGAAGGCAAAGAAAATAGCAAATAGAAATCTGTGAGGTAGAAATGACTTTAGTTTGTCAGAAGAAAAAAATGAAAGGATAAGAATATTGAACGCAGCACTTTTTAGAGTTGTACAATCTTTAAACTATTTTTTTCCAAAAATAGTAAGTGCAAATGAGTATTTGGAGGGATAACTGACAGATAATACTAACAGAGGTGTAAAATCTTGATTATAAGAAGTCCCAATTTGGAGTTTTGTGAATGTCATTGCTAATATGAATATTTTAAAATTTTATGCCTAAAAACAATTATTTACTTAAAAAATGCATTTACTTAAATAACTCCTGAACAGAAAATCAGAATGACAGCTGAGGTCAGGTTTGGCCTGGAAATTTAAAACAAAATTTAAAATTGTTTGGCTTGGAAATTTAAAACAGAGTATAGGTCTCTGCTTTAACCAATGAAAATGGGTAAACCTAATTTTGTGAAGGAAAAAAAAAATTAAAATACCAATAAAAATAACCTTGATTTAAATAAAATTAATTTCCTTTTCAGTCTTATTGATAGGCAACCAGCTAAATGTTCTCCATTATCCTCTTAACCTGGAACGGTATCACAGGTACAAACCACAGATGGCTTTCCATATCACAACAGTGTAGAAACACTTGCCTCTAAGCCCTTTGATGGGGTACCGAAATGTAACTACATGAGACACTTCAGTTTATGGGGAATGAGATAAGACAACAATGTGAAAACTTCTCTGTAATTAGCTTAACCAATTGATGGATGGTTGCTGAAGGATTTAAGCATCCTTTTCCATTTGCCAAGTATGGAAGGGGTAATAAACATTTGTCTAAATGCCTGACCGTCTGATGGAGCTTTTCCATCTTAATAAAAATACTGAGGTTCAAAAAATGGCAATTTTTAAAATAGACAAAAACATCCTTTTCCAAACATTATTATTATAAGATTTATGTTAGGACCCGGAAAATAACACGAGAATAAGGCCCACATTACACTCCCACCTCCTTCTCCATCAGAGAGGCAGGGTAAGTGGGAATCAATCTGGCCTGAGCCTCACGGGACCCAGGCAACCTATGAGCATTAGTACAGGGATGTAACAGGATACACAAGAGACTGTGCAAAGGCACTGCACGGAGATCCTCCCACTCGGTTGGCCTATCTTGGGCTCTATGGTAAGGTACTGGAAGCCTGAGAGTAAAGCCCTGAAATTGAGGATCAGGGATATTGATTCAAAAGTGATGGGCCACAGAGGAGTAGAGAATCCAATTCCAAGCAATTGTTCCTCTTGTGGAGCTTTACATGATATACTAGATAAGGCATTATGTACAATATAGGAGACAAATTACTATCTTTTCCTCTGTCACCCTACTTTTTCTCCATGCCTCCACTAAACCATTATGCATTCTGAGAGGTTGCTGGAGTCAGGAGGATTGGAGGGATTACTTCCAATGAAGACATTCAGCCAACACTAAGTCCTAAAACAGCCAAAGTATTTATTGTTTCATCCAGCAGGACTTCCATAAAGTATTTAGGTTCCTGAAGAGACAGTACAATAATATAGGATGTATATGCTTAGGTTTGGGGCACATAAAGCAGGGGCCTGAGCTAAATCTGTGATAACGTCAGTAGGTATCAAAAAGTAAGAGCAACAACACTTGGTAGGATAAAAGACATGGTATTATCCTCTTCCTGGGTTTCTGTGAATGGATACAAGAGCCAGGAGATAGTTTCTTGTCTTTTGCTCAACAGAGGAAGCTTTCAGATGGACTTCTGGATCTATTCTCCAAGCTCCCTACCCTCTTTAGATTCCAGAGGTCAGACTAGCTTAAAGCCCCAGCCTGCTAATGAAACGTTTGGTCTTTCTGGTGACCAGCCCCATTCTGAATCATCTCATGACATAACTCAGGTGTGATCCAAGAGGCTCAGGAATAACAAAAACATTTATCACTCCAGAAATCCCAAGGATCTAAAGTCTCCCTCCCAGAAACCAGCGACAAAAGTCAATTTCTTTATTACAAAACAAACTGAAAGAGAGAAAAGGGAGCAAAGGCCTAGATCTCCTGATCCAGGACTCACTTCCAGATCTGGGATTACGAGAGGTCCAAATCATTCTTGGCCAAGCTTACAGTTTTACCAAGAAGTTAAAGATAAAAACAAAACAAAACAAAACAAAACAGACAGACAAACAAATAAGAAACCACAAGTAAATATTAGTAGTTTAGCATATTTTGTTCTGGTACCTTTTTTCCCATAAGGTCCCATGGCCTTGAATTTGCAAACTTAAGCGGCCATTCTCGTTGCATCAGACTTATTTGAAAAACACCATAGTATTGTGCTTTTTTGTTGTTGTTGTTGTTCCCATTATATTCCTGCATTTAATAAGTGCTTCTTTATATTTTCACAATCAGCCTAAAAAGTTAGCATAACAGAGTAGGTAGATAATTATTTGTGGTATTATGTTAATCGTCTAAAATCACACAGATGGTGAACAGCAAACTTGAGCCATAGTATTACTCAAAGTTCAGGATTTGTTTTCTGAAAGGCTTCTGTCTGTGTCTCCTTACCTGTTTCAGGCCAAGTTTAGGTAGCTGCTTTTTTTTTTTTAAACTTTACTCTCCAATCTTTAAAATGGTAATCAATTAACAACAGCACAGACGCAAACCTCAGCCCTGGACATAAAACGCAGGATCCGGATGTAAAACCGGAACCCAAACAATAAACCCGGCCCGGAGGTAAAACCAAGAGATCCCAAACGTGAAACCCGGGCCCAGGCAAAACCGAAGCCTCAGGAGTAAAGCACAGGGCCCCGACTCAAACCGGGACCCAGACAGAAACAGGCTTGCAGGCACAAAACTCAAATAAAACCGAGCAACTCGGGGCGCCTGGGTGGCTCAGTGGGTTAAGCCGCTGCCTTCGGCTCAGGTCACGATCTCAGAGTCCTGGGATCGAGTCCCGCATGGGGCTCTCTGGTCAGCAGGGAGCCTGCTTCCTCCTCTCTCTCAGCCTCTCTGCCTACTTGTGATCTCTCTCTGTCAAATAAATAAAATCTTAAAAAAACACACACACACACACACAAAAACCGAGCAACTCTGGCTGAGCTGCGTGGGGCGCCTCGCCAGGGACAAGGGCCGCGGAGCTGGAACAGCGCCAAGACTCCGGACCCGTGAACCCCGCCACAGCCCTCAGTCGCTGCTCTGCCAGAGGACGCCACGCACCGCCGCCTCGTAAGTCTCCCGGAGCTGGGGTGTCGGGGAGAGAGCTGGGGTCTCAGGCGCCAAACCGGGTTTGAAGAGCTAGAGGACCTGGCGTCTGCTCCTACCTGCTCCAGGCACCCTCAGCCAGCTCACAGGGGCTCCGGACCGCGTAGCTGCAGACGAAGCCGAGGCCTCATGGCCCCCGCGCCGCCATCTTGAGCGGCAGCTGCGGAAGTGGGTCGGAGCCCCGGGGCTGGTGCGCCGCGCGGCCTCTCTGCACCGGAGGCCTGAGGTGGAGGGGACAGGGGCAGGATTCCCTCCAGCCAGGGCGCTGTGGGGTGCTGGCCTTCTCACGCTTGGGTGCTTGGATTTTCTTCCCCAGTGTGGATTGTGTGCCCCGTCCGCCCCTGTGTCGGAGTTAGTAAAATGGAGGACACTTAGGAGGGGGAGTGTGCGGGCAGCCGCGGGCCCTGAGGCCGCTGGAAACTAGAGGAGGCCTCGCGGGGCTCGAACGGTATGTGGAAGAAATAATCTCGAGAGAGTTCTCGCTGAGAAAGGACGCTACTATCATCGTTTTATCAATGAAGACTGTCTTACAGCATGATCCTATTAGGCATCTTTTTCTGAAGGTTCTTAGATTAACCAAAGAATATATTTTTTAAAAAGATCTTATTTATTTATTTATTTGACAGAGAGAGATACAAGTAGGCAGAGAGGCAAGCAGAGAGAGAGGGGAGGAAGCAGGCTCCCTGCTGAGCAGAAAGCCCGATATGGGTCTCGATTCCAGGACCCTGAGATCATGACCTGAGCCGAAGGCAGCGGCTTAACCCACTGAGCCACCCAGGCGCGCAAGAATATTTTTGATCTGGATTTCTTGCAGTAGGGAACCACTGTTTATTGGTAATAGAGCAAAACCCGTGTAATAAGGACGAGCAGAATTTTAGCAGGTGGAGAGCGAAGGCCAGGCTGCCCTTTCACAGCTGTTATCTGCAGCAGGAACACTGTATGTCAACGAATCGGGGACTGGCCTATTTGGGTACTTGCTGTGGGACAGCCTCTGCAGGTAACCCAAGTTCTCCCCGTACATCCTCTCCCTCACGGCTGCCCTAGGAAGTAGAGGTGAGCCTGCATGAAAAGTCCTGAGGAAACAGAGATTCCAGGGGGTTGAGTCATTTGCCTAAGATCATCCAATTAGCGAGAGATAGATAAAGTCTGCACGGGAGTCTTCACCTAAATGCCTCACCTACAGGCCACTGTGAGAAGCTTCCCTGACGCTAGAAGTCACCCTCCCCTGCTGGGACACGTGGCTTGTGATTCCGTTTTTATGGATCCTGTTCTATTTGGTCTGTTTTGAAGTGTTGCCTAATGGACACTTCTCTGTTACTGATGTGTATCATTCCTGCGTACTTGAGATCTTTTAGAAGGTAATACCTGGGGGATTGGAAGATGGAAAGATGGGAATGAAACAGCTGAGAAGAGACAGCTGAGCTGCACTTCCTGCCCCACTGGGAGCTCTTGCAAATGAGCTGATAGGTGAAGGTGGAGGGAAAGTCTTCTTTTTCTAGACTCTGCCTCTGGTAGAGGGCAAGTTTGCTCCCCTTTTATCTTACAGATTTGGGGGTGTTCATATTTATTTAGGGAGGAGCTCTTATGCAAAGCATTTGTCAGATGTCTAATTGGGGAAAATATATTGACATCCTTACTCTAAGTCAAGTGATGTATTTGATATCATTTTCTGCAGGATTATCACAAAGCAGAGTGTGCAGAGTGTGTGAAGTCAATTGACACATTATTCTAGCATTGTTTAGTGTTTACATGAAACATGCCAACTATAAGAATAACTCCCTGTTTGAAAACATACTGTTTTTTACTTGGCAGTACATTAAGTGTTTTTTTCAGATTGCAAAATATATTTATTTTAGTAAATTTGGGAAATACAGAAAGAAAAAATAATAACTGCTTGAAGACCCACAGGTCTTCAATCTGCAAGTGGCTTCTATAACTATTTTGTTGTATTTCTTCCTATGCCTGTATATCTATTTTATTTGAATGCAGTTTAGGTCATGATTTTTTTTCCCCTGAACATTAGATCATGGGATAGTCTTATTTTATTTTAGCACTATCCGGAAGCTATTCAATGTAGTTGTAAAATGCACAGGAGTTAGATTTCAAATATGTTTTTTCTAGAAAGTAATTAACATTCTTATTGAGGAATTAGACAATGAAGTTAAGAAGAAGAAATTAAACATGTCTCATTCCATCACTTAGACATGAAGACTGTTGTTTTTATTTGTTCCTTTATGTGTATATACATTCTCTTTCTTTCCATGCATATGTGGGTATTTTTGTTCTTTAATGGTATCATTTTATTATAAGACAATATATCATGGAATAACTTTCTATACCAAATAATTATATTGCTTTTACTTTTTTCTCCTAGAAGCATTTATTTTTAATAACAAAGCAGGGAAAACATCTTTCTTTTCATTTAATAAGAAGTCTAATGGCATAAAAATGGTTATTGAAGGAAGAACAGTTTCCTTAGCTTTTTGGAGAAAAAATAAGCTAATATAAAATCCACCATTCTGGAATTCTTTCCCCCACATAAATTGTATACATATAAATATTTTTTCTCAAAAAAATAGGGCTATAATATATGCTGTTTTCTTACTAGCCAGATACTAACAATAAACATACTTAAAGTTAAAAATAAAGTAAAATGGGATGCAATAATACTCTGAACCTTTCTTATTGCTCTTACAACCTCTGTGATGGTACGTGAAGCATGTAGAACATTTTGCATGGAGCTTGGCACATAATAAACCTTCAATAAACACTTTAATTAGCTATTAACCACTAATAGCTAACTAAAACACATAGCAAGTAGTATCTAAAGAAAAATATACTAATATTATTATTGAGGAATTACTGTGCTGATAGGTTCTGGTTCTTTTACCTCTTAAACAGGTAAAGAAATGTGAATATCCTTCTTGTTTGATTTCATAGCTCCTCCATCTTGAAGCACTATGTCCAGGGAAGGAAATCAAAAAAATATGTTTGTTTGTTGGTTTGTTCCCAGACATCAGATTTGCTGAATGAGACAACTCAAAAACACCTCAGATCAGCTGCACATGAAATCTTCATTTTGGAACTTTTTGAATCTTGCAGTTTTCAGTTTATGCCCCCTCTTCACAGGAACTAATTCCAAATTCCTATGAGCTATGCTAAAGTCAGACAGCCTTAGACTTTTCTTCTTATCACTAGTGCTTTCTTCCCTTGACATGTTTTGGGATCTGACTACCCAAGTTGGGTTTTTCTCTCTTGTTTAAGGATCATATAAATTTTTTTCTGTGCCCTACTAGCTATATAAACTTTTGCTTGAAATCACTTAACCTTTATCTCTGTAAATGTGTTTTTATTAAGCTTTAAAAATATCTTCTAAGAGGTGTTTGACCTGAATCCAGTCCACAGAAATTCTTTGAAACAGTTAGCAAATGAATCAGAATACTTATGAATGGGATAGTTCCTTCAGAAAGGCACTAACAACTATTTTAAGTAAAGGATATAAGAAGAAAGCATGGACGAATGCTTTTTAACTACAAAGAAATTCTTAACTTGATATAAAACTCTAAAACCTAAAAGCACCAATAAAGTTGAAGATAGGAAGATTGAAAAAAAAGTGTTGTGATGAAAAACATTGTAGGCAAAATCAGATGAGAAAAAACACAACAGACAGTACTCAAGTAACAGAAAGCTAATTTTCCTATTATATGAAAAATGTTCTCAATCAATAAGTGAAAGACCAATAGAAATATGGACAAACTATATATTCTATGAAAATAAATATAAGTGATTTTTAATGTATCAAATAATCATAAACATAGCTCATAATAGAGAAATGCAACTATAATAGCTTTGAGATCTCATGCTCAGCCTACTAGATTAGCAAAGATGTAACCAAAAGAAAAAGAAAGGAAAAAACAGTCATGACATGTTGCACTGGTGAAGGTGTGGGGGAATTCTCCTTGCTCGTGAGCGTGAATTGCTACAAACTGTATAAAGAGAAATTTGGCATTAAGCTGTCAAAATTACAAATATATTTACTCTTTAAGGAAGCAGTTCCATTGCTGGGGCTATATCCTGTGGGCACTTGTTATAATTGCAATTTGTCTCTAATAGCAAAAATTTGTAACAATTTTAATGTGCATCAAAGAGAAATCAAATAATCATGTAGACCTATAAAAGGAAATAGTATGTAGCACTAAAAAAGGTTAAAAAAAAGTATCTGTACTGATGGAAATGATCTCTAAATTACCTTTTTAATTGAAGAAAGAGAGGTACAGAAATATTTGAAAAATATTATAGTTAGCTATCTCTATATAACAAGATAGTAATTAGAAGATATTTATTTATATATATATTTTTATATAACTACCTTAAATTTGCATGACCTATCACTGAAAGGATGCCCAAGAACCTGAGATCATAGGTTTTTGTGGTGGAGGGAACTAGTGTTTGACACTTGAGTTCACAGTACTTCTAGTTATATCTTTGAATTTTGGCCCATTTTAGTCTCTTGCCTAAAATGTTTTAATTAAATTTAAAAATAAATAATAATGATATCTATAGCTTTTTAAATTTAGTTAAAAAATAATCTACTGTATTATTTTGATGACTATTCTGATAAATGAATAAAATACTAGATACAGAGAGAAGTAGGGCAAGCAGAAGAGAACATAAATCAGGCTTATAAGACAGTCTTTAAAGAGTTAGTAGAAACAAATATTTATCAAAAGGTTATCTAAATTAAAATGAGAATTCCGTTTACCTACCTTCTGCGGAACATAGCTTCCCTGCATACTGAAGAGTCCAGGGTGTCTACACAGAGCATCTGAGGAGACAAGTCCAGGTCTGGTTAGGAGCTGGTGCCTGGATATCTCTGCCAGGTGACCTTGAACAATTTACTGAATTTTCCTAATTTTTCACTTTGAATTTCTAAGGGAAGCCTTTCATATGGGGAATTTTAATAGAGAAAAAAAATCACACACCATTTTAAGAAAGAAAACCTCTTCTTCATTTACTTGTTTCTTAAGGAGGATACAGGGGTCATCCATTGGGATAATAGGCTAGAACACTTTGTAACATTTCATTTGTTCACTCACTACTCTATTTGTCCATTCCTGGACTCTCCTTCCCTGGGCTCCTTAGGGCTGGGAAAATAATGCATGTAAGTCCTGGCACAGACATGCAGAGACCTAGAGCTTCTTTCCTTATTCTTCTTATGAGTGGCACAGTAACACAAATAACATTGTCCCTGTCCTATGACATTTTTCATCTCTCAGGTACTGCATGTGGTAGAATCAGGTTCAGCCTTCTAGGACCTCACTTACCATATATAAATAACCAGTGAACTGTTTTTCATTTTTCTTTTTTTTAATTGAGGAATCATTTAGAACATCTGACAAATATAATCGTATATATTTTTAAAATATTTTCCATTCTTATCGTCATTATTAATGAAGTGAGAGGGCAAAGAAGATACAACCCAGAGCAATATTTTAGGAGCTCTTTGGAGCAGAAAGCTATATTCAAATGGAGGAGTGGATGATAGTGCTGAAGGGTAGGTTAGTAGAATTACAAGGGAGAGCTGCTCGCTTTATCCAGAAAAGTTGGGAACATTGGCAAATTGTATAGCTAGTAAATTGAGTATGGGACCAGCACAAAGTCATGAAAATCCAGTTCTCTCTGCTTCTGGTGATAAATTGAGGTTCCAACAAAACAAAGGACAGAAAAATGTTTTGCAAATTTGATGCAGAGTATGTCATAGCATTTTAGGGGTGTCTGGAATGATGGGTGCTGCCAGTTAGGTTCCTTGGGAAACCCACTCTGAGACGGAGAAGGAAAAATTACAGTCCACTGGAGAGTGCACTCGGGAGCACCATTTGCCGGAGGGGTGACTGAAGGACACAGGGTCGGGCAGAAGAAGAAGCTGGGCTGCGGTGCAACAGCAACAGAGGACTAAGCAGAGTCTATGCGGTCTGGCATTGGTTCCTGAGGAATTATCTGAAATTAGGGCAAAGGTGCCCAGTTTTTATCCACTTTAGTGTTTTACTCTTAACTCCAGATAGTAAGGGAGAACGGTCCTCTAGGAAGGCAGTATGATCTTGGACAAAGCTGCTCTCTTTAGCCAAAAGCTAATTATGGCAAAGTACAGACTGGACTGAGAGCTGTCCACACTAATACTCCCAGCACTTAGGACCTGGGGAAATGAATGCTTAATCCTGGCCGTGGGCACCTGGGCAACTGCCACAGCATCTAGTACAGATGGGGGCTGACCAGGTTAAGGATGGGATTACGCTCACCAGCGGCTGTGTCCAACAAAAATTCAGTTCAGGTGAAACACCTTTATTTAAGAACAGTGTGGGTAGACCCATTGCATCTCTTCTCTGAAAAAGAACACCGTTCTTTTTTTGTGACCGCCGTTGAGTTATTTTTACAGTCGTTTCCAAGATTTCTCCAGAATCTGATAGAGGAGGTTTGTGTTTGGCACTGGCCTTAACCTATATTCCTGGCACAGGTCTTCCTCCCCTCAAACACGCACCTGAGAACTCAAATGGCTCACAGTTGGAACTGCCTGCAATCTTACTAGTGATGACAAAATGGAAAGGTTCAAGCCAAGAAAATTTTAAAAAGACATACGGCATGACAGATGATGCCTCACACCAAGAATGCCAAGGGCAAGTTAATCCACCCTTACCTGAGGGCATTCAGATATGAAGAAAAGTGTGTACAAATCACAGCTGAGCCCTTCCCAGTCAGCAGGACCAGAAGCAGGGCTGCCCGGATGTGTAGGTGGAGAAAGTAACTGCTCATACAGTGATTTCGAGGGCCCAGCAAAGCCGTAAGTTTCCAAACTGCTTGATTGATTGATTTCCTAAAATTCTATCATGCCTTACTTATGGCTTGATTTTTGTTAAGAATATAAGTGTGTTCATAATCATCAGACCTAAAAAGGTAGGGACAAGGGTCATGAGAAGAGGGTCCATCCTAATCATACTTGTGACATTCAGTAAGACTATTCTCTTTGGGACTTAGATTCTGTGATTTGGTGCTGATGCCTTTGCTTTTTCTTGGTGCATGTGTGCCTCTTAGTTATTGCTCCTTCCAGGCCATCTTCATGAGTATCACCCCCTACTTTGAAAATTCTGTTTTGGTTCCATTGCTGCTGATGGATATCTGACAGCTGTCTTAAATGTGACAAATAAATGTCTTCTATCTTAAATGTGATGAAATTTTTGGATCATGGAAATGGTATACTCAGTTCAGGAAAAGTTCTCTGCCTTTTCCAGGAACCCTTCCATTAGATTTAGTGTGTGTGTGTGTGTGTGTGTGTGTGTGTTGGGGGAAAGAGGGTAGAATATGTAGATCTCCCTCTGATCCCATTCTCTGCAGTCTTTCTGCATATTCCCTTGTAACGCCACCAAGGCAGCTGATCCAGAAACCCTCATGCAGACAGGAGGGCTGGCAGTCTGTGCATTCTGCAGTTTCTGAGTGGGTTGCAGACTGGGCCACATTACAGTCCTTTCAGTTCCCTTTCTTCTTTGCAACTCCGTGTCCCGGCCTACTGACTGGTATGTTTTAATTTGAATATTTGGTTAAATGAATGGATGAATGGGCAAACAGAATGAAAGAAAGTGAAAGACAATTAGCCAGCTTCCCTGCAGAAAGGAACAGTCCTGGGATTCTAAGGAAGATTATTGACTGAACGGGATTAAGGAAATCAGCAAAGGGTGCTGAAGCCACTAGTGACTTCTAAGAGCAAGAAGCCACTGCCATTCTGCAGGTTGAAGGGGGAGGAGGAGAGCTGCTGGGGAGGGTCTGTGGAGAGAGGTATAGCCCCTGTCAGACCCTGTCCACAAAGCAAGGGGGGGAGCAAAGGAAGAAGCACCCTGGAGACCTCCTTTTTAACTTGTATTTCTTGCTGGTTCCTCCTACTGGCCAAACCCAACTAGAAGCCAGAGGGATAAGGGCAATACCCAGGATTTAATCTGTAGAGCCCATCTCCCAAAGTCCTAGAGGACAGATAAGGGGATTGTAAATGAGGGATATAAATGGAGAATGGCAGCACAAAGGATACAAGATTATTTTCCATGGAGGGGAAAATGGAAGCAGGCATAATGTCCTAGAAGGAGAAGAAGGATTCACCAAGAGAAGGAGGGAGAAGTATGGGAAGATGCTGGAGACGATGACAATTCCACTTATGTGGGATTTGGAAATGGATAGTGCCTGACACCTTTAAAGAATCTTGGTTCTTTTTCTACCCAAGATTCTCTCAAGTAGTATTCCTTTTCTTGAGAGAGAGAGGGAAAGAGCTGGGGGAGAGAGAGAACGAGCTGGGTGAGGGGTAGGGAAGAAGTAGTAAGAGAATCTTAAGCAGGCTCAGCATGGAGCCCAGCCCGGGGCTCAATCTCATGATCCTGAGATCATGACCTGGGTAGAGATCAGGAGTTAGACATTCAACCAACTGAGCCACCCAGGCACCCCTCAACCTCTCAAGTAGTATTCTTTAGGGTGAATTGTGTTCTCAAAATAGACAAGCTTAGCTAGTGTACATTTTAGAATAAATAATTTAAAGAATTATAATAATTTCCTAGCTACTTTATGGTATCAGGTACTGTGCCCAAAGCTTTATATAATGATCTAATTTCATGCTCACAAAATCTATGAGAGATAGTGTATATTGTAATTTTTATTTTACAGTTAAAGAAACTGAGCATAATAGTATAGCAACTTGCCCAAAGTTGTATTGCTAGGAAATGAGAGAGAGAGAGAGAGGTCGGTATGACTTCAAAGCCTGTTCTCCTCAGCACCAGTTAACTATTTTGCCAAGCTGGTTTGTGAGTAGATCATGTGCATGGACTTTTCTTAAACTTCCATTTGAGCTAGAGGATTTGGCTAGGTTTCTTCTTGCTGGCTATTATTGGCTGTTAACACGTGGTGTTTTAAAGTGCTGTTAGAGGGCCAAGAAGGGAGCTTAAGTGATTCACATAACTGTTAAGAAGATCAATATGATCAATCAATTCAAAAAACCAAGTTTGTTGTTTATTGCTCTAAGATGGTATAGAGACAGTGGTACACCAGATACTTTTAGGATCTTACGCTGTGTTTGAAGTTAATTAGAACCTAACCCATACTACAGCTTCAGAACAAGGCCCTGTAATAGGTGCCCAGACTGCAGGAAGGGGAAGAAGCTGTGAAGGGAACCGAGGTGAGTAAACTTCCCTGTTGGCTTATTATCGTCCAGAAGGGTGTCTGTTCCACCACTCAGCTTTCTCTTGCTGCCCACAGGTAACCTCCTTTGTGTTTCCTTTGTATTGCTCTATGCCTTTATGATGGGTATTAAAAGACAAACTAAGGCGTATTAAAATTTTACGAGTTTATTTAAGCAAAAATCGATTTGAATCAGGCAGCATCCAACCTAGCAGATAGAAGGGAGCTCCAAGGAGCTTTACAAAATGAAAGATTTTTATAGCCAGGAGGGAGGAGGAACAAGGAAATTACACTAGGCAAGGAAACATGTGTTGATTATTGCAAAGTTACTTTCCTCTAGGGGGATGGCAGGGGTCTATCACGCAGATTACCTAACTAGTACTGATCCTTTGATTCCAGAAAGATTGGTTGAAAATTCCATTTCTGAAAGAGCCAGAACTACAATTAAGTTAAGTTTGGGTTTGGTGACCCCGGGATTAGATAAACAACTCCATTTTGGGCCTTGTGTCTTGTTCTCAACACAAGACATATCACACTGTGTTCTAAATATTTACCTCGCTTTCTCTGTAATTAGAACATAAGCTTCTTGAAAGCACAGCCTGTGTCTTTTACTATCTTCGAATTTTTAACCCTGGCACCCTATTTTATCTTCAGAAGGCAATCTTTAATTGGATGGTGATGATTGATTATAATACTTTAAAAAATCGAAATCCCTATTTGGATTTAAGTTATTGACCTTGTGTCATTTAAAAGCATAGTTGAATTCCTTCAACTTTCTTTGTGGACTGAATTTTTGTATGTCACATTATCATTTAAATGCAGAGGAGAAACTAGCTATTTTTTAGGAACATTTTGGTGAATACTCTTGTAAAGGAAAGAATCACCTTGGAGTTTAAGAGAATTCTGATTTCTATACATCAGATTTGCTTCAAGCAGTGAGGATCTGTATGTGGCAGGATGGAGAAAAGCTGGGAAGCATAGTTTTGGGGACTGGAATAGAATTTAATATGTATTTTAAAATACAGATTGCATCTTCACGTGGTGAAGTCCATGTTGCGATGATGGAAAGCAAATCTGTATTTTTGTGGCCAGGTTTCCACTACAATAATCTTAAAAGCACTATAAAATGGAGATGCCAATAACCATGTGGAAATAACAGGAAGCAAGACAAATCACACGTAACTTCTCATTTTCTTGATAATGACTTCCTTATTTTTCTGAGTTTATTCCACTTCAACTTGGCTTGAATAATATTAAATATGAATGGTTTAGGGATAAGGGTTTTGTTTTATTTTCTTATTCCCTCCACTATCTCACCAGACAATAGACGTGAAGTGATGGAAGGCAGAGGGCTGGTTAGCTGATTAGTAGAGGAATGGAGTCAGAATTGAGGGTTAGGTGGTTAGAAAGGAGACCAGTCATAACAACATTCAAGTCCAATGAAACAGACATGCAGCGCTGATAGAAGAAAATATCTGCATCAATTGTTTGTTTGTTTTTGAGTGAAGAGTTTGATGCATAAGATAATTACTCTCTGGTTCATTCACTGAACAAATTATCAATTACTGAATAATCACTTATCTTGGGTACTGGGAATAGAGAAGTGAACAACACTCAGGCATGGTCTTGTGATATCTACTGTCAGCCTACAAAGGAAGATTCCTCCTTTCTGGTAGGTGTTGAATGTCATTCTACAGCACTGTCTAATTTATTCTGCAACTGTATCTGTGTGTCCTCATACACGACTTATGAAGGGTGAGGTGGGTTAAGAGATGACCTGCCACTGGGGTTAGTCCTGAAAGGGAGGGCACATGCACCTGGCCAGGTACCATAGCAGGATTTCCCTAAATCCAAGACATGGCATGGAGACTTCTTGGCAAACACACATACTTTCTGGCTGATGTTGTTTGTAGTGTGGTCTGCCTATCTGCTCACATTTGATGGGTGGGGAAACAGAATCACCATCTTCTTATATTATCAAGTCATTGTATTAATATTATGTCGTTCTCTTTGCACACTTACGATTAGTGTATAGTGTTAAATTCTGACTATAAAAATGATCTGGCTCATGTACCTTTATCACAGTTCCAGATCTTTTATAAAGACATGAGAAAAACCACAACATTCCTCTTCCCTATTTTCTCTTGTGGTTAAACCTGCAATCTCAGTCAAAAGAAAAAATTCTGAAAGGGTATACACCTCGAAGCCTTGAGAATCTGATGTGCTCACAGTGACAAGCTTTAGTTTGCTCTCCTACTTTGAGTACTTAGCTAAACCCACTGCCCTCTTTCCAACGCCTGCCCTGGGAATGTCCTGCTGAGTATTTTCTACTCATGGAGTCCACAGCCCTCCTCAAGCTCACTGAAAAGCACCTCAGACACTGGAGCTGATCTGGCCCTTTCCTGCCCCTCAGACCCTGTTCCCAAATTTCTCCAAAGTGCAGTTACTCTGAACACAGAATGTAGCTGCTGCCACACCAGCAAGCATTTTCTTCCCAGCTATCAGAGGCTCCAGTCCTGTTTTCTCTCCAGCTGGTGACAAATGTTACTGTGATAAGACCCTTCTATTCAGTACATTTGACTTTACCTTGACTCTTAAAATATCCATCAACAATTACATTTTTTTTTTTAAATGAGAGTGACTTGATGCCTCATTGTTCTTAAAGGTGGTAACGTTGATGCCTGAGCCAATGGGAACTGAGTAATGGTGCGGAGGAGAGCATGCAGTTAGAGCTCATTAAAATTATTATGCATCTGAAGCGTTTTTTCCTGAGGATGATTGGATAGCTCCAGTTGACAAGGAATTAGTGCAGGGTTCATTTTCTTGCTGTCTTTGTTCTGGCTGTTCCTAGTCTCCTGACATTTCTCCAATAGGATATAATTCCAAAGCTCTTATGTTTGATCATATTTGTTCCCATATATACCCAGTTCTTAAATTCCCCCAGAGAGGTTGATCTGAGTTCAAAGTGAAATATGGATGACTTAACCATATTCCCTATTGCTCTCAAATTAATGTTGCTGGCTGCCAAACACCACGGGGCTTTTCTGGTGGTATCACATAATCGGATTGTATTCTATAGGAAACTGTAAGAATCACTGCCTGCAATAGCAACATATTTATATAATGAGAAAACTGAGGCCTCCACATGTTAAAGTATTAGACCAAGGTTATATAGCTACTTCGTGGTATCCCCAGGAAGGTAAGCACTTGAACCCTAATACCGGGGCTTCTCCTATCTCATAGTTCTATCTTTCTCTTCCTTTTGTTTCATATCACTTTAAATTCAAACTGTCACATTCACTCATGACTACCGCAGAGGGAGGGCAAAACATATACTTAGGATTCAACTGAGAAATATTAACTTCTGCCACATGCGACTCACATATGTTAAGTATTTTATTATATGCCTAGCATGGTGAAATTCACACTACAGTCTGTCCAGTCACACTGCCTGGCATTGCAGCCTTGCTCCACCAATTACTAACTGTGTAGCCTTGGGCAAGGTGCTCACCTTCCCTGTTTGCTCATCTGTAAAATGGGGATAATAATAATACTTCTCAGGGTGCATGGGTGGCTCAGTGGGCTAAAGTCTCTACTTTTGGGTTGTGGGATCGAGCCCCACATCATGCTCTCGGCTCAGTGGGGAGCCTGACCCTCCCCACCCCATTGCCTCTCTGCCTACTTGTGATCTCTCTGTCAAATAAATAAAATCTTTTTCTTTAAAGATTTTATTTATTTAATTGACAGACAGAGATCACAAGTAGGCAGAGAGGCAGACAGAGAGAAAGGAAGGGAAGCAGGCTCCCTGTTTCTCAGAGAGCCCGATGCAGGACTCAATCCCAGGACCCTGGGATCATGACCTGAGCCGAAGGCAAGAGGCTTTAACCCACTGAGCCACCAAGGTGCCCCTAAATAAATAAAATCTTAAAAAAAAATAATAATACTTCTCATGAGTTGTTGTCAGGACTAAGCGAGTTAATCCACAGAAGAGTGAGAACAATGTTTGGCATATGGTAAGAGCTGAATAAGAAATGATTATTATTACTATCTGATAAATACTTTCACATTGAGAAAACTCTAAGTGGAAAAAGTCAGCAGGAACTGAAAATACCACAATTGCATTCAATCTCTATCTTCATTCTGGCAATTATCTGCCTTGTACTCTTCAAATGTTATTTCTCTTAACCTAGATTTGAACCGTGGAATGCACATCTATCTTGTTTTTTTAAACCTGTTTATATACTTCAGGACCAGGACTGCTCTCTCATCAAGTGCATGCTCAGAAGATGTGTGGTGAATCAGAGACTGTGGCTGGGGAGATGCTAGATCTGTGTGATTTAAGGTCCATAGAACAAAGCTTGAATATGAAATAGTGTATTCATCTCATTGGGGCATTACATTTCTGTTACAATGTTACTGATCATTCATTCAACAAGTGATTGTTTAGGATCTAGCATGTGCTAGGCATTCTTTCACAACAATGAACAATGCAGATCAAAATCTCTGTCCTTATAATCCTTATAGTCTAATAAGGGAAGATTAAAAAAAACAAAATAAGTAAATTAAAGGTATGCCAAAAAGTGAAAAGTGCTATGAGAGAAAATAAAGAAGAGGTGTGGAGGGTCTTAGAGGAGTTGGCCTTAGCCAGGATGGGAAAGGAGGACCTCCCTGCAGAGGTGGCAGTGAGCAGTCTTGCAAGAAGCCTAGGGAAAAGGCAGTGTAGGGCAAGAGAAGAGAAAGCGAGCAGGCCTGGAGGGAAGAGCTTGGTATGTTCAGAGGTTAGCAATAATCCGAGTGGCTGAAACTCAGCAAGTAGGGGTAAGAGTGGTCTGTGCTCTGAGGTACCAGAGGCCCAGGTCATGTAGGACTCACATGAGGTACAAGGGGCCCAGGTCATATGGGACTCACAGGACATTGTCAGGCAAGTGGGTTGTTTTGAACAGGTGAGTAATGTGATCTGACTTACATATGACAGAGTCACTCTGGTGGCTATTTTGAAAATATACTATGTTAAGGACTTGTGAGCAACATCGCGTTTACTTACATTACAGCCCTAAAAGGATTAATTTTTCTGAGATGAAAGCCAAGGTTTACAGAGACTTAGAGTGGCACATCAATGATTCAAAATCAGACATGCCTACCTCCAAATTCCATGTTCTTTATCATTAATTTTTACTTCTGTCCTATATTCTGTTAAACCTTAGTCTCATGGCTGTAGAGGACCTTTTACTCTTTATTTTTCAGCAATCTCCTTTTCCTTGTTTCCCTTAGTGTTTGTGAATTACAAAAGATCTGTGTGTTTCCCGCATGCACATACAAACCTGAGGAAAGCCTGTGTAGAACCAGATGTCAGGTCTCCAGGCAAACTGACAAACTGACTAACTGACATGAATCACGTGAGCTGATATGAGCTATCCTGAGATTATCTCAAATATGGATAAACATTGAGAGGACAGGCTGAGGCAAAGGGAGGGCTTAGGGACATATCAAATTCATCTTCTCTAGCAAGGACGTCTCTGATGAGAGTCTCATCTTAGAAATAGGCTGTTCTCCAAAATCAGTTACTTGCTAGTAACTTAGAGGAGACTAGCCCCTAGACAAGGTGTTAGGTGTGTGCACGGGAACAACCTTCCTAGTAACACCTCTGTGTTGTAGTGGCCTTCACTATAACTCCTTGAGTCATCCCTTCTTCATCCCAACAATCCCTTGTCAAGTCAATTGTGCTTTTCAGTTTTTTCTCTTTCTTTCTTTCTTTTTAAGATGCTTTATTTATTCGTTAGAGAGAGAGAAAGAGCAAGAGCATGAACAGGGTGGAGGGTTAGATGGAGAAAGAAGCAGACTCCCCACTGAGCAGGGTGCGTGATACCATGCTCAATCCCAGGATGCTTAGATCATGACCTGAGCCAAAGGTGGGCACTTAGCCGACTGAGCTACCCCGGCACCCTTCAGTATTTTTTTCTAGAAATATATTAGCTATTTTATTTTTATTCTATCTCTAATCTTCTATAGGTGTTATTATTCTTACCTAAACTCATTTAAAAATCACCCATTTTTTGTTTTCTCCCAGCTTCTTCTCCCTTTAATTCCTCCCCTTAATATGTTCCTCACTACAATAGATGATTATCTATTGCCAACAGGATTAAGAATGAATCCAGTGTTAACATTCTAATCTATGTCTTCTGGGTTATTATCTGCTTCTTACTATATTCTTGTCAAATTTAATTGTTCATTTCATCCTCAATGAAAATGACACTTTTCCACTTTTATGATTTTGTGTGTGCTTCTTTTTTTCCTTTAAAAATCTTCCTACCTCTATCCACTATCTAAATCTTTTTGCAAAACAATATCTCAGAACCCCTCTTTCACTGTTTTAGTTAGAGCAAGCTTATACTGCAGACAAAAATATATATATACATCAGTTACTAAACACAACTTATTCCTCATTTGTGGGGAATCTGTTGTGGGTCTGGGCTACTTCTCAGGACATCCCTTGTGATAGCTCAGTACCTAGGGAAGAACTTGTTGAAATGGCACCTCCGTATCAACAAGGGCTTCCACCATTGCCTTGACAGAGAAGACCTCACGTGGACAATGACATACTCTGGCCTGAAAGTGACAAACATTGATTCAATCCATAACCCACTGACTAGATCCAGCCACGTGGCTCCACTCAAACAATTTGGAGTCATCTGAGAAATGAGTCCTCTCATATGTTTAGAAGAAAAGACCAAATATGCATAAACACTAAGCTTCTGTTCCATCCACAGAGGCTTTCTATATCTCTTTAAATTATAATAATAATAATAGAGTTGCTTGTGAATACATCCTGTACTCACAGGAAGGCAGTACCTTTTAGTTGCATTTAGATGAATCTCAAGGAGGCATATTCAAGATTATTAGGAAAGCCCCACTTTTTTCCTCTCACCCGACCAGATATGCAGTCACACCTGTTGCCTGGATATGTTCACAGCTTTAGAAATGATTTAGGAAATATGATTAATGATTTTACAGGGATTCTCGGAGACATTTTGTTAATTGGAGAGCTTTCATATAGTCTTTCCTATGAAAATAAGATTATACTTTTTCCCGTTTTGCCTCAATTATGAATTATGAAAGAGCTTAGCTCTTTATGATATGGTGGAGAAATAGCCTTTCCTAAGATAGAATCCCAAATATTCTCAGAAATAACACAGAAAATGGGAAAGGTACCATAAATAACAACTTGGGAGACAACATTTCTAACTTCAGAGCCCTTTCCTATATGAAATGAACTGAGAAGCAACTTTCCTCTGACTGTTCTAGAAGTTACGCATCAAGCTAGATTATTTTTAGAACCCAGTATGCTGAGAGCATTTCGAGTATGAGAAAACAATAGGACAATATTTAGTCCAGGTACTCCAGAAAGAATTTCTGATGGAAGCTTCCTTGTCCTTGTACCATCTTGAACAGAGATCTGGATAATGGTTTCCAGAGCACAGGGTTTGAGATTTGTATTGGATTTGGGCCATTAGACCAAAGTTATAACCACTTGTCCTAAACCTCTCTCCAATTAACTAAACTATGAATCTTAAAGTCAGTTTTGCATTTTGAGAGAAATCTTCAAGCAAAATGTCAACAAGGTATAAATAGCAAGTATTTATTCAATAAGGATTCTCCAAGATGCTCTAGAAGGAGTAAATACAGAGTTTGAGATGTAGTCTTAGACTCTTCATTTAATACTAATACATGTGTCTTTAGTTCTTACTTTACTTTATTGCATCTCAAAGGAAACAGTGGGCATGGTCTCTGGAATGCAAATAAGATTCCTTTTGTTTACACCATTGGACTTTAAACATTTTGAGATTATGGCTTCTTTATTTTTTTTTAACAAATTTATTTATTTATTTGAGAGGGAAGGAGAACATAAGAGCATGAAAGGGGGAGGCAGAGGAGAGAATCCTCAGTCAGACTCCCCACTGAGCCCGGAGCCCTGTGTGGGGCTTGATCCCATGACCCATGAGATCATGACTTGAACCAAAACCGAGATTCTGACACTCAACTGACTAAGCCAAATAGGCACACCAAGATCATGGCTTCTTTAAAGAACTGTTGAGATCTTTTTGAATCTTATGGTTCTTCTGAGAAGATGTTATGAATCTCCCAGAAATGTGCAGACAATTTGAATACATTTTTGAGAGATTTATAGCCATAGGAAGCACCAACTGAGGTGCATGGAACTAAGAGTAAAGACATTAACATCCACCAACAGCCAGTTCCAACAATCAGTCTCATGATGATATATACAGAAATAAATATATCCTGCAGATACTACGGTGGGCAAAATGAAGTACTTCTCTTTCCCACACCCCCCCCCCAGAGACCCCAGAGGAATAGACAGTGTCATTCCCAAAAGTGCCCGAATGTGCTTGTGCAGCTTCTCAGAATTAACACCCACAAGCTATGGACTCAAAGCCATTTCAGTTCATTGATTCAAACTTAACTGCATCAGAAAATCCTCTAATGGGATTAAATTCCCTTGCTCTAGTTATGACTACTGATCTCCTATATCTTTTTTTTTTTCAAACTTATTTTTCTGCCAATCAGTTTTTGTCTTCTGATGACTTGAAATTTTAGCTCTCAGATCCTCCTAAAGCATTGTTTTGTTTTGCCTCAGTTTGTAAGACTGGGATTTTGCTTCAGTTCTTCTCCAGATGTACAGTCCAGTGGTGAGATTCAGCTAAGTGGTCCTCCAGCAAGGATGTGCTGGCCAAGATATAATGATACCAACCTGTTTATTGTGCCCTAAACACATGTTACTGCCTTTTTGCTTTACTGTAACTCTGAAATACCTCTCTCAGCACCCTTGTTTTCAGAATCAAACTCTTTTGCCTCTTAATAACATTCTGCAGTAGCTAGAGTATTTAATGCCAAGAATTTTTCCTGAGATTAACTCACTAAAATTAGTTTGGCTTTACTGTTTTTTACTGATTATTTTATAATCTCTGTACCCCTAGATCATAACACTTGATGTGTCATATTAAATGACCTCTGTCATTCTTCTAGATGACGACCTCCTATGTGCATGAATCATGACTTATTCCTCCTTCTGTCACCTGCACGTATTATGATACTGTGCACTTCTAGGTGCATTTGGGTGTTTAGAACAAACAGTGCAACAGGCCTCTGGACACCTCTAGACATTGGTTTCCTATACTCCCAGATTTGGCTCTCTATCCACCAGGATATGCTTCTTGATGGTGATGTCCCCATCAGTGACAGAGATATTATGATCCCTTATACACTGTGTCTTTTGTGGTTGGCACTTCCTTCAGAGAACATCTTTATAACTTGCAAAGTTACCTCAATCATGAATAATTGAAAGTGGCTGCCTTGAGTATATGACGGAAAAGGCTCAGAAGAAAGAAGAGTTGAGATTTGTCAGTAATATCACCTGGGGGCTCTAAAGTGTAAACCAACAAGCCACATGCCAATATTAATCTTCCCACAAAGTGAAAGAGTTTTATGATAATCCCAACACTGTTTTCTGTTCATTGTGTTTTGCTGCGGCGAATAGCCCAAACTATCCTATGTGAAAATTGTCTTCAGTAAGGACATCGGTGAAACAGTGTTAGTGCTCACAGAACCAAAGGAAGGATGTGGTGAAGCCACAGGTGTTGGGGGGAACCTGCAGATTTCCACTGTTTGTTATCTTCTCACAAGTATTGAGCTTATCTCCATAAACCTTAACCATCACCAGGAAGGATTGGGGCCAGACAGAGCTATCTTAACATCCACCAACTATACAATTCTAGGAAGTATCATTCACAAAGATGGTAGTTAGAAAATAACAAAGTATGGGGCACCTGGGTGGCTCAGTGGGTTAAGCCTCTGCTTCGGCTCAGGTCATGATCACAGGGTCCTGGGATTGAGCCCCACATCGGGCTCTCTGCTAGGCAGGGACCTGCTTCCTTTCCTCTCTCTCTGCCTGTCACTCTGCCTACTCGTGATCTCTCTCTCTGTCAAATAAATAAATAAATAATCTAAGAAAAGAAAGAAAGAAAGAAAATAACAAGGTGTTTCCAAGTAGCTGCTTTAATGTAATGCTTATAAGGTAAAGGGATTGTTAGGGACTTCCCAAATACTCTGGATAAGAAATTTGACATAGGACCTGTTTTTCCTCCTCCTCCTTCTCCCCTATCATCTTTAGAAATCCAGCCCATTCTCCTCATACCTCACCAGTCCTCCAAAGGTCAAGGATTCACTGAGTATTTGCTGTGTGTTTTTTTTTTTTTTTTTGTCTGAGATTGCCTACAGTCTTATTACAATGCTGATACATACAAATAAAGCCATTACTATAACATAGTGGCAGTATTCAGTGCAGTTATAATTTTTATGGCATAGACTCTTACTGTTGTGAAGGAAGGAAACCAAGGAAGAAGGAAACCATGTAATAGAGAAGGTTCTAGAAAACTGGGTGACACTTGACCTGCAGCTGCAATATGAGAGATCATTGCCCTGATATGGACTACCATACCCCATGGTGAGATTTTAAAGGCATATGGACCTATATAACTGGGTTCAACTTCTGACTCTGCTGTGAAACTTTAAACAGAGAACAAAAGCTTATTCTCATCTGCAAATAGTTCTAATAATAATATAGGGAGATGTACTGTAAAACAAATGGTTAGCATATATAAGATTTATGATATAGTTTTTGACAAATAGCTGATGTTCAGTCAAATTAATGTGATTTCTCCTCTTTTTTTTTTTTTCTTTTATAACCTGTGGTGGAAAAACGTCTATCATTAGCCTGAGGATATCCCTGGAAGTAGGAAAACATTAATTTACATTGACAATGAAGTGTAATTATTGATAATAGAGATTTTCTTCATAGAAGAAGAGATGCTAAGGGAGAAGAGTATGTTGGCACTGAGCACCCAGAGGGGATGGCATACCATAGGGAGACAACATGACATGGATAAGGGGAGAATACTGACCTTGCAGGATTGCCTGTGGCCAGCTTTTCTTAGAGAATGGATGGTTGTCATACTAGAAAAAAAGGAGTTGGGGCATTTCTCCCAGGAATAGAGGAATAGAGCCCACAATACTTAGAGGTAGATGGAGACTAACTCGGCTGCAGTGTTAGGAAGTATATTTTGAGCCAAAATATTTCAGTAGAAGTAAAGAGACAAATAAAATAGCTCTAACTCTAAGCAAGACACATGGGTTCCTAAAATGAATAGTTACCCACTACAGCCAAGTGGAGGTGGGGGAATTTGGAATAGTAAGGACATTTTAAATTTCACTGGAAGCTTGAGTAGTTTGCCCAATATATTTACAAAGCCAGGTCATGCAATCGTCACCTAAAATCAATGCCTAAAACTCTAGCAATTTCATATCGAAAAAATAAAAAAGGAGAATCATAGTCCTTGAGAGGGAAGAGGAGAAGAGAAGAGAGGAAAGGGAAAAGAAGGGCAGGGAAGGGAAAGGACGAGAAAGGGAAAGGAAAGGAAGGGAGGGAGGAAGGAAAGGAGTGAGGGAGAAAGAAAGACTGGAGAAAAGAAGGAAAGAAACTTTTTCCAGGCAATGACACTGGACAACATAATTGTTAATTTCCTCTCAAGAAAGTTGACTTAGTAAGTCTAGAGAACTCTTTTCCAGCATCTGATTCCCATGTGCCAATAAGCATCTCTCACCATGAAAGGCATTCTTGCCCTCACTCCTGCAGATATCACAAACTGATTTTATATATAGTGAGGAACACGAACAAGGAGAGAATGTCTCCCATCTCTTAAGACCTGGACTGTCATCAATGCTCCAGGAGCCACAGTGGATGTTTGTGCTAAAGCTGCACAGAAACCTCCTGGCAGGTCTGGGGTATTGAAGAACACAGTGATGTATGGACAAGGGGAGATTAGCTCCTGTTAGAAGATTGGCCTTCCTCAAACCATCATGTGTTAGAATATGGCATTCACCTCTCAGCCGTGGCAAGAGTGGAATTTCTCAATCAGAACATGGCAGTCATACAAGGGTTAATGGGTGATGATTTTGAGTGGTGTGGCCATTAATAATATAAACAGTGGCTCATAAGGCGGCTACACACATGTGTCTGGGTCAGCCTGGATCTGCAGGTACAGCAGATGCTGATAAGCTGGGATGGCACAGGGACTTTAGGTCCTTACGTAGGTTCGTGCTCTGACACTGAGGAAGAGAGAAGAGGTGATCAATCTAGTAGGTCTGCTTTTGCAGATTGCCTGTCTTTAGCTGTTTCCTAGGACTCCTCTTCAGTAGATGCTTTGTGAGTGCCTATCTAGATTGAGGCAAGGATTTGGGATACAGAGTGAGACAAGTTAGTTAAGGTCCCTTCCGTTATGACTTTATCAGCTTTATATTGGTTTATTTGTTGCTTACAATTAGCAGACTGTAAGCAACTACCCTTTCTGAAATGTTTTGTTTTCTAAAACTTAATTTTATTCCTTATGATTTTCTGCATAGCATTTTTCACACTTTGAAATAAGTAGGCAAGTGACTATGTATGAAGTGCCTGGTATAGCCTATACTTCCTGAGGGCAAGCCCTGAATCTGTTTTGTATCCCCAAGGTCAGTGCATACAAGTTCACTTCTTTAGGTAAAAGAGGAAGTACTTCATTTGAGTCTCTAATTAAAGCTCAGCCCTCCGCCATACAGAATCTAATGCAGTTGGGTCTAATAGCACAAAGTCTGGGAGAAGAGTGCCCAGATTTGAATTCTGAATGACTCACAGCAGCTCTCCAACTCTTTGGTGCCTCAGCTTTCTCATTTGTAAAAAAGAATAAAAGTAGTGCCTACTTCATTAGCCATTTCCAACAAGCAGTTAGTTCATACATGGAAAGAACTTGAAAGAGTGGATGGCACCTAGTCAGGCCCATATAAGTGATTGCTACTAATATTGTATTATTATTATTTGCATGACATCCCTTTTCTTACAGAAGCTGAAACACAGGACTTATGATGCATGTTATCTATACATTTAATTTTTTTTTTTCAGAGAAGTCTGTTTCAAATAACCTGTTCTCTTATCTCCTTAAATGGATTGAGTTTTATGAGTGCCAGTATATGGTTAAAAAAATGTGGCAATGGTAACCATGTGATGTAGCAACAGTGCCTTCCTCTTCTAGACTGTATGGCCTTTTGTGTACAAATATTGTCCAACTTCTGACTATATGAGTATCTTCAAACTGTATTTTTTTGGAAACAGTAGGGGAGTTATAACAAAAATAACAAGTCACTAATGGTGGTTTTACACATAATTTCTGATAGTCAGGAACTGACCACTGCTCTGGAGTTACCGTAACTATAGCCAAATAATTCTCTCCATTTTGTGGATAGAGACAATGAAGCACTCGAGGGGTCATCACAGAGGCAATCAATTCTTGAAATCCTGTTGTTTTCTGCAACATCAAAAAGTGTCTATACTTCGTTTTAAAAAGTCCAAACTGCAGAGAACTGAAAACATGGCCATAGGAAAAACAGATTATTACTATGGTCTTGCTCCAAATCACATCAAAATGAATTTAATTGCAGTCTCCAACAATCAGATTTCATTTGGCACAGAAGTGGTCCTGTCACTTTTGTGATTTTAACAAACACTAATTACGTTTTTGTAGATAGTGAATGATAATGAAAAGTTATAATGTTTCATTGTTTTATTAAATATATTATGAAATTCTCTGTTTAAATGTCTAGCTCTATTTCTGCAATCCTGGGAAAAGGTTCAGATTTTATATTTCAACTCCCTATCCCATAAAAATGGTAGAATACATCCTTGGGGCCGGCCGACATGTACCTAGAGAAATGCAAATTAGAATTTAGATATAAGGTGTTCCAGCCAACTTTCTACCTAAGCCTTTTCTAATCCATACTAATATTTCAAGATTATTCAAGTGCTTAAAACACTTTAAAAACTTATGCTTATATTGAACTTATTTTATGCTGGGCAATATTCTGAGGCCTGTACATATATTATTCCATTTAACCACATGATCCTCATGATGCCCCTATGAAGTAGATATTGGTATTACTAGTATTTGGTGCATAAAGAAAGAGAAACACAGAACAGTTAAGTAACATTGCTACAGTCACACAGCTCCTAAGTGGCAGAGCTCAGAAACAAACTCTGGCCAGCTAGCTTCAGAGTCTGTGTTTTACAACCATGCTTTACTACTTCTTAAAATGAAGATCAACATAATCATCAACTATATTCTGATAATCATTTTTAGCATATTTTACTTTGGGAAAGTATTTTTAAAAGTTAAATTGAGCCAGCTTTCAAATAAGCTCTAAATTGGATTTTTTTTGGTTGACAAGCTTATGTTTCTGAAATGGCTCAGGTAAATTCAGTTTACTGCCCCTTATTGTATTTTCCCAGCCTCAGCCATCTCTCCTTATTCATAAAATTTGCCTTCATTTTCCCCCAAGATTTTCTTAAGCTTCTCGCCTTTGCTAAAATCTCCTGGTATAGATTTCAGAACTGTGAGTTAATTTCAACATTAGCCCACAACCTAAATGATAAATTCAGGGGTACATGTGATTATGTTCCAACATAGCACAGCGAGAGACTTCTCTGTTCAGAAAAAGGAAAGGTGACATAATCTGGTATTCTTTGGGAATGTTTCCTGGAGGAATCCAGATGTACACAGAGGCCTGAAAATTGGATAGGATCTAGATTCTGGATGAGTGAGAAAGGGCGCTATATACAGAGGACAGGTTCAAGGTCACAGTCCGTTCTTTGTAGACAGATGAGCACTGAACTGCTGGAGCTGATAGCCACTGTTGAAAAGCAGTGGATAACTCTAGCCTATAATTTTCCCTCTCTTCTCTAATCTACTGTTTCTCTCCACAACACAATCTAGAATTTTATAATGCATGTTCTACAGTTACCTTGCATTTTAGCACCAACAACACTATTAACTTCTGCCATGGCCTAGTTTTCAAAATTAAAAATAAATTCTGGGTTGCAGAGTTAAAGATCTTTCATACACTGAGCCAAGCAATATGGTACTACCTTTGACTTTGCTGTGGACATGGGCAGTGGTAGTGGTAAATCCATGTTTGGCACGTATTAACTATCAAAACTCACATCTCTGAATTCTGAGATAAATGGATGATTACAGTAGGTAGAGGCTAACAAAGTATAGAATGCATACTAGGGAATTCTAGGTTTCCTATAGTATACAGAGGTCTTGGATCATCTTGAAGATGGATCTACATGCCTGATGATTTTCTGAAACATTCCCATGATATGTAGGTGTTTCTGGTGGTCTGTGTTTCTCCATATAGTCCCTGGATTTGGACTGGGGTCTTTAAAATACTCTGGGTACTGAGAGTAAAGGAATTTGACAGCTTAATTCATTGTAATAATTTATGTGTTTAATCTTTCTTTTAAAATGAGCCCCGAGGTTCTGCAACTGGTGTATACAGTATTTATAAATACGATTAATATGGTGTCCACTTTCTGGAGTGGGATCAAACAAAACAAGAAAAAAAAAAAAACCCACTGAGTCAAACAAAAGCAGCTGGCTGGTCTCTGTTTATGAGTAATGGGGGCTCTGTTGCTTTCATTCATTCTGGAGTCAGAAAATCATGAAATCTGGCCCAGATCTGCACTTTTAGATAGGTGACTGTCTGTCCAAAAGATATAGTCTAGAGTTCTAGCCATTCAGGTGTGATGAACTCTTAGAGCAGACACACCTTCAGATATCAAGGGTATTTCGTACTCTATACATGTGTGGGATTAAGGTAGTACTGAGGTAGATGAATGTAAGTATGCATTGTGTCATCATCCTTTATTTGAAATGCTTAAAATTTAGAATTTGAGGTGTGGTAAGAGCAGAGTGTATACTTCCATAAATCCACCTAAACCAACAGGGTGAAGTAGCAATATCAGTTGCTCCCCAAATGACTGGTAAAGTAGTTTCTCATAATGACTTTAATGAAAAGCCTGTTGAATCATGACCTGTAGAAGGAGGCCAACACCAGGTGGTGGAGAACTGCCATCAAATCTGTTTCATTGCAGAATGAATAAAACCCTAGACCGTGTGCCACCACAATGCCCATCATGGAGAAGCATCTTTTGGCCTGAACCAGAAGCATCTATTTCAAAATTATCCCCTTCTACACAAGCTGAGTTTTCAGCCTCATAAAGTATACAAGGATCATCATAGAGGAAAAGAGTATGGAAAGAGCAGAGTGAGGAAGGAAAGGGGTTAGTGATGAGAGCTGGGAAAATCACACTTTTCATCTCCCATCAATCTGATTTCTTCCAACATCTGGTCATCTTCAAGGGGAAGGAAAACTTCATAAAAAGCCTTGAAGTATGTGCAATCAAATGTCAACATGCAGCTAATGCTTCACAAAGTGTATTTAGTAGATAAAAAGAAAAATTTTAATGCCATCATGGATAACCATGAAAAATACATTCACAGCCTTGCAAAAATATAGTTAGACAGACAGATAAAAAATTTTGAGCAAGTTACACTAACTTGTTAAGCAGATAGACCTAAATGTAAGCATTTTAGTTGATAGTCACCATTTCAGAAATAAGGAACATCTAGGCCTAACAGTTGAATCTTTTAGAGTGAGGATAGAGATTAAGTACTACCTATAAATGTAAATATTGAGGGGATATAATGAATGACCAATAAATACCTAAAACTCTAGTTAGAAGGCAAATAGCCCTTTTTCTTTTTCTTTTCTTTTCTTTTTTTTTTCCCTGACCAGTGAGCTTTCTACTGTACCACAATGGTGAGCTAAGAAGATCTACAGGGGGAGTTTAATGAAACAAGAATAATTTGACCTGAGAGTGGCCAGGATTCATAAGAGACAGTCAGTCATGACCTTTAAAATCATAAAGAAATGGCCTTCTATTACAGTAAGAAAATTTTGGCCAGTTGGAAGGAGGTAGTTGCTGGGAACAAGAATCTGCAATAAACATATGCCACAGGAATACATTTTACATAATAGAACTGGTTGTCCAATCACCTGTCCAGCACAATTAAATCTAATCTTGCCTACAAACGAGGTGAAGAACTGGTTGAACTTCCAAGGCCCTACCCAGTTCGGGAGATTGGAGCTGGAAAGAATGAAAACATATGACCCTCATGAAAATCCCTGTTTCTTTTCTACTTTTTACTGCCGATGGGACCCTGGAGAACTAGGACACATATTCGAACAGAAGTCATGCTGATGACATTTCTATAGAAGTTTTCTCCTTCTCAAAGAATCAGAGATGCAAGCACTGGAACAGACCTATCACTCCCTTCTTCTGTGCCCCAGAGGCCTTTGCAGAATTGCTCCCAGGGTACTTTTCTGCTCTGTCCAGTCAAGTTGTAAATAAACCAAGAAACAGAGAGCTGTTTTGTAATCTAATAGCTCTTCTATTTGAGTCTTTTCCTCAAAAAAAATCCATTGTAAAAGAAAACCATCCTCTTCTTAGTGTCCCCTGAATTGCTCCCTAACTTCCTTTGCCTCAGTGGCCAGGGCTACCAAAGAAAGCGAATCATGTTGACAGTATTGTCAGCCATCTAGTTCATGATGTTTTATCCATTTTGATTTTTCAGCCATCCTCTCTAGGTGGCTTCTTTGGCACCATTTCTCTGAGGCATTTGGATTCCTCCAACGTGACCAATGCCACATGGTAACCCTGGGCGGCAACCTGGGTGGGTTAAGGGAGGTGTGTGAGAAAAGGTATTACACTTGGCGTCAGCTGATTCTCAGTTTTCAGGCAGAGGACACTATAGACTCTGCCTTTCCCCCTCCCACAGGGACTATTGCTATTGCTGAGAAACCTGCGTCTCTCTAAATAAATATTTTGTAATAAGTAAGAGAAAAAAATTAGTCTTATTAATTTCTTTGTGCTTAGACGAACCTAGCTGAACATTACAGCCTGTGTGCTGTGTATGTGTGTGTGTGTGGAGTTATAGTTATATATAGTTATATATTTTGTTTCTTACTAAAGGAACGGTTGAATAGAACTATCTGGTTTAAAGGATGAGCCTGACTGATTACTGTAATTCATAGGGCCTTAATTAGCTGCACAAACCATTAGCTACAATTAGACTATTATAAAACACTTGATGCGCTATGTCAACCACGGGGCCTCATTTATTCTTGTGGCAGGGATCAGGAGGGGGGAGGGCAGGCACACTATACCGCCAAGCATGCTAATAAAGAATGATTTTTGATTTAAGATGTTGCCGATAGTGCCTCAAAATTAATCTCAATAGCTGTCTAATTTGTGTCGGTGGATGGTATATTTATTGTAAAATGACACCAAAGCTAAATGAGTTACCTGAAGCAGGAGTGTTAATGTCAGTGCCTGGAGACTCGACTCCATATGCTGGGATACTGTGAGAGCCTGGTGCCGAGTGCTCCCAGCGGACCACTTGGCCTCATCTGTCTCAGAAAGCTCAGCAACCTGACTTCCACTTTATGATCCTTAAATAATAATAATAAAAGAGAAAGAGGGTGAAATGGACAGACACTGTCTAGAACAGGAAGAGACAAAGAGAGGTGAGAAAAGGAGAGAGAGAGAGAAAAAAAAAAAAAAAAAACCCGGCAGAGAGGCATTGTTAAAGCACGAGTTTTTTAGGGTGAAGTTTAGCTCTAGATAATTATGGAAATGAAGAAGATAGCAGAGCCCAAGGTGTCCTTCTGGAGGTGTTCCATTAAAGAAGAAGGAATGAAAGGCCGTGCTCGTGGGTAATAGTCTCCCAGGAGGCAGAAGTGGAGCAGGAAACATCCTCTTCCACTCGAAGACTATCTGATGGTAATAATTCACATTTTACAAGGGCTTTGGCGCTTCACACCTCATTCGTGTTCATTAGAGCTGCCCAACAAGTGCAGAGTCCATTGTGGTGAGGAAGCTTTGCTTCTGGGGACAGAAGGCGGAGGGCACAGCCATAGTCACATGGGCAGCTACAAACAGCAGTGGGACTAGAATTCAGATTTCTGAAGTTGGTGCCCTTCACAGAATATTCCCAAGGTGGTTCCCAAACCCGGCAAATCTTCAGAATTCTTAAAAAAATACACGAATAAAAACTTTTCTCAGCCTTCCTCAGACTTTCTGGGTTAGAAACTGGAAGCAGCGATGAAGCTGAAGAATGTTTATTTCCAGAAATTCCCCCACATAATTCTGATGATCAGATTCGGAAACCACTGCCTGGACCAGTGGTTCTTTTTTTTTTTTTTTTTAAGATTATTTATTTATTTATTTGACAGAGATCACAAGTAGGCAGAGAGGCTGGCAGAGAGAGTGGGAGAAGCAGGCTGCCTGCTGAGCAGAGAGCCCGATGCGAGGCTTGATCCCAGGACCCTGAGATCATGACCTGAGCCGAAGGCAGAGGCTTAACCCACTGAGCCACCCAGGGGCCCTTAGACCAGTGGTTCTTAAACACGGGCATGTCTCAGATTTAATCTGGTGCTGTACCCCACACCAAACATTTCCAATTCAGACATTTGGGGGGTCTGAAAATTTTATATTTCAAGTAAGTTTCCAGGTAATGCTCAAGATGCTGGTCTGAGGGTCCAATTTCAAGATGATTCTCAACACTGCATGTTAGATCATCTAGCAATCTTAAAAATCTAATGCCTAAACTTGTTTCTATTTAATTAAGTAAGAAAGTAGAGTAGAACTCAGGTATCTATGTTTTATAAAGCTCTCCAGTGGATTCCAGTGTATAGCCAGGCTGAGAATTGAGAACTGCCTTTGTACTAAACCATCTTTAGTTAGTACACTTCAGTTAGCATCTGTTACGGGCAAGACATGTATTGATGTTTTCTACATAATGACCCACATTATAAATAACTCCTTAACTTTAGTTATAGGGATTTTAAAACTTTTGCTGGTTAATAAATATACTTTAAAATGATACATATAAATGATAGAACATAAAAATATACATAAAATATACATAAAAATGATAGAACTCAAAATGCCAGACTCAGCTCCTGAATTGGCCGTTTTGGCAAAAATAATTAGTATTTTTTCCCCCATACTTTGGTCAGTGGGACACTTGAATCAGAATATCCTCTGAAAATTTCAAAATGCAGATTAATAGGCTATGTCTCAAAATATGTGAATCAGAATTTGTCACATGTGGCCCCCAAAGTCTGCATTTTTGAGGAGCACATGGCTGGTTTAAATACCAAATGCTGCAATTTGAACTCAAATTCTGAAATCTTCTCTTTTTGTATCGTAGAGGTCCTTTTTTTTTTTTTATAAAAAATCAAGTTTATCTTTATACCTTTATTATCATAAAGAGGAATTTTAGAACACTGAAAAAATAAAATAAAATTATATTTTAAAAAAATAAATAAAAATAAAAAAATATATACCTTTATTATCTAAGGTATCCCCAGATATGTTTCCCCCCCCCCAGATATGTTCTTTTTCTGTTGATCATGAACCTTAAGTAATTCAGACTAGAGTTCTTTATTGCCATATGTTAGAGTATTCATTGGCTCTGAGGTCTGGCTAACTGCTATAACAAAGAAACACCCAAATGTATAATAGTCCAAACACAATAAGGATTATTTCATGCTGTCTTTACAGTTCAAGCAGGTATTGCTAGTCAGTGTGGCGTTTTCCTCCATTGATGATTGAATAACCAAGGCTCATTATTGCTTGTGGTACCATCCCATAAGGTTTCAGTATTATTTTCCTCTAGTAGGAGGGGGAGTAAGAAAGGGAGTATGAAGGGATCATACCCACTTACAACCCTTGGCCTGGAATTTGCACCAATACTTCTGTTCATATTCCATAAGCTAGAACTCAATCACATACCGTATTCAACTATAGCAGGGGCCAGGAAAGGTTATATCACACTGGGTCCAAGAAGATAAGAAAATAGATTTTTGATGAACAGCTTTCACTTATGGCCACAGTCAGCCCCTTTGAAGACATCATAAGCAGTTGGAGAGAATAAGGCAAATACACCAAAAGAGACTGAGTCAAAAGGAGGAAATAAGAATTAATGCAGACAGACTGTTTTGACTTTAGAAAGTTATGCCTAGGGGTGCGTAGGTGGCTCAGTCAGATAAGTATCTGACTGTTGATTTCGGTTCAGGTCATGATCTCAGGGTAGTGAGATGGAGCCTTCCAGCCTGCTCAAGATTCCTTCTCCCTGCCCTCCCACCTGCCCTGCTCATGCTCACTCTCTCTCTCCCTCTCTTTAAAAAAAATAAATAAAATAATAATAATAATAATAAAAGTTATGCCTAAAGTTAGATTTACCTTTGAACTTCACAGTCACTTGAACCATATTCCTTTCTTTTCAATGTAAGCTAGGTTACTTTAATGTTTTAAAAGATGTTATTTATTTATTTGAGAGAAGAAAGAAAGTGCGTATGAGTACAAGCTGGGGGAGGGGCAGAGAGGGAGAAGCACACTCCTTGCTGAGCAGGGAGCCCATGAGGGGCTTGATCCTTGGACCCTGACATCATGACCCGATCTGAAGGCAGACACTCAAACACCTAGGCATCCCAACAAGGTTACTTTTCCGTCACTAAAACGATAACTGATAAAGTAGGAGAAGGGTATATTTAGTTTTCTGGGAAAATGACATAGAATAAATGTCAATGCTATAAAATAATAGTCATTCTCTAAAGTTTTCTTTTCTGTCAGTCTGTTCATAATGATGGTGTATGCTCATTATGGCCAAAACTGTTAACTAAATAGTCAAATCTCTTAGAAATTTGTGTGATATAAAGTCAAAAGTTCCTCTGCCTTTGGTGAGGCCAGAGAAGATATGCCTCAAAGCCAAGAAGCAGATTTCATGAATCTCTTAGGATCTCACAGGCAATTCTGGTCATAGCACTCAAAATAAATGCAGTAGAACTAGAGAGTTTCGAGAAGTGGACATGGAGACCATTAAGGGGAGTTTGAGGGAATCATTGCTTGACAAAAACTGAGATATGTAAGGAATGCTTAGATAGGAAAGAGAGAGACATGGAGAAGGACAGGATGTTTGGAAACCATAAAGTGATTAAGGGGATGCTTAGCAGTTCACTTACAATTCAGAAATACTTAATGGATAATACCATGTGCTGGGCACCAGGCCAGGTGTTGGAAGGTACAATGGTGACTCTTCCATAGGTCCTAGCCTCAGAAGCCTCCCTTTTCCTAGGGAAGATGTTATGTCCCAGAGCACAGAGTACCAGAAGATGTCCCAGAGCACAGAGTTTGATGTTTTTTTCAGACATTTGGAGGTGACTTTTTAAAATCTAGCTCTACCTGCATTGGTTAGCAAACTTAAGAAGTTATATAACTGCCATGAAAAGAGACTTTTTTTTTTTCATCTGTAAAAGTGGGGATAAAAGTAAATATGTCATATGACACATGCCTCAGTGTTACGAGTGCTGACCCTTACAAGAGGATTAAATTCTATTATAAGTAGGGCAGTAACCCTTGAAGCTTGAGGTTTAAAGTTGATATAATCTTATTAAACAAAGAGATAAACTGATGAGATGTGGTATTCAAAATGACAGATGAGAGGGCAGGGAATAGATCAACATTGCATTTCACATTATACAAATTGATGGATTCTTAAGAAAAACAATGTGTCTTGTCCTATCAGAATACTTTAATGATATTGCTTCATAAAAGACATTTTTGGGAACAATTGTCAATTAGAGTCACAAAAAGAAATTTAGATTTTAATAGTGTGTTGTTAAACACATTTTTAAATTTATTAAACTATATCCCGATCCCCTCTTCTCTCAAGTTAAAAAAAAAGGGGGGGGGCTGTGATAGAGGTAAACGTGGACTGGCCCCTCTGATGTCTATATGCATATATATTTTTTAAGATTTTATTTATTTGTCAGAGACAGTGAGCACAAGTGGGGGAAACAGCAGACAAAGGGAGAAGCAGGCTACCTGCCAAGCAGGAAGGCCAATGTGGGACTCGATCCCAGGACCCTGGGATCATGACCTAAGTAAGCTACAGGCAGTTGCTTAACCGACTGAGCCACCCAGTTGTCCCCCCTCTGCTGTCTATTAATATCCAGTGAAGACTGGATCTATTTCTTTTAATCCAGTCCACTTAATATTTAGGGCATAATCTGCCTTATTCCAACATTCTCTCTGAATATTTTGTTTTATATCATATAATAAGCAGACTATATTTATATAAAATAGAATATGTATGGAATATATATTATATTTTAACCTTTGTTTAATCTACATACCCAACAGTGGCAAAAATCATCACTGGAGATCCAATTCTGGGTTGGCACATTAGCCTACTTTTGGAGGATCTCTATGCTGGGAAATAGTGGAACAGCTCTTCGTGCATCTGCTAGAGATAGTTTTCATGAAAATACTCCAAAGCAGTGAATTAAGGGAATAAAGTTAAAAGAAATATGATACGTTTAATCACCTTAATCATTTTTAATGGATGAGTATAAGTTTGAGACACAGAAATGCTGCTAGAACGGGACTGGAAAGTAACTTTGAGGAGATAATCCAAAGAGATCAAAACTGGAAAAGACTTTAGAAGTCATCTGGTCTGCTGCCCTGTTTCAGAACTGCGTAAACTAAGCCCTAGAGAGAATACCAAGTGGCTCTAAGGCTGTTTCTTCAGTGGCAAAACAACACAGAAAGTTAACACTGAAGTCTTGATAGTCTGCAGTGGGAGAGTGACTTAGATATACCTCAGTTTATCTCATCGAGTAGAAGACATTTCTAGATGTCCTATCTGTTGTACTGACCAATTTTCATATATGTCACCACAGCTTAGTGATGCTTACATGAATCTAAACAAATATGTGTAAATCATAATTTACAAAAAACAAAGGGTAATTTTTATTTGTTTTACAAATTGACACATGACATAATTTTTTTAAAAGTAACAAACTCCGAGGTTCCTGTGTGTCTCATTCAGTTAAGCGGCTGCCTTTGGCTCAGGTCCTGATTCCAGGGTCCTGGATCAAGTCCCTGGTCAGGCTCTCTGCTCAGTGGTGAGGCTGCTTCTCCTTCTCCCTCTGCCTGCTGTGCTTTCTCTCTGTGTCAAATAAATAAATAAAATCTTTTAAAAAAATAGCAAACTCATCTCATATATGCAGAAAATTTAGTCACATAAGAATTTTTAGCAATGTAGTAATTCTGTAAAATTTAGATAGTCTCTGGAATGTAGGAAGCAATTTATATTCCGTGAGGCAAACAAGAAGAAACTCCTGATCCAAAATTGTCACTCTCTTGCTAATCTTTCAAGTATGAAAGTCACCATACTTAAAGAAATCCCAATTCTATAGTATTTCCTTTCTCCTCTAACCTCCCCAAATGAAAAAAAAAAAAAAAAAAAACCACTAAACAAGATAGTGGAACGTGTCAAATCAGCCTTAATTTTTGGCCTCTACTCAGACACGATGGCACCACTCTATAATTACAACTAAGAACATAATCCCAACTTCAAGAGATAACATTTAGAAATAATACTCCACTGAAAGAGGCCGTCTCAGTTGTAAATCCAGGTTTATCGAAGGCCACCCCACAACCATCACACAGCGTGGGAGCCTCTGTCGATGAACTGCAGAGATATTGCCAAAGATGGGGAATTATCAGGATCCTTCTGTGTGCCAGGTGATCTGCCACTTTTAAGTTCTAATACCTGCAACTGCTGAGCAGAGAAAGGGCAGGTAAGAAGGCCGCGGGAGGAAAATAATACCGGTCGTCTTTGTTTGAGGGACTGAGCTCAATGCTCCTGAGTTCCTTTAATGCAATATTTTTGCTCCTTCTTGTTCTGAAAGAAAAAAGATCCCTTGGATCCAAATTTATCACAATTGAAATAAAAAATGTAAAAGATCAGCATAAAACATTTAACAGCAACAGTTAATAATGTATATGATAACATATTGCACTAATATATTGACAAATGTGGCAATAAAGTATTAATGTGATTATGTATCATCAAATATACCAGCCATTCATCCTCTCTTCTTGTTCCAGTTTAAAAACAAAGCAAATCCTAAGACTATAAAGTGGAGATAGAATCTCCAAGTGTGATTTCAATTAAGCACATCTCTGAGAAACTCTACCCACGAGCTCCTAAAGAGGCAGGTTGTCAGTTTGATTATGACAAAGTACTTTTAAGAGTGGTGACAAAAGCCACAAGAAAATGACTTCTATATTTCAACCCAAATCTGAAATCAGATCTGGCCAGCCTTGGGCAAAGCTGAGATGTCAGTGAAGTCTGTTTTCACAGCCTCCCCTCCCTATTTAGGAGCCGTTTTCTCCATCCCCAGGGCTGCGGTGTGCGATGCTCACTTTTATGTATCAGCTTGGCTGGGCTGTGGACCCCTTCCACAATCAAACACCAACCTGAGGTTGCTGGGAAAGTATTTTGAAGATATGATTAAAGTTCATAATCAATGCACTTTAAGTAAGGGAAATTATTCTAAATAATCTGATTCCATCAGTTGTTAGGGCTTAAGTACACAACTGAGGTTCTCTGAAATAGAAGAGGGAGTTTTGCCAGTGATCTGCAGCTTTAGCTCATGCTTGAGGGATTCAGTATGCCCTTCTTGACATCCTGCTCTACAGATGTGATACTTGCCTGGCCAGCCCCCATAATTAATAAGCCAATTCCTTATAAAAGCTTTGAATGTATATCTCCTACTGCCTCTGTTTCTCTGGTTGAACCTTCTGGATACACAGCATTTCAGAGACTCATTGTTACACTTAACTGCCAACCCCCCCCCCCAAAAAAAAAACCCCAAAAAACCAACAAACAAAAAACCCCTTTAATTATCAGGAAATAATTTATTCCCAATTACCTTGATATTGGGGCTTTTATGAAATCAAAACTTTTGTTATGTGCAAAATATAATTGCATCCATGAACAAGTAATGGAAAGAAATTGTAAGCATTATATCCTTCTACCGCCAGTTTAGGTCCATGGGCAGCCTTCTAATTTTTTTATAGGTTAGGCTAGACCTGAAATAATATTTTAAAAGGGATTTCCAGTATTTTATTAACTATCTTTTCTTTCTGGGATATTTTTCTTACAGAGGTACATAATTAAGTGTTCTGAAATACGATACCATTTGGAATTATTTTACTTGTATATTCCTTTAGATTTTAGCCAGGATGGCAATATCCTGGTATTCAGGCCCTTGACCTATGAAAAAATCTATGTCGAGTCATATAAACTATACAGATAATAGAATAATGTTATGTAGTCTGATTTTAAGATATGAACTAGAATTATCTATGGTAGACTGTTTCAAATTCTTCAGTCCATCTGTTACAGAATTAAATATCCACATTCTTTGCCCTATGACTTCGGAGTACCTTCCACCAAGAGAGGCAAAGTGTTTTTTCCCACCCATTGGTGTTGATTAGATAATGTGACTTGCTTTGACGTGTGGAATGTTAACAGATTTGGTAAGAGCAGTGACACAAAATGGTTTTTTGTTTTGTTTTAAGATTTTATTTATTTATTTGGCAGACAGAGATCAGAAGTAGGCAGAGAGGCAGGCAGAGAGAGAGGAGGAAGCAGGCTCCCTGCTGAGCAGAGAGCCCGATGTGGGGCTCCATCCCAGGACCCTGGGCTCATGACCAGAGCCGAAGGCAGAGGCTTTAACCCACTGAGCCACCCAGGCACCCCACAAAATGGGTTTTAATGGTTTACTTTTGTCTCTCATGATTCTGAGATGCACTCTGAGAACATGTCTTAGGTCATATTGGAACAAGGAGAAGAATAGAATATGTGTAGAAGTTTCTGCTTCTTGGAGCCAAATCTAAATGAGTCTAGTTGAATCTAGCCAAGCCCAGTTGAGATTAGGTATTCAATAGCAAAATATATATATATATATATATATATATATATTTTTTTTTTTTTTTAAATCTTAGTGGCTTACTATATATATAGTGGCTTACTATATATATAAATAGTAATATATATTTTAATGTTTGTTATACAACATTTTTCAACAGCAATCTTGACTAAAGGACTATGACCACAGTATGAACTTTTGTTCCTACTGTAACTTACATATTTTTTTTTTAAGTTTAGTTTTGTGTCATGTTTTTGTTTTTGGAGAGTTTTAGTCAGAATTTGGCCCCAAAGACCATTTTAAAAGAAACTTTTGGAAAGATAGGAGATAATAATATAAATAAATATAGTTGAAAAAATTAAATGATAAGTGGCAAAACAAATTAAATCAACTCATCCATTGGAAACTAATCCTAAATGCACTGAAATTTTAGGTTAGGCAGATTGACCTCGATTTCCTAGTGGACAGGCAATATCTAGGTGACAATTTTTTTTTTTTTAAGATTTTATTTATTTATTTGACAGAGAGAAATCACAAGTAGATGGAGAGGCAGGCAGGGAGAGAGAGAGGGAAGCAGGCTCCCTGCTGAGCAGAGAGCCCGATGCGGGGACTCAATCCCAGGACCCTGAGATCATGACTGAGCCAAAGGCAGCGGCTTAACCCACTGAGCCACCCAGGCGCCCCTCTAGGTGACAATTTAACATCTCGTTAGTTTGACCAAAATTCACCCAATTGTGCAAAACTCTGTGTATAACTTTGTGTCATACACCTTTCTTTAGCCATTCTCCTACCTAGATTCTTGCCAAAATGGCACTTACTTATGTTCTTTATAGGAAGGCAAATTGGCTTGTTGATTTTTTAGGGTAATCTGACAGGGGTTGCCAAAATGTAAAGTGCATATGAAATTTGGCTTAGCCAAGCCACTAAAAATTATTCTATAGGTATACTCAAGGAAAGTACCAAAATCACAGTGTCCATCAAGATGAAGCTAAATTAATTACATGTTGGAATATCTTGTGGTCTACAAAAGGAACAAGATCTGTATGCAGTGTTATGGGAAGGTTACCTAGATACAGTGTCATGGAAAAGAAATGTGTAAAAAGTGTGTGAACAGTATGACTTCTTTGGTGTATGTGTATATTTAATATATATGTATAGAGTTATGTGTGTCAGCTCTTCATTCACATTCTTATTTTGACTGTTTCTGGGGAGAATCATGCCTTTTTTCACTGTGTGCTATTCTGTATTCATATTGCATCTTGACTTTTATTTCCCACTTTCCTTTTTCCTCCCTCTCTCTCTTCCTTCAGTTACTTCTTTTCTTTGTATGGAAGTTGTTTAGCAAAAAAGAATTAATGATACTTCTGCTGTTGTTGTTGCATATCTGCTTATACTTTGTGTATTATAGAGCATGAATACATAAAATAAGTAAAAAGGCCTCTCATTTTGAAGACTTAATTCAAGCCACTTTCTCTGTGCCTGACTTTCCAAAGCAAAAGTTCCCCCTTTCATGTTCTCTCTGCCATTACTACCTGCCACTCATTGAGTTATCATGCCTATTATTTTGTAGATGTCATATTGGAGTTAGCAGAACATTATTCATACAATTTAGAAAACACTGGGAATTGATTCCGAATTAGCTGACAACCAACTCTTTAACCTGGAAGGGTTTTACTATTTTTCTGAGATTTAATATTTTCACCTAAAAAAGAAAAAAAAAATTAGAACAATGGCAAGCAATTTTTTTTTGTTTTTGTTTTTGTTTTTTTAAAGATTTTATTTATTTTTTTGTCCGAGAGAGAGCACCAGTAGGCAGAGTGACAGGCAGCGGTAGAGAGAGAAGCAGGCTCCCTGCTGAGCAAGAAGCCCAACACAGGACTCCATCCCAGGACCCGGGATCATGACCCGAGCTGAAGGCCGCTGCCCAACCGACGGAGCCACCCAGGCATCCCACAAGCAAAGTTTTAACAACATAATACAAAACTAAGGAAAGTAGGATGTATTGAGTGTCTGTTATATGCCAGGTACTTCCACATATATGAACTAACTTAATGCCTTTAATAAACTTTAGTCTGCTGTTTGTAGATAAGCACACTGAAGCTTAGTAACTATCAAATGTCAATCAGCAGACTGAAGCTTAGTAACTGTTGAAAGTCAATCATCCAGCAAGGACATGGGACAGGGTTCAGTCCTACATCTGCTTGAATTCTTATGTGTGTGTTTGGGTTTTTCCCCCACTATTCCCAAAACCTTTTTCATTATAATATAATAGACTTTGCCCCCTACTTAATGTGTTTTACAGCATGAATAAGTGGTTAAAGTAGAATTTGGAGATAAGAGTAGGGACCCTGAAGTCATTAGACATGAGGTATAGTTACCTCCTTTGGTCACTTGCCTTTAATATCTATTGTGAGTGATGGGTAGTTTCCAGACAATGTACTCAATAACTTACCCACTTTGAAGTATATTGTGTGCTTCAAGTATAACATCTGGCTAATTCACCATCATTAAAAAAAAAAAAAGTGGATCATGGACTGATCTTTAGGCTAAGTATGTCTTTCTACTCCCATGTTAAAATATTCTTCTCTACAGTTTAATGATTAAATGTCCTCCAAGCATGAGGCAAGGCTTCTCCAGCTGCCCTAACAGTTTAGCCATTAACTCTCACTTACACTAAAAGAGATAGTTTAAAGCTCTGTCATCTAAAAGTTGTATGCTTATTTCAGTCATGTTGATGGTACTTTGAAAATTTCAAGGGCTTGGTGAGAAGTAGCCTTATACTTCCACAGCAACTGTTTTTTCTGGAAGGTCTAAAACTTCAACAAATTTAAAATGTTTATTGAATCCGGAAAACAATAAAGTCTAATCCCAAAAGGAGAGTGTGGGTTATAGAAAGACCAGTTAATAACTAACATTGTTTTCTTCTAGAATTTTCAAAATATTGATGCATATAGTGGAGAAGATAGTCAGGATTGGAACAAAGAAAATGGGCTCAGTGTCAGAAATCACAAATGTTGTCAGGGCTCCATCATTACTTTTCTATGTGGTATTAGGAAAACATCCTCCTTCCTCACAGTCTGGGTATAATGGCAGCTTTGTATTCTCATAGAAAATATTGCTTAGAGAACAAAGAATAATAATTCTTAAGATCTGATACAAAGTACTATAATAAACATCGTTCCTAGGGGAACTTCATTTGTGTTTTGTTTTTTAACATCTGCTGCAGGTGAACTGTGACCCAGAGATTGAAAGATTTGGCTAAAACCTCACCAGAGTTAGTGATGCAGGCAAATGTAAACTCCACACATGTTGCCTCAATAACACTTGGTGCTTGCTACATAGTCCATTCTTTGTCTTACCAAACAGATTTCATTTCGTTCTTCCAAATGTACTTTCAGTAGATTTATGTCCCTCCTGAGTTCTTCAATCAAAAGTGAGTGGGGGAGGGTTTTAATCCAAGGATTCCATAGAATTAGTTGGTGTATATTTTTCTTTTTCTTTTTTTTTTTTTAAAGATTTTATTTATTTATCAGAGAGAGAGAGCGAGCACAGGCAGACAGAGGCAGAGGGAGAAGCAGGCTCCCTGCTGAGCAAGGAGCCCTATGCGGGACTCGATCCCAGGACGCTGGGATCACGACCTGAGCCGAAGGCAGCCCCAACTGAGCCACCCAGGCGTCCCTGGTGTATATTTTTCTATCTCTTTGCTCTTTGTCAGAATATCAATATCATGAAGCATAATGCGACTCATACACTGTGAGGCAAGTCACCCCACTGTTAGTCATCTGCAGTTCCAGTAATTGCTTTGTTCCTTGTGACATGGATGCTTCCCTGAAAAGATATGGAACCAGTAATTTGTAGCTTTGAAGAAAGATCTTTAGCCAGTTCTCTACTTCACTCTTGAAATGACCTGAAGATTGTTGCTTTATTCCAAGGAACCAACAAGAGATCTCTACCAACATATGGTTGACTTAAATAATTTCTGGTCTCTTTCCTCTATGTTGTGGAGATGAATAGGGCTTGTCAGGAGTTAAAAGAGAAAAATGCCAGGCAAGAACAACTTATTTAGCTTGGTAAATGGAGGGGATAGGAGTAACTTATATATACATTTTAAATATGTAAATACTTATTATCACAGTGAAGGAGGCACATTTTTTACCATATTCACTGACTCTGTTGCAATTTTAATTCAAATTTTTATTTAGCAGGACTAAAATTCTCAAGATATTTTATTAGTAATAGGAAAACTATAATATATTACAGTAATGTTGGGATTTGATAACAAAGATGCAGATGTCTCATGTAAGAGAGCTGCTCCCTGTGCACCCAGTACCCTCCTTGTGTTTTCACTGCAAAAGTTACCCAGAAATTCTTTAGTTAGTGTCATTTTTTTATCATATGAGAAAACAGAGATCAGGAGAGATTAACTGATATACCCAAGACCCTAGTAGGCCGTGTGATCAGCATACACTTGCCTTATCGCTCCAGGAATCTTAACTTTGATGTTAAGATATAAATTTGAATCTTCCCACTTATGGGATCTTGAGCAAGCTATACAACATATTATCACTTCAATTTTCTACATCTTTGAGATTAGCATAATAATAATACCTACCTCATAGACAATGGATTTGTAATGATGTGTAATAAGTGCTTATTGTATAGGATGGGACACCTAAAAAGGGCTTTTTGCCTGGTTGCACTTAAGATTTATCTGTGTCTCTGATTGTCCCAGGCCAACTGAGCTGCTTCATCTAGCTTCTTACTGCACCGAGCACATACAGCCATTTTATTTATTTATTTTTATGATTATTTTTTCTTTCTGCCTTCTCTTTATTTAAAATCAACTCCCCCATATTAGACAATGCCAACAAGTACTTCTCAAAAACAGTTTTGTGTTTTTTTTTAGTACTGTTACTGTGAAATGTCACAAATATTCTACAAAACACTAATTACATAGTCCAATTGGAAAGAACACATCCATAAATCCTCTTTTTTCTTATTTTAAGACCTTTTCTTGATTTACCTCTTTATTATTATTTTTTAAATTTTAGTTAACATATAATGCAATATTAGTTTCTGGAGTAGAATTCAGCCATTCATCATTTACATACAATACCCAGTGTTCATCACAACACATACACATCACCCATCCAGCACATCCCGAACCACCTCCCTCCATCAACCCTCAGTTTGTTTTCTATCATTAAGAATCTCTTGGGGCACCTGGGTGGCTCAGTGGGTTAAGCCGCTGCCTTCGGCTCAGGTCATGATCTCAGGGTCCTGGGATCGAGTCCCGCATCGGGCTCTCTGCTCAGCAGGGAGCCTGCTTCTCTCTCTCTCTCTACCAGCCTCTCCATCTACTTGTGATTTCTCTCTGTCAAATAAATAAATTTAAAAAAATCTTAAAAAAAATAAAAGAATCTCTTATGTGTGGTACCTGGGTGCCTCAGTCAGTTAAGCATCTGCCTTCAGCTCAGGTCATGCTCCCCAGGTCCCAAGGTCCAAATCGAGCCCCATGTCAGACTCCCTGCCTGGTGGGGAGACTACTTCTCCCTCTCCCTCTGCTGCTCCCCCTGTTTGTGCTGTCCCCCCTACTCTCTATCAAATAAATAAATAAAATATTAAAAATTTTTAAAAAAGAGTCTCTTATGGTTTGTTTCCTTCTCTTCTTTTTTTTCCCCCTTCTCATGTATTTGTTTGTTTTCTTTCTTAAATTCCACATATGAGTGAAATCATATGGTATTTGTCTTCCTCTGACTTATTTCACTTAGCATAATACACTGTAACTCAATTAATGTCATTATAAATGTCAGGATTACATTCTTTTTGGGGTACCTGGGTGTCTCAGCTGATTAAGTGTCTGCCTTTAGCTCAGGTCATGATCTCAGGGTCCTGGGGTTCAAGCCCTGTGTTGGTCTCCATGCTCACAGGGAGTCTGCTTCTCCTTGCTCATACTCTCTCTCGTTATCAAATTCTCTCTCAAATAAATAAAATCTTTTAAAAAAAAGGATTACATTCTTTTTGATGACTAATAACCCATTGTATATGTATGTGTATTCCTATATATTTATTATAATTTATATGTATTTATATATGTGTATATTTATATAAACCATATGTTCTTTTCTCATTCAGTCAATGGATATTTCTGTTCTTTCCATTGGTTGGCTATTGTTGATAATGCTGCAGTAACCATTGGGGTGCATGTATTCCTTCAAATCTGTATTTATGTATCCTTTGGGTAAATACCTAGTAGTGCAATTGATGGATCGTAGAGTAGTTGCATTTTTAACTTTTTGAGGAACCTCCATACTATTCTCCAGAGTGGCTCTACCAGTTTGCATTCTCACCAACAGTGTAAGAGGGTTCCCCTTTCTCCACATCCTTGCCAGCGTTTGTTTCTTGTATTGTTAATTTTAGCCATTCTGACAGATATAAGGTGGTATCTCATCATGGTTTTGATTTGTATTTCCCTGATGTTGAGTAATGTTGAGCTTCTTTATGTGTCTTTTAACTATCTCATTGTCTTTTGTCCATTTCTTAAATGGATTTATTTGGCTTTTGGGTGTTGAGTTTGATAAGTTTTTTGTAGATTTTGGATATAGATCCTTTATCATATATGTCATTTGCAAATATCTTCTCCCATTCTACAGGCTGCCTTTTTTTTTTTCTCTAATATTTTATTTATTTATTTGACAGACAGAGATCACAAGTAGGCAGAGAGGCAGAGATAGAGAGAGGAGGAAGCAGGCTCCCTGCTGAGCAGAGAGCCCGATGCGGGGCTCGATTCCAGGACCCTGGGATAATGACCTGAGCCGAAGGCAGAGGTTTAACCCACTGAGCCACCCAGGTGCCCCCCTTCAGTTGTTTTTTATTTGAACATGGACTGTTTTTCCATTTCTTTGTGTCCCCATTAATTTCTTTCATAAGTGTTCCATAGTTTTCAGAGTACAGAATTTTTACCTTGTTAGGTTTTTTCCTAGGTATCTTGTTTTTGGTGGAACTGCAAATGAGATTGATTTCTTGATTTCTTTTTGTGTAGAGAAATGCAACAGATTTCTGCACATTGATTTTATATCCTGCAACTTTGCTGAATTCATATATTAGTTCTAATAATTTTTTGGTGGAGTCTCTCAGGTTTTCTGCATAGAGTATCATGTTGTCTGCAAAGAGGTAAAGTTTGACTTCTTCCTTGCTGATGTGGATGCCTTTTATTTCTTTTCATTGTCTGATTGCTGAAGCTAAGACTTCCAGTACTGTGTTAAATAGTAATGGTGAGTGGACATCCATGAGTTGTTCCTTACCGTAGGGGAAAGTCTCTCAGTTTTTCCCCACTGGGGATGATATTAGCTACAGGTCTTTCCCATATGGCCTTTAGGATGTTGAGGTATATTCCATCTGTCTCTACTTTGTTGAGTTTTTATCAAGAATGGATGCTGTATTTTGTCAAATGCTCTGTCTGCATCTACTGACAGGATCATATTGCTCTTACCCTTTCTTTTGTTAATGTGCTGTATCACATTGATTGGTTTGTGAATACTGAACTACCCCTACAGCCTAGGAATAAATCGCACTTGGTCGTGGTGAATGATCCTTTTAAGGTACTGTTAAATTCAACTTGCTAGTATTTTATTGAAAAATTTTATATCCACTTTCCTCCGGAATATTGGCCTGTACTTTTCCTTTTTAGTGGTGTCTTTGCTTTGGAGTCAAGTTAATGCTGGCTTTGTAGAGTAAGTTTGGAAGTTTTCCTTCCATTTCTCTTTTTTGGAACAGTTTGGGAATAATAGCTATTAACGGTTCTTTAAGTGTCTGATAGAATTCCGCTGGGAAGCCATCTGGTACAGGACTGGTACAGGACTTTTGTTTGTTTGGGGATTTTTGAATACTGATTCAATTTTTTGTTGTTGTTGTTGTTTTTGGTTATGGGTCTGTTCAAATTTTCTATCTATTCATGTTTTAGTTTTGATATTTTGTAAATTTCTAGGAATTTGTCCATTTCCTCCAGATAACCCAGTTTGTTGGCATATAATTTTTTATAGTATTCTCTTATAGTTGTTTGTATTTCTGTGGTGCTGGTTGTGATCTCTCCTCTTTAATTCTTGATTTTATCTATTTGGGTCCTTTCTCTTTTCTTTTTGATAAGTCTGGCTAAGGGATTATCAATTTTATTGTTTCTTTTGAAGAACTAGCTCTTAGTTTAATTGATCTGTTCTACTGTTTTTGTTATTTCTATATTTATTTCTGCGCTGATTTTTATTATTTCTCTTATTCTGGCTTTAGACTTTACTTGCTGGTCCTTTTCTAGCTTCTTTAGGTTCAGGGTTAGGTTGTAAATTTCAGAATTTTCTTTTCTCTTAAGGTAGGCCTATATTGCAAAATACTTCCCTTTTAGGCCTGCCTTTGTTACATCCCAAAGGTTTTGGACCGTTGTGTGTTCATTTTCATTTTCTTCCATGCATACTTTTTAATTTCTTCTTTAATATCCTGGTTAACCCCTTCATTCTTCAGTAGGATATTCTTTAACCTCCGTGTATTTGTGGCCTTTTCAATTTTTTTTTCTTATGGTTGATTTCAAGTTTCATAGCATTGTGGTTTGAAAATATGCATGGTATGATCTTGATCTTTTTGTACCTGTTGAGGGCTGATTTGTGACCCAATATGTGATCTCTTCTGAAGAATGTTCCATGTGCACTCCAAAAGAATGTGTGTTCTGCTGCTTAAAGGATGAAATGTTCTAAATGTATGTTAAGTCCATCTGGTCCAATGTGTTATTAAAAGCTATTGCTCGCTTGTTGATTTTCTACACAGGTGACCTGTCCATTGCTATAAGTGGGGTGTTAAAGTTCCCTAATATTATTGTATTATTATCCATGATTTTCTTTATGTCTGTTATTAATTGATTTATATATTTAGGTACTCCCAAGTTGAGGGCATAAATATGTACAATTGTAAGGTCTTCTTGATGGATAGACACCTTAATTACGATATAATGCCTTTCTTCATCTCTTATTATAGCATTTGTTTTAAAATCTAATTTGTCTGATATAAGTATGGCTATTGGGGCTTTCTTTTGACATCCATTAACATGCTAGATGGTTCTCCATACCCTCATTTTCAATCTACATGTGTATTTAGGTTTAAAATGAGTCTCCTGGAGGCAGTATAGTTGGTTTTTTTTTTTTTTTTTTTTAATCCATTCTGATACCCTATGTCTTTTGATTGGGGCATTCAGTTCATTTACATTCAAAGTGATTATTGAAAGATAAGAATTTTGTGTCATTGTGTTACTTATAGAGTTGGTGTTTCTAGTGATGTTCTCTGGTCCTTTATAGTCTGTTGCTTTTGGTCTTTTTTCGCCACTCAAAGGGTTCCCCTTAATATTTTTTGCAGAGCGGCTTAGTGGTCATGAACTCCATAAGTTTTTGTTTGTCAGGGGAACTCTTTATCTGTCCTTCTGTTCTGAATGACAGTGTTGCTGGATAAAGTATTCTAGGCTGCATATTTTTCCCACTCAGTTTGAACATACCTGCCACTTTCTTCTGGACTGCCAAGTTTCTGTGGACAGATCTGCTGCAAATATGAGCTGTATTCCTTGTGGGTTAAGGACCTTTTTCCCCCCTTGCTGCTTTCAGGATTCTTTCCTGTCTGTGTATTTTATGAATTTGATTATCATACACCTTGGTGATTGGTTGGATTTTGTTGAATATAGTAGGGGTTCTCTGTACTTCTTAGATTTTGATGACTGTATACGTCCCCAGATTAGGGTAGTTTTCAGCTATGATTTGCTCAAATAAACCTCTGCCCCCTTTTCTCTCCATTTTCTGGGACTCCTATGATAAGCAAATGTTATTCTGTTCAAATAAGTTACTGAGTTCCCTAAGTCTACTTTCATGATCCATTGCCTTTGTTTCCCTCTTCTTTTCAGCTTCATTATTTCTGTAATTTTGTTTTCTGTATCACTGATTTGTTCTTCTGCCTCATCCATCCTCATTTAATGGCATTCATTCAAGTTTGCATCTCAGTTATAGCATTTTTAATTTCAGCCTGACTAGATTTTAGCTCTTTATCTCTGCAGTAAGGGGTTTTCTTGTGCCGTCTCTGCTTTTTTCAATCCCAGCTAGTATTCTTATAATTGTTGTTTTAAATTCTAGTTCAGACATCTACCTACATCTATACTGATTAAATCTCTGGCTGTCATTTCTTCCTGTTCTTTCCTTTGGGGTGAATTCCTCTGTCTTGTCATTTTGCAGGGGCCAAAAGCAAAATAAAACAAACTAAAAATTAAAAAACTAACAAAATTTAATTTAATTTAATTTAAAAATACATAAAGGAAGCTAGATCTTAGGTGTGTTTGTTCTCCTTGTTATTAGGCCTGATAAAACAAGGTAGAAAGAAAGAAGAAATTAAAAATTTAAAAATATACATAAAATAAAATAAAAAATTAAAAAAAATTGTTCTTTAAAAAAAAAGCCAAAAGGAATAAGCCCCCCTCCCCCACCCAAAACCCCTAAAAGACACTAAATCCTGTTTCCCCTAGAGCTCAGGCTTTGCAACACTCTGTGATCAATAGACTTGGTGTGGGCAATAGACTTGGTGTGGGCAAGGTATTTGTGCTGATCTTCTGGGGGAGGCCCCTATTTGTCTTGATTCTGAGGTGAGACTTGCCCTAGAGGATGTGTACCTGGACATGGCCTAGTGTAGCAGCTGGACACGGCCTAGTGTAGCAGCTCCATTCTCCACTGGTGGTGCTGTTTAGTTCACTGGGGTAGGTCTAACTGGTGGGAATGGGGAGAAAATGGTTACGCCCTGTTTTCTCTACTGGAGAGTGGGAAGTGTGTGCCACCTTTCTTTAGCAAGTCCTCACAGACTTGCAAACAATGACCCCTCCTGTGTCCCTGATTTCCATCAGATCCCCAGTCTTATCCTTCATATGTCCAAGCTGTCCACCAGCGAAATCATGCAGCACTCCAGTATTTTACCTCAAGCATGGCTGTGTTTCAAAATCCCAAACTTAAGAGACCCCCCAGCCCCCAGAGTGGACCCACACTAATCCTCTGGGGGAGGTTCTCCCTGTACCGTGGCAGGTGTGACTTCTCTCAGAAGGCAGTTGCCTGACCATGCACCAATTCAGAGTTTATGGTAAATCACAACATAACAGCCAGCGCCAGGGTTTGCTGCCCTCAGCCACCATCTTTGTTCCTATACTGGTGAGCAAGACAGCTGAATGGTCCCCATGGGTCCTCAGCCCATGGAGAGGCTGTATCACCTCTCCCAAATGCACTCCAAGCAGGGGAACCCCTTCACCCATGTGATCCTGGGGATCCCCAGGCTGCCCAGTGCTGGGGTTCCACCTTCCTCTTCGACCAGGGCACCTCTCAGTTCCCCAGGTGGTGTGAACCTGTTGATGTCCCAGGCCTCTGAAACTTTAGACTCTGTGTTCCACTATTTGTAGAAAACTGACATTATTGTAACCCTCTCTCTTTTTTCCCCATCAATGATTTGGGGTATACTTTTCTTGTATAGTCCCCTACGTGTGTTTTCACTTTTTTTTTTTTTTTTTTTTTCTCTCTCTCTACTCTTTTACTACTCCCTCCATGTTCATGGTTCACTCCCCTGGGCAGTGACTAGGGCTCTTTTCTCCCACAAATCAACTGTCTGTACTTCCCACCTTGCAAAGGTCATTTTTCCAGTTTTAGACATGCAGCTTTGTTCTCTAAGAATAAAGATTCCAGTAGATTTCTTGGGTGTTCAGAATGATGTGATATTTATCTAGCTGTGTTCAAGGAAAGAGGCACCTGAGGGTCACCCAGTTCCTCCACCATATTACCTCTCTCTCCTAACCATTTTATTTGCCATCCTTTCATATTACCAGTGTCTATGTCCTCAGTATACTACAGGTAGGTGGTCACTTACAGGCAGGGATCATCTTTTTTGTTCTTAGCATGCTGAATAAATAATAGCATTCTGGAGTTGAATGTATGAATGTAGCAATGATGCAATTAATGACTCTCAATTTCAGATACAAATAAATATTTTTGTACATTGGTCAATGGGAAGTGGTATATTTGCCTCTGAGTCCATATTCTTAATATAATTTTATATTGCATTCTTTTTACCTCGCAAGATTGGCACATGGTCAGTAAACCCTTAATTAATGTAGAGTGACTGAATGAAGAAATCAATTAATGCATGGCATTCATAGGCTCCTGTCCCTTGACAGTAACACCAGACAATAAATATTCTTTTTTTAATATTTTAAATTTTTTTCATTATGATAAATGTGCTCTTTAATGCCCATCCCCTATTTCCTCTATCCTCCATCTGCCTGTTCTCTGGTAACTATCAGTTTGTTCTTTATAGATAAGGATCTGTTTCTTGTTTTGTCTCTGTTTCTCTGTCTCTGTCTCTTTTTTCCCCTTTGCTCACTTGTTTTGTTTCTTAAATTCCACATAAGCGTGAGATCATATGATATTTGTCTTTCTGTGACTATTTCACTTAGCATTATACTCTCTAGTTCTATCCATGTCATTGTAAATGGCAAAATGTCATTCTTTTTTTAATGACTGAATAAACCATGCTATATACATATACATATATATATATATATATATAGCAATAATATGCACACACACACATACATACTACATGTTCTTTATACATTCATATATCAATAGGTACTTGGACTGCCTCCATACTTTGGCAATTGTAAATAATGTGGCAGTAAAAAGGGGTGCATGTATCCCTTTGAATTAATGTTTTTGTATTTATTAGGTAAATACATAGTAGCATGATTATTGGGTCATAGGGTAGTTCTCTTTTTAAGTTCTTGAGGATCCCTGTACTGTTTTCCATGTGGCTGTACCAATTAGCATTCCCATCAACAGTGCAAGAGGAATCCTTTTTCTCACATCCTCACCAGGACTTGTTTCTTCTGTTTTTTTATTTTAGCCATTCTGACAAGTGTGAGGTAATAATTTCATCATAGTTTTGATTTGCATTTCTCTCATGATGAGTGATAGTAGACATCTTATCATGTGTCTGTTGGTCATCTGGATGTCTTCTTTGGAGAGATGTCTGTTCATGTCTTATGCCCATTTTTTTAAATTGGATTGTTTAATTTTTGGGTATTGAATTGTGTCAGATTATTATATTTTGGATACTAACCCTTGATCAGCTATGTCATTTGCAAATATCTTTTCCCATTCAGTACGTTGCCTTTTAGTTTTGTTGATTGTTTCATTCACTATGAAGAAACATTATTTTGGGCGCCTGGGTGGCTCAGTGGGTTAAGCCGCTGCCTTCGGCTCAGGTCATGATCTCAGGGTCCTGGGATCGAGTCCCACATCGGGCTCTCTGCTCAGCAGGGAGCCTGCTTCCTCCTCTCTCTCTCTGCCTGCCTCTCTGCCCACTTGTAATCTCTCTCTGTCAAATAAATAAATAAAATCTTTAAAAAAAAAAAAAAAGAAACATTATTTTGATGTAGTCCCAATAGTTTATTTTTGCTTTTATTTCTCTGGCCTCAGGAGACACATTAGAGAAATGTTGCTATGTCCAACTGTGTTCTTTTCAAGGATTTTGTGGTTTTAGGTGTCACATGGGTCTTTAATGCATTTTGAGTTTATTTATTTATTTTTTTGTATAGTGGAAAAATTTTTTATTATTTATTACACAGAATATTTTAATTATTTTTAGTTTTATTATTTAGCATGTGGCTGAACTATTTTGCCGTTACCTTTTTTTGAAAAGACTTTTTCCATTTTATATTCATTCCTCCTTTGTCAAATATTAATTGACCATGTAATTATGGACTTATTTGGGGGTTTTCTGTTCTACTCCATTGATTTGTTTGTCTGCTTTTATGCCAGTACCCTACTGTTTTAATTACTACTACTTGGTAATATAACTTGAAATCTAGAGTTGTGATACCTTCACTTTTGTTTTTCTTTGTCAAAATTGCTTTGGCTATTCAAGGTCTTTTGTAGTTTCATACAAATTTTAGGATTGTCCATTCTAGTTCTGTGAAAAAAATTTTTGGTGTTTTGATAGAGATTACCTCAAATCTGTGGATTGCTTTTGAAAATATAGACATTTTCTATTTGCTCTCCCAATGCAGGAGCATGGAGTGTCTCCATTACTTTGCATTGTTTGCATTGTTTTGAATTTCTTTGCATTGTTTTGCATTGTTTTGCAATTTCTTTGCATTGTTTTGAATTTCTTTGATCAGTGTTTTATAGTTTCTAGAGTACATGTCTTTTACCTCTTTGGTTAAATTTATTCCTAGATATTTTATTGATTTTGGTGCAGTTGTAAATGGGACTGTTTTCTTAATTTCTTTTTCTACTGCTTCACTATTAGTGTATTAGAATGCAACAGATTTCTGTACATTGATTATGTATCCTTCAACTTTACCGAATTCATTCAAGAGTTCTAGTAGTTTTTTGGTAATCTTTAGGGTTTTCTATGTACAGTATTATGTCATCTGCTAATAGTGAGAATTCTATTTCTTCCTTACCAATCTGGATGTCTTGATTTTTTGTTGTTGTTGTTGTTGCCGTATGATTGCTGTAGCTAGGACATTACTATGTTAAATAAAAAGTAGTGTGAGCGGACATCTGCTTGTCTTGTTCCTGACCTTAGGGGAAAATGCTTTCAGATTTTCACCTTTGAGAATGACTGCAGGTTTTTCATATAAGGCCTCTATTATGTTGAGGTTTGTTCCCTCTAGACCTGCTTTGTTGAAGGTTTTTATCATGAATACATCAAATGCTTTTTCTGCATCTATTGAAATGATTATATGGTTTTTATCATTTTTCTTATTGATGTGATGCATCACATTGATTAGTTTTGTAAATATTGAAATAACTTTGCATCCTAGAAATGAATCCCACTTGATTGTGGTGAATGACTTTTTTAAGGTCTTGTTGGATTCAGTTTGCTAATATTTTGTTGAAGATTTTTACATATTTACTCATGAGAAATATTGGCCTGTAGTTTCCTTTTTTGTGGTGTCTTTATCTGGTTTTGGTATCAGGTTGATACCGGCCTCATAGAATGAATTTGGATGTCTTCCTCCTCTTATATTTTTTGGAATAATTTGAGAAGAATAGGAATTAACTCTTTTTTAAATGTTTGGTAGAATTCTCCTGTGAGCCCATCTGCTCCCAAACTTTTGTTTTTGGGGAGTTTTTTTTTATTATTAAATTGATTTATTTATTTTCAGAAAAACAGTATTCATTATTTTTCACCATACCCAGTGCTCCATGCAATCCGTGCCCTCCATAATACCCACCACCTGGTACCCCAACCTCCCACCCTCCCGCCACTTCAAACCCCTCAGATTGTTTTTCAGAGTGCATAGTCTCTCATGATTCACCTCCCCTTCCAATTTCCCCCAATTCCCTTCTCCTCTCTAACTCCCCATGTCCTCCATGCTATTTGTTATGCTCCACAAATAAGTGAAACCATATGATAATTGACTCTCCCTCCTTGACTTATTTCACTCAGCATAATCTCTTCCAGTCCCATCCATGTTACTACAAAAGTTGGGTATTCATCCTTTCTGATGGAGGCATAATACTCCATAGTGTATATGGACCACATCTTCCTTATCCATTTGTCCGTTGAAGGGCATCTTGGTTCTTTCCATAGTTTGGCGACTGTGGTCATTGCTGCTATAAACATTGGGGTACAGATGGCCCTTCTTTTCACGACATCTGTATCTTTGGGGTAAATACCCAGGAGTGCAATTGCACGGTCTTAGGGAAGTTCTATTTTTAATTTCTTGAGGAATCTCCACACTGTTCTCCAAAGAGGCTGTACCAACTTGCATTCCCATCAAAGGCAAAGGAAACAAAAGCAAAAATAAACTTTTGGGACTTCATCAAAATCAAAAGCTTCTGCACAGCAAAGGAAACAGTCAAAAAAACAAAGGAATGGGAGAAGATATTTGCAAATGACAGTACAGACAAAAAGTTGATATCCAGGATCTATAATGAACTCCTCAAACTCAACACACACGAAACAGGCAAACATATCAAAAAATGGGCAGAAGATATGAACAGACACTTCTCCAATCAAGACATACAAATGGCTATCAGACACATGAAAAAATGTTCATCATCACTAGCCCTCAGGGAGATTCAAATTAAAACCACATTGAGATATCACCTTACACCAGTTAGAATGGCCAAAATTAACAAAACAGGAAACAACATGTGTTGGAGAGTATGTGGAGAAAGGGGAACCCTCTTACACTGTTTTTGGGGAGTTTTTTGATTACTGATTCAATTTTATTGCTGATAATTGGTCTGTTCAATTTTTCTATTGCTTCCTGCTTTAGTTTTGGTAGGTTATATGTTTGTTTGAATTTATCCATTTCTTCTAAGTTAGCTAATTTGTTGGCATATAGGTTTTGGTTATATTCTTTTACAATTATTTTTATTTTTGTGGTGTTGGTTGTTATTTCTCCTCTTTCATTAGTGATTTTGTTTGGGTCCTCTCTCTCTTTCTCTCCCTTTTTGACGCATTTTGCTAGAGGTTTTTAAGTTTTGTTGATCTTTTCAGAGGACCATTTCCTGGTTTTGTTGATTTGTTCTGTTGTTTTGGTTGTTGTTTTCTTGAGTGTTTTAGTTTCTATTAGGCAGGAAATATTCTTCAGCAGAAAGAAAAATCTAGAGATTAATCAGTGTATCCTACAAACTGGGTTATTTAGAGAACTTTGGAAAATGGTACATAAAGTTTGAGACAAAATAATTAGGCAACCCTTTGTTTTAAAACATTCAGTTTAATTGTATGTTACTGTAACTATAGTTCTCAATCAATGCATCTTAACTAAAGAAATCTAAGGGGCCAAAATTCCTCTATGAGAAGTATTTTAAAAGGCTTTACAGATTTCAGAGGGCCCTCGGTTATCATCATCCATAGCACCTTTCATATTAATAAAGCTATATTAGAAATATTATTTAAAATTATGTAATCCCATTTTACTTCATCATTGATGATATTGCCAAACAAAACCACAAAAACTCTTATTTAGCATAGGAAATGTGTATGGATTCAGAAATGGAAAGCATCTTTTCCTTTTTTATTTATGGTCCTTGACATACTGTTTGTTCTTTGCTACCACAATTTTGCACGATGGCCAGCAGTGGGTTGAAACAAGCACATTTTCTCTTCACCCTGATGGACTGAACCCCAATTCTTCACATTTTAACCATTTTTAACATACAGTAGCTGCACCAGTCATATTCAAAATAGAAGACTAGTCGGAATTTGAAGAAAATGAGTACATTTAAGAATATGTCTCTGTTGTTAGATGTGCCAACTGGCAATACAACTTTAGAAAATGTGTCTAATTTTCAAAGGTTTCCCATGCAGGAAGATACCCCTGTTGAAAAATGGGGAGGGTTAACACTTTAAGCCATTATCAAGCATTAACATCCCAGCCAAAACTATTTTACCCAGTGCTTTCCATGGTGGGAACATCCAGAGAAGATCAAAACCCTGTAGAAGAGCAAGACATAATAAAAAGCACTGATTAGGACACTACCTAGATAAAAGAGCCTACCAAATGCTGGATGGACAGAGGTGTTGTGAGCACTTGTCTTTCTAGTTTGCAATTATTTGCAACCTGGCCAGATTATCAAGATTGTCCTGGGCTTCTCAGAAGGGGATTGCGTAAGTCGCATCTTAACAATAAACTTTAAAAACACAAAGTCTTCTGTTTTCTAGGCTTAGCCTTTATAGGTTTCTAAATCAGAATTTCAAATTCATCTCCACAGCAAGATAAGAAAAATAAAAGAAATGATGAAGGACTAAGCCAGTCATGTAAGAAACTAAAGATGCTAAGTCTACATGTTCAGAATGAATGGAAATGAGAGAATAAAATCAACTAAACTAAGTAAAACTGGCCAAAAAAACACTTTGTTTTAATAGTTTTAATAGGTATAAAATATTACTTAGTCTAAATTATCTGAATAATTACTTCTCTTTGTTTTTTACTTAATTTGCCAATACTGAAAAGGCCTTAGGATGGGTACACTTAGAGTCTCAATGATCCATTTGGATGTCTTCCTTAATCAAATTTTCTGGATAATTACTCAACTATCCAGCTTCTTTTGGCCTGCAGATACTGCCTTTTTACTCTTCTGGGGCAGAGTTATTATACTGGAGAGATTTTCTGTCAGTTCTGTTCTCATGGAGAGAAAAATAAAAGGTAAAACATAACTACTAGTTTATGGAGACTTTCTTAGAGACTTCTTAGAGCAAACTTGCCTATTAGTTGAAGCTTGTCTTAACTCTCCAAATCAACATTAAACTTTCCATATTGGGACAGCCTAGCTGTGGTCCAGAATGGAGACCACCAAGGGCTCCCTGACAAAGAGAACCATCATGCTCTTCTTTTGTTGAGAGAGGTGTGCAAGCTGAGGACAGGAACTGGATAGTTCTTCCTCCCTTCAATAAAGGGAACTTTTTGGACGGGACACAGGATAAGTTTTAAGAGAAAATCAAGTTCTTGGAGTGATTGAGTAACTCTGGCCAGAGAGATATTGCAGTAACTCTGAGAACAGAGATATTTAGGAAATATTTGTTGTTGTTACACCAACACTTATGCAAGACATCCATTTCTCTAGAAGGTGCCATGGTCTTGGAACTCTGCTAGTATGGAAGCACTGAAGACTGCTGTAGCACGAGCACAATGTAGCAGAGGAGCTGCCATTTAGAGAGGTGGTAATAACTGGGGTGCTTTAGTTTTGATTTAGTCCTCTTCTCAGCCATTGTCACCTCCTCTGTCTGCCCCATTAAAAACCCATATTTTCTTCATCTTCTTAGCACCATCATGTTTTGCATACTTATTTTCAAGACTGTAAATAGCCAGTGGATTTTTGGCAAAATGAATCTCCTAATAGACAAAGACACCATACTTTGTACATAAACTTCACTTACATGGAGTTTATGGAGTTGTGTTTTCCAGGTTGAAGTCTACAAGAATTAAGTGCTCAATAAAAGTGGCTTAATGTTGCCTTATTTATATGTCTTTGATTGGCTACAAGAGGCTTCAGCTCCTCCTCATTTGTCAGAACCACTATGAAATCCATGCAGATCACTTACTACATTATTCCAAATGACACAGTTCTCAAGGTCATGAGGTGAGCAGTGCTCCCTGGAGTTACCACTGACTGTAAAATGTACTAGCCCTGTATTTCTGGAAGTAAATGACACCAAGGCAATTATTGGAAAGTAATAACCTCAACCTCCTAGTTTCTTAATATATCATTTGGATTCCCTTGAGGCTTCATTAATATATAAGATTCCCTGTTTCTTTTCAAGATGTTCCATCTATATGTAAGACCCTAGAACAGTGGTATCTGAAACAAGGCACTTGTATGACAGCAAATACACATGATTATCAGGAGGGATGCAGAAAATAGAACCTATTCTTATAATCATTTCAGCTGGCAAAAGAAGGAAAATAAGCTTTACAAATATTTATTATACAAATTGCCACTTATTCCTTTAGTCTGTCCATATAGCAGATGGTCACATGTCATATAGAATGGGTGATGTGTCCTGAGGGAAAAACGGTATTCTGCAACTCAGCAGGGATGATGGTGACCTCCTCAGTGCTTTACCTTTACTACCTTTCATCATACTGTGAAGGATTATGGTTATGTGGTTTTAGAGATTTTGTTTTTGATTATTAATTAAATTAAGTTCCACCAAAAAAGTAGCCACAGACTGAAGATATTATCAGTAACACGTGTACTAACTGAAATCTCCATGCCTATTTAATAATCTTCTTCAGATATATACAAAGGAATAACAGGAGGAAGTTAATGAAATATAATTTTAAAAATGGGTCCAAACTTTAAAATTATCAATGACTATTGAAAATATGGATTCATTTCTAGTATCTTTAACAAAGGACCTATAACTGATCATAAATATATGAAAACAAAGAATCTATGAGAAGAAATCAAATCTCTATAATTTTTCAACAATATTTTAAATAAAATCCTTTACAGAATATCTTTTGAAGTACTAATAACAATAATAAATAAATGAATAAATAAATACATGCAAATAAATATGCATATATTAGACCTACATGTTTATAAACGTTTTAAAATATTCCATTTTGCTTTCAAACCAAACTTAAATTCTCTCTCCCTTATGTGTGATAAAACATATTTGACAAACATTATCTGAACTACTTTTAATCCAGGTTACCCCTCTATAATAATGTTCTGTTATGACTTTTTAATCTTGCACATTAAGGACTTTTCATTAAAGTGAGCTCAGGTTAGCATTTTTTAACCTGCTCTAAAATGTTAACATGAGCCACAGTGGGCTACCAGCTCAATAATCTTCCAATTGTCCCAAGCTCCAAATGGCCCATCGAGGCTCTATTTGTTCCAGTCTATTGGTTAAGTATGTATTTGCGTGGTTTTTAAAAACATTTAGTTATTTACCTAAGAGCCTGAACAGCTGGTCTACTAGGTAAAGGCATTAGGAGACAGTTAATGTTATACCCATTCGATTTAAGTACATTTTTTATAATGAAAAAATTTAAAAAGCAAAATCTCTTCCCTTTAGTTCCATTTTCCTCTATTGTATAAACATAAATTGTAGCACATGCTCTGCATAGTAAAGTCTGTTCTAAGACGTTCTATAGAAAATCATATTTGCTCATGCTGTGGGTCAGTGACCATATCCAAAGTATAAGATTGCAATATTTCACTATTTTTTTTCTTTTGATATCTAAAGTAGTTATACCATATTATAAAGTCATTCCAAAGCTATAGGCACTACTTTTTGAGTTCAGTATGTTTAATTGCTTTTTTATATATACTGATAAAACTAAGACAATCTAATAACAAATATGAATTTTATATATTTAATGTGCTCAGCCAAGATATTCACTATAGATCTCTATTCCTCCAGCCATCGTTTTTCAAACTCCTGAAAGAATTTAGATTTTTATGTTAATGCATACACACACCTTTGCACAAACTTAGCACTGCGTATTCTAAAGACATGTTGTTGAACTAATTTTGGAATATCATCAAAAAAAAAAAAAAAAAAACCACACACACACACACAAAAACCAGGAGGAACCAGTCCCCGAACAAAGTATTCCTTCAGGACCTACATACCATGTAAGTAAACTACATACCATGATAAAAATGCTTTAGTTATGCTGAAAGAATAATAATAAATGGGTATATAATAGTCTAGGTTTAAACAACTCTGATTTTATGCTCCTTCAAAAGCCAAATAAGTATTTTCTATATGTTATTTCATCTCCTTAAATGTAAACTTCTTGTAGGCAGTGACAATTCTTTTAGCTCATCCTAAACATTTTATTGGTCAAGGTTAAGGGCACAACATATTCTTGTACTAATGTTTAAAAGTTATAAATAAGGGGCGACTGGGTGGCTCAGTGGGTTAAAACCTCTGCCTTCGGCTCAAGTCATGATTCCAGGGCCCTGGGATCAAGCCCTGCATCAGGATCTCTGCTCAGCAGGGAGCCTAATTCTTCTCCCACTATCTCTGCTTGCCTGTCTGCCCACTTGTGATCTCTGTCTGTCAAATAAATAAATAAAATCTTAAAAAAAAAAAAAAGAAGTTATAGATAAGACTAATGAAATATTTAATAAATTTTTATAACTTACCTTTACAAATATACTTTCATAACAACCGAGAAGGCTAAGTAGGACTTAAAATTCTGATTCCTCAGAGTTCTGTCTAAACATGTATGTGTAGGGAAAGTAGGTTTCTCATCTCACCTACCTTTTCTTCTCATCCTCAGTCTCGTGCTGAAAGAGAACCTCCCAGTCTGCATGCCTCCCCTCTTAGAAACTTTCTTCTTAAATGTCCCTACCCTTCAGGTCTAGAGATTTGTACACCAAAGATGCTATCCATCCCCTGAGAACAGCCTTGGGAGAAAGCCCATGCAGTCCCCAGAAGTGGACGTAGGGCCATTTAGATAGGGAATTCCAGGGTCTCCAGAATCCAAGGCGGGGTCTAGATGGGCATGTCAGTCTAGGCTGTTGGAGTTCCTGTCCTTGCCCAGGTCTTTGCTATTTAAAGTCTTTACTATTTATTCATATTCCTCATGGAACTTAGTATAGAGTCTTGTAAAGTACTGCTTAGTAGATATGGGTTGATTGATGGTTAATTGGTTAACATTAAGTGAATTTTATAGTTTATTTATTCACCATAACCACCACTCTGGAAAATGAAACCCATGAGATAAATATTGTATTGATTAACCTCTCTGCAATCATCTAATAAAACAAATAATTCACTTTATCTCATTGCTACATGTTAGCCTAAAATCACAATTTCTTTTTAGAATAGGCTTGAAATTTTCATGCAGTAAGTATAGAAACAACTCAAAATCTCCTGAATTTCAAGTTTGTATCTTGCTAGACTCTTAGTATATTGGTAATACTTAGTATATTGATAATACTGACCACTTAGTTGTCCAGAAGAATCATAGTGGCCCCATCAGTCAGTGCCTGATGGTGTCTCTGAAGTAGCAGTTACCATATTGATTGTAATGCCAGTGTTTTTACATCTCTTTATAAAGATGACTGCTAAAAAGATAAAAGTATCCTTTAGACCATGAATTTTTAAAGTTACTGAATTTCATCATATGTTTAAGAAGAAAAAAGAAAATTTCAAACTTGATCATCTTTTCTCTGTTTAGTCTAGCAGCTGCCTTGGACATTTTGCAAAAACATTTTTAAAAATATGATTTGCAATTTTAGACACTGGATCTTTCCTATGAGAATCACAAACAGTTTTTGAGTTCGATTCTCTGTGCTCCAGCTTTTACTCAATCTTGGTCAAAGCCCAGGATGAGAGAGGGAGATGTGTGAAAACGAAAACTCAGACTCCTCTTCTGAAAAGTTAAAATGAATAAATCCAACAGCAAAAGTATGTCAATTTGAATTTAATGTCTTTAAGTCAATAGTTGCATTTTAATGTTTCAAATGATTAACGCATTATAGACAAGTCATGGATAAATAAATTAAAGCTTATTAATATCATTTCTAGGAATCCCAACTAATTAGCAACCGCATGCATGGTGAATTCTAATTCTGTTTACATTTGTATTTCTAAGTCTGGTACTAAGGCACAGGACAAATCAATGAACCACTAATGCAAACTATAGATTGCCTTAAAGATGCCATATAGAGAACTAAACTATCACCAGAAGTGATTTAAACAGAATGCAGAATGGGTACTTACAAGTTAGAAATAAAACATAAATAGATGAAGTGAGAGGAAAACAACAATATTTAATTGTTGTTGTAGGTCAGCTAGGTTGCATTAGTTTTTCTTTGCAGCAAGTTGTTATGCTTCAACTTGATGCTTCAACAAGATGCACAATGACTATGTCAATGTATCTAACGAAGATGTCCAGTATAATAGCATTTAAGTAAAAACTCAAATTTTGATTAGAGTATCAGTATTCTACTTGAGCCTCATACCTGTGAGAAATTGAAAACTTGTATGATTTTTTTGAAGATTTTATCTATTTGAGAGAGAGAGAGAGAAAGGGGGAAAGGAGAAACAGACTCCCTGCTGAGCAGGGACTGGGCTTGATCCCAGGACCCTGAGGTCATGACCTGAGCCAAAGGCGGATGCTGAACTGACTGAGCCATGCAGGTGCCCCAAAACTTATATAGTTTTAAATAGTTGTATGTTCTAATGTATTTAATACTGTCACCTCTTCTTTCTACATAGCAGTTTGTTTGTTGTTTTTTTTTTTTTGGTTTTTGAAGTAGAAGTATGTATAAATGTGATACATTTGTCATCTGTTTTTCTTTACTAAAGAGTATTAACGTTCATTTCATATGTAACATTAAGTCTCTTGTGCAATGCAAAGTAAAATTTCTTACAGTTGAAAAAAAGCAGTCATTCTCAGACCTTTTAAAAAATGTCAAAGTGCTGTTGCTTTCAGAGGTTTTATTGGCACATGTCATTTCTCCCTTTTTTGTGGCTTTGCGTGCATCTCCCTTTCCCCACCATCCTCTGCAAAAGAACAATAGCTAAAGGATTTCCTACAATCCCTGACTACTGAGAGACACATTCCTTTCTTTCTTTTTCCTATCATCTCAAGAAGCTCAAACATTTGACCATGTTCACACATTTCCCCAGGGATGCCACAAGAAGCAGGAGGATGAGGTGGTTTTGTCTTTGTTGCTGCAAGTGTGGCAAATCCCTTTCTGGCAAAGAAAATGAGTGGAAAGGTAAGTGAAATGTCAGGATAACTTGCTACTTAACTCAGGTCATCTGTTGAGAGAGAAAAAGAGAGAGAGGGAGAAAGAGATGGAGGGAAACTGTACATATTCATAAGCTTTGAGCCTTTCCTGAGGTTTATATAAATCCACATGTAGTCATTCCATTGCTTGGTTAACGCTGTTAATGATAATTTGCATTTTCTGCCTGTGAAAGAAACAACTCAGCCTTTATTTGGCTACTATAGGGCATATATTTTTTAAGTTTTCCAGGTCATAGAGAGTTCAGGTGGTAGAGCTGAAAGTGGACCTCACTTGATCTGGAGTCAAGACTGACTCTTCATCTGCCTTTGACTTATCTGCATATAAGTTGGTGGTCCCTCATCTAGATGACATAATATGGTTTCAGAAGAGAGCAAGGCATGCAACACTGTACTCCAGCTCAATTCTATTATCATAAACGTGTCCTTTGGAATGAAAAAAACCTTAACTTAAAGAACTATCTGCTGAGGTGCTTTCAAAAGTGTCCTCTTCTCAACATTGTTTCTAGGAAACACTCATTTACTTCAAGCTCTAAGTAATTTGATTATTCATTCTCTGGATACAATTTTTCTTTCATGTATATGACTTTCTAGTATTAAAATTAAGCAAATGAAGCACACTGTTACATTTTCTCTACATAAATCAGCAAAGAATGAAGTTCCACATATAGTCATGGGCATAGGTAAATTAGGTGGAGACAGTGAGATGGTATTTCTGGTTTAATCAAAGGTCTTATTGGCCAAAATTTCTCTACCCATAGATATCCAAAATGCATATTATTAAACTTTGGGTTGTGACACTATCTGGAAAAGGCAAATCGTATTAAAATGTTATCTCGTTACTCAGCAATTAACGTTACTGCCTTCAACACCTGTGAGCCAATTAACGTGGATACATTAAAATATGGATCTTTATCTAGGATAACCAATAAAAGGAAGGAAGTTGAGTCTGCCTACTCCACACTGGACATATTGAGAGACCCAGAGCACATCAGCCAGAGTGCAGGGAAAATCTTGAGGTGAATAGAAGTGGTAGGAGAGGGGGAGATCAGAAGGATAGCATTAGAGGGAACCATCTTGCTTTTTCTGGGGGAGTGAAGGTGACTCATCTTTCCAGGAGTTCTGGGCTTAGAAGTGACCTCAGTTGTAGGTCCATAACTATGGGAATTGGGACAGTACTGCTTGAGGGACCTTCCTTTTCTGAGGGTAGACACAATAGAATCACCATCTATAGCAAAAGAGGTGCCAAGGGCCCAGAGGCAATAGCAGCATCATGGAAAGCTCATGGAGATGAGGCACTCAATAATGTGGATGTAGAAATTAAAGAATATTAGGAAAAAAAAATATTGAACATTCTTCTATACTCAGTACTCTATTGGGGAACAAATAGAACCTAGAATGGGCAGAGCTTAGACTTAAGCAATTGTATCAAGGTGGATCTCTCCATACAAAAAAATAACTTTAGAAGAGGCTTAGGATGTACTAGCATTCACGGAGAATTGGATACAATTATTCTCTGGTTAAAGCTTACATTCTAATAGATGAGACAGACAAATAGCAAACACACATGGATAACTTTCCACCCCTACACACAATATTAAAAAAAGGAGTGCAGATGGGGGTGGGAAGAGATAGAGAATAATAGAAAAATTATTTTGGATGGGGCTGTCTAGAAAAGTTTCACTGAGGAGTTGACAAGTTAAAAACCAAAGAAGGAATTGACAAGTTAAGAACCAGCTGAGGAGTTGACAAGTTAAAAACCAAACATAGGGAGGATTCCTCTGCATTCCTGAGTTGCAGTGAGCTTGACAGAGAGAGGAATGGGAAGAGTGAGACATTGAAAGAGCAACAGGGGAGAGCGTGCATACTTTAGGCAAGGTTGAAGAAAGGTATAGGGAGGGCCACAGCACTAGGTAAAAGGCTTGGAGTCACAGTAAATACAGTCACGCAGCTATTAAAGGGGTGTGACAAAATCAAATTTACATTTCGAAATCAATACTTTTGTGAGAATCCAGGGCAGAGTAAGGAAGGAGAGAGGGGCCAGTTAGAGCCATTGTCATCCCAGGGAGATGACATTCACAGGACGAATGTGGTCTAAGTGGGCACAGGACTGGCTGATAGGATAGATGTTTATAAATAAACCAAAGTGGGGGGTACAGAGAATGAAGAAACAGGCAGAAGAGGTTTGGGGGAAATTATGAGTTTATACATGTTTAGATAGAAGTGTAAGCTAGGCAGTTGCGTATAGAATTTGGGAGGGAAGAGTAGTAAAAATGATCTTAGACGTTTGCGTGCTTAAGTCCCTTTGAAGTGTTTTCTGTATGCCTGTGCCCTTGAAGAAGCAGCTTTTCCTGGCACTGTTACTCATTCACACGTTCATTCATTCATTCGTTCATTCATTCCATAAAGAAGAACTATCATTCAAAGCACTGAGCCAGGTGCTGTGAGGGTATGAAAATGAGTAATGTGTGCTTAGAGGGTAGGCTACACATGCAGAGAGAGCATGTCTGGCTCCAGAACCTGCGTGGGCTTCGGAATCGCATGGTACTGGTGCAACATTACTTTGTCCATTAACTGGGCTTGGGCCATGTGCTTAACTGCATGTCTCCTATCTCTAAAAGGAAGGACTCAAGACACTTAGTTCATGGCCCTTTGGGAAATATTAATGTGGCAAACTTGAGAGGATAGTAACCAACATATAGTTTTTAGTAAACCACAGTTAGTGTTGTTTGTAGTAATAGGCTGTGACAAGTAAGTATATATATATTGGTAAACAGGACATAGTCCCGAAGAGAAAAGACCAGGATGCCAAAGAATCTTCAAACAAAGCATGTCAAAGAACCCAAAATAGACTAGATGTTCAGCTTTGAGGAAGGCTTTCAGGGATATTTTGTGACTGCATTAAGTGAAATTCTGATACAAAAAAGATTAGGTGCTCTCATTTTGAAAGCAAAATTAACCTGGATGGTTTTCCTTACTGATTCGTGAATTCCATAGTAGGACAGTGTTCAAGCTCAGTCTAAATGATCTTTAACTGAAGGGGAAGTAGAGGGCCGAATACTCATATAAGGGGAGGCTGAAAAGGATGACCTCCTGGTTCTTTTACATTAATCCTGGTGCCACTTCTTTCAAGGAATTTATAATCTTTTGGAGTACTTAAGACATAGAAGAAATGTACTGTCTTACAAACCAGCAAGGGGTATGGTGTTTCAGAAAATTTTCTTTCAAATGCAGCAAAACTCTTTTTTTCAAAGAATTCTTTAAAAAAATCAATATGTTAAATGTGAGCCCTTTTGGTAAAGTCTGGCCCATGCCAGATATTTAGTCATATTTAAATAGTGATTTAACTTTCCATGTTTTAATATTGTCTTCTTGACTAGATTTTTATATCCAGGAAACTTAAATGGACAATTCAGTCAGCCAAGTTCTTTGAATTTAATATTTGGGTATGTCACCTGACAAAACAATATTTGCCCCTCCAGTTCCTAAAGCATATTCTTGAAAGTGCATCATCATAATTTTATAGCCATGATAATGACTTACGAAGTTAATAGAAAATAACGTTGACATTGAGATAATTCAGATATATACCCCTCACTTTGTGTTTAGTTACAGACTGACTACAGAAATGAATCAAATTGGGGTATGTTTTTAACACAGATACAAGCTCTGAACTAAACTCTCTGTCAGTTTTGTGGAAGGTTTTCCCAATTCCATGCTGCAACAAATTACAAGAGGACCAACTTATAATGAAGTCCCAGTGCTGCCTTCTCTTGTCCTCTAGGAATTCAGATCCTGGGCAGAGGCCATTATCTTCTTGAACTATCACCCAACATTCAGAATGGAAGGTTCAGGGCACATGAATAATGCCACTTGAGGCGGGGAATACCTGTGTGTTCCCAAGCTTACCAATTCCCATATGTCTGCCTATCTACCGGTGGTGGCAGGGCTACAGCAAGAAGCCAATTATTTTTTTTTTTTTTTTTAAAGATTTTATTTATTTATTTGACAGAGAGAAATCACAAGTAGATGGAGAGGCAGGCAGAGAGAGAGAGGGAAGCAGGCTCCCTGCTGAGCAGAGAGCCCGATGCGGGACTCGATCCCAGGACCCTGAGATCATGACCTGAGCCGAAGGCAGCGGCTTAACCCACTGAGCCACCCAGGCGCCCGAGAAGCCAATTATTTAAGAAAGTTTTGTTTTGCAGTAAGACAGGTTCTCTGACTGCTGCACATTAATTTCTGGCTCTAGATATCATGGCCACCTGGTTAGTTTTGCCTGCACATGTCAGCCCACAACAAAACAACTCTAATCTACAACTCTATCACTACTAAGCAGAAAAGAGATTAAGGCTCCTGTTGGACCTGACTGGAGAGTAATTATGATTTAGCCTACTGGAAGTCTTCCTACGAGGACCATTTGACCTGCTTCCATGTTTCAGAAAGAAGCTTCTTCTATTAGGAGCTCGAGCAATGGACAGACCTCACTCACAAGATCCCTGTGGGATCTTGATGGTCCAAAAGAAAGGGTCTCTGCTCAAATATCATCCTAGAAAGAATGCTCCTAGGGAAGAGGATGCAGTCTTGGAATCCTGGAAAAGTAGAAATATAGCTAGTTTGAAAATATTATTAATGTATAAATGTCCCAACTTGCTTTTAACCACTGAATTTATCAGGCTCCCCTGATAACCGAAAGTACACTGGTGATTTCAACAGTAGAAAGTAATGTCACGAGTCAGTTAGAGAAGCGTAGAGATGACAAAGATAAGAAGGAATCCCTGCAGTGACTTGGAAGTAGATATTACAGGAAGCAACTTCCGCTCCTGGCCCCAGGAAAAGAATTTGGAGTCATTAGACAATTGGAGGAAGGCACAGAGCTGGAACCAGGCTTCCGAGGAGGGAACACTGACCAGCTGCTGCCTCAGAAGCTGGGAGGAGGGTCCCTGTAAGGTTGGGACATAGTTCTCTGAAGAGGCACCATGGGACTGGTCCTGGGAGGGGAGATAAAATTTCTCAGGTTGGATTCATCTGCTGTTTGGAACCAAACAGAACTACCAGAGTTAAGAAGCATCTATGAACAAAAATACGTTTAAGAGCCTCTTCCTCCTCCAGCCTTTATGTTCCCCTCTGGGTATCACTTGGGAGAATAAGAAGATGCGTTTAGAGCTGAGAGACAATGGTCTAATAACCAGCATAGTTGCAGTGTTAAATTTACCTGACACTTCATTTGGTTGTCTTCGGACATGGGTACTTCACCCTATCAATAAGGAAAATAAGGCAGAGAAATGTAATGTGACTGGGATTTCAAACGTGAGCCCCAATCCCCGAACACCAGCCTATAGCTCTTTCCTCTCTGGCAAACATTTTTTGAGGAGAGTCTTTTTCAGGGGGAATTAATGTGATAATGTTCAAGACGAAACAGTCGTCTGAAACAGAGACATCTGCATTTTGTAAGCAGATGTCAAGTCCTCAAAGCCTTCTGCCTCTTACAGGACCTCGGTGCTCATTAATCTAGTGCCTCCCATCCTGTTAACAGTCAGTAAAAACTTGCTTTCTCTTTTGAGAAATTTAAAAAAATCAACGATTCTGAAGTAATCATCAATGTGCTTTCATACATGTCACCGTTTGCATTGTTGAGGCAGGAGAGCTGAGAGCTAGCTTCCTGCCCAGTCAGTTTGATAAGTAGGGAACTTGGGTCTCTAACATACTGGCCGCTTACATGAATCACTTAAAAAGTACATGAGAAGGAGATGGTGAGTAAATAGCCTATCAGAGGATCAATCCATACATTTAGTTCTCATGCCATTGTACTAAAATTATTCTTTTGTTTTTGACATTCTATTTAAAAAGTCTATTAAATCATAATGTTCAAAGTAGAAAAAATATCCCTCTGTGCTCTTGCGTAAAGTATAGAAAAGTACAAAAGGTGTTTAGGATGTCTGACTGGATTTTCTTTTTTCCATTGTGGTAGAAAACTATATCCAAAAAAGTTTAGAGATACTGAAGAGAACTTTCTGGAAACAAAAGAGACATATTGGAAAAAAAGCATATGGATCCAATAACAAGGGCAGTAGTGTTCTAAAATTTGTTTGTCCTTTCCTTCAGCTTATACTATTTACATATTCACTAATTTTACAATGGAGACCTCTTGAACATATCAATAGGTCGATAAACTTATGATGTTAATGGGGCCATCTTTAACTCGGTCTTGATGGGAGGGGTTCTGTGGATGGTGTATTATATTGCTATAAAAGTACTAAAAAGATTTGTAAATATTGATTGAGACTTTTAGCATGCCAGTCAGTCAAACAGAAAAGGTAGTGTTGCAGACTTGGGTACAGCCTGAATCCATTCAAAGAATTAAATGAGAAAAGCTTTTTGGTTTCCTGAGATTCAAACCATCTCTTGCCGTTTTCTTTCCCTTCTTGTGCTCCACAAGGTGCTGTTTCCCATCTCTGGACCATTCCACCCTTTCTCTTCTACCTGGAATGTCCCCATCGACACTCTTCCCCAAATGTACCCTTTTTCGAAGGCCCACTGTAGCCCAGTTCGTTTACCTTATGTTCTCCCACATAATCCACTGTTTATCATAAATCATTAGTCTCTCCCTTCTTAGCAGTCCTTAGGAATGATACACTTTGCCAATCATTGATCCTGTTACCTCAAGGCTATTTAATATACCTTGCTCCTGGACTATGAGCTCCTCAGGCAAGGTTTTCATCTTATCTTTACCATCCGTCCACCTCTCACTGCACCAGCTGAGAGTAAACCGCAGGACTATTCTAATGCTTCCTTGCTTGGATACAGCAATTTCCAATTTCCAAAGCACTCTTACAGATATTTTTCTGAATAATGTGGGAACCATGGGAGCTAGATAATGTCATTTCCTTATAATTAAAGACAGTGAGACTCTGATTGGTTAAGGAGATGTCTTCTGGCGAAAGTCAGCAAATGAAGAGCTAAGACTAGATACTAGAGTCTCCAAAAATAAGTTCAAAGGTCTTTTGGTTACAAATGTTAAGGTATTTTTCTCCATGCATTATCCTAGGATAAATTCAAAATAAAAAGGGTGGGGGGAGTAAAACAAGGCTGTAATTATTCTCTAAGTGTGTTTTATATATTTATTTTACCAAAATATTCTAGATTATTTTGTTTAAAGTTCAGATGACCGAGGCCCCACTGCAACTTGATGAATCAGATCTCTTGGTGCAACCTAAGAATCAAACTATATTTCAGAATTTACTGATACAGAAAACTGAGCAATTGAGGCAAACTGGGTGGTTATACTTTGTTACCTTATGAGTTCAAAGAGTGAAAGAACACATTCCTTTGCAACTCTATCACTTAGAACAAACTCTGAATTTTTAGTTTCCTAATATTCTGTCTCCTTCATCACTTGCAGTGTCACTTTCATGGAGTGGATATAAAATAGGTATAAAACCTCCATAAAACATCCATCAATACATTTAACTGTAGCTGTCAACCCCTGGGGTATGTTTAAAGGTGAGAGGTTGGGACAGAAAGCCATAGGTAGCAGAACATTATATTTTGCCAGCACCATTGACAGGCAAAGATCCTTTCATTTTTAGAGCACGTACTCATTTTTAATGGAGACTGCTCTCTTGTTTTCTCTTAGTCTACATGTGTGCAAAGGCAATCTGGAACAAAACTAGCAACGTTTTGAGACATGAGTAGTTTCCTCTTCGAGAACAACTTCAGAGAGAAATCTTTGCCACGATTGTGGATGTTTGAAGTGTGGTCTTTGACTGGAAGTAGATTGAGCGTGCTGGGATGGAATACGTGTAGAATGAAGACAGCTCAGGGTATACGAGGCAAAGGGAAAACAACATCAGGAGAGAGAAAGACCAAGGCTGTAACAGGGGTCTTTGTGCATCTTGAGTATCTCAGCATAGTTAATTCATCAACAACGCCAGCCCTCCCTGTGAATGCCTTTGCACTCTCTGTTATGCCATCTTTCTTTATATCTGTATGTAAATACAGATATACATGCGTGCATGTCATTGTATTCTTTATTTCAAAAGTTATAATTTATTCAACAACCATTAACTGAGTGCCTTTAGAGAACCCACAAATACACTATTTCCTTCATGTCTGGCCCATTCTCTTTCACTTATTCCCCCTTTCCTGTTTTGTTTGAGTCATATGGCATGCTGTATGGACTAAAGCGGGTTATATTGGACTTAATAACTCATTCTAGCTCCAGCCATGTGTACAGTGCTTATTATTTGGGAGGGTTCCACCCACTAACAGCTCTGGCTTCAGAATATATTGTTTTCAGAGCTCTTCTGACATCACTCAGGCGTGCCAATTGTACACAAACAAATATGTCTGGGCTTGATAAGGCTAAATTGCATATAAGCTCAAGCTCTTCTTTGCTATTATGTTTAAACAAAAATAACCATGTTATTTCCAGATCCAGTCAGACCACAAGAAAAGCTACCAGCTCTTGCCAAATATCAAAGGATAGATTGGTAAGAACAGAGGGGAAAAAGACAAAACTTATTTTCTTTCTTAGAACAAGTAAAGCAAACAGTCCAATTGGAAGGCTAGAGGCATTGTTTGATGGACTGGCCTGGGGCTGAAGCCAGCTTCCCCATTCCTTTATCCCCTCTAGTCAGAAAGCGGCATTTTCTAAAACAGGCAATACTCGCTGTATTAGTCAGGGTTCTCCAGAGAAACAGAACCACTGGTATCACACACACACATACACACTCACACACTCACACACTCACACATATTTGTATATTACAATGCACACATACATACTTACATATAGGTGTGTGTGTGTGTGTGTGTGTGTGTGTATAAAGAGAGAAATAGGTCCATTATTGAGGAATTGTCTCACACGAGTATAGAAGCTGAAAAGTCCTTCAGATCTGCATTCAGGAAATTAAAGATCCAAGCAACCTGAAGGTGTAGTTCTAGTTTGCGTTTGAAGGCCTGAGGACCAGGAAAGCCAGTGATGGATGTTCCAGTCTATAAACTAGCAGGCTTGAGATCCAAGAAGAACCAATATTTCTGTCTGAGCTCAAAGGCCAGAGAAGAGCAATGTACCGGTTCAATCAGTCAGGTGGGAAAAGTTCCTTCTTATTCAGACTCTTTGCTCTATTCACGTCTTCATTTGGTTGGATAAGGCCCACTCCAAATGGAAGGCAATTTACCTTACTTTGCCTGTTGATTCAGATGATCTAGAAACACACTCACGTACAAACCCAGAATAATATTGGCCAAATGTTTGGGCTTCCGTGGCCCAGTCAGGTTGACATACAAAATTAACCGTCACACTGACCTTGAATTTAAGACTTCAGCAGACTGGAGACTTGAAGGCCATGGAGTCTAAACCCCTACTTAAGACAGGTATCCCTTCCTCCGCCTCCACCGTTGTCATCCAGATTCTACATGTGCATCTCAAATTATACTTCCTGGGTGGCCCACTCTGTTGTTGGAGATGTAGACTGAAACATTTATTTGTATCTGACCTAGTCACTTCATATGCCTACATGAAGTGACTGTGATCGAGTCCTTCCTCAGCTTGGAATTCTTCCTTAAGTAGGTCTTTCCCTTTGAGTCTTCTCGTGTGTTGTCGGACATATACCAAGTCTTCTGCTCCCAGGAAGTTCACTTCTGTAAGAAGGGGCTAGCAACCATAGAACAGAGAAAAGATAGTAAATGTGCCAATATGTACAAACAGCTCATGGAGGAGGATGGGAGGCATAAGGATCAGCGTTCCTACACCTAGTTCTTGCTATAAGCAAACTGACTACAACTAATCAATCATGCCATGGACTAGCACCCTGGGTGTTTCTTATATTGCACTAGATGCTATACAGAAATATGAACTCTGAACCTGTATGATTACGACATAGATGGAGGAGAGGTAGAGAAAGGGCATGTTACAAATGCAGCAAAATGTACCAAGCAATATTTGAAAAACAGTCAGTGGGTGGTCAGACTGACCAAGCTCAGAGGAGGACGTATTCATTGGAGGCAGGTGGCTGCGAAGGGCTTTGTGTTTTGGATGGGTATTGTTTATCTTCTTCTGAAGGGAAGGAAAGAGTTCCTGGGAAAAGGAAGGGGTCTCTGTAAAGGAAGGAAGGTGGGAATGAGCATTTCTATTCAGGAATTGTTGGTTGAGTGGTCATACCACTGAGATGCCAGCTCCTGAGCTTTCTAAGGTAAATTACTCACAATTAGAAAATGCCTTAGGCCCAGACATCATCGGGCTCCATAAGATTAGGAGAAAATCCTGAAGAAGTTTGTTGGCTGTAGGGATTTAAGGTATTTATTTACCCAGACTGTAGGAGCTGTTCAGACAGATATGAAACTTGCCTGCACTCATCTGTCCCCCTAATGGGCTGCATCGTGTCCCCAGTGGCCACTGCTTGGGATGAACAGAAATTTCAGTCTCTCTCTGCACCAATTTTCACACCCCAGCTGCCAAGAAGGGGGGCAATTAATGTTGCTTCTGACAGTTATTCCAGTTTGGGTCCAGGCCCCTGGGATGAAAAAAAATCTCACTGGGATAACTAAGAGTTGTATCTAGACTTGCAGTGTAAAGCTGCTTTAAAAAATTGAATTCAAATGTTTCAAATGGCTGCTGGGCAGTGGTGTCTTGGAAAATATTTAGGATCACAAAAATTATATCTCTTTTATCCTTTAATTTGTCTTAAAATAATTATTGGGTGTCTAACATGTGCCCAAGCATGTGCTAGCTACTGTAGTGTAGATACGAGAAAAAAGAAGGTAGAGAGTCTGGAGTTGGAGGAACAAGTTACTGATGACGATACAGCGTCTCCAACAAGGTAGTTGCTCTGAACAGCTTTGTTGAATAAGTCAGTAAGATGCAAAAGACACAGGGGAAAGTAAAACTATTGAAAAAGATTAAAAAAAAAAAAAAAGATCCACAACAATTAATTTAATCCCAAATTGTTGACATCCCCTCCCATGCTGTCAGATTTTTCCTAGTACTAGTTCTCTTTGATTACATGAAACTTTATGAGAGTAAAAATATTGTGCACGCCCTTTCTTCCCACTGCAGAACCTCCATGCCTGCAGTTTCTGCTATGAGAACTAGGTAAGTACAATTAGTTTGTACCTCACGTCTAGTTATCACTCAGCTGAGCCGGCTGCTGAAGCTTTACATTTTCACGTAACACTCCTGTACATATCTCCTTTTTTAATTATTTCTACAGGTTTTAATTTGTAAACTGTCATGTGAGATTTGGGGTTGCATTTTGCCAGAGTAACTGATATGATTGCAGAAGCAAATTACCATTTTACCTGAAGCTTTTTTCAGACACAGAATTATTACATATTTCTAGTGTTGGGGGGGGTGCTCTCCAGAACAAGCTTCTAAGCAAACACAACAATTCTGGTCTCCTGAAAATTGATATATTCAATTAAATGCTCACAATCTGGTTAGCTTTCAATAAATACCATTTAAAACTGAAGGCCTCCCTGTTATAAGCATGACACCAGGTAATGAAGCTTGTATCATTGTTGCTTTCGAGATTTTCATCCAGTAATATGCAGCTTCAAAACTCTTATCATTGAGCTCCAAAGGCAATTTGACTCACATGATAGGTCTCTTGCAATAAATATCATCATTATTTTAACTTGCTACTCCTTGTAGTAAAACGTTTTAATTTAGGTCCCACCAAATTGAGAAGAGGTGGAACTAAAATTTGAATTAAAAAAAAAATCCTTTTTTCTTTATAGAGAGATGGAGGAGTGTGATGTAGTTATAGAAAACCTCCATAAAAGCAGGAAGGAACAAAATATTTTAAGAAATGTTAACAATTAATAAGCTCAGAAAACAGTCATAAACACATATATAATTAAAAATAACTTTTGGCAATAATTATGAATATAGATTTAATCATAAACACAGCACACATATATATGTATGTATGTATATGCATATGTATATAAATGTCTGTGTTTGTGTATATATTTGCTAGTTACGAATGACTTTCAGTGATCACTATCATATGTGCTAAATGATACTAATGATCTCTGTGTTGGAGAGATTAAGGTCCAGTTATCATAAGTACTTGAAAGTAATAGAATTGAATCGAAATGCCCACAGAACTGACTTCATTAATTCACAATGTCTTGCCCTCTAACGAGAGTGAATTGATGTTTTCGTTCTGGAGTATTTAATCAAATACTGGAGGAGCAAGAAGGAGGAGAGGGTGGAGGAGAAAGGAGTGCAGGCAACTTTTACTTAATATTTTCACTGAGAAGTCACAGCTGTCAATTCTCATTGACATTTTCCTATACTCTGCTTAATTAATGCCTTTATTGCCATAAACTGAGCGTTTCTGCTTGCTAAGTAAAAACTGGGAAGGAAAGCCCTTTAATTTGACATTCTGCCTCCTCCAAGTAGATGTTAACCAGCAAGTTTAGCTAGCTCTCTTATCTGATCATGGTCTGGTAAGCATTTGAGCATGTAAATGCCTATTCTGGGTAGGATATCATGAAAGACCTTGGATTTCATACCATGGAATTAGCACCAAAGAGGAACCATTAGGAGAGTTTAGCAAGGCCATAGATCAATTTCACTGTCATTTTTAACAAGGCATCTCTGGCTACAACATGGTAAGAATGGATCGAAGTGTGCGGGAGTGCCTGGCATAAGTAAGTTTTCTAATGGTTCAGAGTGGAACTGATGAACTGACCTAGGAAAGGACATTGAGTATGATGGTGAAAAAAAGCATATTCAATCTAGATTTAAGGTATGTAACTAAGAAGATTGTGCCTGAGTATGTACTGGGCTTGAGGTTTGGGAAATTATTTGTGATGTTCCTGAGTGTTCTGCTTTGAAACATCACACAGACATCAGTGTTGTACTCATAAGAGGAATTAAGGGGACACTATGCGAACCTGTTGGGAAGACTACCTAAATCCTCTGTCTCAGCAAGATTGCAGTATTAACTCTGGAGGAAAATTCAAGTACAGAATTTAACCATTGAGGATGTATTATTTGCTAGACACTGTGTTATGGAATTGCTTTTGAAGTAACAGTGACCAGAAAATGTACAAATTTACTTCGGGGTTAAACTGAATGGCTAAAAATTAAAAGTATTGGAGAAACTTATTGGAAAGGTGCCAGAGTCAGGAGCCTCACTCCAACTGAGTTACAAGTTAGTCCTCAATGTGCTTAGAAGTGAGAAGCGGTCTCCTGAGTTAAGATGGGACTCATAAGCAAAGGCACTGTGGCTAGTGTGTTGGGGTGAGGGGAGGGCTGTAAAGAAATCAAAATTTTAGAAAAGGACATAGCTGGGCATGAAATCTGGCCATTACTCTTTGGATGCTCTTGCCTTGGTGCCTGTTATAAACAGTGGTACTATTACTGTGATTGTTACATAGAGCACCCATGCTGGACAGAGGAAAAGGTAGGTTGGTTTTTCTTAACAGACAGATCGGTAAGTCAGTGAACAGAGGAAAAAGAGGCACGAAGTTGTATAATTATGATATACACACTTTTTGGTATGTAGATTATATTTCAATACAAAGGTGGAAAAAAAAAAAAAAACAACAAACCAGTATCCCAGTGAGGATGATAAATTACATGGTCTTTCAGGAAGGCAGGGACCAGCACTTACAGATCACAATATAGTTTAGTACTTAATGGAATAAACTAAGTCTCCTAATGGACTAGTGTGTTTCCTCACCATTTCTGACCTCCTCATAAGCCCTATAATGTCCTGTATGGTTCAAACCCTCTTCTGTGGCTGGAGTTCAGTAAATGCTCATTGAACTGAATTTTACTAGTTAGAGGGGAAAAAAAAAAAAAAAGAACTAGAAAAATAAGAAAGATGACCAGATAGAAATATACTAAAAAAAAATTTAATTTACACATTAAACCACGGAGCTACTTTTTTAAAGTGCTAAATTTTGGAATTTTGCTGAAATGTCCATGGGGCAACAGTTTGCTTCTTATTCCATCTGTGTTTCTCTGCTTATATCAACAGTACTAGAAATGTCTCAAAAAGTGCATTTTGTGAGTTTCCAATGACTTACTTGCTCACTCATCTCATTATCTGGCAGGCCGTTTGTCTTTCTTTTTTTCTCCCATCTAACAAATGTAAAACCTCCAGGGTTTTCTATACATATCCTTTTTGAAAATGTTTGTTTCTGTTTGTATGTGGGTGTGTGTTTCTCTAAAATACAGCCAAAACCCATTAGAATATGCTGTCAGAGTCAGTGGTAGGATTTTGTGTCATTTCCCTTTCGACTTGAAAAATAGCATTTTAAAAAAAATATTTTTCATACACGACATTTTTCTCCCTATTCACTTTGATAGCACCACCTGCTTCGGGAAATATATATTTTCCACAAACCACTCAAATGAACTAATCCATTTTCACTATGTGTCCTTTTTGGCAAAATATCTACAGAATTTGCTTTCATAAAGATAAATTCTGTTGCTTTGCTTCTGTCTTATTTTTTTCTCTCTCTCTCTTTTTATGAAAGGAAAATGATTCCTTGTTTTCTTCCTTGCGGGGGAATGCATACAGAAATGAAATTCTAGGAACAATTAAAACCAATGAGTGAAACTATGGTTTTGGACAAATTTATTTTAACCTCTCTGTTTTTCTTTCTCATTTGTAAAATGAGAATTTTGGAGCAGGTGTCTTTCAGATTACATTTGCCAAAGATTCTGTGATTTTTGTCATGATATTTTACCTGGAATTAGAGGCAGATGTAACGTGGGTTTCTCGGTGTGCTGTGTGGTACATCAGGTATCATGATTTGTAGAATTAATGGTATGTGGTGACAGTTTTCCCATGTGGGGGAAAAGAAAAAGAGGTTGGAATCTTTGGAATTATATTTTAATAGCCTAAAAGGGGCAAGAGACCAAGAGAAGGAAGGCAGAATGGGGCCCAAATAGATTCTGTTTCTTACAGACCATTCAAAGGGATTAGCCATCAACAACTTCTCTTTGACAGGATATACAGGTATGTTCCCCATGAGCCTGCTTCCCAACTTGGGTTCCCAATACTGGGAGTTTGCCCAGAAGTATTCTAGTTGAGGTGTCAAGATGAAAAGAGGCTTGTGTCTCAGTGTGGACCTAACATCTCTGAGCTTGAAGTTCTGTATTTAAGAATGTCGCAAATCTCCACTTACAGTTGAGAGTCAGGAAGATTAATATCAATGAAACTACTCTTCATGATCAGATATGTGAGCATGGGTACATACATACAGACACACTTATATACACATACAGAAGTGTACATATACATATATATATACATATGTATCCATTTATATAAATTTTAGTGCATCTCTTTTGACAGAGATGGCAAGACCAGACATCCTCTACATGTGCAGAGCAGAAATTGTTAAGATTCAGACTGATCTAGATGGAGCATATCATATTAGACTTAAAGAGTCCACCTTGAGAATCATCTCATGTTACAGAGCTCAGCATCTCTTGGCATTTGGATGCTTTTATTTTATTTATTTATTTATTAAATTTATTTTTTATTTATTTTCAGCATAACAGTATTCATTATTTTTGCACCACACCCAGTGCTCCATACAATCCGTGCCCTCTACAATACCCACCACCTGGTACCCCGACCTCCCACGCCCCGCCCCTTCAAAACCCTCAGATTGGATCCTTTCAATTCTGAAAACCCAACCAGTTCTTTGAAAAAGTAATTAAGTGCCCATCTTTGAATCTCACTTAATCGTGAAGGGGTTTTGTGTTGTGGTGACATAGTCAGCAGCACTGCTGACAGTGCTCCAGTTTTTTGGGAAGGGTGATGGGAAAGAAAGGGGAGAGGGAAACAGAGAGAGGGAAAATGTGCATTGAGCACTCATTGTGTGCTAAGCCTGTCGAATGTACTGCCATTAAAGATATAATTACCTCAGGAGGTAGATATTATTGTTAACCCCACTTGAGGAATGAAGAACTATAAATACTAAATGACTTGCTCAAGGTCACATAAGTGCTGAATGTCAGACCCAGGATTCAAACAGAGGCAGCTTGACTGCAAAACCTAAGGCATCAACCACTTCTCTAAATTAGCTTCTCTCCTCTCGATTTCCTGAGCCAAATTCATTGCAAGGGAGAGTGACTTCTAATCAGGATTTTAAAGCTAATTTCGACATGGGTACCATTAATCCCTTCATTGGACAAGTTCATGCCCACTCGCTCACTCAATGTTTTTGGCAGCCAGTGAAGTAGGGCCCCAGCTGTGGAACAATGCGACTGTTCAGTGCTAGGGCTCTGTGTGAATCGTGATGATGGTACATTTAAGAGTGCACTGGGCCAGGCACTGGAAGGCCTGGGCTCTTTCTAATCCATTCCTGCAATGAGCTACCTTCATGAGGTTAAGCAAGTCATCTCATCTCTCTAGGAACACAGATAATATCTGTCCTACTGTTGTTTTTAAATGAGATATTGCAAAGAAGCCTCAAAGAATGTGCATAACAAAAGATAGCAGTTACTATTAGTTACCAATCCTCATTTTAACCAACAGGATAACATGTAGCCAGAGAAATAACTGGCAGACTATCAGTGCTAAGTAACAGTGTAAGTGCAAGGATAAAATGTGATGAGGGATGACAAAGACCAATTTGTTTGGACTTTTAGTCCAATGCTTTGCCATCACCTCATACTAATCCCTCATGCCCATTTTATTTCTATGGGCTTAAGTAAGAAAATTCACAAAATCTATGTCTCAACCAACTATTTGCAGTCCCTTCCCTTCTCAAAATAGTTAAGAAATGTTAAGAAATGTAATCTTGTGTGTCTGTCCAAGGAAGCATGATTTTAATTCTTGTGTGCGGAAAGCCCACAGTACTGCTAACCAGAGCTGAGCCCAGAGCATTTCTTTCTGTTCACACTCCTTTGTTTAGTATGGACTCAGGTTACTTCCATTCTGGGGTGAAGAAGCCATTGCCACCTGCCGTTCTTGAATGTCCCTGTAAGCAAGATTTTCCCAAGAGCTTTCCTCCGAAGAAAAGCAGAGCAGGAGGCGGGTTTTCAAAGTGACTACGGCATGGAAGAATCCCAGCCTCTAGGGAAAGAAAGGTCTCACCACAGGCTATTATTGGAATAGAGCTCTGAGTTTGTAAGTGGAAAGTGAGATTCCACTTGCACGTGCATGCACGCTGGAGGTGCCTGGGTGCCAGTGAGTGGAGGGACTCACAGACGCCTCCTCAGATGGCATCTGTCTTCCTCTGTTCACTAGGAAGGTGTGCAGTCACGCTCTTCTCTGTGTCGAGCTTGGGAAGGAAATCGTGGCAGAGCAGGCAGTTGCTGTGATGCCAAAGATAGGAGCAGGAGCGCCTCTCAGGGTGAATTTCCACTGACAGAAAGCAGAAGAATGGTTTGGTGGGAAGAAAATTGGATGGGCAGCCAGGACAACTGGGTTCTTACCCAAGGGACAAATGGCCAAATAACTAAGTCTCTGGGTCTGTCGATTCATCTAGAAAATGGACTTACAGAGCCCTCAAGTTCCTGCCTAGGACTAAAATGATAAAATCATAGATCCTTTCACTATATATCAGTCCTTAGACATTCAGACTCACTTACCAGTACTGTCGTGGAGACCCCCTGATATAGTACTTATTAACCCAGTATGCCTCTTTATTGTGCCATTTGTATCTTTTTAATGTCTGTGAAAATACCTTCTGGATTTAGGGTTCTAAGACTCTTTAGTCCATAATTTATCAGTTGTGCATACACTGTATTTCAATAGAAACAGTTTTGTCCCCTCCTTATGCTTTACTTCACAACAGTTGGATCCCCTGTGTACCCTCAAGTACAGGTTCATACTTGTCCCTCTGAGCGTCAGACCTTACTATAAAAACGCTCCATCCTTGTTCTCATTAATGGTCTCTTTTGTATCAGTTTTTTATCAGTTTAACTTATGAATTACAGTGTATAAGTGCTTCCTAAAGGTCTAAAAATGTTAATCATCACAATTCCTGTGGTAATATTAATCAGTAAACACAATAATCTGCATTTTAAAATTAAACATTTTTTGAATCCTGTCTCTGCTACCTAATAGCTGGTGACTCTTGGTAAGTTACCTAACCTCTCTGGACTTCAGTTTCCTGTCTTTGTAAAATAATGATAATGAAAGTACCTAATTCATAGAAGATTTTGGAATACATATGTGCACATAAACACAGGCACATGTATACATACAAACAAACAAATAAATATTTTTATCCAAGTTCTTTAGGTTTGTCTGTAAAATGTTCAATATTTCTTGAAAAATAAATCCATCCTACTAGATGAAGGTTTATCTGCATAGAGGGTATTCTAGCAAATGTAACACATTTTTCCAGAATAAAATTATCTAAATGTTCTGCATAAGATCAGCATTATTTGGAAAATACATATGAATTTCCATAGCAATGTTGTTGAGATTTCCTTTGGTTTATTTTTAAGTATTAGTATAATTGTCAAACATCAGTCTCACCTTCTACTATAATAAAGTAATTTGGTAGTTTGTCTCAGAAACCAGAACATGAGTTTTCCTATGAGAATGATTGCATATTAATGTCTCAAGTAAGAGTCCCCATACCATATGACACAAATAGAAACTTACTGAGTATGTCTTAATCAGCTACTTGATAACCCAACTCCTCTAAACTAGTGGTTGTCACCCCTGGAGTCACACTATTGACATCACCCAGGTTCTAATTTAAATGGTTTTGAATGGTTCCCAGACATCAGTACTCTTTTTAAGATTTATTATTTATTTGAGACAGAGGGAGCATGAGCAGGCAGAGGGGCAGAGGGAGAGACTCTCAAGCATACTCCTTGCTGAGCATGAAGCCCAAGTTGGGACTTGATCTTATCATGACCCTGAGATCTGACCGGAGCCAAAATCAGGAGTAGGTCTCTTACCTGACTGAGCCACCCAGGTCCCCCCCAGGCATCAGAGTTTTTTCAGAGCTTCCCAGTGATTTTAATATGCAGCCACAGCTGAGAAGCACCTCTTTGCTTTCCATAGAAGTTTAATTTTCAATGCCTTTGGTTCCTCAAATGATTCCTCCCTAAACCTCTCAAGGATCTCAAGGGCTCTTAAACATCAAAGAGACCGAAATGATAGCAAAGATTCATCATTGTTTTTAAATATGGAAGTATAAAAAAATAAACTCATATTGGACCTCTTAACCATTATCAAAACAAGGAGTACTTTTAAGTACCTTTAAGATGTTGAATAAACATGGCAGGTAAATAAGGGCCAAAGACAAGAAAAGTAACAGAGCAAGTTATGTTAACTGAGAGAAGAAAAAGTAACAAAAGAGCCATAGCAAGTGCAGCTTCAGGTGCTCTAGATAATATATTATAATATGATGTATATATACATATATATATATATATATTTACACATGCCGGTTATAAAAGATACTTATCACCCTAACCTTTACCCTAATACTTACACCCTAATCTTTACCTAAGCTCCAGTTTCATACTCAATCTCCCTATTTGCCTGTCTATAGGCAATTCAAACAACGTGTCTTTAACCACTCTCTTGATTTCACCTTCCTTCCTTTTATTTATTTATTTTTTAGATTTATTTATTTATTTAAGAGAGAGCACATACATGAGCATGTGAGTAGGGGGAGGAGCAGAGGGTGAGGGACAAGCAGATTCCACTCTGACCGTGGAGCCTGATTTGGGGCTTAATCTCAATAGTCCGAGATCATGACCTGAGCTGAAATCAAGAGCTGGATACTTGGGGGCTCCTGGGTGTCTCAGTCATTAAGCGTCTTCTTTCTGCTCAGATCATGATCAGCCCCACGTCCCTGTTCAGTGGGAAGCCTGCTTCTCCCTCTCCCACTCCCCCTCCTTGTGTTCTCTCTTTTGCTGTCTCTCTCTCTCTCTCTCTCTGTCTCTATCTATGTCAAATAAATAAATAAATAATCTTAAAGAAAACAAAACAAAACTAAAGAGTTGGATGTTTAACTGACTGAACCAACCAGCAGGCATCCTTTGATTTCACCTTCCTTTAGTCAAGCTCTTCCTAATATCTTTGAGTCCTCATTGCTTAGCACCTGGCCTGGCTCACCAAGAGAACTGAAAATGTTTATTGAATGAAATAACAAAAAAAAAAGAATGAATGATTTATTGTTTTGGAATTCAGGTAATTGAAGTCTCCTGTCTTCCCTTAATACACATTATCCCTACAAACTTCACAGCAGAATGCAATTAGAGATGGAAATAAGAAATACTCCAGGGATATGATGTAGGTACTTACCTGGTCTTTCTTGCCAGGTTCCTCAGTCTTGAAGCTCTTTTCTTATTCTATCTCTGTTTAAAAAAAAAAAAAAAATCTGTTTTTGTTCTTTGACATTAGTATTGGTATTCAGTCTTCTAGCTTTAGATTTTTATTTTTCCACATGGACTTAGCTTATCTATAAGGAACTGCATTGCTTAGAGTAAATTTCTATTACAGTTTGAAACTAAAGCCAACAGGACCTTCCTGGTTTAACATTGTCAGAAAACCCCAACACTCAGAAATTCTGGATAATTAGGCATGTTTTCTTTACTGGTACCCTTAATATTTATTGTAATAATATATTCTTAGTACGTTCTAGGGTCAGAGGCTTAAGCAAAACTACTTGGGTAATTCCAAATAAATATTAGATTATTTCTCAGACATTGCTAGATTCACTCTTTTCTGTCCATGTTCAACAGCTTTATTTATAAAGAGAACAGAGAACAGAAGGAAAATTCATATTATAGAAATGGAAAAAGTTTAGCCTATTTGTAGACTAAAAAGATAAAATACTACTTAATACTTGGGAAATTAATCTCATTTTTCATCACATTGAAAGCATTTTCTTATCTAAATTTATTTTAACAATCCAGATATTTTGGGCCTCTAATTAATTTATATATAGGCTTTCTTTTTCTTTACAGAAAACAACCAGAACTGACTTTGAGCCAGTATATGCAGGTATGGCTTTATGGAATGCTTATGACCAACATCCATTTTGACCAGTTGAGCATCCCTTATGATTCTTAAGTATTTTGAATATCACTCCTATAAACACCAATCAACAAGTTATCTATTAAACATCACCATGGGTAGAATACTTAGCTAGTCTCAGAAGTGAATATAAACTAGTTTAAGGCCAGGCAGCTGTCCTTGATGAGATTACCAATTAGAAGTGGAGAAGAGATCTAAACACATGCATGTACAAAATGTGTGTAAGTACACACACACACACACACACATACACAAAATGCAGTGAAAGACATGAAGGAACAGATGTATCATCTAAAAGAATGTAGAACCAATCAGTTTAATGACATTCCAACATAAATATACTTTCTGAGACCTCCCTAGTTGTCTAGGGAGACCTGAATGGTAAGACCCAGTCCTTCTTATCATGGAGCTCAGCATTTGATAGGGCAATAAGAGGGCATAGGCTACAGGATGAGCACAGGCTAGAGTGTCAAGGACAGATGAGTGAATGGCAAGAAACTTGAGTTGGGTCTTGAGAATGGGTGGGAATTTCATGAAAAGGCAGTTATGCCAAAAGACTTCTGGGTAAAGAACAACTTAGAGGAGTTAAAATAAGAAACTATAAGGCTCGGTTGGATGAAGTGGCTATTTAGATGACATCAGGAGATCTAGTTTGATTGCAGGTAGGAAGTGATATAGAAAGGGAAGCCAGTGTATGGATGGTTCTAGAAATTAGGCTAAGTTGTAGTTGCAAAGGGAAACCTCTAGAAACAGGGCCAGACTTCATATTTAAAAAAAAAAAAAAATCCTATTGAAAACAATGCCCATCAGTGGTAGACTGGCTTAGTAATATATGGTGCATTCGTATAATGGGATGTTATGGATCTACAGGAAAAAAAAAAAAACAAAACTATAAAAAAGAATGAAAAATACGTTGGAAAAATTGTATGAATGAACTATAATCATTAAAAACCTTTCATAATTAATTTCAAGTGAACAAAAGCATGCTGCAAAGCTTGGAGTTTAAAAAAAAATAAAAAGATCATTTCCAAAAGGTTGTGCAAAAGTTAGTTTTAGCATCTTTTTCACTAGAATAGAGTCCTAGAACTCTTCACAGAATGATCCCTGAAGTCGGCATGATGAGCTCCAGATGGCAAAAATGGAGAGATAGCAATAACTGCTGTGAGACTTTCAAGTCTGGTTTTAGGATATTTGGCACATCACTGAATGTGCTAATGTATAACTCAATGTTTAAATTGTCATTTGCTATCCTTAATTTTTAAGGACAAAATGAGGATCTGAAGCAGGAGATTTCAGAAGGAGTATGTGGAGTTGACAGACAAAGAAAGAGAACATTAGCCTGGCATGGATAACTTATGTATCACAAGTTACATATTTTAAGTAAATGTTCACTGGATCATTTAACTTGGCATTTATAACTTGTGTCAAAAATAGAAACTTTGTTCATTGTGCAAGGTATGAGACTTATCATCTTCTATGGAGAGATAGAGGAAAAACCTCCTCTAGGCAAGAGCAGAAATCTGCCAAACTTCTTTGACTTTGAGAAGGTTACAGACAAGGTTGACAGTGTCAATGCATACAGCATGATTTATCATGAGCTTCAGAAGGCCCTCAATAAAGTTCCACATGACAGCCATCCATTGAAGGCAAGATCTAGGGAGATCCAGGGTAGAGCATGGGAGTGAAAAAAGAACTAGTTAAAAAGAAAAAAAAAAATATCTGAGGACAGAAATGCTGCCGACATGTTGAGCTACATTGCCTTCCAGTAAGTTTGATAATGGCTAAGCTTTTTATATGATTGTGTTAGTTTTGGAGTTGAGAGCGGCATCTCAAAATGTTTATTGTGATAGAATTGCAGAAACCAGAAAAACTGGGTGCTTAATAGCCTAGATAAGATTAATTTCAAGTTAAACTGCCCCTAGCCTGGTTATGTTTTTACAGATTGCCGCAGTATTGGATCAGGAAGGAGGCAGAAAATAAACAGTCCCAGTGAACCAGCAAGTTGGCTTTTTAAACACTAGAAATAACTTCAACAGCTAAGATGGAGCTAATGAACCTCAAGATAGTGAGGGAACATATATTGGGCTAGAAAGCGGGATACCTGAGTTCCATCCACCTGTGAGCACTTTGGAGCCAACTTTTAATCTATGAATGAACAAATTGGAGCAAATAATTTCTGACTTTTCTTTTATGAATAAGCTTGCATGATAGTGCAATGATGACGATGACATAAAAGGTTTAGTATTGACCTTGTGGGGCCAGGGGATATAGGGATGTCTGGGTAATTTCATTTCGCACTTAGATTAGAAAGAGACCCCCTCTAGTACCAAATCCATATAAACTGCACATAATGGAAATAATAGTGAAGGAAATGCCAAGCATTTTCTGTAAGTTAAAGTTGTTTTTACTAAATTATTGGGCCATATTTTCTCGATGTGTGCTCTCAAACAAATTAATACTACTTGCAAGAAGAAAAAAAAAAAGGAGATGCAAGTGTCTCAAATATATTGGATACATAAAAGCTGGAGTATGCATAATCGTCTTGCAAGAGTTCTTAAATCTCTGTATATAAACTGTTTGAAAGTAAATTAAAATTATTCCTTAATGAAATACAAATCTGAAGTCACTTGAATAACTAATCATTTTATGACCCATGCAGTGAATTTTTAATGCCTACCTCTACCTGATTATTTTAGATATGTCTGTGTTGTAAATTAAAAGCTACATAAATCATTAATGTGTTGATACAGATCAGTGAACTGCTTACACTATATGTGATTCCTTAGGACATACAATGTCTGATTCACCTCCCTCCCTTTCAATTATATAACTGCCAGGCGCTTTTCCTCTGTTCATCTTCTGCGAGGTCTTATTTGGTAGAACTGCATGCCAAAGCTTTTATCACCTTCCCAACATAGTCTGATGCTTGCAATCAAAGGGGTCTCACAGTGTAAAAATGAATAGGTCCCAAACCCAATAATGTGGAGATAGAATAGGCTTTTTTTCTTCTTCTTTTTAAAAAATCCATGTTCCCAGGAAACTGTAGCAAGAAGACATAACCTCTGTACTTTTCTTAGATCAGTATACCCTCTTTACCTTCCTTAAAATGTCATGTTCTTTCTGTACCTTGAGTTACAGAGTTCCTGTTGCCTTGTAGAAGGGTCCTCATTGTATCCCTCCATCAGTCTCATAAATATACTTCCTTTAGAAGCCAGCTTAAGATCTGAATCATCTGTGATACTGATTAAAGCCACCTATAATTAGAGGAAGTTCAATCCACTTTAGAGTAGTAGTAAGTTTATAAAGTTTCCACTATGAGACATTATTTCTTTGAGATGCTTTAAGAGATAAAGATGAACAAGATACAGCCACTGTCATATAATGGTGAATAGCAAAATATTTTTAAAAAATAGTCAAAAAGTGGTATGTCCCATGAAAGAACATCAAAGAAATTATTACAGGCATTTAATCAAGTAACAATTCATAAAGAATTCAAAGGATGAGTAAGGAGTAGACACTAATATATGAGGGAGTCAAAAACAACAAAAACCAAAACAAAACAAAACAAAAAAATGGAAAACCCAACAACAACAAAAAAAATTAAATTCAGGTTAAGGCAGGAAGTCAGATGATCAAATGTGACTCTAGGGCAGGACTTACAACATTTAAAAGAAAAAAAAAAGTTTAAATTTTCAAAAGTTGGTCTGAAATACACTGAAATATCCCAGATATTGAGGTTTATAATTTTTTTAAATCTGAAATGTAAAATGGTTATAAATTTTTGAATAGAGAACTAACTTGGAACAACCGTGGAAGGTGGGTGAAAGGGATTAGGCCAAAATGATAAGACCGCTTAGACTTAGAAACAAATTATCCATTCCATTTTCATTTGACATTGTCTGATATATACTAGATTCTAGGCAAAGTGCTGAGTAGTTTAAAAAAAAAAAAAAGTGCCCTTACATTGAACGGAGCTTCATTCAAGTGGATGGAAATGAACATTATAAACAAGTAATAAATAGATAATTTTTCTAGTGATAGTAAGAAGAAAAGTAGTGAAGGGAGCATACTTCCCTTGGTTTGCTATTTTGGATAAGGTGGTCAAGGAAGCATTCCTGAAATCATTTCACTTGAGCAGAGGCATTAACTGAAGTGCAAAAATAAGTCATGCAGATATGTAGAAAATTTTGGTGCTTATTTAAAGGGTATCTAGTTTTTTTCCACAGTATACTCCTAATTCATTTGAGACAGCATATGTTCTCTTGTCTCTCATTTGTGTGTGTGTGTGTGTGTGTGGCAGACTGACTAGTGCATTGTTAGTAATGTAACAGGAAGCATATTATGGTAGATGGAAAAAGCATTCTACCATGAATTCAGAATCCTTGGTAAGAAAGGGAATTTCACAGAATTACCTATAGCCCTTTTGCTCAGAATTGTATAAGAAACTTTAGCTATTGTGGAAAGCTGCCAGATACCTTGAATAAAGGAAGCCAATGATAAATTTCTTTCCAGTAAAGTGAAGGAAGGTATAACCTCATTAATGAACAAAAAACATAAAAAGTATTTTTTTAAATGATAAACAGAAAGGAAGGGAAGTGAATTATAAGAAATTATGGAAAAAGGGGAGGCAAGAAAGAAAAGAGGAAAGTAGGATAACATGGAAGGAGTTTAGAAGAGAGAAAATTATTAGGGTATTAATGATAAATGATGTGAAAAATAATGAAATGGATGGAAAGCAATAGGAAAGTAGATACTGGACATAGGTGTTCAAATAATCTGTCTTATTTATTTGAAAACTGGTGTGTGAGGACTCATGCAATGTGAAATCCTCAAGAATTTTAGTTGATATTATTGGAACCTTTACAATAAATAGGTATTTTTACCAGGGATATTGCAACTTAAAGTCACACAAGAGAGCTATTTGGGGCACGAGCAAAAGACAAAAGGAAATCAATAACAAATTGCTGCCACAAAATTGTGTTTTGAATTTTCAGACTGGCTAGAGAGTAAAGAAGATATTCCAGACAGGAGGAACCACAGATGGGACAGCTAAAAAAATTGCATATAAACTCTACCCAATAACTTACCTGACAATTATACTTTACTTTGTATGGGCAGAGTGTATTTTAGGTCGCCTGGCAGAAAACAACATCAAGAAACCTGAAAAAAAAAATGGTGCAAAATTCATTTGATGTCCACTACTAAGAGTTAGTCGTCGTTGTTAGTCAAACAAAATTAACTGTAAGAGAACTAAAACATTTTCCTTTCAGAAAAGAAAAGAAAAAGAAAATAAATGTCACAAATTTGTCAATCATAATATCTACTAGAAAACATACAAAACATTGCTGCACATAGTAAATAAAAAAAATCAATAGATGCCAACAAGAAGATGACAAAGATAAGATGACAACTATAGGTGACAAAGATTTTCAAAGCAGCTATTATAAATATGTTAAAATCTTAAAGGAAAAGTGTTTCCTTTCAAATCTAAAGAGAAAGGAAAATTATGAATAAAGAAGAGAATATTAGAGAAATAAAAGTTGTAAAAACAAACCATGTTAAAATTCTAGAAATTGAAATTATAGTGTCTGAAATAAAAATTTTGTGATGGACTTGACTGCATATTGAATGCAAGAATAGAGAAAAACCAACATTTAAGAATAATAAGGTTAGCACAGTCTCAGTGACCTATGGGACATTATCACTCAGTCTACACAGACTAGAGAAACATACAACAAGGAAGCTCTGCGCAGACAGAGCAGCCATGCTATTTCTTTTGAAATGCCTGACTTAGAGGACAAGTGTAATTAAATTAAGAAGTAATGTAGCATTTGAAGGTAGGACCGAAGACCATATGCAAAAAAGAAGGGGGAAAGGAGAGTTCAGGTCAGATTTTTCTTGAGTCTCCCAGGCTGATAGATATGTTTCCAGAGAGAGGACAAGATCAGCTACTTGTAAAGGGTATCCGTGGCTTCCTTTCCAGGGAAAAGCTGATTCAAACAACCACACTGATGTCTTAGTCTTCTTCATGCTGCATTCACCATGGATCACCTGCTTTTCAAGTACCTTGTTTCAGGAGAAAAGTAGACTATATTTTCTGTAACTATGGTTTTCGCAGTTCAGCCGTGAATCATGAAATTATATATATTCTATTTAGATAGGGTTTGCTTTTGGATGAAGGAGCCCTGGATCTTTAAGCCAGAATATTGCCAGCCCCAATCTCATAAATATTATAGTATGTGCCAAGTTTGGCCCAGATGGCCTTCCACCTCTGTTTTGTTTTCTTAGTTTTCTTCTCCCATCTTTTCTAGAACCTGACAGTGCATTAGTGCTACATGTCCTGCTGTCACCACGAAAACAAACTCACTCAACCATTGCTCCAAGCCAGTTTGATGTAATCATGAATTACTAACCTAGGATTCATGGTTGGGCTTCAAGAATTCTGTGACTCCCCTAAAATGGGGTAAACATTTCGTGTTTATTTGTCTGGTAGTGAAGCCTGTAGCTTATATCTGTGGTAGTGAGGATACTTGGTGCTTGAGAGATGGGTTCTGGAGCTGACTGCATGGTTCAAATCACAGCTACATCCTTTACTAGCTAGGTGATCTAGGGCAGGTGACTTCATAGGTGCCATATCAGTTTTCTCAACTCTAAAATGGGAATAATAACAAGTACCTCAGAGTTTGACGTGAAGATCATGTTAATATGTGGAAAGTAATTAGAACAGTGGCTAGCAAATGGGAATCTCTAAATAAGTGTTAATTCTATTTTATTAATATCTTACAGGGATCCAAGATGAATAAATAGTTGTAAGTCACTGATTTGAATGGAAAAATAATCCATTCATTCCCCAAATGTTACTCAAGTTCCTAATAGATGCAAGGGATTGAGATTGAGAAAAGAACTTGTGCATTCCTTTTAAAGCAAGTACCTATGTATCATCTCATTTTATTTCCAAAACTTCTGGAGAACTGGTAGCTTTTAATCCATTTAAAGGAGGGAAATGTCCTGAAGACAATGCACTGACTTCCCTTCCTCCCAGCAGTCAGTTATGACAAGAGCCGAAGGTTTGTTTTCCCTGTAAAAGATTTGAATGGGGGGGCGCCTGGTTGGCTCAGTCCCTTAAGCATCTGCCTTTGGCTTGGGTCACGATCCCAGGGTCCTGAGATCAAGCCCGGCATCATGTTCCCTGCTCACTGGGAAGGCTGCCTCTCTCTCTCTCTCTCTCTCTCTCTCTCTCTCTGCCTGCCAGTTCCCCTACTTGGTGCTCACTCTCTCTCTCTCTCCCTGTCAAATACATAAATATAATCTTTAAATTAAAAAAAAAATTTGAATGGTGCTATTAAGCTTTGATGACAACAGTAATGTAGTAATTTAAGAAGATAATGGAAAATTACTAATAAGAAAAATACATTGATTATCAAAAACTTCCTGCGTGTCTATTTTATTTTATTGTATTTATTTTTCTGTGTGTCTGTTTTAGATTAACCACTCTCAGAGGCAGCATGAGGGATGACTTGGAATGAGATCATTCTAGTTATGTCAGAATAATGACATCACGTGTGCATGCATGCACACACACAGTGATTGGTAAAGACAATAGAAAAAACAGTTTAATTACAGTAAAGTCACAGTTAGGTTTATGAGGACATTCTCTATAGAAAAACACTTTTTATCTGTATTGTGTAGCCTGGTGAATGCCTCTTTAAACCTCTTTAAATGTGCTTCTGGGCACAGAGTCAGTAGAGGAAGATGGAGAGGTAAAGGGAGCCCTGTAAGGCACTGCTTTATGGTACTAATTCACCTATTGCTCATTCCAGGTTCTGCACTCACATTCAAAAAGTGAAATATGAAATTCATATTAACTGACATCCTATAATCAAGAGAAAGGAAGAGGTGAAGGAAAAAGGAGAGAAAGAAGGGGAAGCTAGGAAGGGAAGGAAGGAAGAAAAAGGTTAAGAAAGGTAGGAGAGAAAAAAGGAAAGGAAGATAGGCAGAGAGATTCAAAGGAAGCAAGAAATCAAGAATGGAGAGAAAAATTATAATCCAAGGGTATTCAAACAAACACTTCTGGGTTTTTTTGTTCTTGTTGTATCTGTTTTGCAAAATAAGTTATAAAGTACATTGTTTGCCCAAGTTTCATTGTAATGAAGTTTACTGGTTATCAATATAAGAGATCTGAATCTAAAAATGTAGCAAGTGTTCAAAGGTGAGTGAGAAGGCTTTTGTTTGTTTGAAGTAATGGTTCTTTGGTTTGTTTCAGAACTGCTGTGGATTCTACTTCTTTAGTCCTGGGCAGGTCTATACTATTTCTAGAAGACTCTTGCTTGTTGTAGTCAAGTGAGAGTTTAGGGTCGTCAGGGAGGCCAATTAGGATCCTCCCTTCCCTTCTGTCTGCATTCCCATACCACCCCTTTGTTCCCCATCACACATCCCAGAATCCCTGTGCCCTATTTCTGCCAGCATCCCAGTGGACTCCTGCCTTTACGCCAGCCCCAAGAGGATGGGTGAGACTCAGGATGGGATTCTTAGAGAGGAAGGGCCACAGCGGCACTCACCAGCACTGGGGGGAATCTGTTCTTCCCAGCTATTTGACGTGTGACCTTGCTGCCTGGTTGGGGATGTGTTTCTGCCACTGCATTTTCCAAGAGGATCAAGGTACTTCTCCCTCCTGGGTGCTTAGATCGTGGCCGGCATGGGGTACAGGGGCATTTCAGTTTTTGTGGAGGATTGCTGGGCTTTTCCTCATGCTGGGAAACAAAAGCCTCCTGGCCTAGCTTTTAGGGAGCTCAAAAAGGGTGCAAGGGCTTCACATAGAAAGGAACGAAGGAGTCCTGGCTAGAAGGAAGATCCACTGCCATGGGCCTTGGTGATGGTCAGGCTTACCTTCCTTCCTGTCTTAGTTTTATCACTGCTAAAGTGGGAGGCCCCATGACTGCTTCCTGAACAGGTTCTGTAGGCAGTTGGGGCAGACATGATTATCCATTTCCTGAAACCTTAGCAAGAAATGGGGGAAATGAATTAAAATCCTCAGAGAGATAAACAAGTGCTGCCATTTTCCCTCTTTCTCTGTTTCTCATTCTCTCCTTTATTCCTTTTGTGAGTCTATCAGTCTTACTTCTGTGGTTGTCTTTACAAAGTATGGACTGGGCTAGACCTTGCACTAGAAACTGAACACTGAAATTTGAATGATACATGAGTCCAAAACCAAAGAGGTAGAACTAAACAAAACAAAAACAAAAACAAATATCCATTAAGGAAGATTTCAGGGTGAACCTAGGAGGCCTAGGCAGCCTGGAGCAACAGACATGTGACCATAAAACATGATGTTATTGTCTTTCTGTTTTATCACTGCCTCAGTCCTTTCCCAGTCTACAAGATAAATTATTTTATACAATTAATTAATTAATATAGTTAAGGTTAATTATAATTTAATTATTTATTATATTTTATATATTAATAAATTATTTTATATAATTTCTTTGAATTAAAAAAAAAACTAAACCATGTATAGATCTGTAGAAACACATCAAACACAGTGAGTCTCTAGCTATGATGAGAAACCATGCCTGATTTCTTTTGAGAAGTTAGGTCTAAAAGAATAGATCCTGATGCATTTCTTTTCTTACAAAGAAAAGTAATTCCCAAGTCTTCACAAATTATTGTGTTGCAAGGTATTTACTTTCACAAGCGATCCTGCCTCTAATCTTCTAGATAAAATGTTTTCTTAAATAAGTTTAATGCTATGGAAGACATAGCATAGTAGCCCTCAAAATGGTGTGACCATTCTAGAAATTATAAATCCAATATGATGATTGTGTGCGGGGAAGGAGGTGTGTTAGCCTCAGGCATCCTAGATAAGGAAGTAGAATATTAAATAGTTTAAATGGAGTAAAAGATTTCTGAGGTGAAGAAAAATAAAAGGACTTCTTTGGAAAAGGGTATGGTAGAGAATTAGAATATCTAATCAATGACATGTTATTTTATTGTATTTCCATCTCTCGTTAGACATTTGGGTTGAGCCAGCCTGATCCCGTCTGCAGACATCCCCTATTGCTTTGAGAGCCGGTGCTGCATACACAGGAGCTACCTGTTGCCTGGCACCTAGCCCATCTCCTCACTGGGAGAGTGGCAGAGCCCTATGTGGGAATTCCTGAAAAGCTCAGATTTCATCTTGATACTTCTCAGTCAGATAATACAAAAACATAGAGTAAGTCTTCTGTTTGGAAAAAGAGTTTGTGAATTGTTTGTAAATAGTTTGCATATAGTTTGTAAATTGTAAAATAGGGGTACTATTTAAATGCACTTGAATACACTAGTTCTCAAAATCAACAGGACTCATTATTGCTTCCTTTTATATCAGTGATACCCGTGCTGTGTCGTGGAAGAAAAAGCACCAGAGAGTCAGAGGGACTTGGGTGTAAAGTTGAGTGTCCCACCAGAGAGTTGTGTGAACTCACCCAGTTGCATATTTTCTAAGCTCTGGTTTCCTGATCTGCAAATGAAGGTATCGTCTGGGTGCCTTACAGTGTGTTTTCAAGTCTTAAATAAGGGGGTCTCTGTAGACGTGCCGAATATTGGGTGTCAGTGAATGCTGGATTACCTTTTCCTTAAGATGACCAAGGTAGGGGCGCCTGGGTGGCTCAGTGGGTTAATCCTCTGCCTTCGGCTCAGGTCATGATCTCAGGGTCCTGGGATCGAGCCCCGCACGGACTCTCTGCTCGGCAGGGGGCCTGCTTCCTCCTCTCTGCCTGTGTCTCTGCCTACTTGTGATCTCTGTCTGTCAAATAAATAAATAAAATCTTTAAAAAAAAAGAATAAAAAAAAGATAACCAAGGTAGAAGGAAACAGTGTCTACTCTGTGGATTCTTTGTGCTCTGCATTCAATCTTCTCCAGCTAGACTTTCAGAAATGATGTCTGCATCAAGGAAAGTACTAACAAGGGGAAGGAAGTAGTTCTAGTCTTCTCAGAGTAAACCACACCTCTTCCTGAACAATAAAGGGAAGCAGAAAATGAAGATAATTTTCTGATTTTTGTAGTCCACATTTCTAATATTTGAAAGCTATTAGGATTTTTGCTTTATTTTGATTCATTTACATGGCTATGCACCTGGAAATAACTAGTTAATAGCTTATGTGTGTGTCTGTGTATACAGAGCTTAGGCAAAATGCTAAAAGCAAACTAGTTGAAGGTAGATTAAAATTAGAAAAGTGTTCTAAGTTACTGGTATTACTGACAGAATATTATAAACTCTTCATTATAGATTTAAAATCTCCGATTTTCTCATTTCCAGTCTTTTAAAATTCAAAATTATATCATATTTTTGCTTGCGGGGTGTCCTGTCAATAAGTACAGCCTTTCACATTGGTTTCTTATTCTGTTCCTCCACATCTGGTTGGTTATGTTCCCAATTAAATTACATTCCAATTTTTCTTATAATAGTAATAATAATACAACTTTTCAGATCAGATAAAACCTCCCCCAGGAGTTGTTTCTCTTACATCGTGGCTAAAGTGAAGCTCATTCTGAACAGTCAATAATTATATGAATCTACTATATTTTACTCATAAGGCCTAAAGCTCATTTTTTTAAAAAATGAAAGAAGGGAAAAAAAATTGCCTGACATTAAAAAATGTTCTCTATTGAGAGATTGGCAAAAACAAAAACAAAAACAAAAACAAAAAAAACATTTCAGGGCTCCTGGGTGGCTCAGTGGGTTAAGCCGCTGCCTTTGGCTCAGGTCATGATCTCAGGGTCCTGGGATCGAGGCCCGCATCGGGCTCTCTGCTCAGCAGGGAGCCTGCTTCCTCCTCTCTCTCTCTGCCTGCCTCTCTGCCTGCTTGTGATCTCGCTCTGTCAAATAAATAAATAAAATCTTTAAAAAAAAAAAAAACATTTCAAAGTAGCATTTCTCTCTTCTAGTCATTCATTGAACAAGCACTAAAACATCTGTGCATGCAGACGTTTTTATTCAACTATATGACATGATAATTTGGACCATTTAATAATGGGGATTTTGGGGGGGATCTGGTTGATTTTGTTGTGTTTGTTTGTTTTTAATGAACATCTATACCTACGTGAATATTTTTTCTTTTAGTCGGTCTTTAATATGATAGGCTTATTTATCCCAAATCTCCTATTTGTTTATTTATTTATTTATTTACTTATTTTTTGTATTGGAAGCAGTCAACTCTCAAGAATTACTTGATGCCAAGTAAGGGACGATAGAAATGGTGTTAATAAAGTACTTAATCATATTGTGGGTAAATACTACATTTGGCCAGAAATCCAAATGAACATGAGCAGTATGAGAGAAGGAAAGGAGAGGTCCGGGGGGTAGAAAAAAGTGCACTTGAGCTGGGCTCTGAAATTCAGCTGCAACTAAGAAGTAGACTGAGGCTACATGAGCAGGATTTTGTAAGTAACAAACGTAGGATTTAATAAGTAACAAAGGTAGGAGGAAGGGAATGATGGAGGCCCTTCTTTAATGCATATATATATATATATACATATATGCATATATATTATATATTATAATTAATATTATATATATATATTTTGTTTGTTTGTTTCTTTATTTGAATCATGCTCTGCATAGCTCCCTGAGAGCATATCCATGTCCAAAACCAAATTGAGCCAAGGATCAGTGTTAGCAAGCAATTAGAAGTAGATGGAAGGAGAAACAGACACATGATCACACACTTGTCTCAGCAGGTGGTTTGAAAAAGCAGGAGTGGTTTGTGTGGGTAGTGTTTCACCAATTCAGCATAGCCCCTTGCCTCTCCCTCAATCTTTATTGTATTTGTGATGGTTAATTTTATATATCAACTTGGCTAGGCTGTGGTGCCCATTTATTTGGTCAAATACTATTTAGATGTTGTTGTGAAGTATTTTTAAAATGTGAGTAATATTTTCCTCAGTAGACTTTGAATAAATCACATTATCCTCCATAATATGGGTGAGCCTCATTCAGACAGTTGAAGGTGTTAAAGCAAGGATGGATGTCACCATGGGAAGAATATATTCTGTCTCCAAACCACCTTTGGACACAGAGACAAATCTTGTAATTTCCAGTCTCCCAGTTTGCCCTGAATTTGCCAGTCCCCCAACAATTGCATGAGCCAATTCTCTAACAATTCTCTCTCTCTCTCTCTCTCTCTCACACACACACACACACACACACACACACACAGAGTAGCAGCCCTAAGACGGAAGCTGCTGGGGATCTGTGTCTATAATCCCATCTTTTATATGGGGACCACCTTCCATGGAGAATGTGAAGTCTAGAAACATCAAAGACCAATTCTAGGAAACAGAATATCTCCAGAAGGTACTGGTAGAGGTCTGGTAGGAGCTGGCTGAGGATTGAGTGAACATTTGGAGAACAGTGCCACCTGGCACTCACCCTGGCGTATCTGACTTCCTCTGGGGAGCTACAGAGCATAATGACTTCTAGGCTCCTGCAGTGTGTGTGTCTCTACCTGTTCCTCTCTTTGGAGTACAGGGTTTGGCATCTGGAACCAATATCTTCGGTGAGGAGCATCCCAGGCATGTGAGTAGCACAACAGCTCAGGTCGCTGCTCCACTCCCTGGTCCAGCTTTCCCCAAGCAGGATTTCAGCTCATTAACTACATTGCATGAACCATCTTCTCCTTGGTTATGATCCCTTTTCTGACCTCACCCTCACTGAATTAGAAACCCATTTTCGAGTCAGTTGTTGACTGTGGTTTCAGAGGTTGACTGAAAAAAATAGGGAAAGGAAGGGTGTCAGTAAGGGAGAGAAGGAGGATGCAAAAGAATAGGGAGATGTTTAAGCAGCAAAAGCTCCTGAGCAGGAGGAATTAGTGGGGTTAATGTGATGGTTGAGGCCACACCTTGAAGAACATTCTACATGTGCTACACTTACCCACTTCTGTGTGAGTTAACAAAGGGCTTCCTCACCCAGGAATTTAGACATCTGTGACTCCAGGTCAGTGGGCTGGAGAATGGAGTTGAATATTGCAGAGAAAAAAGGGGAAGTTTGGGATGTTTTGTTTGATTGTGTCTGAGGGGTGGGAAAGGAGAAGAAAGAGCTGTAACTCGCTTTTGTTACAGTGGTTGTAATAGCCAAACAGTATGAAGCTTAGGATAAGAGAATGAACAAAGGTGCCCTGGTAATGGTCTGAATACTTCAGGTTCAGCATCAAACAAAGCTGCTGGGAGACCCCCAAAATTGGTTTGCTGCTTATAGAAAGGTGGCCTCTGTTGATTTTTTTTCCCCACATATTACTTCATGATTTGTTCTCAATCAAGAATTGATGATGAAAATATACCTGTTAACTAAGTTCATTTATTTATTCATTCAGTAATAAGAACAACTATAAGATAAAATTTATTTGAAAATTCTGAGGAATGTTGTTTTACTAGTCAGCCTGACATTCTGCATCCCATGCTGTTTGAAGACTTTATTGGGTACTCAAAAGACTTTGAATGGATATTTGTCTGCTTATGTAATATTCATTCATTTATTCATTTACTCACTTATCTATCAAACATTTACATATTGTTTGCTGCATGCCCCAAGCACTGTGGTAGATGCTGAGAATTAATGTCTGGTTGGGTACCTGCCATTATGTGGGTATACCCAACTTTCCATAATGAATATGCTCCTGAAAATTGGTGTGCAAATTGAGTCATATTTAAATGAACTAACAGAGCCTGATGTTTAAGGGGAACCCTGAGGAAAATCCTTTTGTTATGTAGAGAACCTTTTTGTAATGAAAATTATCATATTCTAATGTGTCTGCTCTGTAAACCTGCATTTCCATATGCTAGCTTTTCCTAAATAGGAGTACCACCTGTATTTTATATTCCCAGTTTGTAGGGGTAGTAATATTTCAATTGGCTGCAGAGTCTTAAATTAATCATTTTCTTTCTTAACATTAAAAAAATGTTGAATGGCCAAACACTCATCAAAAATGTCAAAAATGTTTTCATTTTTGAAAAACTACTCTAAATGTTGAAGTGGCTTGATTAGGTTAGAGTGGTTTTTATATCATTTTCTATAACCACTTAAGGATAACTTTTAATGACATCCTACCAAGAGCTTATAGAATTCTAAAGCAATCAGGACTTTTTCCTTACAGTATAGCAAGAAGAAAATTAAACCAATTTATGCCACATAGAAGCCCTTACACTGTGTTCTATATTTATGTTATTAAGAATATATGATATGATTTTTTAGCCATATGATGTTAGTTTATATTTGTAAATCACTTTTAATTTTCATTTCATGTTTGAGGTTCTATTCTCTTTGTGTCACAGGAAGAATTGGGACCAGAGGTAGAAGAGAAGCCTTAACTCCACTATTTAATTATTTTTAGTTCAAGGAGAAATTTGAAGTGACCACTTTCTCATTATATAATGCATATAGTAAGTCTGTTTGTCCTACCCTGAGGAGAAGGATTCTAAAGGAACCACTCTCAGTTTGGAAGTTTGGGATAATGCAAAAAGGTTCCTGTTTCTCCATACCCTCACCTATACTTTCTATTGTTTTTTTGATTATAGCTATTCTACTAAGTACAAAGTGCCAGCTCATTGTGGTTTTAATTTGTATTTCCCTAATGACTGATAATGTTAAGCATCCTTTCATGTTCTTATTTGCCATTCGCATACCTTCTTTGGTAATACGAACAAAGGATTCTCTAAAATGCTCTTCACTCTCTATATAATTAAAAATTTTTTATAATGCAGAACATACTACCTGACATAAGAGAGTCCTAATTCTTGGGGAAATGTTGTAACCTCAGCTTTTTATCTATCTACATGGGTGGAAATAGTTGGGAGTCCATTGGAGTGGAGACACAGGTTCTTTTTTTAACCTAAAATTATCCCTAATGTCCTTCATCATAAAGGTAGGGAAGAAAGTGTGACCAGTCTCTTCATAAAAACCTATATGTTCCTGTTAGAGTATGTGTGGACTCTATTTCCATTTCACAGAATTTTCTGGCATTTTGGACATGGTATGGAGAGGACCAAGGTTCATAAAAAGACTTGATACCTGGAATTAGCACCATTCTGTCTCAATGAAATGTTCATAAACTGACATATACACTAAAGAGAGAACAGCCTAAAATACCCATTTCTGAATTCATCACGTTGTTAACTTTTGCCTTTTGGGCAGAACAGAACATTTTCTTTCTTAATTAGAAGATGAAATTCATATTCATCTAAAGAGAGGTCTCATCTCACACAAAACCAAGGCACAAGTTTCCCTGGAGTACTTTGTATGAAAAGAGAGAGAGACCAACATATCAGCTGTTTGATTTTATAGGACCTACCCTGGCCTGGACAGCGAGTTTTGTTTAATATTAAATAAAGCCACAGGCTTTGCAGGGAACTACTCCATGAGCTCATCCAGGAGTCAGTGCCATTTTCCATAATCTGGCAAATCTTGAGATAACCACAGCTTTCTGAATAAACTTTACTTTAAAAAATTGCATAGTCTACTAACAAAATCTAATTCCCAAAAAGGTACTGCATTCATCCTAACCAGCTCCAAGGCAAACAGTGTGATTGGAAACACATTCATAATTCAACATGGTTAAATGCCAAAGGCCAAAGAGATAGCACCCTGCTCGCCAGTGTAGAATGGGATGACATTCATGGTTGATTCAGCTCCTTGCAGCAAGCTATGTAATTGGAGAAACCCAGGGAGGTGACCCCGGCTATGTGTCCTGCCTGTATGAAAATGCATTCTTATCAATCTGGCAAGTGGCCAGTTCGGGAGGCTCTTTTGAATCATAGTAAAAGTGATAAGCCACAGTTTTCAATATTTTCCGAAATAGTGAGTCTAAAGTGAGAGTGAGGAAGTGGACCAAGAGAGAAGTATCTTCCTCTCTAGTAACTGCAAACACAACTAGGATCTCTGTGGCTCACAAAATTCTTTCCTCTATGCAGTTTCATTGGAGTCATAGAGTATATGAGGTGGTAATTGTTATATGCATTTTCAGATGAGGAGCCTGAACCAAGAAGCAGTTAAATGAGAAGTAGTATAGTCTGGTGGTTTGGAAACAGAGTATTTGGTGTCAGACCTATCAGGTGAGAGTCCTGTCTGTGCTGCAACCCAGAGGAGTGAACTGTGACAAATCACTGAATGGCGCTGTTTTCTTACCCGCAAAATGTTGATTAAAATGGTTACTCTACCATCAGGTTGTTGTGGGGATTAGATAAAATACTGCATGTAATCCACTTACTTTGGTGGATAGCACAGAGTAAGTGCTTGGTACCTTTTAGCCTCTTCTACCAACTGCTCAGGTCATTCAAGTCAAGGTACAAACTTAAATTAGGACCCACCTACATGAAGGAAATCACATTTACTGATTTTGTATCATAGTTTGTTCCCTTCACCTCATTCTGACTATTGTCTTGTTAATACTCTTCATAATAATGAATCAACACAATTACAGTGATCCCCTGGTATGCTTCCAGAATTTTGATGGACGCTTGGAAGAGTTTAGATACAGAATATTTATTCCACCAAAACTTGCAACTTTGTATGGAGATCAACCATACACATAAGAGACAAATGTCATCATAAAGCATGTTAAAGACTCAGCTGAGTCATATTGAGAATAGATGTCATTGAGGTTCAGGAAAAGGAGCCTGATGGGTTGAAATAGGCAAGGATGGTTTTTGTCATAGTTATTTTAATTGTTGTTCTATTGATATATTTAAGGATGTGGACAGATTTAAGCTAAGTCTTGAAGTTGTAACTTAGATGAGTGAGGAGGAGAGGAATTGCAGGAGAGATAGGATGAGAAAAAGACCAAGTCAGAAAGAACATTGGGGAGAAATTTAAGAAAAAGAGAAGATGGTGGGAGTGGCCACTTCATGTTGAAAGGGATGTGAGACCGGACTCACAAGAATGAGATCGGCGGGTCAAAGGCTTCGATGCTAGTGGTGGTGGGTGCTCTCCCCTTACCCCTGGTGAGCTGCCATGCATCTGAGAGTGAACTGGCTTTGGGTTAAGTGACTTCGGCAAGCCTGAAAGAGGCTTCATTCTGTTCACTGTAACTGACATATAAGGAAACAAAATCGTCCATACTTTGTACTATACTCTGATTTGATCCTTAGCTAAAGATAAAACTTTTCTGGATGTGCGTGTGGATGTGCGTGTATGTATGTGTACGTTTCCTTCCAGGAACAGTTTTAACTCTGATGCTCCCATTTCTTGCAATTCAGTGTTTATGGAGCTGGCCCCAGTTTAAGGAACAGCTGGGAAGCTGGCTCCCTAGCCTTCAGGCCACTATTGACTACCAGTCTTCCAGCACAACCAGATTAATGGGATTGGGTACAACTATAGTAGGTTGCACTAATTAATCAATTTAATTTTACTTTATATACTTGTAGTTGAAGCTTTTAGATTTAGTATGCAAATTTATGCAAATTAAAATTCAAATACATGCAAACCGATATGCAAATGTGTGTCCCTAGATTTGCTAGGGAACAAAAATCTGCTAGCCCTACTGTAAGTTCCTAAAACACAGTTGGGGGAGGGGAGAGAGAACTTGAACTACTGTTGCAGCTTGATCTGCCTTTAATTTGTTAATATATGCAAGTTGAAAATGAAAATAAAAACATGTTTTACTTCAGCTGCTCCTTATGTTATAAAATAGAAAGCTGAAAATCTGCAACAATAACAGGAACAAAATCTGTGAGACTCCTCATTGAGATAAGAATTTCAAAGTTTTATTTATTCCAAAATCATCTGCCTTTAGGCAGCAAGTCTCATAAGTGTAGGTTTCTTACTTTTAATTGATCGGATTGAAGCTATAACCAAACCCAGAGGAAATGCTCTTAGAGCCCTAAAACACAAGCCCTTATAATATACACTTTGAGTTGTACCTAAACTGCCTAGGAATCCACAGTGGAAACTGGAAGAGTCAGAGGAAAATTAAATAATGAAAAATTACAATTTGATTAATTCATATTGAACAAATATTTTATTTAAAAGATCATTATTTCCAAGTTAAGAGATAGGAGTATTTTTCTGGGAGCATCCAAAGGGAAACTTCCTGAAGAAAAACATAGGCCAGCGGCTTAATTGAAAATATATTGCCATAGAGGAGATAGGTATCTGATACTTGTAATGTCACATATTACAGTTATTTGCAAGCAGGTCTGATCACTGGGAAAATGGTAAATGAGTGAGCAGTAAATACTAGAATGAGCCATGGCCCGAGCGCCTGAAGAACTGAATTTACTGCTGGACCTGCTGCATCAGAAATATGACATTTGGCCATAAAAGCAATCTAGGCCTCAATTTTATCATTGGTAAAATAAGATAATAATAATTGCCTGACCTTCTCAAAAGATTGCCATGCCTTTCAAATGAGAAACAGCAAAGTACTAAACAGATGTTAATTACTTTTTCAAAAGTTTATCTGTGGTCATTGCCACATTTTCCTTTCTGGGAGGCCTTTAAGCACTTGCGACTTGGTTATAGATTCAATTTGATCAATTAAAGATTAAAAAACCTACAAACTTAATGTCTCAAAACAGATGATTTTGTATTAAGTACAACTTGGGAGTTATATCAGTAAGGAGACACAGTGTAATAGCATTGTAAAAGGAGGCTGTTTCTTAAATTTGTGATCATTTTCACCTCTGTACAATGAGATTCTGCAGCTTATGAATTAACTGGTCCTTCAGACTCCTAGATTCTGTGATCCTAGTGACCACAGACTCCCATCTTGATATCCACGGCCCTCTGTTTTGTATCTCAGGCCAGCCTGCGCTGGGTGGCTTTTCACACCCCTGACAGATCTCTCTTGTCAGTTGGCACCAATTCTTAGCAGCATGGCCTTTTATTCAATTGATTGATGAAATCATTTGCTCTAAAAAATGTTACTTGCTGGAAGTCATTTTTTTAAACTTTATTTGCTTATTGGATGACTATTCACCATGTGAATATTGTTGGATAATCAGTATAAATAAGACATGATCCTGGAACCTAAAAATTTAAAGTCTGGTGGTAGAGAGAAGGCATATGCATGTCTGCCTTACTGAAACTTGCCCTCGCTCACTGGGTGAGAGTAGAAGAGTGTTCTGTGGTCGGAAAGGGAAGGTCTCCAAAGGGTAAGCTCAGTGGCATTTGATTTGGTCATCGAGTGCCAGTATTAGTGTTTCCCAAGAGCAGACTCTCAGGATTGGGTGGCTGCTTTAAGGAAACGAATCTTGCAAATACTGTCCAGAAGAGCAAAGGTGAGGGCACGCATATGTGTGTGTGTGTGTGTGTGTGTGTGTGTGTCTGTGTCTGTGTGTCTGTGTGTGTGGGATGTGCGAGACACCTTTGCTGTGCCTTAAGTGACAAATAACTTAAGGTAACAGGGTAACAGTGAAAATATCACACAGAGGAATGCCATTCACAGAGAGTCTTGCCAAGTGCTTTGTTATGGCAGACGAAAGAAAAATAAGAGGCGTGCATCAATGCAAAGTCTCCAGTCCACGTTTACTAGTAGAATGGGGTTATCGTTAACAGAGAAATGGACTGATGATTCTGCGATGGGAGTTATTGGAACAAAGGAAATGAACACACTTTAGAATCTGACTTGCTGCAGAGGCCGTTTGGCAGACATGTTCTTTGGGGAATAGGAAAAGTGAAAGCAGAGCCTAGAAGAGAGAGAATGGCTGTATCAGCACAGAGGAAATCCTGGATGAGGGTGAGTTCCTGGAGGAGGGTGGGAGGAGAAAAGAGGCCGGCTACTGTGAATGTGCCTACATTTAGTGGCCAGAAAAAGAGGTGGGCACTTAGCAATCTGAAAGTGCGTAAGACTCAGTAAACTAAAGTGCTTAGGAAAGAGTTTCAAGAAGGATGAGCTGATGGGCAGTGGGCAGTGTTTTCATTAAAAACTAATACAACAGAGAAGTCCAGCATGAGTCAGTGTGTCCAGCAGTGAGCTGGTAATTGCTGATACATTCTTGATCGAATATTATATGACTATCAAGAGTAATGCTTTGGAAACTATGAAGCAACATGGAAAATTTGTTTGTAATATTAAGTTTAAAAAAGAAGTATAATTGTTTTAAAGAAAACCAGTTGGAGGGGAGGTTGGGAAGGGCAAGGATAAGGACTTCTGTGATATATCCAACAGTAATTATGTATAATTAGTAGAGATATGAATGATTTCAGTGCTCACCTTGGCATTTGTATTTTTTAACATATTGACTCTGCACCTGAATAATTTTGGTGCTAAGTATTGGTACTTTGATTTTTTTGCTGACAGAATTGACACTTAAAATGAAGCACTGTTTTGCAAAAAGGCCAAATGAAATCCTGGCATGTCCTCGTGGGAAGGAAGATTTACAGTGGTTCAAACCTAAAATTGCCATTTTATATTGTACCAAGATATTTAGCTTAAGCAAAATATCAGCTTTCATATTCAAATAATGTTAATTCACATTTTATTTGCTTTATGTTTATTTAATCAATTTGTTTTGATTTCATTATCATACGAGTTAAAAGTATAAGAAGTTGATACCTAGTTTTACAATTGTGAAGTGCCATATGTATTTATTTTTCCTTTTAAAAGGGGGTCTTGCATTGCTTAAGTTTGGCTACAATCCTGGGCTCCTGAGGTTTGAGATGTTATTGGTCCCAATTGAAATGTGCTCTAAATATAAATTCACTATGAATTTTGAAGTCTTTTTATGGAAAAAATGTAAAATATCTCATTAACAATTTTTATATTGATTACACATTGAAATGATATTATTTTGGATATGTTTAATTAAAATTTTACATGTATTCTTTTTTAAATTTTCTTTTTAAATTTATTTATTTTAAGAGAGAGAGTGAGAGCAGGAGTGAGGTGAGGGGCAGAGGGAGAAGCAGACTCTCTGCCAAGTAGGGAGGGAGTCCGATGTGGGACTCGATCCTGGGACTCCGGGAACACGACCTGAGCTGAAGGCAGACATTTAACTGACTGAGCCACCCAGGGACTCTAAATTATATGTATTCTTAGAATCAGTTTCACCTCTTTCTTCTTACTCTTTTAAATGTGGCTGATAAAAAATTAAAATTACTTGTTTGGCTCTTGTGATCTTTTCACTAGACAGTGCTGGTCTGTAGTACCTTCCACCTGGCATCTGGACCTGTCTGCCTCTGATGACTATTCTGTGTCCACTGACACATGCTGACCCTGTTTACTTGAGTATCAGAGACCAAGAGGGTGAGGGCCCTAAGACTGAGATATAGATGTACGCGTGGCTTAATGTGTCTTCCTGGCCACAGTGTCTCAGAAGGCGCTTCTGTGTATGAATCAAGTGGGGCAAATTCGGTAGCACACAAAGTATCACTCAGCCAGAAAAAGGATATGGCAGTGAGTAATTTGTGAGTAAAGGATACAGATCATATTATATTAGACATCTGTCATGTGTACTGGGATAACACAAGGGAGGCTATCAGACTTTCCTTTACAAAGGTCTCTTGGGAGTATTCCATTTCGTTTAAATATTCAGATTATTGGTTACTGCCCAACTAAATCCACTCAGACCTCTGAGGGCATCCTGTTGCCCAGAAAAGCCTTACCCTCTGAAAGTTCCACACTAGTCAGGAACTTGTCCTCTGCACCAACATTTCTGGCCTCATCTTTTATTTAAACACTTCGTATGCATTAGCTTACTCTTGAGCCAACCCATTGTCTGATGCCTTGACTTCTCCAGCACAAATCTGGCTTCTTGTGGTGGTCACTCAGTAATTAAATTGAATCAAATGTACTCTTTAAATTGTGAGAGTTCATGTTCACACACACACACACATTTTGCAAGAAATAATATATGTGCATATGTAATATCAGTTGATATGCAAATGTCTATTAAGGTAATGTACTTGAGAAACAGAAACATTTTATTCCACTTTTCATCACTCAGATTAATTCCTCCACAGGCATAAGTATTCTTCTTCCTATAGGTTATAAAAAGTGCTGGTAAAACAAATTATCTTCTTAAATGGGTCTTCCTTGGGTAAGTGGAAGGTGGTTACTCACAGTGTATAGCTCCCTTAGTTTTATCCAGAATCACTACAGTTTACTCTAATAAAAGATTCTGATTTTGGACAAAGGCCAAGAGTACTTTAAAAGTAACAACAAAACAAAAATACCACAGCAAGTTAAAAAATAAAATAAAAGAAAAGAAAAATCATAGCACAGCATAGTATTAAGTTCTATTAATCCCCTCAAATATGTTTTATTGTTTATTTGCTTTACAAATGGGTACCACCTCAGATAATTTTTTTTCCATAAAATCAACTATAAGCACTTTCTGCAGGAAAGCTGATACTAGATTAAAAAAAAAATTCTGAAAATGCCCTTGCAAATCAATTTCTAATGTTTTTGGTATATTCTAGAAGGAAGAGGGTATCTTGTATATTAGTCCACTTGGACTACCATTACAAAATATCACTGACTGGGTAGTTTAAGCAATAGCAAATTATTGTCTCACAGTTCTAGAAGCTGAGAAATCCAAGATGGAGGTGCCAGCCAGTTCAGTTCCTACTGAGAAGTCTCTTCCACACTTGCAGATGGCCACCTTCTCATTGTGTCCTACAAGACAGAGTTTTCTTCTTATAAGAATTAGATGCCTCTATTGGATTAGGGCCCCACCCTTATAACCCCATTTAATCTTTATCCCTCCTCACAGGCCTTATTTTTCAGTATGGTCACATTGAGGGTTAAGGCTTCAACATATGACTTTGTGGTGGGCGTGAGGGGCACAAACCTCCAGTCCATCAAACCCTACCTGGAAACATTCCAGGTTTAAGGATGAGTGGCCACATCATCATTCATGTTGTTAAGGTCAAGTGGGTTTACTCCTTTAGCATATTCCCTAAAGATGGCATGAGAGAAATATGGACAATCAGCTTTGCCTAGGAGCCAAAGGGTAGTTTAAGATTTAGTCATGCCTTTACCACTGTGTAACCCTAGGAATGTTTTTAGGTTCTCTGGCTCTTAGTTTCCTTAACCAGTAGGTCAGAAAAAGAAGGGCAGAGAACGCAGGGAAAGGGGCTCTCCTTTATTTCTTTGGAGTCAGTTTGTGTATGTGTTTCAGATGTGTAAGTGTATTTCAAAAAAGATCAGTCTGGCTGCTGAGTGCAAATGAACTGCAAATGTTCAATAGCAGAAGAACAGGAGAACAGATACAAGTAATAGTTTTCTTGCAGGAGTCTAGACAATCTATATTGGTAGCCTAGACCAGAGCAATGTCTTCAGATGTTAAGAAAGGAAAAAAAAAAAAATCAAGAATGACTTATACATACTTTCAGTCCAGGCAGTTGGATATATGATGGTGAGGTTTATTGTGATGGAAAAGACTCATGAAGTGGAAGATTTGAGAAGATAAAGACAAGACACATTGGAGGGGAAAAAAAAATAGACAAAAGAGCAGATGGTAAAATGAGCTCAGTGTTCTTGCAATGTCTCAGTATTTATTATAGACATGAGGTTGGGAACCAAGAGGCTATGAGTTCAAATCCTAAAACACTAATAGTTCTCTTGCCTTTGGCAATTTACTTATCTCTTCTAATCTCACTCCCCTCTTCTGGAAACTATGATAAGAATACCTATTGCATGTGGATGCTTTAAGGATTAAGTAATATAATGACTATAAATCACGTAGCAAATATTTGGGAAATAATAACAAAATATCAAAACTTTATTTTCTGTGCCCATTGACAGATTAGATACCCTAAACAAGTATGCCACATAAACAACTAAAAATTCTAAATAAAACATAAGTATGATTTTTTTAAAATGCATTTTAAAATGCATACTAAGCTAGCAAAAAAATGGGACAAGTTCAGAACCCCAAAACCAAAATAAAAACTAGGCTCCACCAAAGTAATTTTCCACACAAATGTGCTTTTGGCAAACAATGGTATCTTGAGCTTCCATTTTGCTCTTATGAGAAGAGCAGGGGAAAGGGAGATATTGCCCAGAGCCCATGGAAGAAGGGTGATCTATGCCTTCTGCATAAAACTAGAACCACAGAGGCTTAGAAATAGACCCATGCTGCAGGGATGTGCAGCTAGGAAAAGTTCTCAGTTCCAATTTCATGCTGACAAAAATCCAGAGAATTTGTAATACCAAATTAACCTTCTTTGAGTTTCTGAATTGTGGTCCAAATTTCATCTGCCTATGTGATCTAAAATAACTCAAGGTAGACTTCTGTTATAAGGTGCCAAGTTGGTTTGGGTCAACTAGCAAAAGCAAAATCAAATCTTCTGTGGCAGCATGTGTTCAGCCAACTTCGGAAATTCTTACAGATAAACATTCAGAGGAATAAGGTCCAAGTGAAAAATCCTAATCAACTTTATTACTCATTTTTTGGGTGTTAAGTTTGAGAAGTTCTTTATAGACCTTGGATATCAGCTCATTATCTGTAGGTAATTTGCAAATACCTTCTCCCATTCTCTGGGTTGCCTCTTTGTTTTATTGACTGTTTCCTTTGTTGTGCAGAAGCATTTTATCTTGATGAGGTCCCAAAAGTTCATTTTCTCTTCTGTTTCCCTTGCCTTTGGAGATGTGTCCTTGAAGAAGTTGTTGTGGCCAATGTTGAAGAGGTTACTGCCTATGTTCTTCTCTAGGATTTTGATGGATTCCTGTCTCACATTGAGATCTTTCATCTATTTTGAGTTTATCTTTGTGTGTGGTGTAAGAGAATGGTCAAGTTTCATTCTTTTTCCCAGGACATTTATTGAAGAAACTGTCTTTTTTCCACTGGATATTTTTCCCTACTTTGTCAAAGATAGAGTTGAGGGTCCATATCTGGGCTCTTTATTCTGTTCCATTGATCTATGTGTCTGTTTCTGTGCCAGTATCATGCTGTCTTGGTGATCACAGCTTTGTAATATAGCTTGAAATCAAGCAACATGATGCCCTCAGCTTTGTTTTTCTTTTTCCACATTTCTTTGGTGATTCGGGATCTTTTCTGGTTCCATACAAATTTTAGGATTGTTTGTTCCAACACTTTGAAAAATGCTGGTGGAATTTTGATCAGGATGGCATTGAAAGTATAGATTGCTCTGAGTAGCATAGACATTAACAATGTTTATTCTTCCAATCCACGAGCATGGAAATGGGCAGAAGACATGAACAGAGACTTCTGCGAAGAAGACACGGAGATGGCGCAGATGGCTAGCAGACACATGAAAAAATGTTCATCAACATTAGCCATCAGGGAAATTCAAATCAAAACCACATTGAGATACCACCTTACACCAGTTAGAATGGCAAATATTGACAAGGCAAGAAACAAACAAATGTTGGAGACATTGTGGAGAAAGGGGAACCCTCTTACTCTATAGATGGAAATGGAAGGTGGTACAGCCACTTTGGAAAATAGTGTGGAGTTTCCTCAAAAATTTAAAAATAGACCTACCCTATGGCCCAGCAATTGCACTACTGGGTTTTTACCCCAAAGACACAAATGTAGTGAAAAGAAGGGCCACATGCAACCCAATGTTCATAGCAGCAATGTTCACAATAGCCAAACCATGGAAAGAGACAAGATGCCCTTAAACAGACTAATAAATAAAGAAGATGTGGTCCATATATGCAATGGAATATTACTCAGCCATCATAAAAGATGGTTGCTTCAACATGGTTGGGACTGGAAAAGATTATGCTAAGTGAAATAAGTCAAGCAGAGAATGTCAATTATGTGGTTTTGCTTATTTGGAATAGCATGAAAGACATTAGGAGAAGGGAGGGACAAATGAAGGGGGGAAATCAGAGGAGGAGACGAACCATGACAGACTGGGGACTCTGAGAAACAAACTGAGGGTTTTAGAGGGAAGGAGGGTAGGGGATTGGATGGATATTAATGAGGGCACATATTGGAAGGAGAACTGAGTGTTAATGCAAAAAATGAATCATGGAACACTACATCAAAAACTAATGATGTACTGTTTGGTAACATAATAATAATTAACTAACTAACTAAATAAATAAATAAATAAAATCTATATTGTATGGTATACAAAGAAAAAATCCTAATCACCTCTAGTGATTATCGCTATTATCATGACAGCAAAAGAGATCTTTCTCAGACTTAGCCACAGATTCCAACACACAGGTGGAACTGTTTTCTTGACCCCACTTTTAGATGTCTCTTTGGTACCACAGAGGGAGCATGGTTAAACCTAACCCATGAGTCCTCCTGCCAGCCTTATCTTCTTCCAGCCTTATCTTCTTCCATTTGCTCTGCCTCATTGTGTTCCGACTGCAACCATCAAGTTGTACAGGTTAGAAAGCTCTGCCTCATAGTTCATGCAGCACGCCTATCCCACTCCCTCATGGGGCATTATGAAATTCTCTCCAAAAATCTATTCCTTCACACCTGTTCTACTTGTCACTGTACACTAATCATATAGTGAGTGCTAGGTCCATAACACATTTTCAAGAAATATTTGCCAAAGATACAAAAGAAATTCCTGAGGTGTGCAAGATGAAAAACTAAACAAGACATGAGGAATCAGCATGTGACTATCCAGTGACTAAAATAGGGTTAATTAATAGTATAGACTGAGGTTTCGTTATAGAACTGTGTTAGCCACAGAGTTCGGAAGGCGCTGCCTTGAGGGAAGAGCCTCATTTTGTGCCTCTGAATATTCATAAAACCTGAGTCAATGACTGAATTGATCCCTTATTTAGACTCTCTAGAGAATCACGTTTCAACTCTTCCCTTGATTAGAATTTGCCATTGATACTCTTTTATTTCGGAAGTAGTGGATTCTGTCAGCTATACCTGGAGTTATGATCTGTCTTTTACTGACTTGTTTATAGAAGGAAAGCTCCTTGGGGCAGGAACTTTGTTGATATTCAGCACTGTTCAAGCTAAACTCTTTTCGTGCTGAGATATAGTGGCACCTTACAATGAACAGCAACAAAAAAACATATCAGGTCACCCTAGCTAATTCATCTGTTTCCATTAATAATTAATTTTAATTTTGTTTAATTAAAGTTATAAAGTGGGCTGAGCTGAAGACACAATGTGATTGGTTTAAACCAAGGAAGCTTCGAGCACCATAGACACCTGAGGTGCTCACAAATGGAATCCTCAAATGTGTTCTTCCTTTATTAATTTCTTGGCAATATTATGAAGCTATGCTTAATTTTATGACCAAATTGCCAAATTTCTTGCAGAAATTTAAACTTTTTGAAGTTCAAAAATAAATAGTCACTTGACTGAAAGATGAAAAACTTTCACTCAAGCATAGACTTGGTACTTTACCCATATTTTCTATTGCCTGTGTCTGGTTAGTAAGAGAGTCACTCCAAAGTCATATTGGGCAGGGTAAGCAGTAGCTGGAATATGTGTCTGAACACTATTGATGGTTTACATTTTAAATGAGATGTGCATGTCTTTATTTATTCCTTTTTTCCCATTGCAGATTTTTTTCACGTTTGTAAGCAAATGGTCTATTTTCAGACCAACCTATAGAAGTTCTTGCCAAATCTGTACATGGGCAAATACTTTTATGTTTGTGAAGACGTTATCCCTGCAGTCAGAATGATAGACACCTTCTATTTAACTCTCTCTTTGTACTTTCCAAAAGGCTTTTCCTTTATTACATAAGTTGTTTCAGGAGCATTGTGATATTACTGGATTCATTGAATGTACATACATTCATGGACAAAGAATCATAAAGAAGGTAAGTAGAATTCAAGCAGGCAGTTGAGTTAGTAGTTTGACTTCTGCACTGTGTGAATCCTGGTCGTTGTTGTAGAATTGCCTCCTGCTCCAGAGAAGCCTCAGTCCAGGGATGTTACTTTTCAAGGTTGCTTCTGTGCTCTTCCATCAATGCTCAGTATGAGAACCCCCATTTGTCTTCTTTCTCTTCTGCCAAGGTGCCTGCTATCACTGGTAAATATGTTGCCTACTTAGTCAAATGCCCATTTCGAATTTCTTCCCTGCCAGTCCATTACGTTGAATCTCACCAGTTCCAAACAAACTAGCATATGCAAATACACACACACACACACACACACACACACACACACACAGCCCTGGGTGCACAAACAGAATTTTAAATGTAAGGTCCAAATTTCCATTTCATCTTCCAGATACACAAATGAAATAAAGAAGCCCAGAACTTCTCTGTTTATGTAACACTGATATAGAAAAAGTGAGCACTTGGACATATAATTAGGTAGCGTTTGGCCTTTGTGAAACCAACCAACTCGTTCAATTAACTGCCTGGGTAGACCCCTTTAACATGTTGTTGTGAACTTACGCAGAAGTAAACAGTAGCAGAGGCTTTGAGGTGTGGCAGGGAATGAACTTAACTTGACATCACAGCTTTCCCTCTGTGATAACTGGCTCTGTGCTTTCTTCTTTCCTTTGTTTCCTCTCTTTGACAAAAAGAAAAAGAAAGAGGAAAAAGAGAAAATAAAAGAAATTTAAACTACGTGATCTCTAAGGTCTATTCCAGCCACAATATTCTCTGATTCAATGAGGAAATACTTTAGATTCCCCTACAGAATGGGAGACACGTTCCTTGAGAGGCTCTAAATGGATCTGAAAGCCGTTCTCAGAAATAGTCTGTATATTCACAGTCCTGCCTGAGGGCAGAGTAGGTCTTTTGCATCTTGAAAGAGGTGATTTTTGGACTAGGTGGCCCTGGAAGCTGACACAGCCACCATCTACACAGTAGTCTATGCAGTGGGCAACTTAAGAGAAAGTGATTCCTGGAGTGTACTCTTTGTACTGAAATTCTTTTTATAAATTCCTTGGTTTTTCAAACCTTGCCCTTTAAAAGAAGCAAAAATAAAACAATAGAACCATAACAGCTGTTTGCCAGAGTTGCAAACTTTGGACAGCAAGGCCCTTTTCAAATGCTCTCCAACTGTCTGCTGATTTCCCGGTAGACTTGATCTTAATCACAAGCCTGATTTGGCACAGTGGGTCCTGGATAAAGAGCAAATCTAATGCAATGTATGAAAAGAAGAAGCACCTTGTGTGCATCTGAGCCACTCCAACTTCTTCACCCCGGCACCCATTTCAACACACTTAACCCTCTTCTTTCAGAGTTCTGCTCTTTTAATTAAGTTAAATTCAGATGATATGTTTAGCAGCTTAGTAAATACCAGATACAGCCCTGGGGATGGAAAGTGATTGTGAAGGTCCCTGTTTTCAAGAAGTTCCTAGTCTCTTTGGGGGGAAATAGCTTTACTACAATAACCAGAGTATAGGGTGCTGTCTACAGTGGTCCAGTGATGGAGTCCACATCATGATGGGGTACAGAAGGAGAAATTGCATTTTCTTGAGAATAATAAAAGTTGGATTCAGGTATAGGAAGACCACAGGAAAGATGATATTTCATCTCAGCCACTGAATCAATCAGTTAGATAGAAGGTATTTAATACCTTTTAAACATCAAGTCTAATTTTGAAAACAAGGCTTAACCCAGTCCCTCTCATAGAGGCTCCTCATAGAAGTGATTTATAATTTAAAATATTGTTAAGTTTAAACACTGTGGCAGCACCTGTGACAGGTATTTGGGCAGAGAAAGACGGTATTCCAGGCTGGAAAAGTTAGGAAGGATTTATTATTGATAAAGCTGGGGGAAAGAAGAGGCAAAACAAAAACAAAAACAAAAAAACCCTGGTGTAGATTTACTGGGTGCTTATTCTTTCTAGTGCATGCGTGTGTGTCTGTGTGGGGGCGCGGGCATGTGTGTGTGTGTGGTGAGGAAGCATACCTCATGGTATCAAAACAGATGTGAATGACCATGTTGAGAGGACAGTGATGACATTTGACTGACTGAGGCAGAGAAGGATGTTGGAAGGGCAAAGTGAAGTATAGGATTGAACCTGGATCTATTTAACAGAAGGGGTACATTGAAGGTTCCTGAAGGCAGGGCAGGTGGGATCTTCTGGCAGCCGTGTGTAGGAAGGGCTTAAAGTTATAGAGAATGTGGGAAGGCAGGATATGTGGCAATAACCCAGAACCGGAGAATCAGAGTCTGACTAGGCTGTTGGGCATAGATGGGGTAGGAATAGAAGGGAGATATTTTTGCTTGTTTCCTATTTGTCTCAAATGAAATGTAGGTGACTTTTGGCTAGAAATACGAATACTAACGTATTTTTATCCTCACCACCTGCTTCTCTTTGCGAGTTTATAGCAATGAAAGATGGCATACAAAAGACAACTCTGAACAAGATGAACAGCTCAATTTTTACCAAGATCTTTTCTTGGGTTTTAACATAGTGAAAGAGAGAGTTGTAAAAGTTGAAGTTATTATAGGGAGAAAAGAGTAGTAACTTAAAACAATATGTTTGAAATTAACAATGGAAGTTAAAACGCTGATCTTCAGGAAACTGATTATTGATGAACCAGGCCTGATTATACCAGTCAGTGCAGAATGTGCCTGACCAGCCTACTCTCAGAGGAATGTGGAGCCCAGCAGCAGGATAAGTGGTTGGCATTCAGTCCCCAAACCAGCTACCTACATGAGAATCCCACCTCTGTTAAGCTGAGTGACCTTTGACAAAACCCTTCTGTTAATAAATGAAGGTAATAATAATACTTCGTTCACAGAAGTATTGAAATGGATAATACATGAAAAGATCTAAGGAATAGTGCCAGGCATGAGAAGAGCTATGAAATCATAGTTCTTATTGTTATACTCTTCTTTTATATAGAAGGAATTCTCATGTCGTGCACCTTAAACCATTTCCTGCTTTTATACGCTTCTCCTCCTCTTTCTCTTACAGGATTACATCTTGCTAAAATCAACTAATACTTTTGATCCTTGAGTGTGTGCTATGCACTTTTGTTTATTATTTAATTTACTTCATGCAATCCACTGAGATTATTTGTCCCTGTGCATGAACTGGATCTTAGGGACTTGGAATAACTTTCTCAATGTCACACCGCTATTATGGGTTGGAGTATGGTTTGATCCCATTGGTAGAACATACCATAACGTCTTATTCCACTTACTTTTTGAGGAGGAAACCTTCACCCAGAGAAGACACACTATAACTCACTTCATTGTTGCTATGGGAGTAAGAGGGCTTCAGCAGCCTCTGCTGCAATGTATGGTCTATCCCTTTTGGGAAACACTAAAGGGTCAAGTCCCTTAAGTGAGACTGTGTCCAGATGTTTCTATGAAACTAAGTAACTAGTGATGCAATACATCCAGGCCATTGAACTAACTAACCAAATGTATCTCCAGAAAAACCTGGCAAGGAATATAAAATTCCAACATCATTAATTTGTTTGATTGTAGACAATATATCTCTTCTGGGAGAGATGATAGAATCATCTCATTATGTCTCAGATTGAATCATGTAATTAAAGGAAATGAGCAGGCATTTTTAAGGAGATAGAAATGATGTGATAGTCTCTACTAATGATATATGTATGCATCAACTGTTGAATGGATAAACAAATGTGGCATATCCATACAGCAGAATACTATTCAGCCATCTAAAGGAACAAAGTGCTGATTCATGCCATAAATGGATAAACCTTGAAAACGTTATGCTAATTTAAAGAACTTGGTCACAAAAGACCACATATTATGTGATTCCTCCTATATGAAATGTCCCAAATAGGCAAATCTGCAGAGATAGAATTTAAATAAGTGTTTGGCTAGGGCTGGAAAAGGAAAGATGTGAGGTTATTAACTTTTCACTCCATGCCATAGAAATTGTGAGGCATTCAAAGATGATGAGAAATTAATTTACCTATATTTATAAGCCATCTCTTGGATCACAATCAAACTAATGATTTTATGGCCATCACTTTAGTGGGGTATTTTCCATTTTTTTATTTGGCTCTGACAACGTACCTTTGTGGAATTAGACATTTTTTTTTTGAGCATTTAGGGTTGATAAGAGTTACAAGATTTTTTGGGGGGTAATATAAATATTGTTAAAGTTGATCATGGTGATGGATACACAAGTCTATAAATATATTAAGGGCATTGAATTATACACTATGAATAAGTGAATTATATGATATGTAAATTTTATTTCAATAAAGCTGTTTATCTATATGCATAACTATCCTGTATCAAATGGTCAGTATCTATGGGGCATCCCACTGGGAAAAGGAGTCAGGGAGAACAGTACTAATAGAAAGAGGGGCAAGATAAAGGTTGAACCCTGGGCCACCCCTCCTTGAGATGCAGCTGAGGAACTATGGACAATTGACAGTGGGCAGTAGATGTATTCTTAGTTTTGATGCCCCACAAGGGGAGGGGATGGGGAAGACATACTTAGTTTCTTAGACCTTTTGTCCCAGGTCAGTACAGCTTATTTGCATGTTCTCCTTTTGATCCATGACTAGTCTTACAACTGTACTGTAAAATGCTCTCATTTTAAATCAGCATACTTTTAAGAAATGTTGATAACAACTAGACTCTGGTTTTGTCCTTATTTACTACTCCTTCCCAAGCCTTAGTATTTCCTCTGGCTCCCACGCCACTAATTCCTTGTGCGGACTTGTCGACACTTCAAATTATATCCAACTCTGCTGCCTCCCATATATTGCCTAGCCAATGTATACACACTTAGCTTTCTTAATCTCCCTCATAAGTAAATTCCTCAGCCCCTTAATCACCCCCGCTCCTCTTCCCTGAATCCTTTCCAATGTGTTGACATCTTTCTGGCACAATGGTGCCCACAGCCATATGCCTTTGGCACCAGTTCTCCTTGGCCTCCCACCAGAAATGGAACTTGGCCGACGTCAGAGCAGAGAGTAAGACATATTTATTTGATTTAGCTTTTGATTATGTTCACTTCTTGGGATGGTGGTTGATTACTAGTGATGGGGTTGGCCAGGCATTGGGATGCAGAGCATGTTGGTAGTGGAGGGAGTTTATGTGTAAAGACCAATAGCATGTAACCTGTGTTTCTCCCAGGAGTGCTCTCTGTCTAAAATAGATGAAATCAGGAGCTTTGGGAAATGGTCATATTTTAGATTAGTATCTCAAAGATTGTTTCTGTTTCTATAGCCTGGATTTCAAAATCCAATTTAACTTTTCATAATTTTAGAATGTTGAGTTTAGGGAACCTTAAGAATTCCATAGAGAGGAGAAGACTGTCGTTAACAGAATCATCTGGGGCAGAGGCTTTAAACACAATGTTTACCCATCAATTCTAGGTTAAAAATTCTTTACTCCATATGATAAAAGATGTGAGGCATTCAGAAGTGGGGGGAAAATCAATTCACTTGTGTTTAAAAACCACTTTTTGGATCCCCATCACAATACCAGTTCAATGACACTATAATACTGATTGTTATGACCCTCACTTTAGTGGAGACTTCGCATTTTTAGGGACTTTGACAATGTTGATAAGTACATGTTTGTACCTAGTAATATAATTTCGCTAATGATAAAGCAAATGATATTTCAAGTTCTTTGAGTAAATGAGGGGCAGGAGGTGTGAGAGAGAAAAAAAATCATGTTTGTACCCAGAGGTTTCATCTGTTTAAAATTTAAGAAGTCTCTGACAAAGTTCAGTTATGTATTAACCCAATATCTACTGAGGGCTTACAGTATCTCTGGTACTGTCTTAAACGTTGGGGCCACAGTACACACAAGATACAGTTCTGTCTACAGGATTCAAATATTATAATAGTCCCCTTGTTATCCGTAGGGGATACATTCCAAGATCCCCAGTGGATTCCTGAAACCACAGATAATACCAAACATTATAAATACTGTTTTTTTTTTCCCTATGCATGCATACCTATGATAAGGTATAACTCTAAATTAGGCATGGTAAGAGATTAATAACATGAGTTAATAATACAATAGGTCAGTTATAATAAAAAACTGTAATAAAAGTTATGTGAATGTGGTCTCAGAATATTTATTGTACTGTACTCATCCTTCTAGTGGTGATGTGAAATGATAAAATGCCTACATGATAAGATGAAGTGAGGTGAATTATGTAGGCATTGTGATGTAACATTAAGCAACTATCAACCTTCTGGGGATAGGTCAAAAGGAGGATCGGCTTCTGTACTGCAGTTCGTTGTAGGTGACTAAAACCATGGAAAGTGAAACTGTGAATAAGGGGGTATACTGTGTAAAAATAACCACAGATTGGTGCAAGGGGAATAAGGATGGAGAAAATCCATGTCATAGGAAGACAAATATGAATAGTTTTCTTTGGAAACATAGGAGATAGACACTTGTGTCACTCCCAGAGTATCCCATTGATGGCATTCAGTAGCACTAGCCTCATGAATGAAGGATTGTGTATTACCTAGAACAGTATGGACTATATATGTTTTAATGGTATAAGATGGCACAATTATCACAACTGGCAAGACAAATTCTGTTTCTCAGAGTGACACCAAGAGACCATATTGCCATTTGCTCAAGTGGGATATATTAATCTTGCCAATATACAAGGCAGATGTTCAGTCTAGGATTGGGGGAAGTAAGGAAAAGAACTTGCTATTAGTGACAAATTTGTGTCAAATCCAGCTGGAAGTGATGGAGTGCAGGCAGATGGGCATTCCCATGAGTAGGAAGCATGGAAAGATCTTTCAGCGGTCATCAGAAAAAAATGAATCTGAGGCTAAAGCTATAAAAGGAAATAAATTAAGTAGTCAGCTGCCATTGCCCCTTTCTCCTTCAAGAACAGAAGATAGATATTCAAAAGTCAGGAGAAAACCTGCAGCAAACTGCTCAGTGTAATCTCTTGGGCTGTTGGAATGTAATTTCAGTATTCTGAACCCTATCAAAGGGGGTTCTTAATTAACCTGGAAGTTTGGTTTCATTTCTGTTGCTACGGACTATCTCCTATGTTCCCAACTTTTGGATTTTTCTGTGGGCCTGGAAGACCTCCTGAGGTTCTCTCTTGAAGTCTACCAGGCGCTCAGCATTTCCTTTTTTCCAGGAAATAGGATCAGGCAGCCCCAATGGTCCTTTGTCTGTACTGTCTCCTTGGAGTCTATCAGTCCAGCCTATCTGACTGTAAGGCATGTCTTTACTGAAGGCTCAGAGTGCTCTCAGAAGAGAATTACAGTGTAAGAACAGAGCTTGAAACTCTGGCCAGTCTTTCCTTAGTCCTCCTTGAGGAATGTATTTTAAGGTTTAGGCTTTCAGAAAGTGGGTGGGTTTTTCTTTGTTCCCTTCCTTCACTTCTGATTTCATTATTCCTCTCTTAATTTATAGGTCAACTCATATGAACCACCCACCATCCTGCACCTCTGCCATAAGACACCCCACCCTCCCCCTGCCCATCACCATCAGAAAAATTTCACCCACTCCACAGGAGCACATATTCATTCAGTTTCCCTAATATGCTCCAGAATTTAAGAATAGAATGAGGTACCATGAAGCAGGCTTTGCAGTGAAACCATGTTCAAATCTCAGTCAACTGTGTGCTGGCTGGAGGCCTCCAATTTCCTCATCAATAAAACAGAGATAATGCTATTTACTACATGAGGTTGAAGTGGGGCTTAAATGAGCTGATAAGTGGAAAGCAGTTAGCACAAAGCCTGCCACATGATTAGTCTTCAATAAAATGTGGCTGTTAATATTATTTCACATAGTTCCCTGACATTCACTGCTGCCCAGCTAGATTCTAGAGGAAAAGGGAAGGTGAATGTGAAAATAGCCCCTCAGATTTTAGTTCACAGATGTGCAGACCAACTGTTTTCTTAGAGGATGGCCTGTTGGGCAACCCTGGTACTCCAACATTACTTTTCCTCTTAGTAATACTGTATGTGCAGTGTCTTATTAGAAAAATGAATTTTCCTGTTAGCAGCTCTTGGCATAGGAACAGTATATAGGATGTCTTTGTGTCCTTTTGCTCCATGTGGAGACTGAATGAACAGCACCAAAAAAAAAAAAAAAAAAAAAAAAATCCGAAAATACCGTAAACACAGCACTTCAATATTCAGTGGCCTTTCCCGGTTTCCAAGGTATGGTTCTGACTCTCACCTCCTTTTTTTTTTTTTTTTTCATAAATTCAAGATATCCTTGTGATGAAGGAGAATGCAAGGGAAAGGCATTTCTGGGTTTCCATTTCTTACTTTGCCTGCTCTAAGCTGCTCGCTCCCATTCCCATCTTCTAGTCTTGGATGATGGTCTTTACTTCATCAGTCATACGCAGATGTTTCCACCAAATTTGTGTCCCAGTTTAACTTTTAGATTATGCCTCTACCACCTCCTACATCAACCATACTCTTTTCACAAGTTTTGGGATTCCTCTTGAATGAGGTTTACTTCTTCACCTACAGAGGAACCTAGATTCTTGGACTTGTCACCAAGGTTTTGGTTCTAGTCCCAGTCTAGATCTGCCCTTCAGCTGAGATTCTTTCCACACTCAGAATCCTTTCATGGTTGGGTTTGTGGGGTTTGATAGAACTGGGTGGGGCATACAAGGATAGCTGATTGTGGCAAGTCAGGCACAGGGTGATCCTGATGACTTTTGCTGACTGATTTGTTGTGTCCACCAGTGGAGGTTCTTCTGTTTAAGCACCTAATAAACACAAATAATGACAAGGATTTTTCAAAAGTTCTGTAATACTATCATTTATTAGAGAGCTCATCACATCACTCTGAATGAAAGTGAAATCTATGCACTTGTATTTTTCAGGGTCAGGCTTTGTGTCATCTGATGAATACAGTCACATTAGAATTCCACTATTCTTTCATCCATGTCACCTTCATAGGACTCCCGATAATATTAATTGGAAATGAGAAATATCTACAAATTTGTGAACTTTCTATATGTGTAGAGTATTTTACAGTTTGTAAATTGCTTTCATGTATAGTACCTTATTTGAGCCACACAAAAATCTCTGTGTAAGTATTATAATATCCCCATTTTTCAGGTAAAGACAGTTTCAAATTGTTTTCTTGCGATTTACCTAAGATCATTCAGAAATGGAGTTGTGAGTCCATCCCTTGTCCCTGATTATATATCTCTTGTTTACAGTAGCTTTTTAACTAGGCATGTTGAAAATATCATTTTTAATTAAACAATGGAATCAATTAAAAGAATATTAATTAGTGGGATCAGTTTTTTTTTCTTTCTTGCATGTCAGTGCTACAGTTTTTATTTATTATTAGTCTGTTTCTCCATTATTATATATGTAAGAGATTGTTGAGCACTCTCATTAGTATCTCGTGAAAGGCCAATGATTTGTGAATATTGAACTTTTAAAAAAAATCCCCTTACTTGACTTTAAAATCAATAGCAGTGCTGTCTCACTTTTTCATTATTTCCCATGTCCAAATTCTATCTCTTTATTTTTCTAGTTAAAAACCAATTTGAAAAGCATTTCAGTTACACTGCCATTATAGAATTCTTGTTGTAATAAAATTAATAATTTAAATTTGTTGGCATCAAATGCTGGAAGTCCTCAGGGCACCTTAATGAAAATAGAAAATGATACCAATACTGCATCATGCCCTGATTACTACCCCAGAGCAAGATTGGGCAAACCTGCCAAATGACTACAAAAAGAATGGTTCCAGATTAAAATTAAAAACAACAATCACATAGGAAAGGCATTAGCTTTACCCTGAAGAGTAGTGGATTTCAGGTCTCTAGGTACAGATGATGGATTCAAGGAAAGGAAAAACCTCATCCAAGACACTATGACTTTCTGCTATCAAAAATTTGGTCCTTTGCAAATACCTAATTCAGTCCCTTCAAATTTGTCACAAAGAAATTGACACACTGAGAGGGGAAATGACTTTCCTAAGGTCCTGTGGCTAATTAGAGCAGGACTTGACTGGTACTGGTACCCAGACCACCTAGTATCAAGCCTGGCAGTTTCCCATTGTTCTGAGCTACCTATAGTCTGTTATCAGCAGACTGTGGATCCACTAATTACATTCTGCTAAAAGTAACCGGTCTTATGTATAAAGTAAGAATAGGAGGGAAAGTATGAGAGAATGGGGCCAGGAACAGAGTTAAGAAAACAAGATGAGTGAGGCATTTACTTCAGGAGAAAATTTTAAGGGTAGTTAAAAATTTCAATAACCAATATAATATTATAATTCAATATTTTTAAATAGCAAAATTGATGAAAAACAAGCATTTTGCATTAATTTTGTACCCCCTTAATCTGTACCTGAGGCAAGTGCCTCATAACCCTCCCTTACCTCACTTGTCTTATCCTGGTATCAGTCCTAGGAGTGACTTGTCTTTCCCTGCATGGACTGGGGTTAATTCCCCCAAATGCCAATGCTTCATTGTTGAAACCAATGCTCTACTATTGAAATTCAATAGGGTAAGCCCTTTTTATCTCTACAAGGGTCAGAAACATATAGAAGGGTGAGGTCACTCTGTGCTTACAGGTTTTAAAATGTAACCAAAATTTCTGTGACATTCTTCTTCAAAAGGTGGAACATATTTTCTCTCTCCTTGAGTGTGGGCTGTACTTAGTGACTAGCTTCTAATGATTAGTATGAGACAGACATAACTGTGTGCTATTTCTGAGCCAAGCCATAGAAGGCATGTAGCTTCCTCCTTGCTCTCTTAGATCACTTGCCCCCAGGGGGAAGCCAACCGCCTTATCACAAGGACACCCAGCCAGCACCATGGAGAGCTCCATGTGGTGAGGCACTGAGTGAGGCCTTGTACCAATAGCCATGTGATCAAGTCACCATAGGAAAAAAAAAATTCACCTAAAAACTATGGTATACTATTATTTTTTATTAATTTGAAGGAGAATTCAAATACCTAGATTTTGCCTTTGTTAGTTATTTTTAGCATGTTTAAATTATGTTATATTCTCTGTTTAATTACATAAATAAAAAGTTAAAATGCCCTGATTAGTACTTTTTTTTTGTTCTTTTCAGAATTGTTTTCCTGCAGATCGTATATCCTTTATGTAATAAGCAGACCACTTTTGTTTTTAAATTTAGATATAATTTTCATTCAGTGAAATGTAGGGGATTTCAGCACACAATTAGATAATATTTGACAAATAAATAGGTCTGTGTAAACAATACCCCCATGAAGATAAAGCACATTTATATCACTCCACAGAACTCCTTCTTGCCCCTTCTTGGACAGTATTCACAATTCCACTCCTAAGCAAGTTCTACTCTGGTATCTATCTCCATCAGTTAGGTGTGCCTATTCCATAACTGCATATAAATAAAAACATATACTTTATACTTTTTTATGTTTGGCATATTTTAGTTCTCATGTTTTTGAGATTCATCTAAGTAATTGTTTGTTCATTTTTTATACCCAAGTAGTATTCCATTAACTACTACTTTTTATATTTATTTATAAGCTTTCTTGCAGTCTGGTGATACTGTGAATAAAGCTGCTGTGAACATGTTGACATAATTATTCATGTGGACATAATTGTTTTTTATCTATCTTTGGTATGTATAACTAGGAGTAGAATTGATGAGTCATATAGTAGATACAAGTACAGTTGACCTTTGAACAATGTGGGTTTAAACTGCAGGTCCACTTGTACACGGATTATTTTTTTTCTGATAAATACAATACAGTACTGCAAATGTATTTTCCCTTACGGTTTTCCTAAAATTTTCTTTACTCTAGCTTACTTTATTGTAATAATACATTATATAATATGTATTCCTTACAAAATATGTGTTAATTGACTGTTTATGTTATTGGAAGCTTACAGTCAACAATATGCTGTTAGCAGTTAAGTTTTGGGGAGATCAAAAGTTGTACACAGATTTTAGACTGCAAAGGGATATTGATACCCCAACCCAGGTTGTTCAGGGATCAACTATTATTATAAGAAACTGTCAAATAGTATACCAAAATAATTGTATGTTATCCACTCCTACTATCAACAATAATGGTTTTAGTTGCTCTTTATCATAAGAAACTTTGAAAGACTTTTTTACGGTTCCAACTGGGATTTTAAAAAAAAGTATCCCAGCAGTTTGGGGTATTAAGAGAAAGAGAAAATATAGTTATGACGTTTGAGAGGTTACTCACTTTGTTGAGAAAATTATTTTTCTTAATTTGAAGCAACTAGAGAGGGAGGAAAAATGTAAACGAATTGGTAAATGGTGCTCTGTAAAGATTATTGTGAAGATTATCCTATTGTTTGAAAATCTCCAAGTCAATATGTCATATTCTCTTTCTTTTTTTAAGAGATTTTATTTATTTATTTGACAGAGATCACAAGTAGTCAGAGAGGCAGGTGCAGAGAGAGGAGGAAGCAGGCTCCCTGCTGAGCAGAGAGCCCGATATCGATATCAGGCTCAATCCCAGGACCCTGGGATCATGACCTGAGCTGAAGACAAAGGCTTTAACCCACTGAGCCACCCAGGCGCCCCATCATATTCTCTTTCTTGAAAACTCATGGGTAATTCCATGCCCATGAGTAAAATCTTCTCTTATCTCAATTGAGCATATATTTTAAATATATTTCACAGTTATGGAGAATTTGGAGGATGAAGGAAAATTTGGAGAATGAAGCTACTTGTGTTATGTATACTATTTATATATCCAGGAATTAAGTAAAATATATTTATTGTTCTCCTACTCTCTTCTTTATAGAACATACAAGGTTTTCATAAGAAAAGGAGATGACCCAGCTTGTGTTTTCAGAGTGTCAATAGATATTTGATACCTGTTACTGCTTCTATTTCTTGAGTTATAAAATCTTGCCTACTTTCTTGTTTAGATAATTGTTATTGTGTGCTATAAAACAATGAGATACTTAGAAAGTGCTTTATTATTGAAGTAAATTTTCATTTAAAAAATTGAAATTGGCTATAGTTCTTATAATATTCCAAGAATACTTGGCTGTTCTGTAGCTTAGAAAATGTAAATTATCTATCTCTAGGTGTTTTTCTCTTTTTCTTTTATTGAAAAAGTACAATATTGAAAAATAATGACCTGTTTATAGAGAAATAAGCCATATATGGTCTGTTTTAAAATATGGATGCTTTAATTAGTGACTGTTAAGGCAGAACTTAAAATATTACATCTATTTCTTATTTGTTTTTGCAATATTAGACACTGGCTAAATGAGTTAAAACAAGACAAAGGGAAAATTGAATATAGAAAGTGACAGGGACTTTGCAGCCATAGGAGTTTGCAGGAGATGAGTGTTCGTAAACTATGTTGATCAAGTAGAAGAAATTAGCAAAATCAAGGAGTCATGGGAATGATAGAGATTAAAGATTAAACTAATTGGGACATTCACTGTCAAGATAAAGGGGTGAGGAGCAGCTTTATTCATCTGCTCCGTAGATACATCAGAAATGTGTGGGATTATGGGGTTGACTAATTAAAGTGGGACAGACATCAGGCAGGCCTGGGAAGTAACCACCTCAGCACTGTGCTGCTTCAACCCTGATTCCCAGAAAACCTAGAAATACACTGAAGGTAGGTATATCACAACTCCCAAAGTAGTAGTTGTCTGAAACTGGAAAATTAAAAATAAATGGATGGGAAAGTGGGGAGAATACAAGACTGATTACTACCACTTAAGCATTTTATCATGGGCACAAGAGTAGACAGACCGATAGGCCTTTTGCAGTGACAGAGATAAAGAGGCAAAAGTTTGAAACAGAAGTTTAACCACAAGCTTGTTTATAACCTCCTGCATTCAAAGATACCACAATTTTGAGGAAGCAGTACTATATTTTATGGGTGTCATTTTTGAAGAGCTCATATACAATTAAAAAAAAAACCTGCAGTGTGTATTGGAAGACATTTAAATAATAAGAGAGTGGAATAGAGTTAATTTCAAGTGTATTTCTCTTCAGTGGAAAGTTGACAGCCCAGATCAGAAAAGGAGTCAAGGTAGTCACATGAATGAATCTGTACAGAAATATATGTTATCCTTGGATTTTTCTCTATCCTACACCAAGCAAAAGTCCTTTCTCAAAGCCAAACATCATCATACCCAAACAGAAATACTAGTGTGAACACTACTGACAGATAAACAACAAACAACAGTGAAGGTTGATTAGTAGGTTGGGGAATCCCAGCATTTTCTAGTCCATCTACCAGGACTCAGAGGGTCCAGGACTGATTAAGAATGGACAGCATAGAAGGGTATGTGATATGGTGAGTGCTGTGAAGTGTGTAAACCTGGTGATTCACAGACCTGTACTCCTGGGGCTAATAATATATTATATGTTTGTTTAAAAATTAAAAAAATTAAAAAAAAACCAAAAACAAAAACAAAGTTTCCATAACACAAAGTTTAATTGGAAGACCAAAAAAAAAGGAATGGACAGCACAGGGATAGGTCCTAGGCAAAAGCCTCCATTTGGTTTATGGGTAAAAATATATTGGGCAGACCATGCTACCTTTTAGTCTTCATTTACAACACAAACCTAAATAAATGGGTGCTATCATAGAAAAGCAGTTTAACTAACATTTATCTGTAGAGAGCACACAGAAACTCAAAATCCAAGACTTTTCTTTATATGCATGTATTTTATTTTTTTAGAAATCTTACCTTATTATCAAGAATACAACATGAGAGCTATCATCCTAATAATATTTCAAATGTACATTATTTTAAAATATAGATACCATGTACAGCTGGTCTCTAGGGTTTATATATTTTGTGTAGCTGAAAATTTATCACTGTTCACTAGTAACTCATTTCCCCTTCCCTCCAACCCTTCAATTTTCGCTCTTTGACTCTATGAATTTGACTATATTAGGTACCTCACATAAGTGGAATCGTAAATTATTTATCTTTCTGTGTCTGCTTTATTTCACCTATTACAAATCCTCATAGTTCATCCATATAGTCCCATATTGCAGTATTCCCTTATTTTTTAAGACTGAGTAATATGCCATAGTATGTATATACCACATTTTTTTTTAATCCATTCGTCTGATGATAGACATTTAGGTTGTTGTCAGAGCTTGACACTGCAATTTTCAATGCTTTGATGAACATAGGAGTACAAATATTGCTTTCAGATTCTCATTTAAATTTCTTCTGGTATATACTTAGACATGAAATTGCTGGATCATGTGGTAGTTCTTCTTTTTAAAAAAAAAACTAAGGAATCTTTATATTGTTTTCTATAGAGACTTTGCCATCTTTATTTTTTCCTTTCTTTTTTTAAAAAGATTTTATTTATTTGACAGAAAGCACACAAGCAGGGGGAGCAGCAGAGGGAGAAGGAGAAACCAGCTCCCCACTAAGCAGGAAGCCCAGTGTGCAGCTTTGATTCTAGTATGCTGGGATTATCTGAGCTGAAAGTAGATGCATAACAGACGGAGCCAACCAGGCACCTCAAGGCTGTACCATCTTTCATTCTTCCCAGCAGTGTGCAAAGATTCCAGTTTCTCCACATTCTTACCAATACTGCCGTGTGTGTGTGTACTTATGATAGTCATCCCGAGAAGTATGAGGTGGTAGCTCATTGTGATTTTGTTGTGCAGTTTCATGATGATTGTTGACATTGAACCTTTTGTCATAAACCTGTTGGTCATTTATATGTCTTCTTTTAGAACTATCTATTCAAGTCCTTAGCCCATTTTTAAATTTGGTTATCAGGGTGTTTTTTTGTTTGCTTGTTCGTTTTTTTCTTTTCCCTTATTATTATTATTTTTGCTATTGTTCTCCCCCATTCCATAGTCACTTTGTTGATTTGTCTCCCCCATTCCATAATCACTTTGTTGATTGTTTTCTTTGCTGTATAGAAGCTTTTTTAGTTTAATGTAGTCCCACTTGTTTATTTGTGTTTCTGTAGCCTGTGCTTTTGGTGTCCTATTCATGACAAAACCAATGTCATAAAGCTTTTCAATTATGTTTCCTCTAGGAGTTTTATAATTTCAACTCTTATGTTTACATCTTTAATCCATTTTGAGTTTATGCTTGATTTGGTTGATGTTGGTATAAGATGAAGATCTAGTTTCATTCTTTTTCATGTGGATATCAGTTATCCTAATTCCGTCTGTTGAAGACTTTTAAATGTCCTCTTTGTTCATGATCCAATGAGAAAGAGAAAAGAAATGTCCAATAGAAATAAGTTTTGTCAGGTAACTGAGTCAGGCTGTATAGTGAGGGTCCTAGACAGGGAGAAAATTAGTTGAAGACACTGTGTGACTTGTGGTGGCAGATAGGAGTTGTCACTGAGTTACAGAGAGCTCCATCTGAACCATGGCTGAGATTCTGAGTGGTTGACCTATTTGGAATTCTACTTTGCATGGCATTTTTACATGTAGAATTTTGTCTGTTGGCTGAAAGAGATGAGTAGAAAAGTGAAATTGGAAGGGATGTGATAGTATCTTTCCATTGTCCAGCCTGGGGACTTGGAGATGGTGAGATGCTATGCACACAAATGTGATAGAAGGTAATAAAGCTTCTTGAGGTTTCTCAGCTTTGAGATGCAGTGGGAGAGTTCTAGGCTGAGTATATCAGAACTATAACAACAAAGACCAACAGTACACCAATAGGAAAGCACCAGTGTCTAGTATCCATGACTCTTCTCAGGCACCTGCCACCCCAGAGAGAGAGAGGGGAACAATTCTGGAACATAGTTAGGATTCCTTTGAGGCCTTGAGAAATAACTTGAGAAGAGGGAAAAAGAGAGACATGTTGATGTTCTATATTTGCAGATGGGGGTTCACCAGAGCAGAAGCTTTTGCCAGTTAATGGTCAGCCATTTCTTACAAAGAGCCATAGCCACGTTGATGGTGTATTTTCAAAATAAATTGTTAATAGTTATGATATGGTTTGTAAAATTCATAGAAATCTTAAACAAGGAGCAGAGATCTGGAGTTTGGACTCACAGATTAACTTTTGGTGCAACTCTGGGGTATTTCAGTTGTTTGGACATCATGTTTCTTACCTATCAATAAGCCAGTTGGGATAGAGGAACTTTAAGCTTCACTTCATTTTAAGTTCACCCAGGTTGTATCCTCTCTTAACTTAGTGTGTATGTGCAAAATCTAATACCACCAGCTAATGGGGTATTTTCCTACTGATTAGTCCCTTCTCTAATTCTTTAACCATGTCACATATCAAACTGACACATTTTCACCCACATATGTAATCTTTAAAAATATATTGAGATCAGCCACACATTGCTGGCTACTTTTCCTATAGGACCTTTAATTAGAAAATCACTTTGGATCCCATTTCTGACCATTACCAAGAAAGGAGATGGCAGGCATCACAGTCTTCTCTCCCAATAGCTTTAGCTTTTACTTTGGGAATAGACAGAATCCTACCCATCTTGGTAATATTCTAGTGTCACCCTGACTCCTGGAAAATCTGAAACCAGCTGATGGTTATCTTATAACCTCAAGGCATTGGCTGAATTTCCATGGATCAGATAGCTACATGATACAACATGGGGTTTCACTTACTGTAGATATTTACATTAAACTTATTCAGAATAATTATTTTCACTGGCCCATTGATAGATCAACCAATGGCAATTTAATGAGAATATTTTCCGTCCTTGTAAGGGATATTCCCTCTCAGCAGCAAAGGTGGGACCAGAGCGCACTGTATCACTCTGTCTTGTCAGAGGAGATGTTCTGTCACTGATTAAAGAGCGGCATGTCCTCTTTAGTCACAAAAACATTTCGCGGGGTAACCTTGTTTCTGTCTTAATGGATTCAGGCAATGTAATGAGAGCTACCAAAGTGGACACGAAGAAACCCTTTGAGAGACAGAACATGTCACTTCTCACTTACTCAACTAATAGCAGTCCCTCTCAGGCTAAGAAAGCCCTCTGGACAGAGCTGGAAGAGTCATTTAAAGTACACCTGCATTCCTTCCTTCAAATGCAGCCAAAAGGCATCAAAAAGAGATATTTTTTCTTTATTTGAAAGACCAAATACAACTCACTAGTGTCTTAGTTTCATCAGAGCTGTCTGTTGGTGTAATATCAGAGAGAAAAATGATACTGCCTTAAAATTTGCTCAATGCATACTCTAGCTTTTAAAAGTATTATTTCCATCTCTCTGAGTTCCCCAAACTGCACAACACCTTTGGATGTTGACAAGTCCAAAATAGGTTGTTTACTTGATGATTTTTTATTGTTACAGATTGAGCACCCAAAGTTCAGGGGATTTACGTGATATCTGTAAGATACACAATACATGAATGCCTGCCAGAGTAGGACCAGAACTGGGGTTCTTCGACTCTACATTTGCTTCTTTCTCTTTCTCTCCCTGCCCCTCTCCCTTCTCCCCATCTCTGTGTATAGGTATATGCATATGTATGTATATACTGATGACAATTTAATACCCACCATAACCAAGCTGGGATTCATGCAGGATAAATAATTTTGCTATTCAGAGAGAGTCAGAAAAAGAAGGACTGAGTTACTGAGAGTTCAGTTTTATTCTATGACTTTTGCCAATTTGAAGAAGCAACTAATTCATAAACTATATGGTAAGCACATTTAACTGTTCTAGGATTTTTCTCATGCTTCATGAAAACAGAGATCATAACTGGGAAACCAACTGTAAAATTAAAAGAACTAGATGTTGCCAATAAAGACCATCATTTCAGGAAAATAAATTTGTTTCTTGGAAGCTGTTCTTGAATGTATGCTTGAGGTGCCCACAAGAAAACTAATTCAACCGAGAAACAAATTGATCTTGCTTCACTGGTTTATATGAACAGAGTAAAATACACACCAACAAGTTATATCACTTAATAACTCCTTGTTTCCTATAACAAATCAATGGCAAGATCACCTTGAATTACCATATTTTGAAAACGTATGTGCAAAGTACCTAGAACTTTACTACATATACCAAATTATGGGTTTCATTAAGAACATCTTCAGAGCTAATGGAATCAAAGTAATCACTGTTTGTGTAGTATTTTTATCCATCATATTTGGGAATTTTGTTTCTTGAGGTTTTTAATTTTTGTTAATATATTGGTAACAGTGTGGAGATGAAATAAAAGTGCATGATTTGATGTTGCAGTTGTTATCTGTAAATGTGTCATTTTATTCTGTAAAGACATTTTATTGGATCTTACAGAGCAAAAAATGAACTCATCTTTGCAAAATCAATTCTCTCAGGCCTTGAATTCTTTCTTATTGTGATGTTAAAAGTTGCTTGTAACTTTTTTATTAAAATGGCAGGGAGTGGGAATTTGCACGTTGTATTCTTCATTTCCCAATTTGCAAAAGCTAGTGTTCAGTGCATTTTTGTTACTTAATTTGGGGATATCATAGGAAACAATGGAATAACAGCTTGAAAATCTTCCTGTTAAGGGTTTCTCTAAACTTCTTTCTCTTCTGTGTCCCAGGGGAGCAAAGCAAATCTTCTTTGACCATGGCCTTACAGAAATGGTCATCCTGAAAGAGGGATGCTATTCAAATACTGAATGGGATTGAAGGAAGCACACACATTATTCCTTAACATTTTACCCCAATTAATATATCATAATACATGGGAAATACATGTACTTGCTAACAAATAAATGTATTTTGAGCATCATTACTCTGGACTCCACTATAATCACAATGATTTGGAATGATACATTTTAATGTTCTAATAGCAAAAGGTTTAATGAGCAAATTAATAATAAAAATCCAATCTAAGAGGTATGTTTAAATGTCAGGATGTTGACGATTTATGAGCTCTCCAAAGCAACCATTTTATTACTCAGAAAATAAACCTTAAATTTTCCTTAGTTTCCTAAATGAAAATTATTTTTAAAAAGTACCTCAGCTATTTTGCCTACTCCTAGTTTCTTTTCCTTTAAGAAATATATTTTGAGAGGGACATTGGAGAGGATATCTGCTATGGTGAGGAAAAAAATATATTTTGAATTTATATTCATTATAAATTCAAATTTTGCAAATTCAAACTGGAATTTATGCATTTGGCTTGATCACACTTCTTTAGAGTTAAAGCTTCATCTTCTAATTGTGTTAAATAAGTCTCACTAAAGATCATTCTTTTTATGTCAAAAATTTTTAAAATATCAGAACCATGAATCTGCTATAAGCATAAAATTGTTGAAACCAGAAGAAACCCTAAAATTCATTTGTCAGGAAGTTTTTTGCTATTTTACTACAAAGTGACAAGTGTGTCCCGTGTACTCTAGAGACCCTTTATTTGAAATAATTCATATAGTCCATATTTATTATGAAGAAATATCTAACTTACTAATATTCAAAGAATGATTTCATTATGGATATATAATATTAATACATTAAGAACCATGATGGTATACATTATTTTCATTAGCTTGTCCAGTGTCATCGCAGTATTTATTTATGTTAAACTGTGAAATGCTGAAAATAGCTGATGGGTTGCTAAAATCTTTATAGAGTCTGAATGCAAAATCACTGATCTTCTCCAAATTCACTTACAATTTAAAAAATCCACGATTGAAAGAATTAGGAAAATACCTAATTAAAGTAATATATTCTGCAACCCGAGTTGTGAAGGGCTTTCCTAGCATAACACTGTGATTAGTATGGGTATGCAGAACCCCTCACTCTTCTAGGGCCTCCTGAATATTTCTTTCCCTGCCTACCAGTCCCTCAGCAAAGATGAAGGGGCTCAGTGAAGATGACTCTGCTTTAAGTTTAATTTTGAGGCCTGGGACTGTGTCTTGTTTGGGAGGAAGTCCAGGAGTAGGTAATTTTAAACAGGTTAAGTCTAGACTTTGGGGGCTCTTATTTCTTTGCCACTGAAAAACTGAGTATATAAACAATCATCAGAATATATGTAAAAATAAAATTCTTACCCAATCCCTGCAGTAGCCAGCCCAGGAAAATAACCCACTTTCTACAGTAACCAGCCAGAGAAACCAGACTACTACCTATTTATAAGTTGAATTTGTAGGAAGTCAGACTTGTAAGTACAGTAATAATCCAGGAAGTAAAAAAAAAAAAATAATAACTCTTGTTACGATTGACCCAGAGTGGACAGGATTTGATTAATAACTGAAAGTTTCTATAATTTTTGTCCCCACTTCCAGTTGAGGACCAATCAGAGAACACAAATATGTACCTCCAACTAATCACAAAGGATGCCCCCCTTCTAGGTAGCCCACCTGCAACTTCTTTGTGCCAATAGGCTCCAATCAGGACATTACCTGAAGCCTTCACTTTGTCCTACTATGAAGTTGTCCCATTCATCTACCTTTTTGAGTCTGCCAAACATAGTGGTGGTGGTGGCAGACTCCCTGGCTGTAGCTTTGAGTAAGTAGATTTTTGCTTGTTCTCATTTGGTTCGTCTTTATTGTTGTTCACACTGATTCACAATGTAATTAGATTTAACTTAGTTTAGGTTCAATAAAGAAGATAACATCTTTTTTTTTTTTTTGTCTTTGTTTTTTATATTTATTTTGTTTATTTACTTGGGAAAGAGTGTGTACACATGACCTGGGAAGGGGAGGAGCAGAGAGAAAGGGAGACTGAGAATCCTAAGCAGGGTGGGCCCCTGGCACAGAGCCTAATGCAGGGGCTGGATCTCTACAACCGTGAGATCATGACCTGAGCAATACCATGATTTTTAGATATGGAAGCAATTATTTCTTTTTGCTTAAGATTAGGGAAGTCTTCATGAAAGAGTTTACATTTGATTTGGGATAAACGAGTACGTTTAGGAAGAAGGCCAAATAACATTTTTGTTGTTGTAGTTACTATTGTTGCTGCTATTCTATTGTTGTCAAATTAATGACACTTAAAATCTCATTATTCTGGGTTTGTAACTGATCAACATTTAAATTGATGCAATCCTAAATTGGTTCCTAATTTTAGATTTGCCCCACATTTGCATATCTTTCTATTAGCTCTTTTGAAGTAGTTCTTGTGTTGTAATGCCTTTTTGGGGTATGGGAGCAGAGATAGAGGGGTGATGAATACCCCTATTGGAACTAATTTTTCAAATGTCCTTAAATTCTTATAACATGAGGACTATTTTAGGTTTTTATTTTCTTTGCCCCATTGCATTGTCCATCTGTCAAAGTTCATCAAAGCCAAGAGCTCAAACTACTGCAATGAATTTGAAAGAGCAGGTCCAAGAAAACTGACATGGGGAGAATGATAAAACATTCAAACCTATTCTTTTAGAAATCAACATTCAGCATATAGTCATATATACATAAACCTGAAGTATTTTTTTTTGTTTGTGAACAATAGGAATTTCAATTTCAATTTTAACTAATTTCAATTAGTAAAAGGCAAAGCACATTCTCAAGGACTTCTGGTTTTAACTCACAGCCATAAAAAGCTTTGAATAACATCATTCTCACCTTTACAACAAAGAGAAAGCTAGACAAACACTAAATTAGTGTTTTTTACTGAAACCTTCATAGAACTGAAGTTATAGGACAAGCAACTAACATAGAATAGAGTGAGAAACAGGCACCTAAAGGAATAGGAACATCTGTATGTTTGTTTACCTGGGTCAGATATAATTTAACAGTATATAGGCCTATAAATCAATTTAAATAGAAGTTTTGAAAGAATAGCTAAAAGTAGAGTGGAACCTGTTGTGAGAGGGTGGAACTACTGAAGGCCACGGATGTAGGGGGATCCATATACTCTAGCAGTGTTTCCCTCTAAGAACACTTCCAGGTCCCTATAGAAAAGATTTGAGAGAATCCTGAAAAACCTCCCTCATGATGCCAGTGGTGAAAAGGAGGAGCAGCCGCTGCCAAAACTGTCAAGATCCATCCTATCTCACTCCCCTAAGGAGTAAAAACATTCATTTGGAAAGGGAATGACGTCAACACTTGTAACCAGAGGGCACTGGTGGAAGTTTGTAGCAGTTGAGGAAGAAGAGTGTAGGCTAAAAGTGAAAATCTTCGTACACTGTTTCCTCTGTCTTCCCTAAGAAATGAAAGCCCTTGTCTATATGGGGAGAGGATCAAAATGTGTACCTGAGAGCATGGGTGGGGCCCAAAGGAAGTTAAGTCATGGGAATGAAGGCCCCACTGGAAAAACACCCAGATTCATTTCCCTGTTAGCCCTAAGGAACAAAAGCTTTAGTCTGTAGCCTGGGAGCACTTGTGAAAGCCTGTGGTGACTTTTAAAGTTGAGGAATGCAGGCAACCAGTGAAAATCCTCTCAGGTTCATCTCCTATATTATAAGTAAGAATAAAAAGAATGCCTTACACTACAGTGGACAGGGTACCCCATGGAGGGGGTACTGTAAGAAAACCCATTGTACCCTGGGTAAGGTGGGGCAGAGATAGGAGAATTAAGTCTTGAACTTTGCTGGTAAGGTAGAATGAATGCTATGTTCATCAATATATCTGGAACAGGGGAAGGCACATTTGTAAAGACTACATTCCCAAGAACAGCTTCACAATATCTGACTAAGATGAAAAATTTTGTTTCCTCCCACATCTTCCATAACCATGCTAAGCATTAGTTTAAAAATAACAGTGTAATATTGCTGGGAGAAATGGAAAATGCAGACTCTCTCCAGGGAGCAGTGTAAAGGAAAGAACCCAAATCAGGCAGAGAAACAAAAATAAAATATCACTGGAGAAATTTGAAAACTTTGGTACACTGAGAGTAACCATAACAATGCAAATTTCAAATGCAGCCCAAACTTGACCAGATTAACACAACCCCACACAGAAGGAAAGATATGCTCTACTGCCAGCATGAAACTATTTACTTCAGTATTTATCATCCTATACAACATGTCTAGCCTTGAACAAAAAATTATGAAGTACTTAAAAGGGTAAAACAAAAACAAACAAAACAAAGCCCACATTTGAAGAGATAAAGTAAACATTAGAGATAAAGTAAACATAGGCTCAGATATGACAAGATACTGGTACTACCAGCCAGGAAACTTAATAAGTTTTTAATTATTATTATAAATTTTGAAGGAAAAGTTAGATAACATGTGAAATCAAATAGGTAATTTTAGCAGGGAGATGAAATCTAAGAATACATCAAATATAAATGTTAGAAAACAAAATTCACAATAAGATGAATAAGTAACTTCTTCAGTGGGACCATCAGTAGATTTGACACATTTTGAGAAAAGAATGAGAGATCATGAAGACATGTCAAAAGAAATCCCTGTTTAAGATAAAAACAAAAAAAAAAAGAATAGAATCTCCAAAGGTTGCCTAGGTGGCCTAGTTGGTTAAGCATCCAACTTGTGGTTTCAGGTCAGATCTCAGGATCATGATCTCAGGGTTGTAAGACCTAGGCCCACATTGGGCTCTGTGCTCAGCGGAGAGTCTGCTTGGGATTTTCTCTTTTCCCCTCCCCTTCCCCCTCTCCTTGCTCTCTCTCTCTCTCTCTCTCTAAAATAAATAAATAAAATCTTAAAAAGAATTTCCAGGCATTATACAGTCTTCCATATGCACATGTAATTAGGAAAGGGTAAGAGAAAAATAAGAAAATTGAGGAAATAATGGCACAGAATTTTCCAAAACTAACAACACACACTAACCACAGTTTCAAGAAAATTTAGAAAATACTAGGGATAACTAGTAAAAAACCCATACTAACACCCATCTCATTTAAACTACTGAAAAGAAAGACAAAAAGACAGCCTGAAAGGTGGGAGAGATACATTAATTACAGAAAAAAAAGGATAGTAAGTGTAGCAATAATTTTTCTCTTTCCTTTTTGAAGGAGAAATACAGCATAGAGTTTATAGTAAAAAATATATCAATAACTTTATATGGCAACTACATTTGTCATGGTGAGCATTTTGTAATTTATATAAATTTTGAGTGACTGTTGTCATAACTAATATAATATTCAATGTCAACTAATGTAACATTGTATGTCAACTATACCTCAATTTAAAACCAGGTAGATCTGAAAGGAGGAATAAACCAAATCCAAATTTTACAGAAAGCTTCAGCATTACCTTCTCCATAACTGATAGAACAAGTAGGCAGAAAAATTAGAAAATATATTTATTACCTAAACACACTATTAGCCAACTTGACCTTGTGGAACTCTTGAGCAACAACAACTCTTCTCAAATGGCCATGGAGCATCTGCTAAGATAGACTTAAGAAAATTTTAAAAACAGAAATAATGCAAGTATTTTCTCATATCATGGCATACTTAAATTAGAAATCAGAAATAAATCTATAAAAAATCCCCAAATATTTGTAAATTAAATAACACAGTACTAAATAACCATGGCAAAAGAGGGAATATCAAGGGGAAAATTAATCTTTTGCATTAAAGAAAAACTAAAATACAGGACATCAGAATTCATTTAATAGGAATCTTGTGGTTTTAAGTGTGTATGCTAGAAAAGAAGAAAGTTCTGAAGTCAGTAATCTAAGCTACCACATTAAGAAACTAAAGAAGGAATAGCAAATTAAACCTAAAGCAAGCAGGAAGAATTATATACTATGATAAGAGTAGAAATAACTGAAACTGTAAATGGAGATACAATAGGGATAACCAATAAAGACAAAAAGCCATTCATTTGAAAAGAAAAATAAAAGTGATTAATCTTTAGCTAGTATGATCATTAAAAAAATAGAGAAGACACATATTACCAATATCAGGGATGAAAATAGAAACATCATTTCTGATCCTACAGTTATTAAAGGATAGTAAGAGAATATTATGAACAATTCTATATTCATAAATTTAATAATCTAGATGGAATAGACAATTTCTTTGAAAGTTACAACTATCCAATCTCACTCGAAGAGAAAAAGTATTATTTGAATGCCTGTATCTACTAAAGAAATTGAGTTTGTACTTAACCACCTGCCACCCTGCCTCCCCCCAAATATACCTCTTAACCAAAAGGTTTCACTGGTGAAATGCAGTGGAGGTGAGCTCTCTTCCAGGGACCCAACTAAAGAGCAGCATGAAGGGGCCATGGGTAGCATTATGTTTAGAGAAAATGTGGCAGAGCTTGCTCTGTGGCCTGATTATACTTTCAATTACCCCAGGGCTAAGTATTTCTCAAGTGCTGAGTATAGGGAGATTTGGAATCTCAAACCTATCTTCTGCAATAGCATTTCTCAGGAATTGTCTAAAGAGAAAGTGACATTGCCAGGATAATTTTGAAGAACATTTTATTTAGCTACGATTCTGCTGTCATTTTCTATATGTTTGGTATTTCTGTCACCTTTTGATTAATAGAGACATTCTTATAAATAAAAGATCTTGGTCTCTTGAAACTGTCTGTCCTCCTCTCTTATTTCTCCTGTGAAGTCATAATCCCCCATTTGTGACATCACAGTCTTTCCATTGCAATCAACAGTGATGTTTCAAGCTGGGGATTAAATGCTTCAGAAGAGGAAGACTTTACAAGAGCAGAGGGACTCTCAAGGAATAAAGATCCAATTAGCATGTAAATGCCCTTTTTAATTAAAAAAAAGTAAGAAAAACAAGGGATGAGTAGATAGTCACAGTGATTGGAATGGTTTTCTTTGGAATAATGAATCTGGCCTTCCTTTTCACTCTCCTCTTCTACCCCCATGTCCCCGCCCCCACTCCACACCCCTTGAGTGAATGAATGTTTAATGTTAAGGAAACATTAAAGGTGGAGAAAGGCTGTGGACTGTAAATATGGGTATTGTTCCTCTGGCAGTAGTTCCTAGGCCTATTAATTTGATCAAGATTGAGGCAAAATTAGAGAATGGGCTGCTACAAGAATCAGTTGTGGTCCCAGATACACATGATTTGGCCTTATCCTCCCACTTCAATGTCAGTTTGTACCAACTCTCATCTCCGACACTAGCTGCCATCATGTTTTGTTAGGCATCCTTCAGTTCCTTAAAATCTCAGAGCTCTTTTCTACTTCAGAAATTCGTTATATGCTATTTCTTCATCCATGAACATCTTCCTCCACATTCTTTGCAGACTTTGTGCTATTTATCATCCAAGTCCAAACATCAATGCTACTTCTCCTGAGAGGCCTACCTTGATCCCTTGTCACTTCCATCTACACTGGAACCTTGATATTTGATCTCATTGAAACTTTATACTTCCTTAATACCATAATTCTATCATATGCTTATGTGTTTGAGGTTTTTCTGTATTGTCGGTCTCCTCCAGGTAGTGCTGTGCATCATGAATGCAAGTAACACATCTGTTCTGTCACTGCTGCATTTTAGTGCTTAAGAAAAAGCCTGCCAAACACATAGAGATATAATAAATTCATAAACTAAAGATACATAGCCATTTTGAGGGATTCTGATCAGAATCCCTGCTTTGAATAGAAGATTAAATGGCTTCTAAACTCATAGCAAGCTATACATTTTTATAATTTTTTCAGTAATTCTTCTGGTTTTCCATATGACTTGCCCTCTGCTCTCTGGAGTTCCATGACAAAAATGGGTTATAGACATGAAACTCAAACAAAGGAGGAACGTCTTATTCAGGGGATTCATCATTTACAAGTACTTATAGGAAACCTATATGTATAAGTAGGTTGACCAAATAATTTATCATCTAATGAGAACTCTTTTATGTGTGAAAGGTGTGCTAGTTATAATTATTCTAGGACCATGGGCATCAAACAGAGCTATCTTAGGCTAATCTGGACAGAGGGTTACCTTAAGTATCAGATATTGTAGTAGATCTTGGAGAGCATGCATATGAAAGAAATATTTCTTATCCTTAAATTTCATATAGTATATTGGATAGGTAGTATGTATAAACTCATAACTACAAAGTGATATTATTTTTCCAAAAAAGGTTATAGATACAGGGCTATAGATATAAACACCTATAAAGAGATCAATGGCTGTTTCTAAAGAATGCAAATGTATGTTAATCATGAACCAAAAGAATAGTTCTTCAAATGACCACACTAGTATATGATACAAAAAACGTTACACTATTCTACACCAGTGTTCTAAACCGACAATGTAGGTCTATAAGATCTACCTCCAATATAAAGAAAGAGAAGGGAGTTAAGGACTATGTATACTTTCATATATTTAAGTCTTAGCTGTCAAATAAGATACCCTATTGGAAAAGACTTTCTTTTTTCTTTCAGTGTTATGCATGATCAATAATTTTTAGGGACCCTGCACATTATGTGGATGAGTTAATTGTTTAACTTGTGCTAGGCACAAAAGATTGCTTTGTCACACTCCAGCGATTAGAATGAGGGCAGTAAGATGATGTATCCTTCCTCTTTTTTTTTTTTTTTCTGTAAAAACATATCACAAAACTTATAATTCTAACCATGGGGTTGGTGCTGCAAAACATTGGTCCATTATTGGAAGTATCTATGGCATTAAGCAGTACAAAATTTTCCCAAGTTTGGTCTGAAGCTAGTCTGTTAAATTTCATCCAAAGATACCATTTTCCAGAATTTTAAACTTAAAAGAAACTAAGTCAAGCTGCACTCCAAATGATTGGTGATGAAGAAACTGACTCAAGAAGAAATAATTTGCCCAATACTCAGCAGTAGAGCTTTGACAGAACTCTTAGTATCTTGAGCTCTCAGTTAAGAATACCTTTTATGGTATTCTTATGAGTGAGTGCCCTCATGATAACACGATACATGAGTTGTGCTCCTCATTTAGTATATAAACTTTCCAGCAACTCTAGATATAAGAAAAGATATTTCTGGTACCGATGTCTGATGGAAAAGGAAGCCTGAATTCCACCTCCCCCCACTACCTCACTGTATCTATGCATATAGAAGTCTTTAAAATTTATAAGGATCAAGTACTTTCTTAAAAGTCCTAAAATGTCACCTGATCTTCAGCTCTTATTATCTATGAAACAGGTATAAAATATATATCTATGATATATCTATGAAAGGTATAAGAAATCAGAACCCTAAAGCAAAGCAGTGAAATCTTAACTGCTCCAGAGTGTACATCCTATTGTATTTTCAATTTGGCTCTAAGAAATTCAGGCAATCTCAAGTATTGAGGGAATTAAGAAATGGAATTCTCCTTATACAAGAGTGAAGAAGTCCTTAGCCTAATTATTTCTTTACTTTCTAACATGTCCCTATTAGGAATGGAGATCAGGGATTTAGTCAGCAAATCTTCAGAAGAAAAATTTTCACTTTCCTAAGCATCATCATTATCATCCTTATCATCATCAACAACAAATAGTATAGTAAGTATAGTAAGACTAATAGGGAGCTTACTATATGTCAAACAGTGCTCTAGGTTGATATGTATGTATAAAATTAAATCTTCATAGATGTTCTATGAAATAGGTAATATTGTTATTCCCCTTTTGCATATAAGGAAACTGTGACAAAAGACACAGTTCTAGTTGCTGAGGACATAAAGTAGGTATGAGTCAGGCTCCTCTGTCATGCCTAAGCTGTATGTATTATTCATTGACTTTGTAGATGGATGACTTACGTGATAGAGCTGTTAGGTGCTACTCAGTTCCAAAGAACAAGAGGTAACAAGAGATTATGTTTGCAAGGGCAGTCAGGGAAGGCTGCAGGGATGAAGATGCCCTTAGTTTGTTCATGAAACTAGGAAAATGTTACTGAGATATATGAGGGAGTTCTGAAAAGGTGGTAAATTTTGGGAAAGTATATTAGAAGCATTGTGATATTGGTGGCTGGGGTTGGGATGAGTCGACAAGATTTATAGGAATGGAAGACTTCCATGAAGCAAAAATGATGAGAGCAATAATGTGAATACACACATGTTAGTAGTTAGGACAGCTGGGAGCTTATTAAAAATATTCTGCTAACTGGGACACCTGGTTGGCTCAGTCAGTTAAGCATCAGATTCTTTGGTTTGGGCTCAGGTCATGATCTCAGGGTCCTAAGATAGAGCCCTGCCTTCTATGTACATGTTCCACATGGAGTCTGCTTGAAAGACTCTCTCCCCATGCCTCTTCCCCCACTTGAACCTACTCACTCTCTCTCTCTGTCAAATAAAGAAATAAATCTTTAAAAAAAAAATCTACTGATCAACTGTGTGAGCCAGTAATTTTCTTATTTGTAAATAAAATTCTTCAAGTTTTAACTAATTCTAAAAGAAAAAAAATTCTTAATTTAATGTAGAATTTGAAGTCATGTAGAAATTAAGTGACTTGCCAAGTGTACCTACCACACACTAATAAGCAGCAGAACTAGATCTAAAACTCAGGTTTTTGGACATCTAGCTCTCAAATGGAGAAATATCAAAACAGAGTTTGGGGACATTATTTACTACATTCATTATTATAAAAGGTTGTATGACTTAATATTTAAGTGGGCTTAATTAAAACTAGCTACACTGAATAAACAATAGTGTTATATAAAACAACTCACTTAAAAGGGTTTTTTGATTTGTTTCTGTTTTTAAGTTAAGTACAACATATCAACAGCTAGTTTTTCACATTTGTCTGCCCCCACCCCCGATTTTTTTTTTCCTTTCTCTTTCTTTAAGACAGAATTTGCGACTAGCTCAACTGTTGCAATAACTCAGACCCCAAATTTGTTATTATTTTTCTAAAATGGCATCTTTCTTTCTTGCTGTTTCTTCCACACTATGGGAAAGAAGAATCATATTGCTCAAAGCTGATGTGGCTTGGGCTATGTTTGAAAAAAGAAAATGAAAGAAAAGGAAAAAAAAAAAAAGAAGAAAACAAAACAACACTGATCCTGCAGTTGTTCACAGTGAGGTTCACCCATCAGAGCTGAAAATAACCTATATTTTATTTCCCTTATTTTTAGAAAACTGCCATGGACACAGGGGTGGCCGAGTGGCCAGCTGTGCCCTGAAATGCCTGAAGCCATTGCAATCAGTGCTCCACTGTCTGAGGCTTCCAAAATGAAACACTTTGAACACTCATTCAAAGGTGTGAAAGCATGAAATTGGCACAATGGCCAGCTACCGCAGCACTTCCCATTTTTTTGCACTGCCTTCTGCTTCCCTTGTCTGCTCTTTCGGCTCTCTGTCCCTTGATTCTGACAGTTCTTCAAATGTCTGCTTAAAGAGCTGTGGCAGCCTGGGAGAGAGAACTGGAACATATTCTTAGGGAGTCTCTATCTTGAAGTGAAGAAAGCTAAGGGAAAAACAACTGCATGCAAAAATCATGAAAAAGTTGGCTTAGACAACAGACAAGATGCATCTGACAAAGATGATGCATACCTGTAGATGCATTAGTGGACAGATCAGTTACTGGGTGAAATCAAAGTCCCTCAGCCTTGAATCCTCTTTCTTAGATTTCTCTATACTATTTCAGTCCTGTCACTCATTCCCTATCACTCAACTTGATTCAATTAGGGCATTCTGCTTAGGGCTTTGGGATGATCTATTTCACTGAGTCTTTGTGTATGTAGAAGAATCTAGGCCAGTCCCTGCCATATTGATGTCTCGGTATTTTTACCTGGATGTATTGTTGCATAAAATTAAGGGGTAGCGAGTTTCTATATTACTCAGAAGCTATTTTCAAAGAAGTTGCCCCAAATGAGCCTGTACACCACTAAGTCTTCCCAGGTAGTCATAGGAAATTTATCTAATTCTTTACCCATTCTTCCAGGCCTATGCTCTTGTCTTCTTTTATACCAGTCTTTATTTTAAAAATCTGCTCAGCATAGTTCCTCCAGGACATGTACCCTCTGTTGCTAGCTCATATTCTTCTGGGCCTTTTCCCTCTGCAGAAAGGTGTGGTATTTTGCATCCTTCTATGTGTTTTTTATTCCATGAAATTCTTTTTTTCCTCATAAAATTTCCTTAACCCTCTTACCTTTCTTGTAGTGCCCAGGATCATGTATGTTTGCTGCTTCAGGGATGGGAACTCACAGTAGAACAATGAAGGAAAAAAGTCGACTCTCAGCTTTTTAGTTTAAAAAGATGATTTTCAAAATTCAAAGTGGAAATAAGAGGTTTTGAATCTTAAAACTCAGTCCACACCATAAACTTTAGATCTAGGAAGAATGTCTGGAGGTAAGGGCCAGTGTGTCTGTTCTGGATTTAATATATAATAAAGGAGCTGAGGAAAAAAGATGAACATCAGAGGGAAAATAAGAATTTGATGTTGGTGATCATCCCTAAGAAGAGGCACCATTTCTATCAGACTAAAGTACTAATTATAATGCCAAATACACAGAACACGAATGCATATTATTTGTAATATAAATAGATCCTTCTACTGTCCAAGGTCATGACGTTCCTCTTGTGCTCTCCCCTTTCTCAACCTTACATCTTTTCTCAGAAAGATACTATATCCAGCCATGGATGATATTTGTTTATGTACTTTTTCTCTGTGTTTGATTATAAGTCAGCTGATTCATCTTTGTACAAACCATGATCATTTACCATAGCAGTCTCTTAGTCAATCACAGCCAAATAAAATAAAGTGAATTTTTAATAGGCTGACCATTCAGTAGTGTCAGACATTGGACTGGCCTTCCTATATGTCAGCCTTAATCTTTCATGTGTGTGTGCGTCTGTGTCATGTATGCACGCTCGCATGTTTATGTCTTTATATATGTCTATCTGTGCATGTGTGTTTATATGTGGAAGAAATGGGTCCAGGAGAAAAACATAACTTTATTTAGTAATGCATCATTTTGGATGCTTGAGGGTGCAGGCAGCAGAAAATATGCTTTAAATTATCATTTAAAATAAAGAAAATTTAAGTTTCTCAATAACAGCAAGTACTCGGCTCCACTAATAGGTTAATTCATTGGCTCCATGTTAACGTATGAAGAAGGTTGCTTCTATCTTTTACATGTTTCTTTCTCTGTATGTTGCTTTTTACTTTGCCCAGTGTCCTTCATTTGTTCCACATGGTTATCTCTGTCCCAAGTGTCATATGCAGGAATACAAGATGTAAGAAAAGAGGGACGATCTTTCATGTCGCTTTGTAGGAGTAAAAGAAGCTTGCGAAGAAATTCCCCTGTAGACCTCTCCTCAGTTCTTCATTGGCCAGAGGCAAACGGTAATTCAGTGTCTGGCAAAGTCACTGGCACCACTACAAGCTGCTTAAATGATCAGGATTCTTCCAAGTCACACTGAGGAGGATTGGATATAAGGTCCTTCAAAGAAGAAAAGTGTAATGGCAAGTGTCCAACAGAAGTAATAATACTAATAACACTAATAATGAGAATAGCAACTAACATTTGTTGAGTGGTTACTCTATTTGAGGCACTGTGTTCAACTTTCTGTATACTACAGCATTTAATAAACATGGCAACCCTATAACAGATAAGTATACAGAAACCCAAAGGATAGAATAGATATGTCCAAGGTTACATAGATGATAAACCACAAAGAGGAGAGTAGAGATTTAAACAACAGCTGTCTGTCTCCAAAGCTATTACTGTTTCCAGGGTTCCACAGTGAAGACTCTGAAAGAGCATATGCTTTTGAAGCTGAGATGGAGATGTGTTTCACAAACCCAGTGAACTATTTGCTAGAGCCACCATGGCCACTCTCTAAAATGTGTAATAGTCCACGGGGCGCCTGGGTGGCTCAGTGGGTTAAGCCGCTGCCTTCGGCTCAAGGTCATGATCCCAGGGTCCTGGGATCGAGCCCCATATCGGGCTCTCTGCTCAGCAGGGAGCCTGCTTCCTCCTCTCTCTCTGCCTGCTTGTGATCTCTCTCTGTCAAATAAATAAATAAAAAATTAAAAAAAAATTAAAAATAAAATGTGTAATAGTCTTATCTAAACATAGTACTTGCTGATTGCAAATTTTCGTGTAATAGGAATATAACACCTGCTTTCAAGTCTTTCTCCCAGCCTTCTCTTAATGATCTGTTTTAGGGTCACTCAAAATCTGGATTTCTTTGTCAATTAAACTGAGTTAGAGGAGTCTAGAAACTGGACATGGTGGATAATTCAGTCAATCTAATGCATGAACTTGTGAAATTTGACCATGACTCATTTCTTCTCCTTAAAGACAAATATAATCATTAAGGAACAGCAACACTGCATCTCAGACAGTACTTTGCAAATTGCCGAAGGCAGCTTCTACTGAATTACCCATCGCTGGAGCTTCAAACTAGAGCTTAGATCTCATTTTAAGAGGAGACAATCATTATATGTGTGTGTTATCTTTTTAATGGCCAAACTTATATGGCTTCATAAAGTGTTTGAGAGAGTTTCAGGTTGATCTCTCCTCCATAGCCCTCCCTCCAGATCCAAATTGCAAGGATGATCCCATGTTTCTGCCTACCCCGGTCACGGCCTTCTCCGTGCTTTGTTAACTTACCAGCAGTTGAAAACGAACTTTCCCTTCCTGAACTCTCTAAGTCTTCAAGCAAGTCCAGAATTTGTATAAAGACACAAGTCAATTCTTGAACCTACACTGCCACATTGCTGTATGACTGTTTAATGTGTGGAAGATTGTGCTTATTTAAAGCCCAAGAACACTGAGGGAGGGACAAGTTGACATTTCTCTTCTAATTATTACCGGTAATAGTGCCTGGTAAATGACTGGGCCCATGGTGGGTGTTCTATAGAAATATCTTGAGATTTGTGTTAATTTACCTTTTACTTAATTTAACACAGCCCGTCACAACCTTAGTATACATTCTGAGGTAGGCCATGTAGCAGTTTGGTAAGTGATGGGTGGGTTAGACATGTTCAGTACTGCTACATAATCGATGGCCCAGAAGAGTAAATGATTGAATAATTACCACTCATCTTCCATAGGACCAAATTTTGCTCATTACTTTTACTTGTCTGATGTTCTTTCTTCTTTTTTTCCCCTCTTTCTTATTTATTTATAGTCCAATGACAGACCTTGCCCTCTATTCAGAAAGGAAACTAATAAAGATTCTTAAAATGCAAGCAAACCCGCCAAGTTACACACATTATTTTACTGAACTAAAATACGAAAAGATGCAAGTGAAGAATATATCCATCAGCTACTGGATGCATTGATGAGATAAAAAATTCAACATATTCACTCGCCTCCGTTTACTCTTTTCAGTGGTTCTGTGGCCTCAAGCTGCTTACTGCAAATTAGATTTTGCCTTAATATGCTAATGTTGAATAAGGGACTTGGACTCTAAATAATTAAGTTGTGAGAAGTACAAAACTAAAGCAATCTATTAATGCAATATGAACATCCCTTGATTATATTTGCAGAATGAATTTACCTGCTTTAAGTGGTGAATTAGAATGGATAGGTAAATTGAAATTTAGAAGAAAATACAATAATAAACCAGGACTATCCATTTTCCCCCTTCTGCTGTTGCCTATGTCAGAAGCTTCACTCAGTCATACTACTCCCAAAAGGGCACATTATGATCACTGAGCCTCAGGAAGTGTCTCTCGACTGATAGACTGGCTTTTGCTACTGTTACCCATTCTCACCCCTCTTTCTGCCCCCACCAGAGGGAACAATTCCATTGCAGTTAGTGGGTTTTGTTTTGTTTGTAATTGTTCTTGTAAAATTATGAACTGGTTTTTGTTTTTCATGAAATTTGAAATCATGTATAAGGTATTATTGAAATACTTAAATATTTATGCTTTGCTTTTTTTTTTTTTTCACTTGGTGGCCCTTTGGGTAAAACTGGGAGCTTCAAGGTCAGTATCCCTTCCCTTTGCAGGCTTTTGATGGGAATTCCCATGGGCATATCTTGTCTATCATGCCAATGAGAAGTTTTATGAGAAATTTTCCAGTTCCCATAAAAAAAGTTTGGAAAAAAATAAAGAGCACAGCCCTTTACTGGAATAAGATCCCTAGGCATAAGTGGAAGCAGAAGGTCAGTCCGAGTGTGAAGACCAGACAGGAAATCAGACTTGGACACTTAGGGTCAAGAATTCCATTTTCAGATCCAGGACACTGAAGGGTAAGTCCTTAGTGGACCTTAGGAGTAATATGGGGGTTCAGGTTAGGGTTCTGTATACTAATTTTCGGGTTGATCTTAGAGTGATGATGGCTCTGTCTTGAAGATCACCCAGCAGGGGATCCTGAGGCACCTGATTTCCGGGGTGGGCCTGAGATTGTAGGTATGAAGACAGACAGGCTGAAATAGGAGCTCCCAGAAAGCAAGGCCCTGAAAGCAAGGAGATCCAAAGGTGGACACAGTGCAGGGGCAATGAAACCTGGCTGTCTCGGGAAGGCAAGTCAGGCCTCCTCTGATGGGCATGTGAATATATTTATGCTGAAAAACCTGACTGTGAGAAGGTTAAGGGAGGGGACAGCGTGAAAAACAACCAAATAAATAAATGTCAACCAAATAAGGAGTCATAAATATTTTCTGAATTCCTCATAGTCTCCACGCTATCTATTCTGTTTCCTTGAAAAATTGAATTATGATTCTTGAAAATCACAGCCTTATTGTATTTTTCCACGGCCTTGCCTTAATAGATGATGAATCGTTAAGTAGCACCTGTCACAGAAAGCGCCCTTTACAGTCGTGGTGCATTTTCACCCTATGAACTGCAATTAAGCCTCTGTTTTTGCTTCCCAATCCATCTCATTAGCTAACGAACATAGAAAAGTTTCACATTTGCATGTGGAGACCTAATAAATTTACCTTTCCTGACTTGGAAATCGGAAATTGTGAGTGAGAAGAATATGATTCTTGGAATCCGAACCAAGGCCTGGGTTTGAGTGCCATCCCTGCCATGTGGTTTGGTTTGGTTTCTTTAACTAGAGCAACTGGCCCTAACCCCATCAAGAAAACAGAGTTAATATTAACCACTTCATAGCACTGTGGGAATAAAATAAAATACAGAAATGCTCTCCAGTAAACCGAGACCCTAGTGCATGCACACAATGTTTTCATACACCATTCATGTATAGTTTTCACACACAAGTCACGTGTGGTTTAAGGCTTCGGAGAGTTCTCTAATGGCAGGCACGTGGGGGCACTTTCTGCATTTGCTTGGAGTGCTCACTCTCAGTTCTCAACCAGAACTAATTTTTATCATTTCGGACTCAGCTGGTCCCATAATCCAAAGGACACCACGTAGCCCCAGCCTACTAAGAAGGCAGCCTTCCACAAATCTCCATTTATTCTCCTTCTGCCCCCTGGTTCTCAGACTCAACAGCTCCAAGTTAATCTCACTGAATCACCCTTCTAAGGTAGTCTACCTCTGCTTAAAAACTCTTTCAGTTCCACATTTTGTACAGAATACGGTTCAGATAAAAATCTCATGCCTTGCATGAGACCATCTCTGAATACCCCAAAAATGCCTACTGTTTTGTTCCTCTCTAACTTCATATTTGTAGCATTTTCTTCTCTCCTCTAGCTTTGTGTCCCTATGTTTTTTCCATGGGGAGAGAGATGGGGGGAACAGAGGTTCTGTCTTCCTCTTGTGTATTTCCCACAGCACCTACTCTTACCCCGTAAATAAAAGTCCCTCTCCCCTTTTTGTCGATACTGATATTAATGACAGTACCATGTAAGGCCCAAACCCATAGAGTTCTGTGCACCTCTCTCAGGTGCTTGATTAATCCTGTGATATTGCTGGAGAGTTATTCAGGTAAATTATCCACAGAGCAAACAGATTATTTTCTCTTACTTCCCAACATAGGTAAATAGGTTCTTTACCTTTATTTCAAAAAGAGACCGAAAAACAGAGATAGATATGTATCTATATAGAGAGAGAGGAGAGAGAGAGAGGGGAGAGAGAAAGAAAGAGATTATGCCTTACCGCAGATTCCTGCTCTGCTGGCCCTATCATCTGTAAAATGAAGGGAGGCCCTTTCAGCTAATAAAGGTTTTTCTTTTTTAATTTGATGTCATTATTACCAGTTTCTACTCTGTAAGACTTTCTCACTCACAGGGAAATAAGGGAAACAGATATCCAATGATCTCAAACCCACATACATTGATGCCTAAAATTTTCCACCTTGGAATCAGTGAAATGGTCTGAATATGCAACCTGAAAAGGTCAGATTACCCAAGAATATAATTGGACCCAACATCACATTGTAATTAAGGCCGCAGAAGGTTCGTACATGCCACCTCTCTGTCTCTCAGATGCAGAGGGAAACACAGGCTTCACAGACCACAGGAAAATGCACTGATTAATTACACGGTGATGTGATATTATTCCTGCCAGGATAGTCCCTCTGAAATGTCAGAAGGATTAGAAGTGCCACATCTTCCTCCCAGACTCTAATCTTAAAGGGCCCTAGGATGAAAACACAGCAATTACGTTCATAGACTGTGTCAATTTTACAATAGAAAAAAGAGCGTTCCCAACAGCAAATAATTATAGCACTGCTTAATGATTGATTTAACATAGAAAACCCATCTAATTCCTTTTGTCATTACAATCTACAGTACTAACAATCTAACAATGCTGCCTTCGTGGATAGACATTACATTAGCATTAAGAATAATGCTAATACAACACGCAGTTTAACTTGTTATATTGTGAGTCGGCAATGCTCCCCCATACACAGTTATTAGTGTAGCACACCTTCTGAGTGAGACCGACCAGCTGAGAATTTGCTTTTGAGCATCTGTGCTAATGCAAAAGAGCATTGTAACCCAAAGTAGTCTCCTGCATATTTCATACAGCAGGAGAGAATGTGTTTTCTGTTTTCCTAGGATATAATTCCAAAGTCTGAAAAACGTTAACTCTTAGCAAATCGATTCATGATGATTCTAAATGGATCCCTATGTGGATGACATGCAAATGCAACTCTTGCAAAAGATTACCTATGGAAATCTAGCTAGTCTACAAGTCAATAAGCATATTACAGTCTAAAGAAAAACAAAACAAAACAATCATGAGAGCTCTGAGGCTTTCTTGTGCTGAGTGATTAGGTGACAATAAGATCATTCCAGAACGTTTAGAGTAAAATTAGGAAAAAGAAAAAGAAAAAAAAAATATGGAAGGTTATCTTTCTTTATGGTGTTCCACAGGAAATTATATGGGTGATTAAGGAATTTCCAAACTCATTTCCCAACCCCTGAGGCTTCAGGGAATAGCTTCAGATAAACTCCAGTTGCTTAACGATCTGATCCAATCAGTGGTATTACTGATTCACTAACTCCATAAGTTGCAAATATTTACAGGAGGCCTACCTGTGTTAGGTGATGGGCAAACAAAAGCAAAGCAGAGAAACCAGGTTTCCTGTTCTACTGGACAGCAGTGGCCCATGAGCCCATATTCAATGGACATTAATGCACACACATCACTTTGTTGGCTCTGCAAGAACCACCTGGGGAATATGGTAAGATGTGGAGTTTCAGGTTTCATTCTCTCAGGTGGAGACTAAGTTTTGCAGTTAGTAGAGAGATTGGTGTGCATACAGAATTTTTAGATAGACCATCTACATTCAGGTTCATTCATTTATTCTGTCATTCTGCAAGTCAGCTAATGTCTTTGTATGCCATTTACTTGTATGTAAAATAAGGGTAACAGTGGAATCCCCAAATGGGCTGTTTGTCAAAGATGAAAGAGTTATTTGTAGAAAGACCTTAGAGCAGTGCCTGGCATTCTTAGGGTTAATTATACTATTCCTATCACCCGTAGCACGTCTGACCTTGTAGTGCTTCGGTGTGCATGAATCTCTTTTTTGTGACTTTATTTAACATAAGTCTTTTGGATTTCGTATATCAATGATACATATTTGCATTAAGAAGAGAATGAATAGATGTATAGTTCGTTTATTAATTCCATTAAATCCGTATCTTTTATTAAAAGTATATAATTCAGAATTCTGTTTTTTTCTTCAGTAAAAATAGTTGATGGTAATCTGTTTCTGATAGCTTGATATTGTCGGGATGGGTGCATATTTTGAATCTTTGGAGTATGGGACAAGAATACAGACCTCCCAAGTCATTCACAGAAGAACCATGACTCAGTTTCCTGTCAGTTCTCTCATCACTGCTCTCAAATTACAACTTCATCTTTAGTGCTCATAATAAAGATAGAAATAATAATTTAACTTTAGTAAGTGATCTCATGGTGTAGATCCCTCCTCTTCTGTCTCAGAGGGAACTCGCTGGTAGCTTGGTAGCTTGGGCAATAGTGCTGGTGGAATCAGGAAATCTAGTCTTACCAAGGCTGCCTACGAAGCAATGATCTGATTCGAGAAAGCCGTATGGGATTATTCTTTTTGGGACTACATCTGTCTCCTTCCTTTTCCCACTTTCAATTTTTCTCTCTCTCTCTTTTTCTTTTGTACATAGACCTTTCTTTAATTCCACACCTTCTCACAGGAGAGGAGGAAGCTGGTCCTTAGATAGCTACTTGGTTCTAATAAATTTGGTCTCAAATTTTTGCCAAATGCTAATGGAGGGATTTGGAAGATTAGGTTCTACATCCTTGTGAAATCATGCTCTTTAGGCTTGATACTCCTATATATAAGCATAATGTAGGTATTATAATTTCAGTTCTGTCTCTATATCAGGAAGAACAATGGCTGATTTTACTTCTCCAGAGATGCAAACATTGCTTTTTCTGAGAATACATCATATTTGATTAAAATATAGTCACGTATTAGTATGATTTTATGTTGCCCCTTTCATTAAAGTCATAAGGATAAGAAAACTCCATTATATAGAGAATTTGACTCTTTATGTCTTTAAAACTAGTTTTATTTTCCCTATAGGAATGGTGATGTCACTTTTAATTATATTATATTATTTAAAAATCAAAATCCTTTCCTTTCTTTGGAAAGAGTTAGGAATATATGTTCCTAGTTCATAGTCCTGTTCTTTCTGAATTGAAATTTCTGCTGTGAATTCCCACCACATCTCAATAAGTCCCTACCTCAACCACGTAACAGAGTTTAGGTAGAGCTAGTCGTGTCATTATATAAATACTCCCGCCCATCCCCACTTCTCACCATCTTAGTTGTACTGTTTTGGGAAGTGTTGTCTTAGACTGTAAGCCAGGTAGAGCTAAGATAGGGATCAAGGGATTTTTCTGACTGGTAACCTTTCTCTTTCTCTCATACACACCACCCAAGGAGACATAGTAACCAACCAATGATGTGGGACTATGGGATTGGGATGGAGGTTTTCAGAGTGAACAATGCACTTGTGCCTGCTGCTGGACTGTTGCTAGGATGAAAGTAATACTCAGGTTTTCCTGTGTATAGCAATTACATATGAAATAAAGAGAATGAAAAATATAAAAATGAAAGTTTTTGGTTTGAACTCTGAAATATATTATATATGGTAATAAATGCATAGGGTCTTTTGACACACATTTCGTATGTTATTTTTTGTTTCCCTCTCTAAGTAGAGTATTAGATTTAGAGTTTTTCCATCTGTGCTTGGTCCTATGTCTCCACAAAGGTAATTCCTTTTTTTCTCTTTTTTTCCCTTCTAATCCAGACAAACTATCCACCTTCCCAAGGTTTATTTTGGTGACAAGATGAGATGATGCCCTGAAAACCCTTGAGAAGATAAATGTGCTTGTATATATCATTATCAATAATCGTTGCTAATAATATATATTTCAGTTTAGGTCATTGAGGTAAAAGCAAAGTGAAGGAACATTGGGTTTTTAAAGAGTCTGATAAGGTAAATGGTGAAATTTCAGTGGGAGAAGTATCAAATCTTAGATTTTAGGCAATATGACTCTGACTTCTTATAAATGTAACTTTTGCCCACCTCAGTAATGAATTCTCAGCAATTTTCCAAGTTCACCTCATTCATCCATTTCCACATGTGTGTTTTGCTTCAATGGTTCTGTTCACTTGGAATGCCCTCTTCCTCCTCTTTCCAGTTAACCAAGTGATACCTATCTTTTAAGACCTAGTACATACCATCCTCATTCTTAAAGACTTTAACTGCATCTCTTCCTAATACTTCCACTACAGTGCCTAGTACACTGCCTAGAACAAGGGAATCTGACACCTTCTTCTCAAATAAATGAAGAAGGACCTAGCCTATAAAATTCTTGGTATCTCAGAATGCCTGTAATTATTTTCCACATACTGTTCATTTAATAATTAAACTCATAAATTTAGTCATTTCATTATGTTCAAGTCTTCTTTAAGTAAATTGTGAACCTTTTTTTCCTTTGGCTCTTTAAGTTTTTATTTTAATTCCATTCCTAACATAGATTGTTATTATATTAGTTTCAGGTGTACAATATAGTGATTCAGTAATTCCATACATCACCCGGTGCTTATTTCAACAAGTGTACACCTTAATGCCCATCACCTATTTTACCCATTTCCTGCCCCCCACCTCCCATTGGTAACCATTAGTTTGTTCTCTATAGGTAAGAGTTTATTTCTTGAATAATTTCTCTTTTTTCCCCTTCCCTAAATTATGAACACTTTGAAGACAAAACTGAGGGAGAACCATTGCTTTTGTCTTTGCAGCAGATAGTATTAATATTTTATAATAAATATAAATATAATATAAATTTATATAATATATATTTATATAATATATATTTATATATACATATACATTTATTTATATTATAAAATATAAATATATTTTATAATAAATATGTTGAATTCATTGAAATTTGAAAATATGGATGTTGGTTTGAGACATTTCAGGCATTTGTTTTGAAACTTTGCCTAAAAATATTCAGGGGTGGAATTTCATGCATTAATTGTTTTCATATTCCCTACTTCAATTTATAGTTGTTGTGAATTAAAGATTAAATATTTCCAGAGGAATCAAGAGTAGTTGTATGTGTGGCATGTGTGTGTGTGTTTATTTATGACTTGAAGACCAGTCCCTTAGACACCAGCTGTATGCCCAGGTTACTCATTTCTTCAGTTTCTTCTTGTGATAGGAGATATCTAAGGAACACTAGATTCTTTCCTTGTTTTAGTAGATCACTCCATTAGACATGAAAAATGGCCTCAACTTTCAAGAAAGGTAGTCTGTAGTTAATTGTATACAGGTTTAATTATTTCAAAAACTTTAATTTACCCATAATATATTTCAGCTTTTTTTTTTCTCCCAAACATAGTATTCTAGTACAGATAGGTTAAGTACAGAGGTGTGAAGTCATTAGGATTATGTCTCAGCATATCTGTGAAGTTTGACTTGGTTTTCTTCCTGAAATTGCTACTGCTTCCTGTTTGACGAATGCACCTGCATCTTTGGCACTTGACCACACTATTGGATTTTTGCTGAATTTTATGCTCCAGGAAGGACTCTAAGTAACACATTTCCCCCTGGGCTCCACCCTTCTATATATTCAGATTAATTGTAAACTTTAAGAACACTGGAACCCCATATAAATACTTATAATCAATTCTTTTCTCCATCTGTCCATATGTGGGCACACCTATTGAAAATGAATTATCCTTAGAAGTTACTAACATTAACAAAGAATTTTAGTAGTGAGAAACATTTAAATAAATGGGAGAATGAATAGAAGAAGACAGGAAGGAAAAAGACAAAGCTTTCACTTAGAATCATGGTAGAACTCTTTTCTGCTTTCCAAGGTATACAGATGAGCAGATCCCAGACTGAACCCAGCTCACAAACATGCTTTGACCAACAGAGTGGTTTTTTTCTTTTATTTATTTTGTATTTTTAACTGAATGTGCATACTAAAATGATTGGCACAGGCCCCACCATTCCCTCCTTTTTATCTGTCCTTTGACAGGCACATTCGTAAGCACCTGGTTGGCCCCTGTGGGCAAATGCCTGGACTTCATGAATCTATTCAGGAATAGAAGTGAATTGTGAAGTCTGAAGTGGTCTCATGCAATGAGAAGAATGTGAGTCTAAGACATAAAGCCTCCAACTTCTTGTCCCTGGTTGCTCTTAATTGAGTCACTTAGGGTTAAACTCCTCTTAAGTTTTACTTTCTTCTCCAGAGACACAGTAAGTATTTGATAAATGTGAAGGATTGAGTTAATATCCCATCTGGCAAAGGGAGAGTCTGGGGCCCGCCTGGGTTATATGAATCAGTCTTCATTCACTAAAACACATGGGCTTCCTAGGTAGGTCCATTTATGTTACTACTTAGATGACAACATTTTTATATAAGGCAATAGGAGAAAGGATTAAGAGTTCTGTTTGAGGTCATTGCTATGGGGCTAAGTTGAACTGTGCTCATATGCTTCAATTAGAGAGAGTCATTTAATTTGAGGTAACTAAGTTTCTTTTTAAAATATAATTGTTTTAACCAGTGGAAGTAGATGAAAACATATTCATTACTTTAATCAAAGTCCAAGTAAGGAAATTTTTAAAAAAATTTGGATTTCTCAATATTTTAAATAAAGGGAATTTTGCATTAGGAAAAGCAGTTAACATGAAAGTTGTAACTGGGAAAGGTGCTATGAAACCAGCTGATCTATTCATCTCCACAGCGATCTCTTTCAAAAGTGCTTATCTCTGTTGCTATTATTACAATCGCAGAACATGACAGCACGCTGCTGATCAGAGATAAAACCCAAAGCTTCAGAGGCAGCTGGAAATAACACAGCTTATAGTGTCATGGTCTCTATCCACCTTCCCCTCACCTCAGCCAGCCAGCTCCAGAAAACATTGTGAGCAAGAGAAAATGACGTGTGCTTTTGGTTTCTCTTTCTATTCTTTCTGTACTTGTCTCCTTGTGCCCTTTGAGCACTAGCTCCCTTCTTCCCAGTGATCCTGTAAATTCTCTTTTCTCCTGTCCATTGAAACCCACATCCCTCCAGTGACACATTCTTTAATATCACCTTTCTAAGTCCCAGCGGTGAAATCTTGCATGCTACAGGCTTTGCTCCATGGATCTCTTCCATTTGTCTTCTTGCCTATTCTCTAACTTACACCTTCGCTCTCTGTTTAGGTCTCCCTTCCCTGAGGGTTTCCAGTTGGGTTAGATCTGTAGGAAGCACAAGCCTAAGATCAAAGGGTAGGAGATGGAGAAGATGGGTATTATTTCCCCTGCTCCTTGCTGGGCTACCCATTGGCCATAGTGACATCCCTGTATTGAAGACCACGGCCACTATCCAGCTGTCTTCTCTCTTGCCCATTTCTAATTGTTGCTCCCTTGCCCCAGACCCTACAGCTGTTGCTGGGGGCCAGTGCATTACTGCTTGTCTTTAACCCACTCCACACGCATGTTAGTAGCCCCTTCATTAAACTAGCTTTCAGTTCCCATTTGAGTGCCACGCCCTTCCTGCTGGATTGCTGACTCACACACTGTACATCTTTCAGTTAGTTCTGAACTTGGATGGGGAGGGAAGTACTGGTTGCAGGGCTCTTTTGAATACCATAAGTTTGTGCTCTCCATTTTACTCAGCTTGCTACTTAAATGTCGCCTCTTCTGAGGAGACTTTCCTGACTACCTTCATCAGTCCTTATCTGCTCACCATTCTGTGACTTCTCTATAGCATTTGCCATTAACTTTCATTGGTTGTCTTTCCCATCAAAGGATATGCCACATGAGGGCAGGTCTCCCTCTGCTTGCTGGTTCTGGCAATTCATCCTCATTGTTCAGGACAATATCCAAAATGTACTGAGCACTTAAGAGCTTCTGTTGCCCTCTCTTTCCCCAGATATTATTTACTCCCTTGTAAATTGCCCTTTTTAAGGGGAGCTCCATTAGGCAATGTTTGCTGAAAATCATGACACAGCCTGAGGCCTTCCCATGCTCAGTAGCTCCTGGCTCTGCTGGGTAAAGGTCAGTCTTCTGGAACCGCATCTGCATATATATGACTCCCACATGCATAAATAAGGTGAGACCCAGTGCCACCACTTCCTATAAATGCTAAAACTTAATCTCCACAATCCTAATGAAAACCAGTTTTCCATCAGTTCACCTTAAGATTGACTGTCTTTAAAATGATTGTGAATATGGAGGAAAAATTCAAATCCATTCCAGAGACTAAGATGGGAAGTGAAGTGTTTCTCATGTAGTCACATCTGCTATCATTGGCTCACTACCCCCCCTTAGGTGCATTTTTATTTTCATCCATTGTATTATCAGAGATGCCCATTCTGCTTCATTCTCTCCATCTCTGGCCCAACTCCTCCCCTACCTTGGCCTTCCTGGCCCCACCTTTCACTCTTCACAAACACTATTTTCTCTTTGCCTATCATGAACTGTGTGAGGCTAATGATTGGTCTCCTACAATTTATTTCCTTTGTGCCTTTTTCTTGTATTTTCTACACGGTCAGAGAAAGGACACTCAAGTCTGTAATCTGAGAACAACATCCTCAAGGTAAGGCAGGGACACGTCTGGATAACAGCCCTGTGAGTGACCAGAAGCAGTGTCTGTGTATTTATAAGAGTCCCGTGTATTTTTAACCAGCAGGCATCAAGGTCTATAACCACATTTTTCTAGGGGCTGTACTCAGCCCCGTGCCGGCCACACTAAAAAGCTCATAAATAACTTGGATCAGAGGAAATTGGAAAATGATGACTACACAAATACAAGGAGAATTTTTATGTTTTCCAAAACCCAGATGGCATTGACAGTTACTTTCTCCTTGGCCATAAGTCACCGTTCCTCAGAGAGCTGTTAGAACTTTGTGATGGGGTAAGAGAAGTCAGATTTGGGGAAGGGCAAGTCTTATAGCATAGAACAAAATTGTGCAGTTTGCCTTTGCCTCTCCTATATCTCATTTTTAATACTCTTCTTATATGCCAACATTTCTCCCCCTGCCCCTTTCGGTTCACTGATGCTAAATCCTGTTGACCTGCAGGAAGGTTTCCTCATGACAGTTCACCCTGGCAAGCCTGGGTAGCATCCAAAAGTATCACAAGCTTCAGAGTGAGGTCTTTTTCCCAACCTCCAGCAATGCACTACTTTCCTCCCTGGTATTGACTAAACAGATGATCAGAAAAATTTCCAGTGTGTTTGGAGTGACTGCTGGGTGCCCTGCATCAGCATGTAGGGGTAATGATTTAAAAAGTGACCCAGTAGGGCACTTGGATGTCTCAGTTTGTTAAGCATCTGACTGTTGATTTTAGCTCAGGTCATAATCTCAGACTTGTGGTATCAAGCCCCATATCAGGCTCCAAGTTCACCGGGGAGTCTGATTCAGATTCTCTCCCTTTCCCCCTGCCCCTCCTCTTGGTCATGTACTCTGGCTCTTTCTTTCTTTCTTTCTTTCTCTCTCTCTCTCTCAAATAAATAAGTAAATCTTAAAAAAAAAAAAAAAAAAGTGAGCCTAGTAAAACAAATACATTTGTAATTCTAATTCATATTTCAGGCATCCAGAAGGAGTAAAATTTATACTTTAGGAAGAGGAAAATTTTCTCATTAGAGAGTTTATGTGACATCATGAAGGCAGGCACCTTCCCTCTTTCCTCTGAGCCTGACTTGCTGCTGGGTTGGGCAATGTTACAGTGTCTATGTAAAAAATCACGAACAGTCTCAATGGGTGAAATTTCTGATTTGTTGGAGGTTAAATAAGAAATATTTTCATCCAAGTGCATAAATCAGTCATTCTGAAGACAAACCAATAGTTACAGGTCTTGAGCACCTAGACTGATCATTGTTTTGTTTCCCCCACCAAATGCCCCATGCTAACTATGTCATCGCAAACACTCTTCCAATGGCTGGAAATAACAGAACCATTTTATCATGTAGATGCAAATATTTTGAAAATAACACTAGAGCAGTCCTTTGATTAGATTTTTTCCCTTACAGATAAAGGTACTCCATGAGCATTTGAAATATTAATGTGTTTGTCATCTGTATTTTTCCTCATCTGTTATTTTTGTTTTGCTGTCATGTGTAGTATCTTTGACCACAAAAAAGTTTTAATTATTTTAAGTCCAATATGTTTTTCTTTCTTCTGCTAATTTCTTGGCTCTCTGTCAAAAATAGTTTTAATCCATCTGGATATTACCTTTATAATGACCCTTTTTCTATTAAAATTTGGAATTATTTAAATTTTTAAGTATTTCTGTGAGGTTTTCCTTTTCTAACTGGTAATGTTTGCCTCTTTCAGTAGCCCTTACTAGGCCAAAAATATACTGAGAATTAATGAACAAATAAAGAAATGAATGAAGGCATGAATGAAAGAATTTTAGGGGATTGATAAAGATGTATGGACTAAAACTAGGACACTAGCATTTATCTGTGACCATTTTTAAGATACTCGGTGCAAAGTTTGATAGTCTTCTCTGTGAAAAACACTACACTTCCCTTGTTTCAGAAAAAAAAAAAATCAAAAAGCAAGGATTAACCTCAGTCAAAATTATTTCTTTAAATTTTGAAACAAAATGGGTGCAATCATGTGTGACTAAGTCTGAGCGATATTTTCAGGATTAAAAATATTCATTAATAATGGTAAAAGAACTTCCTTGCATAAGAATGAACTAGTGCCCGTTCCTGAGATGTGGAGCCTGCCTTCCCTAACATGCCTCAGTGCATCTGTTTATAGTCTGATGCTGCTCTAAGCTGGGATGAGGCTATGCTTTCCAAGCCCCCACATTCTCTAGTCACATTCAAAACTAGACACTGTCTTTAAAGATGGATTAAAAAAAATAAATCAATCATAGATACCAGATCCATTAGTAAAATTAAATACTGACAGAATGGGTTATAACTGGCTAACCATAAAAAGGCCTTCAGTCTCCCAGCCCCATAGGCCTGTGAAGGTGTTTGGAATTCTACCATTACAATCCAGTCCTTTTGGGTTCAAGAATTGAAATCCTTTTAAATTCTCTTGGGAGATATCACATATTACACCATATCATTTAATAAAAATAATGATGCTGGTTCACATTTATGGAGGCTCTAAAATGTGCAAGAAACTCTTTTAAGCATTAGAAATATCTCCTTTAATCCTTACGATAGCCCAGTGAGGTAGGTATTACTGTCATTCTACTTTACAGAGAAGGAAAAGGGAATTTCCTCCTTGTGGCTAAAGGACTGCCTGATGTCACAGCTGGTGTGTAATGGAGCAAGGACTTGGTCCTGACGTGTTACTCTCGCTTCCTTGCCTATGTTGGTATATCCAGTAAGTCATCAGTGGGCACAGTGTAGTAGCCACTCTCATCCTGCTCTTGCCAATGAACATGAGGCAACTGTGTGAGCTGGGACTGAAGAGAGGGCACAGCAGGAGATGGAGGCTGGATAGAAAATTCTGGGCAATTCTAGGTCCAGAAAGGGAAGAGAGGGGATACCACACATGGGTTTTATAGTCTGCACAGGTTTATTCCAACACAACCTTACTGGGCCCACCAGAACTTCCAGATGGTACAGGTCAGCTGCATTAGTCTTCTGCACATACCATCCTCCATCTCCTCAAATACTCAGGATTCCCTCTGGAGCCCTTCTCTCTGCCCCAGGGAGACACGGATGCTTTTCAGTGGGAAACTATACTTTTCCTTCTAAGTTTTCCTTCTGTAATTTGGGTCACGGTGACCATCTTAGAGCCTTTCCTGCCTGTTAAGTATTCTAGGGTACACAAGCAACTCTGCTCAGGCAAAAAGATGGCCTTTATTATTTATCAAAATATAAGTGACTTAAGACCTTGAGAACCACTAAGAGACTGGAATGCAGCCAAGTGGATATAGCTATTTTGTCCTCAAAAATTTTAGAAAAATAGCTGAACAAACACAACATGACAAAACAAACAAACAAAAACTTTGGGGAAAAGCAGTTAATGAAGGTCCTTTGTACAGCATTTCCCCCTTGTCTCTTTCTTCCTTGTCTCCTCTAGGAATAAAGAGAATCCAAGGCTTATCTTATTCACTGCAGAATAGGGTGGGGGTAGGAGGTGTCTGCAGAGATAAGACTAGTGTCTCTTTTCCAACCTAGACCTGTGCAAGACCCATACACCTGTTCTTGGTCCCAGTGCAGATGGGCAAATGGTCTCTCCAGAGAGTATAGAGCTTATGGTCACACAAGTCGACTTGTCCTCAAGAGTCACACTTAAAATGCCATTTATTTTGGTTAGGGCTGGGGGAGCAGGAATTCTTAGGTTTTCTATGGGCTTGGCCAGTTTACAGTAAAATGTATTGGTAGGAGTAGGAAGTCATCCTAAGAAATTTCTTGATGGGGAAGAAAGGATCTTTTATAATTGATTGTTGGTTGGGGACAGGCATTATATCAGAGGAAACCTTTGACCTGACTGGGGTAGGGTGAGGAAACTGAGCATCAGAGAGCCCTGTGTACTCAAACTTCCTCACTGAGGGGCGAATCCAAAGATCCCACCCAGGCTGAGTCCTGAAAGCAAAGTTCATATCACTTACTACTGCTTAGTAGGGTATGTGGAACTGACGTCTCATTGCTTCTTTTCAGGTATGGAGTAATATAGAAACATAAGGAAAGAATAAACCTATGACTTGACCTGTGCGGTCTTTTTATCTATACTAAGACCCAGATTAGCTGGCATTTTAAAGAGTCTCCTATAGTCACATGGCATTCTTCTGTTTGCACAGAGAAACAAAAGCTTTAAATGGCTCATTAAAATAGCACAGAGCTTCAGGGGCCCTGAACAGCTTCCACTAAACAACAATTTGATGGGTTAAGGGTAAATGAATCTGCAATGTATAGATTATATTGCCTCTAACAAAGATGCAAGTTTACAGAAGTTCACTGGGCAGTGATGTTTTGGGGCATCCCCAAGCTCTGGGCACTTAAAAGATTAATCAGGATATTTTGAAATAAAAAGCTTATCTGAGTGTCTGCGGCAGCCATGGAAAGCATTTCTTTTGTTTTGGAAAGTCTTGGATGGGTAGACCGGAGTCTGTTTATTATATTTTGCTATTTGCGGCATCTATCCAATGACCCAAATGTTCCATTTCATGCAGTTTAATCTCAGACCAAATGCCGTTAACTATCTGAGAATGACTTCTTCTGATTTTTCCACAGTTTCCAATTGAAGCTATAATAGCTCCTTATTCCAAGTCTCTGACCAGGTACTGTGAGAAATCACCATGCTTCACTGTAGGAGAGAGAATGGAGGAAAGGGCCAAAGCAGTGACATTGGAAGCTCCTATCAATGAAAAGAGATGATAAAAATTAACAGTGGTGGGAAGCAGCATAAAGTACATTAAAAACAAAAAGCAAAAAAAACAACAACAAAAAAAACAGTGGTCATTGCAATTCAATAGCCAGACCCACAGGAAAAAAGAATAACAAAAAGCTTATCCTCTGCATTCAGTGAGTTTGTTTATGGCTTTGAAGATGACTGCTCCCTTAGAGTATTCCAACCCATAACAAAGCCTGAATTCAGGAAAACATGTCTGTGTGCTGGGCTTTACAGTAAGGGAACTGACTTTTATTTTAGGAAAATGAAATCACCGCTCCTAAGATAAAGGAAGGTTTTTATGATTCCTATTTGTTTTGAATGACTTTACTACCACGTTAAGAAATATATGAAATTAAAAAAAAATTTAAAACAAACAAACAAAAAATAACAAAGGGTCAGTGGATTTTTTTGAAAAGGAATTTCTGGTTTGTTTTTTTTTTTAAAGATTTTATTTATTTATTTGACAGAGGTCACAAGTAGGCAGAGAGGCAGGCAGAGAGAGAGGAGGAAGCAGGCTCCCTGCAGAGCAGAGAGCCCAATGTGGGGCTCAATCCCAGGACGCTGGGATCATGACCTGAGCCAAAGGCAGAGGCTTTAACCCACTGAGCCACCCAGGCGCCTGGGAATTTCTGTTTTTTTTAAGCAATTAAAGATCACAGCTTCCAAGAAAGGAAAACCAAGGACCCAATTTCAGTATGAGCAAAGAAATAGATAATTTGATACAGTCCTATGTACAAAACTAAAGATGGGTGGTACTCTTGGATACTGGTGCCAACATGGGGGATCATCCATCATCAGCATCCATCCACACAGGGATAAACAGGGTGGGGTGGGGAGCTGGACCTCCTTGCTCATGACTTGTCCTAAACAGTTAACTTGATACTCAGGATCAGCCATGGAGGCTTGTTTTCCCAAAGCTGCCACAACTCCCCCCACCCCCATTTTTGTGGCATAGATGTTGGGAGACTCTGCATTAGGAGTAGGAGTAAGATCTGGTTGTCCCCCTCCTCTACCCTCCCACCAGTTAGTCAAGTTGTCCTCCAATGGTCAGCTTGAATTCTTACAATTAGGATTCTACTCATAAAAGGATTCAACTGCCTATTTAGGGATATGGTGTCTTCCCTCCCACGGTCTTGGTGACCTTCAAACAGAAAGCATAGGTAGCTGAATGGATTCCTTCCCTGTGGTTACCTCAGGTGGAGAGGAGTCCTAAACCTTGCTTCTGGCTACATCCGGGGAGATCTCAGCCAATGCAATTCTTTTATTGCCACAAACCTTCTTTTGAAACTCCATAAGTGTTCATGGATGAAACTAAAATTTAAAAATACTAGATTTTCTTGCCAATCGTAAGCATTTTATTTCAGATATTGTGAAGTATTATTTTGAGAAGAGGTCAAAGACTGCCAGTGGGGTGAATGTTGAAACTCCAGCTGGGCCTTCCTAGTTTGGGGCCTTCTGTGCCAGTTCTTCTGTGGAAGCTGCTTCATGATGTGGAATACAGACTGTATAGGGGACCCTGGTTTCTGATCCCAGTAGAACTGGTGAATCCCAGTGTTGGAAATTTCCTGGTGGGCAGAACTGTAAGCTGTGTTCTATAAGGCATCCAGGAATGAGCTATAATTCTAAATCTTTGGAGGCACTTCCTGAAAGTAAAAGGAAGTCTTGTCATTGCTTGATTTCTCTGATCTCAAGAGACCAGGATCTCTGCTTCTCTCTGGAAGTAGACTATTCAGTGGACTATGGACCCTCTTCTCATTGTGTAACTAACTACCTATGTGAAGGGGAAGTGAATGAGTGTCAAGTTCATTTGTCTTTCGGGAGTCAGAACAACATATTTAAGGTCTGACCTAAGCCTTGGGTGACTATTTGCAAAGACAGAATCAAAGCCTCTGCCAAGATTCTGCTAGCTGTCCTTCAGCCTACACTGCCCACTGTATGGCATAGAGCATGGCTAGTGCCTACCCAAAGCCACCAGCTGTCTTATATAAGTAAGGGCCTGAGAAACCTTGGTTTGGGGGCGTCTCTAAAACCTCTTCCACTATCTGTGGGCTCCAAAGTTTATTTAATGTCATTTCTCCAGGCCATTCTTTTTGCCTGTTCTTTGAGTTCTGCGAAGGGCAGAACTCAAGTCTACGCAGTTCAACCATTGTTGCTCTTGAGAGATATTTGCATTGTTGTGTATTCTGCTCAGCCCCAAATGTTACACTGGAACTCAACAAGTGAATAATAACCAGAAAAAAAAAAAAAAAAAAAAAAAAGCACCGTTTGGTGTTTCTTACCGTGATGGGAATCCCAACCACATCACCTCTGCGATGTAGGAATTCACACTAACCTTTAATTGGGTTGAGGGTTCAAAATCCCTTATATAATTTCCTGTTTACAAACATTTTTACAAATCTCTGAGGCAATAGACATACGTGTTAGATTTTTAGTTGTTCTTCAAATCTCTCTGTTTTTACTTGTATAAGTACAGAACCCTAATGTGTTTGCAAAGGCTGGCTCTCCCAGTGGTCCCTGTAGAGACAACATTCCGTAATGCAGCATTTCTGAACCCATTTGAGGGGGTTGGGTAAGTTATCACAATCATATGCAGAGACTTTTCAAACTTCACTTCTTGTTCCAATTCTCATTTCCCCTTGTTTGTAGTAGAAAATAGATTAGTCAGATATTGGGAAGTTCAGATCACCAGGACAGTGGGTCAGTCGAGGGTAAGGAAAAGGGAGAGAGAAGGAAATTAGGGTGGTGCTCAGGTGTCCAATTTGGGTGCTATATAAAACATAATACCATTGACCACCAAAACATGGAAAGTAGGGAAGAAGCCAGCTCAGGGCATGTGCATGGCAGGGTTTGGTATTGTCCATCTGAAGAATATCCAGGCACATCTGCCTTAATTAGCCAGTCTGTTGACTTTCTCATGCTTGAACTGATGTTTTCAGCAGGGACTAGTCTCATTCAGTTAGTAATCACTGAAATTTCCATCTCCTGATTCAGAATCTGTGCTTCTGGTGCCATTTCTGCTCCTAACTGCCACTGTACAACTCTGAACAGTGCTGGCACTCTGGGGCTATGACCTTTTGAAACACACTTCAAAGGACAATTCAATCTGCAAATGATCAAGTGATGAGGATGCTGACCAGGTCAAGGCCAAGGGCAGAACTCATTGTCAGGCCACTAGAGATCTATCTTCAGGTTAATGTCGATCTGTTGATTAGCCGCCCTTGTGTGTGGTCATCTAGCTAGCTACAAGGCAGTTCATACTTATACAAAATACTATAAGGGCAGCCAAAGATGGAGCTGAAATCCAGGTACTGTGTTTTTAGGGCATTCCCCCTTTTAATACATCTGTCTAGTATCTATGTCAAAAATCCTATCAAAGGACAGTATTTGTGGCTGAAATAGTATTCTTATGGCAAAGACAAAAACGACAGGAAAGTTGGGAGAGGTGTGGGAGGGTCTGAAGCTGAAGTCAAGCATGATAATACAGGTTGCTGCTGCTCTGAGAACAAGAGAAGCAGCAAGTTCCATGAGACACCCTTCTAGGAACTGAATGCGAGTATATTGGGGCTGTAAATCGACTGGCAGTGAGCAAGGGAGTTCACGCTGAGTCCACTGGAAGGTCACTGGAGAGTGAAAGTCTCATTTCCCCAGACTCCTAATCAGTGTCAGTCAAACCACTCTAGGATTGAACTTTGTTGTGCAAGGAGCACTGTGAGGTTGCCTGTGGAAAGAAGAGGCTTGTTCTCGGCACCTGCCCTCCAGCCAACAGGAGGGCCACTACTACATGACACGTAGGGAGTATGCATGCATGAATGCCTGGAACAAACATTACTAGTACCTCTGTAATGGGGAAGGGGTTAATGGAAATGTCTGCAAAAAGAGAGGACACTTGCAATGGGAAATGGGTGCCAAGTGAAGATTCACTTAAGGGTAGATATTGGAAAAATGAAAGATGAAACAAATTGTGTTTTCTTACATTTATTGACTAGTTAAGTTTCATTAAATTCCTAAGTCCTTCCACATTCACAGGTATTTCAATTGTGGTTCACAAGAGTGCAGCACAAAAAAGGAAAAAAATCAAAAGGCAGAAACAAGGTCCCCAGGATTCTAGTCCCATTTACTTCCTCCCTTGAGTAAGTCCCTAAAGTTCTTTGAACCCTAGTTCTGTCATTTGTCAATAGGTAACATAGGTCCCAGTACGCTTATATAAAAATGAGTGCTAGCAGGATCCAGCAGCTCATTTGATTGGGAGTGCCACACAAAGCTGGAAGTATGTGTGGTTCCGAAATAGTAGACCAGCCTTCTAAGCTGCCTGGAATTCCCCAATTCCCAGTGAATATACAGTTCCTGTTTTTAGATCCATAAGCACTGAATGTTACCATCTATTTTCTCACCGAGGATCTAGCAAAAACTTCTGTGTCCCCATGGACCATCTAAAAGCATCTTAGTAACTCCTCTTCTTGCTTTTGCCTGCTATCTGCACGAGGCCATGCATGTACTAGACATTCAGAAAACATTTGTTGATGCCTCCTGGTGTCTTGAACTGAGGAAAGTCCATGGATTTTATAATACTTTTAAACCTCTCCACCATTCATGGGAGAATTGTAGAGTAACAGTGTCGTGTGTGTGTGTGCGTGTGTGTGTGAGAGAGAGAGAGAGAGAGAGAGGCAGAAAGACAGAGAGAGACTGAGGGGTTTATTATTCATTATAGAAGTCCCTTGTCCTTTGCTTTTCTTCTAATTTGGAAACATTTAGTATCTGCTCTTGTTGAGAGCCCTTGGTTAAAGTGGAGATGGAAAAGAATGTAAAAGGACCAGTCACAGAGCTATTCATAATAAAGGAAAAAATAACTGAAACCTATGAGTACTGATGAAATCTCAGAACTGGTCCAATATGTAAGACAAGTAGGTTAAACAAACACATTAAAAAACAACAACAGCAAGCTAACATATCAGACTGTGGCGTATCTTCCTTTAGAAGCCATCTTCTGACACTGTGCTGTGCAGTAGAGCGGCAATACGCCCCAAGAGGCTGCTGAACCCACAGAATGAGGCAGGTACACAACGAGATTGCTGTTATGTGTAAGTATAAAAAGGACACGGGGTTTTGAAGATTGCATGAAAAAGAATGTCATGTATTTCACTGATATCTTAATTACATGTTGACATTAAAATATTTTAGATATGTTGGGATAAAATACATTCAATTAATTTTACTAGGTTTTTTGTGCTTTTTGTTCTTTACTTTTTAAAAGTAACTGTGAGAAAATTTAAAATTAGGTATATGGCTGCCATTATATTCCTCTTGAGCAGAACAGATCTAAAACATACCAGATACGACAAAGCTTTGATCGTACAAATGCCCTTAATAAGTAAGTCTTCTTACAAGTGAGATACAAAGGTCAGAGATAACAGCCCCAATTCACCAGCTGTTTTAAGAACATTGCAGACATATCTGGGGGAATAGAGGCTAAGGATAGTTTAGTTGTGAGGAGAAACTATGTAAAATTACCAAAAGAGCCATTTCAAAAAGCCACTTTGTCATGAGATATTGCATGATGTGGGATACTTTTACATATTGGGTGAAATTTTAAATTTTATATTAAAAAAAAGTAAATGTTCCTGCCTTGGAGAATTGAATGACTCTTTTTTTTAATAATAGAACTTAAAATTATACTTTAAATTGCATCATTATTTTTGCCTTATAAAATAGGACTGGTAAGATGAACAGCTATTTTAATTGCATTCTGCTTCAGTGAAATCCAGGACTTAAAAATATATACTTTTTAAAAGCTATAGCTCTAGCATTTTTATTGGTCTGACTAGTGAAAAATGATGTTTTTGCTTTTTGCAGGAATATCGTGGGCAGAGCAATAATGATCAATCCCTGATGAATATAACAGTAGCTCCAGGCCATCATCGGGGAACGGCAAGAACCTCATTTTTATAACTATGTTTAAACACAATATAGAGGATTTTGTTTGTTTGTCGGCTTTTTATAGAAATCACTCCAGTAAGCCTAATGAAAAATTGAGGTCGATTCATCAAATGTATATATCAGACTGAAGGTCAGGATTCTATGGTTCTTGTTTTCTGTGCAACTATATAAGCAAACTCCCCTGTCTCCTAGTTCAACAATATTTCCTAAGCATCTCCCTGCCTATCTTATATTAGATAGAAGAACAGAAAGACCAATAAAGTATGGACTTCCAATTTTAAGAACAGTGGATTTCTATTTTAAAACAACTTTAAGGTATCTTAAAGAACATGACTAATTTTACCAACTTTTTTTTTTTTTTTTTTTACATGAGGTAGGACAGAAATTCAGAGTGTAAAATGACTTATACAGAGTCACAGAAGCTGTTTTGGGAAAAACCAGTGCTAGAAGCCATGTATTCTGGTATTTTGATTCCCAATCTAACCAATCTAATTCTTTTGTATTGCAATATGTTGCTTTAGTTTAAACAACTTCTACAAAGACCAGATTCTTTTTTTTCCCCCCCATCCCTGGTTCCTCTGATGCATATCACTTACTTTTTTCCAAGAAATGCCTCGTTGCAGTGAAGGCAATAATTGTATTTGGAGGATTACTCAAAACAGAACAAACCCAAGCAGAGAGCGGCCCTGGGCCCTCTCCATAGATCACAGCTTATGGCAGCTCCCCTGGGGAACAGAGAAGCGCTTGGACCAGCTTTAAGTTTAAGTGCATGTCACCATGATGTACGGTGTCTTTGGTGTCCGTATATCATGGAGTGGAAGGGGTGTCGCCTATGGACGGAGAGCATCCATTCTCCTCTCCTGACACTGTGCCTTTTCTCCAAATAAGACATATCTGTGCGATTATAATCTTATCCAGGCTGGCTTGCTCCCTCCAGAGCTCATCTGCAGTGAAGGGGAGAGTCAGTCCACATTTTGTGGAGAGTAGTTGGGGGGGGGCATTCTTTGAGAAACAATGAAGGAGAATAGAATTGAGAAAATGTGAAGTTCTAACCACATTGCTTTCAGCTTTCTGTTAACATCTCAAAGGGCCTAATTCCTGCGTGCAGTCAACATATAAGAGCAAGTTCTCAAAAGTCATCATTTTCTTGATTTACCTTTGATTAACCACTTCCTGGCTGGGTGACTCAGAAAAGTTACCAACATTTCTTTGCTTTAGTTTTCTTACTGCAAGAATAAGGAATGTATGAAAATACCGCTAATGTCATGGAATTACTGTGAAGAATAAATGAGTAAATACAATGAAACCATTAGTCTAGAACCCAGTGATTGCATCATCTTCAATATCATGTAATTGTTGTCATTAGCTTCTCTTTTCCCTAGGACGTGGTAAAGTTATAAACTTAGAGAATTATTCTTTTAATAATCAAAGATCTTCCCTAGCAAAAGGTACCTCAGGATTCACCTTTCCATATTAACTAGAGAACAGAAAGGAAAGCTCAGAAGGTGACAACCTAAGAGTAAACCGATCCATTCAGTCTTTTTCCCCCCTCTCATCCATCCATCCACCCAACCATTTTTTTCCCCACCTATCTATTCATTCACCAACTCTTACTGTCTTGGAGTTTGGTAGTATAACTGAATGTGCTTGAGGACTTCTTATTTCCTTTGCCTATAATAGATCCGCTTCTTCCTCGTTGTCAAGGCTAAGGGAAAATGTGAAGTCGGCTTGTACCCAAAGGCAGAGATTCTTCGCCACTCCTCTCTGATTTGACCCAATGCGAGACTTTCCAAGGACGAGCTGTCACTCTGTCTCAGCAGTGTGACAGACATTTCCTAGCTGACCTTAGACCTCCTTTTCTTACATGATGTTCTAAATCACCATATTTAGGATTTCTATACCACTCTGAATTAAACAGTACTCTTGATGTATGTTGGTCTTCTCTGCCTAGTAATCCCAAATTTGGAATACCTGTGTTTCCCAGTTTTTTGTTTAATCCAGTGACTATCACAGACTGAGAATACAGTAGAGAATTATTCAGTGGTAGGTGAATAGATTGAACATTAAAATCAGAAGTTCGGAAAATCAGAAGAGTCTACAGATTCTTTATCTTAAGTCCAATTTATATGGTCTAATTATCATCTTTACTACCATAATCACCACAACAGCCTCTCCTCCTTGCATGCGAAAGTGGCATTTGAGATTTTTGTCTTTGTGATTTCTTTTTCCCTCGTGCCTTTTGATTGCTACATCACTTCTTGGTGACTTCATTCACCTGCAAACATTCTGAAAAACAAATATAGCACATAGACCTATGTACTACCACGTATAGTAAAACGCCAACTGTTTATGACACGATAGACTCAAGGGAGTGAAACAACAATTACTGATGCTGTAAAGTCACCCAAACAATCCTTGCAACTACTTTATTATTTTGTAAAGGAGAAAACAAATAAACAACATGGCTCTTCTCAATAGGCCGATGCTGAAAAGAGCATTGACGTTTGTTTTCTGAACGATGTTTGACTGTGAGTGCTCAATAATTAGAAATATTTAATGCAGGCAAACATCAGCAAGTTAAAATTGTTTTCTGCTTAAGTCTTGTCATTTGCCAGAAAGGAAATGATATGTTAGACATGTTGCACTCTTTCTCAGTATGATAGCAACTAAAGTGGCTTAAAATTGGATTCATTTATAAAGCTGGACACTATTAATATCATTCCCTGCATGATGGTAATTCATTTTACTCTGCTTTGTCTCAGAAGCAGTAGGGGCTCCATTCCTTATATTCAGTTTGCAGTCCTAATTAAGTATTCATTATAGAATACATATTTTTTCATTTAGGATTGAATATCAAACATTTATGTGGTGTATTACACTTGTTTGCTATTAGGTCATTGTAGTCAATGTAGTGAGGTATTGTACATCTAGTAGTTATGTGTCTTCAACCTGTAAATTAAGGTTGGGAGGAGCTCAGCTGGAACAAAAACTTGTCTCCCCCAGTGTTCTTATTTTCACTGGCATTGCACCAAATAAGCTGAAAACCTGACTAAACGTAGCTATTCTGGTTCTCCCAATGAGACTAAAAAGATGCTCCATGGATTCAGTGTAAAGTTGACATGGCACGGACAGAAATTTTATATGAAATTCTGTTAGAACCATGATCCTGCTAACTTTTACTATTGACAGTTGAAGGGGTTAGACATCAAGAAAGGAAGAGAGCATGGAGTGGTTTAGTCAAATAAAATTAGGCCAAATAAAATATAACTAGAACATCAGGAGATGTCATCTGGTGAGATGTTAAATTATGCTCATATATTGTAAGATAATTGTTCTGTTCTAACAAGAAGTGGGTTTACAATCCTAATAGTTGAATCCTTCATACTTGACTTTATAAGCAATGGCATATGCATATATATATATATATATATATATATATATATATAATCAGTACATATTTTGCATTTACATTATGCTCTCTCTTTGGGAGTTCAGACAATCAGAATAATTCAAAACACAGTAACAAATCAGAACAAAAAATCACAGTCTTTGAAAGGTTGAGTTTAAACTCACAAGCAAGGAGCACCTGGGTGAAACAGTTTGTTAAGTGCCTGACTCTTGGTTCTGGCTCAGGTCCTGATCTCAAGATTGTAGGATTAAGCCCCACTGTGGGCTCATAGTGCAGAGTCTGCTTAAGACTCTCTCTCCTTCTGCCTCTTCCTGCCATGAGTTCTCTCTCTCTCTCTTTCTCTTTCCCTCTCAGATAAATAAATAAATCTTAATAAATAAATAAATAAAACTCATAAACAATAACAACCATATTAATAAATAAATTATAAAATTGGGATCACTCAAACACTCTGTGAATCTCGGGGCACCTGAGATTCTATTCATACTGTTGCTACATTCAACTCTTGGTTTCAGCTGAGGTCATGATCTCAGGATCCTTAAATTAAGCCCAATGTGGGGCTCCATGCTTAGCATGGAGTCTTCTTGAGATTCTTTCCCCCTCTCCCTCCTCCCTCTTTGCTCCTTCTTCTACTTGTGCACTCTTTCTAAAGTAAATAAATAAAATCTTTTTTTAAAAAATCTGTGAATCTTGGGGCACCTGGGTGGCTCAGTGGGTTGAGCCTCTGCCTTTGGCTCAGGTCATGATCTCAGGGTCCTGGGATCAAGCCCTGCATTGGGCTCTCTGCTCAGCAGGGAGCCTGCTTCCCTTCCTCTCTCTCTGCCTGCCTCTCTGCCTACTTGTGATCTCTGTCTCACTGTCGAATAAATAAATAAAATCTTTAAAAAAAAAAATCTGTGAGTCTCCTTAAGACTCATATAAAAGTGATCCAAATGAAACCATGATGTGAATTTGAACCCATAACACTTCTTAATTTATTGTCAGTATTTTCTGAGTGTCGATTATGTTCAAAGTCTTTTGTTTGTAGTTGTAAATGAAGAAGGAGGAGGGACAGAAGAGAAGAAGTAATAATTTTTAGTTGCTAATCACAATCATATTGGACAAGCAAGCTATAAACATAGCTTAATTAAATAATAATTGAAGATTCTGTATACAATGGCACAGGGCAAGGTATGTTCCATTGGTAAGAACAATGGCTAGTACAGTTTATAGGAAGGAGAGATTATATTTATCATGAACGAACTAAGGCAGCTGCATAGAAAAGGGAGCTCTTTATCTGGGCCTTGAAGGATTGTTTGAAATGAGAGCAAATGCATTACGGTAAGAGAGGTAAGTATGAAGAAAGGAAGGGAAGTAAGATAATGCTGGGATTGTTGGAGTCCCAAATCTAGATTGACTTGCTAGCAGCAAAGGGCATAGAAGAGTAAAAGGGAAGATGGATTGGTTGGATTGTAGAAGGTGTGAATAGCATGCTAAGAATTTAAGAGTTTATCCTCTAGGAAATGAAAAGAAACTGAGAGTTTTGCAACCAGAATTAAAGTGTTATATTCAAAAGACTTAGCTTGCTGCAGATTTAATTAATTTGATAAGGAAGAGACTGAAGGAAAGGAGATGGGGGACTGTTGCTGTAGCACTGAACAGGACGGTGAGAGCCTAAAGTGAATTTTGTGACAAAAGAAAAGAATTGCTGTGTGACACGGAAGGAGGAACTCACTGGACTTGGAGACTCAAGGAGTTTTGTTAGGTCAAGGCATCAAATGTCCCAAATTGATACTGAAGAAAAACAATAAGGATTTTTTTTATTTGCTTCTTTATTAATTATTGGTTTGTTGACATTTTTCTCATTAGAATTTATCATGGTGCCAATATATAAGGCCAAAATATATTTCCACACCAAAACTCATTCTCCCATTGACTAATGACTAAGCTTAGTCACTGAAAATTCTTAATCTCTCTCTCTCTCTCTTTCTCTCTCACATGTGTGTGTGTGTATTTTTTGGTTCTTTTTTGTTGTTTTTTGTTTGTTTGTTTTGGGTTTTTTGCACAGAAGGAAAGAATTCACTATTTACCCATTATCTGGTCTTTAGAAGAAGTCTGCATCCAAAGAAGATCAAAACATCAGAGCTATGTTGGCAAGAATTTTCTTTTTCCAACCATATAACAGAATAAGGTTTCTAGGACTGACAAAGCTTTCTGTAGATGAGATCATCTACTTTCAGGACTTCTAACATTCCTTTCCTCTCTTCAGAATTGACGGTCTGTATACGCATCTATTCAAAGGCTTGCAGTATCTTCCATTGAGCCTTTTGATTATTTTAGTTTGTTTCCTTCAAGTTTTCTGATCTTCCTCTTGCTTTAAAACGTTTTGAAATTTCAGATGAGTAAATGGGCCATTACAGAGGTATCTAATCTGAAAACTGCTTGAACATCTCGTATGATGCCATGTAATTCTCTTGGAAAAACTCCTCCTGTGTTGGTCATATAAGAAATGTTCCTGTTTAGTTAATGGACGATCCCCCCAACCCTGCCAAAAAAGTCCCCCTGACACCAGTGACTATCCTGCCCCATTTTTCACCTCTGGAGGTCTTTACACACATCAGCTAAATTTGTTCTCCAGGGCCTCTGTGAAGATGGTGACTTTACAAATTCCTCCTTTGACAAATTTCTCCCTGGGGAGACATTATGGATGTTGATGGGGAAAATGCATCTTGCCAAGATTATAACCTACTCAAAATGTGGAGCCTAAGAGTTTGGAAGCTGAGTGATGCCTTTTAGGTCTAGAGATTTACTTAAGATTCAACAGCAAATGGTTAGCTAATGTTTACAGCAGGGATGCACAATTAATAAATGCAAAATTTGTGCTTCACTTCTATTTCCAAAGTGAATAGGATGTTTGTCAAAGCAAGAAACTTTGCTTTGATTATAAGCTACAGATAATGAAAATGTGTTTGTGTTTCACAAATACATTTGATTCTAGTGGATTGTATTTCCCATCAGGGAATCAGGTTCAGCAAATATTTTCACATGCTAACTCCTTAATATAGGCAGAAGGTTTTAGTTGACTAGAAATACAATAAGCTTAGAGAATAGAGGTTTGCACAGAAACTAAGTAATAGAGTTTATAATTGTTCTTCACTAGAATTCATAAGGACTATCATTGGGTTGCTAACTGTAAAATAAGCATACCATCAACTTTTTTTTAGTGGGGGGAACCTCATGAAAACATCTTCTCCATTTTTTCTTAATCTTCTTAACAAATCAAAGATAATTATTCCAAATATATCATCCCTTTATGAGGAACATCAAGGACCCATAATGAAACATTTTGACCAAAAAATATTAGTTGCAAGTAGAAAATAGACATATGGAGAGTGGGGGTGGATTTAGAAGGAGAAGACCGAACATGATTTAAAGAACTGAGTCACTGTAATGGGATTCTAGCTAAGAATCCAGGCACAGATGGGTTAAAGGCTTGTTACTCAGCCTCTTGGAGCTTATCTTTCTACAGAGTCAAGAAGAAATTGGCTACCAGAACTAGCAAGATATATTTTACTCTTGATCAAGGGAGTGAGATGAATTTTCCAGGGTTAGATTCCAGAATGAGCTAAAATATCATACTTACATATACCACAGAGAGAGAGGGTCTTCCTGGGATAGAACTGAATTAAGAATGAGGGCTACCTCTCTCAACAAAGGCAAAATGCACTGCAGACAAAACTTAGCATTAATGGTCACAGTCTTAACTCTGAAAATTCTCACATAGTGAAGACCATAATTAAAGCAAAGAAAGAAGAAATGTCATTGTGTATTTTAATTCTTGAATGTTCTCAAATTTTTCCTGGAACTAGTTTGTTTTAGAGGAAGGAGTAACCTAGAGAACAAAATTTCTGTCTCAAAGAAGAAAGAGTTGAGGGGATGATGCTGGATGATAAACAGGGGTTATGGATATGACTGAGCTTAACTCTGAGAACTGCTTTTCTTCTGGTGTCTTTGCTGTTGCCTGTGTTCTCTTGAGGCTGTTAGCAGAAGTGCAACAGATTTCACCTGTTACGAAATTTCAGCTCAACTTTGCATTTTGACCAAGGACACTTGTCTAAGACTTTGATTTTAAAATTCTCAAAAAGAAAAATAATAGAATCAAAAAATACAGAGAAACAAGCTGTTAGTCCACTTGCTTTTCAGATATGGGGCTTTCTCAGGGTCTGAAAATCTCACCTCATAACTGAATTATAATCACCTAATTCCCTTCATGATTGCAGTCAGTGATGTGTTGGGACAGGAACAATCTCTGTTAATCCCTGACTCTCCTTGACATTCCATGGGTACCAGGGATGTTTGCTTACAAGCCCTCAGTATTATTATTTATTTATCCTCTAAACCATAGTTTGAAAGGTTGAATGACTTGATTTTCTGTCACTTTTACTTTTTACCTCAAAGACAGTTCTTCCTTAATCTGTGTCTTTTTCTTATATTTCCCCCCCCAATATTGATTTATTCACTATTTCTACTTATTCTCTCAACTTTTCTTTTTTCTAAATTCCCATATTCCATGGATGGATGCCATCAGTTCATGGATTTAGTTCCCATGTCTTTGTAAAGACTTTCCCCAAGTTCCCTAACAGTATTATGACTTTAATCCAATGGGGAATGAAGAGTGTGGTTCATTGCAGGTACCTAACAAATAATTGTTCCCAAAGTTAATCATCCTAGAACTCATCTGGGCTCTAAAGAAGGAGACAGTGGTGCCTGCCACTCAGGGAGCCTGAGAATATTAGTCTAAAAACATTCTTAGGATTTGCTGCTGATAGTTTAATTCTTTTTCCACTCACCAAGCCAAGTGATATTCTGAAAATATTTTAAAAAAAATAAGGACAGTTTAGTAGAATCTCTTTCCCCTGTTAGTATGCTGGAAGCATGAGACCCTGAAATGATAGCATCTTGCGGTGCTTCTTAGAGTCAGTATCTGGGGGAAAAACTACCCAGGTTCAGAAAGGCCTCCAGCTCTGCATTTACCTGTGAAGTAAATGAGAAATAAGCTTTGACTGTGTTAAATTTGTGCTGGTTTCTTAACACAGAAAAGCCTAGCCCCACTTCACTAGTATGGATCTTAAAATATATGGCTGGGAACTGGGAAGTACTCTTCAACGTGAGATGTGTTTATGTGCAGATAAATAGATCTGTTTATGCCCATGTCTGTGTGTGCTTACATGCCACATACCAATGCTTTGACCCCTTCCCACCGTTTCAGTGTCTTCATCTTTAAGATGATGGTGGGGTTAGATATTCCTTTGCTTTGAAATTTCTTTGGGATATTGCTTGATGCTTATCCAAAAACAATCTTGCATTTATTCAGGTTTTAACATTTTCTGAAGTCTTTTTAACCCAAGAACAAAGCTCAGGGCTTGGACAGACTCTGATTTTAAGTTCATCCAAACCATCTCTTTGTTGCCTTTGCCCCCTTTAAGAAAATTCCAGATGAAAGCATAAATCTGCCACATGAACTGATTTGCTGCACAGCAAGATAATTCTTTTAAGTAGTTTCTATTATAGGAAAATTAATTTCAAGGCACTTCATACAGTTCTAGTAAAATCCTTCCGCTCCACGGGGGTCCATGAGCAACATTAACTGTGCAGCATTTGCTGGGTATGCCTCGTTATGACTTGGTGCAGTGAAGGATGTTTTAAAATTTTTTTTTTAAGTTGGGCTGTTTGAAAATGCATTATGTTTTTTTTTTTTTAAATCCCTGCATGAACATTTAAAGAAAGCTAGAATTTGAGATATTTTTAACAAGGACAAAGTATTTTTTCCTAACTTATTAAGGAAACAGAAATTATTTCTCCCAATAAAACTTTGTAGCTTATTTGTTTTTATTTAGGTATCATTGTGTTTGTGTGATACAACATAGATTCATTTGAGGGGGTTATCAAAAACAAATATAGAACCCCATGTGCCAGTAAACACTCTTAAAGTTTGAATGGTTAACGAAGAAGACATCTTACAGCTCTCATTTGTCCAACTTCATTCTCACAGGTGTTCTCAAGAGAACTCCATGCAGTGTGTGCATGTAAGTTTTCCTCTCAGCGTTTGTTTCCCGGAGAGCCTGAGAGACATGTGACCTGCTAAATCATGTGACATTCCAAGTGTTTTATGAATTGGTTGCATTATATCTACTTTCTGCTCTAACAAAGTTTTTTTGTGTTTTTTTTTTTTTAAGATTTTTAAAGCTTATCTGATAGAGAAAGTACAAGCAGGGGGAACAGCAGGGAGAGGGAGAAGCAGACTCCCCACTGAGCAGAGAGCCTAAAGCAGGACTCAATCCCAGGACCCTGAGATCATGCCCTGAGTTGAAGGTGAACATCCAGCCACCTGAGCCCCCCAGATGCCCTTCTAGCAAACTTTTTAACTCACTCTCATACAAATACTTTCAGCTTCTCCTCTTCTTATCCTTCTTCCTTTGTTCACAATATTCCCTCTGCTTCAAACATCTTTCTGTGACTCCTCCTCTAGCTCATAAGAACTGCATGTCCATAGATCAAGGACCAATTTACATGCTATATTTTATGTCTCCCATCTCAGATGAACTTCTCATCATATCAGCTCCTAGTGGTCTCTCTTTCCTGTGAACAGTGTTAGAAATGGTATTGGTGTTATTTCACTTTATCATAATCTGCTCTATGGCATAGACTGTAAGCTCCTTGGAGCAGACTGAGATTTTTCTTCTTTTCCTCTCCCATGACAACATTCACAGTGCTGAGATCATAGTGATCTTTCAATATATGGCTTACTTGTTTGTTTCTGTAGGACTTATTAAACAATGCTATAGCTCATGAGTGCTGTATTCTCATTAAATGATCAGAGACAGATATTATCAGTTTTCAAGGAGAGGTGATTAATGGGTGTATGTGAACGAAAGATACCTTCCTCTATTTTAAATTATTTATATTAACAAGTTATGTATTTATATTCTACAAACTAATTAATAATATACAGCAAATACTGAAGTAATTTTTACACAACTGATGGTGTTAGACATTCAACAACAGTCCTCAGTTTTGAGGAATCTCCCAGTGTAGATACAAAATCTCATGTGGTCTTTCCACAGGCCCTGGTGGCTGGAGGACGTGAGATTCGGCACCTCAAGATTTCCTTAACACCAAATCTAAATCCCTATTGGGTACATTGATTTACTTGGTTATACAGCATGAAGTAGTAATAATTTGATTAAAAATTGAACATGTTGAAAAATGCTTCTTTAATCCTTTTTCACTTGATTTAGTTGGGCAGAAATCAGAAGAGATCTTCTCCTTTGTTTTCCATTGCTCAGCAGTCAATAAGAAACCAAAGTAAGGGCATAGGAGTATCATTGTTACTGGAAAAACTCCTCGTGTTTCAAATATACTCCATTTACCATTCCATCTGGAACCTAGAAAGCATCGGTTAGTTTCAGCCAATGACTGTTCTTTTCTTCATGGCCAAGATTTCCTCCTCTCACCCAGCATTTTTTCACTGCCAGCTCTTCCTTCCCATTGACTAGTGCCAGCGACGATACTTCGAGTCCCCTATGGATATGACACATTTTGGTTCTATTTGAACATACTGCCTCTAACTCTTGGGCCTTTCTGATCTGGGAAACATTTTAAATAGTACTGGCTACTGCAAAAATCACAATAATCCTTACTAAAGTAATGAATGTTAGTAGAATTGATTGATTAATATAAAAAGTTGAGAAATTTTGTGGCTACATCATAAATACCAACCTTCAGCATAGCTTAGAGACATTTACTAGCAACAGATTTTCTTTGTGTTCAGAGTGGAACCAGTAATTATGACATGGTGATCAAACTTCATTTGCTCTATAGTGGATCCTAAGAGTGGCCTTAGGTTGCCTAGTTTTCAGGACTTGGAGTACAGATTGGCTCATTTAGACAACTATCTCTATGTACCAACTGGATGTCTGATTTTTACCAGTTGGTTATACTTCACTTGACTAGGCTTCTGATTTCTCTGTTATAGAAATGCCTACTTTACATTGTTTATAAGAACTTTTCAAGTCTATGCTTTATTGTTTTTTTTTAATCTACTCAAGAGGAGGGACATCATGTGATCCAAATAGGACACAGGTACTAGCCTATTAATTTGCATAGATGTATTATCCCTGTCCCACTCCCATGCTTTGTCTTTTCCATCCCAAGTAATTGAGCCACACAAAAAGAAATGTCTCTTCCTATTTGTAGAATTGATTTCTGATTAGGTTTTTCAGTTGAATTTACCATGTGTAAATGTATGTCTTTCAGGCCTGTATAGTTTGTTGAATGGAGATAATCTGATATTCTTTGCAGGTCTTTTAGGAACAGGCCATGCTTTTAAGCCCCCTCTTTCTACCTCTATTCATTTACTCTTCCTAAGAAAAAGGATATAAGGCTTTTAAATGATCAGCTTACATCAGCCTGAATGGCCTGTCCTAGCAAGGCAGGGAGATTCCCAAGTCAGGCAGCCTGACACAGAAACAATAAAACACCAGAAAAAAACAAGTAGAAACTTCTCTTTAGTTCTTAGTTAATCTTGTGGGATTTTTCTCATACTTTTCTTTTCCTTCTTTCTGTGGGACATAGGTTAAAAATTATAAATAAAAAGGATAATTCATTATTTATATTGCATATATAATCATATGAGGTATACTTGGGTTTTTTTTAACCATATTTTTAAATGTCGAAAGCAATAATAAAGGTTAGAATTGTCAGAACTTTTATTTTCATCATCCAAGGTTCAATTCCAGATCACAGATACTTTAAGGAAGCAAACATGATTAAAGCAAAGAGCAATGGACTAGGAGTCGTAACACAAGAAACCTAGTTTTAGGGGTCATCAATCAAATATGTCTAGGGCAAACCAGTCCATGTTTCTTCTTTCAGCTTCAAATTCCCTAACTGTGTGAAGAGGGCTTTGGGTCCCGAACTCTCTACAGCTTGTACCCAGCCGTAATTGTGATCTCACCCCAATTCTGCAGATTGATATGATGATGAATGGTCAACAGCATTGCTGAGTTGGTGGTGCTCAACTTTGATGCCCCTAGCCTGGATTAAGGGAAGTATGTGACATTCATTCTACCTGAGATGAATCTCAGACACCATGTTCCTTTTCACTTAATTCTCTTCCTTATTACCCTCTGAGTATAATAAGAAAGAAAAATATAGATATAATTTTATAGGAACTCTAGGTATAAGAAAGATGGTAGGGGCACTTATACAAGAATGTCTTTCTGTACTTTGAGATGGGGTTCTTCTTTTGGGGCCCCTGGTAGTACTGAATGCTTACATGCTCATGGGATGCCTCTGATGTGAGTGTATCTACACTAACAGTTCTGGTCTTCTGTGACTATCCCAAATCTGGGGGGGAGGAATGGAAAAAGTCAAAAGCGTTCAAAAGTACTGAATGCTACATGCTTATGGGATGCCTCTGATGTGAGTGTAACTACACTAACAGTTCTGGTCTTCTGTGACTATCCCAAATCTGGGGGGGGGGGGAATGGAAAAAGTCAACTAGTAATCACACTGTCCTTAAAATCCTTGATGTTTGTAGTTGGGTCCATCAAAAAATGGGGTGTTCACCAATTGGAGACATTTCTCTCTCCCGTTCCACATGCTACCACTGAAGTTAGATAATTCCCATCGCATTTCAGGTTTGATGAAGAAATCAAAGAGAGCTGAAGGGGTTTGGAGAGAAAGAACCCTATCCACAGCTTTAGGAAGCCCTGAGAAGCACTGTGGAGGGAGGACAATTATCCACTATACCACAGCCTTAGTTCCTAATGCCCTGCCCCCTCCTGGCCATTTTTGATATTTATAAACTTGTCACACTTCTACTGCCCATCAAGCTGTCTCTAATTATTCAGGGTCATGCTTTCAGAAAACGTGTTACATTTTAGATCTTTCTCTTTCCCTTCTCGTACATCCAAAAAAGCCCCACTGCTTTCTGGCATATTCAGAAATGTGCATTGATATGACTCATTCACAGAACAATGACAGCAGCTAAATGAATTTTTCTGCATAGGATTTCTTTCTCCCTTCTTCCTTTTTTTCCTCCTTCACCCCCCCCTTTCCTGTTTTTCCTCCTTATAATATGAATTTGGAAAGAATTTCCTTCCTTTATCTTTCTTTTTTTCTTCTCTTCTGCAAACATACATCCACTCTCTTAGAGCAAAGTGCTGTGAGGGACTGGTCACTGTGGCAGCAAAATGGGAAAATCCTGAGCTTCACCTTTGAGGAAAAGGCAGTCTAGTGGAGAGGTAGAGGTGGCCCGTGGCATCTGTATGACAGCACCAGGTGATAAGACCTACAGTGGCAGCCAGGAAGAAGCAGATCTAAGCTACATGAGAAGTCAAGGGAGGGTTCACAGAAGTGACACTTGGACCAGCAGCAGGGTTTTGCCAGTGAACAAATTGAAGAAAGGGTCCCCAAAGGAAGAAATGTCATTTTCAGAAAAGCAAGAGGAAAAATGTCATGATCTTGTGGAAGAGATGGTTCCTATTGCTAGAGTAAAATGATTGGTGGTATGAGAGCCGAAAATGGGATTGAAGAACTATACTTAGAGTAGATAATTCAGATCGATTTCTGTTTGAACAGACCCTTCCAATAGGTTATCACAAATGGGAGAGCAGAAAACCCTTTTAGCAGAGTATTCAAGTCAGGGACCCCATTGCTTTTCTAATCACCTCACACCAGTGACTGCCACAGAAGTCCAAAAAAACAAAAAAAAAAATGCCAATTGTGATATGAGGATACTCCTGATTATCTTATTTGAGCCAGAATCCTTGACTCCATCTAACACAAACTGGACCTAGACTGACTACTATATGCAACTCATTCTACTTTAGGAAATATAGAATTTCTATGTTTGTGTGTGTGTTTCTGTTATGAAATATGTCATTGTTACAAAAATATTTATGTAATGATTTATGTATGCATGAAAAAAGATAACATAATGAACATCCATCTGACCAGTACTGATATGCTTTAACACAATACTATTATTTAGAGATGATTTTTAAATTCTTTATTTGAGTGTAGTTGAAACACAATGCTACATTAATTTCAGGTGTACAACATAGTGATTCAACAAGTTTGTACATTATGTTATGCTTACCACAAGTGTAGCTACCATCTGTCACCATACAACACTATTACAATATCATTGACTATATTCCTTATGCTCTGCCTTTTATTTAGGGAAAGTTATTTCTAAACCATCTTTCACAAAGAGGTCATTAATGGGAACAGAGGTTCAGATGAGAAACAGTCACATTCTGACCCTCTATGCATCCAGAGTACCTCATCAAGACTGGAAATCAGTGACTTGGCTGCAGTAATCATCCATTCAACCAACAGGCATACAGTGAAAGTCTGGTAGCATGCCCAGTATTGGGTTCTCCAGTGTTTTGCTTTCTCCTAGATTTTTTATTACTCTCAGTCAAATAATATTCTGTTAGGTTTGATCATACACAAACACTATAAACATACATCTTTAAGACAGTGAAATTCTATCTCATTCTTCTAGCCAAGACGCTTGAACAAGGAAAGAGTTTATTCTATAATATGAATTTGGTAAGTTTCTCTGCTCAGTGGGGAGTCTGCTTCTCTCTCTCTCTGCCCACCCCTCCTCCTGCTCCCCTGCTTGTGCTCTCTCTCTCTGTGTCTTTCAAATTAATAAATAAAACCTTTAAAAGAAAAAAAAAAACACCACATTGATTTTGCCTTAGTATCAGATAGGATACTAATAACCACTTAAACATTCCCCCTTCATAAGGACATAGCACTATCAAAAGCACTAAGAAAAAGAAAAGTTGTTTCTAAGTATTATTTAGCAGTGGAACCATTTCATCAGGATAAAAGCATAAGTGAAAGCCAAGTTTTTAAGGTAAACAAAGGCATGAGTGCTTTAGTTGAGGTAGAAAGATGAGTCAGGAACCTCAGTAGGTCACCCAACATTCCAGTAGCTTAGGAAGTATGTCAGGACTTGATTAAATCTAAGTTAAAAGGACTATATTAGACCTTTTGATATTCCATTTGTGTTAAGCTGTACCTATAGACAAATCTTACATTTTTAAAGTGAAATCTTGCATTTATATAATGAAAATAACTTCTTATGGATCATTTAAATCCAGAACTATAAATCCATGTCTTTGCTGTGTGATGTCTTCATTCTGAATGAAATTAATTTCAAATGAATTTCTAATGGAGAAAATAGGTTTAAGGATTGGAGACAAGTTTTTAGGACATGGTATTTGGAAGAGGGGTTGTATGGTACTATGAAATCACATCATATGGGTGACTACATCTTCTCCCCTCATGTAGCACTGATTGGAAATTAGAAAATGAGAGGACACTGGGAAACCAAATAAAATTTAAGGAAAGAAGGATGAGCAAGAGGCTTAGTGAATAAAAGGAAAATAAAATTGCAATTTAAGATTGGCAATCCTGTCCTTAAACTTTTCTTTAACACCTGGATATGGAGGAAGTTTCCTCATTACTTTGTCTCCAGCCTGGTTGCCTACCCCAAGGCAATTGGAATGAAGCAGATTCTGACAAGTTAGAGGTGAGAGGCTCGTTCCCCAGATCCAACACACTGAGACACGAATGAGATATTCAGTTCCCCAGACAGTCTTCTGAATCCAACAATACACTGTATAAGGAACACAGAACATTCCCCTTACTCACTCCTTACCAAACTTTAGCCAGTTTATTGGCATATCTATCAGAGATTATTTGATAACCTATCTTCCATTCCAGAGCTATGAGTCCACAAAATCAGACCTCCCTGTGTACTTTATGCAGCCAAATGGGGTGGCAACTACCCTAATGGGTAAGATTCCAAATGTGACTCCAAGACAGCCTTTCCATTAATAGAGTGAGAGCATAGGTATTATTTTCCCCAGCTTGAAGAGATAACTCCAGTAGCATTTCATAAAGCGTGTCAACCTGAGGTTCATACCCCATTTCCTAATTCTAGTTCTTTGTGGGAAAGCCGTGACAATTACCTCACATAGGAGTGCGGGTAGATACATAAAAAGCTCACATGATTGTGGAATGGCTGCTTCGTTTAGATACAAAGAGCATGGTACTGTGAGTCTCTATATCTAAAGGTGTATGTGTGATCTTGTAATGGTGCCTACCCCTCACATTCCTCTGCAGACATTCACTGTGTTTCCCATGGTGTTGTGTTGCAATTTGTGATAATGGGGGCAATGGTAGCAATTGTGCAGGGATGAGCATGTGACCTTCAGGGCTGAGAGAACCAGCACTGTGGAACTCATTGTTAGAATAGAGGTCTCTGACCCGGGCAGAAAAGTCTGACATGAAATGTCAACCAGTTATCTGAGTAGACGGACTACAAAACAAAATTTTGCTTGTGTGGTCCATTTGCATAAAGGGTTAGCACAGACACGGCTTTAGAAAAAAATTATTTAAGTTCCCAGAGACAGGAAAAAAAAATCTGTAAGTCAAACAAATTTCTCCATCAAAGAATGTTTGATATAAATTTTTTCTGACTCTACATGTGGAGTGCTGCCCATGCCCAAATCCCCCTGAGAATGACTGAGAGAGAGAGGATGTTAGCTACAAACTTTTCCATCTTAAATGAACAGCTTCCCTTGGAACTGGATTGCTGTTATTAATGACGATGATTTTCGTTTACAACACAATGTTTGACTGTAATTATTTCCTGGTATGAATTGCTTACTCACTTCTTCTCCCCAATTAGTTGACCTATTGCTTCCTACATATTTCTGTTGTTACTTCAATATTCTGGATAAATAGCTTGCTTGTGGACAGAACTATTCTTCAGCAGTTCTGATAGATTTTTTTCCCCTTCTCCTATAAACTACTCAATAAAATTCAGGAACATAAAAAGGGCACCAGAGGTGATTAACTGTGTTATTTTCTCAAACTCTGTTTGATTGGCTAGTGGTTTACATTAAGACAAAAACTCTTGTACCAGCTTAACAAACAGTAAGCTTGAGAGACTTGTTGTTTTGAGAGACTGGCTAACAGCATGCTCAGGTGCTCAATAAACAATATGTTAGTGGGAAGAGAGTGAAGGTACACACTTTGTACTCTTCCTGGTTAATTATTGGCCCATTCCTCAAAATAGAGGAAAAAATGTTTCAGAGTCCCCTTCTCTACCTTCTACGTGCATGCCCATTTAGAGCAATCATAGAGGAAGAGAGGTCCATGTCCAGTCAACAGAGCTACAGAACATTAGTTATTAATGAGTCTCCAATGACACACCTGTTGTTTGCTCACTCTTTGCCGGTCACTGTGTAAATCCCTGAAAAAAAAAAAAAATACAAAATCCTTTCCCAAGAGGAGATATTTAGAACTAGGATGAGTGTTTCAGATTTAAAGTGCCAAGGTAATTTAGAAGGGGACAAGGCAACAAAAATGGGAGTCTTCTGGAGGAGAGAGTTTAGAAAAGATAGTTGGAATTTAGTTACACAAGGAGAGAAAGGCAAGGCAAGTGAAGCTGGCAGGAAAGCACAAGTAAATCTGTACCCCTACTTCTTACAGACGGCACCGCCGTAGTTAAATCATCTCTCCATTCACTTTTCCTTGTTCTTACTTCAAGTCCTCCTTGTGCTGGGTAAGTAAGCAGGGTTCTATTTGCTGAATTCATTCTGTATAATAATAAAATAATCTTGATCCTTAATGTGAATTTAAAAAAAAAGAAATTGATTTTTGGCTTCAGAAATCTCGATTAATTGAGAACACTTGCAACTGCCTGGCAGTCTGAGATGTAACAAACCCTCGGGCAAAAATATGCAGGGATATTGGAAGGTGGCATTGCCTCTCTTCCTCCGTCTGAGGGCATTGTCTTTCTCCTTGACTCACCCACCCAATTCTACCACTTATCAAAATAAACTAATGCTTTATTGAATTGTGTATTAACAGAGAAAGAGAAAATAAAAACTCAAAGAGCCAGAGATAAGTCAGAGTACAATTGAAACCCTGAGTCCTAGAGTGTGAACCAACACATCATGGAAAATAAACAATAAAGGGACAAATTAAAAACAAAACAAAACAAAACAAAAACAAACATAAACCATGGAGTAGACCATCAAATTATTACTATCATTTTGTAGGTTTTGATCATAGTTATTGGTGAAAATAGAACCCCTGTTGGAAAGAAGATAGAGCATAGCTTTGTATCTGTCAGATCGTAGTGCACAGAAACTCTCCTATACTTGCTACTATTTACTCATGCATATGTGCTATCATTCATTCAAGAGAATTTTATTGATATTTACTATGCATCAGATAATGTGCCAGAAATACTTAGAATATGAAAATAAATCTGATGAGTCACTGTGTAGTAAAGAGGCTATAACCACAATGCATTGTTGAAGATCTATGAAAGTAGTAGGTAGGAGGGTACAGAGCAAGCATAAAGAGATTATACAGATTATTATGGCATACAGGAGGTTGATGACAGTATTGGTCCTAGAAACTTTAGGATGGTCAAAGGGGTAGAGTTTCAATATAAAGGAGGCAGATAGGAGAAAAAGACTGCAAAATACATCTCAAATAAAAATGTATCATGGGCAGAGGCAAAGAAGCTGAAACACAAGTGTAGTGGGAAGACTGTAAGTAGTCAGAATAGTTGAACTCCGTGATATGCTCAAACTTACAAAATCAAGTAGAGACAGATAATTAAAGACGGTTAATATCACACTAAAAAAAGCCAGTTGTTTTCAAACCATTTCAAGTAGTGGAACGTTTTCTCTTTCTTTAGTCAAAACAATTATTTGATGAGTTTTAGTGAAGAAAAGAGATAATAGGGAAAATGCAGGGCTTAGGCTGGAACACTAAAAACACAAGACCCTTTCTTAGCCATCCTTATTTTCCCTGTCTCATGGTTGTTTTAGGTGTATTAGGATTTTTAAAAAGATTTTATTTATTTATTTATTTGACAGAGAGAGAGAGAGAGAGAGAGAGAGAGAAGGAACACAAGCAGGGGGTGTATGAGAGGGAGAAGCAGGCTTCCTGCTGAGCAGGGAGCCCAATGCCAGGCTCAATCCCAGGACCCTGGGATCATGATCTGTACCGAAGGCAGACTTTTTAACGACTGAACTACCTAGGTGCCCCTGCATTAGGTTTTTTAAAATGATACATTTACATTAATTTACGTATCTATCGTTCTATATAGCCATCCATCTTTCTACTCTCTTGTTTTTAAAGGTTTTATTTTTAAACAGTAATAATTTTCTAATAATAATACTTAACCTTGGGAACTTCTCCTTTTGTGTACATGAAGTAACACACTGGGTCTAGCTTAATACATGAAACAAACTCAAAACCAAATTACATGCAACAACAATTGTCAAGGCATTGGACATTTGGCAATGAAGAATGGTGATCCCTGGTAGATTGGAAACAAATCCCTTATAATCATCCTACCTAATTGCTTTGAGAGAGTTTTCAGGTCACAATACCAGGGGAAGGGAAATGAGGCAGATCACAGAATTGTGCAGACCAAGTTGAGAATTTAAGGAAGCCAAGGTAGCTAAATTTAATAAAACAGAGTACTTGAAAGGACACAGATGGACAGAAAGAGAATCTTGAAGATCTGAAAAGAATTGACCTCAATATTCAGCTAAGTACTGATCAGCAAATGCATGTGGAGAAACTGTCTGAGAAAGGGGGAAAATATCATCCAGAAGAATCAGAGAGCCTAGCACTAACACAGGGCAAAGAATAGTCTATTTCTAATAGTTATTTTGGAAAATGTATAATTCAATGGGAATTAAGGAAAATACTCATAAAGACCATGTCTTAGTAGTAGGAAATAATTAACTTTATATAGAACACTACTGTAGACCCACTGAACAAATTACAGAAGCAAGACCTGAAAAAATCAAACTATTTTTGAGTAACATAGTTGCATCCCAAATCAAAAATTTAAGTATATTTTTAGGAATCCATGTATGTCCCGAATCTAGCAAGGTAAAATTCACAATGTCAGGCAGCCAAACAAAAATACACAGGCATGCAAAGAGACAGGACTATAGATTACAGGATGACAATGATCAGTCAACTGACATCAGCCCAGACTGACACAAATGTAATAACTAGGAAACAAGGACATTAAGAAAGCTATGTTCAGGGGCGCCTGGGTGGCTCAGTGGGTTGAGCCGCTGCCTTCGGCTCAGGTCATGATCTCAGGGTCCTGGGATCGAGTCCCGCATCGGGCTCTCTGCTCAGCAGGGAGCCTGCTTCCTCCTCTCTCTCTGCCTGCCTCTCTGCCTGCTTGTGATCTCATTCTGTCAAATAAATGAATAAAATCTTTAAAAAAAAAAAAAAAGAAAGCTATGTTCAAAGGTTAATTAAAGACATGAATAATATTACAAAATGTTCCAAATTAAACTTATAGAGATGAAAACTTCATATCTGGAATAAAAAAGATGCTTTGAATAGGTCCTATACATTACAGAAGAAACAATTAGTTAACTTGAAGACATAGCAAGAAGAACTATCCAAAATAATTCATAAAAAAATTTTTCTTTTTAAAAATTTTTTAAAGATTTTATTTATTCATCTGAGAGAGAGAGAGAGAGAGAGAAACAAAGAGACCACAAGCAGGGGGAGAGGCAGAGGGAGAGGAGAAAGCAGACTCCTTGCTGAGCTGGAAGCCTGAAACAGGGCTCAAACCCAGGACCTGGAGATCATGACCTATTCCAAAGGCAGACATTTAACCATCTGAGCCACAGAGACACCCCTAATTTTTTTTTTTTAATGTAGACAGCTTATTATAGATCTTATAGAAGTCCTCGAAGGGGGTCACCTGGGTGAGTCAAGCCTCTGCCTTCGGCCCAGGTCATTATCTCAGGGTCCTGGGATCAAGCCCCACATAGGGCTCTGCTCAGTAGGGAGCCTGCTTCCCCCTCTCTCTCTGCCTACTTGTGATCTCTCTCTCTCTCTCTTTCTCTGTCAAATAAATAAATAAAATCTTTAAAAAAAAAAAAAAAAGTAAGTCCTCAAAGGAGAGGAGATATAGAAGGAGCAGGGGAAAAAAAAGGTTTTATAAAAATAATAATGAAAAATTTCCAGAGCTGATAGAAATTATAAGCCTACAGATCTTAACAAACTTAACAAATATCAAGCAAAAGAAACTGAAGAAAACTACACCTAATTATATCATAACCAAATTGCTCAAAATCAGAGATGAAGATAAAATCTTTACCCAGAGAAAGAAGACACGTTATGTATGAAATAAAAAGATAAGATGATGTGTGTGTGTGTGTGTGTGTCTATGTATATATATGGCAACATTATATGCATGTATCTTTTTAAAAAGATGCAAAGGCAGTTCAGTGGAAAAAGTATAGTCTTTTCAACAAATGTTGCTGAACAACTGGAAATCTATTTACAAAACAATGACTTAAATTCACATCTCATGCCCTATGCAAAAATTAATTCAAAATATATTACAGATTTAAATATAAAGCCTAGGATTATTAAAATTCTAGTTTAAAAAAAAAAGAGAGGAAGTCTTTGTGACTTAGGGCTAGGTAAATTTTTTAGATAGGACACCAAAGCGTGAACCATAAAAGAACAAACTGACAAATTGGACTTGATTAAAATTAGAACCTAGTCTTCAAACGCACTGTTAAAGGAATAAAAAAACAAGCCACAGATAAGGAATAAATATTTGCAAATCCTATTTCTAAGAAAGCAGTTGTATTCAGAAATCTCAAAATTCAATAATAATTAAAAAAAACTCAATTAAAAATGCTCAAAAGGTTTGAACAGAGTTCGACCAAGTGATGGCAGATAAACACATGAAAAGAGGTTCAACATCATTCATCACAAGAGAAATGCAAACTGAAGCTGCAATATGGTAACACTATACACTTATGGATTGACTAGAATTAAAAAGGCTGAACATACTTAGTTTTAGTAAAGATGTGAAGGAAGGAAAATTCTCTAATACTAATAGTGGGAATGTAAAATGGCAGAACCATATTAGAAAATATTTGGCAGATTCTCAAAAAGTTAAGCATTTATTGATTATATGACTCCACCATTCTTACAAATATTTATGTAAGAAAAGGAAAAGTTCACACACTAAGTTGTATACCACATTTGTACACAGATATTCGTAACAGTTTCGTTTAAAATAGCTAAAACCCGGAAACCACCCAAATATTCTTCAACAGATAACTGAATAAACAATTTGTAAGGGACATAGAATACTGCTCAGCAATTAAAATGAATGAACTAAAAATGAATGAGCACACAACAAAAAGAATCATGAAATAATTATACTGAGTGAAATAAGCCAGACAAAAAATAAGAGTACATGCTATGCAATTCCATTTACAGATAACTCTAGAAAATGCCAATTAATCTATACTAACAGAAAGCAGATCAGTGGTTACCTGTGAAGGGAAAGACAGGAGGAAGGAAATGCAAGCGAGCACAAGGAAATCTTTGGAAATGTTGATTATGTTCGTTGCTCTGATGGGGTTGATGGTTTCAGGGGTGTGTATGTCAAAATTAATCAAATTGTGCTCTTTAGACATGGGAAGTTTATTTTCCATTAATTTAAAGATTTTTAAATTTATTTGTGTGAGGAAGAGAGAGCACAAACAAGGGGGAGAGGGAGAGGGAAGACTCCCAGCTGAGCAGGGAACCCCATGAGGGTCTCAATGCCAGGATATTGGGATCATGACCTGAGCCTAAGGCAGATGCTTAATGACTGAGCCACCTAGGTGCTGCCTTCTGTTAATTTTTTAAAAAGCTGTTAATACTTTAATGGTGTGTTGTGCTTAATTATTGAAAAGTACTTTTATACATACTGTGCCCTCTAATCATTCCATGAACCTTTGGTTATTCTAAATGCTATCACAGCTTGCAAGTGACAGAAATACACACATCATCATCTCCATTGTGTCTCCATTAATTTCTAGTCCTGTTTAGAACCTAAGTGCACTCAGAAAAACCAGTTCCTTGAGCTGGTATTACTGGTGATTTCTCACATTCATGTTCATGTACAGTTTGGAGAGATTGACTAGCTACATAAAATGAACTCTGAGTGACCCAGGCTACCAAACTTGCACAGGTTTTTGTCTTGATTGCTGCTGCACATTTTCACTGCATTAGCATGAGGCCAAGTATTATTAACAGAAATGACATCTGATTTGAGTTTCCTGAAGCCTTCCTAGGTCTTTAAACTTGTAGCACTTATCACTGCTTCTTACTCAACAATTCGTTGTCTGTTTGCCCCAACACCTTCCATAGTGCCTCTTCTATGGTTGTGCAACTACTTTTGCTTATTTGTTTGTTTGTTTGATGTCCTATATTATCAGTTTGGTTTTATATTCCTTGAAGATAGGAACAGTGGATATGCTATTGTAAAATGTTCCAGTGGACCCCAATGCTTTTTCTTTTTTTTTTTTTTTTTTTAACTTTTAGTAGGTGGGCAAATAATTTTTGTTGATGTGGACACTGCTTTTTCTAGTATCTATCCAGGTATTCCATAGCCTTGAGCTTTCCCTTGCCTCATTCTCACCCATGAATTTCCAAGCTGAGTCTTTTTTACTTTTCATACAAAATAATATTTTCAGTTGTGGGTTATGTCTCATATTTTTTGTCTCATATTTTGTCTCATATTTCATTTTTTAAAATTTTTCATATTTTATTTTTTAAAAATTTAAGAATTATGAAGTATTTTACTTTAATTCCAGTCCATTAACATACAGTATTATATTAGTTTTAGGTGTACAATGTAGTGATTCAGTAGTTCTACACATTATTCAGTGCTCTTCATAAGTGTACTCTTTAAACCCCTTCACCTATTTCATTCTCCCCCACCCCACACACCCCTAGTAACCATCAGTCTGTTCTCTATAGCTAAGAGTCTGTTTCTTAAGGAGCCTGGGTGGCTCAGTCATTAAATGTCTGCCTTCGGCTTAGGTCATGATCCCAGGATCTTGGGGCCAAGCTCTGCATCTGGTTCCCTGCTCAGTGGGGAGCCTGCTTCTCCCTCTCCCCTCCCCCGCTGCTTGTGTTCCCTCTATCTCTGTGTCTCTCTCTGTCAAATAAATAAAATCTTAAAAAAAAAAAAAAAAAGAGAGTCTGTTTCTTGATTTGTCTGTCTCTCTTAAAAACAAACAAAAAAGTTAAAAAATAAAAAAAAAACCTCAAAAACTAGGGAGAGACAAAAATATTTCCTGGAGTAAGGCAAAACTGGTATCTATTAGAAAGGGAGAAAAAGGAACTTATATATTAGCCAATTCTAAGTGTAACAAGTAAAATAAAAATTGTTTGTAGAAGTTAATGTGAGAAAGAAGAAACCTGGAAATTGTTGGCCACGCAGGGGTTTTTTTTTTGGCTTGCCTACTAAAGAAGTTTTTGTTCAGGTTATGTTTTCAAATGAGTAGTTTATAGCATGAATAATAATACAAATTAATGAAAAGGATTGGTTTACTAATCAAGGTGGTCAACTTGGGGTAAGGGTCAAGAGGGACTAACAAAGTCCCTTCCTCTCAACATTAAATCCTAAGCCAGCAGAAGGAAGAGTTCCTGTCAATCTTCCTACTCCTTCATTAACCCTTGCACACTTAGGAACTGTGCTTCCATGCTCAAGTCTCTTAGCTCAAGTCCTTTAGAGAAAGCTCTATGAAGGGAACAACACAGATTTATCATTTATGAATTATTCATCGTTATCATTATTAGCTCTCATAATTCCAGCCACGCTGCTCATGTGGCTCTGTCTTTTTGCTTAAGTCATATAAAACTCAGCTGACAAAACATTAGCAGGCATACCATGGGGAATTGCTGGGGCCTGGTTTGGCTGATTAGAGTTGCCTCCAATTGTACTTCCAGTGATTTTGTGTACACATACTTTGTTTGCAATTTTTAAACACAAAGTTTCCAAAAAACTATAGTGTATCAAAGCAATAGCTTGGAGCCAATGAGTGTTCTCACTTGGAAAATATGGTATCTGAGCAGGGCCAGCTTCTCGAGTACCAATAACATGCACTGTTCATCCATGGCCTGCAGTGTGGTGGGCACAGTGATATGGGTGGCTAATGTATAATAGTATAATAGGGCATTCTTATGACCTCTCAAGCAGTCAGACATATATGGTATAAAATCATCTCCCCTAATGATATCCTAAATGTCATTAATACTGACCCACTGTTTGAATTTGGGGCTAAACTTATAAAAATGCAAAGTAAGTAAGAGTTTATATCCCAGCCCCTGGCCCCTTATGATAAGCCTGCTCATCAGATTATTCTCTCCAAGCCAACTGGAAAGAGAATGGATTGAGAGCACAGCCTTTCTGCTTGGGGAGAGAAGTTGGCAATCAAGGGATCCAGAATTGCTGGCCTGGCAGCAAGTCTGGCAAGTCTGGCAAGTTCAATGCCGGCGCTTGCTACTCTGTGTGTCTATCCCCTGGAGTCCCACTGGGATTCCTATAGATTTTGAAACTGATCTTTCAGGCTATAGGGAGAAGCAAGTTTCTCCACAGTACTGTAAGTTTCACCTTACACTTACCTGTTTCTCTATCGTCAGTACATGCCAGAACTCTCAGAAGAACCATTTCCAGGAAACTATTAATTGAGGGGAAAATGTTTCTCAGGCCTTTTATTTTGGAAGACAGGGAAAGAAGGTGGTGCCTACTTACAGAGCTTCATGTCTGTTTTATCCCATTCAACTACACAAAAACCTTATAAATGAAATATTATTGAACTCTTTCTATGTATGAGTATAGGAGAAGAAAGAGCTGTCCTGACCTTCTTACGGTCCCCGGCTAAATCTGAAAATTAAGGTGAAAAAATAGATTAACAAGAGAGAAGTTTTACATGACATAGAAACCATCACAAGGGAATGAAGACTCAAAGGAACAGTTAAACCTGAGCATTTTGTGCTGGGTTTGGTGAGGAGTGGGCAGTTGTGGAGCAATATGGTAGGGTAAAGAGTGTGAGCTAAGTGTAGTGAACTGGGGGCAAGTTAGCGACGCCTGTTTGCTAGGACTTTTCTTGGTGTCTCACTCACTGTTTTCAGAGCTAAGGATGACCCCTTCCTCTACATATAGGGAGGACACCTCTCACAGGAAGGTTTTATGTTTTAGGGAAGAAAGGCAACTGGGGCCGGGGCTGAGGGACACTGAGGAGGTGAGAGTGACCTTCCTGCTTCTGCTGTTTTTTTCAAACCCTTTCAGCTTCAACATGCCAACATACCATATTTTGGGGTAGCATATTCTGAAATTCATCAGAAGAAGCAGAGACTCAAGAAAGCCTGTCTTGACTGATTGATTCATTCATTTGACAAATATTTATTGTTCTCTTACTTTCTAGGCACTACTGTGTGTGCTGCAGATACACTGGTGGAAAGAGGGAGAGAGAGAGAATCCTCTACCTTAAGGAGTTTACATATCATGGGGGAAGTCATCAATTATAGTCAGTGGCTTTGCTTTAAACCCAGTTCTGTCATATTTCCTCATTATATATGGTTATCAATCACTGAAGGATAAAGACGTTTATTTATTAGAAATGCTCGAGATTCATAAATACTAAGGCAGTATGAGGAAAAACTATATGCATCTGCTTTCTCTAACTCTGTAGGTCTTTCCATTTGAGCTTCCTTTGGAGATGTTCTGGATATTCACACTTGCAATGCTCCAATGAAGGGGGCTGTAAGGTCAAAACACAGGTGTTGAGATGTTGCAAGTCCTGCGGTTTCTTGAAATAATGCAGGGACTCTGCTTTGGGAGGGTATGGTGTCCCCACCTGAATGGATGCCGAAGGATTGTACTTCTTTGCGGTCCATTTGTGGCAGGGACTGTATTTTCCTTTACTTCTGAGCAGCAGCATTGTCTGACTGAATGTCTACCATGCCAGGAAAAGAAAAGACTATGTCCCGCCATGCTGTAAAGCTAGCCTGAGTGCCTCCGAAAGCCCAGATTTTCTCTAAATTGGGGTGAAGCAGAACAAAGATTGCCAGCGAATCAGGGTGAGGTTGGAGTCTTGTCTTTAAATATTGGTAAACCTGCTGACAGGACTCACAGACACAGGAGTGCTCATACACACTCACACACCTACACACACACGTGCACACACAACCCCAGGTGGAGTGGGGAATTAGTCAGCGGAGGCCTGACAAAGTGCTTCCTACACATGCTGGTCTGTCAGGCGGCACAGCTTCTCGGGCTTCAGAGGTAATTACATGGATTTTCTGTCTTGTACTTGCAAAAACACAGCCCAGCACTGCACTGCCGCGGCTGGCTCGTCGCTGACAACGCCTTTGGCTCTGGCAGGCGGCAGGCTGCGGGAGAATGTTTACATGCTCTCTTCTAAGAATTCAAACCCTGAGAAGACACAGGAGGCACCAGTGGAAAGAAGAGGGGCGAGGGTTTACATAAGGGTGAGAAGGGTGTAGAGAGGTTTTCCTTGGATAACCAAGCAAGACCGTCAGCAGCAGGTGGGGGTAGGCAAGATGGAGAAATTGCTCCAGAGAAGTCTACGATAACACTTGTATTAATGAGTTTTATTATCTTTCCCTTCATCCATCAGCAAAATTAACTTGGCCGGTCATATCCATTTTGCTTTCAATTGATCCATCCATCAATCAAAGTTATCAGACCCTGCAAGCCCCAAATTCTAGTCTGGGCAATCTGTGTTTACCTGGGGTGGGGATAAGGCACAAACCACAGTCCCTGCACACGCGGAGCTTACATGGGAGGTGAGAAAATGATGTACTTATTTTAGGAGAACTAAAAGGAGAAGGCAGTCGGTGATTTGTGCCTTATTTGGGGTATGGAACACAGACCCTGATATCAAGCCCCTACCCCACTCCTTGGAGATGGTTCCCTCTTCTAGTCTTTGTCTTAATGGGGATTATAAGCAAGACATGGGATCCAGAAACAGGAATAAATAAGTGAGAAAATGTGCTTGGGTACTTCACCCTATTAAGAGCAAAAAAGGACAGGGAATAGATCAGACAGAACAAGGAGAAAAACATCCAAGAGATTTTTTGTGTACCTAAGAGATGCCCAGTATAATGCTGAGGAGCAGAGCCTGAGCAAGAAGTATCATAACCAATATACAGTATTTCTTTTTTTCAAAAAAGATTTTATTTATTTGACAGAGAGTGATCACAAGCAGGCAGAGAGAGAGGAGGAAGCAGGCTCCCCGCTGAGCAGAGAGCCCAATGCGGGGCTCGATCCCAAGACTCTGAGATCATGACCTGAGCCGAAGGCAGTGGCTTAACCCACTGAGCCACCCAGGTGCCCCTACAGTATTTCTTCAGCAAGGCCTCTGCATGTTACATGAGGGTCTGTTCGAGGTGAGATGTCTAAGCTATAGGAATAGAAAACCCCAGATCTGAAGCAGGCTTATATTCAGGCTGCAGAAATAACCCTGGCTGTTATACCAACCAAGATAATAATTATCAGTATTGACCATGCATGGATTTCTGAATTTCCTATTCCTATTGATTAAGTTTGGTTGTTTCTGTGTATTTGCCCTGATACCTGGAATGCTGACTCAAACCCTGTGGGGACCTTGAAGTTAGTAGCATAAAAAATTGCAAATAGGCCTAGACTAAAAGGTTTATTTAGACTTTGCTACTAATAGACTCTGTGGCCTTGAACAAGTCACTTCACTTTCCTGAACTACTTTTATATCCTCAAATCCTTTGGGCATTATTATGCCCACTGGAGTAGTTCATCATGGTGGGTGGTTTCCTCCAACCTAACAACCTATCAGTCTCCAGCATTTCTATGCTCATGCTCCTTTCTGGCTCTGAACTCAAACTGTTCTTCTCTAATGCTTCCCATAGCCCCCTCAGTCTATCAAAACCTGGGTTTGTTTCTAGGCCTGACTCAGGCCACCACTTACATGAAAACTCACCATCTTTGTCTTTCTGTGTTTCCCTTTTTCCTTTGAACCCCAGAACAATGCATTAGAGCAAAGTGGTCAAGCTCTAGAGGCGGCATTGACTTTATTTATTTATTACTTAAAAATATGTTTTCCTTCTGTGCTCTCAAGAGGTATATGACATATTAAGGTGCTCAATAGAGATTGACAAAATAATTGCTGATATTTTTTGATGTATCTCTCAGGGGGCTGGATATAATGGGGGAAAAGCAGTCAGATTCAGATTGTGAGGTACTTGTGGTCTATACAAAATAATAATAAAATAAAATAGAATAAAATAAAACAGAAGACATAAGTCAATAGGGGATATTTATTAAATGTCTTCCCCAACCTGAGCTAAAAAATTCAGATGCTTTTCATTACGTTTCTCTGATAACTATCTTGCTCTTTAGGGGTTTCAAAGTCAGCTGTTTGTTTAAATGCATTAAAAAAATCATTGAATCCTAAAGGCTAATCAAAAGATCTCTTTTCTATCTTTTGACAGTCTGTCTGTCTATCTGTCTGTCCATCCATTCGTCCATTTATCCATGCTTGCAAATTAATGCATAGAACATCGGGTACTGTGTTTATCAAATATGGTGCATGGTTGCCTAAAAAACAGGTGCTGGGTAAATTGGAAGGGGTGGTGAACCATGAGAGACTATGGACTCTGAAAAACAATCTGAGGGGTTTGAAGTGGCGGGGGGGTGGGAGGTTGGGGTACCAGGTGGTGGGTATTATAGAGGGCACGGCTTGCATGGAGCACTGGGTGTGGTGAAAAAATAATGAATACTGTTTTTCTGAAAATAAATAAATTGGAAAAAAAAACAGGTGCTGTTTTACTCCCATTATAGAATTGAAGCTCAGGGAAATCAGGATACTGGTAGGTGAGGCTGAATTCAAATATTAATCTATCTGATTTCAGTCTCTTTCCATCACTCAACCTTCATAAATAAATTTAATATATCCATAAAGCAGAGTTAAATAATTCCTGAAATGCACAAAAATGGTTGGAGAATTAGTGGGTTAGGGTTTGGAAAAGTGAATTGGAGTGGACAGAATGCCTTCGGTGATTTGGAAAGAACTTTGCAAAAGTTAAATTTAGGCATTCTATGCTACCTAAAATAGCTTCATCAGTGGGCCATTTGTGTACTATAAGGATGTCTTTAATACATTTAAAGCATATAAGACAGTCTCTCAAGTTAAAACAAGAAAAGAAGCAGCAGAAATTTTTAAGTGGACATAGCACATGCAAAGATTCACAGCGAGGAGATAACTTCCTCTGCATGCCACAGTCACTCTTCCAACTCACTAGGGTCCCTTTGGTAGTACTGAAGAAGTGACCTGAAATAGGCGATGCTAGTAACTGACTCTTCTACGGAAAAATTATTCATAGGTATGCTTCTTGTTGCAGTAGCAGTGTTCTAAGAACTTGTGGCATTTCAGACTCTCTCTTTCTCTTCCTTCCTGGTCGTAAAAATTTCTGTGTATACTTGGTAGCTAGAAAACATTTATCTCTTCTCTTTCTTAAAAATCCTTTGAAATAGCAACTCAGGAATAAAAAAAAAATAAGCTCACCAAAAAAAAGTGAAGAAAATTAAATGAGAGAAAACACGAGACTAGAACTGTTAACAAAATTTCTGAATAAACAGACGGTTAATAACTGATTCAATAGGTTGAAGACTGATAAAACCTGCTTCCTTGTATAGAGAAGAAGCATAGAAAGAAATAAGATTCACTCTGCAAAGCCCAGTTAGAAACTGGGGCTGCCAGATACTTTTTGAGGCTGAGGTTTCAGGTTAGGCTTGAAAATTGAGTGGATTTTTTGAAATTCATAAAATGAACAGTTAGAAACCAAGTTTCAATTTCAAAGTCCATGCCATCAAGAAAATTCCCACTCTTCCATTCTCTTGAGAGATGAAGCATAATAATATACTTGACTCAGAGACAGCACCAAAGCTGAAGGATGCCATCCTGAAAATGGGAGTTTTTTAAAAATCTGAATATAGAGTGGAGTTTCTCACTTCCACAGCTCTCTTCCCCTAACAAGCTTTCCACATTATGAAAGCCAGGATTCTAACCCCTAGACAGAAGGCTGGGATATTATTCTACAAAGGAAACTTCCAACCCAAGAGAAAGGATCTACAGATATTAACAAAGACAAAGAGAAGGGGAAAGCTAGCTTCCCATCATACCATGTGTGACAAGGTGCACCATTCAGCAATCCCTACCTATGCCACAGAGAGTTTCTGGTCACTTTACTTGGGCCTCACCCTTAAGTATAGATAATACCCAAGGTTCACCACTTCCTTGTTTTATTTTGTTAAGTTTTTACATGAAAGGTGAGGACACAGAGAATAAACAACATGACAAACTAAATAAAATAGAGACAAAGTTGGAGTCAGAAGAAAATTTTAAGATAACCACACCTGAATGCTTCAGGGAGCATCATTTCTTCTTCTTCCATTCATTCATTTGTTCAGTAAATATTCATGAATCAGGACCATAAAGCATCTATGTCAGTCACTGACCCAGGTACTTAGGATATGTGGATGAACAGCCCTTCGCCTTTTTGGACCTTTTATTTGGTGGAGAGAAAATATTTTACCCGTGAAAACAAGAAGAGGATATTATAGACAGGAGTATTTAGAATATAATCAATCCATTTTAAAACTGCATTTTGGAATGCATAACAAAATTAAAAGTGAGTAGAAGAATTGGAATTAAAGTTAAGAAAATCTCTTAGACACGTGAAGAAAATTACAGAGAGAGAGAAAATAAGGAAGAAAATATAAGATGATTAAGATTCAAAGCAGAAGGCCCAGTATTCAATGAGAATACAGAAAGAGAGGAGAGAGAAAATGAATAGTGGCAGGAAGAAAGGCTTATCAAAGTTATAATAAAATAAAATGTCCCAGGACATAGGTTTTCTTTTCTATGGAATCTCTTGCAGCGGCTGAAGATCACCACAGTTCTCTGCCTTCTAGCCTCGCACTTGCTGGTTTCTTGGCCTAGAACCTACTTTTACCCTTCCTAACTGGCATCTGTGTACCTGTCAAGACCAAGGCAAGTGTCACCTCCTCAGGAAGCCTTCTCTCTCCCTTAGTCTCACCATCCCTGATGATGGCAGGTGCTCCTCCTTACGCTCTCATAACAGACATGTTGCTCTCTTTCATAGATAAGCAAGCCCACTTGATGTCAGTATATTTTTCTCCCTCTTCCCCAAATACGTGATCTTCTGGAAGGGAGGAATCATATCTTACTCATCGATATATTCTCAGTCCTGAGCGAAACACTTCTGTTCTTAATACTTTCTTATTTAATCTTCAAAATGATCTTAAGAAAGGAGGCACTTTTTATCTTTAACATATGAGGAACACCAGGGTCAGAGAGAATAAGTAAGTGGCAGGACCACATTCAAAGCCAGACATTTAGGAACCTAAAGTTTTCCCACACCTTGCTGGGACACACTGGATGCTAGAGTAATGACACTTTACCAAAGCGGTCTGGGGGTGGGAGACTTCACGCCTTGTTCTAATCTGATCAGCCAGCTTTATGATCTTCAGCAAATTACTGTTTCCCTTTTACAAGTCTCCTTCCCAGATCTGACAGCCACATTTCTCCGGCACAGGCGCCCATATCTTGTCAGTGGCATGCTCCTTCAGGTAATGGCTGCAGAAGCTTTGTGAAGCAGCCCAAGGAAACAGATATGAGGTGATAGGTTTTCATTGCAACCTGCTGTATGTTTGGAGACGGATTTTCTTAAATGTGGACTTCATGCTTACATTCTTCCAGATGATTCATACTTCACCTCTCTCTGCATCTGCTTCCTAGCCTGCCACACACTGAAATTGCATGAAGATAATGTTATGTTCATGTGTATTACCTCTTGACAGTTTGGGTGAAAATAAAGACTGATTTAGTATTATTAAAGTCATTTAAATTACATATCCATCCTAAACATTACACAGTATAAGTGGGGACAATCAATATTAGAAAATGGCAAGAAACAAAATTAGTGAGGCAAGATGTTTTATTTGAAAACTTTTAACAAAGAATGTCTAATAGGTGGGGACTGGAAAAAATTAAGTCTTGTTTTGACAGTATTCATTTAATAGAGAGAAATATGTTGGAGAATATAGAAAAGACATTTTTTTAAAGACAAAGGAAATTTGACACTATACAGTTTAAAAAGATTTATTTTGTTAAAAAATAGAATTCTCTCTGTATTATAGCTGTACATTCTATTACTTCCATTTGATACTGAAAAATGGAAAAAGATAACTCATATCTAAAGAAACATTGATTCCAGTGCATTTTCAATTCAAATAAACAGTCTTCACTCAACAATGAAATTCATATAAAAAGAAGTGCATTTTTTTCTTTTCCTCCTTTTATTTATATATCCACAATCAGACAAGCCATAACACTATCTAAACAACTGTATGTATTAACAAACAAACATAGATCAATAGCTATAATTTGACACACATGCACCGTTCTCTATGAAAACATCAATAGTCTAAAAGCTGAGTGGGCATAGCTGGAAAAAATATGCTTCACAGACACAATGTTGGCAGAAGATTAAATAACCAGATGTCAGGGAGAAAAAAAAATTCAATGAAAGTGAATGTGTATTGGAAATGTACAGGTATTCTGTAGAACTAAACTGTTCAGGATTAATAATAAGAAAATTATCTTCTACTTGCAGTCATTCAATTACTGTGTGTGCAAATATTTTGGATTGGCTGCTTCCTATTCAAATATATTATTATCTACCTAAGGAGTCCTGTTGGGAGTCAAGGCAGAACTAGGATATGAGTTGCACAATGCAGTCCAATCTGAAAACAATATCTTAAGTTGCTATAGAGCCTTTCATAAGCGAAACCACAGATGACTTGTGTCATTCAAATCTACAGCACTGTGATGGAGCAATGAAAAGGGAATATATAACTTAGTAATGGGCTCAGGCAGCTGAGAGAAGCCAAGTTTATGTAGAGCATTTGATTGAAAATAGATGAAATTCAAGAGTGTGTCAACTCAGCCAGCACCTACACAAACCAAAAAGCAAATAAGCCATTTGCCATTTTATTATAAGGCAATATGGATGTGGATAGGGCAGTTCATCAGGGACAGGGGCCATACAACATTTTTATCATTTTCCAATGTTATTATATAAAATAATTCATTGTAATTACATGCAATGGAAGACAATGTGTCTCTTAAGACTAATATTTTTTAAGGGGTGACTCTTGGCTTCATAGCACACTCAAATGGTCAGGAGTGATCATGGTCAGAGAAAACATCAATTTATCACAGAAAACTTGTAATTCATTTCTTTAAAATTGCTATAATGCAGGTCTACGAGCATTGTCTCACAAATATCCATAGTTCTATAATTCCTGAAATTGCTCAAAGAATACAATCTCATTGTTTCTGTAATCTTCACACATATAGGAAAGGAATACAATATGTTAAGCCAATTCACTTGCTTACATAAATGTTATATGTCAGATTCTGTCTAGAAAATAAGAGAATAAAAAGAGGAAATGTACTGTGGGATGGGGTTTAATATTGGATGAAATTACATAGGTAGAAGAGGATATAGAATAGAGAGGTTATCTTCCCAGAGGAAAACAACCAAGAGAAAAATAAAACCTGTCATTTAGAAACAGAGATATTAAAATAAATCTGAAGACTTCTGATCAGAACATGGAAAAAGGAGCGGATGTATCAGGAATGTTATCAGGCAAGAGGCAAAGCAAAGTTCCAAAGTGATGAGTCACAGATTTAAGAGTGGAGATCAAGACAAAAACAGAAGACTGAGGCCACTGGGATAGGCATGATGTAAAAGGGGAACATGAAGACTAGACTACATTTTAAAAGTTACCCTAATATGCATTTTCATTTTTTTCTAAAGAAAAATATGAACAGAAGATTGATAGATATAAGTGGATAGATGATGATGATAGATGACAGATGACAGACAGATAGCTAGATAGATATTTTTAAACATAAATAAGTACGAAAAGTATACAAATAAAATAAATAGACAAAGGGCAAGTTCAGATACCTAACTGTCCAATAAGCATATGTAACAATACTCAACCTCATTCGTAAACAAGGAAATGCTAAATAAACCATTCTAATTTGGAATCCATCAAATTGGTTAATTTTTTTTTTTTTAAGTAGGCACCACACCCAGCATGGAACCCAGTATGGGACTCAGACTCATAACCATGAGATCAAGATCTGAGCTGAGATCAAGTGCTGTATGCTCTCCTAACTGAGCCACTCAGGTGCGCCAGTTAATGTTATCACACTAAAGATGACATACCACTATAACAAGCCTGTGATGATACAGACATTTTTTCCATTGGTGTGATGCTTTAGAACTTTTTAGGAGAAGTCTTAGAATTTTGCATTCCTATTAACAATTTCAAGAACTTTATTCTATATAGATAATTATGGGGTTATACAAATATTCAATCGTACGTATTTGTTTTAACATATACACATAAACATAGCCTAACACATAAGCCATTCATGCATATTCATCAGAATGGTTCAGAGAAGCTTCAGTATTTTCCCAGGGAATTGGTGAAGTGACATCTGCCTGATCATCTTCTTCACAGGGTTTTGAGGACATTGAGGGATAGAAATTGGAGAGTGTGGTCTCATGGGCCAGGCTGGAGTGCTGAGAGAAAGTAGTCTATAAAGACATGTCAAGACATTGATTTGAAGAAGGATCTTGTGAGACCCTGACTTGATACAACACTGTTCTGCATCCCTAGAGACAAAGTCCAGTCAGCATTTAGAGTGAATGTGAGGACTGCATATAACCTACTGGTGCTTTTACAGAGCTTAAAGTTCTAGAAATGTTGAGAAATCCAGGAGAAAGGCAGCCCCAGAAAGGGGGACTGTGTTGAGAGTGGAAGTCTGTCAGTGGTGGCAACACTAAGGCATTACCCCCTGAGGGCATTAAGAAACATGTACCACCTGAAATGAAATCATGAACGAACTTTCTGTCTGGACATGTGTGACACATCTGGGGTTCCGGGGACAACTGAGGAGACTTGAAAGTAATGGTGGTAAAAGACATTGGCCAAAAACATTGTCAAAATCAGCAAAGAAATTCCCTCACAGCAACTCCAAAGAAGGAACACAGCCAAATACCATATAACTCCTAAATTGAGGCCAGGAAAGAAATGGAAAATTCTGGAGTAAAGTAGAAGTAGTAACTTTCAAAACTCTCCTGAATGTCATTAATTATGGCGCACACTGACTATATGGTAAGCTTTTCCCTTTCTTAACTGACATGTTGTAGCAGCAGCTTCTAGGGAAATTAGGGAGCATGAATGATAGAGCTGTGTCTCTGGTGGAAATGAATGCTTTGGCTCCAAACATTCAGTGGGAGTAACTACTCAGTCTATGGAAATGGTGAGCTCCTTCTAACTAGGTAAAGTGAATCTCCCTGTAGGATAGGTAAGGCCAGTCAGAAATAGCATCTAAAAGGCAGAGGAGGAATTGAATCAGGAATGCTGGTAAACTTACTGAATGCAGCTGCCTAAAATGAGGCCAGGGTAGAATAAAATCTCATTAAAGATTTTTAGCTAGTTTACTCCTGCTAATATTTACATTTTTCCCCACCTGTAGGAACCAGGTATTGGTGCTCTGAAGAACATACTAACACTAATTTTGTCGGAGCTCATGCCAAACCCATTACATCCTCAACATATACAAAAGATAGGTTAGAAAATAAATGCCCCAATTTCAAATTATAGCTCAGAAAGGAAAGCAGCCAGGTTTCAGATCTTATGGGAGGCAGTAAGAAGTCCCCCCCGCCCCGCAACCCATACACACAGGTACATACATACACATGTATGAGAGGAAACAAAGTCTAGACATGCTGCCCAAGTAAGAGGCTATAAAAGAACAGAGGCAGAAGAAAAAGGAGCCTGGGGAATTAAGAAATAATATAATAAGGAGATGGATATGCATTTTAAAAGTTCAAATTAAGGGCGCCTGGGGGCCTCAGTGGGTTAAGCCTCTGCCTTCGGCTCAGGTCATGATCTCAGGGTCCTGGAATTGAGCCCCACATCAGGCTCTCTGCTCAGTGGGGAGCCTGCTTCCCCCCACTCCCAGCCCTGCCTGCCTCTCTACCTACTTGTGTTCTCTCTCTCTCTCTCTCTCTCTCTCTCTGTCAAATAAATAAATAAAAATCTTAAAAAAAAATAAAAGTTCAAATTATAGACATGAAAAGAAAGATTGAGAAACCCCCAATGATGACAAGTAAGAAAAACAAAACACAAGGAGGTTAAAGCAGAGTGAGAGGGAGTACTTGATACACAGGTAAGAAAGGTGAGGATATTGTGTATCCTTGAAGTAGGGGACTCAACAAAATGACAAAAGACACTTGGAGATAATAGCAAATCAGTTCCCCAGCATAAGAAATAAAGAAATCTTTTAATCAAAATACGCATTGAGTTGTGGGAAGAGGTAAAATGGAGTATTCAACACTGAAAACTACCTTGAGTTAATAATTATTGAAATTCAAGGATAAAGGTAAAACTATTTGAGCTATTCAGAGAAGAGAAGCAAGAGGCAGGATAGGAAGGCTGTGTTGGGCTGGTCTGACACAGCTCCACAGTCACACATTTGAGACAAGAAGCCCGTGAAACAGCTCTTCCAACTTGTGAAAGAAAGAAAGCAATATTAGATGCCAAGATCTGGTTTCAGCAAGAAAGCAACAGGCAGCTTTTCAAACATGAAGGAATTCAGGGAGCTTAAAGCTCACGAGAGCCCTTCTTGAAAACAAAAATGACAATAGCAATAATGAAATGTCCTCATTAGTAGTCTGAACAAGAGATACATCAAGACAAATATTTCAGTGTGTATAGTACCTGTGATTTTTAAAAAGTATCTTGGTTTCATTAAAGCCACTTAAATATAGATACACTACTAGGAGTTTTTTGAATTAATTTTTGTCAAAAACAGCAGGTAATTACTCTAAATTTTAATAAATATAAAATAATCAAAATTAAAATATACATAAACATGGAAAGGAGGTGAAAGGAGTTGTGAAAGTGAGAATGTTAGTGCCCTTTTCTTTGTTGGTGTGGAGCAAGTCTACCGTAAACTGAAACATGGAATTTAAAAATCTCTGTTTTTCTTAACCTTAACAGCATCTTTTAGAAAAATAGTATCTTTTCATCAAAGATTAAAAAAAAAAATCCAGCTATGCTTGCAGTTCAATTGTACATTTTTTACTTCTGCTAAGTTCATGAAAAATAAGAGTCAATCCTTTTCATTGAAAACATTGTAGGTATTAGGTGTACCAAGGTGGCTCCATAGGTTAAGTGTCTGCCTTCAGCTCAGGTCTTGATCTCAGGATCCTGGGTTTGAGCCCTGTGTGGGGCTCCTTGTTCAGTGGGGAGTCTGCTTCTCCCTCTCCTCCTGACCCTCCCCCCAACTAGTGTGCATGCACACATGCTCTCTCTCTTTCAAATAAATAAAATCTTTATTTTTATCTTTATTAATACAATTATCATCTTTATCTTTATCAATTTTTTAAAAAATTGTAGGTATTATTGAGGACCCAGATTAATGAAGCCAGTATTGTTTCATCCATTCTTTGCCTCTGTTTCTGTCTCTCTTGCCTCCTCCCTCCCTCCTGCCTTCCTCCCTCCATCATTGTAGATATTAGGTGGATACTTTTAGGACAGTTGATGTTATTTCTTTTAACTTATCATTTTTGTATTATTTGACATTGACAGTATATATGTATTTATATGTATGTGTATGCATGACATGTGTTTGTATGTGTATTATCAAATAAAAAACAAATTTGCATAGGAATATAGTCAATAATATAATAGTATCATTGTATGGTAACAGATGGTGACTAAGCTTATCATGATCAGCATGGAGTAATGCATAGAATTGTCAAATCACTATGTTGTACACCTGAAGGTAACGTAACATTGTATGGCAACTATACTTTAAAAAAATAAAAACTGGAGTTAGGAAGGAGAGACTTCATTTAAAATGATTACTCTTGAGGGGAGGGAGATCAATATGGGTGGAGACGATTGCAATGCAGAGAGCTCTGATCCTGAGACATGATTGTGTCTCAAGGTTAGGCCAAAGTAGGTTTTCTTTTTTACAGAGGCATAAACTTGATTTCAAGCTTTACTACAAAGCTGTGATCACCAAGACAGATGGTACTGGCACAAAAACAGACACACAGACCAGTGGAACAGAGTAGAGAGCCCAGATATGGACCCTCAACTCTATGATCAAATAATCTTCGACAAAGCAGGAAAAAATACACAGTGGAAAAAAGACAGTTTCTTCAATAAATGGTGCTGGGAAAATTGGACAGCTATATACAGAAGAATGAAACTCAACCATTCTCTTACACCATACACAAAGATAAACTCCAAATGGATAAAAGACCTCAATGTGAGGCAGGAATCTATCAGAATCCTAGAGGAGAACGTAGGTAATAACGGGCCTATTGTAACCTCTTTGACATCAGCCCCAGCAACTTCTTCTTTCAAGGTATGTCTTGAAAGGCAAAGGAGACAAAAGCAAAAATGAACTTTTGGGATTTCATCAAGATCAATGGTTTCTGCACAGCAAAGGAAACAGTCAACAAAACAAAGAGGTAACCCACGGGATGGGAGAAGATATTCACAAATGACACTATAGACAAAGGGCTGATATCAAGATCTATAAAGAACTCCTCAAACTCAACACACACAAAACAGATAATCACGTCAAAAAATGGTCAGAAGACATGAGCAGATGCTTCTCCAAAGAAAACATACATATGGCTAACAGACACAAACAATGTTCATCATCATTAGCCATCAGGGAGATTCAAATCAAAACTACATTGAGATGCCACCTTATACCAGTTAGAATGGCCAAATAGTAAACAACAAGTGTTAGAGAAGATGTGGAGAAAGGGGAACCCTCTTACACTCTTGATGGGAATGCAAGTTGGTGGGAATGCAGCCACTTTGGAAAACAATGTGGAGATTCCTTAACAAATTAAAAATAGAGGGGCGCCTGGGTGGCTCAGTGGTTAAAGACTCTGCCTTTGGCTCAGGTCATGATCCCAGGGTCCTGGGATCGAGCCTCACATTGGGCTCTCTGCTCAGCAGGGAGACTGCCTCCTCCTCCTCTCTCTCTCTCTCTCTGCTCGCCTCTCTGCCTATTTGTGATCTGTCTGTCAAATAAATAAAAATCTTAAAAAAAAAAAAAAAGAAATTAAAAATAGAGTTACCCTATGCAATTGCACTACTGGGTATTTACCCCAAAGATACAGATGTAATGAAAAGAAGGGCCATCTGTACCGCAGTGTTCATAGCAGCAATGGCCACAGTTGCCAAACTGTGGAAAGTACCAAGATGCCCTTCAATGGATGAATGGACAAAGAAGATATCATCCATATATACAATGGAGTGTTATGTCTCCATCAGAAAGGATGAATACCCAACTTTTGTAGCAACATGGACAGGACTGGAAGAGATTATGCTGAGTGAAATAAGTCAAGCAGAGAGAATCAATTACCATATGGTTTCACTTACTTGTGGAGCCTAAGGAATAACAGGGAGGACATTGGGAGAAGGAGAGCGGGATTTGGGGGAAATCAGAGGGGGAGACAAACTATGAGAGACTGTGGACTCTGAGAAACAAACTGAGGGTTTTTTTGGGGGAGGTTGGGTGAGCCTGGTGGTGGGTATTATGGAGGGCACGTACTGCATGGGGCACTGGGTGTGATGCATAAGCAATGAATTTTGGAACACCGAAAAAAAAGAGTCATAAACAGGGTAGAAAGAACTGGATGTGAGTCAGTGGCTTGACTGGGTAGTGGATTAGAGAATGTTTTACCTTGAGAACAGCTTATCTCAAGAGATGCTGCATGTGCTGCTCAGTGTGAGGGGGTGGTTAGAGTTCAAGAGACTGGGAGAAGAAGAAAATCTTAACCAAAGTTTGCAGAACATCCAGTGTGTTCAGAATGATCAGTGGATACAAACAGTTCAGCTAAATCTTTTATGAGGCAAAGAATGGGAATTTAGAAGGTCTGTATCTGTCCTAGTCATAGGTAAGCAAGTGAGCCCATCCATGAGTCTTATCAGGTCATGTAAGGAAGGGTGACACTTTGTAAGCCATTTTTCTGAAATACAAAAGGATGAGGGTATTTCTTGACCTTTCCTGTTTTCCTGGATCACAGAGCTCAGGTAAACTGCAACGTTGTTTGTGTGTGTGTGTGGGGGGGTAGATGTATATTACGTGTGTGTGTGTGTGTGTGTGTGTGTGTGTGTGTACTTGTTTTATATATATATATATATATATAATTTTAGACTAGGGAAATATAGAACACAAAATTTTAGACTAGAAAAGTATTGAATATGAGCTACTTTAAAACAGTCAGTATAAGAATAAGTCAACCAGATAATCAGTCATTAAACCAAAGCAGACTCGTTTGTTTGGGGGCACATTTTGAGCATTGTAATACTCAATCACCAGTCTCACAGGTGGATTTCAAAGGACTTGATATACACATTGCTTCAATATTTCTGACTTCTTTGTGAAAATAAAACTAAAAGAGATGCAACATGAAGTTCTTAGGGCCCAAAACATGGGCTCTGACAGAGCTGGGGAGTAGAGACCCCTCACCCCGCTCTTTCTAGGTAGTTCATCTTAGAAGTTGAATGCACATAGAAGTTTACCATCCTGCTCCATAGTGAAGAATGAAATATTTTCATTTCCTCTTCAGGCTTTCAGTCTTTGAAGAAATACTTATGACAACCTCCTTTCCCTTGTGTCCAGTGGAGAGTATAAAAGTAGATACATTATATGCTGATCCCTCTTGAGCTTTTTTTTAACCACTCCTATGAATATAAGCTCCTCCTGTGTGTTAATGATCTAAATAATAATACAAGAAAATCAACAAAAATGTCAGAAGGTAGTACAGGACACACTAAGTATGTAGAAAATATGTACTATAAGGTTGGAGTAATCAAGAGAAGTGTGCAGCGTGAGCCATGCCAGCATGGATTCTGTACCTTTTACCTAGATGCGTGGATGGATTCAGCTGATAGAAGAAATTCACATGTAATTCTAGATTGGTGGGGGGTAGAGCAAAAATCATGGTAAATGTAATAGTTAATGGATCTGTCTTCTGTATAAGAAGGGATTTCAGATTATGATGCGTCTTGGTTCACTTTTGCAGATGCTACAGTGCCATTTCCTTTCTTTGACTCACACATGCATTCATGGCTATCCATAGCTGGAGGCAACAGCATGCCCACTCATCTCAGCCAGCTCTTCTCTTTCTCCTACCTCAGAGGGCCCAGGATAGACTCATTATCAAGTGGTTGCCACAGACATTTTATCACAGTATGGCCCTGCCAATTCCTGCCTGGTTCTAGAATGAAATAGCCATCATATTCATTGTGCAACTATCTTCATTTCAAGGAAAGTTGAAGCTGTTATTCTTTACTTTGTCATTTGGCTGAGTCTTCATGCCTTTTACCTTGGCATTTCAACTAATCCATTCTTCACCTTCATGGTAAGACCTCTTACTTTCATTTACTGATACAACTATGTGCATGTTCACGAGGCAAATTGGAGTTAACTGCAAATAGAAATACATAGCTTCTAGAAGGTCAGATAAAGGCTCTCTAACTTAATCAATATCTAATTAAACATATCTCCTTACACTTGTTACTCATTTATATAGGATTTTATATCAACCAAACTATTTATAGTCATGCTTTTTTCTTCTTTCCAGCATTGTCTCATGGTAATTAATCCAAAGCACAGAGAGGTTTGATGATTGAGCTCAAGTCACACAGCAATAAAATAAAAAATTAGAAAATTAAAAATAATAATAATAATAAATAAATAATCATCTGTGTGTCATACATCTTTCCAACAAATCTCTCTTTCTGCTTTTACATTTTTATTGCTCCTGTCTTGACCCCAGAATGTCTCTGCCCTGCCAGCCTATGGACATAACAGGTTTCCTCAATTTTAAAAACATCATTGATATTTAAATGCTGAGCAAATCTAAATATAGCTTTTTTGAGGCTAACAGGGGATAGAAATATATTTACTGAGATAAATGTACACTTTTATTAGTCAGGCACATGTGATTTGATCAATGTTAAATGTTGAAAACCCAATACAAAAACGGAAAAGTATGGTATATCCTCATCCCCCTAACTACCAATCTTTCAAGGCCAAGTTCAAATGTTAGCATATCCAGAAGGCATTTCCTGTTTGCCTTACCTGGAGAAGACTGTTTCCTCCCTCAAAATCCAGTCATACTTGTTTGTTCATTCCTTGCATGACATTTAAGTGTACGGCTTATCTAGCAGGCTGTGCTCTTCTCATAGGAACTTTAGCATGGAATATGTTAGAATTTCTTGCATTTCCCCAACCACTTTTATGTGAATGCAATAGGTAGGTACTCAATAAATAATTTCTTGCTTGTCTACCTAGAACCAAAATGACAGATGAATTCTGTCAGTGAAGTAAAAAACAATTACACAATGTCATAGATCTTTTCTACTGATGGAATTTTTTGGATGTTGTCAAGGTTTGGTCATACCAAAGCTTTTTTAATTGGCTGCTGTTTATTATGTTCTCCCAAGACTTTGGGATTCTCACAGGTAAGCAGGAATTGCAAGGTTAGAGCTAACTCTAAGCAGATTCCTCTTCATCAGACAGTCTTCTTTTCAGATGGCCTCACCGTCCTCTAATCCCAAGGGGTAGTGGGCAGAGGGAAAGCTTTGGATCCTCTACAGCAGTCACACAAGGGTAGCGAAGACAGACAAATGAAGGTTCATAGTCCTGGTTCCCAGCAAATTATTTACATGGGGAAAAAAGTGCCTGGCACATCCTTTAGGGGCTCATGTTGCTTTAGCCCCACAAGTGGTCCATACCACTGACTTCCCAAGTGTTCATACCTGGGGTTTTAGCAGTTCTGGTTTTTTTTTTTTTTTTTTTTCCTTTCCATATATCTAGTGGTAGCTTCTTCTTACAGATGTTATTGTACCTTTCCCTAGCATCACCCTTTCACATACAAAGGCTTAAGGGAAAGAGGAAAATCAGGCTTTTTAAGTAGGAGTACATCTAAGACCTCTAAAAGGATTCTGAGGCTTGAGGGAGAAATCTTTGGGCCTCTCCCCAAAGAGTAGTAGTGCATTTAGATGATGAAGTTTTTGTCACCTAGTATTGGCTTGGCTTTCCCCTTTCTTTCTGATACTTTTTGCCCCACATCAGTCTAATCCCTACCACCAAAATATTCCTACTATACCTGATACTCTTGGCATCTCTGGTGAGTTTGTTGTTTACTAATCTAAATGGGCATCTTCCACTAAGTATCTCAGTCTGATTTGGTTTAATCACCGTGATTTGTGTTTGTTAGAGATTTTTATCCCTTTTTCATGAATCGTTATGTCCCTGCCCTGTGCCTCAGCCCTTTTGCACCCCTAGCTAGCTGATATGGTAAACATATTCTTGCAAACAATACTGATTTATTATTGCAATAACACATGCAATGCATTGTGGAATGTCTTTAGTGCATTCATATAAGGATAGAGTTCATACTGAATCATTTTGGTTAAGGAGTAAATCCTCTTTGCCCCTTAGTTCCTACCTCACCAGCAGCACATGGGTCTGTCCTGTTATGAATGTAATAGAAGGAGAACTACAAAGCAAGCATAATCTGGGTGAGCCAGCAGAGAAGCTGTTAACTTCATACAATAGTGTGTGCACAGCCTTTATATGTAGAGAGGAAAACAAGTTTGTTCTTTTTCGGCAAGTCTTTAAAAAAGTTATTTATAAAGTTACAGATTTATTTTGCCCTATCAATTAATCATTGCCTTGTTCTCTCTTGGAACCACAGGTGTCCAGTCTGCATTCCTTCAGCATAAAGTGATACACATACATTCCTGATTGGCTTTTTTAAAAACGAATCATGATTTCTGATTTTTGTACATTTAGTGTTTCATAGGTCTTACTTCCATTTGTAATCATTAACTCATGGAATTTTTAAAGCTGAAAGGAACCTATAGACCATTTGGTTCTATGTCCTTCTTCTGCAAACCAGGAGACCATACATATTAAGTGGTTATTTTAAGGTCACCTACTAATAAAATAACCACATCAGGATGAAAACTAGGGATAAAGTGCTGGGTTCTGTAAATTACTGGATGTCATTTTCTTTTGAAGTATGTTTTTCTTAAGCAGTTGTCTTTAATGATTCCATATGTAACATAACCTCAAGTATTTGAATAGCTTTCTGCTTCTTATCCTTCTAAAATTTACAGGTTATTGCAAATATTAATGGAAAAGAATTCCAAACTTGGGTACCAACTTTTTCGAAGCAAAATGATCTACATATTCATGTTGGCTTTGATAGCCTGGCGTATCTCCAGCACACAGTAAACAGACAGATAGAGAAGACCTTTATTCCAGATGCTGCATTTAGCAGGGTGGTATCTAATACATTAGAGATGTTTTCCCAAGTTCCTCCCTGTTAAAATAATTCATAATGATACCAAGGTCAGTGCAAGCTGAAGCTATTTGTTCTGTAGGTACCAGACATGCAAGGTAAACCTCCTAGGAGACTATTACAAGCCATCAACAAAACACCCGCTAAGGATGTAAATTTTCATTCTCTCTGTAAATCTTCAGCTTACATCTCTCATGGCAACTTCTGCCCATTCATACCCAACACTTCCTGACTCAGTCCTTGCATGGGACTTGAGCAAAGAGCATTAACTATATAATTTACAAAGCTGTTTAGGACTCAGATCCACCTAGGAATTTCTGCAAAGCTAGAAAATAAATGTTTCCTCCATTAAACAAGAGATGCCAGACTCAAGGGTTCTTTTCGATCCAAAGGTTCAAAGTAAAGAATATCCTAGTAAATGGAGTATGTGTACCAGAAGTTGGTATCCATTCTCCTTGAGAGTAATTTTTGTGCCCTTATAAATTGGAGAGAAGTAAGTTCATTTGATAAACCTCGTGCAATATGCCCTTTCTTCAGAGTCTGATCCTCCAGAGCCTTACTTACTATAAACGTTTTAAAATCAAATGTAACTATTGAGAATTCAGTAAGCATCTGACAATGCATGTGGCAGTATTGGGAATGAAAATATATGCATATCTTTTGTAAATACCGTAAATATGTAGCCTATATATGATTTAAGTGTATTATGTATGTATGATGGCATTTTCTAGCCAGTCATCTATTTACATGAGACCATATACATGACTCTAAGTTATCTGTGGGCTCTGAGAGGAGAGCCAGGAAGGTTTCAACAGTGGTGAGGGTGGCCTAGTGTCCAGTCCATGACCAGCCTTTTGCAGAAAACAGGCCAGCTATAATTAACTATAATTGTTTTCAGGAGCCATGTGAGACCAGAGGGACTCCGGGTGACACAGTGTAGCATAAAGTTGCTGTTCTAGGCTATGCTGCCCCCTGGTTTGTGGTGTGATGACTACAGAATGAGTAGTAAGTGAACTACCACACTGTTGGGGGCAAGATGTGCTCTAGGCAGGAACAAGATAGGCAAAGGCAACCCTGCTGAGCCTCCATCTCCATTTGGGGGGAAAGCACATGCATGCATAAGTTGCAAGGGAAGAGATTTGAAAAGGGAAGCTTGTGACTATATTTGAATCATCCCTGGGGACCCCTCAAAATGACTGGGGAACATTTTGACAATGGTGCGCCATGTATCTATGATCTAATTCATAATCCCTTGGCAGTGCAAGAGTACTGGATAAATTGTTTCCAATTACTTCAGTCCTCATCCTCCCTTCTCCTGACTAATGCATAGAATTTATATCACTAGTGGTATTCGACGCAGTCTGAGATCCCTCCCAGTTGTTCCCTGCAAATGAAACTTTACCCTTAAACCATCTTTTAAGTTGTGATTTTTAGTTTTCTTTTAAAATAGGAAATTTAGGGACACCTAGGTGGCTCAGTCGGTTAAGCGTCTGTCCCTTGGGTTCGGCTCAGGTCATGATCTCAGGATTGGTAGATCGAGCCCCACGTGGGGCTCCATGCTCAGTGCAAAGTCGGCTTGAGAGTCTTTCCTCCTCTCTTTCCCTCCTCCTCTGCTCCCCCCTCCAAAAAAATAAAATCTTTTAAAAAAATTAAAAAATAAAAAACAAAATAGGTAACTCAGTTACATGTACAAGTTCAAATGGTATCAAAAGGTAAATAGTGAAATGTAATCCTTTCCTTCCCCTTTACCACCTCAGAAGTATCTACTATCACCAGTTTCTTATGTATCCTTCCAGAGAAGTTCTGTGAATATCATAAGCTTTACAGCTTCTCTTAAGAGCACCAGTCATATGTCATATTCCTTAAGTACAGCCTGAACACATATATGGTGTATTGATTAATTGAAAAGATAAATTATTTCAGTGTTTGTCAGAATCCTAGAATCCCGAAGATTGATGAAAATGCCCAGGGAGACTCTCAGGGAATACACAGTGATACACATTGATACACAGTTCTCCTGCTACTGAATGTAAAGAGTTAACACTGCTGGAGAATTTAAGATAAATTATGCTATGGAGAGTAACAGACCCTGAAAAAGGAAGCTGAGCTCTGGCATTTTACACCTTGCAAAGACAAATGCTTTGCAATGTGTATTAAAAGCACTCTTTGCGATCAAAAGATTTGGCAAGTCACCCAGAATTCTTAACTTTCCTACCACGGCAGAAATCTCATTATGTATAACCTTTTAAATGGGACCAGAGAAACATTTTCAACTTGATTCTCATTGAACACAACCTCTACCTGGAAGTACAGTCCAAATGGAGACAAAATGTGTATTATTTTTACATTGGATATGTACTGCCAAGAGCACTGTTCCACTGTCCCCTTTTATTTAAGAGCCAAGTAGCTCTCTCTCTCTTTTCCCCCCAACCCGTCACAAGTATGCACTTGCATACACACACACACACACACACATACATGCACACATACACACAGATCTTGAGGTTCTTTATACACTAGTTGGGCAATAGTTCTTCCAAGCTTGACTCCACCATTCAGTCTGACTACAGTGGCTGTGGTAAATTTCATTTCTTATCTCCCATGGGCTTAAAACATGTTACTTAAAAACATACAAGGCTAGCCCCAAGATATTTTGCAGTGATCTTACAGTGATTTGCAAGATTTTTTTTGTGATTGTTTGTGAATTTATACTGTCTACCATCCTAGATTATTTCATATGCTTATGCTAATTTGTAAATAGGCCAGTATTTATGTTCTAATGTTGAGCTACCATTGTATTCTTCCACTGTAATAGTCTTGCAAACTGCTGCCAGCTACTTTGTCCAGGCCTTTTTCTAGGAGTTGTACATGTAATATTCAAATAATCACCACAAAAGTCCCAGGAGAGCTATGGTTATGACCATTTTACACATGACAAAACCAAGAATCAAAAAAGATAAGACCACCTGATAAGATATAGTACATGTGTTAGGATTTTCACTCAATTCTAACTCCTAGAAAGAAAACAAACTGATGAATTCAAACCTTTATTGCACAGAAAGTGCTATATGTGAATATATCGCTTTACACACAAAGACATGTGTGCACATGCTGTTTCATTTGATATATGTAGCATTAGTCATCTTCACACCTTAAAATTTTGTACTGATTCACCATAAACAGATAACTAGATGTTTTTACTTGTTTGTTGTTTTCTTAGGTAGCCATTTGAGGTAGTAAGTAAACAAAGGATTAAAAGTTTCCTGAATTGGTTGATTTTAGAATTATTTAATCACTTCAACAAATATTTATTCAGTATATACCATTTACTAGGCAGTTAATATGGGAAGTGCTAGAGATTCAGTGATTTAAAAAAAAAGAAAGAAAGAAAAAAGAAAAAGCTACAGCCATCATAAAGCTTATGGGCAGGACTCGATCAGGAATTTGCAAACATCTTCTACAAAAGGCAGGATAAATATTTTTGGCTTTGTGGCCCATATAGCTTCTGCCACAACTACTCAACTCTGCCCTTGTAGTACAAAAGCAGTCTTAAACAATGTGGGAAGGAATGAACATGGCTGGGTTTCAATAAAAAGGTACTTATGAACATTGAATTTAATTTCATGTAATGTTCATGTGTCATAAAACATTATTTTCTTTTGTTGTTTTTTTTTCACATATTTTAAAATATAAAAATCAAGGGTACTTTCTCAATGTGATAAAGTCCATTTATGAAAAACTCATAGCTAACATCATTCTCAATGGTGAAAGAGGGAAAGATTTTCCACTAAGAGCAAGACAGTGATGCTCATTTCACCACTGATGTTCAACATTGTACTGAAAGTTCTAGCCTGAAGACTTGGGCAACTTAAAGAAATACAGGGTATCCAAATTGGAATGGAAGAGGTAAAACTCTCTCTATTCCCAGATGCCATGATTCTATATATAGAAAATCCCAAAGAATACATACACAAAAAGCTACATATTCAGCAGTTTCAGGGTACAAGACGAACACACTCAAACCAGTAATGTTGCTTTACATATTAACAATAGGAATGAAACTTAAGGAAATAATTTCATTTACAATAGCATTCAAAAGAATAAAACACCTAAGGATAAATTTAACCAGGCGGGCAAAAGTCCTTTGCAATGGAAACTGCAGACAGAAAGTAAAGATGAAATCAATGGAAAGAGATCCTATACTCATGGATTGGAAGTCTTAATAGTAAGATGTCAAAACTACTCAAAGTGATCTATAGATTTGAAAAAAATCCCTATCAAAATTCCAATAGCATTTTTTTTTTCAGAATTGGAAAATCCAGTCCTCAAATTCATATAGAACTGCAAGTGGCCCTGAATTGCCAAAACGTTATTGAAAAAGAAGAACCAAATCACACTTTCCTGTTTCAAAACTTACCAGAGGCCGTAGTAATCAGAACGGTGTGGTGCTAGCAGTAGCACAGGTATGTAGACCAGACCAGTGGAGGAGAAATGAGATTCAGAAGTAAACCCATATATGTATGGCCAATTGCCCCAACAGCACAGGTATGTAGACCAGACCAGTGGAGGAGAAATGAGATTTAGAAGTAAACCCATATATGTATGGCCAATTGCCCCAACAGCTCAACTACAAAATGATAGACAACCTAGCAAAAAACAGGCAAAGAACTTGAAGAGGCAAAGGACTTCTTTATCCAAAAAAGATATACAGAGTGCCAACAATCACATGGAAAAAATGCCAACATCATTAGTCATTTGGGTAATGCAAAACAAAACCATAGTGAAGTCCCCTTCACACCTACTGAGAAGGTTATAGTATATTTTTTAATAAATCCCCCAAATTGGAGAGTATTGAGAGAAATGAGAACTATTGTACTTTGCTGATGGGAACAGAAGATGGTTCAGCTACTATAGAAAACTATTTGGCAGTTCCTCAAAAAGTTAAATATAGAATTACCATCTGAGCCCATAATTCTACTCCTAGGCATGTGCATGAAAGAATTAAAAACAGATATTCAAACAAATTCATTTGTATGCATGTTTATAATAACACTACTCACAACAGCTAGAAGGTGGAAGTAGCTCAAATATCCATGAATGGATGAATGGGTAAATAAATGATGATAAATAAATAAATAAAGGGTGATATTTATTTATTTATTTATGCATCTATATTATATTTTATTTTAAATATATATTTTATATAAATATAAAAATTATATAAACATAAATAATATTCCCGTGTGTGTATACATATCTATGTATATATGTGTGTGCACACACACACACACACACACACACACCCCACACACATACAGAGTGATAATTGCAAATGCACTGAAATGCACCAGATCACATGGCCTTCCTGGGAAGAGGGGTCAGCTCTCAGGCAGTGCTTTATTTTTTTTATTGATTGATAAGCTTTTAGTATATGATAATCACAGTACAGGTATGTAATTAAATCACAGGCTTTCAAAATTGAAAAGCATGTTATAGATTATTGGATTTAAAACTTTATTCTGTCATACATTTAGGTAGGGGTAGAGGATGTTGTCTGTGCATCAGATGTGTTGGAAAACAGGAAAAGAGGCAGAGGAGAAAAAGAAAAAAGGAAAGGAAAGGAGGCCAGACAGTGAGAACCTAAGTAGTTTACACTCATTTACCTAGATAAGATCTCCTTTGCCCTAGGTTATGGAGGGCATCCTTGCAGAAATCGGGTAAAGAATGGGTTCCTTGTCAAGGAGAAAAAAGAAGTTTAAATATATCCATGAGTATGAATGTATGTATGTGTGTTCACTTTAAATATATACACATGATTATTACAATTATCTCAACTTATAGGTGGGTACAAAAACTTAGTATGGGCCGCTGGGTTTCAGCCTCTGCCATTATGCTCAAGTGTGACACATTGAAACTCCTATTCCAGGCAAAAGTATTTGGTCTGGGTTGGGCCTAAGCATGGTTATTTTCTACACATTTGTCAAGCGATTTTCTTTCTTTCTTTCTTTCTTTTTGGTCAGGCGATTTTCATATGAAGTCTTGGGTACAGACTCCTGGTAAAGGCCAGGCCACTCTCTGGAATGTGAATGGACATGGTTTAGGAAGGTGTCCCAAAGCCCAGGAACACTGAGCTAACCTTCAAAGTCTAGGAAATCACAGAGAGAACAGGAAAGAAAGAAGAGAGAATCTGAACAAAGTCTTTTGAACAAAGGAACAGGTCTGGCAACATATAAGGTTCCTTTGAAGGATGAAGTCAGTGGGTCTGACCAAAGAAGAGCAATAGCATTGGGAAGAAACATGGGTTTTTAAAGGTAAATAGAGGAGGTATTTTTTAAACCACATTTTGAGAACACAACCATAATACAACTGTCTTCAAAGGCCTGTACTATGAAATGCTTGTGGAACAACTCTTCTGCCGTTGAAACCTCTGATATCCATTTTCTTACAATGTTTTTGTCAGAGCCAGGAACATGTAGATGACTTTCCTCCAGTCCTGTGGTGATGTAGGATCTTGGAATAAACATAGGACTTTAGTTTCCTATCTGGCGCTTTTCATGGGCATGACATTCATTTTGAGATCTAAAAAGAAAAACAAAATAATAGGAACTATAAATTAAACTGCCCAGAAAACCAGCTTGAAAGGAGTATACTACTGATAAATATGTTAAGATATAAATATTATTTTTTTGCCTTCAAATTAAGTGAAGATTACAAAATTTTTTCAGTAATTCCTAAAATTAGATTAATTCTATTTTTTTTTTCTGTGTCATGGATTTTAGTAATCTAAGAAGCTTCCACAGAATGAAAATGAAAGAATATATGATTTGGCATTAAAAAGTCTCTCTTGGGGTACCTGGGTAACTCAGTTGTGTCTGACCCTTGACCTCACTGTTGTGAGTTTGACTCCCACACTGGGTTCTGCACTGGGTGTGGAGCCAACTTAAAAAAAAAAAAAAAGTTCACTCTTACGTTTTTGAGTGCACTTATTGATTCTCTGTCTAAGTGAGAGACCTGGAGCCTTTAAGATATTTCTATCATAACGGATACGGGGAAGATCTTACCCATGGACTACTTTCAAAAAAGTTTAACAGATACCATACTCATGATGGAGCTACACAGAATTAATATTTTTTTGTTACTTTTACTTTAGGCTGAGATTTTATCATTTTATTGTCTAAGTAAATGTATTTGAGAGTTCAGAAATAAACCCATATATCTAAAGCCAATTTCCTCAACAACAAAGTGATAAGTTTTGATTACAGTTTGTATTTTTAAACTAAATAGAAGATCTGGTTTAGTTGCTGATGACATCTCAGATATATGGTGTATAGAAATAAAATTAGGAGAGGTGTCTTTGGTATTTAAAAAGTGTGGATTATAACTATGCATGTTTCTTTGAAAAGTTTTATATGAAATGGTTAAATTACAAAAACGAAATACTGACTCTTCTTACATGTGATCCTTCTTGGAAATGGGGGAACTGTTTAATGGCAACTCAATGATCCTTTCAAATCTGAGACTCTACCTACTAAATTTTCTAATAATGAATGCTCCTGAGAAATTTTGTGCTAGTCACAGAATAATGGAATCATGGGAAATGTACCATAGAAGATACTTTTGGACACCATGAGAACCACAGGAATTATATGCCACAAAACTCCCTTCTTCAGTGCTCACTCATTCACCCATCCATTCATTCCTTATGAATACTTTTTAACCAATCCTCCATCAAAGGCATTCTTCTATGCCCCCAGTGGGTACAAAGATTGCAAGACATGTTGGCTCTCCTTGAGTTCTATAGCCTTCTGGAAGCCTGATTTTGCTCATTTAGTTTTCACATCAGACTACTCAAGCCTTGTTGATGTGAATTAGTAGAGCTTAAGGGTGGTAAGATTAACTAGAGCAGAACAGGATTTGACTCTAAAGGAAATGGGATACTAGGAAACCAAAGGGAGTAGAAACTCCTACATAGGGTCAATAAGGTAGGATCCATCAGAAAGAATGAACCAAGATTTTCCACATTCTAGAACTCGCACATTCTATCTTCATCTACCTAGCAGTATCTTTGGTACTGCTTAGATTTTGACTTTTGGTTTGTTGCTCCAAAACTGTTTCTTTTTGGGGACCACATTTTTCTAGAAGCTGGGATGGAATGAGTCCTAAAACTATTGGCTAAACAAATAGTCATTGCAAAGTTTGATGTGTTGGTAGAACACCAGGTGACAGAGGAGAGGGCTTTGCAATGTTACCTTTGTGCTATGACTGAGTAACTTTACCCTGCATGGCCTAAGTTGGAATTTAGTTTAACTAAATGTTCTCTAAAATTGCAAGTACATTATCCAGCAAAGATAGAAAAAAGTAGGAAAGGCCAACTCTTTATCACTAGCCCAAACCTGGTCACAGGTTAGATGTTAAATTAATATAAAAGTATCGGATTAATAATGTAAGGTGTACAAACAGAATTTTCCAATTCTAGCCCCCAGATCCAGTCAAAATTCTCTGAACTCCTTAAACAACAAAACACCATTATCTGTCCATCAAATTCTAGTGAGTCGAAAAAATGGCTTTGAATATTTTAGAAATATTTGAAAGAGCAAAGACAAACTTTCTGATTTGAGGCAATAGTTACATTTGAATGTAATTAACCGGGAGTCCCACTTCTTGGACATTCTAATTATTTGCATTTCAATTCATATAGGTAGTTTATGCTTAACTATGCCCTGATAAAAAGGGAATATTTGGTTACTGTGAGAGAAGGCAAAGTAGTTGATGGAGATATGACTCAGTGTCCTAACTGGATAAGCACATTCTTCAGTAGAGAGTACAGTGTGTCTCCTCTTTGCCAAGGCAGACGAAGCATATGGGTAAGTGCTCAGTTATCTATTTCATTAGGTATTTAAAACAAAACAAAACAAAACAATACAAATAAAAAAACTGGGAACATTTTTCATTTACAGCTCTGAGACTCCCCAAGAGATTTCGTGAATATTTGCGCTGGTTGGGAATGTATTTCCAGAGACCATTCCAATGTGCCTCCCTCCATGCAACAGCAGTCCATTCGGCTTCAGGATCACAGAAGAAAACCCCCTCTTCTCTTGGCCTGGGGTTTAGAGGCACCAGAGCAGACAGACACAGGAACCAGGCCTGTTCCCTTGCATCAGATTGGAAGTGTTGCCAGTCCCCCTTCATCTTTCACTCTGAGGACATAAAGGGCAGTTTTGCACTTGAGCCTGAAGAAAATTCAGTTGGTATAACCTCCCTCTATTTCTCTCTTCTAGTGCTTTGCTCAAGACCTTCAACATTCCACAAATTGGAAGAACAAGAAGTGTAAAGGTGTCAGCTTATTGAACACTTAATGAAAGAGAAATGTAAACAAACAAATAAAACCTTTTGTAACCATCCCAAGAAGTGAAGAAGAAAACAGAAGCTATAGGCATTCCTACAAATGGTAAGAGCAAAGCCAGGTGAAGGTCACTCCTCAGATCTTACTTTTGCTTTAAAAGCAGTGTTTAATTGTTAGTCACGATGCACTGTGGGCAGAACAATTAGTTGTATCTATATTAGATCTAAGCTGTAATTATTTGTTACATTAATCATGACTAGAGTGAGAATTTAATTAGTCACGAACATTAAGTGAATTTTTCTGAAGCACGGAAAAAATGTTTTCTGTTGTTTGGTGCATCTGATTAAAGAGAGGGCACCACAGCTGGATGGTGAGCGGGAAGGGGCAGAACCTCTAAGCTTTGCTATCTATGGACTAAGAAATCTGAATCCAGGTGATGTCATGTCAGTACATTTGTGTTTTGCATCCCAATGGCAAATATGTGGGCTGGTTCCTCAACACAGGTAAGGGAAGATCATGGACACTGAATGCCATCTAGTAGTTCAGAAGGGCCATCAGATGTCAATTTTACCCAATTCTTCTTCATTTCCCTTATGTATTCTATATCTCTGTTTTCATGATGGCAAAGATGTTACCAGAAAAATCCGAAGACATGGGGAAGGCAATGCCCAGGGAGAAGTTCACATTGAGTTAGATTAGTATTTATCTCTGTGTCGTGTTTTGAAAGGAGCAAAGAAACATTTGGCATTCATCTAATCCCACGCAGCTAACACCCAGTGCCTCAAAGCTCTGCAGTCTTTACTCTTTTCAGATTAGAAATATAAAGATTTTGGGGGTACTTGGGGGAAGAAACAAAGCGTAAATGTGGAGGCTGAGATAGTCTGGGCCGCAATATTTGATAATATGACACATTTAATGAGTCACCTACATAGAGCTGTTATCGCCCCAAACAGCTCTACCCTGCTGATTCGAGGGAAAACTTTTAGACAAACTCAGCGTTCCTTTGCTCATTACACTGACCTGTCAGAAATGACAACTTGGCCCAGTCTGGTTATTCCATGCTGACAAGGTACCATTCAGGCTTTGCGGCAATAATGTCAGCTTTTAAAGGTGCAATGTACTTAAGGAAGCTCATTTCTATGATTTGGCCAAAAAGAGCCATTTTCCTTGTCAGTGGTGAGGGATGCCTTAGTTTTCTTTAAATTAGGAGTCGTTTTCATGGAGATTGTTCCTAGGAAAACCTGCAGAAAGGAGAGATGCTATTTTTTGAAAGGTTTAAAATAATTTAGCCTACTGAGCAATGGTGTGATTACCTGGTGTGTTGAAGACAGCCAGGGACGCTTTGCTCTGTCCAAAGCATACTTCAAAACTACCAATAATGCAACAAATAAAACTTCAATTTGGCCATGAACAGTATGCACCATCCCCTGCAAGCAAAGAGCAGTGAGTTGGAAAGTTTTTTCTATGCAGTTTGGGACCACAATATGCAGAGTCTGGGGTGAGGCCAGAGTAACAATATGACAAGAAGCTATAGCTGATTCAGAAGCACATTTCGCTTACCTTTGCCTGGGAAGGAGGGACACAGAGAATACTAAGATTAGCACTGGGTTTCATAATGGAGTCAGCGGTAATATAAAGAAAACTAGTGATGAGCTAGTAAATGCAGACAGAGGACAGGAAACACAGACGTAAACGAACACTTTCTTCTTTGACTTTTCCCATCGATACAGTGTTGTAGTTGAGTCCCCTCAATGCCATATTCTTGGCAGGACTGGAATTACATTTTAATATTTAAATCTGAGTTGTCTATTATCTTAACATAGTACTTCCAAAATAAGATAGGTAGATAGAGAGATGAAGGATGGATGGGTGGATGGGTGTATGGATAGACAAATAAAATTGGTTTTATATAAATTATGAGGATGCCTAAGCTATGTTCACTAAGGCTAGTGGTTTCAAATCAAATCCTACTAGACTCATGGGATTCTGCTGCCTGTTGCAAGCTCCCTGGGACATTCTAGGACTGACTATTGACAATACCTAATCAACTCCTGTAGCAAGCCACACTAAGAGCTCATAGAAGATTATGGAAGCACAGTGTTTTTGTAATTTATTTTCTTATTATTTTTTTTAAACATTTACTCTCTATTTTAACATAAGAGCCCTTTGGGTGGGTTTTAGATTAGATTCATATCATATTCAGACTAAATTTCTGCGTATTGCCTGCCAGCTGTTTCCAATGAATGTTAACCCAAAACAGTTTGATTGCCCATCCTTTCTTCTATTTTTTTTTTCTTATGTTAAGGAACTGGAATCTTTCTAATATAGTCAAGACCAAAATATAGGAGTCAAAATTTCTACAAATATATATCTTGAGGTTAAATTACCTGGATAACTGAAGCTAAATTTAATCTGAAAAATAAGGTGTTATGATTAATTGTACTTCTAAAAATTATCATCTGGACCTAGTCATCCATTGACCAGTAGATTTTTATTAAGCGATTAGGACACTTGTGCTATAGTAAATGTATCTTATCCTCAAAGACCTTACAATTGAGCAGGGAAGGAATGATGAAACAGTAAATCTAGGGGACAACATAATACTTGTTTTTTGTTTGTTTGTTTGTTTTAGAGAGAGAGAGAAAGAGAGAGAGAGAGAGAGTGCCAGGGTGGGGGATAGACAGAGGGGGAGAGAGAGAGAGAATCTTAAGCAGGCTCCATGCGGGGCTCACTCTTACAACCCTGAGATCATGACCTTAACTGACTGAGCCACCGGACACCCCATTTTTTTTGATAACATATTAATATTTGAAGAATGTGTGTCTGTATATAAATTTCAATCAACTGAGGTGGTTAAAAACAAGAACAAAAACAACCTAGGTAAAGGTAGTGGTGTTAGTGATTGCCCTAGAAAGCCAAGTAGATCTGTGCCCAGATACTCAGAAAGTTATTACAAGAAAGAGTTTTTATGAGTAAAAACTCAGGCAAAAATATGTTTGAGGAGAGAGTGAACTTTGGTAAAGGGGTCTACTGCAGTTGTGAAATAGATCATAATGAGAGGAAAATTTGGGACCTCGCCGTAGGGAGCCTTGAATGACAGGGAAAGGAGGTTTGCGGAGCTATTTCCCCGTACTTACTCTCTGTTTACCTTCGCCTGCATTGGCGAGAGTAATGAGAGTTTATGCTTAATTATTTTTAACAACTTGCCACTGCAAATTTGTAATTCTTATGGCCCAATACACAGTAGCAACTTTCATTTTGTGTATTTGTTTCTATTTAATTTCATTCAGTTCAGTTCAGTCTTTTTTATTCAATACTGCTAAATGTAGTGGAAGTGTAGTGGAAGGTGCAGCAGTGAGGTTGAAATAAATTTTATGTTTTCTGTTCACTGGGAGCTCACAGTGTAGTTACCCTGGGAAACCTGGTCTCTATTAGTGTTTTCTTGGAGAACTATCCTCAGATACACAAGTCAGGCAAGCAATATCAAGAAAGCAACTTGTGGGGGCACCTGGGTGACTCAGCTCGCTGGGCATCTGCCTTTGGCTCAGGTCATGATCTCAGGGTCCTGCAATCAAGCCCCACATTGGACTCCCTGCTCAGTGGGGAGTCTGCTTCTCCTTCTTCCTTTGTCTGCAGTTCCCCCTGCTCTTGCTCTCTCTCTATCTCAAATAGATGGATAAAAATCTTAAAAAAAAAAAAAAAAGGAAGAAAGAAAGAAACCAACTTTTGATTTCCAAAAGATATTCCCCCTGCTTTGTGAAGGATCATGAGATTAATACTACTTGTTAGTTCTACCATTAATTATACCAATGCTTCTTTATATGTGTGCAGGGATGTATGGATGAGAATTTTCACATATTTAAGTTCTTTTGTGCCTATTTGTGTGGCCTTGTGGAGAAATGGTCACTGTCATCTCGAGGCCTTGTTCTTCTGGTTCCTAACTGCTTCTTGAGCCACATGTCTTTGTCATGCATGTTTCATGGGTATGAAAAAGAGTGTTTCAATAGTTCATGAAAGAGTTTAGGGTTTCAGATCACAGTGCATCTCCTTTATGAATCATGCATTTAACTTATTCGGCACACTTCCACATTCTTTCTCTCATTTGATGCTCGTCAGTTTATTTTTATCATAAAGTATATTTACATATTATTCATATTTACAATTCTTCTCTCATCAAATGAAATCAACAAAACTTCCACAGGCATTGCATATCAATTTCTTATAACCCAATACTGTCAACATCATTGCTTGCCCTCACCTATCTCCCCTCTTGTTTTGCAATAATAGTTCAACATTCTAGTTCCTTCTTCTCTTTCTCAAGTCTCTGTGTCAGTGATTCACAGATCATCTGTCCCAAAGATGGAGCTGCTTCCTCTTCTCTTTTAGTGAGAAATGTAAAGCTTTTCTTCCTGCCAGTAACCTGACCACTTGCTTATTTTTTTAAATAAATTTTTGCTAGCTGATTTTACACTTAAAAAGAGAAAAGGACCACTCAGAGACTAAGTATGCATTTATCTTCCAATGGACAGGCACAATTTTTTCTGACACAGAACTTCCCTTAGCTAGATATGGTAGCTCCGCTTTCTTCAATTTCTTCTGTTTCCTTCGACCCTTAAAGAACTTTATATTTTTCAGTATTTTTTTCTCCTGGGGATGGGGAATGGGCATGTCCATTCTACCAGGGTCAGAGGAAATCCTAGATACTATCCTTTTCCATCTTCAGGTTAAAAACAAAAATATTAACTATTAAATAACTGAATCTTATGCTTTATCCTTTTTCTCCCATAGGTGGTTCATACGATGTTTTCTAAATTTATCCTAGTGTTCCATACCTATGAAATGTTCCCTTTATGACCTATACTAAACCTAATGGTGGAAATCATAATAAGTGTTTTTTAAAAAAGCTAAATTCCATTCTTATCACACACAGTGATATTATATAATATCCCTATATGGGTTTCTTCTTATGCTTTAGTCTTTAAGTTTCATTTCTCAATTTCTCTTTACAACTTTATATTTGAAAATGTATCCCAGAAGTTCTCATTTACCACATATACTGTATTTTACCTGAAGTCCTACATTACCGCTGAAAGGCTACTGTATTCTCTCCTCACCTTTCTTCTCTCCTTTCTTCTTCCTATTCCTTTTCTTTCTCCTTTCCATGCCCTCCTCTTTTCTATTTAATTTTTCCATATGGAATTCTGCCCATTACCCCTGCTTTTTACTTTCTTCATCAGTCCATCATTATTACATGGTAGTGTCTTTTCCTCTATGCTAGTAATTCTCAGCTGGGAGCAGTTTTGCCCCCAAATGGCATTTGGCAATGTCAAGACATTCATGGTTGTCACAGCTAGGAGTAGGGAGTGCTACTGGAGTTTCATGCGTAAAGATCAGGAAGCCCCCACAATGAAGAATTACCTGGTTCAAAATGTCAGTAGTGCCAAGATTGAGAAGTGCAACTTACTCCCACTGCCATTCTAATGTCTTACGTATGAACCACTGCTGGCTCTAGCTAATGCCACACTGTTCTTTTTTAAATATCTCACTGTAATTTTCTCAAATGTAGAATCTCTGTGATGAGAGAGTCTACTCCAGACTACACATAAAACCAAAGTTCCCATGAAATGTTCAGGTTGGCATAAAGATTTTATTTTTACATATCCTGTCTGCTCTTCTGAACTTATCCAGGTGTACGGTTTTCTAACAGGGATCAGACCCCTTGTTGGTATGGGATATAAAGGAAGGCCTGCCACACCGTAAAATAAATGTGCCAAGTAAAATGGAGAAGTTTAGAAATTATGTGCTTAGCCCTGATGCACTCTCCCTGCCCCCTGAATTGTGAGAGCTCACATGTTGGTATTATTTGGGGATAAACCTGTCTCTCTCTGACAGTAAGAATGCTTTGATCTCAGGGCTTTGAGATCTCATTTCTCTTTTGATCCTCTAGCTCTGTGCCCAGCATGGGACTTTATAACAATAATTATTTTTAATTTTTAAAAATTTTTTATTAACATATAATGTATTATTTGTTTCTGGGGTACAGACCTGTGATTCATCAATCTTGTGCAATTCACAGTGCTCACCATAGCACATACCCTCCCCAATATCCATTACACAGCCGTCCCATTCCTCCCCCCCCTCTACTCCAGCAATCCTCAGTTTCAACAATAATTCTGATAAATAGGTTTTTAATTAACATACATGGTCACCTCTGGCTCATTCTTCTTTTGACCTAATCTCTTTCCTAACTGACTACCGATTATAGTATGAAGCATTTCACACCTGACACACCATATATTTAGAAGGTTTAATGAGAAAATTATCTATCCAAATAAAAGTTTGTCTTTTCCATATAAATATCCACATCACTTCCCTCTTTTACTGTCTTCCATGATTTATCTTGAGACCCAATTGAAATTTTCCACCTCTTTTTGACTTACCGCTGGGCCTTCTCATCATTTCCAGAATTGTTATCAGTATTTGTTGTCTCCAATTTCTAACATCCTCTTCACTATAAAATATAATTGTTAATCTATTTATTTTGATGTCCTGGTTATTCCATTTTTTTTCCACATGCAGCTGCAAAGAGGCTTCAAAATCTTTCTCTATGTTCTTTCAACGATTTTTACAATGCCCTTAAATCAGCAACACTTTCCCCTCATCAACAACACTTTCCCTTCATCAACAGCACAATATTTGATTTTTGAGGACGATTTTTAAATTTCTCAAATAGGTTCTCAATATGAGTCCTGAATTTTATCCTTTTCCATTTGGCCTTTATTCCTCCTATAAATAAATAATTTTAGCAGTATTTTAACCTGGCATTTTCTTACCTCAAATCCAGAAATCCTTTGTTTTATCATGGTTGCATTCGCTAAGCTTTTCAGATAATGGCTTTGCCTTGTCTTTCTTTCCTTTCTTTAAAAAAAAAAATCTTGACCCTATCTACACAAATTTCCTCATTTTTTTCCTATCCCCACACCCCACCTAGGCTTTATCTATGTTCTCCATGTAGTAATTCCAAAGCTTGGAATATTTACTTTATCCAGTAAAATCTCTACTTTAATCCCTCACCTTTGCAAGTTTCTTTCAAATTCATCACAAACTTATTTAAGCATCTTTTCAAATTCTTAAAAATTAACAGGAGATATTATAAAATACCAAGCTTCATTTTCTGTTACAAAATACAGATGCTGTTGCTTGTAAATTCAAAAATCATTCCTATCTTTTTTTCCTCCTTAATATCCGTGTCTATCTCTAGAATGGTACTGAAAACGCCAAATGCTTGCTGTTTCAATCTCCCTCAAAGCTAAGGCTCCTTCATAAGTCATTTCTAGCCCAAGAGAGATATGAGGGAGTCATCTGAGAAGTTTCTGGGAAAGATCATCTTCTCTAGCAAGAGGGAGATTGTGGGGAAGTCCTTCTCATTGTCACTCTTCTGATTCTGGATATCATCTTGTGAAGAAATGAAGCTTGGGACTAATGCTCCCTTGGCTTCTGGGAGATTTTGTCACTACTTGAGACCAGCAGAATAAATTGGTGTGAAAAACTGGTCCTTAGCGGCATTGTTCCGCCTCGGAATCAGTAACGTATGATGAGAGCTATGATGCTAATAATAATGGCAGACATTGTTGGAGGGTTTACTGAATGCCAAGCATTTTATACTCTTTACGTGTATCATCAAATCGTCTACACAACACTAAGTGTTTTTAAGAGCTATTTCCTCTTTTTCCTCTAAAGAAAGCAAAGAACAAAGGGGATAAGTGGCTTGCCCATAGTCACACAGCTCATCAGTGGCACAACTAGAATTGGAGCGCTGACAGGCTGGTTCCATCGTTTATATTCTTACCATTAAGTTAGTCTTTCTCCTCTACCCAGAGGTCACCTGTTCCAGACCTCATGGTACCCAAGATCATTGTGCCTGAACTGTATCAGGCACTGTTGCCTAACATTCTCCTCCTCCTTTGTGAAAGCTCCTTAAACACTGTCATTCTTTGGTCTATTGCAGATATCAATTGTCCTGGCTCTCTCACATTAATTAATTGATTGATTGATCGATTGATTAATTGGTAATCCTGTCCCCCTAATGTAGATTGCATAAGTGAGCCATCTTAAATCCTGTATTCCTACCTCTTCCTGTCATGTCTGCCGTCTGCTACTCACTCACTTCTCTCCTCTTCCTCTCTCTAGTTCGTGGTTTCATCTAGTTGAGGACAGTTGTTTTTACTCTCCTTGTCCCTGCGGTGTATTCGTTTCTATGATTATTTCCCCTTATTTCTTCATCCTTAAAGTTCAGACTAACTGCCTCTCTGAGAGGAAAGAAGAAGGGAACGCTTTCTCCATCGCCAGCTCTCTCCAGGTTCTTACATTCGTTGGTCTCCAACTTATGTGCTTTCTCTCTTCTTTTACTTCTCAAATTCATCCTCATTACCCTCCCTCCTGTTTTCTGAAACACTCATCAGCTGTTTTTAGTAGCATGTCATTACTAAACAGTGAGGTCCCAAAATGCAGGGACTATCTTATTTAGTTACTTTTTTGTTATTTAGGAGAAAGAGTTTTGCCTCCCTAGAGGCCACCACAGAACCCAACACCTGCTAGCAGCTCAAAAATGCCCATTAAAGAAAGGAGCACGTAAGTGAATATGTTAACGAGACTTCGAGAAATTTTCCTGCATTAATTAGAGCAGATGCTACTACCAACTCCATGACTCTTTTTTTCCTCCCTTCGGGAGTCCTGGAGTCTGTCTGTTGTCCTTTGTCCCCTTTTATTATTTCATTTTCTTGTGCAGTTTGGATAGATGTGTCCTTTTTGTCCCCAGAAGCTATCCAGAGTTCTCTTTACAAATGGTACTTATTTTCTGGACCTAAAACCTTTTACCTGATTGTACCTTTTACTTAAACGATTTCCTGAGCTTCATCAGTAGCTGATCTTTCGATGTCCTCTGTGCAGCTATAACTCATCTCAGTTCTTAAACGAAAAGTGCCCATAGGCACTGCTTCATCCTCAAGTGAGTGAACAGGGTCTTTAGCCTTGGCCTGTTCAGTGGAATCATCACAAAGTTCTCGAAACGGTATTGGTCCTTTTTACTTCTGACACTGTCTCTATAATAAATTCAATTTATCTTCTCATCTAATGCTCATATCAAATTTCTTGCGTCCTGGATTTTGAATTACAGCAAATATGTCCCTTGGTATATCCAATAGAATTAATAATCAGGGTCCCCATGATGTGAGCCCTTGTCAGGCCTCTGCTCTCATCTCTGGGGTCACTGTTGCCTGCAAATCTCCCCATGAAATTATTCCTTTTACTACTGGAGATGTACACATATGTTGATCCCTTCTTCCTCTTCCTTTTCTATAGGAATGCTCACAAAGCCTGTTTTCTCTCTTTCCACGCTACCATGTTTTTCTTCTTCCTATTCCTGTCCACTTTACTCTCTTATCCCAGTTATTTGTTTCTTTCTGCTTGTTTTCCCCCCACTATTACCAATAGCTGTGCTCTGTAATGATAATTATTTATGTTGTTTCTGCTATTGGTTACACACCTATAAGTCAAGTACTCTACCTGGTTTGGCTTTGTGTGTTTGTGTACATGCATGTGTCTGTGTATCTTTTAAATACTCATAACAGCTAAATGAATTTTTTAAATGAGAAAACTGAGACTTTGTTTCTAAGTGAGTCGCGGCAGATCATATATGATGATAATTGGTATTAATGATAGGTAATGCAATTTACTTACACTTTTGGTAAATGAGGAGCTATAGAATCTATGTGAATATATACATCTTATTTCATGCTTATATGTATCTCATATGTATGTATCTCATAACTGCCCAATGAGATATGTTATTTTACCCTTTTTTTAAAATGAGAACCTGAGATTTGGTGAGATTGAGAAGGTTGACTGTAGTCACATAGATAGTAAATTGCGGATGAGAGACTGAATATTTGTAATAATTCAAAACTTACTTTTGTTATCTGGCTCTTGACCTTTGTCCTTAACCTTAGCCAAGCCTTCACATTGCTAATACTCCTACAATATAGCCAAGTAGAGACACAAACACAAGTTAGGACCCCCTTCCATGTGTAATATGTCTTCACTTTCAAGCATTTTGCTCCTGCTGTGGCTGATTTTATAGTTTTATTTTGTGTGTGTGTGTGTGTGTGTGTGTGTGCGCGCGCATACATGTGTGTGCATTTGTTTCTTTCTCCATTATTTCTTCCTGGCATATGCTCATATGGCACCCTCTCATATAAGTTCTATTCTGTTCCATTCTCATTAGCTTTACCTCTACACTCTTCCTATGTCTCAGCATCTTTTCCAGAATGCATTGCTCACTCACATAAATGTAGTACATTAGTTTTTGACCACAAAAGCTATTTGGTAGTCCAGACAAAGCCTTGCCACAATGACTGCTGAGAATTCAAAGGCCCAGTGAGTGTTAGTGACTTGCTCAAGGTTGCATTGTGAGTTAATGGCATAGGCTAGTTTAGAAGTAGGTTTTATGCTTTCCATTCTGGGTTTGACTCTTTGCTCTCATGTTCCACTGTACCATATTGCCCACGGCTTTGAATTCATCTCAAGAGTTGGCTCTCCTGGGGCACCTGGGTGGCTCAGTGAGTTAAGCCTCTGCCTTTAGCTCAGGTCATGATCTTAGGGTCCTGGGATGGAGCCCCACATCGGGCTCCCTGCTCAGCAGGGAGCCTGCTTCCTGCTCTCTCTCTGCCTGCCTACTTGTGATCTCTCTTTCTGTCAAATAAATAAATTAAATCTTAAAAAAAAAGACTTGGGTCTCCTATGTAATTCTGAGTTGCTTCAACTATTTTTCCCCAAATGGATTAAAACTGCTTTTTCCTTCCGCTCCCCTTCACCCATAATATAGTCAATGATATTGTAATAGTGTTGTATGGTGACAGATGGTAGCTACACTTGTGGTGAGGACAGCATAATGTGTAGATATATTGAATCACTGTGTTGCACATGAGACTAATGTAACATTGTGTGTCAACTATACTCAAAAAATAATTTTAAAAAATCCCCGCTTTTCCCAAGATAACCAGTGACAAAATTGCTGATAAATGCTAGGATCATTCCTCAACTTCTATTTTAGTTAGCATTTGATTCTCTTTCTTTACAACCCTCTTCTCACTTGTCTTCAGAGTCCCTGTGCTCCCTCTCCTCTACCTTGCTAGCTGTCCATCTTCGGTGTCCTTTGGAGACTGCACTTCTTCACCTCATGGTTCTGTTCTCTTGTCTTCCTATTCTACGGGGTTACCAGGTTTCACTGACCACCATGTCTTCAGTGACTATCTATGTATTGAGTAGCTGTGCTGTCTACCTAGTTTAGATAGCTTTCCCAAGATTTAGACCCATGCAGTTTATAGATTACTGAGAATAACTTGGATGTTCTCTGGGAAACTCACGTTTGACATATGCAAAAATGAATTGATAATTTCCCTAAAAATCACATTTCTTTTTTTTTAATTTTTTTTAAATTTATTTGACAGAGATCACAGGTAGGCAGAGAGAGAGGAAGGAAAGCAGGCTCCCTGCTGAGCAGAGAGCCCGATGCGGGGCTTGATCCCAGGACCCTGGGATCATGACCTGAGCCGAAAGCAGAGGCTTTAACCCACTGAGCCACCCAGGTGCCCCAAAATCACATTTCTTATTTTTGTGAATGGAGTGTCATCCTTCTATGTGCCCTACTCATTAACTTTGGTCTTATCCTTAATCCTTTAGTACTATTACGTTCATGTCTAATCAATTATGGAGTCTTATTGCAAACATCTCCTAGTTGTCTCCCAACTGTATCACTTCTCTCTGTCCTCACCACTGCTACCATAATTTAGGTCTACTACTTGAAGAATCCAATTCCTAAACAAAAAATTGTGTGTGATTTTTCCAGCCTGTCCATAATTGTAAAGGCTTTCCTTGTAAACCTATGGGGGAAAGCTGCCTTTTCCATAGCAGACCTGGTGTGTGGCTGAGGGAGTTGCAGTCAAAGACCCCCTGACTGGTCATACTCTTTGCTTCTTTAGAAATGCTTTTCGAAACACTTCTATTTTCTCTATTTTTTTTTTCTTGTAGCTGACATTCACACTTTATATCTCATTTTAGAGACCATTCCTTCAGAAAACCTTTCTCTAAATCCCCAGTCTTAACTCAGAATTCCCTTCAGTATTTCCCTACATTTTGGGGTATTTCTCCTACATTACCACATGTTACTGATTACTGTGATTGTCTTTTATATGTTCATAGCCCCCATTCAATGGTAGGTTGCATGAGATCAGAGCACATTTATCAGGTTATGGTATATTCCCAGTGCCCAGCATAATCCTGGCAAGATAAATACATGTAGAAAGTATACTGAACACTGGACAAATGCAAAAAAAATATATGATCACATGGAGTCCAGGAGATTTAGTTTTAGCCAAAGCTTAAGGATACCGACTATAGGCATCCACTTCCATCTCATGCCTCCTTCTACCCATTATGAGTCTGAAAGTCAGATATGCAAACATTGAGTTTGCTTTTTCTTGGATTTCTGAAAAGTGAAGAAATTCCAGTCAGCTCCCTAGGTGAACCTTGAACTAATAGGGTCTGAATGGTGCTATAATTACATAGTAGTGTCTGTTTTCTTGGAAGAGACTGCAATGGTATCTTGCCTGCTTCTCACTCACTTGCTCTGGGCTTGGTGGGCCACAGGTTGTCAGATGGGACTTTATGGATTTTATGTGCTTCTTCACAAATTGCAACAACGAAATTCCAAATGATACACATTGGGGAAGCCAGACTGCAGTAATAAAATTTGACATATTCAATTGTCAAAGCGGTCCAGGAAGTGAAGTGATAGGAACAAAAGTTTGCAGAGAGTAAAATAGGTCTGGAAGTAGCATGAAAGTTTCCATATGGTTTATATTTTCATTACTAGAAGAGACAAGTATCTGGGTTTGAGAACTTATTTATAATCTATATGGAGTCTCTCCTCTACTTGTACCAGCTTTCACTCTATCAGCTCCTCATAATCATTTGCAAGATGAACTTAACATTATATTATAAATCATTTGAAATTGTTGCTTACTGACTTTTTCTTAAGTGTATACTGCTGAAATAGGAAAAATCTGGGTGCAGAATGCATATTCTTAAATCAAATGTTGAGTCTGAAATTCCATCTAAAACACCCATTGTCATAATACATGGGGTAAGGCCTTTCACCTGGACATTTGGCATACCATGCTTTCTGTGCCTTCTGTACCCTAACTTATTTCTATTGGATAATACTGGATGCAACACTGGCCCATAGGCAGAGCCTGGAATGGTTTTCCAGGGATCCCAAAGTTAGAACTGTATGTAGCTAATGGATAAACATCGGTGTTACTCTTTCATGTTGGCTGCTCCCAGTAAACTTAAGTTTCTTCACATTGCCTTCTCAGCCATGAAATATCTCCTAAATGGGTTTGAGTGTGTGATATTTCTCTTATATTTTATCTTAATAATTAGGATTTGCATAATTAAAAAATATGATGAAGCCTTAACAATACTTAGTCCTCTCTTCCTATATTATAGATAGGAAACTTAAATCCAGGGAGGAGAGATTATTTATTGAGAATCACAAAATTTTGGTGGTGGTTTTCTCAACGTGGTTGAAGGAGCTCTTTCTCTAGGTAATAAAATCCATCCTCATTTCTTGAACAGTTGGGTAATTTTTCTCCTAAAGAAAAAAAAAATGTTTTTGATTTCTCCAGTCTTCTGAATTGATGCCTGTCAGAGCGATATAAGAAAAAGATGAAAATATTAAAAAAGTCACAAAGATACAATCATCACACCTATCTGGGTTTCTCTGACTACTAGGAATTCCTGCTTATAACATGGTATAGCAGTGGTGATAAATATTCAGCTCGGACATGGAAGAGGATAGCATCAAATTTATAGTAATAAGGCCACTAGTCAAAAACAATGAAAACTTTTGGAATCAATCTACCTCTTTTTACCTATCTATCTATCCATCCATCCATCAGGCTACCTATCTTTCTATATCTTTAATGTGTTTATGAGCTAGCAAGCAAGGAAGGAAGTCTTTGGAGTGACGAGAGATAACCAGCCACAAATTCAAGAAACCAGAAGAATATCAAGCCACTTATATAATGAGAAATCCCCTGCTAGACAGTGTCTTATAAAACTAGAGAGCACAAAGACAAAGGAAAAGATTTGAGGGAGAGAGAAAATAATTACCTTTGTAGATGAGCAAGAATTCCCATTCCCTACAAGGTCCTTCTAGCTGGACCAAGAATCAAACTGAAATGAGGCAGATTAATAGGGGAAAATCAAATTTAACTTTGTATGTATGGGGAATCCACACAGACATGGAAATTCTAAAGGCAGCCAGCAAAATGAAGTATATATGTCATCCTAAACTAAGGAGATGGGGGTACAGGTCTGGGACTTCAGAAGGATAAAATGAGATTCATAAGTAATAAGAAGAAGAACAGATGTTTGGTAGATGTTTGCGCTGCTATGTAGATGGGGGCACTCAGAGATAATTTATCTCTGCCAATAACACTTATTATGGGCAAGATCCCCAATTTAGAATCTTCTTTGGTTTCTCTTGATCCCATAAGATCTCTATTGCCTTCAGCTCTAAATAATCTTTTTTCCCAAATGGTCCACCTTGGGGTGACCCACCCTTGGCAGCTATACCTTCAAGGGAGCAAAAATGACAAGTGACTTCTTACTACAATAGAAGTCAGAAAAAAAAAAAAAGAGTAGGAGGTACTGAGAGAACATTACTTTCACATCTGACAAATGAAAGATTTGAACAGAGGAAGTTTGAGTTCAAAGCATACACTTTCAACCACAGTGCTATTATGCATTTATTTCAGCCAGAGTCAACCAAATATTAAGCTGACTGGTGAAGGAAAGGATGACCACTGTCATCACTGGTTCTAAGATGTTAACACTGAATTTATCCTCTTTTCTACAAAACTGACATTCTCCCACCTTCGATATTTCTGCCTGTGACATTTTCCTTCTCTGTTTCCCTTCATTTTGGCTTTTGAGAATCCATTTGCTTTTTCCTCTTTTTCACCATCTTCTTTATTTATCTCAAGACTTATTAGCGATTCTTTCTCCTTAACATCAGAGATGATCTCTGTTCTTCATGTCAACAATTACATTCCAGAATCACTTTTATGATATCATCTTTGGAAAAAATAAATCCCAGGTAGCATATTTTATATTTCTTAGGGTCCCCACTACCTGTTCTTCAAATACTTAATCTAATCATTTAACTTGCAGAGTAAGATAAAAGTATTTATACAGGGGTGCCTGGGTGGCTCAGTGGGTTAAGCCTCTGCCTTTGGCTTAGGTCATGATCTCAGGGTCATGGATCAAGCCCTGTGTCCGGCTTTCTGCTCTGCAGGGAGCCTGCTTCTCCCTTCCTCTCTGCCTGCCTCTCTGCCTCCTTGGGATCTCTGTCAAATAAATAAATAAAATCTTTTTAAAAAAAGTATTTATACAGTTTTTTGGGGGGCTACAAATGCTTTTAAGTATGTTATCTAATCTGATCCTCATCATGACCCTGTGAACTAGATGGTATCTTTATTCCCATTTTATAAGTGAAAATTCTGACTTAGTAGAGTTAAATGATCATCCCAATTCATACAATCATTGAATTAAAACTGAAACCTAAATCACTTGAAAATTCCATACACGTTTTAATCTACCACTGAAGCCCCTCCTATTGTACCTAATTTATATTCAAGTACTTGGTTTTTCTATGAGACAGTTACTGTATGAAGCTTGAGAATGATCCCAGAGGGTCACTGTGAAGTTTGATGGCTATTCCAGAGATTTAGAAATGAAACTAGTAAAGGTATTGCTACTTTGGCTCCCCCCCTTCTGAGTTATAAACACAACAGGCTGATTATTATAATGATACTTCATACCAATAAGAACTGAAGTAGGACAATGAAATCATGATACTTAGCACTTATATAGCACTATTCATCTTCCGAGCTCTTTACAAACAGTAATTAATTAGAGGAGGGCAACAGAGAGTTCAGCTTATCTGGTGATGCACATGAAATAAAACAACTCCTTCAGAATTAAGATCCAGGAAAAGTGCCTTCTTGAGATCTCGACTGGAATGGGGGGCAGGAGGTGGGGTGGTGGTCGTGAAGGGTGAAAGGACATTTTAGAAAACCAAAACCTCTCTTCCTTCTGAGTTATCAGTATCATCAGTCTTTGAAAACAGGCTATTGCCATTTGAATTATAAGGGAATTTCAAATAGGGCTGGAAATGGAAGCTAGTGGAGTGAAGGGAAAGACCAAGTAAGAAAACAAAAGTGTATGCTGAGAATTCCACCATAATCAGATAGTTCTTAACAGTAAAAAAAAAAAAAAAAAAAAAAAGGCAGGGGGCACCTAGGTGGCTTAGTTGGGTAAGTGTCTGCCTTTGGCTCAGGTCAAGATCTCAGGGTCCTATGTCTGGCTGCCTGCTCCTGCTTAGCAGGGAGTCTACTTCTCCCTCCCTCTTTTTCATCCTCCACGCTGGTGCATGCTCTGTCTTCCTCAAATAAATAAAATCTCAAAAAAGAAAAAAAAAGGTACGAAGTACAGAAGTAATGATTTGACTTTCAAAGGAGGAAAATGTGCAGTTCATCCCATCTTTGTTTTACCTGAAGTTTCTTCCTTGAATATGTTGTTCATCAGAATGTGTCCTGGTGGCTGAATGGGCTGCTGATTACTCTTTTTTTTAAAGATAGATTTATTTATTTATTTAGAGAAAGAGAGAGAGAGAGAGCATGTGTACATGAATGGGGGGAGGGGAAAGGGAGAGAATATAAGCAGATTCCCCACTGAGTACTGAGCTGGAATGGAGCTCGATTCTGTGACCCATGAGATCATGAATGAGCTGAAACCAAGAGTCAGATGATTACCCAACGGAGCCACTCAGGTACCCCAGACTTATCCTAAGAAGAGATATGGGTGAAAGAGGGGACAAAGTAAATAATAATAATAAAAGTAAGGGATGCCTGGTGGCTCATTTGGTTAGGGTACTGCATTTGGGTCAGGTCATGATCCTGGAATCCCAGGATCCAGTCCCACATCAGGCTCTCTGCTCAGCAGTTTGTCTGCATCTCCCTCTGACCCTCCCCCATCTGGTCCTCTATCTCTCATTCTCTCTCTCTCTCTCTCTCTCTCTCAAATAAATAAATAAATAAATAAAATATCTATTAAAAAATAACAAAAGTAAATAAATAAATAAAATAAAACTGAGCCTTTGAAGATCCTCCCTTCTTTTTGCTTCAAACTCTGTTTCAAGAAGCAGCCACAAGGTCAGGTTACTGGGGCTATGTCTTCAGGATTACCAAATCGTACTCATTCCCCATTATGCTATAGGGAAATGTGAAAAATTGATATGACTGAAACCATTTAAAAGTAAAGCCAGAGTGGCTAATGCAGAGAAAGTACCTTACTTGCCTTTGAACTGGGCCAAAATCTTTGGACTGAGCAAAATGGCATTGTTTTAAGCAATCACTCAAGAAGTTGACAGAAGAATAAGCATCCTGATGACAAGACTGATAGCTGTGGACTTTCTGAAGTTAGCATCAATAGTCAATCAATTTTGAAAAAATTTTTAAAAAATAATAAAATACAGAGTACTTAAAAATTCCATATAGCCCACTGATTCTGAAGGGTAGCAGAATTTCCCACCCCAAAATATGCCTCTTTGTAAGGGTTCTCTTGAGCTGGCTATTAAAAAAAAAGCAAACATAAGGGAAGCTTTGAAAACAGCTGAGTAGAAGTTACCCTTTTCTCTGGAATATTTACATTTATAATGGAAATGTCCACTTGTAAGGGTATTTTCTGTATCAGAAAGAGAACCATGACTGAATCTGTAGAAGATCTTATCAGTGAAGAAGGCAATGACAACTCTGCATAACAACCTTACCCTTGTTTACTGTGCTTGGCCTCCTCCTTCCAACCAACATTTTTCTTTTGTTTTTAGCTTAAGAGGGTATTTAAGGCGTGGCTTGGACATATCAAAGAGTTACTCAGTTTTCTTGGGTATCTGCCATCAAAGGGGATATACGGGTTACTGAACTTCAGTTTGTTGTTCTCCTGGTAATCAGTCTTTTTTAATATGGAGGGAAGAGGAGTTTCTTAGCTAAGAACCTAGAAATGTAGAGGGAAAATTATATTTTTCTTTCCCTACAATTCTTAGAGAATCCTGCTATTGATTTTTGTTGCCTCTTGTATCCTTAAAATATGTATAGAAGCAATTGATAAACTAGTATATTTAGGACATGAATGTTGTTGGTATTTTCATGTATGTTAATGAGTAAGAAGAAAGTGAAATAAAAAATTATATGTTCAAATTTCACTTATTCATTAATGGTGTCAGTAACTTCTTTGATGAATTGAATGACAGAATGATAAGGTAAACCCCCTTTATTTGGGGGGTACTATTTACAGATACGGCATACTACACCTTGAAATTTATTCTGCACTCTTAACATTTTCTCAAATTAACTTTTTACTGCATGCAATCACAAAATAAAGCTCTTATTTTTAGTATTTGCCAATGTCTTTCACCTTGACCAATTTGAAGCTTCTGACATGACATCCCTGAATACAGAGTTGGGAAGAGATACACCTTAGGATATTGTTATGAAGTATTTATAACAAACACATAGAATAGATATCAATAATCTCAAAAGCATAGATAATTGTGAAATGTAGTAAAATATTTAGAAAATTATGAATTTGTGAATTTAATACCATGGTTTAAAATATAGTTGATTTAAGTTAAGTTTTAATAATGGTTGTGCTTAACAATGACATAGTAGGTTCACAAATTTCTAAAGATGTAACAGTTGGCTGTGAAGAGTCAGTATGAGTTGATTTCTTCACACCATTGGTGATGAGACAGGTTTTTAAAACTTGGAGATAACTACTGAACAGCTCACACAAGAGGATGACAGGAAGAATATTCCTTTGGTAGAAAAAAAGTATGTGCAAAGAAGGAAAGACAAATAGAGTATGGAACCTATGGGCAGCAACAAACTATGTGGGGCCTACTATATGATACTTACGAGCACCAAGATAGTTTAATGACATTTGATATATGGAAGATACTCTTCCATGAATATTTGGAGTTTAAGGATAATAGTAATTTTTAAAAAGTTGCACCTATAATATACAAAATACATGATGACAAATAACACTATGATATAAGATTCAAGCCTACATTGATTATTTTGCAAAGAATAGCATGGCCACTTCAACTACATGACTCATTTTAACACAATCTGAAATGGAGGCTATCTTCTATTTATATCTGGGGAGGGTACAGATTTTAGATGTGTTGATTTTACTGCTTTCAACTCTAGTTACATGGTACAGTATCTGATATTCTAAGTCTGATAGAGATGATCAATAGTTCTCCTGAGGGAAGGACTCTAACTGAAAATCCAGAAGAAAAATCTCCTACAGATAAATGGTGATTCCAGAACACAGTAGGAATCATAGGGTAGGGAAAGGAAGGGAAGACATAATGATTCATGCCAGTGATTTCATTCTTTGTAATCATATGTAGTTTCAAAAATTGGGGGTAATTGAAAGTTTTGCAAAAGTTTAAAAAACACACATATGCATACACATGTTTAAATATTTAAATGCTATATACATATCCACAGTATACTAAAATTTATATTAAGAAAATTCCATTGAATGATTACCTAAACCCTATTCCAAATATTAGTCTCCCTTTTTTTATCCTTCCACTTTTGATGTTAGAATGCTTTCACAGACTCTCTTGAGGATGGCAGTGGCTCTGTGACGCAGTTCAGTCCATAGGCATAAACAGTTACCAGTTAGAAGAAGAGGCATCTGGAAAGCATTTTTCTGATAAAAAGGGACAGATGGAGTTTGTATGGACTTTCCTTTTACCTTCTTTATCCTGTCAATACAAACTTGATGACTGGACACTAAAGACAATCATGTTATAATAATGGGTAATGAATATAAGAGAAGTGTCAAGGTAAAACCAACTGACCATGAGTTACCAAACCAGTACCAACAACCACCTCCTTCTCAATTTTCTATAGTGTGAGATAAACAAATCAACATCATTTGGGCCACTATGAAAAGAGATTTCTGTTTTTTGAGGATAATCCAGATATCAGTAGAGCACTATTCCTTTCTCTAACAATTAGAATTTAGGATTAAACCATATGATAGATGACAGATTAATCAGCTATTGACAGTTTATAGCACATATCAGCATTAACTTCTTTGCTAACTCTTCCCTCCATGGTTTTTTTTAGCCCAGATTATTTGTTGTAAGTAGAGGAAAAAAAAATACTTAGATTAGCTCCCATGGAAAGGAGATTTTCTGAGTCAACCAGTCTATCATTGAACCCAGAATAGGTAAGTTCAACCAGAATTCATTAAGGTTTGGAATCAAGAAGCTTCTTTCCCCATCATCATCATCATCATCATTTCCTCATCATCATCCATTTCTGCTTCTCTTGAAATGCCTGCTTCATTTCTCTTTCTCTCTTTCTGCAAACTTTCTTTCATCTGCCTCTTAATTCACTTCAATTAAAACACAACAAACCAAATAGATGAAAAAGTGGATATCTTATGTGCCACCTTAATATCAAAGCCAAATATTATAACATTAGCTTATAAATAGATTCCTCAGTGTCTTAGTTTTTTAGGGCCACTATAACAAAATACCACAGACTGGGGGTCATAAATAACAGACAATAATTTTTCTCACAGTTCTAAAGGTTGGAAGTCCAAGATCAACATTTAAGCAAGGTTTTTTGTTTGTTTGTTTGTTTGTTTTTTGTTTTTTCCCTGAAGACTCTATCCTTAGTTTGTAAATGGTTGCCTTCTCTCTGTGTCCTCACACGGTCTTTCCTTTGGGCACACATATTCCTGATACCTATTTTTATGTCCAAATTTTCTTGTCTTTATAAAGACAACAGTTACATTACATTGGATCAGAGCTCACCCTAACAGACTCATTTTAATTTAGTCACCTCTTCAAAGGCCATATTTCTAAATACAGTCACATTCTAAAATGCTGGGATTAGAGCTTCAACATGTAAATTCTAGGAGAACACAGTTCAGCTCGTAATACCCAGTTTTAGCTATGTCTTCTTCTGGCTGAATGGCCTACTCTATGACTTAGGTTGGAAGGGATGTGGATAATAGACAGCAAAGAAGGGAAAACAAGAAGGCAATCAGGTAACAATGAAAGAATTAGCAACAATTTCACCCATGCTTCCTTCCATATAAAAATTGCTACTCCAGGCAGAGGGGTAAATCAAGCTATTAATTAGTTGGTTATATGGTGAAGATGGATAAGTTCAGCTGGCACATTCAAGATTATATTAACTGTCCAATATGTGACATGGACAATAAGTATTGTAGCATTTTAGGGGAGGAAATGATTTTGTTCAGCCAAATTTATAGATAATTTATTAAGGGTATCTTATAGAGAAATATCCTAGAATGGGGTTGACCTAGAAGAATGATTATTAACTCAGCAAGTGACTAAGAAGGAGAAGGCTCTTGAGAGGTCTGGAAAAGCATCAGTGAAGGCAAGAGAAAACAACAACAACAAAAAAAGAATGGCTTTTTCCAGGAATTGCGAGTATATTTTTAACACAAGAGGATCTGTAGAGAGAGGAGTGACAACCCAGGTTTGCAGGATAGCATGGGGTAACATTGTTGGGACTTTAGATATCATTGTAACATGTGTCTGCTCCTGAGGCCTTCCTTGCAAGAGTTAAGCTGAACACTTTTCTGTTGGAATTTTATGATGTCTCCGAGTTGGCCATCTAAGCTCTCCTCCTGAATTAATACAGGGTTTGGGGTGACCTGGAAGGTCAACTCTTAAGATAATTAGTACCAAAGAGCTGCACTCTTGCCATGCTGCCATTTCAGCCTTCTCACAATCTAGCAATTTTTCATGATAAATTGAATCTAATAACATATTTTTTGCAGCCAAGATACATGGTGGATCATTGTCTTGTCACTTTGATAAAATGTTTGGGTTTTTTTCTTCCTGTCCAGACTTCATGATAAAGCAGGTGAAAAATCTACAGTTATGTCAAACCAAACATAAATATAACAATTTCCTGAAACATGGACCTGAAAAAAATCATTAATTCTCTGAGAAAAATAATCCACAGATATTACCTGTGTTTTATAATTTAAAATTCATTCAGTTTGTATAATTTAGTTTTTAGGGTTCCTTAAAGATGGACAACTGGAGTTGTGAAAAGATGTAAATGAGAGGCAACATTGTCTATGCATGGTGTCTATTCAAGTGTGTTAAATGAACACTTCTGATATTTTCAACCTAAATCTATACCCTATATAAGTATAGGCCTCCTGTGCTCCCACAGAAAGGTTTGTAAAGCGAAGTGGATCACAACTTAGGGTTTGCAATTCAACAAATGGGCTAAGTCCTGGCTCTGTCAATTAACTCATGTAATCAGGGTTTAGTCATCTGGCCTTACTACACCCAGTTTCTGTATCTGTATGTGTAAAATGCAGAATCTAATGGTGCTGAGAATATGAAATAAACATAATGCATGAAAAGAGCATGGCACAGTGCCTGACACATAGTAAGTGCTCACAAATTTACATATTTATAAAACATCTCAGGATTCAAGACACCCAGTTTAAAATGGACATTAACTTTTTTTTTTAATTGCACATAGTAAGAAATTTTCATTTTTCCCTCGGAACATGAATACTTTGAAATCATTAAAAAAACAAACCAAACAAAAACAAAAACAAAACCCACAAAACCAAAACGCTCCCTGACGCCACTTCCGCTGTGCCTCCTGCCAGCGCTCCATTTCCAGTGTGGCATTTCCGGTGTGGCATTTCCGGCGCCCGGCTACTCAGGCGGGAAGGCTGTAGCTGAGGCGGTAGCTGAGGCGAGAGCTCCTGCGAACCTTAAGCGGGCGGTCCGTCAGCCCGCACTCCGAGTGTAGTTGTACCAGTCTGTTAATAGGTGTTCTGAATCAGGAAGGCCGTTGTGCCTCCTGGAGTGCTGTTTTGGACTGGCGCCTGTCTCATTTTCTTGGGCTCCTCCTCGCTGGCATCTGTAGCCGCGAAGGTGGGTCTGCAGGCTGGGCGGCTTGGGTCCAGGTCTTGGCATCCTGGTGTTTTTGCGGGGATTTTACCACCTGTGCATTGCCAAATACGCACGCAGCAGCTAGCGAGGACACTCCTCCGATGCCATTCCAGACTTTGATGCTGAGCTCCCGCTTCAGCTCCCGGGAAAGGAATCACAGATGCCAGAAACCGGCTTGAAGACAAGGAGCAGAAACTATAGGTAAGCGTTAAGGAATTCTGCAGTTTGCATCTGTTTGACAGAACAATAGCCAGATTTTGTGGGTCCATCCTAGAGATATTAACTGAGTTTACAAATGTGGTAATTAGGGCACCTGGGTGGCTCAGTTGGTTAAGCAACTGCCTTCGGCTCAGGTCATGGTCCCAGAGTCCTGGAATCGAATCCTACATCCGGCTCCCAGCTCCATGGGGAGTCGGCTTCTCCCTCTGACCTCCCCTCTCATGCTCTCTCTCACTCTCTCTCTCAAAATAAACAAATAAAAAATATTTTTAAAAAATGAGGTAATTAGGACAGGGTCTCTCTCTCTTTTTTTTTTTTTTTTTTTTAATCTCCTGACCCTGACTAAAGCCCCCGATGTTTTTCTATATGGCAATGTATCATGGAAGAGTAGCCATGTTAATCGTATGAGAAAGTGGGAGATTATTCTGTGGGGAAAATGTTGCTATCTTTATAGAGTCGGGCGTTTCTTTCAAATAGTCATCAAATGACGATTTGTTCTTGTGGCAGATGGAAGAATGTAGTATGTCAAATTTATATTACTGAGTAATTTATTTTTAAAATATCTAGGTATTTTGTCCCCTACACTCCTAACTCTGTGTTCTAGTGGAAGACCTTGCAATCAAAAATCAGTGTGGGCACATTTGTAATACTTTTTGTGTTATTAACAGCAGCCAGGAAATTTTAAACCCTCAGAGGAAGTTTTCAAAATGTAAACACTTTCTTTGTTCATCACTCCTTGACCAGCTCTGTTCTGGTTCACCAGTAGATTGGCCAGTATTTAATTTGAGTTATTCTGTCTTTTGTAGATTTAGATGTTCTGTATATCGTGCCTTAAGGACCGAACATTTGGCTGCTTTCTAAGGAGAAATGTAGATAAGTGGTTATTACTTAGAGTTTATATCCCCCATGTTGGCATCTATGATGTCATATTGCTTAACATTACAAGACTAAGGCCGGATCCCTGCAGGACTGGACTGCCTTCATTTGATTCTGTTTTCTGCCTTGCAAAAAGTGACATATTCAAAAGAAGTTAAAATGTCAAAAATCTAAAACAACGAAAAAAAATAAAACAATAACAACAACACAAAACAAAGCAAAAATACCCCAAAATAAAACAAACAAAAACCACCATTTATTGTAAAATAAAACACAGATACAAAACAAAATATAATAAACCCTCAAAATGTCACTTAGCATACTGTAATAAGGTAAACCCTTTTCTGGTAAGAATTACAATCTTGCCTGCTACCCCAGAAATACCTGCCATGTGTGTGTTTCCAACTTCAGTGCCCTCACTCCTTCATGAGTAATTATTGGCTTGACATTTATAGTAATATTTTCCTTACATTGTTCATAGTTTTACAACCCAAATGTCCACTAGCAGACACTGTAGTTTGTCTTCCACATTTAAAAAAAAATTTAGTAGTTCTTAAAAAATTTTTTTTATTTATTTTTTAAAGATTATTTATTTATTTGACAGAGCAAGAGAGATCACAAGTAGGCAGAGACCTGCAGAGAAAGAGGAGGGAGCAGGCTCCCTGCCGAGCAGAGAGAGCCTGATGCAGGACTCAATCCCAGGATCCTGAGATCATGACCTGGCAGAGGCTTAACCCACTGAGCCACCCAGGTGCCCTTTAGTAGTTTTTTTTTAAATAAAGTTTCTTGTTTTATATTAATTTCCCCACTATCCCTTTCATTTGCAGAATAACCGGGATTGTGACCCTGTAGTTTCCCCAGTTAAAATATCACCAATTACACACAAATGGTACAGTTCAAACAAGTTCAGTGAGTTCTCTGTAGTTGGTGCACATTGGCAGCTAGATTCAGATATTAGGTCAGACAGTAATTCAATCCCTTTGGCAAAACTGTGGGAAGTGCTTGGCAAGACTATATGAAGTACATGATGTTTTTTTGTCTGTTTTTGTGATGTTACCAACCATTGATGATTAATTCTAATAATTAGTTATTAAATAAGGGTTGCAAAAATGGTAATATAATTTAATCATATATATTTTTGTTTATAAGTTGTGATACTTCTATAAAGGGGCAAGTCCCATATTAATTGGTTACTCAGTGCTGCAAGATTATAGAGGAAATACAGGGGAGCAGGTTGATTATTTCCTGTTGTTTACCAGTTTCTAAGACAATGATTGCTTTCTTATCATATGAAGTTGACCAATTTTTAAAATATAATTATGAAATCATGGATTTAAAAATATTTGATGGATTTTATCCCACTGAGGATGTTGTAGTTATTGGAATATACTTTGTACTCTATTTGGCCAGTTCAGCCTTTTCAGGTGGTATCTGGGTCCTTTTGATACGACCTTTGTAGTGTTTGATGATTTACTTAATATTTAGTATTACAAGGTATATAAAACTCATCTGGTACATTTGCTACCCCAGACTAGGAATCAGCTATTTTAGCAATCCCTGATAATTTCTTTTAGTGAGAAATGTTATTTCAAGACCACAATATGGACAGTATGGGTGTTCATTTCTAATGGACTTATAAACACACACACACACACAAAAAATATAAAATAAACTGCATAATGGATTCATATCAATGTTTGAAATTAAAATTTCAGATTACAGAACTCATTATATAATATCTGTCTCCGTTTTCCACTCAGGGAAGAAAGGATTCTTCCTCACAAGGAATTCTCCTTCTCAATGACAGAGGAATTAGAATTAATATGTTTCAGAATTACTGTTTTTTTTTGTGTGACATATTCCAGACACAACAGTCTCAGAATAACAATAGTAACACCACCAATATTATTACAGGAGCCATTAAAATTATTTTTGAATATGCATTCTTTGTTCTCATTTTTTTTCTAATAGTTACACTTTATCCTATCAGAATTTATAGTCATTAGACCTGTGCTCTCTCCTTCTTAGACAATAATTACTCTTAGTTCTACAAACCCATGTCAGTCTCTCTAGTTATTTTGGTTGTCTAACACTCATTCTTCTGTAGATTCCTTAGAATGTGCTCATGGGGGCAATATATCTTTTGTTCCTGCATGCTGATAATGGTGCCTTTTATTTTTGAGAGTCAGTTTTTCTAGGTATAAAATCTTTGGCTCATGCTTTATTTTCTCATGACTTAAATATGTTATTTTATTTTCTTGTGGAATAAATAATTATTGCAAAATATGCTAATAATAATCTATTTATTTTCCTTATAAATTGCATGTTCTTTTTTTTCCAGATGCCCCCCACTTATTTATTCATATATTTAACTTAAAATATAGTACTTCTAGTAGAATGTTTTGGTGTCTAGGTTGATATAATTAGATACATGGTATACTCTTAATATGTGATTTCAAATATATATCTATCTACACATAGATATTAGTATTTTGTTCCCTTTATTATATTTTCTCAGCTAGTGTTTCCTATTATGGTTGAATATTGAGCAGTGTGAGGTTAGGAGCGCTCCACACAGTTGAAAATCCAAATACAACTTTTGACTCCTCAAAAACTTTACTTACCTTCTACTGTTGACTGGAGCCTTGCTGATAACATAAGCAGTTGTTTAACATGTATTTTGAATGTTATATATACATGTTGCATATTTTATCCTTACTCTAAGTTAGGTTAAAGAAAAGAACCTGAAAAAAATCACAAGAGAAAATAGTTAAAACATTGTACTGTATCTAAAAGAAATCTGCTTTTAAGTGGACCCACACAGTTTGAACCCATGATATTTAGGTAACTGTATGTGCTCAGTATTCTTTCTCAATATTAAGGAGTATTCACTTGAATACCTTTTATCACATCTTCATTTAAAAAATTAATTTTACTGCACAATAGGATGATCTGGGACATACGTATAGATCCTTTAATAGCCACCACAATCAGTATTTAGGTACTGGATGCTGTGATATCGCAGAATACCTTTGTGCTTCTGCTTTGTAGGTAAACACTCTTCCTAACCCCAGTCCTTGGCTACCCTGATCTGTTCTCATCGATTTTCCCCCAGAATGTGATTCGATGAAATCATACAGTATGCAACTCACTGATACTGGTTTCCTTCATTCAGTATAATGCCTTTGAGATCCTTTCAAGGTCTAGGCATTCTTGTGTATGTGCATGTGTGTGTACGTGTGTGCGTGTGTGTGTATGTGTGTGTATGTATGAGTGTATATATGAATAGATTACAGGAGTTTTTCTATAATGATGATCATGTCATCTGTGAAGAAGGACATTTTTTGTCTCCCTATCTATTCTGTCATCTTTTTAAATTTCTTTTTCTTTCCTTATTGCCCTGGATAGGCTTTCCATGGAAATTAGAATAGGAAGAGTTCAAGTTGACATCTTTACTTTGACCTCAGTCTTTTACCTCGAGTATGAAGTAATGTTAGGTATAGATTTTTGTAGGTTATACCATTTGTTTAGTTAAGAAGTTCCCTTCCATCCTAGTTGGGAGTTTTTGTCATGGTTTGATGTTAAATTTTATAAATTGCTTCAGTTAATATAATCATCTAATTTTTCCTTTTAGTCCTTTATTGTGTTGGATTTCACCTACTGGTTTTTTTTCACCTACTGATTTTTTTTTTTAAAGATTTTTATTTATTTATTCGAGAGAGAGACAGTGAGAGAGAGCACGAGCGAGGAGAAGGTCAGAGAGCGAAGCAGAATCCCCATGGAGCTGGGAGCCCGATGTGGGACTCGATCCCAGGATTCCAGGATCATGACCTGAGCCGAAGGCAGTCGTCCAACCAACTGAGCCACCCAGGCGTCCCTCACCTACTGATTTTTTGAATGTTGACTCTGACTCATATTCATAAGATAAAACCCAATTGACTGAAGAGTATTATTATTTTATATATCACTGGGTGCAATTTACTAATTTTTTGAGAATTTATATATGTATACACAAGGGGGATAGGGGTCTACAGCATCAAAAAAATTTTTTTTAATAATCTATAGCTTATTCCTGATGGCCTTGTGTATTTTAGAGATAAATCCTTATGTGTACCACTCAGAAGGGAACCCAGGTCATTAAAGCACTTTGAAGTATTACAGTATTGAAATCTCTATTGTCCCCAGTCCTCCAGATACTTTCAGCAGCCTGGGATCACCTTTTTTAGTCAATTGGCCAGAGAGATGGGCTTACAGTTTCCCTTCCTGCAACTGTGTTTGCAGTAAGACTCAAGAACCATTGCATTGCATGGGAGTTCTTAAGGGCCAAAGTCAGTCAAAGCTTTTTTTAAAAGTTACAGTACAAAACAAATGACAAAGATAAATGCAGAGTGGCTGGTGGTTGTACAAAATCACTCATTTTACTAATGTGGAAAAGAATAAGGAAGGGAAGATTAATTCAAATCCACTTTGATTAAGACTCTTTGGCCAAGGCTGAATTAAACTCTCCTAGACTTGCTTCTCCAAGTGTCTACTTCATTAGACCACTGCACATAAGTCTTCAGTAATCTTTTAGTCATACACAATTTATAGGACAAGTCTAAGTTTTCAGGAATAATACAAAAAGCATGAAATAGAAAACTATAAAATTTTCATATTCCTTATTTTCTGCATGTATGACAAGAATGTTTCAAGAGATAATCTATCAAAACCATTAGAGGCTCCTTAAGTGTGTTGTGCATCCATGCTAATTATAGAGCTTATAATACTCCCCAGTAAATGTGTAATGTAGCAATCATTTTTATTAAAATACTCCTTTCTCTCTCTCTCTCTTCTCTCGCTCTCTACCTTTTGTGAGAGCTGGAGATTTTAGAAAGCATAAACACTTAATCCTGAATCTTGATATAGCAAAAAATAAGAGACATGGGATTCTGGGAGTGCATTAAGCCTTGTCAGAATAAACACTGAAACAGCATGGGAAAACTGTTAAAAGAGTAGGGTTTCACTCTTGATTCTGATTATTTATTTATTTATTTATTTTTGGTCACTCTGGTCAAGTCATTTTATTGAAACTCTTTCACTGTCTTTTAACTAGAGATAACAATCCTTGTAAAAACATACCTTTCAGTATAAAATAATGGATATAAATAACTCTTCAGATAAGTATAAAAGACATTTGGAATTTATGTGGAAATGATTAAGGATTAAATTACAGTGATTATTCACAATAGGAACAACAAAAGAAGGACAGATTAAACTTGATTTGCCTATAGTGACCAGTTCCTTCAACCTTAAGCCTTGTTTCTAGGTTTAATCTCACACTATCCACTTAGTGACTATGTATATGTGTGTGTGTGTGTGTGTGTGTGTGTGTATGTATATACATATATATATACACAGATAGATAGATAGATAGATTGATCCACTTAATGACTCTGTATATCTACTATTTTTCTAAGGAGAACTATCTCTCCCATACAATTTACTGGCAGTAGATCTCTATGTAAGAATGAAAGGAATCATGCATAAGGTAAGGTAAAGGAGAATGCTAATACATACTACCTTTTTTCTTTGGAATGCCTGACCTTTTTCATTATCAAATTTCTGTTCCTCCTTCAAAATAGATCTCACATTCCACCTATTTTTTTTTTTTTAAATCCAAGTTCATTGTTTCAGTTTGACTGCTTTTATGGACTCCTCAGGTAAATATCCTGTTGTTCATAATATCACTTGCTAAAAATTGCCAGTTGTCTTTCATTTTTCAGACCCTACCCATATTGCAAACATGTAGCATTTTTAATTCTCAGTGATTCAGCACATAGCCCTCTTCCTGGTTTGGAAGTCCCTCCATTTCTCTGTCTACTTGGAAAATTTCTGTTTATCTCTTAAGTCTTCTGTGTTTCTGTGAATCCTCCTCAGACTTATCTCAGCCAACTGTGTGACTTTATCCTCCTGCCATTAGTAACATTCCTCAATTATATGTTCCTTCAGCACAGGAAATATACCTTTTCATCATATTCATGCCTTTAGCTTATTAAATATGCCTTTACAATGAACAGTTCATTTTATGAGACCAGTGCTCTAACCCCTTAGCTATGGAGCCAAACAGTTCATTTAAAGCTGATGCCACATAGCAGGTAATGAGTGTATATATTTAATTGCTTTATTAGAAAGAACTGATATACAATAAACTGTGTGTATTTAAAGTATATACATCAGTGAATTCTGATGTATGTATACTCCTGTGAAACCATAACAACAATCCAGATCAACACCATATTCATCAAATAAATATTTGTCTAATGAAAAATATGGTTTAACCTTAAAAATGGTAACATTTATTCCTACATAAAACCAAATTCAGAAATAAATATGCTGAGTATATACCCCATGCCAGTCACTGCAGATTGAGGGTATGCAAACATAAATAGTGACTATCTGTGCTTTTAACAGACTTGGTCTCTGGTTCTGATTCTAGAGTAGAAATGAATTTTTATATTCACCAAATATTATCCATTGCCTGTCAAATCTTCTCTGTGTATGCGGTTTAGAACAGATGGAAGGCTATCCTCAGAAGCAGTTCATAGAATAAAGGCCTGGAGATCACAGAGACCCTGAAGAGTGAGGATGAAGAGTAGCAGGAGGTTTGAATGCAGTCATTGTCAGGTGACAGAAATGAGGCCAGGAGTAGAACCAAGTTTAGAGCTGAAGTCAGGATGAAGTAATATGTGGAAGATGGATCAATAATAGAAAAATTAGACTATTGGAAGAACCAAAAGAATAGAATAAAAAAAAGATGTATATAATGGAATTGAATGAAAAACTTGTGAAGTTAAGTCCACAAATACTGGTCAAGAGATAGTATGCACTTTTTGTATATAGACTTACATACATTTCTGGGTCAAGCCTTGGGTAGAAAAGATTCCACGAGGCTTTATAGAAACATCTAAATGGTTTGGATGCCCCACATTTATAGTTAGCTGATTATGATTTCAACCTACAATTTTCCCTATTCCATTAGAATGTATCCAGACTTTCAACTTAAAATTCAGTGTAACCCAGAACACATATAGAACTTTATACTCTTTGCCTCCATTCAACTGGTTGGTCTCCTCCAACTCTATTTATCTGTCTAAGCTCCATGATATTTTAATTGCATTCTCAAATTGCTCTCTCATAATGTTCTCCCTGTTCTGGTTACATTTCTTACTGTTTATTTCTTAATGCTCTCCTAGTTATTAAAGTGTAACACTGGTCTGAACCCTCTGTTGATGCCTTCTACAAATTATCTAACCATCATTTTCCTCTGTCCTCTTTTTGTCTACACCTGGCACTGAGTATTTGGGCCATACATTTTGTCTCTTCATTTTCACCTTTTCATTCCAAAGGCTGTTTATCCTGAACCGTCTTGCATTGGTTTCAGTTGGATTCATGTGTATTAATTTCCTTCTACAACAGGATTTATGAGCGCCTAAAGTACAGAAAAAACATCTCAGCGGTTCTCACATAATTGTAAGACTAGGTGTTTATGGAGTCCTTATTAATTACAGATATTTGCAGTCTCCTATTCTTCTACACCTGGGTTGATAATGGGTTAGTGATGGGCTTCAAGGTTTCTCATGGCTTCCCAACAAGGAATTCTTTCCCTCCTGAGAGAGGTGAATCATTGAAAGCAGTGGGCAAGGAACGCAAGTTTAAAGCAAGGTGGATGGACCTTGAGTGAAAACAGGAAGATTTAGGATACCTGTAGAAAGACAAGTCAGCATTATATAGAGACGAATTAATACTTTGGGATTAAACTGTCTGTGAAGGATAGAAGCATGGCAGACTAAAAATAGGCACGGAGTAATTCAGAAGCTAATCAGCCTCTGTCACAGATAAAATTAATAAGTAAAAAAGTTTTAACAAGACATTAGCCGTCTGAACAGCCCAGAAGGCCTGGGGAGGGAGATGAGAATATTATGGCTGCAGCATTAACATCACTGTTATTAGGTTGGTGATGATTAACAGGACGTGGTCCCACAGGGAGCAAGGTGAGCCTTCATAGGACAGCACTATGTCAGGAGATGATGGTCTCAAATTGGATAGCAAAGGTGAACTGTCTTTCAGGAGGAACATCAGGCCCAAGGACACAAAAATGAGGCTGGACCAGCCTGGGCAGTAGTTAGAGTTATACCAGGAAGAAAATACAAGTGATGTAAAATTAAAGTTAGGGATAAATTTATGATAAATAGCCCCACCTGTTAGTCTTTGCTTTCCATTCCATTCATATTTTGGGAATATTGAGTCAGTGTTTCTTTTGGGTCCACTCCATTCAGATTTTATGATAATGAATGAATAGAATCTGTGAAGCAGAAAACCAAGGACTTTCATAACTCCTTAACCCAGGTAACCACAGGAATGTTTTCTGTCATTTGTTATCAGGAGAAATTGATTAAAAACTCCTTACATTTAGAGTCTAGTGTTAGGTACCATGGGAAGTGAAAGCCTTAAGCCTAGTTTTCAGAGGAGCTGACAATGTAGGAGAAGAGGAAACACTGCAGATGAAAAGCACTGATAAATAAATATATAACCGGTGACAGCCAAATGGAACTGTAATGCTACAGTCTTTTGGAATGAATATGTGTATATCTAAAGTGGGATGATATGTTGTGTGGAAAACTTTTGCATAGAAGAGGATTTTGAATTATCAAGGGAGGGGATATAGTTTGGTGGGAAGGGAATGGTAAATTCAAAGACTGGATAAAAGACTGAAAGTTCAGAGGAATTATGCTGATTGATAAAATGTATTTATTTAAGATTTTATTTATTTATTTAATATTGTATTTATTTATTTAAGATTTTATTTTATTTATTTGGCAGAGAGAGAGATCACAGTAGGCAGAGAGGCAGGCAGAGAGAGAGGGGAAAGCAGGCTCTCCACTGAGCAGGGAGCCTGACATGGGGCTTGATCCTAGGACCTTGAGAACATGACCCACGCTGAAGGCAGAGGCTTAACCCAGTGAACACCCAGGTGCCCCAAAACGTGTATGTATTTAATCAGACATTGCCTTGTGCTTTGTAAAGTTGAATGTATGCTCTTAGAAACAAATACTGTTTTATTATATCAGGTTTCCATAACTTGTCTTAAAAAGTCTTTCTGATATAATATCTATTTTACCATGAGCATAAACCCTCTGAACTTATAGAAAGATTTTTAAATACAAATTATAGAAACCTATTTAAAATGGACTTAAAGTATAAGGAATAGTACATTCTTACATAACACATTTAGGAAGTGGAGAATCTTACGATCTCATGAAGTCAGGACTCCAGCTCTGCTTCTCTGATTCAACAATGCCCCATTCTGTGCATTCACTTAGTTTTTTTTCATGCTTTCAAAGCTTCTGCTTCCCAGTTATCTCTTAAGATAAGGAAATATATCCTTAGAAGTACCCAGAAACTTTAGTTTTTAGAGAGTAAGTGGTTCACATGTCCATTTCTATACCAAAAAAATACCGTAGAGATAATGTTACTATGCTGTACTTGGACAAATAGGAGTCTGCTCTTGGAGCTGAGGTGAGATCAACAACTCCTCAATGAACATAAGTAATAGTGGGAATAAGAAAAGATTCCCAAATGTCTTCAGGTTTCTGATAAGAAGCATGAATGAGGGATGGTGTACTGGTGGGCAGTCAACTGTGACCCTTACAATACCTGGAGTCAACGATCAGATTCCATCAAATAGATTCCCATTTTAGTTTCTTATAGGGAGAAAGAACACTGAATAAGAAGTAAGGAGACCTTGAGGTCTAACCTTGTAATAAACTAAAAAATTGTGTTTTATCTGTACCTTATGTTTTTAATTATGTATTTTTATATTTATTTATATTTAAGAGAGAGCTTGTGGAAGAGCAAATGTGTATGAGTGGGGGTGGGGCGGAAGAGAGAGAGGAAGAAGCAGACTCTGCACTGAGTAGGGAGCCCAACATGGGGCTAGATCCCAGGATCCTGAGATCGTGATGCAAGACTAAGGCATACACTTAACTGAGCCACCTAGGCACCCTTATTTCTCATCTTTTAAACAGGAATAATTTTGGTAGCGGGTAAGTCTTTGGGTAGTTATGAAGGTAAAGTTGATAAAGTGTGAGGAGCACTTTAAAGTCAGTTCAGTCTGAGCTCTGCTCTTACTGCCTCTTTGTGCTCTTTCATTCCTATGTTCTTTTAGAGTGCCTGGATGGTCTTTCAGACAGTGAGGAAATTGATTGCAATTATACTTATCTGCTTTTGTCCTTTACTTGCCATCTTTTTATATAAACTTTTGGTGTCTAAATCACTCCATCTTCATTGGGAGATTGTTGTTTCTGGAAAACTGCAGTATGTTTTTGTAATCATGTAAACATCTTTTTTTGTGTGACATTTACAGTTGTTTACATGTGTTACTCTGTCAAAGCAACAAAGAAAATACTGATTATGAAAGAAATACAGGCACCTCAATAGTGAATAAACAAATAATTCGATTAAAAATGGGCAGAAGACATGAACAGACATTTCTCCAAAGAAGACATACAGATGGCCACATGAAAAGATGCTCAATATCACTCACTGTCAAGGAAATGCAAATCAAAACTACAATGAGATACTACCTCACACCTGTCAAAGTGACCAAAATAGAAAACACAAGAAAAAGAAATGTTGGTGAGGATATGGAGAAAAAGAAACCCTTATGCAGCATTGTTGGGAATGCAAGCTGGTGCAGCTACTTATGGAAAACAGTATGGAGGTTCGTCATAAAGGAATAAAACTATCCTGTGATCCAGTAATTCCACTACTGGGTATTTACCCCCAAAATACAAAAACACTAACTCAGAGGGATACATGCATCTCTGTTTGTTGAAACATTATTTATTATAGCCATATTATGGAAGCAACCCAAGTGTCCACTAAGAGATGAATGGATAAAGAAGATATGATATATATGTACAATGGAATGTTATTCAGCCATAAATAAAATGAAATCTTGCCATTTGCAACAACATGGAGCTAGAGAGTATATGCCTAAGTGAAGTAAGTCAGAAAATGAGAAATAACATGTGATTTCTCTTATTTGGGGAATTTAAGAAACAAAACAAATAAGCAAAGGAAAAAGATAGAGGTTAAGAAACAGACTCTTAAATATAGAGAATAAACTGATGAATTACCAGAGGGCAGGTGGGTGGGTGGGGGAATGGGTGAAATAGGTGATGGGGGATTAAAGAAGGAGCACTGAGTGATATATGGAATTGTCGAATCACTCTATTTTACACCTGAAACTAAAGCACTGTGTTTTTACTAAAATTAAAAAAACAAAAACAAAAAATAACTTAAAAAACTTATGAGCCCAGGAGCTTTCATTATTTACTTTACTCTTGGAAAATTTACCATCGTAGGATTTGCTGGTATAGGGCGGTCAAATGGGCTTTTAAGGGTCTGGTTTTCTAAACCCCAATGGAAGAGAAAATAGCCAACTTTGCATCTTCAAAGAAGAAATATGTTTTATTTAGATTATTTATAGGATGTACAGAGATAACCCATGCTAAGTAGAACAGGTACATGTACTACAGGATGGTATTTGAATCCTGGGTTTTAACTCTCCTGTTATAATTTCAGCATATTTACATAATTTTAGGTTCTTAGTTTAATGCTGTCCTCCATCTACACCTATAGAAACATATTCAGTCTCTTGATAAAATTGAGCTTTGATACTCAAAAATATGAGCAAAGGATTGAATTTTCCACGTGATGGAAAAAGGAAATTGCATTATGTGGCCTTTCTGGCAATTCTACTCTACTTTTGTGTTTGATTGTTTTGAGTTTCTTATAGCCAGTTTAGAACAATTTAATGTTCCTAGGAGAATATATTTTGGGACAGTTTCACTCATTTTATGCTTACTTCAGTATGCCAGACTCACCTTTCCAGGAAAGGTGAATATTATCCTCTATAAAATATACCCAAAGAAATAGGTTGCAGATTGGACTTTGTACAACTTTGGGAAGGTAACACATATAATCTATCCTTTGCAAAGGGACAGGATATGATAAATGGCTGTAACTTCTGATATTGAATATAAGATCTTGATACAGAGAGTTTGTGTCTGTTGAGGTAGGGATCTCTTCTTTGCATCAGTGTATTAGTTGAGTAATTGAGATTGTTGATAAACAGCAAGCAGCTGTTTAATTAAGCCTTATTTCAGGTATAAAAGAAAAAGAAAAATGATACCCAAATAATGGTTCTTTTAAAAAGTATTGATGATGCCTAGAGGGAAAAAAAAGCAAATTAAGTAAAATTAATAATTAAGAGAACTACTTGACACTAAATGTAAACTGATAAAGGGTGGATTAATCTGTTCCCTTCTCAAGTGATTTTGTTTTGCATCCCATGGACAGAAGATGCTTTAAAGGTATAAATAAAGGAGAACTATCCATTTAAATAAGCACTTTCAGTTTCTTTGGGAATTGAATACTTACTCCAATAATTCTAGATCATTCAAGACATTTCTGGAATTTCTTATTGTACCTTTCCACTATAGCCAATTTATAAACTAGAAAGTAACTAGTACATAGTGGGTATCATTAAATTATAAACATATTCCCCTTATGTATTTTGTCCAGTATATGCAAATGAAATTCTTTTCTTTTTCACTGAAGTTTTACACCAAATTTAGGATATGTTTAGTTGCAGGAGAGTTTTCCTTATTAAAAATTCAAGTATCCTCAATTTAAAGATTATTCTTAACCTTATTTTGGTTCAGGCTTGTACAAAAATATTCACACAAAATTGCCACCCATACTAAATCATAATGTGATAAAAATTAATAATGAGATTAAACCAACTAGTTGAGTGTCTATGTCTTTTTTTTTTTTTTTAAGAACTATAGTTAGTTTTGAACATTTGTTTAGTCCACGTTATTTGTGAAGTAATCCTTTTAGCCTATAATCATATTCAGTCAAGGGGCAAGATTTAAACTATGTATTATTTCAACTCTGACATATAAAGAGCTTTGAAGTCATCCTTACAACAAGAAAAAAGCTGAACAAACCAGAAATCAATGACTTTTCTTGGATGCATTCAACCCAAAGAGAATTGAGGTTGCAAGGCAAACTACCACACCAAAACCTGAAGAGACAGGTGGATACAAAGAAATAGTTGAGATAGCTTACCTCAGTGCAGAAACCACAGGGGGCATGAGATGGTAGGAACACTTAAAAGGTAATTTTGAGGAATTGCTGGAAGCTCAATGTATAAATCGCTTTAGAGTGAAACTCCTGGAGCCTGTAGTTATAAGGACTCACACTTTTGTGGGTTTTACCTCCAAGTATCTCATTTTATTCCTTCTCCAATGCTTTTTCTTTTTTTTTTTCCAATGCTTTTTCTTAATGGCACTAACTGAAGAGGCAGACAACATAGAAAACAAATGAGAATATATGCAGAGAGATTGAAACAGAAAGAAAAGGACACGCTGAAAATCAAAAATATTGCAACGGAAATAAAGAATACCTTTGGTGGGCTCATCAGTAGCCTTGAAATGACTAAGTAAAGAATTAAAGAACTTAAAGCTATGTCAATAGAAACCTCCCAAACTGAAAAGAATTTAAGAAAAAATAGACAGAATAGACTGTACAACTGTGAAAAAAATTTCAGAAGTGTAATATCAGTAAAACTGTTATACCAGGAGAAATACTTGAAGCAATAATTGCTGTGAACTTTGTAAAATTAATGACAGAAACCAAATTACAAAATCATTATATTCATAGACCATCAAGCAAGATAAATACCAAAAATGTACACTTAGGCACGTAATACTCAAACCGGAGAAGATCAAAGACAGAGAAAATATTGAAAAAGGCTATAGGGAAAAATCACCTTATCTATAGAGGAAAAAAGAATAAAATTTACAGAGGATTTCTTCTCAGAAATTATGCATACAAGAAGAGAATGGAATAAAATATTAAAAGTGCTAAAAAAAAAAAACCAAGCAAACAAACAAAAAACTAGATTTCTGTATCCAAAAAATATCCTTCAAAAGTGAAGGAAAAATAAAGATTTTCTCAGACAAACAAAAACCAAAGGGATTAATTGCTAGCAAACAGGCTTCATAAGAAATACTTAAAAGATCTCTAGAGATAGGAAAATTATATAAATGAGACACTGGGACTTACATTTAAAAAAGAAAGGAAATGAAAGAAAAAACATTGGATAAGGAGTACAATCTTTTTATTTTAAAAAAATCTTTTTCTACCATCTAATTAACATATCTGTCACCTTACATATTTTTAATGTGTGAGAACATTTACGTTTACTCCCTTAAAAAATGCTTGTTTAAAATAATAGTATGAATGTACTTTATTATTGTAGTGTGAAGATAACTGAAATAAATGACAATTATTTTATAAAAGATAGGAATTCTTTATTCTGAAGTACCAGCACTACCCATGAGAAGTATAGTATTATTTGAAAGTAGACTTAGATTGGTTGCAAATGTATATTTCAAAATAAAGGGCAGCCACTTAAAAATAAAGTTATATAAAATAAGCACAACTGATAAGAGAGAAGAGAAAAAAAATCTATATATATGTATTCATATAAGTTTCTCAAAACCAGAAAAGGAAAAAAAGAAGAGAAAAAAAAAAGCACCTCAAACAAATAAGTGCAGTGAAGAGAAATCGTTACAAGCTTGGTAGATTTAAATTCATATATATCAACAACCACTTTCATTGTGAATAGGCTAAATTCGTCAATTAAAAAAAATAGAGACTGAGTGGACTGAAGAAAGAAGATCTAACTATATGTTGTCTATAAGAAACTCACTTTGTCTATAAAGACACATATTTACTATCTAAGCAAAAAAGCTCAAAAGTATAGAAGTGTAAAAAGTATAGAAGTCAAAACATTCTCCAGAACAAGAGAAATTGTCAGTTAGCAATAGGCATTACAAATAGATAAGAGTCACATGTCCAAGATTATACAGTAATCCTTAATATGTATGCATGTAATAACATAACTGCATAGTCATGATGCAAAATTGATATTACTATAAGGAAGAATAAACAAGCCTACTACTTTAGCTGGAGATTTCTGTACTTTTAGTAATTGACAAGCAAGAAGAAAACTGGTAAGGATATAACTTAGTAAGTTAATTTTAATAAACAGTTAAAACTAATTTGAGGAAAATTAGTAAGGATATAAACAGCACTGTTAGCCATCTTATCTAATTGGCATTTAAGAATATTCCATACAACAACAGCAATACATTATTTTCAAACTCACATAGAACGTTCACCAATAGAGAGCACATTCTGTGCCATAAAACATACCTTAACTTGAAAAAGAATAGATCATGTTCTTAGACCCCAAAGGAAGTAAACTAGAAATCAGTAACAGAAGCATGTCTGGGAAGTTCCAAAATATTTGAAGATTGAACAACACAATTCTAAACAACCCACATGGATAAAGGAGTCTCTGGAGAAATTACATAGTATTTTGAACTAAATAAAAATACAACTTACAGAAATGTATGGAATTTGGAGGAAATAGTGCTTAGAAGGAAACTGATAACATTAAGTACACACATTAGGACATAAAGACTCAAATTCAATAGTCCAAGATTGTTCTACCTTAGGAATCTAGAAGAAGAAGAAGAACTTAAGCTTATAGCAAGCAGAAGAAGAGAAATAAAGTGAAGCAGAGAACAACAAAATTAAAATCAGGGAAACAGTACAAGAAATCAGTGAAACCCAAGGTTGATTCATTGGAAAGAAAAAACATTTAGTTAAACTCTAGTCAGACTATCAAAATTTAAAAAAAGAGAAGTCACAAATTAGTTATAAAGGAAATGAAAGAAGCATTGTCAAAACTATTGTCCTGGGTAAAAATGATGATGAAGTAATATTAGAAACAACCTTAATGCCCTCAAATTTGATGGCTTATATGAAATGGACCCATTCTTTGTAAGGCACAAACTACCAAAACTTATGAGAAATTGATAATCTGAGTAATCTCTTATCTATTAGAGATATTGAATCAGTAATTAGGAACATTCCAAATAAGAAAACATCATGCCTAGATAGTTTCGCTATTGAATTCTAACAAATACCTAAGGAAAAAAGTAATACCTTATTAACAATCTCTTCCAGAAAACAGAAGCAAAGAGAACGCTTTCTATCTCATTCTCTGAGATCAGCATTACCCAACATTACCCAACACCAAAGCCAGAAAATGACATTACAAGAAAAAAAACTAAAGACCATTATTTCTTAAAAATCTAAATGCAGAAATCCTTAAAAGTATTGCAAATAAAATTCAGTAATGTATTAAAACTATATAACATAGATGTTGGTTTTATTCTAGGTATGGACACCATTTGAATTAATCCACCACATCAATACGCTAAAGCAGAAAATTCAGATATACGTATGAATTAATACAACAAAGAGCCTTTGGTAATAGATTAGACCTGAGGAATCTGTATGAACTCATGTTTATGTAGTTGGTTACATATAGATACATTTATAGAAATGTTTATATGCACGGGTTTGTATATACAAATATATTTTCTTGCTCTTTCAGATGAAAGGACCTAGAAGCAACAATACCCTAGTAGAAATGTGCACACCTAATGTCCAGATCTTGGTTTCTAATACCATTCCCTGCTAAAAAGAACTAGGGCTCTGTGGAAAATGGTTGATTCTAGGAATGGGACAGCAAGTATGTAAGATGAGCCTGGAGCATCTTGTAGTACCATAAAAAAAGTAAGTGGGGGAAAAATGGCATTATCTCTAAGGGATACAGGACCAAATTGAAAGAGCTCCCAGTAGCCTACGTGAAAAAAATTTGAGGAACAAAATGAAGTGGTATTGTATTGTAACTCAAAGTATAATGTATATATACTCAAAGTAGAAAATAAATATCTACAGTTCATAATTATATAAATAAATGCATAAATTATTAATAGAGGAGATGATATAAATCTCCCTTGCAGAAGAATTCCAAATAATTTATGTAGATACTATGCCTTAAATTAAGGGAGCATAAATCCTCGCTCCTAAAGTGTGCGTTGTGCATAATGACTTTTTTTCCAAAGAGTAAAGTATGGAAAGGTAGGAAAAAAACAACTATATCAGCCTTGTGATGAAGATCAGTATTGACAGTTGTAACTAACAACTTACAGTGGTATGTATGCATATACATACAGTGTGATGAAAATGGCACTTCTGTGTTTTACAAAAGCTCGTAATCTCAATCTAATTATAAGAGAAACATCATAAAATGCCAAAATGAGCCTTTTACAAAGTAATTAGCTGTTACTCCTCAAAAATATCAAAGTCATGAGATAATAGAAAGTCTAAGAAACTATCCACAGCCAAGAGGATCCTAAGGAAGCATGCATAAATGTATGCCTGGAAAAGGAAAAGATTTTAGGTAAAAAATAAGAAATTCTGAAAATATGTATGGATTTCAGATAATATATCGATATTGGGTGATTAACTGTAGCAAATATATCTTGCTAATGTATTGTACCAATAATCTTTCCTGCTGTTACTACTCTTCATTCATGCCTTTGTTTCTGTAGGGTCTTACAGGCCCTAAAGAAGTTGTCCATACCTGTTTGTTGTTTATTAGCTGTGATACAGGGATATCACTTGTTCATCAAGCCCAGGTAGGAGGACATACAAGATTATCCACCTGTGATGCCATATGATTATGTTGAGCATAAAACATAAAGGGAAAGGAAATGTTCTGTTCACTATGTCTTTCAAGCTTAAATCTACATTAAAGTAAATGGCCTACATAAAAGGAGAAACTCCACTATTACCCTTAGGAAAAGTTCTTAATACCTCTTTCCTCTTGTCTTTAAGTACCTGAGAAGAGTCTACTTCCTAGATGCTGTGTATATCTTATCTACAGATTTGTCTCAAGGTTGTCCCAATATACTGTGATTATGGGTTTCTTGTGACACAGACAATTATTGTCATCTGTCTAAATAAGCCCAAATCTCCCTGAGAAACTGAACCATTGACCGAAAGCTGTGTTAACAATTAATGAAATTGGCCTGGCTTCTTCTCAGCTTGCTATTCTTCAGCTCCTAGCCTCCCCAACTACAAACCTTTCTTCAGAACACTTTCCTATATATGTTCAATTTTGCACTCAGAGGTTTCACTGCTGAAACAGGCCTATGACCTTAATTACACTCATATTCACAACAGTGAGGTTGTTGTAGAAACACCAGTGGGAAGACGTATAGTAATCTAGTGTATAGTTCACAAATCTTACATTGCTACCCCATCCTCTTTCTGCTGAAAAGTTTCACTGTATCTATCATATTGCTTTGGGTAAATGAGCAAATATCCTGTCATCTGAATGTGAGCCTCTAAATGGAGGGAAAGTCACAGATTTATCTCAACCTTAGGAGATTTGGAGGACTTTGGTAGAAGAGGAAAATACCCTAACTCTCTTATTTATGAGTGCCTTTGAACTTAAAATGGGTCTCATTTGCGTATATCTAGATAATATATATTTTTAAGGAATTTTCAAAGCAAGGCAGGGAAATGTAGCCTTGAAAATAATATAAAATATCTGTATTGCAAAATATTTTAAATATTAGTTGAATACAATGAGACATTTGTTAGGGACTGAGGAACCAGAAAATTGCAAGCATTTAAGAGAAACATCTCTTATTTTAAATTCACTTGCAGTTCCTGGTAACTGAAAGCTGCTAAAGAGAAAATAACAGGAGTAACAAAATACCTCATAAGTTTAATAGCTGTCCACTGATTGTAAATGTGAAGAGGACCTCTCCAAACACAAAGCTGAAATGTAGAGGAATCCTCTTTTATTAAAGCCCCTGACCTCCTGCCCATTAATGGGCAGCCTCTGAATACCACATATGTGGCAACGCTTTGTAATGTTATTTTGTAGAATTTTATTTCCACTTTCTGGAATCAAGTCTTTGTCCTCGCCCCAATTATGTTTACATTGTTTGTTTGTTTGTTCGTTTCTTAATCCCGAGTTCCTTTAGTCAGAATTATGCTGTTTTTCAGAAAAAACAAACTTTTAAAAAAATGATTGACAACACAAGATTGAATGATTTTCTCCCCGGAAGCACTGTCTACTCATTTCTTTTCCTTCCTGTAGGAGCCTGGGTTCTCAGATGTTAAAAGAGCAAATGTATTTTACAATGGCACTAAGCTGAGGTCAGAGTTTATTTTTGAAATTACTTTGTGACTCCCGCTGCATTTACAAAGGAACCTAGTTGAGTGTGCAGAGAAAATGGAGGGTCATATTCAATAAATTTGGAAATTTAGTACCCCTGACACCTGTTTCTAAAGACATATAATTGAAGTTAATATTTAATTGGCTCATACATAGATTATGTTTTGCTAAAACATGGCCTGTGTGTCTATAGGTAAGGATGAACAGCAGACTTGAGAAAAAGTACCAAGAGACTCACATTCTAGCTAAGAGTTATACACACAAAAATCAATGCTACCTATATTTCTTTTACCTGTGGATTTTCTGACTCCATCATCTAGAATGTAGGCTCCCTTTGGGCAGGGACGAGGTACATTCACCAGAACAATACATGAAACATTACAAATGCTCAAACATTATGTTGAAGGCATAATGGCAAGAAACCTGAAGGCATATATATATATATATATATATATATATATATATATGTCAGAGGACAAGATATATATGTATTATGGACTGGATTTTGTCCCCCCTAAAATTCATACGTTGAAGTCCTAACATCTAATATTTTGAAATGTGACAGTTTGGGAGATTAGGCCTTAAAAGAAAGGTAATCAGGGGTGCCTGGGTAGCTCAGTGAGTTAAGCCACTGCCTTCGGCTCAGGTCATGGTCTCAGGGTCCTGGGATCGAGCCCCGCATCGGGCTCTCCGCTTAGCGGGGAGCCTGCTTCTTCCTCTCTCTCTGCCTGCCTCTCTGCCTGTTTGTCACCTCTCTCTGTCAAATAAATAAATAAAATCTTTAAAAAAAAAAAAAGAAAGAAAGGTAATTAAAGGGCACCTGGGTGGTTCGTTGATTAAGTGGCTGACTCTTGATGTTGGCTCAGGTCATGATCTCAGGGTCTTGGAATTAATCCTGTCTTCAGCCGCCATGCTCAGTGTGGAGTCCACTTGAGTTCTCTCCCTCTCTCACTGCTCCTCACCCTGCTAGCATGCACATGTGTGCACTCTCTTTCTCTAAAATAAATAAAAAAGTAAAGTTAAATGAGATCATAAAGGTGAAGCCCTATTTTGATCTGACTGGTATCCTTCTAAGAAGAGGAGATTAGGATACAACCATGTATACACAGGAAAGAGAAAGTGGTGATCTGCAACCCAAGGAGGGAGGTCTCCGGAGAAACCATACCTGCTGGCACCTTAATCTTAGACTTCAAGCCTCCAGAATGATAGAAAAGCAATTTTCTGTTGTTTAATACACCCAGCCTATAGTATTTTGTTCAATGGAAGCCTTAGCAAATGAATACAATACTTAAGATGGCATTACTAGATAAAATACAGGGTGTCTAATTAAGTCTGAATTTTAGGTAGTGTTTTTTAAGTATGATGTTCCATGCAGTATTTGGGACATTCTTGTTCTACAAACAAAACAAAACAAAGAACTTTATATTAAATTCAAATTTAACTGGGTATCCTGTATTTTATTTGTTCAGTCTGGAAACCCAAACTTATGAAAGATGGAGAAGTTTTTACAGAGGAGGTGCCATTTGAATTAGATTGCAAAAGATAAAACATTATTTTGGTAGGGGTGGAAGAGGCTAGAGAAGTCAGTGTGAGCAGGCCCCAATGGAAGTTTTCACTATTTGCTTACTGTGTTTATACTGTAGCAGCTATCACAACCCATAGCCATTTAACTATTCAGAAATGGCAATTTAATTAAAAGTGGAAGATCTAATTGCCATTGATTACTCAGTGGTTTCTAAACCTGGGAGATTTTAAAAAAATATATCAATTTTTAGGACTCACCCAGACTAATGGGTCACTGATTTAAGATGACTAAAAACAGCTAATCAGTTCAGTGTAAAAATATCCTACACCCATAAACCAAACTGGGCAGGCCAGGATCTGTTCCATGGATAGTTTCTCTACAAGTGAACCTGAAACTTTGATAAACCCTCTTCTGAAGGGAAGGCTATACTATAATGTCTCCCTAGAACTCATCTCTGCATCTCTATATTATATAATATTGCATCATAAACTCTAACATTTTCTAAACAGGCTGAATTTATATTTTTGTGTGTGTGTGTGTGTGTATAAATATGGTCACATGTTTCCCCATAACCTAACGTTAAAATAATCACATAACACTATTTTGTTAGAGAGGTTAAAATAAATAAAGCATGAATTTTATTTATAAGCTTAAAACTTGTTCTTTGGTAGTAGAGGAACACTTCAGTCTTGATAATTAATGCCACATGCTATTGACACAGACCACTATTCAAAATAAATATTATGCAATGCAGTGTCTGTTCAACTACTGCTTACAGAATTTACTGAGTTTGGGAGACTATTTTTTAACTTATATATTAAAATTCAGGGAGGTCAGTTAATGAAAAGGAAAATGCCACTAACTGCTCTTGTTGGAAGATAAAGTAATTGGCCAGCAGTGATGAATATGTAAATATCTATGTCTGTTTTTCAAAGACACTGGGCTGATTCAGGGAAAAATTATGACTCAAAATCATGGAGGATAAGTAACAGCAGGAGTCACAAAATGAGACCAGGAAGAAGGGAATTAGGAAAGAAATCAAGTTGAGTGTAAGAGTTAGAGGGAGTCCACATAGTCAGAAACAAATGTAAAGACTGGACACTTCAGGGCCATTTATATTGGCCTGAAACTATCACTCAGACATACATTCTCTGGAACCAGACTCTGCAGGTGGCTGCTTAGTCTTACATGGATATGAGTATGGAGGAAATTTGTTTCTGTCTGCCCAATTCCCTTTCCCCCTTCCTCTAGAGAAGAACTATATTTACTGTCTTTGAAAGAGACTTCTTGTTTCAGATGAGACTGCTAGGGCTTCTGATCACAGTTTCATGCTACTTTGGCCAAAAAAATGAGTGGAGGAACTAGGCAAGTCAGAATAGACCAACTCTGTGGCCATACAGTAGCTCAGGGATGGCAAAGGATATATGCCAGGTCAATCAGACATCTCCTAGGAATCTTTCATACCGTCCCTGGGAGAAGGAAGTTATTTTTCCCTTGAATGGCAAGCTGTAAGGCTGTGACTTCAGAACGGTCAGTGACTGTGTTCCCTGTAATGTGCAGAGTACAGGTGATTGAGGCCAACACACCTGCAGAATATGGAAAGATAAGTATATATAGTCTGTATCATTCTCCCTCTCCCTCTGTCTGTGTCTTTCTCACAGTTGCTCACACACACACACACACACACACACACACAACCATTGGTGAGCCTTATTTGGTTGACCTTCCTGCTGGCTCTCCTTCCATTGTGTATGGTTGAGTGCATATGTGGTTTGGTAAATGGGCTAGCTAATTCCCCTTCTTGCTTGATGGGTTTTTGTTTGTTTCTGTCACTAATAACCAGAAAAGCCTTAACTGATTCTGAACATTACCTTTATTTTTTGTGGCCTTTAATTTATTTAAACTTTGCCACATGACATTCTAGTTGATTTAAAATTATTACAAGGAAGGAGAAGCTTCATGTTTATCTTGATGCTGTCCTTCTGTATTTGGAATCATTTTTCCTTGAGCTTCTACCTTTAGCTCTAGTAAAACAGAACATAATGTTGCAGGGTTCAGATGAGGAATGGATATTCAATGAACTGCAGATTGTTCTTTCTAAAACATTACCATGCACTACTGGGCCTGTCTGTTTGTGGTCTCTTAAGGATGCTTGGAATATTTCTATATTTGGATCATTTCTCAAGCTCCAGTTACTACTCTGAAATTTACTCTTTCCTCCTCTCTCGACTGAATTCTTTCTGGCTTTCAACACTTTCTTAAGGCTCTCATAGTAAGGAGTTCTTTGACTCAAGTCATTTCTGGTTGCTTAGCTTTGAAGGATATTATGTCCTTATACATCTTCAATTAAGTTGAACATACAACATTTTTCATAAACTGAGGAAAGGCTAAATTGTCTTTAGAACTACCTTCTAACTTTTTTTTCCCACAGAGATTAATGTGCACTTGAAATATAAGTGAAGATTTCATGGAGGAGGAATAATCCTCATGGACTATAGAAGATAGTAATCCAACATGATTAGAAGCTCTGACTTCTTGATTCTCTTTTGGAACGACAGAAGCAGTTGAAGTGGAAGGTTGAGAGATGGAATGAGGGAGAATATGAATTTATTTATAACTACTGTCTATATTCTACAAGAATTATAGGATGCCATACCTCCTTTGGTCTTAGCTCCTCATGAGTTTGATCCCTGGATGAAATGCTGCCTTTTAATCTTTAATTTGATTTAACTTTTTAAAGAATTTCTGCCTTTTGGGAATGCAATTAGACTTTCCAGGACATCTGTCTGTCAAGAAGGATAATGGCATTTTCAGTGCACATTCACCGAACAGGAATTCTTAATCTAAGGCAGCACCTTAGGGGTTCCCTGGAAACAACAGAAAGTCATGCTCATCTGGGCCTGGTAATTTAAGAGAAGTGGCCATCCAGCTGCAGTAGGAAACAGCTTCTCACACAGAAGTCAGCAATTATCTCTTAGCCCAGGTGACAGATGGTAGGAAAGCATTCTCTCCTAGACCCAGGAGCTTGGCTTCTACATCTGTGAAGGCATTTCTCATCAGGCTTCCTTGCATATTCATAATTTCACAGGCTTCAGTGTTATTGAGAGGACCAGATCTGTTCTGTCTCTGTCGGGCTTTGCTCCTCCGTTATTCCATGCATCTTCAATGTCCTTCCCCCAAGTTCCATTTAAATCGAACAAATAGAGTAGAATGAAACATATACATACACATATACACATATATACACACGTGTGTGTGTGTGTCTGTGTGTGTGTATACACACATTTATACTTACACTTAATTTTAGAGGAATAATCTAATAAAGAAAATCCTATAAATTTACAAAAAACAAAACAAGCATATAATTAAGCAGTCAAACACAACTTTCACTTACCTGGCCTCTGGATATAGAGGTGTAATACTCCATTCGTATTATTTTCACACTGGTCTTTCTCACTAAACTCTTAAGTTCCTTGAAGCCATGGACTTTTTTTTAATTAACATGGTCATTCTGAACAGCCGTTTAATATATGCTTGCCACTTGCCAAATAAATGAATAAATTAACCAATTAATAGATTAATTGGTTAGGAATAGAGTACTGCCATGCTCCAAAGAGACAGAGTCTCATGGCTGAAAGAAAAGGGAGTGTTTTTATTAGGATCCCCATATCCTTGAAAGTAGAAGGTAATGTTGAGACAAATTCTGTGTTATTTCAGTGGAAACAATTCATTAGCGCCAGAGGTATCTGTTACCCCAGCCCAAATATTTGCCCGCATCCCAGGTTCTATTCTGACCCAAGACCTGGAGAAGTTTTTTCCACATGTCAGCACCTGTTCCCATCCACCCCTTTGCAAGCTCCTAATCTCACAGCATTTTATCTTAACTCCAAGGCTTTTGCTACTTAGTTGGGAGTCCTGTTTGGAATTATCTGGACTTAACCCCCTATCCAAGGCTACATTTTTACTTTGTTTGTATATTAAGACTGCCTCGTGCCAATGAATTTCTAAGACCTTGGCTGTATAGTTGAACCCACAATCTTTGACTACTGCATATAATATAATAGGAAGTCCTATATACATACACTGTATTACATCAATATTATTTTTTAGGGGATGCATGAAAATTAAATATAATTCTATTTATTAAATATATTCTTTCTACTAGCAAAGATTTATTTATAAAATAGCATACGAGTTCCATGTGACAGTATCAGTTTTCATAGAAGCCTCTTGACATCAAAAGACTAAAGTGACTTGGGAGTTTGGCATTTGTGTACAGTGTCACAGGGATACACAGCTTGTCATAACTCAGAAGATTCATGTTTGGCAGCTTTATGTTGGGCGTAATTTTGAGGTACATAGACCACTAGTGCTTTATTTGCATTTCCTTTTTGGTTAAACGTACTGTCTTTTTTTCCCCCAAATATTTGAAATACTTATCAATGAGGGGGGAAAAAAAAACTTAATATCTTATGCAAAACCTCATGAAACACGTTGTTTGGTACCTAAGTGGTGGACCTTCATGAAGTATTGTTCAAGCATACCCAGCCCCTCTGGCTTAATGGAAATATGACGATAAATTACTGATATTTGGTAGTTTCTATCCCCTGAATTGTTTTGTCTGGTGAATGAGAGATTGTGCCGTGTTCTATTACATACTAACATAATAAATTATTGTTTCAATGCTACATCCACTATGTGTCTTTTGAAGACAACATGACACTTAGGCATTTATAAGTAGTTACCAATGTCAGTGACTTGGCTAACCCTGCAACAGATGGGTGGATACCATAAAGCAAAGCTAAGGTGGTAAATTCCCAGGCAGTGATGAATTTATCTTAAATTGCTCCCCCTCCAGCAGCTGGAAAGTGTGTTTTGCTATAGATTGTAAGAAGCATCCTTAGTTTAAAAAAAGTGTTACAGTGTAAAAAATAAAAGCAGAAGTAGGTGTCATAGATTCAAAGAAATGATAGATCAAGGAAATGTTCACATTATTAATATTAACCTAAGTGTCTCCAAATTCTCCTAGTCTATGCCTATTAATTGGGAAATTTTGGTATGTATAAGAAGAAGATACCAAATCTGTCCCTCAGAATTGCCTCATTTATTTCTGGAAACACCTATGCATATTTATGCTCAGAAATTCAATTACTCATATACTTCTTCTCCCATAATTGCCTATGGCTTTCTTTCTGGCTGTTCCATTATGCATAGCTGCGTCAACCACTGGGCCCATGGTTCAGTGCCACAGTTACTACTACACCTTACAGCTCCTCAAGGGAATGGAGTGAGAACCCACCTTATCTTTGTATCTCCAGTCTTGAGTATCAAAAACCCTATTATTAATACAGTTATTTCAGTTTTTTTTAAATTTTTTATTTTTTATAAACATATATTTTTATCCCCAGGGGTACAGGTCTGTGAATTGCCAGGTTTACACACTTCACAGTACTCACCAAAGCACATACCCTCCCCAATGTCCATAACCCCACCCCCCTTCTCCCAACCCCACTCCCCCGAGCAACCCTCAGTTTGTTTTGTGAGATTAAGAGTCACTTATGGTTTGTCTCCCTCCCAGTCCCATCTTGTTTCATTTATACTTCTCCTACCCATTTAAGCCCCCATGTTGCATAACCACTTCCTCATATCAGGGAGATCATATGGTAGTTGTCTTTCTCTGCTTGACTTATTTTGCTAAGCATGATACGCTCTAGTTCCATCTATGTTGTCGCAAATGGTAAGATTTCATTTCTTTTGATGGCTGCATAGTATTCCATTGTGTATATATACCACATCTTCTTGATCCATTCATCTGTTGATGGACATCTAGGTTCTTTCCATAGTTTGGCTATTGTGGACATTGCTGCTATAAACATTCGGGTGCACATGCCCCTTCGGATCACTACGTTTGTATCTTTAGGGTAAATACCCAGTAGTGCAATTGCTGGGTCATAGGGCAGTTCTATTTTTAACATTTTGAGGAACCTCCATGCTGTTTTCCAGAGTGGTTGCACCAGTTTGCATTCCCACCATCAGTGTAGGAGGGTTCCCCTTTCTCCGCATCCTCGCCAGCATCTGTCATTTCCTGACTTGTTGATTTTAGCCATTCTGACTGGTGTGAGGTGATAGCTCATTGTGGTTTTGATTTGTATTTCCCTGATGCCGAGTGATATGGAGCACTTTTTCATGTGTCTGTTGGCCATCTGGATGTCTTCTTTGCAGAAATGTCTGTTCATGTCCTCTGCCCATTTCTTGATTGGATTATTTGTTCTTTGGGTGTTGAGTTTGCTAAGTTCCAAATCGGCAAAGAAGTCAAGTTATTTCAGTTTTTATCTGCCTATAACTTATCCCTCTACAAGAATTGAGATTTAGTCCCAAGGATTGGACCATGAATATAGACAAAATGTTTTCCTCTGTCCTTAAATCTAACAACCTGGATCTCAGATTATTCTTTTACGAGAAGGAAGTGGTCTTCTACTCTGTGCCCTCCCTCCCCTATCACTTCATATAGTTAGATGCCTGGGGCAGGACGTTCTGGTGCTCATCAACAGACTAGATGATCATTATGTGTGAATATTTATTGAGAGCCTACCTGGTACAGCTGCTTAGGACTTCCAACACAGTGTGAAAAATTCCTACAAGCCAATCAACGTACTGAAACACAAGTTCAAGAAACAGTTTTGGTATCATGAAGGTGAAGAATGTTGTGCTTTGGGAGAAAGTAATAAAAGAAATTTGTTTCATATGGAATTAGGGTAGTAATCAAAAGCAAAAGCATGGGTGAGAAAGTGATCTTCATGCAGAGACCCATGAGCTGAGTAGTAGTCAGGCAGATAGAGGAACAAGGTTTGTTTTAGGCGGAGATCATCAGAGGAAAATTCTCTGGGCTGGAAATGAATGTGGCATTTTCAAGAAGTGAAAGACTCTGGCTAAAGCTTTTGGAGCAAAGGTGAGGGTGATAGTAATTTAGGTTAAAGAAGAATTTTTGATCTTGAAGGCCATATTCTATGTATTCTAATTTGTGTGGATAATATTGAACACATTCTGCTTGATCAGATTTACTCTAAAAATGATAATCCTCAGAAAGTTGGCAAGACTTTTGTCAAGATCTTTTATTTGTGTGTCTTCTCTATTTTCTGCTTCAGTACTCAAGTCTCAGAAAGGTACTTTTATGAATGAGACCCAGAAGACACAAAAGATAATCTAGAAAAGCTCGCTTTGTGAACCCAGATTAAACCATGCAGTCTTTGACTAGAAGCTTCTTAAGTGAATGTGTATTCAAGTTTGATTTGGTCTGAGAATTTTTCTTTGAAATCATGAATATGTTATTGGTAAGTGTGAGCATGCCTTTGAATATCCTAAAAGAGAGCAACATGAACAAACACAATATTATATTTTATGTTTCATGTGTACTTGAGGAATAGGGAACTAGTAAAGTAACTAGATGAATTATTTCAGGAGGGCTTCAAATGATCTAGTCTGGACTGACCTGTCTTGGGTGGAAGATACTGCACAGTTAGCTGATCAGTGAGTCTGAGTGTTAAGTTTCAGCTGAACTCCCAGCTTTTCGGATACATATTGTAAGCTACTGGGAGAATATGTGAGGACTGCCTGACTTCGGTATATCAAGGCTAATGTGTACTTAATCAGAGAAGGACCTTGTGCCTCCAAACATCCATTTGCCAAGGTGAGGTATCAACCTTTCACTGCTCAGCCCTCAGTGACCCCACCTGTGAACTCAGTGTCCTCATTTTTCTGATTTTATAAAATTCTAAGGCAAGGATTCCGTTCATACTTTGAACCCTAATTTTTTATTAAAATTTACTTCTTTCTTATTATCATAGCATAAATCTAACTACTTCATAGTTTATTAGCCTTTACTAACTTTTTTTTAAAAGAAAGCTCATCTTGAGTCAAGATATAAAGAAATACAAATACCTAGGTACAATATAGTTTTGTTTTTTTTTTTTTTTTCATTGAACTTCACTGGTTTCTAATAACTTTTCAACTTAACCTTGATTTTCTTTCCAATGCTAAGGAGAAAAAACACCTTCAACTACTTTTTCATGAGGACAATTATTCAGGATCTCTTAGTAACATGCTGCTGTAAGAAGAACATGAAGAGAGTTAAATAGGCACTCACACTGACCTTGAGTAGTTTATGATCTAAGTAGAACATTATGATGCAGAAATATATCTTCAGGGAACGCATTAGAGACCTTACATTACTTATGTGTTTAAATTATGTGCAAGCAAAAAGGTAAGGGAATTTAATTCACTGATGAAGAAGGGAAGAACTTCAGTTTGAGGGAAAGTATCAAAGATTAGCTATGAGCTTGGAAAGACTATTTGAAGTATAAACTGCTTTAGAAGTATCTTTCTAGAAAGAAAAGCATTTCAGTGAATTGGAACTAGAAATTTCAAGCAGAAGGATTTATCTTAGGAGAACTCTTGGTGGCAGATATCAGATATGTGAATGATGTTGTCTGTGAATATATTTGCCTGTAAAACATGTCAGGTTGGATGATAAAGTGTGCATGTTTTAAATGTTAATAGAAAATAAGTAATGAACTTGAAGTAAATGTTACAGAATATATAGAAAATGGATCAATGTAGAAAATAGGGAGGGGCCATTAAGCAGTACAATAAAAGTGTATTTGGAGAGATTTATTGGAATGTGTAAATTTGGGTCAGGTAATAGAGAACCATAGATACTAAGAACAGGTCAGCATAACTGTCTTATTTTTAAGTAAAAAATCTGGAAAGGAGAGTATGTCATGTGAGCTATTTCCTTTTTCTGGTCTATAAGCCAATCTGCCTATAAGCCCTCCTTATCTTCAACTTCCTTTCTGTCCTCAGTGCTCCCCTTTCCCTTCCATGTAGTGTGCTTTTTTCATGTTGATTTAACATTCCCATGTTCTGAATTACAGAACATAACCTGGCTTGTATCTTGTTTCTAATACTGTTGTAACTCAGCCAGTGACAATCATAAACTAATACCCTATAGATTCGCCCAAACCACACTGGGTGAAAGAGCTAAGGGCAAGCCTCTGTTTTCACACTAATTGGTTTAGTTATATTCAGAGGAAGATTCTTTGTGATTTGTTTCTGAAATTCCTACAGCTTACCCAGATCACCTAAACCTAAAGAACAAACATACATTCAAATGCAATTTCCAGTTTTTCACATTACATAAATTATGTTTCTCTTTTGAAGCTCAGATCAACCCTTCCTCTTGTATAAAGCTTCATTTGAGTATTTTATCTGACAACCGTAAATCCCTCCTCCAAATTCCTGAGTTTATTCTGCTCAAAACTTTGAGTTATATTCTGCTCAACAAATAGGTTGCCTGAGCCGTTAGAGGGGTTACTCAGCCTTAATCTTTTCTATCTCTTCCTTAACTATGGCTTACACATGAGAAGGATATCGTTAATATGTTAATAGTAAGACTTCATTCAGATTCATGAGCTCTCTATCCCAGTTTTTAGTAATTAGAATCATCTTGACGTGGGTCCTGAACCACAACAGTCTATGGATAAAGTACTGTTCACATCTTTGCTCCAACCCACTACCATTTAGAAAAATCACACCAAATTCTCCGTCTTGTGCAAAAAGCTGACAAATTCTGTAACTTCTTCCCTGTTTCACTCATTTAAGGAAAAAAGACAGACTAAGAAATGAAATTCTTTGAACTTCCTCCAAGAAAAATCCCACTTAAATCCTCCATATTACTAACCAAACTCCAAACCTGGAAGGCTTAGTTTTGCCTTGAAACTTCAAATCCACATGTTCCTGAATAGTTTGAACTTGACAAGTAATATCTTTTACCATTTCTTATTTTTGGCAACTCCTGATCCTGTTGAGGTTGTAGGGAATATTATGGGGGCAGGACTGAGGAAGGAGATGGGGTGAGTGCTGTGTGTGTTGGGAAGGAGTTCAGATTTCTCAAATACTCTACAACTTCAGATTTCCCTTAGAAAGAAAGTGAATGAATGGTTGAACAGGGAAAATGATTGGTGTACTCTACCAAAAATAAAACTGTTACTAATATTTTATCAACTTTCTCTTAACTGGGGCTGTTTTATTCCCCTTATGGAACATCTTTAGAAAATGGGTAGCCCCCAACCAGTTTCCACCTCCAATCATTGCATTTTAGGCTCTCTTTCCCATAATGTGGCACTGAATGTCTTATTATTCTAATGTGGGCAATAATACATCTAAATTATTTAAACCTAATAAAGGAGTTAAAAGGAAATACAAGTAAGAATGCAAAGTTTTCTGGAGAAAATAAGAGCAAAATTATATTATTTTTGTTTATGAAATGATCGGTACTGTTGATTCCATTAAAAGCAGATTCTATCATTTTAAAATGTTGGCTTATGCTATAATATTATCTTCCTACCTCTACCATCTCCTCTCAGAATTTTGAAGAAGAGTAAAGGTGCCATTTACAGAAATGATAATGAACATTGTGCCTATCTTCCCCTTCAACCTACATATGGAGAAAGAGGCAGAATCACTCTGAAGGTTTACTCATGACAGGAAAAGAGACATATAAGTTTGATGACAAAGTAATTTCAAGAAATTAACTTTGGTTAATTTATCTGACCTTGCTTTAAGAGGTACAGGTGTGCTGAGTCCACAGAGAGTTGCAGCCAAGCAGTGCCTTGACGACTGACTCTAGCAAATGCAGTTATTTACTGTGGTTGTTCTTTTTTCTATACATAGGATGATGTTTCCCCCTTTGCTACTTCTCTTACAACATAGGTATGTTGTTTGCCTAGAGATATCTATTTTTCCCTTTTTTCCTTTGCTAGCAGGAAAACTAAATGACTAGAACAAATTCAACCATGGACTTTCCCAGCCACTGAACTCATAATAGTTTACTAGTCCAAGTGTCATGCACTGGTGTGAAAACTTCAAGGAATAAATATTGAAATATTAAAAGTAGAATGACCTCTACTATATAACCTCATCTTCTGTTAAGAGTTGTTACACCATGTTACTGAGCAAGGCCTGCATAGGGTCTTTCCTTATTTTATCACCTTCTGTGGAAAGAATTTTTCCCTCCAACGGTAATCACTGACCATAGTTTCTAATCACCTGTATTCTTATTACCATTCTAAATCCCTTTGTTGACATTTTGTATTGGTAACATTTAATTATCTATTTAATCTAACATTTAACTATCTCGGTCTTCGCTGAGAGCTGACTATATGCTAAGCACTGGGAAAGACCCTAGAAATAAAATGATGGGCAAAATCCAATCTTATTCCTACCTGCATGGTGCTTGCAGTTAAGTTTGGGAGAAAGAAATAATTTAATCACACAAACTGTATCTGAATTTAGTGTTTCAACAAATGAATGGTATAATCAAAATACTACATTTCATCAATGTATAATGTGTTTTGAAGGATGAAGTGATAATTAAACAGAACCTAGAGTAAATGATATCTATGGAATTCAGGTTAGGGTGGAAGAGAAGTACAAAATGTTTCAGGCAGAGTAGGATAGCTAAATTTTTCAAATAAAAATATAGGATGTACTTCTGCTTTGGTAAAGATATGGTAGACATAACTTTCCCTATTCTTCCTGCTAAACACATCTAAAAACCTTGATCATTACATATAAAACAAATATAAGGAGACTCTGAAAGGTAAAGAGAAGAAGATAGACTCGATAGGGACCTTACAACTAGAAGAACAATGTGGTGGTGAATTCCCTGGGCTTGTTTTTTATCTAATATATTCTATATTTAGAGCTAAACAATGAGAAATCTGGGAAATTACAACAGCACAAACAAAAAATGCCTCAAGAAACGCCTACTCTCTCTGGCCAAAAGTTCAGGGAGGGGACAATAGGAAGGGATATAATCTTTAGAAAGTGATTGCTCTTCTGTAGCCAAACACTGCAGAAATATTTGTGGTTCCATTCCCACTCATTCTAGTGAGAGAAAGCTGAGTGGGAGCCTAGATTTCTACTTGACTTCTTATTAAGAGGGGCTGTAATGGGGTACTTTAACATCTTTACCAAGGTAGGGATGGCCAAATATGGATCTGGGATTTCCATCTCTGAGGACTGGTAATAAGCTCACACCTTACCCCATTGTTCCATGTTATCAGTAGAAATGATGTGGGAACCCTGGGCCTTTACCCCAACCCACCAGTAACAAAGCACACCTCCTACTGAGGTTGTGTCAGGTCTGAGGTCTATTAGAGAGTCAGGGCTTCCACCATATCATCTACCATTATAAAGACCACTCCTCACTATAGTGTCAGTAGAGATCATGTAGGAAGTAAAAATTACCATCCCTATCCAGCAGTAATAAGGAGTCACTCCTTCCCTCCTCCATGTACATTTGATAGAAATGAAGAGAGAGTGATAAATTTGGACTTTTGTCTGTATCTGGAAGTAAGAAGATAACAGCTCTTCTTCCCTTCCTTGCTGGTACAGTGTCACAGGAAGTCAGCTAAAACAAGAACAACAAAAATTTTCAATATCCTGAGTCTCATTAAAAAAAAAAAAAAGAATGACCAAGTTTCATTTGAAAATTATTGTCATACTAAGAACCAGGAAGATCTCAAAGTGAATGGAAAAAAGACAATCAATAGATGCAAACACTTAAGAAGACGGAGTTAGAGTTACGTAAAAAGATTTTAAAACAGCTATAATAAAAAGGCTTTAATGAGTAATTATGAACATACTTGAAACAAATGGAAAAATGGAACACCTCAGTAAAAAATGATTCATCAAAAAAATAGAAAATATGAGGAATAATCAAATGGAAATTTTAGAATTGAATACAACTGATGTGTAATGCTCAGTGAATGAACAGAGATTTTAGAATTGACTATAATAACTGATGGGTATGCTCAGTGAATGGGCTTAACAGCAAAGCACAGAAGATGGGGGCAAAAATAACAAGCTGGAAGATAAATAATAAAAATGGAATGACAAAGAAACCCATGCCAAGACATGTCATTATTAAACTGAAAACTAAGGGGGAGGGGACTTAAAAGCACCCAGATAAAAATGACACCTTACCCATGAGTAAAAACAATTGAAATGGTTGCATTTCTCTTATCAGGGAACCAAGAACCAAGAAGAAACTGTCTACTCTGGATACTCTATCCAGCAAAATGTCCTTCAGGAATGAAGGGAAATTCAAGATAAATGAAGGAAAACCAAGAAAACTGATTGCAGTGGACATACTCTAAGAGAATAAAGGAAGTTCTCTAGGGGCACCTGGGTAGCTTAGTGGGTTAAAGCCTCTGCCTTCGGCTCAGGTCATGATTCCAAGGTCCTGTGATTGAGCCCCGAATCGGGCTCTCTGCTTAGCAGGGCGTATGCTTCCTCCTCCTCTCTCTCTCTGCTTGCCTCTGCCTACTTGTGGTCTCTGTCTGTCAGATAAATAAAAATCTTAAAAAAAAAGAAAAAGAAAAAGAAAAGGAAGTTCTCTAGAGAAGAAACAAAACAAGGAGCATTTGAACCTCTGGGATGAAGAAGGATCATGATAAGGAAATATATGGGTGAAGTCAATAAGCTTTCTTTCTCCTCTTGAGGTTTCTGAATTGTGTTTGATAGTCGAAGCAAACAACAACAAAAACTGCTGAATGCTGTAGATGTTCTGAATGTATGTGGAGGAAATATTTAAGGCTGTAAAAACAGTGAAAGATTAGGAGGGATAAATGGGGTAATATTTCTATTCTCTATCAAACTGGGAAAATAACGCCAAAAGACTATTAAGTTACATTTATGTAACTTAATATCTAGAGCAAACCTAAGACTGACTCAAAGAGATACACTCAAAATCACTATAAAGTGGAATTTAGATGTTTAAGTAACTTACAGAAAAGGCAGGACAAAATAAATCAGATAACAATAAACAGAGGACAAACACAAAAATATAATGCCAGACTGCATAAAATTATATTAAATGTAAATGAATTAAATACATTAAGTAAAAGATAGAGATTGGCAGAGTCAATTAAAAATATCCAACTGTATGCTGTCTACACAAAAATCACTTCAAATATAATGAGATAGGCAGATTAAAAATAGAAGAATGGACAAATATATTAAAAAAAAGTTAAAAAATCAGACGTGGCAATTTTCCTATCAGATAAAACAGAATTTGAAGCAAGTAAATTATCCAGAGAGAGAGGCACATCATATAATGATAAGAGGTCAGTCTAGGAAGAAAGTATATCAATTCTAACTTTGTATGCACCAAACAACAGAGATGCCAAATATGTGAAAGAGAAACTGATACAACTAGAAAAAGAAATAGACATACTGATAATTATACTTGGAGATCTCAACAATTCTTTTTGAGCAAGTGATAAAATGACTAGACATAAAATGAGTAAAGATATAGAAGAACTCAATATTAGCATTAACCACAGGATCTATTTGACATTTATAGACTATGCAACAACAGAAGAATACATATTCAAGTGTCCATGGAATATATATCAAGACAGAGTATATCTTGGGTCACAAAAAAAAACTCAAAAAAGGTTAAAAAATGTTTTCTGATTACAGTGAAATCAAAGTGGAAATTAATAAGAAGAAGATAACTGAAAATCTCCAAACACTCATAAACAACATAGCCTGTGGGTCACAGAAATCTCAGGGTAAATTTAAAAAAAATGAATTGAATGAAAATGAAAGTACCTATCCAAATTTGTAGAATATAACCAAAGCATTCCTGTGAGGAAAATTTAGAAGGCTAAATGCATACATTGGGAAAGAGGGAAAGTATCCAGTCAATAACTTAAGCACCCAGCTCAGGAATTTAGAAAAAGAAGAACAAACACAAAGCAAGGAAAATTAATAAATATAAGGGTTAAAGTGTATGAAAACAAAAATAATAAAGAAAACCAATGAAACGCTTGTTTGGAAAAAAAAAAATCTATAAAATTGACACCTCTAGCAAGACTGACAAAGAACAAAGAGAAGATACAAATTATCGGTGTTGGGAATGGACTGATGTATCATTACTGATTCTGCAGACATCAAGAAGATAAAAGGGAAAACTACAAACAACTCTACATATTTACATTAGGCAACTTAAACAAGGAGACATTAACTTTGAAAAACAAACTACCAGCGGTTCCATGGTGTAATGGTGAGCACTCTGGACTCTGAAAAACAAACTACCACAACTCATCCAATATGTAATAGATCACTTGAATGACCCTACGCCTACTATTGAATTTGACTTCATAATTTTACAAGTTCCCAAAAAGAACTCCCCTGCCCCATATGGTTTTACTGGAGAATTCTACCAAATGTGTAAGGATGAAATGATAGGAACTTTCTAGTATCTCTTTCAGAAAATAGGAGAAGGAATACTTCCTAAATCAGTCTATGAGGCCAGCATTACTCTGACACAAAAACTAGATAATGATATTGGAGAAAACTATAGACTAGTATCTCTCATGAACATGGATGCAAAAATCCTCAAAAGCATATTAGCAAATTAAACCCAACAGTGTGTAAAAATAATTATCCACCATGACCAAGTGGAATTTATACCATGGGTACAAGGCTGGTTCAGTGTTCAAAAATAAATAAATGTAATCCACAGATTTGACAGGCTAAAGAAAAATATTCATGGTCATATCAATTGATGCATGAAAAACACTTGACAATGTTCAACATCCATTTTTGATAAAAATTCACTAAAGAGTAGGAATGGAGAGGAATTTCCATAGGTTGATAAAGAACATTTACAGGATATCTATAGATAACATTATAATTACAGGTAAAATATTGAAAACTTCCTACAATCAGAAATAAGGCAAGTATATCTACTCTTACCATTCTTATTTAACTTAATGCTGGAAGTTTTAGGCAGCGAAATAAGGAAAACAAATGTGTTTAAAAAAAGACAAAAAAAGAATAAAACTGTCCATATATACATACAACATGATTATATAGAAAATGTTAAGGATTTTTAAAAACATAAAGAAAAAGAAGGGGCTGCCTGGGTGGCTCAGTCAGTTGAGTGTCTGATTTCAGCTCAGGTCATGATCTCAGGGTTGTGGGATTGAGCCTCGTGTTTGGCTCCACACTCCTTGTCCCTGCCCTCATCCTTCTCCCCCTGCTGTCTCTATCTGTCTCTGTCCCTCATATTAAAAAAAAAAAATCTTTAAAAGATATAAATATATATATATATAAAATTTAAAAAAGAAAGCAACAGAAAAAAAAGATAATCCTATAATTATTAAAATGAGTTCAACAAGGTCACAGGATATAAGAAGCATACAAAAATCAATTTCTAGGCAGAAATATAAATTTCTGCCTGCAAAAATTACAAATATAATGCCATTTCTAATTTTTCAAAAATGAATTTCTTGTAGTGCCTGGGTGGCTCAGTGAGTTGAGTGTCCAGCTCTTGACTTTTGGATCAAGTGATGATCTCAGGGTCCTGAGATTGAGTTCTGTACTGAGTTCCATCCTCAGCAGGAAGTCTGCTTGGGATTCTCTCCCTCTCCTCTCTGTCCCTCCTTCTGCTTGCTGTTTCTGAAATAAATCATTAAATCTTTAAAAATATGAATTTCCCAATATAAATCTAACAAAATGTGTACAGAACTCTTATGCTGAAAACTATACAGTGTTGATGAAATGAATCAAAGATCCAAATAAATAGGGAGATGTGCTGTGTTCATAGATTGGAAGACTCAACATAGTAAAGATTTCAGATCTTCTAAAATAGATACAAAGGTTTAACAAAATAGCTATCAAAACTCTAGCAAGATTTTTTCTTTTTATAGATATCCACAAGATTAGTCTAAATTTCCTATGGAATGGCCAAAAAACTAGTTAGTTATTCTATTAACAGAATAGTTAAAGATTTTTGATAAAGAAGTACGAAGTAGGAGGAATAGATTTACTCATGGATAAGAATTACATAGCTACAGTAATCAATAGTGTGTGTTATTGAAGCAATAAACATAGCAAAGCAGTCAAATAAAGGAAAAATGGTATGGAGAAATTAGGTATCCATATGCAAAAAATTAGTAAACCTTAATATAGGTTTTATGCTTAACTGAAAATGACTCATAGACCTAAATGTAAATTGTAGAACTATTAAAATTTAGGAAAAAATAAGAAAGCATCTTCAGGATCTAGTGATAGGCAAAGAATTCTTAGACTTGACACTAAAAACATATACCATAAAAAATGATAAATTTGAGTTCATCAAAACTGAAATCCTTTGTTCCTATTAATTAGGATCTTTCACAGAACAAAGGGTCTTAATTAATAAGATAAAAAGATGGGATTGTAGATTGGAGAAAATATTTGTAAGCCAAATAATCTAACAAAAAACTAGTATTTGGAAAAAAAAACAAAAAAAAAACTAGTATTTGGAATATATAAAGACCCCTCAAAATTCAACAGTGAATAAATACTCCAATCATAAAATGGACAGATAAACAGATATTTCATCATCAAAGAGGGCATGAAGATGGCAAATGAGCACATGAAAAGAATTTCAGCCACATTGGTATAAGGAAGTGCAAATGAAAACTCCCATGAGATAACACAACATACCTGTTAGAATGGCAACAATAAATTAAAAAAAAAAATTGTGTCAATACCAAATGCTAGAGAATATGCAGAGACACTTGGTCATTCATACATTCACTGATGAGAATGCAAAATGGTTCAGCTGCTCTGATAAACAATCTGATAATTTCTAAAAAACAAACACTATCATAAGCCAAAGCAAGTGCAGTTGCACTCATGAAAATTTATCTGAGAGAAATGAATATTTCCATACAAAAACTCATGCACAAATATTTATAACACCTTTTTGTTTAATGGCCTAAAAGTGAAAAGAACTCTATGTCCTTCAAGGAAAGAATGGTTAAACAGTGATATATACATATTATGGAGTACTATTCAACAATGAAAAGTAATGTAATACTCTTATACACAGCAACCTGAATGAATCTTCCAAGGATTATGCTGTGTAAAAAAAGCCAGTTGCAAAAAATTAAATGCTGTATTATTCCATTTATTTAACATTCATGAAATGACATAATAATAGAAGAACAAGTGATTGGCTTTTATGAATTAAGGAGGGTGGAAGGAAAGTTGGTGTGACTATAGGAAGGAAACAAATGGATGTGCGTAGTGATTCAAATATTCTGTATCTTGATTTCACAGTTAATATCCTGGTTGTGATATTATAATAATTTTGCAGGATGTTATCATTGGAGGAAACTGAGTAAAAAGCACAAGGGATCTTGCTGTATCATATCTTACATTTTCCACTGTACCTAAAGTTGTCTTAAAATGTCTAATTAAAAATACGGGTTTCCAATTAAATCTGAAAGTTTTATGGGACATACTTTTATTATTATTTTTTATTTTTACAAGATTTTTATTTCTTTGAGAGAGAGGGTGACAGAGAAAGAGAATGAGCATGGAGAGTGGCAGAGGGAGAGGGAGAAGCAGACTCCCACTGAGCAGGGAGCCCGATGTGGGGCTCGATTCCGGGACCCAGGATCAGGACCTGAGCTGAAGGCAGACACTTAAATGACTGTGCCACCCAGGCGCCCCAGGATGTACTTTTAATAAAAGTAATTATTGTTTATCTGAAATTCAGATTTAACTAGGAACTCTGCATTTTCTCTGGCATCCTTAGGGCAGAAGAAATCTATGCAGTGTTTAAGTGGCATGGAGACCATGGTTTGTTAAATGAAAATGTGAACATGTCCAGGATACAACAGACAAATAGGATGTGTTTAGCTGAGTTGTTTAGTCTCACCCAAACACTTTGTTGAGACTATAGTATGTGAGTCAGATCACATACCTGATAAATATTCCTTTTGTGAAAATTTTTTGCAGAAAAGGGGAATACCCATGTATGCTTATGCAAAAGCACCATTTCTTTTCAAATTATTATATATATTTATATCATATTGTATATATTATATATATTTATATATTCTATACATTTATATTATAGTATGTATAATTTAATTTTAATATTAAATTACTAAATTATTTCATGTATTGACTTCTTGGTCTTCCTTTTCTCTTTCTCTGTCATTTTTGATCTTGCTTTCTTTCTAATTCTCTAAAGCACCATTCTGTGTGCCAGCAAAACTTAGAATTGAAATAAACGCTGGATTTAAAAAATAATAATTTCTGTTTTATTCCAGCTTCTGCCTTATGAATTATATATTCCTGCTTTAATATTCCAAGACTTTTCTCTTTCCCCAATTATTTGTAAACACCCCTTTCAGAACTTTAGCTTGACCCTAAGCGTTCTGGAAGAGGAGTCATGTAAACATTTTCTAGCTGTTTGCACAAAGGTCCCTCCTGATCACAAAACTATCCCTGTGGTCTGGGGATTCTAGAGAGGTATCCTTCAGGGTTGCCAGCTCCTTGAAAGCCCCACAGAACTGGCTTTTACTTTGATAAATGGACCAGGTTCTGCTTCTGGATAGAACACTAAGGCACATGTGGGAATGCAGAGGCATCTTCAGCTGCTATTCATGTTGGAAGTGGCTGGAGTGTTCCTGCCCTCCCAGAAGTACAAAGCACAAAATGTCATATAGACATCATCAAGAATAAGACCTTGGTTTATCAGTTATCTTTGGCATTACCGAGTCTTCTGGGTATTGTGTGCATTGGGTATCTCTCCTATCTATTCAGCTGGGCCTTCCCTTTGTAAGAGCAACTTTCTTTTATCTGAGCTATTGCTTGCCTAAAATTTTCATAATAAAGTTGAATCAAAATGAACAATCTAGAAGAATATAGAATGGTAGTGCATTGTACCTTCTCATACATGAGTGACACAAATAAGTGGGCGATAACATAGTGTACATTTTTATAAAGCTGTACAAAGGAGCCTCATAGAACTTTTGAAGTAGGGGACCAGTGAGAGTTTTGAACAATTTGTGCTGTTATGTACCAATAGCTATTTTGGAAAATGTGTAGTGGGATGACCAAAAGTCTTTGTCTGTAGCACATGTCCACAAATAAAATGAAGAGAAACATGTTTCTCCCTTCACTTTTGCCAGCTGGCCACAAGGAATAAATCTTCTATCCTTATTATCTCTTGTATTGACCTTTTGGAGTATATTTTTAACTGAGTTGAAAAGGCTTTACCTAGGAATAACAATTTTTTTAATCAACCTAAAACTTCTGCATTAATTTATTATCTAGCAGGCAGAAGGCATCGATGGTAAAGAACTTGATGAATGAAAATTGGGTACAGTTCTGAAAATTGGTCAGGACAGCCAGTGCATTGCCAGAAACAATGAGGGTGGTGTCTGATACTGGGATTGGTAAATGATATAGGTACTCGGTGAACATTTGCTGAGTGAAGGAGTCAGAAAAGAGAATAACTCTGAAAATACACCTTACCCATTTTATGATTTTGCTGCCACCAATCTTACATGAAATTATAAATGCTTGTAGCTGAAAACAATGTCTTGCAGCATCTATAACTTCTGCATATTGACATCTAGATTCCCCTATACCTTTCTAGTGCTCTGAGGTATGTCCAACACCTCATTATTTTATATCTGCATGACTTGATAATTTCCTAGAGATTTCCGTGATTCCATTTTTCCACTTTTTTCCCTTTTTGAACTATCGACTCTGGAGCTGACTTTCACAAAACTCAACTTTTAGCTTGTCATACAATTTAACATAAATATCAATGACTTCTCATTGCCTATAGGAAAGAGTCTTTAGGATAATATTTATGCCCATAAATTTCTGACTCAGACTGCACTATGAACCAATCAATTATTCACACACTGCTTCTAAAGCAATATTAATGATCTGTTCATGTGCCCAAATATGCCTTTCCCATCACTGTTAAAAATCCTAAACTTTCTATAAGTTTCATTTCTCACTCATCTCTCTTGTTCATTAGCTCTTTTCTACTTCCAGTTCTCTGTACTTGCTGATCACTTTCCTTTAGAACTTCTGTAGTGTTTGTAGTTGCACTGCTGATGTGGCAGATTTCACAACTTATCTTCCACTGCCATGTATCTTTAAAATTTGGAATTATGGTGCCCCAACTAGATTATAAGCACTTGCCATGGGGACTCTGCTTCATATATATATATATATATATATATATATATATTTTAATTTTAACTTTGACCTTCAGCATAATTTTGTTCATTTAATGGGGTCCCAAGAAAATGTTTTCTTTTCTTACCCCTGCCCCCTTTATATCTTGTGATTCGGTAAGACAAATTCCCAGAAACGTCATTGCAAATGCATGGCCCACTGTTGGCAAGAAAATGATTTTATCTTTGGATGTGCTGACAGGTGGTCAGCTCTCTGTACCACATCTGTTACCAACTGATAGTCAGGAATCCCATTTCTTGTGCCTGCCTGAGCTTTAGGGACATGGAAGAAGAGGTACCAGCTCAGAGACGCCTAAGACTCCATGTGCCGAATCATATCTTAAGTGTTGCAGTGAGCAACAGGGCTCAGCAGGGGGATTTTGTTCCCAACTGAAAGCTTGACAGCAAAGAAATCCTTCATGCTTGCGCATGCGATGCAGACCAGTGAAGCCTCAGTCGAGGTATTTATTTTCCCCTTGGAAGCCACTGCCGTTAGATTGAATAATGTAGGAGTGTCTCAGTGGTCTCCATACTGATAGGAAAGTATGCTGTTGTCTGTATTCTATAGCAGAAAATAAGAAAAAGGTATGGGAAAGACGTGGCTAAAAACTCTGGATTTTTTTTTCTTTTGGTTAGCAATGTTTTAGGCTTTTACATGAACTGTGTAATATTTTATCATAGTGCTGATACATTCAGTAGACCAATATAAGTCCTAAACAATGTATTATGTAGAGCTATATATGCTAGACAGTAGGGATGGGGGAAGATCCAGAGGGGATAAATACCTTCTACATTTAAAACAAGCAAACAAAAAATGCCTGTCAATACACATAGAGACGTATGAGACAAATTTTTTAGAGAACTGAAATGGGAACCTACAGTACTGTGCTTTAGAATCAAGAGTCTAAATTATGTTCTCACTTGAACTTACTAAGAGGCCTTAGAAGAACCAGTGACCTTCACTGAGCCTTAGTTTCCTTAGTTCTGAAACAGAAATGATACTAACTTCCTTGACAAACACATAGGGTTGATATAATTTGATAGAAGAATAGTTTGTGAATTGTTTAAAGTAATATGAAGATAAGATGTTATATGTGCTGCTATTATACTAAGAGGGAGGGGTCTAAGCTAGGGGTTGTCCAAGCTGGGAAGTGTTAGAAATGAAAGGTTTTTTGAAGCAACAATATTTAGAAAGAATTTCTGAAGATGCCAGTGGTTACTGTGTCAGTAAAGAGGAGGAAGAAATACTTTAAGCTCTAATTCCCATCACAGAATTGTCCTGAAATGGTACATTTAGCCAAGGTTAGGGTAATGATTCTCAGGTATCAGAAACAATCAACAAATATTTTTATTTGGTTTCAGTTTAGTGCTTTGTGCTAAGGGTCATAATGATGAACCAAGCATCATTTGGCCTCAAGGACTTTACAGAAAGAAGGAAATCATTACCCTAAATAAGACCGTTGATCTAAGTTTGACCAGAGGGGTGAAAATTTGAGGATGTGCACATGTGAACTTCACATTTCATCCTACTTCTAATCAAATATCAAATACTTCCCTTTTAATTTTATTTGAATTTAATTGATAGATATAATTATCTGTTTAATGTATTATATATATTTATTTATATTTAATAGTTTACTTGAATTCATTATATTCTCATTTTTTTAACCAATAGTCTCAAAGATTAGTCAATGTGAATTTTTCTGATCAATAAATGAATATTAAAAGAAACCTTTTTCAGAAGCTGAAATCTAAAACATAGTTTTGAGTTTTATAAAATATACTCACAAATACTGCTGCCAGAGTTTGGATCATACCACAGAACAAACTCCAGCATTATGGAGTAGACAGGAAAAGATCAAGATCTGAAATAAATGTGCCCTGAGGTTAAGGAGGTTCTGCCAAAAAAGGATGTTCTATATTCAGAATCTGAATGGTCTGTTGGAGGGCATGGACATGTCCAGATAGGTCAGCAGAGTACCAAAATGGACATTCTGGCAGATTTTCCCTAAAATTTAGAGAGTCAAGTGGGACAGCAGTTTGGTAAGTGGGTAGAATTTATGTCTATCATTAGGAAACTTGATCAGGCAAGGGAGGCCCAAAAGCTATAAGGGCCAAGGTATCAGGCAGGTCATCTGGACCCAGGCCAGGGAATAAAGTGTAGTGAACTATTTGCTTCTCAGGTTCAAGTCTCATTCTGTGCCTTTTCTTGTACTGTTTTCTCTACTCTCTTTCCACACTGTTGTTTGCCATCTCCCAGGCTGACTCAGTGTCTCTTTTCTGTGACCCCATAACATCTTGCAAATGTACCACTTTATGTTGTCTTTTTCACTTGACTGCATCTCCCTCCTCTGCATCTCAGGACCTAATACAGTGCCTAGCACACAGTTGCACTTAATTTTTAAAGAATAAGGTGCATGGATTGATGGGTGAGTGGGTGGGCAGATGGACAGAGGAAACTAGCTGAAGAGGACTAGAAAATAAACTTGGGCATAAGGGCAAAATTAGAATTAGAATTTAAGGTTAAGCCCATTAATCATCAAAAGTGGCATTACATTGACTTTCAAAGTGTTGTGGCAAGGCTCAATAAATGTATCATTTTCAGATCAGAATTGGTCTATAGGCACAGCTGGCAAGGTTAAGTGAGTTTTCAAGGTCCTAGGGCTGGTAGGTGGCAGAGAAGTATTCAAATACAAGTCAGTCTAACTGCATGGCCATACTTTCCATTTCCCATGCCATGTAATTTTCCTAGGACAGAGAAAGCATAACACTTTCACAATTATTAAGACCAAAAGCCTCAAATATTATAAATATGCAATTTATGATGCCCCAAATCTTCATTTTAAGGAATATTACTTTTTGAAAATATTAAATAACCATAGTAGTTAAAATAAATCAAATAACCTATATGTCCTTCACTAGATGAATGAGTAAATAAGCTGATACATGCAGACAATGGAATATTATTCAGTGGGGCAATAATGCTAGAAGATTTAGTCAAATGTGATAGGACAGTTGGGAGCCAAGTTTCTTGCTGTTGGAGAAGTTACAATTATTGAAATAGAGAAGACTTGTATGAAGTCTAGTTACTATACCTGGAAATATCAGTGCAATGTAATGGAGAGGAGAGAGAGAGAGAGAGAGAGAGAGAGAGATGTGTGCACACATGGGTCTGTGTAGGGAAGATGTGTGTGAATTTCCTAGCTTTGTCCACTGAAATGACATAGGAAAAGCATAATTCAATAGCACAAAAGCCAATATCTTGGGCTTCTAACTACTATTCTACAACTAAAAGAATCAGGGATCTTTGTAGAAATGCCTGAATCTAGGACTGGGGCAAGGGAATTATAGAAGAAGCCTGAATGATCTTCTGCCAGAAAGGGAAGATGTACTCAAAGAATGATAGGGACAGGTGAAAAAAGCTTAGAAGCCAAGTCCAGTGAGCTTCTACTGGGCAATATGGGGAAATTTCAGTATCAAAATAAATGATGGTAATAAATTATAATATCATAAGTAGAATAGGTGACCACAAGACTCTTGTGGTATAAATTAATAGAAAGATTTCTGTGGGATGGGGTATTAATATATTTTCAAATAAACTCCCTTCAAAATACTTATTTACAAAAGAAAGATAGTATCTTCATCGTGGAAAGCTTGGCAGACTTTAATTAAGGGGTCAACATGAATATCATTATTATTGGTACAAATTGAAATGATATGGTACCTGATAGGTTGTTAAGAGAACACAGCATCACTTTCTCATTGTCCAGTCAGTGATGCATAACCTCATCTAATCATGATATGAGGAAGCTTCACATATATTCTGATTGAGGAATATACTACACTACAAGATATCTGCCCTATAATCTTCAAATAGTTGAGTTCACAAATGTCAGGGGTCAAGTAAAGAACTACTTCAGACACTGATGGCTAAAGAGACATGAAAACTAATGCAATATGTGATTCTGAACTGGATATTTTTCTATTAAGGACATTATTAGGACAATTCATGAAAGTTGAATGAGGTCAGTATGAGATAGTAGCACTGTATCAATGTTAATTCTCTGATTTTATTTGCTGTGTTTTGGTTATGTAGGAGAATTTCCTTTTTGTAGGAAATAAATACTGACACATTCAGGGCTGATGTAGCATATGTTTCGCAACCCATTTTGAAATGATTCAGGAAAGAAATTCTTTGTACTCTACTTGCAAATTTCAGTAAGTTTGAAATTATTAAAAAAAATTTTTTTTAAAGTAAATTGCCTTCAGTCTCCAAACCCAGACACATTTAAAATCTTGACAGGTGTGAAAAGTTTATGAGCCATTTAACTGGCTCTGGTCTACATTTCTTAAAGTTTGTATTTTTGATCTGGAACTTCATATTAGTACCTGATATTTTAGGATCTAGGGAGAAACTTTATCATGCTTTTACACTCAAATAATAAATCCAAAACTTAATAAATCCAGACATAAATGAAAATCATTAAGCATTTTAAAACATCAGTTTAGGCTAGATCAGTCACTTGCTGGGCTTTTTTTGCCTGGCAACTATGTATTCAATTGTGAATTAATAGAACAAGGTAAAGAATGTTTACAAAATACTGGGAATGTAGCACTAACTGACCAGTCCTCAGGATGGTATTACTGTTCAGAATGCACAATCTGTTGAGTTTTTATACACACACACACATGCATGCATATGCATATGCATACACACACACTCACACACATACCTATGAAAATTATATCACGATCAAGATAATGAGCATGTCTGTCATCCCCAAAAGTTTCCCCTTTCCCCTTGATAACACTTCCCTTCTACCCTTCCCCACTCTCACTCTTCTCTTCTTGGGTGTCCATGACCTGAAGGCAAAAATAGGAACTGTATAACTATAAAAGAAGTGGGGGATAAAATTGGGAAAATAATGAGCAGTTAGAAGGTAAAGTCAACAGTTTTCTTGGTTGGTATGCTTGAGTATGCTGATCTCAAATTAATTTTTCCTCAATTTTTGGGAGGTGTGAGAAATGTAGTGAGGTGGAAAAGATCCATCTAAGTCCTTAATTATAAACCTTGAGTTCCAAATTAACCACTGTCTATAGAGACCAGTGTTCAGAATAGTGTTGTGATTCCCTTTCTTCTACCCATCCTTGTACAGGAAATTTGACTGGAATAATAGTGATTGAAACAGCAAGACACAGGCATTTCTAGGTAACATCATCAGAACAAACATAAAACCTACACTGTAATTCCTAGTATGTGTTATACAGCTGGAGATCCAGCTGATCATGGAATAAGAGTTCACTGATTTGGCTTTCAAGTTTTCATTTAGGATTACAAAACTTCAACATCAATCAACTGATAGATTATAAAGGAATTACCCATTTACAACACATATTATTGTTATATATTTAAAATTTTTCTTTTGAACAAAAGGTTGCCTTGTCTCATTGAAAAAAATTGTTGTACACACAAATAATAGAATGTATGGGTTCAGAGAGGTTCTTTTCAAGAGGAAGACATCTTTAAACAGCTTTAAACAGTTTAAATCATTTAAACAAATTTATCTATATGCTGAGACATCTGGAAGGAAACAGCTTGAGAGTCGCTTTGCCCAGAAATCTAGTATGGACTTTGGATGTGGAATAGGCATTGAAGTCTTAGAACTGCCTTTGTGCTTGAAATGGGTCATGTTCTGACATCTTTCTGGTATATTTTAGCACGGATGGGGAATTATGGAAACCCAGAATATTATAACAGATATTATAGTGCCCAAACTAATATATTATGGTGTTGGCTGAAGAGTTCATGAATTGTTTTATTGTTTACTCCCATCTAGATAAATTTAACTATATGTCACAAATAGTACTTTGCCTCTTCTAATTCTTAACAAGATTGCTTTGCTTGGGAAAACTCTATTTTAGACTCCTAGGTTTTCCTATCAGATGAAATCTTAGAGATACCAACTCCCAGTTCCTCATTTTATAGATGTTCTTTCCTTGCATTTTGTTAATGGAGTTAAATTTCATGTTTGTTTCTTCCTAATTGTTATATAGCAGATTATTAAAAGGAGCAGCTTAGGTCAGAGCTTGAAATTTCAGGTGCTCCATAATGTATATTGTTGTCAGCAAGTCCTTTTACTCAACTATATACCCCAATAGTTAACCAGAAATAGACAAGACCACTTAAGTCATGCTCTAACAAAAACCCATTGTGCCTATTTATCACACTTTCTTGAGGCACTGAAGAAGACTATTTATAATGGGTGCAATATTCCAGCTAGTGGAACATAAGAACAAAATGCCTAGTAGACCATGCCCCACACACCCCCTTGCTTGCCAGAGGTCCTGGACTAAACACACAGCAACAACTCCCATCCATGATCATGGGCTCTCTGCCTGCCCCCTTGCATATACCTCCCTGAAACTCTCCTTATAAAACTCTGGGTGTCCATCTTGCGTGTGGATAGGTCAGTTGTTAAGGCTTGAGCCTGCCATCTCTCCTGGCTCCTGGCACTGGAAATAAATTTCCCCCTTTCTCTTTTCCAAATCCTCATCTCTTGAGTTTTTGGCTTCTCTTGTGATGAGTTTGTCCCAGTTTCTTCAGCAACAGCATTGGCAAAGCCAGCCAGGAGGTATGCTTTTGATTTACCTATCCCCACTGGGATTCCCTGGGATGGAGCAGTTGGCTGCATAGCACACTGGCTGACCTGTTCCTTTCCAGAGTTAGTGGCTATAGCTATGATTGATCAGTAACATTGTCGGGGACCCAGAATGTCCCATCCCTTCTTTGTAGAGCAAGAATACCTGTTCCCTTCAAGGTCCTTCTAACTGGACTAAAAATAAAATGCACATGGCACAGATTAAGGAAAAACTCAGATTTAGTAGTGTACATAACAGGAATCCATACAGACACGGAGATTCCAAAGACAATCAGGCAAACTGAGATATATACGTCATTCTGAACTAGGAAAAGGGGATAGGGGTCTGGGACTTCAAAGGGAAGGAATACAATTCACAGGAAATTTTTTTTTTTTTTTAGGAAATTTTTTTTTTAAAGTAATGTTTTCTAAACAAATGTTTTCTCTGCCATATAGCTAGCTTACTCAGATCAAATTTATCTGTTATCATAGTCTAATTCTGGAAAGACCCTCCAATTTAGATTCTTCTGTGTAGTTGAGGGACAGAAGTTTCTCTTGAGCCTGCAAGATCTCTCTTGCCTCCAGCTCAAAGTAATCTGCAGGTCAAAATGCTGCTCCCATCTTGGAGCAGCCTGCCCTTGGCCCGCACAGCATACTAAAGATTGAAGGAAAGACCTAAAGAAGGCTTAGCAATATGCCAGAGAAGTTTACAGAGAGGGTTCATAGTAAAATTCAGCTTGTATTTGATTTTAAATGCTTTGGGAAAACTTCTCCCCATCCTTGGGTTAATATAGTTCCACGTATTTTCACAATTCCTAGTGTAACCAAACAAATGTGAGTTTGCTCCTTGGTGAGTCACAGATAGAAATTACACCAGGTTGGAATGGCATTAAAAGTATAAGGGCCATCTGTACCCCAATGTTTATAGCAGCAATGGCCACAGTTGCCAAACTATGGAAAGAACCAAGATGCCCTTCAGTGGATGAATGGATAAGGAAAATGTGGTCCATATACACTATAGAGTATTATGCCTCCATCAGAAAGGATGAATACCCAACTTCTTTAGCAACATGGACGGGACTGGAAGAGATTATGCTGAGTGAAATAAGTCAAACAGAGAGAGTCAATTATCATATGGTTTCACTTATTTGTGGAGCATAACAAATAGCATGGAGGACATGGGGAGTTAGAGAGGAGAAGGGAGTTGGGGGAAATTGGAAGGGGAGGTGAATCATGAGAGACTATGGACTCTGAAAAACAATCTGAGGGGTTTGAAGTGGCGGGGGGGGTGGGAGGTTGGGGTACCAGGTGGTGAGTATTATAGATGGCACGGATTGCATGGAGCACTGGGAATGGTGAAAAAATAATGAATACTGTTATGCTGAAAATAAATAAATTTAATTAAAAAAAAAAGAAATTACACCAGGTTGAATTGTCACACAAAGTAAAATTTGCAGCAAATAAGGAGATCACAGGGAATAACTTCCAGAGCTATAACTCTTTAAACAAGTGTGAATGGGTTCTTTTTATTTAGGTTTAGGATGAATGTTTAGGTAGAGAAACCTTGTCATCATACAGAGAGGCAGGCATAAAGTTGATCATGGGCATTAAGGAAATATGTTTGTACATACATTGCATATTATGTAAACGAGGCTTGCGCTCCTCCTCAGGCAGAGATTTTAGTATTATAGTGAGGTAAATGTAACTGTTGGTTATTGCAGAGGTCACTCTATGGTTCATCCGTACAAGTGAAAATTAGGGGTTTAACTCAACCTGGTCTGCATTGTCTGGGCCACAGGAGCTCTTCCTCTGGGCAGTCATTATTGCTTGAGGGGTAGTTTTGATTTCTGTCATAGGATGTCCTATAGGTGTCCATAGGGTCTTTTGTGTGAGGTAAGTGATAAACTGGAAAGAAGACCTTAAGAAAAAATGTGGGACTAAAGTCAGTGGGTACAAGCAGGTGAGCAGCAAAAGTCAGGTCTTGAGTTATAGCTGGTCACATTACCATTCAATTTTGAAGAACCTTTAGTCCCTCAGTTTGTCTTTCAAAATATTGTGTCCAGGACTGAGACACTGTGTCCTGGCTATGGTTGGACTTAAAAGGAAAAGGATGGTGCTGTGAGTCATTATAGTCCATGAGACATCTTGACTCATCTCCAGTTAACAACTCTGTATTCTGCTTAGAAAGGACCTCTTTTTTTATGGTATGATTCTCAAGGTCCAGAGTGACAGTGAAAATGGATTTTGAATAGAAGAGTCTAGGGAGTGCTATAGAGGTGGTATTTTTTTTTCTTTTTTTTTTTTTTTTAGTGAAGTATGTTTTCTAGCTGGTCTGTTGTACATGTGTAGGGGAGCAGAATTTGCCACCCCAAAATATATATCTTTGGCATAAAGGATTATTTTATTTTGTTTTTAACAAAGGAACTATCAAGCTATGAAATGACATGGAGCAAACTTAAATGCCAATTATTAAGTGAAAGGAACCAGTCTGAAAAGACTGTATACTGCACGATGCCAACTACATGACATTCTGGAAAAGATAAAACTACAGAGACAATAGAAGGGTCAGCGATGGTTAGAGGTTAAGGGTGAAAGGGGAATCACAGGCAGAACACAGAAGAATTTTAGGGCCGTGAAACTACTGCGTAAGTAACTACAGTGGAGGACACATGCCAGTACGGATTTGTCCATCCCAACAGAGTTTACACCAAAAGTGAAGCCTCATGTAAACTACGGAATTTGGATGATTATGGTGTGTTGTGCAGGTTCACCAGCTCCTGCAAAGATACCATTCTGTCGGGAGATATTGACGATGGGGGAAGCTGTTTGCAGTGACAGCCGGTGTATGGGAACGCGTACCTTCCACTTAATTTTGCTGTGAACTTAAAACTGCTGTAAAAATTAAAATCTATTAAAAGAAAAAAAAAAAAAAAAAAAAAAGGATTATTTTAGGCTGATTATTTTTAAGAAACTGCAAATATCGGAAAAGCTCTGAAAACCAAGAAGGTATTCTTTTGTAAGAGATATTTATGTGTATAAGAGAAATCTCTATTTGTAAGGGTGTCTTTTTAGCTATACCAGAAAGAAGGAAGGGAGTGACTCTGAATCTGTAGAAACCCTCATCAAAGGAAAAGACACAGCCTAAATCTGCACAACAAATTTTGCTCTTGTTCACTGTCTTTTATTAGTAACCTCCCTCAACTAGCCCTCTGTCCCCAAAATCTTGTCTTTAGCTGAAGATGGTATTTAAGGTGATGGTTTGGCCATTTAATAGAGTGACACAGTTTTCCTAGGATTCTCCCCTGTATACCATAGGTATACATGTTACTAAACTTCTGTTTAGTTTTCTCCTGTTAATCTGTCTTTTATCAATTTAATTATAAGATTAGCCATAGAATACTTCAAGAAAAAGGGAAAACTTTTTCACCCCTACACATGTTTTTATAGATTTATTTCAGCAGCAGCAGAAGGGCTTGTCAATTTGGGTAGAAAATTTAAGTATAAGACAAAGACTTCTAGAGCCTTTCTCATGTTCATTCTAGCCCAGAATGTGTTTATAAATTGATATAATCAGCTTTTACAACTTTGTCCTCCCAGATATCAGCATAAAATGGTTAGGGCCCAAACCTCCAAAGGTATGTCTTTCATTATCAACCCAGAGAGTGGCCATCATGACTGAATTTGTATGAATCTTTCTAGAAACTAAGTGTATTTTCCTTTGCCTGCCCTTCCCTAGGGTTGGAGTTTAGTGCCCCTGAGTTTTTAACATAAATCTTCCCTTGATTTAACAAAAAAATGACTTCTTTCACATTGCAACAGATTCCTCTGAGACCTAGCATTGGAGATTTGTTTAGCAAGCCTGTGCTTAATCTTCTGCCCCTTTTCTGATATTTTAGATTTTAATTTTAGATTCTATTCCTTTTTCATTTTTGCTTCCCACCTCCCCCCCCCCCTCTTTTTTTGGTCCCTCTCTGTCTCTATTTCATTTCCTCTAAAGGGCATTGCACATAACAATATAGGAGTTTTAATTCAGTGTACATTCACCTGCTCATGTCTAGATTAAAGAAGCCCCTTAGGCCTCATACTCCCTCAGGCCACTAGAAGTAGGGGACTTGTTTACTGCTTTCTGATTCAGGACCATGGAGGGTTAAATTAAATTAGAGTTGAACTCACTTCAAGCCTTGACAACTTCTACACCTATGACCAAATATAATCTGTGATATTAAAAAGCATGCTCTATGGAATCCTGACGAAGATAATTTGAGAAATAAAAATCTTTGACAGTTTTCTCTTTGTCCTTGTGGCTATTTGCAATCTCTAAGACTTGTGAGTGAGTCAGATGGATCCATTGTCTTGTTTTTTAATAAGTGTGCTCTGAGGTCTTCCCCCTCTCTCACACTTTTTTCCCCCCCAGCTTCCATTCATCATGCATGCTTAATGTGTTCTCCTGGGGAACATTTCTTGTCTTTCTCAGGCATCATGTTTCAGAGGTTCTGAGGGGATGTGTTTTGAAAGATCTTTTTCCCCAACCCCTCATACCAGAAGTTCTGATATTTCCATGGATACATATTTATCATCCTCTCAGCAGTCCATTGTTCTCAGCTAAGAATTTTTGCTCTTAAAAACCACAAAGTAACTTTATATGAAAAGCCCAAAAGACTCCACCTCCAAACTACTAGAATTCATACAACAATTCAGTAATGTGGCAGGTTACAAAATCAATGTACAGAAATTAGTTGCTTTCTTATACACTAACAATGAAAATATAGAAAGGGAAATGAGAGAATCGATTCCATTTACTGTAGCACCAAGAACCATAAGATACCTGGAAATAAACCTAACCAAAGAGGTACATGATCTGTACTCAAGGAACTACAGAATATTCATGAAAGAAATTGAAGAAGACACAAAAAGATGGAAAAGCATTCCATGCTCATAGGTCAGAAGAATAAACATTGTTAAAATGCTTATACTGCCTAGAGATATCTATACTTTCAATGCCATCCTGATTAAAATTCCACTGGCATTTTTCAATGAGCTGGAACAAGCAACACTAAAATTTGTATGGAACCAGAAGAGTCCCCGAATTGCTAAAGAAATGCTGAAAAAGAAATCAAAACTGAAGGCATCATGTTGCCTGATTTCAAGCTTTACTACAAATCTGTGATGATCAAGACAGCATGGTACTGGCACAAAAACAGACACACAGACCAGTGGAACAGAGTAGAAAGCCCAGATATGGACTCTCAACTCTATGGTCAAATAATCTTCGACAAAGTAGGAAAAAATATACAGTGGAAAACAGTCTTTTCAATAAATGGTGCTAGGAAAATTGGACGGCTATGTATAGAAGAATGAAACTCAACCATTCTCTTACACCATACACAAAGATAAACTCAAAATGGATAAAAGACCTCAATATGAGGCAGGAATATATCAAAATCCTAGAGGAGGACATAGGCAGTAACCTCTTCGACATCAGCTACAGCAACTTCTTTCAAGACATGTCTCCAAAGGCAAAGGAAACAAAAATGAAAATGAACTTTTGGGACTTCATCAAGATCAAAAGCTTCTGCACAGCAAAGGAAAACAGTCAACAAAACAATGAGGCAACCTATAGAATGGGAGTGACACTACAGACAAAGGGCTGATATCCAAGATTTATAAAGGACTCCTCAAACTCAACACACACAAAACAGATAATCATGTCAGAAAATGGGCAGAAGACATGAACAGGCACTTCTCCAAAGAAGACATGCAAATGGCTAACAGACACATGAAACAATGTTCATCATCATTAGCCATCAGGGAGATTCAAATCAAAACCACAGTGGGATACCACCTTATACCAGTTAGAATGGCCAAAATTAACAAGACAGTAAACAACATGTGTTGGAGAGGATGTAGAGAAAGGGGAGCCCTCTTACACTGTTGGTGGGAATACAAGTTGGTGCAGCCACTTTGGAAAACAGTATGGAGATTCCCTAAGAAATTGAAAATAGAGTTTCCCTATGACCTTGCAATTGCACTACTGGGTATTTACATATGTAGTGAAGAAAAGGGCCATTTGTACCCCAGTGTTCATAGCAGCAGTGGCCACAGTCACCAAACTATGGAAAGAACAAGATGCCTCTCAACAGATGAATGGATAAAGAAGACATGGTCCATATATACAATGGCATATTATGCCTCCATCAGAAAGGATGAATACCCAACTTTTGTATCAACATGGACAGGAGTGGAAGAGATTATGCTGAGTGAAATAAGTCAAGCAGAGAGATTCAATTATCATATGGTTTCACTTACTTGTGGAGCATAAGGAGTAACACAGAGGACATTAGGAGAAGGAGAGGAGAAGTGATTTGGGGGAAATTGGAGATGGAGACAAACCAGGAAAGACTATGGACTCTGAGAAATAAACTGAGGGTTTTGGAGGGGTAGGAGGTGATGGGGGTGTTGGGTGAGCCTGGTAGTGGGTATTATGGAGGGCATGTATTGCATGGAGCACTGGGTGTGGTGCATAAACAGTGAATTCTGGAACACTGAAAATAAAATAAAATAAAATAACACTGAAATAAAATAAAATAAAATGAAAAAAAATACTAAGATCTTAGGAAGTCTTCAAGGAACTATCTTTTGATTATCATATAGGCGCTTATATTCTTTCTATATATTGACATGATAAAATAAAAAGTGATTTTAATTTTGTAACTTATAATCCCTTGACTATTTTTAAGATCAATTTATGAATGAGACTTTGTTGTAAGTGGACCCTTTCCATTAATGTAGAAATTTAGAAAGACTTTCAAGAGGCTGAGAAAAATTTCCTCATTTCCATGTAAGCAGTGGTAAATATGGCTCAAGTATGATATGATCATAATTAGGGAGGAATTTCTGAAGAATGTTTATTTTTTCTGTAGTTATGTGCTTCTGTCCTGTCTTTAGCTAAAAGATAAGTTACCACACTTCATTCCTAGAAGAAAAGAATAGCTAGACTAGAAGGAGCTTTATAATTAACTGGATTTCACAAGTGATGATGAGCCTGAGACCCCAGAGCAACTCCCCCCCTCCCCCACCCACTCCACCAAGGCCACATAGCACTATAACCATGTCTCCTTCTTCCAGACTCCTGGGCTGCCATATGTACCACTACTTTTCTGCCCTGGAGAAAGTGGCCTGGTCAGGGAAGAGTGTCACATTGATTGTGACTTCAGGTAATTCCCTGCTTCTAGACTACTTTTGTTTTGTAAAGGAAGGTGGAACCAGTAAGCAAAGAGTTACCTCAATATTTCAGAAGCTTATAAAAAGTTTGGGGTCAAGCAGAGTTATAAAAATGGATTAACACTTGAGCACTTTCTTATTCTTATGTAAACCTTTCCTTTTTCTTTTTTTTTTTTTAAAGATTTTATTTATTTGACAGAGATCACAAGTAGGCAGAGAGGCAGGCAGAGAGAGAGGGGGAAACAGGCTCCCGGCCAAGCAGAGAGCCCGATGTGGGGCTCGATCCCAGGACCCCGGGATCATGACCTGAGCCAAAGGCAGAGGCTTTAACCCACTGAGCCACCCAGGTGCCCCAACCTTTCCTGTTTTTGCAGCTCTTGCCTGCTGATAGTGGCACAAAAGATGGGTTTTTCTTTGTGGTGGTATTGTTCCAGCCCAGCAAAAGGTCTTATACCTCAAAATTGCACGGACTAGATCTGTGCTTGGCATTTTTCACTGCCAGCAAAACCAGCAAAATAGCAGATGTGCTTGGGAGATGTCACTTGAAGAGAAAAGGCACAATAGGTTTCACGTTTTCCATCAAAATTTCCTTGGAAATGAAAGCTGAGTTTTTAGAGGCAGAGACCCAGTTTGTTTTGGGTAACTGTGAGGCTGCTTAGTGTGAAGTCAGACTGAACATATGGCTTGGTACTTATTGCACATTTGGTCATTTCTTTTTAAGCTCCTTTGCTTGTCAGTCATCTCTCTACAATCCTAACCTACCCCATTCCACTCTGAACAGGTGTATAACAAAGTGAGGGGATGAAGAAAGAGGGCTAGTGGGCAGAATGATGAATGCAGGTTCAGGAAATAAGGCAGAAAGAAGGGAGGATCTGAATACTGAGGCAGTAACTGAGGAAGTCACACACTTACGGTTAGAACAAGAGTAGAGATACCACCAAGCAACATCCCCCTAGCACCATTGTGGAGGTGAAGCTGATGAGGGTTCTGATTTATCTGCTTCAAAGATTTTACTTATTTTATTTTAAAGAGTACATGTGAGTGGGGTTAAGGGGAGGGGCAGAGGGAGAAAATCTCAAGCAGACTCTGCACTTAGTATTTAGCGTGATATGGGGCTTGATCTCGGGACCCTGAGATCATGACCTGAGCTGAAACCAAGAGTCAGATGCTTAACTGACTGAGCCACCCAGGTACCCCACCCCTCTGATTTATCTGCTTTATATCAGAGTACAGGTAGGACTGAGTGACTCATGCAGGTAGGGTCAGGCCAGTGTATGGGACCAAATTAGATAATGCAGAGTTGATTCAGTTGCTCACAATCATGTGACTTTATCTAGAACACAAGGTCCTTTTTTCATTAGGCTGTTTTTCAGGGGAGGAAAAATTTTTTGTCTACCCTTCTAGGTTCTTTGGCTGGTCTAATAATTAAATTGACATAAGACAGATTAATAGGGGCTAACATGGGGGTCACTCAGTTGGTTAAGCATCTGCCTTTGGCTCAGGTCATGATCCCAGGGTCCTGGGATTGATATCCACATCAGGCTCCCTCCCTGGAGGAGAGCCTACTTCTTCCTCTTCCTCTATGCTCTCACTCTCAATTTCTCTCATTCTCTCAAATAAATGCAATCTTTAAAAAGAATTTTTAAAAAGATTAACAGGAGAAAAAACAAATTGAATTTCTTATGTGTAGGAGGCCCATAAAAATATGAGCCCCAAGGGCAAGTCAGGCAGGTGAAGATTATATGCCATCTTGAGTTAAGTAATGGGTTAAGGACCTGGGGATTCAAAGCTGGGGTGGTGGTGGTGGTGGTCATTCACAGGACAATAAGAACAGCAGGTGTTGGTAATTAGGTGTTTGTCCTGCCATAGAGATAGGTCATTCTGGTAATAGTTCTCTTTCTGGGTCTGGTGGCCTATCTAAATTCTTTTAGAGAATTAAGGGAGAGGTAATTATTGTTATTTTTTTCCTTGAGGCTTTTGGATCTTGATTGCCTTAAACTCAAAATAATCCACATGCCAAAGTGGCATATTTTGAGGTTACATATTCTGATCCTCTTCAGTTTTCATACATTTATACATCAGTCAATGCATATGAAAATGGATTTGCTAAAGAAAGGGTTTTGAAATATTTTCTTTAGTATGTTGTATGAAGTGTGTTACATTATGCAATGATGAGGACAGTTGTTTATAATAACTTGCAGTTATGAACAATATGAACAATATGAACAATATGAACAATATCCAATATGAACAATTGGATATGAACAAACAAAACTTGGTAAAAATATACATATATCTAAGCTTTTTTATATGCAAGAAAGTTACCATTTATTTTGGATTACCTTGCAATCATAATGTCTGTGTAATTAGAGGGACTTGTTAAAAGTGAGAATAGAATAATAAGGGAGACCTAGCCAAGGGAAATTGAAATAAATAATGGATAGTTTATATAACATGTAGTTCGTGGACAAGCAGCACTGACATAATTTGGGAAATTCTTAGAGTCTTTGGCTTTACCTCAGACTCAGTGAATAGGAATATGCTTTTTAATAGGATCTCAGATCATGCATATTCACATTAAGACTTAAGAAGCATTTGTTTAAATGGCCAAATGAATAAAAGAAATGCTAAGATGATAAAGTTATTTTGTCTTTTTAAATAAGAGATTTTATTATGATTCAATTCTAACTGTATTATGCCCCTGAGGTTAGAGACCTATGTACAGATGCACCCTGAATATAGTGTTAAGGGTAGACAGTCCTGCTGGGAGTTGGGGTAGTGATGACATGAGGAAGGGATTATCTGAAAAGCTTTTTATAGTATCATGATAATAATCACATCAATAAAAAATGGATTATAGATAGGTCAGTAGAACTAAGCAACTCACAGGCTGAAGTGGAGGGGTTCAAGTTGCAATAAGTGCAGTTGTATGATCGATTTGATTGTTCAGGAGGGCCATAGAATTAATATGAAGTTTAGAGTGGTTAAATTCAGTCCAGATCGCTGTCCTCATCTTTGAAATCCAGACAAATGGTGGGGTCTTCACTGGGAAAAGAATGGCCCCAGAAGGTGCCTAAATAGAGCCAAGATCATCAGTAGTTGTCTAATTCCCAGCCATGAAAGCTGTACTCTATGTCCATGGGATAAGAATAAGTAATATTTGTGATTCAGGCCAACAAATGATATTATCCAGCTTTGAGATTCAGTGTTGAATCTGAAGTTCATGCTGCAAAGTCTGTGGTAGAAAATTTATATGAAGACCAAATTGCTTATTCCAAAACTAGAGTTTTGAGGTAGAATTTATTATGCTAGATATTTACACAGTACAGCCTATGTAGGTCTCAGTGTTTATACCAAGACATCTAGAATGGTAAGGTTGTGGGAAATAGAAGAGAGAAGGGAATTAACGCTTCCTGGGGGAAGGGAGGTCACCTGGGTGGCTCAATCAGTTAAGCATCTGCCTTAGGCTCAGGTCTTGATCTCAGAATCTTGGGATTGAGCCCTGCTTTGGGGTACCTGCTGAACAGGGACCCTGCTTCTCCCTCTACCTCTGCTACTTCCCCTGCTTGTGTTCTTTCTTTCTCTCTTAAATAAGTAAATAAAATCATAAAAAACAGAACAATAACAACAGCAAAAACTCTTCCTGGGATGGGCAGTAGAGGTTGGTGAGGCTGAGAGTGAAGTGGGAGAAAGAGAGTTTATAGAATCATGGGATTAACCCTTCTTTTCTTTCTGTGACTGTTATGAAGAAAGCATCAGGAAGAGCCTTGCATTAAAAATGAGACAGCCAAACAAATTGGAAAGGCAGCTGGGCTGTCTTGGGAGAGAGAAAGAGAAGGGAAGAGGAAGAGGGTGAGAGGGGAAGAGAGAGAGCGAGAGCGAGATAGATTTGGTTTTCAAAACTGAGTCATCTTTGACACTTGAGAGCAGAGAGAATATGTAAGAAGTATCTGTGAACCCATCATGAGAGTTTAAAGAAGCTGAGAACTAAGTCTCTGCTATAATGTCTGGTGAGGAGTCTTCTTAGAATGGACTGAGGGTAGAATCCAGGTCTTCAAGCAGAAAAGACAAACTGTATGGATCAATCAGCTGCCCCAATGTTCACTCATAAGAAATTACTGGGTACTACATATGCTGAAAGACCAGTGCAGATGCATAGGGCTCTTCCCAGCAGTACCAAGCAGTGTAGCAGTGATCAGAGGTAGATGGCTCTTCCCTTAAAACACCTACCCTTCAATCCAAGAAGAAGGGAAATGAAGGAGTAAGTAAAATTGAACTGGAAAATTAAAATTTCCACCATTTGCATGGATGGGACTCAAGAGCAAAGTTAATATTGATTTTAGAGAAATAAATAAATTTTAATTTTTATACCGATGACTTTTGTTACCGTAAATATTGAGACTGCTATGAATGTATTTTGGGGATAGAAAAGTTATTAAGATTCTGTATTAGTGAGATTTCTCCAGAGAAAGAGAACTGATATAATATGTGAGGAGATTTGATTATAGGAATTGGCTCTTGTAGTTATGGAGGACAAATATCCCACATTTTGCCTTCTATAATCTGGAGAACCAGGAAATCTGGTAGTAAAGAGCAAAGTCCTGTGAACCAAGAGCTCCACTCTTTCAGGGCAGGGAAAAGGGACATCCCAGCTTAAGAAGAGAAAAGAGGGGACACCTGGGTGGCTCAGTTGGTTGGACGACTGCCTCCGGCTCAGGGCGTGATCCTGGAGTCCCGGGATCAAGTCCCACATCAGGCTCCCAGCTCCATGGGGAGTCTGCTTTGCTCTCTGACCTTCTCCTTGCTCATGCTCTCTCTCACTGTCTCTCTCTCTCTCAAATAAATAAATAAAATCTTTAAAAAAAAAAAAAAGAAGAGAAAAGAGAATGCCTTTTCTCTCTCTTCTTTTTTTTCTCATTTGGGCCCTAGACATACTGAGGGATGTGCCACTTTTCAGAACTGGTCTTGAGAGTCTTGTACCCTCATGTAGACAACTCTACATGTTGCAAACTATGTTCCGTATCTGACCCAGTCCTCTGACCCATATCACCACCATTCTTGGAAGATTACTGCTGGCCTGGCCTCCTCAGTCCAGGATCTAAATTCTGGTTCTCTCAGGGAAATAGCCTTATTGCAAATCAACTTATTCTGCATAAGTTGAATATCTCCATCCTTCAAAAAGGACCCAGTTACAATTCAAAAATAGAAACCAGTGGCATTGAAGGGAATGTGTCCAGATAATTTAAAATTCTTTCATTGACTGTAATGCATTATCTTCTGCTCCTTTAGACCTTCAGTCTCTATGGGGTCTGCAAAGACAATAGGTCTGTTTTCCATGGTGACTAAAACGGTGGTTAAAACACAAATTGTAAAGGAACAGAAGGGGTATTTACAGAGAATGAGTAAAAGAAAGAACAAGATGAAGTTGAAGTCATGGGAATTAATTTCATAGGAAGGTTGTTATTGCCCCCTTTAGCAGCTAAAATTCACATACAGGCACATCTTAAGTAATGTGTCGAGCTGTCCGAAAGATAATTTGAATCCTGTCAAGGCAAACAAGAATATGCTCACAAATTCAAGAGCAATATATGTGCAATTTGCACAACATCAATTTCTTTGGTTGTTTTTGGATGGAGCCATCACCATCAATTAAGTTAGTGACTCTTTGATTCAAATTACTTTTTGACATGTAGTCAACTAAATGGCTCACACAAGCATTATTTTCCGCAGAGTTCCCTAGGCAGCCATATAGTAAATGTAAACAGGTGGGAAGGCAGAAAAGCACTGCCGCAGAAACAGCCTCCTCCCACTGCAGCAGGGAGAATAATAACATGAAAAAATATGGAGACATTATTAGATGGCCTGGAATAAGGCTTCTGAAAGGAGATATTTGCATATTTATTATATTTTGCTACTGATTCAATATTTCTTCACTTGATTTTGTGTCTTAACCTTGCATTGGACTGTCATAATCATGTATCAGAGGTTAAGAAAGGGCCAGGCTTCCTCTTGGACCATAGGAGGATGGCATCCCATGATACGGATTTGGATTTGGTAGGAGTGTTGATGAAGAAGAGTGGTATTATTGACAATATCACTGAAACAGCTTCGGGAGTCAACATGTTTTTAGAGACATTTAGGTTAGAGAGCATTCTTTCAGGATAGTGATATTTAATGTTCAGTGAAGAAATATACAGAATGGGAGATTGGCCTCCACCATGATTTTCATTATCACAGTCAGCATCAGCATTATAATCAAGGCCAGTGTCATCCATATTCGGGACAGGCCTAGTTGAGGATTCTAAAAGATTGAGCAAATTCGCAGGTACTAGGAATTACTCAATCCCATGCTTAGCTGCCTCCGCATTGAGACTAAGGGCAGGAATTCATCTATTTTGATCAAAGCACTATTCCCAGAGCCTATAACATATCTGGCACATGACAGGTGAAAAAGTAAACCACAAACAAAACTGTTGGATAAATGTATGAAAGAATCAAGTAATGAATTAACTTTATATCTGGTGATTGGCATGAAGGAAACCTAAATTCTGGTTATGACTTTGTATTAACCACCTTCATGACCTTTGGAATCACTTCAGTTCTGTGGGGGCTCTGTTGTATCTCTCTATAAAATGAGATGTAACAAACCTTGACCATTTTGGGCCACTGGAAAGATAACATGAAAGAATCCATGATAGAATCCATAGTAGTTAACTGGACGGTCTGGGAACACCAAACAAAGTAAATCACTGGTTTTGTTTTATCATCACTTTCCACAGACATTGGTACTTAAATAAGAACATTTCTAAAGGGAAGAAGCAGCACAAATCCCTTAGCTGCCTATACCACAGTCCAATTTGACATTTCTTATGCACAAGATAAAATGTTTCATGCTAAGATATACAATTCCAATACCTTTGTGTTTACTGGTTTATAAAATTCAGGAGCATAAAATTCCAAGTTTCCCTGGGTTTTTGCCAAGCACAGAATACAGATGGAAAGCTGAACATTAAGCCTGTTATGCCAAACTTAAATTTGGCTATAAATTGCTGGGTAGTTTTAGTTCAAAGAAACATGGCAATATTATCTTTAAAGCAAATTACTATTGAAAACCAGAAACCAGGGCAGGAGAAAAACTGACAAGGAGGAGAGAAAGTGTTTTCAAAGAAACAAGGCAAAGCAGGTTCTATCTTCTGCTAAATCTGAATGCTCATTTATGTTGTCTCATCTTTCCTCTTCTACTAAAATAACTTTTACTCATTCACTTATACATATATATTATATATATATACACATTATATTTATTCATTCAATATTATATATTCATTCATTTCATGAATATATTTATTCATTCATAATATATATTATATATATATCATATTTATTCATTCATTCTAGGCACAAGGCCTATAGCGGTCATAATTAAAAAGGCCTACTTACCTCTTTGTATAAGTTATGGTTTCTTTGTGAAAGCCAACAAAAATTGAGGAGGCAACTCAGCTAACTTACACAAAAAGAGAACTTGCTGTTAGACTACAAGGAAGTTCTGGAATTTGCTTAAAGACTATGAGGAAGCTCCAGATTTTAGAGAGGTTAGAGAATGTGCTTAAAACAGTTGGGATCTGGAGGACTGGTAATAGAAATTGATCTCCATTTGCACCCAGATCCTACTGTTGGGATGAATATGTCACAAACATGGCCCCCATTTTTTTGGTATTCTTTTAAGATCTATGATCATGAGAAAAAGAGACCAACTGAAAGTTTCAATGTCTTTATGCCTTGACTAAATCTGGGCAATGAGCAGGACAGGTATACAGGACCAATAGGAATATTAGCTTTTATAGCAGAAAGGTAACCTTTGGATGGACAGATGTGCTGAGTGTTCACACAAAAGCAAAATGGTAATTCCTTAAAACTAATGTGCTGTCAGTACAAGGGAGGTGCCCACATAGTGAATGTACTGTTTACCCTCACAGATCCTGTGCCTTACTCAAACAGATAACTCTTAACAACACAGGCATGAGGAAATCAGATCCAAAACAGTGAAGCCTAGAGAGAGCAGAATGGGATGCTAGAGTTTAGAGAATGGGATGCTAGAGTTTAGAGAAGAAAGAAAGAGTCTGTGAAGGGTGATATTTAACATCAAAAAATTTTAGTCTTGACATTGAAAATCATCTTTGTTTATTCTCATTTTGCTGGTTTTATGAGTTCTGACCATCCATGAAGATCATTCTACTCACAGTCAGAAGTAGCTCATTCCTAACATGTCAGATAGAAAACAGGACCCTTTTGGCACTGTGTCCTAGGCAGCTCTTCCCTTACATACTGCTTTTAATGAGGTTCTAGGGTGGGACTGCTGCCCAGTGAGTGTAACATGTTAAAAGGTGGTCTCAGAATTGAGGTACTGAGGTAATGAAAAATGCTTATTTTATTTTATTTTATTTATTTGACAGAGAGAGATCACAGTAGGCAGAGAGGCAGGCAGAGAGAGAGGGGGAAGCAGGTTCCCCACCGAGCAGAGAGCCCGATGCAGGGCTCGATCCCAGGACCCTAGGATCATGACCTGAGCCGAAGGCAGTGGCTTAACCCACTGAGCCATCCAGGCGCCCCAATGCTCATTTAATTTTAATTTTACTTTATTTTCCCCTGAACTTGAGAACAAATGTTACATACCTTCAGAAAATTTTTAAATTCAGATTTTTATGTTGGACCAATACCCTTTGAGACATGTGAGGTAGAAATAGACTGGAAATGTTGGCCTTTAAAAGCCAGTGAAATCAAATACTACAGCTAAGGAGTAAAGAGTAGTCCCTAATATAAATTCTGATACCACCCAAGATGAACTCAAAGACTTTGAATGTTAAGATTCATTTATTCAACAAATGTGTAGTGACCACCTAAGTGCAAAGCCCATGAAGAAAAGTGAAGAGGTGCAGCTGATAACATCTAGAGTCACTCTGCCTTGGAATAAAGACTTAATGTGCTGAAGGCATTAATGAAAATAGTAGCGGCTTCTGAGGGGTTGCTGGCCATCAGCAAAGAACATTGGGAATTTGAGATGTCTTGAAGTAAAATTCTTGAGAAATGATGATTGTTTGGGGATTTTTTTCAGTCTCACTTCAGAGTAAGTGATAAACTGATTGAACCCTTTTTGTTTGGGGGACTGAGGAAGAGTGGTGTGGATTACAGAATGGCTCCAGAGAGGTGGCAGTATGAGAGGCAGGCCCAGTCTCCCATGTAGCAAGGAGGCAGAGAGAGAATCCACATGCAGAAGTTAGAAGTGGGTGAGCAAAGCATGGGAACTGGGGGGGCCTGCGCTTGGTAGATGTGGGAGATGGAAGGAATATGGAGGGATGAGGAAAAAAGGCATTTCTGAGGAGAGGCAGAAGTGAGAGGGTGAGTTCTGGGTGTTATGAGCAAATAAGATAAAAAATGGGTTTTTTACATTTTATGGTTGAGAAAACTAAGACTCAGAGTTTTATTAAAATGTCTAGGCTCCTAGAGTAAATAAACAGTATTTTCTCATGTGGAGCTATATGGCTGCTTTTTTCACTCTACACTCACATTACATTTTTATTCTCCCCTAATAGATATCATCTCCTTAAGATAACTGTTTATGTTTTACTATTATTTATATGTTTAGAATATTAGTATGGTGTTTTGGTTTTTTTCTAAGAGTTATTTTCATAATGGTCTAGGAGACCTTTGAGTTTTCTTCCATACTTGCTCTGCTTCTAAAACTTCTGTCCTACAGTTTATCTTTAACCATCTGTAGTCATCTTTACTCTTCTTGGTCTTACACACCACACCTTGTCAGTCCATCATGGGCATTGTCACCATCTGGTACAATTTATTACCACCATCCTTCTCCTGATTACTGCCAAAGTTTCCAAACTGGTCTTTTGTTGTCTCTGTGTAGTCTAGTCTCATCTCAGCATCAGGAATGACCAAATGAAATATGCCAGATTGTGGCACCGCTCTGTTCAAACCCTTCAGTGTTTCATGTCACTTAGATTCAAAGTCCATACACTGGCTTAGAAGGCCTTATTTCACTGACCTCATTCCCAGCTTTTCTTTCTCATCATTAGATATTTCCTTGTGCTAAAAGGTAAATGCTACCAGGGAAGGAATTTTAGTTTTTTTGTTTCTTTTCTTGTGTTTCCTACTATAATCTAAGTGCCTGGATTACTGCTTGGTACATATTAGATAATCATGAATTTCAGATGAATTAATTAATTAATTAATTAATTAATGGGTTCTTTCTTTGAAATAAATTAAAATAAATTTCTATTCTCTTCCAAATGATAACTTACGGATTCTGAAGAAGACATCATAGACTTATTATTGTCTAAGCACTCTGTCTTTTCCTTTATTCTATATTTGAGTTGGCTTTCAGACATTCTTGGCTGAAGATTCACTCTAGATTTTCCCATGTCCCCTCTCTGTGTGGCTTTTCAAACTAGCACTTCAAGTATAACATAACCATGTTAGAACTCATCAGAGCTTGGCTGACTGTTTTAAAAAAAAAATCAGTTGTATGCCACAATAATCACCTGGATAAAAATTTGAAATTGTTAACTAATTTTTAATCCATTGTGTATTAATTCTACAAAATTATTATTGTAATTTCCTAGAAATAGTTTGTCACCCAAATGCTGACTGGACCCTGTTTGCTGGAAAGGTTTTACCTTTGACTTTGTGAGGAAGATGACCTTATATATAGATACCAGTTCACATATATTAGTTCTCTACTCCTCATTGCAATGTGCTGTGTTCATCACTAACATGCTTCAATAATGCAGAATCTGCCTGAGGATCCAGGACAGACTTGCTGGGGTCAGTGTAGATATTTTAAAATTCTATGGGGTGAGGGCCCTTAGGGAAATCCAGGCACTGTTAGAGGGGCCACTAAGCAGCCAAATCTTTGGACATGTGACTAACAGGCAATGAAACTAAAGGGAAGATATATATGGTATACACATGTACACTGATTGATTGGAATCAAATGGGTGAGAAAAGGTATACTGTCTAAAAAGCAAATGTATGCAGTTCTAGGCCTCCCCAAAGATGGCATTGATTGAAGTAAATGGTAGATGTGGAAATGATAAGTGATCATAGACCATTGGTATAAGGCCGTGTACCTGAGATTTAGAGATGAAAAGCCTTTTAGTTTTTCCCCAGCTATGATGGACTAATCAAAGGAGAGGGCATTAATTTAAAAAGAAATGTGAATTACCTTCATAAAGACAGAACACCACATATGGAATCACTGGGGTACAATACACACATGTGAGAGCAGAGCTGCCTTTACATCTGACTCTTAACAACCATGGAAAGGAGAAGTTATTTTGGACCTTGTTGGGGCTGGAGCTAAACCTTACATGTGATCATTATAAGATTGATTGATCATAATATATTCAGATAGGAAATGTTCCTTAAGGTGTATGTGGGGAAATAGCATCTCAAAAAGTTAATGTGGTTCTTAAAAAGTTTAGTTAAGAATGCAAAATATGTCATAAGTGAAGCAAGTAGAACATTACCAATGTAGTCATGAAAGCCTCCTACTATGAAAACCTAGAATACTGCATCTAATTGGCAGATGTGAGAAATGCATGCTAACTATAGTCATCCTAATAGAATACCAGGATTCAAAACTATACAAACAAGGATGGGAGATGGAGGAGTGTGAACAGTAAGGTATAGTCTCAGGTACTTGAAAAGTTTCAAGGATGTGGGGGGAGCTAGAAATATAAGAAGGATATCTAGCACTTGCAGAAATAAATGGAATGAAATTACTAAAAAAAAATAATTCTTCCATGTATCATACTTCTTGATGTCTTTACACAGTTGAAAATCATGTGATGGAGTTGGCAATGAACATGATGGATGCACTCTATGGTTTCAGTGATAACACAGGTAGATTTTGTTTATTAACTAAATATATAATTTGGTCCCTTCTGGAGGAATCACATCATGGAAACACAAAATGACTAAATCTCTTGACTATAGTGTTTCATTTTTAAATGGGAGAGAAGGAGAATGACATTAAGGCTTTATGTTTAACAGTGAGTCTATGATTTTGCCATGTCTTATCCCTTTATCCAAATTATAATTCAGGTACACATCCAAAGCTTTACCTTCTTTGAAAAGCCTTCCCAATATTAACTCTTATGGTTTGTATTCATGAGTTGAGCTCCTTCATATGTGTATACACACACAACACATCCACACATACTAATAAGCATATATATGTCTAATCCTTACATGTTTTTCTTTTTTTTTTAAGATTTTATTTATTTATTTATTTGAGAGAGACAGTGAGAGAGAGCATGAGCGAGGAGAAGGTCAGAGAGCGAAGCAGACTCCCCATGGAGCTGGGAGCCTGATGTGGGACTCGATCCGGGACTCCAGGATCACGCCCTGAGCCGAAGGCAGTCGTCCAGCCAACTGCGCCACCCAGGCATCCCTAATCCTTACATGTTTTTCATCCCCATTGTTCACTTTCTGTTCATTTTTCATGCCCCATGTAATAATGGCATTCTCATGAGAGCTTCTTTTGATGCTGTTAAAACATAATTCTTTCTGCACAAACCCCCCAGCAGTTTCTCATTTCACTCAGAGGAAGACTCACAAGACCCTATTCAATCTTCACACTGATCATTCTGTACCTTCTTATCCTTTCTGATCTCTGTATCCTACTCTAGTTTTTGTATTCTTCAAATACCCTAGACATGTCCTTGTCTCAGGGCCTCTGCCAGTAACATTCTTCTCACAGATATTTACAAATTTTCCTCTTTTTTTTTTTCAGTTGTTGCTCAGATGTCACCTTCTCAGTGATAGCATCCCTGAAAAAATAATTTAACGTAATCTTTTTCCCAACACACCAAACCTGCCTTTGTTGCTTCATCTCTCTCCTTAGACCTTCCCTAACATTTCATATATGTCTCTTATATATAATTGTACTTTATTTTTTGCTTGTTCTCTTTTCTTATCTTCTCCCATCCAGTCCCTTCTCCTTTGTACCACTGGAATGCAACTCCATAATGATGTGCATTTTGTCTACTGTCTTACTGCTATATTTCCAGTGCCTAGATGAGTACATATTCATTGAGCTAAATCCACCTCCCTGCTCTCACACACATACATTATGAGAAGGTGGTATAACCTGCTTTTCAAAGATTAAGAAAGGTAACCTAGAATATAAATAATTGGCCTCAGGTCACAAGGGGAAAATTGAGATTGAAGCCAGGGAAGTCTAACTTAGAAATTGTAATGATATGTTTGCTGACATACCTGTTCTAGAATGTTCACAGCAATAATATTTGTAGTAACTACAAGCTGGACATTCAAATGCCCATCAATAGTAGAGTAGAAATTTTTACACAATAGAATACCATAACAGTAGTGAGCTTATTTTGAGGAAAAGAAGCCAGAAACAGAGCACATATTTCATGATTCAAATTATATATGTATTTACATGTATAAACAAGCAAACAAACAAAAGAAAAGACAAAGCAGATAGAAGGGAACAAGAGATGAGTTTTTGGGGTGCTCCTCATATTTTCTTTTTTTGATGTGGGTGTGAGTACATGTGTGTTTAGCTTGTAAAAGTTCATTGATTTGTGCTCTTATGATATATATGCACAGTATTGTGTATATTTGTGATAGGAAGAATTCTAAGATGTCTCTAAAGATTCTAGACTCTTGTTATACATGCCATGTAGAATTCTCTCCCTTTGCGTATAATTGGAACCTGTGAATATGATAAGATAATCATTCAGTTGTTTGTGTTAAGATAGGTAAAGATACTTGACAAAGGTGATGGGATAGTTAATTCTATGATTGTGTTTTCTTATATAAGACTCTGTTTTATCTGATTGGAGAAAGATTCTTCAGCTGACTTTGAAGAAGGAGCTGCCACACTGTTGAGATGGTCATGTGCACAGAATCTGAGAGCTGAGAGTGAGCCTTAGCCACTTAGCAAGAAAATGGGGACCTCAGTCCTATAGCTATAAGTAACTTAATTTTGCCAACAACGGAAATAAGTGATAATAGTAGGAGATCAAGCCTATAGGAGTCAGGTACTAATGCTGGGAAAACAGACATCACTGATCCTTTCTCTCCCACATTGGAATTTTTTGGATAAGATCTTTGTATTCGGATAAAATGAGTCACTTGAATATAATAATGCAAATGAAGCTGATTCGTGGAGGAAAAAGTAGGGATTTTCCCAATAAGTAAAACTGGAATTTGATGTTAAGACTTACCAAGAAATCTCACTTTATTTTGTTTTCCAAATTATTGCATGGAAACACATATAAATTATTGAATTATATTCATTAATATAATACCTCCATGACCCAATGAAATAGTCCAAGAATTCTATGTAGTTGATGAGAGTCAGATTTAAATTTTGAATTAAGAAATGGTGTTGTCCATTACAAGCTTCATGAATCCAGTGACAAATCAATGAAAGCTCACTGCTCATTAGTGTGAGCAAGCTGGGCTGTATCCTGTTGTTCAGAATCACAACAATTTAGACTGTGACTGATAAGACCCTGAACAGAGTATGTGGCTAGATAAAGAGAGAGATGTTCACATTCTTTCCTGACCTCTCAAACCAAAGCTTTGGGTCTTTATACTTCGTGTTGCTCTATGTTAATTCACTGAGATTTTTGTGCATCTTTTCCTTCCTTTCCCTTCCCTTTCCTTTTCTGTTTCCTTTTTTCTTACTTGCTTTTTCTTTTTTCTCTTTTCTCACTGTTTCTCAACACACCCAGTAGAATGGGGGTGCTGCAAGGGAAGCTCCAAATGCTTGGAGTCCTTTACTGTGTCATCCTCTGCCTTACAGATAGGATCTGACACTTTGCTATGTGTGGGATGGACAAAGAAAGGGGTGAATAAATGAATGACCATATGACGTATCTCCTCTGCTAATAAGACTTGGGCCTCTTTAGGGGGATAGCAGCTCCATCCAGTGCTGCCCATCTGTTCAGATTCCAGGTGACTGACAAGTCTCCCTTCCTGATTGCCTTACCTCAGCCCCCCTGGTGACAGTGATGGAGTTGACAAGATGTCAGCAGACCCTTATTGATTATGCATGATCTCATTAGTAAAACCTCAGCCCAGTGTGACCTAATCCTTGCTGGGAAAGACTGTGATATATGAGGACCAGCACTTTGTCACTTGAGGTTAGGCAAATGGGAAGATCACTTAGTACCGGTGGTACCCAAAGACACATTCCCTCATGCTTTGGGAAAACAGCTAGGAGAGCAAAGTTCATGGAAGCTATGTGGGTCAGACAAGTCACTGAGAGCCTATCCTGGCTGTGAAGTTAGTTCGTTAGTTATGCTGTGTTTGCTAACAGCACATCTGCTCTGATAGTCCTGGGACACTTGTGCCAGTAAATAGCTAAGTTAGAAATGTGGCAGAGAGAGGCATGCTTGGACCAAACCTGCTGAGTTTCTCGGTCTGAGACTTGTATTCCCTTCAATATAAGAGGCGTGTTCTAACCTGCCCTTTTCCTGCTCTTGTTCTCTGCTCCTCAGAAAAGCAGTCTTTCCACCATGGGCTGGTGAGAGAAATCATTTAACACATGAGAGCTCTGAGGACTATGCAACAGGAGTAGCATAGGTCTCCCTGAGAGACCAGATCAGGACCACGGCTAGTTACAGTGCCACTATTGAGTTACAAAAAGAGAATCCCTCTTCTTCCATACAGAAGTTCTGTAAAAACTTTCTCTAAACTGAAGCAACCTATTTTCTGCCCCATTTGCACTCTCTTGGGGACCACCTTTGTGCATGGCACAAACTGCAACCTTGGTCTTCTGAGTTCTGAGTTCTGAACACAGTGTTCCTGAACCAGTCTCATCCTGGAGAACTTACAGTTACATACAGGCCATCTAGGTGAATGGCTGGACATGTTGAACCACATGGACAGTGACTTTGGAAACATAGTATCTTGAAACTGGAATGTTTCATCTGGAAGCAGACACTTGGTGCCATTCCTGCTGTGTGAGGAAAAAGAGAAAGCAATTGCCTCATTTAAGTTACTAAAAGAGGAATAGGATAGCCTGAACAAATTCACCTCCAAAGTGCTTGGCTAGATGAGAAAAAAAAAAAAAGTGTATCCAGGAATAGGTGGCTTTCCCACTCTAACCACAACCATTTGATGTTATAAGTCAGAGGAGAATCATCATTAAATGCTTGGGTCAGGTTATCTGCGTGTCAAGTGGAGGGGCTGGGCGGGCATTGGAGCCATTGCTGCTGACTGAGTTAGTGTTCTTGGCCTTTCTGTGTATACCTCAGCAACACCCAGCCTTTAATAAGCATTGTGTTTGACGCCCTTTTTAAAATGATTGAATTATGGCTTTTTATGGCTCTATAAAAGCCTTTATTAATTTGGGGAAGCTGCTGTATCTTCCAGTCCTGTCCATTCCCTGCCGTGAGGTTAAATTATTCATGTGGCTTTCGATTGGCTATGTTGATTGTATTCTGAAAGAAACAATAAGCAGGACTCTTTGTTTTCATGAAGATGGGGGGGAAAATTATAGGGGGAGACAAGAAGAGTATGGGTATCCTGAGGGACCTCACTCAAAGGGCCACCTGGGGTGAAATGAGGGAGGAGACTTCATAGTAATCAAGGGGATTTTTGGATCAACTTTTTAGTGCAGGGAAAGGGACAGTGGACTTCAACAGTGTGCCCTCTGGAGATGTGTCCACGTGTCTATACTCACATGTATGCATGTGTGCTAGATTCTCCACTGTGGTTTTCTATTGATGCTTCTAAATATGAGAATAAAATATTGTCTTTATAGACCTCTTTGTAACTTATAGTATACTTTCAAACATGCCATTTCATATCATGTTGAATCCCCTTATCATTGCATGTACAGCTGAAATAACTACTTTACCAGGTTTACGTCACGGATCATAGGGTGTGTCAGGAAAGTGGTATTGCTAAATGCTGTGTAGCTTCTAAGTGGCCACTCTGAAAAGCAACTAGATTTTTTGGTTCCAAGGCTAGTGCTGTTTCCATGATAGTTCTGCTTTGCTGCCCGTTGAGTTTTTGAAAGGAATGCTGTTCTGAGACCCTCTCCAATGCTATCCCTCACAGATTCTCCCCTACCTCATAAACATGTGCACACACACACACACATGCACAAATGCATTTAGAAGTTAGATTTATCCACTTCATCTCCTTCCACTTCCCCGACAATCCCAAACTCCCAAAAGGTTGCCGCTCCACCATACATGTTATTATCAGACCCCATAGCCTGCTAATTATGTCCTTTCCTGTCTATACTGCATTCCCACTTGGGCTGTTCTAGTGATTCTTTCAAGGACCTGCTTGAAAGTTATCTCTTTCATGCTTCTAGGTAACCTTATCCCATGTTGTGACCCTTCCTGAATCAGAGGAGGTAGAGTCAAGCAGCGTCAGAAAAACCATGTGCTGGAGTTGACTAAGTTACTTCCCCACCATGAGGATATTATCACAGAATGGGAATGTCAGCACTGTCCAGCCCACTTCCCAAGGATGTTCTAAGGACAATGAAACTACACTGAGAAAGGACTATAGGAACTTCAAACCATTATGCACATTTTATATAATTATGACCCTTTGCTATGAGAAATAGAAAATAAATAACAGGGAGGCAAGAAATCAAATTTTGTGAGCAAAGACCCTAATAGTTTGGCTGCCTTTGGAAGAATGAAGATCTGTGCAGGGTTCTAGGCAAGGAGAAGGCTGTGAGTAAAGGAGCAGAGGTGGGAATTAGCATGGCTTTTCGCTGAGAGACTGGCACTTAATAGGAAGACACAGTGATCGGTTTAAAGAATGTTGGGAAGCTGTAGCTCACTCTCAAGAGAAGCTTCTGAGTACAGGGTTTGAGTAAGAAGCAATGGAACAAGAATCTAGATAAACTGGAAGAGCCTTGATCTGCGGACTAGGAGAAATTTTATGGGACTAACATAAAACAGGTAAAGCTGGCTTGGTGCTAAGTTGAGCATTGTGCTGATTTGGGGCTCCTCAGATATTCTACCAACTTAGGAAGAGGATTGGTTTCAGATGGCAGCAAAGCTGTATAGATGGGATAATTTTTTAATGTGTAGGCTACAGAATGCCCATGGGGCAAAGCCAGGCCCTTTGTCAGCATAGTTTCATAAAGATCACAATACGAAGAGAGCCATTTTACCTGAGTGTGTTCTTCCTAACCCTCTATGTACACACATATGCACAGGCACAGGCACTCAACAGAGAAACTCCACAGAGTGAAAGGAATCCTGGAGATGTGAGAGGTTTGGAGAACACAGGGTCAGTTTAAAAATGACAGTTTCAGGGGCACCTGGGTGGCTCAGTGAGTTAAAGCCTCTGCCTTTGGCTCAGGTCATGGTCCCATGGTTCTGGGATTGAGCCCCACGTCGACCTCTCTGCTCGGCGGGGAGCCTGCTTCCCCTTCTCTCTCTGCCTGCCTCTCTGCCTACTTGTGATCTCTATCAAATAAATAAACAAAATCTTAAAAAAAAAACAAAAACACAACATTTTGAATGCTTAATAGATGTTAGTTTTAAAAATTATCAGCCTTATCTCCAGCTACTCTATAGGACAACTACTTTAGAGGGACTGTAGTTTCTTCCAACACTGCCAAGCCCTGTATTTTTTCCTTCTGTTTCCATTTGTCTTCTCTCTCTTTCCCAGCTTAGTTCATGGTTATACTTGCTGTTATTTCCTATGTATAACATTTCAATTGGGCTACCTGCTTTTTAACCCCTACCCTTTATGTGACCTGAATACTACTCAAAAGCTACTGCTTTCCTTAGTAATGCTGAGAAGTTGGTCACTCTGTCTTTGCATTCTGCCACTTGTGTGTGACCCATAGCCCTTTCCCAGCATCTAGCTTCATCCTGTGGCAGCAGCCCTGGTTTCACCTGCAGAGATGAAAGGTATGGAACAAACCTCTTCACATTAGAGTATTTGATACAAAGAAGTGTTGTTCAGGGATAATTAACATATTAACAAAACCTAATTTTTTTCTTCCAGTATTCACTGAAATCTAAATTATGTCAGGCAATACGTACATATAGAAGCATTGCAAAAGCTCATATTTTCATGATGTTTAGATTCTAGTGTGAGAAGACAGACAGTAAGATGACAAATACATCAAATCCCAAATGATGGTATTTCTGACATCAGGGCAGAAATCAAGCATTTCTAGCTTGAGTAGAAGTCCTTTTTGTTTGGTTACGGTATTCTTCACAAGGACATAGTTGAGTGAGGAAGTGAATATTGGGCCAGAGACTTTTCTAAGGTTGAGGTCATAAGCTACACCATCATCTTCTTGATCCTTACTGAGTTCTGCAGGTTACTCATTTATAGATGTGTTTTATGTCAGATTGAGCTATGAGAGAAGGCTAAGCTTCAGCATAAAATGTGTATGTAGTATCACAGTAACAGTGTTTTTTGAGATCATGAATTCCAGAATGACTGTATATAGAACTGGTCAGGTATAGGGTAAAGGTGTCTAGTCAGTGACTGCTTAGAGACTTCCCTATATATCCTTCCCATGTTTCTGAAATTTGGAAAAAACAAAACAAAACAGGGTGTTTGGCAAGTCACATATTTTGAGTCTGCTTACCAAAATCTTTTTCTAGGTCCTTTTGTGAAGCAGTCATGCAGGGGAACATGGAACTGTAAAGGTCAGGTTGAGACTTAAAGGACAAGGAGGCCATGCTGGCTCTACATGAACACTGAACATCTGCCAACTAAAACCAAAAGAAAATACTTCTTTCTAAAATGATCTAAGTCCTTGAGGGGAAAGAGGATTCATTTAAAGTCATTTTATTCAAAATACTCAATTTTAAAATTAATGGACACTGTGAGATAACACTCTTTAGTCACTCTGTTCGTCCTCCAGAAAGTCTCAGTATAGACACAGCAAAACCTGTGAGAGCTGTTCTGCAAGTGGAAAAGACCAGAGCTGGACAAGGTCTGCTGGCAACACCTTTCAGAGGAGACACCAGAAGGAAAGGCACATTGAGAGAGAGCAAAGGACACAACCCCTTTTTCTTTACGCATGGCAAATCAATTCAGTGTCTTTCATTACCACCTGAAAACCGAATGCACATGCGAACAATAAACTTTAATCTGGTTGACAACAGTTTTTTAAAAAACGCACTGAAAGCAAGTTTCAGCAGCCTGACATACTTTATGACACTTATTAAAAAGACACACTTGTAAGTCAATTAACCTGGCCAATAGTACCTTTTAACTTGTTTTCTAAGAGGAAAGGCAGCAGCAAAAGGGCGAAGTTTCCATCTAGAAGGTTCCAAGTTGATTTCTTTTCCCCTAAAGTAAAGGTGGCTGCCTGAGTTCCAACTAATATATGTAAGTCTGCAGTTCATCCACCTCCAACACCTGAAAAGTTCAAAGGCAATGCTTGTGGGTGCCAGTCTTGGTTTTCACATTTTATTCAAAGAAAAATTGAGGCCTTACCTATGAAGAAATGAGTGTATGGTAAAATATAGGAGTTAAAATAGAAGCATGATGCACATTATTTAGTCATGAAACATTTACCCAGTTTGTACTAGAAATGTTTATATTGGAGGGACAGGGAAATCTATGTACTTTTTAAATTGCTTCTAAAAACATGACCCACCTCCTTCCAGCCCCTCGTAAGCAAGTAGTTAAGATCTTTTCTGATTTCTTGTACTTTTTTTGTTTTGTTTCTCATTTCCTTGAACTTTATGACATAAAATATTACAAAAGTACTGTCTAGACTTTACTTTCTGAAAATGATTATAAGTGCAAATAAAAGATCCATTTGTTATAATTATTTAAATTACATAGCTCTGGTGCCACAAAAATAGTAGCTTCCCAAAAAAAGCTTCTAAGAGTATTTTAGTGGCATACAGTTCTTTGACAGAAATTCAAATACACTTTGGCCTTCAGGGAACACTATCTGTATCTATCTATGTATCCTCTAAATTTTTGTGTGTGCTAAAATGAGAACGGGTTTCAGTACTTTCTTTGTTAGTGAGCTTCATGTTCTTGACTTTGGATCTAGTCTTGTCCTTCTGACTAAACCTTAAGGAATTAGGATTGGAATGGCTCTGGCAGAGGAAATGGTTTATTCCCACACAGATTAAAAACAAGAGGAATATTGGTCTACTTATTTAATAGTTGAGGACTTAAAAAGGATAAGAATGAGTTTAGACAGTTTAGCATTTGAAGAGGAATTGGGTCCCACCCCATGGCCCTGTGATCAGAAACAGATGCCAAAATGCACACTAGTTGACCATAAGGTCATTGAGTCTATAAGCCTGGGCCCCTTGCTACATTTACATTTATCTGAATTGAGGATATAAAACACTTCAGCTGCATTCACATTTTTTTTTTTCACATAACCTTTGTAAACTATAATTGAATTCCTACTAACATAAGGTTTTGTGACAAAATCACTTGCCTGGAGGGATGCAGTGTTGTGGACAGTTAACCCTGAGGGGAAGCCTTCATCCAATAGCCTAATGTTTATATACAGGCCAGCCACGGAAACAGGTTTCTCTCCTCTCCCTTCCTCTCAGCAAAATAGAGGAGTTGTTGCTGGATCAAGCAGTATTTCAGTTACAAGTTATTTTCAGTTTTTAGTGTATAGAAATACATTTTTGTAGACTTCAAGTTATTCTGGAAAGGAAAAAAAAAGTGATTTTCAAAATGCTTCCTATTGAAATGTATATTTTTAACTAATACTAGGATGACCTCTATTTCTAAGTTGTCTACAGAAGCTCTAAAAAAAAAGATTGACAAATACAAATAGAAACTTCAGAATGGCAACACTAAAAGCAAAGTTCAACATCAAAGGACAGATTTTGAAAAAAAATGCATGCAACAGTTTTTAGTAGTTTTAAATGATGAATATCTCTAATATGTACAAGCTCACACAAATGAATTATAAAAAGAAAAAAAAACCTCAAGGAATAAAAATTAATATGAAGAGATATTTCAAAGGAAGAATAAGTACAAATGTGCATTAAGTATATGGCTAAGATAATCAAAAAACAAAAATAAGATAGCATTTTAAATCTTAGATTGCCAAAAATTAAAAGAATAATAAGGGGCGCCTGGGTGGCTCAGTGGGTTAGGCCGCTGCCTTCGGCTCAGGTCATGATCTCAGGGTCCTGGGATCGAGTCCCGCATCAGGCTCTCTGCTCGGTGGGGAGCCTGCCTCCCTTCCTCTCTCTCTCTGCCTGCCTCTCCGTCTACGTGTGATTTCTCTCTGTCAAATAAATAAATAAAATCTTAAAAAAAAAAAAGAATAATAATATTTAATTTCATCAAATAAACACCTTGTGCATTATTGGCAGGAAAGTAAATTGTCAAGCCTTTCTTGAAAGCCATTTATAGTGTCTATAAAATCTTAAATACATGTAAAAATTGGCTGTATAATTGTGCTTTCAGATGCCTGTTTTATATAAATGTCTACAGAAAATGGGCAAGATTTTTCAAGTCCACATTCTCTGAAATAATGCACAATCAGAGACAACCTAGTCCATCCATATGGGAAGGGAAAGCTGCATGAGAGCACATCCCCAGTGGGTAATGGTCTAGAGCTACATAACAAAAGGAAGATAATTCTATGTGTTATAGTAAAACTAAACTAAAATTTAACAAGATCGTTTTCTCAACAGTATGCATGATGTGAACTATTTCTTTTGGAAAAAATACAAGTGAATAAACATGTCTGAAAAGCTATGGAAGGTACTCTTAAATCTGTCTCTTCAAATATTTAGGGTTGTAAATGGGATTTTCAGCAGGGTGATAAGAGATTAATTTTTCTGTATTGCTTGAATGTTTTCTTGAGCCCATTCTACATTTGCAACTTTAAAAATACTCTTAAACTTTTCTTTTTTCAGGATTATGCAAACTACTGTGAAAAAAATGCAAGTTACTAACTCCACTTTTCTTAAATCCAGATATGTCCATCTTAAACTGCATTTGTAATTCTAGCAATACAAATAAATATCTATTCAATCAACAGTCTACAGTGGTCAGGTACCATCCAATATGATCTTGGTAGATTTCTCATTATTTTTGCATATAGAAAGTGTAATACCTGAGGATGAAAATAAAAAAAAAAAAAACTCATTCAGCTCTTGGAGCACTATAGATTTTGGAGTATCCTAATAGATGACTGAAATATAAACTAATCACTAGTTTCCATAACTCTATGAGGTTTCTTACCATTTTCCAGCAGACATTCTGTAGGTCATTCTCTTTTAGATACAAAATATGAATAGGTTAAGGAGTCTGCATGAGAAACTCAGAGAAGTGCTGTGTCCTACACTCTTTAAGGATGGATGAACAAATGTCCGGTGAAAAGAAATTATAACCTGGGATAAATGTCCCATGAGGTTTTAACAGAAAAACTGACTCAGGAGAGAGTGAAAATTCTGTAATGTTTTAATGAAATTTTGCTCAAATATCTGATGTATTATTATCAAAATATCTGGCATTTTATTGAATAGTGATAGTGATAAAACATTTTTTTTGTGCTGACTAACTCAGGCTAAGAAACGTGAAAGAACTCTCATAGATAGTAAAAGATAAATGTCTGTGTGCTTTTACAAAAAAGAGTTTACAAGTACTGCTTCATGATATTATATTAGACACCTTTTCAAAGGAGTTGTAGGAAAGCTAAAAAGTTAAGCACCTATTATTGAAGCTGCTCCTTTAAAGAAAAGCTAAGGAAGTGAAGTTGAAACTATAGAAATACTGGATAGGATGACATGATGTTTTGGAATTTTGTTTTTTAAATTTTGTTTTTAAATTAAAAATTTTTTTTTTAAATCTAAAGAATTGATTGTTCCCAGAAGAAGTGAAAAATGTCCAGTCTTGTAGATAACTTTATACATATTCTACAGAAATCCCTAAATAATGAAATGCCAAGTTCTGGATCAGACAATATACAAACTCTTTCTCCACCTCAGAATGTTTACTTAAACTCTAGAAAATAAATTGGAAATCTTTACTTTAAAATGGAAAGAGTTTTGTTGTCAGTCAGTTCATGCAGCTGCATATATTCAGATCAGAAGGCAAAAATAGTCTACGAGCCGGGGACCCTATTAAAGTAGTTGACTAAATTGAAAAATAAAGTGCTCAATTAGAACTGGATGTCGGGACAGGTTTCAGAAATACTGCAGCATACAGACTGTTAATAGGACTGGGACCAGGTGTTTTAAAACAGGTTCACTGTTTTAAGGATCCCTGTGTAGCTCCCAGCGAAGAGGTCATCTATATTGACATACTTTGTGTTTCTTGCTAAAAAGTTTTGGTTTCTCTATTTAAAATATATATATATATATATATATATATATCTTTTTTTGCTGTATTGATGAAAGTTGAATTGAGAGCTTTTTACTGATTCTGAGGCTTTTCTCCCTCCCATGCCTAGATAGGGTCACCAGTCATTCTCTGATGCAAGTGGGTCATGTCTTCCCACCCCAAAGATGCTGAAACAGCATGTTTTGTGAGATCATCTAATGAGCCAGAGCCAGGTGGTAGGCTTTGAATCACTTTGCAAGGGTAGGACTGGCTCTCTAGGAAGGTCTTTCCAGGAGCAGCAATTTAAAATGCATTAAGAAACAAATCTGTATACATATTTAAATACTTTTATTTGATTCCCAGCACTAACAACTTGGCAGATGCTAAATAAGCCTATAGTGACTGGAACCTCTGACCTTTGGGAACAGGAAAATCAGAGACCACACAGTTTCAAAAGCACTTCAGCTAAATTTATTGCTGGAAAAAATAAGTGGTGATGTCATTCAGAACCAAATAGGGCCACTAAAGAAGAATGGTTGGAGCAGGCCACGAGCAGGTGTAAAGAAAAATGACAGTTCTGATTTTTAACTTCTAAGCTTAGAGAGCCTTTCTCCCTTTAGAAACAAGAAATGGTTCACCAGGTGGATTTTCTAAGCCCTAGTTTAAGGGGGAAATAACCACAAACAAATAGCACCAAACATATCTGACAAATGGATGGCTCTGGCGCCTGAGGTACACAGGAAGGGAAGGATAAAAATGGACACAGAAGTAGAAAGGGACCCAAAATGAATAATGAAGAATGAAAGCAATCTGAAAAGAACACCTGCTAGACTGACAACAGAAGAGGAACAGGAGAGCAAAGTAAGATAAATGCTCATCTTGGAGATATGTAAGATCAAAGGAAGGGAAGAAGAGGCAGGTATGAGCCAGTGATATAAATGAATTACACAGTAGCAGCCTTGTTTCAACACACACTTGAATCAATGCTATGCAAAGATCTATGATAATAGCCCCACCGTTTTGTCGATGCTCAAAATAAGCAAGAGTAATCAGAAGGAGTGATGGTAAGGCCTAGAAGTTGGGTCCATCTGTCTTTTCCTTTGCCAGCACTGTGGTTATTATTATTATAGTAAAGCTGTCACTATTCAAAGTCTACAAGCATATGTCATTCTGTATAGCTGAGTTTCCTGATAGATGAAAGTTCACCAATTTAAGGACTGAGTCTTTATCTTAAATCTTTAAACTGAATCTTTTGTTTAATACGTTACAAGCTACTTCATTGTTATTTATCGTCATCACTTTTCTCTGGTCCCTGGCCAAATTAGACCCAGTATAGACCCTAATATGTAGGTCTGTTTTAGATACTTAATAGATTGCTAAAGATTCTCTGCCTATCTGTTCTTGCTTCCATTCAGTGCTGACTCAAGACTCATCTGTTCTCATTTTTATTTTTCTTCCTTTTTTATGGAATTTTTTAGATTTATTTATTTGAGAGAGAGAGAGAGAGAGAGAGAGAGAGAATGAGCAGGAGGGGCAGAGGGAGAGGGAGAGAGAATCTCAATCTCACACTTCATGCTGAGTGTGGAGCCCAACATGGGGCTCGATCCCAGGACTCTGAGATCATGAATTGAGCTGAAACCAAGTCAGACACTTAACTGACAGAACCATCTAGCATTTGGCAGATGCTAAATTAGCCTATAGTGACTGGAACCTCTGACCTTTGGGAACAGGAAAACTAGAGACCAGAGACCAGAGAAAATCAGAGATCGTTTTTTAAAAACGACTTTTATTTATTTAGAGAGAGTGAGTCCAAGTAAGGGGAGGGGCAGAGGGAGAGGATGAGAAATAATCTTAATTTGACTTCCCTGAGTGTGGTGTCTGATACAGGGCTCAATCTCAGGGCCCTGAGATCATGACCTGACCTGAAATCAAGAATGAGATGCTCAACCAACTGAGTCACCACAGCACCTGGATTTACCAGGTGCTGTGGAAACACATAGGAGGCACATCTTATACAGGCTTGGGAGTGGGCTGTACTGGTAGAACACCTCTGTGAAATAACTTAGTTGAAGGTGAAACCTTAGGATGGTAGGACAATCCATACGGAAGCTTATTCTAGATGAAGGAAAGAAATGTACACTGATGCAAAAGAAAAGAGAATATAGAATCTTTAGGTAACTTAAGGAAGCTATGTTTGGTTAGCAAATGGACTGTGTGTGGTAGTGGCATGATGAAATATAAGGCTAGAAGGACAGTCAGGGGCAAAAAATTTGAGCTCTATCCTCAAAACAACAACAACAGCAACAAAAACAAAATAAAACCAGGACATTACTAAAAGACTTTAAGAGATAGGAAGGCATAATCAGATTGTGTTTTAAAAAATTAGTATAAATGTCATGTGGATAAAATAGATTGGAAAACTATTAAGGACTATTGTAGTCATCAAATTGAGAGATGCCCATTTAGGAAGCCTTAGCTGTGGTTCAGAGCATAAAAAATGGTAATGTGAGGCATAGTTGTAGTGAAGAGGGTTTGGGGAGATTATATGTATATATTTCATGCATCATATATGTATGTAAGATTGTCTGCTCCATTGGATGCAGGTTGTGAAAGGAAGCTAGGAGTCAAGGAAGATGCTGAAGTTTGAAATTGACCTCTTAGATACGGCTATTGAGAGGATAAGAGGTGAAATGATAGACTAAGAGAATAAACCAGATAAAGAGGAATGTAACGTCAAGAGAGTGATTGTAGATAAAGAGCTTAAAATAATCAGAAGTCTTATTGTGAAGAGGTGATCAAAAGTAGAAGAGAAACTGAGAAGACAGAAGGCTGTGACCTTCATGAAGGTAACAGCCATAGTGTGAGGGGCCAAAATGGAATGATGGGCAAAATGAAAGGTGCTTGCCCAGAAGATGAGTCACTATCAGAAATTCTTAGCGCTACCTGGGAGTGGAATTTAAGAGGATTTGAGTTCTTCTGGTTGTGTATTGAGGCAGGGCCAGAGAAACTGATGCGTATTATTGTAGCCTCATCTTAACCCTCTTCTAGACTGGCCCATAGAGCATAAGTAAAATTTTCTGGCACGAGTGATCAATAACTGTTACCTTCTTTCCTCCCTTTCCACCCCTTACCTCACAAAGTTCAAAGCTAAAATTTCAATATGCAGTTAATAGATTGTTTTGATTTATGATTCATTGGTTGATTTAGAGACAAATGAATCAGTGTTTCCATGGCTTGAAAAAGTGATGAATTTTCTCAGTCTGGTATTTGGGTTGGTTATTTTGTGTCAAAGTTTTTGTATATGGGTCAAAAAAGTTTTGGTAATTATTTTTAGTCTTTTCTGGGAGTCTCACTTTTTTGGGGTTGGTTATAAACAGTCTTGGGAAGACATGGAGAGCTGAATAGATCTTGATTTTTCATTTGGAGATTTTCATATCAAAGGTATCTTGTGTGCAGATTGAATGGCAAGGCCATTGAAACAGAAGCCAACTCAAATGCTCTTCCTGCTCCATCTTAAGTAACCTGGATAATTAAAAAAACAATTCAACTCCTGGGTATTTACCCCAAAGATACAGATGTCGTGAAAAGAAGGGCCATCTGTACCCCAATGTTTATAGCAGCAATGGCCACAGTTGCCAAACTATGGAAAGAACCAAGATTCCCTTCAACGGATGAATGGATAAGGAAGATGTGGTCCATATACACTATGGAGTATTATGCCTCCATCAGAAAGGATGAATACCCAACTTTTGTAGCAACATGGACGGGACTGGAAGAGATTATGCTGAGTGAAATAAGTCAAGCAGAGAGAGTCAATTATCATATGGTTTCACTTATTTGTGGAGCATAACAAATAGCATGGAGGACAAGGGGCGTTAGAGAGGAGTAGGGAATTTGGGTAAATTGGAAGGGGAGGTGAACCATGAGAGACTATGGACTCTGAAAAACAGTCTGAGGGGTTTGAAGTGGTGGGGGGGTGGGAGGTTGGGGTACCAGGTGGTGGGTATTATAGAGGGCACGGCTTGCATGGAGCACTGGGTGTGGTGAAAAAATAATGAATACTGTTTTTCTGAAAATAAATAAATTGGAAAAAAAATAATAATAATTAAGAAAAAACAAAATAAATTCCAATCAACTTTCAAAAAAAAAAAACAATTCAAAACAAATAAAACAAGGAGACAAAATTAAGCCCTATTTTAAGATTCTAGGAAGCAAAAGAAATGCTGATACATGTGCATACACCACACACATGTGTATGTACATATCCTTCCTGAAATGCATACAAAAAAAAAACTTTATATAACACTCGGATTTCAAATGTTCTTTGGAAGTTCAGCAAAAAGAGGATCCATTTTCATCTCTAGTCTTTTTATCAGATTCACTAGAGGTAGGAGTTGAACACAGACATAGACTCTGAGGTGTTATTCAAAACTTTTTAAAATTTTGTTTTGTTTCCTGTGTCTGGCTTTTTCCCTCTGGGGTCCTCCAACAAACCATGCATTGCCACTTCAGGACGTTTTTTCCATGTAGAAAAGTTACTGAGGAATAGATGATGGCCTATTAAATTTCTTCATTCCATAAAGAATGGGAATGTCTCCAAAGGCCAGAGGATGATGATGATAGTGAATATTTTTGATCACTTAATCTGTCAGCCACAGTTCTAGGTGCTTCACATAAATCTTCTCATTTAATCCTCACAACAACATAAATAATTGGTATTATTATTTTACCCATTTTATATATGAAAATCTGAAGCATTGAGCATTTAATTTCCCTTATCCAAAGTCTCAACAGTGGGTTAGAGCCAGAGTTAGGGCTCAGGTTGTCAGTGTCTAGAGCCAAAGAGTACTCTCCAATTCACTCTCCTAAAAGAACAGCTCTAGTTTAAGAAGCCACTAACCTACTTTAGATGTGTCTTTAAGTATGGTTTTTTTAGAGTCCCTCTTTTTTCTGGGTGGACTAATGATAGAGATATTCATTGGAAGATTCAGTTGTCAGATTAAAACTCAGTCACTCTAATGAATACCAAGATAGAAGAGTGATTGAGTCTAACATCACAGAATTCATAATCTAGCTGTGGAGGCTACAGAGCTCAGTAGTTAAGAACACAGACTTTGATGTAGTACACATACTCTTGAACTCATGAAGCTAAGTTGAGCCCATTCCTTTTTCTTATTAAGTCCATTTTTTAAAAGATTTATTTATTTTAAGGAGGAGGAGGGAGAGAGAGAATCTCAACCAGACTTCATGCTGAGCACAGAGCTCAGTCCCACAAACCTGAGATCATGTGCTGAAACCAAGAGTTGGACAAGGGAAGCAAGGGCAAAAATGAACTTTTGGGATTTCATCAAAATCAAAAGCTTTTGCACAGCAAAGGAAACAGTTAACAAAACCAAAAGACAACTGACAGAATGGGAGAAGATATTTGCAAACGACATATCAGATAAAGGACTAGTGTCCAAAATCTATAAAGAACTTAACAAACTCAACACCCAAAGAACAAATAATCCAATCAAGAAATGGGCAGAGGACATGAACAGACGTTTCTGCAAAGAAGACATCCAGATGGCCAACAGACACATGAAAAAGTGCTCCATATCACTCGGCATCAGGGAAATACAAATCAAAACCACAATGAGATATCACCTCACACCAGTCAGAATGGCTAAAATCAACAAGTCAGGAAATGACAGATGCTGGCGAGGATGCGGAGAAAGGGGAACCCTCCTACACTGTTGGTGGGAATGCAAGCTGGTGCAACCACTCTGGAAAACAGCATGGAGGTTCCTCAAAATGTTGAAAATAGAACTGCCCTATGACCCAGCAATTGCACTACTGGGAATTTACCCTAAAGATACAAACGTAGTGATCCAAACAAGATGGGATAGGGAGGAAGACAAACCATAAGTGACTCTTAATCTCACGAAACAAACTGTGGGTTGCTGGGGGGAGGGGGGTTGGGAGAAGGGGGGTAGGGTTATGGACATTGGGGAGGGTATGTGCTTTTGGGTAAATTGGAAGGGGAGATGAACCATGAGAGACTATGGACTCTGAAAAACAATCTGAGGGGTTTGAAGTGGCGGGGGGCGGGTGGGAGGTTGGGGTACCAGGTGATGGGTATTATAGTGGGCACAGCTTGCATGGAGCACTGGGTGTGGTGAAAAAATAATGAATACTGTTTTTCTGAAAATAAATAAATTGGAAAAAAAAAATAAAAAAAAATAAAAAATTAAAAAAAAAAAAAAAAAAAAGAGTTGGACACTTAACCAACTGAGCCACCCAGTCTTATTAAGTAGGTTTTAGAAAAACTAACCTCAAAATGTCGATGCAAGATTAAATGAGATCATGTATATAGAACCTTTTGTATACCATCTGGCTTTTATAAACTCTAGCTATTATTAGCTATTATTGCTGCTGCTGTATTATTTATACTTCTAAAAATATTAACGGTAGCACAAGGCATTCTATAATAAATACCAAGCTAGTGGCTTGTACAGTACATGTTCTAGGGATCTGAGCTCTAATCCTTTCTTCCATAAAGTTTTACCCCAGTGAGTACATGGTGCAATTTTAAGAAGCACTTGCAAAGGGTGAGTGGATTGAACACTCTACATTTGAAATGGTTTTTCAAACCTCTGAACTTCCATCTATTTAATGCCCATACTATCTTGTTCTCTAGGCCTTAGAGTTATTGTGCTTTGTAGCTTATCTTCTGTAGGTAATCTTTTAATACTATTTAACTGTTCACCTATTTAGGTTCAGTCTCCCAAGTGATTTATTCATTCCCAGTGGAAAAGAATATAAATTCAAATTTGTATATTTTACAATCTTTAGTACATGGCATTGCATGTTGTAGACACTAAAAATATATTTGTTACTTTTTTTCTATTAATTTGCCTCGATTTTATTTTATAATAGGTCTAGGAGGATTTTCATAGGCAGAAAATGCTTTCATTCTTTTATGAATATAATTACACAATTCCATCATATTTTTCCCACTGGAGATTTAGAGGGAGTGAATTATTCTAGAATGGAATGAGCTGGCCTTTAAAAGAGAAATGCACTATTTAACATAGGAAAGAAAAAGAAAAAAACTTAGAAAAAGTTTTTCTACTCAAAGAAAAAGAAAAAAACTTACTACTCAAAGAAAAAGAAAAAAACTTAGAGAAACATAATTAAAAATCTTTACTTCTTCTGTAAAATAGTCTAAGATACTGTTAAAATTTTTCTGAAGCCCCCCTCCTTTTTTGAGATTTACTTATTTGAGTGAGAGAGCATACATGCAGGGAGAGGGAAGGGGGAGGAGAATCTTCAAACAGACTCCCCGCTGAGCAGGGAGCACTAGATCTCAGGACCTATGAGATCATGGCCTGAGCTGAAACCAACAGTCAGATGCTTAACCGACTGAGCCTTCCAGCTGCCCCTAATTCTGAAATCTTTTAAAAGCTTCTTATATAAAGTCATTGGTAGAAGTAAATATCTTACACTTTCTACCATTTCACGTTTGAAATTGGCTGTCCTGGGAGAAAAAGCACATCAATATGTTTATATATTGAATGGAAAAATCTTAAGGTTCTGTCTATGTAAGGAAGAAATAATGAAAAAGAAATTAGCCAGCAAGATAACAGTGCATACAGCTCATCTCTCTCAGTTAAGCCAAATAAACTTAATTTTGATTGTTTTTATTACTAGCATTGTTTTGGATATAGCATTTAACAAATATTTTTCATCATTAGTATCTATAATAACCCTATCAAAGACAGTGAAATAGAGAATGGCAGAGAGTGAATACAGGAGAAATGGAACCTGGGCTGACTTCAGAGTTTACAGGCAAACTGGGAAGGTGACTTTGGGGACAGAGCCATGTATGCTTATGACTGATGAGGAAATAGTGCTGGATTATGCAGGCAGTGGTTTGTTGGAATATCTACTTAGAACAGCTAAGACATAAACTGAACTTCACTTAAATAATTTGTCAACTTGTTTGACTAATTCCTCTACTTGATTTGTCAAAAGAGGCTGAAATCAAACAGACCAGATGAAAAAGATTGCTCCATTTCCTATATGGTCCATGGGCAGAGCTTTTACCATTTATTTGCCGTTAAAACAGCCTACAACAAATTGGATAGAAAGGAAATTTTAATTCTTTACCCAATTTATCCAAACTATATAGACACTTAGCTTTTCAGAGTAATAGTTTCTTAGTCTATTTCATTAGTTCCAAAGGGTGCGGAACAGTTTCAGGATGAACCTGGGGAGAAATGTGCTGCTTATGGAGATTTTCGGTTTTCCTGTAAACAGAATACACAAGAGGGTCCGAACCTAGTGGTGACTGGTGATATTACAGACATCCACATGTCCATGCAACTGAGGGTACTTTGTGGCAAGTGCTCTAGTGTCTTTGCTACACATAGTCATACTAAGAAGGGTTTAGATATTTTCTGCTCCCTTAGTAAGGAAAGTTTTCCAGGAGTTAGTGCTTTGAAAGGGAGCAGAATATTCAGTTGTAGAACATGCATCCATGCATACAAATATATAAAAATAATTTATTAACAATTACTTTTTGGAGGGTCCAGTTGGTTTAATCTGTTAAGCATCTGCCTTTGGATCAGGTAGTGATCCTCTGGGGTCCTTGGATGAAACTGCTTTTTGGGCTCTGTGCTCAGTAGGAAGTCTTTCTTCTTCTCCCTGTGTCCCTCTATCCAGCTTGTGCTCTCTGTATTGCTCTCTCTTGCTATCTCTGTCTCTCAAATAAATTTTAAAAGATCTTAAAAAATAAAATAAAATAACTTTTTTTTTTTTTTTGAGAGAGAGAGAGAGTACACTCTGGGCACCAGACTGGGGAGGGCAGAGGGAGTGGGAGAGAAAGAATCTTAAGCAGGCTCCTTGCCCAGTGCAGAGCCTGAGGTGGGGCTCCATCTTGCAACCTTGAGATCATGACCTGAGCTGAAACCAGAAGTCATATGCTTACCTGACTAAGCCACATACGTGCACCCCCCCATGTAAGTTTTAATGAGCACTTATCTTTTTTTTTTTTAAAGATTTTATTTATTTATTTGAGAGAGAGAGACAGTGAGAGAGAGCACGAGCGAGGAGAAGGTCAGAGAGCGAAGCAGACTCCCCATGGAGCTGGGAGCCTGATGCGGGACTCGATCCCGGGACTCCAGGATCACGCCCTGAGCCGAAGGCAGTCGTCCAACCAACTGAGCCACCCAGGTGTCCCTAATGAGCACTTATCTTATGCTAACTTCACGATACTAACTCTGGCTCTGGGAATAAAATCCCCGTGCTTGTTTCAGACACAGTCTGAAACATCTTGCTACTTTGCTAGTTAGTATTAGAATTGAAATTTTGGCCAAACTGATCCATACTTTTTCTATGTTTCTCTTTGTGTTTCTCAGGTTGCTTACAATTAAAGTGAGTAGATTAAAAGGCAGTCAAAATATAAATAACAAGGGTGCCTGGGTGGCTTATTGGGTTTAGCCTCTGCCTTCGGCTCAGGTCATGATCTCAGGGTCCTGGGATCGAGCCCAGCATCGGGCTCTCTTCTCAGCAAGGAGCCTGCTTACCCCTCTCTCTCTGCCTGCTGCTCTGCCTACTTGTGATCTCTCTCTCTCTCTGTCAAATAAATAAATAAAATGTTTAAAAACAATACAAATAACAATAAATCATGTCACAGCTTATCGTCTTATTTAAAAGCTAGAGAGGAGTATATAATTTGATGCAGAGGTGCTTAACTAAGTGTGAGATGAAGGCTTAGATTTTGAAACCTAGATCCTACAATAGGCAAGAATACCAGGAAATGTAATTATTTTTCCCTCTCTTCTCACTTGTTTGGACATGATTAGCAATTGTAGAATTTACCGTATATACCATAAGTGCTTGGCCATTAAGTGGATTACTTGTGGAAAAGACAAATGTGAATATAAATTTGGATGGGAGAAGTCAATGGGAATTTGGAAACTGGAATCAGCATTTTATCCTTTCTCCATTGAGATCACATAAAAATGAGTAAGCACATCCTGCTTTCCCCTTTCTCTGCATCCTGTCTTAGCACATAAATACTAATTGGTTGCTATGGTGATCTCAAGCTTGTAACTAAAACTGAGGTATCTAGGTAACAGTGTCTGAAGGTGAGAATGATGAATGCTTCAACTCTGAAGTTTTGTAGGGAGATGGTGCTGGAGTATAAAACCTGGCAAATGTAGCCTCAGCTCCAAAAGATTGGTAAATTTGTTAATTTTATCCCCATCATTTCTGACTACATCAATTCATCTACCTACAGAGGCTGGATTGCCTTCATATAAGTTGGTCTCTGAAGTTGACAACTTCCATAAACTTGCAGTCAATGAGAAATACCAGTTATGGGCAGAATTTAGCACTTAATACACTTTTTATTTTATTGCTGAAAAGGGTTCAGCAGCACTAAGATGATTTAAGCCATCAATGAGATGCAGTGGAAACAGCCTAGTAAAATCATAGTCAGTCTTTGCCTCTTCTCTGTGACTCATGGGTTTATTAAGAAATCTCATTCTTTAGGGCCCAAAGGATGAACAACATTCCTCCAAGTCAAGACCTCTGTGCTTTAAGCAGTGGCTGCCACCAATCATTCGCATAAGATGTCATGCAACCTTTCCAGGTTTCTGCTTCCTCATTCATGAAGGGGATGATAACTGGGTCCTCCTACTAGGGCTTTTATGGAGATTAGCGATTGAATTATTCTAAAGCATTTTGCAAATACAAGTGTTATATAAATTCTAAATACCAGCCTATGGCTTATTTATTTCATTAGCTCTTCACATTTGAAAGTTATAAAGGACAGCTCAGTAGTTCTAACAGTTCAAAGGAGAACTTGCTTCTGTAAAAAATATATATATGTGTGTGTGTGTGTGTGTGTGTGTGTGTATGTATGTATATATATATATTTATGTTGTGTATGTGTGTGTGTAAGTATAGGTAAGTATAAGATATACTTATATATCTACCTATTGGTATATTGGATGTAATGTTTGTTGTTTATTTAGTGAGCATCAGGATGTTGAGTAAGGCTTTCTATCATCTTAGAATTGGCAAGTATTTTCAAGAGGACTGACACAATCATTCCGTGACAAGGTTGGAAATTTGTTTAGATCTTGTTTAGAAGCACAACAAGGTCAGCTATCCCTTTCACACTGCTTCCCCTCTCCTCCCTCAGCCTATGAGAGGAACACACAGGGATTAGCAAGAGAGCGCAGTCATTTTTCTGTTTTCACCTTAAGTCAAGGGAAATGGGGAGGACATGCATCTGCCCCAATGAAACTTAGGTATGATGCTCAAAGGCTCAAAGGGAATTAATTGCTTACAGTGGCACATAACAGGAAGAGAAGACTTCCCTTTCTTTTTATCTTGTTGGACATACATTTGAGCTGCGTTGTCTATGGCTGTTTAAACAAGGAAAAATAATTGGATAGGACATAGTGGAGAAAAGAGCCTCACTAAACAGTCTCTATCTCTAGTCCTACTGTTTGACTTGGCAAAGGTATGCGTTTACCTTAGCAGAAGTGGATGAATGAAAGTTACTTATATGTAAGCCCTCTTGCCAATGAAAGAGCTGACCACTGAGCAAGGGGATTCCAGCAGCAAGGGGCTATGCAGTAGACTTACAGGGCCTACAGCAGCAGAGGTCTGGTGAGGTTATATCACACTGAATCATTCACAGTAGGGATCTCTACAGTGAGGAGTTTTAGTAGAATATCCCAGAGATATAAGGAGAAAACTCCAAATAAAAAGTTAATCCCATTTTTTGAATCAGAATGGAAATACAACATTTTTTTACCTGATATATAACATTTAAAGTTCTTTAAAACTTTCTTCCCCTACAGACTGTGAGAAGATCTGACAAGTCTGTTTGCCAAAAGAGTAACCATTTTGCCATGTGCTGATTTCTGTTTGTATCAGTGTTAGGGATTTTGAGCAGGGTTATTCAGGAGAGATGGATACAAAGCAGTGGAAAAACGCTATGTAGCACCATTCTTCTTGGATTGGGATCATTTCGCATACCATATAATGTGTGTGGGTAATCCTAAATCCACAGCTTTAATCTATTATATACATAAAGATAGAAGATACTCATTTGGTATTTAATGATTTAATACAGTTTATTATTAATTGTGGAGCATAAAATAAAAACATGTAATAGAAAATAAAAATTACCTTTATAAGCCTTATTTCTGTATTTAAGCAACATTAGGAGCTATAGAGAGCAAGGATGGTTATGGTACTTGGTAGTAAGTAGGTAGTGGGACTGATAAAGCCACATGGACAAACTTTGTGATTAATAAAAGCATTGTATTTCAAGTGATCATAAGTGAATTTCTTCTCTGTCGTGTGTGTGTGTATGTATGTGTATGTGTATATGTTATGTGTCCAAAGATATTTCAAACTTTGAATATCCGTTCCTAGGTATACCCTTTCCTAGGAACAAGGCTTTATGGTAGTACTGCTTCTAGTGCTAACAGAGAGGGGAAGCCCCATGAGTAGTTAAGGCAATCTCTAAAGCATTTGAAAAGGGCCTAGTTCTGTAGAATCGCCAACTAGATAATCTGGTGATATCCTAAGCATGCCAATTTGAACTGTAACTTTTCTTATTAGAATATATATATATATTCCGTTCATACCACACTGAAAAACTTGTCTCAAAAATATTTCCAAAGTGCTTCCCCAAAATATAATCAGTAAATACTGGAAAAATTCATGCTAATGTGAATTTCAAGTCTTCTAGACAGGCTATGATGCTTTTCAGTGTGCTTCTTGTTCAGTTATTATTCATTCATTCAGTAGCTAATGTGGAGTACCCATTACATGCTAGGTGTCACTCTGTGTTTTGGAGTACAGCAGGAAACAGGACAGACAGACTGCCTTATGAAGCCCACTCTAGTGATAAGAAAGATGCCTGACCTACAGAGAAGGGAATTGGACAGCTGCTTATCTTTCTGTATTGTTTCAAGCCAAGGAAAATGTTAACTAGAGAAACATTTGTGAGATGAAGAGTGGGATTATCAGCAGGAAGCCAGGCATCTGCCTACCTTTCTCCTTTCTGATAATTAACCATCATCTCTGCACTTTCTCATCTTCTTTGTATTGATCTTTCATCATATAATGGCCACAAATAGCAAAAGGAAGGCTTAATAACAAACATTAAAATGAATAAATAATTACAGCCACTTATCTTCCTCAACCAACTGATTATTTGTTCAGTGACACTATTACATAAAATGAGGTTTACATAATTTAAAAGGACATTGTCATGCCGTTTTTATAGCTTTTTTCTACTTGTCCTTGCTTTGGATATCCTTTCAGAGCAACATAAAGATATAATTATTGCTGCATATGTAGGGACAGGGGTAATGGTTTTTACACAGAGAGAGGAATAATTTAAACTCAAAATATACATCAATTTAGAATATCAGATGCAATTTTTCACTTTAAATTTCAGTGTTTTAACCCATTGATATTACCTCTTTAATAAGTCTGATCTTATCACAAAACACCCCTTTTTTGTCTACATTTGATGCTATTTTCGAATCTATTTTTAGTCATCATATGGGTATGTTTGATACCCATTGTCTGTACACTCCAACTTTAATGTTATCTGTTTTTTTAGTATTGTGAGATTAAAAAATTTTTACCATGTTTTTAAAGTACACTTTCAAAAAATAATTCTAATGACTGTCCTTCAAAGGATTGTTTGTGCCCCTAAAGTAGAGCCTGAATAGACATAATGCAGCCATGTAGCTCCTACACTCAGCTTGAACTGGCCATGATTATCTGAGCAGGCTCAAGAAGAATACTGCTAATCTGGGGACTACTTTTAGAAATACTTGGTAAGGCAAAGTAGGAATCAAATTGTGAAATAGCTGTCTTAAGATCTCACAGTTCACTTTTACAATATGCATATTAATAGATGTGAAAAAGGTATAAACCACTGGCATTCAGCATTAAAAATCAGCACATTTACTGAGTACCTACTGTGTGGCAGGCACTTTCACTAAGTCATATGTTTTCTCTCTCTGTGTTCTCTCTGACTTTACTCTCTCCCTCTTTTGGCTAGGCAGCATTGATTTTTTTCATAGTCTATAATCTCATGTAACTCTAGTGTGAATGAAGGCAATCCATTTTAGCTCTCATAGCTGAGCTTCCTGATTTTCCCAATTCTAAATTCCTGCTAGAAGAATTTGATTGGGAGAACACACACACACACACACACACACACATACATGTATATACAAATATACATGTATACATATGTATATACATACATATTCCTGCTCAGAGCTCTCCAGCCATCATCAGTGGTCAGTAAGTATACCTACATAAAGGTGTGTATCTATAGCACCATCCTTGGAGCCTCTGAACAGAATTAAAAAAAAATATATATATATATACACATACATACGTATGTGTATATATATTTTTTTAATTTTTTTAAAAAAATAAAATTTAAAATTAAAAAAAATTAAAAAATATATACATACATATGCATATATATATATATATTTTTTTTTAATTCTGTTCAGAGGCTCCAAGGATGGTGCTATAGATACACACCTTTATGTAGGTATACTTACTGACCATTGATGATGGCTGGAGAGCTCTGAGCAGGAATTCCACCAGAAAAGGATGGGAGAATTAACACGTGTCAGGTAAGGTGCTTAGACTGCAAGTAACAGAAAGGCTAGTGGCAAATTAGCTATGCCCTTCAGCACCCAGCAAAATGGCTTCATCTATTCCAGTCTTTCAAGCTAGAACCAACAAGGAGAGAGATCGTGGTTTTGTTTTTTGTTTTGTTTTAAAGATTTTATTTATTTATTTGACAGACAGAGATCACAAGTAGGCAGAAAGGCAGGCAGGGAAGGGGGGAAGCAGGCTCCCTGCTGAGCAGAGAGCCTAATGCAGGGCTCAATCCCAGGACCCTGGTATCATGACCTGAGCCGAAGGCCGAGGCTTAACCCACTGAGCCACCCAGGAGCCCCTGTTTTTTGTTTTGTTTTGTTTTGTTTTTGTTTTTTTAAAGATTTTATTTATTATTTGACAGACAGAGATCACAAGCAGGCAGAGTGGCAGGCAGAGAGAGAGGGAAGCAGGCTCCCCGCTGAGCAGAGAACATGATGCGGGGCTTGATCCCAGGACCCTGGGATCATGACCTGAGCCAAAGGCAGAGGCTTTAACCCACTGAGCCACCCAGGTGCTGCTGTTTTGTTTTTTTAATGTAACTCTTTCTTAGAAGCAAGGACAGCTTTGCCAATTTTCTCTCAGATGTCACTGGATTTTCTCTCATGTGTCATTGACCACAGGTGGGTCAGAAGAACATATTTAACTTAACCACTGCTATGAAAAGATGCCAAATACCAAGTCAGTGTATGCCCTTGGACTGAGAGAGGTTCCATTACCCTTGTCATTTTCGGAAGGGGGTGAATGTAAACAGCAGTGGGATTCTGTTAGAATACATGGGCTAAAGTAAATCTAGTACATTTTAACCATGTTATTCTACCATTAACTTTTCTCTTTCTAGGACTTAACACCAAAATACTACTTGATGAATTCCTCAGTTGGACTGAGAGCCATGGAAAGCTGGCCCAATAAGAGCCCAAGCTTCATAATATTTAGATAATGATTCATAGTAAATAGATTTATAACTAGATTCATAGTAAACAGTACTTACTGAAAGTGTGTGTGAATTTGTGTATGGATAAGTTCATGTGCTTATTTAACAACCTAGACACCTTGGGAAGCTCACTTTATCCCTCTTGAAAGACTCAGTGGCCAAATGGGGAGGGAAAGGTCACAGGATTCAACCAGTACCCTTACTGGAGAAATAAGTAAGTACCCTTATTAGGAGAAAAGAATCTTGTAGAAGGATTTTGAAGCTGTGAAGGGGTATGCAAATACAGGGCATTATCATGACCCTTTCTCATTAACACTCTAAAATCCCTCATGCTCCAAAATATCCACAGGAAAAAAAATATTTTCATATAAATAAATAAAAATATGTAAAAGAACGGTTTGAATAAAAACTAGATGGCTTGAGATTTGGTCTTATTTTGAAATGAGGTCAGCTTGGTTGGGTTTTGAATTTCAATGGAGAAATTTTGCATGGCTCTCTGAGTTATACAAAGATATTTTAAATGTTGGGAAGAAGAAAGCCCCTCACAGATAGCAGCAGGAATCACACTGGTAGAGTTGAAGGAAGTAGAGAAACAAATGCAAAATGAGGAGAACAAATACATATTTTCTCTCAGTGTGTTCAAAGAGCAAGGAGAATAAAAGAAACAAAGGGAGATGGTCATAGAAGGCAGCTAATATGGCACCTCCAGAGACAGGAGGGCTCCTGTTGAAACATAAGAGAAAGGAGTAGGCATAAGAAGGGTGCTCAGGTGCTCATGGGGTCTCTGCAGAGCAGCAACAAGGACAATATGCTGAGAATCTGTTTCCCAGGGGTTTGTCCTGGCCTGATTTCCTTGACTCTTTTGACTTTGGGGTTTGTCATGGCATAATTAGTAGGACTCAGGTTTTTTCAGTTGTGAACTGAGGGGTTTGGGTGAAGATAGGATGTCTCCCAGAGCAAGCCTGGTTCATGATAGAGGTTGGGTCAAGGAATATGTGTGCCTCACTCCCGATGCATACCAGAGTTACCACTGAAACTTTAACATACATATAATGTGGTCATACCTGCCAAACTGTCTTAAAAAAAAAAAAAAAAGTAGGAGAGCAAGGTCTTTGATAAGCAAATAGAACATCACCATACCTTAACATAAATGTAAAGTTTATATGTTCAAACTCAATGGCAGCTGGAGAGAAATGTATCCTTTTATAACTACCTTATGGGAAAGTGGGTCTTCAAAAATGCAGGGAAGAATATTTGAAGTTGCTAAAGAATGACCCTTACTGAAAGTTGTGGTTCAGTAGAGTTTAGACTAGAGCTCTGAATTTACAAAGACCTCCTCCATGCAGTTCTTCTCATTTTATTTTATTTTATCTTTTTATCTTATTTTATTTTTTAAAATATGGGCTTCATGCTTAGCATGGAACCCAATGCAGAACTTGAACTCAGGACCCTCCGATCAAGACCTGAGCTGAGATCAAGAATTGGACACTTAGCTAACTGAGCCACACAGGTGCCCCTCTCCATTCAATTTTTAAGTGCTCTTCAGTTGAGAGTCAAATACTAAAGCAGAAGAGGATTAATGTGATCCAGTTCTCTAAAAATTTGTCATCATTGACATTATCCATAACTTTGCTCCATAAAGACACAGTGATAATTCCCTTAAAATTCAAGACTAGGTTACAAAGCATTCAGTGTAACTTTAGCTATTACCCTATCTACTATACAGAGTTAAATATTACATAGTTAAAAAACATACACCAGTATTTTAAAGCTGTGTTTCATTGGTGTTAAGATCATGAGTGATTTCAAAAAAAAAAATTCTTTCATATTTACCTCAGTTTTGGGATTATCTCAAAGTCAAATTTGACCTCAGTCATGGCAGCAATATAGAAAAGTTTGGCTTCATGTTTTGTCTTCCACCTTTTCTTGAAGCTGATTTGTTATTAGGGTATTATTATTTCAAATATACATTTTGCCATATATTTATTTGTTGCCTTAATGGCAAACATGAGGGAGAAAAGGAAGACAAAAAGGCAGAAGAGCAGTGAGGGAAGTGAAAGATGTATTTAAAAAGGGGAGGGAGGAAGATAAGAAGGCAAGAAGAAATAGGCAGACTCATTTGAAGAGAAACTCCTCTGAGCCTGGTGCTGTGGTGGATTTGGAAATACATCTGTTTGGAAGGAGAGGATCAAGTCATTTTTGACAAAAAGGAAGCTATGAATGAGAACCACAGAATATGGGGTCAGAAGATGTCTCATGTTCTAAAATTATCAACAATTTTTCATGATGTTCATTGCATAGGCATGCTCAGATTTCTACGGAGTAACCATTCCAATCAAGAATTGCAATATCTTTTAATTTCAGATAAAACAGAGTTTAAGAAACACATAGGTTGGTGTGACTGAAATAGTTTTCTCCTGGAAATGTACCTTTCATTTGCTGAAATTATTATGAATTGTCTGGGAGCTGCTTATCAACTAAATTTTGTGGAGCACCACATCAGTATTGCTTTATTTTTTTTTTAAAGATTTTATTTATTTATTTGAGAGAGAGAGAGACAGTGAGAGAGAGCATGAGCGAGGAGAAGGTCAGAGAGCGAAGCAGACTCCCCATGGAGCTGGGAGCCTGATGTGGGACTTGATCCCGGGACTCCAGGATCACGCCCTGAGCCGAAGGCAGTCGTCCAACCAACTGAGCCACCCAGGCGTCCCAGTATTGCTTTATTTATTAAAAAAAAATTATCAGGGAGAGAAAAGTAAAAAATCAGATTACCTGCTCTCATGTAAGTAATGAGTGCAAAACAGAGGGATTTGCAAGATGACAGGCTATGGAAACTTTTCTAACACCTCTCACTTGTGTAGTTTCCCCAAATCAATTTTACATAAAGATATGCAATCTGCCAGTTAATATTAATGTGCTCATTTGTGGGCGAGTTGAAATAATATGACACATCTGGGACTGGCCTCATTGACCCCTTTGGTAGTGGTGATTCATTAAGTGGTCACTTCTTGAGACAGCAATATCTGCTTGAACAGCTATTAACATTTTGAGACCTTACCTAGGTATTCATTGCTCTTAAATAGAAATCTACTTCATGGTTAGCCAAAGACAGTTTGTGTGTTTGTGTGTGAAGAGTATAAATGGGGCGACTTGAGCCTAAATAAGTAAGTTTGGAATTAGCCAGCTTATATAAGAATGTGCGAGAGTTTGAACTGAGGGAAAGGCAAGTTTCATTTGAATTGTTAATGGCATTCTTGTGTAGAGCTTAAAATCTACTCCACATTCACTCTGTTCAACACATTTTGGGCAACACACACCACATTCCAGGTACTATTTTAGGCATTGGTACAACAATGCTGAGAACAAAAGAAAACAATTTCTGTTGTCCTAGAGGCAGACGATAAACAGGTGAGACAGTAGATGCATAGAGTGCCTGGGTGTGGGGATGTATTGGGTAAAGGGACCCATTTAAGGCAGAGGTGACTTGGGTACTTTAGAAATGGTGGTCAGAGTGGCATCACTGATAGGGGAAATGTGGGAGAGACCTAAGAAAGTGAGAAAATGACTGATGGAGGAAATGAGTGGTTCTTCTTTCTGGGGAAGAAAATCCTGGAGAAAAAGCAGTAAGGGGAAAGGGTGTGTTAGACTTTTCTTCAGGAAGAGAAAAGTATGTGTGTGTGTATATGTGTGTGTGTTTTGAGAGTGGGAGGGAGAAAAGATGTGGAAGGAATCTCCTAGGCCCTGGTAGACTACTGTAAGGACCTTGGCATCATCACTTAGGCAGTTTTGGGAGGAGAACACCAATTGTGAGTTTTGGTTTTGGAGGGCCACTTTTCTGTTGTGTGAAGAACAGCCCTAGGGGGTCAAAGGAAAGACATAAACAGAGAAATTAGAGAAAGCATTAAAATAAAATACTGGTATTGGGAAGGGTGGGTGGATGGGTTTTGAGTATATTTCAAGGGTAATGCCAAAGGACTTTCTGATAGATTATGTGTGAGATATGAGATAAAAAGAGAAGTCAAGATAATTGGATAACTCCCAGATTTTTGTCTTTCTTTTTCCTGCCTCAATTGCTAAATAAAGAATCAATAGATCAAAACTTTCTCCTCTTAGGCTGTTATGTTAGAATTGGCATATAGGTAACTTTTCATGTTCTATTTGAGCATTATTTTCCTTGTGAAATATCTTGATGATCTTTTGAATATGTTTCTACCCAACACAGGAATCCTCATTCTCATACTCCTGATAAATGTTCATCTAAGCTTGTCCTTGACTGCAATACCCAGATTTGAAAATTAAATGAAGGAAGTCTAGATCTTACCCATCTTTTAGTCTGTACCTAAACTCATCTCTTTTCCCCTTTTATTTTCACAAATATGAAGAGTTCCTCACCTTTGTGAAGAATTACTTTAGTAACATTGAGTGTCTGCCATATGTCAGGTAATGTATCTCATTCACAACTCCTAAAAACCTTGGATAGTGGTCCTTTTTGTCACCATATTATATAGGAGAAATCCAAGGTTCACAGAGCCTTCTACCATTTAGAGCTTTTAGATTTTGTTTTCTTTAAATCTTATGTATGTGTGAATTATAATATATACACAGAAAGTCATTCAAAAACATGAATAGTTTTATCATAATATGATAGACTTATCACAACGTAAACATCCATGGGCCTGCCACACAGATCAAGTCAAGAGATAGAAAAATAACTGCACCTCAGAGCCCCCGTATCCCTCCCAATGACTGTGCATTTCCTCTTCCAAGGTACCATTAGCCTGATATCACATAGTCACTTACCATTTTAATCACACAATCTTAGACCAGTAAATGCTAGAGTTAAGTTCTGTACATTTATGTTTTAATATTTCCATGGATCATACCTTATAACATGAACTCTTCTGTTTCTGGTGTCTCTGCTTCAGCATTGTATTTGTGAGGTTCACCCATGTTGTTGGATGTAGCTGTGGTTCATTTATTTTCTGTGTGCCTTATTCCATTGTGTGACTTTATCACCAGATATTTGTCCATTAATCATTAAAAGATGGTTGGGATATTACCCATTTTCAACTATTATGAGAATGCTGTTCCAGTCATGTTTCATACATGTATTTTGTTGCAGGCATGTACTGATTTCTGCTGGGATCATACCTAGTAGTGGAATTGCCAAGTTACAGTTAATGTACATTACCAGTTTTACTAAATGATCCCAGAAAGTTTGACAATGAATTTGTACTAATTTACACTTTTCCAGTAGCACTATAGGAGAGTTCTATATAACTAGATCTATTTTTCATTTTAGATATTATGTAAGAACATGGTAATATCTCATTTTTATTTTAACTCTCATTTTCCTGACATTAATGAGGATCAGTACTTTTTTTAATTTCTGTATTCTCTTTTCTGAAATATCAATTTAAATCCCCAGAAACCTTTCTTTTAGTTTGTTAGTATTGTTCTTATTGATTTGTAAAATATATTTTGGATTTTTTAATATATTATAAAATCAAGATCTTCAGTTATCTTCCATGCAGCTGCTTGCCTTTTAATCTTTTAATAATGTCTTTTAATCAAATTTATCAATATTTTCCTTCAGGGTAGAGCTTTTTGAATCCTGTTAAGTCAGACATTATTTCTTAATTATTAAGTGTTTCGTAGAATTAAATTATGAAGCCATCTGAATTTTGAGTTTTCTTAAAGTACTGCTTGTGTCCATTTGGGTGTTTTACTTTTCTGTGATTTTTTTTTCTGTTTCATCTAATTTTTAAAATATACTGGTACAAATATATTTGTAATATTTTCACTTATGATAATTTTAATATTTTTGGAATCTATATTGGTATTCTTTATTATTTCTGATGTTGATTATTGAATCTTTCCCTCTTTTTTTTCCTTGATCAGATTCTCAAGATATTTTGGGGTTAGTTTTGTCCTACATAAACACTCACACAGTCTAACTTTTTACTCTCCTGAGAGGCTGTCAGAACTTTAGCTCTATTTGTCAACCTCTTTTGGTCCTTCCTCCCAGAACTGGAAAATGCCTTTAATGGAAGAGGGGCTCTAAATGCCAGGATCAGTACTCCCCATTATTCTTTTGGTAATTCTCCCATTTCTTACTCACATCCCACTACTTTCAAATACATACAACAAACACACACAGTTGAAGTAATCTAGTTATTCTCATGGAAGCACAATTATTGAGTGCTAATGTTTAATTCCAAATCTCTTTATTCCAAAACTTGTTCATTTTCTACCCTCTACCCTATGTACTCAACCAATGCCAAGATCAAATCAATATTTATTTTATTTTATTACTTTATTATTTTTGTTATTATTTTATCTCCCAGTGTATTCTTGTGATTCTATGGGTGATGTAAGTCTTCTTTGGTAGGACCACTCTCAAACCACCAAGCCCTGTCGGACAGACACAAATGCAGAATTGTGCATATAGTAGTCAGTAACCGTTACTGAATAAAAATGGATCAAACTTAATAAGGAGGAAATATTTTTAAGATTTTTTTTTCTAGTTATGCAAGTCATCCAACTGTTTCACAACCTGGGTCTCCAGCAGTCAACTGATTTTTGTATTGTGTGAACACTGCATGAAAATCCAGAGTCTGAAGAAATCCTCCACCATGGACATTTGGAAAATTGCTTCTGTCCTAAATTCAACAAGCATCCCCCAAAACCAACAGTCTGAACAACCCCAAATAAATGGAGAATGCAGGTTGGGGAGAGAGCCCCATTCTCCTCTGTGATGTTCTTTGCAAAAGTTGTGTGAATATTATCAGTAAAGAGCAGTCCTAAATGTCCCCCTTTTAATATACAGCTCTCTCTCTCTCTCTCTCTTTTTTTCCCCCCCATATTACATTCTTTCTGACTAGGTTTCTAAGCTACAGCTTTGGCTTCTGATGATAATTCATATCATCATTATTCCAGACTAAAAGCCTTTAAGTAAATAACCAAGACTTGAAACGTTGTAGAGGATAATTCTTACATAACACAAACTTCATTATATGGTTCTGCCATCCTCCCCTCCCTTCTCCAATCCCTTTTACTCTCATTTTTTTGTCTACTTAGTAACATTATTTCTGTGTACTTTTACACCATGTTCATTATAAATGGTATAATTAGCAGTGGAAAATATTTTGTTGTCTTCCTACATTTATTTATGTTCAAAGGATCATGTAAAGTTCTGCTACATTAAAATTTAATTCGAAAGAAAACGAGTTTTGTTCATTTCTCAATGTAATGCCCATTTCTGTTCAGCTTGTATGAATGATAAAATATTATCAACCCATGTTTTTCTATTTGGTTTCTAGGCATTTGTGTAAACTAGTTAGGAAAAGCAAGTGTTGCTTTGTTAGGCATGTGTTCAAAGGAGTATTGTAGAGACATATTTTATTCTGGGCACCCTGTCACCATGTCGACAGGGCCCAATCCATTATTTAGCAGTTAATTTGTTAATCGATTGACCAATTGGTTCAGGAATTTTTTAAATCTTAGATTACCAAAAAAAAAAAAAAAAAAAAAAAAAAAAAAAAAGAAAAAGAAAGAAAGAAAAGAAGGAAACAGCAACAAAAAGCCTCCTCTGTAGGGCAAATTTAAGGAAATTGCATCAGAATCGAAAATGTACTGGTGTTTACAGATCTAGATTAAATCTGACACAGATTGGCAAACAATGAAAAAGGTTCTCTTGCTTGGAGCATAAACATTTTGAATCTCACCAGCCCGATGTTAAATCTCAGAAAATAAGTAAACTGAATTGCCCTTCTGGGGTGGTTGTGGAGGCACTAGGAGGGAGGGAGGTGTACCCCTAGGTTTGCTGAAAGTCCAGATTTTTCTCACCAAGGTCAGGAAAAGCGCAGGATGGTTTCTACTCTTCCAAGTCCTCTTACAGATCTCAGTCCCCTCTTCTTCCTCCCGTTCTGTAGCTAGGAAGTAAAAATGAGTGGAGAAACGCACTATGAATATATATAGGCTGATACCAAGAGTGTCCATAGTATCTTAAGAAGGGGGAAGGATTGTGAAATTCACAGTTAAAATTAATTTATATGGGTGATCAGATGATTCTGTATGCAAAGCAATAAATCAATTGATTGTAATTGCCATTAATGAATATTTTAATAGAGAAATATGAGTTAAACCAATTAATTTTTATGTAGCAAGTTCGATTTTCTCTCTAGGTTAACTTGCATTCATTTTTAACTATCTTTTCAAGTATGTATTAGGGGTGTGTGTGTGTAAGAGAGAATAGTATTCTTTTCTTATCTCATTTATTTTTCCATCAATTCTTATTGATGTATTGTGCCTTTTACATGCCATTTCTTCCTTGTCTGCTTTGTTATTTGTTAGTTATTTGTAAATTATATTGTTACCTTTTCTCAGTGTTGTGATTTCATATTATGCCAAAGATAAAATTTGAAACCTAACTGCTTGAAAAAACCCCACATGTTCTATTAGCCCATGGTGCTGGTCCAGATAGTCACCTCTGCACCGGTTTTTTCTTCACCCATTTCTCTCTATAAAGACAAGGGTAAGGTTGTCTGAGTCCCCCCTCCACATTCAGACTCCATCCGTAATACTACCTATAGGGAATACTGGCAGAAAGCTTTTCCAGAAATACAAGAGTTCAGTACTTGCCACCTCTCAAATCATGATTTACCCAAGGGAACCTAAGTTACTGAGTTTATGCTAAGTGGAAGCACTCATTTACTCATTGTCCCATTGAGTTCTAAATACCCTCAGGGCCAAGAACAGTCCTCTCACTGGCAGTCACACTACTAATCTCTGATAAGAATGGATAAAGAAGATATGGTCCAAATATACTATGGAGTATTATGCCTCCATCAGAAAGGATGAATACCCAATTTTTGTATCAGCGTTGGTGGTATAGTGGTGAGCATAGCTGCCTTCCAATTTTTTTATCAACATGAACAGGACTGGGGGAGATTATGCTGAGTGAAATAAATAAGCAGAGAGAGACAATTATATGGTTTCGCTTACTTGTGGAGCATAAGAAATAACACAGAGGACATGGGGAGATGGAGAGGAGAAGGGAGTTAGGGGAAGTTGGAGGGGGAGACAATTATGAGAGACTGCAGACTCTGAGAAACAAACTGAGGGTTTTGGAGGGGAGGGGGGTAGAGGGTTGGGTGAGCCTGGTGGTGGGTATAAAGGGAGGGCACTTTTTAAAAAAGATTTTATTTATTTATTTGACAGAGAGAGAGATCACAAGTAGATGGAGAGGCAGGCAGAAAGAGAGAGAGAGAGAGAGAGAGAGAGAGAAAAGCAGGCTCCCTGCTGAGCAGAGAGCGCAATGCGGGACTGGATCCCAGGATCCTAAGATCATGACCCGAGCGGAAGGCAGCAGCTTAACCCACTGAGCCACCCAGGTGCCCCAAGGGAGGACACTTATTGCATGGAGCACTGGGTGTGGTTCATAAACAATGAATTCTGAAACATTGAAAAGAAATTAAAAAAAAAAGAAAGAAAGAAATTAAAAAAAAAATACTTTAGGAAGCATGATCCCGTATGGGAGTGTAGGTCATCCTGTCCAAGAGAAAAACAAAAAGCCTGCTTAGCATAATCCTTTAAGGGTGATAGGCAAGGCTTTTGTCACTTCAGCCCAAGAATGTTAGCAGCTTCCTCTCCAGAAACATTATTTGCTTTAGCTCTCAAATGCCATTTTAAAAATTGTATTCCTTTGTTCACTCTGTTCCTAATTTCTAACATGCAACTCTCCCCCGGCATCAGTTTGACCCCGCTCACTGCTCTCTCTTGTGGGAAGCCTCTCTGAGCTGCTTCTCCTTTGCTATAGGCATTTCTAATATTGCCAGAATTATGCTGTAATTTAATTGTTATTGTCTAAATCTCTTGTCCCCTGTCTTTATCATTTGTCTCACAACACCAAACTTAGGAGCTCTTTGAAGCTAGGGCTCCAGCATTTTATCTCTCTAGCTCCAGCCTCTCTGAATTCCTCGTATGTAGTAGAGAAAAATGTCTGCGGAGAGAAACGATGAAGTTCAGAATTATTTAAGGAATTCCCTTAAATCAGTAAAGAATACATATATTTGCAAATGCCCTGTGACAAAAGTTGCCCTCTTGCAGCAAGTTCAGGACATCCATTTTAAGTCCTCTTCTTTTCTTGGTACTATTCAAATTTCTTTAGTTAACTTGCATTTCAGGACCAAGTTGAAATAGCAAAGAAGCAAACAAACAGTACTCTAGATTCTAGAGTCTAGAAGAGTGATGATCAAAGTTTGGCATGCATCAGAATCTCCTAGAAGGCTTGTTAAATAAAAAAGCACAGGTTGCTGGGCCTAGCCCCAGATATTCTCATTCTGTAACTAGAGGTTCCCGTCTGAGAATTTGCATTTCAGATGATGCAAGAGATGAGGATCCTGTCTGTCCAGGGATTCCTATTGAGAATTGCTGTTCTAGAATACAATTAGTTGCAGTTTCCAGTTATAGGCAGACATGAGGGTTATGCCTGTTGTGCCTCATTGCTAGGTAGAGTCTGGAGATTTTCATTTACTCTTCATACTCTGATTTGGTGGTTTCCAATCATTGCCACATATTGCTAGGACATAGCAGGGATGAAGCAGGCAAACAGCTAAAGTAGTGAGAGAAGGCCTGTGTTTTATTAACCTTTCGTAATTTAAGCTCACAAAAGATTTGTTTTCCTAGGCTCCCTCCCTTTTCCCTTTCTTAGGACTTCTTCTATCAACCCCAATCCCCAGACTTATAGTAGGAGGACTCTTGGTGGCTCTTTTTGTAACAAAGGACATCATTCCCATGCACGTACTGGATTGGGCCAAGAGTGAACATCTGCTTAAAGCTAGAGTTGAATAATCTTTCTCTTTTGAGAAGATCTGAAATTGGCTTATGAGAGACCTGTGTCCATGTGGCTTTATTTTGAATAGAGAAGAGAAAACCAAAGAGCTATTACCAACCTTTTGCTATTAGGTAGACTGGTTTACAAACTAGACAGTCTAGGGCAAGAAAGGTGAAAAAGGCAAATTACAGCAGGGCAGATATGAGAGGGGGCCAGAGAGTAGGGATAAAACCTCAGGCCCTTGGCTTAGTACATTCCTGCTACCCAACTCTGCACCTGTCCTTATGTCCCATGTGCTTTTTTAAATGAAGTATACTTTTTGCTTAATCAACCTTAATTTAATTATTTTTCAGTGAGCATACTAAATAATACATCATCCCAGGACATCCTTAACTCATAAATTAGAATATACAAGAATTAATTCTGATGTTTAGAAACCTGTAGGAAAAAAGTATCTGTTGATTTTTTTTAATTGGTTATTTTGTGATAGGAGAACTCTCTGATGTTCATGAATTTTCTTCAGAATTCCATAGGACTTTTTCATGATTTCATTGTTGGAATTTTTATGGCATAATAGTAGGTCACATGGAATATGTCCAAATAAACAAATACTGTCTTATTCCCACATTTCACTCTAAGAAAGAATATTTTGACATAAAGTCTGAATTGAACTATAGGAACAAAGAAACATGAAAGGATAGGAGACAGTGTAATTCATTTCGAATAAGAACAGGAGAAAGAGGAAGAAAGGTTGAAGGACTTGAAGAAGTTATAAATGGCATTTGAGGAAAGTGAGAGTAGAGAGGTGTATGGATACTAGACTGAGTCTGCAACCCAATGATGGTTAGGTGACATAGTCCATCTCTCAAAACTGTATTGGAATGGGTTTTCATAACTAAGAGATAATACAGACGTGTCTTCTGCCCTGGCCCATTCAATCTGATCTTCAAGACCTAGCCTCCTTCTCACTTTCTCTAAGAAAAATTCCAATTTTCCCAGTTCAGTCTGATGGTAATCTCAAATAATCTGCACTGTTACTGTGCATTTCTGCCATGAGGCTAGGAACTCTAGCCATCTCATAACATTGCCATTGTTGTTTTTTGCTGGCATTTGGTGTTTTGTTTTAGAGTCACTTGTTGTCTGCTCAATGAGTCAGCAAATACTTAAAAGTCAATGTCTTAGTATTTTACTACTATCATTGCAAATTTCACAGATACTCCCAACACAGAAATACAAATAATTGAAAAAAAAAAAGTACAAATACTTGAATTATGGAAGAATTAGAATGATCTAATCTTAGAATTTGGTGTCAAAAGTTAAGGTCATCACCTATAATACTTTACCTCCAGATTCTTTTTTTTTTTTTAATATTTTATTTATTTATTTGACAGACAGAGATCACAAGTAGGCCCAGAGGCAGGCAGAGAGAGCGGAAAGGAAACAGGCTCCCTGCTGGGCAGAGAGCCCGATGTGGGGCTCGATCCCAGGACCCCGGGATCATGACCAGAGCTGAAGGCAGAGGCTTTAACCCACTGAGCCACCCAGGGGCCCCACCTCCAGATTCTTTATTCAGTATTTATGTGCTCTTTATTGTAATCAGTTTGATTGAATTAGAGGGACATAGTTCCAAAATGGGCCAGGATATTTTATTATTGGCTTGTTATTTTAAAAATCTGTTAATTTCAAAATACCCAAACTAGTATTAATAATTAGTAGTTCTCTGAATTCTGAGCATTCTGAATTTAACTCATATTGGGAGTGTGTGTGTGTGTGTGTGTGTGTGTATGTATTATTATTAGGACAGAGTCTTAATACATGCATACACACACATGCACACACACATACAAGGAGGGGCAAATTTAAATCATTATTTTCATGTTAAATATATATATAGATATGTGTATATACATGAGTATATACATACACATACACACACATACACATATATGTAAAGAGATATGCATTACTTAAGGGGAATTTAAGTCAGATATGCACACAATATCTTACAGAGACATACACACATTCTCTCATTATGTTGAAATTCTTGGATCATGTAATTTCACATCTATTCCATATATAGATGATGTAGCACAGCAAATACAATTAAAATTACCTGCAATCAATACAACCAATTCCAAATGGTGAATACGAACTATGAAAAATGGTGATTTAAGATACTCCCACAAACCACAATTACAGAGACATAAAACCTTCCAGGAAAGAAACATTTATCCCAACAACCTGTTTATTACCACAGAGGAAACCTGAATTGAGTTTCATAAACTTTGCATCAAAATTGAGTCTCTTATTTAAAGTGAAAGGAAAATGGTAGTTAATCCTTATTTAGCCTCAACTCCTGGGAAGTCAGAATTACAATGGAGGCTTTCATTTGGGTAAATGGAGTACCACAGAGTACACCTATTACCCTAATGCCATGTTGAGCCAAGAATTAACCTCCTTCTTGACCTGGGCCCTGGACTTTTCCTTCAGGGCAAATGGAAGGTCTGTCAGACATCATTAAGCATGATTTCTTCTTCTACCAGTCTTTCGATCTAAACTGTATTTTACTTAGAATCCACACACAGGGAAAAGCAGCAGCTAAGTGCCCCGCTAGAAATGAGCAATAACATTCAAAAGAAAATTGGAAGCTGAAGATCTAATCATTAACAACAGATGGTTCAACTTGAATCCGATAAACAAGTGTTGTTGTTTGCTTTCCTTTCCCTACTCATCCGCTTGAACTTCATGCAAGCATGCTTACATGTAAAAGTGCTGGTCCCTAAGTCAGCAGGATGGATGGCTCACCTGATGGAAAGAAAGCTTTTGTGGCCAAGTTGGAATATTTTCACCTTGAAACACACTTGACAGTCTGATGTTGAAAGGAAGTCAAGTCTGTAGCATACCTTCCCTATTTGTTTTCTTTGTGAGAGTTTAGCGACTATAGTGTCATTTAATGTGCTCCAGTAAAGCCTTTTCATCTGATCATATTGTTGTTCTTTGTCTGGTCTTCAACTAAGACACTTACCTTCCTCAAATTGCAAATCCAAAGAGTATTTTTTATGCCTGCCTTCAATCCTCCTCTTCTTTGTGTTGTTTTAAAGAAGAACTAGAGGATAGCATATGAAGAACACCACACCAGAGTATATAATGAGCATTGGGTGTGTCTATCAGAAAGCTTCACAGGCATAATAAGCATGCACATGTGCTCCCCTAAGTCGTAGCTCCTGAGAAGCAGATAATCAAGCTTTAGATTTTTCTTCACTGTCTGTAGTGAGTATATATTTAATACTTTGCAGAGTGAACTATCCTTCAAAGTATGTAGATAAGTAGTTCCAATGTTATTTTATGTGTAGTCTATTACAATATCCTTAACCTCCAAATGAGTGGAAGTAAATTGAAGAAAAAGCACAGTTTATTTTTAAAAATGTAACTTGTATTAACTAATCATCACACAAAAGTCCAGAAGACTGTGAAGAACAATTCTTTATCAGACCTTCCACAACAACCATAGGGGAGAACTCAGGAGAGGAGCCTCTTGCTTTGTTTAGATGAGCTCACCTCTTACTCTCTTTAACTTGACGTGATCCCCTTTCTAAATCTTCTGGTTGTCCACTGGTCATGCACCCAGAGCCCCTTATGATACTTGTTTTCATTGTGGAGTCTTTCTCAATTCATTGCTTATGCAGAGGATAGGGGATTTTTTTAAAGTTCTGTGTTTTCATCTCTCTTTTCTTTCATGGACTTTAGCCCTAATTTTCAAGCATTTATTTATAGAAAGTTTTCCTTTCTATAAAGCCATGAAGGTACATGAGGCAGAAGAAAAATGAAAACTGAAATTGTCTCTGTCTAGTCTCATGATCATAACAAATATGAAATAACTTATTTTGCATTGCCAGAGTTAATCTCAGTATAATGTTTCTGTTGTATTACTCAAAGGATGTGTGGTTGTCTTCTTCTCCTTCTTCTTTTGTTTTAGCTTTAGTCACATTGCAGAAGAGTAAATTCCATGAGCATCAGACTGGGTGGAGATCTTCACAATACTTATATCCATAAAAGAACCCCTATTCAGATATATAGAAACATCTATTTTGTAATATAATATTGTAATACGTTGTATATGTGTGTGTGTGTGTATATCAAGATCTTCAAATAACAAGGAAAAGACAACCCAATTAAAAGTATGCAAAAGATAAGACAAAAATTTTTGACATTTTGACAAAAATAAATAAATAAATAATAGTACCCCAAAATCCAAAAGTACATGAAAGAAGGCATTAGGGAAATCCATTTTAAAACTGTATTTATGAAAGGACTAAAATTACAGACTGACAATATCAAGGGGTGACAAGGATGTGAAGTAGATGGAAATTGTTGACATTGCTAGTGTATCAGTTGAACAAACACTTTCAAAGATTGGTAATATCTACCAAAGCTAGATACATGCCTCCTTTTATCTTATTTCTAGGTGTCCCATTTCTAGGTATATTTCATTTTTATATATTTGTTCTTTTAGGTATCCTTACCCATTTCTGGGTATATTTCTAGATACAGTTCAAAGAGAAGTTAGAATTGATGCCTTCCTTTTAGGAATTGTGTGAAAAGTACAGTGTCAGTGCCTGTACAGTCCCAGACTGAGACATTCTTGGAGCTCTGGTTTTAAAGAAAAACTAATACAGGTCATTAGGTAATATGGGGAAAAGAAAAAGAGAAATGATTTGGACAGAAGCCTCATCCAATCTGAATAATCAAGTGGGACTCAGGCTTTGATGTGGGAAGGTAGGAAATAGTAGTCATTCTAGTTCAGTGTCAAAAGCCAAGGGCACAATTGTTAGGCAGTAGTGGAAAGTACATATGCAGAGTGTCTGGGTAGTTCTCATTATCAGAAGGACTTCTTAGCTCTGTTGTAGGGAAGTACACCAAAATAAGGTCCATCAACAAAAAGAAGAAATTAAAAGAAATAACACAGGTTATTTCAAGGTCAGGATGTGTTAACTTCACGGACTGGCTCTGACTATACCAAGTGGCTGGTATGGGTACTGGGTCACAGACAGGAGCTCCTGAGAAGGTACAGTGTTTAGCCAAATAGTCATTTGGGCATCCATGGGAGGGAGTCCACTTGAGACTTTCTAGAACTTAGAAGTAGAAATTGCAGACTATCATCCCCACTCTCACTAATGAGGAAGAAAAGTTTATCATATCTAGTCAGATTGAGTTCTTCTAATTATTTTGGGGATAAGGCAAAGCTCATGTAGTAGATGGTAGGCTTTCAGTTGGCAGACTTGGCAGGGAAAGCAGAGACAGTCAGGAGCTGACCCTGGTGAAAAAGTCTTTTCTCTGTCTTACTGCAGAGTTAATACAATAGATTAAAAGTATGTCCTAAGAATTGGTCTGCTTCTTTGTTTACCAGTTGTAAACTGGTAACTCCAACTCCAACTGATTGACTTGAATGCACTGATCTTTGTTGAGCTGGATTAAGTTATTGACCAGAACTGCTGAACCATCTCATAAGTCTCTGATGATGTTTTTATCAGTTTCACTGATATCACTGATTCAGTTTAACTCAACTTGAGAACACAAACTAGAATACCGTCAATGGTAAAGGAACTCAATGGTTGGAACACTTTACAGTTATTTATATTTCCACTTATTATTATTCTTTGAGTATATTGTACATTTCCAAGGATACTTACGGCTAATGGCAATATTTTAAAAACCATATATATTTTTGAAAAAGTGATACTTTCTTGAGGTTTAGCATGCTTGTGAATCACGAGTTGAGCTGTTAGTCATCAATAATTAAAAACAAGGGAAACTTGACTGGGAGATTTCCAGAGGGATTTTTGTTTTGTTTTATGTTGTCTTTTTTCCTCTAATTCTTAAGAATAATAATTAAGATGTCTAACTTCAATTTTCAATAATGATAATTTTTATACTTTTGAACAGTAATCAGAGATTGCACACTTAAAACATTGGTGGCTAAAGTTAAGTGATTCATTGAAATTGCTCCTTTTTTTTTTTCATTTTTTTCTGTAGATATTTGGAAAATCTTAATACTAAATTTTGAGTGCCTTGAGGAAAGGAGGCAAGTCATTTGCATAGTTTTACTTCTCACTCCAACATGTTGACTGAAACATCAAAGTTTTTCAATGGTAATGAATAGAGTAACTATATTATTGTTTCTAATTCTTCCTGCTGCCTTCAAGCAAGAAGATTATGCATTTCTGCTTGCAGTACTTTCACTGCACTTTAAATTCTGGGACTGGCTGTAAATCTAGCTTTGCCCAATATAATGTGGAAATATATGACATTTGTGATACAAATGAGCAGAAGCTCTGGAAGAGTTTGTGGGGTTTCACTAACTCCCTTCATCCTGGAAGGAAGCCCCCAGAGTCAAGCAGGATCCCAAGCAGCCTGAAGCAAGAGGTCTGGTGTGCTGGTTTGAGCAGGATACAGAGCTTTGCTTTTGAAAGCCACTAGAATTTTACAGAGCTGATGAATATACTCAGTCATCAATTGAATGGGCAGGTGAGTGTGTCACTGGTTGAATGCTTATTAGCTTAACCAAAGTTTTGTTGTTCAGTGGTATATAAAACTGATTAAGTAGTTGAGTAGACATGTTTTCTACATGCAGAAAATTCAGGAGGAGGTCTTTCTTACCCAAGTGAACAAAGCTTATGACCCAACATCAAGAACCGGGTCAACTTTCCAGGGCTTAGAAGAGTATGTTTGCACACAGAAGGCAAGAAAAGGAAAAGGACCTGTGTTAATTCTGTCAGCTAGGAAGTTTGTGCTTAGGATTTGCTTATTATTGGGTAAGGAGACTTTGCAGTATGCTATGAAAATTTGTCACTTTTTCTTATTTCCCAGTTGATTTCTTGGTTGATATAATTTGTTGTATATCATAGCTTTCTAGCAGAGTTGCTCCATAGAAACATTACCCACTCCCCTGCCATTTTGATCCCACCATACTGATAAGAAGCTTTTCATTTCAGCCTATTTTACTGTTGACAGTGGTAGTTCCACTGAAATTCGTGGAGAACTTTGGGTCTTTGTAGATGGAATGCTTTAGTCTGCAAGTAACAAAAAGCACAATTCAACACAGCATTAAAATTAAGTGGTTTATAAGTTTATGTGGCTGAAAGGCTAAAGTCAGGTAGGATCCATATTTCTGTTTTCTTTTATGTTTTCAGTTCTGCATTTGTGTATATGTTCTGGACTGAAACTTGCTTTCATCATGTTTATTTTTTTAAATGGTGTTAAACAATGACTAGGACAACTTATATCAAATTGAAAAGAAAAAAAAAATGCTACCCTTAAATTCCGGGATAGAATTTCTTCCTCAATATAGCTGGTATAATTTTGCTTAGCATTTTTCTCTTAGTATCATGTATGGAAACACCATGCACTAATTAGCTCAAGGGGACGCCTGAATCTGTTATTGAGGGATGGAATTGTGGCCGGCTTCCCCCTAAATGATGGCTTATGTAGTTTATCAAACATTACTAGGGGTTTGGTTGGTATAGGAGATGAGATCATGGATGCTGAGTCCATAGGTCCACTCCACTGATATAGTACCTAAATGCTGGGTGTGGAAAATCAGTTGAGCACAGTAATAATTCTTACTTTCTTCCTCCAAAGTTCTTTTATTTGCCTTTAGAATTACACATTCATAAATCAATACATAATTAATCTCTTTACTGTCCCTTGAGTACAGTTCATTTTCATATCTTCATATTTATATTATTGCCTCTGCCAGAGATGACATTCTATAACACATCTACTTATTGAAGTTCTACATATCTTTCAAGACCTGGTTAAATGGTCTCCTCCTTGGAATCTGTCCTGATCAGTTTGGACCACAGTTATCTCATCTTCCTATGACCCATATAGTACTTGTTGTCAAAACTATTAATTAATTATATACTATTTTATGACATAATCAGTACCTGAAATTGCTGTTGCTTACCATTTCATTAATCTTTGTGTGGGTTCTAAGCCTTGCATTTCATATTTTATTACAAGATTTGACTTCCAAAGGAAGAGACCACGTCTTTTACATTCCATATAGTTTTTTAATAAACTTCCACTAAACACAGGTTGATTGCATAGTAAACTAATATATAATTTGTTTTCTAAGTAAATATTGAAGTAGAACTATTAACTTTTTTTTTTGAGGGATGATAACAAATACTGCTTTTAAAATTATATTAGCACTAGAACCTATATAACCTATAATGCTTTTAAAATTATATTAGCACTAGAACCTATACTTATATGTGTAAATTTACTTTACCTATATATATGCAAACCTTTTTTATACTAGCCTGCACAAACAGAATTGGAAAGTGAAAATGATCATCCTTCATCTCCTAAGATGATTTGAATCAGCAACGGCCATTTATAGGAAGGCCTTCTCCTTGTACAAAAGGATTCATCTTAAGATTTACTTAAGTCTGGTTATTTCTACAACATAGGTTTAGTTTGAATCAAGTATAATAGACCAGGATTTGGGGACTGAATTTGAAGAATAACTCCCTGATTGAGCTTTGTCCTCTGGCCCTGTTCCCATGGATCACAACTGACTCTAGAGATGCCTGCAGTAGTACAGTGAATGAAAACAAAAAAGAGATTACTTTTTTTTTCTTTTTTATAATACATGAAGAAAGAATCAACAGCTTGGGCTTCATTAATTCATTCATCAAATATGTATTGAGCATCTGATTATCTATTTTCTAATTTGAAAAATAAGCAAACTCTATTCTAAATGTAAGTTTCTATCGAGCTCTAAATCATGCTGTTTCCCAAGATCATACAGGAAGGCAATATCAAGGACAGAAATGGAATTTTAGATTTTATAATTAACGTTTTTATGCACATTGCCTCTATGGACCACCCTCCCATCCTCCTCGGGTCCTCACAAGTTTCCCAGATTTCCTGTTGACCTGGGATTTGAATGTTCATGACATGATGGCTGGTGAGAATTGAACGGAGTCTGTGGCTTGAAGACAAGGGTAGTTGCCCCATCTGCCTTTCCTTTCTGCTGTGTATGCTTATTGAATGGAGATACCTGTTTTCATTAGCTAATGTGCTTCAGGCAGTGCTCATCCCACTGACTGACAGAAAGGCTGTCATTCTTGTCCTAACTCCCCTGACCTGCCTATTAACATAGCTTTCCCCATACCCAAATGTTCTTCTAGGCACTCTTTGAATCCAGTGACCCACTGTGGGAGGACTCTGTAGTTTGTTTCCAGTATTAATTTGATATAATTGATCTTGGAAAATGTAATTAGGCACTCTAAATTATTCTTTTTCAATTAAATATTTAACCACAACAGAAACAAAGAAGAACCTAAATGCATGAATTTAAAATCTTTCTCTATGCAGAAAACAAAACAAAAAAAGCAGGATTATTTTTCCTAGAAGTGAGAAATTATCTGTAAAGAATGCAATAAAATTAAGAAATATTTTAACTTAATTTGTCAACAAAATAATAGATATGATTGTATTCTTCTGTTACAAATCAATTAGACTAATACTGAAGCTTTATACAGGTTTACTTTTATTTAATTAGTTGCATCAGTGTGTGCTGTAATTGTTAATGCATCAAACTATAAATGATGAAATAAGGTTAAACAGCAGTTCTCAAACCATGTATATTTTACACTATGGGGGAAAATCACAGCAAAATATCATAAATAATTTAAATGATAATATAAAAATGTTAAGTTTATTAGAAATCATTTTTGGATGAGGAGAGTAGGGAAAAAAAAAATTTTCCCAGAGGAGTTCTCCTCTTCCCCCCAGTTAACAGGCATTAGCATCATAGAAAGTTCCCATGCAGTAACTAATTTACTCCCATTTTTTTTCTTTTTTTTCTAATAAGGATCCTGATGCCTGCAAGGAGTGAAGAGATTTGCTCAAGGCCAGCCTACCACCTACTTTATTAGAGAGCTAGAGTTAGAACCTTGATTTTATGAAGTCTCAGACAAAGCAGAGCTCTTCGACTTCATAATGCTTCCTTCCATCCTCTACTAATGATTATGAAACATACATTTTTCTTTGATTCTCAGAATTTCCCCCTATGGCTAACACAATTTACTTGATATGTGAGAACATAGCACAAAATAAAAGTTGCATTGAGTCACAGGGAAATAAAAATCTTACCCTATTTTGTGCTACTAAGTACAGCTGATACTTTGGATGCTGAAGGGCAATAATTTAAACAAAATTGACACTGTGCTGGTTTTATGGATTTCTAATGCGTTTCATCTTGGGTACATTGGACATATTGCTGCCTTGGCTTCTGTTGCATCTAATACTGAGGTTTGGAAATTTATACAAATGAAAAACTGCAGGCTCCCTTTTTGAAAAGGCAGGCAGAATTACTGTTTGGGTTTTTGTCTGTTTGTTTGTTTTTTTCTCCCATACTTAACTTAGTTGCTTATTAAAAACCACACATTTCAGGAGGAAAAGAAAAACACTTTGCTAAAAAATTGATTTAATATCCTCTTAGTCTTTATTTTATAGTTTATCAAGTGATTTGTTTTCTTAATTTTTTGAAATTTTGATAAAGTATTCTCTCTTATTTGTAAACTTATAAAATTGGCCTATTTCGTAGTAGGACTTTAGATCTAAGTTCTGTAAAATGTCGTATCTAAAAAACAAAAACACAAAAAAACAAAGCAAACAACAACAAAACAAACCCATAGCCCCGAAACAAAAACAAAAAGAATAAGAACTCTGTAAGTACAACATAAATGAAATAGAAGAGGAATGTAGAGCTTTATTCAAATTTTCTCGAATCTTTTGAATATCTTGCCCACTGGATATTGCTGTCATATTATTTATTTATATGTAAAAAACAAGAAAATGAGCCTATTTCCCCCTTGGCAGGTTGGTGTAGAGAAGGAGGTAAATGTATGTGTATCTCTCCATGTCTGTCCCCATTTCTGTATTTCTCTCTCTTGCTATTATAATTTCTGTCTTCTAGAAAATTTTTTGTTTTCCTTAGAATATACAGTTCAAATTGTGTATATCTTTGGAATTTTATAAACAAAGAAAATGACCACATTTTAGAGATCACAAACCAACCATGTGGTCTACCTATGGATTTATTTTTCATTATTTGTGAATATGTTGACATTAAAATTCCCTCAGTCATATAAACATTGAGAGTTAGACTTTTAACAACCTGCGCATATTGGAAGAAATAAAAAAAAAAAAAATGCACCCCTGTAAGGTAAATATTTCATCAGTTGTGTGGATGGAACAGCCATGTTTAAGGTTTTGGCAGAACATCCCAAAATATATAGGAAGGGATCTTGGATCCAGCATTAGGTAAATATGTTTCTGCTTATAGTGGATACACACAGTACTTCCTAGCAAGATTTCATCTTTATGAGAAAATCCAATATGTATTTTCTGTAATTCTGTCATCTTTTTGTTACTTTTGATATTTAGAAACTAATGTAAATTTAATTATAATATTTACTGTCATGGTTCATTTAATTATTTATAAAACAGTAGCCTTCCATAAATATTTTGATACCTTATAGGAAAAAAATGCATCAGACTATTTAAAACTGGGATTGACTAAGGAAAATCTGAGTTGTATAGTTACTAATTTTATGTATCCCAAAGTGGATATTTACCTAGTTACACCAAGGAACTAAGAAGCGTTAAGTGAGTAAAAATAAATAAGGTAAGTGGACTAAAAAGAAAATGACATATACACAATAACCTTTTAATGTTTTCAGAGAAGAAGGTCAAATTTGGCTGTAAGCTTCATTGCAGTTCAAGCAAAGAGACATAGGCATGGTATATATGAGGGCAGGCTTACTATTTGTGGACTTGATGGGATTGCCAGTTCATGAATTATGGTTGAAATATTTGCAACATTATAACAAATGTAAAAGAATTGGATCAAATAGTTTTGTATGGTATTTGAATATGTCAAAAATGGTGCGTTTCCTGATCTGACCTCATTAAGTTCTGAATGCAATACTGAGTTTAGGAGACTAGTACTGCATCTACAAAGGCCATTTGTTGCATTAAAAAAATGAGACAAATAGCCAAAATCAAAGACTTCTCAGAAACCCAGGTATTTAAGTAAGTACCTAAAAATCTATCTTCTTAAAATAAATTTAAAAATGTTTTTAGAAAGTAAAAATAAGCAATTTAAAAGTAAAGCTTTATAACCAATAAAAGCTGCAAATAGATTTTCTTTCACTGATTGCGTCTTAATTCTTAAATGGATTGAATATTTCAATTGACTTGACCTATCAAGAAAATTACAAAGAGCTAATATTTTTCTATGGTTAGGGAAAGCTTACTTGAGGGTGACCACCCCATTTTCTGATGTTATATTATCATAACAGCCTTTCTTTCCTGGAGCATTATAATTTTGGGGGACGGTGACCTATAAACTTTCAAATGAACTTGGAAGAGAAGGAAAACAAAGAACCTGAGACAGCTATAAGGGAAGACATCACAAAGTTTTCTTCATTTTCTGATCTATTTTGCTCTTAAAAAAGTAAGTTACTGGAGCAATACCATGCACCTGACAACTCAGATACTGATGAGTTCTCTTATGCTTAAGTTTGTTTTGTTTATTAACCAGACTGATATGATACATGTAGGCAATCTCTGATTATCTATCTCTTTGGGAAATATTCTCATAATCTTGGAATCTTCATTTCCATATTTGTAAATGTGGGATTTAGAAAAGAAACTAAATTTTCTTCCAAGAATAGTATCCAAACTATTCAGTAGTGCAGCTGTAGAAGTAGAATCTGGCACCAATGTATGTGATCATAGCCCGTTTGGACAAACCAGGATTCTAGAAATTGGGAACCCTTCATATGGAATTGTATTATTTAAGAACACCTCAAGGAGAGTTTGGGTTTATTTTTTCCTAATGTTGAGCATAACTAAAAATCCAAATGCATTGAATGGTAAACATTTTAAGGGGCATTTTTGAATGACTGCTTTATTAAAAACTGGTAAACTTATTATGTACATGTTCTTTTTAGCTTTCCTATTCAACGAGTACATACTTATTCAGGAAGTAGACTACTCAGTGGTAGTGACAGAAGACAGTCTGCCTAGTGGTAGTGACAGAAGACAGTCTGCCCTCCATAAATTTGTGTAATAGTAGGGCACATGGTCTTTTAAAAAATAATTACCTTATTGATTATTTAATTATTCTTGGGGTAATGAAAAGAAAATGCAGAGTTATGAAAATGAATAATAGAGGAGTATGATAATGTCTGGGGTTAGAGATAACTTCCTAAGAAAGTGATAGTAAAGCAGAGTAGTAGAACTCAGCTCTTAAAGGAAGGTCCTTTCAAAAGCAGTTGTGTTATTCTCCTCTAAAATTGCAGGAAGCACTGCTACTTTATTGTAATTGGGGAGGGTGGTTGGTGGCAGTGGGCAAGAGTCAGCTGTAAACTACTTTCCCAGGTCTTCTCCCAGATGCTTCCATTCCAGCCCAGAAGAGAAGAGAAAGATTGCTGTATATTTCATAATTCATAACACTTTCAGCTCCTTTGTGATAGAACTGTACTTTGCATATCATGCCCTCCCTGAAATGTTTGTTTCAGAGACTTGCACACAAAAGATGCTCATTTAATGACTGTTGAGTGAGTAAGTCTTCCTATAGATTTTGGGTAAACGTGTCTTCTCAATCCTACAAGACAGGAATATCAGAGTCACAAGAAATGTGAGACTAGAAGTTTATGTTATTGATATTGCTTAAACATTGGTAGTGAAGAATGGGGGAATGTGTTAAATCCTCTTTGAAAGATGATTATTATCTCATTCATCTAGGTTTGATCATTTATTTTGTGCTATAGCTTATTTTGTTATGTACATCTGTGATTGCTCGTGTGCATTTGGTCTCTCCAACTAGACTACATGTCTTTCAAGTTCAGGGATCACATCTACCATCATTGCATTCAAAGCAGGACTAACTGACACATCTCTTGATGTGTAGGTGTGGGAATGCTGAGGAGGTGATGTGAAGATGATAGTCAAGTCTTCTTGTTTCTGTTTTTTGCACAACTTTCTTTTTCTTGATCATGTAAGATAAATGAATTATCAGTAGGTTGCTGTGTCTTTGTAACAATCCTGAAAATGATGGAAAGGTGTGTGTCCTGGATGTTCATTTGCTAGTTTAAAATCTGGAGGCTCTCAGTTACAGATGTCATGAATATGTATGAGTGGTCCAACTGTTGCTCCTTCTTCCCATCCTTCCTGGTGGGTGACTCCTTCTGAGAGTACTACATCTGCCTTCCAAAAAGCCTTTTGTGGAGTAGATAGGGAGGAGGAGGGAGTGCTCTGTTATTTTGCATTGTCAGGTAGCAGGATAATTTTTCCTAATGAATCTTAGGAAAATAGCAGTCTTTATCTTTCTGTTTGTCTGCCTTTCCTCTCCTCCCCCCCCCACCCCCAACCTAACTCCTCTCCCCACCCTTATATAAGCACAGACTGCCTCTCTTCTCTTTTTTTCAAAAAGCAAAAATATGAGAACGGGAGGCAGGAATTTGCAGTGGCAGATTTTTGAAAGAATACATGTCTCTGCTTTCTTTTTTTTCTGTACTCCAAAGACATCCCACATACACAGATGTGACAGCTTTTTTTTTTTTTCTTTTTCTTTTTCTTTCTTTCTTTCTTTCTTTTTTTTTTTTTTTTAAGCTAATTTGAGCGAATGCCTGTCTGGCAACTTACTCTTAGAATAGTTACACTTGCTCAAACTGAAGTTCTGCCTTTGTAGAGGTGACACTGACGGCATGTTATTGCTGCACACTCAGAGCAGAGACACTAGGAGAAGGAAAAAGAAAAAGACAAGACATGGAAATGAAGTACATGTGGTTGTGTTTTTGGGAATCTTTGTTAATGGGACTAGAATAGAGGTGTTTGCCCAAATGTGACTCTGCTTTTGTAAAAACTAGCTATCTGAGTGGCATCTGGAATTGTCAAATTTCATTGTTTTCCTTAATAAAGACTTTTCTCAAAAACAGCAAAAAAAAAAAAAGCAGCAAATATAGGGGTCTCTGCTAAAGATTTTGGTGTGAGGAGCTGAGAGAGGGAAGTGGTTCCTACTGCCAAATTTATTCTTAAATTTTATCTTTTTCACTTAACCTATACTTATTTGTATTTAATTTGTCACATTGTTATTTTCAAAATAGATGTGCAACCCAGCTATATTGGGTGATAGATAAAGTTATTGCCAAACCATTTGAGAAGGGCAAGTGAAAGCACTTGTAGATGGAGAAGAAAGCAAGCTCTCCTCTTTCTGGAAAGTATGTTCCAATTTCATGTCATTCACTAGATGACTACATTCCTTTCTTCCTTCCCATCCCTTTTCTTCCTTTATCTCTCTTTGTTTCCTTTATCTTGTATTTATCCTTTAATCAATGCAGCTTATATTTATATTTCTGCTTATTTAAGGCATTGGGGGATATGGGGAATGCATAATGCATTTGTGGGGAACATAAAGAAGATTATATTCCGCTCTTGCCCTCAGGAGTTTGCTGCTATTTGGGAAGACATGATATATATGCATGAAATGTTGAATATAGATTCAAGATTTGAATGGCAATATACGAATATAAATCAGATGAGCAATAATACTATCAGCTCTTAGTTGAGAGATCAGTGCAGGCTGGATGGTCAGAAAAAGCTTTGTTAACTTCTTTCACTCTTCTGGAACACACGATGCTGACATACACTTTCAGGTTTTATCAGGTTAGTTACCATATAATGCCTTGCCTCTCTATCTTCCCAAATGTTTCCCAAATATTACTCAGCCTTTGAAGTTCTGATTAAACTTTATCTTCTCTATGAGGAGATCCGTGATCTTTGTAGCTCATTAGCATCTCCTCTTTTTCTGAACCCTTCTACATCTGTACTTCACCACTACACGCTAACCAGTGGCCAACACATTATCTAATTCATACTTTGTGTATCTAAATTTAGTCTCACCTTTCTCTCAAAATTTCTGCTGTTTTGAGAAAAGGGTTTCATTTTGTGCTTCATACAGAGCTGGTAGCACCAAATACATCGTCTGATATACGCTTATTCAGTTAGTATTTACTGAGTTGATTTATAACCTAGAGACCTTGAACAAATTCCTCTCCTTGACGTATCTCACATCTCTTCCAGATCTAATATCCAGTGTGACTTTGTTTCTGCGACTTGAGGCTAAATCATTCTTACAAGTATTTGGAGAACATTTCCTCATTTGGAATTATCACATTAGGGATGAAAACAAACTCTTGTGGAGTTTAATGCCCAATAGAAGTGGACAGTGCTGACAGTAGCAGAACTGCCACACAGTACACACTTTTAGAAGGGGTGACTACTTTTGCAATATGTGGGACCACCTCAGCTCTCTGAGGAGATTGTGCCTTTGAAATTTATTTTTTATTATATTATTTTAAAACCATTTCAAAAGCCATTCAGTGGAGAGCGTGACAAGATGATGTCGATGCTTCTCTAGACTCTGTCGTTCTAGAATTCTAAATATCAACATACATACACATTCATATACACAAACACACTGGATTCAATGAAAGGTGATGGAGTTCAACTTTTCCTTTCTGACACCTTGTCTTTCAGCACCCCAGTTTTTTCCCTCTCTGTGTCTCATGGGCTCAAATTCTGTTTGGCAAAGGAGCCAGCCTGATTGTGATCCCTGGGAGAGTATCTAAAACGACAGTTGCTGAAAGGTTACAGCAAAATCTATTAGAAAAGAAAAGTTGAGGGAAATCAGGTGAGCTCATAGAAGAAAATAAGGAAAGATTGGCTCCCTTTTGGGATTAGGTCTAATTAAGGTGAGCAAGCAGCTGGGCCTGTTTGGAATAACAATTGTGCTAGCATGTCACTTTTTTCTGCTTAGTTGAAATTTATATAGTTTGGGAATGGTGGATATAAGAAAATTAGAGCTCATTTAGAATCTGTTGAAAGGACAGTGTGCCTTCATTATTAGTTTTGCATCTGAATTTTCCTGGGGCAGTCCTCTCTCTGTTATAGGTAATGGATTTTTCCCCAGATGTAATTGGATGAGTTTAATTTTTTCTTTCATTACCTGTCGAGGAGGCCTATGCCCCTACTTCCCTTTGTGTTTTATTAGGACTGTAACCCCTATTTAAATAAAGGCTTTGATTGTGCTTATATATGTTCAATCAGCACTTTCTGATTGAATAGTTCTGGTCACACAATGCTCTCGCCTAGCATTTTTTACTAATTACATTTTCGCCCTGGCTGGGTATGGGAAAACCTCGGATGGTGTTTGTTTGCTGCTTTTGATTATGCCGGTGATTTGGTCTATCTATGGTAGCACAAGGCTGGGAAAATATATCTTCAGACTATAATCTTACTGCTCTTAAAGGGTAACTTGATTTGAACTCCCCCCCACACACACACTTGAAGGGCTAGAAAGCCTAGTCCTATGCTGGTAAATGCTTAGCAAGTAGTTCCATAAAAAGTAAAAAACAAATATCTCAGATTTGTAGCTTTAACTGATTTCCGTGGTGAAAATGCTTCAACCTTGACTAATTTCTATATGACATAATTGAATATGGAATTGGGAAGCGATATGTGCAGTCCTGGCTCAAAAGCTGGTGCATGTGGCTCCTGCACACAATGAAAAGTCTCAGCTGCATTTCTGCCATTGAGGCCACATACCTCAGCATCTTCACATTACAATTAAGATGGATACTGGTTGTTAAGCTCATTTAATTAGACTGTGATTTCAATGATTTATATGTGGGGACTATATTCATGTTTTGTAGACAAAGGCATTTTAAGGTGATTCTCATGCCTGTGTTGAGAACTCAGAAATATAATGGTTGAGCCATACTGTGTTAAATGAAATGTACATGTTTCCCAAGAAATTATTTAAATGTTTGTGTATTTTATTCTTTTCTAGTATGCTAACAAGAATGCTAGTAGATGTGTTATTCTAGAAGTCAGAAGACTTTAGATTTTGTCTCAGCCATCATTAATGGATTCTGTATCCTTGGGTAACCCATTTAGTATGAGGGCATCACCAACTTACTCCTCATTTAAGGGAAGAGAACAGTGGTTCAATTATAGGCTATTGTATAAACCTTCTCATTTCCACCTGGATAGCATTACTTTTTCTTTTCATTAGACATTTGTGATATTTTATCTTTGTCCTAAGGCATATTTTTAACTAGAAACTTAAGTTTCTAGTATATAGATATATCTATATACAAAATATAGATATATCTATAATATAACTTATGTTGATGGATCTTAAGAGTCTGGAAGACAGAAGTCCTGCTTTATTCCTTTTGAATATATCCCTCATATTTAGACCAGGAACCTAAACAGACTATGATGGAATGACTTTAATGACTGATTGCCTGCCCTGTTAGACAAGGGCATTAGTATGATACCATGAAATAATTCAAACTAAAGTCTTAAAAGAAATTGGAAACATGTTACCAATGTTAATATTAATTTTATTTTTCATACTACAGGTTTCTACGACTGGCTAATGACTAGAATGATGTACATTATTGGATTTGAATGGGTTAAAAAAAAGTTAAATTGAATTTTATTTGTGTATTTTCTACAACTGCATTTTAATTGAGAATCTCCCAAATATCTGACAAATAAAGTCAGTTCAGTAAAGTTCAATAAGTATTAAACCTTAACTAAGTGCACTGTGAATGCAAATGTTCAAAAGACATTTCTTCTAAGTTGGAGGGGTATCTCACTGGATTGAGATGTTGTTTTCAACCTTCAAGCCAGCCCACCCACCACTGCATCGTGGCTTCCAGAGTTGGTACAGACTGTATACACTGTCTGTAGAGAGATTCTTGGCTCAGTCTTAGGTGCAATGAAGTGTAGTATGCCAGCAGTGTTCTATAGTGATGAGTTCTGTGACTAAGAAATGAGGAAACGGGTTTCTCTTCTGAATCTTATCACTCCACCTCTGTAAGTTACCTCCCCCCCCCCATAAAATAAGAGACACAGAGGCACCTGTGTGACTCTTTCAGTTAAGCGCCTGCGTTTGGCTCAGGTCATGATCCTGGGGTTCTGGGAGGAAGCTCCCCATTGGCAGGCACCATGCTAAGTGCAGAGTCTGCTTTCCTCTCTACTTCTGCCCCACGCCCTGCTTGTTCTCTCTGTCTCACTCTCTCTCTCTCACAAATAAATAAATAAATAAATAAAGCCCACAAAACAAAAACCACACACACAGATTATAGCTACTTTGCCTCCCTGCATCAAATAGAGTATGTTCAAGAAAAAAGCCTTAAAATATAAAAGTGCTATAAGAGAAAAATAATCTCAGGCTTTTAATTGTTCATTTTTAACACAGTGACTAACTTTTAGCCAGTAGATCTAACCAGAGATGGTCAGTATAATTTAGGAGACTGTGGGTAATTTCAAAAGGGAACTGGGTCTGGAGTGGTCCCAGTTTTTAGAAAAATAGTGGACTAAAATAGTGCTGATATCCTCCCACTACAAGAATGTGAAATGAAATGAAACATGACCAACAAATACTTAATACATGGCTGAGTTTTAAGAAAGAAAGAGAAGTACTTTCCCAAAACAATGAAAAAGCAGGACCAGGAACAGCTCAGGTCTTGAGTTTTAATTGACCTACAGAAAGAGAAGACAATGTCCTTGGCTTTGGGGAGTAAGAATTGAAATTTTAAAATAAAACTAGGACCTGCCTGACACAACTCAAGTAAGAATTTTTTCCATGTTATTTATGTGAATGAAATGTAAAACATAAATAACCAAGATAAAATTTCAAAATAAAATAATCTAAAAGATATATATGGGTAAATACTAGCCATGAATAATCTGATGTAACTTCATTAATACAAGACAAAACACTTTATAAGAAAAAAACAAAACAAAACAAAAACAAGAAAAGCATTAGTAGGTTAAAGAAATTCATTATATATGCTTGTAAAATGTTCAAATCATAAGGAATACAGTCCAGAACAACATAGCCTCAAAATAAAATATTCAAAAATTGACAGAAATATGAGGGAAAACAGACAAATCCAAAATTAAAGTTGGAGATTTTGAACATAATTCTCTGAGAAATGTGTAGGTCATCAGACTGAAAATAAAGGAAATAGATAAATGATTTATATCAAGCAATTTTTGAGTTGATGTGAATAACTGAGGTATGCAGTGCTTCTATTAATTTTAAGTGGAAGAACTGACTTGTACAAAAAGAGTTATTTGTAAAATAAAAGTTTTGTAAGTAGATTGAAGATGAAACAGTGTATTATTCAAAGATACTATAATTATTAGCTTAGAATATTCAACAGATAAATATATATAAGCAATCTGTAATAACTTATAGATTTCAGCACAATTATTGAAACTAAAAACATTAATATAAGAAAAATTGGTGTTTCTGTGTACCAGTGATGATTAGCACTTTAATTTCTAAAAAGGTAACAATGTATAACTGATTCTATGGAGTACCTAGAAATAAATCCAGTAAGATATATATTTAAGAAATTTATAAAAACAATTTTGAAGTTATTGAAGATCATATTGTACTAAAATCATTGTACTAAAATCACCAGAGAGATATGCCTGGTTTATAAATGGAAAATTTTAATATAATAAAGATGGAGATTCCCCTGTAAATTAGTCCATTACTAGCACACAATTTCCATGAAAAGTCCAAAACCTTTTTCTGTGTAATCTGACAAGCTGATCATAGAATTTACTTGAAAAAAGGAAAGGACAAAATACAACCAAGGTTACTTTGAAAAAAATAAAAATAATGTTGGGGGCTTAATCCACAAATACTTAGTACAAACCAATAGTTATTAAAAGAGTTTGGTAGGTAATTAGATAGTAGAACATAATAAAGAGTGCCAAAGCATAACCACATATAGAATGGGAACTCGTAATATGACAAAGGAGGCATTACAAATCAGCAGGGACATGTCAATCAGTAGGGAAATGATAGATTAATTGAATAATTGTGTTGTAAAAATTGACTTTCCTAATTGAAAAATTTAATCCCATCCTGATGGATTAAAATACAAAAAAATGAAAAAAATATTTTAAGAGAAAACCTAGGATGACATTTTCTTTTTTTAAATAATGAAATCTATGTTTGGTAATATTTTAAATAACAACAAAAAAAATCTTACATTGCAAAAGAACAGATTGATGTTTTTATCTGCATTATAAGCACAAAATATTCCCATGATTGTCTAATTAATTGATATATTAGTACCCAGAATACATAAAAGCACTCCAAAACCCCTAAGAAAGGTGTTTTATAAGTGAGTAAAGGGTATAAATAGGCAATCTGTAGAGAACAGCTATCTTCAGGGGTGCCTGGGGGGCTCGATTGGTTAAGTGTCTGCCCTTGGCTCAGGTTATGATCCCAGAGTACTAGAATCTAGCCTTGCTTTGCACTCCCTGCTCAGCAGGGAGCCTGCTTCTCTCTCGTGCTTTGCCCTTCCCCTTGCTTGTGTTCCATCTCTCTCAAATAAATAAATAAAATCTTCTTTTTTTTTTTTTTTTAAGATTTTACTTATTTGTTTGACAGAGATCACAAGTAGGCAGAGAGGCAGGCAGAGAGAGAGAGGGAAGCAGGCTCCCTGCTGAGCAGAGAGCCCAATGTAGGGCTCAATCCCAAGACCCTGGGATCATGACCTGAGCCAAAGGCAGAGACTTTAACCAGGCACCCCAAATAAATAAATAAATCTTTAACAACAACAACAACAAGAAAAACAAGAAAACAACTATCTGCAAAGAACAGGAAAAAAAATCTTACTCAGCTTCACTAGTAATAAGGGAGAATCAAATCAAATGAAACTTAGAATTTCTTACCTACCAGATGAGCAAAATTAGATAAATATGATAACCATGTTTGAGAGAAAATATTAGGACTATAAATTATTATAAATTGCAAATGGCAGTATAATTTGGTACCACCATTTTGGAAAATAATTGGATCAAATGCAGAAAAGTGAAAACTGCTTATACTTTATGATATATGCCTTCTACTCCTTGGTTTCTTACCTTAGAAAATATTTATTTGAGATACTGTTCAAGGAGATTCATACAAATCGATTTACTATAACAGTACGTAATAATAAAAAAAATGGGAGAGTGCCTTGTTTATTAATCTGGTAAGGAAAAAATATCTATCATTCTTTTTTTTTCTTCTAGTATTAATTTGATAATGAAGCAGTATGTGAGTGATCTAGATCAACTTGTATCAATGTGAATAAATCTGAAAAACAAAATATTTAGTAAAATAAGTTGAAAATTTACATATATTTTTAAATCAAATATATTAATACCATATATTATTTATAAAATATACATATGAAGGAAAACTGTAAAATATGCATGATGAAATGTAGAGAAAGATTGATGCTAATGTCAGAATAATGATTACCTTTAGAGAATGGAGAAGCAGAAATGAAAGGAATGGGTAGCTGGCCTTGCTCCCCCCCCCATTGAAATTAAGAAGGTTGGGGTGCCTGGGTGGTTCAGTTGTTAAGTGTCTGGCTTTGGCTCAGGTCATGATCCCACGGTTCTAGGATGGAGCCCACACATAGGCTCACTGCTCTGCGGGAAGCCTGTTTCTCCCTCTCTCCTTCCCCCTGCTTGTGTTCCCTCTCTCACTGTCTCTCTCTCTCTGTCAAATAAATAAATAAATAAATAATAAAATCTAAAAATTAAGAAGGGAAATTTTAGTTTAGACCTTAAAATTCATTATTTTTTTTTACATGTTCTATAATGAACAGTTCAACAGTGACAGAGTTTATACTTTTGTTTTCCTCATCTTGAAGAATGGTCCTCAGAATGACCAATGAGCATAGTCACCATTGGGGTATTTCAGAGAGTTACATTACAAAGTGGGGGACCATGGCCTTACTTACCTGAAGCAGAGATCATTCTAGAGCGTCTATGTCAAGAGATCATATCTGGTAGCCATTTGAATGGCTAACAGTCAGGGTACTAACAGGGGACTCATCATTCACATAACATCCACTCTGTCTTGTATAGATTGTTAGAAATATGTTTTTCTGACAGAATATCTGTCTTGTGTTCTTTTTTTGGAATTCTCATCATACTTTGTGGAGAAAAACAAGGTTAAATATTACATGTGACATTTCTTCCAGTGTATGTTTTTTCCAACCTACTTTTCAATAGACTCCTACTCCTGCTTTCAGATCCCTCAGTACCCACTGTTCATTATTATGAGCTCTTTCTAGAAGAGGGGAAAAAGTCCTCTGCAGAGGGGTATATGGCACTAAACTTTATAACTTATACCCTTCCCATACTTTACTATCTAAAACAACATCTCTGGCAGAGAAAGTTGATATTTTGGCTCTGATACTTTTTCATCTATCATGTTATTACAAAATGACTTAGCAGTGGGTGGTTATGGGAGATATCTAGGAGAAAAGCTATAGCCCTTGCCATCCTATTGTGCATACAAACAGCCTACATCCCTCCATACATATTTATATAGGCAGGAGACTTGGGTGATATTTTTTTTTTTCAGATCATGAATAATTTTAACACTACAGACGTTTGACTTTGAATCAACAACCAGTTTCGGATGAATGTAATTGCAGCCAAAGAAAGTTTCTAACTAAAATTAGTTACTTTTCATATTTAACAAACTACTGCCTGCTACATTTCCTGTGATCTCGCTTTCATCTTCCTCTCATATGGTCACATGCAACAATGACTCCTTCACTTCCATGTCTATTTTCTTCTTGGCTTCTCTAAGTATAAAACTTGCAGTTTCTCCTGCCAAATGACTTTGCAAGGCTGTGCCTAGAAGAAGCCAACCCAACTCATGCTTTTCCATATTCTCCTCAGATTTCAATGGTTGTGAGTCCCTTTGCCCTTTCCATGTATCCAAGAGTGGAATATGAGTTTCACATAAGAACAAACAAACAAATAAAAACACTGTCAGAATAAAAATTTAAACAAGTTCTCTGGTGCAGCCTCAGGCCGACTATGTGCTATGTGTTTTCAAATTTTATCTCATTTAATCTTTATAAAATTTATTGTGGTAGATAAATATTCATATTTTATAAATGAAGAGCTTAAGCAGCTTGCTAATGGCATACCAATAAATCCTCAAATATAATTATTTCATTTGACTCCTTGGAAATTAGACCCCTGTCTTAGTAAGCTTGACTGCTATAACAAAATGCCATAAACTAGATGTCTTAAGCAACCTACGTTTAATTCTCATAGTTCTAGAGGCGAGGAAGTCCAAGATCAAGGAGACAGCAAATTTGGCTCTTAAGGAAGGCCTTCTTTCTGATACGCAGATTGCCACCTTCTGCTGTGTCCTCACATAGTAGAGAGGGGAACCTATAGTATCTCTTCTTAAAATGTTATTAACCTCATCTTGGTTGCTCCACTCTCACAACCTCATCAAAACCTAATTACCTACCAAAGGACCCTCCCAGTACATCACATTGCAGTTAGGGCCTCAACCCATGAATCTGGAGGGGGCACAGCATAATGACTGTGCAGCATACTAACTCTTAATAGAAACTGCCCTGGTTTGCATGAATCATCTGTTATCAGACTGAAAATACACAGAGTAAGCACTGAACTAATTGAACTGATGGCATCCTGCTCTATAAATAAGCTTTCCATGACTGTAGTGGTGGGTGACAGAGATTTGTTGGGGATTTTATTAAGGAAACTTTTTTTTTTTCAGATTCCAGTACTCCTTCCTCTATGTTATTATCCAGCTTCAGAACTCCTGTGTTCTCAGCACCAAATGGCCATTGGCCAACATTTTCCTTCCAAGTGTAAAGCCAACTTTTGGAGGTTATGTGGTACTGTTCTAAAGTATGTCCTCTAGGATCTAAGAATCTGCCCTCAAATTCCAGTTCTGCCACGAGCTAGATCCAAGACTTTGCGCACTGCCTCATCTAAGACCTTAGTTTCCTCATCTGTTAATTGAGGATGCTAATAGCAGCTACTTCATATCATTGTGGGGAAGATAAGATGTGCAAAGCTCTTAATTTAGTTTGAAATAATAATTTACTTTGAATAGAGGCTATACTTTGAGCTTGCCTGTTAACCAAAAGGTTCTTTCTACTGTACTTTCTCATGATTTCTACAAAGCTATAAATGCTTGACATTTGATAACATCTCATTTATTTGCATGTTAAGCAGTAATCCAGTTTTCATACAATCGTGTACTATTGAAATGGATTTTTTCTTTCTAGAAGGTAATACTAATTATGTTACATGTATAGACTACATGGAAAAAATAATCAGAAATATTGAAATTCTCATCTGGCTCAATATTTTGCCTTCTTATTTCCTCCTATATGCAAAGGGAAAACTAATTTTACGGAACTTGGGACTGAGAAAATAAACACACTGACTAAAATCTTGCTATTTTCCTGATCTCAGTTTCCTCATCTGTTTTTGAATTAGTTGAATTAGTTGAATTAGAACCTTAGTAGAACATACCTAAGGTTTCTACTGTTCTAAATATAAGTCTCTAAGACTATGATTATGTTTCTTATTCAGATTAAAAAATAAACTTATTTTGTCATAATTTTAAAAAGAATTCTAGGTTTATGTGTTTAATTAATTTAATTTAAAATGCGTTCAAAGACAAATAAAAGTTGAGTTGTGTTCTACTTCAGATTTGAGTTATTTTACAGTGTAAGTCATGGTTTCTGGTAAATTTAATATTGGTGCTCAGACCATGTCCTTGGATCAGTTTCACAGAAGCATGGGAAAGCTGATAAATGTGGGAATGAATGAATTTCCTGCTAAGTGATGGTTCTCACAGAAGAGATGGATCCCTGGGTATACTTAAAGGTTTTTCAAAGTGCCTATTGTGCCAGGGTTAGTGGGGATTGCTGGGGAAGAGTACAAGAGCTCCAAACATTACTGTGACCATGATGATTTGTACACTATAAGGAAATAAAGGCCTTAAATGACACACTGGACCACAGATATATTCAGAACATTTTATCCCAAAGTAACAGAATACACATTCTTCTCTAGTGCACATGGAACATTCTCCAGAACAGATCACATCCTGGATCACAAATCAGGCCTCAACCGGTTTCAAAAGATTGGGATCATTCCCTGCATATTTTCAGACCACAATGATCTGAAGCTAAAACTCAATCACAAGAGGAAATTTGGAAAGAACCCAAATACATGGGGGCTAAAGAGCATCCTTCTAAAGAATGAATGGGTCAACCAGGAAATTAAAGAAGAATTGAAAAAATTCATGGAAACAAATGATAATGAAAACACAATGGTTCAAAATCTGTGGGACACAGCAAAGGCAGTCCTGAGAGGAAAAAATATAGCAATGAAAGCCTTTCTCAAGAAACAAGAAAGGTCTCAAATACACAACTTAATCCTACACCTAAAGGAGCTGGAGAAAGAACAAGAAAGAAAGCCTAAACCCAGCAGGAGAAGAGAAAAAATAAAGATCACAGCAGAAATCAATGAACTAGAAACCAAAAAAACCAATAGCACAAATCAACAAAACTAGGAGCTGCTTCTTTGAGAGAATTAATAAGATTGATAAACCCCTGGCCAGACTTATCAAAAAGAAAAGAGAAAGGACCCAAATAAATAAAATCATGAATGAAAGGGGAGAGATCACAACCAACATCAAAAAAATACAAACAGTTATAAGAACATATCATGAGCAACTATATGCCAGCAAATTTGACCATCTGGAAGAAATGGATGCATTCCTAGACATGTTTAAACTACCACAACTGAAGCAGGAAGAAATAGAAAACCTGAACAGACCCATAACCAGTAAGGAGATTGAAACAGTCATCAAAAATCTCCCAACAAACAAGAGCCCAGGGCCAGATGGCTTTCCAGGGGAATTCTACCAAACATTTAAAGAGGAATTAATTCCTATTCTTCTGAAACTGTTCCAAAAAAATAGAAATGGAAGGAAACTTCCAAACTCATTTTATGAGGCCAGCATTACCTTGATCCCAAACCAGACAAGGAGCCCATCAAAAAAGAGAATTACAGACCAATATCCTTGATGAACACAGATGCAAAAATTCTCACCAAAATACTAGCCAATAGGATTCAACAGTACATTAAAATGATTATTCACCACAACCAAGTGGGATTTATTCCAGGGCTGCAAGGTTGGTTCAATGTCCACAAATCAATCAATGTGATATAACACATTAATCAAAGAAATAACAAGAACCATATGATACTCTCAATAGATGCTGAAAAAGCATTTGACAAGGTACAGTATCCTTTCTTGATCAAAAATCTTCAAAGTGTAGGGTTAGAGGGCACATGCCTCAATATCATCAAAGCAATCTATGAAAAACCCACAGCAAATATTCTCAATGGAGAAAAACTGAGAACTTTTCTGCTAAGGCCAGGAACATGACAATGATGTCCATTATCACCACTGCTATTCAACATACTACTAGACTCATACTACTAGAAGTCCTAGACTCAGCAATCAGACAACAAAAAGAAATTAAAGGTACCCAAAGCAGCAAAGAAGAAGTCAAACTCTCACTCTTCTCAGGTGATATGATACTTTATGTGGAAAACCCAAAAGACTCCACTTCAAATCTGCTAGAACTTGCACAGGAATTCGGTAAAGTGTCAGGATATAAAATCAATGCACAGAAATCCGTTGCATTTCTCCACACCAACAACAAGACAGAAGAAAGAGAAACTAAGGAGTCAGTCCCATTTACAATTGCACCCCAAACCATAAGATACCTAGGAATAAACCTAACCAAAGAGGCTAAGAATCTATACTCAGAAAACTATAAAGTACTCATGAAATACATTGAGGAAGACACAAAGAAAAGGAAAAATGTTCCATGTTCCTGGATTGGAAGAACAAATATTGTGAAAATGTCTATGCTACCTAAAGCAATCTACATGTTTAATGCAATCCCTATCAAAATCCCATCCATTTTTTTTTCAAAGAAATTAAACAAATAATCCTAAAATTTATATGGAACCAGAAAAGACCTCACATAGTCAGAGGAATGTTGAAAAGGAAAGCCAAGTTGGCGGCATCACAATTCTAGACTTCAAGCTCTATTGAAAAGCTGTCATCATCAAGACAGTATGGTACTGGCACAAAAACAGACACATAGATCAATGGAACAGAATAGAGAGCCCAGAAATAGACCCTCAACTCTATGGTCAACTAATTTTCAACAAAGCAGGAAAGAATGTCCAATGGAAAAAAGACAGTCTCTTCAACAAATGGTGTTGTTGTGGACAGTCACATGCAGAAAAATGAAACTGGACCATTTCCTTACACCACACATGAAAATATACTCAAAATGGATGAAGGACCTCAATGTGAGAAGGGAATCCATTAAAATCCCTGAAGAAAACACAGGCAGCAACCTCTTTGACCTCAGCTGCAGCAACTTCTTCCGAGGAACATCTCCAAAAGGCAAGGGAAACAAGGGCAAAAATGAACTATTGGGATTTCATCAAGATCAAAAGCTTTTGCACAGCAAAGGAAACAGTTAAGAAAACCAAAGGACAACTGATAGAATGGGAGAAGATATTTGCAAATGACATATCAGATAAAGGGCTAGTGTCCAAAATCTATAAAGAAGTTAGCAGACTTAACACCCAAAGAGTAAAAAATCCAATCAAGAAATGGGCAGAGGACATGAATAGACATTTCTGCAAAGAAGACATCCAGATGGCCAACAGACACATGAAAAAGTGCTCCACATCACTCGGCATCAGGGAAATGCAAATCAAAACCACAATGAGATACTACCTCACACCAGTCAGAATGGCTAAAATTAACAAGTCAGAAAATGACAGATGTTGGCAAGGATGCGGAGAAAGGGGAACCTTCCTACACTGTTGGTGGGAATGCAAGCTGGTGCAACTACTCTGGAAAATAGCATGGAGGTTCCTCAAAAAGTTGAAAATAGAGCTACCCTATGACCCAGCAATCGCACTAATGGGTATTTACCCTAAAGATACAAATGTAGTGATCCAGAGGGGCATGTGCACCCAAATGTTTGTGGCAGCAATGTTTATAATGTCTATAATAGCCAAACTATGGAAGGAACCTAGATATCCATCAACAGAAGAATGGATAAAGAAAATGTGTGTGTGTATATGGTGGAGTGCTATGCAGTCATCGAGGGAAATGAGGTCTTGCCATTTGTGATGACATGAATGGAGCTAAAGAATATTATGCTAGGTGAAATAAAACAATCAGAGAAAGACAATTATCATATGATCTCCCTGATGATATGAGGAAGTTGAGAGGCAACATGGGGGGTTTGGGGGGTAGGAAAGGAATAAATGAAACAAGATGGTATTGGGAGGGAGACAAACCATAAGAGACTCTTAATCTCACAAAACAAACTGAGGGTTGCCGGGGGGAGGGAGGGTAGGGAGAGGGTGGATGGGTCATGGACATCGGGGAAGGGATGTGCTATGGTGAGTGCTGTGAAGTACCTAAACCTGCAATACACAAACCTGTACCCCTGGGGCGAATAATATATGTTAATTAAAAAAGAAAAAAAAGATGGGATCAGGAGGGAGACCAACCATAAGAGACTCTTAATCTCACAAAACAAACTGAGGGTTGCTGGGGAGAGGGGGGTAGGGAGAGGGAGGTTGGGTTATGGACACTGGGGAGGGTATGTGCTATGGTGAGTACTGTGAAGTGTGTAAGCCTGATGATTCACAGACCTGTACCCCTGGGGCTAATAATACATTATATATTAATAAAAAATAAAAAATTTAAAAAAATTAAGAGCGTTTCTAGGTTTGTCTGTCTCTCTCTTTCTCACTTTTTCCTTTCTCCATTTGTTTTGTTTCTTAAATTCCATATATATATATATATGAGTGAAATCATACTTTTTTGTCTTTCTCTGACTTATTCGCTTAGCATTATACTCACTGGCTCTGGCTATGTTATTGCAGGTGGCAGGATTTCATTCCTTTTATGGCTGGGTAGTGTTCCATTGTGTATATGTATCACATCTTTGGCCATTCTTCTACTGATGAACACTTGGGCAGCTTCCATCATTTGGCTGTTGTAAAAAATGCTGTAAAAAAGAAAGAAAGAAAGAAAGAAAGAAAGACAGACAGACAGACAGACAGAAAGAAAGAAAGAAAGAAAGAAAACAAACAAGAATTTTGCCATGTAGTCATGTTAACCTGTTTCTTCCATTCAGGAATAAAACAGGTTTGGTCAAGTATGCTTTGGTCAGAAAAATCCTGCTAGTATAAATTAAGTTTGCTACCATTTCCATTCTGTACTTCCTCTCAGCATTTTCTCTCCATTCCCCTAGGGCTTTGATTCCATATATTGACCCTTGTTTTTCAGGGTCTCCCATTGTAGTGACTGTTGATGGCTATTCTTCATGGGCATCCTGGTCCATTCTGAAGTACCCTTATTGTTTTTTACCTCTTTAAATCATTCTTGACTGGGAGAACATTTTCATTTCAAGATAACATGTTGTGGTCTATTGTGAAGACTCTTCCTCATGCCACATTTATAGAAATAGTAGAAAAGGTTAATAAAAGGAAAAATAAATCTAAAACACACAATAATTGGTATAGTAATCAAGGAGTGGAAACCACATAGGATCTTTAAATGGAGAACAGCAAAGGCTAGGACTAAAGGGGAAGCCACAGCCCTTGGCCAGCAGGGGAAGCACCTAGATTGGAGACACAAAGTGTCCTATTTCCTGAGTGGTGGAGCTTGGAGCAAGAGAAGAACCCAATCAGCAAACTGTGTGATGAGTGTAGGTTCCAGAGTGATAGTAGTCAGACATGTTGGTCACTGATCACTCCTACTGCTCTAAAAGCTATGACTAGTAACTGGACTAATTGTGTGCTGAAGGCAGTATTCAGTCCAGGATCTTTGATGATAGAACAGCTCTCCAGATGCCAATGATGTTTTGTGGGAAATTAATGGACAACCAAACCATTAATATTGAGTTTAATCTGTTCTTATCCTTTCTGACTCTTTCTGAATACATTGTAGAATGGAAGGCAAGGGGGACCTCTGAACCATTTCCCTAAGAGAGCATTCTGACCCAAAGATGTAAGCAAATAGATGTGCAAGATATCTTAACTACAAAGGCAATGACAAAATCAAGGCTCGCTATGAGTCATTAAAGAAGGCAAACACACTGCTACAAATGAAATAGATTATAGCCAGTGAAAAAGTCAATGAATACTAGACACAATATTCTGGCAGGGATTGGGGATAACATTTCATCTAAAAAATGATTTCAAGAAAATAGAACTAATTAGAGAGCTTGTATGAAAAAATGTAATTGATAAAAAACAAACAATAAAAATTAAGTACTCAGTAGATGTCATGATATAAAAAATGGACATAACAGACAAGAAAATTAATAATATGGAAAGTCTTACTGAGTAGCTTTTCAAGAAAGTTTCACATAAAGTTGAAGAGAAAAGAAAGTGTACAAATAAGAGCATCAGGAGCTATAAAGTAACCATTATCACTAAGCTAGGTAATATGGGCCATTACCCAAATTTAGAAAAAAATAAAAATCTAGAAATTTTACATATGTATCTTACATATATGTATACATATTGTATATCATAATAATATAAAGGGAGATTCTTTACTATCTTGTTATTTAAATATATTTATATAGATTTTTTATTTTATGATATACTTAAATTGCAAGGTAGTAGAGTATCATTAGACCAAGAATCAAAGAAAATTTCCCAGGTATTTGGACCACCATTTTTCACTAGAGAAAATGCTTCCCAATTTTAGGAGAAGCAGCAGAAAGGTTGAGAAGTGCTTTTGACATTCATGGGAGGCTACAAGATCAAAACATTAACAGTTGACATGTAAAACTCATCATGGGTAGAATTCCTAGTAAAATCCCAATACATTTAATTATTCATAAACCAAATCTCTAAAATCTAAGGTGCTAAAATCATATACAATAAGGTATCTGTCATAATAAAATTAAGTTGGAGATCAGCATCAAAGAGATAATTGATATATTGAGAAAATAAGGTATATACATTGAAGTGTCCACAAAATCAATGAGTAACTACGAATAAATACCAGAAATAATTTTAAGCTGAATGATAATAAAATATTATGTATTAGAATTTGCAGGATACAGTTAAATCAGTGATCACGGGAAGTTTTAATAGAGTCAAATGCATATGTTTTCAAGATTTTTCTCTCCCTCCCAGCTTTATTGAGATATAACTGACATATAACATTATGTAAGTTTAAGGTGTACAGTGTTTTGATTTGCTATACTCAATATACTGCAAAATGATTACCACCATAGTTAGCTAGCACCTTCATCACATCACATAAATTACTGGTTTTTTTTAAAGATTTATTTATTTATTTTAGTTTTTTAACAGATTTTATTTGTTTATTTGACACAGAGAGATCACAAGTAGGCAAAGCAGGAGGCAGAGAAAGAGGGGGAAGCTGGCTCCCCGCTGAGGGAGAGCTGGGTGTGGGGCTTGATCCCAAGACTCTGAGATCATGACCTGAGCGGAAGGCAGAGGTCATGAGCCCACTGAGCCCATTAACCCACTGAGCCACCCAGGGACCCCTTATTTGCTTTAGAGAGAGCACACAGCAGGGGGTGAGGAGAAGAGGGAGAGGAAGAGAAGGAGCCTGCTTCTGCTCTGAGTAGAGCCCAAAGCAGGGCCTCATTTTAGGATCCTGAGACCATGATCTGGCCCAAAATCAAAAGTTGGACACTTAACCAACTGAGCCACCCAGGTGACCCTACCATTTCTTTTCTGTGATGAGAGCATTTTGATCTATTTTCTTAGCAACTTTAAAGTATATAATACATATTGTTAACTATAAAGTATTAAGTACAATGATCATGTTGTGCATTAGCTTCCCCAAACATACTCATTTAAAAAAAAATTTTTTTTTAAAGATTTTATTTATTTATTTGTCAGAGACAGAGGGAGAGAGAGCGAGTGAGCACAGGCAGACAGAGAGGCAGGCAGAGTCAGAGGGAGAAGCAGGCTCCCTGCCGAGCAAGGAGCCTGATGTGGGACTCGATCCCAGGACACTGGGATCATGACCTGAGCCGAAGGCAGCTGCTTAACCAACTGAGCCAGCCAGGTGTCCCAAAAAAAATTTTTTTAATTTTTTAAGAGATTTTATTTATTTATTTGAGAAAGTATTAGCTGGGGGAAGGGCAGAGGGAGAGGGGCAAGCAGACTTCCTGCTGAACAGGGATCCTGACACGGGACTCAATCCCAGGACCCTGAGATCATGACTGGAGGTGAAGTTAGAGCTTAACCAACAAGCCAACTAGGCACCCCTTTATGATTCATTTAAAGCATTCATTAACAACAGAAGAGGCACTACAGAGCAGTGAAGAATGGAAAGTCATTTCAATAAATTGTAAGGAGTCAGTTGAATACTTACATAGAAACAAAATGTAAGCTTGACTGCTGTCTCATCCCATACACAACAGTCAAGGCTGAAAGATATCTAAGTACTGAAGGAAAACACAATATGAATATAGAAGAATATCTTTGTAACCTTGGGGCAGAGTACAAAGTAAAGGGACTCAAAGATCAGAAATATATATAATATAATAAATATAAATGAATAAAAGATTCACTTTTTTGCATAGAGTGACATAAGAGTGTCTATTTGTGAAACATTAAATGAATGGGAAGTTATACCATGGGAAAAGATAATGGAAGCACATAAAACTGAAAAAAAATTACTATATATGTAACCTCCAAAAACTGTTAAGAAAATTATGTAGAGCTCATAGAAAAATGGCAAGAGACTTGAATACCTAATTATTAAAGAGAATATTAAAATGGTAAATGAACATATGAAATAATGCTCAAATTCATTCATAATAAAGGAAATGCAATGAAAACCATAGCAAGATATCATTAAATTCAATCTACAATGTCTAAAACTAAAAATAGGATATATATAATGGTGCTTTATTTGTTTCTGTTCAGATTAAGGTGAATGCATGAAAATTTTTAGGACATTTGTTTGGTTTTGATTTTGGTTTGTATGTATTTCCCTAGAATAGGAATAACTTCTGGAGATTTAACATCACATCAGAATCTCTTGTTCTGTTTGGTTACTTATGTTAAGGATAATGGCAAGAGATATACCCCATTTTCTGCTTTTTATTTTTTTTTTAATTTATATTCAGTAACAAAAATGGTTAGCTTTTGAAGAAGGGATATTCCATAGTCCAGATTGAACATGGTATTAACATTTTACTTTTGATAACTGTTTCAGAAAAATAATATGTTAAGAGTTGATACGGTAGAATTTGTCACCACTGCTAATCAGTTCTAAACACTCTGAAATTGATTATACTGTGGTAATAATGGATAAATAATCAATTAACTTAGTCCTTTTAATCACTCAATCCTTTTTTCCAATTAAAAAAGGTTAGAGATTTTTTTCCCTTATTTTTTTTGTGTTTCTAATGAAATGTGAATATTTGTTGTCATCATGTGGTTATTACACATATATGTATATGTACATACACATGTACATATACATATATGTGTAATAACCACATGATGACAACAAATATTCACATTTCATTAGCAACATATATGTGTACATATATATATATGTGTATGTGTGTGTGTGTGTGTATATATATATATATCTCCAGATGATGCATGCATGAAAGGAAGACATTTGTTATTGTAGCCAAACTTTGGAGGTCTAATTTTTTGGTATGGAAATAGATGGAGAAAACTTGTGTTGTTAACATTTTTGATTTACCAAAGAGTTCACAAAATTATATGTGAATTCACCTTAATTTCTACCTTGTGTCAATAATAGATGTCACAACCAACCAGAATGCCGAATTTTTTATCAGCCCACTTTCTCTTTGGGTTTACAACTGACTTCCTTTGCCTATTATGCATCATTTGTTAAATAACATCAGTGACCTCCTAGCACACTTACTGTGTACCAGTCACCTCACTCTCAGCCTTCCACTGAGTTCATTTACATGAATGTATGGTCATTTTTTCTTGTATAAAACTGTACAAGTAGAATTTACTAATTTAGAAGTGGGAATGATTGGGACTTCTGGGTGGCTCAGTTGGTTAATCATATGCCTTCTACTCAGGTCATTATCTCAGAGTCAAGTTTAAGTCCTGCACTGGGCACCTTGCTCAGCAGGAAGCCTGCTTCTCCCTCTGCTGCTGCTCCCCCTGCTTGTGGGTGTGCTCTCGCTCTCTCTCTCTCTCTCTCTGACAAATAATAAAAGTCTTAAAAAAAAAAAAAAAGAAGTGGGAATGATTGGTCTAGCCTACCCTAAATTGTGAAATTTTATATAGACCTAGATTGGCAAGATTTTACACAATTAATTTGAATGTTAGACATCATCTAACAAAAGTCCTGTACTTGATGCTTACATATTTATAATATAATATGCTAATATGTATCTTAATTTACTAGACTTTATAGGTGAAATCTGTGGTCATCTTTGCATAATTCCAAAAGACTGACCTTAATAATAGAGATTTTGGCCACTCTCTGGATATCTGTACCAGCTACTTTTAGCCCTGATATCCTGACGCTTGTCTTTATGAGTTCTGAGACATGTTGTTAGTAACAGAATTAAAGCACTAAAACTTGTCAAAACTTAGAGCAAAATTAAGGTCATATATCCTGATTTATAATGATATATATTCACTAACTTGCCCCTGAATGCTTTTTTGGAGTGGGAGTCATATAACAATAAAAGCCCAGAACTGCACTGCTTTAGGAAGGGAATACAAAAGGAATGAAAATGGAAGGATAATGCAGGGGAAATAGTTGAGCGAATAAAAGGTGTATGCCTGTTTGGTATTGTATGTGCTCAGAGCTCATGTCTTGCCACTTTTTCTTATCTTTTCCTCCCAGAGTATAGGTAAGTGTCTGTTGTCTAACTTGGATTTTAGATAATTTATGTAACTCAATCATAGATGCAAATAATTGAAGAAGAACAGTGCAAACAGCAATTGTTTATTATATCACAAACATTTTTTTAACTTGGAACACCAAAATGATCTTAACTTTCATTCTGTCTGTTACTCAAAAAGCAAATGATTTATTATTAAAATCTAGACAAGAGCTTTCTAGGAACACGGTAACTGTAGTACCAGAGAATTATGGCGGGATAATATTAATTTTTTCAATCAAGATCCTTGTATCTTGTTAGTAATATCTCACCACATTAACATATTAGCAGTATCCCATTGCATTGTATTAATATTCATCTCATATCAGAATTTATTGTTGCTTATACAGTGTTAAAGTCATATCGCATTAGTGACTTTCATATCAGATTAGCGAAAGTGGATCCTAATAAGACTTTCATATTCAATTACTAAGGTAACAGTTTTGTCTTTCCAAGTCACTTCTAACTTGAGCCCAGAGTACAAATTGATGAATGTGGTAATAAAGCAGTCTTTCTGGCTGAAGATGGATGGCACCTGGGGCCGATGGGGCTGTGAAAAGAGGACTTGAATAAAGGAATGGAGTCACAATTGGTGGGAGGAATGTTTCACCTTTTGCCTGCATGGCAGCACTTCTGAAGTCAGGACTTCATAAACTTAAGAAGCCAGAAATAAACCTATACTTTGGTTATTTACACCCCATCCCCATTTGCCTGTTCTAGTCTCATGATTTGGGCCACTGGAGAGAGAGAAAAGGAGAGAGAGAGAGAGAAAAAAGCAGAAATGAAAACTGCTCATGAAAGTGGTAAGTGGCTCCTATTCCTTAGTATGTTATCTCAGAAATTATTTAATTTAAAGGACTTTTACCTAGCATATGGATGGGTAGGTAAGATGATCTTGTTGGGACATATACGTGATTTCAAAGAATCTTCAAATAGTGCTGTGTAATTCTTCAAATTAGTAGATTAAATCTAATCTTGATACTTTTGCAGGATATAGAAGAGATAGAAGTTATGAAAATATATCCATATCTTGATTTGACCTTGTTGATGGCATGGATTTTGATTTTTTCACTTTTTAATCCCAGTACCCCTCTCAGCATCTGTGTATCACACGCATTCCATGTATACTCTTTGGGAAATGAAAAAATCAGTAAAGCTTATGTTGATGCTGTGAGCCAGGACCAGAGGACAAAGCAGTCATGAATATCACTTGATAGGAAAGGCCAGTATTTCTCCATCAGCTAAGAAAACTTTTACAGCTACATACATATGGGGTATATGTGCATAATTGTGTGATATGTAATTATCATAAATATCTCTTCTTAGTCATTCAACCTCCAGTGTATTGGATAAACTTCCTAAAATCTCTCCCACATTACCATTTTCTAAACCACAATAATCTTTCCCAGAGTCCAAACCCCTTCTAGCCTCAGTTTCTTCTCCCAGTATATTAACTTACTTAAATTCTTTATAGTTTAAGTGGGGAAAACAAAACCCTCTTCCTTAACTCAGTACTTAACCTTTCATTATCATATTCCTATTTCTTTTTAAGCCATGTGTTTAAATATCTAGACTTTTATGGTCTCTATGACATTGCTCATCAGCCTATCAGAGTCTAGCTTGTATACTAAGCACTTCATTAAATGCTTCCTGTTGGGATTTGCAGTGTTCCCTGAAGTGCTAAAACAAAGGGACATTTTTCATTCTGTAAATTCTGACCTTTTAGTCCATTTGACACGTGTTCAAACTCAACCTCTTTGTTTGGTCATTGGTCTCTTAGGTTTGTGGCACCACTTTATGCTGGCTCCCCGCCTCTTTCTCAGTTTATTTTCTTTCTGTTTTGGAGCCACATCTCCAAATTCTCTTTTTCTCTACATGGGTCAGCCTAACAATTAGGGCACTATTCCTTTAGTTTAATGGTATTAAACATTAGTGTCCATGAAAATCACCCAAGGGGCTTGTTAAATCCCAGGTTGTTAGACACACACCCCCCAAAGCAATTTGAACTAGTATTCCAAGACCCATTCTTATTTACCTTTTCCTAATATTGTACTTCCTCTTTTATTCAGTCCTCAAGATGTTCTATTGATTTTAACCTACGACTGGTCTCTTTGACCACTGCTTGCCTGGATTAAGCAATAGTGTCTTCTAACAATGTTTTCTTACATCTAGGAAGAGAGTGATTAAAATTCTTGCTTGTGTTTTCTTTTTTTTTTTTAATTCATAAATCTTTTGACAATCCATTTTTTTTTCTAAATGTATTCTCAATATGTTTTAAAGAGAATGTTAGAGAATTGGTAACTTAATATGATCTCACAAAGAAGAGGTTATATGATTTTCCAGGACGACAGAAGAATTTAGGTACATTATCTACTGCTGGGAATTTCTCTGGATTTCTTAGGGAGATGATGGAAATAGTAAAGTGATAAAGAGAAAAACACTCTAATTTTCTTTTTTTAAAAAAGATTTTATTTATTTATTTGACAGACAGAGATCACAAGTAGGCAGAGAAGCAGGCAGAGAGAGAGGAGGAAGCAGGCTCCCCGCTGAGCAGAGAGCCCGATGCGGGGCTCGATCCCAGGACCCTGGGATCATGACCTGAGCCGAAGGCAGAGGCTTTAACCCACTGAGCCATCCAGGCACCCCAAAACACTCTAATTTTAATATGTAATTATTACTTTCTAGATAAATTTATATGCTAGTTTATATACATAGAGGCAGATCCACATTTCGTTAGGCCTGAAGCTTACACAAATTGGGGAGACTGCTTTTATTAAGTAGACAGAACATTACAGATACAAAATTTCTGGGGCTTCTCCCAGGGTCATGGAGAAAATGCGGGACGCAGAAGCATTAGTTTTATGATCTTCACAGCAGATCTGCCTCTGTAGATTCATTTTCACCCTACCCCCCTAAAAAATACTATGGTTATTAGTCCCAGGTTACCTATTAGGAAATTGCAGTTTAGAAAGATTAAATAACTTTAAGGATTTCACTGTGAGAAGTAGGGTTGAGGTTAAAATGAAGGTATGTCTAACTCCAGAATCTGTTCTTAATCCCTTCACTTTACCATCCCCACTGTGAGATAAAATTAACCGTCTGCCTTGTAAATACTTACTGATAATGACAGTCTCTTTCTCTCTCAATTACAGCATTGAATTTTGAATTTTTACTCAGAGCCTTAGAATGTTCTTTATACTAGCAATAGGTGCCAACTGTAGATCTTGTTTCTTAACTACATAACATAAACTCATCTTCCAGGGCAGTCTAATCCCCTACGTAAAACAAAGTTACCTTGTATTGTGCTCCATATCCAGAAGTTATCCCTCTGCTCCTAGGCAGGATGAAGTCACAATCCAATGTCTGGGCCAAACCTCTTCCTTATCCATTATTAAGCCCTCCTTCATACCTTTATGGTTCATAAGTCATGATTTCCTTTTTCTCATTGTCTTCTAAGCGCATGTTGGTCTAGATATACATTCCTTTTGCAAGGTGACAGTAGTTACACTTTGACCAGTTCAGAGCTTCACCTATAACCGTATAATAAGCAATCTGCGAGTAACAGTTGCTTCCTCCTATTCTTGTTGTCATGCAGTGCCTGGGCCAGGAGGAATCACACATAGGTAATCAGAAAGGCCATGTTTGCTTAGATAGGTTTGCATCTTGGTGTTAGGAGTCATTATACATTTACATTTTCCTTAGAAAATTATAATTAAAAAGTCTTGTCAAAACCTCCAAGTCACTAAAGAACCAAGAGTATAGATTCATCTTATCTTAAAATCAAAGTAAATCTGTTTGCCTGTTCAGTTGGGAAATTCATGAATCCATTTGATTGAGCAGCTTTTTTTATAACTCATGTGTCTCTTTTTCTTAACTTGTATTTTGAGGACTTCTGGAGTGTGTTTCCCACCTGCTGGGCACTTTTTCTTTGGTGGAAAAATAAAATTGAGCCTGTGATGAAGGGTTAAACGTTTCACCTGTATGAGAGCAGAAATTCTCAAAGATTTCCCTTATTTTCTGCCTTAAGAAGCTGGTTCCCTCCTCTTCTCACACAAACCTGACCCTGTTACTTTTGGTGAGGTGGCAGATTTGGTGATCTGGTCATATGGAATCAAAATCCCCTTTAGTGCAACACACAGTAGAAATTTAGAGACTGTCTTTAAGGCCTGACAAAGATGCCAAATTTCAGCTGATAAAATTATCATCCTTTTTAATTTATTTTCAGAACACTTTCTGAAAATTGAAATCCTTTATCTTAGAGCCAGAGATCTTAGCTGTGACCTAGTTGCCCTTTAAAATGAGTAAGAGCTGGTGTTGTATGCTACCTGTCTTATATTTGCCTGGCTTACTTGATTGCATATTTTGTGTTGCTATTCTTGAAAGACAGCTTTCTTCTCTTATCCTCAGTGAATAATTTCCTTTGCACCCTATGGGAGTTTAGAGATATAGTTTCCTTTTTTTTTTTTTTTACCATCTTCCTGGTTAGGTTGAAATTATAGAGGGTATCAGAATTACAATTTGCATTCATTTCATGTATTTTGGTTAGAAAAGCATTATTTGAATTATCAAAAAATAGGCATTTACATTATAGTTTTACTCCCCTGTAGTATTTAATCAAGGACTCTTCTTGTCAATCAGTCAGTTTATTTGCATTTATGTTACACTGTTCAGGCAAGGGTGTGTGATTGTGTAACATACACATACATACATATTCCTCTTGCCTCTTCCTATCCTTCTGTCAATGAGCCTAAAATGATAAACATGCAGAGCAGAGATGGAAATGAACAAACACCCATGTGTCTACTATAAGAATTAGCAGTTTCAAACACTGTAAGACAATTATTGAATGTGGGCTAGGATTAGCACCTGGCCTCCATTAGGAACATTTACTTATATAATGTGAAGTTTTGAAGCTAGTTTTTAGCTCGAATTAAAGAGTGTTGATTGGTGTACTTGCTGTTTAGGAGGGTTCAAAGAAGTTCTGCGCATGCATGCCCAGAGAGGCATCCGTTATGAATTGAATTGTGTGCTACCCCCCCAATTTATATGTTGTAGCCATAAACCCTTCATGTGACTATTGGAGATAAGGCCTTTAAGGAGGTGATTTGGGTTAGGTGAGGTCAGAAGGATAGAGACTTTATCTGATAAATAAAACTAGTTCCCTTATAAGATAAGTAAGAAATACCAAAGCTCTGACTCTGTATCTCTCTCCAGGTTACAGCAGGAAGGCAGCCATCTACAAGCCGGGAAGATTGCTCTCACCAGAACCTGAACCTCCTGGCACCCTGATTTCAGACCTCCAGCCTGCAGCACTGTGAGAAAATTAATTTTGTTGTTTAAGTCACCTAGTCTGTAGTATTTCATATGGCAACCTGAACTGATTAATATGCCATCAAATACAGAAAAATTATAATAATTTCCAGATTCCAGGAAAGCATTATCAAAAAAGTAGAACTGAATGTGGCCTGAGCAGTCTGTAATCTCAAAGCTAAGTGGAATGTTATCTTGGAGTTAAAAGATGCATAGAATTTGGATAGATAGACATAAAATCTTTGAAAGAGCAAGAGGATGGAAAAGTATAAGATTTATGTGATAGTAGTTATGAAGTTGATATGCTCAGACAAAAAATATTTATTTAGAGACATAAGATACAAAGACATAAATAGAATTAAGGAACCTTGAATGAATAACCACAGTTAGTTAGAGGCTAGTTAGAGGTTAGAGGCTAGTACTCCCCTACTTGACATCTAGTGATAAAAAAGAAACTGTATGAATGAGAATGAAAAGAGAAGAAAATAGTGGACACTTGACTACACTCAGAGGTAGGTAGGCTATACCTGGCCAACTAGACTAACTCTTGTTACCTCCCTGGAGTCATGGTGGTAAAGGAATGTGAGATATTACCCAAGCTTTGCAGGAGAGCCTCCAAGATGTGCCTCCTATAGGAGATGGTAGGAAGAGGATTGACACAGACATTACTCTGGGAAGAAAATATGTGTTGCCTCCAGACATTGTTAGAGGAATTAGGGACACCTGGCTTAATATTTGTTCTCTTCTTTTGTCCTGTGTTTTATGTTCTGAGACTTGTCTGGCAGTGGAGAGAATAGATGTGAGGAATGGCATGCATGCTCCCTTGTTCTCACACAAGAAAACTGTTTTAATCTCACTAGAACATGTAGGTACAGAATGTAATAATGGAAAGAACATTGGGTCTGAAGCCGGAAGAACCAGTGTGCAGAGCCTGTATGAGCTACGTGGCAGCTTTCTGATCTTGGGCTAGTTTTTTTAACCTCTCTGAGTTCAAGTTTCCTCATCTGAAAAGATATCTCATCAGGTCATCTGGGTTACATGAGCCAACATAAATTAACGAAGTATAGTAAATAACTTCTTGATAGATATTTCACAAATGTAAGGGATTTTTAAAAAAAATTCCTCTGCATCTCACCTCCACTTTGATTTATGTGGTGCTGGTGGTGACAGACCTCCATTTTAGGGAGTAGGCTGAATTTGTTTTGGAGTATCTTTCTCGCAGAAATATAACTCATCCAAAGCATCCTTCCAAATGGTTAAGTAAATTTTGTTATAAACATGAAGTGACTTTCAGGCATTAAAATGAAAATCTAAATTATTAATAACAAGGATGATAATACATATCTATTATTTTTGAAAAATAAAAATTCCTCCAAAATGTCAAGTACTGTGATTTAATTATTTTTAATAGCATGGTTTCTTCTGAGAATATAAATATGTTAAAATCCATAGTAGCACACATAAATATGTTGTTACTATTAACATCCATTTTTAGAAGTGTCGATGATCTCTTATAGTCCCACTGTCTCTTTATGAAAAGCATCTCCATAAGATGCAAAGTTCCCAGGCCTAGCCTTCCAGCTTTGTGACTATTCCCCCATGTCCCACTTTGTAAATGTTCATTTGCTTGTAATGGCAATTTATGTCACTGTGCATTATACGGATGGCCTAATTCAAGGCCAGTCATCCAGTGGAGATGTCTTCACTTCGAGGGAAGTTGGTTAATGTTTGGAACCAGGATGTTTTATTGTACCATATCATTGAACTGTATTTTCTCCAATGTCTTTTTACTGACTGCACCTAAAAACATTTCATTATGTTCAATCATATACACTCATTCTCATTAGAAGGTTATCATTTCCCTGTAGTTATACCTGTCCAGTGATGTCTCAGGTTTCTTAGACTGCAATAAGAGAAGTGTTGGTTTCAAAATGAAAATCCTTATTACTCATTAGGTGTCCAGTGGTTTAAGTAAATGAAATGTGCCATCCTTCACTGAAAGAGACAGTGCCCCTGGTCAGGGCCTAAAATGGGCAGGAGTGCAGGGGAGAAGCGACAGGAATTTTGGAGCTCCAGCAGGCCTTTCCTGGGTCTCTCCCACACAAGTGTCTCCAACTCCACTACAGCTCTTTCGTATGGGAAAGTTGATTCTTGACATTCCTTACAAATATCTCACTGACTTTCGTTTGATTCATTCATTCATTCTTTCATTTTTATAAAAACCTTGGAGCACCAGTCATGTTTTATGGTTTCTGTTTGGTTCTGCACATTATAAAATGAATGACTTAATGTTGCTAACATTAAAGAGAAGGATGCATATTGAAGACACAGTAAACAAGCAATTACAGTGTAAGATTTTAGAACCTTCAAAGCCATATAAACCAAGTGCTATGGGGGCACAAGGAAATACCAGAGACTTCACTGAGAAAGCAGATGCGCTTGAGAAGGTTAGCAAAGGTGGCCAACTTGACAGGGAAAGCACTGAAGACCGTTATAGGAATAGCATGTGGAAAGGAGGTGTGAGAGATCCTGACATGTTCAAATAAGAGTAAATAGGTATAAATGGATTTAGCAGCTCTGTGGAAGGAGAATTTAAAGGCTCTGTGGTAGGTCAGTGTGGGGTGGAACCAAAGAAATGGGGTAAGGCTCTGGGATGGAGAATGAGTCAGAAATCGATTGAAGTTTATATTATGACTGTTGTTTGGTAATGATAACAATAAAAGTTGGTGTATTTTTGGGACAATGATATTTTTATAAATATCAAAGTTTTCTGCATCAAAATGGCATCACAAAAATGACTGCCTTGGTGTGTAATGTATCTACTGCATACATCCTAAGCTTCTGTTTTCCTTCCTTCCTTTTATCAAGCTATAGAAAGCATTGAGTTAATTGTTCCTGGCCAAACTGATATGGTACTACTGTCATCATCAACTCAAAATCATCTGGAAGAATGATTCCTTATAATATCAGTTTCCTGTCCTGAAAGAACAGCTTGAGATTAAATACTGAAAAACCCAAATCAAACTTTCTGTTAAATTTCCTCCAAAATGTTTTAGGCTTATGTCTTAAATCTACATAGCATAGAATACTTTATTCATTTAATTACTGAGGGATAAAGTTTGCATAAAATTTACCAAGGATTTACTAAGAAGTTATTTCTTAAAAAATACAGATTTTCTGGGTACATGCTGGAGATTATTCTAAGACCAAATCAGTTTACTTGCAATTTCTTTGTCATTCTAAAATTCTTGTGATCACTTCCTGTTGCTTTTAATTTAGATTCTGTATCATACTTTTGTTTTTTTTTATTTTTTTTTTAAAGATTTATTTATTTATTTATTTATTTGACAGAGAGAAACCACAAGTAGACGGAGAGGCAGGCAGAGAGAGAGGGAGGCAGGCTCCCTGCTGAGCAGAAAGCCCGATGCGGGACTCGATCCCAGGACCCTGAGATCATGACCTGAGCCGAAGGCAGCGGTTTAACCCACTGAGCCACCCAGGCGCCCATACTTTTGTTTTTAATTTTCATTGTTTTTAGTATTGAAGCCAGCAAGAAGTATCTTATGGGGAAACCACAGTTGTTCTCTAGATTCTACCTAGGTTCTTGAAAGGTGCTGACCCTCTTATTTCATTTTCAAATTCTCCATCCAGTGTCTATAATATTACTCTTTGCCTTCCCTGCTTTTCCCTCTTACTAGTAGTGCAGAGATAAATTTCTCATGTTTTTCCAGAAGTTTTATAAATTCTCATTATACGTATTTGAGGATTCCAATTTTACACATTGTGTCTTTTTTTTTTTCTGTGTCATTTGTTACTTTTCACTTGGCTTCTTTAGATATTTAATTTATTGTTCCTAAACTCAATATTTATTTTATCATGTATTTTATAGGCTGCCTAAAATCTATTTGGTAATGAAAGGTAATAAATATAAACACAGGGACTGCTGTTCCTCACATAACACTAAGCATAAGCAAATAAGACACCGTGCCTTTCCATTTTCTAGATGAGGTATTAAGACTAAGTGAGATAACTTGATTGGAGATGCTGTCTAACTGAAATTGAAGTTGGGTGGTAGTAGATAACAAATGGGCATGTGCTTATTAGCTGGTACCTTGTCCACAAAGCCCTTTGTTCTATATATAAAAGCAGTGCTGCATAATTTAATAAATAGTTTCAATAATTATGATAGCAGAAGAAAATTATAACTAATCATGAAGAAATGCTACCTGTGTTCAGTAAAATCAGGACAGAGAATCTGGCTTGCCATCCACCAGAGAATGCTGGGAATTTAACAATTAAAGGCTGCTTCTCTAGAGACTAGAGGCTGTGTCTCCCTCCACATTGCTAATGAAGTATAATTCATTTTACCTCGCCCCACCTTTAGAAATCAAAGTTCAAGCGTCCGTATCAGACGCATTTGAAAGGCGAGGTCTTCTCTCCCCTTGCAATACTGTGTCTCCTCTTCAGGGAGCATTCTCCTGTTTTATTAATTATTGTGCTTCTATGACATTATTATTCATGGACTAGCATCTCAAAATACTTGACTTACCACTGGCTCTGGAACTAATACTAATAAGTACAAGGCGGAGTACTGGGTGAGGGGTTTTTTTTTTTTTTTTTCCCCTTCTTCCTTTTCTGTTCTGTGCACAAAGAAAGGGGATACTTTTATTCATAACTAGCTGCCTTGCACTTCTAAGCAGAGTTTAGCCTTTTGATTCATTAGGGGCAGGACCATAGAAAAATGCACCTCCAGGGCATTTCTAAGAAATGGAAAAAAACAATTTCAAATTTCCACAGACCACCAAAAGAAAAGGCATAAAAATAAGGACTTGTATAATTTGTTTTGACTTTAATGCAACTTACAGTAATATTTATTTTGGAGGGCAGAGAGTCTTTGTTCACTGGTATGGAGTCAGTAATTGCAAACATGGTACTGTGTTGGTAAAAGGGATGTTGGTATTTGAGGTAAGCTTATAATATAATGAGACTGATTGTTTTAAACAAACACAGTAGAATATATTCATTCAAAGAAGATAAGTCTTCTTCAAAGTAGCCAACATGAAAATCTATTGTATCACTTAAGAGAATATTCCCAAGTTTCAGCTGTTAATGTCAAACAAACAAAAAACTACCAATATTATCAAGAAATAGGTTTGATGTCATAGCAGAAAATTTGTTGGCTTTTCCTCACCTGTTCTATGACAATAAAAACAAAGCCCCTTTCTATTTTTTCACTTTGCTATCCAGATCACTAGTTTGACATTATCGGTTGACCCAACATCATGTAATGGTGACTCACCTTTGGTGTAACTTTATACTTCAGGTGGAAGAAGGGGGAAGGGGATAGGGCCAGGAAGCTTCCTTTTGCTTCTCTTCTTCTTATCAAGAAATTAAAGACCCTCAGACATTTGTTCTTCTACGTTCTTAAAGAGAGTTGGGTCTCATATCTCTGTTAGCTGCAAAGAGGTTGGAAGACCAGGTATATGAATTTGTATTCTGAAATGTGGGAGGGGAACAGGGGAGAAGGGCACTGAGACTGGAAATGGTGCTGACCAATAAGCATAGAGTTATTTCAACAAGGTTTCATTTTTTTTGAAGTTTTTCTTTGTTAACTGACATCATTTTCAAATACAGGTTTTCCTTGTAGCAGACACCATGTCTGCCTTTGTTTAGCATTGTTTAGCAGCTAGCATAATGCCTCTGAATATATTTATTGAATGAATGAATTCATGAGTTAGTAAATGAACCAACACAGTTTTCTCTGCTAGGTACCTATAGGTGTATTGTATGTGACTTTCAAGTAAAGAGGGGTAGGTGGTGGGCATATAAAAAAACTGGTGGCTGAAAATGTTAAGCAGAGGGAACACGTTTTCTTTTTAGTGGATGAGGTGGTACCAAATCATAGAATGAAGATCAGAGATCGGCTAAATAAAACATGCAAGCTGGTTCAGTCCATGCCCTCCCTGTGTCCCCATGAACTAGGGACATATGTTCCTCACAGTTACCAGGGGCTGGAGTTGGATTCAAGGACCTGATCCTGTATCCTATTGATCTGTCCCCTGATCACTTCTTTTAGTGCTTTCTGAGAGCCCCTTCATATTGTTTTGACTCTAGGTCTGAATACTGGCAGTTCCAGCTGAAGGGAAAGTTTCCTATAAAACTTTAATTAGTTTTTCATTAATTCCTTTTTTTTAATAAAGACTTTTTTTTTTTGTTCCTTTCACCTAATACTTATAAGGTACATGTCAATCTCCAAAACAATACCTCCATCACTGAAATTGCTTGAGCTGCCTGTGAGTTTATTGAAACTCCTGGCTTTCAGGAGTTCTCAGTGATTTAATTTTTGAGAAGCTGGGGTTGCTTTTGTATTTTATGTCTGGGAAGCATCCTGGCTGGAGTCCCTTCTACCTATGGCTTAATTGAACATCTGCAGAATGATGGGGATGTGAATAAAGGAAGGAATATGACTAAAATGCTCCTGTAACAGTTAATTCTGCCACCAGCAATTAAAAAAATAGATGGATTAATTTACCTCTGGCCCTGGATTTGTTGTTATTTTCCACCCTTCAACTTGCACTTCCTCTAATCTCATGTTATCCGCTACCTCACCCCCTGCCTCACCTGTTTTCTCAGGTTCACCAGTGTTTCCTCTCCCCATTGTCCAAACAAATTATTTAAATTACTACTGCATGTTATACATTTAGAGCTGTCATAATCATTATTGGGGTTAATCAGTTGAGTGATACTATGAATAGGATGACTATGATTACTTCCTTTTAATCGAGTTAGAATAAACTAGGATACGATGAGGTTAAATGGGATCAAGCCAGCAGTGGAGTCAAAACTAACACCCAGGTTTTCTCATTCTTAAATAATGATTTTTCCTATATATGCCTAGCCACAGAGAATCTAAGAAATCTAGTATAGTTATTATTTGAAAAGGGTGCCCCTCCTAAAAACCTGCATTAAATCTAGTGTATTTAGTTTAAGTCCCAGTTGAGCTTAAGCTATATCTGTCCTCTGAAGGGATTAAGACTTTTTTAGGCATGTGCAGTTTCCTTAAAATGAAGTCAAAAGACTTTTTTTTTTAAACCACTAGTAGGAAACTATAAAATTTTCACAGTAAATACTAAAGAAAATCACTTAGTAGATTCAGCATAAATTCATGACCAAAAACTTTTTAGAAAAGTATGATTAGATGGAAATTTCCTTCAGTTGGTTCAAAAAAAGTTTAGCTATAAAAACTCCAAACATCTTCAATGGGGAAAACTTGTAAACATTTACTTATAAAATAAGGAAGAAGATAAAAATAACATCTATCATTACTTCAACATTGTATGGGGACACAAGCCAGCACAATAAGACAAGAAACAGAAAACCATAGACATTGAAAAGATAGAAATATTTTGTTATTTTATATCATATAATTGTCTAAATAGAAAATACAGCAGTGTCTATAACAAAATTAAAAATACAAGGAATTTGGTAATATGGCAATATATGAAGACAATATGTAAAGGTCAGCTGCATTTCTACAAAACAGCCTAAAATTTTTTAGAAAATGTAAAGATTACTTAAAGAACTAGTGAAAATTCTAAGTTTGTTCACCAATCCCCCATCTACTAAATTAGAATTTCTGTGCATGGAGCCCTGGAATCTGCAATTGAATTAATTTTGCAAATGATGCTTTTTGTTGTTGTTGTTAACCCACTAAAGGTTTTTTCTTTTTCTTCTTTCTTTTTTTTAAAAAAAATTATTTATTTATTTTAGAGAAAGAGAAAGCAGTCACACACACACACACACACACACACACACACATGCACGCACGCATGTGTGCACATGTACCTGAAAGTGGAGGGAGGAGCAGAGGGAGAGAGAATCCTCAAGCCTACTCCCCACTGAGTGACCCATGAAATCATGATGTGAGCTGAAACAAAGAGTTAGAAGTTTAATCCACTGAGCCACCCAGGAGCCCCAATCCATTAAAGTTTTTAAATTACAATTTCAGGGAAGAGAGAGTCAGACATACTTTTCAATAATACCAAACTCTTAATCAGTAGCAAAGAGAGATGAATTTAAACAAATCTGGGCCGTGTACCTCAGAGATTTTTGTTTCTTTGTTTCTTCGATGATACCATTAAACGGATTTCTTAATGTTTAAATTCTCTGACGTTTCTTGTTCTTTTTTTTTTTTTTTTTTAGGTTTTATTTATTTATTTGTCAGAGAGAGAGAGAGAGAGAGCACGAGCACAGGCAGGCAGAGGGGCGGGCAGAGGTAGAGGGAGAAGCAGGCTCCCTGCCGAGCAAGGAGCCCGATGTGGGACTCGATCCGGGGATCCTAGGATCATGACCTGAGCTGAAGGCAGCTGCTTAACCGACTGAGCCACCCAGGCATCCCTTCTCTGATATTTCTAAGCAATATCTGAATTCGAGATCAGGGATTTTTCTTTCCGTACATTGTTGAATTACAGGTGTTAAAATAGTTTTGCACCAAGATTTAAGTTTAAAATTGGCCTATGTTATCTCTTTATTTTGTCTTTATCATGACTTTTCATATCAAGGTCATTCAAGCATCATAAAATGAGTTGAGGAGAGAATCGTTTTATCCTATACCAAATAATTTTTATAAGATTTAAAGAGATATGGTCATGATAAGAAGGGTATAGTATGACCCAGGTGTTTAAGGGTTTCCTTCTCTGGGTAAGATTTTAGTATTGCCTTCTGGTGAAGTCTTTCCTCCTGGAGATGAAGTTTTTGTCAGGGAGAAGAGTCTGGGGGTGGAGATTCTTTTGCAATGGCTTCTCTTCTCCTGTCAGGGTCACATGTTTTTGGATCCTCCCTAAGCAAGCTTGATGGGTTTCTAGGAGAAGCCTGCGAGAGTGTGTGGCCACTAGAATGGTATAATCTCTGGGAGTTTCTTTCATCTAGTTCACACTCAGGCTCCAGTGGTTCATCCGAATTGCTAGTTAAGTGTCTACCAGTTTAAGACCTGGCCATTTTTGCTCTAGGTAAGCAGATCCTCAGATCCTACATTTCTCTGAGGCAGTTTTCCCTGTGGCCTCAATTCCCCTAGAGGTCTGAAGAGAGTTGTTAATATTCAGTTTATCCAGGTTTTTGTTGTTGTAAGGATCGGAATGATGGCTCCCAAGACCCTAAAATGCTGAACCAGAAACTGAAAATCTGAACATGTATTTCTTATTATTCAAATATATGCAATTTTTTATTATTAATGTGCAGTTTAAACTTAGCTTCATTTTGCTTAGAGTATGTTGAAATTTACCTTTGTTAGAGTGCATGATTCTTTTTGGTAAAATTTCCATATAGACAGGTTAATATTCACTTTCTGACTGTAAGGTAAAATGTCATGTGTATGTCATATATATATATCATATGTACATAAATGCCATATAATGACACTTCACTGAACAACCAGAAATAATTTTATATCCATAGACGCATGTACACATATATATACATGTGTATATGATACATATGTGTATTTATTTATATAGACAATAAAAATCTCAAGACCAAGCCTGTTAAAATCTGTATACTTAATGATTTTATTTCTTATTTAATCCATCAGTTATACACATTTTAGACATTCATGCTCCATATCACTTAGGCTTTCTCTCATATCCCACTTTCATGTCCTTGTGCTACATTCTGAAAAACTTCTCCAGATCTTTATACATTTCATGACTTTATACTAATTCTTTCTTCAGCTATGTTTAATCCGCTTTTAAGTCAGTCTGTTATATATACTGTTTTGCTTTCACATCTAACATTTTTAGAAATTACATTTGCTTCTTTGTGTTGTCATTCTTTTTTCTTTTTTCTTAAGATTTTATTTATTTGACACACAGAGAGAAAAATCACAAGTAAGCATAGAGGCAGGCAGAAAGAGAGGGAAGAAGGCTCTCCGCTGAGCAGAGAGCCCGATGTGGGACTTGATCCCAGGACCCTGAGATCATGACCTGAGCTGAAGGCAGAGGCTTAACCTGAGCCACCCAGGCACCTGCTTTGTCATTCTTTACAGTTTTTTCTTTGCTACAAATATTTTCAATCTCATAATTTATATATTTACATGTAATAATTTTAATTATTTTATAATTCATTGAATAAAAATTTATTTGAAGCCTTTGATATACAAGCATGATGTAAGCCCATTTTACAGTAGAAACAAAGGAAATTAAACACTTAGAAATAAAATTAGTGAAAAAGCACAAATTGATATAGGGAACAATTTAAAAAATTCTAAAACACAAAAGGAGACTTGAACAAATGAAAAACATGCTTTGTCTTAGGATAGGATGACTTAACATAAAGATGTCATTTCTTTCCAATTAATTTGTGAAATTCAGTGCAATTTCAATTAAAAATACCAATAATCCATCTTAAGGGAAATTTGATATTAAACTTTATATTGGAAAAACAAATATACAAGGATAGTTAGGAGAGCACTGAAAAGAAAATTATGAGGGGTATATTAGTTTTGTGAAACTACTATAAAAAATTACCTAAAACTGGATGGCTTAAAATAGAAATTTTAAACATTAAAAACAACAGAAATTTATTATTTCACTGTTCTGGAGGACAGAAGATTGAAATCAGTGTATCAACAGGAATGTACTCCCCAGGAAGTTTCAAGAAAAAATCAGATCCTTGATTCAACAGTATCTGTTGGCTGTTGGAGTTCTTTGGCTTTTGGTAGCAACTCTGCTTTTTTCTCATATTACCTTCTCCTCTGTATCTGTCTTACAAATCTCTCTGTTGCTTTCTTCTAATAATACTGTAATATCATTTAGGGCCACTCAGGTAACCCAATGTAACCTTGTTCCCTCAATATCTTTAATTTAATTTCACTTATTGATAAATAAGAGACTGTATTCAGTCTTTGTTTATGGAAGGTAATATTCACAGGTTCTGGGGATTAGGATGTGGTCATATCTTTTTTAGGGCCATCATTTGGCTAACTACAAGGTTTGAATAGCGGTTTTAGGCATTAAAACATATTATTAAGCCTCTAATTAAATCACATGACACTGGTACATGAATAGACATACAGATGGGTAAATATAATTGTTGGGGTCTGTTATCAAAGGAACGAGACTGAGACAAAGTGAAAGCTATGTAGAGCTTTATTCTATGCTCAGCATTAGAAGTCAGACTGACGGGTCAGGGCTGCCTTCGAAGAGAGCGACCCCATCCCGATCTCACAGGCTGGTTTTATAGGGCATAACCGCAGACCCAAGGTATGTGGCTTCTATTGTTAAGGCATTTACTCCCAGAATCGATACCCAGAACTGATACCAGGAACTACTGGGGCGTTTATTCCCAGAATGAAGTCCATGGATGTAAACAACTATATGGCTACCTAGGCAATATGGAGTCACTCTGGCTAGCAGGCCCTAATAGTTAAACAGGTTTTAATGTTAAATCGGCCCTAACAAAAATGAAAGGTCTAATAAGAGACCCAACTACATATGGAGATTTATCATGTGACAAAGATGTCACTTCAAATCATTCAGATAAAGGGAACTTTCTAATAACAATGCTGGGAAAACTGAGTAGCCAATTGGAAAAAGCTAAAATTAGATCCAAATCTTATACTTTATGTGAAGTTAAGTTTCAAGTTGATTAGAGATCTAATGTATAAAAGGAAACCATTAAAGTAGTATTATAAAATATGTGTGCATTCCTTTTTAATTGAGTTCAGGAAAATGCTTTCTATGACTGGAAATCAAAGATAATTAAAAGAATTCATAATTTGAATTTATAAAATAAAATCATGAATGACAAGAGATACCATTAACAACTAAAAAATCAAATGACAGATTGGGAAAAATATTCATAATATATATCATCTATAGAGAGCTAATGTCCCCAGTATATAAAACTTATATAAAATAGAAAAACTAAAACCAAACAGGAAAATGAGAAAAAAGGAACAGACAATTCAGAATAAAAAAAAAAGAGATGAAACTGACCGTGAGACACATGTTACAAATGTTTGTTGTTGTAATTAGAGAAATATGTTTAAAATAGCATGATAACATTTTTTACACATGTGTCTGACAGAAATTAAAAAGAGTACAACACATTTTGTTGGCAAAGCTGAGGGGAACAGGTACTCTTTATTTATGGTTGTTTGGGATACCAATTGATACAATCTCTTGGGAGGCAATTTGGTAATAAGTAAAGAACCTAATATACACTTAGGAATTGGCCCAGAAATCCCATTTCTAACTATCTCTATTTCTAAATATATACTTTTGCAAATACAAAAATATATGTGTATGAAGATTTTCCTTGCAATATCATTTGCGATTAATTATAAGATATTGCAATCAACCTAAATACCCATATGTCAGTGTATTAGAGAATGGTTGAATAAACTGATATATTCACACCATGGAGTACTATGCCACTATAAAAAATAATTGAAGATCTCTATGAACCAGATATTTGAGTTCTAGCACATGCTTATCATTGGGGGGAAGCATGAAATAATATACTATTCTTTCTGCAGGGAAAGAGATATAAGAAAATGCACAGCTGTCTATGCATTCATAAAATAGCAATACAAAAAAGATAAAGTGAACAATAGAGACTGTCTACCTCCAGGGGGATGGGAGCAAAAGGGGTGGAAAGAAGAAAAAGGGAGTATGGGACTGACACAGCAGAGATGAAGAATACTGGAAACTTCTCTGGTTACATCTTTTTTTTTTTTAATAGCTGTTACTCTGAAAAGCAAAGTTGTCTCTATTTCATATATCTCCAAATAAATAGCTCTAATCAGAATCTGGTGGTAGTGCTGGTCTGCAGGCAAAGGCAAATTCCTGATAGGATGTTGTGAGAATAAAGGCAAGATGAACTGTACATAAAGGTAGGTATTTAGTCACTATCTGTGTTTCTTATGGGAATATAGATTAACAATCTTGATACTAATGTGTACAGTAGAACTGAACAAATAAATATATCAAAGCTATTAAGAATTGTTTTTTTTCTGTTGGAGAAAGAAGTTACAAAAAAGGAAAAAAAGTGTGAAAAGTAATAATCCTGTGGTATTGGATTAGAATACAAGGTATAAGCATGAATGCATAAGGATAGATGCAGGTACAGATACAGGTACCAATAGAGGTATAGACGTAGACATATATCTGTATTCATGTCTTTCAATATAAATATATCTGTAGATAGACATGCATGTAAATACAGATACATCTATGTATATATGTATACAAATATATCTGCCTGTGCGTTGTGTGTGTATGTGTGTGTACACAGAGAAAGAGAGAGAAATGTGTTCATATGTATGGGTTAGTATACAGATACATATATATATATATATATAATTTTTTTTTACATTTACATTTTCCATTTTCCATTTTCCATTTACATTTACATTATTTTTTACATTTGTCTCCTGAGGATACTTGAGTCATTTATACCTAGTAGCAATGAGCACACCTAGCATACATCTTGCTTCCTAAACACCAGTCTCCAATAAAGACGAACAGTTTTTTTTGGAGAAGTGGTTGATTCCAGCCCTTGGACAGAGCAATAAAAGGTGAACCTGGAGTATCTTGCAGTACTATAAAAGTAAGAAAGTTCTCAAGAAAGAATAGGCACTTGTTTAAACAATATAGTAACCAACTTGAAAGAGCTGCTAATGGCCAAAAGTAGAACAGTTCGGATAACAAATAAGAACTGAAATTTAAACCATGGAATAAAATAAATATTTATGAATCTGTTTTGATATAAATAAATAAGTGGGAGAGAAGATATCATTCCTTCTTATATATTTCCTGTTAATCTGTTAATTCTGTTAATCTAAATTTTTCTGTTAATAAGTGTAGAAAAAATCAGCATTAAGTAAGTAGCAGAGCAATTAAGTAAATTTGCAGACAAGGTCCCTTGAGGGATGGTCATATTAGTGGGTGAAAGCTTGAGATAAATTTCATATATTTCTTGTATATTCTCAAAGCACTTGTATATTCTCAAAGTATCTACTCCAAATTTTATTAACTAGAAAGGAAAAGTTTGTATCTTTATAGTGCAGAAACTCAGGACATATCAAGTAATTAAAGCTAACGTCACCAAAAGTAAGACAAATGCTATCATGAACCCCTTGATATGATGAAGTGAGAAGAACACAATATCATTTCTGTGATTTTCTTGTGAAAAATGCTTAACTTCAGCCTAATCATGATAAAACATTAGACCCTAAATTAGGGATAGTCTATACAACAACTGATAAATATCTTCAAGTGTAAATAACATGAAAGAAAAGGAAACACTGGGAAAATGTTACAGATTAGAGGTGACCAATAAGAAAAAATTTCTAAAGGCAAAGAACACAAACATAAACATTAAAAAATTACGAAATTCGAATAAAGGGTATAATTTTATTACTAGTATTGTGCCAGTGTTAATTCCTGGTTTTGATACTTCTATATTTACCTAGGATGTTAACGTTAGAGGAATCTGGATGAGGTATATACAAGCTCTGTTTTGTTATTTTTGCAAATTTTCTACAAATCTAAAGCTAGTTTAAAATGAAAGGGAAAAAACTAATTATTTTCACCTCTGGGTCACATATTTTTATTTATCAATGTGTCACTTTTTTTTTTTTTACCTCCTTAGAGTATTTTTCCTACTAACTTGCCATTTACAGTACTTTGTTTTAATTAAAAGAGTGAAATGTTTACAAAAATCTAAAACATAAAATGCATGAAATAAGATTAAGAAGTCTTCCATAAATTCCCAGAGCTCCTATCTAGAAGTAGAATTGTCTTTTGAAATATTTCTTTATCCTGCTTATGAACCGTTTATTCTAGAGCATATCAAATACATCTTAATAATTTTTATTGTTAACTTAAAATATGCGATTAGTTTTGGCAGTATGCACTATTTATGAATGATTTAGGTAGAAAGACAAATCTTAGCATGTATAAAGTTGCTAGAACTGTTCCACTTAAATATATGATTTTTAAGATTTAATTTAGCCCCTCCTGATTCCTTTGGGGCATTTCTCCTAAGAATGGAAAGCACAGGAATAGGGCTCCAGTTCTACAATTCATTTGCCATGTCGTCAACTATTGTAATTCTCAATTTATCTGCCAATAAAATGGGTAAATACTCACCTTTGGTTTTTTTTCCAATTTATTTATTTTCATAAAAACAGTATTCATTATTTTTCCACCCCACCCAGTGCTCCATGCAAGCCGTGTCCTCTATAATACCCACCACCTGGTACCCCAACCTCCCACCCCCCTGCCACTTCAAACCCCTCAGATTGTTTTTCAGAGTCCATAGTCTCTCATGGTTCACCTTCCCTTCCAATTTACCCAAAAGCACATACCCTCCCCAATGTCCATAACCCTACCCCCTTCTCCCAATCCCCCTCCCCCCAGCAACCCACAGTTTGTTTCGTGAGATTAAGAGTCACTTATGGTTTGTCTCACTCCCTATCCCATCTTATTTCATGGATTCTTCTCCTACCCACTTAAGCCCCCATGTTGCATCACCACTTCCTCATATCAGGGAGATCATATGATAGTTGTCTTTCTCCGCTTGACTTATTTCGCTAAGCATGATACACTCTAGTTCCATCCACGTTGTCGCAAATGGCAAGATTTTGTTTCTTTGGATGGCTGCATAGTATTCCATTGTGTATATATACCACATCTTCTTTATCCATTCATCTGTTGATGGACATCTAGGTTCTTTCCATAGTTTGGCTATTGTGGACATTGCTGCTATAAACATTCGGGTGCACGTGCCCCTTTGGATCACTATGTTTGTATCTTTAGCTCACCTGTGTTTTAACTCTAGAGTGTTATAATTCCACAATAATGTTTAACAGTGTAATTTCAAATAATGGGAAAGATGGGTGGAACATCGTTTGTCAGTCTCTGAGATCATATTTCTGGCCAATCTATACTTATTCTTTATATTTAATTTCTTACTATGGTTTCTTAGTTTCCAAGCATACCAGAAGTGGGTAAAATGGATTCTAGAGCCAAGTGTCTATGTTCAAGTGAGATTTTGTGACTCCCTACCCAATGGACTTGGGCAAGCTATTTAACCCCTTTGTACCTTAGTTTCCTCACAGGAGGCTAGTAATCACTTCTCCTGTAGTGGCTTCATGAGGATCAAAGTAGTCATAGTTGAAAAAGGCTTAGAACACATGGTGTCCTGGTATCTTGTAAGTACTGAGCAAGGTTTGTTAACTAAAATACGTAGATACATCTTGTTATGGTGGTTCATATGATAATGTAAGAATGCCATTTATTTTTACTCTTAAAAAAGAAAAACAGCAACAATGGAGAAATCAGAATACCTTATATCCGGATTTGCTTAAAAGTGTTACTTTTGGGAAATTAGTTTCTGGACCATTATAGAAATGCTAGAAGAGTTAATGTAGCTTCCCCAAAGAACGAACTCCACCCAAACATGAGGAAGTGGCATAAGTCATGGAAGATTTTGTTTGTATGTATGTATGAGTATGTATGTATATGTGTATATATACACATTTTTTTTCCAGTGCGCTGATGATCTGGTAGAGATTGTCTGTGGCCATTTGAGAACTGGCAGCTCTTTTCTCCTCTTCATTCTCCATTGTCATTGTTATTGGCATTATTATAATTTATATTCATCTGATTATCAGAGTGTGTCAAGGCCGACATGTCCAGGAGAACTGGGTTGAGCACAAGAGCTGCTTTTGGAGTGAGATAAACAAACAACAAACAAAAAAGACTTTTCGATTCAGCAGTTCCCTGAAGTGTGTGATTCATATGTGAGTCATTCTCATGAAGTGGATAAAATTCCCATTTACAAAGTCAGAAATGAAAATAAAGTTGTTTTTAATTTAGGAGACCAAAGAGTGGGATGAAATATCTAGCTCAAGAGGGTCCTTCTGAAAATGGATTTCTAGCAGGAAAATCTCACCCCTCTAAGCATAGATATGCCAATTTGCCTTCTATAAGCTAATCAAGACTTTTTCTATTTTGGAAAGAAAACAAAGGAAAACCAGCCTAATCCTGAGTAAACCTGGCTTTTTCCTTACTTATTGGGTCTCACAGGAAAAGCAGATTGCAATGTTTAACTCTCTAATATATGCAATAAAAGATTTCAGCGATACTGTCAAGCTGACTACTTAGCCATTCAGCTCCTTTCATATTATACACATTGCTATGCACTGTCGCTTGAGATTACTTTGTGCAAGAAAGCTTTGTTAGGACAGAGTAATTTGATGAATGTCAAAGCCAAATGTATATAGAGAGATATAGATATAAGGGATGGGGCCAATCTGATTTCTATTTGACTCCCACACAAATCACATTTCCAACACATTTCAGTGAATCACCGTTAGATGCCAGGTTGGCAGACATGACACATTCTGGACATGGTTAGAAAGATAGATTTGGGATGTTTCAAACATGGTCCTGTGAAGGGAGTTGGGTTTTTTTGTTTTTGTTTTTGTTTTTATTTTCAAAAACGTCAGAGTACAGTACTGAATTATTTCTGTAGTATATTTTAACCAAAAGATTTCAATGAAAATTGTACTCTATCTAATGGTTCAATATAAGCATTATTGTCTTTTTCTGATTCTTTGCTGAGAGGAGCAATTCTTTAGTTATCTTTTTCATATTTCTTGAAGATATGTAGGGTAAATCTGTTGAGGGATGGTTTCTGTCTCATGAGAGTATTTACTTATGATTGGGTTGAGAAGCAACCATAGGAGAAATCCTCCTCAGCTGCACCATGTGGGGAAGAGCTCTACAACTACAAGTACACACATTCTGCCTGTGTGGCCTGCCTTGTATTCAAAAGAGGAGAAAAGGGCTTACAAGTAGCATGACACTATTGGGTTATTGAGATTGGCAAAATTATTGGTCTCAGTCTCTTTATCTTTGGTTTACATCTCTTTGGAAAGAAAGTGCCCCATCTTTTCTATTGCAGCTATTCTCAAAGAGCTGTGGGCAGATGGGATATAGTCACTATGATACTGAGAGAGAATGTAAAGATTTCTTGACTTAAGATTTCTCATTTATGGTTACCGATTCTCTCTTATTATGATCCCTGGGTGTTGGGAATATATATCTTTTTATATTTATATTCTTAAATATATATGTAAAATGTATTTACATATACTTCTTTGAATAAGTGTTTATGACATAACTAGATTGAATTTTATCTCAAGAATGAAATATGTTTAACTTTGTGATCTGACCTTCTTTACTGTTTTAGACTTTTTGTTTGTTTGTTTTATTGAGTTTCCTAACTGAGGATATTTTCAACTCTCAAAGTATGAAAATTGTGTGTAGGAACCTAACTGTGAAAGCTGCGTGAGAGCTAATATGGGATGTTTTGTTTGGAAGGACCTTGGCATCTTCTATACCAAATTCCTTATTTTATAAATGAAGAAACAGATACACAAGTAATTCTTCCCTCAGTCATAAAACTGTCATAAGGAATTGTCTAGACTAGGTTTCCACATACTTCTGCTGATTAAATTCACATTGCAGAGGGTTGTTTTGAGCGAGAATTGTTATAGCTAGATCACCATGAAGGTATAATTATACCCTCACAATGCATGCACTTTGTTTCTCCCCATAACCCAACCAAGGATATTCAGGAAACTCCAAGGTCTTTTTGAACCTCTGAAAGGATGTCTTTACTATTCAGTATAAAAGAGAAGAGGTAGAACTATGTCTCTTAATTGATCATTTTGTGTGTGTATCCTGGAGAGGTTTAAAGGACAGATTCCTGACTAGGTTGCTGGTTCAAATCACAGTTAAAGCAAGTTATATAAGGTGTCTATTCCTCAGCTTTCTCATCTGTGAAGTTGAAGTAATACTAGCCCCTAATTTCATAGGGTTATTGTGAAGTTTATATGGGTTAATATAGACAACATGATGTAAAGCATGTAAAATAGTATTTGACCTTTATTCTATGTTATAAAGTGTTAGCCCATTCTGATTACCCTCCAGTTGCTTAGGACTACAGGAGGAGAAACAGTGAACCCCTTTGTTGAGAAGGTGTTAGATAGAACCAACTTAATTTCTTTGCACTTCTTTCCCAACATGCTTCTCTCTTCACATGTGGCTTCACAGTAACATGCTATTTTCCTTATTATTCCCTTTATCTGAAATAGCTGTTTCTCCTCCTCTCTTGCCTCTTTACCTAATTAACTATTCCTCATTTTCCAAAATATAGTTTGAGCGCAACCCTTCTAGGAGCCTCTACCTGATTTCACCCAATTACCAATACCCCACCCACTCCCCTCCACAAACCCTCAGTTTGTTTCTTATAGCTCCACATCTCTTATGGTTTGCCTCCCTTTCTATTTTCATCTTATTCTCTTTCCTTCTCCTATATTCATCTGTTTTGTTTCCTAAATTCTGAATATGAATGAAATCATATGGTATTTGTCTTTTTCTGACTAACTTAATTTGCTTAGCATGATACACTCCAGTTCTATCCACATTATTGCAAGTGGCAAGATTTCATTCTTTTTGATGGCTGAGTAATATTCCATTCTGTATATATACCATTTTTCTTTTTCCATTCACTGTCGTTGGTTATCTGGGATCTTCCAGTTTAGTTATTGTGGACATTGCTGCTCTAAACATTGGGGTGCATGTGTCTCTTTGAATCAATATTTTAGTATCCTTTAGAGAAATACCTATTAGTAATGCAATTGCTGAGTTGCAGGGTAGCTCTATTTTTAACTTTTTTTTTTTAAACATTTTATTTATTTGTCAGAGAGAGAGGGAGACAGCCCAGGCAGGGAGAGTGGCAGGCAGAGGAAGAAGCAGGCTTTTCACTGAGCAAGGAGCCCAATGCGGGACTTGAGGCAGATACTTAACCAACTGAGCCACCCAAGGTCCCTATTTTTAACCTTTTGAGGAACCTCCATTCTGTTTTCCAGAGTGGCTGTATTGAAATAACCTGATTACCAAACTTAAATGCTATGTCCTGTGTCATAGGTTCTCTTACATCCCCAGTGCCTACCACAGTACAAAGCACTACTAGATGCTCAAAAATATGATGAAGTAATCTGAATTGAATAAGCAAGAAGCATATTTCTATTTGTCTTACAGTCTAGAACAATGGAGGTAATGAAGAAAAATAATATGTTGAGAGACTGAAAAAAGGAAGTGTGAGGGAATGAAAAGAAGCTCCAGTGGGATAAGTGTATAAACAATTTTGGTGCAGAAGGTATGACTTAATTCTTTAGCTTTAAATATGCAATGAAAATATAGACCTTTCATATCACAAGTTAATATACACTGAATATCAATATAAACATAAAAGAAATCAGCCAGTCAATACATAAATGCATAAACAAGTATGATGAATGTGTCCTTTTGCAAGAAGGTAAAAAGGGATTGGTCATTGTCTAGAAGTATCTAGAGGTACTTTATATAAAGAGATGTAAGACTATATTTGTGGTGATATAATGGAATGACCTGGTTATAGGGAAATGGACAGTTTTCATGATTGGTATTTGTTTATTCAGTCATTCCATAAACTTGGATTTATTGCACACTATGTGCCAGTTCCTATTCTCTGTGCTCTGTACACTGATATCAACAGTTGGGAAAGGTATGTAGTAAAAACTACCCTCAAAAAAGTCAAGGCCAGAAACACAATGTTTTATACCTTGGCAAAACAGCCTGATCCTAAGCCTTTCCTTTCTCTGACCTTCCTGGCTGTCTGTTTTAGATAACATTTTTATAAATGTATAAATGATCATCTGTTATGAAGTTCCATGAAAGAAATAGAAGCATTTATAATTCAGATCACTACCGGGGTGCCCGGGTGGCTCAGTGGGTTAAAGCCTCTACCTTTGGCTTGGGTCATGATCCTAGGGTCCTGGGATCGAGCCCCCATTGGGCTCTCTGCTCGGCAGGGAGCCTGCTTCCCCCTCTCTCTGCCTACTTGTGATCTCTCTTTCTCCCTGTCAAGTAAATAAATAAAATCTTAAAAAAAAAAAATTCAGATCACTACCATATCTCTGCTAAGAGCAAGACATTTTATATATATATATATATATATATATATATATAAAAGTTTATAGAAGATGCTGGTCAGCTCTCATAAAACTACAAGACAGATATAAATACAAATATTACAAAAAAACTTTGAACTCTGGGCCCCTGCCTTCTACAAGGCATAAACTGGGATAGCACTGGCATAATCAGTAAGTTAGGTTTCTTAGAATCTTGAGAAAATCATTCATGACCTGCTCTTGAGTTCACATTATCTTTAGCCTCTTCTAACTTCATGAGTTTATGCCTTTCTTAACTAAGTGACGCTAAAATACGTTGAAAATGAACTGACTTCTTTGGCTTTTCTTGGCTCACCTAGAATATGTTTGGCATAGAGTACATATTCACTTATAGTTTGAGTAGACTTTAAGGAGATGTTTCTGTGGAAAGAAATGTAGATAGAAGAGAGATGGAGGGGTTTTATAAAATCCAGAAGGAAACAGCTAGACACAAACCTCTATGGATGAAGAACATTACTGAAGTACTCAGAAGCCAAGTGGGGTGGATCTCTTTATCCACACATCACCTGCTTTTACTTAAGTGATTACCAGTGATTTCCTTCCTATGGTTTCTTTTGGAATTCCTTTCAAGGGTATCCAGGGTTGTGCCATTTCGTCACCTTTAGGAGTGCCATTTGTGCCTCAAGATCCTTGTTGGTGCCCATCCTTTTTTTTTTTCTTCTCCCTTATGAAGACAACCCCAGACCTTGCTAATTTTTTGTCAGACTTCTCTATTAACCCAGGCCAAAGAAAACATAACCCTGAACACATGAGAAAAGGTAGATAGAAGAAAGGGAAACCCCTACAATATAATACCAGGGTTTGGGAACTGATACCCTCAGCCAGGGCAGTAGCTCAACATGTCTCCATTACACAAACATCTGGTGATCATAAAGGAAATAAGCTGTGAAATAGAAATAGCATAATGCACTTAGGTGGTAGTATTCGGGTTCTGTCAGTATTACTGAATTTTCTGAGCATCTCTTTGTAGAAGGAGGAAAATGCAGCAATAATTTTTAAAAAAAGAGAGTAATTAGAAATTTTATTTGATTTTTATCTTTATAAAGTACCTGGATAGTACTTGGTACTCTGTAGATGCTCGGATGCATTGGTTCTTTCTCTCATGCATCCTCTATACCATGAGTCTTAAAAGACCACTGTCAGGCAGGACTGTGCCAAGGTGAATAATTCAGAACCACCTGGCATGCTAGCTTGTTCCTGCCACTTTATGCTACCCTTGGTCCAACCACCAAGGCTACTGGGGGCTTCCGATTGAGGCCAGGATGAGAATGGGAGTGAGAAACATCGGAAGAGCATTGACTGCATCCTACAAAGTCATCAAAGATGAAGGAGCAAAATATAATCCTGGGAGAGCAGGTGGGTTAGTGTAAGTTAAAAATGTCAATAAAATATAGTTTCACTCTTGTTTTTATTGAGACCTATAGGCCCATATTTCATTACCTTGTCTTTCTCTTCAGTTTCATAACTAGGAGAAAGGGGTGGTTGGTTGCTCTATGCAGAAAATGGCAGTTCCCCCGTACCCCCTTCTGTGGAACTTTCCTGAATTGTGATTTCATTCCGTCCTCAATCAGTTTCAGACTTTAAAGGAGTTTAAGGCTTGAGTTTGGGAAGCTGGATAAATTGTGGACCAAATGGTAAGACTAGGAAGCTTGTCTCATTGACCTCCAGTGTGTCACTGTTCCCTTCAGCCCATGCATCCAGCATCTGAGACTGCTTTTGTACACACATGTGAATAGGGTAGAAGATGAAAAGAACTCCTAGAGGGTGAGTGTGGGTACAACTTGCACCAGTTGATTGGGATGAGTTTAGGCAATAGCCAAAGTCGTGGTAAAAAATTCCCAAAGCAGGTAATTAATAAATATAGTCTAGTCATGTCTTTCCAGTTCTCTGTACCCCCACTTACTAGCTACCTTCAGAAATGGGACTGAATACTTTTTTATAGCAGAAAGCCCTAAGAACTTAAATATTCTTATTATAATGTATACATTTCTATCTTCTTTAACTCTTGTTGTCAAATATTCCTTGTAATATTCTATCTCACAATTTGGTTTATTAAAAGATTTTAATTAGTCAAAGATGCTCAAGATAAACTCACTCGACCCCTCCCTTTATAAATGAGTAAACAGACCAGAAGGGACAATGTCAAACCCTGCTTGGCCACAGAACAAGGTCTGATTTTTATCCCTACTTTGTAGCAGTATTTTTATTTTTCCCTTGAGTCTTAGTCTCATTAGTCTAACTTGGAAGCTCTCCGTAGTCAGAGGCCATCTCTTCTCCTTCAGAGAGTAACCTTAGTGCAAAATTAGCTTTGTGGCAATTCAGTAGATGATCTGAGGAATCCTTTCTCTCCACCACCTTTTCACACCTACCTGATGGTAGGTCAGCAGCTACCATCTCTTGACTGAAGAGGCTACCACAACTTCTCTGCCTGGCCCCTCTTCAGTTGGCAGTACGAGCAGAAACACCCCAGCTTCTGGAACAACTGTTGCTCATTCAGATGCTGGAGAGCTTGTATAAAGAAAGAAACTATATAAGAAACTGTGATGACACAGTTCAGAGGAGGGGCTCCCCAGCAGCAGAAGCAGAACCACATAGATAAGCTCCTTGCCCCATTCCAGTTCAAATACTCCTGGGAGCTGGTCGAACATAGAACAGCTGCAAATTCCTGCTAAGTCTCTATCTTCACGCACACCTCCCATGCCACTAGAGTTTATGCTAACTTCTTTTGAACTCACTATTATTTCCTCTTCCACTCATTTATCAAGCAGGTAGTCACTAAGGGATGTGTTCTTTTGTCTTCTGTGTTTTACTTTTTGTCACTCCCTGACTAGACTATAAGCTTACGGGTGCTAGAGATGGCATTATTTATTTCTTTGTTCTATTCGTCTTAAGGTACCCCATATGAGTCAATAAACACACATTAACTAATGATCATTGAAACTATTTTGCATCTGATTTAAACAGGCAGTACCTCTTTTAACATATCTTACACTACATATTATTTTCTTTGCATACAAAGTGGGAATAACTTTTCTCTCTTAAATACCCAGTTCCTTTCTCCCTGCTGTATCACGGAAGATGAGAAAATGAGATTAAATTAGCTACTATGTATTAAATACTTATAGTATGTCAGATAGTATACTTAGAATTGTATATACATTACCAACATCAACTTTAAGAGGAACAGATTTATTGTTGTTTCACTGTTTATTGTGAGGAGTAAATAACCTAATATCCTGTGAGTTTATCAGAATGGTTTGATTTCACTTTGGAATGCTGAAAGATCTATAGGATAAGATACTTTAAAGAATATGCTTTAGGAAAAATTCTTTAGAAAAATATGTGAGGGAAAATATGCTTTAGGAAAGGGAAAATATGCTTTAGGAAAAATTCAGGGATCCAGGGATAGGACATAGATTTTGGCCATAGAGGGAAGAATAAAACCAGTGAAGGGTCCCAAAAAATGTATTTTAGATTTCTGGTAAGTGCTAACCACTTTCCATTTCTGCCTAAAGCCACTCTTGTTCTTTCTCTAAAATTGTGAACAATATGCCTTTGATCTTGCATATTTTTCTTGATCCAATCATTGTTTTCTTTTCAGTATAGTTCCACTTATCCTGAGGGCTGCTGATTCAACAATAGGTTTAAATACTCAAGTTTAAATGGTATATATTTAACTTGTTTTTAAAGGAAAGCTTTGTAATTCCTACAAGAAATGAATCATTAATTCTGCCATGACATTATATATGAAATCTACCCAGGAGCTCCCAAATACTCTCCAATTCAGAGGAGTCTAAAGTTCAGCTAACCAAGCTGATGTAGTATTATATTTGCCCTTTAAAAAAGGTCAGAATATTGTTCAATTGATGCCAACATCCATGAACTGAATGAAAGGGGTCTGAGAAGATTGCATGTGGTTAAGGGTTTTCTGGAATTCATAAGGCTTCTTAGTCACTGTAAAATAAAACTCCCAGGCAAGCCTTCTTGAGAGTAAATCTGCAAGTATTTTGGCACTGGGTATAGGCGATCAGCAGGAATGCTGCCATTGAGTTTGGATGGCCGAAACCATTTTTCAGTTTTCAAAATTCATAGCTCATCATCATGCCCTGCTCTGTGTTGTTGCTATTGTTGTAATTATTATTATCATTAATATATTATTATTATTTTTATAGGGAGCCAAGAAAGGAATGAGACTTGAGTTAGATTCAAACCCATCACAGAGCCAGGGTTAATACTCAGGATCTGGTAGGTGAGGTTTGGCATTGATAAGACCATCATATATTTACATTTTACCTTGCTACTTCTGGCAAGGCTAGACTGTATCTTGTAACCCCCAAGTGGTGATCACTGCACCTTTCCTCAACTCTAATGCCTTAGAATTGTTGTGCTATAATATTTTTCTACATTTTATTTTTTCTTCTTTTTAACAGAATATTTTTAAACAACTAATGTATTTAGTTAACTTTTTTTAAAGATTTTATTTCTTTGAGAGAGAGTGACAAAGACCACAAGCAGGGAAGAGAGGGAGAAGAAGGCTCCCCTCTGAGTAGGGAGCCTGACATGGGACTCAGTCCTGGGACCATAATCTGAGCTAAAAGCAGACACTTAACTGACTGAGCCACCCAGGCGCCCATATTTAGAGAAATTTTTAAAGTCAAAATGTAGCATAAGATTCATAATGTGAAATGGTACATTGCTTTGTTTCCACTTCTCACACCCAGGGCAACAGATTCCTGCCCTTTTAGCTGTACTTTCCTTATCTCATATTTTTCCAAATCATCTGCTTATACTGATAAATTTTGATGACATTTTTTGCTGTGATGGTTGGCCCTCTTTGACTGGGGGTGGCAATTCAGCACTATCGCATGCTTTATCCTTTTAGTTTCCCTTTCTCCTGCCACCCAACGTGGTCATAGCACGAGGCCAGATTTTTCCTCACTATGCACTCTATTCTGTAAGGATTGTTAATGACCGAGTCATGAATGCACTCTGAGCACATTTTCTTTCTTATTCAGTATTTTGTCACTGCAGGAGATAGTTATCAGTTCTTTGGTAACTTCATCACTAATAGGGAATATTTTTCAGCTTTTAGCCCAGAATTGATGCACGTCTCTCACCTGCATTCCATAAACCAGAATACAAGAACACAGCCATATCTAACTGGAAGGCTGGAAGGTAGAATCTATGAGGATATATAGGAAGTTTGAGAAAAAGGGATCTGTTGAAACTTTTAATAGTTGTCATTTGCTCTTCCTACTTGCTTTTCTTTACTTGTTTTAGTTGTTTAGCTGGATTTGGAAAAAAGAAGAAATATACTGAAAGGCTTTCCTTCCTCCTTCGTTCCTTCCTTCCTTCTCTCTTTTATTTTTAGTTTTCAAAGATCTTCTAGGAAGAAAAGTTTTATTTTATTTCTTAATAACATGTTCTGTCAGTAGAAAGATACTGATTTCATTCCTATGCTTATTTCCCATGTATACTGTAATTCAAAATGGTTAACTAATTTTTTCCCAGTTAACATGGAAAGGAAAATCATGCCAAAAAAAAAAAAAAATCTGGTTCTTGCCTACCTGATTGTGATTTCCCTCCTACTCTTTTCCAGTAGGATAAGAATTTATATGCATTTTTTTTTCCCTAAACAAAGACCAGAGAAAAAGCAAGAGGGACTGGTATTAGAAGTACAGTTTATTGAGCAGGAATACTTTCAGGAAATTTCTGTTAGTTTTGACTAGGCACCATACCTCCCAAAGCCCATTTGATTGTTCTCACTACCACATGATGGGTGAGCTTCGGTGTCAGATTCAGAGAAAAAGCTGGCTTCTGTCCCATGGCTTTTGCTAAGTAAGGAAAGCTCTTTTCTTCCATAAAGTAAGAAAAATTAAGAAATTTCAAAAAAAAGAAAAGGGGGGAGGAAGAAAGTTCTCAAGATAGCACATCAAATACCCACCATACAACACAAACTGAGACCTTTATATGAAGGAACATATAAACATGTATATGCACGAGATCCATGTGCTATTATAGACATACCAGGGTCAACAAAAAATGACTAACAACAATAGTGCTAGAAAAGAGATTTGAAATAAAATAGAATTGAGTTCTATCCCTCTTATTAAATAAGAAACATTAATTGTATGCCAGTATAATGGACTGTCTGATAGCCTCATTACTATGCCTTAATCACAACATCTTAAGAAATGTATAACAAAAACAAGTATACTTTTTGAGCCAAAAACTGTGCATCAAGCTTTATACAGCTTAACTCATTCAGTGTTCATAACTCGTGTAGGTTCCGTACTTTCTCATTAAAAAAAATAATAAAGCCAGTAATGGAGTTTAAAGAAACCTGGCATCACTTTTTGAGAGAGGCATGGACTATAGCACAATAAAGAAGGAGACCAGAAATAAGTGACAAAGAGAAACCAGGTTCAAAAAACAGCAGGGAGAATAGATCCTTAAGAAAGATGGAAAGTTTAAGGGAAAAATGAAATGAGACTGGCGAGAAGAGCTGAGCTAATTGTAGCTATTAATGAAAGTCATTGATGGCTAAACTAAAGAGTTGGTATTTGAAACAACAGTGACAACAAAACAGGATTTGCAATGGAGAAAGCTCTTTAATTAGTGTTAGGGCAGACCTCCTATTAAGGTCACGACCGGAGGTTTGGTCTACACAGTGCTCATGTCATGCTAAAGGAGAAAATGAAGTCAATTGTATGGATGCTTGTGTCTGCTTCCTCAGTATACAGACATTTCAGCACTGTATACTAGGATTGCATGAAGAGCCCGTGTTTCTGATGCTGGCAAACAAGCCTTGCTGTCTTTCTTCATCCTCCCGTCATTGTATTATAATGGAGAAAAACATGTATATCAATAATTCACACTCTTTTCTGGCCCCATTGTGCATAGTTCATTACACAATATTCCAAGACTACTTCTTTTATCTGTGCTTTATCTCTTGGATCTTCTACCGTCCTAACTGAATGTTCTGTTTTTATTAAGAGCGGCTGCTTTAAAAAATGCCCTTTTCTTAATGAAATCCTCCCAACTTGTTTTTTATTGCCCTATGTCTTCCCATTTTCTTTCCTTACTGTCACATAGTCTAGCTGGTATCCATAATTGCCATTTTACCTTGCTGTCATTTAACCCAGAGTTCATTATTTGCTCTTCTTTTAAATGCATCTGTGTTAATTTCCTCAGAACGTCCTCATTGCCAGCTGGCCTGTTCCCTGCAGATTTCCTGTGGCAAAATGTCACACCTAAGCGCCTGCACCTTTGGTGATTTCTCCCAGCGTTTGTTTAGACCCTATCAATCATTATCTCACAATAAACAACAGCTTTGCAAATGGAGAGCAAGGCTCGCCCAGTGATTGATGCTTCTGGATGCCTGTCTTTTCTCCTTGTGAGAATCACAAGGACCCCCTCCCTTTATTTTGAGGGGTCTGGCTGTACCTGCCATGGTTTATGGGAAAACAAGACTAAACTGCCAATACCAGGGCCTCTCTTCTTTTTCTCTTACTGCATTTCCTTATCGGTTGTGACAATATGCCACAATTAATGATAGCAGAAATACCCATGTTTGATACCACATGCATCACACTTAGGCGTGATGGATTAGCAATCAAGGAAATTAATTCTGCCATTACAAAGTAACATCTGAACTTTGAAGTTAGGCAATTGCATTGTATAAGGTTCAGTTATGAATTCAGCCTTAAATATAACATTAGGCAAGCTTATTTAGGAGCAGAGTCGTTTCAGTATCGTTAGCTTTTTAGTTTTCTAAGCAGTGGTTTGCAATTCTTTTTACCTACCTCTATTTCAGAGGGATATAAGAATTATCAGATTTCAGGGTCAGAAAGACATTCAATTATGTTGTGTATTTTTGACCAAGTAAGTAATATTTCTGATAGACTGTTCATGATATTAGGTTCTTTGAAAATCAGTCCTTTCTGGAATGAGCAGTTTAATTTTGACAGAAGGCAGCAGGCCTTCTGTAATGTGCTTATTATAATGTGCTTCTCTTGGTTTGAGAGTCCTTAGAATAACCAAAGTCAACTTCATCGCCTGTATTTCCTGTAATATTTCACCCTCACAGCTGTTTATATGCTTATATACCAGAAGTACAGCTCTGGAGCGCTCTTTCACTTGCTTCACAGACTCTGTTCCCAAGTCTCCCATACATGTACAGTTGGAGCCAATATACAGCCTGAGATTGCTCAGGCTGCCAGATCAAATGAAGTCTAGTAAAATACATTAAAAAAAAAAAAAAAAAAGCTTGAACACTTTAAAATACAGTAAATGATCAAGACGCATAAGTCTTCTACCAAGTGCAGTAATATATTTCATAGGGAGGTAGTTTTTTATTAACCCTCAGTTTTCACTGACAAACTCATACTTCTGTAGCTGTTGTAGACACAGACTCAACCATCATCCATTGGTCTGTTAGTCCCACAGTTGATTTCATTTAAATCATTCTGCATGGGGTCAATATGGTAAATAGCCATTTCACAGCTGTCTGCTGATCTGGCTTGGTCCACAGCTGGACTGTAGATTTGAGTCTCAAGAGAGTCAAATGAGAGACAGAATATTCCTACATAGGATGGAGGAAAACCTTGGTGAGAAACTAGGAAAAGAAGAGGAGGTCAGAAATAGTGTTGACTTTTACCCTGTCCCATATCATCCGCAAAGTGACTAATTTCATCCACTGATCTCTAGGATCTTCTCCTTTCTGTAAGACACCACAATTCTGATGAAAATACCAATCAAGAAGAATTCTGTGAAGCCTGCTAAATATCTCCCTCATCGATACCTTCAATATTTTGGAATTAATGTAGTGATAGTCGAAATCAGAGATTCACCTAAAGCATGTGATACATAAAGGACTTATTCAGTATATTCATAGTCTAATTAAGTTCTGAGAAGAATGCCTGAAAAGCTTGAGAGAATCATTTCCAAATATTTTAGATACACCAATTTTCATTGTATTGCTTTGATTTATTAATTGTGAAATATTATTTATTCTTAAGATGGTTTCTCTGGAATCAATACATGATAATACAATGTTAAATCTATTGTTGAATGTGTCAAAAATTTTGCATTTCTTTAAAAACATCCTGATAATTACACTTCACAATTTAAACGGTCATTTCATGTAGGTAGTTTAAGTAAATGTGCTTCTTTCTAAATTATTTGAATTTTTGTTATTATGTAGTTTCATTCCATGCAGTTAAACACATACTTATTGGCAATTTCTGTATGCCAGTAACTCTGCTGGCTTCTAGGAATTAAGGACAACAACAATTAGAGATTACTATTTTTGTCATGCCTAGTGTATTATAAAATGGACCCATGGATGCTATCATCATCAGAGAACAGGCTTATCATCCTCATTTGAGTAAACTGAAGTCTAGAACCTAGTGCCTCTACTTTCTGCCCAGGTACTTTCGAAATGAACTGCTGTATTTTTCACTTTTTACATTTGTTTTAAGGACCACAAAATCAAAATGGATACCCTACATACAATGAGTCATTTAAAATGTATCAGATAAAAAAGATCTACATCACATGCCAAAAATTGAAGAGAAGTTTTCCACAAATGAAATTTGAGACCAATTCTTTTTTAAGAGCTACTTTCCTGACCCTTCTCCTGTGATTCTGATATTTAGAAAATACTTAAAAATGTGTTTTGAATGAGAGGATCCAACTCTTGAATTTCTTTAAGATACAAGCTATTCCAGAAATTAGACATACAGATTCTTTTGCTGCGGACCTCTTATTTTTGTGTTCATCCATTTTTAGCTACTTGAAGTCCCACTGTAAATTGAAAACCTATTATCAAATAAATAAGATTTGAGGACAAAAGTAAGGTGAAGAACTGAAAATATATGTGAGTCTTGTTTCCTGATTGCTCAATCATGTGACCATGATTATACTGTCATGTTCTTCACAGTTATTTGATCAAGATGGTGATGAAGAAGGAAGGAGCATGTTTCACTGCATTTACAAAATGCAATTTTTATTCCCTAGAGTGACGACAGCATGATTTATGTCCATGGAGTTAGGTGAAGTTCTGGATGTTAGTTTCAGATAGTGATATGCTTCCTTAAAAGCTCACATGGAATCACTCTTCACATACAGAGTGTATTGTCTAGAGCATGAAAGAATCCTGCTGTGTTAAAACCAATTTTGCAGTATTATTTATATTTTGAAAAACATAGTCTTTAAATTATTTTATTTTGATTTATAATAATTGCATATTATAAGTAGGGTATGTGTGTGTATGTATACTGAAGCTTAAAATAAGATGTTTAAGTTCTTCATTATATCCTACCTTTTTCCTCAAAAGCAAAATTTAATTCAATGTAAATAGATAGTGTAATCATTAATTAAATTAGCCTATCACCCCATTTTCAAAACAGAAACCAGACATCATTATGTGAAGACACTGAAAGGAAGAATTAGGTGTCTATGACACATCAAGTTTATTTATCATTTTTTGTACTGTAACATAGGTGGGGAAGAGAGAAGGTTGTAAAGGTCAACCTAAAAGGACTCAAGATAATAATAAGACAACAGTGACTAACAGGGAAAGTTAAATTCCCAGGAAATCCTTGAGGCCCTCTCCTTACCCCAAGCCCATCCAGTCTGTTTACTTCACCTTTCTGTCTGAGGACTGCTCCAGAGTACTCCTACCTCCCCTTCACATACCATCTTCCAACTGTAAATCTACTATTTCTTTTTCTCTTAGCCATTCTTCTTTCCACTTACAACCTGTCTCTCTCCTCTTCCTCACAACATGTTATCCAACAGGCCTGGAATCTTTCTCTTCTTCCTTACAACATGTTATCCAACAGGCCTGGAATCTTTACCAGATGGTGTTCAATCCCCATTGGCTAGAGTATTAGGCTCTTCAAGGAAACAGCTGAGCAGCATGACAAAAAACTTCTGGCAAGTCACAAGAGAGGTGAAGGTAACATGATAGAATAGCCCTTCTTTTCTTCCCCAGGTAACATAACATTAATCAATTTAAAAAAATTACTCAGCATCCTTCTAATTATGGTATAGATGGATGGTTAAGTATAGGTTCTGGAATCACACAACCTGAGTTCAAATCTAGACTAAATCTTGAAATTTGGATTCAGATCTCTAATTCCTAGCCATATGGCTTCAGATAAGTTAGTTAATTTCTGTGCCTCACTTCCCCTAGGTGAAAAATACAAGTGTCAGTAGTACCCACTTTATAGGGACATTATAAGATTCAATTTCTCAATATATACAGGACTAGAACAATGCCTGGTATAAGTACAAAGTGCTTACTGGACTAAACTTATTTTTTTAATCTTTATTTTTTTATAAACATATAATGTATTTTTATCCCCAGGGGTACAGGTCTGTGAATTGCCAGGTTTACACACTTCACAGCACTCACCATAGCACATACCCTCCCCAATGTCCGAAACCCCACCCCCCTTTCTTGACCCCCCCTCCCCCCAGAAACCCTCAGTTTGTTTTGTGAGATTAAGAGTCACTTATGGTTTGTCTCCCTCCCAGTCCCATCTTGTTTCATTATTCTTCTAACCCCCTAAGTCCCCACATTGCATCTCCACTTCCTCATATCAGGGGGATCATATGATAGTTGTCCTTCTCCAATTGACTTATTTCACTAAGCATGATACCCTCTAGTTCCATCTACATCATCGCAAATGGCAAGATTTTATTTCTTTTTTTTTTTCCAATTTATTTATTTTCAGAAAAACAGTATTCATTATTTTTTCACCACACCCAGTGCTCCATGCAAGCTGTGCCCTCTATAATACCCATCACCTGGTACCCCAACCTCCCACCCCCCCCGCCACTTCAAACCCCTCAGATTGTTTTTCAGAGTCCATAGTCTCTCATGGTTCATCTCCCCTTCCAATTTACCCAAAAGCACATACCCTGCCCAATGTCCATAACCCTACCCCCCTCCTTCCAACCGCAAGATTTTATTTCTTTTGATGGCTGCATAGTATTCCATTCTATATATATACCACATCTTCTCTATCCATTCATCTGTTGATGGACATCTAGGTTCTTTCCATAGTTTGGCTATTATAGACATTGCTGCTATAAACATTCGGGTGCACGTGCCCCTTCAGATCACTATGCTTGTATATTTAGGGTAAATACCCAGTAGTGCGATTGCTGGGTCATAGGGTAGCTCTATTTTCAACTTTTTGAGGAACCTCCATGCTGTTTTCCAGAGTGGTTGCACCAGCTTGCATTCCCACCAACAGTGTAAGAGGGTTCCCCTTTCTCCGCATCCTCGCCAGCATCTGTCATTTCCGGACTTGTTAATTTTAGCCACTCTGACTAGTGTGAGGTGATATCTCATTGTGGTTTTGATTTGTATTTCCCTGATGCCGAATAATGTGGAGCACTTTTTCATGTGTCCATTGGCCATCTGGCTGTCTTCTTTGCAGAAATGTCTGTTCATGTCCTCTGCCCATTTCTTGATTGGATTTTTTGTACTTTGGGTATTGAGTTTGCTAACTTCTTTATAGATTTTGGACACTAGCCCTTTATCTGATATGTCATTTGCAGATATCTTCTCCCATTCAATCAGTTGTCTTTTGGTTTTGTTAACTATTTCCTTTGCTGGGCAAAAGCTTTTGATCTTGATGAAATCCCAATAGTTCATTTTTGCCCTTGCTTCCCTTGCCTTTGGTGATATTCCTAGGAAAACATTGCTGCGGCTGAGGTCGAAGAGGTTGCTGCCTGTGATCTCCTCAAGGATATTGATGGATTCCTTTCTCACACTGAGGTCCTTCATCCATTTTGAGTCTATTTTCATGGTGTAAGAAAATGGTCCAATTTCACTTTTCTGTATGTGGCCGTCCAATTTTCCCAACACCATTTATTGAAGAGACTGTCTTTTCTCCATTGGACATTCTTTCCTGCTTTGTTGAAAATTAGTTGACCATAGAGTTGAGGGTCTATTTCTGGGCTCTCTATTCTGTTCCATTGATCTATGTGTCTGTTTTTGTGCCAGAACCATGCTGTCTTGATGATGACAGCTTTGTAATAGAGCTTGAAGTCTGGAATTGTGATGCCACCAACTTTGGCTTTCTTTTTCAATATTCCTTTGGCTATGCGGGGTCTTTTCTGGTTCTATATAAATTTTAGGATTGTTTGTTCCATTTCTTTGAAAAAAATGGATGGGATTTTGATAGGGATTGCATTAAATGTGTAGATTGCTTTAGGTGGAATAGACATTTGCACAATATTTGTTCTTTTAATTCATGAGCATGGAACATTTTTCCATTTCTTTGTGTCTTCCTCAATTTCTTTCATGAGTTCTTTATAGTTTTCTGAGTATAGATTCTTAGCCTCTTTGGTTAGGTTTATTCCTAGGTATCTTATAGTTTTGGGTGCAATTTTAAATGGGATTGACTCCTTAATTTCTTTCTTCTGTCTTATTGTTGGTGTAGAGAAATGCAACTGATTTCTGTGCATTGATTTTATATCCTGACACTTTACTGAATTCCTGTACAAGTTCTAGCAATTTTGGAGTGGAGCCTTTTGGGTTTTCCACATGTAGTATCATATCATCTGCAAAGAGTGATAGTTTGACTTCTTCTTTGCTGCTTTGGATGCCTTTAATTTCTTTGTGTTGTCTGATTGCTGAGGCTAGAACTTATAGTACAAGTTGAATAGCAGTGGTGATAATGGACATCCCTGCTGTGTTCCTGATCTTAGCGGAAAAGCTTTCAGTTTTTCTCCATTGAGAATGATATTTGCGGTGGGTTTTTCATAGATGGCTTTGATGATATTGAGGTATGTGCCCTCTATCCCTAGACTTTGAAGAGTTTTGATCAGGAAGGGATGCTGTACTTTGTCAAATGCTTTTTCAGCATCTATTGAGAGTATCATATGGTTCTTGTTCTTTCTTTTATTAATGTGTTGTATCACATTGATTGATTTGTGGATGTTGAACCAACCTTGCAGCCCTGGAATAAATCCCATTTGGTTGTGGTGAATAATCCTTTTAATGTATTGTTGAATCCTATTAGCTAGTATTTTGGTGAGAATTTTCGTATCCGTGTTCATCAAGGATATTGGTCTGTAATACTCTTTTTTGATGGGATCCTTGTCTGGTTTTGGGATCAAGGTGATGTTGGCCTCATAAAATGAGTTTGGAAGTTTTCCTTCCATTTCTATTTTTTGGAACAGTTTCAGGAGAATAGGAATTAGTTCTTCTTTAAATGTTTGGTAGCATTCCCCTGGAAAGCCATCTTGCACTGGACTTTTGTTTGTTTGGAGACTTTTGATGACTGTTTCAATCTCCTTACTGATTATGGGTCTGTTCAGGTTTTCTATTTCTTCCTGCTTCAGTTTTGGTAGTTTATACATGTCTAGGAATGCATCCATTTCTTCCAGATTGTCAAATTTGTTGGCATACAGTTGCTCATAGTATGTTCTTATAATTGTATTTCTTTGGTGTCAGTTGTGATCTCTCCTCTTTCATTCATGATTTTATTTATTTGGGTCCTTTCTCTTTTCTTTTTGATAAGTCTGGCCAGGGTTTTGTCAATCTTATTAATTCTTTCAAAGAACCAGCTCCTAGTTTCGTTGATTTGTTCTAATGTTAATTTTGGTTTCTATTTCATTGATTTCTGCTCTGATCTTTATGATTTCTCTTCTCCTGCTGGGTTTTGGCTTTCTTTCTTGTTCTTTCTCCAGCTCCTTTAGGTGTAGGGTTAGGTTGTGTATTTAAGACCTTTCTTGATTCTTGAGAAAGGCTTGTACCACTATACTTTGCTCTCAGGACTGCCTTTGCTGTGTCCCAAAGATTTTGAACCATTGTGCTTTCATTATCATTTGTTTCCATGAATTTTTTCAATTCTTCTTTAATTTCCTGGTTGACCCATTCATTCTTTAGAAGGATGCTGTTTATTCTCCATGTATTTGGGTTCTTTCCAAATTTCCTCTTGTGATTGAATTCTAGCTTCAAAGCATCGTGGTCTGAAAATATGCAGGGAATGTTCCGAATCTTTTGATACCGGTTGAGACCTGATTTGTGACCCAGGATGTGATCTATTCTGGAGAATGTTCCATGTGCACTAGAGAAAATGTGTATTCGGTTACTTTGGGATGGAATGTTCTGAATATTTCTGTGATGTCCATCTGGTCCAGTGTGTCATTTAAGGCCTTTATTTCTTTGTTGATCTTTTACTTGGATGATCTGTCCATTTCAGTGAGGGGAGTGTTAAAGTCCCCTACTACTATCGTATTATTGTTGATGTGTTTCTTTGATTTTGTTATTCATTGGTTTATATAGTTGGCTGCTCCCACATTAGGGGCATAGATATTTAAAATTGTTAGATATTCTTGTTGGAAAGATCCTTTGAGTATGATATAGTGTCCTCCCTCATCTCTTATTATAGTCTTTGGCTTAAAATCTAATTTATCTGATATAAGGTTTGCCACTCCTGCTTTTTCCATTAGCATGGTAAATTGTTTTCCACCCCCTCACTTTAAATCTGGAGGTGTCTTTGGGTCTGAAATGAGTTTCTTGTAGGCAACATATAGATTGGTTTTGTATTTTTTAATCCATTCTGATACCCTGTGTCTTTTGATTGTAGCATTTAGCCCATTAACATTCAGGGTAACTATTGAGAGAAATGAATTTAGTGCCACTGTATTGCCTGTAAGGTGACTGTTACTGTATATTGTCTCTGTTCCTTTCTGATCTACTACTTTTAGGCTCTCTCTTTGCTTAGAGGACCCCTTTCAATATTTCTTAAAGAGCTGGTTTGGTGTTTGCAAATTCTTTCAGTTTTTGTTTGTCCTGGAAGCTTTTTATCTCTCCTTCTATTTTCAATGATAGCCTAGCTGGATATAGTATTCTTGGCTGCATGTTTTTCTCTTTTAGTGCTCTGTATATATCATGCCAGCTCTTTCTGGCCTGCCAGGTCTCTGTGGATAAGTCTGCTGCCAATCTAATATTTTTACCATTGTATGTTACTGACTTCTTTTCCCGGGTTGCTTGGAGGATTTTCTCTTTGCCGCTAAGACTTGTAAATTTTACTATCAGGTGACGGGGTGTGGACCTATTCTTGTTGATTTTGAAGGGGGTTCTCTGCACCTCCTGGATTTTGGTGCTTGTTCCCTTTGCCATACTAGGGAAATTCTCTCCAGTATACCTTCTGCTCCCCTCTCTCTTCTTCTTCTGGAATCCCAATTATTCTAATGTTGTTTCATCTTATGGTTTCACTTATCTCTCGAATTCTCCCTTTGTGGTCCAGTAGCTGTTTGTCCCTCTTTTGCTCAGCTTCTTTATTCTCTGTCATTTGGTCTTCTATATCACTAATTCTTTCTTCTGCCTCATTTATCCTAGCATTGAGAGCCTCCATTTTTGATTGCACCTCACTAATAGCTTTTTTTATTTCAACTTGGTTAGATTTTAGTTCTTTTATTTCTCCAGAAAGGGCTTTTATCTCACGAGAGGGTTTCTCTAATATCTTCCATGCCTTTTTCAAGCCTGGCTAGAACCTTGAGAATCGTCATTCTGAACTCTATATCTGACATATTACCAACGTCGGTATTGATTAGGTGGTCCCTAGCCTTCGGTACTGCCTCTTGTTCTTTTTTTTTTTTTTTTTTTTTTTTTGTGGTGAGTTTTTCTGCCTTGTCATTTTGTCCAGATAAGAGTATATGAAGGAGCAAATAAAATACTGAAAGGGTGGCAAAGACCTCAGGAAAATGTGCTTTAACCAAATCAGAAGAGTCCCCAAACCGTGGGAGGGAGAAAGGGATAAAAAGAAGTTCAGAAAAAAAGAAAAATTTAAAAAAAAAACAAATAAAGAAAAAAATATAAAGAAGAAATATATATATATAATATATGATAAACTAGTTAAAAAACATTAAAAAACATTAAAAAAGAAAAGGTTAAAGTAAAAAAAAAATTAGCAGAAAAAATATAAAATTAAAAAAAAATTAAATTAACCGCAAGACTAAAGAATCATGGGGAGAAAGTCATGAGTTCCGTGTTTTGCTTTCTCCTGCACTGGAATTCTGCTGCTCTCCTTGGTAGGTGAACTTTGTCTTGGCTGGATTTCTTGTTGATCTTCTGGGGGAGGGCCCTGTTATAGTGATTCTCAAGTGTCTTTGCTCCAGGCGGAATTACACTGCCCTTACCAGGGACCGGGCTAAGTAATCTGCTCAGATTCGCTTTCGGGAGCTTTTGTCTTCTGAATGCTTTCTGTAGAGTTCCAGAGGACGGGAATGAAAATGGTGGCCTCCCAGGCTCCGGCCCGGAGGACCCGAGAGCTCAGGGCTCCACTCCTCAGTGCACCCTCAGAGAAAAGAGCCCAGTCACTGCCATCTCCCTGGCCTCTGGCCACGCTCCGAGCTCACCCAGCCTGCGACCTGTTCAAGGTAATCCCGAGCTGAGAGCTCACTCCTTGGCTCTGTCTCTGTAGCGGGTTTCCCCTGTCTAATACCTGCGAGCTCTATGACACTCAGATACCCCCGATCCTTCTGTGGCCCTGCGGGACCTAGGGCCATGCTGGCCCTGCGTGGGCTTCACTCCGGTTTAGCCTCTGGAGCTATGTCCCTCAGTGGAACAGACTTTTAAAAGTCCTGATTTAGTGCTCCAGTTGCCCCGCCGCTGCCGGCAGCTGGCCCCTCCCCCCATGGTCTATCTTCCCGTCACTTTGGATTCACTTCTCCGCCAGTCCTACCTTTCAGAAAGTGGTTGATTTTCTGTTTCTAGAATTGCTGTTCTTCTTCTCTTCAACCTGCTGTTGGATTTGTAGGTGTTTGCAATGGTTTGATAAGCTATCTAGCTGATCTCCTGCTACCTGATGTAGTCTCAATCTGCTACTTCTCCACCATCTTGACTCCTCCCTGGACTTACTTATATTAGTATACAAATTAAATATTTTCTTCCCAAACAGTCCTGTTGATGGCTATTAAATGGCTTGCATGTGATCAAAAACTAGAAGATATTTGAGTCAGCACTTGAACTCAGGCTGTCTTTAGAAACTGCAGTCTTTTTATGTTGATTTTAATTGTTTGAAGACAGTGCTTCCTTCTATATGGAGAAGGCCTAATGTAATACCTAACAAACTGAGGTTATTTTGAAAGTAGCCTCATAACCAAAAGATATATAAGATATTCAGAGACATGCGTAATCATGCCAGCATCCCTCAATTTATATTCTGCAGAGAGTTGTCTTCTTTGTCTTTGTGAACATAAGTTCAATTCCTTTTTCTAAAGTGTAGGCATATGTCATTTGTATCACCAACTTCTTAACTAAGGTGCCCAATGAATCATGTGCAGAGATTACTCTCTCAGTAATCCTGTCTCATGTGTGTATAAACCCCTATCTAGAAATTAAGAAAAAAAATTCTCTGACAACACAAATTAATTGTCATTAAAACCACACCATAAAAGGCAAGTACTCTGGCTCTTCTTTCAACACCTAACAACTTCAATTTAACATACTGCACTTATCTGCTTATTCATAGCAGAGCATATTTTGAGTTTCAAATTAAGGAAGGGACAGAGGTTTTGTTTGAATCAGGCAGACTGGCATTTGCAAGAAATTAGAGTTAAGAACAATAAAGTGTTGTGCAAAAAGGTCATACTGAAGATAAGGTATATATTCCCAGATAATACAGAAATAATCATAGTGGTGATTTATCAAGAAATAGTTAAATGATGTTTAACATTTTCTATGATCAGACAGCTTAGAGAGATCTCTATCACACTATACTGAAATAAGTTTAGTTTTGACTTGGGAAACTAGCGTCTGATTATCTGGAAAACACCAGTCCCTTTATAATGCCAGATAAATTAAATGATAATTTAGTATATTCTGTATAGAACACAGATGTTCTATGGTGATCATTAAGCATATACATTTTCTTGTTAAACTGAATACTCATTCAATTAGAGATTGAAATTTCACAAAGAGGCTATTCACAAGAAACATTGGTCACTCTTGATAATATGCATCATAATTAGTTTTATAGATATTACATTTAATGTTCAGAGTAGAGAAGGACATACCAGAAATCTGGAGGCCTGCAGATATTGCATCCAGTACAGAAAATAACTCCTGAAATTGTATTCCGTTCTTCTGCTTCCTTAGCTCATAATTGGGTTCTGATTGAGAAAGAGAAAAAAAAAAAATCTCAGAAGATTCAGAGGTTCAAATCATATTAGCACTCAAAAGTTTGGATGTGTCTTCAAATCTCCTGGGCCTGAAAATGTTGGCTGGAAAAGCCATGAAAAACACAGTTTCCTCACAGCATTTCTGGCAGTTCGACTCCTGCTCCTGGCTGGAAGTTCAAGTGCAGAGACGCATGAAATTGAACAATGATAATAATAAAAACTTTTCTGAAACCATTTTGAAGCTGCAAAAAGTGGGACTTTAGGTCTATCTAATCTGGGGAAATGGCTCAGGTACAATTTTATAGTCAAATGGGTTCATCTTCTTTGCTTCTTTCTCATTTGGTTCCCATTGCATGATAATTTTACCCCTTTATTAAGGAATTCAAACTTCAGCACCACTGAACTGATACCTGCTAATTATTTGGAGTCTGATTAGTTCATTTGTTGGCTAGCAAGACCCCTTTGTTCTGTCCTTTTTTTTTTTTTTAAATGAGCAATAGGAATTTCAATTCAATGAATCCTGTTCTTCTCACATGTGTGTGCTTGAAAATGCTGTGAGAGAACTGGTAAACAGTATTGCGTGAAGTACAATGAATTTGGAAGCTTGCCTCCACATTTCTTTACTTCCATACCTTCTCCTTGTCTTATTAGTGGATAACACAATGTTAGAACCTATACCAAAACACTCCCTGGGGCCACTGTCACTTCTGGAAAAAGAGTCTCTATGTTAAAAAAAAAAAAATTACTACTACCTGAGTAGTATAATTTTCACGTGAAGCTTAAAATACTTTACTAACACAGGAGTCTATAAAAACAAAAATGGATTTAACCTTATTTGTTCCCTTTCAATCTGGTGTCTTTCTCACCTTCTAAGTATTATTCTAGACTATGAAAAGAAAGTTTTGTCTCTTGGACAAAAGTAAAGGTAAATGAATGAGTTGTTAAAAATCATCATCTTACAAAAGAGAGGTTTATGATACCTTAACATAAGCAGATATTGAGCATTACCTATTTGTTACTCTTTTCAACAAAGAAGGGGACCCTCCTTAGAAGCAAATTCTAAAATGCCAATGTAACCAAGAGATTCCCTGGAGACATCTTGGTGCAGAGCCTCTTAACTATGCCTGATACATTTATATTGCTACAGATGGGAAGTGATGATCAAAGACTATATTTATTCATTTAACTATCTATGATTTAATGCAGGAGTTACCAAAACACCTAATACTATTTTCTAAAGTCAACATTCATTCATTCACAGGGAAGTATGATCAGGCTCTATAAAAGGTTCATTTGCGGATTTTTTGAAGCTGCAAAATATTGAAAACCCTTTAATAATTTGCACGTGGCATTTTGTGTGGTCATATAAATGCCCTGTTCATTTTTCCTTCCAGACATATTCATTTAGTCAAGGATTATTTTTATATGGACAGATTATGATGATTAGAAGTTTCCAAGGAATTTGCATTCACAATAAATACTGATGATTTTACCCTACTGAGAAGTTGTTTATAGCAGTTTGTTTTCTTAGCTCGAGTCCATAAGTCTAGCTTTAGAAACAGCAGGGCCGATAAACCACAAAAGAACTATTTTATGGGTGATCCAGTAATTCAAATTACTAGAAAAAAGAGAAAGTAAAGAATTTTAAGAAATGACCGCTATTGACTGGTTCATATGGTGGGTGGCATTTGCCTTCATCTGTGGGATAATTGGACCAGGGGACTACAAATCCATAGCAATACAAGGCTTTCCTTACAAGAGAGTTAATGCACCATCAATCAGCTAGTAGAAATAGTTTCTGTGTTGCAGCCTAAGTATGTTTTCATTCAGCTCATTTGCACTTCAAAGCTGAAGTCGATAATTCAGGCCCAAGTAGGTGCAATTTGGACCATTTCCCTTTTGTAGCATATGAACACAAGCTGAGAAAATCTCTAAATTCATTTGCACGGGACATTACTGGCCAGAGTTGGCAAAGCAGAGAAACGGCTAGTTTCCTGTAGGTAAGAATTATTGCTATGAATAAATCCTTTGAGAGTGAGGGTCTTCAGATAAACATGGTTTGCTCTCTATTGGTGATCAATGATTTTATTACATAAAACATAAGGATACTCTTTGTTTTACAACAGATCTTGGGATCTTATCTTCAGCAAAACGTTTGTGTGGTGAATTAACAAACCCAACCAATCATCTTCATGGAAATGTTTGGTGACTGGAGAGAAAGGAAAATGTGATGGGAAAGGTGAACTCTGTCTAGGTCTGCAACAAAGTGGCTCAATTATTATCAGAAAGTACAAGCACCAGAAAGGTAGTGGGAAAAAAGGCAGTTAAAACTCTTTTTGTTTAATTAGCATTTAATAAAAACTCAGTGACCATAGTAGTACTACATAACATGTACAGAATGCTGTGTTTCTGGTACTTTGTTCTTCATTATTTTTTTTTGAACTCCAGAGTCTACTGAAACATGCTAAGCACCTGCTTGGTGTACTAAGATGGAGGATCCCAAATCTCACAGGGCAAAGCTACAGTATTGGCCCCACCGTCATTTTGTCTTCACATCCCTGCTACAAGCAACACGATTACTGTGTTAGAGGATTTCAAAAGCTTTCTTTTATGGGATACTCATGGAGTTCTATGAGAGTTGATCTAGTTTAAATGCTTCAATTCATTGAACTAGATTTTTTGTTGTTGGTGTTGTTTATTTGTATTATTTTTAAACCAAGACTGAGTGCTTCCTTTGTGCCCAGAACCAAGCAAAAACACTTTACATACACAAAACAATCTCATCTGATCACCACAATCTTCTTTTGGGCTGTGCACTAGCATTGTGCCGATTTCACGTATGAAAACATTGGGGCAAGAGAGATTAGGGGTTTGTTTAAGTCATTTGCCCAGGTTTTTCTGGCTGAGCAGAAATCTTAACTCCTGATTTCCTGATGCAAGTTACAGAGCTTTTACAGTATACATACTGCTATTTAAGCCTATGGCACAGGATAATACTTGTGATATTTGGGAAGAATACCAGTGTCTTCTTTACAGAGGATGAGAGCATTTTTAAAAGGAGTCACTCAGCTTGCAGTGATAGCTGCCTGGCTTCTCATATCCCTATTTTGGTCTTTCCCCACGTATTTCTTCCATCTTTCTGTCCAGTCATTCTTCAATATTCATCATTATTTAAATCAGATTGTTTCCTTATTGCTCCTTGAATACTCCATGCTCAGCTTAACATATCATGCGTTTGCTTGCCTGAAATGCCACCTCCTTTATTCTCCCACCATTGAATACCAAGATTGAGATTTTCTGGGGATGTTCCTCAATCACTATGCTCCTAAAGGAGCTAACTTCCCTTAGTTTCATGGAAATGCACAACTAATTACATTTATCTGCTATCACCTGCTTGATACATTGTCCATAAATCTTCCCAAATCTCATACTTATAATAATCTTATTTGCACCAAAAAGGGAATGATTATTTATAATCTTTATTAAGTGGTAGACTTTTGCCTTTATGTTATGCTAAGGTCTTCTCAAAAATCGCCTTGCAGCTGTTCTGTGAAGTATGGGTTATTGTGACCATTTTATAGGACAAAAATTGAGGCTTCAAAAGATGAGTAAATTGTCTAAGGCAACACTAGTGGTACAGCTAGGACCCATAAGTCACTGTCTGCAAAGCCCATGTTTATCTCCCATTACAATGATTGTTGCCCTCAGAGTAGTATTTTCTTTTTCATTCATCCTCTTATTAGTTTATATAACAACTTTCCAAAGATATTCTAATAATTTAAAAAAAAAAAGGATCTAGAAAGGTCTAGATTGAATTCCTACCATTAATGTCAGACACATTGGCCTGATTTGGCTGGGCAGGTAACCTTTCTTTGTATCCCTCTAATCACAGTCTCAAGAGTAGAAATATGCACATCAGGGCAAGGTGCACTCCAAGTGTTCTGTTTGGGAAACCTCACTTCTCTAGAGGTTGTTTGAACAGTTATTATGCTCTGTGTTTTTGCAAAAATAAGATATTTTAAGCAGAAATTTCCACAATGACTCTTCTCAAATTTGCATGCTTTCCTTCATTTAGAAATTACTGCCATCATCTAATGAAGAGAAATAGGTTAAATTAATCAAAGTAAAATTTTAGACTGAATATAAAAAAAAAATCTGCTAATAGTGAGATCCATTAGACTTTATTAGAAGCCCCATTGATTGAGTCATTTAAAAGAAGACTGACGATCCTCTGAGATGATTCTGAGACTACCCCAGGCCAGGGGAGAGAGGAGCAGATGGAACCCACAGGCCCCTCGGTCTCTAATGTGGGTGATTTTTTCTGAATTCCCTCATTTTGCCTTCTTGTCAACAAATCCTGCCATCATTTCACTCACATCTTTGCAGCCTCTTTCCAGAGCTGTTAACAGAAATCATTTCACAGAGTGTGGGAAAGAATGTCATTTTGTCATTTTCTTGGGGAAGTAGATGGGAGGAACTGCTTCCTAAGGCTTTCATGATGAAAACAGAAGAGGAGAGTGAGGCCTGCCAGCTTGTGGGTTATAAGAAACAACTTTACTTGGCAGTACTGTGTGGAAATAGTAACTGGAAACTCCCTAGTCAGCCTCTTTTCTTATTAACTAGAAGGAAGGACAGTTTGGGACCACATGACACCCCAAACTTACTGGCACTAATGAGCTGCATGAACTTAATCATTACATTATATCTGAAAAGTAAGAGGGACCTTAATGATCATCAGGTATAACCACCTTCTTAATGCCAGAGCTCCTTTTAATTACAGAATCCCTGTGAGATGGCCATTGGAAGCTCATTATTTCATTGAACTTTCCATCTCATGGTTAGTTGTTCCATTTGTTAAGAAAGTCACCCTTTTATTGATCTAGGACATTTTTCCATTAGTATCTGCTTTCTCTTATTTGGAATAATATGAATAATATGCGATAAAACAATAATAATGATAATTATGATGATGGTTCACAGAATTATTTCCTATATATTAGGTGTGTAATAAAATTGCATATATTTATATTCATTTATTATCACAAACATATTAGAGGCATTAATATTTGCTCCCATTTTACAGAAAACCAAATCAAGATCTAGAGTGCTAAAGTGATCTTTCTGAGAGTCACACTACTCATAAATGGAGAGTTAGAATTTGCACTCGAATCTATTAGGTTGCAGAGCTCAAACTCTTAGGCACTCTGCATACTGGACACACAAAAACTTCTAGCCCTTTATTTTACACATTATCTTCCTACTCCTTTTTTCTGGGTTGCACATGCCTGTGTCCTTTAGAATTCCTTAATTAATATGAGTTTCAGGCACCACGTGATCATAGCTGCTTTTATTTTATAGGTTTCTAACTTTCTTTCTTTTAAGATTGTATTTATTTATTTATTTGCCAGAGAGAGAGAGAGAGAGAGAGAGAGAGAGCACACACACAAGCAGGCAGAGTGGCAGGCAGAGGCAGAGAGAGAAACAGGCTCCCTGCGGAGCAAGGAGCCCAATGTGGGACTCAATCCCAGGATCCTAGGATCATGGCCTGAGCCGAAGGCAGCGGCTTAACTGACTGAGCCACTTAGAGGTCGCACTAGCTTTCCTCCTTGATGTGTGGAACTGTGAGCTGGAAATAATACTGAAATGTTTGACAAATGCAGCATATAGAAGATTCTATGGCCACCCTTCATCACTTTTCCAAATCAAGTTTCTGCATCTGCGAAAGTTATTAAACTAAAGATGATAACTGATATCAGAAGAATACCAAAGTACAAAGCTTAAAGAAGATAGAAAATATTTATAATTGAGAAAACCCTATTTTCATTTCAGAAGGATTCTTTTTATTTATTTGAAACATCATCATGTTCTATGTAAAACTTAATTCCAAACTTAGTTTAGGGGCTCCGGGGTGGCTCAGTCAGTTAAGCATCTGTCCTCCACTCAGGTCATAATCTCATGGTCCTGGGATTGAGCCTGCATTGGGCTACCCTCTCAGCAAGGAGGATGCTTGTCCACCCGCCCCCCACCCCCACCCCCGCCGGCTTGTGCACTTGCTCTCTCTCATATCGCTCTCAAATAAGTAGATAAAATGTTAAAAAAAAAAAAAAAGCCCAACTTAGGCTAAATTATTTCTTACTTGATTTGAGGACCTGGAACTAGATCTTCCTTCATCAGCTGAAATCTGGAGTGAATATCCTTTCATTTCAGCCACCTCAGGTGCAGCCACACAGGAGATGCATCATTCTTGTGGATTTAAGAGCTCCACTGTAAATTTCTGGCCAAGCTAATGTTGCTAAAAGAGCTCAGGCTTTCAGATTAGTCAGGATGAGAAATGAGAAGTAGGTTGGATTGGCTTTGTGTGGTTAAGGAAAATCAGAATGTAGAAGAGAGGAGGCATTACTCCATAGGTCTAGTGGAAGTTGGGGCCACTACAGAAGTTCCCAGCTGATGATGCCTTTGCCTGGAACTTTCAGAAAAGTTCAGATGCTGATGTACAAATATTGCTAAACAGGAATGGGTCTTTGAAAAAATTCCTGGGGTGTGTAGAAGTAAGCTAGTATGCTTTCAAGGAACTCATAAACATTCTAGCCAAGTAGCAAAGCCACTGCCAAAAGAAGCAGATAGACCTTGTTAAAAAAAGAAAAGTCATAGTAAAAGTGGTAGTTACAGTAATAAGATATTATGTAAAATAGAATAATATCAGTAATATGAGAATTAAAACATGGAAATAAGGAGAAAAAAAGGCCTTTGGAGTTAGGCCATTGCTATACCTTCCCTTGTGACTTAATGATGTCCCTGCCAATAGGGTCTTCAAGAAAGTGTGTTGGGAGAGGTAACATACTGCATTGAAAAGTAGATACTGTTAATGTCAGGAGTTCTGGGTTACAGTTCTGGTCATTAAGCAGTCCTGTCATAGGAGGTACTTTTTATCATTAGATTATTATATGTAAAGCATTAAAGTCAACAAACAATAGTAATGCAGTGATGCTTAAAATAACACCTCCCCCTCGTTCTACCTCTCCCATTACCTAGTCCTTATTCTCAGTAGTTTTAACAAATTTTCTTCTTGTGGAGGTTACATCTATAGCTATAAGCAATGTGTTGGTATGACTTTTTCTTGATTTTTTGAAACATAGGCATTATCATTTCCTGTCTATTGAAGATGAAGATTTAGTTCATTTATATGACCTCAACTTCCCTTCCTTTACTCAACTCTTAGTTCGTATTTTAGTTTCCCAGTTGGTTAAATCTTTAGGACTTGCTTCAGCAGCACATATGCTAAAATTGGAATGATAGAAATTAGCATGGCCCCTGCTCAAGGATGACATGCAAATTAATGAAGCATTGCCCATTTTTATGGAATATTGTTTAGCCTTAAAAAGGAAGACCGTTGAAGACATTAGGCTAAGTGAAATAAGCCAGAGATAAAAGGACAAATATTCTATGATTCTGCTTATATGAGATAACTGTACTAACAAAATCATAGAGACAGAAAGTAGAATGGTGGTTCCCAGGGGCTGGGAAGTGGGGACAATAGGAATTGTTGTTTAATGGGTATGGCGTTTTAGTTTGAGAAGATGAAAAAGTTCTGGAGATGAATGATGATGATGTCTATGCAACAGTGTAAATATACTTAATACCACTGAACAGTATATATTTACAAATTCATTCTCAAAATGATAAATTTTCTCATGTATATTTTACCACAATAAGAAATATAAAATATCTCCTATTCAACTTTTCTTATCTTTTGACATCTATAAATTATTATGTTTCTGCACATCTCAATTTTCACCCTCATTATACTAAAATAATTTCATATGCAAAATATCCATAAAGGTTTATAGAAGCAATTATTGCAGACATTGATGCTGTTCACAAATAATTTTTCCGCCTCTCTGCCTTCTTTGCACAAGGAATTATTGAACTTTGTACCCCTTATGGCTGGTGAAGCCAAGGGACTAGCTTTGGCCAGTTAACTGAGCAGCAGGGAAGGGAGTCGTTCTCAGATCTGGACACCTAACTGTACAGCTATCAGTCCTCTGCCACAGCAACTAGCAAAATTTGAGATCTATATTTTATTTTGTCTTTTTTTTTCTTTTTATGTTCTCATATTTCCTAATGTTATGTTTAGAGTAGGATATTTTTCCTTCATCCATTCTTGTACATAAGCAGGGTACCCATTAAATAGATTTATGTTGTGCAAATTTTTCTGTGTTTTATTTTGCTTATTTCTTCCCTTTCCTCTTCTGTTTTCTCCTTCTAAAGCTCATATTTGTTGGATGCCTGGTATCACTGATTATCTTCTTATACCTTTTATATTTTATCACATATTATCTGTCTCTTTGTCCTTTTTGCTCTATACTTACATAGAGTTCTTTGACTTTATCTTATTGTGTTATTGTGTTTTCTTTTTGTTTTTTGGTATAATCTTTCAAATCTCTCTTAGAATACTAATTAGGTTTCTTCAAGTTTCTTCTCTTCAATGAGTTATTTCTGTTTCCACTGGGATTGTTTTGTTTATTTTGCTATTTTAATGCTGCTAATTTTCTTTATATGCGTGAGTGATTATAAGTTATTTGTGCATTTTTAAAACAGGAAATACTGAGTTGGCTTTTCCAGGGAGGAGACTGGATATTCTCTGCTGCTATTTTTGCAGGGTTGTTTTCCTTACAAGATTTTTCCTTAGTCAGGAGGCTGACTTGGCCAGGTCTGCACATAAATCACAGAGAAGCCTGGCTTTTGATAAGGGATTACTTAAATGGGAAGAAATTTATTCCATGGTACTAGCACCCAGCTAGTAGTCCCAATTCTCCCCACTAAATTCATTATATTTCTTAAAGTAGGGGGTCATTGTCTTTGTTATGGTAATTATTATTTCCTTTGTTTTCTTTTTCTGCGAAACCCTGGGAGTTTTCTTGTACTGTTGTTATATTCAGATGGAAATGTGGGAGAGAAGAGTAGGGAAGTGATTGGCTTCTTGTTCTAGAAACAGAATTTTGGTCAGACTTTCTATCTCTCTCTACGAGTTTTGGCTCACTTTCATAATCCTACCCTCTATTCTTTTAATTTTATTTCAAAAGTTTTGGGGATGCTGCCTGGAAAATTAGCTCCCTCTTTCCTTTTCGTCCTTTCCTATGTTAATTTTGGGCTGCTGATTCCTCAGTCTTCCTTGTTCTCATCCATTTTTAATCTCCCAGAAATGCTTTGACATCTTATGTTGAATGATGGCTCTTCTCCCATTCTCTTTCCTATTAGGCTTTATGGGTTTAATTCTGTTTTTTTCTCACTTATTTTAATGAGAAGTAGAGGCAAATGCAGGCACTTGATCACCATATCAAATCAGAGATCACCCTGTGCACTTGCAGAAAACCAAGGACGGCATTGCACTTTGTGCTTCTGCAGTGCCATCCAGTATGTACTCATTGAGGGCCATATGTGATTAGTTTGGGTAGCTCGAACACAGGTGGATATTCTTATTGTTTCCTGGATACAAGGCACATTGACCTCTTTTCATGGTTCTTAAGCTGCTTGAAAAAAAACATTATAGGAAAATAGAAGGTAGATAAAACTCAGGATTTGAGTCAATATCCCTTTATCTTGCCATATCTTTGTATACATTTATTTTTTTAACTGAGTCTAGGAAAAAGTTGGATATGACCAATATAAAATTCCATTATTAAACTAGCAGTTCTGTTTTTGAATGTACCTAGTTACAGTGACTTTATTAGAAAGAGACTAAAAAATAATAAAAGTAGTAATTATCAGAAAAGCTGAAAACATTTTAGTAGGTTCTCTGCATTTTAGAAAATGTTGTATCTCAAGGAATCGTGAATATGGTTTTATTCTTGTAGTTTCCTGCATCTATAATTATCCTCCAAGTCATTTTCTTCAGTTTTTGTAAGAATACATCTGGTACTTCTGAAAAATATTTTCACAAGTGCTCTTGGGTGGTTTATTGGTACTTACATCCATCAGACGTTGGGTTTATAAAATCGTGCCTATTCCAAATGTCCAGTGTCAAGAGCAGCATGGTTTTCGTAATCCATTCAAACCTCCCTTCTGTCCACCTGCTTTTATTAACTCACCCTGCTTTTATCCTCCCTAAACTTCCAAGCTGTAGTCTGGTGTCTGTATATGCCTCAGCATGCTCCTGCCTGATAACTAATTTGAATCTTATTCTCATTTATCCTAACTCTGTCTGTCTTATTCTCAATCACGCGTCCAAACCTCTTCTGACTCTATATTTCTTAGTGTGTTTCTTGTTTGTTTGTTTGTTTGTTTGAAAGAGTGGACTGATGGTTATGGTCCAGTGTAGATGGGGAGAAGAAAAAGGAAAACAGGTTTCTCCAATTTGAAGCCTATGCTGTGCATCAAGCTGGAGTCAAATACTAGATTGCATCTGCCTAGAAAAACTGTTGGTCAGAGCTAAAATACTTGCAGTGCAAGGTGTGTGAAGTGCTGGACAATACTGGAGCAGGGAGAAATAGATTGGAAAAAGTCAACTGAAAGTGGCCTACGTGTTTATCAGAGTTAAAGCCTAGAGTTTTCAGCTATACTTTTGTGTACAATGGTACTTTATAAAATATATGAAATTAAAATCTGAGTCTCAGCCTGCATTTTTTCCATTAAAAACCAAACATGAATGATTTATGTGCTTATCAAAGATCCAATAGACATAAACTATGCAATGCATTATAGTAAAAATTATGGAAAATTTGATAGTGACTAAGGGATTACCCTCAAAGAAACCTGTTATATGGCAGGAGAGAGATATGTACACATTTCATAGAGTGATGGGAAAGAAGAAAGAAATGACAATATTTTGTAAGTGGCAGTATCAGTTGCTTAGAACTGAAAGGGTATAGTGTATTTATTGCTGTGGTTTAATTGTTTATTTGTTTGTTTGTTTGTTTTTTCTATCCTAGCCTTTGGACCCACAAAATCAAGGCAACTGTTAGGATGAGAAATAAGAACATCTTGCCAGCCGGTTCTATCCTGGCCATGGCAGGGCATAGTTTCCATTTATTTGAAGTGTGTTCAGTGTGGCCAGAAGTTTCTGTTAATCACTCTTTTTTGCCTATAAAATATGAATACTTCCTTAATAAACATATTAAATTATGCCATCTGGCAAGTTGTCTTGCCTAAATACAATTCCAAATATTTCCATTGAATTTCTTACAGAAGAACTTGAAGATTTTTTTTTTTTTATCCTTTCAGTCCTCTTTCAAAAGTAACAAAAAACATGAATCACCACTGATCTTTTAGTTCAGCACTGGGTGTCTCTTTAGATAACTATACCTTTTAAAACATTTTGTTCACTAATGTGTTTGTTTATACACCTACACTGTATTTCATTTACAGTAAAGTCTCCCATTTAGCCATTTTGCCAAAGGAGAGGTCATTCGGTGGTTAAAGTCACTCATGTTATTACTGAGAATGGCTTAGTTATTCTACTCAACAGAGCTGTGAGTTTTTTGTTGTTGTTCGTTTTGTTGTTGTTGTTGTTGTTTCATTGTCATCATCTTCAGTGTTCTAAGAGTCTGTTAAATTCTGGCTTCCAACTGCACAGAGTGAGAGAAAGAAATATCTTCCTGTAATAGCATGCAACATAGTTTGCAATGCCCATAACAGTGATTAGGTCAACTGGAATCTGCTTGGTCTTTGAATTGTGAGGAAAGGGAAAACACTGCAGCCAGGGCTGTCAGCCTGAGCACTTCACAACTTTTAGGGGTGGCACTTGCAAAGTCAGCAGTGAATAGGCCTTTGCAATCTGGTGGAGTCCTTACTGTATCTATTGTTTGGTCTAAAACAGTAAAACTAAATGTCCAGTTCAGAGAAAGGTAACATCCCATTGTTAGATAAAACAGAGAGTAACATCTGATATTCAGGCTATACTATATTAGTAGCATTAGTATGCCTATAGGAAAAATAGAAAAGAATGTTTCAGGTTGAAATTTCGGTCTCCTCCCATCCATGAATCAGACAGGGATGATTCATTAATTTGTCAAAGATACAATAGGCACATGTTACATATAATTCATTCTGCTAATGTTATAGAAAATTCAGTGATAAATAAAGCAGTGCCCTCAGAGGAACAAGGATCTGGCATCACACATTTGATAGAGTGATGAAAAAGAAAAGGGCCCTTGTGAGTTGACCACACAGGTATCTAGCGTCAGGATTATAAAACAGAAACACAGTTTTTATGAGTTCGATGTAGACCATATATGATACAGACCAGGAACACAAATGATGACAAATATCTTTGTATTCACAGAGTATTCAGGTATCTTTGTATTGATATGTCTTTCTCTCTTTAGACATGACATTATATAACTTTAGACAGACAATAGACACCAAAATATATTTTAAGAATACATAAATATGAATGGTAAAACAGTAAGTTGTTATAAATTTGAATAAATTATGATGAAAAATAAAGGATGGATGATGGATGGTTGGGTAGGTCGGTAGGGAGATAGATGGACAGACAATAGAGAGTGAGCTGCGGTAAATTATACAGGACCAATTTTAATCTTAGGGTTATGTTCACAAATATGAAATAAAATTTATTTAGTAAATTTAATTTTATTTCAGATTTTCACATTAAGGTAATATTTGTTTGGACCAAAAGCCCATTTTAGTCTCTGATGTTGTCAGTGATGTGTTAAATTTCATTTTAGAGGTAAATTTCCTTGTAGAACATCCATGTGCCTAATGAATGTCATGGTGACAATTCTACCAAATCTCCATTAAACTAACTTTTTTTCCAAAATTAAAAAAAAGTGGGAAAATAGAATCCTGATTAATTTGTGTGCTCATCATTCTTTCAGTTAACAGAAATTTGCTTTTACTCCATAATATATAAAAAATAGAAACCAAGTTTTCTTAAATATTTTCATAAAAACATTCATATTACAGGTGAAGAAATACATATTGATAAAAATGAAAGTACAAATCATTTTTTAATTGGCATATAACCTTGTTTCCCCCCCATTCTTTAGTCCTCTCTTAAGGAGAGCTCCAGAATTTGATTCAATCTGGAATCATGTTCCGCTACACTAGCTCCCCAAGCGAGCCAATTATCTATGAAGGTTTCTTCTTGGATGCCCTCAGTTAGCTCTGTTCATTCAATGGAAAACTTGTGGTACTGAATTCATTCTAAATGACAGGCAGAAAAATCTGTACTATTTGAATGGCAACTTAAATATACAAAGCAAGGTATTTGATTTAACTTAACTTAAATTAATCTAATTTAGCTGTCAGAGATCCAACAAAGATGCTTAGTGTTTCTTGTGGTATCTATTTGATACAGAGAGATGTGTGTGTATGTGTGTGTCCAAAGGTGTGTGTATAGGAGACTGTACAATCTTCCTGTGTCTTTGCAATGAAAGGGTTTTTTAAAATTCTTTTATTATTAAGGTAAGAGAAAAACACAAATTTATATTAACTTATATGAAGTTATATAATATGATAGAAACTGTTTTCATTGTAATTATAAGTTACATAGTATCCATTATTATTCCTTAGAAGTCTTTCCCTCAGAACTTTTTTCCTTAGAAGTATTTCTCTCAGAATTCTATTATAAGTATGTTTAGACTGTCTATCTACCAAGCACACAACAATAACAAATTGAAAGAACATTTGTCTCTGCTACAGTCTCCACCATAAAGATTCAGCCAGTCAATAAATCTGTCAATCAAATATCAAATAAAATCTGATCATCTCTAATATACCTAGTTCTGTGCCAGTAATGGCAGAAGATATGAAAGCATACAACATAGTTCCTGTCCTCAAGAAAGTTTTCCAAGATTGGCGTTTACTTTCTTGGAAAATCCACAGTATTTACTAGGACACATATCCTTAAAAAGACAATGTAAGAATGACCAGGAGTGCTTTAGGAATTTAAAAAAGGGGATATGAGTGAGACTACATAAGAGATGTGAGAAGTAAAATATCCAACAGTTCAGTATAGCTGATTTCCCTCTGGAAGGAAGCATCCTTGCTACAAAATTGCAAAATGGATATCAGAATATAGGTGAAAGATCTTATTTAGTAGGAAACACAAGTGTGGTAATAATGAGTTGAAGAAGAAGAGCAAAAAATGTAGAGCAAAAGGAGGTGGCTATTAAGGTAAAAAATTCACCTTAAACTAGAACAGTGTTTTCCTCAAAAATAAGATTCCAGAGAATCTCTTAGAATTTTGTTTCAAAATAATTTCTCAGTAGTAGTTGAGAAAATTTAAATTTATTTTAAATTTTAAAATTTAAAATAAAGTTTATCATTTACAGGTAATTTCTTAGATGACATTTTGAGGTAGCTTCTCCCATCCTCTTCAGCTACCCCTTGTTACCCCAGAGATGTGTTCCCCGAGGCGGCTGCACTGTGGTATGGCCCTGCTGGGTGACCATAGCTTATAGCTTGTGACTATGTGGAGGAAGAGGGTATCCGAAACACCCTCAAAGGGAGACACCAAACCAAAAAGAAATGAATTATTTAAATGCTTATTTTTGAGGAATTCACTTTTTAATCAACAGGATGAATGTGTGGGAAACCAAAGAAAAGCAAGGAAATTGAAGTAGAAGTGATAGACAGTGAAGAGATGCCAAGCATTCCCAAAGGATATTTGCAATGAATATTTGAAGGAGTGGGAAGGTAGCCATTGAAACCACCCAGCTCAGCTGGTATGGGAAGTTGCACCAAACATAACAGAGTAGGTAAAGAAAGGAAGATAAGCTTAATAGTATTGTTTTCATCGTGTACAATCATTTGAGTTGGCCTTAGGGCTTAACTTGTTTTATATAAATAAAATTCATTCCATAATTCTGTACTAAATATTGGGGCATTAAGATCCTTCAAAATAGTAAAATTTGAAATTCTCCTTCTGGCTTCCCATGCATCTGTTGCACTTATGTTAGAATTCAGCTGTAGACTGCCTTGTATTGTTTTCTGTCTGCTTTATATTGATCAGTCAAGCATAGTCAATTCTGAGTGTATATCTGGCAATATGCACAAGTATTAATCAAGAACTGCCCCCTTATTTAAGTAACTAGTTATCTGGTATATGAGATAAAATTTACAAATATAAAAAAAATAAATGTTTATCTCATGTCAGTTGTTTTCTCAACACATGGAATTTGCATTTACCTGTCACATGGTAATAAATGAATGGTATCTTTGGCCACAAAATACTGTTGGGCACAAAGGAGCCATACTTAGCTCTTGGCAAACTCTCTAAATTGCCCAAGTGAAAATGACTATGCAGGTTTCTTGCATCCTTCAGAATCTGTTTTCTATCAAGGGGCATGTGCTCTGTCTATATAACTACCTTTAAAACTTTTAGCTACTTTTTTTTCTCTTATGTGTGAAAGTTTTATAGCTAAACATGTTATATATATATTTATGTATTTATTTAATATATAAATATATACTTATTTTATATATAATGTATTATATATAAATATTGTATATATTATATATAAATATTTAATATATATATATTTTTTCATTGTCTGGAAATAATTGAGTATGTGGTAGAAATCGGAGCAAAGCCCCATGGAGGTGGCAAGGCTCAACAAGTGGTTGAGTTGCCACTCATTTGCTGAGTGTTTCAGCCTAAGTATTCTTTGTGGAGTTCGCTTAAGAATAACCAGAATTTGGGGGTGCCTGGGTGGCTCAGTTGGTTGGGCAATTGCCTTTGGCTCTAGTCATGATCCTGAAGTACCAGTATTGAGTCCCACATCAGGCTCCCAGTCCATGGGGAGTCTGCTTCTCCCTCCGGACCTTCTGCTCTCTCATGCTCTCTCTCTCAAATAAATAAATAAAATTTAAAAAAAAAAAAGGAAAGAAAAGAAAAACCAGAATTTTGAATCTTCAACGTGCCATATAAATGTATCTGCCATAAAGCCTAATTTAGGCTTTGGGTGCAGGGTGTTTAAATTACATTTATTTAGGGGGAACTTGGGTGGCTCAATCGGTTGTGTCTGATGCTTGATTTCAGTTAGGGTCATGATCTCAGGGTCACGGAGATGGAGCCCCATGAAAGCTCCATGCTCAGTGGGGAGTCTGCTTAAGATTCTCTCCCTCCGCAACCCCCTTAAATAAATAAATAAAGCTTTTTTAAAAAAAGGTAAAATAAATAAAGTATGTTTATTTAGTTGAAAAATTGGTCAAGAGACTCAGCCTTCCAAATCAGAGAGGACTTGATATGCTATATTCACACTAGTATTTCTCTCCTGGTCCACACAGTCCCCTCATAATCTTTTCCCTTCTCTATGCATCTGAACCTTTGCTTTGAAGACCACTACTTGAAACTGTAAGTGAATTTTTACTATCTACTGTTCTTTTGCCAGCTCCCTTCTTCTTGTCCCTGTGTCTAGTTTTTTTTTTTTTCCAATTTATTTATTTTCAGAAAAACAGTATTCATTATTTTTTCACCTCACCCAGTGCTCCATGCAAGCTGTGCCCTCTATAATACCCACCACCTGGTACCCCAACCTCCCACCCCCCCGCCACTTCAAACCCCTCAGATTGTTGTGCACCCGAATGTTTATAGCAGCAATGTCCACAATAGCCAAACTATGGAAAGAACCTAGATGTTCATCAACAGATGAATGGATAAAGAAGATGTGGTATATATACACAATGGAATACTATGCAGCCATCAAAAGAAACGAAATCTTGCCATTTGCGACAACATGGATGGAACTAGAGCGTATCATGCTTAGCGAAATAAGGCAAGCAGAGAAAGACAACTATCATATGATCTCCCTGATATGAGGAAGTGGTGATGCAACATGGGGGCTTAAGTGGGTAGGAGAAGAAACCTGTGTCTAGTTGATTAAAGATACTTGCTACTCCTAAGAAAGGGTTGTGATTTCTTTCTAGTAACCAGCATTGCTCCAGATGGGTACCTCTCACACCAGAGTCCTGTTTCTGGTTTATAGCTAGTGGGAAATTGTAAGGTAGAAACTGAGCCATGAACTCCAGGCTGTGTCAACAGTTATTACAACACTATTCACTGTGGACAATGCAAAATAGCTAACTTTAAAATTAGAAAACCAGGAAGCCCTCTTGAGGTTTGATTTCAGTGATGCCAGCCAGCTATTTGGGCATTTTAAGTATTTTAATTATTTGTTGAGTTTTTTTTTTTTTAAACTTCTCTTTCCACTGGCATACCTTCAAACATACTTGGAAGTAACACACCGTGCATATGGACTGCTAAAAAATATATATGGTAGTGAAGATTGCAACCAAGCATTCAAGAAATAAAGAAGCATATTTTGAGTTCCAGTTAATATGTGAAGTAGGTTCCCAAGTGATACAAATAGATATGATGTGGAGGCTAAAGGCAACATTTACACTTTATATAAAAAGAAGCTGGTTTAATTTGTTTTTCATTCATTTATTCATTCAGAACTTTGTTACTGAGCTCCTACTCTATGGATACTGTGCTTAGTGTTAACTATTAAGTATAGGTTCTTTTTATCTGATCCCTGAATTTTGATTTTAATGAATAGCTTCACTGCACACAAAGTGTAGAAATTCTTTCCAGTCATGTATATAGCACTGGCAGTATTTTTAAATAATAAGATACTAAACACAAGCATAAAGTCTGGAATTCCCACATGGCAATAGTGGCTGGAGAAGGCAATTAAGAGGGTGAAATCATGGTAGTAGTCGGTACTTGATTGTAAAAGAGGCAACTTCAAGATGGCAGCATCACCTCCTCTGATTATTAATAAATAAATATTGACGTTAATTTAGCACTTTCCTTCTTCAAAGCACTTTACAATTATTAATTAGTCCTCTTAGGACTATTTGAAATATAATTTCTGAAGTTTGCATTTAAATAAGGTATTCATGATGCTGTTTTTTGGCTTCAAGTAAAAGAGCATTTTTTTTCAATTATCGGAATTTTAATTTTTTCTGGAATCAAAGATAGCAGGATGAATGTAGCTAAATAGACATTCCAGGAAAGATTATCTCAGGACATTATCTCAGGACATATTCCCACAGAAATGGGTCATGGTTCAGGCTTGAACCTTGACCTTGGTCATGGTTCAGGCTCCCAAAGGCCTTCCACAAGTAGAGGTACTTTCAGATTGTCAAAGGAACCTGCTTTTGCACCCAGACCTCTGTTCAGTGTTTCATCTCTGCCTGGAACTGCCACTCAGACTGCTGCCATTTTTCTTTTGCCTGCTAAAGGTTCCTAAACATCTCAGTTTTATATTTCATAACAAAGAAGCATTTCCTAAACCCTAGATTTCTTTATATCATGAAGCATTTTTAAAAAGATTTTATTTATTTATTTGCCAGAGAGAGAGATCACAAGTAGGCAGAGAGGCGGTGGGAGGTAAGCAGGCCCCTGGCTGAACGGAGAGCCTGATGTGGGGCTCAATCCCAGGACCCCAAGATCATGACCTTAGCTGAAGGCAGGGGCTTAACCCACTGAACTACCAGCTGCCCCCTCATGCAACTTTTTAAATTAAGTTACCAAATAGAAAATTTAAAAAATACAAACATCTCATAGCTTATGGACTAATAAGAAGACTTATATGACTAACTACTATACAGTATAACAAGTATTTTAAAAAAATACACTTTTTGAGGAATTTTATGTTTACAACAAATTGAGGGAAATGTATGAGAGGTTACAAATACTTCCTCAACATCCACCCCATTTCCTCTATTATTAATATCTTGCATTAATGTGGTACGTTTGTTAGTATTGATGAGATTATTATTAACTTGCATTAATGCGGTACATTTGTTAGTATTGGTGAGATTATTATTAACTAAAGTCCATAGTTTCCATTAGGTTTCACTCTTTACACTGTATATTCTGTGGGTTTTGACAAATGTATAATGACATGTATCCACCATGACAGTATCATACAAAATAGTTTCTCTTGTTATATGTTCTTATGTGCCAGTTAATAAGTTTGACTTCCCTATGACCACTCATTTTTGTCCCTGACACACCCCTTTGGTGACCGCTTGTACAAACACTGAGACATCAGTTTTCTTAGCTCCACTGAGCAGGGAGTCTGTTTGCCCCCAAAGAAGTGCATTTCATTCATCTTGACTTGAGATAAGAAAGACCAGGGCCCAAGGGTTGGTGATGAAAGGAGGACATTTGCAATTTAATTCTGTTTGACTTACAAGAAGCCTCCTGAAATATCAGCCTGCCATGCATCTTGTCTAGTTAAGAAGTATTCTTGTACCTTCTTTTCTTTTCTTTTTTTTTTTTAAATATTTTATTTTTATCTATTTATTTGACAGAGAGAGAGATCACAAGTAGGCAGAGAGGCAGGCAGAGAGAGAGGAGGAAGGAGGCTCCCTGCTGAGCAGAGAGCCCGATGCGGGGCTCGATCCCAGGACCCTGAGATCATGACCTGAGCCGAAGGCAGAGGCTTAACCCACTGAGCCACCCAGGCGCCCCTCTTGTACCTTCTTTTCATTTGCCACATCTATCACCTCCCTCACTTCTGCACCGTTTAGGATCATCACAGGATTCATAGTAGCACCTACCCTATGTGTGAAACTACAAATGGTCTGTTAAATATCAGTGGAGAATTCTATTTTGGAAGGCTTACAGCTTATTTAGCAAAAACAGGTATACTGACCTATGCCTATTTTTTTAAAGGTCCGTGAATTTTTGCTGAACCACAATTCTCCACTTAGTATACAGGGTCAGTCTTCCCATATCATCATAGGTATCACATTGCTTTGGGATTATTTGTCTACATCTTTCCCCCCTCCTAGACCACAAGTTATATAATGGAAAGAAACTCTTGTCTCTATTTATCCTTGGGTCCCTCAGTAATTTGATCATGGCCTACTGCATTATGATAGAGTCTCAATTTTTTAATGTATTTAAAACAAAAATAAAAACAAATATAAAACAAGATATGGGGAGAATAAATACTAGAAAATCAACATTCTGTAATGCTTGGGGGAAATGGTTTGGAAAAATTTCTGACTTTACTACCCAATCTTTAATTGTAATGAATCTGTAATGGCACAGAGAAGATGAAGCAAAAGGTATGCTTATGCCTTGTAATATCATGACACAAAACCTTGATCAGACTATTATATATGCCTCAATTTCAGCCCCTTTCTGTCCTTAAAGAACTCCTCTAAATGCTAAATCCTCTAAATGTTAAATAACAGGATAAAGACACTGATGACAGTAAGCATAATTTTCCATTCCCCCCCGCCCCCATTGAGGAGATCCATTCTAGTGGCTGATAAAGGAGATTTCAGGCTCCACTCAAAGGGCTTGAAATCTACCCAGAGGTTCATGGCTCCCTAGAGCATCAATGGTAAAGACTTCCTGTTTACCTTTGGGCCTTCTCTGAAAAGCTCTTCCTGTTACCTTCCTATGTCTGGACCAGGTGCCCCTATTAGGGCTCCATTAGCATGTTGCAGCCTCTCTCATTTTCCTCTCATATTGGATTGTAATTGCCTGGATACTTGCCCATTTTCTCCACCAGGCTTTAGGCTACATTATGAAAAGAAGCCTGTTATCCTTGCTTAGTTTTTCATTGCTTTTGCCTGGCTCAACGTCTGGAACATAATATGGAAGAGAGGAAGGGAGGGACAGAGGGATGGAGAAAGTGAGGAGAAAAAAAAAAAAAAAAGGAAGGCAAGGCTTGTATCTAGATAAACTTTATCTAATAAGTGCTGGTACCTTAAGGTTTAAGTGTTTCTCCTAGAATCTTGACTCATAAAAGGGCCCCAAACTTTTCAAGAAAGACAAAATCCCTACTTAGCAAGGGAAACTAGGTGGCCCACAGCTCCTTTGGAACCATCTTTGACACTATGATTAGCCTTGATTTTTACCTTCCCACCTGTCTGACTTACATTGGTTGACAGTGGATTAACTGACCTCCTGCTATAATTTACTGCTGTGTTCCATGGGATACCTAGTCACTACAACCAGATATGGAAGTGTTCCTAGCACTTAAAACAATGTGATCCTGTGTTTGTATGTACTCTTACCTTTTTCTTGGTTGATTCCAGACCATATTTGGTTTTATGTCTTTTCTACCATGAGATGACTTTAACTCACTTATGTCTTGTGGGCATTGCTCTCTATACTAGGAATACTCTCTCCTTTCACTTACTACGTATTTCCCAATTTTATACCTATCATTCATGTGTCTTATTGCTCATATTAACTGAGGCAGGGATCATGCCATATATTGCTTTATTATACCTCTTAATAAGTAGCAATATTATGTGAAATATAATAAGTATTCAACATTTTTTAAAATGATGAAATGCATAATAGATAAGGGGAATTTTCTTATCACTAATAGAAATTTTTCTTTCTAATTCAATTCATATGCACTTTTTCCAAACTTCTAAGATCCTGGGATTTATTAAGATTCTATGAATTTAAGAAATTCAAGAAATAGGAAAAACCAGTGGTTACATGTGTAAGTATGTCATCTGTGTTTCCGTTGGGTCAAAAAAAGCACAAAGTACTTTTTTTTTATGTTGGACACTGAACTCTGGAGTTAAAAGATGACATCACAAACCATGTCCTCTCCTTCTCTGTCACCACCCAGACAGACCTACTAGACTCACCCTCATGGATGTCCCACATGGCAGTGAGCTGCAGAAAGGTCAGAAACAAAAAAAACTCCCATATTTGAAAGATTTAAAGGCAAGTCATCAGGAGTTGGACTGGAGCCCCAAACCATACAGGCTGTAAGGTCAGAGCTTAACTGTTTTTCCATTTTATTGCTCAAGGACAAGAGAATTTGATACACGAGACTCCAGCCCTGTAAACTGTCTACTGAGGTAGCCATTTCATCACGTATGGTTGCGGGTTGAGTACTGACCACACAATTTAAATCGACAGTAGCAGGGCCCTAGTGGGGATGTGAGAAGCAGTGTCACACACAACATTCTTTTCCTAATTATTGGGACCTGGACAGGTGGCAGGAAGGGAATGAGGGGTGAGGTGGGGGAGGGGGCGCGGGGAGGCACAGTGACATTTCCCATCTCAGGAGTACAAGATTCATTACCTCTGATGAAAAGTCACCAGGCTGCGGTGAGTCCTGACATACTCCGTGACAGGAGAAAGTGACATGGCCGTTTGACATTCAGGGCTAGAAGGTTGCCGGTCTGTAATCACTAGTTAAAATTGAATCTTGTACATTGCACCCTGCCAGCACAGCTCAACTCTTGATAATTATTTGGATGCTACTGTATTTGGATTTTATTTCCCCAGCAGAGAGGGGAAGTTGGATTTATAGTTTACTGCTGGGTTAAGATTGGAACAGGCTAGATCTTTTTTATGGTTAATATGGCAGAGCCAAATAAATCTAGAGATGTTTTTTGTCCCCATTTTAATTCTAAACCACTTGGGGTTGGGGGTGGGGAGCCACAAAAGGAATCAGAGGGTGCATCTTCTAATTTTCCTCTAACAAGCTACAATTCTGTCTGCTAATGTTTTCCTTTTTTTTTTTTTTTCCATTTCACTTCATGATGCTTTAAACCAGCCATCTGGACACAGACAGGGTTGGGGCATACTATTTTGCAACAGTGATAGCCTGAGCTTCCTCATGGATGAGGACACATAGATGGTCAATGCCACTTAATAACCACTTCTTCTTTACCTGGGGGTCAGGAAAAGGACAAGAGAAATGTTTAACCATGGGTCATTTTAGCATAATTATAGAGTAGCCTTTAACTGTTGATTTGCACATACGCATGCTGTGATTCCAATCAGAATATTCTTTCCCCTCACTCCTACCCCAAGGCACAGAAGCATCTAGTTGTTGCAGGAGCACAGACTGTATATTTACCCCATTAAGTGCAGAAGGATCCCCTATGTCTGGCTTAACACACTCAACGTAACATTTTGAGGAGTCGCAAACCAAATGTACATAGAAGGGTGAAATGATCACCAGGGATAACTTTATACACCGAATAAGTATTGCCTGTTTAAGTATTGCCCATAAGACTGCGCTAGGATTTAGCTAGGCCCCAGGGAAGCAGGTGCAGTGGCCCAATCAGTTTATCTTACCACACTAATCTCCCTCAATGTCTAAAAGTCCATTATTAGAAAATCATCAATATAAATGAAAACATTTTATTTCCAAGGGTTCCAAATAATAAGTCACCATTATTTCTTGGAGAAAAGAATATATGTTCTCAAACCCAACCAAAGATATAAAACATGGAAATTTTGTTGGAAAAGGCCAATGAGGTCTGGTCCAAGAGGCCTCAAGGATTGGCCTTATTGTTCTGCAGCATTCACGCTGGACCTGGGGTGGACTCTCAGCCTTGTTGGTGCTGAAACCTAGTTTCTGTTAGTTGATTGTAGTCGCATCACCTACAGAGACATACTGTCACTTGTATATACACTAAGTTTGTGGGATTATTTTACTGGACCCGAGTGCGGATTTATGTAATTCGCAGTGAGAAATAATAATACAATTGGATTTAAAACAGGCAGAGATCACATGGCTAGTGCAGATGTTATAGGTAAACCAGCAAAATTCTAAACCAAATCTTGTGCTCATGATCAAGTAATCACCAGGGAAGTAAAGCTGAATTCAACTCTTCACCCTCTTACTGACAAGAGTGAGTATAGCCAAGACTGTCTTCACCAAATCCAGGACTGCCTTAAGGAGCTGAGATATCCAGCATCCTTAGAGTAAAGCTCTTTTTTTCTTGAGTGGTGCTGGGATGGGCACAGCCAACTATTGCTTCTTTTCTTTCCCTTTGTTCAGTCTTCAATGGTAAACACTACCCTCTCCATCTACCTTCCCTTCATAAGAGACAGATCCTGTTGCTCTCAGACCTTGGCTTTCTGAAGACAGTTTCTTGTTTTTCGGTTTCAAATCACTTTTAGACATAAACAACTTCATGTGAGTAAATTCATTATTTGCTTTCATCCCGCTAGAAAATATACTGATAGAACGGGGCACCTTAACAAAAGGGAGTTTTATCCAAAGTGGGAATTTCTAAACAGGAAAAAGTCTAGGAAAGTGAGTGAGTTTTGAGAAACTTGGCAGTAAAGTAACAGAATGAGAATACATGGAGGAAGGACATGAGCAACTAAAGGAACCAAAAACCAAAAAACAAACAAACAAAAAAAAGGGACGAAGAAGAAAAAGAAAAAAACAATCCAGATATAGTGAGAGGGCTGAAGTTACGCATACAACCTCATATTGGAGAGAGTGATGGGTCACTTGAAACCTGTGGTTGCTGAAATGATCTTATCAGTAATGAAATGGAGGTATCCCGGTTGGTTAGATGGGGTGTGGTTAAAGGATTCAACTAACTTTTTAGTAATATCGTACTTCAACTAATCCTAATTGTATACTGAATTAAGGATAGTTTCCCTTTCCCTCTGGGCCTCAATCGACTTTACCTCAGAAAGATAATCTCTATTATTCTTTGTCTAGGCCACAAGGCAAAAAAGTAAGCTGTAGTTATTAAGGGTTTTCATCAACAGTATTGCTCATGGCAAACTCAAGGGCAGGCTTCATGTTCTGGTGGTTGGGAAGGGACCTCCTCCTTTTTTCTCCCAAATGAAATCCCACATATCATGTGTGGTTCATGTCAGGGCCCCTCTTCCATGAAGTCTGCCCTGATTAACCAGAGAGTTAATCTTTCCTTCTCTAAATTTCTGTGGAGTTTGTCCTTGTTTAAGTGTATTACCTGTGCTTGATTTTAAAGTTTTTTCTGTGTTTTCTATTTATACATCTTGCTTGAATGAGCAATTATAGCCTGGAGGTAAGACGTTTCAGAAACCTAAACTTAGTCTTTTAACCTCCTAGAAACTCAATTTTCTTATCTATTAAGATGAAAAAAATGGGACTATGGCTCTCAAAGGTCAGTTCCAGTTCTATTATCCTGTGAAACTATGTTGTGCTTCTCTTGTCCTTCCCCCTGAAGGGAAATACATTGTTCTTTGTTTAGTTTGCACAACCCTCTGTTCAGTCCAGTTTAAACAGACCACCAGAAGAGCAATGCTGAGTACTAGACTCCAGGTACACCACAGGCGTGTACAAATATCGGCCCTCCAAATGCAGCACTGCCAGCAAGCACTCAAGACGGTACGGTCATCTCATGAAGCGGCTCTGCAGGTTTTGCAGCTAAAACACAAGAACTCTACATTTTGTGAATCAAATTGTATTTTTTTAATGTTTTCATTTTAAAATGTTGTATGGCCAGACTTTTCCAGCCTCATCCTGTTTATGTATGTTTCTAAGAAGATGAAGCTCTCTGGAGCTTTCTACTACTCGTACAGCTCCCAGTTGTGAGCTTTTCCCACAGCTCTTGATGCAATTAGCATCCTGGAATATTGAACAGAAGTAATTTTATCATGCAATCAAGAATACTTCAGCTAAAGCTAGATGTTAGTTATTGCTGAATTCTGAAAGAAAGGAAGAATATGAGAAGTAACATCGCTTGCAGGTAAAAAGAACTTAAACCTGCAAACACCCAGGAATAAGTGGCTTATATTTTGATATTATTATTATTATTATTATTATTTTAACATGCATGCCAGTGTTCTTTAGAAGAATATTGATTACATTCATTGGCATACACAATTGGGGATAAAATCATCAATATCCCATTGAACAGGGAGTTAAAGAGAGAATTTGTGGAGCCTCAGGTGAAAGCCTAGAGATTGGACCAGTGGATTCAGATAGATTTTCTTTACTTTCCTCAGAATCTGTATGTCACCCAAGAAGGAAGATTTTTGTTTCCCAGCAGGGTTGGAGCTTATTACTCCTTTTAGGAATGCAAGGAACTAAGTCTCTTTTTTTCCCCCAAATGTTCCCTGGCAATGCCATCTGATAATTTAGCAGCAAATACTTTCCCTTCACCTTCCTGAGGGCTGTTAATTCAAATGCAGAGGGAAATGTGGGTTTGCCTTTTGTGCTACTCTCTTAATCAAAGTGATTTTCTGAAATGCAACTGTAGAAAATAGACTCTTTTATTTTAGGATCAGCAACAGTTTTTACAATGTTAGGCAAACCTGAGCCCCTCCTTAAAATGTCAGGAAACAAAAACCATCCCCACCTGAAAGGCCTCTTCACTTGTCTTGAAAGGATTTTTTCGGCTGTTTCCCTTAAGCTGCTTTCTCCTTCTGTGCAACTTCCCAATCCCATTCACAAACTGTTGCCATGGTAAATAATTATATCACAGATGAATTGTGTACACTTCCTTTTCATAGCTGGAAGAGAAATTGTAGAAGAAAGGGGAAAAAATCAAAATCCTTTAAAATTACAGGGGAGATAGCTGAGGAAAGATTGCCTTCTCGTTAACATAATTAGCTCCATGAATTATAAATTGGTATTAGAACTTGCTCTTCATGACAAAAGGAGTAATTATATTTACTCATGTAAAATTAAACAATACCAAAAAAATTAATGGAACTCACCAGAAGCTCTCTTGACATTATCATAAAATTCAGAGATCTGAATATCCCACAATCTGAAGTGATTTAAGCAGCATAAACTTTAATGCTGCTTAAATTTGCTGTGTAGAAATATATTTCCTGGCTAGTTTATAATTGAACTCCCATGTTCAAACAAACAAATATGTGCAACATACATATACACACAAAATTAGACACACACATGTGCATATACATATATGTGTATACATATACATGTATACATATACATATACGTGTGTGTGTGTGTGTGTGTGTGTGTGTGTGTGTGTGTGATTTTGTGTGTATATATTATATGGACTGATTTACAGAAAGGCCAGATTTTCTGTATCCAAGTGGGATGAGGAAGTACTTTCCACAGAAGGATATGTTTTTTAAATTGACTCTCCTAAAGTCAAAGCTTCCAGAATACAGGGTAAACTCTTTATTTAAACAGTTCTCAAATGTATCTGAAAGTGTGGTTGATGTGAGAAAAGGTTGATAGGTCTAACTAGCTTTGCAGACTCCTAAAGATCCCCTGTTGGGAGAATGGCAGTGTGGCGGGATGGCAATGTGGTGATATCTCTGCATTTCTGATCCAGGCACCCAAAGGCCTGTGATTACCAGAATTTCACACCAGTATATGCCTGGCCCAGGTCTAGGAAGAGAGAACAAGTAGAGAGGAACCACACTTTGCACCCAGTGCTATATGAGCCATTATGGATATTCAGATGCAATCTTGGTCCCTTATAAGATTGTGGAGTATTATTTTCTATTATTCACATCCTTTTTAAAAAATTTTCAAAGGAAGTAGGGGAATTCTAGGTTTTCTAACTAACAGAACCAAATTATCCCTTAGAATTTTTTACTCTGTTGATTGCTCTTATCTTTTATTATGGTTTAATATAAATGTTGTACTGCCTACAAACCCTGTCTCTCACCATACTCTGATACAGTGGACTATAGAGTTCTGCTGTGTGCTGGGTACAGGTTTAATGAAGTCAGTCACATTTTACCCAGAAACCATTTTTCATTGGACCTGACAACCATCCAGTATGCTATGAAAGCTCTCGAAGTACCTATTCACTTCTAACTGCCGTACCTGTGTAACTGCTTATACTGCTCACTCCTATAAGGTAAACACCGGAGCCCTTTTAAAATAGATGACTTAATCTAGATTGGATTCCTCATAAAGCTGTTGATTCAACTGTATGAAACAAAGTGAAGAAGATACTTGTATCCTAGGTAGAAGAGCTGGGATGAATATAGGCATCTTTGGAAAAAACCCGAGTTGATATATTCATTCAGCCCATTGAGTTCTTTTGGGGAGTTCTACATGTGCAACTGGATGCTGCACCATAGGAATGGGAGAATAGCAAATAAAATTGAAAGATGTTTCTTATACTTCCAGAATTTATGAATCCTAGAAACCCAGCCTTTAATTTGGAATAATATGTAGCCAAAATGATGATTATTTACAATGAACCCATAAGAATATGACACAATTATTAAATCATACATTAAATTAAAAAGTAAGTTATAAAATTGCTATTCTAACGTTCCTGATATGAACATATGGAATAACAATCTGTCACTGCTTTTCCTCCTGTCCATCCTTTGTAGCCTGGGACCTTCTACAGCCTAGATTAATTCACGTTACTATTGGAAGTTTCTTCTAGTCTGTCCCTCACTTTGTATCCAAGAATGTTAATGTAGGCCAGTCAATACAACAACCTGAGTGAGGGAGCCTATACCTAAGGGAAGAACCAGCATCTTCTATTTCAAGATACTACTCAGAGTCTCATTAAGAAATAGATGGTGCACTCAAGTGGAGTAATCAAGGAGAAATTAGTAAGGAGACTGTTTAGAAAAATACAGGCAGGATTAAGAGAAACCAATAAAGAATGATGCTGTCTTCCAAGGCTAGTGACAGCGAAGAGTCTTCACCACCCCTGAAAGGTAAAGAGGAGTAAGTAGAAAGGGGAACCATAGGGGAGGAATATCAATCAGAAATTGTGGCCTTTGGTGGAGGCACACAACTAACCTGTTCACAATTAACCATCTTGGCTAGATAAGAGCAAGAAGAAAGAATATCCCAATTCAACATTCCTGTCCTTTAGTCTTCTACAGGTGCTCTCCATTGGCCAAACCCGATAGGAAGCCAGAAGAAGATATACTTTAGTTTATGAAGATTGGTCTCTTGGGGCATAAAGCATGATGGAAAAGGGTGAGGGGTAGGTCTAGAGAGACAAGTAAGAAATAACCAACACAACTCTGAGTAACTGAGACCATGAAACAACTTTAGAAAGATTAACAAATTTTTCACTCTAGGAATTTATATATTTCCAAATGACAAATTTTGTCATTCAATTTAAAAATTATGTTGAAAATACAGTATGAATCTTTACTGTGAACCATCTCTTTGATTTCACTTTGAAGTTAAATGCATTTTTGAACCATATGAATCATTTAGTTTAGTCAAATAAATTTTGACCAGTTTTTTGAGATCGGAGTTGCCTCACTAATAAAGCATTTGAATAGTTTTGTTATATGGATATATGAATGAGAGAATGAATGGTGGAATTCCCTAGGAAAATTCTCAATCATTGGTGACATCTTTGACTAGATTTTCCTGGTTTTTTTTGTTTGTTTGTTTGTTTTTTGTTGTTGCTGTTGTTGTTCATGATCTTACTTTCTCCACCACTTTCAACATCTAAGGAGACCAGTCTTGTTTTTCTCTCAAAAAAATGTGTGTTGAAGCTCATGTTAAGTTTTACATTAAGGCTATTGGGTAGAAAAAATATTTTCTGATGATGTGGTGTAGCTGATTTTTATTTAGAATTACAATGTGCCTTGGTAACTCATTAAATATATGTGCCATGGTCATTTATTACAAAGAAAATTGATACTCCTTTTTTTTTTCAGTCTAACAGATTGATATTAAATGTGTAATAGCAGAAACTTTTTTGTAGATCATATTAAGTTTTGTTTTTGTAAAAATCGCTCCTTCTGCATTTGTTTCCTAATACTATTTATCTAATATATTCTCTAAATCTCTCTCTTTTGGCATATAGTTCTGATTTTATTGGTACCACATAATCATATAAAGATTTTTAATGATGAAAATTACTTTTGTCACAGAAACCAATGTCTTCTTAATGCTGTAGATATCAAGGGCCACTAGAGATGAGGAACTAAAGATAACAAATAAAATGAGAAACCATAATTTATTTTTAGGTAGTATGTATGGTGAAAGTCTACACAGACAAAACCAGGTCAAACCAGAGACAGAAAAGGGTGGCATCTATGCTGTCACATATGATGTGACATGAAAGCCACCACAACCAGATAGCAGCTCTGCTTGTACTCTAAATCTTATTGCACTTTGAGCACCTTGCTCATTCTGGTGCTATCACCCTCCCAGTCCCAATAGATCAGAGTCAATCATGACTTCTGAGTGTGTCCCCAATATTGAAACTGTTAGTTCAATACATTCTTTTCCAGTGGAAATTACCTTTGAAAATTGTACATTATTACTCTGTAAATAAGTTAAATGAATGTGCTTTCCTTTCTGTTATGGTTACCTTAAAAACATAGTATATGCTTTGATTTGGAAATGTAGATAAATGTGAAACTTTACTCAGTGCTTACTCATGCTCAACTGATGGCTATCAAGCAAGGAGATTTGAAGTGATAAAATACAATTTTATAATAATAATAATCACTAAATCTTTCATAATTATTGCCAATACTATGATTAACAATTAGTGGACATTACTTAATTTGATTCTTTAAAAAACTCTAAGGGGCATTATTACTCTAATTTTACAGCTAAGGAAAATGAGGTTCATAGGATCCTGAAAGTTACCCAAGATCACCTAGCTAGTACCCAGTATATATTCTATAGTCATAATGTTGTCCATTGTTAAAGGCATAATTTTCACAATAGTTTTATGAAAGAAGTATCACATTAATGAATAAACTAAATTCAGCAAAGATAATCACGTAGATGCCAAAGTTACAGCTGAGAATTGAATCCAAGCCTGCCAGGCTCTTGAGTTAAGTCATGCTTTCTCCCACCCCCAACCAAATGTCTGCCTAATAAATTCATGAATTTAACAGTTCATTATCTGCCTAATTCCTCAATGAAAACTTCAAGAGTATTGGACAATATACTTTCTAGGTTCAGATCCTGCTTCTTTACAACTTTCAGGTAGTTCCCAATTTGGGCAGTAAAAGTAAGCATTCCATGTGCATTTAATCCAACTGAAGATCAAAGGAGGAAGCTCAGCTGTTTCAGAGTCCCGTGTGTCTTGAAATAGTGGAGATCATCAGTAGTTATAGGGCAAAAATGGAGTAAAAATCAGATCATGCTATAAATAAGCAAACAATGGGAGAGCAACATTTGAAATAATAGCCACATTCACATCGCAGCTCTCCATCAGCTGGGTGCTGAGAAACTACCTCAGTAACAAATGTCGCTGGAAGTCTGAATGGCATTCAGAATGGCTTCTTGCCTGCTGGCTGAAATCCTCATCAGGGCAGGCTCCAAGAAGAAGTTATTTCACCTAACGCCTGTCGACTTCTATTAGATCACCCTGGGCATTAATTTCAATTTTCATGTTTCTGCACCATAAAAAAAAAAGGAAGAAAAAAAACTTCATATGTGCCAAAGCTTAGCTGCCAACTGTTGGGAAAAAAATTTGATTTCTATTGAATACTGCACTTTGGAATGAAAGAAAACATTGTCTAAATGAAGCTGAGGCTCTCAGTCACCTATGCCTATATTACTGTGAAATCAATTATGTGAGCTCTTTCGAAAGTTACTGATTGTAGCAAATTGAATGGCCTTCATTTCAGCATAATTTGGAGAGGTTGATGTAATCAGAGACCTTACACCACAGTGAGATACAAGATTCGTGATATTCAGATGGGAAAAAAGCTACAGTGGTTAAGCTTGTTCCGTACCTTCCGCTTACCGGCTGTAACGCTTTCATAAGTACAAATGAAATTGTTTTGATGAAGGCAGTGATGGTTTTGAAGGGATGTGTGAGGGGGTAAGGGAGTGGAAATAAGGTTGCTGGAAATCGCACTATTGTCCTCATATGCAAGGAGGCTGCAAAATCTAATCCTAGGCCTAATTGGCTGCAAATGAAACACTTTAATATCATATCTTGAGTTATGCCCCAGAGCTGAGGTTCAAGCTTAGATGTGAGCAGAGGTGAAATGCTTGATTTTTCTTGCTGTGAATGTTTGTTCCACTTCACTCTTTTGGAAGTCTAGAGGCCCAAATAATTGCTCTTGAAATTATAAATTGATTATCTCCAACCCCAGGATGATTTTTGTCTTGAGAAAAATTCCTGGCAGGTTTGGTTGCATTACATTTGCCAAAATGAAAAGTATTATATGCATTTATAAATGGGAAACAGCATATTTGCAATCAAGTGTTTCTGCTTTGTAATAGGTCAATTGGAATTACCCAGTGTTGGGACAGTATGATTTGTTCCGAATTAACAGCAAAGGGACTATATCCCATTGAGAGTTTGTGAGTTATATGTGAGCACGTTACTTGGCCTTTGGATGAACAAGATGCTAAACAATAATGTACTTCTTGCAAGATGCTTGGGATGACATCTAGCTTTGAGAATCACTGTGGCTTTGATTTAGATGGACAGGCAACAGGGCTCTTTGTATAAAGAAATCTGCATTTGTTTTTTCTTCACTTATTTCAAAAATCTCAGTTCAAGAACAAAAACTTGGTGACTGTTTTCTCTGAATGCTGAAGATAGCTCCCTTATTTGGAATTAACTCTTAGTTGTTGAGAGACCTTGATGCAGTGAGAAGAAAAGGACCTGGGTTCAGTCTTAAATCCTTGCCTTGAATCTATGGTTTACCTGACTGACTAAACTTCAGTATCTTCCTGTTATATAGGATCTACTTTGTAGTTTAATTGAAGGATTCAATTGCAAAATACAGGTATGTTAGTGGACAGGTAATAAGGATGACGAAATATCAGTTATAATATCCACTCAACCAGATTGTAAGACCCGAAAAACAATGGTCACACTCTTGTCTTTGCATAGAATTAACAGCTAATACATATTAGATGTTCAGTTATTTCTTGCTTGATACAACATATTTTAGATAGAAAACTGATTAGATGTCAAAAGCTCTTAGTTTAATACCAACCTAACAGTGCACTCTTGGGAAAGACATTTATTTTTCTGGGTCTATCAAATCTAATATATACACAAAAAAGTATACTTAAAAGCACTTATAAGACTTGTTTAAAACTAAATGGTGAAATACAAAAATTTATAAAGTGAAATGCAATGATATTTTAATGTCAATGTGTGTATATATGGATTTATATATTAATACAAGTATGTATATCATATTTTTGGATGCCCATCATCAGCTGGAGCTTCCATGTATGGTCTAACACACACACACACACACACACACACACACACACACATTCTCTCTCTCTTTCTCCACATGAAAAGTTTCTATACTTTTAAGCTACTTGATCAAGATATCTCTATAATAGTCTATCCTAATTTAAAAATGTAATACAATGTATTTTATTGAGGAAAACATTAATCATCAGCTAAGGAAACAATGGAAATTAAAGATGAGTGAAAAGTTAAGACACCAAGAAGGAAATAAAGGAAATTTATTCAGGATTTAGGGTTAGCAAATGACTTTTTCGCATAGAAGTACTACTAAGGAGGCAGAAGATCTCAAGGCTTTCTCTCTTGATCCACAGACAGACATTCATGCTGGTAAGTACCAACCCCTAGGGCAGTTAGCCTCTAGCCCCAGGGAAGTTAGGTTGGACTTATTTAGATTTAGTTAGAGTCAGTATGTATTAGGTATTAGTCTGTGTTCTACAAGAAACAGAGCCAATAAAAATCACGAGAGATATCTGTCTATATCTGTATCTACATCTAGTGAGAGAGAGAAAAAGATGGAGAGATAGAGTTTTATTATAAGAAATTGGACGACACAATTGTGGAGGTTAGAAAGTTCCAAGATCTGCATTTGGCATGATATAGACTCAGGAGAGCTGATAGTGTAATTTCAGTCCAAATCCAAAGGCCTGAGAATCAGGAAAGCCAATGATATAAGTTCCAGTCCAAATTCAAAGGCAGGAGAAGACCAGTATCTCAGCTTAAAGACAAATCACACAGAGAGAGAATTCTTTCTTACTCAGCCTTTTTTTCCTATTCAGGCCTTCCACAGATTGAATGAGCCCCATCTTGGGAGATGGCAATCTGCTTTATTCAGTCTGCTGATTTAAGTGTTAATTTCATCCCAAAACCTTATAGTAAGAACAAACTCCTGCCTCATCTATGATGGAAGTGTCCAGTGTCATCCATTTGCTATCAGAGAGCTGGCTGATTACCTCAAGTAATGATGCTATATTGGAGACACAATGTTAGTTTCTGATACAAGCAAATTGGGCACTCAGAAGTGGTTATACCCAGGTTGATTTTGGTGAATGGAAGTCTGTGTTGTTGAGTCCACACATAATATCCATCCCTGTCACCATGGCCTCTTTTTTGAGCCTATTGGGTAATGGCAAAAGTGGCTGGGGAGAGGCTGACTGATGTCCACAGAATGGGTCATCCTAGTCACTTCATTATTAAAATCCTCTTCTTTGGGGAGCATCTACATTTTCAAATATCTTCATTTTTTTGTTGTTGTTGCCTATTCAGAGATGTCTCTTCGTATACCTCTTCTCCAAATTTCCTTGTCACTGATTTTCTAATCCTATTCCTTCCAAGACCCACTGGTCACAGCTCATAAATCAGTATACAGTTAAATAGCTGGTCATTTCTCCTTTCAAGTAAACAACCAGGTCCGCTGCTCAAAGTTCTGCCCACTGGGAAGATTTCTCTTCACCACTATCCTCTAGGGATACCCACGGCCTAGTCAAGTTGACATATAAAATTAACCACCACACAGCTTTCCTCTGCAGAAGGAAAAATGATATTACCACAGAGCTGGAACTCCATGCTCTCAGCACTCCCTCAATTATTGTCATGTATACATGGGTTGAAATAAATGCTAATAGCATTTTTAAGAGAAAAAATTTAAACAAAAACCAGAAATATTAATAAAACAACATTATAGGAGAGATTTTTAACTACTTCAAGATAAAATTATTTTAAAAATTAAATCCAATAATATGCACATTTTTACATAGTGTGTACTAACTATACCTACCCTTTCTCTTTACTGTAATGGGTTTTAGTGGATTCCTATATTTTTTAGCGTATATACTGAGAAATTAAACACACACATATGCATAATTTCAGTCCATCAGTTCTATCATTCAATCAAATATTTACTGAAACAAGTGAAAAAGCATAAGATGTAACTTTTGCTTGAGATTATTTCATAATCATCTAGGGGAGAAAATCAAAGACAAATAGTGGAGAAAAATTCAACTCTGTTTAATCCACTGCTAAAATTTGTGGAAGAAAGAATAAGTGTCATAAAGAGGAGAGTCAGATAGGATGTGGAATATTTAACAAAGGAGAGATTAGGGCATGAAATGAACCTTGAGGGATACCTGGAAGAGGTAAGAAGGCAGGAAAACATCCTTGACATGGATGAAACACACATTTAGACTGGATCATGAAAGTGGGCATAGTTTATATTAATGCTATTTTAGGATTTTGTCAGAAGCAACTTATGTCTTGGATAAAAAATACAGTTTAGGGGCGCATGGGTGGCTCAGTGGGTTAAAGCCTCTGCCTTCGGCTCAGGTCATGGTCCCAGGGTCCTGGGATCGAGCCTGCACCAGGCTCTCTGCTCCGCAGGGAGCCTGCTTCCTCCCCTCTCTCTCTCTGCCTCTCTGCCTACTTGTGATCTCTCTCTCTGTGTCAAATAAATAAAATCTTACACACACACACAGTTTAACTGTATTCTAGCTCTTTAATCTTCTTTGTCTGAACATCTTTCTTAGCACAAACAGTTCATCGGATAGTCTAGTACATAAAATGTCTAAGCGTATTTCTTCATGTAAATCCAAGAGTTGCCATTCTGCTTTTCTCTCTCTTACTTCATATAAGCAGTGTTGTTATGACCATTCTTTTTGAAAATATTTTGGCTACATTTATTTCATCCCATAATACCACAGTCAGTATTTGTGTTCACTCAAAAATAAGTGCTATCCAACTTATCCAAATAAATTTATTTCACATTAAAAACCATCAACATGTCCTGCTTCATATGAGTCATGTGATAGCCTCTACCAGTCCAGTAATGAGACTTCACCCCTGAACTGTCAGGGCTTTTTCCTAATACAATATTGAAAAGATCAGAGAAAGAACCTAAAATAATTGGAGAAATATTATTTCTAAAACTAATATTAAAAAAAAAATCAGAACTCTTCAGTAATAGAATAAATCACCTCATGAGTGCCCTGTTAGTGAAGACATTCAAAGAGAGATGGGGTGACCTATTTGTTCTTTTCATACTGCTGGAAAAGAAATTTGTGATTTAGACCAGGGTTTGGACACTTTTTAAGATTCCAGTTCTCAGCCATTCTGCCCTAGCCTTTCACTACTCCCACTGACTTTCAGTTTCCTCATCTTAAGATTGATATAATCAAACCAATCTCATTCTTTTGCCATGAGGATTAAATTACATACTCTCTTTACAGTACTTAGTTCAGCATCTGAAATTCATTGTAATCCCCACCCCACATGTCACCCATTGTTACTAGCTTCACTAGGAAAGATAATCACTCCCAAATGCCAAGATACAGTTAAATGCTAACACCTCCAAGATCCTTTTCCTGATTCCCCTAGTTCAAAGTTTTGCTTCCTAAATATAATGCATAGTTATTTGTACCACTCTGTTAATATTTATCACTATCTAAACATGTATTTAATTTCCTCTGCTTCATTGCCAACTTCTTGAGAACAGGGACCACAGTGCAATTCATCTGTGTATCCTCAGGAAATGAATAGGGTAATAACAATAATGCACAGTTATTGAGGACTGATATGTGTCAAGTATTCTCTCTTTGGCTCTCTTACTCTTCTCAGTGATCCTATGTCAAAGGTAGTAGTATTACTACCAGTGTGTAGGAAAATAAAAACAGGAAGCCCTTAGTTTCAGCAGGTTCAGCAACTGGCTGAAATCACATAGCTAGCTGAGAACTTGAGCTAGGTTTTGAAACAAGATTGTCTAATTCCAGAACTCATCTTTTAACCTTTGTTTTTAAATGTAGTGGTCTTGACCTGAATCTAGCCTTTGGCAGTGGTGATTCATTTTACTATTTCTGTCATAATAAACCTGTTTATCTTAACTAGGAGATGGAGAGAGTTCTAGCTGGAAGTTAGCATAGCATTTTCACATTGGGGGGTTACTAACAAAAGATCTAGCTCAAACAAAGCAGTGTCAGCTGGGAAAGACTAGGTCCAGACATAAATGCTGTGGAGGCCTTGGTGGAGACAGGCTTTACTATAGGAGATAGGCAGGAAGGAAGATTGATCACAGTCAGAAGAGTTTCAGATACTGTGTCCAGACAAGCAGCCACTATCAGGCAAATCCTCCAGGGAGAAAGGGGAGTATCTTAACTGGCAGATGAAGCATGAACATGTCTCAGAAATAGAACCATATGCAGGAATCTGATAGAATAGTATTTGAAGTTCAGTTCTATGGCTGATCTATGGCTTTTTTCTCTCAGAGGAACTTCTTAGAGGAAGGTACATTTCTGGTCCTGGAGGAGCTGTATATCAAGACAGGGACAGAGGTTGAGAATATAAGGCAGGGATCTAGTAACCACAAAAGGAAAGAAGTTGCTGATTTCATCTCAGGATCAAGACAGACATCTTGTGTGCCAGAAAGTGGTATGAGGTCAGAGACAAACTAGAACCAATGTTGACATGAAGCTGAATTAATTGAACTGTAAACCCAAGCTTTGTAAACCCAAGCTTTTGGTAGAGCTGAAATTATGTTCAATATGTATATACCACTGTAGACTTTTGAGGAAAAATAACTGAATAGATCCTGATGGGCATATTTTGTAGCGAGAGCCAGATTGATTTATTGAATCCTTTTGAAATTAAAGCTATATTAAAATTCAATGTAAATATCTAAGGTAGTTTTCTGATAAGCCCATAACCAAGATTCTATCTTGACAGATAGAAAAAGACAGACAATACAGAATAATGACAGCATTTCTATTAGTATTTTGATTATAGCTTTGTTTTTCAAACTTTGACATTTCTCAAAGTTACCTAAAGAGCTTGTTAAAGCACAGGTTTCTGGCCCTACCTCCAGAGTTTCCAATTCGGTATATCTATGGTGAGGCCTGGTAATTTGCATTTCTAACAAGTTTCCATGTGACACTGATGATGTAGGTCAAAGATCACAACTTGAGAATCCCTGAATCAGTAAAACTTTTCTGAACTGTCACTAATAAGAACTGATGAAAACAAAACAAAACAAAAACCAGACATTAATATATGAGATTCCTTCATGGGACTTGAGAAGTCTAAAACTTTATTACTAGATTCATGAATTTTCAGATTCTGAAACTTTCTTATCCCTAACTAGGATACCTGCTGCACCTCCCAGTTTCAGTGGTGAAACTATACAGACAGGTCCTCAATGGTCTTTACTCCACTATTTTGTTTCCACCCACATGTTAACATGACATTATTAAATTATCTTGAAGTCAGTAACATTTCCTTCCAAACATCCCTGATTTTCTAATTATTCATCTGACTTAACCTAAAAATTTTGAATCATTAATTTGATATGAAGAAAAATACTGGCAAAAAAAATGGTTTTGAACAGAGATATGGAGGAGAGAAGTGAGGTATAATCACATTTCCGCAAGGATTAAGTGAGAACTCACAGCAATGGCAGAGTTGGAGAGCAGGTGTCCAGCATTAATCCACATAGCCTCATGACATTAATGGGAGTCCTGTGGCTTCATTCCCAAGCACCACTTTGAACATTCATCCCAAGATATGAATTAGTACAATGTAGTTCCTGCACTGCTGGGTCTTATTGCTTAATTAATGTGATCATAATGACAGCGGTGGACTCTAAATTTTCCATGTCACTTCATGTCCTATAAAGTTTCAATAAAGTAATGAGCTTCAATAGTAGATGAGTCATTTGCATGTGAGAGTTTAAGTGAGAAGCTTAGAGGCAGTGTCTATCATTAAAAAGAGGTTATGCAAAGATATTGGCTGAGAAAGACATATGATGTATACTAAGTTTTAGTATTGATGGATATGCATCTCAGAGCTAAATGCTGAGAATTGACTTATTTATTTGTACCATGTCTCTATTGAGGAGAAAAACAATGTGTTAACTTGTTATACTGTTGGCTATCAATTTTTCCTTTAAACAGGTGGTTATAACCTCTATGTATAAGATATTGCCTTAAACATTCTGGGTGTGGTAGAGTTGCAGGGTTGGGATAAGCAAAGGACGTATACCCTATCTTCCTAAATTACATACAGAAACAATCTCCTCCATGTTCCTAGATTTACTGTCCTTTTCCTGCCTTTATATCCTACATACCATCTGTAACATTTCATACTGTTGACTGTCTCTTCTCAAATTTTTCTTCTTGCTAGTCTGTAATGTTATTAAAATGTTTTAGTCCTCCATCTATAACCCTGACATTACTCTTATCCTTTGTTCCTCATTAATATGACACTTCAGTGTAAGGAACCTCCTGGGTTATGATCTTAACTTTCTTCTTTGCCTGTTCTTTATTGTTTCTTTGGTTATCTCATGTATTTGTACAACTTAAACTACCACTGCAAGCAGAACAGATTTTTAAAAAGGATATTGGAGGGACAAAGAATGAAATGTGTGGCTAAAATACACAGGATGTGTAATAATCCATCCCAACCCCATGTTATAGTTGAGCAAAACTGCCTCTGCTCTTGTGTTTAATAAGGTAACAACAGTGTTTAATGTAAGATAACAACTATCTCTACACTCATGCTTAATAAGGTAGCAACAAAATAAAAGTAATAAAAATAAATAATTGTACTCTTTTATATCCTGCACCATGCCCAGCCACATGTGAAGTTATGAATTAGAAGAACATGACGCTATTTGGAAATGCATACTTTCAGTTTCTGCACTAGAATGCCTACTTATTGGTATAGAAACTTATTTCTCTGAATTTTTACCCTGCCTGTGGTCTAGAAGGCTGTTTATGTTTTCTCTTTCCAAGTTCAGTGTGCTTCAAAGAAGCAAGGATATTCATATTTCTCAGTGCATAAATGTATGCCATAGTGAAAATGATGGACAGCTTTAATTCATGGGCTGACAAAAAATGACAGTCTCAGGATCTCAAGTTTTTGAGGCTTAAGGGTCACCAGAAAACTTTATAAGTAACATTTCATATTATCTTCCCAATTACCTGAAGATAAAAATCTTAAAATTTACAAGAATAAGTAAATAATCTATCCCCTTTCATTATGATTTTGATGCCACAAGTTTTTGCAATATGGATCTTATATTTAGATAATCTTTAGATAAGCCAGGTACAAAGCAGGAAAATACACATCATCATTGAGACTTGAGTACCAAAATACCTACTCTCCAATATGTATCAAATATCAGGAATGGAGTACATAAAAATCTGAAGGACCAGCATGTTTACCAGGAAGTCAGGAGAGACCTAGGTTTGTAAGAAGAGTCAGAATATTGAAAGGAAAACTTAAAGAAAACAGGAAGACACTTGTTTGGGGTGGTTTAATTATGGTCAACCCAAACACTTATATAAGTAATTGCAGGCAAGAAAAAAATAAATATGCAACATAAAGGAATAGGATCAAGGGTATTTGATTGTTCCAGAAAGTTCCTCCCCTAATCTTTTACATAGTTTTTTATGGAGCAGAAACTAAACCTCCTAGACAGAACTGGTTCTCAGCCATCATGTGGGAACAGACAAAGAGAATCAAATGCCACTGAATACTAGAATAGAAGACTTCCGAGAACACCAGGATCAACAGTTTTCATTTTATACAGGGTGAACCTGAGTCCCAGATAAGGAAAAACATATGCCTAGAAAAATGTAAAATGTTAAAGTCATAGGTGGAACAAAAACCACACCATCTAATTTCCAGCCCCAGCTGTCTATCATCTGAATTTAGTGGTGATAAAATCCAAAGAGCTAATATTACATGTGTATATATGTATAAAACCATTTTAGGAGGTTTGTACCATTTACCCTTCTCAAGACCTTGATTGTACAGAGGACATTAAATTACAGACCTTAGATATATAAGAACAGGAGCAATATTATGAGGTCATAGACCACATTTGCTTACTCATTTCTGCCTCATGATCCACTTAACCTAACTTTGATCTCTCACCCAATATATTATTTATTTCTAAAGGTTCTCTCTGTTTTCTGAGCAAGGATAACACTGAAATTTTGGTTCCAAATTAAGACAAATGGTCATTTGATGAGGCATTCACCTTGGGAAGAAATTTTGCTCTGAACTACAGTGAATCAAGACCATCACTTATACCACTGACAATCAATAACAGTTTGGTTGCTTAAATCCCTGTCCCATGTATTTATTTTTTTGCAGTAAAAGATCTAACTCAAAGATGGAGTATATGTTATTTAACAGAGTAGTGTACAATTTCAAAAATTGCCTTTTCTATTACTCCTTGCAGCTCTCTAAAACCATTTAAAATCCCATGTATTTACTTGTAACTATTCTTAAACCAAATGTTAATCTGTAGGCCAGTTTCTGAAGCTGTTTTGCAATCTCACAAGTCACTTAGAAGTGCCCAAAGGGGCCCCAAGTGGATTCCTTAGGTTTTAACTGAATTCCTATATTAAAGACATTTTGTGAGAATATTTCAGTTAGCATAGTATAAGCACAATGATAATGGCTTGTATTTGTTAATGTCTTAAATCCCCTGAGAGATACTAAATTTTATACATTACCTCAAACCCAGATACTAATTACCATTGCAAGGCCTAAGGCCTGAGTACCAAGGATTGGCGACCTGTTGTTGGAAGATTCCACAGAAACATATTTTTTATAGGAGGGTTGAAAAATTTACCTAGTTGGAGATCATCTGAAGGGAAGAAGTCCAACCTGATTACCTGACCCAGGACCAAAGGTTTGGCTTCAAATAAGCCGATGGGCTAGGACCCTAAGGCTTGAAGTCTGAAACTTCAGGAGCCTTATGGCAGGAGCCAAGAAACAAGGAAGAGTGGTTTCACAAAAAACTTGTGAGTTTTGAAGTGTAATTGTTACATTCTTGGGATTCCTTTAAATAAATGCAACGCAAGGTTGAGAGAGGTGGACCCCACTTTACCTTGGAAATAGGTAGAGGCCTAACATCTTAGGCTTCTATGAGTTTAGATTCTCACCAGCAGTGTACGTTGAAACATTCCAGGAGATGGTATTGTTCCCCAGAGGTGTGGCTAAAACCACATCACCCAGCGTTGCAATGAGAACACCAATAATGAGACGTTGGAGCCTGGAGAGAGAGTAGCAAGACTTTGAGAACCAACAATTTTGCTAAAGGGAGGTTCTTTAATGCCTGGCACTGTGATGATTATAAACATTGGTGAAATGCCACTATAGATTCTTAGATGTACTCTAGGAAAATTTGCAGGGGACTTCAACTTGAATTAGACAGACGAAAGAAACATACTGTATAGGCATTATTGCTATCGATGAGAGCTCTTTTATACTCAGAGGTTGATAGGACCAGAAAAACTTCAGGTGACATGCTTGTAAGCTTTGTCTCTTACTATTCACTAGCCAGCCATGGGTATTTATACACCCTGTAGCTTCTGTTTGAGTTACTTTCTATCAAACTTCTAGAAGATTTTATATCCCTGAAAGTCAAAGTCAGTATTCTAAAGTGAACATTTTCTCGGCCACCTGAGTTCACTATGATCTGATTCTTCTCTGGATTTGCATATTAGTTGTTGCCCATACCATTCATTTACTGGTGATTTTTAAAAATCAATTAATCTTTTTTAATTGAAGTATAGTTGATGTTTGCGAACACCACTACGGATTCATTTGTGTCGTTCCTATATTATCTTGAATGCCTAAAACTGCAGAGATGTTCTTTTATTTTTCACAGGAGTGCACTCTATCTCTTTCAGGACTGCAAACACTGAGATTGTTGGGACTGGTCTTTATTTAGCTTAGAGTAGTTTCTGCTGTGTTGTAGCATGGTAGATACTAAAAAGCACTTGAATGAATGCATGAATGAAATGTTTAATTTTCCATCACTAAGGCTATGATAGTCTTATAGAAGGACATGCCCAGTTGCTCTTACATGGTTTGGTTCATCTATTTACTCTATATTGTAGCCAATAATAAATAAATGGTTGAATTCTTCCTCCCAGTAGGGTGTAGTGATTCCCTGGGACAATTTCTCATTTGTCAGAATTGCATTTTGATAAAAGCACAAAGAGGGAGGTAAAAAAAAAAAAAAAGGACAAAAATCTGCTGATAAATTTAAAAATTTTCACTAAAAACACAGCAGTAAAACAGCTGAAGCTCAAATGTAGAGAGAATCATGTCTCCTGAAAATAAATATCCCCCAAGCTCATAAACACCAAGGCTAGTGGTCAGGAATGAACAGATGTTTATTGCCTCATGCACCCTCTGCTACTCTGGGATAATCTCTTAAATATCCCAAATCCAGTTTGAATTTAAATTAGATTCATATTTTCCTTCACGATTATTCCATTAAAAATATCATATGATTAGCCAATTAAATGGAGGAAAAAAATCAGTAGGAGAGCAATCCCCTTTAATATTTTCAATTAAGATGTAGTGTGGCCAATAAAAACGGCTTACATTTTCATTTTATGGGTACCTATGGAGAGCATTATGACACAAATGACTCAGAAGAAGGTAATCGTTTCAAAATATATTGTAGTGGAAGACTGTAAACAGTGCAGTGTGTTAGCTTACAGGGGATGTGATGAAAATATAAAGTTTTTTTCAAAGGGGATTCATGTTTATTTTATAGTCTTTTAGGGTGCTTGTGCCTGCCAATTTGCAGCACATATTTCTAAAATGCCATGGACTGTTCTCTCTTAGGGAAGGGTTGGAAGGTGAGGATATACCCATTAGGGGATAATATGTTTTTAAGGAGAAGAGAGTCATGTAGCAACTCCATCCTGTCTGCTGCCTGGATTTCAAATGGAACTTCACTAGGGCATACTATAAAGCCTTACTTCCTTATAGGACCATAAGGAGAAGGCCAAAAGGCTTGGACTACAGGATGTCAAATGCAGCAAGGAGTATGGAAAATTTCTCCTAGCACAGCATCAGACATTTGAGATCTGTAACAACTGAAAGTTAGACTGAATTATTTTGTCTGATTTCTTGAGGTTTTTTCTTAATGGTTATAGTATGTTGTAGCATGTTGTTGTTTTCTTTCTTTCTTTTTTTTAAGATTTTACTTATTTATTTGACAGAGATCACAGGTAGGCAGAGAGGCAGGCGTGGGGGGTGGGTGAAGCAGGCTCCCCGCTGAGCAGAGAGCCCGATGCGGGGCTGCATTCCAAGACCCTGAGATCATGACCTTAGCCCAACGCAGAGGCTTAACGCACTGAGCCACCCAAGTGCCCCTGTTGTTGCTTTCTTAAACAAGTTTTTTTTGCTCATATGATTTCATTGTATTAGGCCAACAATGACAAAATTCTCATGGGCTAGGGAGAGTCCTCAATCCCCTATATTAAAATTTTTTAAACTAGTTTGTTTGAGAATTTGTATACTTGGTTTGGACTAGGAAAGAGTTTATCAAGACCATATTGGCTAAGGATTGCTCCTTGCACATAGAGATTTAATAAATATTTACTTAGTCTTCTATGTAAAAGCAAACTAATAATATTGATAACTCTTCTCAACAACCTGAAGCAGTAATGCAAAAAATCAAAGCACTTGGGGACTCAATACATGCTCCTAATAATAAAATTTTTATTAAAAAAATCTTAAATTAAAAATAATTGTGCTTATAATGTGTCAGATCCTGTAGTGATTATTTAATATATATACCTCAGTCTTTATCATAATCCAATGAGATTGGTGTTATCATCATACTCAACAAAGACCACATAGCTTGCAAGTGGCAGCAGGTTGAAGTATAATCAGTATCTAGGGCCATATTACTACATAGTTCATCTCATGGTTATATATACTTGATACTTGATACTGTTCTAAACACAGGAAATACTGGAATAAGCAGAGGTGAGCAAGTTGATCATAATCCCTTCCCTCATGAAATTTACATTTTATCTTATTTTGTATATAATTAAAATTTATTTCCCAATCTACTTGATAAGGTTTCTACTATTTTTATGTCTGATGAATAATTTAAAATGTGAGGCAGAATATTGAACCATAGCCTTTTCCTTATTTGTAGCTCATGTTCACATAGAGTGAGCCTTTTGTTTTCTATTTTTGTGTTTAGCCAGTAATTACATAAAATACATCAACAATTAATTCATGTCCCTGACTTCTGGAATGAATCATATTTATTCTTTGCATACAAGAAAATCAATAATAACACTATGATTATTTTTGGCCACAGGCAAAAGTGAAGTCTAGAAGTTTGTTGTTTTCATTACTTCACCCCTATACAACTAATTCTGATATCTTGATCCATCGTGGTTTTGTTGTTGTTGTTGTTTTCAAATTGTATTATAAGAAGTATCTTACACATATTCATCTTAGCTAGAACATCACTCATTTCGGGAAAGTTTTAATTTTTGTTATGATCAGGTTTTAAGTGGACGTATATCATACTCTGAAAGTGAAATTTCAGGGCCCACACTGTGATTGAAAGACCTTTATAGGTCTGGATGTCTTCAGTGCTGTCCCTAACATTATATCACATACAATTAATGACACTATCCACATATATACAACTTTGATAAATATTTGCTTTGCCTATTTCCTTCCATCACTTCTCAGTTTACTCATCTGTAAAATTCGAACAAAAATATCTGTCTTTTAGAATACTCTACTTTGTAGATATTATAATATCTACATTATATAGATATTATATTATAGATATATGCTATTCCTTATATATAAGCAATATTTATATTTGTGTCTGTGACAATACCAAGAGTGAACCCTAAAGTAAACTATGTGCAATGCTAACAGTGAACTTTAAAGTAAATTATGGACTTTGGGTGATTATGATGTGCCAGTGTAGATTAGCTGTAGTAGATGTACCACTGTGCTGGGGAATGTTGATAGTGAGGAAGTCAGTCCATGTTTGGCAGCATAGGTTATATGGGAAATCTCAGTACCTTCATCTCAGTTTTGCCATGAACCTATTAACTAGTCTAAAAAATAATGTCTTAAACAATAATTGTCAATTTTGAATGGGGATAAGCATGTAGAGCAAATCTAACTCTCATATACTCCTTTTGGAACAAAATTCTAAAGACACATTAAAAATCTGTTTAAAGTTAAATATGCATTTATCACATAACTCAGCAATCCACTCTTAGATATTTATTTAAGTGAATTAAAAAGTATGTACTTTGAAGTTTATAGAAACTTTATTTATCATCACCAAAAACTGGAAGTAACTTGATCCTTCTACAGGTAAATCCATAAACGTTTGGTATACATCATTGCAGTGGAATACCACTCAGTTATTAAAAAAAAAATGCACTAATGACTTACATGGCATCCTAGAATCTTCAGCACATTTTGCTAATTGAAAGAAGTCAAATTTTTTTAAAAAGCTGGGTATCATGTGTTTTTGTTTTTGTTTTTAACTTAAGTAGCATTCTGTAAAGAGTGAAACTATAAGAAATTTATCAGTGGTTGCCAGTGTTTGCAGTAGGAGAATATATTGTCTATAAGGAATAGCATGAGGACCATTTGGGAGTAGGAGTTGAGCTCTATAGCACTGTGATGATATATGAATGTGTATATGCATTTATCCAAGTCTGTAGAACTGTGAACACAAATAATAAATTTTATATATTTTTTAAGATTTATTTCTTTTGTTGTGGGGTGGGGAGGGCAGAGAGAGAGTGAGAGAGAAACTAAAGCAGACTCTGCAATGAGTTCCCCGTGCAGGGCTCTATCCCATGACCCTGAGATCATGACTTGAGCCAAAATCAAGAGTTAGATGCTTAACCAGCTGTGCCACCCAGGTACCCCCCAAAATGATAAATTTTTATAGTATGAAAGTCAAAAGAAGAGGTCGACCAAGATTTTGGGAGAACTCAAGATGGAATACAGATTGTGACAACTCTGACAGTACTACAAATTAGTAAAATAACTGTTCTGGGGAGTACATAAGAAAGGAGCTGATCTAATAAATTTTGGGAAACAATTTGTTTTAATTTTTTAAAATTAAATAAGTTAAAGAAAGCAAAATGTGTTCATACTATTCATACATTTATAAATATTTCTATTTATAATATACATAGTATTTATATATTTATTATACATTTAAATATAAATAATATAAAATATTTTTTTCTTTTATTCTTTGAGGCATAGGTATTCTAGGAGTGTGTTGCTTACTTTCTAAGCAATAAATCAATGGCAGTTATCTTTTTTTATTGATTTCTAGCCTAAATCCATTGCAGTAAGATATCAAATGATAACTCTATTCAATTTAAAAAATATATTTATTGAGGGTTTGCTTTACAAAACAATGTATGGTAAAGTTTTCTGTATACTCCAGGCACATTTGAAGCAAAGGCACATTCTGTCATGGTTTGGTGCAATATCTATATATGTCAGTTCAGACATGCTTGTTACTTGATATTGTTCAAATCTCCTATATAATTCACTGATTTTTAATTCTTTGGTTTCTCTATCCTTTTATAATCATGGATTTATTTCATCTTTTTTTGTACATTTTAATTTGCTTTATGTATTTTTACACTGTTACTAGGACATGGAGATTTAACATTGTGATATATTATTACTGGACTCACTCTAACCATTATGAATTTTTCCCTTGATAATTGCTTTGGTAGCATGTCACAAATATTTACATGTTGTATTTTCCTTTTAAATCAGATGTAAGTACTTAATTTTTCTTCTTTAATTTTTTTCTTTCCCCACAAGTTATCTTAAAGTATATTATTTAGTTTCCAAATATTTACGAATTTTCCAGAAATATTTCTTTTTTTTTTTTAAGATTTTATTTATTTATTTGACAGACAGAAATCACAAGTAGATGGAGAGGCAGGCAGAGAGAGAGAGAGGGAAGCTCTCTGCTGAGCAGAGAGCCCAATGCGGGACTGGATCCCAGGACCCTGAGATCATGACCTGAGCCAAAGGCAGCGGCTTAACCCACTGAGCCACCCAGGCGCCCCTTAAATTATTTATTTATTTATTATCATTATTATTTTTTTAAAGATTTTATTTATTTATTTGACAGACAGAGATCACAAGTAGGCAGAGAGGCAGGCAGAGAGAGAGAGGAGGAAGCAGGCTCCCTGAGAGCAGAGATCCCGATGCGGGGCTCGATCCCAGGACCCTGAGATCATGACCCGAGCGGAAGGCAGAGGCTTTAACCCACTGAGCCACCCAGGCACCTGCAGAAATATTTCTATTAATTCCTAATTTAAGTCCATTGTGATTAGAGAATGACTTCATACTTTTAAAATCCGTTGAGAGGTTTATTTATTTTTACTGCCCCAGAATGTGGTCTATCTTGGAAAATGCTCTGCATGTGCTTAAAAAGAACACGTGTGTTCTGATGTTGGTTAGCATGTTCTATAAATGTCAACTAAAATAACTTGACTAATATTCACATATCCTTATCTTTACAGACACTCTATCTATTCTATCAGTTATTGAGAGAGGGATATTAAAATATCCAAGTATAATTGTATATGTATCTATTTCTTCTTGATGTTCTTTTAGCTTTGTTTTGAAATTTTGAAATTTTATTATTAGATACATAAACATTTAGGACTGTTGTATCCTCTGATTTGAGACCTTGTTGTCATTATGAAATGACCTTCTTTATACCTGGTAACTTTTGTTTTTATTTGGTATTAACATAAGTACTCCAACTTTATTTTCATTAATGTCATGTTTTTACCATTCTTTACTTTTATTTTAATTTAGCAGTGTTTTACATTTAGAGTGTATTTCTAGCAAGCAGCATATAGTTGGGTCTTAAACTGGTAATACCTTTAAATTATTTACAACTAGTGTGATTATATGGTTAGGTTTAAATGTCTCATCTTGTTATTGGTTGTTTACTACATTTATTATTTGTTCCCATTTTCTTCCCTTCTTTGAATTTTTATTTTTTGATTTTACATTGTATCTTATTCTTTGGCTTCTTAGTTTGCCACTTTTATTTGACAGTTCCTTTAATATTTACAGTGTGCATTTTTAACTTATTACAGTCTCCCTTGTGGTGATCTTATGTCATTTCCCATAAAGTCTAAGAACTTTACAATTATAAATGTCTACTTCTTACTCTCCGTCCTTTGTATTATCAGACATTTTATTTTATATATCTATAAAATTTATAATAACTACAATTAACTTCTGCATTTGAAATAATTTCTGTATGATAATCCACATAGTGAATCCACACAGTGGATTGTATTCTTTGTATAGACTTAATAGTGCTTCTGGTAAAATTTCCCTCCTTCCTAAAGGTCTTCCTTTAACATTTCTGATTGTGAGGTTCTGCTATTTATAAATAGTTTCAGGTTTTGTTTATTTGAATGAGTATTCATTAGCTTTCACTTTTTTTAAGCTTTCACTTTTAAGCAAAAATTTTACTGAATGTGGAACTCCAGATTGATAGCTTTTTTGTTTTAGTCCCTTTAGCACTTTAAAGATGTTACACTATGATCTTGTGGCTTGCATTGTATCTGAGATATCCACTAACATCCTGTACTTTGTTATTTGTATGTAATATTTCTTTTTACTTAATTCTTTACAGATTTTCTTTTTGTTACTGATTTTGAGAAATTTGGTAATCAGTATAGCTTTTTGTGTGTGAGAGTATGTGTGTGCTTGGTTTCATTGAGTTTGTTAAATATGCAGATTTATAATTTTAATTATATCTGGATACATTTTGACAATATAAAGTATTTTTTTTTCTCCCTTCCTCTTCTCCTCTCATTTGTGGACTCAATTATGCGTACAGTACATTTGAAGTTCTTTCCCATCTCAGTAATACTTTATTTATTTTTATTCTTTTTTTTCATTTTTCATTTTTGATAGTTTCTATTGTAATGTCTTCAAGTTCACTTATCCTTTTATCTACAGTATTTAGTTTTCTGTTAATCTCTTCCAATATCTTTTTTTTGTCTCAGCCTTTATCTCTAGGAGCCTGATTTTCATCTTTTTCAAGAAGATATCTTACCTATCTATACTTAACTTTTAAACATACACGGTACAATTATATTAATTGTTTCAATGTTTCTGCCAATTTTAATTTAGGTGAATTTTGATTGGTATTTCTTCTCACCATGGATCATAATTTCCTATTTTCTTATATGCCTAGAAATTTTTTATTGGATGCTAGCTACTATTAATTTTACCTATTTGGATGCTGGATATTTTTGATTCCTTATATTTTGAAGCTTTCTTTTAGCACACAGTTAAGTTACTTGTACACAGTTTAGTTATTTCAGGCCTTCCTTTTAAAGTGTTAAGTGGACCAGAGTTGTGTTTGATTCATAGTTAATCACTTACTGTTACTGAGGCCAGACCATTTTGATTACCCTACATAACATGAATTATTCTAGTGTCATATGAATTATGAAGTTTTCTAGTCAGGCTAGGGAGAATAGGCACTATGCCAAGCTCTGTGTTAATGTTATTTATGGTCTTCTAGTTCTTTTTGTCTTTCCTGGGACTCAGATAATTGGGACTCACATGCATACATTGTTCTATATCATGCTGAATACTCATATCTGAAGATGTTGGAATTTTTTCACTGATCAGATTCAGTTCTCAGGTACTCTATTCTGTAAAATGTAGCTGCTTTGATCTTCCTGGACTTTCACTCAGAGTGTCTATCTGGCTTTGTCTGGATTCCACCTTGCTGTGCTGCAGCCTAGACATTCTTTTAAGGCAGTAATCTGGGGTAATCACAGGTCTCACTTTGTTTGTCTTCTTGTCTCTGAGGAATCACTATTCTCAATTTCTTGATGTCTAATGTCTTAAAACCTGTTTTTTTCCCTAAACTTTGGGGTTTTGTTTTGTTGGTTGGGGGAGGAAAAGGAGAGCTTGGGTGACAGGGTAATATAGCTATTGTTTCTCCATGTTGGCCAGAAGCAAAAGTGCAGATAACTGGGGTATTTTAATAGTTTCTAACTGACATAATTCTGTTGGAACACCAATACAATATTTCGTTTATTTTGGGGGCATTTCTAAAGTCATCTTTTAGGAAAGTGGCTTTTGATTTTTATGTACTTAGGACGCTTTTGTCTTAATACTTAGAGTTCCTTATATATATCTCCATTCTTATTCTTTAAATCCTGATAATTTTAAAAGACATCCCTGAAACTGTCCCCGGATCCTTGAATATATTCTGGTTTATTTGGGGACCCTATGACTTTATATAATACATTTGATTTTATGGTCTTAAAGTTTCTTTAGTATTGACATTATGAGTTATATTTCTTTTCTATCATTCATAGCATTTAGCTCATGTTATATGTGTAGTATATGCTCTGTAAATAAACAGGTAGTTTTACTTCCACTGAAAAATATAGATTAAGATTTATCATTAGACCAAATGACATTAAATGAAATCTGGCTTATACTGCCTTAATTTAAAATTCTATGAAATTGCAAGACTTCTACTCTGATAAAATATATACAGTACTTAAAAAATTACAACCTTAAATAATAGTTCAGGAATATGTAAATGAAAAATGTCTCCTGGGGATTTCACATAAGGATGGGAGGCCTTATACCACATGACAGGCATACTTTATGATCTTGTCTTTCTCAGAGGAGAATATGAATCTAATTCTGAGTTTCTCAAGAGAAAAAAATATTGGCATTTAATTAACACCATAAGGCAGACAAACATAGCTCAAGTGATCTTTATCTCTGATGTTTGCCTTGGATGCTTTCAGGAATAGAAAGCTTTCAACAATTTCATGCTTTTGTAGTACCCCTTTAAGGTACCTTCAGGCATCATGCATATAAGCTACATGCATAATATGGCTTTATTTATGGGGACACTTGCTGGGGCTTGTAAGAAGCTGTTTTTCATATTATTATTCAAATATCAAAATGATTATACTGTGTTACTTATGTAAGCACCTCTGGGGGAATACATGTTTCTTCTATGAAAAATAAAGTTCAAGTCATCCACATGAAAAATACTATAGTAACTCCTCCAATTGCCTTGATATACTTCTTTAGGATTTTCAGATACTAGTTGACCTGACCATGCAGGTAATTATTGACCTTTTGACTTTGTTATTTTGGTACCATAAAAATAAAGTCCTAGGGGTGCCTGGGTGGCTCAGTGGGTTGAAGCCTCTGCCTTCGGCTCAGGTCATGATCCCAGGGTTCTGGGATCGAGCCCCACATCAGGCTCTCTGCTCAGCAGGGAGCCTGCTTCCTCCTCTCTCTGATTGCCTCTCTGCCTACTTGTAATCTCTGTCAAATAAATAAATAAAAAATCTTAAAAAAAAATAAAGTCCTAAAGTTAGAATCTTCAATAAAATATAGAAGAAATAACAGTTGCTAATTTGAGAGATATTCTAGGAAATATTTTTGATCTCTTGCTATGACCCAGGCTGTAATAAAAATCCAAGGGATAAAGCAGCCAACAAAACTTGAGATCATTTTATTAGAACTCATGGGAGACATAGAGTAAGCAGATAAATAAGTAAATGAACCTGAAAAATATCAGACAAAGATATTGAGAGAATTTTTGAAAGAGTGGCATTATATAGAATGCCATGTAGATGGGTCTAATTTCAATTGTGTTATTATCATATGTATTTCTGATGAGATGTTATTTAAACCAAAAACTGAATGGCCAGAAGTGAAATATGGAATGATAAAAGAAGACATTTTTTATGTGAAGATAATAGTTCATTCAAAAACCTTAAGGTGATTTATTAGTTACGAAAGGCTACTTTTGCCATTGTTAAACATATAGAAGATTACTTCTCAAGGTGCTTATTCAGCAGGGGATGGCAAGTTTTCTACTTCATCAAGCCTGTTAGGATCTCAAGCTTAGACTTCACCTGAGTAAGCTCCCACTATATTTTGGCTGTGCCATGTGCAACACAGGAATTTTATGGTTGATGAGGCAAGGAAGGAAAGGCTAGAGTTGAGATTCATATATAGGTTTTTCACTAACTTAGCCTGGAAATGATATGCATTTAATTTTATTGGCCAGATCTTATCAAACATCCTGCTCAATTGAAACTTCACATGACTAGAGTCAGAGAAGAACTAGATATTGGTGAACCTGCTACTGCAGTAAGCAGATAAATAAATGAACCTGATTTCCCCTTATCCACAGCTTTACCCTGTGTGGTTTCAGTTTACCCAAGGTCATTTGCTGTCTGGGAGCAGATGATCCTCCTTCTGATGAATTGTCAGAAGGTCCGTAGTAGCCTAATGCTACCTCCAGAGCTTACATCATTCACCTCACTTCATTTCATCGCTGGGATATTTTATCACCACAAGAAAAAGGGTGCATATAGTATAATAAAGTATTTTGAGAAAGAGAGAGAGGCCACATTTACCTAACTTTTATTACAGTATATTGTTTTAATCACTCCATTTTATTATTGTTGTTGTTAATCTCTTATGTGCCTAATTTGTAAATTAAACTTCATCATAGGTAAAATATGGATAGAAAAAATGCGGTACATATAGAGTTTGGTACTATCTGCGGTTTCAGGCATCCACTGGGGATCTTGGAACATATCCCTCGTGGATATGGAGAGACTGCTCTATCTCTCTAGGTAGGAAATAGTTGGCAAATTTTACAGAACACAATAAAAGGGACAGTACTAGAATGTAGAAATAAGGAGAAGGTCCTGTGTGGTAAGATTAGAGGTAGAGATCTGGATATTTAAAGGATTTTCTAAGTCAATAATAACTTGTTAGGACTTTATACAAAGTGCAATTGGAAGCTGTTGCATGCTTTAAAATGGTCACATGATCTAATTTTCATCTTCAAAAGATCTGTATGGATGGCATATGGAAAATGAGTATTAGGACAAGAAAGGAGGAAGCCAGTAGGAAGCAACTGAAATCTTTTAGAAATTGATTGATTTCAAAGTTAATAGTGAAGATTGAGAGAAGTGGCTTCACGTAAAATGTTTTGGAGGTAGAGTTTACAGAATCTGCTAATGGTTTGGTTACAGAGAGAAGCATAATATTTAGATTTTTGTCTTGAGCTATGCCACAATGCCTATCTACTAAAATAAGGGAAAGATACATGTAGGGTACAGGTTTATAGTATAAATCTAAAGCTGTCTTTTGAGTATGTATGATAGATATATTAATATATTATATTAATATTATATTAAGGATATATCAAATAGATGCTCTTCCTGGTGATTCAGGAAGTCACTGAGAATGGACATATAGATCTTGGAGTCTTCAGCATATAGATAGGATTTTTCAGCCATCAGCAGGAATTTACCTAAGGAGACCCAATGGGTGTTATGTAATAGGTTTATTGTTGATGTGAGCTAGAAAGCAAGCATCTGGATTCTTAATCTTAACTTTTCTTCCATTGTTACATGTGTTTCTCTGGAACAAACTATACACATTTTCATGGTGAAAAACAACATGGTAAAGTTTCCAAGGGAGTGAGCCTTAAAAATGGCCTGCCTTACTCTCTAATCAATACAAAACTGTTTTTAAGACAGCTGCTATTTTCTGGTGCAGAATGCATCTCAACATTTCCTGGCTGAGTGGTTCTGGAGGCTGCTTCATGATTGCATTTTATGTTACTTATTGAAGGTCCCACAATTGCTACGCCATCTTTCACAGCAAACCATGATTCTGTTGACTCTTTATTGGCAAAACCATATGAACCAGAAAACCGGTTTTATGTAGGTATCCAAATTATCTTCCTTAGTTTCTTCTTCTTCTTCTTCTTTTTTTTAAGTTTAATATTTTATTTATTTATTTTTAGAGAGAACAAACAACCAAGTGCAAGTGGGGGGAGGAGCAGAGCAAGAGGGATAAGCACACTCCATGATGAGTGTGGAGCCCCAGTTGAGGCTTGCTCTCATAACCCTGAGATCACAACCTAAGCCAAAATCAAGAGTTGGGGACACTTAACCAACTAAGCATGCAGGCACCCCCAAATTATCTTGCTTAGTTTATTAAGGAACTAACCAAATACTTATGTTAGGAAGTCTTTAAAATCTTTACTTAATCCAAATTTTATTTTTCAGAGACAAACTCAATCTAAAGTTCAGTGAAACCTCTCCATGATGATATCTTTATATCCCATTTTGGTTTGAAAATATGTAAAGTTTAAATTATTAATTTAAAGTTTTGCATATATATGCTTCACCTTTTCTAGTAAATTATTAAAACTGTAACTTCTGTTTTAGGTTCTTCTTTGAATTTCCTTAAAAAATCTAGCCCAGCTTGGAGAACGTAGGAGTTGTTTAATGAATTGTTTTCTGCATATGTTGTTTGTGCATGAATATGTGTATGTGTTGTGCATATATGAGGGTAGGAGAGAGAGGGCAGATGTCAAAATATTAATGAGTTCATTTTTGAAACAGGGTATGTGATTTAATAATAAATGTATTTTTGAACAATTTGAAACCATAGAAATATCATAATAATTATATTTTAAATAGCTCTAAATATTTTGAAATTTCTGCATGGATCTGTAAATCATGCTATTATTAAATTGAATCTTATATAACCATTTTTAGGATCAAAATCAGCCATATACTGACAATTTCAAATAGCTTAATCTAATTTATTTAAATTTTCATATATTGATTGCCCATAACATATTGTGAGCATGTTTTATGTTTATAAATGGTACTCATGTATGATTTTAATTGACTGTTCAGCAATTCCTGATTTAAATATCAGTTTATTCAGTACTTCAATATTGCTCATTTTTTTCCCTTTTATTGTTAATAAATACAAAATTTGTGATTTTTGTACATTAATCCTTGTGTATATGTGTTTCTGTTATTTTTTATAATCCTGACAAGGAATCACTAGTTTGAAGGATATCATCTTCTATAAATTTCTTGATTCATCCTGATAAGGACATCTTAAGATAGTGTCTTAATTTACTCTTCCATTGGAAGGGGATGAAGTAGTCTTGGGAGGCATTTTCATATTGTATTAGGCATTTCCATTTGTTCCTGAGATATCTACACCATTTACTATTTTTTTCTTTTGTAAACTTAAGAGTTTTCTCACTAATTCGTAAAAATCTCTTAACTTATGAGAGATATTAACTTTTTCTCAATTATATTAAAATATTTCTAATTTTTTCTTTTATCCCTTAAATCTTTTGTCAAATTTTAAAGTACAAACAAAATTTGAAGTGGTAAAACACAATATTTTCCTCTAAGTATCTTTTTGTTAACACTTGTCAATCTTAAAATCAGTTTTCACCTGTAAATTAAAGTGTTTATTTTTCATATAATTTTGTGATGTTTTTAGCTCACTAATCTACCACAAATTTGCTTTCTAATATAGTATGAGCTAAGACTAACTTGACTTTTTAATTGAACACTTCCTTGATTTTTAAATTCTGTTTCTCAGTTATAGGGAATGTTACCTTTATTGTATATTATGGTATACACACATAAATACAAACATGTCTGTTTCAGATAAAACACTTACATTCTACATTATTTTTTAATTATTTTTATTTCATTTATTATGTCAATAGAAAATTCAGATGGCTTTACTTGATATGAATATTAGTGAGTGGGAAAGAAACTGTTCATAAACAGGGATACTTCACACTTGAAACGGGTAAGAAGCTAAGAGGCATGAGGTCACAGTATGGCTTATAAAGTGAAAATGAGGACGTGTTTAACCTTTATAATGATTGCTTAATACAGTGGTGTTTCCAGATGGCAGGGGATTGCCCAAAAGTGATTTTCTTATGCCATAGGAAAATGATTTAAATTTCATTTTTGATTATCAGAACCATTTACAAGTTCAGTTTTGCTCATGTTAATGAAATAAACTCAAAGAAGTTTTGCTTACTTGACTTCACTGGTTTTGTCTGCTCAGGGGATCTTTAAACCTGATTTTCATTTTATTTTATTTCAATAATTATGACCTATTTGGTGTCCCAAATATTCACATTATTAGTTCTTAAAGATAATTATTTTATACTTATTTTTAAAAATTTTCAAAATCAATCTATCAAAATCAACCCCAAATTTACTATTGCCACTCTTGTTCTATCACCTTAAGTAACTAAGTAAATAAACATATTAATCCTATACTATTAGGATGAGTTATACATTTATTTCAGAAGACGGCCTTAATTACAATGTAAATTATACTAAGTGTTTTGCAAAACATTTGTTTCACAGCATTGTTAAATGTTTTAGCTGTTTGTTTATGATACATAGACATGCCCACTGGTTGAGACACTAAATTATATTATTAATTTTATACTTATTTCTGTATATGCTACTTTATTTTTTATATACCAAATTTAGAAATATTTGCAATGATAATCTGTCTCCTGTTTTTCACTAAATATTACCTTTAACAAATATTTTATGTCTTATTGAATTGATCAAAATTTCTTCAAAGAGATTTTATGGTAGTGATCACAAATTTACTGAGAATTTTAGTATTGCATGATTGCTTTTAAGTCTGTAACAAATTTATATATATTATATTGCATCGTGAACACACTTATATTTTTATTTACAGGTATTTATATACTATTCAGAATAATAGTGTGTTTTTGAAATCTGGTTGTATATTTCTCCTAGTCACCCTTTTTGTACAATATGCTTATAGAATTTCTCATGATTAAGGTATATAATTTCCAATACTAAATCACAATTCTGTGATGAGGATCCTTTCTTTAGAATGATTCAACTGATATAATGTTAAAATTAAACTATTTTATTTAAGATTTTAAATACATATATACACACAAAAAAAGACAGAAATTATCATTTGTAATATAAATTTCAAAATTATTTGGAAAGTTTGAGATTTTCTTGTCTTCTCAAATTATAGCTTGTGGAAACTATCTGCTATTCACCTTTTCTATTCCTGTGGTAATTTATTTTTATATTTTCCCAGAAAATCATGTATTAAAAAAACATCAAATTTTTAGCAAGTGCATTATGAAGTATACATACATGTAGTTTTACAGAACCGTTTTAAACTCCATGTCTTATGGGGTTCCTGGGTGGCTCCGTCAGTTAAGCATCTGGCTTTGGCTGAGGTCATGATCCCAGGGTGCTGGGATGGAGCTCAGTGTAGAGCTCCCTACTCAGCAGGGAGTCTACTTCCCTTTCTCCCCCTGCCCTTCTCCTTATTCCCCTGCCCCCTGCTCATGGTTTCTCTCTCTCATTCTCAAATAAAAAAATAAAATATTAAAAAAAATAAATTCCATGTCTTAGATATTTTTCTTTTTATCTCACATTAAAGTATAATTTTGTGTATTTTTTTATTTTAAATAAGAGGTTTTTGAATTTAATTTACATAACCTCTGTTTTAACTTTACATATTAATTCATTATTTTATTTCATTTTTCCTATATATTGGGTTGTCCTTATGTAGCTATTATTTTACAAACTGCCTGGTATAAAAATATATTTCAGTACTTTTTCAGTTTTGAATAATGAAAATATGTGAAGCTATAAATATACTTTGACAAAACCTTATGCATTTTGATCTATGTTATTTTCAGGTTTTTGGTTTTTTTTAACTTTAAAAATTAGTAATATTTGTTACGTACTTTGTTTGGACTATGTTCTGGGTTTTGTTGTGTGTGCTCAATGTACTTTAATCAGTCAATAATCCCATTTTGGAGATGAGAGACTTTAGATGAAGAAAAGTTACATAACTCTCCAGGGTTATAACTAGAAATGATATGCTTGGAATTTTAAGCTAAGCAGTTTACATGTACTTACCCAGAATCATCTCTTTCAGAAAAAAACCATTCACCCAGGAGTAATTGTTACTTTGTTTATTTTTTGTTCGTCCATTATTTATTTATTGCAAATTATGCAGAATTTAAAATGAATGCATTTTAAGCATGCTGTTTGATGAATTTTGACAAATGCATAAACAAGTGTAACCACCAACTCAATCAACCATAATGGAAAAATGGAAATTTCTATCAACCCAGATAGAAGACTTGAACACTTTTCAGACAATTCACATCCTTCAAACATTATGCTGATTTATATCAGCATAGAATTTTATCTTTTCTATAACTTTATATAACTATTTTTTTTGTGTTTGGCTTCCTTAGCTGAACTCAAAAATTGACATTCCTACATTTGTTTGCATTTAGCTGCAGTTATTTATTTATTTATTTTTTTTAACTTCTGAACTTCAGCAAAAGCATTCTCTTTCAGGACATAAGTTTTCATTTTTCTTGGGTAACTGTCTAAGAGCAGAATTGTTGCATTACAGGTCTATTTTAAACTTTATCAAAATACCTGATTTCCACAGTGGTTGCTGCATTTGTAACTTACACCGAAAAATTATTGTTCTGTTTCTTCAAGAAATACTTGGTAATGAGATTTCAGTATTTATCAGTACTAGTGGCTATGAAGTGGTATTTCATAGTTTGAATTTGCTATTTTCCAATATCTAGCAATGGCAATCTGTTTTAATGTGCTTGTTGATTATTATTTTGTCTTACTTTGTGAAGTCCTAAGTGTTTTGCATTTTTGGATTGTTATCTTTTTATTGATCTGTAGAAGTGATCAATGGTATTGTGATAGAGTCCATCAGATACATTTAGGGAAATATTTTTTCTCAATCTGGTTCATAGTTTTGTTCTTTTTTCAATGATTTATTTGGAAAAGCAGATGCATTTAGTTATAATATAGTCTAGTCTGTTTTTTCCTTTTATTCTTAGTCATTTTTTGTCTTATTGGAAAAAATCTTTTAATCACAGGGTTACATAATATTTTCTTATACTTTATTTCTTATCCTTTAGCTTTTGTGTATGATGTCAGGTAGAAGGTTGAGCGTTTTTTGTTTTGTTTTTGTTTTTTCTTTCTTTCATTCAGATACTCAATTTTTCCAGCATCCTGTGTTGAAACTCTTTTTCTTTCCAGGTACTTGCCTTGATACCCTTCTCAAAAATTAACAAAGTCTGGACAAATAAAGACATGGATTAGTTTGAAAATCTTTTGTTGAGATTAATTGTAATCATGAGATTTATTGCTGTTAAAAATAATTTTCTTATAATACACTTTACAGATTTTTAGTAATTTTTGCACTTTCATTTCTCATCTTGGAGGTCTTTATTTTCTCTGTTCTTTTTTTTTTCCAATTTATTTATTTTCAGAAAAACAGTATTCATTATTTTTTTTCACCACACCCAGTGCTCCATGCAAGCTGTGCCCTCTATAATACCCACCACCTGGTACCCCAACCTCCCACCCCCCCGCCACTTCAAACCCCTCAGATTGTTTTTCAGAGTCCATAGTCTCTCATGGTTCATCTCCCCTTCCAATTTACCCAAAAGCACATACCCTCCCCAATGTCCATAACCCTACCCCCCTTCTCCCAACCCCCCTCCCCCCAGCAACATGGATGGAACTAGAGCGTATCATGCTTAGCGAAATAAGTCAAGCGGAGAAAGACAAATATCATATGATCTCCCTGATATGAGGAAGTGGTGATGCAACATGGGGGCTTAAGTGGGTAGGAGAAGAATCCATGAAACAAGATGGGATAGGGAGGGAGACAAACCATAAGTGACTCTTTTTTTTTTTTTTTTTTGCAAAAGTAAACATATGTATATTACAGTAAACTTTTAGAAGGCATATACTAGTACATCAGGCAAAAAGTAGAAACCCCAACATCTAAATCCCACTTTGCAGTATTATTTTTCTCTCCACTTAAATATGGTTTTCCTTTCACCAACACATGTACTCACACAAGCACACATTTTGTTTCTTATAGAAATAAGAATTATACTTTATACATTCCCTTTGTACCTTGTTTATGTTTTTTTTGTTTTTTTTTCCAATTTATTTATTTTCAGAAAAACAGTATTCATTATTTTTTCACCACACCCAGTGCTCCATGCAAGCTGTGCCCTCTATAATACCCACCACCTGGTACCCCAACCTCCCACCCCCCCGCCACTGCAAACCCCTCAGATTGTTTTTCAGAGTCCATAGTCTCTCATGGTTCATCTCCCCTTCCAAGTTACCCAAAAGCACATACCCTCCCCAATGTCCATAACCCTACCCCCCTTCTCCCAACCCCCCTCCCCCCAGCAACCCACAGTTTGTTTCGTGAGATTAAGAGTCACTTATGGTTTGTCTCCCTCCCTATCCCATAAGTGACTCTTAATCTTATTTTCTCTGTTCTATTCTTTTTCATTCTTCCTGGTTTTATCCTGGTTTTCTTAATATATATGAAAATTATTTGGCTTTTATTGCTTTTCCTTCATGCCTTTCCATATTCTGTTATGCTGACTTTTTTTCTTCTTATTTTTATTATTTGTGATCTTCTACGTACCTCGGGTTTATTTTTGCAAAATTTTCTCGTTTTTCAGGTTGGAAGTTTAGATTATTAATTGTAAAACCTCCTTCTATTCTAGTAAAAGCATTTTAAAATATAAATCTCTAATAACTGCTTTAACTGCATCCCTCAAATGATACTATGCTGTTTTATTATTACTCATATTGTCCATATTCATATTACTCATATTCATAATTATTCATATTCATATTTTAAATTTTTTCATAGTAATTTCTTCTCTGACTCATAGTTATTATTGCTATATTTTAAAAAATTTGTTAACATAAGCCATACTGCATATGACTTCATTATTTTGAAATTGTTGAGATTTCTTTTATGGCCCAGTATATGTTATACGTCAGTTAAATCTTTTTTTCCTGCACTTAAAGAGGTTGTGTGTTTGCATTGTTAGTGTTGCATAAATGTCAATTGGGTAGAATTTTTTTTCATATTTCTCCTCGTATATTCTATAGTCTTATTGGATGTTTGTGTTATCAATTACTGACAAAGGTGTATTAAGTATTAAAAACCAAAATTCTAATATGCCTCCTTATGCCTTTAGTTCTGTCAACATTTTCTTTATAAAATAATCTCCCCTTATTTTGCATAATGTGTATATATATAATATACATATTATTTTTGCCTTATTGCCCTGAATAGGACTCAAATTCAATGCTTTGTAGAAATTCTGTCAGACATCCTCATCTCCTTCAGTCTTAAATAGAAAACATTCATTCTTTTACCAAGTATTTTACCACTTGATATTCTTTGACCAGTTTTGTGGAATTTTACTCTATGTACTCATGTCTTTCTACTTAGCAAAGACTCAAGGGTATCTCCTGGTGATTTCTGGTCTTCCTTTGAGTAGTCCATCCCTTCTGTATTTCTTCTCCACAATTTGGAACTGCCTTAGTCTCCCTGAACTCCATTATCCATCTCCCTAACTCAGCAGTCACTAGGTTCAGTGTGAGTCCTTTCTCCTATTGGAAGTGTTGTGGGTTCCTCCGTGGTTTGGAAATTTCCTCCACAGAGAAAGCTGAGGTGACCACTGAGCTCACCTCATTTGTTTTCCTCCACCTGTGATCTCAGTACCATGATTGCCTGTCATCTAATACTTAAAAGTAATTCCATACATTTTGTCCAGTTCTTCAGCTGTTTTATAGTTGGGTAATCAAGGCCAGTACTTTTTACTGTGTCATGTCTAAAAATCTTTTTAATCTTTTTAAATTACTATATTAAATTATTTCCACACTGAATATTTGTTGCATTTACTTTATGTATCTAATGCTGATAGATATATTTAGGAGGCTTCATAAACAATGTGAGTTTCTCAGTAGCTTCTATTTTAGATGGTTAATTATACATACATAGTTAATAAATGAATTGGTATGGAAAATTGTGTGACTCTTCTGTATGAAAGCTATATATATATATATATATATATATATATATATATGTTGGAAGTAAACTTTATTGCTCTTTGAAGAAACTTACATTAATTTTACTTTGTCAAAAAAAATATTCCCACTTTAATCTTACAATCTTCTTCAATACTGCCCAATGAATATTATTCATTTAATTTATTTTTATTCATTCTTTCATCTCTTTAAAAATGTTTCTTCGTAGCCTTAATTTTTCCTCCAATTTAAGATTTGGTATTTTTGTAAGTAGATTTTAGTAATATATATTTATTTAGATAATTAGTCTGTTTGATCTTATTCCTAAATATTGTATTCCTAAATATTCTATTTATTTATGATTTATTACTCTTTTGTAGTATTTGGTCAGTTTTTACATTTTCTCTATATACGTATTTTTAAAATTAAATTCGTAGCCATTAAAAATGATAAAGTAGGTAATATTTACATTTAATTTACTGACCTTTATGAATTTAAATAACACAAAAGCCTGGAAATGACATGAGGTTAATTAAACCCCAAAGCCCATTCTCTTAAGCAATATATTAAACTTTTCTGTCAGTGGTCTCCTGTCTCATTTCTATTTATCATCTTTGCATTCATCCCATTTACTTTCCATATCAGGTTACCATGCCTTAATCCATTCTGTCCATGAGGATTTTTCCTATATTTAATACCTTTATATAATACATTATGTGCTATTATGAAGACATACAGAGACCAAAATTTCTTTGATAATTTTAATAAATAAGAGATAAGCTTTTATTTTGAGATTTCAGATGGATATTTTCTTTCTTAACAGAGTCTATAGGGAACTTTAAAGAAGTATAAGTCATGATAAGTTCTCTAGGAATTTATCTATGGTCTAGGAATTTGTTTTTTTAGTGTCTTCTCACCTTATACCCAATAGCTAAAAACAGCATGCCACAATCCTGATTAGGACTCAATATTTTTTTACTAAGTACATGAAATTAGAGAAAAATACAGATTTTGTGTCTGTCAGTATATAGAATGTGTGAACACTTTTTTTTTTCTTTTTAATTTCACATTGTCCATTTTGATTCTGTCTTAAACTTTCTGTTAGAAAGTCCAGGTCCAATTGCTTGTGTGAAATCTTCTTTCAACTAGTGTATTTGATTGTTTGAGAGATTTAAACACATGCCCTAGGGTTTTAACCCTTTGTATAGCAAACAAAAACTACAAACCTAATTATGCTGGGCTACCAGAACTCTTCCTTCCCTCTCCATTGCTATTGAAGTGGACGCGTTTTATATCTACTCACATCTTAATCTGCCAGGCTTCCATAAATGAATAGTAGCCATGTTCACTACATGGGGTTTGAGTTAACCTCATTTTGCCCATGCCCCTACCAGAGAATCTGTGACACAGGCCTACCTAATCTCACTGAATAGTTTCAAAGATGAGAACATTAGCCGTTCAGGACAGAAGTCTCCACAGTCTTGTGTTCCACCAACTTGAAAAATATTTTGCTTTCTCAAATGTTGCCAACATGGTAGTATGAATTTGAAACACCAGTGACATTCTTTGTAACCATTTAGAGAAAGCCTGCATGGGAATGAAATGAATATATTGCAATATAGTTCTGAGAGAGGAAAGTGTGCCAGTTACAGAAAGAGAAAGACCCTAAACACTAAACATCCCTGAATCTGGAACCATTCCAGATAATTTAATTATATAAGGTGTGATGGGGTGGGGATGGGTGGCAAATATTTTTTCTATAAATGACCAGATAATAAATATTTTAGGTGTTAAGGGCCAGATAGTCTCTGTCTCAATTACTGAGTTTAGCTGTTATAGTGTGAACACACTAATAGTCAGTACATAAAGGAATGATTGTGACTTTGTTTCAGGAAAACTTTATTTATAAAAATAGACAGTGGCTATAGGCCATAGTTTGCTGACCCTTGCTATAAAATAATAAATTTTGTCTCTTTTTTTCTTTAGTGAGAATTGGATATATGCCATTTGTTGTCATAAGATGTTTGACTTAAAGAAAAACTTTCAGTGTCTTCTTCATGGAAAATATCCCTTCCATGACATACCCTTCCCAATCATTCACCCCACCTTTTCTGCCCTATCTGCTACTCTTCTCCAAATAAATGCAGTATTAAAAATGGGCATGAGATAAAAATGATATTATGGTTTAGGGAGGGGACATTTAAATTTGTCCGTTTAAAAAAAGCAATAGCCTGGCAGTGGATGGAAGCTGCTTTGTTCTCTTACTGTTACATTTTCTGTTTTGGGGGGAGAAATACTTTCTCCTTCATATTATTTCCAGGGGAATAGTCTGCTCCCTTAAGAAGTGAACAAAAGGAGAGCCACCTATTATTTTCTCAACCCAACTCAACTCAATTATTTTCTCAACTCAACCCAAGCCTTTATGTTTAATGTCAGATCTTCTCAGATAATAGCAAAAGGCTTTCTGTCAGTTGAATTTGGGGGGGGGGTGAGTTTTTAATGCTTTTCTTACTTTAAAAGTGTTTTAGCAGATAGCATAAACTATCTGTAGTCAGAGCTGCTGGCCCAATGCTGTTTTGGACCAGGACAGTATTCAATATAATGAAATAAACACACTACAAAGCTTCGGGGCATTATTTTTAGTCTGAAGTTATGGAAAATAAAAAAGAGAGGAAAGGGCAAACTCTGGCAGTAATTAAACTTTCCCAGAAGCGTCTGGGTTCCCCAAACTCTCAGCAAACATATTAGAAAATATCTGATTCAGAAACAGGTGCCAGGCCCAGTAATTCAGGAGCATATGCATTATCTCAACCAGGGGAATAGAAATAAAAGAAGAAGCATTAATCAGAACTCTAATCAGTGAGTGATACAATAAGGTTGATCTCACCTTATTTAGTTAGAAAAGCTCACATTGAGGCAATATCCAGGTAGTCACCATTTTCATACTGATTATATCAGGAAAAATGAGGGTAATGATTCAGATTTGGCAGCTGTGGTGTTCTCTTGTAAGAGAAACTAATAAAGGGACACTAAATCTTGATATACTTATCACATTTGGGCTGTCAGGAGTATATAATCTTCTCCGAAGTTTCTTGGATTTGTTCAGTGCAGCATTTTTCATCAAGAAGCAAAGTTCCCCTCACCCCGCCTTTTGCAGGATGGCCTAAAGGAACAAACTTACATCTTTCAAGAAAAGCAACAGGTCGTTGCTTTTTAGACAATGTATTTATTAAAGGCTTTAAAAACAAAAAACTACTCAGACACAGACACATCACCTACTCACTGATAGATCCCAGTTTAAGTTACTTGGGGACAAAGCAGCTTCATATTTATGAAAATGTTTGCAGAACATATATTTATATGTAAAAGTATGTATTTTTAACCCATTATCCACTATCACTTTTATTCCAAGATTACATTGAGAAAGACCAGTGAACAGATAGTAAATAATACTTGTTCTAAAGTGCAATACAGAGATAAACGTGTGCAAGTGTGTGTGTGCCCACATATGTGTTCAGAAAAATTTGAATATACAGCCAAAGTTGATGCATACAAATATAAGCAGTTTTACATTTTGTGGAGTTGGCTCAGTTTACAAGGACTGGGCATGGCAAACCATGATGACAAGTGCAGAAGTATTTATTGTCACTGTTGATGCACTTGTGAAGTGATTGATTGGGCGGCTAATGGTCTATCTTCCTAACAACACAAATAGAATGCAGTAACTTGGTGTACTTTTTTTTTTTTTTTTTGCATTGTCCTTGTGTCTCTTTCAGGACATCTTTTTGATGTGGAACGTCTCACTATGTAAGAGTTGTTAGGTCGCTATAAATGGTATCTTTGGAGTAAACTTTTTCACTAGAAACCCTAGACATTGTGTAATGCAGTTCCTCTAAGGTGTCCAGTGGTCCTTGGCCCTCTATACCATCAAATTCTTTTGTGGGACTCTTTGTTTTCTTGTATTTGAGGTGAAAGATAATCTGCAGTTCTCTTTTCCTTAAAAATTATGTGTTGTTTTCATCAGGACTTATATTTCTTTGAGTTCTTCCCAATCCATATATTACTCGATGAATGTCTTGCTTTTGAGGGCCCTTTAAAATGTTTCAGAATTTTTTTATATCTGTATATGAATGTGTGACTAGTGACTATCTTCATGAAAATATGTGTATTTTATATATACTGTTTAAAAATAAATTCTTAAAGATAAAGACTTTGAAAGTTGGGAGGAATCTACCAAGTATTAGTATGACCTTCTGAACAGATACTGTGTAGAGTATGGGAAAAAGTACTAAGTCAATAAACTTAGCTTTGAGCTTTACCATTTTTCCACCAACGGCTTCGACAACAGAACTATATACCTGAATCCAAGTTTTTACACCTGAAAATGGAGGACAATATCTATGATATCTACTGCACTAGATTATTGTAAACATAACTGAGATGATAATTTTTCATAACATGTAATGGATTATAAAAATTTGCATTGGAATAACGAATTTTGCTCACTGAGCTCACTTCATTTGCCATCTTGCTATTTTACAAGTCCCAAGAACACTTTTAGAGTCTTGAAGAGTGTTGTTTATTGGTTCATTTGTTGTTATTATTTGTTTGTTTGTTTGTTTATTGCAAAATACTCTTCTCAGATATCTGCTCACTTGCTCCAGGTTTCTGTAGAAAGTTGTCCCAACTTACCTAAGATTATTTCCTTTTTCCCATCTTCACTAAACTCCATTCCCTTGTCATGCTTTATTTTCCTTTCTATCCTATTTATCCCATCCTATCCTGTTTATTTCCTTCCTTCCTATTTACCATCACCTGATATATTATATATTTGTGTTTCTACACTGAACTTGAGTTTCCTTTGCTTATTACTATAACTCCTAGTCTACAGTAATGAATTTCATTAATGGACATTTAATAAATATGTCTGTTAGATAAAATATAATATATTCATAATATTGTGAAAGTAATCATAATCCAAAAGGGTCACTGTAGCACAAAAAATTAAAACTTCAGTTTTATTACTGTGGATAAAAATCTAGTTTTATGCCCAGTGGAGCCTACAAACACTCCATCAAAGTGCTTGCTCCAGCAACATGTAGGGTTGCCTTAAATCCATAGATGTTTGATTTCTTTCCTTATTTATTAATTTTCGAAGACTTGATTCATTCGTCAGAGAGAGAGAGGGAGAGATTGAGACTGAGCAAGCAGGGGGAACAGCAGGCAGAGGCAGAGGGAAAAGCAGTCTCTCAGCTGAGCAGGGAACCCTGATGCAGGTCTTGGGATCAGAACCTGAGCCACAGGCAGATGCTCAGCCAACTGAGCTACCCAGGCGTCCTGATGTCTTTTCTTCAGTAGCAATGCATACCTATGTTCCTTCTAGAACTCTTAGTTTGAGAAAAATATTTCAAATGTCTAAGGAAAATTTATGGTATATAGTGTAGCTTCCAACAGATTCACACAAATCTTCAAATTATATAAGATATATATTAGTTTCAACCAGTAGATGAGTCATAAGCGTCAGTAGAGATGTGTCTGAGTTTATAGTGCTTTCAGTATATAAGCCATTCTTATGGAGTCATAGTCTCATGTTGTTCTGTGTTTGCCAATACCATCTCCCCAGTGCCTAGATGAGAAAGAGAACTCAACCCACTGCTCTTATGGTGAAAATGAAATTTGTATCATTAATCTCTGTGTTCAATCACTAACCTTTCTTTGTCTGGTTTAGCATTATAGTGTCTGTAGAACTGGAAACATTGGTGTAAAAATAGCACTGTTTATATTTCACTTCTTAAAGAATCTCATTAACTTTCTTCTTGATAGTTTGCAATGTGGTAAAAAATAGAGAAATCAACTGTTTGTTCAAATTTAGGAAAGAAGGAGATTCTGTGATTACTCTCTCCATTGCTGAATTGAATGGCATAACAAGGCAGGGTAAAGATTTTACCTTAAGTTAGATATTTAAGTAATATCCAAAGAACACAATGAAGCATGAGAATGATACATCTCTATCAGTTTTTCTTGTTGTCATTATTGTTGTTATTGGGTAGCATGCATAGTTGGTCTAATTTTTATTGAATTATTCCCCAACATATATTTGAAATGAGGATAAGGACCCATGGTGTCCCCTCTTTTCAAGAGAATGTGAATGAGGATGACATGGCATCCAGAGCAATCAGAGTGGCAGATGCTGTGTGTATATTTATGCACATTGAGTGTCTGCTAAATATGGTTGAAACAGACTTTGTGAATAACATAGTAAAGAATAGTTTTCTAAAGTTTAACTTGGAAATTAGGCTTAAAAGAAAAGAAGACTGTTGTTCTTCTTGGGGGATAGGTTCATCTTGTAATGTTGTGTTTACTGGTTTATGTGGGAAAGGGCCATGCTCATGGCTTCTGAAATCTTAACACAAAAATCAGTATCCTTCAGTCTCTTTTATTTCAATAAAGGTCTTTAGAAGTATGCCTAGTAATGTTGGAAATGTATCATGAAAGACAGGGTCACTTTACCTCTGACACTGTCATCAGCTAGAACAATTAACAAAATAATAAAGCTATAAGTACTATATGTGGTATTTCAATATTTATGATATTTAGCATCTCCAACCACAGAGTTTATCTCTATTATCTATTATCAGATTCTATTATCAGAGTAAGAACACAATCAGGGATTAAATATTTTTAAAATGTTAGAATGCTAAGTAATGTTAGGAACAACCAATATTTATACTGATCCACTTTTAAGTCATTTGAATTTTCTTACTTCATTCTTCCTTACAATATCCCTAGGAGACAACGTTCCTTTTTCTATGATGAGCAGAATCCTTCCCATGTGACAGCTAGAGAAACAGAGGCACACAGAAGGGAAAGAAAATTATACTGAGACAATACAGAAACTGAGCCAAATAGTAATATGAAAGTTTTAATGTATTTCATAGGCAAGTTTTAATGTATTTCATTGTTATGTATGCTTACAACTCACCCAATTTTTTTTTCCTACATTTTGAGCTGGCCTGCTACATTTTAAGAGATAGATTTCAGGAGGCTGTTGTTTTTAATACAGTTTTGTTTTGTTTGATACTTATGTGTTTAATCATTATTGCTGCTGGCTATTGTTCCTTTTCATGTATTTTAATACTTTAATCAATGGGAATTTTATTGGTACTTGTACCCTAAGGCTATTGAAAGTGGAGGGTGCAATTTTATAAATATACAATTGAAAGAAGGCAAAATAAAACAGATGGGCATGGAGACCACGTAGGTAATAAAGTGGTAAAGTTCTTCAGAAGCTAAGTAAAGGGGTAGGGTTCTTCCCAGATGAGTGTTTTTACTAGGATTCCCTGAGTTAAAGAAGTTGACTCCACTTTTGTTCATTGTATTTTTTCACCTAAAATTTCTTTCTCCTGCTTCTTCACAATCATTTTGTCAAGTCTAAAATTACATATGGGGCATTAATATGAATAGTAGTAACCTCTTGGATATCTTGACTGTATATTGCAAATATAAGCTTTATACTTTATTTTTGTGCCTTATTGTATTAAATGTAGTGCCTACCTTTATGCTGGTTTACAGTTCCTGTTTGTTTCACATTCAGTTATAAATTTTATTCTTTATATGTATTTGTCTCCTCTTATCCAAATAGATTTCAGAATAGATTTCCTGAGATGTCATATCTGATGCTTCTTTGATACATTCCTCAGGAAGTGGTAGAGCTCAATTCCTGTAACTTCTTGATAAGCACCTGTGGGATTAGCAGGAAACTAGTGAATAAACCTAATATTTAAAAAGAAAAAGCCAAGTCATTCATTCTCCATTAAAGTTATGTTTCTTATTCTTCAGTAACCTGTGCAGTAGTGTAGATAATGGTCAGTCTTGTATTCTCACTTCAACCTCTTTGCCATGTTTTGCCCAAGTTTTTTTCTTATATTTTTGTCCTAATAAAGATAATCCCAAACTAATAATTTATCACTATCCACTCTGTTACCACAAAACCGATGATTAAAGAGATACTAAAGAAACTGATCCCCAATATTTAATTATAGTAAATGCCAAAATATGTTCTTGGAAATACCGTAATCTTATCTATATCTAAAAAAGTAGGAACAACCACTAATTTTCTAAAATTTACTTTATTCTTTCCTCTCCAAGTGTGGGGAGGAAAAAAAAAAGACATAATGGTCTCTTAGAACTCTTTAACAATAAGAATTATTGGATTTCTTCATAATGATTAAATTGATGGAAGTGGGAAAATGTTTGGTGGAGCTGACCTTCAGATGAAGAAGTTTTCACCCTTTCCCAATAGTGCTGGAAGTTGCATTTCTTTTAATGACTCCACTTAAAGCAGCAGGAAGCAAAGTGATCATCACCAGCAGGTACTTAGACAAGAGTGAGAGGTTGTATGTGGACTGCTCTATTAAAGCATCCCTGTCTAAACAGGGCTTCCTGGAGCTTAAGTGCCCATTGCTGCAGAAGCCAGGATACCATCTGTGAGTGCACAGCAAAGCTCACAGCTTTGTCTAATGAGAGGAACTGCATCAAGGAGACATTCTTAAATAGATGAAAGATCCATGGCACCTAATGGACAATTAGTTAACTTCATTCTTCAGAGTTTTTAAGCATCTGATAAATGACGAAATAAAGCAAAATGCTTCAAGTGAAAACTGAAACACTAAAGGGAATTAAAAGCAGTCTAAAAAGAAATGACTTTCAGGTTTTTGATCATAAAATACCTAGTGATCAGATTTCATTTGCTATTTTGGTTTCTTTGTTTAGAATTTTGAAAATTATGACCAGTTTCATTATTTGTGGTTAGAACATATGCTAGGCCAGTATTTTGAAGTGTATATTGAAATTGGTGAATGCATTACAAACATTGTGAACTTTACTTTTTTTAAAGATTTTATTTATTTGAGAGAGAGAATGAGAGAGAGTGAGCATGAGAAGTGTAAGATCAGCGGGAAAAGTAGATTCCCTGCTGGGTAGGGAGCCCTACAATGCTGTGCTCCATCCCGGGACTCCAGGATCATGACCTGAACTGAAGGCAATCACTCAACCACTGAGCCACCCAGGCACCCAAAACATTGTGAACTTTAATAAAATAATAATAACACTCAATCTGATGGATCTTAAGGTCACCTGTTAAATTTCATTATTTAACAGATAGTGAAACTGAGGCCCAAAGAAGATAAATGTTTTTTTCTAGAAATTAATTCTAAACTTCAAGTTTGAAGATTTTTTGAGCTTTGTATATTGCCTCTCCATCACACTATTCAATTTAAGTGTGTAGGGAAGACAAATAGAATGATGGTTTGTAAATTTAGTCTATGTACATTAATTTTATATTGTTTTAAGGTAAAATATTAGAAATAAGTTTTAATTTCTTGCTTTAGACTGGACTAGGTTGCTTCAAAAGCCTATGAAAAAATATGTAGCATATACTCTCACTAAAGGAATTTGGGAGAGAAAGGTTAATATACAAAATGGTAGGATGCATTGTATGAAGAAGTATCAAAATGTGTGGCATGGGTAAGAAGTGCTCTCAATGGTCCAAAGAGAGAGAGGTAGCTAGGAGATAGTCTAACAGAGATGATTCAGTAGGAAATAAGGACAGTTCTCTCTGCATGGTCAGTCAGCACTTGATGGAACAAAAGGACACAGGATGCCTGCCTTTGGTTACAGAATTGGGATTTATGGGTGTATTTAACTGACCAATTTAAATGCAGAATATTTTTAAAAATTTTCTCCATTTGGGGGGCAATCAATAGAGCTTCTTTCCTTATTTAGAGAGTTTGATTTTGATTTAGTGAATAGAACATCAAATACAGTGGACATTATTAGTTAATACTAATAACAGTAGCCATAACAACACCATTATTCTATTCTTTATTTTCTTGAATATATAATACAGCCCTGTGAGTTGAGAACACTCTTTTTTTTCCCCACACTATGGATGAGAGAAACAGAGAAAAGCAGATCAATTCCAAGAACGTGTGGCTCAAAACCACAGGCTCTTAACTGTTAGATTCAATTAAGAAATTTCACAAATCTTGCAAATAATATACACTGCTTTAAAAGCTAAGATTGAAATATTAAAATAAAAATTAGTTTCTTATCATCATGCAGGTTTTTTTTTTTTCCCTAGTAGGAACAGGAGAGTCCACAAGAAATCAGATTTCCCCCAAGATTTCAAGATTTTCATCCTAACATAGAATTTACTCTAGTAATGTCTCCTTTCAACTCAGCCCCAGAGGTTGGTATTGATGGTGGCTGCTCCTAAATCTGGAGACATGCATAAGCCCTGGAGAACAGTGTCTATCATTAAAAAGTTGCCATCTGTCTTTTTTTGATATCTGCTGTGCCGCAGTAAGTCACAGTATTTCCCTATCCTTTCAATGACAGCTCATGGTAAGATAAACTTGCCATGATAAGATAAATGGCAACTTTTTAAATGAAAACCACTATGTGTGAGCTGCTTGGTTAGGTTACAGTTCCTCAAAGTGCATCTCATACCTTATTCCCTAATATCAAAACCAATGACCTATTCTTCAAAGGATTTTCTTTTCACTTCTATAACCAACATGATTTACAAAGTTCTCCTCCCCCGCCCTTTTTTATATCCTTTCAGAATGAGACATTGAGTAACCCTGTAACCTTAACTTTTTATACCAATTTTTTTGGAAATGTTTGTTTAGAAGACAAAGACATATTCTTTTACTATTTTGGAAATCATCTTTGACTAAGGTTACCAAAGTAAGCGGAATAGACTATTTTTATTTATTTGAATTAGTTATCTCCTCATAAAAATAAAGGTACTTTAGATATTGGTTAAGAATTGGATCTAGAGGGGTCTCTGGGTGGCTCAGTCATTAAGCGTCTGCCTTGAGCTCAGGTCATGATCCCCGGGTCCTGGGATCAAGCCCCACATTGGGCTCCCTGCTCCACAGGAAGCCTGCTTTCCCTCTCCCATTCCCCCTGCTTGTGTTCCTGCTCTCGCTGTCTCTCTCTCTCTCTGTCAAATAAATAAATAAAATCTTTTTTATTTTTTTAAGATTTTATTTATTTATTTGACAGACAGATCACAATTAGGCAGGCAGAGAGAGAGGGGAAAGGAGGCTCCCTGCCAAGCAGACAGCCCTACGTGGGGCTCAATCCCAGGACCCCGAGATCATGACCCAAGCCGAAGACAGAGGCTTTAACCCTCTGAGCCACCCAGGTGCCCCAATAAATAAAATCTTAAAAAAAAAAAAAAAAAGATTTGGATCTCGAAGTGGTTCCAGTCCATCATAGCTGTCCTATAGCTGGCTGAATCCTGATTTTTCCAAGTCTCTAACTACCTACCTGTTAGATAAACCTAATATTGATAAACCCGATATTGATTCCAAATCAGTGTGGGGTGCTGATTTGCCAGAGAAACCTCCTTCAAGTCCATTTTTATTGCTGCTGGGGTCCCTGGATCTTTTTCAATTTGGAAGGTAAAAAGATGACCTTATATGGTATTTATAGTACTTTATACAACTGCTAAAATTGTTTAAAGAACAGTTAATAATTTGTAAGCTTACTATAATAAAATCATGAAATTACTACAAGTGTATTTGCTTTACTTCTGACCATCAAAAATCATACCTAAGTTCCCGAATATTTTTGCCTCCCTCAGACAGACCAAAGGATCAGAACAAATGTGTTTCCTTACCCTAAATTTCCCAAAGGATCAGGATCATCATTATGAACATTTCTAGATTTTCACAGGAAGAGGAGGAGAATGTATAGATGAACCAACTCAGTTTGAGCTAAACCAAACACATAGAAATAATTTTCTTAATACTTTATTAAATTTCTATATAGGTGTATGGTACTATTTGCCACTTTTTTCTCTAAAATTCAAATGTTTTATTTAAATCAGGAGATTATTATATCTATGTTTTTACTTAATTTTTGATTAAACCAAGTTTTGTTATATTTGGTTTATCAAAGAAATTCCTTGTGTAGTGAGTGACTGAATGATTAACATGTAAATATATATTTATGTAAATGTAGTATCTCTACATACAAAAACATGTATATATTCAGTAATTATTTATTGAGCACCTCTTGTATAGAGGTACTAATCTGGATGATGGGGATTCAATGTTGAATAAAAGAAAAGTCTCTGCTCTCATGGTGGGCATGATTATAGTTGGGTTATGGGGGTTGACTAATAATAAATACTGTGGGTTTAGAGAGCAATGAAGTCAGAGGATAATAAATTGAATTATAATAGTAAGTGATATACTATGGTAATGGATGATTTGCTCCTATAGTTAGTGAAGGTACAATCTGTATTAAAATCTAATGACGGGGGGAGATCTAGAGAGGATGATTCCAGACAGAGAGAGCAGGATGTGTAAATGATAACGTTACACATTTACAAACGTAAGGGGGAATGTCTCTGAACTAGAACATTGCCAATAAGGAGCATAGTCATAGGAAATCATGTTGGAGGAGTGGGCAAGGATAAATCCATATATGGCCGTTAGGCCAGCGCAGGAAGTTTAGATTTATTCTAAGCATGAATGGGAGCCATAAAAGGATTTTAAGCATGAAAATAGTATCTTAAGTAAAAAAGAAGTCAGATTGGCTTCTGGGTGGAGAATGGGCCACACAGGTTCAAATGTAGACATGATAAATTAAAGAGAAGGCAATTATAGTAGTCTCGGAGCGGTGCTAGTGTCTTATTCAGAGGTGATAATGGTGAAAATGGAAAAAATTTGTGAAGATAATGAAAATTCTGAAGCCAGTATCAACCAGATTTGCCGATGGCTAAGATAATGAGGGAAGTGGTATGAGGAGAGAGAATAATTAAGGATAGCACTTAGTTTTTGGCCTGAGCAACTACTTGAAATGGAAGTCTGAAGAATAGAAAGTGTATTTGGAGAAAATACCTTTTTGTTTGTTTATTATTTACTTACATATGAAATTTGAGATTCTTGGATGGCCAAGTAGAAATGATTAGACTTCAGGAGAAAGCTAAATATCAGCAATAGAAATTTATATTCAGAACATGTTTTGGTGGCTGAATAATATGGAATTGGGTGAATTCACCTAGGAAATGTATGTAAATAAAAGGCATGTAGAGGTCAGAATGAGAAAACGGAGCAAGTTAAGTTGACTAAGTCAGAATGACCAATAAAGTAGGAGGAGAAATAGATGAGTATGCTTTCACAGAGCCTGGAAAAAAAATATTTTAGGCATGAAAGAGTAGTTAAATATGTAAAATGATATTGAAAAGTCTAAGCAGAAGAATGAAAACTGACCTCGGGACTTCGCAAGAAGATGCTTATATAAGACGTATATTTTTGCTCTTACACACATACACACACAGGGCAAATCATTCATGATTCTAAACTGTAGTCCTTGCTCATGACCCTAGCTATGAAATAACCAAGTGCTAGTTCCTTATGTCGTTGATAATTGAATTACCTGACTTATACTACTTTGTGCTATATATTCAGGACTAGGGTTATAATTTTACAGACTTTTACAGAGACTGTCCACCCATTAAAGTGGTTTTAAACAGATAATTATTTCATGTGTTTAGCACCACTGAGATGACCTTATAAATCTTTCCAAGCAAACATATTTTAATTGAGGAAAAAGTAAACAAAAGGAAACTTAACTCTTACAAATGCTTAGTGAAATTGGGAAATTAATGGTTTTTGCCTTTTCCCCAAAATTGTATAAACCTTTATGTCTGTAATAAAAAGGGATGAGAATACAGTCCAAATTTTAGCAATTTGTGTTATTTATGCTCTTTTCAATAGGATGTCTATTAATTCTTGGCAGATCATCTCATATTTCACAGTGATAGTTCTAAAATTTAGAAAATGAAGTTAAAAAAAGATCATCTTCTACATCTTCTATTTCTTTCTAGTCAGCCAATATATATTGATACATTTTATGAATAGGTTTTCTATAGAATTGGATTTATATATATATATATATATATAAAATTTAATTTTGGAGGTGCTTTAGAACTACCTTCAAAAAAGTGAATTTGTAATAGTTTCCTCTGTAAAAAAAGGAGAATTTTAATTTAAATAATAATGCTAAACATAACACTTGCATATAACAATTGTATTAATAATAGAAGATACAGACTTTTGAACATTTGGAGGCACTGCATTTCCAGAATTTCTCTCCTTTCCCTTTCTTGCTCTTTCCTTTCATTTTCTTCTTTTTAATAAATTTTTTTGGGGGGGAGGGGATGGTTGGGGGTGCCTCTAGCACACTATTCAGGAGAGATCAGCCCTCTTGTAGAAGGAACAGTTACTTGGGTTGTAGTTCTCTCTCTGCCTGTAATCAGCAGTGGACACTTATCAGTTGAGACCTGTTTCCTCTCTCACCCTCTATCTCTGTCTCTTTTTTGTGATATGGTAGTGCGGTAGTGCTGGATTAGACCAGTCTTTTTGGGGAGGATTATAAGAATGCAGTGGCGGGGGGGTGGGAGGTTGGGGTACCAGGTGGTGGGTATTATAGAGGGTACAGCTTGCATGGAGCACTGGGTGTGGTGAAAAAATAATGAATACTGTTTTTCTGAAAATAAATAAATTGGAAAAAAAAACGCATATGTAGCTAAAAAAAAAAATAAGAATGCAGTGAAACCTATGGATCCTTTCTACAGGAAAAAAAAATGCATAATCACGAAGTTGCAATCATTTTGCCTGCAGCCTCAGATGGATCAGAACTTCTGGACTAGAAGATAGCCAGCCTTAATGTCTATTACTTCAGATGCCATGGAGAGGACTGCAGGGATACAGGCAGGGAAAGAGATGTTCATGTTTTCATTCAGTTAATGAGAATCTATTTTCCTACACTAATAGGTAGTACAAAAGGATGGCTTCCAAAAACCATATAAGAGCTTCTAGCAATCCGTATTCATATTCTGAAAGAACAGAGACCCAACTCACATTGATTTATAGATCTTATTGCACCTTTCCTTATTTGAGTGGAAATTTTTGTTCTTTTTCCAGCAATAATACAATAGATACCTCTGACTGCATTTGGTAGTCATTACTGAAGCATGGAAAAGATTAATTTCAACCAATAGACTTCAACCAACTGCTTCCCCTTGGCCATCCAGACTTCTATGGCAGTTAAGGCATTGCTGTCTTAACATTGTTCAGAGGTCTTTTCACCTACCTTTAATAACTGTGATTCAGCACCACAACCAAAAGTCTGATCATCTTATATATCCTTATCTCACATGTCATCATAAGCATTATCTTTGCATTTAGAGTTCACTAAATGATATAAATTCTTAATCCTTAGAGCATAATCATGGCACAATATAATAGCTTACTACCTGATAGTTAATTCATATTTTTTAAAAGATTTTATTTATTTATTTGACAGAGAGAGATCACAAGTAGGCAGAGAGGCAGGCAGAGAGAGAGAGAGGAGGAAGCAGGCTTCCCACTGAGCAGAGAGCCCGATGCGGGACTCGATCCCAGGACCCTGAGATCATGACCTGAGCTGAAGGCAGCGGCTTAACCCACTGAGCCACCCAGGCGCCCCATGGTTAATTCATATTTTTAAACTTTTTTATAACCACCAGGCGAAAGTCAAAGAGAAAATTAGCTGTTTTACCATAAATTATTTAAATCATCCTTAGGCAAAAGCTGATCGAAATCACATATTTAAAACATTTATGACTATTTTACGTTGCCGTGTCCCACAGCTGAAGTGATAAATATATAATGGATTTTGACAAACAGTTGGACTCTCTAGAATTGAGTGGTGATGCACTCCTTTTTCATGACAAATAACTGTCTTGAGTAAGGGAGACAGTAACCTGCAAGTGAAATCTGAGGTGCTAGTCTTTGGTAAGAGCCCTGAGGTCATAACCTTTCAAATTCCAAGTAATTCTGTTTCTCAAGGCTTGATCATTATGGGCTCAAATGGTTGGGCGGCTCTTTTGGATAGCTGGATACTAGTTTATTAAATGTTCATGAGGGAAAGGTTAGTTTACTTTGTCAAGGACTACAGAGCCACTTTTAATTTCAAAATTTTTTGAAAATGCGTTTTACTACTTCAAAGGAAAACTGGAACAGAGGCCATGAATGACAGAGAAAATTATTTTCTTGTTAGCAAAGCAGAGGAAATGATGGCCTCTGACAAACAAAAAACAAATCCCTAATATTGAGAGCATTTTCTTCATGAAGGTGGTACTTTGAGGGGAAGATAGATTAATTAATATTTAGTCCTATTGAAACTATCATTTATAGAGAAATGTGGAGTCTAGATGCCCTGTTCTTACGGGTGGCAGCTCTTTTCTCAGTCATCGAGTTGTGCCCACAGTTTCCTTACTCACACTACCTCTTTCTTTTACCAAGTAAATGCACCATCATTTCAGAGAGAACTGATGTTAGTAAAATTAGCCGGTCACACATTGAAGCATTTATTGAGATCCTTTGATTGTACATTTCCAGATCACAGTTGAGAAAGAAAACAACCTATAGACGAATGAGCAAGTGCATCAAAAGCTGCAAGGGCAGCACATTTTTTTTTTTTTTCTAGTATCATCTCTTCTGGGAAACATTACCCTCCTGTGCTCTTCCAGACCATTGATTCCATTCTGAACCCATAAAAAAGAGATTATAAATCAAGAGAAGGAGGTACTGCTAGAATACTATGAATGGTTTATAAGTTATTTTGTGAACAAAATTGAGACCATTAGAGCTGCTGAGCAGCTTCTACCTCTAATCATTTTTTCCATTAACTAAGTTTTTTGCCCACTCTAGAGAGAGTGGTATGATTTTTATAGCAGTATCACATAGAATTTGAAAGCATCCAATAGGCAGTGCTTACTAGTTGCTACCCACTTCATATATCTTGTAAATATTGATACCTAAGATGGTACCCCTTCCTTCTGACATTTTCCCAGGATATGAACCATGGGTTAGATCTCTCTAATACAGTAAAGAGATGTCATAAAAGTGTACAAGATTAAAAGTTAGTAGTCACTGATTCCAGTCTTAATTTCACTTCAAGCTATTTGCATAGCCTTAGGGAAAATTGCTTAACAAAACTCAGCCTCAGTTTCCTTCATAGTACAAAAAGATGAATCCATGGTATTTTATAGGATATTACACAGAAAAAATGAGATCACATATGTGGAATTCTTTCAAAAGTGAAGAACACTTTAAATGTAAAAGCAAAACATAGTACCCATCATAATTTATTGTGTAATTATTTTCATCATCATTTCTATAGTGTTTTAAATCTCTGTTATCTTGTGCTAATGAACTACACACATATACTGAGATTATAATCTTTTTTAAACATTAATTTTATTTTTTTTAAGATTTTTATTTATTTATTTGACAGACAGAGATCACAAGTAGGCAGAGAAACAGGCAGAGAGAGAGGAGGAAGCAGGCTTCCCACTGAGCAGATAACCTGTGGGGCTTGATCCCAGGACCCAAGGATCATGACCTGAGCGGAAGGCAGAGGCTTTAATTCACTGAGCCACCCACGCACCCCTGAGATTATGATCTTATATCTAGGTGATTATGTTCTTTCTTCTAGGTTGTCATGGACATCAAGTATTTCTGTAACCTAGCAGCTATTCATCCTCTCTGGGTGATCATTCCCCAATTTCTGTCTAGGACCATGGTTTTCTTTCCCTGTGTCCATCTCAGTTCACATGTCTTAACTCTACCTTAGGGGCAGATAACATGAATTAGGTATAATTGTGCATTTATTTGGCTTCCAATATTGGTTCAAGGATTGGCCTTCAGTAGAAGTTTAGCTGGAAACGCTAGAACACAGTCTCCTACTCTTTTCTGCTTGATCTCAACTGGGAAGGATAGAGCCTTGAGAACTACCAGCAGCCATCTTGTGACTATATTCAATACATGTTTGAGAATAAAGTCTTCACAGAAGATGCAGACCTAAGATACAGGAGACAAAAGCAGATTTTGATTAGATTGTTTAAAACCCTATGTCAAGCTGTGACTCTCTGCCCTGTACTCTTCAGTTATATGACCCCAAAAATATACTTTTTATTTAAGTCAGTTTGATTGTTTTCTGTCATTTGCAAACAACACTCAAATACAGAAACTAAATATAATTTTTTGAATTATATTTTGAATAATTTAATCTTTGAGTGTTTCTGTGTGTTTTTAGGTGTTCTCATGAGACTTTTATAGTTTTATAAATGTGACCCTCTTACACAGCTGAGATAGATATGTTTATTCCCAGATTAATGATGAAAGAATCCACATGCAACATTCAAAGTCACACAACTAATAAGAGGAGGAGCCAGTTTTCAGTTACAGTCTGCCAACAGAAACCATACTTTCCTTTATGCAATAAGGTACCGTTTTTGTTTTTGTTTCTGTTTGTTTGTGTTTTTTTTAATGGAAAAATTCTTAACAACTTAAATCAAGGAACAAGAATATTATATGGGTAATTGAAATTTGTGAGTATTCTGAGTAGTTTCAACTATGCCAGCTTTGCCTCCATCATGCCTTCTTCATGAGAATCTGTGGAAACCAGGAAAAGAGAGACTCAATGAAGAATGGATTGACCTTAAAACAGAGATTAGGTTAATGGAAACTAACGTGGAATTGAAGATATCCATGGTGGGAAGAAGAGAGAAAAATTTTCTCCTGATTATATTAAAAAATTCTACAATAACATAGTTTGCCTCTGAATGGAATATGAAACTTTGAAACTTAAAACTTCTGGAGTTTGTTGCCCTAGCTTCTACCTCATCAATCTGTGAGTAAATTTCTCCACAGTTTTGCTGATAAAGGACATACTGTGGTAGAGAACTCAGAAAAAGGAATAGGAGAGCTGCATGCTGCTTTGTTTTCACACTTGTACCTGTTCTAAATCTAGAATAGAATGAATTATAATAAAAAAGTATTATTTTCTATCATTGTGATTCTTGAGGATTTTTAAGGTATGTGGAACTTCGTGTTACTGCATTAGGCCACTTTCAGAAAAGTTTGGGGACTTATTTTATGCAGGGCACACAATATGCAATCATGGCTCAGCTCTCCTAATAGTTATAAATGTGTGGCATAGTCCGATAGGGTTCACATCTTTGTTCCCAGGTGGTTACATATCATCACTCAAAGGAATCACTTAAGATAACATTGATATATGAATTATTTTCCCTGACCAAAAGGAAGCTCTTTCCAGTCAATTGACACTCAGTCTTGAGTGTCTGAATGTCTTACAGTTAAATTATTAGAAAATGACATTGAAAGTAGGGAAGATTTTTTTTTCCCCTTTACCCATCTTCTAAGTAACTTTAGTACACAGATTAATGTATTTTCAGCTACTCACTAAACTTGAAATAAACTTAAAAAGAATTTTCATTAAAAATTCAAAATAATTTTCAATGTCAAGTTCTAATTCCGATAGTCATTGTTACTCCATTTCAAATAACAATAGTTGATTCTCACTCCCTTCATCTCTGGAGCACAAAACCAATGCTGCCTTCAAGGAGAGAATGAGGCACTAATTCATGTCCCCATTACATCTTGGCTGGATTGCTGCAGTTCATTATAGGCTTTCTTGACTGTTTACTTAGGCAATAAATCTTGTCATTACATATACTACATCTGTCAGGTTCAAGACAACTGCACAAAGGCCCTATTGCTATTAAAAAACCTTTAATTTTAAAATCTATAATTAAAGAAGGGCAAATATGTTATTTGTGGCTTGATGCATTGGTGATTTGGAGACACTCCAGCATATAATTGTACTTGCTCAAAGTAATAATTTCAGAGGTGAGTAAGAGAAGTGATCAGGCAATGGGTCCAACTAGAACAAAATCCCCTAAGAGACATTGTCTCATATTTAGGGCCTCATTTCTTTGCTTCATCCTAACTACAATGGTAGGATTTGTATCACTAAGAACAAAGTCTACAAAACTCAAGTAGAAATGGATTAGGAGATAGGAGGCATCTCAACAGACATATATTTTAATGATCCTTGAATGCTGATTCTGGTTCCCATGGAGTTCTTCAAATTAACTTACTCAGTTTTTATCATCAAAATTAATCAGGAGCAGTTATCAAGGGAATCAATCTAATATCTCTCACTTTCTCTACACTTCTGTCTTTTAAAATGAATATTAAAAATGGCTATTATTTATTCAGTGACTATTAGGTGCTAGGCACTCTGCTAAGCACTTTCCTTACAATATCCTTGGCAAGAGTCCCTTAAAATAGGAAAATAATCACCTTACTTTAAATATAAATGAATTAAGTATGACAGTTTAAGTTACTCTCTGGATTTGAAATTGAGATCAAATTTAGATAATGTGTCTGCGGTCTTTAAATCTGCACCATGACCGTGATGTTCTCAAACACACAGAGTTTTTTGGAGCTTTAATTTGCTAAAATCCTAAAAGGACCTGATAGTTCAGAAGAGTAGAGATTCTAATTCTCCTTTCTTAAAACCATGCATACTCTACCTAGGTGATCTACTTTCTCCTCCTCAATGCTTCAACTTCTGTCTCTTCAACTGCAACTCCCAAATTTATATTTCTAGCTCTGATCTTTCTTCTGTTTTCCAGAGTTATGTTGGCAACTTTATTTTTATCTTTTGGGTTTTTTTTTTCAACTCTGTTTTTTATTTTGAAATTAAACTTACAGAAGAGTTTCAAAGATAATACAGAGAGACCTCCAGGTACCATTCACCCAGTCTTCCCTGATGTTGGCATTGTATTTTTCTGTAGTTCAATGACACAACTGAGAAATTGGCGTTGGTAATTAAACACTATTAAGTAAACTACAGATTTTATTTGTATTTCAGTAGGTTTTCACTAATGTCCTTTCTCTGTAAGAATCTAATCGAGGACACAACACAACAGACAGTTTCTCAAATTTTCATTTATCATGACCTTCACAAATTTGATCAATTACTGTATAGAATGCCTGCTTTTTGTCTGGTGTTTTCTCATAGTTAGATGGACTTTATGGATATTTCGAAAAAACAGCATGGAAATGAAGTGCCTTTCTCATCTCATTTTATGTCTTATTATTTGTGAAGTTCACCTTGATCACTTGGTGAAGGGAGTGTCTTCCAGGTTTTTCCACTATGAAGTTTACTTTTTTTCTCTTTCCATGTACTGTATTTAGAGGTGAGTCCCTAAGACCACTTAAGGAGAGGGTAACTAAGCTTCAATTCCTGAAGGGAAAACTCTGAAAGAATTTTTGAATATATTTTAAAAGTACCATAGCAGTTTAAAATATTTGGGGAAAGATAGTTTGAAGCTATGAAGATATCCTGTTTTGTTTTGTTTTGTTTTTTAAGTTTTACCCACAATTTTAGCATTCACAGTAGATCTTGCCTGAAACAGTTATTACTGTAGGGTTGTAATGGTTATTTTTAAAAATTATTTCCTACATCCTTTTTTTGTTAATTGGCTGTAATTCTGTGAGGAAGAATTTTTTTTTCTTTCGTTCGTTCTTTCTTTCTTTCTTTATTCATACATACAAGCATTCATTTTTCAATTATGTATATTGGGGTAGACTTATAGATATATATTTTGGGTAATAATTTAATGCTATCATTTTATTGCTCAAATTATTTCAGCTTTGGCCATTGGGTGTTCTTATGTTGTTGGTTCCTGGTGTCTTTTCAAATGCACCTCCTTTCTTTTTCTCTACTTTGTAGCCACACAAGATTCTCCAGAGCCTTCTGGTATTTCTCTGCTGAAGTTCAAGATTCAAATATTTCTCAAAGGAGCCCTAAGTTCTTCTTGGAAAATGGTGTTTAGAGACCGAGAGGTATACTTGTTGCTTTTGAAGTTTTGCTGATTTTAGACCCTCTTGGTAAACATGCTAAGAAATCTATTCATACTAACCATGTATATGCATAAGTCTGTATTTACTTTATCTATCTATCTATCTATCTATATCATTTATCTAGTCTATCAATCAAAAGAAATATGAGTTCATTCTGATGTCTCTCACTCTGACATACCACTTCAGGGTACATTCCAGCCTTTTCTACTTTGCTTATTTTTAACTTTCTTCTTTACAAGCAGAAACCTGGCTCTCATTATCTATAACATATTTGCTTGTCCAAATTTTGTATACATATAAAGTAGTCAGAATTGCTGACTTGGAATTCTGTGGGGAAAAAAAAAAAAATCCCACAAACTACCAATCAGAGTAAATTGCTTGTGTACAGTTTTCTTTTTTTCTTTTTAGCCTAACAGTATTTAGTCAAAACACTGTTTTACAAATTTTTTAAGGTTAGTTTATTCCTTCCCCATCCTTTTCAGTGTGCATATGTTATATATCTGTATTATAGTTAGATTCCTTTTTCACAATCTGTATATTTCCTCTCGGGTTCTCCTACCATCCTTGTTGTCTTATCCTTTATATTTTTTAAAAGATTTATGTATAGCAGATTATGTAAAGTGTATAAATTATGAGTATATCTAAATGACTTTTTTACAATGTATACATAGATATAATTTCAGTCAGTTCAAAATATAAAATATCACTGGCACACACACAGTCCCCCTTAGGACTCTCCCAGTCATTACTTATAAAAAGTAATTTTTTTTCCCATGGGCTAGCTTTGTGGACTTTTAAGATTTTTATTTATTATTTATTTGAGAAAGACAGATAGCAACAGAGATAGTGACAGAGAGCTTTGGGTATTTTTGAACATGCTTTATATTTCTTCCCCCCCCCCTCAATATTATGTTTATATAATCCATTCATGTTATGATGTGTAGGAGTAGCTTGTTCTTTTTAATTTCCCTATGGGATTCTTTAATCAAATTTATTGAGGTATAATTCACAAACAATAAAATGCACCTGGTTTTTAAACATACATTTTGACATATGTATGCTTTTGTGTGATCCTCACCCTACTCAAGATACAGAACACTCTCATCATCACAAAAAGTTCTCACTTGCCACCTTCCCCTTCCATTCTCTGCCTCATTAATCCCTTTTGTTGCCAAATTGGTCATTTTGTAACATTATTTTCTTCATGCTCCTCCCTGACTTCCAAACCTTTTGTTACTTCTACATTGTTTTCAAGATGAAAGGGTATCTTCTGAATGACCTTTTATGTTCTACCTGAGTTGATCTTTGCTTGCTGTCACTTACTGCTCTCCTATTCACTATCATGTCTTTCCAACTACTTACAACTCCATGAATATCTTAAAATCTTTATTTCATGCCTTCATACATGCATGAAGCTATTTAAGTCAATAGTATCTGTCCTTTCCCTCCTCATCCCTGATGACTCAATTGGATGATTTTGTTTACCCCTTTGAACTAAACTGCTATCCTTTCTTACACTTCTATCAGACGATGGCCTTCAGATTGGTACCCATAACTCTCATCTTTGTCATAAAGCTTATTGGAGGATATTTTTGTCAACTTCAATTTTATATACTATACTATACCATAACATTTACTTTTTAAGATGTTTACTTCTAAGATATTTACACATGTATAGATTCATGTATTACTGCCACAATTAAGATACAAAAGAGTTCAATCACCTCAAAAAACTCCCTCATTAGATCACTTTATAGTCACTCTCTTTCTTCCTCAAGGCCCTGGCAATGACTGATCTTTCTTCTAATACTATTACTTATCTTTATGAGAATGTTATTTAAGTGGATCCTATACTATATAATTTTTTTAAGTTTGGCTTTGAAACTCATCCAAGTTAGTGCTTGAATGTTCATTAAATCTTCATATAAATCCTGCAATAAAATTTTTAAAAACATTGTTTTATACAGTCTTTTAAATAATAGAAGAAAACAAAGAAAAATATGTATTAGCATTTATAATTGTCTAGTCATTTTTACTGATTCTTTAAAATTTTTTACAGAATCAAGTCATCAAGAATTACTTCCCATATAACTTTCTTTTAGAGATCTACATCTAGTATTTGACTTCCACTAACAAATTCTCTAAGTATTCTTTATATGGAAATATTATTTTGCCTTTTTTTTTTTTTTAAGAGAGGGAAGGTTAGAGAGGGGCAGAGGGAGAGTTAAGAAGTCTTAAGCAGACTCCATACCCATCCCAGAGACAGACATGGAACTCTGTCTCACAACCCTGAGATCATGACCTGAGCCAAAATCAAGAGTAAGATGCTTAACCAACTGAACCACCTAGGCACGCCTTGCCTTCATTTTTGAAGTATAGTTTTTCTGGTAATAGAATTTTTGGTTGACACTTTATTTTTTCTTTCTTTCAATACAAAAGGTCTTTGCCTTTGCATTGATCACTAATTTTGATGAGAAATCAGATATTAATCTTATTATGCTTTCTCCCTTGTATATAATCAGCCATTTTCCTATGGCCAGTTGCAAGATTTTCTGTTTGTCTTTCAACAATGCATCTAGGTGTGAATATCTTTGTGTTTACCCCACTTGGAATTCATTCAACTTCTTTCATATTAGACTAAAGTTTTTCATCAAGTTAAGGAAGCTTTGGTCATTATTCCTTGGATTAATTTTTCTGCTTCCTTTGGGGAAGAATCTACTTACATGTTCTTTCAGGTTGTTAGCAGAATTCAGGTACTTGTGTTTGTTGAACTCAAGTCCCTATTTCATTGTTGGCTGCCAGCCGAGAGCCACTTTCAGCTCACAGGGCCACCCACATTCCTTGTCATATACTCCCTACCATTTTTAAAGCTAGCAGTGGATAATATCTCTTGCATCAAATCTTTCCCATGCTTCACATGTCTGACCTTTTCTGTTTCTGTCTGCTACTTCCAATTTAAAGGACTCATGTTATTAAGTAGGGCTGCCAGTTTACATTTCTTAAAGTCTACTGTTCCACATAATTAAAATCTATCATGTTCATATTCTTGGGGACTATGCAGGGTTTGTATATTAAATATTGGGATCTTGGTGGCCATTTTAGAATTCTTCTTACCAACATATCCTTACTGATTGTAACTACTTATTTTGTAATTATGAGAGGAGTATTGAAGTATGTAATATATGAAATGGATTTGTCTATTGCTTTATAATTTCTTTCAGTATTTGTCACATATATTTTGATGTACTAGTGTTACATACACATTTAGAATTTTTACATTGTCTTGGAGAATCAATGCAGTTATTATATAATATACCTCTTTATCCCTGATGATGTTCCTTGTTTTAAAGTTTAGTTTATTTATTTATTTTTTTTTATTATCAGTATTGCTAATCTACTCTTATTTTAGTTGGTATTGCATAATCTGCATTCTCTATTTCTTAATTTTTTTAACTACCCATATTTTTATATTTAATGTGTGTTTCCACAAACTGTATGTGTTTGGGGTTTGGTGTTTTTTCAAAATGACAATAACTGTCTCTTAACTTCTATTTTTAGGCAATTCACATTCAAAGCCATTATTCATATGTTTGAATTAAAATCTTAGGTTCTAAAGGAATTTTTTTAATTTATTTTTTCTTAATAAACATATAATGTATTTTAATCCCCAGGGGTACAGGTCTGTGAATTGCCAGGTTTACACATTTCACAGCACTCATCATAGCACATACCCTCCCCAATGTCCATATCCCCACCACCCTCTCCTGCCCCCCCGCCCCCCAGCAACCCTCAGTCTGTTTTTTGAGATTGAGTCTTTTATGGTTTGTCTCCCTCCCGATCCCATCTTCTTTCATTTTTTTCTTTTCCTGCCCCCAACCCCCCCACGTTGCATCTCCACTTCCTCATATCAGGGAGTTCATATGATAGTTGTCTTTCTCCAACTGACTCATGATCCCAAGGTGCTGAGACCAAGTCCTATGTCAGGCTGCTTGCTCAGGAGGGAGTCTGCTTCCCCCTCTGCCTGTGCTCCCTTTACTTGTGCTCTCGCTCTCTCTCTCTCTGACAAATAAATAAAGTCTTTAAAAAAAGAGAGAGAGAAAGAAAGATATAAGCATACATATGGATAGAAATACAGATAGAAATCTGGTTCATGCATGCATATATACATACACATGTAGATAAATAAATATATATCTTGATAGAGATAGATATATTGACTTTTTATTATTTTGTTATATATATGTTGTTAAGATATAAAGTGGTTGATCTTGGTATATTGTTTTTAGTACAAAATTATATTCCTTTAGGGAACATATTGGTAAGGAATTTTGCATATATAATCAGGAATAAAACAAGTTTTTAATCTTCCCCTGAATTATTCTTATCTAATATTATAGGCAGTTATATTAGCCTCACAAAAAGGATGGGCAATCCTATGCCTCTTCAGGAACAACTTGTACAAGGAAAAAATTATTACTCCATAAATTGACAGAGTTCAGTCATCTGGGACATGACTTTTACTGGCGAAATATAATTGATTAAATGTTAGTTTTTAAAATTTTTGATACATCTAAGTTTTATTGTTCCTCTGTCTTTAAAATTAACATTTTATACTTTATGACAAATTTATTTTTTTCTCAGTCTGAAAATGTATTGGGTGTCATTAGTTTTTCAGTTAATTGTTACTCTGATGGCATGTGAAGTTATTTCCCTTTTTCTTTTGAATTTGTTTCATTTGCATCATCTCTTTTTTCCCCCCTCCTTTTACTCGGCAGCGGTGCCTCTAGATTTTCTAAGTCATTTTTAATGACTAATTTGGCTTTGAAATCATCAATCTTTTGTTTTCTTCTTTATTGATTTCTGCCTTTATCTTATGATCTCCTTTCATCCTATTGGGTTTTATTTAGGTCCTCTCTTTCTAGGTATTTTAGTTTCTTTTTTAATTTTAGTTTATTTTAAATTTTTTTGTTTATTAATAACTAAATTCGAAGTGTCCATTAAGTACTACTGGTTAAGCTGTGTTTTTTAGAATTATTATTATGTTCAGTTAGCCACTGTATAAGTACATCATTAGTTTTTGACGTAGTGTTCCATGATTCATTAGTTACATATAACACCCAGCACACATCACAACACATGCTGTCCTTAATACCTATTAGCCTGTTATCCCCTCTCCTCACCCTCCTCCTCCCTTCTGAGACCCTCAGTTTGTTTCCCAGGGTCCATAGTCTCTCATGGATCATCTCTCTCTCTGATTTCTCCCTCTTCAGATTTCCCTCCCTTTCCCTGTAGTCCTCCATGCTATTACTTATGTTCCACATATGAGTGGAACATATGAGTGAAACCATATAATTGTCTTTCTCTGCTTGACTTACTTCATTTAGCATAATCCCCTTTAGTTCTATCCATGTCAATGCAAATGATGGGTCTTCATTTTTTCTGATGGCTGAATAATATTTCATTGTATATATTTGCTACATCTTCTTTATCCACTCATCTGTTGAAGGACATCTTGGCTCCTTCCACAGTTTGGCTATTGTGGACGTTGCTGCTATGAACATTAGGGTGCATGTGTCCCTTCTTTTCACTACATCTGTATCTTTGGAGTAAATGCCTCGTAATGTAATTGCTGGGTCATTGGGTAGCTCTATTTTTAACACCTTGAAGATGTTTTCCATCCACTTTCCCAGACTGGCTATACTAGCTTGCATTCCCACCAGCAGTGTAAGAGGGTTCCTCTTTCTCTACATCTCTGGCAACATTTTTTGTTTCCTGTCTTGTTAATTTTTGCCACTGTAACTGGTGGTATTACGGTTTTGATTTGTATTTCTCTGATGGTTAATGATGTTGAGCATTTTTTCATATGTCTGTTAGACATTTGTATGTCTTCTTTGGAGAAGTGTCTTTTCATGTCTTCTGCCCATTTTTTTACTGGGTTTTTTTTTTCTTTTTAGCTGTGTTTTCATAGATTTTAGCCATTAGTAATTTTATGTCATTTGGCTGTAAGATTTTCACAATTTAGTTTAGTTTTGCTTTGTTTTTTAATTTATATTTATTTATTTGACAGAGAGAGAACTCATGATAGTGTATGCAAGCAGTGGGAGGACAGAGGGAGAGAATCCTTAAGCCGACTCCCCACAGAGCCTGGAGACTGAGGGGCACAATTAGGGGGGGTTGTGGTTGAAGGGGGGGGTGTGACGGGATTCAAATCCTGGGGATCCAAAGGTCATGATCTGAGCCAAAAATCAAGAGTTTGATGCTCAGTTGACTGAGCCACCCAGGCACCCCTCACAATTTAGTTTTAAATTCCTCTTTCATTCAAATATTATTTAGAAGTATTATTTCAGTTTAAATCGTGTACATATTAAATGCTAGATTATGCTTACTAACTGATAGTCTCGTTGCATGCTTGTTAGAGAATATACTTTAATTTTGGGCATATTCACTGTATCATTTATTACTGAAAATGATCATTGTTCGTAAATGATCCTGTATTTTTGGGCATAATGAGCAATCTTTTCAGTAAAAGTTTTCTGTATGTATAAATATGCCTACATAAATATAGTTTGATAAAGTGATATTAATTTGTTGCCAACACATATGAACAATGTTTGTGTTTCTTAATCATGTTATTCCAATAATCAATGTACTTAATTTTCTTTTTATGTAATCTGCCAGGTTCTGAAAATTTTATGACAAAATATCAAAGTAAAATTGCTGATTTGTCTGTTCCCTCTATAACTGTCAGATTTTTGGTTTCTGTTTTTAAGTTATTTTGTTAGATATTTATGTATTCTTTTTTTTTAAGATCTTATTTGTTTATTTGACAGAGAGAGATCACAAATAGGCAGAGAGGCAGGCAGAGAGAGTGAGAGGAAATCAGGCTCCCCACCAAGCAGAGAGCCCAATGCGGAACTCGATCCCAGGACCCCGAGATCATGACCTGAGCCGAAGGCAGCGGCTTAACCCACTGAGCCACCCAGGCGCCCAGATATTTATGTATTCTTAATGGTTTTTTCTTTTTGATTGTATTTTTCATATTACCACTATAAAATACCCTTTCAAAGTTATATTTTTAATCAAAAATTTTGCATTTTATTTATTTTTTTAAAATTTTTTTATTTTTTATAAACATTTATTTTTATCCCCAGGGGTACAGGTCTGTGAATCGCCAGGTTTACACACTTCACAGCACTCACCAAAGCACATACCCTCCCCAATGTCCATAACCCCACCCCCTTCTCCCAACCCCCCTCCCCCCAGCAAACCTCAGTTTGTTTTGTGAGATTAAGAGTCACTTATGGTTTGTCTCCTTCCCAATCCCATCTTGTTTCATTTATTCTTCTCCTACCCACTTAAGCCCCCATGTTACATCACCACTTCCTCATATCAGGGAGATCATATGATAGTTGTCTTTCTCCGCTTGACTTATTTCGCTGAGCATGATACGCTCTAGTTCCATCCATGTTGTCGCAAATGGCAAGATTTCATTTCCTTTGATGGCTGCATGGTATTCCATTATGTATATATACCACATCTTCTTTATCCATTCATCTGTTGATGGACATATAGGTTCTTTCCATAGTTTGGCTATTGTGGACATTACTGCTATAAACATTCGGGTGCACGTGCCCCTTCGGATCACTACGTTTGTATCTTTAGGGTAAATACCCAGTAGTGCAATTGCTGGGTCATAGGGCAGTTCTATTTTCACATTTTGAGGAACCTCCATGCTGTTTTCCAGAGTGGTTGCACCAGCTTGCATTCCCACCAACAGTGTAGGAGGGTTCCCCTTTCTCCGCATCCTCGCCAGCATCTGTCATTTCCTGACTTGTTGATTTCAGCCATTCTGACTGGTGTGAGGTGATATCTCATTGTGGTTTTGATTTGTATTTCCTTGATGCCGAGTGATATGGAGCACTTTTTCATGTGTCTGTTGGCCATCTGGATGTCTTCTTTGCAGAAATGTCTGTTCATGTCCTCTGCCCATTTCTTTATTTTTTTTTTAAGATTTTATTTATTTGTCAGAGAGAGAGAGGGAGAGCAAGTGAGTACAGGCAGACAGAATGGCAGGCAGAGGCAGAAGGAGAAGCAGGCTCCCCGCCGAGCAAGGACCCTGATGTGGGACTCGATCCCAGGATGCTGGGATCATGACCTGAGCCAAAGGCAGCTGCTTAACCACTGAGCCACCCAGGCATCCCTGCCCATTTCTTGATTGGATTATTTGTTCTTTGGGTGTTGAGTTTGCTAAGTTCTTTATAGATTTTGGACACTAGTCCTTTATCTGATATGTCTTTTGCAAATATCTTCTCCCATTCTGTCAGTTGTCTTTTGATTTTGTTAACTGTTTCCTTTGCTGTGCAAAAGCTTTTGATCTTGATGAAATCCCAATAGTTCATTTTTGCCCTTGTTTCCCTTGCCTTTGGCGATGTTCTTAGGAGGATGTTGCTGCGGCTGAGGTCGAAGAGGTTGCTGCCTGTGTTCTCCTCAAGGATTTTGATGGATTCCTTTCTCACATTGAGGTCCTTCATCCATTTTGAGTCTATTTTCATGTGTGGTGTAAGGAAATGGTCCAATTTCATTTTTCTGCAGGTGGCTGTCCAATTTTCCCAACACCATTTATTGAAGAGGCTGTCTTTTTTCCATTCTTTCCTGCTTTGTCGAAGATTAGTTGACCATAGAGTTGAGGGTCTATTTCTGGGGTCTCTATTCTGTTCCATTGATCTATGTGTCTGTTTTTGTGTCAATACCATGCTCTCTAGATGATGACAGCTTTGTAATAGAGCTTGAAGTCTGGAATTGTGATGCCACCAACTTTGGCTTTCTTTTTCAATATTCCTTTGGCTATTCGAGGTCTTTTCTGGTTCCATATAAATTTTAGGATTATTTGTTCCATTTCTTTGAAAAAGATGGATGGTATTTTGATAGGAATTGCATTGAATGTGTATATTGCTTTAGGTAGCATAGACATTTTCACAATATTTATTCTTCCAATCCAGGAGCATGGAACATTTTTCCATTTCTTTGTGTCTTCCTCAATTTCTTTCATGAGTACTTTATAGTTTTCTGAGTATAGATTCTTAGCCTCTTTGGTTAGGTTTATTCCTAGGTATCTTATGGTTTGGGGTGCAATTGTAAATGGGATTGACTCCTTAATTTCTCTTTCTTCTGTCTTGTTGTTGGTGTAGAGAAATGCAACTGATTTCTGTGCATTGATTTTATATCCTGACACTTTACTGAATTCCTGTGCAAGTTCTAGCAGTTTTGGAGTGGAGTCTTTTGGGTTTTCCACCTATATATCATATCATCTGCGAAGAATGATAGTTTTACTTCTTCTTTGCCGATTTGGATGCCTTTAATTTCCTTTTGTTGTCTGATTGCTGAGGCTAGGACTTCTAGTACTATGTTGAATAGCAGTGGTGATAATGGACATCCCTGCCGTGTTCCTGACCTTAGCGGAAAAGCTTTCAGTTTTTCTCCATTGAGAATGATATTTGCGGTGGGTTTTTCATAGATGGCTTTGATGATATTGAGGTATGTGCCCTCTATCCCTACACTTTGAAGAGTTTTGATCAGGAAAGGATGCTGTACTTTGTCAAATGCTTTTTCAGCATCTATTGAGAGTATCATATGGTTCTTGTTCTTTCTTTTATTGATGTGTTGTATCACATTGATTGATTTGCGGATGTTGAACCAACCTTGCAGCCCTGGAATAAATCCCACTTGGTCGTGGTGAATAATCCTTTTAATGTACTGTTGAATCTTATTGGCTAGTATTTTGGTGAGAATTTTCGCATCTGTGTTCATCAAGGATATTGGTCTATAGCTCTCTTTTTTGATGGGATCCTTGTCTGGTTTTGGGATCAAGGTGATGTTGGCCTCATAAAATGAGTTTGGAAGTTTTCCTTCCATTTCTATTTTTTGGAACAATTTCAGGAGAATAGGCATTAGTTCTTCTTTAAATGTTTGGTAGAATTCCCCCGGGAAGCCGTCTGGCCCTGGGCTTTTGTTTGTTTGAAGATTTTTAATGACTGTTTCAATCTCCTTACTGGTTATGGGTCTGTTCAGGCTTTCTATTTCTTCCTGGTTCAGTTGTGGTAGTTTATATGTTTCTAGGAATGCATCCATTTCTTCCAGATTGTCAAATTTGTTGGCGTAGAGTTGCTCATAGTATGTTCTTATAATAGTTTGTATTTCTTTGGTGTTAGTTGTGATCTCTCCTCTTTCATTCATGATTTTATTTATTTGGGTCCTTTCTCTTTTCTTTTTGATAAGTCTGGCCAGGGCTCTGCTCAGCAGGGAGCCTGCTTCCTCCTCTCTCTCTGCCTGCCTCTCTGCCTACTTGTGATCTCTCTCTGTCAAATAAATAAATAAAATCTTTAAAAAAAAAAAAAAGAACCAACTCCTAGTTTCGTTGATTTGTTCTATTGTTTTTTTGGTTTCTATTTCATTGATTTCTGCTCTGATCTTTATGATTTCTCTTCTCCTGCTGGGCTTAGGGTTTCTTTCTTGTTCTTTCTCCAGCTCCTTTAGGTGTAGGGTTAGGTTGTGTACCTGAGACCTTTCTTGTTTCTTGAGAAAAGCTTGTACCGCTATATATTTTCCTCTCAGGACTGCCTTTGTTGTGTCCCACAGATTTTGAACTGTTGTGTTTTCATTATCATTTGTTTCCATGATTTTTTTCAATTCTTCTTTAATTTCCCGGTTGACCCATTCATTCTTTAGAAGGATGCTGTTTAGTCTCCATGTATTTGGGTTCTTTCCAAACTTCCTCTTTTGGTTGAGTTCTAGCTTCAGAGCATTGTGGTCTGAAAATATGCAGGGAATGATCCCAATCTTTTGATACCGGTTGAGTCCTGATTTAGGACCGAGGATGTGATCTATTCTGGAGAGTGTTCCAAGGGCACTAGAGAAGAATGTATATTCTGTTGCTTTGGGATGAAATGTTCTGAATATATCTGTGATGTCCATCTGGTCCAGTGTGTTGTTTAAGGCCTTTGTTTCCTTGTTGATCTTTTGCTTGGATGATCTGTCCATTTCAGTGAGGGGAGTGTTAAAGTCCCCTACTATTATTGTATTATTGTTGATGTGTTTCTTTGATTTTGTTATTAATTGGTTTATATAGTTGGCTGCTCCCACGTTGGGGGCATAGATATTTAAAACTGTTAGATACTCTTGTTGGACAGACCCTTTGAGTATGATATAGTGTCCTTCCTCATCTCTTATTATAGTCTTTGGCTTAAAATCTAATTGATCTGATATAAGGATTGCCACTCCTGCTTTCTTCTGCTGTCCATTAGCATGGTAAATTCTTTTCCACCCCCTCACTTTAAATCTGGAGGTGTCTTCGGGCTTAAAATGAGTTTCTTGGAGGCAACATATAGATGGGTTTTGTTTTTTTATCCATTCTGAAACCCTGTGTCTTTTGATTGGGGCATTTAGCCCATTAACATTCAGGGTAACTATTGAGAGATATGAATTTAGTGCCATTGTATTGCCTGTAAGGTGACTGTTACTGTATATTGTTTCTGTTCCTTTCTGATCTACCACTTGTAGGCTCTCTCTTTGCTTAGAGGACCCCTTTCAATATTTCCTGTAGAGCTGGTTTGGTGTTTGCAAATTCTTTCAGTTTTTGTTTGTCCTGGAAGCTTTTAATCTCTCCTTCTATTTTCAATGATAGCCTAGCTGGATATAGTATTCTTGGCTACATGTTTTTCTCGTTTAGTGCTCTGAAAATATCATGCCAGCTCTTTCTGGCCTGCCAGGTCTCTGTGGATAAGTCAGCTGCCAATCTAATATTTTTACCATTGTATATTACAGACTTCTTTTCCCAGGCTGCTTTCAGGATTTTCTCTTTGTCACTAAGATTTGTAAATTTTACTATTAGGTGACGTGGTGTGGGCCTATTCTTATTGATTTTGAGGGGCGTTCTCTGAACCTCCTGAATTTTGATACTCGTTCCCATTGCCATATTGGGGAAATTCTGCCCAATAATTCTCTCCAGTATACCTTCTGCTCCCCTCTCTCTTTCTTCTTCTTCTGGAATCCCAATTATTCTAATGTTGTTTCGTCTTATGGTGTCACTTAGCTCTCAAATTCCCCCTTTGTGGTCCAGTAGCTGTTTGTCCCTCTTTTGCTCAGCTTCTTTATTCTCTGTCATTTGGTCTTCTATATCGCTAATTCTTTCTTCTGCCTCATTTATCCTAGCAGTGAGAGCCTCCAGTTTTGATTGCACCTCATTAATAGCTTTTTTGATTTCAACTTGGTTAGATTTTAGTTCTTTTATTTCTCCAGAAAGGGCTTTTATATCTCCCGAGAGGGTTTCTCTAATATCTTCCATGCCTTTTTCAAGCCTGGCTAGAACCTTGAGAATTGTCATTCTGAATTCTAGATCTGAAATATTACCAATGTCTGTATTGATTAGGTCCCTAGCCTTCGGTACTGCCACTTGTTCTTTTTTTTGTGGTGAATTTTTCCACCTTGTCATTTTGTCCAGATAAGAGTATATGAAGGAGCAAGTAAAATACTAAAAAGGTGGCAACAACCCCAGGAAAATATACTTTAACCAAATCAGAAGAGATCCCAAATCGTGAGGGGGGAGAAAGGGGATAAAAAGAGGTTCAAAAAAAGAAAGGGAAAAAAAAAAGGAATTAAAAAAAAGAAAATGAATAAAGAAAAGTATGAAAAAGAAAAAATATATATATTAGATAAACTAGTTAAAAATGTTAAAAATGAAAAGGGTAAAAGTTAAAAAAATATATTAAAAATTTTAAAAAAATTAAAAAATTTAGCAAAAGAAGAGAAAAAAAAATGAAAAAGAAAAAAATTACTTTAACCGCAAGACTAAAAAATCACAGGGAGAAAGCCATGAGTTCCATGCTTTGCTTTCTCCTCCTCTGGAATTCTGCTGCTCTCCTTGGTATTGAAACCGCACTCCTTGGTAGGTGAACTTGGTCTTGGCTGGATTTCTTGTTGATTTTCTGGGGGAGGGGCCTGTTGTAGTGATTCTCAAGTGTCTTTGCCCAGGCGGAATTGCACCGCCCTTACCAGGGGCCGGGCTGAGTAATCCGCCCGGGGTTTGCTTTCAGGAGCTTTTGTTCCCTGAGCGCTTTCCATAGAGTTCCGGAGGACGGGAATACAAATGGCGGCCTCCTGGTCTCCGGCCCAGAGGAGCCGAGAGCCCGGGGCCCCACTCCTCAGTGCGCCCTCAGAGAACAGCACCCAGTAACTCCCGTCTGCCTGACCTCCAACTGAGCTCCGAGCTCACCGAGCCTGCGACCGGTTCAAGGTAACCCCGAACTGCAAGCTTACTGACGGCTCTGTCTCTGAAGCTGGCTTTCTAGCTCCAATACCCGCAAACTCTGCGACACTCAGACACCCCCGATCCTTCTGTGACCCTGCGGGACCTGAGGCCATGCTGAACCCGCATGGGCTTCGCCCCGGTTTAGCCTCTGGAGCGATGTCCCTCAGCGGAACAGACTTTTAAAAGTCCTGATTTTGTGCTCCGTTGCTCCGCCGCTTGCCGGGAGCCGGCCCCTCCCCCCGGGGTCTATCTTCCCGTCGCTTTGGATATACTTCTCCGTCAGTCCTACCTTTCAGAAAGTGGTTGTTTTTCTGTTTCTAGAATTGCTGTTCTTCTCTTCGACCTGCCGATAGATTTGCAGGTGTTTGCACTCTTTAGATAGCTATCTAGCTGATCTCCTGCTAGCTGAAGTAGTCTCAGCCTGCTACTTCTCCGCCATATTGACTCCTCCCCCAAAATTTTGTATTTTAAATATAAATTAATGCATTTTGTTGTTTTCTTTTTATATTTTATCCCAATATATAATCTTTTGGATTTTGTAGCATTTTTATTTGGAGTATTTTTCAGTAATTATCAAAATTTCAGATTTTTCCTATTAGTGCAAATATAGTTCTTTAGCTTTTATTTGGGGTCTATACTGTATTTTTATTTAATAACATTACTGTCATACCAGGACTCATTTCTACCTTCTTACTTATTATAAGTATTAATTATCTTTCTTTCTTCTACGTTCTTCCACTAAACAAACCAAGTTCATTTCTTTTTTTTTTTTCCCACTGTTTATGCGCCACCACACCCAGTGCTCCATGCAATAGGTGCCCTCCTTAATACCCACCACCAGGCTTACTCTTTTCCCCACTGCCCTCCCTTCCAAAACCCTCAGTTTGTTTCTCAGAGTCCACAGTCTCTCATGCTTTGTCTCCCCCTCCCATTTCCTCAATTCACTTTTTCTTTCTTTCTGCTAATGTCCTCCATCCTCCACAAGTAAGTGAAACCATATGATACTTGACTTTCTCTGTTTGACTTACTTCACTCAGCATAATCTTTTCCAGTACTGTCCATGTTGATGCAAAAGTTGGTTACTCATCCTTCCTGATGGAGGCATACTATTCCATTGTATATACAGAATCTTCTTTATCCATTCATTTGTTGAAGGGCATCTTGGCTTTTGCCACAGTTTGGTGACCAGCGATTGCTACTATGAACATTGGGGTACAGATGGCCCTTCTTTGCACTATATCTGTATCTTTGGGGTAAATACCCAGTAGTGCAATTGCAGGGTCGTAGGGTAGCTCTGTTTTTTATTTCTTTTTTTTTTCATTTTATATTATTTTATTTCTTTTCAGTGTTTCAGCATTCACTGTTTATTCACCATACCCAGTGCTATTTTAAATTTCTTAAGGAATTTCCACACTGTTTACCAAAGTGACTGCACCAACTTGTATTCCCACCAACAGTGTAAGAGGGTTCCCCTTTCTCCACATCCTCTCCAACACTTATGGTTTACTGTCTTGTTAATTTTGGCCATTCTAACTGATGTAAGGTGGTATCTCAATGTGGTTTTGATTTGAATCTCCTGATAGCTAATGATGATGAACATTGTTTCATGTGTCTGTTAGCCATTTGTATATCTTTGGAGATGTGTCTTTTCATGGCTTCTGCCCATTTTTTTATGTGATTTTCTGTTTTTTGAATGTCGAGTTTGAAGAGTTCTTTATAGATCTTGGATATCAGCCCTTTGTCTGTATGCCATTTGTGAATATCTTTTCCCATTCCATGGGTTGCCTCTTTGTTTTGTTGACTGTTTCCTTGCCGTGAAGAAGTTTTTGCTCTTGATGAAGTCCCAAAAGTTCATTTTCACTTTTGTTTCCTTTGCCTTTAGAGACATGTCTTGAAAGAGATTGCTGTAGCTGATGTCAAAGAGGTTACTGCCTATGTTCTCCTCTAGGATTTTGTTAGATTGCTGCTTCATGTTGAGGTCTTTTATCCATTTTGAGTTTATCTTTGTGTATGGTGTAAGAGAATGGTCGAGTTTCATTCTTCTATACATAGTTGTCCAATTTTCCCAGCACCATTTATTGAAGAGATTATCTTTTTTCCACTGGATATTTTTTCCTGCTTTGTCAAACAAGTTCATTTCTTGAGAGTAAATGCTCAATATTCAAAGCTTCTGTGAGTTTACTTCAGTTTGTTTCTTTTAATTTTATGGGTATCCAGTATCTCCAGTTGATTTTTCTTTCTGCCTAGCTTCTTGGCTTAATTTATTATTTGTGTATCCTTTTCTGTCTTCCTATAGATAATGACTATTCAAATTTTTGTTTATTCATTCCATTAATTGTGCTTTATATGGTATAGTTACTCAGGTTGATGTTATTAATACCCAATAATTGCACCTTTCCGCTGTCTTACAATTTCCCTGAAAGTATCAACTCCAGTCACTGGAAGTATGTCCCTCAAGTTCTTGGGAGTGAATTTTACCACCAACACCTAGCAACCCACTCCAGCCACCTTCTCCAACACATACCACATAATGCTCGCCTTTAAGATGTTAAGAATACTAATTTTTTAAAAAATAATAAAAATAAAAATAAGCAAAAATTCCTGTACCAAAAGAACCAAAAATTCCTTGTACCACAGGGTATATTTTCTAGGGACAAGATAACTCAACAAGTAGAATATTTTTCTGAATCTGTAGACATCTGTACCCCAATCCAGCCAGTCTGGGAGGACATCCCTGACCTGATCTAAGTTGCTACTGCTCTTTCTAGGATATTGGGGCAAGTGATGACACACTAACAGCAATTCGGGGGCAAGACATGAGCATAGCTGTAAAGCTCATCCTTTACTTAATCTCTCACTAAAAGTTCTTGTTGATAGATTTCACATTTGTCACCTCCTTTTCTTCCATCTCTCAGTAGCAAGCAACCACCTTAACCCTACACAGAGATTTCATATTTTCTTTCTCATATCTCAAAATCAGCTTTCTTCTATGCACTTTCAAGGTTGATTTTAGAGAAAGCTAGCAACTCATTATATTTTTCCCATATCAGAAATGTGAGGCTGGCAAAAAATTCTGCAGGAGCCATCCTTTCTGTATGAGTGTGTGTGTGTATTTCTGCTATAGCTTTCAGCTTTATGTGTCAATATCAACTCATCTTGTTGATGTGTTTCATGATAACATGAAAACAAATCTAAATACATAACATTTTTTCTCCTGACATATGTATCAGATTTTTTCCTTACTATGGCTTTTCCTTGATTTTCCAAAATGTATATACCAAACAAAAGTAAAGCAAGATGTAAACATTCTTAACTTTACTCTCTCCAAGCAGGATGGAGAGATCTCCCATAATCACTGCCTTCTGCTAGCTCACAAATAGTTGCCTGTACATACTTGATTCTGTTCTGAACTATATTGTCCAATATCCTATTAATATATTATCAGGGGCGCCTGGGTGGCTCAGTGGGTTAAAGCCTCTGCCTTCGGCTCTGGTCACGATCCCAGGGTCCTGGGATCGAGCCCCACATCAGGCTCTCTGCTCAGCAGGGAGCCTGCTTTCTCCTCTCTCTCTCTCTGCCTGCCTCTCTGCTACTTGTGATCTCTGTCTGTCAAATAAGTAAATAAAATCTTTAAAAACAAAAACAAACATAGTATTATCAAAGTGGCCTGACTATGTAACAAACATTTTAAGGTCACTATATCACAGTTATTCCAGAAGTGAGTCTCTCCTTTATATATAATGTAACAATTTTAGTGATGTTACTAAGTACATTTTATTGTCCTATTTTAGTTTTATATGTTTAATTTGTCCTAAATAATCTTTGAGAGAAGATAACTAATTTACCTTTAGAATTATTCTCTTTGGTGTCAAAATAGAGAAACACTTTGTAAAATTCTACCACTTCCCATATATTGAGGTCTTTATATCTTATCGCCAAATAGATGTCATCCTACTTTTGAAAACAAAACAATAAGGACACTCATTGTGTGAGAAATTTTAGCATATTACTTTCATTCTGTACCTGTTGCCAGTATATTTGAATTAGTGAAGAAATAATTTGTGCTAATATAAGACAATGTGCTAAATGTCCCAATTTGGCCTTTTAACTTAGGTTTAAATCTAAATGACAGAAAGTAGAAACAAGAAAACCAAACATATCTACTAATTGTATGTATATGGGGTAAAAAATAACTCAAGATAGCTGAATTTAGGCAGAAAGTTACATCTATAAGGAGACAGGGAGGGAAGAAAGGAGGAAGTGTTTGATTGGGGTGGTGCATGTGAAAAACAGAGCCAATATTTACAACTCAAAGATAAGGTTCATTTTTTTTTTTTTTTTTTTTTTTTTTTTTTTTTTTTTTTTGGAGCAGAGGGTCAGGGGCATTGAGAGGGGTTGGCTTTTTTTTCTTTTCTTTTCTTTTTTTTTTTTAAAGTAGGCTCCACACCCAGTGTGGGGCTCAAACTCATGAGCCTGAAATCAAAACCCAAGCTGAAATCAAAATTCAGAAGCCTAACCAACTGAGCCACCCAGACATCCCAATGAAGTTCTTAACCTCAGCTGGGTGACTGGGATTCAACAGGAGGTGAATTCAGGAAGGATTTGGAATTAGAAGAAATGCACAGTCCAAGGACAGACAAAAAAAAAAAAGGGAAGGCATTGTCCCTTGGCACAAGCAGCCAGTGAAAGAAAGGAAGGACCTAAATGTTAGTGGCAGAGTGTATTCTGAGTCAGTTTAGATCCTGGGACAAAGGGGTTGATGCTAGTCATAGGAACCATAATTCAAAGAAATGGCCATCCCTGTATTTACATGGGAGGACAACCTTGAATGGAGAAATCTTGGCTACTTCTCTAATTCCTTGTCCTTTTCATAGGGACATCTTTTAGTTGTGGGGGGAAAAAAACTCATTTCATTGAAATGTAAGCATTACAAAAAATGAGTAAACAGAACAACCATCAGAGGACACATATTAAGATAGAAAAATGGGGGAAATTAGAAAATATAGCCATTATGTGGCTATATTTATAGACTATATATAATACATTATAAACTATATAGACTACACATGAGAAAGGTAAACATACTAAAACAAAAGTGAAGGAAGAAGGTAAAGACAGTAAGGAAAAATGTGAGGTATTTAAGACAGGAAACAACATTCAGTGTGGGGATAAGAGGAATATGTGAATCCAAAATTATTATTATAAAGCAAAATGAAAGCCTTAAATGTGTAATTTAAGAAATCTTTCCTGAAATGAAAGGAGATTTTAAAAGTTGAATGTTGATATTATAATGTAGGGAAATTTTGTTCAGAGTAGTTCATATGAACATGCTAATAATATTTTAAAAATATTAGATAAAGAACACATCTTGTGTTCTTTATTTTTAAAATATTAGATAAAGAACACGTCTTGTGTGCAACTACACAGAAAACAAAGATTAAGGACCTCCCAGGAAAATAGTCAGGATTGCAATTCTCTATAGTGATAGTCAATGCAGAAGGTGACAAAGAGTGCCTATCAGGTACTCCTGCGGGGCAAAATGGAGGTCCAAATTTTTATATTCTGATAAACTCCTTTTTCAACATAAAGACTAAAAATAGTTTTGGACCTGAAAGGCCTGGCAGAATATTGCTTAAATGAAGTCTTAGAAATTCATAGAAGGTGAAAATGAAAGAACTGGCAGATCAAAACAAAAACTTAGATGGGAAAAGGGGTGACAGAATAGAATGTAAATGTTAATGATCTGCAGATGTTTAGAAATGACACAGCTAACAATATGGGGAAGGGGTTGGAAAGATGGAAAGCAGAATTAAGATTTTCCATTGCCTCATTAATAATAGCTGAAAGTCAAAGATAGCACTGGAAGCTAATAAATTAAGTAGTAGACTCTGAAGCATATTTAAAAATACAGAGTTAAAGTCTAAGAAAAATGATTTTATTTACTAAGATTGAGTTGGGAAGGAGAGAATGGGAGTGTGAAGAAGAGAATAAAGCCCATTTTACATTATTTATTTTAAGAAACCAAAGGGTACTCTCTAAAGAAAGAAAAAGCTAAGGGCATTATATTAAAGTCACCATTAGACAAATCTCTCTAAATTTCAAAATAACTAATAGGAGTGGGGAGACTCACAATGATAGAGTTAAATGTATTTACAAACAACAAATGTGAGAGGAAAAATCAACGCTTTTGTCTTATCAGTACATGAAAATAGATATACCCTTATCTCTTTCTTTTCTTATACCTCATCTCTTACAAAGATTTTTCTATTGGATCCCTAAGCAAATTGCCAGTTTGTATTGTGGAATAAGAGGCATTCCTAAATTAAATTAAAAGACAATAAGCATAATAATTAAGAATATGAAAGCATAGTTCTATTTTTAACTTTTTGAGTAACCTCTGTACTGTTTTCCACAGTGGCCACACCAATTTGCATTCCCCCCCAGCTGTACAAGAAGGTTTCTTTTTCTCCACATCCTCGCCAACACAGGAGGTTTCATGTGTTGTTGATTTTAGCCATTACAACAGGTATGAGATGATATCTCATTGTAGTTTTGATTTGCATACCCCCGATGATGAGTGATGTTGAACATCTTTTCTTATCTGTTGGCCATTTGTACGTCTTCTTTGGAGAAATGTCTGTTCACTTCTTTTCCCTATTTTTAATTGGATTATTTGGTTTTGGGGTGTTAAGTTTTATAAGTTCTTTATGTATTTTGGATACTAACCTTGTATCGGATATGTCATTTGTAAATATCTTCTCCCATTCAGTAGCTTGCCTTTTAGCTTTGCTGATTGTTTCCTCTGCTGTCTTTATTTTGATATAGTCCTAGTAGTCTATTTTTGCTTTTATTTTCTTTGCCTCAGCAGACATATGTAGAAAAAAAAAATGTTGCTACAGCCAATGTCAGAGAAATTACTGCCTGTGCTCTCTTCTAGTAATTTTATGGTTTCAGGTCTCACATATTTAGGTCTTTAATGCATTTTGAATTTATTTTTTTGTATGGTGTAAGAAAGTGATCCCATTTCATTCTTTTGCAGGTAGCTGTACGGTTTCCCAACACTATTTGGTGAAGAGAGTTTCTTTTTCCCATTGAATATTCTTTCCTGCTTTGTCAATTATTAATTTACCATGTAATTGTGGTTTACTTCTAGGTTTTCTCTTCTGTTCCATTGATCTATGTGTCCATTTTTGTATCAGTACCATAATCTTTTGACTATCTAACTTGAAGTCTGGAATAATAATACCTCCAGGTTTGCCTTTCTTTTTCAAAATGAAACAAGACGGGATCTGGAGGGAGACAAACCGTAAGAGACTCTTAATCTCAAAAAACAAACGGAGGGTTGCTGAGGGGAGGGGAGGTATAGAGAGGGTGATTGGGTTATGGACACTGAGGAGGGTATGTGATATGGTGAGTGCCGTGAAGTGTGTAAGCCTGGTGATTCACAGAGCTGTACCCCTGGGACAAATAATACATTATATGTTAATAAAAATAATTAATTAAAAAAAAAGGAAAAAAATGGCTTTGGCTATTCAGGGTCTTTTGTGGTTTCATATAAATTTTAAGATTTTTTTTTTTTGTTCTACTCCTTTGAAAAATACTGTTAGGATTTTAATAGGGATTGCATTAAATGTATAGATTTCTTTATGTAATATAGACAATTTAACAGTACTACTCTATGATCCAGTAATCACATTACTAAGTATTTACCCAAAAAATACAAAAACACTAATTCAAAGGGATACATGCACCCATATTTTATAGCAGCATTACTTGTAATAGCCAAATTATGGAAGCAGCCCAAGTGTCCATCGATAGATGAATGGATAAAGAAAATGCGGTATATATACACAATGGAATATTATTCAGCTATAGAAAGAAATGAAATCTTCCTATTTGCAAGGGCATGGATAGAGCTAGAGAATATAATACTAAGTGAAATAAGTCAGAGAAAGATAAGTACCATATAATTTCACTCATATGTTAAAAAGTTAAAGAGAGAGAGAGACAAACCAAGAAACAGACTCTTAACTGTAGTGAACAAACAGATGGTTACCAGAGGGGAGGTTGAGGTAGGTGGGGGATGGGTGAAATAGGTGATGGTGATTAAGGAGCGTACTAGTGATGAGCACTGGGTGATGTACAGAAGTGTTGAATCACTATATTGTATGCTGAAACTAATATTAACACTGTATGTCTACTAACTGGAATTAAAATAAAGTAAAATGAAATAAAAAAATTTTAATTGTATATTAAAGGACAGACATGACAAAATTTCTGTCAGGTAAATGTAAAGAAAATAAAGAAGGAATTGTGTTCTTAAAGTGAAACAGGGTAAAATACAGACAAAAATACATAAAATCAGATGAGGAAAGGTATAATTTCAAGTTTATCACATAAGAAGTATGTAGAGAACAGCCTAGAATCAACTTTCTCAAAGGAAAGAAAAACAAAACAAAACAAAAAAAACCAAGATCTTTTTTTTTTTCAATGCAAACACATCCAGGAGACAAAACATAATTAAAGATATAAAAGACTTAAACAGTATAATAAATGAGATATATTTGGTTACTGTGTATTTAAACACTGATCATTATGTCAGAGAACATGGAATTGCTTCAAGTGATAAAGGAACATTCTGCAATATTGACCAAATATTAAGTTTTAAAGTAAATAACAAATTTAAAATGTTAAAAAGATAAAGTCAATTGATTCCAGCTTTAATGCAATTAAAAAAAAAATCAATTACACAATCAGAAATCAGTTACAAAAATCTACCAGGAAGAAAGGAGCCTTCTCTTAAACAACACTAATGCCAATGGGGATATAAAAACCAAAAAAGAATACCTGTTTAAATGACAACAATACTGAAATCACTACACATAGTATTTACAGGGTATAGCTCAAAAAAATAGACAACAGAGGAAAATTTATATACTAATATCAGTAATGTTTTAGAAAGGAAAATAAGTTATACAATTACTTTTTTGTGTATATGTAACTATATTTTATGGTTAAATAAAGTATTTGTGCTCAATATTGTTTGCATACTAGAATCAACTCAGAAAGTTTTTAAAAATGTTAATACCTGAAAAGACATGACAAGGATGCCCACTCTCACCACTCTCGTTCAACATAGTATTAGAAGTCCTAGCAACAGCAATCAGACAACAAAGAGAAATAAAGGGTATCCAAATTGGCAATGAAGAAGTTAAATTCTCTCTCTTCGCAGATGACATGATTCTTTATATGGAAAACCCAAAAGACTCAACCCCCAAACTATTAGAACTCATACAGCAATTCAGTAACGTGGCAGGATACAAAGTCAATGTACAGAAATCAGTGGCTTTCTTATACACTAACAATGAAAATACAGAAACGGAAGTTAGAGAATCGATTCCATTTACTATAGCACCAAGAACCATAAGATACCTGGGAATAAACCTAACCAAAGAGGTAAAGGCTCTGTACTCGAGGAACTACAGAACACTCATGAAAGAAATTGAAGAAGACACAAAAAGGTGGAAGACTATTCCTTGCTCTTGGATAGGAAGAATAAACATTGTTAAAATATCTATACTGCCTAGAGCAATCTATACTTTTCATGCCATTCCAATCAGAATTCCACTGGTATTCTTCAAAGAGCTGGAGCAAATAATCCTAAAATTTGTATGGAATCAGAAGAAACCCCGAATCGCTAAGGAAATGTTGAAAAACAAAAATAAACTGGGGGCATCACGTTACCTGATTTCAAGCTTTACTAAAAAGCTGTGATCACCAAGCCAGCATGGTATTGGCATAAAAACAGACACATAGACCAGTGGAACAGAGTAAAGAACCCAGATATGGACCCTCAACTCTATGGGCAAATAATCTTCGACAAAACAGGAAAAAATATATAGTGGAAAAAAGACAGTCTCTACAATAAATGGTGCTGGAAAAACTGGGCAGCTATATGTAGAAGAATGAAACTCGACCATTTTCTTACACCGTACACAAAGATAAACTCAAAATGGATAAAAGACCTCAAAGTGAGACAGGAATCCATCAGAATCCTAGAGGAGAACGTAGGCAGTAATCTCTTTGATATCAGCCACAGCAACTTCTTTCAAGAGATGTCTCCAAAGGCAAAGGAAACAAAAGTGAAAATAAACTTTAGGGATTTCATCAAAATTAAAAGCTTCTGCACAGCAAAGGAAACAGTCAAGAAAACAAAGAGGCAACCCACAGAATGGGAGAAGATATTTACAAATGACAGTACAGACAAAAGGTTGATATCCAGGATCTATAAAGAGCTCCTCAAACTCAACACACACAAAACAGATAATCATATGAAAAAATGGGCAGAAGACATGAACAGACACTTCTCCAATGAAGACATACAAATGGCTATCAGACACATGAAAAAATGTTCATCATCACTAGCCATCAGGGAGATTCAAATTAAAACCACATTGAGATATCACCTTACACCAGTTAGAATGGCCAAAATTAGCAAGACAGGAAACAACATGTGTTGGAGGGGATGTGGAGAAAGGGGAACCCTCTTACACTGTTGGTAGGAATGCAGGTTAGTGCAGCCTCTTTGGAGAACAGTGTAGAGATTCCTCAAGAAATTAAAAATAGAACTTCCCTATGACCCTGCCATTGCACTACTGGGTATTTACCCCAAAGATACAGATGTAGTGAGGGACGCCTGGGTGGCTCAGTTGGTTAAGCAGCTGCCTTCGGCTCAGGTCATGATCCTAGTGTCCTGGGATCGAGTTCCACATTGGGCTCCTTGCCCCGCAGGGAGCCTGCCTCTCCCTCTGACTCTGCCTGCCACTCTGCCTGTGCTCGCTCTCTCTCTCTCTCTCTCTCTCTTTGACAAATAAATAAATAAAATCTTAAAAAAAAAAAAAAAGATACAGATGTAGTGAAAAGAAGGGCCATCTATACCCCAATGTTTATAGCAGCAATCGCCACGGTTGCCAAACTGTGGAAAGAACCAAGATGCCCTTCAACGGATGGATGGATAAGGAAGATGTAGTCCATATACACTATGGAGTATTATGCCTCCATCAGAAAGGATGAGTACCCAACTTTTGTAGCAACATGGACGGGACTGGAAGAGATTATGCTGAGTGAAGTAAGTCAAGCAGAGAGAGTCAATTATCATATGGTTTCACTTATTTGTGGAGCATAACAAATAACATGGAGGATATGGGGAGTTAGAGAGCAGAAGGGAGTTGGGGGAAATTGGAAGGGGAGGTGAACCATGAGAGACTATGGACTCTAAAAAACAATCTGAGAGGTTTGTAGTGGTGTGGGGGGTGGGAGGTTGGGGAAACCAGGTGGTGGGTATTAGAGAGGACACGGATTGCACGGAGCACTGGGTGTGGTGCAAAAATAATGAATACTGTTATGCTGAAAATAAATAAAAAATAAATTAAAAAAAAATGTCAGCCTGGTGGTAGGTGTTAAGGGGGGCATGTATTGCATGGATCACTAAGTGTGGTACATAAACAATGAATCTTAGAACACTGAAAAAATAAAATTAAATTTTAAAAGATACATAAAAAATGTTAATACTGGTTTCCTGTGCTAGAGGTTTGGGTTGATGTAGCTATACATCAATAAAAATAAAGTCCAAATAAAATAAATTATTACATTTTAAAAATACAAATTTGTATTTCTCTCCCACTTGCTTGCTCTATATATATATTCTTTTTTTTAGGAGAAAATTTGGTAAAATGTCTCAGTTATCTCAAAATAGCTTTTTAAATATTTTTTAAAAGATTTTATGTATTTATTTGACAGAGAAGAGAGAGAGAGAGGGCACAAGCAGGAGGAGTGTAGGCAGTGTAGGGGGAGAAGCAGGCTCCCTGCCAAGCGGGAAGCCTGATACAGGAGTGGATCCCAGGACTCTGGGATCATAACCTGAGCCCAAGGCAAATGCTTAACTGACTGAGCCACCCAGGTGCCCCTAAATAGCTTTATTTTTAAACAATATTTTTAAAAAGGAACAATCCAAAGGAAGAGATTGAAAATTTGGCATATATATGACAATTTTAAAGGTTTTTAATAAACAGTAAAAATAAAAATGACCAATAATAGGTCAATGCCTAAGTAAATTATGTATATATTTGCATGTATACATATGCACATGTATACCTACATAGGAAAATTAAGAACCCTTTAAAAGTACATTGTAAAAGGGCTCATTAATATTTAAATGTTCAAAAGCAATAATATCAAGTGAAAATAAAGACACATATTGTGACTAGGTTATAATCCTAATGTTTAAAATACACATCATATGCTTATATACATAATGGAAGAAAGTAATAGTAGTATTAGTTTAGTGTTGATTTTCAGGCAATGGAATGAGTGCTTGCTCTTTACCTGTTTCTTGTTTAATTTTTGACTCTTCTCCTGAGATATCACTAATGGCCCTGTATGGAGTTTGTTTTCTGAAAACTATGGATGTGAGAAGGAGTGAGCCGTTCCTACTTCCACTCTGGCTCCACCTAACCAAAGTCATGACACTGTATGACTAGGTAAACCCAGACTCTGCCTAGATATAGTAGATTCTTATATCCATGAATTTGAGCCTCTGCTCTGCCAAGTGGGCAGTAAATTGTTATGTAGAAGACAGCCTGAAAGGAAGTGTGTTCCACTAGATAGAATTAAACACTGTAATGACAGGAACATGAATTATGTTCATAATGTAGTAACTTACTTTCTGTTCAACTTTGAAAAAGTAATTTAACTTATGTGTTTCAGTTCCCATTAAATTGATGGTAATAATCTTTCTTTGTTAACAAAGTGCTTTGAAATCACTGTGTGACAAGTAATATATTACCAGAAAGTATTCTTATTTCACTCTGCATTGTAACCTCTCAGGAAAAGGATCTATGCATCATTGTGAGAATTTCAGTGTACAATGCTGGAAAAAAATGAGGATATGATTGAGAATGATACAGAAAATACTGCAATGCTCTTCTGTAAGTCAGCGTTATGAACTCACCTTGAATGTTGAATTGACTAATAGTACGTTTACATCAATGAAATGACAAATGCAAGGAAGTTTCAGAGAAAGCACAGTGGCACCCTATTTGTGATGGAGGCACGGAAAAATAGAGGGTAATAGAACTTAGTACGCAAAAATAGGACTGTATTTCAAAATAGGCAACAGAATTGCAGGAAATACATATAAGTGAAGAGAAAGAAGGCTATTTCTATCCTGTGAGGACTTGAAGTTTGATTGAGGAACTTTCAATATAAATAAATGGGGTGCCATTTTACCAAGTTAGTTCCCAGCTTTTGAAACTTGTGCAAAAGGTGGCAGAGAGAAAAATATATACATAGTATAGAAAACTTAAAACATACAGGTGTACACATATTTGAATGTATCTGTATTTGAGTTGCTAGTGATACAGACTTCTCCCTTTGACATGAAAGTCAGTGAAACAGAGTCTTGTTTTTTATCAAGTCTTTAATTGCTTTGGTACCTTCTTGGTAGAAAAAGCCCTTGATCCAGAAGAACTATAAAACTGAGCAGAAACACATTCCTAAATTAACTATGTATTCTTACTGCTCCACTGGCGACTTATATTTTATAAGGAATAAAATGAAAGTTAATAAATATTTATTCATCATATATAATAACATAGGACAAACAGTACAATATAACTTATCTACAAAAGATCTATAAACCCTAAAAGAGTATATGAGTATTTCTGTATTCTCACATAATCTCTTCTGGAAATCTGAAATCACAATTTTTTTTTAAAGATCATTTTTTTTTATTTGCTTGGTCAGGGAGCTGCACCTAACATTATGAACCTAAAATATCAGTCCCACTACTCAAAAATTTAAAAAATAGTATTTCCTTCTCATTCATTTGTGTGTAGCATATAGTGTGACATAGTGTACCAGTCAATTCAGATAGTTTTGACTTCAAATCCACCCCACCATTTACTATTTTGATCAAATTTCTGATTAATTTTCAGAATATTTCTAAGACTTTGTTACATCAAATATAACATGAAAATAAGACACCAAACTTAAAGTCTACTTGGAGAAGTAAATAAGGTGATACATGTATAAATGGTTAACAAAGTTTGAGGCCTTTATGATCTATCAATAAGTATCACATTCATCAGCAAATAGGCAATTTAGTGGTTCATCATTGAATAGTGTGCAACTAATTACAGAACTGCCTAAGCATCAAATTCCCTCGTATGTATTATCAGGTAATAACAGCAAACTCCTATGTTGCTGAGATTATTGCAGATAAATCAGGGATCATCAACAACATTCATTCCCACCTTTCTTCCTATCCACATTCTTCACAAGTTGTACTGTTAAAGACAACAGCACCGTGTTGATCAAATTAGTTACCAAGTACTTAAACACCCCATCTGCTTTGCTTATTTTAATGTCTAAAATAATAAGACTTGGCAATTTTACACAAGTAAATTACATGAACCATTTAATGCAGATATAGTCTTTAGTGACCAACTTTTATATGATAAGGTATACTGAACTCTCATATACCTCCTTAACATGTGTTTTATAATTTACATCTCTGTGGTTGAAGGATTAAAAACAATTTTGAGAGACTTCCAGTTTCTGGTTCTGCATGTAAGGAGCTTGAATGTCATCATTCTGACCTAAAAACAAATAAGAAGCTGAACAGATGGAAAAATCAACCACTCTTCTTGGATCCATAAAGAGAGGGCATAGGACAAACTGCTACTCCAGAGCTTGGAGAGACAGACAGGAAAACACCTCGTAGCTTACCAGAGCAGAGACTCAGGGTTGAAACTGCCACAGGAACCAGTGCCAGAGTAGGAAAACCTAAATATAACTGATGAATCCCTGGAGGCTCAGTGTGGACACAACTAAGTTTTAAAAACAGCAGGAAGACCCAGTCATAGGGAGATCCCAGCAATATTGTGACATTTGCCTCCAGAATCTCAACCAGTTCCCCACAGTAAATATTGGAGAAAAGTTCCCTGATGCTTTTGGCAGGGGGAGGAGGAAAAGATCCATTTTTAAATACTCCAGAGCATTGTGTTCTTCTTAACAAGGCCTGCTTTCAGGGACGCCTTGGTGGCTCAGTAGATTAAGCACCTGCCTTCAATTCAAGTCATGATCCCAGGGTCCTGGGATCGAGCACTACATCAAGGCTTACGTTGAGTCCCACATCAGGCTTTCTGCTCAGCGGAGAGTTTACTTCTTGCTCTAACCCCCCACCTCGCCCCATGGTCGCTCATTCTCTCTCTCTCTCTCTCTGTCAAATAGATAAGTAAAACCTTTAAAAAACAACAATAAGGCCTACCTTCAGAGAAAACTAGTTAGTGAGAGCCTGGCTTGCCTGGGTGTTATCAGAACCTAACTGACACGGGGAAAGGGAAATACCCAACTCCACCCAGCTCTAGCCTCCCACACGGAAGGAGAGAAATGCTGAATTAGAGCCTGTTCCAGCCACCCCATTCCACATGGGGGAAGGAAAAAAAATAACCTGAGAAACAGTACAGTCCAGGGGCATAGGCTCACTAGAAGACTGAGACCCAACTGCAGACTCTAGAATGCCTCCTCTCCTCCCCTGTATAACTACCACATTTCTAAGGGACTATACTCTGGTTTTTCTTCAGATCGCATAAATCTTTCGCCTTTTACTAAGGGACTATTTTCAACAGTTATTTTTACCAGGGACAGTATGTCCAGCTAACAGAAAAAATTACAAGTCATGCCAAAAGACACAAAATGCAATTAGAAGAGACAGAAAAAATATCAGAACCAGACATTCAGGGATATTAGAGTTATCAGACAGGTAATTTAAAGTACTATGATGAAAATGCTAAGGGTTCTAATGGATAAAGTAGACAGCATGCAAGAACAGATATGGAAATCCTAAGAAAGAACAAAAAAGAAATTCTAGAGATTTAAAAAACAAAAACTATAACAGAAATGAAGTATGATTTTAATGGGCTTATTAGCAAGAACGTGGCTGAAGAAGTAATCTCTGGAATAGAGCATGTATCAGTAGAATCTTGAAAACTGAAAAGCAAAGAGAACAAAGACTGAAAGTTACAGAACAATATCCAAGGACTGTGGGACAACTGCAAAAGGTGGACATATGTGTAAATGGGAAATGAGAGGGGGAAAAAGAGAATGGACAAAAAATATTTGAAACAAGAATGACAGTTTCCCTCAATTAATGTGAGACTCCAAACCACAGATGCAGGAACTCAGAGAACACTAAGCAGATAAAATCAAAACAAACAAACAAACAAACGCAGACAAACAAAAACTCTGTAACCAGCATATCATCTTCAAACTACAGACACTCGAGGAAAAAGAAAAAAATCCTGGAAGAAACCAGAAGGGAAAACACCTTAGCTATAGAGGAACAAAGATAAAAATTATATCTGACTTCTCAGAAACCATGTGAGCAAGAAGAGATTAGAGTGGAATATTTGAAGTGTTGAAAGGAAGTAAACACCAATTTAGAATCCTGAACTTTGTGAAATTATCCTTCAAAAATAAAAGAGAAATACACTGTCTCAGACGAAAGAATTGACAGAATTTGTTGCCAGTGTACCTTCCTCACAAGAAATGTGGAACAGGGGCGCCTGGGTGGCTCGGTTGGTTGGGCAGCTGCCTTCGGCTCGGGTCATGATCCCGGCGTCCTGGGATCAAGTCCTGCGTCGGGCTCCTTGCTCGGCGGGGAGCCTGCTTCTCCCTCTGCCTCTGTCTGCCTGTGCTCGCTCTCTCTCCCTCTCTCTCTGACAAATAAATAATAAATAAAGAAAATCTTAAGAAATGTGGAACAGTCTTTAGAAGGAAGGAAAATTATAAAGGTTAGAAACAAGAATCTAAGGAAGAGCATGGGAAAAAAGAGAAAGTGAAAGTTAAGGAAAAATGTATTTTTCTTATTCTTAATTGATCTGTCTCATAATAGTTCAAAATAATAAGGCCAACAGTATCTTAGATCTTACGGTTATGTAAGTGAAATGCATAACAGCAATGATACAGGGGATATGAGGGAGAAATTAGGATAATTTTTTAGTAATTTTGTTATAATAAGGTATTTATTACTACCTGTGAAGTGGTATAGTATTATTTGAAAGTGAATTTGGATTAGCTGTAAGTGTATATGGTAAACTCTAGAGAAACAACTAAGAAATGTTTAAAAAGAAGGGCAAATGATATGTTAAGAATGGATAGAAAAAGGAATCATAAAAAATGTTCAGCTAAATCCACAAAAGGCAGGAAAGGGAAGGAAAAAACAGTACTAAATAACCAGGACAACAAATAGAAAACAGTAACCAATATTGTAGGTACTAACCCAACTATATCAATTTGAACATCAATGATCTAAATACACTCATAAAAAGGCTAAGATTGTGAGAATGGATCAAAAATAAAACATACCTTAACAAATTTTTTAAATTTGTTTTATTTTTTTATTTTAATTTTTTGTTTTTTATTTTTTTTATAAACATAAAATGTATTTTTATCTCCAGGGGTACAGGTCTGTGAATCGCCAGGTTTACACACTTCACAGCACTCACCAAAGCACATACCCTCCCCAATGTCCATAACCCCACCTGCCTCTCCCGACTCCCCTCCCCCTGGCAACCCTCAGTTTGTTTTGTGAGATTGAGAGTCACTTATGGTTTGTCTCCATCCCGATCCCATCTTGTTTCATTTATTCTTTTCCTACCCCCCAAAGCCCCTATGTTGCATCTGCACTTCCTCATATCAGGGAGAACATAATGATAGTTGTCTTTCTCCGATTGACTTATTTCACTAAGCATGATACCCTCTAGTTCCATCCACGTCATCACAAATGGCAAGGTTTCATTTCTTTTGATGGCTGCATAGTATTCCGTTCTATATATATACCACATCTTCTTTATCCATTCATCTGTTGATGGACATCTAGGTTCTTTCCATAGTTTGGCTATTATAGACATTGCTGCCCTAAACATTTGGGTGTATGTGCCCCTTCGGATCACTACATTTGTATCTTTAGGGTAAATACCCAGTAGTGCGATTGCTGGGTCATAGCACACCTTCACAAATTTTAAAAGAATAGAAATCAAACAATATCTGTTCTCAGACTTCAATAGGATTAAGCTAAAATTCAGTAACAGAGAGATAAATGGAAAACTGCCCAATACAGGGAGATTAAAAACACACAACAATAAGAACACAAATAAGCCAGTTAAAAAAAAAAGTCCAAATATCTTAACAAACACCTGACCAAAGAAGATTTACAGATGACAAAGATACATGTGCACTGATGCCGCACATCATGTGTCATCAGGAAAATGCAAATTAAACAATACAATAACATTGCACATCTAATAGAATGATCAATATCTGGAACATTAATAACACCAAATGTGAGCATTTGCTGGTAGGAATGCATAAAGGTACAGCCACCTAGAAAGATGGTGTGACATTTTGTTATAAAACTAAACATATACCTATTATACAAGCTAGTACTTGCACTCCTTGGTAATTACACAAGGGAGTTGAAAATTTGTATCTACACAAAAACCTGCACATGGATGTTTATCACAGCTTTATTCACAATTGCCAAACTTGGAAGCAACCAAGATGTTTTTCAATAGACTAGTGGATAAATAAGCTATGGTACATCCAGAGAAGGAAATATTATTCAGAAATGAGCTGTTGAACCATGAAAAGACATGAGGAACTTTAAGTGATTGTTACTAAGTGAAAAAAGCCAATCTGAAAATGTTACATACTATATTATTCAACTATTTGATATTCTGGAAAATGCAAACTTTGGAGACAGTAAAAAGGTAATTGGTTACCAATGTTTGCCAGTTGGGGTAGTGATGGACACATAGAACATGGAGGATTTTTAGAGCTTGAAAATACTCTGTATGGAAGTATAATGCTGGTACTTGTCATACATTTGTCCATACCCATAGAATGTACGACACCGAGAGTGAACCATAATGTAAACTATGGACTTTGGGTGACTGCGATGTGTCAATGCAGGTTCATCATTTGTAATAAAGATAGCACTCTGGTGGGGAATGTTGATAATGAGGAAATTTTACATGTGTGAGGCTGGGGATATATGGAAATGTCTATCTTCTATCTTCTCTTCGGTTTTCCTGTGAACCTGAAAGTGTTCTTTATAATTGTCTTATTAAAAATTTCAGCAATTTATGTGGAATGAAGATAAGTTTGCTTTTAAAACCATAGACAAGTTTGAACAACTATCTTGGCTACAACACAAGGTATTAATTGATTGTCAAAATACCAAGTTATTCTAGGACTACCTAGATTTGGTCTATGGTTGAAAAAGACCCTTGGATATTACAGGAAACCTGGAAGAACTTTTCAGAAAATTTTCAGATATTAATTATATACCATTTCAAATTAGAAAGCTCTTTTAATGTTATAGGATGTTGCATTTTGAAATTCAGCAATTCTTCCTGAAGCATCTAGTTTGGATCACTGTTTGAAAAATAAACACGAAATTGTTCCAGAATGGAAAATGTGCTTTAAAAGAGATCAGGCAGAGGGGTGCCTGGGTGGCTCAGTGGGTTAAAGCCTCTGCCTTCAGCTCTGGTCATGATCCCAGCATCCTGGGATTGAGCCCCGCATCAGGCTCTCCACTCAGCGGGGAGCCTGCTTTCCCCACCCTGCCACTCTCTGCCTGCCTCTCTGCCTGCTTGTGATCTCTGTCTGTCAAATAAATAAATAAAATCTTTAAAAAAAAAAAAAAGAGAGAGATCAGCAGAGTTTTTACTAATCACCAGGTACTGTTTAGTGCAGTGTAAGGTGAGCCTTCATATAAACCTGTTTCGTATTCCAGCAGAATATATCACAGAAGGAGCAGGTATGGTGTAAATGGCTGCCCTGTGCTTTGGTATAAATAAGATCATTAGAGCTGTAAGAAAGGAAATCGCTTCCTTATAAATTGTGTAGTGTCATTTTCTTCTGTCATAATATTTAGAGACTGTTGTTTCATGCTAGATGGATCTACTTTGAATGAAACATTTTAATGTAAGCTATAATCATACTTGCTTCTTCAAGACCTAACTCCCTAGATTTTTTTTTTTTAACTGTGGATCTCTTTACAGTTGTGTGCTCTTCTTTATTTGTCAGAAGGTGAATCAGTGCAAGGAAAATTAAGTTATCTCGAAAAGAGCTCAACACTAGTCCAAAGAACTTTGAATTAACACTCTAAATAAAGGTTTCCTAGGATCACCAAAAGTTTAGGCTGCCCAGGTCGTTGGGTAGACAGCTCCCTGTGCAATTGGATTTCTGTTGTAACAAAAAGTGTCCCAGTTAGAAACAAAATATCTAAAATTCCTACCATTAATTCTCTGATTGAGTGGCTAAGGCACTGTATTACCTAAAAAGGACGTCAACTTATTTCATGTATTACAGAAATTAGTTTCTGTGTTTTCAGGCAGAGTAGAAGGTGCAAGAATGTGAAAGAATCTGAGAAGGCATTCAGGAAGATACCAATAGGTGAATGAAATTCTATGGGAGATGGATAGAGAGGGCACTGACAACTCAGACTATGTGAGAGCATTTGAGTTACAAAACAAATTTTCAGCCCATTTCTGGCTCTAAAAGGCAAATGAAAATGATTGAATGGAATGTGATCATATTTCGTTGCATTTAGACATAATAGTTATTAAAAAGAAATAACAACCTTGCTTTATGACTATAGCAATTTATGATCTACCGCCCTTTCAAGGAATTTAAAACTTAGCTGAATTCAAAAGCATACACAGAGTTAAAAACTAATGAACGAATTAAAGAGAATGTTATTTGCACATGTCACTCCATAACTAATGACAAATGAAGAGTACAGAATACATGGGCTCTAACTTCATTATTTGGTGGCAAAGGTCAGGACAGTCTTCAGGGAAGTGGCATTCCTTTTGGCTCCTCTTAGAAAGTCAGCAACTGTAGCAGCTAAAAATAAAAGAAGAATAAACAGAAGAAATGTATTTAAAATTAATATTCAAATGATTTTGAAATATTCAAGTTGAGCTACTGTGAGCATCAGTAATTACACCAAAAAATGAGTAAATGTTATAATTATAACTGCAGTAAAAATTACCCAGCAGTTTCAAGGAGAAGCTCTGCACAGCATATTGATCAGTAGTTATAGGGCTTTTCTTAAGGGTGAAAGCAACCTGAAGATAACTTCAATTCAGTTTGTTCACATAGTAGATGTTCCAGTGGCTGAGCCACCAGACCATACAAGTAGCTAGCTTCACAAATTCTGGCCCCTACTGTTTACATCAAATGTAATAATCCTTATATTAATACATTTCCTGGATTATACCATGGGGAGAAAAACTGCTCTCCATTTCTAATGATTTTCTTTCATATACCCTCAGATTTCATTATTGGCCCTGTTTTCTTCTTCTACGTACTTCCTCCATCCAAACCAGTCAACTCCCTATAGCCTCCTCACATTCTATGCCTCTGTGACTGCTTTCCTGATAACCACATACATGATCAACCCACAGTCTTCTGAAAAGCTACCACCGTGTGTAAATACAACTTCATTCTCTGTTTTACACCTTCTTCTCAGCTAATTTATTGAATTCTCTTTTACCTCCCCAGCTCTGATTTTATGTTCTTTGAAAGAACTGTTTCTAAAGTATGTTTGAAGTCCCACCATAGTGTAATGTGTATGAAGTTGAATATATATTTATTGAGTGAATAAATGGGGAAATGAATAATTGAATTATTGAGTCTTGGAACAGCAAATGACTCAGATTCTTGGAAATTAAGATGTCTTAATAATAAACATTGAAGGATTGGGAAAATTTGCTTTTTGTATTTTACAATTATTAACCTGATTTAATGTGGCATACTATAAATTCACTTATTTTTGCTGGAATTTTAATGGAACTTATAATCAAGTGGAAGGAGAGAAAAAATAAACAACACCCAAAAAACTAGATGATTTATCATTATTTTTGTTACATAATTATACATGTTAGATTTACCAGTTTATTGGTGATTCTAAATTATACAGTAAGATTTCAAATATGAATCTTTTCCCCAACCACTGGTTTCAATGCTGCTCTGCTAAATTTCTCTTTCCTTCCCTATAATGACATTTGGGGCAGAAACCACAACTTTCTAGTTGATCTAGCTATAAAAACTCAAGTGATTTAAAAACTTTAATCTATTTTTTAAGTTTTTATTTAAATTTCAGTTAAGATACAGTGTAATATTAGTTTCAGGTGTACAGTATAGTGATTCAGCACTTCTGTACATCACCCAGTGCTCACTACGAGTGCCCTCCTTAATCCCCATCCCCTATTTTACCTGTTCCCTGACCCACCTCCCCTGTGGTAACCAGAAGTTTGTCCTTTGTAGTTAAGTTTCATGGTTTGCTTCTCTCTCTCCTTCCTCTCTCTCTCTTTTTCCCTTTGCTTTTTGTTTTGTTTCTTGAATTCCACATATGAGTGAAATCATATGGTATTTATCTTTCTCTGACTGACATTTTACTTAGTATAATACACTATAGCTCCATCCATTTCATTGCAAATGGCAAGATTTCATTCTTTTTTATGGCTAGGTAGAATTCCATTAGCTAGATACTTAGATATAGATATAGGTTTGATATAGATATAGATACAGATATCTCCCATAACTTCTTTATCCATTTATCAATTGATAGACATTTGGGCAGTTTCCATAATTTGGCTATTATAAATAATGCTGCTGTAAACATCAGGGTGAATGTATCCCTTTGAATTTGTATTTTTGTATTCCTAGTAGTGTAACTGCCAGATCAAAGGGTAGTTCTGTTTTTAACTTTTTGAGGAACTGCCATACTGTTTTCCAGAATGGCTGTACCACTTTACATTCCCACCAACAGTATAAGAGAGTTCCCTTTCCTCCACATCCTTGCCAACACCTGTTTTTCTTGTGTTATTGATTTTAGCCATTCTGACAGGTGTGAGGTTATATCTTACTCTAGTTTGACTTTGATTTCCATGATGATGAGTGATAAGCATCTTTTCATATCTCTGTTGACTCTGCAGGTCTTCTTTGGAGAAATGTCTCTTCATATCTTCTGCCCATTTTTAATTGGATTACTTGGGTTTTGGCTGTTGAGTTTTATAAGTTCTTTATGTATTTTAGATACTAACCCTTGGTCAGATATGACATTTGCAAGTATCTTCTCCCATCCCATAGGTTGCCTTTTAGTTTTGTTAATTGTTTCCGTCGCTGTGCAGAAGGTTTTTTTTTTTCTTTCTTTCTTTTTTTTCTTTCTTTTTAATGTAGTTCCAATAGTTTATTATTTTTTAAATTCTGTTTCACTTGCCTCAGGAGACCTATCTGGAAAAATTTGCTACAGCCAATGTGAAAGCAGTTAACTAACTGCCCGTGTTCTCTTTGTGAATTTTTTTTTTAAGATTTATTTATTTATTTGAGAGAGAGAAGCAGAGAGAGAGCAAAAGTGGGAGGGGTAGAGGGAGAGAATCCCAAGCAGACTTTGCTGAGTGCAGAGCCTCACGTGGGGCTGGATCTCACCATCTTGAGGTCATAACTTGAGCTGAAACAAGAAGTCTGGTCCTTAACTGACTGTGCCACCCAGATGTCACTCTTCTAGGTTTTTAATGGCTTCATGTCTAACATTTAGATTTTTAATCCATTTTGAATTTATTTTTATGTGTGGTGTAATAAAGTGGTTCAGTTTCATTCTGTTGTCTGTTGTCCAGTTTTCTCAAAACCATTTGTTGAAGAGACATTCTTTTTTCCATTGGGTAGTCTTTCCTGCTTTGTCAAAGATTAATTCACCATAAAATTATGGGCTCATTTCTGGATTTTTCTTTTTTTTTTTTTAGATTTTATTTATTTATTTGACAGAGAGAGATCACAAGTAGGAAGAGAGGCAGGCAGAGAGAGAGAGAGAGAAGAGGAAGCAGGCTCCCTGCCAAGCAGAGAGCTCGATGTGGGACTCGATCAGGACCCTGAGATCATGACCCAAGCCAAAGACAGAGGCTTAACCCACTGAGCCACCCAGGCGCCCTCATTTCTGGATTTTCTGTTCTGTTCTACTGATCTGTGTGTCTATTTTTGTGCCAGTACCATACCGTCTTGATCACTACAGCTTTGAAGTCTGGAATTGTGATACCTCCGGCTTTATTTTTCTTTGCCAAGAATGCTTTGGCTATTTGGGGCCTTTAATGGTTGCATATAAATTTTAAGATTTTGTGTTCTAACTCTGTGAAAAATGCTTTTATTCCTACAGTCTATGAACATGGAATGTCTTTCCATTTCTTTGCATTGTCTTCCATTTCTTTCATCAGTGTCTTAACAGTTTTCAAAGTACAGCTCTTTCATCTCTTTGGTTAGGCTTATTCCTAGGTAACTCATCGTTTTTAGTGCAATTGCAAATGGAAGAGATTCCTTAATTTCTCTTTATGCTGGTTCGTTATTGGTGTGAGAAATGCAAAACATTTCTGTATGTTAATTTTGTATCCTGTGACTACTAAATTCTAGCAATTCTAGCAGCTTTTTGGTGGAATCTTAGGTTCTCTGTGTATAGCATCATGTTGTCTGTGAATAGTGAAAGTTTTATTTCTTTCTTACCAATTTGGATACTTTTTATTTCTTTTTGTTTTCTGGTTTCTGTGGCTGGCACTTAAATTACTATGTTGAATAAAAGTGATGAAAATGGACATCCCTGTCTTCTTGTTACTGACCATAGAGGAAAAACTCTCAATGTTTCCTCATTTAAGATTATATTAGCTGTGGATTTTCATATATGGCCTATATATGTGCTCTCTAAGTCTACTTTTTTGAGTTTTTTTTTAAATTTTTTATTTTTTATAATCATATAATATATTTTTATCCCCCGGGGTACAGGTCTGTGAATTGCCAGGTTTACACACGTCACAGCACTCACCATAGCACATACCCTCTCCAATGTCCATAACCCCACCCCCCTTCACCCAACCCCCCTCTGCCCCAGCAACCCTAGGGTTTTTATCATGAGTGGATGTTATACTTTGTCAAATGCTTTTTCTGCATCTATTGAAATGATCATATGATTCTTACCCTTTCTTTTATAAATGTAATGTGACATGCTGATTGATTTGCAAATATTGGACCACCATTGCAACATAGGAATAGATCCCACTTCATCAAAACTTTAATCTTCAACTCGGTTTACATTCCATATCTTCCCCTCCCTCCAGTGCAATCTTGAGCTTGGGATCTAGATTCAAAGAGTAGAGGAGACAAATGTATGGTATCACTCTGATAGCCCTCAGCCTGTTCTGTTGCTGAGGTGGGGGTATGGCTCAATCCTGGATACCTTTTCAAGTATAACCTTGCCTTGGTGAAATTTTTCATTCTTGCATGATGAAGAAACCTGCTCACTCTCTTGGTTCTGCCATTTCTTTCCAGTTGTCTCCTCTGCTCATTTAGGTGCAGGGACAGCTCTCAACTCTGTTGCCTAGGCATACATTCACAAAGTAAACAAAATGGCCCTCATTTTGTAAGGCGGGTGCTTTGGAGTCTCACTGGTATCTGGGAGGGAAAATGGTGAACCAGGTGAATTTTTTACACTTTGAACATGTCATTCTTCTTTAAGAGCAACCATCTCAGACTGCCTGGATCATGAAGTTGGTTAAACAGCTGACTCTTGATTTCAGCTCAGTTCATGATCCTGGGGTCAAGGGATCAGCCCCCTGTGGGGCTCTACACTCAGTGTTGAATCTCCTTAAGAGATTCTCTCTTCTTCTCTCTCTCTCTGCCACTTCCCCCTGTACTTGCACATGTTCTCTCTTTCTAAAATAAATAAATCTCAAAAAAAAAAAAAGCAACCATTTCCATGATTCTCATCCAAACTTGTCCTTTTTCTACTGTATCACTTTTCTCCAACTTTCAGGTCCAGTTTCATCTAGTCTTTGCATATAGGTGTAGGGAGGAAAAAAATATTGCTATGTTAGTATGCATTCAAATATTTCTATCTTGTGCTTTACAGTTCGTTTTAGCTAGATTGCCCTTTGTCTGCTTGACAGTCTTTTCTTCCGAGCTTTGGGCATTAGTCCTCAATGCATCAGGAAATGCCCAAATCATCATGTTTACTTTTCTTTCTCCATCTTCCTTCCCTGTGAAGTTAGCAAAGTTTAAATTTCTTTTCACTGTTGCCATTGCATGGCTAGCACTATGGTGACAGTGATCCAAGACAGAAAGATACCAGTATATGCAGGCAAGAGATATAGAGTGATTCAAGACCATAACTGCATAAAATTAGCTAAAGGAGTCTCAGCCATACCTCCCACCATCCCCTTAGACCCATGAAGACATCACTGCAGATAGGCAGCCTAATTGGGAGTAAAAATCCTGCTGGGTCTTTGGAGAAACATTCTATTTTTGGACACTTATAACTTCAGAGATGTTAACTGCCCAACAGCCTGCCCGTGGTAGTTCCAAGTAACTGATAAAATCCTGAGTTACCACAGTGAAGGTGAGTGTGTTGAAAATGCAATCCTAGCCAAATTGTCTGGCTTTCCATCCATACCACTGCTTCCTGGCTGCCTCTCCTATAGTCCTATGTACCTTTACCGTTCGCTTGCAGTTAGACTCATGATTGGTTTGGCAAATACATTGTTCTTGGCACATGAGAAAAACAATAATGAACTTTTCAATAGTGGCAATAGGCTGACGCTAAAGTGCAATTTTCAGAGCACAACTCTAACAGCTTCAGCCTGGGAAGGGATGACTTCTTTCGCTGTTTGTTAGAAGTAAAAACCAAACAAGGAGCAGGTTTGTTTCTCTTAAACTTATTTCCTCTCTGGATCTTTTTGCAAGATCATAATCTAATATACATGGCATCATGTCTACTAAAAAAGGGAGTAAAATGAAGTGAGTTACACATATATTAGTTACATGTCAGAATTATCCAAGGTAGAAAAACTGTTCTTTCGTAAGTGCATGAGCAATTAAAGTAAAAGCATATGTGTTTGCCTGACTTTCACTATAGTAATAATCTTATAGATGAGCACTGAATATTTTGCATTTTGGGAGTAATTAATTGAAGTACTAAGTAATTGAAGCAACTGAAGTCAAAATTGACATAGAACAGTGAGAAAACACAGTCAAATGTACAATTAATTTTCATGTACACTTGAAAAATATCTGAATGGATGAGCCCATCAAAGAAACATTTGCACAGGGATTTCAGTATCTAGTATACCTTGAAATTTTTATTTTATTAAAAAACATGTATATAAATTCTATGTAAGAGTCATACTTATTTTGAGGTGAGGATTTACAAATGTTAACTCATTTAATCTTTATATCAACCAAATGAATTTGTTATTATCATTACTATCCCCACTTTACAAAATTGGTAACCAAGGCAATAAAAGGTAAATAATTCCCCACATTCATACAGTGAGGGGAACATGGAAGCTGGACTTGAAGAGAGATAGTACAGCTCAGTAATGCAGGCTTTGACTTATACACAAAGCTACAAAGAGACCAGCTTCTCAGCACGTCTGAGAGAGAGGCATTGCTGCCTACCACAGTGTGCGGTGAGCTTGTGGGCTCTGAAGCCAGACAGGCATGAATTTAAAATCCTGGTTCAGACATACTGGCTGTGTGACCTTGGGCAAGTACCTGCAGTGCTCCTTATCTGTATGCCATTGTTTTGTTTTTTTTTTTTTTCCTGAAAACAAGCTTTTTTAAAATAAGGGTTTAAATACATTATGTAATGTTAAAGCTGAAGGAAAAAAATAAAGCAAAAACCAGCCTGTTACGCAGCCATCAGAAAGGATGAATACCCAACTTTTGTATCAGCATGAACAGGACTGGAAGAAATTATGCTAAGTGAAATAAGTCAAGCAGAGAAAGTCAGTTTCACTTACTTGTGGTGCGTAAGGAATAACATGGAGGACATTAGGAGAAGGAAAGGAAAAGTGAATTGGGGGAAATTGGTGGAAGACAAACCATGAGAAACTGTGGACTCTGAGAAACAAACGGAGGGTTTTGGAGGGGAGGGTGGTGGGAGGTTAGGTGAGCCTGGTGGTGGGTATTAGGAGGGCACGTATTGCATGGGGCACTGGGTGTGGTGCATAAACAATGAATCTTGGAACACTGAAAAAATAAAAAAATAAATAAAAAATTAAAAAAACAGTCTGTTGGGGTGCCTGGGTGGCTCAGTGAGTTAAAGCCTTGCCTTTGGCTCAGGTCATGATCCCAGGGTCTTCGGATCAAGGCCCGCATCAGGCTCTCTGCTCAGCAGGGAGCCTGCTTCCCTCCTCCCCTCTGCCTGCCTTTCTGCCTACTTGTGATCTCTGTCAAATAAATAAATAATCTTAAAAAAAAAAAAAGTCTGTTACTTCACATGGCATTGGACAGCCATAACTAGTAAGTTGAAAGCTCTACAGATAGTTACATTCCTGACACACTGGTCTAAAGTTTGTTCCCTCGTCAAAGTTTAATTCTCATAGAAGGTTGGCCTTACATTCTGTTGTTTGGACATTGATTAGCTAGGATATGTCTAGACCTTGGTAGCAAGCCAGGTGTCCTATCACACCTCCCTAGAAGGAAAGTATTGCTCTAATCTCTGCCTACCTGGTCAGATTGGAGACACCATGGATCTTTCTTTGACCCTGTAGCAGCACAGCTGCTGTTGCTGTCTTACCCCATCCTGTCCTCTCAGCTTCCTTGTGGGTTGTTCAGGTGGTAACATTCTCTTAGGGCAGGGAACTCTCAAGAATGAGAGCCAAGGAGCTTCTAGCCATACATAGCTATCTGTGGTCTTGGGGCTCTGGGCTTGACCAAAAGAAACATCACATTACTGCTTGGTTTCAGGCTGGACATTGCCAGGTGCCTACTGCTTAACCTCTGTTTAAGTGAGGGACTTTAAAACTAGACAGCATGAATCTTTTCAGTTTATTGCATGAAGGAGTTACACTAGTCCCAGTTAAAAGGAGACCCCAAATGGTTACGTTATAGAAGCTGTGAGATTTTTAAATTTGTTACAAAGGACGGAAGGGAAATTTTAGTCATTGCAAGGAAATCTTCACTTAAGCTTTAGTGAGTCAAAAGCACTTAAAACCAATGAAATTCCAGGTGGTCATCCTTAGCCAGTCCAGTCTCTAGGAGGAACTGACATATGTTCTTGCACTGTTCACCCTATATTGGAATTACTTCATATTCTGGATGTTCAATTATAGGACCATTGGCAGGCAAACTTCTTCTTCTTTCTTTTTTTTTTTTTATAAGATTTTATTTATTTATTTGAGTGAGAGTGAGCACAAGCAGGGGGAGGGGCAAAGGGAGAAGGAGAAGTCCCTCCTGAGCAGAGAGCCTCCCTTCTGAACAGAGAGTCTGAAGCTAGACTCCATCTCAGGACCCTGGGATCATGAACCGAGATGAAGGCAGATTTTTTTTTAAGATTTTATTTATTTATTTGATAGACAGAGATTACAAGTAGTCAGAGAGGCAGACAGGGTGAGAGGAGGAAGCAGGGTTCCCTCTGAGCAGAGAGCCTGATGCGGGGCTTGATCCCAGGACCCTGAGACCATGACTTGAGCTGAAGGCAGAGGCTTTAATTCACTGAGCCACCCAGGCACCCCAGGAAATTTCTCTTAAACATCTTCACTAGTTTCTTTTTATCATAAATATTGATAGAGGTAACCATCGATGGAGAGTAGTAAGGGTCTTCCCGCTGTTTCTTTGTTGAATTCTTACATGGCTGTAATCCTCAGTGCCAACGGGAAGCAGATCATCACCCTTACTTGCATTAGCCAAGGGCTGGAAAGAGAGGAGGTTCTGTATAGAAGGGCATACTCTACCATTCCTTTTCCTTGGTAGAAACAGCCTGCAGAAGACCAGGGCAGGGGTTGGTGGGAGCCAGTGGGGAACAGGGTGTCAGGAAGTGGAGGGGTGCAAAAGAGAGGCTGCTGAGTCCTTGGTCATGGCTCAGTGACTGGGCTGTATGCCATTTAATTCAGAGGGTTGAGGAGAGGATATAAATACATAATACAGATAAGACAAAGCACTTAGAAAGATATTTGGCACAGGAACAGCAATAAAATGGTTTATTTGTTACTATTTCTATTAGATAATAATAAGGAATATGGAATGTGGTGATCATCACCACTAATCCAGTTCAAACAATCATATCTGTTGTCTAGACTACTGCTCTTGACTTCTAGTCTGACTTCCCACCTTGAGCCCTACCTCTGGCCTAAAGCGTATCCTTTTTAAACTGCAAATTTGATTGTGTCTATGTAAGTTTAGATCATTCAGTGATTCTCAAGATTCCTACGTTAAAATACAGAAGCCTTGACAGGGCCTACATGATCTGGTACCTCCCTACATTTCAGCCCATTGCAATCATTCTCTTTCACAAACTTCGGGCTTATGGGTAAGCAAGACTAGTAACTGAACCCCCCAATTCAACAATCTCAGTACTGTTCATCAATCCCACTGGCAATTGTTGAATGCCTACTGAAGTTGCAGATGCAAAAGAGTACAAGGGGGAAAGATCCAAGGATCCTTTCCCATACATATCAACATTAATAGAAATTTACACAACATCCATTTGTATGACCCCATCTCTCCTTTGCTTCTCAAGCAAACTTCCTGCCCATGTCTGCTTTATCATATCCTCCTCTTCCAACTGGCCCTCTTCTGGCTTAATTTTGACTTTTGCCTCAACTCCACCTTTAAAACTATTCCCACTCACATTTTAAATGACATCTGTGGCAGATTCTGATAGTTGTCCTTTTAATACCCATTTCTGTTTTCTTTTTTTTACTTTATTTTTTTTCTTTATTTTTTTTTCTTTTCTTTATTTTTTTCTTTATTTTACAATAATAATGAGCCAGCTTAATTTAAAAAAACTATTATTACCCACCTTCCTTGGTAGATTTGAAGCTGTAATTGACAGTCTACAGAGGATTTCTGGGAAAGATGTGTTTTGCTAATTAAAAAAAAAAAAAAAAGTCCTACACTTTTCTTCCTGTTACTTGTTCCTACCTCCTTTCTACTTGCAGAGTAGATGTGAGAATGGAGATGCACCAGCCATGTTGTGATCATAATATGCCCATAAAGATGAAAAGCTCTTTGTGTAGAAAAGAAAAAATGAAGACACCTGGGACATTGATGAGGTTGTGAAGTCCCTGAGGACTCCTGAAACTTTCTCTTTCTGGACTTTGTTACATGAACAATAGTTTTCTGTCATATGCAGCCAAACATAGTCTGGACTGATACACAATCCCAATAACCAAGACTAGCCAATGTTTGCTTTTGTATTTCTGCAGCATTTTAAGGCATTTATTGCTGCTGATTTTTCCCCCACTTGAATTCATTTTTACATCTGATTTTTGTGTTACAACTCCTTCCTACTTCTTTCCTTCCACCTTCATGTGGCTTCTTTTAAGTCTTCACTCTGGGTACCTCTTGTTCTGACCATCTATTGGAGGTTGACACTTCCCATTTTTTCTATAAGGTATCCCTTTACTTTTTATTCTCTGCAATTCTATCTGAAAGATGTCACCTACATCAAGACTTTTACTACAAAATGCATGCCCCCAAACTTACAAATCTTTGTGTTTCTGGTTCAGTGCTCTTTCTCACCTCTAGATTTAAATAACAAATGACCTGCAGAACATTTATACCTGGGTATTCCATAGTAACTTCAAACCTAGGACTTCTGAGACTGATACTGAAATCTCAAGTTCTTGCCACAATTCTGGAAAGCATTACCTTCCTTTTTGTACCCTCATGATACCATGTGATTTTTATGGCTGCATTCACCAGATTTACAGTAACATTTTATTATAGCATTTACCAGATTTACAGTTTATGGCACACATAAGAAAATGAAAGTCAGCATGGCTTAAACAAAAGGAAATGTATTATCCCTCATAATAAGTAGCTAAAGGTTGGGAGCTCCAGAGTTCATTAATTCAGCCGGTCAGTAAAGGTATCAAGAACCTGGTCATTTCAGTCTTTTCTTTTTCCCATCTTCATTGTGTCACCAGATGATTGACATGGGTTCAGACATCAAATACAAACATGTACAAGTCAAGAAGAGGACATCTTTTCCTGTTGTAGACCAAAGAGTATATTTTCATAGAAGATGCCAAGCAAACCCATCTTCATTATCCAAAATTATAAATTATGTCCTTTTTAAAAGAAATCATTAGAAAGGAGGTTGGGACTACTATGAATGGCTCAGTGAAACATATGACTGAATAGAGCATGGAGGTGGTTAGCCAAAAATAATTGGGTTTGAAGTTAGGCACTGCATTACTCAAGATTCTCCAGAGAAACAGAACAAATTAGATAGATAGATAGATAGATAGATAGATATACATGCAAGGGGATACACATATACACACATATGTATACATGTGTACATGTACATATTATATATAATATACAATATAAGTATAAAGTACATATGATAGGATGCATATAGAAGGAATATATGGAGAGATTTATTGTAAAGAATTGATTCATGTGATTATAGAAGCTGAGAAGTCCCAAGATCTGTAGTTGCCAAAAGACAGACCCAGATGATCTAATGGTGTAGTTCCAGTCTGAATCCAAAGGCTTGAGAACCAGGAGAGCCAATGGTAAAAGTTTCAGCCTGAAGGCCTGGTATATTTAAGAACTAAGAAGAGCCTTGAGTCCAAAGGCAGGAAAAGACTGATGCCTCAGTTAAATCCAGTCAGGCAGAAGGAGTACCCTCTTACTCAGACTTTTTATTTGCTTCAGGTCTTCAGTGAATTTGGAGAGCCTACCCAAATTAATAAGGGCAATGTGCTTTACAGAGTCCTGTGATTCCAATGGTGATCTCATCCAGACACACCCAGATTAACATTTGACCAAATATCTGGACACTCCATTGCCTATCTAAATGATACATAACGTTGACCATTAATGATGCTAACTGTATCTGTTCCCCATTCTCTACTTCTATTGTCTATTTATGTATTTATATGTTCTCTCTGTTGAATTTTGAGTTTCTTATAGCTGATTTTTATTTTTGTCTCTATCACATCTTGCAGTATTCCCAGATATAGTAGATATTCAGGAAATGTTGAATGAATTAATTTTGATCTGGAGATCTGAAGAATAATCTGATCTAAAGAAATTGACTTTGGAAATATAGGTACCTGTTATCTGAAATGGAAAATTAACAAACTCAATTCACAAATAAAACAGTGACTTAGAACTCTAGAATTAAAGTAGTCTTATCATAAAGAATCTTAGAAGTTGATCTTAACACTGTGTGATACTGCTGAAATGTCAGAATACGAAATCTTTCATGGAATAGGATACATTCTGACTAGTTATTCTGCAATTCTGCTGATGGGAAAAATGTAAAATGAACTTAATTTCAGGGTATCAATCAATATGTATATAGCAAGGACCTATTATTTTCACTATACTATGCAGAACACCATTTGTCCTTATTCAGTGGTAACTTTCTTCCTTAAACTTATTTGTTGGAGTGACAGGATTGAAGCAAAAGTAAAAAGTTGGGTGATGACATCAGTTGTTGATACATATTTTTCAAAAATTTCTAGGTGCAAAACATTGCACTAGGAATTATGGAAGTCCTGATGGAATGAGGAGGTTGGCTTTGGACTCAGGAAGCTTGCTTATCACTAGCCCTTTGCCCTTGGTCAAGTTTTTCAACATTTCCAAACCTCAATCTGTCATCTATAAAATAAGGATAATATAGGTTTTATAATATTTTCAACAAGTGCCATTTATATCTACTTTCCATCTATGTGCCAGAACCTCTTAGATGTGCATTTCTAGCACCATGAAGATAGCTCAGAGGCATCTCAAACTAAATAGAGGTATAAAAATGAGCTTTTGAGCTGGCTCCACAGTTTTATCCTTCCAGTGCCTCCTTACCTCCGTACATCTTGCTACTAGATGATAGCCTTGAACTATGTCTCTCTATCACTTCTCGTAGTCAGTCTATAATCAATACTGTATATTCTTGTGTTCAAATATATCTGGTGTCAGCTGACACTTCTCTATCTTCCCCACCAGAAAATCAGAAAGTAGCTTGGCTTTTTAGTCTACATAAGTATTCTGTCATTTTATTGATGGAAATGCCTTTGTTAGCTCCTACCTAGACTTCTGTAAAATATCCCTTGCCAGATAAGACAGCCTCTCCCACCGCACCACCACCTTCTATCTCCAGACTACATAAGTCTGCATTTAATACAATTTTCCTCTGCTTAATCCCTATGGATTTTTATTTCACCAAAGGCAAAATTCAAAGCCCTTGGTGTGTTTTCATTAAGGCAGCCTCTCCTTCCTTCCTGGGCTAGTCTTGAGCACTCCAAGACCCCGTCTGCTCAGACCTTGCACACCTGCTGTTTCACCACACTCATGTGACTGACTCCTCATATTGTTAAATTTCCTTTTTTCAGAAGAGCCTTTTCTCACCAATCCTCTCTCTCTCTTACTCTAAATTTACCATTAAGTTTTCCTTATCTCACTGAATCTTTTAGTCTTTCCTAGCAGTACTTACAATGATAAGAGCTCAAATATTTATTTGGTTATTTAACTCTTTCTCCACTAGATCCAGTGTATCAGGGAGACAGACTGTGTCTATTTGTTCACAGCTGTATTCGCAATGTTAGGAGAGTGCCTGGCACAGAGTATTAACACATGATAAATATTCATTAAAGAAATGAATTAACATGGAGAAATCAGTGGTTTTATTACAGATTGGAAAAACCGGACTCTCCATTCTGATAATTGTGACTTATAGAAGCCAAACAAGCTTTATCTTGATTGTGCATTGGTGAATCCAAGCATGCCACATAACTGGGAAGGCACATAAACAAATTAAAAAAATTTATCTGTATTTACATAAAACAAAAGCTACTAGGAAATAGCCAAGGTAGTTTAGCAAAGATCATACTGCACCAGAAAAATTTAATTTTTACAATTAAAGACCTGAAGTACTGCATTGGAGCCATGCACTCATATTTTAACTTGTAACACTTCAAAGTAGAACAATTTATATATTGGGCAAACTGCTTAAAGAAATGTTTCATCATTCCAGTGGCAAGTGATCATTTTACTGTGCATTGATAATTACAATAATAAGCACAATTCAAATAACAATTATTAGCATATGTGTGATATGTTACAGTTCACATAGCATTTTTATTCCCATTATCTCATTTCCAAGCAAGATATTTTTCTGATTAAATTTCTTTTTCAAAGAATAATGTGTTCCCATTTTGGCACTTCAAAATACACATTCTTGTGTAAGTATGTTTGCATGTAAACAAAATACACACACTTATACACACACACACACTCACAAATACATTAAGTATATACCATTTTTCAGTAGCCAGCAGAGTGCTAGGTTGGCATTTTAATCTATATAAATATTGTTTCCTTTTATTGGTAGTTCTTGTCCTCATTAAAAGTTCTTGGGCCTTCTCTTCCAATTTCTCTGATATACACAAAAATACATTTTTGTTTAATCTCTGGCGAAATGTTAAACAATGCTTGCACTTACATTTTTATCAAACATTTTTATAATGGCAATATACATATTTTAATTAAATAAGTCAGTTGACTATTCTCACACAAATATTTAAGCACATAAACAGACCATTATTTATATAAAATCAAATTAATTAGAAACCAGTAGCTCATATGCCCTACACCAAGGGATACTTATGGACATTAGCCAGTTAATGCACATCAACCATAATTCATAACTGCAAACTGAAAGCACAAAATGACAATTTCCTCTAACATTAATCTGAAGAATTTCTTCTCCCAGAGTTTCAACATTACCATAGGCCAATTTGGGATGTTTAAAAGTTTCTATATTGAGTGTGGAGGGGGTGGTGGCTCACTCTTCTTCCTTAGTAAAGGGGGTAGAGATATTCTCAGAGGGCATTCTCTCACTTTTGGATAATGTGATGGTGATAACAGCTCTGAGTTGTCCTCCTTTTGGGTGAGCTGGAAACCCCAAGGCCAATGACAGTTGTGTTGCAGTGAATCATTTATTTCAAGATGCAAAGTCCTGGGAGACGCTTGCTTCAAGTTTAATGATTGGGAGTCTGGTGCTTTTTTAGTGTTTGGGGAAAAAACCGAAATTACAATTCTTCACTCTCTTCTCTCATTTACCATTATATGTAGGTGAGTGGGGGATAGTGAACAATAAATTGCACTACTTAGAGATATAGGCTAAGCCGTTTTTTGGGCAGCTGTGTCAATAAAGTACACATATAACATCAGTTTCCTATTACACACATCATTCAGAGTCATATATTACTCAGTATAATGGGAAAAAAAAGGGAGACCAAAATCTAAAATGAAAAGAGAAATTGAAGTACAACCAGAGCAAGTAGCAGCTGAGCCAACAGCAGCCAGCACAGTGAAACATTTAGTCAGTTCTCCTGGAAAACAAGTGCTTCTGGCATTAATGACCCTCCATGTCATGTCTCAGAAAGCTGATGAGCAGCTGGGGTACAAGAATATTGGAAGCAAATTTTTCTTGCTATTTTCAGGTAATTGGAAATAAATAGACGACTGCCCCCACACATCGCCCTGCAGATTGTGATTTAGTTCAAGAGTTTTGAAGGTGAATGTTTCTGTCTGTTTGCATTGACTTTGATGTGGATTTTTCAAAGTGGGTGTGATAGGACAGTCATCATGAAGGTATGTCATGGGTGCAAAAATGAGTGTTTCTTGAGGCTCAGATTGGTTATGGTGAGAAGAGTCATCTGTTCATCCTTCCACATCTCTCTACACCCAGATCTAATCACACTTCTGCTCAGTTGTTGTCAGAGGCTAACACTGGTTCCAAGATGGCTGTTCAGTCAGCCCTTGAACAACACCCCAAGTATGGTGACCGTTCATTCTGCTTTACTCAATAGAAGGATTTCCAAAGAGTTGAAATTCCTTATTTATTTTCTAACTATAAACAGAATCCAATTTTTATTGCCCTTATAAGGCCAGCTAAGAAAAGCATCTTTCTATAGAGAAATACTTACTCTTGTTGCACACACAAAATATACACAGAAGATAGAAATCATTTTGAGGGATTGTAAACTTTTAGTGTAGAGTGTGCAAACGATGGTGGTAGTCAGGGTTTATTTTGCCAGATCTGTCACATAAATTTGGAAGGAGTTCACCATCCATGGTTTGTGAAAACATTGATTTTTATAATTAGATTAAGAAGTGTCCTAATAAATTGAATTCTTATTTTCTAAAAGATTTTCTTATAAAATTTAATTTTTTTACACTTTCAGTTTACAGTGTTTCTTAACACATTGATGTCCCTATATAGTGTGCTTTCTCTTATTTTATATTTGTGTATTTTTAATGTTTCTTCTCATTTGTAACTTTAATATTTCTTTTAAGCAAGTAATATTTATTAACATCCAAACACTAATGACAAGGGATTATAATTTCCATTTCTTCCCACATTTTCCTGTCCACTCTCCAAAATTAGTATTGTCATAGGGTACATGAAGTTTAATGAATTCATATGAAAATAATGTTAAGGATTTTACAATATGCCATTAGAAAATATTCTTATCTTTGTCTTGGATTTTTTTTTAAGAATTTATTTATTTGACAGAGAGTGAGAGAAGAAGAGAGAGCACAAGTGGGGGGAGCAGCAGAGGGAGAGGGGTAAGCAGGCTCCCCGCTGAGCAGGGAGCCCGATGCAGGACTCTATCCCAGGATCCTGAGATCATGACCCGAGCCGAAGGCAGAGGCTCAACCCCCTGAGCCACCCAGGTGCCCCTTTGTCTTGGATTTTTAACTTTATCAATAATAATTGAGACCCCATACCATGAAAGGGAGGGAAAGAAACCATTTTTTTCATTCTCGCAGCTCTTTTTTTTCTTCCTTCATCTAAAACTTTAGTTACATGTGTATGTTTTTTATAAGTATTTGAGTCATTATACTTACAACTTTCAATAATATATCCATAGTACTTAATTATAAGATTTTTTTAAATGTCTATTGACTGTCACTTATAAAAAATTAGAAAGGAGTCAACCTACTTACACAAAATCTGACCATTTCACACCTCTATTCCTTCATGAGTTATACTTTTATTTCTACATTGCCATTTATATTATGTAGATGTATTTTTTTCTAAGTTAGGGACAGATCTTGGTTTGATAGGTCCCAGAGCTTGAACAATTTGGCTCTCTTTAATTAAAATAATGTGAAACTATAATTGGAAAAGTAGGTTAAAGAAAACTATTTCTTTCTACTTTTGTTATTTCTTTCTATTTCTATTATTTCTTTTGACTGAGAAATCACGACAAATTAGAAATGTCAATAAATAAATAAATAAAGGTTTCTCCAAATCTAGGGACATTGCATATTTTACTAACAATTGGATACACCTTTATAATACATTTGTTCCTTTATTTTTTGGCTGATCACCTTTTCATGTGACATTTATTTTATAGTATTTACTATGGTATTAACAAAAATATAATTTGGTCTCTTTTCTAAAATGGTCAATTTATTTTTTTTTTATAGTTAGAAAGGTTTCTGGCAGCTTCATAATTTGTTTTTGGTAATGGAATTCAAATTTATATTATATACTTATAAAATTTAGGAGAATCTTTATCAAGTTATCTTTCATACTAAGCTTACGATTTCAGAGCATTTATATTTTCTTGCACCATGATTAGGCACTTTTAATAAGGTCACTTATTAATCCATGTTTTGTTTGTGTTTTATTTGTTGCGCCCTGGCCATTTGCCACACAATTTCACCTAAAGCCCTTACAGATCCCGGCAAGTTATGTCACTGTGAACACTAAGACACAGTCCAGCATCTGAGTTCCCACACAAGCAAGTTTACTGATTTGGCATTGATACATGACAAGATTTCTTTTTTACACGATTCCCACCAAAAATGTTAGAAATGAATATAGAACATTTATAACAGTATATGCTTTCTGAAAAAACATGCATTTTTGAGTAGGTGATGGTGACAAAATGTTTGATGTTTGAAAAGATTTTTCAGGAACTAGGCCCAGCTCCTTTTTCAAAACTTGTTCACTTTTGCTGCTCACGGTCATCTGGGCGCTTAGGCATTTACATTGATAAAAGACCTTTAACTTTGTAACATTGTAACTTTACACTAGTAACACTGAGTGGTAGGAGTTAGACAATTCTACCATTGTCCATGGAAAAGACAGTGAATTACATATTAAACTGCAGCTAAAAAATATTCACAAATCAACTTTCCTTTAACCGGTTCCCAAAACATGCCAGTGGCTTTTCCATCTGAAGGGGAAAGATACTAGAAAGGGAAACTGAGGTAGAGACTAAAGTTCTACCCATTGTAGGTAAAATGTCTTTTGTTTGCAAAATTTAAAACCTGTGACCACATGTGAATACAAGACTTGAAAACCCTGACTCCAAATTGCAGGCACCTGGCCTTGGAAACTTCATGAACAAGTAAAGGGTTCTGCCCGAGTCAGTTGCTCCTTGTGTTCAGACCATTGTTCCCATGTTCATACTACTTTTAAATAGATTCTGTGTTCACCATCTATCCTTTTACATGTTTTTCTATTTACTTCTTAGTTGGATAAACATTTATTTTTTAGTTCTTTAATAAAACTTAATTGACTAAATTAAAGATTGAAAATATCAGCTGACTGAACCTGTATGATAGTTCTGGCGGAAAAGAAAGCATAAACAATGTATTTTCTGGAAAGAAAAATAGATAACACTGCCTCTAACTTTGGATGTATCTGAGGAGAAGTTTACAGCCAGTCTACCGTTTTTTCAGATGAGTTGATTTTTTAAAATTTTTGTCTTATATGCCCTTAGATTTCTTTCTTTACCATTGAAGTCTGTATATATCCAGGGTGATACATACCACGTTTCCCTGGGATGATTTTCCTTTTTAACTTGCATATTTTAGTCTTTACTTTTCTTAAGAAAATTTTCTTGAATTATATCTTTTTTTTCACTCATTGGTTGCCCTTCTACCAGGACACCAATTTATGTATTTAGTCCTTTTCTTCTTCTGCATTCATTATCTGGTTTTATATTACAAATCCTTTCAACTTTGCTTTTTTTTTTTTAATTTAACTTAATTTTAATCTACCTTTCCAGCTTATTTTCATGTTCTTGGCTGTGTTTTCAATAGTAGTCATTCTCCTGTTTTGTAGCTTCTAATATGTTCTTAATTTTATTTTTCCCATACCTTTCTAAGTTATTAAATCTATTTATATTGTCTTAATATTTTGTCCTTAAAACCACTTAATCTTCTTCAAGAGTTTGTTTCATAGAGTGTTTGTTTTATTAAAAAATCTTCAAATTTTTTCAAAATTTCAAAAATTTTCACAAATTTATCTGCTCTGTGGAAATGTTTTAATTCTTGTTCTCATCTGTTTTCAATGGATTGGATACCTGTCCTTTGTACAATTCATGTGAACACGAACAAATCTTGGTGTGAAGTCATTACTCTTTGGTCAGGTGTCTGGTGAGGGAACAGTAAGCCTCTGAGCCAGGCCTGTCTGTATACATGTGTCTAACTGCTTATATAAGAAAAGATTGGAGACTGATAGAGAAAGAGAGAGGCAGAAAGAGAGAGTTGGTTTACCACTTTCCTTCAATAACTAAGTGAGGCAGCTGCAAGGGTCCTCATAAAACCCCACTGTAAAGATAGCAACAGATTTCAAGAATATCATATTGATACACTGTGTCTTTCTTCCTCAGCTATGCCGTAGTGCTGAGTGCGGCTTCAAGAATCTTTGACAATCAACCTGTATACTTCCAAACCCCTTATTTCAAAAACAGAGCTGTTTTTCTCACCACTGCATTGTAGGATTTCTGGAAAGAATGCTGTCTTCTTCAGCTCTTTGGGATGCATGGTTATAGGTATCCTCTAATAGCATCTGCCCCACCCGAGTGCAGGCAGCACAAGGCTTATGGTAGCCATTTCTCCTACACTGATTTGGATTTACAGGTCACCTTTAGATTCATTTCACAGATGCTCATTTTTCCTGTGGTTTTCATTTGTTTTGAGGAGGTAGAAGGGGATAGAGCAGATATGTTCTTCTTCTGCCAAAATAAAGCCAGAATTCTAAATGGATTATTTTTGGAAACAGCCAGAAGGCTCTGCTCTGGATCAAAATTCATAGGGAAATCTATGTTTTCCTTCATTCATTTTTATCCAAGAGCACAGAGGTAATCACTTGATGTTTTCATTCATTTTGCAATAACTAATGAGAAAATATTACAGTGTTTTCAGGTTCTTTTCCTTTTAAAAATATTACTGCATTTCTAAAGTAACCTAGAATGTCTATTTCTCTCATACCCTTTTGTTTTTATCTACAGATTCTTATTTCCATCATTAAGATAGCTTCAAAGAAACCAAGAAACGACTTTATTTTGTACATGGAGAAAGGTAAGTTCCATTTTAGTCAAATGTGAAAAGGCACTTTTTTACAGTTTAAAACAACAGCAATAAGTTAAGAAAAGCTCAGAACTGTTATACTGGATTCAAATTCAGTGATGATGGGGTGCCTGGGTGGCTCAGTGGGCTAAGCCTCTACCTTCAGCTCAGGTCATAACTCGGATCAAGCCCCACATCGGACTCTCTGCTCAGCAGGGAGCCTGCTTCCCCCTCCCCTGTCTCTACCTCCCTCTCTGCCTTCTTGTGATCTCTCTCTCTCTCTCTCACTCTGTTAAATAAATAAATAAAGTCTTTAAAAAAAATCAGCGATGTTTCTGAACATACGTAGCGGAGACTTCATGAAGCATTTGTGAGCAAACTTGGGCACTCACTTTGGAAATAAGTGGTTAGATGTATGCTTTAAGGAATTTAGTTTATACTTATTAAGGAACTACATATGAAAAGTAACTACAAGAGTGTCTAATTTAGAGTATTTGATCAAGACAGGTTAGTTCCTCTCCCTACTCAGTGAAGCTTGGGCTAGCCTTTGTTCTTGGTGGGAAAAAAATGAAGAACGCCAGAATTGGGTGATACTGTCCTAGGGTATATGATCAGACTTCAGTGTGATTAAAGAATTCTGCAATACTAGCAAGACCAGGGAGTGCAGAAGAACGTTTCTTATTTCTTCTTACTCAGTACTTCAGTAATCTGCTGTGAACCTCTGGGCTCTCACTCCTGTATGCCAATTGCCAATTCACAGGCAATGTTAGGGTTGATGCTAAGAAGACCTGACAGCACAGAGCAGAAAGGCACCAAAATGATCCTGTGCCCCTGAGTGGCCCTGTGGACATAGACACTATAAGATGTAGAAATGAGGCCATAGAGCAAGAAGGCATCATTTCAGTGTCCCTGGGGCCTGTAGGAGTTGAAATAAATCAACTGTCAGAACAAAAGGTCTCTCTCTGTTGGCTTGCCTGTGATGCCACAGCAAATTTGATTGTAATTTTATGCCATTCCTAAGTCCGTATTGCAAAGAAAAAATTATCTCACTACCTTCTCCTAGTATATGTGATCTTTTTTTTATCTGAAACCCTCCTTTTCTTCCACTACAACCTTGTACCTTTATAGAAGTTATATACGGTGTTTAATTATTTTTGTGGATTTGTTTTACTAAAGGTTGAGGCTGGGGAGAGCAGAACCAGTAGATGGGAGAAGAAAAAATAGAAATCCCTCTAACACCAGATGAAACTAAGTGGGTTTAAGGCCAGTATCTGAAAATATCTTCCATGTAGGGGTGTCCATTAAGGAAATGTATGTGACAATGAGCAAATACCCGGACACATATTCTCTACCTATTAAGTATCTGTAATAGTACCAGGTTATGATAAAAAGACAAAAGTTTTAAAAATTTAAAAAAAAAAACATTGAAGTTAAAACTCTTTTCTCCAATGAGTTTTCAAACTATCAGGAGGGTCTAGATTAAGTATACAAAATGATTACAGCAATATTGGATAGCTACTTTTCAGAATCATTTGATTCTCAGCCATACAGATAAAAATGACATCACGATTGATGTGAGCTTGATATGCACAATGCATTTGCCTATTTCTTTTTGTTTACAGTTTTAATGACCATTGTCATATAATCACAGAACTAAAGGGTCCAGGAATGTGGACCCAATAACCACAGTAACCCAAGATTATGGAGCATTCTTTGAAGAACAATCAGTCATTTAGATTTCACAGATATCTACTTACATGAGTTTAATGACTTACTTGAAAAGTTTAAACAAATGACCTACTACATAAATATGTTTTAGTCTTGTTAGTCCAGCCAGTCCAGTGCCTATTATTACCTAAATAATTTCTTAAAGTTCTCATGTGTTCTTCAGATAATTTAACATGTTATAGATATTCTTGCAGTTGATATATTAGGTAGCTGCGTGTCAGCCCACAAATGGTATGGATTTAAACTGAAAGTGTGTGAAGAATAGGTCCTCACTGACACCATTTTAATGTACCCCACCACTTGCTGGGTGGTCTGTGAAATGAGCAAGTGACTTTTTAGTTGAAAAATCTATTCATGACCTAATGAGATTCACACACCAGGTAAAAATGCCCTTTCAGATTACAGAGATTCTCATTCAGTGAGTTAAGTGGGTTAGAGACATAAGCAAACCAATGCCATCTTGTGCTTTTCTGCATTTCATGGGGAGGAGGAAAGGAAAAGAGGGAGGAATAGTGCAAATTGAGTTCTATTTCTAACTAATTATAATACAGACTGAGTTGTATCACCCTTGATTTTATAAATACTTTGAAATAAAGTGTAGTGATTACATAATAGCCCATCAAATGGGTGGTTGATTAGTTCAGTCAGTTTTACATGCAGTTTAGCTATTATTTTCTACTAGAATGGAAGAAACTGAGCAAAACTGTCACCATTGTGGTGATGGTTGGCAGAGGGATCCAACGATCAGTCCTATTTGTAATATGCAAAATCTGAAGAAAGTAATAATTAATTCTTTCATGTGATCCCTGATTCTCACATCAGCGTCACATTAGAACCATATTTCCTCAATTCTTACAAGTCTGACCTATAGGGAACTTGATGATCGCACCTGTCCCTCCTCACTTGGGTCATTGTGTCATGTGGGTTCCTTTATCTTTTATCATACAGGCTATTTTGGATGTTATAACATTTTTGTTCTGGGAATTTTCTTTTAAATGCAATTTATTCTTTTCCTTGAACTTCAGTGTTTCAAGAAAATGGTCTCCTTTCATTCCAACACACACACATACACACACACACACCCAGAATTCTCTTCCTCAGTCAAAGCCTTTAAGGTTCATGTCATTAGTGTATGTTGCTTGCTTCTGGTGAACAAGGGACAGAGAAAGTAGTGACTAATATCAGAATCATGAGTGAAGATATGTTTTATTCATAAACTTTGTACCTCCAGTGAAATTAAAAGCAAAGTAAAGGGTCGAAGCTGTGAACCCTTTTTCCTAGAGCCTGTAAACCAATAAAGGCTTTATATTAGCTATCGATATCTATCTCTGAGTTGCCTTAATAACATCTTATTCCCTGTTTTCACCAGCCATCAATAATATTTCTGCCTGCCCGCTCAGGCCCCTATCTCTGCGTGCAATTGCATTATAAGGGTCTATAAGCCCAATTTGCTTCACATTCTTATTTTTGGAAAAGGCTGGCTGGCTTTTGTAATGAGAGCAGCTGCCAAGAAGGCTTGACAGAATTTGTGGCCCATCTGGCTTATAATCTTCACTCAATATCGCAGAGGCCTAAACTCTGAGACCCGCTGATAAGCCCAGGCGTCCAGGCAAGCGATGGCAGCCTTCTCTGTGATTTCTCATTAAGGGCAGGGACATCTCTCTGGGAATCTCTCATATCCTGGATATCACATAATTCCTTTTTTCATTTTCTAATAAGTACAAGAGAGTTTTATTTTTTTTTTACACTATAGTGTCTTCATGTACCCAGATATGAGTGAACAGTCATTTGGAAAATTTTGACATTTGAGTGTTTGAGTTTCCTAAAATACTTGTTATTCGAAAAAAGAAAAGAAAAGAAAAAACCCAGGAAATAAAATGCCACTAAATACATCAGAATATATTAAGTAACCATGTATACATTTTAGTGTTTACAGGTGATTCTATTTTCCATTATATATTTATATACATATTCTATCACAGTGCTATGTCAGTGGCACCAGTAGTTTGTGGCAAATGGGAAGAAAATCAATAATGTAGCCACTGACTTACCCAGCATTGATTGGCCTGTTTTCTTGGTGATTGAGCAAAAGGAGAGAAAGATAAAGAGGAGGCTGTTGAGGGTGGGAGAGTGAATGGGAGTTGCAATGAAAGCATCCTCCTGCGCCTCCTCCCCTAACTTGCTTATTAAAGGTGAATTTTAGAAATAATGTATAATAACATATAATAATAATCCTGTCTATCCTGCATACTTTTCCTGATATCTCATATTGTGCTTATTATCCTTTGTGATACACTGCTAAGTGTGACAGAAGAAGAAAGTGATATACCCTCTGTCCCTAGAAGTTTGCAACTAGTGGGTCTGAACTGGTCGACTTCTATGCTATGGTTGGGGAAATTGTAATGTCCTCCAGTAGGGCTGCAGAAAGGGATTCTGTCATGTTGAGGATCTGCATCTACTGTTGTGGTTTAGTTTGGAAGATTGGCAAGGCTTTATTTACTATGCTATTTATCTTCTCTCCCTTGCAGAAATTGCTTTTCTGTATTTCCTATATTTTACAAGTATTTTTGATAAACTGGAGATGCTAGTGACAATATTCTAAACAAAAAAGCTCCCATGAGAAGAATCTGAATAATAACTCACCAAAACAAAATCTGGGCAAGGAGTATGGCTGGTTACTTATAGGACAGAAGACTGGATCATTCCTAGAGTCGACATATCAGTCAATTTTTTCTTATCAATTATTCAGCAAACATTGATTAAGCACAGACTCTGTGTCCAGTGTTATAAATGCCCTGAAGGAATGCAGATTTGCATGAGGTAGGAAAACAACCACCTGTTTTGCCAAAATGAAAGAAAAAGGCGAATGCAAATGGAAGCTTAGAAGCTCTGGTGAAATGGGAAACTACCCTTAACAAAATGCTGATGGGAATACATCAAACAGAACAAAACAAAAACTCTGAAAAGTGTATGCAAGACATTCAAATTGAGAATGGCTATGTGTCCAGTCAACATATTGTGTCCTGAGACCACATGTGGTCCTATGTATGTCAAAGAGGACCTGAGGACACCAAATGCAGAAAGAATGACCTACATCTTAAGTCATAGCCAGAAACAACTTTAAGGAAGGACTAAGGATTTCTGTCATCCTAGGACTGGAACCAACTCAACGTGTAGCATCTCCTTATCTTACTACAAATGGAGCTGGAGAAAACCCGATTGCTGAATGGCAGAGCTCACAGGGGCTTCGATTAGGTGTTAGTGAAACCTAAATCCAGAAATCTTTGCCATTGAGAACCAGTTTCTACATTTCCTAGTTTTATTTTACTCTCCCTTTTAAATTACTTAGTAAAAGTAACTTCTAAAATACTAATAACTTGTCTTAGCTGAACTAAAAAAGAATGTTACCCAGTGTTATGTTAGGGAGAACCAGTTGAAGCTATTATGGTTGCGACATCACTCACAGGTTAATCTCTCACCTTTTACACCAACATCCACATTCTCAAAAGCCTGGTTTAGATATCATTAACTCCTGGTGTTCCAAACCCTCAAGAGCTCCCGTTTCTCTGAATAGTAACAGCTTATTTTGTTGGGATCTTTCATTTTCCTGTCCCTTGAAAATAAGCTATTATTTAAAATGGTCTGTCATTTGAAAAATACATTATTAGATTTTTCCCTCTGTGCATCCTCTTTATATTCTCAATTAAGCCATTATCTATATTTAGTAACTCAGCATTTGCACTTAGTAGGTGTGCTGCAAGCAAATATCAAGCCGTCGGTTATTTCACTGATCATATAATAAATCCATGGTATTCAATTTTTAGAGCTTTAAATCCAGTATTTGAAGTGTCCAACCATAAAGAGTCCTGAATCCTCTATTGTAAAGAACAACTTTCTAATAATGACCACCTGCAAAGTTACTAAATGTAATTAGAATGACTCCAACATTTTACTAATTAGGCTGTATATATAGTATGTGTATGGAAACATCCTTGTGTATGTAGCATAATTTGTATCACACTCATATACATTCCACTCTGTTTTCCGATGTGGACGTGAATGGTATGGAAACTTTTGAACAAAATAAAGCATGAAGATCCTGAATGAAGGAGTATGTGAGAAAATATCTCCTCCTCTGTGTGTGTATGAGTAAAATCCAGTAGCATTTGGCTGCTCAACCTCATGCTCAAGCATTAATTTCTCACTTTATTTCCCAGAAATTGAAGACAGTTAATTGACTTTTTACAACTGGTATTGCAACTTTTTTCTACTCCATGCCTCATGGGATGGGAAAACTGTGCTGTTAGTGAGTCTCAATGGCTTGTCCAAGAAGAGGTGACAACTCAGTAAATAGAAGACCCACATTAGATTCTATGCTTTATAATGCCTTGTTTTCCTTTCTGTAGAGGTTTATTGCAGTTGAAAGGACTTCAATGAGGATCACAATTTAGCTCTTTTTCTTCAGTGATACAAATTTTCTTAAATTCATGAAAATGCTGGAGCTAGAAAGGACTTTAGAAAGTGAAATTCAGAGAAATCATCTGTTCATGTAATAAAAATCTCAAGTTGGAATTTAAAAAAATTCTCATATCTTTAACCTTTTTAAAGATAAAACAGAGAAAAGAAAGAAGGAAAAGAAGTTGCCTACTGTGTTTTAGTCCCCACATTAGTCACTTTCATGTTTTGTAGATGATTTTATTCTTATCTTCTAGCTACAAGTTAAGTCCTAGGATTGCCATTATTCAAATGAGGCAGTTGTTAGGGCTGTACATACTGCAGGTAGACCCAAGACGACTGATTAGAAACCCATAACCCAGCCTCCACTTATCCAATTAGTCTGAAAAGATTTCCTAAATAGAGCAAACTTTAGGAACTTACTGAATGAAATAAAAGAATTTTTCAGGCAAGTATTGTCAAGAGTTTCAGAAACAAGTTGTATTTTGACAAAACACTTAAAGCATGATGGGTATCATAAAGAATTAAAAAAAAAAATGTTCTACCTCTCCTTTCCCTCTAGGCATATGTCAATTTACAATCCCCATGCCACTGAAAATAAGAGTGGCCATGGGACTTGCTTCTCCCAATTAAATATAGTAACATAAAGCACATCTAGGTGGAAGCTCTCAGAGGTAGTACAGTTTGCCACCTCCCTTTTTCCCACCTTGGCCATGAAAAAGTCATGTGTTATGAAGGACCCTCTGTCAGCTTAGGTCTTTGAGTGACTGTGGTAAGTAGAGCTTAGCTTGTCCTAACTTATTTGGTGAGCATTCAAAAACTTGCCTTGATGGGCTCTCCTAGTTGAAATAATTAAATATAAAGAGCATGGCTTAGGTTCTAGAGAGTTTTGGCTTTTAATACCTGTTTCTGCCATTTATTGGCTGGGTGACCATGGAAAATTGGTTTTCTATCAGTTTCCTCACCTGCAGTGTGGTCACAATGACCTCTATTTCACAGGATTGTCCTAAATTAAATGTGGTGATGTTGACAAATTGTTCAGTTGCATGGCTGTCACATGCCGTTGAAAGTTTAGAAGTATCAACTGTAGCAACATCATCAGCCTCATCCAGAGAGGAAAGAAATGTTCTTTCCCACCATATTTTCATAAGGGACTTGGAAGCAAAGGAGAAAAACTTTTTTTTGAAGCAGAAACTAAGGGGTATCCACAATAATAGCCTCAGAATGAAAGGAAAGGAGCAACACGTGAAGGCCACAGACTCCACGCATAGGACAGATCCTTTGAGCACTCAGCAAATGAGAAATGAACCACAGGCTCAGCTGAGGCTGGGACAGGAGTTAGTGACCTTTTTCAGAAAAACATGTGAAGTTGAAAGTAACTAAGTATTATTTAGTTAAAGTACTATCCTTTTGGGGGAAAAGAAGGAGGGAAGGAAGAAAGGTGGGAAGAAAAGAAGGAAAAGGAAAGAAGGGAAGGAAAAGAAGTTTCCCATAAGTAGATGAACTATACAATACATGCCCTCCTCATATGTAAACAATGAATCTTGGAAGACTACATCAAAACTAATGGCATATTATATGGTGACTAACACAACATAACAGAAAATAATTTAAAAAAAAGAAGAAGATGAACTGTAAATAAAATGCCCATGCAGTCCTTTGTCTTTTCTTCAAAGCAGTTTCAGAGTCTTGGAATGACTTTAAGCTGCTTCAGTTAGATTGAGCTGAAGACATGGACATCTGGATATGAATCCTTGTTTGACTTTATGAAACACTAAGGAAGGAAGATGTTACTAAAACAGAAAACAATAACATCAATATCATCAAGGAACCAGTGCCCTGCAGTTGATTGTCAGAGATTTTTTTCAGAGTTCTCAGCAGGAAACCTCCCACCAACAAGTATAGCCTGAAATCACTTCCCAGGAGAGTGACTCTTAGAACCGCGATGTGCTCTGAACAGGTGTTCCAGCAAGTGCTGCCAACTGTATTCTTCAAGTCAGGAAAAAGCCTCTGAAATTATTCTGAAACCTTTAAAAGAAAGGCATTAGACTAGGAACTGGGAGAAGAACACCGTATACAGAGAAAGAGGAAAAAGTCCCAGCTTTCATAAACTAATAGAATACATGTATATGTATTCATGTTCTCCATGTAATTATGATTTATTACCATCATTGTATTCCCTATTGCTTTTTAAAATTTGTCCCATTCTTCAGGTTTTTACTAATGGACCTATAGCTTAGAATAATTAAATGTCACGTTAAATTCTCAAAAGGAACATACCTCTACAACTGTAGAATTATTTAAACCAGTAAACAACTTAACTGATCTCCTAAAGCAAATTCCATATTTGATTATAAACCACCAAAGGTAACTTCTTCCTAGAGATGGAATAATATGAGCCAGTCAGAAAGATTTGGGCACTTCCAATTGAATTACAGAGAAGTGGTAGGAACAAACAGGATGTGACTTACCAAGAGGACTTTTACTCCAGTTCTAACTCCTCATTAGTTTGGAGACCACCAAACTATCCTGAGAATCAATGTCTTCATCTGCAAAAAACAAAAACAAAACAAAAAAGGACCTGTTGTACCTAAATTACACTTTTGTTAAAAGAATCAAGTAGAATGATGTGCAAGAAAGCTTTTAAAAGCTCTAAAACACTATTATTATCACTACAGTCCATTTTGAAATAAATGAAACCACATTGAACCTGCATCGCCCTTATACTGCATTTACTTCCCTACACCCTCATACATGTATAGTCTGTAGTATACAATTATCAACTTCTTTCAGCATAATTCTGTAAAATCCCCTGCTGCATAAGGCAAGGGTGAATTGCACTGTGTTTTGTTTCCTAATCTTATATATCTATAGATATGTCTATATCTATAGATATATATGTGTGTGTGTATATATTTATATTTATATTCATATATGTAGACTTTCCTACCTTGCCTAGTGTTCAGAGGATGTTCTCCATTAGTTATTTTAAATTAAAAATGAAGAAAAATATTGAGAAGATAAGATAAAAATATGTAAAAAATAAATAAATATAGTAGAAAAAGTAGCTCCCCACTTGTCTGGATACAGCAGGGTGAAATAGAAGCTGCTCCCAAAACAATATCTAGTTTTGAGTTTCTAGCTATCCTCCAATATTGGGTAGCTTCATAATAAAGTTGCAAAACATGACAATTTATAGTCAAGAATTTTACTGATTGTTCATGGTTGTCAAAATGCATGGGGTCAGTTGGAGAGTAATACAATGTATGTGTCATATAGAAAGACTGTGATATCTTTCTTGGAAGACATAATAGATGAGGCAAATATCTATTCACTATTCATGATTTGCTGTTATCTTCCTATCCAGAAACAGAAAATTAGAATAAATAAAAAAACCTTCTCTATTGCCCTCTCTTACACACACACACACACACACACACACACACACAGAAACTCCATTTCAGCTCTTTAATTTGATGACTAATTTCCAAATCAACCCCTTTCTTCCTGGATTCTTTCACAAACACCGATCTGTAGCCCTTTTAACACTAAGATGTAATATTTACAAGAATGAGTATTCCCTGTACAACTCTATCTGTTTCACATTCTCAAGTCTATTACTGACCAGTATGTCAGTCATTTTGCAGATGTGGACTAATAGGGACTTGGTGGCCTTGGGTCAAAGCTAAGGGTAGAACAAGCAGTGTGACCAAGAACTGTAACCTTAGCTGAGCTTAATGAGTGAGTGGCCCGTACCTAATTGCCACGTAGCTCTCTGGAGCATAAACTTGGCTGGGCATGGCTTCTCAGGGAGGGCTCTCAGCTCAGTTGGTACACAAAGACTTTTCAGGAACCATGTTATTCCTTATTTGCCTAAAACCTGTGGGAAGTAAGTTGCTAGATTTTCCAATTCTGTTCCTCTTCCATCAAAGGGGAGCCTGTACTAAAATGTATTTTGGAAAAGTGTTCTGAAACACTATGTCAGTTGGGTTCTGTTTTAAGGGTAGAGAGACACTTAAACCTGATTTGAAAGAGGAGCAATAAGAGCCATAATTTGAAAGCCACCAATTGCAAACAGACTCCATTAAAATTGCCACAAGACACATTATTAATACACTTAATGATAGTAATAGTCACAATTTATCTAAACCATTTATGTAAATGGAGCTGACATATACCATTTATGCAAATGTTAGCATATGATATCATTCAGGGCATATATGGATTTTTTTATTCATCATATCATTATCTGTGATCATAAAATTTTACTGGGTTAAGATAAATTAAATTTGTAGGTTACCATATATCTTTGGGTTCCATGTGTTCATAAAATGCTGCTTAAAAAGAGTTTGGTGCAGTTGTAAGGCATGCATTTACTTGATTTACCCAGTGCTAGCACAAGGATAATGACATCAATGTGGGCATTTTTATGATGAGCAACTATGTTAGAGATATCCATGCATATAGACAGATACTGTACTATAATACAAAAGTATGAAGAAAGTGATTGTATTAGAATTTTTTGTTACTCTAGTTTAAAGTGCCATTTTTAATGATAATATACTTAGTCACCTCAGGCAGCCATAACAAAATATCAGAACTGAAGGGCTTAAACAACATAATTTCTAGAGGCTGGAGGTCCAAGAACAGGGTGCCAACTTGGTCGGGTTCTGATAAGAACCCTCTTCCTGACTTTTATAAGACCACCTTTTCACTGTGTTCTCACGTGATAGAGAGAGTGCGCACAAACATAAGCAGGGAGAGGGGCAGAAGGAGAAGCAAATTCCCCACTGAGAGGGAGCCCTACATGGGGCTCCATCCCAGGACCTTGAGATTATGACCTCAGCCAAAGGCAGACACTCAACCCACTGAGCCACCCAGGTGCCCCCAAAATAGAAATAGTTTCAAAGTACCACTGAAATCCACCCAATGAGGCCATTTCAGTTTTAAAATTATATTTGAGGGCACCTGGGTGTCTCATTTGGTTAAACAGCTGCCTTTGGCTCAGGTCATGATCTCAGGGTCCTGGGATTGAGTCCCACATTGGGCTTCCTGCTCAGTGGGGAGTCTGCTTCTCTCTCTCCCTCTGCCTGCTGCGCCCCCTGCTTGTTCTCTTTCTGTCTCTCTCTCTCTTTCTCTGTCAAATAAATAAATAAAGTCATTTAAGAAAATAAAAAATAAATATATTTGAAATAGTTTTCTTAAAATGAGCTTTAATTAAGTAAGAAGAGCTAAGCTTACTATGAAATGAAAAAATATTTTACTATTAGTAATTTTTAAAATATTCAACATATTTCAAACCATATACAGGTTTGTTCTTACAGTAAGATCTTGCCCGATGCTATATACTAACACCTCTTCAGGGAATCCCTGTAGCAAATAGGCATCATTATTCCAGTTCTGGTTGATGACTGTTTTTGTTTTTGTCATTCTTTCGCCACATGACTATCTCCCAGGACTACACTTCACATGATACTTCTTTTACATCCCACTAAGAAAGGTTGCTGGAGAGATAGGTTGCAACTACAGAGTTGCAGTTCAAATCCAAAGGCAGTCTACTAGCAAAATTCCTTTTTGCTCTGGGGAGATCAATTTTTGTTCTACTAAGGCCTTCAACTGATTGGATGAGGCCCATTCACATTATGGAGGGTAATCTATTTTACTGGGAGTCTACTCATTTAAATGTTAATCTCATCTAGGATCACTTTCATTGAAACCATCCAGAAGAATGCTTGACTAATTACCTGAGCAGGCCCAGGTAAATCAACACAGAAAATTAACCAGCACGGTTACTTTATATCAGGAACTGCCACTACTCTTCCTTTTTTTTTTTTTTTTTTTTTTAATCCAACTCCAAACAGGTTTGGATGAATAAAGATTTTTTGAACACTTACAATGTATTAAGCACTGGGGCAAGTACTTTTATTCTCCTGATTTTATTGATGCACAAGCCAATCTTGTGGGAAAAACTTTAATATTATCTTTATTTTACAGATAAGAGAATTGAAACTCAGTTGGTTTAATTGATTATGTGCAAATCAATATCCAGGTTACAACTCCTGGGAGACTCTCTTTTTATGCATTTCTGTGAATGAAATTCTATGTCATGGCAGAGAAATTATACACCTTCACATCCCAGTCAGGAAAAATGAGATTGCATGTGCCTGGAACTACCATCCTTCTTCCCCTCACACATCTTTCCATCTTCCCTATCACCCACTGCTTCAAACCAACCCTGTTATACTCTGGTCGTGTTTCCATTTTTAGCAATTCTCACTACTAAAATGAAGTAACAGCTGCCAAATTCTAGGGTTCCAGTGGTGTGTTAAGATACCGTACTGTAAGTTTGAAATGCCTCATTTCATGTCATTCTCTGATACATGCATATACTGTCACACACATGTGAGCCAATGTACCCATGCAATTTACCTGCAAAGCAGGTATAACGTACTAAAAAGAATTGAAGTTTGGGGGTTTAAGTAAATTTCTCCACATCTAACAAATAGTAAGCGATTAAAGTGTTGTCTAGCTACTGCCAAAATCCATCTATGAGACTGCTACTCTGTGCTACCATTCCACATGCTGTCATTACAGAAAACCAGGCTTCTTTAGCTTCGTGTCAGCTCATTTTCATCCCTATAAAAATGCTTATCAGAATGGAACATTCATTTCCAGGAAGAGGTGGGCTATAGAATTAAAATGACTGTCGTAGGTCCACTTTGGGGCCTCAATAGCCATGTCACTGCTACATTCTCCCCACTTCCTCTACATACATGCCTAGTAAGGTTAAGAATTACCCTGATTGCGTTCTTTGAGCTCCCCTCAGTGAAGCTTGAACCAAGTCTTCTTTTCCAAGAGATTGGACTCTATTCCTAATGACCCCTAGTAAGAAAACCTTGAAGTCCTATTGTCTGTTGATAAAAAAAAAAAAAAAGAATCATTTTATGACATCACACCCATTTGTCCAAAAAACGAGTTCCATGGTCACCAAAGATTTCTCTCTCTTAATATCTACCTCTTTTTCTCTCTCTTTCTCTCTCTCTCTCTCCATCTGTTTCTACGTCCTCAGTGCCCATAACCATGCCTGGGAACATGGGAAATACTTAATAAATACTTTTGGAATGAACTAATTCATATATCACAGATTAAATGGATATTTACTGATTTCCCAGAATATTATAATTTAAATAGTTGGCCCTAGTCCCTTGTGGGTCAGCATCTTAGTCCATTTGGGCTGCCTTAATAAAAATACCATAGGCTGGGTGTCTTAACAGACATTTATTTCTTACAGTTCTGGAGGCTGGAAACTCCAAGATCAAGTTCTAGCAGATTCACTGTCTGGTGAAGGTCCACTTACTAGTCCATAGAAAGCCATCTTTTTCACTATAAACTTATGTAGGAGAAGGGGCAAGAGAGCTCTCTGAAGCCTCTCTGAAGGGGCAGTAATCCCCTATAAAAGGGATATAAAAGGGATAGAAGCATCTATCCTTTCAACCTACTCTTCTCTCAAAGGTGCCAGTTCCACATACCAACACATTGGATGTTATGATTTAACATAAAAGTCTGTCTAGAGGTTTATTAATGTTACTAATTTTTTCAAAGAACCAGCTTCTGGTTTCATTGATCTGTTCTGTTGTGTGTTTTTAGTTTCTATGTCATTTCTTTCTACTCTAATCTTTATTATTTCCTCCCTTCTGTTGGCTTTAAGCTTTGTTTTCTCCTTTCTTTCTAGTTCCTTGAGGTGTAAGGTTAGGGTTTTGTTTTTGTTTTGTTTTTAGAGATTTTTCTTGCTTCTTGAGGTAAGCATATATTGCTATATACTTCCCTCTTAGAACTGCTTTTGCTGCATTCTAGAGGTTTTGGACCATTGTGTTTTCCTTTTTATTTGAATTTTAGGGAAATAAACATCCAGTCTATGGTAGCCAATTGCATAATCAATCTAAACTTTCTGACTGTTACCCACATAATCCTAGCTAATATATGCCTCTATGACAACTTGTATGTTCAAGTCATGATTCAACCTGCCCTTTTGATACACAGTACATTCCAGGTTTTCATCTATAACAATGTAATTCTCACTAGCTAGATTGTTGTAAGCCCTGCAGAATGTTCTTACACATAAAAGAATTGGGAATCCATGCTCTGTGATGCCATCTTGAGTAGAAACTGTTTGTCTTCTTGAAGGTGTTCAGTTTCAGCCTCCATTGGCTTCAAGGTGATGTTTTATGACAGTTTTTTTTTGAAGTACAAGAAAGTGGAAAATAGAATAATCAGTGCTCTTTAACATAGCACTCAATATCCCATTCAGTCTGATCCAGAACTATTTTTCTAACAATGTTTTCCCTGACCATTTTGCAAGCACTCTCTACTTTCAGTAATCTGGGTTTCTTCTCCTTCTGCAATGATTGTTTTCCTTTTCCCCCACTCACTATCCAAATCCTGCCCCATCTTTTAATGTCACTCCAATACTTCCTCTACAATAATTTTCCTGACTAGTCATTTCACATGTTTTTTCTATTAATTAACTATATCCAACGTATCAGGATAAGCTCTATATAAGTAGCAGTGGTAAAATGGGCACAATCTTTATTTTCAAGAAGCTTAACGCCAAAGAGAAAGAGTATAAAGAGTGAGAGGAACCACACAGATTCAGAACTGTAGAGAATTCAGAGGAAGAGGAAGGGGAATTGCTTAATTCATGACAGTAGAAATATCCTTGAGTAGAGTGGTGAAGAAAGAAATTGTTCTTGTCATCTAGATATCTGAAGGTCATATCAAATGGAGCAAACTTTATGAAAAAAATCAAAGTAGAATATGAGGAACTGCAATTCATTTGATTTGACTAGTTCTTAAAGAATTATGAGAATTATGAGAAATTATGAGCAAGTATCAGGAAAAAGAGTAGACAGATTGACTAGAATTAGTTAATGGAGGAACATTAATGCCATTCTAAAAAACTTGAATTTTGTTCTGGAGATATGAGGAAACAGTGAGGATACTTTAAAATAGAATAAAAAAATAAATATAAAAGGAGCAGTGCTTTGAGGGGAAAATGACAACAGGATGGAATAAACAGTAATCTAGCTTCAAGTTATAAAGAATATCTAAGGTTCTCCAAGTGTTCTAACAAGATTACCCTTGCCCAGCTAAGACACCCATAACCTATGGCATCCCTGAAAACTGCATAAGGATTTAATCCTGAGGAAGATCATAAAGAAGAAATCCCCCCCCCTTATCCATTAAAGGACCAATGCCATTGAGCATGACAGGCCTTACATCTATCTCGTCAATACCAGCTGAAGTATAAGACTGCCAGGTCCTCCACCATATCATCACCCAGGCTCGCATATGATTTGACTAATGTATTTAACTATTTAATGTAACCTTTTAGTCCATCTCCCGTGTCTTTCTGACTCTCTGGATCATTCTAATATATTCTTTGGATAGCGCATGCTGACTGGTATAGGATCTTACCTGGCTGTACCACTTAAAAGTTGTGTGATCTTAAGCAAGTTTCTTAACATCTCTTGGTCTCAATTTCTTTATCAATGAAAAAAAGAAGATCAACATACATAATAATATATCTGCCATGAGTATTCAAACTGCATACATAACACATTTGGAAAATAACAGCAATAACATAAAATTATAACAACACACTCTATGATTGAGTGAGTGCCCAATGAGTGGAATGGTACTATGGTAAGTATCTTCAGCAAAAATTCCCATATTATAAACTTTAAATTTTTTTTCACCTACTATCTTCTGAGAATACTACTTACGCTGTTGAACTCTCAACCGGTGTTTGGTTTGGTTTTGTTTCATTTTGTTTTGTTTTTCTTCGCACACACTGCATATTGCAGGTGTCTTTTTTTAATCCTCCTGCCAACTCCATATTATTTTTGTTTTGTACATTCTCTAAATCCCCAATCCTTTGAAGTATGAGCCACCATACTTTATTACTCAAAACTCTTTCTCATTACTGTCTTCTGCAGATCTTACAGATCACTACTCCCTCCTATGCCATTAATCACTCTGTCTTCCTGCCTTCTCCATTATTTCTCTAGCCATCATTCTTGGCAATTCAGTTTGGATACTTTCCTGTCAACTCCTTGACTTCTACCCTATGTTAGCTTTGTACTCCCATGGTTATAACCTTAATTTTGTCATTATCAACTACAGCCCTTCTAGAATCTGATTTTGAGCACAGCACCTTCTGATCTCTACCTTCTCTCTTGTCTACTTTTTTCATTCGACATCCTCACCGTAACAGCTCATGTGATGTTCTACCATTTGCTCCAACAGTCCCTTCTCTTTCTCACAACTAGCATGTCTAAAAAAAGTCCTTCTGAGAACCAGCCCATTCCTTACTTCACCATCCAAGAGATCTGCTCTTACCCCATTTTCCTTCATCTCAGTGATCCTTAGATTTTTCACACATTTTCAACACAGATCACCTGGAGTAAATGTTCTAAAGTATAAATCATTTAATGATATTTCATCAAAATCCTTCAACAACTGACTATTACATTTTGCATGGAATATTAACACCTTTCTTTGACCTATAAGGTCCTTCATGGTGATTCCTGTTCACTCTTTCCCTCAGCCCTCAGTCACTAAGACTCACTCACTCACACTGGCCTTCTTGGTATTGGTAAACAACCCAATCCTGCTTTTTTATCCTGTCTAAACCTTTATTCCTGAGATTTCTTTACCTGGAATTATTTTCTCTCAGACTATTTGAAGCCTTCCTTTTTATCCCCACTCAAGTCTCTGCTTAAGTGTCACCCATCAGTGAGGTCTTCCCTGACCACTCTTTACAAAGAAACCTGCCCTCTACATCATTATTATTTTCTTTCCTCTCTAAGACCCTCTATATCACTGATTTTTGATCTAGCACTTATTAAAGAAATAATGCTTTTTACTCCTTTATTTCCTGTCACTCCCACTTAGGGTTAGCTCCATGAGAGGAGCAACTTTTATGGTTTACCACTTTATTTTTGGTACCTCCCAAGAAAAGTCACTGCCACAGAATAGGGCTCAATTAACATTCTTCTTTTTGAATGAGTGAATGAACGAATGAAAATTAGAAAACAGAAAGGTTGTTCAGGAGACTCTTGGAATAATCTGTTAACTGTCACATCTAAAAGTAATAGCTTATTATTTATTAATTATATAAATGGCATCTTGTGACTTTTTCTGTATTATCAATTTGCATTGGGAACTAACTCTCATTATTTTGATCTGTGTATGTGCAAATCTAATATCTTCAGCTCTAGGAAAAGCATACCCAATATATTTTTCTTCCTGATAACTTTACACATGAGGCTTATACTCTTCTGGGCATAAGAAATATTTATTGAATAATGATTAGAACTTGGACGCAGAGGCAAATTTGGAGGATATGCAGGAATTAGTATACAAAAGAAGAGCAGAATCATCTACAGGGGACAAGGAAACAGTTGCTAGGATTAAATTATGTGAGAAAAAGAGAAAAAATCTTTTCAAGGAGTATATTTAGGTCAGAATTTTCTATCTTCAGCACTATTGATACTAGTGACCAGATCATTCTTTGTTTTGGGTAGAGCTTATAGCCTTCTCTCTCATTTGAAGCCATCAAAGATGCTTCTAGATATTGTCAAATGTAATCTTGGGAGGCAAAAATCACTTCTAGTTGAAAACCACTGACTTGGGGAATAAGTTGGGAAAGGGAGTCTTATGAATGTAGTGTTTAGATCTCTGCTAGGCCACATAAGAAGGCCTTGAGCCTGGAACCCTTCCTTTAACAAGAGATAGAGTCTGCACAGCTTGTGACAGGCTTTTCACCTTGTGCCAGGCTCTTTCATTTTGTGTGGGAATATCTTTCCCTGTTTCAAACTCTGAGTGTTTCTTTGTTCTGATCAGTTGTTCCATCCAATGACCCTCAGGAATACCCCTAAATTTCAGTATTTCAGGTCTGTGGGAAAGGAGTCCTTGTGCTGCAGCACCAGAGCGGTGTATGTTGGCCAAGTGACATACATCAGCTCTTGCGGACATCTGTTAGTCATAAGGGACCAGTGCACACCACTGAAACTGATCTTGCTCTATCTCTTCTCTGTGTGAGTAAAAGCATTGCTTCATCTGGTGTTAGACTCTAGTGTATTTTCACCAGTGACTCCAATATCAAATGCAGTGGGCAAAACTATTCCTGATGGCTGGTATTGTGATGATTTTTGCTATCCTCCATGTAGTTGAAGTTCTCCTTTGGCATTGGTTATGGGTACATAGTGTTCTGTTTTACAATAAGCAGCAAATGGCATGTGACTTCTTGTTGCCTAGCACATGGTTGAGGGAGAATTTGTAAGATTTACTAACTTCATCTCGCTGGAAACAAATATGACTTACTTTGGTCAATGAAATGAGACAGAAGTGATGATGTGCCAGGTCCAAGGCCAGACTTTGAGACATTATTTCAGCTTGCTCCCTTCTACCTCCACCAATGCCATGAGAAATGCACGCCTGGGGTAGCCCATTGATTTTAGGAATGGATAAAAGTCTTGTAGAGCACAGCTGCTTGCAGCCCATTAGCCTAGATCAGCTGATTTTCTACTAACATATATGTCTTTTCATACCCATGGCAAGGGACTCACTGAAAGACCCCATCTAAGATGTTCTACTGTCCCATAATCTCCTGTGAGCCTCCACATCTGCAATTACTCTGCCAACTAGACTCAGGCTCAAGTGGCAGCAAGGAGCTCTTCACATCTACTTGATAGAAAATTGGATTTGGGGTAATTGTAGCATATCTAGCCATTTGAATCAGGCCATGTTTCTATTCTATTTCTTTTATAATATTATCTCTAGAATGCATCCCTTGATTCATGATCTCAGTTGCAAGGCCAAGACTTGAGACAGATAAAGCACAACCTCCCCTGACCACAGAGACCCATTCTCGGTTCCACCATACAGTGAAATCCCTGCTTTCTGAATTCCTAACAGTTGTTACCAGTACCTATTACTTTATTTTCTCTATTTCTTCAGCAGTTCTGCTGGTCTCCTCCCAATTAGATGGCCTATTCTTCAGGGATAGACACTCATTTTTAAATTTTTTTTCTCCTACATCATTAGTTGTATACCCATTAATTAGTACAGAATAGGTGCCTATAATAATTTTTCTTAGTTTTATGTAAATGACTATAATATTTATACAAAATATTATGCAAAATAACCCAATGGAATAGCTACTTGCCTGAGTCATAAAGTAAGGTAACTTCATTTCAAGGTCACAGTGGTAGCAAGGAAAGCTTATATACCTAAGGCTGAAGGTATGACTGAATTTGTGTCAAATTGAGATATTTGGGGTCCCGTCAAAATCTTAGCTATGTCATTATGGACATCTGCTAAGAATGCTAAAGGTAAACAATCACCTGAAAGATATATTTGCTTGCATGTAGTGGGAAACAGCAGCTCATTAGCTCTCTGCTTAGCTCGTTAACTCACCAGCTCGTTAGCCCTCTGCTCGTTAACTACTTAGCTCTGATTAGCTCTGCTCACTTCCTCCTCCTATCATTCACAGTGTGAATGAACTGTAAATCTGCCAGAGCAACAGATGGCCATTCCAGGTCCAGGGAGGGAGTTCAGGAGGTGGGGGATGAAGCATTCCCAGATTTTTCTGACCTTGAAAAGATTACATTTTGTTGAAGTTTGTGAGTTATGATTTAGCTTCATTGTTAAAGAAACTGGCGCAGTTTTATTTTAAGATGAGGAAGAGATCACTTAAATGGATTCCCTGGGATGATGCAAAAGTGCAGTTACAGGGCCATGTTAGGCTTATCAGTAGCGGTCTACAGAAACACATAGGGACTTTAAGACACAAGAGAAGTCCAGGAGTGTTTATAATGAGTATGACTTGTCCCATGCTCAACCCTGTGCTGGAGGAATTGGAGGAATTGGAGAGGAATTCAAAAGATGCTTTTTAAGAGAACATGTGGAATATTTACATGTACAAACTACTGGAGAACAGTAGTCAGTCAGGAACTCAATTTATGACTTAGGATATATGAACTCTGGAAGTTTGGAGAAGAAAACATTTTTGATTATCAATATCCACCCCCCCCCTAAAAAAGAAGAAGGAGAAGAAGGAGGAGGAGGAGAAGGAGAACAAGAAGAAAGAAAAGATTTCCCATCATGCAAAAATCACAGATCTGGCTGCCCTTACCTTAGTAACCAAATTGCCGCGTTGTCAAATTGCTGTAGCCAGGCCAGCTCTTTAAGAACATTTGATTACCTTCACAGATGATACCCTGCATCTACTTGCCACCTACTGTAAAAGAGATTGTTGGGAATTCATTTGTTTTGATTTTTTTAGATTTATTTATTTATTTATTGGGGTGGGGGAGTGAGTGAGCGCACAAGCAGAGGGGCAGAGGGAGAAGGAGAGAGAATCCCAAGCAGAGAGCACAGAGCCCAATGAAGGGCTTGATCTCCTGACCCTGAGATCAACACTTTAGCTGACACCAAGAGTCAGATGCTCAACCGGCTGTACCACAGAGGGGCTCCTTGTGATTCATTTACCATAGCCAAGTTATTGTGCCTCCAGGTAGCCAAAACTTGAAAGGCATATATTCCCTGAAGTGACAACAAATAGAACAGTGTTTTGATGTCTTCCTTTTCATCCGTTTACACATTCACTTGTCTATATCTCCAGTAATTCACAAAGCAGTTGAGATAGCATCTACTACTAACAGGTTATTCTAAATGGGTTAGTTACATTAGCAGGTCAAGACTGTCGAGAGAGATAGTAGAGAGGAGGGTTATGTTTGATAAGGTAGAAGAAGACACAAGAAATACAGAGTTAGGATTGGTATACTGCGAGGAAGAGCTGAGTGGGGAAGCCCTGCAAAATTCCTGAGCACTGCAGAACAATTGAGACTCTGGACACCTAAGTGAAAGTGTCATATCAGGGGTGGAAAACAGAAGAGTGGAGGGCTCTCTCTGATAGTTGATGTTATTTGCCTTGCAGTGTAGTGGATGACTGGTCCTATCTGCAGGGAGGGGCTGCTGCCAGCCAAGCTGCCTTTGCCTGCTAGGCAACCCCCCACTGATTTTAAGCCATGCAGATACAGTCTGTTTTGTTGCTACCTCATCATCTATTTTTTTTTTAAATTAAAAAGAGAATGTAGCAAAAATGCGAGACCTTTCATAGATGCCTGGGGCTCTCTTACTTCTGCTGCAAGAACTTTTGAAAAAGAAAACATAAACAAAATATATTTCCTGTCTGCCCATAACAAACAGAGACTAAAAATACTGTTACAACTGTACAATAGTTTAAGGTCAATGTATTCCCTCTGCATGGCTATGAAAACCTGACCCGCATAAGGCATTAAAATTCATAACACATGAAAATTAGGGAGTCCTGGAAGCACTTTCTTCTATATAAGTACAAATTTTCTCTGCCTACATCTAGCATTTAAAGGAAACCATCCAGATAATTAAAATGCCTATAAATGAAATGTCAAAGTTAAATGTTTTTTTTAAGTCTTAATGCTTAGGCAAAGTGAAACCTTTATTCTAAAATAATACACTTTAAATACTAGCGGTATCTTGTGAGGGAGTAGAATAATTAAGGATTGCCACATAAAATGGGTCTACAGGTCTACGTGCTGCTCCACTCAGTAAGTAACCTTTATGAAGGAATGCGATAATCAGTGTGTATTTTTTGTCCTTAAATACTGCCATTATTTTAAACATGAATCTAGCTACTGTGGATAAAGCTAACCATACAATGCACATGAAGTAAATTAATCACACAAATATAGAAAGCAGAGTTCTTGAGTTAGGCAGATTTTGATTTGGTTTTTGTATATCTGACTTCAGTTTTCCCCTTCCCCTTATTAGTGTGATCATTATTGTTTGGTTTCCTTTTTTTTAATCTTCTTATGTGTGTCACTCTCGTCTAAGTACAGTCGCCATGTGAGAAATGCCCTTGTGAGCTCTGCCTAGGTTTGCGGCATCTAGTATACCTCTAAGCTGTGGTTTGAGTACAATTCAGTCTCTTGGTCATGATGTTGATCAAGCCAAGCTATGGAACAGGCAGTCCACTTTTCTAGATTCTGTAAGGTTTGAATCAAACATTGTACACACCACACTAACACATAAACTTACACTTAGACTTTATGGCTAACCCTTTTTAATGCTAGGATAATTGACCTTTCCATCCTTTGCTCCACTAGGTGAAGCTCACTAACCATCAAAGCCAACCTCATGCTCACCAAAGAAGCAATGACATGGGCCCAGGGTAGGGTCTGAACAGATGATAAAGAACCACGATATTGTAATTACTTAGATGGTATGTTCCGGGATGATACACCTCACTCATCTCAGCCACCACTGTTACAGATAAAGATGTGCCACTGCACCAGTGTCCACTCCTACCTCTCTGTGATGCCAGTAAGGCAAGGCTGCACCATGCCCTGCTGCTAGGAGCCAAGAGCAATAGTCTTTAGTTGGTGGATAATGGACTTCCCAGCAGGAAGGAACAGATAGATTGGAGGAGAGCCCTTAGTTTTTCAGAAGATAATCTCGACACAGACTGGTTCTTTCCTCATCAAGACCATTTTCCAGATTCCCTTTGATGGCAGCATCCTGGAGATCAGAGGTGAGACCAGCCTCTCCAGTCCTTAGTGAGGGGATCCTGTCTGGTTGATGCTTTCTAACTATATTCCTGCAATTATATTGTATCTGTTTGTTCAGAGGTACTTGCCCTCCCTCCTCCCTGAATGGCAGATGATAAAGATGGCCAATTTCTCTTCCAGGCAATACATTAAAAAGCAATGTCAAGACACATAGTCTTGGAAGGGAGGTAAAAGGTCAGCTACAATGGGTAACTATTAACAATCTGATTGACATAAGTAGTAAGAGTTGATACTAATAAATACAGACTCCTTCCCTGGGCCCCAAAACACAAATATTTGGCTGATTCAGCTCGGGGGGGGGGCAGTAAGTGGGGGTTAGTAAGTGCATCATGAAGTAAAATTGTTCATGTTTAAATGTGCAAGGGAACAGAGATAAAGTCTTGGCTTCTGGTCTTTTTCTATTGAAATCACACTTTGATTTTGACATGGAAGAGCCTAGAGCAAAGGTATCCAAATTGGTAATGAAGAAGTCAAACTCTCTCTCTCTTCGCAGATGACATGATTCTTTATATGGAAAACCCAAAAGACTCAACCCCCAAACTACTAGAACTCATACAGCAATTCAGCAACGTGGCAGGATACAAAGTCAATGTGCAGAAATCAGTGGCTTTCTTATACACTAACAATGAAAATACAGAAAGGGAAATTAGAGAATCGATTCCATTTACTATAGCACCAAGAACCCTAAGATACCTGGGAATAAACCTAACCAAAGAGGTAAAGGCTCTGTACTCGAGGAACTACAGAACACTCATGAAAGAAATTGAAGAAGACACAAATAGATGGAAGACCATTCCATACTCTTGGATTGGAAGAATAAACATTGTTAAAATGTCTATACTGCCTAGAGCAATCTATACTTTTAATGCCGTTCTGATCAAAATTCCACCGGCATTCTTCAAAGAGCTGGAGCAAATAATCCTAAAATTTGTATGGAATCAGAAGAGACCCTGAATCGCTAAGGAAATGTTGAAAAACAAAAATAACGATTCTTAAGGGCAGAATAGTGGCCCTGATTTGTGTGGAGCCCATAGAGTCTCTCCTAATTTTTCATGTCTATGCTTCACTTACTCTCCAGTGGGGAGGCTGTAGGAATTAATCAATACACACCTATGTGCCACTTACTGGCTACTTTGAAAGACTCCCTAATGAAACCTCAAATATGAGAGGGAAAGAGATTATAAATTCGCAAAGGGTCTGGAGGGATTAATTTCCTCATTAGGACTTTTGAAGTGGCCCTAAACCCCTGGGTTCCATTCATTGTCTTTTCCCATTGGTAACATTCAGGAATGGCATCCTTTGATATCTCTTCTAGAACAGATATAACAGTGTTATAACTTGATGGATTATGGACAAATTAGTCTTTGTGGATTTTGTTCAGCTTTTAGAGGCATGGCAAGCATTTCAGAAAGGTTAGAATTCAAAACAATTCCAATGATTCTATTTATTTATTTAATTTAGCACATGCTGTGTGTGGAGGCGTGGGAGAAAGAATCTCAAGCAGATGCCCCACCAAGTGTGTAGCCCAACACGGGGCTCAAACTCATGACCTGGATATCATGACTTGAGCCAGAATCAAGAGTCAGATGCTTAACCGTTTGATACAGATAGAAAGCTGGAGTTTTCTACCTTTTTTATTTTTATTTTTATTTTTTTTGCTTTTTTTTGATTGAGGAGAGAATAAGGAACACATTCTTACTCATACGTTTTAAATTATGGTTTAACTCACTATTTTAAACTTATTTGCCACTTTGAATTTTTATAAAAGCGATTCCTCTTGCTACTAATCTGTGACACCTGGTTAAATAAACACAAGCGCTTCTAGAAAGTGCCAGAAGCAGTGCAGTCACATTTGGATCATGACTTCTGCCAGTGGCTTATGAATAAGCACTTAGGTGAGTTGGCATGATAATTGAAGATTGGGTTTCACATTGAAACTGTCATCCTTCCCCACCTGCCCTCACTTCATTTCCTTGGACCAGTAGCTATTACTCCTAATTCCTCAATTACTGGTTTCATCCACCCAGTTTAAACCAGAAATCACTGTACTGTCTTTGACTTCTTAACTTCACGCAACTCACATCTCATCAATTACCAAGTCCTATCAATCTTAACTGCTAAAAAAAAATCTCAGTTTTTTCCACTTTGTGTCATCCCACCATCCAATTCAGTTTGAGTTCATCTCCAGTACCATCACCAATCTAAAGTCTTCCAGGACCTTTACTTGATGGTTATACCTTCATGCTCTGCCCAGCTACAATCTGTTCTTCTCCTTCTAAGCAAGGAAATCTTCCCAAAGTCTTTCTAAAAACTTTGCAACGCTGTCAGTGGTTTCCCCAAGTCTAATAGTAACAACAAAACGAAATAGAGCTTTTGTAGGACCCAGCCTTTGGGTCCTACAGGATGTTGTATTTTCATATGTCTCCATCCTCATTATTTGTCACAACTTACTTCATGCTACCTGGTGACATAACCAAAGGACTTCGTATTTCTCCAGTGAACTATATTCTTTTGTTCTTCAGTCATTTATGCCTGTGGCTCCCTCTGCCTAGAACACATTTTACCTTTCCATCTCCTCTGTTTTGCCCACATCAGATTTCAAATTGAAGATCCTTTTCCCAGAAAAACTTTCCTGATTCTCCCAATCTGCTTCATTTCTGGAATAGCTACCCCTTTTATGTGCTTCCAGACCCTAGGTGTTTCTCTTTTCATATCCACATTATTCATTTTAGTGCACTTTGAGCAGAGTACATGTAAAGATCTTGTTATCTCATTTGCTCCTTATATCCCTAGTGTTTAACCCAGAATAGACATTCACCAAATATATGTGTATAAATAAATAATAACCTCAGTATAACCTCCGTATCCTCCAAACACTTTATTTTTACTGTTTTCTTGAGTCCTGAGAGAGCAGACACTTTTCAAATCCAAACGATTCTTGTTTACCTAGACAATCCCATTAAAACAGGTTGGCATGTAAAACACACACACACATACACATACACACACACACACAGGAAGCTCATATAATAAAAAAAGAAAAAAATTACTGTAATCCTATGTCAAGGATTACACTAGATGCTTTTCATTGTTCTGTCTAGTGCTTGGTAGAATTAATGTACTCCCTCCCTATCTCCAAGTACTCCCATCTCCAAGCTCACAGCAGTTCTGCTTTGGAGCAAAAACCCAAATTGATTTGACTAACTCCAAAGCTTAGGCTTTTAATATTCTCCTTGCTGGGGATCAGCCTAAGTCCCCCTTCTTTTAGTACTGCTGACAAAATGAACAAAAGGAAACACTGAAGAGCTACAAAATCACAGGGCTTCATGGTTAGATGACCAATCCTCTACTCCTGCTTATGAGCTGAGGCAAATGATCCCATCTCTTTGAATATGAGAACTGAAAGAAATACAATAATTTTTAAAATATGTCCCTCAAAATTTTTTCTATATTAAGTAGCCCAAACTAGACCACTGAAAATCTTAATTGTCCCAAACTCACCAGGTTTCTTTGCTATGAGTTTCTAGTTTGGGAGACAGGTAGTGTGTACTGATCCTGGGTGTATGCCCAGAGCATGCCTTCTCTGGACCAATTTCTGGACATCTTGCTTATTGCTTTTGTTTTAAACAGTATTATTTACACCTTGTTGATCCACATAATTCTAGCAGACAAATATGCTTATGCTTATGTATTCTTCTAACATCCTGCTAAGAGCTTTGCATGAAAGTGTTTATAAATATTTATTGAGATACTGCTTATTAGCAACGATTCTTTGAGTGCTAATATGAGCTGAGAAAAAAAAATGACCATCAAAATACTCTTTGAGCTCTCATTCTCATAGAAAATCAGTAGTAAGAAAGCAAAGCTGAAATAATTTTTGAGTTTAATGTATTAAAATGCCCTCAGCAATGATCAGATTTCTTGGTTTCCTGAAAGCTCCTTAGACTCTGTCATTTGGCATATGGAGGCATTTTGCTAGGCAGGATTTGCCTTGTTCTATTGCGATAAGCCATAAAAGAGAAACTATTTTGCTAGCATAATAAAACCCTTAGCATAAACATCCTTTAAAAAAATCTTCCATTTGATTGTAGAGGAATTATTTCAATATTAAAATGGATTTTTTCCCAATAAAAATGCTACAAAACTTCAGAAGTTCTTTGCTTCCTCTAAAAGTTACTTCCTTTAGAAGTTCAATTTTGGCAGATTGTAAGATAATTTCATTCTTTGTTTGGAACATTGTTGCAGTAAACGGAGGCACTTAACTACCACACTCTGTACCCAAATCCTTGGCTGCCTTTTGCCAGGGCTCCATCATACATCATCACTCACAAGCCTTATAAATGAAGGGGAAAAAGAGAAGTAGATAACGCCTTTTGATGGAATGGTCTTTGCCCCAAATCTGCTCCTGATTAAAAGGAAGAATTGGGAAACAGTTACGGGTTTTAAATAGATGCATAATTTTCTAAGTCATAGGAAAGGATTTGAAACAATTCAAGAAATTCAAGGAAAAAAAGAGTGAAGTATGACAGCAGAAGGGAAAAGAGTGGGAGTAAGAAGGGCAGATTATTTGTTGGAATCTTTTACTAGTTTAACCTATGCCTTTATGCTGTGTGGAATAGAAATCCACTGAGCTTATGTCATTGAAAATGAATATTGTGATTCAGTGGAGAGGGCATCACTTTGGAAGTGACCAGAAAAAAAAAAATGTGAAATAGGTTCTTCTGCCTTTTGTCCATATTGGGTTCTTTTTCTTTCCCCTTCAGCTTCTCCTCCTCCTCCTCCTTTTTTTGCTTATGCTATTGCTGAATTCCAGAAACTGACCTACCCCCACCCCACAGAATAGAAAGAACTTTTCACTTTTCATAAAACGTTTGGAGAAAGAGAATACTGTCATTTCTTTTCTACAGAGCACCTTTATACCAAGGAAACTTAGAGTTTGGAAAAATGCTTGCATTTTGGATTTAGTTAGATATTTTGAATCCCAAGTGTGTTGGGTTATGTTACTTGGGGCAGGTCATTTCACTATTTTGAAGCTTATTTTTCCTGTTTGTAAAATACAATTAATAAATTCTAATACCATGCAGATGTGTATGTACTAGTGCTTAATAAATAGGAACTAATGCAAAAGAGAAGTCTACCTCTGCATTGACTAAAGGGGCCCTGTGGCCTTTCATGGCACCGTAAACAATGAATGAAGGATGAACGTGCTACTGCAAGAGTGTGAAACTGAAAGGCAGAGGATTTTGGATTGTGAAGTGACCTTGGGTAGAGAAACAAAGGACAGGAGATGGGTTCTAGAAAACCGTGTCTACTTCCTAATTTCACCACCCTTATTTCTCCATATGGGGCCAAACCTTGATCTCATTCCTACTTTCTGCCCTGCCCATACTCCATGCAGCGCCTACATAAGGACTCCTTGATCAGTGTATGAATCACTCCAGAGCGGAGCAAACAGTGTCACTTTGACACTGCTCTGTACCGTAGCAGTCGGCTTTGATGTGTTAAGTTCTCCTTAACCAAATTATGAATGCTCTATTTCTCTCCGTTGCCGCTGTAATGAACTTTAACAATAATTATACGCAGTGTTCCCTGGACTAGATTTGTTGTCTCCTTTGGTGCCCATGCTCTCCTGAGTATTGCAAATATTGGAGTCAGTGCGGCAGTGTAGTTGGGTGCAAAGACAAAAGAAAGTTTCACCTATCTGGGAAACACTATGAAGGATAGAAAAGATCAGAAACCAGTTAAAGAGGATAGAGGAAGAGCATATTCTTCTAACGCATATAATATTTGAAAAGTTTGAAAAGTAACCTAAGTCATAGTTGCATTTTCTCGTCTTTGTAATGTCAGGTTCAGTAAGCAGACTTACAGAACTGTGATTGGATGCCATCAGGACAGCAGATTCCCCAGCAGTCCCTGTGAAATCTGTTTTTCTGTGTCTTTATCTATATGGTTTCAATGCACTTTCATGTGGTACAGATCGCTCAGTGCCTCAGTGACAAAAAGCACAAGTATCCCAATTGCTTATCCAAATGTTTTCCTACTACATCCCACTAGAGGTAAGGGAGGTAAGGCATAAGCAGTACAAAGAAATGATTGTCAATTTTTATTTGATTTTTTAATTTTTGAGAGTTGAAATCTATTTCTTAAAATAAAATATAATTATTAAGAATTCATCTTCCATTGTCCTCTTCAAATTTTGTCATTTACTAGGTGCATAATCCTTGATGAACTAGTCTCCAGTTTCTCATCATTTTAAAGGACATAATCCACTTCAAAGAACAGTAATGAGGCTTAGAAGCATTGAACACAGAGTCTAGATGTGTAACTAAATAGATGAATAACTAAAAAATGTTTCCTACATTTCGATGTGCCTTGACTTACTAGATTTACCACTCCCTCCTAAGTATTGTTTTCTTCCTTTTCCTTCTAATTACTCTACTTTTCTTTATTCTTTTCAATGAAAATCAAATAAATGGTACCTAGTATCAGAAACTTTGTCAAATGATTTTTTATAAAGATTTTATTTATTTGACAGACAGAGATCACATGTAGGCAGAGAAGCAGGCAGAGAGAGAGGAGGAAGCAGGCCCCCTGCTGAGCAGAGAGCCCCATGTGGGGCTCGATCCCAGGACTCCAGGATCATGACCTGAGCTGAAGGCAGAGGCTTTAACCTACTGAGCCACCCAGGCACCCTGTCAAATGATTTTTATATGTCATCTAATATAGCAATCTTATAGGTTAGTGTTATTGTTATTAAGTAGTGTTAGTGTTATTAAATTTTACAAATGGGGAAATTGAGGTACAGAAAAGTTTGCTTAACCTGGATGAACACTGATTTGCATTCAGGAAGAACTACATAGTTCTGCTCATTAGTGTTATGCCATATTGCTTCTCACCTTAATATTTTTAACATCAGAGCAAGGTTTTATCTTATGTTATAATGCAACATTTAAATCTCAGTGGAAATGAGATTTAGAGCTTTAATTTTTTTTAATAGATTGTGACAGAAAGGAGAAATCATGCGTGTCTGAATTTCATGGATGAGGTGAAGATAATTAAGAGAAGATACTGGAGGCTGTAATAAGTGTCCCTGAGCCTGTTGTAGGGGACCAGGGCCTTCCTTGGATGTAAAGACAATGCATTCTCCCTCCCCAGACAGACTCTCTTCACCCAAGGTGATAAAGATAAAATAGAACTCCATACACAAGAACTGCTCTAAATATCCTTCCTTCACCCAGTCAACCACTACCAGCCTTGCAAGTGAGGGTACCATTTTAGCACCTGCTTCAGGCTAAGGAAACTGTCCCCAGCTCTGTCTTTCTGCAATTGTCCTGTCTTCCTGGAAGTCCATATGACTGCCAGAGGTTTACTTAAGTCTCTTTCTGTAGGATATAGTTATACTTTTGTCAACTCAATGGTTCATAAAGTTTGCTCACTCTGCAAGAAGTTGCCTAAAACAAAGCTTCAGATGTTGGGGAGAACTGAGATGCTGATGTCAACAGATGACAAATTAGATGCCTAACAATGCAAGAATCCTTACGGTATAGATTTTAACATAATTATCAATACATTCCTTTCAGCTATTTTCCCATTTTAATTGCACACAGTTTATGTCTTTGTTTTATGTAGCTATTTCTATGAGAGGAGAATGGAAGTAGCAAGATGAAAATGAAAGAATTATGCAAAGGAATCGAAGTCTTGCCAAATACAGAATTTGTGGTTTCTACTTTGTGCATGATTTATTCATGATTACATTTTTCAGTGTATTATCCTGAAAGCTACTTCATTGTATAGTCCCAGTTTGTCTTTCTGGTGTCTGTATTTGGATTAAGACAAATATGCTTCTTTTATTTTCATTCTTGAATCCAAAAACTTTCTTGGAGAGATATGGAATTTCCTTATTTCAGATTAAGCACTATCCTTGATTTTTTTTCGTATTATTTCTATTTGACTTCACATTAATTTGTCTCACCATCCTGGTTGGTCTCTTTCTAACCTATGCAAAAGGTAAAAGTGTATCCCCTTCAAAAACTGATTCCTCTTTTCTTCTCAGGATTAAATCCAGAATTTACCTGATTTCTGACTTAGCTGGATCAGCAAAGAGACGGGGGCCAAGATTAGAAAATAGGTTGTACCCCTGGGTACTGTGGGAGGCATGGATGGAAAGAAAAATTGATGGCATTTTAAGATACAAACAAGGAAGATCATAACAGCACATTTCACCATATAGATTTAGTAACTACTGGGTGGAGGAAGGCAGGTATATAAAAGTTGTGTATTGAGAAGAGAGATATTACCCCAAAGTGGAAAGAAACACATAATTGGGAAAATAAATAAATATAAGCAGGAAGACACTCAGGATTATCAGGGATATTTGTCAACAGAAAATAGGATCCTACCATCAGGATGGGTTTTAGGGATTCTAAAAGGGCTTGACTACCTCCTGCTTCATGTCAGTACTAGTCTTGGCATTGGGAATAGGGTAGGTATAAAAGTTAGGATCTAATGTGGTCCAGTTGGAATTCTCTAAAACTCCTCTACATTCTGAAGATAAAATCATGTGAAAAATATCAGCAGTTTTCTGACCTTCAATTATTAACTGAAATAGGAAGCCAAGAACTAATGTTCTGTAATCATACATTGTATCACTAGTTCGAAATTGTTACGAAAAATGCAATACTCATCTCCTCTATCTCCCTGGGCAGCCAATGGCACACTCTCACAATAGTATGTCTGTTCCTTTCTTTCATTACCTATGTTCTTGTGTTTCAGTTATCTTTACTTTCCAGTTCATGACTGTTCGTGCTTGTCTGTATCTTCTTGACCTTATTAGTAACACTTTTTTCTAAATAATCATATTTTTATTGAAAGTAGTGTATCTATCTTTTGGTGCCTGTTGAAGATCTGTGACATCAAGTCTTTCTTCTCAAGTATATTTACTATTAAAATTATTGGAAAAGTACCATTTTGTATTTTCTTTCCCATGTCCTATATGTCTGTTTTGTTGTTATCATTGTTTTAGAGCTCTACAACATCCAGTAAACCTTTGTAAAACCAATTCTTTCGCATATTCAGCATATAACTTAGAAAGGAGAGACTGAGAGCCACCCAAAATTAGCAACAGGACCAAAAGGAAAGGAGAAACAGTTCATAATCTGAATGGCCTATGCTCATCATGCTTAAGTCTCATATTCAGATGTGAGAGCCAGGCAAAGCTAGTTTTTCAAAGTCCCCAGATGATTCTAATGTTAATTAACCTGCATCAAGGTTAACCCCATTCTTAATTTTCTTTGAATATATTTAGGCTGAAAAGAAGATCTTGTTAACTAGCTAAAAAGATCAATTGACCAAATCCAAAGAAAGAATGGACCTTCATATTCACTCTTTTACATTGGAAAATGCCATGTGACATATATGTCTGTGTGTGCACACCTTGTGTGTGGATGTGAATGTTAAGTGTTTCAAAGTAGGTTTACAAACTACTACAAGCAACAAAAAATGGGGGGAAAAATAAGTTGATTTTGACTAGACAAGTGCTACACTTAGAGATACGCAACCAAAATCTCTAAGCATCAAGGCGATGCCAGTATGTCAAGCTCCCCCATTTCACACCGTAGTAATTAAACTGATTATTCACAACACCTGCTCTAATTGTTGTCCTTAATGCTTCTGCCTGTTGGAGTAAATAACTAGTATCTTGATATCAAGGAGCTGACACACAGCAACTCCAGAAGAGAGATGGAACATCTGCTTTTGTTTGGGTCATGACTAACAGGGGTGTAGCAAGTTGATGAAAAAATTGAACTCTGTGTGCCCTATCTCCCTCTCACTTTGTTTCTCAAAGATTTTTTCCAGCATTTTGTCTGGTGTGGAGCACATATATTCTCTTAAGTGTCATGAATGAAATAGACCAATAAGACCTCATGTAGACTGTATAATAAGATCCCATAAACTGAAATAGTGCTCAAGAAATGGGTTGATGTCTCTGACTACAAAGTATGCATGATGAGTTCTGGCCATCTCCAGGCATGATCTCTGGTGTCAAAACAGGAACATGTGTTGTAATCTTATTAGTAAAATTTCAATTTGATTAAGTATTATTGGATTCATCTATACTTTTGTTAAGTGTACTCTTGTGTGAGAGCAAACAAAATATTAAGAGAAAATATAGACAAAAAATGCACGGTGAAAAGAGCAACAAGAGCAAACACAATTCAAAGGCATAAAAAATGTAGAGGATACTGGATTACGGAATTTAAAATTTAAAAAAAAAGTTAAGGATAACAATCATGTCTCCCTTTAAAAATAAACAGTAATTTTGCAATTTTTATTCAAAAATGGAAAAAAGGAAAAATACAGAAATTCTGGTTATTTAGAGAAAACCACCACTAATATTCTACTACATATTCGTATCAGTTAAGGATCAACCAGAGAAATAGAACCGGTAGAATATAAAAAGAGATTTATTGAAAGGAATTGCGTTATGTAGTTGTGAGGGCTTGCTAGGTAAGTCCAAAATCCTAAATGGCAAGCCGTCAGGAATGGTAGACTTGAACTCCAGGGCATTACTAGAAGCTGCATTTCACAGGTAGAATTTCTTCTTTTTCAGGGAAAGATTTTGCTCATAAGGCCTACTCAGATTACATAGGATAAACTCCTTTAAAGTCAACTGATTTTAAATACTAATCATACTTATAAGGATACCTTCACACCAATACCAAGTTTAGTGTCTGATTGAATGAACTGGGGACTATAGCTAAGTTGATAAATAAAACTGACAATCGTAGCCCACTTCTTGTCAGCTTGGTTCTCATACACTTCTTCTTAAACTCTAAATTTAAACTCTAAATAAAGACAATAACAAAATCATATTTGAGCCTAATGTGATCCTATTCCTCTGCATACCATGAAAACACACCTAACATGATCATGTTCATCTACATACATGAAAACACACCAACCACTTTTCCTAGAAGACAGAATGTTCTTGAGTGATGTTTCCTGTTCTCTTCAATATGCTATAATTTCAATACTATGATGTAGAGTTAACTATTTATACATCTTATACTAATTGATAAGAGAGAAACTTTTGCTTAATATATATACTCATATTTATAACAAAGTAAGGAAGAAATACAACTATTACAGTTTTCATTTCTGCAAAAGGTCACTATGGCTGTTTGTTTGCCAGTAGAGTTAGTAGAACCTTCATTCTTGAAGAGGCTGGGCCATAAGAAGCCCTGCCTTAATTAAGTTAATGCAGTTTTCTAATGCCTTTCATCATAAGATGTGGTAGTACAAAAAGGCACCCTGCAGATGCTCCTGTATTCCAGACATAAAATTCCTTACTTCTCTTTTGTAGTGGCAACCCAATTTCCCCCTAATACTAGCATGTATTACTCCTGCCAATACAGTAACTCCCTTCTTTGCCTAGCGATTCACAGGCACGAGAAGCCCAAAGTGACCAGGTCATGGCTCAGCTTTCAGCTCAACAAAACCATTATTTTGTACTCTGATAGAAGCATTCTTCTCTTTGGTACTGTGACCTCTAGATAAGCACAGTATAATTTCAAAAGAAAAGGAAGCAAACATTTTAATAAAATAAACTTGCATTTAAATTATTACAAAATATTTATGAAATATGATATAGAATATCAATATTGCCTGTCTAGATTCTTTACAGTTACTCTTATTGTGACTCCATTTCTAAACCTTTTGAGTTATTTCAGTTCTTATATTGAAAGTGTCTTTCTTCTAGGTAGCCTTGAGTTCAGTCTACCTTTTTTATTCAATACTACAATCTCATCCATTTATTTTCGATGTTTAGCTATTTATAGTTTTTTTGTGATCTGGTTTCATTTAAACCATCCTTTTGTTATATGCTTTTGTTGTGGTCTATTTTTTCTTTGATTCCTTTTTTTTTTCTCTTTTCCTACCTCCCATTGATTTCCATTTCATGGATTCCTTTTTGTTTTTTCCATCAGCTCATTAACTATAATTTTGTGTGGGCTATTTTTGTGGTTCCTTGATCTTTTTCTAGCCTTATTGTTATACATTTTATTTCTATATATGTAATAGATTACAGAATGCATTTTTTAATTTTTATTTTAGAAAGTGAATTATTTTTTTATATTTATTCATATAGTTAACATTTTTAGTGCTATTCATTATTTTTGGCATATGTAGATTTCTTTCTAGTACTATTTCCTGTCTGATGGAATTTCTTTAATATTTTTTGAAGTGTAGACCTGCTGGTGAATTCTCTCAATGTCTGCATTTCTGAAATAGACTATACTATCATTTTTGAGAGATATTTTTACTGGGTATGGAATTCTAGGCTGTCAATTTTTCATTTGGTACTGTTGAAATGTTGCTTTGCTGTTTTTTTTTTGCTTGGCTTGCATACAGACAGAAGTTTTCTGATTTCATTTTCTTCATTCTTTTGTGTATAATGTGTCATTTTCTTCTGACTGCTTTTAAGATTTTTTTATCACTGGTTTTAAGCAACTTAATTAAAATATTTGAGACTTGCTTTTCAGCTTTGATGGTGGAACAAGAGCAATATTTATTCTAGACCTTTATTGAGCCAAATCCTTTCTCATCACACTACCATTGTCCCATGAATTATGAGATTTTCTAATTTGGCTATAGTAGGAATAGTTTCCTATCCTACAAAAGTTTTGAGTACTGTTTGCTAAAATCCTTTGAGTATCTCTTTTCTCAGTCTCTGTTAGTTTCCTCATATGTAGCTTCACTTCTCAGCTGAAAACATGATAATAATCCTCTGCAGAACTTCAAAGTTTTCTCTGTGTATCTTCCTTCTCTCCAGTACACTGTCCTGTGAAATCGACCTGTCCTGGCCTCTTTACATTCCCAGCTTTGTATCATCCACTTAGAAAAACTTCAGAAGTCCAACATGGTTCATTTTTCCTATGCTCAAACCTGGAAAATTTTTTCAGGCAGTGAGGTGAGACAGTTAATAGGGCTCACTTCATTTGTTCCCTGTTCCTCATGGATGATTGTCCTTTGTCATATTCTTTGTCTGAATTTGTAACTGTTTCAAGTAAGAGGACAAATCTTATCCCTGTTTACTCCATCTTGACCAGACCTGAATTTTCCATAATTAGATTTTTTAATTAAAGATATATTTTGAATATTACTTGTGGAAAAAAAAACCCACATGGATTTATTTAAAAAAATAAAAATCTTAGTTATTTGTACTGTATCCCATTATATAGAATTGGCATACGTAATTTAGCAGTCTTGATTTGGGATTAATTTTTGATACTTTTAACAATATTTTGGTGGGCACTTTTCTACGTACATAATTGTTAACATGTCCAATTATTCCTAATGGGATTTTTCTAAATGCATATTTGCTAAAACAAATTTTAAGGCTTTTAACACATATTGCTAGATTGCCCAATTTGGTCAACTTTCAGATGATTTGCGAAGAATGAATAAAGTGCTTATATTTGTGTTTGAGAAAGAGGAAACTCACAGCTATGTGAAGAGCTATTGATGATTGAAAAGGGGGAGGGCTAGAGAAAAGAATTTGAGTTAGAAAACCAAACTCATGCTATGAGAGGTGATAAGAATTTGAATTTGGTATTACTATATGAATGAAGAAAGGAGCAAGGGATATTAGAAATATTTCTGAGACAGACTCCATGGGTTCTGAAATTAACTGGATGTTGGAAATCTCTATATGATTTGACCATGGACTAAAACAGGAAGTTCCTAAGGCAGGGAAGTTTTGTACTTGGAGAGGGTCAGTTTGTTACTCAATTAATTTGTGTTGGAGTTAAACTGCACAGAAACTACCTATGGGAGAGTTGAGTAGTGGTAGCTAATATAAAGTCAGTTTAGGTATGAGATCTGAGCTTGAGATATTAATTTGAGTATCTGCATAATTTGAGCAAATACATTGAAGTGGGAATCAATCATGGGTATACCCCATATAAATGTCATCTCCTAGATAAAATGTCTGGAATGAAATGAGAAAAAAGGCCAAGGAAGGAATTAAAGTCCTGCATACATTTTGAGTATGAGTAGAGTAAGAGAATGCTGAGAGAAGGCATGAGGGAATGGTTAGAAGGGTAAAAACAGGAAACTGGTAAGCAAAATCCAAGGGGGCGGGGGAACAAAGAAAATGAAAAAGGAGAAACTGTCTATAATATCAAGTACTGATCAGAGCAATAAATACTAAGGAATATCTTGTGATTGGGCAATTAATTCAGCAAAAGTAACATTAGATCATCTGGGCTATCATCTGGTTGTAGGAATGGGTGACAGGGATTGTAATATCTAAAACTTAGTAGGTGTATGCGACAAATGTCAGAGATGTCATTGTTTTATGTCTGTCAGGTCCTAGTGCCCAGCCTGCCACTCTTGGTCATGGTGAATAGGATAAGCTGGGTCCTGGTCTGATAGGCTGGTAACATTAGGACCGGTACTGAGAGATTTAGCTAAGGTAGAATGTTCAATATAAGATTTAATTTGATTTCAAAAAACTATGATGACAGGTTTTTGTTGATTTGTATTGGGTAGAGACTGCAGTATACATAGATGTATGTGAGTCATCTTAAAGCTGTAGAATCTGGAATACCTAACACTAGATTTGATTGAAATAGGATATCCTGAATATTCAATTAAAAAGATGACTAAAATAAAAAGACAAGGATGGGAAGGCAGGGAGAGAAAAAGGGACAAAAACGCTCCCAGTAGTTCTGAACACTCATTTCCTACAATCCATGTAATGAAGGAAAGTTACTTATGAAAAGTGAATTCTTATGATCAGGGTTTTTGTTTGTTTGTTTGTTTTTCTTTTGTGGAATAATAGAAACTGTGTATCAAAAAAAAATGGGTGGGTAGAAGATAAACAAGTATCAGAGAGGTTTTCATTAATTTGAGAGGCTTTCAGCAAAGGACAGCCAGTTGTCAGATTCTCCTTATCAATCTGGCAGATAATGTTCTAAAATATACAGTTAATTTTTAGTCACCATTTTATTTTTTTTTAAAGATTTCATTTATTTATTTGACAGACAGAGATCACAAGTAGGCAGAGAGGCAGGCAGAGAGAGGAGGAAGCAGGCTCCCTGCTGAGCAGAGAGCCCGAAGCGGGGCTTGATCCCTAGACCCTGGGATCATGACCTGAGCTGAAAGCAGAGGCCTTAACCCTGAGCCACCCAGGCACCCGTAGTCACCATTTTAGACATGTCACTACAAAATGTGGATTCTTGTGCAATTACATGTCACACCCCAACCACCTTCGTATCCCAGGGGTTCCCTAATGATTAATGAAATTCCCAAGATTGCTAAAGGAATTAATAATAATTAGCTACCTATAGCCAGAAATACAGATAAACCACCAGCTTTTCCCTTTCCCAGTTCATTTCCTTCTTTTGTATAATCACACAATGAGACCATTATCTTCCATTTATGACATCACAGTCACTCCCATAGCAACAAGCATCTTCTATCCCTTCAGTTTGGGAATAATCAGAAAGCAGATATGAATTTTTGAAGGAGAAAGAATGTGTTTATATATAAATACACTAACAACCAGCAATTTCTAGGAGACAGAAATAGAGAATAGGAATATCTCCTAGATAAGGGTTTCCTTTTAAATGTTAATTTTTGTCTGACTGTAAACTTCATCTTTTAAACCCTTTCTCCCATTATTATCATCATACCTTGAGTGCTTACAGCTGAACACCAGTTCACTGTGACCTTTCTGAAATCGCAAGCCATCCTTTCTCTTTGTCACTGTGATAATGGAATGGATCAGATTCTTCCTGCAGACATTATAATGGAGTTCAACTGTCTATGGCATACACTAATGAAAAATGTTAAACCTTTCTCGTCTCCACCATGTGCTGCCACAGCACACAGCAGATGCCCTGCCTGGAGAAACCCATATGGCAGGCCGGTATTGGTGATATTTCCTGTAATGTCAAGGGAGCCTGTTGTATGGAAAGGATGTTGTGGGTGCCATTTGGAGGCTTAGGTACAAGTGCCTTGAGTAAGAGCCACATTATTTGTATGCCTGTCCCCCCTCCACAGTGCCAGCTAGTCCCTCATTGGCAGGCAAGTGGGCCTTTCTGCCGTGTGATTCAGAGACACTGGAAGCCCTATCACTACCCTTCTTCATAAACACACAGAGTACCTATCTCCTTACAGATGTCTGATGTTCCTTTAACAGTCTATAACATTTTTTCACTGAAACTGAAAAATAATGTTTAAAATGCAAACATTGCAGGCATGGACACATGCTGACTTAAATCCTCATTATACAGATATCAGTATAAATCATGGGTATTACTTCTGTTTCTCAAAGAAAAATGCATTATGGGCTATGTGCTGTTAAGGGAATCGGACAACTAAAGTGGGGTGAGGTGAGGAGAGACAAAAATACTCTTTTAAAATTCATACCTACAGCCACTATGTAACAATTATATTGTTTCACTATCAGGTGCTATTACTCATTGTCCACATTATTAAGTGAGGCATTTAAGGCTTGTGAGATGATGGACCCCATGAATGATGAGGACCAAAAGAAGTGAACAGATTCCATTAAACATGGAATTATAGTAAATGGACACTCAGGACCCACAGAAATTATATTAGTTACATTCACTTAATTGAGTTATGGGGATACATGTTTAGTAAAGGAAAATAAATTATATAAAGCAAGAGGATGGTGATGATGATGATAATGTTAACTCAGTAAGCATACTTTCCTGGTCTTTTCTAACTCCTCACTAGAAACCCTGGATACAGAGGCTAGAGCCTCATCCAGACTTCTGGTACCATAGCCCTGTTACCCAGAAACATGATGACCTTATAGGGTTTCCAGACTTCTCTAGATAAAAAGCATAAATCCAGAATCATCCTGGTCTGGGCTAATTTTAGCATTACTGTCCCTCTAGCTCCACATTGTTGGTATATTATTACAGGTTTAATAATAAGGGAGTACATCTTGTCCAGTCCCATCATGATGTGGTGACTAGCTAGCATCTGCTTTTTTTTTTTTTTTTCAAACCACAATAGTCCAGGAGGAATTAACCTGGCATGCTTGGGCACAACTTATCAGCTACACTATAGTTTAGTTTTCTTCTTCAGAGACAGACTCAAATTGCATGTATGTTTGCCAAGTCAAAAGGCCAAGTAAGGAAACTATGTGAGTAATTCCACCTAAGGTTCTGCTATTGGCAAAATAGCATGGATACCTAAGGTGTTTTCATTTGTTTTACTTGTGTTTATGGAAATTGACATACACAAACATTTAAGACTCAAATGTTTAGGCTCCTTTTCTTTGATCATGTAATTGAATCAATGCATCAAGATACTGCTGCTTTAAGATTATATTCCCAAGTGTTCAACTAAATATATGGTAGAGCTTATATTTGCAGTTGGCAAAGAGGTTGGAAGTTAAACCCTGCAGTGATTAACACACCAGCTTTGCAATAACACAGCCTGTGTTCAATCCCCATCTGAGACAAGTTTTGTAACTTCCTATGCCACAGTTTCCTAATCTTCTCAAAAGAGATAGTAATAGAAATCCATAACATGATTTTGTTATGAAGGTTAAATTAAGTAAGGTAAACAAAATACGTATAACAATGTGTAGTGCACAGTAAACACTTTGTAAATTTACTAGTCAACTTCAAGTTGCAAAAGGATGAGAGACAGTTGAATGTGAAACTAAAATAAACTCTTTGAAGACAAAGATTTTTAATGTTCCTTACACACATGTGTACACACACACACTCACACACCCCTCAAAGATAGTTCAGTGTCTAACACAAAGCTGGGATTTATGAGAGTTCAGAGGTGTCTGTGTTTTGGAATCCCTAATTTATGTATGGCTTATCTGTCTCAGGACTGATGGCAGTCTTTTGTTTGGAGCACCTCTGGAACAACCTTTCTAGGACAATAGGCAGGTGAAGTATCACCTTCTAAAGTTGATAACAACTGGGACACTTCAAAACTACATACAAATTGGCTCTGGTTTTCTGCCAGTGGTTTTTTTGGTACATTGGATGAAGATTTGATTGCTGCTTGGCAATTGCATTGACTTGATGTGTGATCCCTGAGGTTTTAATCGTTTGTGTCACATTCTTGTCTCACTAAAAAGTGCAGTTGTTGGCAATCACTCTTTCCCTCATTACTGCCAACTGGCTCTTGCCTTCTGTATTTCTTTCTTGTATTGCCTCCTTACTCTAAGTTTTCATGTACAAACCAAAAACAGTCCAAGGCCCTTGACTACATACCAGCCCTAGCCATCAGGAAGATCCTCACTGGCCTAATACATTTCACTGAAGTTCACCAAAAAGAAACTCAAAAATTAACTACCTTTCTATACTATCATCATACCTATTGGGTCAACTCTTTGTCATATTTCTGCTATGCAAAATAAGATATGATAGTTATATTCATGTGGGCTATCATGTACCTTTTGATTCACTGATTGTCACATTTCTCCATTTAACAGGTCTTCGCTGAGTGCTTAATATTGCCAAGTGCATTCCAAAATACTGGAAATATAATGATGAATGAAAGCAAATGGAGCCCGTGGTCTCAGAGAACACTTAGACTAATAAAAGAGACAAATATTTTCAACCACACAAACCAATGTAAAACTAACAATGAGAATGCTCTAAAGTTGATGTACATGGTTTCATGAGTGGCAGGATTATTTGACCCAATCAGGGAGGTTAGGGACCTCTTCCTAAAGAAATGACTCCTGAGTGACAAGAGTAATAAGTGATGATAGGGAAAAATATTTCATGTTAGAGACAGAATAAGTGCCATGTTACTGAAATGCAAAGGAGGTTTGACCATGGAACAAAGAGAACAAAGGAACAAAGAGAAGACTGAAGTGACTGGAATCAAAAGAGTATTATAGAATATAAGATAAAGCTGAAGAGGTAGGAAGGGAACAGATCATATCAACTCTTGAAGGCCAAGTTAAGAAATAACAAATAAAGTTTAAGAACAAAGAGATTTGGATGATTTTAAGGTCTAAAGGGATATGATTCTGTTTTGGATTTTGAAAATAACACAGAGTAAAATATGGAAAAGAGATATTGTAAGTAGAGAAATGGAAAGATAAGGATAGATCAATAGCCAATAAAGTGGCTAACAGAAAAATCCTAGAAAGAAAAGGTGGCAGTAGGACAAATGTTGTAGAAGAGATTATGAAGAAAAATAGATGGGATGAAATGACATTTAGAGAGTGATATGAGTAAGGCTTGGAATCAAACATGCACCCTTAGTTCCGAGTGATCCCTAGTTTCCAGATTGTATAAATTGAATGAATATATGGTAGAGCTATTTGCAAAGATAGATTAGAAATATATGCAAAGATTATATCAAGTTTAGTTTTAACCATATTGAGATTAAAGTATCTTTGAAATCATCATGTCAGATGAGCAGAAAGCTAAATTCATGTGAACGTCAGAAATAATCTCACCTGAATATGTTTATTTGTAAGTCTTCTTCTCATTGGTAATTCCAGTAGTAACAATGGATGAACTTGCTGAGATATGGAGTATGAGTGATAAGAAAGGTAGAGAGAGGAGTCAGGTTGTAGAGTCTGAAAAACTTTGTGAACGCTGAGTGCCAGACTTTCCCTACATTGATGAATCAGTACGTAGATGAAATATATCAAATTAGGGGTAGAACATAAAGAACTGGATAAAAAATACATAAGAATTTGAAAGATTATAATAGGTTTTCTGGTATCTGCAGTCATTTATTCTTACTACAGATTTATCTGAATAGATTTATGCTTTGACAATTACCTCTTGACCTTTAGCTAACCAATCATATATGTTAATTTTCTACCTACTTTTGCCTATAAATGGAGTTGTTACAGATATCATTCATAATGTTGCTCAACATCTCTTATACATAGACTTCAGTGACAAATTTTCCTCATAGATTTTGTTTGTGCTTAGTTCAGAATGCTTCTGATAAGGTAACTCTCCCTACCCTCCAATAATCAGGTCATTCTTTCCCTCAAGCTAAATCCCTAGTATCCCTTTTTTAAAATGTAAACTTCTTTGGTTTCAAGGCTCTTTCCTCTGTGCTCATGTGTGTATTTGTTATGCTTAGATGTCTAGACTCCCCACCATACTATCTTTGCTGCCTTCAAATCACCTTAATTATATAGGTCATTCCTTCCTCTTTCACCAGCGTCTTTCACTTCCTTGAATCCTCTCACATCTTCTCCACTGGGCATTCCTACAACTCAGATCTCTCTATTTTCATTACTCTTTTTCAAAGGTAGGGTCTTGCACTATGGCATGTGAGATACACCTACGGCTCTGAATATAAATTTGTGAGCCATATGCAAACTGAATTGATTAATCATCCCAGTGCATTGTGGGAATGTATAACAATAGGTAAACATGAAGTGTTCCTACACTCTAGTTTTCTTATGATTTACCCTGAACGTAAGGTATAGGTCAGCCTTTTTTCCTTTCCAGATAAAAACCAAGTGTTTCTTTTTAATGGAAGTCAGTGTGATTAAGACAATTAAGGAGATAGAAGAAATGAAGGTGCTGTCTAATGGGAGTCCATCCTTTCCTTCCCATCCCATTTCTAAATTTTCTAATCAATCACTTCTAATCTCCCTTACCTTTCCTGAAAATCAAGACTATAATAATGACAACATATTTTTATAGATTTTTATGTGAATAGTCATAATGTCAATGATGTTGATAGATTTTTATAGCACTGATTGCTTGCTTTGAACATTTGTACATATTTGAAACTCATCATATGATCACTTGTGTAGGTCTCCCATCCCTTTCAAAGATTTGAACAATGCCTTCTTTCAAATCTCCCTTGATACTCAGTGCTAGGAAAAGCAGATATGTTAATCCTTCAAACAATTCTTAATTAATTATATTTGGGTAAAAATGATTTCCACTCTAACATTTCAGTATGATAGAAATACATATCTGTTTGTAGTTGAGATATGATATGGTTTGATGTCTATCAATTAAAACAAAATAAAAGATTAACCCAACATTCATGCATCTCACAATGTAAAAGGAAGAGGAGTCGTGGATATATGTAGCTGTAATACCAGCTAGAACAGAGTTTGTCTTGGGAAAGTGCTATGAAGATTCATTGAAGAGGGTAATACCTTTCACTGGAGGACTTAAAAAGTTTCCTGATGGGAATGGTAGCATTGCAGAGGTGAGCAAATACACAGGCTAGAGACTAGAAAGAATGCACTATGTCCAATTAAAAAAAAAAAAAAAAAGAATGCACTATGTCCAGTATTCAATGGGTAGCAGGAAAATGAGAACATGCTGCTAAGTAAAGGGAAATGAGATTTTGAAGCTAACTTAGGACCTAGCATGTTATAATGCCACATCGGTAGAGTGACATTTATCCTGGGATGTCTGGAATAGTTAGTGCCTATTATTATTAACATCAGCCTTTTGTCTCCCAGAGTACCTTTTTTTATGACTATATGACTGTCCTGTACAGATTATATAACTATCTTCTACTTATGGATCTATGACACTGTTGTGTTGACTGATGCTTTCCACAGTGCATCAAACAGAATACAAGTTTATAGGGATTCTGAAATGGTTCTGTAGACTTTTGTGAGAATATTGTATATGATTTATGTCCATCTTAAAGATTTGCAATGTATGCTTACAAGTTCAGGACACAAAGTAACATATCATGAAAGTGGGAATGATTGTCCATTGGAAGAGTATTAAAGGGTAAGTGTTTTGCTTACCCTACAATAAGAATAATCTGTAGTAGGCTGGCTTAGTTTGTTACAGAGACAAACACTACTAGTGGCAAGAAAATTATGTTTTTAATATTTTTACTTATATCTTAACATGAAAATATAAAATATTATATTTTCCAAAAATGAACACAGTACTTTCTTGCATTGTACACAGTCTTCTGCAACCTTGCCACTCTCCCACCAAGAGGTGGAATCTACATCTCTTCCCCTTGAAACTGAGTCAATTTTTTGTGGTGATCTCAACTAATATGAATAAGTTGTGATCTGTGGCTTCCAGTTTAGGTCATAAAAGGTACTAAAGACTTTATATGACTCTCAGGGTATGCACTTTTGGATCCCTGAGCCACTCTTTAAGAGGTCCAGTTACTCTGAATCTGCCAGGCTGGTGAGACTACATAGCAATAAGGAGAGATACCTGAGGATCTCCATATGTTCTTCTGTCCACCATCTGAGTCTTCCCAGTTCAGATGCCAAATATACGAGTGAGGAAGACTTGGAGTGGATTCTGGCCTTAGCCAGTGTCTGGTGACAACTGCACGAGACAGTAAGAACTGCCTAATTGATCCCAGTGAGTCAGTCCCCAAAATTGTTAGAGATAGTATTAAATGACTTTTTTTGGTTCATGCCACAATATTTGGCATGGTCCATTACAAATTATTAGATGACTGGAACATCTGGATTTCCAACAACTTAAATGTGATTAAATAAAAAGTGATTAAATAAAAGAGGGAATGGACAAAATTTAAACAATAAAGGCAGGAAAGATAAAATTGAGCTAAATGTGAGGTCAGCCCATAATTCCTGATATAGTTTCCTTAAATTGGTTAGAGGTATACCCAAATTAGGCTCTACACTTTGTAACAGTATAGTCTCTTGGATCTGTTGCATCATCTGCACTGACCAAGTGGATGGATAGAGTCTCAGGTTAGAGAATTGTCCCTTTCAAGAACAATGGGGGGGGGGAGTAGGCAATGAACACAATGTAAGGGAGATTAGTCAAAGTTGATGGCAGACAGGAATACTCAGAGTTTGCAACAATAGTATACCAAGGGAATCAAATAATACTGGATAGGAACAAAAAACATTATAAGAGAAGAGGATTTTTATATGGCATTGATTTAACTTGACAAAAGAAGAAAAAATCAAATATGATGCTGAGATTATGAACTCAGGTAACTAAGAGAATGGTGCTTCTATTAAGAAACATCTACAAAACAGGAAGGAAAATGCCTACAAGAACAATTTTATTTGAAGTTTGTAGATTGTTGGACAGTAATATTCAACTCAGCAGGCAGATTGAAAGGGAGAATAAGATGCAGAAAAATTAATCAAAGTGTAACAAGTTCTAAGAGTTGTTAATTGTCTCCTTGGAGGTGAAAGTTGAAACTGTGGCCATTAATGAAATTGTTCAGGGAAAGTGTTTGGGGACAGAAGGAGAAAATGGAAAACACAAGATCTTAAGTCAGTGTGGGTAAGCAAAGAACCTAGAAAAGAAGATGCAAAGAAAAGAAAATGGAATTAAAAGTCGCACTGTTAATTTATCATTATTCCAGAGTGCTGACTTCTTTATGAAGGAAGATGAAAGGGAGGGATAAAAAGGCAGTATAGAGAAGGGAAAGAAAAGAATGAAGAAGAGAAGCAGCAGTAGGCAGAGACCATTGCCTTAGTTAGACTACCAAATATTGACCTCTCCAAATCCTCCAGCAGACTCAGGAAGTTGGAAAAATTTGATTAGGGTTTTGGAGAGTGGGGTGAGGGCTGCCCCTTCTAATGCTCACTGGAGCCAAGCAAAGACGGTCTCACTGTGTACCTCTGGGCTGAGTTAATCAAGCTGGCTCTGTAACCAAGATGCCGGCTGTGCCACTCTGCTCCCTTAATGTGCAGCACAAACCCATTTACTTGTTTGATTTTGCTCCTTTTTGGTAAATAATTTACATAGTTTTGCATTAGCTCAATTTGCAAAAATTGAGCAAACAGTGCAATTTTCTGTAATTATGCCAGTGCAAGACAGAAGTAAAGTCTGGCTGAGAGAGGCTTTATCTGAACTGAAAAGACATTTGGTGGAAATGGAGCATGAGAAGAAAATGAAGATCTGCTTAAATTGGCTCTGGCCAAAGTGAGAAAGAATAGAACACAATTCAGCTAACACTCTAACTGAACTAAAAGTCTTTGTTTTCTCTCTTCTTCTCTAAAAGTTGTCAGGTGGGCATATGTACACCATACATATGGTGTTACACTTGCCCTCCCAAAGAGGAAACAGTTACCATTGTAATGGCTGCCAATATGTTTTCCTCACTCATGAACACATGTACTATTTCTTTGATCTTCATTGTTCTTCACTCTGACCCTATTATTTTGCACATCTTTCATTAATCTACTATCCCAAAATAACCTACAGGAATAAAATCAGGAATTTAAAGATTGAAGTTAACTTTGTCAAAGGCCAACCAAATGTTTGGCTTTGGCTAGATACTTGGGATGGAATTTGGAGAGCCTGAGAGATATGTAATTGTTTACAACTCTGGGCATGGGGCAATAAGGTATGCATTTCAACATTCCTTCCAATCTCTGTATTGTGGAAAACTGGTATAACTAGATCTTCCAGTCTTCTCTCATTGGAATATGGTCTAGAAAGGGATGGTGTGCTTCTATAAATTAAGGAACAAAGAGGAAACTTCCAGTTCCACTGTTAATTTGATTTAGGCAATGGGTCTGGTTGAACCTAATCACAGATTAGTCTTTTTGCTGTTAATTTTAACTCCATAGTCTGGTCTGGCTAGGGCCTGTCAATATCTATGTATGGCTTTGACAAAATCACTTTTTATCTGGATGCCTCCCTTTCCTTATCTTTAAATGAATGTACTATGTTCTGTGATGCCCACGCTCTCTGGCAACTCAAGAATTTTGTCAGAATCTCATTACAAACATTTTAACTAAGATATAGATATTATTCCTATAAATATCTAAGGGTAAAGTAAAAATAATTACTCTTTACATTGAATCTTTTTTTTTTAAGATTTTATTTTTTTATTCATGAGAGACAGAGACAGAAGGAGAGGGAGAGGGAGAGAGGAAGATGTAGGCTCCCCATGGATCAGGGAGTCTGATGCAGGGCTCAATCCCAGAACTCTGGGAATGTTACCCAAGCTCAAGGCAGACACTTAACCCACTGAGTCACCCAGGTGCCCTTCTTGCATTGAATCTTAAATGAAAAGATACCTTTCCACTCTGGAACTCAAGGAATGATCTCCCTTTCTGAAAATTTATGTAAAGGGTCAATCTGAATTTTTTTAATGGGTAAACTTATTAAATTCCACTAAATTCCATCCGTTATTCCTGTGGAATCATGTAGTTACTAGTTTATGTAATACATATATGCACATTCATTATGCCGTGTTATTGTAGCAGACATCTCTTGTTTGAGCCTGCTCATCATTAAATTGCTTTTTTTGCTTTTAACAACCACTCATTTGCCTTTGTGGTACCATCTTGCCCCAATTCCACATGATTCAACTGAAATTGCTGAGTCTCCTGCCCCACTTTCTCAACACATGGTTTCTTCTAGGATTATCAATCATATACACTATTCCCCCGATCTTAATGATTGATATGGGGCTGGGCATATTAACTAATCAGTCAGAATAACATTAAATTAATCAGTTAAACAGAATCTTCTCTGAGGTTTGATGTATGGATTCACAGAAAGGTAAATTCTCTTTTCCTTTGGGTGATAACACTTTAGAATATAAGCTTCAAACTACCAGAGGCTGTATATTTAGTCATGTTGGGAAATCTGCCTGAGAATAAAACCAACATACTGAGAGATCAGAGCTGGGAGATGGAGAGAGAGCAAAAGAGAAAGAAAGGTTTTTCTCTGATCTGATCTGTCTATGCACACAGTCTAATTTACTGCCCTTGGACTTCCTAGATACATAGGCCAATATAATGTCCATTGTGGAAGTTTAGATTATTGTTCAAAAGTACTCCTTATTTTTCTGCCACCTCCATGGGAGGGGTATACTTCCCTCTGTTTTGTTGTTGAGTTCTTCCCCATGACTTGCTTTGCCAGTGGGAAATTAACAATTGTGATACAAAGAGATTTAAAATGTATTTGCACCATTGGACTTATTCTCTGGTGCCTCTTTCATCACCATGAAAAGTGCTACTTGCCTTTTCAGCCTGTACTTCATAATTTATATTCATGGAACAGACACTTGCCCAACCCATCCTAAGAAGCCAGACCCAGCTATATTTGCAGCTTTAAGCTAAGCTGTTCAACTGAGACCAGCTGACCCAACGATTCTTGAAATAAAATAAATGATTGTTACTTTAAGCCACTGAATTTTGGGAGTGGCTTGTCACAGACCAATAGCTGATATATAGGTTTTTTAAAATACAACCTAATTTAAGTCAGGAATGAGTTGCTTGCTACTGAAAACATTTTGACTATTATGGAAACTTCTATTTGTTTGAAATAAACTTGTAAAATCATAGTGAATCTGAGCTTTTATGAATGACAAAATTCCAATATCTGTTTAACATTGGAATTTCAGATGCAGTAGATAAGAAGCAGGTAAAAAGAGCTGAAAAATAAACCCTGAAACCTAAGAAGTATTGAGATAACAAAAGAGAATTAGAAGTGATATAAAAGGGTGAAGGGGGATAACAACAAGTAATTCTAGCTACTGTCTCCAAGTTCATAAAACTCACACCATAACCTTGAATATGGTTAGAAATTACTTAATTTTCCACCCACCCTACCTATGCAAAAAATAAAAGTGAAATGTTAAACCTATTGAAAAAAAGCAAAACCAAAAACTACTCAGAAGAAAAACTGAAATAATGCACATGTTGTCTGTAAAACCTTTTTAGTGAAAAGAGAGTGCTTTTGCTTTCTTTATTTTGTTTAATGCATCTTTCCAATGGTCATGATAGCTAATTGTCACATAACCAAGTAGACTGCAGATTGGCCCATGGAATTCAATTGTTAATTAAGATCAGAGAAATAACCAACATGACAGCAGAATTGTTTTAACAAGAGAAAGTGACAACCTCATTGATTTTTTTTTTTTTTTTTTGGTTGCCTCTGAACAGTCAATATGATGTCCATGCAAAGTGACTTGGATTTTTTTCTTTATTTTTTTCTTTTTAATCCATAGGTATCTGGATCAAGTGCAGGCATTCCCAAACCTTATAGAGACCACCCCACATCTCTTAGAGATCCTGGACATTAAACAGCTGAGGGGACTTCAAAATGATTTTCCTAAGAATAATAATAGCAAAATAAAGTAATCTCTCCTGTGGAAGAAGAACCATAGGAAAGAACTGTAAATGAATAATTAGTGTTCATAAAATATTAGAGAGATGATTCATGGGAGCCACATATGCTATTTAACCAACATGTCTGGTACCCCCCCTGCAGGAACATGACAAGTCTGTACTTTCCTGCACCCCTGAAGCCAGGCCAGGCCAGGTGTCTTCACTGGCTAATAAAATTTTAGCAGAAGTGACATGTTACTTTCAGATAAAACTCTTTAAAATCTATGTGCGACTTGCTATCTACCTCTCCCCTTGCAGGTGACTAGCAATGTTCAAAGTGGTGAAGTCTTCATTTGTGCCTGATTGAGGATGACATGAACAAAACACCATGCTGACCATAGGTGGAGACATAGCATGAGCAAGAAATACTGTTTTTTTTGAGCAACTGAAATTGGGGGATTCATTACTATAATATAATCGGGCCCTGAAGGATACAAAGGGGTCCTTCTCTCTCAGCAGAAAAGCAGTAATATAACTAGAATCTGTTGGTCATATTCTGCACTGAACTTTATCTCCTTTTCAGCTGTTGTTTTTTTCATTGGACTATAGACTTTGAGAAGTTAACTAATCTTAACCCTTTTACACATAGTCAGAGTAAGCTTATGCCTTTTTTGTGCTTCTCTTTTAAAATAAATTTTAACCTTGAAATACCTTTTATGTGTGTGTGAATGAGAAGAGGTGACAGAAGATGAGGCTTTATTAATTTTACTTATTCCTTCTGCTTTCCCTTATTACTGATGTTTCTCCTTTGCCTCCTCCTTGGACAGCAGAGAAAGAACACTACAAAAAGCAATCTTTCACACTTAAAAGAAAACCGATGCCCTGTCCTGGTGTGTTGTCAAGAAAAAAATAAGCTGTGTCTCTCCAATAACTGTGAAATTCCTTTGCCCCTAGAGAGGGCTGCTTCCTGTATCTTGGCCAAGTCATGACTTTCTTTCTTTATAAATGCAGCCAGTGTGATCTCCAAAGAGATAAATGATGAATAAGGTAGAGTCTATTTATAGTCTGGCTCGGAAAAACAATTTCACTTAACAAGGATGTCGGTTAAAATAATTAATGTAGATCAAGTGGACATGTGAATAGAGGAGCCTGTTGAAAAGTGATTAAATAGACAGTCTGATCCAGGAAGAAATATACCACTCAGATACTGGGGAATCATTTCTCTCCGTGACCTGGGCAGTTACTGGTTAGATGCTTGACCACAGACTTGAAAGACCAGGGCAGTGCTTTTCTAGATATCGTCAGATGTCGCATACATTAAACAAAATGAGTCAGTTTGTGTTTAGAAACTCTGGTTTATTCAAATTTGTCTTCCCATTTTAGATCTTTCCTTGGTTTTCACTGAAAGATAACAGGCAAGGGCAATGTGCCTTTATTTGGCAACAAGGTATTGAGTTCCTTTTACATGTTTACTATGGTGATAATATTTACCATGCTAGTAAGCACTCATGCCACATAGATAGTGGCTGTCCTTGAATATCATATGTTAAAAGGAAAGCAAGAAAGCAGAGAACCAAAGCAATGAAATTAAATGTTCATATAAGTCCAGATAGGATTTCAAACATAAGATACAGCAGTCTGTGTAGGTATGGTCAGAAAGGAATGTATGGAAGAAACTTGGCCTTGAAGAATCATCAGGATTGATAGATAGAAGGAAAAAGGTAACAATCCTAGGCCTGTGAACTAGGCTGAGAAACAAGGGAATGTCATTGTGAGCATACTAAGATGAACTTCCACTGGAGGTAGGGCTGGGAGATTCTCATCTGACTCCTGAAGTGGCCATTCAACCTAGGTGCAACTTAGAACACCCAAAGCTGGACAGTGTGAAGAGCTTGGAGGATTAGGTTTAGCCTACCAAAAGAGCAGTGTGTTTGGGTCTCCTAGCTCCACTACAGTTTAATTTAATGCTAATGAAGTCATAATGCTATGGCTACCTGATTACAGAACAGTGCAAATCACAACACTCAAAATTTCTTTTTCTAACTTGTCCTTATTCATACCCACATATTTCTAGAGTGAAATGGAAACACTAATCTCAGAACTGTTTCTTTTTTTAGCACTTGTTATTTTTTATCTCTAATGATCTCTATTTTTAGAAAGAAAAAAAATTCTGAAGCATTTTGCAGAAGCTCTACCTTAGTTTCAGAGAGCATGATAGCAGCATGTGCTTTTTCACATTGGCCAGGAGCTTGATGAACATCCCTTATTAAGGACAAGAATGACTATAAAAATCATGGGGATCTTAAAAGGAAGCTGAACTAAATGGCTCTGAAAGGGCTTGACAACCCTGGGGCTCTGTGATTCTCTTAAGTTGTGACTGACACAGTCAAATAAGTACCAACACAAACAAGGGCAGAATTCCGTATAGATTCCATTATTTGCACGGGGGGCGGGTAGTAAAAGGGGGTAGGGGTAGTTTCCAGAACTGATATGGTATATCTGAGTGGAGAAGGATATCAGACTTATACACTGAAATTCAAAGGCTTCATCCACACTTCGGTAATCTCATGGACAAGTCATTTAAAAATCTCTGCCTCACCTTCACTTTCTGTAAATGACATCTATTGTGACAGATAATGGTGAGATAAAGTGAAATAACATACACAAATAACCTAACAATAATAGAGGCTTCATAACTATTAGCCTCTTTCCTACTTAGCCTGGAAATCTGTCAGTGATGGAATTGATTAAGAGTCTTTAAAGTCAAGAACATCAAAATCATCAAGTTTCCCTTTTTTTCAGTATTTTGTTATAGAGCATGTGTTTTATTACTTTTTAATTTTTATTGAGGTATAACTGACATGCAATATGCTATTGGTTTCAGGTGTAGATCATAGTGATTTGTATTTTTATATATATTTTATATATTACCATCTGTCATCATACAAAGTTATTACAATATTACTGACTATATTCTCTGTTTGGAGAATTCTATCCTTGTGACCTATTTATTTTATAACTGAAGTTGTTTCCTTTTAATCCTCATCAAGTTTTAAAACAATCAAGTTTTTGAGTGTTCATAAAAGTTTTCATCTGGACAAGAATCTGTCTTGGATATGGCTCCTAAATTCCTACATGGAATGAGTATTTTTATCAAATAACTACCCATAATTTCAAAATTTATAGAGTCTCTGATTCTGATACAATTTCTTCATTTAAAGAGATTGGTTCACTGGGGCACCTGGGTGGTTCAGTCTGTTGAGTGTCAGACTCTTGGTTTCAGCTCAGATCATGGTCTCATGGGTGGTGAGATCAAGTCCTACATTAGGCTCCCACTCAGCAAGAAGTCTGCTTGGGGATTCTTTCCCTTTGCTCCTCCTCTGCTCCCAAATAGATGAATAAATCTTTGAAAAAATTTATTAGATCACTTATCCAAAGACACAAAAAATAAGTAAAATTTTCAGATTAGAAAGCAGATCTCTTGGGACTCCTGGGTTGTTGAGGAGGTTAAGTGTCTGCCTTGGGCTCAGGATTCCAGGGTCCTGGGATTGGGTCCTGGATCGGTCTCCTTGCTCATTGGGGAGCCTGCGTCTCCCACTGCCTGCTTCTCCCTCTGCTTGTGTGCACTCCCTCTCTCTCTTCCTCTCTGAGAAAGGAAGGAAGGAAGAAAAGAAGAAAGGAAGGAAGAGGAAGGGAGGAAGAGGGTGGGAGAGAGGGAGGAAGGAAGAAAGGAAGGAAGGAAGGAAGGAAGGAAGGAGATCTCTTGACTTTTAATTCAAAACTTGTCTTCCAAATATGGTAAGCATGGGAGAGTTAAAGGCAATTCTGTGTCTGAATCTAGTCTTCAGTCCTTCCTCTGCTGCATCCCTCCACTCTGTGGAAGGCTGTAAGAGGTAGCTTGTCCATAGCATTGCCCAGGTGACTAATGTTGATTACAGGTTTCTATAACAAGAATCGGTTTTCTTAATGTGAGGATAGTTGGAAGAGTAAACCCCACCCATCCTCAGCAGGTGAAAGCCCAAGACTCAAAGCCAAGTACATGGAACCACAAGTCTAAACTTCTTGGAGCAGAATTGCAATTCTGGACTGCACCAGGATTTCAGTTCAGTAAGGATTAGGTTAGAAATAGCAAAGGTTTCAAAGTTTAGGGGAAATTGGGTTAGAAACAGAATGGATTTGGAGCAAATGAGGGAGTGGCAGTGAAATTACAGTAAACTTCCCAAAGTTTATGCAAGGGTGTGTTGGACTGGATTAAAGGACCTCAGCACAGATGGACAATATGAGATATTCATAATAGTGGAAAGTATTTTAAGCAAGCTGTTTTCTCTTAAAATATAGTAGATTATTTATTAATGAGAAAATTGAGATTTTTAAAATAGGGAAAAGATATGGATAAAATATCCTTTTTAAAGAATGAGTTGTTCAGGGGCATGAGGTACTATGGAGGGCAAGGAAGTATAGCTTAGAATGAGGGGGTAATAGTGTGAAACTCTTGATGATCAAAGGTTTCATAATTATTGTGGGAATGGAGAATAAAAGGAAGTGGGAAGGGAGCTAAGGGAGACCTTTATCCAAAACAATCATTTCAAATGATTGCCCAGATCCTTATACATGTATCCAAGCCAAACGGTCTATGATAAATATTCTTTGGCATAGTACAAGTTATTTTCATGGGTGGCAAAATAGTATCCCCTTTTTAAAATCAAGAAATAGAAAAATAGTATTTAAACAAATTTCTGTAAACTGACATGGATAAGTTTTTTTTTTTCAATGACTGATTTAAATTAGAGTCTTCCTGCTAAAGCAAAAAATAAAAATAAAGAATCATGAAAATGAGGGTTTCCAATTTCACAACTTCCAACCCACGCTTTGCCTCACCACCCTGGTTTCCTTTTGAGAATTTGTCTCAGACAGATGGTAGTGAGTTAACAAGTCTAGACTGTGGGAGTATATATCTGCATTTGCATCTATATGATTATATAGAATAATTTTTCACTGAAATGGCATGCATCATTGGGATGAGCTCCAGGACTTTACGACTTCTCTCTACTCAATTGAGTATGGCATGTGTACAATTCACTCTGGCCACTACAAAAATTCCACCACAGCTGGAATAGAGAGCAACAGCTGCTTGCCAGCACACAGCAACATGGCACAACAGTTTAGAATCATAAATGAAGAAGACAGCCTTCAATAGACACTGCAGGGGGAATTTAAAGCAAGAGGAAGCAATTAGCTGAACTGGAACAGTGCCAGGAAAGCAAGACAAAATTCTCCCCAACTTTGAGAAGGAGAAGGCTATGTGTGATGTAGGAGTATGTTCCCATCTAGGCTCACTAACAAAGGCATGAGCAGCAAGGATGAGCTAGTCATAAAGTGATCCTATTTGGACTGGGAAGGTGGAATAGGTTCCTGAGCTAACCAGAATACCTTAATTTTTCCTCAGTATGCCTCTTATCCAAGTACACACCCAGCCCCAACCTTGTTTGGTTTATGAGATCTGACAAGATCACAGTTTGAGGGAGGAGGTCTGTAACACTCTCTGACAGTGGTTGACTTGGCTTTTAATAGAAATGGGCAGACATGTAGAGACCTTGAGCATTTGAACACACGAGATCGGCCAGCTTTCATCGCAGAAGCTTCAGAGCCTCTCTGTGGCAGCTGGAGTGGAGACCTAGGAGCTGATCTGGAAAATGCGTCCTTTCTTTCTAACGGGAGCCACCACATTGCATTCCTTTAATTACATCATGTCATGTCATGTTCCCGTGTGAAATGACACAGAGGAACACGTGGTGACCTGGGATAACTGTGATGAATTGCATCCCGAACAGAGGCCGGCTTTGAAAGGCATCTGATGTGGAGAAGCAGGTAGTTCCTCTGTCTGTGGGAGTCATGGATGATTTTTCCCATTGCATATCTCAAATATTTAATGATAAGATTGTAAGTGATGGAGGCTTTTTGCCAACTTTTATTTTTATTAGTGAAATATAATTTTATACTGAAAATAATGAAAATTTTAATTATTAAGTAAATAAAAGCAGCTACTTTCAAAGGGATTAATCTCCTGTAATCGGATTAGATGATGGAACTAACATCAGAGAGGAGTTCATTCTAATAGTTGTTTGTTTCCTGAATTTAAAGAAGAGCATGAGAGAAAGTAACAATTGTCTCATCAGCCATTAGGTAGGATTTTTTTACAATAAGTTTCTTTGAAGTTCTAATAGAGCTAAAAACAAATATCTAGATCTACCCTGTACAATACAGTAGCCACTGGTCACATGAGGATATTTAAATGTAAATCAATAATAAAATTAAAGGTTCAGTTCCTCAGTTGCAATAGCCACATTTCAGGTGCTCACTAGTGACATATGACAAGTGTATGCTTTATTAGATAGCACAGATATAGAATATTTTCATCATGACAGAAAGTTCTGGAAAACAGCCCTGAATGAAAAGAAGGGGGAAAAAAAAAAGCTATCTCTGTATTTCCCATTTCCTCATATATATTGACATGTAGACTAAATACCTGGATGATTAAATTCATTTTTTTCACTGTATGCAGTCTGTTCATGACAGAAAAAGTTTCATCTTGCTACTGTGGAATTATATGCTTATTTTCTCATAGCTTACTATTATTTGTAAATGCTGTTTTTCCCACTAAACTGTCAAAAATTCAGATTCCCATGGAATGTAAATGAGCACCATTGTTAGGTAAAACCATTTGGGAACAACTTTTCTTGTTCTCAACAGAGTGGAAACCTCCAGATGGAAAATCCCCTTTCAACCCAAGGGAAAAACCCCTTGTCCCCTGTAGAAGGGTCAGGGTACTCACTGACTTTTTAATTAGGAAGAACCCATTCACATCTTACCATTTCTGAGTTACGTCATTCATACTTAACATTTAGGTCAAATTATAACCTACAAAAAATGTAAACACATCAGTCCATTTTTCTAAAATTTATTTGTAAAATATCCCTCTATGCAATAAAAATGAATTTTTGGAAATCATGTCCAAGAAAGATGAAAAAATACCAAAATCCCACATTCTTTAAAAGTGTTCATATTTGCTCCCCATAAAGGCTTTGGAGATGGTTAGAGAAAGTATTTCTTCCCAAGTAGAGAGTAAAAAGGGTCCCCCTCTACAGCTCCGCCTGAAGTTAGGTTAATAGTAACTGCACTACTTGGTGACAAGATTCAAGACTAGAAAACAGATATTCTGACAGGGATACAGGACTCTTTCTGGTAGACTGCATTTGCCACTTTGAATCCAGCTTTGGGAATCTCAGGAGTACAGGAAGAAAAAAAAAAAAAAGCATTTTAATGAATCAAATGGTGAGTAACCTAGCTGTTGTCTTCAAACTGCCTTCTTATCTGTGGAAAGGTATTAAATGGCTTGCCCAAGCCAGGGTGCTGCTTCTCTCTTGCAACTCATTATTGTCAATAGTATTATTTTATTACTAAGATGTGGCTAGCTTTTTAATATACTAAAGTATGGGAAAGTACATGACTTACTGTGCCTTTAATGTTTTATACTTACAAGCTAGAAACCATTGGGATGTGGTGGGTAAGGGTGAAGCATTGTACTGTAGCTGGAAAAAAAAATCAATACCTGCTCCCGAGATAGGGTACTTGACCAGAAAGGATATTGCAAGATACAAAAGAGCAGATATGAAATACTATTTTGCTGAAGGTTTTTTCTTTTTCTTTCTTCCTTTTTTTTAAATCTTACTGCATCAGCAGCACAGAACACAGATCAGGTAAACCTACAAAAGCATCATAATTCATTGTTGATTTCTTGAGATTATGTGAATTTGTATGAATTGCAAATTGCATATTAGTTCCTGAGATAACCCCCAAACTGGGAATTAGCATTTTTTTTTTAAATTGGAATATGCTATGAAAGTTAACTGATTGAACTTTACATGGTAGCCTATTTAATTTCCCACTCTGAGTTAGCCTAGTGAATTTGGCCAAATTATTTAATCTCTTTGGGCTTCAGTTAACTCACTGAGATAAAATAATCCAAAAATTAATCCTTAAATTCCAGTTCTACAATTCTGTGATTTTTTAATTTTCTAAATTGACCATCCTTTCTATGTCTCCTCTTGCTTTCTGGAAAATGTTGGGATTCAATTAGGAGTTTCTCATTCAGACCCATGCCTAGATTTATACCAGCACATGGCATACAGTACCTGTTCAGCCAACTCCACCTCTTTGGCAACATCTGCAGGCTTAACGTGTCCTTCTCTAGAGGGCAGTTCTAATGCCAAACTCTGACCTTTTCCTCTTGCTTAGCTTCTATGAGATTATCTTCTCTTAGATCAAAATAAGGTCTGGGCTATTGGCCTAATTTATAAAATGTTATTAAAAGACATCAAAGAAGATGTAAATGAGTAGTTTGTAAGAGATAACCATGCCATCCCCCAGGACACTTCAGGCTTGTGGTGGTGCTTTTGATCAACACAATGATAAGGGGCACTATTAGATGTGAGGGTCAAGGTTCAGAGATGATAGTTATTTTGTAATAAGAGTATATTTATACCACATGAGCATTTATTGAAGAAAGCTGGAATGACCATTCTGATAGCAAACAAAGTATATTTCAAAGCAGTGGATATTACTAGAGATAACAATCAAAGGGTTAACCAAGAGGACACAATGATAATATATGTTTGTACACCTAAGAAGGGAGCCTCAAAATGCAGGAATCAAACACTGATAAAACTCCAAGGAGGAATAGACGAAACTACAGTCATAGTGATATCTTAATACACTACTCTTAACAACTGAAAGAACAAATAGAATATCAACTAGACTTAAACAACACTATCAACTTAATCTAATTGATATTTGTAAAACATTCCACCCAACACAGCTGAGTGGATATTTGTTTCAAATGCACATGGATCATTTACCAAATAGATCATATACTGGACCATAACACAAGTCTCAATAAGTGGAAAATAAGTCATGTCCTATAAATTATGTTCTCTGATCACAATGGAATTAAATTAGAAATCAATAACAAAAACATGTCTGGAAATTTCTGAAATACCTGGGCACAAAATGATCTGTTTCCAAACAACACAAGGGACAAAGAAAAAAATAAAATAAAAATTATAAAATACTTTTAGTTAAATGAAAAATCAATACAACATATCAAAATTTGTGTCATATCCCTAAGGCATGACGTAAGGAGAAACTCAGAGTGCCAAACAACTGTATTTAAAAAATTTTTCCATAACTAAGCTTTCACCTTAAAACAGCATACAGAAAGACAAATTATTATAAACGTGAGCAAAAGAAATAAAGGGTAACCATAAAAATGTGAATAAATGAAATAAAGAAAAACAACAATAAACCAAAGTTTGCTCTTTGAGAATATCAAAATAATGAATAAAACTTTAGGCAGACTTATTAGGAAAAAGGAAGATGGAGAGGGGAGACCCAAAGTACCAATATTAGGAATAAGAGAGATAACATCACTATACATGCTACAGATATTTAACGGATTTTAAGGAGATACCATAAACAACTTCATGCCTATAAGTTGGACAACAAAGATGAAGTGGAAAAATCCATTGAGATACAAGCTACCAAAAATTTCTCAGAAGAGGGTAGTCTTATTTATAATAAAAATATTACATTTGTAGTTTGAAACTTTCTAATAAAGGAAACTATAGACATAGATGACTACTTTGGTGATTTCCAAAATATTTAAGGAAGAACTGATCCAATTTCACACAAACTTTAATATAAAGTTGAGAGTGACTGGATATTTTCCACCTCCATCTATGAGGATAGCGTTACTTGATAACACGAGACAAAAACATTACAAAGTAGAAAACGACAAATAAATATCTGATAAACAGGGGCTCCTGGATGGCTCAGTGGGTCAAAGCCTCTGCCTTTGGCTCAGGTTATGATCTCAGGGTCCTGGGATCCAGCCCTGCATCAGGCTCTCTGCTCAGCGGGGAGTCTGCTTCCTCCTCTCTCTCTGCCTGCCTCTCTGCCTATTTGTGATCTCTGTCAAATAAATAAATAAAAGTTAAAAAATATATATCTGATAAACATAGATGCAGAGATTCAAAACTATGAAACGTTTAGAACTAAGAAGACTTCTTTTTGATTTGAGATTAGGCAGAAATTTCTTAGATTTAATACAAAAGGACACAATATAAAAGGAAAAGTAAATTGGACATGATCAAAATTAAGAACTATGCTCTTTGACATATACTGCTAAGAAAATGAAAATATAAGCCCAATTTTCTTTTGGGAAGAAATAAAAGCAAAACTTATCTAATCAAAGACTTCTGTTTAGAAAACACACACACATACAAACTCTTAGAATTCGATAGAGTGAAACAAGTAAAACTATGGGCAAGTGATTTGAAAATACACACTTCACAGGAGAAGATATATGGTTGACAAATGAGCACAGGGAAAAATGCTTAACACCATTTGTCATTTGGAAAATGCAATTTAAAACCACAATGAGAAACCACTATACACCTATTAAAATGTTTAAAATTAGAAAAGATCAATCACGTGGTAGAACTGAAACTCTAATACATTACCTGTGGGGATATGAAAAAATGGTACAACTACTTGGGAAACAATCTGGCAGTCTTCTAAAAAGTAAAGAGTGCAGTTACTATATAGCCAAGACATTTCATTGCTAAGTATCTACCCATGAGAAATGAGGAAAGCATTATGTCCACACAAGTACTTGTACATGAATATTCCTATCAGCTTATTTGTAATAGCCAAAACATATATTCCTTGAAAGATGAATGGTTAAACAAATTGTGGCATATCTATACAATGAAATACCACTTGGGAATAAAAAAAAAAATGAATTGAGGTAAACCACATCAGTAAATCTCAGAATAAGTGTGCTGAATGAAAGAAGCCAAATTAAAAAGAATGTATATCATATAGTTGCATTTACATAAGATTTTAGAAAATTCAAACTAATCTACAGCAAGAGAAAGCAGATCAATTTTTACCTAAGGATCAGACAAGCCCAGTGGGACAGGAGGAAGGAATTTCACAACGGCACAAGGAAATTTGTGAGAGTGATGTATCTTGATTGTGGTGATAATTTAATTTATGTATACGTATTTCAAAATTTATCAAATTGATTGTACTTTAGAGATACATACAACTTGTTCAATGCCAGTTATACTCTACACAGTTGCTTAAAAAGAGTGAATACTTTCAAATCACTTTAAAGTTTAGTATTACCTCTTATTCAAACCACAAAAGGATAAATTATAAATGTTAAGAAAAAAATACAATAGGCATATCCAACTAAAATCCTAAAGAAAATATGATTTACTTTACTTAATAATAATAATAATAATGATAATATGCTAATTACTATACACATGTCACCCTCCTAAGGTATAAAACATGGTGTCAAAATCTTTTGCTACTCTAACAAAAATGAGATATTATTATACCTATTTTATATGTGAGGAAACTGAATTACAGAAAGGTTAAGTAACTGATTCAAGGTTGGTTGGTTAATAAGTAATAAATCCGGTATTGGAACCCAATAACCAGTAGGACTTTAGAGTTCATCTGTGTAGCCACTGTAATATACAGTCTCTCCCAAAGCAGTGAATGGAATCTTGCAGTGCGTTCAAACATACACACATGGCTGTTGGAGTATATCCTTGAAATATAAGAATGTTTTGCAATTTAGAAATGTATGAGTGAAATTCACCACTTAGCTTACCACTTAGTTCAAAGGAGAAAAAACTATATGATTATTTTATTTATTTATTTATTTTATTTTTTTATTTTTATTTTTTTTTTTTTATTTTATTTTCCCAATTTATTTATTTTCAGAAAAACAGTATTCATTATTTTTTCACCACACCCAGTGCTCCATGCAAGCTGTGCCCTCTATAATACCCACCACCTGGTACCCCAACCTCCCACCCCCCCGCCACTTCAAACCCCTCAGACTGTTTTTCAGAGTCCATAGTCTCTCATGGTTCACCTCCCCTTCCAATTTATTTTTTAAGGTTTTATTTATTTGACAGACAGAGAACACAAGTAGGCAGAGAGGGAGGCAGAGAGAGAGGAGGAAGCAGGCTCCCTGATGAGGAGAGAGCCCGATATGGGGCTCAATTCCAGGACCCTGGGATCATGACCTGAGCGGAAGGCAGAGGCTTTAGCCCACTGAGCCACCCAGGCGCCCCTATATGATTATTTTAAATGCAGGAAAGTGTTTCATACTATTCAAGAAATGAATTTCTTCATTTAGAAAATGGTATCTTTTAATAAACCTTTCCTTATAAAGAATATCTACCAGAAACTATTAAATAAATATATTTAATGGTGAAAAGTTTAGAAGTCTTCTATTCAATTTCAGAAGCAAAAAGGAAGGCCCACTCTCACCACTTCAATTCAATACTATAATGAAGGCCTTGATGAATGAAGTCATATAAGAAAAGTAAATAAAGCCGAAAAAGATCAGAAAGGTAGGAAAAATTACCATTATGATTGTTTATACAGAAAATCCAAGATAATCAATGCATGCACTATTAGAATTAATATAAGGTACCCACCAACAGGGCAAGAGGGTTCCCCTCTCTCCACATCCTCTCCAACACCTGTTGTCTCCTGTGTTGTTAATTTTAAGCCATTCTAACAGGTATGAGGTGGCATCTCATCATGGTTTATATTTGTAGTTCGCTGATGATAGGACTTTATTAAATTCAACACCCTAGGATAAGTAATCCAGTTGAGAAATGGGCAGAAGACATGATTAGATATTTTTCCAAAGAAGATATCCAGATGGCTAATGGTCACATGAAAAAGTGTCCACACTTTATATGTACAATGGAATTCTATTCAGCCATCAAAAAATGAAATCTTGTCATTTGAAAGGCCATGGATGGAGCTAGAATGTATTATGCTAAGCAAAATAAGTCAGTAAGAGAAAGATGGTACCATATTATTTTACTCATGTGAAATTTAAAAAACAAAATGGATGAATATTTGGAAAGGGGGGAAAAAAGAAAGAAAGGGAAACAAATCATAAGAGATTCTCATCTATAGAGAACAAACTAAGGGTTCATAGATGATAGAGAGAGGTGAGTGGGGATGGTATAGATGGGTGATGGGTATTAAGGAGGGCACTTGTTATGACGAGCACTGAGTGTTATTCGTAAATGATAAACCAAAAACAATTACTGAAATGTATTTGACTAACTAGAATTTTGTAAAAGAATTAATATAAGAGCTCATCAGGGCTGATTGTTTCTGACACAACATATAAAAATCAGTGTCATTTATATATGCCAGCAATTAGAAAATATAATTTTAAAATGATACCTTATAAAATAAAAAAAATACCATCTAAGATAACTATCATTAATCTTATCTGAAAATATGCCAGAACTTCATAGACAAAACTACAAAGTTTTATTGAAGAAAACATATATTGTAAGATTGAATTTCTCCATGATTATTTATTGATGGCCTTCCAAAAGAAATCCAACAGAGCTGTAAATTATAATAAAATTCACCAGGTAGAACTAAGGTGCTTTAATACCCAATACAATTTTGAAGAATAAGGCTGGTCCTGGATATCGACACTTAATATGTCTGATTTCATCAAGTCTAAAACATACAATTATATGTCTAGCAATTAAACTATACCTCAGGGTTTTCTAATCTCACACATGTGCACACACTTTTATATTTACTGAAAGAACTCCTTTAGACTTACATGTATGCATGCACATGTGTAGGTATATAACATGTATCTTGTGCATACATATAATCAAAAATACAAGGAAAGTGCATTGGTTAAGGTAGTACTAAAATGTTTTACCAGTCAGTGTCTGAATCATCTGAATTACTTTTTGATTCAGAGTCATCAGTGTCCATGTTTTCCTTCCAATATCATTTACTATGTCATCAAGTGCTAATGATTTTCATTTCTTTAAAAATGCTTTACTATTGGGGTACCTGGGTGGCTCAGTCCATTCAGTGTCAGATTCTTGATTTTGGCTCAGGTTGTGGTCTCAGGGTGGTAAGAGCAAGCCGCACACTGAGCTCTACGCTCAGCAGGGAGTCTGCTTGAGATTCTCTCTTTCCCCCTCTTCCTCTGCCTCTCCTCCCCTCTCCAAAATAATAAATAAACCAAATCTTTAAAAAAAAAAAAAAAAGTGCTTCACCATTATCTTCAGAATATTCACCTAAGCTACAGAGACCTGTTCTGTAAGTTTTAATGCTGGTACTTTGTTGATTGAACATTTTCAGACAACTACTGGGACCTATATTCTTTCCTCAAATCTAGCATCAGCCTCTATATGTGCATAGACCACCAAACTCTTGGGATCACTTTAGGAGTTAAAAAAATATCTCCACCTTCCATTAGGGTCTGGGACTACAGTTTCCATGGCTCAAAAAGCCCATAGATGCCAGTTTCTATAAGTAATTCACCCAAGGCTCCCCTCACTAGGCATCTCTCCATGAAGAGTGGAGTGTCTAACTACAAACACTATACATCCAGCCACTACTCCGTCAGCTCCCCTCCACAACCTTCTGATGTTAACAGGAGGTAAGGAGGCTTTCTGGGTGCTTTGGTGGTAGCAGAGCCCTCCCAGCCACCTTTCAATAAGCTCTAGAGAATGCCTGGCTTTAATTTTTTACTACAGCTCTTGTGAGATCAGAGTTGATGAATGACACCTATTTGTCCCCAGATTTGGGACCTAGCTGCTAATTATAGGATAATAAGAGAGATTCCAAATCACCACCCTATTCCACAAGTATGCATACCTGATAGAATCAAGATTGGTTGTCTATTCTAAGATTTCTTTGAATAAGAGAAATTTAGAGAAAGGCAAAAATTCTGAATTCCGAGAACAAAGTCCAAAATTACCTACAACCCAGAGGTAGCTGTGCCAGACTTCACCATGTGCACCCATTGTTGAGAACAAAACATTTTGATAGAAGAGCTGAGTATGGGTAAACAGCTATTGGCCAAAATGGAATCAGTTTACTGCCTCATTGTATGTATATCAGAGCTATCTAATAAAATGTATTTCTCCACATACACTCCAGTATTTTTTTATATATTGACTTCCTTATAAAGGAGGTTCCTTTTAATCCCAAGAATTTATGGTTCTCATAATTCTATAGTCACTTGTATTTTGAACAATTGTTTTGGTTTTTACTTTAAATGTTCTAAATCTCAAATACTATATTATATTAAAAATTCATACTCTCTTCAAATAATAAAATATTTTTATTGTTAAACGGTACCTATTACCTCATCATTCCCCTCTTGAATATATATCTTATGAAACCATTTAAAGATTAATGTGTCTGAGCTTCTTGTGTAATCACATAAATTAAATAATTATTAATTTAATTTGAAAAAAGTATTCTAGAGGTAGAAAGAAAGTTATTGAGTCAGGATCTCTATCTCTTTCTTCTCTCTTCTTGTTCATATTATATATATATATATATATATATATATAACACATATATACACACACACATATATATACACTTTGACTATACATAATATGTATATTTGATTCATATAATATAATTAATATATAATTTGAAAATATATGAGAGAGAGAGGATAGCACGATCCCTCCCTCAATTCTAAAACAATCTTTTCAAATCTGGTTAAATGATAGATATTTACTGATGTGGTTAAAATAGTTTTGATTTATAAGAAATCAATTGACATACACTTTCTGAGTAAAGTACCTATTGCACTGGGATTGAAACATATTCTGACATTCTATGCAAGAATATTTGAGTTATCAAAGTATTCCTCTTAACTCCAAATTTATCCTCCAATACATGCTCTGCAACAATGGATGGGCTTTCTACCAGCCTTTCTCCTTTACAGTAGCACAATGTGAAACTTTCTAAAGAGACTGTGCTGAGGGACAGTGCAAGAGGAAGGGGCTCTGCTGCTGGGTTTTGATACCCTAAAGGTTGGTCAGCTGTATGGGTGTAAGGACATCTTGTGGGACACTGCCACAACCATGTACCCAGCCCTTTAGCAACTTTGTAGCTCCAGCCTTAGCCAGTGATCACTTTCCCACAGACCTACCTCCATTTTGGGTCCTCTGCCCTGGATGGAGGGCTGTCAAAAGAAGCACTAGGTATCAGGTTGGAGGAGAAAGCCAAGACGGAACTTGGGAAAAGTAAAAATTAATAGAAAATTATATCTGAATATAATTTATTTGAATAGTATAGCACAAAATAAAAATACCATGGTGGTAAGTTGTCAGTAAATCATATTTTGCTCTTTTTAATATGGCTTCTGCATCTTAGGTTTTATAAGTATTTACATGAGACATGGGTCTGACCACCAAGGGGCACAGAATTGTATTTAGCAAGATATAGTTCAATGTAAAAATCACAAAGTGACTTGTTCAAACATGAATATCAAAGAAAGATCAAGAATATCCAAGAAATATCAAGAAAGAGGGCTATAGAGACTGGTATAATTACAGAAGTCTTCACTGAAGGGGCAGAAGTTGTGGGACGATTGGATTGGATCTAAAAGAATTGGAACCTGGAGAAAAATTAAGTGTCTCTGGAGAGCATTGGTTAGAAATTATGGAGGGATTTCCAGGACACCATCTGGTCTACAGACAAAATTATGGAAAAATCAGATTGGAAATATATAATGGATCCACACCATAGAAGAGATGTTTTATACTGTTAGGAAAATTCAATTTATTATTGTAGCTGGGCAGTACTCTATTTTCTACATTTTATCCCTCCTTTATTTGTTTTCCCATTCTTATCCCTCAATAGTACCTTTGCTACAAAGTGTTATATAGCTCCAACAAGCACTCGATGTCTATGATTCTCTTTAGTTTATTTGTGCATTGGCATCATTCCCTCCATTTTACAAGAGGGACTTGTGGTAAAATGTTTGGCAGCCATTTCACCAGCCATGACATCAGTCTCTGTGCCTGTGTCTCCAGATCACAGTTAGACTGCCTTGCCTTGAAACGTCTCTTACCCTTAATGTGGCTGAGTGCAGTTTCCCTTGGCCTTTGATTTCACTTTTCTCTACTTGAGACACATGGCTGTGGATCTGGCTGACTGTTTAGCACTTTGCCCTTACCTATTAATCTTGCCCTGGAAAGAAAGGCTTGCTCTCTGACCTCAGAAGCAAGTCTTTCAGGGTGAGCCTGCCTCTTCCCTATGCAGGGGATATCTTTTTGCTTGACATGCCCATAAAGAAATCAATGTGACCTGCAGAACTGCTGAGACTGGGAGATGGAAAGGGTCTTCATTAGGCCAATCCAATCTCTAATCAGATCTTCTCCAGCTGGCAGCAGGTGATGGGGAATTATCACTGGTTTGCTGACCGAGGAGGCTGAAGGAACCCTAGGAAAGTGAATGCTTCTCTCCTTCCTCCTGTTACCAAGACTAGCCTCTCGTCTAACCTCTCCCACCCACTGATCACCAAGACCCAGCTCTCCCTTCTTCCAAAAGTGTTATCCCCCCCCGGGAAACTTGGTTTCTAAGTTCTCCAAAATTGTTAGGCTCTTTGTAGAAACCTTTTCTAAAAAATGTCTCTCTGAACTAGCTCTTAACAAAGTGTTATATTACAACCAAAACTTTAACTTTTCTTTAATGTCCAGGTATACATAAGCAAAGCAATCCCTTTCCTGATTGTATAGCTACAGTGTTTTTCTAGGGCCTGTGGAATGTTCTTTTGAATATCCTATAGCATTTTGAGGATGAGTTTCAGTTTTAGAAACATTGAAGAATTATATATGGTTGATCCTGATACGCAGCATAAGGACTCTAGTGAAATAATGTAATTCTAAGTTAAACACAGATTTTTACTTTAAAAAAAAAAGTGATGGAGATTTGTAAATTGGCAGTAATCACTTATGTGTCATCATATCTGAGATTCTGCATCTTACCCCCACATGGCATCTGCAAGATCCTTTAATGCTTGTAGTGTCCTGGCAAGGAGCATACCTATATTGTAGCACCTATCACATTGTGTCAAATATATTTTTTTAGAGAACTTTCTCTCCTTTCAGACAGTGATATCTTAGAAGGCAGTAAATATGTCATAGCCATCTTTGCACAATATCTGGCACTTAAAATATGCACAACAAATATTTAGTAAACACATAAAATATTGACTGGGAATTATTTCAGTAAAGGTGAGAAATTCAAATAGCTCTATGGCATTTTTTTCCCCAAAATGTATTTATTTTTCCTCTGGCTGATGACTGTATGTAATTTTTTATTGTTTCTCCTGATCGTTGTCATTCTTTACTTTTCCAGTTTTCTAAAGTTATTCTATTAAACCAGAGAAAAGAAAGTTACAAGGTAAGAAAAAATACATCTCTGTAATATAGACAGTTTTACCTGTTCGGGGCCATAATTAAGAGAAAGCATCTAATATAAGCAAAAGCATGGTTGATTGGGAAGTGTGAATGGATCTGTTACTTGTTTTTCTCTTTCTAGCTTTACATATATGCAATCTATGAGATACGTGATCCACAGATGAACTAAACGAAAGGGGATTTCAGCCTGAGATAGAATTTCGTAAAGACAGGGTAAAATTTGGAAAAGGGGGACTTGTAGATGAAGAAGCAGCTTGATCAGGAAGGTTATGTTCTGGGGGAATGTGACTAGACTAGTGTAACTGGTGCAGAGGATTTAGTTTAGAAGAGAAGTCCAGGTTCCCTGTGAAACAGTATGCAAATATGACAAGGTCATATGTGGGGGCAATGATGGCATTCAAAAAAGCCAAGCTGTCAAACCATTTCTCTGTCCTTGCAAAAGAGCATGTCTGTCAGGGAGTTGTAAATGAGTTGAATTTGTGTTAAGTCTGGGCAGACAGGAGACTTGGAAACAATCCAAGGCCTGCGATTGAAGCTTGCCATCCATGGCTATCTTGATGCTCTTTCTTTTTTCGAGAATGGTTTCCGACCTCTGCTCTGATTATCTCCATCCTCTCCCTTCATACTCTAAGGCCCATCTCCTCAGCATCACCTTCCCTAACTGCTCTACCCTCAATGATCTCTCCATTTTCTGAATGTCATGAGTTCTGATGCTTGATTAGAGAAGATTTAAGATTAATTTAGCAGTGAGGCATTGCATGAAGTAAGGAGGGCAACGCAGAGTGACACGGAGGCCATTTAGAAGGTGATTTCCATATCCACGTGTGAGGTGATGAAAAGATGAACGTGAATAGAAAGATTGGAAATGGGAAAAAAAAATATGTTAAAGAATCAACATGAATTAGCTTATCAGATAAGGAACAGGCAAGAAAGGAGGAAATCTGAAGTTAGTTTTTAATTTTAACAATTAATTTGACACCATTAAGATATTCCTAAGGAGGCAGAAATCTGAAGGAAGGGGTCTGAAGGAGTGATTGGAGGCAAAGGCCCAGGACATTATAAAGGAATACATGGAGTGAGGGGTGTGGAAGCTGTGGGGTGATTGGGGTGAGCAGCTGAGATTGTGGACCCATAGTACTGACAGATAAGGGCTTGACTTGAAGATGTGAAGGTCATCAGGACATTCAAGAGCTCACTTAGTTACTGTGTATTGATTGATCCATAACTGTGGCTAATACTCCCTTCAGTGCAGAGGGAAGCCTGACTGCTTGCTGCAATGTTTCAAAATGTTGCAAAACTGCAAAAACCATTGTGAAAACTGCAACACAATCGTTACTGCCAAGTTTTGGGCAACAGCATTTCCTTTTCCTCCTTTCTATTCAGTCATTGTTAAGGATTTGATTCTAAACATTTTGTCCCCAATGCAGAAGGTCCAGTATCTAATTTTAATGTTTATAAAAATTGAATTTGAGCTCTTAAAGTTTCTGTTCTGTGGAAGTTAATGGTTTCGGGCAAACAAGGAAGCAGGGAGTGGTGACATTGGTATCTGTTGTTGTTGTTGTTGTTGTTGTTAAGTCATTCTTTTTGATCTATGTACTTTTCCTATCTTGTGCTCTAAATATTAATACACTTTTCACACACACAAAATACCTCCATACACATAATAAATAAGAAGTCCCAAACTTAAAGCTTTTTGGGATTTCAATTTGATTATTTTAAAAATAAAACTGCTGTCAGCTTTGTTTGTGGAGAGGGTTTAGCAGCTCTGTTTACTCTAAAAGTAATCACTTCTTGATTCAAACTGCTTCACCAGTAAATAGAATATCTTAGGACATTAATTATATGGGAGAGAAGTCAGCAAGAAGTAGCTGTTACAATTCATTACTGTACAAGAAATAGCAAGAGATGGGTGAAAATGTAAAGACAGAGATAATTGTTCGTGCTTGGTTGTGAATAGGATTGGGATAGATGGATTGCAATTGGTTTATCTTTCTCCTTCATGACAAACTGGAACATAGGCCAGAGAGGGAGGTTAGGTAAAGGCAGCCAGTCACCCACAGGTTTAGTGCTCTGGAATACTGAGAACAAAGAGACCTCTGGCAACACCTTTTGAAAATATATATCTATAAATTAATATTTTTATATAAAACAATTTATTTCAGCTTATATGGTTGGGCAAGACCCCATGAACTATTTTGTCTTAGATTTACAAATTTTTCTTTATAGCAGTTCTTCTCAAAGAAGATCTTTCTAGAGACCAGAACATATAAACCCTGCTCTGGGGTGACCACAGTACAACCTGAATTTCAGCCATGTACTTGCACCGTATCTCCCTCCCTTCACTCACCCCTCACACCCTGAGGCACCCCTGAGGGACACTGGCACCCTACAGAGTACAGTATAAAGACTTCTTATCTCCCTGTCTAGGTCCTCGCATTTTACAGATGCTAAAACCGAAACCTAGAAAGAGGCAGCTTTTTGTTATCACTTACTCCATTTAGCTTTGAGGAAGCTAAACAAATAGAAAAGGTCTGTTGATTCAGGCCTATTTTTCATGGACCTATACCTTGACTTATTTCAGGATAATAACATCAGAGGAGAGTTTCAGTGTCATTATTAACTCAGCACCTTCCAGCCTCATCTTCAAGTTACTCCTCCTTCATATTGGCTTACATTTATTTAATATCTCACCTAATTTGATATAAATAGTGAAGTAGGTGATAGTAGGCAAAAGCATATGATAATTTAACTGGAGGTTTAAATGCAATGGGCATCAGGCTGGAAATTGTTTCAAAAGAAAGCATAATATAGATGTACATACAAATGTTGTCCTTTCGGATGCTTCTGACCATATGGCAAGAGCCACACTCATTGGTGAATAACCCTGATGTGAGCACTCATGAACACATGCAACCACATTAGTGTGTGAAGGTGAAAAGATTATCAAGAGACATTGCATGACCAGTTAGGGTGAAAGCTGAAAAGTGCAATGTAGGCAAGCTAAGGAGCTTTGTAACTGTGTGGCTTCATAAATGAAAGGAAGGGTGCACAAAAGCTTTCTTGTTATAGGAAGGTACAGAGCTATATAGAGGAAGGAAAAAGGCAGAAAATAAAACATAAAGGAGAGAGATTGCTGCCGAGCAGCATGGTTATAAGAGAGAAGACTTGGAGAAGTGAAAATAAGAAGAGAAAGGAGTCTAATACCAGTGACACTGGGAAAGAGTAGACACTCCTGCCATTGTTAATCATTTGGGGCAACATGGACTCCTATCAAGTTTGTGACAGAGAACTCAAGAAGCTTTTGGGGCGCCTGGGTGGCTCAGTGGTTTAAGCCGCTGCCTTCGGCTCAGGTCATGATCTCAGGATCCTGGGATCGAGTCCCGCGTCGGGCTCTCTGCTCAGCAGGGAGCCTGCTTCCTCCTCTCTCTCTCTGCCTGCCTCTCTGCCTGCTTGTGATCTCTCTCTGTCAGATAAATCAATAAAAATCTTTAAAAAAAAAAAAAAAAGAAGCTAGCTTTGGCACCTGAAAGCAAACAACTGGGTTCTGGAAGTGTTGTAATTCCATCACTGTCTCTGCCCCTCACCTTAGTGAGTAGAGTCTGGGATGAATATGTGGCTCCCACCCCTAAACACAGAAAACAAACTGATGGTTTCCAGAGGAGTAGGAGTGGGCAATGGGCAGAATAGGTGAAGGGGGAGTGGGAGATGCAGACTTCCAGTTATGGAATGAATAAGTCACAAGAATAAAAGGCACAGCATAAGGAATATAGTCAATGATATTGTAATAACTTTGTATGCTGATAGATTGTAGCTACTCTTGTGATGATAGCATAAGGTATAGAGATACTGTACACCTGAAACTAATGTAACACTGTGTGTCAACTATTAAAAAAAAAAAAGTTGTGGTTCCTAAACTTCCATTAAGGAATTAAAGTCTCATATTTAGCTTTAAGTGATTTGACAGAATGCCTTACCTTAAGCCCTAGAACCTGGAAACTATTTTACACAGGCCTCTTTTGATTTCCCCAATGGGTTCCATTCTCAGCCCCCTCCTTTTCATTCCCCTCTTCCTAGATATGCCACAGATTTCAAAGAGGAGAATTAGACTGCTCAGGGAACACCAATTAATACCTCATTTTTCACTGTAATTGATGCTAGCTGCAAAGAGAAGCATGCTGTGTCTATGCTCTGTATGTGCTGCGTGCCATGGCTCTTCCTTGATCATTCTTTTTCCTGATGGCTGCACACACCAGCCATACGGTAGCATCTCAGGGAGAAGGGTACTCATACACAGTGCCATCTTCCCCCTCACAGCAACTTCTACGTCATAAATGGTCCACCACCTCCATTAAAGTATAGAAACTCTCAGCAAGTTATCAAATGTCAACTACATGAGTTCTTGCCCTGCCTTTGACACTCATGCGCTAGATGAAGTTAATAAATCATTACATTTATCTTGACTTTAGGTTACTCTTTTGGATGATGTAATAATTCATAATCTACTAATCCGATAGAGTTATTTATGGGGTTGAGTTAAATAGATGAAAAGTTTTTTATAGAAAGTTATAGAAAATATATTAGTATAGGGGCTTACTAATATTTTCAGATTGAGTTTTTATAAATCAGTATCTCCATTGTTCAGTTCTAGAATATACATATTATATGATTTTGCAAATTATTGCACTTTAATTTAACTTGCAAATATGTTAGGTAAGGCCAATTTATAAAATACTTGGAATCAGATACAGTCTTTATAATGGTAGATAGATCCCAGCAATCCATATAGTCCTACCCAGTTCCTTTATGTAGAAATATCTTAATCACCATACACGGAGAGTCATTTATTTAACAACTAGACAGCCATCAATCTACATTTATCAAATTCAAAACCTTCCTCAAACCAGCCACTTTGTAAGGTTCTTGTTATCAAGGTGTACCTAGTCTATGAAATAAGGTAGCAAATTATTATAATTAAATCTAATAAGTAATTTCATATAAATATATGCATAAAAATGAAAGCAGAATGAAAGAAATTGGGACTTATTTCTATTGTTAGCACAACTTAAAATGAAGAGATAAATTTAGAAAAATTCATGGTTAGTCCCAGGACTCTGGGATCATAACCTGAGCCAAAGGCAGATGCTTAACCAACTGACCACCCAGGTGCCTCCAAGATTCATTAGTGTTTTAGCATGTATGAGAACTAAATTTCTTTTTGAGGATGAATAATATTGCATTATATTTACATACCACATTTTATTTATTTATTCATGTGTTGATGGACACAGGTTGTTTCAGTTTTTTGGCTATTGTGAAAAATGCTGCGTTGAGCATGGATGTATAAATATCTGGTTGAGTCTGTGTTTACTACTTGGGGATATATACCTAAGTGAAATTGTTGGGTCATATGACAATTCTGTGACTTCCTTTTTTTTTTTTAATCTTTAAATATCCTTATGATGTATTTATTTTTATTAACATATAATGTATTATTATATGTCTGTGAATCATCAGTCTTACACAATTCACAGCACTCACCATAGCACATACCCTCCCCAACATCCATAACCCTGCCACCCTATCCCTCCCCTCTGACCCTCCAGCAATCCTGAGTTTGTTTCCTGAGATTAAGAGTCTATTATGGTTTGTGTCCCTCCTGATTCCATCTTGTTTCATTTTTCCCTCCCTACCCACCATGGCCCCCACCCTTCCTCTCAAATTACTAATATCAGTGAGATCATATGATAATTGTCTTTCTCTGATTGACTTATTTCTCTTAGCATAATACCCTCTAGTTCCATCCATATTGGAACTAGCAAGATCCAATTTCCATCCATGTTAGAAAGAGCAAGATTTCATTTTTGATGGCTGCATAATATTCCATTGTATGTACTTTGTCTGTGTGTACCTCTCACATCTTTTTTATCCATTCATCTGTTGATGGACATCTAGGCTCTTTCTGTAGTTTGGCTATTGTGGACATAGCTGCTTTAAATATTCAGATGCATGTGCCCCCTCGGATCACTACCTTTGTATCTTTAGGGTAAATACCCAGTAGTGCGATTGCTGGGTCCCAGAGTATCTCTATTTTCAACTTTATGAGGAAACTCCATACTGTTATCCAGAGTGGCTGCACCAGCCTGCATTCCCACCAACAGTGTAGGAGGGTTGCCTTTCTCTGCATCCTTGCCAACATCTGTCATTTCCTGACTTGTTAATTTTAGCCATTCTGACTGGTGTGAGGTGGTATCTCACTGTGGTTTTTATTTTATTTCCCTGGTGCCAAGTGATGTTAAACACTTTTTCATGTATCTGTTGGCCATTTAGATGTCTTTGCAGAAATGTCTATTCATGTCTTCTGCCCATTTCTTGATTGGATTATTTGTTCTTTGGATGTTGAGTTTGATAAGTTCTTTATAGATTTTGGATACTAGCCCTTTATCTGATACTTCATTTGCAAATATCTTCTCCCATTCTGTCAGTTGTCTTTTGGTTTTGTTGAATGTTTCCTTTGCTGTGCAAAAGCTTTTGATCTTGCTGAAGTCCCAGTAGTTCATTTTGCCCTTGCTTCCCTTGCCTTTGGTGATGTTTCTAGGAAGAAGTTTCTGCAGCTAAGGTCAAAGAGGTTGCTGCCTGTGTTCTCAAGGATTTTGATGGATTCCTTTATGAATTCCTTTATGAATTCCTTATTTAGGAAGGAATAAGTTTGGACTACCAAACTTATATACAGTTGGTGTCATTATTGTACATTGTGACTGGCAACACATAAGAATTCTCATATCTTTATACCCTTGCCAACACTTGTTACTTTCCTTTTTTTCTTTTTATTATAAACATTCTATTAGGTGAAAAGTAGGATCTTTTGTGCTTTTAATTTGCATTTCCATGATGATTAGTGATCTTGAGCATTTTTCATATTTTTTGTTTGTAATTTGTATATCTTATTTGGAGAAATATCCATTCAAGCCATATGTCTATTTTTTAATTGAGTTATTGTTGAGTTATAAGAGTTCTTTATATGTTCTAAACATTAAATCCTTATCAGATATATGATTTGCAACTATTTTTTCCCATTCTGTAGGCTGTTGTTTTTTCCCTTCCTTGATAATGGTCTTTAAGGAGCAAGTGTTTTTTGGCTTTGCAAATGTTTTTTGGCTTTAGTGAAGTCCAATTTATCTGTTTTCCTTTTGTTACCTATGCTGTTTGTATTATATCTAACAATTAATTGACAAATCTAAGATCGTGAAGATTTACTCCTTTAAAACTATAGGTTATGGAAAACAAAAGAGCAAGTAGTAATGTAATGATCAAGAAGCACAGAGATGTAGTAGAGGTATATTACATTCTGGAAGATGTTATTCCTAAATGTAGCTTAGCATAATAGAAACAGAATCCTGGAGACAGAATATGCTGGGTACTGTAATATCTCATGAGCTCTGTCTATTTAATAGGTAATAGAGGGATGGGGAGCATTGCAATTCAGTGCCACAAAACCATATGACATATTACATACATGCTTGGTAGACACTAGGGATCAGGTGAGGAGCTGCAGCCTGCAATCTGAAATCCTCCAGTGAATAAGAGAGGAGGATTTTGCCAATATACACAGAGAGACAGTAACCAAGAAAAAGTCTTACTACCTATCTGTTGATAACCATTAAATCTGTTTATATCATATCTTGCTTAGATATGATTTTTTTAAAAAGGAGGGAAAAAGTGTAACGAAAGATGTACCTAACTATAAGGAAAGAGGAATCCTATACAAACAGTTGGAAAAAGACATACCCTTGGTAGAGATTGTGTTACTGACCCTGATTTTTCACCTCTATTCATATACACTTCTTTTGCTATATTACTTTAGAACCTCTTCCACAAAGGCAGCATATTATATTTCCCCATACCTTGACTTTGGTCTAGTACAAAGTATATTTCCCTATCCCTTAATTTGACCAAGAGAATGAGGCAAATATGACAGTATGTATACCAATTCTGAACCTAGGCCTATGAGGGCTTGTATGCTTTGACTTCCTCTCTTGTATAACTGTGACCATGAGAAAAATATGTCTCAGCAAGCCAACTGGTCAGAAACAGAATAAAGTATAAGTAGAGAAAGCCTCTTTATCCAGTTTACCCATTTGATTCCAGTCTAGATTAGGCCATACCCATAGGCAATTCACAAATGCATGAGTGACGATGACCAATTTTTGTTTGACTCATTAAATTTTAAGGTGGTTTAAATATACAGTTCATACTCAAGCAGATTCCTAAAACTTATCAGTTGCAGGAATCGGGGAAAAATGAGGTAACTGAAGATTTCAAAAGGCTATAAGATTATTTGACCTCCATGAAATATAAGCAGAATGTATAAAGAGATAATTCTTGAGATGAAAAAGTAGGATAAAGTAAAATGAAAATAAGAAAAAAGGTGATTTAAAGATGTGTTGAAAGTAGACTAGTCATGTAAGCAAGAATGAAAGTATTCACAGAGGATAAGAATATAATTCATGGATAGGCAGTATTTGACTATCTCCGAATGTACAATAAAATTTGGCTTAAAGAGATGCAAAGATTAGAGACATTTGTAATGCAAGTCTCTTAAAAAGGAATATTTTAGAAACTAAAACAAACAAACAAACAAACACCCTTATCTTAAAAAAATGAAATAAAATTTTCTGAATCAGAGGGAAGGTGGTTGAACATGTAGGTCCATACCAAAGAGTTTTTATCATAATCCCATAAAATTAGTAACAAGAAACCACTTCTTCATAGATTCTGACTGTGATTTTAGTTGCAAAAATAAAATTTTCACAAATAGCCATGTAGAAGAAAAAAAAAAGAGGACCAGAAAAAGCTGATTGTTTCCAGACTTCTCCTTTCCAACATTAAAATTTGGAAGATAACAGAATAAAGTTTGTACTTCATCAATTCATGATAATTTTCTATTTCAAAATTATCAAATAATAGAAGACTATTATAAGGTAATTAAAGACTAAAAATGGAGAGGGCTTTAAAACTTTATTCAATAATTATTAAGTTGACTGAAAAGCGAAGCAAGATTAAGAGCTCAAGATCAGGGCTGTCTGGGTGTAAAATTCTGTATGTCTATTTGTAATTTTTTTGATTCTCAGCTTAGAAATTCATTCAGATTATACTACTGATTACAAAATAGTTTCTATAGCCCTAGGGAAAAAGCTTGGCCCTTTAGGTTCATCTTCTTTGATACTTTCATAGAATCAGAAATGAGGTTCTTTCAGCAGGAAAATTCCAAAGAAAAAAATGAATAATAATAATTTGTTCTCCACTAATGCTGAGGAATTTAAGAAATACTTTGAGGATTTTAAAGGTAACTATAACTATTGGATGACCTAAGACTTTATAGATTTTTTAAATAAGAGGAGACCAGTAACCATAGATATGTTTCTTATCCAAAATCCTGTCTATAAATTTCTCATTATCAAATAAAATATGCAGTATACTCTCAAATGTGTATTATTATGATGGAATGTACCAATTTTGTAACAGTTATTTCTGGATTTCCTTCTTTCTGCATTTGTAAACTTTTCTAGGTTTCCTGGGAAAAAATAGTAATACTCTTATGATGGAAAAAATATCTTGGGGTGCCTGGGTGGCTCAGTCAAAAGCTTATGCCTTTGGCTCAGGTTATGATCCTGAGGTCCTGGGATCTAGCCCCACATCGTCTCCCTGCTCGGTGGGGAGCCTGTTTCTCCCTCCCCTGCTCCCCCTACTTGTGTTCCCTCTCTCACTGTTTCTCACTCTGTCTAATAAATAAATAAAACCTTTAAATTTTTTTAAAATAAAAATAAATCTTAAAAGAGGAATGTAATATCTGTATACTTCTTTTTCTTAAGATTTTTCACATACTGATGGCAGTTTTGTATTTTAGTGGCAAATATTACATAACCATCCTCAAGAAATGATGTTAGAAGAAACAGGTTTCTTTAATTCTGCTGCAAGTCCTATATTTTAATGTACAAAGAACGGTTAGCTGTGCTACTGATTTTAAACCACCTAATGTTTGGTATTCCTTGTCAAAGAAAAAACATACAAATCAACAGTTTAGTAAAATTTTAAGATACAGCAATAATGTCACATTAAATCATTATTTATAACTACTCATGTTTCTATTAGTTTTTCCATGAAGAGCATGCAAATATGTATGTATACATATACATACATATATATAGCTGCTATTTCTAGTGTCATTATTATACCATTTCCAAAGCCATTTAGCTCATTCTCTAGAAATAGGAAGTTAACAGTTTGAACCTTCAGAAATTATGAATTGTAACTAGAAACTTCAGAGCAGCATTTGACCTACAATTATTGCCTTGGACAAAATTCACCTGTACATTCTTTCTCCTATTTGTGATATTCATGAGCCTGCAGGTGGATGGTTCACTGCCTGTGCCAATTACTTTTAAATAGTTTGATACAAAAAAAAAATAGCTTGATATATCAAGTATAGTCTAAATAAAGTTTCTTCCTCAAATATTGGAGAATTCAGCTCCAGTCAGTACCTTATTGTTAATTTGCAAGTGAGTTGTCAGAATATTACTATATGCTAATGGCAGCTGTGAAATTGGGAAATTATTGACAGTGTATATGAATCGTGGTTTTCTTGGAGATCATCTTCAGGAATAGTACCTAAAACCACTGCCGTGAACTCTTGAGAATAATTTTAAGAACAAAGCACTGTTTTCAACTTTCTCACTCATACCTCTAATGAGATTGGAAATCTTATTTTCATGTAGTCTTAAACATTAGGATGACACTTGTAACTTTTTCCCTCTTTCCTCAGTGACTGACTTGTAGTTGGTTGTCTCTCCCTATTGCACATAGGTTATAGCACTTTAATAGAATTCTATAACTCATTCTGAACCCTGATGTTTGAGAAAACTTATGTCTGATGTGACAGAGAGGAAGTCAGTTAGGATGGGGCCAAAACTGCTATTGAAGACTGCAGTAACTTTTTAATTCCCTTCAAATAAATGTTTGGAGTTATCAGTGAACTTAAGTTATTCCACTTCTGTAGGAAGATGGATAGTAAAGCAATTTAAGTGATCCTTATTTATACAGAAAAGAAGGAATTTCTCTTTTGAATTGGGAAAATTCTAGAAAAGAAATAAAAATTCTCTGTTAAAAAAAAAAAGGTAAAAGACTTGCTTTTCCCATGAGAGATAGGGATTGGTGAATGGGAAAAAAAAGAAAAAAAAAAAGAAGTAAGTGTATTTTTCCCCTTCTCACTGGTACTCAAAGGAGTGGAAGAGGGAACTCAAACTGGGTATGGGAGCATAGTTAGAGGTACATGCATTAAGAGAAAGCTTACCTCCCTCTCAGACATGGAAACAACCAGGCAAAGCAGAGGGGTGGCTGGTAATAGACATCTTTGGGAAGAGTATGGCCTGTGACTCTAGCAACACTCATCTCTAGTAACCAATAATGGTTTGATTTCCTGCCTTCCCGTTTCCTTCTATTATCCTCAGATCTTCAGTGAAACTGTCTTCAACTGTCTTGCCTTTGGTACCTGGTCTGAACTATGCCTTGGAGTGTTCACAGAGCCCAGGTATGAATTTGAAAAGTGAGACAATTAAACAGAATGGAGAAACCAGGTAGAAGTTCATCTTTTTTTTTTCCCAATTTATTTATTTTCAGAAAAACAGTATTCATTATTTTTTCACCACACCCAGTGCTCCATGCAAGCTGTGCCCTCTATAATACCCACCACCTGGTACCCCAACCTCCCACACCCCCGCCACTTCAAACCCCTCAGATTGTTTTTCAGAGTCCATAGTCTCTCATGGTTCATCTCCCCTTCCAATTTACCCAAAAGCACATACCCTCCCCAATGTCCATAACCCTACCCCCCTTCTCCCAACCCCCCTCCCCCCAGCAACCCACAGTTTGTTTCGTGAGATTAAGAGTCACTTATGGTTTGTCTTAATTGGGATCTTCAGGGAAGAGCAGCAAAATACCTATCCATCTAGATCACTTAACAGGCACATTAGGTTTGTGGAATGCATAAATACTCCTTAGAGATTACCAGACATAATTGGGGAGTGGAGCTCAGTGGAATCCAGTAAAGGTTACACTTCTTCCAAACATGTCAGATGTGAGGGCCGAAAGATAACTACACTGAGAGTGAAGGCATCTGACTCAGAAAATTAAAGAAATTGGATACCTTGACAAAGCAACATAAATAAGACTGTAAGAAAAAGTTGTAGCAAAATTTACTAAGGTGTTAACAGCAGGAAATGATTTTTATATTTTTTAGTTCCTGTTACATAGCTGAATCTATATATGATTGCATATTCCTATAATTCCATATCTGTGTGTATATAAGTAAAAAAGAGTTCTCTCAGTCATTTAGGTTGTATGCATTTATTCAGGATTGAAACCCTCTGTTTTCTAGATATACTTCCTTTGTCTGTATCATTAGAAATGAAAACTTTGTATAACCTTAGATCTCTACCTTAAAGATTTTACTTTTCTTAGTCCTATAATATAGAAAGTAAGGTTCACATTATCTAATACCTTTGGGGGTGAATCTACAAATATTTTTGCAGGTAAATAAGGGACTATGTTTTCTGGTAGGTGGAAAGCCGTGTAGGATTTAATTCTTAAGGGAATTGCCCTTAAGAGTGAAGAATGTGCTGCGGGCCAAGAGTAGCCATAATCTTACCTTTCAGTTCCCAAAGTTCAATTTGGTTTTGCTCTTCCATTCATCAAGTGTATATCTAAATGTGATGTTTTCCCGGGCAGTGTGGTAGGCAACGGGGTTCCAGAGGAAATGAGGCATTCCCTCTGCCCTTAAAGAATCAGAATCTAAGAGAAAATAATAGTATAAGCCAATATTTATGTCCACCTAATATTTGCCAGGCTCTGTTTTAATGCTAGCCCAAATTCAGAGCAGAGCTAACTCTCCCTGAGGTATGAGGAAGAAATAGAATTTGAAGTGAGCCTTGAAGGACAAGGAAGGCAAAAGGGAGCACATTCCAGATGGAAGGAGCAGTATGTGCAGATTCATGCACATGCGAATAAGAAGCTGTGTGATAGCAACAGGGAAATTTAATAGTAGCTGAATAGATGTTGCAGTGAGGAGCTGTCGTAGCAATAGCATAGATTAGTGCTGGTGATAAATATGAGAAAGTAAGCAGGTAGGAAATTAAAAATTGAGCCCCTTCTCTGGCAGTTACTGTGGTAGAAGTACTGTTCCTATTATTCAAATAAAGCTTTAATTAATCTTCACAAAGCATCTATTATTATGATCACTGTTTCACAGACAAGAAAATGGATAAAAATAAATGCAAATTATTAAGTATCTTCTATAAATTTGCACAACTAGGCAGAGACAAAGACTCTGAAAAGTTTGTCTTGTTGATGTGCCACACATAAAGGATGCTATGTGGCATCCTAAGAGTTCCACTTTAGACCACAGGCGGTGGTGGCTGGTCCTTACTAAAGCCAGTGTTCATCTTCCTTGATTCACTTGTTCATACAAAAAATGATTATGTTCCAGTTGTGTGCCTGGCATTGTTCTTGGTGTCTGTGCATAATCCTTTAGAGGAAGATAGGTATGGAAGAGTACGCATTCAAGACAAGCTAGGAGGCTGTGATCGAAGCATATTGATAGATTATCAGGGTGCCAAAAAGGAAGTAACAAAGCCTAGTATGGAGGCAAAAGACAAATGTGTTAGGAAAAGCTTTACAAGGAAATGATGTTTAAGCAAATTTTTTTTAAAGATAGTAGATTAGTAGGGGCTTTGAGAATCCAGCATACATTCTAGACACACAAAGAAAAATAATCACTTGGAAATATATGTAATTCAGTATGATAAGCAGTATAAATAGGTTGGGGTATAGGATTCAAGAGGTAGTCAGGGGCTAGATTGTGAATAATCTTATATTCCAAAAGGAGATCTTCGCACCACAGATGGTGGCCCAAATTCAGATAGCAGATGTACTTTTTTTTTTTTAATTGCTCACACAGTACTTTCTAAACTAAAATTAGTCACAATAAAAGAAGAAAAAAGAAAGAAAGAGAGAGAGATGAGAGGGAAGGGAAGGGAAGAGAGGGAAGAAAGTCAGGCAACATGAGGCCCCCAGATTTGTTTTTCTTTTTCATCTTCTCCTTGATGATTTGGGATCTTTTCTGGTTCCATATAAATTTCAGGATTTTTTTTATTCCAGCTCTTTGAAAAATGTCAATGGTATTTTAATAAGGATGGCATTGAAAGTATAATAACTCTGGAGAGGATAGACATTTTAACAATGTCTTCCAATCCATGAGCATGGAATATTTTTTATCTTTTTGTGTCTCTTTCAATTTCTTTCATAAATATTCTGTAGTATAGATCCTTTACCTCTTTAGTTAGGTTTAGTCCCAGGTATCCTATGGTTTTTGTTGCTATTGTGAATGGAACTGATTCCTTAATTTCTCTGTCTACAGTTATATTGTTAGTGTATAGAAGAGCAACTGATTTCTATGCATTGATTTTGTATCGCACCACATTGCTGAATTGCTGTATGAGTTCCAGTAATTGGGGGTACAGTCTTTTGGATTTTCCACATGAAGTATCATATCATCTACAAAGAGGAAAGGTTTGACTTTTTCTTTGCCAATTTGGATCCCTTTTATTTCTTTTTATTGTCTGGATTGCTCAGGCTAGGTCTTCCACGACAATGTTAAACAATAATGGTGAGAATGGGTATCCCTGTCGTATTCCTCATCTTTAGGGAAAAGCTCTCAGCTCTTCCCCATTGATAATGATATTTGCTGTGGGTTTTTCATAGATGGTTTTTATGATATTGAGGAATGTTGCCTCTATCTCTATACTCTGAAGAGTTTTAATCAGGAATGGATGTTGTATTTTGTCAAATGCCTTTTATGTATCAATTGAGAGGATCATAGGGTTCTTGTCTTTTCTTTTATTGATGTGCTCTACCACATTGATTGATTTGCAGATGTTAAACCACCCTTGAATCCGAGGCTTAAAACCCACTTGGTAGTGGTGAATAATCCTTTTAATGTACTGTTGGATCCTATTAGCTAGGATCTTGTTGATTATTTTGGCATCCATGTTCATTAGGGATATTGGGCTGTAATTCTCCTTTTTGATGGGGTCTTTGCCTGGCTTTGGGATTGGGGTAATGCTGGGCTCATAGAAGGAGTTTGAAAATTTTCCTTCTGTTTCTATTTTTTGGAACAGCTTCAGTAAAATAGGTATTATCTCTTCTTTAACTGTTTGGTAGAATTCTCCTGGGAAGCCATCTAGACCTGGATTTTTGGTTTTTGGGAGGCTTTTTATTCAGTTTAATTACTGGTTATTGGTCTATTTGTATTATCTGTTTCTTCCTGTTTCAGTTTGGTAGTTTGTAAGTTTCTGGGAAGGCATCTGTTATTTTCCAGGTTGGTTAATTTGTTGGCATATAGTTGCTGGTAATAATTTCTAATAATTGTTTCTATTTTCTTGGTGTTAGTCATAACCTCTCCCCTTTCATTCATGATTTTATTAATCTGAGTCCCTTCTCATTTCTTTTGGTTAACTTGGGACTGTGGTTTATCGAGCTTATAATTCTTTCAAAGAATCAGCTTCTAGTTTCATTGATCTGTTCTACTGTTTTTCTGGTTTCTATTCCATTGATCTCTTCTCTAGTATTAATTATTTCTCTTCTCCTGCTTGATTTAGGTTTTGTTTGCTGTTCTTTCTCCAGCTCCTTTAGGTATAGAGTTAGCTTATACATATGGGCTTTTTCTACTTTTTTGAGGAAGGCTTGGATGGCTTTGTATTTCTCCCTTAGGATCACCTTTTGCAGTGTCCCACAGGTTTTGAACATAGGGTCACAGGCTTTGTCCCACAGGTGTTTTCATTCTCATTGGTTTCCACGAGTTGTTTTAAGTTCTTTAATTTACTGGTTGAGTCATTCATCCTTTAGTAGGATGCTTTTTAACTTCCAAGTGTTTGAATTCCTTCCAAATTTTTTCTTGTAATTGAGTTCCAGTTTCAAGGCATGGATGGGACTGGAGGGGATTATGTTAAGTGAAGTAAGTCAAACAGAGAAAGACAACTAATCATATGGCTTCACCCATATGTGAAACATAAGCAGTAGCACAGAGGACCATAAAGGAAAGGGAGGGAAGTCCAAAGGGAGTGAAATCAGATAGGGAGATGAACCATGAGAAACCATGGACCCCAAGAAACAATCTGGGGGTTTCAGAGGGAAGGAGGATGGAGAGAAGGGGTAACAGGGTGATGGGAATTGATTAGGGCATATACTGTGATGAGCACTAGGTGTTATACTTAACTAGGGAATCAGTGGACACTGCATCAAGGACTAATTATGTACTACACACTGGCTAACTGAACATAATAAAAAATAAAACTAAATAAAAATAAAAAATAAAATTAAAATGGTAACGTGTAGGAAATTAAAATAAACATGGTAATTTTGGCTACCCCCCAAAATAAAATGAAATAAAACAAAATAAAATTGAATTCCTATTATTGAGAGAAAAGAAAAAGAAAAGAAATCACAAAAGATCCAGATTTCTGCCTCTTAACAACTCAGGGGAAATGCCAGCATTGGGCCTGGATTACTGGACAGCAATAATTTTTTTTTTTTTTTTTTTTTTTTTTAAAGATTTTATTTATTTTTTTGTCAGAGAGAGAGGGAGAGAGAACGAGCACAGGCAGACAGAGAAGCAGGCAGAGGCAGAGGGAGAAGCAGGCTCCCCGCCGAGCAAGGAGCCCGATGTGGGACTCGATCCCACGACGCTGGGATCATGACCTGAGCCGAAGGCAGCTGCTTAACCAACTGAGCCACCCAGGCGCCCCATGGACAGCAATAATTGAAGCTGAAGAACAGTTCTCTTCATGAGGTGGATGTGTTCACTTCCCAAACTACTTCCTTTTGTGTTAATGGTCTGGTCTCTGTTGGCTTTGTGTTTGTGAAACTTGTTTGAGGCCATGGGTTCATTCAGAATCACTCACATTGCTTTGTATTTGACTCTAAAAACCCCTGACACCTACTTATATTTTTTAAAATTTTATCTTATTTAAATTCAGTTAATTAACATGTAGTGTATTATTAGTTTCAGAGTAGAGTTCAGTGATTCATCAGTTGCATAAAACACCCAGTGTTTATTCCATCACTTGCCCCACCTTATGCCCACCTACCAGTTACCACATTCTCCCAAACTCCTTCCCTCCAGTAGCCCTTAGTTTGTTTCCTATGATTAAGGGTCTCTTATGGTTTGTCTCCCTCCCTGATTTTGTCTTATTTTGTTTTTCCCTCCCTTCCCCTATGATCCTCTGTTTTGTTTCTTAAATTCCACATATGAGTGAACTCATATGATAATTGTCTTTCTCCGGTTGACTTATATTGCTTAACGTAATACCCTCTAGTTCCATCCACATTGTTGTAAATGGTAAGATTTCACTTCTTTGATGGCTGAGTAATATTCCATTGTATATGTATATGACATCCTCTTAATCCCTGACACCCTCTTCTCACCGAGTGACTCCTGCGGAGGCTCATTATGATGTTAGCCAATGCAAGAATTGTGGAGGTGGTTTTCTAGAGAAGAGCTAAGACCTCAGATTAAAACTAGAAATAGATGCAAGCAGAGGGTCTTGAGATGCTATGATTGTAAAGAGAACAATAAAAGGTCTACTTGCATTTAAACTTTGTATTCCTTTTGCTGTTCTTGCAGTGCCTAACTCAGAGGTTAGGTGCAGAATATTGTGGTACATATGTTGAAACAGTTTTATAAAATGATTTTCTAAAGTGCCTGCTAAAATTCTAAGGCTCTATGATGTTCTTCCCAAGTAAAGAATTTTAGATTAAAATAATAATTTTGGAAATTTAAGTCCAAAGAAGATTTTGAATGCATTTTAATATATCAAGATATTTTAGAAGTTACATCTTTTCCAACAAGAACTAATTCTTTTGCAGCAATTGGATGTCCTACAATTCAACTCAATTCTGACACTAAATACCTAGAGTTAGTGTAGGCCCCCAAGTTAAAGGTTCATTGCCACAACATTTCTCTTACTTCAGACACTAGCCACAATTCTTGGGTATCCCAAGGCTACTCACACTTCTGCCCTTCAGACTACAAATCTGAGGGCTCCCATAATACCCCACCCTCAGGTGCAACAATTCTCTGTAATGACTCACAGAACTCAGGAAAGTGCTATACCTAAATTAGAGCTTTATTATAAAGGATGCAACTCATGAACAGCCAAATGGAAGCAATAAATAGGACGGGGAAGTGGTAAGAGCCACAGAGCTTCCATGCATTTTCCAGGAGCTCCATCCACCAAAGACACTGACATGTTTGTGAACCCAGAAGCTTCCCAAACCTTATTGTTCAAAGTTTTTTTGAAGCTTCATTATGTAGGCATGGATGATTAAATCAGTGACTACTGAGGACTGAACTCAGTCCCCAGCCCTTCTCTTCTCCCCAAGGTCTGGAGGTGGAGCTGAAAGTTCTAACCTTCTAATTGTCTGTTATTTTCTGGCAACCAATCCCCATACTGAATCTATCTAGGGGCCTCAAGAGTCTCTTCATTAATATAATGAGACATTCCTATCACTCAGGATATTCCAAGGGCTTGTGAAGCTCTGCATCAGAAATCAGTGCAGAGACCAAATATATTTTCTTTTATTGTACCACAAAAATCCTTCCGGAAACACACCAATTTATTTTTGTTTAAGTTGGTGCTAACCATACAAATTTGTTATAAAAACATTTTTGATAATTGATTTATATTACATGAAACAAAATTTTGGAAATCTTAATTTATAAAATGCAAAGCAATCAATGGACTCACTCAAAAATGCATTATTTGTTATAAAAGTAAACAGAGAGACAACAAAACAAAAACAAAACCTGCTTGTGTCTCTGAATTCAACCATTTATGAGTATGACCAAATGGTGTTTAGGTGAAAGTGTACATTCTCCATGCTTTCTGACTTTAGGCCATACCTAAATGAAAAATAGTGATTAAAACATTTCTCAGCCTTCCTAGTTCTGCTTTCTTTCTTTTTTTTTTTTTTCTCAATTTAATTTAATTTTTTTCAGTGCTCCAAAATTCATTGTTTATGCACCACACGCATTGCTCCATGCCATACATACCTTCCTTAATACCCACCACTAGGCTCATCCAGCCCTGCTAACCCCTCCCCACCAAAACCCTCAGTTTGTTTCTCAGAGTCCACAGTCTCTTGTGGTTTGTCTCCCCCTCCAGTTTCCCCCCACTCACTTCTCCTCTCCATCTCCCAATGTCCTCCATGCTATTCCTTGTGCTCCACAAGTGAGTGAAACCATATGATAATTGACTCTCTCTGCTTGATGTATTTCACTGAGCATAATCTCTTCCAGTCCTGTCCATGTTGATACAACAGTTGGGTATTCATCCTTTCTGATGGAGGCATAATATTCCATTGTTTATATGGACCATATCTTTTTTTTTCCATTTGTCTGTTGAAGGACATCTTGGTTCTTTCCACAATTTGACAACTGTGGCCATTCCTGCTATGAACATTGGGTTACAGATGGACCTTCTTTTCACTACATCTGTATCTTTGGGGTAAATACCCAGTAGTGCAATTGCAGGGTCATAGGGAAGCTCTATTTTTAATTTCTTAAGGAATCTCCACACTGTTTTCCAAAGTGGCTGCACCAACTTGCATTCCCACCAACAGTGTAAGAGGGTTCACTTTTCTCCACATCCTCTCCAACACTTGTTGTTTACTGCCTTGTTGATTTTGGCCATTCTGACTGGTGTAAGGTGGTATCTCAATGTGGTTTTGATCTGAATCTCCCTGATGGCTAATGATGATGAACATTGTTTCATGTGTCTTTTAGCCATTTGTATGTCTTCTTTGGAGAAGTGTCTGTTCATGTCTTCTGCCCATTTTCTTACGTCATTTTCTGTTTTTTGAGTGTTGAGTTTGAGGAGTTCTTTATAGATCTTGATATCAGCCCTTTATCTGTAGTGTCAGTTGCAAACATCTTCTCTAGTCAAAGAGGTTGCTATCGGTGCGAATTGCCCATTTTCTCCTCTAGGAGTTTGATAGATTGCTGCTTCACGTTGAGGTCTTTTATCCATTTTGAGTTTATCTTTGTGTATGTGTAAGAGAATGGTCAAGTTTCATTCTTCTCTACATAGCTGTCCAATTTTCCTAGCACCATTTATTGAAGGGACTGTCTTTTTTCCACTGTATATTTTTTCCTAGTTCGTTGAAGATTATTTGACCATAGAGTTAAGGGTCCATATCTGGGCTTTCTACTCTGTTCCACTGGTCTATGTGTCTGTTTTTGTGCCAGTACCATGCTGTTTTGGTGATCACAGCTTTGTAGTAAAGCTTGAAATCAGGCAATGTGATGCCCCCAGTTTTGTTTTTCTTCTTCACATCTCCTTAGCAATTCAGAGTCTCTCCTGGTTCCATACAAATTTTAGGATTGTTTGTTCCAGCTCTTTGAAAAATGCCAGTGGAATTTTGATCAGGGTGGCATTGTAAGTATAGATTGCTCTAGTCAGTATAAACATTTTAACAACGTTTATTCTTCTGACACATGAGCATGGAATGCTTTTCCTTTTTTTTTTTTTTGTCTTCTTCAATTTTTTTCATGTGTGCTCTGTAGTTCCTTGAGATCCTTTACCTCTTTGGTTAGGTTTATTCCCAGGTATCTTATGGTTCTTGGTGCTATAGTAAATGGAATCAATTATCTAATTTCCTTTTCTATTTTTTCATTGTTATTGTATAAGAAAGCAACTGATTTCTGTAAGTTGATTTTGTATCCTGCCACATTACTGAATTGCCGTAAGAATTCTAGTAGTTTGGGGGTGGAGTCTTTTGGGTTTTCCATATAAAGTATCATGGCATCTGCAAAGAGAGAGAGTTTGACTTCTTCATTACCAATTTGAATACCTTTTATTTCTTTTTGTTGTCTGATTGCTGTTGCTAGGACTTCTAGTACTATGTTGAACAACAATGGCGAGAGTGGACATCCTTGTCATGTTCCTGATCTCAAAGGGACGGCTGTCAGCTTTTCCCCATTGAGGATGATATTCACTGTGGATTTTTCATTGATTGATTTTGTGAAATTGAGGAATGTTTTCTCTATCCCTATAATTGAAGCATTTTAATCAGGAACAGATGCTGTATCTTGTCAAATGCTCTTTCTGCATTAATTGAGAGGACCATGTGGTTCTTCTCTCTTCTCTTATTGATTTTTTCTATCACATTGATTGATTTGTGAATGAATCCTTGCATCCCATGGATAAATCCCACCTGGTCAGGATGGATAATCCTTTTAATGTACTGTTGGATCCTATTAGCTAGGATCTTGTTGAGACTCTTGGCATCCATATTCATCAGGGTTATTGGTCCAAAATTCTCCTTTTTGGTGTGGTCTTTGCCTGGTTTGGGGATCAAGGTAATGTTGGCCTCATAGAAAGAGTCTAGAAATTTTCCTTCTGTTTTTATTTTTTGAAACAGTTTCAAGAAAATAGGTATTATTTCTTTGAATGTTTGGTAGAATTCTCCAGGTAATCCATCAGGTCCTGGGCTTTTGTTTTTTGGGAGGTTTTGATCACTGCTTCAATCTCATTATTAGATATTGATCAATTCAGGTTGTCAATTTCTTTCTGATTCAGTTTTGGAAGTTTATAGGTTTTCAGGACAGCATCCATTTCATCTAGGCTGCTTAACTTATTGGCATATAACTGTTGATAATAATTTCTGGTGATTGTTTCTATTTCTATTTCATAATCTTATTAATGTTAGTCCTCTGTCTTTTCTTTTGGATTAGTTTGGCCAGTGGTTTATTGTTCTTGTTGATTCTTTCAAAAAACCAGCTTCTAGTTTTGTTGATGTGTTCTACTATAATTCTAGTTTCTATCTTATTGATCTCTGCTCTAGTCTTGATTATTTCCCTTCTTGTGCATGGGGTTAGCTTAATTTGTTGTTGATTTTCCAGTTCTTTAAGGTGTGAAGAGAGCTGGTGTATTCTGGATTTTTCAATTTTGGATAAAAGGACAGGACCCATCTATATATTGTCTAGAAGAGACCCATTTGGAACTTATGGATACATCCAGACTGAAAATGAAGGGATGGAGAAGAATTTTTCATGCCAATGGGCCTCAAAAGAAAGCTGGGATAGTGATTCTTACATCAGATAAATTATATTTTAGACTAAAGACTGTAGTCAGAGATGAAGAAGGACACTACATCATTCTTAAAGGGTCTATTCACCAAGAAGATCTAACAATTATAAACATTTAAGCCCCCAATATGGGAGAAGCCAACTACATAAGACAACTGTTAATCAAGATAAAGAGTCATATTGATATGAATACATTAATAGCAGGGGATCTTAACATGCCATTCTCAGTAAGAGGTCATCCAAGCAGAAAATCAATAAAGAAACAAGATCATTGACTGACACATTGGACCAGATGGACCTCATTGATATATACAGAACATTCCACCCTAAAACAACAGAATATTCATTCTTCTTGAGTGCATATGGAACTTTCTCCAGAATAGACCACATACTGAGTCACAATCCAGGGCTATACTGATACCAAAAGATTGATATTATTCCCTGCATATTCACAGACCACAATGCTTTGAAATTGGAACTCAACCAAAAGAAAAAGTTTGGGAGGTATTCAAATACTTGGAACCTAAAGACTACTCTGCTTAAGAATGTTTGGGTCAAGCAGGAAATCAAAGAATTTAATTCCTGGAAACCAAAGAGAATGAAGACACATCGCTCCAAAACCTATGGGGTATGGCAAAACAATCCTAAGGGGGAAATTTATAGCCATCCAACCCTCACTCAGTTCTGCTTTCAAATTTGGATTTCTGCATTGAGGCCCAGGCACAGAGCAGGCAGTGACTAAGGGGCTCTGAGTAGCTCTCCACCATGGTTTTCCTTTTAGACCAGTCTGTACCTACCAGCCAGAATTGTGATCTCTTCCTGTTAGTGTAGTTTTACCCAAAGAACAGTAACCCATCAGGAGGGTTCAGAACACACATATATCATACCTTCACTGATCACAGCCAACATCAATCATGCAGAGAGGCCCTTCTGTCTCGCAAGTAGCAGTGAGGTTTGGGGAGCTGGGTCAAAGGGCGTAACTCTGGAGCTGTGTGTAGCTTGAGGCTTCTATTGGCCAGACTGTTAGCACACACCTGAGCTCATGGTCCTAGCTGCTTTACCTGCCCCTGGACATATGGAGGCTAACAGTTTCAATATGAACAATAAGTGGCTTAATTTTCAAATCCAGTGAGGTATCATTTTGTCTGCTGGTACTATAACTTTAAAATAAATAGAGATGTCGTATTTCTTCCTTTTTGTATTTCAAATGCTTACTTATAAGTTGCCTCCTTTTATTTCCTAACCCAGGTAGCTACATATTACCAACTGACCAAGAACATAATAACTGCCTTCCAACCAACTTCTGTATTAATAAAACCAGAATCATAGTATCACACCCATGAGTTAATGTTTATTTAGATCCCACTTTGTAAATGATCCTGTTTTGAGCATCATTAGCTGTTTTGAGCAACCATTAGCTCCTTGCATACAACAAATCAACGACACAATATTTTTATTATTGCCATTTCATAGTTAGGAAACTGAGATAGACAATGTTAAATAGTCTTCCCAAGGTCACACAACTAATAACAAAGTTAGAATTCACACCCGGCCTGTCTGGCTACATTGCCCATACTCTTACCATTCCATTCGGACAGCTTTGTTAATGAGGAATAATGAAGAGAAGTGAAAGCACTTGGGAAATGCAGTATACTTTGTAAAATTGCTTTCTGACATGTAAAAACAAATGCCTGACAAAGCATTCCATGCTTGTGTGAGTGGATGTGTAGATACACCCACATAAATATGTGTATATGTGTATGTACATACCCACACATGTATATAAGGGGTGTGTGTGTGTGTGTGTGTGTGTGTGTGTGTGACTTGAGGAAAAGAACAATAAAGCCTAAAGATCTAACATTCATCTAAACTAGAGTCCTAGTATAATGAGGTAAAATATTACAGGATTATACCTATTTGAATATTCTGACATAATTAATGGGACTAGTTATTTTTTCAAAGTAACCTAAATTCACGTTGAAATAAATAATCTCATAAAAGGCTCTTTTTTTTTTAACCTTCCTAGTATTCAAGTCTTTTCTTCACATGCGTAGTTGGTGAACTGTTTATTCAGGTATCCCTGTACCAGTCCCCTCAAGCCCCTTCGCCAAGTTGAGGGAGGTGATTCAGTATCACCTCAACATCTGAAGCCTCTTGTCTGGCCCTGTGATCAGTCCAGCTTCTGGATACCCTTCCTCCAGAGAGTTCCTAAACGGACTACTCCACTGGTTTGCATCCCTAAGTGTACTTACCTAAGGTTCCTAATTCTTTTGGTACCCTGGTTCTCTTCCAAAATCCCAAGTTGCTTGAGGATTGAGAATTTTTCTTCCTTCTAAAGGCTGCAGCAGACATCACATAAATAAATGGTGTCAGCAAACTGTGGCCTTATTATTGATCTTCCACTTGCCTATTGTGACGCTTTAGGCAAGTCTCCTACTTGCTTTCAGCTGAGGCCTTCCTCTATAACACAGAAGGGCAAAACTAGAAGCTGGTGCCACTCTGTGGGGTTTTGTCTGGACCACAGAGCTAGTTACAGCAACACAGAGGAAGCACTAGGATGGCTGGTTGGAGTACATCCCAAGGACATACTATGTTCAGATGAATTGCATTTGGGTCCTGCCTCTCCTTGATAAGGGTTACTGTTCTTTGGATAAAACTACTCTAATGCTAAGAGAGCCAGACATTAGTTTGCTGCTGTAAGAACATGACAATGGCCCAGATGTTAGCAGTGGGGCTCTTGGGGGATCATCTGTCTGAAATCCCCCTGTAAGAGCCTAAGGTCAGGAAGGCAACTAGCAATTATTAAGTGCCTGGTACGATCTGGACACCATTCCAGGAGCTTTCAGTTGTGATATAATTTAAGCCTCACACCAATCACGTGTATTATGTACAACAAATACCCATACTATCCATATGGTGTGGGTAATAAAACCAAAGCTTATTTAGAAGTAGCCTTGTCGGGGTGCCTGGGTGGCTCAGTGGGTTAAAGCCTCTGCCTTCGGCTCGGGTCATGATCTCAGGGTCCTGGGATCGAGCCCCACATCGGGCTCTCTGCTCTGCAGGGAGCCTGCTTCCTCCTCTCTCTCTCTCTGCCTGCCTCTCTGCCTGCTTGTGATCTCTGTCTGTCAAATAAATAAATAAATAAATCTTAAAAAAGAAAAAAGAAAAAGAAGTAGCCTTGTCAAAGTCAGCCAATGAGCATTAAAACTGACACTCGAACTCAGGTTTACGTCACTGCAAACTTGTATTTGTTCATTTATTTTGCATTCTGTGTCTTCAGATTTAGCACAGTGGTGCCCACTGTAATTGTACTCATTCAGAACCAATAGTTCATAATCTTCACCACTACCTTTGGTTTTCCTAAACCTGGCTTAGCCTGTGGCACCCTTGCTTTGCTTTTATAAATAAAATAGCTTATCAGTCAAAGGAACAAAGAAGCTCATGTATATGGAGAAAAATTTTAAACAAAGGCAGGAAAGCTGGTGCCACAAAATTTCATTTTATTTCACCAAAGTACTTATTTCTGACTGTAATACTTCTAACTCTTTTACTTATGCTTTGAGCAAAAATGTTCACATTCCTTTTTCTTCATACACACTAAAATGCAATAGAATTAGGTTTAAAAGCAGTGTATTCTTCGAGGCAAAATAAATTACAAGCAAGTCTTGCAGATAGTTGCTAGGTAAATTGATTTCTGTATACAAAATGTTTTCTCCCTGATTTGTTGATAAAATTTTAATGTTATACATGTTAGAACTATTAAACACATCCTCCAAGCATGGAGCTTTTATTGGTGTCATGGTTTCCCCTTTTATCACTTGTTTTTTTAAGACTTTCACATTATGTTGAAAATTGGGCAGATCATGCTGATGTGAAATAGGATGCTAACTATTACCAAAGGGATCTCATTGCATTATCTTTACTTTCTGCTCTGAGCATTAGGTCAGAGCATGGAAAATAACCAGCCTGTTCTAGGTGTACTTTAAGGAAAACAGATGAATATGTCTTTGGAGCCTGTTAAAATTTGGATTTAATATCAAAACATGATGTTTTTGTGAATCTAGAGACTTACCAAAAAAAAAACAAAAAAAAACAAAAAAAGAATGCAGGAAAGGCTGCTTTAGCAGATGGGCTAAAATTATATTAAAATCTAAGTGATGGTCAAGTGAGGTCCTGCGGTCAGTGGTAGCATCTGTCGATCATGACTGAGCAGAAAGTAGGTGGCAGGGTTAAAGGCAGGTTCAAAGTAGGGCAACACAAACCACACAGATTATTTGCAGCTGTTAGTCATCTATTTAGATTTATTTCCTGCAATTCGTTTAAGAACATGGAGCCCTGGGTTATTTGTGGTGGTTGTGCCATACTCTGAACACAAAAGGTAGATGTGCTGGTATCAGGCCTTATGTGATCCCATTTTACTGATTTGGAATGATCTCCCTACTCTCTGGCACCTAAATCCTTGTCACTTTGACTGCCTGGATTGATATCTACCCCGGATGTAGCAAATGAGCACCCATCTCATTTGCTAGGCACTATTGCAGGGACATATCAAAAGGCTAAGAAAAATGCTAGAAGTAAGGAAGTCAGCTGAGAGTCCATGTTATTAAAGAAGGCTTCCAGAACACATATGACTTGAATTGCAGGGAGTCTGGGTTGGCATGAGGTTTTCCAAATTTCAGATTTTCTGTCACCTGAATGATTATTTATTTTCTATTAATAAAAAGAGTGCTGTTAACTTAAATCAATTTAAACAGGAAACTTCATATCTTTGAAATCAGTTTTTATGTATATTATATACTTCATATTTTTTCCTAAATTTAAGCTGTTAAAACAATAAGAACAAAGACAACAAAAATGAAACAATATTTCAAAATTGAATCTCTTACCTATTGTCTTCCTAAGGCTCTGAATCTAAAGTCTACTTCAATTTTGCTAAAAAGGTATATTAGCTCAGATATAGTGACCTCCTAAACCCCAAATGAGACTTGTCTTCACATAATCAGCAGCATTGAAAGAGAATTGAAAAGAGAATAAATCTCTCATTATGTGATTCAATGACATTTAATGCCTTACACACATACCGCTGGAATGAGTACATATCTTGTGCTGGCAGTCATGTTGTGTAGTATTAGTTTTTTACAAACTACACTATGAACATATTGAATAATTGGAAAGATGAAAAGGAGGAAGTTAAATTAAAAGAAAAACAAAACTGCAAGTTAACGTAGTGGGAGTCCTCCACCAAGGTGTTTCTGGAAGACCATTAAACCCTTCTAAGCTGGACTTGTTTCTTCCTTAAGCCTCTATTCACTAAAATCTACACTTAACTTAGAGAAGACTTGTTTCCCTCCGGATAATGTAGCTCATTTTGTGTAGAAACAATGTCTGACACTTCAGTTACCCACCTCAGCAACCAGAACAAATGACATAATGTCAACAAAGGAAATGCTATTTACCTGCAGTATATGTTGAGGAAGTAACATATATAACTAAAGAAAAATCATGGAGATAGCTATTGTTTGCCATTTAGTTATCACTCCATGGGTGAGAGTATCTGAATAAAGAGTGCATGGGTAGTACTGAATCCATAATTGAGTTGGCTTCCCCATCGCAGACATGATAAGGGTCTTCATCTACACTTGAAGAATTAGCACAAGAACTAATCTGAGTTCAGTTCTCAGGACTCTTCTCTGCTTATTCACTAGATGTGCTTGGAATATGTTGTATCTCTTCAGCAGTCTTTCCTGCCGTTGCATAGATAATAATATAATTACTGAATTTCTAAAATACTATGAAATTCATTGATGTGGAATTTTGGATAAAAGAACCAAGGTCATTCAACATTTGGAATGTACTAAATAAACCAAAGAGACTGGTGTACCTTAAAATGAGATAATTACTCTTACAGGACCACCTTTGAAGGACTAGATAAAGCTATATATATATTACATATTCTATATACTACTACATATTCCAATATAGATAATGGTTTTAGATATAATCATTCAAATGGAAATAGTTCATGCTTTGAACGACAGCAAAAAGGGAATAAACCATGAAAAGAAAATGAAAAGTATAACCTTAAGCCCAGTAAAACCCATACTGCTATTCTTTCCCTTCTATACATTCCTGTGAGGGATACTGATGGACAGCTGCCTTGCATGACTTTCTAGAAAATGTATTAGAAAGTGCTACTAAATATTAGAGAATAAGCTCATGAGTGCATATGTGCACATGTGTGTGTGTGTGCGCGCACACACACACACACACACACACACACTGACTTTGGCCTGAAAAAACTTTCATGGAGAACCTAGCAGTGAAAACCCTTCAGCAGTCTTTGCTCACCCCACCCCCGCAGCCATCCCATCTCTGCAGTCCATCCCTAATGCTATCTAGTGGAAAAGGAAAGGCAGCCTGCTTCCATTGTTCCTCTGTTTAAGTGAGATAAGATCCTCACTCTGTACATATTTTCCCTTTATCTCCACAGTCCTTGTGTCTCAGCTTGTTCTTTGAGTTTAATGACTTTTTTTCTTGCTTTGTTTTGCTTCTTCCTATCTCTTTGGGTTATGAGATCTTTACTGATTTCAGGAGTTGGTACTTTTTTTTCTTCTTTGAGTCTCTTCTTTGTTCATTGTTAACTGGCTGATTTAAAAAAAAAAAAAAGTGTCCAAAGCATATGGAAATTCTATTTCTCCTCCTTTGTTAGTTCAGCTTGCCTTTAGAGACTAACAACAATTGAAATTTATTTTCATAGACTGTTTTGGCCATTTAGTGATGCCCTTGCATTCATTCTCCTTCCCACCCAAACACTGCTTCTTTCAACAAAGATTTAAATTGGCGGGTCCTTTTTGTAAATAAAATAATTTTGAATTAATGTAATAGCATGTGATGTGTCTATAACTGCCTTACATCTTGTTTCTTCACCAGTGAGATATACATTCATCCCTCATCTTTGTCTATAGGTTGTAAGTGTTACAATTTCATATAAAGAGATGATTTTTTTGAATAAAGATGACTCACTTGTTTCAGAATTGGCACAGTTTTGTTTTGTTTTTTCATATCACAAGTTCATGACTGTAAGCCACCCTTAGATCTAAGGGTGGTGAACCAGAAGAATAACAATAAATGGAATGAAATATAAGAATAGCTTATAATTCCAAGATTAGAGGATAACCTAAGTGGGAAGCAGCCAGTGCATAAATTATCAAAACCAAAAGCCTTGCTTGGATAAGAATTTGAATGAAGAATCAACACTTAAACTTGATAATCTGATTAACCTGAATTCAGATGCAAAAAAACATATAGAAGACATACTTTATGCCCAGAAATGTGCCAAGGATATTAAGGAATAAAATATAATCAACATTTATTATCTTTGGCCCTAAAAGAACTTATGATCTAGCTGGAGAACCTAGATTTGAAAACATAAAGCCAGAAGACAATCTAATAGGAATATAATTAAGTGTGTAATGTGCATTGGAGGTTTTTATGTTCTGGAAGTCAGAGAGGACAGAGATTATCACATGTGTCAACACTGTCAGGAAAGGCACTGTGGAAAGCAAAGAAAGCATGCAGAACATGGTTATATGAAGGAGGCACTATGTGGATACTGCTGGCCCTGAAATTCCTTTCATAGGCATAATTGGTGGGGAAAAATAATGATTACGAATAAGATATAACACTGGACTTATACCCCCCTGTAGACGAAAATCAAGAAACCTAACCTTCATAAGCTATCTTATGATAAAACACTAAAATTATGATTAATGTGCCTGTTTTTAAAAAGGCTAAGTAAATATGATCAAATAAAAATCTATCATGTCCATTTTATCTATGCTACTATTAACAACAATATATTCCTACCTGATACAGACTGCTCCCTCCCTGAGGAATAGATGCAGTCAGTATAGTCACATGGAGACTACGGACTATTCATGTATAGTAGTCTTTAATGGCACCTGTGTTCCAGAGAATATGATATTAAGTATGTATATACTTCTAATATTGCCCCTTCCAACAAAATATCTTAATCTCCACTTCAGATTAAAAATATACAAATAAGTTTAGGATCTAATGATGGATCAAATGCTCTAGATGTTTTTATATATAAGTTTGGATTATAAACTAGAGGTTTTTATTTAAAAAAAGAAGAAGAAGAAGAAGAAGGAGAAGGAGGAAAGAAGAAAAAAGGAAGAAATAGAAGAAAAGAAGAGGAAGAAGAAGCTGCTAGAAATCATGGTTTTACCTTGGAGTTCCATATCCAGGATGGTGAAAGCATATGATAATGCCAAGAAAGCTTTGAGCAAAAGTTAATTGTGAATGAACTCTGCACTGGAGTTTTGTGAAGCCCTGTTCTTGGTATTCTATATTCTGTTTATGGTTGGTAGTACTCTTGAAATGCTCAAGTGACACAAGTCCAGCAGGGGTATTGACTATCACAATAGCCTAAAATGATAAGTGAAAACTGAGAACATGAAATTTGGCAAGACTATGTATAAAGAGTTAGAGGGTTCTTGGGATTAAAAATAGATGACTCAAAAGAATCACAAAGTTTAAAAAAAATCTACAATATCACCAATTAAAATGAATGTTTTGTTAATCGATGATCTCTGCGCCTCTGAAAATATCCAACCTTTGGATGATACTTAAAGAATTTTTGTGCTAAGAATTAGGAATTTGTGGGAAATCAGCGATGACTATCTACTGAAGCTGCTAACATCACCAGAGTTGCTTTGCATCTAGGTAAACTGAATCATTTCCAGGTCACCAGCCTACCCCACCCTGGGGCTGAAAGATGTGGAGCACTTTGGCATGGGAACTGGAATTACCAGAAACAATCATAAACTTGATAAGAAATTACCCCTGTGAACTTCCAATGACCTTCCTCTTGCATTTCATAGGACAACCATCCATAGTCGCCTTATTCCCATGGACATGCTTTACTCCTGTTGTGGTTGGGAACTTCAGTACTAAATTTCTTATTTATCTTCGGGTTTTTACAGAAGTAACCACATCCAAACCACCTACCCAAGTGATATTAGTAATGTCCTTTTACTTCCTGATTAAAGCGCAAAGTGCTTTAAACATTCAGCGTAAACACATTTGTTTATTTCTTTCTTAATTTGTGAGGCTACTTTGCTGGCAGAGACCAGAGTAGAGGAATCCAAGATGTATTGATTTCTTTCTTCATGACTATTTAATCGGTTAAAGTGTGCGCCACTTGCAAGTGCCAAGATGCTGGTTACATTTTAATAAATGTCCTCTTTGGTCGATCAATACTTCTCAGCCCAAAAATAAATAAATAAATAAAAGTGCTGTTCTCTCATAAGTTAATGGGGAGAAAATCTTTTTACTATCGTCAGTCATCATGACAAACAAGAATATGAAAAGTGTTAATGAAATGACCAACTGTCTATAAAATAAAAGACTTGCAAGACAGTCTCCTTTCTTCCCTTAATTTGATGAAACAAAATGGAAAATTACACTAGTGCCCATCCAGCGTGAAATGATGTTAACAAGCAGAAAACAAATGCTATAATGAAGGACTTCTAGGATGTACTATGTATAGTCTTACTTGTAAAGAGGGAATTACTGGGCAGAACTCTAGCCCTGAGCAACATCCCACCCCCTGCTGAGGAGAATCACAGCTACCATCACATCCCTCGGGAAGTAGAGCCATTCGGCACAATAGGACAAATTGATGTTCACAGCATAATAATTATCCATGTGCTGCAAACAATAGGCCACACAATTACCAACCAGGGCAATGCCCTACACAGGCAGAGTGAAGTTGCAAAATGAAGTGATTGTACAGATAATTGAGGCAATAGCCCCACAATAAAGGGATGTGCACAACTTGTTATTTATTGGGCTTTGTTTGGGAAGGAAGAGTTACAAATAACTGAATTTTCCAGAACACCAAAACTTACCATTTGAGCACAAAATGTTTCATTTTTAAAATGCATTCATTGTGAATGGATATCTTACATAAAATATATTACCAATTCCTTCGCCTTTTTAAGTAGGGTATATAAGTATGATTCTATTTTGGTAGTTCTCTTGATTAAACAAACATATCTTTTGCTAAGGAAAGATGACCCAGAAACTACTACCTGGGCTCTCCTCCACATTCATGTAACATTTCCCTGTATGCTGCATAAGGATAACATGAGGACACCTAGAAACACTTAAAGCCCTCCGTTGAAAGAGTCTAACAGGTTCCTATGTAAATACCACAAGTACAAGCTAGCATAACCCAATGGCATTCCTAAAATGAAAAGGGATACAGTTGAAGATGGTTTAAATAGTTTGATATCATGCTTGATGAACTTTTATTCTTTTCTTACTAGAGAGTGGAGGATAGTGGGAAGATTTGGGATTGAAGAAGCAGCCTAACGTAGCAGTCATGACACTGTTGTGAGCCCCCGATTGCCTGGGCTCAAACTTCATCTAGCACTTAATGACCAAGTGTTCCTGGAAATCTTACTTGAATCTTTCTAAAAGCTTGGATTCTGTCTACAAAATAGGAATGATTAAGATCCTTGCACTGTTGAGATTTTTAAATAAGATCATGCAAAAACATTTAGCCTTTCCATTGGCACTTATTAAGGGACCTATAAGTGTTAACAATTTAAGTAAGAAAAAGAGGAATAAATTTGATTAAATCGGAATCCAGAGCTGTGCATATAAATGACAAGCAGGAGAAAGACTATAAAAGGCAGTGGAATGATAATAAAAACTAAAGGAAGGAGCAAAGGAAGAGAGAATTCAGGAGACACCATGGCCTTGACCATGAAAAAAAAAATCACTATTTCAGTATTAATAAATATTGATTGAGCAATACCAGAGACAATACACAATGCCAGATACTATCAAATTACATAAGAGAGCTTATTTTGCACCAACATCTTTAAGATGGAATTTGTCATTATCGTTGCATACATAAGGAAACCAAAACTGAGAATAAAGGAAAATAAAGGAATACTGTAGGTAATACTGTAAGATTCTAACATATTTAAATATATTGTCTTTTGGCTCTAAATCCAATGTGCTTCTCACCTTATCTCAAAGTCTGTGTGTGTGTGTATATATATATATATATATATATATATATATATATTCTTTTTTTTTTTTCCTTCCTTTTCTCTCCTCTTTCTGATCCAGTTTCTCCTTCTCCTGTGTTTTCTGAGCACTCCCTGTGTGTGAAGCACTGGAATGAGAGGATAATTAAAATTAGGTCTCTACCCTTAGAAATTTTACAGTCTATTGGAGAACAAAAGCATGTGAAAATATGCATAAAATATAACAGATGACTTCTCTAACAGGGATATGAACGAAATGCCATTGTTTCTCACATCTACCTCTCTGCCTAAAATGCTTTCTCTTCCTTTCCAGGCTCCCTGATCATTATAACCATCTTTCAAATTTCAGGTCAAATTTATCCTCCTCTTCCATAATTCTACCCACACAGTGATCGCCTTCTTATTTAAATCCTTCCATGATTTATAGTCTACACTTAAAGAACCTGTTAGATATACAGTACCAGGATCCACCCCAGAGTTTAAGATTTAGTATCTGGGATGGGTCCTGGGAATTTGCACTTTAACAAGTTCTAGGTGATCCTGAGGCTACCAATCCAAGAAACATGCTCTGGGCACCACTGGCTCACTCCTACGGCGTGTGGCAAACATTTCCCCCTGGTCTTAGCTGATGTTCCCATTATATATGCCCAATTCCCTATGTAGTCATTTTGTTCCTTGAATCCAAGGAATATTTCTTTTTATTCTTTGTACTTTCCACAACTAGTAGCATGGTATAACAGTCAGTAGCATGTGTCTAGGAAATGTGTTCTACTGGACTGGTTGATTGGTAGACCGATTTACTGAGTGCGAGGTGGCTGTTTCTCTCCCGGCACCTTCCACCTCTCATGAAAACTCCACCCAGAGAAGCTATTTTATGTGAACTCAGGTTACTGTATGGAAATGGAGGTGAACATATGTAGATATTTGTATTATCATATCTATCAAATAAGATCTCTCAAATAATGATACTTACAAACTTTTCCTCATGCTTATTTGCAGGGTAATACATAGACAGTTGCCTTGGAAACACTCACTCTAAATATTCTAAATTTTCTATAATGGAAAATCTTGCCTTTGCCTTATCACTTACACAGCCTCCCTCATTTTTGTGTTTTGCTGAGAATACATAATGAGATCTGAATGCTGATAAATGTCATTTTTGAGGACATAATTATTGTATTCATCTATTATGCTTTTCATAAACCCATTTTTCTCAGTCAAGCTTCTGAAGGGCAATTAGCTAATAAAAAATAAATTTTTAACTAATGCTATTTATAGTTGTGTTTTAACTGACCTCTCTGTAGTGTCCATTTCTTTTTTACTAGTGCATTTAAAAATCATTTTTTATTAGTCCTTCCCTCTATAAATCAGAATTAAAGTTGACATTTTCACATTTGATTTTGGGAAACACAAGTAGAATTAGGCAACTTTTCAGTTGAACTGAACACAGACTCGCCTTAACAATTCTGAATATACCGATATTCAGAAGTTGCATTTTCTACTAGACTCAGCAGAGTCTCCATTAGTTATTGTTACTGTTTACTCAGTTTTGAGCTAAACTCTCCCAGAGTGCCAATTAGATCCTGAGAGCAAGTCCACACACCACAAGGTGAAGAACAAGTTTGACAATTATCCTATTAATTTGATCTATGTTTACATGTAGATGGTCAAACCAGATAATTCAGTACACATAACTCACCCAAAGGACTTATTATCTGGATTGGTTATCTACATAGATCAAATTAGACCCTAATAACTCCCAAGCCTCCACTTTACTTTATGTCCTATAGACATAACCAAAGGTGATTCTACCTGTTATAGCCCATGCATGGCAACCTATCTATCTGTGGAAAAGTGTATTGACTTTCACAGTTATCACATATTTACAAAAAAGTTCCTGAAATCTGAAGATGTCAAGAAAAAAAAAAAAGCTACTAATGGGTTATTATTACATTTATCTTCCTGAGATCTACTGGAATATACATTTTTTTTAGGTTTGTGTTGCCATGATCTTTCTTTTGCATAGCATGAACCCTAAGATTGGTTTAAATATCCATCTCAGTCAGGGGTCATCTGACCACTTATCCACAGATGCCTGTACTTGTCAATGACAAGTGTTTTACACTTGATCTTGTCTTAGCTATGGGAATCTGCTGGCAAGAATGTTAAATCAATCTAAGTACATCCGGTTGAAAGTAATTATTCAGGCGTCCCTTCTTTTACCATTGGCAGTGTCTGGCTACTGCACGCTTCAAAGACAACGAATATTCATGTGTGTATCAGCAGAGACTTTCTGAAGCATAGTAAGTATCCAATAAATGATTGAATAAATATGAATATTACAGATACTAAACATAAATATTGTAGGAAAAAAGAAATAACAATGAAGAGGAAGAAATATCATAGTAAGATCACTAATCACACCACCCTAAGGTAACTACTATTGATATTTGGGGCCATTCTTCTAGAAAAGGTTTAGTATATACTTTATGTACTTTCACCAGTATATTCTTTAGTATATACTTTATGTATTTGGAAGAGCTTTGTAAACCTTTTTTACGAGTCAGTATATCACTCTTTTCCATACAAATAAATGTACTTCTGTCACTGTGAAATACCTGGTTTGCACTGTTGTTAATATGTCATCTTATCAATGCCATGCTCCCCGCCCTTGTGTAGGTGCATACCTCTTTCCATTGTGGCTGTGACACCCTTATATGGAGCTTCCTCCACTGCTCTTCCCTCTTGGACTTTAACCCTTTTGCCAGGCTGCCTCACAATGAGACCTTCTTGGACCCCAACAGCAGGGATTCTCTCATCATACTTAGGCTCTGACAGCCATTCTGGGATATTTTTATGTATGGGTGTCCTTCCCACTCTGCTCAAGCTCTGGTACACTCACCTGGCCACCATCCCATGTGCACAACCTTCTCTCTTGCATGGGGCTCTCAATCCTCATACTGGACTCCCCTTCTTTATGGAAGCACTGCTCGCTCTATTTGAGTTCTTACATTTCCTCAGAGGCATTAGCGGCTCTTCTCAGCCCCTACATTATGGCTTACCCTGTTCAGTCCCACCTAATAGACTTAGGACTGAGTTGTTTAGGAGGAGAAGAGAAGGGGAAGTGAGGGGAAGGAATGGGTGACAAAGAAGAAAAGACCTCTTTTTATAAAAAATAAATAAATAAATTAGTAAGAATCTGGCACTCTACGACGTGTTTTGCCATATTATCTCATTCAAATCAAGACATGCTCCTCCAGAACGTGTACCACAATTATTGTTACCAATCACTGTTAATTTTATTATTATCAATTATGTAACTGATCTTATAGACATTGAAAAGAACTTTTCTACTATCAGAGTATAAGTCATAAAGATAGAATTTGAATATCCACTTGTCTAATGCCAAACTGTGTTCTTAACTATAAGGTAGAATGCTTCTCCTTCTGTAGTTTTAACCCTTGGTTTCTACATGGCTGATTTAAAAGAAAAATTACATCAATTTTTCCATTTTAAATGTGTAATATTGCTAAATTAATGCAAGTTAACAATTCTCCTTTACTTTTATCACGCTATAATAATCTCATTTAATTATTTTCCTTTTTATTTTTATTGACTTACCTTGTCTCTTAATTTATCTTATTTACTTTTTATTTTTATTTTGCCACTTAATCTTATTTATTTTATGCCCTTTTCTCTTTCTTTCTATTTTATCTTTTTGGTATATTTTCATAAGCACTGCTTCCTATTCTTAATACATTTTCACCATGTTTCTAGTAGTGGAAAACAAGACAAACAAAAAATCACCCAGAAAGAGAGGGACTGTGAGGGTATAACAAGACCTTGCAAGAAGGTCTCCTCTTGGCCAGCTCCTCCCACTGTTCACCAGAGTGCCCCTTTTCTCTTCATATGTAAGCTACATTATTGATTCGAAGCCAGTTAAAAAAAAAAAACAGATCCTATAATCATTATATCCATCTTCAAAATGAGAAGGATGAAACCTTTTGTTTATTTGTTTATTTAGCATGGGAACTCACTTTCAAAGCAAATCCTCTATATAGATCGAGCATGGAACCTAGAAAACAACCTTAAGCTTACTAGGTTAAGTTGTAGTTAGGGGGATGGGTGGGAAGTCTAGAGACCTACCTATTCTAGGCCTCTGCCTTGGTCTCCTCCCTAGTAGACTCTGTTAAAGTTCTTTATTAATCCTAAAATCTTCTCTTTATCCATTTAGAAAAACTAGTGTTAGCATTCAGTGGTTCTCAAACATGAACATGCATCAGAAAAAAAACTAGAGAGCTTGTTGAAGCACAAATTCCTTGACACCCCCTCCACCAGAGATACTGTGCTTCACACAAGTTCCCAGATGCTTCTGATGCTGTGCTCCAAGGACCACACTCTGAGTAACACTGGGTTAGACTATTACCTAGAACATTTATAGCCACAAAATATTATGCTCTATCTCCAGATTCTCTCCACTCTCCAAGTTCAATCACAAAAATATTTATTCTCAACTTGTCCTTCTTACCTTTGTTGTTAAAGCATTTTTGCCTGGGCCTTCTGTTACGCAGGTGGAAGAATAAAATGGCCTAATTTCCACACCCAGAGATTAAAGAGAAAATGGTGACTTGATTCCATATTTGATTTTACTGTCCTCTCACAATTTTTCTTCTACACTTTGTATAGCTAAGAGAAGAATCAAAATACATATGAACCACTAACGTTCCTGCTACTCCTTATGGGTCCAAGAAGACCAAATTTTTAAAATAAATAGAGCTTATGCTAGTTTTTAAAATAATAGTTTGTATATATTGCATATTATTTCCCTATAGAACTATATAGTAGCCTCTACAATGGAAAGACAGTCCAAGGTGTATATTCTTATAAGTTCTTCTGAACATCTGAAGTATCTGCTAGACAATGTCCATCATCCCACTGAAAGGAAGTACAGTAAGAAGTTCTTTTGTCCATTTCCAAATCTTGAACACTCTTTTTTTTTTTTAATTTCCTTTTGTTGCAGTGTCTTTGTCTTTCATTAAAGACTGCTATACCCATATAACTTTATGTGGACTCTACAAAGGAAAAAGGGGGGGGCTAGTTGTCACACAGGGAAATGAGGCCTGCTGCACCTCATTGCCACTCACCAAAGGACCTTCCTTAACACAGGAGGAGCAGATAGAGCAGCTAACACCAGACTTCATGAGTTCTAGCAACTCAATGACTGTCAGCAACTAGGTCACTGGTGATTGGAAAGAATAGCCCAGTGAGTGCTCCCTGGGAAGGAAATTACCTTTTTATAGAGGACGACACTTTCACCAAGAGAAATGGATGACTAATGACTGGATTTCAGGTGGGGATATATGTTGGTGTTGGAGAGGTTTTAGAGTGGGGGACCTGAATCAGAAGGAAAAAGCATAAGGATACTAAAGTAAAACCAACTACTGAGACATTTAATCCTGTTTGGCTTAGATGTCCACATACCTAACTGAAGAACCTGAGGGATTATGCGAGTCCAGTGCCATGCTGCTGGATTCCAGTCCCGACTGAATGGGAGTTGTTATGAAAACCTGCCTGATTTCACACCTACCTGCTAAAAGATGTTATCACCCTGCCAGCTCTCTGAAGGAGATAGGCCGTTCTGGGAGAAGAAGAGCAGGCTGACAGCCCTGAAATGTGCCCTGGGTTTTGCAGCTGGAAAAGACATAGATCAGAGTGGTGATTTAAGAAAATCCTGTCCCACGTGGATTCTGATAAATATGCAAGCACTAAGACATTAAGCCACCTTTGTCAGCAATCTTAGATCCTATTTTTTTTTTCTTTCCTGCTAAGTTCTTTTATTAGCCACAATGATAATGATGCTAATAATAATCTACTTATTCCAGTCTCTGGAATGATTCTTAATAATTTATGATCTCCATTTTTGTCTAAAATTCAGCACAATTCAGCCTAAAAAAAGAAAAAAATGAAGTTACACACAGAAAATGAATTATGCACCAAATTGTAAATATTCCATTTCTTTTGCTGATCTGAAACTCCCCAAAGAAATATGAACACTTGATTTAAAATTCAGCTGCAGTGACATTTCCTGGCTGGAAAGAATACTTGCACAAATTCACAAGTATTTGCAAAAGATAACTTTTTTGGTGGATACTAGTACATTCTAATGTGTTTTTAAAAACTATCCTATGCTTATATTCCCAAAAATGAATAAAATATTTCTTTGTGGAAGCTTGTTCAGTGAATAGACTTTTGCAGTGTTTCAGCCAGAGGGACTTTGCATTGCTAGGGATAACTTCGTGATGGTAAAGAGGTGTGTGACAGCAGCTTCCTGCCTGGCAAGAGGTGTATAAATGCCTACTATTGCACTGCAGACTTAACTGGTAGGCATCTTGGCCAACTGATATGTCACAACCAAAAACTACGAGCCCACTAAAGTCTCAAGGGAGATGGGAAGCTGACGTGTTGTGTTTTCACCACAGTTTCTAAACATGAAGAGCAAGTAACTTAAGCTCAGAAAAATCTCTTTTCTTCTTGTGACTCTTTTGTTTCTTTATCTTTGTTTATCTTTTTGTTTTCTTTAAAACATTGCTCAACTAGGACAGGATTACCTTCCATTCTTGATCTGCTATGGTAAATGATTTCTGATGAATCAAATATACCAACTGTCGAAGTACTTTAGTCACATAGAAGAATAAGCAGAAAATGCAGCTGAGCCAACATCCTTCTTTATTTTGATGATTTTGAGAACACACAGACATAAAACACATTATTGCACCTGAAGTATCTTGACACTGTAGTGAATAGTTGACACAATTTTTTTTCCATATTAGTAATAACTGGTCTATCACTAGTACTAGCTCCCATTGATATTAGTTGATTTAACAGTCATTTAACACATACATAGTGACTATATATTTCACAGCTTTTCATTTACTTTAATCGCAAAACCCTGGGAAATGGCATGGCAGGGATAGTTTACCCTATTTTTTCTATGGATAAACTAAGGATTATGGAGTTTATAAATTAGAATTCTAGTTCCTGCTTCCTGCCATTAATCAGATTAGCTGTCACTCAAGAGGAAGTCTATGGATTTGGGGGGCCAGAATCACCAAGGGCTTAGCAGAGTCTAAAACTCCAACACTACCAAATGAGAGTATGTGGGATCAGCACCTAAATGTACATCAAACAAGCACCTCAAAATGGCCTGTTTCTAGGAACTTCTTCCCTAGCTAAATCTAGGATTTGTTTGTTTGTGTCATCAATATTACCTCGTATATCCATAAATGTTCTTTTCATCTGGAACAGTGGCAACAGAAGCAGAGGCCTGGTTAGACAGCTCAGATTAAAGGAAAAGATGATGATAATCCATGGGAAAGAGAAGAACTCTGTATCTGAAAGAAATGGCAAGTCAGACAGGAATAATAGACTGTAGCAACAAGTTCACTGGGTGAGAAATGCAGCCGTGCACACCCCCAGAGGTCTCGAGTTTCCCTGAGCTTTGGAAAACACTATTACCTCTCCAAAGAATTTCAAATTGGGCAAAAGCTACTGGAATGAAAGTGGGTAGATACTTTATTTTATTTTATTTTATTTTACTTAAAAAATTTGTTTCCATGAGACAGGTCTACATAAAAATGTTAAGCGATAAGATTTGTTTTTTCGTATTCTTCCGCTTTCCCTTCAAAACCCTTCTCTGTTTGATAGCTGCATACTCCAGTCCCACACACTTTGCCATTACTCTGACAGCCGTGAAGAGCCCAAATGATAGAATCTCTAATGGTGAAGTGTGAACCTGGTGATTGCCATTGAAGGATTAAATATCACCTTTCAGGTGGAGGTATCACTCACTCCCTCCCTCCCACACCACCCAACACAGATGTTGCCTCCCCATCTGCTGGGAAGATATATCCAGATCCTTAGATTTGTGGCCAAACCAATCCTGCCTATATCCCAGCTCAGTTCAACTTAGATCACTCTCTGTTTCACTGCAGTTCATCTGTAGGGCCTGGCTGAGGGAGGATTGGAAAAAATCTCATCACTGGTCCTTGCTTTCTGTATATGTCCCTCAGGAGCTGCCAAGTCAAACTTTTCAGCTAGGTTACATTCTCCCACAGTGAGGCAGCAAGTTTCAAGGAACCTACAGAGCTAATCAATTTTGGCAGAGGGAAAAAGAAAATCAATCCCACTATTTTTTTGTTTTTGTCATTGTTTATAAAAGAATAACTAGTAATTGACCTTTTTCACTTTTTCTATAGTTTCGTTGTCCTTAAAGAAATAGCATTGCCAAGAAACAAAAAGTGATCAATCAAAATAAAATTCTCATGCAGGTTTCCATTCTCTCTTCCTATTAATATTTTACATACGATGTCATTGTTAGATAACACAAAGCATTTATCACATGCTAAAATGATATGCAACAGACTCCTACACACACACACATACACACACATACAATTTCCAATGAAATGCTGGCATTATTGCAATTGACAAAGTAGCCAAACCCATATTGCAGTATTACTAAAAGCAATAAAGCCTTTGCTTTTCCCCATGAGGTATATCTAACAACAGTTCTCTCCCTCTGTCTCCCGTTCTTCCAACCACCCTCCCTTTTCAGTCTCCTGGCTTATCAATATATCAAAAAGCAAATGTGATGACTCCTCCATATATCTGCTTTTCAGATTTCATTCACCTCTGACCTATAATGTTCCAATTTAGCTCAAGTACTTTTATTTATGCTATTCCTTAGGCCTATACATTTTGATCAAAGAAACGACACTCGCTGTTCAGTGCCTTCAGAGAGCACTTTGCAGGTACCATCCGTTCAGAAAAAGCAGTCACCCAATACATGAGATTGTGACAAGGTATAATGTAATGGTAGTTATGCGAACCTCCAATAAACCAGTGCTACTTCACAGATTACTTGGAGAGAAAGTCTCTTAGCGTGCTTGAAGAAGTATGAAATGAATTTCATTTCCTTCTCATTTGCCTTGCTTCTGAAAGGTTTCATGCAAGATATGTGACCAACTATTATAGTACTAATCCATCCATGACAGAGCTCAATTTTCTCTGAGAATTTACTTCTGAATGGGCTTCCGAAATACTTGAAAGCTCAAAATTAAAGTACACTGAACAGAGCAGCCACTGAGCTGTGGACAACTGTCAGTCAAGAAAATCAGTCGGAACAAAATGTAAATTAGATTTTATTTTATTTTATTTTTTTTAAAGTGATCTATAATGATGAGGTGGTAAAGTTTTATAGCCCATTTCCAAACAAGAACAATAAGGAGGGAAGTGGCAAGAACTGTTGTTGTGAGCTTTTCTCATTACTGCAAATGAAAATGGGAGCTTGTGTTACGGAAACTCTAGAAGTGATGTGCAACACTGCGGCTTGTTGCACGCACTCTTTGTTCTGGTGGCTGAGAAAGTGCAATGACGGGAACTGTCTGCCAGTCACTTGAGATACCAGGAGTGCGTTCCAGTGCTTGGTGCGAGAGGTGGTCAGAGATGTCGTCCCTGGCGTTACCTGTGTCAAGGATGGTTTTGATCTATTGAAAGGCAGGGTTTTTAAAATCCAATACTGTTTGACTCCAAAAAGTTAGAAGGTTAGGGATCCACTGGACAGAAATGGAAAACGTGATTGGCAGAATTTCCAATCATTCTGATATGTGAAGGTAGGTTTCCCTAGATGCTGGGATCAAAAGCTTTTGTTTGGTGCCTACCCTGCTCAGTGTATAGAGGAATACAAGAACAAGTAAAGCTTCTTTATTGATCTGAAAAGCTAATATTTCTAGGAGGGGAAGAGGAGGAAAAGTGCTTCCAGAAAGTTCCCAATTTATAATCTAAGCAACAAATTCAGTGTCAAGCAGTTCCTAAAAATGAAATGCGCAGTTTTGCTGAAATAACAAGAGAATAGTTGACCAGACCTATGTAAACAATAAACTCATGCTATTCTAGTTGAATTAGATACTTCCAGAGTATTTCTATTTCTTTTTGAGAAGTCTGGGTACATTTTAAGGGGGCATTGACAACTAGGGGCAATCAGGCATGTGAGTGCCTGATAGTGCCTTTGCAGAAGGTATCACTCCCAGCCTTACAAGAAAAGATAATCCTAGAGGGAGTTACAGCATTAAAATACAAATAGAATATTGCTGGGTGTGATGACTCCAAACAGGAGAATAAAACAAGGGTGGAGTATAAGGTTTTCAGAGAAAAGGCTACTAGCAAACTTCATTCTACCACTTCCTGGTACTAGCTGGACTTCCTGGTGTATGTTTGGTTTGCTTTGGTTGTTTAAATAAATAGAAGAATTTAGTTTTTCTCAGGCTGGAAATCAACTTTGAAATAGTAATACAATCAAATCAACCTGATAAAGGGTAGAAGGTGATTATTCAAAGTTTCACAAATCTCTGTCAGTTTCATCTTCCAGGATTTGTGTACTAGAGGAATATTTACAACAAGTTAATGCATTTCAAGGCCCTCCTTTTTCCCCTCCTCTTTGGCTGAATAAGGAGTAAGCCACCATGCCACAAAACCACATGTTCTGGTCCCAGTTCATGATGACATTTAAGGACACTTGATTTAAAAAACCCATTCAATCTGAGGCTCAGAATAATGGAAAATTGGCAGATTGTCTTTTTTTTGTTTTTTCCTTTAAGGCCAAATTTAACAGGTTTAAAGCATCCTTATAATATTAGCTATTGAAAATAAGCTTGGGTTTTATATTATATTTGAGTACAATAATTAAAAGAAAGTTATTTAAACCAGTTTTAATAACATAGAAACTTAAAAAGGTCATTGCAGTAAAAGAATCATTTAGGCATTTTTATAAGCATGGGGTGTAAAATAGAGCCTGTCATAGAAGGCCTCATGTACCAAGTTAAAATAAAATCTGATGTGTTTCTTCAGAAAAATGTTTAAAATAAAAATGGGTGATGGGGCGCCTGTGTGGCTCAGTGGGTTAAAGCCTCTGATCCTGGGGTCCTGGGGTCGAGCCCCGCCTTGAGCTCTCTGCTCAGCAGGGAGCCGGCTTCCCCCTCTCTCTGCCTACCTCTCTGCATACTTGTGATCTCTGTCAAATAAATTTAAAAAAAAAAGAAATCTTTAAAAATGGGTGAGAGAGGGCTGGAAGAGGAGAGGATGAAGGGTAATGCCTCCAGAAGGTTCTCAGGTTATAAGAGGAACTGCAATATACAAATTCGGTATCACATAGTTGCTGCAAAGCAATATTGTCTGAAGCTGAACAGAGATTTAGTGAACAGATCTATGGAGACAATAGTCCCAAGTCATTACAGTCCAGTCAGACAACTTCTAGAGAGCTTGTTTTTTGTTTTTTGGGTTTTTTTTTTTCCCCTCTTCTTTATTTTTCTGGTGCAACCTTTTACGTGGCATTGACAACGAAGGAGCAACAGTATGGCAGAAGCATGATCCTGATCCTGTTTGAAACATTGTTGAAAGATTTGGTCAGTTTGACCTGCAGCAGAGAAGACTAGGAGGAGAAGAGCATGGTAGAGGGACTCATCAGACCCATCACATAAAAGACTCTTTATTTACCTTTCTTAACATGGGTTTTGAAATAACTTAAGGGAGCAATAAAGAGATAAAAGCCTTTTTCTGTCTATGTCCTAGCATCATAACTGGGATAAAGAGCTGATACTGTTATGAGGTGGTGAATGGTAGAGGGATTAAGGGCATGGGCTCTAGCTCTGGGCTGCCCAGGTTTAATTCCCAGCTTGACCTGTAAGTTCTGTGTAACTCTGGACACATTAATACATCTCTCTGGGCTCTTTTTTTCGCAAGAAAGGTATAAACGCAATAGTAACAGCCTGAAGTATTACCCTGAGCATTAAATGGGCTTCTAACTGTAAAGTACTTAGAGAAGTTCTTGGCCTTGAAAGGGTGTGTTGAGAGATTTGAGCCACCATCATGGTAACCATGTGAAGAGATGGCCTGGCAGGGAGAGCTGTCGCAAAATGAAAGGGTATACCTGGACACCCATTATGATGGCTAAGCAGGGTGATTGGTTTAAGGTTCCTACCAACTTCAGTAATTTAATTAAACATTTCTTTAACATAAAGAAGAATTCTTGGAGGTATTTAAAAATAGTTGTTTCTGTAGGAATAGTCCAGTCTTGACCAGGTTCTAGGAAAAAAGCTAACATAAAGCCTTCCAGAGTGTATTTCTTCCTCTTCCCATTATTATTATAGTCCTAAGAACCCCAGAGCTGTAGGAAGTAATATGGAAGTTGGGCTGAAGATTATCTCTCAGTCATATGGTAAAGTAGCTGGATTGCCTTCTTAGTTCTCTTTGCTCACAACCTGTACTACACCTTCCCCAACCAATCTGTCTGTGTGTTTCCTTCTCCCCACTCATTGACAGAACTGAGAGGGTGTGAAAGTCATAAACGAAGGCACACTGGAAGATGGAAGGATCTTGGGTCATGAATCACAGCAAAGAAGGCCTCCTACCAAAGACCTGAATTCTTAGAAGAGCAAGAAATTAACATGTACTGTATTAAACTCCTGAGGCTTGGTGCTAAACAAAACTTTGATATCATCTACCCTCACAGAATAGGGAAAGAAATACCATACCTATTTTAGTGATGGATGAAGATACTGAGACTTAGAAGATCCCAGACTTCCTTAGTCCATCCCATTCTCTTCTTAATGTGGTAGGTGTCTTCAAATGCTGCAACCAAATAGTAACAGCAGATAATAAATTAGGCTGACACTATATAAAGCATTGCTCTTGTATTTCTGTGCATGAGTCACAGCCTTCCTATCTTTAAGTGCCCCTAGAAGATGAGCATTATAATTACACCCATTTAACAAGTGAGGAAATTGAAACATAAAGATGTAAAATAATTTTCCCATGGCCAACACTTACATAGGAGATGGTGCCAGGATTAGAACTCAGATAGCATGATTCATACTCTGAATGACTAACCAGCATACCCAGCATACACCACAGCCTCCAGACAACAGGGGATTTCACTTCATTATGTGACTTAATGCCCTATGGGAAGCTGATCAACATTGACAAAGGGCAGAAGTAAGAATTATATACAACCTGTGTTATGTGACTCTTGCTTTTGATTTTGCTTGATATTCAGTGTTTCTAGTAGGAATCAAAATCATTCAGAGACTTTGCTAGAGATCTGTTCATTTGCCATGAGCAGAGGACCATTTTGCTCGTGAATGCAGAAGTCTCGATGGCTGACATGGAGTAACTGACTTACCTGCTGGTTTGGGGTCCTGGCAAAAAGAGCTGAATTACCATGTTGTTAGTCCCATTACAGGTATGATCCTTGAGCAACAATGATTGAGCGCTACTCTGTGTTTGTTTGTTTCCTAGGTAATGAAAGATAGTGGACCAAATATAAGCTCTCTTCACATCTAGTCAAAAGGGCTGATGCCAGCAGTACAAATCTTTGAAACCAGAAAAAAAAAAAAAAAAGAGAGACAGAAAAGAACTAATAGATTCCGTTGGATTCCTTTTTCCTGCGTTCTCCTGAACATCACTGTAGCTAATGGACTTTGACATTATTTTGTGTCTCCAAGACTATTTTTCTTTCTTCCTTTTGGGCTTCCCTTTCGTCCTCTTCTCTTTCCTTCTCTGCCACTTCCTCTTCTTTTTCCTTCTCTTATTATTATTATACTTCATTCTTCATTTAGAACTGCACTGTATTAGGTACAAAAATAATAAGAAATCAGAAGTTCCTTCTAGAATAAACATCACCATCTGTATTACTGTGAAAGTCCTTTAAAATACCTTAGCCTCAGTTCCCTTGGTGATAATTAGATAAAATATGTTTAAATCAGTCCTCTTTACTTCCATGGATATCATTAATAATAATAATAATTTTAAAAGATATTGAATTCATATACAGTTTAGTTGTAGCAAAAAGAAAAAAAAATACCAGTAGTTACTATTTTTGTCAAGCTAATCACTGTACCTGAATACAAAATCACTTTCTTTATTCCTTTGGTATGCTCACTGGTCCATTTGGAATGGTTATTTCATACATATAATCTCCAATTCTTATAATTCAACTATTCTCTCTCTTTTTTTTTTTTTTTTTTTTATCATTAGACCTTAACAGGTCAACTAAAAGGCATAGCCATCTTATCTCTGAACTCCCAACACACATTCATACTGACCATTTGGCAGTGCATGGCACATATAATATTCTGTTTTAAATTGTTATTAAAAATTTGAAATGCATTTAACTTTTTGTGAGTATTAATTTTTATTAATTTTTTTGTATAATCTTCAAAGAAAGGATATTTTTTATATTCACAATAGTATCTTGCACAGGGCTTTGAACATAGTAACTGCCCAAAAACTGTCTAGATATTAATAATGGACAAATTACCCAATATTGACAATCCCATACCTCAGCAAAGCTGTAGTCAGTTAATGTTTATGGTCTCTGTAAGGAATCTTCGGTGTTTTGTAAGGATTTTGCTCCTAACTAGAAATGTTCTGAAAGACTAACAAGTGAGTTAAGTTATAATCCTACAGATTCTCATTATGCTTTTCATGTTTATATGGAACTTCCTAGAACTCCTTAGTATTTCCAGAAGTATCCAGTTATTTCATACTCCTTGATGGAGATGAGGGAGGACTAAAGAGATGAGGCATACCAAAAGCTTCTGGCACTGAGATTTACCATCAATTGGCTGGCGCCCACCTAATTATGATTTGGCCATGTCTTGCCTTCTCATTTATTCCCTGTGATTATGGCAGGGTAGAACAACAAAGAATTCTGTATTGTCAGCCACAGGAAGGAAAAGTGGAACATAAATATTTTTCATCTGCCAAGTAAGTATTTTTATTCCATGGGCATAGTGTTTTTTGTATTTAAAATGACAGATCCTGTCACAAAGGGTCTTAATATTATATTGAAAAGATATCTGTATTACAGCAGAGGTTAAAAAACTCATTTATTTATAAGACTCTCAGGTCCTGGAGAGGTCTTCTGCCTCTTTCTCCCTGCAGACAGTTAATATCATTGAAAATAAAAAGCTGTTATATTATATGACAAGGCACAGTGGTAATAAAAACAAACACAGGCTGACTGGTGCCAGAAATGTGCTCCAATGCTCTTAAACTGTTGGCTCTAATTGGAAAAAAGTAGGTGCTGGGGTTTTTTGTTTTTGTTTTGTTTTGTTTCCATTTGTTTGTTTGTTTGTTTTTCTAGTTATTTTTGCATACAGAACCCAATGCATTAAAAGTTACACAAATAAGTTACACAAAATAAAGTGGCTTTATTTCATGAGGTTTTGGGGTTAAGAGAAAGTAAAACCACTGAAAGGAGTAGAGGAAGGATGGGAACTGATCATGGAGCGGGCTAGAGGCACAGCATGTCTGACCCAAGCTACAGCGAAGCTTGCAGCTTGAACAAGGCAAGGGATCGCAAACCAAAAGAGCCTCTCAAAGGAGGAGGGATGTTGTGCACTCCCCAGAAACCAGCGCGGGCTTTCGTTGTCTTCCTCCCGGAAGCTCTGGAGCTTAGCTGGAAGAATGAAGACACGGACATGTTGCCTCCTGAACATGCAGTCGGTAGGATACAGATTTTCTCCTCACACCGAACACCTTCTAGGCTTCCTCCACAGGGTTCTACTGAACTATGTCTGAGCACCAGCTCACCAGATGAGGCCAAAGGCCGCTCGCACTGCTGAAGTAAGGGCAAGGGAGTGGCTGGGCCACACCAGGCACACAGGACACCAACCAACTGCAGACTGGCGGGTTATCGTTGAGAGCTGCTGGACACACGTTAGCAAACCTGTCCAGAAGAAAAGAAACGCAAAGCTGGAGTGCCCTTCAGTGAGAAACCAGTCGTCGTGCACTGGAGCTTACAAACTGAAAGGACTAAAAATTCCATTTAACTTTTCTTCTCTAAGCCAAGGTTCATCACAGGTGATGAAGAAACAGCTGGAGGGGTGGTGATAATTTCATTTTTTAATTTGTCTTCTCTGCTCTAGGCATTCTTCAACTCAAAGCGATGCTTTTAGCTTCTTTCATTCTGCCTGTTTGTGTGTGAAGGAAAACCAAATTAGATCAAGGACTTTATCAGTCAAGGCCACGGTCCACCTTGGATCAGTTCATTAAGCAAGGATTTACCTGGTACTGCTGTGGAGATAGCATTACATAAGGAGTTACAGAGAATCCACTGTTCCCCCCCTAAAGCACCTACCTTCAAGGAGGAAGGAAAGTCGTGCAGAGAAAGGTCTCCAAAGCAATGTCAGGGACTGAGGTGGAAAACATTACAAAAGTTTGTAGGAGGGAGACATATAGTAATTTTACTTAAAATACATTTTTTTTTATTTTATTTGAAAACATTGCAGGATGTATCTATCTCATCTGAAGGGCAGACCTAGTTTATAAATTTATGTGAGTGTAAGTGCAAAGCATTTTTTTTTCTAATTCTAAAGAGAAATTGTGATTTAAACAAATTTGCTCATTTGTAGAAAATCCGTGGCTGGGGGACAATGCTTATTACTCTGATCATTCTGAAATATGTTCTTCAAACTGTGGTAGCACCACCTCAAAATGCAGTGCTAGCCCTCTGCTCTCTGCCACGAAATGCTACAGTGAAAGTCAGCCGTCTGCACCTGGGGAAAGGGTCCTCACAAGATCCCAGCCCTGTCAGCACTCTGATCTTGGACTTTTAGCCGCCAGAAGTATGAGAAATCAATTTGCATTATTGATAAGACACCCCCACCCCCCAAATGCGGTGTTAAAAAAATTGTTGTGGGAAAGAAAATTAAGTGTTTATCTTCAGAGATCTGGAATGATGGGCCATGCAAGGTTAGGCCTTATGCCGTTTACAGCTCACTAGGTCCCATCATGGAAGGGGGAGATGGAACTGATTCGGGACTTGTGGTTTAGACTATGATAAATCTGTTTCTAAAAGTATCCCTTCCCTAGTCTTCGTGGCCACAGGAGAGATCCCTTGAGCTCCTGTATGTACATTTACGCATCAATTAGACTCTGAATTCCTGGCAAAAAGTAGTGATAAACCAGCATATGGCTGGCATAAAGTAGCCCATGAAACTGTGGAATAAACCTTCTCTGTTCTCTTTTCTTGAAATGAATAAGAAAGACGTAATCTTAACAAAACTAGTTCTCTTCTTCCCCTATAGTTGAATACTCTTGCAGATGTTAATTTTTTACATATTTGGGTATAGCTAGGCATTGACATTAGCCTCTGAACTACATGGCTGAAATCAGTGTCTAAATGGAGGTTTACTGGCAAGAATTCTAGTTTCCTGTTCAGCTCACATGAATTTCTTCCTTGAGTAACCTTCCATAATGTTTGTGATATGCTATGAACCACATATTTTGCTGCTTTTAAATTTTTGCCTTTCCTGACTTGTAATGTTTACTATGTCTGAAAACGTACCTGCTCAATCTGGAGCAGTGGCAGAGATTTCTTTATTTATATCTTTATTGTCTCCATTTTGGGAATAAGCCCAAAACAGGTGCTTGACATGCCCTTAGAAGGAGAAAAGATTCAGTCTTGTTGGGGGGGGAGGTGGTTCAATGGTGGTATGTATATGGTATGAGACTATCAGGACGTGACTTTATGCACAATGGGGTGAACCATCAGTATACTACAACAAGCTTTTGTGGTGTGCCTATGATGTAGAAGGCATTGTGCCAGCTGCTATGTCAGGGGCCATGAAGAATACATGGCTCTTTGACCAGGCTTTTCCACTTGGTTAAGAAGAGCCACTCCATAAGCTGTCAAAAAACATCCCTAAATTTAAAGGAAGCTATGATTAGTACCCAAACACAACAATTGTTAAGGCTAAAGCAAAGGTAGATAAAAATTCCAAAGGACAATATTTTACCAGGACAGTCAAAAATGATTAGGCAAACCCACATTTTACAATATGGAAGCCAACATATCTGGTTAAAAGTAGGAGGAGGAATGCAGGTACCAACTGAGACAGTTAGCCTATATCATAGTGCCAGAAATCTGTATGTTTTGAAATATCTTAAAGTCTCAATTTTTATTTCGCTATTTGGTGACCCATAAGCAACATCATTCATGACTAACTTGGCCGTGGAAATACTCCGTGTGTTTAGATTAATCAGTTTGTCAAGGTTGTTTCCTGGGGATACACACTTCTGTTTTTACTAATCTATATTTAAGCTATTCCAGGACATGACATTATGTCAAAAACAACCTAATAGAATGATGTTCACTGCTCTCCAGAAGGCACTTCCCATCCCAGGTTTAGCTATTTTTGCTGACCAAATTTACATGTATAGAAATGTCTTTCACATTTAAAATAGGTAAAAGGTTAGCCAGAGTTCAATCAAGCTAGTGGTGAAAAAGATCAGTCTAACTCAGAATTCAGATGTTGGATAACAGAGCTTGCAATTTCCTCTCTGTGGCTCTGTGTCTCTTGTCTCTCTCTCTCTCTCTCTTTCTTAAGTTCCTTTAGAGACCAAAGGAGATAAATTGCTATCTGACCCATTGCTTGGGGATAAACATTAAATGGTTTATCTGGGCAACCCAATCACCTCCAGCCAGAATGGAGAACTGGCCTAAATAATGAAGGTGTGTGTCATTCATCTCTTTGTCTGACTCCTGGTAACCTTGACAGGAATGAGTGGAGACATGCTGATTTGTATACACTCAATAATTCAAGGTGTTTGCTTATCTTTCCTTGTCAGATGCTGCTCATCCCAAGTCTATGTTACCATCTAATTAGCCTTTTTTTTTCTACTTTGCTTTTCCGTAAAGCTTTCTTTTTTATTTCATGAATTTAATTTGCAACCAGCCTCGCTTTTATCAAATGCAGCACTTATTTCATTTGTTAACATGTTTTTTTCAGTTTCTTATTCATACCCTAGATATGCCCCCCCCATTTTCGATTCCTCCTCAGTGAAATAATCCATTTGATTTTGCTTTCTTAAAATATAAACGAAGTGTATGTATTAAAATATTATTTCTTAATTGTGATTGTTAAAATCAGATGGTATGTATTTTTGCCTCCAAATTCTTTCTCTGGCATATTTTCATCAGCATTTTTGCTTTTAGTGCTCTTCATAGAAGACTGTTTTTTCTTCTACTTCAGGTCTAATACTGGTTCTTAGAAGTGAAATATTAGAACTGATTATTAGTATTTCTGGTACTCCCCTTTATGAGTCTTCAAGGAATCAGCCTCTCCCAAACCTTTGGTCTTGGTGTTTCCCTGTGATTTGCTATTACCAATAAAATATAAGAAGTGATAGAAATATATAATTGCTTGTGCAAGACTCTCCTGTGTAATTCTCTCCCTTGACTCTGGCTATGGAGACACGGCAAAGCTGGGCTGTTCCATGAAGAACAGTTGCCCTGGGGAAAGGAGGATTTGCTACAAACTTTGGGCAAGTGAAGAATAAGCCTTTGTAACTCTAGGTCACTGAGATTTGGGGAGTTGTTATTTTAGCATAGCCTAGCATAACCCAATTGACCCTCTCTTTACAATTTTTAAGAAGATTTTATTTATTTATTTAATTTATTTGAGAGAGCATGAGTTGGTGGGGGGGGAGTGGTTGGAAAGAGACTCCCCACTGAGCAGAGGAGCCAGACATGGGGCTTGGTCCCAGGACTCAGGAATCATGACCTGAGCCAAAACTAGATACTTTACTTATTGATCCACCCAGATACCCCTCTATTGAAATTTTTCTGCAAAAGTATTCAGTCAGTGATTCTCTGTGAGTCATAAACACCATGTGCCCAACATTGTGCAATGCCAAGAGGGAATTACAAAAGAAACTAACCTAACTGAGGTTTAACCTTAACAGGAAGACAAGAGCAAGACCCAATTAGAATGGAAGTTAGGCAAGTGTGTGTCTAAGCGCTTGGCTGTGAGGTCTGGATTCTAAGTGCTATAGAAGCTTCAAGAATGTATGAATTCCAAGTGGGATGAAATGGACCAACAAAGAGTAGAAAATAAGGGATTCTAGGATATGGAAAAGGCAAGACTGCAAGCCAGTGAAACAATAGGCAAGAAATGTGTTGAGGCAGAAAGAAGATGGATTTCACATGGATCAGTGTCTCCTTCCCACTTTTTATAATGTTCTGTTTCCCTGATTACTGAGCCCCTTCTCACCCCTCCCTATTTCTTAACTTTCTCTTTAAACTGCCCAGCCACCTCTGTACCTTGAAGTTGAGTTCAGTTTACCCTGGACTCTTCTCCCTAGGGCAGTAGTTCACTGATTAAAATCAGTCCTTAACACTTCACTAGTAACAACTTTGTTTATCTTTGACATGGTCTAAGTAGAAAAACATGTATGCGAATGGCATGCTAAGAGTGAAAATTCATGTTATCAAAAGTTGATTACTTTTTTAATACTCAGTGTTGTAATTTCAGATCTATTACCTGGCTTTCTATTAAGGCACCCTCAGCCCTGCACCACAGTTGCCATGCATGCACTTCTACCTTCCTGGCCCTTCCTGCTGAAAGGTGAGAACGAGATATACCCCCTTTGTTTGGATTCTATCCTCTTGAAATTTCCATTTCCTCTACAGTCTAGCCATCTTTTGACAACAGTTAAAAACACTTAAAGTGAGAGAACGATGATCTAAAAATCTACTGTAGTTACAACTTTGGGGGTGTTAAGTGACTTAGAGAATTTATTTCCTTTAAAACTATAGAAAAGGATTCTATAAATGTGCTTTCTTTCCCATGTTGTATAGTATTATGGAATTGGTAGTTGGTTAAGTCTAAACACAATGGTTTAGACCAGTTAATTTAGATTTAAGAAAAAAAAAATTAGAAACATTCTGACACAGAGATGAACTTCACAACTGGGCCCTGAGGGTAGTTTATATGTTATCTCGCTCATCCCTTTCATCTATATTTTTTAGAATAACATTGGTCTCTCCTCATCCTTCCTGCTCGTATCTTATATGTTTCACACATATTTCAGGATATTAATATTTCTGGAGGAAATTTATTCATTTTCTTTTTCAGAAACAAACTCACTATGGTCTTTAAAAAATTCTGGAAATGGTGGTTGGGAGCTACAAGTGAAAACTGAGTTCCCTCTGTTTCTTAAGTAAATCTGTCTTACAGGCCACCATGACAGAATCCTATGATCCAATTGAGTGATAGCAAGTGACTCTTCCCTGTCCACTATTCTCACTTAAATAACACCCCGCCCCAGCATACCTACGTCTTGTGCTTGTGCTCAAAGTCCCATGTACTAGAAAGAGAACAAGCCATGTTTCACCTGTGTTGAAACTATCTTTAATCAGAGTGATGTTTTTGCCTTTCCAACATTCAAAACCTTAAAATTCACACGAAGCCCTAACTGTATTTTCCAAGATGCTTTTGATCAGCTGGACACGGGCTCACCATTTGATTCGAACCAATGACCCAAGTCTCAAGTGCTCCATCTATTAGACCTGCATAATCATCCAGCTTAGCTGCACATTGTCCATTTTAATTAAGGGTGTGCTACACCCATTAGAGAAAGTTTATGAGCCAGAGGCTGAACTTATTTGTGCATGTACCAATCCCACAAATAGAGCTTTAGCACCTCCAAAAGAGTAAGAATAATAATAAAAATAACAATAATAATAATGAGAGTTGTGTCTCCTTGAATCCCAACCTCCTGCTAAGTGCCCTTTCTCTGTTTGAATTTCTTGCTAATTCAATGCCATTAAAATAGATTCTCTTAAAGACTCTGTTCTGTCAAACACAAAAAAGAGAGATATATAGAGTGTGGGATTTAATTATCACTGCTCTATATCTCCAAATGTGAGTTTTTCTGAGTAATAATTGCCCAAGTTTGTCTTCAAAAGGCATTTTAATAGTGCTAATACTAGTAAATATTGCTCATTTTGATACTGATGTGCTGTTTTAATGGTTCCCACGGTTTCTAAAAGTCATTTCTTATCGTTTTACTGTAGAAAGAATCTTACTTTAATTATGTCATAATTGTTTGGAAGCCATAGAATCTTAATTAATGCCAATGGCTTCAAGGCACAAACCAAATGTAGAGTTTATATTCATGTTTGTTTCTTCATCTCTTCCTGCCTGAGAAGAGGCCCCCCATGAGCTTTTTCAAACTACAGACATTCATAGATGTTTTTAAAAGACTCTGGTGATGTCACTGCTTTATTTTTTAAGTCAGATTTTCTCAGCTTCACCTCAGATTTTAAAGGTTAATAAGGAATCAACATTCTATCTTCACAAGGAAATCTTTATCTCGAGAATACAGTTGTTCACTCTCCGTGGTAAGAGGCAGAAGCCTCTGATAGCTTGTTAGGTGAATGGGATGGACTCCAAATGTCTTCCCTTGGAATTCCTTGACTGCCTCAAGACAACTGCACTTTCTTCTCTTGAAAAATCACCTCCAACTAGCATACCACCAACTTGTTCTATTGATAATTTCCCACAGATGCATTTGCTCACTCTCTTGCCTCTACCTAGAATCCTGTTGTGTCCAAGTCCAAGTCCCAGAATCTTTCCTGCCAGTCACCCTGAAGCACAGATGAGCGTACTCCACTCATTTGGCTTTAGGAGTCACATGTTGTCCTCATCACATTCATGACTCTTTTCTCTCTTAAAATCATTTTACAGGAAAGACCATGTCTCAAAAGCCTTTGAATTTTCCATGGCATTTTGCATAAGGCCTTGCTTGAAAAGCAGGTATTTCTTAAATACTGGTTCAGTGACTGCTTGTGGGCTTTCCCCTTAGGACCTCGCAAGGCTTCAGAGATGCATCCAGAAAACATATCTCTGCTTGGTACCAAAGAAGGAGCCTAGCAATTTATTCTCCTAGAAGCAGAATCTGGAAGTGACTAGGAGATTCCATTTTCCTACACTTAACAGAAACAGGAAACTCGTGCATAGGAAATTAAATTATATTTCCCAGGATCCCACAACTAGTTAGCAGCAGAGCTGTACCTAGATCACAGGTTTCCTGACTCTAAATGCTCAAGTTTTCTATTCTAATTTTCGCAAGTATCACATCAATCACTTTCGTTTAGCTCTTCCATGTATCCCAACTGATTGTCTCAGTCAAATGCCCATTATGCATGCTAGCTGGTAAGCAACAAAGAGCTATATGGAAACCATTGCTAATCTAACATCTCATTTTCTCTTTAGTTTCAATCTCCTACACAAACAGATTCAAATAACAACAATTCATTTATCTGAATTGATTTGCAGAAGACTCGAAAACCTAAGTTTCGACTGAAATAGGGAGGGAATTTGCACATGCGGCACTGAGGAGTAACGGGAATGAATGCAATAAGGAGCAGGGAAAGAGGAAAACAGAGAGGACGGCAGGACTTCTGAACTTGGTTTAGCTCCATGACTTGATGCCCGAGTATAGCCAGTGGAGTTGTTCATATCGCATGAGGAACCAGCAATCCTATGTAGGTCCACATGAGAAATGTTGCAGAAATGTGGCAAAGAGGGAAAATGTCCCCATTCTCTTAGAAAACGGCCTAGATGAGGGACTGTACAATTTAGTGAGCATAGAAGTAGTAGGAGTTAGCCCTATCATCCCAGACATGGCGTTGTCGTGGTTGGCCGTGCTCATCGTGGAGCAGTCAGGCCCCCTTCTGCCTTCTCCAGACATGCAACATAACTCAGGTGAGATAAAATAAGAAAGGCCTGAAGAAAATGGCAGACATCACACGATGCAGTAACAGACTGAGCAAACCAGTGACGTGACCTTGGGAGAGGTATTTTCAGGAGGTCGGAGTTAGGGAAATTTCTGATACATCTATTCTGATGACCTTCTTCTACCTGCAGGTTCTTTTGTTTGTACTACACCCTATAATTAATATCCAAAAATGTATTGAGAGTTAGAGTAGACACTGAGAACAGAGCTATGGAAGTAGTCAGGTTTTTCTCTTTAGTACTCCCAATTACCTTTGTTGCTATTATGGCAAAATTAATCATTACCTTAATATGCATCCTGAGGATAATGTCAGCCTGACTGTTCTGTGGGTGAACAGCAATGCTGGAATAAAGGAGGCTCCTAGAGTTCTAAATAGTTTTTTTATCATTGGTTCTCAGGCTTCAGCTGTTATATTTGTGATCCCGGAACAAACATCTCTTTGAGATGAATTAAAGAGTTTGCAGATAGAAAGCCTATAATCGTAATTGCTATAGTCAGTGGAAGTCCCTGACTAGGATCACTGTTGAAAACTGTTGGTACACAGGATGGCATCTGAAACAAAGTGGTATGTGAATCAACTTTGGTGAACAGGTATATGAGAATTATTATGAGCACATTTTTGGCCTGCTATTTTTCTCATGTTTACCATCCATTATCTGCCTTTGTTCTGGTTCATGCTAGTCTTTTTATAATCCTTTTTTAAAAATACAAAATCAATACAACTTTAATTACAAAAAGCCCGTGGTGCCTCTTGAAAAACAGGATAAACAAAAAAGGACATTTTGAAAAGGGGCTAGTGATCTAAGAAGCATGACCTCAGGCTATCCTATTTCTAAGGGGCGATGTTGTTGATCTCTTGGTCCCATTATGATGATTTACACATCCATATCTGGCACCTTTTGTTCTTCAGCAGGCTTTGTGTATGGTAAATGGAGAATTGCATACCAACCAGGGGTTTGACATTTACAATGCTTTGTAGCATAAGATAGAGTCACATCTGGGCAAACATTGTCCCTGGTGGTTAGCGGCTCATATCATCTGTGCGTAGTCTGGCTGCCAAAATGATGAGCACTCATTAGAAATGTCCCATTTACTCTCAGAGCCAAATAAAAGCACAAACTAATCTAAAATGAACATTCACATGGTGTCTGTATGTGTGTGTTCAGTTTGTGCTGGCTTCTTCCAGGGGCATAAGACTGCTTGTTTTTCCTTCGAATATTGTTTATATCAATGGTCTAAATCAATGTGAGAGTAACAATGTAGAAAACCTAATCCTTGATCATGTACCTCAGTCTGAGCTGAGGGACATTATACAAAATAGCCGTATCAAACTCTTGCTGATATTTAATGTGTAGATACTACACATTAAATTAAACCTTTGTTCACTGCTTGATATAGGCTCAGGTTTATGAAGACTCCTGGAGATAGATAGATAGATAGATAGATACAGATTTTTTTTTTTCTGAAAATGAGGAAAAAGTAGGCTTTCCCAGAGCAACTGGACTTCTTGTTTAGTTGGTTATTTGTTTGTCTGTGTTACATCTACTGTCAATTAAGTACCTGATCATGAATCTATCTTCGGGTTGGCTGCCTGAAAGATAAGACATACTGCAACCCATTTAAAAGACTGTAGAGAACTTCACAGCAAACACTTCTGTGTATTAATCTCATCCTTGAATTCATCTTATCTTCTACCAGGATTTTATGTCTTATTTTTTCACTTCTTCATGCATTTATCTTACAGAATTTTGAGTCATTTTGTTAGTCACTTAAAATTGTTTTGGGAACAAGGTAAAACAATTAAAGTAAAACAAAACAAATTGAAGTAAAACAAAATAAAGAAAAAAAACACTTAAATTAAAATAAAGCAAAACCAAGAAAGTCGTCTCTGACTCAAAGAACCTATAAATTACTTGTAGAGACTCTATAAGCTTAGACAAAGATAAAGATATAAGGAAGTCTGTACTGAGTGCCAATACACTGTAGACATTTAAAGCAATAGTACCTGAGAGGATGGGAGATTAATCTGGGTTGTAGGACTCATGGGAAATTAAGAGCTGGGATGGAATCTAAATACTGGATCTCTAGTCAGTTATATGATACTGAGCGTGACATGAACACCCAGGCATGATACCATATGTGACATAACAGTGAGGGAGAATGCCCCTACCTAGGCAGATGAGAAGTTAGAGATCTTAAATATTCAAAATTTCTTGTGTTATTCTCATGGTCTTCACTTAGACCATCCTTGGTCTTATTTTAGACACAGTTTCAGCACACTTATTTTTGTTGTCTCAGTTCACAGCAGTTTAGAGGCAGGAGGAACCTTGACAACCTGAAGTGACAGCTTGAAAAGGGTAGGGGAGAGGAAGTGAAGACCAGAGGCAGGGCAGGGCGCTTGCATTTAGCAGCAGAGGGCCAGCGCCCCCCAGGCGAGCATACCTCACAACCCAGCAGCCTTGAAAGCAACATTCTTCATGTGCCAGTACCTCATTTTGCAAAAAATGGGTTTATATGTTATTAAATCAACTTTGGATAAGAAGATAGGTCATATGTAATATATTGGAAAAACACAGATAAAAAAATTAGAAAATGGCTCTAGACAGATGAACCAGTAACCGTCAATCCAATTCCACTAGTACTTCCATGACCGTGTTCAACCACCACCAATATAATGATGCCATTCTTGAGACCATCACTATTATTATAAAAATGTTTCTACCTAAGCATTCATCAATAGATGATTGGTTAAAGAAGATGCCTTGCGTGTGTATATGTATGTATGTATACACAGATATATAATGGAATATTACTTGGCATAAAAAAGAACAAGATCTTGCCATTTGCAACAACATGAATAGACTTAGAGGGTATAATGGTAAGTGAAATAAGACAGAGGAAAAAAAATACCATATGGCTTCCCTCCTAGGTGGAATTTAAGAAATAAAACAAATGAACAAAGAAAAAAAAAGAGAGACAAACAAACAAAAAACCAGCCTTGAATACCGAGAACAAACTGGTGGCTGCCAGAGGGAGGATGAGTGGGAAGTTGAGTGAAATACATAAAAGGAACTGAGAGTACCCTTATCTAGATGAGCACTAAGTAATGTATAGAATTGTTGAATTATTACATTATACACCTAAAACCATTATAACACCCTATGAAGATTACACTTAAATTTAAATGAATGGATGAGGGATGAATAAACAAACAAATAAAATGTTTCTACTGCCCCTGCTCCACAGTTGTATCCCCAATACCCCATGGTAATTTCAGACAAAGGGTTCTTTTAGTTTCTGATTCTTCTAATTTTATAAACCTTCAGCCCCGATCTCGGTTCTCATTGATGGGAGCTGGAAATGGCCAAGATTTAGGGCATCAACTCACCTCATGTCTTCAGCACTGACACTTTCTGGTTGAATCAACCCTTCTTTCCCCGGAGAAGCTTCTGTTCCTTCTACATCAGTCTTTAGCTGGTCACCCTGGGCCGACATTTCTACAGATCAACAAAGATACACGAATTGACCTTTAGATTTAGCAACTGGGTCATTATTGGTGACTTCGACAAGAAGAGTTTCGGGTGTGCTGGGGAGGACCGCTCAGAGCAGCATATGAAGTGCCTGCATCAAGGACATGAGGGTGGCGATACAGGCAATGTTGTTGAAAGTTTTGCTCTGATGGAAGAAGAGAAATAGAACAGCAGCCAGAGTATGATAGGGGCATCCAGGAAGTTGGTTTGGTGGTTGTTGTTGTTGTTGTTGTTGTTGTTATTGTTGTTCATTTTCTTTTCGGGTTATGACATGTCCTGAGACTTGCAGAAGTGATCCACTAGCAGGGAGAAAACAAGAATGAGGGCTTTGAATAGCTGAGAGGGACCTAGAGACAAAGGGGAGAGCAAAACAGGAAGCCACAGAAACATGTGGGCAAGGACCAGCTCAGACAAAAGTCTACCTCCAAGAGGGCTGTCCCCTGTGATGTTCTCCTCTTGTCCTCCCCGGGTTTCCCACCTGGAGGAGACATGCCAACATGGTCACGTACCAAGGATAGGGGTGATAATTGGACTCCGCATCTTGGAATTCCAGTTGACACAACTTGATCAGGTTAATTTTATTGGTACCAAAGTCTATTTTCAAAGTCTATTTCGGAGAAAGAAAAAAAAAGTTTGAAGAAATAGAGCGAGCTGGAATGAAAAAGCAAAGGAGATTAATGGGCTCATTTTCTCCCTTTTTGTAAATACAGTTTGAAATCCTACCAAAAACAACCCAGACTGAAAATAAACTGGAGCACTGGAAACTCACACTGGCAATTCAGTTGTCAGTTAAAAAACAGCCGTCTGGCATTATGGATGAGGGTCACAGCACCAGCACATGGAAAGGAGGGAAAAGGGAGGAGAGAGAAGACGAGAAGGGAAGAGGGCGCTGAGAAGAGAGGAGTGTGGGCGAGGGAAGGGAGATATAGGAAAAGAAGACAGAGCAAAAGGGAGAGAAGACAGAAAGGGTAAATAGCCAAGAGGGTTAAGAAAGAGGTTTGCAGTTGCAAATGGTTATTATTCCTTTCTCCACACAAATGCCAAGCAGAGCCACGATATGCTCTTAGATTAACAGGCGGCCGCAGCCCAGCCTCAGAGAGTAGTGAGATGTTTTGGTCTGGTGTCTTGCTCCCCAGATATAATCACTATACAAAATAAAGACCAATGAATAATGTTGGTATTTTTTTGTTTTTTTTTTTTTTAATGGAGAGAGCCTTTGAGTTTGGCTCAGAGACAATGGCCTGTGGTTGCATCTGATTATAACTCATCTCCATGGGGGCAGAGATAGTTGCTGTAAATGTCTGAGAAATTATGAGCTTCTTCAGCAAGATGAACTCTGTGATTATAATGACACTTGGCATTTGCACATTTTGTAGCCTTTCTCATTCGAAAATCATGGGGTTATTTTTATATTATAACTAGATTCATGTGTATCCCTTTGGGGTACATACCAGTGAGTGTTCCCTTTCTTCCTTTCGCTTTCTCTTCCTCCCTTCCCTTCTTTCTTCCTCCCTCCTTTGTTCCTTCTTTCCTTTCCTTCTTTCTATTATTTGAAAATGGGCAAGGGAAAAAAAAATAGAAAGAAAACGGGCAGGGGTAGGGATAGGGCTGCTATCGTTTGTTATACTGTCATCCAGATAGGCAGAAAGTACCAGAACTTAAGTTCCTGTGTGAGAATGGAGCCCATGAAGCAGGCCAAAGGATCAAAGTAGGTGCGGTGGCTACATGTTAGCTCTCTCAGAAAACAGAGACTATTATTTGGAAGTTAGGATAAATGTTACCGCCGAGACCGAAGAGTTTCCTATTCCCTGAAGGCAGAGCCATTTCTACTTTCAAGCTGTCTTCAATATAACCCAACTTGAGAAACAGTGAAGGTCTCCCCAATCTGAAAACGTCCTTTCACTGGCTACAAGAGATTTGCACTTCACCCATGACTTCAAGATAAACCCCTCAAGGACATTAATCGTGTGTGTTGGCAATTTAAACTATCACCATCCATTAAGACTTAGTGCGACTTGGACTACGGAATTTGCTTCAGCCACTTTATAGGAAATTGAGAAGATAGGGACACTGAACAGATTACAAATGTGTATGTTCGTGCGTGTGGTGGTGGGAGAGGAATGCCTGAAACATGGCCAAGAAAATGGGAGCCGAAAGGAACTCTGAAGGCTCTGGACATGAAATGGAAGAAGGAAGCAAACAGGAAGTAGTAGCTGCTATTACCTGCCTTGGACCAGCACTAAGTCTAGAGTGATTTCCATGTCAGTAATAGCTCAGTGCATTTTTCTATACCATTTTTACTGAGAGCAAAACAGAAAATGGTGAGATGCCGTGTACTATAAAGCAGGGTTGGAAATCTCAGAGTCTTCATATCCTTGGTTCCTCCTGCCCTCCAGCACTGACTGACAACTTTTACCAGTTGGTGTCAGAACTCTGCCAGCTCCTTTTCTTTCCTTATCGCAGTGTGGATGTACGGCTGCCAACAAAATACCAAACACCAGGCTAAATTTAAAGTTCAGGTAAAGAATGAATATTCATATGTATTTATGTATATAAATATATATTTTGTATGCGTCTGTCTCATGCAATGTTTGGGACAGACTTATACTAATTTTTTGTTGTTGTTTATTCTACATTCAAACCTAACCGATAGCCTATATTTTTATTTGCTAAATCTGTCAATCCTACTAGAGCCATTCTGTCTCAGTAGAATAAAACAGATCATAGAACTGGTCTGTCCATAAGTTAAAAATTCACCTTTGGGCTGCTCCTTGGCTCCTGTGCGCTGATCGTCTCTGATCTTCCATATGCCAGACTCTGATCATCAGAGCTGCCTCCGGCCTCCTGCCTGGGACTCCCAGGGCTGCCTGCCTGCTGATACTCTGGCCTTCCAGTCAGAGAATCATCCAGCTCCTCATCCTGGGCTTACTGGACTGGCTCTGTCCTGTTGCCAACAACTGGAGCAAAAAATACAGATGAGTAGAGAAGACAAGATGGCCACGGTGGGGGTGGGGAGACTTCTAGAAGTCTTAATTTCCTTCATCAGATACTTAAAGCTAATTCAGCCCTTCGCTTACAAGGTTGTTAGAGTGGCAAAGCTCTTTGCAAATTTTAAAGAGACATAAAATAAGATTCCATGACTGTCACCCTGATGTAAAATAAATATTGGCAAATTGTTTAGTGGAGAAGGAAGGTGAAAGAAAACGTTTCTGTGTGCTTACTCACTTACAGTCCTCTAGGCCCTAAAACTGTGAAAGCTGTCTTTTCTTTCCTAGTCGTCTTGCCTTCATCTCCCCTTGAGAATGACCCGGTTTACCTTGTCACAGGGTAAAGCTCAGTTTTGGCAATCAGCAAATGTCTTTACTATTCAAAATTGCTGTAGCAGCTGCATTTCACTCTCCTGCTCAGCAAGCAGGTTCCTGGTCAAGTTCAAAAAAGGAGCCATACCTTCATTTGTGGGATGCTGTGTTGAAGTCAGACTTCAGAGACATGGCTTTGTGCAGCCTCCTGGGATTTAGCAAGGCCTGAATCACCGTGACCTCGGTGCCCTTACAACATCACAGAAAACACCGTTACGGTGCCCACTAATTGGTCACCTTGATGTCAGTCACAGCACGGAGATCAAGGACAGAGCCGGTCCTGGAAAGTGAACTACACACGCTCTCCGAGGTGGTCTCTACAGGTCAGGCTAGCGTCCTGCTGAGAGCACAGTGCGAGGGAACCTTACCCCGGGACTACTTGAAACACGGCTGTGCTGCGCAGGAACAAAGGACAGGTGGCCTCACGAGTGACCCTTTCCTCACCACCTACAAAGTCCAAATTGTCAGCCTTTCACACCTATTATGCTTCCATTATCTGTGGAAAATACTAAGTGCCATGCCCTGGATCTAACATGCACAGAGCAGCCTCTTGAAATTAGTTTCTGCTTATTGGTTTTAAAAATTATTGAGATTATTTTATTTTTAAGGTAGCAAATCAATCAAGGACTGCTGGGGTGTTACGTGCAGGGTGCATTTGAGAATATCACTGTAATAATAATCAATTTTTTTAGAATCCAAATGCAATGTGTTTTTGTGAGTAACTTTCACAGCAGTAGGAGGAAGGAGAAGAAATGTAGGGAATAAATCGAATGCAGCTTTCTCTTATTTCTCTCGGGTTGAATACATTTGTGGGTTACCTCTTTAAACCAGGCATTTTAAATGGTAAGAATGACTGGGAATAAGTAGAAACTCTAAAAGTCTAATCCAAAAAAAAAAGGAAAAGAAAAAAAAATAGTGCTAACCACTATAGAGGATAAGGTTTATTCTGTGGTTTGATTTATCAAATCAAATACTACATGCAGTCCATTTAGATAATATGATATCTTTCTCTAAGTGTACCCATCTCCCTCTGCCCCCACTGCCAGGCTCAGGAGCCTCTAGAAAGATTTATTTCTGTTTTTAACATGGCAACCAGCATCGCAGGAGAACAAGACAAAGAGAACAGAGGAGACACTTTGTCAGTTAATGGTTTAGGCAGCCATGATCACAGAAACCTACCTAAAACTCTTAAAAATAGTATCCATTGAAAAGAGTAAGGACCAAAGTTTTGGATGCCCTGTCAAATAAATGATGAAAAATTGTGAATTCTCATACATAGATACAGGAGGGGCCTCTCATACATAGATACAGGGCCTCTATTCACCTTCAAATATAAAATGCTTAAATATATTTTGAGTAACTTAATAATGGCAAAACCTTTTGGGAGTTGTCTGGGTGTGGCATGATTTCCTCTCTAGGGGGTTCTGTATTCTAGGATTGGATGAGGACTATGGGGAGTACAACGGCTAATCAGTGTACAAATCCAGCTGAAGAGGGTGGTGCAGAAAACCCCTCCTGTCACATAGCCCTGGAAGGGCAGGCCAACTAGGAAGTTGAGGCACATGCGCTAATGATTCCTGGGGTAACGACATTTTAAGGAAGATTCTGCTCAACGGAAAGTAGCTCCCTAAAGCAAAATAAGGAGAAATAATAGAGGAGCTCGGAGGAAGAATGATAATTGTAAAAAATAAGACTAAATGGAAGAATTAAATTTTCTGTTTCTCCATCTTCTCCTTACTGTGGTCAATTATCAAAGATAGGGAGTGGACCAGGCAAAAAGGGGGCCAGGGGGAGAAATAGCAATGAGGAAATCGTTTGTGTCTGCCTTTGTCAATTGAGGACTGCGGCAAATGGTCAGGGACAGTATACATTACTGTGCATACAAGCTAATACAGCCTGGCCTGAGGACTGGGGTGAGGACAGCCAGAACACGTGCAGCCTGTCTCCCTGAATCGCAGACAGGGTACAGACTGCGAAGATACAGAGTTGGCTGACTTGCTTACCTAGTTTAACTAGCTTTCTAAGGACCTTTCTACTCTACCATGCAGTGATAGCAGATTCAAGAAGAGATTTCAAAGAAGGGCTAAAGAGACACTTGAGAAATTGTTTTGGAGTATGACTCCATTCGAAAAGGGACCTGGAGTTCTAATCTTAATAAAAGCTTAGGTAACTTCCTGGTATGTGGGAATGAAATAAAGGGGCCTGAGGGCTAAGTCCTTGTTTCTCATGCAAGAGGACTATTGAGGGTTCATCTTCTCAAATGTGAACTCCGCTGGGTAATCAGTCATCCCCATGGTAACCCAGCAACTTTTAATTGTCTTTAATTAAGGGGCCACAGAGGCAATCAGCTACATTTCTAGCACATTAATGAGGGAAGCATGAAGTGCAAAATGGCTGCCAGAAGTAGACAGTGCTTATACAAACTAGGACTCCTGGATGAATTTCTGAGAGCAAGTGTGATACACAAGTGTGACACATCCTTGAATCTGCAGGGTCAAGAAACTCTGACTCAAGAGGAGAAAAAAATAAAGAAAATTCAATGTCTAGAAAAAATATATGAGAAATAAATACAAGAACAAAGAGGACCTTCTTGGTTAAATAAATTTAAAATATAGATTTTATAATCTGTACCTGGAATTCTTAAAAGGTAAAGACCAAGAGAAAAGACCAAGTGAACAAGTTAGATGACGCTAAAGAGAGACTTCGCCAAAATCCTGACACTGAATTACAGAGTAAAATTGGAAAATTGTGGCTCTTCAGTTCATTTTAAAGCTTGCCTGCTTCAAATATCTAGCTCGGATTACTACAATGCATATTATTCACTCTTTGGAAAAATTTACTGTGGTATTTACGACCTGCACTTTTGTTTGTCTAATTCTAAGTGTCCATGTATGCTTTATTTGGGGGACGGGGCAGCCTGACTCCTTGGGACAATTTAAGAAGTGATTCTATACATATTTTCACCTTCGGTTATCACAACATCACTGTGATTTTTCTGTAGCATATGCCTCTACCAGTTTTTGTAATGAAGACGCCCAGCAGTAATGCGCAGCCTGGGTCCTGTCGCCTAACATAGTAAAGGTCAGGCTGGAACCTGCATCCCCTGAGTGGGATTCAATTGTTCTGCTTCCACCTGTGGCCTCAGGCAGGGGTACAACCCATATGTTGGCTACATCCTCTCAACCCTTCCGAGTGAACTATGGAGAGTCAACAGAGATTTTGACCGAATTCAAAAAGAATGACTTCAAATGAAAGACCGTTGTGCTGAGATGAGGCGGGAGGAGGAACATTTTCATTAAACTTGAAAAAATGTAAATATGGACTGTGGGATCATTTCTTTTCATTCAGTCTCATTAAACAATCTTAAACCATATTGTTTAAAATGATATCTGGTTCCTTCTAGATACTTTGAGGATAATTTGGAAAACAAAGACCTTTGGGCGGGAATAAGGTTCTATGTGAATAATTACCAAGGGATGCGGTTCTGATTCTTCACAAGGATACTGTTGCCAGGCTTGCTCATATATTCCTTCCCATAGATAATAAGACTCACTTGCACTGGGGGCTGATGCCTAACACTTAGACATTTTTATTAATACCTATACTAACCAGTCAGTTCCCAAAAACCTGAAGTCAGCCACTATGTGCAAGTCGAGGTTCTTTGACACAAAGAAAGGAACAAAACAGGCCCTGTTTCCAAGGTGTTTATAGGTTAGTTGGGAGATAAAGCCCACATGGGAAAGAACACTAACAAAACAGATGAACACTTGGAAGAGGTTTTACAATTTGTATATTTAGACTTAGCAGACACTGAACAAGTCTGCTGGCAATTTTTATGTGCTGGCTTTTCGGGCATTATCTCATTTCATTTTCATAACAGTCCAGGATGTAGATATAAATATCATTCACATTCGCATCAGATGTAAATACAATCAAGTCCATCTTCTGCTGAAAATTCTACAATAGTTTCTCTTCTCATGCAGAGTGAAGCAAAGTTCTTACTATGACTACAAAGCCCATTGGGTGGAATCCAGTCTTCCTCCTCCACATCCTTCCTGAGCCCCTACTCTTGACCTTCATCTCCTACCACCCTCCACCTTGCTCCCCATGCTCTGGATGCAATGGCCTCCTCCGTACACCCCGAGAAATATCAAGCTTGTTCCCTTCGCAGGCCTCAGTGCTTCCAGGATCCACACTGGATTCTTCAAGTCCTTCAGTTCTCTTCTTAGACCAAACCTTTTCGGCAAGACCTTTGTTAACCTCCCTAAAGGAAGCTGCACACCCTGCCGCAGCAGCCTGTCCCTTCACCTAGATTTTCTTTGTTCCCAAACCTTCTCCTGTTGACATTTTTCCACGTTGATCCATTTGTGGTCTCTCTGTCTGGTCTGGCAGGAACTTCGCTTTGTTCTCTGATGTATTCCCAGTGTCTAGAGTGGAACTTAGCATTAAAGGGGCTCAGCAAATACTTGCAGAATTGTTTGGATAAATAAGGCTTTGAGAGCTCACATAGCTACCCAGTCACAGCCCCATGGCAGAAATGGGGCGAGGACCCCATCTTCTAATACAACCTATCTGGGTGGTCTTTGAGGAAAAAGGCTGCGGGCACTGAAAAGACACCTGCGCTTAATAGTATTTAGAAACCTGAGTTCTGTCTGTGAATTGAAATTCTGACAAATATGAAACAAGGTATAAAATTGCTGAGAGTAGAACTGCATTGTTTTTTATTACCAATCTCTAAATACATCAGTTCATCCACCCTATGTTCTCCAAGTGCTTAGTGCCTAGAGTTGCAGACAGAAGTTCTTTTCTCTCTTTCTTTAGGGATGTAGGTAGATAAATGATGATAGATAGATGATAGACAGATAGACAGACAGATAGATAGATGGACAGAATTTTTGAAATCTACTGTTGCTGGTTTCCTCATCTCTAAATCCAAATACCTGCACCTCACCCTCCCCTCCTGTACCCTGAAAACAGCACCCACCTTCTAGAGATTTTTTTTGCAGTGGAAGTCTTAAACAACAACAAAAAATTGCTATTTCCGCAGGTCCTTACTTTACTCTTAGTAAGTAAGTAGCCAACGTGACATGAAGTCACAGTAACTTCACATTTCTGGTAAGACTTTCACATTTAGCGAGTTTCTGAAAAGAGTCCAGTAATGGTAGGAATTGCAGTGTGGTTTTAGGTCAAGGACGAGCCCTGTAACCCTCCTATCACAGGGCTCAGTTGTTGTGAACTCCCTAACTCAACACAAAGCTAGCTTTGGCCTGGCAGGGAAACAAATGTGAGAAGAAAATAAGCTTTATGGCTTAAAGGAAAATAATTTTCTATATGTGTTTCCTTCCTTTTCTTGTATATTACATTCTATCGATAGAGGAATATTCTGTCCTCCACAAGGAATAACCTCTCTTTTGTGCACTGAAAAATGTCGTTTTTGAGTGTCTCTCTGGGACAATTTGACAGATTTTCAGGCTGCGTAGGAAGCACAGACCTCTGTCTTTCTAGGTGGGCTTAAACTGACAAGAAAGAAAGTAGAGTATGTTCTACCATCACAGAGCTTATTGTTTGGGTTTGTGGCAAAATATATTAGAAATTCGTAATCATGGCAGTGGTAATGACCTCATGTAGACAGTACTATTTGCTTTTTTATTTTATTTTTTAAAGATTTTATTTATTTATTTGACAGACAGAGATCACAAGTAGGCAGAGAGGCAGGCAGAGAGGAGGAAGCAGGTTCCCTGCTGAGCAGAGAGCCCGATGCGGGACTCGATCCCAGGACCCTGGGATCATGACCTGAGCCGAAGGCAGAGGCTTTAACCCACCGAGTCAGCCAGGCGCCCTGCTTTTTTATTTTATTTTATTTTAAAATCGATTTATTTATTTGAGAGAGTAAGAGAGGGAGTGGTGGAGGGGCAGAGGAACAGGAGACAGTGTCCTAAGCAGACTCCACACTGTGGAGCCCAATGCAGGGCTCCATCTCATGACCCTGAGATCATGACCTGAGCCTAAACCAAGAGTCAGACCTCATTGACTGCGCCCCCCAGTGCCCCTCCTTATTGGTTCTTGATGTTCAATTCCTGTTTATCTAGAAAAGAAATTATTTGGAAAACTCTAGAAATGTAAGTACAAAGTATGAAAGTACAGTTTTTTGTTTCTTTAACTCTCTTAGTTAATTAAATTGAAATGGGGATTCTGCTGTTTGCAGCTTTAAAAAAATAGCCAATTGAAATTTAATTGGTATCTTTTTTCTTTAGTATTCATGCCCTGAAGCTAAATTAATGATCAGTTGTAAGTACTTCAGCTAAGACACTGTTATGACTTTTGAATGAAATTAAACCTAGGACCATATAGTGGATAAAATAACCACTAAGATAAGAATGACAACCGTACTATAAATAACAAAGGGTTAAAACGGGTCTCTGTGCACTGCTCTGCTCTCTCTTTCTTTTTAACAATTACAGAGAGACAGGAGGCTCAAGTGTATTCTAGGACCAGTAGCTGTTGTAAATCAAATTAATTACTTTTGCCCAAAACTGTCCTCAGTGGAGGATTTTTGGCCACTGGACTGTTAATACCTCTTTACTTAATCACTGTCCTGTAATGTCATCCCCTGATAGAAGAGATGAGCTGAAGCAATGGCAATCTTTTCACCTTTCTCAAGTCCCCACTAGAGCCTGATTTACAGGTAAAAGTGTTATGTATCATTCTGCCTAACCCTCAGAAGCCCCTCTTTTCTTTGGGAGCAGAATGGTACCCAGAGAAGTTGATGTGGGAAGTGGCGTTTTTTTTTTTATCTCTCTCTCACAGCTCTATCTCTGCTTTCAGTCCCCTGTGAATCTCTTTCTTTGACTGGATTTTAAAACATCTTTGATGGACATTGTATCTATCAAGACTTTTGACATTCCCATCTCTTTGATCAAGAAGAATTCATCACCTCAGTGGTTTGCACCAACACCACACCAGATTAGTCCAGCACACAAGGGCATACTTGCTCAAGGACAAGGCTATGTGGGAGGTGCGTGCTGAATCAGGGTAATTTGTGTGTTATAACATGTTGGTGCAGCCACTTCAGTCTTCATGGGGGCAAGGCCATCCTTTCCAAAGGCAAGTGGAGAATGCCAGAAAAAGTGCCCAGACAAAAAAGAATTCACGGACTTATTTACAACTGATATTTGAGTTTAATTTTAAGTAAAGAGGCTTATTTTTCTCATTAAGGAGTGCTGAAACTAACATAATCAAAATACCTTCTCTGAGTAAGTGCCAACTGATCATGGAGGTGACTAAGACAGTTTGAATAAGATGAGTACCCTGTATTTGACTACAAAATATTTCATACCCAAACCATACATACACACCCGAGATGTTGACACATGGAGACAGTATTTATTGTGTGTGATTCCCAGAAGCCAGTATCGCTTTCTAACCTCAGAGCTTCCTTCAGTGGAGTTGTTCAAACAGGGAGAATTCAGGAGGAAATTCCTCGCACACAGCGCTTGTCCCCACAACAGGTTTTAGGAGAGAGCTCACTAGATGTTTTTTTTTTTTTTTTGCTCACTAGATGTTTTAAGGAGTGGAGTACTGAGGACTTTGGAGAGTCTGTGGAGAGGAGCAAACCTGAATGATTTCACTGCTTTGTTAGAAAAAGCTGTGATTCTTAAGGCCTAGATTTGGATCCCCTAAATATTGGCATCATTCTGTGGGTTCTAATTTCTCTTCTACTAAAGAGATTGTCATTAATAATCAGGAATTTCAATGCCAAGGGTATGTGAGGGAACAACCTCATACTGTGCCATTGATTATAATGTTTAAATGATCATGAAAATTGTTTAATGGTAATTCTTAAAATGGAGCTTATTCTTAAAGTCATGTGTTCATTATCTGTCTTTCTCTCTGTTCTAAAGGGTTAATGTCTGGAATATGGGTGATAAAGCAAAGGAAAAATCTTTTGCTTAACAATATATAATTTAAAACCTCAGCGATTGTTTTTGGTCAGTTTCTTGCAATCTGCAAGGTAATTTTTTTCAATTTATTTGGAATTAGTCAAGTGCACTGTTGAAAAGGCAGAGTGAATTGATGCTAAATAGTTTTTGGAAGATGTAATTGTCTGATGATTTGTAAATAGCCAAGCTTATCAAAAAAGTAATTTAAATGTTATGCTGACAATTTTGTTCAGTTTGGTATACTCTGTAAACTGGGGAATCCAATTTTTTGCCCTCATTAGCATGAGAATTCTCTTTGCTTGGCTAAATGATTTAAGGGCCTATGGATGTCCAGAGCTTTGGAATCTGAACTTTTAATAGTCTCTTACCCAGCATAAACATCACTGATATGGTGATAATGCTAAAGTGTTTGTCGATAACTAAGTTTTATGTATCATTTGATTGGTTGGAATATGTTTCTTACATGTTCTATCAGTGTCTATCTTGGGAGGAAGTGGGGCCCTGTTGTTTGCCCCTACCACTCCATTTGTATTCATTGTTTTTTTTTTTTTTTTAATGAAGATTTACTTATTTATTTTAGAGAGAGAGAGAGAGGGAGAATGTGAGTGGGGGAGGGTCAAAAGGAGAGGGAGAGAGAGAGTCCTCAAGCAGACTCCCCACTGAGCATAGAGCCAGACATGGGGCTCAAATCCCAGGACCCTGAGATCATGACCCAAGCCGAAACCAAGAACTGGATGACCAACCGACTGAGCCACCCAGGTGCCCCATCATTCATACTCTTAAATGTGAATGTCCTAACCTTCAGAGTGACTGCTCTTTATCAAATGAAAGAACTCTGACAAGTACATTCATATAAATATCTTGGGGGTTCTATCATTTTGATTTTTTCATTCATGAAAGTAATAAATTCAGGATGCCTAGGTGGCTCAGTGGGTTAAGCAGCTGTCTTCAGCTCAGGTCATATTGCTAGGCTCCTGGGATTGAGCCCCAGGTCTCGTTCCTTGTTTGGGAGGGAGTCTGCTTCTCCCTCTCCCTCTGCACTCTCTCTTTCTCTCTCTTTCTCAAATAAATAAATAATGTTTAAAAGTAGTAAAATCATTTTAAAAAACAGTTATTACAAGGTAAGATATTTCCTAAGACTTTAAGTGCTTTATATACATCATTTTACTTTCCAGCTCTACAACAACTCTGAAGTAAGCATTTTATCCCTAAATACTGCAAAGTAGCTAGAGACTTGGTAGGTGAAACAACTAGGCCATAACATTAACTTGCTATGGTTGGTCATATTTCTAAGTCACCAACCTGAGACTCAAAACTTGCTGACTGATCTGGGGTGTTAACTACCAGGCAAATTGCCTTAAAAAAGAGAAGAGAGGAGAAGAGAGGAAAGGAAAGGTAGGGGAGGGAAGGGAAAGGAAAGGAAAAGAAAAGAAAAGAGAAGAAAAAAAAAAAAAGGAAGGGAAAAGTTACTATAACCAACTCAGAAAATTGTGCAATTTCAGGTTCAGGAATGGAAACATCTGAACATACCCAGTCCGGTGTTGGTTCCAGTAATATTTTAGATCATACTCAGGGACAGCTATCTATTTGGAGAGAGGATATGAAACTGCATTTACATATCACTTTACATAAAAATTGAAAAAAATACCAGGTTAAAACAAGTGGAAGTAGAGAAACTGAGGGAGTTTATGCATTAACTCAAGACCCCCCCCACACACAATATACATCACTTATCTGTATCACTTATTTGGTGAGAGAATGAGCCACAATTCTACTGCCAAACACCTTTGAATCAGGCTTACAGAAAAATGGAACAAACTGTTTCCTTCTCCTAAGCTTTTTGTGGAGGTTCCTATTAAGGATAAGATGAGACTCTTGTAATGTGTTAGAGTATCTGGAAAGGGTACACCATCACCCCAGTATTTGCATGAGCATCTGATACTAGGTGTGATATCATTTTACGCCTAGCAGAGACATAGGTCATGGGGCTGGTCCCAGGATAAGGGGAACAGAAGAAAAGAGATGACCCCAGGCCAGGGCTTCTTGTAAAGAAGAGCCTAGCATGGAGGATGATGACAGAGGGTTCCAAGAAGCCTGGGAGGAGGGCAGATGAAGGCGGCATATTCAGCATAGACAGGGAGGAAGGACTGCTGAAAAGTAGGGAGAAAGTAACAAAAATTCATGCCTGTTTTGTCTACTATGTTTTTTCAATGGCTCTGCTTCTGAAGTTTCCATATATTTCAATTAGATCTGGCTGCACAGCCGGGACGGAATGCATCCGCAACAGAAGGAAGGAACGGCCCAGGCCGAAGGTGTAGCAGGCTTGCTCTGCTGTTTTGTTCTACCGCATTGAATAAAATGAATCTTTTCAAACAGGTGAATTTTCCAACAGAAATGGCCCAAACAGCCTCAGCTCATTGAATAGAAAGTGTAATGGTGATCTAAACCTATTACCTTCAATGGAGTCTGTGACATTTTCTTCCAGCATATTGAACGGGGAGAGAGAGGGAGAGGGAGAGAGAACTTTTTCCTCCACTCACTGTGTTGCGTCAGTCATTGTAATGCTAGTCACAATGCATTAAAAAGCATTGAGAATCAACAGGGCTGGCTCTTTTGTAGCAGGAGTAATAAATGATTTTACCGAACAGAATTAAAACGCTGTTTAAAATCTACTCTGTACACATTTTTCAAATTTCTCACCAAAAGGACTTCTCTCTTCTCCCCTACAAATCCAGATATAAAAAATTCTTATTAGTTAACAGTTTTCAGCAAGAATACATATTTTTCATAAAAGATTCTGGCATATTTTTTATAGTGAAATACCATAAATACGGTCTCCCAACATGTCCTCCCTCACACCAATCTTTATCTCAAATCATCTATAACTACGGTTGAGAAATTTTGAGCTTATTGAGGCTAATTGGACTATACAACTTCTGGAGGGTAGAAAGGCTTTTTATTTTTGATGTTTTCTTTTGTATTTAAGGATTTGTTGTGTTATTGTTGTTGTTCTTATTGTGTAATACAACCTCTAGAGAGAAATAAAACTGGAATCAAATCCAGCCTCATTATATTGAAGTGTTGCTTATGTGAAGGTGGCACTAGCATTTCCGTTAGAATACAATTGAAATTTCCCAAATTCAGTGACTATAATCACGAGTTTATTCATGGAGTTTGAGGGTATATGGAACTTTTTACCACCCCCTAATTTTCAGGTAAATATTATTCATCCTTCACTATGAATTACTAATTTTCTATATATAACATATACATTTATATGTAAAAAACACTATCATGAATTTCAAAAGACTGTATAATAGCAAACATCTCAAAGACGGATGAGCGATGCGTGGATGTTCCCTGGTAGGAAGGTACCTACTGAACTATCTTTATCATTAATGTTATTAACTTATATTGAACCTATTTGTTTTGGTTTTATCTTAATTTGGTCCATTCAACATCTTGTCTCTAATATTTATATGTACTTTTTCTTTGTCTCAATATAAACCTATTGCATTTCATGTTATCTGAATTTTATAATCTTGCCTATTACTTACAAGCAATCTGCTGCTACAGTTGTTCCTAGGTGTTTTTATAAACTAATTTAACATCTGTTGGTACTATATAACAATATCAACCTACAAATGGCCAATAGAACTTAGCATTGTTGAGAATTACCATGTAGATAAATGGAGTTACATTAGTAATTGTAGGATCCACTCCATATTTCATGGTAACTCAATGAATAATCAGTGTTATCTGGGTGATTTTCTTTTCAGTATTGTGTGCAATCCACATTTGAATGTAATTGCATTTAAGGGAAAGGATCATACAAACTACCTTTTTAGTAAATTAATTGATAATTGTGCTGAATTAAGGAATTCATATAAGTAATTCAAGAAAATGAGTTTTCTAGTGTAGAAATAAAGGCTCAGCTAGTAGGGAGAGCACAAGCTGAAAAGACTTTTGAGAAGTTGCTTTGTCAGTTTGATCTACACAGACAATTATAAAGTAGTAGTTTAAGCAGATCCTACATCCAAAAGTAGAATAGGCAGAAATGCACAGAACCAATCAGGGAAACCTTAATTCCCATTCCAGTTTTGCTGCTTATTTGTTCTATTAGTTTTGAGCAAGTCAGTCTGCCTTATATTCCTTCTCTGTAAAATGTGAGTAATACCTATTCTTGACTATACAAAGAGTTGTTGTTGGGATCCAACAGATTTATGTATATAACTCTCTTGAAAAATATCTGTGTATCCTTTGCTCCAAAAATCAAAAAACTAACTTCTGTGAAGGAGCATATAGATGAACAGCCCGTGGTCTCAAGTTACTATGACACATAAAAGATAATCACGTAACAGTCACTGAATCTTCCTCTATCTGTAATGCCTCTGGTCTTGAATGAACTAGTCACAACAGGATTCCAAGTGTCCCCTACATTCAGATAGGCATAACAAAGATGCCTAAAGTAGAATGGATTGAAGGGATTCCGTTTAGCCTCACAAGATCATTGTCCTGCTATGGACGACCAACTGTCTCTGCCTGAAAGCCGGGGGTGGGAATCCCAACAGTTCATGCTAGAGAGAGAAAAGGAGAAGAATGTGCCTTTCAATCTTAGCTTCATTAGTTTCTGTTTTGACGTTCACCATTACCCAATAGAAGTGGGTAGACATCCTTAGCTTGAATGTGCTTTTAAATTCTAAGATTCTCATTATATTAATGACCTAAACATGTGCTCAGGATAGTCTTTACAGTGAATCATAAATACAGAAAGAAAAGTTAGATCTCCAGTCATCAAATCAGGATGGTTGCAAAATCAGGATTTCTGGCCTAAGGGAGAGAGGAACATCTACGTTTCTTAAAAACCCACTGGGAGAGCCTAAGTTAGTAAGCCACAAGGAGTAATGCACCCAATCCATATGAATGTTCTGAAACTAATGATAACCATAGCATGCTAAGAGTCCCCCATCAATTATCTGATATATTCTATAGCAAACTTGTTAGGCTTCTTCTGCAAGTAAGGCTCAGTGTCAATGACAAGCTCGTAAGTAGCAGTCAGACCAGGAACTTAAGTTCATGGGTTCCATCTTAGTAAAAGTTTAATATTAGATTGTCTTTTATAATTTCAGAGTGAAAAGCCCTGATGGTCAATCTATAATAATCCAAACCAAACATAACAGCAGCTGTAGCATGAATTTTAGCAGGCCTATTACTATATTGAGTTCTCTCTTGTTCTCTCTTACCAAGCTATCAGGCTGGGTATTGTATCTCCATTTTACAGATAATATAATTGGTATTCAGAAAAGGAACTAGGATTTCAACACTAAAATGTCTTCCAAATCCTTAAAATTAAGGATTTTTACAGTAGGAAGTATTCTAAAATAGCCTCTAGATTCCCATTTCCTGGTAATCCCCTGCAATTGAATATGGAGTGATCAATGAATATAATGAAATCATCACTTCTTTGATGAGGCTATATTATATCAAAAGGTGATAGGATAGTCCTGACTTGTTAATGGTACCATCCAATTCAGATTGTTTGAAAGTGGAATGGGAGGGGGGCAAATAAGCACATCTGTGAAGCAGATCTATTTCGTAGCCTATCAGTCTGTGATCTTTGTCTTAGATCCTAGTAGCCAATAACTTTAGGCAAATCAATGAAGTATTAGAGCTGGAAGACTCTTAATGACTATTCTAGTCCAGTGTCCTTATGGAAGTCAAATAGTGTTTCCTGGTACTTCAAACTTGCTTGTGATTGACTAAAGGCAGAAATCAGCTTTTCCTGATTGCTAAGCTACTCCAGGTTTGCTCTAGACTAGATTGCCCAGTTTATGTTTTTAAATTTTGGAATTTTACATTCAGAAGCTACATCATCCCTAGAACACTGATAGAGTTCTTCAGATTCGTTTTATGAGAAAAAGAGTCATTCTTCTCACTAACCATGTATACAGGAAATCCCATCAACCTAGAAGGACTTCTTAGAGAATTATAGAGCAGTTTGAGAGTTATTATTTACTTCCCAATGTGTTAGATTTTAAAGGGGAAACAAATGAGTTTATATTTCAAAAACAAATCAGATGAACTGGTTCAATAGTTCAGAAGTTTTCTTTATAGAGTCCAAGCCACAGCTGTATTCCTTAAGTTAGTAATTGGTTGCTCAAAGGCATCAAATCCATATATAACATTATTATATTCTATCATTTGCTATTACTCAATCTTCAGATTTCTCTTACACCAGATATGAAACAATAATCCTAAGCCTCTACATCACTTCTCAAATTGCTAATTGAGTTTCTTGAGGGAATAAAATATATAACTTTTATTAGGAAGATCACAAGATTGGGAGATATTTTATAAATTATCTATGTCAAGTTTTGTCCTTACCCTCCCATTTCTGCCATTTTGGATGTTTAAGTTCCTTTTGTTTTTAACTTTTACAATAAATTATATTCTTGTGTTACTTTAGTAATCCAGAAAGCATAAATCAAGTAAATAAGTCTAAAGAATATGAAAAAAAGCACATAAGCCAGAGAAATGAAATTAGCTTTGTTATCCAGAAGTTATTTTAACATTAGTCTTCTACTATCAAATTGCTTGTTTTGTCATGGATAACCTGTGCTCTGGAGTAGAAGTTCTTTGAGGAAAATCCTCTTTTTTAAAAATTAAAAAAAAATCTATAATTGACATGTAACATTCGTTTCAGGTGTACAGCATAATGATTGTTATTTGTATATGTTGCAAAATGATCACCACCATAAGTCCGGTAACATCTGTCACCACACATAGTTACAGTTTTTTTTTTCCTGTGATGAGAACTTTTAAGACCTACTTTCTTAACAACTTTCAGATATGCAATACAGTATTATTAACTCTATGTAATGCTGTACATTACCTTCCCAAGTAATATAAGTTCCCCTTCAACATCATTGACAAACCACATTCAGATTTTATAAAAACCTGAAGAGATTAAAAAATATTATTCTCTTTTAAAGAAGCTGATTTCATTTTAGACATTATCTTGAATATTTTTCCTTTTATTGAGCTAGAATCATAACATCTGTGACTGACTCATTGATCCTAGATATGCGTAAAAAAGCTACATTTCATCTACATTAGAGCTCTTCAAATAATTTCAGATCACTATTGTGTATCTGTTGGATTCTGATTCTCCAGCATTACCCCTCCTGCCTCCTTTAATGGATTATGATAGGATATAGTACTGAGACTCCCCCATGTTCTCAGTATTTATAAATACTTGCCCAGAATATAGTACTGTAGTACTGTTTGCAAAGTTGGGAGATTTCCAGATGAAATCTGAAACTGGCCCCATGTATGTAGAGGGTAAGGAGAGGGGAAGAAAGTCAGACCACTCCAGATTGGTAGGTGGCAGTTTTAATAAGCAAGGGAATTTACCTATGAGGCATATCTTGGGCAACCACCCACCAAAATCTTGAAAAGTTTATGTGGAGGACTTACCTGGGTTCAGTCACATATATATCATCCAGATGGTCTCAACAATGCATTCCTCTCTCAAGGCTGTGTCCTTGAAAACAGTTCTGGTCATGGAAATGATGGGCAGAACATACATTCCAAGGACCAGGGAGGGGGCTAGGTACCTCCAGTTGCCCAGGTACAGATTGTAGGTCACCTGGCATCACATCCTCTCAATAACCTCCTCCGACAAGTCCTTAAATTGATTATATATATACATATATGTATATATATACTGTTTCCATCTGGCCAATAGCAAAAAGTGTAAGGCATGAGTTAATTGATCATTTATATGATTTTTTAAATTGCCATGTATTGTTTCCTTCTCATATTTGGCTTTCTAGTATTAAAATATTAAGCCCTTTTCAAAACTGTGTGTTTCAGGATAGTGCTGAAGATAGGCAGGGCAGGGGATTAGACCATAAATACTTAAATTTACTTAAAAAATTTTTTTAATTTAATTTCATTTTTTTCAGTGTTCCAAAATTCATTGTTTATGCACCATACCCAGTGCTCCATGCAATACGTGCCCTCCTCAATACCCACCACCAGGCTCACCCAATCTCCCACCCACATCCTCTCCAAAACTCTCAGTTTGTTTCTCAGAGCCCACAGTCTCTCACGGTTCATCTCCCCCTCCGATTCCCCCCCACCCACTTCTCCTCTCCATCACCCGATGTCTTCTGTATTATTCTTTATGCTCCACAAGTAAGTGAAACCATATGATAATTGACTCTCTCTGCTTGACTTATTTCACTCAGCATAATCTCTTCTAGTCCCGTCCATGTTGGTACAAAAGTTAGGTATTCATCTTTTCTGATGGAGGCATAATACTCCATTATATATATGGACCATATATATCCATTCGTCTGTTGAAGGGCATCTTGGTTCTTTCCACAGTTTGGCAACTGTGACCATTGCTGCTATGAACATTGGGGTACAGATGGCCCTTCTTTTCACTAAATCTATATCTTTGGGGTAAATACACAGTAGTGCAATTCCAGGGTCATAGGGTAGTTCTATTTTTAATTTCTTAGGGAATCTCCATACTGATATACATAATCAAATTGTACCCACCAGATTTGGATTGGATTTTATCACACAATGTTTTCTATCTGTTTTCAGCTTTCAGCTATCTGTGAACTGGCCTTTTTCAGTTCATTAATATAAATACACAAAAGTGTAGAAGCAAACATAGAGATCTAGAACATATTAGGAAAGATTCTCTACCAAGCTGAAATTGTCATTTTTTAAAATTTTTTTAAGTTTTTTATTTATTTAAATATTATCTACACCCAACATGGTGCTCAATCTTAAGACCCTGAGATTAAGCGTTACAACTAAGCCAGCCAGGTGCCCCTGAAATTGCCACTGTAGTCAGCATACAGGCAGCCAGTTATAATTCAGTTTCAAAATAATACAATTCATATCTTCATATTTGTCTAAAATGATGTCGTGTGGGGCCTGGAGCTGATCAATAGCTTGTTGAAGTGCATACTTAAGTCATGTACCATTTCTCTAATCTATTTATCAAATAAAAGTAGTATTTGGGAAACAGTAAATCTGGAACTGGTTGCTTTTTATTAAATTCAGTGATTTATTCTACTAAGTGTATGACAAATATGATGATGATAATAAATGTTAATATAGATCAGCATCAAGGTCACTAATTTGTAGCTTGTAAATTCAACACCTACTTCCTAATTATAATGTTGCATAGGGAAATATGAGGAAATAGGCATGAGTACCATTTTCCATGTCCATTCTTAATTCTGATATCCTTTATCCTGATATCCCAAAGACAAGCACAGTAGTAGGGGAATTTGAAACACTATACCACATGAAACCTACATTACTAATTTTGAAAGGATAAACTTGGCAAGATTTAGAGAAATAAAGAAGTTATGAGATTCACCATTGTTTTGTGATGTTTTGCCCTACACACAAACCACCTTAGTAATGCTGGTTTTGTGTTCTTTTATGAAAATTAGATTGATGCATAAACTCCTTCATTTCTCTACTTCTCTTCCATTCTCCAAAATTTCATAGGTGACCAATATTGATTTTAATTATCTTATCTGCAAATTCTCTAAATAACCTAACATGCAAAACGGAATGACAGACATTTAAGTTAATTTGTGGCAAATATAAATCCTTGTATTCTTTCTGGAAAAATTTTAGTTTTAAGGGTTTTTGCAAATATGTTTTATATTTTCATGTTTTAAAAATAATTATCCTTAATTGAAAAGAATGAAGCAATATGGAATGTGACTAGTTATCTATACTTCTCTTTTCTCTTAATGTTAAAGTAAATTTCCCATTTTAAGCACAGCTATAAAAGACCTTTAATTTTCCCTACTAAGTCTTCATTGTAAGCATCATTTTATTCTTTTTGACTATTTGATTATAGGAACAAGACGCTATCATTTTATATTAATCCTGTATTGGCATCTTTCTTAAAGTCTAAATAACTGTTTCAAGAAGTCAAGACAATTTTAAAAATAAATACACACACACACACACACTCTACACACACACACACACACACACACACAATAGAGCTATTATGAGGGAGAAGGAATATGTATATTTCTTATTAAGAATAATAATTTATCCAAAATATGTATTCATTAAACAAAATTTAGGAGGAAAAGGGCAAAATGAAAAAGAAGTCATCCCCACTCTGCCTCAAATGGACTCTATCCAGAGTGTGGCATCTTACCAGTCTTCTTTGTATAGTCAAAATTATTTGGTTTTTACTCTGCATCTTTTACTTAACTACAGATGATGAACAGCTTTTTTCCCATCATAGTACTCCTTAGCTCTGATCACTAAATACTTTCAATTCTCTATTTTTTTCTCTTGCAGTCAAGAATGGCATGCGATTTGCATCCACCACACCTCTGAGGGATTATACATGCTTTTGGGGGGCAGAAGGCTGCCAGCTACCTGTGATAATGATCATAGTGTTCCAGATGGTAGAGGTTCTGTAATTCAGCATGAGGGAGGGTGAAGTTGGACTGTTGGGAGCCAGAACTAAGGGGACTCAGCATGAGACCCCAAGAACAGGCTCGGGGAGGTAGGGAAGCAGCAGTTCACAATTCAGTGTCTAAGGATAAAAGGAAAGGCAAACTCAAGAGGAATGTGTTGAACCATTCCCAAAAGGTCCTATGTTCTGGAAGGTTATGCAGGAGTACATAATGGTAACCCTTAGTCATGTGGATTACTTTCTTGAAGCTGGGGCATTCAATCCAGACTGGAACCAGCTCTCCTAGGGTGGCTAGAACAGGCAGAGATAAGTACTCTTGGCTAAAAGAAATGCCAAGACTTTTAAGACTTGAATGAATAGTCTGGAATTCAGGGAAAGCTTAGGAGTGAGAAAGAATAGAAACATGACAAAAACTGAAGCGGAAGCCTAATCTTTGCTTCCATCAAAAGTGTACAGGAAAGGAAGGGGGGCAGTATGAGGACATATGAGGACAGGGTCCAAAATTTCAATAATTAGAAAGTTAGAGAGTCTTGCTTTGTGGTCTAGCTTATGGTATATCTTGATAAACATTCTGTGTTCCTTGGGGAAAAATTTGTATTTTGCATTCTTGAATGTAGAGATGTACAAATACAAATTTGGTCAATGTGGTTCAGAGTCCATCTTAACTGATTTTTGTTTAGCTGTTCTACCAAAACTTGTGAGTTGGATTTTAAAATACCCAACAATGATTGTAGATTTGTCTGTTTTCCATTTTGAATTGCCAATTATTTCTCTTTGATATGTGAAGCTCTCCTATTAAGCATATACATATCCGGCATCATTATACTACCTGATATATTAGCACTTTTTCGTCATGATATATTCTTCTTTACTTCTTTACTTTTTCTTGTGATAAGGGTTTTGATTGCTTTGTCTTTTTCCATCCATTTCTTTTCACCTAATTTTTGTCCTTGGACTTAAACTGTTCCTCTTACAGACAGCATACAGTTAGATCTTGATTTTTTAATTTAATCTTGTCTCCATATTTTATTTTATTATTTTTTTTAAATATTTTATTTATTTATTTGACAGAGAGAGATCAAAAGTAGGCAGAGAGGCAGGCAGAGAGAGAGAGGGGAGGAAGCAGGCTCCCTGCCGAGCAGAGAGCCCGATGCAGGACTCGATCCCAGGACCCTGAGATCATGACCTGAGCCGAAGGCAGCGGCTTAACCCACTGAGCCACCCAGGCACCCTTGTCTCCATATTTTAATTGGTGTATTTAGTTCACTTCATTCTATGTAATTATTGATATGATTGAATAAAGGTTACCATGTTATTTTATTTCTACTTCTCTTTGTTTTACTTTTTTGTTATTTAATTCCTATTATTTTAATATGCTTATGTTTATAATATAACTTATTTTAATATGCTTATAATGTCTATAAATATGCTTATAGTATGAATTTTTTTATTTACTGTTTTTCATCACTCTATTCTCCCATCTTGCACTCTTATTTAATCTTTTTTTAATATTCCATTTGATCCTTGTGTGTAAGATTTAGCTATAATTCCTCAGTTCTTTATATTATTAAGTGGCTGCTCTCAAAATTAAATTAGTTTCTTACCGTATGGTAATCTAATCAGAATTTATAGTATATTTTTCATATGTATGATATAATATATGAGAAACTTTAGTAGCATACTTGTGTTTACCACTCCTCTTCCTTATGGTGGTGGTGTTATTACAGTACATCTATATTATTTTAAACCCTGCAGTACATTGTTATACTCTTTGCTTTAGTGTTCTTTCAAACAATTCAGAAAAAGAATAGAAAAATATTTTAGTTTGTTTACCCCTTACTTGTCATTTCCCGTGATCATCATTGCTTCCTAGTAGATCTGAGTTTCCATCTGGTGACATTTTTGTCCATCCTTAGTAAATATCTTTAGCATTTTTCTTTGTGTATGTGCACACCAGCTGAAAATGAATTGTCAAAATTTCTGTTTATTTGAAATGGTCCGTATTTCACTTTTATTTTTGAGGGCTAATTTTGCTTCTGCTTGAAAATGCCTTTATTTAACTTTCATTATAGAAGGATAGTTTCTCCCTACATAGAAATCTGGATTGACAGCTTTCCCCCTCCTTCACTTTCAGTACTTTAAAGCTATTCCATAGCATTTGGGCCTCGATTTTTACTAATGAGATGTCACCTATCATTTGCATCTTTGATTTCCTTTATGTAATCTAACATTTCCTATGGATGGTTTCAATAGTTTTCTCTTAGTTTTTGAATTTCAGACATTTGACTTTGATGTTCCTAAGTGTGAGTTTATTTGTAGTTCTCTTATTAAATGCTTATCAAGGTTTTTGAATCTGGAATTTCCTGAATTTCACCAAATTTGCTAAGTTTTCAGCCATCATTTCTTTGTTTTTCTGCCTTATTGTTGTTCCCTCCTATTCTAGTGTTTCAGTTGCATGTAAACATTTCCATTGTTTAATATTATTCCACAAATTTTTGCAAATCTGATCTTTTCCTTACATTTTTTTTCTCTTTGTTCTTGAAATGTTTAAGTCTTATTAACATATTTTCAAGGAAATTTATTATTTTTTTTACTTCAAATCTCCTCTTAATGGCATGCAATTAATTTTATATTTTAGTTATTATATTTTCAATGCAGGATTTTTTTTCAAGGCAGAAATTTTTATTTGCCTCTTTTTTTGGAGTTTCTATTTATGTGGTAAGATTTTTCTTTTTATTATGTATCTTTATTTATTATGTATATTTATTCAGCTTGTAAGCATACTTATAATAGCTGACTAAATATTTTTTCCTGTTAATTTTAGCATCTGGGTGATATCAGACTCAATTTCTACTGATACTATTTCTTTTATTCTTGAACACAGTACATATTTTCCTGTTTTTTTCGTATGCCTAATGCTTTTATGTGCTTTTTCTATTGGATCCTAAATGTAGAGACTCTGAATTCTGTAATGTTTCTCTGAAGACTGATCTGTGTGTTAAAAAAAAAAAAATTACTTTTCTAGAATCAAACTCCCAAATTCTGTCTTCTGAAATTCTCCTTGGTTGTTTCACCTTTCTCCTTCTGCTTTATGCTCAAGGCTCCTAGAAATGTCCTTCCTCCTCTCCATGTACAGTGTAATAATCAGCCAAGGATTTAGATGAATTTTTATTTTCATATTTTGGGACCAATCTCTTCAGTAGGTAGCCACCTGCATTAAAGACTTCAGTCCTAACTTTCTTGCTTTTCTGTCAGCCTCAAGTTCTGCTTTCTGATACTCAAGCCTCTTAGGCAATAGCTTTATGCAGCTTGAGGTGCCTGTTGATTTTGAGTGCTCTCAGGCAAAATGCTGCAAATTCACAAATCTTTCCTTGCTGCAGTCAATCTTGCAAGAGTAGGTAGTCCTCAAATTTCTGTGTTCAAACTGCCATAAAACATTATTTTCAGATTTTATAATTGTTTGTAGGGTAGGGTTGTCTGATCATGCCACTCCATCATTAACCTGAAATTGGAACACTCAACTTTTAAAAGTGTCATTGTCTCATCTCTTAAACTTTGGGATTTCACTTTGCTTTCTTGTTTTCATACTGTGTTTTTTTTTTTCTATCCATTACCACCTTCTTATTCTTCTTCATAAACCTGATATTTAAAAAGTATTCTAGCTGATTCATTTTTCTCAAGCAGGTAAAGCTGATTGCATTTACATACACTTAGGTGGACCTGTCTTTTGCTATTTAAACAAACAACCGGTGTAGGGGAAACATCCCCTCAGTTTCTGTACCTCCATGTCGAGTATATAAGATGGAGTCCATTGAGGGCTCCTACTATGACTCGGGTATTTATACTCATATTTTTAATTATTAAACAAGGTTATCAGAAGATCACAGTCTCCATCTTACAATGAGGAAACTGAAGCTCAAAAAACAAATTAATTTAATGAAGATCCTGGAATGAAAAGTCATGCCACCTGAGTTTATTTTATTTTTTTTAAGATTTTATTTATTTGACAGAGATCATAAGCAGGCAGAGAGGCAGCAGAGAGAGAGGAGGAAGCAGGCTCCCTGCTGAGCAGAGAGCCTGATGTGGGGCTAGATCCCAGGACCCTGAGATCATGACCTGAGCCAAAGGCAGCGACTTAACCCACTGAACCACCCAGGCACCCCTGCCACCTGAGTTTAAAGAATGGATCTTTTCCACTGTTAACATGCTCTTCAGTGGTCTTTTCTAAACATTATCTGTTTGTGTGCCTCCTTTCCAATAGAAACTCTATTTCCCGATCAGGTTGACCTGAGTTGTTAATTATCAGGTTGAACTTAAGTGTCCCTAATTATAGCTCATACCTTTTCAACAACATGTTCTTTTCAGCCTCACTTCCCAATCTATGCATCTACTTTGAGGAAGATCTGTCTTCTCCATTGCAATAGTTGTGACCTGCACATCTTTTACAATCCGTAATCCCAGATTGTAAACACCTGCCAAGGCAGTCGGGGGTGGGGGGTGCTGTACAGAGAAAGAGCAGTTTACTATGAGTAGAGTTAAAGTATCATTCCTTCAGGTGTTGATCATCTACCTGATTTATTAAACAAGGGTTTGGGGACGCAGCAAACAGGCAGAGAGAGAACACCGGCAGTTCTTACAATTCAGTGTGGTCCCGGGAATAATAGACTACACTGATACTATCTTTCCTACAGGCCCAAATGAGGGGCATTTTTTAAAAGCACATTCAGCAGGCCTCAGGCCTTGTGGAGTCCCTGGATATGTTTGTGTAAAACAGTGTATGGAAAAAGAGGACTTTGGGGAAGACTAAATGATCTAATGGCAACAATTCGCTACATTCTTTTCTCTGCCGGTTATCCGAACTAGTGCAATTCAGGCTGTGAGCACCTGGAAGGAAATGCCCAGGCAGGCACTTGCCATTGAAATATGGTTGGAGAGCCGTTCCTGCATGTAAGTATCACCCTGTTATTTTCTTTAGGGTTTTCAGCCTGAAACCAATCAACCTGAAGTCCAATTGAAAAAGGCATCTTTACAATCACAAGCTGTGGGAAACTTGGTTGGTTCAGTGGGATCTAATTTGTTTTGGGTAAGGAAAAAAAAAAAAAGATAAAAGAAAAAAAGGAAAAAAATAAAAACAAAAACAGAATTTGGAGCAGTGGGGATTAACAGAAGCGGAGCTGACTGCATACAGCATGTTTGTGGTAATAAACAACAGTGTTATTAGCGAATATAAAGCCTGTGATAAACAATGCCATGATGTTCCATTCACCCTAATAGGCAGGAGCAGATAATTGGGACAAATAAAGTGCTAAAACAGTCTCTAACCACCTTTCCAGAGCGTCTCTCCGAATGAGTGAATCGCCCCGCATGCTGTAAGGCGCAGCGGTAGCCTGGGATACCAGCTTTTGTGTTTCACTAAAAGAATACACTCCCGTTGCTAATGGAAAACAACAGAAGCTAAAGACGATTGCTGGGATTGTCAGATCTCTCTCTCTCTCTCTCTCTATTTTTTTTTTAAAGTGGTAATGAGTAGACAAGAAGACAATTCCACACATTCATCAAAGCCAGCAGAGAGCTCTTCGGAATACACGGCCAGTTGAAATCCCAAACACTTCCAGCTCGGGGGACTTTTAAATCTTAACTTGAGCTCAGTTGTTTCTCTTGGCAGTTTCTCCTTTTCCACCTTCACTAGACAAGGTATTGTCCCAGCAATGGGCTTTTTTTTGTTTGTTTGTTTGTTTTTAATTTTTTTCAGGAAGTCTTTCTTGTTCCCTATCAGAATATCATTCAGACAGTCTGTTCTTCTGTTTGGTTGGTTTTGTTTATCCAGTAGATGAGACTTTGGCACAACCTGGATATGATGTTCTTTCTACGGCAGTAAATATAGGGAATCCAACCACTTCTCCCTTCAACCTCAGTTTCTCCATTGAGATTGCATTGGTTACAACTCCAAATACTGGCTGAAATTATAAAAAATAGTGAAGTAGCACTGATGTTGAAGAGCCCAGAAGTTATGTGGGCCTATGGAGCCGGCAAAACCAAGCTGAATTGGGATATTGGTGAATTTCTTTCATCCATTCAGCTATTCAACAAATATTTCTTGAGTGCCTACACCGTATCAGACAGTTTATTCCTGGTTTTCCATTTATATTTAGGCTCTATACCCATTTACTATAGCACAAATCATAAAAATCATCCTATTTAGAAGGGAAATTATTTTTACCCTTCACTGTTGAAATAAATACTTCCCATCTCAAACCCACCCTATCTAAAAATGCAGCCTTGAACCACATGTTTCAGAATGCAGAATAGTAGAGAGAAAGGGAAAGAGACTGGGAATGAAAACTTGTGCCAGTTTCACAGATGTCCAATTTCTTGATTCTTGAAAAAAAAAATTAAAAACAAAAAACAAAAAACTATAAGATGGCAAACTTGGAATTGACTTACACAGAATAAGATACATCCAAATGGGGAAAGAGAATATCCAAAATGGTTTAGGAACTATTTAAGCTACAGGTGGATCAACTGATGAGTCCCAAAGAAATGATTTTAGGTGCCTGATTATCCCATCGGTGATGAATATTTCACTCCCTAGAACTAATTCATAATATCAAGCATTATCTTTAAAAGCATTAATGCTAAAGTATTCATTTAACATATCACTATTATTGTTGATAGTACACTGCGGTAAAGAAGGGGAAGGTAGGCTTAGATTATTATTTATTATGAGAATATTCATTATACCTACATGATCACCACAATGAAGGTAGGTAAAACTGAAGGGAAACAGAAATATGAGAATATGTCAGATTTGTTTTACATGCCAAACATATTAGTATTTTTATTATTGACATTTTTACACACCACATATCTAAACTTTTCCCTATAAGCCAGATACCTTCACCAAAAGCTATGTATAACATTAGGAATACTCCTTTTGTCTATTGACACTGGTCTACATACATTTTAGTATGCATTGTCTGCAGTAACATTATTTTAAATGATGTCACTCAGTTTACATAATGAAATACTAAATGCTTTTTATTTAATATTTGCTTTTTTAAAAGATTTTATTTATTTCAAACAGAGAAGGAAAGAGAGAGAGACTGAGAGGACAAGGGGAGTGGTAAGGACAGAGGGAGAAGCAGATTCCCCATTGAGCAGGGAACCCAATATGGAGCTCAATCCCAGAACCCTGGGATCATGATCTGAGCTGAAGGAGATGCCTAACTGACTGAGCCACACAGACACCCCACTAAATGCTTTTTAAAAGTATCTGAAATCAGACAGAGAAAGACAGATACCATATAATTTCACTTGTCTATGGAATCTAAAAAAAAAAAAAAATTAGCAAACAACAACAAGAGAAACAGACTCATAAATATAGAAAATAAATTAGGGGTTGCCAAAGGGGAAGAAGGTAGTGAATAGCAAAATACGTGAAAGGTGTTAAGAGGTACATACTTCAAGTTATAAAATAAATAAGTCAGAGGGATGAAGAGTACATCATAGGGAATATAGTCAATAATTTTATAATGACTTTTTGTGATGACCAATGGTAACTATACTTACTGTGGTAAGCATTTCATAATGTATGTAACTGTCAAATCACTATGTTGTATACCTGAAACTAATATAGTATTATGGCTCAATTATCCTTCAATTAAAACTAAAAAAAAAATAAATAAAATGTGTCTAGTACATATACAAAATATGTAAAATCAGAATATTTAGCTTTACATATTTATTCAAGTTTTCAGGCATATTATTACAAAAACAAGACAAAAGGACAATAAAACACTTGACTTACAGAGATATAGTATAGAATAAAATAAACAATTACATGAAATTCAACAGGGTAGCTCAAGTTCAGAGAACTGGGAGTTAAAAAATCACTTTTGTTGTACAGGATGATTTATGATAAACCTTACTGACATATAGCTTAACTGATTATAGAAACGCAGAGAGTGGAGATGGTTGGGGGCAGGTTGGTAGTGCAGGACTACCATAGGGTGCCCCGTCAGACTGGTCACATGACATCATCATCTCCTTTGTACCTGCTGGTCTTGTTTGCTGTCACTTGTGCCATTGCATTAATCCAGGCAGACTTTCCTCCTGTATCCCATCTGTCTGATCTTTATCTAGTCTTCAGGGCACCAAGGCCTTTCCTAACCACCTCAGGATACATGCTGGGCTCACCCTCCTTTTACCTCCTATAGATTTTACTTGTCAGTATCACCCACTTGATGCCAAGAATATATAGCTTTGTGTTATCTTATTTTTTTTAAGATTTATTTAAAAGATTTTATTTATTTATTTGACACAGAGAGAGAGAATATAAGCAGAGGGAGTGGAAGAGGGAGAAGCAGGTTTCCCATTAAGCAGGGGGCCCAATGTGGGGCTCGATCCCAGCACCCTGGGATCATGACCAGAGCCAAAGGCAGAGACTTAACAACTGAGCCACCCAGGCGCCCCTTGTGTTGTCTTTTTATAAGTAAATCTCCAACTAAACTGTAAACAATTTTTTCCCTGGTTTTCTGCTGGACACTGCATTTGGCACAGTGGCACAATCCCAGAAAGTTCTCAGTAAGTACTTAATGCTACCTATTGCATCATTACATGATAGACTCTACCGACCAACTGTACCAGTTCATTTCTTACCACACTCTGGCCGGATCTGGCCTAGACCTCTAGGCAGTGGGAATGGGCTTTCTCATTGCATTCCCAGCTCAGTTGTTTGAATCAGATACAAATTGATTGTGAGTAGAAGTTACTCCAATCTGACAGCTCTCCAGTGTCTTGTTTGTGGAGAGAGAAAATGAGACTATGTTGACTGTGTTCCTTTTTCTGATGGGCCACAGGATAAAGAGAGAAAACAGGAAAGGCCTAGCATTATCATGACAATCAAGAGTGTGCCCACTCTGAGCTTGGTGCTATGCTCAGCCTTGTCAAGGAAACACGGTGGCATGTTTGCCCTCCCCTGAAAACAAATGTGATGACCAATACTGACAAGATAGCAGAAAGCCCAATGGTATTTCTGTGTCTTCTTTGCATTAATGGAAGATATTGGTCTCCACAGCTGTCACTGTAGCAGCACTTTTCACTGACACTAAAATTCATCTTCCAATATGAAATCAGTATCAAAACAATCCACAGATAGGATCTTACTAGCTGAATTCATGGATTTTTCTCAAGATGCAAATTTATTATTTTACTTTATTTCCAGGAACGGAAAACATGACCTTTCTCTCGCTCGCCTCATTTTAGCATCATGGATTGGTAAATATATTCTGTCTTTCCCTAGATATTTTATTATTATTACCATATTTCCACAGCAGAAAATATGAAGGGGGAGAAAGAGCAAAAAAATAAATATAAAATAGAGAAAAGAAAGAAAAATGTAGAATATCAGTCAGGCTTGACGAGGTTCCCCTAAGAATAGATTACCTAGTCTAATGTTGTGGAAAAATGACTGCTATACATCAGCAGAAGAGGTCAGGAAATTAAATTTTATGTGTCCTGCCTAGTAAAAAAGAGAGTTTAGCTGAAAAATAGAATCCTTCATGGCCTGGTGGGAATTTTGAACATTTCAATTCTGTTTAAAAAAAAAAAAAAACAACAATGGTGGAAGTAACCACAAGTCAAGGAATCATGTGGCAGACAGGTATCACCCATGAAGTAATAGGGAGAGTGGTAGCAATGTTCTGGAGAGTTCTTAAATCCTCCAAGGTTCAAGTTCAGAAGAAACTGTGGCGTCCTTTACAGTTATTTGTAGTGTCCCTCTAAGAGGCAACACCTTGGACTAGATGGCTTATGGAATAGAAGAAGTATTGTCCACCTTGTAAATTTAAGTAGAAATTCTTTCAAATATTGTCCTTATGGAGAGATCGCACTCTTTTCCTCTTCCAGTGAACTTGCCTGCTTCTCAAATCATGTTTTGAATCTTTCAAATGTTTTGAATCTTTCAAATTCAGTATTTTTTCTTACCTTTCTTATTCTTTTCCATATTATTCATAGAAATCGATGCCATTTCTCTTTCACCAAAGATAACTGGTTTACTTAGATCCCTGGTATCCCAGGTAAAATGATACCATTTTACCTGGGATACCCAGTGGTATCATTTTACCACTACCTATCTAGTCAAAGAATCTGGTCCATCCAAAATTTCCATACTACTTCAAAATTTTCATTCTTTCTTCTTTTTTTGCATTTTATTTTTTTCTGCAGACATCAATCTTCCTTCTTATCAATACTTTCCATTTGCCCACAGAAAGGTGCTAATCGTTACCTTAGCAATCACACATGCATACACATATGCATGTGCGTACACACACAACATTTTGGACCCAATTCTCCTTCAGTTTGCCTCCTTTAATCTTTCCTATTTTTGATGATCCAATTTGGTGAATGAGAAGCAAGTCTCTGGCATGCACTTTTTCATTTTGTACAATGTGGCCTATCAGATCTTTTCAGTCTGACTTTTTCTCCCACCTAGCAGAGGACACGAGTAGTTTATCTTTTCAAGAAGGGAAATAACTCCTTAACAATCAACACTTGTAATATTTTTCTCATCTTTCCTGACTCTCAGCATGACTTGATACTGCCCCTACTGCCTTGAACTTCTGTCCTCCTGGGTCTTTCATGACACAGTGCCTTCTTCCTACCCTTCCAATAACTTATTTTCCTACTCTTATCTTCTAAACGTATTTCCCATGGTCAAGTGCTAGATTAAGGTTAGTTTTTTTTCTCTGGTCCTCTTATCTCCCTTTCTTACAATGAGATCCTCCCCCTAATACATTCTGTTTCTTGAGAGGTGCTGAAACAAAGAGGTTAGAAGCGTGGATATGGCACATGGTCTGGTTCAAGTCCCAGTTTGACATGTTTTAGCTGTGGAGGTTTAAGCAAGTCATTTAACCTGTATAACCTCACCTTCTAATTTCCAAGAAAAAAAGGGCTATATCAAAAGGATATTGAGAGGAATAAATAAGAAAATACATGAAAAGCACTTATCATTGAACCTGACACATAATAAATTCAAAATAAATTGTTTCATCCTTTTCAATTCACAGCATCACCCATTCTGGTTCATGCCCTCATTACATTTCCCCTAACACACTACAATGGCCTTTTTCATATAGAACCTCTTCATTCTCTTGCTTTTTCTGCCCACATCCCCCTATTTCTCAGTCATCCTGAACTCTGCAGTTTGAATTTTCTTCCTGAAGCACTGCTTAAATCATATACCACCCCATCGCTCTCCTTTTTACTTAAAATCTGTATTAATTCTCCACTGCTTATAGACTTAAGTTTAAACTAGCTTAATATTGAATGCCTCCCCTAATGTGGCATCAAGTTCCTTTCTCTATTTCCTACTTTTACCTTGATAAATCCAGTGTTAGAGTGGAATTGGTTTCATCTAATGTTCTCAGAACCTATCACGAAATTTTTGGTGCTTGTGATTTTGTTCTTACTCTGTTTTCTGCAGGCAAGGACGCTTTCACATCACATTTTCTTCTCTAGAAATATCAGGAATGTTTATGTTCATCCCAAAAGTCATCAACGGAATCATTTCATGATATGGATAACAAATGTTCTTACATTAATTAATTAATTTAGATTTTATTTATTTATTTGACAGACAGAGATCACAAGTAGGCGAAGAGGCAGGCAGGACAAGAGAGGAGGAAGCAGGCTCTCCACGGAGCAGAGAATCTGATGCAGGGATCGATCCCAAGACCCTGGGATCATGACCTGAGCCGAAAGCAGAGGCTTTAACCCACTGAGCCACCCAGGTGCCCCGAAACGTTCTTACTTTAATTCAGTATCTCTGCCGATAAATTATAATCTTTCCAAAGGCAGAGATTGATGTTTACTTCTTTTGTGTGTAATTAATAATGAACACGTCCTGGGGCTTCCTCAATGTTTTTGAATTAACAAAAACTTTTTTAAAGATTTATTTATTTATTTGAGAACTTATGCACATGAGAGTGGGGGGGGATTGGTGAGGAGGAGGAGGAGGGGCAACTAGAGAAGGGGAAAGAATCTCAAGCAGACTTCCCACTGAGCACAGAGTCTGACCTGGGGCTGGATATCATAATCCTGAGATCAAGACCTGAGCTGAAATTGAGAGTCAGACACTTAACTAACTGAGCCACCCAAGCACCCCAGAATTAACAGAAACTTTTATTCAACAGGTGTAAATCATCTCCTTTCGGAGAGCTGTTGTTGGATAAGCAGTTTCACATGTTTTCTCCACATATAATGCAATCTGCCAAATGCCTTATAATTGGTTTCTTACTTTCACCTTGCTATCTACTGACTGTTTTTGATTCAGCACCCAGGGTTGTCCTGTAAAAAGGAAGGGCAAACGTGCATTTTTTTGTTTAAAGTTCTTCAGTAGCTCCCTATTTCTCTTGAAATAAAATCTAAGTTTGTACATCATCCACAGAGTCTTACCTGATCTTTCCCTCCTTTATATTTCTGATCTTATCTTCTTATGATTCCCCCCTTGTTCTCTTACTCCAGTGAGTATTGGCCTTTTTACTGTTCTCTTGGCAACCAGCCTCATTTCTGAGTCAGATCCCATGCATAGGCTATTCCCTCCACCTTAAATCATTTCCTGTAGATATCTACATGACTAACTTCCTCTTTGCCTCTTAGTTTTAATTTTTCTGTCACCTTGCAACTGAGTACTGCCCTGACTACTTAAAATGAAGACTGCTCCCCCACCTCCAGCACTCCTGATCTCTCTTAATCTATCCTATTTATGTATATAGTACTTATCATCTTCTATAACTGTGTAATTTAAATTATTATTCATATTGTTTATTTTTTGAGCCTCTACCACCAGAATGGATGTTCCACGATGAGAAGGATTTTTTTATTGTCTTGTTCACTGATGAATTTCCAACATTTAGAAATTTACATACCTTTAATTTGTGCCTAGTGAATATTTGCAAAATGAATGTATTGAATAGTTGTGTTAATACATTTGTTCTTGTTTTCCTCCCCCTTTTACTGTATATTTCCTTTAGAAATCTAAATGCACATCAAGAGAGACAATCAAATATAGATACACTGTTTAAAAGGTGTCTAGCATCTGGATATTTGTACAGTTATGGATAACTGATCACTTTAAGCTTCTTCACTATGAAGAAACTAAAGCCCCATCATGTGCATGCTTTAATCTCATGTCCTCACAATACTGGTTGCTTTAAAATGCTGATTCTTTTCTTGAAAAGGAGGGAACTAAAGCTCCACAGATGCTACTATGGGAGTTTTTTCTCCCCAGCCACAGTGACCACAATGACGTCAAACAATTTTATTTGCTATCACATTCAGCTTAACTATGCTATGTAGATATGTCTACAAAGTAAATCTACAAAGTAAAATCAACAGTTGAGAAAACCATCCATTTTTCAAATAAATTTTAAGTTCACTGTAAGCTAAAACATTTAGATTGTTGAAAATATGACAATAAAGTTGCATGAATGATGACTTTAATTGCCAACTTTATTTGTGTTATTCATAAACACAATTAATGTGTTTCCAATATATGTTGTAAATTGACTAATGGCCAAATCAATGACCTTACTAATGTTTTCGAAATTGCTCTTTTGTTCTTATTTCATTCATATCAGAAATGATTGCTACCTAGGATTTATAAGCATTAACAATTTGCCAAATTATTAATTGTTACCTTATTGAATGAATCTTGAAATTATCTCTTTATTTATCCATTTATCTACTCATTTATTTAGCAAATATTTATGCCACAAAATGTTCATGACACCCAGAATACATCAGTGAAAAATCTGACAAGAATCTCAGTCTCTAAAGCCTGGGATCAACATTAATTCAGATAGAAATCATGATAAAGTGGTATATCATGATAAAAAGACTTTTTACTTCTCCATGACAATATTATACTCAGGCTTTCCAAATCCCGTGTTTGACAAACAAATATTTGAAAAAATGGAAGCAAAGATCTTTTGCTGTACACAAAGCCAAGAGAAAGATCCTTGTTAGGAGAGTGGAATCTAAATTTTTTAAAAATCCAAAGCAAAATCCAATAACAATGAAAAATATATTTTATAGCTAAAGGCATATGCCATTCAGTAACATTAAGCCATTAAAAAGAAATAACTACCATAAAGCTCTATGCACATAAAAATATAGCCTATATTTATGCATAATTAAAAATTGGTACAAGTTAGAGATTTTGAGGAATGAACACAGAAAATCATATTTTTCATGAAAATTGATGAGTAAGTGAGTAAAAAACAATATTAAGGCAGACTTCTGCTTCTGACCAAACCTCAGTAAAATAGACTGACTTGCCCTCCCACCTGAAATTTTCCAAAACATTGGGGGAAAAAAGTGAAAAGTTGGTTTTACAATACTGGGCATCAGGCAAAATAGTATAGTAATTGGTGAGAAACAATATAATTGCACCAGCTTATTGCCCTGAAAGAGTTTCTAGATCACAGCACAAGGAGATGTCATGTAGGTAGACTTCCAGGAGACTCCCTGAGTTGAGGACAAGCATCTAAGAGACCAAAATAGTTATAGTGTATAAGACAGAATACCAGAGAGGAGCTGTCTGGAAGAACAGACACAGAACTCCAGAGAGATCTGCAGAGGGTCCCATTTGAATATTCAGGCAAGTAATGATCAGTGACTGTGTATAAGAAAACTTCCCGGGTTTGGGGATACATTCAATAGAAGGTATTAAAAGTTAGACTTTCCAGTGCTTACCTAGAGCTAGGAATAGTGTCTTCTCCCTGCAAGACTGGAAATTCTTCTGATTCACAAGACAATAGGTGGAGTACAGAAAGGCTCTCCCGAAGTAGTGAGGAATAATTAGCCTCAGACTAAACACTGCTCTGATTCCACCCAATAAATACCAAAATCAAGACCCAAAAGGATCAAACAGATTTCAAATAATGTAAAAGCCTCCTAGATGAAAGCTTAGGAAGAACAGTAGGAATATAAAAATCTCCAAAACCTATACCGTTTCTGATGTCTGACATCCATTCAAAACTTACCAAGCATGCAAAGAAGCAGGAAAATATGAGGACAAAATTAACCAATCAAAACCAACCCAGCACTGACATAGATATTAGAATTAATGGATAATGACACCAGAACAGTTATAATAATTGTATTCCATCTTCAGAAGGTTAAGTAGGGAAAAGTAAGACATTAAAAAAGAAAAGACCCGAGCTAAACTTCTAGATATTTTAATTCCAATGTTTGAAATGAAAAATATGTTGGATGTGACTAATAGCAGAATAGACATTTTAAGAAGAAAACATTAGTGAATTTGAATTTGTAGATAGAATGAAATAAGGTGAGGAGAGAGAATTAAAAAGTTTAGTGGAACATCACTGAACTGAACAACTTCAGGAGGCCTAACATGAATGCACTTGGAGTCTATAAGAAAAGAGAACAGAATAACTATTTATAGAAATAATGACGCCAAATTTTACAAAGCTGATGAAAACTATAAATCCACATATCCAAAAAAGTCAACTTGGCACTTGGGGTGCCAAGTACCCCTAAGTACAAGAAAGCACCTAATGATTTCATAAATTTGATGAAAACTATGAAACCTCAAATCAAAGAAAATAATCACACCAAGAAAGCACCAAGACATATTACAATTAAATTGCTCCAAACCTTTGATAAAGAATACTTTTAAAACAACCAAAGGTAAGGGGTGCCTGGGAGGCTCAGTGGGTTAAGGCCTCTACCTTTGGCTCAGGTCGTGATCCAGGGTCCTGGGATCAAGCCCCACACTGGGCTCTCTGCTCGGCGAGAAGCCTGTTTCCTCCTCTCTCTCTGCCTGCCTCTCTGCCTACTTGTGATCTCTCTCTGTCAAATAAATAGATAAAATCTTTAAAAAAAAAAAAAAAACCCAAAGGTAAGAAATGAACATTTCAAGCGAAGAAATAAAAATAAGGATGATAATTTACAATCCTGGGGAACAATGCAAGTGAGAAAATAGTGAAGTGACACTTTTACACTTGATCTTAGCCAAAAGGCCAAGAAGCAATGAAGTGATACCTTTAAAGTACTGGGGGAAGGGAGAGAGAAAACTGAGCTTAGATTTCCATACCCAGAAAAAATATGTTTCAAAAACAATAATAAAATAAAGATTTTACTTCAGCAAAACAAAAGTAAAACAAACCACCTAAGCAAAAACAAACAAGCAAAGAATAGTTATAGCTAATAAGCCAACAAGTAATACAATGAAAGCATTGAAAGTGTTAATTTAATTGAAAAGAAGTCAGGAAAAGATGAAAAATAAGGAAACTAAAGACATACTTCTAAATAACCCATGAGTCAAAGAAAATAAAAAGGGAAATTAAAAAGTATCTAAACTAAACAAAAATGTTCACTAAATAGATCAGCATTTTTGGAATATTGCTGAATCATTATGCAGGGGAAATTTATACATTATATACCCAGGAAGGAAGAAAGACAAAAATAAAATAAATGACTCTAGCTTCACCTTGTGAAACTAGAGAAAAAGGAGCAAATGAAATCCAACGTAAACAGAAGAAATGTATGGATGAATCTTAAAATAATTCTGTTGATCGAAGGAAGCCAGACTAAAAAGAGCACATGGAATATGATTCTATTTATATAAATTCTCAAAAATGTCAATTAATTGCCAGTGGCAGAAAGCAGATTAGTGGTTGCCTATAAGAAAAAGTCAGAAATGGATTATAAAGTAGCATAAGGAAATATTTAGGGGTAGAAGATATATTTTTCTGTCTTGATCGGGTATGGTTTCATGGTGTATATTTGTCAAAACGTATCAAATTTTACACTTGATATGTAATTTACACTAGGTCAATTATACTTCGGTATACCTTTACAAAAAAAGATAGTAAGAATACAGATAACTTGACCAACACATGAAAAATCTGACTTGATTCTTATGTAGGATGAATTATTCATCAAATTTTTAAAAATCACATTTATTTAAAACATACATTAATAATGTGTAAGAGTTAAAGACAAAAGGCCGACAAGAAATCTCAAAGATTACCTGAGTTTAATATTGGACCAAACTCTGACCATAAAAAACATTAGAAATACTTCAAAAAAATACAAAGAGAATCAAAACTACCTTTCATATATCTATTAAAAACTTGCATATTGTACACCTAATACATTCCAGTACTTTAGTGGGTTGATGGGCTCTAAGTATTCTCTACTACATTGAGATGGCGATTATAAGTTTGCAAAACATTACTAAATAATAAATATTTTGGCATTCTCTAACCATTCTTTGGTTATCTTTTGTCTTTCATCTTATTTCCCAGCCACATTATAAATGCCCTTAATATCACTTACCAAGTCTTCTCTCTCTCAGGTAGGAATAGAACTGAGATACTGGTAGGGTTTTGAAAACCCATTTACTGAATCCTATTGAACTAAAATTATTTCTAAGATTATAAAGATATAAATAAAAATATAGATTAAAAAAGTATCCAATTTTCTATTACTTTTATTGCTTATCACAAAAACAATACTCTCTTCATTTCTCAGTAAATGTTTTGTTGTTATCATAAGGACTGTTGGAAGGGAATTTTAGAGCCAAACCTGTTCTAGAAAATTCAGAGTATATAAAGCTATATAAAGTATATGAAGCACAAAGTATATAAATTCACAATGATAGTCTGCATTACACAATTCTACCTACATAAATATTGCTATTAATATTCAGTTCCCATGGACTTTATTAAATTTATTTCCAGCATTTATGGTAAAAACAAAAACGAACATGAGAACTGTTATATAGAAATACTGAATAAAATCACATAAATTGGTATTTATAGCATTGAAAAAGTTTACAGAGGTTTAAATTTTACTTTTTCAGTATACCAATCATGAAAGATTTCTTGAACACTACTTATGTTGTTCTCAAAACTATGCTGGCATTATAGAAGTTACAAAGAAATATAAACATTTTTTTTTAAGATTTTATTTATTTATTTGACAGAGAGAGATCACAAGCAGGCAGAGAGAGAGGAGGAAGCAGGCTCCCCGCTGAGCAGAGAGCCCGATGCGGGCCTCGATCCCAGGACCCTGAGATCATGACCCGAGCCGAAGGCAGCGGCCCAACCCAAGCATTGTCTGCCTTTAGCAACTCTCTCGTTGTGGAAGTAAAGATAAAAGACATGAAATAGGAAAAATAAAATGAAATAAGTGTCTACATCTAATAAACCTTCTTAGAAAAGAAGCATCAAATCAGGCCCAAAGCCGCCTCTTAAATGTTGAGGCTTGACCTGGACCCTAAATAAGATTAGGATCTTCTTTTCCCAGAGGAGGAAGGAAGGAAGACATTCTAGAAAGGGAAAGAGTATCATGAGGAGGAAAGAAGGAGAAGGAGAAGGAGGTGGAAAGAAGACATTCCAGAAAGGAATCATGAGTCAAAGAACAGGAGTATTTGGGGCCATGAATAAACCTCTAAACAGCTATTGTGATGAGCTGGGGGTAGTGATAAATAAGGTCTTATAATCTAGATACAACCATTTTATGAAGCAGTTTGAACCATAAGGCATGGAAGTAGGACTTGATGGAGTTGGTAATAGGGAGTTATGAAGGGTGCTTGTGAAGAGAAGGAAGGGTTGTTTTGTATGATGAAGATAGTGACTATAGTTATTCACCTAAAAGCGATTTTCTCTTTGTAAGATATCCCCAAATCCGTTAGGAATAGCAAGTATGCACAGCTAAAAATATTACATTTCCCAGTCACCTTACAGATAGAAGTGGCAATTCAACTCAGATTTGAAGCAGATACTATTGAAGGAGCTTCTGTAATAAAGAAGACCAAAGCCTCAGACCTTGGAATATGTATTTACAGATAATAGGTGTCATTAGGGGAGTGTTTGAGAAGAACACAACTAGAGTACTTGATGTGACCAACATTTAAGGGTTGAATAGAGGCAGAGGTGTTTCTGAAGGAACAAATAAGAAATGTATGGAGAGAGCGACTAACCACAGTGCCACAGGAGCCAGGGGAATAGAGTGAGTCAGGAAAGTAAACAGTGTCACAGGTCATGGAGGGCAAGACTGGAGGTCCCCAAATTCCATCCAGAACAGGAGAAATATCCATCTGGACATGTGGTATCAAGCCATAGCTTTGGAGAGATAAATTAAATTTTGTTTTTATATTAATTCTGGACTAAAGTGTAAAGACAAAAATGATCTTGATAAAAATGAAAATAAATGAGTGCCACACACAGAATTGGATATACCCACCCCTGTAAAGAAATACTGGCTGAGGGTGAGCAGGATTAGCATCAAATTTCAGGTTTTAAGAATAAAATGGTTTTTCTAGAAAGATGAGAGAGACATATTTTATTTGCAAAATGAAGTCAGTGACTCCATGCAATATACATTTTTTGGTATCTACTCAGTTTAGGAAACTATTTGAGGAACTTAAGCTATAGAAAAAGAATAATTACTTTGCATCAAAAACTTACAATCAAAAGTTTATCTATCATGAAAATTGATATGTAATATGAGTAATTACTATATTACAGTCAAGGCCAAACTGCTCTTTGTTTATATGCATATATAAATATGTATATTTTTGTGTGAATATAAAATGTACATCCAAAATACACATACTTAGAGACATTGGCAGATTTTTTTTTTCAAAATACTCGGTTCAACATAGAAACAGAAATAGCATATATTTTTATATGTGCATAAGAACACATAAATTGAACAGGTAAGAATGTATAAATTGCATTTAAATCATCATAGACAATCATGGATCTTAGTAAGTTTGGGTTTAGGAAAAGTTCTCTAACAGCTGGTATATTTGAGTATATATAGAATTTTGTCATATACAGAACAATTTAAGGTAAAAAAGAAAAAAGTCCATAGGAAATACTGGCATTTTTTTTTTAAAATACTGGCATTTTTGTCCTTCCTCAAGATTGAGAGCTCATGGGTCAAATAGATTTATTTTGCCCATTTAGCTTCATTCTGGTAATAAGTATGCATATATTACCAGAATTTTGTGTGCATCTGTCTGTCTATCTACCTATCTATCTAATATTTAAGTAACAAATATGAGTATATAACATTTAGAACCATAATTTTATATATATGGAAAACCAGGAATATAAATATTTGTATAGATATAAACATAGATAAATATATAGGAATTGAGAAGTTTACTCTAATTGATGCTTTAATGGATACAGCCTTAGTTGCTGGGTACAACAGTGTTGAGATGGTATTAAAATAAATAAGGAATTGTTCAGTGTCAGTATAAATATCACTCAGAAAAGGAAATGTTGACCCTATGTGTAAAGATAAAGCAGCTTCCTACACATTGGCGTAAACTTCGTGGTCCCCCTGTTTCCTAAATCAGGAAAAATCACTAGTATTTTCACTCACAGCTGATACAAAACTAATCTCAAAAGTATAAGTCTGCTGTGGGTTTTTTTTGGTATCCCAGAATAAAACTCTAAGAACTCTGTTTTTCCTGACAAAAAGAGACAAGCTTCAATTTTACAATGGAAATCACAGTGCCAAAAACAAACAAATTGAGGGGATAAGAAGAGAGGGAGGGATAAGAAGGAGGAGGAAGAAAAGAGTGTGAAGCCAGGAAAATGAGAAGAAGGCTGGTTATCTTTAATAGGGAGCACATTCTTTGGAGCTGGTTTGTAGATCAGAATCAACACAGAAGCAAAAGCGTGGACAGAAGAGAGGTACAGAAAGGACATGTAATATGCCTTGTTATTGCTTGTGTTTAGGAGACGAAAGGGCAATGTAGGATGAATAAGGTTCAAATTCCTTGGACTGATTTTTGAGTTGTAATGAGTAGCAGATAAGAAAAATAACCAAATCCTGCTTATAGTTCCTGAGAGAATGTAAGTACCTGTGTTATGACAGGCAAAGAGAGGTTCCATCAACTTATTTTGCTCATCTGACAATGAGACATCTTTAGATCTTTAGAGACATCTATGGATGCTGCTTCTCGTTGCTGCCCTACTCACAGGAACCATATTCCCTACCAGCAGAATGGCTCTCTCTGGCTGTTTCTTCTCCCACGTGAGTTAGCCTTCCTGCTCTGCTCATTTTTAGGCTAGGTTTATGTTTGTCAAAAATTTCAGAGAAAACTAAAAACAAAACTTTTTTTTTTAAGATTTTATTTATTTATTTGACAGAGAGAGAGATCACAAGTAGGCAGAGAGGCAGACAGAGAGAAGGAGGGAAAGCAGGCTCCCCGCTGAGCAGAGAGCCCGATACGGGGCTCGATCCCAGGACCCTGAGATCATGGACCTGAGCTGAAGGCAGAGGCTTAACCCACTGAGCCACCCAGGTGCCCCAAAACAAAACATTTTTTAAGCCAGTAATCAAAAAAAAAAAAAATTGAGTTAAATGCTTGCTAATCAATTGTTTTGAAAAGACTTGTTTCAATACTTAGAAATGTTAAGTGTTTATGACATCTGGGCAAGCATGAAAGGACTTTGGGGGGAAAGGTCTCATGGGTAGAAGCTGGTGCCTTTTTAATAGAAATAAAAAGTGGTTTTAGAGGAAAAACTAGCTCTGAAGTTTTCACATTGCTTAAAGACCTTAGCTAGGGCAGCATTTGTGTCTCCATACTATGTGAATTTGTTTTATGTAATTTCACAGTCCATCAGAAATGAGAGTCAAGTTCAGGAGATGTTATTTATATAATGCTGAAGTGGAGGATGCAACAAAGTACACAATGCTAATATTTATCCATTCTTCACAGATGGTTAAAACAGATCTTCTAGACCAGGGGGTCTCAAAGTTGAGTCCATAATCCCTGGCAGTACTCAAGACCCTTTCTAGGGGGAGTGCAGAATCAAAACTATTTTCATAACAATCTTAAGATGCTATTTATCATTTTCATGTGCTACACCAACAGTGCAAAAGCGATAGTGAGTAATAACTATTCCTTAGTATGAATGAGGCAAAAATTAAAATTTTGAAAAACTTGTATATGCCACCTTGAGCTGAACAGCTTTGAAATACTTAATGATTTTATGAGTTCAGTTTTTTACATTGAATTTTATTTTTTCAATGTTCCAAGATTCATTGTTTATGTACCCAACTCCTAAGGAAAACAAACAAACAAACAAACAAACAACTTAGTGATTTTTCCAGTAAGACAAATGGTAACATAAATGGGTGAATTTACCAACATTTGGAAGACCTGCAAAACTCAGTAAGCCAACATTTTACAAATGACTAATGCACAATTATATAAAATTAGACACAAAGAGTCATTCAAACAACAAGATATACAAAAGAATTTACTGGAAATATGTGAAGCTCATTGGTATGCTTTCATATTCTGTACTGTAACTAAACTTTAAGAAAAGACAACTTGATTTTTGGTATAGTATAAAAAAGATCCACACATGTCTGAAAAGGTAATTAAAATAGTCCCTCCTTTACTAATTCATATTTATTTATCCTCATTCATATTTGAATGAGGCTGACCTTTGTTCATAGGTCTCAACATAGAGATTTGTCTTACAGCCCAGTTGCAGAAACAGATATGAACATCCTTGTAAAAATGTAAAATAGTGCCACTTTGTGTGTGTGTGTGTGTGTGTGTGTGTGTGTGTGTGTGCATGCATGTGTGCATGTGGTGGGGAGCACATGTGTGTGAAGGAAGAGACAAAACTTTGAAAAGACAGGAGAACTCAAGCATTTGGAGAAAGAACAATTCCTTCTACCCACATCAGTATTTCTTCCTGGCATCATTGTGTCTCATATGGTAGACTAACATATAGTAACAATAATGGCAGTCTTGACTCCTCATTATACTACATTTTTAAAGTAGTTTAAGAATCACTACTTTAGGTCATTTAAGCCATTTTGGTGCAGAGGTATAGACTTCAGAATCAGATGGACCTGGGGGCAAATACAGGCTCAATCATTTATTTGAGTGTGGCCTTGGCACACTTCATTTTCATGAGTTTCCTTAGCAGTAGAGTAGGCTTAAAGATATTTCCATTATTTAGTTTTTGTAAGAATTAGATATGATCTAAATAATGTACTTCATACAGAAACTGGCATGTAATAAATTTTTTATTAATAATGACTATTCAATACACAATTTTATAGATCTTTGGCTGAATTTGGATATTGATATAGGCATCAAATAGGTTTAGAAAGGACTATAAAATGCTTTTTATTTTTATTTCCTTAAATCATATTCATATCAATATGATTGAAATGGTAGAAATAGCTTTGACCATGAGATATTGACAAAACGTAGGATGAGGATGTAAGTGAAGAAGTGCCCTGGAGCCAGGTATATGAATTATATATAGGAATTTAGTAGTAAAAATTACAAATAACTTCCTATGGCTAGTACTAACCTAGCAGCTGTGTATTTTAAGGTTATTCTGGTGCAGAAAAACATGTGGCTGAAGTATAAAAGCAATGGAAACAAAATATACTCCCACTTAACGTTAACTGGTACTTTGAACCTGTGGAGTCTGAAGACAAGTTTCTACTCCACAACTGTGTATTTAAAAACACACATAAGAAAATAATTAAATATAACTGAAAAAAGTGAGAGGAACTGAGGCTCTCATTTTCTTTTGCAAATCTTCTCCTACCCAAGTGTTCCTTCTTGTAGTTCTTAGGACAAGACCTATCTGTCCTGCCTCACATACTCCATATGAAGTCCCCTCACAGATGCTCTTATCCTCCATGGGATTTACTTTACCTGCATTCCGTCTTTTGCATTGCTCTCAAAGCACAGTCCCGGTCAGGATGGCCCTCTGTTCAATACTACAACACTCCCACCCAGCACTGAAGTCCCCCACGCTCTTGCCTCCCTTGTTTCGAGAGCCCATCTCCCATCACGCTCTTTTCTCCCCACCTTCTACTTAAGTGGTAGTGCTTGATTGTCCTTCAGATGTTGTAGCCTTTCCTTCTTCTGTAACGTGCCATATACTGTTACGTCTATTTGACCATGCTTCCCAATCCTCAGTTCCACAAGATGAAGCTCCAGTAGCATATCTTCCTGAATTATCTTCCGTGATATCCATCTTTCTCCGTAAATTGAATATAATCTCCGTGTTCTCTAGTCTCCCATTATACTACATATGAACAATTTTTATGGTACACATGTCTTCCTATCATTTGATTATTATTCAAAAAATTTATTCATCTCCTAATCTAGGGTGTCCCAGGTTAAACTGCCACCATCACTTACGTTGACTAATGCCAACAATCTTCTAATTGGTCTCCATACATCCATTCTTGGCCTCATTTAATCCATTTCCTACTTAGCAGCCAGAGTGATCCTCTTAAATTATAATCAAACCACTAAACTGCTCAAAACACTTAAGTGGTTTCCCATTTCACTTGGAATAAAATCCAGATTTCTTATCATGGCCTGACCTCTGTCTGTTTTTTCAGCCTCATCATGAACTCCTCTACCTTGTTTCCTCTACTCTACACCATGCTGAACTTCTTTCATACTTTGAAGAACTTCAAAGTTCTTTCTTTCTCAGGGAAAAAAGGAAGACCTAAAGGTACCTTTTCTGCTGAAACACTTATTCCCTCACTCTTCATATAGATACTCATCATCATTCTGAATGTCCAGCTCAAATGTTAGGTCTTCAGAGAGGATTTCCTTGAAGGCCTTTCACCCCTTGTTTCTTAAATTGTACCTTTTAAATTTATATTTTAAATGTTTATTTTGTTGTATTTGCATTTGTATGCCCCCCCCACTAGCATGTGGGTCCTATTAGGGTTAGGAAACATGTATACCTTGTTCTCCACTGCATTTCTATCACCTAGTACAGTGCCTCACACAGGGCTTAATAATTATTTGTTTAGCAAATAGATAATTAAATGGTATCAGCTAGCAGAATTTTACCTTGGTTAATAAGCTCAAGGTCTCATAAGGGGAATAAATAAAACCTGCAAACAATATTTGTAAATTTTTAACACCCCAAATTCATGAATTTGAAAATTGTTCCTTGAAAAGAAATGTTAGAGCTCTTTAGAGTAAGTTATTATTCTCCAACAATGTAGAACTCTTAAAAAATGTAATATAATGTAAATTTTAAAAAGAAACATACTGGTGATGTTTTATACATATCAATAAAGATATTTCCCAGAAATTAAGCTGATATTTTATTTTTTAATAATGCTCTATAAGGGGCGCCTGGGTGGCTCAGTGGATTAAGCCGCTGCCTTCGGCTCAGGTCATGATCTCAGGGTCCTGGGATCGAGTCCCGCATCAGGCTCTCTGCTCAGCAGGGAGCCTGCTTCTTCCTCTCTCTCTCTGCCTGCCTCTCTGCCTACTTGTGATCTCTCTCTGACAAATAAATAAATAAAATCTTTTAAAAAAAAATAATGCTCTATAGGAGCATATGGAGAATTTATCTAGATTTCAATGTATGTCCCTCAGTATCCATATCCACTTCCATTCTTTTAGGTGCACAACATACTCATTTTATTTCTTAAAATATGATCTACCTTTTCTTCCTTAAATGTTGAAAGTATTAATAGTATTATTTTCATCACAAGGATGAGGGCCTGCTTGATGTCAGTTTTCTTTGACCTTGCAATTCTTCCTTCCTTTGTGTCTTTCTTCACTTTTTCCTTTCTTCTTTACTTTCATCCTTTCTTCCTATTTCCATTTAGGAAATTCTTCATCCTTTCCATATTTTCCAAGTGTCAGATCTGTTTAAATAGTATATAGGCATATTTGTAGATGCTAGATTAAGGCAGTAATTAAGAAGTTGCTAAGCATTATTACAATACTTATTATCACAGTTCTACACTAGATACCTCAATATGCCTCACACACTTTAATTTTCTTTTCTTGTCTGCCCTCTGCTTCGCACTTTCCTAGATCATTTTTATCATGGTCTTGTTATTTTTGTGGAGTTATTTTTACCATCTGGGTCCTTTAAGATTTTGTATTTTGGATATTTCTTTGGGTAAATCTGACCTAGAGACCTTCAGTTTATCAGTTTTTTCAGGAGCCACTTGGGCACCACCTCAGAGCCACTTAGCTTTGCCTTTCTCCACAGCCCTGAGCCAGTTGTTTCTCCCCCTCATAGTTGCAGTGGCCGGTATTGAAAGCCTGGACTGACTTCACCAAAACCCTCAATGCATGGTCATGATTATGATCATGTTGAGACTGTGCCTCCAAAGGGCTTTGCTGGGGACTGTGATGATGCAGTCCCACTTGTCCTCTGCACAGACTGAGCTCTGAAGTGTGTTATGCATGCCCTGCCTCTTGTGGATGAGGCTTTCACCCATACAAAACTACAAAATATCTGAGAGTCAGTTCTCCCTCCAGCCTAGGGAACTACCAACTTCAAACTATGCAACAGTTCACTGGGCAGTGGAAGACCATCTACAAAATGGAACAACCAGTTTTGTTTTATAAAAATCAGAGATCAACCCTGTCAGGCACTGCATTTGGCTATCCCTTCTTCCTTTCCTCATTTCCCTTCTTCCTCTTATGTTTCTTTGAGATTTTCCAGACTAATTAAGAAATAACACATTAGTTCATTAGTTTTTGCTTCAACCTCTACTTCCTTGGGGGAATGTAATGATGGATATTCCTCCTTTTTTTTTTTTTTGGTACATCTAATATCTCATATTTACACACTAAGCACCATATCCAACAACTCTGCTTGTAATCTACTAAAATGTAGTGAGAGACAAAGGCTCAGATGTCAAAGTGGTGGTTCTCCATCAATAGTGAAACCAAAGAAATGGATCTTGCTTATGTATTTGATCCTTGGAGTAGACAAGAATATTATGCTAAAATTTTAACAAGTGCATTTAGTGGTAAGCTAGAAATCATTCATAGAATTCTTTATACAGAGAGCATGTTCAATGGATATTTCAATATTTATTTGATATCTTACTTCTTTTATAAAACCTTCTTATATTATCCCTATCTTTACCAAATAATCTCTTTTTCAAATAAGATAACTGGTCAGTCCCAAATTCAATTATAGGAAGAACTTTTATATTATAAATAAATAAGTGAATGAATAAGAACTTATGAATTATAAATAAAGATCTTATACATTATAAATAAATAAATAAACCCATTCATTTAAGATAGTGTTTTACTTCTTAGTAATCACCAGACAGTTTTTTAGACATTGAGTATGTAATGTAAATGAAACAATCATAGTTCATATTCTCATTGAAACCATAGCCTAATGAAAAGGAAGGCTCTATACTCTAGAAAAATAAAATATTTAGGATCTCCACAGGTTTCAAGACCTTACCTTACAGCACTATAATGTGTACTCTCTTATTTTATTCTCTAGCTGTGTTTCATGTAAACATTATAAACAGATCTTTCACTGGAGTATTCCAGAAATAAAACAAACAAGCCAACCAGATCACCATATCCAGAAACATTAGTACAACCCTCAGGGAGAAATTAAATTTTGTCTAATCTATCACACATCTGGGAAAGGAAAACGAGATTGAATTTATAATTTGCACCACAAGACTAGTTTAACAATAAAAAGGGATAGTAATATGGTATAATACCACAGAGACTGGGACATAAGGTAAATGTAGCCTAGAATATTTATATCTCTTCCCTGGTGAGTGGGAGCCCCTATCACCACTGGACAATTTTATATACCTAGCCATTACCTGAAAATTTTCTTCCAGACAGCTTCCCATTCTTCTTCCATTAATTCAAAACTTCAAAAGCACTATATTACATTTCATTCACAAATTGGGTAAGATATTAAATTAGGGAGATGGCATCTGAGACACTCAAGGTTGTTAGACTTGTCATAGTCAATATAAGCCACGCCTCTCACATGTACTGGGATACTCTACTCACAAAATATGGAAACGCTTCTACCCACACATACCTCTTCATGAAGGTTTGTTCAGTGAGATTCAGCCATAGTAAAGACACTGACAGCTAATAGCACTTATTCAAAATTAAAATATTGGTGACAAAGGGCATGAACACAAGCACAGCACATATTTTCTGGGCATTTCTAGTCACATCAATCCCCTTGAACCAAAGGCCTCTCTTTATAGTAGATGTAGTTATTTGTTATAATTGTATGTAAATGAGAAAGCTGATAAATTAAACTTTAAAAAGTTCACTGCACTTTTATCATTTTATTTAGTGAAATAAATTTCCAAAATTTATAGTTCCTTTGAAAGTTCTTAAGACATGAAATGTTTGTTATAGTTCTTTCCTGGCAAACAGTGATCCTTAAATACTTTGATGTAAAAATAAATAAATAAACAGATATGGGAAACAGAATGGAGACCATAATTCTAAACTGTTTAAATAATGAACAACATGAAAGATAAAAAGGTATCTTTCTTTTGTGAGTTGTGAGTCATTTGTGAGTTGTGGTGCTGTGTTTGTGAGTGCTCATATATACACACACATATAATTTTAGATCTGTGACCTCAAGAGCTAGGACAGAGAATCAGATTGACTGTAAATTACAAATGTAACCTTTAAAGTGGGTGTAAGAATGAACTTCTTTTTGGTTAGAGTCTATTAGGAACCCATAATAATGCAATTTGAATTAAATGCATTAAATCACTATTAGAGCCCAAATAACCAAAGAAATTCTGAGAAAGAAGAACAAAGCTAGAGGTATCATACTTCCTGATTTCAAATTATATTACAAATCAGTAACCATTGGAACAGTATGGTATTGGAATAAAAAAAGGCATGTAGTTCAATGAAACAGAATGGTGTCCAGAAATAAACCCATGCATATATGTTCAATTAATTTTTGACGAAGGAGCCCAAAATATGCAATTGGAAAAGGATAGTCTCTTTAATAAATGTTGCTGGGAAAACCAGATATCCACATAAACAAGGACTGGGCCTCTATCTTATACATAAAGATAAACTCAAAATGGATTAATAACTTGAATGTTAAGATGAAAAGTCATAAAACTCTAGAAGAAACATAGAGAAGAAATTCCTTGACATTGGTCTTGGCAATGGTTTTTGTATTTGACACCAAAACACAAGGCCAAAAACCAAAAGGAAAAATGGGACTACATTAAATTAAAAAGCTTCACAGAAAAGAAAATAATCAAGAAAACACAAGTTATGGAATGGGAGAAAATATTTGCAGATGATGTAACTGATAAGTGGTTAATATCCAAAATATACAAGAAACTCCTACAATTCAATACCCAAAAAACATAACTCAATAAAAAAAAATGGCAAAGGACCTGATAGACATTTTCCAAAGAAGACATACCAGTGAGCAACAGATACATGAAATAATGCTCTTCAACATCATTAACAATCAGGAAAATGAAAATTTAAATCACAATGGGATATCACCTCACACTTGTTAGGATGCCTATTATCAAAAAGACAAAAGCTAACAGATAAAGACAAGGATGTGGAGTACAGGAAACTTCTGTACACTGTTGGTTGGAATGTAAACTCGTATAGTCACTAAGGAAAACAGTATAAATATTCGTATAGTCACTAAGGAAAACAGTATAAATATTCCTCAGGAGATTAAAAACAGAACCACCATATGATCCAGCAATCCCACTTGGGTATTGAAATGAAATTACTGTCTGTATCCCAATGTTCATTGCAGCATTCATTATTCACAAGAACCAAGGAATGGAAACGACCTATGTGTTCATTGACAGTAAATGGATTAAAAATGTGGTATATATAAACAATTGGTTATTATTCAGCCTTACAAAAGGAAATGCTGCCATTTGCCATAGCATGGGCGAACCTGGGTATGCTGAGTGAAATCAGCTAGAGAGAGAAAGACAAATGATGTAACACTTAAATGTGGAGTCCATAAATAAAAAGTCTAACTCACAGAAACTGTAGAATGGTGGTTGTTCAGGGCTGATGGGGTAAGAGGTATATATAAAGAGAGGCTGGCAAAAGGATACAAACTTTCATTATAACATGAACAAATTTTGAGATTCTAATGTATAGCATGGTAACTATAGTTGATAATACTCTGCTGTATATTTTTAAATCTTTAGTAGCTTTCTAGTTAAAGTATAATTACCATACAGTGTTATACTAGTTTCAGGTATTCAATATAATGATTCAACACTTCTATACATTACTCAGTGCTCATCTAGATAAGCATACTCTTAATCTCCTTTATCCATTTCAGCCATCCCCCACCTGCTTCTCTCTGGCAACTACCATTTTGTTCCCTGTATTTGAGTCTGATTTTTTTGTTTGTCTCTTTCTTACTTTGTTTCTTCATTTGCTTTGTCACTTAAATTCCACATATGAGTGAAATCATATGGTATTTGTCTTTCCCTGGCTGACTTATTTCACTTAGCATTATACCCTTTAGGTCCATCCATGTCGTTGCAAATGGCAAGATCTCATTCTTCTTTTTGGCTGAGTAATATTCCATTGTATATGTGCGTGTGTGTGTGTGTGTGTGTGTGTTTACCATATCTTCCTTATCCATTCGTCTGTTGATGGACACTGAGTTGATTCCACATCTTGGCTATTGTAAATAATGCTACAAAAAACATAAGGTCTCATATATCTTTTGAAATTGGTGTTTTTATTTTCTTTGGATAAATACCCAGCAGGGGAATAACTGGATCTTAAGGTTGTTCTGTTTTTAATTTTTTTGAGGAGACTCCATAATGTTTTCTGCAATGGCTGCACCAATATGTATTCCCAGCAATAGGGCATGAGGCTTCCTTTTCCTCCACGTCCTTGTCAACACCTGTTATTTCTTGTGTTTTTTATTTTAACCATTCTAACAGGTTTTAAGGTGATATCTCGCTGTGGTTTTGATTTGCATTTCCCTAATGATTAGTGATGTTGAGCATCTTTTCATGTGTCTGTTGGCCATCTGGATGTCTCCTTTGGATAAATGTCTCTGCCCATTTTTAAATTGGATTATTTGTTTCTCTGGTGTTGAGTTGTGTAGGTTCTTTATATATTTGGAGTATTAACCCCCATTAGATATATCATTTGTATATATCTTTTCACATTCTTTTTGTTGCTTTTTTGTTTTATTGATAGTTTGCCACTGTGCAAAAGCTCTTATTTTCCTGTAGTCTCAATAGTTTAATCTTGTTTTATTTCCGTTGCCTAAGAAGACTTACCTAGAAAAATGTTTGTATGGCTGATGTGAAAGAAGTTACGGTCTATGATTTCTTCTAGGAGTTTTATGGGTTCAGGTCTCACATTTAGGTCTTTAATCTATTTTGAGTTTATTTTTGTGTGTAGTATAAAAAAGTGGCCTATTTTATTCTTCTGCATGTAGCTGTCCATTTTTCCCAGCACCATTCATTGAAGAGACTGTCTTTGCTAAGAGAGTAGGAGAATAAAATCCAAATGCTCTCACCTAAAAAAAAAAAAAAAAAAAAGGTAAAAATATGAGGATAAGTGATGGATGTTAATTAAGTCAATGGTGGGACTCCTTTCACAGTATATGTATGTGCACATCAAATGACCACACTGCTCACTTCATATATATTACAATTTTATTTGTCAATTATACCTCAGTAAATTGAAAAAATGAGTAAATATATTATAGCATATTAGAAGATAAACAGTGTTAGTACTCCTAAGAAGTGTTATATAGTCAGAGTTTACCTAATTTCTCACTCTCTGTCAGCTACTTTACCAGCTTTGGCTTCTGAGACACCAGATACCACCAGAGCTTCAAAATCCTTCCCTGGGCAGTGAAAAAAAACCAAAACAAAACAAAAAAACACAAGCCACTGTGACTGGGTCTAGAGCATACTGGGAGCGCTGTGGGCAGCCTTATAGAATCACGCCACTCATATGGAGGTCTCATTTTTGTAATGTCTCCTTTACCTGGCTCCTTCACTCCTTTATTCTAGACCTTTAAAATTTATCTAAACCCCAGGGACTCTGAGTTTCTACAATTTGCATTAGTGGGAGCTCAGTGGTGGTTAATTGAGGATGATGATGAGGAGGAGACAGAGCTACTTATTATTATCTACCATCGCTGCTGGGTCTTGGCAGAAAGGAAGGCCATGTGGCTGACAGAGGTTTAAGAAGACCAAGCACACATGACTCAAACTGGCAGGACCTCAGTGACCTGCCTTCCTATCCAATATCTACTCGTGGCTAGAATAATTAAAACCCAGGAGAGAGCCAGCAGGATGGATAATAGGACTTGGTAATGACTCTCTTTGTTTCAACAAATTCATATAGCAGTTCCTGAATTTTAAAAAGTACTGTGCAAATCGATTCGTTAGCTGATAAAAAGTGAATAGTAATTAGTTTATAATAAAATGGCCCATTTCCATGCTGGCTGATGTGTTGTGGTGGGGGAGGGATAATAGGATTTCTGAGGCCAAACCCACACAGGTATATCTTCTGTCAGGCCACCTCAGCAAAGTTATTAAGGTTAATCTTGCCAGATGGGTCAAAATTTCAGATTTAGCACTAATATTCGTTCTAGGGGCTAAAAGGTTTTTCTTTCCAACCTTTTTAATTTCCTGTCCCATAGGGCACTCCATTAGGTCACTAACACATCACTGTAAATTTGTTTGTCCTCTCCCTTGCCTTCACAATCAGAAGGTCCTAAAGAGTTCTGCTTTGACATAGAAACAAGTTTCTAGAATGTGCAAGGAAATATAGCTAGTAATAACAGTAGTAATGATAATAAGAGTTACCAGTTACATAGTTTTTCATATTAACCAAACACTGTAATAATTCCTAAATAGACTTATCTTGATAAATGCTCACAGTGACCTTTTAAGGTACATATTATGCCAGTGTTAAAAGACTAAAGAAAAAAAAAATAAGGCAGAAAGAAGTCAACTGACTTGTTCATGGCTCTACAAATAATCAGTGCAACAAGCAGAATCAGAACCCAGAGCAAACTGGCTCTAAATTTTGTGCTGATTCTACAATATTAAACTATATCTTTGTAATAAAGTAGTGCTTAAATTCAAAGTGAACTTATCTAGACTTAAGTAAAGCTTAAGAAAACATTCTGAACCTAGTGGGGTTATATCATTTGAACCTTCATAAAGACATTGAAAGCATTTGTAAAGGGTGATTAGCCATGCACGCTGGAGGAAGATCCATACATATTTCATTAAACAATTATCTTAAACATAAGTACATATTGTAAATTGTGACTGTAACACAGCAGGATTGTTCTAATAACCCACCGGGATCTAGGGCATTAGCAGTGGCTCCTTGGAAGAAAATGCTGTGCTTGGCAAAGACAGTTGTGTCCAGAGTTGTGGCAGTGACCAGTGGAATTTATGTCACTCAGTAGTAACTGTAGAGCTCAAAGCTGAAAGGTGGCACCCAGTGGTCACGTTAGAGCATAGTGGAAATCTCCATGGTCCCTCTGGCAGCCACATGGTATAGGGAAACACTGGCAGCAGTCGTGTTAGGATCCTGAAGATGCGGAGTAACTGAGTGATAGTAAAGAGGTAGTTTGTGAGTACATGTGAATACAATGGTAGTCTCCTAAAAGCACCTAGGGGGGTCCTTTTCAGGAACTCAAGTTTCTGACTTGGTAGGTATGGTGGGGAACCATTGAAAAACAGATAACATTAGTGTTATTATATTTGTAATCACAGCCTGGTAAGACCAGGCAAAGACAGACTGCACATCATTTACGTAGTCGGTTACATCATATTCTTTTATATCCATGTACAAAAGGCAGCACCTATCTGGGAAATAGGATACTAAGTTCTTTTCCACATTGTTCAATATCACTTTTACATTCTCCTATTATTGTGTTTTCATTTCTGGCTATCCAGTTCTGCTCTAGCATTATTTCCTTAGATATATTATCATTTTCATTCATTCTATGATCAATTGTTGCTGGCTTTGGTGATTTGAATATTTCTGCTCTGATTACTCTATAATATACTTGCATATACATCAAGGAACAATATTATTTTCAAGTTTGTAGAAAGAAAAACGCTACTGCCCCTATATGCTTCCATTTTAGTTTCTCCTATGTGAAGGACAATATATCTGACATTATCTGAAGACTGGAAAGTCTTTATGCTCCATTCCCCAGACCTGCTCATATGGATTTCTCCCTTAGATGAAATTTTGAAATGTGATAGTGCCTCATTCATTTACAGGGCCAGTTGCCATCAGAATGGGGAATTATCCTCTCCTGCCTTTCCTCCATGAAATTCCAAAATCCGCATCAGGCCAGAGAGTTGCTTGTTTTTCCAAAACAATGCAAATGCCCACATTGTGAAGAGTAGTTTGATTCTGAGATGATACTGATGAGAAGGTGGCTCATATTTCCTTTGAGAATTCATTTTCTGGATCTCCTATTTCAGATTGGTCAGGTGTAGGGACTGAGCCACAAATCAGCTAACTCATTGTTAGCAAAGACTAAGATTATCTAAAAGTACTCAATATAGTCATAGGCACATGATAACTTTGAAGTAAATGCCTACTGGTGAGCTGACATGATTTCTTAGCATAAGGACAACATAATATACATGTAATATTTTGGAACTTTCTGAGCATTTTCAAATAAAACCTTGTGATTATATATAATATAATAAGACAGGTATCATTAGCCCAGCTTCATAGAAAAGGAAATCCAAGAAGCTGATTTTTTACCCAAGATGACAAAACTAATAATCCTAGTTTTGTGTCTAACACAGTGCATTGCACATACAGGTTTGGTTAATTTCAGTTGAAAAAGTATACCACGTTTTCTTTTTATAGACTATCTTGATTTGAAAGCAAATCTGAATTCCTAAAAATCAGGGTGAAGTCTGAAAAAAAAAAAAACAAACAAAAAACCCAAGGAGATCACCAGTAAAGTCTCTAAAGAAACAGGTAGAAATATTTAATATAGATAATTATGCAAACAAGGTTTTCATATCCCAAGTTTTAATAAAATTAGGTTTAACAAAATCTCTAGGGACCCAGCCCTAAGGAGTTTATCAAGATGAGCATTCAACTGAGGAAAATTGAGCTTAAGGCTAAATTGATTTAAGGGTGAAAATGCAGGACCTATCAGGGATCTATAGGAAAGAGATGGACTTATTTTTGGAAAAAGAAAAAATGTAGAATATCTGCATATATTTGAAAAGGTTTGAGGGTTTTTTTTTCCCCCTTAAGCCTGGAGATAAACTTCAACTTTGCTAATAAAATGGACCAGCATGCAGCACGAGTGAGGAGAGAGAAAAATGTGTATCTATTTTCTTCAAACTAGGAAGGTCTTACAGTGAGGATCCAAGAGTAAGATAGGAAATTTTTTTACTGCATCCCATTCAAATGTGTGATGATGAGATCAGCTTCTTTTGTATTTCTGTCTGTGTCGACATGGTTGGAAAAATGAAGATTATTTTATAATGGCATTTATTGCTAGGAAAGAATTAAAATCTACTTTCTGGCAGGTCGCTGAATCCTCAGCAATTTCATGTAAAATGGGTTATATGTGTATTTTTTTATTTAGTTCTCTAAGAGACAAGCAAACACTGGTTTAACCTTGAATGAGGATGTTTGAGCAGATGACCTCCACGAGGCTTTTCTAATCACATATGCAAGATATTAGCAAACATCTATGGTGAATTACCTGAATATTATTGTCAACATAAAAAAATTAATATAAACTAAATAGACAAGTTGTCATCTTGTTGCAGTGAACTATTAAGTACAAGTCTTAAAGAAAATCCTTTTATATTTTGCCCATTACCTCTAATACGGATAAAAAAACTCCCGTAGGATGATGTTGCCATGTCTTCCATGAGCATTACAACAATAACCAAAAAAGTTACCAAATCATGATCATTACAAAAAGATGGGGGGAAAAGGCCACCAAATCAAAGGTCAAGGCTTCAGTCCTACTTAATTTAGTGTGATCTTTTTGGATCGGAGTAGGAAAATCCCATTGTATTTTAATTAAATGGAGTTAATAATTTTTTTATTAACATACAATGTATTATTAGCCCCAGTGGTGGAGTTAGTAATTTTTGAAGTCAAATGCATGTAACCTTAGGAAACAAAAATCTTCTCAAAAGAAGAAATAAAACAAGGGCATAGGAAAAGGAATTTCAGTGAATGTGCTCAAGTGCCAATGTGTTACAGATGTCCATGGAAGGGAGGACTTTGGCAACTTTGACATCTTCTTTGTTGTTTGTAATAATTTCTACCAGAGTTTTCATATGTATTGGCTATGATAGCGAAAAGACTTATTAAATTCTTTCCTGTGTTTTAATATTTGGCCTTTGTCAAAATAAACATAATAGTACTAGAGGCTTCCTCTGGCCACAAGACAGAGCTCCAGACTCATTCCCTCAAAGATTTATTGCCCCAAGGACCACAGTCGGGAGAAGGGTGAGAACTTGCCATTGGACTGGTAAAGCTGATAGGGTTGCATCCTGCCTGAAAGTAGGCTAATTAGATGTTTTGCTCTAGCATTGGGGCAACGGATCATTCCCATTATTTTTACCCCCTTAATGTGTTCTTTTTTGCTGTCTTTCTTTGTGTACCAAAGTAGTGCTAAAGTATTAGGGGCTATAGTCTAAACCACTGTCTACTTAAGAGAACTGTGGGGGCACTGGTTAAATTGCATATTCTCAAACCCAATCCTACATCTTCCAAATTAGTTTCTCGGAGCTTGTTGTCCAGGAAAATATATTTTTCAAGACACTCCGCACTCCTCTGCAAGTCAGTATATCTAATTTCTAAAAAGTATTAGAAGTACTGACCCTTAAGAGAGACAAATTAGGTAGGTATGCTACATTTAGGCAAGAGTTTTGTGATTAATGTGGTCTAGACCAGTTCCCAAGAGACCACCTAGATGTTTGAGACCAAAGAACCCAGCTAATTAGGATTTCCCTTGCCTCTACTTCTAGGTGTTTATCTCCCTCAGACACTTAATGATTGTTGCCATAATGAGTAGCTGATTGGCCAATGCCCCCAAATCAGTCCAATACAGCTAATCATGAGACCCACCTCTCACCTTCTTTTCTATCTCAGGAGAGATTTAGGGATCAGGGACAATATATTTGGGATTAGCTCATGTTATTCCAGGTGGCTCAAACAGGTCAGATTCATTCAGCTAATTTGATGACCTTTGAAATGCAATCTGCCCTGATAAGAGTCAAAATGCTCCATAGCTCAAGGATGCCAGGTTTAATATTCCTCAAGACAGTAGGATCTACATCATGCTAATAGGAGATATGCTTAATGCATAGGATTGTTTTATGCTTCTGCTGGGAGAATTGAACATTCACTCAAGTGAGGTTTTCTTGATCTAGGAAAACTAGCTTTCAAAGTGGCGGAGCCATGGCTGATGAAGGGACCAAAGTCATATTTGAGTGTTCATCTCCTTCTATTCATTCAGAGTTCACCAATAGTCCAAATGATATTTCCAAAATCACTGCCAAACTTGAAAAGGGATCAAGAGCTTGTTTCAAGGGAGTAATGCATGGAGTTTTAAAAGAGCTTCAAAATAAATAAGGGAATAGAAAAAAGACAGAGGGGCGCCTGGGTAGCTCAGTGGGTTAAGCCGCTGCCTTCGGCTCAGGTCACGATCTCAGGGTCCTGGGATCGAGTCCCGCATCGGGCTCTCTGCTCAGCAGGGAGCCTGCTTCCCTCTCTCTCTCTGCCTGCCTCTCTGTCTACTTGTGATTTCTCTCTGTCAAAATGAATAAATAAAATCTTAAAAAAAAAAAAAGAAAAGGAAAGAAAAAAGACAGAGATGTCAGGAACAAGGGAACATCCAAATGGGCTATTTTCTTTCCAACATTTGGTTGTGGCCAAGATGGGGATCAAGGTTCACATGCCCTTTTAGGGTTTCCAGGTTGTTAGAAACCATAACTATTAGAAAACGTAAGAACTATCTTCACAGCTCTCCCTTTCAATAGAGCAGCAGTTTGCAAAATTTAGAAGGTCTCAGGATCTCCTGGAAGACTTGTTGAAACACAGATCTTGGGGCTTGTGTCCAGAGTTTCTAATTAGCTAGGAGCCTGAGAATTATGCAGTTCCTACCAGTTCTCAGCTTCTGCTGTTGCCTCTCTGAGAACCATAGTTGGAAAATTTTTGTAGCAGGATGACTAGAAACACATCCTGCAGAGCAAAAAGTAGAGGTTCTGCCACATCTGAATTCCACGTGAATAAGGAAATGGAGTATCAAAGGCAATTTTCTTAATAATCATCAGTTCACACAACTATCTTTAATAATAATTCTATCATTTTAATTTATTATATTCTATGTGTGACATTGCTTCAAGAACACTTTACTGATATTGTGTCCTTTGACCATTTGCTTATCCTATCAGGTATGTGCTATCACTACAGTCATTTTACAGATGAGGAAACCAAGAGTCAGAAAGCCTTTCTGCTTTCCCCAATGTCACAAAGCTCCTCAAAAAGAAAACTAGAGTATAAACCCAGATCTAGATATCTATCAGTTGTATCTGTTTTGATTCACTTTGCCATTCCCACTTTCAATAAAATCACAGTTCCATCCCTGTAAATTATAGAGCCATACATTTTGAAGCTTGCATAGGAAACTATAAATGGGAATCCCAAAACTAAGCCCTACTGCCTTATGCCATGTTACCACCAAGGCATTGTATTTCCCTATGAGTGTCTTTATAAAGCACAGTAAAATATGTTCAAGTTAAGCATGCTAAACAATTAGAACTGAGTATTCTAGAACTGAGAACTGCTCACACATCTGCAAAAGTAGTTGCACACATAACCCAGCAGACCTGTGGTTGGGGGCAGGTGCTGGGCTGGCATCAGGGATCCAAGTTCTCATCCACACCCAACCATTCACCAGTTGCAAGGACTTAGTGAAATGAAATATTTAGCTCTTATTTGTGGTACAGACACATGCAACATTTGCACAGCTAATACTATGGGATCATTTTGATAGTAAATCTCTATGTAATATAGAAATATGTAATTTATATGTGTGTGTTTGCATATAACATGTGTTTACATACATGGATGCATTCATACATAATATGAATTTTGCATATGTGTGTATAAATTATTTTTAAGTGCCAAATCCCCCAAGATGTCAGATATTGCCATAATGTAATACTATGTGTGATTTCTGGGGCTCCAGTTATAAATTGGATGTTTAGGTAAAATTTTGAAGACTAAGACACAGGACAAGAGTGATTCATCAAATGGAGAATGACTGCACACAAATCGACACCTTCTTCCGTTTACTATAAACTCATTCTTATTGGTATTAATGTAATTTTTTTAAACTTGCATAAACTTTATGTAATTTCCCTGATTCTAGTTTCCTTCATCCTTTAATCCTTTCTCCAAATCTTTGCCACTAGGTTAGTTTTCCTTCAATACTCTTTTTAAATTACAATTCTCCCATTGGAATATAACAATTGTTTCCTATTCCCTCATACATAAAATAAAATTCTCTTATGTGCGTGACAGTCACAATCCTAAAAGTTCCTCAATTTCCAATTCTTTTATCTCCTGGTCACACAGATACACTGCTTCCCAGCCCCCTTCTATTCGGGAAATCCAGTGGAGGTGTCTCCTCCACATGATTAGTTATGGCAGTGGAATGGGAATGGAGGTGCTGGGCATTTCCCCCTGGCCTGGTCTTTAGGATATCCTTTACATTCCTCCATGCTCTCTCTCTTAACTTATCGCAACCAAAAGCAGAAGGTCAAGTGTAGATTTGATCAAGAAGATAATACAGCCCTAGTACATATCGAAGCCACCATATGTAAGGACATGGGATCTTGAATGTTTGAGTAGAACAAAGGCTCCTTCCCTTACTACTGATTCCTCCTGGACTGTGATATGAGGGAAACATGAACCTTCATTTTGTTTATGCATGGAGATTAAAGAATTTGCCTAAGCTAATTAATAAAGTATGTCTACCATGGCTCTCTCTACCTGTATATTTTCTTGGACAACTCTATGGCATGAATGACCTTCCAAAGATAAGGCTGATCTCTCATGGACTCCTGCAACAACTGCACTATCATATGGTCCCTGCTGACATGTGCCTTCCAGATGGAATTATCTCTTTCGTCTCTGCATTCCACATCCTTTCCATCACACAGATGCTAATTTAATATACAGCGATCCTGTGGAACCTTCTCAGATTATTTAAGCCCATACGATTCTGTTATTCATTCAGTCCATTGGGTTTTTTCCACCAAATGTAAATTATCAGTAATGAGCTAAGTTGTGAGCAACCAAAAATCACTAAGTAAAAAATTTATGATATGGATGTACAGAGTTAAGAAAGCATAAAGAAATGCTTCCAATCCAATCAGAGAATGTTGTCTAGAGTGACACGCCACTTGAGCTGAGAAGCTAATTCTAAGATATAATAAGTAGGTATTGGGCAGGAAACATATAGGAGAAGTGAAGAGTATCCCAGGCTAAAAGAATAATGTATATCAAGTCCTAGAGATGACAGAACAGTTACTAAGAGCAGAGCGTAGTGTGAGAAGAAGAGGGTTCCGGAACGTGAGTTGGGATGGCATTCAGCCATTCAATAATGACTATAATTTGCCAGGGACTCTGCTAAAATCTGAAGATATAGAAATAAATAAAACCCAATTTCTGTCCTTTATGGCCTTCTTCATATTCTAATTAGAGAGAGACAAATAATCATAGCAGGATGTGAAAATATAATAACCATATTATCTTACTTTGTTTTATTATATATAAAGTCCTATGGAGACTCAAAGGAAGCAAGGGTGGAAGAAAAGTAGGATCAGGAGAGCTGTTGGGGAATACATTCAAAGAGGAGAAGAAATTCATGAGAAAAAGGAATGAGTATAACATTCTACACAAAGGTGGGGCATGATAATACAGGCTTGGGGATTAAAAACAAAAAAATTCACATGTAGATTAGCAAGCAAGTTTCTAAGACTGGGAATTGCTTGGGAAATGTAGACATGGAAGAACTTAAATAAAGTGAACAGGTAAGTACTGACCAAGCTCTGGAAGATTAGTAAATATCACACTTAGTGTTTGGAATTTATCCTTCGAGTCATATAAAATCATGGAAGGACTGTAAGGAGAGAAGTGATATGATTAGATTTGTATTCCAGAAAGATCTTTATGATGAAAGTGCACAGAATGGAGAGCAGAAAGGCAGTCTGGAAAGGGACATTTCATACCTAATTATATTCTCATTTGCATTATTTTTAGTATAATGTTTTAGTGTCCTGTCTGTCCAACTTTGTGTTAAACTCTGTACGAATAGGAGACACTAACACTTTATTCCTGTAACTAAAGAGCACGAAGTAAGGCACATTGCTTTTCAGTAAAATGATACTGATTAAATGTTTGATTAAACTTAACTTTGAACCTAGACTCCTGCCAAGTGGAGAAAGATTTCACTGCTGCCCTGCAGGAGAGAAGCAGCTGTATTCTTCTTCCTTGAATAGATATCTTAACCTGTCCAGAAAGGGGAAATAACTACATCCGTATGAAGGAGGTGTTGGGAAGTTTAATTAGCCAGTGTTTATAATCTTCTTTGAAGCTGAAAAGTGCTAATTATGTTTTTCCCACTTTAAGACTCTGAGTCACATGGACCATATCTTAAGAGCTTCTGAGTTAGGAAAGTTTCTACCCACATAAATTGAGCTGAGTAGCTTTTGCAAACACATATTCCAACAAGATAGCCTTAGGGTTGACCAATAACTCTGTGATGGTAAGAGGTTTATAGGTAAGTTTATAAGAAAATCTGCTGACTATCAATATCATCAAACCAGCAGATGCAACCAAAGGAATGTTGTTTCATGAGGAGTTTTCCCTTCCCCTAGGTATCCCCTGCTGAATACATTTGCCCCTACTTTAATGGACTCAGTTCAGTAGCTTTCCACGCAATCCAGTCATGGACTCTCTTAATCCGCCACATCTAAGAATGATGGAAAATTCAACTGACAGTTTATTGAGAAGAGCTAGAAGTAATATGCAAGCCAATGAAGTGAAATCTTATGGGAGGCCATTGTGCCTACACAAGCTCAGTATCCACATGAGAGAGTCAACTGGTTCTGTCACCAAAGAACGTCTGCAGCCCTGTTTGAACCTTTCAAGTTCAAAACTAAAGCCCCTATAACTGAGGTGCTGGAGTTTCCCTCTTGTCTATCAAAGTCCCATTTTCTGCATTTTTGTCTAAAATTTTCAGGTAGCACTTTTTTTGGGTGATTTACATTGGGAAAATCCATTTTCTTCAGAGGAAGTTTTATTCCCTACTAACAGGTAGGGGCTCTTGCCATGTGGCTTCAAAATTATAACCCCAATTGATCAATATTCGTATAAAAGACACAATGGGATCAGGTTGCAGTGAATATAATCAGAGGATCAAACATTTTGGGAAGTGCCTAGAGCAACCTTGAAGTTATTTGTGTTCAAGGGTATATCATCTGAAAGTGGTCTTTGATGGAAACACATGTGTACATATTGGAGATCATACCCCAAAGGAGCCAATAACTATGAATGACATTGATAATATTTACTGATCGTGTTAGTTATATTCTAAGCACTGAGTTACATGTTTTGCTTGTAACACCTTATTTCATTCTCTTAATACTGTGGAGTAGTTATTATCTGATATTTAGAGATGATGAAACTGAGTGGTAAGAAACTTGCTAAGACAGTTCATTTCCTAAGTGGAAGCTTCTCAAATAGGCCATTTGAACCAAGTGTCTGGCCACCTAACCACTATAGTCATGCTTCTCAAACTAGAGTATCCAGTAGTATAGTAGGGGTGCAACATGCCACAGATAAATGGCTTATCTTCCTAGGATCAACTTAATCTAATGGTCAGTAAAGGAATTGCATGAAAAATTTACTATTTTTTTTTCAAATAAAGCACAATACTCCCAAATTATCATAATTGTGGCAGAATGTTTCTAACTATAGGTCCCAACCTCTTATACACTCTTCTCTGCTGTTACTGTAGTTTGGTGAAGAGTTTGAAGAGTCACACACTCTTCTATAACACATACTTAGATTTCTCTGGATGTCATGTAGCCAAACCGTTTACTACCTTTTGTGTACAAGTATATTACTGGGATACAGTTTACCATGGGAGGAGGATTTGGACTGTGGTGACTTCAGTCTATCTTGGAATTAAGGACATTAATTAATAAGTGTTATCTCTGCCAATACCAAAAAGTTAGGAATAGAGAACGAGTAATACACACATGTGTGTATGTACTCATAGGCCACATATTTAGTAAAAAAGGCAAAGAGAAATAAAGGGACAGCAATACATCCAGATGCCTTGTACTCTGTTGGACACTCACAGAAAGGTAAATGACAGAACTAGGTATGCTCAAAGACATCAATACATTGTCTCATTTAGTTATCCTGGGAATTAATTCCTTGTTCATCTCTCCAAAGATTTTTTCTGCTCAGATGACTGTTCTTGGAAGAGAGATTGGCAAGCTGCCCTGGTGGAGGATGGCATTTACTTAGCCGCCCATGCCCTAATTTTACTAGAATCCTTAGTGTTTAGATCAAACTATCTTACTATCTTGTATGAGGGGTGGAGACTTCTTGTCCTACTGGCTTCAAATTTATTTTGGTGGCTCTGTTTTCTAGGCTTACAATTTTCTGTTGATAAAACTTCCATTAATTATTTGACTGCTTATCAATTTTTTTTTAAATTTTGGAAACTGTTTTCTGAAAACAAACTCCAGAGTTCTCTGCTGACCAGAATATTTCCTGAACCCTGACTACTCGGCCAGGTCAATGGTCTGTTATTTAGTGCAATATCACTTTGTTTCATTTGATTTGCAGTTGTTACTTGGGCTCTGCCCATTCTCATTTTTCTGTGCTTAGTTGCATTAGATCCAGGATTGATTGAGGGAATAAAGAGCTGAGGTGGGGTTATCAAACAGTATATTATATTCTCAGGAATTTTCTCCCTTGTTACATTCCAAGTCTAGTCATGGGATATACTTTACAAAGGCAAGTGGAGACAAGAGAAGGAGGATTCAGTGGGAGCTACTCAGGAGAGATCTGGTAGATTTGGTTTCTTAATATTTCTTCCTCCTTCCAAATATTTTCATGCTATTTTCCAGGGTTCTACCATTTCTTAAAAAACATATCAATGTTATCTAGAGAAAGAAAAGAAATAAAACAATATAAAAATACTCAGTCATATGCATTCCTTTTGGCATTTGCCACAAATAAGTCAAGCAACCCAGATTTTCTGCATTTGCTCATAGTGGAAATTCCAGTTCAGAGCTCATTTCTCTCCTTTTGCACGTCACTGATGGCATCCAAGAATAATCAACAGAGTCTGTGTTCCTGCTGTTTTGATTCTAGTCTTCCAAAATTTCACCAACTGTGTCCCTGTGGCCACAGTCTCAGTGTACCTTAACTGACTATATCACCATCAATGTCATGGTTTGAAAGTCTTTCACTTAGTGATGAGTGAATCTGCACCATTAACCATACCGTCTCAACTCAAACCAGTCTGCATTTACTTTGCTTTATTTCTTACTCTAATATTTGTAATGGGCAGGAATGTATTTAAATCAAATTAAAGAAAAAGGCTAAAGCTAAGACAAGCCAAAAGAAGGTGAAGGTTATTCAGGGAATGCTTTTCCTAGGTCAGAGAAAACAAACAAACAAACAAACAAACAGTTCTCAGGAAGGGACACAATTACAAAATGGAAAGTTATTAGAGTGTTTTCTCTTCTCTCATCTTTGATCCTTCCTAACGACAATTACTAGCTTTCTATCTGCAGATCAATGACATGATCTTTTTTTTTTTTTTTTAAGATTTTATTTATTTATTTGACAGAGATCACAAGCAGGCAGAGAGGCAGGCAGAGAGGCAGGTAGAGAGGGGGAAGCAGGTTCCCCGCTGAGTAGAGAGCCCGATGCAGGGCTCAATCCCAGGACCCTGGGATCATGACCTGAGCTGAAGGCAGAGGCTTTAACCCACTGAGCCACCCAGGCGCCCTGACGTGATCTCTTAAAATACCATTTAGTCTACTGAATTTGTAAGCTCTCTACGTACAGAGAGTCTGATTTAGATAATGATTTGATCCAGAACCAGTGGTATCACATACATCCCAAACCTTTTTTTTTTTTTTTAACTTATTGGTGTAGTTAAATGCATCACCCACAGTGAACTGTGCTTTAGTTGTGAATCCCATTAAACAACATTGAATCAGTAGTTTTCATGAGGCTGAAGAGAGCCATGAACTTCCATCTCTGCAGATTTCACAGCCCAATAATCTTAATATATCTACATGTATTAGGGGGCAGATATTAACTTACTCTCCCAAAGAGTGTTATATTGGGATCAATATTTCATTAGCACTCTCCAGAGCTAATGATTAAGCCGTGTACCAGCTGGACCCAATTCCCTCTTGTGAGTCATTGACATTTGCACTGTGGCCTGTGAGGTAATCTGCCCTTTTAAAGGAATGAGAAAGGTTAACCCAGACCCTTGTAAACCTTTATCAATGACTTGACATCATTAAAATCTGCCCAGTCCATTTTGTGGCAGTCAATCAAACATAAAAGTCCCTAGGGTAGTAGGCTCTAATAGTTAATTTTTTTAACTGATAAAATCAAGCCAACAATGTCTTGAAAAGTGTTAAATATCTAATACATGTCCCCAGACAATACAAGGTGCTATGGCAGATACAGACAAAAAGAAGACATGCTGCGTGCCCTCAAGAAACTTAATGACTAGTTGGCAAGTCAGACTAAAACCCAAAAATAACATGAGACTTCAAGTATTAACTAATAACCACAAAGAAGAAATAAGTAAAAACAATAATAGTCAGATGGACGGTCACTTCTTACCTTTCAGAGATTATATCTAATGTACTTTGCATCATGAAAGCAAAGAGCATAAAACCACGACAAATGGGATTTGGGCTGCATTTCTAAGGATTTATAAAATTTTCATAGGTTGGGAAGAATGGGTCACTCTTGTTTTGTCTAGAGAGCAGGGGAAGGGATGAGGCATAATATGAAGAACCTAGAGCATCACAAAATAATTTTTCATCCAGATATTTCTACACACCTGGGTCTGACCACTGCAACTTGGAGAAAAATTTACTGTGTGAGCCAGAACTGAAAAATTACTAGTAGAACTTGTAGAAAGGAGAAAAAAAACAATAGTTTGCATTAGGTGTGGGAGAAATCCTGTTTATAGTGTATTGTTTAGGGAGAAGCTAATGCCATCAACGTGAAATCTCACAGGTGCAAACTTTTCCTTTCTGTGCACACCCTGCAGGTGTGTACAGATCTACTCCCCAACAGGTGGACTTTGCTTTCTACCACAGCATTCACTCCCAAGCATGGCTCCCGCTACTGAGATAACTACCAGGTTGCTCTTGGCAGCTTCCAAAACACTTGCATCTTCTGAATGTTTCATCCACAAGCTTCTACACCTCCCACTGGGCATCAGCTAATTTTTCATTTGCCCAAGCCCTTAGAATGACAGGTCCCACAATTAGCCTTCCCAGAGGCCTCCTTCTCCCTTGGCAGTAGGTGTGGTGAATGTCAAAATCCCATCCTGTTAGCAAACTCAGTTTAGTATTAAAAGCTTTGTCTATGACAGCAAACAAATGTTTAGGGGCGTGGCAGGGCAGAAGTATCTTAAGAAGGAAAATGACTGGGCCATTTGTTTCATCGAATTGTGAAGTGTTAGAGAGAGAGAGAAAAGAAAAAGCTTATCTGGTCTAACCTCATCATTTTACTGAAGAAGAACATGGAAAGCTGAGAGCAAAGTGACTAAACCAAGATTTGACAGAAAGCTGGTGACAGAGGTGGTTGGGGCACTTTGTTGGGAAATTTTAAGTAAGTCCTTCTAAGACAAAAGCCATGATTTATACATCTCTGAAGCTCCACGTTCCTAGAATGGTGCTTTGTCCATAATAAATACTAAGTAAATGTTTTAAAGAAAGACAAGATAATCCAAGGATTGAGTCTAAACCAAAATTCTCAGAATGTTGTCATTTCCTAGTTTCTTATTGGTTAATTCCATTTTTCCTCTATTATTTAACATCTAGGTTTCATGTTTCATATATGTTTTACCTATAATTTTCCATTTCTCTTCAAAATCAGGCCACTTTCCTCAGTTAAGCTGGTTACTTTCCTGTATGTTTGGAAAAGAAGAAATACATTATCTCCTTGTTTCTGCCCATCTCTTTGATCCCTTTCAGATGGTTCCTGACTCATTACCATCCCTTTCCAAATCCTTAACATTGAACTCTGTGCACTGTGCCTTCAAGTCTGAGGTGAACTCATTTTCTAACTATTATTGAATGAAATGTTTGATGCTGAAAAATTAAATTAATCAGTTATGAATTACACACTGTAACTTCCTCGGTATTAGGCATTTGAGAGACAATAATAGCAAGTTAAAGAAATACTCTTTGCATTCAGAAAGATTTTCTTTTTTTTTATTTTGGAGGTGGGGAAAATTAATGAAGATTTGAATGACTACATAAAAAAAAGCACAATGGATGACATAAAATACAAAATACAACTGATTTCTATACATATAGTAAATACAATAGTCATGAATCCCATGGAATAAAATAGGTCTTCTGGAATAGAAATATGAGATGAGCTTGTGGAGTGGACTTGGCAAAGGGCAGGGGGAATTAAATCTTTCTGGGTGAGAACAATATTGGGACAAAGCTGTAAAGACAGATATCCACCTGAAAGTTACAAATAGGTATTAGAGAGTAGACAAAACGGCATATATTGGGAAGAAAGATGCAGAGGGGATGCCTGAGTGGTTCAGTTGGTTAAGTGTCTGCCTTTGGCTCTGGTCATGATCTCAGGGTCCTGGAATTGAGTCCTGCATTGGGCTCTCTACTCAGCAGGGAGTCTGCTTCTCCCTCTGCACTCCCCTGGCTGTTTCTCTCTCTTTCTCTCTTTCTCTCTCTCAATAATAAAGAAAAAAATCTTAAAAAAAAAAAGTTAAAAAACAGAAAGAAAGATGCAAAGGTTGATGGTTCAGGAGTTTGGGAACTTGAGTTTTGATATATGTATTGAAGCCAGGTAGCAGTCACTAAGTAATCTTGGTCTCAAAGGGCTCATGTTCTCACTGGGGAGACTGACATGCACATACAGAATTACTAAAATTAATCTGATAACATATGGACTCATGAAGGAAATTACATGGTACTGAATCAAGCTTAGAATATAGATGCATAGGATAATAAGACCTAGAAAGACTTTAAATAAGCTAACATTTGAATTGGTATCCAAATGGCAGTGAGAATCTGGAATAACAATGAGAGTGAATAGACTTTTCACAGGGAGGAAAAAAGAGTTTCTGGGGCACCTGGCTGGCTCAGTTGGTTAAGCATCTGCCTTCAGTTCAAGTCATGATCTTAGAGTCCTGGGATGGAGCCTTGTGTTGGCTCCCTGCTCAGTGAGGAATCTGCTTTTCTCCCTACCCCCTCCCACCCGCAGCTCATGCTTTCGCTCTCTCGCTGACAAACAAATAAATACAATTAAAAAAAAAAAGTTTCCTACCTTTAAAAATTTGTATTTTTTAGTTTGTTTCTCTCACCCCTGATAATAAGTGGAAATAAATAAAAAAGTTTTTGTTGTTCAAAAATTATATGAAATGTTTTCTACCCTGACAGGAGAATGCACACATAGTAAATTTTAGAGCTATGCTGTTAGTGTTTATGAAGACCTCACTGCTGAATATATGCTCTACTAAGTTTCATCTTTTTTTTTTGCAATTAATAATTATTGATTTTTAAAATGTCACTTTAACTAAACACTAAATATTTAAGAAATATAGATGGTGGCTGCTTAATTATGAGATCCCTGTATGCTTCTATTTTCTCTGTATGTAAGAACCAATTAAAGGAATAAGCAGTTTTTACTCTTGATTACACCTGAAACAATCACTATAAGAAAAAAGAAAAGTAATATCAAAGGGCATGAATAGAAACTTATTTTTTCAAGACGCTGATATAATACTGTTCTTGGGCAATTTGGGAGTTGAAGGAACTACTTTCCCATCCCTAATATTTTTGTAGATACCATGGGTTTTGGTTTTATTATCTTGTGTCTCTGTTTTTTTTCCTTTTTTTCTTTTTTTAAATAGGGGATTCAGAAAGATTTTAAACTATTTCATGTTTTCCCCACTATCATCTGAGAATCCTCCATTACAGGTATTCTTTTAAATAGTAAGCAGTTAGTTTTAAGTGATGTGGCTAGAAGGAAATCCCTTTTTTATTTGAGAATGTAGTAAATAATAGCTAAAAGAATCTCATTCAGTTCTGCAGTTCTAGATATATGCTCTTTAGATCAGAAAAAAAATAAATATAAAATTTAATTATATCAAGGAGTCCTCAAAGAAGAAAGCCAGCTAAAAAAATGGAATAGTACTAAAAAAAGAAGAAAGATAATTCAGAAATACTTTCCAGAGATACATTTTATTGTCTGAATTAGTCTAAGTATGACAATGAGCTATACAGTGTATATTTTTTCAGGGGAAATAATTAGTGTAAAAATTAGGGACCACTACCAGAAAATATAACTTGTTAAAATTATTCAGAAAAAAAATCATTTATGGGGCTCCTGGGTGGTTCAGCGGGTTAAGCCTCTGCCTTCAGCTCAGGTCATGGTCTCAGGGTCCTGGGATCCAGCCCCGCATCAGGCTCTCTGCTCAGCAGGGAGCCTGCTTCCTCCTCTCTATCTGCCTGCCTCTCTGCCTACTTGTGATCTCTTTCTGTCAAATAAATAAGAAAATCTTAAAAAAAATCAGTTACAATGGGTTAAGAGGCTTTAGTAATTTAAGATTTTGAAAGGTATTTGTTTTTATATTTAAATAAATTCTTTTAATCCAGAATAAATACATTTTTATATAAGGATTAGAAAAATTTCTGTAATTGTAAAATTACAAATTTTCATATAATTTCTGGGATATAAGGATAACGCAAGTAAGGCCAAGTATATGCCAGTGTTCTCTTGACTAAAATGATAGGCCAAAAGTTACTTAAAGATATTATATGGACACTTTCAAAGTTATGGTGAGAAATAGCCAATGAGGTAAGAATATTTACTTTAAAAAAACAGATAAATTCCCCTCTCCCCATAAAATTTTCATGTTGACTTTCAGTTTTAACCCCTACATGTAAACAGCTTGGAAATCATCATACCCATTCTTGAAACAAGAACAACCACACAATAAATAAATAAATAAATAAATAAATGAAATAAATGAAATAAAAATTTTTAAAAATTGAACAAGCTGAAAATCAGCTACTTCTGTTGAACTCATCAAAGAACTGAGATCTCTGGCAAACCAAAAATCTAGAGAGAGAGATAAAATAGAAAGAGTAATGAGCAAGAAACCCTGAGCCATAAACTAGTGGGAATGCTTACATGGTAATTTTTACATGTTGCTAGTATAGCAACTAGGCTGAGTGTAGACTAGTAGGAAAGAAAAACACTTCCGAGGATTGCATTCCTGAATGCAATTCCTGAATGGGGGTTAGGGGAACACATTTTGTATGTTTTAACTCTTCTAAGTTTTTCCATGTGATCCAGCGGTTACACTCCTTAGTAATTATTCAACTTATTTCTTAAACTTATGTCCACACAAAAAAATCCACACAAATGTATAGAGCAGCTTTATTAATAATCATAAAATCAGGGAGCAGACAGTCTTTCACTAGGTGCATGGATAAACAAACTGTGGTACACTGGTGCAGTGGACTATCATATTTAGTGCTAGGAAGAAATGAACTAGCAAGCCATGAAAAGAAATGGATGAATCTTAAACTTACAAGTGAAAGAAGCCAGTCTGAAAAGACTGTGGACTATATAACTCTAATTATGACATTCTGTGAAAGGTAAGTCTATAGAGACTATAAAAAATTGATTATTGCAGCGATTCAGAGGGAAGAGGTTGAATAGCATGTGACTTTTTTTCGGGTGACGAAACTATTCTATGTAATGCTGTAATGTGGCCACATGCCACTATGCATTCATCAAAATCCACTGGACTTTAATGTTTGTATATTTAAGAAGTCATTTATGAGGTCAGAAGAATCACAGGATGGAATGCAGAATGTGAAGAAACAGTGCAACTCTATTACACATGTATCAAATGACCTCACTGGAAGGGAGTTGGGGGATAACATGCTGACCTAAGTCACTCTAGAAATTAAAGGAGTGTATAAAGCTAAAGGCACAAAAAATAATATAATAACTGTACTGTCTGGTAGTGTTGTTCATCACTGGAATAAGTGTTAACAATTTTGATACTACTGTCCTGTTAACAGCAAGTATTCAATATAGAATGAAACACTTAAATAAGTGGATGGTGAGTGACAGAAGTTGGGAGTCTCACTGTTGGAGTATTGGTTTCTACATAAGTATGAGGGAAAGGCTAGAATGATAATATGGTAATGGATTAGAACTGGAAATGTTATTGTGTATTCATTTTGAGTTGAATATTGATAAATATAATTACATATAGAAATATTTATAGATATGTGTATTTACATCAGATAGTATATGTATACATGCTTCTTTATTCTGAGGGAGCTTAGAAATGACACTCCAATAGAAATGAGCACACCTACTGCCTACATTGTAGTTTCTAATATCATTCTCCAATAAAAGGAACCAAGACTCATTGGAGAAATGGTTGATACTAGAATGGGGGCAAGAATTATACAAGATAAGCCTAGAACATCTTACAGTGCTGAAAAGAAAGGAAATGCTAAAAAAAAAAAAAAAAAAGGCATGATGATAAAGGTGTGTCCAGAGGATAGAAGAGTCACTCAAAGAGCTCCCAGTACCTAAATCTGGAACAATTTGAGCAAGAAAATAAATAGTGTTAGATTATAACTCAAATGCCCATGAATTCATACTGATATAAATAAGTAATTGAATTAAGAAAAACAGATGGAGAGGAAAGGAAATCTTCCATGAAGAAGAATTCCAAATAATTAATGTAGACACTCTCCCCTCAAAAAGGAGGAGCATAACTCCCTATTCCTTAATAATGAGCTGTACACTATGAATTCCTTCCAGTGTAAAAGAGGACAACATAAGAGTAATTTCACGTTAGAGAAAACTGACAAACACTGCTCAGCTAGGTGACCAGAATCAACATCAATAATGATAAGTCATTTTGATAGTATATATTCTTGACATGATAAATTGAGAATGTCACTTTACCTCTGTGGTTCTCCTCTCCAAAATCCGTAATTCCCGTCTAATCATGAGAAAATCATCAAACAAATCCAAATCGAGGACTTTCTACAAAATATCTGACCAGTACTCTTGAAGCTCATCAAAACCAAGGAACTAATGTTGTACGGTACGGTGACTAACATAATATGATAAAAAAAATAAAAAAGACATAAAACAAAAGCCAACCAAACAAACAAGGAAAATCTGAGAAATTGTCACAACCAACAGGAACCTAAGGATGAATGATTACTAATTGTACTGAGGTATCTTAAGTGGGATCATGGAACAGAAAAAGGACAGTAGGCAAAAACTTAGGCCTTGTGAAAAGCAAATGGATTTTAGTTAATAATAATGTATCAGTATCAATTTACTAATTATAACATATGCATCCTAATAATGTAGGATGTGAATAATAGGGAAAACCCATGAGGTTTGTAGAATGTCATGTTACCATTTTTATGTAAATCTGAATTATAAAAAATGAAACCTATTAAGGAAAAAAAAAATTTGACATGTTTTGTTTTAGTATGGGAAGTTCTATCAGTTTGCAGGAGTCTCCAGTTATAGTCTCCTGGAACAGTAACACATCAAGAACTTATAACAAAGGTTGTAGTAGCTAAGCACATATACAGAGACATGCACAGATTCACACACAGATCCACACACACCCACAGGAAATCAGGTAGGTAATGACAAAAGAAAGCACAAAAAAAATGGGAGAACATGTAAGACATGTTGCCTTTTTATTTAGTTCTCCATCCAATGAACCCACATAGTTCATCTTCTGTGATTCCTGTCATTTAAAACAAAAATGTCTTTTAAGACAAGTTTCCTGATTTCTATTTGAGTATATTTCAGTACATACTAACATATACAAACCATTTAGGTTCCAGCTCACAGAATGGTTTATCCTTTCACTTCTCCAGAATATCTAATATTAGAAACTCATTTACTTTATGGGAGTTCTTTAATACTTGGATAAGAAAAGTAAAACATGTCTTGCCCCAGGCCAGTAAATAAGTGACAATCTGCAAATTTAATATAAAAATGATTAATTTTCATAGATAGTAGTGTAGTCCAGTAAAACCTTGTAAATTTGCTCTAATAAATAGGTGAAAGAAATAAAAACTTAATGAAAGCTTTATAGAACTTTTTTTAGAATAGAAAGTGATTTTGTTCTAAAGCTGGGAAGAATTTTTGACACTGGTTTTTGTATTTTAACAAAGCAAAGCCATACTTATTTATTTAGAGGAGCCATTTTTAACGAGCCCATTCATTTTATTTATGCAGCCTAAGGGGTAATCCTATTGACCTTCACTATAAAAAGAGCTAAATATTTTTCTATTTTAACATTGTCAATTTAACTTTTTTTAAAAATAGTCAAATAAGAGCTAACTTTAGTCCAGCAAGAATGAATGACAGTAATTTCAACGCAGAGGATGAAATTATGAGGTTTTGTACATTTATGAAGTATGTAGTAGCATTTCAGTTCAAACAGTCCAGTGACAGCTAACCTTCATACTATATTGATTGATTGATTGATTGATTGATTTCTTCATAAAACCCCTTTCATTAAAAAAAAAAAAAGTGCGTTACACTCCTGCGTAGATCATTCTACCACAGGGGAGAACGACATAAACTAGAGATAGAAAAAAATAATATTATGAGAGATGTATCATGTGTAATATTTCTAGACAGAGAGAAGTGATAAAGATTTTATTGTTGATTTTATTTACTTGTTTATTTACTTACTATGTTCTCGTTTTATTCACTTTGAGGCTGAAAAAGAATTATGAAAGCACCATGGCAGTCCTTTTAATTTACCGAGTGTACTTTGTCCATTAGAAAAATACTGTCTTGTTTATAGCTTGCATATAATCAGATTCACTTTCCTCACCACAAAAAAGCAGATTCCTCAATACCCAGCACATGTCTTGTCTCAAACTTATTAAGGAAAGCAGGTGGGTATGGTATAATAAGAAATCAATATTTGATCCTTGTCCCTGGTTCCTCACACATCCCTTGGAATTTCCTGAGTGATAATATTGGTAAGGGGATCTTTTTTCCTAATGAGGCAACTTCTGGTGGGCACATAGATAAATTCAGGATGGAGGCTGGTTGCAAGGAAGACCAAGTCTTACTTAGAATCATGGAACTTTTAATCACAGTCCCTGGGCCTCCTGGGGGGAGAGGTGTTGAGAGCGTTGGCACACGCAGACAGCATGTGGAAGCCTCACTCATCTTTCCCCCAGACCTTGCCGTATGAATCTCTGCCTTTTGGCTCTTCCTTAATTATATCCTTTATACTAAACTAGTAACAGTAACTAAAGCACTCTCATGAGTTCTATGACCTTCTCTAGCAAATTATGAAACATGAGGAGGTATTCCTAGGAACCCCTGATTTATAGGTCGGTCAGAAATATGGGTGAATTTGTGAGTGGCATCTGAAGTGAGGGCAGTGTTGTGAACCTGACCCCTTTAACTTGTAAGACCTGACCCTGATTCCAGGAAGACAGTGTCGGAATTGAATTGTTGGACACCGAGTTGGTGTCAGAGAATTAGAGAAGTGGTATTGGAACATAGTTGGTGTCAAGAAGAGAAAAAAAAAATCTCTGTGGGTCTCCTAAGAACTCAGAACAATTGATCAATTAGTCAGAAAAGTTACTTGATAGCTAGTATATCAAAAGACTTGTAGATGTCATGGAGAATATTGTTTTGAGAAAGGCCTGTAAGGGAAAACTAGACAGTTTGTGTCCTTGAAAATACATTTAACAAGGAAGCTAATCCATATGAATAGCCAAATCAATGGCAGAGATGATAAACATTATAGAAAGTCCAAGCATATGCAGGCCAAAATCATGACTAAACAAAAACTGGGAAAATATTTCCTGGGTTCTGGGACCAGCATATGTCTTTGACTCTCCTCTAGGCAGTACAGACCATGGTCTGTAGTCAAACTCCCTATTCCTCTGACCAGTGACATCATCATGGCTGTCTCCTTCCTGCTAGCCAACCCCAGCCCTCATGGATAGCTCAATTTCCTGCCTCTACACACATAAGGGGATTTTCCTAGTCTCATCTGCACTCTGTACACACACACACACACACACACACACACCCCTTGAGACATACAGACAGCATTTTGCACAAGAGTTAGTGATAAGGTCCAAATTATATGGAACTGGAGGAGCGTAGAAATAAGTATTGGGTGCCGTCAGGTATTAACCTCCTACCTCATTGTCTTTGAGTTAAGGTGGTAAGCGTGTGTGGGTGGAATTAATTCCCAGAACTGGAAAATTCTCCCATATGGGTATTTGATAAGGTCTTGAAAATTCTGCCATATGCCTCCTTTTTAGTCATGCCATTACAAATGGAGACTGAATCCTTGAATCCTGTGTAGAAGGCTGCCATACTAACATCTCATCAATCACTGCTGGCTTCCTGAGCAAGAAATAAACTCTTAACAGTGTTAAGCCACTGACATCATGGGTGTGATATTATAATTTGTAATAAATATTTGAATCAAATTTTGGTCATCACCCCTGTTCCTGATGATAACGCTCCTAAAACACTTGGAATTTCCTGTTGATAAAAGTGTATTTTGTGATGTTAATGGAGTAGTTTTTGGAAAGCACCTAAGAATGGAGGCTGGTTGCCAGTGGAGCCAACAAGGTGATTAGAGGCTTAGAACTTTCAGTCCTACCCCAGGCCTCCAGAGAGGAGAAGAGTAGGGCTGGAGATTAAGTTCAGTCACGAGTGGAAATTATTTAATTAATCACTCATGTGTAATGAGGCCCACATAAAAATACAAATGGATGAGGTTCAGAGGGCATTTGGGTGGATGAATTTGTGGAGGTGCTCAGAGAGGGGCACACCCAGAGAAGGCATGAGAGCTCCCCATTCCATACTTCGCCCCATATATCTTTTCGATCTGGCTGTTCCTGGGTTATACCCTTTTATAATAAATTGATAATGTAGTAAGTAGAAATGTTTCTCTGAGTTCTATAAGCAGCTCTAGCAACATAATTGAATCCAAGGAGGGAGTAATGGGAACCTCCTATTTATAGCCTATTGCTCAGAATTACAGGTTACAACCTGGACTTCTGATTAGCATCTAAAGTAAGGGCAGTCTTATGGCACTGAGCCCTTAGCCTGTGGGATCTGATGCCTTTTCCACATAGATAGTATCAGAATTGCTTGATAGTGTGGGAAACACACACACACACACACACACACACACCAGAATTCGTGTCAGAATTGGAGTTTTGTTTGTACTAGTAGTTAGAGTTATTGAACTAATTAATAACTAAATTGATAATAGAAGCTAGGTATTGTCATTAAAAAAAACCCTAAAATTTGAAGCAATAGTTTATTGTTATAGAGTAAGCAGCCAGAAAACAAACTAGTAGCAGAATATTTGGTAAAACAGTTATGTGCAATAGCTTGGAAGGAAGATCTTGCCCACTGAGCTTGTGGCTCAAGGGAAAGTGGTTGGAAGGATTCAGTAGGATAGTGAGTTGGCTCTTAATCATGGCCTTTAGCAAAGTATTACATGAAAGAGTTCAGGAGAGAATTGGCTGGTTTTCAAATAGAGGTTGAAGAAGGAACAAATCCAAAGAAAAGGGCTTCAAAGGGTTGGAATAATAAGGTGCATCTGGACCATAACAGGAAGAACTGTAGGTATAAATCCTGGCACACAAGAAAGCCTAGAAAAAACACACACTTTGAGCCTGCTAATATTTCAGATAAGCTTATTGTCAAAGAATTCAAGCCTGGACTGAAGCATGGTTTAGGTGACCAAGTCATTAAACAACTTTGGGTACTTAGTTGCATTATCTGAAAGAGGGCTACGAGAACTGTTCGGCCCATAAGGATGGCCAATTCCAAACACCCTGTGTTACTGTGGCCAAGAAGGATAATGAGCTAGGTCAACTGTAGAGATGTGAGTCAGGGGCCTTGACAAACACTGGACAAGAGAAGTGTCTAAGGAAGGTGGCCTAATCAGGCCACTTCCCCAACTTCCCAAGAAAGGGTCCTACACAGATTCTATCAGTAGGACTGAATATGTGCTAGGGAAAGGGTATTTTATTTTCTTATCTTTTTTTAGTAGGAGATAGAAACGAGGGAAAGATCCTATAAAACTGAAAGTAGCCCTAATCTCTGAATCTGTACATGAAAGTTCTGCCAAATGTCTGCCTTTGGATATGTAAAATATAATTTTTATTGATTTAGCCATTGAGATTTAGTCATTGATTTGTTGTAACAGCACATATTACCCTAAACAATAAAAAGAGATCAAATTTAAACAGAAAATAAAAGCATGTACACAACATACGGGACTTGAACAGGCTCATGAGGTAGTGAATTAACCAGTCTTAGCTGGAAAAACTGGTAAGATATTCAAGTCCTTAGTTTAAATGTGAATGTGATGAGGAAGTTAGAATATGTTATTACTCATAGATGTATTAAGTTAAATTAATGGGTATTAACAAATTCATGTATCAGCTGAGCTTTTGCCCCCAAGAAGCTCTCTGAAGTAGATTTTACAAAAATGGCTTTTATTATTCCCTTCTCTGTGTCCATGTAGCCAGACAATATGATTCCCCAACTCTTGCCAAGAATTATAGTCTATTTTCCCACTCTTCAAATCTGGGCTGGTCTTTGAGATTACTTTGGTACACAGAATCAGCAAAAGTAAAGTTGTGCCAGTTCTACAGTGAGGCTGCAATAGTCCTGGCATGCTTCTGCTCTTGATCTTGGACTCCCACAGCATTTATCCTGTGGGACTTCAGAAATACTCTGTGCTAGTGACTGTTTTTTCTTTTTGAAATGGGAATCTCTATTTGGTTTTCTCGTTCTCAAAATTATACATTGGATGTGGTGGATGGAAAAGGGATGCAAAATTTGTCTTTTTTTTTTCATAAGTCTGCGAAACAATGTAAGTTTTATAGTAAGAGCTGCCTATGAACCTAACAGAGATCACAAGAGCATGATGAATGCACGAATGATGTGTCATTCATGATGAAATGAGACTTTGGGGGGGTCTTGGGAAGGACTGTGGGTATTTACAATGTAGAAGGGATATGAATAATTATGACCAGAGGACAAGCCACTGTAGATCGATTACAAAATGGCTGCAATTATTTCTCTCCCACTACCATATGCCCTTTTGCAATGAAACTTTCAAGGTTTTCCCATCAAACTATGGAATCTATCTTTGTGCTTTTCAAGGTCAGGACTGGTCCGGTGACTTGTTTTGACCAACTGAATGCAAAAATTAAAAAAAAATAAGAAATAAAAAATAAAAAGTAAGACATTTTGAAGCCTCAGCCTTGAGAAGCTGGGCAACTTCTGCTCTCTTCTGGGAACACAGCTGCCTTGCTATAGACAAGCCATCTGGATGATAAAAGAGGGGGTTCTTTCACCCCATTGCTCCAGTTGACAGCTAGTCAATTGCCAGATGTATAAGTAAAACCATCCAGACCAATCAGTCACTGCCAGCCTACCAGCTAATCACACATACAAGAGTTTATCCAAGATCAGCCAAGCCTGGCCAGATCAACAATCCCAGTCAACTTCTCATCAGCTTTGGAGAAATAATAATTGTTTGGGTTTTTTGGCTGATAAATTTTAATATGGTTTGTTACCCAGCAGTAGATAATGGTTACAATTTCCCTCAGAAAATGAAACATTGGAAAACTTTGAATTTGACTGTACCAAGTGTCAGAAAGAGAAAAAAATGGAGAATAAGACAGCATTTTGAGTAACAGGCAGTCTGAATGCACTTAATTTGTGGGCATTGAGAAGTTAAGTGACCATATAAGGGTATCCATTGCAGAGTGAAGAGGGGAAAGGAAAAGGAAGAAAGTTTATTTGAGCAGAAGAAAACAGGAGAATGCCAAAGATCCTTTGTGATACCTTCTTTTCCACCTTGCTAAGAGCAGGTTTGACTCCTTATGGATGAATATTAGCGAACCCAAGTGAAGGATCAGAGCTAAAAACTGTATGAATGGATTTGTGATAAAATCAACAGAAATCCATTGGAAAATTATCCACATTCTCTGTAAAGTATTAGACACGTGAAGCGCACAAAGACAATTTAAGACAAGGTATCTATTCACAAAGAAAATTTCAATCGACTAAGAAAACAAGAGAGACGCACATGGGATCTTACCAAGAGATCATAGTCTCTGGTGCAATTCATTCCTAGGTCAGAGCTACACAAGAGAGATCTGAAAGGGACACTAGATTTGATTCGTGCAGCCGTCCTTGGTATTTGGATGCTCTGTATGGGATCTATGCTGAGGATAGCTCAACTGATTCATGACAGTCTCAAATGAACAAGATACAGTGTCTGCTGTGTAAGACATGGTTCGAAAAAGGATTATTCTAAACTGCGCTGTCAAAGAGAGGACTCAGAAATATTTTAATACAATAGTTACAAAGTTGAAAACTTTTTTTCTAAGTAAGGATTGGACATAACTGCAATGAAGCACAGCACTGAAAATTATAAAACGGCAGAGATGAAGATAATTAAATTCAGGGTTGGTGGGGGGCTTTCCATATATAAGAAATAGGACTGGAATAAATCAGACTTTTCAAAAGCAGTACTGGAAACCAGAAGATAGTGGAGGAAAGCTTGCTGAGACCTGTGAAAATATTTTTCAAGCCTTTTTAAGTTCTCAGTAGTCAGGGACCTTTTTTTTTTTTTCTTTTCCAATTTATTTATTTTCAGAAAAACAGTATTCATTATTTTTTCACCACACCCAGTGCTCCATGCAAGCCGTGCCCTCCACAATACCCACCACCTGGTACCCCAACCTCCCACCCCCCCGCCACTTCAAACCCCTCAGATTGTTTTTCAGAGTCCATAGTCTCTCATGGTTCATCTCCCCTTCCAATTTACCCAAAAGCACATACCCTCCCCAATGTCCATAACCCTACCCCCCTTCTCCCAACCCCCCTCCCCCCAGCAACCCACAGTTTGTTTCGTGAGATTAAGAGTCACTTATGGTTTGTCTCCCTCCCTATCCCATCTTGTTTCATGGATTCTTCTCCTACCCACTTAAGCCCCCATGTTGCATCACCACTCCCTCATATCAGGGAGATCATATGATAGTTGTCTTTCTCCGCTTGACTTATTTCGCTAAGCATGATACGCTCTAGTTCCATCCATGTTGTCGCAAATGGCAAGATTTCGTTTCTTTTGATGGCTGCATAGTATTCCATTGTGTATATATACCACATCTTCTTGATCCATTCATCTGTTGATGGACATCTAGGTTCTTTCATAGTTTGGCTATTGTGGACATTGCTGCTATAAACATTCGGGTGCACGTGCCCCTTTGGATCACTACGTTTGTATCTTTAGGGTAAATTCCCAGTAGTGCAATTGCTGGGTCATAGGGCAGTTCTATTTTCAACATTTTGAGGAACCTCCATGCTGTTTTCCAGAGTGGTTGCACCAGCTTGCATTCCCACCAACAGTGTAGGAGGGTTCCCCTTTCTCCACATCCTCGCCAGCATCTGTCATTTCCTGACTTGTTGATTTTAGCCATTCTGACTGGTGTGAGGTGATATCTCATTGTGGTTTTGATTTGTATTTCCCTGATGCCGAGTGATATGGAGCACTTTTTCATGTGTCTGTTGGCCATCTGGATGTCTTCTTTGCAGAAGTGTCTGTTCATGTCCTCTGCCCATTTCTTGATTGGATTATTTGTTCTTTGGGTGTTGAGTTTGTTAAGTTCTTTATAGATTTTGGACACTAGTCCTTTATCTGATATGTCGTTTGCAAATATCTTCTCCCATTCTGTCAGTTGTCTTTTGGTTTTGTTAACTGTTTCCTTTGCTGTGCAAAAGCTTTTGATTTTGATGAAATCCCAAAAGTTCTTTTTTGTCCTTGCTTCCCTTGCCTTTGGCGATGTTCCTAGGAAGATGTTGCTGCGGCTGAGGTCGAAGAGGTTGCTGCCTGTGTTCTCCTCAAGGATTTTGATGGATTCCTTTCTCACATTGAGGTCCTTAATCCATTTTGAATCTATTTTTGTGTGTGGTGTAAGGAAATGGTCCAATTTCATTTTTCTGCACGTGGCTGTCCAATTTTCCCAACACCATTTATTGAAGAGGCTGTCTTTTTTCCATTGGACATTCTTTCCTGCTTTGTCGAAGATTAGTTGACCATAGAGTTGAGGGTCTATTTCTGGACTCTCTATTCTGTTCCATTGGTCTATGTGTCTGTTTTTGTGCCAGTACCATGCTGTCTTGATGATGACAGCTTTGTAATAAAGCTTGAAGTCCGGAATTGTGATGCCACCAACTTTGGCTTTGTTTTTCAATATCCCTTTGGCTATTCGAGGTCTTTTCTGGTTCCATATAAATTTTAAAATTATTTGTTCCATTTCTTTGAAAAAGATGGATGGTACTTTGATAGGAATTGCATTAAATGTGTAGATTGCTTTAGGTAGCATAGACATTTTCACAATATTTATTCTTCCAATCCAGGAGCATAACTGCTAGAACTTATACAGGAATTCAGTAAAGTGTCAGGATATAAGATCAATGCACAGAAATCAGTTGCATTTCTCTACACCAACAACAAGACAGAAGAAAGAGAAATTAAGGAGTCAATCCCATTTACAATTGCACCCCAAACCATAAGATACCTAGGAATAAACCTAACCAAAGAGGCTAAGAATCTATACTCAGAAAACTATAAAGTACTCATGAAAGAAATTGAGGAAGACACAAAGAAGTCAGGGACCTTTTAAAGCATGTAAGGACTCAATACTTATGCATCCCTTAATCCTCATAGGAACCTACTTGAGGAAGAAGACCAACAAAAAGAGGGCAAAACTAAGAAAAAAGATGTGAGATGTAGGAAACCAGAATTACAAAATGAATAACCAGCAAACAGAAGTTCTAGCACAACAACCTAACTATAGTTTAAACAACAGAAATGCTTTTTCTCAAAACTCTGGAGGCTGAAATTGTGGTAAAGGATATAATGATGATAGATAAGATACATTCATACTTACACACAGAAAAGGAAAAAGGAAGGAAGGGAGAGAATAAAGGAGGGAAGAAGCTGTATTGTGTAAAATATTTGTGAATCTGGAGAAAATTGTTAATAGATACATGATAGTTTTATGAAAAATAAGAATAGATAAAAATTATAAAAATTAAAAATATTTAATATCATAACTCCAACAAGATTGAAAGTTAGAAAAACTTTCTAAAAAAGTTATAAGAGTAAAAGTCCTGGCCACTCAATGAACAATATTTGTACACTTATAATAATTAAACTGTATTTATTGTTGTAATTATCTTTTTCAATTTAGTTTACTTATTTTGTGTATTTGGTGAAGTAACTAAAAAAAAATGTATATTGGGAGAATGGATAAGGGCTAGTAGGAGGTGGTGTTATAGCAGAGCTAAAGGTTCCCGTCCTATAGGAGTAAGTAAATATATGTACTGTTTAAAATGTGTAAACCAAGACATGACAAAACAAATTATTGCATAGGAACTAGAGAAAATTATTAAGGGAGACACACGTGGTGTTGGAGAGGATTGTGAAACTGGTGTTTGCTCTGTTTCTTTATATGCTTCAGTGCTCTTTTATTTATTTTTTTGATGATTTAATGATTTAATGATGATATAATTGGTATTATATATTTTTTTCTCCAATTTATTTATTTTCAGAAAAACAGTATTCATTATTTTTTTTTCACCACACCCAGTGCTCCATGCAAGCTGTGCCCTCTATAATACCCACCACCTGGTACCCCAACCTCCCACGCCCCCGCCACTTCAAACCCCTCAGATTGTAATTGGAAGGGGAGGTGAACCATGAGAGACTATGGGCCCTTTTATTTTTTTAACCCTTGTTTAGAACTTTAAAATATAATGTGTTAATTATTGAATTGTCTCTGACATATGGTTAAATGAAAAAATGAAGGAGGAAAGAATATGGATAATATTTTTCCACTTTAACAAACACACACACATACCACACTTGGGTATGTGTAGAACATCTCTGAGCAGGAATAAGTAATGGGCTATTGTGGGGAAAGATTCCTGGGCAGGAGACTTATCTTTCACTATACACACTTTTATCATGTTTGAATTATTTTTCATAAAAGAGATTTTTTTTCAATTAAAATATCATTGAATTAAAAATACAAGCTTTTCTTGCTATTTTTAAGAAAACGATGGTGATGGGTAATTGTCTGTGGAAATAGAGTTAGTATTTACAGCATGTGTTAGTACTGTATATATTCATCTGCTAGGGCTGCTGTAACAGAATAGCACAGGGTGGGTGGCTTAAAGAACAGAAATATATTTTCTGAAAATTCTGGAGGCTGAAAGTCAAAGATCAGGCAATTGGTGGGCTTGGTTTCCTCTAAGGCTTGCTATGGCCATGTCCACACTGTGTCTTCTCACAGCCTCTTCTCTGTGTGCTCATGTACCCGGTGTTCCTTCCTCTTCTTATAGAACACTAGTCATACTGGATTAGGGCCTACCATATAAGCTTATTTAATGTTATTAACTCTTTAAAGGCTCTATCTCCAAATACAATCACACAGACGATTAAGGATTCAATATATACATTTTTGTGGGGGAACGTTAAGTCAGTTCATAACCCTTGTGTTATATGGATAGTATTATATGAACTAATTTTGAGGGTGGGCAGGTGGGGATTCTTAATGTACAAAGTGGAAGTTTTAACTCAGCATTCAAAGACCTGTAAATAGCAGCCAGGTTCCCACCTACAAACTGTGTGATATAGGACACTTTTTAAAAATCTCTTGGGACACCTGGATGGCTCAGTCGGTTAAGCCACTGCCTTCGGCTCAGGCCATGATCCCAACGTCCTGAGACCGAGTTCCACATCGGGCTCTTGTCCAGCAAGGAGCCTGCTTCTCTCTCTGCCTCTGCCTGCCACTCTGCCTGCTGGTGCTCTCTCTGTGACAAATAAATAAATAAAATCTTTAAAAAAAAAAAAAAAAAACCTCTTGCCTCTGTTTCCTTCCCCATGAAGTGGGGATAATAACAATTTCAAAAGATTATGTGGGACTTCAATGTGATCGTATATATAAAGCAAAGAACAGGGTGCCTCACATAAAAAAACAACTTTATAAACTGTAATAATGTAAATACCATTATGCAATAGAATATAATGTATGTTGTACCTAATTAATACAAAAATATGGCACAAAATTGTTTCACATATTTTATGAATTTGTTATCTAGTGGAAAAAAAAATAGGTTGGTAACAGAAAAATGGTTTTCGTTAAGACTCAGTGTTTGCAGAAAACCACAATCTCCCTGAAGTATATGGTCATTAAAAGGGCAATAGAGCAGTCCTTGCATTCTGGGGCCCACTGCTGGGCAAGGAGAGACAGAAACATGGTGCTGGGAGAGAGAGACTGTTGGAGTTAAAGAGGGCACTCACTGGTAATAGAATCAATCATTTTATAAGAAGATCTAGGTGTTCTCTCAGAATCTCTCATTCTTGAGTCTCATCTGTAAAAATATTGTATCTGACTCTTTTGATAAGTAAATGGTGCTCAAATGCAAAAATGCTCTAAATTCTATAAAAAAGAATGCATTTTACGGTTCTTAATGTTATCTTAATATGTTCCATACTAGGTAAAATCCCTTGCTCTTGATATATTGTTGTTCCATGAACTTCTTTTCTGGAATATTTTCAAAAAAGTCTCTAACTTACCTATTTGTCCTTTATTTATATGTATGCCAAATTTTGTATATAGTGGTCATCCAATTTGACTTTGTTCTCTCATTTTATATTATGCAATTATACTTTTGTACATGTTGTTATACAACATCAATGTGGACAGAAAAGTACATTAAATATCTATGTAAGTTTAATAATTATAGAATCAGGACCTACAAACTGCAACACAAGTGAAGAAATAGAACACGTCCAAAATTCCCCACTCTGCATTTTTTAAATCAATACCTCTTCTCTCCTTCCCTGGAGAAAACCACTGTCCTGGCTTTTGTGGTAATTATATCTTTGTTTCTCTTCATATTTTCACTATGTTAACATTCTTAAACAATAGGGCTTGGGGGTTTTTTGGCTTCTGAAATTTATAAAAATAGAGACATACTGTTTCTCTGAGAAACAAACATACATATTTCTTTCTTTTCCCTTTCACTAAAGAATATATCTGTATATATTTTGTAAAGTGGAATGCTATACAATAATGAAAATGAGTAAACTAAAATTACACATAACAATAATCTTTTTCTTTAATGTTTTTACTTAAATTCCATTTAAAATACAGTGTAATATAGTTTCAGATATACAGTGAAGTGATTCAACACTTCCATACAGGTGTTGAATATCACAACAAGTGCTCTCCTTAATCACTATCAACTATTTTACCCATCCTGCCCTCACCTCCTCTCTGGTAACCATTATTTTGTTCTCTATAGTTAATAGTTTGTTTCTTGGTTTCCCTCTCTCTCTCTTTGCTTGTTTTGTCTCTTAAATTCCACATATGAGTGAAATCATATGGTATTTGTTTTTCTTTGACTTATTTCACTTAGCATAATACCCTCTTATTCCATCCATATCATTGCAAATGGCAAGATTTCATTCTTCTTTATGGCTGAGTAGTATTCCATCCCATCCCATCCCATCCTGTCCCATCCCATTCCATTCTCCATTATCATTCTATTCCATCCCGTTATCAGTCTATGACCACTTGGGCTGTTTCCGTATCTTGGCTATTGTAATAATGCTGCTATAAACATGAAGGTGCATGTATCCCTTTGAATTAGTGTTTGTATTCTTTAGGTAAAAACCTAGTAGTGCGGGGCGCCTGGGTGGCTCAGTGGGTTAAGCCGCTGCCTTCAGCTCAGGTCATGATCTCAGGGTCCTGGGATCGAGTCCCGCATCGGGCTCTCTGCTCAGCAGGGAGCCTGCTTCCTCCTCTCTCTCTCTGCCTGCCTCTCTGCCTACTTGTGATCTCTCTCTGTCAAATAAATAAATAAAATCTTTAAAAAAAAAAAAAAACCTAGTAGTGCAATTACTGGATCATAAGGTAGTCCTATTTTTGTTTTTGAGGAACCTCCATACTGTTTTCCAGAGTGGCTGCACTAGTTTGCATGCCCACCAGCAGTGCAAGAGTGTTGCCCTTTCTCCACATCCTTGCCAACACCTGCTGTTTCTTGTGTTGTTGATTTTAGCCATTCTCACAGGTGTGAGATGATATCTCATTGTAGTTTTGATTTGTATTTTTCTCCGTCAGTGGCACTGAGTATCTTTTCATGTGTCTGTTAGAAAAGTAACTATTCATGTCTTCTGCCCACTTTTTAATTGAGTTATTTGTTTATAGTTGTTGAGCTTTTATAAGTTCGTTACACATTTTGGATACTAACCCTTTATCAGATATGTCATTTGCAAATATCTTCTCCCACTCTGTAGATTGCCTTTTGGTTTTATTGATCACTTTCTTCACTGTGCAGAAGCTTTTCATTTTGATGTAGTCCCAGTAGTTTATTTTTGCCTTTGTTTCCCTTGCCTTGGGAGACATATATAGAAAGAAGTTGCTATGGGTAATGTCAGAGAGGTTACCGCCTATGTTCTCCTTTAGGATTTTTACAGTTTCAGGTCTCACATTTAGATCTTTAATCTATTTTGAATTTATTTTTGTGTATGGGGTAAGAAAATGGTCCCATTTCAGTGTTTTGCATGTTGTTTTCCAGTTTTCCCAGGATCACATGTTAAAGAGACATTCTTTTTCCCATTGGGTATACTTTCCTGTTCTGTCTAAGATTAATTGACAGTATAGCTGTGCGTTCATTTCCGGTCTTTCTGTTCTGTTCCACAGATTTTTGTGTCCATTTTTGTGCCAGTACCATATTATTTTGATTGTTACAGCTTTGTAATATAATTTGAAGTCTAGAATTATGTTGCCACCAGCTTTCCTTTGCTTTTTCAAGGCATAACAATAATTTTATTTTTTTTTCAATTTAAACAATAATTTTAAATGATTGAAAAAATACAGAAGTATGTAGATTAAAACACAAAATATTCCTTTTGCATTCTTCTTCATGATAGCCACCATAAAATGTGTCTCCTATCAGTCTTTTACTTACTAATTTGCATATATGCACACATATGCATATATCTTTCTTTTTAAAATGAGAGGGATCATACTCCATACTCCATACATTATGTGACTTCTTTTAAATCTTGGAGATCTTGCCCATCAAGGATGTATAAGTCTTATTTATGCTGCTTGATAGTTTTTCCATGGTGACTTGAGAGCAGAACTGTCCCATAACTGTTAATCCTTTATCGATAAACACATACATTGCTTCTATTTTATTTCTGTAACAAAAATACTGCATGTTTGCAGATATGTCTTTGGGCATGTATGTAAAAATTTGTAGGCTAAATGACTAGAATCAGAAATTATTAGAAATATTATTATTAGAATTATTAGAAAAAAATTATTAAAAATTATTAGAAAATTAGAATTATTTAGAAATTATAAAATTTAGAAATTATAAAATTTGAATTATTAGAAAAAAGAATTAGAAATAATTAGAATTATTAAAAATTATTAGAATTTCTAATTTTCTAATAATTATTTATTAGAATTATTAGAAAAGAATTATTAGAAAAAAATTACAAGTACTTAAGATTTGCTACTTTAATTCCAAAAGCTTGTACCAAATTCCCATAAAAAATCTCTATCAGTGTTCTTTCGGAAAATAGTGAGTATTGTCACTCGATTTTTGATAACATAAAGTAGTATGTACTTCAAAAATCCACTATAAATGTCTGTATTCAAGCAAGCAAAGGATCAGAAATATATAATACCATTCCTTTGCTATGATCACCTCTCTGCTTCCATCAGACTCCAGCACAAGTCATTCATTTTGCTTTGTAATCACACATTTTATGTTTTATATTTATGTACAAATTTTATATTTATGTACAAATCTTGCAAGGCTAGATTAGAAAACAGAATTCCATTTAAAAATTACCTTTTGAGGGACACCTGGGTGGCTCTGTCAGTTAAGCATCTGCTTTTGTCTCTAGGTCATGATCCCAGGTTCCTGGGATGGACTCCTGCATGGGGCTTCTTGCTTAGGGGAGCCTATTTCTCCCTCTGCCTACTGCTCCCCCTACTTGTGCTCACTCAGTCTCTCTCTCTGTCTGACAAATAAATAAATAAAATCTTTTTTAAAAAAGAATTACCTTTTGATGTATGTTTGTGAATGAAAAAGAATAAATGAATGGGTGAGCCCCAAATACTGCTAGGTACAGTGAAATTATAAGAAGCTATGCAAAAGTTCTTGTTCTCGGTATTGTAATTTATACAGTGAACTATTTGGATAAGAATTGATGTCAAAAGTCTCTTCCAATGGATGGATTCCTTGCTGGGGAGTTTAGTTGTGTGATGATTAATTTTATGTGTGCAGTTGGGTAGGCCACAATATGGAGATATAGTCTGGATATCTCTGTGGAGATATTTTTAATAGGAGAATTACATTGAAATCAGTAGTCTTTGAGTGAAGCAAGTTACTGTCCGTAATATGGGTTGGTCCCTTCCAATCAGCTGAAGGCCTAAAGAGAATATAGACTGAGATCCCCTGAGGAAGAAGAGACTTTGCCTCCAGTCTGCCTTTGGATTTGAGTTTCAAGGATCTCTAGTCTATCTGCACAGCTGTGTGAACCAGTCCTTAAAAGAAATCTCTCACCCTCTCTCTCTCCATCTAACACAGACACACATACACACATCCATCCTATTAGTTCTTTATCTCCAGGGAGCCTTAATACAATATGCAAAGTGAGAAGAGCAAAATACTAGGCAGGACTGATGAATGGTCTGCACTATAGCAGGTCAGCAAGGTGAGGTATCAGGTTAGGGTTGAGTGATCAGAGAAATAAGCCCTAGAAATATGGAGTCCATGATACATATTTGAGTTGTCAAGGCTGTGGCCCACAGGATCCATTCTGATTTTGACATTAACCTCATATGTACCGATCAGACTTTTTTGTTTAATGTGGTCACATAAGAGGGTTTTCATCATGTAAACTAATAAACATTATCTTAAGGCTTAAGACTGCCATCACAGTCTGTGTGATATACAAATTATTTTTGCTAGAATATTTCCAGAATGCTCATGGTCCCAATTAGATAAATTGCCTGAAGCGAAGAACCGCATTTTTACCATTTTTTTCCTCTTTATTTTCCTCATGTTTTCCACATAGGCTGGCTGCACACAGTAGGAACTTAATAAATACACACCTTAAATGCTTCTTGAGGACATATTGATATTGATATTCTATCTTCCTAGAATGCATAAGGTTAGGGGACTAATCTCTAAGTCTGATGCCATAGGTGCTGTGCTCCGATCTAAATGGTGTCTCTGGCAAGTGCTCAGCTCCAGTGTGTTGCTAAGGCCAGCAGTAAACAGTTAGTGACCCCTTCTCAGCAACCTCACAGGGTTATGGACAATTCAGAAGTAATGTAATCAAATACCAAAAACATACTTTGTCTTCACAAAAGGTGAACATGGTTGACTTTCTCCCAGTAGGAACATGCTCTCTTATGTGGTAAATTGAAATATAAGGGCTAATGAAAATTTCTCTGGTGGTTTGGCATTATTTACACAACATGAGAAATGACAATAGATGGACACCTGACCCAGCTGAATATGGATACATACACATACCCTCATTGAGGTAAAAATCACAACACGATCTAACACAAAACAAGGAGACAGTGGAATTACCACACATAGTCATGTTGAAGATGGGTATTTTAATCTAATAATTAGTTTCACCATGAATCAAATACTTTTTAGTAGCTTGAAAAGAAATAGCATTTAGCTTAATTCCGATGAGGATAAAGCTTTGCTTCATTTGACCAAAGGTGTTTAAGATTTGAACAATAATGTGTAACATAGAAAGTCTTTAATGGCAACCTTTTCCATTCTAACTAGTGCATAATATTGGTTTTGCAATCATTTAGTAATTATATAAGGAGGACATATTTATTACGAATTATTGATTTTATAATTACTGCTGCTGGTATTCACATTATTACACAATGAAAATCTTTTAATATACAATGCTCTTCACCCTCAGCTGGCGAACAGATAGTGCAATGCAATTTAGAGAGTAGCCAAGAGTAGATTTTTATCGGTACTTTTTTTTTCACCAACCAGCTAAATGGTTTGCTTTCTGAAAAATATTGCTAATGGCACTTAAGCAGAGAGGAATGTCCAATTTCAAGGTCATTCCTGGCAGTTGATTACAGTCACCCAATGAGCACAAGGTTCCTATTTAACTGTTAAGTTATTTTTGCTGCACTCATTGCTGGGAATTAAAAGTTATGGCTGTAAATTTGCTGCCAGCTAAATAGACATCAAAGGCCACAATCATACACTGGATCATGACACATGAAGATATATCTCTTATGAAATTGATTTTTCTCCATGTGCAAGGCAGCTTTGCATTACTCTCCTCATGGAGTTTAACACAGGAAATGTCTAGGCAGGCCAAGTGTAATTGTCAGCATAGTTTATATTCTGGGCTGAGAACTCCTTTTATTATTTTTTTTTCCCTCCGTGAAGATGTGCAAAAAAGGTTGTCTAAGCATATATTTTGATTTCACTTGCCAACAGATTGTGAATAGCTGATTTAAGGTCACTGTCACCCCCAAATGGGAAAAGATTAGGTTTCTGAGGACCAGAAATATTAAAAAGTCTGCCCAAACAATATTTGCTGCTCACCAGAATTCAAAATTGCTGATTTTCACCCCAGAAACATCCTGTAGAGTTTTATAAAGGCTGTAGGTCTATTATGCTGTTTTAATCCATCAGATTTTCACTATCCTGAGGATAAGAGCATCAAATAGAATTACATGGGCTTGATTAGTGTTTTTCTCTCTTCTGGATATTATGTTGCTATTACAGAGGGGGATATATATATATATATATATATATATATATATATATATATATTTACAAAATATGTAAGTTGTGTCTAAATAAGATACCTGAAAAATCAAATCATATTTTAAATGTAATGCAAGTGGAGGTGCTATTTCTGGACTCCTACATGGGATAGCTTTATAGTCCTGAGCACTGTGCATTTCAGTGCTGAGATTAGAAACTCATCAGTAGAGCCAACCATTGGAGACAGGAGACTGGCTGACCCCAGATCCTTTCTTTTCATCCGCAAAGTGAGCCTCATTCCTATATTTCATGTGGAAGTTCAGTTCCAAACTCAACAACCTGACTTATAAAGCCTTCGAAAATTTTATCCTAACTTTATTTTTCTGATTGGTCTCTCACTAAGGTCCTCCTTCTCACACTGAGCAGACTTAGCTGCTCATTTCCCAGAATGAATCAACTCATCTTGAATATTCATTTGCCATTGACCCTTCAAATACCAGTTTGGGACCCATGTCTTTCATGAATGTCTCTTCCTCCTTTTTTAGCCATACCACTCAAAATTTAATCATGTTCTAATTCTCTTACTGTCTGTCTGCTTTCTGTGTTGATTTGCAATGTTTCTCTAACCAGAGGAGTTTGGGTTTTGTTTTGTTTTGTTTTTAAAGATGAGAAAAGGACCTGCTTCTTTGTGAATGAACACACAGTTTGAACCAAAACAGTATTCACTAAGCACTTTTAAAATTAAATATAATGGAATTGAATTCTGGGAAATGGGATTCCTGCTATAAATAACAGTAATGAAGAACAGTCCATGAGGAGCCCTACCACCCCATAACTGTTCTTTAATTTGCTGTAATGAAGACTGTCTTTATTAGCTATACTTTGGTAACTGACCTATGGCCAAAAAGACGGCCTCCTTCCCAACTTAGGGTAAGATTTACTGATTATTTAAGATTATTAAGATTATTTAAGATACTTAGCTTAAGATTTATTAAATATGTTGCCAAGTACTGAGCTAGGTGGTAGATATTATTTATTTTAGTAAAATCTTAAGTAATTTTATGAGGTATTTATTATAATCCCCATTTTATACACACACACACACACACACACACACAGAGACACACAGACACAGACACACACACAATGAGATTCAGCGAAATCAACTAACATAGCCAAGGTCATAAAACCAGCAAAAAAGCCAGCAAAGATTTGAATCCTGACCTTAAGTTCTGTATTTGATTTTGTATTGTCTTCCCTGATATCCCATTAATATACATCCCATTAATACACATAACATTTATAAATGTTAAGTGAATAAATATAGCATGAGAAAGTTTTCAGGAGGAAATGCAAGATCATTTTGTCATTATTAATGGTGTCTTCATCATCCTCGCTCCTTCAGTTGATGTCTTTACTTGCTTGCACCCATACAAATGTGAAGAATTTTTCAGAAACCAACTCGTCTCACCTCTAAAATCAAGCCTTTTATGTTTACTTCAGGCAATAATAATTTCATTGTTTATTCATCACAAAATATTTTTACATTTGTATTTCTAAAAGATTTGTTTCTGAGTGGTTTTCCTGGTTACGTCACAATTAAACTTAGGTTTATTTTGGATTAGAGATGGACAAACTTGATGCCAAAGGACCCAAAGGTCGCTTATAATAAGTGAGCCTTGGAACTTGATGATCACTGGTTCTAGCCAAATTCATCCTTCTTTCCCTTATATAGATTCATAGTTGGAATCAAACCCTCTTAGACCATGTACAACACACATACATACACATCACTTTTAAAGTAAACTCAGCCATCTAATAATCAGAAATCCATCCTGTTCAGTCGTGATTCTAAGAAGACCAAGGAGGAGTGGGCTAAATTTGTGCTGCAATCAGTTTGACTATGCAGGTTTTTTGATTTGCCCTATAAGCCTGTTTCCTCACAGTGTCATTTAGTTACTTGAAGTAGAATCAATGTCATGAAACATCCTTCTTTCTTTTTTGAACCATACAGAACTCAAAAAAATTACCAGGAATGTAAGAGGTTTTCAGGAGATATTAATTGTTCAAGTGAGGCACCTGCCAGCATCCTCATCATGGTTCCCATCAATGGATGTATGTGAAGACTTGAACAAAGGCGTCTCCTTGTACCACAGTGACAATGAAGCTAGCTAGTGTAACATGTCTCCTAAGAAAAAGGAAATGGGAGTTGCCCTTCTTAAATTTCCAAAATGTTTAGACATCAAAAGTAGCTAGGAATACTGTTAAAATCTGGGATGTCTTGATTCTACCTCCTACTATTTTAAACAGAATCATGTGGACAGATAAAATAGGGAATGGGGATTCACCTTCCAGAGTCCAGTAGTGGGTTTTCCTCAGCTCCAATAAAAGCTAAGAATGTCCAGAGAAAAAGCATTTGATATCCATCCTAATTCCCCTGAATCTTGTGATTCTATTCCTCTGGTAGAGAAAAGAGTTTAACACTTATCATTTCTTCCCAACTAGAGAGAGAAACCTAGATTAACTAAAATGCCTTAGTATACTCTGGAATGTGGGTATTTTCTCTCCCTCTCTTCTTAGTCCCGTTTTTCAAAGAATTAGTCCATTTGCTCCATATTTACTTGGCATCTTCACTAGGTCAGGCGCTTTTCCACACATGAGGGGTATGGCAATGAATAGGATAACTATTAGCCAGAATTTTAGGGTGTTTAAATTCTGCTGCGGAATATGGACACAAAAGTTAAAAAAAAAAAAAAAGCACATGAAGTAAATTTTTAAATTGCTTAAAGAAAAAGGTAATTCTTGTGAAGATAGGAACCCAGGGTGATTGCAGATGAGAGTAGCTGGAATAATAGAGTTCTTTTAATGACCCTTCTGTGTAAGTGGCATGAAAGAGGCAGATATAAAATGCCTGGGACTCCACGATTCCAGGCAGAGAGCAGCAGGTATGAAAGACCTAAGGTAGAAATAAATTCTGTGTTGCACATTAAAAATAATAATAATAATAAAAGTCTAATAAGCTAAAGAAGGGGGAAAAGGAAATATTAGTTTGAAAAAGGGTTGGCAGGACCATATAGATTAAGGTCTTGTGATGGTTTGAGTAGGGATTCAAGTTGAAGTATAATTGGAAGCCATTGGACGGTTTTAAAGAAAGAAATGATATGATCTCATTTACCAGTTGAATGCATACAAAGTTCTATGTTCTGGTGGATAAGTGTAGGGACTACAATGATGGAGCTGTTGGTAGATTTTATAATCCCCTTCTACTTTAGGATTCTGAAACAAGAATGAAAGTGGAGAAGAAATTTCACTAACATATGCTCACCTCATAGAAATATTTTGAAGAATATAGATGTGTGTACATTGACATACATATGTATGTGTATAATTAAGTGCACAATACGTACTTATATATTCAGAAAGATATTCACACGCTTATAAAGTTACCAGGTAAAATACATAGCCAGTTGGAATCTTGTAAATATTTCTAATGAAGCCATTTTGCTTGGATTTATGACAAAGTGGGAACATAGATGGCTTTCTTTCATTTACACAGTTTCTAGAGCAGCTTATTACCACTGTATTTTCCAAAATAGATTTTTATTTTCCCATCTTGTAAAAATGTGATTGTTATTTATGTACCTTTCATTTGTCTCCAGATGTTCAGTTTAGTGACACTCAATCAAACTAATGAATTATGAAATGAAACTAATAGTAACTCAACTTTCCCAAATCACGGGGACAGAAAGCAAGACAGAATTCATTGTGGAATCCCAGGATGGTGGAAGTTTTCCACAAATAGCTTGCGCCAGTGTCAATACCTTCAGGTTTGAGAGCTTGTTTGTCTTCTGTAGCTTCACATAACCTGGTCAAGTCAGAGTGTTGAACAATTTCCACTCGAGTTTGACATCTCTTCTTGGAAAGTGAGGGGCTTTGATGAGAGTTACTATAGAGATGGGGCATCATTATTTACTGAAAATTGGCACATATGACCATTTTTGAAGTCTGCTGACATTTTGATCAACCCACTCCCAAAACAGGTATTACTGAACCTCCTTTCTGGGGCACAGAGACATGTTAGATATCACCTCATCAGTTTCTCTTCCCCAGATGATTCTGTATATTGAACTAGCCCATTCAGTATATGTCTACAATTTACAAAGCTTTTCTGAAAAAAAATGCACCCCTACTTCCTTTGAAAATTCTTCCCATCATGTTAACTACATCTATCAAAATTCCTTCTTTTGACAATGACGTGGTGAAGGGAATGGTCAATTGGGAAGTAGCCATTTTTTAGTTTTTGCCATATTTTGCCAAGGTGACAGAAGTATATTATCTTGGGCAAGTCACTTGACATCCCAAGGGCAGTTTCTTCATCTGAAGAATAAGGGGGTTGGATTAATTCATTTCCAAGGTATGGTCTACCTCCAGATATTGTTCTTTGTGCCTTGGTTGTTTGATTTTTTTTTTTTTTTTGTCTATTTGTTCCCATATACTACATATTGAAAGCCTGAGAATAGGGTCTTCTTACTACCATTTAACACAGTCTTTCACATATATGAATATTCAAATAGATGTCCCACTCTATATTTTATTTTCCTTTGAGCCAAAATAACTCTGTTTAGTTTCATTAAGCTTCACAATTTCAATGAACATTTTATCACCAAAGTAGGAATGCCAGGCTAGGCAGACAATTATGTGGAATAGTCCCTCCTTCCTGCTATTATGATGAATACTTCCATCTCTTGCCAATCCACAGAGCTTCAGAAGGCATCATGAGAACTGGCGATTCTAGTCAGTGGTTTGCTTTTTATTGCTTTTTACATTTTATTTGTTCATTTTTTTTTAAAGTAGCCCCATCCTCTTTAGCAAATTTCACACTAACTCATAGTTTGCCAAACCAGAGTCCACATGCAGCGTTAAAAGATATCAATACTATTTTGGACAAATTCACACTATCATCCTCAAAATGCAGGGGTTAATGCAAGATTAAATGTGGAAGCACAACTTTTGATTATCTGTGTGACACGATTTAGTAAAATAGCAGATCATTCAGAAATCATTCATATTTGGCCTTGAGATGTATTAGAGGATGCATCTTTGATCTCCCTTTCTAATTATGTTTTGCTTTGGTCTAATGTTAAAGAAATAATTTGCATTCCCAAAGCACATACCAAATAACAACAGAGGAAGGGGACTTAGAAAAAAAGCAAGGGAGAGAGAACCAGAATAAGCTTTCCAAATGCCATGGAGAATTCATAAATAAAATTTGTATGTAAATAATCCAGATTTCATTAAATTTACCCTTTGTTCTGTAGGCCAACTTCTCTTTCTTAAAATTCTTTCCATTCCTCTCCTTCTCAAAACCAGTCACTGAAGATCAACAAATAAACATGAATTTGTGAGTACCTTCTATAAATTCAGAATGATGGAAAATGCATGTTGAGAAAACAAGTCTCTTGCCATTCAGAGGCTTCCAATCAATGCTGACTAAAACATATGCCATGTAAAAAGTAAGAGATGACAGCACATGAAAATATACAATTGTTCAATTGGTGTGGTACAGGCCATCCTCACTATAAGACATTAAAGGAACAGATTAGTAAGAGCTGCTATGTTGAGTGATAGCGTCACAGGGGTATTTAAAATGGTGTTTAAAGTCTGAGCAGGATTTGAATAAACAGAAAGAAAGAAAAGGGAGGTATGTTCCAGGTTTCACTGTCCAGAAGAAGAATGATTTGGAAATACATTATGCATTATAAATCCATTATATCCCATTATATTGGGGCAGAAGCTGGGCATACTTAATTTTTTTTAACCCAGAAATTTCAAACAAAGAATCCAAGTCAAGATGTTATCTAGAAAATTTGAAATGAAAGGGGGGTAAATTCCCCTAGACAGCAGTATACGTCAGTTGTTGAAATTCACTGTCTTGTTCCAGTTGAGCACAGTAGCTGGATTTAAAAGACTTCTCAAGTCAAACAATATTTGAAGTTTTGCACTAAGATAGGGTCAATCAAATCCCATGCTTTAGGGCATCAGGATTCTGCTGTTGGCCCCTCTTGAGGATTTTTATCCAGTTTCACTGTCAGATAACGTCAAGGAAAAACTGTACTCAAGATCAGGTTATTGGTGTCCTGTGTGAATGTAGCCTTAGACAAAAATAATTTTGTATGGACTTTGACACATTCCCACTTTTCTGCACCTAAACATTTAGGGAATCTCCCCACAAAACTGCTCGCTCAAATTCTCACCATTGAGACCACCTGGAAAAGTGATACCAGTAATGAGAACATCATTGCTTTTCTGGAAACACGACTGTAAAAAATATATCTCCTATATGTTAACAACTATAGATGCAAATTCTGTGAGATACTTGGCTTTCATAGATGCCTAGGAGTAGGGACAGAGAACAAGGACAAGGAGGAGATTGGAGAGGGCTGGGAAAGTAAATAAAATCTTTTTAATATCATATTTCTTTATATTTAAAGAACTTATAAAGTATTTGCAGAGAAAAGTAACTGCACAAAAATCACAAGAAAATAAAAAGATAAAATAGCAATAATAAGTTGAGGTAAGTCTGAAATGAAAAAATGTGGTATGAAAGAAACTATAGGTCAATGCCAAAATACATGGAAAAGACAGAGTCACAAGGAAAGAGGAATTTACTGTTTTGAATGGCATTATTTAGTGACAGGTTGGAGAGCAAATAAAGAAGACCTTTGTATACCAGTGTAGGGACCAGGGAAGCATGCGTGAGTCTACAATTTTTCTTTGAGGTGAATATTTTTATTCTCACTTTACAAGTGAGGAAGTTGAGGTTTAAGGGGATTTATCAGTTTGTTCAAGACTACAGATTTACATAATTGGTAGAACCAAGATGAAACTTTGGGTGTCTCTAACCCCAAAGTCTTTGCTTTACCTTACTCATGAGCATGGCATGAAAGATCTTAAAAATGAGAACCATCGCCAGGGATAATTTTTGAAGAAAATTAAGGCTTGAGTTGATTCCAATTAGATCTCCATGCCCTGAAGACAGAAGAGATAAGAAAGAGAGTTTACGAGATAGACTCAGAGAGAAATAAAATAGAATCGGAGGAAGACAATGAGACCTACTATCAAGCAGGTAAAATGGTTTCCATTCTTTGAAAATCTTAATATATCTTAGAGGCTCATCAGCACAAACTTCAGCCAATAGGCTATGTTAATTCTATAAAAAATTTTTTGGTAAAAATTCTCAACCAGAAGGGACCTTAATCATTTCTCATGCTGAATATGACTGGCTGCTGCATCTCTCAGATGGGTCTAATATCATTTGCTTATATCAGTCTTTCCCACTCACATGGGAAGTTTTAAAATGTCCCAATGCCAGATGACATAATAGCTTCTAAAGTTTCCCAAATGATTCTGATTTGTAACAACATTTGGGACCTAGTGGTATACTTGAAAATGCACTTAATTTCCCTTTATCCTAACTTCATTTTCATTTTAAGTTATCCTAAAAGAAGTGGATGTCAGATAAAGACACTAGAGCTTCGCTATCAAAGTCTTTGTAGATCTGAATTAAAAAACCAGCTCTACCACTTCTTAGAGCAGGCCTTTAATGTTTCTAAATATTTGTTTGCTCATCCATAAATAAATGACATCCACTTCCTAAGACTGTCCAGCATTAAATGAGTTGATGGATGGATAGGATTTGTCACGATACTGCCTTATAGTACTTAGGTGACATTGGCCCTTTTTTTTTTTTCTTGTCTGTATTCCACAGTTCCATGATGAAACTGAGTCTGAAAATTTGTCCCAGGTTCTACAGCTAGTTAAAAAGCACAGCAAAACCTGGAAGCTTTCTAACATCCCTCTTTCAAGCATGTGTTTTCATTATAAAATTTTAAATATAGTTGGGAGGAAACAATAATAAGAGTGAAAACTAATTGCAAGGAATAAATAACTTGGTCTATGGTTTTCCAGTCTCCTACCTGAAAGTCTCCAAAGTTGCTCTGAATCAGACTTCTTTCCGTAACATGCCCCTGCCTCATCATATTATACATTCTTGTCTCTGCTTTCTCACCCTTTCATACCCAGCCTGACTTCTCTTGAAGCCTCTACCTACCAGACTGTTTGTTCCTCATCTTTGTCTCCTCACCCAGGGTGTTCCTTTGGATCTAGTTCCCCTCCTAATCAGAATATAACTCATCCTTTAAGGACCAAATGAAAAACTGTCTGGTCTGCAAAATATTTATTTCATCTGCTTCTTATCCTTTGTGATATAATAAAAAGGACTGCAGTCTTAATTAAAAGTTCTCCAGGTGTTCACTGGATTAAAACAGAGAAATTTTAACAGGGGCTATTTTGAGGATTTCTAAAATCAAAGAGAAATGCTTTGCAGAGCTCCAGAAGGTCAATCAGATTGGGGCAGACTGTTACAATTAAGCAGAACAAAACAGCACAAATTACATTTCGTTTACAAGTATTTCTGTGGTTTATTTCTATATGTGAAATGTAAAATAGCAACCATTTAGATAATTCAAGCCTAGTAAGTGCTGAGCATTATATCAATTTTCTAGCTATTTTGGAGAAAATGGTTATTTCTTCTTTAATTATTCAGTTGATTATGTCAATTCTACAATTCATTTAGCCAGTGTAGACTCAGTCTCAAAGTTTTAATCCAGAGCCTGTCACTCACTTCCTCAATGACCTTGGGCAAGTCACTTAATTTCTCCACATCTCAATTTCTTTGTCTGTAAAATTGGGATAATAATCTTGACCTCGCAGAGAGGTTGCATGAATTAACTGATTAATGATTATAAAGCAATTTGAAAATACAGAACACTATATAAATGCTAAGTATTGTTATTAAGCAAATCAATTCAGAAAATCAAGATAATGACATTTCTTTTCAATCTATTTCTTAAAGTGCTTAACGCCTTTGCATCTAAGCTCCATGTTGTAAAAAAAGCAGTTTAAATATTTATAACTTGAATTTTTCTAGTTTAACCAGTTCCTACTGCATGCTACAAGAGAAAAAGAGAAAAAAATTCTTTTGAGCTGGGAACTTGAATGTCTCACTCACTTTGACTTTTTGTTTATATCTGCTTTAATTCAGAAAAAATGTTTATCAATCAAGTATGTACGTATATATGTTTCTGTCTATTCATTAACTAGAATCCTGGAATTTCAGAGTTGAAGTGCACATTAAAGGCAGTCTCCTTGTTTTACTGGTTTGAAGAAAACATTCAGAGAAACAGGAAATTATTTGTTCAAGTTTACATAGGCAACTTGTGCCTGAGCTGATTTCTATCCTGAGTCCCTGGTTGCCCAGCCTTCAGGTGCAGAGCAGATATTAAAACAGGAAAAACATGAGCTCTACCTTCAGGGATCTTACTTGCCAAGACTTTTGAAACTGAAAGCCTGAAAAATTATGATTAATTAATGTGAACTTTAAAAACAACATGAAAGAATTTGACCAATTCCTGATTTATCAATTCTGGAGTTTGTTCATGCAGCTTGCAAGGAACAATTCTGTTAGGATTGATCATTATGTAGCTTCCAACTTTTATCACCTTTGCATTCACTTAATTGAGTCACTTTTCCTTAAAATCAGGTGAAGTCAATAATTAGGTTCCAGATTATATATAGAAATATACATTTTGGGGCGCCTGGGTGGCTCAGTGGGTTAAGCCTCTGCCTTTGGCTCGGGTCATAACCCCAGGGTCCTGGGATCGAGCCCCGCATCGGGCTCTCTGCTCAGCAGGAAGCCTGCTTCCTCCTCTCTCTGCCTCTCTGCCTACTTGTGATTTCTGCCTGTCAAATAAATAAATAAAATCTTTAAAAAAAAAAAAGAAATATACATTTTAATTAAAGATACAACATTTGGTACATATTTTCAATTAGAATATTCTAGTTTTATGTCTAGTTCAGTCTATAGCTAAATAGCCTTACCCAGACACTGTCTAATTGGAACATGGTTCCCTAATCTATTATATAAAGGGTCAGGGTAAAATCCTGCTAAAGTCTCTCCCTGCTAAAGTTCCAAATGCTGTGGTGTCTGAGATGAGCATTGAGAATTCCTCAGGTAGATATTGGATTCTGAATAGGTCATAGACAATAAATCTGATTGTAAAACCAGTCACACTTTAAACCAAATGCTCATTTGAGGTTTCCTATCTTCAACGAATACATTTGCAGGATGTTAATGCTGGAAGGAATATTAGAAATCATTTAGTCTGATTCCCTCATTTTATGTTGAGAAAACTGAAGTCTTGAAATATTAAGTAAATAGTCCAAGGTCACAAAGTCAATCAGTGAGGAAGCCAGGTATAAAACTCAGGTTTTTGTGAATCTTAGTGGGATGTACTTTCTTCTAAATCATTAATTAAGATGACACTGGGGTAAATGACAATTTTCCTTCAAAGTTAGGACTGTCACAAACCAAAAGAATAATTAAATCTTTAAATATTGCTTCTCCTGGTTGTCCTCTTTTCACTCTTCACAGTGGGTTGTTCAGAAGACATGGCTTTTAAAAGAGGGTAATTCCTCTCAAAATAACAAGACTCATATATCATTATGTCTAAAATACCATCATGAATACCCACCTTTCCCTTTGATGGACTGTCTGTAATAGATTTCATGTATTTTTAATGGACGGCTTTGGAGAAATCTGTTATTTGCTTCCGTTAGAATGCTTGGGTTGAGCAGTGGAGACCACAGCTTCTCTTGGTCAGTCTTGGCTTTTCAGAGCAATACTACAGATCAAGACCTGTTTTGGAAGGGATCTAGTGCCATTCATAGAGTAACACTGACTAGCCAAAGTAAATGTTGCCAATTTGACATCCTATGTTGAGCAGTTTAAAGTACATCTTACCATCAAAAGAAACCCTCATATGGCATTTGAGGGCTTTTGAACCAGTCCTCATCACAACTGAGAGGGTTTATGAATGTCTAGGATCTGCAGAAACTAACATGTAAAGCCTCACACCACTGTCCTGAAATAAGGAGGGGAGAACCTCAATGCAAACCTCCTCTTCACAAAAGTCATAAAAGTGGAGATGCCATGCAGATTGAGGTTTCTGGATCTCCACTGACACTAGGCTTTGCTTTGCTGGGTGTGATGCCTGGTGTTCACATGTGGAGCTTGTGAGCCTGGTCAATAATGCAGTTTTACATTATGATAAAAAATAATAAGCCACTACAAATGGCTGGTCCTCAAAAACTGTGCATTTACTTTCCAAAAATTGGATCAAGGGGAACAGGTACCTGACCATTGATTCCACGAATTAGAAACACATAGCTTGGAATGCTGTGTTCACCATCCCTGAGGTCTCTCTTAAGATAGATCATCCCGCTCACAATCTCCATTTCAATCTCTCATGGGAAGATCAAACTTGAAGTATCTCAACTCACCTTCTTCTCTTTCAAGCTGTTGTCAGTTCATTAAATGACGCCTAATAACCACTGTTACCCACATAAAATCCCCATGCAAATGTGTTGTGTAGGTTCTAGGGAATAGACAAACTCTATACTTTCAGATGCTAGAAATCTCATCATGTGAACATCATTCCTGTTAAAAATTAAATGTCTCTGGAAAGGCAGCAAGCAATTTATCTGCCATTTACAAATTAGAATGGATGAATTTATTTGAAATGTCATAGCACAGATTTAATGAGAGAGCCAAGGAGGAAAGAGTAGGCAGATGACATCATAGAGGATATGTGTGTGTGTGTTATGTTTATGTTTTGGGACACAGTGAGAAATCAAGAGAAGATTCCAACAGTGAAAATTATCTATAATCCTTCTTCCCCCAGAGACCCTATACTTCCTGTCTTAGAAAAGCCAGCTACCAGATCAGTAATCCTCAATCTGCTCTGTGCCAAAAATACATAAACCTGAGCTCAATCCCCCAAATTCTGATTCTGTGGAATTGGAATCATTCCCTGCCATTGACATTTTTAAGACTGCAGATAACTGTTGTCCATCAAGGGTTGAGAACCTGTGCCCTAGACCCTCTACAACTCTGTGTCCATCATCAGCTTCTGGCTTCATCCAACCTCTCTGTTTAACCACACTTTCATGTACTGATGTGAAAAAAGTGGTCCTCTAAAATCATTTCCCTCTCATGGTGTAATGAAGCGCTTATCTCCACTGTGTATCTCCTCCAAGTTTCACAATTTACAGCATGTGATTAAACATGAATGTTTTCCACCAGCTTCCCAGGACCTCTATCTGAAAAGATGCACTTGAACACTGAGCACCCAGGATTGCAATGTTCCTCTCCACAATAACACCTGAGAGCAGTAAAACTAATTTAGTGGTCTACAGCCACTAAATTTGTGGTTAGGGTCCTTTTGAGAATCTACTGAGTGCCATCCCACATTTAAATATTTGCACACATATTTATCTTTCAATGGACTCCCAGTCCCAGAAAGAACGTCTATATATCCCTAAGGGTCTCAGAATCCTCTGTTCAGAATGTCTAAAATGATTCCTTTTAAGGATTAATGTTTCTAATCAGATAAAACTCTACAGAACAGTGATTAAAACCATGGGCTCTGAATTTGAGCATGGGCTTCAAAATCTAGTCTGTACTCAACACTGGTGTGGCATTGGGCAAGTTATGTAATCTTCATGAGTCTCAATTTTTTCATCTTTTAATTAAGGGTAGTAATACCCATCTCTGAAGGTTTTAGTGTAGCTTATATGAAAATCACTCACATAAGCCATTTAACACAGCACATGGCCAAAGCAAATACTCCGCAAATAGAAGTTATAGTGATGGTAGTTGATAATAAAAATAATTTCTAAGAATCACTAATAAGTTCTGGGTAGATACAACTTTGACAGAATGCAGAATTGCTGGTGACATACTAGGGCTACAGAGACATTTTTTTCCTTTGTATTTGTCTGTTTGTATCTATGTGTAAAATATGTAAATATTAGGAAACTGGTCTGAAGAAAGAAATACATAAAAACCAACTTTGATAAATTAAACAGAGAAATGGGGTGGTCAGCTGAACAGTGAGAGCTTGGGAAAAAAAAAATTGAGGATCAAGAACAGAAGGTTGAGGATTCTGACCCAGAGACCCGCTTTCTTCATCCTCTGCTGCTCCTGTTTGACCATGACTTGGAACCAGTTCTGTTCAAGCCTGCCTCGAAGCTCTCTGTCAACAGGCTGCTGGGGAGTGCTATGCAGGGTTAGGTAAGACCTCTCCTCTCCTGCTGCTATCCGTGAAAGAAAGACCAGAAGGACTGCATTTGGGGTTTTGGAATTTTCATTACCAATGCAGATTGTCTTCTGACCCCTGACTGACCTTTGCACAGTGAGTAGAAAAGATCCAGCCCTGGTCCCCATGCCATCTTGATAGAGAAGTGCAGCTTCCTGCACTTAAATACCAGAATAGGCATGCAGAATCCTGGGTGCTCACAGATCTACAGTGGGAAGCACACAACAGCTTGCATTTGTCACCTATACCCTGTTTTTCATAGACAAGTCATAACATTGGCTCCAGCATGGAACACACTCAACTCTAAGCTTGGTTTTGGCAGGCAAATGAGAATGAAAAAAAAGGCATCCACCCTTTCCTTATGGAATGTAAACACCTCACTGCTGGGCAGAAATTTACATCCAATTTTCATATTTGTAAGGAAATGTATATATGTTACTCAGCAGGAATATATATTTTAATGTATAAATATATATATTTCTATTATTGAATAGCAATTTTGAACCAGCTTATCAAATAGTCCCTGATTTCTTGATATGCACTCCCCCCCCAGTCTCCTGTAATAGAACCTAGGCATATAATGTAGACTGTTTTCTTCATAAATTCTTGGATTATTAATTTGACTATGTCACTCTGAGCTCACTGCAGACCCCCATGATGAAGAGTGAAAGCAAGGCTGAGCAGTCACATTACACGAAAGTTTAATTAATGGCAGGAAGGAGTACTGAGGAGGAATGTGAAGAAGAAGATTTAAGAAGTGGCGGGGGGGGGGGTGGGAGGTTGGGGTACCAGGTGGTGGGTATTATAGAGGGCACAGCTTGCATGGAGCACTGGGTGTGGTGAAAAAATAATGAATACTGTTTTTCTGAAAATAAATAAATTGGGAGAAAAAAAAAAGAAATTTAAACAGTAACTGAGCATTAAGGGAGAAAAGAATTAAATAAATACAAAGGCCAACAATCATGTGGTTCACTTATATGAAGCACCTAGAGTAAGTGAATCATAGAGACAAAAAGTAGCATAGTGCTTGCCGGGGACTGGAGGAGGGGGGCAGAGAGCTGGTGTTCAGTGCATACAGTGCAAGATGGTGGCGATGCTTACATGGCAAAGTGAATGTACCTAATGCTACTGAATTGTACAATTAAAAATGGTTAAAATGCCAAATTCTATGTTAGGTATATTTTCATAATTAAAATAAATAACAATGAAAGGAATTACAACTTACAAGAAATAAAAATCACAAATATTAAAAAAAAAAAAAAAGAAGAGTACTGAGGAGGAATGTGAAGAAGATTTTAAGAAGAGTACTGAGGAGGAATGTGAAGTTGCCCTAGTACGTCACCAGCAATTCTGCATTCTCACCTACTATGCACTACTTGGCCTCCTTTCTGCTTCATACAGTCCAGCTTATACAGCTAGGTGGAAAGGAGGCTGTAGATGAAAACCAGATACTACTTCTCAGCTGAGATTTCCATGGCAAATTAATTATGGAATTAAAAGAGATAAATCCTTGCACATGGAATGTGCAACTCATTTCTAAGGAACTTGATTCATAGACTGTTAGATTTTTATGCACAACTATTTACATTCAATTATTTGGTCAATCTCGTGGAGACAGGGTTATAAGATTGGGGATGCATATTTTCTGTTACCTTTCTGAAATTTTTTTAATGTAAGAAGAAACAGTTACCTTGATATCAAGATACAATCACCTTGCAGTTAATACGAAAGATTTGAATAAAAAAGAAAAACAAACATTGATTCATCATAGCTATCCAAGTAGAACATCAGTAACTCTCTGAACCAGCGGCCAGCCTAAATTAAATCCAAAGGCAATCACATGAGAAAGTATGTGGGAGCCATAGGTCATTGCGCAGAGAGGTCAGTTAGCTCTCAAAGCCTGATGAGATGATTGGCCCTGAAAAACCTGTATAGGTCTCCCCTGACCCTTACCTGGCTCAGAAGCTTGAGAAACCTAAAGAAGGTTCAGCACTTTTACTTATCAACAACCAGCTAGTGGCCCAGTTGAAAAACAGTTATGGCTTCAAGGACCCAGGAAGGCCAGGTGTCTTCAAATTTCTTCCTGCAGATGGCTGAACCTGGAAAACCCAAGGTTAGGTCCTGAACCCTACTAAAAGGCAAAACCCCATAATAAACCATTATCTACTCTGTGGAAAACTGGTGGATACCCAAACTGACCTCACATGGGGGACACAAAGGAAGTCCCCATCTTTGCCTACCCATTGTTTTCTGTGGCTAGTTGAATCAATTAATGAGCAAGCACAAATAATAACCCTAAAATTTGCCCAAAGGATCGCTAAGACCGAAGGGTATGAGAGATCAATTCAAATTTTTCCCATAGCTGTGCCTTTTTCCTTTTGGAGTTCCAAGGTCTAAATAACTGCATAAAACAAATCAAGGGAAAATAGGGCCCAGCTGCCTGTGGCCTTTGTTGATGAATAGGGCTCTAAGTCAGTCACTCAGCTGTTTTATTACTTGTCTTTAAGGCTGATGAGTCCCAAGCAGACCTGCATCACTGAATTCTCAATAAAGGGTTAGTGCTTGTCCTGCAGAATAATAAGAACCGCTAATGACACCAATTAAGAGCTGTAAATGTCATTTATACTTGTTTGTTATTTTTCAAATCAATAAGGCTGGAAAGACACAGCAGCCTGAGATAATTTAGATTGGAACAGTTTGTGGGGACGTTTTAATGGATATATTGCAATCGGGATTCTTGTTCTCCTTTTGGAGAAATTGTGTCTCTCATCAGGTCAGTTCTGATATTTATTTAAAACAGAACTTAACCCCCAAATAATTAAACATAAGGGAAAATACTTAGGGCAATAAAAAGAGATACAAGTCTATACCTTTCTTAATTCTGTTCATTAAGTCCCTTTTTTGGAAATGTTCTCATTTTATCTGACCAGGTATTTTTAATGGAATAATGGATAATTTAATTCAAAAGAAAAAGAAATTCAGAAAGAAAATAAAATGATTAGTAGTAAAGATTAGAGCACTATGCTTTGATGCTGTAGGAATTGCAGGGACACCTGTTTTTAGAAGGTTCTTACTCTTTTACCAAATGTCAATAGTGGGCTTGTAATTGGTGCATTCAAAAGATTGTGCATAAGGTGTTTGTTTTGCTGGAATATGAGGCAGTTGGTCAGAACTCTAGAGATATGTGCTTTTTTAATTACAAAAGTTGCACAGGAGTCTCATTTCTCACTGGGGCCCTATTTGAGCAAGAGAAAACTATTAAACATTTCACTGACAAGGCAGCAACTAGGGACAGACAACCCGTTCCCTATAAAACAACTGAATTGTACAAATTATCATAGCTAAAGGGACAACTCACCAGAAAGTTTGAGAATAGCTAACCAAGCTAACTTCTGGTTGTTCCTGTGAATGTGTTCCTCAATTTTTCTTTTGGATTTGGGTGTTAACAAAAATTATAAGAAGAGGCACATGAAATTTAAAATTGCTTATCCCAGTTGTCTACATTCTATACCTGTTTTACTTCAAACATAAGGGAAAATACTTAAGTTTCTGCTTTATTTCAAAAGTCAGATTTAAGTAGTTAGTCTTTTGAAGGCTTGTTTTTTTTTTTTGCAAGCACTTGAGAAGGCTTGTTTTTAATGACTTCATATAGGACAGTATAATCAAAAAACAAGGAAAAACTTAAAAGGAAAATTACTATTTTAAACAAACAATTAGTGATCATTTTATGTAAATGTCTACCTGACAATAAAATAATTAGCTAAAAACATAAAATTGTAGATACTTAACTTATTGTGACTACACAACTCTCATTATCTAGTTTGATTATTTATGTTGAGGTTAAGCTTGTGTATCTGAAACCGTAAGTAAAAAACAATTTAAAAAATTAAGTTAACCAGTTTGTTTATTTTTTAAGATTTTATTTATTTATTTTTGAGAGAGAGAGAGAGCATGAGTAGGGGGTAGAGGCAGAGGGAGAAGCCAGCTCCCTGCTGAGCACGGAGCTGGATGCATGCCCCCATCCCAGGACCCAGAGATCATGACCTGAGCTGAAGGCAGACACTTAACCACCTGAGCCATCCAGGCATCCAGTTAACCAGTTTTTGAGATCAAATATACAGTGATGTAGTAGGGAAAATTGAAGGATATAGCAAATGCATTTTAACCACAAATCTTCTGAGGTTGATTTATTGATATACACGCTGTTGGCCTTTTGTGAGTTTCAACAGTAGGTTATCATGAATAAAACAAAGAAAAAAAAAAAAAAAGAGGCCAGAAACAGATTTAAGTATCTGTCTTGGTATGCTGCTGCCCAAATTCTTTAATATGTATTTGATATAAGGCTTCATCTCCAGCATTCTCAAGTTTGTCTTTGTTTTGAATATTGTAACTATTATATCCATAGGTTGTCTCTAACTTACCTCCTCATTTATAGTTTTAGTATCCCATTATAATTTCCCAACATTCTCCATTAGCCAAATTTGTCTACTCATTGTTCCCCAAATATCTCTCATACTCTCTTCTATGTCATTGCTTCCATCTAGAATGTAATCTTACTTACCTTCCCTTCAGCTATAAAAATTCTATCCTCCACAGACCAGTGCGTAGTTCAGCCCCTCCATAAGACATTCCCTGATCAACCCAGTTGGAAATAGTGTGTCCTATTCATTTGTTCATTCATTCATTTACTCAACACAAGTTTATTGAAGGTCTGCTATATGCCAAGCATCGTGATAGGCCCTGCTCTCCCTTAAAAAAAAATAATAGCTTTTTATTTGGATCATTCATGTAACACTGGCTTTATGTCAATTGATGTTCAGCAATTTGTACGTGGGTTTTATTTCAGTCCAGTATTGTGTCTTGAGGGCTGAGACCTTGCCTCAGTCATCTTTGAATTTGCTGCACTGCTAATGGTGGCACTTTCACAGACTAAGTGAACGAGCACCAAGCTATGTATATATGATTCCAAGACAAATGAAATGCTCAGTTTGGGAAATAACTAATCAAAATACTTAGCCTGGTGTCAATTTGCATAAAACACCAAGTTGTTTGGCTTATTTTCTTCTTTTCCCTTGCTTATCTGGATATTATACAAAAGTGATATTAGATGTATGTTCTTACTTCATGAATTTGGTTTCTTTTGCCAGGTGTGAATCAGAATGTTTCAATAAGTGGACTGAATTCAGAAGACCTAGTATTAAGATGTGGTTTAGTATTTTTTTTTAACACAGATGTATTCTTTATAAGTCACTTGTGTTCATCACTGACAGTCATAAAGCTGGATGTAAAAGTATATAAGATCCCTTTACCTCATTTGGTCTGTGAAAAGTGGAACTGTGGAAGTCTTCCCTGAGTCTTTTTGCTACGTGGTGAGCTCTGCACCAACCTAAAAAGAATCTCCAGTGTTTATGGCATTTTGCAGTTTCTGATACTAACAAAAATGCTCAAGGCCATGAAGAATGAGGTGGATGGAAAGGATCAAGTTTGTTTCACTGTACTATACAGTTTCCTTTTTTTTTTTTTTTTAAGATTTATTTATCTATTTCGGAGAGAGAGAGCACAAACAGGAGGGGCAAAGGGAGAGGGAGAGAGAATCTCAAGTAGAATCCACACTGAGGGCAGAGCCCAAAGCCAGGCTTTATCTCATGGCCCTGAGGTTATGACCTCAGCCAAAACCCAGAGTCAGATGCTTAACTGACTGAGACACCCAAATGCCCCCACAATTTCCTTTTGATGTCTCCTTTTTCTCCCTATTAATTCTTACTTTTTTCCCTTTCTGAGGTTACCTGAACTTGTTCTTTCTTTCTCCCAAAGAGAGCCATCAGAAAACATCAGGGTTTACTCCCTTGTGTTCTGAAGAGGGTTTATTTTAAGCCTGGGAAAATTAGCCTAAGGGATTCATCATTATCTGTGGAATGTCAGACATCAGGAAGTTGGGTGAGAGTGGACATTTTAGAGGCAAAAATTTAAAATTAGACTAATTAGGTAACTAACAGTTTAAGCACTCTATGTAAAGGTCAGTATGGCCCAGGGACTTGGGCTCAATAGATGTCTATTTAACAATTGCATTTATTCATTGGTTTTCTGAAGTTTAGGTATTTGTCTCTGTTACTGACAAATAATCCAATAAGGCATGGTGACCTCAATGGCAGAATGGACATCCACTGTTCATATTTTTTTTCTTTCTGGAAAGAAATGTCCAACTAGTTTCCCATATATGGGAGTCAGAGGGTCACTAGTAAACAATACTGTCTGTTCAGAGAGAATTTATGAGTGTGACCTCTCAGCTATCACTTGTAGGTCAGAGAGTCTCTCGTTTTCAGAAGGAAAGGCTCCTCCAGGTCAGGCAGCTCATAAAACCATGTATCAGCACTGGGGATGATAGAGGGGGGCAAGATGGCAGCAGGCTGGAGTGCAGAGAACCTACTTCTGCCCATTGCCATACAGAAAACGCAGGCTCGGTGTTGCCAGATCTTAAGAGCCAGAAATGGACTTTTTATGTGAAGTCTCCTCATTTTCAAATGTTAGCTGAAAAATATTAGCAAGCTGTTAAAAATAAAATGTGTCTGTGGGCAATATCCAGACCTCTGGTTTGCCACCTCTTGTTTATTAAAAACAAACTTGTGGTATGATAGAGACTGTCTTGAAAAGAATCCCGTCCTGACCCCTTCTCCCAAAATTCACCCCCCACACTGATTTGACCCCCACCTTGTCAGGTTCCATGCCTATCAAACCAAGCGAAAAGATATTTCCTGAAGAAGCACCTTTTTAAATGGTGCATGAGAAAATCTACAGTAAATGCCTTTGAACCTTTGGCATCACTTTCTTGGGTGAAAATGTAGTTTCCACAACAAAAGAAGTAGTGGCCTTTTCCTGGTTCCCATGCTTATACTTGTTTTATGATAAATATATATGCACATCAATTTTGTATTTAAGTGTTAAAAAAGGATTTTTCAATTGCCTTTTGTAACTGCAACAAAGAATTTCCTTCTGCATAAGGTTTGCCTATCTTAACTAAATACTCAGTGATTTTTTTCTTATTCTAATGCCCTTAATTAGATTTATAGACTCTTTACAGTGTTTTATGTTGATGAGGAACTTAGAATACAACGCACACTAATAAAATATCCCCACTACCCAACTTGTGCTTTTGCATGTTTTATTTCAGTGAATAATGAGTCTTAAATAATGTTCTGAATATGTTGTCGAGGATGTTCTAAAGAAATATGGACTGATGATCCATCAGGAAACATTAATAAACATACAACCACATGGAATTGGTGACCAAGAGAAAGTGATTCATTGGGTTGTAAACCATTAAAGAATTTGGGCCATGAATGGCTGCTACAAATAAAAATGTATTTAGGAAACAACAGTTATACGTTCTCATTTTTTAATTTCCTTTCTGTGACTTTTAGCTTGCCTAAATGTTTTAAAATTGAAGGTAATCATTGTATAACATTCTCAATCCTGGGGTAAAGAAATTTACTCGACATACTTTCCTTTTCACATGACACAGCCATTTTCACGGTTATAGCTAATTAGCTTCCTTTCGACATTAGATACGGAGGATGTTTAAGCAACGTAAACTAGCTGTCATCCAGCAGCATCATAATCAAAATGGCATAAAATTTGCTATAAAACCTGCAGCTAATAACATTTATAAGGCACCTTATTACATAAGGATATTGAAGAAGCTCAGACACTGTATATCACAATGCTTCCCCAGGGACCTGGTTCATTTTCCTAATGACTGTGTATGGGTTTACTTTAGGAGCTTTTATGCACATGCCTGAGCACAGAGCTTACCCAGCCAGACTGATAAGAACTGAAGAAGAGTGACATCCAAATCCAGCAACAAAGTCCTAGATCTGTCTAAAAATGAATCAGCAATATGGCCATCCTTGTTATTCACCAGCAAGCCTCTCACCATTTCATGGCCATGATGGTTCTAACATTCTTCCATATTTTATTTGAGGGTGCTTATACTGTCCTCTAGTTGAGAAACGTTAATATTTTCTTCCCCATGCCCTTGTCTTGTAGCCTTTATGCTCCTACTCGTCCTTCAAGGTTAGCCTCAAACCATGTCTCTTAGGTGGGGCTTTCCTTGTTGCCTATATCCTTCACTGATCTTTACTTTTGAGTTTGTTTGTTTTTCACTATCTGCTCTGCACAAGCAGTGCCCGTTTCTGTCTACCCTTTACTTTTTTAATAAATTAACAAACCGAATAGCTCAACTTTATCTCATCACCCAACCACAGATGGTCAGCTCTGGAAGCACATTGGGGCCTCATGTTTCAATCTTAAAAATTTGACCAGTCCTATTTGGGATGTCCTTTTCCCATGCTGGCTTGCTGCCCAGGTCCCTGTCCAGAGTTCAGAGTGTTCACATGATTCCTAACTTGTTAACCAAGCTCTGCCCATTCCCCAGTATCAGGCCTTATTTCTGGGGTCCTTTACATTGCCTTGAATAGAGCTTCTGAGCTATGACTCAATCATTGGTTACCAAGAACTGACTGCCACCTCGAAGTCTCGCTATCAGTACTGCCCAGTAATTTCTCATGTAGCAACTTGAATATCACATATAATCCGCGTGGTCAAGATTTTTCTATTCTTCTCTTTACTTCGTGATCCCTTTCTGGGAAGTAAGCCCAACTTTATTATCTGAACCATTTTCCCTATCTCTTAGGACAATTCCTAAGTGCCATATATAACTTAGATACTGTCAATGATGATAATAAGTTTATCTTATTTCCTATCATGTGATTTAAACATTATTCCATGCCTTAGCTAGTTTGCCAATTATGCTATGTATAAAACTTGCCCCTTTTTTCTAACTAGATTATCTTCTTTTTTTTTTTTTAAAGATTTTCTTTATTTATCTGACAGAGAGAAATCACAAGTAGATGGAGAGGCAGGCAGAGAGAGAGAGAGGAGGAAGCAGGCTCCCTGCTGAGCAGAGAGCCCGATGTGGGACTTGATCCCAGGACCCTGAAATCATGACCTGAGCAAAAGGCAGCGGCTTAACCCACTGAGCCACCCAGGCGCCCTAGATTATCTTCTTATGAAGAAAGACTCTCTCGTTACCCTTCTTTATCAAAGTTTTAATGTGTTCTCTAGTCCTAGGCATGTGGCAGTACTCATATATTCATCAATAATTATCTTCTGCAGAGAATTTGTACACAGCATGAGTCTAATGTAAGAAAGACATCATTCTATCACCTAATAGGCTCTGGCTACCTAGAACCACCAATGAAATGAGTACCATAATCACTGTAAGACAAGCTTCAAATCCATCCTAAACCTTCCTTTCCTTACTGTGGTCTCTCTTTTTTCTCTCTCTTTTTTTTTTTTTTTTTTTTTTTTTTTTTTTTATTTATTTGAGAGAGAGAGACAGTGAGAGAGAGAATGAGCGAGGAGAAGGTCAGAGAGCGAAGCAGACTCCCCATGGAGCTGGGAGCCTGATGTGGGACTCGATCCCGGGACTCCAGGATCACGCCCTGAGCCGGAGGCAGTCGTTTAACCAACTGCGCCACCCAGGCGTCATATCATTCAGCCCTCAGTTTATAATTTCTGGCTACATTCCCTCATCTTCTAGTTCTCTTCTTCTTCTTAATTCTTGATCTAAGGACCTTTCTGGTGGCAAATTTTCTGTGCTTGATTCTGAAATAATTTCCCGTGAGCTTCCTGGCATACCTCCTGGTTAAGTTTGGCCCTTCATCTTGGAATCTCTCTCTCTCCCATCCCTGGATGGCTGCCTTGCAGAAACTGTATGCTTTTCCTCTCCTTTAATATTGCTCATATCATTACCTTTGCCCATCCCATGGAGTTCTTTATACCTCTCTAGACAGATACCTTATTTTCCCCAACTGATAATATGCATAGATACAGAGACATACAATGTAACATAAAATATAATATTAAGTGGCTTAGCATCTTAAACTCAAATGGTAATGCAAAATATTATAATAAGAAGTGTGGAAAGATTTTAAAATTTGGAATCCATGCAAATTAACCATGCAAATTAATGTTACAGATCACAGAATACCAAAATAAATATCATCAAACTGGCCATTCCTATCTGTTAAGTGAGTTTGTGCATTATAGATTATTATGGTGAAATGGATGGAAAGATTTGAGAGGAGCTGTATTACAATATGGCATGCAGTTATCTATAACATCTTTAATAAAGGCTTGAAACTTCTTATAGAGTACTTAGACATCAATTGGCCAATGATGTTTCCTGAGATGGAGGACATCACAGAACACTTGAGATGGCTTGAAAAAGGAAACTGATCTCTTCATCTAAGAAAACTAAGACAGTCATATAAACAAAAGTATAGGTACAATGAAATGTTCTAGGAAAATTCTTTGCCTTCATCAAACTTCCTTTTTTAAAATGTGATCGAAGAGGTCACAATATACAAATAAGTAGAATATATAGTATGTCAGATGTTAGAAAGGTTAGGGGAAAGCTAAAACAGGATTAGGGGGTGCCTGATATGGCTGGGCACACTAATTTAAGTAAAAAAGTCAAGATGAATTTTACTGATGATGTGACACTGAGCTCTCAAAGAAAGAGGTGAGGAAGAGAGCCATTATGATACCTGGAGAAAGTATCTTCCAGCCATAGGAAATAGTGCCAAAGATCCCCGTGAGGCTGGTGGCCATAAATTTATATCAGTCAGCACAGGTATATGTTTTTTGCTTGTTTGCTTTGTTTTTGGCTCTAAGGCTCAGAGTCAGTAGGAGCTGGATTTAACTAAGTTAAGCTTTTTTTTTCCCCCCAAAATAAGTATAATAAAGAGAAATGGGATAAAGAGAGTTGAAAGAGTAAACAAGGAAATGATAATGAAGATGGAATCTAAAATAAGGAAGGAAATGAGAACCTGGGGAAGGAGTGAGGAACACAGAAAAGGTGCAAAATCAATTATAGGTCCTTGTGAGGTCAAAGGCTTACTAAATCTGAGTGAGAGTGTAAGCTGGAAAGGTGGGTAATGGTCATCAGAGAATGGGATTCTTAAAACGGGGGGCTAAAGTGAAATTATTGGACAGAATGAGAAGGAACCCGGAGCTAAAATATCCCAGGAATGAAATAGAATGGTTCTGAGAGCTTGTTAGATGGCAACAGGGAAGGGGAACAGATTCTTCAACCTGATGGCATGAGATTAGGGAGAAAAGAAAGAGAAAGACATCCACCTTCTTATCACCCACTCAGTGATAAGAGGATGTGAGGGAGAAATCAGCCAGGCGGTGAAAGGGGTTTTGGAGACACAATATCAAGCAGATCAGGTTTCCTCTTGAGCAGTGAGTCTCATGCCTATCAGACCTAATGACTCGTATTTAGACCACATATTTTATATTGTTCCTCTAAATTCTATTGTAAAGTCAGAGATAATTGAACTTATGGAGATCAAAACTTAAAAAAAATTAAGAAAATAATAGTCAAGTGATTTTTAAAAAGAAAAGCCACTGAATGATTTCAGATTGTAAATGTTCACGCACATTGACCCTAGAAAGCACAAGGCAGAGGTCACGTGTAAAGCAGTGGTGACAGCTGCAAGTGAAGATACAGGTGTACTTTCTGGACAGCTCCAATGCCATCAGCAGTAGCACTAGCGGTGAATGCTTTACTGAAATGGTGACAACTCTTGGAAAAGTTCTAAATAAAACAAAATGACATCTACTCTTGATTTTTAGCATAGTTGCATTTCTGGACATTATCTTGCCTATTATCACTGAGAAAATAATGTTCTGAGTTTACACTCTAAAACTGAGTTGTGTTCTGGCTCTGGCTATTACTAAATTGCTTTTCACCTACATGGATATCCAGTGGATATCCATTGGAAAATAACGTGGAATGCTAAGCACTTCTTTCTTGTGTGGCATCACGACTTTCGCTGAGGGTAATTAGCCCACCCTGCTACTCTGTGCCACTCCTTGGGCCCAGTCATCGTGAAAACCAAAGGTACCCCCAAATATTTTTGAAATGCACCCATGCTGTCCCTGATCAGAACAAGATAAATATTCATTTTAGTTTATAGAAAAAGGGGCTTAAAGAAAAGTCTGAGACATAAATGAAACTTTGAAATTATGATCAAGTCAGTTCTCAAAGTGATTAAAACATAGGACACTTTGGACAAAAGCTGAAGTCAAATATACGCATCTACTTTGAAGAGTGAAAATTGTCCATAATATTTCATGATTCAAATATTAGATGTGTCTCTCTTCCATCTGAACTGCCAGACTTAAAATGCACAAGATTAAAGAAGAGGAAAGCAAAAAGTATCAAAGGATACTGCATATTGCTCGTTCCAAAAAATGCTAAGAATTCAGAAATCTTTGGAGAATTCTATGAACCTGAACTCCAGCTGGGTTTATCAACTATGCCTATGCCTTCTATATGTTTCCTTAAGGCGTGTGGGCCATGAGGGCCTGTGCCTTTGTTCACCTGCATGCTTACATCAAGGTCCACATGGAAAAAGCTGCCCTTTTGTGCAGGAAAGTTTAAAGTTAGCGTTTGCATTCATGTGTCCCACTTGCTGATCAGCTTTAGCCTCCTGCTAATCAGGAGGACAGCAACAGTCCTGGGAATGGAGGGGGATGGCCGTGGCAGTAGTGGTAAAAAAAAGCCACCCAACCTGATGGATCAACTGACTTCAGTTCCCAGTGCCATTTTCAGTAAGAAAACATAGGTGAAATAGAATGACAGAACAAATCACTCCCCATTCTATCAACATTTGTCACAAAATTTCCCCCATCAAAGCCTTTTCAGGCTGTTAAATAAATACAGCCTTGTTCTATCTTGACACAGCTACTCGAGTGCTTCCTCTGTGAGCCCATGTACTTTGTGTGCAGAGATAAGCAGAGTTTGGTTTTTGTTCATCAAATATTTCAGAGCATTTTTCACATAACTCACTCTTCCCTTAGCTTTTTAAAGATATTTAATACAAAGGGGGGGAAATCCAGTTTTTTAAATTCATTTACACTTCAATCATCCATGTTGTTTAATATCAGCGATTTGATATTCAACAGCCCTTGGGCCTTTTCAAACATGCTTTGGAAAATCTTTTTTTTTTTTTTCTCCCCCTCCCCTAATATAAGTAGGAAAAGTAGCATTTTGCCAAAGGCAAGCCAGAGTGAATGCCAGGGGAACAGGGTGCTATTTCACTCTGAACTGGTGAATTCTGAGTAGTATCTAAATTGGAGGAAAAGAGAATTCTTGGTAACTTGCTGTATGTTCATACTTGGGCACCTCTGTTTTGTACAGTCATATATGCGATCTGAATTATCTTATGGAATGAGATTTCAATTTCATTCTAGAAAGAAATTTCTGCCAATGCAGAAATACAATTAGTATATTTTTCTCTTCTTCTTCATCCTTCTCTTCCTCTTATTTTTCTTCTTCTTTTTTTCTCCCCTTTTCTCCCCCCTCCTACTCTCCCTCTCGCCCTCCCCCCTCCTCTTTTTTCTTCTTCCCCTTTATCTTGTGAAAAGAGTCATTGGGTGTAATGAATCTCTTCTCTTAAGATAATCTTTCTTATGTTGAGAAATGGAGATATAGAGCAGCTTAAAAGAATCATGGAATTTTGATCGTTCAACTGGCTCATAAATTTTTTCTATTAAATTTCATGCTGATAATGATCCAAACTCTAGTTTATTCCACATATGTGAGGCTTCCTGACTCCTGAGGGAGGCAACATGCATCCATAAAGATTATCAAAATTTACCTACTTCTTAAGGATAATATCGAACTAGATATTATAGAACTAGAGGCCTGTAGTTCTGGTGATCCTCTTTAAGGGAAATTAAAAATATAAATACAAAATCAGGGTTGAAAATTAATATTTATTTAAAATGATAGGTGAAACCACTATATATTATGTATTCTTAAAGCTATTGAAATCCAGAAAAAATAGTACATTTATTATATTCATTTATTCACTGCCTAGCATACTTATCTACTATTTTCTTGAAACTTTCTGACTGTTGGCCCTTTGAACACCTCTTCATTTATCAGCAATTGACTAGCATCATTTTTTTTGAGTGAATAGGAAGATAATTCAGTCTTTCCTTTAGTGAGATTTGATGGAAATGGGTTTTTAATCATTGATAGTTTGTTAAATTTTCTTCCAGCCTCTTTACTTGTTGTCTGTAATGTTGCATAAGTTGTTAAGACTGTTGCCTTAAAAGGGTGAACATCTCTCAAGTTTTTTCCCAGTACCAGCTATGTCAGGGAATTTCAGTGTGGCGGTCGGGGACGGGGGTGGGGACACACACGCATGCGCAGTAACAAACCTAAAACCCTGTATGAACTGACATACATTGACCAGTTTATGATGTCTTTTTTATAGTCATCTAGTTTATCTTCATCAATATTTGTACAGTGTGTCAGATCAAGAAATTAAAATAACAGATGCAAAGGGAAAGGCCACGTTAGACAGGGAAGAGTATGTACAAAGGAATGGCCTGGTACAGACAAGGAGAACAGTCTGAACGGAGAAGAGCAGAGAGCACCAAGGATGGTGGGACAGCAAATGTGTGCTGGCGCCAGGTAAGGAGGTCAAAGATAGAGCTGAAGGCTGAGTCGTGGCTTTTAGCCCATCAAGATTTTACGTTAAGGAAGTGACAACCTGTTAATGGATGATTATACATATGAAGTGTAGCCTTCTGATGATTTTCAGTCGCGTTCCGCAAATTCAGTTGTTACACGTACGAGCCTGTGGAACCCAGCTAGGAGTCATTGAACCACGCACAGAAGTGACTGTGTACCGTCTAAGTATAACCTACTAAATTCACCTTAAATGTATCTGCAAACTAACTTCCTCTTACCCACATTTTTAAAAAGCCTGCAGCTATCCTAAAGTCACCTGCCATAAGGGCTAATTTGGCAGAAGGAAAGTTAAAGTGGAGAGAGAGAGTGGAAAGATCAAGAGGTAAAAATGTCTTACTTTGCAAATTTTACAGAAGGACATGATCCTGTGAGTTATTGCATGCTTTGCTCCCGTGTCTGGCCTGGGCAAGTGAAGTGTCCTGACACCTGAAGCTTCACTGCCTACATGTTGATGTACTTCTGTCCTTCCCCTGTCTGTCCTTTGGCCCTGGTTTTGCATTCTGCAGGCTCAGATATACAAACATCTGGGAGGAGCTGCATGTTTTTGGTCCTGAGTCTCTTCTCACAGAGAACATTAGTTACAGAACAGATAATGTGGTATCACTGTATTTTCCACACACGAACGCATGCACACACACACAGGCAACATGCACAGACACACACCAACCCAAGAGAAATCCTCTATGATTGGTTAAGAATGAGAATTAAAAGTCTAGATTCAGGGACATGCATACTTTCTCTCTCTTGAATAAATAAATAAATAAATAAAAATCTATATTCAAAGTGCACCCACGCACAACTCACACACCAATTAGTCTTGAGTGATCTGGATTCATCTGATCATGTCATCAGATATAACCAGTTGTCTTTGGAATAATTTTTTTTTTTTAAAGATTTTATTTATTTATTTGACAGAGAGAGATCACAAGCAGGCAGAGAGGCAGGCAGAGAGAGAGGAGGAAGCAGGCTCCCCGCTGAGCAGAGAGCCCAATGCGGGACTCGATCCCAGGACCCCGAGATCATGACCTGAGCCGAAGGCAGCGGCTTAACCCACTGAGCCACCCAGGCACCCTGGAATAATTTTTTTTTAAGATTTTATTTACTTATTTGACAGAGAGAGAGATCACAAGTAGGTAGAGAGGCAGGCAGAGCGAGAGGAGGAAGCAGGCTCCCTGTTAAGCAGAGAGCCCGATGTGGGGCTCAATCCCAGGACTCTGGGATCATGACCTGAGCCGAAGGCAGAGGCTTTAACCCACTGAGCCACCTAGGCACCCCTATTTGGGATAATATTAACCTAGCAAGAACCATGAAATTCTCTGGTGAGATTTTAGATTTAAAAAAACAATAATAGGGGTGCCTGGGTGGCTCAGTGGATTAAAGCCTCTGCCTTCGGCTCAGGTCATGATCCCAGGGTCCTGGGATCGAGCCCCACATCGGGCTCTCTATTCAGCAGGGAGCCTGCTTCCCCTCCTCTCTCTGTTTGCCTCTCTGCCTGCTTGTGATTTCTGTCAAATAAATAAATAAAAATCTTAAAACAAAAAACAAACAAACAAAAAAAAAAACCAATAATAACTGTTAGGCTATTTGATCAGAAATGAACTCCTGAATGAGTATTTGCGAAACTGAGAGAGGACAGGGATGGGCAGATGAGAGGCAGTAAATGCAAATAATCATGGGATAGCCTGAAATAGACAGTCCACTCTCTCTGCTCCATGTTTTCATCTAGACATAGGGCTAAAATCAGCTATAACCACCTCCTGGAAACACCATGAGGGTCATCTGGACAGCATAAATGAAATCTCTTTTGAAAGTATAAAATGCTTTGCAAATGCCTGGCATTATTACCTTCAACTTGGCAATTGACCAATAAACATAAGATTGACGTAGCTTTGCTAGCCATAAAAAGTGAGAGAAAAGACTGGAAGGAAAGTCCATGTCTGCTTGGTGAATGGTGACTGAGCTCCATAATGTCCAAAGCCTGTGACCATGTCCAAGGCACTGACAAGTCAAGAGAAAGAAAATAATCACCCTTTAGGTAGCCTGTGGGAGACTTTTGTTCTGGAAACAAAGTCAGTTGAATGGCCGTGTTAGGTAACATGAACCTAAAAATTATGTGATGTTGTCTTTGATTATTACCATTAAACTGTTAATTGGAACACTCTTGCTCACATGATACTTGTTTCTCTCAATTGCAAAAGTCTGAAGCTGGTCAGACAGGGAGAAATATTTATCAGGGGACCATTTAACTGGATGTAAACTGGACCAAGACGTTAGGAAGATTTACTCTTTTTCTGTCTCCAACAAAATAATAGTTTCCCTGTTTTCTCCTCTTGCTCTCAAGCCTGAAGATGATTTGTGCAAAGCAGAGAAGATCTGAATCTATTGCTTTAATGTTGTTTTAACATGGTTTTCATTTTTAATCTGTAGATAATCCTAATATAATGGACTGTGAATCAATATTTATAAATGAATTTTAATCTTTTATAGCAGATGCATTAACAAACCCCAAATTTATTGAGCCATAAAAGTTGGGCCAAAGCTATGGCATGTAGTCTAGTCTTATAGTTCCCAATTGAACCACTAGGCACTGTAGATCCGTCGCTTCACATGGCACAAGTGCTCTCAACAAAAAATGTAGTCTATTTGTCTCCTCTTTTGCTTTTTCTTGGGATAAACATGGAAACAGTATAAAGGGGCTAAGGCACCACAGGGGAGGTGAAGCAGGCGGGGCTGGAGTGACAGGGGCTGTGGCAGGGCAACCGGCTGTGCATCCGGAATGAGCTAGTGGAAACAAGGCACTCTTACCAGGACCAGCGTCTTCCTTGGATGTTTCTCTATTTGCCTTTGGTTTTCATGTGGACATTTTCAGAACCTACCCTCCCACCGGCAGATGTGCAAACAATGAGTATAACAGAGGGTTCGCCCTCTTGACATTTTTTTTAATGGTTGAATTGAGTAAAGGCAAAAGTAGAGTCAGAACTGCCAGGCTCGGTGCTTGTTTCTGGGCCCTTCATCCCTCCACAAAAGGTCATGAGAAAGTGTGCAGTCCTTTCCCCACTCCCTTTAACAGGGTGTGTTGTTCATCACTGAAGATTCCTGGTCACCTTTCCTCCCCCACATTCCCTCAACAACTTCATCAGCAGAACACGAGCGCTCACACAGACCCGTGTGGATAGACACCGAGACACAAAAGCAAGTAGGCCCTTTCGAAGCTGCGTTTGGTATGTTGGCCCTAATAAGGACCTAGAATTTCGTATGGAAAAAAGTGCAGACACTTGAAGTTGTTATACTCTTTTGTAAAACTGGTCAAACCACTAGAGCTAGGGAATAATTCCACAGGATCTTGACAAAGTACTATGACTTTGTATATTTATTGTAAAGCTTGAGAGTTTTTGAGAGTTATTCTAATTGCTTGCAGATTGATGAAATCATTGCACAATGGAAACCAGAGGAACTGATGGATTATTTAGTTATTGTTCTTGGTTTTCCTGGAGACTCTGCATTAGAACTCAGTCGTCAAGGGTCATATGGCCTGTGTGAGGCAGAGCCAGAACCAGCCTTTGTAAATATGTTGTTTCGTGAAATAAAATAATTGCGTATTCTTCTTGATTCTCCATGGGTGTACATACTTTGGTTCAAAACTGGAGTGCAGTTTTACAAAGCAGTGGCAGGGTACAGCATTCCAGTCTGGATGTTTTTGATATTTCTTCACTTGGAGAATCATATTTAAAAACTGTTCAGTTCCCAAAGAACTGGGTGATTGCCCTGACTGCTCCTCATATTCACTTCATTGCCACTTTACATACCAGTCTCCTGAAAGACATTGTCCACCCCCAGTTTGCTCTGCTGACAATGCTTTTATATAAACATATTGCACTGCCTCTTCAGATGTGATGCTGCTTCTCTCAGCAATACATTACATGTGCTGCCCATACTTCTAATTTGGGAAGGGAGTTTTTAACATCTAGACTAACTGGCAGAAGCTTGGGACTTAGTGGTGGAAATAGAAATAGGTTGTGAAAAAATTGTGGGTGCTAATTCTTTTTTTTTTTTTAAGATTGATTTATTTATTTGATGGAGAGAGAGAGTAGGGGAGGGAGGAGGGAGGGAAAGAGAGAGAACCTTAAGCAGACTTCCCACTGAGCATGGAGCCTGACATGGGGTTCAGCCTCACTACCTATGAGATCATGACCTGAGCCAAAATCATGAGTCAGATGCTAAACTGACTGAACCACTCAGGTGCTCTATGAATACTAATTCTTAAAACTATAGCCCCCAAATGATATAAAATAGAAATGATATTAAAATAGAAAAAAAAAAGGTGGAAAAGGAAGAGTGAAGGAGCAAGGGCCATTTGTGACCAGGTTAGAGTTGTTTTCTAGAACTCTTTTCTAGGGCCCCTTTACTAGCCCTTAGAGTCTAAAACTCCACTATGTTATCCTATAGTTACCTGCTTTCTTCTGCACTGATCCAGTCTCAAGAGTGAGCTAATCCATGCATAGTGAAGACCAATTCTCATGTAGAATCTTTGAGAATTCCCTGTGTCCTTATGGTAGATCAAAGCTGATTCACTTCTATATCCAGACTTCTCAATGATCACTCTTTAATTAGAAACTGACAGACTAGATTCACTGAAAAAGAATCTATGTTGTTCTGAGTGCTTGAACAGAACCCTTCAGAAGAACCTCTTCAGAAGAACCTCTTAATCATAGTTGGAATGGTTTGTGACCTGTGACCCTGCCACTCTATACACAGTTGTTGATAGATATGGGAGTGAAAGGCCACTTACCCACAGGAAATTCCTATGGCTTGGCCAAGAGCCCATGAGGTACCTAGATATGAGAGCACTGCCCATCAGGACCTCTTATGGTGGTTGGTCATGCACTGAAATTTTGTTAAGTTCTTTGTCGGAATGTGTGAGTATAAGATGCAGAGAAATGGCAATATGGTGGTATGACACAAATGCAATGAGATGCAGAGAGAAAAAGTAGTGTGCAGAATCATGAGAAGGAGAGAAAATGAAAGAGAATTAAGTGCTAATCACTAGAGAAGTGGTACTATAAAAAGAGAAAAAGAGGGAGAGTCCACGACTACAGTGGAGAACAGAGTAGAAACAGCTGGCAAACCTTTACTGAGAGGCTACCCAGCTCTTGCGGTTGAGTCACAAGAGATTCTACCTGATCTCTAGAGCTAACAAAAAAGGAAATACCAACAATTCCTCCCATCCAAAAGGTGATAAATGAGTTTCCAAGCCCACATAGTCTTGTAAAGCACCTGCAAGGATTTTTACTCTTCCTCCTTTCTTCCTTAAGTCTACCTATTCTCAGAGGTAAATTTACACATGTGAGGGCTGATGTGTTCTGCTGTACACCTGCCATATATATTTGTAATTTAACTCTTTTATTTTAGAAAAAAAAAATTCTTCATCAAATAATCTGTAGATTTTTCTTCTTTCCAAACCTCATTTAATTACTTCATTTATTTATTGAAATTATCATCAAAGATCAAAGTGAAACATAGGATAATTATATTCTGATAATGAGAAAAAAGAGAAAGTTGGAAGAGATAGGAGGAAAGTATTATATGTTTAGAATTGTATTTAATGAATACTGACATAGTGTTTGCTATTTGTTAGTAACCATTTTAAGCCCAAGTATTCTATCTTACAAATAGTAACTCTACAAATTTTTTTAAAAGATTTTATTTATTTATTTGACAGACAGAGATCACAAGTAGGCAGAGAGGCAGGCAGAGAGAGAAGGGGAAGCAGGCTCCCCACTGAGCAGAGAGCCCAATACAGGGCTCGATCCCAGGATCCTGGGATCGTGACCTGAGCTGAAGGCAGAGGCTTTAACCCAGGCGCCTCTTAACTCTACAAACTTTAATTCACCTAATTCTCGTAACAACCTGTGAGATAGGTACTATTGTCCCCATTACAGATGAGAAAACTTGGCGCAAATAGTTGAAGTAACTTGCCAGGAATCCTACTCAGGAATCCTTCTCCAGAGTAGAGTCCCTTATCTACAACATTATGGTGCTTCTTGAAAATTCAACTGAATATCAAGTATTTATTAAGCACCTCTGCCAAAGAATGTGAAGCCCCCAAAACATTTATTCCCTAAATGTATAACCTTACTCATGTACCAAAATGTGTACTTTTTAAAAAATTTTTGAAGTGATTTAAAGATAATTATTTAATGCTAATTAGCCAAACTCTCCTCAGTCCCTTGAATATATTATCTCTAGCTATTTCAGTAATTCTTCAAGGTTTCCTAATTTTATGGTTCAGACAACCAAGCTTAGGGACCAAGCGCAGTTCACAGGGCCCAAGTTCACAGGTCAGATAATAATTGAAAAGCCCAAGGTCCAAAACTAAATATCTAAAGGCTATAGACAACATATTGGTGCAGTTATTCAAATAAATGAAAGATCAGTATGGCCTGCTTCACCAAGAAATAGTTGCAAGGAGGAAGTGATTTGACCTTTTATTGTTTTGTATTTATACATGGAATTGTGGGTAATATTCTAATATGCAAAGAACTGAAATGTAGGGTGGGACGGGCCATACTTCCTGCAATCAAGCAAGGAAAGACAAGCACAACCAAAGGTCTGGAGACACTGTGGCCTGGTGGGGAAAGAGCAGGACATAAATTTGGGTAAACCAGGTGAAGCCAGAATAAGGAGGTCCTGAAAAACAGCAGAGGAGTTTGGACTTAATGTGATAAGAAATAAGGCTGTGAAGACTGTTGAGAGGCAGAGGACATGATAAAAGCAGTGCTGGGGGAAGATTAATCTGTCACTGGTTTGCAGGATGGATGCTATTTTAAAGATTGTATATTGTTATAGTACTTTATGTTTCCTTGGGGGTGTTTTGTATATATTTTTCTCTCCTCCGTTAGATTATAAACTCTAGTAAGGCAGAGACCATGCTTTCAGCTGACTCTTTCAATTTCCCACAGCATTTAGCCCAGTGCTGGTCTGTTACTCTTGATGGCTAAGTATTTAGAAAAGCCTCCAAATGATCAGGAATATTCAAATTTTTCAGGCTATTAGGACGAAGCAACAGTGTCTTTCCCAGGCTAAGTTAAGAGGATTTTTCTTTTTTTCCCCCTGAGGCAGAGATTCTAGAAACCTGTGTCCAGTGACAAGAGAAGTTATTGGGAAAAGGAGAAGAAAGTTAAGAGGGAAAAGAAGAAGAGAAAGAGGGGACAATGCTGACCTGAACTGGGTCAACACAAATGTCAGCTTGTTGGGGCACAGAGGCTTGGATGATGGGGAGGATTGCCCTTTAATTCCATGTGGGTAGTAGATGTAATAACTTTGCTGACCACAAAGACTGGCAGTCCTGGAAGTATATGATAGCCCATGAATTTGCTCCCCTATCCTGTGTGTGCTCCCACAGCAGGAAGCTGCTCCACCGAGCCTGTGTCAAGGTCCATGAGGCCATGTCTGGGTTCAAACTTTTTAAAAGAATGAATTAATATCTACCTGGCACAGGATAAGGCAAGGATAACACACAAGACCTGTCTTTGTCAATTCCACCCTCCCTCAGCTTAGAAGAAACTAAGATCCAAACTGAAATGATGAGTGTCTAACAGCGAGTTACTCTGAAGGAAGAACAAGAGTGAAAGCCATAGTCCCAGGGTCATGGTCCAGCCTTTGTTCACTATTCCTGTATCCCACATGCTGTTTTTTGTGTTTGTTTTTTGTTTTTGTTGTTGTTGTTGTTGTTGTTGTTTTTAGGACGTTGGAGTTCTTTATTTTTCTCTGTTTCCCAAAAGTGTAAAACTAAGTGACAACTTCTGACCTAAATATTGATGATGTCAGAAACTTTTCTGGGTATATTTGTAGGTGGAAGAAGATGTTTCCTTTGCTTCCTGAATCTGATGTTCCTCTATGATGTTAGATTTGCCACAGGGAACATAACTGATTACCCCCCGGGACAAACCAGCATCACCAGAAGCCGCTGTATTCCATACCTGCTTAATTCCTGCCCTGTGAAAGTAATTTATCCTTCAAATTTTATAATACAACATATCATATTTTTCCTTCATACCTACCTTTCAGGCCTGACACCTTATGCAAACACACTTGCACTGGGTAAAGGGAACATCTTTGTTTCTGTGGTTTCTTTATGATCATAGCTAGTCCCTACCTAGATAATCTCCTCCACCTCCACAGTGGTACTCTTGGTAATGGGAAGTGCAGCTAGCTGTATAGTTTACATCACCATATACAGTCGGTTAATGGCCGCTTTATTAGGTATCACCAGTGAGATGATGGGCCATGTGAGAGTATTAACACCTGGATTTACAGTCATCATGATGGAACACATTGAAGTTCTTTACTAAGCTGAATTACTCAATAACATCTTAGAAACATAAATAATCAAGAAGCCTCATTTTCAAGCCTAAAAGCCAGGAGTCTGTCTTGCTAATTGACCATGATGGAGTTATAATAGTGAAATACAACACAGAAAAAGTCTCTAGAAGGCTGCCTCGGGCATATAACATCAATAAAGCACTGGTGATCCCATTTCCAGACCCAAGTTCTTATGAAGGGCTCCTCTAAGGCAGGCCCATGTTTTGAGATACAGATCTTTGGGGAGGTGTTTCAAATGTCTAGTTATTTTACAGAATAGATAGAGAAGAATGATTTCTATGTAATTAAATGTGAGCTCCAGGATACTTCCAAAAGGCTTCTAAGTTTCTCAGAATTAATTTGTAGACTTCAAGTACCCAATGGGATTAGTTAATTCATCAAAGAAATCAAAAAGTAGACTAGAATAAGATAGAATAGAATAGAATAGAATAGAAAAGAGCACATTTGAACAGAATGGAATCAAACAATAGATGCCTGGAATTAAACAATATGCACCTATACTTCCAAAATAAAGGGGGGAAATGGCATAAATATAGGATTAATCTGCAAGTAGGCAGTGGTCAACTTGACCAATATGAATGAAAATGATAATAATGACTCATTTCCCTGGTGTTGAAGCATTACGCTCATCAAACAACCGATACTTAAAATATTGGTAAGGCAAATATTACTTACACTTTACATATTGTAAAATTGAAGCTTGGAGGGAGTAAGTTACATCAGAATAGATGCATATGTTCTGATTCCTACATGGTGCCTTTGCATATCCTCAGTTCTCAAGTGTCTTGTTTTCCCTGAAGCTTGAGTTTATCTGGTAGTTGTTTTTTTCTGTCCATGTGCAGTGATTGTCTGTGACGCTTTTATATGGCTCTGAAGCTGTTAGGAAGAGTTAATATGGTTTACTTTTCAAGCTAATCTGGCTAGATTACCCCGTGGGTCATTTGTCTAATGCCGACCAACCACCATTAATTCTTCCAAGAAACAGTATTTATAGCTCTGCCTGCATTACTAGGAAATAAAATGGCGATCATATATTTAGGATAGTGATCTTCCAAAAGTTCCAGAGTTCCCAAATGTCAAAAATGATGTCATATTTACACACAACATGGACAAATCACAGAAATGTAGAATTGCCTCTCAGTCTTTTAAAGTGTTCATAATAGTCAAGGTAAACATCCAGTTTGGGTCACTAGAAAGTCTTTGTATACTTTTGACCTGAGCCACATAACAAGTCTTTCTTCTAAAGAGCAAAAGAAGTGAATAATAGCAAGAAGCTGATTATTTGTTTGATGCTCTGGTACTGCCACTGAGCCCTTTCAATTTTGCATATGGCACTACCCATTATCAAGAACAGAGAATGTATAGTGTACTGTTATCATTCCAAGGAGTTTCTATGGTTGTTTCTTGCCTTTGAAGAGTAAAACATATGAGACATTGCTTATTGGAAAACATTCCCCTTTCTCATCTGTCTTGCTTTTGTTTTCATGTTCCCTTCCCCCTTTATTGCCTCAACTTTTCCTATTCTTTCATTACTAGTGAAAACAATGTGCTGTATTATGCAGAACAAAGGTTCTGTCTTAGTTACTCACACCCACAAGCCTTCAAAGACCTAGAGGCAGTATCCTATCAAAAAATGTCTGGCAGATTTTATTGTTTGCAAAAATAGAGGGATATATGCAAGGATTTGGACTCACTTTTGGCAATATTTGTTGGAAATCTCCCCTACCAATATGATTGCTGTGTCAAGATGAAGGTAGAACAGGAAGAAAAGCAGCTAGAATAAGTTATCATCAAATAAAGGAATGAAAGGACACGGTTTTAAGAAGCAATAAGGGACAGACACCAGAGGAATTTATGTTAGAGCCTTTGCAGAGAGAGTAATTAATACATTGCATATGGAATCAACCCATTGAGGGATGCAATGGAAGTAATTAGTATGAAGTTTTAATAAAGGAGTTAGACATGTATTTAGAGGAAAGAGAATGCTGTGATGTACAATTAATAACTCTGAGGCTGGGACGAAGCATATAGGACATGGGCTTTCTGGCTGCTTTTCCCTATTCCCCCATCAGCCAGTCAGCTAAGAATGTGCCTTAGTGAACACTCTCTACAGCAGGCTCCCAGGAGTGTCTTGTCTGTGGAAATCAGGGAAATCTAAAAACAGCTCTGTTCTGTTTCAGAAAGGTAAATGAACCTTTTATGGAAAGCAGAGGTGTGAAAGGCTTTAGACAAACTCATTACAAGCTCCAGCACACACTTAGTGAACGGAATTGTGACTTAGAACCTCATACTGCCCAGTGTCCCTAGGGGCCAGGAATAACAGATAAAGTACAAAGACAGTGCATTCAATTAAATACTGTAAATGAATGGCAGCATGGCTCTTCCTGCACTCTCTTCTTTATTCTAGCCCTGCCCAAAGGAATACAGGAAGCCAAGAGCAAAAACCGGGGCCCTCATCCAAAAACATTTGTATATGTGGTCTCCTGCTTTTGGACACAGAAACTCTATCCCAGCAAGAATTTCCAATGAATGGATGAGACAAGTACAATCTGTGACAGGCAGTCAACTCTAGTCATGTACCCGAACATGTGACTTCTTCAGTAAAAATGTAACCCATTAACTACATTTTAACTATGAATTACCTGTAGAGTAAAACAAACTCTGCTTTGGGCCCAGTTGCTTGCATGAAGTTCAGCTGAAGACATGTATAGAGAAAGGCATTGAGAAAACATTAAGAAAGCCTTGAAACGTCTTGAGAAAAAAAGAACCACATAAAGAATCTCATCCCATACCCCAGTGACATTCCATGGTGGTACCTGATATCCCAAGGTCTGTCATCTGTTATTTTGGTAATTAAAGGCTCTTATGGTGGTTAGATCCCACAATGAAATGGGTTTATCAATACCAACAGGTAAACATTGACGTTTACCGCATTTATGGCTCTATGCTATTACTGCTCATTCAGTATCTCATTTAATTGCCATGACAACCCAAGATATTGATAAGAGCATTTTACAAATGACAAAATTGTCTGAAACCACTCAACCAGAAAGTGGCACAACCCGTGTTGTCGCTCAGCTTTTCCTGATGCCAGGGTCATGGCAATTTACCCCAGTGCTCTCTGAGAACAAGATTCCACAGAATCAAATTATGAAATGAGGACTTAGCAGAAGCAAAGATGCAAGAAGGGACTATACTGGCTGAATGGCAAAAAGAAAGACAAGACTTTCTTTCGTTCTTTTTTTCTTTACTTTTTTTGTTTGTTTGTTTCATAATTGGAGTGAATAACCGTATCTCTGTCTGCTTTGTTAATAGCAATGGGAAGTAATACAAGTTGTGATTTGGCCAAATATAGTATACAGAATTTCTTTTCCTTTTGAGGTGAAAGTTATAATATTGGTTGCATCTTTTATGAAACAAACAAAAACTCTAGTGTTCTAGTTTTCCAAAAAATATTAGAAAGACAATTCATTGTCCTTTACCCTTCTTGTGTCCTTTCTCTATGAGTATAATTTTAAGCAATATATCACCTGAGAGAAAGAGGGGACTTAAGTCCCCTTAACTAATTATATATAGGCAAAAGGATACTTTGCCCATTGGCAAACCAAATATATAGGTATTCAGAGGCAAAAAACAATGTACAAAGAGTTAGAAACCATTAGATTTAGTAATAAAGATATTTTACTTGGATTAACAGAGGAGTGTATGGATTCTTCCAGAATCAGGTAATGATAATGAGGTACGTAGTTTGGGGAGACTAAAGATTGATTAGTGCAGAATGAAGGAAACCTAAGTGAGTATCCACCAAAGAAAGCTAGAATTTAGTTTTATTCATTTGTGCATTCATACCTTCATTCAACAAATGTTTATTGTACAGTAACTGTGCTGGTCACAATGTTTTGTGTTGTTGATGTAGATGCTGAAGAACCAAACATTATATTGCCTTCATGGAGCATACATTTCAGTGAGAAAAACAGATTACAGCAAGTAAAATAAGTACAGTTAGTGATAAATGCTATGATGAAAGTGACAGAAAATAAATAAAGGAGGTGGAAGAGTAGAAGTGGATATAGCTAAAACACAATTTGGGAGGGTGAAACAATGGATCTGAAGGAAGAAAGGTATTAGATAAAGAAATGGAAAACTAAGGTTCCCAGTTTCTAGATGAATGTGTACAAAGGCCTTAGAATGGGAAAGACCTGTTTTGCTCTAAGAAATGTTGCAAGTCATGGTACCTGGGGCAGTGGGAGGCTAACAGTGCTGGAGAGAGAGAGAGCACAGGCGTGGCTCTGTAGGAGACAAGTGACATGATCAGGTTCATGGTGTAAAGATCTCTTGATAGGAAACTGTTCATAGAGTGAGAATCAGAAAATGCTGATAAGGCAGTGAAGACTTACCGTGGAATTCATCCAAGCTAGGTTGGTGACTTGGCCTATAGGAATGGAATGAGATGAGAGAAATAGAGAGATTCAAATGTAGATGATGGTTTTGGAATTGAGGGATTGATTTTTTTCTAATGAACTGAGTATTTTTTGAGGAACTGGTAGACTGGAGTATTTGGAGATTTTTTCCCTTATTTTGCTGTTTGTTTCTGTTTCTGTTTTGTGCAGAAACACCATCCTCAGGACTAGGAATTTAAGAGGCAAACAAGGAAGGGGTAGCTTTGGCTAAGGAATAGAGTGGTTTGTATGAGATCAGTGATTTTCCCTAGGACATCTGGATATCCTTTACTGCAGAAAAGTCAGAGGAGCAATCAGCACTCGGTCATCATCTTCTCAGATTTTACTGATTTTAATATATTACCTGATTCTGACAGGATTACTCTGACCTGGCAAAGTATAGCGCTTACAGGCCTGTAATATTTGAGACCCAGCTGCTGGGAGATAGGAAGGCGCAGAGAAATAACGATGCGAGAAGAAACAAAGTGACTTCCATTCCCAGTAGGTGTCTAGGACTGATCTTAGAGCTTTGTTAAGTGAACAGACTTTGATAATAGATGAGAAGAAACAGGTAAAGCTGTTAAACACCTGAAAGAAGTCTCACAGCAATTAGGGGCATCAGAAACAGGAATCGGGATGATAATTTCCCCAAAGTCAAGGAACTCATAACGTTGCTGAGGTCGTAACGTTGCCTCTCCGTTGACGGGGAGAGAAGGGCTTAGTCCCAGGATTGTTTAACCTGCCGTCTATAAAAAGTAGCATTTTACTCCTGTATCTGTTCATTCAGTAAATAGGAATTTACTGAGCTGCTTCTATGCTCCAGGCTGCTCTCTCTAAGAAGCAATAAATTAGGCTGGATTCTTTTCCATTTGGACAGAAGCAAACAAGGCAGACAGTTCCTCCTTCGACAACTCCATGGGCCTGAGATCGTCACATCGCCCACCTGTCCCCAACCCGTCCCAGCCTTGTGCTCTCGTCTTTTCTGGTTGCTGGCTCAGATGTTCAGTTCCAGGTCACACGAAGTGAGCAGAGCAGACACAGCCCTTGTCCTTATGGAACATTTATGCTGAGGGCACAGGGAAAGCATAGATTGGGAAACATGCTGATGTTAGTCAACCAAACACAAAAACTAAAAGTAGAATTTCAAATATGATGGGTGTTGTTTTTAAAATTCCAGACTGCTCTTAAATGACTTGGGTTTTTTTCTCTAAAATTTTTATAATAACTCCTTTTCTTGCCTGGCATATTATAAAGTTAAGGTTAATAATTGCAGATATATGAGCTCAAACGTTTCAGAATGTTCTTCCTATTCCAACTTAGCCAAATGTAGGAGAAGGCACTTCAACAAAACTTTGGATCTGCTGCTATTTCTTTCTTTACCACAATATACTAGTCTCTCATTACTGTAATACCAATGTCTGCTTAGGCTGAAAACTTCAAACGTGTGGTCTTGACTCCCTGGGCCATGAAGTCTCGGCTCCTTGCTAACATCCGCAACCATATCGTTGGTGTCATCTTGGGGTTCTGTCATCTTCCCAGGGACCCGCAGAGTGCAGAGCTCATCCTAGGACCTCCATGAAAGCCTGGTCTCCAGTTCAAAAGTCAGGAGGCAGCAGGTTTGTGCCTCTGCTGAGCTGCCGGAAAACATGCTGATTGCTGCCAAGAAATAAAGGCAAATCAGTCACAGAGCTCTGCAGAGTGAGAGAAAGCCTCATGAAAGCCAGGGTATAAAGGCACATGTGGTGCTAACACATTCACTTGGTGCTGTGCTCTTGAGGAAGTAAGATGTTGGTTTGGATTCTTTGGAAGGAAAGAAAGAAGGAAGGAAGGAAGCAAGCTGCAGATGGGCAGAGGCTGCAACCATCCTCACAGGGCAATGCCAGGGCTGCAGGAAGCCCCCCTGCCCATCACCCCTCCCCCCCACATATCCCACCTAGGCCCCTCCTCTCACCTGGTCACAGTGCCTCGGAGCCTTGAACTGTACCCGAAGACTAACTGGTTCACTACAGAGAGGCCGGGGCTGGGGCTCGGGTGGGTAGAGCCTGACTTCCATGTTTTCCCTGCCACCTTTCTTACAAGTTACAGCTCCCAACTTTCTTCAGGTTGTAGAGTCAGCGTATTGCCTGTAGCCCCCCTACCCCCACCCCCAATAGCTATTTCTTTCTCCAGTCATGGCTGTTGGCTCCTGGAAAAATAGCCAGGCTCTTTTGTCTGAATTGGGAAAAGGAGGCCACAAAGCTGAAGCAGCATTTTCTCCTATCGAGCAGGGGAAATACTCTGAAGTGGGGTTAGCGGTTTGGAGATGTATTGAAGTAGAATCGCTCTGTTGAGCTTAAAGAGCACTTGATTGCCGTTAGTCTACGAATGCTTGAGGGGACCTCGATGATGATGAAGAAGAGGATCAATAGAATCGATTCCATGTATTTCAAGAAATATCTGGCCCCACCACAACTAAATCTCCTCTCTGTATTATGCTCAAATTTAAAAGCTTATTCATATTCAAAATGACTTTGTTATCACAAAAGAGTAAGGGTAGTTAGGCATGAAATGCCATACTTTTTTTTTTTTTTTAATGTCAGAAAGTAATAGATTTGATAATAATAGTCTTGAGAACTTTTTAAATTGCTCTCTCCAGATTTGTTGATAATTTCTGTCTCCCAAGACACTTTCTCCTTAAGGACTTGCTATACATAGATTTGCATGAAAAGGGCCCCTTGACATATTCTTGGGACAGCAAAAAAAGACAAGAGGTAGGAAGAGAGTATTATCCTTTTCAGCTGGAATGGGTAGAAAGGAACATGTTATGCAATGAATGAATGGTAGCAGCTATGCAGAGTGGAGAAATAACACCACTATAAGAATCTGCCTTTGCCCCTCATCAGGCTCTTTTGTGCTAAGCACATTTAATCTTCAGAGTGATTGTTTTAAAGTATCTATGCATCTTCCCTGGCTAGTAAGCAGCAGAAACAGGAAATGAATTCAGTCTTTGGACCTTTGGGAAGAAGTAAGGCGTTGATGAGTGTGGGCTCCGCGACAGAAAGCTGCCCCTGGGGTCTTAAACAGGAGACCACATCTGGATTTCCTCATGCGGATTCTCCAGAACCAAAGTTCAACTTTAAAAGGAACTTCCACTTTATTTAAGGTGAGGGTATAATTCTGCAGTTTGCAAAGTTGGGTTACCTTTTTCTTCTGCACACAGAGCAGAGGTACTATGTGAGTAGTTTGAACAAAGAAGGTAGAGATTTGAAACTAACCCTGTAAAAGGAGCCTAAAATAGCCAGAGTTGGGCTCTTCTAGAAATCTTCCTTCTGATTTTCCTGCCTGATGCACATCCACAGCTTGCATTGAGTGAATCTAGAATCACTGCTTCGTGCCATGTTGTATTTGTTCATTTTTTACTTGAGTCCTTTGCATCAAATGTTGTATCCCGTACAATTACTTTGCTACCTATTCCACCCAAGCATTCCTTACATGGTCTTTGCAGACTCTGACCAGACTGGAAAAAGGTAAATCAATTTACTTTTCATCCAGAAATATCTTGATTGGGATGGAAGCAAAGGACCTTGAAGAATAACACAACAGGACAGGTTAAAGGATTGAAACTTAGACAGTTGTATACAGGTCTGTCCCAAATCAGCAGCCTGATTTTTTCACATGTAGTTAGTTGGAATTAGTATAATGCAACAATTAAGAAACCTGTCCTCGAAGGAACATTAAAGGCTAAGTAGACTTCTGTAATATGCATATAAATAAAAGAATTAAGCATAGTGCTTTGTTCTTCAGTATTGGTCAGAAAATACACACATGCATACAAATGAACACACCAGAGATGTGTGCGGTATTGAAAACAAGATTTCACTAATCAGTTTGTTCACCTTACATCTAGAATGGAAGCAAAAGTAAGTATCCCCTCCTTCCTTCTAGAATCCTTATTATCCAGATGTCTGTTCCACAACTTGTTCCCTCAGGAACTTATTTGTTAGTCAGTTGCCATAATTGAAAACATCTGCAAACTTATTTTACATTAAAATTTTAAAGAATAACAATGCAAAGTGCTCCTTTTTAAGTGGGCACCTGAGGTCTTAACACTTCTAGAGTCAAAAGTAGAAACCTCTGTTAGGTACAAGAAAAAGAATGGTGGCCTGGGAACCAAGAGATATATACTCCATTTCAAATTCTGCCTGGAGCCAGATCCATGAACTTGGGCAGGTAATTTAGTTTTCCCTGGGTGAAGAAAGAAGAGACCAAAGGAAATGATCTCTCAGATCTCTTCTACGGGTGGAATTCTATCAGTCCATCTTTCCAAATCATAAACATTCTAGACATCAGGGTAAGACAGTAGAGATGATAATTTTCACTAGTATTTCTCAAAAATAACCCTACATGGAAAGTTATAAAGCCTGTAACATGTTTCTTTACTCTGCTGTTCGTGCTTCTCTCTCTCCCGATGTTCTCAATAAATAAATATATGACTTTCAATATTCTAATCACAAACACTTAACTGCCAAATAAAGCTAGGTGTCCAGTAAATGCAGATTAATCTCTGTGTTATATGGAGATACGTGTGCCTTCTCCCTCTGAATGAGCTCAGTCTGAGAAATTCATTTAACCTTTAGCTTCAAGTTTGATGAACCTGTGGTGACACTGTACTTTTCCCTTTCCACCGAATGGTTTATAATAACAATAAAACAAGGGGAAACATTGAAATTGACAAAGATTAATTTATTTTTACTCTCCCTGGTAAGAATCTAAAATGACAGTTGTCACTTTATAAAGCTGTAACTTCACTGTAATATAGAGACAGCCTGAGTCATCAATTGTGTCTTTTCTGGTGAACAACTGAGTTGCAATGGAAGTTGAACATACACTGTGGGACATAAACTGAGAATTTGTTCCTGTATTTTGCCTGGCAGAGGTTGGATTAAAAATTTTTGAAAGCAAAACCAGAATCCTGTTTTGTAGACAAAACACTGCATCTTATCTCTATTCTACTAACATTAAAATAGTTTCTCTGATTTGCCTCACATCATCTCCATCTTTTCTGATGAGAGTGAGAAAAGATACTTTTACTTTAATTCTTCAGATCTATGCTGTAGACTTCTGTAGCATTAGATATAGAAAAAAACTGAATTATTTTAGAATACCTGCACCTATTTCAGCAGTTTCATTTATGTAAACATAGATGAACATTTTAAGAACAGTACTTACCAGGAAAAGGAATTAAAAAAAAAATCATTCGTCTTATCAATTTCATGTATATATTGATATTTTAGAATCAATTCATAATTCAGAATATGGGCTTTCCCCCCCCCTTCTCAACACTGATTGCTTGGTGACATTTAAATACTTCTAAACTGGTTCCCATGTAAGTCTGAAATTTTAAAGAGAATAGTTTCGGACTTATTTTCCAGCTGGGGACTTCCGAATATTTATATACAACACCATGTTTGACTGAAATAATGATTTCAATTCAGTAAAATAGTGTGAGAGGTCGCTTCGGCCTAACTGATATCAAATCATCTTTCACAGGTCTTCTCCTTACAAACCAATTGTTTTGACTTCATGAATGCACTGAGATTTGCTAAGAATGTTTGATGATTTATAATTTCTGTGGCATTTCAGAAAGTGATAGCCATTACTCAGGTAAAGAAAAATATTACAGAGCAATTATTCTACACAGATTATTCTTACAGAGATTTAAGAAAACTCTCTTCCTTGAGGTAATTTTTCAATCTAATTCAAATATTCAGATCATTTTGAGGTGCTATAGGGGTTTCAAAGGCATATGAAACACTTTCTAAACTCAAGAAACTTCTCTAGTATTCATGTTAATGTGCACACATAAGCATATGACACAGAAAACAATGAATTTGAGAATTTAACTTGGGGAATAGGAAGACTCCCTTCTAAAGCAGAAAATAAATCCCACCCATCATTTCAAGTAAGAAATGAGCACCTAGCAAAGGATCCAGATAATACATAGACCACATAATAAAGAGATGGGAGAAAAAAAAAAAAAAAAAACTTATGGGATTTTTGAGCCCCATGTCTCAAATGTAAAATATGCTGGCCATCTTTAGTTTTTATTATTATTACAAATGCAAAGGTGTTTAAATATGAAGATGCAAACTGAATTGGATGTCCAAAATGTTATAAATGAACATGAGATCTGCCATCCCAGAAGAGGGGAATGATCTACATTGTTATTATCCTGAAGAAGAAGACAATTTATAAAGCAGTGACAGTGCACTTAGCTCTGTACGGTGGGCGGGTGACACCTGTCTCGGTTCAGTGGGCTTCCTGTCTAGCTAAGACTGAAAGCAAAAGAGGACAAAGACAAAAAGTAAATCCATCATCAAAGATACAGAGCTGATCTCATCCATTCTACTAATCCAGCTCTATATGTCTATACCCAAAGGTATGACCAAGAAACCATTAGGGAAAGAGGGGATATCGTCAGACCTCCCTCCCACAATCCAAAATATTCCCAGATTTAGTACTCCTTTTTGTATTCCCTGGGATCTCATCCCAGTAATTGTGGGTCTTCAATTCCCTCCCTCTTCTCAACCTCATCTGTCACCAAGCTCTGAAGATTGTTTCCAAATGCGTACAACTTGCATGATCATCCAGCATCTTTTCTAATTGGCAGATGTTCCTTCTGGGCTCATAGTGATTGGGGAATAGAAGGAGCAGCCATCCTTAATGGGGGAAGGATGACACAGCCAACCAAGCCAGGTGAAACCACTTGCGTGATTAATGAGTGACAGATGTTCTGGCCCCATCAGTATCACATTCAGGAACCATTCTTCTTTACTTTCCTCCATGAGGTTTCTCTGCAGACTGTGAAATCTTTAAGTATGTAGAGGAGGGAAATGAGAGATCATCTCAGAGGAGATCATTGTTATTCATTCAACAAATCCTTTCAATAAATATTTACTGATCTCTGAGCTGGGTCTCTGAGGACAGCGAGGCATTTTATCAATGGAGTTAAGTATGTGGGAGGGCAGTGTAGAATAAAGGATCAAAGTGAACACGGGCAATAAGACAAAAGGCACATATTTGAAGGAAAACTGGTGAACCAATTTAACTGGAGCAAAGAGTTTCTATCTGGGCTCTATCTTAAACTCCTATTTAAGACCCTTTCAATGTTATACATGTGTGCGTGCATGTGTGTTCATATTATTATCAGTAAACCTGCTTTTGTTAGGAAAACTGATCATCCCTGGTTTTAAAAAATAATTAAACTTATTCACTTTTTCGTCTTGGGCAATTTAATCTATGAAGGGTATTAAATGAACAAGGGGAGTTGGGGTGGGCATGAGTAATAAAATGGTAAGCTTAAAGAGAGAGACATTTCTGGGAAAGTACAGAAAGAATGGAAGAGTACAGGAACAGAAAAGGAGTCATAATCCTCCACATAACACTTACTGAAGAATCCTCTTTTATCACTGACTTTGCTTGGCCTTCCTCTTTTATTAGTTACTCAAGCATAGGTCAATAGTAATTCCTCCAAGGCCAAAGTCCTTCTCTTTTCCTTCCTCATATAAAGTAGTTACCATGTCACTAACCAAGGCACACATGTGTGAAGAAATATAACCACAAGACAGGAAACAAAGGACCATGATCCTGCTTTTCTTTTGAAAATCATTTTCCTACCAGTTGATCTGGAGTTCATATTTAAGTGGCACTGCCCCAAAAGAAAGATCTTTATCATTCCCACTTTATCCCTTATTTTCTATGAACTCCTATATTAATCCTGAGCCTACAGCTTGAGTGCTGACTCTGATTCTCCATTCATCTAATACAAAATCTCCTGCAGGAGTCAGTCTGCACCATTCCTGGCACATATTAGACATTCAAGAAATGTCTTTTGTATATGTGACTGGGCTGAGAAGAGATGACTCACCAGCTATAGTCAAAGGGCACTAACTCCAAAGGTAGAAAGCAAAGGGAATGAGGAGAGGCCATTTTATCTTAATGACTCTGGTCGAAATTAGGGAGCTGGCAAAACTTATGTATAAACCCTTTACTTTCCTAGCGACCCTTATCCCCTCCTACTACAACTCCCAAACATCAAGTGCCGTCAGCAAGACTGAGTAAGTAGTAAACCCAGTGTAAAGGAATAAATCTCAATTGCCTTGTGCAAAGAAGGTGTACATTGCTGTCTGTTGTTTATTCCTGTGACGTGAGGGGTTTCCTCCTGCATGGTAGGCAATATGAAGATAATGCACTTTTACTAAGAAACCAGGGTTAAAATTCACTGTCAATTCTAGTCGGGTAGCCTCTATGGCATTCAGTTTCACCTTTTTATTATGGTGATAATAGTAGAGTTATTTTTATTAAATGACCTAATGATTTAGAAGCACAAAGAGTCATGTATGGCGCAAAGAGGCTTATTAAAAATATTAGCAGAAGCAGTAATGTAGATCCATTCAGTAGATGTTAATTCTCATCCTATGTTTCTCTTTTTCTCTTTCTTGTTTTCTGTATGTTCTTCTCTTTCTTCCTCCTCGAAAAATTGAGAGACCCCGTAGTACTTAGTAAAACGTCTTCTGCTGTGAATTCTCAGCTGAATAAACAAAGCTGTGAATAAACAAAGCTGAATGTATAAGGGAGTGAATGAATGAGTGAGAAAGTGAATTAGTGCCTGATGGTAATGTCCTATCTTCTTTTCCCCTCTATTTGGAAATCTGTAATCATCTTTTCAAGAATCACCAGTCTGACACATCCATCCAGGGCCAAAAACTTTCCTGTCGTTTCTTAAATGAATTATTCTATTTGGAGAGTAATGCATTACTTTTAATTCTGTATTTTGTTACATTACAGATAACATACTGCTCAATCCTCTATGGTCTTTAAAAAAAAATGAGCAGGTGATCCTGTTTCTGCTTTTGGGGAGATATAAAATTTCACCATTGAAGAACAGTTAGGTTTTTAATCAAATAGCTTCTTTGGTCACAGAGATAGAAGGCCACTGAAAACCAAAAGACAGTGTGAGCAATAAGCATTTAAACAAAGCTAACTACACAATGACTATTGTCAGTGGAATTCAGCAAGCTTTGATGCTTAATATTAATTCCAATAGCATAGCTTTGTGAACAGGTAAGAAGCCCAAAGACCTTGAATGTTGAAAGAAGTATAGATCTTCAAAGTCATATACACAAACCAAAAAAAATAAAATAAAATAAAAAGAGTGGTACGCAAAGGAAACTGAATAATGTAAAACCTCTGAAGAAGGTTAGAGGGAACAATTGTGATCATTCTATTTGTAGAACTGCCACGAAGAATATATTCTGGATTTACTTAATGAGCAATGGGTTGCCTGCTCCTGTCCCCAGTTTTGTTTGGTTTTATTTTTGTTTTTTGTTTTGTTTTGTTTTTAAGCCTAACATAGCATCATTGTGTCAAGTGTTAAGGACAAAGACAAGGTAGAAGGATGGAGAGTTAAGATTTTGAGAGACAAAACCCAATCAGACCTGCACAAGTTCTTCAGGGGAGGGTTTCTGGAAAAGGCAAACACTGGGTGCAGAGTTGAAAATGCAGACTGAAAGGAATAATTATGTGGATGCTTTATCTCCAAGGGACAGGTCAGTGATGCAAAACAGTTGGCAATGGGAGTCTCTTTGCTTAATGTTTTGCTTGTTAGTCTTCCTAAAGAGTGGACGACTCAAGCATTGGAGCAGCTCCAGCGTTGGAAGTGGCTTCAGGACAATAATTAGAAATAAATGCAAATTTCTTATTATACTCATCCCAACTATCCCAGGAGAGTAAAAGGCCTATACCGTGGGAGATGGAATGGATTCATAAATATTTTCTGATGAATATAATTTTTTTACTAAGATGTGTTTTTTTAAATAACATGTCATATATATATTTTTTATGAACCAAAGTGCAATTGGTTTCACTTGAACCCGAGAGAATTTCTGTTTTAACCAAGGAGGCAGAGAAGCATACACTCATAAACACACCCCCCCACAACTAAATGCCCACCCTTCTCAAACTCATCTACCTTCGCACACCCAGGGACAACTCTTGTCTCGATAAGAGGTCCCTGGGAAAATCCTTCCTGGGATACACATCCTTGTGAGAAAATATTATTTTGTGATCTGACTTTTTTTCCTAACTGCACTCTCACCTAGATTAAAGCTTAGGAAATTTAGATATTAATTTGGCTAAACAACTCTATATGAGCTTAAGTACCAATGTTACCTGTGAAAAAAAAATGAGTGCTATGGGTTTCTAAAGAATTGGTGAGTATTATTGTTTTAGTTTTTATCTTGGAAAGCAGTGAATACATCTGATTTGCTTAGGCAGTTCTGTACTAAATACCTACTCACCTCTGATGAAAGAAGGTGTCAGGTTGGAGACGGGGAATCCAGATGAAAACACTAGCTACCTCAGGTCCTCTGAGGATTCACAATGGTCAAACAGAGAGACTGGGCTGGGGAGAAGAGCCTTAAAGTCAGGACTCCACATGCTGGGATGAAGAGCCACAGGAATACGAGAACTATTAATAACTGGCATATTAAAAAATAGGGTTATGGGTGTTACGCATCTGTAAATCTGAAACTGGGAAACATTAGGAAAATGGCTGAGAGTTAAATAACCATGGATTTGCTCATTCATATATGCACTGATAAATAGATGACAAATAATACCAATATATGCTAGTTACTAGAGAAAGTTGTTCAAAGATCAAAGATGTGTGGTTCCTGCCTTTGAGATGCGATCATCAGTCCCAGCTCAAAGATAACAGAGCTACAAGGGAGGTCCATCCACCGTAGTGCAAAAAGAAGATAGTCTTCTTTTTGGTAGATAAAGCAGAAGACTTCATAAGGGAAACACACTAGGGCTGGCATTTTCCAGATTTAAAAAAAAAATAAAAAGATGGAAACAGGTTTATAGTAAATGAAGATCTCTTTTTTGGACATTCAGTCTTCCAATATGCATGAGGGAATCTTGGTGAAAACACCTCCCATCATGCAACTCTCACCACGCATCTACATACTACATCAGACCCCTGGTCTAGATTCTGGCTGGCTGCTCACCTGCTAAGGGGCTTCTGGGTCATTTCTGGCTCCGCTTTGGTTTTAGGAAGGCCCTATGCACCACTTTTGGGATAAGATAGGATTTTTACAGTCTACCTACCTCACCTCTCTGGAAGCCAAGGGCTTTGAACCTGGTGAGTCTTGCATGCTGCTGCCCCTCTTCTCCCTACCCCTGCACCAGCAACAGCACGCCAACCATCACAGCAAGGGCAGACGGGGTCCAAGAAAGCGTTTTACCTGTGCCTTTGGGGTGGAGAGTTTTCTCTGACCGGTCTACCAGTGGCAGTCACATCTGTACTCCCTGCATTAGAGGCTTTTCTGTCCCTTGCTTATGGGCCTGAAGGTTCCTCCTCTGGGGACTGGTCGGGGGGCAAGGTCCAGAAGCCCAAAGGATTTCATGTGTGCCTCTCCCACCACCACTAGTTCCTGCACCGCCAGCAGGACTTAATATTGGGCTCTGTGCCAGATTTGCTCCTGAGCCTATGCTGGGAACCCCTGGGAAAGATCCTGCAAGTGAGGGTGCATTTTCTTTTGTTCAGGCACCCCCAGCAATACTTAATACTGATTTACTATGCCACACTTGGCCACTGAAAGTTCCTTTAACTTTCTAGCTGATTCTTCTCTGCCCGTTGTGTAGCCTGCAAGGAGTCCTTCCTCCCTCATACTGTGCCGTAGGTGGGATAAATCACACGTCCCACCTGTATGTGGAAAGACTTCCTTCACTTAATATTTCATATTATTAGGTTACTGTGCCACCTCACGACTCTGATGAGCTTTAGAAAAAATATAATTTTGTAGTATATCTGGGTTTTATTCATCGTTGGAATGGGAATGATTTTTTTGAAGCTTTCTATATCTTGAGGGAAAACAGAAGCCCACTTTGGAATATCAAAAGCAGAAGATTTACAAAACTAAAAAGAGAGAAGACAAATGCTGCACAGACATAGGGATTTTACCATACCTAACCAGTACCTGAGAAGATAAGCAGGCATCTATCCATCCATCTATCTGTCCTACAGAAAAACTATTATATATAATGAGCAAATTTAGCAAACAATTAGGAAAGGACATATTTTTTTTTAGTATTTTATTTAGTTATTTGACAGAGAGAGATCACAAGTAGACAGGCAGGCAGAGAGAGGAAGGGAAGCACGCTCCCCGCTGAGCAGAGAGCCTGATGTGGGCTCGATCCCAGGACCTTGGGATCATGACCCAAGCCAGAGTCAGAGGCTTTAACCCATTGAGCCACCCAGGCACCCAGGAAAGGACATATTTTTAAGATAGCGTTTACAATAGACCAAAATCATCATATTCCTAGGAATAAAAATAAACCATTACTAAGAAAATAAGCAAAGAACTGAATGATAGGAAGGATATACCATATTAGAGGTGGAAGACTCAACATTGTAAACGTATCATGTCTCATAATTGAATTTTAATCAAAACCAGGCTATTCATGTTTCCAGAAGGTTATTTTTGTGAAAAACCAACAAAAAATTTCATGTGAAAATGCAAAAGATCAAGAATACAAAAGACAATCTTGAGGGGAAAAAGCTGGAGAATGTTCACTTACCAGATATCAAGAATTATTAAGGTAGTCTGGTATTAGTTCAAAGAGAATCACATAACCTAATGGAATACAGCAAAGATTCCAGAAGCACAAGAATACAGTCACTTAATTTACTTTATAGATGCTACTAGAATTCAGAGAATTGGGTGACATTTTTAAAAATATAAGAGATTGAACATTGGGGAGGGTATGTGCTTTGGTGAGTGCTGTGAAGTGTGTAAACCTGTCGATTCACAGACCTGTACCCCTGGGGATAAAAATAAATTATATGTTTATAAAAAATAAAAAATAAAATTTTTTTAAAAAAATAAAAATATAAGAGATTGAATATGCAAACTGAACAATGATCAAACTATACATAAAAATTGAACTCGAACCCACAGCCTGAAAAGAAACCAGCCTGGAAATCAAAGCACCCTCCACAGTGAAATGTCCAGGAAGTCAAACCACAATCCTTCAGTAATGGACCCAAAATGGCCAGGACTTGATCAATAACTGACAGCGTCCCAAAGTTGTCCCCTGCTTCTGACTTAGAACAACTGGAGGAAGCCAGGTATGTTTTTCTAACAAATCACCATTTCTTGTTTTCTTGTCTCTAGCTTCTCCATACTGACAGCATCTAAGCAAGGCTTCAGTACTTCCCCTTCTTTTACTATTAAGCTTTCCCTCTCTTCTGCCTGGCTTTGAGTCCCTGCCAAATGCAAGTGAGGTGGCTGACTCACTTGCTATTGCAACCTCTAAATAGTCTTTGCTTGTTTATTTCTACTGATATTACAGATCAAATGGATATCTGCATATGAAAACAATAAACCTAGATGCCCCTGTCCACAGCCTTTACAAAACTAAATTCCAAATAGATCACTGAGAGCAAGCTAAAAGATAATAAAGACAATATAGTGATATTGGATATCTTTTTTTAAGCTTTACACGGAAGAACCTAACACAAGAATAAAGTTGATTAAGTTGAATCCCACTAAATTTAAACACCTCCACTAATTTAAAAAAAAATTCTTAAGAGATTAAAAATACAGAATGGGAGGAAACACTTGTACTGCCTGTATCTGTCCAAAGACTAAGACACAAAATAAGTTTTAAAACTCTTGTGAACCAAAAGAAGAAAGGCTATGCAATGAAGCTGGGCAACAGGCACAAATAAAAACTTTACAAAAATATATGAAAAAGTGTTACACATCATAACCCATCAGAGAAATGCAAAATAAAACTAAAATGAGATACTAGTACATAGTTACCACAATGGTTATTCAAAAACAAAACAACAAAAAAACAACAACAATCTGATGATAGCAAGTTTTGAAAAGGCTCTGGAGCACCTGGAACACTCATACAGACTGATAGGTACAAATCAGTACAATCATTTTTGAAAAAGATTGGTAGTTATCAATAGCACTAAACATCTGCATAACCTGTGATTCAGAAATTTATTTCAAGATATCTACCCAATAGAAATAAGTGTAAATGCACACCAGAAGACATGTAAATAAAGTCCATAGAAGTTCCATTCAGGATAATTAAAAACAGAAACTGGGGTAGCAGGACGAGGGCGCATCAATAAATATTGTGGGATATGTTAATATAGTGAAATAATATAAAGCAAGGAAAAATGACTGGCAAACAATAGATACATGTTCGAATCTCAAAAATAATATTAGCAAAAATAAGCCAGGCATAGAAGAGTGCATATATAGGATCTCATTTGTAAGAAGTTCAAGAATAGGAAAAACAAAAGTTAACCTAGGGCAATAAAAATGGAAAGCAAAATCATAATGAAGAAGGAGTGAGTATTGAAAGAGTTTTCTACTGTGCTGAGAATCTTCAACATCTTGATATGGGTCCTAGTTACAAGGCAAATATATTTGGAAAAACTCATTGAGCTACCCTTAATGCACATGTAATACACTAATAAATCCCAAGAGAAAAGACTTCGACAATTGGAAAATTTTTACAATGATGATGGCTTCAGGAGTCTGGTGACAAAAGAGGAGTTGAGAGTTTAGTACATGTCCCATTATTAGTGGGCTGGTCACTGCACTGGTGGCATGGGGGGTCCAGCAGGATCAAGATCAAGACTCTTCTGTGTCATTACATGCCTGCAGGGTTACTGTCTAGACTACTTTAGTTTTTGCCGTAAAGAACATGGTTCTCCAGCAATCCCTTGGATTCTATATGTTACTCAGTAACTCATATCTTTTCTGCATAAATTTGCTAGAGTTGATTTCTATTCCTTGCAAACAAGAATTTCAATTAAAAAAAAAAAAGTAACAATTTGAGGGGTGCCTGGATGGCTCAGTTGGTTAAGTGTCTGACTCTTGATTTCAGCTCAGGTCTTGATCTCGGGGTCATGGATTGAGCCCCCAGCCTTCCCTTACCCCCCACCTCAGGCTCTGTACTCAGTGGGGAGTCTGCTTGTCCCTCTCCCTCTGCTCCTCCCTGGTTCTCTCTCTCTCTCTGTAAAATAAAGAAATAAAATCTTTAAAAAAAATTCTGTTTGAAGTAACATTGAAGTATTACAAATTACTAGCCCCAAAACATCAAACAAGCTAACCACAGAATATATGGTATAAAAGAGAGAAGGCCTCAATATTCCAGGATGGAGTATTTGAATTACTTATTATTTGATAGTAAAATGGCATTTGAACCTCATCTTTCGTATATTGGAAATTAGACCATGTATATAGGAAGCACAATCATAGCCTAGGAAAAAGAAGCCGTTTGTTGGAATACTTGCTAGCTTTAGAAAGAAACAAAGGTACACACTTGGCCTGATACTAGCTCTTTTGAAAGCAGTAAAAAAGAAAATACACCATTGTTAACAGAGAACTTCTTGTATTGTAAGATCTAAAATTTCAAAAGCTGCCTTGACATCTTTGATCCTCACAGGGTCCCTTAGGCCTAAATATGAGCTCCACTGCCCTAGTCAGATATGCCCCCCACTCAGTGGGAAAGGCTCCGCCCACTAAGCTACTTGCACTATCATTTGAGCCAGCTGCACCTCACACAGTCTTCCATCTGATGGGTTTCACCTCCCTTCCAGCCCTCAAAATTATCCAGTGAAGCCAATTACATCTTCCCATGGCCAAGGTACTAGAAGGCACCTCACCCTTTTGTTACTACAAAGCCTGCCTCCCACAGATGCTTATGAGTCTCTCTGCTCTCAATTGCAAGCCCTGTGTGGCCTTGTGTGGCAGGCAGTGTCCTCCTCTCCCAAACTGTGGGTGTATGTGACTAATAAACTATCATCAATTTCATCTGTCTAGTGTCAGGTGTCATGTGTTCTGCCATCTTACTATTTAAGGAAGGGAACCCCCTCCATCATCAATGTGGTGAGTAGGAAGTGATCAGCAAACTTCTCTGCTTGCAGACTGAACCAAATGGCTCAAAGTCTAGATATGTGAAGTCCAGAAGGACTAGAAAAGCCCAATTCTCTTCCTCCAACTAAAATCTGCATAAAGAAAGTCAGGCAGTAAATGACCTAACATAATATGGCATCATCAAAGCTTCACATGGCGACCTTTCCAAGCATTTCCTATTGGTAGTCTATGACTACAAAAATGACAGCTGAGCTCCTTAGAAGACGCAGCCTGAGGGAAAGAACAACTTACCAGCATCTCTCCATCGAATCTGTCATTATGAATCATCTAATGGCAAAGGCCTTACTTAATATAGATGCTCTTAAAGGAAGGACCTCAGAGATGGGCAGGGCTTTGAAACCTTTCAGATTGGGAAACAAAAGTCTCTGGACTCAAGTACTCTGATGAGACAAGATCTGTGGCTCCAGCAAAAAGGCTAATTCCATTTCAAAGCCAATCATTCCCTCTGTTACAGTTTGGTGAAGAGATAGGAAAGTTTGAAACAACTACAGCCTTCCCGCCATTATGAAAATAAACCTGACATTACAGAAGACAGAGTAACAGGACTTGAAGAAGCTAACTCCTTGACATCTTTAGCTACTGAATCAAACAAATTCTGAAGCCCACCTTATGGCCTTTCTATGTGTGGGGGACCATGAATCCTCTTTACTGTTCAGGTCAATTTGAATTATTGTTGTTGTTTTTTTTCTATAACTTGTTCTTAGTGATATAAGCATTCCAGTCAGGGAATCAAAAAGAATACTTTCCTAAACCACTAAAAAAAGATGAGATTATAATTATTGGAATAGTTCCAGACACCTTAAGATTTAAATTAGATGCTTGTACCTCTGAAATGATTAACTCTTAATGGATTTCAAGGAAAGAAGGATTCACACTACGGGGTAGATAAAAACTGAAGAGACTCAGAGGTAGAAATAAGCAATAATGGTAGAGTAGCAGGGAAGATAGGGTAGCAGTTAAGACCAAGAAGAGGTCCAGAGGAATGGTACTTATGAGTGGCAAAAATAAGATAGAAATATTCAAAGATGAGTTCACATAGACAGGAAAGACTTGTAGACACAAGCCAGGAGATGGACAAGAAATCTTCTCAAGAGCACCATATGGATTCAGAATGGTATAGCTATAAGTCGTCCTTTAAGAATTTTGGTCAATGTTTCTTAATCTTTACTGACTTTTATTAGAATATATTAACTAAGAGAGGGACTCTGATTCAGGAAGAACACAAAAATCAGAAAAGTTATTATTTATAATTATGGTTTTCAAAACCATGACACAATAAGCTTAAATTTGGTGCATTTCTGTTTTTCTTCTTTGTGACTTTATTCCTACTTGAAAAAAAATTTTTGGCTCCATTTTTTTTTAAAGAATTTTTACTTATTTATTTGACAGAGAGAGATCACAAGTAGGCAGAGAGGCAGGCAGAGAGAGAGGGAGAAGCAGGCTCCTTGCTGAGCAGACAACCCAATGCGGGACTCGATCCCAGGACCCTGAGATCATGACCTGAGCTGAAGGCAGAGGCTTTAACCCACTGAGCCACCTAGGTGCCCCCATTTCTTAAATATCCATAAGAACTCCTTTTATATCTATAAAGTTCTATCATGGACATATGGGACTATATGAACATACAGGAATCCTGTATCTTCCATGCAATCCTACTGGTGGGCTTATCCAAATACAAAATGAATACGTTTGTTTACATTCCATACATAGGAATTCCTTGATAACTTTTGAGATGAGTCCTGAAAGGACATAGAAAGGCTAAAGGAAGGGAAACCCTGTAAGTACCCATTATATGGAGAAAGGGTTGCCTGAAAGGGGTGTGGGTGAATACCCAGGCCACATTTCTGCTCATGGTCCCCATGGCTTCCCATCACCTACAACACCTACAAATTAAAACTTAAATATGTATACAGCATATTAATCATATATTCCACCTACCTGACTAATCCAGTTTATGGCCTTTTATTTATTTTTTTTTTTTTTGGTAATTTAGCACCACTACAAAGATGAAACCTATACTTCCTATAATCCTGCTCATTGTCTTAAAACATAATATTATTTTCATTTGGGATGCATTTCTACCTACCTATTACTTATACACACTTATATGTAACAACTTTAGAAAAGCTTTTCTTGACATATCCAACCTGGTCTAAATATCCTAGTATTCCTCAGTTATCTTTGCATACCACCACATTACAACACCATATTTTTTAATTTCAATCCTTTGCTTATGACCTTGACCTGTGAACAGGAAATGTGTCTTACATATCTTTATTCTCATGGTGCTTTGCACAAACTGGGCTCACAATACTTGTCGTGTAAATGAATGAATGATCCAGGAAGTCCAGCCTTATCAATTCATACTAAAATGTATTGCTTATTCTTATGTTCACTATAAAATCCTTCTAAAACACAAATAATGTTCCTATTGAAATGCAGAAATTTAAATATCAGAATTCTTTTCTTAGTTTAATTTATGGCTTTAATTCCAGTTAAATATAAGTGGTTGAAAAGATAACTCATTTATCAGTTTCTAGGCTATCTTTCATTTATTGCAGTAACAACTAAATTCACTCCCCTTCATGTACCTACTCTTCCCTGATTCCCTTTGGTCCAAACATGTTGCTTGGGGATCGGGGAAGGATTGATGTTTAAATTAATTATACTTTTTAATTTTCTGATAAATTGCTGAAAGTTTCTTAGTGATGATGGGAACAAGGGCACATATACTCCTGAAAGAAAAGAAGGGACTCCTATGAAATGAGACTGAAAAAATTTTAGAAACAGAAATTTCAAATTTCTTGCACACTTAAGGTCAATATACGTGTGTGAAAAGGCTTCTTGATGGTAGGTTTCCCTATGCTTAATAAATCATGATATTTTAACTGACTCCCTTAATGATGGAAATAAGGAAATTCCATACAGAAAAACTTGCATGTAAGATATAATAAATAATCCAAATGAAATAATATCAAACTTTTAAAAATGACCCAAGTAACTCTAATTGAACCTTTGCACTTTGACTGCTGTTAGCTTCCTTTGTTTGCTTTCTAAGTGGAATAGACATCAAGTAAAACCCTTTGATAGGTTTCCATGCAGAGAATGGGTGGTGATAGCATCACAAAGCCCTTACCAACAAGGCCACATTGCTTATCACAGCCAGATGAATTATTCACCATTTCAGCCTTCTTTCAACATTAGGATATGGAAAGAAGGTGAACTTTATAGTCAGCTTTGCACTTCTGGGGTCAGCCAAGCACTTATCTTCAGAGAAGCAGAGGAACGTTAATTTTACAAGGTTCTCTACTCGATTCTCCTGGAATGGAAATCCAACCAAGACCTTATCAGCCCAAGAGATCAGCCTTGGAGCTATATGAGAATAAACTCACCTTGAAAAGAATAAACTCGGGCAGGGAAAGGGATGGATTTTACGGCTGTGAATTTGCAGTTTCAAATATGAAACTGCCTTCAATTTGTGCATAAGAATCTTTTTTTTTTTTTAACTTTTCATTGGGCTTCGTATCTTTCCGCCACACATCAGAAATACTGAATTCAAGGTTTCCTGTTTCTCTGACTTCATTACCCTAAGATGTTAATAATCCCTTAGCCATTATACTTTCCCCAACTACAGGGTAGTTTTAAAACATTTGTCATATCTGTCTTTCATTTTCCTCTTTGCACTGTTTTCCCATACAGGTCCCATTGTCTTCCTTGCCTTTGTTTTATGCTCACCAGCTGCTCTCCACAAGTAAAGTAGTAACTAATTTATAATGAAGTTAGACAATTCATAAGATTTTTTATCTGGAAGGAATTTTATTTAAGGAAGGCAAAAGTAGGAAGTAACCCAAGCAGATTAGTTTCTTGGTAATTTTTTTATTCCCTCTTTCATTACATTCATCCTAAAAACATTAATTAAACACTTCCTATGTGCCCTACTCGGCAAAGCAGAGAGCAAAACTCGGGCACTTTCCTTGAGGAATGTAACTTTTAGTGAAGACACAAACATAAAGTAATTATTATAAGTGATTATCGTGATAGATTGAAAAAGGGAACTATGGAGGCAGACTAGGGTAAATGGACAAAATGGACAACAGCAGTCTTTCTTCTAGGATTCTCCCACTTCTCTGGGATGATGTTCTTCCTGAAGATATAATGGTTTAGAGAGTGTTAGAGATAACAACTTCTATACTCTCAGCAGTTTATATGTGTCATCTGCTCTGGTTTTCCTCTTCTGCCTACCTCCTCTCAGCAGCCAGTGTCTAAGAAAGGCTTACTAGGGCATATCACCCTCAGATAGCAGAACCTATGTCTAGGACATGAAACAAAGAACAATTCAAAATGATGGTTTCTGGCTCAAGAAAGTGAAAGGTTCTGTTGACTAAGAAATCCTTTTATGAATCAGGTGTTTTCAATGAGCTGCTTTCAACAAAATTGAAGGAGGGCTAACTGAATTCATGGCATATAGAATATTAAAGATTTTTTTTTGTATAAAACTGTATCTTCTTTATTTTGGTTACCTTAGTTTCAGAACAAAGTGAACAACAACAAAAACAAAAACCACCACAACAACAAAAAAACAGTACACATCCAAACTCTTTGTCAAATATGGGAAAGGATAGGGCTTGAGGCCCTTCTATCCTGCCTCAGACACACTAGGTGACTGTGTGTGTGTGTATGTTGTCTGTTTGCGTATAATTCATAAGGAAGTCAAAGATCTGAAAGATATGTGTTCAACAAAAATCTTTCCATTCCAGTCTCCCTATGTAAAAGACGAAATTTATCATGCTTAAATTTTAAGAACTAAAATCAGAAAGGGAATTTTTGGTGAATTCTGCTTCATTCAAGAGATGATTAATATTCATAACTAGTTGCATGAATTTAAAGTTAAAAGCAAAAGCCCTTTTATGTCATTAAGAAATTAGTTCCAATAAATTTTACTTTTCTAGGGGCACCTGGGTGGCTCAGTGGGTTAAGCCACTGCCTTCGGCTCAGTCATGATCTCAGGGTCCTGGGATTGAGCCCCGCATCGGGCTCTCTGCTCAGCAGGGAGCCTGCTTCCTCCTCTCTCTCTGCCTGCCTCTCCATCTACTTGTGATTTCTCTCTGTCAAATAAATAAATAAAATCTTAAAAAAAAAATTTACTTTTCTATTTGAAATATTTATCAAAATGTAACATAGTATTTACATCATTTTGACCAATTATTTGCAATAATAGATCATTGTAATGATAACTCCATCCAGAAAAATTTTTTAACTCTGAGAACCTATGGTCACTTAGAACCTATGAAATAATTTTTTAATGTACATTAAAATACTATTTATTTATTTATTTACTTACTGTTTGCAAAGAAGTATGGAAGAGTGATCAATAAAAGGTTTTTGAACATAAAACATTAAATTTAGTTAAGTTCCCTGGTTGACATGAGGCTGGAAATGTGAATTCAGGGAGAGAAGAGCTTATTACGGTAAATAAAAATAGGATTCATCAGGAAAAAGGCTCAGAACAGAGGAAATGAAAGTAGAAGAACAGAGCAGTATAGAGAGAGGACATGGCAAGTACCAAAGTCTGAGTTCAAGACAAAGCTTTGCCAGTTGAGAGGACTGCCAGTGATTCTGGAATGACTCCCCTCTGTCAGTGAGAGACTGAGTTCTCCTAAGACTTCAGCCTCTTCTCCGAATGCTTGGCCAGAAAAGTTCATGTTTCATTCAAGTCCAGTGATTTTGAGTTGAATCTGGAAATTCTCAGATTCTCCTGGACTTGGAAGTAAATTCCAAGGTTCAGCAAAGACAGCTCACTATCCCAGCAGCCAAGAAAATTAAAGTTAGTAAGGGTCAGAAGAATGTTATAATCCTATTTCTGTTCTTCACCTGAAATCTTCCCGGATGATCAATATCCAGCTAGTGCATGTATTGGAGAAACATTAAGTGAGAAGCATGTTGTCACTATTGCTCAGTGGAGAATTCTACCTCATATGTAAAAGTTACAAAAAGGAAAAAAAAAAAAAGAAAAAGTGCTCAATGATGCAGTCCTTCAAGACTTGGATCTTCCAAGTAAAATTGTGGGTAAGCGAATTTGTGTGAATCAGGAGAGCAGCTGGATCCTAAAGATACATTTGGATAAAGCACAGCAGAACAATGTAGAAGCGAAGGCCAGAACTTTTTTTCTGGATGTATATAAAAAGCTCACAGGCAAGCTTGTGAATTTTTAACTCCCACATTTCCAACTGTAAACATAGATGTCTACATAAAACTGTGTTTAAAAAGAAAAGAGGAGGAAGAGAAAGGGCAGAATCACTTGAAGAGATTTTAAATATCTGAAATGTAGAGGGTTCTATCTTAGGTTAAGATAGTGAATTTGTAGTGGCATCAGTCATCACAGGTATGCCTTTTTCTCCAGGAGCTCTAAAGTTCTGACAAGGAGTGCAGAAAGATTACATTAAGAAGCACTGAGGTTTTGCAGCATTGGTTGGGATGGAAAGGTGAAAGGAGAAGGACTTGGAGGTGACTGGCAAAGAGAATGACCCAAATGGACCTTGGGACCCTGGCTGCCTAGAAGCAGAGGCAGAAGTTGTGGCTACTGCTGAGATACACAGTCTCATGAGCCCTTGTCGGGGTGGAGGGCACATGATGGTGTGCAAGTGACTGTGATTACAAGCCACTGGGCAGGAGTGGTAGAGAAGAGCTAGAGTAAGATGAGCGCAGCCAGAGAGTGGTGTTTGGGAACTTGGACACTAGAGAAGGATCTAAGTCATCAGATAAAAACCAACAGGGGGTATATTTTTGAAGTCTGTTGGTGGTGAATCCATTAATTTCTACTGCAAAGAAAGTGCAGTTCTCTGACTTGCCCTGACTACCCCCTAGCGAGATGGAATGTTGTCTTGGGATTTTATAAATGCATCTTAGCTCTTTCTACATAATGTGAAGTCAAAAGCAAGAGTCCCAGATTTGGGTTATAGCCACACAATAAAAAATATGAAAAGGAAGAGAGTGAAAACTAGGGAGAAGGAGTAGGGAAGAGAGAGTGAGGGATAAGGAGAGAGGGTAGGAGGGAAAGGACAGGAGGAGGAGAGGGAGGGGGGAGAATGAATCTGAATCTAATTCATGGATTCATTTATAGAAACTAAACCAGAGTTAAATAATTCTTTTTCAGGTCACCTTGACCTTACTATGGTCTTAAAATTAAGTAGAAAGGAGTAATATCAGTCCTTTTAATATGGGAGGCAATCACATTGATGAAAGGGCTGTCACTGAACCACCTGGCTTAGGTCTTTCTCTAGCTTCCGATCCCCTGGAGTACACCCATAAAGACAACCCTGTGAAGTTTTACTGAGCATCTACTATGTGTCAGGCTCCAACAGTACTCAAGTACTTGAAGTTTTGAGGGTGTCTCTCTCTCATACCTATGTGATCTTTGTACCTGCATCTTCCTCTCCCTGGAATATAGTTTCCTGGTTTTCCTCCTGAAATATTGCTAAACTTTTATCAAAACCTAACACATATCACATACTTTATGAAGTTTCCTCTCTGAGGCAGATGAAGATGCATCTTCCTCTATTAAGTTCATTGTAACTTAATGTTACTGCCGTTGTAATATAACTGTTAATATCGTTTTTCTAGCCACAATATCAACATTTATCCCCCAAACCAAATACACTCTTAGGTGAATGGAAGTTATTAAATGAATATTTGTTGAATTAATGGTCTGATGCATAAATCACTTAATGAATGCATCTGTACCAATATATTCCTAACTCTTCTGTACCAATAAATTACTACACACAAAAGGAAAACTTGGGGCTCCAGTCATAATTTCCAGGCTAGTAATATCCTCTGTATATTAAGAAGCCCTTCCAGAGAAATCCTGCATTATTTGCATTATTATCTAATATTGATAATGACAACAGTAGTATTTTTACTGAGAATTTCAGGAACCTTGATACTGGTGATACTGAGTATTAAATATAAGAAAAGGAATTGGATAAAGAAGGTGGTTGGAATAAGCACGTTAAATCGAGGCAACATGTCTCTGCTACATACTGCAGAAGCTCTTACTCCTCCTCCTTTCCTGCTGGCTCCCACCTCTCTCGCTTGTTAGGGCATTGTCTCCCCAATGTTCGTAAGACCAACCAGATATTGTTGGAAATGACACTGTAAGTAAATTAAATACAGGATAGTATAAGCTGATGAAGTACTATAATTTAATTTTATTGCATCAGTGGCAACAGTAAATAAATGCACAGCATAACATGCTGAGATAGTCTATTGATCTTTTCAGTCAATATCGGATGAAAATTCCTAACAAAACATAAAATTACAATATTGGTAGAAAAGATATTATTTTCAGCTTTTAATACTACAAGGTAATTGTTTCATTTTACACACATCCATTATATATGTAGATGACCAAGAACTGAATTCAGAGTTGATTCTGTCAGATGTAGTAATAATACATTTACCTCAAGGTTTCTTATTATGTTATCTCCTGGAAGTAGTCAGCCTAAGGGTAGGATAGGCTTGAATGTTTATGTTTAACCAAAAAGATGTTGCAAAATCCAGGGATCCAAGGAAACCTCAAGGTTTCCTTCGGAGATAAAGTATTTCCTTCTAAGAGACCACTTCCAATTTATAATCTTGATTATCTTTAACACATTATACAAATATATATGTGTGTGTGTGTATAAATATACATACATACATATATATAACACACATATATATAACACACTATATATTGTGTGTTAGAGAGGATTTCCATAATGGTGAATTGGTGGTTGCTTTCTCGAAATAGAAGGCATGCCTCAGAAAATAGAAGGCATGCTTCAGAAAATATGGTTAAAAACAAGCGGAAAAACAAGCAAATAACTACAGAGATTTTCAATACAGGGAACATTGTTTCACCTACCTAAGCAGCTGCTGCTTTGGATGTTTTGGATTTTAGTCTGCCTGGGAAATAACTGATAATAATCCTCTCTTCATTGAGAATCAAAGCTGTTTTTAAATGAATACAAATTTCACCTGAAAATATGTCATATCTAGAAATTGATTTTAGTTTTCCTGTCTTGGTGAGTTTTTACTATATTGAGATCATCTTTGTGATTAAAAAACTTCAATGAAATTCAACCAATACATATTATATGTCTGCTACGTGCCAAATAGTATGATAGTCTCTTGAAGAAAAGGAAGGATGATTGGCATGTGACTCCTATTATTATGGATTGAAAATTTTATTATGGATTGAAAATTTGGGAGTGTCTGCTATGCCCCTTTGGGGGCCATATGGAGAACTTAAGTTATTACAGGTTCTAAATAGGGGGAGTCAGAAATATATCACAGGAGTAAGTTGTGTCATTTTTGAAGTATTAGGATTCTTTTTTGACATCTCAAACAGAGGTTTTTGTTTTCTTTTTAATTGTAATTCCCTCTAAATGCTAATATTTTCCCCTAAGGGTGTTATACATGGTACATCATTTAAAAATCTAAAGCTTTTTTCAAGAAGAAATTTTATTTAAATAAGGCATTTAGCTAGGTAATTTTGAAAAGAATTATTGTTGCGGTTAAAAATTAAATGATCTCCTCGAGACATTTTTCCCCCTCATTCTCCAATATTTCTTCTTCCTTTTTGACATCATTGCCTTAATGCTTCAGATGTTAGAGAAAAAGGACTAGTCCTTCTATATATGAGGTGGGATTCTGAATCAAAAGTGAACTCCAAACCAAGGTGTATTGGAAGGCTACACACTTTGTCTACTAGAATGAAATTTCCATGTGGAATACCATATATATTTATCTTGATACCTTCAGCATCCTTAAGTTCTACCATTGGAATAGAATTAAGCTCTCAGTAATTCTCACTATCAATGATATTAAAATGAATGGATTAATCCTGGAAGAAGCAGGTCCATCTAATAGTAGCTAACTTTATTAGGAAAAAAATGAATGCCTACAACTATGAATATTAAAATAAAGCTGATCTTTTCCTGTTTACTTTTCACACAAGTTTATTAGCTACAGAGACGATCAGAGATCTTAAAAAAAAATGCACTCCACAATGAGAAAGTGAGTATAAAATCAGGGAAAGGGGAACCCTCTGAAACTGAAATGCATCCAAAACAATGTAATGCACCAAAAAATGAATTAATACAGTCATATCTGGAAACAACCTATGTGTCTACCCTCGGCAAATTTTTTAAATACAATTTTGAGGAAATAAGAATAATTTCTCTCCCCCACCCAATTAGGCTAACTGGGGTCAGGCTGAAGAAAACCATAATCTATGTTTTGGGATCTTAACTGATCTTGAAAAGGCAAATAAGTTTTGATGATTGAAAATGCATTTAATAATAATTTGATAAGAGAAACTTGTCAAGGTTAGCACCACCCAAGAAAGAGAAATGTTTCAGAAATTCATCCAAGTCTACTTGCTCTATTTTTATGCCAATCAAACAACATTCTGGTTCTCAGTTTTCAATTCCAAGATACCTTGAAAAGGTGTTCTGATTAAGTGACACAAGATTATGAAACAAAATAGCTGTCTAGTGAGTGGTTACCCCAGAATGACTATAAATCTGGCACTTGGGACTGGGACAAGGTCCATCATCACTTCAGGATCTCTTGGGTACAGGACCTCATGCCTAATTGTGTTTTCTCCCCTCTTCAACAGGTACTACAGATGTTATGAGAACAAAGTGTTTCAGGAAGAAAAGCTCATTGCTGGCTACCTAATTATTGCTTCTGAAACTCAGATAAAACTTCTTGATAGCCTGAATTTGGGTCAGAATTGAGAATGCCAAGGCCTACCCCTGATAATCAATAAATCTAAGAGAAAAAAGATAAATGAAGGAACATGAAAAGGCATTTGATAAATATTAGGGGAGACTTCCTATGTTGAGGGAACCATTATCCACATATAAAGACCAAAAAAAATTTTTTTGAGAGATTTGATTATAGCTTTAAGTATAGAAAAAAATAATCATCACTGAAACATGAAAGTAATAGCCAGATTCATAGTTGGCCTGGAAAATAGGTATGAAAAGCTAGTTTCTTTTCCCTGCCCAGGGAAGTGAGAAGCCATTTTCTGTTGCCATTCCCCTCCTGGGAGGACTAAGCAGGAGACAGATGTAAGGTCCACCTTAGGCTGAACTCCACACAACACCAGAAGGAGTTTTTGTCAGATGAACTCCACCTGCCACTGTCTTGAGACCTCAGAACTGCACTGATATTAAAGAGTCATCCATTTTCATGCCTGATTTCCTTAGGCTCCACTCTACTGTTCTATAGGTGAACATGATTCTGGCAACTACTAACATCTGTGTGTTAATGACAATGTTAATAACTACACTAATACCAGTGGCATTTTAAACATGCATATCCTTTATCCATTTTGAAGTATACTCATTCAATTTCACATGAATCTTCATGGTGAAGATAGTGATAGTTCCCCCATTCAACAGATGAGAACACTGAAAATCAAAGTGCTTCTTTGGATTTTCAACAGCAAGTTAGGAGAGCCTGGAATAAGATCAGAGGACTCCAGTTTCCCCTTCAGAGGCATTTCCTGCTCTTAGTCACAACCTGGCACTCTGAGTCACGGGAAATGTTTTCTTTGAGGCAAATGGACAACTCTGGAGGCCTAGAAACAAGGCCATCCTTGTTTCTAGGGAACAAGGGAACAGACAAGTTTAGCTTTATGTCTGCCATCCTCCACATTACTCTCCTTCACCCTATAAGGCCCACGTATCCAGATGAAAAAATGGCAAATCAACATCATTTTTTAATAATTGGCATAAATCTTAATTCATCCCATGTATGGTACTGATGACGACTGTTGCCACTCTACAAGGGACTGTCACTCCAGTGAGGCAGGCAGTTTAGTCATACCACACAGGGCAGCTGAGTTGGAATGGGAGAAGGAAAATGCAGATAGTAACCATAGATCCCTACGAGAAAAGAAAAAGGAAGATTAAGATAGAAATGGAGATGGCACGTGAATATACTTTTATTTCTCTCGATCTTCTAAGAGGAGACAATGAGAAGGTTTTTAGTGTTTTGGGAGAAGAATGCAGGAAAAATTTAAAAGACAAGAACGAGTTAGAGGATGATTCTTAAACAGTACATTTTAAGTGTTTTCCTTTTGAAAATGTCTGAAAGAATTATTCTGTATGTGCAACCAAATATGCAATTCCTTTGGATATTCTTTTTTTTTATTATTACCTTAGCAGCCAATCATGAAAAAGAAACAGACTCTGGCTTTTTCATTCTCAACAGAAGAAAGCAAGCTTTGAGGACTTGTGAATGCAAGGTAACTGGAGAGAAAAAATAATCACAATTAAAGAGGATAAAGAGTTGAAGGGAAAGAGAAGGGTCTACAAGAAGGGAGCTTAGCAACTCATACTGTGGCAAAATGACAGTGCCTAGCACAAGGAGTGTTGGTGACTTCACTACAAGGCCCTGAGAAGAAATCATTTTCTTAGTCACTTTCAGATTGCCTTTTACTGCTACTAAACACTTTGAATTTAATTGCCAAACGTTCAGCGTATGGTTGGATGCTGACCTGAGGGTCTCTTTCCTTCTGATGAATGAGAAACCACCATTGATCATTGTCTACTGAATTCCTAGAAATACAGGAATGTGGGCCCTGTGATTTAATTTCACTACACACCTTGTTTAATAGGTTTTTGTTTGGGGTTTTTTCTTTTTTCTTTTTTTTTTTCCTGTCTAGCTTTCAGCAGAATGAAGGGGAGAAACCCGAAGACTACAAAAAGGTGGTAAAGAGCTGAGTCTCAGCTCAGTCTGATTAGCTGTATTACCTCTGTCAGGTGACCGAATCTGTTCAGGATTCACTTCAGTGAAATGTACAGGGAAGGAGCTGCATTCTGTGTACATTGTGTTAGCGTCCCTGTCCTAATCATTCGACTGTCAGTGGAAAATAACCAAATATACATTTTCAACTGCCTTGATAGATGACCCAGTGAGAAATATGTACAGTTTTTGTAGTGATGGCTTTATTTTGAGTGCAGTGGAGATGACTACACAAGGCAAACCACCTTTTTCATTCCTACCATTCATGAACTCAAGCAAAGTTGTAGGGGTTGGGGAAATAATGCTTCAGCCTTCAGTTATAAGCACATATGAAGGATTTGATATAACTAATGATTAAATGGCAAGGAGAGTTTCCCTTTTCTTTCTGACCTTATTCTCTGTAATACTGAAGATAAAATATTTATAATCAGCCGAGAATATACTTGGTTTCCTTGATTACAAATAGGTTTGCAACTATTATTGTAGCTTTACAACTGAATAATCCAAAACAGATGTCTGCGCTAGTTTTAGGCTCTAAGCTTTTCAAAACAAGATGAGTTGTTGTACCTATTTCTGCATCCAGAGCATGTAGCCCTGTCTCTGGCACAGGAAATGGTGCTCAAAATGTGTCTATTAAATTGTATGGTATGGGGTGATTAAGAAACAGTTGTTCAAGTAAAATATCCTAAATTCACAAATCATAAGTGTATTGATGAATGAATTACTGGGAAGTGAGCACACACATGTATCTGCTACCTAGGGCAAGGATTTATATATATACTGTAGAAACCCTTCCCATCCACTCTTCTTTCCTGTAGAGATTCATCACCTGACTTCTAACATGGTAGAATGTTTCTACCTGCTTTTGAACTTTATATGAATGGCATGTTACAATATATACTCTTTCATGTCTAGCTTCTTTCATTCATTGGGGTGTTTTCAGTATTCACCCATGTGATTGCTTGTAGCTCTAATATGGTCATTTTCACTGTAGTATATTATACCACTTGTGAATGAAACACACTTTTTCTTCTAATCACCGATACTATTGATGGACCCTTAAGTAGCTTCCAGGCTCAGGTTCCCATGAAAACTTTTCTGGGAATATCCTGGTATCTTTCCTGTAGCATAGAATGGGAATGCATTCTAGCATGTGAATGCGTTTCTGTTGAGTAGGTACCTAGACATAGAAGTGTGGCTTTATTTGGTAAGCATTTATTCAGGTGGGTTGATAATTATATGTCAAGTCCCCAAAATGGTTGCTCAAGTCTGTAATCTCTAGAAGTATGTTACAGTTCTAGCTACCCCACATCCTCACCAACCGTGCATTGTTGTCAGTCTTTTCAACTGTAGCCATCGTGGCCAATGTCTGATGGCATATCATTATGGCTTAATTTACTTTTCCTTCATTTCTAATCATTGCAAATGCCTTTTGTTATCTTTGTTGGCCATTAAGGTATGCTTTTTTGTGTGAATTGCCTGTTTAAGTCTTTCACTGGTGTTTTGAATAGGTTGTCAGTCTTTTCCTTATTCATTATAAATTTATGTATAAATAATTTATGTATTATGAAAACCAGTTCCTTATTGAATAAATGTAGGGATCTTTTCCCACTCTGTGGCTTGCATTTCCACTTTATTAACTGTGTCTTTTTTAATAAAGAGAAGTTCTAAATTTCAATGTATGCAATCATTTTACTCATTTATTGAAAAGGTTGTCTTTCCTGTCTGTCCTGTGGTAATACCTTTTCATAAATCAGATTTAAATTTGAATCTGAACTCTCTATCCTCATTCCAATGGTCGATCTCTCTGATTTTATGTTGATAAAATTTTGTTGACTAAACAATGATTACAGCCTTCTAAGAAGGCTTGATTATCTTATAGTGTAGAGTCTTCATCTTAGTTCTATACTTGAACATTAGAAATCATTAGTCTTCTTGGCCCTTTGTATTTCTATATATACTTTTTAAAAAGTTTAAAATTTTCCACAGAAATAAACTGCTAAATTTTATATTGTGATGGCCTGACTGCATTGAATATGTATATCAATTTATGAGAGATTTTACTCCTTAAAATTATGGTCATTTTCAATTCATTGGTGTAGTAATATTTTATATTTTGTCTGAAAATGTCTTACACATCTTTCAAATAGGTTTCCTGATAAGTGTGTGTGTGTGTGTGTGTGTGTGTATGTATGTGTGTGTGAAGACTTGAAAATAGCATGGTTTTAAAGTATTTTTAATTGCTGTTCGGTGTTATTTAGAAAAACAGTTGATTTTTTTATTTTTGTAACTCTCTTACGTATTCAACAACCTTTCTAATTTTACTTACCAACTAAAATAGTTGATCTGAAAATATGTGTGTATGTGTGTGTACAGTCAATTCTCATTATTCACAGATCCCATATTTAGGAATTCACCTACCCACTGGAATTTATTTGTTACACTGAAATGAATACGTGTGGCATCTTCATGGTCATTGTGAACAAGTGGAGAAAAATCTGAAACACCGACACATACATTCCCAGATAAGATGGAACAAGATGATACTCTGCCTTTTTGTCTCACCTCTCATACTATAAACAAGTGTCCTTTCATTTTTGTGCCTTTTGGGGTGATTTTATTGTTTAAAATGGCCCTCAAACTCACTGCCAATGTGTATTGAGATTACTTAGTATAATTAGACTGTGATGTGCCTTACAGAAAAGATACATGTCTTAAATAAGCTTTGTTAGGCATGAGTTACAGTGTTGTTGGACATGAGCTTGAAGTAATGAATCATGAACATATCTTTATATTTGAGATATTTCTTTTCTACATAGTCTATATATATTTTTTTAAATATTTTCTGACAATATTTGTGATTTAATTGGAGTTTAAGTCCATTTATATTTAATGATTATGATTTATGATTAAATCAAGATTTAATGATTGCTCACATTATGTGATTTAACTACAGCTTACTATTTATTTTCTATTTATATCACAGATGACTCTTTTTCCACTGGGTTAATCAATTATTTTTATTATACCATTTTAACCTGTATTCATTTATTAATTGTAAGTACTTTTATTATTATCTTAGTGTCAGAGATTGCAGCATACATAATTGACTTCTACAAATCTACCTTAAACCAGAACTTTTACCAGAAAATATAAGAACATTAAATTATCCTTTTTTTTTAAGAATTTATTTATTTATTTGACAGAGAAGGTACAAGCAGGGGAAACATCAGGGAGATGGAGAAGCAGGCTACTGCTGAGCAGAGAGCCCAATCCCAGGACCCTGCGATCATGATTCAAGCCCAAGGCAGAGACTCAACCACCTGAGATGCTCAACTACCTGAGCCTCCCAGGCGTCCCCAGAACATTAAACTATCTTAGCGCCAATTTTCCTTCTGCATTTTGTAGATTTTTTCATATATTTTAATCCTGCTTAAATTTTGTATCCTACACTATATTACTGTTGTTGCTTTCATCAGGGTTCAGTAAACTACAGCATGTGAGCCAGATTTAGGCTCCAGTTTGTTTATCCATGGCTTGTGAACAATGAATTTTTTTAATGTATTTTTTTAAATGTTTAATGAAAAGAAGGAAAAATATGCAATGGAGGCCATGTGTGGCCTGCAAAGCCTAAAATATGTGCCAGCTAACCCATGACGGAAAATTTTGCTGATCCATGTTCCAAACTATCAATATTAATTTGGAATAACCAGCAGGTTTAGCTTTAAAAAGATCTTTCCTTTTTACATTATCAGGTTCTGCCTTCGATCATGTCTTTCTGCCTGAAGAAGTCCCTTTAGCATATTCTTAGCACAGGTCTGTTGGCAATACATTTTCTCGTTTCTGGTAAATATTTTTGCTTCATAAAAAATCCTAGCTTGTCAGTTATTTTCTTTCAGTTCTTGTCATCATTTCTTCTTTAAAGTCAGCTATATGTCTTATTGTTGCTCTTTTGAGGGCGAATGGATTTATTTTCCTTCTGGCTGCTTTCACAATTTTTCTCTGTCTTTGGTTTTCTGGTATTATAATATGTTGTAGCTAGTATTTTCTTTGCTTCCTTTTTCTTTATTCTGTTAGATATTCTGTTTGTAACATTTCTTGAATCATCAATTTGATTTCTTGAAATGATTTTGGAAAGTTCTCAGCCAGATTTTTTCCAAATATTGCTCCTAGACCATTTTCTGTTTTCTGGGACTCCAATTATTTATGTTTTAGAGTAATTCACCAAGTTGCATATTCTTCTTATGATCTTTTAAATTTTCTATTCCCTTCTTAAACTTCAGTATTTTCTAGTGATCAATCCTATAGTTCTTTTTCTCCTATATCTAATCTGCTATTAGGCTTATTTATTAAACTTTTAAGTTTTTATTTATTTATTTTTTTGTTCCTAGGATTTCCATTTATATGCATGCATGCATGTATGCATGTATGTATAATCTAGTTCTCTGATAAAATGGTCTATTTTTCAGGTACAGAATTTTCCTTTTGGATCAAACACGTAGTTTTTTGTTTTCTGCAATACCTCTTTTTTTCTTGAATATTTTGAGCTTTCTTATTTTACAGTTCATGACCATTAACTCAATTGTGGATATCCTGTTAGTTTGTTTACAAAGGGTAGCTTTTCTTGGTTTTTCAATCATGCTATCTTTCCCTGATTATTTTTTTATTGAATACTGGCCATTGTATAGAGGTACTTTGAGGTAAAGGTAAGTGTTATTTTCCACCAGAAAATATGTACATTTAATTCACATAACCGTATGGGAACTAGCAATTCTAAACAACTTTATTTTTAGGAGATGAAGGCGATTTTAATCCAAGATTAAATTTTTGTCAGGCCAGTCTATTTCTGGCTGAAAAGTGGTCTCATCTCTCTGGGTTTCCTTTTCACAAATTTTGGGCTCAAAATGTATACATAAGCTTTCTGAGGCCTCCTAATAATTTTTAGCTTTATATTTAGTATTTCTATTTGTTTTCAGTGGGAAGGTCTTTATCATTTATTATTATTATTATTATTAATCACCTATGCTATCATTTTAGAAAAGAATTCCTATAAAGGCATTTTTAAAAATATGATCATTTAATATTCCCAAACAGAAAACAAAGATCATAGACAATAAAAAAAATTGGAATGCATATATAATGCATATATGGTCTGGATTTTTAAAAAGAATGCAAACATATGGATACTTACCAGCCTATACTTTTGTCTCTTTGGTTATTGTTAATATACATTACTGCACTTGCAAGATAAAGCACATGAATCAGTCCCCTCTCCTGAAAAGATATTCTGTGAAAGGGATATTAATTTGATTTAACAATTTTAGGGATGAAGGCTCAATTATAAGCTGATGCCAACATCTAATAACATTAGAATTAATAAATAAGAGGAAAAAGAAAAGGAAAAAAAAAGACTATTTTTGAATTTGGGACCCTACCAAAAACGATATAAACAATTGGTCTGTTCAGGAGATGTTTTGAGATTTGACTCCTCTCTGACACTCCACTGGAACAAGGCATAAAAGATGGTAATCTAGTAGTGATCAAGATTTATCTAAGAGAGTTATTGTTCTCATAGCCAATAACATCCCCCATTAGGAGAACATTTAAGGAGATCAGAGGACCGCAACTGGTACTGTTACTGCCTCCCCAGGAAATAAGCTACCTGAAAAAAAAAAAACAAAAACAAAACAGCTTGTTATGAATATATGTAGTGTGCCAATCTGTGAGAGAAGTTCTCTATATTATTGAAGTAGAACTTCCTATGAACTATGCACTAGTCCTGGCATATACACTATGGTAGAGTAATACAGGGAGGTCAAGGGTTGTGAGTTCTGAATAAAGCAAGTATCCATAGTGGAACCCAGAGATACATAGGAAATCAGGATATTTTCATGATATCAGATATGGAGACAGATATTAGATCTTAAGGGAAAAAATGCATGTAGAAGGATCTTTTAAATGTCTTTCACACCCATACCTCTTGGGTGTGATTCTCCAGATCTCATTTGTGTTTCATTTGTTCTATTCCAGGTTACCCTTTTCTTCTTTCTCTGATCAATTCTCAGTCATCTGGAATAAGAATAAAGGCATGAGTAGATGAAGAAGCATTCACCAGATTCACTCACTTTCCCACATGTGATTCTAGCAAGAAATTTAAACATTCATGTCTATTATGTTGATTTATTGATTCACAATATAGTTAAACAGATGGTGCAGCATATCAATTATATCATCGTGGAAGAGGAAATGACCTATAGACTTGGTGTTTAACACTAAGATAAAGTGTGGTCAACAGCCCTATAGCTGGGTCTATAAAAGTACAGAAAAACAGACCACACCATGGTCAATACAAACAGAATATGTATTAAGGATAGCATTGGTTTTTAACTGCTATCACTAATGCTAATTGCAACAACAACTGGGATGAGTATTTGCAGAAGTTCTAGACAAAGGATGAAGATAGTGTGTTGTGTGGTTCAAGTACATTCCATTAAGTAAGAAAATACCATATTCAGCATGACAGAGCACTCACACAAAAATTTCTATGTTATAGAATGTTAAGTGTTAATTAATTAAAACTACTCAAAGTGAGTATATAACCATTGAAAGACACTGACTAGAAGGGTGGGAATAAAATGGAATGGCTTCTTAAAACTGTGAGTCAAGTTTTAGAAAAATGAGATAGAGGGCTTGGGACAATGGAGAGCAAAAATTGATCAAGATAAAATAAGCAATGGCTCAGTTTGAAGAGATATTAATAATGTTAAAGAATGACCAAAATTGTTTAGATAAAGAAAGGGAATTGGAATGTGTGATTGCTAATTTTTATGAGTTTGGTGGTGGGGGTGAGATTTGGATGACCAGTTGTGATTACTGTTACATAATATGAATATGGGACTATATGCAGATAATGTGATATGTCTGTCTTCTAACACACTTAATTCAATTTGGCAGGTCATTTAAATAACATATATGTGTACTAATCTTACTTGAATTTATAAGAAAACACTATTTTTATTAAAGCAGTGTATCTGGTGGGCTAGTGTTCCCACTTGATTCAAATCCATAGAAATTCAAATGAAAACTGTTACACAGTGATGGAGAGGATTCCCTTACATTAGTAAGTAACGGTGGCATAGAGGTCCATGTGGACTGTACCTTTTTTTTTTCCTTACCTCCACAGTGAAATAAATTAACACAAGGTTTTATAATAAATGGCATGGCTTTGTTTTTGTTTCTATGTTTCATTACTTAATAATACATTTCAGTGGGCTCCTCTGCCTATCTCATCTTGAGTCTTTTATGTGTCCCATGAAATGTTCTTGCCATTCCAAGAACGGCAAAGCAGCTGTTGGAAGCACTTGATATTGCTCAAACAATGCTCCAGCGCGCTCTGTAATTTCATAAAAGTCAGTCAGGGGAGGGTGGAGCTCTTAGACGTGCATAATGGGAACTTTTCCTATAAAGAAAAATGGGCACCATTGCTCTGCCATTTGCATATAGATTTCCCCCCTACTGCTACCTGAGAAAATTAAGAGCTTCCACCCTATCAGTTTCTTAAACATGTTCTTGAGAATGTCCACATTTATGTCAGCACTTTTTCGACATCCTAATGATGCTTTTGTGAGGACTATGGCATCTATATGGCTTGTTACCAGCTTAATGAAAAGTTGCTTTAGGTGTCAAAATAAATCTAAGAATGTTCTACACTTTAGCTGACTGTAATATATCATCATGGCCTGCTTAAGTAGTATAAACTGCAACATGATAAAGCAGCTAACAAAAACCTATGAGAACCAGTAGCTGGGATAATGGGCATTCAGTGTAAGGATAATATAGCAGCAATAAAAATTTCAATAACCAAAGGTTATATACCATACTTTTTAATGGAGTTCTTGGCTAACTGAGCTTTCTTCAACTGTAGACACCTGGGTAGGGTGATTCATTACAAACATTCCTCTGACTTTCTTCCCACTTGGAATAATATTAGTGAACAACTTCCTCAGGTCTTGAGATTCTTTTTTGTTATTGTTGTTTAAATTGTACTCTTTGGAAATTGGATTGTGCCTTAGTTGTACTTACAGGTAAAGTTGCAAATTGGTTTTCCCTAAAAACAGTAGACTCAACGATTTTGTGATTTTTTAAGGGAAAATACTATTTCCTGTAAACTGAAAGACAGAGCTCTAAGACTGACAGGTGGGCACATCCCATGTCTACCCACAATCCTTTGTTTGATGATTGTTTTGTGACTTCTTGCTTGTAGACAGGGGTCTCACCATTTCTGAAACTCACACTGTAATATGCTGCTGTTGCACTTGACATCATGGTACATGCTCTTTGTTAGGGCTCTCCTTCATCATCACTACCTCCTGAAGTCCTACCCATTTGTTCTTCCCCATCCACTGCCTGTATCAAACATCTTCATTTCTGTGAGTACTTCTCTGATAGCCTCAGCCAGAGTTTTTCCCTTCTCCATGTGAATACCTGTGGAAGGACTGTCATAGCCATGCTAGAACTGCAGTCACTAATTGGGTCGGAGTTTTCTCCCTGCTGAAGAAATCTTTGTAACCAACACAGTACTTGCAGATGATTTGCTAAAGGAAAGTTACAGTATGGGATGATTTCTTAAAGGATATGGCCTTTACATTCCTTATTCTAACTTAAAACTGAGAAACATAAAATAATTCTTCAATCTTTTGGTATTTCCCAGGACTGTAATTTGAATATAAATCTGGTTTTTGTAATCTGGTTATTTTTCTTGTATGAACTATTCCCTAAAAATACCATCTATGATTTTCATAATGAGGCCTTTAAAGATTCATTTAGTTAGTTTAGAGAAAGAAAGGAAATGAAAGGGCAGGGCAGGGAAGGGACAGAGGGAGAGAATCCAGAGCAGATCTCTCACAGTCAGTGTGGAGCTGGATGTGAGGCTCAAACCCATGACACTGAGATCATGACCTGAGCCGAAACCAAGAGTTAGCCGCTCAACTGATTGTGCCACTCAGGCTCCCCTATATGGAGGCTCTTTAAAATAGAGTAACATCTTATATACTGTTGTGTAAAATTCTGAAGGAAAAATATGTATAAACTCTTACATTATTTTCCTCAAATATTTATCGTTGTCCTGCCCTGACTGAAATTGACAGCAGCACTATGTGGTGGCTCTTTTTGTAACTAGCAAATTGACTTAATGATCATTTCTAAGGCATTGTAATTTTGGGGAGGGGGTTAAATTTGGTTTATTTTCTAATCACTAGTGTATAAAACCTTCTAAAACACCTTTTAGATATTGGCGGGGGAGGGGGACCCTTTATTTACATTTGAATTTCTAGAAGTGCATTAGTCATAGTGTATTTGAACTTCAAAAGTACTGTAATTAAGCATTTTACAAATATCCATGGACAAGAGAATTTCCTTCTTAAAAGCTTAGGACTTTGTTAGCATAAGAATCTTTGAGAGTGCCTTGGTGGTGCAGTCTGTTGAGACTTCCCCTCTTGGTTTCTGGTTTCTGGTTTCTTGGTTTCTTGGTTTCTGCTCAGGTTGTGAGGGGTGGTGAGGTCAAGCACCATGTCAGGCTCTATGCTCAGCAGGGAGTCCCCTTGAGACTCTCTCTCTGGCCCTCCCTGCCACCCAGTGGTAGTCAGCCTCCGAGACACCCCACAGAGTTCCTGTGTCCTCATATTCACACCCTTGTATGGGCCCCTCCAACATCATACCAGGATTGTCTATGTGGCCTCTATTAACTTCCAAGGCCATCCCCAAGTCTCTCATTTCCCACATTTCTTTTTCTCTTGTCTCCACTGTCTCCACAGTGTTCTATTGCTGCATAGCAAGTTACCCCAAACTTAGCAACTTAATACAATACACATTTATTACCTCACAGGTTTTAAAGGTCAGGACTCCTGCCATAACTTAGTTGGCTCCTCTGATCTGAGGCTCACAAAGCTGCCTCAGGTCGTCAGCCAGTCTGTATTCCCATCTGAGACTCAACAAGGGAAGAATCCTCGTTGAAGCTTCTTCAGGTAGTTGGCTTAATTTATTTCCTGTGAATTTGTGACTGAAGGCCCTGACTTCTTACTGGCTGTTTTCTGGAGGAGCCTCCAAGTCATAGAGACTGCCTACAACTTCCACCACACAGCTCTGTCCCTAGGTAGTTTACAACATATCACTTTGCTTTTTTAAGGCCACCATAAGAATCTCTATCTCTAGCTTGCTAAAATGTAGTTTTGTATAATGTAATATAATCAAAGGAGAAGCATGCTATCACCTTTGCCATATAACATGACATAATCAAGGGTGTGGCATCTCCTCATCTTTGTAAGAGTCTGTTAGTTAGAAGAAAGTCAGAAGTTCCACATTCACTTAAGGTGAGGGATTATATAAGAGTATGACTCACTGGGAGTCACTTTATGGTATGTCCATCACAAGCATTAAAATTAAATTACTTCTCTTAGAAATAATAACACTCTTTTTGTATTCATCTTTAGTCAGCTTATCTAATACATAATTAAATTTTATGAATTCCGCATTAAATGACATAAGCTGATTTGGGAATAAACACAGCTGGGTCTTGGGAAGTACACAACTCAATTGATATAAGAGGAAGTTTTCAGTATTTGTAGGATTCCATCAGTATGTTTTACAGAAATAATGGACATTGTCTATAAAGCCAATGAGTCCATGTAAATGGAGTAGTTCAGAGAATTTCAGTGAACTGGTTTGTAATTCACTTGAAGTTATGACCCGTGATTTTATGCGCATACATACGCACACACATAGTACACACTGTGCTTTGTATATACCAAGTTCTCAATAAATAAGAATGAGGTAAAGAAAGCTGGTCATGCGTTGCAATAGAAGTACCCATACAAAGGATTTAAAGGAAGTAATTGGAAATACAAAATGATAAAAATTGATATTATACAAGTAAATCATAACATATTGGAGCTAATAGAAGTATTATGTGACATCTAAGCTAGGTCTCTCTTTTTATAAATATGGAAACTTAACCAAAAGAAATAACCAATGACTTGATATTTTGTGTGCCTATTTTACTTATAAATTCACCATAATAAAGGAAGAGAGATGAGCAGAATGCTGGAGATCATGATGAAACACATGCATGATCAGGTTGAAAGTAGAGATCTGTGGAAGGTTAAATGTACTGGAGCTGGGCCAGAAGAATTGGGATTGAGAAAGGGAGAAACCTAAAGGAAAGCTTAGTCCTGATGGAAGACACAGAATTTGCTAAGGCATGAAGTCATGAAAATTTCATAGTTAACTCAGAGAACATAAAGTTCACAATCTTGCTCTAGAGAAAAGGATATTTTGAAAGAGGTTGACATGTATGGTCCAAGTGAAATTTTGAAGGGACTTAGACTCCACACAAAGTGGTAAAAATAATATTTTCACATATATAGTCAGGATTCATAAGAGGTTTGTAGGTAAAAATATGATCATGGGTGTGAAAAATATATTTAAAGATATAGTGAATGAAATGAACTGCAGAAGTATTATATGGCTGAAATATTCTCTAAGCCCAGATATGGCCCTCATCTTGTGTGAACAAAGTAGGAGTGGATGGGAAATCCAACTGGAATAAAACTCAAGGCCCAGGACTCTTAAAGGAACATAATTGTGAATAAAGGCAATAATAGAAATGAGCTAAAAGAAAAGAAAACAAAAAAAACTTTCATTGACATCGTGGGCATGATTTGGACATCAATCAGTCATGGTGACAGGTAATGAGAGTAGTATAACAGGAGATGGGCTTTCAGGAAAAGGTGGTCAGAGCACTGGGTGAGTAACATCCAAAGAACAGTCATGTAGACCCAAGAGAATTTCCGGCTTTAGGAGAATGCTTGCAGGAGAATGAAAAGCTGTCACTTAGAGGTCAGATGAAATGGTGTTTTCAAAAATTTCAAAGAAATTTTCAAATTTCTTTTTCAAAGAAAAGTTAATATTATAGTGTAGTTGAAAAGTAGAAGTAATCTTAAAAATAGTTGAGAGATATAGGACTTTGGGTAATGAAAGAGAAGATCCTGTGTAGCACAGGTTTAGAAGTTGGGGCAGATGGATAAGATTTTTAAAAATAACCATCAGTTTCCAAGCTTGGGACTCCTGGGTGGCTCAGGAGGTTAAAGCCTCTGCCTTCGGCTCAGGTCATGATCCCAGGGTCCTGGGATTGATCCCCGCCTTAGGCTCTCTGCTTAGCGGGGAGCCTGTTTCCTCCTCTCTCTCTTTCTCTGCCTGCCTCTCTGCCTACTTGTGATCTCTCTCTGTCAAATAAATAAATAAAATCTTTAAAAAACAAGTTTCCACGCTCATAATACATTCAAGGTCCTCTTACTATGTACAAACACCATATCAAATAGTTAAATGGCTATAGCAAAAGGTAAATATCCATTACTTGTCTCCTCACCATAAGACATACAGCTTGTTTAAACTTCAACTGGATGACATCATTAAACCAGAGTTAGTTCATCATTGTCATGTTTCTGAAAATGTGATTTCTTATTGAGGAGTCAGCAAAGATACTAACTAAGTTATTTCATGTGGAAACTCTACACACTGTCTCTCATCTTCATAAGCCCACCATATCTGTGTGTAAATCTACACAATACTTGCTCAACAAGGATGGTATGAATTTTTTTCATGAGATATTGAAGCCATCTGATCAGAGGGAGAGCTCAATCCCATTGCCCTCTCCTCTACTTTAACTCTTTCCTGCTCCCAATCCAATCTACCCTTTCTGTATTTTAAGCTTTCCTGCTCACCTTCATCTTTTTTTTTTTTTAGCTATTTCATTATAATTTTATTTTTTATATAAACATATAATGTATTATTAGCCCCAGGGGTATAGGTCTGTGAATACAGGTCTTCACAGCACTCACCATAGTCCATACCTCCTCCACCAATGTCCATAATCCCACCACCCTCTCCCTACCCCACCCCACCCCGGCAACCCTCAGTTTGTTTTGTGAGATTAAGAGTCTCTTATGGTTTGTCTTCCTCCCTTCCTACCTCTCAAACCCCCCACGTTCACCTTCGTCTTTATCTGATGACCTTTTACCACTCCTTTAGGATGATGTTCCATCAATAATGCCATTACTTATTTCATCAGTTTTCTTCCAAGTTGACTTCTCCCTGTCAAGGAACACACTAGTTCGGTTCTCTCCCATTCTAGAAAATTCCATATTTAAACATATTACTTCTTTTGGCTCCAGTTTATCTACTTTAATATTCAGTCATTCTTAAAAGAGCTGTCCACACTTTATCATCAAAAATTTACTTTGGTTTTCATCTAAGTTGTTTCTCTCAGTGAGGTGGTCAGAACCATTATATTTGGAAAAATCTAAGTCTTCTCTTGAGAGTTCTCCATAATGCTTTTAATGATTTTTATCTGCTTTCTGTGGATTATTTTCTGTCCCATTGTCCTATAGTATTTTAAACTTAGAATGGATTAATATTGAATTTTAAAACTTTCCTATGCTTTCCATTTCTCATTGGTTGACCCCTTTATTCTCCAACAGACCTAAACCATAAGGCAACTCACATTTATTTTATACAATTAGACAATTGTTTGCCCATATTATGCCTTGACACAAGTGAATGGGAAACTCCCATGAGAACAAAGGAGAACACTCTGTTAGAATTCTGAGGAAGAGAGAGTGGGATTCTCTAACTATAGTTAAGGTCTTGCCATCTTCCAGTGCACCTCAGCAAATCACATTATAATAGTCTCTTCATTGATTTACTTGAATTAATTCCTCTTAACCTTTGTTGTTGTTTTTGTTTCTTTGTTTACTGCTAGATCTCCAGTCTCTAGACTAGCACCTAGAATATGTTAGGCACCTGAAAAACAACTGTTGAATAATGGAATAAACAACAGATTTCTTTTCCTACACTCTATTTTCCCTCTTAGCTAAATGGAGAGCCTTCAAAACTAAAATGATAACTCTCACTCATTCTGTTATTCAGGTATTCTCACTTTCGAAAGCTCATATTTTGCTACTTCACTTTTACGAAAGACCTATGTCAGAACATAGGTCCCCTAACAGAAAGAAATCTGAAGAGGATTTTCACTTTTACCAGAAAAGGCAAAAGGCAAAAGGCAAAAATACCTTTCAGCCTTTGTTTTGCAGGAAGCAGTTCTAGACATGGTGCACACCTCGAGGAGCACTAGTGGCCCCACCAAGCTTTTTCCCCAGGAATCACACTCAGCATTTCAGGATCAGCTGCCAGAGCTTTGAACTGTGTCTGTGAGCATCTGTGCTTTATCTCAGTTGATTTTTGTGCATCTGTTAGCAAGATGTGTCCTAAGGTGTCAGAAAAACCTAAGAGAGTTTATTTTTAGGGTCTGAGAACCTCAACAACTTTTCCATATAAATTACTATTAATTGCTTCTTCATTTGATGCTCTTTTGGCTTATGACAGTTTTCATAAGAATGCTCTACATCCATCCAATCGGGAAACCTGCAGTTTCACTTTCAGATTCTTCTTTTAATCAGGTTGGTTTGATCCTTAGTCTCTTTATCTTTCTGGTTGTTTTGTCCTTTTCCAGGAGGGTATTTTCGCAAAAATAGGGTCAACTTTCAGCCTCCCTGAAGCTACTTCTCAGCTTATGATATCCCTCGATCCTCACAACCAATGACTGTCTTCTCTTTCATTGAAGAAAGGTAGGCATGGAGGTGCTAAAAGCTGTATAAATAATTAATGGAATGGAGACACTTGGATGCATAATTCAATTGTATTAGACAAATAGATCAGATACGTTAGAGCCACAGCACTGGCAATAGATGGGAGACCTCTTCAGCACTACTAAAATACAGGGCCCAGAGAGGTACTGGTGTTACAAGTCAGATGAATTACTGCGACCAGCCGCGATATAATAACGGTATGAATTATTGAATTGGCATCTTCCTGAGACAGCTTTGGTCACAGCCTTGCTATGTTCTGGAGATGATAGAAGGAGATTTGTGTGATGTAAATTTATAATCAAAGGGTGTTCAGGATGAAAGATGACCTCCAAGGTTATGAACCTGAGCAGGAGACTGCATCATCACATGAAAAAGGCACTGTAAAATATGAAGCATTCTTCAGTTAGTACTTGAAAGCCAAAGAAACTCTACTCCCTTGCAAATTTAACTCTAGGAAAGTTTCAGATAGGCAGAGATAGAATGTAAGATACCAAGATAATCATGCTTTCAGTGGCTGAAGTGAGAAAAGTAAATCTGGGCAATATCAGCTTACACATATTTCCTGAGATTATGCCTAAGAAAGAATTAGCAACTAATTAAAACATTCGGACTCTGAACAGCACAGAAACCTACAGCTGTGCGCACACACACACACACACACACTCCACTTCCCTGGCAATTGGATAATTAGCGTCCCATATAGAGTTAGAATATTTTGTTAATATCCAGGTTGTTTCATCATAGCTAGATCAATTGGATGTTTTTATTTTAGAAAGTCATCTGAAAAATACACTTCTGACCCTGCCGACCTCTTCTTCTGAGCTTAGCTAGCTGTGCAAGAGGAACCCAGACACACCGGGGGTACATGCCTTTGCCATCACTGCTTGACATGCTGAGTGATGGAGATGGATCTGGGAGACAGAAGCTCCTTGCTGAAAACAAAGTAGCCTTTAAAAAGGGCTGTTAAACTGCTGTCTCGTGTTTGATTATTCTGTCCTCAGTAAAGTCCTTTATTTTTTACTACTAAATGGTCATTTTTATGGATGACATTATTTTAGTCCAATGACTGTTTCAAGAAACAATAGGTCAAAAGCAGCAAAGTATAGACCAGAGAGAGAATTGTGGAGAAAATTACCCCAAATAATAGACCATAGCCAGTTCAGCCCACGAGAGCATCCTCCAGCAAATTGTGTCAGATATTGAGGGAAAATTTAGGGAAAATCTCTTATAGACATGGCTTTAATTTAATGTAATGAAATAGTAATGCATAGATTTATACCATGCAATAAGACGTTTTTATGTCTATACATAATTTCAAATTACATATGAAAAATACAGTAACTCAAATTAATGCATTTCTAACATATGATCAATTGCATTGCATTTCCTGGCTGTTAAAATTGTGTTTTATAGCATCAATAACAAATGTAATAAAATGTATTTCCTTATTAGGTCCCTCATCTTTTTTTTTAAGAAAGGCAATAACCTAAAATTGTTATCTTCAAAGTTACTTTTTTTTTAAAAAAATGACTTAATTGTTCTTATATTGTGTAATAAAGAGAACAGACGGTATTGACAAAATTTAATTCAAAAAAAAACCCCCACACAATTTTGTTCTTTTATTTTCTTCCAAGACAACAAAGATACATCAAAGGCAACTGAAAAATAGTCCTGGAGAAGGGAATTATTATTACTTATAGAGTGTCAGAATCAATAAAATAGTACCTCTTGGTTTATTGACTTGAAGATATTTAAATCACTGCTCTTTTATTTTTAAATAATTAATTATTTTCAGAATTTTATTTACTTAAATAGAAATTGTTTAAAACTTATGCTGAAAAGAGCGAGTATCTAGCTTCTCCTGTATTCTGTCACTTCCAGTGTAGATAAGGTGTCCTTTCTGTTACTCTCAAGGAGGCCACCAGCTGTCCTTTCATTCTCCCCCTTTGCTATTCTCCAAGCTAGTAACAAAGTACACTTTCTTATTCAAGAAAAGGGGAGACAATTCAATAAAATAACTCACAAACCAGGCTACAGATTTCTCGCTCCTAAGCAACTGGGGAATTGATTTTGATTTAGATTGAGAGTCACACTAATTTTTTAAATTTTATTTTTGAGACACCAAATGTTTATTCCGTGCAACCCATGACTTGCTTTGTCATGTCATTTACTGGAATACACGACTGTGACTGTTAGGAAGTAAGTAAGCATCCACAAAAGCTTCTTTGTGCAAAAAATCCAGGACAAAAACAAATATGGCGTGAGACACGGGATTAAGTATTAAATACTATAGTTCTCTAAGCTTTAATTTTACGCATTTTTAAAAAGAAAATAAACCTGTCATGAAGGTCTACCATGATTGACTTGAAATCACCTTCCCTGGCTTATACATGCATGGGATTGCCGTCATCATAGTATCAGGGAGCTTGTGCCCTGCACCCACCACAGGCAATATCCAGTACTACATGCTGAAATCATGTGGGGTATCAAATTCAGTTATGGAGGAAAAAAATCTTACACATGAAAAGACTTATAACAATGCATGGTAATAGACACTAAGTCATAATGAAGACCCAAGATAGAATTCATAGTACGAAATTTGTTTTAAACTCCATTTTTGGAGTGTTTTAAACTCCACTGAAGAGCAATTTTCTTTTACTCTTATTTTTTGTTCCCAAATATAGATTCGTGTTTGGAGTATTTCCTTTTATGGGTGCATCGTTTTGAATTGCCAAGTTGTATGAACACACGTTTTCTCCGTGCACTTACTAAAGGTGGCTAACGTGCCCACCTCCTAGGAGCAAACATTTTCTAGATTCATTGGTTTCTCAGAAACCCATGGATGAGCCTGGCAATTGACATCTTTAAATTACTGATGACCTGTAGTATTAATCCTTTCACCTTGCTAAGGCATGCCTGCTCGGCCATGGTAATCAGGCTTTTTTTGCTCATCATAATCCCATTAACAAATTGAAAGATAGAACAAGAATTTTTTTACCAATCCCTCTGACAGGAAGCAGTGCAAAGGGGTTATAATTATGGATTATGTCTTTTATTATACATTGGAGCAAGCACACATTAGCCTAATTAAAAACACAGTGTGAATATTCAACTGCATCGAGCTGCAAATGTTTAAGGCTGTCTGTAACAGCTGAAAATATATTTTGGTCTCATAGCAAACCTTGTCAAGTTGTGTGGAAAACTGAGTTCAAGAACGGAGGATTGCACATTTTTGTGTTGGCAGATTTCCTGAGACCTTACCATGTAAAACACTTGCTAATCTGGGTGTCAGAGAGAGAAAAACACACCTGAATGAACCACAGGATTAGAAAGTGACACTATGCTGAGGTTTACTCATGTAAAGTTAGATATTCAGCTTCACAGTTTTCTGCATGACTATTAATCTCACAATAGGGTTTTGGACTACCATTAGAAGAATCCATGAGTGAGTAGAAGTCTGTCCTGGACCTGGGCAGAAAATACTGATTCAACACTTACGAAGCTACCTTTTTGTCAACTTCAGAGACATTGGCTTGGAATCATAGAATTGTAGGTCTAGATTAGCATATATAGGCAATACAATCCAACTTTTTGAAATTAGGAGATCTGGCAGGGGAAATGACCTGTGCCACAAACATTTGGTCAAGTTGCTCTTGACTTAATTAATGACTTAATTTTGGTGTACAGGTATATATATGTCTATCACATATGGATACTCACATCTGGACCAAAACTAAACCTAAGATCACTGAGCATGGTCAGTAGAAATACCCTTTTGAACATGATACATGACAAGGAGAGCTCTATGGGTATGATACATCTACCTGTATTGGCAACAAGGTAACTAGACCTACTTCATGGCATTGAAACAGAGTTGGATCTTCCCTAAACATGCTTCCTAAACATATTTCTAACTTCATTCCAGCTCTACATCTCTGTTCTGAGCTGCCATCATCTTTCATCTAGATAAGTTCAACAGCCTCCTCACGGATCACCTGTTTTCATAAGTGTCTACCTTTAGCTCATTCTCTACAAAGCTGTCATAAAATATTCCTGAAATACAAATCTCATTAACTCTTCTTCCCATTGCCTCTGAATCACACCAAAATGGATACTACGCCCTTTACCATTGCTCGCAAAGTCAGGTTAGCTCTGCTGATCTCCTTTTTGCTCCTTTTTGCCCCTTTTTGCTCCGCTTTGCTCCAACTGCCCTGGTTGTCTTCATTTTCCACTTAAGTACTAGGTTATTTGTTGTCTCAGCAACTTTGAATCAATATTTTTTTCTTCCTGGAAAACTTTTCCTTTCCTTCTGGAATAATCCACATTTCTCTGTATGTTGTAAGCTTTAGCTTAAATATTTCATCAAGGAGTTCCTGTTTCCATCTCACAACTGTACTCCACCCTCGAGGCAAGGCATCATGTCTTCTGCTTTCTGGAGGTTCTTATGATCATAATTTATACAGTTTTCTGCATGACTGTTAATTGAATATTCATCTCTCCTGCTAGATTAAAAGTTCCATGAGGTCCCAGATCTGGTCTTTTCTCTTTCTTTTTTCATCATCCTGTTACCAGCATAGAGCATAGTGCCTCCACATAGCACAGAGGGTAATAACAAGTAGTGTGGAATGAGTGAATGAATGGGCACTAGGTGGCATTTTGTGCCAACCACACACATTGGGTAGAAATTCAATTAAATCACATTTCTAAGACGGCAGGGTGCTTGCACGTCCTGTTCCATCTACTTGGAATTACCTTACCTTCTTTCCCCTTCCTTCCCCTTCTTAGCCTTCAGAACCTAGTACAAACATTACTTCGTGATGATTCACACCCACAGACTAGTTCTCTCCGTTGAATTCAAGTGGCATTTTTCCTTTTCCATTTAGAGCATTTTAAAAATAATTATTTTACATTTAATTGTGCAAAAGTTGGATCATTCTCTTGCCTGCACTTAAGTTTACCTATATGGAGATTCTCAGGGCAGTGACTACTACACTGTAGGCTCTAAGAAAATGTTTGTGAAATGGACAAAAAGAGGCATGTTCGGGAAGTTTCTTTTTGATACCAAGATGTCCACTATGAGAAGAGCTGTTACTCCTATAAGAATGGTCATGTATGTGCATGTTTAAGTTTAACATTAGGTGAAGCAGTCCATATCTCAGGCAGAGAGTTCACTGTTTTACTGAATAAAGATTCTTTGATGTACATATTTAAAAGCAAACCTGTATTTCTTATGTTGACTCAAGGTCTATTTACTGGCCCAGGCTCCCTGTGGAAAGGGTCACTTCCCTTTGTTCAGTCAGAACCCTCACATTCAGTTATTCACTAACTTACCCCAATTGTCACTCGGATTCGGGGGAGGATATAGTTCACCAGCAAGTATATCCCACAAACGTTCTGATAGCCTCTGTAAGGCCAATAGACAGAAAGGAGGCTGCCACCAGGTCATATTAATGACTTCATTTACACATGGCCTAAACAAGAAAACTAAGAAAAGCCATCTGGCGTAGATGCTGAGAAAATGCCTCAGGAGATTGTAATAAACCCTCCCTCAGTATTCTTTTCTCCAAGCTGAATGACCCAATTCTTCCAGGATTTCTTAATAGAGTTTATTCTAGGGTACTACATTTCCTGGCCACACTGTGCTGAATTGTAGGAATAAGTAGTTCCTTCTAAGCCATGTAATTTTTACCTCTTATCAAAAAGGAAGGTACCTAAACACACAAAATCATGAACTATCAGAGCCTTAATGATATGTAGAGAACATGTAAGTGCTTCTTCCCTTTAATAATGAGGAAACCAAGGCCTAGAAGGACTGTCTGACTTAGACGAGGTCTCCCCAGTAGGTATAATGATTGCCTCCCAGGTACTCATGCGTTTGAGTATAACATCTTAGAAATGTGTTTCTATGAAGAAAAGATTTTTTTTTTTTTTGGAGTTTTTTCACCATTTTTATTTATTTTTTATTTTTTTAATTAAATTTATTTATTTTCAGCATAACAGTATTCATTGTTTTTTCACCACACCCAGTGCTCCATGCAATTCGTGCCCTCTATAATACCCACCACCTGGTACCCCAACCTCCCACTCCCCGCCACTTCAAACCCCTCAGATTGTTTTTCAGAGTCCATAGTCTCTCATGATTCACTTCCCCTTCCAAATTCCCCCAACTCCCTTCTCCTCTCTAACTCCCCATGTCCTCCATGCTATTTGTTATGCTCCACAAATAAGTGAAACCATATAATAATTGACTCTCTCTGTTTGACTTATTTCACTTAGCATTATCTCTTCCAGTCCCGTCCATGTTGCTACAAAAGTTGGGTATTCATCCTTTCTGATGGAGGCATAATACTCCAAAGTGTATATGGACCACATCTTCCTTATCCATTCGTCCGTTGAAGGGCATCTTGGTTCTTTCCATAGTTTGGCAACCATGGCCATTGCTGCTATAAACATTGGGGTACAGATGGCCCTTCTTTTCACTACATCTGTATCTTTGGGGTAAATACCCAGGAGTGCAATTGCAGGGTCATAGGGAAGTTCTATTTTTAATTTCTTGAGGAATCTCCACACTGTTCTCCAAAGAGGCTGCACCAATCTGCATTCCCACCAACAGTGTAAGAGGGTTCCCCTTTCTCCACATCCGCTCCAACACATGTTGTTTCCTGTCTTGTTAATTTTGGCCATTCTAACTGGTGTAAGGTGATATCTCAATGCGGTTTTAATTTGAATCTCCCTGATGGCTAGTGATGATGAACATTTTTTCATGTGTCTGATAGCCATTTGTATATCTTCATTGGAGAAGTCTCTGTTCATATCTTCTGCCCATTTTTTGATATGATTGCCTGTTTTGTGTGTGTTGAGTTTGAGAAGTTCATTATAGATCCTGGATATCAACCTTTTGTCTGTACTGTCATTTGCAAATATCTTCTCCCATTCTGTGGGTTGTCTCTTTGATTTTTGACTGTTTCCTTTACTGTGCAGAAGCTTTTGATTTTGATGAAAAGATGTTTTTGAAATCCACCAGGATCTCTGGTTTCCTGACTGTCATTGACTTGGCAATAGTATTTTAAATGCTATCTGTGTCATTCCTTAATGACCAATTGTCTAAACAGTTATTTAAACTGGTGGTGTCAAAATCTGTGATTCTGTTAGATAGTAATTACTCTTATCTTTTCTTATATATATATGCTGATAAGCCCTGGCTATCGGTAAAAAATACATATTGCAAAATGCAGAGATATAGTTTTTAAATAAAGAGGCTCATGATTTTCAGGTTTGAATATTTTAATACTCAGTAAGTAACCCATTATGATATAAGTATATATCAACTACTGTCATCATTGTTTTGATGCAACCATTATTTATGACCTTTTTATCATTCTAAATGGTATTTCAAAATGGGGTTTAAGAAATTTAGGTTGCTTCAAGACTGATGGCTTTTCATGTGACACTGAAGTTAGTCCTTCATGAGAATGAGAATGGGTGTGGAGATACTTTTTAATTATCTTTAATAATTATTATTTCTAAAGGAAATCACAGAACATCTAGGATACAACAAAACATGTAGAATTTCATGCAAATTGAAACCACAGTAAGATACCACTATGCAGAAGTTAAATGTATGTATTGCTACATACAGAAATTAAAATGGCAGAAGATAAAAACACTGTGTGTACAAAATGAGGGTGAATATGTGGAGGGACTGGAACTCTTACACACTACTGAAAGGAGTTTAAATAATTCAATCCCTTTGGGAATGACTTCAGCAGTTTCTTAAAAAGTTAAACATACACCTGTCAGAAGAGCCAGTCATTTCACTCCTGGTATTTTTCAAAGAAGAATGGAAGTTTATGTCTGCAAAAATGGATTCATGGGTGCTCATAGCATCTTTATTTGTGATAGCCTCATATTAGAAACAACATAAATGTCCCCCAACAAATGAATGGATAAACAAACTGTAATATATTAGTACAATGGAGTATTATTCAGCAACAAAAAGGAATGAACAACTGATACATGCAGCAACATGGGTGAATGTCAAAATGATTGCACTGAGTGAGAACTGGACACACAAAGAAAGTATAGAAAGTTTATCCTGTGTGATTCGGTTCATATAGAATTCTAGGAACTATAAACTAACGTACAGTGGAAGAAAGTATATCAGTGGTTTCCTGGGGAGGGAGGGGAGGGTATGGGGTGGGGCAGAAAGGATGGGATACAATGGGTTATAGAGGCCTAAGGAAACTTTTGGGAGTGATAGAGAGGTCTATTATTTTTATTGTGGTAATTGTTCACAAAATATCCACTTATATTAAAATATCTAATTCCTGCCAATTGTTCCTCAATAAAGCTGTTAAAATAAACTAAATAATTTTGTAAAGCTGTAATTATTATTGAACAAAAAATATGAATTAATCAGCTCAACATGTTAGAAAATAAGGCATTAATTTAGTGCTATAAAAGTAATTGAAAGAAAAAAGTACGAGAGCTGAAATGAAAGAAATATAAATTTTTGAAAATCGAAGTTGATAAATAAACCAGAAGGAGATTCTTTGTATTAAGAAAAAATGTTTCCAATGTGCATAACAAAGAAAATGTTAAAATGTAGCAATACACACATTTAAGAATTAACAAAAAGGAGGAAGGCTTAGTCTTAATAAATGAGTCATAAGAGAGAAATTTGTCAAACCTGTAAAAATAATGTTGGAAATGTAAATCACTAGAATAATATTCTAGGAAAATTAAAAATAGCAAAGTTGACTCCAAAAATGATTTTTAAAATGAAAAAACAAAATTCAACCATGGGGGGAAAATAATTTAATAAAGAGTAATTTTTTTTTTTTAAATTAGGGTTAGTTTGTTTTACGGATGATTTTTTTCAAAACTTTACATGCATTTCCTATGAAATTTTTACTTTTTATAAATATATGGCAAAACCGTTATAATTTAAAAAATTTAAGATTGGCCAGGAGCAAATAACACATCAGTGGAAACAAATACTGAAGGACCTTCTATGGACAGAGACAAAGAAAGTAAGTCAGTTGCAAAAGGAGAAAGTTATATGGACAAAATATAATTAAAATATTAAATAAATATTTCCACTCTTTGAGGAAACTATATACTATTATTTTGTATTCACTGAATTAATAAGTAATAAAAAGATTTACCAAGTTTTGTGCTGTGTGTGACAATCCAGGGAGGGACACCACCTACATTCTTGCTTTCTTCTACTCTTCATAGGACAGTGAATGGTACATTGCTAGAGGAATATTTGGCAAAATAAATATGTTAAAATCTATGGATATCTCTGAATCTTAAATTTCTCTATTAAGACTTAATCTTTAAAATATTGTTAAGAATGAATAGATTTGGGGAATCTGGGTGGCTCACTGTGTTAAGCCTCTGCATTCAGCTCAGGTCATGATCTCAGGGTCCTGGGATCGAGTTCCGAATTGGGGTCTCTGCTTGGCAGGGAGCCTGCTTCTCCTCCTCCTCTCTCTCTGCCTACTTGTAATTTCTTTCTGTCAGATAAATAAATAAAATCTTAAAAAAAAAAAAAGAAGGAATAGATATGAGTGCACACGTTTGTTCATGGCGTCATAGTGTATATTTGCAAAAGTTTACCAAAAGACCAAATACATTCTAATGGGCACTGGTTATAAATTATAGGTATCCATAAACATTGGTATGTTAGGTCATTAAATCATGATACAGATATGTATTTTATTGGCATGGAATGATATCTTTCAATATTAGTGAGTGAAGGTGCCTGGGTGGCTCAGTCAGTTGAGTGTCTGCCTTCGGCTCAAGTCATAATCTTTGATCTTGGGGTTCTGGGATCAAGCCCTGAGTCAGGCTCCCTGCTCAGTGGGGAGTCTGTTTCTCCCTTTCTCTCTCTGCCCCTAACCCTGCTCACATATGCTCTCTCTCTCAAACAAATAAACAAAAATATTTATATAAAAACACTTTAGTGAGTGAGAAAGGGTATATTTATTTTTAAATATTTTTAATTATTATTTGATTATGTATACACACATACATTCACACACCTACAGATTTTTTTAAATTTCTAATATGCTTTAGAGCAATAGGAGGACGGTTATAAAATATTTTCAAAGAAAAGCTAACAGCATTATAATAATTGATAAGATTCAGGCAATATTTCTCAAATGTGCTTTTTATACTTTTTAGTCTTTTAAAAAATAATGACTTAAAATACTTTGTATTATCATGGGAAAACTGTTTTATTTGGGGAACCATTAAATGAAATATTTGAGGTACCTCTTACTCTCTGGGTTCTGCCCACAAGGGTAAATGATTCTGATTTGATTTTGTGCATCTTGTTAACCTATCCAAGGAATTAGCAAGTGGGTACTGAGGAAAGGGAGCTGCTGGGTGTGGAGATGTTTCACAGGGTGGGGGTTTGGTGGAGATTGTTACTTGCTGAAAGGTGCTGATGCTACACTGCAGAATTCTCCAAATGCATTTGTGAGAAAATGAGAAAAAAAGAAATTCGGGTTTTGTTTTATTTTTTAAATTTCTCTCAAAACCTTGAATTTATCTAGGTCTGTGAGTATAAGGTGTTTGCAGAAAGTAAAGTTTTCAAGCCACTATTTATTGTAACTTATTTCTCCTTCTTTTGAAATCCAGCGAACCTTAGAGTATGGGGATTGGTAGAAACATGTAAGAAGTCAGAGTGACATGTGGAAAAGAGTCTACATGGAGGTCCATTAGGAAAGCCTTTGAAAGCTGCTAGCAGATTCTGATCCCATGTTAAAAGGTTGCCTTTCTGTTAACCGGTAATCCCACATTCTAAACCCAAGCCCTAAGTTGAAATCAGAGAGTCATTGATTATGATTGTGAATATGAATATGATTATGTGCTTCCCTTATAGAAACAGCCATGCAAGTGAGCATGTTATTTGGGTTCAGTTCTCCGTGAAATTCTGCTTGAACTATGGACATAATTGCCTAACTGGTATGCCTGCCCCTTGTTTTGGCCTGTCCACATCAGTGGAGCCAGTGTGACCTTTCCAAAATGCAGCTCTTACCCAACCAATCTCCTCCCCTAAAATATTTCAATGACTCCCCATTCCAACAGCATGAAATCTAAACCCCCTAGGATGACACACAAATTTCTTTGTAATCAGTCCTCTGCTTGTCTCTCTAGGCTCATCTCAGTCCCCTGACACTTCATCTCTTCATCCTGAATGATTTGTTATTCTTGGCATGTGCCAAGGCCTTGTCACCTTGAGGCTCTTCACACATCAACCCCCCCCCCATTAGCTATCCCCATGCTCCCTTTATTACCTGGTTAACTTCAATTCATCCTTTAGGATTCAGCCCAGATGTCACCTCTCTTCAGAAGATGTTTGTCTGACCTCAGGTGTCAGAGCTTGATAGCCCTCCACCTCTCCTATAATACCCCTGTGTATCTCTATTTTAGGATTTATCTATATAACAGTTTACCTGTTGCCCCACGTGCACAGTCAACTCACTGAGGTTAGGAATTGCATCTTACTCATCACTGTATCCTAAGCAGATTGTCACCCTATGTCCAGTATATGTTACCCAAAATATCTGTTGAGTTCCAAACTGAATGAATGAATGACTGAATGAGTAGTGAAGAGATTACTGTATGAACAAAATCATTGAAGTGTGCATGCCATCATGACTATGAAATGACAACGGAAGGGAATAGTAAGTGACAAGAAAAGTAACAGATTGTGAGACCAAACTTTCTCAAAATTACGTTTTATGTAGTGTTCAATCCACACAAACTAATAGTCATATATTGCTTATATGAATACATAGGTGCATTTTGTATATACATATATAAACATATACATGCATATATATACACATACATTTCCCATATTCTTCATGTGGGACACTGGACTGAGTTCCCATCAGTATGTTGACTCAATATACCAAGCAAACCTGTAGCTTATAAAGCAATCCATATTGTTCATTACATGTTCTCCTATGTTTAAGTCAATGCAAGATTCTTGAGGTTAGAATCGGTTATTACTCTACGTAGTACCAAGCATAGTTACATTTATTTCAGGAAATGGGCCTTATCTCATGGGTAAAGGAGTAATTCTTTTTCAAACAGCAGAAGGGTGGCTACCAGGAATGCAGAGCAGGTCCAAAGCACAGAACCTGGTACACCATGAATTTAGGAAAGTTTTTCAAAAGAAGCTTAATGCACAGGAGCTGACGTTTTATTAATAATTCCTTTCTTGAGAGACTCATGCGGCTTGGGCTGTTTTCCGCTCTTTCAAGTCTTCTCTTCTGCTGATGTAGCAAGAAGCAGCAAATTCAAAGTAAAGCTAAAAGAAACCTGGAAGCTCAGCCTCTGGGCATTCATTTTCAGTATTTATGAGTGCCTGTAAATGGCTAGTGAGCTGGTGGTAGCACCATTGATTCTATTTTTAACAGTTGACTTCCTCACAATCAATGGGATTGACCAAACCAACTGTCAAGTCAGCAGCAACCAGGCGATGGCCACACGGCGGCCCGTTAATGTGGCATGTGGTTCCAGGTGCGTGTACACCTCGAATAAAGTCTTGAGCCAGGGAACACATCCCCTGGAACCAGCATGTCCAACCCCTTTCCTCAGTGCCAGCAGAACCCATTACCATAGAAACTTGATGGGGAAAGACCCAGAAGTAAATTATGCAGCTCTTTAGCACCCTCTGGTGTCCAGTCTTCCAAAAACCCAAAATTCTCCTGGGTTTTTAAAAATTTGACAATGGACATTCCTCCCCAAAACTATGTACTTCCTTGTGATGTTCAGCAATCCGGAGTGAGAAATTCTTTTATCTCCTGACATCACCATTCTTGTTGGCTAAAGAATACCCCTAATGGAAAAAACGTCCCCTCTAACTATCATCTAATTAAGGGGAACCAAGAGCACCTAGGCAGTGTGTTTTTGGAATAGGTAATATGAAAACTACCTGCTTTAAAATCTGAAATTTATTTTGGGTTATACGAAGTAAGTATTCCAAATAATAATTTCTTTGTGTAGAAGTCATTCCAAATAATAATTTCTTTGTGTAGAAGTCATTAACTATTTGAATTGTTACAATAAGAGGAAGGAAGATGCAGATAAGAAGGTACTAACCAAAATAACAGTAATTTTCCTCTTAGGACTTCTTCTCCCATCTTTATCCATGAGTAAATGTCATAAAGAAGAAATACTTTGGGGTGGGCATCAAAGCTGGGCCCTAGGGTTGACTCCTCTTTCAGGTTGAAATGTGACTTGGGACAAGTCACAGTCTCTCTGAACCACAGCATTCTCAAATATAAAATAAGAATATAAGTACAGGACATTTTTTTCATCTTGAGAAGGAAATATGGAAATCTAAGATCCTATAAGGCTGTCAGGGCTTGGGTGTCTGCACTACCTGGAGATGGCTGATGGATGCCTAGATTTCATTATCTACTCGTGCGTAAGTTTGAATCTTTTCATAATAAAAAAGTTAAACGACTTGCAGTTGGAATCAATTTTCCATGTTCTCCTGAATATCAAGTTAATGAGACTCTGTGCCAATCCTGAAAACATAGGAAGAATGGTTGATTCTCATTTTAGACTCTCTCGTGATTATATATTTTAAAATAAGCATTGGTGGTTCAATAAAATCTCCCCTTTTTTAGAGTGGCCTTAAGCAATGTATGAGAAGAAGTGAATTAGAAAGAAGGATTTCTGCAGGAAAGTGCCAAGTGCTCTTCATGTGTTTTTATCATAACCGTGCTCACTTATTAAGATCCTACTAGGTACCAAGAGTTTTAGATACCTCATTTTATTTAATCCTCCTAACATTCTTGCAAGGTAGATTTTATTATTCTCATTTTGTAGAAAAGGAAACTAAGCCTCAGAGATGCAAAGCAATTTGTCCCAGTTATCACACAACCTGTAGAGCTAATATTCAAACTGAGTTTCTTTTTTTTTTTTTTTCCTGAGGCCAAGCCAGGTTTTTGTTTTGTTTTGTTTTGTTTTGTTTTGTTTTGTTGGGTTTTGTTTTTTGTGGGTTTTTTGTTTGTTTTTTGTGTTTTGTGTTTTTGTGGGGTTTTTTGTTTGTTTTGTTTTTTTGTTTTATTCTGATAGAAGTAGCCTCTCTTCATTTACAGAGCCAAGTGGGGAAGGGAAAGAATTCCTGAGCCCATTTTCTGGCAGAGCTTTCCAAAACATCTTTTCCTAATAGTGGATGGTTTTAACAGGTCCCAGAGGCAGGCAATCCAATGGTCCTGTTTTGTCCCCTTGGCAGTGAGGGGCCTCCAGGCTAAGGGGTCCTCCCTATTCAGCAAGGCATAGTGTACAGAGAAGCAACTCCACTCATTGACCTTTCCTCAGATTTTAACTGAACGTCTACTGCATGCCAGGTACTTCCAGGGTGGTAAATGAAACTAGAGTTGTTTCTTTAAAATTCTTCACATATCAGAAGAAACAGCACAGGTGACTCTAAGGAAATAAGGAAGGCCTTGCTAATCTCCACCCCCAACCCCCCACCATAGAAAGATTTACCACATTATGGCATCCAGAGGGTATCAGGAGAGCCACAGGAATTTGTGCTCCCATCCATCTGCCCCTTCTCCCCTACAGCCAAGTTAGGTCTTTGGTCCCAGACTGCCAGCAAGTGAGCTCTAATTAGGGGAAGAAAAGAGTTGGAAGGTACATCTTATAGAGAATTAGGGAAATCCTGTGACCCAAGTGCATATAATTACTGTTCAGTTATAATGATGCATTACCGAGAAGGTTAAACACCGGCTTGGGTTTCAGTTTGTCTCTGTTTTACCTGCTGTACCAGCACACCTCACTCTAACTCACCTGAGAAGCCTGAATAGCAGGACTGATGGTCTCAGACCCAAGAGGGCTTACTCCATGTATCATCTCCGTGGTTTTGCTTGGGGAAGATAAAGTTAAACAGATACCTGTTACTTAAGATTTCATTTTCCTTCAATGTACATTTCCGTTTCTGGCTGTTGAAAAGATTCATCCCGACATCCCAGAAAAGAGGAAGTCAAAGGTGTTCTCCACAGTCTCCTGGAGCCAGTGCTGCTAACGTGTCTTACTGGTCATTTGGAAAAGAAGCTACTTTGTTGTCAAGAGTGCTGATAACCACAGGAGGAAGTAGACCCTGGAAAGGGAGAGCTACTTTCCGTAGGCCATAGGTTAGAAATTCTTGGCACTGTGGGTCGTTAGCATTTCCAGAGTTAGAAATTCTCTCATGACTTACAGACCTAGAACTCGGAAATGAGAGTAGAAAGAAGAAAACAGACAATGGAAAAAAGAGAAATGGACACTCTAACAAGAAAAACACACATAGGAAATTGAGAATGGGAGGCAAAAATGCAGGTGCACAGACATTTCCTGCAAAGCTCTGGTGTTACGGAGAATTCAGGCTTTTCAAAAAGCAAATGGTGTTATCATATTTAAAATTTCTTTCTTTCCATTTTTTCTTAGCTTATACTGTCCCTCCTTCTCCCTTCTAGTTCTTTATTTCAGGATCACTGGATTCTACTGTGTTTGAGGTGGGGGGAAAGGAACTATAAACCTAAATTATAGCCAATCAGATTGTACTCACAGCTCAACTACTAGACAAATTGCAGCTCATGAAATTTGCTATGGGTCAGGAGACTGAGTAATTTTATTTTAATCAGTCTTATTTGAAGCTGGAATGCCATTGCAGCAAATCCTCTGAACAGGATTTCAGAGGGGATATAGACTGGTCTTTTTTCCCTCTCATCCCCCTTTTTTTTTTCTTTCTTCTTAGTAAACTGTTTCAGGTCTCTAGGAGATTATGAGAAATAAAAGTTGAAGATAGTCAAATTTTATTCCAGTTTTGAATGAAAGCGTGTCTGGAACTTACATTGGCTCCAGACTTTCTTATAATGCAGGATTAAGCTGTCCAAATCCTGTCCCCAGCATTCATTTACATGGAGATGTCCCAGGCGGACCTCAGGTCCGGCCCCAAGAACCACAAACGCTGTGCTGATCTGTGCGCCTCACTGGCAGTTTGGATTTCTGGGACATTATTCCATGTCACAGGAGGCGTCGCAGGCTGCTGTAAAGTCGGAGGGGCCGATATCGCTACAACACAGCTGCCTCCTCGGCAAGGGGGAGCAAATAAGACCTTTTCAGAGTCACCGGAGTATGGGATAGAGACAGCATTAGTACTTCTCAGCAATCCCTGGGATTTGTAATGCCATCTTTGCCGCAGCTTAGATCATGGAGTCAGACCTCCAGAGAGGGGTAGGCAAACAAAGCCCATGTTAAGTCAAGAGTCAGGGTAAGGATATCGCCCACTCTTCTTTGAGTCTTTGCAACCCAGTTTGTAGAAGCATCCATATGATGACGACATGTGTGAACAGATGGGCTACTTTCCAAGGTAGAGAATTTAGCAAGAGTCTAACCTGCTGCCAGACATCAGTTTGCCCTGTGAAGTCCTATGAAAGCTAGTTTTGAAGACCTGGTACCTTTAACTGTCCATGACATCCCATATGCATAAAGATACTTCTGTGTGAGTCACTAAAGGTCTGGTTCAATCTATGCCATTCCTCTTCTTGGTAATGTTCTTTATCATCTCCATTTCACATCGCTTCACTTTCCATTTTAGGTCAAAGGAATTGATAACACTGGCCCCGTAATCCATGATAACATGGTAACTCTGGCAAAATAGCAGAAAAAGAAACACCCAAAATACCAGTTTGATGTTTTAGGAAGCTTATCCACATCCTCATGTATTAACTTAATAGACGATTACGAGCCTTCTTTTCTGGGCAAACACAAAGAATAGAAAAATGAGAAGACGTTGTGAATGGCCACAAGTAGCTGAGGCCTTCGGGGGGCCCAGTGTCTGAGATGGTGGGGGACAGACAAGGAGTAACTGTGGCCTTCTGCTGAGATAGAAAGTGGCAAGGGATTTAGCTGGAGAGAGTCCATTCTACCATGAGATAGACAGTGTAAGTAAGATCAATCCTTCAATAATACCATCAGCTGGGGGCGCCTGGGTGGCTCAGTGGGTTAAAGCCCCTGCCTTCAGCTCAGGTCATGATCCCAGCGTCCTAGGATCAAGTCCCGCATCGGGCTCTCTCCTCGGCAGGGAGCCTGCTTCCTCCTCTCTCTCTGCCTGTCTCTCTGCCTACTTGTGTTCTCTATCTGTCAAATAAATAAATAAAAATCTTTTAAAAAAAATAATAATAATACCATCAGCTAACACTTAGTACAGATTCTGTGCCAGAAACTGTGTTAAGTACCTTACATGGGTTACACATTTAGTTCTCACAGCAACTAAAAAAATTGTGAAGTTGTTACTAATTTGTCATTCCCTTCTTACCCAAAAGAAATTGAGTCACAGGTGTCAGAGAGACTGATAAGAGAGTAAAGCAGAGCACTGGCCCCCAAAGTAACTTGGGTAGGACCCAACAAAGTACACACTACCCAGTTAGCAGAACTGGGAGTCAGAGTTACTCCTTGTCCTGAAAACAAGTAGAATTCTTGTTTTTAAAATGACAACACCTTCGGGCGCCTGGGTGACTCAGTGGGTTAAGCCTCTGCCTTGGGCTCAGGTCATGATCTCAGGGTCCTGGGATGGAGCCTCACATCAGACTCTCTGCTCAGCAGGGAGCCTGCTTCCCCTTCTCTCCCTGCCTGCCTTTCTGCCTACTTGTGATCTCTTTCTCTCTTTCAAATAAATAAATAAATTCTTTTAAAAAAATGACAGCACCCCAATAAAACTACTTTTGTAAGAAGTGATACTTGAGCTAAGTCAAGACTTGTGCTGGATAAAGTCCCTTACTTCATCTACCGACTCCTTCCTGTGATCAAGATGAAAGCAGAAGCCTAGAAAACACCAAGTCAGTGTTGCTCATGGCCTGGTTTGCCAACCACTTGTTTCAGGGAACCTGAGGTGTAAGTACAGCTGCCTTGGCCTCAACTGAATTAGAATTACTGATGAGTCATTCAGGAAACTTCAGGTTATAATAACTCTTCCAGAAGTTTCTTATGAACACTAAAGTTTGAGAACCATTAACCTCAACCTCAGGTGCGGTGTCTGCAACGGCTGGAGGCAAGGAGGATCTGGCCCGGGGGGTTAGCAGGTGGGCTGGAGGGATAATGCACTGGGCGATAGCACAACGATTTTCAAACCTGTTCTTCAAAGTAATTCAAATTTAATTATTATTTACTATTTTTGTCTTTTGGGGTTCAGGTTTTTTTTTAAAATAGTTTAAAAGCAAATAATTTTTTTAATAAAAAGAAAATGATACTGGCTTTGACATTTAGCCTTGAGTACCTTTTTTTTTAAGATTTATTTATTTATTTATTTATTTGACAGAGAGAGAGAGAGCAAGGGAGGGAACATAAGCAGGGGGAGTAGGAGAGGGAGAAGCAGACTTCCTACTGAGCAGGGAGCCCGATGAAGGGCTTGATCCCAGGACCCTGAGATCATGACCTGAGCCGAAGACAGACACTTAATGACTGAGCTACCCAGGCAGGCTCTTGAGTTCCATTTCTAAGGGGCATAAGAATGTGATAACCTTTCTTGACATAAATCTAAGAAAATAAATTTTCCTTACTAAGTTTAAAGTATCTCTCCATGTGAATTTGTCTTAAGTCCTCAAAGGTAAAGTCCAAATATTTACTCTTTAATGAGTGAATTAGAATAGCCATCTCTATATTTTAAGCTCACCTATTTTTAAGCTTAATTGGAACTCCCCTGAAACTAATAATGGCATATCTAATGAACTCTCATAATTTTCACTTCATGGTTTTGTTCTTTTATCTAAAGCCTGTTTCAATAAAGAGAAGAAATAAACAAATGAAAAAAAAAATCTTATCCAAGAACCATTTCTCTATATTCATTCACTTTTTACCAGGAAAGACACATAGGTTGTTTTAAGGTTGTTGTTGGTTTTGTTTTGTTTTTGTTTTTGTTTTTTAAAAAAAAAAAGAAAAGAAGAAGAAGAAGTTTTCAATGAGTTTTTAAGAAATTGATTTTATCACAAAGCAAGTAATTATCACCAGCATTTAACAGTAGCTTAAATGATTTCTCTGCTTCATTGTAAAGTCCTGAAGGATACATTTGTTTATGGTAGTCTGAGGCAGACATTGCAAAATGTATAATCCTCAATTTGTATTTCTCTCAGCATCCCCCAAACACTGCCTTTCCTCTAAAACTTTACTCACTGCTCTGACGTGTTTTGTTGACTGAAAATATTCTTTACAAAAACTTCGTGGAGTTAGTGTTGAATTTCTGCAGTGAATGCATTTTTCATGATTAAAAGTCACAGCATGCTTGTCTGGGGAACACAGTTCTAGGAAAGCAGTCATTCTTAGTTATGAGTTCCTAAGTCACAGTTTTAAACTTTGATTCACTTCAAAATACATAGATTTAGCAACAAAATTATGGCACTATGAATTTTGGACAAAGTATTTACCTTGAAATTGTATTTTTATGCAACTTTTGTACATAAGTAAGACTTTCCAGATTCACCTGTATCAGCCAGAGTGTCAGTAGGAAACAGATGGCATACGCAATTTATGGTGATTCTAGAAGGATCTAACAAAAAGCTGTGGGCTGGCATAGAGGAATCACAAGTAATGCAGGAACCAAGGATGAGCGCTGGAGGAGCTGTTACCACTGGCAGGCCCAGGGAACAAGAAGAAATTTCCAGGATTCAGAGGACAAGGTTCTACTCAACAGGCCACCTTGAGAAAAGCAGTCATCTGTTGAGGGACACAGATATCCCAGGAAGACTTGATAGGGAAGGAGTCAGGTAGTAAATACTCTGCCACCCTCTTCTCTGAGGCTTCCCAGCTTCTCTGAGGCCTTTAACGGTTAAAGTCAAATGGAAGCCAGAGGATATGGGAGCTCTTTAATGTGGTCTGTTACAGATGAGCCTTGAAGGGCTGAAATGGAGAAGGTGGAGAGAGCTTCCAGAGGCAAATGGAAGATATTTGGCATAAACTGTTACACTGTGGTCCTGCAATGTCTGACTCATTTGTTTCAATATCTGCTCTGACATTTAACATGTGAGTTACCTTAGGCAAGTGACCTGGGCTCACTAAGCCTTAATTTCCTCCTCTGTACTATGAAGTCTCTAATTACTGCCTTTCAGGGATTAAGTGAGAGAATATATGCACATCACCAAGCCCGGGGCCTGGAACCAAGAAAGAATTCAGGGAGGACGAGTTCTTTCCTCTCTAGTCTTTTTCCAACTGGCAACTGGTTTTCTATAGTTATTCTTACTTTCTTCCTGGTTCCTCCTTTGACATAAATCAAGTGTGCACTGAAGGAATGTCTTAGTAAGACATTAATGAAAGAAACTGAAGAAGACACAAATATATAGAAAGATATTATGTGCTCATGAATTGGAAGAATCAATATTGTTAAAACATCCATACTACCCAAAACAATCTACAGATTCAGTGCAATCCCTATGAAAATTCCATTGGCATTTTTTATAGAAATAGAAGTAATAATCCTAAAATTTGTATGGAATCACAAAAGACCCTGAATAGCCGAAGCAGTCTTGAGAAAGAACAAAGTAGGAGGCATCACGCTCCCTGATTTCAAACTATATTATAAAGCTATGAAAGACTCCGCATATAGACACCCCCCCCCCCCAGCCATTGATTAACTAACTGCTTCTTGGCTTTTCTGTAATCGCTCGCCCTTCCCCTGTTAGACCCCTCCCCCAGTTAATTGTTTAACCACTCCCTTGCCCTTCTGTAACCACTTGGCTTTTAGGGGGTGATACTGGTCTCCTGTTTCAACAGGATACCTTATGCACATAGTCACATAGGCAAGGGGGTCGCCTAGGTACGTGGGCCTAGTCACGTAGGCAGGATGTTTCTCTGCTGAGTAATAAGGTCCAACTCCCCCTCCTCACTCCCCCTCCCCACCTTTCTCTTCGTGCGCCGGGGTCCTTCAAAGCCAATCTACAAACACCGAGTATGCCTTACATTCAAACCAGCCAATAAGAACCTTGTAACTATGTTTCTGCTTCTGTACGTATGCGCTCGCTTCCCCGAACCCCATAAAAAGGCCCTGAACAAAGGGCTGGCGCGCGAGTCTTCCTAAGACTTGATCGCCCGCAGGTACCTGTGTCAACTCAATAAACCTCGTGCTGTTTGCATCTGATCAGTGGACTCGGCTTGGTTTTTGGGTCCGGGGGTCTCCTCCTGAGAAGGGGTCCATTCCGGGGTGCTTGGAGCCCCGGGGGGATCTTTCAGCTATAGTAATAAAGCAATATAGTACTGGCATAAAAACGGACACCCAGATCAATGGAACAGAATGGTGAATATAGTAATAAACCCACACAATATATAGTCAATTAATTTACAACAAAGGAGCAAAGAATATACAATGGGGGGGAAAGCAGTCTCTTCACCAAATAGCCGTGGGAAACCTGGACAGCTACATGTGAAAGAATGAAACTCAATCATTATCTGACACCATACATAAAAATTAACTCAACATGGATTAAAGACATAAAACTCCTAAAGGAAAACATAGGCAGTAAGTTCCTTGACATAGGTCTTAGCAGCGATTTTTTTTAATATGACACCAAAAGCAAAAACAAAAATAAACAGGTAGAACTACATCAAAAAAACTACACAGCAAAGAAAACCATCAACAAAATGAAAAGGCAATCTGCTGAATAAAAGAAAATATTTGCAAATCATATATCTGATAGGGGACTAATGTCCAAATATTAATAGCAAACAAAGAAAACCTTTGATTTTAAAAAAAAAAAAGAGGAGAAGATGCAAATAGATATTTTTTTCAAAGATGACATACAAATGGCTAACAAATAGATGACAGGATGCTCAATAGTATTAATCTTCAAGGAAATCAAAATCATAATGAGATCTTACCTCATACCTAGAATGACTTTTATCAGAAAGGCAAGAAATAACAAGTGTTGGTAGGGATTTAGAGAAAAAGGAACCCTTGTGCATCATTGTGGGATTGTAAATTTATGCAGCCACTATGGACAAAATGTGAGATATCAATATGTGTGTGTGAACATACATGTGTCTATATATGTGTATGTGTATATATGTGTGTGTGTGTGTGTGTGTGTATACATATTGACACAAAGGAATATTCAGCTGTAAAAAAAAGAATAAAATTTTGCTGTTTGCAACAACATGGATTTCAATGGCATTATGTCAAGTAAAATAAGTCAGAGAAAGACAGATACCATGCGATCTCTTTTATATGCAGAATTTAAAAAACAAACAAATAAAAATGAGCTCATAGATAGAGATAGCAGATTGATGTTTGCCAGAAGTGTGGGAAAGGTGTATAAAAAAAAAAGAGAATCAAACCCACAACTAATCAATGCTAAGCCAAATGAGTAGACCAGCTGTGGGACAGTGTTTTCCGATGCATCCAATCATACACAACTTGGTAAAACTTGATTTTTGTTAAATACATGTTTTCTATGGTAATTGATAAGGAATATTTGTCAGAAATTTCTAATTAGTGGTCAGTGATGGATTCTCATGGAAAGAGCCAAATCTGCCTCAGCAGTGATGCATCTCTACTCATTTGGCTCTCTCTAACCTTGACTACTTTAATACCTTGGCTGTATTTACAAAGTAAGGCTAAGTCATCATCTTAAGCAATTATTCAGTTTAGGTGATTTTTAACTGATAAAATGATAAGGCATGAAAAGAATAGTTTGAGAGGCAAAACTGGGAAAAAGGTAAATTCCCTATAGCCTCAACCCTCTTAATATATACCAATAACTCTTTCTCATTTGTACCCTAAAAATTGCTGATGCTTGGGGACGCCTGGGTGGCTCAGTTGGTTAAGCAGCTGCCTTCGGCTTGGGTCATGATCCCAGCATCCTGGGATTGAGTCCCACATCAGGCTCCTTGCTCGGCAGGGAGCCTGCTTCTCCCTCTGCCTCTGCCTGCCATTCTGTCTGCCTGTGCTCGCTCTCTCCCCCTCTCTCTCTCTGATAAATAAATAAAGTCTTTAAAAAAAAATTTTTTTTAAATTGCTGATGCTTATAGGGAGAACTAATTTATTTACTTCAATCCATTCATAAGAGCTATAATTCATATTTATTAAACACTTTAACATTTACCCAATTAAAAAAAATATATTATCTTTGGTAATCTTCAGAATAGCAAAGGTAAGCAGATAAATATTTGTTCCTCTTTATAGATAGGAAACTGGAGCTCACAGAGGTTACGGAATTACTCAGCAAAAAAATCAGGTCTTGGGTAACAAGCAAAAAGTATGGAACATCATTTTAACATTCACCCAAATTTTGATTAGAAAATTGTTATGTTATGAACCTCTGTGCTGGTTCTTATATAATGAATAAGCCATCATCATCTCTTCCCACAAGAAACATGTTCCCAGCCCTTTGCTATGCAGTGGACAATAGCTAAGAGCAGAAATACTTTCAGCCTAAACAATGATCAAATTATATGTGAATCTGGATTCTTTTTTACTTGCTTCATATATATTATATATATATATGTGTGTGTGTGTGTGTGTGTATATATATTTCTATACACACACACACACATAGAAAGAGAGAGATACTGACTGGTCTCCAGGATGAGGTAACACAGCCAAATCCCACTCTATAACCAACCACAAAGAGAGAAATTAGAAATTCCAGAACAAACAATCACAACTACTTATAAATTTAATTCACTCGCACATAGCTATTTTTCTTCTTCCATCTCCTTCTTTTACCCTTCCCTTCTTCAATATTTCCTTCTAAAAATATTTATAGAGCAGTGCCAATTCTTTCATAGGTTGAAAATCAAACTTATGTTGAAAAACAAAATTTCCATCTATGGGAAGTTTTCAGTTTAGAGGCAAAACATGCAATCAAATCAACAACAGTCATAATATATAATTGTTCTGAGATATTTAAGTACAGGATTCTGTGGTAGCATAAATACCGTGAGTTATTGCGGGAGGTGATCCTCAAGGGTATTTGAAAATTGAGCGGGAGTATTCCAGGGGGAGAAGAGAGCTCCTGCCAATAGAGCAGAAAAGACAAAGATCTCTCTGAGTGGTTAGGAATAACGGATGCCTGTTAATGAGTAGTAGGAAGAGGGAGGATAGAAAGGTAAGCATGAGCAAAATACTGAATAGCCTCATTTCTTGTTCTGGGAAAACAAGAATAACAAAATGTAAAGTTCCAGGGCCTTCTACAACACTAATATTAGCTTAACTACCATTATGCTTACTAATGAAGATGCTGCATTGTGAGGTGCTCAGAGAAACCCATGTGCTTCAGTAGGACTATATCTTTGAAGGACGGTTTGGGTTCATTTTAGATGTACAAAGGAATTATATTCAAAATTGGAACATCTGCTGTGGCATGGGTACCTCCCTCAGAACAAATACGTGACCAGTCATACTAGTTGCTTGCAGTAGTGCTGCAAGCACATGCTGCAAATCAGGACTGGTTGTGTGAGAAGGAGAAATGCCACTAAGGACTTGGGATCACTTTCTAAATCCTTCTGCAGGATAATTCGGAGTGTTGTGAGGAAACACGAGGGTAAGGAAAAAAAAAATCAAATCCTTACTACTGCTATTCATGTCTTCATCAGTCTTCCAACTGATTGATCACCTGGCCTTCGCTACAAAAGATTCTTTCCTGAAGCACCAATTTTCAAATGTGGCTCCATTAGTTAATGAATCCCTGTGGAAGTCTTCACTCACTAGTTCCTCACAAAGTCTCCCTTAACCATGTTCAATTAGATCATTCGAAACTACCCCCCCCACCCCCACCAGGCACAGGCTGTACTTCTGTTAGATAAGCAATCAGGTCAGATCAAACATGGCCCCTACATCTTTAGTATTCCCTTGAGAAAATAAGGCTTAGCAGAAAGAATGTGAGCTTTGGTTTCGCATAGTTCAGTGTGAATCTTTATTTCTAACTCTGTGACCTTGGGCTACTTTATTAACTTTGCTGAATCTATTTTTCCATTGGAAAATGAGATGAATAATAGCTACTTTGCAGAGCTGTTGTGAGCATTGGAGATTATTTTATAAAATGTCAAGCAATGTGCCTCACACATAATAGCTTCTCAATAAATGGTGGCTGTTATTGTAATTCCTTTCTCTGGGTTCCTATTTGGCAGCTCCCAAGCATTTCTGTGCTCCCCAAGGTGCTGTCCCAGTTCCTGTTCTATGTTTAGTTGATGTCAATTAATTCCTTCTAAATTGTTACCTGGTAAGGAACCAAGGCCCTGGCTTTGACTCTGCCATCAGGACACTTAATTACCTTAAACAAGTCACCTACATTTTCTGGGCTTTGGCTTGCATAGCTGTACAATTAAGGGGTTTGATTACATGATTTCTAGTGCTGCTACCAGCTCTATGATTTTGGTATCCATGATATTAATTGACCAGGAAAGCATTCTCTGCTGATGCCTTGTGAGTTTCTTAAGAACTATAATAATTTACTATATTTAATCATATCCTGAAAGTACCCTAATGTCTAATTCTAATTAATTGATTACTTTGATGACAATCATGGTAATCAGTGAATCAAACTATTGGCTTTCCCTGAGGTCATTTTGATAACAGACAAGTAAAGTAATGGAAATAGCCATATGTACATGACTTTAGGGTTTGATTTTGATCTTTCTATATTGGTCCAAAAATATTTTCAAAGCCATGGTGAGGATATGTAGATGGAACCAAGAAAATAAAGGGAAGAAAGTCGGTGTGTTGTCTTGATGAAATTTCAAGGCCCTTTATACATTTGACCTCAATTTTTCGAAGAGAGAAATGAAAAGGTCCAGACTGCTGCCAAAAACATGAGTTATAGCAATTGGTTACCCAGTTGGGATCTAATAATGAGACCATTTTGGCAGGAACCCCACAAGTGTAGCTATTTAACTACTGGCAGCAGGAATAAGATATGCATGATATAGAAACAATTATGTCTGTCAACTAGATTGGGAAGAAGAGAAAAATACAGCTACCTCCAATGTCAAGATGGTTGACAAGGAAGAAATAAGATATATAATCTGAAATGAAGACAAGGATCTGAACAGAACCACTCCTGATATCACCTTTCTTCATTTGTCAGGTAGAGACCTCCTAGATCACAGATTCTAGGCCATCTTAAAACTACCCAGGGTTTATTCAGCCTGAATCAGTTCATTCCATGGAATTCAATAGGACAGTCACCTCCAGTCAACATTATCTTTTGTGCCCAATCTCACCAAAAACTATGTGCTTTTCCATCTACCTAAATATGCTAAATGCTTGTAGCAAGTTTACTCTTAATCTTTAATTTAAAACTTAAATTAAAATTTTTTAGTTTTGCTTTAAAAATTTGGCTTTTAAATGGGAATCAAAAACCAATTTACTAGCCAACAGGATCAAACAGCACATTAAAAAGATTATCCACCATGATCAGGTGGGATTCATCCCTAGGCTACAAGAATGGCTCAACATTCGCAAATCAATCAATGTGATACAACAAATTAATATGAGAAGAGAGAAGAACCACATGGTCCTCTCAATTGATGCAGAAAAAGCATTTGACAAAATCCAGCATCCGTTCCTGATTAAAACGCTTCAAAGTATAGGGATAGAGGGAACATTCCTGAACCTCATCAAATCTATCTATGAAAGACCCACAGCAAATATCATCCTCAATGGGAAAAAGCTTGCAGCCTTCCCGTTGAGATCAGGAACAAGACAAGGATGCCCACTTTCACCACTCTTGTTCAACATAGTATTAGAAGTCCTAGCAACAGCAATCAGACAACAAAGAGAAATAAAAGGTATCCAAATTGGTAATGAAGAAGTCAAACTCTCTCTCTTCACAGATGACATGATTCTTTATATGGAAAACCCAAAAGACTCCACCCCCAAACTACTAGAACTCATACAGCAATTCAGCAACGTGGCAGGATACAAAGTCAATGTGCAGAAATCAGTGGCTTTCTTATACACTAACAATGAAAATACAGAAAGGGAAATTAGAGAATCGATTCCATTTACTATAGCACCAAGAACCATAAGATACCTGGGAATAAACCTAACCAAAGAGGTAAAGGATCTGTACTCGAGGAACTACAGAACACTCATGAAAGAAATTGAAGAAGACACAAATAGATGGAAGACCATTCCATGCTCTTGGATCAGAAAAATAAACATTGTTAAAATGTCTATACTGCCTAGAGCAATCTATACTTTTAATGCCATTCCAATCAAAATTCCACCGGCATTCTTCAAAGAGCTGGAGCAAATAATCCTAAAATTTGTATGGAATCAGAAGAGACCCCGAATCGCTAAGGAAATGTTGAAAAACAAAAATAAAGCTGGCGGCATCACCTTACCTGATTTCAAGCTTTATTACAAAGCTGTGATCACCAAGACAGCATGGTACTGGCATAAAAACAGACACATAGACCAGTGGAAGAGAGTAGAGAGCCCAGATATGGACCTCAACTCTATGGTCAATTAATCTTCGACAAAACAGGAAAAAATATACAGTGGAAAAAAGACAGTCTCTTCAATAAATGGTGCTGGGAAAACTGGACAGCTATATGTAGAAGAATGAAACTCGACCATTCTCTTACACCGTACACAAAGATAAACTCAAAATGGATAAAAGACCTCAACGTGAGACAGGAATCCATCAGAATCCTAGAGGAGAACATAGGCAGTAATCTCTTTGATATCAGCCACAGCAACTTCTTTCAAGATATGTCTCCAAAGGCAAAGGAAACAAAAGCAAAAATAAACTTTTGGGACTTCATCAAAATCAAAAGCTTCTGCACAGCAAAGGAAACAGTCAAAAAAACAAAGAGACAACCCACAGAATGGGAGAAGATATTTGCAAATGACAGTACAGACAAAAGGTTGATATCCAGGATTTATAATGAACTCCTCAAACTCAACACACACGAAACAGGCAAACATATCAAAAAATGGGCAGAAGATATGAACAGACACTTCTCCCATCAAGACATACAAATGGCTATCAGACACATGAAAAAACGTTCATCATCATTAGCCCTCAGAGATTCAAATTAAAACCACATTGAGATATCACCTTACACCAGTTAGAATGGCCAAAATTAACAAAACAGGAAACAACGTGTTGGAGAGGATGTGGAGAAAGGGGAACCCTCTTACACTGTTGGTGGGAATGCAAGTTGGTGAAGCCTCTTTGGAAAACAGTGTGGAGATTCCTCAAGAAATTAAAAATAGAGCTTCCCTATGACCCTGCAATTGCACTCCTAGGTATTTACCCCAAAGACACATATGTCGTGAAAAGAAGGGCCATCTGTACCCCAATGTTTATAGCAGCAATGGCCACGGTCGCCAAACTATGGAAAGAACCAAGATGCCCTTCAACGGATGAATGGATAAGGAAGATGTGGTCCATATACACTATGGAGTATTATGCCTCCATCAGAAAGGATGAATACCCAACTTTTGTAGCAACATGGATGGGACTGGAAGACATTATGCTGAGTGAAATAAGTCAAGCAGAGAGAGAGTCAATTATCATATGGTTTCACTTATTTGTGGAGCATAACAAATATCATGGAGGACAAGGGGTGTTAGAGAGGAGAAGGGAGTTGGGGTAAATTGGAAGGGGAGGTGAATCACGAAAGACTATGGACTCTGAAAAACAATCTGAGGGGTTTGAAGTGGGGGGGGTGGGAGGTTGGGGTACCAGGTGGTGGGTATTATAGAGGGCACGGATTGCATGGAGCACTGGGTGTGGTGAAAAAAATAATGAATACTGTTTTTCTGAAAATAAATAAATTGAAAAATAAATAAATTAATTTAAAAAAATTTAGATTTCATGTATTATATGTATGGGATTTTTTGCAAAGTTTTATTTCTGTTATCATCTTCTTTGTCATCATCTTGAGAATCAAAATAAATGAGTGACACATAATTCAATAAATGAATATTTTTAAATGTTTAAATATTTTTAAATATTCATGATTTTAAAATATAAATAAATTAAAATATTAAATATTTTTAAATATTGAAATATAAAAAAAATCAAACAAATATCTTTGAATGAATGAGTTACAGAATAAGCCACACTGTGGTTGTACAATGAGAAATGAAACCAGTCAAAGTCTCTTTTTCATGGATATTTTGGTTTAGTTGGAAAACCAGAAAATAAAGAAGCCCATAAAATAAATGATCATAAAAGAGTTGCTATGAAACAAACAAATGGGATACTGAGGAGTAACTACCTCCTTAGCAGCACTGAGCAATGTTTTAGATGGGCTGCCCAGGAAGACCTCCCTGATAAGGTGATTTTTAAACTAAGATCTTAAGTTTGAAAAGCTGCTAGTCATATAGCAGCCTGAAGAAGAAAGCATTCTGAATCCTTTAAATGGGGTCTTGGGCTGAGTGAGGAATACCAGAAGGTATAAATCTGAGATACCCTTATCTCAGAAATTTCACCATATAGATGGGGAAATGGGACATGTATAAAACAGTAAATACCAGTCCTGGGAAACAGATATGAGAGGTGAGAAGAGAGACTGGCCAGCACTGGGACAGCAGAGAAACGATTATGACTTGAGGGAAAGTCTGAATTTCAGTAAGAGGGACTCAACACTCAGAAGATGTTTTTTTTGTGGGCTGTTTCTTTGGTTTGGTTTGGTTCGGGTTTTTTGAGGGGGTAATGAAAGAAAGGAGAGGTGGGGGGTGTTCAGAAGGAGAAAGAGAGAGAAAATCCCAAGCAGGATCCATGGCCAGTGCAGAGCTGGATGCAGGGCTGGATCCCACAACCCTGAGATCATGCATGATCTGAGCTGAAAGCAAGGGTTGAATGCTTAACTGACTGAGCCACGCAAGCACCCCTCAGAAGATGATATTTTATTATAGTTCTGATTATCATTTAGAATACGATGTGTGTATTGTCTCCACCTATAACATTCCTCTTTTATTCCAACTTTAGAATCAGGAAAACAGTGTTATTTGTTTAGTTATTTGTTTGTTTGTTTGCTTGTTTTATTGCTTTGCTTATACATTCAGTTTCCTGTGGGGTGAACTAGTCACAGCGGACAGTCAGCAAATATCCTTCTTTGCTTACCTGAAGAGCTTAAAGCAAAGATGCAGAGTCCACCCACTTTTGTTCACTGCAGTTAATAAATGAGCTGCATTAAGGACAAACTACTGAAGAGGTAATAAGTTCAACCCAGGCCAGGATTCCAAGGGGGCCCAGAGCTGTCTCATAGAGACTTGCCTTGGAATGGCTGGAGGAACAAATAACCAGAGATGAGTTGATAGGCAAGTGCAATTTAACTGCTTCGCTTTATTGAAACTCTTCATATATGGTCTTAGAGTACAGAAACAAAACATAGTTTTGGATGAAAAATCTATCACTAGCAGTCTTAGAAGAGATATCCTAGTTTTGCTAGCACTTGTTTAAAACTTGAGGCCAAAACCAAATGGGGCATTATTTTCCTGTGGTGACTTACAATTCTACACAAATTTTCTTGACTATTTGAAGAAGGGATGGGAAGCCTATACTTTGAAGTCCCTAGCTCACAGGTTCATGGGGTACTGTCTCATGATTGGAAGTGGATCCTAAGTGCAATTGTTTGGTTGTGAAACATTTCTGGATTTTGAATTTTTTCAAGTGCAGTTAGAATCTTGTCACATTGGAGCTGCTCCTAATTCTGCACTGTGGCTCATAGGATTCAAGACCGCAAAGGGATGGTTGATGGGTGGTCAAGGTTCATTTTATTATGTCAGCACTGAATTGCTAAACTGTCCCTTAACACCCACATACCTCATCAAGCTGCCTGTAAGCTCCTTTGTTTCTCCTCTTTGTTTCTCATGAATCTCTTTTTGTTTTTATTTTGGATACCATATCTGGTTATAATGAGAGAAGGCAGATCCCTTTTATTAGATATAAAGCCAATTCTTCGCATTCTAATGAGCACCTCTTGATTACAGTACCTAGAACTCATTGAACAATACCATACATTGCCTTATAATTTTTTGACGTTTGTGCATTAATTTGATGAGCAACAGGATGACCTTTATACCGATGCCTCTCCCACCCCATGGCACCAGACTAATTTTGCCATCCATTGTTTATCTCAATTAAAGTATTTCAGTCTCTATCAAGTTCTCATTTAGATATAAACATCTCATTGAGATCTAAGATTCTAAGTTACTTTTAGCTAGTCACCTTTTTTTTCAGGTTATTAGTTTGTAAGATCTTCTCATACAGTACACATGTAGCCCAGGATCAGAACTGAAGGGCTGGAACATTCCATCTGGGGGAAAATGAAGTCTCTGGGTTGGTCTGCAGCCCTAAGAAAGCCGATTTGGACTGAGTATGGTACTGAATAAAGGAAAACAGTTGGGAACTTAAGAGTTCATTTTTTGAGGTATAAGGACTTGGAGTTTAGATGGGGTAAAATGGGATGGTGAGAGAAAAAAGAGGTAGTAGAAGGCAAATACTAATCGCAAAATCTGCATAAGGATGACCACTCCATCAGCCCATGAGCCCAACTTCTCACTCCTACTTTCCAAACAGAAATGAATCTCTTCCCTTGCCAAAAATCATTAACCCCTTCTTCCCTTGTCCTCAGTTTGGTATGTATGACCTCTCTATTCCAATGTCCAGGAAGCACTCACATATGTGAAAGATATTTTAAAATAAACGTGAGCATTCAAGGCATAAAATCTCTAAGAAGATAATACAATTCTAGGTGATCATCTTGCCCCAGAATATGCAACAGTCTATGTAAATGAGAATAAAATATGCAAATATATGCGATCTGTATTCATGTACTCACATAGACCTAACAAACATTTACACCTGCAAATGGGGATTTGAGAAGAGTTGAAAGAATATGTGGCTTTTGCCATCCTGCATACTCTCCTACCCCAATTTTGAAGTATTAGGTCAATCTTGCAATGCCATACCAAGAGAGAACCACAAGCAAATTTTCTTTTGTGCTGCTGAACTTTTCCAGAAATGGGCAGTTTGCTTAACCACCTGAGAAAGAAGCATGAGCCAGATGCAGACGCATGCCAGCAAGAACCCAGGAACACCATTGCAGACTGCTGGAATGCACAGACTCTAACAAATCTGCAAAGGAAAGCAGCGTTAGTCCATCCAGCTGCGCTGACAACAATGTTAACGAAATTCCCTTTATACAGTGGTTTTGCTGAGGTCAGGTGATTACCTCACTAGGCCCTGCTTGCGAAATTGCAGCGGTCAGGAAAATGTGGAATGGCTATAAGCTCATCAGCTGGATAGCTGGGAGAACCAGTTTCAGAAAGCTGTCAGTTGAGAGATGTTTTCAACATATCAGCAGTATGATGCCCAGATAGCAGATTGCATAACAACTAGTGCAGCAAATAGATTGATTTTCTGCCCCCCAGAAGAAAATGCTTGACACAAGGAGGTGACCCAGTGCTGGAACAGACTTTCTGCATGAGGATCCTGCTGGACTTGCCACACTTGAGTGCCAAACAGAAGGCAGAATCCAAAGCGCCAGGGAGTCCCATTTTTAGCTGGAAATCAAAGATTAAGCCCAGAATATGAGAATGTATTTTCAACAAGTACTCTTTTAAAGAAACCAAACATCTCATATCTTTAGGAATATATATAAAATATAACACCTTAAAATAAAATGCCTGTTACATGTCTTTGCAATGTATGTTTATCTTGACAGTCTATTTTTTCTTTTTCTCTTAATTTTCTAATATCTCCTTATTTAGCTTTTTTCAGATGAGAACTTAATAACATCAAACTTCAAATAATGACATCTTCAATTCCTTTTCAAAGCTATTTTTTTTATTGCATAGTTTTTTATACAAGTTATGGTGCAGTACAGTTGATAGAATTCTAAGAAATTAATTAATCAAATTAATTAAACTGCCAGATGCTTAAATACAAAATACTGTAAATTAGATATTGTTTTTGACAGCCACCAAAATAGAGTGTAATGATCAAATGAAAAATGTTAGTGATTTTTCTTTCCTACCTTGTTTTCCTGTTTTTGAATTTTTAGTGTATAGCTTTGGATTTACTTGGGCCAGAAATAAATTATTGGATTCAATTACGGAAAAAGTCATTTTCAGCCAAGAAGCCTATATGGTGGTAACATACCAGCTGTATGTCTCTTGGTTGAGGTGATGAAAACTGACTCAGCAATGTTCTTTAAAGACACTCAGAATCATGTGTCTTAGAGCTGTGTTTTCAAAACTTTTTCTAGTTCATTGTGCTACTTTACACAAGTTAAAATAATATTTCTGTTTTATTGCACCTCAGGTTCAGAAAGGTTAGATAAGCTCCTGGGGAGTTATAAAACTATTCTAGAGAGACCTAGAATCCAGGCTTCTGCTTCATAATACAGAATCTTTTTGGTATTCCAATGTAACAAACAGGTATCATGTATGTTACCATCCTCTTTATCCATGGGCACTGCAGTCACTGTTAATCAGTGATGACCTGCTTTCTTGCTGAGCATGGAAGCAGCCCCAGAAAACATCCCATCTCATCAAGAGTCGAGCAATCCACTCTGGAGAAGGTATGAAACCTGTGTTGAATCAGGCTCCTTTAAAGGGCATTCTAGAGGGGCTCAGATTCAACCCTTGTGACAAGAAATGTCTTCTAACTAAGTCTAAAAAGCCAATCAAGCTCATAAATTGTAATAAACGTGCCACGTAAATGTAAGATAGTAATAATCAGGGAACTTGTTTATAGGGGTAACTGTGGGAAGGCAGTATATAGGAACTCTCTGTACTTTCTGGTCAGTATTTCTGCAAACTTAAAACTGCTCTAAAAAACAAAGTCTATTTTTTTTTTTTAAATCTGTAGATTGATTGACCTATTCCTATTATTGATCCATGTGGAATCATCACATGGTACATTTGCACAGGGCCATTTCTAGGCACCATAAATGCAACAGGGATGGACAGGTCAACCATAACTCACATTATCTGATGAGTGTATTTTGAGGATGTGTTTGGAACAGGAAACCTAAATAAACATCTTTCAAATTAAACTGCCTTTGTTGTGTATCCCTGGTGCAAGTTTTTTTGTTTTTGTTTTGTTTTGTTTATTTATTTGTTTGTTTTTGTTTTTGTTTTTCCTTGATGGAGTAATTACCAAGGCATAATAGTTGTTGTCAAAATACTTTTTTTTTTCTTGCAGTTCCCTAAAATTAGCAGGCTTAAGCTCTGGATTATGGAAGACAGTATACTTCAAGTATGTGTGCTATGATTCAAGGCTAAATAGGTCCCATAGGAAAAGTTTAAGAAAGTGATGTTGTTTAGCTTGGCAAAGTGGAGACTAAAGGGTGCTCTGAGAATTGTGTTTGAAATATGATGATCTATTGAATGGAGGACAGAAACCAGCTGTTCTTCATCTCCAGTAAGGAAAGAATAGGGAATTGACTCAATGGAAAGTGTGAGTCTGGGTATAGTAGACCTTCCCTAATTAACTCCACTCCTTCTCTGAACATTATTTTACCTTTCTTTCATCAGAGACTTGGGTTTTAGCATATAGCATAAAATAAACTTCTACATATATTAATAGTCTTACTTTGTAATCTTCCCAAGACGTTTTAGGTTTTATCTATCAGAAAGCATGTTATCTGCCATAAGCTAAACCTAGTATATAGGATTTCTTCCCAACTCTTTAGTAAGCCATCCAATGGTGTGAACCATTTCCCTAAGAAACAGGCTAATAAATGCTATTGGTATACTGAAAGTTTCTGAGTATTAAAACAAACCTAAACTTACTCAAACTCTTCATGGGGAGAGCAAAGAACTATCACAAGTATCTCTTCTCAATTAATAACACCACCATGCTCATCACATATATGCCCCACAAAGGGCTCTTATTCATTTCCTGAGTCTTTACCTACCACAGCCATGTACTGTATTCTACCTCAAGGCAAGTATTTCCTCAGGACAGAAGAGACATCTTGAACATTACATCACATTTTTATGTACCATTAATTCTATTCAGATCACATCATTGAATAAATATACAGCAAACATGTTATGCATAATATAATGATAAAATACAAAATATAGATACAAAAAAGCCCTGATGCTTCCTCTTCAAAGATCACCCTTCAGAGGGGAATGAAGAAACTCAGGTATATATATATCTGTTTGAGGCAGAGGCTGAGTAAACAATGGGGGTTTCCTGAAAACACAATTCACCTTTGGAAACAAAATGGGGATAGCGGAATGCATCATTAGGGCCAGAGTGAGGCCTTTAAAAATAAGGGACTCTAAGTGCCTCTCCCAAAGGCAAGTCAGGAGACAGGTACTTTGGTAATCACTGAACTCAGAAATTACATCCTATGGCCGAAGCTCATATCAACACAACTGGCAAGAAAAGAAAAGTGGGCATGATTCTAAGAGCTTCCAAAGTTAGGACAGGTTTATCCTTCTATGTATTTCTCATTTTTGTTTCCCAAGTCTATCTTCCTATAACCAATAAAACCTACAATGCGAAAATAATTTGTGTGCTTGAATTTAGAAGCCATAAGAAAGTAGAACTAAAGGAAAATGTGTCCATAGCCAACATCAGACCTAGGAGAAAGAAAACCATGGTGGGGCTGGTGGGGGTGGGGGGTGGGTATGAATGTAGAAACCTAGAAAGGAGAAAGTTGCCTGAGTGTTGTGCCTTTCATGAATAGAGGGTGTCAGAGAGAGTTTGAGGTGCCTGACTCTGTGCTGAGGAGTGGAAAGCCCCGTGTGGAGCTGGCAGAGGTATATATAGGAAAATACTGGTAGCTCTAAGATTGGGAGGGAGTTATAATTTAAGTGGAAACAAAATACTATACAACATTAAGAAGTGGAGGAATCTTGGAAAACATCTTGTAATCTTGGAAAACATCTTGTAAGAGGTGGCTTTTGACCAAACATAGAGACATGAATTTGGCAAATAAATGTAGGGAGTAGACAATTTTAGGAAAATTCTAGTGTTTCACCCATTCCACAAGTACCAGTTAAGGCTTTGTATATTAGGAAATCAGGTTCAAATGTTAGCTTTTTAAAATTTCAGCCTGTAACTGCTCTCTAGCCCTAACTGAAAATCCCCAAATAAATTAAGAATAAAGAACTGATGTAAATGTGGTGGATCATTTGCACAGGAGACAAACTGAAAAACAGAACACCTGTGCTACTGCTTGAGGATAGTTTAGATTTAAAGTTGGCAAGGATGGTGGATAGATGAATTTTCTGAGATCCTAGAGTTGGGAATCTATCCGTCCTAAAATAAGTCCATATCCATCATCTTCCTGTGATGGCACAAGCAGAGAGGTCCCATATGAATAGACCCACCATGAAACAACCAATAAGAACAGGTGGCAGAGGTTGTCAGATGTTATCACTTTTAAAACACATCAATTTTTTTCCATTGCACTGAACCAACTAACTTATTTAAAACTATTGATTTATTCACTGCTTTGCTTTTTCTCTTTATCATTTCAGAGCATTATAGGAGGATATTTAACTAACTGTTAAATATATGTAATTGGCAACTGAGACTTTTTTTTATCTGTTTCTTACCCAGAAAGTTTACATTCACACTCAAATACACACATGAGTTCTGCATCCAAAGTCACAACGAGGAGCTGAACTAACTTTTTGTGATTTCTGATTTTTGAACCATCTTCTTCCCAAAATTGCAGAAATTGTGGACAACATATTTATCATTCTCTTGAACTGAGCATAGATATTTTTAGAAACTCTAAATCTTGTTCTAAGTATCCACTTTGGTTAAAGCATTTGATTTAGTCTTCATGTGGGAAACAAAGGCAGAAGGGAACATAGATAAAATTAAATGTCCTTATAACCTGCAGCCCATCAACAAGTACTTGAGGCAGGCAAGTACAAATTTCCCCCAGTAAGCTCCCGACTGTCTTAATGTTAATGCCTTGCTAAAGGGAAAAACAACCTTGGTTTGACAATAGCAAGGCCTCTGGTATGCTATGAGTCTTTACCATATGAAAATCCTTTTGGAACTTCCCTTATCTTTACTTCCCCCGTCCCCACAGTTCAGTATCAGTTGCTTCTCACAGTCTTGGGGCAGCAGCTGCCCTCTGGTCCTATCCCTGTGCTTTAATAAAACCACTTTTTGCACCAAAGACATCTCAAGAATTCTTTCTTGGCCACTGGCTCCAAACATCACCAACACACCAACCTCACCAAAATATTCAAAAACTGTATCATTCTCTGTCTACATTTCCGCTAAAAGAATGAAGATACATTGGTTAAATGCAGTTTCTTTTATCTATATAGGTTGACTTAAAAAAAAAAAAAAAAGATTTAGGGAGAGAGAGAAAATGGGGGAGGGGCAGAGGACGAGAGAGAGTCTCAAGCAGACTCCCACTCGGAGCCCAGACTCCCACTGGGAGCCCAACGTAGGGCTCCATCGCATGACCCTGAGATCACCACCTGAGTGAAAACCAAGAGTCAGATGCTCAACGGGTGTTCAACCAAGGGCACCATCCAGACACCATTATACAGTTTGACATTTGACAGATTAACCTCCTTTCTTGTCCTCAACCTCAATGGAGGTCTTTTTCTTTCCCCCTTTGGTGTGTGACTGATTTTAGGATGTGCGTCAATAGTTGAGTTTAACTGCATTCCAGTCTCCCCTTCCAGCTCTGCCAGTGTCCTTGAGCAGGATCTTGTTAGCACCTGAAAAGTTTGGCACACACTAAGGCAATTAGCTTCCTTTCACACCTAAATTTACCTCCACCCCATGCAAACTTGCAGCTGTTCTCTTGCATTTGTTACTCAAATGATCTCCCTGGTAAACAGTGAATCATGAGGCTGAAGCAACATAACCTTATTGGCTTCCTAGGGACCTGGTCCTATCCCCTTAAAATATTCTCATCACTTCTTTTACTTGGGGAGTCACTTTCCACATTTAGCATTGAAAACTGAGCATTTTCAGTAATGCTTTTCAGTGTAATAATAATGGAAAACGAATGAACACCTTTAAATTGTTTATTTCTAAGTGTTAGATTTTCCATTGATTTTTAACTGGTGATTAGCAAGTATTTATTTCATCAAATACTTATTTATTTACTTATTTATAAAGATTTTATTTATTTATTTGACAGAGAGAGAGAGATCACAAGTAGGCAGAAAGGCAGATGGGGGGGGAAGCAGACTCTGCTGAGCAGAGAGAGCCCCATGCAAGGTTTGATCCCAGGACCCTGAGATCATGACCTGAGCTGAAGATGCTTAACCCACTGAGCCACCCAGGAGCCCCTACTTATTTATTTAATGGCCAATATATTAAATACTGTGTACAAAATAATATATTTTTATTATTGTGTATAAAAATTATTCAAAACCTTACTTTTTGCCTGTTAGATACATAGGTATATGCAAACTATGCCTTTACACAATATAAATAGAACGATAGCTCTTATTGTGATGCTTGACAAGTTTTATGGAGTTCCTCAAGTGTATCCTAAAATTCTAAATTAGATAATATTTTTAAGGAATGATTCATCAACTTTAGTCAAAGAAGAAACTGAAGTAGAAAGGGCCTGGGGCCAGGGTATTTGCTCATTATTTTGAGGTTCAAATTCAGCATCCTTTGGTCAGGGGCCTACGAACCATGAGCGAAATGTAGAGAAGTGGGGCATTCTAAGCAGAATGTTGGTTTGAGTGGATTCATTGAGATAGAAATCTAGGTATAATAGTAAGAGAACTAGACAGGAAAGTAAGCATTAACTAATACTGGAATATGAGGAAGGCTTTCCTGCTGGTGAATGGTAAAGGGTGAGAAAGTATAGGAGTCAGAGCATTTTTTAAGGTGTAAGAATATACAAGGAAAACCAAAATTGGAATTCTTAGCTATCCAAGAAAAGTATGAGCGCCCCTGAATGTCTGAAAAAGGAGTCACAGGGTATAGGCCTTCCAGGGGATCTGAACAAGAATAGGAAGTTACAGAATCAGTGACTGAACGCTACTCTTTCTGAGACATCACTGCCTAAACTCTGTCAAAAGTGTTGATTCTATCCCTGAAGGTCTTGAAGACTGCTGACCTAGTGTAGTGAGTGTGTCAGAGTCTAAATGGATCCCTCTTGTGTAATTTTCTGTATTAAGTGAGCAGAGTTAATCATAGCCAATTAAAAAAGATTATAGGTACCAGTGTCGAGGGTATCTAGACTTCTTACATTTATAAAATATAGGCGTTATACAGATACGGCAGTCTGTAGACACTGAATCTAAAAGGCAACATTCAAAGAGGGTGGCTGATAGTACAAACTCTACTAGCAGGTGAAGATAAGCTGATAAATTTCAAACTTAAGAAGGGTCCAGAAGTTGTGAACACTGTGTTCAAAACTGTGTGAGTATCATTAATTTTTAGTATCTAAAAGAAATTTATAATTACATGTGTAATAATGTCCTTAACATAAAATAAGGCATTCCCATATCTTTTTTTTTTAAGATTTTATTTATTTATTTGACAGACAAAGATCACAAGTAGGCAGTTAGGCAGGCAGAGAGAGAGGGGGAAGCAGGCTCCCTGCTGAACAGAGAGCCTGATGCGGGGCTCAATCCTACGACCCTGAGATCATGACCTGAGCGGAAGGCAGAGGCTTAATCCACTGAGCTACCCAGGCAACCCCCATATCTTTTTAACATTTGTTTCATATGAATGTATATTCACATAAATTTAACCAATTTGCTATAGAAGATTATAAACAAAGCATTTAAAATACATTTTATGTATTCTCAGAAAAGGGTTATTATTATTATTACCTCTGTCAATCTTTTCCTCCTTCCTTTCTCCTTGTTCCCTCTTTTTCTTCCTCTCCCCTCATTTTTCTTTTTTTCCTTCATTCCTTCTTTCCTTCTTTCTTTCCTCATTCCTTTCTTTCCTTTTTTTGTTTCTTTCTTATTTTTCTCATGTATGAAGTATAAATAACTCATGTTTTCATTCCCTTGTTTTAAGGAAACATCTATCTGATAAGTAGATTAATATACATGGTAAGAATTTAAAGTTTCTTTAAGACTTGTAATAAAACCACAGCTCCTTTGTAATGCTGAAAATTATATCAACATTTCCGTGTCATCCTCAGACTCTCTTCCTACATTTATAGCTATCCAGAGTATCTTCTGGAAGACTATAAAAGGCAAAGAGAATAAAACTCCAAGTCTGCAGAATCTAGCTTTAAGTCTGTTCTTTGTGTCATATCTTTTTGCATTTGAGATGTCATTAGGTTAAAGCTTAAACAAAAAATCCTTATCCTCCTCATAGTTCTGAATTATGGTCCCTTTATCAAGCTTATTGGGGAATTTCTCTATCACAATCAACATCATCACTTTTCTCATCTGCAAAGATGCTGTGTAAAATATTACCACACATTTGGGAGCTTAAAATAACACACACTTATTATCTCAGTCTTTGTGTCTCAAAAGTCTGGCCATGGCTTAGTTGGGTCTTTTGCATTCATTTCACAAAGTTACAATCAAGGTATCTTTTGACCAGATTGCATTATCATCTGGCAGCTCAACTGGGAAAAAATCCACTTCCAGGCTCACACTGTTGCTGGCAGAATACATTGCCTGGTGGTTATATAGGACTGAGAGCCCTAGCTTCTTGATAGCTGTCACCTGGAAGCCATGCTCAATTCCCCAGCTCCTGCCATGTGGCCTTCTCCACAGACAGTTCACAACATAGCAGCATGCTTCTTTAGGCCAGTAGGAGAGCATAAGCAAGTCCACTAGCAAGGCAGAGTATATATTACATAATATAGTCATGAGAGTGAGATCCCATCACTTTTGCATATTCAGCTGGGTAGAAGAACGTCAACATGCTGCATCCACACTCAAGGAGAGAAGATTATACAAGAGCATTCACAGCAGGAAGTGGGGGTCATGGGGCTGCCTTAAAGTCTGTCCACCACAGAGTGGGTATGGTTTAACATTCAGAGAGTCTTCAATCTTGGAAAACAAGCAATCAGCATGGCTTCATCCATCACAGCCCAGCTGATCATCCCATCCATTTCACAAAGATCCCCAGAGGTAAGAAATATAGTGCTATAAAATAAAGATGATATTGGAGGGCAACCTGTTAGGTGACTGGTGAGTGATGAAGTTGCTGTTCATCTCGCCATTATTTGTGGTGTGAGCTTCTGATTTCTAATCCTAGCCATGATTCAGGGTCTATTAATGATGACAGGCCTAATTCCTCTTTAACTTCTTTCCCAACTTTCAAAATGTAGATGATGATATACATCAATCTTAGAAGGACAGTATGAGCTTTAGCATCTAAGGAATTCAGCCCAATTCTGTATAGAAATACTTTTGAGTAAGATTTCAGCAGAAAGCAGCATAAATCTTTAAGGAGCTGGCACAAAACAGCGTTGGGGAGGAGATAGAGTTCTAATTTAATATAGAGAAGTGAAGGCTAAGGGGTGATTTAATTGCAATCTACAAATATAGGAGAAATCTTTATAAGAAAAAAACTATTTTGCATATGCAAGGAAGCCCAAATTAGATTAAATTAAGGTAATAGGGGATTTTGTTTAGCCAACACATTTTTTTTTTTTTAAGGCTTTGAAGAGATTCTATGATCTTCTTCTCTAGGTGGGCTTTAAAGCTAAACTTGGCATGTGTTTCAGCATGAATTGGAAATGTCTTTTTGACATTTTTTTGTCTTTTCTTGGATTCTGTTTATTAATATACAGCACCAAAAGTATAAACTTCCTTCTAAAATAAAGAATTAAGCAATTTTTAGTTCTTTATTCAAGAAAAAAATGAGGTGAACGCTTCTGAATTTTGATAATATGAGCCAGTTGTTTTGAAGAGTGGCGTACTACCCAGGGGAAATAGCTAAACATAGAAAGGTATAAACCCTTTGGTCCCAAATTAGGTCTGAATTTGTTTGCATCGGTGGAGCATTTGAATCTATGACTATGCTTTCATTAAAATAGATAACTGTAATGAAAAGGCTTAAGTTGAGCTAAAAACAATTTAGCAAACACGACTAGAAAGAAAGGAAGAGAGGAAGAAAACAAGCAAACGGGTTATTACACCAGACTGGTTAATAAGTGGTAAGACTGCTAACTGTCAAATTCTCCTTAACATCACGGACTCTAACAAGGAAGGTTACCATGTCCAATCTCACAGTATATGCATGATTCACTTCAATACTCTTGACAAAACTTCACCAGTTTGGGGGGAATCATTTCATTAACTAAAATCTCAACTTTTCCTCAGTTAATTTGATTCAATGTTGCATGCTGAGAAAGTTCTTATGTTAATGCTTATTCTTTTTCATAGCATTATTGTTTGTTCTCTGGAGCAGTACATAGGGACTTCTTTTCTTTAACATATATACCCCTTGAGTAGGTGAAGATGGGCACAGGATATTTACTTAATATTCTCATTTTTTACTCATCATCTAGAATTCTTTAGCTGCTTAATTTGCTAAGCAACCTTAAGTTCTTTCAGGAGCTTCTCCCCAGCCCCAATCCTCTATTCTAGAGAAGAAATGAGATCACAATGGCCAAAATCCTTAGCTAGATATGGATAGAGTATTGACTTGCCTATGAATTTAACTTCAAAATCAGTTGCTTAATCAGCTCATCACAAAGACACAGTCTGGCTCATAAAACAACAGATGAATGAGCACACAATAAAATCAAAGCTGCAAACAGCCATTAAACACTAAAGATATATTGTAGAGTAGAACTTGCTTAGGTAAGAACTTCCTGCCCAGTGCCATGCCATGATGATTAATGCATGCATATGTGAACTTTATGAAAAAGATAATGAATTGATTGTGTTCTTAAATGATGCCATTTTAAACCGGTTTGTCTTCCTCTCCTCCCTCGGGAATCAACTGACCACACTCTGTTTGTTTAAACAAATGAACATTTAATGTTGGCCGTTCTGCCAACCAAGTTGGGAGAAGATGAAATCATTTATCAAGGGAAAAAGAAAGAAAAATAATGAAATGGCTTCTGGGAAAAAGGTGAAGACCAGCAGTTATCAAGAAAGGGAGGGTGCCACAGATATTGACTAAAGATATAAGAGAGGAAAGGCCTGAGGCATACTTTCATTCTATGGTTTCTGTGTATTTTGGTATCAGGGAGCCAATTTTAATCATATCATGAGTATTGTTCCTTAAAGACAACCTTTTTTGGCAACTCTAATTTTAAGACTAGCTGCTGTGAACACATCAGCTCCTTCTTGGTGGTCATTCAGTGAGGAATGATAGCAAAATAATTAGGGAATCCATAAGTGGAAAATGCAATTTGAGGGCCATTTGCAATAATAGACCAAAGGTTACCTTGGTCATATATCTAACATTTAACATCAATCCATCAATCAACTAATATTTATTGTACTCAGTGCTATTCTAATAACTGAGGGTCATAAAAGGAAAATATAAGTCAGGATCTCCATCCTTAGGAGCTTTTATAAAGCTTTAAGAAGAGAAAACAGGAGCTTAATATTTATATTATATTATTATTTTATTAATATTTATATGTTTAATGCTAATATATCATATGTGTATAATACATTTAATACACATGCATATATACATATATACACAAAATGACCTGAGTGTTATGATAATGAGAGTTATAGATTAAGAGAAAGGAATCATCATTTTTGGATAAAGTATACTGAAAAGTGGTCTTAAGAGGCTGAGAAGGAAACCTGTCCTGTTTTTTCTGTATGATTTTACTATTTATGTTATTGTTTCTTAAAGCCATCATGAACTACACATATGTAATATACTCATGTATTTATAAATATATTATGCACACATAATTGATAAAGAGTAACAAATCTTTTCAGCATAAAGATACACTGTCAGATGGAGGTTTCCATTCCAGCACAGTCATTTTACTCACACTCTGAGGATGAGGAAGAGTACAAGGTGAACGGACGGGGAAGGGAATATTGAAAGTTAAGTACTGGAAGGACTTTTTGGTGGCAGGTGTGGATGTATCACCTTCAGCTGGCAAAATTTTAGGTATAGAAATCCCCTTGCAAAGTTTTCTGAAGTTTATTAGGTACTAAACTCTCATGTGCTAGTCACAGATTTCCTGGGAATAAGGCAGCTTGAATGCCAACTCTAAAACCAGACTTAGATACTCTAACTATTGGACTTACCCATGGTATTGCCTTTATGAGCAGTTGACTATGGGAGGGAGGGCACAAGGTCTGGACTATGCTGGGAGAAGGTGTTTTGCTATCTACCATGTTTAGAAAGAACAGAGGAAGATTCCAGTATTGTTCGAAGGGAGACTAGTACTGCACTAGTGGGAAAGCACTAACATTAACTAAATTAGTAAAGCCAAGGGAAGCTAGAACTTGGAAAGGATAAAGGACAAAGCAAGAGAAAACAAGCAAAACTCTGTCAAGTACAGGACCAAGACCGAGGGTATCCAAACGCATTAAATAAATCTGACTAGGTGATACCGTAACTATCAAAGCTGCCCCAGACTGTTGCCTGTGTTTTCTTTATGAGCAACCTGCTAGTTCTTACAAGGGTGTTGTGCATTTTTGGAGGAACTAAAGATGGCCAAGTGAATTTTAAAAGATCTATACTTGTTTCTCTGTAAGAAAAAAATATATATATTAATATCTGCTTATCTTCTAACATAGTAATCACACTCATGTAAACTGAGCATAAAGACAATATAAGAGAAAATAATACACTTAAATTACATATTACAACTATATTTATAAAGAGAAAATACTGGAAATATCTTATATTCAACAAAAAGGAAAATATCTAAGAAAATGATGCTATAGGCTTATAATGCAAATCTCAAAATTAACATATTTAAAGTCCTGCTACAATATAAAAAATATTATTGACCTAGCACCAGAATTTTTTAAAATATATATTTGTTTATTCCTTAGACTGTTTCTTAAATGGATAGAGTAGTACTTAATACATCATGGTTGTTACAGATGACTATTTTTTTCCCATATAAAATTTGAAATTTCTTTTTGGCAGGGGTAATTTCTTACTCATCTGTCTATCCTTTTTATAAGGCCAGCTCTGTGTTTGATACACTGGACTAAACAGAAGAGTTGAGAATGCAGGAAATGAAAAGTGTTATGTTACAATAGTAGGAATCTTATTTTTACTTCTAGATTTTATTATTATTTTATCATATTCTGTTAAAAGATATCTGGTTATATTTCTTTGCTGGTATCTTTACTTGTGTTCACAGCAGAAGTCAAAGGAGGAAGTTTTCTCCAGAGATATAAATGATCCTTTATTGGTTTTTGGATATGGAAGTCACTCAAAGACTGACCAGTTTTTGTTGCCTGGGAAGACCCATTTGGCTATTATTTTTACAGCTGTGCTTCTGAGATGGAGTGTGAGAGGAGGAGAGGTGGGTGATAACCAAAAGTACTTGAAATGTTCTCTAATGGGCAGGAGGAGAATTGAAGAAAGGCAAACCTTGTATTTCTAATTGGAGGTGGACACGTATGAGCAACACTTATAGACCTGGTGATCCTTCCAGGTTTTCCCAGAACCATTTGTCAAGCTTCTCTCCAGGCCTGTTGCCTGATCTAGTTCTGTCATATCTCCCTGATCCCAGATGGGGGCTCCGTAGCCACTAGAGTCTCCCAATGGTCATTTCCCCTCTTTTGAGCACTGCCTTGGCTATCCATGCTAGACTGGTTTTACTTCCTCAGTTTCTACTTCTTTCTCTTTTAAATAACTTCAAAGAAATCCAGAGTTCTATCATTTGCTTTTACATACCAATATGCCTTGGATATATATTACCAATATTTATTCCTCTGTTCTCCAAGGGAAGAAAATGGTTGTTCCTACACAAAGGTATAGAGGAAACTCCTACCACAGTGTACTGTCATATCAGATAATCATTTAATCACTGACTAAATCTAAGACACTGAGATCAGAGGATTCAAGAACTCTGGGAGACTTTAAAAACCTTTCCAAATTAAGCATTTATTGTTACTTCAATGCTTTCTTGCTACTTAATTTTCCTGAGTCTCATTTTAGGAGAAATTTGTTTCTTTAGCCTTGCACACTTCATCTCAATCAATACGCTATTCTCCCTAGAGGTCCCAAATTATTCTTTTCAAATGTCTTTTTTATCTACCCTTGGAAACAACACAAGCAAATGGAGTCTGACTTCCAGCTGTCAAATCAAGTGTTGAGGCAAACCCTGTGAGCGCGAATCACTCCATCTTGCCTTGTTCAATCTGGGTAATGTGGCACAGTCCCAAAACCTCCCCTACCACCAAGAGAGAGAAAGGAGTAAAACACAGATTGATAATTTTCAAAAGTTGGAAAATTTTGTTTCTTTCTTTTGATTATACACTATTTGTTCACACATAAACTAGTTCCTAAATAGTGAATCTGCTTATGTTCCTTGGACTTCTTTGGTAAATCTGGTTTGAGATTTGGAAATAGGATATTTTAAGTGGGCTGCCTTGTTTTTGTTAAGAATTGAAATCAAACTTTCCTGTAATTCCATCCCTGGGAATCCATACCCTGGAAAATGGAGTAACAAGGTTTCTCTGATTCTTTAATGGACTAAAACTTCCTGGTTGAGAAAGGCTAATAAATGTAAGCTATTGGTCATATTGTTGAGTATGATAAAGAAAGGTCTGTTTTCAAGGCAGAATTATTTGGAAATCATAGGCATCATTATAAATGTCTTACTTATATGTTGGCTTATATATTGCTTCTGTTCAAAACAAAATTGTTTCCTTTGGGGCATAATTTCAAGGTAGGTTAATGAATTTTTCATACACACACACACACACACACACACACAGGTGTTACTATTGTATAGTTAAACGTAATAGATCTGTCTCCCTGCTCTGAGGGTCCAATTTCTTCCCTTTCTTTGTAGCTTCCAGAGGAGCTTCTTGTTGTGCAAGACGCAAAACAAGCAAACGCCTTCATTGTTATCCTGATGATAATTGTAGAGTGGCAGTGATGATGTTGTTGGAAGTTTTAAAAATGAAAATACCTATTCAGGTTCAGAGACATTGCCCAGTATATTTCATGTGCTTTCCATAGTACATTCATTTTTTTTTTTTTTAAACCAGATGGTAAAACAAGGACAGCGACTCTTTATTTTCTATCCTCCAGTCTCCCAAATCCTCAGAATCCATCAAGGTGCACCTTGAGCTCCACCTCCCACATTGTGTTCCCCACTGGTGCCAATCTTCCAGCTAACTCCATTTCCCCTTTGTAAACGCTCGATGTGCTGACCTATTTAAAAATATAACTCAGGTGCCTGGCGAACCATGATGCCTGCCAGCTCTTCAGATAAAGAGGATCCACTTATTAATCTGCTCTGTCTCTATCTGCCCGCTCAATTGGGATTGACTGCTTGCTGTCCAGGCTGATACCAGGGAAATCTGATTGAGGACAAGAATCTCTTTGTACATTTCCCCCACTGATACAGCACAACAGGTCTGTTGCAGCCAGGGAGTTAAGCTGATGTGACATGATGTCAGATGGCCTGCCATTGTACGTCAGAAATTAAAAAGAAAATATTCTTTCAAACTGGAATTCCTTATGTGATTTTTATTTCCTTGGGCTTTGAGCAGATTGAGTATTGAATTGCTTGACTGGAGCCCATGGATAATTTAATACCTTCAACATTCGTCCCTGGGTGAATTTCAGCCACATTTGACTTGTTCAGCATGGTGTCTCAGTTCTAACCATTTCATGGAACTCTTGTAAATATTGATTGATGAAATCCCAAAGAAATACTTTTTCTAGCTCTGATTCTGAAATGCTCCAGAAGGAAAGACTTGATCTCTGTTTTCATCCTTCCTACTCCATATCTAGTAGTGTGAGAAGTAAATAAAAATTTGGGACTTTCTTTTATCCTTCTCAAGCTAAACAGTCAATTCTTACGACTTGGAAAAAAAAAAAGTGATGTGATTTGATCCACCAAAGTAGGACCAAGAAAAAATAACAAGTTAGCAAGAATAGCAAACAAATAAACTCAAACTGTATCAGTGGAACCAAATTTGATATTTTGGGAGAAGCTTTTGAGTCCTCCAGTTTGAGGTGTTGGCTACAAAAAGTTTCCAGAAGCATATAGGCATAATATATGTATATATCATTCTTAAGTACTAAATGGTTAGCATCTCATGCACATAGTATTCAGATTTTAGTATGTGGTTCTGCTTTTGTTGAAAAGATCAGGTAGAACTAGCCTTAGGTCACATCTAGAATTTAACTGAATGGCTTATAAAATTCCCCCAAATCATTTATTAATAAAAAATTAAGAGAGAGAAGAGACACATAGTTAAGAGTTAAAGACCTTACAGGAATTCACGTTTGGTAACAAGAAACAAAATATTATTACTTTCTTAATATTCAGCTTTTTCTCTTTAGTCAAGGCTAATCATTTGTTAATTTGTGTAAGCTCCAGTGCTTAAAAATTCACATGTGAATGAAATATGTGGCTGATCCTTATTCTTTATTATAAATTAAACAGTAGGAAATGTAAATACTATCGGAGAAAATAAAATCTCATTTGTTCGATGTAAATAACACTGAATAAATTAATAAATTGACTGGCTTCTCTTTGATATTCACATGATGAGACTGTATGTGTGCATTTATGTGAGTATGTGAACATACAAAGTATTTGAAGTACTAGAGAGAAAAAGAACTTGTTTAAACAGATAAAAGAGAGTAACTTGCTACAACAAAAGATTTTTTTAAGACACAATTTATTTGAGAGAGAGAGAGTACAAGCAGGTGGAGGGGTAGAGGGAGAAGGAGAAGCAGACTCCCCACTGAGCAGGGAGCCTGATGTGCTCCAGGACACTGAGATCATGACATGAGCTGAAGGCAGATGCTCAAATGACTGAGCCACCCGGGTGCCACCAAAAGTTTTTTTTTTTAAAATCAAGAAATTCTCTTAACAGTAAGAAGTCTATTGTAGATTATTAACATGGTGAAATTTCTTTGCAGTAATTATTTTAGACAAAAATATAAGAGGAAAACCAAATCCACAATAAGATTAGTGAGAGAAAATAATTCTGTTTTATTGTTTTGTTTTATTTAGTTTGTATAATTGACATAACATTATATTAGTTTCAGGTGTACAATGTAGTAATTTGATATTTGTATATATATTTGATCATTTGCAAGATGATCACCACTAAGTCCAGTTAACATCCATCACCATACGTAGTTACAAAACTTTTTTCTTGTGTTGAGGACTTTTAAGATCCACTCTTATAACTACTTTCAATATATAGTAGAGTATTATTAGCTATAGTTGCTGTTTTTGGCATTACATCCCCATGACTTACTCATATTATAACTAGATATTTGTACTTTTTGACCCTCTTTACCTACTTTCCCCACCCCCATCCTGAGTAACCAGCAATCTGTATTCATTTACATTTTGGTTTTTTTTTTTTTAGATTCCACATAGGAGATTACACAGTACGTGTCTGTTTCCGTCTTGGTTACTTCATACTTAGCCTAATGCCCTTGAGGGCCATCCATGTTGTTGCAAATGGCAAGATATCTTTATGGTTGAATAATATTTTATTGTGTATATATACCACAACTTCTTTGTCCATTTGTTTATCAATGAAAACTTAGGGTGTTTCTATATATTGGTTATTATAAATAAGGCTGCAATGAACATGGGGGTATAGATATCTTTTTGAATGCATGTTTTCGTTGCCTTCAAATAAATACCTCAGAAACAAGGATTGCTGGATCATATGGTAGTTCTATTTCTAAATTTTTTTAAAGATTTTATTTGTTTATTTGACAGACAGAAATCACAAGTAGGCAGAGAGGCAGGAAGAAAGAGGGGGAAAGCAGGCTCCCTGCTGAGCAGAGAGTCCTACGCGGGGCCTGATCCCAGGACCCTGAGTTCATGACCCGAGCCGAAGGCAGAGGCTTTAACCCACTCAGCCGCCCAGGCACCCCTATTTCTAATTTTTTTAAGGAAACTCCATACTGTTTTCCATAGTGGCTGCTCCAATTTACATCCCACCAACAGTACACAAAGGTTTCTTTTACCCTGTATCCTTGCCAACACTTATATTTTTGTCTTTTTGATAATAGACTTTTTAACAGGTGTGAGGTGATATCTCATGTGGTCTTGACTTGTATTTCCCTGTTTTAATCTCACCATATTGATTAAAAATTTACTTGGATATTGAATTTTCCTTATCTCCAAGGATCCATTTCCATTTTTCTCAAATCTAGAGTAGAAAAGAAAGTCCATTCAAATGCATATTCTTTATCCTAAGCAAGAGTTGGGTCGCACATTCTTGGACCTTTTCTGAATGACTTAAGCCGAACAGAGAAAACATGGAAGAAAACTATCCTTATAGTGATACCTAAAGTCATGTACCCAAGGTCCATTCCAAGTATGTAGCTTTTTGTTTGTTTTGCTCCAAGACCTAAGTCAACAGAGAATCCCCAGTGAAAATAATATCAGCCCCCAGCTGAGGGGAAAAAAAAAAATCACAAAAACCAGGACAGAGAAAAGTCACTTCACTAGAATCACAGAGTTCTACAAGTTCTTCAGGAAAGCAAAAAGATCTATGACCAAGAGAGAGCATTCAGAATGTTCTAGAACAGAAGTGTTCATATTAATAACCATGAAAATGCACAAAAATCTGTAGGACACAAAAAAATCTGCTTGTATTGTATAGGATGGAATTAAAATATTATATGCTATTGAGGCACCTGGGTGTCTCAGGTGGCTGACCGTCCAACTCTTGATTTCAGCTCAGGTCTGACCTCAGGGACTTGAGATCTGAGCTGGAACCCCAAGTTGGGCTCTGTGCTCAGCGGGAGTCTGCTTGAGATTCTCTGTCTCCCTCTCCTTCTGTCCCTCCCCACCACACTCTCTCTCTCAAAACTAAATAAATAAACCTTAAAAATATGATATTAATTATACCATCCAAAAGTAAAAAAACTTCATCTGTTTCATCTTTTATGCCACCTTGATATTCAGTAAGAATCAAAGATTGGCACGAAGGACTTGACATGGCAAGTTTCTTTTTGAAAGCAGGAACATACCAATTTAAGCCAGGTAAATGAAGCATAATTTTTAAAATAGATCTAGAGAAAAGTTTATTTCTCAGGCTCCCAAGAAGTGGAGCTACTGAAAACAAGTAAATGTTATTTCCTGGAGAGGGAGTCTGAGAAAGGAAAATGAGAAAATAAAGGTTGTTCATTATTAATTTGCCATTTGCTTCAAGGAGAATGTTTGCAGGCAAAGTTGCTTGTATCTTAAACTGAATATTTTTCTCACCCACATTGTAATAGTCTTTTTTTTTTTTTTTTCAAATTATGTTTCCTTCTTATCAAAAAGCTTTCTTGAAGCCAATCAAGGTGGGAGGGCAGAAAGTTGATAAAGAGGTCATTATAGCAACTCATGGAAGATATAAAACAATCCATTTCAAAGAGTGGGGACCATTTCCTATCAACATTTGCAATATGAGTTATTCTTTAGCAATTCCTCTTCCTCTTTTCCTCTTTCTTATCCCCTATATGCTCTGTAGTAGAAAACTTTGACCTTGCTAAGAGAAATAATAGCATAACATATTTGCACCATCCGTGTGATTAATACCGCCCTCTGAAAGGAGCACCTCAACTGGCAAAATACAACTAAAATGCATGAACACACTGAGGAACTCTTTGCCTTGTTCACCTTCTTTCTAAATAATTCATCAGTTTAATGATAATGACATTCAAATATCATAATTACGGCTGACTCTTTAAAAAACATCAATTCCAGGGCCAAAAATGGAGTAACCAGCCCCCACTTCTTTTCTCACCATTAGCTGTTAATGCCAAAATATGATCTTTATTCATTTCACTGACATAATATAAAACCAATGTAGATTTCCCATTTTTCATAAAATTTTCATCTGCACTATTAGTTTCACTGATAGCAGACTGCAAAATGTTGTTAAGCTACAAGATGGAAGACACTGCGAAAACCTCAGCATGTTAAGAAGCCATAAAATTTTATTCAGTTCATTTACTGCTACAGTCCAGTAACCCTATAGTAAGAGTGTGCTATTTTTATTGTGTATTTATTTAAAGGTTGAATATTTTGTTCCCGGGACCAGACATCTAACTGAGCTAATCTGGACTCCTAATACACTGTGTTGTATTCTACTTTGGGGTTTGTCATCTCCTTGAAAGTGTTTTTGTATCTTGGTTGTTGGGGAAGAGATGATAACAGAATATTGCAAACAAAGCTTAGCTATGGATAAGGGGTCATTTGTGCTCAGAATTCAGCCACCAGTGTGTTTGGGTCTCATGGGATGCTGAGGAGGACCATTTGCTTGTCCCTCCTTTTCTTCCATCTTCTGTCTCTTCCAAAGCAAATCTCAGGGTAGCGTGCGATGAAGCACAGTGTGATAGACCTTGTGTTGGTTGGTCTGGCAGTTGGCCAGAGGTGCTTAACTGGTTGCACAATCCTGCAGAAGGCAGCCACATTTTGCATTTATTGTTTTGCTACTCTGTCTCAGCAGTTTGACGTAAATAGGTAAGCTCTTTTTCAAACAGCATGATGTAAAACCCGTTTTAGGTCTGCTCATGAAACCACAGCCATTGAAAGCTGGCTTGTCTGTTTTCATACCAAGTTATATCATATATACATATCATACCATATCATACCATTATATGAAAGTTGCAGCATGAAGACACAGGATGCTATGTATACAAGTTTTGCCAATATATAGAATGTATCTCAATATCCTGGACTTCCCTAACCACAGAGCAACAAGAGTTACACCAGTGGTAACCTAACTATGAAAAAAAAAAATCAAGTAAAACACAAAGGAGATTAAAAGGGGCAGTTGTTCCTACTGGTCTGTCACTTAGGACCAGTATGTTGGTTGCACCAGGCTTAGCAAACTCCCAGGAAACCCTGTGCATATTCACTTAGGCCCCAGGAGTAACAGTTTCCTACTCAGTCCCAATTAAAGGCCACATGGAAACTCCAGGTGCAGTAAACAGATAAACTAGCAACAAAAACTACAATGGCAAACAGACCAGACAAATGATCTACAACATCCATAATATATTCTCGCTGTGTCTGTGACTTGTTAGGAACCGAGAAGACAAACCTGTCCTTACTTGGTCCCCTCATCTATAATACAGGTTGATAAGAGAACCTATGCCAGTTGCAGTGTTTTCTCTTGAAAGTGCAAAATATGGGGTTGATAAAAGCAAAGTGTGCATTTTTAAAGGCACATGAGAGAGAGATTTAAATCACCTGAGATAGTCTGTATTTATTCATTCCAAAGAGGTACAAAGGCTCTGTCTGGGTAGCATTAAAGAGTAAAGGTTCAAAAGGAATATGTGAGAGTCCCCAGGAGACTAGAAACATAAGAATGCATTAAAATGAGATGGAGAAAGTGTCCCAAAAATAGCCAAATAATGACTATTCCTAGTTATTATCTTGTTAGCATCGATTGCGGAATATTTGAGGGCCTGGGAGAATCAATGTATATGGTAAACAATCACCTCCTAAACTGAAATGTCAGAGATACGATACAGAATAATGAATATAAAATCTAGACAAAACTAATGACCAAACAAGATAAACAAATTAAAGCAGATAAGCCACGAAGGGTGAGTGACTCACGATTCAGGTAGGCATAATCCCAGTGAAAATCTGTCCATTTGAACAGTCTTTGCTACGTGCTAGCAACACAGGCTGGCAGCTGAGCCCCCCATGCCTCCCTTTAGCTTCTGAAAGATGAAATCTGAGCTGTGGATGTGGGACACTGGAGCCAGGATTTCAGGCAGTGGTGGGAAAAGCCGTTTCCAGATTTTACGATTTCATGATCCTCCATCTATCATTCCTGGAGACAAAAGGTTATGCTTTTCACTTACTGCACACCTGGTGCAGAGGTCTTACACTCAGACTCCCCCTAAAAATGATTTCCAAACAGGTTTTTTTCTTTTTCTTTACTGTTTGTTTGTTTGTTGTTTTGTTTTTGGTTTGCTTTACTTTTTTTTTTTTTTTTTTTTAAAGGATGCTAGAAGTCTTTAGCATACCTCTCCATTCTCTGTAACCTGGTGCACCTTGCCATTTTTCTGTTTTGAATTGATCTGTGAACCTCTCTCTGCAGCTAAGTGAGTCAGCAGAGATGGGATGTTGATGGATCTCATTGGGCATGGGTCAACATTGTTCTGAAGTAAAAGGAGTCAGCATGCGTTTTTGGTTATAGTCCATCACAGAAAAAGCTGGTCTTCCAGGCCTCAGTCATTTAGCAACTCCTTATGTCCCAAAAGAGCATTATTAGACAAAACTGAGATGTTGACACAGTCTGGTCTCTACAGTGTCTTCCCCGTTTCCCCATCCCTTCCCCTGCAGGTGTCTTGGTGCCTTGTGTCCTTAACCTATAACTTCCATTGTCCTCTTCCTCCCCATCCCATGCCTTTCTCCACTGTCATCACCACTGCACTTGACTTTTCTCTCTTTATTCTGCTCTCTTCAGAACTGACCGGTTGAGGGTCTCAATTCATAAGAAATTTCTTTTAAATAGATGTTGTCACAATCATAGGAAAGATCTCATATTAATTGAAAATGTGTGGATAATAATGTAAGAGAATTTCTCTTCTTAAGGATATTAGCTTTAAGCAAGATTCTCTTCCTTATACAGCCATAGATATAAGTAAATTACAACATATATTTATATACATATATATATATCTTAGATTTAGATATAAACAAATTCATATCTAATGGTGGAAATTCAAAACATAATGGTATGCAAGTGGCAGGAATGTACTTAGATCAGAGATGCCTATCTGCACACTATGTGGGGAAGTATCTTCTGCATACAAATAGGGCTTGCCCAACTTGATGTTCTGTGAACTTTTATTCTCACTTTTTTTTTTTTTTTTTTTAAAATAAAGGGGCCTAGGGGTTACAAAGGAGTGAGACTTTTCCTCACTAGCCTCAGTAGCAGGAAGCATTAAGTTATAACATTTAGACAGCAAATAAAATATATCACTTATCCTATCCCAGGTTGGCACTGTCTAGCAAAGTCAGATGTGATTTTGAAGTCTTTCATATTTGGTTATGAAATTGTTCCTAGATAGCTAGATAGAGAACCATCTTCTATCTTGTTATTTATATGCATCTGCTGGGTATTATGTATATAGGATGGGGATCATCTAATTAGAAAAGGAGGTACAAAATTTGCCCCTCATTTTACCTGATGTTATCAATGACACCACCTTGGCTCTAGGAGGCCTTCAGGTCAACCTCAACTCATCAGCCATTGCTGTGGTTAATAGAATTGGTGCACAATTCCTCCTTACAGTTCAAAGTACAGTCTACGCAATCACTATCGGTCTGTTGTGCCTACATTAACACTTTGGGCCAAGTACTAAGGTCAATACAGAACCCTTAGGAGAAAGCCACCCTGCTTTCTAAGGTGGACTCTAATGGTTTGAAGTTTGTTTGACTGGATGGGAACAAGAACTTGGAGTTATGGTTTAAGACTGACTTTATCCTCCTGCTTGGGATCCTGTTGGATTCCTTAAGTAAATGCTTTATGACATGAACTGAACAGGTATGTCAGATTATTTGAAATGGTTGATGGAGTGGCCTTCTGATGGAAACATTTTTCAGAAGCCAAGTTGGTATAAAAATAAAGGGTACCTTATCCAGGGGAGATTTATTTTCTCTCTGGGTCTCACATATTTCTTCAGGCTTAATGAGCAAGCACACTGATTACCTCTGTTCTGGATTAGCTTTTTGAGGATGTCTATACTGTGAACTGTTTTGGAAGACAGAGCTAATATCTCCCTCCAGAACAAAGAACGAGTTTTCCTATTGCCTTGGGAGACAGAGATAGTGTCTTCCTCTCAAGCAAAGGGCAGTCATGCTTCCCCCTGCCCAATATAATAAAGATAATGTCTCCCTGTTGGGCTAAGGGCAGACTTGCTTAATGTCCATTATAAAAGACTTGGCTTCCCTGTGCTAAGACTTTTCCTCCAAAAATGTGACCCACTGCATGTATAGAGGCTCTTGGCCCTCTTTGTGTCACCCTATGGGAATTGAGACTTAAGGATCCTTCACGAGAATTGTTGATATTTTCACGACTGCTATTTCTGTAAGCAATACAATCTCTTGTCTCTGACGCAGGAATGACATGTCTTCAGCCTATATCCTTAAAGGTACAGCAGACTATCTTGTTAGCTTGCAAATCTGGTTAAATCACATCTCCTTTACAGTGCTTGACAGCCCCTGATGGGATAAAACAGGATTGTCTTCTTCCTACAAAGCTCAGTCATTTTGAGGATCAATTATTAGTATTTCTTATAAGCTGTGGCTTCTATACATGCAATCAAGAGATCCTCAATCTGGATATAAGTGTAGGGACCATCCCTCAACCTACAAATAAGAACAAGTGGGGCTCTGGTGTGTTTACCTGAAGTAGCAGAATTAGAGCAAGTACTCACTTCTTCTTATCTCCCATTTGATACTTTTCCCAGTGTATTTCATTAACCATAATAAAATTGAAACTGTAAAGTCTACTTTAGTCTCAAACAGATATCTGATAATTTTTTAATAAAAAGTTTACACTTGACTATAAAAATGGTGAAAGAGTATTGCCTATCCTGTATCAGGAGAAAGTAATGCGTTTACTTACATCTTAGGTTGGCATGGGCCTTAGGCTGGATCTAGCAGCAATTTTCAGATCTTGGATGAAAACACTTTTGACAAGGCACATTTTCCTCTTGGCTAGCTGCAGCAACATTTGCAAATGCTCTGAAGTATTTGTTGGGCCTTAAATATGTCATGTGCATGGACAACAGGAATTAGCACTTTCTGTATTCATCCAAAATATAGGATTAGTTTCAGCCAACCCTTACACTCTTGGGGAAATCTTCCTTGAAGTGACAATAATTTAACCTCATTTTTCATTTTCTTTTGAGCCTCTACACTCTTATCTCTGAGAGCCAATAGCATATTTTATGTTTTCTTCTCTTGGTTACTGTACTCTTCAGAATAGGCTATCTTATGTATGTATGTATAACAAACAACCTCCAAATCTCAGAGTCTTAAAACAAATTTTATTTCTTGCTCATTTTACATTTCTACCACAAAGTCTTCTGGAGGTTTTGTCCTGTTTTATTCTCATTCTGGGACCCATGCTGACTGAGCGTCCACCACCCAGAACATTGTAAATTGTCCTGGCATCGGCTCTTGAAATGTTTGTCTTGAAGTCACGTGCCCACAGCTCACATTTTACCCCCCAAAGTGTGTTCCAAGGTCACACCCAGCTCAAGGGGAAAGGGAAGCACAACGCTGTCCAGCTCCAGGGAGAAGCAGAACCCTGCGGCCAGCAGCCCTAGTGACAACCACACTTACATGGACTTGGACCTCGATGACGTTTGCTCAGGGTTTCGACTGATGCCCTCTTCTAAATCCTATTTAGGCTCTTCGCATTCCTTATTTAATGACCTTTTTCCTGGCTCCAAAATGTTTTGGTGTAATTGCAATGAGGAATTGTTGCATGACGCTGTTCTGTAAGAGAAGTTTGGATCAAGATTTTTTAAAACAGTGAAGTCAGGGGTGAATGGAAAAGTTAGAAAGAGAACTGCTGAAAAGCACGGGGAAAGGGTGATAGGAAAGGAGAGAGAGAGAAAAAAGGAATTAAAAAGAGGAAAGGGAATGAAAAGAAGGAAAAGGAAAGAAAGAGAAAAAGGCTTTGAGAAGAGGAAATGTTGAAAGGAAAGAAAGCCAGTGGGAAATGAATACTGAGAGCAAAACTTGCACATTTCAACATGCTTAGAACTCCCTGGGAAAAAAAGGTATGAAAACCTATAAGACATTATTTAAATCTTATGATGTTGTGCCCCAGGGCTGAAACCAAGTCCTGGGCTCATCATCTCCAGTTCCCTGCTGACTTAAAGAGAAAAAAAATATTTTTTAAAGTGGCAATAGAACAAAAGTTCTGAATCTCAAAGCAACTAATGAAAACACACACATAAACTCTTCAGATTCCTCCTCTTCCCTAGGGCTCATTTTTTCTTAGAAGGAAAAAAATGTGAGAACCCAGCTGAGATCTGAATTTTCTCCCCAACTCTACAGAAAAAGAGGTAGAACATTGCTGGCCCCAAACTTCAAACACCAGGAGACAAAAATGACACTTCAATAAGTGGAGGAATTCTTGAATATATTTTTGGTTGCAGGGTTTTCTTCTCTATTTATCCTTTGTATCCCTCTGATAGTAACGTTTTAGATGTGTGTGCCTGTGTGTGTGTGTGTGTGTGTGTGTGTGTGAGTGTGTGAAAGAGAGATGGAGACAGAGAGAGACACACACAGACACACAGAGATGGACACAGAGGGCATTTGTGGCATCTGGAGTCCGGTCAGACAAACCCATGCCAAATTAGCCATAGTGGGAGTGTTTACACCATGGAAATCAGCAATGTCGCAAACACCAATCAGGATGATTGGTTTGTCTTCCAGAGAATAGGTTGCTCTATTACCAGCACACCCCTGGAAGAGATAGACTATTAGATAAAAAGAAAGGAGGGGAAGAAAAAGATCATATCTGGAGAAAGAGAAAAGAGAGAGAGGAAATCTAAGAGAGAGAAAGAAAAAGGAGGGGATTTAGATTTGGAAGGAGAATTTTAGAAAGTTGAGCTGTCCTAAATTCTATCCCATTAAAGCCTTCCTTTTTATAAGTAAAAGGGTTTTGTTTGTTTGTTCTGAAGGTTTTAGATTCTTCACTTCTTTTTTTAGCAAGTAACACGCAAGTGACCATGGGAAAAATAAAAACACACCTTCATGAGAAGCAGACCCAGCCCTCTGCAGGTACAGGGAGTCTGGAAGGAGGAAAGTCGGGCAGATCTGCTCTGCTCTGGATACACGTTCCTGGTCTTACTGGGTTTTAGAAGCATTACTTTTTCTACCTGAAAGACAAACAGGTTGCCCCCTCACTCTGCTTTCAGAAACAATGGAGCACAAGTTCAGTGATGTTCTTAAAGCCCCTGTGGAAGCTTCTATTCTTTTTTTTTTTTTGAAGCTTCTATTCTTTAAGGATTTGATCTCTGTATTTAAAATGCAAAATCTCTGACTCATTAACACTTTAAACATTTGTATCCAAGTTTGAATAACCAGCTGATTGTTTTTTTGTGTGTGTGTGGATTTTTGTTTGTTTGTTTGTTTTTTAGATAGGGTAAAGTGGATCGGAACATCTAAATGCCAAATTTGCTCATTTCATTTTCTTTCCCCTAAGTCATTCAGATCCCCCCATTTATAAATATCAAGGGATAACAAAATGAATGGAAATACGTGTAAACCCATAGGAAGCTGTTGATTTCAGTATTCAAATTACATGAGTGAAAAAGAAAGTAATTGTAGGTTCTTGCTTTGTTTTGTTCTATTTTTGTTTTTTCTTCAACGGGGCTGAGGAATTATATCAAGGCAGGGATTGTGGATGGGGAGAGGGCTAGCCCTCTCAAGAAAATGTGTGCTTTCCCAAACCTCTCCTGACTTGGGCTCCCTGAGGTTCCAGTCTGCAGGAATCTCCCCTCCCTCTCCCCCATGAGGAATTAGCAGAGGTAAGAAGCCTAAAAATTCCTACAGTTGGAGCCAGAGTTTTCAAATGTCAAGGTTCTCTCTCCATTTTGGAAAACAAGGAGTCATATATGCTCCAGGACCCAGCTCGTGAATTGGGCTGTGTTCCCAGACCGAGAGGGGAGCACACAGGAGGCCAGAACACTTTGACCGTTTGGATTGGAACAAAAGGATCAGCACCCATGGCCATGGATTCAAAGGAGAGGATATCAAATCTCTAAACCAAAAAAAGCTACTCCTTTACTAAAGGAAGCTATAACAAATCTCATTTTAATCCTGGTATTTTGGGATGAGAAGTCAGAGAAATTTGTGTATTACTACCAAAAAGTCTGGGGTAAGAGCCACAGCTTTTGGGTTGCAGTGATTTAGAATCACATGAAAGGACCTTGAGGGTCCCACTTCTTTGCTTCTAGGCTGGGCAGGTGAGTTTCAAACCAAAAGGATGTATTATATCTTCCTCTGCCAGCCCATATCAATGTTCCATGACTTCCATATACTTTTTTGCATTTTCTCTCTTGTTTTCTTTTTATTGCAGAAGCATAGTGATCTTGTTTTCTTTGTTATTGTTTGGAGAGGTGCAAGGGATTCTTCACGTCCATTATTTCGTTTTGGTTTTTCAGTGAGTGTCCTTAGAGGGGGTGGTAACTCACACAAAGCCTAGTGTGATAGTGGGCTGTAATAATACTAAGCAATCCAACCTGAACCTTTGCTCCCGCAAGCTATTTGGATTGTTTTGAAGGTCTCTTGCTCATTCTGAGGTTGGTTGCTGCCTTGTGCGTCTTCCCACACATGCACACACACACCCGTTCCCACCCCATGCTGCCTGTCCAGCTTCCCTTTGTATCTCCTCCTTGCATTTAAGCCATGCAAACCAACATGTCTTTCTCTCAGTCATCTACAAAGGCCTCCTTGGACCCCCATTCCGTAATCCAAGCCCTTGTTCCCAGTTCTTCTGCCTTCCTCTAAACCCTCCTGGACTATGTTCTCTCCTTAAACTAATTGGCCTCCTATATTCTGCCTTGAGCTACAATTTTAATTCTGTCTCTATGTAGGTCTCATTGCCTTTATTTCTTTATTTATTTCTATGATGAGAACCTCAGGAATGGTACACCACAGCATATTCATCCGTGGTGCCCAGCCTCGCTCTATGTATATAGTGGGTCTGTAACAAACACTTGATGAAAGAAGGAAGGAAAGAATCAATTCATCACTCAGATAATCAAGTCTTTAAGTGGCAGAGGGTGACTATTTCAAAGATATAATTATTGTCTTTCACACAGTCTTTTGTGGAGAGAGTTTACAATCTCCGTGTCATCAGGGAAGCATTTCTCCCACTTGATTACTTATTTTGAGTGAATTTTACATCATTTCTTCAGGTCTTCTGCTCAGATTAGAACGAATTCAATTGGCACCTTGATTTCCATACCCATTAGGCTCTTCCTTAGTGCTGGTTATTATGTATACAGAGAAAAGTGGCAAAGTCTTTGCCCTCAACAAACTCAGGTTGTGCTGTGGAAGATAGGACATAAGTTATCGTGCGTCCGACAAAAAAGGCAGGTAAAATGCACTGTTGGGAACAGAAAAAGGGACACTCTTCCGGGTATGACTCACAAAGGACAAGGGGGAGACTCTGAGAGAAAGGGTTAATCATTTACTTTACATTCTTTCCTTACACATAAATGGCATAAATACATAAATACATAAATGGTATAAATACATATTAAATATATTATTTAATGAAATAAGTATTGACTAGTGGTCAATACTTATTTTAATTTTTCAAATATGTAGCCTAATGTGTAAAAAGTGAGAGCACCCTGATTAGATTAGGAGAAAGGGGCTTATTCCCCCTCCCTTCCTCTTTTTAGCCTTGACCTGCAAAGGATCTAGAAATGCACTTCTAAAACCATTAATCAAACAAAGAATTAAGAGTAGACATCTAAAAATTCTACTACATCATGAAGACTGAGTGTTTGAACTTAGAGCATGTCCATGAAATATATCACTTGGAAAATGAAATCCTCCCCTCAGTTATTATGAGACTAAAATAATGTTTAAAAATTAATAAAATATATGGAGAAAATCCCTCTGATCATTAGAAAATAGAAAGATGAATCTCATAATCCCGAGAGGTGATATAAAGTAAATAGTGAGTATATAATTACTTTGAATAAGATATTTACAGATAATAACACTAAAATGGATCATCAAGGAACAACTCCATAAGAACAGTCCTCCAAACATTGAATTTGATGCCAAGAATAACAATCATTTACCGAAAACAAGGGTATGACAGTCATAGCCCATGACTCAATGAACCATGTAGCCACTTGGACATATTTTCTATGTTTCTGATTGCTCAGAAATTGAGATATTAATATTACCTTGGGTAGAAATATGGCCAGTTTTTTTTTACCCCAAGCTGATATCTTCCTTTTCTGCATGACATGAATTTTAAAGGAAGTTGCCTTTTCCTGTTCAGTGGAGTCAATCAGAAGACAGCATGTATAAGTCACACATTAGTTTCCGTTCTTGTCCTCCCCAAAACCCCTCTCGGTCCTTTCCAGAGTTTTAGATGAAGAGTCCAAGCTGGACTGTGTGTGTACACAGTTCATGATGTTCTAAAGGAATGAGAGTTGGCTGTGTCCTTTCTTCAAACTAAAATTAATTATATACATTGGAAGGTGGTGTGTGTTTGAGATCTTGTAATTAATAACTCATGTAAAAAGGCATCAAGATGTCATTCTAAAACTCAAACTTACTAGGAACAACTGCCTGTTTTACATTCTCCTGTTGTGTGGGGCTAAAAACAATAAACAACTTATATGGACTCTTGAAAAAAAGGAACGGTAAGAAGAGCCTTGTTCTCTGTAGTACAAAGTGCCCAAAGGCTCAGGGAAGTGAAAGAAGTTGGGCTTTTTTTCTGTTTTGTTTGTTTTTGTGTTTTTCCCTTTGGGCCATCTGCAAGTGAACCAGTCTAAATTGGTTTAATCAATCAATAGGAATTTGCAATTCTATCCTAAGTGCAATGAGAGATAGTAAAAACGTATAAAACTCGAAGAAGCATTCTGTGAAATTGAGGGGTGCATGAGGCTGGCCCCAACTGATCCTTTCATCCAGCCCTTAGGCATGTCCTCAAGGACTGCATCTCAGACATTGTCACCACTTCCAATACTCCTCCAACACTAACTACTGAAGAGGAAACTTACCCTGGTTAGTAATTATAATACAGATCTTTAGAATTATAGGGCTAAGTGATGAAGGTCCACAGGTCATCTATAATATGAAAAAAAAAAAAAAAAGCCTTTTTCAGGTAACTAAGAAAAATCTGCTCAAATGTCATGTTTCTTTGCCCTGTGTAAAATAACATCAACTAATTGGCGTAGGAGAGGAAAAATGTTTTCTCTACCTTTCTAGATTCTTTTGACTGTTCAATTAATTAAATTGACATAAGACACATTAACAGGAGAAAAACAAATGTAATTACAAATATATAGGAGCCCAATAAAAAATATTAGACCTGAAGACAAGCTGGTTCCGTTGAGGCTGAGCTAAGGAACAGAATAGTAACCTGGGGCTTCAAAGGAGAAGATGGCCATCTAATATAGGACAAGTCACAGGGCAACAAGAAGAGCAGGTATTTGATAGTCAGATGTTTGCCCTGCCAGACAGGTCAGTCAGAGATAAAGTTTATCTCTGATAATAGATCTTATTCTGGGAAAGACCCCAGTGCAGATTTTTCTAGGTAGTTAAGGGAGGGCAAAAGTCTTTTCTGAGCCTGCAGAGTCTAGATTGCCTTCAAATCAAGCTAGCCAGTACGCCAAGTGACATATTTTGGGGAGACCTGTTCTGAATCCCTTCAGGAGGATATAGCCTTGAACTGGTTATTTTTTATTTAAAAAGTCATCTTGGGATGCCTGGGGGTGGGCTCAGTGGGTTAAAGTCTCTGCCTTTGGTTCAGGTCATGGTCTCAGGGTCCTGGGATCGAGCCTGGCATCTCTGCTTAGCAGAGAGCCTGCTTCCTCCTCTCTCTCTGCCTGCCTCTCTGACTACTTGTGATCTCTGTCTGTCAAATAAATAAATAAATAATTTAAAAAAAAATCATCTTATCCCAGCAAGCATGTGAACTCCAGTAGAGGCAAGAAAGTATCTTCCACTTTGGGTTTCTCCCTGTCCTAGGCACAGTGTGTTTTTGTTTTTGTTTTTGTTTTTAATAAAAAGAAAGTTAATGTCTAGGAATGTCTGTGAAAGTTTTACAGAGAAAAACTGAAAGTGTGAAATAGGGTCTGGAAATCCCAATAACACATCCAACCAAGCCCATACCTATTGTGAGCTTTTTTTTATCAACGATTGCTTTAGACTCTGTAGGCCACTTTTATCTGAAAAAGAGGTGGTAAAAGTAGTGTTTTCTATATCCCCATCCAATACATGTTTGCTTGAAAAATTCTTTAAAAAAATTGGACTGAAATAAAAATGCATCTTTTGAAAGTTTAAGACTTTCAGTAATCAGTCCATTTCTATTTGGACTTTCATACCCAAAACCTCTGAATACTTACCTCAGTACAATGTGTATTTTAGACATTGATTTTGTTAATTTCCTCCTTTAGTGAAGATTTGGTTAGTTTATCATTGTTGTCTTTTTATTTTATTATTCTATTATTGGCTAAATCATCAGGGAAAATCTGTGAGTGCATGAGAAAACTGGAGATGTTTTCGTTTTAATCGAAGTCTAAATAACTTGTAAGTCTAGGAAAATAATACATACACAGATGCACACACTTAAGATTTTACACAGAATTATTTGTACATACAGGATGCCATGTGTGTTGTCTTTGAGTAGTGAAAAGAAGAACCAACCTTTGGAAGTTCTATTGTCTCATTCCAGTGCTTGTACACTAGTCTTGTGACCTTGGGCAACATCTCTTTCTGGGATCCCACCTGTATGATAGGACAGATAGGAGACCAGTTGGCTAGCTAACCATATCCACACCAGTATTCAGTGTTAAGTGTTGGTATATCTGCATGAACAATCCGGTTTCTGAAATCACACTTACGGAGAAGAGATTTTGACTGAATATACTATTGTTACTTGACTTTACTGCAAAATCCTAGGCTTGCTACTTATTTTCATATCACTTCCTCAGAACTAGAAAAATAACCTTTTTTTTTTCCCTTTGACTCTTGGCATGACTGCTGGCGACAAGCCATTGCTGAGGAGCTTGAGTAAATAGAGAATAAGAGATTTCTTAAACAAGTGAATTATTTAAATCTGCATATGCAATGAGACTTGTTAGGCAAAATTTCTGCTCAGTAAGACCCCCAGGCTCTTAAGAAGATATTTGATATGTAATTTCCTAAACTGCTTACTGTAGTTTTTGCATCTTATTGTTTATTTTGCACGAAATTGTATTGTCAGTAGGAAGGTTCCCAGAGAGAGTTTTGATTGAAATATGCTTGGATGAGCATTAGGCTTTATTTTTGTGTGTGTGCATGTAATAATATTAAATCTTCAAGTTATTGCAAGTTGGATATTTGCCAAGATTTGAATCAAAATGGTTCCTTTTCTTTTTTGTGTTTTCATTATGTTTGGTTCCTATAAATAATGCACATTTTCTCCTTAGTTAAGCAAAAAAGATGTAAAAGTAAATGAAATGTATTTAATTAGTAAGCACAAGCATTTCTAACATATCCCTCCTCTATATCTGAGGTAAGAAAGGGTCCTCTAATTTCCTTTGTCCTTAGAGTTTCAGTCTCGTTTGTTTTTGAGTCTACCTTTCAAGTCAATGGTTCCTGGACTCAAAGTCAACTTATTTGGGGCCAAAGGAGAGTTTATATGGACCTTGTGTATTCAAGTCAATAGGTAAGCAGGTACCAACTGCAGGCAAGGGGTCTAGAATTGTCTTTGTCACTATAGTGAAGCCAAAAGACATATGACCCTGTTCTTCCTGCTATAGTAAATTGAAAATGTTTTCACACATGAGACCAGTTTTCAAATACAACTGGCTGATAACAATGGTACATAAGGTGAGAGATTAACTACAGAACTTCCCACACACAACACTCACACTCACACACATTCTTACTCAACAAACACGCAGCATGTGCTTCTAAAACATAAAATTTCTTTCACAGGAAGATGAGATATTCCAAATATCCTACCTTTTTCTGCTCAACTTTTTTTTTTTCTCTCCTTGCCTATCGTTTGATTTCCCTCCTTTTTCTCCCTGTATCTCCATCTCTGTTTCTCTGTGCTTTCTGTCTCTTCTTTTTCTTCACTTAGCAAATTTTTCAAAAGGCATAGTTTCTTAAGATTCCAACTAGTCTGGTGCCTTTTTCTACCCAGTTTCTTGATAAGAAGTGAATATTAAATGACATTCTGCGTATCCTACAAAAAGCTAATATGATAAAGTATAGTCCCTGGTGAGATTATGCTCCAGATGGTCTTAAACTGGCCTGAAAGTTTGAAGCCCATTTTTGCAAGTGTGGAGGGAAAGTACAAGGAAGAAGGTGGGGAAAAGGATTTTCTGTCTTATAAAGAGTTTAATTTCAAGTCAAGCTCAATTCTGGTATTCTCAGCTTCTCTGTTCTTTGGTAATCTCTCTATATTCCTGCCTTTGATTTGGTAATCTGTAGCTCATAATAAAAAAGTGTAGGCACTTAAATAGTCTACGGTGTGTCAGGTATCTTAGTCTTGACCCAGCCCACCCGTACAATAGATTATACATTCTCTGGAAAAAGGAAAGATAGTGTGATCTGTTTGGGTCATGACTAGGTCACATTTAGGAGCTTTCTAAAACACTCACTAATGTTTTCTGAGTGATTGAGTTATTAGTTCACTAATGTCCTAAATTATGAAGGTTTATATGAGTAATGTAGGAACAAATGTACTAAGCCAAAGATCCACCATCCTCTGCTCTTGGGCCCTAAGTAGACAATTTCTAAAGAAAAAGGAAATTCCCATCTCTCTGTTCTTTCTCCATAGTTTACAATACAGCGGCTTCTTTGCTCCTCCCTGAGGAGGAGATAAAAATAATAACCATCTTCACTTTAGCATGAACCTCCAGCCCCTCACCGTGGCATTTCCTTTCGGGGAGTAGGTCAGTTTTCTAGATGACTTTCAGCAAGAAACGATACTTAAACAGAAACCTGCTTCTGCTCTGTAGGGCCTGGAGAGTTTTAAAAATCATTTGAAGCAAAGTATACACTCGGTTTGTTGCTGGAATGAGAATACTAAGAAACAGAATGAATTGTGACATTATTTGAATATTGTGCTGATTAGCTTTAGGTTTGGGTTATTCTTGATAAGGCTCTTCTCCATTACCCTGGTAATTGAACACCGGCTCCAGTAATAAAGGTGCAAGGCTGTTGTCATCCAGCAACAAGCCAGGAGGAAACTAAGCACTTGGCAACAATGATGTACCTTGGAAAGTTGGAGTTTTCTATTTTGGGGGTCAGCCTGATTTTTCCAGGGATTAGGAAGCCATGGAAAATAATTTTTATTTTCTGTTTTTCTTTCACTCTGAGTTTTAAGACTGCTCGAGTGAGCCCTTCCAATGTTCTCATCTGCCGATTCCTCATTACTTTGAGCCAAAGATTTATTGTTCCCTGCTTTGGAGGGTGTTGCTCATAGGCAATTATGCTGGCTTAATTGTAGTTCATTCTTCCCCATATATTGTTGTGTGACCTCGTACTCTCTTTATTGTGGGCTGTCTCTGTCAGGCCTAATCCCTGGAAAGATGTAAGTACATCAGAACTCATTACATAAAGAAAGAAAAACACCAGTTGGGGTTGCAGAAAGCTCACAAACAGGGAGGCAGCTTAACTTACTGCTACTGCCTTTAGAGACAGAAAAACAAAAACCCGGGATAAAATGGTCCCCAGGGCAGCCCTAATCCAGGTCTGTAACCCAGTCGTCCCCAGTGTCAAGTTCTATCATGGTAGAGACTGAAGTTAAGCTAAGACTAAGCTAGAAAGAAATGGTAATGCCTGTGTCTTCCTGCAGTCTCTCCCCCGTTTCTGTGCTTTTGTTTCTGGACTTGCTCTCACACCATCCACATTTGCCCTTTGTCTCATTATACCCCACACTCCGCCACTGCCAACTCCCGGTCCTGGAGGCTTTCATTCTAGCTCTTTCTCCGTGACATCAAAATCGGACTTCAGGAAAGCACCAGAAATTCATTCGTTCTTGGGTGATTACCTGAATCCGCGATGCAGGGTGGACCCTTAGTAGAACTTCCGAGGTCAGGGTTTCTTAAACTTGAACACAAATTTGAGTCACCTGGAGGGCTTGTTGAAACCTCATTGTTGGGCTCACACCCCCAGGGTTTCTCATTCAACAACATGAGATGGGGACCGAGGCTTTGCATTTCTACCAAATTCTTGAGGTCTTGCTGACACCAGTGGTCTGGGGGTCCCACACTGAGAACTGCTAAACTAGTGATCTACCTGCTGTCTCCAAAGGTTAGCCTAATCCATACAGGAAGCCCAGTGGGAGCACCATGACCTCACAGCAAGGTGTCAGTCAAGCCTGGACTCTCCTGGCTTCCTGGCTTGTGATAAAGTTGTAGGCTTGCCATACTGGAGGATGGCTCTCTGATAACCTCATTCACAACCTTAAAGTGACTTCTAACAGTTTGCCCTCCTCCTAGAAATATTCGTGTTTCCCAAGGAAGTGTCAGTGGTGGGTCCTGATATAGGAAAGGAATGAATGTCTTGGGGTACAATTTAGTGACAGAAGAAGATAGGAAATATTTTTGGACAGAGAAGACCTGACAAGTGATCTTCTTGTCCTGAGACTAAGGTGTCCTAGAGCAACGCCTAGACTCTTGCACCCTACTATCCCATCACAGGAGAGAATAGACACATACCTCTGTGCTTCAGGAAAGGCTTGGGGTCTATCTTAAGGTATTTTGCCATTTAAAATGTTATATGATTGTCTCTCATTTAGATAGATGAATAGATAACACTTTTTAAAAATATAAACTGATGTTTTGAATGTTTTTTCCCTTGCATAAAACTGGATTTCATGGTCTGTTTATTCTATTGGTCCTCTCTTGTAATTTTGAAGCTTAGATTAAGTCCTAATCTGTGTGGACATGTTCTTCTTGCCTTTGCACGAGGAAGTTACTTCACGGACTCCTCAAATCTTTCGTGTCTCTGCTCTTGCCTTCTCCCTTCCGTGTTTATGTTTGTGCTGTTTCCCCCATCATTTCAGGTATGATGAAACTACATAGGTCCATTGGACTTGTCCATGTTGTTTTTAAACTACTGGTATTTCTCAACATGTAATCGAGATAAGAAGAAATTAAGGACATAGGGCACTGTGGTCTGATTTTTAGAGAAGACTGAAGTCCTTGGTATCTCCATCCTTCAAACTTATATTTCTTAACTAATACCTGGAATTCCAGTGTGCCATTTATAACTTCTATTGACAGGTAACAAGAAAGCCTTGCCTAGTGTTTGGCGTGTAGAAGGTATTTGATACATGACTGAATAATGCATAAATGAATGGATTTATTTATCCCAAGGCTTCCATTCAAAAGAAATTGCTTGGCCTTCTTAGACTGCTGGCCCCTAAAGGAGGTCTTACTCACATGTCAGTGTGATGAAGGCTGTAAGAACCAGGTTTGATCTGCAATGGTTCCTTGAGGGGGATCCAAGGTAGGAGGAGTGGGAAAAGACAGGGACTCAAAAGGCACACTTTCAGATCTCAGAATTTGCCCTCAGGCCTACGTCTCCTGTGGTCCCCAGCTGTCATGATCTTGCTCAGGTTTCTGACTTGAACCTGAAGCTATGCCAGTTAGCCCTCCAGCCCCAGCATATGGTTGCTGAGTATATGATCGCCAAAACACTGACTAAATGCTAAGTAGAAATTATATATGTGAAATTTCATAATATAGTGTCTGATCCATAAGGAGGCACTTGATACATGTTTGACTCATTTGAATCAAGTCACTGTCTTCCCGGGATTGCTGCACATCCAGTTTTCACCTGGCTTTGTGTTTGTTAATAATCCTAGTTCCAATTTAATTTGTGATCCACTCAGGGGAAATTCCCAGGATTGAGCTTGAAAACAAGATTAGGGTAAAGCAAGAGGGAGGAGAAGGAGGAGGCATAATGTGATGAAGACCAGAAGGCTACTAGACTTCACTGATGGACAAAGGAAAAGCAGATACAGATGCTATGCTAAGCTCATAAACAAGATGTAGGCCGTGGAAACTTCTGCCTCAACTTCCAGAAGCTTCAGTGCAGAGATGATGCTTACGCTGTGTCATTCTCAAACACTAAAGAAAAGATTTTTGATGTACCTTCTCTGCTCTTTCTTCTGTCTCCTTCCCACCCAATACATCATCGTATGAGCTCAAGTCTCACTCAGACTCATTACTTTAAACATCAGGCAAGTCATTCTCCTCTCCCCTTTTCTCCTGCTCTAAGCTGTCTGACTCCAATATTTCTATACCACAACCAACTTGATTCTTCTCTCAGATGGCCCATGCTTCCTTTCAGTTTACCAGTAACAGCTCAGGGATTCCCTTCCAGACAATGTTTCGTGATAGAACACCTGTACTTGCATTTTATTGTTTTCTCCTTCATCTGTTAAAACTCTTTCCCACTTAGCATGGTGTATTTTCTCACTCTCCTTATTTTTTTCCTCATTAACTATTTTATTCTTATCTTTATTCTTGCAATCATGATTCAAACAATAGAATAATCATTGTTTGAGATTTTAAAGCGTGGTTAGTGACATACCTGTTTTAAAGCAAGGACAAATGCTTCGAAGTGGCAATTAGGAATAATCAAGAACCACTGACAATAACATATAAACCCCTGGAAAGACTCCTAAGTCCCCTTCAAAATATCTCTAAAATCGTCACCTGTTTTTTCAATCTCCTTTAATTAAAAAGGCTTGCCTCAGTATTAGCTTAAAATATAGATAACAAACATTTTGTTTGAAGATTACCTTTTTTTGTCCTATTGAATTACTAGCACTGTGTAGGTGTTGTATTTTATATTATATAATTTTATTTTACATTGTTTCATTTTGAACATATAGCCTAATGAGTTAAATAGGCACTGGAATACTCTCCCAGAAATCTCAATCATTATAATATTGCCCCAATGGAGAAATAGAAAAGATTTTCAAACAACTGATTTATAAAGAAAATTTCAGAAAATAACCTATTAATAATTGTATTCTGCTGAGCAGATAGAGCTAATTTTCTTGATATCCATTTTGCTTTGATTTGATTTCTGAAAGATTTTTTTTCTTAAAAATAAGAGTATATTTTATGGTATAGATATATTAATGATTCTAGACAAGTTGAGTATTCAAAAAATACAATAAAAGTAAATAAATTATTGAGCAAATGTCTTTGACTTCTTAGTTGTCAAGATAAACTTAATGGTTAGAATTCTTAGTGCACCTAGAAATAGGAAAGACAGATTCGGCATGAGCAAGGGGTATTCAAATGTACTGAAGAAAACTGAAAACAGATTTTGAAATTTAATGGACAAGGTAGCTCAGAATAAATAATATGGTACCAATGTCTCAAAATAAAGTCCTCGGAATAGTTGTATAAATAACATTCACCTGGTCCTTAACATCCTGAGGTTATATGTTCTCACAAACTGGTAGAAAAAGTAAAAATACTTTTGGGTGGAAGTTTTAAAGGTAGAAAACAAATACAGTTCAACACATTGTCTTTTCTTCAGTTGACATGAATGGTAGCATTTCTGTCTTGATCCTAGAGAAGAGTCTCCAACTGACCTATGTCGTATATTTTGTCAAATGGAAAATCAACTTTGATTGGAGGTTTCCTTGTTATTGCAGTGGAAACTAGCATATCTTGACTAACAAAAATGCTCATTTAAAATATAGATTTTGGGGACTCCCAGGTGGCTCAGTCACTTTAGCAGCTGCCTTCAGCTCAGGTTATGATCCTGGGGTGCAGGAATTAAGTCCTGTATCAGGCTCCCTGCTCAGTGGGGAGTCTGCTTCTCCCTCTGTTTACTGCTCCCTGTGTTTATGCTCTTTTCTCTCTCTTTCTCTGGCAAATAAATAAATACAATATTTAAAAAATAAAATAAAATATAGATTTGGGGGAAATGAATAAATAAAGGAATATTTGGGGGCCCTATATTAAACTTCTTAAATCAGAATTTAGAGCCAGTAGAGCCTAGAATTCTCAATTTTTTAGCAAAATCCTCAAATGTTAGCCTTCCTAAATTTTTACAACTATTGGTTATGGAACTGCTGTTTTGTTTTTGTTTTTGTTTTTGTTTTTTAATAAGTCCATATGAAATGTATATCAGGTTCAAATGGTGAAAAGTCTTACATGCTAGACTCGGGACTTTGGCTTCCATCTTGAGGACCATAGGAAGACTGCATATAATTGAGTGTTCACGAGGTACTGCAGGAATGAGCTTAAGAAACGTATTTTGAAGTTATTGCCAGAATCCCAAGGTAGAATGTCACTAGGGCAGATGTTCTAACTCGTTCCTTGATTATGAGGATTTGAACACAGAAGAATAGCCTCTTATATACACTACATGATAGAGATGTGTCATGTAGAGAGGATAACTTACCTAGGAATTAGATTGAAAAGTTAAGGTATAAACTGAAAAATAAAATCTCATATAGTGAAATCTATTAGAAATTGCTTAAATAACCAATCACTAAAACCTGAGATCTTGGATACTGAGAAGTATTGGATGGCTTTTTATTTTTGGCTTTGGTTTTAGACTGAGAACTGAATTTCTTTATGAGAGTAGAGGCCAAGTTAAAGGAATAAATAGATGAGAGACTTGGCAGGGCGGCGGGGGGGCGGGATGTGGTAAAGGTATATCAGTATGTAAGTTTCTGTTCTTTGGGTTTTCCAAATATATAGAAGGACACTAAAGTAAATTAATTGTAAAACTAGTCATTCCACTGTATCTACAATGCACACCAAGCATAATTATGTGTATCTTATAATAAATCTCTTCTTTCTTTCTAAACTCTCTTCTCTGAAATTCCATTCAGCTTGAGTGAAGCTAACCCACTCTATCTCATCCCTACTATCTCTATCACATTAACATTTGGCTCGGGTTTGGCCAATTAGGGTATTCCATATCCTTTCTGCAATGATGGATTCCGAATGAGCATAGAACCCACATGGGATCATCATGAGTCATGCTCTTGACTTTACTAAAGCCATCAAGAGAGGATTCATCTTCACTACAGTGTTGGTGACATATTCCCCCCCCCCTTTTTTTTTTCCCTCCGTAATGTGGTTTCTTTCTTTGCTGTATTTACATATTCCATTCCTCTGGAAAGGAGGGAGTATGACATAGAAGAAATTCATCTCAGGAAGAAAGAGGAATGAAAAAAAATCCTTAAATTCTAGGAAGAGGACAGGAAATAAGCTTTCTACCTCCAAATAAGATTTGAATGAGAGAAGAAGTCCTTTTAAAAATACGAAATCTGAGGGGAAAATCCAAAACAGGGAAGGTTTGCATGCAGCCTTCCATTTACAACTGGTGGAAGAGACTGATTCACACAGTGCTTGGAACCAGCACTGGATGGAACAAGCCACATACAATGGAAGTACATCTCACACAAGGGAGCTGGCCCTGGACTGTGCATGTTTATACCCCCAGCCTGTGCACAATGTAGAGTAAACCTTGGTGAGTGTGACAGAAGGGAACTGGGAATTCAGAGCCAACAGCCTTGGTCAAGCAGACAAGGGACATCCCTGCCAAGGCCAATGAAGGTAGCGTGCAAAACAGCTACATTTACCCATCTCCATAAGGATTGATGAGTCTTCCCTACATTCAGTTACCATTTTGGGTAAGAGAAAATAGACTGCCCAATTTCTGAGTTGAGAAAAATGTTTGAGTCACAAATTTGGTTGAGTGTTTTGGGAAACATCTTGAAATACTCTAAAATAGACTGGTGTGAAGTGGCAGAGACAGTGTTTTTAATTTTTAATCTTAAATTTTTATTTGAGTATAGTTGACACACAATGTTACTTTAGTTTCAGGTGTACAACACAATGACTCAAAAGCACTATACATCATCTTGTGCTCACCACAAGTGTAGCTACCATCTGTCAACACACAGCACTATTATAATATCGTTAACTAGAGACTGTATTATTTTTTATTAGGAGTGTGTGTAGGGTAGGAGAAGTGCCGCCTTCAGCATTAACAGAAACTCCAGAACAAAACTAGAGTAGTTATAACACACAACGTACTTTCATTTCTTTGCATCTCTGAGAGTATGCCATGTCAACCCTCCACAGCTATAACCTAGGATGCTGGTGACTTTCACTGCTCTCATGTAGGAATATTGCCTGATAATGAAGATGACAGAGAAGAAAAGTGATCAGGGCATGGAGAAAACAGATAGAATCTGTCACAGGTAAAGTGACATCTTTACCAAACTGAGGGTACATCTGCCATGGGACGGTTCACATTCATGATTTTTTTTTTCACTTCTCCAACAGATTTATTTGAAAGGAATGGATTTTGAGGAGAAAAAACATGGGGCAGAGGTATGGAATGGAAAATAAATACAAATGTAAGCTGTTTTGCTAATTGTTTTATAACCACAACAAATTTGTACAGAGAATACCTTGCACAGAATGACACAATAAAGGATCAAAGATCGAGGTGTTCCCCTAGGCAAGGCTGAAGATTTTAGTTTCTGGTATTTGGAATTTAGGCTGCAGTCCTTGGTTTTGGATGGATCACTGGGTGTGTGACACAGTCCATGCGTTTAACCAGATTTGAACAGAAGAATGGCCACCTGGCCCAGGTAGAAGTAGATGAAGTGTTTGGTTTCATGTGTCATGTAACTACCGAAGTTCCTCCCCACGATGCAGTGCCAGGTGGGGTTGTACTTCTTGTCAAACTCCTTTTTAATATGGGCCACAATGTCCTTCTCTATGTTTTATTCTCAATGTCCTTCTCATTGTTTTATTCCAAGCCATTTTGAAGTGTATTGCATCTTACTATAAAGGCAGTATAACTCCTCAGTAGCTGGGGAACCTCAGCATATTACTTATCTTTTTTAGACTCCATTTTCTCCTCTGTGGAAATACTTCACAGTATTTTTAACATGATAATTTAAATAAGATAATTGATGCAAATGATTTAGCTTATAACCTCACTTGATTTATAGTAATTTTATTATTATTAATTATATTTTTAGTCATTTACTAAGACATGTTTTCTAGAAGATATAACATTCCTTACATTCTTCTGCCAAATACACATAACTTTTAGAAATACCCATTGTTTACTTTCTACTCTAAGTAACTATTTGGTTGATAAAGATCTGGCTAAAATGCTCTTTTTTTTTTTTTTTTTTCTTTTCTATCTTTTAGGTCAATAAAACTTTCTGGTTGCCATTCCTGGGTTGTTCTGCTTGGCTAAAAAGTCATTCCTGTTTTCCTGAGAGTTCAGTGTTTTTCCATATCACTGAAATCTGAAGTACAGGGGGAAAAAAAAAAAAAAAACAACAGTTCAAAATCTTTTTTTTTTTTTCTCTTCTTCTTCTTTTTTTTTTTTTTTTTGGCTTCTCACTGCAGTAAAACACAATTTGGCTGAAATAATGAGATTCAATTGCTCATAAGTAAACTACAGCTTAAACAATGACAGTTGGGCAGTATTTGTTGTTTCAGAGGCAAGCTTTGTTATTGACTCATTTTTTATATATTTTCTAGAGATTAAGAATTTGGGCAAGGGGACCAAGAAAAAAACTGCTGAAGTGCTAAACTGAATTCTTATGAAGTGCAAACTCTTGTACGTTAAATTCTGATTTCCTTTTCAAGTACTTCTCAACCTTAATTTACTGACACTAACTATCAAATATTTTTTGTATCATTTATTTTCCAGTTATCCAGGTCCTAGGCTCAAACATTTTGATCGGCATAAATTCCAATTAAGTCTGATTATGTTTCTTTGGAAGAGTTAATTAAATTATTCCTTTTAGTGTTCTGGAAGGCAAATGCCAAGCCATGTGGATTGCAAATGACCTTTAGAACACTTAGAGATTTGCATGCATGTGACACACTGGTTTACTGACATTCCCCATCCCTGCTCTCTTTGAGACATAGAAAGAGCAAGAAGATTTCACTCAAGTTACACTTCTAAGTGAGGAGGAATCATTTTCATCACCTCCAGTCTCCTTTTGTGAACCCATTTCTATATTTTTAAATGTCCTGATAATCTTGTTACTTGCTAGCCATTCTTCTGGAGTGGTTATAAAAGTCAGAATTGAGAATCCTTTCTATAACATCTTTCTAGGAAAAAAACAAAACAAAACAAAAAACAAAAAACTGTAAATTTAGGTAGGTTAGCAGAGATTAAGAACCAAAAATCTATTTATGGTAGGCGAATGTGTATCTGGGTCTTTATGGAGTCCTTTGTTGCCTCCCTGAAAGGGCGAATAGATCTTGCTTCGGTTTCTTATTGATGTTTATGGGCTTCCTCAGAGCTGGTGGTTAGTGGTGGGTGAGATTTTACTTCAGGAAAATGCTGGTCTTCATAGACAAAAGAACTGGACATGTTTGTAGGGAGATGGAGAGAGTGAGGGCATCCCTTTGGCACTTGACCTGCTTCCACTCTCCCTATGACCCTGATGTTGGCCCTTGCAGACCTCTATCAAGGCAAAGATTAACTGACTTTTCCTTTATTCTCTCACAATTCAACTCTTTTCTGAGTGAAAGCTAACTACTGTTGCCAACTAATTCCTTCTGATAAAGTAAAATATATATTTTTATTCAGGTAATAATAGATGCTAAGAATCTGTCTACTCTTCAAAGTAGAACACATTTTACCTTTTCAACCTTCTTTGACTACTCCGTGTAAAGTGATCACCCTCCCTCTGTGAACCTCTGTAAAGGCTTATTATGTTCCCTATTTCTTACATGCTGCTTCATATTGTTACTTAGTATTTTTGTGAATGAAACAGGCTATGTCACTTTTTTAAAAAATCAAATCAGAACATATACCTTCAAATGATTATTGTCCCTTTGGCAATTATATAATTATTTTAATGATGCTGCTATAGCTCAGAGGCTGTTTGAACTCTTCTTTTGGAATTTTTTCAAAGCCTGTAGCACTTTTTTTCTTAAGACCTCAATAGTGGTAAATCTTCACCTCTTACAGATGGATTCAATTTTTGGAAATAACTAAAAGACATTCAGAGCCCAGTTTAGTGAATAAGATGAGTGCTCAAGCTGGGTAATGCAGTTTTTGGTTAAAAACAAAATCTGATTATAACCTAATGAGACATATGTACTTTTTTGTTCATACACTGACACTCAGAGGGATTTCTAAACAGATGTCTGAAGGACCCATGGCAGTTTTCTTTAAATAGTTGGCCAGCCTTTGAAGGTGACTAGACTCACACTGGACACTCAGAAACTATAACATAAACACCTCATTTACAGTTGAACTACCTGAGGCTGAGGGCATGGACTCACTTGCTCAAATTCCTAAGAGGAAGAAAAACAATGTCCGACAATTGCAACAATCCCATAATGGAATAAGGTATCTTTGGAGGTGATGGATGATCACTCCTGAGTGTATTGATCAAATCGGAAGGATGGATTATTTATGTTGCAACATATGAGGCAGGTTTTTTATTTTTTATAACTAATGGAAATGTTAAGACTTTGGTTGGGATGGAATTTGAGGAGCTCCCAACCTATTTTCTACATACAAATCATGGAGCTGGCATCTAGCTCCAAGAGTTGTCTTGAGTAGAGAAAAATCTCTTTCAAACTCATCAAACCTCAACTTTAGAAGGGACCAGGGTGGCTTTTTTGGCTCAGATAGTCACCTGGGGGTTGATCTGCTGCAGTATTGATCACATTCATACTTTGTCCATTTTAAACATTCTAGGGATGAATAACAACATAATATATTGAGACATCCACCTGCAGCTCTGTTTATTAAAATTTTCTTTTTTCCATTAAGCTCAACATTGTTGCTATGTCTGACCGCTCTCTGATCACCAGGTACGTTCAGAATAAAACTAATCGCTCTTCTATATATTTGAAGAAAATCATCAAAAACTCCCTAAGTCTCCTTTAAGTTGAATTCTCTATTATCCTCAAACAACCTTCATATTAAGTAATTTCAAAACCTTATTCCCATATGAGTGGCGTCTGTAACTTGAAATTCTTTTAGGAATTTGATACATTAAAATTGTTATGGTCTTCCTTGGGGCAAAAAAAACGGTTTCTCCATTTGTCTGTGGAAACATGCAGACTGACTCTGAAATTGGATTGGATTTTCCTTAAATGAGGATCATATCCTCTATCAATGAAGAGCATTCCAAAATGACCTAAAGAATGGAAATCTTTTTGAAAATTTTACCTCATATTTCAGGGATTTGTGTTCAGTAATATGAAGGCCAACCAAATCCTGACTCTGGTGTCTATTTCATAATATTTTCTTTGGATTCGTAGTGCCTCCTTTCCAAAACACTGTATTATTTTCAAAAGGCTTCATACTTCTAAAAATCTTTCACTTACAATTTCATTTGATTCCATTGCCTAAGAAAGTCAAGTGATATTACCCCCCCTTATGGGTAAACTATCTAAGAGTTGAGAAAGTGGAAGCCAGCTATCAGGGGTTGAATAAATTGTGTATTATTATACATGTTGCTTAGTAGACACTACTTTAAGAAAGGAAGGCAAAAGATATAGGATGTTTAAATTAAAGAGGTTTTTAAAACATATTTTAAAATTCTTTTTCTCAGAACTTTGTTTTAATACTGCATTAGGAATCAGAATGGCATACCATTATGCAGAACCTGGTCTGAAAAGTTATTCTAAAAACAGTTTAGCTGTAGTTCTTATATAGCAGCATTATTCTTTTAATTGATTTTGTTGATTTTATTTTTTATTGATTTATTGATTGCTCTGAAGTTTGAAAGTTATCTTTGTATCAAATCAACCTATAAGAATTACTTAGCCATTCTATTATCTCCCTCTAAAAGAAGGGTTTGAGAATTAGCTCTATTTTAGCCTTTTATTTTCATAGATTGATGCTATGTAATCTGCTGTTGACTGGCTGGAGATGATTTTTTTCAAAGGTGCAACTTTTCATTTTTCCACAAAGTGACTTATAAGTCTATTGACAGATTTAGAGAATAAATCTTTACACAAAGTGCCCTGTAAACAACTCACTAGACTCCAAACTTCAGATTTCTGTGCTTTCCCTGAATGTTGTATGTTTGCCATATTCCAGATACTATTCCAGACTCTGGATGTATACGAGTGAAGGAGACACACAAGAGGTGTCTACTGTCCTCATGGAGCTACCATTTCTGTGGGTGAGATTATGGAATGTGTTGCATGAATCAGTGATATTTTGCTATGATGTAAATGAAACGTGTGCCCCCTTTTAATTAGGGACCAAAAAGATTTCTCTGACGAATGACATTTACTCAAGGGGCACCTGGGTGGCTCAGTGGGTTAAAGCCTCTGCCTTCAGCTCAGGTCATGATCTCAGGGTCCTGGGATCGAGCCCCGCATCAGGCTCTCTGCTTAGTGGGGAGCCTGCTTCCTCCTCTCTCTCTGCTTGCTTCTCTGGGATCTCCGTCTGTCAAATAAATAAATAAAATCTTTAAAAAAAAAAAAAAAGGAATGACATTTACTCTGAGACAGGAATGATACAAAAGAGTCAGCAATGTAAAGGTCTGGGAGAAGTACAGAAAATATGAAACATTTTATTTCTTCTTTTTGGATATTTTTTAAAAATTAACATTTATTGTATTATTTGTTTCAGGATTACAGGTCTGTAATTCATCAGTCTTATATAATACCCAGTACTCACCATAACACATACTCTCTCCAAAGTCCCTCACCCAGTTACCCCACATTTTAAAAATGCAAAGGGATAAAAGGAGAAGTTGTTTAACTTATTTTGTTTATTATCTTATTGCCATTCATCTGTCTGTTAGCTCCCTATATATTCATTTCTAAGAACACATTGACTATGAAGAGAAGGAAGGTAATAGCTATGTCTGGTCATGCAAGCTAATATTTCATATTCAGCTATTGAAAAATGCTCTATTTCTGATGATACTGGTATCATCTCTCTCAAGAGAAATAGGTCCACAAAATTTTTGGCTGAATTTTTTTTTCATATTTTTTCTCTTTTCTTTTCTTTTCTTTTTTTTAAAGATTTCATTTATTTATTTGACAGACAAAGATCACAAGTAGGCAGAGAGGCGAGGAAGCAGGCTCCCTGCCAAGCAGAGGATTCCAGGACCCTGGGACCATGACCCGAGCCGAAGGCAGAGGCCTTACCCCACTGAGCCACCCAGGTGCCCCTTTTTTCTCTATTCTTGCAGAGATCCTATTTCCATGAATATCCCTGGCATTTAACAAAACCTCAAAGTATATATTGCCCATGCTATCTCTTTACAATTCTGATATTGATGATTTCACCAAATTCTGCAATTCCATCCTAATATTTGGGCCTCTGATGGTTAATCGTATGTGTTGATTTGGGTGACAGTGCCCAGATATCTGGTCAAATATTATTCTGGATGTTTCTCTGAGGGCATTTTTATATTATATTTATATTTTAATCCGTGGACTCTGAGTAAAGCAAATTTCTCTTCCTACTGTGGGTGGTCTCATCTAATCAATTGAAAGTCTGATCATATCTGAGGAAGAGGAAATTCTATAGCAGACTACTTCTGGACTTCATTTGCAACACTGACTCTTCCTGGTTCTATAGAAGATGGCTTTTGGACTCAAACTGCAACTTTTCTTGAGTGATTGGCCACATAGCCTCCTCCATCAGATTTTAGTTTCACGGGGCTTCCACAATTACATAAGCCAATTCCTTAAAATGAACCAATCCTATTGATTCTGTTTCTCTAGAAAACCCTGACTAATACAGGGCCATCAAAACTATAGTGCCCAACCCAGGCCTCCTCTCAAAAACAGAGCCTTTTATGCTCATTTTTTTCTTCTACTGACTCAAAATAATCCACACTGGGACAGATTCTAATAAAAGTTAACTCTATATGAATATTAACGTGTTACTGTCCTGAATTGTATTTTTATTATGAAGTCCTTGGTGGAGAAGGCTAAGCCCTGTAGGAAAGTCATACATGTCTGGGGTCTGTTTTTGTGTTTGTTTGTTTGTTTTAAATATACTTTATATTTTTAGAGCAGTTGTAGGTTAACAGCAAAATTGAGCAGAAAGATACAGAGATTTCCCATATATTCCCTGCCCCTACACATGCATAGCCACTTCCATTATCAACATCTCTCATCTGAGTGGGATATTTGTTACAATTGATACATTGACATGTCACCCAAAGACCGTAGTTTATATTAGGGTTTATCTTGCTGTTGTACATTGTATAGGCTTGGAAAAATGTATAATGACATATATCCACTATTATGTACACTGCCCTAAAATTCCTCTGTGCTATTTATTCATTTCTCCTCCCTGAGGACCTCTGCCAAACACTGATCATTTTACCATCTCAATGGTTTTGCCTTTTTCAGAATGCCATACAGTTGGATTCACACAGTATGTAGCCTTTTCAGATTGGCTTCTTTTACTTAGCAATAAGCACTTAAAGATTCTTTATGCTTTTTTTCATGGTTGATAGCTCATTTCCCTTCAGCACCAAATAATATTCCACCGTCTGAATGTAGCACAGATTATTTTTATTTCTCCATTTGCCTTACTGAAGGACATCTTGGTGGTCTCCAAATTTTGGCTATTAAGACTACAAGTGCTAAAAACATCTGTGTGCAGGTTTTATGTCAACGTACGTTTTCAGCTTTTAGAGGTAAATACTAAGGAGCATCATCGCTAGATCATATGGTAAGAGTACACTTAGTTCTATAAGAAGCTACCAGACTGCAGGCTCCTCAATGGCTCAATCTGTTAAGCATCTGCCTTTGGCTCAGGTCACGATCCCAGGGTTCTGGGATCTAGTACCACACTGGGCTCCCTGCTCAGAGGAGAGTCTGCTTCTCCCTCTCCCCGTACCCCTCCCACCAGTTTGTGCATTCTCTCTCTCTCAAATAAATAAATAATATCTTATTAAAACAGAAGAAGCTGCCAAAGTGGCTGTCCCATTTTGCATTCCCAACAGTAAAAATGAGAGTTCCTGTTGCATCACATCCTTGCCGCTAATGGGTGGTATTAGTGTTCTGGATTTTGATGATTCTAATAGACGCATAGTGGTATCTCATTGTTGTTTTCATTTGCATTTTCCTGGTGACTGTATGGGCCATCTTTTTATAGGCTCATTTGCCAGTTGTGTACTTTGGTAAAGTGTCTGTTAATGTCTTTGGCCTATTTTTCAATAGGGTTGTTTGTTTCCTTATTACTGAGTTTTGGGAGCTTTTATATATATTATCCAATATATATATTTATATTGGATTTATATTATATATATAATTGGATTGGATTTATATTATATATGTCCAATATAAATATATATATTGGATAATATATATTGCATTGGATAATATATGCTTATATTGGATAATATATGTATTACCCTTTATCATATATGTCTTTTGCAAATATTTTAACCCAGTTGGTGTCTTCACTTTTTGATGTTGCACAGTGTCAGTCCTTCAATTTTGTTCTTGTCTTTCAATATCATGTTGGCCAAGGTCTGTTTTTAAATCATAACTTATAGGCCAATGCTTATCAAACTGAAGCCAGCCTGATTATAGCATCTTTATGCATAAAACAATAAGGCTACTAAAAAGTACAGTGCCCTTAAAATTGTAGGGCAATGATTTATGTTTTTAAGTGATGTTTAATATTATATAAATCTACGCATCTATTTAATGGCTGGGAATACTGGTCTATGTTCCTTTTCTAGATGACTACATGGTTTAACAGTGGGGGTTAAGAGGTTTTCTCTCTGGAAAGTAGGGGAGGGTGAGACCTGCTGATACCTCAAGGAACAAAGGTTCATAGAAGACAAATGACTTGTTCAAGATAATTCAGCTAATGTGATGCCATAGCCAAAGCTCACATGTTCTGGTGTCTTTCCTTATTCTTTACTTTGCCACGGGAATGGGAGGCGCTGGGCATCCACAGAGCAGGCAATTGGTTTAAAGTTTAAAGTATGTTTAATCAGAAGGTACAAGCTTTTTATTTAAAAAAATTTTTTTAAGATTTTGTTTATTTATTTATCAGAAAGAGAGAAGCAGGCAGACAGGAGGCAGAGGGAGAAGCAGGCTTTCCATTGAGCAGAAAGCCCAAGACCAGGCTTGATCCTAGGACCCTGGGATCATGACTTGAGCTGAAGGCAGATGCTTAACTGGGTGCTAGCCAGGCACCCCAGAAGGTACAAACTTTAAAAGCTTCATACTCAAAGGGAAGAGCAGAATGCAACCCATGCCATTCCCAGCCTAGCAGACAATGTACGAGTCTTTCCTTGTATGCATCAAGAACTTTGTGACTTTGGATGGTAACAGAGCCTAAGGGTTTTTGATGTGCTGTTCCCCAGGACTGACCTCACCTACCTATAGTCACTTCTCCAATCAATCTTCACTGATCCGCTGGCACTACCCATTCCCTCCAGACACAAGTTTTCAAAATGGCTAAGTGGAGACAAGGCTTTAAGTGGAAACATTGCTTATGTGAATCGTATTTGTTTCCTTAACGGTAAGTGTTGGATGTGAGAGTGCCTAATGATTCAGAATCTAGCAAATGGGCTTAACTGAGCAGAGAAGGTATTTTTATCCCAAGAGAGGTAAAAATAAAGATAAAAATGCAAGCTGAACTCTGGGGAAAACTCTCTCCAGCTACATACCAATCTGTGATACTGAGTCACAAAAATGTAGAATGAAAAATGATTTTCCAGCCTGGCCCAATTAGTACATGGTAATGGTTGGTACCAGATGTGAAATACATATAATGTGCTAGTCACTGTGGTAATTTTTACATAATTATCTCATGTAGTCCTCACAAAAACCCTAGGAAATTAGAATTATCATTTTATTTGTCTTATACCACTTCCCAGTTTCCTGCTAATTATCACTTTCCTTTGGTGGCTGGTAACAGATTTCTTCTTTGACTACCCAGTCTCCCCACAACACTTGGCACATGATCAGCACCCAAAAATATTTAACAAATAGATCAGTGGATTGCTAATCTTTAAACTTGATGATATTAACATATTTAATAAATTATTAGAAGGGGTGGTCAAGTATTTGGTTTGGTAGACAAAAATGTCAGAATCTCTTCCTGGCTCAAGATTAGCCAACTGACACCAAATATCGGGCCACCTCATTCATTCTATCTTTCTAGAATATTAACCTCTAATGGTTGAGACTCTTAAAGATACAATTTAGGCTCCAAGGAAGGTCCGGTTCTAATGGACCCTGATATGGATAAGAGGTAAGTGCTTCCTACTATTTAAAAGTAATTGACTAAACGCCTCCTCTTTGCTCTGCCTGTGTTAAATACCATAAAAAGTATCAGAGAAGGGATGGCATGAGACTGGCATTTTAAGAATTTACAAATAATTAGGAAGATCATGTTTATACAATTAAAACTATGATATTAATTCTAATATAAGAAAGTACAAAAGTGTGCCAAATGTGTTTTATAATTAAGGGATGTTTCTAAAACCTAGCAAGACTATCAATCCAAATTTTACCCATAATTCAAGACCCTGAGGTTCATCCAGCTCATCAAGATGTTTTGAACTAATTGTATTTAATAAAAGATCTTTGCATTGTGGTGTTCCTCTTCAATAGTTCACCTCTAGATGAATGAATAAAAAAGTCATATGATTATGTTTCAAAATTTAGTAACATGACTTATAATGTTTAAAAATAAAACTAAAGAGATTGCCACACATCAAAAAATAAGCCATTGGGCCAAGGGCAAAAGCTTAACTTTCCCCTGAAAACTCTTTGAAAATCAATGATGGTTCATGAAGAATCCATGTTTAACCCATGGCTTTACATGCTCCCTGGGGCACATAAATTCCTTCTTGGATACTTAATTTAATAGTATAAATTTCTGAAATTGACCTATCTCTGGCATCCTTGGCCAACTTCTAAAACTGTGTGAAAAACTGAGCATTTGTGGTTCAGTTTGTCCTGAAATCAAGCTCTATGGTTAGTCTCTGAAGTCAAGTGCACCATAGAGATTTTGTGAATTCTTCAAGCTAGAAATGGCAAATTACATCATATTTCATAAGTATTCTGAACTAACATTTATTGAGATTCTAATATACCTTACACTTCATAACTAAGGAATTTCAAAAAATGATATGATTGGTAACCTTTGAGAAACTCACATCACTGGACTTTAGCCAAACAATTTACAGTACGGGGTAGTAAGTGCCAAGATAGAGTTATTGACAGTGATCTCAAGAACCCAGAAGACAGAATGACTCAATGTCAGGAGAGCTATTTTAAATTTCAAAAAAAAAATCAGTTCTCTCTAGGAGTATTTCACTGCATCCAGTGGAATAAAAGTTCTGAATTTCAGACAGTCCACACAAATATATTACATATGTTACCTACTCACTATGTACCAGGCATTGGGCCAGACTTTAGGGTTAGAGAGTTTCAAGGTAAATAAGGTCACTGCCCTGATCAACCTAACAACCTATGTAAAACAGTTAAGCACACATTGTTTAACCTGAACTGTGATGACTGTTTTAAAAAAGGAGTAACAGAGCAAACCTGAGCTAGTCTAGAGCATCAGTAAAGTCCTCATATGAACTGGAGGAGATGATATTTGAACTAGCTGAATGGGAATTGCCTTGGTCAAAGTCAGGTTGCTAAGAAAGAAAGTAAGGGATTAGTAGTAAGAGAGCCTAGCGGAGAAAAAGAGAGAGTCAAGTTGAGGGGAAAGATGATCCAGTTCCTTACTAACTCTTAGCATGGTTTTGTCTCAAGTGTTATTTACCCACTCACATTGTCTGTACCCTTCAAGATCTCTACCTCAAAGATGGGCCCTGGTTTAGACGAGCCAGGAAGGTACAGTGAAACTATTTACCCACCACCCCTGCAGATGTTAAATAGAAACTGTAGGAAAGGAGTGGTATATGTTCACAAAAATACAGAGTGAGAGACACATGTTGGTGTCCCAGACTACCCACAGATATTTTCCCAATAACACCCAGTGATCTTGTAGAATTAATCCTAGATGCTAGGAATAGAAAGGTACCTTAAAAGAGATCAATTCTATTAACTGAGTAATGAAAAAAAGAGTAACTTGAATAAACTGACATACACAAGACCTATTCATTCTCAAGGCAGAGCTCAAACTACCAGCCATATTTCTTTACTTTTCATTGCATGTACCTACTGTACAATGAAGCTTTCTGAGATGATAGAAATGTCACGCAGCTGGACTGTTCAAGGTGGTGGCCACCAGCCACACTGGTCATGAAGTATTTAAATGATGTGACTGAGGACCGATTTTTAAATTTTCTTAAAGCTTTAATTAATTTAAATGTAATTAGCCAAATGTGGCTAGTGGCTATTATATTGGATACCACTGCTCTAGAATATTCACCTTATTTAAAATAAATTTAAAATAAGAGAGTTATTTCAGTTTTAGAGTAAATGAAAAAATGTAATTCATTCATAGGACTGTGTAAGACTGAAAGGAAACAGAAACCATGCAAAGACTACTACGCATGTTCATATTATTTTTAGGTCATGTCAACAGAGACCATAAAAATAGGCATTTATGGCAACTAATTTTAGCCCCATCAACAGTGAATTTCAATCACAGTATTTAATTGGCATGTGACAGACAGTATATATATATTTAAACTGTTGATTTTTTTTAACATATGTGTACATCTATGAAACCATCACCACTGTCAAGATAAGAAACATATGCATTACTTTCAAGTTTTCTGGTGTCTCTTTGTATTCTCTCCCATCTGCCAGTCTTCATTTCCCCTCCGCATCTTCTCAGCACCTAGATGGCCACTTCTCTGTTTTCTGTTGCTATAGATTGGTTGGTTTTTCCAGAATCTTACATGAACAGAATGCTACAGAAGGTCCTATTTCTTGTCTCGTTTCTTTCAGACAGAATAATTATTTTGAGATTCACCCATGTTTCGACATGTCATGATAATTTCCCACTGTATGGATGTATCACAATTTGTTTATTCATCAGCTAATGAACATTAGGGCTGTTCCTAGTTCTTGGCTATGAAAAATAAAACTGCTATGAATGTTTGTGGATAAGTCTTTATATGGATATATATATATTTCCTTTTGCAATTGTATCAGTCCTTGCTTTCCATGTTTTGAGACTTTTTTTTTTTATAAGCATTTCTTTTTTTTTTTTTTTTAAAGATTTTATTTATTTATTTGTCAGAGAGAGAGGGAGAGAGAGCGAGCACAGGCAGACAGAGAGGCAGGCAGAGGCAGAGGGAGAAGCAGGCTCCCTGCCGAGCAAGGAGCCCGATGTGGGACTCGATCCCAGGATGCTGGGATCATGACCTGAGCCGAAGGCAGCTGCTTAACCAACTGAGCCACCCAGGCGTCCCTGTTTTGAGACTTTTTAATGGACAGTATAAATGTTTACATTTGCTATTTCCTCCTAATTAGTTGACCCCTTTATTATTATGAAATAAGTCTCTTTATAGTCGATAATGGCCACCTTAAACATGGTATATCTTTATCCATCCTTTTACTTCTAACCTGTTTGTGTCATTACAGTTAAAAAGGGTTTTTTTGTAGGTGGCATATAGTTTTGTGTAGCTTTTTATCCAACTAGAAGTCTCTGACTTTTAATTGGGATTTTCAAACTATTTCTATTCATGTGATTATTAATATGGTTGGGTATAAATCTACTATTTTGCTATTTATTTTCATTTGGCCTATGTGCTTTTTGTTCCCTTTTCCTCTTTTTCTGCTTTTGTTTGCAATAATTGAGTATTTGTTTATGATTCTATTTCATCTCTTTTGTGTCTTATTAGCTATAACTCTTTGTTCTGTTACTTTGGTAGTGGTTTAGTTTATCTTTAGAATTGCTTACCTTAAAATAGTCTTCCTTCTAGTGATATTATACCATGCATAGCATACAAATATTTCAGATGTATAATTCCATATCTTGCCTTGTGAACTTTAAATTAGTTTTTTCATATATGTGATTTTCACATATGTTTTTATTTTATAACACAATTTTGTTATTTTTGCCTTAACACAGTCCAGCATATTTAAGGAGATTCAAGTAATAAGAAGTATTTTTCTTTATCCAACTAATTATAATTTCCAATCTTCTTTATTTTTTTCTTTGTGTAGACCTAGATTTTTCTTCTGCATATAGGGCTTCCTTTAATGTTTATTACAATGCAGGTATGCTGTTGGATGAGTTCTTTCAGATTTATATAACTGCAAAATTCTATTTCTCTTTCATTTATGAGGATGTTTTCACTGGATAAGGATTTCTAGTTGGGTTTTTTTTTTTTTCCTTTTAGTATTTTTTTTTTAAAGATTTTATTTATTTATTTGACAGATCACAAGTAAGCAGAGAGGCAGGCAGAGAGAGAAGAAAGCAGACTCCCTGCAGAGCAGAGAGCCCGATGCGGGGCTCGATCCCAGGACCCTGAGCTGAAGGCAGAGGCCTTAACCCACTGAGCCACCCAGGCGCCCCTCCTTTTAGTATTTTAAAGATGGTGTTCTTCTGTCTTCTCTCTTACATTTGTTCCAATAATTTTACTGTTCTCCTATTCAAAACATCCCCTCTACTCCATCCCCCTTGTCAGCTACTTTAGATTTCCCTTAATTAATGGTTTTGAGCAATTTGGTTATGATGTGACTTATTAGCTCTCTTCAATTTGGGAAGTCTGGGGTTCATTGAAACTCTTGGATTGTGAGTTTTGGGTTTTTATCAAATTTGGAATATATGACCAGTACTTCTCCAAGTATTTGTTTCTTTCTGAGTCCTTAAGTGATTCTAATTATAGCTCATGTATTCCTCGGTTTGTTTTTTCTCTTGGTTCTTGTTCCCTTTTTCTCTCTTTCTGTTTCATTGTTTCATTTAGGAAAGCTTCCACTGCAATGACTTCCAGCTCAATTTCTTGTGCAATATTTAATCTGCCATCAATATAATTTAGTACGTTTTTCCTTGTGGATTTTTAAATTTTCATCTCCACAAGTTCCACCTAGGTTGGGTTTGTATCTTTCATGTCTGTTCAACATGCTGCATATTTCCTCCTACTCCTTAAATATGTTTTAGTGTCCTGTTCTACTGCTTCCATCATTTGTGTAATTTCTGAGTCCATTTCCCTTGCTTGATCTTTGCTAAGAACTTTTATTTTCTTCCCTGTGAGATGCTTAGTAATTTTGATCATATACCAGACTGTATAGACTTTAACTTGTTGGGTGCTGAATATTTCTGTATTCCTATATTCCTATAAAGACTATTGAGTTTCTTTCTGGGATGCAGTTAACTCTCTTGGAAACATTTTGATCCATTTAAGTCTTGCCGTAAAGCTTTGTCAGGTAGGACCAAAACAACATTTGGTCTAGAGTTCATTTTTATTTACTACTGAGGCCAAACCCCTCTCTACCTGCTACCTGGTGAATTATTATGAGGAATTTCACTGGTGGCCACACAGACTATGTCCAACCCTGAATGAACTCTGTTGTTCCTTCTAATCCTTTGGAGTAGTTTTTCCAGGTATGGGAAGTTTCCTCACATTCGTGAGCTGAGCAGCACCTAGCTGAATACTCCAGTGGCTTCCTCTGCAAACCCTGGAGTTGTCTCCCCATATAGTTCTCTCCTCTCAAATATTTTGCCCTGCAAATTTCAGCCACCTGGATTTCCTGGGCTTCCAGCTCATTTCCTGCACTCAAGTCCACTGAGCTCCCAGGATCCCACTGCCTGTACCACAGCCTGGAAATTCTCTCCTGGCAGGAGGCAGGGACCATCAGAGAGGTGGGGCCACATGATTCTTACATACATTCTACACACTCTCCTTCCTAAGTTAATGCTCAGTATTTTGAGAACCACTGCTTCATATATTCTTTCTATTTTTTTTTAAGATTTTATTTATTTATTTGACAGAGAGAGACAGTGAGAGAGAGCATGAGCGAGGAGAAGGTCAGAGGGAGAAGCAGACTCCCTGTGGAGCTGGGAGCCTGATGCGGGACTCGATCCCAGGACTCCGGGATCATGACCTGAGCCGAAGGCAGTCGTCCAACCAACTGAGCCACCCAGGCGTCCCGATTCTTTCTATTTTTTAAGTTGCTTCGGGTGGAAAGGTAAACCTGGTAACTATCACTCCATCGTAGTTAGAGGGGAAAGCACTCAGAACACACCATTTTTTGACATGACTTCTTGAGACCCCTCACCCCACTTGGTTCACAAATAGAATCAACAAAATATTTACTTGATTTGCTAGTAAGTTGCTGTGTTTGCCATCAATTTGCTAAAGTATTTTTTTCAGTCTCTGCCAGGCAATGAGACTGGTGTCTGTTAATACAGAGCTTGCCGGCCTTGCCTGTTTGCCTTCGTTTATCAGACAAAACTGTAACATAAGGCCAATGGTAAACAAAAATTAGTGAATGGCTAATGCATTGTCCAACTTTAAAAATACCTTTAATGTTCTAGGAAAATAAAAAAAAATGGTCAGAAAAATGAACTCTTTCCGATGAAGGAGGAATATGATATGGAAAGTCTAGACTGCAAGAGGCCCAAGAAAGTGGGAAAGATGGACGCCTAAGCCACAACGTGGATGACAGACTTTGGTACTGCTAGGCACACAGAACTCGGAACTGGACTCACATTATTAAAAAATCCATAGTACAGTGAAGTACTTTGTAAAAGTATTTACCCTCTTGTATTTCACATTTCCCAAGTCACGAGCGCCTAGATGGAATTAAATTGGTTTTGATCTGTGTTGGGAACTTTTTCAAACTTAAAATCTCTCAAAATCATGACTCCTCTGTTCTTTATTATAACAGTGCCTTGAAAGGTAAGAAGGGGATAAGTCACTCACCCTTGGCCTTTGTTCTTAGGAAGTCTAAAGAAGTTGCTAGTCCTTGTTCGTTCTGCCTCTTGAGAAATATTACCTCAAGGCGCTCCGGTGCTAACATTGCCTCCACCCTCTATCAATACTGCACATTTTGTGGTTGTCAGCATTTGCATGCAAATACAGTGGGAGGAGATTTGTGGAAAGGATGCTCAGCGGCTTGGCTGAACGGTTTCCCTGGGCAGGCTGAGGATCACTGCCCTCAAGGTGGTTTACTAGGCTCCCTGGACTATTGTTATTGTGTCCCCAATAGGTGTGAGTTTTCTGATCAGCTGTGGGGGGGGAATGGAAATCATAGCAGTTTATTGCATTGCATTCATCATGTCATGCTTGTTAGCATGCTGTTTTATAGCCACATTGCTCCACAGTAGAACCATTTTAGTGTGCAAACTCTACGTTTTTACTTTAATTTGCAACTGATATGATATAAAGATAAACGAGTTTATGTTTCTCATTCACCAACAGGAATTGTCCCCAGCAGTTTACAGGTGATCAATCAAGATGGGACAGGAATCCTCCTGATGAATATTAAATATCATATTTACAAAGAGGGAAATGAACTAATGAGCAAACACTACTAACAAATGTTCAATCTCATTCAGCTTTTTATTTTAGAGAGAGAGAATGACAGTTGGGGGTGGGCAGAGGGAGAGGAAGAGAAAGTCTTAAGCAGGCTCCTCCCCCAGCATGGAACCTGACAGAGGGCTCCATCTCACCACCCCGAAATCATGACCTGAGCTGAAACAAAGAGTCAGTTGCCCAACTGACTGAGCCACCCTGGCACCCCAATTTAATTCAACTTTCAAACTCTTAGAGTGCCATGGCTGAGTCACCATGGATAGGTTCTGATGCATCAAAGACCAACCATTGCTTACTTTCTTGAACAGCCAATGAGGATGGGGTTCATCCCTTTTCAAAAGGTGCCTTCTGTGTCATATGCTCCCTGGACAAGGCCCAGTAGAAACCCTTCCATTCTCTTCTTAAAGGGCTGCATATTTTTGTGAATTTCAAGCAAATTGATACTGACAGATCAATCCCCTTCACCCATTTAAACAAAAATGAACAAAAAAGACAGCTGAGATATCTGCTATTCACCTTTGCAATTGCTTTCAAAACCATTACATCAGTCAAAAAAGTATTTATTATCTGAAATGTGCACACCAGGCAGTAATAAACTAAAAGTGAAGTAATACCCATTGCTCCTCTCATCTTAAACAAAGTAAAAAGCAAGAATAGTTACACGCTTTGGGCAATAAGTAACAATGATAACAATTTATTGAATACATATTATTTGCCAGACTCTCCATTAAATATTTTGAATTTATCCTTAATCCTCATAGGGAGTTTTAGAGTACATCTAACAATCCTCACCTTATAAATGAAGAAACTAATTAGTAGCAGTGGTTAGGTAACTTGCCTAGTCACACAATTCAATGCCCAGGTCACTGACTTGAAGAACTTGAATACAAGATTCCACGTGTCTCTTGCTGCAGTATGAATTCCACCTCACCGCAATAACACTTTGAATTTGTTTCCTAGAGTTGCTGTAGCAAGATACCACAGCTGGGCAGCTTAAAACCCAGAAATTTATTTTCTCACATTTCTGGAGGATAGACGTCTGAAAATAAGATATCAGTGGGCTTGGTTCCCACTGGAGGGAAGGGAGAATTTTTTTCCTGCTTCTCTCCTTGCTTCCGGTCATTGCAGGTAATCGTTGGTGTCTCTTGTCTTCTGGTTGTCTAATACCAGTCTCTGCCTCTATCTTCATGGAGTATTCTGTTTTATGTGCATCTGTGTCTGTTCTCCTCTTATAAAGAAACCAGTCATCTTTGGAGTAGGTCCCATCCTAACGCAGTCTGACCTCATCTTAACTTGATTGTGTCTGTAAAGACCCTATTTCCAAACATAGTCACGTTTACAGGAACTGGGGTTAGGATTACAATATACCTCTTTGGGGGGAGGAGTCAATATTCAACCCATAACATTCTTCAAATATGCTTTATGTTGCATACTTCAAATTTATGGTTAAACCGAAAAAAATGTCAGAACTCTTTGAAACCCCAAATCTCGCAAGTAATCAGTGCTCAATAAATTTGTGATGAATATCATTGCTTCCATTAACACAACAGATTCATGTGATAGAATCGGAAATTAGTCCTAACATATCTCCTGAATCTATGACTGTGAAGGGAGATCAAAGGGTTTTCCATTGAGGAAAAAATTTAGCTTATATGCCTATGATTCGGTCCCATCACATTGCATTAATTATTCAAAAATAAATGAACAGTTTCAGAGTAGACTCTGTGCACATGAAACATAGAGACACACTAAAAAGATAGGTACACATATAATTGTATTATCACAAGACTGACAAATACTATAAAGAAGAAATGCATCGCAGTGGTTATCATGAATAAAGGTGCCAGGGCACAAACCTTTATCTAATGGAAGAATAAACTTTAGGGGAAAAAAGGATGAACTTTGGCATGTGAGAATACAATATAAAAATTTGAAAATAATCTCTATAGAATACCTCAGAAAAGTTTACTACTGCAATTAAACACACTTCATGAAATACATCTCCTGACATATTTTTGATGATTTGTAACAAACTGAACCATTACAACATCACAAAAGCCTCATATTGTTGATTCCTTGTGCTGTTAAATATCTACCCGAAAGGTTGTTTTTGGTTCTGTTTTCCCTCTACAGAATGATTGTGGCTTCAAATAAAATGTGAGAGCAATGCAGATGTAAGCCCATCTTGGATTTTTAAAACCCTGAAATATAGCAAAATGAAGAAAAAGGACAGAAAGTAGGGGGCAAACAGGATATTTACTGTTAAGTAGAAAGGACCCTGGATTCAAATATGCAGTAATACCAAAAGCATTTTGACCGGATTCTGTGTTTAAAAATAAGCATGGTTGAAACAGATAATTACTAAAGACCCTTGCAGCTTAAATATTGCATGACAAAAGTTTAATGATTCTAAAGGCATACTATTTGTTTTAATATTTGTTTGTTTGTTTGTTTGTTTTGGAGAAAGAGACCAAGGGAGAGGGGAGAGAGTGAGCAGTTTGAACATGGAAGATCTTCAAATTTAAAGACAAGGTTAAAGCCCATCAATTACAGCCAGGAGAATGCAGAGCGATTAGGGTGTCAGTCTAGTCAGGGTCCAAAAAGGGGAGGCTCTACCTCAGGTACTCCAGAAAAAACTTGTTTGTTGTGGTTGTGATTTTGTTTTAAGCATACTACACAACAGATGTTCCATTACATGGCCCTGTCAGAATGTCTAAATAAAGAGAATGGATTCTGCTTTTTCCTTTGCTATCTCAATTTCAGAAGTCTTAATTAGGACATTGGAGTAGATGTTTATTTTCTGTGTTTGAGATGGAATTATCATGAAACCATTCCCAGAGGTCCTCATACTCGCCTCCGCTGCTAAGGTACACTCGTGCCCAACATACAGTTCATTGCAACACGAAAGTCATCACCTTATCCCCTGGCAAAGGATGGTGTCATACCATGAGGTTTCGTCTCAACAGTTTGTCATTTTCCTGAAATCTCTGCCCATGCATATGATCACTGATTTTATATCCACAAAAATGAGAAACATGATATGAAGAGTTGTTCCTTCAAGTTTATAGTCTGCCAGCAATTTGGTTTACATTGCATTCACTTCTTAGAAATAGAACGAAATACAATGAGTGATTCTAATCCTAGAAATATTTAATTCAAAGACTATGTTCAAATCTCATTAGGTAATGAATTTTGTGAATGGCTCAGAGTATCAAATAAGGTAGGAATTAGGGAAATTGTGCCAAAGTAACTTAGCCACTCCAAGTCTGAGCTTTCCCATTCAGAGTATGGGGAGACTCAGTGCATAGTACAATGAATTCTGTCCCAGGGATAGAGCTATTCAATTAGGTTTGCTCTATTAGATCTATTCCAATTATTCCATTTTACCAAATAGTACCATAAATGTGGAGAGTTTCAACAATTGTTCTTTGTTTTCAATTTTTTTTTATTTTTAAAGATTTTATTTATTTATTTATTTGAAAGAGAGAGAAGGAGAGCACAAGCAGGGGGAGTGGCAGGCAGAGGGAGAGGCAGGCAGAGGGAGAGGAGAGGCAGGCTTCCCTGTTGAGCAGGGAGCCCGATGTGGGGCTCGATCCTAGGACCCTGGGATCATGACCTGAGCTGAAGACAGACGCTTAACTGACTGAGTGTGCCCCTCAACCATTGTTCTTATACTATGGAGGTGATGGAGTTAATGTGATTGTAATCATTACTGTACCATAATTTTCTAGCAATTCATCTTTGTTGTTTATAGTGCTGAAATTTATTTTCTGCCAGGGCTGACTGGATGATGATACGAGTCTGACAGACTATATTTTTTTAGAGGACATAGCCTTGATAGACTCAAGAAAGGAGTTCCTAGTTTTGTAATCTCTAAGAGGAGTCACACCCCTGCACACTGCTACATAGTCTTGTCAAATTCTAAATACATATTTATGTTGAGGAATCAGGAAGAGGTAGGGGCACCTGGGTGGTTCAGTCCGTTAAGTGTCTGACTCTTGATTTTGGTTCAGGTCATGATCGCAGGGTCCTGAGATAGAGGCCCCGGGCAAGCTCTGCTCTGAGCTGTGTAAAGCCTGCTTAAGATTCTCTCTCCTTCTCCCTCTGCCCTTCCACCCTACCCCATGTAGGCACATGGACGTACTCTCAATCTCCCTCAAAAAACAAAAACAAAACAAAAAAAAAAAACAAGAAAAGTAAATAAAAATTCCCAAGAATCCTCAGGAATTCTAGAAATCATAAGATATTCTATATTTTCATAAATATTTACATATTTAATAATTATAGTGAACCACAAGGAATCATTTTTCTACGACAGAATTATATAAAGCTTTAGAGAATTTGCTAAAAAGGGGAAAAATACAATAACCAATGCCCACTTTTATATTGTTATGAACCAATATATAATGAAAAAGTGTGTATTTTAGTAACACATTAAATGTTATCTACCTGATACTGTCACTTGATAAATAAATGAAGCAACTATCTACACCAAGTAAAGGTCAAAACACTGAAAGACATACCACAAATATTTAAAAGCTATTCTTGGGGTGCCTGGGTGGCTCAGTGGGTTAAGCCTCTGCCTTGGGCTCAGGTCGTGATCTCAGGGTCCTGGGATTGAAACCCACAGTCAGGCTCTCTGCTTGGTGGGGAGCCTGCTCCCCCTCTCCCTCTTCCTGCCCCTCTGCCTACTTGTGATCTCTCTCTCTCTCTCTCTGTGCCAAATAAATAAATAAAATCTTTTAAAAAATAAATCAATAAAAGCCATTCTTAAAATTGTGAAAACGTGGAAAATTCCCTGCTCTATATTCTTGGTCTTTGCATGGGATAAATGTTGCAGATATGGAAAATTTCCCTTCTTTTATCATTGACTCTGTGGTTAAACTGTTAAGAGTGAATTCAGAAACACCTTCATTTTGTTTCATATAAACTCTGTATTAATTTCCTCTTGCTACTGTAACAAATTTCCACAAAATTACTGGCTTAAGGAAACACAAGTTTATTATCTTACAATTTGTGGGTCAAAATTGTCACTGGGCTAAAACTATGGCATCAGCTGGGCTGCATTCTTTCTGGAAGCCCAGGGTAACATCCTTTCCTTATCCTTTCCCAGCATGGAGAGGCCACCTACATTCTTTGGCTAGTGGTCCCTTTCACGTCTTCAAAGCCAACAGCACAGCATTTTCAAATCTTTTTCTCTATGACCTTCTGCCTCCCTCTTTCACTATGTGAAGACTCCCGTTATTAAATTGGACCCACTTGTGTAATTCAGGTTACTCTCCCCTTCTCAAGATCTTTAACTTAATCACATCTTGCTAAATTCAGTTTGCTATATAAGGTAACATATTCCCAGTTTGTACAGTTAGGAAGCAAGCATCTTTGGAGGCCATTATGCTGCCTACTACAAAGCTCATTTCCTTTTTTAATGATAAAATTACTGGGTTTGCTTTACAAAGAACTATAGTTTATTGCGAATATTCAAATACTAGCTAACATCTTTGGGTGGTATTTAAGAACATAACATATGGATCTCCTAGCATCATTAAGAATACCACACAAAGGGACGCCTGGGTGGCGCAGTTGGTTGGACGACTGCCTTCGGCTCAGGGCGTGATCCTGGAGTCCCGGGATCGAGTCCCACATCAGGCTCCCAGCTCCATGGGGAGTCTGCTTCGCTCTCTGACCTTCTCCTCGCTCATGCTCTCTCTCACACTCTCTCTCTCAAATAAATAAGTAAAATCTTTAAAAAAAAAAAAAAAAAAAAAAAAAGAATACCACACAAACTCACCTGTCAACATTGCCAATTTAAGGATTTATTTTGCTTCTGTAATTTATTTCTTGGAACATCGGTTATAGGATTTGTATAATACACAGAATGCATGTAAACTTATTAATATATGTTTTATTTGAAAGAATGACTCATCGTTTATAGCAGACAGGGCCACAAAAACATACTTATAAGATAGTGTCAGCTACAAGAAAGAAGATGGATTATATTGTGACCACTTCTCTCTCATGTGCTCCTGTCCTGACTCCCAGAGATGGCAACATTATCCTCCTACTACAAGTCTGTTTCTTGATCTTGTTTTGAATTGACATTAGCAAATCCCTTTGAATTAGTGAGGTCTCAATGCTGATTGTTAGATTTTAAATCTCACAAAATTATAATACTTTTTCCTATTTTCCCAAGTTCTTTTTTTCAAGATCTTATTTGTTTATCTGAGAGACAGTAAGTGAGAGAGAGCATGAACAGGGGAGGGTCCAAGGGAGAGAGAGAGAAGCAGACTCTCCACTGAGGCAGAGCCCTGTGCAGGGCTTGATCCCAGGACCTAGGCTGAAGGCAGATCTTCAGCCAACTCAGCCACCCAGGAGTCCCTATCTTCCCAACTTCTTACCTGAATTTTCTCTGGAAACAGTCAGATAAATGTTGTGAGAAGGGCCAGGCTGGAATTCCTACACAGGCACACCGATTACTAGAGCAACCAAATCCCAGGGCTGACTGGGTTGTATGGAAGATCTTTAGACTTGATGGCACACAGTAAATTGTTAATTCCTTTGAAGAGTATCTTCCTTCATCTGAGCTAAATATTTGGATATCCTTCCTCGTTAAATTTCTGGGACCATGGGGATACTATTAGTTGAGGTGTTTTGAGTCCACTAGAAGGGGGTTCATATCACTTCCCAGCTGACTAATGGAAATAGTTTTTTGTTGCTGTTATTGTTTTCAGTATCTACTGAAACATTTAACAGTTGAGCACAATGCAGTAGAGTAATCAAGAGCATAGGCACTGGAGATAGATTTAGATCAGCTGTCTGCTTTAGCCCAAATTACTTGTGTAATCTTGGGGCAGTTATATCATTTCTCTGTACCTTAGTTTCCCCATCTGTAAAAAGAGGGCAGTGCTATTTTTTCCTTCCAGATATTTTATTTTTCAGACCTATTTTATAAGTAGTAAAATAGAATAGCGCTATTTGGCTCCCTTCTCAGAAGTAATCATCATCTTAGAATTGTTATCTAACCTTCCAAAGCATTTTCTTTGTCTATTTCCTCTGCGTCTGTAGTCACGAAAGACATGTTTAGCATCTTTTAAAATATGACACAAATATGATATTGTTTCAGTCGCCATTTTCTAGCTTGCTTTTATTTTCTTTTTATATTTGATAAAAGTAGATCCCATTTACTCCTTTTAATTACTGTATAGTATTTCCTTATTGGATAAAACACAGCTCTCCCATTACCCCTGGTGTATATGTTTAACTGTCTCTCTGTGATAGACTAAAAATGAGTTTGCTCATTGGCAAGTATATGAAGCTCTACATTTACCATGTATTAGCAGATTGCTTGTGGCTTTTCATTTACATGTATTCTCACCAATGTTGGGTGAGAATACCGTTAATTTTTTTTCCTCAAACCTGTTGGGGGGATGTGGCAGTTCACTGCTCTCTAAATCTTCATGACCCAATCAGTGGCAGGGGTAAGGAACTGTTCACAGGTTTATCGATGTTTCAAATTTCCACTTTAGGGATTATTTATAGACAAGGCCATTTTTCTTCTTCTTAATTTTATGGAGGGTTTCTTTTTTAAGTAGGGATGCCCTGAAGTTTAACTTTGGCTTTAGTGTTCAGAAAAAAATACGCTACTTAGTTTCAGCCTCAGCCTTGGAAAGACAAAGTAGCCAAATGCTGCCTTTTGGCACCTTTGTCCATAGCTATGTGGTCACACAGATTTCGATCATCTCTAATTAGCACAGTGATAACAAGGATATGAATAAGATGTGGCCTTTGGCTTGATTGCTAACGTCTGAATGTTCATTAATATTCATTTTCAAATTTAGGCAAGCATTCTACATACAACTTTGAATGAAGGCCTCCATGGGCTAGGCTTCTTTAGGCAGTTGAAATATAAGCATATTTATTTATTACAATAATAAATTCTTGAAATAATTAATGTTGATTTTGAAAGCTGTTAATTTGGTGTACAAAAATTATTAAGAACTTTCAAATAGTTAAACAATATTAGCAGTTATTATGAATAAGAGAGAGTGTATTAGATAGATAACATTAACAAGAACATAATATCTGTTTTGAGCCAGCAAATGTTTATAAAAATTTAAATGCTAATAAAAAGGCAGGATAATAGAAATTAGATTATATCACAATGCTAATCTTTAGAAGCATTAAGAGCTATATTTAATTTTTAGTTATTTAATTCAGCTTAGGCCAAGAGCCTTTCAAGAAAAAAGTCCTATTTGAGAAGACTTTATATCTTGTAAGGACGAATTAAAAGCAGATTTTCAACTCTGCCACCTCTAAATGTCATGAGGAGGAAAAACTACAAAATCATGTGCAACAATATCCATTATAAATTATTTTTTATCTCAACATAGTGAAGAATATAAAGAGTAGAAGAAAAAGTCGAAGCAGAATAAAAAAGCTCAAACAAATTTTCTTCTTACTCATCCAACTTCAAAATAGCATTCTTTAAAAGTACACATTAACAAGATAATCCCTTATCCACCTTTGAGACTATGGAGGCCAAAATTTTAAACATCACTGAAATAATTTTTAGAGACAATTTTCAGTTTCTGAAATTGAGAGATTTTTGAGACGTGACCAAGCTTTCAAGAAAAAGTTCTTCTAGGGGCGCCTGGGTGGCTCAGTGGGTTAAGTGCCTGCCTTCTGCTCAGGTCGTGATCTCAGGGTCCTGGGATCGAGCCCCGCATCGGGCTCTCTGCTCAGCAGGGAGCCTGCTTCCTCCTCTCTCTCTGCCTACTTGTGATCTCTGTCTGTCAAATAAATCAATAAAATCTTAAAAAAAAAAAAAAAAAAAAGAAAAAGTTCTTCTAGAAATGCGACTGATTTTCAGCCCCTGATTTACATTCTGGTGTGTGTAAATATATTAGTGATGCTGTCACATGTCCACTGCAAGTAAACTTTACTTTCAGTTCATCATTGTGCCTGGAGAAGTTGTTAGTAATAAGCAGTCCAGAGAAATGATTGTTTCTGCACCATGATGTCAAACTTTTAAAGCTGACCATTCAAATTCTCAGTGAGTAAATTGCCACACTCATTTATTTTTGCCAAGAACTCTGATTTAATCAGCTACCTAAGAAATTGATTCTAGGATATTTGCACTCAAAGTGGGCCAAATATTTGTTTTTCAGCCACAGTGTGTATATAGTAAACTTCTACCCGATAGATATCACTCTATTGTTTATTTGGTTTTTCAAATATCTTTTTTCCAGTCTGTTAGCTTACTTTAGGATTTGTCTATAGCATCTTTAGGGTGAACTTTAGCACTTTAGTAATGCAATTCCATTATCTTCTGTCATTGTTTTAGCTACAGAGACTTTAGCTATGCTGTAATTTTAATTTTTCATTGTAGATACTGCAAAATCAGTTAGAAATCAGGTCTTATATTGGCTGATTCAGGTTCAGGTTCCTGCACTCGGGGGCGGGGGGTGTTGTGGCAGAAGTGAAAGTTGGTCATCTTGTTTCTTATCTGTTTCTTGGTATTCATAGGGGGGAGGGTGCTAACAGTCTTACTATTTCTGGGATTCCTTGTGCTTCTCTTCTGTTACTATGTAATTCCATTTCGCTGACCCTTCTGCACCCTAAGAACCTGTCCGCAGTCTGCAATGCTCTGGGTACCAATGCAGTCCATTGCAAAAATGAGTAAGAAAGAGGCATGGCCTTTTATACCATGTAGCACCTATAGGGAGGAATGTAAGAAATAGCCACGAACAACGTGTTTTCTTTCAAGTAAATGTAGATATATGTAATTATGATACTTCTTCTATGTATGTAAATACAGAATTTGATTCCTAACAGACTGGAAAAATTAGCCATTTTCGGTATTTTGTCTGATTCATAAATATCTGCATTTGAAAGGTTTTAAAAAGGCCTTTGAGAACTTGAGATTTTGCAGGAGCTGGAATCTAGTCTCAGACTGTCCCTTCTGTCAGTACCTCCCAGGCCACTCTCCCTCGGAAATCACCAAGCCTGAAGCAAAGGTTGGCTTAAGGCAGTGGACTCTAGGGCAATCGCCCCTTGATACACACTCTCAAGTAGCAAACTCTAGGGTTGTTTTGGAGCATTCCATTGCCCTTGGGGGGCAGATTTACCCTCACAGAGCTTCTACAGCAGTCAGGGAGAAGGGGATAGAGTTAAGACATGTTCCATGAAAGTGACAGAACTTCTTATTCCTGATTGATTTCTCAGTTACTGTAGTGGTAGCATCAGCAGCTCAGTGTCCTGATGGGGAATATTAGGGTTCTAGAAAGCCCGTACGTCCTCTGGAAGGATGTGCTTCCTTTGAGTTGCCTTTCCCATATCCTTTAACTTGACCTGTTGCTATCTCTCTATCAGTTATGCCACTGTCCCATTTCAACAATCACGTAACAGCATAGCTAAATATAAGTTACCTAATATGGTGCCCAGAAGATAGTAGATTCTCAGTAAGTACTATGGAAATAAATAGTTAATTATAATAAATATAATCAAAATCTTCATCATTATTAGATACGGAAAGAAGCTTAAACATGATGCAATGAAATTTCAGCTGGACAGTGGGTCATTTACTTGAGGACTTTCCTTCCCAAGGCAGCATGCTGTCATTTTGGACAACTTTTACTGTTAGAGCATTCCACTTATTATTTAGCCAAATCTACCTCCTTATCATTCAGCCGCCACATCCCATTTTGCCCTACATATGTTTTCAGAGCAAGTCCAGCCTTTTTCCTCCATGGAACAAGTCCAACCCTTTTCCCTATTTCCCTAGATATTCCCTAGGGATATCTAGGAAGTATCCCCAGATACTTCCTTCAGGTGTCTAAGTATAATCACCCTTCCTTCCTTCCTTCCTCCCCTTTCTTTCTTTTGTTCTTTTGTCATTACAATTCCCCTTATTTTTAAATTTTCTGTGGCCCCTTTCAGAGTACACCATAATCCCCTAATTCTTTTCTTAATATGTGTTATTGATAAGTTAACAGCATCCCTCTTCTGGTCTGTCTGTATAAAGATTGGGGGATCACCTTCTCCCTTGTTCTTTTCAAACAATGTGCATCCTGGAATCTGTCTCAGTTTGCATGGACCCCTTATCCACTAATTTGCCTGTTGACTACTAAAATTGAGCTTTTGCTTTCGCCTGGCATTCTGAACATGCCTGTATCCCTATACTATACACCAGTCCTCAGTTTGCATAGCAATGTGTGAGATCCTTGAGGAGAGAGGCAGCTCATTTTTTTTTTGCAGCTCAATATGAGGGACCTCTGAGGTCATCATAAATGCTTAATGAATGCATAAAAATAAATGAGTAAATGAAAGAGCTAGTTCCTTGTTATACAGAGACAGTTTTTAGTATGTTACTACTATTCTATACATGCAATTCTATTTTCACTCCTACCTAAAGGATTTTTATAATTTTATTATTTTTTTAATGGACCTAAAATTCACAGAATTGAGTTAATCATGCTTGGCAGTTCAGGGCCTCCTGTTGTCATTGGCCAAGGTGATTTCATTTTTTTCTATCAAGTTTTAGCATGGTGTCTTGCACCCATTACTCCTGCCTATTGTAATTTATATTTTCTGTGATTAGCTATCTCAAACAGCTTTGTATCATTTGCAATTTTGTTAAGTAGAGTAAGAGGATTAAGATACAAGAAACAACAACAAAGACTAGATGATATATTAAGTACTGAATTGTAAGCTGCAGACTTTAAATGCTCTAAGAATTTGGCAGAGAGGTAGAGCTCAAGCATGTGAACTAGATAAGAAGAGTAGAATGGCTGAGATGTGAGCTGAGTCAAGAAGGCTGGGTGGGATTTGGATAAGTGGGAAACACAGGAACCTGTGAGCAAAGGGAAAATTACAGCTCCGTATGTGCACCAGATGCAGTGGTGTAGTATATATAAAGGGAAGCGGTGGGATATTCATTTAGAGAACCTGAATCAGGATTCCTCTTCCTTCTTACCGTGGCTCTATAAAGGCAGATAAGTAAGGGATATTGCCCAGATAGATTTTGCATTTTCTCAAGGTGTTCCTATAGACATTGCATTAGAATTTTTGGATTTGTATTGGAAAGAATACAAAGAGAAAAAAGAGAGGGCAGGTAGCATTTGGAGGAGTAGTTATGATCTGTGTCTGTTGCTGCTGTTTGCCCTCCCTCCTTCTTCCACCAGGCAGATGCAGCCTTTAGGAAGGAGCCCATTTCCACTTTTTTAAATTATTTTTTTTTAAGATTTTATTTATTTGACAGAGAGAGAGAAATCACAAGTAGGCAGAGAGGCAGGCAGAGAGAGAGAGAGAGAGAGAGGGGAGGAAGCAGGCTTCCTGCAGAGCAGAGAGCCCGATGCGGGGCTTGATCCCAGGACGTTGGGATCATGACCTGAGCTGAAGGCAGAGGCTTTAACCCACTGAGCCACCCAGGCGCCCCCCATTTCCACTTTTTAATCTTAATTCATATCCACCCTCCCAAAGACCTGAGGACTTTTCTACTTGCTGCCAATGGAAAAGTCACGCAGATGGCTACTGTATCTGGAAACTTGGAAGTCCCATATTTGGCTGATGGTATGGGGACCTCATCATTTCATATTAGATCTTTCCTGATCAACCACTGTGGTGCTGAAGAGCCTCTTTGATGCTGGATTCCATCAGCTCTGCTCTATCTAACATGAATTGTCTAAGTAACATGGTTTGGTTTTTCACCTCACACTGATTGATAAAACAGAGAGAGACAGATTTGTTCTTGTTTACTACCAATATTGTTATTAGCATATCATCCATGTTTTAGCTTCACTACCTGTATTTCCTTGACCTCACCCTTGTTTTACTGTTATCCCATTATTATTATTATTATTATTATTATGTCATGGCACAATCCCCCAGCATGCCTCCAAACCCTGGACATCCTATCTGACAGCCACTGATCTAAATAATTTTGTATGGGCATCCGTCTAAACATAGTATTTGACATGTGGGTACAATAAATAAGAATTGACTAATCAGGCTACAGATGTTAAGTTTTTATTAACATCAAGTTTTAAAGCTCTATTTTTTTCCAATTTATTTATTTTCATAAAAACAGTATTCATTATAAAGCTCTATTTTTTATTGCATTGTACTTGTGTTGTGTTACATTGTGTGAATAATTTGCAAATGATAAATTAACAAAATTACTAAAGAGCTTCCATGTGGCTTTGTGTATACATATGGAAATATTTTCAAGTACTAAAATGATATAAATAAGAAAGGACTTGGCATATATATGTTCTTTTCAGCTTACTATACTTCCTTGACTATAATCAAAAGCAAGATTCTGTAGTTGAGTTAGTGAATTATGTAATGGTAACATAATCAGAATCCACATGGTTTCGGAAGTGGATGAGTCTCATCCAGATTCCTGATTCTTTTAGGGCGCTGTTGGAGACATTCAGTAACAAAAGAAGACTGTGATAGCTGGTTTTCTTTCATCGAAAATTTCCATGCAGATTTTACATACACACAGTCTATCTAGTCCAATGTGTGATAAAGACAGAAATGGACTTTTAAAGGATGTTCTGTTGAGCATAAAATAAAACATAATGATAAAACATTCCTAATGTCTATATAATCCCTTGACATCTGCAGTAGCTTTCAACATCCGAGACGGCAAAATACCACTCAATAGTTTGATTGTTTCCAAGTAGGGCAAATGCTGAATTTCCAGTATAGAATTATAGTAAAAAAAAAAAAAAAAGAAAAGAAAGAAAGAAAAAAGAAAAAGAGAAAAAATACCTAAGGCTGTATTTTCTGGCTTCCATGAAGCTGGAGCGAAAATGTTTTTAGGTTCTGCACCAGCAGATGTTTTTTTACAAAACTGATTTGAAATTAAATTATGTAAGGTAAGTAGGTGTTCAGAGAACCTATTTTGCTAAGATACATCAAAACAGAGTTGATGGGGAAGAAGTGGCGTTGACTCTGGCTTCCTGATTCAGTAACTACCTGCCCTTGACAGAGGTAAAGTGCCGCCAGTATGATTCTGGGAGGTCAATAGAAAATCTATTTTTTTCTACCTAAACTAGAGGAAGATGACAGCAAGAACCCTGCGTCTACAATGGATCTATCACACATTCATTTATCTGAAACAATCTTAAATATGTACCTATTTTACTGACTTTGGGATTTAATTTATTATGTTCTCAAAGAGAAAGGTAAATATATGACTTTTTTTCTCCATAATGTCTCAGAATTCAATGAGACATACAGAATAATTTATACATTTAGACCCATAAAATAGGGACTAAATCAAAGAATTTAAAGAAAAGTATTGGAGAGTATTTTCATTATAAATATACTTTACTTCTATTACCCTGCAACTACAACCCAATCTTTACATTTAAAAGTTTTAAATATCACCATTCTCTTCAAGCAATAATTATTACATGCACAAGTGGACACAGTTTTATGAGGTAATTAGACTATACTAAAGTATAGTATACATTCATCAATACTCACTGATGGAGCACTATTGTGCAGCAATATTGGCTAGGTACAAGTAGTCCAATACATCATTTGCTTTACATTCAAACTAGAATATTTACTATACATAACACTTTAGTTGTGGTGACCCCACTACTAAAAGGAGAAGCAGTTGACCACCCTGAAAGAAAAGAGGAAGTTTCCACGCATGGCTCCATCACTTATAAATTTCATGCTTTGGGGATAGGATTCTGTATCTCAACCTTAACATTTTTGAACCGAGAAGGATATGAGACAATGTTTGAAATACGATTGTATGTTCTAAAATGGCTTTTCCCCAAATCACTCACCTGCAGATATTTTACACTGCAGTTCTAGCCCAATCCATTTTTGAGCCAATCTTGGCCCCCCAAAATTGAGATCGTTATATTATCACCATGAAGACACTGTGGGGAGCGTGATTGTCCTCAGTTGCCAATGGCCCAGTACTTGGTATACGGGGAGTGAAACTCAGACATCTGTTTGTTTACCAAGCCGCAGCCTTCACCTAAATACCATTGTGTTCACTTTGGATTCCTATTCAGAATTTCATTACCATCCCCTGGGGGTTGGACCCCATCACCTCTATTTCTAACCATGGATATGACCTTCTGCCAAAGGACCATCTGGAACCACAGTGCTGCCATCCACCTGATTGTCATTATGGCCTCTGCCTGGAACCTCCTGCTATGTGGCCCAGCAGGCAGGGCTGGACACCCTCAGATATGGATATCGGCCTAAATCAAGCCTGAGATAATGACACATCTTGGAGCATCAGAATGAATGCTGATAGCTCCTCAGGAGCTAATCCAATGGAAATGCTAATATTTATTAAATACGGCCTCTGTGCCAGGCAGTGCTCTAAATACTTCGTGTACATTATTTCCCTTAATTTTATAATAACCTATGAGTTAGATACTATAATCATTACCATTTTTTTATACATAAGTAAATCTGACTAGGCATGCTTGGATAATTTACCCAAAAAAGTAGTGAGCCAGGTTTGGGGCCTAAGTGCAAGCTCTCAACGTCCAGGCCATGCCAATTTGTGCATCTTCTGACCTGTGTAGTTTTGGCTTCAGCCTCATTCCTCCCCATGGGCTGGTGGCTGAGATATTAGCATATCCAAATAGATATTTATTACCATTATAATATAATTAAAGCAACAAAATGTATGAAATACAAACAATATTTTAAAGGTTTAAATCATTATTTTATTTTAAAGATTTTATTTATTTATTTGACAGACAGAGATCACAAGTAGGCAGAGAAGCAGGCAGAGAGGGAGGAGGAAGCAGGCTCCCGGCTGAACAGAGAGCCGGATGCGGGCTGAGATCATGACCTGAGCTGAAGGCAGAGGCTTTAACCCACTGAGCCATCCAGGTGCCCCTAAATCATTATTTAAAACAAAAAAACAAAAACAAAAATTAAAACCACTTCAGTTGTGTATGTTGTTCAGATAGCTAAGCTTTACTCTTTTAAGTATTTAAATATTTTGAACTATTTTGGTTTGAAGTTTTCTATAATAATTCACAACCTTCCCTAAGTAAAAAGATGGAATCATGGACACAAGGCAGTATTTTCTGACTTACGAGTAAATGATTTAAATAGGTCTTGATTGAAGGGACATTTTGAGGGTAGGAAATCTTAGGTATTTACAATGTGTTCATTATTAGAGGTTGTCCTGACTGTTGTCCTGATTCTTGGTTTTATTCTAGAAACCAAGGAATCACATTAAGCAGGAGAAGCATCAGTAGCTCTGCCAGTACGATGTGAGTAGCTTGAGGGGAATGTGCAATGTGTTTGGACGGGGCACAGTGTGTCTTTACTCTCTCTTCCTTTCCCCTCCATCAACTGATCCCTCCCTCCTCACCTACTTACACACACAGCCTTCTTGTGCAGAAGAAAGAATCTGAGATGCATTAACAAAGTAATCTTTAAGGTCCAAATAACCATATTCAAGTAAACATTTTAATGGAAAGATATGAATAGAATCAGAGAGGAGCATGGTCTCCTTTCATTTGATTCTTTGTGCATTGTGGATTTTTTCCCTACAGTTTTCTTCCCCTTTTCTTTTATCTCATGATACCGGTGAGCTACAGTGAATCCTGTGATATCTCTTACATTAGACTACCCTTGCCCTTTTGGTATCAAATGGAACAAAGAAATGGGGGTTTCTTTGGACTGGGGCACTCAGTAGCCCCCAAGGCCTACATTTCGTTTAGTTAAGAAGCAAATGATGTCCTCAAGGGCCTACCTGGTGCAAGAGGATAGAAGTTTAACTGGAGGTTTGGAGGCTAATATCCCAGTTAGTAATAATATATGATTGCCTTAAGTGTTCTTTTTTTACACATCTTTTCTAATATATAAAGATGGATTGCAAAAGGAGATAAGCAGCATAGGATTCAAATTCTGGTCATCTTTCCACTTTGTAAAATAATAGATATCAAAAAATTCTGTATTTAATACATGCCAGTGCCAAAGGCATACTACAGGCTCACGCAGCAACAGGACGATCCCTGGAATCTTGATGGATTTTAAAAAATTAAAAGACCCAGCAGGCATGTGCCATGAAATTGACAGGAACATTGGAACATGAGAGTGAGCCACAGGGTCATTCTACTTGGGAAATTTTAAATCGAGTACAAGAAACATCAGCTAATAGAAAACCAAGTTTGTGATCCAAACTGATAAAACAAGAAGCAGCCAAAAAGAGGAACAAGACAGAGAGTTGATATGGATCTTGATTGTCAGGGAGCTTCAGTGGTGTCTGGCAACATGAAGACACAGCTAGGCTAGGGCTCAGAAGCAAAAAAAAAAAAAAAAAAAAATTTAATACTTTCCGAGCATTTCTGAATCTCATACTGAATCTCATACTGCCATGGAGATTGCAGGCTACCCCCTGCTACCCCAGCACCTCCCATAGTGCCTTAAATCATGCCTTTCCTTCTCTGTCGGCCCATTTAGACATTCCTGGATGGGAAATTTGTCTATGTGTCTTCACTTTCTGTATTTCCAGCTCTATACTTCTGCCTGGAACAGGGTAGATACTCAGTGAGTCATTGATTGGGAAAGATGCCGAGGGCGGAGCAGTGTTGATTCCTTGTAGGCCAGTGGGAATGTCCCCCTTTTTAATTTCTCTCAGAGCACAAGTGACCTCGGAATCTGGGGCAGGATTAAAACTCTAGGCAGGGATAATGGTCCTCCCCATAAAGTTTCAGGGATCCAGATAAACACACCTTCTCTCTAGGCAGAACGTGTACCATGGAGACACACAAGAAAAAATAAGAAAATATCTATGCTCTAGAACAAAAGGCCGTCTGGATTTCTAAAAGACAGAATTTAAGACTAAGCCCGCAACAATATTTGCTACATGAATAAAGGGGCTTAGTCACTGAAATGCTCAGAGGAGATATCAGCAGGCCACTGAAGGACAGGCGAGATTTGAGGAGACGGAGAGGAGGGTGTGAGGGAATGCTAGACAAGATCAGAGCCAAACTTGGTGATTCAGCAAGGCACAGCATTTACTGTCGACGTCCTCCATGCCAAGAGCCATATTACCATATGGGCAACTTTAGTTCTGATGACTTTTCCAAAACTTCTCAATTCCCTTGTACTGATGTTTTATGCTAACTCTGTCCTCTAGGTACTGTGGAATGCCTTCAAAATAAGGCTGTCTTATTAAAAAGGCTGCTGCAGACTTTGGGGCTTTTATATCCTTGGATGGGGATCTAAATAAGATATAAACTAATCATAAAGAAATATGACTTCTTTTCTCCCGTTTTTTTTTTTTTAACCAAGAAAATATTATTGTTATTGTTGCTTTTTGACAAACAGGGAGATTAAACTTGCTCCTGATAAGGAACCTGGAAGTAAATCTTCTGTGGCAGGCAATAAAGAAGAGGGTTTCCGGACACACCTCACTCAAACCTTTTCTCTCAGCTTTCCATCCAAACAGAGCATTCTCCATTGCACCAAAAGTTGTCACTAATTCAGCAGAGCAGAGTAAGACTGCTCTCTGCTCTGGGTACTGTGGTGCTTGGTGACATAGACACTAAGATCTTACAACAGGGTAGAAGCAGAACCTGACCAGCTCCAAACAACATGGTCCTAAGAAAACACCTAGAGATAACCTGCCTAAGATTTCGAACACAAAAATGCTTTAATTCGTTAATGCCTTGGTATGACGTGTGGAATGAAGAATCTGTTTTTAAAAAGGGAGACGGTTCTAATCTCCTGATCTAGGCACCCTTTCCTACAAATTTCCTTAACACATTTGCCTCTGAGAAGTTTGCAAACAAAGGCAAAGACAGACAAAGAACATATGCTAAATTGATCATTTTTGTGTCTGAATATTCACTATTTGAGAGACAGGAAACTGTTCAATCTGATCTGGGGTATGATTATACTGTAGTCCAAATTGAAGTGTCTGTGGAAATGGATTGGGCGAGCTTCTCGGTTGTCAGTCATATCACTTATGCGGAGCACAGTGAGATGAGGGCAGTCATGGGAAACAGTAGAAGTGGTTCCGCGCTACACCTAGACAGATGGGTGTTCCTCTCCTGTGAGGAGGAGGCCCTCACTGCCTCAGCAGCCACTGCAGACAGACAGTAGGAAGAGCAGGGAGAGCCCTCTCCAGCACCTCGGGCACCATCGTAAACCTCCCTTGGGGAGAGCTCCAGGGGCGATCCCGGGGCTCCCTTTCAGGACCCACTGTTCTTCTCCAAGCCAGTTGGCAAATGTCTTCAAGAACTGGGTTGGGGAAGGGGAGGCTTTGTACATAAACACTGAAATAGTGAAAGATTCCAGGAGCACTTTAAGACAAAGAAAGAAAACCAAAGTAAATATTTGCTGCAGCAGAGTGCTGTGCAGAAGAGGGGGGATTCTGGTGAGAAATGATGTTTCTGGAATTGATCACTTACCAAGAACAATTTAAGTCCTATCTGTCAGTTTTAGGAAAGGCTGTGAGGACATAATAGGATTAGCTCTCAGGGCCATGGATGCAAGGGTTCCTCTTTGCTCCTCCCTTCCCACTGTTTCAGTCAAGGTTCTCCAGAAAAAAATAAAAACAAAAAAAAACCAGAACCCATGAGGGTGAAGGAGAAAGAGAGAGAGAGAAAGGTATTAAGGAATGAACTCATGCTGTTATGGGGACCAGTAAAGTTGAAGTCTGTAGGGCCCGCCAAAAGGCTGGAAACTCAGCGGCATTTCTATTTTATAATCTTGAGGCAGAATTCCTTCCTCTTCGGGAAACCTCAGTGTTTTATTATTAAAGCATCCAACTGATTGGATGAAGTCCACACACTTTATCAAGGGTCATTACCTTTACTTAAAGTCAACTGATGTAAATCGTAATCACATCTGCAAAATACCTTCACAGCAATAGCTAGACTAATGTTTGGTGAACTGGTGGGGCGTCATAGCCTGGCCATGTTGACATGGAAAAGTAGCCATCATAGCACCTTATGGGATTACACACACAAACACACACACAAGCCAACGTGTAATGCCTGTAAGTCCCTTAAAATATATCTCTGCTTTAAATGACTCCAGTTTTCCCATATTCATTCCATTCTTAACATTTTTATTATTTTCTTTCGTTAAATATTTTCATTAATGGTTCCCCATCTTTTATCAGGGTATTTACTTTATAAAACTGGTGGGGGTCCTTAATCCATCTCTACTAACATTCTCAGGCTCCCCGTACTCTGAGCCCACCAGCCTTTCAGTCTTACTGCCTGGCATCCCTCTAAAACAGGTCTTGGTCCATTTCTTGGTGGCCTCTGATGGAGACTCTTTCTTGCTTTGCTTTGGTATCTCCCCACCTTGTTTTCAAATATTGGCATTTTCACTGTGGATTCTTTCCTAATTGGCTAAGTGCAAATTTGTTACTCTCAGAGGCCCTGATGAATGGTATGAATGTCCTCTGTGTGGTAAGCACTGGGATTGTTCATGTGCATAGCCATTTCCTTTTTTTTTTTTTTCCCTTTTTTTGAGCAGTAAGCATCATGAAACTTGAGCAGCTTTCAATCTTTCAGTGTATCTCACTCAGTGGCCAATGTATGGTTAGATTCAGGATGTGTTTTTATTTATTTATTTATTTGTTTGTTTATTTTTAAAGATTTTATTTAATTATTTGACAGAGTGAGAGAGATTACAAGTAGGCAGAGCAGCAGGCAGAGAGAAAGGGGGAAGTAGGCTCCCCGCTGAGTGGAGAGTCTGATGCAAGCCTCAATCCCAGGACCCTGAGATCATGACTTGAGCCACCCAGATGCCCCTCAGGATGTGTTTTTAGAATAAAAAGAAGTGGGGAAGAAAGGAAGGAAGGAAGAAAAGAAAACCTAAATTGATAACTAAATGGTAAGAAAATACAAACCATGCAATTTCAGAATTTTAAAAATGACAAGATCTTTAGTCATCATCTAGGTTTGTTCTGTCTTTTAATAAGGAAGGACCCAGAGAGTAAATGACTTATCCAGAAAGAAGATAAGTGACTTGGGTAAAGTTAGCAGAAGTAGAATATACCTAACTCACCGTGCTTTCTAAGACATCACACTGCCAACATATAGAAAACTACCACCCATGGTCCATCAGTTACTTTCTCTAGAAACCCTGCAGTAACCCTGCAGACGTTTCATCCTTTCCCTCGCCATCACAGGGTATGACAGTATAGTCTTAGACCTGTTCTCAAATGCTCTACTTCTCCTTCCCAAAAAGAGAAGGACTGCCTTCTGTGACCCCTATGAACTTGGGCCAAGGAAGGTACCTTGCTCTGGCCAGTATAATCCAAGAGAAGTGGCACACCAGAAACCACTTTGATGCTTCTCTTCCCTCCACAAGAACACCCCTCAGTGTTTCAACAATGGAGGCTCTGTAAGTCTGACTTTGAGTAAGTGAAGTTTCCATATGATTCATGTTTTCGTTTGATTTATAAGATTTGTTTCAGTGTTTCTTTCCGCACAGCTCTGTGTTAGCAGGGGCTAGAGCTCAAGAGTGAGGCATGGGTAGTTAGATCTTACCAAATATTTGTGAATTCTCTGACACTTCCTTGTGTCCTTACGATTAGATACAGCCAGGTGACTGGTTCTAGTTAAGGGACTGTGAGTGAAAAGTAATAAATCTCCCTTGCAGGCAAAAGAATTTAATTGTTGGTAGGCAACCCTGCAGCCTCTCTTCCCCTTTGGTGTGACTGTGGGCACTGTGTGTTGGGTTGGCAGAAAAAAAAGATGGAAGCGGCCTGGGTTGCTAAGTTACCACTTGGAAGATAGCTGCCTTGTGGAGCTATTGGGCTTATGTCAGATTTGCATGAGCAAGAAATAAATCGTTATGTGCTAAGTCACAGAGATCTGGAGTCATTTGTTACCGTGGCATATGCCTATCCCATCCTTACCCCAAAATGAAGCATGGGGTGCATGTGTAATAGTTGGGGTGCATATTGGGTACCATAGGAATAACGCAAAACCGAAGTAAAATGAGGTCCCTGATCCCTCAGCAAAGTGAGTTTTCTTTCTTTTTTGTTCTTTTCTTTTTAATTTAGGATGGAAAGATACCAAGAAAAATCTTCATCTGCTTTGCTATTTTTCCTAGGGCTGGTCTCGAATACCAACCTAACGGAACCATCTTTTCTCCCTGGACAATTTGCACTTCAGAAAAGCATTTGGAACTAAGTTTTCATAAGGTAGAAAGTAATTTAATGTTGAAAAGGTAGAGCCAACCATACATGAATAAATGCATATCCATTGCATATTAATAATGCAATATAATAATCTACCCTTCTCACTTTTAGAAGACTCCTCTGAGCCTTTCCCAATGTTAAGGCTGCTCTGAGCTCCAGGCCAATTCTGACTTTTTTCTCCTTGTTTCTACGAAGTGTTCAGGAGAGTTGCAAGCAGACCCCAGGAAATCCATTTGAAATGGAACACTGACAAAGTTCACTTAGACCAGAGAGTGAGAAACCAAAATGTGTGTAGCCATGTCATATCTGAAATAATTGAATGAGAAATGGCTGTTTATTCTAGATGAGGAAGAGCTTAGAAAGTGCATGATTGCTGATTTTATTTTAGAGGGTGGCATGGATTTGACTGTAAAGGAGAAACCACAAAAGAATGTGGGCTTATTATTTGCTTTGGAGCAGGAGCAACTTGTATATTGGCAGAGATTAAAGTAAAGGAGAAATGACTGTCTCTCAGAGCTAATGTAAAAGGAATTTCTATATTTGAAACTATGTGTTTGGTTTAATGAAATAGTTACCCTCTACTATTGACAGCATCTATCCATTATTCATTCAACATACATACATATATGATCAGTATTGGGTTCAGTGATGTGTTTATAAAAATCAAGGGAGTTTTAGTCTCTGACTTCAAATAGCTCAGATAACTTGTATTCTAGGAGAGGAAATGAACAGATGACCAAAAATTTTATGTTGGAAGGAGAGACAATGTAGAGTAACACCTAAAGAGAGAAACATTAATTCTCCTAGAGGTCGCTGGAAGTTGTCTTTGAGAAGGTGACACTCAGGCTGGGACTTCTAAGAAAGACAAGAGGGCGTAAACAGAGTACGCAATGGTACTGAATATGAAAAATATGTGTTCTATGTGTTCTAATTAAGGAAATGTAAGAAATGCTATGCATCTAGAGCCTTCTCATAGTGTAAGAGGAATTGGGGACAGTGGAGAAGCCAGGAGATGGAAGCTTTGAGTTTGGGGGATTTTATAATATAGGCAGTGGGGAGCCATAGGAAGATCTGAAACCCTTGAGGAACTTAATCAATGTTGTATAATCTTATCCATTCCTAAAGTTCCATGATACCAAGGAATAAAGGTTTGCTACTTCCTTTTGACTTCCACAGTCCATGCTATACACTTCTCTTTTTCCTGCCGTAATTGCCCTTATTTTTAATTTTGAGGATCTTTCCTTTTGCTCCATTTTTAGTTTTCCACCAACACGTAACTGTCCTTAGTACAAGAATTGTGTCTTTTTTGTCTTGATATTTCTTATGGTGCCTAACATATACGTTTGCCTGTAATAGATGCTCAACAAAAGGTTATTGCTACAGTTCCATGATTTAAGCCTTATGGAGATCTCTTTATGCCATGGAGAGGATGCCAGAAAAAAAGTGTAAGACTCTCATAGCAAAGTCTGAAGGCATAGCAGGTATTCAATGAGCATACAATTTAGGCTGGAATATCTGAGATCAATACCAAGCCATGTCACTTACCAGCTGAAGTTATTAACAAATCTGAGACTGGAGTTCTTCATGTGTAAAATGGGTACGATAGCTGCAGTATTTATCACACACGGCTTTTGTGAACATGATATAAGTGAAAGTGTTGCTGGAAGTATGAAACAGCGTAAAACTGTCAGCAAAGTTGATGATGACAGTGATGTCAATGGTGAAAATAATGACAATTTTTATGGTAGCCAGTCATACAGAAATATTCTATACTCATCTAATTCAGGTATGAGCATTTGAGAAAAAATACATCTTTCTTTATCATGTTAATCCAAGAGATATTTACTATGTAAATAATTTAGCCAGTGGTGTTCCCATCCAACATAGCTTCCATTTGGAAAGTTGTATTGCGTATCGAAGAAAATGGAACGGGAAGTCAGAATTGTGGGATGCTTGTTCTGACTCCAACACTAACCACCTTTTTGGCTTTCACAGCCATGAAATGGCTAGTCATACAATTTTGGCCTCCTCCACTGGTAGATTAAATTGCTGGTCAAATGAAAGGATGTCAAAATGCACCACCACATTTGCACAAAGAGTATGCATTCCTAGAAATAGAACACTGTGTGTTGCAATATGAAACTCATTCAGTGATTTCTATAGACATAAATAGCCAAGCATGGTGAGGCTGGGGTCTTCACAGTGATGGCCATCAACTACATCACCTACTTGTTCATGTAGGAGCTTTATGCATAGAAATGGTTTTCCCAATCACCAGGATTGTAAGAGCAAGGTTATTGCAGCTGCACGGGCACATAAAAAAAGACAGGAAATGAAATGTCAACAGCAAGTGTAATACCTTTCTAATATATGTCCTTCACTTATTGAGACAGTTACCGGGATGTTCTTGAAAGAAGAGTGATTTGTTTATAAACCAGGTACATTATTTCAGCTCTTTAGAGGAGAAAAAAAAAAATGTCTTCATCATTTTTTTCTCTATCCATATCATCGAACACAGTATTTTCTACATTTCCTTGAATACGCATTCATTTATTGATTTACTCACAACTAATTCCTGGACACCTACTATGTGCTAGTTACACTGAGAATATTGAGGCTAAACAAGTTGTCCTTGTTCTCAAGCACCTTTCCGTTTAGTAGGGAAAGCCAGTCACGCAAACAAATCAGAGCAATGAAACATTATAGTTGTTATGATAGAAGTATATGCAGCATGCACAGGGAGACACAAAAGGGAATGTTTAATTCTGCCTGGGGAGAAAGAAAAGACTTTATGAAGGAGGTGGTGTTTGATGTGGTTCTTAAAATATGAGCGATTTTACGGGTAGACAACGGAGAGAATAGCTTCCTTAACAAAAGACAGTGGGGGAACTAAAAGTAACTCAGTGCAGAATGGGTCAGAGGAGGAGATGTTCAGCTTCCTGACAGAGTGTGCAAGGGCGGACCATGGAGGATGTATGGAGTCAGATGGAGGAGGTTAGACTTTATCGTGTGAGAAATGAGAACACTGGTGGAGATGTTAAGGCAGGGAGTGACATGAGCCTCTTTGCATTTTAGAAAGGGACTGTGCTGGTTGGTGAAATAAGAAGTGGAAGTAGGCAGTAGGACACCAGTGAGGAGACTCTTGCCATGGTCCACATAAGTGAGGATAGCCTCTGGGGCCAAGACAGGATGAGCCAGGTGAGGGAACATACTCTGCTGAGTTATTCCCACTCTCTTCCCTACATCCCCAGCCTCTGCCCTGCCCCTGACCTACCAGCATTAAAAGATGCTTCAGAACCCCTCATCTTAAAAACAAAACACACTTTCAGCTACCTACACCATTCCGTCTCTTCACTGCTAGACTACTTCAAAGTGGTATCTTTTCCCAGTGTTCTCACCTACAATCGACCTCCCTACTCCATTGCAGAGGTCATTTGGCTTCTGGGAGGTAAGATAACAGTAGTTAAGAGCTCATGGTCTGTATTAAAAAGCTCAGGTATGGTTCCTGGCTTTGCCATGTCTAACTTTACAACTTGGGGTAAGTTATTTGATTTCTCTGTGCCTTAATTAACCCATCTGTAAAATGTGTTTGATAATAACACCTCTTTAGAGGATTTTTGTGATTATCAGACATGCAGATACATTGAAAGTTTTTAGAACAATGCTGGGCACCTAGTAATTGCGTAATAAATGCTTGCCAGTTTGGGGACTCATCCCCAAGAAGGGCAATCAACAGTATAAATTTGTGTGTTTCCAAAAAAGGGGGCTAGGATGAGCTACTCTTGTTTTTTAAAGTTTCGTAGAAGAAATAGAACTACACTAAGACTTTTAATAATAGGAAGCTATTCAGAGAGATGGCAAAACAAAGGACTATGTACCAAATCAGTCTCTAATGTTGCTTGTATAAGTATATATAGAATATTACTATATCACTGTGCTAAGCCCTCTGGGAAATGGAAAGATACCTAGGATACAGAGTTTGCTGTTCACAGAACATAGCTCATCCAGGAGGATAAATCATATTAAAAATAATTTTGAAATAGGGGCACCTGGGTGGCTCAGTCAATTAGGAGTCTGACTCTTGGTTTTATCTCAGGTCATCATCTCAGAGAGCTGCTTGAGGATTCTCTGTCTGCCTCTGCCCCATATAAATAAATAAATCTTTTAAAAATGATTTTTAAAATAATTTCAAAAGCTGTAGGTAGAAGCACAGCCATAGTCAACTGTCCAGATATGGGACACAGCAATCAGCAGGATACACTGCAGTGATCCACCTCTGAGCCTGTTGTTGAGTGTTGAGGACAAATCTCAGTCTCCCAGACTACAGACATATTTCCTGGTGTGTAGTCGGAAAAGACTGTCTTAGTTATTGCAGTCATTAGATACGGTTCTTGTCCCACTTCATTCCATCATCAGATTTTGCAGACTGAGAGACTCATTCTGTATTGAAAAGGGTTTACCCTCCTTTAGGGCATGTATGTCTATCTTGCTGGTGTTACAAAATTTGTATAGTCATCATTATCAGAACAGAAATAAGGTCACACATGACAGTCTTTTCTAACGGCTGGGAGGCAACATTTCTTAATGCTTAAGGGCATGGAAAGTCAGCAACAGGAAGCTCATATTCAAACCTTTAGTGTGGGATCAAAGGAAAGACCCTTCATCTTCTTGTGCCCTAATTTCATTATCTATAGAGTAGAGATAACAATAATATCTGCCTCATAGCGTTGCTGTGAGACATCTAGTATGTGGCAAAAATTAACTTCTGTCATCATTATGATTCTTATCAGGTAAAGATGGTGAGATCTTCATCTGCAGTGCATGGATAACTGGGTCAAAGCTATTTATGAAAACCTCATGCATACCTTCTGCCCAACCACTTCAAGCCAAGTATCACCAAGACTGCATTTGAGAACTTGACTTGGACTTTCCTGAATGGTTAGGTTAGGTTTTTATCTAAACATTTTGATTTTCATGCACTTAGATGTAAAAGGAAGCGGTCTATATTAAATGCTGCTCAAAGTATTTTTTTATGATTCTTTTAAAAACACACACATACACACTCTCCATGACATTAAATTACTTAAAATCCACATACAAAAGTAGTGACCTTTCTCCCATAAATAAATAAAAAAATCCCAGCATGGAAATGCATTAGCTAAAATAAGTGTTTGATCCTTTCAACCAAAGCCCATTTCCTTCTTCCATCCAGAAAGCCTTGAAGTGTATTACACTACTTGCAGATTTCTATGTAAGCAGGGGATAAATAGTCCGCTTCTGTAATTAATAACTATTAAAGCTGTTTGACTGATCATATCTTTGGGCTCCTGAAATCTCTTCTGTGCAGGTGTGCATTAATGGAATCCATTAAATTCATATATTTCAACAGATAGTAATTTACGATCTTTTATAAGATCTGTCAGGAGCCACAGCAAGAGATACAGGACTGTCTTAGGGCATTACAGAACAAACCAGACTCCCTCTCTCAGAAACGACTTTCCGTTGCCTACTAAATATGAATGTCAATGCACTGGGCACTCACATGAGGTGCGTTCTATGCCATTCGCTGTCTGGAAATATGCAGAATAAGCTTTTTATCACTGGTGAAGCCCTAAACAGGGCTGAACAATTTTCAGAGGCTGAAGGAAGAGTGTGTGGGAGTTCTCACCACTTTATATTTGCCATAAAAAGGGAGAAATTGAGAATATAGCTGAGCTCTGGGAAAGTAATGGGTTTTCCTAGGGGTGAGTCACCCTTGAAAAGCCAAATGGTTTGCAAGCTCCCTTAATGGGGTAGCCTTCCCATTCTGACTAACACTTCCAAGGGAAATCCAAGTCAGACTTGACTTCTGTTGGGTCCCACCATCTGGTTGGGCCTAAAGAGAAGCTCTGTCCTCTCAGAGATGGGATATTCTTTCAGCAGGGCTGGGTTTCTGAGTAAGTGTAGTAATCAGCTACATTCCTGGGGGGCAGGGGATTTGAGAGTGGCAGAGCTGTGTTTACAATGTGAAATTTTACTCGAGAAGTTTTCATAATTAATTGAAAGCTGAAAACAAGCCTGTGAAAACCGGCAAAGATATGTAATTATCAAGCAGCCTCAGAGGGTATGGTTAGTGGACAGCCACCTTAGCGCAGAGGATGGGGGATTGAGGAAGTCGCTCTGCACCACAATGGGTAGAATGATGGGATCAAGTTAGGAAAGTGAGAACAGCAGCCTTAAAAGGTCCCTTTCATACTTTTTAAGAATGAAGTGAAACACTGTTCTGGTGGTTTGGTAAGAGGGGAGAGGCTTGAGTTGAGGTCAAAACCCTTAAGATTGCAATGAACCTTTCCTATTTATGAAATGCTTTTATAACTCAAAGAATTCTGTGAACCAATGAAATGAGACTGGCAGTCCCTATTTTGAAACATGTAGCTGAGCCCTATCCCTATTCAAAAGTTAGAATTTGCCATTTTCTGAAGACTTCTGAAGATACACACAGAAGCATATGCTTTCAGGACTCACCTAACAAATCAGCGGCCTCACAGCCACTGCCTTGAAACTAAATCCAGTGTGAGAATGTGAGTGCAGACGACTGTTACCATGTTACCAAATTTTGTTTGCTTCTTTGTTCAAGATTTTTTTTAAATCTTGGCACCATACCTAGAGTGGAGCCCAGTGTGGGTCTTGAACTCACCACCCTGAGATTAAGACCTAAGTTGAGATCAAGAGTTGGATACTAAACTGAATGGGCCATCCAGGCACCCCTGAAATTCTTTCTTTTTATGCACCAACCTACCATAGAATTCTGAAGATAATCCACACTGAACATTTTTCCACCCTCATCTTTTAAAAAAATTTATTTATTTATTTATTTATTTGATAGAGAGAACACAAGCAGAGGCAGTGGCAGAGTAAGAGGGAGAAGCAGGCTCCTCGCTGAGCGGGGAGGCCAATGCAGGGCTCGATCCCAAGACCCTGGGATTATGAGCTGAGCCGAAAGCAGATGCATAACCAACTGAGCCAGCCAGGTGCCCCTCCACCTCCATCTTTAAACACGGGATTGTAAAATATAACTGGCATAAATATGAAATAAAACTATGATATAAATCTAAATAAACTAATATATGCTGGCTATGTTATAATTTGAATTTCTTTAACCTCCTGATTGCATTAAAATACTTTGAGAGATATTATGGACAAGATTAATCAGTGTTAACTACTTATATTAATGATTCAGGTTAAATCTTTCAAACAATAATTTGTCAAATAAATATTCCAAGACACACGTTAAGTACTAAGTTTACAAGGAAAAGTAAAACATGGTTCCTGGTCTTGAAAAACTTACCATTTAGCAAGAAAGCCCAAGAGCCAATAAATACAAGACAAATATGCCAACACAAAAGAAGGTGCATAGACCGGTGCTATGGGGCTTTAAGGCAGTCATCGATCTTAACAAGGATGGGGTTGGGGCTTCCAAGTCCTGAGGACATTTGATCTGAGTATGAAAGAGATCTTTCATTCACTCAACATGTATTCATTAAGTGTCAATTATGTTCAGATGCTAAGTGAATGGAATTGAATTTTGTAAAAAGAGAGAGGGAAGGTCAAAGCAGGAAGACTGTATCCAATCTGGAGCTGATAAATTGACAGTGAAGGAGAAGGGAATTAATATTTGCTGCACACAGATTGTTTGCTAGGTATTTGATCCTCCCAGCAGGTCAATTTTAAGCACTTGTATTCCCACATTACAGATGAGAAGCCTGAGTTTCAGAGAGGCTAATCTGCTTGTGCAGGTTCATAGAGCTAGCGTGAAGCGGAGCTGGAGTGTCAGCATAGCTCCTTCCAGAGCCATGGTCTTCCCATCCCCATGACAGCTGCTTTCTTGTACAGGCTTAGAAACAATAAAATGAGATGAAGAGAAAGTGATAAATGGAACCAGAATCGATGTGATTTTGGTAACTGAGATATTTTGTGCTTTAGCTGGGGATGGAAGCCTTAGAAGCAGTAGAATATAATGAGAAAAACATCAACTGGGTTCATATCCTGAAGGGTCAGGACTAGCTGACTAGCTCTGTTGACCTTGATTCCGAGTCTAATCAGACCTGGAATGGGGATAATAATATTCATTGCTAATATGTAGTGAAGCCCAGGGTTTATTTTAAGTAAATATAATACACAGTAGTCGTATGACTAGTATTATTTCAACTCCCCCTCTGCTCACCCTAGGAAAGGCAATTTCTTAATGTCTTGAAGCAGAGAATTTCGCTAGAAGACTTGATATGCAGCAAACAAAAAGTTCTTTGTATTTATGTAGGCAATGAATGATTATTGCCTATGTATATCGTTGACCAAATTCCGTATGCAAAGAATTAATAGCACTGGCTTTGGTTCCTATGTGGATGTTCTTGCTTCTTCTCTTGTATCTTTATATGACTTTGTTCGGGACATTGTGACTGCATTCTAAGTCCAAAAGGTCCATCCATATCCATCCATCACCTACTTATAGAATGCTTACTGGTCTTGGCTTTGAGATGTCTCCATAGACTATACTCCTATTACTTTCATGATATTAATGTTGACTATCTCCCATTCATTGTGACCACTGTTTCTCATTATTCTGGTGAATGTTTAGCCGACTTGACCCTGCTTTAGGTGGTTTCATTTATTCCCAATTCACTGGTCTCACAGAGCTTAAATGAGTTGATCCAATGACATTGGCCACAGTTGAGAGCACCTGCCAGTTCCACAGGAGCAATAATCACAAGTGTTTTCTGACACTGAGCATGTCATAGTATGATTATATTGGAGCATTGAGACAATTATCTTTGGACCAGACTGGTGAAATAAAGGAAGAAAAAGAAGCTCTTTAAATTGTTGGGCAGCTATGTAGCATCAGATGAGGTATCCACTTTTACATAACCCATGGATAGATAAATGGTGAGTCTTAAGGACAGCGGGCACATAAACGCTCCTGAGACATAATCAAAAATACAACTTTCCAGAGAACTTCTTTAAGGTAAGGCTAGAAAGTAGAGTAAAAATGAACTGAGCAGCATTTTTATGAGATGGGCTCAAGTTGGAAAGCTGGTAGAATCGAAACCAAAAGAGTAGAGCCAACCAGTCGGAGAATTTTTTTGAGTGAGATATAATCTCTTAGGTGATGGTTAAGCCCAGACTGGACACGGCAGGAGCAAATGCACTCTAAGGAACAATTTTGGAGGTAGGAACAAGTTGGCCTTATTGCCTTAATGGATCATCCCTTTCTCTATCTACTGTGATATGAGAGCTGATGAGATCCTGCCCGAGGCTGCAGGGCTGTCTCAACACAGATTGTCTCTCCATCCATAGGGGTAAACACTTTACTGGGAGATTTAAAGTGAAATTTAGAATTACAGGGAAGTACCTAGGAAACGAATATTTTTTTCTTCAGTGAACTCTTAAGAGGGCTTGTCAGTAAAGTTCAAGCAAGCAGGTGTGCTGAAAATTGCTTTAAAACCAAAGAGACAGTAGGAGGCATGCATATGCCAGAAATCATAGCCCCCGTGAGAGAGACAAGCCCATTTTTCAGCAGGAGCAGCTGTTGGTGCATCTGCAGACAGGTTGTTGTCAGGAGTGTTGAGCAGAGAAATTTCAGGAGAAAGGCGCTCATGAAGGGGGAAGAGGCGCGAGGTCTCTAGTGAGACTTTAGATTGGAGTTTGTTAAATCCTGAGCAATAAAAATTGCAGTTCACTCTAATGAAACTTCCTGGGAAGACTATTAGTATTAAACAGGGTGACTCTCCCCCCAGAAATAATGCTAAATCACAGTCACAAATAATTCCAAGTCCAGTTCTGCACAAGGCAGAACATGATTGCACTTTTTAAATTAAATTCACTCTTATTGCTTTGGTGGCGGCCGTTTTCTGAAATTAATAGGAATTGCACACATGAGCCAAAGGGCCAAGGGTGGCCCTACTGCATAGAGGGCATGAAGGTATGGATGACAGAGATGGGTGGGCAGGCAGGGAAGTGGCCATGATATTTTATTAGGCATTTACTTCAAGGGAGTAGATAGATTAAAATGGCTTTAAAGTTCTAGAATCACAATTCCACAAAACCGTTGTTGATTTTAAGGCTCGAAATAATACTTTGTGTTATATAAAAATAAACTGTTTCTTTTAATATCTCTGTGAGCACCATGTGGACCAAAATTATTTTCTTTTATATGGCCCATCGTTGGTAGCAAATTTCTATCCATCAGGTAGGCATTCACTCCTTACTTCTTAATATTTTCTTTTTGAGAGAGAGAGAGAAAGCGCATGCATGTGAGTGGGGAATGAGTGGGGGAAGGGAGAAACAGAGGGAGAGGGGGAGAATCATTTTTTTTTATTATTATTATTACGATTTTTATTCACATATTTGAGAGAGAGAGAGAGCACAAGTGAGGGGCAGAGACAGAGGGAGAAGGAGACTCCTGCTGAGCTAGAGACCTGACACAGTGCTCAATTCTGGGACCCTGGGATCATGACTTGTGCCCGAAGACAGACACTTAACCAACTGAGCCAGCCAGGTGCCCCTGGGAGAGAATTTTAAGCAGGCCCCATGGTCAGCACAGAGCCCAAGGTAGGGCCAGTTCTCACAAACCTGAGATCATGACCTGAGCTAAAATCAAGAGTTTGACACCTAATCAACTAAGCCACCCAGGTGCCCTTCACTCTTTACTTTTTAAATTACATGGTAGTATTAAAAATAAGTCTTTGACATGAACAGACATTTTCCCAAAGAACACATACAAATGACCAACAGACACATGAAAAAGTGCTCCACATCACTCGGCATCAGGGAAATACATATCAAAACCACAATGAGATACCACCTCACATCAGTCAGAATGGCTAAAATTAACAAGCCAGGAAGTGACAGATGTTGGCAAAGATTTAAAGAAAGGGGAAACCTCTTACACTGTTGGTGGGAATGCAAGCTGGTGCAACCACTCTGGAAAACAGTATGGAGGTTCCTCAAAAAGTTGAAAATAGAACTATCCTACAACCCAGCAATAGCACGACTAGGTATTTACCCTAAAGATACAAATGTAGTGATCCAAAGGGGCGCCTGCACTCCAGTATTTATAGCAGCAATGTCCATAAGAGCCAAATTGTGGAAAGAGCCTAAGAAAGAGCCTAGATGTCCACCAACAGACGAATGGATAAAAAGATGTGAGATATATATATCACATCTTTATATATATTATATATATATAATATATATATATATTACTCATACATCCAAAAAAAAAAAAAAGAAATCTTGCCATTTGTAAAAATGTGGATGAAATGGAAGGATATTATGCTAAGTGAAATAAGTCAATCAGAGAAAGAACTATCATATGATCTCACTCATATGTGGAATTTAAGAGATAAAACAGAGGATCATAGGGGAAGAGAGGAAAAAATAAAACAAGATGAAACCAGAGAGGGAGATAAACCATAAGAGACTCATAATCATAGGAAACAAACTGAGGGTTGCTAGAGGGGAGAGGGGTGGGGGTTACTGGGGGATGGACACAGGGGAGGGTATGTGATGTAATGAACACTGAGTATTATATAAGACTGATGAAACACTGAACTCCACCTCTGAAACTAATAGTACTATATGTTATTTAATTGAATTTAAATTAAAAAAATTAATAAAAAAGAAAAAATAAACCTTTGAGACTCCAATTCATTAATAGTAATCATCTTTATTCCACAAAACTCAGTATAAATCATTTATTAAAACTCAATAAGCAAATTATTTATTTATGAGTTTAAGAAATATTGGTTCGGTCTTCTCACTCAAAAATTACCAGGTAATTATTCTTCTGATACAGAGATGAAAAAGCACATGGCTCCTACCCTCAAGGAGCTCACTTTAGAATGAGTGAAAGAGATAACAAAATAATCACAATATGGAGGACTAAGTGCTGAAGAGTCTGTATTTACCAACATAGACAAGGAATCTAGATCTCAGCCTAGGGTTTGGGGTTAAGACACATTGTTAGGAGGAGGAGATGCTGGTTTGGGGAAATGAGTGAAGACCAGCCAAGTGGTCAGGGTTAGGCAGGGTTGTAAACAGCAGCAATGTGAGCACAAGAACAGAGGGGAGAAAGAACGGGACAATTAGGGAACAAATACAGATCAGGAGAACCAAAGGGAGAGATAAGTGGAAAATCATGGCCTGAGAGAAGTCTGAAGAAACAAGTTGGGGCCAGAGGCTAAAGTAGGTCCTGTTAAGGTGCATGAAAGTAATTAAAAGCCACTAGAATTTGCAGAGCTGTGATATGAATAGATTCACACTTTAGACAGGCATTTTGGTGGCACTGTGAAAGATGGATTGGAGTAAAATGAAGCTGGAGGCATCCAGGTTATTTAGGAAATTATTACGATAGTCCTGATGATCTAAGGCTGCAGCACGGTAGATGGCAGGGTTGGTGATCTGAGGTATTTGGGAAATAATGTTATAAGACATAAGGATGAGAGTCACGTTTTATATAAACCTTGTTGCCCTAACTAGGGGATGAGGGAAACAATACAATAGAGAAAAACAGACTCCAGTACAGATAAGTGAGTCCATGCTTACCTTCCCTCTATCCCTTTAATACTAGACAAGTGTTTACTGCAGGGGATGGCCTTGGAGCACAGTTACTTACAAGGGTTCTCAAAGATAAGACTAAAGAGATTGAGAACACGCAAAATTCAAAGCATAGTGGCTAATTTTTTTTTTAATTGAAAAACTTTCAATTTCAAGTTTAAAAAAATGAAAGTTTAAAAAAAAAACTTTTTGGGCGGGAAGGGTCTCGTCTCCATTTTGTCATTGTAACATACTCATAACATTACCAATCAAGTTACAGGATACATACTTATAGTTAAAGTATATAGATTGATATTCTTGATGTGCTTCAAAGAATGTTTTCTGTACTCATCCTTCCCATTTCCACAAACTGACCATCACTCTTGAAGTTTTTTATATGGGATATACAAAAAAGAATTCACCCCTGAACAGATTGCACTAAAAATGACAAATACTAAAGTTTAGAAAAACTTGGCGGGGGGGATATGTATTACAAAGGGATAGCAATTGAACTGAAAGAAGACCTTGTCATCGCTCCTGGGAGATGTCACTAAAGAATGCAGGTCATAATACCAAACTGATTGGTGAATAACTCATCAGTCTAGAATATTATGCCCAGCAGAATGGAGGAGAGAACAAAGCAGCTATATTTTCTCTCACATAAATGCTGAGCTAACTACCCACAGAGCTTCATGGAAAGCTCAAGTAAAGAACAAACTTTAAGGTGCCTGGGTGGCTCAGTGGGTTGAGCCGCTGCCTTCGGCTCAGGTCATGATCTCAGGGTCCTGGGATTGAGTCCCGCATCCGGCTCTCAGCTCAGCGGGGAGCCTGCTTCCTCCCCCTCTCTCTCTGCCTGCCTCTCTGCCTACTTGTGATCTCTCTCTGTCAAATAAATAAATTAAAAAACTCTTTAAAAAAAAAAAAAGAACAAACTTTAGCAAGGGTTGAAGTAGGATCCGAGAAAAATGGCAAATATTGAAATGGGTAAGATATATTAGTAAATCATTTAATTATGATGTAAAAAATAAGTAATGACTACTTTGTCAACATTAAAATTCTGAATAATAAATAATAAGAATGTTTGGGAGGAGACTTTCAGTCCATGATTAAAATAAAAAATTTCCTTTTCACACTCTGAAAGAAATCAATGAATAACTTGTATTTTAAAAAAGGATTATGATATACATGCAGAGATATACGATTAAACAATTGAAAAAGCAGAAATAAAATGTGGCACTTCCAAACCAGAAGAGGAAAGAAAAACAACATAAATAAAGAAAATTCTGATAATCAAACAAAAACTGGGAGGAGAATAAAAAGGTGACAAAGAAACACAAACAGAAAACACTAAGTATGGCAGAATTAAGATCAAATATATCAACAAATGTAAGAAGTATAATCCTTTTTAATATGGAAAATGTAATTAATATTTTTAAAATCCATTATGCTACTTATAAAAGATACGTTCAAACAAAGTGACACAGCATGATTAAAAAATGAGAGAAAGAGAGAAAGAAAGATAATATGGAAGGCAAAAATAAACAAAGAAATTCTTTATGATATAATGATATTAAACTCATATGATAATAAATCATGCAACAGAGTATCTAATGAAGAGTAGTATAGTGATAAAAGGAACAACCCTAACAATATAGAACAATAAGCTTGTATATTATGAAAATCTAACATAACTAGGAAAATCAAAATAAGTCATACTGAAGATTTTAATACATATCAGAGCAAGCAGACAGAGAATGTTGAGATCAAAATGATTAGAATAAATATATTAAGAAGTTTGAATATATTTGACTAAGTCTATGTCTATTTCTACTTCTTTTGTAACTAAGTATAAGCTTCTATGCTTAAAAATAGACTGTTTTTTAATATAAACGGAACAGTTACATTTTAAAAACATACGTTCTAGTGAAAAAAAAGTAGTACCCATATATTTTAAAGAATCAATGTCATATCAGCCATATTTCCTAACAGCATTTCAATAAATGCATCAACAATATAAAATTAAATAATAAGTAGAGTCTGGACTTTTTTTGAAGTATATGTAATTATATTAGTCCTTGAGTATAAGTAAAATAGAAATAAAATAATATGTAGAAATGACTAGCAAATAAACTATGAAACATCAAACTTTATGAGGTAAAATGCTATTTAAATTAAAATTTAAATAGAAATATGTGGCTCTAAATTATCTGTTTTAGAAAATAATCATTGGTATAAAAAATTAAAAAGTCATCTGTTAGAAAAATAGACTGATAAATTACGAGTAAACTTTCAGCTGATAACACCAGAAAAATATCATAATTAATACAAACACAAGGTAAGAGAGAGGAAAAAAAAAACAATTAAAGCATGTACTAATGAAATAGAAAGCAAAACCAACACAAAAGTGTAATAATTAATAAAATTAATAGTTTTCTAAAGTAGATTAACAAAAAAAAAGTTTGAAAGACTCTGATGAGATTGTTGAAGAAATAACAGTAACTGAGCTAAACAATACTCTGAACAAAAAAGAGATATAACTGTAGAAATAATATTAATGATTAAAATAACTTGGGTTAATACTGCAAACAATTTGAAGCCAATAAATTTGGAGATACAAAGTAAATGAACAATCTGACAGAAATATGTAAACTGCAAATGTATTGCAGAAACCATGTATATTGCAGAAACTGAGATAATAGTCAATAATTTGCTTTTCCTCATCATTTCGAGAGAGATTAGAGGAATATGTAATCCCTGTCTTTGAGAAGGGAAGAAAAATACCAAATTTATTTTATAAGGCTAGGATAACATTTATTAAACTGAGTGAAAACAATGCAAGAAAACAGAATGATTGGTTAATATCAGTTATGAACAAAAATGTAAAATTTTAAAAATCTTGGAAACCATATTTGGCATCACAAAAAAATGAATTGAGCTTTATACTGTATTGCAAGGATGGTTTAATGTCAGAACATCTACTGTTCTCTTCAACAAATTGAAGGACAATGATATGATGAACTGTTAAGTAGAAAAAAATGGAATATAATAAAGTACTTACAGACAATATACAAAAAATTATAGCAAAATAAGAATAGAAGAGCATGTACTTAACCTGATGAAAGATATCTGGTGTTGTGGCACAGCAGATGACTTACAATTTAATGGTGAAGCTTTATTATCTATGAAGGGCAAGAGATCTACAAACAGCCTACTAGAATTAATGAGAGTTCTATCTTCTAAAATCTAACATTTCTTTGCAATCTTCCACATCAGCAGTAATAAGGCTAAAATTAAGAACAAAAACACCATTAAAAAAAATGACAATAAAACTGAAAAGGCACTTGGGTATAAATCCGACAAAAGATGTGATAAAAGACCTAAGAAATTAAAGGAAAAGACACAAACAATTGTGAAGAATACAAAATAAGTCATACAACTAGAGATGTATGAAAATTGCATAAACATGATGATTTTCAACTAGAATTTCATATACATCCAATACAGTTACAGACAACATGGTAACAGTGTTTCAAAGAACTTGACCCATGAACCATCTGGAAAGTTAAAAGGCAAAAAATACTCTAAAAGAAAGGTAGAGAAGAAGTAGAATTATGGACTTATCTTATTATTTAACAAGATTTATTAAAACACTGTGCTGCTGGAGCTGTGCAGACGTATTACTCTATTTGAACAAAATGGAAAACCCAATTTAGACCTACTCATATGTGAAAACTTGATGAGTGACAAAAGAGGTATTAAAAACCAGTGGGAGCCACTGTAACAAACATTGCTTGAAAAATAGCTGTTCACAGGGAAAATAAGATAGATAATATAGATCCCTAAGTTATAAAGAAGACAGAGATTAGTTTCAGGTGGAAAAGAGGCTAGATGCAAAAAGATGAACTTGGGAACTTTTAGAAGAAAATATAGGAAAATGTCTTTATTATACTAAAAATACCAAGAACTTCTTAAACAAGATACACAATACAACTGTAAATGTATAAAAGTAAAGCTTCATGTAGTAAAAGAAATTTCAAAGACATAAAAAGAAAATCCACATTATCAGGAAAAATATTGACAGTGAATATATACATGACAATAAATTACTATGCATAATGTATAATTTATACCTACGAGTCAATCAGAAAAAAAGAAAGAAAAATTGTGCCATAAAAAAGTGAGAAAGGATATAAACCAACAGTTCCACAAAGAGCAAAAACAAATGTGTAACATGGAAACCCGCTGAACCTCACTACTTCTCAGGAAAATGTCTATTAAAACAATGGGGTGTTTGACAGCCATTGTATCAATAAAATTTAAAAACCTGGTAATTGCAAGTGTTTGGATGCATGTGGATAAGCGGGAACTCTTGCATTGGCATGTAGGTTAATGCTACTAATTTGGCTAATTTGGCAGTGTGTACAAAATCGTAATCCACCCAATTCCCAATCATTTAGGGAAAATGGACAAACTATTGTTAATCTTACAACGGAGTACCTTCTAACAGTTAAAAAGAATCAACTAAACACAGCCTTGAGTGAATATACAGTTGCAAAGAACAGGTAAAGGATTTCTGTGATTTATTTTGAAACGAATCTAAAAATTAATATGGATTAATGGGTGGGTAGAAAGATGAATACGTGGAAAGATGAATGACAAAGCAAGTATAGTAAAATGTTAATGGTGAAATCTAGGTAATAGTTGCATAGGTATTTGACTGAAAACTTCTTCCAGTGTGCTGTGTGCTTGAAATTTTTCACAATAAATTGTTTGTAAAAAACATGTTCAACGTGACAACATTTTGTAAATATGAAAAAATTATATTATTATCTGTGGAGAAACACATAAATAATAACATTCTAAAAACATTGATGGAAATGACACATACCAACCTCAGGATGATCATTGTATTGAAGGAGGGAGGAGGGGAAAGAACTAGAAGATCATGAATGCTTGCATTGAAGAAAGAGAGGGGAATCTGAAACAAATAGAACAAAAATCCCCACCATCAAAATTTTCTTAAAAGGATGATAGTAACTAAAAAGGCAGCTAAAAAAAAAAAATCATTTCTACGGTGTAATGCCTGTTGCATAAGTTTTTTAATACAACACTATCCTATATTTCGCATGTGGATATAAGCATGTGTAATAAAGTATAATAATACAAATATGAACACACTCATCAGATTAACAAATATTGGTTACCCCAGGGAAAGGAAAAAGCAAAATGGGTTAGGAGGTGGTTAAGGTTATTTCAATTGAATTTGCAGCATTATGGTCTTCAAAACAATTTCACTTTTGACAAATCTGGGTAATAGAACACAGTTATCCATTTATTAAAATTTTCATGATACATAATAAAAAAGAATCATAAATCTGTGGAGTATAAAAGAATGACCCTGCTTCGTAAGTCAGAAACAGCAACACAAGACTCTCCCATGGTACACAGGAATTTGCTAGCACATTTCAAGAATTCCTTTTCTGATTAGTCTATGATATTAGCTAAATCATTGTTTATTAGTGATTTTTTAATTATATTCATTGGTTACTGTACATATACTATACATGTGCTTTGTGGCCCTTATTTTATATATTTTCCATTGCATCCCCAGAGCACAAAATTTAAAGAGTTGTTGCTTATTATTAGATACAACTATCTAACCACACTGAAGCTTCACCTGCATCATTCTGAACAGTTCTCCTTCACTTTTTTTTTTTTTTTTAAGATTTTGTCTATTCATCTGACAGACAGAGATCACAAATAGGCAGAGAGGCAGGCAGAGAGGAGGAAGCAGGCTCCCCGCTGAGCAGAAAGCCAGATGCGGGGCTGGATCCCAGGACGCTGAGACCTGAGCCAAAGACAGAGGCTTTAACCCACTGAGCCTCCCAGGCACCCCTTCTCCTTCACTTTTATTAAGGACCTGAGATCACAAGAACCGAGAAACTCCCTGAGGAAGTCCATGTCCAAAAGGACTGTTTCATTCAGCATCTAGCAATGCACTATTGTTTAAGACAAGGGCATCTTTATTAGATTGGAAGCAGAAGGTCTACAATGGTTACAACTGAACTCTTCCAGGTCTGTATACAACTTTACCAGCTAAGAAAGTCAACCCTGGAGCATGGGCATCCAGAGTGACTGGAGCAATGCAGAAGATTCTGGAACTGCAATGGGATTCTTGCAAACAGAAACTAGAGAAATACAAGGGGACACTGGATTTGTTATGGGACAAGAGTGCCTAAAAGTCAGATTTCTATTTCTTTAAGATAAAACACTGGACTGACACTTCCCTCAGGGGGGGCTAAGTGTTCTGTGGCTAAACTCAGAGCAACTGGATATAGAGATGGGGGAAAAAAAGAGCCTTCGAAGGATCATTAAGGCAGATGCCTATTCATTTCCTTTCCCTTTCTTTCATTTCCATGGTACTATATAATTTTTTTATGCTGAAAGAGCACGTTCACAGCCATGACAAAGCCCTCCTCTAAATCCATCCATCAATTTGAAGTAGTTTCTACTTTACAATCTCAATCCACCCCACTTCTATCTCCTTAGAGGGAAAGTACAATGGAAGTGCAAAGTGCTAATAACATATACATCCTCAACTCTTTCACAGGGGTATTGTAAAGACTAATGAGTTATTGTTTGAAAAGACCTTTGCGGCTCTCCGATGAAAGGTGGAATATACATACAGTTTTGAATGTTTTATTTTGTTGTCATTGTTGGTGTTATAATTACAATAGTTGTATAGTCTGTGAGGCATACCGCCAACCAAGCATCTCCTTCTTTCTCCTTCCTTGTTTATGCTTGAAAAGTAAGCCTGTCACCCTCAATAGGTCTTGGTTGTGTTAATCACTTTTTACTCTGCTGACAGATACCATGGACCAAACTTTGGATTATTTAGTTTGCTGAAAGGCCAAATTCAACATTTTGGAAAATCCTTCAACCTTTATAACATTTCTCTTTCCCCTTACCCATCCCTAAACAGTGTCCCCTCAAGTGTGCTACACTTTCTATTTGGAGAATTTGTCTAATCTGCTACATTTGGTCTGGGAGATCTGGAAAGCCCTGGTAAGCAGCAGAGGAAGGTATATTCTGCCCCCTTTCAAAATGGAAGCTGGTCTTCTTTACAGAACTGTAACAAGCGATACATGAGTTCAGAAGCATCACTCAAGGATACCTGTGCATAGGTCTTTTTTTTTTTTTTTTTGTGCATAGGTCTTTGTTTATGTGCAAGCCAATTCCTTCAGGTCTTCCTTGACCCTGGGTTCCGGGGGGCTGTTTTGCATTTACTGAACAGTACACTTTTTCCCTGATGCCCGCCTCTCTCTTGTTATGTATGGGCTGTCTCTGTCTAAAATCCCTTATGCTGATTTTCCAGACACGTTTATTTATGTTCACTCACTAATTGAAAATCTCATATTTGAAGTTATTATTCTGATTGATGTCTGTCATTTTGATCAAGCAGTAGCTCACAGATGCTTTGTTAGAACAATTTTACAAGTGAGTTTATCATCATGCCTTTCTCTCCTGACCTTCTCTATGGCTGGTAGCAAAAAAACAAAACAAAACAAAAAAAACACACACACACAACTCAGTGAGGCTCAGAAAGAGGAGATGTTTGGCAAGACTCCCAAACTCAAGTTTCATTGTGTCTTTACTACTGAAAACAATTCTTCTATTTCAGACATTGCTGACAGTAATGGAGGAGAAGCATAGCAGTCAGACGCAGTGCAAGGGAAGGAAAGCCAGGGGAATGGTGATCTCTCCCATCGATTGGAACTACCTTTCTCTGCCCGAGTCGAGCTCACCTTTTCACTCTCTTACACCGATAATCTTCTGGGGCTGAGGCAGGGGGTCCAGTTTAGTGGTGCCTGCTATTAAAAGATGCATTGGGATGCACTCTTATTTAAAGCGCCCTGAGACAGCGTGAGCATCTTCAATCAGCACATGCTACCCCATACTTGGACACCACAGTATTTGACGGTGTGGCATTAGGAGGTCATGGCGTTGCACAGGATGGTAAAGATATTTATGTCTAGGTTTGGTTCCATCTTTTGTAGTTCTGGGACAAGAACAAGACATTTTAGCTCTCTGAGTCTTAGTTTTCTCCTTGGCAAAGGAAAGATTATCATGTGTGCTGTTTATTTCTACGTTAGAGAATACATCACTCAGAACTTTATTTTCTAAAAGCTACAGGAAAATGCGTAGGTTTTGTCACCGTTTAAACCCTTCATGTGAGGGCACCTGGGTGGCTCAGTGGGTTAAAGCCTCTGCCTTCGGCTGGGGTCATGATCCCAGGGTCCTGGGATCGAGCCCCACATCGGGCTCTCTGCTCGTTGGGGAGCCTGCTTCCTCCTCTATCTCTCTCTGCCTGACTTTCTGCCTACTAGTGATCCCTGTCTGTCAGGTAAATAAATAAAATCTAAAACAAAAACAAAAACAAAACTTTTCATGTGGAATAATCTCCAAAATGTATTTAAGATTATTTTAAAAAATGAAAACAATGAAAAAAAATATTTGATTGTTCTCTGTGACGGGAAGTTCAGAGAAGTTTGAAATTCTGAGTTACCTTAGATGGGTGGAAAGGAACTCAGAAGAAAGAGGTATGAGGAAATTTCAAGTACTTTGCACATTTGTTAATTCCAGCAACTTATTTGTTTTGTCAGAAAAAAATGTTTCCCGAAGTATGGAAGTTGCTCTACAACCACATATATTCGCACTCAAATAAATCTGGTTAACGCAGCAAATGATATTCCTGCTTTGAAGATTAACAATACCCATTCTCATAGTTAAATTCATTCCATCAAGAAGCTTATTTCGATTTACTTCATTCAAATTTCTTAAATGTATTTGAATCACGACTTTTTATTTATCACAAAGATGCAGCTCCCAAGAAACTATTACTTTCTGAAACAGTTTTAAAAACCCTGCATTAAACCATAGACCTCTTGTGATTAGGTACTTTTGTCTACAGAATCATGAACCATTAGTGTTGGAAGGACTTTGAGCTCGTTTAATCCAACCCCATGTCTAATAACATGGATTTTCTTCTGTAGGAGGAATTCCTCTTAACACATGAGCACTCAGACTTTGCTTAAATATCTTCAAAAATCCTCCCTCCTGAAGCCAGAAAGACTAATGGAGGAAAGCTTTAATTTTTGGAAAGTGATTCAGAATGAGTAAAAATTTTGGTTTCTGATGACTTAAAATCAGTGACTAAAATTTCTTTTAGGACTCTTCTTTCACTTTCACTTATTTATTTTTTAAAAATTACCAAAAGTTTTTTTTTTTTTTTTTTTTGGACAGATGCTCTTCTAGATACTGTGATATTTCATTGAATAAGACTGACAAAGATTCAGCCCTCATTGAACTTCCATTCTTTGGGTGAAAACAAACAAAGCAAGGAGATTAGTACATAAGATAACATCTCAAGGTGATACATGATATGGAAAAAAGCAATGGTACAGATAGAAAAGGGAAGAGAGAGGGAGTGTGGTCAGTGAAGTCCTCTCTGAGCAGGAGATAGTTGAACAGATGCCTAAAGAAAGCAAGAGGAGAGCGAGTGTTGCAGTAAGACTGGGGAGCAATGTCCCAAGGGCATGGAGAAGCTGGGTGAGCTGAAGGAGTAGCAGGAAGGCCCTTAGTGAAAAAGGGACAAGGAGAACAGGTCGGACAGTTGTCAGACACCAGATGGCAGGGGTGTGGATACCAGGGTAAGGCTGTGGATTGTATTCAAAGCGGGATTGAAACCACAGTGGGATCCAGGAGCATATGGATGGTATTATTCACATTACATTTTCAAAGGGATCATTTTAGCTGCCACGTGGAGAATAGACTGTGAGGTCAAGAACAGAAGCAGGGAGACAAGAGACCATTGCGCTGGGTGAAAATGCCACCTCCTTAAATGATCTGTTGCCCATCCCTTGGGCCCATGTTCTTCTGTACTTCCTTCCACTGTAGCCCAGTAATTTCCAGGGAACTCAGTTGCTTACAAACCCATCTCCACCACTCCTGATAGACCATCAGTTCTATAAGACGCAAAGACCATGATTCCCTTTTTTTCCTATCCCTAGAACCACCTGTAGTGTTGGACACTTGCATACTTAAATAAAGTCAGGCAGAATTTCTCTACTCATTTTTGTTAGTGTCAGCCATAAAGTCAGTCAGACTTCAAAAGTCTGCATTTGAAGGCAACTATGTTCATTTCTTTATCCAAAAGTCACTTCAAGTTTGTCTCCCCTTTCCACATCTGACTCCCCATTTTCACATACCAGGTGATTTACACCCTCTCTTAAGATGCCATTCCTAACTTTGCCTGTGTTACCTGTGTTGCCAAAGCATTTCCCCACTTTGTTTATAATTTGTCTTATCAGTTAATACAGTTTTAACTGTTCTCCAGAGTCTGTGGTATAGAAGAGACGTACACATATCCCTTATCCTCAGACCATAGTGACTAGCCCAAATAAGTAATTAACACAATGTTTACAAGGAAAGGAATTCTAGAGATGTGAGCAGTATGCACAATTTCAGATTAATGTTCTTTAATAAATAACTCTCTTCTCATTTTGGAAGGTCAAATAATAATATTGTGTTTCACAATAGCTGAAAGAATTTGTATTCTGAAAAAAGAAATGGGGCCCCTGGTCAATCTACCTAGATGAGGAGACACATGTATAACAAAGACTTTTTAATATAACAAAGGTTTTGTGGGTTATGAAAAGAGGAAACATGTGATATTTCATAAATTTGATATAGCTTGGAAAAAAGTCTTTCCAAATTGGACATATTGGACTTAACGCAGTCCTCTTTGTGAAAGTGGTTTCGCTTTCCAGGCTATCCACCGTCACCTGGGTCTGGAAGCAGATGATCTTCCTTCCAACATATCATCAGAAAGTCAATGGCAGCCTAAGGCTGGGTCACAATGCCTACATCATTCACCTACTTTCATCCCATCGATAGGCATTTTATCATCCCACATCATCACAAGAAGGGTGAGTACAGTACAATAAGATATTTTGAAAGAGAGACCACGTTCACATAATTTTATTATAGTATATTATTATAATTGTAACACAGTTAAAGATTAACTGTGAATCATGTGTAAGTTAAACTTTATCGTAAGTATATACATATAGGAAAAAAACAGTATGCGTAGGGTTCAGTACTACCCATGGTTTCAGGTATCTACTGGGGATCTTGGAACACCTCCCTCATGGATGAAGAAGAAGTATTATACTTACTAAAGAATAGATAGTTTTAGTTCCAGACTAAAAATTATTTGAATTAAGGTAAGTGGCAGTGTGATGAGTAAGGCCCGAAGTAAGATCAGAGGCTACTAATAATGTTTCACATTTTGAGAACTCTAAATCAGAATTACCAAAAATTAGTTAAAAAAAAAAAAAAAGGAATGAAGGGAAGAAAGAAAGAAAGAGAAAAAGAAAAAAGAAAATACCTCTTAAAACATGGGTTCAAGTATCATGCAGGATTTCCATTCAGTAACTTAACTTTGTGAAATTTTGGAGATTGTTCAAAAACCAGAAGAAAAAATTAATATGAAACAGTATCTATCTATCTATATGTATATGTATATCTATCTATCTCTCTATCTATACCAATAATATTTGTAGTTGCATTTAAAGAGATTCTAAATCTACTGGCTGATTAACCCCAACCATTTCTTGGGGTTTATTTTTTCCTTTTTTTTTTTTTTTTAATTTCTCAGGGTAAAAACAAGCTGAGCTTTTAAGCCAGTCAAGAGAAAGTATATTATTTCCATCCTCTTTTTAAACACTCTATAAAGAACTCTCTCGTTCATAATAGCTTTGTTTACTGCGTAGTACAGCATGTTCTAATTATCACCCCTGCCTCACTAACCACACGGCTTATGTTCCCACACTCACAGTTATTTTTATGCCTCCTGCAGAAATGAAGAGAACATTAATAAGAATAATACTTGGGGAATAACATTTTTGATAAAACCAGGGGAAAAAATGTGTCTAATAGTCAGAAAATCAGAGCATTTCAGTTAAAGTGACCTGTTGTGTACTTTTTTCTGTTTTCATTGTGACTTGCCATCAGTCCCTAATCTGATTCTTTCCCTCTTTTCTCTAATAATTTATTTGATTATTGTTCGATTTTGCTGTTTATTTCTCCCTGTCACTGACTTTGCTTCATTCTTTTCCCATCTTCCTTCTTTCCTTCTTTTAAAATTCTTCTTACTTCCATTTTCTTTTGCTTTATATTCTTCTCATTTTCTCCTTTACTCCATTTATCTCCCTCCTTTCCCTCTCTCCTTCTATCTACTACTTATAATAACTTCTCTAATAATGCACAGAAAATATCTTTTTATACCCTTGACTGGCAAGAATGTATATACATATATATATGTGGGAATTAATACCTTTTCAGCCCAAGAAATAGGACCAGCGAGAATGTCAAATAGAACATTAAAATGTTTTAAAACCACCACATAAGCTGAGTAAGGCTTAAATAATATTTGCATGGCAAAGAGTCCAAATAAAGGAGCAAGAACAACTAAGTAATAGAAAGAGATAATAGCTATGAAAGTGATTCTTGCAAAAAAAAAAAATCTGGGCAGAGAATTGCAAGAGTCTTTCCGATCTGTAAAAGGTGGAGTCAATATGCTTTTTGCACACCATCGTTCTTAACATTTAAAAATAGGTACGTGAGCGAATATTTCTCATGAGACTGAAGAGGCAACAGGTCTCACCTCATTAAAGACCACGTTTGCTGTGCTGTTGATTTCACCATTCAAATAGTGGTTACTGTTTGTAGGAATCTTTTCTCGGCTAGAAACCTTAAATGGATAGGAAGAAAAAAAAACCACACACACACACAAGAGGGGAAGATTGCTAATTAAAAGGGAAAGAAGCAGCAAAGCGAGATACAGCAGACCGTGGATACAAACATTTTCAGCGATGACTCAGGAGCACGTTTGGATAGATTACGTCAACCCTTCCCTCAATAGTTGAATATAATCATCCCTGTGAACTGATTGAAGTTTGAAAAAATAGCAACGAAGACTTCTTTCACATGCTTATAATCAGCTCTTGGAAATATTCCACTTCAGATAAAATGGTTACCAAGAGAACATTGGTGTGAGGCAGAAATATTTCAGATGAGTACATATGGATTAATTGCATTTAGGGCTGAACTTCCCCCAGAAGCCACTTATTCCAGCCCCTAAAGGGGCAGCTACTTTGCTGGAGTGGACATCTAGTCCAGTGGTGCCTTTGTCTTCTTCACCACGGCCGAGTCTAGCTCCAGATCCAGCCCGACTTCCCAAAGCTCATGGTGTTTTTAGCCTCTGTGTTCCTACCTCCCAAGTGAGGGTTCCTTGAATGAAGTTACTGTGATACAAATGAAGAGAAAAGAGTGAGCAGCCTCTTCCGACCTTCTAGGCTGTCCCTGGCCCAAACAGCCACCATTTTTCTTTGCTTCCCACAGACCAAAGCCTCCCACTTCAGTGCAGTCAGTGGGTGGTTCATAGTATAGGCACAAACAAAAGCAATATTGAGCTTTGATTTACTTTCTGTATTCTCTGGGAAAAAAAGGTACTAGGGCACCTAAGCCCCAGTGGTCTGAGGAGACAGGAGGAAACTGAAATCTTCAGAAAGCCCATTACCCAGACCACTGGCCTGACCTGGCTTCCAGGCAAGAACAGCTTTATTCCCAGCTATACCCATGGCAGGTAAAACTCTCAAACCTTGTTTCCAGAACACACACTCAGCACAGCAAAACCAAGCAACAGCCAACATTTAGGAGACGGGAAGAGAGTCACCATCTAGCTACACTCATGCCTTGCCAGATATTTCTCTGTGGGTGCTGGAGAGGGATATGCTCAATTCCTAGTTAGGAGGGGTAGCTTAAGAAGGGGGTAGGGCTAAGCAGGTGTGGAATAAAGCTAAAACCTGAGGCCAAAATAGAGTGAGGTATTAATGACATGAGATTTACAAGTTCTTAGGGTTCCCAGGGAATCAGAACCTAAGTCTGGTTGTCACGAAGGATATCTAGGACATGTTTACTTGGAGGAGAGGGACACTGCAGAGATGATGTATAAAGGAGGGAGACATGGGCCTAAGAGCATCATCTGGGACCTTGGCTTTTGTGCCTGGGCCTGGATGTGTAATTCCAAGTTCTAGCAGATTTAAGCCAGCATAGAAGCACAGGAGGCCATTGCAACATGACTTAGAATTCTTTTCAAGCATTACTTAGAACCGAATCCATCGTTCTGAGTGCCAGTGGGTGACAAAGACTGGAGAAAAATGCAAAAGCTGCCCAAGGTCCTCCCTTGCAACATGTGGTATGAAAAGGATAAATTCCGTACCACACTCATAGCTTCCTCTTCCTGTCCTAGCTTGAAGCAAGAGTCTGCATCAGGTCCCATGCTAGATTTCTTGCCCTTTCCCAAATTAAGACACTAGAGAAGAAGCTTGTTGTTGCCATGGTTACACAAAAGCTAGTGCATCAACACAGTTGCGTTCCTTTGAAAACATCCTCAACTGTGACCCTTTGGACTGGTTTGCAGACAAATCTATAGCACCTTAAAGACATTTATGGAGAAGAAAATGTTTGTGTGTTCTGCCTGGTAATGACGTGTTCCTTTGTTCGGTTTTGTGTTGGCAAAGAAAATAATTTCCTGGTTGTATACACAGAAATGGAAGGTTTCTCTTGCCATGAAATCCAAGTTTTGGTCTGGCGGAGCTCAGCACCTGCCTCTTCGGCCAGTGGCTGGTATGTTGAGGGAGGTGCATTCTGCTCAGCCCAAATCTGCTTGTTCTTATGCACCCTTGATGATTAAGACCATTAATGACATCATTGCCCTCCTTGCTCTGTCTTCTATCCGATCAAAATCATTTTTTGACCTATGAGAATTTCTCACTCCTTATGAATGCTAGGACAAGCAATTCTCATGCTAAAAAGTCAAAGGATAATCCATTCTGGTATCTTAAATTAAAGGGCTTATCAGGAAACATTTTCAGGGTTTATTTTCAAAAAGAAATAAATGCATCCTCTGTAATTTCATATACTTTATATAAATATACAGAATAACCTTCAGTTCACTCCATCCATATGCAAAAACACTCATTTGTTAAAAAAATATTTTTTTTTCTCTTCTGTTAAATTGAATTCAGTTGCTTTAGGTTTTTCCCCTTTTTCTCCTCAGGTCTTGCTGTCAGCTGTTACTATCAGCAATGATTAAACATAAGCAAGCATTGTGATTCATCAAGAACTGATAGACTCATCACTGATGTAAACATTCTTTAGTCCCAAGGTCAGATCAGGTGGGGAGCCAGGACAATTTCACACACAGATGTATGAACCTGAATTTATGTAAATCCATCTAGTGTCCTATCATTACTGAACCATACACACAGACGCACACGGACACACTCAAATGCATCTAAACCACCATTTTATGAAATATAGAGGCTTGGAAAGAAATTATTATTCAGTTAGGTATAAAAATGTTTGCCTTTCTAACTTCTTAGAACTTCAAAAAAAGGGACTCCGAAGGTAGTAGCTTACCCAAGTAATTCAGCCTGCTAGTTCACCGGTGGGCAGGGGCTCGTATGGAAATCTCCCAGCTAGAGCACCACTGTATTACATGCTGCCTCCAAATATGCATACAAAAAGCTTACAGCCCGATGAGATACATAGGAAAATATTTTCTCTTCAACAGAGAACAGAAGAGAGCTGGCCTTGGGACCGTATATTGCAAAGCTCAAACCTGTGTGAATCTGCGTAAGGAAACCAAGACAGTTTAAAATCCTTCCCTGGGACTTCCTTCACCCTTCCACCTCTCAGACTTCCAATCGGAGAGACACAGAGTTGGTGTACTTTTCAGTAGGCATCCTTTTGAAACTCCTTCCTTCCTTAATTTCTCAGACTCACTAAGCACCCCGAATTTGCCTCTTACTCTTTCTTCTCCTCCTAATGTATATTATATATACGCTCTGGGTACTAGGTTCCTATTGCTGGTGTAGACATGTACTGCATACTTGGTTTAAAACAAGAGACATTTACTATCTACTCCCTTACAGCCAAAAACCCCAAATTGTTTTCACTGGGCTGAATTTGAGGTATGGGCAGAGCTGGTTCTATCTGGAGGCTCTGGAGATCGAATCTGTTCTTTGATTCTTCCGTGTTCTAGAGCCGCCAGCCTTGCCAGGCCCCTGTGACGGCAATCACTCCATTCTTTGCTTTCCTTGTCAGGTAGCTTCCCTTCTTCTGAAGGCAAATCTCCTTCTGCTCCTCTCTCTCAAGGGCACCTGGGCTGTCATTTATTGCCCAATAGGAAAATCTCTCCTTCACAGGAGCCTGAACTGAATCCCATCTACAGATGTATATTGCCGAGAAGGTGACCTTCATGAATTCCAAGGACTAGGGCGTGGTTATCTTTGGGCGCACACCTCACCCCACCACAACCTGCTCTCTCAGGTCTTTTGTTTTTATTCTTTTGTGGTTGATACTGTAACAGAACTCCGACTGGTCTTAAGGGTTAACTTGCTTCAAGCTTGCCACGGGAACTCCTGGTTTGCAGACCTAACTCCCTTGGTCTATAACAGAACTAAGTTACTTTCCTTAAGATTTGCAGACCACTGGCCTTGGGGAATGAAGGACCAAACCCTCCCAGAAGATAAGGCCTGACCACATTCAAAAACAGCCCTTCCCTGACGCCAGCAAGTCTGCTAAGTTTCCTGTGGACAGCTAACTGCCTGAGCGCCAGCTTCTCCTGCATATAGCCCCTGTCTTTTCCCTCTCTTACCCCTCTCCAACTTTCTAGCTTCACCTGGATGGGGAATATGGTCTTTAAAATGTTAGTCCACCATCTTCCCAGGTTGCTGGCTGCCTGAATAAAGCAACTTTCCTTTCCCACCCTTACTTTTCTCCCAAGTACTGATTTCTGAGTAGCAGTACCTGGGTTCAGAACTGGCTCTCTGTCCAGTCACAATATCTCGACCCCACTGCCTTCTTTATTGGAGAGACAGTATTCTAAATCTCCGGTGGAAATCTTAGATTTAACATCCAAGCTTGACTTTCCAAGTAGCTGTTGGCCCATTTCCACTCAGATGGTATGCTCAAAGCAAACTGAAAATGCCTGAAATTTAACTCAAAGACTCCTGCCTCTCTTCAGAGACATAAATAAGGATCTCTCATTCTCACAATTACCCATATTTGAACCTGCAATAACACTGACCGAGACCTTTCCCTTCTGCCCATAACATCCCTCACTTGTCTAGGAAGTCTTCCTTTGATTTTTTTTTTTTGTTTGTTTTGTTTTGTTTTGTTGGTTTTTTTTTATGCTCTCCTTTTTGTCTTTCTAAAACTTGCCACAGCAGACATTACATTATTTTATTGAACTTCCCTGCTCTCTTTTTCTCCCTATCCCAGTTTAATCATGTATTTTGCTTCTCATATAGTCATTCTTCCAAACTATTTTGGTTGCTGTCATTCTCTTCCTCAGCACATTCAATGGGTTTCCCAATGACCTGAGTCTGTGTTGTTACACCTTCATCAAGCTAAAGCAGCCCCAGCTTTTTTCAGACGCACACCATTTTCTCCTAGATGATAATCTCTACGTATTAGAACCAAGCCTCCTCATCTCCCCTTTTGTGTGGATTTACTGATATGATTCTTTCACCATGTGATGCCTCCTCATCCAGGATGCCATTCCTGATCACTCAAGTCAGCTACCTCTTTCCTTAAAGTCAAGGTTATTTTATGACAGACTCTCCTGTCTCTGTGTATAAGACTGTCAGGTATTCAGAACAAACTCGTTAAATAGATTAATCAACTTCTGCAGACAGGAAGGAAACAAGTAAGGTATGATTCGTAAAACCTTTTACTGTTTCAAAATTTTGCGGTGTGCATCTTTCTGAAGAAGCCAGATGTCGCTTTCTCACAGGAATACTGAAAAATTCTCCCACGTGACTTTTTAAAATTTTATTTTAATTTTCTTGAGCATCAGTTTCCCCACTTCCCTTGGTCCTGCATTTCACAAGCAGGACAGAAACTTTTAAAAAAATGGAAGTTCTGCCTTTCTTTTCTTTTGCACATCATTTGAGTTTGATGGATACCAAGAGACATATATCAGATCCTGAACAGGATCCCATTGAGAGTTCCCACGCCACTTCAGTCACTTAGTCATGATCTATGCTCTCAACAGTTGAAGATAATGACTTCAGGAACAATCTTTCACGGGTTTCATATTAAATGAGACGAAAGTGCAGGCACGGCATTAAAGCACCTTGTTATTTGCAGAGTACTTAGAGTAACCTTAAATATGGAGATGATCAAATTTCATGACCTTTAGTTTTAATTCTTCCATCAAATCTTCTTGTGCAATTCCTCTTTTTAATAAAGATGTGTGTGTGTGTGTGTGTGTGTGTGTGTGTGTGTGTTTCTGCCTAAATCAACCTAGACACTTAATACAACATTAACACTTTAGAGTTAAATATGGAAGCCAGGAAATGACAATATAAATGTGCTTATTTTTATTGTAAGCTTATCTAGATTGCATTCATGACTGTATACTTTTAAGAGATTGTTATTTTTAAAGTGTGCTAGGGGCGCCTTATAATGTTAAGAGCCTCCACCTTTGATTTCCTTTCTACTGATTTGCATATTTCAATTCATAATAAAATGCAGAGCTCATTAAGTTCTATTTTTGACAAGATGTTTTCATTTTAACATGAGTCACTAATAGAAAACTCTCCTGTGACAACAATGGAAAAACTTCCTCCAGCGTATAGAAGAGTCCCCAGAAGATGGTGAAAGCATTTGAAAAGAATAGCGACTCAGGGAGGGAGTATGTGCCTATTTGCCCAGAATGAGCCACATATCCCTTTTAAAATCTACCAACACAAAACAAATGAGCATGTATTACATCAGCTGAACTAGTACCTGTAGGTCTGCTTAGAATCAACAAGAGAAAGTAGCGCGCCAGACACCCGAGGAAAGTAGTATTATTTGATCCCCATTCCCAGTGAAAACCTGGAAATGTTGGGGCACCTGGGTGGCTCAGTGGGTTAAAGCCTCTGCCTTCAGCTCAGGTCATGATCCCAACGTCCTGGGATCGAGCCCCGCATCGGGCTCTCTGCTCTGCAGGAAGCCTGCTTCCTCCTCTCTCCTCTCTCTCTGCCTGCCTCTCTGCCTACTCGTGATCTCTGTCTGTCAAATAAATAAATAAAATCTTTAAAAAAAAACAAAAACCTGGAAATGTGACCTTCCCTAGGAAAATACTGAAATGAGTTACATCTTGGGTTTGACGACCTTTCTGACTAAATCTACCTGTTCTATAGAATGCACATACAGCTTGCTCTAAGTGGACCCTAAGATAGCACTCTAGTTCGTACAAAGTATGAATTCATAGACAGAGAGAGAGTGAAATAGAGGGAGAGAGAACAGTAAACCTGAGGTGACCGAAATAATAAATATATATTTTTTAATCCTTCTAAAGTGGAAACTAGTTTGGCTGCCTTCTTGACTTTTAAATAAGATCCAAGCAAAGCTCTCAAAGGTCAAATATCTCGTGTTTTGTGTGTGTGTGTGTGTGTAATGTGGCTCATTGTTTCCCCTCTCCATTTTGTGCTGCTATCAGAGATAACCTGATATATGTGTTTTATTACCAGACTTTCTCTAAGTAAATTAATGTTGGGAGAGCATAGGCTGTGTGTACTAGCTCATGAAGCCCCTGGTCCTTCGGAGAGAGCCATTGCAGTATGCACTCTGTTATATATGGACCTTAACAAACGCCATTATTAATTCCCTTCAGAAGTGTGCTTGTGATTTTTTTTTTCATACGTATTTGTATATTTTTCTCAGTGTTCTTATGTCCTTTTCATATTTGTTTTCTTGTTTTGCTATTAAAAATGTAAGTTCCCTGAGGGAAATCATTGTATCCTGCATGCTTTAGCTATTTTGGGCTTTATCAATAAAGGGTAGAACAAATATATCGTTTGCATGCAATGAATGTTATTGACTGACTGGCAAGCATTTATTTCATGAATAAAAATGTCACATTCAGAAACAGAGTTGGAAAGACGCTGAAGATTACTCCTGAAACTTGGCAACTCCTCTAAGCGAGTACAGTCATGTCTGTAGGACTGGAGGTACACAGCTAATAAACTGCCCAACTCCTGTGCGATTTAAAGATCTTCCGAAGACTGGTTCTCTTTGGGTCACCACACTTGCCAGTTTGGACTTTTGAAACCTACTAATATGGGCTGACATAACAAATTAGCAACAAGAAAAGTTCACGGGAGGACAAGTGTGAGAAAGTGTGCCAAATATATTAGCATTCGGTTTGCAACCTTGTCTCCAGTTTGTGTGAAGTTGATGGTTTGAGGTTACGCTTTCATTAAAAATTGACAACATTTTAAATGCTAATCAAAACTGCTTGTCCTTTCTACTTCTATTTATCTTGGAAGGAGAAAAAAAGAGAGAGAGAGAAAGGGGGGAAAAAAAAACCCAACACGGCTTGCTTTGAACTGCAACAAATATTCTCTCTTCATTGCCCCCAGACCCCTTGGCCTCCTCCTGTGCAAGACAGATAAGAGCTATGCAGACTGAGCGTCCGGACCTCTGCCTGAAGTGTGAAGGCGCCACAACATTGAGTTAGAGATGTGTGTTCCGGAGAAGAGAGACTGCGTGTGTGTGTGTGTGTGTGTGTGTGTGTGTACACATGTATGCACACATGCACAGGGCTGGCTTCTCACATGAGTCTTTTTGATGAATGTTAGGAAAGAATGGTGGCATTTAGAATTGGTTCTGTAGTGGGTGAAAGGGAAAATAAGTATATTTTCAGAAGAGGACTATGTGCTAGATGAGGAAAAAAATAAGAACTTATAAAATTAAAAAGGAAAAGAAATCTGTGGATGGCAAAACATGATCAGTGAGGAGACATTGGAGATAGTACATACTTCATTTCAGACCGTTCTTAGGAAGGGCTGAAGGGAGTGAAGGAAAGTGTTTGGCTCAAATTCCATTTTTCCTCCCCAGCTTTACCAAGATAGAATTGACATATAACACTGTGTTAGTTTAAAGTGTACAATGTGTTGATTTCCTGCATTTATATATTTGCAAAATGATTACCACTATAGTCTTAACTAACACCTCTGTCTCATCACATAATTAGCATTTCCTTTTCTTATGGTGAGAACATTTAAGACCTATTATCTTAGCAACGTTCAAATATACGAATCAGTGTTATTAGTAATCACCATGCTGCACTTATTACTCTTGTAATAAGCTGTGTATACCCGTTGACCAATCTCTCTCCATTCCCCCCACACCCCGGCCCCTGGTAACCACCATTCTACTCTCTGTTTCGCCAGGTTCAGTGTTTTTTGGACTCCACATATAACTGATATCATGCAGTATTTGTCTTTCTCTAGCTGACTTATTTGACTTAGCATAATGCCCTTAGTGCTCATCCAAGTTGTTGTAAGTGGCAAGATTTTTTTTCCCCATGGCTAATGATATTGCACATACCACATTTTCTTCATCCATTCTCCTGTTGACTGACACTTAGGTCACTTTATCTTTGCCATTGAGAGTAATGCTATAGTGAACATGGGGGTACAGATACACGTTGGGTGTGCACAGAGACCTATTTTCAAGTGTTCAATATGGAATTTTACTTTTTCCCACTCACTGTTTTCTGGATTTTCAGGAGGAGGGTGAAAACAGAATTCAAAGACGAAAACACTTCTGGGCTTAGTATATACCTAAAATTAGCCTATATTTGTAAACAAAAATTACTCAGTTTTTTTGTCAAATCAACTTAGAAAACTGTATATTTCTTACTAAATTAAAGACTCGTTGGATCAGAGCTGAATTGTGTTTGTGTGTCCACACGTGTCTGTGTGTACATGTATGCATTTGTTTGTGTTTATATGTCAATAGACCTTAGTAACTTATAATTAAGGGAATTGAGCCTGGAATAGTTCTCCTCAATGCAGATCTATGGTCTAAATTCGTGCTTCATTTAAGAAATGGGACCCTATTTGCATTCTGAACAACGTAACTCCGTGTTGGGTGGGACCTTCCTGCAAATGTCAGACGTATTTAGCTGAGGTTGGCAATACATCACCCCGGAAAGATTTTATCATCATTCTTCTTCTTCTCCACTTGCTCCCTCTCCCCTTCTCCTTCCTCCTCCTTCTCCTCCTTCCTTCTCTGCTTTGTCTTCCTCTTTGTCTTCAACTTCCTCTTCTTCATTTCTTTTATCTTCGTCATCATCACATGCTATCTTGAGATTAGCGTGCTTCACCTCATTTCTTCATTCTAACAACCCTAAAACGTTAAGTGCCGTTATTATCTCTATGGCACAATGCAAACGGGGACTTTGAAGGTTAAGTCATCTCTCCATAAGGGCTGTGCTAGAACTTAAAACCAGGTATGGATGAAAATAAGGCAGAAGTTCCCAACCATTGAACTAAACCTGAACATTCCTTAGTAACCCATTACTGATCTTTATTCAGAAAAGAATCTTTGTCTCTGTATCTATTTATATTTTTAATGAATAGCAGTAGTTGGGATAATGAGTTCCGTAAGTTTATCCCCCACTGTGTTAAAAAATAGTTCTTTCCATTTATCCTAAATCCTCCTTTTTCAAGCTTCAAAAGGGGCCCTTTGTTCTGGAATTTGATGAATAAGTCTATCTCAATCCTCTCTCTATTCTTTTCAATTTTATAGACTTGTAGACTTTGAGTCTATTCAGCTTTGATTTTTACAGACTGAAAAACCTGATTATACGATGCCCTCAAAGAAAATATTTTCCTTCATTTGGTCGCTTTCATTGCTGTATTCTCCAAACTTTCTGTATCTTTGAAACAAAAGGCATTAAATATAACACAACCAAGCAAAACATGGCTAATTTCTGAAGTGGAGCCTTGCCAAGTGGACTGGGCTGAGCTTCGTCTCACTTTTCCAGTGACACAATATCATAGCTGACCTCAATTCATGACTGCGTAGGTAGAAGGATTTTAAGTGACAGGGAATTATCCAGTGAGCCTCTCTTCCCCACCCTGTTCTCCCCCCGCCCCGCCCCAATTCTGAAATCTTGTTTGTAAGCTGTTGATCTATTTCAAATAGATCTATTGCAAATGAACCATGAGACGGGCCATGTATCACTGCTTTGTTTTGTTTTTATCAATAAAACCTCAACATGATTTTGGATTCCTGGAACTGGAGCCCTGAGTTGTATTGAAGTATGGAGAGGGGACAATACAGTAGGAGATCTTGGGCCTGTCTGGGAAATTGGATGGGAGAAAAAACTCCCCTGTCTCTTCTAGAAATAAGACGGTAGCATAAAGCTATTAAATTTGACAGGCAGTGGAAGGTTTGCCAGGAGCAGGGTAAAAGTCAGTAAAGGTAAAGGTAGAGGTAAGGGTAAAGTCAGAGTCTACACAAGACTTACATTGTCTTTCCCTCCAAGGCAGCTGAAGGTGCAAATATTCCTTCTAGATTTGCTCCCATGTTTGTATGCTGCTGTCCACTGTGCTAGGCTTAAAATCGTCCATGCTTGAGTTTTCTTAGCTCAAAGACCATCTGATACCTGGATTTGTATGAGGAAAACATCTTGGAAAAATTACTGGGTGGTGCTTTGCATCAATAAATGCAATTTATATGCTAAATAATCACCTCAAATAGATAAAGTCTCCTTCCACTTTCTCAATTCTATTATAATGTTTAAATTTCAGAACCCCAAATATAGTGAAATATACTTTTTAGTGTTTGTAAGGAGGGCTTAGAAACATTACACGGATTCTTTCCCTAACATTATAATTGCAACAACAAGCTTGTGCTGTTATAATCACCTTTTACCCTTCTCAATGACATAGTGTGTGCTATCATTTCATTAATATAATTTTATAGATAGACAAACTCGGGATACTGAGAGGTGAAGCCATTTCCCAAGGTCACACTGTCAGTGCTGGGAGTAGAGCTAAGCAAAGACAACTAATTCTTAATTCAAAGAATACTATTTAAGCTGATGAGATATTCCTGTGATCGATAAAATGGGGGCTCAGTCTAAATGTGGACAACCAGAGTGTCATGCCAAGATAGAAGTGAGAGACACAGCGGCGGAAATATCCTGCTGCTTATGAAAATAATGGAGGGCAACATCAGCATATTCTGTAACTGGAAACTGTTCAATTAAGTATTCATTTCATTTCACAGTCATTTTTGAAAAATAAATCTGTGTTTCTTTATACCTTTAAGCTCAGTAGTTTTATGCATTAGGTTGACGTGCATAACAAAATGTGGACTATTTTTTAAATTGCCAGATAAGAGCTAGTATGTCGTTACTATTTATATATTGAAGTTGTAACAATCATGTGCTTTTAATTCATTTCACCTTCAAAGATCCGAATGTTTCCAGTTTGTAATATATTGCAGGATGTATTAGGTACACTGAGTCTGTCTGATTCACAGCTTTCTAATCGGCTATTTAGAGTTTAGACCAAGCAGAAAATCAATGTATTCAAAATGTAGTAGCTCTCTTGTTAACTCTAGTCATTTGCTTAAAGAGTAATGTCAAGCTGATAATTGAAATATGGCTTAAACCGTGCATTTTAATTCAAAAGAAAAAATGTTTGAAATATTACTCATTTGATCTTTTCCTACTCCAACCCCAAAGGGCATATTTTGCTTGCCTAGCCGCACAGTTGCACTCAGGAATAGCAGTCCTTACACAAATGCCACTGATGTTTAGGGTCGGACATTAGCCCAGTTCTGGGAGGATTTGGCTGGACATCTTTGGGGATTCTAGAAAGACCAGTGATTTGCCTCTCTGGAAACTCTGGTTTATGTTCTGCTGGTGGGTGGCCAAGTTCCCATACTGACTTTTTATGGAGGTGGGTTCCACCCTTTCCAAGGATGATTTAATTTTCTTGCTGGATTAAGGAGCGCGGCGTCATTGGCTGTTGGTTGGTATCCATGGTCTTGCATTCAAATTTGAACACTCCACATTTAGAGACTTGACATGATCTTTGAAGGGCAATCTTTGCGCAGAAATAGAGATAATGCAACACGTGTTAGCTAAACAGCCAATCCTGTAACAGATAGTCAGTTGAACTCTGCCAGCACCAATCATCATTCTTCCAAAACAACTTACCTAAATAACCTTGTAGAAGCTTACACTCTCTGCCTGTGATTTCGAGTATGGTTTTGATTTTGGTTTTGATTTTGATTGACTTTTGATTTGTTTGATTACAATCTCTAAGGCCCCAAATAAATGGTTACTTTATAGCCTCATCTTCTTGGTCGACAATGCTCAGGGTTGTTTTATAAAGAAATGATCCAAAAATAACATGACAAAGTACAGGTGACAGCTGATCTTTGGGGTCTCTTCCAATCTTTAGACTAGGGTAGGTGGTGTCTGTCTTCTGTCTTCTCCTTCTGCCTCGTGCTTGTTCTGAATCTGTCCTCTACCATCTTTTACTAAAAATTTTGGTGCCCAGTATAGTGCCTTATACACAACAGGTACACAAGAAGTGTTCATTGCCCTCATGATGGAAATAGAGGAGGTGGAAAAGCAGATGTACTGATCTCCAGACAAGGAATAAAGTCCTGGAGAGACTGAGCTGCATCACAGTTTATTTTTAGATAAGCCACTGCTCCTGGTCTAGTAGACATGCAAGCAAAATTGCTTATTGCTAGACTCTGTTCAGATTTGCGTTAATTCTTTCAAATGTTGAATTTCAGCTATCTCTATAATCCAATAGGAAAGCACTTAATGTGTTGATCTTTCAAAAATATATATTGGGGCTAAGAAGTAAAGGGGGGAAAATGCATCCTGTTGAATTTGCAGGAAGCCAAATATGACAGAACATAAGTATCACATATGAGTCATGATTAAAATTTGTTGAAGTTAAAATTTCCATTCCTGTTCAGTGGGTCATTAGATCTGCACTCTGTAAAAAGTATAAAATGAAAACTAAACCACCCTCCTGGTCCTCTCTCAGCTTTAAGTATGTCCTTTCTAAAACCTACTTTTCTTTTAGGAGAGAGAAAGGACATACCAAAGAAAGTATGTGAACCAGTCAAGAAAAGAGCTTTCTTCACAGGCCTAGTTTATGGTAGTTCTCAACAGGAGGTGATTTTGCCTCCTGGAGATATTTGGCAATATCTGGGCATATCATTGATTGTTAAACTTGGGGAATGGTCGGTCATGCTGTTGACGTCTAGTGCACAGAGGACAGGGTTGCTCTTTAACATCCTAGAATGTGCAGAATAGCTCTGTTCAACACAAAATCATCCAGCATAAAATGTCAATTGTGCTGAGTTAGGAAATCCTGGGTTCTCAACTATGAATGCATTTTATGTAATGAGGAAGCAGGTAAGAACCTATCTAGATAATTTAAGTCACTAAATTACTTTTTCTGGAAAAAAACACATACAAGTAAGTTAATTAGGGGACTCTTGGCTTATGGTACATGCATGTCCTATTTTGATGTTCACTTCTTTTTGACTCTGAAAATGAAGACACTAAAGTGAAATAGAAAAAAAAAGGGATAAAAGATCATAGGAAAGAAGTGGATAAAGAGAAAAAGAATAAGGGAGTAGTATACAAAGGAGGAACAGAGAAGCAAAATGAGAAAAAGGAGAAGAAAGACTGTAAGAAAGAAACGCAGGAGGTGAACTAACAATATAAATCAGAGTTCTATTTTTATTATACTAAACACTACGAATAATCTTTAATTCTTAGAGGAGTATCTAATTCTCTTTTTCTCTCACTTCTATGGATTCTTCAGAAGAGCCACTTACTGTATCAACAGGAATGAGAAGAGATCATCTGTCTTGTATTTATGAGTTCAATATCAACATATATTAAAAATGAGGCTTCATTCATTGCAAGCTGCTAAGAGAAAGTCATCCCTGTGCCCCATATGTAAAATGGCACTCATCTCCATCACCAACTCTTTTTAAAATTCAACCCCATCTGATATGTTCTTTATTAATGTGTTGCTTTTAAAATCAGAAGAAGAATTTATTGAGATATATTTTATATACCATTCAATTTATCCACTTAAAGTGTACAATTCTATAGTTTTTAGTATATTCATGGATATGAACAGCTATCACCACAGTCAATTATAGAACATTTTCATCATGCCCAAAGGATACACTGTACCTTTAGCTATTTTCATCCCATTCCCCCATTCTCCCCTCTCTGGCCCCAACCAACCACGAATCTGCTTTCTCTAGATAGCATTGCCTGTTTTGGTATTTTATCTTCTCAGAGTTTTATAGTTTGGCTCTTGCATTTAGGTCTTCAATAATTTTTCCTTGACAATCTGGATGATTTTTACTTATATTTCTTGTGCAGTTGCCATAGTGAGTCTCTCTAACATGGTGTAAAATAGAAGTGACAAGAGCAAATACCCTTATTATGGTTCCAGTCTTAAGAAGAAAGCATTCAGGGGTCCCTGGGTGGCTCAGTCAGTTAAGCATCTGACTCCTGATTTTGGCTCAGGTCATAATCTCAGGGATGTGAGATTGAACTCCATGTTGGATTCCACATCAGGCATGGAGCCTTCTTAAGATTTTCTCCTTCCCTTTCCCTTTGCCCCTTCTGCCTCTCTCCATCTCTCTCTCTCTCTCATTGAGTAGGATGTCAGCTGGATTTTTTTAAAAATCTCCTTATCCATTTGAAGGTGTTTCTATGTTTCTCTAGTTCATGGCATATTTTTATCATAAAAAGTTACTGAATTTTGTCAGTGATACTTTCCACTTTTGGGGAGAAAAATCATGGTTTTTAAAATTATTTTGTGGATATGATGTATTACATTAAGGCATTTTCTGATGTTAAACTGACCTTGCATTCCTGGGATAAATCTCATTTGGACATGGTGTATAATTGTCTTAGTGTTTTACTGGTATCAGTTTGCTAAATTTTTTTGTTAAAAAATTTTTTTGCAGTCCACATTCTAAGAGATATGGGATTGGTGGTTTTTTTTTTTAATTTTAATTTTTTAATGTCTCTGTCTAGTTTTGTATCAGGTTTAAACTCTCTCCACACAAAGAATTGGGAAATGCTTCTCTTATTTTTTGGAAAAGTTTTCGAGGAACTATTATTAATCCTTCTTAAATGTTAGGAAGAATTCATCTGTGAAGTCACCTGGGCCTGAGCTTTCCTTTGTGGATAGTATAATTCATCTCTACTTGTGATTGGTCACTATCCAAATTGTCTATTTGTCCTTGAGTCAGTTTCAGTAGTTTGTGTCTTTCTAGGAATTTGTCCATTTCAACTATGTTACCTAACTTGCTGACATATAATTGTTTACATTCCTTTATAACACTTTCTATTTCTGTAAGGCTAGTAGTAATGTATCTCTTTTCATTTCTGATTCTAATAACATGAGTCTCATTTTTGTTTAATCAATCAGTTAAGGGTTTGCCAATTTTGTTAATCTTTTCAAAGAACCAGCTTTTGGTTTAGTTGACTTTGTTCTGTTGTTTTCTATTCCCTATTTCATTAATACCACTCTAATTTTGACTATTTCCTTCTATTTGCTTATTTTAGGTTTATATCACTCTAATTTTTCCAGTGTCTTAAGGTAGAAAGATATATTATTTATTTGAGGTCTTCCTTTTTTTTTTTTAACATAGGCACCCACAGCTACAAATTTTCTTATGTGAGCTGCTCTGACTGTATCCCATAAGTCTTGGTATTTTGTCTTCATTTTCATTCATTTAAAAATATTTTCTTTTTTTTTTAATTAAAAAAAAAATTATTGTTTATTCACCACACCCAGTGCTCCATGCAATATGTGCCCTCCTCAATAGCTATCACCAGGCTCACCCAACCCCCCACCCCTATCCCCTCCAAAACCCTCAGTTTGATTCTGAGTCCACAGTTTCTCATTGTTTGTGTCCTCCCCTGATTTCCCCCAACTCACTTCTCTCCACCTCCTAATGTCCTCCATGTTATTCCTTATGCTCCACAAGTAAGTGAAACCATATGATAATTGACTCTCTCTGCTTGACTTATTTCACTGAGCATAATCTCCTCCAGTCCCATCCATGTTGATACAACAGTTGCGTATTCACCCTTTCTGATGGAGGCATAATACTCCATTGTATATATGGACCATATCTATTTTGTCCATTTGTCTGTTGAAGGGCATCTTGGCTCTTTCCATAGTTTGGTGACTATGGCCATTGCTGCTATGAACATTGGGGTACAGATGGCCCTTCTTTTCACTACATCTGTATCTTTGGGGTAAATACCTAGTAGTGCAGTTGCAGGGTCATAGGGAAGCTCTATTTTTAATTTCTTAAGGAATCTCCACACTGTTTTCCAAAGTGGCTGCACTAACTTGCATTCCCACCAACAGTATAAGAGGGTTCCCCTTTCTCCACATCCTCTCCAACACTTGTTGTTTACTGTTTTGTTGATTTTGGCCATTCTGACTGGTGTAAGGTGGTGTCTCAATGTGGTTTTGATCTGAATCTCCCTGATGGTTAATGATGATGAACATTTTTTCATGTGTCTGTTAGTATTCTGTTCCATTGGACTATGTGTCTGTTTTTGTGCCAGTACCATACTGTCTTGGTGATCACAATGTATTTGGTTTTTCCTTTGACTATTAGTCTTTAAGGAATGTGTTATTGAATTCCTAAATATTTGCAAGCTTTCCAGTTTCTTTCTCTTATTAATTTCATAATTTCTAATTTTATTCCATTGTGGTCAGAGATTTTTTTTTGTATTAGTTCTATCTTTTTAAATATACTGAGGTTTACTTTCAGACTTGGCATATGGCCTGTCTTGGAGGGTGTGTACATGTGCTTTGAGAAGAATATATTCTGCTATTGTTGGGTGAGGTTATTCTGTGGAAATCTGTTGATCTAGTTGACTCTAGTGCTGTTCACGTTTTCTAAGTGTCTTTCTTTCTTTTGTCCTGTAATTGTCTGTTTTCTTTTCAAGGCAAACAATTTATTTTTTTATCCGCTGCTAAATTTTTGGCACCTAGAACAATGTGTGCCACATAGTGGGCCATGATTAAATGATTAATACTTTCATATTTTAGTAATTGTATTGGAGACCTTATGAATGAGGGAAGGATTAAAAGCAAATCTGAGTTTCAGTTTTGAAACTCACACCAACTCTAATCCCCAGCTTACAAATCAAATTTTGACCATCCATCTCCTTAATGAATGTTATTGACCATAAAGAGGACAAGCACAAGAGAGAGGAAAGCACCCTGCTGCTATTCACAGGAGTGACAGAGGCATGAAGCCCTTGGGGGTGCGTGTTGGGATGTCGGTGGTAGTAAGGACAGCATGGATTTGAGCGTAAACCTTGAGTGTTTCAGGTCACTGGAAATGCTGAAAAGAAGATGATCAAGGACTAGGAGCTTGTTTTTGAGGCTACATGGTAACGGATGTTCTAAAATACAGCATAAAACCCCCAAATTTGCTTAATTCTACAATATTATACCAGGAGGGGAGATTTCTTTCTGACCTCAGCTGGTGATCAGTTTATGCCCTGATGTATGCAATTTAATGGTCTGTATCATTTTTATCATGTCACTGCAGATGTTATTCTTACTCATATGAATGCCTAATCCTCTTGTTGGATACTTATCCTTGCTAATTATCTCTACTGTGTCTGAAGCAAACCACTCACAGCCACAGATTACGAATGGAAGTGACTCCTCCCTGCAGCCAAACCAGAAAAAAAAGCGGGAGGGGGGGGCAGGGAGGAATCTCAAAGTTTATGGTAAAATATACCTTAGTTTATGGTATAGAAACTCAAGACAGCATTTTGGCAAGGGTGAGGTAGCTTTATCAAAAGAAGACACTCTCTTTGTTTTTATGTTGCTTTGCTTATATCATGCTCAGAGAGAGAGAAACCACATTTTAATTTCTCCACAAGCTGAAACCAAGTGTGAAAAACTTGACCTAAAAAAAAGTAAGAAAGATGTCACTTCCCAGGAAAAGTCCAAAAACCTATCAAATGCCCACGTGCACACTCATACTCTGTGAATTCTCACGTGTGAGATGATGCAAAGAATGAAGCACTGAGGTCTGGATAAGACCAGGCTTAAAAAATAGCAATTAAATATTCAGTATGTGCCTGTAGGACCAATAGTAATCCAACCTCAGGCTTGCTCAAAAAAATAAGCATGCAACAATGATCGATTCCACGTTCTGGCAGTAAGTTTGTAGGAACATGGACGAGTCACTCCACCTCTGCAGGTCTCTAAGTTCCCTCAGTTCTACAATAAGGAGATTTTGTTCAGTTTTAGGGCCTGTGTATCTGGCCTGCGTATAGCCACAGGAACTATAAGACAAAGGAGGCATCCTTCTGTGTAAGTTAGTTGGTCAGACCAAATTTTATCAAATGTTCCCTCTTAACTCTAGATGCCAAGGAAATGTTATCATAGAATGGCCATTATGAAAGGAAGTTAGAAATCATCTAAGTGGGTTAGTCCTCTGCCTTCAGCTCAGGTCATGATCTCAGGATCCTGGGTTTGAGCCCCACATGGGGCTCCCTGCTCAGCAAGAGGCCTGCTTCCCCCTTTCTCTCTCTGCCTGCCTCTTCTGACTCGTGATCTCTCTGTCAAATAAATAAGTAAAATCTTAAAAAAAAAAAAAAAGAAAGAAAGAAAGATATCATCTAAATTCAAAGTTTTTGCTTATTTATCAGCCTCTATTCTAAATATTCTCTGACATGGCTTCAGGTCACACTGAGAGTCTCCTCAGAGGTGGGGGATTCTCCATCTCCCCAGGCAGCTCTTCCTAATATGCCAAAACACGGCCAACAGGACCCCTCGGAAGACTATCGTGCAGGAACCAATAAGAAACCTAGAACACAGTCTCAGAGAGAATGAGAAGCAGCAGCTGAGAGCCAGTGGAAAGCAGAAGGGATCACAGAGTGAAAAATGCAGTTTCTAGGGACAAATGAGGGAATTAACACAATTTCAGGTTCTTGGGTGCCAGACCCCACAGTGAGTCTTTTGCAGACACCAGGCCAGCAAGGCAGATAGGACTTGACGACCTACGTGTAAGAAAACTGGATCTCGAGGTGGAATAGTTTGACCACTGGCACAGGATTGTAGCTTGCAGAGACAAGGTTTAATTCCTTGGCTCTCTGAAGCTCCTCAGCACAGTACACACTGCAGCCTCTCCCTGCTTCTTTTGTCCTCATCTGCTTGCCTAATTTTGCTGTGTAATTGAGGGCCACTGCTTCAACCTTGTGGGGGCTCATTTTCTTTGAGCTCAACACGGGTCCCCTCCCCCAGCATGAAATTGTCATGTGTAAGTAAACCTCAAGTGTATGGGGTGAATACTTTCCACTTCAAGAGTCCATTTCTCTTTATAGCAGCAATGTCCACAATAGCCAAACTATGGAAAGAACCTAGATAAAGAAGATGTGGTATATATATACAATGGAATACTATGCAGCCATCAAAAGAAATGAAATCTTGCCATTTGCGATGACGTGGATGGAACTAGAGGGTATTGTGCTTAGCGAAATAAGTCAATCAGAGAAAGACAACTATCATATGATTTCCCTGATATTAGGAAGTGGAGGTGCAACGTGGGGGGGGTTGGGGGGTAGGAAAAGAAAAAATGAAACAAGATGGGATCGGGAAGGAGACAAACCATAAGAGACTCTTAATCTCACAAAACAAACTGAGGGTTGCTGGGGGGAGAAGGGAGGGAGAAGGTGGTGGGGTTATAGACATTGGGGAGGGTATGTGCTATGGTGAGTGCTGTGAAGTCTGTAAACCTGGCGATTCACGGACCTGTACTCCTGGGGCTAATAATACATTATATGTTTATAAAAAAATTAAAAAAAATATTTAAAAAGAAGAGTCCATTTCTCAAAACAGTGTAGAAGCACCCAGACACCCCAGTGTAATTCCCATTCTGGGCCGGGATGACACTGTTCCTTAATAATGTGTGGCCAATATAAAACCACAGATAACTGTGGATAATGTGTTGGCGCAAGAGATCCAAAATGGGTGACTTGTATTCAATACCAGTGGTCAGTTCATCATGCTCTAAGACTAATGCGAGATATAGTAAAATAAAAGTGGTAATTGTAAATTTGAGATCAGTTATCACCTAGTAATATAGTAATCTCCACTCTGACATGTTTAAACAATCTTCATGCGTTGTGAGGTCTGCCTCTGCGGTTTTTAAACCATATGACACACCTAATAAAATGGCTTTACAAAAATAAGCTTTACTACTGAACTTCTGTAATTAAATACGTTTATTATAATGGGGATACAATTTACTGGAGCTCTGAATGCTAGTCTGTATAATTAATAATGAAACATGTTTTAATGAACATTTATTAGCAGTATGAAATACAAATATCTTGTAGATCAGCTACCATCTAGGAAAACTTCATTTATTCTCCGAGATTAAAAAGCCCTGCATTACCACTGTCAGTGTTGCAGGCTTGACAGCTCAACAATCTGCTCTGTAAAAACTCATTAATTTGGACCCCCACAAATATGGACACTGTGATGATTCAGAAGGTAGTGGGACTGAAGTTTGCCCTTGTGCTATCTATGAAAAAGAGTTTGCTAAATAAATTAATCCTGTAAACAAGATTATATAAAGGTCTGTTTAACCACTTAAGAGAATTTTCTTTCAAATATCCTAGCATCATGTATTTGCATACACACAATTAATATGCCAGTACAAATGAGTTCTACTTAGTCCTTCAAAGGGACTCAGTCCCTTGCTTGCCCCCAAAAGACTGAATAATGTTGAGAATCTACCAAGTCTAAAGCGGTGTGTTAAGAACTTGAACTGATACAAAGAAATTTAGGACATGAACAATTCTCCCAAGAAGGCTGTATTCTAATTCAGTGGTTTCTAACACTGGTTCTACAGGAGAAACATCTGTGATTTTTTTTTTTTTTTAAATTAATGCACAGGCTCTAGCCCTAAGAGTTCTAATGTAATGAATCTGGGTTGGAGCGCCTGCAAATATTAGACAGTGATTAGCTGGAGTTAAAGTACTACAGCTCTTCCAACAGAGTCTTTTAAAATGCAAGAGTTCTTGTGAGTATTAGTGTCCTAAGCTGTTGTATTTCTTGTTTTCCTGAACAGTGCTACTAAGGATGCTTTCTTCTAACATCTAGGTTTTGTCACCAGCAAGGATGGACAGGTGTGACCCTATCGTCTGGATGAACATATGTCCTTGGTGTCCCAGGACAGTCCTGGTTGTTGGCTATCATACTGGCATAATTATTGGGGTACCTCTTCCATGCATTATCAAAAGTGTCAAAGGTTTGGACATTAAATTAGGTTCTTGTGATTGTTCCTGTCATTCTTTAAGTCCCTGTTAATTATGTCAAAATCACCTCCTCCTGTGTGCCTCACAAATTCTTCTAACACAGGACCATATTACCTCTTGCATCCAGCCTCATCATTTCTTAGTACCTCCCAGGAGATCCTCTCTTTGCAATCGGTCAGGTTATCTCTGTTCCACTAAAATGAACCTTACACCACTTAGCATGGTCAGTCAGCCAGGCCCCCAAATGACCTGTTCTCTGCCCATTTTCAGATCTCCTCTCTAGCTGCTCTACCCTTCCACAGTCCTGCAGATCCCTTTTTCCTTCCTCCGGGCATGCTCTACACTCTGGTCTCCCCTCTCTCCTCTATTATCAGCCCCATGCCCTGGGGGAGCACTAAACACAAGGATCGCATTCTTTTTTTTTTTTTTTTTGCTACGTGCTGTTAGTTTTTTGTTTTGTTTTGTTTTTCCATTTTATTTTATTGTATTTCTTTTCAGTGTTCCAGCATTCATTGTTTATGCCTGGTGGTGGGTATTATGGAGGGCACGTATTGCATGGAGCACTGGGTGTGGTGCATAAACAAGGATCACATTCTTAAGGAAGCATTCTTTGACTTTTCAGGGAGCAGCCACTGCAGGTTTGGATTGCGTTCCTCTGTATTCGTTTGGTTGTTTTTGTTTATTTTTATATGCCATTGTCAACAATCTCTATTGAGGAATAAAATATGTATTTTTGTTTCCCTAGCTTCTATCTCGAGGTTTCTACTTACTGAATATATCCCTAATATATTTGGAGATAAATGATAAATGATAAATGCAAAATACTACACTAGCACAATGGACTGTGCCGAGGAACGCGTTTACTCTGGCCCCTTCTGCATCTGATAGCGTGCCAAGTAGTCCCTAACATTCTGCAGGGATCTTGAGTAAAGGACCTGTCCTGTATCCAGGTTTACATAACTGTAAAATAGACACTTTAGAGTGCCTTCTATTCCTCCACAGTGCAACAGGGGCATATTATCAACTGTCCAGGAGATGATTAGTTCTAGATAAATGACAATTATTATAAATATCATAAGGAATATAATTATTATTTCTAGTTCCCATAAGATCCTAAACAAAATAGGAATAGTAGATGAAAGGTACGACTGTTTCCACACATACACGAGTCATAAATCTCATCCTAAAATTCATAGTGATTGCTGATAATAAGGGATAACATTTTGGCCGATGGCCTGTTTTAAGATTTTTTTAAAATATCTTTATTAGAGGCGCCTGGGTGGCTCAGTGGGTTAAAGGCTCTGCCTTCAGCTCAGGTCATGATCCCAGGGTACTAGGAGCCCCCCCATCGGGCTCCCTGCTCATGAGGGAGCCTGCTTCCTTCTCTCTCTCTCTCTGCCTGCTTCTCTGCCTACTTGTGATCTCCGCCTGTCAGATAAATAAATTTAAAAAATCTTTTTAAAAAATATCTTTATTAAAATAGTGATAAGGAGACCAGTTCTGTTAAAACCAGAATGAACCTTGGCTTCATGTCAAGAAATCCCAAGCTCAAATGTTGAGGTCTGCTATAGAAGTTAAAATTTAATTGATTTCATTTGACTGGTCTTGTCAGAAGCCTTCATTTAAGTTTATTACTCCTACTTAAAGCCGAGTTTTAATGAAGAGCGATTCCAGAAAATAAAAAATAAGAGTAGGTTTATGGCAATTATTTAAATTTAGTTAAATTTTGTATATTACTTTTATAAATGAGAGAGATTGGTTCAGAAATAAGGAAAATCTGGTTTCTAAATATGAGATAACCTTATGTTCTATTGCAGACTGCAAACTATACAAAGACAAATTAGTTTTGCAATGCACATTACAGTGATGCAAACCTTTATTTGTTTACTTAACTATTACAATCCTATTAACTAAAACTTTTGATAATTACTAATGTTGGAAGCACAGTTTGCTCTAAGACTATGTAGACTTACAAGAAGAAATCTGAAATTTGGTAAGAGGCAGAGGATTCAGTGAGTTGGTAATTATTGTACTTGGGGAAAACGAAAGCCAATGGTTGAGTTAGGCAGACGTGTCTAAGAGGAGACAAGTAGGTGACTTCACTGTGAATACAGACGGTAGCCATGTAGAGTCTCCAGCTTCCGTCTGTTGTGTGGACCCAAAATATGCAGATCATCATAACATTTCAAATTAAAACATTTGAGGGAAGTCTCAAGGAGTTTGGCAGGGGGTTGCTAATTTTCGAAACAATCATCTTGAGGGCTCCTATTTCCCCATCGTCACACTGTGAGGCAAATTTACTTTCTTAGCTGAGCATGGTCAGAATGCATTGATAATGCGACAGGGCAAAGAAGCTATGAACCCAAAACAGATAAATCGGCCTGAATTGAAAAAGCACATTTTATGCAAAGTTTGCTAAGCACTCTTGAATGTGGTCCGGGAACAGGGAGACTATCCAGGACAGACGCACTGCCTGAGCGTTTATCAGCTTCAGAAATCTGAATGTGAATAAGAAATTAGAGAAAAGAAGGCAAGGGTGGGATATGGCTGCAGAAAGGAAAGGGTCATGCAAACGCCTGAAATAGGGGGGCAAGAACTGAGAACTAAAAAAAAAGACAAAAAAAAAAAAAAAAAAAGACAACCTTTGGCCAGTGGATAAGAAAGAAAGAGATTTGCTAGCTTCAGGATTTTGATGTGTTAATAAATCAGTAAATGGATAATGTCCTTGACCAGAGGTTTCATCTGAAATACATAAATACCCTCCATCAGAATTTGCAAATTTCCCAAGCATAATAAATTGGGAGAACTACCATTTTGCTTTACACATGACCTCATGGGTAGCAAACACCCCTTCGTTTATTCTCGTCTGACCAAATGACATTAGTGTGACTGCGACTGTGGGAGACAAGCACTATTTCCCGAACGGCAACCTCTCTCCCCTCAAACCCAACCATGCACCCAAGGACTTTCAAACCAACTACCCTTTTACCTTCACCTATGGACAGTTCCATTTCTGGAAATCTAGTGAAGGGGGAGAGTGGAAGCCCAAAATGTGGGACTTGGAGAATTTCTAGGATTCTATTCCATCAAAAGGTTATCCCAGGAGGGGACCCAGCCCTCATCTGTTTCCAAATTAACAACAGTAGAGGATTAACTGCAAACCTTCCTAGATATTCATTACTTTGAAGTACAGCCCCAGACTAAACTTTCTTGAGTTGAACAACGCGGGTTGTGGGCCACACAGCCACGGCCAGTGTCTACTCAGTGCTCATAATGGTATTGCCTGTCTCTCTATGCTTTTGCCCACAGAGACCTTGTTTGTGTTGTGGATTTGAATAAAGCTTGTGAGGATTTGGATATGTATTTTAAAGCTAGTAAACTGCCATTTCATTTATGCAGAAATTATCTATAGCATAACCATACTTGCAATTATCCAAAGCAACATCACAGGAAGCAATTTAAGTTAACAGAAAGAAAATCAACCCACACTACATTTTCAGATTACGGATGGCAGCAGAAAGCATCAGGAAACCACAGTCTTGGGGCAATCACCAACTCCCTGTGAGAGAGCCTTTCTCTCCCTCAGTCCATGACACTTCAGCCATGTCTTGGCCTCATGTCTGGCTCCGCAAGTGGCTCTATCAATTTTATCTCCTGACAATTCTTTTATTAATGCCCTTTTGAAAGGTGAAGTAAAACCCTCCTTAAAATACAAATAGTCCTTGCATTTAATCCCCTCTCCTGAGATTCTCTACCAGGTTCCCCTCTAGCTCTCTGGAACATGTTTCTCTGTTCCTTTGCCCAGAAAAATGGAGTTTTTCTTACTTGCGCACCAAGTAATGACAGGCAAATGCTATTACTATTGCACAAAAGCCTATAGAAGTGTGTGAGGGCTAAAATCCTCCTTATGGAGCAACTCACTTCACACATTTTTTATAATTTTTTTTCCACTGAAGTATTTACTAATTGAGAAGTTTTACATTTTTTATTTGTCAGGTGTTTATAATTCTGCCATTGTGTTCAGTAGGGAGTTTTGCATTGTTACCATTTGGAAGGCATGAATAGGACCCAATTTAAGATACAACTTAAGGCAACTGGTCCAAATTCAGGCCCTGTTTCCAAGTTATTTCTGAACTAGGAGTTGCCTTTATCCTTAGATATTTTTCACTGTGGTTCTGGAAATTAGTCTTGCTACCACAAGACTAGATCTATCAGGGGCTTATTCTGAACATTCATAAGATCCTCTCCAGAATCCCAGCAACTGATGCCCACATGTATCTCCTGTGCCTAGAATTTCATTTCATGTCAGGCCCAAATCAGTGAGGTCATCTTGGCCAGTCCAGCCTCCCACAGAGAAGGATGACCATTCCTCCTAAGGAAGAAGGGAGAAAATCGGCTGCTGGCTGGCAGGCACTGGTGCCTGATAGACATTTGGACATACAATGAGGTATACTCTGGTTTGATTTTTACACTACAAAGATGCCATGTAGACCCACATTTTGCCAGGTAAATGATAAAATGATTTATCATTTTAAATCATTTTAAGATGATTTTAAATCATCTTAAAATGATTTAATAAATTCAGTGTGGAATTTATTGTCCTGGGAAGGCAACGGATATCTACCCCGATTCTACATTCCTCCACATCCCTACCCCAACTTGAGAGGGGATTTTCTCAAAAGACTTTCAGTGAACCCAAACCAAGAAAGAGGTATTCTGCAGAAAATGGGAACTTAAAAGTCATTTCCTCTCCGCAACTGGCATCACTTGGGAACTTAAAAGTCATTTCCTCTCTCCGCAACTGGCATCATTTCTGTCAACTTAGTTATATTTTAGATCCAAGGAATTTCAGCTGTGTAAGAAAATAGTTCTAGATCTATTTGGTAGCTTACCCACCGACCATGTACTGCACTCAGGTACTTAGCAGGTCTCTGGTCCCTGCTTTCCCTGAGAGCCTTTGCAGGAGACCCAGCTGTCTGTTTCTTTGCTGTAAACTAGTTAGTTTAAAAGCAGTCCTAGGAATGGGACCTGTTCAGGAAAGAATGGATTTTATGCCCTGCTTATTGCCTTCCAAATGCCAGGAGCTTTTCAGAGTAATAGCAACTGGTGTAAAAAGAGAATTTGAAATAAAAGAAGCTTTTATTGCCCCAGAAAGAGGCTGCCCATAAACTTTCCACCTGCCTTAACCACTGGGGAATGTGTATGTGTGTATATATATCAACAATTTCTGGCCAATGAGAATTTACCTTTCCTATTAGCCTCGTATCCTTGGGAATAATGTACATGATAAAAACAGAGGAGGAAAACAAGATCAAACCTCTCTAATCGCAGCTGTCAAATGCATTCCAGTTCAACACTTCATGCATTCTGTCATCAAGAGGACATTTTACTGCTGGTGCCGATGCTGTACCCTTACGCAAAACCTTTCATCTTGGAATATCAAAGATTTCTGCAAATACTAATTCATTAATTAAGCCTCTCGATGACTGTTCAGAGAAAGAGAGAAGAAAAATGTATTTCAAAATGAAAGAAATTTAAAATTCGGGTTGTTTGGGTAGCAGCTTTGGTGAACAAAGGATACCATTTCCCTGTGTCACTGTGACCCCCCACAAATCAGTCACTGAATCCAGAATGGGCCCTTTCCTATGAAGATGTAAACATTTTTCAGGTGCAGGTTTCACAGGTTTGTCTTCAGTTTTTAATGAACCTTCTTCTTGACATTTGGTCCCATCATTTGTCTCTAATTCTGTTGTTCCTTTGTTCTCCTTCTCTAATAGAATGTGAAACCTTATGAACTTGCTGAGATTATCAGTTTGCACCCGAGTTGCAGTAGAAACCCGTGCTGCTAAACCCCCCGCCCCCCAGCGAGAGGGAGAGTTGCTTTGGATCGAAGCCAGGTTTTCAAGAAACTGCTCTCAAATGCAGAGCCAATAACAATGTTTGACTATTTTGGTCTTAATTAGTTGAAATGCTGAAGCTCAAAATAAATCAAAATACAACGTTATCACCCCAAACCAATATATAAGTAAAAGAGACCAGAGAATGTTTTCTACTCCTTCTGCCACCCAACAGGTGTAATCTAAATAAAGTCACAACCAATCCAGAACCAGTATGTGGCTGCCTCTTAGGATTGTTGGAAGTATAACTTATTTTAATACAGGCCCTAACCTCCTTTGAAAGAACAAATGATGATGTAGTTTAGAGAAAAGTTATGGGAATTATGTGCCCAGAACTAGACTGCCACACTTCTGATTGGAATTACACATGCAAGTGTGGTCATTATGATTTTTGAGTCCATCTAAACGCATCTACGGGTTACCAGTATTATCACTGGTAATGTCATAAAGAATTTAATGAATTGGCCATGAATACTGTAGGGAGTAGCTTGTAAACCCAAACTTAACAGCCATCATGACTAACAGCCATTTAACCAATACTTAGTAAGAGGTACAGACCCTGTTTTGGTGTCACCTTTGAGTCTCTCATGGTTTAGACATTAAAACCTAGATCTACAAAACACATACTAAGATTTAATTATTTTTTTTGTGCTTGTTAGAACAGATCATACTTACTGCATTGCGCAGAGATTGGGAAAGAGAAGACAATATATCTAGAGTCCAGCCAGGAGAATATTATGCAAATGTCTTCTTACATCAAAACCTGTTAAAATGGCATAAGATAACAAGGGGGAAAATCTAAATAGTGCCTAACAAGCAACATTATATTTTTGAAAATGGGTAGAGTAGATAATCAGAAATAACGATCAGAACCACTCTCTCTATGTAATGCCTTCTGCAGTTCAGCTCTCAAGGCAAAGATCAAATCAGCCTGAAAGAAGAATCTTCACAAATCTATGACCCCTTCAAGATGAAGACCCAAGTCTAGTTTTTTCCTAGCCACAGTGATAAACAAATCTTTTTTTAAAATTTTTCTTACTATTTATCAAGCATTCTTTGAGTGGCTTTTGCTTACTTGATTCTTCATTGAAGCATGTTAAGGAAAATTCAAAGTAGAAGATCTCTTCCTTTGAACAGTGTATGTTCTAATTGGGCTGCCAGGGTACATATTTGTGAAAACCTCCATTGTAGTGTAGAATTATGTGTGATTAATCTCAAAGGGAATTGACTGTTTTTACTCTGAAAATTCAGGGGAAAGAATAAGGGCACTGTGGAATGGCCTTATTAGAAAATATGACATTATGGAAACACATGATATGAGCTTTGAAAGTTTGGTAAGACTGGGAGAGATAGAGGAAATATTTTAGGTACATAAAAGAGAGTAAATCAGAAAACCACAATCAGGGAACTGAACACCCATTGAATGTAAAGTCTAGAAAATAAGGGGGGACCCTACCAGGCAGCATGGATAAGCAAAACACATTATGATTCCTTTGGACTTCACCTCAAGTAAAATCACCACATTCTGGTGAAGCAATTTGCAAGATTTAGATGAGATAGTTAGAAAAATAATACGAGACATTTTGACTGCAAGATAATATGAGCCAATGATGAGGTATGTGGCTATTTAAAGACTAACAAAATTTGAGTTACATTAATAGAATTATGGCACCTTGAAATCAAAAGAGTAATAGACCATGGTTAAAGAACTGCACTTAATTCCAGATATCACATTTTAGTTATAAACCAAATCCATCAAAAAGGAATCCAGGCAAGACATTGTACTAGAAACTGGTTTTATAATTAAGCAACTAGAAACTCTGTCTTCTAAGGAATGGTCGAGGTATTTACTAGAAAACAGGTTATCTCAAAATGTTTGGAAGGTTGTATATAGAAGAGGAACATAAATGGTGAATAACTCAAAGAGAATAAAAGAATGTGCTACAGGGATCTCCTGGACTTCTATTCGCAATGGAAAGAACTTCTATTACTCAAAGCTATATAATGGTGATATCATAACTAGAAATATGATAACTGAACTAAATGACCATATTTATCTGTGCCATACAAGGACTCCACGTTAGCTGGAAATTTCACTATATGAATCCCGAGGTCTTTCTTACAACATACACTTTTATTCATATTTTAATTTCATCTATCAAACTGTGCTCTGACAAATGATACTCCTTTGCGCAACTTTTATCAAGTGTCAAATTGTGTGGCTGACTTCCACAACATATGCTTCCTACAGGAGTATTAGGGACTCCTTCCACTAGAAATCTTCTAATGGTATTGGAGGACGTTGTCTGTGTTTTCTCCACTTGGAAAAGAAGATAGCTTCTGAATTTGAACCAGGATCAACAAAGGGTTGGGTTTTTAATCATGCTATCTAGTACATATTTCCAAAGAAATTAGAAGTTTGAAATATGCAACTATCTTCCTGTCTTTGCAATTTTATGAAAAGGAGATTACACAATGGAGTTCTCTGCCAACTATTTATAAATAAAATGTTTCCTTTTATCCCATTCATAAGACTTCTTAATAGTTGTTGAACTTGTTAGCTTAACTCCAACATCTTCAAATTCAAATGGTTTTATTATCACTATTGAAAACAGAACACCTATTTATGAATTGGATAATCAAATAATGGCTATATGCAGTAATGAAGCTATTGCATTAATTTAAAGTCATTAATGCAAATGCAAATGACCCAGGGCTGCAAGTCTGAGTTTAATAGAGCAGCAGAATAAATCCATCCAGTCAGAGGATGTTTGAATTTTCAGCCATACATGGATTGGAATCTCCATCCACACGTGGCTTCTGGTACCCAATTTTGCATCTTTTACATGCTACTCTACAGGTAAGATTCTCCTGCTTCCATTTTTTTCACTTTTATCTTCCTTATGAAGGTGTTGGCTTATGTTCCTGTGAATTAAGTTGTGCTGGTTTCCTTCCAGCTCAGATGGTGACTTATAGAAAGAAAACAGTTGAGTTATTTGCATGACCTTTTATATTCATTTTGCATGAAATGAAATCATGTGCTTTTCTTGTAAAAGATACTAACGCCACTCAGCAGTGTATAGGGTTAATTGTTATTTTAATGAGAGTGACATGCAGCACTGGGTAAGAATATGATTTTAAAAGCTACAAGCTATAAAGGTCACATATCAGTGGAGTGGCAAGTTTTATGGCATATTGCTAAGAACCTGGTCCATTCTATGCTCACAATCATGTTATTCTTTGCCTAGTGCAGGCCACGTGGTTTGACAGCATACTAGAATTTTTTACTGGAAAACATTGTATCTTAAAATCTTTCCAAATAACTCAATGTTCAACCATGAAATTATGTGATTGGAACAACTTTAGATGTAGACCGCATATCAAAGATTAATAGTTCTACTAATAAAGTTATAACTCCATGATAGAAGTTCAGACCCGATTTCACGAACTATTTACGGAGACGATACCGCTGGGTAACCACCATTGTCTGTGTGCTTATAATTCCAAGCAGCACTGAGTGCTATAAAGACAGTGCACAGGTTTATGTCATAGGTAGTGACCCTTAAATGGTGCATCAGAGGTGGCTTCCCTGAAGAGAGGGCATTTAAACTAATACTGAGATACTGAGGAGCCAGAAAGGTTAAGTTCAGGCAGAGGGAATAGTAAGTGCAAGGCCCAAAAATAGAACGAAAGAGTTCTGTTGAAAAAAAAAAAAAAATTAACAAAGTCAGGGAGAGGAGAATGTAATAGAAAGGGCAGGGAGTTGTTCATCTTGAGGCCTAGGAGGCCACTAGTACATGGGACACAGAGCTGGATTTCATTCTAAGGAAAATAAGAAATCATTGGTGAGGCCCAGGCATGAATATGATATAATTCAAAGTAACTGCTGCTATGGAGAAAGCACTGAAGTTGGCAAGAGTAACAGCAGAGATACCAGTTGGAAGTGTCTTGATGCTCAGATGAGAGGTGACGGCACCTCAATTGAGCCTCAGCCGAGGTGAAGTGCAGGGGACAGATGAGAGGTAAATTCTGTAGCAAAAGCAAAAAGGGCAGTGGCTGCACTGCCCAAACCAGGTGAGAGTGGCACGTGGTTTACCAGATGAAATTCTGTGTGTCAGTCTTTCATCAACTTTGACCTCTTGGACCAACTCTCAGGAGAGGAGAAGGCATGATTAAGAATCAACATTTCCCCCTCTGTCTTCAAACAGAATACAAGCAGAATCATTCCAGAAAGATCGATATTTTGCTCCAAGAATAAGTTTTCTAGGGGACTCTGTGTCCACAGGAACCAGTTTCAAATGTCTCACTTCCATAAGTTTTAAATTAACAGTAGGTGAGTTTAATGATCAACTGTAATGATTTGTACTTCACGATCTTTGGGGAGAGGAATTTTGCAGAAACTAACCTAGGAACGGTCATACACTCTGCAGGAACTAATAGAATATAAAAATAAGAGATACTGGGGCGCCTGGGTGGCTCAGTCAATTGAGATTCTGAGTCTTGATTTCTGCTCAGGTCATGGTCTCCGGGTCATGAGATTCAGCCACACATCTGGCTCTGTGGAGTCTGCTGCTGAAGATTCTTTCTCCCCCTGTCCCTCTGCCTCCTCCCTGCTCTCTCTTTCTCTCAAATAAATGAATAAATCTTTAAAAAAAAAAATAAGAGATACTTTAGCCACTGCTGGTAGGATGAAAAGGGCATCTTCCCTCACTTGCTACAAGCAGGGTGCTAAGGAATCACCTGGCTTTGCTCAATAACCAAAAGAGATTTAGATTGGAAATCAGATGAAAAGATAACCATAACCATGAGGAGAGACTGATTGAAGCTCAGGCAATTGGTACAGAATTACTGACTGCTTGTTATGTAAGGATAATTTCATCTGCTTTTAGGCAATAAAGGAGAAAATCAGTCTCTGCTTTCGTGATTTGCCGATCTTTCTTCTGCACAGCCTGCTTAGCCATTGTCTGGTTACAGGAGTCTGAAGCATGAGTGAAAAATCAGCCCATTGCTGGTCCTTTCTGGACAGTGACATTATCTTCTCCACACAGGGGCTGTCACCGGCTTCTAATAGAGCCCTGTGGATGGGGGAGATAGGAGGCTATTGGACCCAAAACCTTGTTTCTTTTAATTCCTTCCTTTCATAAATGATTAAAGATAAGTTTCCTTTTTCTTTAACAGACTGAATCCAGGAACTTCTAATATGTACAGCTGACATTTTTTTTTTTTTTGGCTTTGTTCCCCTCCCCATCTCCACAGATATTTTCCCTGAATCCTTAACATCTTGTGTTACACTTCTCTTACCAATAGTGCTACTAGTAATGTCACGTTTGAGTCATGGATTACCAAATCTTTCTGAGAGAATACAGATATGAAATGAAATGATGAAACTGGCCAGGTGTCCATGGGAATCTCCATTCTCAAAGACAGCGTTGGTCTTCACCTCATTAGTAGAGGATTTGGCAATACTACCCTCATCCACGGGGTTAGAGAGTCCATGGGCTAAGGGGTCATATATAGCTTTAAGCCAAAAAGTAAAGAAATGGCACAAGACCCCCCAAAAATTGATCAATTGCTAAAAGTATGGGACAGAATGGCTGTTTTCATGATGATGGGGACGGGTTGCCTGCTCCAAACTAGAATGCATGGCTTCACTCTCTTTGGATGCGTGTGTACTCCACTTCATACAGACATCTTCTCCTGATGTTTCTAGTGATCATCTTTCCCACAGAGAAGCCATGGCACAAGCTACTTTATTTGACCTGAGCAAGTGCCAGTGTTCAGGCTGGAGCAAATGCAGTGACTTCTGGAATGATTCCTTCTAAGACAATCAGTGGTGCATATTGGAGACAACTGATCATGAACAAAGAGCTGGAAGATATGCCTACACACATACATATGTGTATGTATACTCACATGCACCTACATACAAACATATGTATCCATATGCAGAGGCACATGCAGCACATATCCACATAGACGTGCAAAAAGCTTTCAGCAGCTGGAACCCTTAAAAGCCAGAGGTCTAAGGAAGGGACACAAATAGGAAAAAGAAATAGGGGAGCATTATTCATCCCAACATAGTCAACGTGGCTTTTGAGAATTCAACTGGAAGATTGTGATAATATCCAAACTGAGATCTGAAAAGTCTTCGTGAGCAATTTGTATTTCCTGTGGAAATTCGCAGCTACGTGTGTGTTTACAATGTTCTATAGGCATTGTGACATCACTGGCAGTACATATTTCTGATTACTTTCCCTCTGTGTGATTGTCTTTCCCTTGGTTCATAGGCCTTGGAGATCTTGTTTCTAGAAATAACGTTGTGTTCAAGGAGTGAGGAGGGAGCTGAGGCAGGTTCCCCTTGCTCCCCTTGTTCCCTTTTATTTTCCTTTGTTTTCTAGTACTTCCCTGTGCAGAGTTCTCTCATCCTAGGACTGACCTCAATTTACTGGAACTTGGGTCTCTCACGTTAGTGTGGGGGCTCCTGGAAAGCAAGGATTTTCTCATTTTGCCACCTAATAAGGCCCTGTGCAGTGCCTGGCGTGTAGTAGGATCTTAGTAGTTGCTAAATGAATCATATATCATACATACTATTTGATGCTTTAATTCACTCTTGAATTCTTATTCTTAAAGATATATTCACTTATTCACCAAAAATTATTAGCACATGCTATTTATGCTTGGTAGTTCCAAAGGGAAAAGAAAAAGGGGAAAAAAAAACCTCACTTGCCTTGGAAGATTTATTTACGGAGACTGTGTGTGAATGCGTGTGTGTGTGTGTGTGTACATAAAACACAGGGAGAAAGGTTGATGGGTCTTAAACATGGCTACAATTCCATGCATTTTTTTGCTGTAATAAAATTTATAAAATAATTTATATTAATTTGGATAATATGGCTTATTTTCTAGGCTTTGATTTTGATCATCACCCCCAAAGAGAAGTTCTTATATTTTTGTTTCTACTAACATAACTTCATGATTTCATTATGGGGTAGAAATCAGGTAGACTACACTTAAAACTGACTTGGTCCTTTTTAGAAGAAAGTTACACGGTTAAGGTTGTTGTTTGTTTGTGTTTTCTCATTTTATGCATCTTGCTCATCCCTGGTCCCTGTGGGCAGCTGGAAGGAAAGGTCAGGTTACTGTCAACTGTGAGAAACGGCTGTTTCAGAAATGTTTCCAACTGAGATCTCCCAGGAGATGTCACACCTTGACATGTGAAATAAGGTCTTAAGGAGATGCCTTTAAAATTCATATATAAATATGCCATGTGATTATATGCATTTGGGTCTTATGTTTGTATGAAGGTGTGGAAGTATGCATGTCACGTATGTGAGAGCATCAAATCTGTGCATTTTGTGTGTGTGTGTTCATATGTGTTATGGGTAGGGTGCATCTTTGCGTGTGTTGTATTGTGTTTATTATATGTATGTCTATGTATTGTGTTTAGTTGTGCATTCCTTGTTTACGTAGGTAAGTGTGAGTGTGTGTGTGGGGGGCAGTTCTGCTTTTTTTTTTTTTTTTTCAATCTATACTCACGGAGTGAAAGAGAAAATGTGTCATTATCTGCGGAGAATACAGCCTCAAATTAAATAGATTAAAAGCAACCTTTCTGAGGCTGTCAGAGAATATGTTGAAGGGTTTTCAAAAAGGGAAGGAAATCTCTCGGGCAACCATATCTCTATTTGCATTGCTTGTTTCAGAATAAAGACAAAAAAAAAAAATCCAAAAAAAAAAAACACGAAAAACCAACAAAAAAAAAACAAAAAAAAACCAAACACATCTACGCCACACGCTCCTGACACAGAGTCACATTTTGAAAAGTGCTGGCTGGTAGCTCCTCGGTGATGTGCCTGCCTGTGACATTTTAAGATCACAAATTGCTGCTAGGAAACACTCCCTCTTTTCATATTTACACTTAAAAAACCTTTTCTTCTTAATGGTTAATTAGGTCACTAATCAAAAGAAGCTCTTAAGAGGAAAATGAAATGTTGACATTTTGCAATTATTTGCTACTGTGAATAATACATAAACATACTACTTATGGAGAAAGTGGCTTTCAACCTCTTTTTCTGCCATGAGAGCTCCCGCTGACAGCGCAATCCCTATGCGTTGGGTCACAGACTGACACATTGCGTCTTCCCCTGCTTGAATTCTCTTTGGGTCATTTATGTGTCATTATACTGTGCTTTTCCAAAATACAGAATCACTGGTTAAGTGTGTGTGTGTGTGTGTGTGTGTGTGTGTGTGTGTGTGAGCATGTGCACGTGTGGGGGGGTATATTGTTCTCATCTATTTCCAGTTTTATCATGAGTGTTAATACACTGGCATAGCACTAATTACTTGGAGTAGAAACTCCTTTAGAAATCAGTTTAATCAGAAATAGAAAATAGATCATAGATAATCTAAGAATTCCAATAACTCAGTCCTGCAGCGAGCTTTTCCTGTGTTTTTCAGTACCAGGATTCTGACAAGCGCTAAGTAATATGAAGGTGACTAGGACACCATGTCTATCTTTCCAGGATGAGGGGGAGAGGACACACCCAGGCACATTCGGGGACTGTCTTGGAAACATACATGAAGTGTTTGGCTTCTCGTTTTGTTCTTCCTCTGTACTTCAAATGACCTTTTCTTCCACTTCACCTCAATCATATAATCCCTTTGTCAAAACCATCACCAAGGGGCGCCTGGGTGGCTCAGTGGGTTAGGCCGCTGCCTTCGGCTCGGGTCAGGATCTCGGGGTCCTGGGATCGAGTCCCGCGTCCGGTTCTCTGCTCAGCAGGGAGCCTGCTTCCTCCTCTCTCTCTCTCTGCCTGCCTCTCTGCCTACTCGTGATCTCTCTCTGTCAAATAAATGAATGAAATCTTTAAAAAAAAAAAAAAATCACCAATAAGTTCACCCTTCTGAAATCTCAACTTGGAGCAGGACTCTCTCTAAATCCAACCCTCTCTTGTTGCAGCTTACCTGCCCTCCGGACTCGCCATCAGTACACTGGACAGCCAGGACCTGCCACCCACAGTTCTTACCATCATCTCTACCACTACCCAGCCGTGTCTGTGTCTTTTCCCCTCTTCGCTTGAGGGAGTAGTTATTACATTTAAGGGCCCACCCTTACCCAGTGGAACCTCTTCTTAACTAAACTGATTATACACCTGTAAAGACTATTTCCAAATAAGGTCACATTATGAACTTGAAAGTGGATATAAATTTTGTGGGTTCACTATTCAACCCACTACATCAGTGACTGAGTTCTAAGGGAGACACACACACATTCACAAACATGAGCTCATTCAAAGCCTCGAAGACCAAATATTCTCATTTCAAAGAGGGGTATTGAACTTGCTCATTTTCCTCACTGAGTGATCAAGAATATTCACATGCAACATTTCGATGGAGAACAGTTGCTTACTACAAGGATCTGTATACATAAATCAGGCTGTTTTATTATATGGAAAGCATCTTGAAATATATAAAGTTTTGGAATATGTTCTTATATGCATAAATAAGAAGTGAAACAAAATATTCCTGCATGCAAAATTTTGAGTACAATTCTTATTCCTAAATTGTACCTCCAATTTCTAGTATATTTTCAGATATATATTAATTATCAATGTTTTATATAATAGGAAAGGTTTTTAAGATTATCTCTTATACTCCCACATTTTAGAGATTGGACAACTGAGAAATCAAATTACATGTCCAAGTTTGTCCAGCCCATTGGCTGCAGAATGAGAACCCAGTCCTTACTTCTAAGTGAAATTAGCAGCTAATATGACTCAAATGATCTGATTGGCTCATAATCCTTAGTCTCTCCTCTTTATAGACATTCTGCTGCAAATGGTGCCTTAAATTAGAAGGCAGCAGGTAAACACCAGAGTGAAATAGGCTGGTTAGAATTCAGCTTAGGTATTGTCTAGTCACTTGACAGTACTCATGTTTCTTAATTTCATCCAGATTTGGTTTCCTCAGCTGTAAAATGAGAACAATATTCATTCAGAGAGTTAAAGTAAATATTATTCGTTTAAAGTTAATGAATCACTTCTAACTTCATGTATTTATATGCTACATTTATTAACTTGACATATACCCACAGCCTACAGGAGATGAACTGTATATAAATACAGACACATGTGCATGGGATCGTGTGGCCAAAATTCACACTCAGTAAAGGAAATAGGACGAGGCTGATGACGTGACCAAAATAACATCAGATGATCCCGTTTGGGGGAAGCAGGTACAACATGCTTTTTTCTCAAAGGATTAATGGAAAGCAGTGTAATTTAACCTTGCTATGTCCTTTGCTTATGCCATGTTCTAAAATCTGCTCAACAAATCTTGATAACAAAGATCACAGTTTTACGATGAAAACATGAAGGCTCAGACATTTAAATAAGTTGCCCAAAGCCACAGACATAATATATGCTGAAGATGGATTTCGAATAGATATCTGAGGGCCTAGGTTAGGCTCTGTCTTGGAGCTGATATACACAGACTATAAAATATTTAGAGGTATAGAAACTAGAACTGAAGTATCAGAGAAGTGGTTTAGGGAAGCCCGCCTGACATCCAGCCACTGATGGACGAGTCCGTGAATGCACGCTTCTGTACCTGGCAGTTTCCGGACACCTTCCAAGCTCAGCTACTGCCTCCAGTCTGCCTCTCAGGATGACTGCTTGATTAATGAGTTTCTGTTCATAAAGCCTTCTGACGAGGAATATGCACCATGGCTGTAAGTGGTGAGTCATATCATTGTTTGGATTGGCATTGAGACATGCCGGCAAAATCTCTACCCCTGTGGCTAAGGAAATGGAGGGATAATATAATCAAATCTGTGGATTCATACACGGCAAGCCTGTAGGCTTATCGTAGGGGGCCACTTTGAGCAGAAGTCAGTTGGATTCCTGGCTAGATGTTATGTGTTCCAGTTCCCTATGTTTATTAAGTATTTTCAAGATTGTATCTTAACCTAATCCTTTCCGAGTCTTTGGAATTCATTTTAGTTTAGCTCACCAATGAATGAAACACAGCAGAAGTTAGAAAAAATGCCGGTGCGTTGGTTTTCTCTGAATATTTTTGATTTGGGGCAGAATCTGGGCAGGAAGAATAAATTTAAAATATCTGCGAGATATGGGGAAAAGGATATAAAAATTTAGGCATAACTTCTTGCGTGTGAGCTTCAGTAAAGAACTTACAAAGGAATATTGTATATTTACTAGGCTTTCAGTGTCTCAAGGTATATACCTAAAGGTGCACCTGTTTTTATTCGCCTTCCTACCTGTCTGAAATCTCTAAGAGTGCTTCTGTCCAGACCCAAGATAATGAATCGATTTTTTAAAAAAGTTTTAGTCAGTGTTTTTTGTTTTTTTTTTTTTTTTTAGATTTTTATTTATGGATTTGACAGAGAGAGACACAGGCAAGAGGAGTAGGAGAGGGAGACACAAGCTCTCTGCTGAGCAGGGAGCCCAACGTGGGGCTCAATCCCAGGACCCTGGGATCATGACCTGAGTCGAAGGCAGTTACTTAATGACTGAGCCACTCAGGCACCCCCCTTTTTTGTAGGATGTTAAACAACTTGTTTGATTTTATTTGAAGCACAGCAGACAGTCCAAATGAAAGTTGGGCTATTGGTTTATATTTCTAGAAGTCAATATTTTTAATTATGTAGGGGTTTTCAATAACCTTCAGATTTGTGTACAACGTATATTTTCCAAAGAAATAGTCAGAAGTACTTTTCCAAAAAGTAGTATGCTAGCTTATAAGGCATCTTGAAATATGCCCATTTATTCATTTATTCATTCATTCATTGGATGAATATTTCTGGAGCAACTATTCTAGATGAGAGATGGTGGTAGGACTAGGGGGTCTGCTCCAGGTAACAATGCACAGAAAACTCTAGGAGTTTCTTTCTTCAGAGCCCTCTGGAGACAGGCAAGCCTGTTCTCATAACATTGTCTCATCGACTGCATCTCCTAGGTGTCACATGACTAAGACTCACAGAACATACACTTAAAGAAATGTAAAGGATTCACTAAATGAGGTTGTGGTTTGATATTTTAGTCCTTACGCTTCTGTGCGCCACCTGTCTCCGGGTCTAACATGGCACCATGAGTGAATTGTAACTTCCTTGATCTTAAAGGGGATCAGGAAAAAAAAAATCTTAAAGGGGGTCTAGCCTGCAAGACTAGAGTACGAAGACCTTTTGACAGAGTAGAATAAGCAGGGACTGAGCCCCTCTCCCTGCATCAAACCCTGGACACACACACACACACACACACACACACACATAATCACACATACATACTCCCTGAGAATGTAAGAGTAGACTTGCCAAAAGGTAAGTACTTTCCAATACTTAGTAAATACAAAAGAGAAAAATAATGCCATGGTGGGACAACCTATTGGACATCACGTTAATCAAGAGATCGAAGGGAACTAATCCCCACTGTGTGTACGTGGAAGGTTGTGATGAGAAGGACCAGGCAGGTTTGCTTAGCAATGAGAGACCTGCCAAAAAGATACATTACCTGAATCTAATCACAAGGAAACATCAGAAAAATCCAAATTGACGGCCATTCTACACAATCACTGGCCTGTAATTTTGAAAAGGGCCAAGGACATGGAAGTCAAGGGCAAGCTTTCATGGAGCCATCTCATGCTGAATGTGACTAAAGGGATGTGGCAGCAAAATAGGACACAACATTCTGAATGAATCCTTATAGGACATTTCTGGAGCAATTCTAGACACTTGATTAGGTTCTAAGGATTACATGGTAGTCCTATAGCCATGTTAATTGTCTAGTTTTGATGGTGTGTTATGATTATGTAGGATAAGGGCTGACAAACTTTTCCCATAAAAATAGGAAAAGCAGGGGCGCCTGGGTGGCTCAGTGGGTTAAGCCGCGGCCTTCGGCTCAGGTCATGATCTCAGGGTCCTGGGATCGAGTCCCGCATCGGGCTCTCTGCTCAGTGGGGAGCCTGCTTTCCTCTCTCTCTTTCTCTGCCTGCCTCTCCATCTACTTGTGATTTCTCTCTGTCAAATGAATAAAAAAAAAAAAATAGGAAAAGCATATGTTTTGGGCTTTAGGGCCCACATGATGTCTATCATAACTACTCAATTCTGTCATTGTATAAGGGAAGCCAGCATACACAATATGTAAACAAATAAGTGTGCCCCCTCCCAGTAAAACTTTACAGAACGGGCACTAGATAGGACTTGGCCAGTGAGCCAGTTTGCTGACTCCTGATTTCTTCATAGGAAATATACAAGAAAGTTTCAGGGTGGTATTCATACATTAAGTCAACAACATTCTATCAAATGACTCAAGAAAACAAAAGGTATTGTACTGTGCTTGCAATAATTTGAGATTGTTTCAAAATCAAAATACATAGATACAGAAAAGTGTTCTATCTGAAACATATGAGAGGCCTGTGAAGATGGTAAGTCTTGGAAACTTAAAGTAACCAATGATTAAATGTGTAGCTCTAATGAAGGTGATAAAGTTAGTGTCAAAGCTGACCAGGAGCACTTTAAATAAAAATGTTTATATAATTTGATAATAGGAAACTGCAGTATTTCCAAAGAAACACATTTTACAATATGTAACATTAAATGCACATGTAATACTAAGCTTTAATCAATTAGATAGCTTTGGGACGCTGAGCAACTTATCTAATAATTCTTTTCTTTTTTTTTTTTTAAGATTTTATTTTTTGACAGAGAGAGAGGGAGAGAGCAGAAAGACAGAAAGAGAGCAAGAGAGGGAACACAAGAAGGAGAAGCAGGCTCCCGGCTGAGCAGGGAGCCTGATGTGGGGCTTGATCATGGGACCCTGGGATCATGACTTGAGCTGAAGGCAGACGCTAAACAACTGAGCCACCCAGGCTCAGTCCTTATCTAATAATTCTAAGTTTTAGTTTCCTCAGGTATAAAATGAAGTTTCCATGTATATGGAAACAAATGGTCATTTTTGCTTAACACATACATTTGCTCAATTAATATTAGCTTCCTTCTACCTCTTTCTCTTACATTATTTAAATTTAATTGAATGCTTTCTAATAGCATCAATATGTTAAAAATGCTACAGATTGTGGAAGATAGGGATTTTTTACACTTCTTCCTAGAAACCCACATGGTATAAAGTATAAAAATTGGAGCAGGCAATTAGTAAATATTTGGTGATAGACTGATACAGTGAATTTTTCTCAAATTTTCTGTCATTAACCCTTACAATATATGTTCCTTTTTCATGTTGTCATTATCCCATCCTGCATATTTGACCATTTCAGGAAAATACTAGATAAGCAGAATAGATTTATGTTATTTTAATAAATTAACTTTACTTTATTTCCTTTATGTCCTAGGTCTTAGGGTATAGCACAATTTTTAAAAAATCACAACCTCTTCCTTTGGCAAGGAAAGCATTCTTGCCAAAATCCCTACCAGCCTTCCCACAGTACCATACATACCATACCTCATAATATATTTCAAATAATTTCAAATAATATATTTCAAATTAAAATAAAACACAGTTCAATGATATAAACATAGAGGCACACACACACACACACAGTGTAAAAAACCATGCCCATTGAAACATATCCATTTTACAAATCATGTAACCTACTATCTCATAGTTAAACCATAATTGGGTTCTTAATTCTGTTCCTTATACAGGACATTGTCTGTTACTTCTATTGAAATAATTGGGTCTCTTTATTGGGAAGATTTTCTTAAAGGAGAACATCTGATCACTCAAATTCATTAAGATACAGTAGCAATGGCCTCCAGTAGCCATAAAGATTAATTGATTGACATTTTCATTAAAACGATTAGCTTTTAAAGGAGCTATTTGAAGTACTGATGGCATTTCCCAGTATGAGTACCCAAAAACTAAAGCGCCATTAAAAAAATTAATTTAGCAAATCCTTTAGTTAATTGTACATCTATTATGTGATCAAATATGGAGGTCCAATGAGTTCTGCATAGAAATTATAGAGGAGCATGCAGGCCACCAGGAAAGGTAAGGCATATGCAAGTCACAAACACAAGAGCAGCTACAACACAAAATAATTGGTGATCAAGGTTTTAAGAATGTTACGCAGTATTCAAGGATTTCAGAGGAGAGAGATAATCTTGTTCAATGGAGGTGATGGGAAAACCCTGAGGGCAGTGTGGCCTCTGAGTAGGAACGAGGAGCTGTTAAGTCTGTAGGTCTGTACTTAACTGGTTTCCCACAAGTGACTTATTTGATTTCCTTTGAATTCCTTATTTGGATTACAAAAGGAACTTTGCCCATATTCTTGAAAGTATAGGCTTGTGTTTTGGGCAATGTTTCTTATCAAAGCAAGCATGCTAACTTTCTACCCTCCACTACTATGTTAGAAATAATTCTGTATGCGTGATTCCAGGTATCTACAGTCAAGTCCATACCACTCTGGGCAACAATGGTCTGGATAGAATCCTACAAAAAAATTCTAGGTGGCAACACATACACACTCAATTTCTTCTTGCCTTTTCTCAGGATATTTGAAAGTAATCCAAGTAATACCAATCCTTGTACACTCATGATCCTGTGCTCTCCTTGTGGCTCTCTCATAGCTTCTGAAATGGTCAGCTTTTCCCTCCTACTGTGTTCCTCCTCCAGTGGAGGGACACAGTCATCCCTCCTTTATCTGAATTGGAATCATAAACCACACTCCAGTTTCCTGCTTTGACAATACCCCTGCCACCCAATTAGCCAAAAACTCTTCTCAATTCTGCCTTCTCAATATCAAAAGTCTGTTCACTTGTCTCCTTTCTCAGACTACCACTATTTTGGCCAGATCATCCCCACATCTTTTTCAGGTTATGAATTATTTTCTTCAACGGGCCTCTTCGCTTCCAGACTTGCCTGCTTCTAAGTCGGCTTCTCCACTTTGGTGAGGACAATATTGATATGTCAGTACAATTTTTCTAAAGTTTGCTATGGACTGTAGACCTCGGCATATCTTCCAAATTTCTGGCTATAATACAGGCAGCTCTAGTTCTGCTTAATTTTTGCCATTTGCCTCCTTGCATATTGTACTCTGTCCTCTATGAAATACCTTTTGTTTTCTCGGGGCCTGTCTCTTTCCTTTGGTCTTCGTCCAAGATGGTGCCTCTGCTGGAATGACCAGCTGTCCTCCAAACCTCTGACTGTGGCTCTTCCTTTCCACAGATCCTCCTCCAGCTTCGTTCTTGTTGGATGCTATGTTCCTTCTTTGGGTTCCTTTGGAATTCTCTCTATATTTCTATCAGATCACTAACCATAATGCACTGTAATTGCCTTTGGGTATCTCTTTTTCTTGAAAGATCCTAAGTTTCTTAAAGGAAGCTGTTAGGACTTTTTATTATTATTATTTTTTTAACCTGAACAGATGGGCCTGTGCAGAAACTCTTGTGAGACTCCCCAGGACCACTCATAGAGCCTGACACCTATGAGGCAGTCAAGAAATGTTAAGAGGAGATGCTAGTATTTTAGTCAATGTTCTCAAACCAGAAGGACTCCAGTGGTACACTTCCTGATAACTTGAATTCTGACTTTAAAAAAAAAAATTTAGGAATATTCAATACCAAATTTCAGCTGATCACATTTTATTATGATTATGTATGCATGACTATTTAATGATCCCCAAATATGTTATGAGTGTCTTCTCCCAGGGTAAGAGTTCTATCACACTAAAACAGTCGATGTTCATTAAATGTATTAAATGAGTAGCCACTCAGTGTGGAATGCTGAAACAGAATTCTATTAATTTTTAATCTCATTGTTCTGTTGGTTTGCATTATTTTTTTAGCTCTGATCAGAAAAGAAAGTAGCTAGCTATGTATACAAATTTAACTTACAGTGCTGAATTCACAGACCAATTTAGGATAAGATAAACGTGGAGTTAAGGCAAGCTATAGTTTGGATTGAAGGCAAGGGCTGTTGCCACCTTATTCAGTTAAATAATTCTAGATGCACAGTCTAGCTACAAAGCCTAAAGAGAAAGCAACTCGGTCTCCTTGGGTGAAAGTATATGGTGATAGACTTTCCAAGGATATTAATAAAAGTAAACAATTCTGTGTCCACCAGAGGCAACTAGGACTCTGGGCGTCTTTCCTAGAAAAAGGTATAAAAAACTAAAACTAAAAGGCATTAATTTTGAGTCTCAGATTCACCCCTTATTAACCTTTTCCCCTTCCTGAGCCTCAGTCTGAGAATAATGAAAAGACAAATGTCATGGGGTCATCATGAGACATAAGAGATGGGAATATGAAAAAAGTTTTTTTTAAACATTAAAATGCTTTAACTACATTAAAATTGTATTCTATAACACAACAGTTCTTAGAGCTGCCTTATGTTTTTGTAATACATACGACATGTGTATATTTCTTATTTATTTGAGGGCAGGAACTAGCAGTTGTCACTGACCGGAAAATACAGTGGACTGCAATTTAAGAATTTTGAATCCCGTGATAATCAGTGGTAGACATTATGTGACTTTGGACAAGACACTAAAACTCACTAAGATTATGTCCTCAAGGGTCAAACAAAGATTCCCCCCAATTCTCATGCTCCAGGAACCTGTGTATTTATTTCCAAGTGGGTCTACTACCTTTTTCTCTTCAGTTGTCAGTTCAGCTTTAAGGCAAATCTAATCCAGAAAATCATTTAGTCAGCATAAAGGACAGAGACATAAGAGAGAGGAAGTAAGAAAATGGGTTGTGTTTCCTAAATGCAAATTATAAAATTATAGGTCACAAAAAATTAGTTTTTACTCCACTTCTCTAAAGCCCATGAAAGCACCCACCACCAGAACAGTTGCAACAGCTTGGCAGCAGCAGCTGCCTTGGAAAAGGAAAACTAGAGAAATGAGTCATTCTTAATGATTTTTGCCAATGAAGTATTAACTCAAAATATAGCTAGACAGGGCAGGGGAGGAAATTTTCCCTTGGTTAGAATGTTGTCAGTGACCTAGAAAAAAAGGACACTTGGAACTCCACCAGTACCAATTCCAGTACCAGTACCAAGAACGAAACAAAACCAAAGTTCTCATCTAACATTAAAAGCTAGTCAGTGAACAGCAACAAACACACTAATAATAATAATAATAATAAACAAAAATTCATATATTAGGTGTCACAGGAACACAGGGTGCTGGGGATAGTATAAAGAAGTCTAAGATCACCTCCTCTCTCAACTAATTTATCATCTAGGAGAGAAGGGAAAGATGCTCATAGAGGGTTCTGAGTCAGAGAGGAGGGCCAATATCTCTCTAGCCCCCACTTGGCTTGATGTTGCAAGCTGCCAGATCTTTGACCTGGATAGATATAGTAGATGCACATCTGGCAGGTCTTGATTATCCCAGAGTTGCCTCCCTCCTTAACCCCCTGCCACACATGTGTTCAGCCACACCTAATTCGCCCAGCCAACAGGAGCCCCGTGGAATCCTCTGACCATTTCAGCTTGGGTCTGCACATGCCTTATTTTCATCTACTCTTAGGATTCCTGCTCTAGGATGTGAGGCTGCGCTGTGGAAAGAAGAGAGAGCTGGGGGAAAGAAGAGAAATGGGTCCTGATTATCTACTTGTTGCCCTTTTCTCTGACATTGTCTTGTTTCCCTGACCACAGTCTTGTTCTGCCAGATCTGTTTCATTTTCTGCATGATTTCATCTAGATGGGCATTTCAAGCTGTGATTTCCAAGTTTGATCTCCCATTGAAGACCCTGCTATTGCTAAAAAGGAGGCTTTAAAGTTCAAAGTGAGTTGGAATGAGCAATGTCTTAAAGTTTGTATCTTACTGATCCTTCTCTGCTGTTGGCTGCTTCAAAGAATGTCAAATTATTATACATTGTATAGCAAATATCTCCAATGGGCATTCTTTAAAAATGCACTCAGGAAATCAGTCTTCCAGCTCAGAGGTTTGATGGTGAAACCTCTTGTTGTTGATGTGAAAAACTCATTCTGTGAGCAGAACTTCAGCGGCACGCATTTCTCCCAAAAGGCTCCCAGCTCATTATTCTTGTCCTCAAATAGTGACTGGGGTGATCTGATTGTTTCCAGATTATTTGAGGTAACAATTGGACTGTTTCATCCACATGAGCTGTATTCGCTACCCGCCTCAGACGCCAAAATGCCCTGAAGATGCTTTTGTGTGCCCTCCCTATTCAATCCTGGGCATGTCTTTAAAGCAAATGAAACAATTAAATCTTCTTTAACAAAGCATACATATTCACTAGCTCTTACTCTTCCAGAATTCTAACCACAAACCATTCTTGAGGGAGTAGTAAGTTCCTCTGGATCTGAGCTAACTAGATAAGTACTAAATTACTAGATAAATATTTTTATATAATTTGGTGAACAAAGATTTTCCACCTTTTTAGAGCTCTAAAACCCACACTTAGGAAAGTTTTGGAAATATGTGCACAAAGGAGAGTGATTAACTCTATAAGATTAAACAATGGCTTTCTTTTGTAACTTGCATCACATTAAATATTTAAATTTAAGTGTGCCTCATTGGATATAATTTATAACCAACTTAGACATTCAACATCATATTGTGATTTGCATGTAAAGTTAAATTCCCTAATTGGAAAAAGAAAATATTTCACAAATGCTGAGATTGCAAGCTGATATAAGCAAAAGCCAACAAACAAAAAAGCAAAAATAAAAATATGCTTTAAGTAGATATCCAGAGAAACCTCATTACTGCAGATCTAACATATTTTAAACACGACTACACAGACGCTGACAAGGCTGAAATTGGTCAGGGCAATATCTAACAATAAGGCCATGTATCTTTGAATGCAGTTAACATAAATGAGGTCACTAAAGTAGAAGGAAAATAGGTACCTCCTCAAAAGTAAATTATATCAAGCATTTAGAACATTGTCAACTCGTGTGTTTTTGACTGTTTGTACAAGTAAAGCGCTAGTTAGAGCATTTCTTCTCTATGTTTAAAGAAAGTTCTTCGACCTGTTGGCAAACATGAAAGCAAATGGACTCCTGAAAAAAATTAGCACAATGTTTTATGGTGATCTGAGCTAAGTAAATTATTTCATGATTTTGATTTAGTACCAACTATATAAACACTTAACACAATAATTGAGATTACCAAATGTTCCTCTACTGCTTCAGAGAAATTAATTTGGCCTTTTTGTGTTTGTTTGTTTGGTTGATTTTTGAAGATGTTTTATGGTTACACTAATAGTGCATTGTTCAAAGTTGCACCAGTTTTTTCCCCCAGACTAAACTGCACCCAGGCAATAACTTTTGTAAATCCCAGGTAAACTTTACAACCCCATCTCAATGTTTGTGCTGAGGAAATCTGCTCTCATTTTAATATTTTCTTTAATAAAACATTACTCATTTCTTTTTCTTGCTGTGGACTTATTTGCAAATGAATGGAAAAAAGTTCCCTTTCCTCCTAGGATGTATAAAAAAGTACAAGTTTCCCCTTCCATCTTCCATGTCTAATTATGTTTAGAGTTCCTTCATCCCTGGGGAAAATTCACAACTTTTTGTAATTCTGAATCATAGGAATAAAAAAAGTGCAAATACAAGTATGAAAATCCTCTAACATTGATTTATAGATATGACTGAAATAATACTGTTGGATTATCTGTAGGGTTGTGGGGGCTGATGTTTCTAGGGGAAGACGCTGGTAACAGCCTGGGAGAAAGGGGCTTCCCAGAGGCTGGAAAGGGAGAGGAGTGGTGGGTTCTGTGATTGGCCTTCATGCTCCTGCTGATAGACCAAGCTCCCAGTCACAGCAGGGTGTGGGCAGAGATGCCTGGGCCCTAGGCATTAAGGATCTCTGCCTTAGGAATTGCAGTGAAAAAGGTGAGTGCCTCCACTTTCTATCAGACCATGGGGGCCAGGAGAAAAGAAAAAAAGAAAAACAAGCAAAAACTTACATTCCTAAGAGAGAGTTCTCAGAGCAGGATATGATTTTATTCAAAAAGATAAAGAAACGTGACATTTTGTTCATGATGTACATAATGATGGAAAACATACCTGTTACCAAAGTACTATAAAATAAGAAACTGAAATATAAAAGTTCTCTTCCTTAGAAAATACACAAGAGTAGTTTGGCCAAGCCTTTTGAGTTATTATAACAAGTTTCTATTGATTTATTAAAGATGGGATTAGTGCCTAGAAAGTATTACAGTACTGCAATAGTTTTTTAAAATGCTGCTTTGACCCAGTTTTAAGGCTGTGGTTAGAAGCTGGTTAGTTCCCCTTCTTGAGTAACCTATTTAATCCACACCCTAACCACCTCCCATTCCAGGATGTCACATGGTGGGCCACAATAACCCCACCTTCAGCACCCCAGAGCTCTGTATGAGAACCAGGGGCAACCCTTATGCTTCAGAGCCGACTCCAATCACTCCAGTTGTCATTCCCAACCCTCCTTAGCCTGCCTCGCCCATCATTCCCACAGAAACCACAATGAAGGCTCTTGCCCATAGTCCCCTCTCTTTCTCTGTCTCCTGACTAAGCCCTGTGCTTCCCTGGATGGCTCCGGTAGCTGTTGTCTCCTCAGAGAACTCCAAGTAACAAAACTGTAAAATGCTTCCTTTCTTTTTCCCTCCACGGGCATCTGGCTTCCACAAGTTCATTGTGCACCTTCACATTTACCTCCAAGCCCATTTCCCTGTGCATTTGAGACCAGGAAACGGGGTCAGGGACCTGTTTGTTGGGTCCCAATGAAACTTCCGAATAATTACTTTTCTTCTAAAAATTCCTTCTCTTTAGAAATAAATAAAGTAAAGTAAATACAAATTCCTTCTCTTTTGAAGTCCTGCTGCTTGAGTTGACCATCCTTCATTGCACCTTATTTAACCGAAACATTGAATCCAACTGTACTCTTGGTTCTCTTCTTCACTCCAAGTTTCGTCATTATTCTGGGTGACTTCAACACCCATGTGCCTATGTATTCCACTCTAGCATTCTGCTTCATATTTGTTCTTTGACTGGCATGTGCTTATTGGTCTTCACATTTATTATTCTTCAAACTCTTGGTCCCACATACCCTCATGAATGTGCTCTACTTGTACAATTAGTTCTAAAAATCAAAAGCACAAGATCAGTTTCCTTACGCTAAAGTCAACAGGACTGAATCCTTCTAAAGGTTCTAGAAGAGGATCTCTTTTCTTGCCATTGCCGGCCTCTAAAGGTCTCCCAATAGTTTGCCTGTGATCTGTTCTTACACTGTCAAAGCCAACAGTGTACCATTGTCACATTTTGTCACTGACTCTGCTTCTGTCATCACGTTGCCTTCTCTTTAACATACCTTTTAAATGATTGAATTTGGGGATTCCAGTTCTGGAGAAACTGGAGTAAATAGATCCCTTACAATCTCTCCTGTTGAATACAACTATCCATCCTAGATAAACTTTATGGAATAGCCATCTGAGGACTTGCAAGGTAAATGATAACAGGTCAGTTGGTGAAGGAACCAGGAATTCAAAATTCCACTGAGCTGGTGAGAATCTAACATCACTCCACATGATCTCAGAAGCATCCTGAATCTGAGAAGTGTATGTACGATAGGTGTGGACAGAAAAAAATTCAAAATCAGCACTCACTTTTGGTCCGAGGAACCAAAAACCAGCTCTTAAAGGTAATGTAGGTGAGAAAAAAGTAGCTGGTGCAGAGAAGGGATCATCTATTTAACATTTTTTTGTTGTTGTTATTTTTATTTTTCTTTATAAGGAAATGTCAGACAGGTATCTAAAACTCAGAGGAAAGACAAATATTCTCTTTGATGAGAAGAACTGTGGTCCCAAGGCATAGATCAACCATCACCACCCCCTCCACCCCGCCTTTTCTTTCTGTCTGCCAACTTCCCACTTGGACCTGGATGCAGATATAGGCTCTGGGAATACATGACAGAGCAAGGAAATTAAGGCCCCGGTGCCTGGCTGGAGAACAAGGAAGGAAACACCTAGGAAACGAGAAAGAATCAAGGAGAATGCAGTAAAAATGATGTAGAAAATGCAGAAAATGACTTCATATTCTTGCATTTGAACACACAAGTTCATCTCTGAGTTGTTCATGAAGGAACAGCCCACCACAGCCTTTGGAACTGAGCAACAGAGTAGTTCTCTACCCTGAGGCATGGGTATACAACCAGTAGCCAGTTGTATACATCAGGGTCTGACAAGAATAACAATGCAAGTACTTTTAAAAAACTGAACTGACAATGGAACCAAGCCCATAAAGGTCAGATCAGAACTTATATCATGAGTGTAATGAGGCCAAATGTGTGCTACAACAAAACAAATCAAATCAAAAGTACAACAGTGTTCATTATAGGATTAAAATAAGACCCAGACTACTGTAATTGTCAAAATGTTTAGTAAACAATTATATTGTTTGGCATACAAAGAATAAAGAAAATCTCAACTCACAAGAGAAAAGACAACTAACAGATAACAATCCAGCAAGGACAAGATATATGTTATTAAAAAGAGGTTTTAAAGCATCTATTATAAGTCTGCTCCAGGAAGTAAAAACAGACATTCTTAACTTAACAAAAAGACTGTCTCCACAAACAATAGATGAGATAAAGAAGAACCAAATGAAAATTCTAGAACAGAAAAATACAATAAAGAAAAGAGAATTCTCAAAATGGACTCAATAAAGAATGGAGCTGACAGAGGACTCAATAAACTTGAAGATAGATCAATAAAAATGATCCAATCTAAAAACAGAGAGAAAAATTGATAAGAGTGAAGAAAGTCTTGGTGACCTGTTGGACAATACCAAAAGTTCTGGTGTTCGTATCATTGCAGTCCCCGCAAGAGAGGTGAAAGCGCAAACAGGCTTAAGATAAATGTATGACAACTTCCCAAATTTGAAACACATAAACATATTTAAAATGCTTATCAAAATAATCTATGTTTCAAAAGAAGAAGTCTCAAGGAAAAAGAAAACATTTTAAACTGACTGAAAATGAAAATACAGCATATCAAAATTTATGGGATAGTCCCAAAAAAACAAGAGCCCAGGACCTGATGGATTCCCTGGGGAATTCTACCAAACTTTCAAAGAAGAAAATAACACCCATTCTCCTGAAGCTGTTTTAAAAAATTGAAGCAGAAGGAAAACTTCCAGACTCCTTCTATGAAGCCAGCATTACCCTGATCCCCAAACCAGGCAAAGACCCTACCAAAAAGGAGAATTTCAGACCAATATCACTGATGAATATGGATGCTAAGATTCTCAACAAGATCCTAGGAAACAGGATCCAACACCACATTAAAAAGATTATTCACCATGACCAGGTGGGATTCATCCCTGGGCTTCAAGGATGGTTCAACATTCACAAATCAATCAATGTGATACAACAAATTAATATGAGAAGACAGAAGAACCACATGGTCCTCTCAATCGATGCAGAAAAAGCGTTTGACAAAATCCAGCATCCGTTCCTGCTTAAAACGCTTCAAAGTATAGAGATAGAGGGAACATTCCTGAACTTCATCAAATCTATCTATGAAAGACCCACAGCAAATATCATTCTCAATGGGAAAAAGCTTGCAGCCTTCCCGTTGAGATCAGGAACAAGACAAGGATGCCCACTTTCACCACTCTTGTTCAACATAGTATTAGAAGTCCTAGCAACAGCAATCAGACAACAAAGAGAAATAAAAGGTATCCAAATTGGCAATGAAGAAGTCAAACTCTCTCTCTTCGCAGATGACATGATTCTTTATATGGAAAACCCAAAAGACTCCACCCCCAAACTACTAGAACTCATACAGCAATTCAGCAACGTGGCAGGATACAAAGTCAATGTGCAGAAATCAGTGGCTTTCTTATACACTAACAATGAAAATACAGAAAGGGAAATTAGAGAATCAATTCCATTTACTATAGCACCAAGAACCATAAGATACCTGGGAATAAACCTAACCAAAGAGGTAAAGGTTCTGTATTTGAGGAACTACAGAACACTCATGAAGGAAATTGAAGAAGACACAAAAAGATGAAAGACCATTCCATGCTCTTGGATTGGAAGAATAAACATTGTTAAAGTGTCTATACTGCCTAGAGCAATCTATACTTTTAATGCCATTCCAATCAAAATTCCACCAGTATTCTTCAAAGAGCTGGAGCAAATAATCCTAAAATTTGTATGGAATCAGAAGAGACCCCGAATCGCTAAGGAAATGTTGAAAAACAAAAATAAAGCTGGCGGCATCACGTTACCTGATTTCAAGGTTTATTACAAAGCTGTGGTCATCAAGACAGGATGGTACTGGCATAAAAACAGACACATAGACCAGTGGAACAGAGTAGAGAGTCCAGATATGGACCCTCAGCTCTATGGTCAATTAATCTTCGACAAAACGGGAAAAAATATCAGTGGAAAAAAGACAGTCTCTTCAATAAATGGTGCTGGGAAAACTGGACAGCTATATGTATAAGAATGAAACTTGACCATTCTCTTACACCGTACACAAAGATAAACTCAAAATGGATAAAAGACCTCAACGTGAGACAGGAATCCATCAGAATCCTAGAGGAGAACACAGGCAGTAATCTCTTCGATATCAGCCACAGCAACTTCTTTCAAGATATGTCTCCAAAGGCAAAAGAAACAAAAGCAAAAATAAATTTTTGGGACTTCATCAAAATCAAAAGCTTCTGCACAGCAAAGGAAACAGTCAAAAAAACAAAGAGGCAACCCATGGAATGGGAGAAAATATTTGCAAATGACAGTACAGACAAAAGGTTGATATCCAGGATCTATAATGAACTCCTCAAACTCAACACACACAAAACAGGCAATCATATCAAAAAATGGGGAGAAGATATGAACAGAGACTTCTCTAATGAAGACATACAAATGGCTATCAGACACATGAAAAAATGTTCATCATCACTAGCCCTCAGGGAGATTCAAATTAAAACCACATTGAGATACCACCTTACACCAGTTAGAATGGTCAAAATTAACAAGACAGGAAACAACATGTGTTGGAGGGGTTGTGGAGAAAGAGGAACCCTCTTACACTGTTGGTGGGGATGCAGGTTGGTGTAGCCTCTTTGGAGAACAGTGTGGAGATTTCTCAAGAAATTAAAAATAGAACTTCCCTATGACTCTGCAATTGCATTCCTGGGTATTTACCCCAAAGATACAGATGTAGTGAATAGAAGGGCCATCTGTACCCCAATGTTTATAGCAGCAATGGCCACAGTCGCCAAACTGTGGAAAGAACCAAGATGCCCTTCAACGGATGAATGGATAAGGAAGATGTGGTCCATACACACTATGGAGTATTATGCCTCCATCAAAAAGGATGAATACCCAAATTTTGTAGCAACATGGACCGGACTGGAAGAGATTATGCTGAATGAAATAAGTCAAACAGAGAGAGTCAATTATCATATGGTTTCACTTATTTGTGGAGCATAACAAATATCATGGAGGACATGGGGAGTTAGAGAGGAGAAGGGAGTTGGGGGAAATTAGAAGAGGAGGTGAATCATGAGAGACTATGGACTCTGAAAATCAATCTGAGGGGTTTGAAGTGGCAGGGGGGTGGGAGGTTGGGGTACCAGGTGGTGGGTATTATAGAGGGCACGGATTGCATGGAGCACTGGATGTGGTGAAAAAATAACGAATACTGTTATGCTGAAAATAAATAAATTTAATTAAAAAAATTTTATGGGATAACTGTTTAGATGAAAATATATAGCATCAAATGGTTTTATCAGAAAAGAAGAAATGCTTCAAATCAACAATTTAGGCTTCTAATTAAAGAATCCTATAAAAAAAGAGAGCATTATATATCTGGAGCCAGTGGGAAGAAGGAAATAATAAGGAAATCAATAAAATTTAGATAAAATAGGCCAAAGGGCAGTTTTAAAAGATCAGTAAAATTAATAAATCATTAGCCACACTAAACATTAAAAAAAAAGATATAAATCATCAATATCAAACAGTAAAGAGGGATATCACTGGAGAGCATTTAGGCATTGAATGATAATAAGAAAATACTGCAAATAATTCTATGCAAATAAATCTGACTACTTAGATGAGCTACACCAATTCTTTAAAAATAATAAATTACTAAAATTCACCAAGAAGAAATAGATAACATGAATAGTTCTATTCTATTCAAGAAATTGAGTTTATTATTAAAAGCCTTTGGAAAAAAAGAAATCTCTAGACCTAGTTAGTTTCATTGGTGAATTCTACCAAACATTTAAAGAGAAAACAAAAACAAAAATAAAAACAAAAAAAACAAGCCCACACAATTTCTTTCAAGAAATAGAGATGGAAATACTCCCCAAATCATTTTATGAGATGAGAATTACCCTAACACCAAGACCAGAGACAAACAGTACAAAAATAAACAAGCAAGCAAACAAAAAACCTACAAATAAATTTAGTTCATGAATATAGACATACACATCTTTAATAAAATACTAGTAAGTCAAAACCAGTAATATATAAAAAGAATGACACAACTATGGCCAAGTGGATTTATTCTGGGAATGCAAGGCTAGTTCAAACCTTGGAAACCAATCAATGTAATCTACTGCATTGCGAGTAAAGAAGAAAAGCCACATGATCAGATCAATTGATGCTCAAAAAGCATTTGACAAAATTCAATCCACATATATGATAAAAACACTCAGCAAATTAAGAATTGAAGGAAACTTCCTCCACATGACAGAGATCATTCATAGGAAATCTGTACTTGATAACATTTCAAATGATAAAAAAACTGAATTATTTCTTCCCAAAATTAGAATTAAGGCAAAGATGTCCTTTTTACCACTCTTGTACATAATTATGCTATTCTCTGTACAGAAAATTTCATGAGAGCTCTAAAAAGCAAACTGGAAACCCAAATTAGAAAAAAAAAATCCCATTTATAAAAACTTTGAAGGAATAAAATGTTTAGGTATCAATCTAAAGCCCCAGGTCCAGGATTTGTATGTTGAAAATTACAAACCTTGATTAACAACATTGCTGATGCCGTAAGTAAGTGGAGATAAATATTACATTAATGGCTTGAAAGACTTGATAGAGTTATGTTAACTCTCTCTAAATTTAATCCATAGATCTAATGCAGTTCTGCATAAAATCCCAGAAAAATTTTTTTTTAATGTACAAACTAATTCTAAATAGTGTAGGGAAAGACAAAAGACCTGGGACAGGCAAAAAACATTTGGGGGGTAGAGGGAATCACAAAGATGGAACTCACACTGTTTGATTTTTACAATTACTGTATAATTACAGTAATGACGATATACTGCTGAAGTTATAGTCACATAAATCAGTGAAATAGAGTGCAAGAACTGACCCTCTCGCTCTCAAAATATGGCCAATTGATTTTTGACAAATATGAAAGGCAATTAAATTGCCAAAGGATTGTCTTCTTAAACATAAAATTTGGTTAATTGGACCTCCATATGTAAATAACTAAACAGATAAATAAGTTCATATAGAAATTATACATTGTACTTTGTCAAAATTTAAAAAAAAATTCTCTACGAAAGACATTGTTAGAAGAATAAAAAGACAACCTGTAGACAGGGAGAAAAAATTTGCAACCATATATATGACCAACATTCCATGTCCAGGATGTATTTAATTATTCCCATATACCTAAACTTTGTGTAGTAATATACTGGAGGGAAATACATAAAATTATTAACAACAACAATGAGAAAATAATCAAATCTCAATAGTAATGAAGCAAACAACCTTGTTAAAAATACGCAAAAGATTTGAACAGACATTTGCAAAGGGTATATACAGAAGGCAAATAAAGATGCACAATATTAGGGCACCTGGGTGGCTCAGTCAGTTAAGCGTCTGCCTTTGGCTCAGGTTATGATCCCAGGGATCCTGGGATCAAGCCCTGCATTGGGCTACCTACTCAGCCAGAAGCCTCTCCCTCTAGGAGGGAGTGCTTCTCCCTTTCCGACTCCCCCTGCTTATTTTCCCTCTCTCTTGTGTGTCTCTCTCTGTCAAATAAATAAATAAAATCTTTTTTTAAAAATGCACATCATTCATCATTAGGGAAACGCAAATTGAAACCACGGTAAGGTACTGTCACATATCTATCAGGACAGTTATAGACAAAAGCAAAAAAACCTGGCAATTATACCAGTGCTGGCTTGGATGTGAAACAACTAGAACTCTTATATATTCCTGATGGGATGCAAATGTTACAACCATTCTGGAAAAACGCTTTGGCAATTCCTCAGAAAGTTAAACATATACTTATTATCTGCCACTGTGATTTCAATTCTAGGTATGTACTAGGTCAAAACTTATATTTATGTAAGAACCGTCTATGAATGTGTATAAGCGGACCTATTTGTCACCGACCCAAATATTATTCAACAAATAAGTGGGTAAACAAACTGTGGAGAATCTATACAGTAGAATACTAATAATCCTATACTGGTAGCAATAAAGAGAAATGAACTACCATTACATGTAGCAGCATCAATGCATCTCAAAAGAAGGATGCCAAGCAGAAAAGCCAGCCTCTTAAGGCAGCATAATGTACAAGTCCATCTATGTGACACTCTGGAAAAGGTACAACTAGAACAATGAAGAGTGGATGAGTGGCTTTAGGAGGTTTTGAGGATGCTGAAATTGTTCTCTGTCCTTATAGTGGTGGTGTTCTTAGTCTGCCTATGTGTGAAAACTCAGGGTTGTACAGCGTAAAAAAGCTGACATTATAGTTTTTGTATACACATATATGCACTGGAATATTACTCATCCACAAAAAAGAACGAGATCTTGCCATTTGTGACAACATAAATAGACCAGTAGGACATTATGCTACGTGAAATAAGCCAGACAAAGACAAATACCATGTGATTTCACTTATATGTGGAATCAAAACAAAACAAAACAAAGAAACAAAGAAACAAACAAAAAGTCAGACTCTTAAATACAGAGAACAAGCTGGTGGTTGCCAGTAGGGAGGTGGGTGAGAGGATGGATGAAATAGATAAAGGGGATTAAGAGATGCAAACTTCTAGAGCACCTGGGGGGCTCAGTGGGTTAAAGCCTCCGCCTTCAGCTCCGGTCATGATTCCAGGGTTCTGGGATCGAGCTCCCGCATGGGGCTCTCTGCTTCTCTCTCTCCTACTCCCCTCACTTGTCTTCCCTCTTCCGCTGTCTCTTTCTTTGTCAAATAAATAAATCAAATCTTTAAAAAAAAAGAGAGAGAGAGATACAAACTTCCAGTTATGAAATAAATAAGTCACGGAGATGAAAGCACAGCATAGGGAATACAGTTGATAATATTGTAATGACATTGTACCATGACGGATGGTGACTATGTTTACTGTGGTGAGCACTGAGTAATGTATAGAATTATTGAGTCAGTATGTTGTGCAACTGAAACGAATATAAATGATACATTAATTATACTTCCCCAAACCCCAGTTTTAGTGTGTATTCATTTAACAAGTAAAATTTTTTTAAAGTATCTGGGTCTACAGAGGAATAAAAAATATCATTTCATTTGCTCCCAACATTTCACTCACATACCAGGCACATCTGAGATATTTTCAATATGATTTTGTCCATATCCCATATTGTGGGAGGACAGTGTGGACAGCTGTTGTCTTAGGATCAAGGCTCAAGGGCTAGGTCAACACTTGAACAGAACTGCCATGTTGCACATCTCCAAGGGTTCACATGAAAACCACAACCATGTTGTCCCTTGGAGTGCCCCTGACTGTGAGTACCTTGCCATAACAAAACAATTGCCCCTATCTTTACCCTCCTCACACAAATTGTTTGTAGTAATTGAAGTGTCATAAGTGGTGTGACTTCATTTATTTCAGACTCTGATGTTTATTTGAAATGCCAATTTTGGAAGAGGTCATACTCATTCCAATTTATTATATTGGTATGCATATCAAGTGATGTTTGTTTCTTTAGAAGTCCTTTTTTCCACTTTATTTTTTAATGTAAGAGAGAAGACACTATATGCATGGGGACAATCAAGTGGGCTGTTTTGACTATAACAGTGTCTTATAGAAGTTAGAAGCTTAGAGTAGCTGAGAAGTCTAAGATATCTGTCATTTTCTTATCTGCAAAATGGTGATAACTACATACCTTACGGGGATGTGGAGGGTTAAGTTAGGAGGAAAAAGTGCTTTGTATGCTATGAGCTTCCAACATAGAAACTGTGTTAGTGGGAAGTTAGAGGCACAGGAACACTGGAGGAATTCACAGTTTGTTATTATTTTATTTTGCCTAGGGCTGGAACAGTAAGTCTAAACTAATCCAATTGTAAAGAGAGCTCTGTATTCCATGGCCTCAGGTAACGATTATCAGACCTGCCTCCTGATCTCTTCAGTGGGCTGGTGGCTATTTGCAAAGCTAGCTAAGTGTGATTTGATCCATAATAATAATAATAATAATAATAATAAAAAATCTTAAGAACAAACAAGAAAATGTCTCTTCCTGATTTTCAATGTTTCAAGTTGTGAAATCCTGTGCAGTGTAACCCTGAAACTGATTCCCATGGTGTGGTACACACTAGAGCAATTAACTGATTACTGCTGTTTGGAAAATGTAGTCTTTGGCACAGTAATAGCCACTTCCTCCCTGCGAGACACTATGGGTTTCGACTCTTTTGAGAGTCTTTAATGCACATGACAAGGCTCATATCCAAGCCAATTTGAATTAATGTCTTCTGTAAGATTCCATGAAACACTGGCAAGTGCTTTCCAAAAATCAGAGTCCCTTATGTCTTCCTCTATGTCCTCACTTCTGCTCCCATTGACATTACCCAGAATTAAACAATCATATTGACCAGAAAACAGCTCCTTTTATACAGTTACAGATGGTTTACCTACTGAAACATTATTGGGTAGAATTACAGAGTCCTAATTTTAAAGCTAGAAGTGATGAAGCAAATCATGGTTTTATTCATGGATTGAAAAAAATAACCATTTCTTAAATTTATTTTCTAGTAAAGAGCACATGTAGTTTCTTCCACCTTTTAGCCAATATACCTTGCTTAACTCACCTAATCTCCTTTTTCTCCCAAATACGAGCTTTTAGCAATCTTACCTAAATCCCTAGTCCATGCCGTGTTTCCTTATGCGATTACTTCTTAACCTTTGGGAAAAAATTAAAACTATTTTGCTCACCCAAATTTAGAGTAGCTTGTCCACCTCTGGTCTTCTGTTAACATCACTCAACTACACCACCTTTTCGTGTATACACTTCACTCATCAGTGAGATCAGATCTTCAACGAAGGCAGCTTGGTGGAGTAAAATGGCACTTTTTTTGGAAGAATATTAATCTTGTGATTGACTCTTTGCTTTGCCTCGTTCTAAGAATGTAAATGTAAATAAGCTATACAGCACCTTAGACCCTCTTTTTACCCACTGATGAAAAGAAACAAGATTGTTACATGGTCGGTAACAGTAGATATGCATAATGGTGCTTGTTTCTTCTTCCTATCTTTACGTCATCTCAAGAAGGAATCTTATAGAGGTGGCTCAAATCTACATTCATCCTGGCAGACACAGTGGTGATCATTATGTGCTGAACACTTTTATACCAGGCCTCCCCAGTTTTCCTGTGTCTCTACCACTTCCCAAGGCATATACATGGTCACCATATACTTATTAGATCCCTTGCCTACACTTTGTAGGCATTTGCATTTGGTGGAATCCTTAGGTCAAGTGTTTCATCTCTAAATAAAGAATTCAATACACAAATGAATAAAGAAGAACCACTTTCTCCAATGATGCATGTTTCTACTGGTGTGTAAGGCCACATTCTTTCACCACCGAAGCAATAGGTATTCTAGGACAGTCACTGATTTCATTTGTCACTTTATTGTCAGAGTCAGAGGAGTGAATTAAAGCTAGGGCTGTCATTGCGATTTTTTGAGAACATTCCTTTTCCAAGCCCAGTTTATCGTTTGCTGTTTCACTGGATAGAAAAGCATATCTTAAGATAAAATGTGGTCTTTGCCTTTCCTCATGACCTTCCCTTTTCCTGATACATCAGACTACCTTTTCTATAAATGGATGCCTCCAAAAGTTACATCCAGGACCAGACCGTGTATACTATGCAAGGGATAAAATCACCTTCTTTTGTACATGACACCTGTGTTCAGTTCAAGGACAGAATGGATCGCAAACCAAAGAGTCTGCTGTGTGTTGACAGAGCTGCCAGGAATGGAAAGTTCCTCTTAAACTTTCAGGAATTCCTAATCATATGGACGTATGCTTAGCAAGGCCACTGCTAGTGTACAAGGTATCTGGTATGAATTTGAAAACGATTCCCCTTCTTGGTGGATGCAGAATGGCTTGGCAAGTTAAGGGCTGGCTAGATCTGAGTTCACACACACCCACTTGGCCAGTGGCCAGTTTACGGTTAACAACCTGCAGCAATACACATGGACGCTCTAGTGGCGAAATTATATATACTTTTTATTTTTCATATCTTCTTTCCACCTTTCTGTATTTTTGCATTTCCTTTTTTCTCATTCAGGGAGTTGGCTGTCTCTGTGTTCGGGAAAGAAAACCAAAAGAACTGCTAAAATAAAGGAAGATGCATTCCCATACCAGCACCTCCAGTCTTAAGGCTTGAGAAAGGATCTCCCTGTTTGCAGGAGTCATAAGGAGAATGAGATACAGTGGAGCGAGGCAGGGGACAGGGACCTGAGCAAGGGTATCAGTGGGTTCCACTGAGAAGGGCTCTGAACTTTCTGGGCAGATTCCTAGGAGGACGAAGAAATATCAAAGAAATAATAGCCGTGACTGGAGCAGAAAGGCTATTTATAATCTCTCAAGTACCCCATATCCTTGTTGGGACAGTAACAGCAGAGATTCTTGCTCCCCCAATAAAACCTAGAGACGACAGAGAGTGGCCATGCTGGCAAGAACAAGGAGGATCTCAGTGGCGACCTCTGTGGGTTAATGTCTAAAAACCAGACCCCCACTCGGCCAAAAAATATTCTTCGATCCTAAGACCCACTGAAGTGTGTTTCAACTCTAAGACATGAGGGTCCTGGGAGGTGGATCCCTAAAGACTGTGGATCAAGTTTCTACCAGAAGCATCAGGACGATATCTGAAATATAATGAAATGTGAGCTATTTGAAAACAAAGTGATATTCAGGTACATCTTTGTCTTTGGGTGGCAACCGTCATCATCTAGACAATCTAGACTGGGAGTTGATGACCAGTGAGTGCCTGCAATACTTCCCAATCATACCCCAGCAGGGTCCCTCTCAGAGTGGAGGCACCTAGTTCCCGACAGGACAAACTCCAAAAATGAGTAATGCTCTCTGGAGTTTTCCTCTCCTTCATAGCGATATGGTGTTGGTACTATAAATCAAAAGGAGACTTAGCCAATACAGGCAGTGTGTCCACAGCCAGCTTGTGGCAGAGATGTGGTTGGGACAGAGGATATTGCAGATGCCACGGACATGCCGCAACCTTTATCGTCTTTTTTATTGCGGTAATTACACTTAACACGAGATCTACCCTCAACAAATTTTTAAGGGTCTGAAACAATATTGTTAACTAGAGGCACAATGTTGTACAGCAGATCTCTAGAATTTATTCCAGTTGCATAACTGAGATTTTATTTTTTTTCTGCCCTCAGGCTGTGGTTATGGCCACCTCTTCTGTTTAGAGGAAAGGTCTGGCTCTAGCTCAGAAGAGAGACCCCCTTTCAGTTCTCTTCGGTCCTCCAGCATGTCCTGGCACTGGAACATCTTCCTGACAGAAAGGTCTAAAATGTCTTCACACGAGTGGCCGCCACAATGGGCATATTACAGAATTTGGAATTCTGAGAGCAAACACAGCATATGTATAATATATATTCTGTGTATATATATGTATAATCTCCAAACTTCTCTTGCAGGCAGAGAAAGGATTTTGTTGCCTCTCAAAGTGACAGTCGTTGCAAGAAACTCTGACCTATTCATGAAAGGCCATGGGCGTGGTGGCCAGAGAGGATTTGTTAAGTGGTGGATTCTCTGCACAAAGCTGGAGGTGGCCTCTCGGGGACAGTCATAAATACTGGGCTCTACACACCTGGAAAATAAATGAAAACAAAGTGAAAATCTTCACCTTTTTTTTTTTTGACTTCTCCTTTCTATGCCTCTGCACTCCCTAGCAGGACGGGAGGGGAATACAAAGGATAGAGGTGAAAATCAGTAGAATTTCACTATCTCAGTCCGTGTGTTACCAAGCTAGTTTGAAGGATTGCATCCACTTACAGCATGAAAACATATTGTCTGGACCAAAGTAATTTAATTCCGTCCAAATTCGAGTGAGGGCCCTGTCTGATGAGGTTTCAGCCTCTGTCAAAAGAGGAAGTGACAGCTGGGGGAAGTGACCAGGTACTCAGCCGAATCACCACATTTCCATAAGAATGGATGTGGCTTAGTGATTTACAGAGCACCAGAACCTTGCCTTGAAGATTCTGGGGAATAAATATGCAACAAAAACTGTGTAAACAGATAGAGAGAGAAAAGAATAATCCTGGCTCCTCTCGCTGCTCCCGCCTGGGTGTAGGGAGCTTCGGCTGCCGTGCAGGTGGTGTGAAAGGGCGGGTTTGCAGGCTGAGCTCTTGTTGCCCTGCTCCCAGAGGCAGGCGAGACCAAGTGGTGGAGGACAACAGCACATTTTACTAAGTCTGTGAAACCTATCATTGTTCATAATGTCATACCATGGAAAATTGGAAAAGCAGAATAAATGCAGACTTTCGTAGAGAAATGTCTACTGTCCCCGAGAAGCAATTGCATGGCTTAGAGTCTCCCATTCCAAAGAAATATTAAAAAATCACCGAAAAACATAGACTACCCTTTGAAAATATCAAGCAGTTCTCTGTATTTGCAGGCAAATGGAATATATTATTTTTGATTAATTTAGCACCCTCTTCTCTCTCTTTCTCCCTCTGTCTTCCTCTCTGAACATCTAAGTTCTTTCTAAAATCACATCTTACGGTTTGATGAGAAAAGTGAAGTTTATATTCTTCAGAAGCCTTTATTTGTTGTCACGAAAGGGATGCATTTGAATAAGCCATTTTCAAGTTATAATGCCAAACTTAATATATACTTTTTCCCACCCGACCCAAAGTCCACTTGCGATTTCCGGTATGCTGGGTAGCAAAAATGTGTTTCCCTTATGGTCTAAAAGTTGTAAATTCCATAAAGTTCTGTATTAGAGGAAATGAATGGACAGATAAGGTCCTTTTGAGATCAAATCCTTGTGTTGTGCTCCATTATAAACAGTTTTTGTTTGTTAAAGCAGTGATCCCTGGCAAATAGCACCAGAAGCCGGTCTTTACGAGGATATGGAGTCAAATATGGACACCATCAACTCAGAAATATTTTATAAAAACGTACATATTCTTGAAAGCCTGCTGAAGTATTATTCATCTGTGCAAACTTCTGACTTGACTCCATGGGAGTCACATGTGAATTTGGAAGAAAAATTTGAAAAGTATGGACAGGACATGGTGGGAGGTGGGATTAACACAGGATGTGACACCTTCCTGAGGAGAGAAACAAGGAAAGAATTATCTTACAGAGGAGGATAGCTGTCCTTTCCAGAAAGAGAAAGACATCTGTCTTTGTGTTTAGATCATAAATCATTTCCCTTCAGTTACTTATTTACTCCTAAGTCTTTCTTTTTTTTTTTTTTAAAGATTTTATTTATTTATTTGACAGAGAGAGATCACAAGTAGGCAGAGAGGCAGGCAGAGAGAGAGAGGAGGAAGCAGGCTCCCTGCAGAGCAGAGAGCCCGGTGCGGGACTCGATCCCAGGACGCTGAGGTCATGACCTGAGCCGAAGGTAGCGGCTTAACCCACTGAGCCACCCAGGCGCCTGACTCCTAAGTCTTGACAATTTTGATGAAGACAGTCATTAGAATATCTGTTTTCTAGTTTTGGGTTTCAGATGGTAAATAATTGTATCTTTTCCCTATCATCCTTCTTTTTTTCAAAATTATATGTTTCCTATTAAAAGTAAACTTTCTTTTGTTCCCAAATATTGTGCCATTTATAATAAGCATAATTAATAAATTTTTTTAAAGTGATAGCATTTGGTAGTGAATGACCAAGGACACAAAATTCCTAAAAGATGTAGGGGAGAGAGCCCATATGGCTTCAGCATCCGGCTCATGGATGGTATAATCCCCAGCAACACTAGTTACTCTGCTCACAGCAGGGATAGAGCCTCCCTAGAATTGTGCAATGTGGTGACCTTGATCGTTCTTAGTCAGCAAACTATTGTAGGTATCATGACCATGGCTTTAAGAGTTGCTTAAGGAGCACAGGGTCAGTAAAGATGCAGAACTAGTCCACTGCTTGTTGTCTCTTCCTTTATATTGATTTCTGCTTTAGGGGCAGTGTCTTGAATCCTCTAGAAGGAGTGAAGGAACCTCTCTATGATCCATGTTGTACCGCTTGGTCACCTGAGCCTCTTAGGTGGAAAATCTCAGAGCTGAGAAAACCCTACTTGGAAGAAGAGACTTGATGAGTGGCTCAGAGTTAGTTTCTCAAGCCACATTTGGTTCTCCAGGGATATTGCATGCCCAGAGTCTGTTTTTCTTAGAGAAAGGATACATGAACATTCAGCATAGGGGTTCTACATATCTGCCAAGTTCTGGTTTAGAGAAAGAAGGTACTGTTTATAGATGTTTCAAATTATTTAAATCAAAGTCATTAATCTCTGGCCCAGTCAGACATAAGAGCCTTATTTGAATGTTGCAGTCTCTCATTGCTCAGATTTTTTGTTTCTAGGCAACACTGAGATCATGGAAGGCACTGACTGGATGCCTCCAGCCCAGTTGGTTAAGCTCTTCAAGAACTAGTCACCATGACAGAACATGCGTGTCGGCCCTTTCATTCAGTGTTTTAAATTTTATGACTTAGTGAAGAGAAGTACTTTTTAGATCTTTATCTCACAGCATTCAAGATGTCAAAATCAGGAAGGAGATGATCACACATAGCACAGAAATAAGTTCATGCATAACTTACTTAGCATCTTGTATGGAAAACAAACGCATAAATACAGCTCACTAATGGAGTTTTTTTTTTTTTTTAAATGGAAGAATTTAGGGTGGTAGAATAATAGAAGAGCAGGTAGTTTTAAATTTTCTCACAGTTTTATAATCTTTTAGAATTATCTTTAAGAAAAAGAAGTAATACTATAAGAGAAACAAGGAGTAATCAAGATCTCTTAGATATGAAGCAGCTTTAAAAAGGCAAGTCTTTATTGGGGAACTCTAAATGCTTACACTCACAGTGTTATTTTTCATGATACCTCTATATAATTTTTAATATGACTTGAAGGGGCGCCTGGGTGGCTCAGTGGGTTAAAGCCTCTGCCTTCGGCTCAGGTCATGAACCCAGAGTCTTGGGATCTAGCCCTGCATCAGGCATTCTGCTCAGCAGGGAGCCTGCTTCCTCCTCTCTGCCTGCCTCTCTGCCTCCTTGTGATTTCTGTCTGTCAAAAAATAAATAAATCTTTAAAAAAATAAATAAATGTGACTTGAAGGTGGGGGCCCAAGAGATATTGGAGATATTACAATGTCTGAGGCAAGTATAATATCTGAGGAGCCTCTGGAGATATTACAGTGGTCATTTCACTGACTATATTTTTTTGCAGGACAGTTAGTCTTTCCATTCTCAATATAATCTGGAGGATCAAAGGGTAACTGCCTATGCTTTTCTACAAGATTATAAGACGTTCAATGAATTAAATTCTGTACATCACTGGAGATCACATTTGTCAATTTGAAAATTAAGAGTTGAAAATCTTACTCTGATGTGTGAGTTTATTTCCATGTTTCAGTTTGGAGAGTCTTGTAAACATCCCTGTTTTATGTTCTCTTTTCTTTCTCCCTCCCTTCTTGCCCTCCTTCCCTGCCATTCTCTCCTTCCTTCGTGTGTGTGTGTGTGTGTGTGTGGGTGGGTGTTATTTGGCCTGTGTAAGACTTTGTAGGACCTCTGTGCATAATTCTGAATCTGACTTCATAAGAAGATCGAAGAAAAGATGTACAGGTAACTCAGTGGGGTCCTACCCCACAAGGAAGTCTAGAGATGATCTTCCTTCTCATGTCTAAATTCAGCAGCCACCACATCTCACTTTGCCTCCTTATCCTTCTTATCTTTCTTTTTTTTCTTTTCTTTACTCATTAAAACTCAAATCCAAAATAGAAATACATCAAGCAAGTTGGCATGTTGGAATGTTAGAGTTTTTCATTCAAAATACACTTATGAAACAGGGTTTTACCTTTTTGTATACATGATTTTAAACATAGAGAAAATCAAGATCTAGCTCAAATTCTCCAGTCCTGGCCTGTCAGTCTCCTGATCCTCAGAGAGATGGTTCATGGGGAGAGGAGAGAGAATGGGTCCTTACCTCAGACCAGCATGGTGTTGCTTGGAGCGCAAGCGGGGGTAACCTGGCATGGCGGGCATGATTAGAGGCAACTGGGAAGATTATTATCACTTTCAAAGCGCCTCTTTCAATAATTTTATACGGTTAGAAACATATTCCTTTACCTTAGAATCTATTGGTTACAAATGTGCCCAGAAAGGAAACCCGGTTTTGCTGTAAGTAGTTCACATTCAAATATGAACTACTCTTCTAAGGTTCTTGCCTGACAGAAGATTCTTAAAGGCTGGGAAAGAAATATGCATACACATTTTCAAAGTCTGAACAAGATTGGGTAAAAGGATGGATTATTGATAAGGAGAAAGAGACTTACCTTGTATGTGCATTTACGGCAATGCATGGCACTGGCAACCCCAAACATAGTCAGAAGAAGAAGAGGAACTTGTTTTCAGCACACTTGTACTTTTTCCAGCATCTTTCTTCTACCATCAAATCCAAACAAACAAGACCCCAGGCAATCACACAGCACCCGTGGTGTCCTCTCTCTCCCCGACCAGCTTGGTCTCCCCTACCATCACAGGCCTACAGAACACACCCCCTCCCCCAACTCCCACCCACTAACAAGCTTAGCTACTTGATAGCTTCATGGATCTAAGAGCAAAATTCTCACTAAATAGAAAATAAAACAGAATAAAAATTTCTCCCCCATGGTATTTCCATTTGCCTCAACACATGAAGTCATCTCTCTGATGATGGGATGGAGTGGTGCTGTGTTTAGCCCAGGTGGAGCCTCTTTTTCATCCCTCAGAGCACACCCAGTCCTTCAGCGCTGCTCCAGTGCACTAGTGCTGATACCCCCTGAACAGAAAAACAGGGCGACACGTGCAGTCACCACGGGTGGTAGCTCCAGTGTAAGCGAGCGTGTTCATTTTCTCACATTCATTAGTGATTTACTCGGCTCAGCCCTGGCCCAGATAAATACTTCAAACTTTGCCGGCTAAAAGTTTGGTCTAGTTTTATTAACACAGGCTCCCAGTTTTTAAAAGTTTGTTAATATTCAGTTAAAAAAGACACCTGTGAATTTGGGATCCTCTTGCATGTGTGTTTTTGTTTGTTTGTTTTTCTTTTCATTAACAATGCCCTTGGGCATATCAACCAAATCTTCAATCCGCAAATTCTGTAAGGGGTTTTAAAAATCAATTTTCCCCACTGAAGCTTCCTTGAAAGCTAAAAATGCCTCTGCTTATTATCATTCCAGGTTCTTCTCCTTATTCTCCTGCATTTGGGTCCAAATGCAGGGTTCTGTTTTCTGTGACGATAAGAGCAGTGGTTCATATGACCATACAATCCTGCGACCAGATCTGGACCCTGGTCCATGGCAAGGAGTCATTCTCTTAGATATGATTCGGGCCCTTTGCATGGGCTTCTACTGTTGTCTTGTTCCTCCTCTCTCTTGAGCCCCATGCTCCATCTCTGGAGATGATCTAATAGGATGCGTCAGTTCTCACCCAACATGGCGAGGCTGCTTGAGTCGCCATTGGTCTCTTCAGGGTGGCCAGGAGGTAAGTGTCTTTGGTGCGAGCCTTGCTGCTGATTGTAGCCAGAACACCTGGAGCGCTGAACAAAAGATGTAGCAACTTGAAAGGGGGTGACATTTTCTAGACCTTTTCCTTCAGACGGGCCTGTGGGAGTGACAGTTGAAGATTCTCACCAGCATATTCCTTTTCCTAACTTATTATGGTATTCATTTAAATTGTTGGAGGTACTTGCCTTATCTTCTTTACAGAGATCTCTTTGGGTAATACTGTGACATTCCAGTGCCTAGTACAGTACCTTTCTGACAGAACAGCCTTGATAAACACTGAGGGACCTAAATTTAATAAATTGAGAGAGCCACTCATTTGGGTTTCTAATACAAAATGGCCTTGGCTATTCTGTTTTAAAATATTTAGCAGTTCGGTTAAAAACGCCCCTGTGAATCTTTTATGACATCATTTATCTTTCTATTTCTTTTCAGCTTTAAATTGTCCTGCCAGATTTATTTGCTGTGGTATTAGGTTTCTGTGTCTGCCCAGTCCTAGTTCGGCTCTTCTAATGCAATTCAGCCTTTTTCCTGCAAGATTCCGACTCGAATATTAAATCAACATTTGCCATTAAGACTCCACATTTGTCTATGGGATGATGATTGGATTCATCTTTTGGAAAGGAATCTATATAAATACATCTTCTCTAATAATTTCCAAAGATAATCCACCCCACTTCATGATTCTTAAAAGTGTGGACTCCAGCACGGAGAGTTGCTTTCCTCTGGGCTACCCTAACATCTCCTGTCATTTCATTACCTCCACCTTGTGAGTTTCTGATGTTTGCTGTCAAGAAAAAAATGTTCAGAGCCATGCTGCATGGTTTGCCATTTTTATTAAAAGCGGAATCTGATCAACGACGTTCCAATTATGAAGGTAAAAGAGGAAAAGATAATCAGACTTTGAATTAAATCACATCTGGACAGGCCTGTAGTTGAGGGCACTAATAATATATTACATATGTATTTGTGCAGAGCATGCCAGAAGTGAATTCCACATCATTAACAAAGTTCTCTATCGATCGCTCACAATCTGGCAGCTGTAACCAGCAAGGTGCAGAATCAAGTCTTCCTCGCTGCTGAATATGCATCATCATGGCCCATGCAAGTCCCTTCTCTGCCTACGGGGTCTGCCAGCCTTGCAGCTGCTGGGAGAGCAGAATGGGGGTTTGCACGAAGGCTCCCCAAGTCATTTCTCTCCCAGACGGGGAGCTTGCATTTTAAACACTACTGCACACAGAACTTGAAACTCCTTCCCAGAGTCAGTTCTCTTGGCTCACTACAGGAACTGAGAGAAATATGTCACCCCTGAAACAGCCACAGCCCGTCTTCAGGAAGTCACGGGCTGAATGAGGCACATGCCGTTGCCACCGGCTCTCACTGCTAATGGTGAGGGGCCAAGTCTGGACTTCCCAGCTAGTGGCCTAGTAGGGTCAAGGGGAGTGGGAATGTACCATGGCCCAGTTTGGTGAACCAGCTTTTTCCTTTTTTAAAGTACTCTCAAAATCCTTCATGCCACTTTTTAAAATAAAATGTACTATAGCAGTTCTTGATATAGTACTGGGTTTGATCTTTGCAACACACAATTGACAAGAGGCTGTGCATGGGTTCCAAACCTGGGCTCTGGGGCCACACTGTCTCCTTAAATTCCAGCTTCACTGGCTATCAGCTGTGTAACTGGGGACAAGCTTCTAACCTCCAAGCTTCATTTTTCTTATCTGTAAAATGGAAGAATAGCAGTATCAACCACGTAGGGTTCTTGGGAGAAACACATACATAAATCCACGCAAAGAATGTATATGAGGGACAGGCCTGGCACCGAGTAAGCTTCCACAGGAAACATTATTGGAATTCAGGAGAGCTAGGGTTACTCTCATCTGATGTCAGTGACGAGGGCAGCTGGACCCTCATTTCCCCCATGATCTCACGGCTAAGTGGCAGTAACAGGCATTGACATATGTAGATGAAACATTGTCCCCTCTCTCTCTGAAGTGTTGGGTGGTAAGCATTTGGTGCAGCAGATGCAAAAAACCTTTAACAGATCCTTTTGGAGAGCTGAGAGGAGTTGAGGTTTATTAGCAAACATACTGTTCAGTCCTTGTTAGATTCTCTAACCTAAAATCCACTTTTGATAATCAATATTATTACCAAAGACTTATTGAGTATCTGCTATGTACAAAGCTGGGATAAAGACTGAAACGAGAAATAGAAGTGTTACAACATGGTTCCTGTCCACCTGTCAACAGCTCGCGTATGAACAGATGTCCCTGACCATAGGTGCTAGATAGAGAGCACAGGGGTCCATCTGGGAGGGGGCAGCCCGCCTGGAGCCCATGAATCAGAAATGCTGTACTTACTCTAATAGAGCACTGGGCACCATAAGGCCAGAGCAGTGCTGAAGACACGGACTTTGATCTGTTATGGAAATGAGCATCCACAGGGCTTCCTAGGAGCCAGAAACTATCCTGGAAAAACAACAACAACAACAACAAAAAAAAACAAAAAAACCCCAAAAAACCTATTCAAAGTAATTTACTCCTTTCTGTATATAATACGTATTTGTCAGGTGGTCAAAAATGGCAAATATCACTGGTGTATCGTGGGATGCACAAGCAATGTATGACTCGGTTCCCTAAACTTGACAAACCTGTTGTCCGATTAGAGAGCTACATAGCTTATGGATTTAAACACTCCAAGTGTAATACAGAAAAATGCACCTAACGAATACCCATTTTAAAAAAGAGCCATGTTAGCTAAGAAATAATAGGAACACATACATCCCAAATCAATAGAAATTCTCCCCTATCTCAGACTTACTTTCTCAGAGAGGAGGGGGACAGGGAATAAAGGAAATCTTTTTCAGGCTGCAAGAGGTTCCTTCAGTGAACGCGGAACAGAACAAAAAGCCAGACAAGCGTAAGGATTCGCTCCGCTTCTCAATAGCCTCTTCTCTGCCCCATTTTCTACAGTGACGGGTCACTCCCTGTCACTTTAAGCGCAGCCTTCCACCATTAATTACCCCTCTAGGTTTTTATTTACTTTTCATCTTAAGAGAGAAAGGAGTCAGGAAATCAGGGATTTCTTGTTGGGCAGTCCTCGTTGTGTAGCGATGCAACAGACTTCCAACCCTGCACCACCTGCCAGAGAGACGGAAGAGAGGGGAGGAGGGTGGCAAGGAAAATAAAGGGGAGGAGAAAAGTGGTTAAAAACTTAATTTAATATACTACACTAAAGATGCTGAAAAATGCATTTAGTTCAGAACCTCCACCACTGAGTACTGTGAAGTAGCATTTAGCTCTAATAGGGTTTCTGCTTCATCAGCTACAATAATTATTTTCCTTAATTTGCCTTGGACATTCTGTATAATGATCTCCATGTTTGGGGGTAGGGGCTCTTTTTGTAAGCGAAAACAAAAAGCAAGTGTGTGATTTGCTTCACCTCCTATGTCTGGCTTGCCTTCCTTTTCATAGGCCTTAAAACGTGTCTTGGCCCTCTCTCTATCATCAGCGTGAATTTCTTGACGTTGGAACCATCCATCTCCACCCTTCCGTCCCTGTCCCCACCTGCAATCTAATTGGCAATTTGCCACCTCTACCCTTTTCTTTAAAACTAGATCAGCTTCCCTGCAACTTGCAAGAATATTCTGTCCCCTGCAAGAAACCCCAGAGAGGCTGATCTTGAAAATGTGCAAATGTATTATTTAAAAAATGATATTGAGATCAAACTGCGATGTGTGTTTATATCTTTTTGATCTCTATTTTTGTCCTTTATTAACTATCCCCTTACCCTGTTTCTCCAAGTGTTAGCTACAGATTTTCAATCACACCCACAGGCAAAGCCAACCCGCAGGGAAGCTCTCAGCAGTGCCCTTCCAGAACCAGCCCAGCAGACGAAAGGCAGATGGAAAATTCCAGGGGTTCCGATCTGAACATTTAAATGATCATCTAGCGTAACACAAATCTACGAGATATGTATTTTTAGTTTCCTATGCAGAGCAATAGAATTGAGACAATGCAAAGGACCCTGGTGAGTATGTTGCACAGAAAATGGTTTGCAGGAGCTACAGTGAGAAGAGGGTGAATTTGGAGAGATCCTGAGAGGGATTTAGGGGAGCAGAAATGCTATTTATAATCATTCCTTCTGCTGTCTGACACTGTATCATTGCAAATTGTACTCACCACCACTATTTTATTTTGTTTCGTATTTTAACTTTCACCTGGGTACAGGAGTGCTGGTAAGGCCACCTGGTTCTGCATCTATTTGATAGATCTTAACTGACTCAGGGTCAAAAGAACAGATCGGGGCGGGGGGGGGGGGGGGAAGGTCATGCCCTAGCTGGTTCCCGCCCCCCCCCAGGAGACTTCCATTTGCACTGCTTTGTATTCCAAAATATGCTTACTTATTACCTAGCAAATAAGACCACACTTGGGAATACATTCCTTACTTCAATATTTAGATACTATTCAAGGACAAAATTTCAAAAACATTTTCATGTAGCTGTCAATAATCTCAACGCTAGACAACAGATGATTACATATACCATAATATTTGATTTATGGTATTTAAAATTCTTCAAGGTGTACCTTCTGCATCCTAAAGTGAAAAAATAAGAGAGAATAAGATACACCGAAAGTCCTTTAGATGTCTGCAGGCTAGCCAGCAAGTCCAGTCCTGACTGACCGGTCTCTGCCACACTGACCAACAGATGACAAGTTAAAACAGCTTTTCCCAGAGCCAGGACTCCGGGCTGGGGGTAAGGGCAGCTTCACACATGCAGAATACCAGAAGGTGTTTAAAACAAAGAGGGTGTTAAATATGAAGTCCTGTTTCCATCATCGCAATAAGAATACTGGGGGTGAGCCTGGGGGTGGGTATTATGGAGGGTATGTACTGCGTGGCGCCCTGGGTGTGGTGCATGAACAATGAATTCTGGAACACTGAAAAGAAATTTAAAAAATAAATTAAAAAAAAAAAAAAGAGAGAAGAAGAAGAAGAAGAGGAATAATAATAATAATAATAATACTGGGGCTTCCAAAATAAAGCCAGATCCTACTAATGGGGAATAATGGGAGGAATTTGAATAGGGGCCAATTACAGAATATTTGAAGATGTACTCGTCAATAGTTTGTTTGCTCATAATTTAGAATGTGTGACTTATCCTCGCTACATACATGTCTTTATTTTTTTTTTATTATTTCACTGGTTGGGTCTTTGGCTCCTGTATTCTGAAAGAGACTCTTAAAAAAGAGGCAACTGAAATATGGAGGTCTCACTGAGTAAAAGGGATTTGCTTAAAGAGAGGGACTAGTCCCACTTCTTTATCTCTTCTCCTGTTTCAAATCCTTCTATGCACACATTTAGCTAATCCTTTAGACCTTTCAGATATACTTTTTTACTACTATAAAGTGCTTTGAATTATAACTACACTTATACTTGACTATGCATTTCAGAAATAACAAATTATGGGGCACGTGTTGATCATCTCCATGTGGCAAGTGCGGGGCATACTCTTTGCGTGTGTGAGCTCATTGCTAGTATCCTCGTGTTTTGGGATAATACCCACCTTCCCTCTTAACTTCCCCATGCTGATGGGCAAGAACACATGGTGTCATCCAGCTTTTCTATCTCAAAAAATGACATCATTCCCAACAACTGAGATGTTCTCCTTGGTACCTGTCTTTCTCTCATCCCCCACATCCAATCAACAACCCTATCAACTCTGCCTCTAAAATATATCCGAAGAGTGTCACTTCCCTCTGGCTGCTTGGGTACAATCCTGGTTCCATGCACCATCATTGCCCATCCGGATTCATAGGTAGTCTTCTTCCCAAAATGCGGGCTCCATTTCTGTCTCACTATAATGGAAAAATGTGATCTTTTAAAATATAAATCAAACTCAATGTCCTCACTATAAACCCTATAATGGCTTCCTATCACATTTGGAATAAAATGCAAGCCCCGTATCCTGGCCTTAATGATCTGGGCCAAGCTAATCTTTAGACTTAATCATTGTCTTCTTTGCTCTTTCTTTTCCAAGAACAGTGTTTGGTAAACCTTCCAAATCTTTCCTGCCTTAACATCGTGTCATGTGTTGTCTCCTCTTCCTGGAATGTTCGTTAGCGTTTTCCCTGGTAAATTTTATCATTCCGATCTCAGCTTTACATGTAAACTTAAAGGACGTTCCCCGAATTTAGAGTTGCCAGCTAGGAATTCAAAGCCTTTGTCACTGATATTTTCCTTTTTCACTTTCTAAATTCGCTTGTTTACATTCTGTCTCACCAGAAGAGCAGGGACCATGTTTATTTTACTCATCATCAGGACTGGCTACATAATTTCCAGAGCCAAGGGGAAAATGAAAATATGGACCTCTTGTTAAAAAATTATTAAGAATTTCAAGATGATAGTAAGAGGCCATTAAGCCAAGTGCAGGGCCCTTCTCGGCACAGGGCCTGTGTGGATGCATAGGTCCCAGGTCCATAAAGTCTGTTCAGCACTGGACTCTGACCACATAATAGCTGCCTGAATTACTTTTTTGGAATATTTTGAATAAATTATTTATTCATGCATTTGTGAATACATGAATAAATAAATTAATGAATGGAATTAAGGAAACTGAGCTGGATATAACAGACTTGTTCAACACAGAAGAAAATGCAGAATTGGAATGGAAACTCAGGCAGTCTGATGCCACATTTCCTATTAGCCACCATGCCACACTGCATCCCAAGGAAAATAAAATAATCTCTGGGAGAAAAAAAAAAAAATCCATCCTTAACCTTCAGTGAAATTTAGCATCATGTAGAAATGAAGAATGGCACCCAAAAGCTACAATTCAAAAGAAGTGGGTGCTAAGTATTCTAAGAAGGCTATACAACTAGAAACGTGAATAAGGTGAGTGGTTGGAAGCAGTAGTTGAGGTGAGCTTTGAAGGCTGATAGCAGTTTGGTACATGGGCTATGAGGAAAGACCCGCTAGAGGAAGCCCACAGAGTATCTGGACACCTGGTGAGAAGCCCAGTGTGGTTGAGGAAAGGCCTTGTGAAGGGAAGGAAGAAGGAATAAAAGAGACTTCTCTGATGGCTCCTTATTAAAGCGGACTCTTAACCTTAAGGGACTTTACTTTTTTTAAAGTAGGAAATGGAAGTCAGGACTGTGCCATTTACAAAACAGGGCTTGAGGAAGATGATTTCAGCTCCAGTGGACAGAGTGGGCATGGGGGAAAAAAACACAGACCACCTGCATGAGCCTGACTAGGGTACTGGCCACAGGGGTTCCAAGGAAGAAAAAGATAATGGGAGCCAAAGAGAAAATAAAACCCAAGTGATTAACTGGGGTGCATAAAGGACTGGGGATTCCAAGCAATGATTCCAAAGTCTGAAATCTCCAGCGTACCTACTATGTGCTGGCCGATTTGCATGCATTATTTCTAATCTTTGTAACAGATCTGGGAGAAGAACTTTCTTAATTATCTAGAAATATAAACAAAGGAAAGGCAAGGCTCAAAGAAGTGAATGAGCTTGCTGGAGGCCACACAGTAAGTGCAGGAGGTAGAATAGGAACTCACATACATGTGATTCCATTATATTCTGCCTTGGTAAATGGGATCATCGAGATTAGAAGCAAGGAAGTCAGGACTTGGAGCTGGTTGGAAAAGGCGGGTACTTTATTTATTGCCTTATAAAAGCTCATACTTGTTTCATATGTACACGTGATGATCCTTCTTAGTTTCTTTCTTTCTTTGTTTTTTTGGTCTAGAAATTATCTTTATTTTTACCTTGTGCTTTATAGTAAATAACCCAGGTCTAGTCACTTAATAAACATTCTATAAATTCTTTATGAGTACTATACAAAGTTGCAATACATGTTTGGAAGTGAAAAATACCTGAATGTCAACAGAACAAGATCTAATTTGATATCAGCAGGCCGGGTCCTAGGACCCAGAAGGGATCCCCCCAGGACCCACCAAGAGAGTCCTTGGCTTCCTGCAGGATGGAAATCAAATATGATCTGAGAGAAAGTAAGAGTAGAGTTTACTGAAGGCACAGAGAGAGCAGATACAGACAGAATATCTGGGATACTCGAAACAGAAAAGGAGCATGAGTCTCGATGTTTTTATTGAGGATGGTGGCCTGGCGTATGTGTCCTCTCAGGCATCTAGAACAAGTGCTCAGGTCCTCCATCAGTGACATATGCCCTGGAGCCAAGGTTCTTGAGGTCAAGGTGTTTGCAGTCAGTGGTCTTGGAGTACACTCATGATGGCCTTAACTGGTCACTGCTTAGATGTTATCTACTGTGCTGGAAGACTCCAAAGACATCATTCACTCTTTGACCTTTACACGAGGACATACGTGAAGGCAGGTGTAATGTGGGGGTGCAGAGCCTAGCAAGAATGGAAGCAGCCAAAAGAGCAATGGGGGGGAAAAAAACTCAACAGCTTTTTAATGTGGGGTCTCTTCAGTTTCCCTGTCTTAACTGACTTGCTAAATTAAAAACCAGTGTTGACTAAGAAATGGGGGAAATGTCATTTGAGTAGATTTATGATTAAAAAGAAGAATCCTTCTCCCAAACCTATTATTTAGTCCCCAGAGGGTGCAGGCAAATGATGAAGAAAGGCAAACAAACACCGCAACATTTACCTGCAGTTAACACTCTTCTCGGCTGAACATTACACTCTACTACCTGCCATGAACACACCATGATCTCTGGAATGGGTTTTTAATAATATTGCTCATTAGACCAGCGCATCAATACATTTCCTCCCCCATCTCTCATCAGAGGCAGTTCCAATTTATTCAGAAGTTACTTGCTTTGGAGTAAGCCATCATCCCATCAGAATGTGAAGTGTGTCTCCCCTTGGGGATCATATGACCATTCTGTTTAATTTAATTTAGGAAAAAAGCTGAATCAAATCTTGTTTTACTCTCCTGGGGGAAAACATGCTTCACAAATGAAGAATTCCCAGGCAAAGAAACTCTAGTCCTACATCCTGTCAAAAAGTTCATTTACATACATTCTCCTTCATTCCATTGACATGTGAAACTGAGTTTATATTTATCCTCCACCTAAACACTCCTCATTAAATATCAATAGCACAGACCGGGAGGTGAGAGCCATTTCCTGTTCTTCCTCCTAATGAGGCCACCTTGGAAACTGAGAAGGAAAAAAATCAGGCACAATGAGTCAAGTGATTAGCATACCTATTCAATGCTTGGGATAAGGTCAATGAATCAATGGAAATGTTTTGAGTACCTTGTCTGTATTGGGCTATCTGCTAGGGCTGGAGAGTGAGAGAAGGGACAGAGAGGGATAGTCCAGCATTGAAGGTCATCACTGCCCATTTAAGAGGGTGACATAGCCATTAGAAAAGGTAATTATTGAAAACAAGAGAAACAAAATTTTCTATGCAAAGAAATAACATTGTAATTATTTGTATACTCTGACTACAAAGCCGATTCCACAGTGTGTCATTTTGGATGGAAGAAACAGGGCAGAAGAAGTGAAGATTTGTGCAGCACCTGTGGAAGGCAATTGAGCAGTACCTGTCATAAATACAAATGCATTTACTCTTAGGCTTGGAAATTCCTTCACAAGATATTTATCCTACAGATATACAGGCAAACACTCAAGAACTATGTGTGAACAAGAAAATTCCAGGCATTGTTTTTTTATGTTTGAAAAGACCAGAAACAACCTGTGTGACCATCAATTGGGGAAGGCTTAAATATATTATGGCACATAATCTGATGGATTTTTGCAGCTATTAAAAATAATGGGGCAGCTCTTTATATATGGATCTGAAAGGATCTTTAATGCATATTGGTTAGTAAATTAAAAGAGCAAAGTACACAACGAAACGATAGTTTGATATATAGTGTTTCCTCACAAAATGTATCACAGGCAGCATATATAAATATAGGAATAATAAACTATATATAACATATATATGATGTACATACCTAGCATTTTTCTCTCTGTCTATCTCACATATACACACACTTCACCTAAATGCTTAAAACACTTAATGTAATACATTTGGCAACCGTGTTTGCCTCTGGGGAGTGTAATAAGGACCAGTAGTCAGGAGTGGAAGAGAAACTTAATTTTAACTGTATATGGTTTTACATATTTGCAAGTCTGTCTTGAGTGCCTATATATTACCTATTTTAAAATCGGGTTCTATAGTAAATTAGTGATAGAACACAGAATCTGATGAAGCTGATTAGTTGAGTATACCATTCTCTGTAGTTGGGGCTCCTTGAAGTGCATATGAATCCCAAGGTGAGGTGCTGGGAACTCAGGAGGGTGCTCTCAGGATTGAAGTCATAGTGGTTGAATGTGAAAGTGATTGCATTTGCCCCATCTCCAGAAAAAGTGTGAGCTTCAGTTGCTACTAAGTGCACTTTCAGACTGGCAGTCGTGACCCCAAAGTGAACTCTAGAGGACCTGGAGGAGGAGAGAAGAAAGGACATTCACATTAGACTGTACAATCTTCCATGCTGAGAACCTTCTCTTTTCCCTTGTTACTTACTCATATCCTGTAGAGATTTGCAGTAAGGACCCAAACCAAGCAGTTCACCTAGCCCTGAAACACTTGGGTCTCTTAAGTTAGAAGAAACCTCTCTCGGAGAAGATGGAGATTTTAATGGTCCTAAATTACTCTTACTCTTTCTCTTTTCCCTTTTAAAACTTGGACATTATCATTTCCTGAATGGCAATACCACTGGGGAATAAAGCTTTGTAGAGTCAAGTGGTACCTTTGGAAGAAATGTATCTGTACAAAAGGCACCAGGCAATGAAGGAGATGATCTTATTTTGCTTCCTGAATAGGGAAAACATTCATTAATGATGAACACCTCAAAGAAAAGAAAGGGGACCTGGGTTCTCTTAAAGACCTGTACATATGGGAATGATCCATGAGTCTTTTAGGAGTCACATGGAACAATGGTGATAGGTGTTGAGAGGGCAAAATTGTCCTTTGTGATTAGCCAAAACCACCCAAAGGGTAAAGAGCTAGCTTGCTTGCTTTCTTTCTTTCTTTCTAAGATTTTATTTATTTGAGAAAGATAGCACGCAGGAGCAAGTAAGAGAGCATGAGAGAGAGAGAGAGAGAGACAGAGGGAGAGCATGAGCAGAGGCAGGGTGGGGGGAGAAGCAAACTCCTGGATGAATGGGGAGCCCTGGGGCGCGGGGGGCGGGGAGATGCTCAATCTCAGGACCCTGGGATCATAACCGGAGCCAAAGGCAGACAATAAACCAACTGAGCCACCCAGGCCCCCAATGTAGAGAGCTTTGTTAAGTGTTACTATTTGCCGGTCAGCACAGAGGTCAGATGACGTTTGAAATCGTCATTTGTTTCCGCCTTCAAACACAGTCCTGCATAATTTTTCCAGCTCCTCCAGCCCCATCTGTACCCTTTTGCCTTTGGATCCCCCATTCCCAACCCGTTCTCCTTTGATTTCTCTCAGTATGGTCTGCTTATACAGCTCAGGTATTCCTGATCTAAAACTTCTTCCTTCCTGTTTATTTCATCATTGCTTCTTAATTCTGATTGGTTGATATCTTCTCTTAGTATCCTTAATGATCTTCCTTGTTGCTGAGGAATCATTTTCAGTATTCAACTAACTTGATAATTTGTCACCTAAATGTTCTTTAATGACATAGTTCACCAAGCCTCTCTTCTCCTTTCTCGCAGTGAAAGTTCTGGACAAAGGTTAGCTGGACCTCTTGCCACAGGGTCTGCCCTGAGTGGGGAAGAACCATCACACACACAAAAAATGATTCATAATAAAGCAAAATAAAGAGTTTAACTGTCCTCCAGTTTCACCAAAGACAGATCAGAAGGAAATGAACCAGGAGGAAAAAGAGGGCGGATTTAAGTGACAGCGACTGAGCAATAACTGTTGACAGGAGAAAGGTTATTATTAAGTATTAGGACAGGTTATCAAAAATGGTTATGAAAAGTGAAGAAATTTCCAGGCTGCAGGAATCCATCATCTTAAGCAAGCATAATATGTACTGATATTTCTTTAATAAAATATATACAGAGAGGAACATATTTGTTATACAGAACTTCAACCATAATATAGTATTTTTTCACTTCTCATATCCCAGTGACATGATCTTACCTTCCACCGGCATCAACGTGTTTCTAGATTCCATGCCTGGACTGCTTAGAAGTTGAAGACCTAGAATTACAAACAAAACTCTAGCCACAGAGTGAAGATTGTAGTGTGCTTTCTCTTCTTTTTTCTTTTAAAAAGATTTTTGAGCATATTTAAATATTGTTATCTTGCTACAGAAGGGGTTCTTTGATTGGATAAATGTTCGCTATTGTTATTGGTGTTGTTATTGAGGGGGGCAGATTTTCACTTCTCTTTTTTGATTTCAGTGCTAACACATGGTATCTGCAGAACGCTGTGCTAACCTTTGAGGGTGCCCCTGTGGCCAAAAGGTCTTTTAACATGTTCTGAACCTGTGTGTTTCTGAACTTTTTTTATTCCTATGCAAATAAAATGCAGCTACAAGAATGCACACGTCTACATCCACAGCTAATTACACTCCTAAGGACTCTTCATTGTCTTCCATTTACGCATAATTAAATCCCCTTGCTCTTTATCTGCTCCTGTAAGCTTTAACATAGAAATACAGAGAAGAGCTAAACAATGAATGCCACCCTACCCCCACCGCACACAACCCCCAAATCTGCTGGGTTTAAAGGAAAATCCCTCATTTGCTCTAGTTGTCTACGCCAAGCACTTTGCAGTGAAACACCCCTACAGTGTGTTCCAACGGGTTCTCATTTGGGGAAAGAGAATGTTACAGAGGGGCAATGGCACTTTCCATGCCTGTTCCTGAGCCATTTTAAAGAGAGTAAAACATGCAGGAAAATGTTCAATGGATTTTATAGCAAAGCATCATGGTGCTGTTATCAGCTTCCTTGCGGGAAATGGTAATGTGTATTCATATAAACACAATGGGGTTGAACATCACCTCATATCCATTCAGATGCCTCCCAGTACCGAGGCAACTCACACACAAATGCCTGTTTGCTCGCCCCATAGCTCTCAGCAACCAAGGCTCCCCAACCCTCACAGTCCCCGCTGCTGCCCAGCAGCTCAATGAGCAATTGAGCCTTTCTTTCGGAAGCACAGCTTCACTCTTACCACTGTCCTGAAATTTGTTCAGTTTTCATTCTTCTCTAGAATATGGGCAGAAGGTGATAGGAAAGGTGGCCTTCTTCAATTTTTTTCACCCCATAAACATGTAGGAACAACAGTTATTTTTCAATTCCCACCCCCCCCCAAATTTCCGAATAGCAAGGCGATCGGAACACAAAAACAAAACCAAAGCAAACTGTAAGATGACAACCCAGAAACAAGCACTATGGCATGAGTGCAACGGACAAGGAGAGAAAACAGAGATTCAGACGCCCAGTTAGAAGCCGCTGCCTTCGGCTGGGGTCATGATCTCAGGGTCCTGGGATCGAGTCCCGTATCGGTCTCTCTGCTCAGCAGGGAGCCTGCTTCCTCCTCTCTCTCTCTCTGCCTACTTGTGATCTCTCTCTGTCAAATAAATAAATAAAATCTTAAAAAAAAAAAAAAAGAATCCTCATTTGATAATGTAGTGGTTTAAACCTCCATCAGGAGTTAAAAAAAAAATACTCTTTAAGTGCTCGATATCTTAGCTTATTCGGATAATTGGGCTGAATATTCAGCTGTGGGTGTATGACCTTCATATAGCTATGGTGGGCTGATTTTCAGACCATGATTCCAATTACTGGTAGGCTAGTCCTGCTTATTTCAGGACCAAGTTAATCTGAACAACAAACAGTAATTGACTGTAGAGACAAATCTTGACACACTGACTTCCTGAACAAAATGTCATGGTCTGTAAAATGAGTATAGCTACATCTGACCTAATATCCACTAGGAATTTGGGAGAAAATCATATGAAGTCAATTAAATGCAGAATCTATCCTTCTAAACATATGTTAAGCCACACTGTAACAAGAATCTCGCAAATGGAAGGGATTTCAGATACTGATATTCCAATCCTCATAGCATTGAGGCTGATATCATGATTAATCAAAAGAGAAAACATATAGGAAGATGGTCTTGAGCCTGGAGTAAATACCCACATTTCTGTAACAGCTGGTTTCTGAATCATACCTCATGGATCTCTGACTGCCTTGGTCGATCACTATTTAATATGTGTTAAATTTTGGTCATCATATATACCTAAACTCATGAAAGCAGCTACTGACAGTGTCTGGTGTGTTAATTAATTAATCCATTAATCAATCATTTATTGAGTAATTACAATTTTCTCTAGCATTGACTATATAAAGATGAAAAAGTTGCTGCTTTCACCTTTAAGAAGCTCAGATGTCATTAAGGGAGAGAAGAATATACATAAATTGTTTGATTATGGCGGATGGCTGTTTTAATAGACTTGCATAAAAGGTACAGTGATAGCCTAAAGGAAGAGATGAACACTTCTCAGGGCAGAGGATAGAGAGAGAATTCAAGAAGGATCCATAACCAGATGAGAAATTAGATAGGTATTAGAGCAGAAGAGTTGAATATTTTAAGAGTATTTAAGAAGAGGAGGAGGGGTGCCTGGGTGGCTCAGTGGGTTAAGAGCTGCCTTCGGCTCAGGTCATGATCTCAGGGTCCAGGGATCGAGCTCCACATTGGGCTCTCTGCTCAGCAGGGAGCCTGCTTCCTCCTCTCTCTCTGCCTGCCTCTCTGCCTGCTTGTCATCTCTCTCTGTCAAAGAAATAAATAAAATCTTAAAAAAAAAAAAGAAAAAAGAAGAGGAGGAGAATTGCACATGCAGAGTTGCATGTGCAGAGAAAAAGAGTCAAGAAATATCTTAGCATGTTCAGATAAATAAAAATAATTTTTAAAAAGCAAACACAGGAAGGAAAAGGTAGGAAATAAAGTTATATAGATTGAGGATACTGAATAACATGGAAAAGTTTAGGTTGTACCTTTGACGAGAAGAAAGCGCTAAATGAATGTATTTGACTCCTTTTTTCCAAGAAGAGTTTCCTAGGGTATATCCCTGCCCAGGTCATTCCTAGGAAGATATGGAATTTTCAGAGACAAAGTTGTGGCCTCAACATCCCTATCTTATCATCTGCCTTATAAATGTGACATCAAGTTAATTTTTACATCAAAGAAAGTCATACAGGCAAACCACAACCAAAGCAACTGGAAAATTATACAAGAAGAAGAGAAGAACAATTTCCCCTCATGCTGATGTAATGAGACTGGTGCTATGGGGCAGTTTGTATGAATACAATTTCAGATGAGTACAAGCACCAGTTAACCCGTTGATGGCCTCTATCATTGGAACCCGGGACCTCTTTCTAATGTCCAGCTGAGGGACCAACTTTGCACATTATTTGTTTCTACTTATGTACTCAGAAATAGTCAGATTGTTAGTTGATTGTCAAACATAATTCCATTTCCCTAACATACAAGCCAATGATCCTTTTGGATTAAGACAAGAAGAAGAAAAATAACCTCTAAAATATCATATAAAATTTTAAGTGTTTTCTCCCCCCAAATGATGTGAAAATTGGAAACCAGGGAGGTAATGGATGCAAAAGCCTGTTTTAATTCTTAATATTTCAGCCCAAGTCACAGGAGGAAGAGATGAGGCACAGGCTAATTCAAGGTGGAGAGTATTTTAGAAGACTACTTCATAAAGTTAGGAGCCCAAGGGGTTCCACCTACTGCACAAAAGGAGAACTTAAGAAAACTTGCCAATCTTGACCTTGGCCTTGTAGATGGGAAAGTACCCCTTGAGAATTTATAATCATAAACCAGTTTTTTTATAGGTTAGTTATTAACCCCCCTTCAATGACTATAAGCAATTGTAATTCATCTATGGAATGATGTTACTTTTAACAAGGACTCGATAATTCCCACAGATAATATTCCAAGGAAAATGAGATGCTCATAATAGAAAAAAAAATTCTGCCCCTATCTTCTACCTATCTCAAAGCACTTTATCACTTAAAAATAGAAGAAACAAATAGTAGAATCAGACTCATCAAGACATCAAATATAATTATCAAACAAAATATAAACTAAATGAACTATGTTTAATATATTTAAAGAAGAGATGTTTAAAAATAAGAACAAGATATAAGAGATTATATATTATTGGGGCGCCTGGGTGGCTCAGTGGGTTGAGCCGCTGCCTTCGGCTCAGGTCATGATCTCAGGGTCCTGGGATCGAGCCCCGCATCGGGCTCTCTGCTCAGCAGGGAGCCTGCTTCTCTCTCTCTCTCTCTCTGCCTGCCTCTCTGCCTACTTGTGATCTCTCTCTCTCTCTCTCTCTGTCAAATAAATTAATAAATAAAATCTTTAAAAAAAGAGAGAGATTATATATTATTAACTAGATTTGGAGTAAATAGAACTTGGAGAAATTAAATAAATAAAATATTTGAAAATTAAAAACTCAATACGTGGGGAACCTGGATGGCTCACTAGTTAAGTGTTTGCCTTCAGCTCAGGTCATGATCCCAGGGTCCTGGGACTGGGCTCTGCACGGGGCTCCCTGCTCAGCTGGAAGCCTGCTTCTCCATCTCCTACTCCCCCTGCTTGTGTTCTCTCTCTTACTGTCTTTCTCTGTCAAATAAATAAATAAATTCTTTAAAAAAAAAAACATACCTCAATAGGTACATTAACAGAAGATTAGACACTACTGAAGGGACAATTAGAAACATGGAAATTAGACACTTTTTTTGGAAACCTGTAATACAGAGAGACATATAATAAATATGAGTCAAGAGTCATGTGGGGTAGAATAAAAAAAAAAATGAATGAAATCTCAAGAAGATACAGTAGAAGTAGAAAGATACTAACTTCAAAGATAGAGTTGCTGAAAAGAAAAAAGCACCATACATTTGTTGAAAGACAAAAGTCCTTAGGTCAAGGAATCCTAATGAATTCCAAGCAATATAAATGTTCAATATAATGTTCAACATCTTCACATTCAAACATCTTAAATAGCATTCACAAACACTAAGAAATCCAAAATACCCAGCCTTGTCACAGCTACAATATATATTTTGCATTTAATTTTTTCTTACAGTAGTCATAGATTCTTATAATTATTAATAAAGAGTACTTAAATTTTTAGAGTCCAGGAAGCCAGAAGTTAGAAAACAAAGATCAGAGTTCCAGAAGACCCTTACAAAATCTCAACAGTGGAAAATGGAACTATTTGAAAAGATTTCTTTCCATCCTTGAGAAGAGCACATTTTCTGTTGCCAATGGCCTGCTTGTTCTTTCCTTCCTACTTTGTTTTGCTGGCCAAAATGGAAATGACAATATGTTGTCCTAAGCAGTTTTACAAGATTGATCAGGCAAGACTAATATAGACTTTCATCCCTAATCATTCACCCTTACAGAAAACTGAAGCTAGAAAAAGCAAAACTTGATATACGTGGCCTTTTGGGTTCCAAGTGAACAAGGATTTGAGGATGGGGGGCAGAGGGATTTTTCATTTGTGGTACAGAGTAAATCATTCCTTAAAAGAAAAACCTAATATGGGTATCTCCACACAATGTTAATTTTCTTAAGGTAACTAGATATTTGCTACAGAGGAAAATTAACTAATACACACACACACACACACACACACACACTCACACACACATAAAATTGTGCAAGTTAGGAGGAATGGAGGAATAGAATAATTAGTTGGAATTGTTGATGGATGATTTTTTGTAAAATGATATATATATTGGTATTTCCTAGTTTAAAGTAAAGTAAATTCTATATTCTAATTATGTGGTTTCACTCAGCACCTTTCATTCTAAGGCATGCCTGGTTCTCAGCAGAAGTCAAGGCTTGCTGTGTTCACATGTATCTCTCTTCCTTTATATTATCCTTAAACTTTCCATCACTTGTCCCATCACATTCTTCTTGACTTTTCCAGCCCACGCTGATTTAATGTTCTAAATTTCTGTAGCACACATTATCTATTCTTTTTGTTGCCTACATTACACCTTATTTTTATGTCCTATTCATTTTGAGTACATGTCATATGTGAAATTTTTCACATTATTTGAGGCCAGAGACCTTGAATACTGGTTCAGATATTCTATAGAGCCTAGGAAGGGGCTGTCCCTTAGGAAGTACTCTGTGCATTCCTGTCTCAGATGGTGCTGCAATGATTTATTAAATAAGTTTTACTTTGTTTTCAGAATGAATGCATGATATAAACAGATCCAGTATTATGAATATTCACATTCCTTAAGCTGAAAGTTACTACTGCTAAATGATCATAGACCCAAATGTTTTTCTTAGGGGAATTGTGACTTTCTGTATAAAAAGTCATTAAAAATAAACAATCTCTGCCATCAACAAATGGGCGATTTAATTAAGCAATATCATTAGTAACATACATGTAGAACATAAGGGCAGTCTCCATTAGAGCCAATAGATAATCCAAAAGGAGTACTTTAAAATTAAAATGGGTTTAAAAAGTTTTTTTTTTCTAGTTTCATATTTGACAAATATGAACTAGTGTTACCCAATGTTGCCCATAATTAAAGTAAATGAGAGAGCAAAAGCAATTATTTGGTTCATCAAATGATTGATTACACCAGTTTGAAGTCACCAAGTACAGGATTAAATTTTCTCCAAAATTATCAGAGCTGTATAATGAAGGAGTAAGGAAGATAGGGATGGATGAACCAAATACTCTTTCAGTTTTAATAAACATGTATTAAAACACAAGGTACATCAATTCCTAGTTACCTATTTGGGAGAAATAGCTTAGCGTTTTTGAGTTTTTGTTTCCTCATCTCTCAAATGTTAATAATAATAATAATTTTGCAGAATTGTTTTGGAAATTAAATCACCTTTGAAAGTAAAGGTCTCATGACTACCGGTACATAGTAGACACTTAATATATTCATCACCACACAAATGAGCCATCTCTCTTGAAGCAGGTTATAAAGTAAATGTGGTCCCTTCCTTTTCCATTACATTTGTCAGTCGTGATGACCTCCCTTGCCACAACCTCTTCTGAGAAAGCTGATCTGCCCACAGATCTCTTTGAGGGAGGAGACCCAGACAACCATGTTTTGTACCACTCCCTGAAGATAGCTTTTTAGATGGGAAATGCCCTAGACCCAAAGGCAGCTAATCCTTGGGCTATTCGATGATGCATGAGTAGCCCGATATGAATGATCTCTTCAATGGTGAATGAGCTGGGCAACTGGATTCTTGCATTCAGAACGTAGAACAGAAAAACACAGGGGTAAAGTCAATCAGTTGTGAAATCTGCGTACAGCACGTGGTTCATTAGTTAGAGTAGGGAGTGAGAAACTGCGAAAGAACTTGTATTAAGAGTAAGTCAAAGACAAAGGAAGTAGAATCTATAACCAAAGAGATACAGAAAAAGAAAGAATAAAAACTAAGAGGTCAAGCTAAAGAAGCAAGAAACAGAAGGAAAAGTAAGAAGACAAGATATACAGAAAGAAGCAAAGATTGATAGAACAGACGAAGATCTACCAGAAATTCTTGCACTTTTGATTCCTAGAAATACTATGACTGGGATTCCTCCATCTGAGAGTCCCAGACTCAAACGCTTCTTTCTTTTGGAGTTCCAGGAGAGTAAATTATATTATATACACATCTTCCCCCCATCTTCTGCACCCTACTATTCCTTGAGTAAATGAGTTTTCTTGAACCTACACTTTCAGCGTAACTGAAATGTAACTACATGCCTTTGAAACATTTGAAGCAATAGAGGAAGATCTATGTAGCAAATAAATGATTTAAACCAACAAATGAGTGTCATCATTAGATTAATTTCCTCCCCTGGACCAGGTAGTGCATGCATGACCAACTTCCTGAGATTGCTTATGTTGTTCCTCCATATGGAAAATGTCTTTTTCACTCCTTTCCAAATATTCAAATCCTACCTATTTATAAACTGTCCAGTTGAAGCTTCCTATCTTCCTGCACATTCTACCTATACAAATATCTCTTAACTAAATTCCTAGACCACATTTTCATGCTTAATGCTACCATATGTTATCTCTTTGCCTAAATCCTGCATTGTTAGTTAATGCATTGTCATTTTACCTATTCTAGGTGTGCATCTAGTCCACCCTCCAAAAAAACACAAGTTTTTTGAATACAGGAAGTGGGGTTGATGCATTTTTATAATTTGCTTTACCTTTATCACACGATATCCCCAAAGTAGCAGTAAAAAAAAAAAAAAAAAAAAAAAAGATAGAATGAATAAACAAAAATCTAGTGAAAAAAAGAATGAATAAATTCAGTGTGGTCAAAGATTTATATAAAATTTCTCAGAGGATCCGTATAGGAAAGTTTTTTATTTTTTAATGAGAAAAGCAGTAGCATTTGTACATTAATTCCTTTGAGATTGAGTTCTTCAATTTATCCTACGGAGGTTGTTATAATTATGTTTATCACCATGTAAAAAAGCATTGTACAAAAAATCTATTTTAGGTGTTAGATCATAATAATTGCAGCCTATTAGACCGATGCAAGATTCTTTTCAATTTCCAATGCATCTGATTGTGTTAAAAAGGAGGTCACAAGGAACTGACATACTATAGAAGGTCAGTAGACAAGATGTGGCAGAAGAGGTCTTGGCACAAACTGACATATTCAGTTGGAATTGTTTGTTTTCTGTTCTTTTTTAATTTCAGGGGAAAAGAATCTTTCATCTCTTCTCTGCACTTGAACAGCAGGTGGGCAGACACTGAATTTTTTCAGGAGAGTGAGTGTGTGGGTAAGTCACTTGGAAGAAGTTCAAACATCATGTATATTACTGATGTTGACAAGTCTAACTGCAGGACACAGGGGAAACAATCCTAGCTGGGGTAGAGCTGGCATTTTCAGGGTATTTTTAAAAAAATATATAAATGCTCTGACACTGATCTAAAACCCTAGCTCCTGAGGGCTTTGGTGTGTAACTGTGATGTGTGAGGCCAGGCATATACAAAAGCTGGGATGGAAGATTTCGCTCGAATAAAATTGGAAGCAGCTTATACGTTCTGCCACTTCTCAAATCAACTGCGGCTTCTTGAGTTGGAAAACACCAAATTTGCTATTCATTGTTTTTTTTCCCTCCTTTTTGTTCCCATTGCTGCCTTTGCCTTTCCAGGGTCTATACAAAGTGAAACGTGTTTCAGGACCATAATGAGTAGTTTTGAAAAGCATTCAGTTGAGTTTAATGTTGTTCTAGTAAGTTTCTTGTAGCCTGGGGTCCGTGGTGACTGTGTGTGAGCCTGTGTGTGTATGTGTGAATCCAACTCACCAGCAGGTGCGGCATTCATCTGTTTCAAACAGAAATATCGGCCCAGTCCAAAAATAATTGTTAAGGTCATTCAGTATGAATATAGGAGTTAAAGTTCTAGCAAAAAGAGCAGTGAAGGTGTGAAGTTAACTAAATTGGTGTAAGAAAAAAAAATTTGTTGTAAGGACTTTGAGGGATACAGGAAAAACAGCGTGGACCGCAGTTCTGAAAAAAATGGGCTGTCGTGTGTGTGTGTGTGTGTGTGTGTGCGCGCGCGCGTGCGTGTGTGTGTGTGTGTGTGTTTAGTTTTTTTATCCACATTTATTTTAATATCTTAAGTTTCCTTAAAAATGGCTTTAACTCATAGAAAGGAATTTATATATTTTTATAATACTAATAGAAAGAGATAGAATGAATTATGAAGACGTGGACATATTCAAATTGTCTTTCCAAGCAAAAAGACATAAGTTTTTCACTCTGGAAAGTTTTTTTGTTTGTTTGTTTGTTTTGTTTTGTTTTTTGTTGTTTTGTTTTTTTTAAAGATTTTATTTATTTATTTGACAGACAGAGATCCCAGGTAGGCAGAGAGGCAACCAGAGAGAGGGGAAGGGAAGCAGGTTCCCTGCTGAGCAGAGAGCCTGACGTGGGGCTCGATCCCAGGACCCTGGGATCATGACCTGAGCTGAAGGCTGAGGCTTTAACCTACTGAGCCACCCAGGTGCCCCACTCTGGAAGGTTTTGATGGCCATGATCAAATTTCTCAATAATTCTAACTGAAATTGGAGCCTGATGGCCTCTGCAAGTTTGAAAGAAAGTTACTGGCTACGGTAGAATGGCAGATATTCTCATGGTGAGTCAGACCCATGGGCTCAAGAGACAACCTTCACTTTCTTTCTTGGCTGTCAAAGCTTTTTTCCTCCCTCCCTTCCTCCTTCCCTTCCTTCCCAAATTATGACAATAATTTGTCATAATAGAAAGTCTGTTTTATCTTTTTTCATTTCAGAACTTCTCTTTCACATTTATTGTACTGTGCTTATTTATACTTCAGATTAACTTTGCTTGTTTTATTGAAAAGAAGAGCCCCAGCATATCTGAATAAGATTCCAAAACTCTGACTTTAACTCTGTGGATAGTGCTACTTAGTTCTTTCCTGCTGTAGAGATATATGTTGTCTGGAAATGAAGAGTTCCGTGTGAAAAACCAGGGGAGATTATGGTACAAGAGAAAACAAAACATGGAGAAAGTGAAAATATGTACATGTTAGCACTGGTTGCTGAGTTAAAGTCACTGTTCGGGAAAATGAATATATATTGTGTTCAACGGTTAACTCTTTAGATATCTTACTGTCATGAATGGGTTGATAAGCTACATGTGATATGATGGTATAGAGATGAAATAATTATGGGGAAAGAAAGGTGTGCTTGTACCTTCTCTCTCCCCCATAAAACTACATATCTCTAGGGAATTGACTTTTCCTACCACTCAGTTTCTCAGACATTCTCCTCCTTCTTATCCTCTCCTCTCTCCTGGATCCCTCATAACCTGAAGCCCTCATTCCAGTCTGCTATAGTTCATTCTTGCACGTGAATAGATCATTAAATGAATTAAATGAATTCAACCTCAGTTGTGGCCCCTAATAGGCCAGAATCACTCAAGTGGAACTCGGGGAACAGAGCCCAGAAGCCCCGATGCTGTAGTTGTTCTAAAATGGGGAGGTTGAAAGGGGCCTGATGTTCCTTTCAATCTCAATTTAATTTGAGGGCAGATTACCTTTGGGACTGTGAACTCCCCTCAACCCTCCCAATGAGACACAGATATGCATAATTTACTTCCTGAACTGGAAGTTGTGAAGCGAATGGAAGAGTTTGGATCTCAGTTCTTCCCCTCCTTAAGAACATATCCTCAGGCAGATGTGGGTACTTCATTTATTCATTCAACAAGCCATTTGAGTATAGAGTACTGCTCTTGTTTTGAAACATGTTAGAGGCGAGCAGTGCTGATAAGGCCCATGTTTTCATGGAGCTTGTATTTAATAGAGGAGCATAGTTCAACAAATATACCTTCATACACAAGAGAAAGTCAGGAAATGTGAGTGCTACAAAAAATTAAAAGAGTGATGTGCTAGGTTAGGGGATCTCAAATATTAATGTGCACATAAATCAATCAGGTTCTTGTTACAATGCAGATGCTGATGTAATAGTCTTGGATGGGGCTCAAGACTCTGCCTTTCTAACAAGCTTCTAGGTGATGCCAGGGCTGCAGGCCCATGCCTCATGCTTTGAATAGCAGGTCAGTAACTATTTATTAGCGACAATTTTAGATTGTGCAGTAATGGCGGGCTTTTCTGATGAGGCTGTGGACAAGTGGAGAAATCATTCATTGAACATCTGTTGGAAAGACATTCTAGACAGAGGATGGGGTTATTTCAAAGACCGTAAAGGAGAAGAGAAATTGGTAAGTCAAAGGAATGGAAAGAAAGCCTTTATGCCTTAAATACAGTGAGCTGAGGGGAGTGAGAGAGAGCCAGTCATGCCATGAAATCCAGGATAAAAAATGAGATTTTATTCTCACCATTAAGTGATGTCGTTGTAGAGTTTAAGCAGAGATCTACTTTACATTCCCTGAGACTATTCTAGATAAAGGGTGGAGAAAGGAGCATGAAGTAGAGACAAAGAGGCCAATTGAAGTCTGCTGGAGGTGTCCAGATGAGAAATGATATTGGATAAGATTAAGATAATAGTAATGCGGATAGATGAAAGAGGTAGAATAAGAAAATGTTTTGTTTTTGTTTCTACTTGTTGATTGATTGGTTTTAAGAGGTAAGGGAAAGAAAGGAAGTAAAAATTTCCCTCAGTTTCTTAGCTAGAGTTGGTGAGTAGATGGCAGTCCCCCATGGAGATTCTTGGAAACAGAATTTGGAGAGTGAGTCAAAAGTTCCACTTAACCCATGTTAAAAAAAAGGTATGTCCAGGAGGCATAGTAAGTCCTGAGTAAAGGTGAAAAATAGAGATATACATTTGGAAATTATCAGCACTTAAATGGTACTGGTTGCAAATACTTAGGGAAAAAGTATAAACAACAAAAAGAGACCTCAGGCCTTAAGCTTTATACCCTCTACCATTTAATGTTTACAACCAGAGCAAGGAAAGCTATCCAAGCACACTGAAATGATTGGCCACTGAGTTAAAAAGAAAACTATGAGTGTGCCATGTAGAAACCAAGAAAAAAGCTAGGTTTCAAAATGGTAAGCTGAATAATTCTATGGAAGCACAGGACTTGGAAATGTGAAGTTGGATTGTGATGATCCTGCACATATATGTACATGTACTAGGAAGGATTGACATGAGGATTAGAGATGAGTATAAAAGGATGAGAAATAGAAAGTCAGAGAACTACTAAGGGTCCTGTATTATAGTGGAGGCAGCATTTCTAACCAGGTATTTCTCTGATCTCAGAAGGTCTATCTATTCTTTCCACTCTGCCTCTCTGCTTCGGGATCCCATCACCCAGCCTTTGACACCAGGTGGAAGAGCGTATGCACCCAGCTAAGGCACTGGGTGCATTTAGACAGTTTCCCCATGGCTATGTCAAAACGTAGCCTTAAAAATAGGAAGGTAGGGGAAAAGGAAGGAAGGGAGAGAAAGGATAATGAATAGAATCCTGGGTCTAAGTTGTACATGATGTCTTAATTCTACAAGCTCAGTGAATTAAGCCCTCTAAGTGCCTTTAAATCCATCCCTCTCCAAGTGAAATCCAGGTGCTCATCTCCTCTGTCAATTTTGCAGCAATCTCATTTATGTCTGATGGACCCGGCTTACCTGAAGAATAATCCTAAATCACCCCCTTTCCTTTCATTGTATATTTCATCATATAGGCTCAAAAACCTTGAAAAAGTACTCCCTGTATTTTGGAGAAAATAAAAATGTATTTGTCTGGAGCTCAGTTATCTTTGGATACTATCCTGTTTGTCTTCTTATCACCAACATGCACGCAACTTAAGACTAGGGAAGACATTCTCTATAATTCCCCTCACTTCCTTGCATTTTCTTATATCAGGAATTAGGTTTTTTCCTTAATAGTTTCTTTCCCAGAAATCTCTCCCTATTCCTACCTAGTTATTCAAATTCCATCTTATTAAAATCTCCACTTGAATGCCCCTTTTGCAGGAAGCCTTACCTGGTCAAACCAAGTCAAACTATTGTTTTACTTCCTGGAATTGACATAACACATGATACCTCTGTCATTTAGCATGCTAACTAGTCTATTTTTCTGTTAATTCCATTGAAATATGTACTCAATAAGCTCTTTTTTGATTCCCAATTAATACTCACTGCCATGTTAGGGCCAGACAGGTTGGGAAGACTCACAAGCATCCTCTGAAATACTATAGAATTTCTGCCACTGGTATGATTTAGAGAGCAAGCAAAAACAGCATATTCATTTTAAATATATAAGGACTGATGTGCTAAATGACATATCACCAACTGTCCTAATGTACGAGAGAGAGAGAGAACAGGCACAGGTCAGCGAGGGAAGGTAGAATCAGAGACCTTTCTCCCCCTGGTTTCCTGGGGCTTCCCTTGGTGTCTGGCATTGTTTGCCTGCTGATTAGTGAGGTGTCTCTGGGTACATTAATGTGGAAGGTTGGATGTGTTTGACAATAAGTCAATGATTCTTTTTGACACGACTTTAATAGTACTGAAGAAGTGATTGTAAGATGATGCCTTTTAATGGGATATAGATATAAGCGACCTGCTTTTTATGACAAAGGTCAATGGTATTGATGGGTAGTGCAGAGAAGATAATTTCCTTGGCATGGTAGGAGACAACTTGCATGATTCATGATTCATGAAGGTATCTCTCTCTCTCTCTATCCTCTTTTTTTTTTTAGATTTCTCCCACAAGGAGGAAACATGAGCACCCCTGCCAATTCCTTCCAGCTGCCACTTTATTTGAAATAAGGAAAAGGTAATATCCCACAATGAAATGAGTCACTGCTCAACAATTGATGGTAACCTCTAGCTGGCCGAGGCCTTCAGAATTTGACAATCATATATGGAATGAGTTTTCTTTTATTGTGAAGGAAGTGGATATGTGCCATTCCAATGGGACATACAAGCGGTCAAGGAGCAAAGGCTGAGTGGCAGAGACGGGAGGAGGGCATATGGCACAGAGAAGGGTGAGAGCACATCCATATGTGTCTACATGTTAGTTGTAGGTCGAGCAATAAAGTACAAGAATCAGCTTTGCTGAATTACACTTCGTTGAAAGGTCACAGGCAAGCAGAATGAAGGGCTGCACCAAGGGCTGCTTCGGGAAACGGAGCAAGCTGGCCTTGGGCTGAATTGGAACCTCTGGTTAATTGTGGGTCAGGCAGAGAACATTGTGGATCCTTCTAGACAGTGCCTATAGCAGGGCAAAGAAAGTCTCAGTAGAGATTCCTCAGCCACAAATTTATATTCCTCCACCTTATTGAACCTTAGTTTTCCATGGTGGGGGGAAGAGACAGGAAATAGGGAAGAGTGTGAAGAAGACAGAACAAAGACAGAGAGGGGAAGGGCAAGGTGAGAGGGAAAGAGAGGAGGGGTGGCAAAAGGGAAGGAATGAGATAAAAGGCAGAGAGAACAGAATGCACACGGTGAGTATTCTGGAAACTAAATAGTCCTGCTGTCTTGCCTTGCCTATCAGAGTATGCCTATCAGAGTAGGATTCTCTCCTAAGCCCCATTAAAGTCGTTTCACTAGTGACATTTTCCAGAAAAGATGCGTGTCCCACTCTGCCTCCCACACTTGCCCCTCTCTCCATCCATCAGTACACTGCAGGGTGGCTTATTTTGGAAATATGTAGCTAGTTAATCTTACCCACAATGCTTCCCACTCCCAAACGTAAGTCTCCCCATTCATCTGTCCTCTCTTGGATTTTTATTCCAAATTAAGCTGTATTTTCTCAGCTGATTCATGCTCCTTTCTACCATCTCAGTGCATGCTTGCTTTTCCAAACTTTTCTCCATGGGCTATGGATGTCTTATCCCATAGTAAACAGGCCAGGGGCATGACTAAAATTGGTGGTTGTGGTCATTGTGAAGAGCAATGTTGTGTAGGAAGGTAAGATGTTATGAGCCTTAACACTCAGGGTTTGTCTCTCCTGCCCACCCGCCCAGCCTCTAAGTTCATTATTAGAACGTGGGGAAGGATAGAGCTTTACCACTGCTCAAATGACATCAGTGTCACTAATTCAACTCACTCATTCTTTAGATCCTTAACATTTTCATCTCAGTGAATAACTGCATTTATTTCAGCTACCCATTCCCCAAGACCAGAATGTAGACTTTGTGAATAAAACCAAAACCAAACCAAACTAATTAACCTTGTATGCACTTCTGAAATATGGAATTCTATTCCATCCCAGTTTATTGTTTTTCAGCCCTCCTCCTTGGTTATTATCACGGATATGTCTAAATTCCAATCTCGTTTATACTCTGGCGTTCACCTGGTTAGATTTTTGCTATCTATCACCCCTGTCCTATCTCCTCGTTCTTTATCATTCAGTCTGGCCTCTATTGTCCAACATAGAAACACTGCTGTCCACCCAAGGCTTCTCCTTCTCCTCTAGCTCATTTCTAAATAGTGCTAAAAAAATCACTCAGTATCATATGAATATAAATTCATATCCAGCCACAATTAAAACCTTTGTGCTGCTAGGTAAGGGTGTTATTTCCAGCATTGTTTCAAAATACCTCTTCTGGCACATCCAGTCCCCTCCACTCCATCCTTGGCTCCATAGGCTCTATCACAGGAAAATAGAAGATATTCATTAGGAAAACCGTCTACTTCGAATGCATATCTACAAGATAGCCTTCTATTATTTCATCTCTTCTATTCAAAAGAGTCTCCCTCCCCCATCTAGAGCTAATTCCTCACTATATATACTGGACCCTATACTCTCAACCTTCTTTTAGTCTAAAATGCCTTCTCTTAAATTGCTTTCTACTTGACCCCTGACCTCAAGTACTTCTCACTGGCATTTAAGCATGATTAAAAACAAAATGTTCCTGCAGACCCTTCCCTCTATCTACCATACTATAACTTTCATCTGTATAACCCTACTTTTAAAAAGATTTGTCAGATTTCTTCATTTCCAAGTCCCTCTTCAACCCATTCTCTTTTGAACTCTAGTCCTATAATTTTCTGAACTAATCTTTGCCAAGGACTAGCAGCACTGACGTTAAATCCACCATCTACTCTCTGATCATGTTCTTCACTAACCTCTCTGCAGGTATCGACTTTGACAACCATTGTGCTCTAGAAAATCTCTATGCTCTTGGCTTTCCACAAAATCATGCTTCCTACATCTTCCATCACCCTCTGGATGCTTCTGCTCCGGCTTCTTTGCACTTCTCTTCCTCCACATAACCTGTACATGCTAATACTTCTTAGAATGCCAGCATTTTCTAACTTCACCTTCTTCCATATATCTCAATTTGGAAATCACTCCAGAGCCTCCACATACTAGATTGTAAACCCTCTGAGGTACCTTCCAAAGTACCTCAAGCTTATTTCCTATTTACATTTGTTACAATGCTGGTAGTGCTCATTTACAGGGTGGCATTCTCATGGTACTGTGAACTTTTCAGGAGCAAGGATTGACTTACTTTTGCTCTTCTAACTTCAATGCTGAATCCCATGCCTGGCAAACCTTAGTCACATTACAAATATATGCTGAATAATTGAGACTTCTTATTTTGGCTGTAACTGAAGAGATTAGTTTTCTGAAAATTTCGACTATCTAGCATAATATTAGAATAATTGAAAATAATAAAATAAAATACTAATACTTGTAGATTAGTGGATTCAATAGGATTGGTAAGTCTCAGGCAGTGTAATGTAGGCTCTAAACTATGAAATTTGGTTCTTATCTCATCACCGTGCTTGCTGTGTGAATGAATAAATAACTCAGATCCCCTGTGTTTCTTCTTCTTCTTCTTTTTTTCCCATTTCAATATTTAACTAATTAAACTACTTGACTCAATTTTTCTTAAAAAAAGGACTTGGGGAAAGGGCTTTGTGATAAAATTACATGTGCAGTCCTTTTAGATTTTTACAGTAATTGTAGATTTCTGACAACTCAAAACAGAGACTGTATCTACATGTATGTATCTATATCTATCCATAACAAGGTGTAAGTCAATTGACATTTTGGTTGATGAAATGGTAGAAAGTACTAATAATGATGAGGTGAAAATAGCACTCATGAAGTTCTATTGCAGAGCAGAGAAATGAGCGAACTCATCATTTTTTGTCTTTTTATATAAATGAAAAACTTAAATCTTATCGACCTAGTTTTTACATCACTCAAAAATGATAATGACGAATATGTGCTTGAGCTCTCACCATTATATTTCTACTAAAATATCTTACCTTTCATTTTAGGAAACTAGTTATTCAACAAACATTTTTTAAAAAGATTTTATTTGTTTGAGAGGGAGAGAGAGAGAAAAAGAGAGAGTGAGAGAGATAGCATGAGTGGGGAACAGAGGGAGAAACAGGCTCCCCACTGAGCCAGGAGCCTCACACTGGGCCTGATCTGGGATCATGACCAGAGCCGAAGGCAGACACTTAACCATCTGAGCTACTCAGGTGCCCCTCAATGAACATTTTAATCTGCTAAGAAATTTTAAGCCCATGTTGAGAGAACTTCCCTTTTCTTTAAGAATAGAAGTGTAAACAACAATAAATATTTGTAATTATTTTTCTCCTCATGCTAAGAATAGATACCATTTTAATAGTTAAATGATGTGATTGAGCGTGAAACATGTCTAACACCATAGCAATTTTCCAAATATAAATCTTGGGTAATGGAATTGTTTTCTCCTACAGAAGAGAATGTCGATTCATGTGCTCATGAATACTTTCACGTTTTTTTGCAAGGTGCCACAAATTCATAGAATCATAGGCTCTTAAGGCTGGAAAAGTCCTTGTGATTGGAGAGCCCGAATACGTCATTTTACACATGAGAAAACTGAAAACTGATTTCCCTGTTTCCACAAAGGGAACTAAAAAGGGCTTTTTAGTTTCTTCTGCCACAGAAAAGTTTATTCCATACACCAGAGCCGGCACCTTCCCCCTTTTCTAATACCCTCTTTTCCATCTATCCCTCCCCACCCCACCCCTCTCTTCCATACGGATGTTGAGCTCCCGGTCAACAAAGTGCAAGGACCCTGGCATGACATCTGTCTGTTCTGTGACTTAAAACACACTCATCCTTCTGTTTGAATTCTCCCTCTTTACTTACACATATTCTACTTTAAGATTCACCTAAAGGGTTGCCTCCTTCAGGAAGATCTCCTGATCTGCAAGTCTGAGACAAGCGTTTTCTCATTGTTTTCAATACCTTCTTATTTCTACCACAGTATGTATAAGATTGAATGGTAATCATGGACTTACTTTTCTGCTTGCCAGGTTACCAGCACCCAGGATAGTCCTGGCTCATAGTTGGAGAACAAGGAATAGTCCCTGCGTGAGTGAACAAATTCATGAATAGAAGCCAAGATCTCTCACATGCTGAAACGGAAGTACAAACAGAAACAGGGCAAGAAATGAAAAAAAAAAAAATTAGATTCTACTGCTAATTTCTCCAGACAGCCCTGGAAGTTTATTCATTGTAAAATTTTATTTCAATTAACTACACACATAAACACATGGCTGTGTATGCACATATATACATGAGAGGGCTTGAAAGGGAAGAAACACATTCGACTAAAATTCTACCTAGGTGACTAATCCTCGATCCCTGCGGAATGATTCTTACTGGGCTTCTTAGGGCAAAAACAATAAAAGAGGGCCTTGATAGACCACATACCCTTCTGAGGATGCTGCAGATAAGCTGACCAAACACCAAAAACCACCATCAAAGCTTGTGCACTGTGGATGGGCTGCCTCTCTGGGCCGCCTTTTCTGATGGAGGTTCAGCCTTGTCTGGTTCTTTGAAAAGCACTTACTGTTCTTTGCTGGCGATCAAACCAAAACCTCTATCAATTTCTTCTAGAAAAAAGCTACATGATCCAGCTGACAAAATGATGTATTTTATGAATAATAAATTTCTCAAGGGCTTCAGTCCACGTTATTTACTAGACAACCATAATTTGTAATGTTTACTTAAACACTGGCTCTCAACAAAACACTTAGAAGCACTTAGCATCTTGTCCCTGAGCAGTGTGCATCTGAAATCTGGACTTCTTAATTGTATTGTGTGGAAAGAATTTTGGAATGCTGCTACCCCATTCACCGCCAAGACCGCCAACATCAGCCATCTCTACAGTCAGAACCACACTGTGATGTTTGAAAAAACACACCCATAGAAGGAGGAACTTGGGAGCAAAGCAAAGTCTGCCAGAAACCACCTGCTTGGTCAGAATCCTCACCATGACTCCACGAGAGAACACGACCAATTTTATATATGAGCAAGAAAGTCCCAGCTGGAATACTTTCTTTAACCCTGAGAGTTGTATTTTTTTTTATCATCTGATGCACTTTACTGGTTGCTTTAGTATTTAAAATGAATTAAGTGCTATTAAACCCCATTTTTAGGTAGTTTCATCAGTACAGCCTAAGGGGATATAAAGCAAGGAGCTTTCTCTGGCAGAAATCCAGATACTAATGCCTCCTCATTGCATTTAAGTCAGTAGTTAGGTCAAGTAGACAAACATATTTTAGAATATGTTTAAATAAGCACTCCATTTAGGGTTGCTTTTCAACTCACACATTTTCTCTTCCTTATTCTCTTTCCTGGCTAATACAAAAGGTGACACAGTCACAAGCATGGTGGCTTTGTGCCTGGACAAACTGGATTTTTCAGTTTGGCTCAGAATATCTGCATCCCATAGCAATGGGGCAGTGATCCCGATGAGGACATTGGGAGAGGCAGTAGAATGTTGCATAGGACTAAAAGGATGATAAGGACAGCAAACCGTCACTGTGTAGACAGGCATCAAAGAGGCGTGTGTCCCTGGGCACTTGACTACATCTCATTTCCAGAAGTAAGAAAACCGGCCACCCATTGTGCACATAAATTTAAGTTGTGTTTGGTCTATGAAGAAAATGAGTCTCGAATCTCATTTACAGCTACCATAGTTTTGGCAGAGAATGATATCACTAAAGCAACTTTACAAGGACAGTGGCATTTTAATTGTAAGCATCTAACTATAAATGAAATTGGGATATATATTTTTGCAGAGACTGGAGAGACTCAAAAATGGCAGGAAGTGAAGGCTGTAAGGAGAGATTTTTGTTGCTAAAATTACACGTGCAAAGTGGCACTTCTGGACCAAAATGAGAGATTAGGCGATCGTACATTATGATGTAAAGTAAGCAAGGTGGCAAGTGGATGGAATAAAAACAAGGAGCTCTTGGAGCAAGCCGAGTATGCCCAGAACGATTAATCATAATCATGTGGTAGAAAATAGGATAAAAAATAATGAAAATGAGCATTTGATGTGATTCTTTTTAAAGATTTTATTTATTTATTTGACAGAGAGAGAGAGTACAAGTAGACAGAGTGGCAGGCAGAACGAGAAGGCAAAGCAGACTCCCCACTGAGCAGGGAACCTGATGTGGGGCTCGATCCCAGGACCCTGGGGTTATGACCTGAGCTGAAGGCAGCTGGACTGAGCCACCCAGGTGACCCTGATGTGATTTTTTATAAAATGGTGATGAGTTCTATGAGCTGAAGGGCAATTTTGAATAGTTTTTTAGTAGGTTTCCATGCACCTAGCACCATGTTGGGCAAGGAATGAGTCCTGAATACATGACTGTTGAGTAGAAACAATATGTGTCCATATGGATGGTTGGGATGGACACTGTGCAGCAGTCGGTAGCATACGGGAAGCAATAGGGGTGGGTATCCTAAGATAGAAACTTTTTAGGCCCACACTGTGTCTCACACAAATGCTTGAATGACGCTGACATACTCTGCACTATCAAGGGGAAATTGTTATAAGGATGTTGCCCACCAACAGGTCTTGGTCAGCATCTGACAGATTGTCTTTTGAACATGTCCTAACCATTGAGCCTTTTACCATGAAAATGGCTTGAGGACCAAATACAGAATGAAATTCAGAAGTAGTTGATTTCATTTAGAAACAGATGTGTTTGGATGATCTTCTTTTGCTGGGTTACAGAAGTATTTGGTATGCCAATTTCGAATCTGGAATTTTTCCCCTTTCTCTTTGCTAAAACTATGCAAAATAATCATGTGACCCTGCACATACTAACAATATTTGGTCTTATATTACATATGATTCTCTGTCTTTATAATGTGCTCTGTATACTTCTTCTTATTTATCAGATCTTTCCATAAATTTTTCAGTTTTATTATTCATTTATTTATTTATATTTATTATATATATAGATATATATATAATTTATTATTCACTATTTCAAGTCCTAAACTCCCTCCACTCCTACTTCCTTACTTTTGCTTCTCTCTACCACATGGGTATGAAATTTTCCTTTCTATCCACTCTCTGTGGCCTGCATCTTCTGGAACCATAGTGGTGGTGGTCCTGTTTTAAGTTTTCTCCTATTCTGTGTGCTACCTGCATCTTCTTCCTTGGTGGCTTGGGGAATAGTAAATGGTATGTGTATACTTACTTGACCATAAAATAAGCATTCACTATTTTTTCTTCCACATCTTCATGTGTTTTTTTGGAAACAAGATATTTCCATAAAATTATAAAACATATCAGTATTCATGACACAGAAGGAAAGTTGAAAAATATTTATAATGGGTTCTCAGTGGCTTAGCAAGTTAGCTTATGTGTGACTTGAATTGTACATCATTATAAAATTCCACAAGATCTTTGGAACCAAGGAGCTACAAGTAGAAAATAATTTTATGTCATTCAACATAATCCATTTATGAAATTAAATTAGTTCTTCAAAACTATACAGATAACACTTGAGCATTAAGAACAAGGGGGAACAGGTGGACCTAGTTTGAAGACCTATTCTGGAAAGGTAGGTCAACAGACTTGACCTTCACATAGCCACAGCAGGCTAAGGTGTATTTGAGATTCTTTCAGTGGGATACATGGGCATTCAGCAGTTTAATTCTTCTAGAGAAGCAGAAACTTCAATGTGCACAGAATTCATTTCCCCCCATTACGGTAATATTCAATTGGACTAAATTATCCTGTAACAGCATTTGATCGTGCAGCTACTGGATCTGGCTTCATTTACTTTAAGGTTAGTAAAGTCACAGCTTAAATTGCTTAAGAGTTGGCAGCATCAAAGTTCTCTCTTTTCTTTATTAACTTCTTTACTTGTAAAGAGTTGAAAACTGGCACAGGAAGTAGGAGGTCAGTCTGGAAGAAATATTACAGGTCATCACCTCTACTTTGGAAAGGTCAATGAGACAAGGATGTAAAAAGAAAAAAAAATGAGTTGTTCAAGACTTTTCTTGTTTTAAGCCAGTTAATCCTCAAAGGAAAACCTAAATCATATTAAAAAGTATGAAAATGGTACGAATAGTAAAATGAAAAACATCCACTTAGGTAATTATTTTACTAAGTGTAATAGAAAATCAGGAATGGCATTTGTGTTTGTGCTTTAGAAAAATATTATCATAAGCCTCATTTTCATTCAAAGCAAATTGAGATGAGTGTTCCAAAGGACATGAAGGGAATTATTCTCCTCTTGTTGGGACTCTGACTTTCTAGAGTCAGACATAAAACTATGAAGGTTCAAGAGATAGGAGAATCATGAAACTCAGTTAAATGAGAAAATCCAGGGATAATGAGGAACCTAAAAATGAAGGGAGTGGATGTCACACAGGAAGGGCCTTGGGGGAATTCTGAGACCAGAGCAGCGAGGCTGTGGTGAGAATGTTCTCAGATAATAAATGTCAGACCTGAAAGCAGGCTGGAAATGCAGGCAGGGATGATCATGCGAGGAGCCCACGCCAGCTTTAGAAGCCAGGATAGGAAGCAGATCTGGAAGGCAACTCAGAGGGCAGGAAAGTTTATTCTTTTCACTGGTAACCGGATTTAGAATCCAGTAAGGTGATTTTAGTTATTCGCGTTGGAGTCAGAATGAGGCACTGGGTATAAATGGCCAGAAAAGCAAAAGTGACTCAAGTGTGTGTGTTTGTGAAAACACTCAGAAAAGGGTACGAGGGTGGGAGGGGGACGTTGAATACTGTCCTTCGGGACCCGAATCTGGCTAGAAATCCACACAGTTCGATTTTCTACCCTCTCTCCTGTGCAATCATGGGAATGTTATATTTTATGCAGCGTTTTTAGATGTTTAAAAATTAGCAAGCAGTCCCATTATCACCAGTCATAAACCGCATCCGCAATTCAACCACTCAATATAGCCGGCACATAAAATAGACACACACCTTCATAATAGACGTAGTCCCTTCTCCAGGCAAAGGTGATGAGCAATCGTGGATCATGATGAATACAGACAAGGAGACACTGAAAAGATTTTGTTCAAGAGCCCCAGGCCAAAAGCCTGCTTGTGGAAAGTTGTCCAGGACTTTTATTTCCCCTGCATAGAACAGTGAGGATGGTAATTTTGAAGGCGCCATCAGAAAGACCCCTTACTGAGCCATATCGCACTGGTCTATTTTAGGACAATAAAGGGTTGAACTCCCTTTCCTGGGATTTAAAAGTTGGGTTTCACTGAGTGCAGCTATTTCAAACCTGCAGCTGGCAGGCCGTGGAATTGATACAGTATAATAACACTGTGCTTCAGAACTGGGAGTTACTTGGGATGGAAATGGCACCATCGTACTCTTCAATGAGCAGCTTAAAGAAGATTTTAGTAATACTGAGCTGCAATTGCTCAGTGACAAAGGTACTCCCTAGTTGTACTTTTGACAGGGTTTAAACTCATGGGGGTACAGTTCATAGAACATAATGCTTCCTTCTGAGTTTAGAAAGATATAATAACATGCACAATTACAATCTATTATTAGGAAAGGCTGAATGACAGGTGATGTCCAAAGACAGCTAGAAATGCTATCGAGCCCAAAGCAACAATCAAGAAGCCCCTCTTAAACAAACTGTATAATTGTGTGTTTCTTTATATTTAGTGTATTACATTCACTTATAACTTTATATATGGCCTTTGGGGCATGGAGATTAGAGAAGATTTCAAGGAAGAAATAATGGTTGCTTTGCTTTGGTTTGACTACCCTTAAGTGGAAAACTTCTGAAATTAAATCTACTAGTTAAATAGAAAGACATTTATTTAAGAAAAAAATATTGCTCTTAAAAATTTTAAATGCCCTAGGGCTCATGCTTGGGATCCTTTATCTCCTCTCCATAGGTAATCTCATCTACTCCCACGGCCTCAAATTCATCTATATGATAATGACTCCCAAGCTCCAGCGCTAGCCTTGACCTCTTCCCCATCTCCAGGAGAACATCTCTTAGGGATTTCTAATATGCATCTCAAATGTGCCGTGTTCAAAACAGAACTCTTCAATACCTTCCCATCCCTCACCCTCTGTCTCCTCTTTTCTTACTTTAAGACAGTTTTGTCTCATCTCTGCTAGCTGACTCCTCCACCAACCAACCAACCAACCAATCCACCAACTAACCAAATCTATTGCTCAATCCAAAACCAAAGCAAAACAAAACAAACAAAAGACATCCTCGATTCTTCTCTTTCCTTCTTTTTTGACATAAAATTCACCAGCAGGAGCTGCTTGACTCTGCTGTGAATTCACCAACAAGATCTGTCCCCTCCTCTTTATTCCTTTTGCTGCCAAAGTCATCTACTGAAACACTTTCATCTGTCCGCTGAGTGTTTCAGAGTCTCCCTTTTCATTGTCCTGCTCCCTTCTAGTCCATTCTCTCCCATGGTAGCCCAAGCCGTTTGTTAATACTGTAAATAAGACGATGCCTTCCTTGCTTAAGACCTTAATTTCTCGATGCTCTTAGAATGAAATGTACATTTCTGATTCCTGCCTATGAAGATCCACATATTCTGGCTGTAGTCTACCTTGGGTCCGATTTAATTGCCCTTTCTTCAAGGTCCACATACTCAAGCTGTAGTACATTCTTTCTGCTCTTGGCACATGCCAGTATTGTTCCCTTAAAGGCTCACTGTGCTTGAGGTTTTATCTACTGGGAATGCTTTATCCTCTAAATTTATGTGGTTGGTTCCTTCTTAAATTTTAGGACTGCTTCCTTTTAATTCTCTGCATTTATCAGAAAATCATAATTTCTAGTTGAACAGGATAGTCACCTTTAGAGTTCACTATTGTATGCCCAGTACATAGAAAAAGTCTGTCACACGGTTGTCCTCAGTAAATATTTGGCAAACAAATGCCCTTCAGAGTTCTTATGCTGATTCTGTAACTACAGGTGTTACTTTGTTTGAGGCAATTAGCTTCTTCAAGAGTCAACCTCCTAATTTGTAAATTGATAAATTGGGATTCCAACCTGGTCATTTAGGTTTAATGTTATAAGAATTCGGAGTGTATAGTAATTCCATAACCTGTCTCTAATGAAAATAACCAGATTGGGAGGGAGGGGAATGAAAATAAACCAAAGATATAAATGTGCCAATATTTTTTCCTGTCTTGTGGTTTAATTGACAGTTAGATTACTCTGCTAGTAGTCTATTGGTAATGCTTTGGTAGTGGTTTTATAGTCCAAATCCCTAATTTTTTAAAAAGTTTATGTTTAATTAAGAAATACAGATCAGTTGACATTTTCTGTAGCAACTGAACTTTATCTTAAAAGGACTATGTATATCTATTTAAAAGTATTAAAATAATACTATTGTATTTGATAATATGCAGGAAGAGTAGGCAGGGGCAGGTCTTTGCTCCAATTCTCCCTCTGCTCCTCCGTAGTGGCATGACTTTGGGGGAAATTTTAACCTCTTTGAAGTGCGGTTTCCTGTTATTATAAATGATAGGGTAATACTCAAGTCACAGGATTATTATGAAGACAAAGTTCCTGGGCAGCTCTTCACATAAAATAGAAACTCAGTTACAATCAATTCTCTTTCCTCTTTTTTCTTCTTGTTCATTGCACACACCTCTATTCAAATATCAAAGCATTTTATTTTTTCCTGACATCGATGACCTCTTATTCTAATGGCGTTTCTGCAACCAGGCTGGAAGAGAACTATCACAATGAGATCAGTTGTGGATTAAACCTTTATGGCACTTTGCTAAAACTTCCCGGGAATCTTCTGGAACCAGAGCCTCCCCTGCAAGCCCCTGCCCTACCACAACATATGTCCTAGCAAGACAATTTGAAACTAGCTTAAAAGCTAAGGGAGGGAACGACTCCCATGCTTATATTTAGTTTCTATCAGGACAAGAGAATAGATAAAAATTACACATAACCACAGAACTCCTTATCTGTAAGAAACCTTATTGTCTTTTGCCCAATGAGGAAGAGAATTTTCTCAAAATTGATTGCTTCCCTTGTCTTATAATTTCTGCTCTTAAGGCTCTCGACTCTTCAATCTAATCTATGTATTGCGTTTGCATAAATTTGTTCCCCTGCCAATCCCCCAGTCCTAGAATTCATTTGCCAACTCCTTAGAGTCCCATTTAAAATGACTTTAAAGTTTAAAATTTTTCAGTTCTATTAGACAATCATCTTTTATAAGAAGAAAACAGAATATCAAACATAAAATAAATAATAGAAATAAAATGGACAAAAATAAATAACTCCCATTTCCCACATATCCCAACAACAACTTGTGAAGTTAGAGGGCAGAACTTGTTCATGACAAATTGGTGACTTGAGTTAAGTTCCACCAAGTCCTACTTAATGTTTTTAATGGCAATGCCATGGACCAGCTTCTATTTGTGAAGGACAACATATAATTCCTGCGTGTGCAAAAAAGTGTAATCCTGGTGTGTTTATAGTCCTTTTTCAACATTATCTCAGACTTAATCATGCTGCTCTTGGTGATGGAAGACTGCAGTTGATAGTCACTCTACTGAGTGAGAATGGCAACTGTAAAATGAGAAAATCAAAATAAACCTATCATGATCTAAAGGATATAACTGTCATTCAATTAAGAATAACCACTTATTTTATTAGGAAATATTAATAACAGCAATACGTAATGTATTTGGTTCAACAGATAATTATTTATGGAGCACAATATGAGTAGTACAGCGCCTAATCTTAATAAGTGCTTAGTAATTATTAGTTACTATTATTTCTCTGTATCCCGTATAATGTATAATCAGTTTTTTTGAAATTTTTCCTCATTCAGTCCTCTCAACAATTCAGAGCACTGGTAGTAATAGTAGTAGTAGTAGTAGTAACGTTTTTATTATTACCATTTCTAATTTACAAATAAGAAGATAGTGAAAGCCATAAATATCATCTCTGCCTCTCTGAAGCAATAAGAGTTTGGTGAACAGTTATAGATCACCTATTTGCATCATGTGCTCGCTTCAATGTTTCCCTCTATAACTTTAAACAGAGGTCAGTCACATCATCCCCACATGAATCCTTCAGGTTCAGAGACAGAACAACCTGTTCTTTGTTTTATTCACTGTAATCTTCAGAGGAGTCTTACAGACTAAGCCCAAATTTGTCTCCCAATAATTTCTACCTAATAGTCTTCTGTTAAACTCTCTCTGGAGCTTTAGAAAATAATTGTAATCTCTCTCCTATCTGGGTAAGATGATGGAAAACTGCCATCATTTGTCTTCTCCTCTTCTGCACCTTAAGCATCTAATTATTTCAACAACTTCTCAAACAACTTGCACTTTGCTATCTGGGTTGCTTTTCTCTCTGTTGCACTCCCATTTATCAATGCCTGTTCTTGAAAGTGGCAGTCAGAATATCATAAAATACTTGAGTCATTGGCTAGATGTTGCAGAACATAGTAAGACTATTAATTCCTTTGATCTCCACCCTGTAAAATTCCCACGTGACTTTCCAGTTTCAGCCCAAATGTTGCCACTTTGATACAAATATCTTCACTCAGCTGAGGAGTAAACATCATTTTTATATTCATTTGTATAACAAGTATGTTATCTACCATACAGAGATCTGGTCCAGCTATTAGACACAGTGTGAAAAAAACAAAACAAACTTATTTTCTGCCTTCTTTGATCATACAGAAGCCCAACATTAAACAAGCATATACAAATTCGTGCGTAATTACAAATTTTATGAAGGTGAAGAGGAGGTTATTAGGATAATAAATAGTACTTGAGTGGTGGCACTTTGTGTAAGCCCTGGAAAATATCTAGAGTATATCTAAGGCATGCATAGAAATATTTGTATGTGGATTTTGGAGGAGCAGGGTATGTGGCAGGCAATGGAGGGATTAGGTGGGTAAAGTGAATATTTTGGAGAAAGGAAATACCAGTTTCAAAATCCTTGTGAGTGCTCAGCAGTTTTGAAGAAAGAAGTGGAATCCAGGATCCTTGGTGGTGTGAGGAAGACAGAGAATGACATGTAAGAAAGCAAGAGAAAGGGCATCTGATGACATGACATATTTTACCTTGCATACATATATCTCCTGTAGACATGTATTTTCTTTTGAAGTTAGTGAACATACCTCTTTGGAGCCCTCACAATATCTGACAAAATGCCTCATACATCTGGGGGCCAATACAGATGTGTTGACTTAAAATGAATAGATACCTCTTACTATCCATCATAGCTATTTATTATGTATAGTTTTGATAAGCAATCTTTGTTTAGTTAACATACTGATAAGACTATATTCAATAGTCTTCTGTTCAGAAGTGACCAAGTATAAAACTCTATATCCCCATAAAATGATATGTCTTCAGATTGACAATGATTTATTTATAAGTACTTTTTGAATATGATTATTTGACCATCTTCCCTCCAGCCCCAATTTCTGTAGGTTATGTATTAAAGAAATCTCCACAAATTTTTCACTTGTATTGCTGACTTCCTCAACTGGGACACCTGGGTGGCTCAGTTGGTTGAACCGCTGCCTTCGGCTCAGGTCATGATCCTAAGGTCCTGGGATCGAGTCCCACATCGGGCTCCTTGCTCAGCGGGGAGCCTGCTTCTCTCTCTGCCTCTGCCTGCCTCTCTGCCTGCTTGTGTGTACTCTCTCTCTCTCTCTATCTCTGGAAAATAAATAAAATCTTTAAAAAAAAAAAAAAGAATATCTTTTAAAAATCTATAGCTAACATCATATTTAAGACTCAAAGCTTTCCTACTAAGATCACTCTAAGGCAAGGATGGTCTCCTCTTACCACTCCTTCTCATCACTGTGCTAGAAGTTATAGCTAATGAAATAGGACAGGAGAGGAGATAAAAAGTATACAAATTGGGAAAGAAAAAAATAAAATTTTCCTTGTTTACAGATGATGTGATCATCTATATAAAAATCTGAAAGAACTGACAAAAAAAAATCTGAAACTAATGAACAAGTATAGTGAGGTTGCAGAATACAAGGTTAATATATAACGGTCAATCACTTTCTTGTATGGTAGGAATGAACAAGTGGGATGTGAAATTAAAAATACAATACCATTTATATCAGCACCCCAAAGAAGAAATACTTTGGGATAAATCTAGCAAAATATGTACAAAATCTTTTTGAGGAAAACCACAAAAACCCAATGAGCAAAATCAAAGAACTACATAAATGGAGAACTATTCCATGTTTGTGCATAGGAAGACTTCATATTGTCAGTTCTTCCCAACTTGATTTATGGATTCAATAAAATTCCCAATCAAAATTATAGCAAGTTATCCTGTGGATATATAGAAAAACTGGTGCTAAGTTTTATATAGTGAAGCAAAAGACCCAGAAAAATCAACACAATATATTTTTTTTAAAGATTATTTATTTATTTATTTGACAGACAGAGAGGCAGGCAGAGAGAGTGAGAGGAGGAAGCAGGCTCCCTGTAGAGCAGAGAGCCCGATGTGGGGCTTGATCCCAGCACCCTGGGATCATGACCTGAGCCGAAGGCAAAGGCTTAACCTACTGAGCCACCCAGGTGCCCCAAATCAACACAATATTGAAGGAGAAGAATGAAGTTTGAGGACTAACACTACCCAACTTAAAGACTTGGGTCTTAAAGACATGGATCTGCAAAAATCAATGCCAAGAGACTAAGAAGACATGCATAGACTAGGAAAAAATATTGGCAAAAGACATATATGATAAAAGATTACTATCCAAAATATACTGAGAACTCCTAAAACTCAACAAGAAGAAAACAACCTGATTTTTAAAAAATGGACCAAAGATCTTAACAGACATTTCACCAAAGAATATATTCAGATGGCAAGTAGGTATATAAAAAGATGCTCCACGTTATATACCATCAAGGAAATGCCGATGAAAACAACAAGGAGGTAGCACTACATACTTATTTGAATGGTCACAATCAAGAACACTGACACCACCAAACACTTGTGAGAATGTGGAACTATTTGAGCTCTCATTCATTGCTGGTGGAAATGCAAAATGATACAGTCGCTTTGGAAGACAGTTTGGCAATTTCTTACAAATTCAGCAATAATTCAGTAATCTCAGTCCTTGATATTTATTTGAAGGAGTTGAAAACCTTTGTCCACAAAAAAGTCTGCACAGGGATGGTTATAGAAACTTTATTCATAATTGCCAAAACTTGGAAGATAACCAAGAAGTCTTTTGTAAATAAACTGTGGTACATTGAGGCAATGGAATATTATAAGGTGCTGAAAGAAAATGAACTATAAGCCATGAAAAAACATGAAGGAGCTTAAATTCATATTAATAAGTTGAAGACTCCGATCAAAGGCTACATACTATATGATTCCAATTATTTGACATTCTGGAAAAGGCAAAACTGTGGAGACAGTACAAAGATCAGTGGTTGCCAGAAGCTAATTGGGTGGGAGGACGGATAAATAGGCAGAGAACAAATTATTTTTAATTAAAAATCCTTAGTTTAGTAAAAAATACCCTTTATGATAACCACAATAATGGGTACACATCATTATACATTTGTCCAGACCCCTAGAATGTACATAGTACTTAGAGTGAATCATAATGTGAACTATGGAATTTGGGTGATTATCTTGTGCCAAAGAAGACTCATCATTTGTAACAAATGTATCACTATCAGAGGGAGTTTTGATAATGGAGAGACTATGCATGTGTGGGTACAGAGGGTATATGGAAAATCTCTGCATTTTTTCCCTCAATTTTGCTGTGATCTAGAACTGCTCTAAAAAAAGTAAAGTCTAAAAAAATTTTTTTAGACCACTAGGGTGAGTGTTGTTTTTTTTTTGTCAGTAGTTATTACAAATTTTGTACCTATGAAATAAAGACTAAAATATTGAATTTATAAGTCCAATGGAGTTAGTAACTAATTTTCTGATATATAACTTATCAAAATCATTAAAAGAACATACCTCCTTACCTTTTCCACATAGAACACCCCTACAGACAAACATTGAACAAAGTTCGACATTGTACTAGCTCCCCTTCTCAAAGAACTCTTATATTGTTGAGAATGTAAGATTCTCTATGCATGCTATCAAACAAGAAGCTAAAATGGTATTTAAAAAAAAAGTAGTAAGAAAAAGAAGTAGTAAGATAAATACTGCTGACAACTACTATTAAAGGAGTCAGAGGAGGAAAATGCTTCATAAATGATGAAATATTAAATTGGGGGGTATCTTTCATGGAAGAAGAATGTTTAAAGACAATTATATTGCAGAACATGAAGATTACCTTTAGGTCCAACCACAGTTTCTGGGTCAGATGTGTCCAACATGATTCCTAGATCACGAACTGTGGCTGTTGAAACTAAAGACACTGTTCTCAGCCTTCATAAGACTTAACTTTTCCAACTAGAAAAACATACTTTTCAAAATGACCATGAGAACAAACACTAAAAAACACTTAGAGGTGCTGATGACAAGTATCATGGTTCAAAAGCAGTGATTGTTATATGCAATAGGCCTTTAGAAATCAGCAGGTAGGGGTGCCTGGGTGGCTCAGTGGGTTAAATCCTCTGCCTTTGGCTTGGGTCATGGTCCCAGGGTCCTGGGATTGAGCCCCACATCGGGCTCTCTGCTCCGAGGGGAGCCTGTTTCCTCCTCTCTCTCTCTCTCTTTCTCTCTCCTCTTCTCTCCTCTCTCTCTGCCTGCCTCTCTGCCTGCTTGTGATCTCTGTCAAATAAATAAATAAAATCTTAAAAAAAAAATAGGTATTAGAAATCAGCAGGTAGATTGGTCTCCTCTATGGTATGATTTAAGAACCACAGTCTACAACATGTGTTCCTAAAAATAGAGACTCATCCATTGGATACAGAGAATATTTAGGTCATCAAGAGAGCCCCATAATCTCAATGTATGATGAATATGATGTGTTCTACAAATTCAGAACAAGTATATACTTTGATTTTTTACCCTTTTTACTTAATCAAACTACCCTTTCCAATCCCTTTAAGAATAAATATTTTTTACCAATCACTTCCCTTCTGGAATGTCTTAAGGACATGAGAATTTATCCAACCCAAGTGTTTCAGCTCTCTTCCAAACAACCAATGGGAAATAGGTTAGTTCTTTTTTTTTTTTTTCTTTTTTTCTTTTGGCCTCAAGGCATCTCTCTGTAAAACTGGACTTCCTAATGCAGGGAAATCCTTCTTGATGTTCACAGGATGCTCTTATAGTACAGGTCTTCCCATTCTGCATAAGTGCTTTGTATTGACTCCCTTCTGCCCTCCCTCCTTGCCTCCCATCATTCCATCCATCCACCCTTCCTTCCTTCCTTCCTCTCTTCCTCCCTTCCTGTCACATCAGCCATTGAGTCCCCCTAGAGAAACAGGACTAAGAGTCTTAGTCTCTTGTACTGGGGCTGGGCCACTGACTTAGAGTCTCTTTCCTTCCATTAACTTTATTTTGGGGAATACTCTGACTTTCTGTGGCACTGTGTAAAGGAAATGAGCAGCCTGTTCTTCATTTCCAGACCACTGGCTCCTTATCCAACTTAATCAATTCAACCCCTTCCTTTCTACCAATAGAAAGCCAGATTTGGTAAGCTTCTCAACAGAACAGAATCTGTAACTCACTAATATTCTCTTAGATTAGTGACTCCTGTCTTAAAGTGATGACACCGAGAAGGGACATTCCAGGGATTCTTCTCCGACCAGTAAGTCCGCTTGGGGTTCCCTGTAATCTTTACTCCTACTTATAAAAGGGAGTAAAACGATTTTACTTTTGTCTCAAGGAACCCTCTTAATTTCAGCTTTAAGAGACAATCAAAGCAAAAATATTACTAAAGGAATAATAGGCTTATTGTCTAAGAAAATAATTGGACTGACAACTTTGAGAAGTTTAGAAGAAGGGATGAGAAGCCACAACTAAAAGAATCACAGGAAAATTCTGAAGAAAAATTTCCCTCTTTGGAATGATGCTGAAGACCCACTCCAGACTGGGAGATACAGGCTTATTCTCTAATATATTTTATTATTACTATTATTATTACCTAAAGTAAGATTTAAAATATTATTTACATGGGAGCAAAATAATCCTATATGAAAATAACTTGCTAACTTAGACTCAGTAACAACTTCCTTATTCCTCAATATTGATTTTGAAACACAGAAGCATAGTAAGTTTAGGTATAAGAGCAAACATGGATTTTGATAATGGACAGAATGGGGTCTTACTAGCCACTAGCACAAAGCATTACTCAACTGATCCTTCTGATTCTTCATCTATAAAATGGGAAATTACTACCTTTTTAAAAAAAAAATCGAAGTCTAATTGGCATACAATGTTACATTAGTTTCAGGTATACAACATAGTGGTTCCACACTCTACATTATCCAATGCTTGCCACAGTAAATGTAGTCACTGTTACTATACAATGTTATTACAATATTACTGGCTATATTCCCTATGTGGTATTTAATTCATCTCCATGACTTATTTATTTTGTAACTGGAAGTTTGGGCCTCTTAATCTCCTTTACCTACCTATCTCCTTTACCTATTTCACCTCCCTTCCCCCATTTCTCTTCCTCTCTGGCAACCACCACTTTGTTCTCCATATTTATAAGTCTGTTTCTGGTCGGTCTTTCTTTCTTTCTTTCTTTCTTTCTTTCTTTTGTTTTTTAGATTCCACATAAAAGTGCCATCATACAGTAATTGTCTTTCCCTGTCTGACTTATTCCATTTAGCTTAATACCCTCTAGGTCCATCCATGTCTTCACAAATGACAAGATTTCATTCTTTTTTTAATGGATGAGTAATAGTCCTATGTGTATTGCAGCACGATTTACAATAGACAAAATATGGAAGCCACCTCAGTGTCCACTAACTACATTTTAAAATTGTTATGTGAGTGAAATAAGATGATGGACAATGACAATATGTATATACAGTGTGTTTCTACTTCTTGGCTCTGTGATTTCATTGATTTACTTAACCTCTGGGCCTAAACTACCTCAGGGATTATTAGGAACGTTAAGTACCTTATACCTGTAAAGTTCTTTGAGGAATGCCTGGTGCGTTTACATGCTGACCCTGATGCTGATAATGATGGCGGTAGTGATGGTTGTTGTGGTAACGACGCAGCGACCGCCTTGCTTAGAACACCCATCAACCGATTGTAATCATTAGTTTATAGTCTCAGTGAATGACTTTTTAACTGAAAGACCCCCCATCTTTGGGCATTTATTGTTCATCAACTAATAAATCATTTGACACCTATCTTTACAATGCATTAGATTATGTACAAGGACAAGCAAAGCACATACATTGAACTAGAAGGAGCATCAGGCTTAATATAAAGAGACTTAATTCTAGCCCACACTCTGACAATTTCTATGAGAATTTAGGATGGATTATTACCTTAGATTTGATCAAGTTCATTACTTCTGCTTTCAAAACTCAACTCATTGAGGGACTATTACAGTTCTTCTTGTCTCTTACCCTTGAACTATCCCATGACCTTAAAGCTTCTACTTGTGCTGCCAATTCTGTTCTTTCTCTCTGCAGCATCCTTTTCAAATTTGACATGACTCACTGACCACATCATGATTGTCTTGGAAGAACTTTCTCCACCAGGCTGTCTCATAGACCACTGACCAGTTAGATTTGTTGGCCTTCGGACTAGCACTCAGCGCAGTCCAAAGAGCTGACAAGAGTAGAGGGGTCAGAAAATACAGAATAAAATTTAGAGCATTCTCTGTTCTGCCGGGTTGATGTGAGCAAACATTTTCCCTAGAAGGCAACAGGTATAGGAGGCAATATGACTGATACATTTCAAACAGTTGAATGCTTGTGCCTGGGCCAGCATTTGTCACCAAAAAAAAAAAAAAAAAAAAATTAAGATGAATAAGACCCTTTTCTCCCTCTTGAGGAATTCAAATTCTAGTGTGTTAAACAGAAATTTCACACACAATGGGGGAAAAATCAGTGTGTAACTGCTATGATAAAGGTATGTGCTTTCTGCTAGGGCAAAATGAAGGAAGAGGACTTTGCTTGTTTTGGATGTTCAGGAAAATTTAGTTCATGGGATATAGTCTCTGAGCCTGAACCTTAAAGGATGGGAAAGAATCAGAATGAAAAAAAAAAAAAAAAAAAAAAAGGTAGGTAAGCCATCCTGCAGTGCCAGACATGTCTGAACAAAAGCAAAGCCTTGTGGCAGAGCACTAGGGAGGGAGCGTTTACCGCCCGGGCCCCTCCAGCAGCTCAGCATGATGTGACCGGAGTCTGGAGGGTTGGCAGGTGATGACGCATGCATGAAAAGGGAGCGTGAAGAGAAAAAAAAAGAAAAAGTGGGAGTTCGGAGGGTGGTTAAAGATGAGAGAGAAAAGTAGCTGACGGACGGGAAATGAGCAAAAGTGCGAGTAAGAGAATTTCTAGACCAGGCGCCTTACAGGGGACAGAGGGCCTCTCTCTGAGAGCAGAGGTTAGGAGAGGATCACAGGTAGATGAACATTTAGATGGGGAGCAGGGATATGGGTCCATTCTGCCTAACAGCTTTGATTCTTGTGCTAAGGGTCTGAGGGGTTTACCTGCTGTCAGGGAGGGTATTTGGCGGTGAGAATCATGGGAAGGGCAAATTTGTGCTGTATGGACTAAAGATCCTGAGAAAGGAAGCCATAATTAAGGGCAAATAAAACCACCAGTGATTAATAAATAATCAGATGTAAATAAAGTACCAGGCAATGTAAAGTCCCATCTAAGATTGTATGCTATTACTTTAAAGACAATAATAAGAAAAACTGGGTGATTTTCATTGACAATAGCATGTTCTCTGGCTCTAGGAGGAGAGAATGCAGACTGAATGCAGTATTGATCTGCTCCCATCTCTTCAAAAGTTCTTGGTTATAGTCCTGCTTTTATTAGAAGAGAAGGTGACAGGTTTTCACATAAAAGATTCAGAGATCAACCTTGGGGTTCAGGCTGCCAAAGTTTATGGGAAAAGCCAAGTGGGGGTCAGTGAGAAGCGAACTTCCAGGATAATGTAGGGGATCTTTGAAGAGGAGAACTTGATGAGATTGGACAACTGGCCCAATGAGAAAGACTATTACAGAACTGTAAGACTGAGCTTATGTGATGAGTCAGTGTTGTAGTATGAGATTGTTGGGAATTACTGATATAATAATGCTGTGCCTAGTGCTATGGGGGTCTAATAACACCAAACAGGTCTAATATTCAAACACAACAGGAGAGAACGCAAACGACAGAAACATATCTGCTCTGCCTTCTTCTCCGTGATCTGGCATGATCTTAAGGAAGAATAGCTATGAATGGTTAGTTAAAATTTTACACTTATTACATAATTCCTGGGGGCAGGAACAGGACAGGATGTTTCTTGCCTTGGTACATTTGCAGAAACTGTGGATCAGGAGAGAGTAAAACAAAAACCACAAGATAGATAAGTATCAGAAACCTCTATCCTACAGCTCCTTTTGTTACAAAGGTTGCCATGGTGCTAGAAAGGGACAGAACTCAGGGCAAACAAGAGAATGTACTGTATTATGAGGAGTTAAGGTTGTTGTTTTTTTTTTTTTTTAAATATTTTTTTTCTTTCTGAGTCAGGCTGGGTGAGAAAATTTCCTGACTCACACAGTGTGTTGTATGCCATGTTAACGGTAACGTTTTCCAAAATACCATACACCAGAGTAGCCTCTGCCTTTCCTGTTTAATCCTGGGACCCTTCAGGGACAAAGCTATAGGGCTGCTGAGTGCCGTTTTCTGGTGATAAAGATTTCTGACATATAGGACTTCCGGGTAATGACAAGGTCAAAGATGCGACCAGGCTGTAGATAATCAAAGTCCTTTAGAGATAAAGGTCTCTGGCTTTTAAGTTGTAAAACCACCTCTGCCCTTTGTTTTCAAATGAGTAATTTCTGGCTGATGACAGTAAACACTGTAGCACCATTTGGATGTATCCTCCGAAGGAAAATTCCTGTTCTGGGCCAAATGCTGCAAGAGTGAGATTGTTCCTGCCAGAGTGAATTTTTCCCTTCTTTGTTCCTCTTGATAATCCTGACAATCTTTTGTATGTACACAGAGCTGAAAGCTATAATGGCCCCAATTTTATAGATGAGGTAACTGAGGCTCAGAGACAGAAAGAAGCTTCCCCCAAAGCCTACAGGATTGCAGGATACAAGGACTGAGGAGGTCTTAGCCCTCAGGTCCTGCCGCCTGCCTGCTTGCAGAGCCGGCCTGGTCTCTGGGAAGGAAGACCGAGTCTCCCTCCGCCCCACCCCGGCATCCCCCCGGTGAGTTTAGGCGCGCGTGGCGAAGTGTGGGGGTCCCGTGTACAGCCAGGTCTCGAGGATTTTTGTCGTCATCCAGAATCACTGGTCTCTGAGCATCTGAGCAGGGCAGTCTCCAAGAGGCTACACTCCCCTCGATTTTTTTTTTTTTTTTTTTTTTAGCACACTGGCACATCTGTGCGCGATGCGGTGGCCGGAGCCGCAGCATCTGACCCCCGAGGCTCCGCCAGCTGCGTCTGTCCGGCGTGCTCTTCTGCTTGACCCGCACTCCGGGGAGGCGCCGGGCTGTTTAGCCGCCGTATCCCCTGGCAATCTGTTCGGGAAAAACAGACCGGAAGGGCTGCCGAGGGCTGCGCCAGCTTCAGAATCCTGCTGCCATCTAGGGATGGGATGGAGAGCGTCTTCCCGCGGGCGGAGCGGAGCCGGCCGCCAGGCCTCGCGCGGGGGCCGCCGCCGTCCCTGCCCCGCCGCAGGGTTGCCAACCGCGCGCAGCCCGGGGCCAGCCGCCGCGGCCCCCAACGTCCCCCGCCCGCCGCGGGGACCCCGGTCCGCGCCTCCCGGCCCGAGCTGAGAGCCGGGCGGCAAGTGGAAGCACACACAACGGTGTGAAGGAGGGAGAGCGAGAGCAAACAGCCGGGGAGCCAGGGGCAGGCGCGCGCGGGCGCACATACACACGCGCGCACAGGCACACACACACTCTCCAAGGACAGGCGCGAGAGCGGGAGCAAGCGCGGTGACAGGGTCCCTCGGGAAGCCAGGCTGTGCCACCCTAACGAGCCCTGTGTGTGTTCACGGAGTCTCTGTCAGCACGCGGGGCTCCACGCGCAGCCTAACAAGGTCCGCAGCGTCGAGCGACTTGATTTTCCATATGTAATTTTCAAGGTTTCCTCTTCCGAAGGGCGGGGTGGGGGGTGCGGGTTGCGGATGCCTCCTTTAGGAAAGATTGTATAGAAAATCCGGGAAAAGGAGGCTGACGGAGTTAACTTTATGATCTTATTGTGGTGTAAGCATCGCTTTCTTCTGCAAACAGAACAATGGGGCTTTCAAAGGAGCGAAGGGGAGAGGGTTGACTGGAGGGGAAGGGAGGAGGGGGACGTGGACTGGGGAAGGGGCCCTGCTGTTGACTGGGAGGCCCTGCTGGGAAACTTCAAATCAAATGCTTTCTGAAAAGAAGTGTTATTAAAAGTAACTTTAATCCTTCCAGCCAGACGGATCATAAAAGCATACAATTAAGTCAAACAAATGACAAGAGCATTTTCTCCCCTACCTGTTTCCCTCTTCGGAGAGTAATTACTACAGGCTAGTCTTGTCTCATTTTGTGCAAACAGAAACGGAGTGCTTTGGTAGGTGCCAGGCTCTCTTTTTCTTTCCTGCCTCTTCCTTCCCCGCTGCCCCACCCCACACCCTTTCAGCTCTTGGTACCAACCAGCCTGTCTGCAGATCCAGCCGAGAACAAAGGGGCGAATTTCAATATTTCCTCTTTGTGCAAGGTTAATTGAAAATCAAAAAGTCACTTTTCAAATGTCATATTAAGCCCGCCACTGCATCAATTTCCTTTTGGTTCCCATCTCTGTGGGCCAGAGAAAAGTGTTTTGGGGGATGGTGGGGAGGCGGGGAAAGTAGGGACACAGTTGAAGAAAAAGAGGAAGAAAGAAGTGAAAGGATAAAAAAAAATATATCACAGATAGACACAGACTTTGATTGCAGATACGCTAACATGCAGTGGAAAATTGTTTCCCAGAGTGTCCTCGGTCAAAGGCAGCCTTTGCATTCGATACTGTTACTTGATATTCCAGAGACAGAATTGCATCCTAAACCTAGGGAGATTAGGCCTCCATGTTTTTATGTTTCAGTAGATGGTTCACAATATGATTGTCATAAATGCCGTGTTTTAAAATCTTAAAAGGGTAATTTAATAACCTGACCATCTTCATCCTCCTTTCCCATTTTTTATTCCCCTCTGAAACAGGCGCCGCGCGCACACACACACACACACACACACGGGTTGTACACACAAACACATCCTCAGAGCAGAGACACAGTCCCACAGACTTTTGACCCATTCCTTTTTGTCACAGGTTATATTGGAAGTTTTGGGCTGGAGTTTAGGGGCCCAGCATTGTTAACTTGGCTATTGTTCCAGTAACTGTTCAATGTCTCTCTCTCCCCTTTTATACATCCCTCCCTCTAGCTTTCCCAAGACTCCATTCCTTCATCTGTAATATAGGGCATCCTATCTGCCTCCCCAGTCACTGCTCAGACTGCATGAAGCACCATAGGAACAGAACAAGTGCATATTAATTCTCAGGTTACCCGGGCCCTGACCCTGACTGGGTGATCACACTACACCAGTTCAATATTCTGAGACTGTAACTGGTCTTATTCCTACCAGTGTTCCCAAGGTTTTGACAGAATGGCTGAGGAAAGGTTGCCCCTTGCCTTCAGCATGCCCCTGTTCTGTGTGTCTCTCTCCACTCATTACTGGTCCTCCCTGAAACCAGTTACTTCCCTGCCCGGTCACTTTGGTCCTTCTAATACCAGTCACCTTATTTTCTAGATACTAGGTTGTAATCCCTCCTAGGATGCACCAATGAATCTTTTCCCTTAGGATCACACTTATCATAGTTGACTTATCTAGTGGGAATTGTTTGACTTGCCACAGAATGAACTTTTTAATGTACCCACAAATAACTTTTTTTTATCTAGTCAGGGGCAAGAGACAAAATTGTGGAATAAGTTCATTTGGAAATAACCCACCTGCATAAAACAGGCCTGTAAACCTTTCCTTTTCAATTATATTTTGTTACTGTGGTGATATCAGATGTGTCCACTAACCCTACATGAAGGATGGGTGAGAAGAAGTTGGCAATTCTCTAAGCTCATTACAATGTGTATATGGAGAGATGCATAGTAGGACATCAACCATCCAGCTTGTGTCAAAATTCTACAGCATTTTCTTCACTACCAAGATTCAGTAGATAAACACAGGCTCATCCCTCAGAGTTCTACCAACTTACACTGTATGAACGTGTGCTGTGTCCTGTTGGACCCCTTCTTATTTAAAGCTTTTTGTTAAAATATTCCATCTACTAGGCAAGTTTTCTTAGCATAAAGCTGACCACTTCTTTGGGCAGAGCCTGTTCCCCTATACATTTCTATTAGTATATTTCTAATGATAGATCACACATACTTGTTAAAATATGTGTGTCCTTTCCCTACTCTTTAAACTTGTTGAAAACAAAGATTGTTGTATCTTCCATCTTCCTAACCCAGGAACTTAGAGGTAGATGCTTAATAAGTCATTGCTGGAAGGCGAAGAATTATGAAAAACAAAACAAAACACAAATCTTGGGCTGTACCAGCATAATATCTGGATAATTTCTGCAGCAGTTTAGTGATAAAAACAAAACTGATGGTTGTGTTCGGTCAGCAAAATGTGGTCAGATGAAACAACTCCAAACGATTATCTTAGAATTGTAAATATGATCTAAGTTGACAAACACACATGTGTATCCAAAAGTGTTCTTTTATCAGATGAGGCTATTGACTTAACACAGGGTTACATTGAAAATGTGTTGATATGGCCTGCTATTTTTTTTTTTTTTTTTTTTTAGTTAAAGGGTTTCTCGATCATTTCCTGAGCTCCCTGCCCCCAGTACTTACTTTCCAAAAAGAGAAAGAGAGAGAGGGAAGAAAGGAAGGGAGGGAAGGAGGGAAAGAAATCAACTATATTTAAACTAATAAATTTACTCTGGAGTTGGTGTAGAATTCCGGCAAACTGGTTGGTCAGCTCTAAAAAGAATCTTTTAAATACCAACCTTGAAAACATTGGCACATTTACATTAATGTTAAACATGTTTATAATATTGTTCCTTACTAATATTGTGTAATATGTTCAGAAGATTCTTTAGAATATTTATAGGGGTCTTATGTATGTGTATTGCAAAATTAACACATTCGTAGAATTTATCTTTAATGGCATCACTAGATATTGCAAACTATGGCTATGTGTAGTGGAAGAAAAGTCTCAGGATTTTCTTTTAGTAAAACTGAAATCTTACATTGACACTTCCTTTAATCTTCTGTATAAATGTAGGCAAAGAACTAAATCACTTAGATACTCGATTTTTTCCCCCAGGCAATGGTGCAATAATCTTGAACTTAACACATGGATTATGGTAAGGATCAAATGAATGAAATCTGTGAGATTGTTGTGAAAAAGTTACATGTACAATATAACTAGAAAATGACATTTCTTATGTACTATATCTTAGTAGCCTATGTGAACATACAAATGCCTACTATATGATAACATTTTTGCTCTTTGGAGGCCAGGAGCTGGCCTACAGGAGGAGTCTCCTTGATTTCTTTCTTTCTTTTCTTTTTTTTTTTTAAGTTTTTTTTTTTTTAAGATTTTATTTATTTATTTGACAGAGAGAGAGAGATCACAAGTATGCAGAGAGGCAGGCAGAGAGAGAGGAAGGGAAGCAGACCCCCTGCTGAGCAGAGAGCCCAATGCGGGACTCGATCCCGGAACCCTGAGTTCATGACCTGAGCCGAAGGCAGCGGCTTAATCCACTGAGCCACCCAGGTGCCCCAGTCTCCTTGATTTTCTTTCTTTTTTTTTTTTTTTAATTATTTATATTTTATTTATTTTCGGCATAACAGTATTCATTATTTTCTCACCACACCCAGTGCTCCATGCAATCCGTGCCCTCTATAATACCCACCATCTGGTACCCCTACCTCCCACCCACCCATCAATTCAAAACCCTCAGATTGTTTTTCAGAGTCCATAGTCTCTCATGGTTCACCTCGCCCTCCAACTTCCCCCAACTCCCTTCTCCTCTCTAACTCCCCATGTCCTCCATGCTCTTTGTTATACTCCACAAATAAGTGAAACCATATGATAATTGACTCTCTCTGCTTGACTGATTTCACTCAGCATAATCTCTTCCAGTCCGGTCCATGTTGCTACAAAAATTGGGTACTCATCCTTTCTGATGGAGGCATAATACTCCATAGTGTATATGGACCACATCTTCCTTATTCATTCGTCCGTTGAAGGGCATCTTGGTTCTTTCCACAGTTTGGCGACCGTGGCCATTGCTGCTATAAACATTGGAGTACAGATGGCCCTTCTTTTCTCTACATCTGTATCTTTGGGGTAAATACCCAGGAGTGCAATTGCAGGGTCATAGGGAAGTTCTATTTTTAATTTCTTGAGGAATCTCCACACTGTTCTCCAAAGAGTCTGCACTCTATACTTTTAATGCCATTCCGATCAAAATTCCACCGGTATTCTTCAAAGAGCTGGAGCAAATAATCTAAAAATTTGTATGGACCCAGAAGAGACCCCGAATCGCTAAGCAAATGTTGAAAAACAAAAATAAAACTGGGGGCATCATGCTACCTGATTTCAAGCTTTACTACAAAGCTGTGATCACCAAGACAGCATGGTACTGGCATAAAAACAGACGCATAGACCAGTGGAACAGAGTAAAGAGCCCAGATATGGACCCTCAACTCTATGGGCAAACAATCATCGACAAAGCAGGAAAAAATATACAGTGGAAAAAGGACAGTCTCTTCAATAAATGGTGCTGGGAAAACTGGGCAACTATATGTAGAAGAATGACACTCGACCATTCTCTCCTTGATTTTCTATAGCAGTAAGAGATGCTAGATTTGAGTTTGTCATATGACAAATAATTTTTATTATGTTTCAGTGCATACAGAAGCTAAAATCTCAAGGAAACATTCCCTTCAAAACATGGGTATAAATGCTGCACGGTTGGAATGGGAAGGAAGCTGAGGGAAGGTGGGAGAGCTAGGATTTGCCAGACCAATGTGTCTTCTCATTTGCATTGCACGCTTTTTATTTCCTCTCTCGCTCTTTCCTTTTGAAAATCTCTATATCCCCCTTACTGCTAGTATTTTGTGAGATATTCAAAATGTGTATTTAATCCATCCAAGTTTGTAGTCTCCAGTGTCAAAGCTTCTGCTTAATGCTGAGTTAATGCTCGGCCGTGCCAAAGCTGGAAACTTCCAACGCAGCCCTGAAACCAGCTGCGACACATCACGAAAACGGAGGCTTCAGCTCCAGAGACTGCTGCCGGCATGCAGTAAATGCATCATTTTTTAAAGCTTTGTCAGTGCAATCTAAGAGCTGTGTAGAGCGTAATTGGGGATCTTTGAAAAAAATTCATACTTGAAACCATTTTACAGGACTTGTCGGGGGAGGCTTGCTTGAAACTTTGTCCTCTACATCTCTCACAGGCCCAGAAACAGGTGTATCACTTTGGGCAGTTTCTGCTTTTGATCAGGTTGTGTTTCTTTCCCTCCTTAGCCATCTTTCTCCTTTGAGGACCACACTGTGGTCAATACCTGGAGGAAGTGGACATTTCTCTCTGTCTGTAGTCTTAAGAGTTACTGATCTTGGAAGAAGAAGAAACTGTCATAGCCTAACCTCAGTCAGTACTGCTCCAGGGGTGGTCTGTGGACCAGTGGCATCAGCATGTCCTAGAGGTTTGATCGAAATGGAAATTTTAGGCTGAATCAGAGTCTCTGGGGCTGTTGCCAGTAGTCTTTATCTTCACGAGACTTCTTGGTGATTTTGCTTAAGAGTAAACTTGGTGAAACACAGTTCTGGGGTCCCCGGGCTCAGAAATATCTGATCTCGCATCCTTCGGAGATGGTCAGACAGTCTTGCTCAGAACATTTGAAGGGTGGGAGACTTATTTCATTAAAAACAAACTGTTTTTGGGGCGCCTGGGTGGCTCAGTGGGTTAAAACCTCTGCCTTCGGCTCAGGTCGTGATCCCAGGGTCCTGGGATCGAGCCCCGCGTCAGGCTCTCTGCTCAGCAGGGAGCCGGCTTCCTCCTCCCTCTCTCTCTGCCTGCCTCTCTGCCTACTTGTGATCTCTATCTGTCAAATAAAATAAATAAAATCTTAAAAAAAAACCAAACTGTATTATTAATAAAAACTGTTAGCTTCCTTTTAAAAGTTATTGAGCACATATCTGCTTCTATAGCATTTATTTGTTTTATTCCTCTTAACTCCATTGCTTGGCATATACTGGGCCATCAATATACTTGCATTATAAGGAAGAAAATATTGATCTTAGTTTTGCTCTCTAGATATACCTATCCAATAAATCCACTTAATTCCTGTCCCCTGAGGCAGCCCATCACATATGTGAAAAGTGCTAAGACATCCAAGTCCTCTCTACTTCAGGTTAATGATGGCTGGGGTTCTTACTGTCTCCTAAGAGGCACTGTGTCTTGGACTTGCCTCTGGATTCGGGCTTTTTCCACACTCAGAATAATGAAAATCGCAGGACCTTATAAAGATTTGAAAACAAACCAGATTTCTTTATCTTATACAAGGGCAAATCATTTTTTAAGTAAAAGGAGAACTTTAAATTTGGTAAAATTGAAATTTTGGTAAAATTGAAATGATCACTTCTGGCCTTTTGAATTTTTGCTCTATTATCACTTCTTTGTTGATAGTATTTTCTCCCTATTTTAGAGATCTAAAATAAAATGGGCAAAAAATAATAAATGCTTGCTGAAGAAAAAATTTAGATTAAAAGGTATAAAAGAGGAAACCAGATACCCATGATTACACAGCCCAGAAGAAATAGCAGTTAGTACTTCTCTCTGTAGATAGATAGATAGATAGATAGATGTATATCTATATAGGTAGGTAGATACATAGGTAGATAGATGATAGATAGGATCTATGCCTACAATGGATATATGTACATATAATCAGTTAAATTACTTAGAACAAATGATGATACCAATACAAATACATATATATCAGGCATGTCAGGATGGGTCTAAGTAAAAATGTGAGATATCCAATAAACCTCATGAAATCTCTGGAACCTCCTGGAAAGATGAATGATGCAAGCACCACAGCATGAATTAGAAATCCTTTAGTTAGAATTGACTGTCTCTTGAGTTATCTCTCAACCTAATCCCCATTTGACTCATGTTAATGAGCTGTAGGGATCACATGACATGTACTCTGAAAAGAAAGTGCTATTTTACCTACAATTCTTTATGCTGTCAGAACTCACGCAACACAACTGACAACACTGGGAATGGGAACCCCTTCCCCACCTCACCAGAAATTAATACTCAACCTTGGCCTTCAGAGAGCTAATTGGTGTCACAAGGTCCCGAGAGGGTAGCCAGAGAACATCGGGCCCAACCAGAGCCTGGAGCGCTGACACTGGATACAGAGAGAAACAGAGAACAGTGAACTGTGATGCCTAGAGAAGAATGTCAGCATCCCCATGGATGTCCCTCCTGGCATCTCCATGCCAGGAGGGACAGTGGCTTCTGAAGGGAAGAAGCTCTGCCTGATGAAATAGCAGAAGCGATTACTTGGCCAGTAGGGCAGGCCAGAGCCCTGGTTGATCAGGTTTAGAGAAGACTTTAGATGATGACTTTGAACTGAGCATCCACAAAACGCTCCCACACAATCTTCAGAAACTTGAGACAGTGAGATTTGATATAATTGTTAGGTTCATGTGAACAGATGGGGCAAGAATAAGGTAAATGTAAAATATATATTATAGATCTGAGGGGTTTTTGTGTAATTTAATAAAATTAGTTCTATATTCTAAATAATTTTATAACCCATTTTTAAGATTAACTCTTTGCCAGGAACATTTTCTTACACCCTTAAATATATTCCCAAAATATAATTCTTAGTAGCTGCAGAATATAAAGTATACATACCATAACTATTTTAATGAATTTCCAACTGTGTGACTGTTATGGACTGAATCGTTTCCCTTCTAATCTATGTTGAAGTCCTAACCCCCAGAATCTCAGAATGGAGCTGTATTTGGTGATAAGATCTTTAAAGAGGTAATAAATTACAATGAGATTAGGGTGGGCCCTAATGCAAAATGACTGGTGTCCTTATGAGAATGGGAGAGTAGGACTCAGAGGCACACAGAGGAAGGCCACATGAAGACAAAGGGAGAAGATGATCTATCTACAAGCAAAGGAGAGAAGCCTTAGAAGAAACCACCCTTTCCAACACTTTGATTTTAGACTTCCAGCCCCCAGAAATGTGAGAAATAAGTGTCTCTTGCTTAAGCCACCTGTCTGTGGTACTTTGCTCTGATCTTCCTTCTGAACTAATGCAGTGACTATTAGTTCTCTCACAACATTTGCTTTCATAAATCATGCTTGAACATTCTGGTATACAAATAGTCACTTACTTTGCTGATTATTTTCTCAGAATCAATGTCTATAAGTGGAATTATTGGATCCCAAGGTGATTAGTAGTTTGGAATCTTGATTCTACCATAGAGGTTACTGATTATTCTTTATAACTTTCTTGTTCCACAAATGTAACACATTTTATCCTTTATCTCCATGTTGAACCACACAAGACCAAATATAGTGTCCTAAAGCCCAAAGTTAAAGCTCTCCCTTCTGATTAACAGGCACACCTACACCCACACATTGCACTGTAGTTATTCCCTAGGCAGTAGATTCATTCTCACTCAGACTACCTTTTATCCATCTTAATAATGTGTGGAAGATGCCTCCCAGAATCAGAAGATTCCTCTTGGGGAAATAAAGACTAGAGAGCTGTCTCTCGAGAGTACTTTTAACATCCACATGTCAGCTGGAAAGGGAAATATTATACATACAAGGGTCCTTTAGTTTGTTAACACCTTAGGATGTTTGTGTTATTGTTTGTTGGTTTGATTTTTCAAAGCAGTTAATCAAGTCATTGTTTACCAGGAAGGAACAAGATGTTTCTCTACGTTTCTTCCAGGATAGAAGTACTGCTATTTTTTTTTTTTTTTTTTTTTTTTTTTTGATGGCTATACCAGTGGACCCCTCTAGAAACAATAGATCTAGAGCCATGGGAAATGGCTACACTTAACAGAACCTCCATAGAGGTGGTAGTCGTCCTTGTAGGAGGGTTACTTGGGACCTACCAAGACTACTGGAACACTACATAATTGGCATAGATAATCAACAAAAGGTGCAAGGTATACTTTGATAATTCCCTTAGGAAACCAAATTCATTTGGGAACACATGTGGGGAATATTCCAAAGATTCTCAGGAGGGGGAAAAAAAAAGAGAGGATGAAAACCCTCTAAGGGTAGGTAGTGGTGAGCCAATAAATAAAGGTTGTCACTAGTTTAAACCCTAGGTAAAAGAGGCCTGAAAAAATGTTCATCATCATTAGCCCTCAGGGAGATTCAGATTAAAACCACATTGAGATATCACCTTACACCAGTTAGAATGGCCAAAATTAACAAAACAGGAAACAACATGTGTTGGAGAGGATGTGGAGAAAGGGGAACCCTCTTACACTGTTGGTGGGAATTCAAGTTGGTGCAGCCTCTTTGGAGAAGAGTGTGGAGATTCCTCAAGAAATTAAAAATAGAGCTTCCCTATGACCCTGCAATTGCACTTCTGGGTATTTACCCCAAGGATACAGATGTCGTGAAAAGAAGGGCCATCTGTACCCCAATGTTTATAGCAGCAATGGCCACGGTTGCCAAACTATGGAAAGAACCAAGATGCCCTTCAACGGATGAATGGATAAGGAAGATGTGGTCCATATACACTATGGAGTATTATGCCTCCATCAGAAAGGATGAATACCCAACTTTTGTAGCAACATGGACCGGACTGGAAGAGATTATGCTGAGTGAAATCAGTCAAGCAGAGAGAGTCAATTATCATATGGTTTCACTTATTTGTGGAGCATAACAAATATCACGGAGGACAAGGGGTGTTAGAGAGGAGAAGGGAGTTGGGGTAAATTGGAAGGGGAGGTGAATCATGGAAGACTATGGACTCTGAAAAACAATCTGAGGGGTTTGAAGTGGCGGGGCAGTGGGAGGTTGGGGTACCAGGTGGTGGGTATTATAGAGGGCACGGATTGCATGGAGCACTGGGTGTGGTGAAAAAATAATGAATACTGTTTTTCTGAAAATAAATAAATTGAAAAAAAAATAAAAAAGAGGCCTGGGAAAGCAGAGAGTGATCAGGCAACACTAAAAGCAATGAGAAAAATTACAGAGTCTACTATGCAAGTTTGTGGCATTTCCTCAGAGCAGAGCCCCTGTTCTGAGGGTGACATGGGATTGGAGTGGATTGTCCAAAACCACCTGGACCTCAGGGTTTAATACTGTGGCTTAGTCTCCATGGAGGGCAGCTGTAGCAGGATGGTGAAAACAGAACCTCTCGGTTTTACACATTCACAAAATTAAGATATTTGAACTCCTATCAGTTAAGATCATTATGTATTGCTACTTTGACTCCTTCCCCTTCTCGTACTTCCTACTTTGGGGGATGGCATCAGAAATTTTGGGATCCAGCTAAGAGGAAGTTGAGTTGGGGATACGTTTGGTTTATATTTAGTGAGATACAGTTTGTGGTTTGCAGCTCTTGCATGGAGGAGTAAATTCTTGCTAGCTATCCCAGTGCAGCCATGGCTTCCAGGACTATTCCAGCTGCCCACTGTGCTGGCTCACGGGGAGCAGTGATGTGATAAATGTGCAGGGTCAGAGACTGACTCAGCATGATTTGGCCACGTGGTACCTGGCATCCAAAGGATGACAGAAATGGAGAAAAATCAAAGGTATATGTACACTTAAAAATATGGAGAGCCAGAGCTAGTCTTCAAAAAGTCCCCCAAACCTTACTGCTCAGGTATAAAGAAATTTGAAAGAATTTGATAATAGCCTGAAAATTTTGCCCAAATTTAATAAAACAAATTGATATAACTGAAAGACATTAAAATAATATCAGCAGTAAAAATCAAATTTCAATCACGGTAGGAGAAAGAGCAAATTTTCTATTATCTTAGAAAGAATATTATAAAATCTTTGTCTTATAAATAGTGTGTTGTCCCCAAAGGTAGAGAAAATGTTATGAAGAGATCAACTGTAAATGCATTCACACAATGGGATACCACCCAATAATAAAGAATACAGAACTGTAGATACACAACCATTTGGATAAATCATAAAGACATTTTGTTAAGGAGAAAAAGTCAGTCTGAAAAGTTTACAGTAGTATATGATTCCATTTTTATGACATTCTGGAAAAAATAAAACCACATGGAAGGAAAAAAGAGTCGGTATTTTCCAGGGGCTAGGATTTGGGGGAGTATGTTTAACTCTAAAGGGAAAATATGAGGAATTGATAGGGTGCGATTAATGGTTCTATATCTTCATTGTGTTAGTAGTTGCATGAATCCGTATCTGTTAAAATTCATAAACTGTACACTTAAAGTTAATTTTAAACTATGTTAATGAGAAGTTTTAAAATACTTCAAATATTAAAAATATTCAAAAATAACATTCTCTGTGTCTATATATAGTAATACCTGTGGGATTTTAAAGGTTTTAAAATTAAAATTTTAAATCTTGATTTCTCTTATTATACTACACAAATATTAATTTTTATACATTTTTGTCCATAATATTGTGTTGTTTGCAGTTTTTTTGTTTCTTTATTTTTTGCTTATTTTATATTATTTTTCTTAAAGAGACTGTTTAATTAGATAGTCCTCAAGTCCCACCCAAAACTTAGATCTGCTCCTGAAGGTCTGGAACAAACATTGAATTGGAGACACGACGTAGTAAAAGATTAGTTATTAGTCATTTTTTCCGTTTGCCGGGGACTTTACTCTAAAATCCTAGCATCAGCCAGTGGTTATATAGAAATGCACTGGCAGCTACTATGGGAGAAGGTAGATGTAGGGGACACTCTTAGACACTATGATCCTATGGACAGAGCTCCATAGGGAAATGTGCAAAGAGAGCCACAGGCAAGGAAACAGGGTTTAGTGATGACAGGACAGCAGAGTGTCTATTTCTAGGAGGAAACTTTGCTGGCCATGCCACAGAGGATGCCTTTCAAAGACTTCAGCCACAAAGTTTCATCTGGAGGACATTCAAGGGTAGGGTGGCTAACATGGTGGAAAACTGTTATGATGAAACTAGAATGAAATAGGTTTCCATTTACTAAGTAAGTTTCCATATTTGCTGCAGAAAGTGGTTTTTATTTTGAGTGAGAATGAAATACTTCAGCAAAGATCCACTGGGAGAGTAAGATAACCCAGACATCAGTAAAGCACAGTTATGCCACAACATTTTGTTCCGATTTTTGGCTTGGCCACTGGATTGGAGGGTGATGTGTAAAGGACCAGGACCCCAAAGAGGGAATCATGGGAGTCAGAGAGATTCTGAAGTCCATGGGCCTTGATTACATTTGACCAGAAGGCTTTGGAATCTGATGATTTAGCTCAGGTAGAAGTGTGCTGCACTGGATAGGGAATGTGGGTCATCTTTATGAACATGTAAAGGAAGGAGATGGCATGTGGACTCTGAGAGTAACAACTACTGTCACCATGCCCTACAGTGGCTCAAAGCTGTGAACAGGACAATGACACCTTACAAAGTACAGGAGCAGATAAGCCCACTAGGGAATTATACCTAAGGGTCTCTAGCATACTTTAGAAATAGATAAATCAAGCCAGAGTCTGTGGCCCCACTCAGAGAATGATGACATAATCACATCATGTAATTGGAGCACTGGGTGCCACTCCTCACCCCCCAACCTCCCCGGCCAACTAAACGGAGAAGAGAAGTGTTACTTGTGGTGAGGTACAGAGAGAAAGAGGAAAGTACAGTGGTGAACATCTTTGTCTTTGAAGAAAGATGGCATGAGTCTGAATCTTCACCCTGCAACTGATTATCTATATCACTCCGCAAATGACTTACTCTCTTAGCCTTGATTTCTTCATCTAAAACAAGAACAAAATAATATGAACTATCTCATTGGTGTGTTGTATGCAGAGTACTTCATACAACACCAGCCATATAGTAAGTACATAATTGCTGTTGTTGTTCTTAAACATTGGATTTGCCATCTCCAATGGTATAAGGCTTCTTCATACAGGTGTTAATATATTTTCAGCTTATGATAAGCTTGTTCAGAGAATGTCAAATGGAAATTGTCTGAAATTTAGATATCTTGGATAGAAAGTCTGGTACTTACACTGGGGGATTCTGGACAGTGGCTCTGGAACATGCACTGGTATTGGCAAGGAGAAATCTTGGAGGTCAGAGTCCAGAAGTTCACTGATGCGGTCAGTAGGAGTTGAGCATGAATATTGCAGAATGTCAGAAAAAGGAATTACCATGGCTACCCAGCTGAATTTCTAGGGCTCAGATGTCTCCAGCCACTGGGTCAGATTTGATGGCTAGAGATAACCATTTCTGCAGGACAAAACAAAAAGGAGGTAGGGAGAGAAAGAGAGAAAGAGAAAGACAGAGGAACAGAGAAAGAGGGACTTCCTTCTAGATGTGGGGTCCATTAGATAACCTTGAGGTTCTAACCTTCATTAAGTTTAGTAAACAAGGAGGTTATCACCCTTTGAATGAGTTCTATTGAAACCCATTATCACAGGCTCTTTCCTCAGTTTCTCTTTCTGGGGCTTAGCTGATAGCTAATGTGCCAAGAGCCAGTGTCCAGCTTCCTAAGATGTTGACAAATAAGAGTTCAGACACTCTTTTTCAGTAATAATCTTTGTATCTATTACATTGATGCTAGATTTAAAAAAAAAAAAAGAAACAAGAACCTCTGAGATTAAATAGTGATTTTCTCATTTTTATATCCCATACTTCTTATTTTATAGTATCAATATAGAAACTAGATGAAATAGCTCCTGAGCAGCTTTCTCTAGGGGAATAAAATTTTCCTAACCATTTCAGGAATATAATTAGCAGAAATAGTACTACTAATCAACAATTATACAGAATATTGATTGTGTTCTTCTCTTCTTGGCCAAGATACATAACCAGTGGTGTATAAATCACCCTTATCTCAATTCTCTTCGTTTGACACAAACCTCTGCAGTCAAGATTCTCATTCTAGTCCTGCCATCACTGATGACCATGTATTACTCATAAATAGTTGAATAATAAAGCAGGAAATAATCAAAGACAAGAAGGCATTGGCCACAGAGGCAAGGCTGCCCCCAGCAAAATGTGAGGCATCCAGATTTTAGCCTCCTGTAAGGCAATTGCTTCCTTTGATTAGTCCTTCAAACAAACCTAGGAGAGAAAGCAATACCCTCAGGTGACGGCAAATGGAAACTGAGGCCCAGTGAATTTTAAAATGTATCTGAGATAGCGGGAGCAGCGCCCCAAAGAAAGTTGGAAATAAGTTATTTTTTTTAAGATTTGATTTATTTATTTGACAGACAGAGATCACAAGTAGGCAGAGAGGCAGGCAGAGAGAGAGGAGGAAGCAGGCTCCCCCCTGAGCAGAGAGCCCAACACAGGGCTTGATCCCGGGACCCTGAGATCATGACCTGAGCCGAAGGCAGAGGCTTTAACTCACCGAGCCACCCAGGCCCCCCAAGTTATTTTTTTGTACCAGTCTGTATAATGTCAGAAATACCAGAGAACTAGTGCATTCATTCAGTTAGAACCATAAAGGCCCTGGCAGTTTGGGGCTTGTGTTATAAGTAGCTGGGACTTTACCAAAGACTTCAATTCTTTTCATCACTACCATCATTAGTGTGGCCATCACACCTCTCTCACAGAATTTGCTGAACTTCAGCTATTTGTCCATCTGTTGGATTTCCACACTGGAATGTGAACCCTTCAATGGCCAATGTCTATTCAACCAAAAAGCACAGCTATTTCACAATAATTGGTTACTGAATAAATAAGTGGCCACATTTGGCCTAGAATATTTTCTGCAAGTTTTAAAATCTAGCAGAGATTTACAAATGATATAAACAAAAATTAAAGTCGGAATTTTGATCTAACCATATGAGGCGTTCATTTTTATTAAGCAACATTTCAATGATGAGGAAGTAACCAAGCACTGAATTCTGAGTAGAAATGAAGAGGCCTATTTTAGGAAACCTGATGTAACATACAAGGCCATGCACATTTGGGGATGTTGGCCCCACCTGGCCATGTGTCTGACAGCAAGTTAAGCATATTGATGGTTACAGTCTTTGCATGAAGCTGCCTGAGACATCTCACTTTTAACTAACCTTGAAAAAATCAACAGGAACTAAGGAGATTACTGAATGGAGTAAATCTGGGGGAGCATAGGTCAGACTCTGTAGGATCCTTTGGAGGAAAAATGTACACAACATAATTTCTGGTACCCAGTTAGAGTGGGAGTAGTTCCATTTGGAGCATTTGGGAAAAAAAAAACAAAAAAACAAAAAAACAAACTGGAGTCAGCAGAGCGAGGGGCTGGAGTCCACTTGCAACAGAGCTACTCTCCTACAGCCACAGGGATTCTACGTCAGCTCCTTGCTACTTTCTCCTTGGTGTTCGTAATTCTTGTCCCAACTGGTATCATCTGAACATTTGGGAGGGGTTTAGCAGCTTTATCCTCTGCACTAGAGACATCTGATTTGTTTGCATGTTCTTGCTTCTCTACACTCAGGTCACTTTGGTTGGTTTCCTTAGGCAGATACATCCTGAAATATCCTTACCTACTTATCCTACCTGTATTCCAAAACCACCACAAGACTACTCTCTGTGAAGTCACATTCGTTTGATGAATTCTGGAAATGTTCTCTTTACCAGGCATTCCTATTTAAAAAAATATTAAAATTCAATGTAACATATCCTTCATTATTTGCTCCAGGGGTAGAATTTAGTGATTCATCAGTTGTGTGTAACATCCAGTGCTCATTATGTCAAGTGCCCTCCTTAATGTCCATCACCCAGTTACCCCATCCACCCACTCACCTCCTCTCCAGCAACCCTCAGCTTGTGTCCTACAGTTCAACATCTCCTACGGTTTGCCTCCTGTCTTCATCTTATTTTATTTTTCCTTCCCTCCTCCATGTTTATCTGTTTTGTTTCTTAAATTCTACATGTGAGTAAAATCAGATGGTATTTGTCTTTCTCCGACTGACTTATTTTGCTTAGCATCACACCCACAAGTTCCATCCTCATCATTGCAAAGACTGAGTAACATTACCAGGAATTCCTCTTTTGATCCAACATTTCTAGTCTGCTCTTCATGAACATGAGCCATCTGCACAGCTAGCTCTTTCACAGACTTTACAAATTTCTATAATTCACACACACACGTGCATGCACAAGTGCACACATGCACACGCACATGCACGCACTCCTACACCCCATCAGATTTTCCTTCTCTAATTGTTCTCTGTCTGAGTATCCCAGTTAACACCTCAGATTGCCCTCAGATCTGGGAGTTCTACCAGGTGGCCTGGGGTGAAACATGTCCCCACATTATAGCAGTTCAACTTCCTGGAGGGTCTGTTTCTGCTTATTGGTCCATTGCAGTACGGTGTCACTCCACATGGAGAGAGTTACCAGAACCACATTTCTCCCAGCACTCCACAGTGCTTGACTTTATATATTACTTCTCAGTAGAGTTCCAGATGCTATGCCCGAAACTTAGGCTTTGACACCATACTTCTCAAGCAAGATTGGCACCCACTCTGATTACTCATACCAGGCCAGTTTTCCCAGCAGTGTATCCTCTTGCTATTAGACTCCTTGGGACCGAACTCATTTAATTTGCAATCATTTCTCTCCTTAAACATTTGTTTGAAAATGGTAAATTTACATTTCATTGATGTAGTCCTTAAAAAAATCGCCTTATGTTGTATTCCCTCTTGACTACCAATTTAAGATCCATATTCCCTTTGTTCTATAAAGTCTATCTTCCTCCTTTTCTTTTCCTCAGTTTTCTTCTAATGCATGATCTACTTTGCAAGATTTGGCAATTGCTCCCTGTCCTGGTCATTAGTGGAATGTTTTAAATGATCCTTGTTTTCCTTTTTCCAGGCTCATGGGAAGATTGTACTTTCACTCCCATTTCAGGTTGGGCATGTCCACTTGGCTTGCTTTTTTTTTTTTTTTTTGCCAATAGAACTTTAAGAGCCAGTGCACATTCATGTTGTTCTTTTCTTCTACTTTGGGAATTGTGAAAACACAGAAATGGAGCCTCTCTCACACTGATCCTTTGACTTGGATACATTTAAGAGTGGAGCCACCCAGCTGACCCATGATGGTCAAACAACATGAGCAAAAAATAATTTTTAATGTGTCTTATTTATGAGAGTTTTAGGTAATTTTTTGCTCTTGATAACTAAGTCCAACCTGGCTGATATATCTTTAAAATTTTTGTGTCCTAGGTTACATTGTCAATAGGATTGTAGAACTTAGGAGAAATGATTTTCTTCTATTTGTTTTATCTCTTTTATGTATTTAAAAGAGAGCTAGAGATATGTAGGCAATAATTCATTTGTTCAATATAAATTGATTCAACACATATCCCCGTTTTATCTCTTGTGACAGTGATTTTTTTTTTTCTTTAAGAAAGAGAATTGGATAATGAGAGTGCTTACTAAATGTAGTCAAGGTCATTTGACATCGAAAAATTGGCCAAATGTCATCCTAAGGAGAAAGTGAGAAGTTGCCAGGATGTAGAAACTAACTTCACAGTATAAGTAACAAATGGTTAGTGGGAACCTCAGGGCATCAATATGAGACAAAATCATCAAAATAACACTACATCTGTGTGTGTGTGTGTGTGTGTGTGTTTCTTAGTGTCATATGTTATTTGTTTTAGGACCACCTAAGAAAGTACTAATGAAAGCTGAAGTAGGACAAAAAGACACCATGACATCTCAGTGGGAAAATATATTGCATAGCTATGATACAGTTAAGTAACAATGCAAAATATATAATGCACACAACACGAGAAGAGCAAAATCATTCTGGAGGGAAAGATCATATGAACTTTATGGAATTGCTGAGACTGAAGATGAACCTTAATAATTGTGTAGGTAGGAGACACATAAAAGATGAAGCATCCCACCAAGTTGATCTTCTGGTTGGGTACTTTAAGAGTAGAGCCACCCAGCTGACCCTTGATAAAAACCATAAACAAAATATGTTAGAGAGAGCATGGGAAGATCATGAAACACCTAGTGTATTAGGTGTCCATTCATTCAACAAATATTGATTGAAATTTTTCCACACATTGACCATGGCGGTAATAAAGTGACAAACAGTCTATGTAGAACCTCTCTATCTTCACTGAACTTTAGTTAAGGAAAAACAACAAACAGATGATTGTTTAACTTAGAATTTGGCTGAGTGCTGTGGAGAAGTACAGTGTAATTTAAAAGTACAGGTCAAAATGGTCTAGACTTGTCTGGATGGCAGAGTAGGGAAGGCTCTTCAAGAAGTAGCTTAGAAGGGATTAGCAAGAGTAGAGCTAGAACACAAGACAGCAAATTGGATGAGCCTGAAATGAGTTTAGTCAGGAAGACAAGGGCTCTATAAGAAGTTTTGTTCTTCATACCAAAGAAAGGATGTTCTTGAGGAAAGCAAAGACATGACCAAATTTGTATTACTTTGTTTCCCTTGTCAACACTCCTCAGAATAAATTTCTCTATCTGACAGAACTTGGTTCATTTAGGGGATGATCCCATAGAAACATTTAAGGCCATGTCTTGAGAAATAAGAGTTAAAATGGCAGTTTCCTCAATATGCCTATTAATGTGGTATCAAAATCTCTAAGCCATGGTAGTGTTCAAATTAAGTCTTTTATAAATGCTGAATTTTCAAAAAAGGGGGATGACTTCCTTGAAGATTAGTAGGTAGCAGCGTATTTTTTTTCTAAGATGATCTTATGTGCGATATATTTATGTGTTCATATATGCATGTATGATGTGAATTATATATATGCAGGAAAATACCAACACTACCTCTTCTGAAACTTTTGTACTAAACAAAGGGGAATTATTGGTATTCACTCACTTGGAAATAAATCTATAGAGAATGTATTTGGGTTGTTTCCCTTAATAATTGTTTTCAAAATGTCATTGGAGCTGCTTTTTTTCATTCGGATTCCAGAACAACATAGACCAGCTTTATTTTCTGGGCATCAGCCAATTTTACCTTCTCCTTAGAGGCTGTCACTTGAAGTAAGTGGAGCGATGTATGGCTGGGACCTGGGGGACAGTTGTTGAAAGCCTGGCATCATTTCTTCACTTCATTGGAACCTCTGTAAGGGAGGGGTTTGATGCTATTGAAATCTTTCTGAAATGAAAAGATGACATCCCTGGGAAGCATCATAGCCTAAAAAGTGTTTCAAAGTCATCTTGAGGTAAGACTGGTATGATGGAAGCTGCATCTCTCCACACCAGGACTGTGGGGTCAGACTCGTGATGCTCTCAAATGACAGCAGAGGTAGGCTGTTGCATCAGCTGTAGAGGAAAGTGATACTAAGTGGGTAGATTGCACAATGGGAAGGAAGGAGAAATGCTCTGAGGAGATGCTGAAGCAAAGATTCAAACAGTGTAACTCAGGCAGATGGTTGGGCAAACCCACTGGCAGATGGGACAGTAGTATACACAAGAATCAGGAATCATGCGGGGCATCAAAACATGGGTTAAAGCCAACTTTTCAGTGGTGAAGCCTGAGGGAAAAAAAAAATGAAGACGTTCTGGCTTTTGATTACCTGTGGTGGATGGCATAAATATAAGGAGGGAAATACCCTAAGCTTGGTGGTCTATGTTGCAGTTTTCCTGTGAATGCATAGGAAAGTGTTGTGTGGTGTAGGAAGTTCTAAAATAAACCATGAGATGCAATTGTTCCCCACTTAGATGAGAAAATTTTATCAAGCACTTACTATATATCAAATATGAAGCTAATAAAAAAGAATGAAATCTTGCAATTTGCAATGATATAGATGGAGCTAGAGTGTATTATGCTAAGCGAAATCAGTCAGTCAGAGAAAGACAAATACCATATGATTTCAGTCATATGTAGAACTCAAGAAACAAAACAGATGAACATAGGAGAAGGAAAAAAAAAGAGAAGGAGACAAACCATAAGGGATTGTATTAACTATAGGGAACAAAGTGAAGGTTGCTGGAGGGGAGATCTTTGGGGGATGGGTTAAATGGGTGATGGGCATTAAGGAGGGCACTTGTTGTAATGAGCACTGGGTGTTATATGTAAGTGATGAATCACTAAATTCTACTCCTGAAATCAATATTACACTATATGTTAACTAATTTGAATTTAAATAAAAACTTGGAACAAACAAACAAAATATTAAGCCAGGCACAGAGGTAAACAAGATAGCCTATGGATTCTGACTTACAGAACTTATGGTTTGGTGTCAAACACAGATACAACGAAACAATTCATTGTCATAAATGACACAAATGGAAAACTGTAGGGCACATTGGGAGCACAGATGAGAGCTATTTTGGTGGATAGAAGGGGATAAAGGAAGTGTTTCAATAGACTATAGGCAGTAAGTTGAACTTGATGTCTGATATTAACTAGAAGAAGACTGAGAAGTGGGTAGAGGAGGGAAAGAAGGCAAGCTTCACAGAATGGGTTCCAATCAGGAAGAAGAGCAACAGTGTTTACAAAAGTCTGATGATGAGAGAGTTTGTTGCAACTTGGACATACATGGAGATTTATTTATTGTTATTTCTGATGTAATTGTGTTTAGTGAATGGTTTGGAGATATAAAGTGTAATCTAGTTCTTAAAATGGTTTCTCTTTTGCTTGTTGAATTCTAAGCCACTTAGAGGTGGGACATAATTACACTATCAAATACGAGTCTAAAAGAACTCTCTGGGTAGAATTCTTTCATGATTTTATTCTCTTTTCTCTGTGTTCCTTCAAAGTTTAGCCTCTGTTACAGAGTTTTGGAAGAGTGGAACCAGTTCTTACTATCTGGAAACACACACATAAATACTCACACACATACCCTGAATAATCTATTTTTCGTTCTTCATAGTTCATTCTATGTCACTCTCTAATACTTTCTTCATATGAAAGAAATAAGTCCAGCAAAATGAGATTCTTTTTTTCGTCACAATTGAAACAATATTTAGACTTTCTAAATACCCATTTTAGAGAACACTTTAATCCAATTCACAGTATTTTAAAATATAATTTTAAAAAACTGGTTAAACACAAAATGGATGGAGAAACATAAGTGTGGTTAAAAATGTATCCAAACATATCCATGGGGTCTTACAATTAGTCTTATTACACTTCTGTATGAATACAGAATTAAATAATGTAACAAGGTTCAGATACCAGCACACTGTAAAGGATAAATAAAAGCTCATATATGAATATTTTGCAATGGATTCATTGCCCTAAACATTTTGTTCACTTGGATGGTATTTTCCCCCTATTCAAGCATTCTGAAACTGTTTTTTTCTTTTTCTCTTCCCTTCTTGTTGGCAAGAGAGAGCAAATAGTGCTCAGCCAAGGAAGATCTTGGATGAAAATTGTCTAAGAACTCCAAACTGAGTGCCAGGGTGGACTGGGGTCCATTTTGGTGGGCTTCCAAGTTCTGAATATTGGTATTTGAATCCAGATGGGGGCCACTCTGGACGTAGATCAGCAGGACTTGGAGTAACTCTCTGGCTGAGAGCTGATCTACACACAGGTCACACACGGATCTTTTTGTGGTGGTGGAGAAACTGGGGTTCGCTCATAGGGGAGTCCTGTTGTAGAAGAACCAGGAGTGAAGTAGGTTTTACTTTTTAAGGAGTAACCCATTAAAAATGAAAACAAGAAGAGGCCTTTGATCTGTGCTTGGAGCCCTAGAGAACCACAACCAAAAATGGAATTAGAATTCCATAGTGCGAAGGTTTGTGACCAAACTCCTAATCCACAGCCAGTACTTTTCTTTTACTTATTCAGCCCGGCACTTTGAAGATCTGAAATCAGCTTCTTTTCTGTCATGATAGGTTTTACAGGAAGCTACCCAAATCTCCCCAGTTTCAGCATTAAATGAGATACATAAAAACAAAAGTTAATTCACTGATGTTAACTGTCTTTATAACTTATGGAAAGAAGAAAGACTCAAAGCTCAAGTCACCCTCAAATTTACACCTAAGTTAAAGAATGCTAAGTTGTTTTCTTCCTTCACTGTTATTCTATTTTGAGAATTAAAATGGACTGTACAGCATTTTCACATACGTATACTCCAGAAACTCCCCATAAAAGAAAAAGAGCTTTTCATCATTTGGGAAGGTATTTCTTTGATGGGTTTGTATTCATCAATAAACGATATCTTGCTTCAAAATGCAGACATGTAGGGCTGCTTCTAGCATCTCAGCAGGCTTTTAGAGTGGATTCCATAGCAGCTGATAAAAAACAGAGGAACCAGAGAGAAAATATTGCAGTCTGCCTATAACTTACCTCGAGTGAGTTACCTACCCTCACCTCTTTTTTTGTCTGTTGATTTAGAGTACAAAATAGGGATGAAAACAATATCCACTCTATTAGCGCTTTCTTACAACAAAATGAGACAGAGCTTGCCAAACATTTAAAACTCAGCCTGACATTTAATAAGTAATCAATACATGTGTTGCTGCTGTTGTTTCTATCATTGTTGTTGATCTTACAAAGCAACTTCTGCCAGAGAAGTTGATGACTTTGCACTTTCAGAATAACTGGAGAAGTATAACATCTCAACTAAACCTGAGACACTGCTTAGGCAAGAGCAGAAGAGAGAGAACTATTATGGCGAAAAGGGTTAGTTGAATACATGAATGAAAAAATGCCTACCAAGATGTGGAAAGGGAGCAAAAGAAAGTTTATGAAGATCAGCATGCATCTACCCTGTCTAGGATTCAGGCCAGTGGCCCTATCTTAAAAAAAAAAAAAAAAAAGTACAGACAACAGAAACAAAGAAAAATTAAACCACATGGCCAAACTGACAAGATATTTGTAATTTGATCAAAAACCATCTCCGGTTTTGTCTATCATCCTGGGAAGCTCAAGTTTTGAAGAGGCAATGCAAAAATAAGACTATGTCTATTCCTGAGAATTTTCTGGGTTTCATTTTCTGATTAAAAATCACAACTGCTTCTTGGTGGTGAAACTGTGAATCTCAAAGCCACTAGTGAATAGGGTTTACATTTGTGTTCATTTCTAAAAATAAAGGGAAAAAAACCTGAGCAAACTTTCTCTGTGCATTAAGCCTTCTGACCTTTATTGAAATAACAAAACAGTTATTCAAAGGACACAAGGATGAATCAAAGGTAACTTTCTATTTGCCAACATTCAAGGGTGGGGGGGGGATACCTTGCCTCCCCTTCTCAGAGGGCTGTTTAGACAGAGTATTTGCAAAGCACTCAACCCTCTCAGGAGGATGTTGAATTATGATTTTTTAAAATTTAAATGTCTGGATATAAAAAAGTTTGATATGTTAACAGTAAAAAACTGCATTAGCGACTTGAGAGCATCTTGAAGAAACAACCAAAAAGCATATGGGGAGAATAATCAAGAATCTTGAGTTTGAGGCCCGGGTGCTTCTGAGTAGCCATGTGGACTTAGGCAAAACACTTAAAGGAATCAACATATTTTGTTGTTAGTGGTAGTGGTGGATTGTTCTGTTTTGTTCTGACTCCAGAATTATATGCAAAATATACAAGTTTCTGAGAGAAAGGGACTTGGCAAATCCTATGAAGTCTTTGAAACAGCTCTAACATCTATCCATCTATTTTCTGTTCCCAATGCTATTACCTAGTTCAGGTGTAACAATTGTAATAGTTTCTGAACTGATCTTCCTAATCCAGCCACCCCCTCTTTGATCTATCTGATATATTTACCTTTATCATTTCCTTATTTATAAGCCATGAATGATCCCCCATTGCTTCAAAATTAAGTACACAAGTCTGTCCAGTATTCAAGGGCTATAAAGTATGGTTCCATCCTTGTTTTCTATATGATCTTTTATTTTTCTTCTAATAACTTATTTTCCAGAAAAATTGGCTTATTTTAATTTCTGAGGTACTTCTTGCATTTTCTTGCATTTGTATCTTTGATAATATGGGTCCTACTTCCCTGCACCCTGCACAATGTACTGAAAACATACATACAACAGGTATGCATGTGCGCGTGCATGCGCACACACACACACACACAATCGAACTGATTAGTTTTGGGAAGGTATCCAGGTAAAGAACTCACTGAATGTGGTAAGGAGGTGATGGGCATTAAGGAGGGCATGTGATGTGATGAACACTGGGTGTTATGTGCAACCGATGAATTATTGAATAATATAGCTGAAATGATATACTCTATTTTGGCTAATTGAATTTAAATAAAAATAATAATAATAAATAAAAGGGAAAAAAAGAACTCACTGGTTTCATTATTTAAGAGGCATTTTTTTTTTCTTCTTAGTGCTGAGTTGTAGAGGCTCTGCCAAGATTTGAAGGTAACGCCATTCCTATTGACTTAATATTCCCTTGGGAATCTATTAAATACGTGATTTTGACATGAGACATTTTAACTTACATCATCTGATTTTCCCTCTTTAGAATTATAATCGGTAAATCACATATTGAGGGAACACTGTACACATCAGATTGTTTGCTGTCACAAACCTGGGAAGAAAAAAACCCTCTTGAGGTTTGGGACTGAAAGGGAGATAAAGGCTTCACCATGGTACTTCTAAAGAAATGCTGAAGTTATCCACATAAGTATCCAGCCACTTATTATTATTTTATCAGGAAAGCATTAGGAGCTGAGGAAAAGCCCTGATTCTTAGCTTCTCATTTCTTAAAGAACAGATAAACTATGCTCTCAAAGTTCTCCTAACAGGACCACTCTCTGATTCTAGAAACCCAGAGAATATGTATTAGTTGCCAAGTCTAAGAAATAGGATTTCTTTCTTTCTTTTTTTTTTTTTTTAAAAAGATTTTATTCATTTATTTCAGAGAGAGATCACAAGTAGGCAGAGAGAGAAGGGGAAGCAGACTTCCTGCTGAGCAGAGAGCCCAATGCGGGGCTTGATTTCAGGACCCTGAGACCATGACCTGAGCCGAAGGCAGAGGCTTAACCCACTGAGCCACCCAGGCGCCCCAATTTCTAGGCTAACATATTAGAATACTAATTAATTCTTACCCTTATTATTATTATTATTATTTAAGTTTTCCTAAGAATTCATAGAAGTGACAGATTTGTATCAATAAATCTCAATTCTAGTGATTCATCTATTACTGCTTTATTTATAAGCTTGAACACTTTTATTGTATGTTTAGATGTCTTTCCACTTGTAAAATGGGGTAATAATAATTATCATACAAGGTTTGTGTAAAGCTAACTTGAGCTATTGGATTAAATATCTAGATATAGGTATAGCTATAGATATATAATGAGCTATCATTGATTAGTCATTCTCAGACTTTTCCCTCCTTACAAAAAAATCAGATGTTGTGAACATCTATAAACATCTCTTCAGTAATGGTAAGATGTATTATCCATAGACTTACAAAAAAACAAAATAAACATCTGTGTATTTCTATATGATACAAATAAAGAAATCATCAACATATTTTTCTCTGTTCTTTTTAAATTGCTTGAAAAAGAACAACTTTATACTTTTCAGTGATGGAACAAATGTAGGAAATTGTCCCTCAGATGCTCATACTGAGCTGATGCTGGGCTATGCAAATTCAATCTCTTGGCAAATTTATGTAGTTATCACAACTGCTCTGTCACACAGAGCAGACTCAAGAGTGGTCTGGAAATGTGTAATTTTAATGATAATAATACACATCTACCAACCAATCTTTATAGATCAAGATATTCCTAATGAGAATAAGGCACCAAAATAATAAACCAAATTCATTTTTGTATTAAGAGTCTTCGTAGAAAAGAAAAGAATCTCCACTCAATCTAAATGACAAAGAAAAAAGCATTTTACAAAGATAGGATATGAAGAGTCATATGGAACCCAAAAAGAGGAATTTGACTTAACATTAAGGATAACTAGGAATTCAGATCCAAATAGACTCTCTCTCCATCTTTCCTTATATTTCCTTCTTTGCCACAATTGACCACTTAAACGTTTCTCTGATCTAATGAATGGAAGCAAATCCACCAGCAGCTCTCGAAGTATAAAGTAGAGCCTCTCTCTCTATTCACAGACTTCCCAAAATTTTCTTTTTTTTTTAAAAGATTTTATTTATTCATTTGACAGAGAGAGAGAGAGAGAGATCACAAGCAGGCAGAGAGGCAGGCAGAGAGAGAGTGGGGGAAACAGGCTCCCCCCTGAACAGATGGCCTGATGTGGGGCTCGAACCCAGGACCCTGAGATCATGACCTGAGCTGAAGGCAAAGGCCCAACCCACTGAGCCACCACAGGCGTCCCCCAAAACTTTCTTGAGCCAAAGCTCAAACATTTGTGACAGGGAAGGTTTAGCATGCATAACAAGCTCATCCAACAACCAATTCACAGATTGCTCCCTGTGAAGCTACATGGATGGATTTCGCAAAGGGACAATTTCCAGAAACAAAGGAAAGGAAGGGCACAAAGTCCCAATGAGAGGTCTTCCCTGATTTCTTTGTCTAAAGGTAATTCTTGGATACCATATAGTTTTTGTTCCTGTGGTCTAGATGTACTAGTATTTGATTACACATTGTATTACATTTTTGTTTATTACACAGGTACACACCTTGTTTCCACAACAAGCTACAAATGCTTTAGTGTAGAAGCATACCATATTTCTTTTGGGTATTGCAGAAGGCTTAGCATGGTGCTAGCATGGTGCTGTACATGCAGGAGCCACTTCGATAATAATCCTTAAAATTAAGTAGATCTTTTTATGTGGGTAACTTCAAGTGTGTGTTTAGTTCAATAAAAAATGGCTTAACCGAGTTTGTTTTTCTGCAACCATTTTTTGGGAATTTACAGATAGGTCAGTTTAGCAAGATCAATAGAACCAGTCATTCATGTTGAAGCAAGTTCTAAACCCTTTCCAATGGTATTATTTTTTCAGTGACTCCTCCTTATGTGTACGAAGGGTCAGAAGGAGGACAGGAGTTTTAAGACAGCTGCAGAAACGAGATTGACAGAAGGACGGAACAGATTGAAGTAGTTAGCCAAATGATACTACATCTCAAACTTCAAAGGAGAAAAGTACTAGTAAAGGAAAGGTAGACTAAGACTCATGATGAACTATCATATTCAAATTTTTAAAATACTTGCAACCCAGAAAGGTTTTTGAACACACTTGACCAAGATAGAATTTAACTTAGAATGGTTCAGATCAAAATTTTTCTAAATAAAATATTCGGTTTTAAGTACTTTACGAAATTGTATCTCAATCTATACACACATTGATTAATATGGTAACTAAAACATATGCACATTTTTAGTTAAAATATCTTGGAAGTGGATACACAACAACATTTTACTAAGATTTTTTTCCAACAATAAGAATACTTTGTTTTCCTCAAAATCACTCATAAGCATTTTCACTTAGGACTTTTAGCAAATACATTTCTCTGGTGGAGAGAAATATAGACATTATTATTTTTGCTATTAGTATTAGGATCAGTATTATTGCTGATTACAATCATTTTGGTATCATCATTTCTACGAAATTTCGGAATACTAACTGTTCCTAGCCTGCATTATAAAATGTTATTTCCTACAAAATGTTCCATGTCTGTTTTTGTGAGTTACCACCCATTGTTATGTATTTGGTATTTACAGAAAAATCTGCTTCTGATTTATTTACCTACCTCTAACATGCTAATTTTAAATTTTAATTTTCTCTCTGTTCCCCAGGAATAGTTTTTGATATGACTCTTTACTATAGGTAATACAAGGATGGAGGGAGATGTATGCTTTCTCAAGGGCCAGACTCTGTTTCAGGAACTGGTAAGATATCTTTATCATAACAATACAGTAAGTTGAAGAGACTTGAGTCTTTTACAAAGTTTTAGAAATGCTTCTCCTGCCAACCATAGTCTTTACTTTTTAAAATAAATCATGGCTAATTTCCTCTCAGGTGATGGTTTTTGTTGGCAAACAGATGAGTGGGAGTTGGGAACTCAGGTCTAACCTACTTAAATCAGAGGGAGCATTAGTGCAAATATTCTTAAGTAAGCATTCATTGTCTAATCAAACGAAACTGGCTTACTCAATGTTCGGTAGCATGTCTTTTCAAATCCTGGCTCAGGCTCTTGACTAATGTGGGCTGCTCACTGTGATCCCATTGGGGCTGCAGAAATCTCCTATTTCCTTTCATTTTCGGCTATGCAGCTGCATTTCTAAGCCATGACTACATTGCTAAATGAATCATTGATTTGGAAAATCTGAAGTGACCTTCAACTTGTTCTCAAGCTCTTCCTCAAGAGAAGAGAGGGAAAATCAACCAAATATCGAAGAAGTTATTTTTCTAAAGGTATTTTTGGCGGGCAGAGTGTCAGGAGACCAGTCTGTATACGTGTTAAATGGGTGTGTTGGAGGGAGAGTACAGTCTATATTCAGAAGTGACCTTCTTCATAATAATCCGTGTTTTGGGTATAGTTCAAAAGGCAGAGTCTTTTTCTTGTAGTTCAGAGGCAAACACTGCCCTAGCTTCTCAGCTGCCCTATTAAACTGTATGCTTCTCAGACATCCAATAGTTCTTCACTCGAGAGGCTTGCTTCTGTTCAGGATACTTACCCAGTCAGCTCACTGATAGTCTTTCAGAAGAGTCAATACTGTGAAGCTATATGATGAGAAATTCTACTTTCATTATTTTTCTTTAACTTCACCTTTCATTTTCGGTTATGTGTCGGGGTATAAGGTCTGTTTTGCCAACGACTCTAGACTTGCATATAGCCGTGGGAGCAGAGCAGCATTCCTTCAACACTGACTTGCTCCTCTTCATGAGGGGGTGACCTAGTTAGACATATCAATATTCAATGAGACATATAGATTACCCTGATGGAGCTGCTCAATGAAGTTCATGTAAGGTCAATAGAAGATGCAGGTATTATAGCCACTGAGTCACTAATTGGTCTCATGCCTGAAGTGTCCCTTTTCAATACAGTCTTGTTAACTTCATCTTCCTGTCCCTGAGTCCCTTTCCCCTTTGGTGCTGAGTGTTTCCAAAGGCTTTTCTGGATGAAGCAAGTATTAGAAAAGAAATTGCTAAATAAATATCAACACTTAGGTATAAATGGCTGACAAGTCTCAATCCTTTTAAAAGTAGAAGAATCTGGGGCACCTGGGTGGCCCAGTCAGTTGAGCACCTGACTCTTGGTTTTGACTCAGGTCATGATCTCAGCCCTTCTTCAGGCTCTGTACTCAGTGAGAGGGTATGCTTGAGATTCTTTCCATCTCTCTCCCTCCCCTTCTAGCTTCCCACCTTCAAATAAATAAATAAAATCTTTTTAAAAAGAAGTGAAAGAATCTGCATTTTGCCATGCTTGAATGTTTCTACTGTGTTCCTGGAGCGGTAATTTAAGTTTCCTTTAAGTTGACCTAAAATGGGGACGCCTGGGTGGCTCAGTTGGTTGGACGACTGCCTTCGGCTCAGGGCGTGATCCTGGAGTCCCAGGATCGAGTCCCACATCAGGCTCCCAGCTCCATGGGGAGTCTGCTTCGCTCTCTGACCTTCTCCTCGCTCATGCTCTCTCTCACTGTCTCTCTCTCTCAAATAAATAAATAAAAAATCTTTACAAAAAAAAAAAAAAAAAAAAGTTGACCTAAAATGAGTGACTATGTTACCTAGATGACCTCCTAGGTCCTTTCTCACGCTAACAATGCACAGATTTTTGTCTAAGAATTTCCTAAGAGCTGTTTTTCATTTATTATTAACTCCATTTTAGAGCTAAGGAAGCAGAAACTCAGAAAGGTCTAGTTGCAGAAGAGAGTGCAGCCTTCTGACTTGTGGGTTTAGTCACATTCCTGATCCAGAAGCTTCCCAGTTGTTCTTACCTGTTGTGAGGCTTGTATTCGCTAGGTTCTTCTCAGGAACTTCCCAAACCAAACCATGTTGACAAACTTTGCTCCTGCCTCTGTGGCCTCCTAACCTTATCTTCTCACAGTGAGTCATTTTGCAATCTCTCACCCTGTTCTTCCTGTTCGGGTGGGTGAACGCGAGCACTGTAAAAGGCAAGCAATCAATATCGGGGGTTAGACAAAGCTCTGCAAGCCAATCTGCAAGCCGGAGCAAAGCTTCTTGTGTCCTTAACTGTAACCTTGGCACATGAAAAGCGACTTCCATTCCATTTTACCAACGTTTCGGTCAAAGATCAATTGCCATTGTAATTATATCATATATCACAGGACGAGGAATCAGTGAAAGGGCAGGCCCTCTAAACTAATACATATCATTAGCATTTAAGGAACACGAAAAACAAATTGAACATTAGTCCTCATGTAACTCTTTTTTCTAGAGCAAATAATTTTCCAAATTAAAATGAATAAATTAATGAAATTGCCACATGCCTGAGAATAAACCATGTTGGTAATGTCATCGAGCCCTCAGCAAAGTTTAGCTCATTGTACTCCTCTGTCTGATCATTATAACATCTAATCAAGGAGAGCTTAAATACTTTAGTGAGCTCTCAAAATAAATTTGATCTGAGCAGCTCAGGTCTCGTGGATTCCTAGGGTTACTGACTAGGTGAAACATGTTTTTGTTTTAATCCCTGTCTTAGCTCAAAGAGGATTAATGCCCATAATTCTCCTATCCCCATTTAATTGAGAAATGAAGTTTGAAGAGGCACCTCCTGGAACACTACACTTTGAAGTATGACCTATCTACTGTCTACACAATAAATCTCCCTCTGCTCACACACATTTACACACACTCTTCCCGCCCAAAGAGGGAAGAAAGGCATCGTGTGTGTGCATGGATGTATATTTGCATGCCTTATGTTACAAAACTTAAACCATTGCTGTTTTCTCTTTTCCTTTTTAGGAATTATCCTAAGGAAGGCATTCTCTGGGAAGCTCAAACTGTCTCAAACTGCTGTGACCTTGCACGCTAATACCCCCATTGGTACAACTCACCATTTTATTAAAAGCAATACAATTCTTGCATTCATTTGATCTGATCTGGATTTTTACTTTTGCTTTGTCCATACCAGCAGAGATAAAACATCCAGAGGAAAGAAAGAGAGAAGATACCACACCCTGGAACTACCTCTTCGGGAGTTAGACAGGCACTGGTAGAAAAGGACCAAAATTCCAAATATAGACCCACCCTTGTGTTCTCAAATAAACCCAATGCTAAGATCTAATATAGAAAGAGCACAGAGAAGCACAGGAAGATTTAATGTCAGTCTCACTTTTTCCATACAAGTTGTTATGAGGATTTAATGAGGAACTTAGCACAGGTCTGTGGGCACAGCAAGTCCTCAGCAAGTTCTGGCTCTTATTATTTGCATAAAGAATATTCACATCTTGCACCCAAACCCTAAGACTTCAGGACGACCAACCCTGACGTCCCGTGTCATTTCTGACCTACTCACAGAGGTGACATATTATCATTTCAGCTGTAACTTCTTGGTCACACAGACCAACCCTAGCCAAGTGTGGGATTGCATTACCTAAGGGTGGGAATACTGTGAAACAGGGGCCACAGGAGGCCGTCTTGGAGCCTTGCAACCCCAATAACCGAAGGGTTGCTGAAACCTTTATCAAACTGCTCCTCTGATATTTCAGCCTTCAAGGAACAGGTTTCTGTGAAGTTGTTGTCTATGGGATTTTTGCAAATGATGGCATACCCATAAATAACAGTATTTAAGGGCTGAACTGAATCTCTGTTACGAGATTACAGATTTGTAATGTAAGATCTCACTTGAGCTTCAAAATAACCTTTTACAATAAGCAAGAGAGGCTATACTATAATGATTTCATAGATAAGGAAACTGAAGATCAGAGAGATTTAATGATTGACCCAAGATCTCAACTAGATATCTTCTTAACATTCCTGTGGCATTCTTCTGTGGCTAAACAGCCTTGTTTATTTGCTAAATTCCTACCTCCTTATATGACTGTCAGAGGGTTTGCAGCAAATCACAAGTACACAAACTTTGACTCAGGAGTATTTTCTCCACTTTCTAAAAATCACTAGATTTTAGCAAGTGTTTTCTGCTTTTTATTTTCCTCCCATATTTGACCCCACCCTCCCACCCCCACTTATAGATATACATGCACACACACTCCTCTTTCTGGTCTCTTGTATTAATAGCAAACTAAAATTCCTTCAGAAAATATTAGTGGTCATTGTGTCACAGAGAAATCTCCCTTCCATGCAAGTTAAAATATGTAGAAACGTTGTAGCTTTTCTTCCTTTATTCTAAAATAAATTATGAAAGGTTGTATATTCAGGCTTCAGGCAGAATTTTTCCTGTTTGGGGAGACATTTTCAACTTTCTATTTGAATTGGTAGCTATGTGTATGAGAGGAAAATGAATACTAATGGAAAAGCCCAGAGTGGATTTGGAAAATCATTACAACTGTTCTGCCATAGGTTTGGGCCTTTGACAAAACACCTATTCAAGGATGGAAAATCCACTGTTTCTCTTCTGCATTTCTTTTTCTGAATAGAGCTGGGTTGAATAACCAGCACTGATAAAGGATTCAGAGCAATTGCCTTACTAAGTAATAGTGAGCCCATGTTCTAACCAGTGGGACAGACACTGGCCTTCAGTATATCTGACTAGGCTGCTAGATTTGAAGTGGAGAAGCTGGGGGAGGAGATGGGTGTTAAAAAAAAAAAAAAAAAAAAAAAAAAGAAGATCCCCCATAATTTTCACTCTTCCTACAACATCCTTCACCTAAGCACCAATTAAGATGCCCCTCTCTTAAATTCTGCATACCTGCAGATTTATTTATACCTCTAGACATTTTTTCCAGGTTTCTCCCTTGTGCTTACAATACATGCCTGCCTTCTTTCTGCATATTCAAACACTATTGACCCTCCTTGAAACCTCCTCAACTAGTAATGATCATTTACATCCCTGCTAGTGCTTATGATTTTCAAAGTGCTTTAACACAATCTAACTCAGTGATCCTCACACAACCTTGGAAGTTTAGCCCAGCAAGTATTGTCTATTGTTTTCATGGATGAGAAAAAGGAGATTGAAGTGGTTCCATTAGTAAACAAGGTCATAGAGCTCAAAAGGAAGCAGCACTGGAGTTGATCCCTCCTACTGCTTTTCAACCTGCATGAGGTTTCCCTTTTCTGAATGCTTCTGAAAGCTCTTAGTCGGTCACATTCCAATGTAGCCTCTAGGTACTAACTGCCTGGTTGTTTGCTATGGGCATGTCACTCCCTGGTGACCTAGAAATAGATTGCTCCTCCACATTTTGCATGCAGCCTTCTTCTCATTTACCCAAAGATGGCATAATAGGAAGAAAGGAAACAATCGTGCTAATGGGGAAGAATGAATTAGATGTTGTAGGCCCTTTTTTCTTTTCTGCTCCAGCAATCCTTGAAGAAGAAAACAGTCAGTTGAGATCTAGAGTGACACGCTTCACTCACTCACTCGTTCATTCATTCATTCAACATAGTCCAGGCCTACTCTGCAATGTTCCTTGTCTTAGTCCCTGGAAATACGAGTTAAATGTGGCATAGTCTTGATCTCCAGGAACTTAACAATTGAGTGTGGAAAATTCCATCTTTTCTTTGAAATGAAAACAAATGTAAGCATCAATGTACTAGACGAAAATATATTGTACATTTTTTCAACTACATTGCATCAGGAATAAGCACACGATTGAGGCGAATATTGTATATGTTGCTCCTACAGGGCTCTCCAAAACTGAGTATTCAAGTTTAATGGTTACATTGTATTTACCTTGAACTGAATATTATCCATCAGGATTTACATTTGCAGTTGGGGGATTATGAATGTTAAACTTTTCTTTTTCTCCTTTTCTCTCTTAGACCCAATGCAAATGGAAAAGACAACATGAGTGTAATCAAATACTCCAGGAAGTGTGTCTTGGGTAAAGACAAAAGAAAACCATGCATTCTACCTACCTCTTATGTGTTTCACAGATTATATGAAACAATTTTGAAAGGCTTGGTTCTTTGACCAATTCTTTGATAAATCCAGAAGTCAGACTTAGAAATTATACATTAGCTTTTTGCCCAGCCAACTATGATACAGATGAAAATTCACCCTCCGTGAGTGTACTCAACAGACACTCAACATCCTTTGACCAGCCTATTGCCTTTTACAGTTTATGATCTTATGGTCACAATTCCTGTTCACATTCTTAGAGATTCATATTATCTTCACTTACTGGATTTGAACTCTGTAATGTCTCTGGCTGATTTTTCAATAGATGAAGATTTATGAAACAGTCACTATGGAGAAAACATGTTGGGGAATTTGGGGATGAACCTCCAACAGGAAAGGAACAGTAAAGGAATAGCAATTGTACAAAGCTCGATAGAGATGGTCCTCCAAGGGAGTAATGTGAGTGGGGATGGGACACTAGTTCTGGGGCACTAGGGGGGAGAAAACAATTACCACTTGTAGGGACCTTCATCTCAGGAGATGCTACAGATGAACTGCATCCCCCTAAATGAATACAGTTTGTACAACAAAAATTGTACTGGCAGATATAGTAGGCTAGCAGAACATCCTAAGCAGGTAAGAACGTTGACCATGATTTTCCATAACTATGTATTGTTCAGAACAATATTGATACTGATTCTCTGTTCTATATATTTAGCATATCTGTCAGATCCTTTGTTTGGTCCTTAATGTATTTTGCCATATAACAGCCTTCTACGTAATCCGATACTTATTTAAAAATAGTTGATGTCATTCACAAAATTATACTCTATATGCAAATTCCAGAGTTAAAATTGAGGCCCACATGTTTTACCATGACATAATACTATGTTGCTTTATTGGCAAATTCTTGTATTCCCTAAAAATCTCATCACCTCATGGTGACATTTCAAAACTGCTTCTGTAACATTAGGATGATACTAGAGAGCTTGAAAACAGTGAGCGGTTATTCCCATGATATATGATCTTCCTGGACCTCTACCTCATAAACCCCTAACTTCCTTTCAAATCATATAGAAAGGCCCATTTTTCCTTCTTTGTATACAACATTCATTTTTTCTCTCTCTCTGGGCTATTATTTATTATTTAACTTGGTTACTGTATTATTTAAAGAAAAAAAAGTAGTTTGCAATATTGCCTGTGTGGGAGATGCTATACAGGGTAAAGCGATATTGATTGCATTGTAGCTATTAACTACTGTTCTAAAAACAAGGAAGGAGTGTGAGTCAGTGAATCAGGGCAAGAGTTATCTTTACCCTCCTAAAGCTAAAAAAGGGAAAAAAATTAGTAAACCACATTCCAAGTAATTCAAAAATTTTGCAGGGTATATAAAGAATGACCAAGATTTTGTAACTTGGCTCCCATCATATTTTTAATATTAACTACTAAGTCCTTCACACAAATATACTATCTGTAAGACTGTTTTTCCTAGAATTCCCTAAATAACTTATTCTGGTTCTTGCTGATATTTTCCTTCCTGAAAAGTTCAGATTTACAAATACAAGTATTTCCATTCCTTTATTTTTCTCCATTAATGTCTCTGGATCTCTCTGTCTGGTTGTAAATGTAGAAACTGGTGGATTATTATTACCGGAGAGAGTTAACCAAGCAAATGGAATTATAAGTTTCACAAAGGGAAATATTCCTAAGTGAATTTGTAAGAAGTCTTGGGACACAAAGAACCCAGTGGACAAAATGCAGTCAGTAAAGCAAGAAATGGAAGAGCACATTTTTTATCAAACTGAGAAAGAAAAGAAGCAGATGTCAGAAGCTCAGTATGAAGTCAAAACATAGGGACAGTGGAATCCTGAGTAGAGAACAGAGGTCAAGAGATTAAGTGGAAGGTTATTTCTGGAAAAAAAATCAAGAAGAGGTATAATTTATCACTGACATTTAATTGGCCTCCATGGTGAGATGCATGGAAGTACCACCAGTATTTAAGAGGCTATAGACAGGGCAGACAGAATTAATCAATCAGATTTCCAACTGGACTCATCCCTGTTAGGTGTTATGGCAATAGAAAAGATATCCTTTTTAAAAGGAAGTTAGAAGACCAATGTTGCACATACATCAATTAGAAAATATTGTTTCACAGTACAAAGTATTGGTTTCTATAGTCCTTTCAAAATACCTTGCTCATAATGATTGATCAATAAATACTTGTTAAATCAACATGAAAGCTGTCTGTGTTTTCCAGATTCTATGTACTATAAAATTGGAGGAAAGGACAAATTTAACGAGAGGTTGACAATTAGGAAGGTCTAAAAGGAGGTGGAGTTTGAAACATGTGCTTGATAGTAAAAGAAAGAGACAATATGAAGGAAGACCATATTGGAGAAAGACAAAAAGCGATGTGCAAAATCATTTCTCCACTAATTAAATCACTCCTCATGTGCTGAACCAAAATTCCAGAGTCAAACTCTCAATCGTCTAATCTCATTTATTATTATTTCCTCCAGAAAATACCTGACTTCTAAGTAATTCCACACTAATATCTGTTTCCGGTATTCATTAATGAATACCACATAAATGTCCTTTCTTACTTTTCCGTGTGTGTATATCATAAATACAAAGTCTTAACCTCTTGAAGTCATGTCAGCGCTCAAGAATGACAGAACAACCTTTTTTTTGGCTCTCACACTCTTTACCCTATGAATGAAGAGTATCATAGTCCTACATTCTACAGTGTCTAAATCTGAAGCAAAAACCCAACCCCACTGCACCAGTTTCTATTTAAATGCCATTAATTTAAAGAGATGCACACATGATGGTCAAAATGAATATATCGATTTCTGTACAAATTAAGGTTTTGCTAATTTCCACTGATATGATTGAAACCATCAACCCAGTGATAACAACAAAGGAACTAATTACATTGATGATCATTTAATTTTACTTTTGATAATGCATATGTTTTTATTTAGACTAATACAATGTAAATTATAATCAGCTAGTTTTAAATACCCTCTCATTTGAAACGCCTGCTCAATGAAGAGGAACCGCAGAAATGTGAATGTCTCCTGCTGCGGCGGGTTGTGGGAAGGCACCGACTTGAGTCTCACAGTGGTCGGTGGCCTGATCATTGCACAATCAGCTTGTGAAATGAGGGACCTGCATTTGTTTATACCTGCCTACACAGAAACACACTAATAGTGCATTCTGTTGGTTTAAGAGAAAAAAAAATAGGTGAAGGCTATTGCATTCATTCAGTTATACACTCATTCATTCATATATCCGTCCTTCCATTCATTCATCGGTGAGACCCTTGTGATACAAAACTGAAAAAATTCATACAACATATCACAGTGAGTCTCACATCCTAGATGCATGATTAAGTACCTCTCTGAGAAGACCAGGGAACATAATTTTATTAAGTATTAGGAACAAGCAATGTGCCAAGGGCTGAGCCTAAACATACTGAGGAGAAACAGGCAAACCAGGGAACTGGATGTGACTTTTGAGCTAAATCTTAATGATAAAGAAGGTGGTGCAGATCATTAGAACAAAAGCAAAGGTATAGGGCTTGAATGTTTTTCCTATTGTACTGGGAGTGGGAGACACAAGAAAGTTCTATGTATCTAGAAAATAGAGCACATTTGGCATGATGATGGAGGAAGACATGAGGAAGTAAGCTGGATCAAGTAACTTAAATGTTGTGAAAGGGAACTTGAAACAGAACGTCTGCTATAAGCAGAAGAAAACTAATTGAAACCAAAATGCCAACTAAGTTCCACATTTCATAAAGAAAATTATGATGGTATTGATAATGAGAAATTAGTGAGGGAGAACACTGGGGGAGAGAAGTGGAAATATCCCATAACACGAAGGTCTGTGAGCCAAAATAGTGAGAACAGAATTTACGGGAGGGGTGAGATAAGAGACATTGCAAAGACACACACACACACACACACACACAACTGTATTCTGCAACTATCTGTGCTAGAAGTTACTATTGTTCTCTAACAATTGGACATCTAAAATGAAACAACCAACATTATTTCACATAGTCCATTGGAATACTAGGTGTGTATTAGATGTGTATTAGATGTATTAGATGTGTGGCCACATTGGTTTTCTAAGTTGTCTTAGTACTTTACTTACCCTGTCCAGTGCAGACACAGATAATTAATTACAGATCTGCTCAGCAGAAGCCTCAAGAAGTTGGCATCATGGTGAAATATAGAGCAAAAGCACCCTTTCCATAAGTAGAAGGATGAAAGGGGAATCCAGAAGGGTCAAGCCAAGCATTCCCAGGTTTTTCTCTTACATTCTCAATGCAGACACTGATTCCATCTCCCATGGAGAAGAGTAAGTGATGGTTATGGAGTATAGTCACTAGTGTGGAAATCACCTGTGAATCTTGTTAAAAATGCAGATATTGATGAATTAGGTCTTGGCAAGGGCCTTAGATTTGTATTTCTAACAAGCTATGGAGAAGTTTTTATGCTGCTGATCATTGGGGTAGTTAAGACCCCTATGGAGTCTATAGGGAGCCCAGGTTGGTTACTGTGGCAAAGCTTCCCAAAGTTAAAATAGGGTCTGTGACTCTAACTACAACATCTTAGTTGAACAAGGTGCTCTAATTCTCTGATTTCCTACAAAATTCAGGACCAAAGAGCTTTTTTTTTTTTTTTTTTTTTGCACATTATAACTGGCTAGGCTCACAATAACCAGTAATTGCTGAAATTTTGATAAATGTGCCCCAATATAACTGTAAGAGGATAATTCAATTAAACACTCATAAAACATCCAGACTTAGAAATGTTGATTCCAACTCTTTCATGCTTTTCATATATTCTCCCTTCTGGCTCTAGAGGGTTTAAATATTTTTAAATTAGCTCATTCTGCCCCCAGAGGTCTTCATTTCTTCATTTGTTTTATTTGATCACATTAACTTATGAGCTGCCTGATATAATTTTGGAATATGTTTGGGGACAGAAATGCAATAATGGAATTAGCATTTTCTTCCCCAAAACTTGGGCTTCAGTGTGGACTCTGCTTATCTGTCATCCTTACTTTCTTCATCCCAGTTCTCTGCACATAATAAACCCTTAATATGTATTTCTTGATTGATGTATACATTTGAAATTTTTCATTACTTCTTTGGGTTTGAAATATTAGGTTTCCCAAATCTATCTCTTCTTTCTCCCATCAGAACTTTACTCAATTCTCTCTTCTTCAAAGTGCTAGTAAGCATCTCAAGTTTATCCTTTCAGCTTGGAGGTGATAATTTTCTATTCTGGGGGAAATGGATGTGATGCCCCAACATTTGTGCACTTAATTAAAGCACAAGGAATGCTTAATTAGTGTAATAAATGCAATTTAAAATGTCTCTCATGGAGAAACTGCTGCTCAATTTTTAGAGCAACAGAGAGGTGATGGCCAGGTGGGTTAATTAATCAGTGTTAACTTTCATTTGATGAATACTTTGAGGTTCTGATACAATGAGATTATACAAATGCCGTACGCTGCTGTTACTATGTCGAGCTAGAATACCATTTCGATCTTACTTCCTTAGGCCCCTCCATGTAGCACGATTTTCCTTTTCAAAGTTGACTTTTGCTCTCTTTAGGTGTAATTCTCTTATTTCTATGTCCCAATCATAATTTAAGTTCTGTCACAATGGAAGAGAGTAGATGTCAACTTTCAAAAACTTGAAAGAGATTTGTTTACTCATTAAGCAAGGTACGGCTTCATTTCTTTTGAGAGAGAAAAAATCTTTTGCTGTCACCGTCATTAAACTCTTTGAGTACCAGCATCGTTCTGGGAGCAGAAAAGACTCATTTTCCATGTTATGCCATTGAGTCTCAAACTTCCATCAGTCAGTCATTTTTCAGCACCCACCATATACGTTTTATGAAAGAAGTTTTGGTTACTTTTTTTTTTTTAAAGATTTTATTTATTTATTTGACAAAGAGAGATCACAAGTAGGCAGAGAGGCAGGCACAGAGAGAGGGGGGAAGCAGGCTCCCCGCTGAGCAAAGAGCATGATATGGGGCTCCATCCCAGGGTCCTGGGATCATGACCTGAGCTGAAGGCAGAGGCTTAACCCACTGAGCCACCCAGGCGACCTAAAGTTTTGGTTACTTCTGATGACTCTTATTAATAGACTTTGCAAAAACGATTAAACCCCTTTACCACACCTAGTGCAACATATTTCTTCTTGGATCAAATTTCTGGTTGAAAAAAGAATAAATTAGTACCTGAGATTTGAATGACTAAAGGAGTTAACCCTGGCTCCAAGGGCACAATCAGTGACTTCCTTTCTTGTGCATGCACACTGGTGATAGCATCTTGGCACTGGGTAGCTGGAGAAAACAAAGGTCTGTGGCTGCCATTGCTTTTTGTCAAGGATTAACACAAAAGTACTGACTGTGCTATAATAGGGAATCAGCTTGCCAAAACACTACACGAGGCTGAAGCTTCTAACTCACTGAAACTCTACTTAAGTTATTATATGCTTGGGTGGTTGCAAGAACAACAGATAGCTATGTAATTAATGCAAACCATGTCAGCCTCCCTCACTTCCTTCTCGTCTCTGTGCAGACCAGTAATGAGGCGCCTCCTGACACACAATCACAACGCACTGACAAACCATCTTGGTGTGTGAAAAAGACACAGAAAAATCCAAGAGCCATGACAATTGTAGCAAATATAGTTCCTCTTCACCAGAGATTTCATATCATAGCTGTCCCCGAGGCAGAGACTGCTGGGTGGAGGAGTCATTATTTGCCAGACTACTGGTCAACTTCCAGGTCTGAAGGGCTCCTATGCCATCCTATGGAAAATAAAAGTTAATCTACAGGAATGGTTTTCTTCTTTCTTCTTACATTAGTATTCCTGAGAAAATATTGCAAACAAATAAAAGATAATGATGTTAACTTTTATTATTAATTAAAAAGGTGGGATTTCACCCGATATTCCAAGATATACAATACTCACCACTGTGCCTTACGGATCTGTTCATTAGCATCACTGTCAACTGACATAATTACTGCACTGTTTCCTTATAGAACTGTGCTAGTTGCTACAGGTAATACTTAAAAGCATAAAAAAAAAAAATAGCCTTTGACCTTGTGGTTTATCTTAATGCAATTAGTGAAATGAAATTTGTATGCAAAAGATCCAGAATTATTAAATTCAATAAAATCTAATTCTAAATGGAAAACATAGACAAGATACATCATGAATGGCTGAGAAGAGAATGACCATTGGAGAGGGTGAACCAAGTGCAATTTCTCTAGGAACAGTAGACTCTGAAAGAAGTGAATTTAAGACAGGAAGATATGTGGGAGAATCAAGAAGACTCCATACTTATCAAAATCATAGCCACTAAGAATGTCCTCATAGATAGTGGTACGATAAGCAGTAATGCTCTGCACTGGGAATAAAATTGGTTATTAAAGGAGGAGAGACAACACAAATGAAAGTTAGAGTTAGAGACCTTGAAATATATGCTCTAGATTTTTAGAGAAGACTAACATGTGAAACAATAGTGAATGATTAAAAAAGAAGGATAGCAAGGTTAATTGCTAAATCCCATAGTATAAACTCTAGCTTGTATAAAAATTCACACTAAAGAAATATCAAATGAAAAGGACTATCCTGTAGGATAACCTGAATGTACTAGGTCTTGACTTGCATTCTGACTGTTAGCTAATATTTGAACTTAACAGCTTATAGAGAACAAATACTAGATGGAAGTAAGTCATAACATAAGCCACAAAGTCAGTACTAGATATTGCATGTTTACAGGGCAGTAAAGAACTTAGTTCAATTAAAGAAAAGCTACAGTAGGGAATAGTGATCTACTGAAGTTTACAGAATAACAGATGAATAGTATATTTTATATAGATTAGTCAAGGTCAGTGGTTCCATGCCTTGAGTTTTAGACCCCAGAGAGGCTGTGGAAATAAAACTGCCTGTTCACTTGGCTCCAAGTACATGTTGAAACATGTATCTACTAAATAATGGATATATTTGCAACATACATGTACTTTAAATATGCATAAATTTGTACATAATGCATAAAAGTATGAGTAGTACAATGAAAATTAATTTAATAAATGAAATCTCTTATCTTATGCCATTTTGTACTTTCTCAACTAACTAGGTGTGATTATTGTTTCATACTGGGAGATAAACTACTTTCTCAAATGTTGGGCCAACTTAACACTGATTTTTGTTTTTATAAAATGCATATAAAATGCATACAAGGGGTGCTGGGATGACTCAGTCAGTTAAGCATCTGCCTTCCACTCAGGTCATGATCCCAGGGTCCTAGGATAGAGTCCCACATCTGGCTCCTTTCTCAGGGGAGTCTGCTTCTCCCTCTCCTTCTGTGCTGCCACCCCCCTCCCATGCTCTCTCTCTCTCTCTCAAATAAATAAAATCTTTAAAAAATGCATGTGGAATGATTAACACATTTTCATTATTTATTGTTCACTGAGTTATAGTAACCAAATATGACCCTGAAAACTGTTTTATTTTTTAGGATTTTATTTATTTATTTGAGAAAGAGAGAGAGCACGAGCAGGGAGAGGGGCAGAAGGAGAGAGAGAACTCCTGCTGAAAGCCTCACAGGGGGCTTGATCCCAGGATACTGGGATCATGACCTGAGCTGAAGACAGACCCTTAACTGACTGAGCCATCCAGGTGCCCCACCCTGAAAACTATTATACTTAATTGTTTTTTCTTTTCAAGTCTCACTGATTATTTCAGGATCCATTTAAAAAAAATTATTTATTTATTTGACAGAAAGAGGCAGAGCGAGAGAGAGAACACAGGCAGAGGGAGAAGCAGGCTTCCTGCTGAGCAGGGAGCCTGATGTGGGGCTGGATCCCAGGACCTGGGGATCATGACCTGAGCCAAAGGCAGACACTTAAGGACTGAGCCACCCAGGCACCCCCAGGATCCATTTCTAATGTATTAATTTGTACAATATGCATATTCCCAAATGACATGAGGGCCTTCCTACTCTATTTCTCCCTATAGAATTAGACTGTCTTTTCTTTGTCAAATGGCATTCATAGTACATTTTTGAAGACCAGAAAATAAAGATAAGTTTAGGATTTAGCTGAGACTGGCACATTTCGAAGCCAAACAAGCTTTTTTCATGTACCCCACACTTTGGCTTTTCATCACTTACAACATGTCATCTTGCTAAGCACGAATATTCCATCCTCCAAAAAGCACTAAATATTGAAAACGAGATTTGATGAGATAGGGTAAGTAAGATAGAAATAATAATGAAACCGCTCAAAATCATGAAGAAGTTCTATTACAAACAAATAAGAAAAACAGCACCCATTTTCCCAACCTCATTCCAACCCCTAACACAGCTATCTACCCCTGTAACTTATTTCTGCAATAATAATACATTTATTCTTTTTCAGGAAATGGAGAGTCCTGCTGGGTATGTGCTTGATAGCAAGGTACTTAGTAACTTAAAAGTTGAAGTAAATATTTTAAATTGAAATTGCACTTTGACTTGGGAGCTTTTCTTTCCAAGCTTCTTTGGCAGCAAAGGTTCACTCAGCAGGACTGAATTGCTCAAACCCTGGACATTCCATAGAAAGGCCTGCCTGTAGGACTGACCCTTGACCAACACCTGGGAGGTAACTAACCTCTGAAGGAGTGGAATATTCTCCTTGATAATGAGATTGGCTTTGCATGCCTTAGGTGTCAGGCTGTGCAGACCAGTTTAATCATGTAAGTTAATCCTGACAATGTGATGTCTGGTAAATACTTGCTTTTCTTCCAGAAGCAAGGGGAACTGGAGTCCGAGATCAGTCACCTGGGAAACATATGTCCATAACGACTGAACCCCAATAGAGCCCCTGGACACTAAAGCATGGGTTAGCCTCCCTAAGTGGCAACATTCCACACGTGTTGTCACACGTTTTTGCTGGGAAAACTAAATAGACTTCCCCTGGCTGTGGACATGTGGAAGTTTGCACCTGGTTTCTCCTGGATTTTACCTAGCCATATGTATAACAGCTTTTTGAGTTATGTAAGTCCTTCTAGAGAGTTATCATGCCACCTTCAATACTATATAGTCTTTGCTAATTCTCCATAGAGACTTCCTTAATTTGGCCCTCATTGCCTTTTTTTTTCCCCCTACTCTTTACTCTTATCATCAATACAAAACAATTTAAAGGCTTGACAGAATGCTCTTTGGATTGTTTATTATTGTTTCATATATTATTAATTTATCAGTTAAATTAATTGCTTATTTTAGCACAAAGCCTATGATTGCCTTTTTCTCTCCAAAACTTGCAATGTTTTCATAGTACTCAGCACTAACTAAGGCCTCAATCAATACTTTTACTTTAGTGACCAGTCAAGAAACTGATGGAACTAATAGTGAACTAGAAATATCTATTTGTGATTGATCTAATTATGTTTGACCACATATTGGCAGTTGTCCAGAAGCATTCTGGATTCCTATTATTGGACTGTTTAAGCACTGATGGAGCCTATTTTGGCCAACTTATATCTGTGCCTTGCACATAATAAGCACCAAATGTTTATGAAATGAATGTGTATAAAGGAAATCCTTTGTTGGATTCTGTAAGAAGCATGGTTGAATTTCCTATGATGACCAAAGAAGGGCAGACTGAATGGAAATTCTGAGTTTGAATTAAATATTTTGGGTCGAAGGATTGTTTCATGAATCTCAAATAATCCTATAGATTATTTTGCTTCCCTTTCTGTGTGCTAATGTAATGCATAATTTAATGGATAGTATATATGATATAACAAAATTTCTGTGCTATGCTGGCAGTAACTCTCAAGTAGTTTTGAGTATTAAGTAAAGGCTTTTTATCATCATATTTTTTAAAAAAGAGTACATTTTGCTCTGCACAGATTCTAAAATTCAACTCAATACACCAGTATGGAAAGGAAGTAATAGAGGTAACACTAGGTATTACCAAGCTAATACAGCCAGGAAAGTGACAATGAAGTTGAAGAGAGTAAATTTTTTCTAACTAAAATAAAAAAAGGTATATCTTTGGCTCATTGGCTCATTGTCTTAAATCAGACTCAGAAACCTGAGGTCAGTGCAGAGTGATCTCTTAGGGAATATGTTCCCAGGAGAAACAGATAAAGGAGTGAGGGGTGCCAAGCAAAAAAAAAAAAAAACAAAAACAAAAAAACCAAAGGAAATTGAAGGGGGAGACAAACCATGAAAGACTGTGGACTCTGAGAAATGAACTGAGGGTTTTGGAGGGGAAAAGGGTGGGGGGTTGGGTGAGCCTGGGTATTATGGAGGGCATGTATTGCATGGAGCACTGGGTGTGGTGCATAAGCAATGAATGCTGGAACACTGAAATAAAATAAAATTAAATTAAAAAACAAACAAACAAAGAAAAAAGCCAAGTAAGAGTATGCTTTTAGTCAAAGTCCTGTAGAACACGATTCCTCCTATCCACAGGGGGATTGGGTTGTGTAACAAACACCTCAGCGTTATTGCTTCTCCAGGTCAAGGGGCTGAGTTTTCATGCCATCAAGTTATTCACTAAGGACTGCCTCAGGGATCTAGACTTCCAGGCATTCTTCACTTTTGTGAGCATAAGAAAAGCTCCCTCTCTTTCTCAAGGACATAACTGTGGGAAGAGTCAGAGGTATAGGCTGTTAGAAACAAAATTTAAAAAACAAAACAAAAAACCTAAAAGGGATCCAAGAGGATCCAAATGGAGGAGCACTGACAATTTTCACTGCCAATTAATAAAAATATATAGTTATTAAAAATAAATAAAATAAAATAAAAATAAAAATATGTAGTTATCCTATAAAATAGAATCAGTGGATTACTTGTGCCTCAAAGAATGATACTTGCAAGAATGGTTGAACAAGAATTTGAAAATTCTTTGCCGTAAATACACCAGCCTTAAACAAGTTGTCTCATTAGTTGTTAGGAGATACTGATCAGGGTGGGGTATGGAGTGAACCTAATGGAAAAGAGGACATAGTACAATAAAAGAGGAGCATCTAGCCAGAAACAAGATGAAAAGATGTTTAAATCAGCTGTGACTTGGAAAGTCTTTGCCAGAAATATGTTTACTTATAGTACAAATACAGAATAGGTTTGGAGTGTGAATCCTTTGGCTGAAGAAGAGATTTTGAGCCTACAATCACTGTTATCCAAATAAATAGAATTTAATTAAAAGCATATTTAAGTGCTAAATTTGAATAGTACATAAAGTATGTTAGGGAATATTTTGTTTTTGTTTTTAACTGTTTGTTTTGTGTGTTTTCCTGCTGACAGTTTTCTCTTCTATGGACCTCTGTGAGAAATTGGGAACGAATTTTTCTGTGAAGATCTGAGGGCAACCTGGGTTGCGGAAAATGAGAATTTCTATAAGTAGTAAATTGCAAGAAAGAATTTAAAAACTCTATTCATGTACACGTGGCCCTTTGATTTTGAATCTGCCACTTCTCTTCTCCAGAGAAAGTGTGTAGTCCTCTACTTGTTAGGTCTGGGATGGTTTTGTCACTTGCTTAGACAAGTAAAATTCAGCAGAAGTAACGTTGTATAACTTCCAAGTTCAGGCCTTAAGAATCTTCTAGCCCTTCTCTACTCCTTTTGAAATGTGGTATTGTCCGGTGAAGAAGCTTGGTCTAGCTTGTGGAGGATGAAGCAGAACTGAGTCTCCTTAAGGCTACCCCCGGCCCCATAACTGAGCTGCCTGCCAGTAGACTGTGGCCACATAAATGATCCCAGAAAATCCCAGCAGAAGAAAATCCCAGCTGGACCCAGACTAAATGGCTAACCCACAGAATTATAATACAATAAAATGGCTGTTATTTAACTCATTTAGTTTCAGGGTGCTTTTTAAGGTAATAAATAAAAATTGATACACTGTGGCACACAACACATGCCAGGACACACAGTGTGAGTCTTGCTGTCTGGGTTTGCACCAAGTCTGCTACAGACATTATGCTTTTATACCAGAGGCTCTTGTGAAGTTGCTTTAAAAACCTCTTAAAAGAATGCAATCAAAATCAGAGTATGTTTTACTCTACCTGTCCCTCCCTTAATTACACAGACAGCCACACTCTTGCATATACCTTGAGCAATCAAACCCAGGAATTCCTCTGGAATATATCTTGGGTCAGGACTTGGTAAAAATCTTTGTGAAAAGGAGTTGAGAGAACAAGTCTATCATTATATGTGTTTTTTCTATAAATAATAGCTACATATCTATCAATCATCTATCTATCTATCTATCTATGCCATCCATCTTTCATCTACCTATCTGCAGTTGAAGAAAACTAATCCAGTTATTGGCTGATGCCTTTATTCATCACAAAGGGATCATTCACCCAATTACTATTGTAAATTCATGTAATGTGTCTTGATCAGACATAAGAAATTACCTATTATCTGTGGAGCTGATGGGAAAAAAATGGGGCACAACTGCACCTTCACTTTTCCAAAGTACCTGTGAATACCTTGTTCAGCAGCAGAATTCTGAAATCTATAGAAAAGCTTGTTGCCATTAATCTCAAAACCCTCCTCATCAGTCATGTTATGATGTTCTTGGTAGCAAATGCTCTAATTAAGATTATAAACAGACTTCACAAACATTTTCTGATTGCCTTCTCATTAAAAAAAAATTTTTTTTTAAGTTGTCCTCTTGGCTGACACGGTTTATATTTGTTCCTCTGTTATGATTTCCACACAGCAAAGTGAGAACTTCCAAATAGAAGGGAAGACTTAGGGAGAAAAATAGCAGGTGCAGACAAGTAATGTCAGTCTGTCTAAACTTTGTGGCTGTTCTACTCCTTGAAAGATGATGGAATATATGTCTCCTTGACAAATCCCAAATAACTCGAGTCTCTTAGCGATGTGTTAGAGAGTAACTTAAGGAAAAGCACTGGACAGTTTAGGTGAATAAAATATATCCTCTAAATGTGTGGGAAAATAAAAATACCATGTCCTCATAAAGTCAGTGATCATAAGAAAACATATTTGCTTTACTGACTAGTTATTTTGTGTATTTAATGTACTTACTTTAAGGGTCTTCTTTCAACATGGGAAACAGACAAAAACTGACTTAGATGAATTCATGTTTATATCTATACATTCAGCTTTCTTTTTGCTCACTCTTCACTCCCAAACTCTTTTATTTTGTTTCACATCCATGTTGTCACTTTTTGTGCAGTGCTTCATACTGTTAATCTTCTCACTCCCAATATTTAATTGTCTTAAAGGAAAATTTATCTGCCCAGTATGGACATATGGCTAATCTCAACAAATGTACTATGTATGCTGGAAGACAGTGTGCTTACTGCAGCTGTTTAGATGTAGTGTTCCATAAACACCAATGAGGACAAGGTGTTTCATACTGTTTAAATCATTTTTGTACTTACTGCCTGTGTCTGATTTTTCTATTAATTGCTGAAATAAAGGTGTTTACATCATCTGCTATAGTTGAAGCACTGTTATTTAGTTCATAGGAATTTATGATTGTTATGTCTTTTGGATAAACTGATCCTTCGTCATTATGATGTATCCCTTTTACCTCTGATAATATTCTTTGTCTTGAAGTTTGTTTTGTCTCATATTAATACAGCCACTCGAACCTTCTCAAGCTCACAGCTGCATAGCATATGCAGTGCAATTACTGGTATGGTTGAATTTTGGTCTATACTTTTATTTTTAGTTTCCCTATTGTCTTCTCTATTTTGTTGTTGTTCATTTGCAGCCCTTTTCCTACCTTCTCATGAGATAAATAAATATTTTTCAGAATTATATTTAATTTTTCTATCTTTTTAGCTATAACTGTTCGCATTCTTTCTAATAGTTTCTGTAGATATTACAGTATGCATCTTTAACTCTTACATTCTGATTTGCTTGGTTATTATACCACCTCAACAGAAATATTGAAACATTTAACTTGTTTATTTCTCCTCTCCTTTTGCAATAGTTTTCATTTGTATTGTATCTATCTTCATTATAAATGTCACAAGAAAGTTTTATATATATATACAATACAATGATAATATGTTATATAATTGTGTGTGTGTGTGTGTATGCATAAAACACTTATAGTAATTAGAATTTAAAATAAAGAAAAAAGTTGTTTTAGAAATATATTTACTCATTTAACTATGCTTTCATTCTCTGGAGATTTTTTTCTTTCCTCTATTATTTCTCTTTTAGCCTAAAGATTTTCTGTTCACATTTCTTACAGTGCAGATATACTTGCAATGAATCCTCTAAGTTTTATCTAAAAGTGTCTTATTTCTTGAATAAGGTTTTCACTAGATATAAAATTCTGGATTGGCAAATTTTTTATTATATTTTTCTTCTATCAGCACCTTAAGTACTCTGTCTCATTCTACTCTGGTGCCCATTCTTTCCAATGGAAAATTCACAGCGATTTCAGTTGATGTTTAACTGTACATAATATGTTGTTTTTCTCTGGATATTTTTAGGATACTCTTCTCTATTTCTATAAGTTTTACTATGATATATTTAAGTGTGGTTTTCTTTATATATATTTTTCTTGAGTTTATCTAATCTTTGTGCATATGAAAATTTCTGCTCTCTCCCCAAATGGTGCTGTTTGGGTTCATTATTTAATTGACTATTTTTTCCCTTATTCTTCCTCTCCTTATTTCAGGAATACATGTGTTGAACTTTAAATATTTCTCCACAGTGCCTTGAACTCTTGAAAAATTTTTTTCTATATTTTTATTCACTCCTTAAGATTGTATAATTTCTACTAGGCTGCCTTCTAGTTTACTGTTCTTTGTTCTGTCATGTCTATTCCTCAATCTAGTCAATTTTAACTTCTATTTTGTTTCTAAAATTTTCACTATTTTAATATACATTTAATCATTTAATATTATATATTATTAATATACTTATATATTAATATTTAATATATATTTGTCACTTCTCTTTTGTGGTTTCCTCCTTTTTAATTTATTAGAAACATATCTTCTTATATGTCAGGGAATAAAATTATAATAGCCTCTATTAAACCTTGGTTTGATAATTCTGACATCTGTGTCAACTAGGGTTGGCTTTTGTTGATTATCCTTTCACTTGAAATGAACCACACTTTCTTATTTCTTTGTATTCATATGTTAAGTAATTCAGTATTGGATCCCGGACATTATTAAATGTTATTGTGTTGAGAAGGTGGATTCTGTTACATTCCTCCAGCGGATGTGTATGTTTTCATTTTTTGTTTCAGAAGACAATTAACTTGGTTAGTCTCAAACTGCAAACTCTGTCTTGTTTACAGGGGAGTGTTGCTCAAATTGCAGTTCTGTTACTTTACGGCCTCTGTGGAGAACTGATTTTATTCTGCTCCCGCATGTCTGGTTCAAGATTCAGCTAGAGATTGGGCTAGGGTTCATACACACAGTTTTGAGCTATGCTTCTCTAATTCCCTCATCCTAGGATTTCTCTTTATTTTCTGCTGTTGCTCTGGGTTTTATCCTCTGCTTTGTGCCAATGCCAAGTTATCAGGATTTTAAAAGGAATATCAGTTATCCTATGCCTTTCTGCAAAAGCAATTTTCCCTAATTCTGCAGCCATATTAACAAGAAATACCTGGTGCTGGTCCCTTCTTCTAAATTTTAAATCTCTACCAAAAACTGTTAAATTGCAGGGATTTTGTGTGTGTGTGTGTGTGTGTGTGTGTGTGTATGCACACACGTATATGTGTACATCCAGACTTCATAGTTGCTACCTACATGACCTTTAGTCTAGTAGGGATTCATTCCACTATACTGAAAGAGAAACTTCATTTATCATGTTGGCAGAAAAATGATCAAAACTTTACAGTGAGTTTCTCAAAAAAAAAAAAAAAACAAAACAAGTGAATTTCAAATAAATTGTGTGAGTTTATATAGTCATTTAATTTTTAAGCAAATATTTGTTAAGCATACTTACTTGCAAGGCAGTGTAATAGCAGAAAGCAAAAAAATAATATCATTCCTTACCTCAGATATATGACATTTAAATCACATTCAACAAAGACACTTTAACTTAAAAAGTATTTTAAATCCAATGCTTTCATTGAGCATAGTAACATTTATATGCACAATATAGTAATGTCTTCATTGCCAGAAATAGTCCCTCTTTGCTAATCTTTAAAGTAATTTTAGAAGAAAATATTTTAAGGCAGTAAAATCAAGTATATTTCAATATCTGCAATGATATGCACCTTCCATTAACTTTTTACTGCAACTAACTTCAGCAGGCAAAATTTAGTGAATAAACTATATTCTTTCTTCCTTTTCTTTTGTGCCTGCCAGTCCCCCTCTCTTCCTCTTTCTATTACTTTCTGAAACAAATATTTGAAGTTATTATGTTTGTGGCACATTCCAAAGCAATGGAGATGAAAAATAAATAGATCAGGTAAGGTATCAGCTAATAGAACTTATATTTTATCAGAGGGAAAAAATTTGGAAAAACATCGGATATATTAATGAGTGTAATGTAGAAAACAAACAACATGATTTAGTAGAAAGTACTGAGATAACCTTCTGACACAGGGTGTTGAAATGGAAGCTGAATTATAATTTTCAGTTATATAACAGAGGAAATAAGGCATAAGATGATATGGAAAAGATAGGCATCACCTTATCATATTGACCTGTGTGTTCCAAAATATGAGTTCATATTTTACTCTAATTGCAGATAAATGGTATTGGAAGATTTTAAGCAGAGAAAAAACATTCTCTGATTTACAATTCCAAAATGATCTTGGCTTTTGTTTGTGGCATAATTTACAGAAGGGAGTAAAAGTTGACCAACAAAGGCTAATCAAAATAGTCCAAGAGATGGTAATGATTTGAACAAAGATTGTCATATAGAAAATAGACAAAAAATGTGGAGATATTAAGTTTTAATTTAGAGGAAAAAAATCAATTGGTCTTGGTAATGGTAAATTGGGCATTATGGGAGATGAAAGAAAGGTTGGAATAAAGAAAGACAATTATACTTTGGCTTAAGCTACATAAGACATTTCAAAAAAAGAACAGTTGTATGAATTACAATGGTTCTGTTTTAACTGTGTTTGAATTTGAGGTAGACACCTAAGTTCAGATGCCAAGTGCATAAAGGAACAATTTTTGTAATTTAGTAATTTAAAGTTTTATAATTTAGAGGAAGAGTCAGATCTAGATATAGGGATATGGGTGTTAAAAGTATATAGAGGTTATTTAAAGATTTATTTATTTATTTATTTGACAGAGAGAGATCACAAGTAGGCAGAGAGGCAGGCAGAGAGAGAGAGAGAGGAGGAAGCAGGCTCCCTGCTGAGCAGAGAGCCCGATGCGGGACTCGATCCCGGGATGCGAGATCATGACCTGAGCTGAAGACAGCGGCTTAACCCACTGAGCCACCCAGGTGCCCGAGGTTATTTAAAGCCTTATAGTTAGATGATATTTCTAAAAAAATGAATGTACATATTAAATGGAAGGATGTCAAGACTAAGTTCTGGGGCATTCCAACATTTAGTGGTCCATTGCAAGAGGAATATCCAGGAAAATAAATTCTAAAAATTAGTCATTAAGAAATAAGGAAAACCATGACAATGTATTGTCACTGATTGGAGAGAAAAAATTTTTGTTAAGAAGAGAGGGGTTAAATATTTTATTTTTTAAAAAGATCTATTTATTTGTTTTTTTGGGGGGGGCATGTGAGTTGGGGGGAGGGGCAGAGGGAGAGAGACTCTCAAGCAGACTTGGTGCCGAGTGCAGAGCCTGATGTGGGGCTCAAGTTCAGGACCCTGAAATTATAACCTGAACTGAAGTCAAGAGTCCAATGCCTAACCAACTGTGCTGCCCCAACGCCCCAGAGAGTGGTTAACTATTTTAAATGAGACATTAATTAAAGTAAGTAAAGACAAATAGGCATTGATATAGGCAATAGGTTAGTTGTCAGAGACCTTAAGAGCAGTTTCAGTGTTATGAAGGGGCATCAGATTTTTATACTAGGTTGAGTAAAGAAGTTATTAAGAGAGAGGAGGAGAAAAAGAAGATAGATTTTAGATAAATCTTTTAAGAATTTAGCAGAGAAATGTGGAAATGACTGAAAGGGATGTATGTGAGTTTTTCATTTTTCATTTTGTCATTCTATTTCACTCTCTTTCTCTTTCTGTCTGTCTTTTTTCTTTCCTCCGTTACTGACAGAAAAGAGAAGATACTAGAATATGTTTGTAACTCATGCAATAATATAGTCATTAGAGATAAAGAATTGGAATTATGTGGTGAGAGTGGTGGTACTAAAGTAGGAAGAAAAATCCTTCAGGAGAAAAATCCTTAAGGAGAAAAATCCTTTGACAATAGAGGACATGGAATCTGGGATATAAAGTAAAGATATGGAGTTTTAAAGGAACATGGAATTCATCCACTAGTGTATTTCTGCAATATTTGTTTTTCTTGTAGGTTATAGAATATGATTAAGTGATGCTATTTTGGATGTGGTGGTGTGTTGTTCAGATTTTCCCCTTCAGGAATGAAGTACTCACTTTCACAGATGCTGGGGGAATCAAGGATTGGCAATTTTAAGCTGAGGCTCACTCCATGGATGGCCCTTGTCTGAAGAGACCAGTTCACCCAAGGCCTTGTCCCTTTTCTGTTGGTAGCATGTGCCCAATGACTGGTCAAAGTCTACCTCATTTGCCTGAAAATCTGAGCAACTCTATAGAGCAATCTCATCTCTCAGAGTTCTCCACAGTTTCAGCTAAAGCCTTTTCTAATAATGAACAGGCCAGCTTTTGTCAAATACTGTTCCTTCACTTACCCGTGAGAATTGGATCCTGATAATGCTCTCCAATAAACTTTTATATGCAAATCTCCAACTGAGAGTCTGTTTCCTTGAAAGCCAATCTATGATAGTTGGTAACAGGAGTGACTTATAAAGAAGGCCCTTGTGAAAATGAGATTTTGGAGCTCAGGTAATCTGGCAATGAGAACTCAACCACTTAGAGTAGTCATAGGAGCTCTGGTGGTCTCTGGAGCATTGGTGGCTTCTGGCATGGTAGTAATACAGCAATTGTTAAAACTTTAATAGATGTCAAACCAAGGTTGTATATCAATAGGAAGGAATGAATTTGCTGTGTTTGAAAATTATGGGGAAATGATAATTATAAGAGCTACAGAATTTAATGGCGACGCTGAGAAATATTTATGTCTTGGAGAAAGATGAAGAAAGGCTAAGGGTGATTCATCACCAAAGGCTAAGCATAAATCCCAGACAGCATCCTTGTCATAACAGCTGAAAAGACTGAGAATGAGGCCCAAGACTTAATTATAAGCATGGCAGAATTGAATTCTCAATCTAATGGGAGTTATGGGCCCGTGAGAAGAGAATGGGGATGTCTGAGTTGAGGTACACAAACCTGAATCCCCAAATTCCTTTGAATATTCTGAACTTTAGAAATGGTCTGCTCCTCTATGTTAAAGGTTGACACTCCTCACCTGCCTGATGATGATGCAGAATTTTCTGTCATGAAAGACAAGTTCTTACAACCTATTTAGAGAACAGTTGGGACTTCTAGGAGAAAAAAGGGATCTTACCTTGAAGAAGCTGAAAAACCTAACCTCCATATGCAGGCAAGAGTTAGGAAAGTATGTGTGGGACAGATCCTGATGGTGATAATTCTGGAGGGATAGAGCCTAAAGTTGGATAATTGAGACCTTATTGAATAGGAGCATGCTTCCATAATTTAAGGTTTAACATCTTAGAAAGGATCCCGGGATACCATGCTAACATATTGCTAGGATTGTCTTTGGAGATTTGGAAAAAGAAATGCCCAAAATAAATGATGTAGGAATGACAAAACTAGTATGGCAGATGGGTGAAGAAGGGATCAGTAGGCTCAGAGATTTGATATTCTGCATAAAGGTAGAAAGACTAAGATGTTCATGTTCTACAGGAGGACACAGGGAGAAATCCTGGTGAGGAGTATGCTGGTGAAAGTGATCCAGCACCACTGAGAGGCTCAGATCATAGATGATGGTAGGAGATGCTAATATACAGGAAGCTTGCTAAAAATGAGGTTGGCAGGATCCCCATATAGTAAATATCAAGCTTCAGTGTTCAACAGTAAGAAGACAAGTGGGTGCAATTATTACACTAAGCAACAAAACCATAGTGACAGCCAGAAAATCTATACCTGTAGAGAACTACAGAGATGTTTCATAGAGTAAGCTATCCCTATGGGCAAGATAGACTGCCAACAAAAATATTGCTTAATGCATACAAAAAGAGAAAATCAAGTATGGATCACCAGAAAGGTAAGGGCTGCTGCCTCAATAAAAAATCATGATTCCCTTGCCCAAATTCCAGACTTCATCCACTTTGTTTCTTCTGTAATCAATTAACTGAAAGAGAAGCTGGATCTCTAGGGAAAACAACCCTATAACACTATGGGAAATATATATGGTAATGATGCCTTGTGTCTTTCTCCAAAAAGATCGGACCAGATGAACGAGAAGCAGTGAGTACATGAAAGTCCTTTTGGGAGACAACTGTCCATCGTCTCTAGAATTTCTACTTGTTTCCAAGCAAAGGCACTGAGTACAATTGTACCAGACTATCTTTTCAAGAATCTTTGTGTACCAATGAGACTGGCAACATATAGTGTCTCTCTCCCTCAAAATATAGGATAGGTTTGTTACTGTTCATGGTAATATTAGACAGTCCCCTTCTGGATGTAAGGAAGGCAGGCTTACTACTTGGTCTCAAAGATTTCAGTTCACTAACTTAGGTACCTCAGCTGTGATGCAAACCTACTGTGTTTGCAGAGTTTACCTGGGTTCCTTCATGTCACCCTAATGGGTTTTTGTTGCAAGGAAAACTGAGACAAACACCAAATTCATGCTATGTGGTGAGTAACATGATTCTTCACCTCTGATCCAAGAGTTTTGCATCTTTATCCAGCATCTATAAAGCTGTCACAATTTAGCTTGAAAATAGGATAAAGTCTTAACATTAGGATAATGTCTTTAAAATTCTTTACAGTTCTTAACTGTAGGCCTTCCTAGGATTCAGACTTGTCACATTGATAAAGTCTCTGGGGTCCAATATTCTAGGGCATGAGACATCATTACATTCCTCACTGCCCCCATACTAACAAGGACACATAATATCTGGTAGGTCTTTTTGGGTTCTAGGAACATTTTCCGCGCTTGGGAATATTTCTTTGACATGTATATCAGATGACACTAAAGGATGTCAGTTTTGGTGCATTCCAGAATTGGAAAGGATTCTGCAACCTATGGTATGAACAGTATTTCTGGTGGAAACAGATGCTGTTTGGTGTATATGGAAAGCTCTAGCAGAAGAATCACAATGTAGCTCACTAGGTTTCTGGAGAAAGACCGTATCAGCTATACCAGACAAATTTATGCCCTTCAGAAAGCTGGCTTGATATGAAGCAGGAGATCAACAATTTGACCATGTGTTATGAAGTGGACTTGGGACCAGGAGTGCCCATTAAGAGCTTGATTCTATATACCACCAACTAGTGAGATGGGGCATTATCAACAGCGATCTAATTTAAGAGAAGAGTAGTGCATCTAGGATAAATCATAGGGAAGTGTGGAGGTCACAAGCAAACTACTTCAGTAGGTGTCCCAGACACCTGTGTCATCCAATATAGTTTCACCAGAGCCTCTTCCTTGGCACACATCAATGATGGTATGAAGATGACCCCATATGACCAGCTAACATGGGAAGAGAAAAGCTATTTATTTCATAGGTTGATTGGCTCCGTATATGAGCACAAATCCTAAGTAGATTGTAATTGTCATACTTTTTTTTCATGCGCTGCCAGAAGAACAATGATGAGTAGAATTGCCCCACTAGTCAGAGGTTAGTGTGGTGCACCTGGCAACTTACCATGTATAGAAAGATGGGTAGTAGCAAATGACTTGACTAGTTGGAGCCAGAGAACTGAAAGGAGAAAGATTAGAAGAGCAAGGAAAAGACAGTCTGGGGAAGAGGCATGAGGAAAGACCTATGTATGTGGTCCCAAGTTGTGAGTACCTTCGTGATACATATTAATACCAGTCACAGAGTATACATCTCAGAAGAGCCACTTCAAAATCAAGAGTAATCAACTGATGTCAGCTACTTTTGGTCATTGGCCATCCTGATGCATCTAGACATTAAGGGAAAAATCAGAACTATGCAAAACAAATGAGGATTTATCAGTTTCTTCAGGATTTATCAATTTATTCTACCAATGTCTTAATGTCATCACTTTGATGAAGTCAACATTCACTTTGATAAACAAATCTAGCTGTGCAGTGATACCCTGTCTCCTCAGCAGCCCTCATTGCACTCTGATCCTTCGGACAATCATGATGGAAAAGTTACAAAGATTAAGGAATTAGATATAATTCTTATAACTATGCTTCCCAGCTTTCTTACTGGATTCACTCTTTATGTCCTTGAAACCATTTCCACACTCGTGTTTGGGACAAAAGAGTCCACTGAACTCTCATTTTTTGTTCCCCAGAAGATAAGATTAAAAAGTTAATTATAGCAGAGGAAATATATATAGAACTAAAGAACACAGGGTCCAAATAATGATTATGAAACAGGTTGCATCCTGTATTAGCTTTGAACATAGATGAATTACCCAGCCTTCTTGAATCTTGGTTTACTCATTTTAAAAATGGTTTAAATGAGGTAATTCAGAGGAAGCACTGATATAGGGTCTTATATATGGAAACCATTCATTAGGTAAAACCTGATAATATTATTAATAAACTCTATGCTAAAATAAGAATAGTGGTTGTTAAAATAGAATGTAAGATTAAATGAAGATGAAATGATATAAACACTATTTCACATTTGGATGTACTAAAATATTGTTAGATCTTAACCATTCTCTGATGATATTCTTAATAAATGAATGAACCACACTTTGGTTTAGCTCAATATTTACTTGCATATCTTCTTTATTCTTTGACCACACACATATACACACACACACACAAAATTAATTCGACATTTTAACTGTATATAAAGTATCAAACTATCAAACATTAATTTAATCTCAGACTGTGGGATTTTGTGATAATTCAAGCAATGGTATATTGGAATATACATCTTTGCACTGGAACAAAACAGTTTACTGAGAAAATGGATAATATAAGTAGTACCAAAAAGGAAAGTTTAAGGTGCTTAAGAGAACAAACCCTTACAGTTCTTTAATTATTCATATCATGAGGAATAATATTGACAGTTTACAATGTGTTGGCACTATGCTATCCTATAAATTTTTTAAACTTAATTTTTATTTTATCAATGTTACACATGCTTCTACTTTTTATTTTAAAAATCCAATAAACATTCCCCAAAGTTTTATAGAATACGTCATTTAAAAAAGCAGTTTTCTGACCACTCCTTCCTCCTCGTATTTTCTGTTACCCAAAGGAAGTGACTTTTGGGTCTTTTAATAGACCTGTTTACAATTTTCTTTATATCTCTAAATAATATGCTTATATAGTTACTTTGTAATTCTTTAGAAAGATGAGACATTAACACGGTCTTTCTCATGCCATTTTGCCCTCTGATATATGTACTTTTCTTATATCTCCATCATCCAAAAATGATTATGTGATAATTTGGATTAAATCTATATTTAATAATTAACCTATCAAATCACTTCTTGTTTTCCCTTAAGTCAATAATTTCCCAGTTTCTTTTTTTTAATTATGGTTTTCTATTAATTTTCACTAATTTATTCCATGTTTTCCTCTTTCTGTTGAAATTGTATTCCAGTATATGAGGATCCCTTAGGTATTCCCTCTGTGTCCCCTTCTCAAAATAATGTTTGTGGGCATCTCCTGACTTGCTTCAATCTCAGTTGATTAGCCTCTAGAATTGCTATCCAGCTGTCTTTTGGAATTTCCCTTTTGGCATTGCATAGGGGATTTCCTTGGCCTCTCTCCTGGGTCAGAAACTGTGTTTCCCTTACGCTGCATCTCCATTTTTGGTTTATTTTCCTGTTTTTGGAAAAGAGTGTCATGCTGTCAATAAGACCGTGCACTTAGGGGGGAAGGTTTTGTGTCTCACATGCCTAAAATGTCTTTATTCTACCTTCACTCTTAGTTGATAGTGACTAGGTATAGTATTTAGGTTGGACATAATCTTATCTTGGAATTTTGAAAGCATTTTTCCATTTTTCTTGTTTCGGTTTCTTTTTGTTTGTTTCATTTTAAGAAATAGGATGCCAATTTGACTTTGGAAGCTTAAAAATAACCTGCTTGCACTGTTGTCCTACAATTCAAGATGCTGTGTTTTTGTATAGATGTATTTTCATTCATTTTCGTTGACACTTCATAGGCTCTTTCAATATGGCTACTCAGTTTCCTTGTTTTTTTTGTTTTTGTTTTTTAAAGATTTTATTTATTTATTTGTTAGAGAGAGAGAGATCATAAGTAGGCAGAGAGACAGGCAGAGAGAAAGGGGAAGCAGGCTCCCTGCTGAGCAGAGAGCCCAATGTGGGACTTGATCCCAGAACCCTGAGATCATGACCTGAGCCAAAGGCAAAGTCTTAACCCACTGAGCCACCCAGGTGCCCACTTTCCTTTGTTTTAAAAATAACTCCAGAGGTTTTTCTTTGCTTTGTTTTCTGTTTCTTGTTTTAATTCCTTTCTCTGTTCTTCTGCTCATTCGCTCTTAAGCTCTGCTATGCAGACATTGGAACTCCTGTATCAATGTTCAGGTTGTTTCTCTAATATTTTTCATCTCAGTCTTTTGCTCTTCTTTTTGCCGTTTTTTTTTTTTTTCAAATTTACCTTTCATTTTTTTATTACATTTTTCATTTCTCTTATAATTTCCATTCCCTAAAGTTCATATTTGTTTTATTAATTTTTTTTCAAATTATCCTCCTATTATTTCCTAGATTATCTATCTCCCTACAGTCACTTGGACACTGAACTTCTTCCTCTTCTATATGGATGTTGAAGATTTTTTTTTTTTTTCAGAAACTTATTTTTCCTGGATTGTCTCTTTTTCCACCCATTTGTCCTTATTTATTTATTTGTTCTGGTTTCTATCTTGGTTATTATTTGCTGTCTACTTGAATTTATGAGTGTAAACTAAGAGACTTATTGGAAGCTCTGAATTCTTGGGTGGGAATTGTCAACAGTAATGTTCAGTCAGGGTATTCTAGTTTGTCTGTTTCACTGAGCCATAGTCTATATCAGCACATTTAGAACTTTTCCCATGAGCTAGTCATATTCTCCAGAGAAATCTCTTGATTTCTTCTGCCTGTAAGATAGCAAACTGGCTGAAATTCTGGTGGCTATGTTTCAATAGTCCCCAAATCATGGTGTGCAAAGTGGTGTACCCTTCCACAACTGTGATTGACATTGTCTAGTCTAGAGATCACTGAGCACCCTCTTCAGAGTATAAAATTCCAATCTTCTGATGGGGTGAGAGGTGGTACTTAGTCACCTAGGCAAGTAGGAGATGGAATCTGGGAAGACTGTAAATCAATGTTTTGCAGTGAGACAGGTTGGTTGATATTTTGGGCTGGACAATTCTTTGTTGTGCTGCATATAGTTCAGAAATAGATCATCACCGATCCAAGTTCACTGAATGCTGGAAGCCTCCCTTAGTCATTGTGATAACCAACACTGCAGTATTCCCGGGACTCAGAGAGATGAAACTGAGTAGATGGAGAAGTGACTTCTAAACACCCTTTTATCCGCTTTTCTTATTTTAAGTCCTATATAAACCCTCTCCCAGAGATACCACCAGTTCTTGAGATTTTTAACGACTCTGCCAGAGTACGACCAATTCTGGCATGTTTTAGGGTTTATTCAGTGTAAATCAAATTGCTTCTTTGACTTAGGTGCTGCCAGTTTTGAACTCAGCTTTTGGAGGTTTCATACATTATTTAATATCTATCGACTTTCCCAGCTTCCAAAATGTTATTGCTAATGTTTCCTTTTCTTTGTTCTCTTTGTGAGTTTATATATTTTTTTAAAGAATCTTTTTTTTTTTTTTTTGTCACTTTAGTGGGGTTTCGGCAGGGAATGGAGGTTAATGAGCACATTCTACCTACTGTCTCTAACTGTTATGATATGTCCCTTTTGTGTACTATTTCATTTATGCCTGCAATAACTATCTGAGGAAGAAACTTAAATTATCTCCATGTTTAACCAAAGAAACTGAGGCTTACAGAGCTAATTTTCCTTACCTTAATGGCCCAGCTATTAAGAGAGCAATACATTTCAGCAAGTGCTCTCACAGCCTGCTCTCAGAGGGGTTGACTGTGTGTTTGCTTGGTTTCTGAGGGATTCTTTCTGTTTCACGTGGGTGCAGGGTGAGCATAATGTAGAGAGGGTAGTGTGGACAAGAAGCAGTTTCAAGAATTGGAGTATAGGTTCCTCCCAATGCCTCAAAGACCACAAATATTTAGTCTCCATTTTGCTTTGGCACCCTACACCTTGCTGTCCTATGACATTTGAGCACAGATAGTCTCAAAAGTCAATGTTGTTTTAGATGATCTCTTCAGGCTGTGCCCTATTTGAGTTACCATCACCACATGCTACCCCCTATTCAGACTCCATGTCTTATTCCTATTCTTCACCACTGGATAGAAAATTTTAAATATTATCTTCTGGGGATGTGGTACACTGCCCTTAGAAAATCTGACTAAAGGGGTGTCTGGGTAGCTCAGTTGGTTAAGCATCTGACTCGATCTCAGCTCAGGACTTGACCTCAGGATTGTGAGTTTAAGCCTCAAACTTTAAAAAAAAAAAAAGGAGAAGAAAAAGAAAGAAAATCTGACTAAAGTAATAAATTATCCCCTAAAAATAAATTCCTGACATAAAAATTTCTGCATGCTTTTATTAGGGACACTGCAGACCCTCTGAATACAATCTAAGAGTCCCAGAAGTTTATGGATTCTTTTATCTTAATAATAGTAGAACTATATTCTGAAAAGCACCCATCTCAAATTTTACTTTTTTGTGTATAAGAACTAGATAGATTAACATTTTTCCCCTGGACTTTTCAAATATGCTTTTGAAAAAGATCCTTTGAAGCTACTGTAGGCAAAAGTTATTTTAAGTCACTGTTACCATGTTTTTTCCTTTCTGTTCTAATGAACAAGTGAACTTCTACAAATTTCAGCTCATAATAATGACTATGAGAAGGAAGATAAAAGTACAGTGTGTGGAGGCTTACCCTGTTTCTTGAAACTTTCTAGAGTTTTCTGTTTACAGGGTAGGATAACTTAAACTTCGGTCAGTTCTCCTGCTAACATGTTACAGCTCAGGCAATCTGCAGTAGGTTTCCCTCGCTAAGTAAATTATGATGGTTAATTTTGTGTTTTAACTTGACCAGGCCACGGGGTGCCTTAATACTTTGTCAAACATGATTCTGGTTGTTTCTGGGAGGGTGTTTTGGATGAGATCAACATTTAAATCAGCAAACTGAGAAAAGTAGATTCACCCATCTTGTGTGGGTAGCCCTCATCCAATCAGTTGAAGGTTTGACTAGAAGTAAAAGCTTTACTTTTCCCAAAATAAGAGAGAATTCTTCCTGCTTGACTGGGGCATCATAATTTTTTTCCCCTTTGGACTTAAACTGGTGTGCTGTTTCTAGGTTTCAAGCCTGACGGTCTTCAGACTAGAGCTACACTATTGGCTCTCTGACTTCTTAGATCTTTGTACTTGAACTCATATGACACAATCACTTCTCCTGGGTCTTCAACTTGCCAACTCACCCTGGAGATGGTGGGACTTACTGGGCTCCATAACTGCATGAACTAATTTCCTAGAATAAATCTTTCTGCAGATAGATCGATAAATAGATAGGCAGACAAATAGGTAGATACTATTGGTTCTGTTTCTCTAGAGAATCCTAACTGATACGTATATGTTAGAGAGGAGGAGATTTAGTGGGAAGAGAAGGAAAAGTGGTTTAAAATACAAGGATGGTGTACATTTTGCCTTTTAAAATAAAAGATGCTGTGCCATGATGCTCGCTCCACAGGTAATCCTGAGATGCTGTGCTGAGCAGAGTTCTGTGGAGACTCATGACGAATTTATTGCCCACAAAGCAACCACTTCACTGGACGTTAACAAGAAAAATATTTAATTTATCTGCATGTCAAATCAGTATCCCAGCTTTTCTTGTACTTTGTAGGCTTTTTTTTTTTTTTCCTCTTAAACTTGAATAGGAAGAAAACAAGTTTTTTGTTTTGTTTTGTTTTGTTTTTTCCCTTCCATCACATCAGAATGATTTTGTAAGTTTACAGAGCCAGAGGAGATGCACTTTAAATATATAATTGTTTAAATATTCTGTTTTACTTTTTGCAGTAGGTATAAGGAAACATACGTCAGAAAGGGAGGGGCTCAAGTTCAGGTTCTTCACCTTTGTAGTTGTGTGAGTGCAGCTAAATCTCTTATCCTGTCAGGGTTTTGGTTTCTTCTTTGTTAAATATAGAAAATACTACCTTCTATTGTTTTCTTTATGGAGTCCTTATAAAAAGTAAATAGGATAATGTATATGAAAGCATATGTACCATGTGTCTGATAATAAGTATGATACATTTTAATATCAAAAAAGAGAAGAAGAAAAAGAACAAAAAAGGATCGGAAAGTAACTTTGCTAAGAGGAAAACAACAGTTTTGGCAGCACAAAAAAAGATGACTATCATTCATCTCAAATCTCTAATGCTATATTTTCTTTCATATGTAAGTCTATGCATAATTACAATTAGGTCTAAGATTTGTGTCTACGGGCCTGTCGGTATCTATGTTACAGATATACACAAGCAGATTGAACTGCTTGCTTTCTTTTTCTGAGCTTAGCTGGAATGGTTCCAGAATGAAAGGGATATTGATTAATCCCTCAAACCCCCTACAGGCCTAAACATCAATGGGATTATCTCGAAAAGCCTAAAAAAGAGACAGAAAGATCACAGAATGTTAGAGTTAGAAGGGATCATCAAATCCTACCCTCCCTACTCCCGTTTTGTAAACTCCCCAGATACAGAGAGGAGTTTTGAATGAACTGACCGAGTTCATTTGGGTAATCAGGGAGTGGGCTCACAGGTACATTAAGTTGGTCTCTGTCTACCCTATTGTCTCACTTTTCCCCTCACACCACACTGCTCTGACTTAGGTGTTCATGTCTCCAAGGAGAGCTTCCAGACCTTTTGCTATGTGGTATCCTTGACTCCCTCTCAGCAGAGTTGAATTTGTGCATGTGATTTTTTTTTTTTTTTTTTGGTCTGGAGTTTAACTGTTTAGAGAGAAAGCACAAAAACTGTGTTTTGGCCCCTGAAGAGAGGTGATGATTGGAAATAGGAGAGGATATGTAGAGATGTAATTTAAAAAAAAAAATTTTTCAGAGAATTCTTCCCTTGGGAATGGAACTTTCCAAGCCCTTTATCAGGGCCCTAGGGAAGCTGGTTAGGGTGGTGTTGAGCATGGGTGTTTCCAAGGGTCACTGAATCACATGATGACCTTAAGAAAAAGAATAGAAATGTTTCCCTTCTTAATTCCTAACCCCTCTCATAAAGCTTAGGAAAATGAATAATAGAAGAAAAATGCATGACCTGCTTTCTTTTTTTAAGACTTTTTTTTTTTTAATAGCAGTTTTAGGTTCATAGTGAAACTGAGAGAAAGGTACAGAGATATTGCATATCCACTTGCATAAACTCCCCAATTATCAACATCTCCCACCAGAGTGGTACATTAGTTACAACTGATAAGCCTATGTTCACATATCATTACCACTCAAAGATCATAGTTTACATTAAAGTTCACTCTTGGTGAAATACTCTGTGGGCTTTTCAACAAATGCATAATGAAATGTATCTACTATTATGATATCAGACGGAGGTGTCACTGCCCTAAATGTCTTCCGTGCTCCACCCATTCGTCCCTCCCTCTCCTACAACTTCTGGCCACCACCGATCTTTCTGCTCTCTCCATAGTTTTGCCTTTTTCAGAATGTCATCCTAGAATTATACAGCATGTAGCCTTTTCAGACTGGCTTCTTTCACTTGGTAATGTGCATTTAAGTTTACTCCATGTCTTTTCCTGGAATGACATAGCTCATTTCTTTTTAGTACAGAATAGTATTTTATTGTCTGGATGTACCATAGTTTATTTACACATTCATCTATTGAAGGCCATCTTGGTTGCTTCCAAGTTTTGGCAATTATGAATAAAGCTTCTATAAACATCCATGTGAAGGTTTTGTGTGGACATACGTTATCAACTCTTCTGGGTAAATACCAAAGAGGATGATTGCTGCATCATATGGTAAGAATTATGTTCAGTTTTATAAGAAAGTGCAAAATTGTCTTCCAACATGGCTGTACCATTTTGCATTGCTACCAGCAATGAGAGTTCCTGTTAGTCCACATCTTCACTAGCATTTGGGGTTGTCACTGTTCTGGATTTTGGCCATTTTAACAGGTGTGTAGTGGTATCTTGTTTTAATTTGAATTTTCATAATGACATACGATGTGGAGTATCTTTTTATATGCCCATTTGCCATCTGTATATGTTCTCTGGTGAGATATCTGATTAGGTCTTTGACTTACTTTTCAATTGGCTGTCTGCTTTCTTATTATTGACTTTTAATAATTCTTTACTTATTTTGGATATCAGTCCTTTATCTTTTATGTATCTTTTGTAAATATTTTTTCCCAATCTGTGTCTTGTCTTCTTGATCTCTGGGCAGTATCTTTTGCAGAGTAGAATTTTCTTAATTTTAGTGAGGTCCAGCTTATCAATTCTTTCTTTCATAGACTGTGCCTTTGATGTCATTCTAAAAGCCATAGTCATAGTGATCATATAGATTCTCTCCTGCATTATTTTCTATCTATAGTCACATAAAACTAAATTTTATGGTTTTATAGTTTGCCTTAGTTTTGTAATTTATTTTGAGTGAATTTTGGTAAAGAATGTGAGCTCTGTGTATAGTTTTTTTTTTTTCCCATGTGCATATCCAGTTGTTCCAGCACTGTCTGTTAAATGGGACTTCTTAACCAGACATTTTTGAGAGAAAGAAACATTGTGGTTGGCCCTGGGTAAAAGTATGAAGTTCATTTTCAGTATCCTATCACTTTTTCTTTGCATGCAATTTCCCCTAATTGCACTATTTGTCTGAATTCTTAGATTCTTGTGCTTTCTCAGGCCTTCTTTAGAGGGTAGGAAAAGGAAATTTCTCCCAAGGCATTCAGGAACTCAGATTATTGCTTTTTTAGGATTGTTTTTACTTCAAGGATGTTTGAGAAAGATGACATTATTTCCTTAAAAGAGAAACATCTCTCCTGATTGCATTTTCAGTGGTGCCATCAGGTTCTACAGGCATTTGGGATGGCATGGTGGTGAGAGTTTGAATTCTAATAACGAAGCAGGAAAACATTTTTTTCACTTTGGTTCCAGTGTCACTCTTTTTGCCGTATATTCTCATTTAAAGATTCATTGCCCAAGAGGAGAGTTGTACATTGGCTATATAGCCTGCAATTTTCTGAAACTTTGAGTATTTGCTCAGCCTCACTAGAGTCTTGTGAACAACCCTGCATTCCGACCTGCATTGCCCATTAACATCACCACTAATAACACTTGCATACACAAAAGTAGGCATATATGTTAAAGAAGATGCAAGTAATAGCCTGTTTGTTTTTGATCCTGGTGTTTATTAGACTGGTACCCAAAACCAGATACCACTACTTCTTCTTGGCTCTCTCCAGTTGTTGCTTTTCTTCTATTGATTTTGGCTCCTTCATTCTATGCTATTTCTTACCTCCTTCCTTTGATGAGAACTATCTTCAGATCTGAGTTCTTATTCCTCAGTCTGTGATCCAATGCTCCCTACCCTTTGTTATTAAGGTAGACATCAAACAGCATAACAACACTTTGTTAATATCAGCTAGCAAACAGCTTTTGATTGTCTGCAATACCTGCTCTCAGAAGTAATTTTTTTTTTAAAGATTTTAGTTATTTATTGGTCAGAGAGAGAGAGAGAGAGAGAGAGTGAGCACAGGCAGACAGAGTGGCAGGCAGAGAAAGAGGGAGTAGCAGGCTCCCCGCTGAGCAGAGAGCCTGATGTGGGACTTGATCCCAGGACACTGGGATCATGACCTGAGCTGAAGGCAGCTGCTTAACCAACTGAGCCACCCAGGCATCCCTCTCAGAATTATTTTATCCAGTCAAATATTCTGGTGCTTTGAGATTAATTTTGGCTTGCTTAGCAGAAGATTCTAAATCCTACTTACATACTGTACTTAAGTGTATCTTTTTCCATCATCTGCCCGACATCTTCCACCCACTTTTACATTTCTGCCATCACAATAGCCGTGCTTCCTCATTATTGTTCTCTTACATAACATTTTCTATATGAGACTCTTAATAAACATTGGGCAAAACTTAGGAATTTACTTCCAAATTTGCAGTCATCTTTGAACAGTTCCTCCTAAATTTTCATGCATATAGGACTAAGATAAAGACTCTGGTGCACGAATAGAAGAAAAATTACAAATAAGAATAACCCCAATTTCCTTTGCAGAGTGCCAGCCCTCACCACGAACGGAGACACTGAGCTATATTCTACCAGAGCCAAATTTATTTCCTACTCACACCTTAAAGGGATATTAGAAAACTGGAGTCATGCCCATAATGTTTGCCTCATGTTCTGAAAGTCCTGAAATTCATTCTTCCTTAATACTCCCACTTCCAACAATTTCATCCCATTTTCTTCAAAGCTAACTTGGTTTACTGCCTCATGACCTCCGACCCCATTAACACCTTCAAGACTGGTTTTTCTGTCTCCAATTCCTCTAGCCTTCACTATGTGTCTTCCTTTCACCATGTTTACTGTCCTAAAGCACATATTTTTCATTCCAGCTCCTAGTTCAGGACCCTGAAGTATCTCCTAGGAAAGGACCTGTGTAGTTTTGAGTCAGTGGTACCCACAGGTGCTATCACCTCTGTGTTTTCTCAAGCTCTCCTTCCATGTGAATCCCCTGTACCAGGTGGATGGATGGGCCTACTTTCCAATCACAGAATTCCTGGTAGATCTCAGCTTTTGTGTATAACCCATATCCATAGCAGTTCTGTCTGCCTGAAAGTGCTACTTTTTACCCGTGCTTCGCTCTAATGTATTTTCCAAGCCTTAACTCAAATTCTCAATTTTTATTTCTTTATGAAGACTTCTTTAGCAATCTAAGAGAATTTCCCTCATCTTATCTGCAGCCACATTTATTACTTGCATTAATCATGTTGGCACAACTTCATCATTAGTGATTCTGGTTATTTTTTTCATATGCATCTCTTTTGTTTACCCAGATGTATGGTAAGTCCACAAAGCAATCGAAGTAAGCTCCCTGTAAGGCATATCTGATTATATCATTCCCTTGTCTAAAACTCTCCAATAGCTCCCCTTTGCAGTGAGGATGAAGCCCAAATTCTTGTAAGACCCTTCATTACCTGACTCATGCCCATGTTTTTAGCTTCATCTACCTCTGTGTTTACTGTTTCCTCTCCTACAAACTTTAAGACAGCAGATTTATGTTATGGATTTTATATTCTTTCCTCCAGTCCTACATATAATCAGCTCTCAAAACCTTGAACTTCCACTGCTAAATATCTTTAGAAACTATCCCTTTGTCTCCATCCCTATTGCCCCTAATTTAAAATATAACAAAATTTACTCCTTTCCAGAATAGAGACTTAAACTCCTTGTGTCCTGAGTAATTTTTTTAAAAGATTTTATTTATTTATTTGACAGAGAGAAAGAGATCACAAATAGGCAAAGAGGCAGTCAGAGAAAGAGGGAGAAGCAGGTTCCCTGCCAAGCAGCGAAACTGGTGTGGGGCTTGATCCCAGGACCCTGAAACCATGAACTGAGCTGAAGGCAGAGGCTTAACCCACAGAGCCACCCAGGTAATTTTTTTAATATAAAGTGCTGAGTTTGAAGTGATTCTGAGTTATTAAAAATAGGTATTGAGAGCATGAATTTGGATATATGTGTGTGTGTGTGTGTGTGTGTGTGTAAAAATTAAATGGGAGTCATTGTCAAATTACTAATTATAGGAATAGATGACAGGAACAAGGAAGAGAATAGAGTGTGAGTGAAGGAGAGGGTGTAAGTCAGAACACCAAAGATATCTAACATTTAATTAATGGAATCTGAGAAAGAGCAACCAGAGAAGGAGAGGAAAAACAAGCTAGTGGGGTTATCATGAGAGATAAAAAGAGAAAGTGACATAAAGCAAGGTTTATGGTGCCCAATCCTAAAAGTAGATCGAAGATAGATAAGGATAGAGATGCTATATGTTACAATATCCATGTGGAAGAACAGGTCAAACTTATTGTGCATTTACTATATGCCAAGTTCTAGACCCATGTGAGTTTATCTAAATTTTCTAAAACAGTGAGGCAGATTTTTGCTTGTAGGGCAAGAGGCTGTTTTTCTGTGTATGTGTGTGTGTGTGTGTGTGTGTGTGTGTGTGTGTGTTTTCCAAGTCAGGAGAGATTTGAACAAACTTAAATGCTAATTGGTAGGACCTGCAGAGAATCAGGACTTGCAGAGGACAGAGGAGAAGATAAAGAGAGGGAGTTCAGCCAAGGCAGAGGCAAGTGGACGCTGAGCCCAGGTGGAGGGGTGAATATAGACCAAAGCAAGAAAACCACAACACCTTCCATTTTCACCTGGGCCCTGGCTGGGTGATACATGGGCTGCCTGAAGTTGACAGAAAGAAAAAGATACCATTTCTTTCTAAGGGCTTCATTTTGAGGGAAATGGAGGGGTGAACTCATTTGCTGGCAGTCAGATAATAAAGGTAGGAAAGTGATCAATGCATTTGGAATCTGAAGATCTGGGTTCAAATTTCCCAGCTTTCATGATTTTCTTACAGTATCTGAGCTGGCCTTTTAGCTGCTAAGCCAGGTTCACATCTCCCAACTTAGAAAGTTGTCATGGCAACATCTAACCCAGGGCCTACCACATAGTAGGCATTCCAAAAAATAATAGTTAAATCTGAATCTACGTTGCCCTCCCCCTCACCCTTTTAGCTTATTGAATTAGAAATCAGTAATGAGCTGTTTCAAAGCTTTCTGCCAACAGCCATTGTAAGGATGAAAAGAAAGAAAGAGCTTTAGTAACTAGACAGCGCTATATTCTCTGTAGAAAGGAAGGGTGCTCTGACTTAGTGCCCACCATGCTCAGGGCCATTAATGAAGCCTGGCTCCTTTTTTCTCATCATTGCAGCCATTCAAAAGGAGAAAGTCTTCTTGGCAAGGAAGTGCTATTTTCAGAGACAAGATTAGGCTCATTTGGGGCAGGAGCCTTGCTTCTTCAGTCCCGGCACCTCTGAAGATTAGGTTAAAAGGTAAGAAGGAATGACTCAGAATAATTGCATTGCTTTACTGTGAACTTTAAGATCTTTTAGTGGAGGAGTTTTACAAGCAGTGATAGATAGTCATGGAGAGAGGAAAAGTACAAACCCAGGGGACAAGAACAGCAATGCCTGACTGAATTTCTACACAAAAAGAAGGTTGGCCAGACTTGTTATGTTTTTCTACCTCCCCCAAATTCATGGGAATACTTTTAATATGCCTTGGTCTTCCCAGGTTCTGAAAACAGACTTTTTCTCCTTATCTACCTTCACTATATAACTGCATGTTTTCTATGAAGCAGATTTTAGAAATCCCATTCTGAGATCGGGTATATCAAAGTAAATACTGTCTATACATGCAAAGTTCAGTTGTTATTTTATAATCGGGGAAAATATATCCATAATGATAGCTCTTAACTAGAGAACCTAATGTCTGACTTTTCAGCACTAATACAGAAAACTATCAAAAAATATTTATTGATCCTTTATTGAGTTTTTAGCTTAATGCTGAGTTGTTTAGGGGATGCAGAAGAAATAAAACTAGACAGTCCCCTCCGCTTATGAGTGTATGGTCTACTTGGCTAGAAAAGGCTTGGTTTGGATGAACCCCTGATGATAAGGGGTAACACATTATCACAGCTACTCAAGTACAACCTGTAGTAATTATTGTCACTTTCCTTATCTGTCCTTCTTCTACGTCCATCTCCACCTTCTACCTCAAGTCCCATAGTCAGAGACATGGGGGGGAACCCTCGACTCCTCTCTTTTTCTGATCTTCCCCTTCTGACCAATTGACAGGTCCTATGATTTCTACTCCTAAATATCCCCGAATGTGTCTACTTATCTCTGGCCTCTGCTGCATCCCCCTGTTGAGGCCACCATCTATATTCACCTGGAATCCATCTAAGGTTTGATGAGCGACTCCTGGACTTCCACCCATGCCCTTTGCCAATCCATTCTACACGGTGAGCCAGAGTGACCTTTCTAAGTGGCAAATGTAAGACTGTCCTCAAGTTCACACACAGCCCCAAATTTCACACCTCTTTTCATCAAGCCAATTCAAAGCATTCTGTTTAAAATCATCTGATCATTTGTCCTGGGTCTTAAAACTGCCTGGGTTCCCCCTTGTGGCTTAAAGGCCCTTACTACTCTGGCTATAGCTTGGATCAACAGGCTTCTCTCCAGCCACTGAACAGAAGGATGTACAATCTGCGCCCACTGACTCCCTTTCTTTCCCTCCCCTGACTGCCAGCCCTGCCCTCACCCCTGGACATGTTCTCCTGTTTGAACCTATAACTGGCAGACTGGGTACCACAGAGCATAAGCTCGCAAGCACTGTAAATCTGGTGGCTAAGTCTAGAGCAACGGGTTTCTGTGTCTCAGCTGCGTAACAGTAGGCAAGTTACCTAACCTCTCTATACCTCAGTTTTCTCCCGTGAAATGGGGAGAAAAATAACTGAACCTACCCCATAAGCCTGTCATGAGGAAGCAGTCATGTAATTCAGGTAAAGTGCTTGACTCATGATAAACATTCAATGAAAGCAGCTCTTATTTTCATGACATATCGTACTTCTTTTTATTATTTTGTGTTTGCAGTTTCCGTTCTAAGGTAAAAAGGTTCAGCGTGAGTTATGTACCCTTGTTAAATTAGTTTTCTGATTGTGGTTTTTGATTAAATGTCATGTAAGATTCAAAGTAGAAATAAATAATCATGCAGACAAGATGTTATACCACAAAAGAACCACAGAACACAAATGAGGGGGATTTTACCATTTGTGTCACTGTCTAATTCACCTGAAGGACTGCGAGATATTCAGAAGAACTTGATATTCTGTGAATTAGTAAGTGAGTTAACTCATTTGATCAAATATTCAAAGATGATAAGTCAACAAATGTTCTCTATTCGTTTATGACAAATGTGATTCACACGGCACACAGTAGCATCGATGATGGCAGACACACATTTGGAGCCTGCTTAGCCCTCAAAGCAGAGTCACGTACGGGGCTGCATGGAGATGAATTGGCAGAAGGATGCTGTGGGATAAGCTGTTGTGAAACTGGAGGGTCTGGGGTGAGAAGGACAAGGCTGGGAAGAGCAAGAGAAACATAATTAACAGAAGGGATCGGCTCTGACAAAGATGTTGGATTTTTCCCAAAGGAAAGTAGCAAGGCCAGTCATAGATGCACCCATATAAGAAATCCAATGGTTATGCAGAACAGAGTCCATGACAAAAATGTTTATTACAATTAGGCAGAATATCACCTTGCAGGAGATCAGTTCATTCATGGCAGATTCCCAGATAATGGCTGGGGATGTGAGGTGAGGAATTCGGTTACTTGGGGATAGATCTAGCAAGAACTGGTAGGGAAATAGGATGCCATCCAAGCTGATGAAGATCTAGGGCCACAGACTGAAAAGCCCATTTTTTATTATGCAGGATAAAAGAGAAGAGGAAGGTGTAGGAATTAAATGTGACTTAGTGCAAGGACAAACCATATGATTTCAACAGGATACCCTTACAGAATCTAAAACTCATCCTTATTCTATCCAGTCTTGCAAATATTTCATAGCTCAACTACCAAGAGCCATCGCTATGTTAGGAGTTCATAACTTCACAATTCCTAACTTATAAACTTCCCCTCTTTGTCAACATTGGCTCAGAAAATTGGGCCATGGACTTGTGGTTCTACCCATAAGAAAATTCAACTTTGGGAAGCTGAAAAATGTCACAGTTAAGAGAATCAAAACAGTGACTGCAAACTTCCATCACCCAAATCAGCATGGTTAGACCTACATACCATAAAACAATATCATGTTAATCACTGAGGAGAGTGAAGGAAACAACCATGTCGACCCTCTAGTATTCCGAGTACTGAGAACCATTTTGGTAAATTGTACGTTAGCTTGAAAATGAAATGAGAGCTTCCACTGTTTCTGATTGAACTATTGTCCTTGCGCACAGGTAGTTCTTGGAAACATGATTCCAGTTATGGTTAATTATATATGTATATTTTTTAATTATATATAAAATTTTAGAAAAGAAAGAACGACTAAAAATAATCAAAGGGCTGTTTTTTTTCCTTCTTTATTTGTTTCATTTGCAAATGAATGTCTGCGATCTCAGAATGGTAAAAACACGTTTTAAAAATCTAAGTGTTACCTTTCCTTTATTTGTTTAAAAACTTCTTTAAAGTAACCATATAGCTTTTGCTTTCTTTGCCATGGTTATGTTTCTTACAGCATTATGTCTGTGCAGAATATTCAAATGTGTTCCTAAATAGTTGATAATTGCTATGTACTTTCACCATTTACGCAAAGATGCGTAATTGGAGTACTTCTTGATCTCAATGGTTTAATGTAGCCCTGAAAATGAAAATAAAATACTATTGAACCCTCGAGAGAAGCTAATAGGTGAAGCATGATGGTTCAATATCAATAAAAATAAACTTTGATAATATCATTAGAAACTCTCTCTAAAGGTCATCTGTCTTCATTAAAGGCCAAGAAAAAGGACTAAAAGAGTTTTTAACAACTTTTTTTTCTTTAACTCAACTTTTCTTAGGCAATAATGTACAAATCAAAATCACCCTTCTTTAGCTACTTGAATGTATAGGTCTGTAAAACAGAAAAAGAATACTCTAAGAAAACTATTTAAGTGCCATGTTCTTTGGGCCAAAGGTGTCCTTGTAAATCTATGGGATAAACTTTTTCTGCACTAACCAGAGACCCTATGTTTCAGAAAACAGAACAGACAGCTGGAAAGCATTTTCAGTTGTTTTAAGGAATAAACATGGTTTCCAATTCGTTTTCTAAACTGCTTTCAATAATCTCCACTCTCCAAAAAGGAGAGTCGAGACTGGCTGATTGGAGGGAAAAGGGATTATGAAAGCTCCACATAACGTGTCTGGTTTGGCACAGCCACAATTGAATACTTTAGCTTTCCTGCCAGGATGGTTAAGTTAACACTTAATTAGTATGTGTACCAAACAAAACGTGCTTCTGGGCAGCACATTTTTAAAAAACTTCCCCCCACTGCCCCACAAATAAATAGCCTGGTTTCTTCCCAAAATATTCAAGGAAAAGGCTGTGCTTGCCTGGGGCAGAGGCCAGATGCCTTGACTTCCAGCTTCCTTCCATCAAAGCCGTGCAGTTTGGAAATTAAAATCTACAGCAATAATGAAACATATTAAAATGCATGCAAAGTCTTGAGGGCTTATAATATGCTAAAAACCGGCAATGCATGTTTACATCCATATATCAACTTGGATGTGCTGAAAAGATTTAAAGTGTAAAATATGCAAATATGTGTCATATTGTCACACTTGGTCTCTCTAATGGAACTCCCTTTCATCTCAAGTCGTCTTAATTTCATGAATATTACATGGCCCTCACACCTTTTACTCCTGCTGTTGCTAGGCTGAGAAGATTATGAAAATATGTTAATAGTAACTTTCATCAAATAAAAGTTGCAATATTCCAAATAAAGCATTTTTTCCCCTCCTCTTAAAATACAAATGGTGAAGGGTTTCATGCTATTTTGTTTCCCTGTGGGAGACTAGATAACTATAGGCCAATTAAATTAATGAGAAAAGACCATGCAAATGGCAATATTTGTGCATAATCTTGGCTGGCTGCACATATAGACAGGTATATAGTGGTTTTTAAAATATTCTTGAGGAATGAAAATAGTCCCAGATCTGGAATACGGATCGTATATAGAAATGAGTTTTAAATTAGGCTGTCCTACACAAAAGCCCATGCTTTTATATTTAATTGTTGAAAAACCATAGAAGGTAGAAGGAAGTGGTAAGTTTGAAGTATCTGTCCTCATTTATGAAGCTGAAGAAGAAAATAATATTGGCATCTCAGATAAAAGAGAAAGAAAGAAAAAGGAAGGAAGGAAGGGAGGGAGGGAGGGAAGGAGGGAAGGAGAGGGAGGAAGGAAAAACGTACTCTGTTCTGTTCATCTTGGACACATTGTCCTGATACTTTTAGAATGACAGCCTTATTTCTTTTTCCCGACACCTGCTGAAAGGCTCATTTTAACTTGCCTTACTGATAACTTTTAAATGCACAGTGGAAGGCAAAAAGAATGAGAAGCATACATTTCTTGACCTAATTCTCACCAACGGGGAGGTACTGGTGACTATGCAGAAATTGTAAGAATCTGAGACCGAGTGCCACCTTGAACTCCATAAAGGGGTAAGAAGGGAGATCCAATACTTTGGGGTTTAATTAGAACTTTATTTTAGAAGAGTCCTGGATTTAATACATTTGAAGAAAAGATTATTTGTAACCCGTGAACAGATATTCCATAAATGATTAAAGAATAGGAAACTAAACCAGGGTTATTCTGACAAGATTTTTGCCAATAACTGAAACGAGAAAGGTAAATAGCATTTGAAAGGAGCCAGTTTCTTGGCTCTGCAGAATGGCTCAGGAACCTTTCATACAGGCTTTGATTCTTAAGAGTTTGCCCAGATGATGGAAGGAAGGGCAGTGGACAGGAGAGATACAAACAAGAGTACACATGCAAGGACCTAGTTGAGAAGACTGTAGTGCAGAATGTGCGGGGCTCCCTGGATGCAGAGGGCAGTAGGAAGGATAGTGGCAACTATCAAAAAATCAAAAGATTGCCAGGAAAAGGAGAATAAACTCTGGCTAAAGACAGATGGGGTAATGCTGACAGACGACAAAGAGAAGACAGGCCTCCATAACTGCTTTTCTTCTGAATTGTTGCTGTCGTTTTGCCGTTTTTGTTTGTTTTCTTCTGTATTGTTGCTGTTCCCTAATAGTAGAGTTTTCAGGTTAGACTTGTTGGACAAAAATAAAAAAAGAAAATACAGCCCGTGCTGTGTGAAGCCAGAGAAAAGAAGCACACCTACCCTTTCAATGGGTTTTACTTTATTTATCTGAAATTCATCCTTTTTCTAAAATAATATGTAATATTAGCAGAAAGTAAAGATACTTCCCCAATTTGGAGAGAAAGCAACGCTCTATCTTTCTCCATCACTCAAAGGTAACTTTCCCCCCTAAATTTATGCAAAATTTAGATTACACTCTTTAAACAATTTTAATGCTACATTTTAAAACTATCATTTCATGAGTAGTTCCCTACATCATTAAGGTTGCTATATAAATCTCAATCACTATACAAGGTTTCATATTATGTTTTTTTTTCATCAGTATTGGATATTTAGTTTGTTCTAAAATTTTGCCAAATAATATAAATGAAACACAAAATATTGTTCATACATTTTTGTCCATATTTAAATATAGTTTTAGATAAATTCCTTGTAAGGGAACCAACACAATTTTACAAAACAGCCATGTTACTAAATTTAAAGAAACATAATACAAAGAAGATGAGATAAATTGTCCTCTGAAATACAGTATTTCCTCCTTGATTACTTCTTTTTCCTTATTGGCTGAAATGCGTCAAGTGAATTTTAACAGAGAACATGGATAAGACTTCCCTTTCTGGTTCTGGTGAGTTAGGTGATTGAAAACAAACTGCTTTTGAAAAATAATGAATGGACCGAGGGGAAATGTTAAATAACATCAAAACTCATGGAAGAAGGTGTCTAGTATGTAGTTAAAAATAACACATCACTCGAAAGAACAAAGTGATATGAGTAAAGAATAAAAACCGCAGAAGGCAGAGAACTGCTTACTCCCACTTTGGATACCGGGAGTGCCTAACACGGGTTACAAAATGACCATATTAAAAGAAATAAACAGCAAGCTGACAATACCTGCAAGGCAAAGGAAAGCATACAAGGGAAGATTTGAAGAAAACAAAAGATGACTAGAAATATAAAGTAAAATAAAGCAAGTTAAAAACTCAGTGGAAATCTTTAGCAGTAGAAGTGACATATTCTAATTGAGAATTAGGACAGTAAAAGATAGAGAAGAAGATTTTGTTCCTACTAAAGCCAGGAAGAAAACATAAAATTCAATAGGCAGAGAGGGTTTTAGGGATTAAAACAAGTCCAAGAAGAACAGTGAGCCCAGGACTAGGTGGAGATAATACGCAGAAAGATAATGACTGAGAATTCTTCAGACCTGATAATAAACCACTCCACAGAGTCAGCCCCAAGCAAGATCAATTAAATAGAAATTTATACCTGGAGACTTCATAGAGAAAGTGTTGAAAATGAAAGTCAGAGGAAAACCAAAGCCAGCCAGCAAATAAAACACAGATTTCCTTTGGGGCGCCTGGGTGGCTCAGTGGGTTAAGCCGCTGCCTTCGGCTCAGGTCATGATCTCGGGGTCCTGGGATCAAGTCCCGCATCGGGCTCTCTGCTCAGCAGGGAGCCTGCTTCCTCCTCTCTCTCTGTCTGCCTGCCTCTCTGCCTACTTGTGATCTCTCTCTGTCAAATAAATAAATAAAATCTTTAAAAAAAAAAAAAAAACAACAACACAGATTTCCTTTAAAGAGTGGCAGATAGCCTTATGGTGGGTATTAAGGAGGTCAGGTATTGCATGGAGCACTGGGTGTGGTGCATAAAGAATGACTCTTGGAACACTGGGGAAAAAAAAAAGAGGGGCAGATAGACTGACAACTGTCTTTCACAAATGCAACAATTGAAGCCAAAAAACCATGGAACGATACCTTCAGAATACCAAAAGGGATCGTCTGTACATTGATTCCATATGCAAGGAAAATATCTGTTAACAATAGAAATGAAAATCAGGGCATTTTAAAATGGAAGCTGAGAGAATTCATCACCGGAGATCCTTATTAAAGAACTATTAAAGACAGAGAGAATGTGACTATTGATAAGAATTTCAGTGATATTTTACCTGTGATACAAAAAAGAATGAAAGTAGTACATATGTAGACAAATGTGAATAGATACTGACTACATAAAGCAATAATAATCTCTAGGGTATATTTCCAAATTGAATTAAAATGCCAGGCATAATGCCATGGGATATAAATCTCATGGGTGTAAATAAGGTTGATGTTAATCCAAGAAGCTATAAGATTTTATTATTTTCATACTTTGCTTAGTTATCTATGGTATTTTTATGCTATTTTTTTTCCAGACTTAGCCATAAAAGAAAGAATGAGAGTGAGTAACTATAGGTAGAATAGATAAGAATCACAAATTAAAGTAATAGATGTAAACTTACATTGCAGTAAATTTAAAGATAATCCAGGTAAAAGGCAATCATGTCAGTGCCAGAATAAAAAAGTAAATGCTATTTATAAGAGATACATATAAAGCATAACCCACAGAAAGGTTGAGTTTCAAATGCTACATGTTGGCCAAAGTAGATTTTATATAATAAAACACACTGGCTGTTAAGATAATTACTTTATAATAATAAGAGTTTCAAATGATCAAGAAGATGCAAACATTTAGAATGTATACTATTAAGAATATAATCTCAATTTATAGACCTAAGTTTACTGACTTAAAGAAATAGAAAATTTACAATCTTTGTGAATATGTAATTGATATAGCAAGGCAAAAGACTGATAAGGAAATAGAATTAGTCTAATGAACATATATAGAAAATTACCCAATTAATGCAAAGCAGACATATTTTCTCCAAACACAAATAGTATGCTTATAAAAACTGTCCAGAAACTTGATTATAAAACAAGCCTTAACTTATTTCAAAGCATTTACATCATAGAGAACATGGTCTCTAACTACTATGTAACTGTAGTAGGTGACAAAGGATAGAGGAAGATATTTGGACATTAAGAAACATTTCTCAATAACCCATAGATTAAAGAAATGGAGCTAAAGTTCAGAAAATATTTTAAGTTAAATGATAATGAAAATGCCACTATTCAAAATTTGGCCCTCAGATGGACATTTGAATGGTCTTGAAAATATCCATATACATGTGTGCATGTGTGTGTGCATATGTATGTATCAGAAAAAAGATATATAATACTTTATATACATATGCATGCTTTAGAAAAATAAAGCCTGAGAATTAATGAACTTTCCAGTTTCCAGGAATCTTAAAAAAATAATAAAAACAAACAAAAAAATAACAAAAACAACATCTTTATGAAAGAAGTGACAATAAAATCTTAGAGATAAATTACAAAATAAAAACTTTATAAGTAGAAAACAAATACAATACATGCATTCAATAATGCTACCAGTTAGTTCTTTGAAAAAAATCTTTTTCAATTGACAAACTTCTGGAAGGATTATTCAAGCACCAAAAAAATAAAGAAAGAAAGAAAAGAGCAAGAAGGTGAGAGATTAAGAGATGGTAGAGATAAACAATAAAAGCACAAAAAGCACATCACTTTAGGTTCTTTAGACTTGATTTCATTTGCCGAAACGAGTTACATGCCATTCTTAACATTGATGGGATAGGGAAATGCAACCATGCCCTAAGGAGGGACAACACATATTTGTTAACTATGGTACAATCTACCACACCTCCTAAAATTACATTTTTTTGCTTGTTAGTGAAGACCAACTTCACTCCCCCCTTGTACAGACAAGCTCTCTCCCTCAACTTTGTTTAAAGAATAGGAGGCAAATAGACCATTTATTGTTTCTCTTTCCTGAGTAAGGCCTTAGAACAGCTAATTATTTTCCTCCCAGTTCTAAGTGGATGATACATACATTTCTCAAAATGAGGAGCCTTCGATGACTTAGAAAGTTCCCCATCCATGATTATTGATGACATCTGGATTTATGATTTAAATCTTGGTGTGTTGCCTTATACCAGTAGATGGACTCAGTCCTGGTTACCACAGTGACTGCTGGGCGGGTACCAAAGGACACTGATGCTGGGCAACAGCGCATCTTCAACATTTAGAGCCAATATAAAAAAGTAAGCATGGACTATCCTACTCTTGACCATTACCAAAATGCATGCTGAACCAACTAGCCCACTAGGGCTCGATGATGAAGCAGAGATGGTCAAGGAGGGCATGGCAGACCTTTCACTTACAATCATGCAATTTCTCAAAGTGTTCCTTTTATTATCTGTTCTAAAGCTCATCTATTTTTAACTGCTTAGATTTATTATGAATGGAGTAGCAAATTGTATAAGGTCAGGCAACCCCTGATTACAACCTCAATAAATCAACCCAGATTCATTTTAATGAGATACGTAATTTCTTAGTGAGTTTTTCTCTTTTTCTTTTCCTCTTCTTCTTCTTTTTTTTTTTTTTTTCACTGAGTTCATCTCAGTGAAAGCTTTTCAAAAACCAGGGTTTAGTAATTGGTTGGAAGATTCTTCATTTTATGCCTCTTGACTCTGCTCTTTCTAATTTCTGCATGCAGTAAAGCAAGAGCCATTCTAAGAAACTAGAACAGACAGATTGATAGTGAACACTCAGAATTTAAAAATGTACCTAGAAAAAAGAGGTCATAGGTTTTCAGGTTTATTTTTCTTCTGCCTAACCCATTGCTACAATGTGCACACAGGAGTGTTGTCCCAGGTCAAGAGATTTGCCACTGATGATAGGAGAAGAACAAACAACTATCTGATCATGTAAGCAAGAAGAACCACTACCAGCAAAATTAATCATGAGTTCTGTTTGAGTTATACCAAACAACCTGTAGGAAGTTTTTTCTCTACTCCATTGATTTAGCTGAAAAATTCATTTGGCTGTTTGTGACAGAGGCCATGTGAAAGAAAAAATAAATCATTATGCTTATGATTGCTTATAAGTTTTACATCTGCAATGCCAGATAGACAATCGAAGGAGTGCATATATAATCATTAAAGCAAATCATACGGGTGGGCTTCTGGAACTCTCTTTACCACACTGCAACTGCATGTGCTTCCAAGGAAAATTTGAACGACTCTGTCTATGTCAATATATACAATTATTCCTTTGATGAAAGGTTAGATTGTCCCAATATTTCTGACCACCATGTCACATGGGAAAAATACCAAGACTTACTGAGCTTTACTTTTCGTTGGGGAATGCACAGCTTTGCTACGAAGCCTCCACTTTTTTGTGAAGTGTTTCACCATTTGTCACATAACCCATGTCTAAATAATAATTTCCATTCTTCTCATTATTAATATCTCTCCATATTCTTTTTTTTAAAAGACTTTATTTATTTATTTGACAGACAGAGATCACAGGTAGGCAGAGAGGCAGGCAGAGAGAGGAAGGGAAGCAGGCTCCCTGCTGAGCAGAAAGCCTGATGCGGGGTTCGATCCGAGGACCGTGGGATCATGACCTGAGCCAAAGGCAGAGGCTTTAACCCACTGAGCCACCCAGGCGCCCCAATATCTCTCCATATTCTTAAATCAACTTAGAATAGAAAATAAATGTACAGTCTTTCTTTTAGTACTGTGTCATGGATGTTACTGAGCCAAAGTAAGTTTAGGATTGGTGTTTTTAAAACCTAAATAACATAACACTATTTGCAGTATGTTTATTATCAACAACAGCAAGAAAACTCTCTATTCAATTTTTTGTCAATTACCACATTTGCTATCATTGTCTACATATTACCTATATATTTTAGTCAGAAAATTTAAGTATCAAAACTAATAGACATTAAGTACAAATATTTCAGTATTTACATGAAGAATCTAAAACCACAAGAAGTGACAATGGTGACAAAATAAATACCTGGGACACAACATTCCTGAACTAGAATCTCATATAGTTCCTACCAAACAGTGCGTTTGGTCATCAACCTGGACGAGAGTTATGCAAACAGAAGAAAGATCCAGAATAGGAAAAATCAACCACACCAAAAATCAGGTTATGGGGTGAGTGGTGAGTTTTACCTACTGAAGGATAATGTTTTTAAAAGACCCCAATTACATACTGGAAGGCAAAGACTAATGTGGCTACATGGAAACTGTGAAAACATAGAGGCAATAGAGAAAGGGATTTTCTTTTACTCCATTTTAGAGTGATACAAGTGAGAGTACTTAAAAAAATATCTATTTTTCAGTGTTCCAAGATTCATTTTTTATGCACACCCAGTGGTCCAATCAATATGTGCCTTCCTTAATACCCACCACCAGGCTCACCTAACCACGCCCCCCTCCAAAAACCCTCAATTTGTTTCTCAGAGTCCACAGTCTCTCATGTCCTCCGTGTTATTCCTTATGCTCCACAAGTAAGGGAAACCATAAGATAGTTGGCTTTCTCTGCTTGACTTATTTCACTCAGCATAGCCTCCTCCAGTCCCATCTGTCGCCCTCGACCGGCAAGGATGACAAGAAGCTCCGGTTCAGATGTATCTTCTCATCTTTATTTCCGCAAGTCTACACACTTATATACGTTTACATGACCAATCAGCGAGCAGGGTGACCAATAAGGGGCCAAGCAATGGGGAGAGCCAATGAGAGTCCTGTTACTATGCTGATTAAATTTGAAACAGCCAATGACTATGTTCTCCTTTAGGTGAGCTTCACCAGAACATTCGTTGTTTACTTGCAGCATATTTTGCTGGCAGTGAGCCAAGCGCCATCTTGTAATGGCGGGGATTTTCCCAGCCAGAGGTGGTCCCCAACACCGTCCATGTTGATACCTCCATCAGAAAGGTGAGAGCACTTGAAAAACGAAGTTGTTTTACTGGGGGCAACACTCCTTTACCTCGAATTACTACACCTATCACTTTAAAGGTAAAGGATATCCGTCAGTCAACGGTGACTGGAGACCATGATGCATTTAGCACCTGATTTAGTGGTGGCACGGGGTGTGTTCACAGGTCTACAATAGATTGGTGGAGCCAGACTAAAAAAAAATTAATAAATAAAAATTGTGAAAGAGTTTCAAATGAATGTCAATTCACACGACACTATCTTATTAGAGCCAGTGTGGTTCTAAAGAAGCTTCTTCAAACCCCTAAAATGCACCTCACCAAAGGAAGCAGCCAGAGAAGTCTTGAGTGGGGACTGGTAGAAAGACAGAGGAAGAGAGAGATGGGTACTCCAAGGAGGGAGGGACTGGGCAGGGCTAAGGGGCAGAAATGCCTAGAACAGCGGGTGGTGGGGGTGCTGATGAAGGTGGGTCTATTTGCAGCAGTAAATACCTGCTAAAGATAGGGTGAGCAAAAGCAAGGCAGTTATCAGGGCATCCCATGGATTCTGACAAGAATGTTTGTATTTAGGAGTGCCTGGGTGGCTCAGTGGGGGCACCTGGGTGGCTCGGTGGCTCTCTACTCAGCAGGGAGCCTGCTTCCCTTCCTCTCTCTCTCTGCGTGCCTCTCTGCCTACTTGTGGTCTGTCTGTCAAATAAATAAATAAAATCTTAAAATAAAAAGAATGTTTGTATTTAATGTATGGTATATACCTAATAGATTACTATAAGGGACAGAATTTTTGTAGGATATTGGTTAATTAGTGTGCTCAATTTGTTTCTTCCCAACTGACAGACTGTAGTCCAGTCAGAATCCTGGACTACATGGATTTTGATATTAAATTTCACATCGAATAATATTTGAGCAGCTTTTATATCATGCTATCGATGGAGAGGATGTACTTAGCTAGTCATTCAAGGTTTTTCTTGATTGGATTATTTAAATATCTTAGAAGTACTCACTGTATTTTTTTATTTCTTTTTTAAAAATTTTTAAAAAATTTTTTCAGTGCTCCAGGATTCATTGTTTTCGCACCACACCCAGCGCTCCATGCAATACGTGCCCTCCTTAATGCCCACCACCAGGCTCACCTGTCCCCCCACCTCCCTCCCCTCCAAAACCCTGTTTGTTTCTCAGAGTCCATAGTCTCTCATGGTTCATCTCCCGCTCTGATTTCCCCCAATTCATTTTTCCTTTCCTTTACCTAATGTCCTCCATGTTATTCCTTATGCTCCACCAGTAAGTGAAACATATGATAATTGACTTTCTTTGTTTGAATTGATAGTTATTGTTATCTAGTTAATGTCAATATGTAAATACACATATGTAATATATTCCAGAAGAAACAAGGTAATCTCCTTGCAGACATTACTCTGAAGTGAGGTGAATAGCCATTGACTGTCCAAACCTCAGAAAACTCAGGAATATTTTCTGATATGCTGTTTTGTAAGGTACACAAGATTTGTCGTTTGAATTTATATTCATAATTGATATATTTGCTCAGATATTCCAGTCCTAGAGATCTACCCAATATACTTTAAAACATAGCTTCATAACAATCCTTATGGAAGAAAGTTCATGGCAGCTTCATTCATAATAGTGTGAAATAGAAAGAATACAAATGTATATCAATAGAAGAATGATTGAAAAATTTTTGGTATACTAATGCAATTGGATACTACTCCATAATAAAAAAGAACCGGCTGCTTATCTAGTAATTAGCATGGGCAGAAGAATATCATTCTGAGTTAAAGAGGTGGGACACAAGAGAGTTAATAACATATGGTTCTATTTATATGATATTCTAGAATAAGCAAAACTAATCTACAATGATGGAAAATCAAGTCAGTGGCTGCTTCTGTGGTGATAGTGTTGTCTGTGAAGGAGCACAAGAGAGCATATTCTGGGGGGTTAGAAATGATTTGTGTCTTGATATGCATTTGTCAGACAGTGTACTTAAGACAGTTTGCTGAATGTAAATTTTACCCTGATAAAAACTAACATTCATGGTTGGTTTTCTTTATGTGTACCTGGCTCACAGTGGAACCTATACTGGACTAGTTATTAGGAAGACTGCCATTTTATCTTTTCTTCACTCTCTGGTTAATAAATGGCTTGACAGATTTTCTTCTTTTATTTTATAGAATGTATATTTCTTTACTGTTAGAAGACATTTTGGGAAATTGTTGTGGGCTTCTCTATATAAAGAATATTAAATTTTAGTAGGTGTGTCTTACAAATTTCTGCATAAAAACTTTAATGGGGTTGCTCTAAAACATAATAATAATAGTTCAATTAACAAGTGGGTTATAAACAATGAAACCTCCTGACCAGCCTTGAACATTTCAAATATATCCAAGTTTGTCTTAACTTTTTTAAATGTAGCTTGACATGCCTTTTCTTTATTTCTCCTCTTCCTCCTCACCACATGATGCTATATGGCTCTGGGCTAACATCTCCTGCAATTACAGTTCCCCTTCTTAACATCTCAATCAACCACTTCAATATTTTGGTCTATTTTTCCCTTAAATTTCTGTGAGTCCTACACAGAAGACCTAATTCCACCATCTTATGCTCAAGTTGCTACATTTGGGGGAATAAGTGCTGATAGTACTTTCCAAGTTTAAGAAATTCAAGGTGTTCACAATGTACTCTAAAAAAGATTTCTCACTCATTTCAATGATTCTGGTTGTAGTGAGAATTAAATTGAGTGGCTTTTAGTGCACTCCCTAGAAGACCAGTGAGAACAATGCTGTGGAAATTAGGACACCACACGTCTCTTTCCAGGTATCACACATTCCCTGCTCAGCAGTTAATTTCATTCCTAGAACATGATTTACTCATATACAGAGAAATGATTGTATTAAAAATAAATTTAGTGTCCCTTCTAACCCTAATTCTAAGGATGTGCTTATTGTGATCAGAGGCTAAAAGAGAGATAAAGCACTCTAAACTTAAAATCTCCAAATGGACACAGTGTATATACCCACTTCATGATTAAAGGTAAAACATGTGTTCAGAAATGTTCAATGAATTGTGTTTTCCCCAGGGACCATGTCAATGTGCTATGTTAGCACCTATATTAAATTAGATCCTTATATGTGATTATCACATATAAGGATCTAAAAAGTAGACACAAACATTGCTTTTTTTAAGGGATCTTATAACTTCAAATACCATTGATCAAAGATACATTAAAAATGCAATACTTCTGACAACTTTTTTTAAAGATTTTATTTTTATGTAATCTCTACCTTGGGGTTCGAATTTACAACCCTGAGATTGAGTCTCACGCTCGCTCTACCCACTGAGCCAGCGAGGCACCCCCCCGTGACAAATATTTTTAATTATCCATAAATCAACACATTAATAATTAACACTGAGAAAGAGGAAGAATAAAAGTGAATTGTTGCTCATGATGTAAAAATAAAATGGAAAACAACAAAAAAAATGATACCGATTTTTTGTTGTTGTTGTTGTTGTTGAATTACTTTTACTTTCACTTATGGCTTTGTTTTAAGATCTGATTCTGGAGAACAGAAATCAAATATACTGATCTGTGCTCTCCAGAATCAGATCTTAAAACAAAGATTTAAATGAGTGTAGTTTATTATTTTGGAGGTGACATCAGGAAGGAGCAGGGAGCAGAAAAAGAATGGAAATTAATCACATTGGAAATTAATGTGATTAATGGAAATTAATCACACCGCACGCAATTGAACCAGTTGCTACAGTGGCAAATTTTGCCCCATCCCATGGGTGGATTCGGAGAGCCAGTGTAAAACACACTTCCAAATTATTCCAAACCAGGTGTAAGGAGCAGCATGGTTACACCTCTATTCTTATCACTGTTCAAGGGCTGATTTCTGGACATCCACTCTTCGGTGGTCCTTGCTTGCTCTGTGCTTGGTCTGAGCATGATCCTGTGGCCAGAAAGCAGCCCCACAGGAAAGCTTCAGTGCCTCACAGCCATCTGCCTTCTGTGGGTACAGCTGTGACTCCTGAAAGGATATCAGTGCACAGGAACAGCTACAGGAAAGATATGTCTGGATAAGTTGAGGCCAAGTGGGGCAGCTACCTTCTTGGATCAGGTGACATTTTAAGTGCATGAACTCATGAAAAGGCATGCATTGATTTTCAGTGGAGTTTAAATCTAATCGTAGACTAACTTTGAAATATCTCAATTCCCTAGTTACTAGAAAACCCTAACTCCAGTATACCAGACTGAATCAACTTCAATTTTCTCCTCACAGTTGAAAAAAAAAAAATATTGGTTAAAAATCTAATTCCTTGTTTCTTTCTTTTTTTTTTTTTCTTTTTGGAATTACATGCCGTTTTACTGTCTGAGCCAGAACTATAATCCAACTTTCTTCACTCCTGGGCTAGAATTTTACATTTTACACCATAAATACGTGTGGGTCTCAGAGTGTGATGTCCAAAGGAGTAGCATCAGCATCAACTGGAAACATGTTAGAAAGTCCCTGGGTCCTATTCCACACCTACCAAATCAAGAGCTCTGTATTGGCCGAAGCTATGTGTTTTCACAAGGTGTCAGTGTGACTTGGATGCATGCCAAGGATTTAGCATCATTGATACCTGCTACTAAGATTTTATCTACACATAAATAGAAAATAATATTCCTCCCACTCTCCATCCCTAAAACCATGCTAGATAAGTTTAAAAAGTACATTGTATGCTGTCTTTTTCCTTTCTGATTGATTTTTTAAGAATATGTGTAATAACAATGTATATTTTATCCAAATATTTCCATTGAAATATATCCTATGTAAAAAACCCTAATTTAGAAGCAGCTTAGTAAACTGGATTAATGATAGGAAAACTGTGTTCAAATTTGTGTGACTTTCTGGAAGACAATTATTCTCCTTAGGGTCTAAGTTGCTCAACTAATAAAAAAAAGAGCCTTGAGCTAGATGGTTTTTGAATCTGTCTACCTCCATATTTTCTCCTCTAATAACTAGTTGTAATTGAAGGATAATTCTAGCAGAATCGTGAAGCACTCCTGTGTAGCTATAGCCCTCCACAATTCTGTGTCCATTTCTGGATAGTTGTTTTAAGGAAAACAAAAACAAAAACAAAAACAAAACGTGTATAATCTGGGATTTGAATTCCCAGAAAACTTTCTTTATGCCAAAGTTTTTCATTGAAGCTGATCTATTAGCTTGTTCTGCTGACCCTTTGGTCTGAAAAAGTGCAGTCTGTGACCCTGGCAATCCCCTAGACTCTTCCAGACTGAGTCATCTTCTCGGGGCCAAGGTGTCCTGGTAGATGAGTTTCAAACATCAGTAAGCTGCAAAGAGAGGCTTCTCTTGATTCATGGCTGACTCTCTGCACTGCCTGCCTTGGCAACTCCTCTTCTGGCCTATCAGAGCTCAGCTTTGCAGAGCTGTTTCTAATATTTAACTAACGTTTTCCCTGATGCATCTTTAGTACGTTACACCATGTTCTCTTCTTAATCGTGTGAGTCACCCGCACCAGCTTCAGGAGGTGCACTGCTTGTAAATAAGCCACAATCAGCGTAGTTTCCAACTGATGCACTGCAGCTCATTCCTCCCCCACAGTGAAGGAAGTATCTTTGAAGAGGACCAAATCACTCTTCTTCCCCCACAGTGTCATCACTGCAGAGCTGCAGGATAAGCTAGTGGTCACTTTGGAGGCTTTGTGCTAGCAATCAGACTCATTTGGTGATTCATATGATTCATTATAAAGTATCATCAGGACACTCAGAGATAAGAATGCACAAGCAAACAAAAAGAGAGCATGCATCATGGCAACGTATAAATGTAACTCATTCTCTATTTTGATGCTATTGAAAAGAATGCCTCCTACCTAATCACTAAGTGTTCTCTAGTCAAAAAGTGCCTAGTAGATTGTAAAAATGTAATAAATGCTATTTTAATGAGGGACCAAAATGATCAAAACCTGACTCATCGCTGAACACTGCTGAATGTCTGAGATTCTTCCAAGAGTAAAGTCAGGGCTTAATGGCAGACAAGCCAGAAAGGGTGGAGATTTTCTGTCTCAGGTGGCAGGGACATTTCATGCCACATCGTTCTCCTCTGACATAGTTTAAGAGTCACGTATACCAGTAGAGTTGACAGGCAAAATATTTAATTTTATTTTTATTGGTAAATTTGGCAATGCTTATGCAAACCACAGTCTTCTTACTTAAACAGAGAAGAGAAATAAAGGAAGAAAGCAATCCCATCTTAACCAGAATAGATAGTTTACACAGGAATGGACACTTTATAGAAAAAGTGTTCAAATTATTTATTCCCTCTCCAGAAGAGGCAAACACTACCTCCATCTGACAGGTGAGGAAACAGAGAGATTAAATGTTTTCACACAGGCTCACAAGCAGCAACAACAGCACTGGTGCCAAAGGCTTACCATGCTGAAAAAGTGAGTCTTCCACTCCACCGTGGTTCTAAAATCAATTCCCAAAAATAGGATCTCTACTTTCTATGGAAAGCCATCCCCATCTCATTTTGGCACTCAAAGTGTGGAGGGATTTACCCAAATACCAATTCCAGAACTGATGATCATTGACTTAATGTCTCAAGACAGCCCTTCACAATGGCCGTGATGAATGGTGCCAAGGGGAGCTCATATGGTCTAAGTTGCTTCAGAGACAACTTCACCATTTTTTTTCTGAACTAGACACAAGGAAGCATATAGCCCTGAGAACTATTGAAGCCCATGTTGAAACAATAAAGAGAAAACCTGCAGAAAATGGAAGAAGCCAAAGGGATTAGAGATGAGAAATGTAAAAGAGGAGAACCAAGTACTGTTCTGAGTATAGGGGAGCTGAGCTGGTCTTGGAGACTCTCCTTAATTGTTGCTGGACCCCTTTTTACCTTCTCTTCACAGCTTACAGTAAGTCCACTGTTTTTACTCTGGGCCATCTTTAAAAGCAATTTGCAATTCTATTTACTTCCTTTGTTTTCCACCTATGTGATAATGATCCCTGAACACTTGAATACGAAAATCTAAAAGGAGCATGGAAAATGGTCTTGCTTAAAGAACAAAGAAATGTAGGTTTCATTTTTTTAGAAGAAAAGCTCGAGAGAGGCCAGCTGATTGACAATTCAAGTTGACCTTACCATCTAACACAATTCCTGCTTTAAAGTCTTTCTCCAGATTACAGTTTCTTCCTCTTCAAGGACTGTTTCCTGGTTGATGCCAGTTTCAATGACCTCTGGGTCAAACGACCCCCATTACTGTGTGACCTAGTATGGGAGAAACCGACTTAAAGGCAAACCAATGATGTTCCAGTCAGACACAGGAGGCTGCTGTTCTCTTGGGAAGTAACTGAATATATAGCCATATTTCTGGGTAGTTGCAGTCATTGTTCCTCCTATTTGACTAGATAAATGCTAGGGCCAGAACCAAAAATCAAGCTAATGTTGAAAGTAAGATGGTATATATACAAACCCATTGTGTTGGTATTCTATAAAGTAAATGCACTCAATAAATTGAAGACTCTGTCCTGAATTACAGTGCTTAGATAAAAGGCACATTTGGATATTAAGTGATCACATCTCTCTCTGAGCCCTTTGTCATTGTCATTTGACACTTATCTATGCTATATTTTCTTTTGCAGTTTCTAGGACTTGCATTACTTAAACTTTCAAAGTTCATCAGTTGGGAGTTTTCAGTTCTTTTATATCCTCCACAGTCTTGCTAAATACTCATGCCCACTACAGAGGGATAAAAGCATTAATTCTTGTATTTGAACACCTGAGTGTAAACTTTTTGACCTAATATTGTACACTTTTACTGTATTTATTCTGTTCTACTGTCTGTAAAATGGGGATAATAGTGACTGTTCCTCAGACCTCACTAAGTACCTGAGGATCTCATAAAATAACACATGTGAACTTGAACTGGAATGCAAAACTATGCATTGGCTATTGCATGCACTTCTGATTTCTCATTTTCTAGCCTTGTTCATTCTTTTTGAGCTATTTTACACCTTTGTGTAACTAATAAATAGACAAACCATCTTTTCCAATAAAGTTCCCACTGACTTCCTTCCCTGTTGGGGAAAACACACTTTTGTATCTATTTGCTATTAAATGTAAACATGTGTTTTTTTTTTTCTGTTTTTTTCATTTGAACAGGCTAGACTATCTGCCTGATTCTTTCATTTGTGAAATATCAAATCTTGAACATATTTTTATTTTTTATATCTGTAAGAAAGTCATGATCTTACCATATTCTGAAAATTATCTTCAAAGACTCTCAGAGATCTTCCCCCGAGATGTATGATGTATTTACCTATCAAAGCCAGGCAACCTCTCTTGCTAGAGGAAAGCATCTTGGGGGTGGTTTGTGCCTAGACACATCTTTTATTAGATCCTAGAGGTGACTCCAAAGAGGTAATAGAACTTTAATGACTCTCTGTTTCTCAAATGTTCATTTTACTCTCTACTAATTTTGTGTTTTGCATCTCCCCCAAACCCCACCCCAGCCATTAAATTATTCCCCATTGCTGGCAGCAATGTTTGGGAATTTAGTTTTATACTCTGATTATTTCGATGATCTCTGTACAGGATTAATAATTGTTTGTAGAAACCTCTAGATTGGGTGAGAGACAACAGAGAGTTTGGTTTATTAAACTTTTTGATTAGGAGTTGAATTTCTTGATCTGATCATTTGGTGATTATTAGTCTCTATGATGGAAAATTTAGTTTATAAACTTTTCTGTTTGGAGCTCCAATCAGCTAGGATTTTTCCACTGGGAAGGATATCAGTTCTATCATTGACTGGTAAGATTTTGTGGTTCTTTATTTACTCTTGATCCTTGGCTGAATTTTAAAAATCGAAGCTCTATTTTTGTCTGTATGTCTTCGTGTCTGTAACTCAGATAGGCGTTTATCGCCAATTGTATAAATGCATAATGTTTTCCTAACTCTAGATGATATTGATAAATTAGACTATAAAATCTCTTAAAGGAACTTGTTCTGGTTGGTTTATAGAGATAAATAAGCACTTACATAAGCTGAATATTCTTAAAATTTCCAGAAAATAAGGAAATTGAACTTTAATACTTTAAATGGGCAAAAATGTATTTTTACAAAAAACAATTTAGAAATACTTTAAGAATTCAAGGGAACATAATTTAGATAAGTCTGGCAAATGAGACTACTTAAATATTTTGGGTTTAATGAAAATGCTCTGGGTTCTCTGATTTATCACCGTTAAACATAATGCAAGCAAATATTTTTCTTTGTGTGTCTGTTTTTCCTAAACTAATATGTTACTGATCAAATAAGCTAGCATTACTTCTACTTAATGTTCAAGATTATGAAAAATGTGCACCTGTGTTTTTGAATCTCTATTCAGATTAATTTTCTTCCTATACTGCTTTGTCGTTGTCAGCTTGAAGAAAATTTCCAAGATGTGTAGATGACTTAAATCCTTGAGTTGATATTAACGTGAGTTCATTAGTGTATGTACATTCATTGAATATTTAGATAATTTCTAAGTCAGATGGAACATTGACACATTGATTACTAAGCATGATTTTAAGTTTAAGAGATTTTGCTTCTTATTTTTACATGCTTCCTAGAGGCTAAATCTTTGGGGCTGTTTAAGGACCTTGTTCTTTCTTACCACTTTGAGAAGTTATACTCTAAAGGATGTGCTGGTTATAGGAAACTAAGTTATATGAATGTACAATCTTTGCTAGTCTGCTGCAGATTGCTGGTGTCTGGTAACACCAATCAGCCACCTCTATTTTTCTTGGTGAAAGAGAAATTACTTTAGTTAAAAGTTATAGTTGTTGTAAGTAAATGAGAGTGGACTAAGAACAACAATGGCAGAAATGTTCAGCTCTTGCTTGAAGTGACAAGATGTGTTCTTGTTTAGTAAGAGGAAAAGAGACTAGTTTGGTTCTAAGATGAAGCGACTATTCTAGAATAAGAAAGAGGATGGTGAAGGAAAAAACCTGGCTATATACAGAAATTTGCACAAGGTTCACAGGACAGGAATTTTATTTGCTTTCGTTTATAGTGTGTGCAAATAATCAATGTGAAAAAGCTATAAAATATGATGAAATCTTAGCAAAGTTTTCTCAATTTTGATGGGATTGTTTTCTTTCATTTACTGTTTATTGTCTTAGCCTAGGGTATGTAATTCTGTGTAATCTGCACAGATTTTGTGTTTTCTGTGCTTTGTGTTCACTTTATCATGACCTTGATCATTAAAAAACAAAACAAAGCAAGGGCTCCTCACTTATGGAAGAACTTGGGTTTTTTATAGTCTTGTTTTTTCTTTTATGTTTGTTTTTCAAATGAGTTGGCAAATATTGTTTCTATCTTATATGTTCAAATCTCCTGTTTGTCTATTGGTTTGTTTGGTTTGGGTTTTGGTTTTATTATCTGGTTTTCACAAAATGAATCTTAAATGTAAAAGGAAACAAAATAAAATGAAACTGTTGTGATAGTTTTTGCACCAAAAATTATCTTTGAAATTTCCCAGAAGTCTCCTGACAAATCACAAAGACTGGTCTACCTTATAAAAGAAAGGTGTAAGAAACAATTATATTTTTTTCATATGTTAATGTCAATGACATTGAAGGGGAAGGAAGGACTTGTCAACTTTGAAGAGATGTCTCTCTTCTCCCAGGTAAAATTTTCACCCCAATATTGTTGTTAATATAAGGAAATTGTATGCTGTAAGGGAAGTTGCTGGAAAACTGTCATTGCCTGAGCTCTCCCAAGCATGTTTCTGTGTATCAGTGTTTGTGTTACTTTACCTTGTGATATTGGGCAACAATGTTTTCTTATTCTTTGTCTCAATGACTGATAGGAATCTCTTATTGAGTATTACTTCATGGCAGTCTAGTTATTTGCATAGATTAAAAAAAATTTGCTATCCTTTTCCAAGACATAATTGGGAACACTAGTTATATGGCCCACTTGTACTCTGGAACATCTTCTTTGAGAATGATGTGCATTTAGTCAGCTATGACTAACCACTTTTAAGTAACTAAGCTTAATTTTATGGAATCAGTTTTTACAAAGACCATTTGGGAAAACTGGCATGCAATCTGGATTTTGGAGTTCTCAGTCTTAAAATTGAATAAGGGAGTTTACTTTCAGGCAGGCTCAGGAGCTTAGAGTATTAAGGGATCATGCAGAGTTAGGCATTTCCCCCAATTTAAGGTACTATGGGTAAAATTTGACAGAGAGGATTTCTTGGTTTAGCTCTCTAAACTAAAAAGAGTCTATTAAAAATTTAATCTGAGATTCCTTGTGAAAATTTCCAACAAAGCAAATGTTAAAAGTTCTATGTTAAAAGTTCTAACACTCAGGGCACCTGGGTGGCTCAGTGGGTTAGGCCGCTGCCTTCAGCTCGGGTCATGGTCTCAGGGTCCTGGGATCGAGCCCCAGGTCGGGCTCTTTGCTCAGCAGGGAGCTTGCTTCCCCCTCTCTCTCTGCCTGCTTCTCTGCCTACCTGTGTTCTCTCTCTGTCAAATAAATAAATAAAATCTTTAAAAAAAAAAAAAGTTCTAACACTCTTGATGCACCTATGTCAATAATCAAGCTAAATCTACTGAGACCAGTCTTATTTTGTAATCAAGAAAAAGTATTTCAGATTATTTTGACCAAAGAAGAAGAGTAGGAGGAAAAACAGACACAAAAAACCAAAAACCCCTTGTACTAAAATGGGAAAGTATATATTATCTATATCACACTTTTCTGTACTGACTGTAGCCTTGTTCATTATAATGAACTATTTTGCCCCTCTTTGTTAATTGTAAGCAACAAATAGGCAAACCTTCTCTTTTCCAAAGAGTTTCCTTCTCTTTCCTGACCTTCTCTTTCCTCTGTGGAAAAGCCAGTTTTGCATTCATTTGCAATTCAATTCCTTTATTCCATGTAAATGTGTGTGTTTTTTGACTCTTCTTTTGAACTGGTTATAATATCTGCCCTGTTTCCACATATAAGAAAAGTTAAAACGTGAACATGTTTATTTTCGTATCCGTATGAGAGTACCGATTCTATCTTTTTCTGAATATTATATTTTAATAGTACTATACAAATGTTAGATGCTACTGATCATTATCAACACTCCGGATCTGCTCTTCGTCACTTTGTAAGGACTGTTAATATCAACAGCAATGAAAAATATTAAGTGCAAAAAACCTTCATCACTGTGATTATTTAAATAAGGTGGATGATTTTTTTACATTAAATTAAATATGTTTTGGGGCACCTGGGTGGCTCAGTGGGTTAAGCCTCTGCCTTCGGCTTAGGTCATGATCCCAGGGTCCTGGGATGGAGCCCTGTAATGGGCTCTCTGCTCGGCGGGGAGCCTGCTTCCCCCCCCTCTCTCTCTGCCTGCCTTTCTACCTACTTGTGATCTCTGTCTGTCAAATAAATAAATAAAATCTTTTAAAAAAATTAAATATTTTTTGGGGGGAGTGAGTTGGAAAAATTCCTTTATTAATTGGAGGAGGGATTTGCTAAGCAGGAACACAGTACATGTCAACTTCATCTTGCCTTTACATTTATCTCACTGCCCAGGCCCTCATCCGAATGAATGGAGTGTCCCGTTGGCCTCGTCTCACCTGTCCTGCATGAGTTCTCAAAAATACTGCTACCAGTTCTGACATTTCTTCTGCCAGCTTTTCCTCTACCCTGGGATGCTCTTCACTGGCTTTGCTGATTTAAGTTTGTACATATTATCTGGGTCCCCATTATGTTTTTGTGTCTATGTCATTGCTATTCATATTTTAGTATTGCTTTTGGAACAATAAGTACCTCTAAAATATAAAAAGGGATACTGAGATCTTTTCAACAAAAGGTACATATTTTGTGAGATATTTTGTTATTATTTAGTATATAAATCAAGTTTTCAAAATACAGATGCAGTGTACTTACAGACTATCTATTAGTTATCCCACACTGTGTGAAAGATATAAAGTAATTGACAGTCTTGGTGACGAGATATATTATAACTTTCCAAGCAAACAACTTGGAAAAGTTAGTTAGTTAATTATATCTAGATCTTAATATATATACAGAGGAGATAGAGAAAAGTTAGTTAGTTAATTGTATCTAGATCTTAATATATATACAGAGGAGATAGAGACACACAGAGAGACAGAAACAGAGGAGCCACTGTCTTAGGGCTTTGAATGAGAGTGATGTTAGGTGTTTGGACAGGGCTAGGACAGTAAGGTAGTCTGGAGTGGTTTTATGGTCCCTGTGGTATTTGAATGACTGCTTATGAGTGTGGGTGGATTTGTGAATCAGAGACAATAAACATTAAAGAATGACTCAGTGTCAAGTTGCCAAGGGGGATGCAGGTCTATCTGAGCAGGAGCTGCATGAGTGGGCGCCTGGCTCACTTGTGTGCCGGAGTGGCCCAGGCAGATTCTTGGAGCTGTCACATTCATATAATGAAGATAGAGCACCTTCATGCACGATTGTCTTAAGAATTAGAAATAAATCACATATATTTCTCATATCTAATTAGAACTTACAAAATAGTAGCGGTTATTATCATTATTATTGGAAATAACTGTTCTCGGCCATCAGTTATTTTGAAAGTGTATCTGTGAAGGTCCATTTCTGTAAAATAGAGCATTTCATTACATTGAGTCACTTCCCATTATCTATAGAGAGAAGCTTATGTTATCTTCATCCACGTTGCCTCCTTCTTTGTATCTGTGCTTTTCAGTCTTTGGCCATCATGCTATCTCTCTGGCCACTTGGACAGAAGTCAGTTCCAGAAGTTGGGACCATCTACTTTAGGAGTGAAAGCTTCACTGAATGTGATATAAGAGCAAATGCTCTTCTCATGTTGTCTTAGGATAGATGAGCCGTGGGCATCAGAAGGGAGATCCACCAGCAGTCAGCTCCAATGTTGCTGAGACCAGGGTTGACCATTCCTTTAGTTTTTTGGGATACATATACTTAAAATCACTGCTTTGAAATCAGATCGTAGATCATTCATGACCCCCATTCTGTACATCATTCTCTCTTTAGTTCTGAGTCTGTGTCTCGCCACAGCAGCAGGATGAAATCTGAGATATGAGAAGTGATAGAAGCTGTAGGCTGGTGAGTATGAGGATGAACTTCCTCTCTCCAGTCATCCTGATGGAAGAAATTCAGTCCTGAGGAGTTGGAGTATGAAAGAGCATGAGCTCTACAACTTCTTTCTCTTACAATTTAAGTAATAGAGGACTCATTTAACTAAAAGTGAAATTCTGTATTTTAAAAATACACAGTGAGGAAAAGTTCTCACTGAATTATATTTGTCAACTCTGGGAGGTGGGATTAGAGAAGTGAGTCTATTAGAGTGTGTTTTCTTTCTTTTTTTTTAATTTTTTAAAAGATTTTATTTATTTATTTGACACAGAGAGAGAGATGATGAGAGAGGTGCCCTAGAGTGTGTTTTCTATATTAAAAATGAAACTCCCCATTTGACCTCTTTATTAAGAATGTAGCCATATTGCCAAGTAAAATTATAAAGTCCACTCCATCCCCAAGACACCTGGTATAAGAAAAACATCATAGAACCAAAAACTTTGGGGCACCTGGGTGGCTCAGTTGGTTAAGCGTGTGCCTTCAGCTTAGGTCATAATCTCAGGGTCCTGGGATGGAGCCCTGTGTAGGGCTCCTTGCTCAGTGGGGAGTCTGTTTCTCCCTCTGCCCCTCCCCTGTTCAGCTTTCTCTTTGCCTCTTTCTGCCTCTCTCTCTTTCAAATAATTAAAATAATAAAAAAAAAAAGAAAGAAAGAAACACTTTAAACCAGGAGGAAACCGTAGGAATAATGTTACTTACTGTATTAATGAGGAGAAAACTTCCTCAAATCACAGCTCTGGTTGGAGGCAGAGGCATGATTGCAATGATTTCCTCTCAATTATATTTCTCACTGTATGTAGAGCTTAGATGTCATTTAATCATTCATGCCTTATATGAAAATCTTGATGCGCTGTTCAAACTGGCAGTATTACTGATAACATAGTTGTTAGTGATCCTGTAAACTCCTACAAAGACTGTACCCTTGTGTTTTCATACCCCATAAGATCTAGTCAAGTCTCCTGCACCCAGTCAATGCATTTGAAGAAAGACTGATGTCAGGAAGCAGGGAGAAGTCGCCCCAAATTACTTGCTTTTGGATGAAGATGTGAGAGTCAGCAGATCCTTAATCTTGAAGCATTCAGTGGCTACTCTAAACCTGATATTGGTGTGCGGTGGGGAGTGAATTTGAAAATATACTTTAAAACAAGTATAAACAAGAGGGAGTGAATTCAGAGAATTGCCTTTAATCCTAACATCAAAAGGACATCTGCAGAATGAAGCTTTCTATTAAATAACGAAACTCAAAATAAAAATAAATAAGTTGGCCTGAATACACTTGCCAACAGAAGCTGCTGAAACTTCCACACCTCTTACAGAGATTAATCCTTTCCTACAGGCCAAAATCTAATTATAAACCATTCTAATTAGTTAGGCAGCAGAACTGCTGTTCCTTTTTGAGGAAAAAGTCTAGGAAGAGATGCTACTACTGCATGAGCGTTCCGGAACAAGGCTGAAAGAATTTAGGTGTGAACCCAAGTCAGTTGTCTCATACCAGGAGGCTCATTCTCTCCCATCAGTGGGTTGCTGCCCATATATTTTTATGGGGCATCTGCGGTTTATTTTGCTGCTTTAAGTTCACCATAGCTTCAGTCTCACTGTAGCAAGCCTTTAAACCCAAAATAAGCATTATGTAAAATATTATTTTGACGTTACATTAAATGGATCTTCAAAACTTTCAAGTGCTCTAGGGCAAAGAAGAAGAAAATATTCTAGGGAAAAGCCTTAATATTCCAGATATAATGAGTTTGTTTTACATTATCTTGCTTATTTTTTTTTCCTCCGGACTATTTTCACTTGGGTTCTTTTCATATCCCAGTTAGCAAAGGAATTGACCAGAACTAAGAACAGCCCTAGAGCGGTAGCGAAAATTCCGCTGTGCTTGTCAGATACTGTCTGACCACTGATTACTGCCCCAGGGGAATTTGTTTCCTTTATAAACTTTTTGGTGGGTTCTCATCACCAGGGAAACAGTTTTTTTCTCTCCCGAGAAGGCTCATGAGTAAAGCATGAGCTTCTTAATTTTCTTCTTATTTTAAATCTTGGGTTTGTATGCTTTTTTAAAACATGAGATGAAAGATAGTTCTTTCCATAACACTGAAATCAGGGAAACGTTACAGTAATTGGTGAGACAAATATGCTCTACCTGGAAACCCTCAAAGGTCTATCTGAATCACACTAGATAAGTACAACAGGAATTTGTCCCTTTCCTTACTTTTTACCTATTGAAAGTATGCAAATTAATCAATTCTATACTATGATAAAGCTTGGGATTAAATATGTTGTGTTAGTTTAAGTCCTATCAGGAAGAAGAATTCACCCTGGTTCAAATAAGAGTAATGTAGGATTTTTTATAGGAGTGTACGCAGGTTTAGGAGGGCAAAGAGAAAATAGTAAGGCACTTGGATATTTTAGTCATATTGAACTTCTCATTTCTTCCTCCTGAGCCCCAAACATTTCAGTGGTTACTTTTGAAGTCAGATGCTTCTATGGCTCTGTACTTGGACCTCTGTATTTTGTCCCAGTCTACCCAAAATAGCCTCCATCCCTGTCTACATCTTGAGACTCCTACATCCTCCTTAGAGGATCAACTCAAATGATTGTCTATATTTGTGACTCCTACCTCTATGAGAATTAATCATTTTCTTAGCTAGAATATGAATTATTTTAAAGGTAGGAGGATGGTGTACTCATACTATGCTGTATATAGAGTCAAATGACAAGTATTCTGAATTATGACTTGGAATGCTGGTCATCATTTATGCTAATTACTGATATTTACAGTTCTCGTAAAGACACAGTAGGATTGTGTTTTCCTGCCCTTTTAAGGCCAGGCATGGACATGGTATTTGCTCTGGTCAATGAAATATGATGGTAAATGATGCATTTTATATTGAAGTAGAAGCCTTTAGAACTAGTGCACAATTCCCCACATTTCTTTTCAACTTCCAAGATGTTCTAGATTTTGGAGCTCCATTGGTCTGTCCTCTAGAATGAGTAGGCAGTGCTGTAGAGCCTCCTATTGACCCAAGATGGACACGTTAGGTAAGTGACAGGAGAAAAAAGTTATTTTAAGTCACTGTAGTTGTGGGTTGTTTATGAAAGTTATGTATCTTGTTATGATGAACACAAGAATTTTAAGCAATACCATTGTTATATACTGAATATTTGTGTCCATGCAAACTTCATATGTTGCAATCCTATTTCTCCCCATGATTAGGATTATTAGGAAATAAGGCCTCTGGGAGGTAAATAATTAATAAGGGTATATCTCTTATATCTCTTATAAAAAAGAGATATGAAAGCTTCGTACCACTCTCTTTGTTCTCTGCCAATGTGGGGATATAACGAGAAGATAGTCTTCTAAAAAACAGGAAGGTTACTCTCAACCAGAACCCAACCATGCTGGCACCCTGAGTTTAGACTTCCAGTCTCCAGAATGGTGAGAAATATATTTCTCTTGTTGATAAGCCACCTAGTCTATGATAATTCGTTATAGCAGCCCAAACACACCAAGACTACCCCTACCCAGTCTGATGGAACATTTTAAATCTCACTGGCTGAAAAGGAAAAGAGAAACCAAAAAACAAAGCAAAACAAATATTATCAAACAATGTCCTCTAAAATCATGAACAAAAGCAGCAAATAGAAGAATGTTAGTAGGTAAATTCTTCAAGTGATATTAGGAAGAACAAATATATCAGCGTGAACAAAAATATGGCTGTGCTTTAGTGTACATGGGTAGAAAGAGGAGGATGTGAGCCATGAAGGAACCTATTTGCCTCCAGTAGAAGTTTTGAGATGAAGAACTGTTCTGGAAATATAAACGCATAAGTAAAGCTGGCCCAGATTATCAAGTGAGCAGAGTTCATAAAATTCTAGCATCAAAGGATTGAGAAGATCTTCAAAGGTTACTTGGTTCATTCACCTCCTTTCAAGTAGGATCACACCAAAACCATCCCAGAAAAATGAGAAGCTATTCTATTTTTAAAGCTTTCTATAGAAAGAGATTTTCTCTGACAGAACTGTTTTTCAGCTAGTGTTAAAATCTCTATTCTGAATGATATGCCTCACTCGCATTCAGGACACTTAATATAACACTCACCATCTGTATTAGTTTCCTAGGGCTGCCATAACAAATTACCACAAACTGGGTGGCTTTAAACACAGAGATTTATTCTGTTAACAGTTCTGGAGGCTGGAAGTCTGAAATTAAAATGTCAGTAGGGCCATGCTCCCTCTGAAAGCTCTAGTGAAGAATCTTCCTTTCTTCTTCCTAGCTTCTGGTGGTTCCCAGAAATCCTTGGCTTCCTTGTCTTATGGGTGCATCATTTCAATTTCTGCCTCCACTGTCAAGTGGTTTTCTTTCCTTCATGTGTCTCAGTGTGTCGTCTTCTCTTATAAAGAGAAGTCATTGGATTTACGGCCCACCGTAAGGCAGGGCGAACTCATTCTAAATTAACTAATTACAACTGCAAAGATGTTGAGGTTTCGAATAGACACAAATTTCTTACAGCCAATATTCAACATACTCTAGCATACTTTGTGCTACTTATCCTGAAGCTGAAAATATCAATGATTTTTCTTTAAAAATCGCATCCATAGTTGATCTTTCTTGCAGTCAATATGAATTTTATAGCATGTAATAGAGATGGTTTTCATTTAATTACTTTTCTTGGTGGTTTAAATTAATGCAAGATCATTTTCAAGGTCAGCATGAACATAGTCATTGTACCAGTTTTTGGTGGGAGGAGAGAAGTCAGCCTAAGCTCCAGGAATTGAATTTGGGAAAGGAATAATTTTGTCATACTAGTTGATTGAATGAAACAAACATTGAGACACGCAGTAAGTCAAGATGTGTCATGGCCTAATCCATAGTGTGGGGATCTGATGGCCAAAATAATGCAAAAGATAAGACAGAGAGGCAAAGCAAGACATGCTGAAGTAATCAGGAGGATTTTAGGGAGGAAAAGAGGACATAAAGAGTAGATAAAAGTTCATGAAAGAACACCTCTGATACTCAGTTGGGGAACTACATGGTAGAGCAGTAGAATTGGTAAAGCCGTGACAGTCAGCAGAATTGACTCGAGGCAGAGGTGTAGCCGTAAAAGAGTACTTGTGAAGAGAATAGCTGAGCTTTGGTTTTTATAAGTGAATCAGGGCCTGCATGGAGAAGAATTTCAATGTCAAATTAACTTCAAGCTTCATCCTGTAGGTATTGGCGGGGCCCTGGAAGTTAAGTGAGCCCTAGAGATATGTAGATGATGTAAAGAGAAGCTGAACCTGGGGATAGAGTGGAGGTTATGTTTTAGGTACAGGAGTCCAAAGATTGTTGTAATAGTCCTGAAGAATTACGAGGGCTTGTTCCACGATGAGTACTAATGGGAGGTAATAACATGTCTGTTACACCAAAATTATTTGCTCCATTGAAGATATTCCACTTAGGGAACATTGTTTCTAGTAAGGTCTACAGAGAAAACATACTTTCCTCTTTATATATCCCTTCATTCCTCAGGATATAAGATCGTCACTATCACCCCCAATGTGTGAAGTCTGTTGCTTTGGCTCCTCTCCACTTAACATGAGTTTCATTTGAAAGAATAAAAAAAAGTACATTCTTAGCCTTCAGTGTTGGAAAAATCCCCTTATTCAGCAAAAGATAATGTAAGGTTGCCCTGTTAACTCAGCCTTGCAGAAAACATTTCTGTCAGTTGGTGTGAGCTTTGTTCCTTTCACCTCAGGCAGGTGGTAAAGGCATTTTGCAGAGGAGGCTTCCAAATTAGGTTAAGCACCAAAATAGGGAAATGGCCTGGCTCAGCTTGGTGGGGAAAGATTGGACTGCTGAAGTTTATCCAAGTTCACCTCTTTGAGCCATGTTTCAGTGTAACTCTTGGGAGAATAAAAATGGAGAGAAAGGTTGACTGTGATGCTCTTTTCAACTTGTTTTCACTGGCTTTGCCCTAATGTTCTAGGGCTTGAACATTCCACTAAATGTCTTATTCCAGCTAGACATTGCTTCCTCTGGGCTGTCTCACAGACATTCCTTCTAGAAGTGTCGCTGCTCTTCATTCCAGGGGCATGTACACATTAACAAGGTCTTTTTGGAGGTTGAAACTTTCATAAGACAAAAAAAGATGATTTTCAAGGGTGAAATTCAAGATCTCAGAGTGTGGAATCACACATACACACACACAGAGCCAAGACTAAACATATCAAATAATAAAGTTTAGTATCAGGTATTTTCTTGACTTCTTAATATTGATTGAGATGTCAATATTCTTATTAATTGGATTCACTCAAATTGTGGCACGTGACTGTAGTTCATTTTCACAGGTATATACTATTCCATAGTGTTATTATTCAACAAATTACATGACTTTTCTCTTGTTAATGAGAATTTTTGCAAATATTTCCCCTTCCCTCCCCAGATTTGTACTCATTTAAATGGTGTGACTATGAACATTCTGTTGTATATCTTCTGGTGAACCTATGTAAGTGTTTTCTGCTGGGAATGTACAAAGGAGTCAAATTGCTAGGGTTATAGGTTATTGGAATGTTCAATGTTATATGATAATATCAAACTGTGCTCTAGACTGGGTTGTGCCAGTTTATACTTCCACTAGCAGTGTTTAAAAGATCCTACTGGAGGTGCCTGGGTGGCTCAGTCCTTAAGCATCTGCCTTTGGCTCAGGTCATGATCCCAGGGTTCTGGGATGGAGCCCCACACCGTGCTCCCTGCTCAGCAGTAAGCCTGCTTCTCCCTCTCCCACTCCCGCTGCTTGTGTTCCCTCTCCAGCTGTATCTCTGTCAAATAAATAAATCTTTGAAAAAAATAAAAAAAGATAAAAGATCCTATTGATGTTTCAACATTTGGTAATATAGACACTAATATTTGCCAATCCAATGGCATTAAATATAACCCTGCTTTGGGTTTCATTTACATTATTCTCATTACCAAAGCATTTGAATGTCTCTTCCTATGACCATACATTTTCCTCTACTGTACCTACTTTCTAAGGGGTATGCCAGATTGTCTTTATGTCTAGTTCTCTACCTTAGTTCATTTTGTCTGGGTTACAAAAGGCTAGGAACTCATTTTCATTTCTTTGGATTTTCCCAAATGGTGTCCACGAAAGTCTTGCCAGCAGCAGTTTCCTCCATAAGATGAATGGCTTCTGTGACTTCCTGTGTCTTCTCAATTGGAAAGCCTATAGGAAGAATTAAGAGTTAATATGATGCTATGCTGGGCACTGAACAAGAATAAATACATCCTGCCTAATTCTTACTTTTTAGGAACCTGGAATCTTGAACAGTCACATTGATTAAATCTCTCACTATTTCCCCTATCAATTGCTGGTTTACTGGCTACTTCCAAGTTTTGTTTATTCTGGTCAAAATGGAGGTGTTGTGTGATTTTCATGTATAACATTCAAAAAATTGAGACAACGTTAACATGTATTTTAAACATGCTAATAATAATTTTAAGAATAAAGAAATGGAGTAAAATAGTAATCTGCCATGTTAAAAATGGTAATTTCTCCAGGAAAACTTTCCAACTGCCCATTTGACTTTGTGTGTCTCATATACAGGCTCTGTCTGACCACTTTTCCTATCATAGTGACTGAAGATGTATACCACAATCAAGATTCCAGAATTATACTTCAATTTGAGGCTTTTCAGAATCTAACTTCAAAGGTATTCAGAAGAAGAGCTTTGTGGGTTACTCAACTTCAAAGTGTATTTGAGATTATTTAACATTATTAAACAGAGCAATCTAAGAGACAAAGACACAGGCAAAAGTCAAAGCAGTTTTAAAGACATCATACATCATTGTCTTAGTTATTACTTTTCCTCCCAACTGACTAAAGGCGGTCACCCATTCCAGCTGTGCCCCAAGAGCATGCTATGGGGTGTGTTATGTGTGTGTGAGAGGAAAAAGTGTTTTGTACTCACAACTTGGCCTTATCATTTCCTTAGATTTCTTTGCTTTATCTTAAATGTTCCCTGATGCATCTATCTCCAGGATATCGTCTAAGCATATGCATTCCTCTTTAAACAAATACAATAGCCTATTTCCAAAAGTCATACCATGAGACACAGCTGTCACAACATCTGACAAATACCCATAGTCAAGGATATGACCTAGCAAATCTGAATGCACTTTCTCATTTTTCTCATATTTTAACATTTATCTCTCCTTCATTCAGTAGCATTTGTCAACCTGCCTCTATCCATGGCAACCCTTCCTATTTTAATGTTCTCACTCTTATCCACAAACTAAATTTACATTTCTTGCTGTTATAAATTTTATTTTGTTGAGAAACATTACTTCAGGAAGCTCAGTGAACTCCCGACGGCAAGACTTTCAGAATGAAAAAGCCCTCCCTTTATAGACCAGAAAGAGGAGAACAAATAAAAACAAACAAACAAACAAAACAATTAAGGTAAGATTTTACATCAGTTTATGAAATTGCTCTGCCTATTCTCATCTACCTATTGAAGGACATTGGTAGAGGATTGGGGATGTCAGTGAGCTGAGTCTAATGCTGAGTCTAATTCTGCAAAAGTGTTTGAGGTCGAGGCACCTGGGTGGCTCAGTTGGTTAAGTGTCTGCATTCAGCTCAGGTCATGATCTCCGGGTCCTGAAATCCAGCCCCAAGTTGGGCTCCCAGCTCAGCAGGGAGTCTGCTTCTCCCTCTCTCTTGGTCTCTTCTTCTGCTCTTTGTCTCTTTCTCTGTCAAATGAATAAATAAAATCTTTTCCAGAAATAGTGTCAGAGGTGTTGTGAATTTGTTTATTGCAGATGGAACATAAACACATGGGTACAGTATGATATTCAAATATATATATGCGCCTGGGTGGCTCAGTCATTTAAGCGTCCAACTCTTAATTTCAGCTCAGGCCATGATCTCAGGGTTGTGAGATTGAGCCTGCTTGGGATTCTCTCTCCCTCTCCCTTTGCCTCTCTTCTGCTCATATACTCTCTCTCTCTCTCTCTGTGTCTCAAAAATAAAATAAAATAAAATAAAATAAAAATCACACACATACATATAGTTAAATGTTATATAGATAGTTAAATGTGTTTCATTTTCTATGCGTTTTCTTCAGTTAGTTAAAGTCATAGAAATCTACAGGAACAGAGATGTTACAAGATCATTTGCCCACAAGTATTATTTGATAAGCAGGGTGACCCCATAATTTATTTGTCCAAGAGTGGGCACTTATGATGATGAAAAAGGTTTGCATTAATAATTAGAGAGTGGCAGGGGTGCCTGGGTGGCTCAGTGGGTTGAAGCCTCTGCCTTCAGCTCGGGTCATGGTCTTGGGGTCCTGGGATGGAGCCCCGCATTGGGCTCCCTGCTCAGTGGGGAGCCTGCTTCCCTCGTCTCTCTCTGCTTGCTTCTCTGCCTGCTTGTGATCTCGGTCAAATAAATAAATAAAAATCTTAAAAAAAATAATTAGAGAGTGACAACAGGCATGAACAGGGACTATGACAGACAATGAGGGGTAAATGGTCACCGTAATCTTAAGGCATACCGAAGTTAAGTGGCTTTGTCACATGCCTTGCAAGCGCCACACAACACTAGAAACCAGGTTTCTTAGTGTCTCATTAGGAATGCATTGGAACAAATGAGTTAGCTGCAATTTGAAAACATGCACTGATCGTTTTGCCCAAGGTCTGAAGATGAGTCACGTTAAACCACTGACCTAAGATAATGGGATTAATCTTGCAACTGCATTCTCCCAACTTCTCACTGGATTTAGGATGGTAAAGGATTCTGACAGCATGGCTTCCCTTTGGGCAAACCAAACCAGGCTGACATGATCCACTCTGATTTGACCAACTTGTCAGTGAGAGGCAGGATGAACCTCTGTACATATGTACTCCTCTCTCCATCTCCCTGGGTGCATGGTGGGTGTGTCCTGGGCCTGAAACAGGGAGGAGTGATCAGTTAAGGTGATTTTTCACCCACCGTTATTTCTGCTGCCGTATTTAGCCCTGTAGTATATGAAAGGCACCCCTGTCATTCTTGCTCCTTTCGCCTTTAGTTTGCCATAAGCTGAATAATCTATTGGGTACCGGAAATATGTTAAGGGTATTTCACATACATCACTTAATTTACTGTGTTTCAATATTTGAATATTTTCTCTAATCAAATGAATCAGATGAATTTCTTTCTGCATCTTATAGGCTTCCTACTACACTATGAGCCTTAAGGTTCCATGGGAAGCCTTCTGTAGGACTCTTTCTGCCAGTTTTCTCATAGTCATGAAAGCCTTACCAAGATTTCTGTTTCAGAGATAACTCCTGTTAAATACCCATCTTTACTCATCAAAAGAAGCAAAAAGAAAGGTAATTCCTGACAAACTTCAGTACCCATATTTTAGAACAGTGAAGACACATTTGGATTTTCAAAGATGTATTTTACCAAAGAAAATTTGTGGAGAAAGAGTCCAAGATGAGTCTTTGGTTCATATTGACAAAATCTGTTGAAGAAGGGCACCTGGGTGACTCAGTTGTTAAGCATCTACCTTCAGCTGGGGTCCTGATCTGGTCCTGGGATCAAGCCCTGCATCAGGCTCCCTGCTCAGCAGAAGCCGCTTCTCTCTCTCCCACTCCCCGACTTGTGTTCCCTCTCTTGCAATCACTCTCTCTGTCAAATACATAAATGAAATATTTTAAAAATCTGCTGAAGAGTTATATGAGGAGGACTTCCCTAGGCCTAATAGGTATCTTGTCCCCCAAAGGGTAAAATTTTTGAGAAGGAATAATTCAAGGACATAAGTGACCATATTATAAGGAGGAGGCAGGTTGCAGCATAACACAATTCAAAGATCGCCTTTTCAAAGTTTCAAGTAGCAAGAAGGAGATCAAAATTTTTCGTGGAGGAAATGATATTTAAGGTGGGATTTGAAGAGAGAGGAAAAGTTCTTACTTAGACAAATAGAAGAAGGCAAATCATTTTTCTGGGCAGGAAAAAATAGCATGAATTATAGCATGGAAACACGAAAATATATAAAGGATTATGATCAGCGAATAAGCAAAATCAACCCTTACTGGAATTTGGGGGCAAGAGGTAAATTGTGCAAGATTAATGGTAACTTAGATTACTTATAAATCTCTTCCCAGGAGAAATAAAAAAGACACATCCTAGTAGATTCAAAACAAATACTACTTTTTAATAAAAGGCAACTTCTAAGATATTAGACTTTTTTTTTTCTTATGTGTCATGGATGTTATTTCAGTTAATTTCCATAACATATCTGGTAAGTCCATTATTTCCACTCTGTGGGTTGGATTGCTGAAATAAACAGAAGTTCATTGCTAAACTGATGGGGCAGGCAATGCCCTGTCCTTCCTTCTCTCTCCCACTAGAAGCAAAGTGCTTGGTGAAAGAGCTATACCCTTCCATATGCAGGAGGCTTGCTTTCCTGTTGAGATTTTATTTGGGTTTTGAAAGTGGGACAATGTTTTTGTCAGAAAACTTCAGTGGATTAAGCCACTGCTTCAACCATGTTAATAAGGCTGTTGCACTTAAACTGTGAGCAGAACCTTGCCAACTCCAAACTGCTGCTGCCCAGCGATCTCAACAATCCACCTGCTGTGCACCTAGCATTTCAGTCCCAACTCCTGGGCCCAATAGACTGAATATTGGCTCTGGCTGCTGGCCTTGGCCTATTATACACTGAGGCTGCTGTCTACAGTCCTCATTGCCTTCTTCAGGCCCAGCTTCCAGTCCCCTAATGCAACTGACCAGTTTCTGGGCTGGCAGAGACGATTGTGCAGATGGGGTCAGTGCGGATGTCCAAGCGACAAATCAAAGCAAATGTAGATGGGAATGCAAGGTGTATACCAGACCTTGGATCCAAATATAGTAGGGGTTTAGAGAGATTAAACCTGCTAATTAGTGACCTTGGAACCACCGTCATTGGCTAAATAATAAATAAAAATATAGCTGAGTTGGTTTTACTAGTAAATCTAATTCAGGGACTATGAAAAATGTAATGGATTCAGCTCGTTTTAATTCCTGAAGGTCATATGTAGGGGTATGAAATAGTAGGGCCATATATTATTTGCATATGTTTAGCATGCAATTGATACTCTTCTGTTTAGAGTCCTTGCTCTCAGACTCTTCTTATTTTTGTTTTTACTTTTTTAAAAAATATATTTATTTATTTTTGAGGTGGGGAGAGGCAGAGGGAGAGGAAGAGGGAGAGAATCTCTAGCAGACTCCCTGCTGAGTGCAGACCTGATGCAAGCCTTGATCTCAACACCCTGAGATCGTGACCTGAGCCAAAATCAAAAAGTCAGGCTCTTAACCAACTGTGCCACCCAGGTTCTCCTCTTTTTATTATTTTTTTTTAAATTTCAATTTATTCAGTCTCTATTTAATTAAAATTTTCTTTAACTTTTTTCTTCTTTTGGAATGATCTTGTTTATCTCTTCCCAAATTTTGTTCCTTGCCCCACACCCCCATACTCTGGTGGAAACTTGTTTAGTGGAATTAGCATCTACACAGCAAATTAGTAGGCTTAAATTAGTAAGTCCTATAAGTGTTCTGAGCTTTCTAAATTTCCCCTTCCCCATTCTATTCAGGCAACATCCATAAAAGGACACGCCAGTCCCCCAGAGTGGGAAATACACAACTTTTACTACAGGAACCTCTAAGCTTGAGAGGCAATTCCCCATGTTTTAAACAAGTGAATGAACCTCTTTGTGTTTTCCTTGCCCTGATAATCTCATGGGAGAAACACCTACTGTCCTATGGTCCTTACATGGTGGTGATTACTAGGATCAATAAAGATAGGGTGTACAGACACACATGGTGAATTCTGGACCAGTCATTATTTAATTTTTTGACATTTTATTTATATGGAATTTGACATTGATTTATATTTTTGAAAAACATTACATTAGAATACATATATATCTTAATCACTGAGTTTTTCGTGCCTCCTGCATTTTGCTCCTAACACGAATGCCTTACTTGCCTCACTCTGGTCCTCCATACCAAGCACTTGCATGATGGGAGAGCAGTAGGTTTCAGCCAACCAGATACTGCTAAAGAGAGCCACTGAGTGTGCTGGATATCTTCAACAGGTAAGAAGAAACACTGGCATCCCACGACAGTTAGAGAAAACTGCCATCCTTAAGATATTATTAATGTTGAATCCTTTTCCAGAAGAAATGACTACTTCTGACCTCTCACTTCTCATGAGGAAGAAGTATCAATGTTTTAGCCTAGCTTCTCCAAAATGCACTACAGTATCCCCTCCTAGTACCCATCCAGTGTTCTTAAAACCTTAATCGATCTGTTCATTCAGCTGACCATCACTACTACTAAGACATCCCACTCTTATTTCAGATGCCAAGTTCATGACTACCTGTTCTTCTTTCCTAGAATTTATTGTTCTTATTGAGTAGAAAAAGAAATACTTACCAGTGTATCAATTTCAACGGAATCTTTACTTTTCTGTTAGATCTTCCCAGCTGATTCCAGTTCAAAATGACTTCCCTTCCTAGTATCCACACTGAGGACTGCTTAATAGGATAGGAGCTATGAACGTCCATTTTCTGTTGCTGCTTAACTGTTTATATGTCCTGCTTTATTTTTTTTTTTTCTCCAACCAGCTGGTAAAATCCCCAAAAGCAGAGTTTTCTTAGGTTTTTACTTCCTCACTATGAATTTTTACACACACACTCACTCACACACATTTTCTGTCTTTATGAGGGTCTATAATATTCTCATATATTTCAAACTGTCATTCATACACATAATTTCTCTCTTTAAGCATTTAATTTAGGATATGACTATATCTTGTCCTAAAATATTGCTAGTACTTTCTCATGAATTAGTTTAGTTCCCTAACTTGATTATTAGTTCCTCTGTGGTAGGCATTCTTTTTTCTTCTCTTTGGTCATCTTTAGTAACTCCCAAAGACCACTGGATTTTCTGGCAATGTAGCTCAAACCCTTGAGGAATAAATACATAGCTCTGGTTGGAGTAGAAAACAAAATAAAGACAAAACAAACTATCATCAGCTTTTCTGTGATTCAAAATTGCTCCATATTTCAGGAATTTACTTTTTAACACTGATTACTTGTTTAGGATATTTACTTTCAGTACGAACTTTTCTGAATTATATAGATAGTTGCTAAATTGTATAGATAGTTGATAATTGTATAGATAGTTGAAACAATGCTCTTGCGTAGAGACAAAAGAAAATGACAGGAAACTTTAGAAACATAAGTCTTTCCTTTTCATATTGTATTTGCAAACTCACAGGAACTCTTCTGAAATTCACACCTAACAAAAGTCATCTTGTAAGCTGTGGCCATTTTTGCCAAGAGTTACTCCAGACAGAAAGACATGGGCTTAGAGTCCATTGATAAAGTTCATCTGTAATTAAACTTCACAAAATATAAGTTCCTCTCAAACTAAAGTAGGAGCTCAACCAACAGATCAATACAGGAGTTGCAGTGTTAATAGTCAACTTATTAAGCCTAGCATGGTTGCCTGGCCTAATTTGTATCTGTTTAGCTCCAATTTTCTTACAAGTAGTTTTTTCTGACTCCATAACTTGCAGTGGAATCATTCTTCCAAAGAAAAAAATATGATTTCCTAAATTTAGTTGAGTGACCTTACTTTGAAACCAAATATGAAGGGAAAAGGACCCTGAAAGAGAATGCTTAGGCTGACATTTTACCACCAAAGTTGCATTGGATCATCTTAAAGTATGCAGCTTTTAATTGGAGCATTCCTTTTCTCCCCTAGTGGAATTCATCTTCCATACTGGAGTTCTCCCCTTTGTTTACATTTTCAGCCTAAGTGTTAACTGAATCAGGGGTGTACTGGGTGTCCTGGCACATAGGCACCAATTTTTTAAATTTTCAGAATGTTTAATATCCAGTCATTAAACAGCGCTACTATTAAGAATGAAATTATATTCACTGTACTTATAGTACATTAAAAACAACAAAAAGAATGCTCAACACATATCTTCATATGCAGCTTACTCTGTTACAATATCTATGCTTCTGAAGATAGTTTGTTTATTCTGTCTTTAAAAAAAAAAATTTACTTGCTTATTTTAGAGAGGGAGCAGGGAGAGGCAAAGGGAGAGGGGGAGTTTCGAGCAGACTCCACACTGAGTGTGAGCCTGATGTGGGCTGGGAGCCTGACACAGGGCTTAATCTCACAACCCTGAGAACACGACCTGAGCTGAAACCAAGAGTCAGGGCTTAACTAACTGCACCACCCAGGTACCCCTGTTTATTCTATCTTTATAGTGGAAATGTGGTATCATGGTGCACAAAGACGCAGCTTCTCTTTCTGACCCCACATTCAACTGCATCACATTGATGGCTTGAAATTCACGGAAATCAGCAAACACTACAAATTAGGGCTTGATTTATTGCTTTGTTGATTGTCTTGAATTAAGAAAGTGATAAAGCAAGAGTTATTAACGCAGATTAAACCTAAAAATATGTTGTGTTAGTAGCTCTTACATTATGAATAGCACGAAAACTGAGGAAACATTTTTCCAGTATTTGAAAACAAGTAAGTAAAAAAATGTCATTTTTGAGTAAGTGAAGTTTTGCATGTCTTCATTATTTTACTTTATTCTTATTTGTAAATAGACATAACATTTCAAGCCACATTAAGTCCAAACTGTGCTCAGTAGTCATTTGCAACCAAAAACTGACCTCAGCTATAAGAGATGAGCAAAAATCAAACATTTTAAGAATATCAGACAAATATAAGGAATGTGTAGTATTGTATATTTTGTTATAATTTATGAATTATGTGTCATATGCTTTTTACTTTTAAAATTTATGACACAAGTATATATGTGTGTGTGTGCATACATATGGACAGAGTTTGGGTTTTTTTTTTTGAGATTTTATTTATTTATTTGACAGACAGAGATCACAAGTAGGCAGAGAGGCAGGCAGAGAGAGAGGAGGAAGCAGGCTCCCCACTGAGCAGAGAGCCCGATGTGGGGCTCGATCCCAGGACCCTGAGATCATGACCTGAGCTGAAGGCAGAGGCTTTAACCCACTGAGCCACCCAGGCACCCCCAGAGTTTGTATTTTTGGAAGGTAGAAGAATAAAACCAGATAAACCATATATTTAACATTTACCAGCCTGGCTGATAAACTAAAGTGTTATCAGATAATTAAAACTTTTATCTAATAATGATACAAGATGTGGCCCTCTTCTCCCACCCCATCAATGTATTTGGATTGGATTTGTGAATTCTTTTTTTTTTTTTTTAAGATTTTATTTATTTATTTGACAAAGAGAGATCACAAGTAGGCAGAGAGGCAGGCAGAGAGAGAGGAGGAAGCAGGTTCCCCGCCAAGCAGAGAGCCCGATGCGGGGCTCGATCCCATGACCCTGGGATCATGACCTGAGCTGAAGGCAGAGGCTTTAACCCACTGAGCCACCAGGGCACCCGGATTTGTGAATTCTTGATGTCTCAAAGCCTTCATATCCTGAAGGTTCATCAGTGAGATGAGAGTCAGGAAATTTCTATTGTTGGGTGGTAAGATTGGAGACCTTTTTCTATTTCCTTTAATCAAATCTTATAACTTTTGACTGTCTATGTGATGCTTATCTAGTAACAGAGGACTAGACACCAAAGACATATTTGGTATAAATTCCTATACAAAAAGATATGAACTTGCATCCCAGCTCAGTTTATAGTTCAGTGTGTACTATCAACAATTTATTTTACTTCTCAGCAAATGCAAAATTAAGAGACTACAGTATTTCAACAGTTTCCAATTGTCACCACATATCAAAATTACCTACAAAACTGTTCACATCAAATGATTCTTTTCTGTCTAACCAGATCTACTAAAACAAACTTTAGAAACAGGATTAAGAGACTGGATCATTTTAATGGCCACCAGATGGTTTTCATGCCAGATATGGAACCCCTCTACTTCAAAAGCCTTTCAGGTCATACAGTCATAATGGTAAATTGACTAGTAAAGATCTGGGTGCCAGATATTTGTATGTGTGGATTGTCCGTAACTTCCCATTTTCCTGACTCACATCTATTTCTTCCCATAGATGCTTCTGGTATGTATGGCACACCCTCTACGTAGTTTTTCTGTTCTAAAATTCCACCCACCATAGGATACATGTTCCATATTGCTTAAAAGTGATCAGCTACTTTTAAAGAAGCTAAATGTATATGTGTCAATATTTCTAAAATTTTATGTGGGGCACCTGGGTGGCTCAGTTGTTTGAGCAGCTGCCTTCGGCTCAGGTTATGATCCCGGGATCCTGGAATTGAGCCCTGCCTCAGGCTCCCTGCTCAGCAAGGAGCCTGCTTCTCCCTCTCCCTCTGCCTGCCACCCTGCCTACTTATGCTTGCTCGCTCCCTGTCGAATAAATAAATAAAATCTTTTTAAAAATTCAATGCATAATTTCAGAAATTATAACAAAATTATTACTAAAACCAAGATTTGTTGATTCCTAGGCACTCATCTAATCAACAGTTTTATAACCACACCAAAAAAAAGAAAACTATTCTTTGATAAATTTGTTAGTGTACCCTGGTTAGCTCCTAGTTTTTTTGTTTGTTTGTTTTTGATGTTCAGTTCTGCAAGAGTTCCAATCATTAAAAAAAATATTATTAACAGTGGTTTCAAAAATATCTCTTCCCTTAGGTCTTATAACACAATTCCTCAGTTTTATGTATAGTCATAATAAAAAAGATTTAGAAATTACTTTAAAGTTTGCCCATATACCTCACATAATTTGTCATATATATTTAATTTTTATAACAGTCTGTAGACAAAATGTTATCTCCTGTATGTTTGATGAAAGGTAACTGAAGCTCAGAAAGTCATTACAGAGAATCAGTTATGGAGATAAACTCAAAGATAGGAAGATATCTTGGTTCCATGCCATATGCATTTTCATAATTAGGAAGTTATTATTTTGGAATAAAAACAATAATGTTTGCAATATAGGTTAAATAATAGTTATTCTACCTAGCTATTAACAGTTTCTTTAGAAATTCAATTCCTATATGCTTAACTGGTCTGTTTGGACAACTTTTGGATTTCTTCCATTTGAATTTATATATATCTAGCTTGGGAATACTCATTGGTTTACATTTTTTTTCTGACATGGTTGTCCAAAAAGGTAAGGAGAAAGACAAGTACTATTGCTTTTTGCTGTCTCATTGGCTAAAATGCCTGTCGCTTCTTACAAATTGACTGAAATTCCTGCCATCTGCTGCTATAAACCTCATCTAAATGTAAATTAAAATAAATACATTTCTTGAGGAAAAAAAACTTTAAACACCATAAACTTTGGCTCATTTTGTAGTGGCTTAATGATTTTTCTGCCAACCAAGTTTCCCAGCTTCCAAAGAGATGTCTAATGACATCAGCACACGTGCCCTGGAGATAACTGTATGAAGTCCAAGCTTCCAATCTCCTGGAATGAAAGATTCAGTGGAAAGATACAAGTGTTTGCCATTTGAAAGGGAAAGTACCTAAACTTGGAGTATTAAGACAAATTATAATTGTTGATTCGTTCTTCAAACAGAAAAATGAACGTGTCCTCTTGCATTCATGCTTTTGGATAGACTGGACTCCCCTTTTCTGATTTTTCATTTACTCCCTCAATAAATATATACGGAACTGCAACTTTTGATGAAGAGTGATTCTATATAGTAGTTTTCAGAAGAAGAGTCTTGCTTCTTCTGAATATAAGAAGTCAAATATAAGTCTTTGTCTCCCATCCCTGCTAAGGTATAGTTTCTAATGCACTTTGAAAAAGGCTGATGTCCTGTCCAAATTTGAACTAACAAATTTGAAGATTCTAGAGGGCATGTTAGCAAATATGATTAAAAAAATGTAAACTATATTAGTTCTGCCTCCTTAAATATATAATCAGCTTTGAACTTAAGTGCTGGGTACATCTTGGCTTTGGTAGCCTTTGCCATGAGGACTCCTACCTGAATTTTCTATATAGCTCGCAGGTTTCCACTGAAGTTGCTGACTTGTATTGAAAGCCAGTGAACTTGACTCACTCCCTGGCATCTGAATTGGCTAACTACACCTCCACCTTTGTTATATTGATTTAAACATAGATTTATAATCTAGAACTAGAACATTTTCTACTTGTTTAAATATTATCACATGCTGATATATTCCTTCAAGAGTATAATATAAATTTCTTGCTTCGTGGCACACCTCCATATCATCAATACATCAATAAAAAGCAAATGTTGGCAGAGTTTATGTCCCCTTCTTGATTTGATTCAGCTAGAACACATCCCAAGTATAAATGGACACAGAAATTAGGTTATATGATGTTTTTAAATTTCTATTTCCCCAGACTATAATTTCCTCAGGGTCAGCTACCAAACCTTGTTTTTGTTCATTACTCTCTATCAGAATTCTAACATAAGGTCTGTATAAAATAGGTTTAAAAAATTCTTGAGTGTTAAGCAAAATTAGAAGGAAAAAAAAGAAAGAGGTCGTTTGGGTAGCTCAGTCTGTTAAGCGTCCAACTCTTGATCTCAGTTCAGGTCGATCTTGGGGTCATGAATTCAAGTCCCATGTTGGACTCCACCCTGGGCGTGAAGCCTACTTTAAAGAAAATCAGAAGAAAATTTTGTGATTATGTCATTAATTTAGACTGTGTAGGCATGGCTAACTCTAAAATTTATATATGTATTTTAAATTTATATTCATAATAAATAAATATTTATTTTCCCTCTCTCAACTATAAGCTAAGCCCATACCTGTCCCCATCAGGATGGCCTGCATGTGACAACAAAGAATCCTCAAATCTCAATGGGTCCCAACAAAACAGATGTATTTTTCACTTATTCTTCATGTTCCTCAGGATGACTAGAGGTTGTGAAGAGTGTCATTCCCACTTGGAACCAGGCTGATGGAGAAGCCACTATTAGAAACATTGTTATCTCTGTGATAGAGTGAGTGAAGAAAAGGTCTGTAGGGTCTCAGTGTAACTGAGTGCTTGGGTTTCATTACTCAATGGCTGGAGCCAGTCAAATGGCCAGACCAAAACATAAAGTAAGAAATACAATCCTACCATGTGCATAAAACAAAGAACTGCATGCACTTGGAAAACATCCTAATGTTTACCAAAACATCTGCTCATGCAAAATAGAGAAGATATGCAACAATTTAAAATATAATTTTGACTTAAATTTTGTCCTGGAATATGCTAATGATGGAAGACAAAATTTTAAACATCTCAAAATAATATTTATTTTTGAATATCTCTATTTTGTGCATATAGATAGGAACTGAATCACAACTTAGGTAAATAGGACATCACTCAAATTAAATTTACTTCCCTCCCATTTGGGGGAAAATGCAATCTATAAAATAATCATGCAGAGAGCTAACCTTGTCATGTAGGTCAAGTCCGATTCAGGGAAATATGAGATATGGGGTCTGTGGTAAGAAGAGAAGGTAAGAAATTATCTGTATATGAAGGAGAGGAATAAAAGCTTTTTGAAAGACAATGTTATACAGATATTAATGAAATTATTAATGGTTGTGGTTAGAAGCCAGTTAAACTCTTATTGAAAAGAAGGCATTATCCTCTACAATCAGACTTCTTAATACGTTAGGTGTCAGTGTTAATCTCATATTATTTCATAATTCTGACCACCATTATCATAATTGAATAAAAAGAGAGGGCATTTTGCATGTCTGTGTAAATCAGCAAGAGCTCTTACTTGGTTAGTGGGAGTGTTGATTCTACTAAGGAAATATCAAGGAGGAAATCTACCTTTTCATACAGAAGATCTTTCATCTTTAAAGAGCTAGATCTCCAAGACCATTCTATTTACACTTTGTTCTTTAAAAAAAAAAAAAAATTGTTGAGGTGTGATGGACATGCAAAACACTGTACATATTTAATACATACAACTTGATGAGTTGGGAAACAAGTATGTATCTGTGAAACCATCTCCACAATCTATGTCATAAACATATCCATCATCTCCAAAAGTTTCTTATTGTCATCTTAATGAAGTGATGATAACATTTAACAAAAGATCAACTTCTTAGCAAAGTTTTAAGTATATAATATAATATTGTTAACTATAGACACTATGACATAGAGTAGATGTCTAGTTCTTATTCATCTCCTATAACAGAAACTTTGTACTCTTTGACTAATGCCTACCCATTTCCTCTCCACCTAGCAACCACCATTCCATGCAATTGCTTCTGTGACTATTTTAGATTCCTTATGTAAGTGGTATCATATAGTACTTTTCTTTCTGTACCTAGTTTATTTCATTTTCTATAATGTCCTCCCGGATCATCCATGTTGTTACAAATGACAGGACATGGTTTTCTTAAAGGTTGCGTAGTATTTTATTGTATGTGCATATTTTTCTATCCATTAATCAACTGATGGGTATTTAGGCTGCTTTTATGTTTTGGTTATTGTAAGTAATGCTACAATAAACATGATACTGCAAGTATCCCTTTGAGATCCTGATTTCAATTTCTTTAGGTATAAACAGAAGTACTACTTCTGGATTATATGGTAATTCTATTTTTAATTTTTTGAGGAAACTCCATACTGTTTTCCATAGTGAGAGCATCGTTTATATCCTCACCAGTAGTCTGTAAGGGTCCCTTTTTACCGCATATTTTTCAAAGCTCATTTTTTATTTTTATTTTTTTTAATTTATTTGACATACAGAGATCACAAGTAGGCAGAGAGAGAGAGAGAGGAAGGGAAGCAGGCTCCCTGGTGAGCAGAGAGACCGACGCGGGACTCGATCCCAGGACCCTGGGATCACGACCCGAGCCGAAGGCAGAGGCTTTAACCCACTGAGCCACCCAGGAGCCCAGCTCATTTTTTATTTTTGATAACCTTCCTAACAGAGGTAAGGTGACACCTCATTGTGTTTTTTGTTTGCATTTCGCTGATGATTAGTATTGTTGAGACCTTTTATGTACTTGCTGGCCATTTGTATGACTTCTTTAGAGAAATATCTATTTAGTTCTTTTATCCATTTTTTAATTGTGTTTTTGTTTTGTTTTGTTTTGTTTACCTTTTTTTACATTTTGGCTTTTATTTCAATATTGTATGAGTTCCTTATATATTTTGGATATTAACCTTTACAGATATATGGTTTGCAGGTATTTTCTCCCTTTCTGTAGGTTGCCTTTTTACTTTGGTGACTGTTTCCTTTGCTGTGCAGAAGCTTTTTAGTTTGATGTAGTCCCACTTGTCTATTTTTGCTTTTGTTGCCTGTGCTTTTGATGCCATGTGCAAGAAATTATTGCCAAGGCCAATATCAAAAACTTTCCTTATATTTTGTTCTAGGAATGTCACAGCTTCAGGACTTACGCTTAACTCATTAATCTATTTAGAGTTAGCTCTTGCATATGGTGTAAGATAAGGTATATCTGTATCTTTATATCTATAATCTATATATAAACTCATTCCATATATAATAATTAGCTGAAAGTGGATTCTAGACCTAAACATAAAAGCTAAACCACAAGGATTTTAGAAGAAAACTGAAGAAACTATTTTCTTGACATAAGAGCAGGCAACAATTTTTTAAGCAGGACACGTAACAATAACCATAAGATAAAAGAAAGAAATGATTACTGAGAGTTCATGAAAACTTAAAAGTTCTACTCATCAAAACATACTGTTAAGAAAATAAATCAGCAAATCACAAACAGATAGATATATAGATAGATACAGATTTTTCTTTTCTTATAAGGATATCTAGTTATTCCAGCATCATTTGTTGACAATACTTTTTATTGCTTGTTGCAATGCTTTGGCTCTTTAATCGCAAAGCAAATTACAATGTAATTGTGAGCCTACTACTGGATTCTCTATTTTAGTACTTTTATATATTAGTCAATCTTCATGCAATATTACCCTTTCTTGAATGTTGCACCTTTATATAACATCTGGGAAGCAGGCAGTGTAAGATCTACTTCTCCTACTCTGGTTTGATTTTAAGAAAGAAAATCTGGAAAGGATTTCTGGAATGTTTTTCCACAAAAATTGCCTTGGATATAGATGGTTCCAGAATTTGTTTACTGGCTCACCAATATTCTTACTAGACTCATCGCATTTTCCTATTTTGTCCTAATCAATGAGTAAGTGATATGTTCAATGAGTAAGTGAGCTTAATGACTATGTTCTCTTGGTTGCTAGGCAGCTTCTGTCACAGCCTTCCATGTGGCTATGTGAAAATGTCCAATGAAAGAAACATGGAGCAAGAGTTCTCTTCTTGTGTTTTATAATAGAGACAAACTTTTCCCAGAAGCCTCCAGCAGACATTGGCTAGAATTGGGTCATATGACGACTACTATAGAAAGAAAGGATTAAGAACATAAGTATTTGGGATTTTTCAAGCCTCCATCTTGAGAGGCTTTGAGAAGAAGAGGAAAGGGAATGGTGTCTACAACACAGGTTAATAGTAGAAGAACATGTCATGTTTCTTAGACCAAAAGACATTAACTTATGCAAATGAAGTAACTACTGGTAGAATTTGAAATTTAAAGAGCAGGAAGTGTTTTTTTTTTGTTTTTTTTTGTTTTTTTTTTTTTAATAAAGAAAAAGTCCTAGCAATCCTAAAACTATATATTAGGTTAGTCTTTCTATGGATCTTTCCCTTTCCTCTTAATGATGATTTTTTATTCTATGAATTATTCTCAAAGCTCTTCTTAAGTCCCACCATAAAAATCATAAAGCAAAAGAGCTGATGTGTGAGTACCAAACTACAGAAGTTGTTATAGGCAAATGCAGGCTTAAAATTGTGACGAAAAATGTACCTTGCCTCCCCTCACAGGACAGTTTCTGCATTATGGTAAGTCCCAGATCAGGAACTGTAACTGGGAAGTTTAACAAAGAGAAACAGAATATGTGAATTTTCTTCCTTTGAGTTGAAATGTGACTCTCAGTTTTTGAAAATATTTAAACATTCTGTGCTCCCTGAGAGAAATGAGAAAAAAATTTAACTATAAATATATGTAACCATATATATGCACATATCCATAGAGACATAGTCCCATGTACCTATATATCAACAAAACGTCACTCCCTTGATGACAGCTTGGTGTATATTTCTTTCCTTTAGCAAAATTCTGGTAAACCGACATTTCAAGTTCATGCAAACAAATTCCCTATGGAATGAATTTATTATTTGTATCATTATTAATATTACTCAGCTCTAAGTACGCTACCTTCAAAAGATTCCACTGCCCTTTGTTGTGTGAGAGTGTATGTGATTTTGATTAGCAAACCTGCACACCTTTAAGTTTCCTTCTGAGCTTGTGCAGTTAAAATAATTATAATAAAATCTATTAACTGCTTGTTACTGCAGGGGGAAAAGGCACTGCATCCAAGCTTCCATCTGCAACCATTGATTCTGAAGTGGTGAGTGACAGTTCCCCACTGCCTAAGTAGGTTATAACAAGCTAGCTTCGGGCTGCAACAGCCAGTAGAGTGCAGAGGAGAAACGACTGGCCTCCAAACTTGTCTTAAGCCTCAAGAAAGAAGGAAAGGGGGGGAATCTCTGCCAATAACAGCAGTGCCTGCTCTCACATTCAGCAGCAGGAGCTTTGTAATTGCCAACTCGCTTTAATTCCCACTCACACCTTGGGGGGACAAGGCAGAGAACTCTCTCTAACGGATAGTAATAAAACTATTATTCATCTAATCACCCACAAACATATGTGTTTCTTTTGTAACGACTCTGTTGCCCTCATCCCCATAAAACACACACACACACACATAAGCCAACTCATGCAAATGACAACACAATAGTGAAGACAATGTAAACCAAAGAACAGGCTGCTTTGCAGACATACTAAAATTCCACCTCACATTCATCCTTTATGTACAGGATATAATTCCAATGAATTCCTATCAAACCCGCACACCATGGTGAAGACCCTGTGTGCAGTGATAAAGAGAATCCATGCTATTATTTATATCTTTCAAATGAAATCACTCCTTTTGCTTCAGTGATTGGCCTGCATACACCAGGTGAAAGTGCATTTCAAATCAGAAACTGGCCTCATTTCTCTCTGATTTTGCATATGGCTATATAGATGAGCTATAAGCCACACATCGTCACCGCTCAACTGTAATCTCTTTTCTTATTTCCTTGTCTGTATATATCATAGTACAAACTCAAATGATCTGATTTCTCTCTGTCTGTTTCTATCAGATACACACACACACACACACACACACACTCTCTCTCTCTCTCTCTCTCTCTCTCTCCTATCATTGTATCTTGCTCTACAGGAATTATATTTGTGCCTATTTGTTTGTGCTCCAGTATTTCTTATTAAAGAATAACAGGTCAGTTCTCTTCACTGTGTGTAACTATAAAATAATATTATGCCATGGTGAGTGACAGACAACCAGGTATATCAATCAGATAAGTGCTGTCCTCTAGAAAACACTTTGGGAAGATTTGAATTTGCTACAAAACTAAAGGTCAATATCCTTGATTTCATCCTTTTAAATATGTTTTTTAAATAACACTGGCAAAAAACAGACCAACTAAATTAAATTTGAATCAAAATGGTATCCCACCTTAGTCTTAAAACTAGTCTCTTAATAAATGTTCACCATTTTTTAAATGAAATCTATGTTTAAAAATTAATTTTCCACCACTCTGTTTTCTTGAGAACGTGCCATTGACCGCCATGTAAATTTAATTGTACACGACTATAATGAATGAACATTTTAAATAGGCACATATCTATAAGAAGAATATTCTGGAAAATTGGTGCAGTTACACGGATAATTGAAACAATTGTTACAGCAACCACAATGGCAATAATCAATATTTCAGTATTTCAGGGAGTAGTTGGTTTTTAAGAGAAGTTTGACTGGGCCAGTTAATTTTTGCAAATGTATTATGAATTTTTCACACGTAACCACACATGCATACACACGTAATTATGTTTGGATTATCAACACTAGCTAAAAGTTCTTGGAATTTTGGAAAATTTTAACAGCCTAATATTATTTCCATTTTTGTGCTACTGCATTGTGTTGAATATAATTTTACAAGAGACTGGTTAGCAGGATAAATTTACCAAAAGTGAGACTTTTCCTTTATTACCCTGAACACTATGAAGTGTCATCAGTTTGAACGTATCCTGACCTATGAATCTGGGAAAGTAAGCTAGAACACAAAGAAACTCATGGACCATCAGTATTTCTTGTTCACCCTATAAAAATGCCCTATAGAGAAATAACCCTATTTCTCTCCAAAAGCCTCTGGAACTTTCCGCCATGGAGTTTGGTATACATTGCAGTACTTATTGCTTCCTGTGCACCCTTCATGAAAAGAAACCACATATTGATACCTTGATCATTGGGGAGCACATATAAAAATTCTCATCCTAAACATGTTCATTGTACAGTGAGTATGGATAATATGGATACCTAAACCCTACAGAAAATCTCTGGTTGTAGATAGTAGAACGGTAGTTCATTTTTACATACCTGTATGCTTCAAAAGTACCTCTGACTACCTTTTATAAGTTTGCTATATCCCATTTCTAATCATGAAAGGAATATGGTAATAATAATCACCATCTGACTAAAATCCACTCAATTCTAAGTATGTATTTGCCATTCATTATGTTAAATGTTTTGCAGGGGTTGTTTTACTAGGTCATCACAAAATAATCTATAAAGCAGGTTTATTGTAACTTTCATTTTAAAGATAAGGAAATGGAAGTTAACTGGGATAGTTATCCTGAAAACTGGCAAATCTTAGTATCTTAGTTTGGTTTCCTTAAAAGGAAACCCTAGTTAAAGAGTTAAGTGGAAGTTCTTAATTGGCAAGTAGAGGGCACAGCAGTGGACAGAAGTACGTTGAGAAATGGAAAGGGTGGAGGCCAATATGAGGTACATTATTTAGGAGACTATCACAATCCTTGACCAGAGCTTTAGCGTATGAGGAAACTCTTGGAAACGGCAGACTACATCCCTCAGACTTATCCCAGTTCAGGAGGGTGGAGTCTGGGATAGGTATCCATCAGTTCAGCTCAGTCATGGAGGGCTGCTGGGAGAATAATTCCTCATAACCATATAGGAAGGTTCTTTGCTTCAGAGAAAGCCTCCAAGCAAATAATGGCAATTGGCAATCTTCCCACAGGCATGGGAGTGGCAGGCATATACATGGGACATTGTAGCCAATTAAAACATAGGTTTTAATAGTGGCTCAAAGATTTAATACAGGACTTAAATGATCTGGCTGGAAAGCTGTTTCAGTGCATGTGTCTTAAAACTACATTTGTATGATAATCATACCGATTTGACTCGGTTTGTATTTTTATTTGGAGTTGCTTTGGTTACAAGAAAAGAACTGATAGGGATTTGGGAATTTTCAAAGCTCTAAGCTACCCCTCAAGCCATTGCTGCCTAGTTTGTACCCAGATCTGTCTACAAAGCTCATGCACTTAACTACCCTACAAATATCTCTGATAAAAGCACATCTCTCAACTGGGGAAAGTTGACTCCAATATCTCCTTTCAGAGGCTCTCAGGCTTCTGAGAGCGCCGTGCCCTTCAGTCTTCCCTGCATGCATTAAAGATCCTAAAGCACTTTAGGCAGTGACTACAGTAGAAATGTACCCATTTGATCTGTTGGGAGAAGAAGAGGTCAGTGGCCTCAGGGGAAGACACTTGTTAGCAAAACTATCTCCCCCACTGATCTGACATAATACTTGAAAATTCACCAGCTGGGACTGGGTTCTTAGGGAAATACATGTTATCTGCAGGATTCCCCTCTGCCTGGTTGGTAATACTTTGATTCTAACTTCTCCCATGAGAATTTGCATTTTATCAGTTTATCGTATATTAGATTTTAGATTCACAAATTTCTAGAATTGTCCTGATGTCAAGAAATAAAAGATTATGATGGAGACTACTCATGAGGAAAACATGGGAAGTTGCTCAGAGAGACTGACTCCTGCCTCAGTGGTAATATATGGGCCCTTGGTCAGGATTAAAAAGCAGGCTGGTGTTGAAATTCCATGACAATGATTTCAGACTGAGAGATAGGGAAAGAAATGGGAGAGGTGTCCATAAAAATAATTTCAACATGGTTTTCAGCTTTTCCCAAGGGCAAGTCCGTCTTTAAGACCCATCCTAGAGCAAAGAGGCAACTTAGACTCATGCACTGTTTGAGATAAATATGACAGTAGAGACCATGAAATTCAATTAAAATTACAGAAGAAACTGAAACTCTGACAAGGTAAGTTAACTTCTCATAGGGGTGGTATGGATAAGGAGTCCAGAGAAAGGAGACACTAAGGCTTCTGGTTCTTCTACCCACTCTATCCATTAAAATAATTACAAGTATTTTTGTTTCAATTTTTCAACATAAATACAGGGAAGTACAGAGAGGAGAAAAAAAAAGAAGGAAAAATAAAAAGAAGAACAATGGGCAGAAAATGAAAAGGATCAAAATATAATGCTTCATGGCATGATGGCTGTCCTGTTTATTATTAGTTAATAATTCGTGTATAATGCAATTGAAAGGGTCTCAGATGAAAGGGATCCGAGTAAGCACCCTATGATCATAATTTTAAAAATCAACTACTGAAAGCTTTCAAGAGCTGAAGTCTCCCCTTTGGCTTTCAGCTGCACTCAGGTTGAAAGATCAGAGGCCGCATATTGGGGAGATGGAGATCATCAAACAGACGTTGAATAATTGGCATCCTATAAAAGGTCATCTCAAGTCAGTATTAGAAAAATGAAAGGACAGACTAGCTGACTTCTATCCCATATACTACACAGATGTTTGAGCTAAAGGAGATTTTCCGCTCAATGTAAATATTTTCTCGTTTTGCTGTATTCACTGGCTGTGGATTTCTCCAAGGTCTTTGGTCTTTTGGTGAAACAATCAATTCAAAAATCACTCGTGGCATCAACTGGTGAGAAAATACAGTTTCTTATGTAAAACACATTATTACTCTAGAACATACAATCTGGGAAACACATGTTGAAAAATATTCTGAAAATTAAGTTGGCTTCCATTTAGTTCAATTATATTTCATTTGTTTTTCATTCAATTCAATTCCTCTACGAGGCAAGTCACAACATGTGACTATACCTGTGTTAACTGCTGTGAGGGCCACAGAGTAGTCCTCAGCTAGCACATACTTTTGAGGACACTCGAATTTAACTACTGAGACCAGACACACACACAGCAAGCATTTGCCAACAGTATGGTTTCAACACCACAGGCCAAAACAGAGCACACACCAAGGGCAGAGAAATAAGGGAAAAAGCATGGAGAAAGATCACTCTGGATTGGGAAGAGAACACAGTCAGTGGTACAAGAATCAGGAGGAAGAGTAAGAGGTATGGTGAAGGAGAGTTACATTAGGGAAAGTAACTTTACGCACCAACACTATCCGTGTTTAATGAAAGCCAAACGGAACACCTTTTAAAAGATGCCCAAGAAGAATGTAAAGACATGACAAGAAATGGATAAGAATACAGTGATTCAATGTGAACTGTTCCTTAGAGATTTGCAATTAAACATCGAGTAGGAGAGGTGGAAAATGGTATCTTTGCAAATAGGGCCTGATGACATGTGGAATCTTCTCAGAGGATGGAAAGTACTGCTTGTTGTTTGTTGCATGTGCCTCACAATAAACCACTGAGAACTAAGTCATTTTGATGCAGATTTTTATTTTTAATTTTTATTAAAGATTTATTTATTTTTCTGAGGCGGGAGGGAAAGTATGAGCACGGGGAGGGCCAGAGGGAGAGGGAAACGCAGACTCCTTCCTGAGCAGGGATCCCAGTGACGGAGAGGTGTGTGTGTTGGGGGAGGGGGGTGTTGGTCCCAGAACCCCAAGATCATGACGTGAGCTGAAGGCTGATGCTTAACTGACTGAGCCACCCAGGCACCCCTTGATGCAGATTTTTAGAACTCATTCTCAGTGTTCTGCAATTACTCAGCATTCCTAGGAGTCTGTTACCTCACGTTATTGCCACACAAGTACCGGAAGTGAAAAGTGGAAGCATTGGCCAGTATTTGAGACAAAACAAAAGAAGGACAACAGGCTGAAGATAGAGTTTAAAACAAACACTTTTAAGCTTACTATCTAATCGCTCTAGACGGTTTGCCTGTATCTCAATGGGCAGGTAAATTCTGTTTCTCCAGTTAGGCACAATTATTAGTCAATGGAGCACAGAGCCATTAAAATCTACTAAAATAAATCCTAAGGAAAAGCAAGCTTCCAAGCACAAAGTTTATGAAAAATCTAAATGCCAAATCTCTTACAAACCACGAACTTCGCTAATTCTACTTTTGCTAACTAGGATGTTTATCGGTGAGGAAACATGAACCCCTAAATCAGAAGCAGGTCACAGAGCTCAACACCACCATGCTCGTCTTCATTTGGTTTGTTTGCTTTTCATTTCTTTCCATAAATTGTTTTCTTCTAATAGCATTAATGAAAATGAAATTGGACATTGTGATTGAAAAATAGTCTCCCGCTTTGAAAATAAATGTGTCCGCTTTGCCTTGATACTTATTTTCGCTAACCATAGGAGATCATTATCTGGTCCCAGCATTCAATTCTGCCCATGTTACACGAGCTATTTTGGTCTTCATTTTTAGGAGAAATTATTTGTCAGAAAGTCTGTGTTGACCAGGTCTCAGCAGACCACCGAGGGAGGATCAAACATGCCGTTGAGCTTAAGAATCAAGAATTAAGCCTTCCACAAAGCCTGTACTTTACAACTGTTTTCTGAATTCAATTAAAGAGACATGGTGAGGGCCTCTCACCAGTAATAGACCCTTATATTGTGTGATTAAACCTGTTGATTCCATATTGTCTGTGATTTGTTTCATTAAATATGTTTCTAATTTTTGTCAACACTTTTGTGAGTCATGTTGGATTACACATTTTATCTGTTCTATAGTATTGATTGAGTAAATATATTTATCCATTCTCTTGCTTATCAGCACTGGGGTTGTTTTCATGTTTTTGTGTTCTGTTGCTCTTGTCACATCAGAATAAATGTTCTTGTGTGTATCTCTTGCGTGCACAGGCCAGAGAGACTCTTGCACCTGAGAGAAGAGCGAAGGTAATGTTCATGCACATGTATGACTGACTTTACATGTGTCAAATGGTTTCCCAAAGGGCTTGTACTTAATTAACGCTGACACCAGCAATGGGGGAAGATTATTCTTATGCCATACTCTAATAAATTAATAGTTTCAGGTGAAATTGTTGATTTTGTGGGTAAAGAAATTGCATTTTTTATATAGTTTTCTATTCTCTGAAATACTTCTGCATATTTTTCTATATTAATTTGCAATTCTTTCATATTCTAGACACAAATTCTCTGTGAGTTGGAACCATATTCTTCAAGTTATGGCTTGTCTCTAATTTCTTCATGGTGGTTTCCTGAGAACTAAAATTTGTTAATTTTAATATAGTCATTTATACTGTTTATTATGTTTTGTGGAAATTACACCAGTTTGAAGAGACTCTTTCATAATCTATTGTCATAAATCCATACTTCTATATCATCTTTCAAAAGTCATTTACGTTAGCCTTTAATGTATCTGAAAATAAGTATGATATGAAGTAGAGATTTAATATTTTTGAAGACAACAAAATATTATACCCAGCAACATTTCGGAACAGAATTTTTTTTTTTTTTTTTTTTTTTTTTTTGGCAGAGATCTACAGTATTCTCTCTCACAAATCAAGCTTCCATCTCTGTCTGGCTCTGTTTCTGGCCCTTCAGTTCTGCTCCATTTGTGAGAAATGAATTTATCCACTTGTCTAACCCAGAACAAAAACGTTGCTATAATTTCTTATGTCTTACTACATCTTTTCTTCAGAGGTGTTTTGGTTATTGATGAAACTTTATTCTTATGCAAACATAGTAGAAAGAGCTTGGGAAGTGTATTATAAATTCTCTGGCATTTTGATTACAATTATATTTACTTAATTTGAGAAGTGACATATGTTGATACTGCTTTATTCATAACCATAGTATATCTCTCTATTTATTTAGGTCTTCTCTGATGATTTTCCATTAAAATTCCTCCATAAAGGTCATGCACATCTTGAGGTAAATGTATTCCTAGATTACTGACTCTGTTGTTTAAAATTCCAACTTAAATGATAGTAATATGTTAAAGTTACTTTGCTATAGAAATATTAAAATGTCAATAAGTTCTGTGATTGACCTTATATCTAACCATCTTGCTAAATGCTCTTCTCAATGTTATTTTTTCTATAGACCAGTTGTGTATTATGTAAATGTTATATTTTATGTAAATATATTCTTTTTTATTTATTATTTATTATTTATTATTATTCTTTTTTATTTATGGCAATTTTTTTCCATTTTAAATTCTTATAGCTAATTTTTTATTTGCTTATGTCTCTGTCTAGGAGGGGCAACTACAGAACAATATTGAACAGATATAATACTGGTAGATTTTTTTATTTCATATTTTTTTCTGTAAATACTTCACATATAATTAATTTATGATCTATCCTAATATCTGTAATACACAAAGTCTTTTGAGTCTAAATTGTTGTTGTTGTTTTTTTAATATTTTATTTATTTATTTGGCAGAGATCACAAGTAGGCAGAGAGGTATACGGGGGTGGGGTGGGGAAGCAGTCTCCCCACTGAGCAGAGAGCCCAATGCGGGGCTCATTCCCAGAACCCTGGGATCACGGCCTGAGCTGAAGACAGAGGCTTTAACCCACTAGCTACCCCGGTGCTCACCCCCGCCCTGAGTCTAAATTGGTTTTATCATCGTCATCATCATCATCATCATCACTGCTGGTTATTTGTATGTTTGGTGATTTTAATTTGGGAATTATATTTTATTAAAATTAATCTGTGGGATACTGTACATTTAACTCCAGACAAATATTGCTTTGAGTTCTACTGGGAGCCAGGGTGTGACTCTGGACCTGTCAATGTCTGTATTCCCTTTGAGTGGACCAGCTTAATTTTTCTTCTCAAATTCAGTTCCTTAAGGTCACAGAACCCATAGACTTTTCCTCTGGATTCTAGAACTTGTCATTTACTGTAGCATTTTGGTCTCCTTGGTCTACAATTCCTTCGTGCTTTAAGTCACTATCATTTACTTACTTAATTCGATTTGTCATTTATTTATTTTTCCTTTGATATTCCCTTTGCTCTCTTACAAGCTCAATAATACTTTCAGAATTATGTTTATGGGAATTTTTCCAGAATGTTTCTTCAAATTTCTTAGTACTTCATATTTCTGCCATACTTTTCTACAGATTGTTTTTTCCTAAATAAACATTCCCTTAAAAATAGTTTTAATCACCTGGTCCTTGAAACATGCTGAGTCATTTTGTGTGCTAAATTAGTGATGATTGGGGAAAATGTTTATTTTGAATTGTGTTCAGGGCAACAGTGTACCTTTTCTGTCTTGAGCCCAAATCTCAAACTTTATTTGCATACAAACAAAACAGAAAGTATCTTTAACATTCTGATTTTTGAGTACCAGTTTAGAGAAACTCATGAGTACCAGAAAGACACTCAACTTAAAAATGTATATTTTTCACCAACAGTATCTTATACCAGTGCTTTCTTTTGCTGTCTGCATGCCTATCCTCAATTCCACCTCCCTATTCCCTTTGTTCTTCCTAACCCATCACCACCCCACTTTTCATAGTTAATTATCTTCACCTGATACCCCACCTCAAATGACACCACCTCTGGTAGGCTCTCCCACAACCCCTTCTAAAAAAGAATGTTAATGTTTATTGCACCTTTCTATTGCACTTCTGCCTTGTATATTTCATTTATATCTTCTTTAATTTGCTCCATCACCAGGCAAAGTGTTCACAGAAAAACTGGATTTCCTTACATTTAATGTTTTACCCCCAGACTTAGCACCTTGCATGATGCATGGCAGGCACCCAATTAATGCATTTTGATTTGCAATACCTCTTCTGATAGAAAAATAAAATCCACAGAAAACATTTCTTTCTTTTTTTTTTTTTTAAGATTTTATTTATTTATTTGACAGAGATCACAAGTAGGCAGAGAGGCAAGCGGATTGGGAGTGGGTGGGTGGGAAGCAGTCTCCTCCCTGCTGAGCAGAGAGCCCGATGTGGGGCTCTGTCTCAGGACCCTGGGATCATGACCTGAGCCAAAGGCAGAGGCTTAACCCACTAAGTCACCCAGGCACCCCCACAGAACATATTTCTTTATTTGAAACCTAATTCTCTGAAGCAATTTTAATATCATAGACACAGCTATAGAAGGAGATCCTAATCCTATTTTGTACAGCCTACTATAAGAGTACGCTGTATCTGTCTTTAGTCATTCAATCTATACAATGAAAATATTTGCTTTGTTAAAGAGAACCACAGTCAGAGAGTAGTTAAAGTGGTTTAAAAATGATTTCATTAGAGACTATTACAATAGTGAAAAAGGGCTTGGTATAGAACCAGGCTCAATTCTGAATACAGCCTGGATATGTAGAAATTTATCACCAACAAGCAGAATGAGGAAGTCAGTGGATGGAAAATTATTAAGAGAAGACATCCAGGGGTAGGGTAATTCTTACAAAATAGATTTAATAAGATTCTTGCTGAAGACAGGTCAGGGTTATCAGATACCCAGGGTGGGAGATGAAGATTTAATCAGATATGAAGGGCAATCAGATTCCAAAGGTGGAGGATTCTTGCCAAATTGACTTAGGAGGATTCTTGCTAAAACTAAACTCAGCAGGCTGAAGACAAGGTCCAAGGATAAGGCCTTGCCAAAAAAAGGAGTTTGAGGAGGTTTTCTAAACTTTGGTTGAAGAGAGTCTTTTTAAGCTTCAATGATTTTTTAAATGTTTATTATAGCTGCTATCATATTATAATAAGCATTTATGAGGAAAGTTTACAGTTGGAACTATTCCATGGGAAGAAAATATCTATAAAAGTTGCATCTATGTGCTCCCAAACACACTTTCAGAAGAACTGTAACCAGAGGCCAATTTTCTATGTCAAAGGTGAATATTACCTCTTTAAATTAAAACATCGACAGTATATTCAGCATAGCTGAGCCACACTCTTTCATCTCTTTGCTGCTGCTGCATGTAGCAGCTTCCTTTGTGTAGAAGGATGAGTGTCTGACTTCAAAGGACGAGGATTCAGTAGGACTTCAAAGGTGATGTGACAGATGGTACATGAGGAAGCATGGCCCAATGCCTATTCTCACATTAAAAGGTGTTTTTTTAAACATGAACTCTGTTGACATTTACACATGATAATGAGTATGGCATTTCATCTGCCCATGCTTCTCTGTTGTAGTCCCACGTTAGTTATCCACTGAACAAGAAAGAATGCTGGGAGCCATCTTGAATAAATGGAAAGTTAGACAAAATGGCATTCAGCAACCTTTCAACAAATATCAGGCTTCATTTATTCCAGTGTCGTCTTGTCAATAACGCAGACAATTCCAGGGTCTTAAATAGCAATTCTATTTAACTTATCCAATTCAATACCTCTTTATTAAATGCTTGCCATGCATACAGCATTATATTAACTACTGTGAGAAATTTTAAAAGACAGATATTGCATAGTTCCTGCCTAAGGAATTTTATGTGAGATTTTAAAGACATGAGCATGTGAAGCAATTTGAGGGCTATCCAAGATGCTCAAATCCCTGGTACACTCACTGAGACTTCACCAAGAAGAAGTACATACTGAATATGTTTGTCAGAGCTTTCACAGAGAAGGACCTTCTGCCAGAAATCTAATGGCAGCGAGCTGCTGAGTTACTTTCTCTCCCAGGCAGGTAGGATTCATGAGGAAAAGAGGACTGGGACAGAACAGAGTAGAAGGAAAATGATGCAAATAATGATATCTTAGTTTTTTGTGCAAATCACAAAATTTTAGAATGCTTGATCTTGTTTTTACTTTAGATGTTCCTGAAATCCAAGCTTAAAGTTTTCAAAAGGAGAAAAAACAAAGGAAAGCACAACTTTCTATAATTGTACTTTTTTAAGCATTAGAAATTTAAATCACACTTTCAGTTGTGTATTCTTACTGGACTCCTGGCTAGGGTAGGTCTAATGAGACTCCTAGGGAAAAGGGTAACTGTGAATTCCCAGTATGCAGTCGTTGCTCCCCAATTCTGTACACAAAAACACAGCAATAGAAACTAACAAATTCTTCATTTTTTTCTCACCATGAAATGAAAAGATCATTCATACCACGGAACTTATGCATACAGACAATTTAAATTGTTTTCACTTTCTATAAAAAATATCATTCTTAATTTGTTTGGCATTTTATTATTTTGGTTCATCTAAATAAATGAATTCTGAAAGGTTACTATGGAGATACCTATCAAACATCATCTCTGGCAATGAATAGAAGAAAAAAATCGAGGCTATGTACATTGCAAACTCTAATCTAAATGTGTCATTAGACAGAGAACAAGTTGTTAATGTTGTCCTTGAAGTTGACCTTGTCAGAAAGAAGTGTAGACAGTGCTCCACAAGCTTCAGTCTGAACTATCTTCCAGATGTTCTCATCATCCTTCTCCCAATGTGGAAATTCATCACTGCTCTCAGCTGACGTCCAAACCATACCAAGCACATACGATTTTTCATACCATTACAACTACTGGGCTACAATGGTTGTGAGAGGACAGTGCCTTTGGAGAAATGTTTTGTCAAAGACTAAAATAAACTATCTTCATCTATGGAAAACTTGAATATATACAGGATTACATTATGAAGAAAAATAAACCTCACATTTACACATAAAGTCAGTCTGATGTCAAAGGAAAGGGTTTATGGCAAAAAAAAAAAATGTAGACGGTTATTATGCTTGGGTTGAACAAGTGGTACAAGTGGGAAAGAAATTTGGGTGTAAATTGACTTTTTATGACTGGCCTTTAAGTATTTGGGCAGAGCACATCCACATACATGTAGGAGAAAGCTGAATCTGAGACATGATCTACCCACGTTGAAGATTAACTCCTTTGTAAATAGAACCTGTGAGTGTTTCCTTAATATGCAAACTATTTTCACATTGCTTTGTTTTTCTAAAGACCAATGTATACCTGAATATAATTACAATTTTAGCCACTGAAACTTGCTGATGGGTATTTTTTAGATTACCTAGAACATCAGAAGAGTAGTCTGCAGAGTTGGGTTTTAGTAACTTTTCTAAACTTTAAACCTACATGAAATGGGAAAGCAAATTATATTATAGCCTCTGTTTTCTTATCAGTAAAATGGTGTGGTCATATAAAATCCCCTAAATTCTTTCACTCATTTCTTTAACAAATATTTTATTGAACAGAAGTGTTGAGGATAATTACAAAATAGATATGCATAAAATTTGTCTTTCTGGGGCTTATAACCTAGTGATGGAGACAGACCCTTAGCAACCATACCAATAAATGTACAAATGTGCTATTGCAGAGACCAACAAACTGTTCAACAGTTGTCTATTCTGGTTGGACCAATAGCTGGACTATGTTTTCCATATTATCTTATAGTTAGGTAGCCAGTATAATATAACCAAAAACAATATACACAATTTCTAACCCTGGCCCATAAAGGTCTTCAATGCATGATTGTAATTTTTGATGATTTCTTGACATTTACTATATTGATATAAATGATACTGTGACTTTTGAAATCACATGTTGAAGATAGTATGCTCACAAACTGGAATGAGCCTGGGTCCTTGAGTCACTGCTTGGAGAAAGGCCACCTGCCGGCAGGAACATGCACTTTGAGCTTCATATTAGTGAGAAATAATGTGCTAATATACGTGTTTGAATTAGATTGAGTCAGTAGTTAATATTTCCTAACAAATACATAAGTTTGTACCTTCAAGTGAGTGGCTGCTATAAAAGAAAAATAAGAATGATAAAATGTGTGACCTTGTCTTTGGAGTTGAGCACTTGAACAGTGGGCAGTAAGCAAACATGTTTCATAAGCTAAAAACATGGAGATTCATGCTGTGCAGTGGCAATATATTTGGTAAAACTGTCTTCACAATAACTTTGAAGGAAGATAATGTGTGCATTGAGACTATAGCTATAAGGCAAGTGGTTAAAAAGAGCCAGAGAGCTAATGTGGCATGGCTATTACTGCCTGCCTTTAATAAGATGTTATAAGAAAGATGAATTCAAGCAAAGATTTGATTTTCAAACAGAATTGGGAAAGAATACAGAGATTGCCATCTGTGAAGGGCTGGAAAAGCCAATGACTTCTGGACTCCAAAGACAAAGAAGAAAGATTGAAAGAACATGGCAGAGTAAGACTTTTTAGCTGAAGTAAATGACTCATCCCTGCATGAGTGATCAAAGGAAGAGTATTATTTTCACAATAAGCCTTTCATTTCAGATTGTCTAAGTCACCATTAAACTGAGAGACAAAGGTTTGGAGATAAGGAAGCAAATAAATGAATAGGCACGACAAATATGTTAAAAGGAAATGTCGGGTATATGTACTGCCCATAACTGTGAAGAGTCTGAGGTTTTTATCTTACTTGGAAGCTAAAAACTTGGCCTGCCAGCGTTTCATGGATGCTGGCAGAACATGCAAGAATCCTGGGCCAAAGACAAAGAAATGTTTAGTCATAGTGATAGGTATAGCTGAAGATTTGGTTTTTTATTTTATTTTATTTTTCTTTCATCAGTTCCCTATATCCCAGTTCCTGCAGAGCAATGTGAAGGTATCTGCACACAAAGGAGATGGCAGTACAGCACAGGTACCCTGAGCATTGGGAATCTAAATATTTTGCAATCAGTAGTGAGCATGCCAGACCTCTGCCTGGAAGGAGATACCATCTCTGTCTTAAAACTGCAAATAAATCTTCTCTTTGTTTCAGCACTAGATTCTTCCCATAATTTCTAAGGCCATTTGCTATCTTTGGGAAGATAGTCCAGGAGTAAATGTAGCCCATGTTCTGGTTGCAAGATATACAGAATTGTGGTGGTCTCATGGAGAATTATTTCCCAGTATTTAATAATACATAAAACTCTCTACAAACAAATAAATTGGAAGTGTACAAATTACATTGATTATATTAATAAAGAAGCCATAACACCAGGCTAAAGATTAAAAATAAAATTTTTGAATTATTAGGAAAAGGAAGCAAAACAAACAAATAAAAAACAATAAACACTAGGCTATCAAACCTGTGGAGTGTGAAAACTATGTACCTCCAAGGAATAGTTTTTTTGCAAAATACCTACTTATCATATTCCTATGAAAATTAGTGAAGAGAGGTTTGTCTCCCAGAGTATAGACCTATGAACCATGAAGACCAGTGAAAGTAATTCCTCCCAAGAAACAAATTCAGAGTCTGAATAGCAAACATTCTTATCATTTGAGTTATTACAGTTTGAAGATTTGTTTGTAATGAAACACTTCTATTACAATGTTAACTGATATGTATACTATGGTCAGTATTATGTTATAAACATAGAAGTTAAAATAAGATGTTATAATCAAGGAAAAGGAGATATTAGAGGGTCAAATGATGTTTCTTTGAAAATTGGACATGAAAGGAGATCTGGAAAGTGACCAAGAGTTAGCAAGAAGAGAGATGGAGATAAATATATTTAAGATGATTAAGTATGATGTAATACAAACAAAAAATTAAACACAGAGAGGAAAAAAAGAATCAAAAACTGAAAAAAGGTAAGTGAGCTATACGACTTCTTCAGTTGCCCCAATATATATGTGGTTGGAGTTCCCAAAGGAGAGAAAGGACAGAGAAATAAAAGAAATATTTGAAGAAATAATGGCCACTGTTTTGCCCAGTTTGTCGAAAATTATGAAGTCACAAATTTAAGAAGCTCAATGAACCCCAAGCAATAGAAACAGGAAGAAAACTACACAAAAACATATGGTGGTCAAATTGTTCAAAACCACTTTCAAAGAACAAATCTTAAAAATCTTAAAAAAATAATAATAATCTTAAAAAATCTTAAAAAATCTTAAAAAATAATAATAATCTTAAAAAATCTTAAAAAAATAATAATAATAACAGCCAAACACTTGTGAAGAGGGAAGAGGTAAAGGATGACAGAGATTTATCTTCCAAAACAAGGCAAGTGAAGAAAACAGGAAGGAACATATTTAAAGTCCTGGAAGAAAAACTGTCAATCTAGAATTTTATAATCAGTAAAAACATCTTTTAAAACACCAGAAAATGTAGAGGATTAAGTGGCTGTATTAGAGCAAAATTATGGTCTCAAATTAGTGAGCTCAGCTTCCCATTAAGAAACAAGAAAGAGAAGAACAAATTAAAAATAAATAAAACAAAGGGAATAATAAAATATCAGACTAGAAATAATAAATAGAAGCAGAAAATAATAAAGAAAACCAATGAAAACAAAACCTGATTGATTCTTTGGAAAGAATCAATAAAAGTGATATACCTCTAGTTATAACAATCAGGAAAGATTTAGAAAAGACACAGACTACCAATATTAGGGATGAGAGATAGAATTCTGGTGTTTCTTATTCTAGTGTTTCTTATAGATGCACACACAAATTATTCTAAGCATTAAAAATATAGGGAATATGATGAGCAACTTTAAATTGCTATATTCAACATTGTAGCTGAAATGAGCAAATACCTTGAAAGACACGAGATTCTAAAGCTCACTCAAAGAAACAAAAAGAAAGGTACACCTAACTCTATTTCTATTAAAGAAATTGAATTTGCATTTTAAAACTATGCCACAAATACACTCCAAACCCAGATTTCGTTAGCAAAGTCTACAACCATTTAAGGCAGATAAAATATCAACTCTGTACAAACTTCAAAAAACACAAAGAGAATAATTTGCAAGTTTTTTTTATGAGGTTAGTATTACCCTGGTAGCAAAACCTGACAAACATATTTTACCATAAAATTCTTAGAAGAGAACACAGGCAGTAACCTCTTTGACATTGACCATAGCAACTTTTTTCTGGATCTGTCTCCTGAGGCCAGGGAAACAAAAGCAAAAATAAACTATTATAAAAAGCTTCTGCACAGCAAAGGAAACAACAAAACTAAAAGGCATTCTATGGAATGGGAGAGAGTATTTGCAAATGACATACCCAATTAAGTGTTAGTATCCAAAATATATAAATATCTTATAAAACTCAAAACCCCCAAAATAAAAAATCCAATTAAAAAATGGGCAGAAGATATGAGCAGACATTTCTCCAAAGAAGACATCCAGATGGCCAACAGACACATGAAAAGATGCTCGACATCATTCATCATCAGGGAAATGCAAATCAAAACCACAGTGAGATACCACCTCATACCTGTCAAGATGGCTAAAATCAAAAACACAAGAAACAACAGGTATTGGTGAGGATGTGGGAAAAAAGAACTTTTGTGCACTGTTGGTGGGAATGCAAAATGGAGCAGCCACTGTGGAAAACAATATGGAAGTTCCTCAAAAAATTAAAAATAGAACTACCTTATGATCCAGCAATTGCATGACTAGGTATTTACCTAAAAAATATAAGAACGCCAATTCAAAGGGACACATACACCCTTGATGTTTATTGCAGCATTATTTACAATAGCCAAAATATGGAAGTAGCTCAAGTTTTCATCAACCGATCAATGGATAAAGAAGATGTGGTGTACAAATACAAGGGAATATTATTCATCCATAAAAAAGAACAAAACCTTGCCATTTGCAATGATGTGGATGGAGCTAGAGTATAATGCTAAGAGAAGTAAGTCAGTTAGAGAAAGACAAATACCAAATGATTCATTCACATGTGGAATTTAAGAAGGAAAACAAATGAGCGAAGGGGAAAAAAAGAGAGAGGCAAACCGAGAAACAGTCTCTCAACTATAGAGAACAAACTGGTAATTACCAGAAGGGAGGTGGGTTGGGAGGGTGGATTAAAAAGGTGATGGGGATTAAGGAGGACACTTGTCATGGTGAGCCCAGAGTGATGAATGGAAGTGTTGAGTCACTATACTGTACACCTGAAAGTAATATAATACTGCATGTTAACTAACTAAAAATGAAATAAAAACTTTTCAAAAATTAAAAAAATGAAAAAGTAATTAGAATTAATATGTGAAATTAGGTAGATTATAGGAACTAAGTTTAATATACAAAATTCAGTTGCATTTGTGCATTCACTAACAACAAAGAAACAAATTGAAATTAAAATATTTAAAATAACATAAAATATGAAATATTAGAAATAAATCTGATAAAAGATGTGCAAAAGTATGTACTAATAATTTTAAGACTTTACTGACAAGAATTTTTAATGTCTTAATTTTTTTTTTAAGATTTTATTTACTTGTTTGACAGACAGAGATCACAAGCAGGCAGAGAGAGAAGAGGAAGTAGGTTTCCTGCTGAGCAGAGAGCCTGGTGTGGGGCTCAATCCCAGGACCCTGAGACCATGACCTGAGCCGAAGGCAGAGGCTTTAACCCACTGAGCCACCCAGACGCCTCTTTAATGTCCTAAATTAAGAGAGACTTATCTTACTCATGGGTTGCAAATTTCAATAATATCATTTTGATGCCAGTCTTTCCAAATTGATTGACAAATTCAACACAATCACAATCAAAATCTCAGCAGCCCTTTTTTCTGAAGAAATTGAGACTTTTTTTCTAAAATACATATAAAAATTAAAAGTGTACAGATCACCAAAGTGAATTTGATAATGACTAGAGGACTAACAGTACTTGATTTCAAGGCTTATTATAAAACTACTGTAATGAATGCAGAACGTTATTGGTAGCAAGATATAAAAATAGAACATTTGAATAATATATAGAGTCCAGAAATAGATGCACACATATATAAATTTTGGTCATAATACAAAACAACTCAGAGAAGAAAGGATAGTCCTTTCAACAAATGATGTTGGAACAATTGGGTATTGACATGCAGAATAATAAACTCTAATCCATATTTTGCATCACATACTAAAAATTAACTCAACATCAATCATAGACTTAAAAAATAAAACTAAAGTATAAAACTTCTAGAGAATTGTTTTTTTTATTCTTAACTAAAAACCTGTGAAAGAATCAGCTGAATCATATGGTAGACACAAACTTACCTTTATAAGGAACTGTCAAAGTATATTTCAGAGTAGTTTTAATGGTTGTACCATTTTACATTTCCACCAGCAGTACCTGAGAATGTTGTTTCCTTGATAGTCTCTTCAATATTTGGTATGGTCCTAGTAAATGTGTTGTTAAAATTGTATTTCCTTAATGCTAGGAAGGTTGAGCATAGATATTTGGTAGAACAAGGTTTATTCCACTTTTTTGGAATTTATTTGTTGTATTTTTTAATTTTCTTTCTTTTTTTTTTTGTTTTTTTTTTAGATTTTATTTATTTATTTATTTATTTGACAGAGAGAGATCACAAGCAGGCAGAGAGGCAGGCAGAGAGAGAGAGGGAAGCAGGCTCCCCGCCGAGCAGAGAGCCCGATACGGGGCTCGATCCCAGGACTCTGAGACCATGACCCGAGCCGAAGGCAGCGGCTTAACCCACTGAGCCACCCAGGCGCCCCTTATTTTCTTATTATTGACCTTTGAGCTATATTTATGTATTGTAAAAACATTTTTTTTTTTTTTTTTTCAGATATATGCCTTGCAAATATTTTCTCCCAGTCTGGGGCTTGTCTTTCATTCTAACAATGGCTTCAGAGACACCTAGGTGGCGCAGTCAGTTAAGCGGCTGCCTTGGGCTCAGGTCATGATCCCAGTGTCCTAGGATTAAGTCCTGCATCTGGCTCTGCTCAGCGGGAACCCTGCTTCTTCCTCTGTCTCTGCCTGCTACTCTGTCTGCTTATGCGCTCTCTCTCTCTGAGAAATAAATAAAATAAAATAAAACAAAAAACAAACAAACAAACAAAAAACAGAAAACAATGGCTTTAAAGGACAGAAGTTATTAATTTTGAAAAATTCCAAATTATCAGTACTTTCTTTTGTGTGTCATGCTTTGGTGTCATAGCTAAGAAATCTTTGTCTAACCCAAGGGTACAAAGACTCTATTTTTTTCTCTCTCTAGGAGTTTGGTCCTAAAATCAAGAAGTGTTATAATAGGGTTATTTTGGGAAAAGGAGCTTAAAAATATATATATATATATATATAAAAGAATTTGGCAAGAAAAAAAAAGACGATTAGTGTTTTTAGAGGAAATATTTTTGGATTAAATCATTATCCTACTATCACTTTTCTTGGATTTGGTATTACTATATTTGGCTTGCTGCTATCTTAGAAATTCTGATACTTAGAAAATGTCAATATGAGTGCAATTAATGCGCATTGGCATGCTGTTGTTTTTTCCTAGTGATTTTTAGGAAATCTTAGAGATCAGTATGGATCACTGAGTGTCTATTTGAATAGACTGATAGATATTAATTATAAAGACAAGTGAAATTAGTATATTGATCAGGTAGAATATTTTTTCATCTTTGAGGACATTTGGCATCTTGATTGTGTTGATTCTACAGGAATCTCTACAATGTGTTCAGGTTGAAAGTTCTCCATTTCTTTGTCACTCAATTATTACTTTTTAAAGTGAAAGCAGAATATGAAAGTAAAGCATCAGAATTAGTCTGATTACTAAATAAAGGGTAACTTCAGAAATTTTCTTAAGGTAGGAGGTCTTGGATCTAATTAGGTAAGCATGATATAAATTTGCTCCAAATTTGTACTTTACAAAAGGCATAAAGAAGCAGCACTAGTTTAAAAAAAATTAATTCATAGATGTCAGAATAGTGTTACAAAATAACTTCTTCTTTTTTTTTTTTTTTCTTTAGAAAAGATAATTGAGAGAAAGAATAAAGTACCTGGGAGGAATCCATTGTATTTCATGACCAAGAAAACTTCAATTGTACTATTTATTAGTTTACACTGTGGCAGTTCTGCCCCTATTTAAAAGGACATAGAACTCATTGTGTAGCACCCCAGAAACATGGGAACACAAGGAGAAAGAGGCAGCCATCATCCAGAAAACAAACAGTGAAATGAATTGCTATTTGTCACCTTTCTAACTGTTCTGTTGACCCTTAGTCCCCATTTACTCTGAGTGGTTTCATGCACAATTCTTAATAGAGTACAAAAGAAAAAAGCAATGCCTGCATTTTTAGAATGATAGTCATCCTCCAAAGGTTGCCCCTTTAAGGTAAAGAATTGTAACTCTGTCATCTTTATGGTCAAATTCCTTTTCCTCTTAGAAATAAAAGAATCTCTTTGACTACAATTTTCTTTCTTTCTCATCAGCCATGAGTGATGAAAGACAGATAGTAACAAATGGAATTAGACTTTCTTTCTGCCTATCCTTAGATCAAAAACTCCAGAGGTAAATCAGTTTGTCAGCCATTTTTCCCCATCAAGACAGACAGCATAAGGTTTGCATAATTCCTAGTGAGCTCCCACCCCGACATAATTAGGAGTGTGAATGCCCAGCTGATTGCTCTACCGTGTGGACATGATGACCTGTGGAAGAGGTCAGTAACACTGACTGCATGCTATAACCAATGCATTTATGTGCTCCCTTTCAAGAAGGTGAGGACCTGGTAACTAGTTGCCTGCTTTCCTCTTTCTACCAAAATATAGCATTTTAAAATGTCTATCAGGGCCCAAAATGTTTAACATCTGTGTAACTCATCATCCATATTCAGCAAACTTTTCTGAAATCATAATAAGAGGTAAATCATGAAGAGATATATAAGAAATAAGAAAGAAAATATGGATACTTCTTTGTTCCTACCAGTTGCACCATAGTGCCCATCCTACAAGATAAGAACCTTATGAATGTAGGATGATGCAGGTCTCAAATCTGTTCACTCAGCTGTAGTGTGCTTGTTAGGTAGCCAGAGTGGAAGAGCACAGGAGGTGGTACCTTGCACCAGCATACTCGCATAGAAAAGAAATCTCTCTATATTACATAGAGAATAAATACTGACATCTGTTTGTCTTGTTTTTGCTTTTTAATTGAAGGGATGCCTGTAGACTAACACCTTACTTGCCTTGCTTGCTGAACCATACTTTTCTATGAGATTTTGGATTTGGTTAAACGCCGGTGTTGCAGGCATAATTTGTGTTCAAACTTAGAAATATATTTTGGCTGCAACTAGAGAAATAGTCTATGCAACAAACTGTAACCTGTACATGCTTTAGACCCCAGATTGAGAATCCATTTATGCTCTCCCATAACCAAACCAAGGGCTCAGTAATGGGGATCCTCGAAGGGGTCCTATCATCTAGCACGATGATCATTTTCTAAGGTTCATTTGGCATTAACATTTTGCTTGAGGTGATTTTTTTTCTTTCATATTTTCTTTCCCTTTCCTTTCTGTTTCCTGTTTTTATGATTGACTTAAGATGAATACCTTCATCATAAATTGGTTTGCATTTAACAGGCAAATTAATTTGGCTGAACCCTTTTCCTTCTAGTATAACCCACCATTTGTTTGACTAAATTAGGTAAATCAATTTGGCACTCACTCTGATGCCACATAACTAGATTTTTTTTTTTTTTTTTTTAGTAGCTGACTCCTATGTGATGTGGAATTACAAAAGTCTCAAAAGTTAAAGAAACCCTGAGATTTTATTGCAGAACAGTTCTGTAAAGGGGTAACTAGAGATCTTCCCTGTTCATATGAAAAATGAAATGTCAGGGCTACTGGGCTCTCAGTAATAGGAGATATGTTGTAGTTTGTTTTGTTTTCTTGTATTGATTCTGTTTTTGAAATATGAAGAAGGGTTTGTGTTAAGTAATTCATTCTTTCTGACTAAAGAGGTGTCTGAATTTAGGAATTATTCTGTCCACGGGGGAAATGGAAGGACAATAAACGGGATCACCCAGGAACCAGAGAGGAACTCGCCTCATCAGCAGAGAATGGTCAATCAAATTAAAGGTGGTCATTTTGGTTATATTTTAGAGCAGTAATTGTCAATACAAACGACTACAGAAGGGATACCTGCTAAAAGAATAATTCAAATAATGGCCCTCATCTAATTTGCAGAGCACTTAATAAATGTACACAATTTTCTTAGTTTTAAGGTTTCTTCTAGAATTTCCTCCTTAAAACATAAGAGTGCCTTCTATTAATCTGCTAACAATAGCTATCTGAGTGGAGAAACAAATTACAAATGAATATTGAGATAGGCACTCAGAAAACACCTAAATGGTTCTCTTCAACATCTTCTTTTTCCCTCTCCTGAGAGAAGCATGAGTACTTCGTTGAGATTATAAAATACTTATACTTAATATATAGCTATGCATATATTTTCTCTTCATATACATGTATTTTTAGTTCATATAAAATTATTTTGTTATTATATTCAATAAAAGTTAGATGAATTCAGGGCTATGATCATCAAAGTTTGAAAGCATTTGTTCCACTTTCCAGGTGTTTGCTTATCTAAAACATATTCTCTGATTCTTCTTCCTTTAAATGAGTGGTCCAGGATAGAACTGAGCATGTTATTTTTCAAATGGCATTTCAAATAAAAGGGCTGCATATAAAGATGGGCATAGTCATATAACTTCTCTACAAACATTGAAATTTTCAAGATCAAACTAGTAGAATTAACAGAATAAAAATTATAATACATTTTGAATATTCATGCTTGCATTTTTCTCATTAGAATAACAAACTATGAACAATTGATTGACCACCCAGAAACTGCTCTTAACGTTTCTCTTTAGAGAGAGAGAGAGAGAGAGAGAGAGAAGCCATTCAAAGGCATGGTTCATTTTTATTATCAAAAAAATCTGTTGCAATAAATCACAGTCATTGACTACAATTTTTTTTAAGAAGAATGAGCAACTTACATTAGTACAGTTTTTATACAAATTACAGTTACAGAAGATGTGAAAATATGTGGTGAGTTGAATATTGTTTAAAATAAGGAAACACAGTCCAGTGTTTAAAATATTTCTTCTTTTTTCTTTATAAGTCCAAATGTCTTTTTGTGATATTTAATGATGTACATATATATACATATATATATATATACACATTTATTGATGTACACACACACACACACATCTGTGAACACAAGAATATTAAGGTAGCTACTATTTTTTAAAAGGTGTCCAAAAGTGAAAATTGGACACTTTCACCTTGCTTGGACAAGTTGGCAGGAATTGATCTAAATCCCAGGAAGCATATATCTTAAAAGGGAAAAGAAATTATTAACTGGTTGATGTGATTTGAAAATATGTACTGGCAGAACATCAATTTAACTCAGTAACTAGCTAAAACCCAAGGTCAATAAAGAGAAACACATTTATATTTTTATATCTTGTTAAAATTTGATTAGGTAATCTTCAAATACACGATAGAAATAATAGAAAATGTTGGTATGTGACTCCTCACTTGTACTACAAAGCTAGCAAAACAGCTTGTGATAGTAGTAGTAAGTTTTTGAAACACATTTCTAAAGGCCCAAAACAGAACAAAAATTAAAAGGATGTGTAGGATGTAAGACACAATTCGTATATATATCACATACATGTTTCTACCCACAAAATCCCGAAGAGCAAAGTTTTATGTACCAACATACATCATCCATGCATTTTTATCTTGACACAGAAAAAGACTGGGCCAAAGCTCTCAGAAATCAAATGTGAACTCATTTTGAAATACCAGCAGTGTTTGAATTTTAAATTAACCTATTTACAATGAAACTATGCCTGCTGATTGCCATCATCTTCAGGAAAATTAACAGTAACGATCATTGGTGTCATAATGCAATTTCCCCGCAAAAATCACATAGGCTTCATTACTGTTTACATAAATTGTCATAAATACCAATTATGGCTGAACATAAAATGTAATGCTCTTTTTTTAATCATAATCAGACAATTGTTCTTCTAATTCATATGCTAGGGGAATAGGGTTTCGATTCAACCTTTGTTGCGAAGGAAGCATGTCGATGGTAGTTGGTTTTGAGCGAAGTGCTGGTTGGCTTCTTGTCAAATCATTCACTCTCCATTTGGATCATGTAGTCCTTGTCCCTGTTCTGTGTGTCCTCTAATATACTGGGAAGAACATGGAGTCGTGCTAATGGCAGATGAGGGATATAGACACTGAAAGTGTCCTCTAGACTTCAGCCGAGAGGTGGCTTCCAGGGGGATTTATAACAACATTTGGTGTAATTACGTGGAAGCCCCCATAAAGGAATAATACAATAACAGACCTGTTAGAGAAGCCCATTTGCTGCACCAATTCCAGCTTCCCCCATAGGTCAGCAGGACAAATAGCCAGTAAAGGCAATGCCCTGTTAAATGGCTAATTTTCAAAACAAATAAGAGTTAAGTTGCTGGCAGGGGAGTAGGAAAAAAAAAAAAAAAAAAAAAAAGGCCAGGAAGAAGAGACTCAGCATCCTTATCATTTTAGTCTCTAAGAAGGAGATAAATCAGCTAGAAAGGTTATTCAGACAGAAAGTCTGAGCAGGGGACAACTCTGTCTGAGGACAAAAGCTCTGTCTTTGCTTTCTGTAATCTGGCAAAGCAAAGGTGAGAATCACGCCATGTGGGGCCCATTTTATCTCTCCGCAGAACTCTTTGTACCTGTCTACTTGCTTATTCTTTGGCTTTTCTTCTTCTTGGCCTGCTTACTCCTAAAATGTAAAAATAAAGTCTGTATGAAGTTCCTACCCTCTTCTGATTCTGAGCAGTCCTTAAAAATTAGAAATCAAAAGAAAAATCAGTCCATTGATTCTTTAAACAAAGCTGTCCACGTGGGTTGGTGATCAGACTGACTGGGAACTACGAGGGGGCGGCGCCTGCTGTTGTCCCCTCCCATACCTCAAGTTTGGGCAGTTGCTGTTATGTTAATGAACCCCTGCCATCTAACCTAGTTCTACCCAGTTCTATCCTCGTTGATCAAAGCAATCTATAGTGATATGTCCAGTCAAGTGTAATGAAACAAAATTACCATCGTTGATCTAAGAAGAAAATCATATATAAAACTAGTAGGGATCGCCTCTGGCTGAGAAACCAAAGTGGAGGGAACAGAAATCCAGTGAAATTAGCTGCTGTTGTTGTACTGTGTAAGCCAGGGAAATGCAAAAGGTAAACAAACAGCATCAGCAGGAAGGAGAAAATGGAACTTTAACTTTTTTTTCATCTTTCATAATCTCATGCATTATCGGTAACAGGGTGAGACATTTTAATACAGTGTGATCATCATTAAAAGGCAGATATTTATCTTATCACAGTGCATTAAACTCCCAGAAGGAAATAAGAAAAGAGAGAGAGTGAGTGAGAGACTCTCATGAACTATTTAATGAAACACTGTGGTTGTAGCTTTTCTTGATTGTTTTTCTTACAAAAATTAAAAAAAAAAAAGGAAGAGAGAAAGAAAGAAAAGAAAAAGAGCAAGCAAGCAAAAAATCTGATATTGGACAAAACTGGTTCCAAACACACCCAGATTGTACCCCGAGCCTATGCATTTTGAGAAGTCTCTACTGTGTTCTGACTTTGTTTAATAATTTCTAATTATGTTCTACAACACAAAATTAAATATTTCTATCTCCATTGTGTGTACTTATTCATGAGCTGGGCATTAATCGTAAAACAATGTATCTTGTTGTTTATTTATACCAGATGTGAGTATTTATGTTGCTCTGTTCAGGGTTCCCAGTTAGGTCTTTATTTGTATACTGAGCCGCCTAGTTTTGCATGAAAATGGTTTCTGAGCTCTGGAGTTCATCTCCACTCTTGTGTTTAAAACAACAACAACTTTTTTTAAGAGGAAGAATTTATGAATAACTAAGAGATTTCTGCTGTGGCTCCCCTGGTCTCTCACCAGCAGGGCAGCCAGAATGCGTTTTGGGGACCACGAAAATTCAATTTGGGATTTGCTTCACAGTTTACAATGCTGGCTTCTTGCAAACAAAAGCTGCCTGGGCCATGGAGAGCTTTTCTTCTGAAACACATTTGCATACTGTTAATTTTCTATTTATTTATTGACTTTTAAAAATGTATGAGTTTGTTGGGGTGGAGGGGAAAGTGCTTCCAGAATGTCTTTCTGTGTCTGCCTCCATGTTCCCAGCAAGTGACCATAAGAATCCCCTAATAGATTTTTTTAAAAAGAGATCTTGTCTATGCCATTTAATTAACATAATCAACAATATAACAAACCTGAAGTTGGCATAAAGTTGTACAAAATGTAAAAAGTCTTCTTCCTATGCTACCCCTCATTCTCTCAGTTCTCCTGCTCAGGTCAGTTTCTGTGTGTAAAGAGATTTTTAATATCTACTATAAATATAAATATAAATATAAATATAAATATAAATATAAATGTATTTCTTTCCTCTTAATACAAATTCTAGCATATTTACTATCCTCCAATTTTTTTCCCATTTGACTTTATATCTTGAAGATTGTTCCCTATCAGGATATTTAAAAAGCCCTTCTCATTCTTTTTTTACAGCTATATAATATTCCACTGTACAGATATCCATACAGCATTTAATAAAGGACCATGTTTTATTTCTAACCTTAAATCCACTGTATTGTATGTGGCACGATGATTGCCACATAGGACACTTGCAATAAATACTTGCAGATCTACACAGAATGAATATCTGGTTAGTGCACAACAATCTGGTGACATGGTTCTTTGTGAGTTTGTGACCAGATAAACATGACACCTTCTTAAGTACTGTGCTGAACAATAAAGGGTGACTGATTTAACTATTTTCAATATCCAGAAATACATTAGTCTGGAAAGGGCATTTCCTTTGATGGCATAGGTAAATGCCAGAGTCGGGAAAGCACCTCCATTTTGCTATCATGCCTGAAGACAGAGGATGCACAATGGGGAGCTTCAGAAAGGAACGCTAGTTTACAGGCAAGTTTTATATTGATTAATTAAAATATCAGAAGTAGTTGACATAATTAACTCATTTTCTTTGCCAGTTTAAATCATTATCTGTCTGGACCCAGTGGGCATTTAAGCTTCCCACAATGGATTCAAGTTAATGGACCCACAGAGATATTTTGAGAACCTGTATCTGATCCCATATAGGATAAATGCTCCAATAATAGCAATGATTACTGTGATGGTAATGTTAAGACAGAGAATATAAATTCCTCATACTGGGCATTGGACATCTTTCCTCTTCTAACACTTCAGGATATGCTTGGCTTTACTCAATCATACAGACACGTAGTATCATTCGGAGGTCATGAGTGAAGACTTCTGGGACAGAAGAACAAACACGACTGCACTGTTAAAGGGAGTCTGGTGCCACCCATAAATGGCAGAAATTTTTAACCATATTAGACAGAATAATGTTGGAATACTGGAGGATTTGGAGAACTAACCCAAAATAAATGTTTAAAGATGTTGCATTTCTAGTTTCCTGTTCAGTGAGTAAGGAGCTTAGAAGTCATCACGCCCTCCCAACAATAAGTACAAAGGTAAACAAAGTAGAAAGAAACAATTCTTCTTCAGTCTATCTATCACAGCGCTGAAGTAACAAGGCAAATGGCTTTCTCAAAATTGTAGAAACAGACATGCAGATACAGAGAATCACAATTTACCAGAGGAGAAACCCATGAGCTCCCCAGGAACTTGTACCAAGGTAGGAAAACCTAAACTAATTGATGAATTGCTAGAGACTGTGCAGACAAGTTTAGGAGTTAAAAGCTTTGGGTGGAAGGAGCAATTTGTGGGGAGAGACCTCTAGGAGAGTGCTTTGCTTTTTTTTTTTTTTTTTTAACCTCCAGGAGGTCTAACAAGCTCTCACATTCTTCCTGCAAGAGCAGGGGTAAATTAACCATTTTAAAATTTGCCAGAGCCCTCTGTTTTTCCTAGCAAGGCCTGCTCTCAAGAAAAGGCCTTTATGACCTTAACCTACAGGGGTTTTATCAGAGCCTAGCCAACCAGGGAAGTATCCAACTTTATCCACCATTCACCTCAAGGAGTGAAAACAAAACAGAAAAACTGAGAAGCACTTGAGAAGTTCCCAGCCCAGGGGCACAGGCTCACTGAAAAAATCAAGATCTGAGGAGGAGGTTCCCCTCCTTCATACCTTACCACTAAATGCCTCTTTACCCCAGTTCCTTTGACCCCAAAATCATGTCTAGCTTTCAACAAAAAGTTACAAGGCATACTAAAAGGCAAAAAGCAGTTTGAAGGGACAGAGAAAACACCAGAACCAGATTCAGATATGGCAGCAATGTTGGAGTTATCAGACCAAGAATTTAAAGTAATTATGATTAATATGCTAAGGGCACTAATGAAAGAAGATGTTGCTTAATGATCTGGAGATTTATGAAATGGGTAGGTATCCCATCACCTTATACATTGTGAAATGTGTGGTTTTGACTGACCTTGGATATCTTCTGGAGGGAAAGTAAACTTCAGGAAGGGAAGGAGGAAACGTACCTATTCAAGGGTAGGCAAAGACAAAACCATCCCAGAATAAGAGTGTTGAGGCACTTCCTGACAAAATGGTTCTGTTAAATGCAGGGCGAATCTGGAGGTGACATGTGCTACCTGAAGCTGGGAGCTCAGGTGCCCGTCTGGTGGTCAGAGGAATTATAATGTGTGCTGCCCCACCTACCACCAAACTTCTGATCCTTCACTTCTGTTTCCTTCACTTAGTTTCACCAGGGCTGTCCCAGATCTACTGCTGGGACCCCACAGGACTAGAATTCCACAGAATACAGGCATTCTTCATGCAAGAGAAGGCCCTAAATACTGATTTCCACATAACTTAAGTGCCGTGATTGTGTTCTTAGGAAGACAGGTCACCAAATCAAATGCTTTGTGCTTCTCCTCTTCTGCCAGTCATTTCTCAAAAACAAAACAAAACAAAACACAATCCAGACCAAAAACATAACAAAAGGGGCGCCTGGGTGGCTCAGTGGGTTAAAGCCTTTGCTTTCGGCTCAGGTCATGATCCCAGGGCCCTGGGATCAAGCCCCGCATCGGGATCTCTGCTCAGCAGGGAGCCTGCTTCCCTCTCTCCCTCTCTCTCTCTCTCTCTCTCTGCCTACTTGTGATCTTTGTCTGTCATATAAATAAATACAATCTTTAAAAAAACAAACAAAAAAACACAAAAGGGTGCCAACCATTGGCATGTCCACCGTTTCTGTGCTCTCATAACTGTATCCTTCAGGGAGGAGAGTGAGGAAAGAGTTTACCCTGGTAACCACACCTAAGTTTGCTCAGGAAAAGGGAGACAGCAAAGTAAAGATTTGTGACATTTTAGAAGACAAATCGTAATGCAGAAATCACTTTGGAGTCTGGCATCTTCTACTGGTAACAATACCAGTAATAATCAGACTGTGAGGATGAGAACTGTCAAAAAGGAACACTATTCACCCCTACTCATTGAATCAGTTCTAGAAGGCGGGGGAGAGTACAGAGTGGGGCTTTTACCTCCAAGTCTCTGGTTTGATTCCAGATATAATGAGAATGACCAAATGTCACTCTAATTAGAAGGCAATAAAGTTCCATAGCAAAATGAATTCCACGGTTTGAACTTGCTTCAAGGGGACATTTATCTTCATTATGGGATATGCATACTTGGGGCTTGGTGGACATTTCTGTTTTAAAAAGGCTTGTGCCATAATGAGTGTGAAGATGGAAACCTTTGCCGGGTTCTGAGCACTTGGGGCTTGCCTGGAAGAGGGAGTCTCAGCCTCCAGGTGCAAATTCAGCCGAGCTTGGCCACTCTTCCAGACTGCTTTCCTATAATTGTTCCTAGAGAAGAAAGGACAGGAAAATGCCCTTGACAGATTGTGGAGATGATAAAGTTCCTGAAAATTACACCTGCTAATAGGGTAAAAGTCTATTATTGCTTGAAATCTCCTAAGGCTTTATACTCCCCCTACCCCTTTCTCTGTGTTTTTAATTGAAATATGAAATTCTGTTAGGGATATAGCCAATTGAGCTGATAAGTCAAAAGCTTAGGCACGCAGCTTATTTTGTACAGAAGGAACAGGGTTTTTGTTTTTGTTTTTGTTGTTCTTGTTTTGTTTGGTTTTGTTTTCCCTGCAGCTTCCAGTACGGTCTATCCTCTGCCCAGTGGAAGGGCTCTTATAGGATTCAGTGGCTTTCCTCTTATAGAAGAATTCTGGGGCCACTGAATCACTCAGGTGCAATAGCCACAGGCATATTGACCCCCTAAAAATGAAAGTTTCCATTTTTCCCCAATCTTATCCAATTCTTCCATGCTCAGAGTTGCAATGAAAATGAATGCATACCCGTCCTTTTCTGGATATGCAGTGTGTTGGTAGGACCAGCTCTAGGAGCCAGACATGGAGCCAGAAGACAGAGTGAGAGGCAGCAAAGACGGTGACATCTCCCAGCAGACTGTGATAAAGCCAGCTTGCAATGTGTGAAGGATGGTAAAAAAACAGAGAACAAATTTGGTTCTGCATGACCCATAGATATGTCATTTTACTCTGTCTTTCCATTAAAAGGGAAATGTTATCTGATTTGTCTCTCTTATAGGATTCTAGTAAGAAATAAATGCACTATTACATGTGAATGCACTGGGCAAATGATTTAAAAAGTCAACCAATCACTCCCTTATATCTGAAACAGTGCAAACACAGATAACAAAAGTCACAAATAAATTCAGACTGCAAAAGTGAGAATCTGCAAGCTAAGGCTGGTAGTTTAGATTGGTTTTCACATGTGCATACATTTCACCTTACCAACCATGGCATGGTTTTAGTTGACAAGCCAGCCTTCCTGAATTCAAACCTTTCCTCTGCTGTGAGACACGGAGTTAAGTTCTTGTGCCTTAGATACTTATCTGTAGAAAGGCGGTAATTTGGGGAGAACTTCCAGAGTGCTACCTGGGCAGGGTAAGGTCTCAGCTGGCATTGGGTATCCTTTCTTCCTTAAGTAAGTCTTATGAGTGCCTGCCCCAATATGTTATATTACACTCCACTCCCTCTTTCCGATATGTTCTTCTGCCCTGTATATTTAAAACTGATGCTTTATTTGTTTTCCTTTGTGTTTGGGAGTAGCAGAGTCTCTCCTCTCTGAGCTTCTGAAGTACTTACTGATGGTCCCTCTGTTGGAACTGAATTGTAGACTGTCTGTTGATATGATTTTTTGTTGTTGTTCATTATTTTCTAGGAATCAGCATTAACAGTAGAATTAACTTAAATCTTGGCATCACCAGGATTGGTCCATCATCCTCAAGACTATCATTCAACCTCTCTGAACTTTATGATAGCAACCTTTAAAGTGTAGATCATGACGATGATGACGATGATGATGATGATGATGATAATACCTACCTCACAAGTAGGAGGGTCAAGAGACAGAAATTCTGCAAAAGCGCTTGATGAAATCTATTTATTGCTTATATGTGCTCTGATGTATCCAGATGAAATACAAGATCTTTAAGAAATGAAGTGTTGTATATCTCAGTCTCATAGCATCTGGCAGAATATTTTGTGCCTACTAGATACTCAATAAGTATCTACTGATATTTAAATTGATATATTGAATAAATACATTAATTAACAGAGATTGAGTAAGTTTTCATGGCATGAATAGGAATAATTAGAAGAGATACATAATACGCAAGGTAAATAAACGGTGCCTTAAAATCATTCCAAAGAAAGGAACTGAACTTTTACTGAAAGCTAAAAAGTGGGCCCCTGTGTAGCTCAGAAGGTTAAGCATATGTCTTCAGTTCAGGTCATGATCCTGGGATCCCGGGATTGAGACCTGCATTGGGCTTCCTGCTCAGCAGGGAGTCTGTTTCTCCCTCTGCCTCCTTCCCTCCCTCCAGCTCATGCTCTCTCTGTCTCTCAAAAAAATAAATAAAATCTTAAAAAAAAGAAAGTTAAACAGTGTTGTTGTATTTGTGGTATGTGTATGTTTGTGTAGGGAGAGAGAGTGAAAAGAAAGGCTTAAAAACTGGGAGAATAACTTAATTTTAAAAAGGCATTGAAATTTTAAAAACTTAACTTTAAGTTAAGTCTCATTCCAAGAGAAAGATGCTAAGAGTAGACGTTCTCTCCTCACTATGTTAGGCACATTTCAGAAACAGAAGAGCAGAGGATGCATGTATCAGCTTTCTGCCACTGGCTTTCCATGCTGATAAAACCAAAGGCTTCTGCGCAATTTTACCCTCAAAGTGGACACTGTTTTCTCTTTTTCTTCCCTTCTTTGTCTCTTCCTTTTCACTTCATTAACTAACACTAAATTCCATAACCCTTATTCAAATTACAGAAGAAATAGTTAAGTTGGTACTGCAATTCTGGCTTTGAACCATTTCCTCCATTTCAGAGTTGCTTTTTTTCCATTAAAAAATAAGTAAATAAATAAACCTTATCCATCTGAAGCTGACACTTTAAATAATTGGGTCTTGGGGATGACATGACCAAACAAAGAGTATATTGATTCTTCTAGATGGGATGGAATGGTATGGAATGTACTTTGGCCTGATTACACCACATAATTTTTCAAGGAGTATATAAACAAATTAGAAGGATCATGCGGGCAGGGTATTAGTATAAATAGGCCTTCCACAAATTAATGTTCTAAGGATAAAACCCATCATCACAGATCTATACATTCCAGCTTAAGAGTTAAATACTTAGGAGACTGGAGAAAGTCTTATACCTGGAATAAGAAATTCTTAAGAGCAGTGTTTTCAGTGTTAAGAAACCCAAATTCCTCCTGTTTAAAACTAATATTTTCTAAAATCCAGTGTAGTAGTCTTAAATGAGATTCAAGAGTATATAACTTACAGCATACAGAGCTTCTTCAAAAAACAATATAATATCTGAACTTCAGTTTTAAGACTAATAAAAGGAATATAATATATAATAAGATAATATTTATTACAGTATTTAAATGTACAGGCAGAACTACACTAGGAAACATAATAAAATGGTTGGATGTTTCCACCTATAGATAGAATCTTTATGAATGAATCAAGTACAAATTATGTTAATACAGCATGTGGCACTGGCATTCAAATACCAGGACCAGTATTGTCGTCAGTGAAATGATTTTCTAAAATGACAGAAAACTCTTGATAAAGTTCTGAACAAAACAAAAATGATCTTTCTTTGATTTGCTGGATATTTGCATTTATGGAAAAGACAGTGTATATTAAAACTGATTTTGTATATGTATAATGCAGGTGTAGAGTCTAGGCTTCTACACATGAAAGACTGGCAAGACATTCAAAATTTCTGTGGGATCTAGGATCTGTTTCTTTTCTTTTTTTAAAGATTTCATTTATGTATTTTACAGAAAGGGATCACAAGTAGGCAGAGAGGCAGGCAGAGAGAGAGGAGGAAGCAGGCTCTGCTCAGCAGAGAGCCCAATGCGGGGCTCAATCCCAGGACCCTGAAATCATGACCTGAGCTGAAGACAGAGGCTCAACCCACTGAGCCACCCAGGTGCCCCTAGGATCTGTTTTTGCATGTGATTTTCCACACACGGCGATAGATAAGTTTCTTTTGGTTTCCAACAATTAAACTTCAGTAACACTCACCAATATTTTTAACAACAAAAATGCCCCCAGGGAGCTGTATTGACTTTATGGAGAATCATTGTTTGGGAGAGTGGAAAACCCATGGAAGGACAATGTACTACAATTTATATGTGGGTAAGAGCATTTCTAGGCTCTCTAGGGTCAATAAAAAGCATCAAGGTTTTAGAGAGTTGGAAAAACTAGGAACAGGGTAGATACGTTCATCAAGACATGGAGGATAGCTGTGAGACTCCTGGTCCCATCTCTTAACCGTACTCACGCCCACACTATCTGACAAAAGGGTTTACAAAGGCTACATTCTCCAGACAGCGATCTCAAACTATCACTGAGTAGATTTGGGATGCTCAGCTGATCTAAATAATTCAGATCAAAACATAAGCAATGAATATAATTTTTTCCTAAGAGCAGGATTATATTTTTGGTTCACTTTTTTGAGTTTTTATTCAAGCCCTGTACTTCACTTTGTGATAAATGGTAATCATAAGATCTCCCACTAGGGTCAATCCAAAGTGAACTGAAAAATTGTTTCCTCAGGACACTTTCTCATTCCTTTTCTCCATCTTTAAGAGTAAAACCATCTCACTGAAATGTCTTCCATTCCAGACTCTTCTGGAATAGGATTTGCTTTATACCACCAGTCCCAGTACCTCTCAGTTGAATACCTTCTGGACCAGGAAACTCGTTTTTTTTTTATTCCGATCAGTACAACACACATTTGGGAAAGCCATTTACTCTTTAATCACTTGCTTAATTGAAGTTAACTCTAGTCTCCTGTCTTAGGATCTCAATCAGTAGCATTTTGTCATGAAATTTTCATTATACTCCAAGCATCACAGTATCATGTGCTCTTTCTCTTACCCTAGCCATAACCTTCAAGGTTCAATCTTTGCACTAGCCATGCAGGAATGAAGATGAATGAGTTGTATCCTCTACTTTATTTTTGGATGCCATATGTCAGCAAAGAAAACAAAACAAAAAAAAAAAATTTTTTTTTTTTTTTTTTAAGCTAAGACAAAAAAACAGCTTTCTCTAGTTTCCTTCTTCCTTGGCAAACATAGGCATTAGATAGCATAGATATTGGGTAATAACAGTCAGAATCTTTATGAGGCAAATTTTATACTTTTGATGCTTACCCCAGTTCTAATCATATTTTTTTGTCTCTGGAAGAATCTTTTTTAATGACATAGAGAACAGTCCAATGAAAGGTCTTTCACTTGGACATTTGCCTTTGGTAGGCGTTTTCAAAAGATTCATCTGAGGGGTCTCTTTTGCATGTCCCAAATGTATCTGAGCTTCCACCTGGCATCTGTTTATTATCTCTTTATTTACAGCATACATAGTATAATTCAGTAATTAGTAAAATAAATTGACATTTTATTGACCATGCTTTATGTTATTGAATATTGTAAGATGTAATATATGCTATGCATTCAATTAACCCCAAAAATATATATTTAAAAAATATGTATAATTTGTTTGTCTAAGCTTGTCTCTGTTTATTTTACATATTGATTCTTAGGCCCTTTGCAATGGTTTTCCAGCTTTCTCAGCTTTCTCTTTCCATGGCCACCCTTAAGTCACTCTCAGGAGGGTCATTATGCCATGAAATTCATGAAAACAAGGAAGGTTGAGGAGCAGTCACCATTACATGTATTTCCTACTCTCTTTCATTACACACACACAGAAGCTTGGTTTTTGATTCATCGTTCTCAAGCCTCAGGAAAGATTCTAACCACTACCACCACAAATGTTTATTGCAAAGTTATAGCATTTCTGGCACTGTGATAAATTATCCAAATAGGTTTATTTTTTCAATTCTTATAACAGATCTATTAGGTAGGTTTAATTATTATTGCCAATAAATAAATTGAAGTGTAGAAAATATAAATAATTTCCCTAAGGTCAACTGCTAATAAGCACAGGAGCCAAGAATGGAAACCTTGTTAATGCAAGAATCTTGTACTTGACCTCTTTCTTCTGCTTATAGAATTCTCTAGCAAAAGGCAAAGATTCCACTCATACTAGAAATTTCACTGGGGAACCTCTGCAGGGCTTTTTACTTTTCCTTGTTGATCCAACCAGAAAAAAGATGCAAGAAGAAATAAAATTTAAGTTACCTCTAAGTGGGAGGAGAAAGGAGGCCTGCAAATGGCCAGGAACAATACATCTTTATTAACTAAATGCTCCAGCTTCCACAGGTAGCTACCTAAAATTTTGGTAGGTACTAAGAGAGAGCTTCCATGAGATTTTGACCAAGAGGGAACGATGATAAGTCTTCTGGGGCTATTATGGAAGGCCTTACATAAGATGTCTCTAAGTTAGAAGTTTCTGCTTATAAAGTTCAACCTGAGATGGAATTGAAATCTAGACAGGATTTAATTTTACACAATTTGACAAGAAAGTTATTTTGTTTTAACAATGGAAATTGTAATGATAAAAAGAATAACCTGTTTACTCCATTGTCTGTTTTCTGAAGTTTTGGTGATTCATTGCTCCAAATCATACTCCTAATTTTGCATATGTCTAAATTTTCACACTTTAAAGTAGGATAGACAGCATGATGTCCTTCGGTAAGTGAACAGATAAATAAACTGTGGGCATCCAGAAAATAGAATATTTTTCAGGAGTAAAATTAGCTACTAAGACATGAACAGACATAGAAGAAACCATAAGGAATATTACTAACTGAAAGAAGTCAGTCTGAAAAGGCTACAAACTGTATTGTTCCAACTACATGACCTCCTGGAAAAGGCGAAACAATGAAACCAATAAAAAAAATCGGTGGTTGCCCATGGTGGGGAGATGAATAGAGAGAGTACAGAATATTTTTCAGGTGGTGAAAATACTCTGTACATTATTGTAATGATGAATATACATCATTATACATTTGCCCAACCCATAGAATGAGTGCGACACACTGAGAGTGAACCCTAAGGAAAACTACAGTCTTAGAGTCTTAGATGTGCCCAAGTCAGCTTCTCCCCGGTAAACAACATACTGTTCTGGTTAGTAATATTGCTGATGGAGGAGGCTATGCTTATGTGGGAGCAGGGTGTTCTGGGGAAATTGCTATACCCGCCTCTAAATTTTGTCATAAATCTAAAACTTTTTTAAAAAGTTAAGTCTTAAAAAATAAGGTTAGAGGAGTTGTTTCTAACCTCTATGGCAAAGTATAAATAACTGTATTGGGGCAGGTGTTTTGGTGAGCAAGGTACATGCTATGGGAAGGAAGAAAGATAACTTTGTGAAGAAGTGAGACACTGAGGAGAGGTTGGGCGTCAAGAGCAGAGGCATTGAAAATGATTCATAGTTTCCTAACCTTTTCATGGGCTCTCTATAGTTTAGACTAAAGGAAGTCATGAACTTGGCACATCTGAATTATTGTCATCAACCTTTTTCCCATGTATTTGTACTGTGTTCATTACTCTCTGATATTTCAATGCTTCCTTATTATACTATCTGGACTCATACACAAGCCTTTGCATATATACTTTGTGATTCTCGGGTTTATATTTTATCTAATGAATTCAGTTTCAAGTAGAGTAAGGACAATGTCCTCTATCTTTTTATATTCTCCACATCATAAAAGACACTACTTTAAAAAAATCGATAAAGTCTTCTTGAATGACTTGCTGATAGAAACAACAAACCAAAACAAAGAATGTGAAAACCAGAAGTGGATTTGAAGCCTAACACAAACCCATCCCACATTTTAAAATTCAGAAAAGTTACACAACTTGCCCAAGGTCACACGAGCAGTGGTAGCCATCCAGGACAAGAACTCAGGTGTTCTAACTCCCAATCCAGTATCCTCCATTATATCATGAGCTGTCTCACGGAGCCTAACAAATTAGGCTGCAGGAATGTTATACGTTTTCTATTGTCTTCATTTTTCTTTTAAATTTGGCACACAATTTTTGTTCATTGGACCATCTAAACTTCTACTTTTCATTGTTCAAGGGAATTGTCCCTAGAACTATCAACAAAAATGACAGGGATATCTATCCATCTACTCATTCATCCATCACACTGTTATTTACATAGCACAGTGACACTGTGAGCAAACACATGTGGAGAAAAAGAGAAAGAAGAGAGGACAAAAAAGACATCTGGGATTTTTATGAGCCATTTTCCGTACAGTATGCAATACCCAATAAGCATTATGTATACAGTAGGTGTATCTGTCACGGTCTGTATGATGCTTTGGTGATAGTGTATTAGCCATTATCAGTAGAGCCATTACAAAAGCCACTACCCCTACTTCTGCTGAGGTGCATACGTTGGTACATTGCCAAATAGTTGCATGTGATGTAGAAATATGCAACAGTTTATTACATTATTACACTTATAGAACATAGTAGAAGCTTCTTGCTAAAGAGGCAAATAGATTTCCAGAGGTAGTGCTTCTAATTCATACTCATAAACTGACGTCTTGCACCAAATTGTTAATAAAAGAATCCGATAATGTGGTTCTGCCTTTGTTTCTTTAATACCATTCCACCTACACAAATGTACTCACATGTATATATATGCTCACACACAAGCGTGCACACACACACACACCCCTACGACATACACTTCCAAAGCCTTAGGACTAGAATTTAAGAAAGTGAAGCTAGTATTAAACTCCAAATGCAGCCCTCAGAAGATGGGGTTTTGTCACTTGTATTTTCTCAGAACACCCATTAAATAACTGAGCACATAGTCAGTGCTCAGCAAATTGACTGAAATATTGATTGTTCTTTAAACAAAAACAAAACTGTCATAACCTCTGCAGATCTGTTTTATAACCAGGGAGAAATTCTAATACCATTGGATGATAATCAATTTCTTCAAGGAAATGAATTAGATCCTGAAGGAAAGGAAGATGATTGGGCAGTTACTAGAATTTATATTGCTATTTTGTCTTTTTTTTTTTTTTTCCAGACAGTGTGTAAGGTGGTAGTTGGAGAGAATGGAGCTTCTTTTTCATTAATGATAATTGTATTTCTGTCCTATAAATCTGAGAAGGAACAAGTTAGCTATCCCTCTCATACCTCCTTCTACTCTCTCCCACATCATTTCTTCCACCCAAATGTGAGCACACTGGGGTCCAAGCTGGACTTCAATCAGAAAGACCCAGGACAAAGACTTTCAAAATCTTCCAACCCTGGATTCCTATGAAGAGTCAGAACAGATGCCCGCTTCTCACCCTAATCCCGCTGAACAAAACAAAAACTGAAAAACCCAAACCCCTTGTCTTTATCTTCATAGATCCCCTTCCCTTTCTCCTCCTTCTAAAAAGAAAGAAATCTTTATTACTGGTAGGAGAAAAGGAAGAGGAGAAGGAAAACAAAAGTCATATGTGGCTGGTCCGGAGCAGAAATATCTATGGTTTTATATTTTTCACAGTTATAGGGTACAAAAGTATTGGAGAGAGGAAGTGATTTTTTACATTTTTTTCAGGGGGTCATAAATTAGATCTCCTTAACATTCTTTAAGACATGAAATTAGACAACAGAATTCTTTTTAAAAATTTCTTCTGGCTGCTGAGCTGCTTCTTGTGTGCAGTACTTTGTAAAGGCTCAACCATGTGATTTCTAAATTAATAGTATTTAGACATATGGACTTAGAGGTTGACCTTTGTAGGCATCTAGTCCTACCTCTCATGCAAAACTCACATCTTGACTACTTGATTGTTGAAGGATTTTTGGCAGACCCAGTTGGGTACTTCCAATGCTGATATTCCATAGTCACCTGAAAAAATTGCTTTGCTACAACCTCCATGCAATAGTTGTGGTATTTTCTGGAGATGCATGGAATGATTCCACTTCCTTTTTCCTCTGTCCCCCACTAGCCTACATTATCGGTAAGTTTGTTCTTATATCCTTCAGTAAGTATGTTCTCCTCTAATCTGAATATCACTGGTTCTTTTAATATCTCCTATGGCACATTTCCAGACCTTCTAAAATGAATTTCCCTCTCATCTGAACATATTTCATGCGAGTATCATACCTAAGCTGTGCCACATAACTAAATGTAACACTCTAGAAGTTGTCTAAGTGTGATTGCAAGGGCTCACCAGATTATTATTTTCTTTTCTATTTTATTATTTTTTCTTGGTCTTATACCTCATTTCTCCTCTCACATGCTGTTCGGCCAGGTCAAATAACCTTCCTTATCCTATGAGAAAGCTTTTACACATGCCCTAATCTGCACCCTTTCAGAGGTAGTTTTCACAGTCAGGATGGTAATGAACTCTGCAGTGGGATCTAAATGGGTTTAGATCTCAGCTGGACCATTCATGGGCTAAAAGACGTGAGATCACTGTATTAATCATTTTTTTAACTTACGCATTGTTTTATAGCTTTTTTTTTTTTCAAGATTTATTTATTTATTTACTTGATAGAGAGAAATCACAAGTAGATGGAGAGGCAGGCAGAGAGAGAGAGAGGGAAGCAGGCTCCCTGCTGAGCAGAGAGCCCGATGCAGGACTCTATCCCAGGACCCTGTGATCATGACCTGATCTGAAGGCAGAGGCTTAACCCACTGAGCCACCCAGGCGCCCCTTACGCATTGTTTTAAACAATCCACTACACACCCCTTTATGTATTCTACTCGATTAAATGTTATCTTTCCAGTTTGGGCACTTTACAGCAGATATTTAAGGTGTTTTAAAATTTTAATTAAGCCATTCAAAGCTTTCATAATCAAAATGGTTCTAGCATTCATTCTTTCACCAGCTTTTCATCATCTGCCTAGAAGAATAATATGTCTTCTACAACCTCAGTATGTAGAGTGGTCTGGGGAACCAGCAGTTTCAGCACCACATGGAAGCTTATTAGACATGCCACTTATTCTCAGTGTAACTTGGGCCACTTGCTTATGTTCCAAGTCTTGGTCTCATTTGTAAGAGGAGGATAATAATAGTACCTGTCTCTTAGCTTTATTGAGGAGATTAAACAAGGTAATCCATGTAAATAATTTAACAAAATGCTTAAAGTGTAGTAAGTGTCCTGTTCCTCTTCTGAATTCTTAAAATGTTTGCTATTTAGAGAGTTTGCTTTGGTTCATAACTGACTTTTTCGTACATTGTCTCCATATTTATACTCTAAGTGTCTTGATGAAGGATACTATCCTATGCAGGTATTCCTTAAGCCATGAACAAGCTGTTTGTCTAATGTTCATTGGTGAGGCATTTTGGGAGTTGGAATGCATTTTTCAGTAGAATCTTAACCCAACCCACAAATGCCCAACTAAACAATGATCAGGCTGATAACAGTCATACTATACTACTACTACTACTAGTCATATTATAGTGTCTAACCACCACCCATAACAATGTATCTGTTGGAAAACCCATTTACTGTTCTTATGTGGACTCCTTTTTGCTCAAGCGGATTAGTGCCTTTCTCTAGGGAATTTGGAAGGTAGAAGGCAGTTAGGGTGGGGTTTAGAGGCCCAGAAACCAAGCACATCTTTCTGCTATGATTCCATTTATTTTCTGGTTATATCTATATTCTTCTCAATTCTGAGGAGTAGGTGGAAAATTCCTATATAAAAGATGGAAACCCCAGCTTTGGATGATAAAGTCTTAGACTCAAGTCTCAACTTTCATATTTACCAAACTTTGAACTTTATTCAATTTAGATGATCTGGGCCTTCATTTCCTCAGAATTGTCAACAACTCACCAAGTGAGAATAAATATCAAATAAATATCAATGAATATTGTTTGGAAATATCTTTATAAACCCTTAATATCTAGGAAAATGAAAAAATAACAAGTGATGCTGATGATACTTTGACTCTGGGTCCTTTTCTACTCTTACAAAAATAATTATGCACAATCTATGCTTTGGATATGCTTTATGATTGTTCATGGAAATTCCTGAGAGAGGTATTAGAAGGAACTAGTGAAATTGATTTCTGTCAGCACCACAATTGTTATTTATTTCCACCATTGACCCAGTGGCCATATGATATCAAGGATGCTAAAAGCTGCCCTTAAGTAGCTCCCCCACTGGCCTGCTATGGGGTTAAGTCGCTCTAATGGTATTATTCCTTAAGGGCTTCTAGTGAAGCTATAGTTCTTTTTTTCTTTTTCTTTCTTTTTTTCTTTCTTTCTTTTTTTTTTTTTTTTTTAAATCTGGGTCAGGGCTAATGTGTTATCCTAGGAGGGTTCATATATTAGCTAATTAACATATTAGCAGGGGTTATTGTCTCTGATTAAGCCATTACCACCCACTGTCCTATAGCAAAAAGAAGGATCCTGGGGGGATGGGGCACATGATGTGCTCATTTTGACGAAAGAGAGGTAAAATTAAAAGCTTGAGACTAAGTTTGGGGCTAGCTAAATTTTTGGGACCATGGCTTCCAGGTACTAAATCATTGAGAGTGGGTGTCTAGAAGGGGCTTCAAGAAAAGTAAATAAAACCCAATTTATTATCTTTTTCAAGGGTCAGAATTTGCTTACATACTGAATTCCATATGTAGTTCAGCATAGGATTTGTATAAAAATATTAAATAGTAAAACCTTTTATATTCCTTTAAGACTTAAAATTAGTGCCTAAACCTCCTATCAAAGAGATTGCTTCCTTTATCATCAATACTTGGAAATCGTTTTGGGAAATTTGTTTCAGTTCTCATTTAATTTCATACACACACACACACACACACATTCATATTCACATACATCTATTCTAGAATAATTTTCAATTTAAAATAAAACATCATTTCTTCATGTTTTCTAATATTTTTGGGCCCTGGAAAAATTTCATCTCATAGACCTAAAGCTGTAAGATGATAATATTGAAATGCAAGTCACAAGCTTCAATTAGGTACAATCAGAAATCATGCGGTGACTTCATTAAGTATCATTAAGAATGATCAAAATATTGCTCTTAGGAAAAATACATCAAAAGCATTGCATTTACACATTGATTAAACAGGATCTGCAATTTCTAAAATCTGGTACGAGAAAAAAGAATGGAGTAAATTAAGTGCTCATATCCCACTTAGCAACAAGGGAGTGCTTAGCAACTGGAAAAGGAAGAAATAAAGGGAGATGGTGGAAAACAAAGTATGATCAGCCCGGAAACTGAGGGAGGAATCAAGAAATGACAATGTAACTAATTGGGGCTGGAGGAGAGGTTGCTGTCCCAGGAGCAGTGGGCAAGTTGACATCAGCCTGTTTTGTATACGGTTTTTATTTTTATTTTTAGCTTCAGGAAATTAAGTTCATAATGAGGAATCAGAAGCACAGGAAGGACTCTTACCAAAACCATGAGTGTGGCTCGAGTCATCTTGGTGACGTGCAGGTAACTGTTGATAAATCCTTTTCCTTTTTACTCAGATACAGGTGCATAGCCCAGGTCTCAGTTCTATAAGGTCTTAAGCCTTAAGGAGGCTTAAGGTAGATTTGATATTGTACCCCTTTGATCAGTACAGTATTACTGTTCTGATTAGTCTCCCTGATCTCTTTGCTTTGCATTCAATCTGCCCTCCCTGGGTAATTTCATGTACCCCATGGCTTCAGTTCCCAAGGTACACTGATAATTCTCAACCCTTCTATTCACTCAGAGACTTCCCTGTGCTTAAACCTTGCCCATGACTCTTTCACGAGGCACAAAGCTTAATATGACAAACGTTATTCTCTCTGTACTCTTGCTTCCTATCTACATTCACCATTTTAGGAAGACCTCATGCATGCAGACACCCCATCCAGGAACCTCCCTATATCTGTCGCCTCTCCTCCCACATCTAGTTTTTAGCTAGTTGTTGTTTCTTTTTCTGAAATGTATGTCAGACCTACTCTCCTTCACAATCAATCTGAGATTAAAAAATAAATAAATAAATTCATCCTCCTTCACCATGAGCAAAATCCAAATTCTTAACCTCGCATGAAAGTTCTTCATCATCTGGCCAAATTGATTTTTCCTTTTAACCTTGGTACTGCCACTTCTATTTATACATAACTCATGTTCAGTCCATATCAAATGTGTCTTCAGTCCTGGAAGGCTCCATGTTTTCTGGCAACTCTCATGTAAAACTTACGGCATGCTCTTCTTTTAACCCATCCATCCCCTTTTTTGATCCTTAGAACCTTTCAAAGAGTCTTAGCACTTACCTCTTCATATTATTCCTAAACTGGATTTATGGTAAAATCCCAGACTAATTTTTGTTTATCAAAGAAATCCCAAAGGAACAGACATTTGTAGTTTAATTTCAAACATTACAGTATCAGTAAAAATAGCAGACATTTCAACAAATATCTGCTTAATTAAATTAAATTTATGGAGAAGGATCCAGCATCCTCCGAGTCACAACTTGGAGCTGAGCAGTAGGAAATTGTTTCAACAAGAAATCAAATGGTAATTATTTTAGGCTTTGAAGACAATGTAGTTTGTGTTGCAACAACTAAACTCTTCCACTGTATCATAATAGTAGCCATAGGCCAATAAAAATTAAGCATCTCTGTGATCCAATAAATTTTATTTATGGACACTAAAATTTGAATCTCCTATAACTTTCATTTGTCACCTAATAGTATTCTTTTTATTATTTTTCAACCTTTTAGAATTGTTGAAGCAATTAGCTCAAGTAGCATATAAAAACACTCAGCCAGTCGGATTTAGCCCACTGCCTGTGGGTTCCTGATCCCTGCCATGGTTTATCACCTGTTTTATCTCCTTATTTGGTTAACACTTTATATGAACCCTCATTTGGATTTTTGCCACCTACAGTTCACCTAGTACATGTATTACCTAACATAATTCATGTTCATGACATTGCCTTATCTAGTCATCATTTTAGCTATTTCCCAACCAGAAAGTTGCCCTGGCCACTGGTTTAGATACACCTTCTTTCTAGTAGTGTAACTACTAACCTCCAACACTTGTTAAGATTATGCATGTTGTGGGTGCCTGGGTGGCTCAGTGGGTTAAGCCTCTGCCTTTGGCTCAGGTCATGATCTCAGGGTCTAGGCATTGAGCCCTGCATTCCGCTTTCCACTCAGCAGGGAGCCTGTTCCTCCCCAACCACTGCCTATCCCTCAGCCTAATTGTGATGTCTGTCAAATAAATAAATAAAATCTTAAAAAAAAAAAAGATTATGCACATTGAACAGGCAAAGATCTTGGCCCATTCATTCTAGCAATTTTAGAATGAACACAGAACTTCTATCTGATCCAGTATTTGACAACCATTTACTACTTAGGCATATCCCAAATTGTCACAGTTAATTTTTCAGTAATGATCTACTTGCTTCCTGAGAATCTATATTTTTTTCCTGAGTTGCCATTTCTCATCTGTTAAAGCAATTTCTTCCCTTCTCTAAAGCATTTTATTTTTTTTAAAACAGAGAATCACTTCTAATCTTATTAATATTACTAAATTGATCTTACCACTCTTATCAAGTTTGCCTCCCCTCTCTCCAGTGTGAAAGCACGGACTCACATAATCCCTATGGTAACTCCCCTTCTGCTCCCTTCCCCAGTGTTGTATACCCACTGAGACACATTATGGTTCTGGTGTAGTCCCTTCAGGCTACACTAACAAAATGCCATTGACTGAGGAATTAGGAACAGGAGAAATTTATTTCTGAAATATAGAAATATGAACTTGAGGAGTCTAAAATCAACATGCTGGTAGATTCGGTGTCTGAAGGGGGCCTGCTTCTGGTGCACAGACAGCCATCTTCTCTCTGCTCTCACGCGTGTTCTCGGAGCTCTCATCTGGGAACTCTTATAAGGGCACTAATGCCATTCATGAGGGCTCCACCCTCAAGACCTCATCACTTCCCAAGGTCCCACTCCAAACATCGTAATGTTGTGAGTTAGATTTCAACAAACAAATGGGGAAGGGGGGGACACAGATATTCCATCCATAACAAATACATGTAATTATATTCAAAAGAAGGGTGATGACAAAAGGAAGAAGAAAAGGGGAAATAAGACTAAAAGAAAGCAATAAGAGGTCATGGAGACCAAAAAAGAAACAAATAGGGCAGTAATAATATAGTATATATTTTAAAATGATAATCTATAAACTTCTTTTGCAAATTTTATCTCTTATGAGCCAGGAAATGAGGAAAAGTACTTTTCAAGTGACCTGGAGAATTTAATCAGTCAAAAAGAGTAAAGTAGGCTCAAATCAGATTTTTTTTAACTCTTTTTCTTGAATCATATACTCCGTTTGAAACTCTGATAGAAGATATTTCAGGCTGACAGTTTCTCCTCCTCAAGTTCCATCTGTGTTCAGACTCTGGGCATCCTAGGTCTTTTTATCTGGATAGAAATCAAATCCTAGTTCAGCATCAGAATGTTCTAGCCTCTTGCAATGGCATTTAGATTCCTCTGTTGCTATTTCAAAAGACGTCCAAACCTATAAATATTAAGCTATGTTTGGGGGCCCTAACCTTGAGGGAGGGCAGATGCCATTTAATATTGCCAAGGGAATAGAAAAGGTGCTGGTGTAGGCAAGGGGAAGAAACAAAACAAAACAAAAAAACCCCAAAAATGTCAAATCTGATTGATTAAAAATAGGTAGGCAAATCAGCAAGGGCTGGTCTGGCGTCACTGGAGAGTGAGGTCAGACAGGGCTGTTTTAAAATTATTTGGTATTTTCAGAAATTGATTACTAGGGAGAGCATTAAGAAGTAGCTGTGCACATTCATTTAATGGGCCAGTGCCTCTTGTACAGGGCTGGAGTCGTCACATTCAATCTCATCTACTCCTTGTTAAGTTGTGCTTTCTTCTGGAGCGTGTTTATTTATTACAGATGCTATAAGCATAAACTACAAACTAGAATAATAAATAATTCCCTAAATGGGATTTTGTGAGCAACACCTCCCTGCCCATCTTTCTACTCCCAACACTCAATGTGCTAGACACCATTGCTTACATGCCTGTGAATGTCTGTGAGACTGAAGAACAAGTCCTTTTCTGTCCTGGGGCACACTGCAGTAAGTAGACGGCAACTTACGTGGAGAGAACTGAGGGACACTGGGATGTCCTCCTGTTCTCCCAAAAAGTGCTTGTCAGTCATCCACTCCTTGAAGGAACATCCTGTTTCTTTGAGTTGCAAACACCCTTTGCAAATAAAAATGGGCTTGGGAGAAGGGTTGTGCATTATGGCAGTTGTATATCTACAACCTATAAATTAATTTTGTTGATCACTCTCCTACTCTGGCTGTCGACAGGAAATAGGTCCCAAAGGGAAAGATTGCTGTGCTCAAGAAAGAAAGGGACATTTTGGAGTATAGATCATGAACCAAGGGGTTGTAGTTGGGTGAAAATTTGTAAAGCAATGTGAGAAGAGAGCAAGTTTAGTGAAAATGCACACACATGCTCTACTCACATGCAAATGTCAAACTTTATCTTTAATTTCCAATCTGATAACTACCCAAAGATGTCTCCATTTCTCCAGAAGTCATTTCGAAACTTCCATTTTGATGTGGGGAGAGTCTCTATTAGAAACTCTGCTGGTTTACACTCACACACATTTTCTCTTTTACTTTATCAAAGCTAAGAACACACTGTCCACATCCCTCCCTCACAACTCTATAACTTTTAAAGTTGATCTTTAACTGCAATTCCAGGAGACCAGTTGCCTATTTCTTTCACTAAAATTGTCTTCCTCTGATTTCCCATTGATATTTGTGATGCCCAATTCTATGTCTTCCTCTGATTTCCCATTGATATTTGTGATGCCCAATTCTATGCCTCATTTCCTGGCTCATAAGAGATAAAATTTGCAAAAGAAGTTTATAGATTATCATTTTAAAATATATACTATACTTGTGTTCCCAGATGATTTCATTTCCCACATACTAGGTTACAAACTCTTTTACAACAAGAAGTACATTATGTTTCTTGGATCCCCAACATATGGCTGCATCCATAAGTGTAAAATTTTAAAAAAATCACTTATCCTTTATTAAAAAAAAAAAAAAAGCACTCCATGGTGACAGGCATATATCGGAATCACTGACATTTTCCCCACTCACGGTATGGAGCTGAATGCTCCTCCCAAGACCATAAATTTATGGGTTTTATATATTTCTCCAAAGTGCACCTTTCAGGTATCTTTCTAAAAAAGGTAAGAGAATTCCTTTACGATATTTACTTCCTAAGAGTAAAGATATAAAATGTCTCAATGCGTACAATATCCACCTGTGAAAAATGTAGTATTTTCTCGCTTGTGTTTTTCAGCCATCCCACAATGCATTTTTTTGGTTTTGTTTTGTTTTCTAATTAGGCATTCTAAGAATCTAACGTCCTCTTGTGTTTACCCTGCAACAACTGTAACCCAGCAGCCTGACATCACAGTAGTTCTCCCCAGAAATAATTACTCCATGGCCAAGGCAGCAATGTGAGTGTATCCTAAGACAAAACAGAGCAAGGAGGGGGACCCTGAAGGCAGTACTTCATATTCAGAGACAAACAGGGTTCACAATTAACACATCACCAATTTTAATAAACCTGATGAAAGGTAAGGAGATTTGATATGAAAGTCAAATATACTTGAGATTCCCCCCTACTCTAAGAGCCCCTCTTTAAATTAAGACTTTGCCAGGTGATTAAGAAGAACGCCAGCGCTTCAAAGGGAAGCAGAGCCTTGTTCTCTGCGGCTCCACAGGCGACCAGCTCTCTTTCCCTTCAGTCCAGATGGAGGCTTTGTTCTCCCGAAGTTGGTCAGGTGCTATGCCTGTCCAAAAAAGGGAAGCGAACGAAGCTTTAGGAGCCTGCACCTGTTTAAAAAGCAATGCCGCTCCCTCAGCTCCAAAGCCCCGAACATCAAATGCCTCCCTTTGCCAGGCAGCTTGGCTATTCCCCAGGCATTTTCAATCTAGTTGGGTAAAACAAAAATTGCATAATTTGTCATTATTTTCAAGGAATGAGATGTGCCTTCCACAATCCCTTTCGAGTTAAATACAACGATGCTGAGCTTCGTGTGAATGCCAATGCCTTTTCTCAGAAAGAATAGAAATAAAGAATGGGAAAAGAAACACCCAATTGATTGCTTGTAATTTGCTCTGGTATTTGTTATTGATGTATTCTTTGTATGCATTTTAAGGATAGGTAGCAGAAGAATTATCTTTTCCAGTTCTTCAATAAAGAGAAGCCAAATCCTCTGGAAAACGTTAGGACTGGAAGCCAGGACTTCTGAGTCAATGTCAAGATTCAAAACAAATAAATCAAATCAATTTAGGAAAGTTACAAGTCATAATCATTCCATTTCCTCATCTTTAAAATGCGGATTAAAATTATCTTCTCTAAATACATCCATTTAATTATGAAGCTAAAAAGAAAAAAAAACTGATAAAAATGCTTTAAAATGTTTAATATTCTTTATAAATTTAACGTAATTTGAATGAGAAATAAGGAGAGGGGCAAGATTCTTAGACAGGATCCTTTCACTTTTTCTAAGGGGAAAATCTTCAAATCCAAGCAGAACAGGGAGTGAGGAGCAAAAAAAAAAAAAAACCAACTCAGAACAATCGCCGGAAAGCAAGGGCATCCTAAATCTCATCTATTAAGAGCAGAGAAAAATACCTAAAAACCTCCACCATATTTTTTTTGTGTACAGTGCCTTTCTGCTGCCACTTGGTTACAACAATAGTGGAGAAAAGTAGGCCCATAAAGCAAGATTGATTGCTGGGAAGATGATCAATTGCTGCTGTGAAAGGGGAAAAAACTGATAAATGTTTTTTTTTCCCTCTCTTCACAACCTTTTGCTAAAGCTGTGCAAAATGTGTCATGCATAAAAAGTATGCAATTTTCATGTAATTAGAGGAACACAAGATGAAAATGAGTTCCATCAGAGCAATCAAGGATGGTAATGTGGTATGTATTTGTCAGTGCCTATTTGTCATGAAAGCAAAACCCAACAAGTTATATATTTTATTTCATTTTAACTCTGAAAAACATAAATGCCATTTTGCCATGGCCAAATCTATAAATTTCAATAATCCTTTTTTTTTTTTTTTTTTGGGCGAACTGCAGATTAGATCATTTTACTCTTTTAAAGACTAGAATACTATCTTATGAAAAACACTGAGATTACAGGACAGATTTATTCCATGGAGGGTCAGATTTACAACAGGAGGTGATAGGTTTACAGTTTGCTATACAAGAAACACACCATAATTTATTTTCTCTAAAAATATACTTGCATCTTACAGTAGCATGTGGTTCTGATCCCATCCCCATACCTCCAAAACCAATAATGTTAAATTTTTACATTCTTCTTGGGCAAAAGGAGATAAATATTTCTTCTTTACTCTTACTTTTCCCTCTCTCCCTCCTTCCACCTTTCTTTCCTACCTACTTTCCTTCCTTCCTTCTTTTCCTCTCATTCATTCATTTATTTATTCATTTATTATGTTATTTGAAGCCATTTACTGAGCATCAAAATGGTGCCAAGCATGCTAAATTCTGATAATATAAAAGTAAGAAAGACCCATATTCTCAAGCTGATTTCACTTAGTGGGGACAGAGTCAAGCAAGCAATTAAGTAGGATAATGTCATAATAGGGCTAGATTCAGGAGTGTATGGGGAGAGTTGTGTCTGCTGTAATTGGCAAAGCTAATGGGAAAATTGTACTCTAATAGCTCAGTCATGCTTTAGGAATTAGGCAGGCCAGGTGTGGGAAAAGGCAGTCCAGGCAGAGGAACAAGTAAGGGCAGAAGCTATGAGGACATTGAAAGCTTTTGTGAAAAGTACAGCTGGTTAATTATTTCTGTGGTGAACATCGTGAGGAGGCAAGTAATAAGGCCAACGAAGTGAACTAGAGAAGGAAAAATGGGGAAGATCCTGATAGGCCAGGTTGATCTGTGTCCTCAGTGCAACAGGAAGGCTTTTAATGTTCCAAGCAGAAAGACGGTGTAATCAAGTGTGCATGTAGAAGAGACACTCCAGCAGCAGCAGGGAAATGGATGTAAGTGGGTTATGACCAGTCTGGCATCTATCGCAGTAACCAGCTGAGAGCTGGTGACATTTGGAGCCAAGGTGAGCAATAGTTGGGTTCAAGATACTTCACAGGAGTGTTTACATTGTTTAGACATTGATTTTAAAAAGGGATGAGGCAGAGGGAGGACTTTAGGTATTTAACACAGGCAACAGGGTGGAGGGAGATACTTCTTAGGGAACACAGGAAAGTGAGCAAATCTTGCTTGGAAGAGAAATGATTTACAATTTGGACCTTTTAAATTTGAGGTGATTGTGGAATGTTAGAGATAGAGAATCATGGTGTACACAATCTGGATTGTCGGAATCCAGACATGTTTCCCTTCCTGAAATATTGTGAGTTTGTAAGGTTGTCAGATCAAAGGTTGCCCAGAAAACATTCATTAATGCATTCATTCAAAAATGTATATTGAGGGGCGCCTGGGTGGTTAAGCCTCTGCCTTCGGCTGGGGTCATGATCTCAGGGTCCTGGGATCGAGCCCCGCATCCGGCTCTCTGCTCCACAGGGAGCCTGCTTCCTCCTCTGTCTCTGCCTGCCTCTCTGCCTACTTGTGATCTCTGTCTGTCAAATAAATAAATAAATAATCTTAAAAAAAAAAAAAGTATATTGAGCACCTACAAAGTCTAGTTCAAGAAATAGGAGGGGCTCCTGGGTGGCTCAGTGGGTTAAGCCTCTGCCTTTGGCTCAGGTCATGATCTCAGGGTCCTGGGATCGAGCCCCGCATTAGGCTCTCTGCTCAGCAGCGAACCTGTTTCCCCTCTCTCTCTGCCTGCCTCTCTGCCTACTTGTGATTTCTCTCTCTGTCAAATAAATAAATAAAATCTTAAAAAAAAGAAAGAAAGAAAGAAAGAAAAAGAAATAGGAAAGCACACAATCTGTCTCTAAAATTTGACATTTTTAAACCAAACGTGATTTTATCTACCCTATAGGAATAATTACAAGGCTGAAGGGAGATGAAGCAGAATCACCAGCCCAGTTCCTGTCATATGGTTATATAATTAGCATTATTGAGAGTCAAGTCACTAAAATGTATGTGAAGTCAACAAATGTAAAAATATTATAAAATACCTCTAGAAAATTTGAGTCATCAAAGTTATTATTATTACTATTATTATTTGTATCTAGTGGCAACTAATGCTAAATTGGTAATTACTGCCTCTAAAAACACTTAGAAAATTATAATTTGATAGCTCAACATAGCAAATAGTCCTCATTGTACACCCACTACTGAGAAAATTTAAGCTATATTTATGATTATGTCAATGATAGTAGTAATGCTAATAATAATAGCCAATATTTGGATAGGGTTTTCCCATTCACTGAACACCATAACGTATATTTGCCTTTAATTTTCTTTTCCTATAATGTCCTTTCCTGGCTTTGAGATCAGGATGTTGTAAACTCAATTTGAAGTATTGCATCTTCCATTTTTTGAAAAGAGTTTGAGAAGAATTGATATTAATTCTTCTTTAAATGTTGGGTAGAACTCAATCATAAAGCCATCTGGTCGTGGACTTTCCTTTTATGGGAGATTTTTGATTACTGAGTCATTCTCTTTACTAGTAATCAGTCTGTTCAGAGTTTCTGTTTCTTCATGATTCAGTTTTTCTAGGAATTTAACCATTTCTTCTAGATTGTCCAATATGTTGGTACAAAATTGTTCATAATAGTTTCTTAGAATCATTTGTATTTCTGTGGTGCCAGCTTTAAGATTCCTCTTTTGTTTATAATTTTATTTGAATCCTTGCTCTTTTCTTGGTTTGTCTATTTTCTCTTTTTAAAAAAAGCTCTTGGTTTCATTGGTCTTTGCTACTGGTTTTTTTTTTTTTTTCCTGTTCTAATAGTATTTATTTCTGTTCTGATGTTTGTTATTGCCTTTCTATAACTAACTGTGGGCATAGTTTGTTCTTTTTCTAGTTCCTTGAGATGCAAAGCTAGGTTGCTTATTTGAGATCTTTCTTTTTTCTTGATGAAGGCATTTATTGCTATAAACTGCCTTTTAGAATTGCTTTTACTGTATCCCATGAGTTTTGGTGTGTTGTATTTCCAGTTTCAGTTATCTCAAGATATGTTTTATTCCCCTTTTGATTTCTTCTTAGACCCACTAATAGTTCAGGAGTATTCCATTTAATCACCACATACTTGTGAATTTTCCAGTTTTCATCTTGTAATTGATTGGTGCTTTTATACCATCATGATTAAAAATGATGTTTAATATGATTTTAATTTTCTTAAATTTATGAAGATGTTATTTTGTGGCCTGACATATGATCTAGTCTGGAAAATGTTCTATGTGCACTTGAGAAGAATATCTATTCTACTGCTGTTCAATGTTCTGTGTATGTCTGTTAGGTACATCTGGTCTGATATGTAGTTTAAATCCAATATTTCCTTATTGATTTTCTGTCTGAGTGATCTATCCATTGTTGAAAGTGGGGTATTGAAATTCCCTGCTCTTATTGTATTGCTATTTCTCCCTTCAGATATGTTAATGTTTGCTTTATATATTTAGGAACTCCTATGTTGGGTTCACAAATATTTACAAATATTATATCCCCTTGATTGATTGATGTGTCATTATATAATGAGCTTCTTTGTCTCTTTAACAGTTTTTGGCCAATGGTCTATTTTATCTAACATAAGTATATCTACTCATATGATTTCTTTAAAAGTAGGACAGTGATACAACTCTGGCCAATAAGATTGAAAATGATGTCTAGTGGACAGTTTCTGAGCAAGTTTTTCTTGCTCTTAAAAGGGGAGAATGTATAAGAAAAAGAAGACGGAAAAGGAAAACCTCTCACCCAGGTATAGGTTTTCAAATGGGCAGGCACCCCGATATGTTGCTGGTAAAGGAGATCTCATTTACCAGGACCTGCCATATGCTCATTACAAGAGCATTTCTAGCAGATATTTGTTCAGGGCTAACTGTCCGGGCCATCCCAATGACCATCCTTTCAATAATATCATACCCTCTGCTTTCTATAATACCTTCTGACAAGTACTTAGTGCTTGCTCATCATTTATTTGCTATGGAGGAAGGATTTGGAGAGTGGCTGTTTATAACTGTTTTCTCACTATCCAATAATCCAATGAGTATTTGACAATATAGAGAGAAATTAATCAAGATATATAGGGAGATAATGATCTATCAAATTGATATATTTCACAATTATCAATTTGGTATGTCAGATTATTATCTCTGTATTTCTAGCTTCCTGTTTTATTTCTTCTTTTCTATAATGTGTGTAACATTAATGTTCTATACTTCATGAATGCACTTCTCATCACTCTCAAAGTATTTTTTCTATTTGGCATTTGTTCATTCCTCTAAAAAAAATTCTCCCTCTCACTCTCTTTCTTTTAATTTAGTTCCATTTTCTTTTACTTCTGTAAAATGGGACAAATCGCCCCCAAATTTACAATGGAGCATTCTGAAACTAAGGATTTTGGTGTTACATCCTCTCTTCTTCAAGATTAATTTTAGTATTTTTGTCAAATTACTTATAGTTTTCATTAGCTACTTATATTAAACAAAATGCATGACACTTTTGATTATTTCATTTTGTTATTTGTCCTTATTTTGTACAGTCACTTAAAGTGTGCTTAGAGGACATTTTCTGATAACCTCATTCTCTAACATAGGTGTCAGTAAACTTTTTCTGTCAGGAGCCAAATAGAAAATTATTTAGGCCACACATCTTAACTACTCCACTCTGCAGCTCTAGCCCAGGAACAGCCACAGACAATACATAAAAGGATGAATGTGACTGTGCCTCACTACTACCTTATTTATCAAAGCAAGAGATGGGTTAGATTCCATGGACAATAGTTGCTAATGCCTGTAAGTCTAATCCATCAGCTTACTATATTCTAGGTGGGCAGAGCATCCCTTTAAGTTCCTCAGGTGTTTTAACTATAAGTAGCTCTGCAGTTCTAACAATTTTGGAAAGATGATTTTAAGGCTCCAAGTAAGCCCAACTGTGGTATCTACATTGTGTATACATTCCTAATATCAAACAGGTCATCTAAAAAGCAAACTCGATAATGTGAAGTTTTAAATATGTAGGCTTATTATAATCAAGGTTTTAATAAATAGGATAAATATCAAATAATATGTGCCATTGTGTCTCTTTTTCTTATCTTGTTAATCAGAACTTCTTCCCCTCTTGTTTATTTTTACCTACAGGTATATAGAAGGCACAACTTTATGGTCATAACTGGATCCCTGGCTTCTCACTACAAAATAAGAAAATACCACTAAAGTTTAGCTGAGCATATTTTTTATAAAACAAAGTGGTAAGAACTGAAGGATATGTTGCACCTGGCTGCATTTTCTTGTCAAAAATTATTTGACTATATTCATTTGGCTTGATTTCAGGACTCTTTACTCTGTCCCATTGATCTATGTCTCTGTTTTTTCATCACTACCACAGTGTCTTGATTACTATAGCATTATAATAAATCCTGGAGTCAGGTAGTATCTATCCTCTGATTTTGCTCTTTTTCAGTAATTGGTTGGTTATTATGAGTCTTTTGTTTCTCCATATAAACTTTTGAATTGGTTGTCAGTGTTCACAAAATAATTCTCCAAGATTTTGATTAGAATTGCATTTAATCTACTGGTCAAGTTGTGAAGATCTGACTTCTTGGCAATATTAAGTCTTTCTATCTAGCAACATGAAATATCCCTCCATTTATTTAAGAGTTGTTGTTTTGTTTTGTTTTGTTTTTAGTTTTCTTTAAATATAGCTTATACATATTTTGTTAGATTTATACCTTAGTATTTCATTTTGGGGGTGCTAATGTAAATAATATTGTATCTTTAATTTCACATTCCATTTGTTCATTGCTGATATATAGCAAAGTGATTAACTGTTGTGTATAAACTCTGTAGCCTACAGCCTTGTTATAATTGCTTATTAGTTCTAGGAGTTGCTGCTGCTGCTGTTCTTGTTGTTGATTCTTCAGATTTTCTGCATAGGTGGTCATGATTTCTGTGAACAAAAATAGTTTTATTTCTTCCATTTCAATCTACATACATGTCATTTCTTTTTCTTGTCTTATTACCTTAGCTAATACTTCCAGTATATAAAAGAGTGGTGAGAAGAGACATCCTTACCTTGTTCCTAATCTTAGTAGAGATGCTTTGAGTGTCTTACAATTTAGTCTAGTATTAGGTGTAGATTTTTAAAAAGATATTCTTTATCGAGTCACCTGGGTGGCTCAGTTGGTTAAGTGGCTGCCTTCAGCCCAGGTCATGATCCTTGGATCCTGGGATCAAGCCTCGCATCATGCTCCTTGTTCAGCAGGAGACTGCTTCTCCCTCTCCCTCTGCTTGCCACTCCCCCTGCTTATTCTCTCTCTGTCAAGTAAACAAATAAAATCTTTTAAAAAATATATTCTTTATCAAGTTGAGGAAGTTATTCTCTATTCTTAGTTTACTGAGACTAACTACATTCTTCTCTCTGACTTGTAGATACAGAGCTGTAGAAACAGTAACTAGATTATTCTTTTTTTTTTTAAAGATTTTTATTCATTTATTTGACAGACAGAGAGAGATCACAAGTAGGCAGAGAGGCAGGCAGAGAGAGAGGGGGAAGCAGGCTCCCCGCTGAGCAGAGAGCCCGATGTGGGGCTTGATCCCAGCACCCTGAGATCATGACCTGAGCCGAAGGCAGAGGCTTAAACCACTGAGCCACCCAGGCGCCCCATTCTTAAAGCTAAAGTAATTTGCATGGACTGGGAAACTCCCAGTGATTTGAGTCATGTGAAAATCACCCTTTATTTTAACTTCATAGCATGTTAACGAGGTACCCTGCTCTGATCCCTTTACCTTTCTTTAATTATCATAGGATAGGACCTTAATTACTGGCCCCTTGCTTATTCTGAAATGCAAGAGCCTCTTGCTCTTTAGAAGCCCAACTATTCACATAGTTAATGACACAGGCTCTTCTTATTTCTCTTAACTTTTCTTGAGTTACCTTTACTCTTTGCTCATGCCTGTTCATAACCTCTAGAGATGGAAAATTTCCTGGTGTGAGTATATACCCAAAGCTCCAGTTTATTGAAGCTCATCCCTTGCTTGGAATTCTCCTGCTGATGTGGTATGAGGGAAGTAGACTGCATCTAAACTGTTCACCTTTCCACTTCTACCATGTAAAGAAAGGCAATTGTCAATGCAACAACAGAAGTTCCAAATAATGAAAGTTACTTTTTTTTTACAAAAAGTAACCAGAAAAATGAAGAATAGACTCCATGGGCATGCGTAGTGTGATTTGTGTAGTCTGTGTGCATGACAATGTGTGTGTGTGTGTGTGTGTGTGTGTGTGTACAAATGAGTATTTGACTTGAATCTTCAGGATTAAAAGCTCAGTCTTAGATTTTATGGTAAATTATTGGTGAATAATTTATCTTGATAAGCCCTGGAAATATCTTATCAAATGGGAAAGAAGGAGGGTTCTAAAGAACCTAACACAGGGATGGAAACTAAGACAAAGAATGGTAGGTGAGGGAAAAAAAAAAAAAAAAAACAAAGTAGTTAAAATTTGGGCTTCTGCCAGCAAGTCTTGACTAGGATAATCCCATCTCTTTTGCTATAAATTAGAAGCAAATTCATGTTATTCTTCATTTATGCGTAGATGAAACTAGATGGTGTTATATTTGACTTGGAAAGGAGATCAAATGAAGTAGTATAAAGTATAATTTGGGATTTTGGGAGTTGTACCCAGATACAGACAAAAGTCATTAGAGGGCCTTGCTAACTCATTGTCAGTACCCTAAGCTCTGGTCTCTGGTCCATGCAAGGATTTTAGAGCCATGAAAAGCATGGTTTTAATAGAAATATTCCAGTCTTCAGTTAGCAGGGGGTTTTTGTCCAAGACCCAGATGTAAGGTGTCAGCAAAATAAACTTGTCCCCCTTCTCTTATCTTTACCCCCCTATTGATAAACAAACCTATACCACCGGGTTTGTTTATTCCAAAGTGAATAAGCATGTGCTCACCACCAACAAAACATTGCCGGTTTCACACTCCAGTGACTCTAAGGCCATCTGTCCAGGTATTATGTATTTTGATTCTTCCTATAAAATGATTATCAAGTATGATATCTTGCAATCTCCATCCACAAAGACTCCTGACTGAGGTAATACAAATAGGCTCAAAGTTCTGTGTAGGAGAATCTAAGGACCAGGAGTGACATAAAGCAATGACATATGACCACGTAGGAGGTTGACTGAAGTAGTGGCTAAAAATCTGAGTTCTCGCAGGACTATGCTCCAACATATGTAAACTAAGGTACTTCTTTTAGCTTTAATATTGATTAAAAGAGGGTTATTGAACACCCGTGTAAACAGAGTCCCTGATTGTTCAGTGTACTGTGCTAGGTGTTACAGTACACTTAGAGACAGGTAAAAGTCCTTACTTCAGAGGGTATTCAAGAAAATTGAAGGTGTCAGACAAGTACATGAGATGGGATATAAACCAAGTCCTCGCGAAAAGAGAAACTATGCAGAAAGGATGAGAGAGAGGGGATGAAGAAAATCTGACATTATTGAGGAGGGACTCAAAAGCCAGCTATCCTTCATAGAGTAGGTCCACAATTCTCAGGCTTTTGCCAAGACTTGATATGTAACTTTCATGTATGTTCCACAATGCTACAGGCTATGATTTAAGTAAAGCAGCTTTGGATTTTACCAGAAAACAATATGAACTCTATTCTTTTCTTTCCTATTCAAGAATTCATATGAGAATTGCAACTGAGTAAAAATTATAACATATTTGCAACAGAGATAAATTATTTAACATTTTGAGGATTTAAAAATTCTTAATATGACTTGTTGCTCAACTCGAAGTCAAAGAATCCACACCAATTGAAAAAGTTGAGAGTTTTAAATCTTTGAGTTTTTTTTAGATTAAAAATAAAAAAGGGTAAAACACCAAATAATCATGAAATAATATTACTAGCATTTTTTATTCAGAAAAAAGAGGGTAGAAGATATAATCAGTCATAAATATTCAGCAGTTGATTATCAAAAATGTGTACTAGGCTTCTGGATATAATCTGAAATGTAGTTTTAAGTATTCATATAAAAATGGATTTATAATGTAATGGAATAAGCAGTTTGCAATCTATCTGATGTGATTACATATTGATATTTATTCTCTCTCCTATCTTCTTTATCTTCTTGATGACATTGTCTCAGCTAGACATTAGGGAAATAAAGAACAAGTGAATTCTAGGTCAAGGCTGGTAACTCAAGACACAGTTGGTATCACAACTTGAATATATTGAGTCATATTGGGGCAGTTGGACATAGCTGAGATTCTCTCTACTGAATCCAGCTCACCTGCCCCAGTTTGGCCTCAGTGCCTGGGTAGTCATTTGGGGTAATGAAAATGGCATGCGTCTGTGAGACAGACAGACCTGAGCTAACCATATTTCATGCCTGGGTCATCTTGAAAAGTTAATTATCCTCTCTGAGCCTTATTTTTTGCTTGAAACAGTAATAGCAACTACCTTTTGGTGAGTATGAGACATTTTGTCTTACATTTGACTATTGGAGCTTTAGACCAGCTAATGCACTGCATCCTAACAACACTGTTTGAAAATTAAATGATACAATGTATAAACATCTATGTAATAAACACTACAATTTTTCTTACCTTAATTTTGCACTCATATGATATTAACCCATCAATTTGTTATGTTCTACTTAGAGAGCTATGGGAGTTTATATAGGAGTTTTATGTCCAGGACTGGAAATAGTAACTTCACCTTATGATCAATGTATCTGTGGGGCAATAGCAAATATTTAGATTCACTTCGCCTTTACTTTGCTTAATGCACTTAAAACTCTCTTCACCCATACCTTCTATGATAAACAGGCCTACAGCACCATTCGTAGATAAATAAATACGTAAATAAATAAATAAATAGATTCCCAGAGCCAGCTTGGAAGAACGTTTGATAATCTGAACCATTACGGAGGTGAAATTTCATTACACAGATGGTGACATCCCGATGTCTATCATCAAAACACAGCAGGTAGAAACTATCAGCCAGGCCCATTCCCTTCTATAAAATTACACTTATATTAATGTCACTCCAGATTTCATTATGCGGAAAATGATATTGCGCAGGTCTCCAGCCCTAGGAGGACAGCGGGTGGTGGGGGTGTAGGGGTGGCGAGGGAAGAATAAGGGGTAGTGATGGGAGGGTGGCAAAAGAGACTGTGGAGAGCCCATAGAAACAAATTCAGATGAGGGATGCCCAGGACTGGCAGACAGACAAAAAAGTGTATCAATGTATATATAAATGTATATTTTAAAAAATTCTTGTTGATTCTGCTGCCAGTTCATGCTGCCTCTTGATTGACTCGCAGCCAGACGTCCTCTCCAAGCCCCTGATGGAATGTTTAAAAGGCCCTCCTGTGGGAAGCAAGGAGATTTGCAGTTAATTTTTATTAATGAAGGATGACAGGCATCTCTGTTAAGCCAACAAGATGTTACATCAGTCCAAGATAAATGTCCTGTGTTGGGAGCAGGCATTCGCACCCCCATTTCATGTCTCTCTCTCTGCCTCTCTGTCTCTATCTCTCTCTCTCACACACACATACAAGCATACACATGGGCACTAGGGAATTAAGAAACAAAGGAAAACATCTACTTATTTATAGATGCATACTCTGCTCTCAAAAGAGGGAGGGATGAGGATTACAAGAGAGCCTCCTGGGTGGAGTGGAGATGAGTGTCAGCAAACCCTACTCATTTCTACTGCTGTTTCCCATTACTCCCCTCTATTCCCACACATTCTCCTTTCTGTTCACTTCCCCTGGAGAAATCACTGCCAGTTCTGAGAGGAACTAGGGTATCGCATTGCTTTTCTAACTGGTACCACCACCTCCACTTGGGTCTTTCTATTTTCCCTTCCACACTGTGGCAAGTCTAGTCTCTGTATAATATAAATCTATTGTGTTTGTGTCTGATGAAAAGACTTCAGGGCCTCTTCTGACTTATCAGATAAGTAAAAACCCCCTATAACTCCTGGGACACCTTACAGTATAGGCCCTGCCCACATCTCCAGATGTAGTTTTTTTTCACTGTCTATTTGGTTCACCCTCCCTCATTTTGTTGTTGTTGTTGTTGGAGGTGGTGATGGTGGTTTCTTTTTCCTCCTCACATGGATTTCTCACCTTTCTAAGCTTAGTTACGGACAGGATAACATGAAGATTTCCTCCCTAAGTTGTACCTTTCCCTCTGCAAATGATCCCTGACCATTCACTAGCTTTGGGGATGTATAGGACTTGTGTCTCCTTAGAATAATACTTTTAGCAGTTTGGTTTCATGTCCTATTTTAATCCCATTATGTTGCTTTTTGGTGTATGCCCCCTTTACCCCCTAAACCCACAACAGAAGTATTATATCCTGCACTCTGTGACTTGTTTATACTGTCCCTTCCCAAGAAATAGTCATCCCACATATCTTGGTTTGAATCCTACTCAACCTTAAAGAATAGGTCATCTTTTATCTTCTCTATGAAAATTTCTCCTCAAGTACTTTGACCTCTACTCATTTCTAATTGTGTAATATTTATTTAGAGTATACTTTTGCATATAACTTTTGTTGCTTTCTAAGAGATGTATATTAGTCTGGTCTCATCAAATGGAGTATAATCTCCTCTGCTTATGGCATCTTCTTAAAAATTTCTCACAATACTAATCTTAGAGTGTCAGTAGTGCCTGAGACTAGGCAGTAAATATATAATGAAGAATGGCTGAAATAAGGAATGAATTAACTAATAGGGCTGCTCATGAAGGAATTGTTGGATGAGTGTTATTTTTTATTTTTGATGGACATATATATACTATATTTAAAATATACACATCTATTTATATTATATATTTATTACATATATATTCCTAGTTTCCCACTCATAATGTTTTGTCATTTCAGGAACCATAAAACTCTCAGTAACCCCTTTCCTGAGGTCATTTCATGTCTCAAAATAAAACAATTATAATGTCATTCTCTTACCCCGTGGACTCCTCAGGCATTCTTGCTGGGGTTCCTTAATCACTTTTTCACACTTCTTTGAGAGGATATTGTATAAATAAATGACCAAAAGTGGGACTTCACTTTTGTAACATGGGCTGCAAAACTTTAATAAATATTCTCAGTATTGAAATGATGCAATCTTCACTGGGGTTTTTCAAACTTTTGGGTACCCATAAACCAATAACTGGAGCTTGTTGACCGTCCAACAGAAAACTCACAAAGATTTCAGGGAGGTATGCTTGAGGGACTCTCTGGAATCACAATATTTTAATTCACAATGTAATTCTCTGCAGGTGTAATACAGAGCACATTTTAACCCCACTGAGCCATCCACGCACCCCAGAGCACATTTTGAGAAATATTAATTAGAGATCCATTAAAAAGAAATGTATGAGTATGTATGTGAAGTTATTAGTAGGCAAAACTAAACACCACCAAGCTGACAATCTAATTTCTTCTACTGTTCTTTGTAACTTATTTTCCTACCTTCACTCAACAAGAAATTCGAGTTTCAAAGCATGTGTCATTCCATTCATATCCGCACTCTCCACCAAAAACCACAGTTATAAAATTACCCACCACTCTAATCAGACTTTTATTTACTAAGTCAAATAACATTCAGGCCTTGTTTTCATTAGGTAGTTTGAACATTAATATTACAATTAGAATGGCTACAGAATGGGTAAAATTGGTATGTTCAAATTGTCCTCTTTAATCCAAATTAATATTCAATTGGCACAGCACACACTAGTCCTTTTTTCATCTGTAATTCCCCTAACTTCTTCCATTAACCAGTTTCTGATATGACTAGTAAACATGTACATGTATACACATGCACACATACACAGACATGTGTGCATGCATACCCCTGAATTTCAAAGACAAATATATTGTACTCTGCCCTAGTTTTAAGTCTTATCAAACCCCTTGTTCTTGACTAAATTCATAAATAGCTTTAAACTTTCCTTAAGGTCAGTATGATATAGTTATCTGTGAGTAGAATATTAAGTTGACACAATGTATGCTTTACATAAAATAAAACAAAACAAATTGACTTGGACTTATAGTCAATTAACTCAATTAATTTGAATACTACTTCTCTATCACAGAAAATCCAGTTTAACTTATTTGAGGTAAAATGTAGGCACAATAAATTTCATGCATGTTAAGTGTACATTTTGGAGACTTTTGAAAACTATACATGTATATTTAACTACCAGCACAATTAATTTATTGAACATTTCCATCAACTCTAAAATATTTCTGTCCACCTTTAAATTCACTCACCCCTCCTCCTGGAACACTCTGCACCAGGCAAATACAGACCTAACTGCACTCAATTTTCATTTTCTAGAAATTTGTATAAATATATATATATATATATATAGAGAGAGAGAGAGAGAGAGAGAGAGAGGCATAAACACATACACATTTTCATACCTGGCTTCTTTAACTCAGCATGGTATTTTATTTTATTTTTTATTTTATTTTTTTTTTTTAACTCAGCATGGTATTTTAAAGATACAACTATGTTGTTTTATGTATCAGTGGTTTGTTGTGTTATTACTATACTCCATTATATGAAGGCACAATGTCTTGTTTATATATTTACCTGTTGATGGAACTTTAGGATGGAAGTTTACTGTAAATAAAACTACTATGAAAACCTAAGAACAATTCTTTGCTTGGAGACGTTTTTGTTTCTCTTAAGTAGATACCTAACAGTGAAATTACTGGGTTATATGCTAAGTGTATATTTAAATTTATGGGAAATTGTCAGTTTTTTTTTACTGGTTGCACCATTTGAATTCCTACCAACAGGGCCACCTGAGTGATGCAGTCAGTTAAGCATCTGACTCTTGGTTTCAGCTCAGGTTGTGAGCTCAGAGTCATGAGACTGAGCCCTGTGTAGGGCTCTGCACTCAACATGGAGTATGGTTGAGTTTCTCTCTCCCTCTGCCCAATGCCTTGCACACATATTCTCTCTCAATCTCTAAATAAATAAATCTAAAAAAAAAAAAATTCCCACCAACAAATATAAAAGTTCATTTGCTCCATAACCTAACCATCATATAGACAATCGTTTTAATTTTAGCAATTCTAATAGTTGTGCAGTTGTATCTCATTCTGGTTTTAATTTGTATTTCTCTGATGACTAATAATGATATTTCGATGCTTGTTGGCTATTCATACATCTCTTCTGAAGTATTTATTCACATATTTTGCACAATATTTTATGGGTTTGTTTTTTTGGGGGGGAGTTGGAAAAGTTAACTGACAGTTTTATAGCTATTTCTTTCATTTTAGTAACTGAGTTTTTTAAAAGAACAGAAGTCTTTAATTTGTGTGGAGTCTGCTTTATTCACTGTTTCTTTTATAGCTCATGGTTTTTGCATCCTTAGAAATCTTTGCATATCCAAAGATTATAATAATTTTCTCTTATGCTTTATTTTAGAAATTTTATAGTTTTAACTTTTACATTTAGATCTTGCAACCATTTTAAGTTAAATTTTTAATGTCATGTAAGGCAGGGTCTAGGTTTAGTTTCTTCCTCATGGAAATGTTCCAATACCATTTTTTGAATAAAGCTCTCATTTACCTATTGAGTTACTCTTTCAAATGTGTCAAAAACCATTTGATCATATATGGCTTGGCCTACCTCTGAACTCTCAATTCAATTATTTGTATAATCCTATATTTGCTAATTTGAGTTGAAGAGTTTACAGTTATTTTGACTTCAGGAGTCTAAGGGAATAAAAACTTCCAGAAATCACAAAGCAGTTGTAAGTAATTATCAGCCCAATGATTAGTACAAGAAGACCCTTCTGAAGACAGAGACCAGTCAACAGCATTGACTCAGGGCCCTAGAGAACTTGAACCACAGATAAATGTATTTAGTCTCTTCAGAGGAGGTAGAACTGTCTCTTGGGTCAAAATTGGAGAGGTCTGTGTTTGAATATTATTGATCACTCAGAATCTTCCTTTTCTGAATATCCATAAAGCAACATTCTTAAATATGGGCTCATCCCACCCAACAGGATCCAAGTCAGAGTATGGAGACATGCAAGAATGGCAAGATCGAGTGTATCTGGGTTAATGAGATTTCAATATTACCTAATTATCTCAGTCAATATAAATGGGATCAGCTACACTTATGTGTAAGGTCCAATACAAAATTAAAATGCAGAATTACTTGTTCAAGTATCATCATGAACCTCAAGACTGCAAAAGTAGAACATTAAACAGGGTATAGGCCCTTCTAAATGTGAGATCCTGTGTGACTGCAGAGGTTGGATCCATGTAGCTGACCCTAAACTGATAGGATGACCTAAATTATCCCCATGATACAAATGACAAAATTGCAGAATAGAAGCGTTAACTGGCTTCCATAAGTTTGTGAAGCTGAAGTCATGAAGCTAGAGAGGAAAGGCTTTCTAATTCCAAAGCCTGTCTATACTAAAACTTCCAAACACCATTCCACATGGTAAAATAAGTTGAGGAAAGTAGAGAGGACATAGGGAGAAAAAGAAGGTGGGAAAATAGCTCTGAACCTCTTTGGTACAGTTGAACATTTTGAGAACCTGCCTTGCATTTGACAGCCATTTGTGAAGGACCTTGGGTGACTTACTAAGGAATATGAAGCATTCTACTCTAGATCAACATTCTTGATGTATGCATCACCTGTATCAGAATTATTTAGGGTACATGTTAAAAATCAGATTTCTGAGGGCTCAAATACATATACAGGATCAGAACCCCAGGGATCTGTCCTCAGAACATATATATTTAACACACCTCCTGAGAGATAATAGGTAGTTGTCAAATCTGGACTCAAAATCAGCCCCAGTGTCTACAATCAGAGCTCTACATCACAGATTCAACCTCATTCTAGTTCATGTGAGGAACCCAGAGTGCAGAAAACAGTAAGGACCATGACACTTTTAGGCACGGTTCATATTTCAAATACTGAAAATAAAAGAAGATGTTGAGGAGAAAGCAAACCCGTGGGAAAATAAAGGAAAGAAATAAACCAATACAAGAGAATTCAAAATTTCCTGAGATGGTATCTGGTCAAAGATCACAATAGGATAACCAGGCTTTAGTATAAGACTCAGATACAAGTGAAAGGAACAAAATTCTACTAAAACTGATGTCAGCAGGGGCAAAATTCGACCCACTGAAGACTGCAGAATTTCCTCTACAACAAGGCTTCAAGCACTAAATAATTCTTTCATCATTTTCTTCAAGACATTCATTTTACATTCAATATTCTCATAACGGAAAATAAAAGTAGAGAAGGAAAAACAAAATCAAGTAAGAAAATAAAATCACAATAGAATCTTTTGCTTCGTTGCTACAGAACATTTTGCTTTATCACTGTGCCTGCCTTTGGAGGTTCCCCCACTCACTGGAGAGAACACAGGGGAACATGTTTTTCTGCCCAATGTGGAATCAAACACTCAGCTTCTCCTCTGAGAGGCTTTGTTGGCAGTCACACATGGATCCGCTCCAGGACCGGCAGATTTCAGGCCCCTGGAGAGATGTGAGATTGCAAAGGGCAGGGAAGATTGGCAAAAATATTGACTTTGAGATTTCATCACTTCACATTTCCAAAGAGTAGAAATGCACTGACAACTGCACCTTTCTAATCAGATGCTACCAGAGGTCCCCAGCATAGCGCACACACTAGAGACTGCAATACCAACAAAGCCCCAAACGCAATGATTTGTATTAGAGCAAAGTCATCAGCAGCATTTCTGCTTCTCTCTCTGCTTGATTTCTCTGTTCATCTGTTTGGGTAGGATTTTACAGCTTCCTATTATGGGCCATCTCAACTTCTGGCTGTTTTCAGATGCTCTTTTGACCTCAGTCATCCTTCTAGGGTGTATATAGCTTCCCTGACTCTTACGATCCGAATGGTAACAAGCAGCACCCCAACTTCTTTTCCCACCACTTGTTTTGCTATTAGAGAATTCACCTGAGCAGAAATAGTGACTATTACTCAGTGCTTGGGAGGATGTATTTATCTGGGACAACCATCAGCTTATGTGAGGTTGTATATTCCAAGGGAAGAGGGCTGTGAATCATGAGGAAAAGGGTATTTGAAGGAACAGTTGGAGGAAACCAAAATCAATTTTCCACTACTTCATATTGTTTTAAAAGAATATAAAATTTTGAGAGAGTTTGATTCATAAAATACTATAGCTGATAAATTGAAGAATAAACATCTTATTTTACTAAAAAGTTATTTTTCCAATAAGATATGAAAGAACAATGTAATTTTTATCTAATCATTTTCTTTAAGATTTTATTTTTTAAGTAATTACTACACCCACTCTGGGCCTTGAACTCACAACCCTGAGATCAAAAGCTCCATACTCCACTGACTGACCAGCCAGGCACCCCTAATCCTTTTTTAAATAAGCGCTCTTTCCTGTTTTTGGTTAGGTATTATAAAAGCTTCCTTTTTTAAATGTAGCTTATGCCACCAATAATTTCTGTAACTACCCTTCTATGATGTGTGCCTATGATCCTATACACCCCTCAAAATCCAGACCTATTGTCATCTCCCCTCTGAAGCTATCCCTAGTCCCCATACATTGAGTTACTCAGCCCCTTCCTTGCACATCCCACTGTTGGGCACTTACTACACCTTATTACAAAATGTGTCTGAACATCTGCCTTTCATAGAGGAAGCTTAAAATTGTGTTTATTTTATATTTTGACCTCCTGTAAAGACTGTAGGCTTTGTCTTGGCACATATTAAGTGTTTAATGTTTTGTTGCTATTTTTTCACTAGAAATATGACTCTTGGTTAGAATTGAAATGGCATGCCTTGGCTTTGACAGTTTGCTTTGCTGACATCTTTCCAAACAGCATCCCAAACTACTTATTCCTCATTTAAGCATTACTTCTAACTGCATTTTCTCCTTCCACACCAAAATCATTCTTTCTTGGGATCTGTTTTCCTGCCTGATCCTTACTAATAAATGAGAATAGAAATTTTACTTAATTCTTGGTATTGTTATAAAACCAAAAGGAGATAATGCTTTTGTTTAATACATGTCTGGCACATGCTAAGTCCTCAGTATGCTTTCCTAATATGTATGGAATAAACATTCAACCATGATATTAATTATAAGCATTATTTGGGATATTCATCCCAACCCTTAAATCTTCTCTGGCCCTGAAACCACCCATCACCTTAGAGCTATTTCCAACTTCCAGCTAATTAGGAAAGTAGGATTAGGGACCTGTCTTTTGATGAACTCCTTTAAATCTGTTTCTTGGGAAATGGTGAAACTTGGAAATGGTGGAAGTGGGTGGCCCAGGTTGTCACTTCTTGAGTCAAACCACAGCAATTACAGTGACTTGAACCTATTGGTTTATAGTGCTCTTGTCACACCTGCCTTTACCATGATTAGTAATCCAAGGCTACTTCGCACGCACACACACACACACACTACAATAATGAGGAAAGGGAGACAAAATCAGACACAAAAGAATGTTAACAGTCCATTTATGTACAATATATTTTCTTTTATAAAACTCTCTAAATTCATTCTTACCTAAATTTCACAAAAGCAAAAGAAAACAAACAAACAGACTGGTCAAATTACTAAAAAAATACTTTATGAGTGACATTTGTTAGGAAAAGTTATCTCCATCATAGGAGAAGAGGAAATGGGAGGCAAGGATCTATTTCATTTCTAAGGCCCTGACACCTGCCATCAGAGATGGCACTGGGTGCAGCACTCCTTGGCTCATCTGCTTCACCTTGCCATGAATCCCAAGAAAACACTAGCTCTGGAGCAAGCCCCAGAAGAATGTGTCAAAGTACATGTGGGGCTTAATGGTTTGGGTTGGGGATATTATGGAGTTGAACTTGTTAAACCTCTGGTAACCAGCCCCTTAGGGCGTTCACTAAACTGTGCTAAGTCACTCTGCGTGTTCTCTTGATCATCCCTTCCTCTACAGTTTCCCCAAATTCATCTCAGACCCACATGGTTAATGTCTATTTCCATCTTCCAGTTATTAAAATTTGTTCTTCAAGCCTGATCTGGAAAGAATTTGGAAATGCCAATCCCACAAAAATGATACTCTCAGGTCAACCTGCATTTGAGCAAGGAATAGTGATGGTGAGATCTCAGAGGTAGCAACTGGCTATAAAGGAGCATTTTCAAACAAGGAAGCTATCTAGGATCCATCAGTTCATACCTCATCAGCTGATCTTCCTGGTGTGTGTAGTTGCTGGGACAAAAGTACATGGTCTTCCTAGTGTGTGCAGTTCCTGGGGCAAGAGTACAGCTGGAGAAACATGTAACATATGTTTAAATATTTACATTTTTATAAGTCAACCAACAAACCATTATATTTGATCTTCCTACTTTAAAATACATACTTTCATAACAACCTGGACGGGCACATTTGAATTTGGAATTCTTTAGCTCTTCAGTGTACTGGACCAGAAGCATGGTAGTGTGGAAAAAGCTGACTATTCCTTTCTCTTCCTATCACTGGCTATGTCCAGCAATGCAGGTATACACACGTGTGATCACTTGAGACTGCATATCTAGATCTATCTACACCTGTTGTAAAGAGTTTCCTTTTGGCTAACCCTTGACCCTAAGAATGAGTATACTGGCCACTTGTTCAGAGGTGAGACTTAGGAAGAGGCCTGCACAGCCCTTATAAAGGAGCGTGGGGCTGGTTTGGCAGAGAATGCCAAAGTCCCAGATACATAGAGCATGGTCTAGAAGAGGAATAAGGGCTCTACGTAAGCACATTTATACAGCTTCATGGGCACCTCCCACTGTGCAGAGGCACAGGAGAGAGGAGGGTCCAAAAGATCCTCTCTAAAGCCAGGTCCAGGCTTATGGTTCCTCCTGCCTGAGGCTAATGTGTCACTGTTCATCCACACTTGCTGATCAGCCGGTATCAAGAGCAAGTTTCATGCGTGGTTCAGGATTAAGAAGATATGGTAGTTATTTTGAGAGTCTAAAGATTAAGTTATACCAAACTTGAATGAAATATTGATGTGATGAGATGTCCTTTTCATCTACCAGCTTTAAATCTCATCCATGTTTTAGAGAGTGAGACCCAAAAGGTTGGGGAAGAATTCAAGAGTCTCTCAAAGACTCTATTGGGGGAATTTAGAAGCAACATTGACTGCTGGAGAGGGAGAAAAATATGTTCATGGTCTTCAGGGAAGGTGGCACTTCTGCAACAGATGGGCCGACTGAATTTTTTTTTAATGATGATTTTATGCCTTTGGCAGAAGTTTTCTATATAATTTAGGAAAGAGGGAAAACAACATAAAGACAGTTGATGCTGTTCTATAAGACTGGGGAAAGGATATCAAAAATTAGAGTTGTCAGTGGTACTAGGCTGAAAACATAACATATTTGTGAGCATTTATGAAAAGACTTGCCTTGGAAATTGGCGGAATGAAGCCAGTTTTCAATTACACATTGTATTGGGTCAACTGTAGTATCTGAAGTTCACTGAAAAGAAAGGGTCAGTAAATTAAGGGAAACCAATGTCTTTTATTAGCTCTCTCACTTCTCTGCCTTATTTTACTACTTTAACTTCCTGTTGATTGTTTTCCCTGCAACCTAAATCTACACTCTTCTACCCATCCTCTCAAAGACCTTTCTAAATTTGAGTTTGAATGTGTAATCTTTAAGCACCTCTTGCTGCTCCTTGCATTTGAATTTCATACTCCTTAAAGCAACTTGGAAAATGACCCCCAGTCTCTGGCCTTAATCAATTTTTTTCTAGCATTATTTCCTATTTCCCCTAAATAATCCCTGGAAAGTTTCCCTCTAACATGAGATGCTCTTTTACATCTCGTGCCTCTGCATATTCTATTCCTTCTACCTGGACCACCTCTTTCTGCCACACTTGCTCTTGGTGAACTTCTATTTGTCTATTAATACTTATTTTTAAAAATCACCTTTGCTTGAATATTTTACAACTCTCCAAGGGAGAGTTCGTTACTTCTTTCTCTGAGTTTGCCCACACTTTGGGCACATCCCCAGTAGGCAGTGTCCTTGTTATATAGGTCTGCTGGCTCACCTTCAGCTTTTTTCTTTTCTTTTCTTTTCTTCTCTTTTTTTAAGATTTTGTTTATTTATTTGACAGAGAGAGAGTGAGAGAGGAAACACAAGCAGGGGAAGAGGGGGGAGGGAGAAGCAGACTCTCCACTGAGCAGGGAACCTGATGAGAGTCTCATCCCAGGATCCTGAGATCAGGACCTGAGCTGAAGGCAGACACTTAAAGACTGAGCCACCCAGGTGCCCCCTCAACATTTCTTCTAAGCCAGCTACTTTCCTTTAAATTTCAAAGGTCTGCTAAAGTTATATATCTAAGGACAAGAAAATAACATCTAGCAGAAGAAAACCTCATCTGTTTCTTGTCACTTTTTTTTTTTTTTTTAAAGTACAGATTTTTTTCCTCCTTCAGAAACTTCTCAACAGAGATACCTATTAGGTCATATGCACAACCCTAAACCAATCACTGGCAACTGTAATGAAATTACCATGCTTAAAGAACTTGGGATAGTGTTATCTTCCCTGAGGAGCAGGTATTTGCACAAAAGCAGAATTTTTCTGAGAAAGCAGGAAAGGAAAATAAGCATTGGGATTGGCAGCCAAAAGTATGTGTTCCAGAAGTGAAGTGGCTTGATCCATATGCAATTCACTAGTTTTGTAGCCTGTCATAAACAGGTATTGTCATTATAAAACAAAAAATTTAAAACAAAGCACAGCAAAACAAAAATTACTAGAGGATTCCTTAGTGAGAAGATGAGCACTTCTTCCCAGAAGAACTTGTCTTCCAAGTTGTGATCTGAGCTCTGAAACATCATCTAATACTTGCTGTTGTTTTTTCCTCCTGTAACAACAGGAAATTCCTGAGGCCATGGCTTGGACCTGACCACTTGAATCTTGTGATTACTCTTATAGAATAACTCAAAATCTTTGTTTTCTGGTTTTATATTAGTGATAAAAGCCCAGAGGAGGATAATTCAACTCAAGAAAAAGACAAATATTTCAGTAAGTTGGAAATTGAAACTTCATGTTAGTCATCTCAAAACTCTTTAATTTCATAGAAACAGGTTTTTAAAAAGGGCTATAGTGCTATGCAGAAATGGATTTTGGTGCCAAATTAATTTCAACTTACTGAAACCCCTATGGAGGTTCTTATATAACCATGATCAATCAGGAAAATTAATAGCAGTCTACTGCTACATTCAAAGGCAAGACCCTTGGATTCCTGATGACCAAGTGTTTCACACCATTGGACAAAAACTTCTGGCCAACTGGAGTTCTGGACTGAGACAAAAGACTATAATATGCCCTGGCAAAAATAATACCAGCTAAGGTGTTTTGGTACTCATTATAAATGACAAATATTTCTTTCATTGTATCTAATTATTACTATTATTGTTCACATGTGTTTGCATGGGTTCTAATTATTCTCTTTTTTACTATACAAAAGATGTATTGGTAGCTAGATTTACTATGTAGTTCATAGCTTAAAGATGATCTGGTAACATCTGGGCGGGATTATGACGGAATTAGAGGAGAAATATACAACATATGGAGACTGTGGATTCCAACACAAACAGCATTTAAAGGAGCCTGTGATATTCCCTGTGGATAAAGTAAACCAAGATGTCTTTGAATTGCTTCCCTGCTGGAAGGCGATGATTGCGTTTATGTTTGTTCTCATGGATCATGTTAGACAGGAGCATCCTTGAGTCTGTGTATGTACCAAGATGGCAGCCAATGGCATGAAGGGTGGAATGTCTCTACATTACCACTCTAGAGAATCAGTTAGCTTGACGCATGAGAGACCAGAACAGCAAATGCAAGATGGAGCTATCTGAGGCAAATTAGCACCTGTGGCCAGGTATCTCTTTCTTTATGAACTTGCCCTATCCACAGACTAGTGCTTGGGAAATAGGCCCTGAAGTTTTCTCTAGGCAGAAATGCTATTGACTGAATCAGGATCAGATCCCGCTGTGAGTCAAAGGGAATTAGGCAGATACTGCATGATGAACAATAGAGTATTCAGTCATAAATGACTCTGTCAAATAAGGTTAATAGTTTCCAAATAGGCCAGCCAGACTAACTTCTTCTGTAATTTGGACTGAAGTATGGAGAATTTTGAAAAGTGAGGAAATGGACACAAATAAAACAGAAATGAATACACAAAGAGAAAAGTAAAGTTCCAATGCTCAACTTGCCTCAGGGATGGGAATTGTGTTGGAGCTAAGATCAAGAATGGATTGGTAATCAGAGACTTCATTTATTTACCTTCTCTAGTAAATAAAAACAAAGAGATATACAAGACAGTGAATTTACATTTTGAGGAGGCTAAATTAAAAAAAAAAAAGAAAGCTCTGCAAATAATGCCTTTAATAAAAATGGTCACATTAGAACAGCTATATTAAATTGTGTATATCAAAATGCCCTGGATGATACTTGATTCCATAGTTTATCAAGAGACTGCTTGGGATAAGTAACGGAATCTAGGACAAAATACAAAAATTCGTGAGATACTGACCCTTCATTTAAAGGACATATATAGGGGCGCCTGGGTGGCTCAGTGGGTTAAGCCGCTGCCTTCGGCTCAGGTCATGATCTCAGGGTCCTGGGATCGAGTCCCGCATCGGGCTCTCTGCTTAGCAGGGAGCCTGCTTCCCTCTCTCTCTCTCTCTCTCTGCCTGCCTCTCCATCTACTTGTGATTTCTCTCTGTCAAATAAATAAAATAAAATCTTTAAAAAAAATAAAAAATAAAGGACATATATACTTATGTATATCTGTTTGTGTGTATGCTTATGTACATGATTATATTTTTCTCATTTAGTGAGTAGCTTTGGAGAGAAAACTATTTGTTCTCATAACGTGCTGCCAGTTTTAGGGGATATACAAAGAGAGATTATGTCCTCTGACCTCTTAAGGCTGTCTGGATCACACATACCACAAAGAAAGAAAATCAAGGCAAAACTAGACCAGTGCATGGATATGAAAGTCATCAAATTATATAATCAGAGATGCTTAGATTTAGAAGGAAATGTAGAGGTCATATCAGTAGATATACATGGAATGAATAATTGGTCTAATGCGTGAAAGATCAAATGAATCTAATAAAAGCCCTACTGAATTACCTCCTATATTGCCTTGAATTGTCATTTACTTTTCATGTATAATAATTAACACATCTGTACCACTTGCTCAGTGTTTGCATCATGCCTTGTGTATGGGACATATTTAAGAAGTCCTTGGTGCATCTTTATTTAATTTATACTGTCAGAAGATATCTGTGCTAAATGGGGAGGAACAGATATTCATCTTGTTTTCATCAATCAATCAAAAAAGACTTGTTGAATATTTGGTGAACAATAAACATGCAAGATAGTATAGGATAAAATGCATTTCACGAATAGACGCCAAGGGAATTCAGAAAAACAAATCTGTAAATTCAGAAAAATTATCTATAGTATAAATATCTTTTAGAGAATGGTTGATTCTCTATGGAGAGAGATTTCTTATGGATAGCTATTTTTGTTATCAATAAGTTTCTTCTCCTATAGACACAAAAAAAAAGTATTTCCACAAAACAAAGTATTTCTTTCTAATTTCACTGACTTCAATATCTTTTAATATTCCCCTTCCTAAAACACCATATCTAACTTGGATACAGATGAAAATTATTTGTTCATCATATTCCTTCCTATGGATTCCATGTCACTTTTCTCTCTCTCTCTCTCTCTCCTTTTTTTTTTCCCCCTGTCCCTCTGACTCTTTCTCCTTTAGCTCCCTCCAGAGGGATGGCTTAAAATTCTTTTACCTGTGTTACTCTACCCAAACTCCCTGAGGTCAAGAACTGTTCTTTGTTTTTTGTTTTTTCACTCTTGGGTCCTCTAGCTCATTTAGGAGCTTGATGTGTATATTTTAGTAAAATATAGGGAAGGACTATGTTTTTAGCCTTCATCTCCTTCGTGAGCTCCAGATTTGATGTGTGGACCAATGTTTAGCATGGACATCATCAGGCTTCTCTATCAAGATTCCCCAAACCCAAAATTCATCTTTCATTCAAAACAAATCCATACAATTTCCATCACTGTATGTACCCTGATAGTGGAGTCTCTGGATTGTTGATACTTCTGACCAGAGACCCAGAACATCAGACTAGAATCATCTGAAGAGGACTCCTAGTGACCTATCATAACACCACAGAGTTTTGAAAAAGGAGACCTAACAATGGGTATCCTCTTTAGAGTCAGTATATTTTTATGATCTTATGTTCTCTCCACTTCATAAGTGACTTCTGAAAATTGTTCTTACAAAATACTCCATAAACTTTTTGAAGTCAAAATCTATTGCAACTTAATGTAGTTTTTACTGACCTGGAATTGAAAATCATTTAAAAATCATTTGAAGAATTCAACATTTCAAGCAAGTAATCATATACTATTTTTCTGATATGGCACAGAACATCAGAAAATATTTCTGAACAAAAGTTTGAATTCTTTGGCCCCAAGAAAAGAAAACACCCCAGAAACAAGTAAGATGTGTCACAATAATCCATGATTTACAATCCCTTTCCTGGATCGCCTGTTGCCCTTAGCAATCCCTAAAGCAGAAACAAACAAAATAAAATCCTTTCAGCATATCTTCATGAAACTGTCTGGGATGTGACAAAACTTTGAGAAACAGTTTTGTGATAATGGTTTTGCACTTTATTGGTACTTCTCCAGAGGAGGTGGTGAATGGCTGCTTTCAAATACATAGAGCTATCAAAGGCTAAAGTCAATAAAAACCTCTATAGAATAATTGGGGAAGGAAGAAAAAGGGGGGAAAAAAAGAGCATCAAAGGAATGAAAAGGAAAGAAGGACCTATAAATATAAAAATCTAAGGAGTATATTTTGGGAGAATAGATGATGCAAAACAAAATTGGGAATAGTTATTGGAGGACCAAGGAAGGCAAATAAAACAATGAGATATATGATGCCTGTCCTTCTGCCTCAAGTTTAGCTCATCAAACAGTTTTTCATTCCATTTCGTATATATGAGTTTCATCTGACTACTGCCAACAGAAAATGCTTTGATTTTCTGACTTTTTTTCACTGTCAAAGGAAATAACAGATTGATAAGATTCAAAAGCAAGTATATAACATCCTCCTCAAGAATGAGAAAAAGTACAAATTGAGTTGTGTTAATGACTAGATCTATTTTTCATATTCTTGAAAATAATAATATCACCGAAGGTAATAAAGTACAGTATTATGTTAAAAAAAACTTGTCTGGGAGTCAGAAGGTCAGAATTTATTGAAAAAATTGTACTTCATTTTACTGATTCAAATACCATGGACTATACCATGCAATTAAAAGAACTTGGCACTAATCTTCCAGCTCTGGGAATACCTGAGTGACAAATTACCAAAGAATATCCCAGAGAATTATCTTTGATGTACAAATGCACACATAGGTAGGAGAAACCCACTACCTGGAAAGAATAACTCAAATGAAGTGAGAGGTTAAGTTATCAAATCAGAAAAGTCATGGAGCCTGTCTATGATCTTCAAAGCAGGCTGGCTTACTATGGACAGGCTAGAAGAAGATGCCAGCCAATGTGGGCACATAGCCACTCAGAGACCTGGCCAGGACTCCAGTTAAAATTTTTAGAAGCCTAGGGACGCCTGGATGGCTCAGTTGTTTAAGCAGCTGCCTTCGGCTCAGGTCATGATCCCAGTGTCCTGGGATCGAGTCCCACATTGGGCTCCTTGCTCCGCAGGGAGCCTGTCTCTCCCTCTGACTCTGCTTGCCATTCTGTCTGCCTGTGCTCTCTCTCTCTCTCTCTCTGACAAATAAATAAATAAAATCTTTTTAAAAAAAATTTTAGAAGCCTAGAATCACAGAAGGGTAAAAGAGCCTATATAAATGCCAAACACAGTGATTCTGACCTCTTCAAGGGATCAGAAGAAAATAATCATGAACCACAAAAAGTGAATGCATTGGGAACAGAGGATAGAAACAATTTGACAGTCTAAAGAGATCAGGTGAGCTGGAGATCTAGGAGTAGAATTTTAACAGAAATAGAAATTGATGATTCAATCTTCAGGTTCATTTTTTGGCTCTGGCATCAACCAGTTCTGTGACTTTGAACAAGTTCTATAACCTTCTAGTATTCGGTTTACTCATCACTAACATAAGAGGACAGGACTAAATGTTTTCAAAGTACTGCCCTACTCAGAGACACTATTATTTTCCATTCATGATAGTGTTTGCAATTATATGGTGTTCTGCACCTCCAAAATGTATTTATGTGTTAGTGTTTGTTCTTTGAAACAGTCCTGTGTGGTAGCTCATATAGAAAACACTATAGCTCATTTTAAAGATAAGAAAATGAAGGCTTAGAAAGGTAAGATGACTTTCTCAAGGTTGCCTAGCTAATTAGGATCAGAGCAAAGACTAGAAATGTTGGTCTGCTGTACTTGTAACTACTTCACATTATACCTTTCAGCAAAACTGTTAAAGCTTTGTGTAAGGAATACAATTTTCTAACTTGCATTTTCTTCAATTGCCTTATGTCAACAGGGGTTAAGAACTTCCTGAGAAAGAATAGGGGGAAAAAAAAAAAAAAAAGGTCAGGATTGGAAAAAAAGAGAGAGCCTGTACATTTGTGTATAGAAAGAAAATGTAAACAAAGTTAAACAAGCAATTATTTAGCAAATTTACTCTGAGAGTAAATTTGTGCAAGGTCCTGTGTTGGGTGCTGTGGGAGATAAAAAGATTTTTCAAAAGGCAACATACTTGCCCAGATAGGGTTTCTGTGATCTAGTAGAAATATCAGACATGTCTAAAGGGAATCCTTTTATAAAGCATGGAACATGATGAATGGCTTAAGATATATGTTGCTCAGAAATTTCAGAAAAGGTTTAAATAAAGTTCAGTTACAGACAAGTCAGGGGAAATATGAAAACTTGGTATTTGAATTTGGAAATACAGTGGAACATCTTGAGAACTTCTGAAGATTAGAAATCTGGCAAACTAAAGCAATGCATGTTGGTTAGGGTAGGAAACTAGGAATGAGTAAAAAAAAAAAAAAAAAATAGAGTTTATTTGGCAGCTAATTATCCAGTGGTGGCCACATAAGAACACATCCCATCACATCACTCCCATCTTTCCTGGTCTCCCTTCCTCTATTCTTCACCTTTATTCTTAGTCTTAAGTTCTGCTTTCAATGGACCCGAGATAAGATAATAACCTGTGTTTAATGATCTGGAACATCATAAAGGAAAAAGTGTGAGAGTGAAATGTTTAGTGAAATAAGGTACACTCCACTATAAAAGATTCTCAAAGAATTCTTGTATTAATATAAAATATTATGGGTTCGTAGAACTAGGTAAATCCATCAGGATAAGTATAATTTTTCCTCAGTTGATAAAGTGTAGGGAAGTCTCATCAACACTGTAGATGTTTTAGGCATGCATAAACGCGTTAACAAACATGTGTAAAACAAGTTGTGAACCTAAATGTGACATAAGAAAAATACATGACGAGCATAGCATAGTTATTCTTATGTTAATGTATATATATTTTGATTTTAAAGAAATAATTGAATGAAATAGAAATATTGAAATGTGGGAATGCACTGGAATTGATATGTTGATTTTATTATCCAACATGTATTGAAAAGAACAGTGAATTGGGGTCAGTAGTCTTAGCTTCAGATTCCAGCACTGTCAAGATTTAGCCCTTTAAACTGGAAATGAGTCATTTCACTTTCTGGACCTCAGTCAAATGAACAAGTTGGAGGAGTCACAATTTGCAAATTATGTGCTATGGAGCAAGAGTCCAAAAGATGATCTTTGAAAAAAAAGTTCTCTTGTAAAATATATTGAAAAAACACTTATACATCATCTCCAATTTGCAGATTCTTAAGACATAATGCATGTTAAAAGCTCAGAAAAGCCCTATAGTAAAGAAATCTTTTGAATTCCATCATAGCATTTTCCAAATGTAACGTATTTTGAAATTTCTCATTCCGTTTGCATATGAATATCTTACTGACATAGTTTTCCATGGAGCTAATTTTTGGAAATGCAGGAATATGAGATTTAAAAATCCTGGGATTCTATAATTAATTAAAAATAAATAAGTGAAATCCTCTGATTCTAATGAATCATGATCTTATTAGAAGGATTGAACTGGAATTTGAAATTCCATACACCCTCCTTTACCCAGAGCCAAAGAAAGTAGACAGACTTAAGCAGGGAGCCCCTGAGATATTGAGGGCTTGGGAAGAAAGAAACAAAAGTGTGACTCCTCCTGTGGAAGAGGTGAAATCAAGTTTTGATTGACCAAAAGACTTGAAGTATGGTAGGACGTCCCAGATACAAACTTGAAAAGAGCTAGTGATGCATTTTCTAATCATGTAGAACAGGGTTCTTCCACTTCAGCAGTGTTGACATTTGGGGCTAGATATTTCCTTGTTGCAGGGAGGTGGGCCTGTGCATTTTGAGATACTTATTGGCATCTCTGGCCTCTACCCACAAGAAGTTGTAGCAATGAGGAGGCAAACTGGAGGAAATTCCCATGTCCCTCCTGTGGGTATGAAGAAAATTCACAATAGTTATCAGGGGGAAATGGGAAGGTGGGAAGTGGGAGAGGTAAAATGGGGTGAGAGAGGAAGGGGTTAAAGGACAAGAGAAGAGGAAGAGATGAAGGAACAAAGGGTGCTGGGAAGCAAAGGAGGATAGAGGAGGAAAGGAAAGATGCTTGTAATCATTTCAACTCTGTAGTGGAGGAGTTGAAGGATAAGGCTATCTGAGGTCCTTTCTGGCCCATCTATAGGCAGTGTGAGCTTTGAAGACAGTAAGACCTGATTTTATTCATAGTTCTGTATCTTTTGTGTCATCTTAAGTAGTTCAGTTAACCTGAGCTTCTGTTTCTTGTCTGTAAACTGTGGGTTACGGGTGTTGTAGGTTTGTTTTATGAACTAGAGAGAATGCCTGTGATGAGCTTAGCACCTTGCTAAGAATTTAATAAATGGTAGCTGCTTTTATTATTGCTATTTTTCCTTGGGACTTAATCATGTACTCTCTTTTTTGTCAATTAACTTCATATGTCTCTTGTTCTTACTCTTATGTTTCATTAGCCAGTCTGTACTAGATTACGTGGCCATAATAAACAACTTCAAAATCTCAGAGGCTTAAATGATACCCTACTTCACGTTTATTTTAAGTCAGTGAAGTCCCTGCTCTCATTCATCCTTGCTCACAGACCCAGGCTGACGGAGTCTCCATTATCTGGGAGGTCAGTGAGTACCACGGTAGCAGAGGAATCTTGTGGCAGCTTTTAAATACTTCCCCAAATAGTAACACACATCACTGATGCTCACATTTCTGTGGCTAAAGCTAGAAACATTCCATGTGGCCAACTCCAAGGCAGTAGAGAATGCAACTCTGTCATATGCTCAAAAAAGGGGACATTATGAAAACTAGCAAAAACATCGTACTTCTCTGACCAAGTTTCCTCATTGATGAAACAGGGAAATCAGAGCACCCATCTCATAGACTTGTTAAAAACACTACAGTGATTAATACAGGTAGAATGTTTAGAACAATGGCTAGCATATGGTAACCATGCAATCATTGCTAGATACTGAGATCTATTGTTATTGGAAACCCTTACAAGACCCAAGCATTGTTTGTGCTCCCTTGACACCCCGTCAGCATTCTAGTTATTCAATAAATATTTGTTGAATTGAATTGAATAGTGTTCCAGCAACATGGCTAGGACCACCCACCAGCTGGTAGACCAACCACATGTAGGTTTATCAGTACCATTTCCCCTGCCAAACACTAACAGACTTGGCTAAGCATCCCTCAGCTGTGAGTCTCCATTTTGACCATGGAATTGACCTTAACATTAATGTTCCAGCCACATAAAACATGTTGTGAAGTGCACAGCAGCAGGTGTAGTTGACTGCTAGCTGACATCATACTATGTGCATTCAGTGTGCTCCACCATAATGCCTTTCTTTTTTTTTTTTTTTTTAAGATTTTATTTATTTATTTGACAGAGAGAAATCACAAGTAGATGGAGAGGCAGGCAGAGAGAGAGAGAGAGAGAGAGGGAAGCAGGCTCCCTGCTGTGCAGAGAGCACGATGCGGGACTCAATCCCAGGACCCTGAGATCACGACCTGAGCCGAAGGCAGCGGCTTAACCCACTGAGCCACCCAGGCGCCCCCCATAATGCCTTTCTTAAACACATCCCAACACTCAGCACACAGGCTATCAGTGATACACTTTAATGACCCTTTCAAAAGAAAAATAAAAAGATACACAGGCTTTAAAAACAAGGGCCTGCATACTGGCCCTTGATTGAGGGCCTAGTAGAGGGTCCCTACCTATCTAAAGCCTAATGAAATTCTGTTTCTTTGCATTACTTGCACAATTAAATATAAGACCCCAGGTGGCAAATGAACTAGAAAAAAAATGTAACTGAGTTCTAGTGTTCTCTATGCCACCCTCATGAGAAACCCTGAGCATTCCTCTTAATTTTTCTGGTTATTAGTTTATGTACTTATCAAATAGGAAAAAATAGTATTTGCAGGATCTCCTTCTAAAAGCTGATAAAAGAAATTGGGAGAATAAAAAATGCCAAAAGTCTATGAATAGGTAAAAATATTATAAAATAACAGGAACTATCAGTACAAATATTTTATTTTGCTTTTTAATATCCTCTTTATTTCTTGACTTTTCCATGTTCAATCTTAGTTAATGTTCTCCTGTTGGGTTACCCACTGTTCCCTTTAAGTCATGGGTAATGAGTAGCAAGTTAAAGCAGAAAAAGAGCAAGTTGAACTCAGCCATGTTCTGGACAGATGCTCTTCATGAGTTTGTGCTAAACCCTGAGATCTTGATAATAACAGAGAGGAACATCTCGATCCATTTAGATTTCTCTAACCTGGAATTTGGAAAGATGATAAAAAAAAATTGAGAACAACTAAACTCAACAGCTAAATGGAGAACTAAGTGGGGTATATGGGGCACTGAGAAGTATGTGCGTTTAAATGCAGAGGCTCAAAAAAAAAATGCAGAGGCTCTGCAGAGGGGCTCTGGGATAGAAACTAGTTATGCTTTACAGGCAACTTTCATGTAAAATTCCCATTTAGAACAATAAACTTGTGGAAGTGGCAGATACAACAATATTCCTTATTGAGGATCTTGTCCATTTGCTGTTTGGGGGGGGGCTCTTCTTTCTTATCTAATAAAGGAAGGAAAGAAAGGAGAAAAGAAAAGAGGGAAAGACAAAATAAGAAAGATTCAAGAACATTGATTAAAGGCCTACTTAGTTTCAAGCAAGAGGTCAAATAATTTACACATCATGCATTTAACCACCTGACAATACTGGAAGAACCATGATTATTGCCATTTACCAGATGAAATACATGGTTAACAGGTTAACCATTTTAACTTGTATGGCTATCACATGGCTATCAAAAATCAGGTGTCTATCTGATTTCAGACTGTCATTTGTTAATTTCTTGATACATTAACAACATGAATGATGCTGAATTGCGCTATTCAATATGGTAATCACTCATGTGGTCATTTAAATTTGAGCTAGTTAAAACAGGAAAATTAAGAATGCAGTCTCACAGTTGTTTTAGCCACATTTCAAGGACTCAATCACTACATGGGCTGAGGGGCTACTATCATGGACGGTGCAAATTTAGAACATTTCTATCATTGCAAAAAATTCTATTGGCTGTAGCTGGTTTAGAATGTAAGCTTTTCATGGGTCAGAAATAATCTATTTCTGTTGGTTTTTTAGAGGCTTATTATTGCACCTGCATTGTGATTTCTGACTCTTCTTTGAGGAAAATATTTTACTAGACAGAAAAATGCCAATCAATCTTTGATTATTTAACACAGAGGAAAATAAATTCCACGAGGTTCAAGTTTAAATTCTCTGTAGACCTCTGCAAAGTGATTGGTGAAATTTATGGGCACAGCTGGTTTGCAGTTGTAAAACCCTATATTTTTTAATGCAAAATGGCATCTGTGCCTGCTAATTGGATACTTAGGCATACACACAATAAATTGCCTGGAAATTAGAAAGGTGTATTTCTTAAGTCCTGCCCACATCTTGCCATTTTGAGAATCATTGCTGGGATTCATTTTTCCTCCTTGTTATTCTTATAGAGGAGGTGGAAAAAAGCCTCCTCCTTGTTATAAATATTGCCCGTTGGGAATACATCCTTCCTCCTCCTAATCCAGCTTTAATCCTTTCAAGCTCTGAACCACTGTCTGTTGTGGTAGCTGCCATTCTAAATAAGTTTGAGCTCTGTGATCATTGCCACCTGTCTGGTGAGAAAGGAAAAATCAAACTTGTAAATGCTCCAGGCAACCCTGTCTTAGGAGTTGGATTCGAATGTTACATGGAGGCCATGGAAAAACAGTCGAGATAAAGCCTTGCCTAGCTGTGTTTAAACACGTGAGCTCTTTGCTGGTATTCTCAAGTTTGCAATGCTATGGCAACAATGAATCTAGGCATATTCTGTTACAAGTTTCATGCAAAAGTTTATTAAATTTGCTCTCATAATTATTGTAAGCCCTAGAAAAGATGACTTGAGCTCCGGAGCCTATACGTCTCCCACCTGAGCAGATTGCTTTATCATTCTTCCGTGCACTGGTAATTTCCATTAGAAAGCTTGCTAACCTGGTATTGACAATTACAAGCCATAATCAGAAGGTGAAAAAGGCTCACCCACTCTGATCTGTGGTAAAGCCGATACCAGCTATCTGGGAAGAAAAGAAACACAAGAAAGTAAACACCGAACTGCTGGTATATCTGCCCTTTTTATGTGAGCACAGCAAAGTGTGAAACATGAATGCAGAGAAAGAGAATGATTTTCAGAGATTTAATCCCTTTAGAATAGAAAGCTTTGGTTGCCTTTTAAGGAGCCTTTTCACCTCAAGGTCACAGCTCGAATCTCATCTGGATTTATGTATAGTATTCGCATTCAATTATTTTTGCACTCTTTCTGCAGTATTGGCTCCTTGCATTGCATATATTGTTTATGCCCATTGGGCCTTTTGCACATTTGTCCTGCTCATTCTTGTCTGGTTAATATGCCCTGATCTTTTAAATTGGCTGATTGGGGTATGATGGATGGGTTATCCTCCTTCAGCCTTCCTCCACCTAGATATAATCAAGTTGGAATCAGACTTCCTGGTCCTTGATGCTCAACGGAGTGGGTGGCGGGTCTGGGGGTGGGGGGAAGTGGGCAGCTCTGGAATAGGGTAGTGCTTCATGGCCCTTGGCCCTTGGAAATACAGGCTCTGCTCAGCTATTTTCAGCCAGGGTCGAAACTTAAAATAAAATAAAATAAATAATTTTTATTTAAAATAAAGAAAAATCAGCTGACTATGGAGAAAGTTACTTACATAGAAAAATCACTATATACATACACACATGCCCATATATGTATACATATGCCTAAGTATTTATGTGCATATATATAAATATGTACACACATAAAAACAAATGGCCTACATATGCTTATTTTTAGGATAACCCAGTAATTTTTGCTAATAAATATTAATTAGGAACTTATGATGTAAAAGGCACTACCTGCAACTATAAGTGAGAAAAAGCACCATACCTTCCCCTAATGAAACTACCGAACAGGAAGAAACATGTATTTGTGCTAAATAAAAATTAAGGTACAGAGCAACATGACGACAAGCAAGAAATATATAATAAATCCTTCAACTCACTGTGACAGAGGAATATTGTAGTCTGGGTTGATCAAGGAAGACTTTGTATTGGAGGTAGGACACAGAAGGCATAGCACGAGAATGAGATAGGCAGAAAAATTAAATCATAGGGCATTCTATAAAGTTAGAAGCTGAAAGTGTGCCTACAGTGGGCTGTGGAGAGGACGAAATGATTGGCATGGAGCTTGATCCCTTAGAAGACGTATTTGAGAGGTTTGGAGACAAACTGAAGCATCACTTTCTTCTTTCCTACACGCCTCGTCAATTCTTCCCTCTTTTGTCCTCATTTCCTTGCTCCTCCTACTAATAAGAGGCAGCAGACCTAAGGTTGCTGCCCTGTCCTGGAGAATCTGCAATCCCTGGGCTCCAAAATGCTGAGATGACCTTTAAAGGCTGCAAGATGAGGAGCTCAGTGGAGGATTCCAGCAGGAGAAGAAAACCAAGCTTAACAGTGCTCAAATAGTGGTTTGGGGCTTTAACATTTTTCTTTCCTTTTCTTTTAGAGCCATCAATTGCCTTCTACAGACATTGAATTCACTTACAAAGTTAGAACAGAGAAATAAAGTGGAATGCAATGATCAGGAAATTCCATTTGTTTTTTTCTCCCTTTCATCATTTTGTTGAATGTGTGCAGAACTATATGAGGTTATTCATTTGTACCCAAGCAGGAATATAGGATTTGCCATATTGGATCAGTCCATTGGTCCATCAATGTTGTATTCTCATAGCCTCTGGCACCAGATGATACATGAAGCACCAGAGGAGAGCAAACTCCCCCTTCCACCTCCCACCACACACAAGGCAGAGAGTCAATTGTGCAATATATGGGGTGAAAGTCTTAGCTGCTCCAGCTGGGACTATATGAATGGAATATGGATTTTAAGATGTCTACACAGGGCAGACGTTGCATCAGTTGAGGACCAATTTAGGCAGTTCCTATCTTTCGAAATTGTGTCCCATGTCTTCCTACTCACTTTCAATTATAAGAACTATTATTTATCTCACAATAATAAATTGAAATAGTGGAATCAAACAGCCTCCATCCAGAAAGATGAAGACAACACTGTATAATAACTGACACATGGCAACTTTCTCTCTGGTGAAACTGTAAATGCAGTCAAAACTAGAATTTAACATAATGCCTCAGAATCTGATCCCTCTTCCCTTGGAAATTACTAAAATGGGCTCACAGTCTTCTGCATAACAGCCTATTTGCTCATTCACGCATCAGGAAGAGACTACATTGTGTGGAAATCTATCCACTGTGGAGGGTGCTATAAGGAAGGCATCCACGGCTCAGTATAGTTTGGGAGTTGAGGTACGATGTGTAATCCCAATGGAAGTGAGAGCGTGGTCTGTGTCACTGGTGTGGTCAACTGAAATAGTGCACGCATCCAGAAAAGAGAGGGACAAGTTCTTGATGAGACAAGATGGAACAAGCACTGTCCTGATATTTTCTTTCCAAAGGGGAATCTGAACACCACATAAAATAATCAGACATTCCTCAGAATACAGCATTTGTGCAAAGTAAAAAAAAAATATATATATATATATTGTTAGTTTTGCCAATAAATTATAGGTGGAGAATTTTGTGCAACTACAGATAAGTTTCCTGATCTGTATAATTTTGCAAATGTGTTTCTAGTTTTCATTAGGGATTTTCAACCTGAAGCCCCCGTGGCCTCCCCAGACCTGTTGATAGTGATTAGAATAACGATGGCAGAGCCAGCTATATAATTTCTGGTGCTCAATACAAAGTGAAACTAGAGGGACCCCTGTTCAAAAAGCAGAGGGAAAAAGCACCCATTAAAGATACTGAAGCATAAAACTTTTCCCTTTATTTCGTGGTCTCTTGTTTAACCTGTCATGGTGTGTTTTCGTTGCTATTTAATGTGATTCTAATTAGTGAAAAGTCAAATTTAAATTATTTGCATGACTTTCACTGTTCATTTTTATATTGCACAATGCCAGTTTTAAATGCACACATAAAGACACTTATGTACAGAATCACCAAAATTGCACAAGTCACAATCCGAGCTTATATATCCATGTATATTTTGCTTTTACCAGAACAGGAGACCCTACACAAAATTAACTTAACTGTATGCATTTCATTTTTATTTTCTCCAGGAAACTACCTTTTTTTTTTTTTTTTTTTTAGAAGGGTCTTATGATGGGGTGTGCTTGCAGTGCTCACAGACCCATATGAAATTATCACCTCTTTGGTGCAGTACTGCCTTCCTGTTGGACATTCAGCTGCTGATTTGTCTGTTTGAGGAACTGAGTCTCCTCATTGTGCTGCTTCTCCTCCATCTGTCTTCTTCTCATTCCTCCTCTTTTCGGTGGCCTCACACATGACTCACACATGACCTTCTGCTCCTTCACTTGGCTCTCCAAACCTCTCTTCCCTGTTCGGGCAACAGTGCCTTCCTGCAGCCAAATGCCACACTGTTCTCATGTGAGGTCTGAAAGGCGGCGATGGTCATATGGATCAAGTCCTGGACTTGCAGCAAAAGCAGTCCCCTCTCCACACAGTTGATGGTGACCTCCGAGATCTGCTCAGCAAAATACGGTGAGTACAGCTCTCTGCACACAGGGAAGATGCCAGTCTCCCTGGCCTGTTGCTATTGCAGATTCAGATACAGCTGCTGCAGGGATGCACCATGATCCATTCCAGTGTTGGCGGTGCTGGACACCTGCAGGATCTGTGACTGTGTGTCTTTCACCCATTCCTTTGGAAACAGGATGGCATTCGAGATTTCTTCTGCCTTCTTTGTAGGATCCAGAACACAGGAAGTTGAAGAAATCTTGATCTTTGGTGGCTGTGGGACTGGACCCAAGAGTCCAGGCTGCTGGGGGCTAATTTTCAGTGGCCCTGTTTTGGGGCTCCATGTCTCCGTGTCCAGCTTACCAACACTGGGTGTGTCATACTTGAGCAGAGTCTGCAGAAGGAATCATGGCAGAGAAGCATTTCACTTTTTGATATGCATATATTCTGTACCAATACTCTCCACCTTCAACTTAATGATAAACAAGAAATAATTGAAAAGGAAAGAACTATGGGTTGCCCTATTTCTTTCCTCCTAAAGCATATTTTCAGTGTAAGTGGCTAGCTAATCTATAGGGAAGTAACTTGAGTAGGAGAGGATATAATAGAGATCCTGGAATGTTCATAATTCCTAGAGTGCAATTGTCTTCATTCCTCATTCAAATCAAGTTCTGCTTCAAATGGAAAGCATGGTTTCTTGGGGAAAATGTGGCCCTACTAAGTCATAGATGTAACACATTTACCATGTACTTTTGAGGCTTACTGGACTCAAATTCACTGTGAGTCCATCAGAATTCTGTGCTGCTGGTAACTTGTAAGTTTTAAATGCAAATGGTTGGCAAGTAATGTTGGTAATAATGCATATTTCATGTGTCTACTCTGCTCACATGCCTTCCTCATTGCCCCACTAAACTTCACTTATAAAATACAGGTTCAGAGATAAAATTATAAAGAATTCAAGATGGTTCTAAGAGAATTAAACCAAATACAAAACCCCTTTAAGACAGAGCTCTGTGCAAGTATACTGGCCCAAGCCCATGAAGCTGGCCTTAATAATTATATTAATAAAATCTCTAACATTTATTGTGCATGGCCATGTGGTAAAGCTATTTATATACCCTTTAATTTTTACAACAGCTCTATTTGACATATGAGGAATTTGAGATTTTGATATATTAAACAATGAGCTTTTAGGTCCTTAATACTCAAGGTATTGTTCTCTGGACCATCAATAACTGAAGTCTGTTGGGAATGCCAAATTCTGGGCCTCTTGCAGACCTGCTGAATCAGAACCTGCACTTTCAAGAGTGCCCCCAGTGATTTGTGAGCACATTAAAGTTTGACAGGCACTGCTGGAGTCACTTGATGACAAACAAAAGGGACCATACTATGTATCAAATCTTATCTGACTTCAGACCTTAAACTTGAAGCCAATACCCTACTGTCTTATATAATCCAAATTTCTGATGATGGGCCCCAGTCATGTGTATTAAAAGACAAATCTAAATTCCATGTGGACTATGATCTGCACCATTGGCAATAATCACTGGCCTGGAAACTTCTACCATGCCTTCCAGTTTTACAAACTATGGTAACTTTATAAATCATATTTTTACAGAACACAAAAATAATGTTGAGGAATACAGAGGAAGAGATATATTTCTGAGTTTAATGTAAAAGATTCCAAGAGAAGATAAGTTTTGAGCTGGGTTATTTAGCTTGGACAAGAGAAGTTGGAAAAGATACTTGCAAAAGATCTTTTCAAAATGTTCAGTGCTATGCTCAATGAGCACAGATCAGTTACTTTCTAACTTCATAGAGCTCTGTAAACCTCCAAGAAGGACAGACATCCCTTTTCCCCCTAAATAAAATCAGTCTATACGTAGAGACAAGAATTTTGCTAGGGGAACTTAATTTACCTCAATTCAAATATATATTGTGCAAATAGATATTGGGTTGCATATATATTAAATGCAGAACACTGTCTGGTGCCATAGAAAATAATAGAGATGCAAGACACGGATCCATCATCAGCAAGCCTCTGTTCTAGCAGACGTTTAGTTATTTAACAAATACTCTATAATGCATAAGAGCTTTAGAGATATTAACTCATTTAATCCTCATAATATTCTTACAAAGAATGTACTCTTTTCACCATCCATGTCTTGTAAATAGGGAAACTAAGGCACAAAGAGGTCAAGTACCTGATGCAAATTCATATACTGGTGGGGACTGGATTTGAATGCAATCCCTCTGGCTCCAGAATCAATGTTCTTAATTACTACCCTAGGATGCTTCTAAGCCATATTCACCAATTATTTTATTATGGGACAAAATAAAACTACAAGGCCATGGTGGGGTGGGAGGAAGGACAGGCTTGATACAAATTTTTAACTAGATTGACAGAAAATCTGTTCTGACAAGAATGCAGAGGGATACAAGGGACTAAAGAGCAAACATGTTTGTTTTTAAAACAGGTATAAAACTGTAATTTGAAAATAAAACTTATTCTCTTGAAAAAAAAATGCAAACTGTGGAAATGACCCTATTTTCTTGGGGAGGCATGATGTTTAATATTTATGTTTTTATAATTTACCACCATGTAGAATGATTTTTTTTTTCATCAATTTGAATCAGTATGCCTTATTTTTAACTTGGTCTACTTAGTAGAGCTTCTAGTAAAGAAGCTTTACTAGATTCTTTACTGGAAGCTCTACTAAGTACACCAAGTTAAAGAGATATTTAGTTCTCTAAAAGTCATTTTAGAAGTTGTTCAGTCTAGAATGGCTAAAATTAACAAGTCGGGAAATGACAGATGTTGGCAAGGATGCCTAGCAGAGGGAACACTCTCATAGAGTTAGTTGGTGGGAATGCAAGCCGGCACAACCACTCTGGAAAACAGTATGGAAGGTCCTCAAAAACCTGAAAATAGAGCTATCCTATGACCCAGCAATTGCAGGATACAAATATAGTGAATCGAAGGGGCACATGCATCTTAATGTTTATAGCAGCAATGTCCACAGTAGGCAAACTATTGGAAGAGCTGAGATATCCATTGACAGATGAATGGCCATATATATATGGCATCTTCTTTATTCATTCATACACACACACACACACACACACACACACACACACACAGGAATATTACTTGTCCATCAAAAAGAATGAAATCTTGCCATTTGCAACCACATGGATGGAACTAAAGAAAGAAGCCAATCAGAGAAAGACAATTATCATATTGTCTCACTCATATGTGGAATTTAAGAAACAAAATAGAGAATCATAGGGGAAGGCAGAGAAAAATAAAACAAGACAAAATCAGAGGGGGAGATAAACCATAAGAAAATCTTAATCATAGGAAATAAACTGAGGGTGGCTGGAGGGGCGGGGTGGGAGGATAGGGTAACTGGATGGGCATTAAGGAAGGTATGTGATGGAAAGAGCACTGGGTGTTATATGCAACTGATGAATCACTGAACTCTAACTCTGAAACTAATAATATACTATATGTTAATTAATTGAATTTAACTTAAAGCAAATTTTTAAAAAGTTGGTTCTGTCTAGTCATGGGAATTACAAACACAAAGCTTTAAATCAATACAAAGAGTACATTTTATTGTCAGAACCTCAGGTACTGGGCATGTGACTCTGACTTCTTATGCTGATTTTCAAGGAAGGACCTAGATTGGTAAAGTAGCTGTCAGTGTGACTTCCTTCACCTTGGAAGGACATGTAAACCTCACTGTTCTGCAGAAGAGTAAAATATAGACTAAGCGGATAATGGAATAAAGACAAGGACACCATCTTGTTTTAGTTTGCCTTTCAGTAAGTAGAATGGTCCTTGTTTACTGTCTGTTGTAGGTTGAATAGTGTACCAGAAAATTCATCTTTGTATAAAACCCCAGTGTGACCTTGTTTGGAAATAGGATCTTTGCAGATGTAATTAGTTAAGGCAAGGTCATACTGGATTAAAGTGGGTCCTAAATTCAATATGATTAGTGCTCTTACTAATGTGACAAACATGCATAGAGGAAACGCCATGTTCTGATGTGTACTGATGGAACACTTGTGCAAACTTGGCACAGACCCGTGGAGAAACCATCAGGTGAAGACAGAGGAGGCAGAGACTGGAGTGATGAATCTATAAACCAAAGAATGCTGAGGATTGAGAGCCACCCCAAGAAGCTGGGAGACAGGCATGTTGAAAATCCTCCATTTCACACCAAGAAGACACAAACCACACTGACACCTTATTTCAAATGTCTAGCCTCCAGAAATGTGAAAGAATAAATTTCTCTTGTTTTAATTAAGCCATCCAGTTCGTGGTGTTTTGTCATGGCAATCCTAGGAAATTAAGAGACCATCTTTTAGTTGGTTACTATTGAGCACTGGTGATATTGCTGAATTTGTCCTTGCCTACAGTCCAAGGAAGGTATGTTTTATGAAGTCAGTAATAGATTTTATACTACTCTGCCTATTTCATATGGACAAATGTATTGTGCCTACTTATAATTTAAAAAAGACAAGTAAACAAAACGAGATTCTAAATGATGGGCTGATTGAACTATGGAGCCCAATGTTAAGAAAATATTTATGACAAAATCAAAATTATTCCACTGGGAACATGACTTATTTTATAAAAATGGTATGGAAGGGTATCATTTCATTGCATGGGTGGGCAAATTATAGGATTTTATAAAAAGCATATTAGAAAGTTTGATCATAAATAAAATCTGAAAATGTTTGTAACTGCTTCTAGTTTGTTATTGTTATTATCTATTTTTCTATCCTGGTTAGCACAGAAATTCTCCAAATGTAAGTACCTGCATGCCTTTTTTTTCAGGAAGAATAGTACAAGAGGACAGGAGGAGGGCAGGTAGCTATAGAGGTTGTTGTCTATCCCTAAATTATGCAAGAAGTTATGGAAGAGGCTATGTGAATGCTTCAATAACCAAGACAGGACAGAGACAAAGGCTCTGGGGCTGGTGGCCCAGAAAGGAAGTGTGTGTATGTGTTGTGCACCTAACAAAGGACCCAAGGTCTTGATATTTAAATTCCACTGGGGTTTTCTCAGATCCAGGTCACCAGAAAGGATGTTGCTTGGCCAGGAGGGACTAATTTTTCTCTCAACCTTGTCTCCATCTTCTGTGCTCTTCTCACTTCCTTTCTTATTCACCATGCTATTGCCAAAATAATTTTTCTTCTATTTATCTTTTCTCTCTAGCTCTGTCTTAACCCATGTTAAGTTCATAAATCTTGTCTTTGGCAAATAAATAAATAAAGTAATAAAATAAAATGAATAAAATAAAAAAAAATAGAGTTCCCAGAGCAGAGATGAAGCTGACTGCTGAATTTTGAAGGACAGATATGGAATTTACTTGTTTATCTTCGAAGAGTTCACCTTGATAGTGTGTGTGTGTGTGTGTGTGTGTGTGTGTGTGTGTTCAGAGAGAGAAAGAGAGAGAGAGAGAGAGAGAGAGGCTGAGTGAGAAAGAAGTGTGGAAACAGAATGAGGCTGAGAGAGAGAGAGAGGAGAGGATTCAGGAGCCAAAGAAAGTCAGAGTCAAATACACAGAGTGAGCCATAATGCACATTTAAACTGCCAGGAATTGCCATATACTGGATATCTTATAAATATCTTTGCAAAGTTTCACTTCTTTAAACTAATCTACTGAAACATTTTTTATCATCTTATTCCTGTTGAAGAAAGCAAAGAAAAACTTAATCATCGAGTGTCTTTTTTTGGCAAAAATAATTGTAAATGCACAAAAAATGTCTAACTGCTCTAGGAAAATCATGAAACCCCACCACACAACAAAAAAATTTGCCTGTGAAAACAGCATTCTTCTCTCCTCTCGTTACACGAAGGCCTGCAGTCAGCTTTCCAGCTATAATTCTCTCCGACACTGGGGATATTAAGAATGTGAAGAAAATGCTCGAGTAGATTATAAATAATAGTGTGAGACACAGTGAATTATATTTTCTAATAATTGGCATTACATTATTGGACCAAGGGAAAAAAATGAAAGCAAAGAGAACGTGAATGTAGGGAATCAAGGATTTCTCATCACTTCTTTGTAGTGGGAGTGGGAACAAAGAAATAGAAAGTAGAGATAGAGACAAGGAGAGAGAGAGAGAGAGGAAGGAAGGAAGGAAGGAAGGTAAGAAGGAAAGAAGGAGGGAACAGGGAAGGAAGAAGTACGAGAGGGAGATAAAAAAGTAGGAAAAAGAAAGAACAAAGAGAGGAAGGAGAAATAAACCAATGCTCATTTGGGGACGGGTCCTGATGCACATCAAGCATCTGAATAAAATGAACTAAAGGACAGAGAAACGCAGCTGGACCTGTAGAGATAAGGGTGTGTCTGTCACCCGGGGGAAGCAATTCCAGTTTCTATGGGGTAATTGCAATTGTTACTTCTCCTTGAAAATAAAGATGAGAAAATTGTATGCATTTACTGCATAGTCATGTCTTTTTATGTGTTTGTTTTATACACAGTTATTCCAATATAAATTCATAGGTATCAGTAGTGTAAAGACTGAGGAGATCTAGGTTCTGTGCTCAATTAGTCTATTATATTGTTGCCCAAACTTCTCTGAAGCAGCTTTGCCTCCCTGCCTACCTCACATGATTTGGGGGGTTATCTAACAAGATAACACACAGGAAGGCATTTTTTTTTTTTTAATGTAAAACATGATTCCTCTTGAGATTTCAGCACATCTTGAGAGATAGCTTCTTGGGAGGATATTCCTCTTTTAACAAAAGAGAAAAGCATTACTTTTTTATGGAGGCATTGTGAAGTGAAGTGTTAAAGCAGGAACATAAAAAATTTAAGGCCTGAAAACACACTACAAAGGAGAAAAAGGGTGTTTTTGTGAGCCAAGGTTGGGAATTATTTATCTAGATTGTTTGTCTACATAGTCAAACCTGACCAAACAAGGACTTTGCTTATTGCAGTTTACCTTGATGCTACCAGAAGCTGAAATGCAGACTAAACAGGGAGGGACCACTAATCGTATGAATTGGTCCAGTGAGGACAAACAGTCACTCCAGTTCACTCCTAAGGTTGAAGGAAACGTGGAGAGAAAAAAAAAATGAAGGAATCCGAACAAGAGTCAAGAAGGAAAGAATGAAGGAGAAAGAGAAGTCCCATTATAAGGACAAGGAGGAGGACAAGAAGAAATGAGTGGAAAGGCCAAAAAGGGAGAGGGAAGATGAGGTTATGTCAGAAAAGAACTGAGAATAAAAACTGAAAGAAAAATGATATTGATTTGGCAAACCTACGTAAACATGTTCTTCAGAATAGTGAATCATCAAACTTGACTTATATTCAAAATTTGCCTCCAAAATGTCTCACTGTGAGATCCTTCTTAAATTTTCCAGCTGTCCATAATATCACTGAAAAGTCATTATAAGTCCTCAGCCTGAAGCAACACAGGTATGAATAGAGACCCATCTCTGTATGTTGTCAAAGGGTTTCTTTATAATCACAGCTGTGTAAAACTCGAAAGGATTATGAATTCGAGTAATGTTGAATAATTATTCCAGCCTGAATTCCAACCTGATCCTTTGTCTTAATATCTTCTATTTCTGGACCAATAGATATATGGCTATTCAAATGGTAGATTTCCCAACATGCATAAGAAGCAGTCAAGCGTTTTAAATAATTAAGAATTCAAGTCAAAAACATAGTCATGCATTTATGCATTTTATTGGATTTTCTCTACTCTTCTCATTTCTCTTTTCCATCTGCAAACATACACATACCAATACCTACTTATTTTCTCTTTAATCCAAAGACCAACTAAAAAAAAATAACAAAATGTCCTATTGGAGACCTTAGTGGAGTCAGTCTGTGTAAACAGCACAGCAAAACTCTACCCAACAGTGATGCTTAGGCCTGGCATTTGGATGAATGCAGAGTTTAAAGAACACTTTGGCACCCACCCTCCACCCTGCCTCTTCCTTGCGTGCAGAACCCTAATTTAGTTTGAATATCAAGTGGCCATAAACTTTAGGGGCTCTCAGCATATAACTCAGCCCCAGGGATGAATCCTGCACAGTGGTGATCTTGACTGGTGAGATATGAGAAGAGACATGCCACATGGCTTCTGTGGAAGTTTTAAATGAGATATATATAGAAAGTATCATGCATTTTCCTCTTCTTCTAGCCTTTGGATGGAGTCACCTAAGGGATTTCTGGGGTTGCAGCAGCCATCTTGTAACCAAGAGGGATAAACCTAAGTATGAAAGCTGACATCTGGGTTACTACCCCTGGAACCTCCAACTTCCAAACGTCCAGAATTTTAGGCATGTAAAATAATAAAACACTTTTATGTTTCTGTTCTAATCCTACTTGTATTTCTGCTATTGCATCTAAAATACTCTGAAACAAACATCTGCCACAGAACACACACACACAATTTTACTTGATGCTTTAGGTAAACTTATTGGGAGCTAGAAGGAAACATGCAGTCAAAGGCAGAATGAAGATGGGATACTCTTGAACAGATGTATAGATTGAAAAGGTTCAGGAGCATGGGAGAGAAGTAAATTTTTGACTGATTGATGCCTTAGAGAAAATTTGAGTGCAGATGAGAAGAAGTGGCACTGAAGAGAATTTTATCTTCTGAACTTAAAGAAAGCAGGTATGAATTGTTACTGAGCTATGTTAAAAACTGTGGAAGAAGGAAATTGATGGGATTTATCAATAACCACTTGAGTTTTCTTATTAGTGTATAAAGCCTTTTGATGACAGGATTTGAGGTCAAGCTTGGTGGTTGGTGTACCTGCCAGGCTGGTGACTTTTTAGGAAATTGCTGAGAGAGATGAGAGAAGCTGATGAGAAGGATTGGTAGAGTAGAGCCAAAATTCCAATTAAAGAATATTTCTTGTTGGTGGCCCTCAAAGCTATAGGAATAGTATTTCTCAAAGACCATTCCCCAGTTTGAGCCGAGGGATTGAGAAGATGAACTCTGATTGGTTCAGTTTGCAGGCTTTCCTGGGAAGAGTAGCTACAAGCTTCTGAGTAGAACGTGCTGGCTTAAGTACTGGTGTCTTTTTACCCTGAAGGGAAGGTACATTCACCAATCAAGGCTTTTTTGTCCAACTTATGTAAGTCTTAAAGGTCTTGAGCTAAAGACGTATAAAACCTGAAAGAGATGTTTATTAATCACCAGGTTCATTTCTGTGTTTATAAAGACTGTTAAGAACTTTCTCATTGATAAACCTCTTCACTTTTTTCTCTAAATGAAGAACTTTCATATTGGCAAGAGAACAATATTTTAAGTAAGGGAAAACATCATGCAAAATGCTATTATCCAAAACGAAGCTTGAAAGTCCAGCTACTTTGAATAAAGAAGAAGACAGAGGCCATGTGCCCCATCCTGCCTGATTACTAGTTATATTCCTCCTCATGACCGCTGCATTAACCCTTAGGCATCTCCTTCGAATACTACTAAGGCTCCTATGAACACAGCTTCAAGGAAACTAAAGAATAAACTTAGATTCTTTGGCTTGGCCCTAAATTGACAATCTGAGATCTTTTTAAACAAGATCAGCCATATAAATAGAATGGGTGGCTGCTTCCTGATATAAATCAGGAACTTCCATGCATTCCACATGCTACTACATTGTTTAATACTACTGATAACCTAGGAATAGCAGATGCCAAGGGTAGCTCCTATTCACTATCGCACTGCCCTTGGATTATGACTTTTCATTTTTCCTCATTCTCTTAAAGGAAATCTTTAAAAACTAGTAAAAAAAAAAAGGTGTTTTACTAAACATTTCAAATGAAAATATGAAGAAATTTAGACTGCCCATGGCATAAAACTTATCGGAATCAAGGAATCTTCTGTTAAGAGTGATCTGTATTTTGTCAATATAGATTTTTCAGATATCAGGTCAATTAAAAAAAATGTGGAGACATTGCACTGGATCTACTTTATTTGCAACAACCAGTTCCACGGCCATCTGACAGCAAGATATCAAGAAATGAAGATCCCATGTAAGTATGCCCTGGTTTAAATATTCTGATCATCAGTGTCAAACCATAGTTTCTAGTTTAAGTTTTAGAAAACATGACCACAAAAGTAATGAGTCTATTTTAGATCCAAAGACCTAGACGAGAGGATAAGACGGAAAATGTGGGACTTTAACCTCTCCCTCCCTCATTAAAACACAACAAAATCATTGTCTATTTTCTATTCTTTCTCAGGCTCTCATTTACAAACTGTTGACTTAAGCGCCTACCTATACTTTCTCATACCTCAAAGCCACTTCGGGTCATTATTCCATGATTTATTTAATCATGTGACTATTATTCACTATAGTTTACCCCCATTTCCTCTCCATTTCTTTGTCTTTTGCCAAAACTCCTGTTTTTTCCTGGTTCAAGAATTAGACAAATGCAGAACTCTTAATTGATATGCTCAAGTGTGTTCAGCAAAGCCTTCTACCACTTCTGTTATTGTTAAGATGGTTGTCTAACTATCATATGATTTCCCTGATATGAGAAAGTGGAGATGCAATCTGGGGGGTTGGGGGGTAGGTAAAGAAAAAATGAAAGAAGGTGGGATTGGGAGGGAGACAAACATAAAAGACTCAATCTCAAAAAACAGACTGAGGGTTGCTGGGGGAGGGGGGATGGGAGAGGGTGGTGGGGATATGGACTTTGGGGAGGGTATGTGCTATAATGAGTGCTGTGAAATGTGTAAACCTGGTGATTCACAGACCTGTACCCCTGGGGATAAAAATTAATTAATTAATTAATTAATTAAAAAAAAAATAAGAGTTCTGTGGAAAGAGAGCACTCGTGGCCAAAGAAACACACAACATTTTCTGGAAGTTCTGGTTTCATCAGTTAACCCAACACCATGCAACTGAGCTTCAACAAGTTTACTGGATCTGGCCCAATTTTACTGGAATCTCTGAAACCTAACCCAATCTATGTTTCAATTCCAAGTCTCAAGATGAACCAGACTGACTTGAATACAAACAACCAACCAGCATCATCTTACCTTTGCTTATTAACCATGTAAGTTTCTCACATCTATGTGTACTCAGAATATTGTCCCAATCTGGAATACTACATATTATAAAATAAAAATGCCAATGACCCTGCCTCTGATCTATTCTTCAGAGAAGTTCTATAATTCTGACCTGCTTCCTGAAAGGTCTAAAGGAGAGAAGGGGCTCCTATCTGATATCCCGTAACAGAGCATATACCACAGAATGTCATTTTTTCTCTGAGGATGAAAAGAAAGGGCATCTCTTGCCGTTACTGCCAATCATCTCTTGATAAGGGAAGTAGTAATGAGTTGTCATTAAAGATAAATGGTTAACAATAGCCACCCCCTCCTCTGTTGGTTCTGAGACTTCAGTGGCACAGACTTTAATGGGATCTGTCTCAGAGATAGCAGCATCCAGAAAATGGAGGAAGATACGGATTATGGTGATGAGGCTCAACTGAACAATAGTTTTCTAGCCAATGAAATCGATAGAGATTCCAAGATGGAAGGAATTTTGATTAAGGAATCCCTTGTGGTTCTGGCAGGACACCAAAGTTGTTTTTTTCTGCTGGTTACTTGGAAGAAACATCCGGCAAGTGGTATTCCTTTGTGCCCAAAGTTCCATTAAAGGGGATTGAAATCACTTGTTATTGTGTTCTGGCTTTCATTTTTTCTACAGTTCTGCATTGGTGTCAGTTCTCCACTTCTGTTTAATCTTGGGCTCTTGAATTGATCCAGTTTTCAGGGTGAGGGAATTGAGGGAGCCTAGTCAGTAACTTAGAACTCAGCAGCTCAAAGCCAAGTACATCTTATTCATGATCCTTCTACCCATAAAAATCAAATTCTTGCAATCTAATTATAACTAAATTGTTACACTATACCTTAGTTCCACTAGTGCAAACCTTTGCCTAATTCTTTGCAGAGCCATCCTGTTTGTGAACCACAGTCTTCCCAATTGGGTATAAGTTATTTGCTACCATATGTTCCTATTTGCAAATGCTAGTCCTTTTAGGCATACTTCTATTGTTCACTGCCTGTATTCATTCACTTACTCATTCAACAATATCAACTGGGCTTCCACTATTTGCCAAATGCTCTGCTGGGGTCACAGAGAAGGTGAGAGCAGGGCACAAATTGGCCAGATCTCACAGAACCTTCACCTGTCCACTGACCATTTATTCTTTGATCTCCAACCCCAAGATAGGTCAGCTAACATGCCTCTGATGGCAAACTTTCCCTGGAGTCTCTGACTCAACTTTCTACAACACTGTCTAAACCTAATGGATCATAAAATGAACTCAACAGCACCAACACTGTTGCGGATCCCCCTGCATCCTCACTGTTTTTGTCAGCCCACAGAATCATTTCCTCCACTGCCTCTCTCCCATACACGATCGTTTTTTGTTTTTTGTTTTTGTTTTTGTTTTTTTGCTTTAACCTAACAAAGCCACAATCCAACTTCCGCCTTTTTCAAAACAAGCCATTTGTGAGGACACTGGTGCTAAATTGCTTGCCATCATTTTCCTTACAGATTTTGGCGTTTAACAGAGAGGACAAAAATTTTTTAAAAAAAAGAGAAAAAGAAACAAACCACCCAACAACAACTTTGTTACTAGGCAGTAAAACTCCCCACAACTAAATATTCACATTGTTCATGGATCAGCAAACACCCCAGTTTGTCTGTAATTGAAAAAAACATTTGGCACATTTCTATTAAAAACCTTCCCCTTCATGAATGTTTAAACAAATTAACTCGAACAAGAGGCAGTGATATGCATATCAAAAACAATTCTTAAACCTGTAGTCAACTAAAGCAGGGGGAAATCAGTGTGCTGGCAGGTATTCTTTCTGAATTTAACACTAACAATTTTTTTAGCACCCTTTACCCCCTTCAGGCAAGGACTTCTGCTTTTATCTCGGAAGCTCTTAGAGTTCTGGCCATTGCTAAAGCATTCTTAGTTTACTAAAAGTCAAGAGTGACTTTGCATGACCACAGTCAAATCAAGCTGGTACATTCTGTTCCACTAATTAGTCTAAGGCTCTCTCCCTGGTAATTAATGGTGTTACATAGATGTCTACTAGAGGACTCATCTGAAGTGTATACCCAGTGAGATCAGTTCTACTTACATAACTAGAGTGTTACTCATCCTAACATGCAGACAGAAAGATTCCGGTGTTAGTCCTATATCCAACTAAGTCTGTGGCATTGGGCAAGTTGCCTTAGTCTCCTCAGCTATAAAACGGAGCAAGATAGCATTTAAATTCAACAATTCTATGAAGCAGTCTCGTGCTTTGTTTTTAACCCCACTATTTAATTTGTGCATAGTCCAAAAGACTCAGAGGTTACACATCAAAGAAAGATATACGTGCAGAACGCAGGATTTCCTCAGTAACTCTGCTCATAGAAGAATTCTAAATAGTCTCAATTTCAGGACATGCATGTCCTTTGGGATCATAGTTAGAGCCTTTCCATTCTTACCCTCTTTAAAAATCAAGAAAGGTTTGGATAGACTTTTATTCATCCCCTGAGATTTGAATGCTGGAGAAACCATCTCACCATACTGCAGCCTGGGTCTCATTAGTCTAGGACCTCCAAACTCAAATGGGTCTTTTTCTCCAGGAAATGTATGCTGAGGTCACTGCCCTTTCATGGGGATTATCAAATCTAGTTTAGATAAAGAAAAAGAAAAGAAGGCGAGAAAGGTAAGGAGACAGAGACCAAGAGGGAGAGACAGAGAGAGAAGAGAAAGAACTAGGTAAGGAAAGGAAGATGGGGGAAATGGTAGAAAGAAAGATGGAAAAGAAGAAAGGAAAACATTCTTGCTCTCTGGAACTTTAGGGAGGGCGGGTGAGTTAACAGTTTACAACCACAATTACAGCAGCTATTATCCCTTCTAGGAACAGAAGAAAACAACTTTTGACACCGTCTAACGTTCTCTATTTCTCCTCTTTGCCCTGATTTCCAATTACGCTTTTGTTTTGTAATTAATTAAAGTTATTTCCCCTAATACCTCTTGAGTGCCTTCTTACTAGGCAGGGGAGAGAATCTTGACTCACTTTGATCCTCCAAATAATCCTTGGGGGTAGACAGAGGAGGATAAGAAATAGTTGGCATCTGGCAAAGTTAAGACTCCTATCCTCTCCATCCGCACACACCACTACACCTACCCCACCAAGTTCCCATCTTTGAACGCCTGCTGTTTCTTATAAAACGTAAGAAAGAGTCCCATCATAGTATGTCTGGCCAAAAAAAGTGGTGTTCAGGTGAAAGAAGGAACCAATTGACCCTAATCATAGAGCCATAGGCCAACAAGGAAAGCCACGCTATAAAGTTGGAGCAGAGGTAATAATGGAGAACAGATATGACATAAACATTCTAAATCTAGAGGAAATAATCTAAAGGGCTTTTTCTATACATTTATCACAAACTCCATGCCTTCAAAATTAGCTGACTACAGAAACTTTTGTATTAAGGCAGACATGTTTGGATGAAGTTGCCCTGTCTCTAGAAATTCCATTTCTGCTTTGAAATCTCCACACCCCTCTCCCTCCTTCCATGTGTTCCCTCCCTCCATCCTTCCCTCTTTCTCTCCTTTCTTCCTTCCCTCCCTTTTCCCCATATTGTACAAAGTATACAATTTCTGAGAGAACAATTACACCAACTACTCTGATTTCATTAAAATCAGGAACATGAAGAGCAAATTCTCATACTGTTACCTTTAAAAAGTTACAAAAATCGATTGCTTGTTTTTCTCTTCATTTCTGTCTCATTACCCCCCTCCCAGAGATAAGTATTATAAATAAATATAGATGTAATCTCCGTAATTCACCACCAAGGGGAAATGTGCAGTTCAGATGAATGGAAGAAAAGATAGACATAAAAAAAAAAAAAAAAGACCCCTCTGCCCATCAAACCTTTCATTTCCAAGCAGAAATAATTACAGTGATGGTCAGTGGGGAGATTTGAGCAATTTACAGAGGTATAACAGTGGTTCCTATCAACACGGTTTTATATTCAGGGCAAGGCATAGAACTCTAGGTCCTGAAGCATTGCCTATAATCTTTATTTCATTTTTAGATGTTATGCTGTAATAAAATGTAAAAAGGGAATACATAAAAAGTTATAGAGGTGGGAAAAAACATGGTTTGAAGTTGTATGGCATTTCTTGACAGGGCATGTTCCTAAGGATATGCAGAGAATAACAAATGCCATTTGAAATAAGTACACTAGAGATCTGAAACTAGATTGAAAACCCAAGTCAATTTTCCTGAGTGTCATTTGATTAGCTTTCTTATATAGAATGGAGGTTTAAACAATGCTGGGATTCTGAGTGCAGAGGTGCTGGGGAGCACAGTGAGAAATGGGTTCCTCCCACCAATTTCATTCCGATGGCTTTACAACATTATCTTTTCACATTCTTCCTGTGTTTTTGCAATAATCCACAAATGAAGCAATGTCAGAGAAAATGTGATTGATTGTGGTGAAGCACGCACACACTCACGTGCAGCAAGTTATTTTTCTATTCCCTTTCCAATTTGTCCCAGAGTTGCTCCAGGCAAATACCTGTAGCCAATTGCCAGTTTGGGGTAGGAAGATAGAAACAAAGTTCTCAAGCTTGAGGGGGAGTTTTTGCACAGGTTACAAACAACTCAATTGTGCCTAGTGGCTGTTTTCATATAGAGAGACATTTCTCATGTTTTTGCCATGATGTTTATTCCGGTTCCCTGAGACAGATTAGAAAGTCAACCTAAATAGTACCTAACAATTATGTTTAGGCTAGAATTCCTACCTCATTCCCCAACGCTAGCCGTTCCTTTTGTTCTGTCTATGCTAAACAGAGAAGAAATTTGTGGGTGATACTGACCATACTAGCCTTTAATCCAAGTACAAACTTCTGATTTCATCATTAATTTAGTAGATCTTACCTTCTATAATACATACCCTGGAAGTATTATTCCCATTACTCTTTTCTTCCCCAAGGGGTTGGCATGGGGGGGGGATTACCTCTACTTACATGTACTCTTTTGCTCCCTAAAGTTTTTTGTGTATCCTTGCCTTGTAACAATTACATTCCTCTCCTGCCTTCAAAACCTCTTGTACCTTTTGTAAATTTCTTCAGCATTTGATTAATTTGTTCCTGTCCCTAGGAATCCTGTTCTGATGGGACTGCTCTTGGTTTCATAATCTTGCAGAATGCACAAGCTGGTGGTGTGTGTCCAAGTCTCAATACTTGAGTTCTGACAGTGTAGGGATATAAAATGTAGACCAGCTTTAACTGTGTAATGACCAACAGGCTATTTGCCATCTCAGTCTTCTGCAAGGCATTTCAACGGCCAGTCATTGTGGCAGTTGGACAAGATACTTTCTGAAACATCTGGTTTTAGTCCAGTGAATGGCTGGAGTTTCCTCTTTGTTCTAGTGTCACTTCCCCCCAAGGCATCTAAAAAAGCCTGAGAATGTTGTGCATGTATTTAGAACACCCAAGTTCTTCCTAGACCCATAGTAAATTTTAGGCACTCCTTTCCCTTCCTTCCCTCTTTTGCCCTAGGTTTGGCAGATGCCCTTGAATTCTGACTAGTAACGGTAGTCTTGACCAAAACGCTATTGCCTCACTAACACTGAATAAATATTTTCAAGGGATGAGAGATGGCTACTTTAGCCCGATGTGTAGATGGGAAACCAGTGATATAGTACAAACATAGATAGGTCTATTAGAAAATGAATGTGTTAGGAACTCAAATGCAGCCTTTGTGGGGAGGGTGGATTTCTGAGCCTACAGTGGCAAACTGAAGTGTATTTGGATTATTTTGGAGAAAAACCTCAACAGCAAAATAATTTATTTGATGAATTTGGCTACTTCTACTGAGTAGATTCCAAAACAATCTTTCAGTTTTCCATTTTATTTTGATTATGTATAAAACCAAAATGTAATGAGAGGGCATTTATCCAGCTATCCAATAGAGTTGCCATGAACATTTTTTACAATTAGCACAACCTGCCTTATTCATGAGGCCCATGCCATGATTCCCAATCAAACCCTAAAGATATAGAAATCAAGTGTCCATACTGTTTGTTTAGAGATGCTGAAGTCCATTGATATTTCTTGTAAAGACTACGTCTGCATTTCTGTTTTCTTCCTTGCAATGCCTGAATTTCGTTTCATTGATGAAATTCGTAGATTAGTCTCTCTATTACTATCACCAGATTATACTTTATGAAAACCTGGGGGAAAAATAAACACTTTCATAAACACACATACACACAGTTCTCTAACATCCACTGATAGCTTTTCAGACAGAGAGGATTTTTTATTGGAAATCAGTGTCAGGCTGCTCTCCCTAAGCTACCCTTCAGCCAACACCTCTCAGTCTATTGTCCAATATAGATTGTAAGACCCTGGGGAAGTGAATGTTGCTGAGTTCTAGAGATTTCTGGAGTTTGGTTAAGCTATCGATAAACTCTTCATGGATTATCTCTAGCCCATAGACAACCCCTTTTGCTTTTGTTGTTTTGTTTATAACAAAATAATGCCACCTTCCTAGCTTTTACCCTAGCAAGTAGGAAGGATAAGAATTGTTAGGGATTTCTTCACTAATCATTCTGCCTTTTGGCAGCAAGTCTGAATTGTTCTTCTGGAATTCACATCCACTGGGGTGGCCTCTAACCCCTTGCCTGAGTGTGTGCAGTGACAACGGAATCAGAGACGGTGCTCGATGGCAGCTTGGAAGGGGAAACGACATGTCTAATAACCAACAGGAATGGCTGGTAATTAGCTGAAATGACAATAATTAACAGAAATGACAAGTCTAATAAATTTTTACTTAAGTGTTGTCACATGGCACTTTGGGTTTTTAGCTTTCCATTTTTAAATATTAATATCAATGGAGTTTACTTGAGATGAAAAGTTACGTCAAGTATGGAGATGGAAGTAATTCTATACACACACTCCATCAAATTCTGTTTTATCAATGTCACTTATGCCATGATCAGTAGAGACTAGATTAAGACATCATATTGTTTGCTTAAATATATATTCTTTTTGTATGTACCTCATTTATGCAGCTCAAAAACATTCAGCCACAAGGATCAGAGGAAAAGTGGTTGTTTTTAATTTTCTTTGATATCTTCAAAGATAAGAAGGTCTCACCCCTCCCCTCTTCCCTCCTCTTCAGCAACAGACAAAGAAGGTTAAATCTTATTAGCATGTCCTATATAGCTAGTTGTAACCTAAGTGACCTGTCATGGCACTAAATGCCTACTAGAACTTTCTCTGTACTTGCAAGATGGAAATTTTATGCATCAATGCTTTTATGCATGCATCTGATTTGGGAAGTTCACTGCTTTATGGATATGAACATTGTGATCATGTAAATTGATCTACATAATGGGATTTTGTGTGTGTGCGTGCATATATCTATATGGATATGGATGTATGCAAGTGTATTCTAAAAGGAAATATAATACATGAAATGTTAACTTTAATGATATGAAATGCATTAAATTCAAACTACCTTGCATGTGTATGCAGATGCATTATGTCTCTATCATTGTGCTCTGCAGGGATTTAAGGCAGAAAAAAAAAATTCATCATATACTCTGATGTGCCATACTAAATGAGAGTGCAACATGGCACTATTCTAGGCAATAAATAAGATACAAGGAAACCAAGACTTACGAAGCTTTTAAGGACAGCCCTTAGCAAAACTGCCATAAAATGAAATTTTATTCTGGGGCATACAGCTTATCCTTTCAGGTACCCTGACTAAGCTCCTTTTGTCTCTAAACTCTCATCTACTAAAAACTAAGAGTTGTAAATTGCAGAGTTCTGATAACCAAAAAGTGCATTAAGTTCCCCTCTTTCTTCTCACCAAAATTCATTCACCACTGAGTCTCATTACTTCAAGGTCTAATAGATTTAGTCAGATAAACTAAATGAGCTAAAGCATTAATTCCTTAAAGACTTACTCTTCTCAGATAATATAATACCTTAACGCTGGTCCTAATTCAAATTATCTTTAATGAAGCTTGTTTTGGTAAACCTAACCCTTGAAATTAATTTCAGGCCTATGATACTCTAAGACGATTGTATTCTGTCTATTTATCACCCTCAAAACTGGGTCTAGTATGCTTTTAAATGGCCTAAAGCGATCTGGTCATTCATTTTTCAAAACTGGACTCAAATCGCCCACCTTTCTATTTGTCATCATTGATACCGAGTAGATACCCAATTCATATTTAATAATGATGCCAATGCAATAAAGACTGACAGTTTTTCAAATACAACACTATAGATTTGTCTGAACTACAGACCTACTTACCACATAAAGAAAAAAAATAACATACTGGGCAAAATAAAAAATTAAGGCAGAAATAAACAAGCTTATTACAGACCTTCTAATTATCCAGATGGCAGCAGAATTATAAAACCAGTAACTCTGTGGATTCAGTCTCAGAAATCTGGTTGTCATTTGATCAAGAATAATTTTATGTATTTAATCATTTTGTTTATTTGAAAAATATTTATTTCACATCTATTAATTATGGAGAAGACAAGGACAAGTAATAACTGGGCTTTTTCCTCCATTTTCTTTTCTAAGCTATGTAGAGTATCAGCAATGAGAAAAATAGATGCTAAATCCAATGGCATAATTGTCTTTCATTTGCGATGTTGACCTGATAATTATATAGACAATATTTGAAGCTCAAAACCATATTTAGGTCAGTGTAGGCATATTGAATTTGGTAATGTTCTTTCCGCACCACCATATGTCTACCTAGAACCTCAGAATGTGGCTGACCCTAAATCCAATGATTGGTGTCATAACAAAAAGACCAAATAAGGCACACAGATAGAAAGACCATGTGGAGGTATCGGCAGAGATTGCAGTGATAGGCCAGGGAACACCAAGGACAGTCAAGAGACAAATGAAGTTAGGGAGAGGCAAGGAGGGATTCTTCCCTAAAGGATTCAAAGGAAGCATGGCCCTGATGATCCCTTCATTTTAGAATTCTATACTCCAAACCTGTGAGGAAGTAAGTTTCTGTCCTAAAGCTACCCACTTTATGATAATTAATTATGGCAGCCCTGGAAAATTAATACAGTTGATATGTTTGATTGTTTTTGATAAATGAAGATTACATCCTCTTGCCCACCAAATGCCTGGGCCAGAAATTGGGATAGGCAAGGTTTTAGTTTAAGCCTAACTTCTGATCAACTTAGAAAACATATTTATCAAGAAATATATATAAGTAAGAAATTTGTTAAAAACTCAATTACCTTTTTTCTGTTTGTAGTTGTTCAGATGTTGATTTTATCTATCAATCTAGTCAGCAAATGCTAGATCACACTGTAGTAACAAAAATCTCAGTGATTTGAACAAAAATTCTTATTTGAAAAAAAATGATGCATAGCTATTGTGTGAGAACAGGCTATTCTTCTGTGCTTTATCCTCACTCTGGAGCCCTATCTAAAAGGGGAAATAAAAGATCTGGAGAGTCATGAATTTTTACTCAAATGTCTTACTTCCACTGATAACCTGTTGGAAAGAACTGGACCCATTACTCTATTCAATAGACCTCTAATAAGAGGCCAGAAGAGCAATCCCACCATAAGCCCAAGGGCAGAGGGCAAAAAGAACATAGCAAACAGTACACATGGTCACTGCATCATGCCCAGTGTACCCTCAGATTCTTGAGACTATCTTTTTTTTTTTTTTTTTAAGATTTTATTTATTTATTTGACAGAGAGAGATCACAAGTAGGCATAGAGGCAGGCAGAGAGAGAGAGAGAGAGGAGGAAGCAGACTCCCTGCTGAGAAGAGAGCCCGATGCGGGGCTCGATCCCAGGACCCTGAGATCATGACCTGAGCCGAAGGCAGCGGCTTAACCCATTGAGCCACCCAGGTGCCCCGAGACTATCTTTTATTTCTCCATGTTTCTATACTGTTGGACAGTATGGTAATCAAGTTTCGTTGGTTGATGTGTTGATGGATATTATTTGTCAAGCTGACTAATCAAGATGCATATTTTAAATGACTGGATGAGATAGATTTCTATTTTGTATTTGGTCTTCTGATTCTTACTGCCTTAAAGCTGAATTATATTTGTTAACATACTGCCATGGTAAGAAATATCAACAGGAATTCAGGATATCATAAAGAAACATGATATACCACATAACATAGCTAGAACTTTTTCCCCATTCTCCGCACTTATTATTTCCCATTTAGAATTTTTGCAATTATAGTTACTAAAAGAAAAGATGAGAAAATTGGATGCATTTCTAAAAATAGAAGCAATATTATTATGGGGATACATGAGAAAATTACATAAATTGAGTTCCAGTAGCCAAGAAGAAGTTAAAAGGTGATTTGATGGCCTTCTTTAATTTATGATGGTCTACAAACAGCATTTTCCTGGAGAAGATGCTGTCTAGTGGCTTTGTAAAACTATTCTGTTTTGTTTTGTTTTGTTTTTAACTGTAACACAGCATGGAGAAATGTCTTTAAAGGAGTGCTTCCAGATAGACTCAAGAACAGCCATTCAGGTGACATGCCACTAAGAAAGCTACAGCGTCATCACTACTGGAGCACTACAGAGAGGGCTACTTGGTTGGTAGAAACCTCACCAGTCTCTTGGGAGGAACTCTTTATCTCCACTGACTGACATGCCGACCACAACTTCCAGTTGTTAGTGCTCTTTCACTGAGATGTATTAATTTTTTCCTACCCCGAAAGACCATTCAGTTCCTCCACATGAGCTAACTGATGGTGAGCTGAGTCTCCCCTGGATAGGCGTCGTCCCCTAAAGCAATGCCAAACCCTGGTTTTTATTTGGCCAATGAATTCCCAGTTCAGGTGACAGCTCTTTAAACAAGTAACACTTTTAAGTTTAAAGTATGACAGCTTTCAGAAACAGAAAATAGTTAAACTGAGGCTTCAAGTCTTCAAAGAAATGAAAGTATAATATGAGACTAATTCTCCTGATGGAATATGCTTTGAGGACCTCACAGATTCACCACATAGTAAGATAGAGTTGAAAATGTTTTTTATCTTGATTTTTACTGTTCAGCAATGAATGGTCAGAACAGTTTGGAGCTAAAAACATTTTGACAACACAAATTATATATTGAGTTGTTTAGAGCTATGATCCCAACTGAAGAAAAGAAATACTATAAGCATCTTCCTTCCTCTCTTTCTTCTTTCTTTCTCCTATTTTTTCTTTCTTTTCTTTTCTCCCTTTCTCCCCCCTCCCCTTTTTTAATGGGACCTTGGCTTGAACTTTTACAGTTTTGTTAAGAAGCAAAAAACTGCGTTTAGTAGGGCACATCAAGAGTACAGCTTCTTATGTGGAATTAAAAAATCAAAACAACAAACAAACAAACACACAAAACCCCAGAAACAGACCCATAAATACAGAGAACAAACTAGTGGATGCCAGAGTGGAGAAGGGTATGGGGAATGGACAAAATAGATGGAGGGGAGTAGGAGGTACACACTTCCAATAATGGGATAAAAAATTCACAGGGATGAAAGGGACAGAATGGGGAATGTAGTCAGTGGTACTGTAACACTGTACAGTGACAGTCGGTAGCTACATTTGTGGTGAGGATAGCATAATGTATAGATTTGTCTAATCACTATGTTGCACGCTTGAAACTAATGTAATAACACTGTGTGTTAACTATAATTTTTTTAAAAAGCTTATATTATAGGAAAAAAAGGGTACAGCTTTATAGACATCTATGTTTATTTCTAAAAGGACAGGTACATCTCATGAACACCTGTGTTTCTGAGGTACTGCCATATCACTTTATTTGTGTAAAGAAAAACATCATTTCACATATAAAATAATAAGCATTTCTATTGTTTTGTCACCATCAAAATAGCATATTCATTTTGGCATTATCAGGGGAAAGCAGAATGGGGAGGCATGGTTTAGAGGTCAGGTCTCTGGAAACCACTCTCTTCTATGTCATTTACTGCTAAAATGACCTTTGTCAAGTCATTACAGTTCCCTGGAGTTCACTTTCCACCTTCTTCAATGGCTAGATGTAATGAAACTGCTATTAAAATAACTTAACTAAATATCACTTACAGGATATTTTATCCTCTTCATTCATTCCTGTATCAGGGAGCAGGGACTAAGGACAGTATCAGATACATTTAGTATTATAGTTAAGAAATATATAACTATATTTCTAGAAAATTTCAAGAAGTTTTCTCTTGTCTTCTTTATTCTGAATTAATCTATTCAGTTGTTTAGAGATATTCAACCCTTACTTTCCTATGTAATTCCTGGTGCTTTCCTCTATTTCAGGTGGGTGAAAATATTGTTTTTCCCATTCAGTTTTATGACCAACATGGTAAAGGCATATATTTCTAGAGGTATAAATTCCTCAGACTCCGAGTGTCCCATTTAACTTAACACAAATTCTACAAATTTTAGTTACCTGCTTTCTGAGCTTGGAGGAAATTAAAATTAGAAAATTCCAAGAAACTTCTCAGAAACACTAAATGAGACACAACTTTCCTCAATCCAGGAAACCAGAAGTACATGTGGTAGGGGTTGAGGTGGGGCTAAAATGTTTAATCTGCAGCCAAGGACAGTCTATTTTAAAAAGCATGATTTTGTTTTGTGGATGTATTTATTAATATAAATGGATTTTCTATCTAAAGCCTGTGCAAGTCATTATGAGAGGCTACAAATGGGAATGAGACACAGTGCATTTATTTACCCAAAGAAATTCCACTGGGATAAAACCTGGACACAATACAAGGGCAGTGAAACATTTGTGGGTATGTTGAGTATAGACTTACTTTTGTTACTGCTGATGGACGCAGTCAGACTTGAGGCTCCTACTGCTGACACAAGTTTTATGGTATGGGCCATTTGTATACTCGGGGTCTATAGTGGGTCTTACCAGATGTGGCAGCAGGAAAGTCGGAGATATGTAGGGGAGAGGATATGAGGTGTCAGAGTCTCATTGGTCTTAGTGACAAGGACGACTCAAACACAACACATAAGCTGAATGCAAGCAGAGCACAGTCAAAAGGCAGTTACATTGTTAGTAGGGTTGCTGCGTATGACTTCTCAGAGATCATTGCTCACTCTTCTGGACAATCAAATGAGGAGGATGTCAGGGGGCACTAGCTTGATGTCATTCCTTAAGCGGAAGTGTTTCCAGGGCCTTATCTCTGGGCATCAGTGAACAAAACAGTTGTCTGTACAGTTCCTGGTTCCTATGGGTGAGGAACTCAAGGGGCGCCTGGGGTGCTCTGTCAGTTAAGTGGCTGACTCTTGATTTTAGCTCAGGTCATAATCTCAGGGTCCTGGGATCAAGCCTGGCATTGGGTTCCACACTCAGTGGGGAGTCTGTTAGAGATTTCTCTCTCCTCTCCCTCTGCTTCTCCCCCTGCTCATTCTAATCTCTCTTTCTCTCACTCCCTCCCTCTCTAAAATAAATAAATAAGACTTAAAAAAAAATGTTTGATGGGCATGTGGAACAGAGTAAGCTATGCACATGCTTTATGTCCAGTTAAACAAGTAAGGTTTTTAGGAGCAAAACCTCTACTGAGGTATCTTTAGTACATCCTATTGAAAACTGTGAGGACAATAGTTGAACCTTGAACTCACCAACATGTTGCAGAGGATTTTTTCAAAACAGAAAAAGGCAAATACATCTATAAAATGGCTTATTTTGGTTCAGATATCTACCTACATGGCCCTTTAAGGGGGACAAATCTTATAGTATAAAGGACGGTCTCTAAGATAAGAAATGAATCAAGGAAACACAAGCAATGGGTCAGTTTATCCTTACTTGTCTAGGTTTTCCGTGGTACAGTGATCATAAATAAGCCATTTAATGGATGGTCAGTAACAAGAGCGGAGGTGCCGTAGCTGAATGGGAACCCATCAGAAAGTGTGGATTCAGTATTTAGAAAGGATCCTTTAGTAGACAGAGTATAAGTTTTGAATTTATTAAAAAACAAGTAGGAGACAAGAAAATAAAATCTTTTTCAACAAAACTGTTCTCAATTCTCTTCTTTTGGATAGTTTTTTAAGATTTTATTCATCCATTTAACAGAAAGAGAGAGAGAGAGAGAGAGAGAGAAATCACAGGCGGGGGGCAGGGGCGGACAAGAAAGGGAGAAGCTGGATCCCTGCTGAGCACGCTCAATCCCAGGAACCCAGAATCATGACCCGAGTAAGCCACCCAGGCACCCCATCTCTTCCTCTAGATTTTATAATATTGTTACTAAAATAGATGGTACAGTTCAGCCTCTGTAGAGTCCGTGTGCAGTGAGTGTTTCAAGGTGCAAAGGATTAATAATAATAAATAAAGGAGAGATCTGTGAGAAAAACAGGTTTTAATTTGGGATGAAGGGGAAATCAGTGCTGTCATGGCTGTCAGTCACCACATACCCTGGAAGGAGTGATTTCAATATGAAGGAGATTTTTTCTTTGTTTTCTTGTTTTTTGCTTGTGTGCATATATACACATACATACATATGCATGCAAATTTATGGCATAAAATGCCAGATAATTCTATCCTTGTTTAGAATGTTCACTATGGAGCCAGTCTGGAAGCAGTTTTAATTCCTATGATGATGTATCCTAGTCATTATGTAGCCAATGACATCTAACATCTAGCTAGTCAGATAAATCCTTTTCTTTTTCGCATTAACGTAGAATTCTAAAAGGATCGCACTATAGATAAAGAGGACATAGGTAATGTAAGATTGCTTACTTAGAGTACAATTAATGCATCTTCAACTACTGGGCTTTGCTAGGACTATCTTTTCACTTAACAATCTGAGATGTGAATGTTTCTTTTGGTTCAGCCAATTTCCCACAAAGAAGAGGAAGCAAAGTGCTATTTTGGTTTGCTTTTGTTTGTTCGCTCTTTTTTTCAGAAATTTTGTTGTTTGCTTTCTAAAAGTCAGCGTGTGTGCAAGCCCAAATAGAGTAAAACCAGGCTGTCCGGAGGTGCAGAAGCTGAGTGGCAGACTAGCCTCCTTCACCAACTGAATCACTTACTCCTAGCACAAGCGATTCAATTTTGTGCCTCAGCAAAACTGCAGATTACTACATGCCGTAGACCAGTGGGTTTCAACCCTGGCTGCAAATTAGAATTCCATAGGGAGGTACTTTTAAATACCAATGTTCAGACCCCCACCTGTGGAATGAAGCCAGATTTTTTTCAAGCTATGTCCCGGCGGTGGAGGGGGTGGGTATGATACATGCGTGCGCGCATGTCTGTGTGTGTGTGTGTGTGTGTGTGTGTGTTCATGCATGTTTGTATGTGGGTTCATGTGGACATCTCCGAGCATACGTGGATATGTGTGCTTGTGTGTATGTGGAGTAGAACGATGTGTGTACAGGGCAAGGGTGCTTAGCATCCCTGGTGATTCTAATATGCATGAGGGACTCAGGGTTGAGAATCAGAGATGCATCCATCTTCATAGGTCCTTACCAAACACAGAATCTGAAACTGTCAAACTTATGAATGAGGGTGTACTGTAACTTAAGAAATGAAGAATGCTGAGTTGATAGTCTCTAAAGAAATAAGGTTACATAATAAATATTTTTAATGACTAAATGACATCTCTATTTCTGTACAGACGGGCCAAGCGGGGACTTGAAGCAAGGCCAAAGTCCGTCCTAATGCGTCCATCCAAATACATGAACACATGAATAATCAGCACTCCCACGCTCTACAATACCGCGCCACAGATAATTTTATCCTGAAAAATTTTCAAATTTGCAATTAGAAATCTTCAGCACCTTAGCCTGAGAAATATTTTAGTAATAGATTTAAAATCCCACACATATAAAGCACAGTTTTTCACAGAACACTTACCTTAACTACATATTTATCTTGTATTTATACTTACACATACAACATATGTGCAAAGCTTCTGATATAATTTTGTTTTTCTTACTAAAGAGCTAAGAGAGAATCTTTGCCCATATGGAAATAAAAGAGAATCAGCCCTGGGTAAATTTGGATCTCTTGTCTTCTAGGGTCTTCTAATTCTTCCCATGTCTTACACAGCTTCTGTTCCACGAGAGTTCTCCTTGGGCAGCCAGCTCCTTGCTTCAAGGTCATTATCTCCTCTCACTAGTTAAGGACTGCATTATGCACCTCAAAATGGCTCCTTAATTTGTTTATCTAAGTACAGCTTTTCTCCTTAACCTCAGAGTCCTTGTGTGGCTGTTCTTTATCATGCCTGATATTCTCTGCTGTACTGTAGCCTCAAGGAGGATTGTACTTGTCAGAGAGAATCATCCCTCAATTCCATGTTGGTTCCTCTCACGGAACATGTCTCATCACCTACTTTGCAAATTTTATATCCTTCTGGGAGCAGTAGTAGTCCCCTTGCCCACGGTGGACCCTGCAAACGTTCCAGCTTCACTTGGAAGTCTATTTTAAGATCATCAGGTGATTGACCAATCACTTTAATGTTTAGAAACATTATTTCCACATCACTTGGTAAGTGAAGGAATAACAGGTCACTAAATAGTAAATACTTTGCAAATTACCCTTGTGGTTACTTTGCCTTAAATACAAATGATCTTGTACATGCAGACTTCATTCTTTGGAAAAGTCACCTCTCCCTCTATCACCATCCCTCTGAAAAAAGCAAATCTGAGACAGAGTGCCCGCTGCCAGGTGGCCACTTCTATTACTGTCTCCTCAGGCCACAGGCACAATATATCTATGTACCCAGTTCACGTGTTTATATAAACACTTCAGAACACCCAATCAATCACTTCTTTCTAGCCAGCACTTTTCTTGGGGAAGTATATGCCCCTGACCTAGTAGAGACTAGATGTAACTCCTTTCTTTCACGAGCTCAGGGTTTAATGGGCCAAACACAACAACAGCACAGATGAGCAATTTCAAGGAGTTCTCATTATAACCAGGACCCGCGTTCCAGAGATTCAGAGGACACATGCCAGAAGACACCTCCTGCTTTTAAAGTAATTTTTTTTTATACAAAGTATTATAAACAATGAAGCACACAAGGTTGACAGCTTTCTAAAGGTCAAAAAAGGTTATGATTCTCCCTCTAACTGTAAAACTCTCTGAGTAGAAATTTACAAGTTTCTCTCTTCCAGAATGTTAACTTCAGTAACAGTGCGTTCTATTAAAATCTCTGCAATATGCCAGTCCATGATCTATGGTCTGGGAGAATAAGATCAGAGACTTTCTGGACATACATATCCTTTTAACTAACTGGATGTATAAATATGTTTTATACTCTGCACTGCTTCCATTTCTCGGTTGTTCTCTGTACAGATGCCACCTCTACTCCCCTCCATCGTTTCTGCCTATTCTTTTATAATCAGTTTCCTTGTTTAATACTGAAAACCACAAGTGAGAGCTGGGATTAGTGAAGTGTGCTTTAAGACCGGGAAGCTCTATCAGGAAATACAATCTGTCCTCCACAGACACAATATCTGTGGAAACGAAACAAAAAAATTCTTTACTGAATCAACACTAACCACAGCATAGCCTGCATGGGGGAAGCAGACACACATTATCACAAAGGCTAAGGAGCATAAAACCACTGAGCCTGCAGTTGCAGGGTCATAAAATCCTGTTTTCTATTTGAAAAGCATTTAATGCTGGACATTTTGAATGCCTCATCTCAGAGAAAGCCTGGGTACAAGGGACTGAATAATTACATCTTGCAAAAGATGGGGAGTCATCATGTCAGAGAAAGCAGATGGTCTCCCCACCATTCCAATACCCCAAATCCAAACAAGTCAGTGCATTTTCACAATCTGACAGATGATAGAGAAGAAAAAGCATTTCACTCTTAATTCTAAATAGAAGCAAGGACCTTAAGATGAACACAGGGCTCTTCCAGGAACCAAAGTGTAAATTCCCATCTCCAATGGGGTGGAGGGGATGGGACCAGACTGGCCACCCAGAGTGCACCGTATCTATTGGTACTAAATAGAGCTTAACGGAATATTCTAAATGGATCGCAGAGTTCAGGCTCATTAGAGGCAGTATATCACCTTCCTGAGGAGAGTAGCTGGAGGTTGATATTTAGAATGCCTGTGAATTCTTTGGTGCGTAGGGAAGGTGTCCTAAAATATTATTAAAATTACCACCTGGAGTATGCATCAAATCAGAGAGGATTCTGTATTTAAGTTGGTTAAATACACAAGGACAACATATGTGAAATCATCAATTAGACACAAGTTTGCAGATTTCTAAAATCGCTCCTTTGGACAATTAGTCAACTTCTTAGAGGTATTTCTCAACATTCAAAAAGAGAATTAGGACTATTACCCAGAGAATTTAGGTTAAGATTCTTGTTCCACGTGAGGAAAAAAAATGATAAATTCACTGAACCATACTGGAAAGGGCAGAGGATGAGAAAACAGGATATCCGATTTGTCCTTCTGGAATTGCCCCTTAAGATTGAAAGATGTGTACCTCCATTTCCTAACACGGAAAGGGAATAATAATAATATCTTTTTCACCTATAAGTATGAATATGATGAAAATACAATGAGGAAGTGAATGTCTTTAGCAAAAGAACAAAATTGCTGTTCAAGGTAAAACTTACCCAGACCTAATTTTAGTTTCTCTCTCTCTCTCTCTTTTTTTAATCTTTCGCTTGCTTCTAAGGCAAAATCATCCATGTCTGTGGCTTCAGCAGCCACAAATATACTGAGTACTGAGGGCTTTTCGAAGAAAGACCTCTTTTTAAATACGAATATTCGACCCTTCCTGCAGAGCCTCACCTCAATTTTAGCATGCTCATCTCTACACAGGCACAGTTCTCTCTTCCTGCTGGGCCACCGCCACGCCTCGCATGGTACCAGGGAGATGGGTTGGAGGGGTCAAGTTATCCTTAAACACTAAATACTTTTTTATTCTATTTTGCTTTTGTTCACTTTCTAAATTTTATTTTCTTATTCTCTAGAGGTAAAGATTTGACATCACCTTTCAAGATAATGTAATTCATGGGACTTGGAGTTGGTAAGGAGACTCTTGGTGACATTAAGGTAAAATAAACATCCTATTCTTCAAGTGAAGAATGAACCAAAGTTTGTTCTGCATTTATCGTAAAACAGTGCCTTCATTCTGGGCTGAGTTGTACTGCTGAACATTCGTGTTTTTTTATTTCGAGAGATTTGTTCATTTTCTGGACCCAGACGCCATTGAGGAAAGACCTCAAAATCTGTCTCTCTTGAAAGTAAGCTGATACCAGACTGTTGCAAGGTAGTGAGGTGGGGTCTGGCCTGGAGACCCAGGGAGCAGCAACATTGAACTCAAACCAACTTGTTTACCAGGAAATCTCTTGGGTTTCCTTGGGTCTAAGATAGAGATGATTTTATTTCTTCTATATATTGCCTCAAAGTGTGCTCAGCTGAATCCTTTCCCCTTCTTTCCCACCTTTTAACAATGTCCTGGGAAGATTCTGTTACTTTCCATCTATTTCAAGTATTAAAATTGGTCATTCCCCATGAAAAGTCCCACCTCTTATCTGATTCTAAATGCTTCCTTTGCTACTGCTGGCTCATGGACTGGCTGGCCCTTTTCACTTTCTTGCCATTGTCCTTTTCTTAAGGACTAGTTCCTCAAGAATGAGGGACAAGGACAAAACAATGAAGGGTAAGAGCAAATGACCTTTATCTTACTGGGCATAATTTTAATCCTTTTCTGCTAATGTATCTGGCTTTTCTGCCTTTGACCCATCCTTGATGACGGCCTGTGTGTGGCAGGTGTCCATGCTGTTCACACGCCTGGGACCCATCTGTGCAACGTGAGGGCCTAGTGCAGTCTCCAGATCAATCAGGACACTAGCCAGTCCGCATGCTCTGCCTGTGCTGCATTCCCACTTTCTTCTTTTAGCTCAGGAGTATTCATTTGGAGGGCAGCTTTGTTGAGTGGGCTTCAGGCCAGACACCTCAACTCTTGCTTCCACAGTGTTCTACAGTGTCCACTTGACCAAGAGGTAAGTCATCTTTGCCAAGCAAGCCGGTATGAGTCAAGGTTGCTGCATTCACTCTCAGCCTGCCTCCTCTCTCCAGTTTACTCTTCTTCCACTGGGGTAGATCGAGTAGCAATTTGACTACCTATGAAGATATCCAACACAGAAACGAGATCCAGTCTCCCTTTCTCACCAGTGTCTTTCGTCTCTTCATTAGAGATTTCCCTGGTCCTCCCTGCAGGCACTCCTCATAAACACAGTGACTCTCCCCTCATCCAGAACTCACTCCCACAGCCTGATGGGATGAAGACAGAGGGGTAGATATACACTGTAGCAGGGTCAGTTGTGCTAACTTTTAATAAACCCTAGACAAGTTCCATCCTCAGTTATTAGTGGGCTTTTTTAAGGTTGCAGTTTTCTTACTACATTTTTGTTTTCAGGTACATAAAGTACTTATAGCTCACATCAATTCTTTGGAGTCTGCAGTCTGATACATCTCCCTTCCTCACTAATTAAATTGCCATAAAGCAGCCAGACAAGGCCCCTTAAATTATCCTATAACACCCAGCAAAATCAGGGGGCTTCTCCACCTTTCTGTGGAATGACCCTTTTCTTCTTCTCTTTTTATGTTCTAATTATATCTGTATCTGTATCTACATCTCTCAATATATATATATATAGGCACATTTTTAAAAATTTTCTTTTTCTGTGCATTTTGGTTTCTTGCCTCAAGCTCTCCTTCCTGGACTGTCCTCCTCAGGAACATCTGCCTACCATGATCACCATTATCATTGGTTCACCTTAGCCACACCTGCTAGCTACAACCAACCTAAGGTGTTCACAGGCAGCTAGGGATTAATGACCAATGCGTGCCTTAGTCCCATTCATCTGTAAGTTTTCAGGTTAACGACATTCTTTAAGGAGCTTCTCTGTCTTTGTGATTAAGTTAGTTTGCCCCCTTTGCCCTTTTATAACTCTCATCATACTTGAAATTACTTGCTCACTGACTATGTTCTCTGTTAAATTATATGGTTCTTGAGGACAGGGGTCAATCTCTTGGATCTATCTTGTTCACTGATATATCCTTAGTACCTAATGCGTTTCCCTAACAGCTACTTATTTATTAAGTGAATTGATAAATGTATGGAGAATGGAAATACTGTCATTAATTTTTATTAGATTTAGCAAATGATTGTTCAACCCTTCATTTGAATCTGCCCTTGGAGCTGTGAGGAACCTTATCGACTCTATCCTTCTCCACCTCTATTGATTTTGCTGCATATTCTTGGTTTCTATCCAGTCAGAGTCTGTTTGAGATTGCCACTATATCCTCATTTCTATCTGTACTGAAGAGGTTGGTGAAAACATTTTTTTTTTTAAATCAACACATAGTGAGTATTACATGTTTTAAAATTAGATATCTTTGAAGTCAACATTTTTAAAATGAAATAGTGCTTTGAGCTCCTAATGTCTTGTACATCTTAATTTCAGTATTGCCTACAGTGCATTTTTAAGTGCTCTTTCCAGGACAGTTTAAGTGGCCGAACCTAACATCAATCATTGCCTCTAAGAAAAAAATCTTAAGTTTTAAGTTTTTCTCATATGTGTGCTTGTTTAGTTTTTAATGTCTACTTATAATGAAACAGCATTTTTCTAATTGCTTCTGACTTAAAACAATAAGGCTCTGGAGAATGCTGACCCTCAGCACATTTGTGCAGAAGGAACACTGGCAGTGCTCAAAACCTTCCATCTGGTTCCCCATTATATTAGGCTTACCTCGGGCCCCCACCACTGATACAGCCTCTGGCACAGTTAGTGCATCCTTCCACATCCTGTCAAATTTCTTGGTTTCTCTTTTCCTCTGGCATTTTTATTGAGCTAAACTATCTGTTAATGGTACAAAGCCAAACTCTACTATTGAGGAGACTTTCAGAGGCCAAATACATCATTCCCCTTATTTTACAGATCAGAGACCCAAGATCCCCAGAATAATGTGATTCTCCTGTAGATCACTAGTCAGGGGAGGAGTCCAGGCTAGAATACGGGGCTCCTCATGCCCAGTTGAGGGCTCTTTCTACTATAAAACACTTGCATATTAATTCAAGTATTCTGGAAGTAATTTACCATATTTATTATCTGACTAAATTGCAGATTAAAGTGAAGGATTTGAACCACTTTAGTTTGGATATTCAAATCCCAGTATGCAGTAAATCAAGTACACACACACATGCACACACAAACTGAGGACCAGAAATGAAGGAAAATATCCAATTATAAAAATATTTATTAGGAGTGCCTGGCTGGCTCAGTTGGTAGAGCATATGACTCTTGATCTCAGTACTGTGAGTTCAAGACCCATGTTGGGCACAGAGCTTAAAAAAGAAAAAAAAAATGTAGACAGTACGACAAAATAATTTCAAGGAAATTAGACAAAATCTAAAAAACATAAAATAAAATTAGTATTTTACCACCCCTGCCCCATGTTTTGTTTTGTTTTAATCTGTTGTGTTTTGGGTTTGATTTCATTTCAAAGTGTTCAACTCCCCTGCCCTTCCTGGGTCTTCAGAGTGCAGCAGCAGGATTCTCACGCCACCCCCCCCCCCTTGTAGCTGCAGTCCCACAAAAGTAATCATTCCCCAACTGTCAGCGAAATCCCTCCTCCCAGAAATGGTAGCTGGGCATATTTCTCTGAAGTTTTGTGGTAGTGGTCAGCTGCTGTCACTAAGGATTAACTGGTCTCCGAATAACCAGAAGCATAAATCAAAGTGGGAGCAGAAAAGACAGATCTTCCTCACCAAGTCTATGAAGGCATGGAAATGCGGCCTGTAGGCTCTTTCATCTTCTCAGCCACACCCACACGTGGAGAGGCGGCTGCATTAGCACAGTCATCTTCAAAGGCAGAGGACAGCAAAGCAAGAGGGGAGAAAAAAGAAAAAAAAAAATCTTAATGACTAATTGGCAAACCATCTGTCTATATGTGTTATCTCCCTATGTTACCTTCACAATTTTCCTTTTTAAGTTCTCATTGATCTAAGCCTGAAGACATTAAAGTTCGTAATATATTCTGGTCTGCTCATCAGGAGAGTCATCCTAGTGTGTCAGGGCTGGGCAAGCCTGCAGTCCAAACCCTAGCTTAGCAATAAAGAAAACTGAGGGCCAACGGTGTGGGACTTGGCCAGAATCCTGTACCTCCTTGGGGAATGAGCCAGAGCTAGCTATTCCATGTTCTGATTCCTTCCTCAGACAACCTTCTTGCTAGGACAGTATCTGATTAAAAAATTATCTTGCCTTTACTTGTGCTATTTTATACCTTCCATCGCTGCCTGTCCAACCTTCCTAGCTTTAGAGCAGGAGCCTTAGTTTCTATCCTCTTCCATCAAAACTCGCAATTAAAAAATGTTTTACATCTGTCTTTCATTACTTCGGATGAATGAGAATCCCCACACCACCTTCCCTGAGGGCGTGTTCATGTTCAGCCACATAGTCTGGGTTCTGGAACAAAAAATTCCATTCCTGTTAAAGGGTCCAGCATCAGGGCAGATTGTGGGAAAAGGTGGGAAGTTTTTTTGACACTCTAGTCTCTCAGCTACTGATAGCTATGATTAGTAATAACAAAATGCACACATCACGTCCCCTTTCAAGAAACCATGTGGGGCGTTGGTTCATGATTGTATGGGCAAGTTCAGTTTGGTAAGGTGAGCCCTCTAGTCTCAAACAGCATTCACGAGTGTAATGCAGAGTAGTCCTACTTTTCCAGTGGAGACAGTAAAAGGTTTCTCTATGTCTCACTCTCTCTCTTTTTAAAAATCTGAATAAATGTATCTTCAGTGTCATTGCTGTTGTGTGCATTTCAGGGTCTCTCTACTCTGCCTCAGACCTCCTGGGGACTCAGAAGAGGGAACATCTGTTTGCCTGTTTTACTCCCTTTTGCAGAACCTGCTAAATAGGGAAGAAGCTAAATTTTTAATGTTCCCGAAGCTCTGTGTGTGAAACGATGATATTGGGTTGCAATTGAAGAAGAGTTTTAAAGACAGGCAATTTTATACCAACTTACATAATGCATGCCAAAGTGTGAGGCTGTTATGGAATCGCATCTGCAATTGTGAGCTGCATAATACAGCAATAGTATTTGAATATTATCAGATTGTAAATGGCGGAAATGCGGTATTAAGTGTTTGTGAGGAGTGAATTATGCCCTATTATATCACAGAGACCCTGGGAGCAGTGGAAGCAGCCGGTGAATGGCGGGTTTCTCTGATTTATTAACAGGGTTTGTTGACTGGGATTATGCTTATTTTTATGTGAGGCACCATTATCAGTTCTGAGGCTCTACTCTAAAAGGACACACACAGAGAGGAGGGATAATAGTCGCGTGCCTCCCCTCCTGCATGTCACAGCACCTGGAACATCCGCAATATTTGACTTTCTTTGGAAGGAAGAAACCTAGAGAAATATACAAAGAATGAAAACAAATCTCCACAAACTAGCGAGAGAGTTTGGGGAAAGCTGGGGATGTGGAAAAGAAAGGCTCAAGAGGGACCTGATCACAGACTGTAAGTACCTTTGAGGTAGCATTATAAATGAAGGGTTGAAATTATTAAGTCTCAGATGATGGCAGGAGTAGTTGCAAGGGCCTGAAGCTAAGGAAGAAGCAGCTTGGACCAGCTAATAAGAAAAGTTTCTAGCAGTAAGAATGACAGAGCAGAGAAATAGGTTCCCAAGAGTCGTGGCAGATAATCAAGAAATAGGTTAGGTAAGACATTGGCAGGACTGATGGGGTAAAGACAGCCAAATGGATGCAACAATTGGGCTTTGGAGTTTCTGTTTCTGGAGACATTTGTGAAATAGTAAATGCAAACATTTTCCCCCACTGAATGGTGTTTTGCCAATATTCCTAACAAAATCTTCACTCCTGTGTGCCAATGTCATATGTAAGAAACAAAACTTCCAAGTAGATTGCCAACTGGAAATTCTCAATCAACAAATGTGATGACCTTTCCTTCCCCTACAAGTACCCCCATTCTTGACTTTGAAAGTTCTCCAGGAGACTGTAGAAGTTAAAATAGGCTGATGGGCTGGAGAAAGCTTATTGAAGGAGTTGAGCTCTAAAGGGCAGGGAATTTAAGGCACATTTTATATTATTTATTCATTATTTGTAACATAATCATTTAAAAAAAGATATGTGTTTGTAGTTGAGGATTTAAATAAGAAGGAAGCAGATTATTGTTCCAGCTGGGCATGCCTCCTGGATGTTCTGTGTCCCAAGTGAATTCAGCAATAAATAGCAACATTTGTAGTCAAGTATCCTCTTTAGGTTGTAGGGTTGAGACATCAACCTCTCAAGGGTTGGTGGTTGTTCTGAACTGACAGTTAGAAGGAATAATAATAATATCAACAAGTGCTATGAACAATTACTTTTTAGAGATGTCTCCATATCAGTATGCAGAGTGTTATGTAATCTCTACTCTACAAATTCAAGAGGGTAGATGGCGCCAACAACAGCCTCCCTTTCCATCACCAATTCATTGGTGTCATTAGAAAATGAATCCACAGCTATAGTGGAGGGCCATCTCCATTGGGTGAGAAACCATGAGTAATATCTAAAATATGGAAAGCAACCTGAGCCGTACTGCAGACTGCTACAAAAAAATCAAAGTAGCTCTAAAAATGTGGTGTCAGGATCAGATTGGGACTAAAACAATTGCAAAGAATTTCAGTAGGGTGGCACAGTTCAGAACTTCTGCCTCTCTCCTTACCCCCAAACCTGTGGCCAGGCAGTGAACAACAGTGGTTCCTGAGCCCAGGCAACCATAATAAATGTGAGCTCCTAGGGCAGAAAGCAAGGTAATGGTTGAATGACTGCTGAAGTTCTGGGTGAATAGGGTAAACCCACACCTACGCTACCTTTCCTTCACTGTAACTCTACCCATACATCAGTATAAACTGCAGTGGTGTGACCTGGCCCATAGCTCCTGGAGTCCATAAAAATAGACACAGCATTACCAGCAATGTAACAGTGGACCTTAAGACAAATATAAATATACAACTGAGCATAACCTTGGGAGAGCCACATCACAAAAGAAAGGCAGAAAACACAGCAAATGGAAGAACATATACTCACAGAAATTGTGCATGAAACAAATAAGAGAGTAAAGGGGTATTGCACATATCCACTGAGAAACACAAGAGGATACTTTGACTGTTTTTTAAAATCAATTTGAAAACTTGGAAACAAAATTTAATTCTTGAAGAAAAGGAAGGAGAAAAATGTGAAAATAAAAATAAAAGTTGAATGGTAGACTATTCACATATTTAAAAAGCTGTATTTTTTTTTTTTTCAGTGAGGTGGAATTGAGGAGTTTTCCTTACTCTGATGGAGTATTTTATACTGAAAGCACATGCGAAGACTTTTGGACATATGTTCAATACTGTTCTAAAAAAAGATCAAAGGAAAATGGAGGGGAAATAGGCAAAGTCAAATTTTTTTTTTTAATTTTGCAGGACTGAAGAAAGATGAATTTCTAGATTGAAGGAGCCCACCAAATATTGTGTGACCAAAACAAAGACAAAGAAAAGATTGCACATAAAAATATTGTGAGATTCTAAAACTCCAAAGATAAACAGAATGCACTTAGGGTATTTTAAGAGAAAGAAAGAATATAAATGGAATTTCAAACAAAGCAACAAAGCTTGACCTCAGAATCTCATCAGTAACACTAGGTGCATGAAGTCCATTTTCCACAAGATTCTTAGAGAAAATTATATTGAACACTATTATTAATTTGGGGGGCAAAATAAAGACTTTTTAAAAAATCTTTTCCCATTTAAAATTTAGTATTTTTTATTTCTTTTTAAATTAAATTAAATATTTTTTGGTGTATGTTTCAAAATTCATTGTTTATGCACCTCACCCAGGGCTCCATGCAATATGGGCCCAAATAAAGACATTTTCAGATTTTTTTTTAAGACATGGAAATTTTGTATCCATAATTCAAGTCTGAAAGAATTATTGGAGCATACATTCCAACAAGTAAAATAGATGAATCCTAGAGGAAAAAAAAAAAAAAAAAACAGAATTTAAGCAATAGCAGTGAGCAAAGAAATCAGGAAAATGTATTGCTAAGTATAAATGAGCATAATTATAAAACATTGACCTGAAAATGGCATATGATATTGATGTTTTATAACATCACTACACATACAGCAGAGAGTAACTCTAAGAAAGAGTCATGGGTTTTTTATCTTTTTTCTTTATTCAAGGACTTAAACATGGGATCATTTCTCCTCTTCTGAACATGGGATAATAAAGAGAGCCTTACTTCCCTGACATCCTGTTACAGATATCATTTCATTTCATTGTTTAGATGTTTCATTTACTTCTCTTTATATGCACTGTAGCACAAGATTGATTATAAATTCCTTCAGGAAAGTGAGTTTATCCATTTATTCATTTAATAGATAATAACTAGCATTATTTTATATATATGTAATAACTATTGTGTGTGTATGTGTATATATATATACACACACAATAGGTAATAACTAGGATTTTGAAGGTGCTAGTTAGATAAAGAATGAAGGTTTGTTTTCTGTGCTGGCTAGTGCAAGAGAATCAGAAAACAAAGGTGATTATACTAAACCAAGAATCATACAACAAGTCATGATCTTATAAAATAATTTGGTACAGAAGAAAAGAAATCACTTAACAATACAAAAAACACAGTTGCCTGTCTTTATTAGCTGGGAGAACTGTCTATCACAAAGACTCACAGGCAAAAACCTAGGCCTTATGAAAAGTCCCAACTCTACCAGAAAAAAGCTCTCCACTCTTAACTGCCACAAGAGCCCCTTCAAAATATTTGACAGAATAAATTCACTTCCTTCAGTAAAGGTAATAAAGAGAAACAAACACAGGACAGAATGATATGACAAGGAAAATAGGAAAAAAGATAACTATCAAAAAAATAGTGGCCAAGTGTAAATAAAAATGTAAATCAAACATTTCACCATCAATGAAGGAAAATACTATGTCCAACTCTGCTTTGAAACAAATAATAAAATAGTAATAATAATAATAATTATATGTTAAGGAAAGCATATCATGAGTCAAAATAGCTCAATAAATAGAATTTTAAAAATCACAGAAATGTAGGTGAAATAGAAAGGAACACAAAATATAATAACATCTATAGGACACAGAGATGAAAAATAAAAGCAAAATAAAATAGAAATTAAATAAAGAACTACTGGGGTCCCTGGGTGTCTTCAGTGGGTTAAACTTCTGCCTTTAGCTCAGGTCATGATCTCAGGGTCCTGGGATCAAGCCCCGAATTGGGCTCTCTGCTCAGCAGGGAGCCTGCTTCCCTCCCCTCTCTGCCGGCCTCTCTGCCTACTTTTGATCTCTCTCTCTCTCTCTCTCTCTCTGTCAAATAAATAAATAAATAAATATTAAAAATGCTAAAAAAAAAGAATTTGCAAGGAAAAAAGGCAGTTAATAGAGATTCAAACTACACGTATTCACAGATCTTAAAAGAAAAATAAAAACCAAAAAAATTCACAAAAATCAAATACTAAAATATATAACTCAAGAAAACTGTCATTTAATTAAAAAGATAATTATTCATACTTATTAAAAAATACAAGCCATTCCAGAGAATCATCAGAATGATCAAGTTGAAGACACATCATAGTAAAGGCATGAAACTTAAACTATGGAAAAAAAAATCCTTAGGGCATCATGAGAAATAAGCAATTGACTTATAAAAGGGGGAAACAGAGAAGGAAGCAAGGTGGGTGACGAATTCTCCATAGTAACTATCAATACAAGAGGATGTATTGATGTCCTCAATACAAGAAGACAATGGGGCCACATCTACAAATTCCTTGAAGATAAGAAGTAACCCAAGGATTTTCTATCTAGATCAAATGTCAATCAATTATAACATCAAGAGACAAGTGCTCTTTATTTTATTTTACTTTATTTTATTTTATTTATTTGAAAGAGAGAGAGCAAAAGAGAGAGCACAAGCAGGGAAAGAGGGAGAAGCAGACTCCCCACTGAGCAGGGAGCCTGATGCAGGACTCAATCCCAGGACCCCGGGATCATGACCTGAGCTGAAGGCAGACACTTAACTGACAGAGCCATTCAGGCACCCCGATAAAAGGTTTTTAACATACAAGAACTTAGGAAAGATTGCTGTGAATTTACAGATCCTACTTTAAGAGCAAAGTCAATTGAGATATTACTAGGGAGACTACAGCAAAAGCACTGGCCACAGGCAAGGCCTGTAGTTAACTGTGGATCTACAACTCAAACAAATCTGAGAATGTGGTAATGGACAAAAACCAAAGTTGTATGTGTGAGAATATAGAAATTACACAAATAACACAAGCTGAAAAAAGAAAAAGGTAAGTAGTTAGGAGACAGAATCTTATCAATGTAAAAAGTAAAAAGCTTATCCAAGTAAAAAGCTTGCTTAAAATATAAAAACAGATGCTAATCAAGAAAATAAAACTAGGGAGATTTGCAGATGAGAAGGAGAGAGGCCTATAGTGAACATTTAATAGACTAATACTTTGAGGCTAACATAAAGATAATTTAAAAAACCCACTTTTTCGGGTGCCTGGGTGGCTCAGTGGGTTAAAGCCTCTGCCTTCGGCTCAGGTCATGATCCCAGGGTCCTGGGATCGAGTCCCGCATCGGGCTCTCTGCTCAGCAGGGAGCCTGCATCCCTCTCTCTCCCTCTGCCTGTCTCTCTGGCTACTTGGCAATCTCTGTCTTTCAAATAAATAAATAAAATCTTTTAAAAAAAAAACATTTTTTCTTAAATATCTGAATTATTAACACATTTTTCAAAGAAGCACAGAGGGACACCTGGGTGGCACAGTCAGTTCAGCATTGGACTCTTGGTTTCAGCTCAGGTCATGATCTCATGATCAGGGATCAAGCCCTGTGTTAGGCTCCCCGCTCATCAGAGAGGTCTACTTGAGTCTCTCTCTCTCTCTCCTTCTCCCTCTGCTCTCATCCCTGGGGTCTCTCTCTCTCTCAAAAAAGTAAATAAATCTTTTTTAAAAAACAAAGTAGCACAGAAAACTACATAAAGGGACTATATAAAGATAATTATTAGGCCCATTAAATGTATGTCATATCAGTAAATTTAAATTGGTTAAACTCACCTCATAAAAGAAAATGACTTTCAGAGGTGATCAAAATGATCCCAAAGCAAAATCCCACCCCCATCACATCCATGCTGTAAGGAAGTCACCACCACACACATACACAGACATATAAAAGTCAATCAAAAATACTGAACATTTTAAAATTGACAAAACCCTCTAGAAAAACTCCAGGAAAAAGGAAACAAAAGGTCATGATCTTAATATCAGACAAGTTTAAACTGTGACCAAAAAGCCCTAAAAAGATAAAAGAATCACATTTAACTGCTGAAGAGTAAAATTCATAACAAAAATATAGCCAATATAAATATCTATACTCCAAATAATATAATGCAAAAACTCTGAAGCATTCCACTAGAACATGCAAGGAAAAACGAATAAAAACATTAACAGACTTTGTCACCTTAGTCAGCACATTCAAAGAGGTAATCTGAGACAAGTTTCAAAAAGGGCTTGTTTACAAGTTCAGGGTACAGAAGAACCACAGAATCCCAGGAATTGTTGAACTCCCAAGGCTGATAACAAGCTTTGACCAACCTTAAGTCTAAAGTAGCAAGAGGTGTAAGCGATTTTCAATATACGAAGGCAGGGACTTCCAGGTAACTAACCCAAAATCTGTAGTCTAGTACCTTTCTCCTAATATTTTGTTTCCAAACAATACAAAACATGATGATGTTGGAAATTAATGCACAAATGTAATATATGGTGAGAGTGTTATATATTACTGTAAAAATCCTGAATGTTTTGACAAAGTAGACATAGTGTATTTAATAAAGGGAAAAGATGGGCAAAAAACAAAACAGAAAATAGAATAAGTTCCTCATTATATAGGCTACAGATAAGCATTAAAGAATGTTGAAGGGGGGAAAAAAACTGAGAAATCAGATAGAAAAATATTAATAAGAAAATAGGAGGCTAAGGGGGCACCTGGGTGGCTCAGTTGGTTAAGCATCTGCCTTCAGCTCAGGTCATTATCTCAGAATCCTGGGATCAAGTCCCCTATCAGGCTCCATGCTCAGAGAAGAGTCTGTTTCTCCCGTCCCTCACTGCTCGTGTTTTCTCTCTCTAGCTCTCACTCTCTTCAATAAATAAATAAAAGATTTAGGGGGGAAAAAAAAAAGAAAATAGGAGGCTAAGAACATTTAACAAAAGTAAAAATATAAAGGTTATCCCTAGGATGAATACAGAAACTTTTCTAAATACAACATAAAAAATGTTTTATAAGTAATAGAAAAAATACATACACCATGCAAAGAAACCCAGCATACACAAAAAGTGTAATAATAAAATATTATGGTAGGGTTGAAATCAAATGTATCAGTCATTTTGGTAATTTTAACTGGACTCAAATGATCTAATAAAAGATAAAAGTGTCATGGGGCACCTGGGTGGCTCAGTTGTTAAGCATCTGCCTTCGGGTCAGGTCATGATCCCAGGGTCTTGGGATTGAGCCCCCCATCAGACTTCCTGCTCAGTGGAGATCCTGCTTCTCCCTCTCCCTCTGCCTGCCACTCTGCCGACTTGTGCTGTCTCTTTGTCAAATAAATAAATAAAATGTTTAAAAAGAAAAAAAAGATTAAAATGTCCTATTCCATTCACAAAACAAGATAGAGCTGTACAAGGGAAATGGAAACAGAGAAAGGGGTGATAGCAATCTTGATATCAAAAAAATCTAGAATTCAGGGACGCCTGGGTGGCTCAGTTGGTTAAGCAGCTGCCTTTGGCTCAGGTCATGATCTCAGTGTCTTGGGATCGAGTCCCATATCGGGCTCCTTGCTCGGCAGGGAGCCTGCTTCTCCCTCTGCCTCTGCCTGCCATTCTGTCTGCCTGTGCTCGCTCTCTCTCCCTCTCTCTCTCTGATAAATAAATAAAATCTTAAAAAAAAAAAAAAAAATCTAGAATTCAAACCCCAAACCATTAAACGTGAAAAAGAGCACTTTCAAATGTTAAAAACCACAATTAACATATATGGATATTTATGCACCAAGTAACACAGTGACCATCTTTATGAAACAAAAAGTATAGGACATACCAGGACACAAGGAGAAACACTAATAATAAGAGGCACTTGCACATCATTGTAGAATAAGAGAGATGAAGTGGACACAATAAATCAGGATACAGAAGACTTTAAAAATGCAATCAATGAGATAGATCTTATAAATATATATTAAACTTTACACCCTGATAAAGTAAATGCAGTTCCTTCTTAAGCACCTATGGCGTATGGGCAAAAACTGGTCATAAACAGAGTTTAGAGAAAATATGAGTAATTTCCATAAAGTAGAAATATAAATGACATTCTGATAGCAATGAAATGAAACTAGAAATTATCAACAGTGAAAGCAAAAACAAAAGGCCTTGCCACATAGAATATTTTAAAGCTTCTTATGAATCAACTCTTTAGAGAAAGGGGGAAACAAACTGAAATTGCGACTTTTTATGAAAAAGAACGGCAATGAAAATACTATACACCAGAACATGTGAGATGCATTTAGAGCAGAGATCGGAGGAAAATTCATAGCATTAAACCCTTTTATCAGTAAAAATGAAAGAATGGTAATAGACACAAATTCCCAGTTCAAAACACAAAAAAGGAAGAAAGCAAACACAAAGAAAGTATAAAGATTGAAGGAAAGAATAAAATGAAAGAAGAAATTAAGGAAGAGAATAGAGAAATGGGTCTAACAAATAAATCAAAATCCTGTTTTTTAATAAAATTTCACAAAATAGACAAACCACAAGCTAACTTATGAATTAAAAGAAGAAAAGAAAAATATGCAAGACAAGACATGAGAAAGGGGACACAACCATTGAAACAAATAGATTTTTTTTAATCACTGGAGATGATATTGTAGATTTTTTTTTGCAAATAAATTTGCAAGCCCAGATGAAATTGTGTTCAGGAAAAACATACGTGATGCCAGTAGGATATGGGAGTGTTATGGCCAAGAAAGATGCTATTAAATACAACAAATATACATGAGGGAGTAAACTGAAGCAAAGTACTGTCTGCTAGAATTCTTTTCCTGAAATATGAATATATAATGTATGCTAATCAGGGATGTTATCACACACTCATACCTATCATCCCTCCTTCTGCCTCCCGCCCCAATCAAACACTATAATCAACATCTAGCCCATAATCCAATCTGAGTTTTGAATAGCTATCTCTTTGACCCTCTGTATGCTACACAGTAGCCCTACATTCCCCCTTCACCTTTGGTACCATGAGACAGATGAATGAACACAGGGGCTATTGTGGGGAAGTCCTACTGAAGAATGGGATGGATTCACCTTGCAAATATGCAAAGCATTAATGACCACTTCTGTGAAATTCCCCAAAGGCTGTTCATTAAGCCCAAATCAGGCTTCCTGTTGTGGCTCCTCTGAAAGAGATGACAGGCCACTGTGTCCTAGAAATGGGACTCCCACTGGGAGGGAAGGACATTCAAACTGACTCTGTGCCCTCAGGGTAGGTGTCCCATGAAAGGCCCCATGAGGGGGCTTGACTTTCATATCTGAGTGGTATGAATATATTTGCCTGTCATTTCCATGTTAGTCAGCATACAGCAGCCTAATTATCACTTTCTAAAGCCACTGTATAATAGTGAAGGTCATTAATAATTGATGAAAAGCTATTGACCAAAATGAAGTGAGTCCTTGAATAGAACTAATAATTTTTAAACCATTACTAATATTTACTGAGCACTTACTGTGTGCCAGACATTCTAAATGTTTTATTTCGATTGTTTCATTCAATCTTCACAACAGTTTTATGAGCAAGTTGAAACACAATTTGTATTTGCTCATTTCGTGTCTTTAAGCAGATGACAGACTCTTATCTTAGAGGATAATCAAGGCCCTTCTAGGTGTGATTTGTGATTCAATCTGCCATCCTGATGATGATTTTTTTTTCTAACATTTTATATCATCGTTAATTAAAGGGATTCCATGGAACTTGGTAACACTTGCAGAGACCTGCGGTTACACTGAGCACACATTATAGGACATGGGGCCATCGATACATGCTTCCAAAGGGTGGATATTTGGCAATGCAATTCACGTTCTACAAATAAGATGACTTTGTTTTCTTACTCTCCTATTAAAAATGCTATGCTTTGGGAAAAACAAATCCTCACTGTACAAGTAGCAAGAATGGACACAGGGTTCTTCTCAGCTCTAATTCTAAGATAGCAGGAGACTGGAGGCTCCTGAACCACAAAGATATTAATTTTCATGATTCAGGGTAAAAAAAAAAAAGTGAAGAAGTGAGGTGGTCATTCATTTCTGATCTTTATAAGAAAGACATAGAGCAGATACTTTGAAACCCAGCTCAATCTAGTACTGAAAAAACTTACATTGCTCATGCACATTTTTATCTCCCACACAGTTTATCATAATGTGTCTTGTGTTAGTAAAAAACTGTTACAAAGCAAGCCTTGTATGTGATCGAGTGTGTGTGTGTGTGTGCTTTCTCCAATATTCAGTAAGTCTTTATTTTGACCTTATACACACCTAAACATTTTGTAAGAGAAGGTCTATTACTTACAGTCTAGAGGAAAGAGGAAAATTGATGCATATCAACCTCAGGTGCACAAAGCAGGGCAGGCAAGAACTTCCCACAATTGACTGGATCTTGAGATTCTGTTTTGGTTAATTCCAAAATAATATGGTGCTTGGAGAGGTTCCCAAACTGACCAAGTCTTTGTAGAAGTTGACAAGAGACAATGGGGAGACCTGAGGTGAAGCACTGCTTGATAGTTCAGCAACATCTCTGGCTGGAGACCCACCCGTTTTACAGTATGAGACAGAAAGTGTGTGGTGTTCCAGCCTGGCTCTTTTCCTAATACTCAGGTGACTTGAGCAAGTTATTAAATCTTATAATAGGGCAATGATGCCCACCTTACCCAGCATTATGTTAGGGACTAAATGAGCTAATGTCTGTAATGCATTCAGCACAGTGCCTGATATAAATGTGTGTGTAAGTAGGTCTGTACTTAAAAATCAATGGCAAGATAATACTAGTTTCTTTCTAAAGGACGAGTGAATCTTGAGGAAAACTCAGGCATCCTAAACACTGTGGACATTTGTCCTTACAGGGAACATTTAATACGTGTGATTTGGTGGGGGGGCTCTGCTAAATTAAGTGGTTCCATACATCCTGCCCCATGGACTTGCTCACCCTTAGCCACAAACACATGCGGTGTAGTGTCTGTTGTACAGCTACAGTCCCAGTGCCAGGGTACAAATTCCTTTTCTTGCTTTTGATGCATCTCAGTCTATGCACATAACAAATGTCTCCCTTAGTTTTGCTCTTTCCTAATCATTCATGTTTGCAGGTGCTGTCACAGAAAATAGCATGTCTCATTTTGTTATCCTTTCTGTGATGACGGCTAATAAAGATGATTCTTTTTTGCATTTCTCTGTCCACACATAATATAAAAGGTAGAAGGAATTGTGGCGACTGTTCAAAGCCACCATGGGTGGTGTGAGAGTATGTGTGTGTGCATGCACATGTGTGTATGTTTGTGTGCTCGTGTGTTTGTGAATGTGCATTTGTTGGGGTTGAGGAGAGCACTAATGTGAAGAAGGAGCAAGAAAAGAATTTGGTGGCAGCATAAAACTCAAGTCCGTATCACGCTGAACCTATGTAATAAGTGTAAAATACTGAACTCTATTTGGTCCATGTCTAACTCTTAAGAGTTCAGACACCCTTCATCAGAGCGATATTTGAGCATGAACAGCTTCATCAGAGCTGTAGTCCCTGGACACCTCAGGTTCCAGGGTGGTCTCAAACCATCCTATTTCAGTGAAGGAATTTCTTGGGAGAACAAAATCCTGTTTTTGAAGAATCATGTCTGCCTTAATATCCAGTTTCATGCTATATCCTTTTAGTTTAATCGAAACACTTTTCCCTGGGCAAAAAGTGCCTCCAGAGTTTATTTTCATTTTCAGCAACCATAGGAGTATTAGCTCATTGGTCTAAGACTCAGTTCTTCTCCTTTACTCGTTAGCCAGTTGGAGCTTCAAGGAACACATCTTTAAGGTCTGTGTGAACTGGGCCAGTGATTCCAAAATTTTATTGTGCATAGGAATCAATGATGAAACTTGTTAAGATTCCAGATCTGGTTTAAGAGACGTGGGATTGTGCCTGAGATTCTACATTTCCAAAAATATACCAGGTGGTACTGATGCTACCGCTGGTTCCAGGACTATACATTAAGTTATGGCAGTCTAACCCAAAAATGGGCAAATTGTTCCCATAAAAAGAGAGACACTAATGATTAGGGGATCTAGCCTATTTAACTCTGCCTGTGGTAGCACAAAAGTAACTCAGAGAGAATACATAATCAAATAGGTGGACTTAACCCAATAAAACTCTGAAATTTGAATTTCATGTTTTCACATCAAGAAATAATATTTTTCTTTGGAATTATTTTTTTTTAAAGATTTTATTTATTTATTTGACTGAGAAAGATCACAAGTAGGCAGAGAGACAGGCAGAGAGAGAGGAGGAAGCAGGCTCCCTGCTGAGCAGAGAGCCCGATGCGGGACTCGATCCCAGGACCCTGAGATCATGACCTGAGCCGAAGGCAGCGGCTTAACCCACTGAGCCACCCAGGCGCCCTGGAATTATTTTTTTCAGCTATTTAAAAATGTAAAAACCACTCTTAGCTTGGAGGTCATACAAAGCAATCAATGGGTCAGATATAACCCGTGGGCCAAGCTTGCCAATACCTGATCTAGACAGAATTCTTGTCTTGTAACTAGATCTTGACACCTTATCTATTATAAAGAGATAAACATTCTCTTTACCTTCTGGTTTAGAAAGTAAACCATTCTTAAGGAAGTGTGTACTTGTACTGACAGAGAATCCTATTACTTACAGCTCCTGACTTGAGTCTGCTATCCTAAAGCTAGTATGGTCTAGTCCTAATTTCATAGGCAGAGAGAACAGGTATACCTCTTTACTCAGCCACATTAGGTTTATTAGTGGCTTAGTGACTCACATCAAGACTGAGACTTATTTTACCATCAATGTGGGGAGGAGATAGAAAGTCATATCTTTTGCTAAGTCTCTAGTAACATCTCAGCCTGAAATTATTAGAAATCTCACTAATTAGTCAATCCAGCCCAATGGTAGAATTTAATTTCCCCCATCCAGATCCCAGTGGACTCAGAAAGAATCCACAAAACAAACCTGTTTGGGAAGAACTTCTCCAACTTCTTCAATGATATATCTCTATCAGCACAAAGAAAATAATGTGTGTGCCCAGGGCTCTGGAATCTAAACTTAACTGGCCCATAGCAAGTGTGAAATTTCTTTGAAGTCTCTGTTTTATCTTCCAAATTCATGCACACCTTGCTTTTTATTCCATAAAATATATTTGGTGTTTGTTGTAATATAAAGATGTTTAAAATTACTTCTCAGCTCACTTGTTACACTTTTATGCTAAAAACTGAGAGCCCCAGGAAGTTGGCCAATGTTTACTCTATTGATTCACACAGTCTCTCTGACATACTTGTTTATATATACCAGTTTGAGAAGTATAAAGTCAGCAGAGGTCTCCGCAATTCCCCGGAAGGGCTTTAGATCCCACAGGCCAAAACTCTCTAGCCTCTGTCTACCTCATCCTTCAACCAAGCCCCCTGCCACATGATGTAAGAACACCTACCCACAAAGTTTATCTAAAGATAAGGCTGCTTTAGCATGATTACCATTTGAGCTTCATTTTTTCTGTTCATATTCTGTTCACAGGTTTATTTTTGGTCTTCAAATAAAATTAGCAATGGAACCTCTTTAATATCTCTAATAAGACTACATGTAAATGCAGTGGATCAGAATGACCTGTTTTGTGTCAACAACCCTAACCCCAATCCATACTCTTGTCTCTATAGGTCTTTAATTTCTTTTGTACTATATTTTATTGTAAGTATATGCGTATGTCTATGTTTAACTGATGCATCTCATCAAGTAGATAGAGTTGAAAATCTGATGATGTTTTCATCTGTTTGTCTTTCCTGACCTTCTTCATGGAATCCGTCATCCAATGCACTGAACTCCTAAAAAGGTGAAAATCAAGAGCAAACCTACCACCTCAAATGCTGACCTACTTTTCAAGTTTCAGTTTTTTCAGGTAATGAGGTATTGGAGAAAGCATGGAAGGAGGTTGGTCGCTTTCTCCCAGGTATTGTTTAACACAATTTCTATAAATGTTTTTAGTATTCTTAGTTGGCATGAAGATATATATGATTGTTATGCTGGTACTTAGTAGAGCTCAAAGAATGTCTTTTTACATGACAACTGGAAATCACAAGAAGGGAATGGGAAGAGAAGATGACATTCCATTACTAATGGTGACAGTATCCCCTAGATTATGTGATATAGGAAATATTAACTGAATGATTTAGATAGGACAAGTAATAATCCCCTTCCCACCTTCTGTGGGAAGCATGATTGTTCCAACTGATGAATTGTTAGACCTGACTGGAATGTGAAGGAAAGGAAAGGCAACATTTGATTAAAAGGCTGGTAGTTTCCATAGTACCAATAGAATGAGTCATATTTACAAGTTTATGCATTAGATTGTTGAATCTGAGAATGAGCATCTCCTTAAATTTTGCACCTTAGGTGGCTCGTTTTCCTTACCCTTGTTCTAGTCCTGATGTCAAGATACCTGCCAACTAGTTTATAAACCTCTTTATTAGAAAAGAGACTATATGTTTTAAACTCTTTAGCCTGGCCCTCTGTGCACAGATATGAAGAGTCTCAGTTTTCACAGCTGCAATACAGTTGTCTTATCATGGTTCAACCAAATAAATGGACCACTTGCCAGTCCTCTTAAACAACTTTTCTTTTCTTGTCTCTTGACTTTTGTTCATGAGATCTCTACTTCTTCCAGAATTACTCCCCTGTAGTGGACAGAGTGCTGTGCCACCAGGCTTTTTTATTGTCCCAGCTGCTGAGAGAGTTGATAATTAAGTCTCTCTGAGACCTTCCTTCCAGAAACTGCCCTTGGCCAAAGAGAGCCATTTCAACCAAAGTCTCATCCTCTTCCCAGGAACATCTTACATTCTGCAGGTAAGTTTAAGTCTGGCATCTTGTTCCAAGTCAAGACAATTCCGAAGCTCCAGCTATAAACTCCTCCATACCTTCAGACCTACAATATGAATTCATTATGGCCCAACTTGTCCCTTTGCTTAATTCCATTTTTTTTTCACTGCCTAACAAGTATGGATCCAAGAGTGCTTATAATAAATCTCCAGTATGCGATTTCTAACTCAGAGTCTGTTTCCTAAGGAATCCTCACAAGTAATGGTCTGAGAAAGTAGATTTAAAAAATGAAATATTACAGTAGAATCACCCACTCACTGACTAGCAATGAGGACTCAATTATTGATCAGAGACAGAGCACAGATAGTCTCTGTATGCAGTAGCAGTGAAATTTTTAATAATTTCATTGGTGCTAAGATTGAATAGCATACTGATGGAAGAAAATGCATAGCCTAGGGTAATGCATCATCCTGTTAATAATGTGGGGGGAGATAATAATTCTAAGCAAAATAGAATCAGAAGGCTGTTGTTAAGGGCAATTGATGATTTGGTCAAAAGCAGTGAAAAGTGGAAGGTAATTAATTATCTATTAAAGGCTAAGGATGAAAGTCAGAGGACCTTCTTGGTAGGCAATAAAAGGACTCATTTACTGCAGAAAGAGGGTCAAGAAAGTTGAGAATCAGGCCCAGGTCTTAAGCAGAATTGTGAAACAATTCCAATGAAAGGTAATTTTGCAAACCCTGAAAGTCTGATATGCCAAGGTCAGGGTATGATTTGAGAAAGAGATGTGGGAAGAGGACATCTACTCATTTGCATTTATATACTCATAAATTGTAAATGTCCAGATTCCCCTGAATTCTCTGGGTCTAAAAATGCATCCCAGACCTCTTTATTAACAGTTAGTGTCCTCTTTCCTATCCCTGACCTTTGGTTGAAGAAAAACAAAGATCTCTTCCTTGAAAAATTAACACATGAAACCCACAAACACTCAGGATTTACCTCCCCATTCCTCCTGGTCACTAGACCAAGAATTGGAAAACTATAGAATTGTTTGTGTTTGTATTTGTATTTGTTTTGCATGGAGAATTTTATTAAAATCTTGAGAAAAATGTAAACTCTCTGTCCTGTACAAATGCCAAATGTTTCTGATCCTTTTTTCTGGGAGGAATAGAAAATAATGTGTATACCAGTTAAGTGGCAGCATGACATACACCTGATCAAAGCAAAGTCCAGAAGCTACATGTGGGACTACAACATTATTGAGTTTGGCTCTAGTATCTGCCTCTAGGATTTCTCTGGCCTCTCTAAGAGCCAGACTATACAATAAAGGGCGATATAAGAGAAACACTACGCTCCATACTTTAGTCATTAAGGGTAGCAGATGTCTCTCACACTGTTGTAATAATATTTTTGATTTACCATCTTACCTTGGGGAAGGGAATTACAAGAGTTTGTCACATGACCTTCACTGCTTTGGTAGTCTTTATCCTGTAAGCCAAGGATGTGATTTGAGTGTTCTTCCAACAACCAAGTACATTTCAAGTATATATTTGAGTACTAGATATATGACCATTGGTGGGTCCATGGTCCCAAGGGACCCTCTATGAGTCAAATCTATTTGATTTATTACCTGGTGCTCTTTCAACCCAAGTATAATAGCACTGGGGGCATGATGAGGCTTTGAGTGCATGGGTATTGATGACAAATAAGATATGACCAACAATCCCAAAAATGTTTGTGTTTGTACTTTCCATCAGTGTTCCTTCCATCATTTACCTGAGTAGATGGCCATAGATAATTTTTCTTAAGAACTCCAGGATCATTATCATGTATACTTGCTGTAGAAATACAATGTCCTTTCTGTGGGTAATCCTGTCTCCCTTTCAATCAATAGATACCAGTTCTGAAAACCGAGTTAAATCTAGAAATTCGCAGAATTATGGTTTTTTTAATTAGATAACTGTCCTTAGCTTCCTGAGTACACATTCTTGATTTTTTTTATTTGTATAAATTAAGAAATTCCATTATTAATAGCTTGTTTACCTTGTTGTTAGGGATGTTCTATTAACCAACTGCAGTTTTTTTGCAGATCAGCAATACCTTCCCCACTTGCCACACCTACCTTACTTCTCATTACATTTTTGCCTATATCAATCTGTAACTTTTTTTCCTTTGCAAACAGCGCAATTATGCAGTTTCATTTATGGAGAAACATGTCAAATTTATCAAACCAATTACAGACCACTTCCATGTTTTCCCAAAATCAACTTTCAAGATAATATTGGTATTATTTCTTTTATTTGCATCAACATCGCTCTCTTTACCTATTGCTGGTATGCAAATTATATGTTAATTTTATTCTTACCTTTAGATTTGACACAAAGTTTGAATGTTTTATAGTCTGTTTTGTTCTTCAAAATGCCCATCTGTACCTATACAGATTTTTCATAATAGGTAAGGCAATATCCTCAGAATTAGGCACTGATAGCAAATAATTTATCACACAGAGCTTGATCATCTTGGCCACTGTCCTAATTACATTCACTTTCCTGACAGCTTATAGGGACTTTCAAAACACAATTCCTTTCAATTGCTTCTGGTTACTTTTGGAATATTTCTACTTCATGATAGAAGTTATAATACTTTATTATTACTCTTTGCTTTTTAGCTTTCCAAAGGATTAAAATGTATGGACAATAGGGAAATTTAAAAATTGCATAAAAACATCAGAACACTATATATACAAATGTAGACATATACATTTATAAAAATTATATATTAAAATACTGAGCAATGATATCTAACATAAACATCAATGCAAATAGTTGCCACAAAATTATGTAATTTACCAATTTCTCTTTTTTCTTCCCTAGAGTTAGAGGCATAACCTCCAGAAGCTCAGCTAACCCTTCAAAGTCCCAGTAACTGGAAGGTATCACATTTTATATCTTCCAGTGACAGGATTTTTTTTTAAATTCAATTTCAGAACTAAGTGCCAGTGCTAGAGTCAGCTCACACCAGCTCAAAAGAAAAAAATTGTTACATTTTCAGGAATTCCCCGAGTTGATTTTTGAACACTGTCATTATTAAAATTTAAATTATATTAATCTACAATTAAATAAACTATACTAAAAACAAGGGTAACAAATACTTAAAATATATCACTTTCTAATTATTTTATTACATTTTTATGTTACCCATGTTCAATGTTTATTGTATCTGTCTATGGGAATACTATACAATGTTATATTAATGTTGATTTTTCTCTTCAGGCTCAAGTCTCAGAAATATCACAAAGAAAGATTGCAATAAACCATGGAGGGAGTATTTACACCACAGAAACTGGCAAATGCGACAAATCAGGTTCTCTTCCCACCTCAGTCTTTTTTTGGTGGAAACCTATTGTTAAACCTTTACCAGCATCTTACTGACTAAGCACCCCCTTCCTTTGCTACACAGCAGGAACTGAGAAGAAATTTCATAACCTCGCTATCGGAATGGAAAAATAGAGGTTTCCTAAATACATATAGGTAAACAAATCTGGTTAAATTTGTCAATGACAAGGGAAGAATTAAGAAGGAGCCAGTAGTGAAAAAAGAGAGGACACTTGGACAGGGAAAGGTCAATTATCATTAAATTACAGAATAATAAGACTATGAAGAACCTAAGGGAACTTCTTGCTCAACATTTCAATTTAACAGATGATAAAACAGAAGTTTTCCTAGTTGCTCAATAGTTGAGCCAAACAAGATTCTAGCTTTAAATACTGCCAATACTCCCTCTTCTTTACCATATGGTTCATTTAAAAGGTCAGGTGTTCATTTTTTTCCCTCACCAATGCTTATTTACCCAAATTATCTTTGAAAAACATAAGCTGGTGTTAGAACAAATGTATGATAAAATGATATTTATACTTTGCCAATTAATTAATACATAACTATTTCCAAGTTTATTATTTATATGGTTCATATAGTCTGATTTTCTCAACTGTTTCTCACAAATTTCTGCCCCCAGAGTAACAATTTATTCAATTTATCTTTAAAAGAAATAGCTTCTCTCTACTTAAAAAATAAAATTTAAACTTTTTGAACACCTGTTATGTGCTAGGTTGACCAACTTGGTAAGTATACATCATCATACCTATTATATAGGGTAAACGAAAGCTCATAGAGTTTATGTAAATTTTTCCAGGTGATGCAGTTAAGTAGCAGCAGTGCTAGGTCTCAAAACCAGTCCTGCCTCAAAAAAAGTCCTTTTTTTTTTCGTTGTTGTTGTTGTAATTCTTTTTCTTCTCTCTCCTCTACTATGCTACTTTATCTCTTAGACATCTGTCTATAGGAAGAAAAACAATAAAAATTTTTCCATGGTTGTGTGAAATTTCCAGATCATATTTGTGCCTGGTGGCATTTTAGATCATATCTAAGTAAAATTAAAATGTCAGTCAGTTTCAAGGTCACCCATCATTATACATATTTGTCATTGTCATGAACTATTTAACCTGAAGTAGGTCCACAACTGAACTTTAAAGTTATCTTCCAAAAGATAGATATCCTGGACTAAAATAGGGAAATGGGGGACAGGGTGAGAGAACATTTAAGGTCATGAAATATGGAGTCATTTGCACTCTAGCAAAGCAACATAAGCAAACTGACAGCACAGAAGGAAAGAAAATTCTATTGTATAGCAGGTAAATAAGGTTCTAGGGGAAATGCAGAAGGGCTGGCAAATTTGAAACAAATTAAAGGCAATAACCTTAAATATAGTGATAATAGGTCTGTGGGATTCACTACTGTAGGACATCTTTAAATCAAATAACAATGTTGGACTACAGGGTGGATAATTTAATGACCAATAACCTTGCTGGTGTTTTGGCTGAAAAAGATACACAACATCTCATGGGCCTGATCTGATCAGCCCAAGGGCAAGGAGAATTTAATTTTCCCATGAACCAGATAAAGTATTCATCAGAGTAACTAGAGCTTGCTTTCTCATATTACTAGGACTTACTTGTGGACTGGATTCCCAGCTCAGGTATTAAATATTACTTTGCAACGGGCCCCATAGGAAAGTGATAGAACGGTGTCAGTGTAAAAGATAACTTTAATTTCCTTCTTCAGTACTGGGGGTAAATTGCCTTGTACCATTCTAAGACCTTCTTCTGGTTGATAAAATTTACTAAATAACTGGCTCAAGGGTAAGATTTCAGTGTGTGACCTTAGGAAGATGAAGAACACTGACCAATATAATTGTTTCATGCATTACAAGCATATACACTTACAGGCGTATGTACACAAAGGCTGCTCATCATTTCTCTCAACGTATCTTGTGGATCCTTCCATCTTAGCACATAAAAGTCCACCTTTTTTAGTCTTCTTAGTATTTAATTATATAATTAAGATAATCATATTATGAATAACAAGTAACTAGAGGGAACACCTCAGCAAAAATAAAGGATATTCCATGTCTGTTAAAAAAAATTTACCGGGGCGCCTGGGTGGCTCAGTGGGTTAAGCCTCTGCCTTCAGCTCAGGTCATGATCTAAGGGTCCTGGGATCGAGTCCCACGTCGGGCTCTCTGCTCAGCAGGGAGCCTGCTTCCTCCTCTCTCTCTGCCTGCCTCTCTGTCTACTTGTGATCTCTCTCTGTCAAATAAATAAATAAAATCTTTAAAAAAAAAAAATTTACCACTGAGGCGCCTGGGTGGCTCAGTTAAGCATCTGGCTTCGGCTCAGGTCATGATCCCAGGGTCCTGGGATCTAGCCTTGCTCAGCAGGGTGCCAGCTTCTCCCTCTCAACTCTGTCCATCCTCACCACTCATGCTCTCGTTCTCTCAAATAAATAAAACCTTAATTTTTTTTTTACCATTGATAACAAACATTATCACATATACATCCTTGTGCATATGTGCAAATATATTTGAATAACAAAGTCCTTTCAATGGAATTATTAAGTCATTGGGTATTGGTAGATGCTAAAAAATTGCCCAGCAAAATGGTGACACCACATTGCATTCCTACCAACAGAAGGAGAGAACATGTTTCCCCACCTCCAGACCAAGTTTTTGATATTTATTATTCTGAATATTGAAAGTTGAAGGTAATTATTTTTCTTTTTCTGGTGCTGTTTAATAGTTTGTGAGGCTGAATGCCATTCCATATTTTTAAAGCCATTTATTTTTCTGTGACTTCACTATTCAAGTCCTTCCATTATTTCCTGTTTGGTAAAGGCCTTTCTCCTCATGAATTTGTAAGGGTTGTTTTGTTTTGTTTACATATTTAGTATATTAGACCTTGCCTAGTTTCTCTAAGGATTAATTTTTACCCATTTATCTCCAAGATCTCTTAACATGGTGACTATATCCAATAAATTAAACCTCCCAATCTGCTGAGATATGAAAGAGTTAAAAATAAACAATAGATAGCTAATGTCTTTCTCTTTCTTTGCTATCTGATAGAGAGATGAGATCCAAAGGTGCCAACCCCAGTTAGAAGGATGAAATTAATGAAATTAATCACACTGGGAGAGAGTAAATAACAAATTTATTATTTAACCATCCACAGATTCATCCCACAAATATTTCCTAAATAATTCCTGGGTTTCAGTCTTTTACTACATCTAAAAATATGAACATTTTAAATTTAGGACATCCAATCTATTTCTAAGCAGTTTTTTTTATTTTATTTAATCAGTGTTCCAAGATGCATTGTTTATGTACCACACCCAGTGCTCCTTGCAATACAGTGTTCCTTTATACTCACCACCAGGTTCACCCATCTTCTCACCCACCTCCCCTCCAAAACCCTCAGTCTGTTTCTCAGAATCCACAATCTCTCATGGTTCGTCTCCCCCTCCAATTTCCCCCAATTCATTTTTTCTTTCTTTCTTTCTCTTAATGTCCTCCATGTTATTCCTTATGCTTCACAAGTAAGTGAAACCATATGATAATTGACTTTCTCTGCTTGACTTATTTCACTTAGCATAATCTCCTCCAGTCCCATCCATGCTGATACAAAAGTTGGGTATTCATCCTTTCTGACGGCTGCAAAATATTCCATTGTATGTATGGATCATATCTTCTTTATCCATTCATCTACCGAAGGGCATCTTGGCTCTTTCCACAGTTTGGCGATTGTGGACATTGTTGCTATGAATATTGGGTTACATATGGCCCTTTTCACTACATCTGTATCTTTGGGGTAAATATCCAGTAGTGCAATTGCAGGGTCATAGGATAGCTCTGTTTTTAATTTTTTGAAGAATCTCCACACTGCTTTCCAAAGTGGCTGCACCAACTTGCATTCCCACCAGAGGGTTCTCCTTTCTCCACATCCTCTCTAACACTTATTGTTTCCTGTTCTGTTAATTCTGGCCATTCAAACTGGTGTAAGGTGGTATTGAAAAATCCTGAATACACAAACACTCTTTACACCTTAAAGAACTGGAAGATTAACAACAAGTTAAGTCAACCCCACACACAAGGAGAGATCAATGAGTTAGAAATTGGAGATACAGTAGAACAAATCAGTGAAACTAGAAGCTGGTTCTTTGAAAGAATTAATAAGATTGATAAACCACTAGCCAAACTAATCCAAAAGAAAAGAGAAAGAACACAAATGAATAAAATTATGAAAGAAAGGGGAGAGATCATGACTAACACAAGGAAATAGAATCATCAGAAATTATCAACAGTTATATGCCAATAAGTTATGTAGCCTAGAAGAAATGAATGCATTCCTAAACCTATAAACTTCCAAGACTGAAACAGGAAGAAATTGACAACCTGAATAAACCAATTATTCAGTAATGACATTGAAGCAGTGATCAAAAACCTCCCAAAAAACAAGAGTCCAGGACCTGATGGATTCCCTGGGGAATTCTACCAAACATTTGAAAAAGAAATAATACCTATTTTCCTGAAGCTGTTTCAAAAAATAGAAACAATGTGCTTTTGGGTAAATTGGAAGGGGAGGTGAACCATGAGAGACTATGGACTCTGAAAAACAATCTGAGGGGTTTGAAGTGGCAGGGGGGTGGGAGGTTGGGGTATTATAGGTGGTGGGTATTATAGAGGGCACGGCTTGCATGGAGCACTGGGTGTGGTGAAAAAAATAATGAATACTGTTTTTCTGAAAATAAATAAATTGTGGAAAAAAATAGAAACAGAAGGAAAACTTCCAGACTCTTTCTATGAAGCCAGCATTACCTTGATCCCCAAACCAGGCAAAGACCCCATCAAAAAGAAGAATTTCAGACCAATATCTTTGATGAATATGGATGCCAAGTTTCTCAACAAGACCCTAGCTAATAGGATCTAACAGTACATTAAAAAGATTATCCACCATGACCAGGTGGAATTTATCCCTGCAAAGGTGGTTCAACATTCGCAAATCAATATGATAGAACTAATCAATAAGAGCAAAGAGAACCACATGGTCCTCTCAATTGATGCAGAAAAAGCATTTGACAAAATACAGCATCCTTTCCTGATTAAAATTCTTCAAAGTACAGGGATAGGGGCAACATTCCTCAACTTCATAAAATCCATCTATGAAAACCCCACAACTAATATCATTCTCAATGGGGAAAAACTGACAGCCTTCCCATTGAGATCAGGAATACAACAAGGACACCCAATCTTTCCACTGTTTTTCAACATAGTACTAGAAGTCCTAACAACAGCAATCAGACAACAAAAAGAAATAAAATGTATTCAAATTGGCAAAGAAGGGGCGCCTGGGCGGCTCAGTGGGTTAAAGCCTCTGCCTTCGGCTCTGGTCATGATCCCAGGGTCCTGGGATTGAGCCCCATGTCGGCTCTCTGCTCAGCAGGGAACCTGCTTCCCTTCCTCTCTCTCTCTGCCTGCCTCTCTGACTACTTGTAATCTCTGTCTATCAAATAAATAAATAAATAAATCTTTTTTAAAAATGGCAAAGAAGAAGTCAAACACTCTCTCTTCACAGATGTCATGGTATGGAAAATCCAAAAGACTCAACTCCTAAATTACTAGAACTCATACGGAAATTCAGTCATGTGGCAAGATACAAAATCAATGCACAGAAATCAGTTGCTTTCTTATACACTAATAATCTAAGCAGTTTTTTTTTAATTCCAATATGGATTACATGCAGTGTTATATTAGTTTCAGGTGTCAAATACAGTGATTCAATAATTCTATATATTACTCAGTGCTCATGGTAATAGGTGTGTTCTTAATCCCCTTCACCTATTTCACCTATCTCCCCTCTGGTTACCACCTGCTTGTTCTGCATAGTTAAGAGTGTTTTTTGATTTGTCTCTTTTTTTCTTTGTTTTGTTTCTTAAAGTCATATATGAGTGAAATCATGTGGTTTTTGTTTTCCTCTGACTGACTTATTTCACTTAGCATTGTACTCTCTAGATTCATCCATGTTGTGGCAAATGGCAAGATTTCATTCTTTTTTATGGCTGAGTATTATTCCATTGTATATATACCACATCTCCTTTATCCATTCATCTATCAAGGGACACAGAATTTGGCTATTATAAATAAAGCTACTATAAACATAGGGGCATGTATATCTTTTCAAATTAGTGTTTTCATTTTCTTTGAGTAAATATCAAGTAGTGGGACTACAGGATCATATGGTATTTCTATTTTTAATTTATTGAAGAAACTCCATACTGTATTCCACAGTGGCTACACCAGTTTTCATTCCCACCAACAGTACATGAGGGTTCTTTTTTCACACATCCACACTAACACTTACTACATCTTGTGTTTTTGATTTTAGCTTTTCTGACAGGTTTTGATTTGCATTTCTCTAATGATGAATGGTGATGAGCATCTTTTCATGTGTCTGTTGGCCATCTGTATGTCTTCTTCGAAGAAATGTCTTTTCAAATATTCCGCCCATTTTTTAAAAATTTTTTATTAACATACACTGTATTATTAGCCCCAGGGGTACAGGTATGTGAATCATCAGGCTTACACTTCACAGTACTTACCATAGCACATACCCTCCCCAATGTTCATAACCCAACCTCCCTCTCCCTACCCCACCCCCAGCAACCCTCAGTTTGTTTTGTGAGACTAAGAGTCTATTATGGTTTGTCTCCCTCCCGATCCCATCTTCTTTCATTTATTCTTTTCCTACGCCCCCAACCCCCCACATTGCCTCTCAACTTCCTCATATCAGGGAGATCATATTATAATTGTCTTTCTCTGATTGACTTACTTCGCTCAGCACAATACCCTCTAGTTCCATCCACATTGTCGCAAATGGCAAGATTTCATTTCTTTTGATAGCTGCATTATATATATATATATACCTAGGTATATCTAGGTATATATACCTAGATATCCATCAACAGATGAATGGATAAAGAAGATGTGGTATATATATATATGTGGTATATATATATACCACATCTTCTTTATCCATTCATCTGTTGATGGATATCTAGGTTCTTCCTATAGTTTGGCTATTGTGGACATTGCCACTGTAGACATTTGGGTGCACATGCCCCTTTGGATCACTACATTTGTATCATTAGGGTAAATACCCAGTAGTACAATTGCTGGGTCATGGGGTAGCTCTATTTTCAACTTTTTGAGGAACCTCCATGCTGTTTTCCAGAGTAGTTGCACCAGCTTGCATTTCCACCAATAGCGTAGGAAGATTCCCCTTTCTCTGAATCCTCACCAGCATCGGTCATTTCCTGACTTGTTAATTTTAGCCATTCTAACTGTTGTGAGGTGGTACCTCACTGTGGTTTTGATTTGTATTTCCCTGATGCCGAGTGTTGTGGAGCACTTTTTCATGTGTCTGTTGGCCATCTGGATGTCTTCTTTGGAGAAATGTCTGTTCATGTCCTCTGCCCATTTCTTGATTGGATTATTTGTTCTTTAGGGGTTGAGTTTGATAAGTTCTTTATAGATTTTGGATGCTAGCCCTTTATCTGATATGTCATTTGCAAAAATCTTCTCCCATTCAGTAAGTTTCCTTTTAGTTTTGTTGTTTCCTTTGCTGTGCAGAAGTTTTTTTATTTTGATGTAGTTCCAATAGTGAATTTTTACATTTGCTTCCCATGCCTTAAGACACAGTTCTAGAAAAATGTTGCTATGCTGATGTCATAAAAATTGCTGCCTTCCTCTCTTTTAGGACTTTTATGGTTTCAGGTCTCATATTTAGGTCATTAATTTATTTTGAATTTATTTTTGTGTACGGTGTAAGAAGTGGTCCAGTTTCATTCTTTTGCATGTGGCTGTCCAGTTTTCTCAACATCGTTTGTTGAAGAGACTTTTTCCAATTGCATATTCTTGCTTCCTTTCTCAAAAATTAAGTAACCACATAATAGTGGGTTTATTTCTGGTCTCTATTCCTTTTCATTGACCTATATGTCCACTTTTATTTTCCAAATACCATACTGTTTTGATTATTACAGCTTTCTAATATATCTTAAAATCTTCTTCTTTAAGATTGCTTCGGATATTCAGGATCTTTTGTGGTTCCATATAAATTTTAGGATTATTTGTTCTACTTTTGGGGAAAATGTTATTGGTATTTTGATAGGGATTGCATTAATTCTATAGATTACTTTGGGTAGTAGATATTTTAACAATATTTGTTTCTCCAGTCCATGAGTATGGACTTGACATTGGTCTGTGTCATTTTCAATTTATCAGTGTTTTATAGTTTTCAGAGTACAGGTTTTTCTGCCTCCTTGGTTAAGTTTATTCCTAGGTATTCATTCTTTTTGGTGAAAATTGCAAATGGTATTCTTTTCTTTATTTCTCTTTCTGCTACAACATAGTGTACATAAATGTGATTGATTTTTTATCCTGTGGCCTTATCAAATTCATTTTTTAGTTCAAGTAGTTTTTTGGTGGAATCTTTAGGGTTCTCTATATAGAGCATAAGGTCATCTGCAAATAGTGAAACTTCTTTCTTACCAATGTGGATGTCTTTTATTTCTTTTTCTTGTCTGACTGCTATGGCTAGGACTTCCAGTACAGTATTGAATAAATTGGTGAGAGTGGACATCCTTATTTCATTCCTCTCCTTAGGGGAAAAGCTCAGTTCTTCACCATTGAGTATGATGTTAGATGTGCATTTTTCATATATGGATTTATTAATTTGAGGTATGCTCCTACTAACCCTACTTTGTTGAGGGTTTTTATCATGAACAGATGTTGTACATTATTAAAGGCTTTTTCTGAATCTATTGAAATGATCACATAGCTTTTATCCTTTCTCTTGTTGATGTGATGTATCATGTTGATTGATTTTTAAATACTGAACCATCCCAGGAATAAATCCCACTCAAATACAGTAATGATTTTTTAAATGTATTGTTTGATTCAGTTTGCTAATATTTTGTAGAGGAATGTTGCATCTATGCTTACCATAGATATTGGTCTGTAGTTCTTTTTTTCTGTAGTGACTTTATCTGTTTTTTCTGTTAGGGTAATACTGGCCTCATAGAATAAATTTTCAAACTTTCTTCCCTCTTCTATTTTTTGGAATAGTTTGAGAAGAATAGATATTAACTCTTCTTTAAATGTTTGTTACAATTCAGTTGTGAAGCCATCTGGTCCTGGACTTTTGTTTGTTGGGAGTTTTTGTTGTTATTGTTGTTACTGATTCAATTTTACTGCTTGTAGTAAGTCTATTAAATTTTCTATTTCTTCATAATTTGTTTTGGGAGGATATAGGTTTCTAGGAATTTATGCATTTCTTCTGGGTTTTCCAATTTGTTGACATATAATTTTTATAATATTCTCTTATGCTTTGTATTTCTGTGGTGTCAGCTGTTATTTCTCCTCTTTCATTTCTGATATTGTTTGAGTCTTTTCTCTCTGTCTCTCTCTCAGATGAGTTTAGCTAAAGGTTTATCAATTTTATTGATTTTTACAAAGAACCAGCCCCTGGTTTCATTGATCTGCTCTTTTGTTTTATTCCACTTATTTCTGCCCTAGTGTTTATTATTTCCTTCCTTCTTCTGGTTTTGGATTTTGTTTCTTTTTCTTTTCCTTGCTCTTTTAGGTGTAAGGCTAGCTTGTTTATTTGAGATTTTTCTTGCTTTTTGAGGTAGACCTGTATTGCTACAAACTTCCCTCTTAGAACAGCTTCTGCTGCATCCTAAAGATTTTGGACCATTGTGTTTTCATTTTCACTTATCTCCATGTATCTTTTTTTTCTCTTTGTTTTCTTGAATGACCCATTCATTGTTTAGAAGCATGTTATTTAACTTCCATTTACTTGTGTCCTTTCCAGTTTTTCTTTGTGTTTTGTTTTTAGTTTCATAGCACTGTGATCAGAAAAGATTCATGGTATGACTTCAGTCTTCTTGAATTTGTTGAGATTTGTTTTGTGATTTAATATGTAGTCTATCCTTAGAGAATGTTCCATGTGCATGTGAGAAGAATGGATATTCTGCTTTTTTTAAGATGGAATGTTCTGAATATATCTGTTAGATCCATCTTCTCCAATGTGTCATTCAAAGCAACTGTTTCTTTGTTGAAATTCAGTTTGAATAGCCTATCCACTGATGTAAATGGAATGTTAAAGTACCCTCCAATTATTGTATGACCATTAATTATTCCCTTTATATTTGTTATTAGCTGTTGTATACATTTGGGTGTTCCCATGTTAGGTATATAGATATTTACAATTTTTATTATTTCTTGTTGAATTGTTCCCTTTATTATTATTTGGTGTCCTTCTTTGTTTTTGTTATAGACTTTGTTATAAAGTCTGTTTTGTCCAATATAAGTATTGCTACTCTGACTTTCTTTTCACTTCCATTTGTATGATAGATGCTTTTCCATCCCTTCATTTTTCAATCTGTATGTGTCTTTCTTTATATCTGTAATAAGTCTCTTAACGGCAGCATATAGATGATCTTCCTTTTTTTATCCATCCTGTCACCCTATGTCTTTTGATTGGAGTGTGTAGTCTATTTACATTCAAAATAATTATTCATAGGTATGTACCTATTGTCATCTGTTACTTGTTTTATGGCTGTTTCTGTAGTTTCTTCTCTATGACCTTCCTTGCTTCTTTCTCTCACAAATTTGCTGGCTTTCTTTAATGATATACTTGGATTCTTTTCTTTTCTTTCTATCTATCTTTTTTTTTCTTTTTCATATCGGTTACTGGTTTTTGATTTGTGGTTACCATTAGGTTTGTATATAATGTCTTATGCATATAGTACTCTATAACATGGTCATTAAGTTGGTCCTTAAGTCTGAACTCATTTTTTTTTGTCTCCCTCCACATTTTAATATGTAGTGTCAACTTTATATCCTTTTATTTTATGAATCCCTTGACTGATTTTTATAGATATACTAAATTTCACTGCTTTTATAGTCCCTACATTTCTGACTCCTACTTATGGTCTTTCCATTCCCTCAAGGTATCTCCTTTAATGTTTCTTGTAGGGCTGGTTTAGTGGTCATGAATTCCTTTAACTTTTGTCTGGGAAACTCTATATCTCTCCTTCTATTCTGAATGATAGACTGGTTGGATAGAGTATTCTTAGTGGTAGGGGTTTTGTTTGTTTGTTTGTTTGTTTGTTTTAAGTATGTAATGCTTCTTTCTTCTGGCCTGCAAAGTTTCTGCTGAAAATTCAGCTGCTAGCCTTATGGGGTTTCCCTTGTAGGTAACTGTTTCCCTCTTGCTGCTTTTAAAATTCTCTACCACTACTTTTTTGCCATTTTAATTATGGCATATCTTGGAGTGGAGCTCCTTAGGTTTATTTTGTTATGGGTTCTCTGTGCCTCTTGGATCTGGATTCTGTTTCCTTCCCCAAATTCAGGAAGTTATCAGCTCTTATTTCCTCAAATAAATTTTCTGCCCCCCTTTTTTTTTCTCTCTTCTCTTTCTGAGATCCCTATAATGTGGCTGTTATTACACTTGATGGTGTCACTGAATTCCTTAAATCTATTTTCATGTTCTATTATTATTTTTTTTCTTTCCTGTTCAGCTTGATTACTTTCAATTACTCTGTCCTCAAGGTTACTGATCCATTCTTCTGCTTCCTCTAGTCTACAATTTATTCTATCTTGTCAATTTTAAATTTCATTTATTGAGTTTTTCATCTCTGATAGGTCTTTTTTATGTTTTCTGTCTCCTCGTTAAGGCTCTCACTGAGGTAGGTCCTCCATTCTTTTCCCAAGTCCTCTGGGTATCTTTATGACCATTATCTTAAATTCTCTATCAACCATATTACTTATCTCCATTTTGTTTAGGTCTCTTGCTGTGGCTTTGTTCTGTTCTTTCATTTGGGATATATTCCTCTGTCTTCTCATTTTGGCCAACTTTCTGTGTCTGTTTCTATGTGTTAGGAAAATCAGCCACATCTCCTGCCTTTGAAAGTAGTGGCCTTATGAAGAAGAGTTCCTGTGGTATGCTGCAATGAAATGTCCCCTGTTCACCAGAACCTGGCACTTCAGGAGCATCTCCTGTGTGTATTACATGTGCCCTGATATTATGACTGAGTAGCTTTTGCCATTAATCCAATTACCTGCAGTGGCTTTATTTGCCTGTTATAGGCAGGGTTCGGTCCCTATGTTGTTCGTGGGCCAGTCTGGGGCCACTTGGGCTTGAGTTGGGTCAGACAAGGCATGTACCACAAATGCAGTAACACCAAACTGCAGATCACAGGTGTGGGGCATACGGTGCCAGCAAAGTCCAAACTGGCAGGATGGGACCTGCAACTACTGGGGACCTAAGCAGACCAGTTTGGGTAATTCCAGAGATTTATGCAGGGATGATACATCAGGTGTTAGTAATGTCTGCATGGGTCTGTGGTGAGAGGGGACCTGGAGCTGAGGCCTGGCTGGATAGGCCATGTCCACAGGAGAATGCCTGGGCAAGGGATACTGTTAGCAAGTTAGGTAGTGGGTAATGGCACAGCTCTAGTTTCCACAAGTGTCTGTGAGTTTAGGCTGAGGGTTGGGATTGGAAATAGCACCCAACCAACTCCTTTTTTCCTTGGAGAAATCTCCCAATAATCCCTTCCCCTAATGCACATGATCCGAGATTAGTAAACTACCCTTCTACATGAAAATACTGCTGCTAGTATGCTGTATCTCCACAGGGCTATTTATTGTGCTATCGGTTTCAGGGAAGGGACTCAGTTTCCTTCCCCTCCCAGCTTTTCCAGGATACTGTTGATTTTAAATGTCCAGCTTTTAAGTCCCACTAATTGTGAGAACTCACAAAATTCAGCCCCTCTGGTTTTCAAAGCCAAATGCTATGGGGATTCATCTTCCCTATGTGGACTCTGTGGTAGGAGAGACTGTTTCTCTCCCCTCTCCACACCTATAATATCTCTCTGTCCCTTGGGCAGTCCCAGAGTTTGTTTAGTTCCTGACTACTTCTCTACCCTTCCTACCCTCTTCAGTGTGGTCCCTTTTCTACATTTAGTTATGGAGAGTTTGTTCTGTCAGTCCTCAGTGACAGTTTCTGAGTTATTTACACTGATGTGGCTGTTATCTAGTTTTATCCATGGGACACGGTGAGCTTAAGGTCCTCCACTCCTCCTAAGCAGTTCTTAATCATAACAAATCTAATCAAGAAAAGTTATACATCGGGACGCCTGGGTGGCTCAGTTGGTTGGACGACTGCCTTCGGCTCAGGGCGTGATCCTGGAGTCCCGGGATCGAGTCCCACATCAGGCTCCCAGCTCCATGGGGAGTCTGCTTCACTCTCTGACCTTCTCCTCGCTCATGCTCTCTCTCACTGTCTCTCTCTCTCAAATAAATAAATAAAATCTTAAAAAAAAAAAAAAAGTTATACATCTTCAAGAACTCTATGCTTAATGAATGTGGGTCCACTAGGAATGCACTGAGAAGCTGGCAATAATCCAAAAATCACAGAAGTGATTTCTTTTCCCCAAAAAAAAGGAGACTATTACATAAGGTCCAGAGGTAGGCAGTACAGTACGGTTATGGTGGGGTTTGAGTTATAGAGGCTCCTTCTACCCTTCTGCTTTGCCATCCTTATGGATGACTTCCATTTCCAATTCTCTTTATTGACATAATGTTGCTTTTGTATCTTCAGCCACCATATCTCTGTTCTAGACAACTATGAGAAGGCAGATGTGAGGAAATGATCACTTACTTTCAAGGAAGTCAACTCCTTTTAAATGGCTTTCCTTTAAATTTTACCTAATGGTCCCTATTTAAATTGTACTTGATGTATTAATGAACTTGATTGTGGTAATCATTTCAATAATGTATTTATATATTGAACTACCACACTGTACATCTTAAATATATACAATTTTATTTGTCAGTTATACCTCAATAAGGCTGGAAAAGTAATCTCACTGGCCTATGGTTAACAATGGAACTTAAGAAAATGGCTTGTTCATGTTGATGTTGTTTTTACTGCTTGTATATTTTTAACCTGGGCACATTCAATAGTGAGGAAAAAAAGAATGGAAATTAAACAGCAAACTCAACGACACCATAAATTGCCTAATTCCTTAGGAGGTAATCTTCCAATTTTCATATTCTTTAAAAACACAGCAAGAATGAGGAGGTATACTCTGCCCCTAACATATATGTCTACACTGAGGTTGCCTCACAGGAAAAACTTCCCACCTGAGGTTCAGGAGAGAAAACCCCAGCTTGGAGCCAGTGCCTTTAGGACACCATGCTCCTCTGTGTTTTGTATCTTCCTTCTCACCTCTTTATATCCTTCCTCCCATTCCGCAAATAAAATAAGGCATTGAGTTCAAGGTATTTTTTCCTTCTTTTCTTTTCAGATAACCACAAAAGTTTAGATCCTTATTAATTGATGTACTTTTCTGCCTCCCTTTTTCCAGGCTTAAATTCCATTCTTTCTACTTACAAAAATCACATTAGTCTTGTAAAACTTCATTTTACATAAACTTTCTTTCTAAAAAAAAAAACCCTTCATTTATTTGGTAAGTCCTATTACAAATAAAGAAATAAGCTTTATTCTGCCCTATAAGACTCTCTGCAGTCTAGTCCTTATGGTTTTGCCAATATGATCCTCAAAAATGATTAGTTCATTCTCATACTGTATCTCTCCTCATGCATTTCTCCTTCCTCTCCTTGCCAAATCCTCCAAAGTCTAGTTCAAGTTCCCCTTGCTGCTCAAAGAAAGAATGTCAAGGAGCATCCCCACCCCATGCCATCTTTTCCACAGTAAAAGTGAGTCCTTCTGTTCTTAAACATTGTCTGCAGCACTCACTGACATATTCTGGTTTCTAGCCACCTTTTTCATGTTTGCATTCATTATTTATATTATTTACATCTAAGAATATATTGATACCCACTCTAGTCAGCTGTTTTAATGCATAGTAGGCTCTCAAACTACCTATTGGTTGAAAGTAATTTGTTTTTATTCCTCCTGTATATTTCTTTTGTAATCAAAAGTCCTCTTTCTCATTATGCCTGCCTCTCGGTTTCTAACCAAAATTGTATCTGGGCCCAAACTCCCAATCTGATGTTCCACAGAGTCAGAATGCATCATCTACAGAGGTCAAGACATTCCACAATTGGCTAAATATTAGCATAAGGCCTAGGACGGAACTGAATCATCAGGCCCTTTTTAACTGGATGATTTCCACTGGGTTTTATTTTCTGTTTGCTTGTTAATAGAAATGCCCATAGGCAATGGCCCCAGATCAAAAGTATGGACCTAATGGAATCTAAAAGTTCATGTTTAATTTTACAATCAGACTCCCTTCAGATTCCCAGCATTGCCAAAATTCATCTGAAAAGCAGAAAATGTCATTTTCCTTCCACCTTCAAAAGCAGCTGAACAAAATTTAAATACATCTGGTTATAACAAACAAGCTAGAAAGTGCACCACAATTGGGACAAGTTTGCACCCAGATCCAATTTTTATGACTGAGTTAGAAAGCCCTTGAAAAATGGGGCTCGCGGTGCAATCCCTGCTGGAGCATTAACAGAAACCTCTTTGGCAAGACTGAAGTAATAAGTATGAGTGGCATTTTCCCAAAGCAGGTTAAATACCCCAATAGAAACCTAGAAGAAATTATACTTAAAGGTTCTCCCAGGCAGCTTGAGTCAATTTGACACCTCTTCTTTGCATGTGAATTCCCTGCATGACAAATCACATTTTACAATTTATGGGATAAATTAGATGCTTTTATGAGTGTTAATGCCACAGGTTTGGGGGCTAAATCAATGTGACAAAAATAATAGAATTTTGTTTATTTTCTTCCGTGTTTAAAATTTTCCCTATAAAATATAAGTTGAGACTATTTGAAGGAAAGATGCTTATTGGTCATTCTCATCCTTACTACTACAAATTGGTAATAGCTAATGAAACAAAGATGACATATGCCATCTTTCAGGTTAGTCTTTGAACAAGGCTCATGCGCACTTTTGAGATGGATTGCTGTTCTTGAGGTCAGGGGATGAGTTAATTTTACCTTTTTGACCTTTCAGAGGATTCACTGTTGCTTGATCCTTATCAGAGTACACTAGCCAGGCTGTTAGGATAAGCAAGTCTTCTCCCTGAAAGAATATTTACCTATTGGGTCACAAATAACTTACACCATATTCCTATTGGTCTGGACAACTTGTTAAAGATAGATTGTAAACTTGAAACTTCACCTAACCCATATGAAGTTTTGGGTTAACACAGTGGTTAGAGGATGAATTTTTGAGCCAGTTTGTGGTAAACTTTGAACTCTATTACTTACTAGCTACATCACCTTGAGCAAATCACTTAAACTCTTTGTCTTTTATAGAAAATGGGCTTAAAATAATGCTTGGATCATATTATTTTCTTTCCCTGTTTTTCAGTAGAAACCTTCTACTGCAGATCAGTGAGGTATACTCTCAGACCACCCAAGAGTTCACATTTAGAATAGACTTATTTTGGCGTGTACACCTCTGCTATGCTATTTCTTTTGTCAGAAATACCTTTCCTCCTGCCCTTTCCCATTCTTACTTTTAAATTCTTGGATTTTAGGATTAGGCCTATTTGTTGACTTTTCCCCTGTCACTTTCCAGTACATCTGGCAGGTTTTATTTTCTTTCTTTTTCCCTTTCTTCCTTCCTTCCTTTCCTCCCTCCCTCCTTCTTTTCTTTTCCTTTTCTTCCTTCTTTCTTTCTTTCTTCCTCTTTCTTTCTTTCTTTCTTTCCTTACTACTTGTGATATCTTTACCTTTCAGGCACATACCATATATTACATTCATGTGCCGTGATGAATATTTATCTATAATGTCCTAAGAGGAAAGTATCTGATTTTTTTTTTTTTACTTTATTCTATACCTTCTTTATTAGCCTGTGCTTTATCACACCTTGCAAAGTTTTCCATGGTTATTCAAATGTATTCAGGATGTAGCATTACTGCCTGCAAGCATGAAGATACATTTGGCAAAAACATCTGATGTATTATGTTTATATGGTGATAAATATTAGAAATGGTGTGAAGGCAAGTATCTTAGGTATTAACTTATTCAAATTTTATTCTATCTCATAGAGGAAGCGAAGGCATCTACTGATTGCTATTCTTTTTGGTCTCTTCAATACTTGGGCTTTTCTATCCTTTTCCAAACAATTTGACATCCATAATTGGCTGAATAGTCTCCTTATCTTCATTTCAATAACTAGCTGGAGGCTACTGACCAGAATCAGTCTTGTCAGTCCATTTATGAGACCAATCCATGTTTCAGTTCTTCACTTTGTGGCAGATGGAATTTCCTTGGATGAATTTGCGTTGATTCGTTGCCTCCATGACAATCCTATACTTGGAAGCTTTGCTGTACCATGTTTCCTTGGGCAGGACACTTTGTCGTTCTATGCGTATTCATTGCACATGATCACCATTCATTGAATTCTTACTGAAGATGATTCTTTTGTTCCTGATAATTGCTGTTTTCCTGAAATTCTTTCACCTCTTGGACTCAGTCCCTTTTGTTGTGTGGCCATCTCCACATGGCTAACAGTTCTGTCCCTCTCCTACAGCTAACAATATTTAGCACAGTTCCATGAATATCTTGAACACTCATTATATGCTTGGTAAGAAAATAAATGCAGCAAATTCTCAGTTGCTGGACATTCTATTAACAGAAACTTTATTAAATGGCACTTTGCTCTCCTCCAGAAATTTATATTTGAAGTTCTTAGTGATATTTTGTTATTTAAATAGCTATATATACATTTGGAATCTGTAAAGAGAAGCCATTATTTCATAATATTTTTAATTATAGTTCCTGTACACGAACTCTCAGTGAATTACTATCCCATGTTTGTATTATACAATAAACATCTTAATCTGAATATTATAAAAACTAAAACCCTATATGAGTTACCTCTGTTCAGTGTCCTCTGGTGTATATTTATAACTTGCAATGGATGCTTTGAGTCTCAAAAGTTTTTATATTACATTAAAACACACAATTATAAAATAAGATAATAGATCATAATATGTAAAAATTAAGTCATGAGTTCATTGAAATTCTAAAAGATGCCACTCTCAAATTCTACACCATATTTTCCTTATTATAAGCCTATATGAGCATGTCCTTACCATTTATACATAACATTCAATTCAGGGAAACAAAATCTCAAAGGGAAACAGCATACATGGGTAAGTTAAGGAATATCATTATGCACATAGCTTACCAGTGACTCTATTAGTCTGTTGAGGAGAACCTGGATGAGACATATTTCCTCTTTACCTTTCAAAGTCCTATCTTCATTCCTTCATTCCTCTCATTCCTTCTTTGTTTCCCCCTCCTATCTCCTTTCATTTAAAAAAAAAAAAAAAAAAAAAAAAAAAAAAGTCCTACTAGTAGGGACTCAAAATTCCGAAGAAAATAAAACATAAATGATGGGAAGTTTTGTCTGTAGCACTTACGTAAAGGTAAGAACTTTAGAGGTCACTACAACAGTTGTTTCATATGAACAAAAATGTGAACAACTGTAAAAAACACTTGAGTAATGAAGAGACTAACAAAGAGAGTGACAAGTAATCATAAATAAAACTTGATTAAATAGTATGATTTTTAGAATAACAAGGAGAACATTTTATCCTGACTACAGAAAGAGTTCATTCTTTTTTGAGAATTTTAAATAGGACAAGGAAAGGGAGAATGTCGGCATGTATTCAGATCAAGAAACAAAGGGAGGTAAGATTTTGGAGTGAAGTTCCCTATTTAAAAGTTCACTTGGCAGTGAGTCATGCTACACAGTCACAATGAGCCTTTGTACTTCCTAAGTGGCTTTTGTACAAAGATCTCACAAGGCAAAAAGCTGCAAAGAGCACCCATTCTCATTGCAGATGGACGACAACTAAATCAGAAACAAAAGGGCAGAATAGAGATGGGTTTTGAATACCTCATTATTGCCTCTCAGTAACTGCTTACTTTTCGTTTAAAAATGAAGTATATTCTAGATATCATTAAATGCACAGATTTTAAGTGCATAATTCAGTGAGTTTTAAGAAATGATCACATATCATCCTGACCCATATCAAGGGCAGAAAATTCTCTTGACGAGAACGTTAATCGACACTTCTTTTCCCAGGAGGCAGCCACTACTCTGATTCTTTCTTTCACCATAGATTGGTGTTGCCTCAGTTCTACAATGTAATATAAATGAAATCATAGAGTATGTCCATTCAGGTTTCTGGCTTTTTCATTTATCATAATATTTTTTAGTGACTTTTTAAAAATCAGTACTAGAATTAAAGAAAAATTATTAGGAGAATACAAAGAATTCTCATATATCCAACACCCAGTTTCATCTATTACTAACATCTCACATTAGTATGGTAAATCTGTTACAATTAAATAACCAATACTGATATGTTAGTATTGAGTAAACACCTTTCTTTATTCAGATTTGCTTAATTTTTACTTAATGTCCAACCCAAGATACTACATTAATTTAGTCATCATATCTTCTTAGGCTTCTGGTTATGACTAGTTTCTCAGACTTTCCTTGTTTTTGGTGGCCTTGACATTTTTTTAAGACTAGTGGTAAGATAGTTTGCAGATCGTTCCTCAATTGAAATTTGTTGATGTTCTTCTCACACATAGACTAGAATTTTAAGTTTTAGGAAGAAAGACCACAGAGGTAAAGCGCCATTTCTGTTATAGCACAACAAGGGTGCAAACTGTCAAATGACTCTATCGTGATGTCGACTTTCTCACTTGTTTCAGGAGATGTTTGTTAGCTTTCTTGACTGTAAAGTTACCCCTTTTTCCTTCAGCTTAGTAACTTGAAATTCATTCATTTTGTTGCACGTACCAGTAGTTTCTTTTCTTGTATTGCAGAATAGTGTTCCATTATATGATTATACTGTAATTTATTCAGCAATTCTATGGTCAATGAATATTTGTGGTTTTTCAATTTGGAGCTGTTTATGAACAAGGCTGCTTTGTACATTCTTGTGTACTTTCTTGTGTGTGTGCACTTGTGTGTGTTCATGTGTATACATATGTTTTTATCTCTCTTGGATAACTGACTATGAAAAAATTGTTGGATCATAAGTTTAATGTGTATCGAACTTCATGAGAAAATACTTGACTAATTCACAAAGTTTTTACACCATTTACTCTCCTATCAGCCAAGTTGAAAGTTCCAACTGGCTAACTTCTTCACTAACTCTTGCTATTGAGAGCCAATTTAATTTTAGCCATTCTAGTGGGTATATTTAATTACCTTTTTTTTCCTTTCTGACTAACGTCATTGAGAATATATTCATGTAATTATAGTCACTTATATTCCTTCTATTTTAATTACCACAGGAATGCTTTTCCTCCTCTCCATAGGATTTCAATGACATCCTTGTCAAAAATCATTTGAATGCCTTCAAATGGATCAATTTCTGTGTTATTTTATTCCATTGATTTATTTTTGTATCTAGCAAACACCACACTCTCCTGATTACTGTTATCTTCTAATTACATCAGGTAATGTAAATCCATCATATTTGTATTGTTTTTTTTTAAAGATTGTACTTACTCTTTCCATTTCTTCACGTTTCCATATATGTTTAGGATCTACTTGTTAATTTCTACAAAAAATGTGCTGGGATTTTGATTAGAATTTCATAAAATCTATGATGAATTTGGTAGGAATCAATATTGTAGAAGTAAGTCTCCCAAACAAGGATAGGACTTAACTCTCTATTTGTTAAGGTATTATTTACTTTCTTTTGGCAATAACTTGTAATTTTTATTAGATAGGTTATATACATATTTGCAAGTTCTAAGTTTCTCAAGTGTTTATAGAGTTAAAAAAGTCATTTCCCTGTTTTTGCTTCCAAAATACAGAAATACAGTTGATTTTTGTATATTCACCTTTCTGAATATTTTGCTAGATTGGTAAAATCCTTGATATTTCTAACCAAAATAATTGTCACTATTTAAAGATAATTTTACTTCTTCTAATTTCCCCCCGACCCCCACTTATTTTACTGAGTAAGACCTTCACTTTAATGTCAAATAGAGGTATGAAGGGGACATCCTTGCTTTTCTCCAAATATCAGTGACAATGTATACAAATTTCTACCACTAAGTATGATGCTAAGTGTAAGTTATTGGTAAATGCTCTTGATTAGATTGTTGAATTTCCTTTTATGCTTAGCTTGCTGAAAATTTTCATTATAATGTGTGGAAAATCTTGCCAGATACTTTTTCTGCATATACTGAGATGAACATATAAATTTAATCATTTATTTTTTAAGGTATTAAATTACATTGAATGTTTTTAAGTGTTAAACCAACCTTGCATTCCTCTGACAAATTTCACCTACTCATGAGTTATCTCTTTATATTTCATTCCATTTTCTAATATTTGAAAAACATATGCTTATATATTATTTTTGGTCTGTATTCGTCCTATAATGTTTTTGTCTAGTTATATTTTCCAGGTTGTGCTGACTTCAAAAAATGAGTAAGAAAGTAGTTCCTCCTCCTCTGTTTTTTTGGAAAGACTTCATATAAAATTCGTATTATTGCCTCCTTAGTACACATTAAATTTCAAAAGACAAGCCATTGAAAACTTGGTTTTTCTTTATGGAATTTTTTTAAATTATGAATTCATTATCTTTAATATACATGGGCTATTTAGATTTTTTTTTTTTAATTTTTCCTTGAGTCTTTTTGGTACTTTGTTTCTTTCTAAACATTTTTTTCCAAAACAATTCCAATCTGTGGAATTCATTGGCATAAAATTAATCATAAATTCCATTATTATAATTGTAGTATCTGTGGAATCTATAATGATAAGTATCAGCACTTTCATTCTTACTATTGTCCATTTATGTTTCCTCTCTTTGTTTTACAACCAATCTCAATAGGCAGTATAGTTTTATTCATTTCTCTGCTGCACTTTGTTTGTTTTCTACATCATTGATTTCTGTTTTTTCCTAATTAGTTTTGTATTCTACTTTTCTGTATTTAATTTGCTCTTGTTTTTCTAGCCTCTTGATATACAAGCTTATATCATTGATTCAACTCCTTATTCTTTTCCATTATAAATATTTGGGTATAAAAATGTTACTCTAAACATTATTTTAACTGCACCATACTAACTGGTATTTTGTTTTCATTCATTTATTTATACTTTTGCAAAATATCTTCTAATTTATTTTTGCACTTCTTCTTTGATTTAGAGTTTCTATAATTTTGAAACTTTAGAGATACTCTACACACTAAAAAATGTTTCTAACATAATTACTTTTTGGTTAGAATAGAATTTATATTTTCTAGCATTTTTCGATCTGTCCTTTTGACCAAGAATACAGTCTATCTTATAGAATACTCCATGTATATTTGAAACTCTACTTTTGGCTTTTTTTTTTTTTTTTTTTTTTTTGCTGTAGTCTCTATAAATGTCCATTTAGGTAAGTCAAGCTGTTTAGTAGTGTTGTCAAGTCTTCCATATTCTTACTCATCTTGTCTCTTTCTATCAATTACCAAGAGATGAGTGTTTAAATCTCCAAGTATAGTCGTGTATTCTGCATTTCTCCTTTCAATTTTTTTGATTCATTTAATTTGAAATTCTTTTATTAGATGCATAACATTAAGGATTATTATGGTACTTTGATTAATTGATGCATTTATGGTTATACATCTTTCTTATTGGTCATTTTTCTTGTTTCAAAGATGACTTCATTATTTATTAATGGAGATTTCTCTCTTATGATTATGATTTTCATGGTATGTACTCATACTATTACTTTTAAGCTAACTGTATTTTCAAATTTAAAATATATCTCGTAAAAGTAACATACATTTTAGGGATGCCTGGGTGGCTCAGTTGGTTAAGCAGCTGCCTTCGGCACAGGTCAAGATCCCAGCATCCTGGGATCAAGTCCCACATCGGGCTCCTTGCTCCGCAGGGGGCCTGCTTCTCCCTCTGCCACTCTGTCTGCCTGTGCTCACTCTCTTTCTCTGACAAATAAATAAATAAAATCTTTAAAAAAAATAAATAACATACATTTTAGAGTTACTTTTTTATCCAGTCAGAAAATTTGTCTTTCATTTTTATGTTTAGTCTAATTGTTTCAATGTAATCGTTGATATGATTTTATCATCTTGCTGTTGGATTTCTATTTGTTCCATTGTAGCTGTACTCTTCAGTTAATTTTATGCATTATGACAATTTCAAATGCCAAAAATAAGAAACCTGTAATGGATATTGGGCTGGTGGATTTCTATTTGTTCCATTGTAGCTGTACTCTTCAGTTAATTTTATGCATTATGACAATTTCAAATGCCAAAAATAAGAAACCTGTAATGGATATTGGTTGTTTTACTTAATCAAAACTCTCTTCCAATGATTATCTTTCATTTTACAGATGAATAAACTGAGGGAATCAGCTTAATAACTTATTAATGATGTATCATAGTTACTGTAAGTGTTTCTTAAATTTATTGTAACTAGCAGTTTAGCAAGTACCCAAAGTAATTTTATGAATGGAATTTCACAGATAAATACCAAGTCACACTAACCCACCTGTCTCTGATTTCATTTGTTTATTTAAGAATACCATAAATATATGTAATTTTTATTTATCAATTATATCTCAGTAAGGCTGGAAAAGTAGATTAAGAAAAAGAATCAATAATACAGAAAACATAGGTACTATCTAAAGATAACAACACTTTTTTTCCCCACTCAAACTATGTGGCAGTCATTTTATTTATTGATATCCTCTCCTACAAAGGGACAATTCATTCTGAGTATTTCTATACCAAAGATATTTAGAAATACTTAATTGATATCTACATATCAGAAAATTTTATGTAAGTTAATAAATGCTAATTTTTCTACAGGAGTTTTTTTTTATAAAATATTAAGATTCCTTTAATAATTAGGAGATAAAATTTAAAAGTTTTAACATTGTTTTCAATTGAGATTTGACAGGTCTCTGTATCTTTCAAAGTCTAAGTTATGAAATACTGTTTTATCTTTTTTTCTGCTGCCATATAGAATGATATTCATAACTTTTGTCACTATACACTTAGTAAAAACAATATTTAATAAGCCAGAATTTTATAATTCTGTTTTTATGACAATTAATGGTGATTTACAAATTGATCCATTTAGAAAATGAAGATATCAAATACTATGTTGTGTACCTCAAACAACCAGCCAATAATTTAAACTTTTTATGAATCTGATTATTATAGAAAGCCATATAAACTTGTCACCAATTCCATATTATTGTCCTATACTATGATTCTTCTATTTTAATAAGAGTGTCTTACTTTTAGTGAAGGACTTTTGTGCCAGTAGTTTATTTAGGAGATGACTAAGAGAGTAGGAGCAAAGGACAGGGACTGTTAATCAGGAAAAGTGGGAAAGCCAATATAAGTGTGAGCCTCTGAGACTCCCACAAGGGTTGGGACAACCTGTAAAGCATATAAAACGTCATCCAAACTTTGGTACCCTGATGAGAGGATAAGAACTTTTATATATTCACTGCTTAAAGGTTACCCTAGAAGAAATACCTTTTCACTTCCAGGCTGCACTAGTGCACAGAACAAATAGGCTCCCACATCATGGGACAAGCCTCAAAGCAAAGAACACCTTGAGTGTAAACATTAAGAGCACAGCATGAATTCAAGCTGCCACAGTTACAACTGAAAGTAGAGGGGCAACAACGTAACTAGTTGTAGATCAACATAAAATTCTGGTTCAAAAGCTTGGAAGAAGAAATTAACTTAAAACAGAATGACAAGTGGTTAAGAAAACCAGTATTAGATTATCCTAAACTAATAAAATTAGGAAGTTCATATAAGCACCTGAGATTAGAAGAAAAAGAAAACCTTCCTGGGAGAGTACTTGCTCCTAAGCAGGAGAGAACTTGCTCCTAAGCAGGAGAGACGACATCTCTGGCTATGAGGAAATTTATCCTTTGCCAGAACTAGCTGAATTTTGTAAATTCAAATTTTGGACACGCCAACAGGAGGCTTAGGAGATAAGAGTTTAGAATGGAATCAGTGTGAACAGTTAAAACAAAACATACACATGGTGAGGAAACTGGAGAATTCAGGTGCAAATAGTCAAGACCTTGATCGTAGGGCTTTTGACATCTCAAGGAGCAAAGGAAAAAATTGGAATGTAATGAAAAGTCATTGGGAAAGAGAAAGGAGACTACAAACAGGAGAGAACTTAAGTAGTCTTGTCCAGAAGAAAGCTAAATAGAAGTGTGTTGTCACATTATTATTAAATTTAGGGGTTGTTTCCAAATATATACCAGAATGTGGTATACAGATTTCACTCATTAATGATACTGATTTCATCACTCATATTTAAGATTTGGGAAAGCATATAGATATACCATGAAATTTTTCTTTTCTTTCTTTCTTTTTTTTTTAATGATTTTGTTTTTTTAAAGCAGTTTTAGGTCAACAGCAAAATTGAGAGGAAGGTATAGAATTTCCCATATACTCCTTTCCTCCATACATACATAGCTTTCCTATTATCAACATCCCTCACCAAAGTTGTACATTATTTATAATTGACAAGCCTAAGCTGACACATCATATAGTTGATATTACGGTTCACTCTTGATGTTGTACATTCAATGGGTTTGGGCAGATGTATAATGACATGTATGCCCCACTGTAATGTCATAGAGTATTCTCACTGCCTAAAAACCCTCGGTGTTCTGCCTATTTATCTCTCCTCTTCCCATTCCACTCTTTGCAACCACTGATCTTTTTATTGTCTCCATAATTTTGTATCATGGCATTTTTCATTGTGTACTGATTATGAAAGTATTTTGGGGCACCTGGCTGGCTCAGTCAGTGGAGTGTGTGATTCTTGATGTCAGTGCTGTAAGTTCGAGCCCCATGTTGAGTACAGAGATTACTTAAAAATAAAATCATTTTTAAAAAGTGTTTTCTAAAAAAAGAAAATTAAAAATTAAAAAAAATTAAGTCTATCACATAATAAGATCTTTAGGAATATTAAGATATTTAGAATACACCACTTTGGGACTGTAAGTCATAATTAGTAACAAAATACATATACACATACATGCACAATATACACAGTCATGTGGGGCACCTGATGACTCTTGATCTCAGGGTTGTGAGTTTTAGCCCAATGCTAGGTATAGAGATTACTTAAAAATAAGGTCTTTAAAAAATATATACACAGCCATGTACTTTGTGTTATACTAAATTCAAATGTTGATTAGTTTAGAGATCAATAGGCTACAATATCCTGAATTCCCTTCAGAACTACACATTTTCTTAAAAATGCACAAATAATTTATTAAATTTTAAAGGACAATGTTCACCATTTGTTCACTTAACATTGGTGATAAAACATGCAACCTGTAAAGAGATGTGATTTTAATTTTTTGTGTGTATGACTGGAATTTGTAAATTAAAACTTCCATGCTAAAAGTGGTCCTAATTTCTTGTTAGACCAGCGTTAAGCATTGACTGTGGTTGATATCAAACAAATATTGAGTATGAATCCTAACAAGGACACCATGAACACACATACTTTGTTTTCATAGTTTGAGTTATAGCCCCTTGTCCATCCATATACATTACAACTTTATGCATTCTGAATACATTCCTAGGTAAATATTTTAACCAGAAAACATTAATATAATGAAGTAGACATCTCTGATTTTAAACATAAATACAATTTTAATGGGGGAGGGGAATGGTATCCTTGGATTATTTACCTATTTCTTTGTCCTGATTTCCAGTGAGTACCAAAACTCAGAAAAATAAGCAATTCTGAATTTTAACCCTTATGGTGGGTAAAACCATTGTAACATTTCACTGCCCTCTACAGGATGCAAATATAAGTTGTTTGGGTGAAACTTTTTCCTTTTTGTACATAATTTGAAACTCTCAATCAAGGATCCAGACTATAAAAGAAGAGCGGCACAGCAAAGAAGAGTACGGGAGATGCAAATTGAGTTTTCTGTAAAATTAATGAATTTGTGAAGACATACAGTACCCAGCAAGATTTCCCCAAACTGAAAATAAACAGCAATAAAAATGCCACAGAATGATAAGGTGGCAATAACACAAGAGAGGTTTTATGAATTGTTCAAATGAGAGAGAGGGAGAGAGAGAGAGAGAGGGAAGAACAGGAGAAAGGGGGAGGGAAAATGTTATTGAAAATGAGTGGGTGTTATTGTTTGATCTTGTTTTTTCTCTTTTTGTTTGTTTAATTTCACTTGATTGCTAAAATGAAAAGTGTCTGCAAAATGATGGACTAATTAGAAGAACACGCAACCATTATTTTTCTTACGAAGAAAAAAAAAGAGTTTTATCCTTATAAGATCCCATCCAAAGCCTTCACTCTGCACCATAGTGGGTTTTGAAGTCATTTACATAATAGCTAACAAAAATGTACTCAGCAAAACACCGGGCTTTCTAAACACAGGAGATAATTATGTTGGAAGAATGATATTCCATTGCCATCTCCATTTTCAAGATACATTTATTCTCCCTGTACACAGCATAGAACAACCAAACACATATTAACATATATTGCGTAGGTGTGCACCGTTAGAGTGACAAGGTACAGGCAGTTGGGGCTGATGGGGGCTAAGGCAGAGCAAAAGCCAGGAAGGAAAGAAAGACTGCATTCTATTCCTGGCATATATGTACCACCTGAATGGTATTTTTCATTATCTCCTGCACTGGGAACATTCTATTATTCCACTGGGAAGTCATAGCAGAAGAGATATAATTATCAGCAGAGTAATGGGGATGCTCTAGCTAATGGCCAGCTATTCAAATATCTCAATATAATCGTCTTGCCCAATCTCTCCCCATTGCATACTCTTCTGGAGAAACTCATCATTTTTTCCACTTACTCCAGCATAATGAATTCATTTTGCATTTTCTTTGTGAGAAATTAAGAGGAATCGCAATATAATGTGTTGACATTTGAAATTCTGCACAGAAAAGTTTAGGCTGGCAATTTAGTTTAATCGCAAGCTAGCAGGGAGACGCTGCTTATTAAATTAGTTCCCTGTGTACGGAATGTGTATTTTCTTTATAAACCTTTGCCTTTGTACCTGAGTTTAAATTTTTTTCCCTTCTTTGTAAGTCCCAGTTTTCTCAAAAGAAAGAGTAATGTCCCAAACTAAAGACTGTTCTTTGAGCCTTTTTTCTTTTTCTTTTTTTTCTTTTTATGGTCAAAATTGTTGACATCAGAGATGAGCCTTGAGTAAGAGGCCCTGGGAAAAGTGAAAAATAAATAAGAAGTTGCTTTAAGAAAAGCCACCTAAGTGAATTTTTTTTTTTTCTGCAATATTAAACCACTCATTTTGGCTACTTTCAGGAAAGATTCTTTCTCCCTATTAGATTGAGGCTCTTCTGTTTATTTGTTCAAATCTAAGCTTGAGTAACCATTTCCATATTTTCCGCCTCTTATTTTTCTTTTTGGAGTTTCAAGTCATTTTCTCTAATAAGACTTATAAACTGCTAATAAAACAGCCTTTCCAGTTTCTCTAGGGAATGCCAGATATCTGGGCAGGTGGTAACATGAACAAGTTATAAAAAACTGCTATTGGAATCATCGAATTGGAAGAGAATTTGGCTTTCCTCTCATCCCAGCCTAGAAGCTTCACTAAGTTCTAGCATTTGTGGGATGAGAGGCAAGGCTAGGTGTGAAACATGTGTCATCCGTTGATGGGGAGCAAAAAGATTAAAAAAACGGTGTGTCATTTTGATTACCTTCCTATTATGTCTCACAGTCTTTCATTTGCTTCCTATAAAGTACTTTTTTATATTCAACTAAATATTGTGTTAACATAACACACTATAATTTTTTGAAGAACACACTCATTTGGGAAAATAGAGTCAGAGGGAATATCCATTCCTCTGTCTCCAGTCCTTTCTGAACAGCACACAGTTCAGAACTCCCTGACCTCATCAGAGGGTGCTGGGAAGGGGTATGAGGGAAAGACACCACCACCTGACATTCAGAAAACGCAACCCTTGAGGTTAACATGAAACTGGAAGAATTACTCTGCCATCTGTAAGAGTCTGTCTCATCGCACTCTCTGGTTCTGTCACCATCCAATCCATACCTACTTTTTGTGTTGTAGCAAGTATATGGTTTCCCTCTACCTCTTGAACTACCCTTGACAGCTAAGGCTATGCCTGGCTTCTCCCAAGTTCTTCTTCAATATTAGTCTAAAATTTTACATTCTTATTTCAATTATAATTATCTCCCATTCTTTTTTTATATTAATGTTCTATTGGTTGTCATTCTTTTTTTCTCACTCTGCATATTACCATCATTAATAAAACCCACTGCTTTTTAACTGTCAAAACAGTTCTACTGCCAAAACTGTGATAATAAGGGATTTGTCACTTTGTTTGGAAGATGGTCTCTGGATCTAAAATGTGAAGTATTCCTTAAGAAAGATGGTTCTGGGGCACCTGGGTAGCTCATCCAGTTAAGTGTTTGCCTTTGGATCAGGTTGTGATCCGAGGATCCTGGAATCAAGACCTCTATTGGGAGAAGCCTGCTTCTCCCTCTCCCTCTGCTCATTGTCCTGCTTGTGTTCTCTCACTCTCTCTCTCTCACTGAAATAAATAAATAAAATCTTAAAAAAATAAAGATCGTTCTATCTTTCATAACAAAGATATTATATTAAAAGATAGTGTCTCGGGGGTGCCTGGGTGGCTCAGTGGGTTAAGGTCTCTGTCTTCAGCTCAGGTCATGATCCCAGGGTCCTGGGATCGAGCCCCGCATCAGGCTCGCTGCTCAGTGGAGAGCCTGCTTCCTCCTCTCTCTCTGCCTGCCTCTCTGCCTACTTGTGATCTCTGTCTGTCAAATAAATAAATAAAATATTTAAAAAAAAAAAAAAAGATAATGTCTCAATTTACCTTTAGAGATGTTCCATAAATTAAAGGGAACTGAAAAAGAAGTAAAAGGAAGAAAGCCCACCAGAACTTCCAAGATATGACAGTGAAATTGCCTGTATGTGTGTTACTTAAAACTGATTGTGATGCACTGAGGTTTTCAAATTCCAATCCATAACCTGTTTGTAATTACCAACAGATAAGCTGAAGGAAGCAGGGTGTATATGAGTGACTGCAAAAGTATATGTTTGAGAGCACACTCACCAAAAAAACAGCTTTGGTTTATAGTATGAAAGGCAGGATGTTACTATAGCAAGAACACTTGATCACAAGCCAGAAGCCTGAGTTCTAGTCTTTAAATCTAGTCCTTGCTAACTAGCTATGTGACCTTGGGCTATGAATCATAAAGCCTCCAATTCATCCATAAAATGAGGAAGTTAGATTTGATTTTGTGCAATACCAGTTCCAATTTGAAGCAATTCTAATTACATTATTTGGATTTAAAGTATCTTTCTGAAAACCAGGGTATTAATGGACAGTAGACATAAATTATAATCCATAGTCGTTTCATTTTAAATGATTCATTTTTAAGAAGTTTCTGATAGCAGGTAAAGAGGAAGTGATGTAATTAATTATAGGGAGGTTCAGTGAAGGAATATGGCAAATTGGATTTAGCAATCCATCATTAGGGATTTACTGAATGTCTCCTGCCTTAAATATTATGAGATTTAAAAAGAAATTAAATATCTGAAATGATCTCTTCCCTGAATCGCTTCCTCTTTAGGAGGAGGATGAAGTACAACCCTTTATAAAAATATGAAGCAAAGAAGAGACAAACAGTATAGTTCTATGAAGAGGTACAGTAGAATTTTAGATAATGATACAAATGAAGCAATCTTATGGGAAAAATTAGGGTCTGATAAAGTTTTAGAATTGCTGGTGGTACTAAAATGAATATAGAATGGGGAAATGTTCAGTTCAGGCAGGGAAGAGAGATTCTGCTAAGCTTCAAAGAGATTTTAAGGAGGTTCTCCAATGCTGTTGTTCAGTAACAATGGGTATGTAGAGAAACAATCCTAGACATAACTAGGAGCCTTAAATGGCTCCAACATTTTTTGGAAGAATTGATGAGAATGAATATTAAGATACCTTAACTTCTTGGTTCATCAAAACAGAGGACGTATCAAGACACCAAACCAGAGACCTTCTTTTCCTATGGACTTTACTACGGAGCTGCTCTGTGGCATGACATAGAGTATAATTCCTTTTACTAGGAGAAACACAGGTACCTAATCAGGGGAATTATAGAGGAATATAGAGATTGCTCTTAATGAGCTGTTCTCATATCTTCTTGGGTTATAGTGACACTATAATAATTTCACCATATATATAATACTACCAATATTTTTTTCTTATTATAAAAACATTTGTTGATGTTATCTTAAATAGCTGCAGCTAGAAAAAAATAAAAACTTTTCTATACAAGTCTAAAGAAAAAAATAAAATGAAGAAAGAAACAGGTGCATAAGCCATTTTTAATCCCATAGAAGAAAACAGAAGGGAGTTTGCAAAGAACTTTTGTGGCCCATCAGGATTCTCAGTAAATAATTCACAGCAGTTGTCATCAAACACTTGCTCATGTACCACTAAGACTTTAGAAAAACTAATTTACTCTCTCACGTATTTTTAAGTTGAAATTAAAATTTTCATTATAAGCTCATACTTACAATGCAGAGTTACAAAATAAATACATTATAAATGTTGACATTTAAATATAAAATTGCTAAATCATTCTATAAATGTATCTAATGGAATCTGAATACTATGATTTGAAAGCTGCCATCCTTACAAAAACAGGAGATAACGTGAATTTCCTTTGTGTTATTAAGTTTTTTAGTTTCTTTTTTCTCCATGAATTTATTATTCTGTTCTATATCCCCAAAGAATTTCATCCTTTAATATATTTTTATGTTTAAAAGTATTTTATTGATTATCCTATCATCTTTCTCTGCAACACAATTATGCATGTAAAATGTAATTTAATGTTTTATTCCCCTGAGTACAAAGCTCTAAGAATCAAAAATTTCTTCTCAAGTTATAATAATTATCACTAATTCACTATTGATCAAAATAATATAAATAAATCACAAGACTTAATAATACTAAACATAAAATACAAAAATTCATTAGAATAGAATCTCTTAATGAGATAGATAAATCTAGGTATTTTTTTCCCTTTTAGTTCATGAATTCATGGATGAATACCACTCATTGCTACCATGAGACAATGTTTGTTGTTAATTTCCCTTATTACTATCTTCTTAAAAAGATGATGATTATCTTCTTAAAAAGATGTGAGTGTTATTGACCTAATGAGTGATACAGGACTTACATGTATAAAACAGTCAATGTCAAGACAACCAGCCCAACTAGAACCATCCATTTGTTACAAAAAGTTTAATTTTATTACTAAATCTAAATCAAAGTGTTCAGATATATCTCAACCTCACAACATCACACTGGATTTTCATTGAGATAGTAAATTTATGGATGCTAGATAGATAGATGATAGATAGATAGATAGATAGAAGATAAAGTCACAAAGTTTTGATGTGAGTTTTGGTCTGGGTGAACTAAGGCTTCATTACATTCAGTTCTCCACTTAAGTTCACTTTGCTTTGCTGTCATAGGACCTGCCTTTAGCAGCAATGTGCTCTTTTAAATAGATTGGGGATGGAAGAGTCAAGGTCATTCAATGAAAATTGCATCACACCCTATCCTAGAATATATCAGAATTTAGGACATTTCAACTCAAGCCAAATATCATCCTTTCCAATCTCATACTCTGTCCTTAACAGAAATATGTAGAAGACAGGAATAGCAAGAAAAGTCCTTTCGGGATGACAATATTTCGAATATCTCCAGAAGATTTTAAATTCTGTGTGATGATCTGTTAAGATGTATAGTTTTCCAGCAGGAGAACAGAGAGCAAACAGGTGAATTGCCCTCAGATACTCTCTTGGGAAGATCAGTCTTAAAATAAAAAGACATAAAGTTGAGGATCTGGAAATGTATTCTTTGAAATTACTGGTGCCCAATTATCCCTAAGAAAGACTGTATATTCCCAGAAAGGTATTCTCCAATATGAAACCTACTCTAGAAAGGACTCCACCTCTATTCTAAGAACAGATTCTATTTCCATGATGACAGTCTTTATTTCCTCATCTCAGCATAGACCCATCTCTGATTACCATCCTTAACAATGTATGGTGTACTCTAAATCTATTGTATAATTTAACCCTTCCAATTCTTCTAGATCTTTGAACTGGTATTATTACTCACAATGTATAGCTACATGGCTCAAGGAGGGTAAGAAAATTGTTCATGATTTCATTAAAAAGAAAAAGCAACCTAAATCTGCATGACCCCAACAATATGGAACCCCAAGTCCTCCACCACTTTAAACAATGAAGAGGTTGTGCTTTATAGTTTTTGTGGAATCTACAACTCTAACATTCTAGACCCTAAGATAGCAGCTGGGATAGAGCTCCATAGGGCTCTTAATGACACTGGCATTTTAGCTTGAAAATAAAGCCATTACTTGACTTTATTTGAAAATGTTAGCTCATCTTTCTGAAACTTCTTAATTAACATGGCCATCAAATTTTTAGCAGCATTAACATTTCTTACTTTAAGTACTTAAAAAATAGTAACATGGTCCCCAGATTTTTTCCATCTGGCTCTCTCCAGTTATGCTACTCAATATGATTTTTTTCAAGTGGAATTTTTGAGACCCATCACTGTATGATTCCTATAGCTATTGATTTCTTTGGATGGTGAAGAGTTTGCTGCTGAACCCCCCCCATTGTGTGTGTGTGCGTGTGCGTGTGTGTGTGTGCAAGTGTGTTGATCTAATTTGGTAAGTAAGGTGGGGAAGAAAACATTTGTTTAATTTTTGTCCTCTCACCTAAAAAATATATTTTGCCTTGAGAGATTCTCATAACACAGCAGTCAGTTCTGTGCTCTGCTCTTTTCAGAAAGAATGACACACTAATTTTCACTTCAAAGCCTGGCAGTTTGTAAGCCTGTCTTACAACATTAATTTTGGGAGCCATCTTCCAATGTCTTTCAGGGAGACATTAACAGTCAACTGTGTTTGGCTTGTGAAAATAGAGAAAATGCATCTAAAAACTAGAAAATAAAGAAAAATGAAGCTTTAACTGGTTTAAAAAATCAAAATGGTTAATTGTGGTGCATAATATGTCAAACAAAATAAAAGAACAACTTGGCCCCAAAACAAACAAACAAACAAACAAACAAAACCCAGAAAAATAATGCCATAGAGTTCAAAACTTTTTGTTGTTTCAGACAAATACTATTAGCATGGATTTATTTTTTTAAGTCCTCCTTCGTTTCTTGCTATTGCTGTCATTACTACTGATGGGTCCATGATCAAAGGAGTGAGACTGATACAACGAAGGTCAAGCAAAGCTTTATTTCACTCTAGTACCAAGAATCAAACCGACCGGTTGGGGCTGCCTCTTACAGAGAGGGAGACCCCTCCCAGTCTCACAGACTAACTTTTATAGAGCAAAGACCATGTGGTTGAGCCTGGCCAAACACAGGTGGCCAATTGAATTACAATTCACCCTATAGTAGCTATTTGAACTAGCCTCTCACTCTGGTCAGATCTGGCGCCAAAAAGGCACCCAAAAGGCGCCCAAAAGGCGGGGCCCACATTCTTTGGTGGTTAGGGAGGTGCTTTACCGATTGGATGTCCCCACCTGGCTTGACTCATCCTTGCATTCTGGGCTCTGTTATCTCTCCTGACCTGACATATCCTGGTCACCTGACATATCCATGGGCTCTGTTATCAAGGGCTGGTCGGCCATATTTTACTGGTTTCCCAGACTTGTTTCTAAGTAAGTTCGGGGTGGGGGGGGCGGTGCACGGGCAGGGTCAATCTAAGTTTACTGCATAAACAACAAAATGGCTATTTAACCAAGATGGAGTCACTCTGGCTAAGTAGGCCCTTACACTACAACTCATGGAGTAGTTTAAGTATTTACTTAAATTAGCTAAAATCAAGGCAACATGCACATTGATTTGCAAACATGGTGTGTACTCCTTGTAGCACTACCTGAGAAATTATTATTTAAAGATGATGAATCTGACATTATGTTGCTTATCTAAGAGGCATAACTCAGAGAATTAGAATCAGAATTCAAATTGAGGCTTGTCTGATTAGAGTATCTAGACTCTTATTCATAGTTCCCTCTTGCCCTGCTCTAGGATTCCTTGAGAAACTGAGGTTCAGAAAATGAAAAAGGGGGTGGGTACTCTGGAAGGCCCACAGTGGGGTAGAAATTGAATGGTGCCTCAGTGATCAGTTATCCCATGAGCAAGGCTGAAGAGCAAGGGGAAATCAATTTGAATAATGGCTTATTCTCAGAAACAAACCTAACATGTCTAAGTGCAAATATAAATTCTGTGCAGAATGGAGAAGAAAAGCATAAACCAGCATCATTTTAAAATGCTTAATATAAAACCTCACCCCTACTTTTTTTTTCCCCTCTTGTCTTCCCCTATTCAGTATACTTGTAACAAAAAAAGTCTCAGTATCCTTCCCCATACCTAAGATTATACATACATTAGAAATGATAGCAGAAATCCGTGCAGTATTTATAAGAAAGAGGTAACACTGAAGTATACAGAGGGGAAAAAATACAACTAAAGAGAATGCTGAACAGGAAGCAATCTTGAGAATCACGTAGTCCAATCTTGCTCAAAGAATGTTATCCTCATGATCTGCAAAGTTTCATCAGAAAGAGAAAACTAAAAATAGAAAGTGTGGGTTAAGTGAGTGGGATATATAGCTTTAAAAAAAAAATGGGAGAAAACTACTCACAGCTTAAAGGTTTAGAAAACTCTCTGCCACAAGATCTGAAAGAATAAATTACATCAAGAGCTGTTTTAGTGTTTTCTTTATTTTGGGGGAGTGCAGTGTGGATTGATTTGGAGTGACCTGTATTTAAAAGCCTTGGCATTCTTGGAAACAGAGCAGTTCTATTGCACTATCCTCCTTTTCCTCCTCCTCCTTCTCCCCACAGTACAAAGAAGAAACTTTTACACAGTCTGACTTCTCAACTCCTATCTTCTTATTTTCTCAACACAACAGGGCAGCCATCCATCCTGCTCTTGCTCCATATGACCTTCCTGCCAGCCCCAGATTTCCTGTTTCCATGCTCTAGTCAGAGAGTTTAAATACATGGAGGCAGGGCTGGGGATGTGGAGGTCAAGGCTGAGAGAGAAACTATTAAATCATGCATCACAGTGTCAATTGTTCCCTATGAATTTTTAGTTCATGCCTATAATGTGATCTGATAAGAACATGGCTACCTTGACTCTGAAGCATATATTGCATTGTTTAAACAACCCTCACCCCCCCACCAAAAAAAAAAAAAAATGACCAATGACTGAATAAGACATTTTGTTCAGTTCAACTGAAGCAATGCCCCACTGGATTGTGAAAAGACAGCTGTTGAATTCTAAGAACAATGAATAGCAGTTAAGTTTGCCAGAAGCAGAAGAAAAAGGAGGGAGGAGGAGGTTACATGCATACTTACATGCATCTACTCAACATTTCAGGTGGAGGGCTACACAGAGGGATTCTGACAGGGTTAACTTGTGCCATTAATCTGGTACCATGTATTAAGCGCTGATTCACTTCATGAAGTCACAGTAGGCAACATTCTAGAATGCTCTCTGAACAGGTTACCAAATGATCATCCCACTTGGTTAATGACTTTGCACATATTTCAGGAAGACAATAGAATTTTTGTAAATTACACTCTAGTAATCCCATGGGGGGGAAAATTCTATCAGCATCTGCATCCTTTTTAAACAAACCTTTCTGTTACATTTGAGGAAGTGCCAATCTTCCAAAGATTAACTTCCTCTTATGCCCTAAATCTAAGTACCATAGGTATCTTTTCTTCTTGAAAGACATAATCCTTTTATGTTTTTATTTTTTATTTTATTTTTATTTTTTTAAAGATTTTATTTATTTATTTAACAGAGAGAGAGAGAGAGAGAGAGATCATAAGTAGGCAGAAAGGCAGGTAGAGGGGGAGGGAAAAGCAGGCTCCCTGCTGAGCAGAGAGCCCAATGCGGGGCTCAATCCCAGGACCCTGGGATCATGACCTGAGCCGAAGGTAGAGGCTTAACCCACTGAACCACCCAGGCGCCCATAATTTTTTTTTTTTTTTTTAAAGATATTATTGCTTTATTTGACAGAGAGAGACACAGCAAGATAGGGAACACAGGCAGGAAGAGTGGGAGAGGGAGAAGCAGGCTCTGGCTGAGTAGAGAGCCCAATGTGGGGTTGGATCCCAGGACCCTGGGCTCATGACCTAAGCCGAAGGCAGAAACTTAATGACTGAGCACCCAGGTACCCCAAGATACAATCTTTTTAGATGAACTCTTTTTTCTTTATCCCATGTTTCTCTCTACCTAAGATCACTCAGGAAGTATTCAAGGCCCTGATATCCAGTGCTGTAACCAGGATCCACATGTGGTTACAGAACACTTGAAATGTGGCTAGTATGAATTTAAATGTACAAAAGTGTAAAATATACAACAGATTTCAAAGACCTTTTACCAAATTAAAAAAAAAAAAGGTAAAATAGTAATCATTGTTTTCTATTGTTTATATTTTAAAATTATATTGTTACTATATTGAATTAGTAAATTAGCATTAAAATTAACTTCAGCTTATTTTACTTTTTTTAATGTGCCTACTACAGTGTTTAAAATTATACATGTGGCTCTCTTTTTTCTTTTCTTTTCCCTTTAGGTCATATTCTTTGTTTTGTTTTGCTTTGCTTTGCTTTGCTTTTGGTGGAGAATATCCTCCAGTAGCTTCCTACAGGAACTTTCATTATAAATTTTCTGAGTCATTTTATGTCTAACCATGTGTGTACATAATAGGTTTTGTCTTAGTTTCTATTTCCCTCCTTACATAAAAAAAATTCTCCAAAAGATAGTTTCTGCTCCCTTGCCTTGAAAAATCAGTCTGCATGCTAAGGACTTCCAAAGTTAAATCTTTAGGCCATAACTCATCAAAAATTTAAGACAATTCACTGGGTGTGGTGCATAAATAATGAATTCTGTTACACTGAAAAAAATTAAATTAAAAAAATGAAATCTTAAAAATAAAAAATTAAAAAAATTTTAAAATTGAGACTATTATATCATGCTTCTTATTGAACATATTTACTTGAAAGATATTTCATGGACATCTTAAATATAACTATAATCTTTCTATATATATACACACACAAATATACATATATACACACACAAAAATACACAAATAATATACACACAAACCCACTTATATAAACCAACAGACTTGTTTGCCTTGCCTTAAATTTTTTTACTCTTAGCAAATGATAGCATGCAATACTTAAAGTTTCTCAAGTTAGAAACCTAAGATATTTCCTTGATGCCTTTCTTCAGACAATCTATCTGCAAGTCCTATTTTTTCTGCCTCAAGATGTTTTTCTAACCTGACCATTCATTTCCATTTTTGATGGAATCACTTTTGTCCAAGTCTCCACAATTGTGTTCTAGGCCTATTTCCAAACTGGACTTAAGGTTTTTACTCTTGTTCTCTACCAATCCATTCTCTACAGCCGGAAGAGAAAAGAGATGATTTAAAACATAAACTTGTGCTGAAAATCTTCACCCTCACTCAAAATTAAGTACAAACTCATGAACATGACTTAGGAGATTTCTTGTGTTGTGATACCATTCAGCCTCTCCAATCTTTTCTCATGCCCCTTTCTACCTTGCACACTCTGCTTTAGCTCATTCTGGAAATCAGTCAGTCCCTGGTCTCTTCTCAAAATTACCAAATGCTTTCCTGCCTCTGGGTTTTTACCATGTAGTTCTCTAGAATCTTCTCTAACTTTTGCATGACAGGCTCCTTTCCAACATTGAGGTTTCACTTGGACACATCCCTTTGTTGACTACCCAGTCTAAAATAGCCCCCACTACTGCAACACTATTTCTTTATTTTCTATCACAGAGATGTTTTTCCTTTATAATACTTCTCAAAAATTATTTTATTATATTTTATTTTCTTGTCCATTATATGACTCTCTATCTGCATAATGTTAGCTCTAAAATGGCAAAGACCATAACTATCTTGTAGACCACTGTCTCCTGGTCCAAGTGCAATGTCTGGCATATGAAAGTTACTCAATAAATATAGAGTGAATAAATAAATGGATGATTATTTGCTCCTAGGAGATTATTTCATCACATAAATTTAAGCTTTAGAATTACTGACTCAATATATCAGGTGTCATCATATTTTAAAGCTTCTCTTGAACAGGAGGAAACATGGAGGAGGATAAGAAGTTTGCATTTATCATTAGTATATTCAAAGAATATGGGGCAGAAGCATGAGTATGTAAGTAGTCTAGAATATCAAGAGTTATTTTTTTAATTATGGAAATACTGTTTTTTTCCAGTAATGGAGCCACAAATCTAACATCATTGGCAATTATCATTTAATCCTCAGGCCACAATATGAAAGATGTGGAGGAGACTGACAGTGTCCCGCTGTAAACTATCCCTGTATCACTATGGACACTTCTCATGCTATGATTATCAGTCATTTATTTCTGCATTCCTTCTTACCCAACCATTTTAAAAAAATTAAAAACTCTAAGAAACAATGAAAATAGAATGAGAGATGATTTTAATTAGAGAACTGAATGCTTGTTATTCAAGTACTCTTTAGAGATTCAATTTTGAGAAATGAATAACCCAACTTGAAGAATTTGGCTAGATAGGAGAAAAAGAGAAGAAAAATGAGTCTTTGGTGGCATATGAAAGCTGTATGTCATAGCTTTAACTTACATCAAAGACAAGAAAGTGATTAATCAAGAATAAGTTATAGAAATAAAATGGATGTGTGCTCAATTTATATAAATGTCAGTTTTGTTTGATGGCACCGTCCATTAAGAAACAGAAATTTGGAATTTGAAATACTATATTATATATTATAAATTCTGTATAATAGCTCTATTTTTATATAAAAATTTCAACCAGTCAGTTTTATTCAGAAGTTGAACTTTTCTGTAGCTAATTTAAAGGATTCGCTGATCTCAATGAATTGCTAAAGCATTAGTACAGCTATTGTTAAAATGGGCAAAATGTCTTCAAACTACAGAACTTGCTGTTCGAGCCTAATTCTGAGCTCTTTTAAAAATGTTCTTTCTTCCTTGTAAGTTGAAACTTGAATGGAGGTGGGAGGAGAAAGACATGCCAGGAATTAAGATTCTGATTTTGCAAATTCCTTTAAGAATTGTGATTTGGTTCTTCAGAAAATCAGCACAGACGAGGTAATTTCTTTAAAATAAAAGTTATATGGTTGCAATTTGCATTCCATTAATCTGGTCTTTGAAAGTTTCCTTTTTCCCCTCTTTCCAAACTGTCATATCATACTATCATGTTAAAAAAATGTTATTTCTTGCTAAGTATTGCAGAACTTTAGAAGTAAAAGGGAAATTAGAGCTACTCTAGTCAAACACCCTCATGTTCCAAATGTGAATGTAGAGGCCAGAGAGTGTACAGGGGCAGCAAGGATCACACTCACACAATGATGGTGCCAGTTCTAATCAGGGATTATATCTGGAAGTGATTTCTGAGGTCATAAAGGTGTCATTAATGAGTTCAGTAAAAAGGATGTGAGACAATAGGTACTGTTGGAGCCAATAAAACCACATGCCCATATCTGAGTTGACCAGTGAGCAAATATATTCCATGCATAAGACGTCAAGTTCCCAACTTTAAGACCTGTGATAGTGACATGCTCTGTTGACTATCCATTTTATCTCTTTTGGTATTTATGCTAAAAAATAATTGGAAGAAGTTCTATGTTGGGATGCCTGGGTGGTGCTGTAAATTAAGCATCTGTCTTCAGCTCAGGTCATGATCCTAGCATCCTGGATTGAGTTCTACATTGGGCTCCTTGCTCAATGGGGAGCCTGCTTCTTCTCCCTCTGCCTGCTGCTTCTCCCTCTGCCTGCTGCTCCCCCTGTTTATGCGCTCTCTCTCTGACAAATAAATAAAATCTTTTTAAAAAGAGGTTCTGCATAAAACTATTATCAAATTGTTTATTTAAAGTCTTTTTATGCCAACTCATTTTGGCTCAGCAAAATATAGACCTAAATCTTGGACTGAAAGAAGCAGCTTAATGACATTAGTGAAAACACATTTTAATTTGGTTTGGGAACTTATTTTTTGAGCAAGGTTTTTTCTTTTTCTTTTTATCATAAACATCATTATTATTTAAAAGTAAGCATAATTGAATTTGAGTGAGTTCTATATGTTATGCAACAGAATATTTTTTTAATGTTTTTGAAAATATTCTCAGTTTGCTGAAGTATTTCCCTTTGCTCCTCTAAGATTACCCTGCCTATCATTTCAAACTAACCCGTAATTTGGTTCTAAGAAAACTATTTTTAGTACATCCCATTTACTGGTCTCTCCTTCGGTCTGATCAGTCTCTTTATTGCACCACCCTCCCATAGGTTTGTTATCAATCCCGAACCATACTTTGCACTATTCCTCCAACTTAGAAAATTATGTTGGCTGTCACCTCAAAGCCGGCTTCTTCAGAAGGCTCATCACATCACCTCTTCCTTGCCAAAAAGCCTCACTGCTCTCTGGGTGACCCCACCCCCATACTGACCTCCCTAGAAGGGCCTTCACATCTATCAAGAGCATGCCTGTGATTTTTCACTGGAAAGGTGCCTGAGGACAGGAAACATGCCTTCAATTCCCTGTACATTTTCCATACCACCTAGTCTATTTTTAGGTACTTGGTCAAAATTTAAGACAGAAAACTAATCAATTTTTAAAATAAAAAAATCTTAAGGGCTTAGAAGATTCCAAGCAGAAACACAGACAATCTCATTCTTTTTAGAGCCTGGAAAGCAGTGAAGACTTACTAGGCAGGGGAACTGTCTCAAGTGGAAGCTACTGAGTAAACCCTTGGGATAAGGATCCATTCTCCTGTGTGCTAGACCAACGTTCACCTCACTGTTTACTATCTCACTTGCAATACCCAGAGATCATTAGGAACAGAAGAAAGAGTAACGTGCCTTGAAGAGTTGACACACATGCTTGTCTGGATGCAAGACACCCAGGCTAGACATCCAGAATGTCAGCTCTTAGCTCGTTCAAAACAATACCACCTGAAATAAAGCAACAGGCGGCGAGAAAAGCTGTCAAGTCCCAATTTGCAGTTTCTAGTAAAGATCACAGCAAAAGATAGACTCCAGATTCAACTTGTCTTTATTTCAACTTCTCAAGGGCTCAGCACTACCTAACTGCTGGAATTCCATACAAGCACACTGACCAGCGTTATGCTTGCTTCTCCTCCTTCCTGGTTACCCAATTAGTTCCTTGTTAACCACACACCTGCAGTGTCTTTCCCCTCAGGCTCTGCTCCTCTCTGTGTAGCTTGTAACCCCTTCTGTACACATTGTTTAAAACACTATTAAGGTGCCCCCATGGACGCCTGACAGAATCATTGGTGCCCCCTTGGTTGCCAAAGTAATTAGCTTACAGGGACATCTCATCTAATATAACTGCAAAATCAGGAATAGATCAAACTCCCCTGCCTGTGCAAGCTGCTGGGGCACTGGGAATGCAAACGCTATTCGTCCAGGTAATCAGGTAGCATGGCAACACAGACAATGTCAGAAGCAAGATATCCAGAGATTTCAGTCAAAGGAACGATTGGAACACTGTTGTCTTTATCAAACCTCTCTGAGCTCCAGAAAGAAAATCCCCTGGGAAGCCAAAAGGAGAATGATGAGTCAAGGAAAAATGTCTTGGTGTTATGCTGAAGACTTTTTCACAGCTGCTTGTGCCTGACTGAACTGCCAAACTTGGAAAGGACGCGTGCTTTTAAATGAGGAATGTGCGAGACTGCGCTCCAAGAAAGTGAAGGGAACGGGGTGTAGGGAAGATAGCCACATCTAGGAGTGCCAGTAGGTTGTCAAACCATATGTCTTCTCACAGGCAGAACCTGACTTACAAATCAGAATTAATTAGGATTAAAGCTCTTTTTCAGATCTTCCAAAAAATAAGATGACATTAGGTAACTGTTCAAAGGAAAACCACAAGCCCAAAATGGTGTCACTTAGGCCAAGTCCTAAGTCCTATTAGCTTAATACCTAATCTGATTGCAGTTTCAACCTCTCCCCAAAATGCAATCTTAACCAGTCAGGAATTGTCCTGATCAGCTCCAGAGTCTGCTACAGGGGTCTTCTCCATCCCCTAAAGGAAGATGAGGAAATGAAATCCGGAAATCTGTATGAGAAGATTTCCCTCTGCTATGTCCCCTAAGGGCAAGCAACATTGACTGGAAGAAAAAAAAAAAATATATATATATATATATATATATATATATATATATTTATATTTATATTATATATATTGACTGGAAGAAAAAATACATATATATTATATATATATATTTTTTCCTAATAACTTTTTCTAGGCCCACCCCTCTTCCTACAAAAACCTTCCATTTTGTAACACTCAGAGGACAGGACACTGCCCTGGCGAATCCATTAATAAAGGCAATTAGATGTTCTAACTTACTGGGATGACTTTTCTTTCTTAACATAACCTTCCTTAGCAACACATTCCATGATCTGAAATTCTTCATTTCCAAGAAGTATATCTCTTTCCATCTTCATTATTAAAGAAGAAAAACAGATTCAAACTCTAAAGGGCAAAATAATCAGACTTAAACAAAAAAACAAAAAACAAAAAACCTGCAACCTACTGGAGACCAAAAAATTATAAGAATAAGCCTGGTTATTTTAAATAAGAAAAACCTACAAATATAATTTCAGAGTCTTGTAGCAATTATAATCAAAGGAAATGGAAAAGAGAATTGCTAGAAACCAAACACAGAAATCTCACCAGATCTCAAACAGGAAGAAAAAGTGGATTGTGAAAATCATAGCTCAAGGGCGTGGCATTGATAACTAATAAAATCATTGAATTATTAAATAATTGATTTGTTCATATTCAATAAGGGAAAAGTGATAAGTGCAATGTGTTTTCACCAAAAAATACCTCATGCTAAATTAACCGTTTTTTGCTTTTTTTTTTAAATCCTGTTATCAGGTTGGAAGATCAGAAGTTTCAATAACAATATTGCTGGAATTCAACAAAATTTTTCTCATTTTATTTTTAAAGATTTTATTTTTAAGTAATCCTATACCCAATGGGGGGCTCGAACTCACAACCCTGAAATCAAGAGTCACACGCCCATCGAGCCAGCCACTGCATTGCTTAGATCAACTTTTTCTCTTTTTAAGAAGATGGGGGGAAATGATAAAATGTCAGTCATGTGTGTAATTTAAGAAACAAAATAAAGAATCATAGGGGAAAAAAGAGAGAGGGAAACAAAGAAACAGACTCTTAATTACAGAGAACCAACTGATGATTACCAGAGGGGTGTGGGTAGGAGGATGGGTTAAATAGGTAATGGGGGTGAAGGAGGGTACTGGTGATGAGCAGTGTTGTGTGGAAGTGCTGAGTCACTAACCTACACATTTGAAACTACATTACACTGTCTGTTAACTAACTGGAATTGCAAAACTTTAATTAAAAAAAAAGCGAAGATGGGAGAAAAATGAACATGTACTGAACATTTGAATAAAGCCAATGCTGGTTGAACCTGGCTTCTTAAAAGGATGACTGTCAATCCAGAGAGAATTCTTAAGGCCCTGTTGCCTTTTTCCTCACCTAGGTGTCAAGTGCCTGCTGTGTGCTAAAATTTGAGGAAACAGCAGTGAGCAAGATCAAGATGCGCAAAGATAGACTCTCCCTTGCCTTCACGGAGCTTATGTAAGTTTGACTTGTTTCATTGAAAAGTGGGTGGAAAAATAGAAGGTTATTATCAAAGCCTTAAGACTTGACAAAGTCAGATGTAGAACCAAATCATCCTATCGGAGACTTCAGATTAAAAAGGTTAGGCTAGAAGGAAGCATCACACCTGAGAGCAAAATAGTTAATCGGGATAAATGTAAATTTGAAATCTATTTAAAACTGAACTCAGCAGATGTCTCTTGAGGTCTTGAAGTTTTGGGTGACTCCAAGATTAGAGGAGGTTAGAAAGTGATTTAACTTTCAAATTAGCTAATCAAACCCTAAATTATATAAATAAAGGTAAAGTTCAGTGTCCAAAACAAGGGAAAATGAACTGCATTGCTTAGATCAACTTGGAAGTTTTCATTTTGTTTAAAGCACCACAGATTTAAAGAAAAATAACAATAATTTAGGGGACATAAAGCATGGCAGTAAAATGTTTGGAAATCCTGCTATGCAAGAATCTAAAAATTTGGAGCATTTAAGTAAGAAAATGCAAAAGGGTAGAGCATGTGCACTAAGAGAGTAATGTAATTGTTTTAATATGTCCTTAGGACAAAACTAGGATTAAGTGATAGAAATTACAAAGACACAAATGGTGCTAATAAGAATATATACATACATATTTACCAACTACGGAAAAGAAGAGAGGGCTGATGTTTAATATGGTGGATACTAAAAATGACCAAGTACACACTGAATGGCAAATTGTGAGGAATATTTTAGAAAGGACTTCTCAATTAGAAAGGATTTCAGTGTAAATGATATCTAAGATCTCGTCTCATTTTCTAAATCTAAATCTATGAGACTATGTAATAGAAATATTTTCTTCTATATATTTGACTTCAGATGAATGTTTCCTCCTGAATTACTATTCTATAACCACAAGAGATGAACGGTTATTAAGTAGGAATGGTTTCTCCAATTTCTCTTGCCTTGATCTATGGATGTTATCATCTTAGAGTTTAAATCCAATAACAAGCAAGCCTAGCATCTCAATCAAGCTACATTTTACCTCATTTATTGTACTTTGCTCAAACAAATACTAACTTATTTCTCCTATTATGAATCTTGATGTTGCTTTTGTCTCCATTTTTTTTTTTTTTTTCTAACAACAGAATCATTTCGTTCTAGCTACATTTTGGATTTTTGGTCAATTAAGCTTGTGGTTTCTTTTAATCTTTAATTTACATTATCCTCAGAATCATTCCAAAGATGCCGTGGTTTATGATATATTACTGTAGTTCCCGCAGGTCATGACACAAGTAATTCCCAGCTTTGCTGGTGTCCAAATTCCAGAGATTCTGTATGATTTCTCCTGTCGCTGCCTTCCTATCTCTTGTTGAGCAATAGCCAAGGCTGTATCCTGTGTTGGGTGGAGGGATCTTTCTTGCTTTTCTCTACCCCTGCCCTTTAAAAGTACTTGTTATCTTCAATCCTGCGTTTCTCCAGTTTTGTGAAGTACAAATATGTTTGATTTTCCCTAAATTAATCCCCCAGCGGAACTGCGGGTTTGTTCCTCCCCCACCACCCCGTTCTACTTAGTCAATTACCACTTGTCCATCTGTTTCTCATTTTCTAACATTTTGTTGACATCATTTGTCTGGAGTCATTTCTTATCTTGTTCTTGCTGTCCTCATGGATTTATACCTTTATTTTATTGTGCTGTGATTTTAGAATGAGACAGATACAAACATTTGGTCTGACAGGTTAAATTAGAAGTCTCATCTTTTTTTTTTTTCATTTAAATGCTTTTGAATTTTTGTTGCTGTTATTAGTTCAACCACATATTGCCTCTTATTATTAAAAAAATGTTAATGTTAAAACCAAGGAAATGATGGGCAAGTGAATTCAAATTGTAATAACGTGTGTCTCTGTTCAGGTGAAATTATATATGGTAATAGTTCTTTTTTTATCCATTTTAAAATATTTTCTAGATATTATAGCTGTATTATTTCCATAATAAGATTTAATTAAAATAACCAAAATAATTTTTATTCCATATTTTTCCTTATGGTGCATTTTTAATAATTTGAAGAAAATACTTAACCCAACAAAATTGCCTTAGAGTTTATATTAAAAAAATTTAGAGTGCACATTTAAATCAAAAGTATTGAGAAGAATGGGTTATAAAATAAAACAACATGAGGATTACGGAATGCACATTTATTGGGAATAAGGTGCTTAAGCAATATATAGTAGAGTGATTTAAATTTAGGACTTGGGCATTGTGAAGGTCACCTTATTTCTTGTAAGGATATTTGTAGTGAGCTTTAGATGTAGGACATTGCTGGTAAGATCATGGAGATGCTGAGTGAAAGCCTGGCAAGCTGTGCTCAAAGGATTTGGGTTGTGAAGAATTAATATTCACATTTTAACTTTGAGATTTCTGTGGGAGGGTCTCCCTAGAGGAGTTGTGAGCACAGGGCTCCACAAGTGTTTAGATGTTCTCCATCATAATCCCTGGATTTGTCCTTGGTGGGGACTGAAGGCAGTGGGACCCTAGGGGAAGATTATTGTTGGCATTGTTATTTAAAAACAGAGTAAACAAATAACAAGGAATTCACTATAGAGAATGTACTGCCTTGAGCTTTGAGATAGGGGGATTCAAGTAGATTTTCAAAATTATACTGCTGGTTTTACTAACAGAACAAATGTGGATTTAAAAAAAAAATTATACAACTGCTGAATGGTGTTCTCTAAAGCAGCTCCCCTTCACCCACTACACCCACCCACAGTGAATAGCTCAATTCATAGAATAAATTATTGTGACATTTTTATCACTTTTGCCAGTACAAGTGCATTTTACCTTATTCGATACCATCCATTTTATTCCATTTTATCTCATGACAGGTAGCTCAGATTTTTCTTAATCTAGGTTATTAACCCCTTAGATATACATTTTTAGTATGTACTAGCAATATTTAATACATTTAAATTGGAGATTGAATTTCTGCAACTAAATTCATCTCCTGCTATGAATGTACAGTTATGTCTAAAACAACCGTAAGCTGGGTGCCTGGGTGGCTCAATCGTTAAGCGTCTGCCTTCAGCTCAGGTCATGATCCCAGAGTCCTGGGATTGAGGCCCACGTTAAGCTCCCTGCTTGACGGGAAGTCTGCTTCTCCCTCTCCTACTCCCTCCACTTGTGTTCCCTCTCTTTCTGTCTCTGTCTCTGTCTCTCTCTCTCTCTGTCAAATAAATAAATAAATAATCTTTTAAAAAATAAAAAATAAAATAGCTGCAAGCAAAAAATAAAAATTAAAAAAAATTAAATAGCCATAAACTTTCCTTTCCAACTTTCTCAGAGGTAACTAATATTTCATTAAGCAGTTTTAAAAAGACATTTGTTGATATTTTGCTGTTGTTTATAATATAAATTTATACTTATGGTAGAATATTTGGAAAATGCAGTTAAGTACATGAAAATAAACATTACCTTTAATCTCACTATTTTCAAAAATCCAGTATTACTATATTGGTATAATCTTATTGGCTTTCATTTTCATAAGTAGATAACTTATTATTGCTGATGTTTATAAATTTATAAAAATAAGGCTCATAATCTATGAACTTTTCTAGCTTACTTTTAAAAATTATATATGCGGCTCTTTTTTTTGTTTTTGTATTTAAAGGTTTTATTTATTATTTGACAGAGAGAGACACAGCGAGAGAGGGAACACAAGCAGGGGGAGTGGGAGAGGGAGAAGCAGGCCTCCTGCTGAGCAGGGAAACTGATGTGGATCTAAATCCCAGGACCCTGGAATTATGACCTGAGCTGAAGACAGACTCTTAAGGACTGAGCCACCCAAGCGCTGTTTTTTTGTTTTTGTTTTGAGAAAACTGTTTTCTATTATATGGGGAAAGAACATTTTCCTTATCTCAGGCATGGATAACACAATTTTTAATGTAAGTACATAATCATTTATTATATAAATGGTTCATATTTCATTTTTTAAACTATCTTCCCATTTCTGAGGATTTGGATTGTTTCTGATTATCAGTGTGAGTGACTATATACATTGTAGGGGAGGAAAAATAATATCCCACTACCCTTCTAGATTCTTGACTGAGACACCCCACATAATAAATAAATTGATTAACAGGAGGGAAAAAAAAAGAAAACCAGAAATTTTAATAACATGTTTACTTCCTACATACATAGATACCCAGGAAAAACTGAGTAATTCCCTGAAAAAGCCCAAGGCATTACCTTAAATATTTTCAGCTAAAGACAAAAGAAGATACTGGTGGGTGGGGGTGGGGGAGACAAGTTATGGGAGGTTATTAGGCAAAACAAAACAAGGGTAGAGTTAATATGCAGATTCAAGTCCATTTCCTCTTAACTGATATTTGACTGAAATTTAGTCATCCTCATCTTCCTGGTACAGAGAAGAAAACAAACGAAGATTTCTTTTATAAATGTAAATGTGTCTTACAAAAGGGTAATTTCTACACAGTTTTCAGAGTTTTTCCTATTTATGCTGTTTCTTTATTTTATATATATATATATATATATAGAGAGAGAGAGAGAGAGAGAGATGGAGACAGACACATAGAGACAGAACCAGAGAAAGGCACAGAGAGATAAAGACCTCAAATAAGATATTTTGTGAAATAAACAAAGACCAACAAGGTAAGTAAAGCAAAAGTTATTTATGCAGAACTTCAGATAGCAAAGGAATCAGCCACCATCACTTGTGTTTGGCAGAGACTCAAAGGCAAGCAGAGAAATGGAAAAGAATCTGAGTGGGTGGAACAAAAAAAGACATAAGGTACGCCCTGATTGGAGGCAGTTGCCATGAGGAAAGTATAGGCGAAGTGACTAGAAGAGGGGCATCTTGTGTCATTAGTTAGGGGAGTACGTTTTTGGTTTTCTCTGTTGGGTCCTAAACTGGAAGTGGAGAAGAAAATTAGGAAAGCTGTCCCTTATTAATCAAGCCATGACTGATATTTTGGGCCAACTGTTTTAGAAATTATTATGTGACTCTCTGGATTGTTACTAGAGAGAGTAGTCTGACTCCCCGAAATTCTGACTAATGGTTGGCTTCTGGGCAGGTTACCATAGTTAAGGGTTGGTTTCCTGGATAGGTTGCTGGAGACTGTGGATCAGAATTTTATTTTTATATCTGATCTCACACTGTTTGTAAAGTCAGTCTCTCAATATACACACACGTTTAAAATACTTCAAATATACATGGGAAATTTACATAAACCGCTTACATCCTAGGTGACCATAAAATTCTCAATAATTTCTAATTGATATTCTACAGACCTCATCAAGTGGTCAATATGCTGTGAAATAGAAATCAACATAAAAACAGTAAAGAAAAAAGGAGAGAAAAAACAAGGAGGAGAAAAAGAAGGAGCAGAAGGAGGCTGTTAGGAAAGGAAACTAGCACCTACACTAACAACCACAAAACTGTCACACCTCTGGAAAGTAATTAACACTCTTCTCAATAGGGCAAAATCAAAATGGAATTTTCAATTATTTAGACAGAATGGAAGTGCCACATATCCATATCCATGGAATCCAGATAAAGTAGTAGTTGGAGGAACTTTTATGCCTTCTCATGTATATATTTAATAATGCTTCAGTGAAAATCTGTGCATGTGATTTTTTTCAAACTTACTCTGATATTTTCAAAAGATGTATTGAAGAATGTTTATCCAGATTCACCATTTTTAAAAAATTTTGCCATATTTGCTTTATCACTCTCTCTTTATGTGCATAAATTTACTTCTACACATTTCAGAGAAAGTTGCAAACATTATGCCATTGAATCCTAAATTCTTTAGACTATATTTTCTATAAACAAGGAAATAACTGTAGTGCAGTTAGTGGGTTGAGGAATTTTAATATTGGTAGAAGAATATTATCTAATATATAGCCCATATTCAGACTTCACAAGTGGTCCCAATAGTATGATAACTTTATCTTTTTGATCCAATACAGATTATGCATCAAATTTTATAATCATGACATGACACACAAGGCCTTTTAACCTGAAAGTTTGCAAACCTTTTTTTGTCTTTCATGAAATATTCTGAAAAATACAAAAGACTAATTTATAGACTGGTCCTCCTTGTGTTTCCTCACAATTAGATTCAGTGTATTCATTCTGGAGAAGAATACAACATAAGTGATTCTATTTTCTCAGTCCTCCAGAGTGCTGTTGGTTTGTCCCATCCTTAGTAACGTGATTTTTGACCATAAGGTGGGTCTACAGTGTTTATTTTATTTTAAAGTCACTGTTTTATTTTCTAAATAAATGCTTTTGTAAGGAGACACTCTGAGTCTATCTAAATATCCTGTTGTTCATGAAAGGTTCACATTTTTTGAAAATCTTCGTCTGAATCATATGTCTAGAATGATTACGAAGTGGTGATTTTCTAACTCCATTGTCCCTTCTACATTGATTAGTAAGCATTCCACTGTAAGAAAGTCTTCCTTTCACTACATTTATTTGTTTATGTTTTCCTTATTAGTAAGGAATCATGGATTTTTACTTAACAGATTTACATTTCTGACACAATTTATTTTGTGCCTTCTTAGGGTAACCTTCTTACAAGTAGAGATTCTTGAAGTAAGTACATGAAATTGAGCCAAGTAACTCCCCAGAAAAGCAAGATTCAGAACTCCTTTTACTAGTGTATTAAAAATGCTTACCTCTGGGGCACTTGGGTGGTGCAGTCACTTAAGCATCCGACTCTCAGTTTTGGCTCAAGTCATGACCTCTGGGTTGTAAGATTGAGCCCTGCATTAGGTTCCATGCTCAGCATGGAGTCTGATTAAAGATTCTCTCCCTCTGCCCCTTCCCTCTGAACTCACTCACTCTCTCTCTCTCAAATAAATAAATGAATCTTAAAATAAAATAAAATAAAATAAAGTGTTTGTCTCACCACTGGTTATATTTTCAAGTGTTTGAGATTCATCAATAATGGGTAAGATATGGAAACTGCTACTTATTTTCACAGTTTGTGTTTACTAAAGATGTTGCAACTTTATTTCATATTCATATAGGTATGCTCACACGCCTTTTTTTCTTTTGGACTATTGGTGTTTTTCTTACTGATTCTTTAAAGGGTATATATTTGACATACAAATGTCCTTAAAATATCTTTTCTTCCAATCATATTTGTGCTGCCAATATTTGCAAAAGTAACCGCAATTCTACCAGCTCAGGAAAGTTTTCTAATCCTCTTTTCCAAAAATTATCGGGAGGTTGGCCAATCATCAACTCACCTGTCCAAAACTGAGGCCCCTAGTATCCCATTTATTGTTTGCCACATGTTGTCTTTTGCCGACTGATGCATTTGTAGGATCGTCGCCTGGCTGCTGATTTCTGTTTTACCCCCTGGACACTGTAACTCAAGTTAGCTTCAAATCTATGTTCCATAGCCTGAGGATAAGTCTTATTCCCTCCAGTTGCAAAACCTTGGGTTCTGCTTGTGTTGGAGGGAAATTCTGACAAGCAGAAGATACATTTGGAAGAATACAGATTGTGGAGGCCTTTGCATTTCAGCCAAATCTGCGAGTGCTTGGTCAAGATTAATGGTTCTTGTTGTTTGGCCCTGGGAGCCCCGAAGACCCTCTCAGGTGATGAAGAAGAACAAAACTATTTTCACATTAAAACTATCTTTTTTTTTTTTTTTTTTTTTTTCCACTCTTACTCTCTCATGAGTGCACAGTGGACTTTTCCAGAGGCTACATGATTTCTGGTATTGCAACAGAGTGAAGGGAGAACCACATATGAGAATCTAACCATCTCTTATTCAATCAGCCACTAAATATTTTCACAATAATGTAAAATAGTGATATATTTCTCACTAGATTAGTTTATTAATATAGTAATTTTTCATTAAAACATGCTATTAACATTAGAATTTACTTGTTATTTTACTTTTTCTGTTTAAATTATTTAATTTTTTGAGTATAATTTTAAGTATAAAACCCAAATGAACAAAATCAGCCTTGTCATATTTTAAAATAATAAAAAAATACTTATGCTAAAAAGCCATCATAATTGCATCACACAAAAACTCCTAATTATTAGAACTCTATGCTGCATGAAGTGACTTAAGCCTTTGTTAGGAACCCACTGTCCCTCCTGTTGACATGGCTGCCTCATCTCATCTCTCCTTTACAATAACTTCCATAGTGATACCATTCCCTGATTATTGCTCATCCAAAATTTAATCACTCTCCCATTGTCCTTTTTAGCAGCTTGTCTTTTTCCATATAGACCTTGTTAATTTAATAAACACACTGGGGAGCAAAAGACTTGAACAAAATAAATTCTTGAGCATGGCTAATGCCCCCCATGAGATAATCTGCTACACTGTTCACTTTTCTCTCTCATTTCCCATTGTCTTCCCAAACACTGAGGGATACTCATTTTCTTGTCAGTTCTATGATAGATCCAATTTTCACATTTTAAATAAAATTTTCTATAATAATAGTTATTTTTCATGGAAGAGTTCTAAAATTCTGCCAGACTCTATACCTTCTGTACAGTCTTTCCAAGTACATTTAAGTACTTTTATACTAGATTGTAAGCATCAAAAGACAGGTAGAAAAAAAAAAACGATTATATGCCATATGCTCACATTCTCACACACACACACACACACACACAGACACACACACACACTCTAGCTAGCCCACGAATACATTGAACTATACCAAGTTACCTGACCACATATATTAAATGATGATTTGTGATTATTTATGTACAAAGATCCAAATATTGTCATTGCCTGAACTGTTTTTAGCTGTATCTTTATCACTGTCACCATTCAGCGCTGCCAGTTGATAATTGGTTAATGAAAATTTGGTAGAGGATGAGCCTGGGATGTTATGGTAAAAAAGAATTACCAGATGTGATACTATTCTTTTTTTTTTTTTAATTTTACTTATTTATTTGAGAGAAAGGGAAGGAAGAGAGAGAAGCAGATGCTCCACTAAGCAAGGAGCCTAGCAAGGAGTTGGGTGCAGGGTTTAATCCCAGGACCCTGGGATCATGACCTGAGCTAAAGGCAGACACTTAACAGACTGAGCCACCTAGGCACCCTGATGTGATACCATGCTTGCTGAATCTTATAGACTTCTGGGATAGTGGAGGTTTTAAATGAAACTTCAAAAGAAGAGTTGGCTTGTAAAATTGAAGAGAAATTGGAAATACACTCAAGAATTGTTTAAAGGCATGATTAAAGGTGGAGAAATGTCCCTGACTTGTTTGTAGATTACCGAATTACTCAGTAATTTTATTTGGTATTAGTTTGCACTAAACTCCAACATAAAAGATTTCAATCATTCAAAAGATTCAAATGCTTAGAATTGTTACACTTCAAAACAACATTGGGCAATCTGAAAAAGTAGATCACCCGTCACCAGAATGGATCACACACAGACCCACTTTGAAGAAGAGAATGTCTGTTTTCTACCCTCTTGGGTGTCCTTCTCAGTTTTCCATTCCAGAAAGTACATACATCTAGGAATGTCAGTGCTTTCATGCTACTTGAAGTCATGCTGGTCATGAAGAAACGGGATTTGACAAACACGTTCCCATTAAGGTAGATTTACTTTCGGTGTTGACTTTTCCTAGAGAAAATTTCATTTTTAAAATATAGCTTTGGTGACAGAAACTAATGAGTGTTATTTTCACCTCTAGTGATACAGAAGAGAGATATCGAAAGGCAAGAGGCCTGCCCTGCTCTCTTAAGACACCGTTGGATTTTCATATTCTTCCCTTTTTGCTTTCTACAATACAAAACTCTAGTTAATTCTCATGCAAGCACACTGCTTGTGAACAGAGTGTGATTCATACATCTCTCTCAACGTCTTTTTTCATATGTTTCAATGTCTTTTTTCAAAACGCTTTCTCTACTTGGCAGGAGCATCTGGGTAACACAGTGGTAGGAGAAAGTTTTGAGCCCAGCAGAAGTGAGAAATGATCCTGCCCTACTCCCTTCCTACCTGGAGATTCTTGAGCAATCATATGCACTGATACTGTTTCCTCATCTGGGAGGGAGAATCATATGCGCTGTTGTGAAAATTAAAGACAACAAAAGTATGCATAATGGGCACACCATAAACTAGCTAATTTGGTAGATATTATACTTGTATAATAGGTAGTACAGTCACATGAATATGACTGGTAGATAGAGATCTTTGTACATAGCACCTGATTCTTCCTCTGCACATAACATATTAAATATGTTATACATAGTATGTATGTTATTTCGGCTTTCTTTTCTGTCTGTGCAAATCAATCTATTCAGGTACAACACTCTCCAATCAGAAGGGACGGTGGCCATAAACAACTGGGGAGGCCATATTTGTGCCTTGCAGCTGCTATCAGCCCAGTATTTATTTACATTCCATGTCTATCTTAAATAACACTTCCTCCTTGATGTCTTTATTGATACCATCCACTGTTTAGTCTCGCCTACTGGATTCCCACAACGCGTTTTTATGCATCTATTTTACTTTGATAATTAAACATTTTTTAATTAACCTATTTCCTATATTACAATTCCCATACACCATCCTCCAAGTAGACTATAATCACTTTGAGAACAGGGAATATGTCACACTTCTTTCCTAACTGGTAATCTCATGGGTACTACCTATGTATTAAAGATGCTTCAACATATTTGTTAAATTTTATTACAGTGAATCTGTTCGGAATGGGGAATAACACAGACATTGCTGTCTAATAATTGTCAAGCCCTCTTTTCAGTCCCACCTATGCCGGACCTGCATCTAGCCCATGACCCATCACTGCAAATACATTTGCCACTGGTTCGGTGATTGTGCCACTATTGTGCCACTATTGTTCGGTGATTGTGCCAGAATAGAAAGAACTTTTGCATTCCCATGTGCAATACAATTGGCTCTCCCATTCTGAAGTGGAATAAGTTTCTGAGTACGATTGCTTTTGAAGAGCAAAGTTTCTGTAAGAAGCCGGAAAGAATTTGCTCCTGCTCTGACTGCATTTTTTAATCATCACTGTTTGCCCCTCCAGTGCGTCCACCCATTTCCAAAGCCAGGCTCGTGATTCTGATGCACCATCGTGGCTAAATACAGTATATCATTTCAGCAGGCTCTTCACATTGTGTTATTGTTAATGATGCTTTTTATTTACCAGAACCATAGGCAATATGATATTACTCTCATTCAGTGAGCCCGGCAGGAGACTTTTTAAAAGTGTAATGCATTTGCTCTAATGTCTCTGATCAGGTGGATCCGGCCTGGAAAAACTCCAAGTTGGATAATTACATTTTTGCTACCTATAATTTCCACCACCCCTTTGAGAGCTTGTAGCATTCTTCTCCTTTCATACTCCACACGTGTGGTGTTTGCTGAACTCAATTTTAAAAAGAAAAGAAAATCAGCCTGGAGTCTTAATCTCCAGGAGGTGAGGGAAGAACAAAATTGGAGAGTTCAGAATGAACACTTCTAAATTTGTGATGTCACTGAAGTTTGATGTTAGTGTTCCTCATCCCTTCAAAATCCACGTCCTATCTCAGCCCTTTCCCATGTCCCATCTTCTCTCTCTTTAGATAAGCAATATTCTAATGTTATCATGATGTTTTCAATAATGAAAGGAAGTAATCTAATAAAATCATTCTTAGTAAAATATACATATTATGCTTGATAACGTGTCTAGAGACATCTGAACTTGAAAAAAGATGGCTACTAGCCATCTGGTTACAGAGCAGGATCAAGGTAACATAACCTAGAGGGACAGATTTTCAAGGGCAGAATTTTTGCACCCATATCTTGTGAGAAAAAAAATATTCTCGAGTGGTGAATATGATGTAGGAAAGATGTTAGAGTTCAAAGCCAAAGGTCAAGAAGGAATTCTTGAGACATCTTTGGTACAAAAAGGTGGTTTTATTAAAGCAGAGAAGGATAGGACCCGTGGGCAGAAAGAGCTGCACTGGGGTCATGAGGAGTGGCTTAGGGATAGCTGGAGAGGGTTAGGGATAGCGTAAGTCTCTAAAGAATTTTGGACGCAAGATTTCCAGGACCTTGAGGGGGCTAGGTATTGTTGGGAAAAGGTCACTTATTACTGTCTAATAAAACCTTGGTCATGAGACCCTTCAGATATATATCAGTGGGTCATAGGCTTGGGAGATGATTACCAACACGTACCTTGGGGGACAGAGGTAGAGGAAGTTTCTAAAGGAATTCTTGTATGTTCAAGTAGACTTACAGGATCCTAGGGGTCAGGCAAAGATTAAGATTGCCTTTTGCCGGGGCGCCTGGGTGGCTCAGTGGGTTAAGCTGCTGCCTTCGGCTCAGGTCATGATCTCGGGGTCCCGGGATCGAGTCCCGCATCGGGCTCTCTGCTCAGCAGGGATCCTGCTTCCTCCTCTCTCTCTCTGCCTCTCTGCCTTCTTGTGATCTCTGTCTGTCAAATAAATAAATAAATAAATAAAAGATTGCCTTTTGCCCTTAGCAAAGTATTCACATGGAGGCAGCTGAGTTCTTAGAGGAATGTCACTCTGCCTGTTTCAAGGACTTGTTAATGGGCTGTAGATAGTAAGGAAATTTAATAAATTTCTTCTGCCTTTGTTTCCCACATCAAGTATAATGCATGCATCTTAAGTTCCCTCCTGTGCCCCCACACAAGAACTGCACTGTTTTTTAAGGTAAAAAGAAATACTTGAGTCTACATTTTATTGTCTCTAATAGGTTACATTAGCATACAAGACTCTTTGCACATAAGGTGTGACAGGGTCAAGAAGAATGTTTTTTGTTTTTTTAATATAAGTGGTCCCTGGATTAGTCTTTTTTTTTTTTTTTTTAAGAGTAAAATCAGCTGACTTTAAGTGATGAAGGTGACTGAATGACTAAGCTGAGTAATAACATCTGAGTACGAAAAGGTCATGACCTTCAGATCCATAAAATAGCAAAACTAAATTTCGATTCTGACTGGTAGAATTAGGAGGGTTGCCATGGCAGAGTATCAATCCATGTATCATAATTACATGAAGGGATGAATTTTAAAGGGAAATGCTTCCTCAAGTGTGTCGTGCCCATTTCAGAGGTGTTTCCTGTTAGTTCTTAATGGACATAGACAACATACTCTTACTTTTTTCAGATGTCTCCCTTCCCTTTGGGGACCCGGATGTTTGCAGCATCTCTATAGTCCATGTCAGCCCACCCAAACAGCTCTCTCAAAGCTCTACCTCAGAGTCACATGCAGTTCACTGTCAGGGCAATTTCTCAACTGACAAGAGCTGACATCACTGTAATGGAGAAGCCTGGCATGTATTTATGGAACATTAATTCAGTCTATAATATTATAGCTGTCAAAGTCGACTAATGTAGATTTCAACTTATATATTTTCCCTGTTCCTGATAGGCCTTGCATTTGCTAGTTCTACTCAGGCTTATGGGAATGTGTGTGTGTGTGTGTGTGTGTGTGTGTGAAAATTTGCTCTATATCACACCAGATCACCTTTTTTGTTTTTCTAATGTTACAGACAGACACATGCCATTTTTATCTAGAAATGGTTAGAGGCAGTGCTGAGCAGAATGGTGGATTCTCATGTTACACTTGACTCAGAGCAGGATCAAGGTGACTCGTAAGGGAGTTGGCTACATACCAATTTACATCTGGAAGTGATGGTGGTAGTGGACAGAAACAATTCTGTCTCTGAAGGTCTAGAAGGGGAGCAAATTTTTGGAAGAAGGTGATAATTTTAAATTTTAGAAGTGCTGCATTTTAGATGTTGGCAGGACATAAATGGAAATATTCCAAGTGAGCATACTCAATGGGGAGTGATGCTATTTAAGGTAAGAAGAAAGGTGGTATTAGGAGACGCATCCTTTCTTTTGAGTTCCTTTTAAATGCAATCAATGGACTCGTGTTTAACTTTTGGGCTTATATTCAAAATCACCAATTCTTTTGCTCATCTGGTTTCATAGCCTCTGCTCACGAGTTTCCCCAGTCCTTGACCCATTTTGGCTCATATTCTCAGCCTGGCATCTTGTGCTTGGAATAGTGGTTTGCGTTAGTATGTCCTTTGAAACTACCATCTCACAACTTATGGCATTTTCCCACTGTTTTTAGTACCACAAACATGGCCCTTAAATGACACATCTGAAATCTTTGTTTTGTAGTGTCTTCACGGTCCATGACTCTGAGAAATCAGAGTCCTCTTACTGTCTTTTCTAAATTCATTGTTTGATTAAATGTCTGTATTTTTTAAAGTACAATTCCCCAGACTCCCTAATTTTGGTCATTGCTTTCTTTTTCAGAAATCTTATCCACACGTATACAATTGGTTCTAGTAGATTGGCCACTACTAGTAGTTCTACCACTAGTTGCTGGTCCTACTAGTCTGCTACCTATTAGAGCAAGGGCTGACAAACTTTATCTAAAAAAGGATAATAAATGTTTTGTGCTTTATGGGATATATGTATATAAATTTTGTCACTCCTTCACCCATTCTTCATCTTCTTTTTTGAGTTTGTTTAATATACAAGCCTTTGAAGATGTTGAAAATGTTGAAAAAAAAAATAAAAAATCTTAGCTTGGATCATTAAAAACCTTACTAATGGTCCCTGTACTAGAGACCAAAGAAAGAAACAAGAATGTATTCTCATTCTGTAAAAAGGTCAAGAAGACTGAGGAGAGATGATGAATCATCACTACTAAAAATTAAAGAGGTAAAAGTGGTGATCTTGGGATAAATAATTTTATCAGAACATTGCTTTTTGGAGGTGATCACTTTCTAACTTTTCTGTTTTGTAAATGTGACTTTTATCTTTTACTTCAAGTAGAGTCAGTATATCCCTGACCTTCTACAAAGAACTTAAATCATCCCAAGTATCTGTTATTTTGTTTCAAATCAAGTAGAGAGTGTTTACAGTTCCCCCTTGGAGAATAAATCCATCTTGAGTTGACTTGGAATTGGACTGGACTTCACCAGTACCGTTTGAGTAAGGCTGTGCACTTGACAAGCTGTGTCATGAGATGACCTTTCAAAATGCTTTTTTACTTCTTGAATTCCATTCTTCTCAAATGACTATTTTGGATCCTGAAAGATTTTGTTTTGTCTTTGCGAATTCCTATCAATGGAAAGTATTAACACCATAACCCATGTGTCTGTCACTGGACTTAGTCATATTAGCCAGTAAAACTTTTAAACAAGATATGTAGAAGACAAAATGAAGCAAAGTAAAAGAGAAGTGGGGGACAGAATGACAGAAGAGAGAGTGGGAAAAACCACCACCAGCAAAAAATCTCTTACTAATAGTTTGTTTGATTGGGCTCCCTTCAAGAATCTCCATTTCTTTTTTTATATTAGATTTTATTTATTTATTTGAGAGAGAGAGCATGAGTTGGTGGGGGGGGGGAAGAGAAGCAGACACCCCACCAAGCAGAAGATGTGGGGCTTAATCCCAGAGCCCTGAGATCATGACCTGATTTAAACCAAACACAGATAATTAACCAACTGAGCCACCCAGGCATCCAAGAATCTCCACTTCTTAGTAACAGGATTATTGACTACTAAGTATCATAAATCTTTACTGATACCCAGGGAGGTCAAGCCCAGGAGGGACCATGACATTTAAGAGGTATATTTTTGCCTACACAGTACTGAAATAGCTGGGTCAAAAATAATCTAAACTATAGTCAGTCTACTATCTGGGAAATTTCTCCTCTGTTCCATGAAATTCAGAAAAAAAAAAAAAAGAATGATCTGGTAAGAACAATTTTCCTTCCTAGTTTGTTGAATAAACCAACCCAAAACATACCCCACTTACATCCAGCAAGAGAAGACCATTTTCTTGGCTTGATAAAACATCTCCAAATTAAACAAACAAACAAACAAAACAACAACAACAACAATGAATTAATATAACTGAACTTCAAAGGACGTGATAAAATAATGGTGGCCATCTATGACTCAAGGGACACTGAGTCTTATAATATGGGTAGGTAATTTGAAAAAAATTCATTTGAGATTTCTGTTACAGTACATTCAGTTTCTCTTTAAGGCCTTTCAAGATGTTTGTTACCTTTAAAATCTTCAACTAGTGCTATATGAAAACTAGTTTTCTGGTATTCCTTTGGTGCCTAGCACAGAGCTTCTCCACTCTAGGGATTCAATGGAGATACATTGATCAAGTGATTAAATTTTATTCCCGTGCTACTTTTGAGCCTCATAAATCTCTTCCTTCTCAAATTTGTCACTCTGAATGCATGAGAAAAGGAAAGGACAATGCACCCCTCTATGCCTTGCCTTAGTCACTCATTGTCCTTGCGTCAAGTTACAAAGATTTATTTCTTTTAATCAACCTTGATCAAACACTCCCTCGACCCAGTTAACCTTTCAGGTGTTTTCCCCTTATTTCTGAAAATTTGTCTTCAGCTGTCTTCTTTTAAGGTGTTCAGAAAGAGCCAAAGCAATACAGTAGGATTGTCTAGTAAACATACCAAAAAAGTGGTAACTTCATTAGTATGAATATGAGGAATACTATTTATCCTTCCCCTCCCACACTCTGAACACACACACACACACACACACACACACACACAGAATCTTCCTTATGGTTGCCCGTTATGAAATTCTGACCAATAGACATATATTCATGCATTTGGAGTGCTAACATCCCAGGCTCTGATCAGGAGGTTAGTACCTAAAAAATGTCTTGCCAAACAGGATATTGAGGGCAGAGTTGCTGGAGGAATTTCACAGGGGATAGGAAAAAAGATAGGCAGCAGAGAGACAGAATAAAGCAAAGCATTCCTTTTGTTGGTGATCCCAGGTTAAATGTCTATGACAACTGTTTTTAAATATTAATCACTTAAAATGTGTTGTGGTATTTGTTTACCACAAATGACATTAAATTTTACATGCTAATCTTTACATCTTTTGTAATTAAAAAAAAAAAAAAACAGTGTGAAGGCCCTAGAAACAAACTTTCTGATTACACAACTATTTTGAGGAAACAGGTGAGTATTTTTTTTTCCCAAAGACCCAATAAAATGACATTTCTGTGGGTTAGTATGGTGTTAGATCACTTTGTTACATCATTTAAAGCTAATAATTTTAGTTGTCTTTGCTGCAGGTCTAGATTTACCTAATTATCCAGATATTCAAATTCCTGTCTACATTGACAATGTCATCACTCCAGGACATCCCAGGCTAGTTTTTTGTTTGTTTGTTTGTTTGTTTGTTTCAAGGTCTTGTGTTTTCTTGGGAATCCTAAACCCTCAGGGAATGTAAGAGTGACAGGCAAACGATGGAGCATTTTCTTTCTTAACAACAGTCAAACTCCAAGAAGATGCTCATCAAATAATTGTGAGGCTTGAAAACATTCAAGTCATCGTCTCCTGTGATGTGTAGAATAATTAAATGCAACATCAGCATGACATCAGTGGTAGATAATTTCCAGCCGTAAAATGCCATTGTCTCGCATTAACTTGAGGGTTGTTGGAGGTTTTTGTCTCCATTTCACCAGACAGAGTACAAAACATTGTGACATGCTTAATATTTCTTCCGCCAAGATGTCCACTCCGATTCCTCACCCTTTACAGAGTTGTTGATTTCATTCTGCATTTAGCTGCCAAAAAAGCGATTGCGTGTGCAGCACCAGTAACAAAGTGAAAATGAATTATGCATCAGAAGGAACTGCATTTGAGTCAAAAAACTTAGACTTCAGCATCTTCAAATTACAATATGATTTAAGAAGGAATACATTTAAGGAGATAGCAATGGACTGAGGTGAAGGGGTCAGCATTGGCCCGGTTTAATATAATTTAGCTTTCAATTATTTATTTTTTAAAGAGCTACTAAGCACACTGAATCTCTTTAATGGCAATGTCAAAAGTATGGAGACTGGAGGAAAGCCATGAATAATAGTGACAGATTGTTATGCATGGTAATGTTATAGGGCCTGCTGCAAACCGAAGCATTCACCAGAGCAGGGAGAGCAAACAAGGCGCAGCCTGCTATGAAAGCAAGGGACATGGCTCCCTTCCCCGAGCAGGGAAGACAGCTGAACTCCACTTCCCATCTAACTCGCTTTGTCACAAAGTCCATGTAGCCTGTCTGTCCCTAAGAATTCTGCACTTCTCTTTTCACAATGGAAATATATAATTGCTCGTTTAAATTGTCCACCTTTAATTTTATGGGCAGTAAAATTGACTCAGTAAAATAGCCTCACACATTCTTTGATCAACTGGGTAGTGACAAGAACTGGGAAAAGTGCCCCAGGAGATGGGGGCCACAGTTTGCCCCCCCTTCAGGAAATCAGTCATCAGTGGACAAATTTGAATGGAGAAATGTACGGACCAAAATATAGGATAGACAACAAGCATTAAATAATCTGATATAAATGGAAAGTGTTCATTAATACAGAGGAGGAAAGGTAAGGGTCATGGTGAGGTAGAATCTGGTCAAAGGTTAGGAATACCCATGTTTATCCATCAACGGGTCCCGCTCCCCTCTGCCCACATTTCACATTTGCTTTCTTGCAATAAACAACACTGACCAAGAAGAAACCCTATGCATGAGCCATGTTTCTCACCTATGGGGCAGTAATTCATTTCTACTATGGCCACTGCTCACCTGTGTGACACATATATCTCTCAGGCAAATGGTCATTCTGCCACACTTAACAGTTTTTGAATACTAGAAGGATTAGGATTCTCATTCCCTTCCATTACCATAACCATTTTTACCCCTCCTCCTCTGTCTTAGAACCATTTGCCCCCCACCAGCACTGTCTTTCTTGGCTTTGTGCCAATCAACAAAGACAGGGTCATATGGGGAAAAAACAAAACGAAACACAAATTAGGAATCAGAAGGGCAGATTTCCCATCTTGGCTTTACTTGCCTATTTAGACAATGTTGGGACTTTGTTTCTTCAACTTTTAGGTGAAGAGATTGATTAAATCACTGGTTTAAGAGTATATATACATATATGTATATATGTGTGTGTGTGTGTGTGCGTGTGTTTAAGAGTATATATATATATACATATGTGTGTGTGTGTGCATGTGTACACACACACACACACACACACACAGAGCTTGAACCTTTAGTTGTAGAATATTTTTTTTCAAAATAATTTTCTTTCACAGACCCCCAAGTGTTGTGCAGACAGAAACAGAGACATGCTAGTTGGGGCAGGATGAGGAGCCCATAGCACCCAGCACCCTTCCCTTCCCTAGCAGAGCTTCTTGAGCTCTGCAGAGTCCAGTCTTAAAATTGACGTGATAGCAAATTTCAGAAGTTCTTTCAAGTTCTGAATTTCTTGGATTTCCTGTCATTCTATAAAACATTTTGTTCTACAGTGTTACTATCTTAAAACTCATTCTACTACCATCTGTTCCTTTTTAAAAAAACAAAACATGGAAAGAAAAAAAGCTAAAACTAAGGGAATACTTAAGGATACAATTTCTGAGAAAGGGAAGTTAATTGTTCCCAACTGCACATCAGAGTGGGCTAAGTCGTTGCCTCGCCTGTACCAGTTACCAGCTCTATGGAAACTTTAAGCAGAAGAGAAAGACGTGGGTAAAGGATGTGTTCGTTTACCATTTCACTGATGGATCAGGGAGAAGGATCTGTCCCACTGGGCAGAGACAAGTACCCGGTCACTGAGTTTTTGCCCAGTTCCATTTTGCGTACTGTGTCTGAGGAAAGCAGGGCTTTCATGACTATCCAGTCTGTGCATTTCTGTCCTATGGTGAAGATTGCAGGGCATGAGGTTCTGAGAAAACATCGCTGCTTAAATATGAAAGTACATAACAGCAAGCTGCCAGTGGAACAGTGTGTCAAGTGAGGGAGTCAGGGTTTGTAGAGCCCAAGCTACATGTGATTTCGAAAATTATAAAAACAAAGTAACTAAAAATAAGCTAAATAAAACTTGGGTGGAGATAGTTCTTGCTTGATAGATACCTACAGAAAAAACAAGTGTTTTTCTGACAAAATATCCAGGGTGCTTAGCAGCTGTATGAGAGCAGGTCCCATCCTTTGATTAGCCACATTCTAGGGAGGTTTTTAATATTTTTCAAATGGGAAAATAGAAGTATTAAAAATTATACTCAATCTATTCAATTTTAAAAAGCCTAAAATAGAGACTTTAAAAAATAAACAACAATAGGTTTGATGGAGGGAGATGGGTGGGGGATGGGTAGACAGGTGACTGATATTAAGAAGCCACTTGTGATGAGCACTTGGTGTTGTATGTAAGTGATGAACCACCAAATTCTACTCCTGAAACCAGTATCACACTATATGTTAACTAACTCAAATTTAAATAAAAAAATTGAAAAGGAAAATAAAACCCTAAAATATATGGATTAAGAAAGAATGAGAAAAGAATATTCCATTTTAGGAAAACAGTATTAGAAAAAAAATGGGGCTGAAAGCAAAACTAAGTATTTTATCTCCAAGAAAGATGGAGATCTGCTCATTTCAAGGTTTGCAGTTTGGGGTATAACTTTCAATGCTTTCTGTTTTTTATCATCACATCGTCCCTTCTCTCCAATCTATAGCATAACCCTTTCTTTCTTGGGGAAAAAAGAAAGAAAGAGAATATGAGCAGGACTATTCTGTTACAAGCCAGTGCCACCACTCTGATGCCCTGGGATTCACTTTCCCACAGATCTAAGGCCTTGGAAAAAAGTAGATTTATTTTTCAACGAACAAGCAAATCATTAACTAACTGCTGAAGACTTAACTAGTGATAGTGTAACATCCTGCCCTTTCCTCTTTAGAGAGTAAGTGAAAAACCAACGTTAATTATGACTGAGTAAGAGAAAAACTATCATTGGGATAAATAAAGAGAAATATAAGAATCCTACCTTATCTGTATTTCCCTTACCACAATTTCAGTTACCCAAGTTCAGATGTTCCAGAAGCAGACAAACCTCCTGACATAAGAGTAAAAGGTCAATATTAGCCTCCTAACACCATGTCACAATGCCTACGTCATTCACCTCACTTTATCTCATTACAAAAGCATTTTGTCATCTCACATCATGACAAGGAAAAGAAGGGTCAGTAATAACATATAATAGATAATGTATAAAGTATTTTGAGAGAGAGAGAAAGAGAGAGAGACCATACTTAACTTTTATTAAAGTACATCTTATAATTGGTTTATTTATTACTGTTATTGTTAATCTTTTACTATACCTAATTTCTTTTTTTTTTTTATGATTTTATTTATTTATTTGACAGAGAGAGATCACAAGTAGGCAGAGAGGCAGGCAGAGAGAGAGAGGAGGAAGCAGGCTCCCTGCCAAGCAGAGAGCCCGATGCGGGACTCGATTCCAGGACCCTGAGATCATGACCAGAGCCGGAGGCAGCGGCTTAACCCACTGAGCCACCCAGGCGCCCTATACTATACCTAATCTCTAAATTAAACTTAGTTATAGGTAATTATTTATAGGAAAAAGCACAGTATATCTAGGGCCTAGTACTATCTGTGGTTTAAGAAATCCACTGGAGGGTCTTGGAAAGTATCTTCCATAGAAAACAGGGGATTGCTGTATATATGTTTGTAGTGATGTGTATGAGGCAATGAGACAGAGAACGAGTTCATCTTAATCAACTAATTAATTCTTAGAATTCAATAGAATCTGTCCAAGGTAGCTTCAATCAGAGTTTAGGGGTAATCTGGGATCTTCAATGGCTTGGTGGGATCTAACATTATCCATGATTCTTATGAATGCCACACTGTTTTTTCTATTAAACACAGCAACCAACTCTTCATAATCATGACAGTCATCTGATTGATCTTGACGTGTGGGAGAGATGCCACTATTCACACTGAGTGATTATCATGTAATACAAAAGCCAGAAGAATATATGGCAGGATATCAAATGACCAATCTGATTTCTCTGGTCTCTCTTTGTAACACATTTCCCACTCCCTGGACTAGGACCAAAGAAGAGGTTTTGAGAGAGAAGAAATCCATCTTGTTTTTTGCTTTCTTTCATTTTTATATAAACCTTGTTCAGAGAGTTTTGTTGTGTTTTGGGACATGGGTGGAGATGCCCCTTCCCAAATCACGTTGACATTCAGCCTGACAGGTAGATAGCACCTAATTAGTCCCAAGAATCTACTTGTTGGAGAAAACTTTGTTGTTTCAAAGAGTCACAATGACAGAAAGACAGTTTCTTGGTAGTTGTAAAATTCCTAAACATGACCACATAATTTAGGAAGGGGTTGTGTCATCACACTCAAAACAGGAAGTCTATCCTGAAGCATAAATCTGGCCTCTAAATTTGGTAGACCACTGTAAAACCAACCAAAACGTTTGTTTGATTTTTGTGATATTGGTTGTCTTTTTCTTGTGATGATATAAACATAGGATGTTGGATCACTAAAGGACATTAATGTAAATTTTTTTCAATTACAGTTTTAAAAGAATGGGTCTTCAAGAAACTATAGAATTTTCTAAACAAAGTCAAACATCATTTCTTCTATGAAAACAAGAAGAGAGACAATAATATGAGTGGAGGAGCTCTTCCTAAGGTCACAAGAGCTTTTGGGTAAAACATGCAGCCCTTATCAAGTGGTTGGTGTCCTTGTTGCTGTTTTCCTCCTGTCTTCTGGAAATTCTCCATGAAGAGATTTATTCATATAGTCACAAACTTCCAGAGTTGCATCTCCATTTCATAATCAAAATCTCACCTCTTCAGATTAGGGACTGGTTTCTATTCCACAACAGCTCATTTTCCATAAAACACATGGAGCAAATTCACCTATATGTATGGTGCATTTCACATGCAAATCTACCTAGTCAACAGCAGCGTGGACACTGATTATACAGGAGACACTAATCATGAAGACTTTTAAAGTCACTGAGGCAGATGAAAGATATCCTTGCAAGTGTCCTAAGGATGTCAGAGGTAATATCTGTCACTGTGATACTCTGGTAGTGGGATGGGCCATAGGTGCCAAAGCCCTGGAGTCCAAACTCTGGAAATGGATTACCGGGAGATGGCAACACTGAACAGTAAAAAGTTTTGTTCTTTTTGGTCCTTGGGAAATAGATGGGGGCCTGCAGGGGGTGTGTGACAATTGTACCTTTTCTCTTTTGCTCTAACTTTCTAGGGATTGTTTTATTAGCATTTTTTTTTTTTAAAGTGCCTTGAATGTAGATGGCTCCTTCCTGCTGAGCTAGTCAAAGTGCTTTACATACATTATCTCTCATTTGTCCTCCTCTAATCCTTAGTGTTTGATAGGTGTCAAAGGAATCAAAGGAAGGTCCTTTTTCTTTTTTTTTTTTTTTCTTTTTTTAATTTGAGGAGGAAATCAGGGTTATAAGATTGAAAGTACAGAAGAGCAAATTTCCAAAATGGGATCCAGCTTTGGAATTCCCTTATAACACAGGAAAAAAAAAGAAAAATACCTTCTTTGATTATTACTATTCACCAGAAGACCACTATCCTTTCTTTCCTAAACCTGAAAAGGCTACACTTCTCATTTTTTTTGTTATGACTTCAACCTTGTGGATTGTCCTGGCTTATGAAAATCAGCAAAAGTGGGTACCATGGAGTGGAGACATCCTTGCCCTGAGAGAAAACACACACACACACACACACACACACACACACACACTTATGCAAAAACACACGTGCGTGTGTGCTCACACACACACACATACACATGCATAGGATATCTGCGTGAAAGAGAAATACAAAGTCATGAAGATATGGGGTTATTTGTTGCATCAGTATAAACATAGCCTATTCTCACTAATACATCTCGTTTGGGTAATACTTAAACACAACAAAATGATAACAATCTGCTACTTAAAATTTCATTGGAATCACAGTGTATACAAATGGACAAAAATGAACATTCCCATCAGGCAAATAAGTTAATTCCTATAATGTAGATTTCTACAAATCAATGAAGTAAGTATATGTTGCTACAGGGTATTATTCCTAGTACTTTTCTATATTAAAAGTAATAAATTGTACTGATTTTTCTTAATGTGAAAATAATGCATGTAAATTAAAAATAATTATGGACTACAAGAAAGCACAAAGAGGAAAATAAAAATAATCTATTCTGCATCTAGAGATAACCATTGTTATTATTTGGAGGCATTTTATAGTAGTTTTTAGCAAAATGAACATTGGTGATTGTTACACCTCATTCTGGTTCCTGTAACAGGGACTACACAGCTGAAAAGCAGAAAAGAAAGCTACCCACCTGACTTCCAGCTGGCTTGAACACTAACTAGCTGTGATACTTTGGCGAACCTTTTAATAGGCGCTAACTCCCTTTCTTTATTGGCATTTCTATCTCACAATTCTGTCCCTTTCCTTGAGATTCCAATTTCATAACCTTTGTTTGAGCTTTTATTATTTGGCTCAGAGTCAATTCACTAAAAACAATTAGCTAGAAGCTGATTCATCAAAAATGATCAATTTCCCAAAAGACCAAATTTCAGCCGATTCAAAATAAATCTTTAAGAATTTTACTAGTTACATTCAATAATATAGTCATAAGAGTATATTTGATTTTCAGTAACAAAAAAGTTGGTGGGGCACCTGGGTGGCTCAGTGGATTAAGCCTCTGCTTTCAGCTCAGGGTGCTGGGATGGAGCCCTGCATCAGGCTCTCTGCTCATCAGGGAGTCTGCTCCACCACCCCCACCCCCACCCCACCCCCCACCCCCCCCTCCTGCCTCTCTGCCTAATTGTGATCTCTGCCAAATAAATAAATAAAATCTTTTGAAAAAAAGTTGGCATTTTGTTTTGTTTTGTTTTTCCTTTTACTATGTTGCTTGCACTAGTATCTGCCTAGCATTTTAATCCACTTTGTCAACCTATCCCTTTTAGCATGAGATCTAATTTTCAAACAGTCTAATACTTTAAAAAATTGCATTTATATTTACTATACTTCAAATTTGCGGTTGTAATCATATAGAGGGATATAGTAATAATTTCTGAAAATACTTCCTCTTTCGAATGATTAAAATCTTTTATGTTGGAGTTTAGAGTAAACTAATACCAAATAAAATTAGTCCAACTGTCTTTGCTAGCATCCAATATTTACTAAATTCTAATGTGTAAGAATTTTCTCGATTATTTCTTTCAAGTACTTTTAAAATTAAAGATAATTAAATCTAACATTTAATTTAAAGTAAAATAAATTTTAAATTTAATATAATTAAATTCAGTTACAATTTTAAGTGTAAATTTATATTCACATAACTTAAAGTTCAGTTGTTTCAGTTCTTTTAAATTTAAGGAAAATTTTAATTTAGCTGTGCATCGACATTAATTTTATTTTATTTTAATCCAATATTTAAATGTAATTTAGTATTAATTTGATCATTAGAAATATAGCATCTAGGCTAATAGGCTGTTTTAGGAATTAAAGAATAAAATCTAAAAATGTTTAAAAATTTCAAAAGCAATTTAAAAATTCCCAAAAGCTATTAAAAATTTCAAAATCTATTCAAACCTTCTCAAAACAAAAGGAAATAGCTAAGACAATCCACATGAAATGTGAAAATCTTAATTAAGAAAATATTTTCTGTATTTTTCAAGGTGACCTGTTACAAGAGAAGTTGAAGCATATTACCAATTTTAAGAGTTTAACTGAGCAAAAATCAGTCATACTGCACCAAATTGGAAGTGGTTAGGGGTTCTCCACTGACAGGAGCTCAGGCAAAGACATTTAGACTTAGGCAGAAGGAAAGTAAGAAAATTGTTGACTGGCTATAGCTTAAAGCCTAGTTGGCTATTTGCGATCAGCTGTCCTCAGCATTTTGATTTTGTAACCTTAAGACATGTACAGACTTAGATTTTGTTTTGCCTACATAGGCTGCGAGGACATTAGAGTGACCTCAGTCTAATGGCCTCCATGTCTAATCAATTTAACAAAGCTGAACTGTTTTATATTTTTGATGGTGTATAAGTTTATTTCACTACTTCTTTGTTAATGTATCAACTTTAGTTAGTATTCAGAAAAAAATGGATTTAATTATTATAAATCTAAATTGAAATTCTATTGAGACTTCTGGAAACAGCAAATAAAACCATTAGCACAGTATACACTGGGTTAATGGATTCTTCATTAGTTTCTTCCCTAGGCACCCTTAGTCAACACCCTTCCCTTATTTTTTTTTAAAGATTTTATTTATCCATTTGACTGACAGAGATCACAAGTAGGCAGAAAGGCAGGCAGAGACAGAGTGAGGTAAGCAGGCTCCCTGTTGAGCAAAGAGCCGGATGCGAGGCTCAATCCCAGGACCCCGGGATCATGACCCGAGTTGAAGGCAGAGGCTTTAACCCACTGAGCCACCCAGGTGCCCCAGTCAACACCCTTTAAAACCAAAGTACACCACCAAGTGACCAACCACCAAACAAAATAAAAAATAACAATAGCAGAATTAGTGAAACTAAATCAGATTGTTTTCAATTCTTACCTAATATAACAAAATATGGAACAAAATGTTTTGGACCATTGTGATAATAATCTGCTATTTAATTATACAGAACTGCTTCCTCATCTAAAATGGCCTGCCTCCTGTATATGTTGTTCTTACCTGGTTTTGAGAGTTTACTCATCACATTTATTCAACAGATTTTTGTGTAAGACCCTTCTGTATCAGCTATAGTTCCTGGTGGTTGGAGACATGAACTCTGTTTACCAGAGGCTTGTTGGCAATTGTGGAGAAAAAACAATGAACAAAGAACAAAAGTGCTATAGAATGGTGTTAACTCCAAGAGTTAGCTAAGAGAGGGATCTAGAATGTTCCTTGCTGATTTTCACAATAATTCTCACATCATTTTATTTCTGAGATTCAGGTAGATAATTATAATTTTCAAATGGGCAATAGATTTTCAAATCTACTTAAGCAAGAATTTTAAGTTTTACATCAGTAAGTGTGTGTGTATGTATGTGTGTGTGTGTGTGTATACGTATATATATATACTTTTTCTTTTTTCCTTGAGACCAGTATCATTTTCACACTGTGTCTCCCCATCTCCATGATATATTCACATGAATTCATTCCAGGGTAATGTGGTTTTTTTGATATAAAGTAAAACAAAGAGGGATGCCTGGGTGGCTCAGTCAGTTAAGCATCTGCCTTTGGCTGAGGTCATGATTCCAGAGGCCTGGGATCCAGTTCCAAGGAGGGCTCTTTGCTCAGTCGGGAGCCTGCTTCTCCCTTTCCCTCTCCCTCTGCTATGCCCCCCGCTTGTGTTCTCTCTCTTGCTGTCTCACTCTGTCTGTGAAATAAATAAAATCTCAAAAAACAAAACAAAAAACAAAGAGAAAAAGGATTTAGCTTTAGGAGTTGTGTTTACAAAGGAAATTCTTCAAGATAGGATGTATTATATATATCGTGGAATAACTTGCATACATTTATGGAAAGTTACCCTTCTTCTGTGTTTTGACTTTGTAGTTTTCTAAAATTTTTAATTTTTCTTTCATATGCATTATTATATGTGTAATTGTAGTATAATAAATGAATGTAGGGGTGTGCCAGGTCCTCTTCCAGGACACAACTCTCATTTTCCTGGCTCCAGAAGCATTTTCTTCTTTGAAATTGCCCTATGATGAAGGAGTCTATGGCCCAAGGTTAGCCCTGCTCACAGGCCCAAGGTTACCACAGCACATATCCAATGACAGAGTACAAAGGCATGTCTATGCACCTTGAGTCAAGAAACCTCTGAAGAACTATCTCAGTTCCAGAAGTCTCCATGAGGTTAGCTAAAGACTCTGTTGAAATTGCATCAGAGTCTTACTTCTCCTTCAGCTCAACTCTGCTTCCCTCACTCCCTTAGAATTTTTGTTCCTAAAGATGCTGTGCAATAAACCTTCTGTAAACAAATTTCTGGTTCAGAGTCTATTCCCTGATAACCACCTGTGATAAAACAGCATTATTTACATAATCTGCATATAGGCTGTTGTAGCAAATAGCATTTAAATTCCCCAATTAGAAGTAAGAATGTCCCCTTTGCTAAAAGTGCTATTATAATTTTGGACAAATTCAATAAAAATGTCCTTCATTTCCAAATCCTGCCAAGCTCACACGTACTCTAAATTGTGAGAGGGCGGACTATGTTTGGATTTTGATTCCCAATTCCTCATCACTAGATGAATGAGTAAATGAATGTATAAGGACTGATGGGAGAGAATGACCTAGATCATCTAGATCGAAGACCCTGTCAAATACTGCCACTGGTTTTTGAGCTGCTCAGCTGTCTTCTGAGAGTTTGGACCTACATTTGGGCATCCTCTTCAAGAAGGGCAGCTAGAGAGATTCCAGAATAGGAGAAAGATGATTCAGGTTATGGAGGGCCAACCAGCCAATCTCACATATATAAAAGACTTAAAGAGGTTGGGGCGCCTGGGTGGTTCAGTGGGTTAAAACGTCTGCCTTCCGCTCAGGTCATGATCCCAGGGTCCTGGGATTGAGCCCCATGTTGGCTCTCTGCTCAGCAGGAAGCCTGCTTCCTTTCCTCTCTCTGCCTGCCTCTCTGCCTACTTGTGATCTCTGTCTGTCAAATGAATAAAATCTTAAAAAAAAAATTGGGGCGCCTGGGTGGCTCAGTGGGTTAAAGCCTCTGCCTTCGGCTCGGGTCATGATCCCACGGTTCTGGGATTGAGCCCCACATCGGGCTCTCTGCTCAGCGGGGAGCCTGCTTCCTCCTCTCTCTCTCTCTGCCTGCCTCTCCGCCTGCTTGTGATTTCTGTCTGTCAAATAAATAAATAAAATCTTAAAAAAAAAAATTTAAAGAAGTAGATTTAAGACTAAGAATCTGAAGTCACACTGGACATAACAAAGATACGAAGAATGAAAACGGTAAACCTGCAGCTCCCGCTCATTAGCAGCCTAGCTGTCTCAAGAATTAGAAAAATATATCCTATGAGGTTTTGAATGCACAGGACAAACTGGAGTGAGAGTCACCAGAAGCCGGGGATACTGTGGAAGAGATCCAGGCACTGTGTTCAGATTCAAACAGCTGACAGCCAAGGACTTGTCCTGCTCTGATTTTGCAACACTTTAGAGTTAGACAAAGAAGAGTCTCCATTCAAGTCTACATCAAACAGCATGGTAATCTACACAGAAAGATAAACATGTGCACCAAATATATTCATGTGAAGTAAATAGATAGATAAATCTGTATAACAGTTTGATCACTGTAGCTATGGATACAGATGCTGCTGTATGATTAAGACCACACCAGGGCTTTAGTTCATTTCTTTTCATGTTTTAGAGAATTACATTGTATGCATGCAGGACAATGTATTTACCATTTTCTTTCTGGAGAGGTCAGTACTTTTTATTATTAGTACACACAGTGCGGCTATGTATATTTCTGTGCATGTCGCTAAGAGCACATGTGTAAGACTTTCTGTAGGATACATAATCAGGAATGGCATGGCTAAGTCTCAAAGTGTGAACATCATCTTTTTTAGTAGGAAATGCCAAATTATTTGCCAAAGTCATTTTATCAATATCCACTTCCACCAGCAATATGTAAAAACCAGTTGCCTCCAGGCAGCATTAGCACTTGCCTGCCTTCTGATTTTCGACTAGTGTGCGGGGCCTATAACACACGTCCATAGAGATTTTACATTTCACTGTGCTGATTGTTGACAAATTGAGGGTCTTTTCACGGGATTGTGTAACATCTCTCCTTCTTCTGAGAAATGCCAGTTAGTTGGCCATAGTCTGTGTCTGTGTTGCAAAAATCTTCTTCCCTAAATAAACCAAACCAAACCAAACCAAACCAAACAAAACAAAACAAAACTATACCAAAACCCTAAAATCATCTTCTTGTTAAGAAAAGTTCTTTTTTTTTTTTTTTAAAGATTATATTTATTTATTTGAGAGAGAGCATGATAGGGGAGACGGTCAGAGGGAGACGCAGACTCCCCACCAAGCAGGGAGCCCAACGCAGGACTCAATCCTGGGACTCCAGGATCAAGACCTGAGCTGAAGGTAGTTGCTTAACCAACTGAGCCACCCAGGTGCCCTAACAGTGGTTCTTTATGTATTCTAGATCTAATCTTCATTAGTTGTATGTCTATAAAATATCTTCCTCCAATTTGCAGTGTGTCTTTATTTCCTTAATAACCTTCTGGAGAAATTGAATTGTTAATTTTAGTATGTTCATATTTATTCATCTTTTGTGGGTTGCAATTCTTAAGTCTTGTTTAAGAAATTATATTTTTATGTCAAGGGCTTTAAAACCTCCTTTTATATTATTTTCTTATTCCATTTTTATTAATTTAGACATTTATGTTTAAATTTTTAACCTAACTCAATGATTCCTATTAATAGTCTGAGATGGAGATTCAAATACATTTTTATGGACAAGTGATTGTTGTTGAAAACTTATCGAAGATGTTTTTTCCTCTACTACCCAGCAGTGTACCTGGTCATTAACCAACTTCCCCCGACCTAGGTCTGTTTCTAACTTTGTAGTGTTTTTTTTTTCTCTTCATTATTTCATCTCCATTTCCCCCTAAATGAATTACTTTAACTTTACAATAATTCTTGATATTTGGTAATGTCTTAACCATTCTTGGTGTCTGGAATGTACTGTTTATGGTTCATTCTTGTACTTTGTTCTTGCATACATGTTTTAGAATTAACTTATCATTAAAAAGAAAGAAAAAGAAAAAAGAGAAAAAAAAGCCCTGTCAGGATTTTTATTGTAATTGTGTTGAAGTTATAATATGTTTGGGGGAAATAACATTTTTTCAACATTGCATCTTCTAATCTGTAAGCATTGCAATATGACTCCATTTATTTAAATATTTTCTAATGTCTTCTAATAAAAGTCTGTACTTTTTTTTTTTCATTTAAGGGGCTTACAAAGTCTGTAGTTTTTAAAAGAATCACAATTATGTTCAATTTTTGGTGGTATAGTGTGCTTTTAAATTTTTTACTTTTTAATATACTTATTTTACAGAAATGCAATTTATTGCATATATTTATTTTATATCCAGCAATTTCCTAAATTATCTCATTGATATTTTTCACAGCCAAATGTCCTTAGAAATGGTAATCTGGAGCATTTTAAAGGAAAGTTTAAAAGCCTATGAAATGGAGGCAAAAAGAAAAAAGCTTGAAGATATGTAAGTTCTCCAGCCAGCATCATTCCAGTGATGGGAAAAATTTACAATAAAATCCTTATGAATGGATTTTTACAAATCCAGCTTTTGTGTTTTTCACTGGAATATGTCTACTGCTAAGAAATTGTGTTCTGCTTTATTCAGATACCAGGTTCTTTTCTTGCTGGAATGATGCTTTGGGGTTTATGATAGATAGAAAAGTAAAATCTAACACCTTTCCCCCTACATCCATCCCTACTTCAAAAGAAACTGCTCTGTTTGATCCTCTTCCTCAAGTTCCTATTGACAGGACATCAATCATTTTATTTGTATACCACTTTTCACAGCACTGAAAGTGCTTCACAGAAGTAGTAACATCCCAACAAATTATTTGTTCAAAAGGCAAGCTTATCAAGCCTGCACTGCTTACCTTTCTGTGTGCAGAGCTGTATTGGCTGAATGTGAAATAAGGGTGGAATCTGGTGCCCATGTCATTAGACAAGCAGAAGTGCTGTGGATCTCTGCAGTGGTCTCTTGGAAAGGCAGGCTGCAGGCTCCTGGGGGTCTAAGAGGCCACATGTACCTGCAGGTAAGAGCACATGCCAGTTTCTCCAACGGCCTTTCATAGATAACACACTGTCAGGAGACCCCCTGGGAATGAAAATTATCACGTAGTCTTAACCATCACAGGGGCTGCACTTGGTAACTAGGTTTGTGGTTAAGTTAATTTTAGATAAAACTGGACACAAATGTCACTAGAAAAACATATAATCACGCTTTTTAAAACCATTCTTCAACATGGCTCTTCTGCTCTGGTCAGGTTTCTCTTTTCACTCTCTCTATAGGCATTTCATCTTCTTTCCTCTTCTCCCCTACCCATGAGACCATTCTTTCCAATTATTATTAGCATACTTTGTCTGTCTTTCCAGTAATCAGATTATGCAGCGTGATTCCTCTCTCTAATCCAAATCATCTAACCTAAATTTATGTTTCCCTTATACTTTTTCTTCAATAGTACTTTAGGGATAAATTAATATTTACATGTGTACCTATGCTGTGGTACGAGTTTCAATACTGGGCCAGAATAGCATGATCATGTGAATTTCTATTTGAGTTCCACAGGCTAGCTGTGTAATCATGGTGGAATAAAAGTAGCATCACGCACACACACACACACACACACACACACACAATAATGTATATGTGAAGTTATTATATTATTGTTCATATTTGCTTTGGAAAATTCCCTTGTTTTGTATGTTTAAGTTATTCTGATTAAATATTTGAAAGCAGAGAATGTATATCTTTGTTCCGTAATTTTTCCTGGAGACATAATAAAGGTATAAATACAGGCAGATATATATGTAACCATTTTGGAGTGACAGAAACTACTAAGTATGTTAATTTTGGTTTGTAAGTTCCAAACAGTAAAGGAGAGAAGCAATTTTAAGCTTGTGTATGCTTGTGTATAATATATGTAATGTGTATACATTTATCGCTGTTTGGCAAATGATTATAAATACCTATATGCATACACAAATTGATAACAAACAATCCGTATGATTATTTTATAATAATCAAGAAATTAGGCACTTATACTATAAAAACATTATTTCTATAAAAGTTATACATAGATTTTGTCTCATAATAATATAAAGCTAATTACAAGATTAAGAATTTATCTCAATAGCTATTAAGAGGGAAAAAACACATGTATAATTTATATTTGATTTCAATGGGATTACTCTTTAGGAAAACAAAATCCAATGGTTTTCACTAAAGAAACATGTTATGGCCTGGAAAAAATATATTTATAGTATCTAACTTGTGCAAATATTTTCCTTTCAACAAATTCTTCTATTAGCACGTACATTTATAGTCATAAAACAACCTTTAAGCCACACTTTACTAAGCCCTAAAGCAGACAAAAATCAAATGCAGATGTGGAATGGGAGCCAAACAGATGCTGAAAAACCCTGTCAATATCCTAAAGGAATCCATTCTCTATCAGAAAGAAACTTAATTTCTACTATAAAGAATTTGATTATGTATTGTTATACAAAATGTGATTAATGTTTTGTGGTGATTAATCAACTGCAAAATATATAATTATGCCATCTGTATTTTTCCAGCTTCTTGGCACTTAAAAATTCTGCAGGGGAGTTGGGAAGTGGGGGTATTGAGAACTTGTGGCATTTGGAGAGCTTTAAAGCCACAGGAGACTAGTCTGGGGAACGGAATAACTTACAGGCCTGGTGCTTATTGTAATGGAAAAGGACTAAGATAGTAAACAAAGAGACCCCCAAGGCCTACTGGTTCCCTGCTGAACAGAAGACTGATAAGAGAGGCCACAGTCTCCTAGACACAGCAAGAATAAGCTCCCCCAGACAAATTGCCATTTGCTCTTCACTCCAAGAGCAGGTTACAGACTTCATCTTGACTAGTGGGTGTAATGGCTTCAGTGCCAGACAAGGGATTTATCATTTATTTCAGTACATCCATAAAGTAAATATTTTTGCATTTCTATTCCACTATGATCCAAGATGTAAGACTGTGATTAACGTTTATGCCACGACCCATATTCATGTCTTCCTAAAAAAATGAAAACTGTTAGAGTTGTATTTACACATGTGTCCCAGTTGGAAAAAGTTTCAATATAGTTGAGAATTGCTTATTAAGTTGAATTCTGCAGAATACCTAGGGTTTTAATATATTATTTTGACCTAGATAATGCTGGATAATATGTTTCATTGATTTTTTTTTTTCATTTTACTATTGCTTTGGGGGGAGCATTATGTAGAAAAAGCTGAAAATGAGTTCTGCTTCAAATTCCCAATGGTTTTTAGTAGGAAGAATAGCATTCTACTCGTGTGCAAAAGGATAGTACAGGGAGATGGTGTGATTTTCTTAAAGCATGCTTCCTTAAACCTGGATATACATCAGAATCACAGGTAATTCATTTTTTAAATGCAAAGTCTGGGCACACATGCAGAGATTCTGCATTAATTGTTCTGGGGTAGAGTCCAAATACTGGTGTTTTTAGAAGCTTCCAGATAATTTTCATGTAATGTTCATTCAGGATCAATATCCAATAAGCCAGTAGTTCTTCAAGTATGGGCCTCCTACCACCAGCTCAGCATCACCCAGAAGTTCATTAAAAATGTAAATTTTCAAAAAAAAAATATGTAAACTATCAAGCTCCCCTAGAGTCCCACTAAATCTGAAACTCTGGGCATGAGATCCAGTGGTCTGTAATGTGTGAGTGAGCGAGTGACCTACAGGTAATTTGTTACACACTGATTTTTTCTCAAATTTTAGCCTGCACTGGAATCCAAATTTCTGATACAGATGTGGGGTGAGGCTGAAGAATCTGTATTTCTAACTGGTTTCCATGTGATGTTGATAGTGCTGGTTCTAGTCCCATAATTTGGGTCTCCAGGGTTAAAGTGTTGCAACCAGTGTAAACTGAGGCTAATAAGATAATATATTAATAGATGTTTTAGATATGTTCTGTATAATCCTTCTTAATCTAAGAATTGCTCCATTTTAAAAGATAGCTATTGTAAAACCTTTAGTTTCAGATTCCAGCAGGTGATACTTAAATTCTCTCTCCAGCTTCTAGAACCAAAGCTACGTGTGTTTGTAGGAAACCGTCCGTCTTGTTCATTACTGAGTGTCAATCGAGCACAGGTTAGTTCTCAATAAACATCGATGGGTTGAAAGAGAAAATGAATGGATATTTTGGTTGAGCTACCAGTAAATTCAGTCTAGTAAAAGATTCAACTTACTCTTTTCAGTAGTTGTTTTACTGAATTGACAGGCTGTTTTGAAATAATATTGACTAGAAGTATTTTGGTTAAAAGTAGGAATCTGTCCACTTTGGCAACTCGCAACAACCAGATGTCTATCGACTAGATTTTTCGGTTCTGGACCAGTTATGGTAGAGCCTAGCAGACATCCACCTATGCCATCATAGCAGTTATTTTCTGTTTATATGGCCCTAATATCCATAAATCTTTAATCCTCTCAGTCACATAATTATGAATCTGCCATCAGCAGCTAACACAGAGCAGTTCACTACTAAAGGAGAAACCATCTCTTCCCTCATTCCTTCATGTGCATATTCTGATAATTAGAACAATATGAATGGAAATATGGAAGACCATCATGACAGTTTAATGGGCTGGGAAGGGTTTTTTTTCCCCCCAATTTTTAAGAGCGTGGGTATGATATACCTATACATCAGCAAAACATGAGAAGTAACAACTATTTTTGAACACGGTTTGTGGAAGAATAATCCTTCTTTCTCTCCTCTCCAAAGAGAAAAGGAAGAAAATAATTTGAAGAAATAAAGATGTAGAAGAAAAGGGGGGAACTCCTCTGTGGGAAAGGCCGACATAGATACAATCTCAAAAATCACTCTTCGTCACTACAGTGCAGTGCCTTGTACCATATATTGCTTTCAGGGGGTGTTGAATGAAAGCTCCAACTATGAAATATAAGATATCATTTGCTTGAGAATGAAGGCAAACATATATTTAGAAATTTAAAAAGAAATGAAATGAAAAGATATAAAACAAGCTTTATCAGTCATAAATTGGAATAGACTTGACTTTGTGCATAAATTTCATCACTGATGCTTAGAAATACAACTGTGCAAAAGGCTAGACAGGATATGACAATCAGGAGTTTTCACACACTGTTGGCATAGTGCTTCCAGTTTCCATGACTGGAAAAGCAAAAGTCTCTGTAATACCAAAAACATGGAAACATCCATCGGGAAAATTTAAAATTTTCACATACTGAAGGGTCCCTGGCTAGCTCAGTTGGGAGAGCATGCAAATTTCTTTCTCAGGCTTGTGAGTTCAAGCCCCACATTGGGTGTAGAGATTACTTAAAAAAATAAACAAGATTTTTCACATACTGATAAATGAGTGAAAAATTACTGTATAAATACGGATTTACTTTGAAAATTTTAAAGTTGAATGAAAAAAGAAAGATGCAGAATGGTAAGAACAGAATGAGAATATGTATGTAAAGTGTAGAGCAAACAATGCATGACTTATGAATACATGGGAATAGGAGGCCCTCCAGGTAAGGGTAGAGAATATATTGAGAAAGGAGTACAAAGGTGATTTCTATAAAAATTGACTTGACAAAAAGTACATGTGATTTAAACATTCAAATTATTATTTTTAATGCTTAATAATTTCTGGAGGTCCATTAGATCATTTTATTTGGGGAATAGAATAATGTTTAAGAAGTTGAAGGAACAAAGAAAATGACACCATACAGCTCTGTCTCTGAGTGGAGCAGAAGAGAACACGCCAATTTCATGATTTATTTGGGCCTCTGTGAGCAGAGTACTAAGTTGAATGGACATTATTGGTAACTGATACATATTGTCTTCAAAGAGTTTGCAAATTCAAAGCGCCAACTGATCAAAGAACTGGAAGAGGCTCAAATTCTAGGTTAGGTTTTCTGTTTCCAGTCTCTGTCTGTCATGTTGTCTTTACTACAAATTTTAATATTATTGTAAAAAAGAAATTCAACTTGAGGAAAGTCAAAGTATATTCACTTTCACATAATGGTTAGATATTGAAGAAATGGCACCAATAATAATAAGATACTTAGGAATAAGCCTAACCAAAGAGGTTAAAGACTTGTACTCTGAAAACTACAAAACACTGATAAAAGAAATTGGAGATGACACAAAGAAATGGAAAGACATTCCATGCTCATGGACTGGGAGAACAAATATTGTTAAAATGTCTAAATATTGAAGAAATGTTGTTTTTATGTGCTCTGATCATTATAAGCTTCTGTGTGAGAACTAACCACTAATGCTTTGTTATAGAACTTCAACTTTCCAAAGATACCATAGCAGGGTAACCAATTAAAGGAGACCATTAAGAAAATATATTGCAATTAAGTTTACATTCAGCAGATAGGGCTTGTTGGTAGATAAGAGGAATCTTTTAAATGTGGGCCATTTATTTATTTTTACATTTTATCATGTTGATTATCACAGCATGAGGCATTCTTTTAGATTAAAAACATTGGGAATGTTAAATTTAAAAAATGAAAAAGCCAATATGCACAATTAAACAATTATCACTCTCAACCTAGACTCACAAATGAAAATAAATAGGTAAGACAAGAGCATATAAACACTTAGGGGGTCTCAGTTACACTCACTGCCTCTGTGGCAGCTCCATTAACTTGAAACCTTGGGTTGTTATTAAGAAATTACAGTCTTGCCTCAGGAAGGGATGGAGTTATGCTTGTTCATAAGCCTGGGACATAGCTTCCTCATCACAATGACAGACATTCTCCCTTCACAGGTGTAGTGTATCCATGTTTTAATGTGTGGCATTTAACAAATGCTCAATCTATTTCCCTTTTTTCAAAATGTGTACTCAAATTCTACTAAAGAGTATGTTTGCAATTTGAGGCAAAGCCCATGGTTCAAATACACAGCATGATAAAGAAAATGTAAAAAAGTAAACAGCAATGGCGACAACAAGAGCACTTTTACGCAGGTTCAAAAACCAGTTTATATACTGAAATGGAAGAGATGCGGAGAACACTGAGCACAGCTCAGGTGTACGGCCTGTTGGTATCCAAATCAGCAAACAGATAATGGCAATGGTATTCAGTAACAGATCACCAGCCTAAAGACACCCACAGCTCAGTGGTCAGAACAGTCTATGCTGAAATGGCTAAGGAAGCAGAAACTTAAGAATCTAGGGAAGAATGAAGACAGGGTCAAAGCTATATGATCATAAAATGCAATAAAGTATAGTTGGCTGGATGACAGGAAGTGCAAAACCCCTGGTAGCTTAGCAGGAAAGAGACCTGACCCACAGCTGTGAGGAGCGAGGTTCAGTGAGCAGGGGGCAAAGCCAAAATCTTGAGACAAAAACAGGTAAGAAAATGGAAGGTAAAGTAAGAAATGTAGAAACAACACACAACTTCCCACTGAAAATGGGCATTTCCTTCAAAATAGCAAAAGCAAATAAAAGATCAAAGATTTATAAATTCCTGCGGTGGGGAAGATTTATCTAGGTTAGCATTAATTTTGCATAAAAGCCTTAGAATAGTTTAAACATGCAAAATTACAATAAAATTTAAACTTCTCTACAAAAAAAAGTATAATAAACAAAGTTAAAGGACAACATATGGCAAGAAAATATTTAGAAAGCACTTAGAGGACTAATGTTTATTCTAGGGTATATATTAAAGATTAACAGGAGTGCATGGCTGGTTGGATTAGTAGAGCACGTGACTCTTGAGCTCAGGGTCATAAGTTCGAGCCCCATGCTAAGTGTAGACATTACTTAAAAATAAGATCTTAAAAAAAAAATTACCAAACCAGTAAGGAAGATACAAATAACTCAAAGGTTATGAACATAATACATTAAAGACAAAAAATGTTCATTAATGATATGAAAAGGTGTTCAACCTAAATCTTAGCAGGAAAGTGAAAAATAAAATATGTTACCTGCATCTGATTGGCAAAATTTAAAATGTCTACCAATACCTTGTTTTGGGCATAATGTCTCCTTTAGTAGTCGCATATAAAACTCATATTACCTGCCTGTCTATATGCTTTGAAAAACCCAATAATATAATATCATAGTATCATAATATATTATAAATAAGATATGAAAGAAGGAATAAAATAGTAATTTTAATATGATTGTACAGTTTAATACATAAATACTTGAGCATAACAGCATAATGTCAGGCATTTGCATCCATATCACGGTGAAAAGGACAACAAAGAGTACAAGACAGATTCTGGCATTTTTAGTAGAGAATTTATTGATCATGAGTATTGTTGTCATTAGTAATGTGCTTTGTAAAGCATTTTAAAGTACTGATTTTTATGCATATCTGTATCTCCCAGCAAAAATAAAAAGTATATCCTTCTACAGTTTATATAGTGGTTCTAGTCATTAAAAATTATGTATAGATTAAAACTAAGCAAAAAACTCTTTGGATTATATGGAAGCTAATTTATAACTTTGATAATTACACACAACTTTGGATTTTTGCTTTGTTTTTTCTGTTCAGCTTTGCTTATCTTCATAAGTGTTCAGTTATATTTTCAAAAGTTCTTTGAGGAGAAGGACAATTCTTGTCATGACAGACTGTGACATGAATTGTTGGTCATTGCACATTCCTGACCCCACCCACTTAGCACCAGCAGCACTTTCCAGCCATTATGGAACCCGAAATTTCTCCACAAATTCCAGTGCTTCGCAGCATATGGTGATAACCCCTAGGAAAGCCCTGACTACAGCAAGGGGGACCCTGATTTATATCACAATCAGTCACTGGTTATGATATAAATCAGTGTAACTTACAAGGGAAGTTTGTTAATTTATAATAAATTTAAAGGCTTCATTCTCTGAGAACAAGCAATTCTACTCACAACCATATACTCCAGAGAAACCATAGTTCATGACTTGGGGAAGAATGTACGTGAATGATTATTGCAGCACAGAGAAAAACTGAAATGACCTAAATGTCTATAAACAGGAGAAGGGACAAATAAATTGTGACATATTCTTGCAATGGAATACTTGCTAGCTATACATATAAAATGATAGATGAATTGATAAGTTTTGAAAACATAAAATTGAGAAAAAGTTGTAGAGGGAGCTATACAGTATGATGTCAATTGCATAATTTTAAAAATATGAGACCAACGCTTTACATTGTTTGATATAACAAGTATATGTAGTAAGAAACCAGTTAACTCACATCAGTGTTGAGACAGGCTTTTCCTCTAGCAAGGGTGGGAGAGGAATCTAATATGTTACTTTTAGAAACAAAAGTTTCACAGTAGATATATCAAAATGTTTCTGTTGTTAACCTGATATCTATGAGAGTTTCTTCTATTACTCTCTATAATAATGTATAGTTATTTTTTCAACCTTACTGTTTTAGTTAACCAGAACCAGTATATTTTTCAAGGCAAGTTTTTTGTTGGTAACAGAAAAGATTTTTTTTTTCATAAGTCTTTCATCTTACATTTGAGATATTTCCTTACAAATAACTTTTCCCACCGGTCTCTTGATAGCCTCAATTCTCCCTGTGTTATAAGAAATCCACACTTTTTGGATAAAACAATGTATCGCTCATCCTTTTTTTTTTTTTCCCCCCTTAGCTTCTAGCTGGAATGTGGAGGTAGATTTCATATGAAAATAAACACGTGGAATGTGTCTTACTGAATAAATGATTTTGCCCTGTGTCAGGAACTTTATTTCAAAGAGTGTTTGTCCTTGAAAAAATTAATCTTATGTTAAAATAGATGTGTTTTTGCTAATGTCTCAAACTTTAAAAAAGGGAAATTGTTTTCTAGATTATCTCTAAGTATTGCAGATTCTGCAACATGCATTAAAGGACAGAATACCTACTTATATTTCTTTTCTCTTTTGTCTTTTTTTTTTTTTTAATGGTAAAGATCTATCCAATAAGAAGTTACAAATAGGATAGTATTTAAAGCTATGCCACAGCTGTTGAAAAATTTTGTTTTACTTTTGAACTTTGGACAGTTGCAGACCAACAGAGACTTGGTGGCAAGCACCGTAAGGCAGTGACCTATCAAACTCAAACTTCTGTGTGAAGCGGAACTAGTGGAGTAAAAGAGGGTATCTGTAAGTGACGTAGCATCAGGGTGATAAAAACAGATGAGGGTCCATTCATATTATCTTCCTTGTGACTGTGGACTCCAGTTTAATTTAATTTGTATTATATTTATTTTGTGTTCCCAGACGCTTAAGATCTCAGCAGGCTAGGTGTTTACTCCAAGCAGGGACATGCTAAGAGGTAAAATCAAATTCTGGAACTTAGAATACGCAGGTCACTTCAGAAGTACTTCGACACTAATTTAAGAACTATGAGACCAACACTTTACATTGTTCAATATACATGCGTATGTAGTAAAAAACCAGTAACTCCTAACCAGTAATTCCTATTGTCGCTTAGGTATGCTATTTGTTAAAAGTAGGCATTAAATGTTGTTGAATAAATAGATTAATTGGATTTGTCACAGTAGGGCAGCATTCTTCATTTAGCCTGAGAACTGGCTTCCATCAGCAGCATCAGATGTTGTTTTAGAGTTGCAGGAATATCTATCATGGTGACAATTCAGAGATTAGCTTTACTTATGAAAAATACGCATTTCTATGAAAGCCCATTATGCACTGTCCTCATTGATTCACCTAAAATTTTATTAAGGTTCTTGCACACAGACCCTGTTTTAGTGTGTAAGAAAAACTCTTTGTTAACCCCAAATTTGCTTCTTGGAAAATGTTAGAGAAGGGTTCTCTGCAAAGGGTAGTCCATGACACCGGCATGCCCGTTTTCTTCCCCTACCCTCCCATCGAGCAGTTTTAAACTTCAAGCCCTGGTTGTGATTTTCAGTCTTCAGTCAATCACTAATTCATTCATCTGGTTAGTCAGTCAGTCGATAAATGTTTATTAAGTACCATTTGGTGCCATGCATCATTATAGGTGCTGGGATAGAGCAGTGACAAAACACGGAAATCTCTGCCTTCGCAAAGCTCTTCTGAGGGGAAACAGACAAAGTGAAACATCTATCATCTATCTGTCTGTCTATCTATCTATCTATCTGTCTATCTATCAATCATCTATTCATCTAACTATGCCAGATCACCTAAAATGCTAAGGAGAAACTAAAACAGAATAGGAAGTAGGAGGTGTGTGGGCTGGAGAGGAAGAGCAATAGCGGTGGTGGCCAGACCCCAGTAAGATAGGCTGACCAGGCTTTTCTAACCAGGTGGACATTTGACTGAAGATGGGAAGAAAGGGAGAAAGTCAGTCTGTGACAGGAGCTTTCCAGGTGGCAGGATCAGCACGTGCAAAGATCCCAAGGCTGAGGTGTGCCTGGTATGTTCATAGATCCAGGACAATGCCAGGATGAAAATTTCAGTGTTTGCCTGAATTCTGAAATCAAGTATCTCTCTCTCTCTCTCCCCCTCCCTCCCCCTCTCTCTTTTTTTTTTTTTTTTGGTCTATCATCTTGACCATCCTCTCAGGTTTCTTCACCATGATCCTTTCTTGAGTTATAAAATCCAGGGCATGAGAATGCATTCAGGTTTCCTCTGAGGAATAGTAAAACTTGGAATTTAGCTCCTTTCTCTCTGAGGCAGAGTATTTTTCAGCCATCCACATTCCCAATTCCCCTCAGCCCGCAATTTTATGGCACATATCTTCCTTAAAGGTGTCATGGTTCAAATGTTTTGACCTCTTCAAATTGTGTGTACAACTGTCAATATTGAAGGTAGGGCCATATCTGCATTTAAAAGGGGCGCCTGGGTGGCTCAGTGGGTTGGGCCGCTGCCTTCGGCTCGGGTCATGATCTCAGGGTCCTGGGATCGAGTCCCGCGTTGGGCTCTCTGCTCGGCAGGGAGCCTGCTTCCCTCTCTCTCTCTGCCTGCCTCTCCATCTACTTGTGATTTCTCTCTGTCAAATAAATAAATAAAATCTTTAAAAAAAAAAAAAAGGTAACTGAGCCTAAAGGAAAATGGGTGTATCAATATCACTTGTTTTATGAAATATATCTTTGATATACCATATTATCAGTCTAAGGAAACTGTTTAAATAGAGGGAAAAATAAGAATTGCATCAGTTGAATATTGGTACATTATACAGCTAGATTTTTTTCTAAAATGCTGCTTGACTATCATGTGCAAAAAGTTCCTGATTTATATGGATTTGTTTTTCAGCGAGCACAAATGTACCCTGAATATATCCCTTGGTTTTTAAATCTTTTTGAGGTACCAGAAATGTTTTCAAATTTGCTTTACCTTGAACAATGAAAGAAAACTCAAAACCTAATTCTGAACTCATGTCTATAGAGTATTACTTGTTAAGATTTACATGCTCATTCAATTAATTATAAAAGCCCTCTCTTACTCTGAGCCATTCATACATTGTTTCAAACTGTCATAATTACTGCAGCTGTGTATCTCCTACTATTAGTTTCCTCTCATCTCTTTATTTTTTCCATTTTTGACTGTTTTCCTAAAAACATTAACTTTATTTCCCTTATATCAGCATAAAATCCCTCTGGTTAGTTCTTATAAACATATTATTCTGTTAAATTCAGCTTACTAAGTTACAATTTATATAAAATCTAATCATTTTAATTGCACAGTTCAACAGGTTTTACCCACGTAATCGCCACCCCAAAGGGTCTTTCACGCCCCCTCCCAACACGCACCATCCACATCTGGCCCCAGCCAAGAGCTACTCTGCCTTCTATCATTTCAGATTAAGTCTGTCTGTCTGAGAGTTTCACATAAATGGAATGATACAGCCTGTGCTCATTCCTGTCTGGATTCTTTGACATGATTTTAGATTGGTCATGTGATTGCCTACCAATAGTTTGTTTCTTTGTACTTCTGGTCGGTATTTCCCTGCATGCTATATCACAATTTGTTTATTCACTCATCTGTTGGTGAACAGTATTAGGGTTTCCAATTTTTGGCTATTATGTATAAAGCTTCTCTAAATAAACATATGCAAGTCTTTGTAAGGACATTTTTTCATTTTTTTTCTACTTAGCAGTATAATTGCTCTACTTCATAAAATTCCACGTTCAACATTTTAAGAACATTAAACTATAAAACTCTTCCAAATGGGTTGAACCATTTTAAATTTTCACCAGGATTATATGAGAGTTTCAGTTACTCTATATCCTTACCAAAACTATGTTGAGTGTGCATGCGTGTGTGTGTTTGTGTGTGTGTGTGTTGGCGTGTGTTTTAATTTTACTCATTCTAATGAGTCTGCAGGTCTATCTCTTGATTTTATTTGCATTTCCCTCAAGGTTAATGTTGGGTATCTTTTCATTTGCTTATTGGCCATTTGTATATCTTTATTTCCAAAGTGTCTTTTTAACTGTTCCTCATTTTAAAAATTGGGTTTGTGTCATTAGTATAGGGGTTGCAGAAGATGTTTTTAATATATTTGCTGGGAATTAGTTCTTTGACAAGCGTATGAGTTGCACATATTTTCCCCCTGTCTGTGGTTTAACTTTTTATTTTCTTAATAATGTCTTTCAAAAAGCAGAATTTTCTATTTTAATGAAGGTCAATTTATGTTTTTCTTTTATGGTTAGTTCTTTATGAGTTCTATGTAAGAAATTTTTGCTTTCCACAAAGACACAAGAGTTTTCTCTTATGTTTTCATCTACAAGTTTTCTAATAATAGTTTTTACATTTAGATCTATGATCTATTTTGAGTTAACTTTCATTTATGTGGGGAGGTAAAGAAAGTTTGAGGTTCCTTATTTTTCATATATATATACCTAGAAATCCCAGCACTTTTTGTTATAAAGATGCTATCCCTTATTAAATTTACACTGGCATTCTTTATTGAAAATCAATTGACCATGTGTATGTATGTGTGTGTGTGTGTGTGTGTGTGTGTATGGGTGCAGACTCATACATATATGGTCAATTGATTTCTGGACTCTCTATTCTGGTGCCTTGATATATATATATATATATATGTTTTTTGTTGTTGTTGTTGTTGTTTGTTTGTTTGTTTGTTTTGTTTTGTTTTGTTTTTGCTTTTTTACTCTGGTAATATTGTCTTTATTCTCAATTTTTTCCCTCAGTTTACAGTAAGTCTTCAAATAAGGCAAAATCCCCAAATTTGTTTTTGCTGTTTTTGACTATTATCATTTCCATATAAATTCTAAAATCAGCTAGTCAATTTCTAAAGAAATCCATTGAGTTTTATTTGGAATTACTTTGAATCTATGAATGACTTTGGGCAAAATTTTGAAAGATGCCTAATGATCCATGAAAATGTTATATTGCTATATTTCTCCATTTATGTCCATAAGTCTTTGCTTTCTCAGTGTTTTACAGTTGTCAGTGTACACATTTTACAAATATTTTGTTAAATTTATTCTTTTTTAAAGATTTATTTCTTTATTTTAGAGACAGAGAGAGCAAAAAGGTGAGGGGTTGAAGGAGAAGGAGAGAGAGTCCCAAGCAGATTCTGTACTGGGAGCAGAGCCCAAAGGAGGGCTTGATCTCATGACCCTGAGATCACAGATGACAGCAAGAGTCAGATTCTCACTTGCACCACCCAGGTGCCACTTGTTAGATTTATTAAGGTTTTTTTTTTCTTATAATTTATGTTCAATAATTTATTGAGATTGAAATGCAGCTGATTTCTGTATACTGGTCATAACTGTGCAAAACTCCCTCTAGTAGTATAGAAATTATCTCTCAGCAAAATGGACCAATTTTAGGCACACTTGATTAGTTATTCTTTCCAAACTTGGATCAAAATCTTGCCTTCCCATTGTTCAAGGTCTGAAACAGAGATTTTTATATATTTCATCTAATTTCCTGGTTGTTTACAGTGGAAATGTTAATTTCAGACTCTATTGTTCCCTCATGGCCTTAACTGGAAGCCCACAGTGATCTTTGCTTTTCTCTTTTAATTTTTAATATTTTTAATGTTTATGATGTAATTTAAGGAGATTATATTCCCTCAAATATTAAACTTCTAATCTAAGCAAAGGAAATGATTTTTTCACTTTTTTAAAAGCATTTTTATGTTTCTCAGCAGAATTTTAAAATGTGCTTAGTATTTTTACACTTTGTATTTTTAATTTGATACTTGTAAATTGCACTGCTAAGCAATTGTTTGGATAGCATATGTTAATGTTTTTGTACTAATGCATACTTTTTCTCTTTTAAAGTTTAAATTTTTGACATTTCTGTTAATAGAGTGAATATATTAATCAGGATCTATTTTTGTTTATTTTGTTTTGAAGGGTGAGTGGTTCCTTTTTTCCTCCCCCCTTCTCTTCCTTCTTTAAATAATTTTTATATTTTAAATAGCAACAGTTTGTTGAGATTCTTCTTTGATTAATTTTGACCATTTATTACAAAATCCTTCATTTTCATTGTGGATTGTGAAGTTTTGTATAGTGTTGATTACAATACCCTCTGTAGTGAGTTACTGAGTTACTGTTCTCTTTTATTCTCTGGTTATTGCCCTATCAGCATATCTAATAGTGTCTATTCACTTTTTGTCTTTTTTCTTCATTACATTATTTTGTACTTGATGATTTAATTTAAAAATCTTTAAAATTCTTTTAACAGTAATATATTTTTATTCTGTTTCATTAATTTTGACTTTTTGTTTATTCCCTTTTTCTCCTTCCCATACTTAAAAAAAATTATCTTTTCTGTCTAAGTTCATAGCCTAATCGATTTATATTCATTAATTCTTTTAGCAATAGTTTAATGTCACTCATTTTCCTCTGGGAATATTTGTCTTTGATTGTATCTAGTCTTCAGTACCAAACCTTTATGGCTATAATCAATTTATTTTTCTTCTTCTCCACCCCATCAGTGTTAGGACACCCAAGTCTGGAGAAAAATCTGAGTCACTCTATTTAAACAGGTTGCACTGGAACGTGCTATGCACTGGATTTGAATTTAATTAGTGGCGTGAGTCATTTCTCAAATGGGATAAGGCAAGGGAGACAGTGGGCTAAACATATAGAAATCACTATCTCCCGTGTTTAATAAGTTAAAAATTAAATGACTGAGAATAATTTTCCTTCCTCATATTTGATAAATTCAAAATGAGCAAGCTGAGAGAAGTTATGAAGTTATGTATGTTTTGATGGGCATTAAACTTTAGAGCTCAGCATCAGGCTTACCAATCATATTTTCTCCAATTGATGTCTTATTGCCCGTCGTGGCAACTTAGAACTCAGTGTTACTCCTTATAGTCTTAATTGAGGGATGCTCCAGGTATGACCCACCTGTTCTCCTGAACCATGACTAGTTAGCCTATTTTAACTTGAACAATGACGTGATAAAATTGTAACACATTGAAAGGTCGTGTAAAAATAATGACAAGATAATAATATCTACTTCAGAAAGAGAAAGAGAGGCTTGAGGTAAGGAAACAGAATGTGTAGAGGCCTCAAAGATAGGTGCTTGTGCAAGCAGTAAAAAAAGTCATAATGCACACACACACACACACACACACACACAGAAGATGCCATTGTTCATGTTAAGCAACAGTCAAAACATGAATTCTTGTCTACCAGCTTTTAAACTCTCTTAGAGATAATTAACAAATATAAGTCTCTCTCCAAAGCAACACTTTGTTTGGCCCCTGACCAACAGGTAACTCCATTCCCAAAGATACTGGTCTAATTCCCTCTCCCTGGTGAAAGAGCTCAGGGGAAGTACAGCTCTGTCTCTCTTTTTCAATTACATCTACCTACTCCCAACAGGCTTCACCCAAACAACAAGTCCAAGGATTCTAAACAAGATGTTTTTCTTTTGAACATGTCCAACTTGGCTCAGCCTCCCTGCAGTGCAGTTCCAATATGATTCAATATGATTCTGGAGTAAAATCAAATGATGTTTGTTTCCTTTTTTTCATCTACTGTAAGGAAGTTTCTAATCTCACAAGGCAAATTTCTGATTTCTCTGGGATTCACATTAAAAAATTATGTCTACCCTTAAAAAGTATAACAGATGAGAGTTTTGCACACTTAAATTCCTCTACTAAATTGAAGTAACAGAAAATTGAGATGTTTTATGATGGGACCATCTCTAATTTGTATATATTAGTGAAATAATATTATCCTTAGTTATTCCATGCTGAGTAGGCTAAATATTGATATTGATCATCAGTGTATGTACCCAGTTATTGAAGGATAATAGTAAAACCATGGCCCACTAATAACTATATTTTAAACAATTCATAACATTAAATTAAAATTCTCAGTCTCTTCATGTCTTTAGTAACTGAATGATTACTAAAAGATCACAGTTAAAAGAAGGCATAACTTAGGTTACATCACCTCACTATGTGATCCCAAGTCCCAAACTATGTCAGCCCATTGAGTCATTATATTACTCTAGCCAACAAGCCAATGGAATTATCTAGTTGGTTGTGTTACCACTAAAGTCAAATCGTTTGAGGCCAGAAAAGAAGAGTAATCTGGAATTCAGCAGAACACATCAGTATTTTCCATTTTCTTCTTGGCTAGAAAATTATAAAGATACATGCACCAAATATGACACAAATAGAATTTCTTATTGAACTGTTAGCAAGATACCAAAGATGTATTTTTCTTTTGCAATCATATGTTACTACTGTAATTAATACTATTTACATAGACAATAGTTGACTCTTGTGTGCACAAATGTCCTTTGTTCTCTTGTGTACTCATTAGCACTATAATAGGCAAGATATTGAAGTAAAATTATTGTGGATTAAGGAGTATATCATATAGTGTGCAATATACAGATACAGTTTAACTCACAATGGGTAAGCATGCTACCATTTATAAGTCATCTAAGAGCTTCCCCAAGAGACAGTAACTAATTTGCTATATTAAAACTTGGACTTTTAAAGTAAAGAATGTGCTATACAGATGGCTAAGTCCCACACAATGCTTCTTTTCCCCCTAGCTTTATTGACAGATAATTGACATATAAGACTGTATAAGTTAAAGGTGTCAAATGTGATGATTAGATACAAATATATTTTGTAAAATAATTACCACAACAAAGTTAATAGTATCTACATCGTCATACAGAATTACTTTTTTGTATGCGTGTGTGTGATAAGAACATTTAAGATTTACTCTCTTCGCAACTATCAAGTATATAATTCAGTATCATTAACTGTAGTCACCTTGTTATACATTACATACCTGGAATTTATTCATCTTATAACTAGAAATTTGTACCCTTTGATCAGCATTTCCTCACTTTCTAGCCCATGGTAACCACTTTTTCACTCTCTGTTTCTAGAAGTTCAGCATTTTAAGATTCTACATGTTAAGTAAGATCACACAATGCTTGTCTTTCTCTGCTTGACTTATGTTGCTTAACATAACGCCCTCAAGGTCCATCCTTGTCATGAATGGCAGCATTTCCTTCATTTTTATGGTTGAATAATATTTCCATTGTGAGCACACACACATACACACAACACACACACACACACACACACACACACACTCGCACCCCGTATTTTCTTTATCCATGCATTTCTCAATAGACATTAAGGTTGTTTCTATGTTTTGGCTATTGTAAATAATATTGCAATGAACATGGGGTATAGATATCTCAACGTAATGATTTTGTTTCCTCTGAATATACACCCAGAAGCAGGACTGCTGATTGATAATGGTAGTTCTACTTTTAATTTTTTGAGGTCCATAGTGGCTGCACTGATTTACATTCTCATTAGCAACAGTGTAGAAGAATTTGTTTTTCTTTGTCTTTCTGATAATAGACATTGTAACTTGTGCAGGGTGCTATCTCCTAGTTTTGATTCCCACTTCTCTGATATTAGTGACGTTAAGTGTCTTTTCATGTACTTGTTGGCCATGTGTGTGTTGAATTTGGTTTTGCTACTGTTTGGTTTAGAATTTTTGCATTTATATTCATCAGGAATATTGGCCTGTGGTGTTCTTTTCTTATAGCGTATTATTCTGGCTTTGGTATCACAATAATACTTCCCTTGTACAAGGGGTTTGGGAATATTCCCTCCTCTATCAACTTCTGGAAGAGTTTGAAAAGAATTGGAGTTAATTCTTTAAATATTTGGTTGAATTCACCAGTGAAACCATCTGGTCCTGGGCTTTTTTTTGTCAGGGGGTTTTTGATTGCTGACTTGGTCTCCTTACTCATTATTGGTCTGTTCAAATGTTCTCTGTTCGTGACTCAGCCTTGGTAAGTTCTGTATTTCTAAGAATCTATCCATTTTTTCTAGGTTATACAATTTGAGGGGGCACCTAGTTGTCTATAGTAGACTGTTATGATGCTTTCTATGGTATCAGTTGTGATATCTTCCTTTCTTGCTGATTTTATTTATTTAGTAATCTCTATTTCTTAGTATAGCTGCAGTTATGTCAGTTTATCTTTTTAGAAAGCCAGTTTAGTTTAATTTGATCTTTCTCTTTTCTGGTTTCTATTTCTGCCCTGATTTTTATTTCCTTCTTTATGCTTTTCCCCCCTTCACTTACAGATTAGTCGGTCCTTTTCTTTTCTTTTTTTTTCCTACTTCCTTGATGTGTAAAGTTAGGTTGGTTACTTGAAATCTTTCTATTCTCTTAAAGTAAGTATTTATTGCTATAATATTCACTTTAAAACTGCTTTTACTGCTTCCAATAAGTATTTGGTATGTTTTGTTTCCATTTTTGATAGTCTCAAGATGTTTTTTAAATTTTCCTTGTTTGGTTATTTCTTCTTTGACTCATTGGTTGTTTAGAAATCTGTTTATTTCCACATGTTTTTGCATTTTCCAGTTTTTCTCTGTTATTAATTTTTAGTAAGATCTTCATCCCTTTGATATATTCTGTTCTGAGCTCTGGCTTCTGTCACCTAGTCATGTAGTTCACAAATTAAATATTCTAAAGTAGACAGGAAAGGAGTAGTTCTCTTTGCCTGCACCCCCCACACAGCTGGGGAAGGTCACTTACACGCTCTTACTTTTCTCTGTAGGAGAAATTGCAGGCCAAGGAAATTTCTTTTGGCACTGAGCTGTGCCACCTTAGTTAGTGATGCTATGGGTACAATAAAACAATTATTCTTGCTGAAATCAATGCATCCAATCTGAAAAACTTTTCCTCCAATTCTGCTGTCACTTATTCGCTAGAATCCTGGAATTCTACAGGATACTTCTTGTCTGTGGGTCATTATCAAAATTGGTATCCTTTGGGAGCAAGGTGGTAGAAAGCTCTTAGTCTGACATAATAAGGATGTCATTCTCTCCCATACAGTGCTTCTTCATGGCAAAGCTGGATACAGCAGCAAGAGAATATATGACTTACCACTGTGGTAACTTAATGCTGGTAGCACAACAAGCAGTACTTTGCTTACAGCACATCCTCCCCCCTCCCCCAATTCCATCTTGCCACTTTTTCTCACCTAATTTTCAGCAGTGAGAAGACTATCTTATAACTTTCTGTTCAGGGATCTGAGATGAACTTTCTCTCAAAGCAAGAAATACATATGGTCTTCTTTAACTCATTCGACCTACAAAATGTTTATAGCTGATATAATGTAGGTTATATTCTTCTAGAAATGTGGAATCTAATAAGTCACAAATGATACCATAAATCAAAAACTCAAAAGGATTACTCTCTAAAGCCCGACTTTTAGTCACTGTGATGAGAAGACTATAGAAGATGTCTTTCCAACCTTCTTGGTATATCTGTGATTACATATTATTGGAGGTCTTTATTTTTGTAGATAATGTTGGACCTAACTTCAGTATTTACGAGGTGGTTGAGAAAAAAAAATTTTTTTTTTAAATTTGAAAGCTGAAAGGTATGTTAGAAGTTCATTTTGCTTTTTAATTTTCTTCCTATGGTCTTGATAAACCTAGAGATATGAGTAACCCCGGATTGCTTTAGAAACAATGTACAAATGATTTTATCTCATATATTAACAAAAATGCAGTATTTCCAGGACATCTGTTATCTTTTTTTAGTTGTGCCAGAATATATCGTTTTTTCAGCTGGTCCACATTACTATCTTAATCATACAAATCACTGTTGAGAAGTTTCTGGATCTTCTTGTCAATACACTAAAACTGTTTAGAATGGCTCATTAAATGACACAGTGGTTACTTTTAAGTTAGTCAACATATTTCCTTTACTAATCTTTACCTTCAACAGAATGATTCTAAGCCATCAGGTGTAATACTGTAGGAAAAAGGAAATTCAACAGCATATATTTTATTATTGCCATTTGTTATCCAGTTGTGCGACTGTATTTTAGAGACAAGTTAAATCAACTTCATATACTTGCATCAAGTACATGAAGTCATATGAAATACTCATTTTTACTAACTGGTGTGATTTTATATAGCGTGTTCTTTATAGTCAGCAACTGAACTGTGCCATTTATGGTTGGAGTTCTAAAATATACACATAGGTAGCCTACTGTTAATTTGAAGACAAATGTTTATTACCCAAACTATTCTATTAATAATTTTAATTATAAAGGGTGAAAAATGCATTGTTTAAAAAGATCTTATTAGATTATTTTGTATTAATATCCCAGATCTTCTGTTCTTATATTTAATAATGGAGAAAACTGAAATAAAGTGATGAATCAAAGATAAAAAAGTAGCTCATCTGTAACTATAACTCAGGTTTCATTTGTTCAATCCCTGTATCTTTTCCTGTCAATCATATTCAATTTAACATGACAATATATTTTCTTTCATTGTTCTCTACTTGCCATGATTGAATCATAAATAATAAATCCAGATTTATATTTCCAACTGTAAACTATCTTTGCATCCCTCATGGAGCCTAGTGTATAGCTCAATAAACCATACACTATTACATATTTGTTGCATGGAATTTTTCTTGAAAAACCTGATTAGTGATTGGAGAGCTAAGTGGGAATAAGAATAAGAATAAGAATAAGAATAAGAATTCATGCTTCATGGTCTTTCTACTTGCTTTCTAGACACCACGATTGAGATATGACTCACTGCTCACCTCTGAGGAGCCAGCCACTATCTCTTGACCATTTCTCTTCACCTTACCCATCTAATGATAATTTGTGGTTTTATGAATTCTATGCATTTGGCAGCCTATATGAGTATCCGAGAAACTTTAATACAGCAGTATTGTATTGTCCCACCAACTCTACCTTGACATTTTGATTTTTTTCCCCCTAGAACACCAGGTTTACTTTCATTACAAATCTTATGAGTTTTATATATTTCATTATAATGTGAATTCACAGAAATTTGAGGATTAGGAAATAAAATCATTAGTTATATCTTCACGGATGACTATGGTCACCTAAGAAAACCTTGTAAAGTTGTCATAAAATGATTCCTAAGACATTCTAAATGACTTATAAAAAGAAATGCTGCCAGGCAGCAATCCCTTTGGTAGCTAAGGATATAAAACACACTGTGTATAGGGAAGAAGTGCCTAAATGACCCCGCAACAGTGTAGTGCTCCCTGCTAAACTAGTGTAGCACCATTAAAAGTTGCAATAAAGAGGGCAGGTCATTGGCAGACCAAGGATGATGGCAGAGGGATTTAATCAGCCTTTTACAATGGGTTCATTTCCCTGCCTGTGCTTTTAATAAATAGTGTGATCTTAGAACAACAACAACAAAAAAATATCGATTATTTTTTTGAAGTTCCAACCACAAAACCTATAACTCAGGTCCTGATAATTCTTCTATGACATTAATTTAATAATCTTTCCAAGCCCTTGCTGTCCCCTTTCCAAAATTTTCCTTCTTCTAAATACCTACATATATGAAGCCATCTCACAATCAGGTGGACACAGCAGACTCATTGTTTTCAGAGCTCTGCTACTGTCCTCCAGGAAAACACACATCTTTAGCAGGGGCCCTTACTTTAGAGGCAACCTTAGCTTCCAGAGCTTTCATTTTGTAACCTACCAAGACTGAATAATTCCCTCCTCTCCTCTATTATCTTATCTACCTCCTTTTCCCTCTTACTTTGAAGACCCTTTTTTTTCACTTTTCTCTTCTGTACCTGCCATCCCTATCTTCATCTTCCCAGGATTATTTGGGTCACCTTTTTCCTGCTTGAAAAGCTACTGGAAATGGTGGATGGTATTGATTTGATCACCAAAATCCATATTCAGTGTAAACATTTGGGAGTTTCAGTGCAGTGCTAAAAACTTGATTTTGTCTGCTTTGAAGAAAGAAAATTCCAGAGAGCTAGTATTAACACCAGCGAAGACAATTAATGGATATGGATGGACTATGTATTAAGGAGCATGAAATACCCCAGGTTACAAGAGGTAGAGGGAGTATTGAGGGTAATATAAATAACATATGTTATAATCTAAAGACTTTTGTGTTACATGGAGGTGTCTTTTTCAAAGTAGACATTACTGTCTGCTTCCAAAAAGTAAGCTATTTTTACAATCTGTTCTAAAGTTAACAATGTTCTATAGAGCATAGGTGGGGAGAGATGGGAGGAGAAAGATATATAGAAACACAGAGAAGCAGTGTTAAAGCTCTATCTAACTATATATCTATCTACTTACCTATCAGATTGTTAGAGAGCATAGCATCCCAGAGAGGGAGAACAGAGAAAGGTGCAAAACTGCAGAGAAAGTTCCAGGAATGCTTGTCAGAGTATATGCAGAACAGGGACCTATTCTAAAGAAAAAACAAAGCAAGTAAATTGCTTTTTTTGGCAACTGAAACATTAATGAAGGGCCAACTCTAAACTACAGCATTTCATAGATGGGTATGGTTAGTAAAACTAGAGAAACAGAAGTTAGCAATGCACTAAGTAAAGAAGAAGCACCAAGAAGTGTAAACAGAATTGATTTACAATTCTCTATAATTGCTATACTAAGTACTTTCTTGAGCCCAAGATCAACATAGATATCTCAAAGAGCAACAACTCTTGGTACCCAACCAGGATAATAAAAGGAGAAAATCTATTGGACTAGTCTTCTAGGCTAAATATTTTCCTAATTTTTTGATGAGGAAGGACACATATTTATACTTAAATTTCCTGCGTCTGATATGGTTCATTATATTTTTACATAAGCTAACTGTATAGAAATTTGCATAGACGTTTCACTCTGTAGTCAAAAGAGAGCCAATGTTGTCATGGTAAAATACTGAAAGAAAGAATGCTCACAGATTTGGTTTCATAAAAATATATGAACTCAGTGTTTTTATTTGTCAACAGTAATGCAAACCTACTAAGGGTTGTCCAAATGAAGCTCTTCTAAGATGACGACTTTATGTGATTAAGTCTTTAGTATGCTGCACATTACCAAAATGTAATTTTGAAAATTGACACATTTATATTAAGCACTTTGGTTATACTTAAAATTTTAAGGTGTTTCTATAATGCCTAATTTATCCATTGCCTTTATAAACACCAAGGGAGATTAATAATAAGTAGAAATTTGATTATATCTCTCCAGGTGCCATAGACCAAAAAACTAATTAGAATTCACTTGAGCTTTGTGCAAGATCTAGAGCACCAAGATATAAACTGGGAAGACAGGCTGGCCTCAGAAGACAAAGCTAAGGGAGTGCTGGGGTCAATACTGATTAAAACCACTAATCTAGATGACCTGTAGAATTTTATAGGTCTAAATTTCTCCTCTACCATGTTCTTTTGGTTTTTCACAGTGACCAAACACTACTACCACCAAGAAGTTAGATGAAGATTATAAAATTTAGAGTGGGATGGGTTATAAATATCTAATTTAATAATTTACAACTTGTATTTCTCAGAGATTATCTTTCACACCAACCTGTTTCTGGAAAGTATCTTCCTCCACCCCCACCCAGAAACAGTTAAAAAAAAAGTGAAACTTTGTTTTTTAAAGTAAGTATGAGAAATTTTGCTTTTCTGTGTTTTATATGATAAATTACCAGATAAGATGTTGTAAAGAAAATTTTTCTGAAAATTCTTTGGAAAAACACTGATCTAGTGCAATATTTCAACTCATGTTGGAATGTTTTTTTGTGTAACTCTGGCTATTGGTTAGTGAGAGAGCAGAATAAAGTTTTAACTGGCACTGCAAAGGGGAATGATTATTTTAACTGGACATTATATTGACACTAGCTGAGAAAACAAACACAGCAAACGTTTGAGGAGGAAACATTATCCTATCTACTATGACCTTTCTTTTTCTCATGTAATCAAAATAATGGCTATGCAAACTTATGAATAAGAAATAAGCATGTGTAAAAATGTGTATCTAGTTTCAATGTATATTGTTTTAATTTTTGTTGTGCTTTTATATATTCCATATATTTAAGACTTTTACTGTGTAATCTCACAGCTAGGTAGACTTAAGTGACCCATCAAAGTTTTCCACTTAAATGAAGATATTTATTCAAAAGGTCAAGGAAATTCTGATAAATAAGATGAGACACAGGTTCTCCTTTTTGTTTTTGTTTTAAACCACTGGGTTTTGATATGTGAAGTTTACAACACCGTGGAGCTTGGATACTGAAGTACTAAGTATGCCTTATATTTTCCATATCCTGATGTTCTAACCTCTGGATTCTTACTGACTCTGAAGGAACTGTCCTTCCCACCATCCTAGATATTCCTTGAGATAGTAAACAACTCTTCTAGAAGCATGAAATTCAAATGCAAACCAACCAATTTAGAGCCTATATGCCACCACTTTCTCTATCAGACTGTCATATCTCAGGCCACTACCCACCTGCCCTAATCATTCAAAGAACTGGTATCAGAAAAACAGAAAAGCTCCTATGTGTAGGGAGTGATGAAATTATTCAATCCAGCTTGCCCTGCTTTGTCTATTCTTTCCCACAGAAACCACGATACAGGCTACTGCCCACATTTCCCCTTGCTTTTTCTGCATCCTGATTAACTGCTGCTTCTCCATGTGGCTCCCTGCATGGAGTTCCATGGCTTTTGTTTCTAGGGAACGGTAGGGAAACTTCTTCATTCATGGCAGTCATTTCTAAATTTGTGTGTCTTATCATATTTCATTAAAACAAATGCTGGGAATCCTTAAAACAGGGAGAAAAATTGAATTCTTTCAAATTTTATATCCTTAAATTCCTAAATGTGTGAGATTGAACAAATTACTAACTCTAGGAGCCTATGTTTCCTCAACCATATACAGTGAAAATAATAGTATTTAACCTAAAGGATTGGGAGTTAAATTTAAGTACCTGTCACAAATTAAATTTTCAGTATGCAGGAGCTGTTATTATGAAATACAACAAGCCTGGTATGTTAACTATGATGCATAGGTCTCCCAACTTCTAAAATCATTTAGTATACCATAACTTATACTTATGAACTATAACTTTAAACTGTCACTCTATATGTTTATCTTCTATTTAACTACTTAACTATTATTTCTCACCTAGTAAATATTTTCATTCATTTAAAAAAGATAACATATTACCCTATTATCAGTGATCTAAGCATTACTGCTTTCTGACTTGGTGAGTAACTAGAGAAGTAAATTTGGCCAAATCACTACACAGTGCTTTCCTTCTTCATTTCTTAGACACTGACATTCAGGGATAAAAACCTCCATTCTCCGATCATAGTCCAAGAATTCCTTAAACAAACCCAACCCAATGTTCACCCAAGAACTTACCAGATTTCATCCTCTTAACTACTTTACTGAAAATGAAGGTCTGAGCTAGTTTAAGCTCCTTCTCATAAGTATTCATTGCTGTTTCCATAGGTTGAAAGAAGGAAAAAAATATGGAAACATGAGAAGCAAAGAAGATCAAAGAAGAGCAGAAAGAGGCAGAGGGGAAAAAAAAGTTTTTTTATTTAAAGTACACTGTAGATTTTCTTCCATGAAAGGATTCTTGTCAGTGTTCTCAAATAAAGTAGCTGTAGGGCAATATGTGTGCCTTGTAGATGAATTTGCTCTGAGCCCTCCACCTGGCATGTTCTTGGAGGGACCATTTGCCGAAAGTTGCCAAGCTAAATAAATTATCAGCAACTTTAGACTGGAACAGGGCATGATCCATGGTGAACTGGATCAGGCAACAATCCAGTAATTGTGATTTGAGTGTTTCTGGAAGTCTCCAAAATTATCCTCAAGAGTCAGCCTTCATCAAATTAGTTTTGTGCAAATTCTTTCTGGGTTGTTTAGCTTCCAAAATAATAATAATTATTATTATAGCAAAAGTAATAATGATAGAACTGATAATAAATATTGAGGAAAAGATTAAAAATAATATGTAATAAAATTTGTGCATGGTATTATTTATTTAACACTGGAATGGGAAGGCACTACCTATAAAACTGGGAATCTAGATAAGGAGACAAAATGCTAAAGGAAAAAAAAGGTAACACAAAACCAAAACAAAGAAAAACTTTTCTTTTCTTTTTTTTTTTAATTGCACAAGATTGGTTTTCTCATTAATAAAATCTAAAGGACGTTCGCAAAGCTGAGATTTAAATAAATGAGAAAAATCTCATTCTTGTGACATCTCTTTAAGTCAGTGTGTAATTACTAATCAGCTACTATGTGTTCCAGTCCATACTGCAGTCAGCAGAAGATGCAAGTATAGCCAGAAGATTAAAACTAAATGGAAAATTAAACAAAGGCATTTGGCTATGAATATAATCTAAGGCAGTGGACATTAATAAGCATATACCTCAGTAATGAAAGCCTCTTATCCTTTCCAGTGGACCTAAAGATATGTACACCAAAAGAAGGGAAATAAAGTATTTGAACTAAATAGATTTTGCACAACTATAGGGCTCTGTGGAAAAGACTGCCAGATGATGACTCTGTTGGAAAAATACCTTTCCACCTCTTCAGAAGTTTTGATCTTGATGTTTCTGATGACTGATATTTGTTTTTGAGGCTAAATATAAAAAATTCAGACACAAAATATCTGAAAAAGTAAGCCAGCCATCCTGAACATTTTAGTCAATAGGGATCAGACTCAGAGAGATCATAACTGTCCCTGGCCAGTTTACAAGATTAAAGAATAATCCACCCTACCCAAACTCAAAATATTATGAAGAATATAGCTTGTCAAGACCTAGCTCGATTTATTCTTTTAAGACCTCCCTCAGAACCCAGAGAGTTTACTGTTGTATAGAGTGCAAGAATCATGGGTTGAGAATGTCACTGTATATAGATGATAGAATTTTCTGAATAGTTGGGAGGAGATTCATATGAAAAGGTTAAAAATAGGAGACCATTTTTAGAAGAGGTGCAAACCTGGGCAAGAAAGCCAAGTTGGAGACTAAGGTCAGGCAAACAAAGCAGGGGGTCCGTCTGTGAAGCTTTAACTTAATTAAGACTTGTCTATATAGCAATACATATTATATGTTTGTACATATATATAAAATATATGAAGCAATGAAAATATTTGGAAATTACATATTTGATGAGGACATGTAGGGAGCTTTTATAGTTCAATATTAAAAAGACAATCTAATTAAAACTCAAAGAAAATCAGCAAAGGACTTTAATGTATAGTTCTCCAAAGAAAATATATAAATGTCCAATAAACACAAGAAAATCGTCATTACAGAAATGCAAATTAAAGCTGAAATGAGATATTATTTCACATCATTGGGATTTCTACAATTTTAAAAAATGGACAAGCATTGGTGAGGATATGAAACTGGAACACTTAAACATTGCTGGTAGGAATGTAAAATAGTACACCCATTTAAAAAGTTTGGCAATTGTTCAAAATGGTTAGTGTACAGTTACCACATAACCCTGAAATTATACTCCTCAGTTTATACCCCAGAGAAAGGAAAATGTATGTCTACACATGAGATTATACACAAATGTTCATAGTAGCATTATCCGTAACAGCCAAAAAGTGGAGACAACACAAATGTAAAAAAAACTCATGAATGGATAAACAAAATATGGTATGTCATACAATGGAATGTTACTTAGCGATTTAAGGAATGGAATATTAACATAGACTACATCATGGATGAACCCTAAAAACACTGTACTAAGAAAAAGCAACTGGACATGAAAGGCCATATATTGCATGACTTCAGTTATACAAAAAGTTCAGGATAAGTAAATCCAAAAAGACATAAATAAGTAGTTTTTTAGGAGCTGGGGAGAGGGGAATGAAAAGTACCTGATAAAGTATACAGAGTTTATTTTAGGGATGTCAAAATTGTGCTAAAATTAGAAAACTAGATAATAACAGTTGTTGTAGAACTATATAGATATACTAAAAACCACTAAAACGTATGCTTTAAGTGAGTGAAGTATAATACATCAGTTATATCTTAATAAAACTATTACAAATAAACACACTTACAGCTTGCAAAGAGGGTAATATATCATTAGATACACACAAATAAAATTTTTGTTCAATCTGAATCTGATAAAAACTTTTAAAATGCTATCTAAGCCAGGCAATACCTGGCAATGAATGGGTAAAAGGATGAATTTGAAATTTCTGCCTTTTATGAGCCCACAATCAAGCAGAAGATAGAGACAAATACAGCTGCTATTATTAATTATTTTTATAGAATATATACTATGTTGGCATGTAGTTAGAAGTATTTGAAATGAGGGACAAATGAGTCAGGCACAGGGTAACAAGATGACCTTTCAACTTGACACTTGAGTTAGTTGGAGTTTTTTAGGATAACGAACATGAAAGTGACATGGAGGGAGCATTTCTATCGAATGGTATATAGAGTATGTAACAATCTAGGAATGGGCTATGGTTTAAACCTACATGCTAAGATGCTATTGACTCAAAGTGCTGTTAAGAGATCAGAGAAGGTGTTATCAGAAAGGCTGGAGTAGTGCCTTAGAGAAAACAACATTTATGGAAATTTAAAAATTGTATTATCTCATGCATGCTTTCTGTTTGCTCAAAATGAAAAAGTTTCTCTATTTTATCATGGATTCAGGGAATTATCTGACTCTAAAGAGGCATGAAAGTCATTCAGACAGACATGAAGACTTTTTTTCCAAATTGTTTTTCAAACATTATGTTGGATATTATTTGGACACTGATGTGGAAGTGCTATTTGCCTTAGGAACCAGCCCTCAATTCAGGGTGTTAAAACTGTTCAAGTATGCATCTTGATCTTATTCACTGTGCTCTCTCTGTATCTGACTTGTTCCTAAGCTGCACCTTATCAAAAATACAGACGTTAATAAGTGTCCAGGCAAAATTCATATTGAATAGAAGTTCTATCCCTGATACAGTCAGAAGAATTAGAAAACCATAAAAAGGCAGTCTAGTGAGAGGATGAATGAGTATGTGAAAGTAATAAGTACATACGGAAGAGAAACTTGACCCAGCCTAGAGAATTAGGGAAAGATCTCTGGTGAAAATAATGCTAGAGTTAGGAAAGAAAGGTTGGCCCTGGCATGAGTGAAAGAAGGTAAAGATCACCTTGTGAAAATCACACCCTAAGGGGAAGAGGGTGGGGCATATTATGTGGGTTTCCTGGGAGTGTTAGGTAAGTCTTCTATATCAATTATTAAATTTAATTCTGTACTCTAAGAAAAGGTACGGCAGGAGTTACTGTGGCAATTTCCTTTGAGAAATGTCATCCTGGTAATAGAGTGGAAAAGGGATCAGAAAGGTACAAAACTCAAAGCAGGGAGAGCAGTACTGAGGTTGTAAATTGACAGTTAGAACAGATATTAAGGGAAATGGAGAAGACATGGTGGTTGTTTGCAGATGGTGATAACAGAGGGGGAGTTACATGAAGTAGATGAAGTTTCAGGCTTAGGCAACTGGCAGAGTCACACCATTTCCTAACGTACAGAAGGCAGGAGGATACGCAGCCTATAAGACAAAATAAAAGACCAACATCCTTCAATTGTCCATTACCTGTCCAGAAGAAATAACCCAGTAGAAAGTCAAACATGTGGGTCTGAATCTGTGATCTAGAGAATCTAATGTGGAAATCAAAGTCATGGTAATGGATGAAAAAAACATTGACTTAAGAGGAGCTAGTCTTAGAAGACAGTGTTAGGAGAAAGTGAAAAGGAGGGTAACAGAAAGAAATACTTAAACTACTGTGTCGGAGACATTAATGAGGAGACCTGGGTGGATTATTCCATTAAGCATCCAACTCTTGATTTTTGGCTCAGGTCACGGTGTCAGGGTAGTGAGATCAAGCCCTGCTTTGGGCTCAGTGAAGAATCTACTTGGGATTCTCTCTCTCTCCCTCTTCTTCTTCCTCTGCCCCTCCCTGCCCCACTCCCATTCTCTAAATAAACAAACAAACAAACAAAATCTTTTTTTTTTTCTTTAATTGTAAGACAGAGAGGACAATACAGGATTTTTTTTTTAAAGATTTTATTTATTTATTTGACAGAGATCACAAGCAGGCAGAGAGGCAGACAGAGAGAGAGAAGGAAGCAGGCTCCCTGCTGAGCAGAGAGCCCGATGTGGGGCTCAATTCCAGGACCCTGGGATCATGACCTGAGCCAAAGGCAGAGACTTTAACCCACTGAGCCACCCAGGCGCCCCCAAACAAAATCTTTTAAAAATATATTAATTTAGGGCGCCTGGGTGGCTCAGTGGGTTAAGCCGCTGCTTTCGGCTCAGGTCGTGATCTCAGGGTCCTGGGATCGAGTCCCGCGTCGGGCTCTCCGCTCAGCAGGGAGTCTGCTTCTCCTCTCTCTCTCTCTCTGCCTGCCTCTCTGCCTGCTTGTGATCTCTGTCTGTCAAATAAATAAATAAAATCTTTAAAAAAAAAATATATATATATTAATTTAAAAAAAGAAGTTGAATATGGGGAGAAAAGAAAAAGTGTGTGTGTGTGTGTGTGTGTGTGTGTTTTAAGATTTTATTTGACAGAGAGATCACAAGTAGGCAGAGAGGCAGGCAGAGAGAGAGAGGGGAGGAAGCAGGGAGGAGCAGAGAGCCCCATGTAGGGCTCGATCCCAGGACCCTGGGATCATGACCTGAACTGAAGGCAGAGGTTTTAACCCACTGAGCCACCCAGGTGCCCCCCAAAAAAGGTATTATTAATGGCAATACATGCTATCAAGTTGTATACATAATGTTTCCTCAGAATTAGATTTTTTTTAAAGATTTTATTCATTTATTTGACAGAGAGAGATCACAAGTAGGCAGAGAGGCAAGGCAGACAGAGAGAGAGAGAAGCAGGCTCCCCGCTGAGCAGAGAGCCCGATGCAGGACTCGATCCCAGGACCCTGAGATCATGACCTGAGCCGAAGGCAGCAGCTTAACCCACTGAGCCACCCAGGTGCCCCCAGAATTAGATTTATACTAGGATTTTATTTCACATTAAATAGTACAGAAGTGATTCACCTGATCAGATTTTCACATTTCTTTGTCTGATTACTTACAAAATCAACTTTATTTTTGGGGTATATTTAACATTTAATATTATATTAGTTTCAGATGTACACCATAATTATTTTATATTTTTATATATTGCAAAATGATCACCACATTAAGTCCAGTTAACATCTGTCATCATAGACATTTACAGAATTCTTTTATTTCTGATGAGAATTTTTAAAATTTAGTTCCTTAGCAACCTTCAAATATGTAATACAGTGGGGCAGCTGGAGGTTTCTGGCTCAGATTATGACCTCATGGGTTCTGAGACTCTATCAGGCTCTATGCTGAGTGGGGAGTCTGCTTCAAGATTCTATCCCTCTGTCCCTCCCTGCCCCCTTCTCAAATAAATCTTTATAAAATTTGCCATACAGTACTAAATGTAGTGGCTATGCTGTTCATTATATACCCATGACTTATTTATTATATAAATGAAAGTTTGTTCCTTTTGACTTCCTTCAGGCATTTTGCCCCTGTGCCACTCCCCAACTCTGGCAACCATCAGTTGGAGTACTGTATCTATGAGTTTGGTTTGTGCTGTTATTGTTGTGGTGGTTGTTTTTAGACTCCACAAATAAGTAAGATCATATGGTATTTGTCTTTCTTTGACTTATTTCAATTGGCATAGTGTCCTCGAGTTTCATCCATTTGTAGCAAATGGCAAAATCATTCTTTCTTATGGATAATATTCCATCCCAATAAATGCTACATTTTCTTTATCCATTCATTCATCTGTCAATGGACACTCAAGTTCATAAATAATGCTATCATTTCAGATCAATATCATAAATCATAGCATACCAATATCATAAATATCATATCAATATAAATAATGCTACAGTGAACATGGGTTTTGTGGGTTTTTTTGGTGGGGCGAGAATAGAGGGGAGGGACATGGGGAGAGAGAGAATCTTAACAAGCTCCACACTGGGGGGGTGACACAGGGCTCGATTTCATAACCTTGATATCATGACCTGAGCCAAAATCAAGAGTTGGATGCTTAACTGACTCAGATACCCTGGTACCCTGCATATGCATTTTTTTTTAGTTAATATTTTCATTTTCTTTGGATAAATGCCCAGAAGTGGAATGGCTGGATCATATGTGGCTTTATTTTTAATTTTTAAAAGAACCTCCATATTGTTTTCCATAGTCGCTGCACCAGTTTACATTCCCACCAATACTACACAAAGTTTTCCTTTGTTCACATCCTCACCAAAAATTATTATTTCTTTTCTTTTTCACAATAGCCATTGTAACAGGTTTTTAGGTGACATTTTATTGTGGTGTTGATTTGCATTTCCCTGATGATTAGTGATGTTAAGCATCTTCCCATGTACCTGTTGGCAATCTGTACGTATTCTTTACAAAAATGTCTACTCAGATCCTGCTCTTTTTAAAATCAAATTGTTTATTTGGCTATTGAGTTGTATGAGTTCTTTGTATATTTTGGATATTAACCCCTTATCAGATATGTGATTTAAAAATATTTTTTCCTATTCAGTATATTGCTTTTAATTTTGTTGCTGGCTTCCCTTGCTACACAGAAGATTTTTGGTTTGATATCGTCCCATTTGCTTAATTTTTCTTTTGTTGCCTTTACTATTGGTGTCAAATCCAAAAAAATCACTGCCAAGACTGATGCCAAGAAGCTTACTGCCTGTGACTTATTCTCAGAGTTTCATGTTTTCAGGTCTTACATTCATGTCTTCAATCTATTTTGAATTAATTTTTATATATGGTATAAAATAGTGGTCCAGTTTTATTCTTATACATGTGGCTATTCAGTTTTTATAACACCACTTACTGGAGAGACTTTTCCTTTCCCATTACATACTCTTGACTCTATTGTCATAAATTAATTGACCATATATGTGTGGGTTTATTTCTGGGCCCACTATTCTATTCCATTGATCTATGTGTCTATTTTCATGTCAATACTATTTCATGTCATACTATTTTAATTACTATAGATTTGTGATATATTTTGAAGTCAAGGAGCATGATACCTTCTGCTTTGTTCTTCATTCTCAAGATTGATTTAGCTCTTTGAGGTCTTTTGTGGTTTTATACAAATTTAGGACTGTTTGTTCTATCTCTGAAAAATGACATTGCAATTTTGATAGAGACTGTAATGAATCTGTAGATCACCCTGGGTACGGAGGACATTTTAATAATATCAATTCTTACAATCCATGAGCACAAAATACCTTTCCGTTTATTTGTATCTTCTTCAATTTCATTCATCAGTGTTTTACAGTGTTCAGTGTAGAGCTCTTTCAGCACCTTAGATAAATTTATTCTTAGTACTTCATCCTTTCTAATGTAATTAGTGTTGTTTTCTTCATTTCCGTCTCTAATAGTTTTTTATTAGTGTGTAGAAACACAACAAATATCTGCATATTGATTTTGTATCCTCAAATGTCACTCAATTTATTAATTCTAAAATTACTTTTCATGAAGTGTTTATGATCATATCATTTGTATATACTGACAGTTTTACTTCTTCTTTTCCAATTTGGACATCTTGTATTTTTTCACTCACCTAGTTGCTGTGGCTGGGACTTTCAATACTATGTTGAATGAAAGTGGTTGCAGTAATATATTTGTCCTGTTTGTTGGGTATGATGTTATCTATTGGCATGTCATGTAAAGCCTTGATTATGCTGAGTTGCATTCCCACTAATACTCACTGTGTTGAGAGTTTCAATTATGAATGGATGTTGGATTTTGTCAAATGATCTTGCTGTATCTATTGAGATATATGATTTTTATTCTTCATTTTGTTAATGTGGTATAGCACACTGATGGGGCAAATGATTGGCGAGTGATTTGCAAATGTTGAACAATCCTTTTATCCTGGGAATATGTCCTGCTTGATCATGGTGTATGAATCTTTGAATTATTGTTGAATTTTTACTAATAGTTAATTGAGAATTTTTGCATCTATGTTCATCAGGAATATTGATCTGTAACCTTTTTCCTTGTGTCCTCGTCCAATTTTAGTATCAAGGTAATTCTAATCTTATAAAATAAATTTAGGAGTATTTCCTTCTCATATTTTTTGGAAGAATTTGAAAAGGGTTGGTATTAATTCTTCTTTGAATGTTTAATAGAATTTACCAGTGAAGCCACCTGGTCCTTGACTTTTGTTTGCTGCAAATTTTTTGCTTACTATTCAGTCTCCATACTAGTAATTGGTCTGTTCGGATTTTCTATTTCTTCATGATTAAGTCTTGGAAGGTTGTATGTTTCTAGGAATTTATCCTTTTCTAGGGTATACAATTGTTAGTGTATAATTATTCATAGTAGTCTGTTATGATCTTTTGTGTTTCTCTGGTATTAGTTGTAAGGTCTCCTTTTTCATTTCTGATTTAATCGAGTGTGCTCTCTTTTTCTTGGCGTGTCAGGCTAAATGTTGTCAATTTTGTTTTTCTTTTCAAAGAACCAACTCTTAGTTTTATTGATTTCTTTTATGTCTTTTTAGTCTCTATTTCACTTATTTCCACTCTGATTTCATTATTTCCTTACTTTCCTAAGCTTGAGCTTAGTTAGCTCTTCTTTGTCCAGTTCCTTGTCATGTAATTTAGGTTATATGAGGTTTTTCTTATGTCTTGAGGTAGGCAATTATTCCTATGAACTTCCCTCTTAGAACTGCTTTTGCTGCATCCTGTAAATTTTTGCATGTTGTATTTTTATTTTCATTTGCCAAGATTTTTTTTATTTCTTTTTTGATTTATTCATTGGCCCATTATTTGTTCCATGGCATATTGTTTAAGTCCCCGTAATTGTGAATTTTTCAGTTTTCTTCTTGTAATTGGTTTCTAGTTTCATACCATTGTGGTTGGAAAAAATTCTTGATACGATGTCAATATTCTTAAATTTGTTAAGATTTGTTTTGTGGTCTAACATGCATTTTATCCTGGAGAACGTTCCATGTGCACTTGAGAAGACTGGATATTCTGTTGCTTTTGGATAGATGGTTCTGTGTGTGTATATACATATATATGTATATACACATATGTGTGTGTGTGTGTGTGTATATATATATATATATATATATATATATATATATATATATCTTAGGTCCACTGTGTCTAACGTGTTGTTTAAAGTCAATATTTCCTCATTGATTTCTGTCTGCATGAGCTATCCATTGGTGCATGTAAGTGGGGCATTAAAATCCCCTACTATTAATATATTGCTGTCTACTTCTCCCTTAGGTGTGTTAATATTTGTTTATATATTTAGATGCTTCTATGTTGGCTGCATAAATATTTATAAATGTTATATCCCTTTTCTTATTTACCATTATATAATGCCCTTCTTTTTCTCATATTATAGTCTTTGATTTAGAGTTATTTTGTGTGATGTAAATATAGCTACCCCAGCTTTCTTTTGGTTTCCATTTGCATGGATTATCTTTTTCCATCTTTCACTTTCCAACTGTTGATTGTTCTTACGTCTGAAATGAGTTTGTTGTAGGAATCATATAGATGGGCCTTGATTATTTTCCATTCAGCCACTCTATGTACTTTGGAGAATTTACTTTATTTACACTTGATATCTCTTTTCTTTTCTTTTTGGACTAAAGTCTTTATTGATAGGTATGCACTTACTGTCATTTTGTTGTTTTCTGGCTGTTTTGTAGTTCTTCTGTTCCTTTCTTCTACTGCTCTCTGACCCTTTTGTGGCATGTTTTGATTCCTTTCTCATTATCTTTTGTGTATCTACTATGGGTTTTTGCCTGGTTGTTACAATGAGGCTGATATAAAATAACTTATGTTTATAATAGTCTATTTTAAGTTAGCAGCAACTTGAATTTGAATGCATTTAAAGAGTCTTCATTTTTATTCTCCTCCCATATTTCATGTTTTTGATAACACATCTTATATCTTTTTGTCCTGTGAATCCTTGATTAATTAGTATAATTAGTTATTTTTGCTACTTTTATGGTTTAACTTTCATAATAGTTTATAAGTGGTGAATTCATTACCTTTATTATACTTACCTCTACTAGTCGGATTAATAATTTCATATGTTTTCCTGTTATAATTTGCACCTTTTGTGTTCTTCTTAAAGAAGTCCCTTTAATGTTTCTTGCAAGACTGGTTTAATGGTAATGAATTATTTCATCTTTTGTTTGTCTGGAAAACTCCATATCTTTTCTTCAGTTCTGAATGATAACTTTACCAGTTAAGGTATATTTGTTCGGAAGTTATTCTTTTTTTGTTTGTTTGTTTTGTTTGTTTGTTTGTATTTTCTGTTCCCTTCTTTCAGCACTTTGAATGTATCATGACATTCTCTTCTGACCTGCAAAGATTCTGCTAAAAAATCTACTGATAGTCTTATGGGAGTTCTCTTGTATGTAACAAGTTGTTTTTCTCTTATCTCTCTCCTTGTCTTTAATATTTGACGTTTTAAATATACTTTGTTTTGGCATGGGTCTTCTTACATTCCTCTTATTTGGAACTCTCTGGGCTTCCTGGATTTGGATATCTATTTCTTTCCCCAGGTTAGAAACATTTTTAGCAAATATTTTTTCAAGTAAGTACTCTGCTCATTTCCCCCTCTCTCTTCTCTTTCTGGGACTCCCAAAATGCAAATGTTAGTCTGTTAATCTTTATGTTGTCCCATAAGTCCCTTAAGCTATCTTAATTTTTTTCATTCTTTTTTCTCTCTACCGCTGTTTGGCTGAGTTCTTCTGCTCTTTATTCAAATAAATTATCATTTATTCTACTTTGCCTCATCTGTTGTTGGATCCCTCTACAATTTGTATCAGTCCATTTATTGTATTCTTCAGCTATATTACTTCTTTTTGGAACTTCCTTATATTTTCTATATCTTTGTTGAAGTTTTCACTTCATCATCTTCTCTCAAGTTAGGTCAGTATCTTTATGACCATTATTTTGTATTTTTTATTAGGCAAATTACTTATCTCTATTTCATTAATTCCTCCCATCACCACCCCATGCCAAGGTTTGATCTTTTTCTTTCATTTGGAATGCATTCCTTGGTTTCTTCATTTTGCTTTTCTGTGTTGGTGTCTACACATTAGATGTAGTAACAGTAACCTCTTTTTATCTTGAAGGGTTGAACTTTGCAGGAGATAAACTTTATTCATCAAACTTTCCCTAGCACTTGTTTCTTTAAAACCTTTGTGATTGTCCAAGCATCCTACTTTATTTTTTAATAGTTTCCAGTACTTGAGGGTGTGTCAAGTCCAGTCAGTGTCCCAAAGGGGACAATCTCTATCAACACCTATATACAAGCTGTATGTTGAAGGCCAGTTTTTAACAAATGCAACAGTTTTTAAAGAATGCAAATATATAACAGCCCATGAAACCACAAGTGTAAGCTCCACTGGCTACCAAAGCCAGGCAATCTGGAGATGTTTTCTGGGCATAAGTCACAATAATTGTGACTCCAGATGAGTGTAGAATCTCCTTTGAGGGAGATAACCAACTTCTACTACATGACTAAGGTGGTACCTGAAAGACTTTTCCTATTTATAAAGTTACTCTAGACAATAAATGTGTTGGTGAGATATCTTGAGACTGTAAATATATCTCTTCACATACTTTTACTTAATATCTACTGATGTCTCTTTCATGAATTAATATTTTAATTGCTACAAAATATTTTTAGTGCCTTTAGTTCTTCTACATTTATTAGTTGTCAGTCTGTTGAAAGGAAGTGTATATGCTATTTTTCTTTTTCTTAAGTGTGGTTTTGTGGATTTCCTCTATATTGCATTATTCAGAATAAAAATTAAAAAGATTCTCAAAATTGCTTTAATTGGTAAGAGCCTCTTTAGCTAGCTTTTTCTCCCTTTTAACTTGCCTCATTTATTTTTTGAACATTTTTCTTTTCTGACTCTGTGAAATGTTCCAGGCTTATTTTATAGTTTCACTCTCCTCCCTTAGGTTTCTTTCACTGGGAATGGCTTGTGGAAACCAAGATCTGGATATTCAGTGTTCTCACTGCTGATGAAGTGTCATTGCTCCCACTCATTTCAGTTAGGAAATAAGTGTAAACACACACACACACATACATACAACACACACATACACACATACACCTATTCTTATTTCTGTACTCATCCTCATGTATCCGTATTTAAATAGAAGAACATATAATATTTTTAAAAGCATGACATTATACCAATATCTTTAATTTTAACCCAGTATCCTGGATTCATTCTAATTGTCTCCCTTCCCATTTTTATAATTTTATAACTCTCAAATTCAACAATGAGGAACTTGATTCCCATTGTCCACAATCTACCAGGTTTTACTGACATAGGCTCAACCGCATCAAGGCCCTATTTTCCTGTGGGTCCTACTGCTGCCAATTTGGCAAGAAAGGAGAAAAGAAAGAAAGAAGGAGGTAAGGCAGCCGTATATTTTTTATGGCATCTTTCTGTGTATGACCCTCTTATCTCTACTGAGAGCTTTTTATTAGCAGAAATTAAATCTTACACTTCATTGCGTCTCTCCAAAATATTGAGCATTGTGCCTTACCCAAAATTTGAAAGCGGAAAACTATGGGCTGAGTTCTACCAATACACGTTGTTTATTTAGTTTGGTATGTATTTAAAACAAAAATAATGAGTTTATTTCCTAATTTTATTTTAATGGATATTTGACACATGGTTTTTATTTCTTACTTCTTTCAAAAATCAGAAGTTATGACATTAATGGACATGTACTCCTACATAATGAGGGGGGAACAGTTGAGTGACTGCTGCTATCTATAAAAGGACATTTACTAAGAGTTCAGTACAAATCTCTGCCATACTTTATCTCATTGACCACCTGGCACAGGTAGTTTGAGTGTATACCCTCAAAGAAGTTTGAGTTTATACCCTGACACATAAGAGGTAACGGTTGAAAATTTGAATATTTGCTAGTTGATTGATTACTCAAGGTCAAGTTTAGAGTCTCAAGTCAACTGAATCAACCTTTTCTAATAAAGCTCTGACAGTTTTTCCTTGCTATTTACTCCTCAACATCTCTCAGCTTAGCCTAAATTCAGAAACCTGGTCACTGCCATCTATGAATTATAGTAATCTGACCAGAGAATATTACTTGCAATCCTTGAGAAGAGGAGGAGAGGGTGCCAGAACCATTAGTTTCAGGGGAATAAAAATTGCTCATTCATAATTTTGTGTGTGTGGTCTATGAGCTGTAAAGACCACTTAAGGTCACTGCTTCATACAGTATTAGGTAAACATTTAAGAGGTAAATACTTTTATCCATCTTTGCTTCCAGCAAAGAAATAGACCATGAAAACTCCAGAGGCCTGGGTTGATATATGTTTTCACTCTATTATTTTTTCCTGAGCTGAGTTCTCAGTAGTGCTCTGTGTAGATGCAGGTAACTGGACCATGTTCAGTGTGAGGAAAAAGAGGCAGATACATCTGTGAAGCTATTTTATATATATTTTATACTTATATATGTTTTATATTTATAAACTATAATATATAAAATAACATCTATAATTCTATACATATAGAGAGAAAGACAGAGACTGACAGAGAGAGGAGAAACCTCTGTCCATGCAATGACTTTTATCCCTTGGAAAATAAATATGTCTATTAATTTGTAAATTTACAGGCCAGTTGGAAAGAAATGAGAACAAAGAATTATTAAAATAGTTATTATAATTTATTATATTAATATATGATAGTTGACATTGTTTAGTGGCTATAAACCATATCTAATAACTATAGTTATTTCTCTGCTAATTGTAGATAACTGTCACATTTTTTACTTATATTTGCCAGTATGTTGGTTAGTGGCATGTCAGTTGATGGTATGTTAACTTGATATATCTCAATTGATGGTAACTCTACCTTGAAAAATGAAAATGACACTCTATTGATAGTGCGGCTGAACATTTTTTATGTTTATTTTTATCTTCCCTGTGAGTTATTCATTCATATCATTGAGATGTTAATGAGTTCTATGTATCCATTATATTTTAAGATGATAAAATTTTTGTCTTATGGATGTAATTATTTCTCCTAGATTACTATTCTTTTAATTTTATTTGCAGTTTTCATATACAAAATTTAAAAATTTTAGTAGTCAAATTGTTAATCTGGAATAAATAAGTAAACAAAATAAACAAGTAAATAATAAAATTTTAAGTAGTCAAATTATTAATTTGGAATAAATAAATAAGTCCTTTTGATTTATTCCTTCACTTTTATGACTTGAGTACTTGTCTTCTTCCTAAATTCAGAGCAGTAAAAATACATTTCTATTAAGTGTGTAGTAGACAGTGGGAATTATAATAGTTTTTGGTCATTCATGGTCAGCCAAGGCAAGGACCTTCTATCAAGGGGCTCCCAGTTAGTATAACAGTGATAAATATGTCAACAATTAATTTCATTTTCCTCAATAGTTTCCTTTATTTTTCTGCCATCTAGGCCACAGAGAACCTAAATATAAGCAGGGTTTGAGAGTTTAGTTATGGATAACAATAAAAAAATATACCGTTCCCCCCCTTCAATCACTCAAATACTGATTCCAAATTGACATTAATGATGAACCTTTTCTTACTATTAATAAAGTGTCTTAGTCTAGATCTCAGAGGAGCAAACTCTTCAACTTGCTTCTTACACAGATGGACACACAGACCCAAAAACACACATCCTCACATTGTGTCTTACAACTGCCAGGAAAGTGTTGAAGGTGAAAAAGAGGAAACCAGGGACATGTCTCTGCCCATTAATGAAATTAAAGGCTTTACTTTTCCTGGGAGAGTGTGATTTAAGGGCTAATCAGCACCATGGTCCTTGCACATTATCTAAGAAAGTAGAAATTACTGGCTACTGAATCTGTGCTTGGAAGCTCCAGGGGGAATCTCTGCAGGCCCTCTGATAACTTTTTATACTGCGCTTGAATATTCCTCCCCATGTAATTGGGTTTGTTTGCTATATATATAAAAAGCAGCCGCTGGCTAATCGTCTGATTCTTTCTGTACGTGTTTGAGTAGGACAGTTTACTTGTGCAGATTAAGCTTCTTATGTTCAGTTTTTCTCTACTCCACTGGCAAGGACTCTAACTGCTCTATTTACTTTGCACAGTCCCATTAAATTATTCAATGGTGCTCACATTCGTATGTCTTTAGAACATTGGCTCCAAATGAGTCATATTCAAAAGAAAGGCTTTATTTTTAGGCCATTGAAATCAGAAACAGTATCAGAGGGAAAATGATTCTAAAAGTAGATTTTAGTTCATTCATGTAGGGCACAACAAACTCTTCTCCAAGTTCTGTAAGTTGATTGCTCTTCAATATCAAGGCAAACTTTTCTGTGGAATAAAAAAGCCATTTCTCACTTTCATTGAGGCCAAAGATGAGGGCAAGAAAAAGAACATGAAGGGTGATGATATCTGAATGCCCTCAATGTTTCTTTCCTTTGGGAATATCTACATGAAATTGCCAATGTAACCTCTGTCCCTCTTGAGAGAGGCACAAGAGCTCTGAATGAGAATCATATAAATATCCCATTTGTTCATATATATTATACTGGGGAATATCCATCACATTAATTCATGTGGGGAAGGAAAGTATTACATAAGTCTTATAGACACCAAAGAAATGAATTAGACAATATAGTGAAATATGTGCATACATGCATGCATACACACAACCACCATGAATACAATGCCTGTTACAGAAATCTGGCAAATATTTTTTGATGCTTGCTGTTGTGCCATGGTACATATTCTTGGTTTTATATGTGTTGCCCCCTGGTGTGAAAGGAATGAGCATGTACAAAGTTCTTCCATTTAGGTTCTCCCAATAGGTGGTCATCTTTACCAGCCAAAAGTAATTTGGTTATGCCTATGGAAATCCTTGGTCCATACGGTCAAATAAGTTTTCCCAGCCACATACATTCTTTGTTCTCAAAATAAAACAAAGTAAAAATAACAACAACAAAACATCAGTGACAACATGCAGAGCCTTTCCCAATTTTAGCAAGGTAAGAGGGAAATCTTATAGTTTTTGTTTACCGTCATAATGCTTTCCTTTCTTTCCGACAGGTATTTCTTTTTTCCCAAGCAATTTACTTCAGGTCCCATTTACCAGCAATTGCCTTTCTCTTTTCCAGTTAGTTTTCCGATTCATATTTCTATTTTACAATCATTATGCTCAATATCAAAGAATGGTGTGTAAGAGTATCCCTGCTATCCTAGACTCAGTGACAGGAAATCAATTATTTTTGTTCTTTGATGTCTTGAAATCATCTTCACCCACCGCCATAAGTATATTAGCAGTATACACAGTAAGGATCTGGTTGTAGGAAAGCTATAATACAATGAAAAATAACCAAGGGTTTGGATTGAGAAATACTAAATTTTTAGTTCCAAACTCAGTCCTGTATTTACGTTATATTTTTGTGGCTAAGCATTTAATTTACCTGAATCCTAATGTTCATTTTCATAAAATACGCTAGTAGTATTTGAGGATGAATAAAATAATACTCATGTAGGAAACAAAGGCAGAAGGAAACATAGATAAAACTAAATGTCCTTCCAACCTAGAGCCCACTGACAAATACTTGAAGGAGGCAGAGTATAACCCCAGGAAGATCCAGACTGTCTTTTTTTGTTTGTTTGTTTAAGATTTTATCTATTTGAGAGAGAGAACATGAGCAGCAGGAGGGGCAGAGGATGAGGGACAAGCAGACACCCAATGTACTGTAGGAGCCCAAACATGGGGCTAGATTCCTGGGGATCGTGACCTGAGCTGAGGGCAGATGCTTAACTAACTGAGCCACCCAGGCACCCAGCTCCCAACTCTCTTAATGTTAATTCCTTGCTAGACAAAAGCCAGACCTCAGGTATCCTGTGAGTCTTCTTTAGCCTATGAAAATTCTTTTGGAACTTCCTTTTGTCTTTACTTCCTCCAACCCCAAAGTATATAACCAGTTGTTTCTCCCAGTCCTGTGACAGCAGCTCTTCCTGCCACAGGTCCTGTCCCCGTGCTTCAATAACCACCTTTTTGCCCCCAAGACCTCTCAAGAGTTCTTTCTTGGCCGTTGGCTCAGGACCCCAAAAACACTACTCTAAAATTACATCAGCATAAATAAAACCACCTTTTAAATTGAAGAAGTTTTGTTTCAGATTTGAAGACTGAATTTTTACGTGCACATGGCTATTGCTAAATGGTGAGAAATGGAGTAGAGGGCAATCTGTATGGAGGGACCATAAAGTGACCGAAATGGGAAGAATTTTAGTCTAGGAGAGACTGAACAAACAGCACAAGGAAAGTTAAGACTCATAGATTGAAAAAGCTTTGTTGAAATGTATAGAACATTAAACACTGACTGGACTTATTAAATAGATTACATATTATATAGCTTAAGCAATTCACTGTACATCCAAAGGGCAGTTTTCTATGAGAACAGGAGAGAAAAAGAGGGGTGAGAAGGAGAAGGAAGGGACAGAGAATGCACTGTCTATTACTCTTTCATTCTAATGCTAAAGCCATTAAAGTAGGGAAACAATATGTTAACTCCCTGACACTCTCAGTTTATTTGCAAAATGGCTTTCCTAGGAGACCTTATTGAGAGAATATATTTATTATATTGTTGGGGCAAAAATTATTCAGCAGAAAATGTGGGTAGTGTGGTCAATGATCAAACTACAGGGTGCATTCTTTTTATCCTTTATTTTTCTTTTCTGTGGTTATCACTTTTCTCTCTTATTACCACCACCGATATCAAAGTATTTGAAAGAGTATTAAAACTCTGCTAACATTTGAAGCTAAAATGCTTTTGGAAATAGTTTTAAAGCTGGTGAGTGATGAGGATTGTAATTTCTAATATCAATTGACACTTTCTCCTCCACCTTTCATGCATTCAAAGAGCTCTGGGCTCTAATCTGCTCTTAGCTATTGTTGAAGGTTGTCATTAAAAATAGTAGCTGAGACTCATATAGCCTTCAGCAGGGTTTGGCCTTCACTGGGTAACAAGTGGAAACAGACCTATAGGCCCTAAGCAAGAAGCAGCACAGTTTAGGTTTTAGAAAACCATTTGAAAGTGACTCAGGTTAGTTAAAGAGGATTCATCCTCTAAAAAAAGAACTGCTCATTGAACACATGGTAATTCAAAATCTGGTATAGTTAGGACACTGTTCTGAGTCCTGTGAAATTGTGTTTTAAAAAGGGGACATGGATCCTTCATTCATAGGGAGAATAAAAAGATCAAATGTATTAAGAAATTAATCCCAATGATTTATTTCCCACTGTGGTGGTATTTTCTACAGAGAAGCATAGAATGTTAAGCCCTGACCTCATTGAGAATGATGGCAAATATCAGAGTGATCTTCCCTTGGGAAGTGAAGTGGACATCACATGAAAGAAAACGAACAGCGATAGTTCAGAAAAATACCTGTTAGGGGTAAAATGTGTTTCCGAAAGGTAGGTTGAAATTTTAACTTTTGGTGCCTGAGAATATGACTTTATTTGGAAATAAAGTTGTTGATGTAATTAGTTAAGATGAAGTAATCCTGGTGGACTGACCCCTAATGCAATATCACTGGTGTCTTTATGAGAAGAGGGAAATATGGACACAGATATGCACAAAAGCAAAGCAATGTGAAGACACCTAGGGAGAAGATGACCATGTGAAGATGAAGGCAAAGACTAATTAGCTGCCATAAGCTATGAACACATGATGTTACTAGAAGCCAGAATATGCAAGGAAGGATCCTCTGTTGGAGGTTTCAAAAGGAGCGTGGCCCTAGCAACATCTTGATTTCAGAATTCTAGGTTCCAAAACTATAAATATATAAATATTTATATATGTATCTATATAGATATATATATCTATCACATTTTAAGCTACACAGTTTGTGGCACATTATGGTGGTCTTAGGAAACCAAGGACACTTTATAGTAGTATGATTTCTATAGCTCTGTGATATTCAAGCTTTGTGATATTCAAGCTCCTGTGCTGGGTCCTGAGAATACTTAACTGATAAAAGCAAAACAAAATTCCCAAGTTCATATAAAACAAACATCCTATTGCCAGAAATATATATTTTATATAAACATTTTCCCAAAGCATTGTTTGTGGTAAGTGATGAGGGAAGAGAAGGCAAGCTGAGGACAAAGCAGAAGCTGATACCCCACAACCCCCTCCCGCCAACCATGGGATATATGTGACATTCCTCCAGCACTCCTGGTTGCCCTAAAGCTAGGGAAAGGAAAAACAAATAGTTCAACTTATAGAGATCACAATCCTGAAATACTGGAGTCTCCCTCAATTTAAAAAACCCTTAGCAATTTAAAGAACAAAGCATTTCTATTAATGGTCTAGCTTCCAGAAGGGAATGTAAATACAATTAAATGTCCTTATAACCTGCAGCCCATCCACAGATAACTTGAAGTGGGCTGTGTGCAATGTTCCTCCAGGAAGCCCCTAACTGTCTTCATGTTAATGCCTTGCTAGAGGGAAAAACAACCTTAACTTCACAATGGCAAGGCCTCCTTATCCTGAGAGTCTTCTTTAACGTATGAAAATCCTTTTCAAAACCTTCCTTTCCTTACCTCCCCCAACCCCAAAGCATATAATCCCTACCCCACACAACCCCAGGGCAGCTGCTCTTTCTGCTCATGGATCCTGTCTCTGTGCTTTAATAAACTTTCATTGTGCACCAAAGATGACTCAAGAATTCTTTTCTTGGTCATCGACTCTAGACCTCACACCACCGAACCTCACTTACATTCTAAAACCCCTTCAGTAAGTGCTAATATAGACTATTATTGAACCCCGCACCCCAAGGTCATATACTTGGAGACATAACCTAGTCCAAAAGAAATGGATGATTATACCTGAAGAAATGACTCTTTTTTTTTAAAAAGTTATTTTTAAGTAAGCTTTTTAGTTATTTTTAAGTAAACTGATACAGAACTTGAACTTACAACGCTGAGATCTAGAGTCAGATATTCCACCTAATGAGCCACCCAGGCACCCTGTGAAGAGGCAACTTAAATTCACACCCTAAGAGCCTCACTACAGGCCTCATTCTTTTCATTATTGAGCCTTGTCAGAGTTGAATTACAAGAAAAGAAGTGAAATCCTGATATCTACATTTTCTCAATAAGTATTTGTGGAGAAAATTAGAAGGGAAGAAGGAAAGAAAGAAGCAAGAAGAAGAGAGAGGTGAACTACTAAGGCAATAAATGTGTGTGCCAAATTAAAAGGAAAAAGAAAGATATTTTTTTGTTGGCCCAGGAAAGATGTTGAATTTTCTTTTACATTTATATATATACAAATGCATATTTTTATATCATAGATAGAAGTTAAACACTTCCATTCCAACAAATGCTGACGATATAATAATTTCCAAATTTAGGGAGTTCTTTCACTGTAGCTTTCAAAGCACGTATATATTGTACTGGCTTTGTGGGATGAGCTACTTATCCATCAGAAAGAGATTTTGTTTTTCAGTGAATGGTGTCAGAAATGTTCTGTTCATCAATGACCCAACTGTGTTTTGATACATTCTTTAAATTAGGCTGTTAGTCTTAATAGTCTAATAGTCCAGGGTGAGCTCCCAAGAACAAACTAATTAAACTGAGTTTTTGAAACTTACACAACAAAGAGAATTAGAACCTGTTGGCCAGTTTATTCCATTTGTATCTATTCAGTAATTCAGTAAACATTCTGAAGTGACTTTGATGAGGGAGCACGGGGCTGGCTGAAGACAAAACAAAAGCTGGCGCCTTGCACCCCCCTCTCCACCGCTCCCCCTTTGTCATATGTGTAGCATCCCTCAGGCAGCCCTAACCGCCATGAACAATAAGCAAATAGTTAACTTGCAGAGCTCACAATCCTGCTAGACACGAGTCTCCCTTGGCTTACAAATGTCCTAAATCTCACTAACAAAGGCGATTGATAGCAGGATTGTGACATCCCGCCAAAAAGTCTCCCAGCTATCTTAATGTTAATAGCTGGTCTAAAGACAACATTGATCAAGCCTCAAGGGCAAGGGCAAGGCCTCCAGTCTGCCTCTGACATCCTGGCACCTTGTAGGCCCTCTTTAGCATATGAAAACTCCGTTGAAACCTCCCTTCTCCTCACCTTCCCCCAACTGCAGGGTACATAACCTGCCATCCCTCACAACCGGGGGCAGCCGCATCTCTGCCTGCCCACGGGTCCTGTCCCCGTGCTCTAATAAACCACCTTTTTGCACCAGAGACGTCTTAAGAATTCTTTAGCCATCGGCTCCGAACCTCACCCCACCGAACCCGACCTAGGTTCTGGGACTTCATCAACTTCTTTGTATTAGTTTATTTTGTTAGGCATATTTCAAGGTATTAAAGATATAAAAATGGTAGCAGAGAGTAAAGATTTAAAAACACGCACACAACACGGCTAATGATATAAAGATATAGGAAGTACTGGGGGATCTTGGCGGAGACAGGCTGACTACCTGGGAATCTCAGGAAAAACATATCAGGGTGGCATTTAAACTGGTCTGAAGAGTGAGTAGTTGTTGAAGAAGTAAATAAATAAATAAATGGGTAAACTCATTGCAGTGAGAGGAAAAACCTTTCTAGGTTTGGGGCATATTTCCAGATCACTAATAAAATAGATTGTAATTCATTGATAGAGATAATAATTCCACTGTAATGAATTTTACAGTGCATGAAAATTTTTCTATTTTGATACAATGGTTCTTAAACTGAATATGTATGGAGCAGTTATTTTCTACTCCAGGAAAGGAAGGTTTCATGTCCCTTCCACAACCCTTCAAAAGTAGATATCAAGTGCTCTCTTCGGCAGCACATATACTAAAAAAAAAAAAAAAAAAAAGTAGATATCAAGTACCAACTATGTTTTCAGTTCTGGGCCTGCTACTGTGAATGATTTCAGAATATAAGTGACAGCCTTTCAGGAACTTTTCTTTTTTAGAATATAATATTCTGAATGAAGCCATACGTATAACAGCAGATACAGACAATGTTATTTTATACATTAAGCCATTTAGCAGTATGCATATGGTGACATTTTCTGTATCTCAGAGTAAAATACTGGCTGCTTATTAGAAGATGACTAACTAAAAAAAAGGTCAGATTATTAAGTAAAAATTAGGGAGTCAAAAAGGCTGACGAGGGCGCCTGGGTGGCTCAGTGGGTTAAGCCGCTGCCTTCGGCTCAGGTCATGATCTCAGGGTCCTGGGATCGAGTCCCGCATCGGGCTCTCTGCTCAGCAGGAAGCCTGCTTCCCTCTCTCTCTCTCTGCCTGCCTCTCCATCTACTTGTGATTTCTCTCTGTCAAATAAATAAATAAAATCTTAAAAAAAAAAAAAAAAGGCTGACGATCACAAGAGAACTTTAGGAAGTCAAATCAAACTATAATGAACAAATATAGGAAAACCGTGTAATTCCAAGAATCCATGAGACTGATACGTTCTGTGCATCATTAATGAATTTCTAGAGAAAAATAATGTAATTATAAATTATCTAACTTTCAAGACAACATATTTTTAATCCGTATTCATATTTCCTATGCTTTTTTTGTTATTACTATGTCTCATGATTAACAGAATTTATATAAGACCTTACATTGTGCTTGGCATTTCTAACATATATATGAGGTGTTGCAAGGTGTACTGCCATGGATATATACCAATGTACTCATATATTGGTATAATATACATTATACAAAATATAGGAAATTGTCAATTTATAATTTAATTGATTGATTTAATTTCTGCCCCTGAATCACCTAGTAGAATAAATATCTAAAACACAAAATAAAGATAACCTTAATATTTACTATTTTCATTGTACCACTATGTATCCCTGGGTTAATATAAAATATTAAACATATATTAATTATATATCTCTGGATAAATATAAACTAGATCTCAGTTTTCCTGTTTTAACATGTAGAGTTGGAGTTGAAAATGTACAATATAAGATTTTTACTTTGTTATAGCTCTTAATCTGCCAATTTACAATACAACTGGAAAGATAACAGTGGCCACATCTTACACTTTTCAGTATATGTTATAACCCTTAGGAGATAGAAGTATTCCATAATTGCTGATGGCAAGGCCATGATAGTTCTGTTATATTAGACCTGAGGTGTTAATTATCTATTCCATAATTATCTACTATATTCAGAACACAATAATGATGTTCCAACAGTGTGGAGGAAACACTGTATGTCTTCTCTTTAAAGTATTCTACTTTATAAACACTTTGAACTTGTTCAGCAAAAACATCATATACATTAAAAATGAAAGTTGTACTCTGTACTCTGGATGATAGAGTATAAGTATTGATTTAATATTTTTTCTACAAGCATGTGACTACAGATTTCCTAGATTTAGATATCACATATTCATATCAATGAATCAAAAGTATTTCATATGAAGTTGATACATAAGAAATGCTTAATAAGCTTGCATAGTTAAATAAATAAATGTATATGTTTATTGGTACAGATTACGTTAAGGAAGTAGTTATGGAGTTAGAGGGGAGAGAGAATATTCTGATAAGTGCTTGTAAAAATGATTGCAAATGATTTAAATGTAGAAAAGTGAAGGAGTTTAGAATAATATTCAGGTAAACTTTCAGGTATTTAGACTCAGTACAAGATAGTCATTATCTGTGATCATGGGGGCAGTGATAAGAGAGAACCACCTCTGCCACCATGAACTAAGAAGCCGATGTTCCAGGGTGCTTGAGCCTGGAAGACGGGCACAAGGACAGAGAATCACTCACTCCAGGGACTCTCTAACTTACACTAGGACCTAGCCAAAGGTAGCCCGGGGCTGAAGAGACAGTAGAGTTGAAAGAGAACAGCCTGAGGTGAGGTGCAGAGTGTGCAGGCTCTTCTCAACTCCAAAAGTAGAGGAGAAAGGATACAAAACCTCTAAGCACTCCCATGCCAAGCCCTACCTACTAAAGGGAAGGCTGAGATTCCAAACTCAAAGCATTTGAATTATTTGTTTAATTGAATCTAATTAAAGTGAGAACAGAGACAAGACAATTAACAGAGTAACTCAAAGACCAAAACAAGCTCAGCAACAGACTAGATCGACTCAATAGCTTTTTCTCAGTTGTAATGGGGTGCACAAAAGAGCCCTACACTTGTATAGACATAATATTATTCATTCATACTTTCCAATTCTTTTCCACATAATGCTTCTATTCAATCAAAATTATGAGCTAATTTTTTAAAAAGATCTGAGCCATTATCAACAGTAGAAATAGCCCAAATGTTGAAATTATCCAAGAGGAACTATAAATGATAATTATACAATAAGGGATCTTAAAAAAAATGTACACAGCATGAATGCTAATTTCAGCTAAAAATGTAAAATTAAAAATGGCAAAAGAGGTGAAAAATAATTTTAATGGACTTATCAGCAGAATGAACATAGCACATGAAAGAATTAGTTAATATAAAGATTGAGCAGTGAAAATTATCCATAAAGGAAAAAAGAAAACAGATATAATATCCATGAAAAACAAATAATTGACCTAAGATTCGTATAATTAAAAACCCAAAAGGAGGAGAGACAACAGGATAAAAAACAAACAAACAAACAAAAAAAAACAAGAAATTGTGGCTGAAATTTTTCCAAGCAAATAACACACACACACACACACACACACACACACAGGATGAAGAGAAAATCCTGAAAGTGTCCAGAGAAAAAGACATATATACATATATTCAGGAAACAAACAAACAAAAAATGACCGAGTTGTCACAAGAGGGAAAAAGACGTAAGGGCAGAATACAAATGAAAAGCATCTTGAAAGTGCTGAGAAAAAGAAGGAAGAGGAGGATGAAGGGGGAAAGGTGGAGAATTTACATTTTTTTTAAGACTTCATTTATTTATTTGATAGAGATCACAAGTAGGCAGAGAGGCAGGCAGAGAGAGAGAGGGGGAAGCAGGCTCCCTGCTGAGCAGAGAGCCTGATGTGGGGCTCAGTCTCAGGACCCTGGGATCATGACCTGAGCCAAAGGCAGAGGCTTTAACCCATTGAGCCACCCAGGCACCCCGAGAATTTACATATCTGATTTCAAAACTTGAAATTGTTAAAATAAAATAAAATGGAGACCAGGCTTGAAAATCCCCCAAGCAGACAAAACCAAGTAAGCCCTACAAGCAAAACCAAATCTAATGTATTTCATGAATCTAAGTGAGACTTAAGTTAATTTTTTATAAATGGCTCTGATAATTATAAAAGAAACAAGTCATCTCCCTAAAATGGTGTAAGATAATTATTTTAACCAATCTGCTGCCATCTGGAAACCCCCATTGTAACAACCAATCATTGTAAAGGTTAAACAACTTCCTCATTTTCATTTTATAAGCCATCTTTTAATATCATGCTCTGACCTTCATATCAATTTTGGATTTAAGACTCCCAGTTTGCAAAGTGTTCCTTTATACACAACAAACTCTTACTAAATACTAGTTTGCTGATCTGGTTTTAATTTTTACGATTTCTGGATTTTTTTACATTATAAAGACAGTGTGGTAATTGGCATAAAGGTAGATACATAAATCAATGGAACAGAATTGTGAGACCAGAAGAAAGCATTGTATTTAGGGTTAATTGATTTTTGACTAAGGTGTCAAGACAATTTAATGGAAGACAAGTCTTTTCAACAAAAAAATACTTGGCCAAATGTGTATCTACTTGCAAAAAGATGAAATTAAGCCTTACCTTACACTATACATAAGTATTAATTCAAAATGGATCATCGCTCTAAATGTAGAGCTAATATGATAAAATGTCTAAAAGGATACAAAAGAGAAAATCTTTAGGAACTTAGATTTGACAAGAATTTATCAGTACAATTCCAAAAGAAAACCAATAAAAGAATAAATTGATATAGGATTTTATCAGAAGAGACCATTAAGGAAAGAAAGACAAGCCACAAATTGGGAGAAATTATTTGCAAATCATATATCTGATAAAGGACTTGAATCCAGAATGCATACATATTTTTTAAAGTCAGTAATAAGACAAAAAATTCAAATTAAAAAAATAGACAAAGATTTGCCTAGGCATTTCAACAATGACATACAGGAATGTCTATCTGAGTCCATTAAAAGATATACAATATTTTCAGTAACACGGAAATGGAAATTAAAACAATAATGAGATACCAGCTCACACCCAACTAGAATAGATATACTCAAAAATACAGACAAGAAGAAGAATTAGGGGGAATGTAGAGAAACTACTACCTACACATATTGATGGCTAAATGTTAAAATGGGAATAGTAAATGTGGAACCTGGCATTCTTAAAAAATTAAACACTAACATATTGTATGACCCAGCACTTCCACACCTGGGACTCTGCCCAAGATAAATTAAATATATGCCCACGCTAAGATAATTATAGGAGTATTATGTATAATAGCTCTAAGTTAGAACCAATTCAAAGTCAATCAAGTGATGAATATGTAAACAAATGTTTTGTATTGATTAAATACAATATATCAATGAAAGGAACAAACTACTGACATATACTACAACAGGGATACACCTCAAAATCATTATGCTAAGTGAGAAATGCCAGAGGTAGAAAAACACATATTACATCATTTTATTTTTATGAAATGAACAGAAAAAGCAAATTTATATATAGAGGGAAAGCAAATAGGTGGTTGTCTACATAGGGATGGAGACAAGGATTAACTGCAAATAAGCACTAAAATTTTTTTTGATGTTATATCTGCCATGTTTATTGGAGTGGGGAGTGGCAGAATATATGTTGGCTTTTGTCATTTTTTTCCTATATGCAATATGAAGCACTTGAAGTAAATGGCTTTTACCTCTAGAAATGGCACTCTATTTCTGAAGCATGATTCCCACATTTTTCAGGCTAAGGATTATTAGAATTGCATTTGTGTGATTCCTTGGCTTTCTACTACCTTCCAGATCTCCCTTTCCATGCTAAAAATCTTTTAAAAAGCATCCAATAGTATACTCACTACAACATATATCAGTATGAGGTCATTTGCATTTTTTCAAAAACATCTCATCTTATTTGTGAAGCAGATTTCTTTCAACATATCAAAGCATATACTCTCACTGAATCTGTCTGAGCCCTTTTTAAATCATCCTTCTAAGCAAAATACTTTCATTTAAAAAAAATGAACATTTCCTGTACCCAAGTTAACTTTTTGTGTTGAGCTGAAGCAATATAAAATATCAGCTCAAGTGGGAAATGTGGAGAGGAATTATAAGGAAAAGCTAGGAAGATTAAATGGGAAATGACTCTAAAGTCTGATGTGTGGCATTAATGATGTAGCTCACTGTAGTTGAGAGGAGCAGCGAATTCTTTGCCTTTTACATTTGGGAAACTAGGGATGTCTTCTATGTATAAGCTGTGAAAAATTTAAACAGAGTCTCTAAATTTTACTAGGAAAACTACATTTTAACTACCTAAAAAGAAACATGTACAATTTTATTGCCAAGAAGAAAACTGCAATTCATCCTCATGATATCCATGACCACCACTATCACTTCCAATTATTAGGTTCATGCTTTGACGGTGTTTATTTGAAAGGTTAAAGTCTTTGCTATTACTTTATGATTTTATGACAGATAATGACAATATTTTTTTTAAGTCTTGCATGTCCGATGAACAAAGAAAATCAGTCCGATTTCAAAGAGTTGGTGGTGTATATAGAGCATTTTTATGTAAGAGTGGCAATAATCAAATGCTAAGTGATATGTACATTTTGTACAGATCTTAAACATGGTTTGAGGTGTTGAAGAAATAAAACTTCCTTTGGGTTGGGATAATAAAAAAACAAAAACAAAAACAAAACAAAACATGGTAGAATGGAAATGAAGTAGTAGGACTTCCTTTGGGTTGGAATAGTAAAAACAAAACAAAACAAAACATGAGGTAGAATATCTAGGCAAGCAAAGAAGTATGGAATGGAGAGACACCTAGGTAGGAATATGTAAGGTATATAAAAATATCCCATGCAGTGATCAAATAGCACACTAATGATAGTATTCTATATTACTACTCCTAACCCTCTTCTAAGGGTGAGGGGTATTAGAGAGATCATTAGAATCACAAAGATGTGGGATGTGGGGGGAAAGGAGATATGTTGGTTAAAGGGTACAAACCTTCAATTATAAGTTCTGGAAATCTATTGTACAGCATGTTGACTATAGTTTATAATAATGTACTGTATACTTAAAGTTTCCAGAGAGAGTGGTTCTCAAGTATTCTCATATACACACAAGAAAAGGTAACAGTGAAGTGACAGTATGTTAATTAGCTTGATTCTGGTAATGATTTCACAATGTATATAGTAAAATACCATATGTATACCTTAGATATATGTAATTTTTGTCAATTATACTCAATAAGTCTGGGGGGGAAGAATCACAAGAAAACATATTCAAAAAAATCATTGGGACTGTTTTTACATAGTTAATTTAACTACAAATCATAGTTGGTCATAATGAATAACGGGCAGCTTAATATAAATTTTTAAATAAGCTAATTTTATTTTGAAAATATTTTACGAACAAGAAACAACCTGGATCTTTGAGGACATCCCCATTATTTATTTATTTATTATTTTTTTTAAAGATTTTATTTATTTATTTGACAGACAGAGATCACAAGTAGGCAGAGAAGCAGGCAGAGAGAGGGGAGGAAGCAGGCTCCCTGATGAGCAGAGAGCCCAATGTGGGGCTTGATCCCAGGACCCTGGGATCATGACCTGAGTTGAAGGCAGAGGCTTTAACCCACTGAGCCACCCAGGTGCCCCAGGACATCCCCATTATTTAAATTCTAGTAATGTCAGCAGTAGTTATCACAGGAAATGTAGCAGATAGAAATCTTATGTTAAAACAAGTTCTATCACTTAAAGTCCAGGAATTTCACTGATCTTTCATTTTCCTCATCTTTCAAATGAGAATCTTAATCTGAATTACAATTATATTGTGAATGTTGTATGTTGTAGGGGAAGAAGCATAAACCTTTTTCTTCTACCCATCTTGGGGTCTCTACCCAGGGTCCTATACATTAAATGGCAAAAAGGCAGATTAATAAGGGGAAAAAAAGTTAACATGCATGTCATCATGCACAAATATATATGGGAGCACTCAGTGATGAGTAACCCAAAGAGATTCTTGGAGTTGGGTTTATATACCATGTTAGGGTAAACAAAAGGAAAGAGGTTTGGAGGTTCTGGACTGGGGATGAAGTTATGGGAGGAAGAAAAAGAATAGTATGTATGGCTGTGGTTCTTTAATATGGTTTGTTACATAGAGTTAAGTCATTGCCTTTTCCATAAGTGAGTGTTATGAAGAGACCTCCTCTTCTAGGGAAGGGACAGATAATTCTGCAAATAGAAATTTCCTTTATAAATTGAAAACTCATATCCTGTTCTTTTTTTTTTTTTAAGATTTTATTTATTTATTTGACAGAGAGAGATCACAAGTAGATAGAGAGGCAGGCAGAGAGAGAGAGAGAGAGAGAGAAGCAGGCTCCCTGCTGAGCAGAGAGCCCAATGCGGGACTGAATCCCAGGACCCTGAGATCATGACCTGAGCCGAAGGCAGCAGCTTAACCCACTGAGCCACCCAGGCACCCCTCATATCCTGTTCTTAAGAGTTTTTCTTGGCTTTGTTGATTCTCAATAGCCATTAGCTCAAAATAATCCTTATGCCAAAGCATATTTTGAGGTGGTATATTTTGGTACCCTTCATTATATTAGAACTCTTCATGAAGGCCTGGTGAATATTTGGGAATTTTAATTCATTTTTCAAAAATGTTTGTGAAGTGAAATATTTGTTTACTTACAAGAATAAACACTTCTTGAAAACTCTAGAAATAGCTATTTCAATACCAAAATATACAGTAGAAATAGCACAAATGGTGCTTTCTTATGCTTATTAACAATCATTTTTCATTTTTTTTAATGTGAAAGTTAGGCTAACATTATCTAGCATTAACTAAGTTATGAAACTGAGACTAGAGAACGTGCTCCATAATTTACTGATTGCATAATCCAAGGGAAGTCACAACTGGCAATTTTCATCTCCCCAGTGAGCCAGCTAGACTTGACTATATTTTAGCTTTCCTTTATATCCTATAATAGACATACCATGACATAGAAGATGCTTATGATTGCATAAAATTTAAATATGCATGATTATATGATTGTATTAAATGATTGCATCAAACTTTAAAATTCTATGATTAGGATACACTTTTTTTTTCAACAAAAAGCGAATTATTAATTCTATTTTTATTTGCCTACTTTCTGCCTCAATTGTTCTATCTTCTTTAAAACTATTTTTCCTATGCTACTAAATTGTATGAAATTTCTAAGAATGCATGTGCTCATTTGATTGTTGTATTGGTTAATAAGAGTTTCTCCCTTTAGTGACTTCCTTAGACAGAGTGCACATACATTCCAAGAAGAATTTGCTTTTCAGAGACCAAGTAATACGCAGATCCCTTTGCTTTCTCAGCCCTGCCAAGCTGAGAGTCAGGGAAAATGGCTTAGAACTCCTTACATAAAGGTGAAAATGAAAGAGCACAACTATCCAGGCCTGAAGGAAGAAATCTGCCAGTCCTCTTTGGATTCTCCTTTAGGTCAACTTAATCTTAACCTCTTTGAATTCATTATTCTGCTTTGGTGCTACTTTGACCAATCAGAATATAGCCATCTGTTTCACAATTCTTTTGCCAATTTTCAAATCCTGTCCTGTTCCGATATTGGTCAAGTTATTTGCCTATCTGTGAAGCTGTAAAAATCCCATCATTATCAAGCGAACAATATATTTTAGGTACTTTTATATACCCCATAGAGCAACTGTTCTCTCTGCAGAGATGGAGCTGGAAGTAATGGACTTTGTTATGAGTTGAGAGCATTGGGTTTTCAGCTTATTCACAGCGTGTGATATGAGATAAAAGATACTGTTTGGGGTTTTTGTTTTGTTTTGTTTTGTTTTATTTTTCATTTTGAGATTTTAGACTTAAAAAAAGAATATAGTTTCACTATATACTTTTCAACTAGTCTCTCCTAATGTTACCATAAGCATGGTACAAAGGTAACCCCCTCCCCTCCCCAAATCATACTGGTACAATACTATCAATTTACTATAGACTTTATTCACAATTTACCTTTTTTTCTACTGATGGATCAAATCAAAGCCAGGAACTCAAATCACATTCAGTCGCTAGGACTTCATAGTGTCCTCCCGTCTGTGACAGTTTCTCCATTTTTCCTTTTTATTTATTTGTTTGTTTGTTTATTGTGACTGACGTTTTTGAGGAGTACTGGTCAAGAATTTTGTGCAATATTTCCCAATTTGGGGTTGTCTAATTCTTCATGATTGTGTTGTAGGAAAGATGATGGAGTTTGAGGCTGATGACCAATAGAGAACACATGACACAACTTTGGTGCAAATGGGTGGTTTTATTAAAGTACAGAACAGAACCCATGAGCAGAAAGAGCTGCACTCAGATCATGAAGAGTGGTGCATTATTACGTTCTCCCCAAACCCCAAGTCAGAGGGGTTTGGGGAGAACGTAATAAGTCTCTAAGGAATTTTGGAAGCAAGGTTTCCAAGGACCTTGAGGGGGTGAGCTATTATTAGGAAAAGGTCATTTATTACTGTCTGGTAAAATCTTAGTCATCAGACCCTTCAGATGTATATTGGTGGGTCATATGCTTGGGGGATGATTATCAACATGTATCTTGGGGCGGGGTAGAGATAAATGAAGTTCCAAAGGAGTTTTTTATATGTTAAAGTTTACTCACAGGATCCTGGGGGTCAGGCTAAGATTGCCTTTTGCCCTTAGCAAAGTGTCAACATGGACAAAGTTGAGTTCCTAAAGGAATGTCATTCTGCCTGTTTCAAGGACTTGTCAACAAGCTGTAAGTAGTAAGGAAATCCAAATTTTCTTTTGCTTTTATTTCCCACGTCAGTTGTACTGGAGTTAGAGATTTTAGGGAAGAATACCACAGAGTTGAAGCATCCTTCTCATCATATCATACAAGTCAGTACATATCAACCTGACTTACAACTGGTGACACTAACTTTGTAACTTGGTTGAAGTAATGTTTACAAGGTTTCTCCACTGTAGAGCCATTGTTTTTCTCTGTTTTTGCTACATTTATCATAAATGAGACACTATATCAAAAGAAGGAGAATTAAGTCCAATTTAAGCTCCACTTTTTGGAAAAATATTTTAAAACACTGGGGATATATGTTAAAAACACTGTAGTATTTAAAAAAAAATTGGGATGATAATTTGAGACTATGGAAAATAGTCTGCTACTCCTCAAAGTGTTTTATTTATGCCAAAGCCAAACTGAAGGAGAGACAACACCCTCAAATCAGAAAGAAATGAACTTGTAGGTCTTTTCTCTTGCATTTCCAGTTTTTTGAGTCAACTCTCCTCTGGTTTTACTCTGCTTTCAAATGCTTAGTTTTATAAAAAATTCTATCAGGGCCTTCATTTTATAAAATATTCTATCCAAATTTTTAGATTATCATCTGTGGAAGTGGCCATGTGTCCACTTTGCTTTATTGCCATTATTTGGAGTTTCAGAGCTCAATTAATTTGATTGGTTTGCTTGATCAGGTTCATAGTATTTCCATTCAGTTCTAAAAATATGAGTTTAAATATACTGAATATAGTATGTTAAGTATGGTATGAACAACCTTAATCATGTTATGACCTTAAATTATTTAAAAATACTTCAGTGATGATGAATTCAGTCATTCCATTCAGCCATTTCTCTGTCAATTCAGTGAAAACTAATCAGAAGTAATTATACACAACATACTGGTTTTCTTAGCTTTTGTTTTGAATTTTAGCTGGCTCTTTCAAATGGTCTTTCAAATCCATTTGGTCTCACTGTCATAAATGCTTACTGCACTTTCATTTTCCAGCGTGTTGTGATTATGGACATTTGCAGCCTTTCCTATTGGTGTGGATTTCAAAATTGACTATTGTAGGCAGATAACCTAGCAATGGGTTTCCAAAGGTTGGTGTGGTCTGTGGTTGAAGCAACTGACATTACCAGATTGCAAAGCAATGTGCTTAAGTACTTATAGTTTCCTTTACAAACAACTAATTCTCATCATGGGCATGGTGATCCAGCTGATTACTTGCTGAGTAGCTGTGATGAATTCCTGTGCATTTGTACATGTGTGAGTCTGTGTGTTAGTGTGCACATGTATGTTTGTGTGAAGTGCATGTGTGTGAATTTGGGGGTACTTAAGGTAGACAGTTTAGAGACAGAAGAGGAAAAAGTTGGTGGAAAAAAAGGTGGTGGAGAAGGAGTTAAATGAAGCTAGTCAAAAAACCCATGAGTAGCCACTCTGTATATTAAAATAAACTAGTAAGTGTGGTGAATATAAAAGCCCAGGACAGAAGGCCTCTGTTTCAGTGGGTAATTTTCAGGTAACTAATTTGAGCAGTCCTTTCAAGACACAGAGCAGCAATTTTTAAATTGTGGTAATATTACATTCACAGGTCTTAGAGGAGGCTGGGGAGCCAAATAGGGCTCTTGGGCCCAACTCCTTTTTCAACCAGAAGAGCTTTATTTCTGACTGTTTTATACAGTTGACATCTGAATAAAATGCTTTGAATAGAGTTCCTTTAAGAAAAAATTGAAAATGATCCCATAATTTTGAGTTCCTAGAAGACAAGGATAGCACATAGTAACAACTTAGAAAGGATGATCAAAAGATAACATAATTATAACAATACCAATAATTATAAGGAAAATATTATATGTTAACAACTAATATAAGAAATAACTGTGAAAATAATAAAATATCTATCTTCAAAATCATATTTATATGTCACAGCTTATCAATATTATAATAATATATATTTATCAACATGATATTATAATAGTTCATAAAAACTTAATCAGGTAGCTGCTGGTTCTGTGAATATAAATGACTTTTATTTTTTTCAATTTTTAGTTGAAAGAAAAACATTTCGAAAAATACATAGATATATTGAATGCCCTGTGGAGCATACGAGGGGAGTTCTCATAATGGTCACTGGCCTTAGCAAGGTTAGAGAGCAACTGAGGAAATAAAACTTTTATGTTATACACAAGGCTCCTGGGTGGCTCAGTCAATTAAGTGTCTAACTCTTGATTTCCACTCAGGTCATGATCTCATAGTCATGTGATCAAGCCCTACTTCAGGCTCCTCACTCAGTGGGATATCTGCCTCTCTCTCTCTCTCTCTCTCTCTTTCTCATCCCTATGCCCCTCTCATTAATTTACATTGCTTTCTAAACTTCTTTTCTCGCATATGAATATATAGTGTGAAGTTTCCTAAATGATGGTCATATTTTCAATATGATTTTTTTGTTACCGTATCTATATTGGATTCCATCTGACTTTTGAAAAGTGTTCCAAACGTAATGACAACCATTTTTGTCCCTAAAATTATATATGATCCTCTATGTTCCTGGAAAATAAGACAGAATTGTATGAGCATCATAAGAAGAACACCTTGTGTTTCAGGCTCCAACCTCAGGAAAGGAAGCCTGAGAATCAAGTAGTCCAATTGCATGAGTTTATATGTCAAGGCTTCATTTATTCCTAATGGGGCCATCAACGCCTTTTGTGATCTCAGTAATTAAGAAGCCAGTTTGATTCCTCTGATTATGGACTTCCTAAAAGCTGGCTGCTAAGTCATAAAGGAAATAGAAAGATGCTTTGGAGAACTAATGGCTGCCCATGTGTGCTGAGTCAGTCTTGAATTTTATGAGAAGCTATGCTGACTTATGCAGGACCACTTTGTGTCTCTGAGATGATCTATTTTAACATGCTGATAGCTTCTTCTTGGGAATCATTTTCCCTATGGAGACATGGGCCATTTGTACAGTCTTACAAAACTAATTCAGTATACTGGATGAGAGAAAGAAAACTTGGACCAGCCATGGAAATTCTAAAGTAGAACAACATTGTGGAGACCTGTATTAAACAAACAAAAATATGCAGACAAAGGAGGATTTCTGTAGTATTTTAATTAAAAGATGGAAACTGGTGACTCCTTTAGGGACATCATCACATCATCAGTATAGTCCATTCACTGGAAGACAATAGAATGGTTTGAGGACTTTCTATGGAAATACTATGTCATCCCACTCATTACCACCCCCAACCATCTCCAATTTTATTTATGTCTTCTTTAATGAATGCCACAGAGCAGGGAAAACAAGAAAAGAGGATAATATGTGCCAAAAGAGTAAAGCAACATGAATCACTATGATGGATTTTATCAATTAGAAACTGAAATTAAAGATATAACCTGTGAAAAAATTGTACCTCTGGAGGTTGTTCCAGGACAGTGTCTGTTCTAATTTCAAAAGGTAAGGTGACAGAAATGTTTAAAGTATGGTGTGTAAGAGAAGTATTGGTGACCCAGAATAAAAATCACAGTGGGAGAAAGAGAAGCTTTATATCATTTTCCTTTCCAGTGCATGCTTTGATTAGATAAGCACCAAAAGCCATATTGGTGACTAAAAAGTTTTTCTGTTCATTGTTCTACCTAGGAGGCATGTGTGGCTATTCAACCAATTTTTTATTTGTGAGATTTTCCTTCTGAATAAGCCCTTCTGAGTCACAAGATCCTCTGATGAGGAAAAATTAGAGAGGAAAAAAGAGGCAGAGAATGAGGAACAGAGAAGAGAAGGATCTTGATTGTTCCCCAAATGCATATTAAATGCTATGTGCTCAAACAAATGCAGTCTCAATTAACCAGAGTTCAATTATCTAGAAATATTATTCAAATAAACTAAAATGACTTTTTTTATTCTAGTCCCTGGATAAAGAGATGATAAGTGGAATAGTAATAATAATAACAACAGCAACATCAACAAAACAGTGGTGGCAGCAGCAAGCTGGTTATCCTCTACTATCATCTTCCTCCCCACCTTCATTTTCAGCCCTGCTTTTTGCTTTAGGAGTTTGACCCAGTTGACCATATCTCCTGGACTCCCTTGTTCTCTTGGCCTGGGTGGGTTCAGCCAATGGAAGCTGATAGTGGGAGATCAGATGGCAGAAAGAGAGAGAGATTACAATATTTTTCCCTAGTTTCTTCCCTGCATCACAGGGGTCTTTCCATTTTTTTGTCTGTTCTATGGCATGAGTGCTGTCTGGCATCTTCTCTTCCATCTCTCCAGTTCCATAAGTGCTATCAGTTTTATCTCTTTCTTCTGAATTATTTTAACACTCTTGTCAGAAATACAAGTATGACTTTCTTCAGGTTAGTGATAAATAAAGGAGATCTTTTTTCATATCTTTTAAATGTCTATAAAAACAAAATCAGGCTACGAGGAAGATGATTTTAATTCTATGGTTTGCACCTCAGGTATTCTAATTCCTTTATAGTCAAATTTTCTCAGTCTTCCTGCTATAATTGGAAAGAATCAAGGAATCTCAACCTCAGTACCGAGATTGAGAATCTCAAAAGATGGCCAAATTCCACACCATGGTCTATATGTGCATGCGACTCCTCTCATCATGGAATCTAAACTATGTCTGTGGCTGCTTTGACCAACAGAATTTGAAGAAAGTGACCATCTGGGGCTTATGAGCAAGGTATGAAAAAGAAGATCTTCTACTCACTAGGAATAAATTGCAGAACATCCTGCTAGAGAGAGGTCCAGTAGAGAGGCTCTAGAGAGTCTAGCACTCTGTGAAAAAAGAAGCCCCAAAAGAGCCCTGAGGGCCCCGGATGTCCCACTATCTGACAGCATCTGCTATTTTGCTGCAACTGCATGAGACCTTAAGGAAGACTAGCAGAGGAACCTCTCAGCTGGGCCCAGCTAACACATAGATTTGTGAGATATAATAAAATGTCAATGGTTTAAGCTACTAAATTTTGCAGTGATTTATGATGCAGTATTAGATAACTATAGCAATAGATAATCCACTTACTAGCAGTGTGACTGTGAAAGGTACTTGAGCTGCCTGAGGCTCAATTTTCTCATTTTCAAAATGTTCATGATAATAGTTAACTATACTACAGGTTACTTTGGGGTCTAAGCTATAAATGAGATAAAATGTTCAAAGTAGTCATTCAGCATAGAGCGTGGGACACAGGAAGTATTCAATAAATTTTGTTCTTATTGGTAACATTATTATTACGTATTTTTCATCTCCATTTCCTTGGATAATTTTATGTATATATACACACATTAAGGCAGATTTCTTTAGCACTTATAATATTTTATATACTGGACTACATGTCTGAGGGTTCAGGCTTAGTAAGAAAGTACAAGAAAAATTAAGATAACTCATAACAAGAGGCTGTGGGGATAGGGAAAAGGTTGTGACTAAATCTAAAGTAGAAACAAAGAAAAAACTTTTGTAACAAGAAACTGAGACTTGAATTAAGAGAGTTTGCTTGGGAAGGATGAGTCTGGAAATTAGTATTTCTGACAAATGTGGATACCAATGCGTAAGAGCTTTCAGATGTTGAAGGACATGGCCTGCGCAGGACTTATGGTTTGCTATAGAAAAGACATGAAGGATACACGTGCTGGTGTGAGACCAGGCCATAAAGAAGGTTGGAGTGATTTTGAAGTGACTTGTACATTTTGCTCTGGATTTGGAACATATCCTGAAAGCACACAGACTTTTCTGTTTAGATCATAACCCTTGCTTGTGTGAACAATGGGTTTTAGGCAGGGACTTTGAGCCTTGTATGAAAACACTCTTGGTTCTGGGAATAATCGATTGAATAGAAAGAGACTGGAGGTTTGGAGGTAAAGGTTCCAAGTAGAGAAAGGCTGGCATTAAAGGAGTAGAAAAGCAGACGGACAGAGATATGAATTCCAGAGATATGTGTGAGGAAACATCAGTAACATCTTCCAGTAGCTGCTGGATGAGGGAGATGTGCAAAAAGGAGAAAGCAAAGGTGGCTCTCAGGTTTCTCTCTCAAGTCTTCTGGTAAACAATAGTGACTTTCATCAAGAGAATGTTAAGGACTGTTTCCCAACTATAGAAGGGTATGGAGAGGAAGGCTAAGAAAGTCATCGTTCTTTATAAGGCACTTAATAATACCTACTAGATACTTTTACAGAAACTCCTAAGTCTATGCTTCAATTTACTTAAAATAGTGGAACTCTATTGATTGTATAGATAATTATATTGAGATTCAATTATATTAAGTTACTTGAATAAGAACTACAGAATGAATGGCAAGGTTTAATGACTTCAAAGCCCATGTGCATTTTATTATTTAGAAAGTTGGATCTGCAGCTCAGAATAAGGATAGGGATAGGTAGCTATACATATAGTTGTTGATGTTGTCTTGGGAATGGATGGCTGTAGATAGAATGAGAAATGAGGAGCTCAAAGGCAGTATCCTCTAATACTCCAGCTGCTACAAATTCAAATAAAGATGAATACATCTGTAAATGGAGATGGTTCTGAGGCACAGAAAGAGGTCAGCAGAGAAGAAAGATTAGACTAGGGGTAGAGGTATAGAAGAGGGCAAACCAGAAGAAAAAGTTGACACACAAATAATATGCTACAGAGTGCTAAAGAGGGTTGAGGAATGAAAAGTAACCAGTAGGTTGACAGCTAGGAGATAAAAATAGTTGGAACTGTCTGGAAAATCTTACTGTCCCAACTAGGATTATGACCACTCCCCTTCATTAGCTAGTCTTTACAAAGCAGGGAGGAAGGAAGAGGGCAATCCAGTCTTCAGATACTGCAGTAATAAAGAGACAATGATGGGAAAGTAGGAAAAGTATAAGGAGCTGTGCCATTATAAAGTGACCTCCCAGGAAAACTATTCTTTACAATTCTGATTTCTGTTTCTCTCCAGGTATTTTTTCTTAACCAGGTTTTTGCATTAAACCAGGTGTCTTTGTCTTGCATTAGGAGAAGCCATATGTGTCCATTAGCAGCTATCTGAATGTGCTTATCCAGCGTTAAGCCGTGTCAAGAACTGTGAAGGGTCTTAGACTTCACCCTGCTTGTAAATGGAACAAGTCAGCCTGCCCACTATCATGTGGATATTGGCAGAAGACTTTAGACTGCTAGGTCACAGACAAAGGACTTTCTTACTCATGGCAACAGTAGTAGCCAGAATATGAGCATTTTTTTGTGCTAGTTCCTTGAGCTCCAGACCCCACAGGACATCGCAAAGGGGACAGATGACACCTGGGTTGCATTTCACTAGAGAAATTCTGAACTCAGGGAATCTTAACCTTCTTTAACAGGCAGTAATATGCCTATATTCTGTCCCAAAGGAGGCGTTATATTTGTTGTGCTGTCAGTTTGGCTCTGGAGGGAGACACTGCATCTTCCAAAGCAGTATGTGAAACTGTCCTCTGCTCTGGAGAGACCCACTCTTATCTTCTAAGGCTGTTGCTGTGCACACATCTTGGAACAGATAGTCTGGAAAAAAGGTAGTAATTCCCTCTGCTCATAAAATGTGTAGAAACACAGGAGAATCATGGAGAACTGCCTCCCAATAAGCCAATGCAAAACTCTAATAATGTGTTCTTGGTCACCTCAGGAGAAGAAAATGACAAGCACCACAATTTTATATATGAAATTGATACAGACTCACAGACTCAGTATTATTCATATGCCAATGTATATACCTTCAGCATACAAGTTAATATTTTGTATAATTTGTTTTAAAAACCCCAAACTTCTGTGTTTGAAACTCTTTTGCACGCATGTACACTCACCATTTCATCTGATGATGCAAATAATCTTTGAGGTACATATAAGGAAGTATCATGATGGTCATCCCAAAGAGAGAAACACTGATGGTAAGCAAGATTATATTCTTTTCCAAGTCACAAAAATAAAAAGCAACTGAGCTTTACACTCAATGAATTTGTCTTTCCATTCTGGTGCATTCTTTACTTTTCATGGCTGTACCCTGCTATAGCTAAGCTAAATGGAGGGCCTCACTCTCCCCTACTCATTAGACCCATCTAAGGTGCTATGGGAGCCTGGGCCTGGCACCTTCCTCTTATCTGCCTTACTGTATTTAAGGCAGAAAATGGTGGCAATCGCGTCTGTTTTTCATCTTCACAACACCATAGTGAGAATTCAAAGGTAACTGACGTGAGAGTGTCCAGCATGGTTCAATCACCGCCAGTCTATTGGCACCACATGTCTTGCCATTTCATTCCATTGTGTCCAGGGCACAGCCTCAGATCTCATCTGGCCTTGCAGACATTCCTTGAGATGGCCTTTCTCTCCCACCTGAAGCTGATTCTTTTTATAGTATGCACTCCAGCAAACCTGCAAATCTATTTTCTTTCATTCCAAATTCTTCTCCTCCGAACGTTCATATACTCAAGTAAGGACTTCAGTGGTACGTTTTCTATTGAGCATCCCTCTTCCTCCTTGAGGAAGTATTTCCAGCCACCTGAGGTCTTCTGTCAACATCTTCTTTAGCTTGTAATACATACTGCAGCCTGTTATTGTTACATATTATTACATCCTGTCTTTGAGTAGATACTGCAAATATCCCAAGGGAGACCAAGTGTCTTTTCACTTAGGACTGTATCTTCACCTAATAGCCAATGTCATATTTTACCTAAGTCTGAAGCATTTTTTAATAGTGATTAAGAGCTCAGGTTTTGGAGGTAGGTACTCCTGGAATTCAATTCCACTTGTGCCATTTACTAGTTATGAAATCTCAGGCAACTTCTTTAAATGTTCTAGGCCTCAACTGCCTCATGGAAAAGCGGCAGATGATTATATCTTTTTCAGAGGTTTTGGGAAGGAGTATTTATAATAGAATAGCAAAATACTATTATATATATAAGGTTATTATTTTATAAATTTTATTTTATATATAAATTTTATGTTATAGATATATATTTTATATATACATTTTATCCTTATTTTAAATTATATCATTTTTGACTTTAGGTTTGTTACGGGAACATGTCCAATTCCAGAAAATTCTATTTGTTTTTACTACTCTTCAACTTCTAAGCACCTCCTTCCTGTTCCTATTTATAGAGAAGAGACTTTTTGAAATTTTTTCATGTAAAACCAATTCAGGTTTTACTTGTCAAAAATTAAAACACCTTTTTAGGTCTCTTCATAATGCAACTACTTAAAAACCCAATTGGAATACCTTTGCTCTTCTAGTTACACCATCTACAAATGAAGTGGTGGTAGCTTTCCTCCACATCATTATATTCAGCTATAATCCAAGCCCAGAAACATGTATATATGCAGCTACCAACGTTGTTCCCATATTTGAAAACCAGTGGTGATGAAATAGATGTTTCTTTGGCTAGATATTCATAAGGGGTTCCACAGAGACAGTTGGATCAATATAAGCCTCCTTCCTGCTTCATTTCCTGTGACATACAGCTTCCTGTGTAGTTAGCTCTTTTAAAATGCCAACTGCCTCATATCATCATCCTACCCTCAACTCTCAACACCTCACCTTTGCTTACATAATAAAGCTTAAACCCTTTAGCTTCAAAGTCATTCCCATCAAAATCAGGATGCAATAGTCTTATCCTATCTGACTTCCCAGCACTATACCCTCCTCTCCATGATGTGCCTCCATTTATAACACATAAATCTGCCTTTATGCATGTTTAGTCAAACATTCACACCTTCCTTTCTAAGAATAGAAATCCAATCACCCCTCTTCTTCACCTACAAGAAATTAAACACTGATAAATTCTTTTCTCTTCTAGAGGGTCCTCCCCAACGTACATTTTATCTTTTCTCTGGGCATTGACTAGCTGTCTACAATATTCTTAAAAATAATAGTTTTATTGGTTCATGTATTTTTTTGGTTTTAAAATTATTTCACGTGTAACTAATTTTCTCAACCGAATTCATTATCACTCATTAAACACTAAGTTCAAAATAGCTTGCTACTTTAATTAGCCTGACACCTAGCACAGTCTTCAGAGAACATTTTATTTTTGTTTTCCAACGCTTATTAAGGTAAACTAAACATATATAAAAGTACACACATCACAAATGTGTATCCCAAAGTTACCTGTCACAAATGAACACACCCAGAAAACCAATTATTAAGATACAGAGCATTATTAAGACTTCAGAAGCCCTTTTCATGTTATTTTCCAGTATACTTTATTTCCAATGTTTCAAATACCTGTACCAAAAAGTACAATGGGGTGATTTAAAAATGAAGCATTTATGTCACTTTCTGGGGGAAAGCCACAGACCTCTGCCTACCCCTGCTGACCAAAGAAATTACTCCTATAAGGAACCACCTTTAAAATGTTTAGTGATTTCTTCTGAATGCTACCTCTATTTCTTAAGGCATATGTTCCAACCACTATTTCTCAATTTGTGAGGTTTAGACATTACCTCGGAACTCAGTTGTGAATGATGGGGATTAGTTAATTTATAGCCCCCACCTCCCTCTTTTAGCCTCCAATCTTTTGTCCTTAATTGTTAATCATTGTAAGGGTGTGGAATATTATTTTTTGATCTAATAACAAAAACTAATATCTCTTAACTCCCCACTTTTTAAATTGAGGACATTATCATTTCAAGCTTCTCTTCCAGCCTTCTCTCCACCTCCCTAGGCCTAGCACTATACTTTCTGTAACCATAATTAACTATTTTATGTTTGGTTTATAGCAGCATTTCTCAAATTGAACTGCTCATCAGAATCACTTGGAAATGTTGAAAAATACCGATGTATTATCCTCAGCTTTCTGATTTAATAGATCTGGGGGAGTTAGGTATTGTCCCTCTTCGGAGGAGTTCCACAGAGCTTCTAATGTGCAGCCAGGACTGAGAAACACTGTCAAGATGTGGATTCCATAAAATACCATTGATTTTACATAATCATGGCTACATCAATACTGTTCATGTTAGCAGCCACTGTTGTAATATAATCGCATATTCTCTTTTGGAACACATTTTTTTTTTTCTTGAAAATTTGAATTACTCCTTTTTTCTTGCACTATTTGTTTTCTTTCTCCCCAAGCCCTTCATCATTTGTTTCACTGGGTTTACTCTTATTCTCAGAGATCTTCCTCCTACAGTCCTCTATCCCCTTGTATAAGTACGGCTGAATATGAAGGCCGCTATGGAGATGTCTTCCTGGGATTTTCTTTCACTTCTTTCCACAGTTAAATCCTTTGTTTCTGGTATCTCATGTCAACCTCTGCAGGTTGACTCTGCAGTTTTGGCTGTAGTTCATGCACTAGCAACTTTTTAAGAAAGAAAGTTTAATTCTATGAATTCTTGCCTGTTTAAAGATTCTTTTTAAGAAAGAAAGTTTAATTCTATGAATTCTTGCTTGTTCTGCTCATGAAATTGGTGAAAAGTTTAGCCAGATATAGAAAACATAGTTTGAAAGTACTTTTCCTGGTACTTTAGATTATTACTCCACCATTTTCTGGAATCTATCTTGCTGATAAAAATTTAATGATAAAATTATTTTAGCTCCTTTAAGTGTTGCCTGCTTTTACTCAGTGAAAGAAACTTGGATCCTCCTTTTGCAGTTCTGGTTATTTATTTATTTATTTATTTTTAATTTTTTTAGATTTTATGTATTTATTTGACACACAGAGATCCCAAGTAGGTAGAGAGGCAGGCAGAGAGAGAGGAGGGGAAGCAGGCTCCCTGCTAAGCAGGGAGCCCAATGTGGGGATGGATCGCAGGACCCTGGGATCATAACCTGGGCTGAAGGCAGGGGCTTTAACCCACTGAGCCACCCAAGTGCCCCGCAGTTCTGGTTTTAAGGTGACGTATTTAGTTAGTGATTATTTTCTATTCATTGCATTGAGCCATTGTGATCCCTTTCAAACTGATAACCAGTTCTGAGAAATCCTCTTCTATTTGTTACTTCATAATTTCCTTTACTTGGTTTTCTGTGTTCTTACATTCTGTAATCCATATGGAACTGTATTAAGTAGCCCTTATTTTAACCTTCCTATCACACTTTGTAACTGTGTCTCTTCTTAAACTTTTTTATTTTTATTTATTTATTTTTTAAGATTTTATTTATTTATCGGGGGGGGGAGAGAGCGAGCACAGGCTGACAGAATGGCAGGCAGAGTCAGAGAGAGAAGCAGGTTCCCTGCTGAGCAAGGAGCCCGATGTGGGACTCGATCCCAGGACACTGGGATCATGACTTGAGCCGAAGGCAGCTGCTTAACCAACTGAGCCACCCAGGTGTCCCTCTTCTTAAACTTTTGAGGATATTGTCTTAGCATTACCTCTTATATTTTATTATACTTTTCTTTAGAATTAGCAATCATATTTTTACTTCAAAGATCTTTTCTGTCATTATTCTTTTTCCATAACATCCTGTTGTTGTTGTTGTTGTTGTTTTTAATGGGATGTCATACATTCTGAAGTCTACCTAAGAATACTTAAAAGATGTATCTTTTTCATTACTTTAAGTTCTCTTTTTGTCTTTCATAGGTTTATCTTTTCCAAAAGGTCCATTATCCTCCTATTCCATTCCTCCTCATTCCATGCCCCACAAACATCTCCTAAATTTTGCTTAGTCATATTTAAGAGGGAAAGAAAACAAAACAAAACAAAACAAAAGGTAGAAAAGCTAACTGTGATTGAGACCAAGGTTTGTTGATTTACTGGTTTTCCTTTAGGATACATTGGGCTGGAACTAGGATGTACCATTTGGGATTCCAAAGATATTTACAAATGTCTTTTCAACAAAAATGCTAATCATCAGAGGAACTTTCAAGGTTGGATGTAGAAAATTCACTCAACTAATGAGCGAGATTAATAGTTTTGGTTATTGTAGCGGTGGTGAGTTATTTGATTGTTTATTTGTTTTATTTATTTATTTATTTTTTTCTGAGCAGCAACCTCTTGCTGCAGTTTCTAATCCTCTCATCCCATGCAATTGTATTAATGTAATTCCAGGTTGCTGGTGTCATCAGGCACCTGGCAGAAGCAAACAAAATTCCTCTAGAAGTAAATGCTATAACCCTAGGCCTAAAATGATTTTTCTATGTAATTAGCAAACAGAATGTCTGATATACAATCAAGAATAATCAGACAAGCAAGAAAAAAAGATGAGCAATTGCAAATTTGTATTTGACTAATAATATAGCCTCAAAAATAAGCAAATAATATAAAATTAAAATTAGAAATAACTTCATGAAGTTACTCATAGAATAAGTAAATAAAAAATTGTTAGAGAATAAAGGTTTTAAAGAATATGGCTAGTATATTTGACTTTTCAAATACTATACTGGAAACTACAGAATAAACACTCTTTTCAAGGACATGAAGCAGGTCTTAAAATTTTCAAAGAGTTGAAATCTCAGTTAAAATCCCAGCAGTGTTTTGTGACTGTGTATATGAAATTTGTTATATACAGTTTTAAAACTTATACAGAAATAAAAAGGAGCAATATTTATGGATTCACACTTGAAGAAGAATCACATAACAAGTAATGAAACTTTCTCTACCAAATATCAAGAATTATTTTAAGGCAACAGTAATTAAGACTCTATGGTATTTATACACTATGGAGTATTATGCCTCCATCAGAAAGGACGAATATCCAACTTTTGTAGCAACATGGACGGGACTGGAAGAGATTATGCTGAGTGAAATAAGTCAAGCAGAGAGAGTCAATTATCATATGGTTTCACTCATTTGTGGAGCATAACCAATAGCATGGAGGACAAGGGGCGTTAGAGAGTAGTAGGGAATTTGGGTAAATTGGAAGGGGAGGTGAACCATGAGAGACTATGGACTCTGAAAAACAGTCTGAGGGGTTTGAAGTGGCGGGGGGGTGGGAGGTTGGGGTACCAGGTGGTGGGTATTATAGAGGGCACAGCTTGCATGGAGCACTGGGTGTGGTGAAAAAATAATGAATACTGTTTTTCTGAAAATAAATAAATTGGGAAAAAAAAAAAATAAAAAAAAAAAAAAAAAAAAAAAGACTCTATGGTATTGACACAATAGATGAGCAGAGGAATGGAATAAAACAGAGAGCTCACAGACACAATTATTTAACATCAGATGGAGGTAAACAGTAGCACTTTAGAACATGGAAAAATATAATAGTTCCATTAAACAGTCCTAGAGTAATTAGATAACCACATGAAAAGACTGTCATGACAGTTACTTTTCCCTATATACAAAAATAGATTCCAGATTGTTTTTCAGATTTAAATGAGAAACACAAAACAATAAATCTTTTGGAAATAACATAGAAGAAATCTCCAAATCTTCCAGACTTTGTTACAGAGAAAAACTTTTTCAACAGGACACAAGAACTACTAGTCCCACTTCCCACTTCCAGGAAATATTAATATATGGAACTAAGTCAAAAGAGAATTTGTTCATCAAAAGATACCACAAATTAAGAGAACAAAAAGTCCAACCACAAAAATGGAGAAAGACTGAGAAAGACTGTGATATAGCCCTATATATTGATAAGAGAAATCCACCCAAAGCAAATTAACCAAGTTAATTTAACATACATTTCACAAAATAGATCACTGAATGGCCAAAGTTGCTCAATTCCATTAGTAATCACACTCATTCAAACTACTATCAGAATGAGGAAATTCACTGACAAATATGTCATTTAGTGTATTTTTCTATAAATGTTACTGAATATGAAAACTTTTCATCTAAAAAAAGAAAAATATAAAACCATATATAATTGCCTAGAGGTAAATCCCTTTCAACATGAAGGTGGGATGATGCAGAAAGTCAGCAGGAACTATGAAGATAGAAATGGATAGTTGACACATAACTGGAATTGTAAGTCCTGGGTTCTACTATCGTTACTAAACCTTCCTATGCTATTCACCAGCTATATAACAATGGCCACATCATGCACCCATTATAAATTTCTATTTCTTTATTTTAAATTTGAGCTCAATATAGGTACCTCTGTGTTTGTTGTGAAGATTAAACAAGATTATTTGCAATAAATGTTAGATAAATGTGTGGGTGGGAATTAAGGAAAATAGAACAACACTTCAAACATTTATCTCCTTTCCAATTTTATTTTGTGTCAGCTTTGGAAATTTTATGCACTTTGAGAAGGAGAAGAAAGAAAGAAGACAGGGTATAAAGAAAAAAAAATGATGCATTTCTTTCATAGCTCAAAAACACTGCCAGCACTGGTTATTTTCTTAATAACGAATATTTTTGTTTAGTCATCTAAATGTGTGGTAGGATAATACTGTCAAAAGTGTGCCTGTAAGTTCAGGAACAACACTTGAGGCTAAAAGAGAGTATATTAATTAGGAAATTACCAATTATTTAGTTGGTGTCTGTCCACTTTTTTTTTTTTTTTAAAGATTTTATTTATTTACTTGACAGACAGAGATCACCAACAGGCAGAGAGGCAGGCAGAGAGAGAGAGGAGAAAGCAGGCTCCCCGCCGAGCAGAGAGCCCGATGCGGGGCCCGATCCCAGGACCCCGGGATCATGACCCGAGCCGAAGGCAGAGGCTCCAACCCACTGAGCCACCCAGGCGCCCCGTCTGTCCACTTTTTAAAAATATTGACATCAATAGAAGTCATACCATTACAAAATAAGAAAGTTATTTTCTTTGCTAGGAACTAGACACAAAACTCTTCAATAAATTAACAAGTACAATATTAGCAAGGTCTTTGCACTCCCTCTCCTATCCTCTTCCACATCTTTAGGGTCTCTTGCTACATTTTTGTTTAAAAAAAATGGTGAAGATGTTTTAACTGTGTTGTATCTTAGCCATGATATGTTTTTCTCCTTTAGGATTTATTGTATTGAGATTCCTCAAAACTAATGGTGATGATGATGATGATGATGGTAATGATGATGATGATGATGATGATGATAATGGCACATTATTATTAATGATATAATCAAGAGCACACATAACAAGAACACATGTATAAAAGAATTTCAGATGATGATGACTGACTGATCAGTCTGGAATGCCCAGAACAGAATTATTTATAACCTTGTTAAATACAGCTGAGATGGAACAAAGCTTCTGAGGAGAGTTTAAGGAGTCTTTATTTGGGTTCCTGAGTGTGGCCTTCCTGCAGCTCTATTCTCTGAGGCAGTTCATTTCTACACCCTTGGTGCACACTCTCTATGAGCACCTGATCCCCCAATTAAGGCCTATACCTGCAGCGACAAAACTTCCGTTCCATCAGTTGCTGCCTTTAACACTCTCCACAGCCCAGAGGAACTTCAATGACCAGAAAATCAACCCAACAGGACAGCTGGCCTCAGGAGTCTGAATTGCTGAGACAAAAGTAGCATTTTTGCAGAAATGCATTCACCTTCCTCTTCTTGGGGTTATGAAGGCATCCATTATGGGCTTAGCTAAATACATTCACCTATGTGGCACTGGGTGGAAGATATTTTTCCCCCCTTGCCAATGAGAAGTGACTGAGAAGGGACAGAACAAGATATGCCAGTTGTCATTTTTTGGGAAATAGGACCCGAGTTAAGGAGGGTTGGAGTGGGGGATGGGAGATAGAGTTTTTTTTTATATTTGCAAGACCAGGACTGAGTGTAAGAGAACTCCTGCTGGAGAAATTCTCTCGATCTAGATCATGCCTTTTTACAAGTCTGGAATTGAAAGTCACTAGGGCCAGATCATCTCAAAGATTTCAGACCACAGTCTATACAAGTCCCTCTTCATCATCAGAAAATGCAACTGTTCCTACGATCAAGATGCCAGATCTGCTCCCTGAAATCAACATATCATGTCTAAGCTCACATGAAAAATGAGGCTAATTCATTTAATCTTTTATTTTTTATCTTATTTTTTAAAGATTTTTTAATTTTTTATTTGACAGAGATCACAAGTAGACAGAGAGGCAGGCAGAGAGTGAGGGGGAAGCAGGCTTCCTGCTGAGCAGAGAGCCTGGTGTGGGTGCTCCATCCCAGGACACTGAGAGCATGACCTGAGCCGAAGGCAGAGGCTTTAACCAACTGAGCCACCCAGGTACCCCTCGTTTAATCTTTTAAAAGTGAATTCCTAATTGTGGTTAGTTATGGTTCATGGACTATCAAGATCTGTGTAAGTTATCACCTCTAATCAAGGAATATAGCCTGAGAGATTATTTATAAATTGTAAGAATTTTCAAAATTTGATCTGTCACTCAAATCTACACTGATATGCACCAAGTTCATTACTCTATTGCAATAACTCCAGCCCCTCCTTTTTTTCTTGTAATTCTTTTTTCTATTTCACTGGCTCAAGACAAAATATGTTATAATAATCAGCAAAACTACCTGAATCATGTTATCATAAACATTTATTTCTGGAAGGAAGTATCTGTATACATAGCCAGACTCCCTGGGTTCTTTTAAATACTATCTGTGACTTTGGAAAAATTTCCTTAATCCCTTTGCTTCAGTTTTTTTCAACTGTAATATGGGTTTGGAAGTAGTATCTAACATAGTAAATTTTTGTGAGGATCAGTTTAAATCTTTCAGAGGAAGACCTGACACACACAGACATTAGTTGCTATTCTTATTGCCATAACACAATTCTTAGTTCTGTTCCAGATGCTTTACTAACCCAGATTCCATTCTACGTGGCCTACCTTTCCCAATCCACTCTCTTGTCCCAATGTTCTCATAGTGCTATCATATAACCAGATCATCGAGCATAATTGTGTTGAGCATGCTCAGTAGGGCCAAATACAGAGATAATTTTAAATCGCTAGTGTTAACATAGGATTGTTAAGTAATAGATTAAGTCATGAAATATGGCAAAATGTTGATTGCTGTTATATTGTTTAGTAGGAACTGGGTTACTTTTAATTTATTTCATTATATTTTCCCATACAGTATAATTTTTTTCAATAGTTAAATTTCATTTTTCGGAAAATAGGAAAAACATTGTTTTATAAAAGAAAATAAATATAATAAATGCCATGGAATTTATAACAAAATTCATCTGATCATTTGGGAAGAGTAAGATATTTCCCAATAAAGCATATTCCAGAAGAAAGTTCAGAGATCTTCTTAATCAGAGGAAGATAATCAAACACACAGACTTCTAGGCAAAACTAACATCCATTTGTAAAACTGTTTTGTTTTGTTTTAATTTGAAGGGTAAATATTTATTAAGACAAAGTTTGAGAGAGTAGCTAAAAAAGTTTTTTTACTCTTCAACACTTTTTGTCGTAGAATGAAAAGTCATCATGTCCATGGCGTCTCTCTAAAAATTACCTATGTTGAAAATCTGCATTCCCTTGATAGTTGATTTTGTAATGACCACAGGTCAGAAAATTTTATTTTATCTTTATAAATAATGTTTTTGTAATAGTCTCTATCAGTTTCCCATTCCTGCGTCCTATCTTTCTTTCCAATTTTATTTTATTGAGTTGGTGCCTGCTTCCAAAAGAATTTAAGAAAGAAACATTGACTTATTGATATAATTTTTTATTGATTAGCAAATTATGTATTAAATATTTCTCATATTCCAGCTACCGTATACTCAGCTGTTGATAAAAATAATGATGCACAAAATGTATTCCCTCCACTCAAAGATTTAATATCATATTAGCAATAAAGACCAATATATGATCTCTGTAATGCAGCATACTCTGGTGATACTATGAGGTAAAAGCACAATGATTTCCAGAATCTCATTTGCAACATTCACCATGACATTTAGAAGCAAGTGTAAGCCTTTGAGATTTTAAGCAAAATCTTTTGATTTGGATTCATTTAACTTCACTTTGCATTTTAGACAATTTGCCCGAGGGGCTTAGAAACATAATTTATGAGTCACTCAATAATTTCTCAAATAATTTGTTTTGTATAAAATATTTATATGAAATGATTTTTTCCCTGGAAGGGAATAGAATAGAACACATATTTCCTCTAGAATAAAGTAGGATGAGTCACATGTATTTCTTGGTTTCCATAACAGAACTCAATTCATCCTAATTCAAATATCTCAATGTATTCCTCACCACCCATGTGCCATGGGTGGGAGAGAAATGGTAGAAAAATTAAAAATTTAAATGGAGTCAAAACATTTTATAGAAGCTGTTTTGAAAACAACTGAAGACATGCAATGTTGCTTAACAGACTAGCTCTGATGTCACAATATTAGAGAAATTAGTTGCTGCGGTTAAGCAGAGTTACTGGAGGATGTTGAGGTAAGTTTTGGTAAATTAATGGTATTCCTGTATATGGAAAAAGCAAATATATCCCTATCTCCATGTGCCTCTTTTTACCAAAATATCATTCTGCTTTCGTCCACAGTTTTGACTTCTGAGACACTTGGCTGGTTCCCTGGAAAGGCTGGACACCTGCCCTATAATTACACACCATTATCATTCTTTCAAAATATTTCACAGAACTGTGTAAATCACTGGTCTGAATTAGGAGGTAGGCCAGACTCAGAGGAGAGTCTGAATTTCCATTATCATGTTTCTCTTAATGTGAACTTCCTGACAAGCCCTCATTACCAAGAAGGAAAGATGGCTGTCTTAATAAAATTTTGTAACCTGCAGTCTTCATATTTTCCTTCTCCTCTTCCTTTCCCTTTACTTATTTGGGAGCATTTCATCTATATCATTGCTTGTTGGACAGTCCTTTGTGAATCATAATCTGCTCTGATACCACTATCAGTGAAAATGGTGCTGTCAACATTTATGTCAACGCTGAGGTTGTAATTTTTGACAGTAATGTTCCTGGGCTTGATCTAAAACTCTCTGTTCACATTGACAGAGCTGCCTGTCAGAGTCCCTTCTGCCTGACACTTCTAAGTGACTAAGGACTTGGTGGGACCCACTCTAGGAAAAAAATCTCATTCCAAGTTCTCCCATTAGGTTCATGGCTCATCTGAAAGCACTGCCCATGTTACCAAGAGATAAATGAATGCATACAAGCAGGGACTTGGGTCAGCAGTAGGTTGCTGTATAATGTTCATAAATATCTGTGGAAATAAAATATACCAGTGGTGAATTTTTCCTGAAGGCTGGATCTTGTCAAGATCCCAAGCATAAATCTTAAACCCCATTAAAGAACATTGGTCTTACTTCTCATTTCAAATACTATATTTCAACATAGCTTACTTCTTGTTTAAAATTACAAAATTATGCTCTCAAATTTTATGATTTGTATGATTAAAGTGCTTCATTTTGAATGTTTCTGCTATATCATACTCATCACTATGCCCCAAACGTGTTGTGTTCCTTCCCTCATCCATTTTTGTAGTCAAATATTTCATCTTCCCAGAAATTACTTCCACTTCTTTGTAACTATTAGATTAGCACAATTTAAAGAAGTGCAAGATTACACAAAGCTATAGAGTATTGGCAAAACTGGTAAACTCATATATTGCTCATGATACTGCAAATTTGTATAAGCCTTTTCTAAAGCAGTTCGGGATTATATAACAAAAGCCAGCTGGGGGCGGGTAATGTGTGTATATATATGAGTGTATATATATACCTTTCTCAGTAATTCCACACTTAGGAATACATTCTAAGAGGGTAATTCAAAGTAAGATAAAAGTTAATCATAAGTACAAAAACATTCATTGCAGCATTATTTATAACAGTTAAAATTGGTTATAAGTAAATGTCCAATAAAAAATGGCTAAGCATATTATATTACTTCAAATTGATTAAATTGTATGAAACATTAAAAAATATAACATTCACTCTATTGCTTGCTAGTTCATGCTCAATCTCCCTTTTGAACTGCTTCTTTTTGTGCAGCCCAATATAAACATCCTCTAACTGTATTTATGTGCTATTCTGGATTATGCAACACCACTGAGAATCCTTCCATCATAGCACACTTCCTACTATAATATGGGTATGTCTTCACTTTTTTCCCTACCAGACCATAAACCCTTGTGGATAAGAACTGTGCCTTTTAACGCTGTGTCCTTGGAGCCTAGAGTATTATAGACTATCTGTAGTCTAGACTAACCATTCCACACTGAAAACAAATGCAATAATTTCTTGGTAAGTAACAAAAGCAAAATACAAAAGAATATTTACAATACCATAAAATATTTAAAGGTATTGATTATGAGAACTAAGAGTCAAGGTGTACAAAGAAGAATGAAATGTTATCAGAATTAGATTTCTGTGATTATGAGTAGTTTAAATTTTATCATTTCCTTCACTGTTGCTATAAATAAAAATTCAAAAATGATACTGTGTTCAATACTTAATTTTACATAATAGTTCTATGAATCAGATTCTTTAAAATGAGGACATTACTTTTTTTTTTAAGATTTTATTTATTTGACAGAGAGAGATCACAAGTAGGCAGAGAGGCAAGCAGAGAGAGAGAGAGAGAGAGGAGGAGGCAGGCTCCCCACCGAGCAGAGAGCCCGATGGAGGACTTGATCCCAGAACCCTGAGACCATGACCTGAGCTGAAGGCAGAGGCTCAACCCACTGAGCACCCAGGCGCCCCTTTTTTACTTTTTTTTTAACTTCCATTTTCTGTAAGTCTATGACATCTAAGTGTTGGACCCCTTTGATAAATCAATAAATTGATCTGAAATCCATCTTCTTTATCTACAAAATGAAGATAATAATATCAGCCTAACAATATTATTACAGAAGCAAGACAATCTAGTAAATATGTATACTAATAGGTTGGGGGAGCTCTTCTGTATCCAGGGAAGAGGTGACACTTCTAGAAAAATTTAAGTTCAAAGTTCCTAGGAGAGTGAGAAATACTGGGAGAACATAAGATCTTATTGCTTCAAATCCCCAAGTAGTTATCTGCCTTGACACTCAAATTGGAAAGATTTCAACTGCATATCAACTCTTTTTCCTTAAAGGTTGATATAATAATAGAATTTTTTAAAAAACTAGATTTCAGAGGCTGTACTTGAGCTTGTGGTTACTTGTCTCCAATTCCAAAGAGCATATAAAATCAGTTAGTTTCCACTGATGTATTCCCATTTGACTACTTAATAGAACTCAAAGAGCTCACCTCATATTTTAAAAAAAAAATACACGTAGTAAAATCTAACCTTTTTGGTATATATTTCTAAGTTTTCATAAATACTTCTAGCCATGAAACTACCACCCCAATTAGGATGGTTGGTAACTCCATCAACCAGAATGATTCTTTCATTGTTCTTTCATGATGCCCCTTTCTAGTCAACTCCTCTCTAATTGTGTCACTGGTAACCACTGCATTGTTTTGTGTTTCTATAATTTTGACTTTTCAGAATGTCATGCACATGGTATCATACAGCCTATGGAGTTAGCTTCTTTAACTTAGCATAGTGCCTTTGAGATTCATGTGCGATACTGTATGTATCAACAGCTTGTTCCTTTTTGTTGATAAGTAATATTCCATTGTATGATTGTAGTACAGTTCAGTTCATTTATCTATCAGTTTAAGGGAATTTGTGCTGTTTCTAGTCTTTCACAATCATGAATGAAACTGCTTATATAAACATTCATGTACAGGTTGTTGTGTGAATATATGGTGTCATTTCTCTTGAGTAAATTCTTAAGGTTGGATGTCTAGTCACATGTAAATGTATTCTTTGTGAGAAATTATGTTCCAAACTGACTGTACCATTTTGCATTCTCACTCTCCTGTTCTACATCTTTCCTAGTATTTGGTGCTATCAAGTTTATTTTGCTTTTTCAAACTATTATTTGTGTGGTGGTGTCTTACTGTGGGTTTTTGAATTTTCCTAATGGTACTGATGTTGAATATCTTTTCATGTATTTATTTGTCATTAGTATATCTTCTTAAAGAGCTGCAGTTTAGTCCTTACATCTTACTTTTTAATGGGCATGTTCTGCATGATGAAATAATCACTATATCCTCACTATCCATTCCATTATGAGACTGTACAAAATCATTCTGAATTTGGGTCCATTCAGCTTCTTACTGAGGATCTACTCAAGAAATGTCCATTCAATGGCCACAGAGGGGGATATAAACAGACTGGGTGAGCCTCACAAAAGCTCATTCCCTACTCCCTAATTTCTATAATGATCTTAAGTTCAGTGAAGTGCCAACTTTGGCAATGGAATATTTTATCAGCTTTTCAAATGAGCTTCTGCATTATTTTAATGCAATCCACTCTAAAACCAAATATACAGAACTGTGATTAACAAACCAGAAAATACTTAAGAAGTTATTTATTCCCTCTTCTTCTGCTAAGGCTCCTTTTCTAATGCAGTTAAGTCACTAATATTGGGGACATTATTCTACCTAAATATTTATTGAAGGTTTACTATGCATAAGACACTGTCTTAGTTACTCAATAAATATTTGTTGAACTGAACGGGAGACAAATATATACAACCATATATTTTCTAAATAAAATCTATAACCCATATTAAATCATTCAAATATTTCATATCTAAAAGTCACACTGGGACTTTTTACTAAGTACTAATGGCATGCTAGATATAAGAACACCCTAGATGACTGAAGAGATGAGAAACATAACCCCAGACCTCAAGAATTTTTTATTTTGTTTGGAGGATATACATACATGAACCAGAGGACAAAATGTGCACAAAAAGTGCAAAGTAATATATTGGTCTTTGCATAAATGCAATGATTGAAATGATATAACCATAGGAAATGGTATTCCAGCAGGGATGGGCCATAATAGGGGCATAAAGGATAGAGATGATAATAAATTCTTTCTTGGGCTCAAAGCACAAGGGGAGGGGACACAAGAATCAATATGGAAAAGACAGTGAAGAAAAGGAGTATCAATTAAGTCCGGGAACAAAACCTATCACCCAAGAAAGGAAAAGAACTGAGGATGAATTTGGTAGCTATGCCGTGTGTTAGGTGATACAGATCAAAGTGGCATGGAAGACTTCCCAGGTACACGGAGCACACGGACAGGGGACCAGTGTCAGCAATATTTAGAACAGCAAACTGAAGACCAGTAATGCTAAGATATTCCCATAGTCAAGAGACCTGGCGATGAATGACAGCTAGACTTCAGCTCTAGAAGGAGGAGGAGGAGGAGGAAGAAGAAAAAGCAAAAGTTTCAGTGCATAGTAATAAGGACCAGTATGAAAGTTTCATCTTCAGCTATGATCGGATGAAGACATAATCATTTTAGGAATGAGTGAAAAAAGAAAGTCCTGTTCTAACCATTGGACTATAAGAGCACATCTTTGGGAATTCATTTAGTTTTACCTGGTCAGGGGACAAGGTGAGACCTTGAATGGAGCTAAAAGTGAGCTTAGCTGAGAGATGCTAGAAAATACTGAGTCAAGAGAATCAAATCCAAATTTACATGAATGAGCATGACTATAGGATAAAAAAAGTAATAGGTTTGATACCTGATTTTCAGGATATTAACAAAAGGAAGTTAATGATATCCCCCTTTAATATTATATTTTGCCTCCCCTTAGCATCCAAGACCATATTTTGCTTCTCTGGTACAGACCTAGTAATTTTCAACTAGTAATTACATAACTCCCTCCTCCTCCCCAAGGAGAGAATCATTTTACAAATGCAATATACAAATAAATAAAGGCACCAGTGGAGCTAGACCTGCAAGCTTTTAGAAAGCCGATAAAATTTGATTAAATTCTTCTTTTGTTGTTATTATGTTTTCATCACCTTTGTCATTGTGTCTACACTTCTGAACTCCACCTGGGAGCAGCAGTAACAAGGTATCACAAAACTGGCTTTTCTCACTCTAATTCCAACCTGCCAGAAGCAGCAAACACAGGAAATCTCAGGAGAAAACCCCTTGTCATACAATTTACTGCCCAATTTTGCAAACCCGAGAGGTTTAGCTACTAGTGGTTTCCAGAGTTTCAAATAAGCTTACCAGTTTGGGGCTATTTATCCATAATAAAATTCTAAATATTCAAGATCAAAACCATGAGCTTTCAGCTTCGAGTAGACTGATGAATATTCTTTGAGGATTTCAGGGAAAAGGGAGTTCAATATATAAAGATGCCATATGATTCTACTTCTCTGTTACCACCTCATATTTACAGTGAAAACTGTGCCACTGCAGAACTAAAAGAGACCTTGGAGATAATCTGATTTAATGCATTCATTTTATAGAAAGGCCTGAAAATGAGTTATCCAAGATCACACAGTTATTTAGTAGAAGAATAGAAATACGAATCTGGGTTTGTAACTCTGCCCAGGCATATACTCTATTCAGAAATTGAATTGAATTCACTTCAACAGAAGCCCAAAGATGTTCTACAAAAGAACTAAAAGGGATAATATTTTTCCTCAATAGCCTTATACTGTCTACAAAACACATGGGTAAAGTAGATGATGCTTTTTGGCTATATAGGATTCTAACCTAAACTGAATCCATTGAAATAGCAGATGTGTGATGTTCTGGTACAGAAAATTTATTGAAGGTGGTCATTAAGTTAATCCTTGGAGATATGTAGATAGAGAGACAGGTACTTTTTATACTGTAATATATAAACAAAAAAAAATAGGACCATGGGATTACAAACAAAGAGGAAGAATGAAAATCATCTATGAATGTAATGAAGACAGGAGAAAATATACAGTCACATTTTCTAAATTAATAAATTTCTAAATCAAAGATTTTAGTTATGAAAGAAGTATTTAATTTACTATTAGAATCTTCTTCTAGGCTGATCAAACTAGCCTGTAGGAAAGATAAATTCCATCTGTAAGTGTCAAGTAGCAGCAACAGATCTATTTGTTAGTTTGTCTTTAAATATGTGAATTTTTAATATAATCACATGTGAAAAGATTGTATATATTTTATTACTTTTTAAAATTTTTATATTAATAGATTTTATTTTGAAAAATTCAATATTTCAAAAATAGGAGAGTTCCTATGTAGCTTCTCTCCATTCTCCCCAATAATAACACCTTATGTAAGTACAGTGTTAAAACCAGGCTTTTACATTTGTACAACATTATTATTTATTTTTAGAATCCCATTATTTTCATTATCTCTTTTTAAATATGTTTTACTGATTGACCCCAGACTGGCAAACAGATCAAAGCAAGAAAATTATTTCATACCTGTTCTAGTCCAGGTGCCTTCAAGAAAACAAATGGCATACACAGAAGGGTAACTGAAGAGATTTTAAAGACCATTTTTAAAGGTCTAGGCAGAATTAGATGACAATGGCGAGGCAGTGAAGCTCCCTGCAGGTATCAACAGCAGCCAGTAAGAAGCCTAAGCTGAAGGCACGAAGCTGAGAGAGCAAGAGCTGCACTGTTCTAGAGCGACACTGTTCTAGAGCTGCACTGTTCTAGAGCGACACTGTTCTAGAGCTGCACTGTTCTAGAGCTACACTGTTCTTAGGCGGTGCTATATCAGACATGAGCTATGTACAGTTTTGAAGAGGAATGCAGTACTATGTACCAGTGCCCTTGTAAAACGCAAGCTGGGGAATAAATACCCCAATTCCTCTCTCATCTTGGTCTTCCTCTGGTTCTTTCCATGGCTCCAGACCAACCAGAAACCATAGGATAAGACAGCGGTTGATCCATTCAGTAGAGGTCAACTTCCTTGAACACCAAGCAGAGTGAGAAGAGCAGCTGGTAAGTCCAGAGGGGAAAATAGAGAATATCCAGCAAAGTAACTGAAATATATAATAAACAATTCTTAGTTCATACAATTATTTATTCATTACCAATCCTGCCACTCATTTGTTGGCAGACTTGATAAAGCAGATATGTTATTAATTTACCTACACCAGTGCGCCCTTATTACTCTCCATTGTAATGTCAAGGTATAAAATGTGGGAAGGAATTCATGTGAGATAAGGAAGTTGAGGCCTCATACGGTAAACAATAGCTCATGATATAAATAATAATACTTGCATCAGAACTTTCTCATCTCTGATCCTCTCACATTTATGAATGCAAAGATTTCATGAACAACTTATCCTTGTTCTTCCCTCTGAAGTTTCAATCTCCCAACCACCACCACCACCACCAGCCCCCAAACACTTTTCTGGGTTGCTTCAATAACAGTGCTAGTTGTTTTAGACTTCTGCTTCTGCCCAAGATGGAGTAACAGAGCCATATTTGACCACTTTCCAGAAGCTATGAATAAATGACAAAGCATATTTAAAAACAATTTTCAACACACAGAACATTCAAGTAGTAAAGGAGAGTTATCTTTGAGAGATAGGACACAAAGTGAGGCATAAGATTTCCCCAGCCTATTGCCATGAGCATTTCTAGTCTATAGGGCATCCAGGCAGAGTCCAGTACACTTACTCACTTGAGGAGATGGAGCTAAACATGCCAGGGAGACAAGGGCAGCTAAAACTAACAGTTCTAGCTACTAGAGTAGTACCAGACAGGAAGTACCAGACAGTACCAGAGAGGAAAGATTATGTAGAGGGAGAATGTTAGAGATTTGTGGAAAGTTACTTTCAAGTGATTAGCAGAGTACTAATAAGCACAACTACCTGAGGAAAATATTTGAGACTAGGGTAAAAATCAATTGAAAGAATTAGAGGAAACAGTGCCAGCAGTTAGCCATGTCTGGGAAAAGTGCTATTCCCATTAGACATACTGAATGGCCATAAATTATAAGGTTTCTTTTTTTCTCAGTCAAGAAGTTCTTGCCCCAGAATTGGGAAATGATTAGGTCCAGATTGAGCACTGCTCTAGACCCACCTCAACAAATGATAGAAGAATCAAACCTGAAAGCACAAACTATATATATATATATATATATATATTTGTAAGATTACAAAAATTTCGAGCATCTAACCAGGTGAAATTTGACTACAAACTAACATAGATATTGGGATTTGAGACAAAGACATAAAAATGGTTCTTCCACATCTTTAAAATATAAGCAGAGGATTGAAAGGTATTAAAACTGACTGAAACAGGGCACCTGGGTGGCTCAGTGGGTTAAAGCCTCTGCCTTCGGCTCAGGTCATGATCCCAGGATCCTGAGATCGAGTCCCGCATCGGGCTCTCTGCTCAGTGGGGAGCCTGCTTCCTCCTCTCTCTCTGCCTGCCTCTCTGCCTACTTCTGATCTCTGTCTGTCAAATAAATAAATAAAATCTTTAAAAAAAAAAAACCAAAAAAACAAACAAAAAAAACCCTGAAACTGAAACAAAACTCTTACAAGTGATAACTACCATGTCTGAAATGGACAAGTTTTTTGCAAATCTAAGCATTTGAATTGTACCAGGAAGTAAGATATAATAAGGTTTCAGGAATTCTGTATGCAAAAAATTAATAATGTGCATTTCTAGAAAGCTCCAGTTCTATAGTGGAAATACTTTCATCAGCCAATAGGAATTTAAAAACAATACAAAATCTGCACAGATGGTTTTATATAACTTTTATATAACTTATATTTTTAAAATGGAGTTTATTTACGCACCTGTGTGGCTTAATCAGTTAAGCATCCAACTCTTGATTTTAACTCAGGTCATGATCTCAGGGTTGTGAGACTGAGCCCCCCTTGGGCCCTATGCTAGGTGTGGAGCCTCCTTAAGATTCTCTCCATCCCTCTCCCTCTGCCCTGCGCCCCCACTCTCTCTCTCAAAATCAATCAATATGGGGTGTATACACATATTTGTTTGAATATGCAACATAAGCAATAAAGTACATGTGTTCCCAGTCAAAAAATACATATTTAGAGAGAAAGAGCATGCATGTTGTGGGACTACCTCAAGTGGTTTATAAACATATAATTAGCATTCTCTCTGCCAAAAGAGTGGGAGAGGAGAAGAGACAGAGAAAGAGAAGGAAAGAAAGAAAAAGAGAGAAACAGAGAGATGGGTAGAAAAAAAATAATCAAGATATAATGGCCAAAATCTTTCCATATTTGTTGAGAACTGTATACCTACCAATCTGAAAATCTCAATGAGCCCCAAGAAAAGGATACGAGAAGTAAACTGCACTAAAGGCATACCACAATCAAACTGCTCAAAACCACTGATAAAGATAAAAATTTTAAAGCATCCAGTAGAGAAAAAGAATATATACTTCAAAAATAAAGATCACACTGAAAGTTGAAAGAATTTATCAACAACCAACCAGCACTACAAAAATGTTAAAGGAAATCCTTCATAGAAGGGGGAAGACTAACCAAAGGAGATATGAATCTATACAAAGTAATAAGAACACTGGAAATGGTAACTGGTAAACGAGTAAAGATATAGATAGATATAGATCTATGTATGTAATATGTAATGTGTGTATGTGTGTATATGTATATGTGGATATATATCTCACATGTATATATACATATACACACACATATATACATATATACACATATGTATGTATACATATATGAATCCCAAGGGAGATGAAGGAGCAAGGCCTATCTGAGGTGGCTGGAAATCATTTGACTATTTTCACCACATAGCTCTATTTCTCCTGCCCTTTCTACTCCCCTGACACTCCTCCCTCTTTTAGCCAGTCAATTGAGTGTTTTTATTCTTTAGTTAAAGGGTTTCCTGTTGCTCCTTTGTGCTCTGCCTGGCTTCTGCCATCTCTATTTCTCCTTCACATGGCTACCTCAGAAAGGTGGCTTTCATGCCTAAACGGTGGGGTAAACACCAGTGTGAGAGACCACCGATTCCTATTCAGAAAAGTGCTATTGAAATTCTAGCTGATTTCCTGAAGATCTTACTGAAGTGTAGCTCCTTCTTCATTCTTTTTTTTCTTTCTTTCTTTTTAAGACGCTAGCTGGTCTGTGAAAACCATTTTCTCTTAAGCCGTACCACGGCGTGGTTCCCATTATGAGCATGGTTAAATAATTCTTAATGAATCCTCCTTTATCAGTAAGACTCAGCTCTTATGAGGAGGATTTGCTACTTTTAATTCTATATGGAACATAAATGGGTCACCAAATTGTTCCACGCTATTACTGACAAGATATGTTGCCATCATTTAATTACATTAAATTTTCAATTTTTGAGAGTCGTCTTTAATGTATGTGACTACACATTTTGCGTACAAGGGATATGGGGGTGGGGGAGCATGTCCAGGGTCCTGAATTGCACTTGGTGAGGCAATTTAAGGAAGGGCTAAGTTCTGGGATAGCTTATGCAATATAACTCGTGACTTCAGAGTGAAAGAATTTATAGAAACCAAGTGCTTCTCACAATTGGTGGACATAAACATGCATTAAAATGGTCATAAGATCGTAATTACCTAGACATTTGGGGATGTTGCTATCTGAAAACAGACGGTTTAGAATTCCAGTTGAGGAAGGGCTCAGGAGTGAGGCAATGTGCTTCAGTGATCTTCGGAAAGTTACTCCAATTGCTGCCTGTATAAATCATTTGTTAATTAATCACACCATGTGTTCTGCAGCAGTCTTGAATTGTAACTCAAATAATTCTTGTTGTACGCTTATCCTGTATCTCCCCAAACAAACTCTAAGATTCTCAGGGGGAAACCCATGTGTGCTTCACTGACAAGAGGAGGTTGAATAGTCCCTTGTTTATAGTTTGTGCCCAATAAATATGTTAATTTTTGATATGTTACTGAAACAGAATGAAGAGAGCTTACGTGACAAATAAGTATAACAGAATTAAAGGGGATATTATAAAGTCTTGAAAAATTGAAGGCACATAAAAGTCCTGTTTAAGGGTCAAGTGTGGAAGAGGCATGAAACCTACTACTTTGTAGACCCTGAATGGATCAAGAAGTTGAAAGACAGGGAAAGATTATATATTAATGGCTGTAAAGGAAAAATTGAGTATGTAGAAGGCTTTTCTAGTTTCTGAAGTTTGAATGTAACAAGTACAACAACAATAATCCATGAATTTTACTACCCCAGATCTCATGAGAAATTGCACCTTGGGTTTTAGACTCTTGTATTCTTATGATCTTGTTAGACTGACACAAAGCAGGCATGTGACATATGACAGATGTATTTGTTTCCTGGGGTTGCTGTAACAAATCACCAAAAAGTTGGTGGCTTAAAAACAACAGATTTTTTTTTTTTTTTTCTCTCACCGTTCTGGAGCCCAGAAACCTGAAATCAGTATCAGTGGTACAAAATCAAGAGTCAGCAGAGCCACACTTCCTCTGGAGCTTCTAGAGAATCCTTTCCTTGCCTTTTGGTGGCTTCTGGCAATCCATGGCTTGCGCCTGTATAAACTCCAAACTTGGCCTCTGTAGTCCCATTACCTTCTCCTCTTCTGTCTGTGTGTCAAATCTCTCTGTGTCTCTCTTATACAGACACTTGTGATTTCCTTTAGGCTACACCAGGATAATCCAGAATGATCTCTTAATCTCAAGAACTTCTACTTAATCACATATGCAAAGATTCTTTTTCCAAATAAGGTAACATACACACTTTGCAGAGCTCAAGCCCTGACATCTTTGGAAACAATTATCAGTCTACCATAACATCTATCTTTGCTGTTGCTTTTATTATCTGTAGCAACATATTCATGACTCTTTGTGATTAGACAGAGCTGAGTTCACAACCATGTACTATTAAAGTCATATTGAAGAAATTATGTACCTTCATGTTTCAATTTCCCTACCTGTTAAAAGGGGTATGCATGGATAGTATCTCACAATACTGTCATAATTATTAAACAGGATGGTATATATTAAATTTTAGCAGTTTACACTTAGTAAGTTCTCAATAAACCATAGCTATAATTATTTTTATAAAATTAATAAACCCTATCACTCAAAACAAAATGTCAGTTAATCTAAAGGTTACAAAAAGGCATAAATCTTGACCACCAGTTTTAGAAGTTTGCAAACTAATTGGTGAGATAAAATTTACAGCATAAAACAAATACTGGAGAAGAAATGCATACTGAAAAACTTAATGCTATAGCAGTTCGAATAAGAATTAAGGGCATGGCAGGTTTTTCCACAGAAGGTTTGCATTGATGGGGCTGACAGGTAGGAGATGCAAAGTCACATGGGAACAGGACATGTGCAGTAGTAAGAAGGGATAAGAAAGGGTAGTAGGCAACTGGCAGCCTAGGACATAGAGGGTGCAAGAATGACTGGAGTAGAGTATTGGAATGAAGGCTGAAGACACACTGTCGTCAGTACGCTAGCCTAGAAGCTCCATGAATGGGACAACTGAAACTGTCTCCAGACATTGCCAAATGTCCTTAAGAGGAAGAGGGCAGAATTGTCCTGGGTTAAGAACTACTGGGAGAAACCAAATGAAGCACTGTGGGAATTAATTTAAGTTGAGCAGTTTCAAAAGGGGAGAAGCTGGAGTACAATTCACCACATATACTAATGGATTTCCAGAAGACATGTACTCTATTGATTTTTACCTAGTGAAATCTAGAACGTGATTCCTTAGCAATATAATAATATAATCATTTCTAAAATTCCAAATAATTTTTTTTAAACCCAAGACCACAGATCGAAATGCTTCTTCAGATGTTGTTATAGCTCATATATTTGGAGGGGAGGGTCTCCATGAAACAGGAGGCACTAGCCTGCTAGTGTTGCTTACGGGGCTGGCCCTGGAGTTCTGCACCTCCCGTTTGCTCTACAGAGGACACCCTGCATCCCCAGGGGTGCTGGTGTATATCCTGTTATCAGAAATAGACTTGATTTAAAAGGAACAAAGAAAACACACATATTGATTTCTGCTGCATTAAATACATTTACACTTCAAAGGAAAAAGAACATAGAAATGTTTCAATTTGAGTTACATACTTTAAATTCCATTATTAAAAAAAAATCCACATTCTCTAGCAAATTTGGTAATACTCTTTTTTTACACTTTCATAACCAAATGGTTTCCTTCTTATGGGCTATATTTTTTGGAATACAATGAAAATGGCAAGGCCATAGGAAAACAAAACGTGCAATTGCCTATTTAGCATAACAATACACACGTAACAATACAAAGAAATTTGGAAATACTCCATACTATAGAATTTTATATTAGGAGCCCCAGTTAGAGTTACTTTCTATTAACTTGTGGTAATAGAACAAAATGTGAATCTGGACAAATTAAGTACACAGATAATACAAAAATGCCCACGTTTGGGCACTATTTGAAGTAAGCTCTAGCTCCAGGTAAAATGGTAAAATTGCTAATTTTTGGGGGGAAGAGGGCAGCCTCTGTTCCTTCTTTAATAGCTTTTTCCCTTGTTAAATATACCAGTGTCTGGACAGTTAGTACTTTGATGCTTTTATATGGATGATGTATGTATTTACTTATTCAACAAATATTAATTTGGTACTTACTGTGTACAAGACACAGTATTCAACAATGATATTATCAAGATGAGTAACCTATAGATTCCCTATTTTCCCTGACCCTGTTTTCATCTTTAATTAAGGTTTTCCTGTCCAATTTGATTTCTTCCCAAAACTAGTTTTTCTTTTACCCATAGGAGTTTTATCCTATTTTAGAGATGATATGATAAATGAATTATTTCTAGTATATTTCTTAATGATATATGACCTCCTTCTGACAATAAAAATCAAAGTAATAGGATACTTAAATTTATAAGTAATAGGAAATAGAAAATTTTTTTAGCGTCATAACTTGAGTGAGGCCAGTATTATTTGGAGGTGGGGCTTATTATAGCATCCATCTAATTATTATAGCATCCATCTAATTACATCATCCAGAAAGCTTATATTTCTGATTACCTGGAATTTATGTTTCCCCAATTTACTTTGCTTAAGAGCCCATAAACGACTTCTTTTGTCCTTTGAAAGGAAGAATATTGGAGAAATAGGCCAAAAGAAATTAACAAGTGATGGGAAACAAAACAAAACATAAATGGACTGGTGAATCACCTCTGTTTGAATGTACACTTTTTTTTTTTTTTTTAAAAAGGTAAGAACTTCAACTTCCCAGTGGCCCAATCACATTGAATTCTTGATAACCTCAGGAAGAACTATTTGTAATTGGAAGTTACCAGGGGACTGAATTATAAGTAAAGAAAAGACTGACTCCATTTCCAGAACTGTTCTAGGCCCTATGGAAATGCAGAAATGGTGTCATAACTCATTTCTCTCTGGGACAGCTAACTAATGCAAGCATGAAGTACTCTAGAGTGTCAAAGGGGATGGAGATCGACATGAGTTGCCAAACTCAGGGATGACTCCATGGTGAGTTTTGATATATCCTTTATGTGTCTTTATGTCACCAAGAAAGAAAGATGTGAAAATAAGCTTTAGGATGCTTAAATTACTCCAATTTGCTTTTCTTTACAGTTGTGTAGTTCCTGAGGATAGTGTTTGAACTGAATGCATTTTGACAGCACAACAATACAATTCCCATGATCAGTATGAGATTACCCATTGCTACACAGATCTGTTACCTGCTTTGTTGCTTTTTCTTATGTCTGGTTATCTACTGTTCACCATGTAGTAGATAATTACCATCTTATTATATTTCTATCTTTAGATGGAGCAAACTTAAAAAAAAACAGGGGAATATGAAGAAAATCAGAGAATTTCATTTGAGCCACAGTGAAATGTAATTTGTATTTTTTTTAAGATTGAGAACCATTGTGTGCACTCAAGAACACTTAGATCTCAGTGCTAGAAGAAGGCAAAGAGAAGGATAAGGAAAGTATTCTTTCACTGTGCTCAAAAAATTGGTTATATATTTTCCACAAACATATTTTCCTCCAAGTATTCTTAAAGTCACTGGGAATTTTCACAAAAAAAGATGCTCTAAGCACTCAGACCATCCGTCACAGGGGTGCAATTATACGAATCATGGATAGGTAGTTTTTTCAAACTTGATTTCTCCAAATCTGAATTTTTAAATTTTGAGATGGTGGGACCATACTGTCTTACAATGATACAAAACACATGAGCCGCTGATATCTCTACCTGTTGTATACATGGCTAGAAAGAGTAGGATACAAAGTTCTCTTAGTATGTATTGCACAGAGCAAGAGGTTTCTATGAGATGCTGACTTGATTTTTTTTTTTTCTTATAGCTCTATTTAACACATGCTTAATCAAGTAGGGCTACAATTTGAGAACAGTCAGATGGTTCTCTATTCAAACATATCTCCTCTACCAGTATGGCAAAATTATAAAATGTCCATCATTAGACATCCCCTTTAGTTAAGACATTAATGTTTCTTATTAAAATGCAAATATATTATTAGACATTAATATCTTATTACTAATTAGTTAATCAATTTTATCCTGACGAAGAGAGGGATCAAAAGACAAGGGAAAATCAGTGCTGGGCAAGAATATTTATGAGGTGAAAGATCAGCAAAGGCCTGAACCATAGGGCATTTCTGCGAGGAGGGTTCAGATGAGGTAGCATAGAGGAGGGATTGTAAGGAAGGCGGATAATATTCTGGGAGCTTTGAAACTTTCAGATCTGTCTCAAATCTTGATACCAGAATAATCATATATGCTGACTGAGCCAGTGACCTGACCTGAAATGTGTGTGTGTACTGGGAAGTAGGTAAGAGTCATATGTACATCATTTGTATGGATTTGCATTCTGATGATTTAAATTTACTTTGGAGGAGGGGCGTAAGACAGAATTCATGATTTTTCTTGGACATACAAAATGCTTAAATTTGAGCAAACAACACAACCACAGTTTGGGGGGAAATGGTTGGGTTTTGAGAGATACTGAGAACACAAAGTAAAACAATATAATAACAACAACAACAACAAGTGGTTTTTATGCAGCAGCCAGTGCGCAGAATGAGACTATGAAAAGATGAAGAAATGACAGGGAAATGTTAAAGAGCATAAAAGAAGAGCTGCTGAGTTGGCGGGACAGGTGTTCCTGGATGTTTCACTCTTGACCTTCCCGTGTAACATCCTCAGAGAACAGTCCTCGATCATCAGGAAATCCTAGTTCCTGTGGTTCCTTCTACAAGTAGACCATTAGTTGGCATGTCAGAAGTCATGGCCAATATTAATAACAGCTAAATATTTTGAACCTTTGCAATATATCAGGGACTCTGTTAAGCATTTTATATGTAAAGGTTATGGTTATGGTTATATGGTTAAAAAGGCCATGACAAACAATAAATTACAAAGGCATCTAAAGAAACCATTTCCAGAACAGAGGGGTACTTAAATGTCGTGCTTTAGCCTGTCTTTCCAGACATCAAGATAGAAAAAGGCTTTCTTTCTCTCTCACCTTCTAAATAATAACTAATACTTTAATGTCATAACACATTACCAGTTCACGCACTATCAACACTTTGATGTTTAGAATATTTACATGCTTCTAATTTTTAATTTCTTATTCCATTTTTAAAAAAACCTTGGAAATTATGATAAGAAAACTGAGACATAAATTAGTAAGGAAATTTGCCCAAGTCACACAACCTGGAGCCAGGTTGGAAACTCTGGCAAAGGCAGAGTTCTTAATTACAAGACAGAGTAGGTGACTTCATGAACCGAGTCAGTGTGACCTCAGTAAGTCTCTGCTCTCCCATTGGTCAAATCTGTAAAATAAAAGGGGTGGCACTGGAGTTCTGGAGTCCTTCCTAGCTTTTAAATTCTATGACTCAATCCTAGTGAGGCTATGGGGAAACAGTCGTAATCATATCCCACTGGAGGGTCTCAACATAGATTGCTTCATAGCAGAAACTTGCCAGTGTATTATTTCACTTCTAAGAATTCAACCCAGGATACACAAAATATAAAGGCAAGACTTGATACATGAGAATGCTTATCTGAGGTTTATATATACTACCATACAATTTGGGAACAACTTCAACATCTAATAGAAAGGGGTTGTTTATATACATTTTGATGTATACTTTTGATGAACGATCATGCTCTTACTAATATGTTTAAAAATAATTAATGATATTGAAAAAGCTCACAATAATAGGCAAAAATAAAACAATATATAAAATTATAAGACTATCCAAGTTTGATTGATATTTACATGTAGATGCAAACAGTATACATGTTTATATTTTTTAAAGGCAAAAACATACAAGTATTAACTTTTTTGGCAACATCATCATACAAAGCTTCTATTTCCAAATTTGCTAATACTCATTACTTATATGATCAGAAAAATAAAATAATTTGAAACAAAGCATATTCAATAATGTATAGCAAATCCTATGAACGATTACCCTCTTTTCTTCTTTCTACCTCTGATGTCTGAGCAGATCAATGAGACTCTAGTCAAAGACTGACTTTCTATGGATCCCCAGGAGCTTGTCATGTTCTTGCTGCAACCACTTGGGAAAGGTTTTGGAATGGCCATATACTTTTGCAATGATTGTAAGATTTCCCACCTGGAGAGCATGCTGATGGCAGCATGTTATCCATGGCTGAGACTCTATTTGTAAAGACCTGTATAGTGCTGTTAAATCCATGGTCATCTGATGCTGCCTCTAATAGTATGTAGCATATTGTTTGCACTCTATAAATTTTAAGTCATAATAATCAATAATAATAATAATGAGGCAATAAAAAATAACTGAACTCAGTAGCACTGATGCAGTAGTTCTTTATGAGTTCCCAGTAGGGAAAGCAAGTTATGAGCAAAACTAGGAAAGCCATAGTGTTCAGCATGACAGACCTTCCAGAACAACCTGTGAAGCAGAGCCAATCTCAAGTGTGCACACATCTGGGCATGTAGTCATGTCAGTTTGCAATTCTAGGAATCAGGCCTGATTAAATAGATAAGAGGAACTGGAAAAATTTGCCTGACTCTAATTATCTCTCAATTGTACCTATACCATTATGAGAACAGGGTTTGAAAAATCTGAGCATGTCATGAACTTGGTTGTTCAAGCAAACCCAGTGTGAACAGGGTGTACAAGGTGTACAGGCAAACCCAGTGTGAACTTGTTCCATTGTAATTCTTATCTTCCCCAAGGAATCTGTTTAAATCATCCCAATTTTCGTGTTCTTTTCCTTTCCATACTGTTGTTAGCACTTGCTGCCTTATTGGTGCATTCAGATGCTTGAATATTTTACATTGTACCTTGGATGTATTTATGCACTTTTCTCTCTGTATCTTCTTTGTGTATTTTCTAAATTATAGGATAATTTGCTGGAGGTTTTTATTCTACCAACAAGTGACGTTGGAAAGTTAGGACCTTGTGAGCGAGACCCTGGTCCACTCTTAATGAAGCAACCGTGGAATAGAAAAAGGGGCCTGAGGGCTGGATATATATGTATATATTAATTTCTTTTATTATTTTCATTCCCTCTTGACTAGAATGTAAGTGGTAGGAGGGTACAGCTTTGTTTTATTCACAGGGTAACTCCAGCCACTAAAAAAGCATCTGCAACACACGGAACACTTGATAAATATTTCTGGTGGGCAAAAAAATATTTGGAAAAAGTTGCCCTCCCAGAAAACATACATCACTATGAGAGGCCACCTCATCAATTCTCAAAAAAGGCCTTTTAAATCCATGGGGCTTGGCCAGGCTGGGGTAGTAGCTGATTTGAGAACATTCAGCCTAAAGGTGACACAATTTCCCTTGTATCTATCAGAGAACTGTGCTGAATTCATTTATTTTCCCAGCCCCTGACACTGACCTGATTACTTTCTGACACTTAATTGTGACAGATCAAGTATTTCTCTTTGTCCATCTTTCATCATGCTTTGTGATCCAAGACACCAACTTTAAGCTTTTTTAATCCAAAACAATCACAACTGACCAAGCCAAACATATCAAAACAAAACAAAAATCATAGGACTGGCCACAAAGGGGATATTCACTAAATTCCTATTGTGTTAAATGACATACTCTACTTGCACACCAGCCGTAATAGGAAAGAAATTCCTATGTGTATAAGACGCAAAGTAAAAGACTTATAATGATAATTGTTATTATTCAATAATCTCTCTTTGTTTTCAGTTAATACACAGAGGAAGTGGATTATGCATTTTCACTGAGCTTTCAATTATATAGCTGTAGATAGTAAATATGAGATATGCATATGTTGAAGAATTAAGACTATTCTGACTTCCCCTGACACTTATTTTTAGGTTTTGCTGAAAGTCTCTGTGTGACCAGGGAATTGAATAATAAAATACGTGTTCAAACAAAATTTAAGGAGGTTGTTGTCTACTGTTGAATCATACTCCACAAATAGCATCCTCACACACTCTCAGATAAAGATTTTTTCATATATTTCAATGTGTGTGTGTGTGTGTGTGTGTGTGTGTAATGTTTCACTAAGTTTGTCACGTCTCTTTCCGAATGTAAGCTGTTTGGGTTGAAATGCCTCACAGAACTAGCAAAGGAGCAGCCACAAGGTGTGGACTGTTGGTCTATTGTTTGGAGACCTATGGTTGGGATCCCTGCTTTGAGCAGGGAGATTTTATTGTTCATCTACTCCAAAAGATTTACCTTTGTCTTCCTCAAAATTAATCATGGACTTTCTCATCTGAAAACGTCCTTAGGGATCATTCCTGCCAATCCCTGGTCTTGAAACACGAAATTCATTTATCCCAAGCTGAATGAGTGGCCATCTAACAAATTCCGGGATGAGAAAATTTAAAAAGTAGAAATTCAAGGCCTGCATGTAAAATGTGAAATAGCAGCAAAAGCAAAGAGACACAAACCCAGGAAGAATAAAGGACAATTGACTTTCAGAAAATTTGAAAAAGAGATATGATACCAAGTTGGATACCGAGTTGATCAGTGCCAGGAAACATCACGTTTTACATGAAAGTAAATCGACAAGACCCCCTCCTCTCCACCTGTGCCTCTTTCACAGTCCAATTAAAATCACGTTTTCTTTGAAAACACAGAAAAAGAAAGAATTGTCTGGGCACGTAAGAGACATCAGTCGTCTGGTTGTGCAGACAGGCATATTTGTCATGCCCAGGGGAATGATGGCGATAGTTTCATTTTATTAATTGAGAAGATTATACATCCATGATAGCCACGGTTCCCCATTCTCCTTCTTGGAGAGAGGATGGAGGAGGGAAGTGAATATTCCATAGTTAAGCAGGAAAAAGACCCCCCCCCTTTTTTTTTGTTTTATTGCATTCTAATTAAGCATGATGGGAGTGAGAGATCCTACAGCAATGCAGCAGGCTTGAAACACTGACAAGGTCAATTATCTCCTGATAAGCCTTGCACCAGCAAGAATTAATAATATAACTAATATTAATTGAAAGTGAGTTCATTGAGTTTTATTTCTTATTTTAAAGTTCTCTTGGCGGGTGTGCACGCCATGGTGCTCGGAGAATGATGGATGGAAGTGATGGAATCACTAATAAGCCCTTCGACCCCCATGGCCCACTAGGCACCCAGAGGATGGAGGTTTGATTTTCTTTTTGGGTTTCCAAAGAAACCCTGGCAGAAACCTAAAAGGAGCTAGTTTTATAATATAATTTGTTCCATGAATGAAGAAAGTACAAGAGATTTCAGACCTATGAATTCAGAATTTCTCAAATGAAACTAATGTACAACTAACTGATAATGTCACTTAAGGTGAATTAGGTATAGTTGTTTCATATGGAGAAAAAAGAGAGCAGGTCCTACTTTCTTTCATGGAATCCAAACTCACAGATAAGTTGGTAATATATAATAATATATATACAAATATAATATTATAAGTAATATTAATCATATTATATATAAAATATTATTATATATAGTATATATCACTATATATTGTAATATATACAATATAATGTAATATGTTGTATATATAGTATATATTACATTGTACATATAACATTATAATATTAATCTATTATATATAATAATTAAGTACTATTAAAATTATTTGGAATTATTAATATAATAATATAAGTGTATTATAATTCCTGTACAATGTTCCCTTTAATTTTATGCATCTTTGTTATGAAATTAGGAAAGTATGTCCAGGGACAGGACTTGTTTTGAATGAACTGAAAGATGGATGCCAAAGCTTGTACTGTGTATTGTGATCTTGAAAGTGATTTCATTGACTTGGGAACTGAGATATGCTACTTTAACCCAATTTCTTCCCTATGCATTGGTATGGCTTTTATGGCTAAAGATATCAGGCCTCCATTCACTGATTCCATAAACTTACATCTCTCCTTTTCAATGTTGGGAGGGGATGTAAGGAGTTGCATATTCTAAAGCAAAGAAAATATAGTAATTCTGTGTTTTTAAAACATTGATTCAATAAAACAACATCACACTTTATTTGACTAATCCTTTCTGTTTGAAATGCTATTTGCTTTTCAATGAATGTTTGGTTAGAATGAATGCTATCCACGGAAATAAACAGGAGAGAACCAAAGAAAGTAACCGCAAGTGCAACAAATGTCACAAAAGACCTAAAAGTGATTTGAGTCCAGCTTGTCAATGCTTTGAAGATACCTTCAAATTACATGTGATATTTAAAACAGAATATCAACTTCCAATTAACTCATCTTTAAAGTTTTTTTTCTACCTGCCTCAGCTAAATATAACCCCCCCTCCTCTGAACTTAGAGTTCAAAATCAGGATACTCTAACTTGACAGCTAGGAATTAGTTTTACTATTTGTATCTCCATCATTTTGCAGTTCAACTCGTATGCAAATGTGTATTCCTTCTTCCATGTCTTCTGGCCTTATCTCCTCAATAGAGAAATTTCTTGAATATAGGTGCCATTTCTTTAACAGTTTCATATCCTAAAGAACACCACAGGAGGCAGAGGATGCAGCAGGTGCTAAATATTTAATTGAGTAACTAAGGCTCCAGCATGTTCTACATTCAGATGGGAAATCAGTAACAGGCATATGCAACGTGCATGTGGAGGTGCCTTTACCCCGGCGATCCTGATAACTTCTAGAGAATCACCTGGATTTAGCAAATGACAGTCATGCTGGGGGGAGGAGTAGGGGCCACAGGACACAGTACCTACTATTCAAAACTAACAGATCATAGTGGGAAGGGGGATAGTGAGAGTGAGAGAAGAAACAACTTCTACTGCAGAGAAGAAGGAAGAGGATACTCATTTGTGCCAAAACAAAGCCATAAGCCAGACTCCTCCAGGGGCACCAGAAGTTCAGAGCAATGAAAAAGGCGCTGGAGAGGTTGGTACCATCTGTAAGTTTATATGCTGATAGCTTGGGGGGGGGTAAATTACAATTATTTAGAAATACTGATGAGAAAGTTCATAATTAAGGAAAGCAAGATTTAGATAAAATATAAATAGTTGGAGGTAGTGTTCTCTGTTTTGTTGTTTCCTTATTTTTCTTATGATCTACCATTTAGTATCACCCAGGAAAAATGAGAAATCCAGGGCCTGATGATACAGTTTCTGATGCACCCTCTGCCCAGTGATTTTGTCCACTCATTTTCCCTCCCCTGTGAGTGGGGTTGGCAAGTACAGTTGCCACCAAATGACAGCAGTTGACGGCTAGAATATTAAAGTCTGATGCATGTGACTGGGGTTCAGTGAAAATACATCAGGAAGGATGAAACCCTTCCAATTCAGTCATACACTTTGCTCTGCAATTTTCAAAACCAAAATACTTGAAGTCCCTATTGCAACACACTGCAATGTCCCATCACCTATGTCTTTCAGAATTTTCCATTTTATCCATTTTCCATTTTTACAGTTAAATGCAAAGCATGTTTATAAATGATATTTATTTTATTATAAATAGGGTTTGGGTTCCTCTTTACTTCTGCCCTCCCCCCCTTTTTAAAAAAATTTTATTTATTTATTTGACAGACAGAGAGATCACAAGTAGTCAGAGAGGCAGGCAGAGAGAGAGAGGAGGAAGCAGGCTCCCTGCTGAGCAGAGAGCCAGATTTGGGGCTTGATCCCAGGACCCTGAGATCATGACCCGAGCCAAAGGCAGAGGCTTTAACACACTGAGCCACCCAGGTGCCCCTACTTCTGCCCTCTCTTAATGCATTCTATGAAGTACATAAAAGTGTGGGCTCAGAATCCAGACAGACATCTTCCCAGTTACCATGACGGAGAGAGTGACATGTTGGGTTCAGAGTCACACTGTGTGCTTATACTCAGAATTATACATTGAAATGAAGTTTAACATTTTCTTATATAATAATGTCTATTTGGCCTTTCAGAATTATCTGTATTTCCACTCTATTTCTGCTAGACGGTAAGGATCTAGTTGGGGGTTGGAGAAGGCACACTTGATGAGGAAGCATGCACCTCTACCTTTTTACTCGATGCTTGAGGAGATGGATTTCTCCTGCCAGTGACTAAATATTGGAGTCTGTACTTTCTTCTCGTGCTTAAAAAACATTTTGAAGCACCTCACTTTAGAAAGGGGAAGAGGTAGAATTTCCTTCCATCTTACCCTAGTACATGTTCTTTACATTTCTCCCTCCATAATCCTGAAACTTCCGATCATCCTACCCCATAAATGGAAGAGTGCATGTGGTAGCAGGTGGAATCTCATCAGCTCTGAGTCATACATAAAGCATTGACTTTGAATCTTAAGCCTGCAACTTAAGATCTGTGTCTTTTTGGAAAAGTTAACATCTATTTTCTGAGTCTCAATGACCATTCTTCAAATGAGAATATTAGCATATACTTTAGAATGTGAGAATTAAAGGAAATAATCCATGCAAAGCATCCATTTCTAAGAAAAGAAAGAAAAACATGGGGCTCACTTAACTCATCTGGAATCCAAATTCCTTTATCACAAAATGAAGGTGTCTAAATAATTAATACTCAGCACGTTAATGGGTTTGCCACTCACTAACCTTGTGATTCAACAGTAACGTAAATAAACGGAGCATCCGTTTTAGCTCAGTAAGGATGTGGTACAATTGTCCCCCAGTGAGAGATAAGGAAACTGAGGTTTAAAGAAATAAATTATGTGCCCTAAGTCATACAGCTGACTGGTAGGGTTGAAACTATTTGGCTTCAGAGGGTTACTCTCATTTATTGCAAAGTGTTTTATAGGTGTTACTATCCTATTCAATGGATCAATAAGACAGGTACTTTGTTCAAACACTGCTACATAAGAGGAAGATAGTATGCCATGAAAACTCTGAAATACTTTAAAAAATATTATTGTGAAATTTTATCTCAAAGATAACAGAAGTAGGGAACTATCTTAGGCAAAGGTGAAAGTTTACTTTCCATGAAAATATGAATAGGAGACCTTCTCAATTTATGCCATTTATGAATTGGGACTTAGTTTTAGAATGTGTGTGGGTTTTTTTTTTTTTTTTTTTTTTTTGCATCTGGGTTGTTTCGATATGACATAACATATACAAAACTCCTTTAAAAAGGAGGCAGACTCATGATTGTGTCGGATAAATCAATGGCTCACTTGCCAGTAGGTAATTCTGAACAATCTCAGCTCTTCGACTTTGCCATTCCTGAAGAAAAAGCTATAAGAGGAGTTTTGTTTGTTTGCTTGTTTGTTTTTAAACAAAGGTTCTTAGAAGAAAGGGAAATAATTTCCATGCTCTTAATCCTGCTGAAGGGAAATGACACAGAGTATCTTCAGTTCCTTACTTGGACTTGTATGTAAGAGGAGGCAGTGGAATAGAAGCAGAAGAGATAACTGATAAAGGTGGGAAGTGACTGGTAACAGCAGACAGCAGAGGAAGATGGCAGGACTACTAACATGCAGGGAACGGCCCAGGGATTCAGAATACACTGTCATGACCCGAGGGAGAGGAGTATGGATCTGGACCTTCCAGAACCATGATTTTTGTTCATGAAGAGGACTCCGAGACCGTAAGGAAGTGTGAAACTACTCTCATAGTTCCCTATGGAGGAAGGCAGAGATTCTTATTTTAAAAAATCCTTCAAAAATTTTAACAAAAATATTAAATATTTTTATTGCTTTGTATAAGGAAGTAACCTTAATTGTCTGAAAAAATAATAACATTGATGAAAGCTGTGTTATGACAACTGGGAAAGCAAATCATTTTGAGTCTGTGCGGCAGATGATTGACTTACTGCCTGAGATAAAATGTTGCAGCATGAAGGCTCCCTTCAATAGAGTGATTGAATATGTCTACGAATAGCAATCCATGTTGAATGCCTCTAAGAAAGGTGGTTGAGAGTGTTCTCTCAAGTAGGGAAATGTGACCCAAACTGTCACCACACCACATGGGTCCATATTAAAACTCAGTTGCCTGTATCTTCAGTCTGATTGGTTCCATTATAGAAAAAATATCTATCTGGCATCATTTAAACCAAGCAACTGGTCTATCATATGGTTGAGCGCCCTTCAAAAGTGGTGACAAGTCTAAAATGACTGAGAAGTGCAGATGAGAGATAGAGGAACCACAGGTATGACTGTGTGAAGAAGAACCTATTTCAAGTCTGGTGAACTTATCCAGTCTCATTATTTCAAATATCACTCATGTGCTGATAATTTGTTTTTCCAGCCCATACTTTGCTCCTAAATTCTAGATTTAGGCCTCCTACCACCATCTCAACATTTTTTTTTCTTTGGGTATATACTAGACACATATTTAAAACTGGCATGGATAGAGCATGAGTTGCATTTTAAGGATGGATATAATTTGGCAAAGAAGAGAGGAGGAGAAACACACACACACACATCAGATGAGAGTTGTACAAAAGCATAGCATAGATCAACCAGGAGCAAAAAAGGAAAGTCACAGTACAATTATGATAAATGAGAATCTTATTTTGCAGAGAGCAAAATAGTAATTTTATCTCCAAATATGATAGAAGAAAAAGAATGAGAAATTCTTCACTGTCTCTGTGAAGAGTTCAGATAAGACACAAAAACAGAGGAGCTAAACATTTCAGCTTAATGGCTTTTGTAATTTTAAGACTGCAAGTATCCCCAAGATTCTCATTGATAAATCACCTTCTGGAACCCCTTCAGATTTCCAAATAATCCCTAGTCTTCAATCGAAAGAGAAATCAAAACATGCTGTCATAATTTGGGAAGATTTTGTTCCAGTTCTATGTTAAGTCAAGGTCCAGTTCAAGAATCAATAGGTTTCTACCACCACCATCCACCCTCCACCTTGGTGTACTCCTCACCATATTCAAGTGGCTATAGTTTTTATTATTGCAGCCCAGACTACCTTCATCAAACTCTTTCCAGTGCAATAAGCTTAGAGATAATAGGATAGCAGGAATCCTCTTTTACGTCTCCTCTTTACCCCTAATCTTTATTGCCTGTGCATTGCAAAAACAAGCATGAAAAAATAAGACAATTTCCAAAGACAGTGTAAAATCCCAAAAGGTAACATATAACCATCTGGAGTACAACAAGCACATCATATTTTCTTTCTTTAGCAAGACAGTTCTGAGTTTTATGGAAGTCATCCCAGTAGGCAAAGACCTACTAGCTGTTTGTAACTCCTTAAAAATTTTTTAAAAAAATAATAAAACTGCAATGTTTCTTTAATGTCACAGTCTGAATTATAAGCAGAGAGTTGGCACATCTCTCATTTTATTCATTCTAATTACAATTGCCTTGTCACTGAGATGCCAACCTGACGAAGAGCAAATCAGGTAGCAAATCCCCAGGGGCCGCTTAGTAACAGGAAGGCTGTCTCCAGTGGAATCAACGTGACAATTTCTTCTTTCCCTCTTCAAAGTCGAGAGTCCCCCTGGACAAATTCACATTTGATTATTTTCGCTAGGCTCTCTGTCTTCAACTGCTTGATTAGCATCTCACTCACCTAAGAAATTAGACTAAAGTTTGTGACCATTAAAAGGAAACCAAAGCATGTGTGTGGATGCCTGTTCGTGCATGCAGCACACCTATGAAAAACCATGTTCTGAACTTGGCACTGAGAGCTAGCACTGATTATACCCTGTGAGAGCCACTGTGTGTGTGTGTGTGTGTGTGTGTGAGAGAGAGAGAGAGAGAGCACGAGTGTGCGCATGTGTGCGTGCTTGTGTGTTGCTGTTTATCTTCCTAAGAGGTGATCTTTTTGCAAATCTCAGTCTAGAAATGTTGGAAAACCATAGGCAAAGGTGTGGTAGTTGTTTCCATAGGTACCTGATTTTCCTCTTTCTAACTTTACAGCAGCTGTGCTTAGAGATAAGACCACTGTGCCTATTGCTATTAAAATGTTTTGTATAAAAGCTGCATTCTTTCTGGTAAAACACATTTCTATACAATGGTGCAATTAAAGTTAGAGGAAAACTAATACATCAAATTAAAAACATTCTGAGAAAATTATCCTGATAGTCTCTTCTCAGTCCATTGCCAACCACTGATGTGATGGATCAATGGCCCAGGAAACAGGACAGAGAAGGGACTGATGGAGTCAGAAATCTGCCTTCAGAATCTTTCTCCTACTTCTTCCCTGAGGTCTTCCTTAATTACCCTGGTTGATGGGACAATCATTCTTAAGTCTTGGTGTATATAATAGAGCAGATAACTTGGCACTGGGTACAGACATTCCACTTCACTATATGTGAGCTGTAGCTCAAAACCTGGATTTCAATAGTCATCAGTGGTGATTATATTAGGAACACAACTACATTTATTCTTTCAGATCCAAAATCCTATAATGATAATGTCAATATCATAAAACTGTCCCACAGCTCAACTAGGACGAACTTTTAGTTAGGATGTATGTCAGCTGCTCACAGGCAATTTCCAAGAAAGGACTAGGTATTAACATTTTCTTTTTGCTACACTACACACCGTATATAATAAATGCTCAGTAAATGCTTGCTGGTATGAGTTGATGTAATGCAGAAACAAAAACTTTTGTTTCAGTGTCTTCCTTCTAGAAGGCAATGTTTCCTTTGCCAACAGATAGACCATATACTTTTTGAATTCTAAATTATTTTAGAAAAACATTAGTCTCTTCAAGGATATTGGCCATGGGTGACTAGCTCTCTCATGGGACAGTCGAGCTCTAGGCTACATCTCCTTCTTGGATGAGGTGAAATGATTCAGTGCTATTTCTGTCCAGTGCATGGTTGATGAACTGGCTCCTCCACTCATGGCCACCTGAGTTGCCCAAGCTGAAAAAATACACCTTTCCCTAGGACTGGAATGTCAGCCAACGAGAACAGAGTTATATCAGCTAGGATATAGATTAAATACTGTGGCTTTGAACTTTCATGCCAAAGAACAGGTTCATATTCTCCTTCACGCTCAGAGATCAGCAAATTGAATTATCAGCCTTTCATATGACAGTTCTGTGCCCAGTTCCTTATTGCTTCAGGGAATGGAGAATAGCAAGTCATTGTTTTTGCCCTCAAGTATCTTGCAGTTTACTTTGGGAGGCAGATGATACAATGTATAAAGTAAAATAAAAATTTCAATAACACTTAATGATAGGACACTAAGGATGTGCCAAAGAGTAAAAGAGTTCTAGAGCTGTCTAGGAAGACAGAAAACAGTCTGGAGTGATCTGAAAAACCCTCAAGATGGATGTGTATCTTGCTCATTAGAGCAATGAATAGATTTGAATACAAAGATTTGTCAGCTTGAGTGGAGATGGACTGGGTCAGAAGCATGACACAGGCAAAGCTGGTTTTCCTTCCTCCTTGGTTCCTAATATAAACTGGCACTCAACTAAAGGTCTGCCAGCTAGCCCATCACATTAGACCTGTCTTCTCTGACCGTTCTTCCCATCCAACAAAAACTTACCAAGTCATACATTCACATATTTTCTTACTTGTACAGAATATATTATTTATGCAACCTGTTTTGTACTCAACTATTATATTGCATAATATGCACTTTTTATGTTTGTACAGCCCCTTATACTCATTGAAACCTCTCTCCAGTATTTCATCTTCATGGTGTCAACTTACAAATCAATGGATTAATTCCTACAAAAATAATAAATGAGAAACTCAAGGGATGCTCTGACATAAAGGCTAATAAGGATACATTTTTTCAGAGAGACTGGGGAAAAGACTCAAGTCACATCAGGAGGGCTATGACTCACACAGAATAAGTCCTTAGCAGCAGGATATGTGCTCTCAAGTCTAAGCAAGTTAGGAGTTTTATCTTTGATTTCACCAAATTTCTATATTTGTCCATATCCTACTAACACCCATTAACAAAAACTGTGTACCTTAGTCTCACTCTACCCCAAAAGGCTGTGGCTTTCAATTACTTATGAGGAAATGGCTCTTTTGAGCCTCTATAACAAATTTGTCCCTATCTGTTCAAATTCCATTGTCATTGCTGAGTTGCCCACAGAGTTAATTTCATTCATTATTCTCTGTACTCTGTATTTTCTTGCCATAGCATTTTGCTCAAATGCTCCATCCTTCATGAAGGCCCTAGTTCTCCTTTTTATCCACTCAAAGCCATCCCTCCAGACCTAGACAAAACCCAGAAGTCTTCCGGATGTTGTTGATTCTTCCACGTTCTTGGATGTAGAGTCACAGGCATTTATTTCATGTGATGGGACTTGACTGCATGTGTAGCATGTATGTGTGTGACTGCAGAACATTGGAAGAGCAAGTGTGTGCTATTTGGAAAGGGTAGATTTTCGTCATAGGAGCTAGAGTCAGTTTGTACTGGAACCCTTTGCCTCAGTGGCCAGAGGGACCAGACCTCACTGGTGCAAGCAGCGTGTTTTTATAGGTCCACACAGGAGTCAGGGAGGCTACAAAGGAGGTCCCCCAGCAAGCCTGCCCAATCTACTTGACTATCCCCAAGTACAGACTTTTTCACAGTTGGAGTAAAACACATCTCAGATACTCTTCTCCTCTACCAGAATAAAGTGAGTTGCATATATTTGGGTAGTTTAGGAGGTATTTAAAATGCAAGCAGACAAGCATTTACAAAATCATTGTCCTTTGTGGGGATATGAGGGACCCTGTACATTCGAGGGGAAGACTATATGCATACGAACCTCACATTTTTAAAAACCATTTGACAAAGAAAGTTCTCTATTTTTCAAATCACCGCTTCTAGATTCAGTATAATAGCAGATTAGGCAGTTCAGTCTGCCTGGGCTTGAGCCAATAAAACTCATTTGTAGTATTTAGTGGATGGCTCTGGTGATCAAAGATGGTTGCAAAGCCACCTTTCCCTCAGGTAACCATTCAACTACCAGAATTGTGGTCCAACTATGAGCAGCAAGTTTAAAAAACAAACTCAAGTGTGACTCAAAGCTAATATAAATCAATCACCATTAAAACCTTTTGGAATACAGCTCTCTTTTCCACAGCTCTTCATGTCAAATACCAATGAGCATGTCATATATTATTATTCCCCAGGATCTTAAAAGAATGAAGATATCAACAGCCATTTAAATAGGCACCAGGAATATAAGTGAGACTAAAATGAGTGAAAACAAGACCTAGCCAAATGGCAGTGTTCTCTTTTATAATATCCTTAAACATGCCTCATAGTTACATCATATAATTAATTACTCAGTTAAATAATAAATCCATTTATAGCTGAGGAAAGCAGAGAGAAAATTAAATGATGAGGGAGGTTTGGAGGGAATATTTCCCTCCATTTCCTGGACTGTTTTCCAGGCTGGGAATGGCAGCCTTGAGAATCAATAAGATTAGGAAAAACAGGCAGGCAGTTCTCAATACAGGCACCTGCAGAATAACAGACTTAATCCCAAACTGGAGACTCCATAGAAAGAATGAAAAATTTTCTACTACGGAGCGAATTCATGTAAAATAAAGTTTAATTTAGATGTAGAAAATGGACCTAGTATGGGAATGATTTCCTGATAATGCTGGAAATGACAGAAAATGTGTTAAAATAATTTATAGGGTCCAGTTGTACTTCATCAAATGATTAACGGTATTCCATCTGCTTTCTAAATATTCCCACCTTCTACTAATTCCTCTGAAATTTTGCCATTTCAGTCAAGCTAAAATTTATTAGTACCCACTTACTGTGATTTACATGCAGGATGATTTGCACGCCTCTTTCCTGGGCTATTTGCATGTCTTTATTAGGGATGCAGCTTATTTGGGGGCACATTTGATTTATAAGCATTTGGCAAGTCTGCCCTTCTATTCTTCTTTCTTTTTGATTCATGCAAGGGCAGAGATATATTCCTGGGGCTTATTCATTCCCTAGGAAATTAATTTTTTAATGAAATCTTCCCATTTGGTTAAAATTTGCAAAAAATTAGATTCAATTTCCTTTGCTTGGCTGCAACAAAAGTAGTAGCTAGAATTAAGACTTGCTTTTGATAAAATTTTGAACTATATGAAGTTTGTATACAGTGGCTGTGGACTCACCATTCTATGACTATATTCTCTTCCTGCTCCCTAACATAGTCTTCATACTTTATCTCAAAATACATTGGATACCACTTTTAAAAAAAATACTCCCAAATGCAAATCTTCCCTCCCCACCACTTGGTCTTTTTACTCCCTCTTCTACCTTTTGAGGACCATTGCTCGCTGGCCTGCCCTTACCTGTCAAGAGAAAAATGATCTAATAAAATTATAACACCAGCGTAAGAACAATGCCTGCCTCCATGGGGCAGATGGGATTTGAAATGGGACACTTAGAGAAACAATGCCTTACTTATAATTTCATAATTTAAAATGAACTATTCACATATGCTATGTACTTAAATCCTTGAAATATTCTTCAGGATAATAATTATACATATTTCAGTTTTATGTTAGGGGACACTATGACTCAGGAAAGAGGGAGACACTATAACTCAGGAAAAAGATTTAGGGGAAGTTTGTGGGTAATGGGATATCCAGAGCCTGGTCAACTATCACCGAATCCCATAAGTTTGCATTCCTTCACTGGCTCCTAGTGCTAAGGGACAACGCACTAGTAGCAGAGATTTATTTCCGGAGTAAACTGTAAGATGCATTTTCTTCTGGGCTAGAGAGCTTTTTTGTATCTTTCAAATCAAATTACCTGAGTGTCTTCCTATTCTGCCTAAAATTGAGGAAGAGGAGGAAAAAACACATTAGGAAAAGGTTGAGTACAACTATAGGGGAATCTAATTTAGGAGGTGATCTCATGAGACCTCATGCTCACACAAAACAGTCCACAGCAGGTCATTCTTGTCAGCTTCTCCAATCAGCGTATTTCCATTTTTAGTCTAATGCTGTTCAGTGACCTTGTCCTGTGGCACAGCCAGACAATATTATGGGAGAAACAGGAGCAGCAATAGCCTAATTATACAATTACATATTCATTTACCCCCTAGAGAGCTAAGACTTTTCTGAGAGCCAAACAAGAAGTGGTTGGCTGGAAACTCATTTTGAAAAATTGCCTCACTCCAAGATACAGAACCTTTTCCATATATGGAACATAAAATCATCAGCTGAATTGCATTGGTTGATGTCAGGAGAAAAATAAATTATGGAAGACACTTAACCAGATGTCTTAGATATGTAACCAGATTTAGAAATGTATCATAAAGTCTGCATTATTTGGCAAGGTAAATTTTATCAGTGGAAGACAATTCACACTCAGATTGTGTCCAAACATTTTCTTATTTGAGCAAGTCATCATCAAAACTGTCTTCTATTCCCTACCCATGCTATTTTTATTCCTTTTTGATATAGGAGATGTGCTGCTAGGAAAGAATAGGGGCTTTTGGGAAAAAAAAAGAAAAAGAAAAAGAAGAAGAAGAGGAATAAGAGCAATCACACCCTACAAAGTCCCTTACTGCTTTTATCTATCTTAAAGACTGATAAATTCATCATTGGTTGCCCAATTGTCTTTCCTAGTAGTAGTGATATATGCTGACATCTACATCAAATAGTATATATTTGAGGCTTTGCACAGCACATGTTCTGTCTCAATTCTTGACTCAATTCTGCTGTTCTAGCACAAAACCACCCTTGGAAAATATGTAAGTAAATGAATATGGCTGTGTTTTAATAAAAATTTATTTACAAAAAAAAAAATGCAGCAGGTTGCACATGGCCCATGGACATGTAATATACTAACTCCTGTTCCATAGAGTCCACATGGTCTTGAAAGGTGTGGTAGTAATATATGTTAGGGAAGGTAGGTCATTGTTTCTTTTCCACTGTTTCCATTTTCAAAATTGTTGTTATAAACTAAAGAAGATCAATGGGTTTCCTATTTTTCATAGTAACTCTGAAATTTAGCATCAAAATACCTCAACATAAAAATAAAGATATACTTTTACTGAGCAAATCTCAAATATCCCCAAAAACTTCTAGAAAAAAAAAATGTCATTTTTTTTCCTTTTGCATTCAGCATCATTTCAATTGATAAAAAGTTGGGCCCCATAATGCATTTATTTCCACAATTACTCTGTTATAATCAAACACAGATCTCTACATCTACAAAATTTGCTTTTTTATCATACCATGTATTCTCATGGCTTTTCATGTGTCATGCTTCTGTCCTCTGGCCGTCCTTCTACATAGAGTACTCCCCTCTTCCTGCTAGATACACTTTAGTCTTTCATGGCTAATTTAGGTCTCATATTTCCTGATAATGCATGGTTGGTTACCCAAAATGGCCACTCCTTTTTATATTCCTGACCCCTTTTTCAGATTTTTGTATCTAGCTCCACTTTCATGTTTCCATGATTCCAAGGAAGATGTCAGTGTCTTTACATTTTCCCATAAGCAGCTCTTTGTGCAGAGAGGAGGACTTGTATCTTAATTTACTTTCCCCTGGCAGGAAGGTGACTCTGCAGAGTAGTCATACTACCAATTATATTACATGTAACAACGAGCATCTGTGAGATGCTTGGACAGAATATATGACTAAATTTGGAGATCACAATACTCATTGCCATTATTGCTACAGTGTTGTTTGCAAATTTTTATACCAGTTGACCCACATGGAGATCTAAACTATAATTTTCATCTTATTATACAATGATCTAATTATCTCGGCTAATTTTCCCTCTTGTTGGGGGTGAGCTTAGATATATAACTAGTTTTGATATTACTTCTACCTTTCAATTAGAGAAATAAAAGCTAAGAAATTACAGATAACCTGCCTCAAATGACATAGCTGTCATTCTTATGGTAGATTACCTAAAATGCTATATACTCAGTGAAGCGTTGTTTCTGCTGGATAGTTTGCCACTTTGAGGATGAATATGAACTCTGTTACCAGAATTAAATAATCAAAGATAAAACTGTCTCCTAGAAGTAATTGGAAAGAAACAAAAATACAGAAACACCAAAACATCCTTGTCATAAAGAGTATAACCCAAACAGGTACTTCCTCATGGGCACATTGGAAAAGCACAGCCTATTTGAAAATGCTCTTTATATTCCCTTATTTTCTCTACACTCATTCCTTAATCATTAAGAAATCAAATGCATGGTGACCTTAACAGGACCCCATGCCTTAAGTGACCATCCCCATCTGCTTCTATTCCCCACCTGTGTATGTATGCACAAAAAACTATCATCTTCTTTTTAGGCCATTGCCTGTGATAGATGGAAAGCTGAGACCAAGGCCATAAACGCAAGGTTTTGAAATGCAGCCAGGTGGTTGCAAAAACTCTAACAGACTGGGGGTTTCTAACTTCTAGGGCATTGTCTTCCTTTCCTTTCCTTCTGTGAAGATGTGTTTTCCTGTATGGTTGTCCTACCACATCTTCAAAAGACTGAAATCTGGTTTCCCCATTGATGATAAAGAGATGTCAGATTTCTTCCCATTTACAATATCAATTCTAAGCCTGAATAATGAAGACAACCTTGGGCCTCTTGTCCATTTTATCTTGTTGGTAGAAAATGAATATACAATATGCATATATTCCTAAATGGAAGTAGGATTACTCTTTTGTATGATTAATGACTGAGATCAAGTTGACAAATTCAAAATCCCACAACATGTTACTAAAGGAAAAGGGAAAAGGGAATTTATGGTATATTTTTAAGCCTGGAAGCAAGAAGGTACACAGTGATTGTGTTGGGGAGTGGTTGGTGGATATGCCAAGGAGAAGTTCTGCATAAAATATGAAAGGAACAAAGAAAGGACATATAAAAAAGAAACTATGACAGGAGAAAAGCAAGTCGGTGGAAGTCATCTGTGTGTAATTGTAGAAAAAAGGCACCCTTAACTGTGCCTCTAATTATAAATCTGTAATCAACAAGCTATGCAGACTTGACAAAGTACTTTAAACACTTCTATAGTTTGCTGTATGCATCTGTCACCTAGGACTAGCAATATTAAAGCATATGTGAACATCAGAGAGGATTCTGTGCCTGGCACTGTTGGTCACCTCCCAAGAGCCATCCCACCCATCTTCTTCCTTGGGAAAGATCTCGAACCTTGTTTCCCATTGAATTGCCATGTACTCCCTGGCACTTTCTCCTGTCCTGAGATGAAAGGTAATCAGTCTAAGCAATCATGACCAATTATCCTGCTTATCTGTGCTGAGTTCACTCAAGGACAAGATGGCACAGCCAAACCTGCCCAATGATATTAGAGGAGAGTATCACTGGAAAATTTCTGGGAAAGCAACTTCTCCAAGGAAATACAGTTGGTTGAGTCAAGTTTCAAATCCAGACAGTCTGAATCAGTCTTCTTTTGAAATGTTAAGAGAGACCAAGAGGTCATTTCTCTCTGACTCTATAGCAGATATTCTCAAGTTATAAAGTAAGAAAGATTACATTGGAGAGCTTATTAAATACAGATTCCAAAACTCTAATTTTATTATTAAGCTCTCTGGTCAGCTAATGGTGATGCAGGTGAACTTGGGATCATACCATGACACGGGCCACTTGAGAGGATTTACTGATTCTTGCTCTGTGAATGGAACTGAGGAATAGGCAGTTCCTTATCCCTGTTGTATAGTGGTTTATTTAGTCTGGGGAATTGTATTAATAATTTATTCTCTAGTCCTCTGTAGGTAAATGCATGGCTTTTAAACTGTCTATGTCTGGTGAATAATCCTTGATTTCTGCCCTTTGTTCAGACAGAACATGTGCCAACTGCTTTATTTATATTGGTATGTGCTTGATGCAATTACTAGGATAATCATTAGAAATGCCAAATTCATTTGTTTGTTCTTCTGGAATAGTGCTGTCCAGGAGAATTTGGTAAAACAATAGAAATGCTCTGTATCTGTGGTGTCCAACATTAGTATGAAATTAGTCATGTGTGGCTATTGTGCACATGCAATGTGCCTGGTTCTACTGAAGAGCTAAATCTATAATTTTATTTAACTTCTATTTATTTATATTTAAATAGCCAGTGTGGCCAGTGGTTGTAATACACAGCTTTAGAGTAGTGTGTATATATGTACAAGTAGGTATTTTAGGAACTTGAGAAAATTATTTTCTATTACTGACAAGTCTAATTTGTAGAATGGTCTCTGCCATGCCATTTCACTTCTCTTGAGAGCCTACCACGTGATTCTAAGCCATTATAGTTATTGAGGTAAGGTGCTTGTCTTCACAGCCTTGCCATTCCCAGGATGCCCCATCTCTGTGAGGCACTGTAATCTCAATGTCAGACACATTCACAGAAGCCAGTCTCATAGAATACTGACAAACAATAGCCTGGCATCCTGACGAGCCGCCACAGTGCTCCCAGGACAGGAACCACCTTTACAGAGAGACTAACTCATTCATTATTCTGAAAGATTAAGTACCAAATACCTCATTAGAGAAACTGCAAGCTGAAAAACAGATAACAGCTGGAGAAAAGGGAAAAAGCCATTTTCAGATGAGACAGTAGTAAGGGTAGGGATGAACTGGTTCTGCACCAAATGGGTCTGGCTTTCTTTCCCAGTCTCCCAGGACCACATTTTGCCCAGAACTGGTGCCCATGAGCTTCCGGATTCTTACTATTGCAGCCAGGTAGTACTCACCATTAGAGTCCTGATGGAATTAGTAGAAATGACAGACTGCTCAATAAATCACATGCTGGTTTCTTCCATTTGAATGAGAATTGACTGGCACAAATGATTGATTAACATTGACAAAGCCATATGGGTTCAAATCATATTCCTTTTGTTCATACTTTCAAACAATTCAAATTGCATCCTTCTCTAAGTTCCAGCACTGAGGTTTTTTGTTCTACTTTATTTTTTTTCTCCATAGGAACATGGGGTGAGTGGGAGGGGGCAGACTTACAGTAAATGCAAAACTTTATGATTCTCAAGTCATACTGGCTGTGTGATCTTGGGACAATATTGAAGCCTTTGTCTCCTCATCTATAAAACAGTATCATTCTTATTGGTATAATATTCAATAGTCTGGCTTTCAAGACTGGCGTCATCACCATTAATACAGCTTCCACCAACCCTTCATGCATATCCAGTTTCACACACTTACAATATGATTTGGTTTCCCACAAGTAAGTATAAGATGCTGTATCATTTGAGATTTAGCTCTTCTCTCAACTAAACGGTAAGCTCTCCAAAGACAGGCACAAACTGTAACTGTGTCAGACCCTCGTGACCGTATGTTCAATAGAACACAATTGACCATTTGTTTCAGTCACCAGAGCTTTTTCTTCTTCTTCTTTCTTTTTCTTTTCTTTTCTGTTTTTTTTTTTTTTTTTTTAAACTGTGGCTGCAGTGGAGGAAAGTGTGAGGGTTATTGGAACTATTAAGAGGACTGGCTCCTTGCAAGAGCTTGCCAAGAATCAGATAAACATCAGAGTCAGGACTGGAGCTCAAATAAGGTAGATGCTATTCTGTCAGAGTCAGAGAGAAAAGCAGAATCATTAGGACCTCCTTCCTTGGGCAGGGCAGTAGATCCTATCCTGGGATCTAGGGCAGAACTTACTCTTCATTCAGAGGAGGAAAAAGCCCAAGAAGAGTGAAATTGGGCACCTAACTCAAAATTTGATTTCATAGCATAATTCTTAACATAACACGAGGAAACCTGACAAAGTAACTCCAAGATAACAAAAAGTGCAATTTTAGCCAAATGAGCCAGGAAGAAATGTATAGGTTGAGGCTAGGGAAGGGCAGATATAGTCAAGGCCATCATTAGTGTTAGGAATACGGAGAGGGGAAAAAAAAAGAAGGGGATCAACATTCTGCAGGAGCCTCTGTCATAGGTCTAGATGGAGAACTTTAGTCTAATTTCTAATAGGGTAGGGGGTGGGGAAGTAAAGCACAGATCTGACACTGGGAATGCCCTGCCTTACTGGGACTGACTCGGGGTATAACGCAGATAAAGCCTAGAAGTGAAAAACTTCCTTGAGGATCTCAGCTGGGAGTTGCTGGGTAAAGCAGATTCAGAAGAATTCTGTTTGTGTAAAGTGCACGTTATCCTCAAGACATGAATATTGGTCTCCTGAGTACCCATAGTCTCAAGTACATATTGCCGGTCCTTATGCTGACCTTTCACTATTGTAAAGATTAGTCCAAGTCTAGTTGGCTTTTCACATAGGGAACACTGAACAATGACCAACAGGTGGGGGTCATGCAGCATGGCTATCCAAGTTGTAACCATGGGAATAAAATAATAAGTTGGGACCAATATACCAGCCAGTCTGGGAAAGCTGAGGTCTACAGATGGATAGCCGTCACTGCAGGCTTTGTGTCAAAAGACCTGATGTTTGGTCAACCATGGGGACCTCTGAGTTTGACTCACAACATTTCAAACTGACCTCTCTCCCATCTTCCTATAACTTGGACTATAGATTTGAGTTTACATCCTTTCTATGCCCTCACTCTGTGGTATGCTTGGATTCTGTCTGGTTTTTCTTTCTGCCCTTACATTTCCATCCTAGAGGAGTCTTGAGGGGGAAAAAAAAAAAAAAAAAGACTGCCTTTTCTTATCAACTTTCATTCCCAAGTGCTAAAATCTGCTTAATCCTCTAATTATTCCTGTCTGGCTGGCAGTATCAGAGTATATAGAAGTAACTTACTCTCTCACTCATCGTATGTGTGTGTGTATGCACACACACACACACACACACACACACAGGTCCATTTCCCCCAGACATGAATTGAACCACATCTGTGCAATCCTTTTCTAACATTGTAGTTTGGACAGAGCTTTGTATTTTTTCAAAGTGGTTAAGAACACAGATTCTAGAGTCCGAAAACCTTAGGGCAAAAACCTGGTTTCACTGGTTGGGGTTAAAATTGAGCAAATAACTAGACCTATTTAAGCATATGATTCTTCCAATCCATCATGAAGGAAATAACAGTGACCTATGTCATTGTGAAGTTTAATATTCCCTAATACTTAGTAATTATTCATTTAATGTTGTCTTTATGATTACTTAGTATTAACATTGTTATAACATTTCTCCTATTATCTTCACTTTCAGAGACCAGATAAGACCACAGGTTCAAACTTTTCTTCACTGTTAATTAATTTCCTCCTTTAACAAATTGCTTCACCTTTATAAAACCAAGATCCTTCAACTGGCAGTGCTCTCTTATTTATCTTAAAGAAGTGTCACCAGCATCAAAAGTAATTCATAGATGAGCACATTTAAACATTTTAAACTATTATAGGTGACTCTCCCAATAGCTCTTCAATACATCCCACCACTACCACCACCACCAGATCCTATATTGAACATTGCCACTTTGCAAGTTTGACACACTATTCTTTGACCCAAGGTAAAACAAAACAAAAACAAACAAAAAAACAAGCTAAATTTCATTTTCCCCAGTGATTTTCTAGGTCCTTATTACTACCTCGCTAAATCATGTGTACCATTTAGGGTGAGCAATGTATCAGCCACACATTTTATAAATAATTTCCCCTTACCTTTCTTACCTAATCCAGTCATGTGGGTCAGACTTCATTATTTATTCACATATCAGGAAATGGGAACAAGTCAGTATATGACTTGCCTAAGATAGAAAAAGGGCATAGAAATGAGGGCATGATGGAAATTTTTTTTTTAAAGATTTTATTTGTTTATTTGACAGAGATCACAAGTAGACAGAGAGGCAGGCAGAGAGAGAGAGAGAGAGGAGGAGGAAGCAGGTTCCCTGCTGAGCAGAGAGCCGACATGGGGCTCGATCCCAGGACCCTGGGATCATGACCTGAGCCGAAGGCAGAGGCTTCAACCCACTGAGCCACCCAGGCACCCCGAATTGTTGGGTCTTAAACTAGATTTGTTACCCACTGGTCACCAGAGTCCTACAAGCTTGGGTAGTACTCTCACAATCCATAATATGTCATCTATTGCTTTGAGTAAGATGGTGGGGGAGAAAAAAAACAAAACAAAAACAAAAACAACTTGCTCAATACTAAATGAGAAGCCAAAGAAGCTTAGGTGACAATACTGTGAGCTTTAGTAAATATAATGCTGTCTCTGCCTTTCACAAACTAAACTTAAGCCAGATCACCACATACTCTCCCAGATGAGTTTCCTCTACCTAGTCTTTGCTCTGACTAATAAATTCAGCCGGACTAATTTCCTTAAGATTCTGGTCAAGATCCTAAGAAGTCTTATTTTTTAGCACCCACTAGTGTTGGACTGGGAATTTGCTGGGCAACTTTTCTTTCCACTTACATTTCTGGGGAGGCTCTGTGTCTTCTCCATAAGTCATTTCCATTCCTCTTCTGACATGGCACGTGCTTATCCACACAGACTCATTCCTCCTTTCCTGGGCTAACCCTTCCTGCCCATCACTGTTGAGGTCTTCTCTCCTTGCTGCATCTCTGAGCTCCTAGGACTTTTGTCATCTGACCTCCCAGACTGAGTTCTTATTCTTAAAAGATTGGGGATATTTGCTATTTCTTGGGTTTATTTTTGTTGTTGTAGTTGTTGTTTTAATCAATTGCATCTTGGAGCATTCTGAGAGCAGATTTCACGTTGCACAAATCCTCTGTTCTTAGAACCCAGTGAAACCATCCAGAAGAAATTTTTGAGGTCATCTGAGTAGTTTCTCAGTATTTTAAAACTGCAACTCTTTGGTTTGAACATAGAAGCCTACAGTTAGAATAGACCAGAGCTAGGTAAAGTGCCCATACCAACCTACTCTGTTTATCTTCTTTACCCATTTCTCTTGAGAATCCCCAGAACTCTGAGGAGCAGAATTAGAAGGTTACTGAATGGCATTTCCACTGTATAAATGAGGGCCTGGGGTCTCTGAAAATAACATAGGATACCTGCTCAAAGATATGGAGCTGACACCTTGCACAGTGCTGGCAAATCACTCAACCCAGGATAGGACTAGTTGAATTGAAAGCATTGGTTGATTGCCAGTTGTCAAATAGTGATTACCAAGGCTTCATTTTGAAAATGAAAAAAACAAGAGGGACTATCAATTTATATCAGGAGAAAATGTGTACTACAATACTTAAGAGACCTTTAATGATACATATTTTTGTTTGCTAAGATTCTAAGATGTGGAAAACCTAAGACGACCATGCTTAGTTATTTCCCATAAGCACCTAGAGAAAGTAGGAACCTCTGTGAACTGGAGGCCATTTTAGAGTCTTTCTTGCTTGCTGTGCTTGCTGAATGCTCTCTATTTAATATCACTCTTCCAAAGAGGTAGTTAACCAAATAAGATGTACAGTGGTCTTGTAAATGGAAATCACATCTGTCAGGGGTGAAAAGCCTTCTGAAAGGGGTCCTCTACTCTCAACCAAGTAGAACTGTAGCGTGCATATTTTTCTTCCTCTTTGTAACCACTCTGATGGAACTGGAGACATACAGCCCCACTGTGTTCATTATTATTAATTCAATCCTGAGATAAACTGCGTAATTTGCAGCAGGATTCTTAATATTACATAGAATAAAACTGTAGTTTTTCCTCTGCTCATTTATTCACTTAACTAAGTGCCACTTTCATTCAGAAGGTAGTTTGCTCTGTTTAGGTCTCTCTTTGTAACCTGTAAGCCTGGTGGGTTTAAGAGACTTGTAGTTTGAATCCCAGATAGCTGTTGCTTTTCTCTCTCTGTGCAGTAGTAACTGATCTATGAAATTTAGGAATCTCTTAATTAATACCAAGAAGTCATTTCTTAGGTGGTTGTGGGATTCAGGAAATTCTATTTTGAAGGTGACTGAGGACTTCACACTGCAAGCCATAGTCTGGATTTTATGACCTATTTTACAGTATCACCTCCCCTTTTCTGACTTGCAGAGGAAAAAAGTCAATATAATATGTGTGAGGCAGTATACCTGGAGGGCAAATGTGTATCTTTTGAAAGGTATGCACAACCATGAAGTACAATAGTACAATATGAAATTCACAATATTGACTAATGTGGAATGAAATTTTGCTTTCAAATACAATTTATGTCTTGTTAATGATATTTTTTTTTCCTCTAACATTTCTCTGTTATTTTCCCTGGTATGGATCCAGTTCTTCTAGGACCTTCAGTTTTTCCTCACTATAAATGCATCTCTCAATAGCCTTTATTAATTGACTCAACTTCACTAAGAAACTATAAAAATACACATAATTTGCACCTCTGAGTATGTGCATCAGCCACCTTCGGTCCTTAAATTGACAAATAAGTAAAACCTTAGGATTACTTAAAAGACATATTTGTGTTGATAATTATATTTCACAGTTAATATGACATAACAGCATTGGGCTAACCCAAATGTTAGAGCAATGTAGGTGAATCTGAGCCCGTGCTAGGACTATGTCCTCCTTTATTGGAAACAAAGAGTGAGGAGGAAACTGGCACTATCCAACAAACCATCCATCCCTGCCAGTGTGTTGAGTCCTCCACCAGCCAAGTGTTTCTCTTCGGATGCAGGTTTCCGCAGGTGTATACACTCAGCAGGTCTGAGTTCAACCCAAATTTATATTTCAAAGTGCACTGATCCAGGACTTGATACTTATTGCCCATTTGTTTCTCTCCTGCTCTCCTGTGCTCTTTGTTCTCCAGTTTTCTGCAGAGTGCTCTGACCCTCATCTTCCATCTCACCTTATTATATGTGGATTTTAGACCCCCTGATCCTGCTGGATTGTCCAATCAGCCCTTGGTCTCGACTAACCCTTGTCCTAAGAGGACTTGAGTTTGTCTTACATGCGTGGATGCTATTTGCCTGGAGACTTGGGATAACTATTTCCTTCATACTCAGGAAAGCTCCTCTATCCCTGAGGACTCCAGGGAAATTCGGTGACACTGAACAAAACACTGAGCATTACCTTTAAATATTTGGAGATAAAAAATAATCAAAAACAATCAACTGCTGAGCCAGATACGAAGCTGGGCTTTAATGTGAGCCTTTTAATTCTAGAATTCCAACATTATTTTTCTTATCATTAGTTAACTTAGGTTTCTTTTTTTTTTTTTAATATTGAAACCACATAGCATCATTGCAATGCATTTCAAAGCTTTTGAATATTAAACCTTTCTATGCATTACTTATAATTCTCTCTCAGGCTGAAGTTAAAGAAAAGAAACATGAAGTACACTTCAAAAAAATCTGGTAAAATTATAATAGCAGAATAGCAACAGCCCGACCACCTATATAATGAGACTTCAGCTCCCTGAAAATGTGGTTCAACACATGTGTCAGTGTCAACCTAAGGCTGAGATCTAATTAGGGCACATTCAGCCAGTCTGATTATGTGTTTCTTGTTTGGTGACAAATTCGTTCATTTTGCAACATTTCTGTGAACGTCCAGCAATTTGTTTCTGAGCCTGAAGCAGATTTTAAAAAATAATATAATTCTATGGGGTGGTGAGTAAGAGTGTTCTTCAGTAAATAACCATTAACATACACTCTCCTCATCCGACCCTTTAGATGAAACGGCCAAGCCTGTTCAGTGAATGCACGGATTCAATCAATTAATATTTTTGGACACGAATCTGGTTTGTTTACTTTACTGATGACAATTGATGAGTAGGATACTTAGATGGTTTGATTTAAATGGGTAGATCAGATGTGTGTATAGACTGCGTCTGATTTTCAAGGACCAAACATGTCAGGGAAACAGGTGTGAATAAAAGAAATACACTGCGGGCTTGATCTGAGTTTGAGTGACCCGCCCCCCCCCCCCAGCCATGGGAAAGTCACATGACTTTTTTAGCTTCTATTTCCTTATTGATATCATAACCTTCATACATTCATCACTTGGAAAGCAAAATGAAATAATGGTCCTGGCTTTTCCTGGAAAAGTTTGTAGTCACACATATGGAACAGAAAAGAAAGTACTTAAGTTTATTCAATATCACCAGGATATTTTTATGAAGCAGTTTTTTTTTTTAAAAGAAAATATTCTGATAAGACCTTAGGTCTAGAGAGGGACATAAGGACATATATGTCTCTAAAATCCTGAGCACTTAAAAGTGTTCTGGAAAAGAAGGAGACAGAGAGAGAGAGACAAGGATAAAGAGAGAGAAAGAGAGGGAGGGGAGGGAGAAACAAATCTACACTTTTGTTTCTTAGATATTGGTGAAGTGTAAATACAGGAGGAAGTTCCTGATGATGGGGTAGGCAAATAACTTTTTATAAGTAAATATGTATATTTATGATATACATGATATATTATGATTTAATTTGAAGTTGTTTGTATTGCTTTAATATAAATTCTTCCTCCTCTCCCCCTGTTCACACTCCCCCCAAACCATAGTCCAATGCTATCAAATCCTAATTTAGCAATGAGGTTAATATGCTGTATGAAAACAGCCAATATAGAAGCAGCTAATTGAAAGTAATGGTGATTTTGAAAAAATAAACTCCAGAAAATGCACTACAACTTTCAGGTGGATTTTGGCTGTCCGTGGGCTGTGTGAAGATGAGCATTCAATAATCTTGTTTAGAAGTCCCAATGTCTCAGGACGCCTGGGTGGCTCAGTTGGTTGGATGACTGCCTTCGGTTCAGGTCATGATCCTAGAGTCTTGGGATTGAGTCTCGTATCGGGCTCCCAGTTCCACAGAGAGTCTGCTTCTCTCTCTGACCTTCTTCTTGCTTATTCTCTCTCTCACTGTCTCTCTCTCTCAAATAAATAAATAAAATCTTAAAAAAAAAAAAGAAGTCCCAATGACTCTATGAGATGGGTAACTAACAGTCAACATTTTTCAGATAAGGACACCAAAGCACAGAGTTTAAGTGACTTGTCTGAGATCATACAGGAGCAGAGCCAGGATCTAAACCCAGATATTCAGGTATCAGTTTCCAGCTGCATTATCTGGAAAACCCTTCAAAAAGCTGAGTGACTAATGTCAATAATTGAGTGACACATAATGCTAAAATCCCTAGGCATCAGTCCAGCTGGGAGACAACCTGAGGTCACCAAATGCTAGACTGGTTCCAGAGTCCTGTCTCTATTGTCCTATAGTCTGGGCAACGTTCCCAGAACTGAGTAGGTGGGAGATGTGTCTCACTAACTGAAGGGGTACAAAGGAAACCCTTACAAAGGGAGCTACATAAAAAACCAGGAGTTCCAGAGTTCCAGCATCAGCTCTGCTCGCCGAGGGACTGCTCTTCCCATACATGATACATTTGCATGAATGACTCCCAGAGTTAGCAAATCAAACTTCCATGCTTCTCTCCTATAAGCCATCAATCATCCCAGGTTGTATTCATCATCAGTGGTATCATAAAATTCTCTTGAGACTCAAAAGGATGTTTCATTCAGAATGGGGTCTTCTACCCTTTGAGGATCATAAAACAAACACGCTTCTATGTGTGGACATTCATGGGGTAAGAACAGTTTTTCCATATTAATTGGAAGAGTGCTCCTCACTATACACAAAATACTGGTTCTGAACAGTCCCTTAAACTTGTATTTTTTGTTTTGGCATGGTGTGTGTGTGTGTGTGTGTGTGTGTGTGTGTGTACCACAGACAGGATTAAATATAGTTGGGGGTCGTTTTCAAATAACCCCTGAATTGAGTTCATTTATACACACACACACACACACACACACACACACACATCCCACATATATCAAAGAAAAAATGTGTTTTATTTGCAATGTGAATAAATATTCTGTTTGCACATATGTTTTTATTTTGGGGTTTTCTAAAGCTGTATGTTTGTTGTGTAATTCTTATTCTATGTTTCCTTTTATGTATATATTATTGTCCAAGAATGAGGGCTTGTTTTTCTCTGTAATATTTATACAGCCTTGTCACTGAGACTTAACCGTCAGGATAACACTTGTCACTGAAGATTTTGTAAAGGCTCCAAATAAATCACCAATTACAAGAAATGGAGTGGTAGTCTCTTGGGTTATAACATTAAGATGCCCAAAAAGAAACAGAACCGTCAGTAAAACTAGGTGTTTGATGCTCCTTGTGAAATTCAACATGGGGGAATACCTGAATTTGGATACCTTTCTAACAGCTTTTTTCTTTTGCAAAGACATGGCTTGGATGTTTGTTTTTTTCCCCTGATGAATATGTGTATACATTATCAAACTGAATTTAAGTTGGTTATATTTTTGCTTACATTTCTAACCTCTCTAATTGGATTTGTATTATTTTTCTGTCTTCACCAGTGCCTGTAACAACTTCCAATTCAGTGCTGCTTCATGTTTTCATTAGTGTGTGGTTCCCTCCCTCTTCTAGCCATTAATAATGGTATTAAATAAAGCCAGCTCTCCTAACTGCTGGTGCTAGCCACCCAATGCCTCCCTTGAGTAGGATACATTTCCATTCACCATTGCTCTAAGTTGACCATGATCCAAACCAGCAAAGTAACTACATTCGTCTTCAAGTTTATTTTTATTGTATTCTTAAACTGTATCTCATTACATATTGGACCTGATATTTTCCTCCAGCCCACATGAATCATTACTAAAATCAAACCTAGTGGAAACCAGAAGAATGTCAGGGAAGGAAATCCACCAGTTTAAAAGGTGTTGGTGTAATGGGTCTTTTTTGTGATGTTTGGGGAGGTCTGAAACCAACAAGATTGATGCAGTTTGCATCTCAGACACAGGAGATAATCTGTGGGGCTGGAATGATCACTTCTGATTCCTATAGGCTGGAAAAATGCATCAATGGATAGACAGACATGTTTATTATTCCCAATAAATGCTCTGGGTCTGACAATTTTTCTTAGTTTAATGTATGAATTTCATTTCATAACAGCAATAAGACACTCCAGGCTGTGCATTTGTTAGGGATTATTGCACTTCTTGGGTGGTTTAAGTCATTCTGCCTTTAGTCTTATGCCATATAACATGACCCAAGGCACCTTATAAATAGCAGAGCAATGCACTGCCTGTCATGTGTTATAGCTTGAATAGCCTTGTAAAGGGACATGGATTATAGAGGTATGATAATAACTATAAAACAGGAGTGGTAATTTAAGTACCTGTGTTGGATAATCTGTATGATTAGGTTTTTTTTTTTTTTTTCGGTCTTTTGTGTTTCATTCTACTTAGAATTCTCATTTACTGAAATCACTGCTCAACAATACAATGAGCTAATGGGTTGAAGGTAATTCAAGATTTAATTTAATATTTTAAATCTTCTCATTGTTTTGTTTACCAATTAGTTGTCAGAGGTTAGGCTGGAATTAGCTGACTTACACAGCAGCCTCACTGGCTCAGAGATCACAGGTTACCATCATAAGTTATAGCGAATACTCTCGGGGTTGGATTCTTAAACTCTATGGAAAAGTGATGCCACAAAAAGAACACCTTAATGTTTCAATACCACAACCAAAAGGGCAAATGAGCACTATCTGTACTTTAAAGCGAAAGCCTGGTGGTGGGCATTAAGGAGGGCACGAATTACATGGAGCGCTGGGTATGGTACATAAACAATGAATCTTGGAACACTGAAAAAAATAAAAAAAATTAAAAAAAAACACTGCTAAAATTTTAAGAGGACAGCATATAACATTAGGGCTAATGGAGATTTTACATTTTGTAAGCCAACATCTTATTATGCCAGATGCATTTTTTTAAACTTTTTTTGTTGTTGTTCTTGAATCCAGATGTTTGACATAATCATCAAATTTATCTACATTTGTTTAACTATTTATTATGAAGGAAATACTAAGGACAGTTTTAACTGTCAAGAGGCTCTCTAGGGTTAATGAAGGAAAAAGAAATTAATCAATATGTGGGATCAGGTCCCTGAGCTTCTAGTCCCTCCTCATTAGCTGACTTTGACAGCACACTACCAGCATCTCGGTGTTCAACATTTTCTTTATCACTTTCAATGGGAAAAATACGAAGTATATATTTAGAAGAAGGGTGACAGATGAATATTTATAATGCATGTTATTTATATCTCTCTATCTATCCACCTATCATCCACCCATCCATCCATCCATCTAATCCTGATATGTGAAGGGTTACGGACAATAACCTACCACCACACACCCCATAGAGGCATTAGTGCCCACCCACCCACTCCCCCACCCCGCCAAGACCCTGAAATGTCAAAGCATGTTAGAAGAGACATTCAGTTTCACATCTCATCTTGCATAAAACGATATGGCTGTATCATAGAATTTCTGAATTACTGGAAGCACTGAAAGAAGTCCTAAAGCCTGTTTCCAAAATAAGCTTTCACCCATGTCAGATTTCTTACTAAAATATGCTGGCTGGATGGACATTCTCTCCTATAATGGAATTCTACTGTTGGAGAGTTACGGTTAGAATTTTCTCAAGTTATATCAAAATAAGTCTGTCTGTAATCTCTCCACATTGGTCAAGGTCTGGCCTTTTATGCCAACATGAGGAAAAAAAAATGTTGTTCAACTTCTGATTCTAAACTTCTGTGAAGACTACATAGTATTCCACTTTTCTTTAGTTACTTTTAATCCCGGACAAGAAGAAGTTCCATAAGGCACATTGCTAATTGTAGCATGTATGCTTAATGATGAAATTCTGTAGTAACTGCAGAATGTTCTGCAAAGCAGTTTATAGATTAAATTTGTCCATGTTTCATTCAGTGAAAGGAGAAGAAAGACAGATAACATTGACAATAGCCTCCATTTAAATTCATGTAATAGATCTAATATGGCACTTTGTAGCATTTTGCAGAGCTGTTCTTATTTTATCAGGATAGGAGTAGTTACTTTTTAACAAAAGAATAAGATTGAAAGAGTATTTTAAAAAAGAGTAAGTACGTTGGTATTAATTTTTATAATAGTTCATTCTAGGAATATATAGACTATCATGCATATTATTATTTCAAAATTCTTATTTTTCTTTTCCCTTTATTACCTTTAGAAATCACAAGCCTGCTGAGGGCTAAAACCAGGCCAAATCACTTATCTTAGCAACTGGAATATGCCTGCAACAAAAAAGATACGTCCTATCCATACTAGATAAATTTAGGTGTCCAGTTTAAATACAATTCCCACTCTACCTTCTGGCCACACTTCTTTCCCATCAAAGCCTTCTCAGTTAACTATAGCCTAGAGTCAGTTTCTTCTCCTCTGTTGTTATATAATAATCAATGGTCATGCCATTGTTACCAATTATTCATACGTTGCATTATACAATTAATTGCATTGCCATACTGAATTTTTTTAATGTTTTATAATTATTTAATGTTTTAATTGTTTGTCTTCACTGACCAATGGAATTTTATGCTGCTAAATACCAAGACTGCTCTTATAGGCCCCTTGACTTTCTTTAGTGCCTTGCATTGACTAGGCATATGGCAAAACCCACAAGCTATATTTGCACATTTTTACCAGATACCTAAGTGGTTTCTTTAATTATTTCCAGCATCCAGGCCATCTGACCTTAGTGGGGGGTGGTAGCAAATGTTAGAGAAATCAAGACTCACACACAGCATCTTGTGTGGTTAGAGCTGAGTCTCAGTGAGGTGAGGTGGAATGTGCTTCATCATTAAAGTCTCATTTCAGAAACTGCACAATGACAGCCGAAAGTTTTTCTCCCCCACATATATATTTGAATGCTCAGAAAAGATAAGAAAGCCTGAAGAAGAACAGATGTGTTAGAAGTGTGAAATGGATTAACATCAAAGCCCCCTGGGAAAAATCTGAAACATGAAATGCAGGCTCCTGACTGACAAGAGCTATTCAGAGAGCGTTCAAAGCCCGGCAGTGCATTTCAGACTGTGTCTCTCCCTGAGCTGTGAGAGGCCTGTGTGGCAGGTAGAGATGCAGGGCGGGGGAAAACCCTCTCTGAACTTTGGGGAAATGTAGCCTACCATGAGTGCTGATGTGAAGGAGATGGGAAGGCAAGGCATATTTTTTTTAACCATGTCAAGACTGGTTCTGTTTCATATATAGACAGAGAAAGAAGCTGCTGATGTGTCTGATATGAAGGGCAGTGGAAAATCGCTTGTATAAAATCCTACTTACCCACCGCAGGGACTCACACGTTCAGTATTTATGACTTATTCCACTGGTCTTTATAGGTGAGTCCCTTTTGTCTACCATGACTTCTCAGATTTTAATATTCATTCAAAACTTATTATTTATCTTCATGATTTAATAGTATAAGCCAGGGTCTAGAAAATATACTATCCTCCTCAATAGTTTCAAACAAGTTATTTTTGAATAACAATATTTTTGGAAATAGTTCATTTTGTTTTCAAAATACAAACCTAGTCATTTTACAAAACTGACAGGTAAATTCAATGAAAACTTAGATCTGGAAATCCTAAGCATAGGTGGAGTCTTAAATATGAAACAAGAAGTGGCAGAGATGACTTTGGAATGAGAGAGGGTTCTAGTTAAAGGCTATATTCTGCCCATTACTGTAGATTTTAAAATTGAGCTATTACCTCACTTTATGACCATGCCTTAAATAGCTCCCCAAACCTATAGGATGTGTCTGTAAAGTAATTAGATCTTTGATTTTTCTTTTCAAAACTCCAACAACACATATATAAACAATATAACCCCCTGGTACTTAACCCCTATTGCCCACATAAGAGCATATTCAAAGTTATGACATCCCTTCTTTTATAAAAGTGTGTTTGATCTTTAAGAAGTCAAAGATCAAAATCACACCTGTCAGATAAGATGATTCGGTTGTTCATAAACTCTGGAGGCCATTTGTTGTCTGTGAGGAATGGTGGAAGATGGTGGAAGGCATCTACTTCTATTAGGAATCACACTATCTCAACTCATCTCCTACCAGACCACACATCCGCTAACCAAAAAGGTTAGATTCATTTCAATATTTTGCATACAACTTATAATATGAAATAATTAACTGACTTAATATTTATTAAGAGTCTATGATATTTTAGGAAAGGTTATAGGAATACAAGAGAAAAGAAACAAAAAATTAATCATGACAGATAAAGCTCATACCACATAACTATCTATCCAATCAACCATGTATAGTTATATTTGCCTTTTTTTTTTAAATTGTTGGCTACCCTTTTCCCTTGTATATGACCTATCTCTCCACCAAGTTTTAACTACACTAAAGTAAACATAGTGAGGCAGTTAATGGCCAGTCTGCAGAGTCAAGTACGTATGTGTTCAAATCCTAGGTGTTCCATTTAATAGCTTTGGCAATCTTTAACAAGTGTTTTCATCACTGATGCAAATGTCCCTAATGCTTAGTTTTCTCAGTTATAAAATGTGAAGAAAAAAAGGGATATATTCATTGATGTTATAAATCAAATAAGAAAAAGGACATGAAGAACTTAGCACAGTGCTTGGCACAAAGCTGCTCAACTTCTCTGCTCACTGAGTCCACTGGGAGGCCTTGTGTGATACCTATAATAAGGTTGATACCTAATGCAGTGCATTGGTCAATTTTGATGGATCTTTAAAAGTTTTGAATGCGTTGTTAGAGAAAAACCACTTGAACAATACATAAAGTTGGCTCTGCACCTGGTTATCAACATGGTGCAGTCTGAAATGCATGAAGTAAAAGGCCCTGCTTCCACTGTTCTGCAGTTGTTTCCTGGAAATCTGATAATTTCATACTTTTTCAAGATAAGCATCTTTTCATTGCAATCTATTTTTTAAATGTAGATATCCACTGAAATGGGAAGTTTATTCATTATGAACTTTTTCTGTAACTTAGTTTATCAAAGTCATTATCTGAATAAAAAAAATCGTTCAGAATCCATCAGTTATAGAAACTGTCTTATTCATCTTTCTAGTCACTGTGCAAAGAAGAGTATACAGTTGGTACCTAACATTTATTAAATGGATCAATGTATAAATCCATGCATGATTAAAAAAACAATTCTTTCATTAGCATGCTAATGTGTTTAAGTTTCAGGTTTGTGTTGGTGGTGAGTGATTGGTGGTTAGAGGGCTACTGTGTTCTTAATGGGGTGAACTCAGAGGAATGAAGCAGAGAACACTTAAGATTTTCCCTACATCACTTTTCCTAGAATCTTTCCCTAGTGTTATGACATCAAACAACGATTTGGCCAGACTGTGATTAAGGTCAACACCTACAGAGGAAAATCTTGGCCTTATGTATGTTGGAGAGATGGGGGAATTCTTCTCCTGAGCCAAATTAATCCTTTCTTACCAGAGCCATTACTGTGCCCCAAAGGAACTGCTCAGGAGGCTTCGTGTGCTCATTTCCTCTAGGGGGAAAAAGGGGGGGGGTGGGGAGAAAGAAAGAAACCAACAGAGGTGAATTATTAGCTAAGTCTAAATATTATCTGAAGGTAAAACTTAGAGCTGTAGAGAATATTTGACCTTAAAATTTTATCTCAAAACTTTTTTAAAGTTTTATTTTTGTATTTTTTTAAAGATTTTATTTATTTGACAGAGATCACAAGTAGGCAGAGAGAGAGGGGGATGAAGCAGGCTCCCCGCTGAGCAGGACCCTGAGACCATGACCTGACTGAAGGCAGAGGCTCAACCCACTGAGCCACCCAGGCGCCCCTATCTCAAAACTTTTGAAGGGAGAAAATCTGAACAGCATTGGTACTTATTTCTCAGTGGGGGAAAAAAAAAAAACTTTTTGTTTTTTTTAAAAGATTACTATCAAAACATATCCCTTTTTTACTGGACTTGGATGTTTATTTGAGGCCATTGTGTGGTGTTTACCTAGTTTCTTCTAAATTGTTCATGAATTTTTTATCAACTCATTCTTTATAAGGGAAATTATTTTTTGAAGAAACAAAAGCTCAGATTACAAATATATGTTTTGCTGTACATAGCTGGGGTAGGCTGGGAGTGAGGTGAAGTATCCGTCTCTAACTATGGAGCTACACGTGCTGAGACATAGGAGAAGAGGACAATAAGAAGCTTGAAGTATCTGAACTACTATGTTATAGGATTCATACAGCAGGAATTTTTCAATGACATTTGAATGTATCAACTCAGAAAAAAGTGTGGATCTATTAATATTCTACCTATTAAAATATATTATTGTACTGATGAAAGTGGTACTAGAAGAAGGAAGGAAGGAAGAAAGAAGCAGTACTAGAGATTGGGTGGTGACAACTTAAGTCAGAAAATGACTCAGCACAGTTGCCAGGATAGAAGCCAAGGAAATAAGAAAGCTATCACCAACAGCCAGTAAAAGGAAACTCAAGTAATTAGGTGTCAACATCAGAGAGCTTTAGTGCAACCAGTTGGCAAATATTTCAGCATCCAGAGGGAGAAAATAATTTAGGAAGTTGAGTGAGTGGTGGTAAGTAGATACTCACATAAATGTATGGTTGGGACCAGAGAAGTCCAATAGTGGAAAAAAGAGTCTAGAACCCAGCCATGCCCCCAGGCTTCAGGAAAATATTGATGCCACTTTGGGGTTCAAGGTATGACTTAGATCCAAACTGAGTACCAAACAAGGCAGTTACTGAGATACTAAAACTGGATACATGAAAGAAGTTGTTAAGAAGCATTAAGACAAGAAATCCATTGCTAAAATTAGTGTGAAAGGACTAACAACAAATTGACTTAATGATGAGCCTTGAGGCTGTGGAACCACCATACTTCATGCTATCTTCCTATGGACCAACAAGTCCCACTCTCTGCAATGGATTTAACCGATAGGTATAGATTCGAGGTTCTCCAGTTGAGACCCATGTGAGTCATAAAAGCACTTATGCCAAAATGTGGTGTCTCACAAGAACAGCCTTCTGGAGAATAGTTCTTAAAGGCAGGCTATCAAACAGGCTTAAAGTTCACAAAATAATTGTCAAGAAGTTCACACATGAAATCCATGACTTTCATTAAAGAAAATATATATAATCAACTTTTCCATTCAACTTAAGAACAAACCCACAAAACAATAGAGTGTGTGTCTTTCAAAAGAAGTGGGTGGACAGAAAAGGGGGATGGTATTAAAGAACATGACTTCAAATGTGGCAACTGACAGCCATTAAGAGAACTTGACAAGAGATTGCAGCGCTGCACAGAGCAATAATAAATGATGTTGATTTCCTCTTCTGTTTTCTTTGCTTTAAAAGTTAGGGCAGCTTATGAAACCATTTAGAAAGTTTTCCAGCCAACACGGTTCAGCAATGGAGTAAGGAAGGCCATCTAGAAGCTTCAATGATCTGACAAGACCATCAGGGGGCAACACTTCATTTCTGGGAGATTCTGGATACATAAGAGGTCAGATAGAGCTCTAAGAATAAATAGAATAAATAGCACAATAAATGAAAAATCAAAGTCTTAGCATTATTGAGAAAATGCCAAAGTGACATCTCTTAGCAGTATTCCTCAATATGGCTTTTCTGAATGAAGAAATGAATAGCATAAGGGGATATAACAATTCCCGATCCTGCAGACTTCCTTCAGTTTCCAGCTTAGCAGTTAAAAGCTTGAAGTCTCCTCCTTTATAGAGATTGTTGCTCAAGAGAAATTCATGTAAGTCTTGGATATGGGAGGTTTTATGTTTATTTGATGTATGGAATTTTCTGCCCATTATTGATCCCTGCCACTCTTAGGAGTAACTTAGGTGTCCGACACAAGTGAGTTTATAAAGTAGACCATATCTTTTATCCATTAGCTGGCATTTTGTATATTGTCCAAAGTCTGCCATGAGCTTTGTAGCATTCCACAGCAGCAGCACCTGCCCAGGGAGGGATCGTATTTCAGGGTGTACCCAGTCCATCTGCCATAAAGGGAATTGACCCTTGATGACAGTCTCCCCACTCCCTGCCCATTATCAGAAAGATAACCCTTCCTTCTCTCTACTCTTAAAAGAAGGGGGGGGGGACATGTTTCCAGGACAATTTTATTACTTCTGTATCTATCAGCTAGGTGTGTTTTATGATTTTTGATGTCTGTTAGGGTACACACATTTGCAGGTATGAGAAACATACTAAAAAACTATAAAACGTCATAGAGAAATGTCAATAATGTTGCCCTAAAATCTTCAAGGCCTTTAAAAATCAACCCATGTATCTTAAAATATGGGAAGCAGAGAATCCAATTTTTGGATGTCAATGAATTACCGGATATTTCCCTACATGATTATATCCATTATCTCATTTAACACTCACAGAAACTCTATGAGATACATGTGATTTTGATTTTTATAGTTGAGGAAGACGAACTGCACTGGTTTTATATGTAATAACTTGCCAAAATAAGACCAGGATAAGAAGCCAATTCATGGGTCTCTAAAGCCCAATATTTTTCTATTACATTAATGTTATCTCTGTAACAATGGCATATATTTTCTTGGAAATATATAATAATGACAACAACAGCACAATAATCAAACACTAACATTTATAAGTATTTAACATGTCATAGACCATATCAAGTATGATCCCATTTAATCATCAAAATTACCTAGAAAAAAGCATTATTATTCTTATTTTAAAGGAAAAATTTGAGACAGAGAAGGTAAGTAATTTGCTCATGTTTATAAAATGGTAGTGATGGGCAGGTATTTAACCCCATGTCTGACTCCAAAGTTCATGGTCATAATAACTGTTATAAGTGCTTAACTATGGTAAGTGCTTCCACATTCATTATTTTATTTGAGCCTATAAAACTTTACGAGGGGGTAGAACAAGCATCCGCTCACTTTACAGGCAATGAAATGGAGGGTCAGACTTGCATAGAGCTGTAAGTGGCAGGGTAATGTCTTAAGCTTGGATCTTCTAACTCTGGTTTACATATTGTTATACTCTACAGGAAGTCACATGATGCTTGAGTAATGGAGAAAACATGGCATTTTGTGGAAGAAGACATAAAGTTGCATGCTCTGCTTCACACCTTGCATGAGGCACACTGAGCACAAGAAGAGTATAGGAATACTGCAGTGAGTCTTTCCATCTCCTTGAACCTGATTTCTCAGTCAGCCTAATTAGCCTAACAGCCACCTCACAAATCTATTGCTTAGGGCAAAAGAGGGAATGTGTATGAATGTTCACCTCTAGTACTGGCTTAGCAAATTATAAGGGCTTAACACTAGTTTAGAATAAACAAAATACAATTCTTGCCCTCAAGCAACTTATAATCCAGTTGTGGGGATTACTTACGTGGCACTAGCAAAAAATGAAAAAATGTGTGATGTGTGCTATAAATGTTTAACAAAAATGAATGAGTCAAGGATGTTATTACAGGCCAAGTTTAGGAAGAGATGCTGAACTGACTGATTCTTCAGGGATCAGCTCTGCAATGTAGGAATGGAATTTCCAGGTGAAGGGAATGACCTGATTCTCCACAATGTCTATGGTTTTCTTAATAGGCTACTTTGAAAAAAGGTTTCCAGAGTACATTATTCAATGGCTCCTTAACAGAGTTTTAGGCATAGAGTAGCTGATTCCCTACTTAGTGCCTGAAGGTCATCATTTAGCATTCATGTTTTTGAGTTCATTTTTTCAGAACTGTAGGAATCTACTGTAAAAACATACAAATTTCTGGAAGGAAAAATACTATAAATTAAATATTATCAATTGTTACCTAATACTCACACCTTTGCATGTATAAATTTCTCATATTGTTATTTTGTCTAAGAGCTAGATGAAAGTCAGACTAAGAAATGGAAAGTCTTAAAAGAAATAATAAGGGGGCACAGAAGAGGTATACTAACCCAGGTTGGCAGTTCCAGTAAGGTATTTCTGACAGCTAGGGATATTAAGGAGGTATCTGGAGAAAAGGAAACCTAGAAGTTTGCTGGTGGCAATGCAATAATATCTTATTTTCCATTCTTACGTTTGAGCCCCATCAACTGACTTGTCATCAGAGACACAGTATTTGTTCAGAAAATATACAGATTATAAGGTACAAGAAACAACAGAGGCAGTCTTTGTGAGCCCAGGCTTCCCTGCCATCCATAAATATCTTTTCCACTATTCTCATGCCCCAAGCAATCCCCATTTATATAGTCCTTCTTTGATTTGACCTAAATAAGGACAACATATGTAAGGACAAGTTTTGCTGACACCTTGAAAACAGAGAGATTGGTTTCTTCTAAGGGTTCACAAAAACAGGGCTTGTTGGTAAAGTCTCATATCACCTCAATGAGCTCACCAGATTTTCAAGCAAGCTTACCAAATCTGAACAAGAAGCGCTGGTGACTATTTGTCTCAGGGTACTCTTTGACCATGGGTGCCCACTTGGTCCTGTGAGCAAGGTACAGGTGATTAATGCCTTGTGTGAGATGATGGGAATTTGTGGATAAATACCCTGATTATCAGCCTGAGTGGGATACTTCTGATATACACTCCTTTTTTTTTTTTTTTTTTTTAAAGATTCTTTTTTTTTTTTTTTTTTTATTTATTTGAGAGAGACAGTGAGAGAGAGCATGAGCGAGGAGAAGGTCAGAGAGCGAAGCAGACTCCCCATGGAGCTGGGAGCCTGATGTGGGACTCGATCCGGGACTCCAGGATCACGCCCTGAGCCGAAGGCAGTCGTCCAACCAACTGCGCCACCCAGGCGTCCCTGATATACACTCCTTAACCTGACTTTCAGTGTTTCCTGTAGGGGGAGGAGGGAACTCCAGCTGCCCAAAGTAGTAACTGGTTTAATAACATACCAGTTATTGGATTCTTCACCCTTTCTGTCTTACCTCTCCACTCCCTTAATGGAGTTTCCTGGAATCGCACCCCCTCCCCCATAAGTTATTTGCAATTGAATCATGTCGGGAACACAACCTACCCATAATAGAATTTCACATAACATAAGTGAAATGTACATCACTGGCTCCTCTTCAAGTCCTGGTACTCTATTTGCAAGACACAATAACACAGCTTCATAGCATTTCACAGTTAAAAAATCCTTTAAAGCCGCTTTAAATAACATTCTGTCTCTACCCAAAGAAGCCAAGTAAGAAGTCCATTAATAGTAATGCTTTGCTCTTGTGCATAATTTTGCACTTTTTAAAGCACTTTCCCATATATAATCATATTTGATCCTCATGACAACCCTGTACAAAATGTAGGGCAAATGTTAGCTTGAGGGACAATGTGGAGTGGTGGAAAGAGCTCTCGGAACTGAGAGTCTAGAGACCTGATTCTGTCAGTAATTAGCTGTACAACCACAGGCAAGGCCTTAACCCTCTCCAGGCCTCAGTATCCTCATCATGGCATGGGGCTCTGATCTATGGAGTTCCTAAGATTGTTGCAACTACTAACATTCTGTGAGACCCAAAAGACAGAGATGGAGGTGGAGTATGTGGATAGCAAATAGCTTCCTGAAGGTCAGACAATGGTCAGTAGTGAACTAGATCATTTCAGAAAAAGGGTATATTTAGTAGCAAATTATATCTAGCATGGATGAAGACCCTCACATACTAGCCATTGTCATCAATCCTGGAAAAAAAAAAATCCTACAAGGTATATTTTGTTCTCAATGTACAGATTAGGAACCCTAGACCCCAAGTGTTTATATTACTTGACCTAGGTCACAAACTATAAAGGAAGCTTCTGTGTGAACCCTATTTATGTGATTTCAAAAATATCCTTTTTTATTAAACAAGTATGGGGGGCTTTTGTTTTGTTTTGTTTGTCCTAGAATATCCCACAAGAACATCAAGAATATTGCAACAAACTAGAAGTCTGATATGTATGGGTTCAAATCTTGATTCCTTCTCCAGTTATATTCCTTCATCTATAGAATGGATATAAATTATTTCCTTATGATTTTTGAGAGGATTAAAAGTGATGAACAACCCAGAAGTTTCTAGAATAGGATTTGTATGAGAGTATATGTTACTCTTTTTCCCTACTTCTGTCAATTTTTCCATCAAAGCAGTAAACGCAGCTCCTACAAAGTCCATCCTGGCAGCTTCATACTGCTAAAATCTGCCTCTCTCCTGCAAACACAGATGAGTAAGCCTGCGATATTGGCTGGTACATGGGAAAAATGAAAATCTTCCAAATTTATTTTTTCTTGACCTATTCATGTCTTGATTCCGGCCTATCAGGTTTGTGAAAAAGTCTACCCCCATCTATAGTTCCAGGATTATTATCATATTTAACTATTCTGCATAGGTTACTCTTCTCGGTTTTTTACCCATGAACTTAAGTGTGTCCACACACATGCACATGTGTGTAGGAAGCATGTATGAAGATTATTTCACTCACTTTTCAGATTCTACTAGTGAGTGATTCATAAGTAGTAGATTATGACTTTATCATAAGGCCAGCAGGACATGTTGCATATACTAGGGAAATTGCATAATCATTATATTTTAGCTTAAATAACATCAGAAAAAGTTTAATTAAGACTTTTAATTAATAGTTGAAAGATTAATCAATCAATAATTATAGCAATGATTATAGGGTATAATTGAGCTTAATTGGAGGGGGCTGATTAATGACCTGAATAAAACTTTCAGATTTCCTGTCTTGAAACTATTCAGAAATGATGGATTTTGGCTCATAGAATTAAAAAGAAATGCCAGGATTGTAGATTATGGGTCCTTGGCAACTAGGCCATGAAAGGGAAAACACATGATTGCAGTAAAAAAAAAAAGTATTCTATTGTTCAGCTTATACATCATCATATTGCTAATTTATACAAGTTTAGATTAATAGAAGAAAATATGCATCTGAGGACGTCTATGGAAAAAGAAAAAAAAAAAGAAATTGCCTGAGACAGTTTTCTTTGGAAGCTAATTTCTCAGGGGTGTTCTTTCCAACTCCAAGGGCAAAATGGTTGTGTGAATTCAAATGACATTCTTATCAGAGCATCATAGGAATAGATTTGGTAGAGGATCAGACATCTCAAGGAGACAGTCCCTGTTTATAGGATGACGACCCCTCTCATTTCTACCTGATCTGTTCTAATCAAATCCAAATGGCTACTGGGACCAATATCAATTCTACCTGAAGATGGTTCAATTCCCTTTGGAGAACAGGTAGGTGATCTCATTTCAGGGTCATCTCACTGATGAGGATGAATCCCACAATGTATGCCCCAGATGGAGATGTATATGCTCAGGGTTTGGGGTAAATGGTTGTTTTCCAGCATAGATAGCACCATGTTATTATTGACCCTGCACATCATTTTCAAGAAACAGGCCAAATATACTCTCAACATCCTTGAATACAAATGAGATTAGTCACACAGAAAGACAACCTCACAAAGTAATTTCAAAAGTCTTTCAGCCCACTAGAAAACCCATTTTGGCTACAAATCAGGAGTCGACTACTTTCACATCTGCCAATTACTTATACCCATTTCCTCTTGTTCCCCCTCCAACTTACATGATTCCTTTCGACCTAAATGTAATCCTAGTCATGGTGAGGATTCTGTGTGCGGAAGCTTTTAACTCAGAAGTTCATGAACTTAATCGATAAGAATATTTTTATTGATTATTATTGTATTTGTCCAGATTAAGGCTGGTCACTGTGTCAGACGCAATTGAAGTGGCAGATTGTACATCCTTGCCCTTAACTTCTGTAAAGCTAGCATATATTATTGACAGAGAGCATAATGTAGATAAGAGTAATAAAAGCCATGCAATTAAGTCTAGCACTAATCACTCCCACTTGCTATTTGGTTTTGGGCAAATTGCCTAAACACTCTTGTCTTCAGTTGCTGTATCTGTGAAAGAAAGCTTATTCTGAGTTTTTCATAGTTTGTCACCCCACTGTAATACTGCAGTGCAATTCTGGACACTTTCTAGAGTTAGGGCAGACACCCAAGTCTGTCTTCATCTCAATGATCACAAATTCTCAGGTTTCCAGGCCACCTAAACTCTGACCAACTGGCTACAAATTTGGTGGTTCCCACTACTACCTTGGGTTCAGTAATTCACTAGGATAACTCATAGAATTAAGCAAAATGCTATTACTTACGATAACAGTTTTATTATTAATGATAAAAATCAGGACGACCAAAAGAAGAGATTCATAGGGTGAGGTCCAGGATGGTTCTGGATATGGAGCTTCCATGTTCCCTTCCATGGAATCAGGGCATATCATCCTCCTAACACATCAATGTGTTCACACACCAGAAAGCTCACCAAGCTTTAGTGTAAGTTTTAGGGTCCAGAACTTTTACTGGTGTTCCCTACACATATGTGATTGATTTAATTATTGGCTACGTGATTGAACTCAGTTTTCACCCCTGCTTCCTTCTTTGGTGGTTGAGAGGTTGGATTGATTTCACATGGCTTAAAGCCACAATACTCCAATAACATGGTTGTTTTCTCCAGCATGGCCGGCTTCCATCCTGAAACTATGTAGAGACACATCACACATGACTTTGTTAGCATAAACTTTGGTGTGGCTTCAGGGTCACAACATGAGTAACAAAGAAACACCTAACACTTAACAAAATTCCAATAAAGTATCTTCCCAAGGGCCTGGGTAAATAACCAGATAAATTCTTCATTATACAACACCTACTGATTGCTGTGTTAACTGCACAAGAAAATATATATAATGGTGTTTCATTACTTTAAGTTATTAAGCAAAAATAATACCATAATTTTATTATTAGAAAGTAAGGGAACAATGGAAATTCTATTTTATTCACTGTGATCTGTTACTCACAATTTCAGAAAAGAAATGTCAATGCTGACCTCAGAAGTCAGAAGAATTTTCATAGCTGAGATAGAACTTAAGTTGGGTAGTGAATGATCAGTACAATTTATTAGAAAAAAAATCCACTGTATTCCATGTAAGCTGTCAATACAGTCAAAATGATTTAGCAAATAATAAAAGTAGGTTTGCTGATTGATATTTTCACCTTTTGATACACTGTTTTAATGCTTTGTGAACACACACTGCAAGAGAATCTAAGTGTTCTCCTTTAAGATGGCCATACAAATCAACTTAGAAGTAAAGTAGAGAAGGAATAGCCTTTATTCTGAGTCCTCCTTTCCTCCTTCTGTGTGTGTACTTGGGCCCATGGAGCATCAGTCTGTGTGGTGTCTGGACTATGGGGCAAGCCTGGTTCTGTTCTAATTTCTATCAATTTTTAGCTTGGTCAATTTACACATGACACTTGACTACTTAGAAATCTAGTTTCACCACCTGCTAAATGAGAATAGTATTGGCCAAGTATATATCACAAGATTATTTTAAGATTCAAAAGTTTTTTAAAGTACTTTAAATGTAACAAACTCTCTCATTTTAGAATGAAGTTCAAAGGTAGAAATTACAAAAAAGTTTAAAACAGTTCATATATCTTTAGTAGTATCACTGCCCCTTTCTGCCACCCTTTCTTACCTTATGGCAAACACTCCTTCTCTTACCCTCTTGGAAACACTTCTGCTATTTCAACTTATTGTTCAGTAAGTTCTAAAAAAATATACTGATACATTTTACATTAGTTGCATAGCAAATGAGAGATGGAAACTAAAACATATATAGTTCCATATACAGGAAGTATAATGTCCTCTTCTAGACATGGAGAGCAAGTCACCCCATTTGAGTAGGATGGCATCTTTAGCATTTTGATTTGGAAGTCACACTAGAGAGGGGAAGCAGAACTGTTAATAAATAATCATAGTGCAATTCCTACTGTGGTTAAGTGCTATAATAACATGAGCTAAAAAGTGCTGTGGAAGTTTAAATATGATAAAAATTAATTCTGAGGGTCAGGGCATGATTCAGGAAAGTGATGCTTGTACTCGGCCTTAAAAGGCAAGATGGGTTTTGAGAGGCAAAGAAGGGATCCTGTGATCATTTCCAACATAATCTCTAGCATGAACAAAGTGCAAAAGAGTGGAAGAGCAAGGTATGTTCTAAAAATAGGGGGAGGAGTATCAAAGCCGGGATATGAAGTGCTTTGGATAAAACACTGAGAACATCAACCACAGCTGAGAAATACAGATCAAGTATATGGTGTGGGGAGGAGATTGCTGAACACATCTTTGTTTTAGCAATACCATAATCACTCCGGTGAGAGGAGCTGATTGGTATACAGGAGAAATTGACATTGGGGAGGCTAGGAAACATTTCAGAGACTGAACAAAACATAGGGTTTTTACTGAGCGCTCGCTTATGTGCAACACTACATTCAAAGCTTGCTACATGTGTTAATATCTTAAATTCCTGAAACAATTCTGTAAGGTAAATACTCGTGTTCTCTCTTTTATACACAAGGAAGTTGGGAGCCCAGGGACTTGAGTGAGTTGACCAAAGTAATATCATGATGGCCATTGGCTCCAGATTCGTGTTTCTTAATCTCTACAAGTTGATCAGAGTACAAGCAAACAACAACAACAAAAGAGAGAAAGGAAAGATCTGTGCTTGACTGAGAAAAATTTCAAAAATTTCAAAAATATGACCCTTGTGACCATGGTGAGGCTACAGGGGTAGGTACAGAAGGGGAAGACAGAGTATGGCTTTAACTGGGTGAGTTTTGCACCTCTCTAGAATATACAGAGATATTTAAGAGTCATTAACTTTTGATGAAAGTTGAATCCATGGAAATTCACAAACTTGCCCAGAAGGAAAAATGCATCATAAAAGTTGAAGAGAGGTAGGTCACACAAAGAATTTTAGGTAGTAGGTAGTGTGTGGAGCCAAAGTTTGGACATCCCCTCTAATTGTGAGTGCAACACCCTTCCCCATGGGATTGTGCTTGTTAGGACAGTCGCTATCTGCTCTCATCACAGTCCGGAGTTTTGACAATTGCTTCTCACTGAGTTCACCCCTACAAATAAGAGTAAGATTCTATGGACAAAGGCCTAGAACTGTTGGGAGACGTTTAATTACCTTAAAAATCTCTACAACCTGGGGAACATAATGGTTAATGGGGTAATCAGATGGAAGGTATGGAATTTTAAACAGTAGAAACTGTGTCACTGGAGTACATTGTTACTGCATTGGAGAAGATAAAACCCTAGTGCATAAATGCTGACTGGAACATACCTTCAGCATTCATAAATCAATAATTGATAAAACGTACTCATGTATAACTAAGTAGATTTTTATATGGTAGGTTGAATAAACTGATTACAGTATACTGCAGGACTCAGTGGAATTATGGGCAGGGTTTTAAAATTCATAAAGATGAACTGGAGCTGGACATTGTTTTATAAAAAGCTGAAGTGTGGGGGCACTGAGTGGCTCTGTTGTTAAGCATCTGCCCTAGGCTCAGGTTATGATCCCAGGGTCCTGGGATTAAGCCCCACATCAGAATCCTTGCTCTGTGGGAAGCCTGCTTCTCCATCTCCCACTCCCCCTGCTTGTGTTCCCTCTCTTGCTGTGTCTCTCTCTGTCAAATAAATAAATAAAATCTTAAAAAAAAAAAAAACAAATACTGAAGTGTGGGTATCCTTACATTGTTAAAGCTGTGAGCTACAAACCTTAGATATAAATTGGAAGTACGCTAAGACTGTGTCAAAGGTAAAAGTATTAATTAGACTGAGGCATTTCCTTCAGCATTCCTAGTCTCAAAGACTATGAGAATTGTGAGCCCAGTAAGGGACTTTCTGATCATATTTCTGTTACCTTATTTACCTCGCATCCTCTGTGGTACCCTGGATAAAATATTGGGTCATTATTGGCATGTTGGCAAATATCGTAATGGAGATGTAATTGGGCAACCACTGACAGGTTTTGAAAGTTCAAGGGGGCAAGACTAAAGTGTGGTATCACTACTGTATTTTAGTCTTCTGGAATGTGTGAAGACGACTTCTTGACCATCTTAAAATTACTTTTGAAAAATGAAGTAGTTACATGACACATCTCCTAATTTATGCCTTCATTCTCTCTATTTATCTGCTATATGAAGTCTTCCCCAACTATACCAATGGCTAAAAATGTCTTATGTGCTGCATCCCTGTAAGTGCCAGTCTTCCTCACAGGGTCTTGGAATATTTGTGTGTGAAGAACCCTTAAAGAACATGTACTTAAACACATTTTCTAGACTCAAAGGCTGAAAACAAAACATTTGAGGGAGATTTCTCCAATTCAAATCATCTGTTAGTCTGAAGCTCTAGCTCTGTAATTAACATGGACAAAACCCCAGAAAAACGCAGTGTGTGACCCAGGTAGGTATCAAAGAATGGTATGAGATGACCAAGCAAAAGTACATGGTAAAAATGGTAGGAAACAGTAAGCAGAGTGCCTGATAGGTGGTAGAAACCATGTACAACTACAGACTGGACAAAGCTTGGTCAGATACAATTTTTGGAAAAATAATTCTGGAAACATTGGAAAGATAATGATGGAAAAAATGGAAAAGATGGAATTAGAGTTATGAGGATAATGAAATATTCTTGGTAAGTAGAAAGTTCTAAACTATGAAAATTACCTCATGTTTCTCTCACTGTCAAGCACCTTGTATTATTTCCATTTTGTTTGTTTTGTTTCTTGAGTTAGATTCTAAATTCATTAAGGACAAGCACATGATCTTCATCTTAGCAGAGAATTGAGCATAGTATGGGAATTAGTAGATCATCAAAAGTGCTTTGAGTCAAATGTGTTAGCACATGCTAGCTTTGGGTAGGTATATGATTAAAAAGTATTCAAATCTCAATCTAACAGATATCCATACTCCAACACATACTAAAGTCACCTAAATTGGGGGAGCTTCAATTTCTTCACTTATAAAATGTGAGAATTGTATTTGAAATATTCTAAATTCCTTTTCAATTTAAATGTTCTATCATTTTGGTTTTCAAAAACTCAAGCACGTAGTCATAGTCACTGTCTCCAAACTCCTGAGCAAACACATCATATTGGTTGACTAACGTGATACCATCAACCATGGTTTCTGCACACTTGCCAATTTCTGATAAAGGAGGTTCATGTTGTTCATAAACTTTCAGTTTCAAAGTGATTCATATTTTCTAGTTTGTTCACTCCGCTATGGGTCCAAAATGGCTTCATCATATTTTAAAATAAAGAACACACTTACAGCTCTTCAATTACATTTATCTTAAGAAGAAAATAATGAAAAAAAAAGAAGAAAATAATGTAATTATTATTTAATTTTTATAGCCTTAAACTTTCATTCAGTACATTTTGAGTGCTTTCAGACTACCTGAAATGCAGGAAAAGCGAGTTAAAACAATGTGTCTATTTCTATATGTGATTTGTAGATTTTTTGTAATTACTGTCATTTGTCAGAATCAACATGCTTTTTCCTGAATACAAGAGTCAAAACAGAGAGAATAAAAGAGGGCCTTAAAGAGGAAAGGACGGAATATTTCCTTGTTACTGTGAACAAGCAAGATTAAAATCCTCTGTGTATCTCTTGCTCAGGTGGGAGACCAATAGGACTGGGACATCCTTATTAGTGGAAAGTTGCCCCATTTCTACTGAGAATTGATAAGCAGACAAACACATCTGACAATCATGTATCTTAGAATCCTTGTAGGATTCCTTGCAGAATACTGCAGAATTTGACTTACTTTTGACTTTTAAAAATTATCAGTGAGACTGTCAAGAATTAGACAATATGATAGTTATGTGCATATAAATGATAGAAATTTTTAAAAATCATAGCTGCAGTTGGATTTTTGAATATAAAAGATGAGATTCTGCTGCTTAAGAGGCTGGAAAATGAGAGGAGACCTACTTGGTTAGTTTCTGGGGATAATATTTAATGGGGTTGTCAAGGAGGACAAGCTTAATAAAGTGACCCCCTTTCTCTTCTCCTTAGTTTCTTTGTAAATGAAAGAATTTGGCCAGGGCTCTTTCTAGTTCTAAAATGTAAATATATATATGTGTATACACACACACACACACACACACACGTTATAAATATATATGACATATATCTTTATATATGTTTAATGTTTGTGATAGATACAGAAATGTTCCCCAAAGATGTCCACGCCCTAATCTCCTGAACCTCAACCTGAAATCAGGCTACATAACAAAGGTGAGGGGGGTATTGCAATTTCAGATGGAATTGAAGTTGCAAATCACCTTGCCTTGAGACAGATTATTCTGAATTACTACAGTGGGCCTAATGTAATCCCAAGGATCCTTATAAATGTCCTTATAAATGAAAGACGAAGGCAGGAGAGAGAACCAGAGAGACAGCAGCTTGAGAAGGACTTGACTTGCTGTTGCTGGCTTTGTAGGTAGAAAAAAAAAACTGACACTAAAATTCATCTGGAATCTAAAGGATTCCAGAAAATGAAAATAATCTTGAAAAAGAAGGACAAAGTTGGAGAAATCACACTTCCTGAATTCCAAAACTTACTACAAAACTATAGTAATCAAAACAGTATCGTACTGACATAAAGACAGAGATATAGATTAGTGGACTAGAATAGAAGACTTAGAAGTAAACTTGGATATATGGTCAATTGATTTTTTGCAAGGATACCAAAACTATTTAGTGGAAAAGGGACAAGCTTTTCAACTAACAGTGCAGGAGTAACTGGATATCAAAGTAAAAGAATGATTGGATCCTTACCTAAAACCATATGAAAAAGACAAAAACCAACAAACAAAAAGAACAAAAAACACAGCAGAACTCAAAATGTCTCAAAGGCCTAAATGTAAGACCTAAAACTTTTAGAAGAAAACAGATGGGAAATATTTCATGGTATTAGGTTTGGCAGTGATTTATTGAATAGGACACCAAAGACAGAGACAACAAAAGAAGAGATTATTGAACTTCAGCAAAGGTAAATTTTTTTGTGCATCAAAGGACACTGTTGAAAGAGTGAAAGGATAACCCACTTATGGGAGAAAATATTTGCAAATAATATACCTGATAAAACATTAATATCAGAATATATAAAGAATTTATACAACTCAACAACAACAAAACAAAGCAATTTAAAAATGAACAAAGAACTTGAATAATCCTGTATCCAAAGAAGATACGCAAATGTCCGATAAGCACCTGAAAAGGTTCTCCATATTTTTAGTCATTAGGGAAATGCAAATCAAAACCACAGGATACCATTTCACACATATTAAAATAAATATTATTTTAAAAAATGAAAAATCACGGTATTAATGAGGATATTGATAAACTAGAATCTTACACATTACTGATGGCATACCTGCCATGGAAAATGGTTTAGCCTTCCTCAAAAAGTTAAACAGAATTATATTATGATCCAGTAATTCCACTCCTATGTATATATCTAAAGGAAATGAAAAAAGGAGTCAAAACTGGTTACTTGTATGTCAATTTTTCACAAAATATTTTTCATAAGGGCTGAAAGGTAGAAAACCCTGTGTCCATTAATAGATGGATTTCCAGGGAAAACTAAATGTGGTATGTACATATAATGAAATATGATTCGGCTATATAAAGAAATGAAATTCTGATACATGTTGCAACACCAGACCACTGAAACGATTATGCAAAATAAAGAGAGACATAAAAGGACGCATGTATGACTCCGGTTATATAAGGACCCTCTCATAGGCAAATGCATAGAGAACCAAGGTAAAATAGAGATTACTGTTTGGTGGGAGAGGGAAATTGGGAGTTACTATTTAATGGATATAATGTTTCTCTTTGGGATGATGAAAAAGTTCTAGAAATGTATAGTGTTGATGTTTGCACAACACTGAATATACTTAATATCACTGAATTGCACACTTAAAAATGATTAAAATGGTGAGTTTCATGTTACATGTATTTTACAATAAGAAAATGCAAGAAAACCCAGTTTGAAATCTTTAAATAATAACAATAACAGAATTAGCTAAGATTTATTATGCATTTAATTTGTGTGATGAATATTCTGACTTCTTTATCTTTTAATCATCACAATATTAGCAGGTGGAAGATTTTTAAAAATTATTACACCTATTTAAAAATACGAAAACAGAGGTTTAATTACTTGCTCAAGGTCACATTAAGTGTGTGTGTAGTTTGGGTGTGGGGAGGTTGAGGGGAGTCTCAGATTGAATCCCCACAATCTTGCTCCAGATCCATGTTCTCAGTATTGGCTTCCAAATCATCCTGATGCTTCCCAAATTATTGCTTAATTGTAAAAATGTTCAAATATAATAACAGTTTCATGATTTATTCTAAGCACCAAACTCTATTTCCAGAACCAATGCAGTTTTAGCTGTGTATAGAGGAGACTCATTCTAGGGCATGTGTTTCCGTTCAGTGACTTATTAGGAAAACTGACTATAGGTCTCCATATTAGCTTTCTGCCGCCCCCTGCCCAATTAGGCAAGATCTTTGTTGGGGTAGTAAGGTCATAGTGCATGTGGAACCAATGCACTTGGGGAGGGTAAAGAAATGGATGACTTTCCTCCGTCCTCTCCTTTTCTCCTCATATTATTGGTACCCCCATTCGTAGCCTTAGGTCCTTCCAAACTTGCCTGAAACAAGGGACATCTGCATGGATTTTTCAGCCGAATTGGAGCCCAAATTTTAAGTCTTTAAAACCAGTCCATTTAGAACTTCTGAAAAAGTGAGGGGGGGGAAGGAGGCTTCACCGTCAGACAATAAAAGGTCGAAAGCAAAAAAAAAAAAAAAAAAAGAACTTCTGGAAAAGTGGTTCCTGAAAGCAATTGCCTATATGACTCTGCATTCTCTAATGTGATATGCAAATCATGGCAAAATAACTTTCTTCCTGGGGGAGTCACTTCTTTATCTTGTGGTAAGAAATGTAACCTCTTTAGACATCCAATTTGTCTAATCTAGAACCCTTGATTCTGCGACCTTCACATGACTTCAGAGAGTGGTGATCTTTCTTGAGAAGACATGTGCCATATCTGTCTTACAGATGGCTCCTACATCCTGTGTCATCTGATATTTCTCTCTGTTCTGCAGTTAGGTGGCTCAGATTCTTAATTAAAAGATTCATTTCTATGGCAGCTTTTATAAAGCAAATATCTGCATATGAAGGAAAAGGAAAAGAGAACAGAAGGAGGAGGGAACACGGTCTGCTTTCCACCAGATACTGAAACGTTCCACTAATCTCTTTCGCACCTTGTGGAGTTTCAATTTTCCCTTTAAAATGTGGATTAAACAAAGTTGCCAAAAAACATATGCTTTCATGTCAAACATTTCACTTATTTGGGAGGCTGAAAGCAGCTTGAGAGCGTTCACTGCCTCTGCCTGAGGAAAAGGAGCAGAGTGGTTAAAGCTTTTTATGGGAGCCTTCCCCTTGAAGCTGAGATGTGGACGTGGGAAGAAGGGTGTGGGATGGGCCATTGGTGGGCTATGAGGACATCCCAAGGGGTTGCTCCTAGTGGACAAAGGAATCAGACCCAGTGGTCAACTTGGACACTGACCATACCTTTTTGGGCTGTGATCTTCCCAGATTTTACAAATGATCATGGCTAGGATGAGTCAGTACTTGATGTAGGAGACCTCCAAGGCAAATCCATCTGCTGTAGTCTGCCTTCTAAGTAAGAATAAATCGTGCTATTTCATGGAGTAGACTTGTAAACATAGCGGGGGATGTGGGAGGACAAAGAGCTGTGGGTCCTGGCACAGATGTTCCAGAAACTTGACTATTATGGTCTCTCTTCACATGCCAGTAACCCTGAGGGTGACTGTCAAATCACTTGAGTTTAAGGGCAATGTTGCAGTGTGGCAGAAGTTAGGCAAAATGATTGTTTTGCATCATATCATAGACACCTAAGGTAGTAATTCTTTGCAAACTACTAGCTTGGGGACTTTGAGATATTAATTTAATCTCTCTGAACCTCGGTTGCCTCATTTGTCAAATAACATGCCTACTCTTTGTTTTGCCCAGGGATGTTTTGATGATAAAATAAAATATGCATGAATATGTGATTATAATCTGACAAATTACATTTGTCTCTCAGTTTTTTGATTGGGTTAATGTGGATAATACTAATAGCAGATATTTATAGGAAGTTTACTGTTTGTCAGCTATGAGCTAGGGTTTTTAGATAAATCATGTCACACCATCTTCACCTAACCACTCTGTGCATTAGGCAATATTATTCCCATTTTACAGATGAATAAGTCAGGAGTCTCTGAGACCTAAAATAAATTGCCCTAGGTTATTCCACTGACACATACATGCAGGAGTGGAGAAGAATAAGAAGAAAAAGAAACCAAAGCTCAGCTGGTCAAGTTCCAATTTTATACTCTTTCCTCTATGTTGTCCTTTGGTATTAACACTGGAGTAATGTTTTCTTAAGTTCTCACTTTCTTACTTTATTTACCATATTATATTTCCAAGTTATTTGAATATAGTGAATTAAAAAATCCCTTCTCCTGACCCGTATCCACGCGAAAATGTCTTTAACTCATGCACCAAAAGTGCAATAGCTAAATAATTTACCAATCAAGAAATATTGAGTTAGCTTCTCTGTCTTTTCTTTGCTATAAACATTACTTTAATAAACATTAATGCATTAATTCATTTATAAACAATCAGAGCACAGACTCTGGAGTTAGGGCTCTCTAGCATTGAGTGTGGCTCCTATACCTTCAGACTTTCTTTGAGTCACTCAACTGTTTTGTAACTCATTTATCCTCATCTGTAAATTGGAAAATTATAGGAGTTAAGGTCTATTATGAGGATTAAGGGACTATGTGAAGTTCTTGGAGCAGTTTCTCGTATATAGTAAGCACCATAGAGACATCAGCTATTTCTCTTATCCATACTGGATTGAGATCTACCTCTGCAGTATGATTATGATGGGCATACCCTGTCCAAATTTCATCCTAGGCTTCCTATAAATAGCAGCTATTATTGCCTATATTAACCTGCAAAGGAACTAATTTCTTTCATGAAATTATATCATTAGAACTTTGTTGCTTTTTCTGGAAGATGTTTCAATCTTCTGGATAGGGAGCAGAGTTACATAGGAAGTTTCTAAAAACCTAAGTTCAGAAAAAAATGTACAGGACAAAGTAAGTGGGTGTGAGACTGGGAGCCTAAGTGAGAGGTCAGGGTCAAGAGGAAGCACACTGTTATGCGATGGGACTACACCGAAACATACTCTGCTTTCCCCAGGAATTTGTCCCTGATTAGTCTGAGGGGCAGAGCCAGTGCCATGCTGAGTCAGTGCATCACCACGTCCATATGGATGGCACAGATGTCTGTACTCTAGCCTTACCCTTTTTCCTGAGTTTCAAGTTCTGGGTCTAATCTCTTTCTGGAAAGCCTCTCGTGGGCACATCAAAACCCACAAGTCCAAAATGAACTTAATGACATCCACCCTCAAATTCACTTCTATTTCTGTGTTCCCCTCTCAAGAAATGGCACCACCATTCAGAGAGACACAGACCAGAAACCTGGGTGTCAACTTGAATTTCTCCTTCAGCTCCTTCTTTCCAGTAAACTTTTTATTTTGATAAGTATTTGACTTTTTATCCCTTTGTCTCCATTTCTAATGCTTCTATATTGACCCAGGTTCATAATATCTCATTTGGATTACTGTAATAGACTGAAAATCCTTCTTTTTGTCTGCTGAGTCCATATCTACTGTTAAAGGTTAGCCAAAAAAGGAGGCCATGGTTTGAAGATACCCCTAGACCAAACAATCACAGTCAGATAACTAAAATTTAAAACTGTCCTGATTTCCCCAAATGCTGACTCTGGCCTTAAACAAAACTTAACCTTTTTTCATGTCACTGTGACCTTTAGCTTTCCAGCCAATCAGCTACAAATAAGTAAGCTTACGCAGGGAAAAGGAATATAAAAGTTTCTAGTCACCAACCACAATAAAAAAAAAAAAAAAGTACTCCCTCATTCGCACTTTCTAACGTGAGCTATAACTGCTGAACAGAGCTTCCAACTACTTTCAGTGTGAAGTCTCCCCATTTGTGAACAGTTTGCCATGCAACAAAATATTCATATAAGTTAAAGATTTGTGAATTTTCTTCTGACACTGTCTTCTTTTGCAATGCCATCAAAAGTATTTCTTAATATAAATATAATTTTGTCACTACTCTTTTCCATACTGAATAATTTCAAGGCTGAAATGTCATGACATTGACCACAAATGTCCCCATGACCTATTTCCTGTCTCTTGACTCCACCTTTTCTCTCAGCGTAGTACCTGAACTAAACTTAATTCAATTCCAAGTTTTCAAACTGTTCCTTTTAACCTCTGGCTCTTTGCACATGCTGAGTCCACCCTGAGGAAGGCTTTGCCTTCAGTCTCTATCTGCCCACCATCTTCTAGTACTTGGTACTTAGCTCAGAAGACATCTCATCTGATCTTTGCAGAAGTCTTGCTACTTCATTGGCAGTACTCATTGGACCTCTCCTCTACTGGACCACAAAGCTTCCTGAGGGCACTTAGGATCCTATTCTACTTAACATGGTGTTTGGTTTAAGGCAAATTTGGATTAACCAATAATTGAGTACCATATGAGAATATGTTGGTTTTGGCTATATTATCAGCTGGAGAAATGTGTCAGGAAAAGTTATCCAGTTTTCTTGCCAGGAAAGTTTAAAACAGATAAGGAGATATACATATTGGGGAGTAAATACACAGTGCTGTACCTATTGAATATAATATAAAATCTCTTTATAGGGCAACCTGTAGATAGCAATATGCCATGATGGCAAGCAGCAGGGCATTGGAGAAAAATTCACAAAGGAGACTCAAGGTACTCAACTTGAACTCTCAGGCAAGTAGCGACATATGTGACCTGAGGGCACCTCACTGTGCCTTATGATCTTCATTTTAGAAGAGAAGTGGGTTTGGAGTTGATGTCTCTCCCGCTCTACAGCTCTATGAATTGTCAGCAAAAATTAAGAAACCTTGATTTACTACATGTCTATAACTTGGGTCTTTGAGTTTACAAGATGTCTGAAACTACAATTTCAAGACATGCTGTGATGCTAGAGAACATGGCTTTTAGGGAAAAAATACAATTCAATTCATTGAACATTTATTGGGTACTCAGTAGAAGCACCAAAGTGTTTTAGGTACAGTGAATATTGCAAAAAACAGAATAAAATCCTAGTCCTAACTGACTCTAAAATTTAACTGAGGAAATAAAATTAGGAACAAGAATGAGAAGAAAGAAGTTATTTTAGGGCACTGACCTTGTTCAGTGTCTACAGTAATAGGCTGAAACATATGGGACATCAGGGTTGTTGGGGAAGGTCTGATATTTAAATCTTGAATTTAGTTGGACCTTAAAGTCTTCCAAGAGTTGGTGACAAAGGAGAATAGTTTATAATCAAGCACAGAGCCAAAAGTGGACACTATCAAGTATGTATTAGGATTTGGAAGGCAAGGGGAAGATGAGATGTGGTTCACGGTGTGGAGATGGGCCTTACTGGAGGACCTCTAGAAAGACCTGGAAAAAGGGACCAGACATGTGGACAGCAGAGAATTGAGCAGGAGCAGCAGACAGCACAACATAGGGACACTCCGGAGTGGGAGCAGAGCAGCACAGGGAAACAATGAGAGCTCTGCCTCAAGAGAAATGGAGAGGAGGGTCTCCCAGGGTGAGGCCTACAAGATTCTGCCAGTTACTACAGAAGAGCAGTCTGCCCTCCACCCTGAGTGATCTCCCTCCTTGGAAACCACAAATCTGGAAAAAATACACATTTCAACCACATGAATCAGCCTTGTATTTCCATATCATATTTGATACTTCATCTCTCTCATTAATTCCCTTATTGTCTGTCTGCCTAATCAGTAAACAGTTCCACCTCTCTGTCCAGTTGTCTATTTATTCTGGAATCGACACCCCTTTAAATATGAAAGCTTGTACTTTACTCCTTGTCTTCTTTAGTGGTTTCATTTTGCCAAACCTAGGACCCTCTTTTTCTTCCTTCTTTATTCTAGAAACCACATCATTGAGAAGACACTTGGCACTCAGTGAGCAACACTTCCTTGCTGGCAGGGGGCTATATGGGTGTTTATATTTTATTTCCTTGCAGCCCAAATATCTGGGTTCTGGCTGAAAGACCTAAAGCAAATAGAACATGCATCTTATCTGTCTATGCTTATAATGATTTACTCGCTGAATAAAATTTAGATTTATCTAAATTAGATTCATTTAAATTCTCTTGTCTGTCATCTCTGTTAGAAAACATGAAGGTTTTCTTTCTTGTTGATGAAGGAGCGGAGACTCGGTTTGTAGCCTATTTATTCTTTCTCTGTGTCTCTGTCCCTGCCAGCTCCACACACACACCCCTGCTCATTCTGACACACTCACGAATATTCTCCCAGGGAGATGGTCCAGCCCCAGCTGACGGAGAGTGCCAAGGGAGGAGTACACAGCCCCAGCATCAGATTAATGAGCTATTTGACTGGGACATGATGTTGGTTTAACAGCAGTTTTCCTTAAATGTGGTGCGATTTTGCAGAAGTTTATTCTTAGCTCTTTCTTTTGGCTTCTGCAACATGTTAACAGCTTGTGCATTTTGTAATGCCTTTTTTCATTGCTATGGTAACCATTAAAACTTAAGGTGTATGTGACTAGAGATCTGGCCAAGCTATTGGTTGCTAGCACACTGGAAAACAGCGCATATGAAACCACATCCAGTCGGCTGCGTTTTACAGGTGTGCTTGCTTTAATTAGCTTGGCATGTGAAATTCTATAACAAAAATTAGGATAAAAAAAATTAGAAGATGATTATTCACTTCAGAGAGAAATGACAATAGAATCCTTTTATATTGTGAATTCTTCAGTTGGTTTTAAAATATGATTATGTTGACTACCTGCTGATTTACAGAAAACTCTTAGGAATAAATATGCAAACTCTGAGTTATTAAGTCTTAGAGATGAGTCAAGAGTTCGATTTCAGAACCACAAGAAGTCGGTAGGCATGCACCCTCCTAGATCTCTCCACAATTTACGGTTTTACTTTAGCTTTTAAATATTGTGTGATCTGCTCTATCAAAAATGGTATGGTAATTAATGAACCATTATCAAATTTAGGTCAAGTTGCCGATGCTAAGCAAATCTAGGCATGTGCACTAAGCAAAGCAAAAACCAAGCAAACAATCTAACAAATCCAACAGAAACAACAGTAACAAAAAATAAAATAAATAATAACAAAATTTTTTAAAAAGAGCAACAATAATAATCACTATCCCAATTATGAAAAGGTCAAAGGCCACTTAATATAATGTTTCTGTTTTGATCTTATTTTCCATTCCTCAAGTCTTTAGTCTCCTTAACATTATGCTAGGCCTTGTAAAGAGGTACTAAAAACTTGGAAGGCAAAGTTCCCATTTTCAATGAATTTTACAATCTTTTTTGAAATAAGTCTTACAGGCAGGAAGCAAAGATAAAACATAGTAACAGATTAAAATATGTTACACACACCCCCCACCCCCCCGCCCAGACATAAGCTCTGTGAGTTCAGAAAGTAGAAGAATCATTGTGAGCTCAATAGTCAGGAAAAATTTTACATGAAAGGCAAAATGCAGACTCTCTCCTAGTGAAAGATCTGGTGAGATTTGGCTAAGCAGACCAGAGGACTGGAAGGATGGTATTTCTAAAGAAATGTCTTTCATAACAGTATAGTCAAGATGCTTGAAAGTGTAGGGCAGTGTGAATACTGGATGAGAAAATGGTTCATCCTCAGGTTAAGATAATATTTTGTTTAAAATATTGACATTCCTTAGGAAATATGAGAATAGTTCCTCATAGCTCAAATGCAGATGACAGTATTTTCTGTCTAATATAAAGATGATGAATTCATGCTGAACACATAACAAAGTTTGATGCACTCTTTTCTTAAGGTTATGATACATTTTAGGCAGAGAAAAATATATTCAAAAAACTAAGTGGAATTACAGACCTCACAACAGTACCACCCAAGCCACAGAAGTACCTTCTTTCATGCCTGCCTGCCTTCCTTCCTTCCTTCCTCCCTCCTTCCCTTCTTTCCTCCCTTGCTTCCAGAAATACATTTTTTAAAGATTTTATTTATTTATTTATTTATGTATTTGGCAGAGAGAGAGAGAGATCACAAATAGGCAGAGAGGCAGGCGGGGTGGGGGGCGGGGAAGCAGGCTCCCTGCCAAGCAGAGAGCCCAATGCAGGGCTCAATCCCAGGACCCTGAGATCATGACCTGAGCTGAAGGCAGAGGCTTAATGCACTGAGCCACCCAGGCATGCCAGAAATACATTTTTTAATAAAGATCTTTAGGTACCATGTTTCTTCTTCTTACTCAGTTCAGCTACGATGACGGTCATGTGGATTGTGGTCTTTGCTGAAATAACAGACACAAACACCCACATCCACCTGTTTCATAAAAATATCTCTTGAGAAGTTCCATCTTTGGTGATAGCTTTCACAAACACAGCCTCTAACATTGCCTGCTCCTGTTCTCAATCACTGATAGGCTCTTATTTAATAAAAAAAAAATTCATTTATTACAGACACCCAAAAAGAGAGCATTTTGCAAAAGTTCATGTTAGTGTTGAAACTATCAGGGCCACCCTGGATTTTATTACTGCTACTGATAGTAGGATAGATTTCATCATTTTATTTGCAGACTCCAAGATACTCTGACCAGAGCACTACCTGATTTGAGGGCCTCTGCCTTGCCAGTTGTTCATGGGAACAGAGCTATAATGAGTCCCCTAAAGTGGTAGTTACCCAAGGAACAGTAAGAAGTTAGTTTATAGGGAAGCTGAACATGTGAGATTTTGAAAAAATGGAAAACCCCACTGTACAATTAAATGCACAAAGAAAAGTTCTTTACTTTTCCATTTTAAGTCATACTCTTATTGAATAATTAACTCAAGCAATCATCTTCTTTGCTGTCACAACAACAGGACAAATTATTACACATGTGCACACATGTACGTGTGTACACACACACACATTCACACACTTCCACCTTTTTCCCTCCATCTCTAACATTAAATTCTGCCTTAACAGTATCATTTCCCCTTTAAGCATAATGTATTTATTTTTGTGAAAATGATATTATCGTTGTAAGTCAGAAAAATGTAGTCTGGTACCTAAGTGTATGTTTATTATCATTCAAAAGAAGTAGTATTCTTGGGTGAGAATGCACGACGATCTGGGGGCAATGGATATTTACAGGAGTGAAAGTTAATACTCCCAAGTGGGCAAAGACCCTGGTGTAACTCACTACAATGGAGTTAAATTTTGTGTAGTTTATTTAGGAATCTAGAAAACTATGCTCTCATCCTGGCTTTAAGTGGCAATGCCAATTCAGTCATTCTAGCTAATTTTATTGAGTCTTGGTTTCTCTATCTGCCACATAAAATTATTGAACATGATGACTTCTAATTTCCATTCTAAAATTTTACTTATATACTTATAATTACAAACTTGCCAAGGATCTGTCCTTCCCTAGTGGACAACTGCTAATAGATATAACAGAATACATTAATGACTAGCCCCACCTAATAGTTAAAAAAAAATCCTTATAGAGTCAACCAAATTAAGTAGCCCTACACTATTAATATTGATCCTTCCTATTTTCACTAGAGCACTGTCTTAGGTAGAATTCTAAGAGGGTTTCCAAATTTCCCCTCTGTTGTATACACTTTGTATAATTACTTCCTCTTGAATTAGGAAAGAACTTGGGAATATGATGAATTAGCTGCCCCCTTGATTAGGTTATGTTTATAAGACTCCATGTTCGTCAATTATAGGAGGAGTCTAGGAGACATACTCCTTCTGGCCTGGAAGAAAGCAAACATCCATGTTGTGAATTGTCTATGGAGGCCAAGGGGCAAGGAGCCATGTGTGACCTCTAGGAGCTGAGTCATCACTAGCCAGCAGACAGGCAGCAAGAAAACAGAAACCTCAAGCCTACCATCACAAGGAAATTAAGTTTTCCAGTAATTGGTGAACTTAGAAGATGACCTCAGGCAGATGACCTCAGGTAGAAGGCAGAGTCCCAGTGGATACCTCAATTTCTACCTGAATTTCTACCTGGTGAGACCTTGAGTAGAAGATCCAGTCAGCCGATATCAAGATTCTGACCCAAAGAAACAGTGAAATAATACATTTGTTTTATTTAAGGCTGCTAAGTTTGTAGTAATTCATTATACAGCTATAGGAAACTAAAGCCAGTCCCATTTACCATCACTTATTTCTGAACAATGGGTTCACATAAGCAAATGTGAACATCTAATGAGACAAGACACTGAAAAAATAGGACCAACAGGTTAACAAAAGAATTAAGACAAAAGGTATCTAGAAGCAGAGCAGACTATGTGAAGGTGGATTTCCTTTGGCCCGTTACGATCTTATCGATCGTAACTGGCAGGTAGACCAGTACCCACTTCCATTCCCATCTAGTCCCTCATGTGCACGTGCTTGTGTATCAGTATATGTACATGTTATGTTTGTATTTGTTTGGTAATGAATCACATCAGATGTTTTGGGGGTAGTTGTTAAATCTCTTATAATGGATATAACTGTGCAAGCTTGCCATTGGGGAAATTTCCTCCTGACCTCAGCTGGTGATCAGCTTATGCCCTGAAGCATAAGAACTGATAGGCCCTATAATTTTATCCAAGCTAATGTAACAGCAGCTGCTGTCCTTGGTGCTTACTATCTGATTAAATTCCCAAATTAGGGATTGCCTTTGTAACCTGAATTCTGTTATAGTGGTAAAATCTGACAATAACCTGCTCTTGTTTTTACCTCTCCCATCATTGAGTGTTTCTTCAATAACACATGGACCATCTTAGACCATCGAATATTCCTCTGGCACTTTATTAGATTTTGGGAATTTTGTAATCCTCCTCAAAATGAGATTGCATGCTTTCTAATGTAAGAAAGGAGAGAGAGAGAGGCCAATTTAGCTCTAAAACTGCAATTGTTTGCCTACCTCCAGGGACACATCTCACAGATTGCCATGAAAATAAATTGGAAAGTTTACAGTTCCAAATTATTGCCTCCCATGTATTACTTCACAGACAAAAACAAACACTACCACCACCATCATCACCACCAAGAATATATGAAAACATAGCCAAGAACTTTCATCCCTTCATGAGGGAAAATGCATTACAATTAGATTAGACTATAACCATTCAGAAAGTGTGTTTGTTTTCTGCTGCTTTTAAAATGATTTATTATTTATTACTATTTTTTTCAAGATTATCTTCTTTATTCCTTCAGGAAAGGAGCAGTTTGGCTCCCTGTGTCATTACCAAAGCAGAGCGAAAGCCTTCAACTGCGGACTGCTGCAGTTTCCACCGTAACAGTCAACCCAGCAATTAGAACCGTTTGTTACAGTGACAGCAAAGAGAACCATTTTCAAGCAACAAGGCAGACGAGTAGATGCTGGAGGAAGCAAGAGCATGTTCATTTGAAGGGGACTAACGCCACACAGCAGCTAATCTTGGAATAGCAGGTAGTTTTGGGAAGCAAGGCTGCAAAGGCCGAGTTATTCACATAAATTTTTAAACTTTTGCAGAAGGTCTGATTTGGCTTTCTCTAAGAATAAAATTGGTCGTAAGCGTTGGTATTGGGGAAGAGACAAAAGATTTGTTTGTTTAGTCTACTTTCTAAATTAACTTATTTTAATCTTAAAGATGAAAATATAAAGGTGGACATTTCCATTGCTAATTCTAGATTTGAGATCGTATTTCAGGGCTCAGAAAACATCTCACAATAGAAAGTTTGCCAGTGAAGCCATATTTATTTTACAACAAAGGTATCTGAAATATAACTTCACCATTTTAATTTGTTGCCACTTAGTCATTTTCCCTGATCTTTCATATATTTTTAAGATTATGTTTACAGTGCCATTGAAAGCTTGAGAGAAAAATGCTGTGTTTGATCTCTCACTCTCTTTTTTTCGCCCTCCTTCTTTCTTCTTCTCCTTGTTCTCCTTCCTTTTATACTCTTCTTTTATTACATTGGATATGGTTCTCCATTCCAACAATGACGAACTGTGTGACTCTGGACCTGTCAGGTTCTCTTCAGATTTTTATTCCTCTCTCTCTTTCTCTTTAATGAAACAAGAACACTCCTCGCTTACCTCAGAGAAATCATCTGAGAATTAATAAAATAATGTGAAATGTTTGATCTTCTCAGAGCCATGTACTTTTTTCTCCTTTGTTCAATAGCTATTATCATATGGGAATTCAATAAATAACCAACAACATATATTCTTCAACATTAAATAGTGATCTTGCTAGGTATTTTTTATGGCAAATATTTGTATATTTCCATTTCTCTGTTCTGCAAGGAAAACCCCCAGGTTTTAAAGCAAACGTATCTCTGAATTCCCTTGTTTTCTAATCGGGAAAATACATGAGAATGGGTGGTTTGCATAGAAGGCTGTCAGGATGTTTCAGATACTGTTTTCCAGTCTGCCTTTCCAGAAGCAGGTATTGCTAATGCAGGGGGAAAAAAAAAATTGTAGGTAGTTTTTCCCTTCTGCTTTGTTTTAGGGAGGATGAGGCTTTGTTTTTTCCTTTTATTTGTTTCACGACTGTGCAACTACTGCTTTGGCACCGAGGCAGCTTCTGCCAGAGTCAGAGGTGAGGTCACGCTTGACTGAAGAAATCTAAGATCAATTTGTTGTCTCATACTTCAACATTAAATGCAGCTTGAAATATAATTGTTAGTCCGTGCACTCTCTGCTTTAAGGAAGTGTTCCAGCACCTCAGAACGGGGACTGTGGTTATCGGTGATCAACCACGACGTGTACCCTAAACCAAGGCGAACCAGAATTTTCAGGCTGAGAGAGAGAGGGAGAGAGAACAAACACACGAGGTGCAGGTGGGAGAATAGAGAAGAAAAAGAAGGAAAAGTGCTTGTCGTCAAAATACTGAGTGGCTTAGAAAATACTTGGTCGAATTTGGAAATCTGCAAATAAACCCGAAAAGAAATATCATTTATAAATTATTGTCCTTTATTCTTTTCCGTACTGGAAAAGACTTTTCCTGTATAGCTTCATAATTCTCTCTAGGGAGGAACGATACCACCAGGTCCAGTAACGTACAGTTTCCCTTTTGGGGGGTATTTGCATGTTACAGAAAGCTTTGGGGAGGTCACAGTGTATGTGTGGGAAGGTGGGAGTGTGGAGTGGGTGAGAAGGGGGTTCTGAACTAGGTGGCCAAGGACTTTTGAGATCATGGAATCAAGCCCTGTTAAGGGTCAATGTTTTGTCCTTGTGTTCAATTGGATTTAAAAAAAAAAAAAAAAAGGACTGATAACCAGATCCCAGTTTTGCACATCCATAAGTTGAGAGTTAACGTTGAAACAGGAGCTTGTGGTATAGATTCCAGGTTAGATACATCCTAGAGTATCCTTTATGCTGGGTAGAGTGACAAGGACAACATGCGTGTCCTGTCTGGCCATGAGAGTAAGACACAGTGTTTTGAACTTACTTGCTAATAGAAGTGTTTCCTTAGCTGAGAGTCAGCATGGGGGCCTGTCCTCCAGGCAGGGTTCCATCATGAGACAGGTGAGGGTATGTGTTCCCACCCCATCATTTACTACTTGTGCAATTTTAGGTAATTTTTCAGCCTCTAGGACCCTCAATTTTCTCATTACTACAAGGGACACTATCATATTAATATGAAAGTGTTTGGGAGAAACTCAAATAAGATGATGATCATAACAGCAACCCTTTCCATGGGTACCTATTTGTGTCAAACTCAGTAAATCCTCACATATATCATTGCATTTAATCTTTGTACTTACAAATGATAAGCATTATTCTCATTTTGAGGATGAGGAACCTCAAAGAGTACAGTAGTGTTCTCATGGCCACAGCCATTATGTGAGAAAAATGCATTCAAAATCAGATTTGTGTGGATCTAAAGCCTTTGTTCTTCTGTATATTTAGTAAAATCTCTGTCACTCTGCACCATCTACTTTGCTGACTCTGCATATCATTGGTGACACCCTGATCTGTGTGGGTGTTGTGCCAATCAGTGTGCCATAGCATCCAGCAGGAGAGACTTCCAAACAAATGCCTTTATCCCAGATTCTGAAATAACACTGATGTGTGTTCTCTCGTCCCGGATTCTGAAATAACACTGATGGCCTTCCCTCATTTTGAAGCCCATTAACGATTTTGAAAATGATTTTCATGTTCCCCCAAGATTTTTCTTTTCCCAACAAAACATCTACAATCCCTCCAACATTTCTCTAAGGATTTGGTACCTAGAATGCTCAAAATCCTAGTTTTATTTTAACCATCTCCTTTCTCTCTTTTCCTCTGTTATCAAAGATAACAGTTATATTATTAATAAGAGAGAGTATGAGCTAGTCTCTTGGGAGAATTTTTAATCAATTCTGTTTTTATAAAAAAATATTTTGGTTTTATTTCACACTTTAATTTTTCTCTTTAAATTCTGCCAACAAATATCAGGAATTGTACCGCCTTTCCTAGTCAAAGTTTCTTTTGCCCATCTCTATATGAGATTTAGCATGAGAGCCAGAATTGTGGAATGTGAGCTGTACTGTGGCCAAGGCTATAGGGCTAGCTCATGTGCTCCTATCAGCCTGGCCAAGCCACTTTGGTTTTCATAGATGTTGGTCTCTCCCCAACCATTAAAGAAAGCACAGTCTTAGACCATGGCTTCAGCCATCAGTCTGCCATTGTCTAGCTAAACACCATCATTGAATAGATGGCAAGAACAGAAGTTGACGGTCTTTTCTGAGGTCATTGCGTTCATGTAGGAGAACCAGAACTACTGTGTCCATGCTTCCTGACTTCCTTTTTAGTATCACCTCTTCTGTAGGGCCTCCTCCAACCATTTCTACACATGGGAGTTAATGATGAGAAAACAACTTACCAACCCCGCAGGCTGCCCACTCCCTAGCACGATCACCGGCCCATCACTGCAACCATCTCCTCCCAAAATGACTCTACCCACAATAACATATCATGCACATAAACACACTCAAACACATGCATGAAAACATACATCTCTCACAGGTACAAACCTAGTCATGCATATGAACACATCTCACATAGAGACATACACACACTCATATACAGGTACACCTACAGTTGCTATTGGTCATCAGAGAACTAATCTTTCTATGCTTGGATCTGAAAAACTCATATTCATCCCTATAATCTGGTTCTGGGTGTCTTTCTCTGGCCATTCACCCAGAGACGGACCATGCCTCTCTGTACTACTAAAGATAGTTCAGAAGTCTCTCCAACGCATGTATTACACTACACTTTTTCTGTGTATTTCCTTTTCTGTTGCACTGTGAAGATTATAACTGCCTTCTGGAAAGAACCATATTTTGCTTTCTTTTGTTTCCCCATAACCTACCAGAAAGCTTGTCATAATAAGTGTTTCCTGAACTGAAATAAACTGCTGATGCTGTAGTTACAAGTAGAAGAGAAGGAGGTATCCTAGGGGAGGAGGCAGTACACATTTCCTTTCTGCTCAAGCATTTTCCCCTCACCTTTCATTGATTCCTTACTCGGTTGTACTAGAATTACTGTGATTCAGTCATTCATATAAGGAATGTTTGAACCAACTCTGTGATAGCCAATGTGCTAAATGCACTGAGGGTAACAAATCTGGGTGTTCAATCCCCGGTCTTTAAAAAGGGTGCCATCTCAATTGGGTTGAGGATGGGGTGAGTGGTGCAGGAGTACAGAGATCCATGAACACTGCCATAATAAGAAAAGTACTAAGAGAAGTAAAAAAGGAATGCTATGTAAATTTAGAGAAAACAAAAGAGTCATTTGGGAAAGTTCCATGCCAGCCTCTGGGTTCTGTCCCTGGTATCTGGTCTTTAACCTGGTCTTTGAAGACAGGAAGCTCTCTATATCCCAAAGCCTAGCTCTCTATATCCAAAGCCTATCCCATCTATATAAGACTAAGGTTATCTGTCCATTACCCCTGGATCCTGCTATATGTAATTCCACTTCAATTTTTATATTACAGATTATAGGTCAGGTTCAAATAATTTCACATATTGGCTCTCTTATGAAATATTCCAAGAAAAAGGAATACCAAAACAAGACTAAAATGCCAGAGGTACTAGAAAATCCAAGAAGCTCATCTTTATTTTTTTTTTTTAATTTTAAGTTTAAGATAGATTTAAGATTGAAAACCTGGCACAAGGAGAGCAAAATGAAATGAAGAAATGAAAATAACGTTTTTGACAGGAAGGAATGCAGAAGATGGATCAAGTCAACACCTATAAAGGCATAGAGGAAAACAAGAATAGGTAAAAGCTTCAGAGAATTCTCCCACCACTTTCCCCACTTCAGGGCCTGGTATAGGGACAACAGGGGTTGTTTTTTATTTGTTTGTTTGTTTGTCTGTCTGTTTTTTTTTTTTTTTCTGTATTTTATGTCAACAGAATGGGTATTTTTTTTTTTCCTCTCTCCTTTTTCTCTCCAAGACTCTATACCAGCTTGAAGACAAGCATGGTTTCAATTTAAATAAAGAAAAGCAGGTCTGTATGTGTGTCAGACACATGAGAAAAACATGGCCATTTACTTTCCAAGTTCTGCCATCATCTCCTTTTCTTCACCTTTTCTTTCACAGGACACACCCAAGCTGACCTCTATTGCCATGAACTAACATACTATGGACTAAAGCTTATAATTCAAGTTAAAGGAAGGATGCCCATATGGAAAACGTGTAAGAAGGAGCAGAGTATCCTAACAACACTCTGAAAAGCAAATGCCTGCCAGCATGCCGGCCAGGGAGCGATGTTTGATGAGGAGAAGATACAGGGTTCAAGGACAGATCCCTGTAAGTGTATTTCTTATAGGGGATTTGATGGGTGAGAAAGAACTACCAGGTTAGGATAGAACAGGTCTATAGAGATCTTACCTATACCCTGAAAATCGATTTCCTTTTCCTCTATCAAAGTCTCCTCCCCATAACATCTCCATGTCTGCTCATTTTCCAGTGACCAGAATTCTTCCTTCAGAGATACTCATGCTACTGAATCCAGAATGGTGACTGTTTTCCTCTTTATATATGACGGTTTATTTCCTCCTTGGTGTCTATCTTTCTTTTGCTTTCTCTCTCTCTCTCTCTCACACACACGCACACACGCACGCACACACACACACACACACACACACATTTGCCTTGTGGATTGACAACACAGATTAAGGAAATTCTTCTTGATCATTTTTGTGTCTTCCAAGCATTTTTATGAAAAACATGTTCATGAAAATCTCACAAGAATCCAAAGGCCTGGTCATTACTATTGTTACTTTTTCAGATAAGGAAACTGTGTCATGATAGAGAGTTAAAATAATCAAAGTAATAGCACACCAGCTCATAAGTGAAAGAGCCTGTACTCTAGTCTTTTAATAGCATATTCTATTTTTTCTAACACATCAGTTTGCCTTTGCCACTAAAATCATTACTTTACTTCGCTTTCAAAGCCCTAGTTTAAACCATTTTTTCCATGATGTCTTTTTCAATCTACAGAATTCTCTTCCTTGGAGTTTATGATAACAATAGAAATTAGATATTCTGACAGTGTTTTGCAGTATATAGCATGGTAATAATAATCACTTATAAGAGTTACAAGGTCTTATTTGAAAATATTTATTTAGTGTTTTCCGTGTACAAGTACCCGTCCAAGGAACTCCCATTATTTACTTGTTAACCCAAATAAATATTTTAGTTTACTAATTGTATCATAAGCTTTGGAAGGCATAAAACATCATTTAAATTTCCTCTTTGTTACTGTAGTGTGTACCACATCCTTATCCCTGTAGAGTTTAGATGCATAGTATGTGTGCAAATAAATCCAGCTACATGATTCATAACAAGAAATTAGTTTTATTAGTGTCTTCTGTTGTTGTTTTTGTGGTTACTGAGTATCAATTTCAGGATGCTTGTACTTCTGAAATGCTTAGAAAATACCAAATCTTCCCCACTCCCAGAATCCTAACAGATCTCATTTGTGTCAGCCTTTAAGGGACTCTGAAGAAGCCTATTTTGACATATGATTTTTATTTCTATTTTTTTTTCAGCTACTGAAGTTTCATGTTGAGCCAAAACGTGAACAACATCCCACCAGTCATATTGTATTACATTACAAAATTGAGAATTGCATTAACAAGATAATTTAACAGGTGTTTCTGAAACAGGAAAATGCACACCATCACTTTCCAAAGGACAAGGAGAAAATGGCTTCTGATTGGATAGTAGTTGATATTGAGAAAGCACTCACGATATCCATCCTGAGCGTTTGGGCTTCTTTCTGTGACAGATGTCACCCTCCCAGCCAGCCTGCCAGTCCTCCAGTGGCATATGCTATAACCCGGAAAATTTGGTTTCTGGTTACCACCCTGATACCTCTCTGCAGCAGCATGAAAATGAAGCTGCTAATTGCAGGTAAGAATGAAATCTTCCTGGAAGGGTTTGTCTTTAATATAAGATGACAGCTTTACATTTTTGTATATAAGATGTATGAAATTTAAGAAAATTTCTCTTTCCTGGCATGAGGAATTGTAGGGAGTAAGCTATCTCCCACTGTGTGTGTGTGTGTGTGTGTGTGTGTGTAAAAAAGACTGTTATCCCTTGAGCACTCTACTTTAGTATTTCTTTTTTAAAAGTTATATTTATTTAATTAATGTCTACATCCAGCCTAGGACTTGAACTCACTACCCTGTGATCAAGAGTCACGTGTTCTTTTGACCGAGTCAGCCAGGTGCCCCTCTACTTTAGTATTTCTTCATTCATAAAAATATCTGGATGTTCTGAAAAAAGCAGGATTCCAAACCCTTCCCCTAAAACTTTCTCCAGATCACCAAAGAGATGATAGAGTGGGGGAAGATATTTATCAATGCCGAATCTGATTCTTGACATGTGTCATGTGATGGAACCAGATAAAAGGAAAAAGGAAAATGGTGGGGCAGACACAAGAACCATTGCTGTATAAGTAGGCATTAGAAATGAAAGTTATGGGGCAAGGGCCGACGATTTGGTGGGCAACTGAGACATGAATCTGCCTGTTGGGAAACTCCTTCTCCCCATATACTCTTCCACCTTCTTTATGCCCATGTTGATTGATTGACTCTGAAACCTAGGAAGGGCCAGCTATGAGAAAGCCTGGATCTGCACCAACAGAAAACATTTTCACCCATCTATTCCAATAGAAACAGAGACACTTCAGCAAAGATAAGCTTTGCAGACAGAAATTTAGAGTTAATAGAACTATTTAAAAATTAAACACTCACTGTAACATGTTCCAGAGCCAGAGTAGAATTCTCTACTCTCCTTATATAGATCAGGAAAAAAAAAATCTTACATTGATATAATAATATTGTAGAGCAGTTCAATGGCTGGGAATAACCCTTATATTAGGAAAGAAAAGATATTTACAGATAGCAACTGCTTGTTCTACATGTTGAAATCCGGAATGATGAAAGAATGGGCTCATGATAAAGGTAGTGGCTGACTTGAGAAGAACGAACAAGAACGCATGATCCCAATGAAGATTGTGGAAAAGTACACTGAGTACTCAGAGTCAGAACTGAAATGACAGAAAACCGAACAAATGATGTGGAACACAGACTTAAGGAAACTCAGGGTCACAGAATAAAAAACCGAAAGGTGGGAGAAAGGAAAGAGGAAGGGAATGAAGGAAGGAAGGAAGAGAGGAAAGAGAAAGAGATGAAATAGAGATGAGGGACAGCAAGGGAAGTCATCTTGTGAAAACTGATGTTCCTGAGGAGAAGAACAAAAAATGAATAAATAATTTTTAAAAAATCACAAATATCATTGTAGAATGGATACATTTAACTGACAAAAAACTTGCTCCTGTAGGTGGAAATGGTTCATGCCCTGTAAAATTAAGGCATAATATCTAAACATCTGCCAGTGAAATAATGGAATCTAAAAGATAAAGACATAATTTTACAAGTACCTTCACAGAACAAAATACAATACATGCCCAACTGTAAGAAAATTTGTGATCACTCTGAATATAAGCCAGTCCTATATTTTCTCAACAAGGAAATTTAAAAAATGAGACCGACTTGAAAACACGGTACACAATTTAATAATAAAAACTAATTTGTTAGTTTGCTTGCCCAGCTATATTTAAATTCACATATTATAAAATATATAGTTGAAATTATATTTTTTTCCTTCAGCTTCAATCATGAGGCAGTTTGACACAAGTTCATAAAATGTGCCTTTGGTATCAATCTTTCATTACCACCAGAGCTAGTTTAGAATGATTTAACCTATTGGATTAAACGATAAGAAATCTCCAACTCTCAAACTGTTTTCAACTTGCAAAAGAATAGTTGTGAGGACCTTCCATGTAAGTTTGATGAGTTACAGCTCTTTTGAATATGTGTTGAGATATAACCAATAGAAGGTTCATGTGTATCTACAAGTTTTAATTTTAATAATAAGGCAGTTAAAAAAATCCTAAAGATATACTTTGTTACCAATGTAACTATGTGGCCTAATGTTTAAAAAAATATTTTTTCAAATAGTTTATTTCAGTAAAACCCAGCACTTGCCCTCATGAAAGATTACCCCAGGAATAATGAAGAAATCCTGGCTAAAGCTCTTTGCATTCTGGTTCCATTGGGTAAGTTTTATGCGTCCAAAACCAACACTGATTAAGGTGGTCTTAAACTACTGTGTCTCTATAACAGGAGCCTATGTCTCTTATGAGAGGAATAGTGGAAAGACTTGGTAAAATCACTTCCCTTGTGCTGAGGCTGGACTCAGATTCCTCCTTTCTATCATGAACAACCAGCAACTAAAGGAAGAATGAGTTAAAGTTCTCTATTTCTGCATCCCACCAAGAGGTGACCTGCATATGAAGATCAAAAAACCTCCTCTGTCAGAAAAGAAACTGGGAAAAATAATACTCATGTATATTTTCTGAAAAACTTATTAGAAGACTTATACTTAGTCTGTGAAATCAGATCATGAATATTATATTTTTTAGAAAAATTTATACTTAATGTAAGAATAAAATAATTTATTTATGATAGATTTAGTTAAAAACAAGAGTTTAGATTGGGGAGAAGAAACTGTGGGCATTTAACTTTACTAATTTATTCACAAAAGCTAGTATGGTAAAGAGATTAAAAGCCTGGTTTAATACTCCCTAACTCTGTGAGACTGAGTCCATTCCTAATATCTCCGTTAATGGGTCTCTTCATTTATACCATTGGGTAATTACTAAATCTGCCCCATATAATTGCCGTGAAGGTAAGACACATTCACGCACATGCAGCTCTGACAACACAGTCTGGATATTGTAAGCCATCAATAAAAGGTCACTATGACTATCATTACCACTGAATGAACTAGAAAATCAACAGATGGTATTCTATATAGAAGACTAGACTATAACTTATGAAATAGTGGCTAGGTAGTAGGGTTAGGTATAATTTTTATTTAAAATATTTATTTCTCTATATTTTATCTCTTTCTGAAATTACTTTGTATTACTTGGGTATTTTTATCTATATAATAGTTAAAGTAAGTGACAATAACTATGACGTTCCTTTTAAAATCAATTTAAATTTGTCATAATAGCAGTTTGTGATAGAACATTTATTCTAAAATCGGTAGTCCTCATAGCAGAGATTGTGCATGGTGAATCACTTCAATGTTTAGGGTTCTGGATTACACATAGAAAGAAATTAAATAGAGAGAAAAACCTTTTCTACATCAAAAGACATATGGCACAAAATAAAATGTAATTAGTAGATTATATAAATGTCCGTAACTTAAATACAACTTAAGGACCAGGCAAATACAACTTGTATAAAACCTATACAACTTTAGGTTTTATACAAGTTGCATTTGCCTGGTCCTTTTTTAATTTTAACTTAATGATAGTGAGGTTGGTTTACTTGGTATGCGGTGAGCCTATGGAGACAGCCTATCTCAACAGGGTACCAGAGAACAGGGATGTACTCTGTTGCCTTTTTGGTATTCAGTCAGGTGAGCATTAGTGTCACAGATGGAGCAGGGCACATACAAACTCTAAACAAAAAATACATTTAGCACTTGAGAACATGCATTAAATTAGAAATTAGCTGAAATACTTTGGTGTTCATATCAATAATAATCTGGTAAACAGGGTGAGTGCTAGGGGAAAATGATAAAAGACAGGCTTAAGAAAAAGCCTTATAAATTTAATAGAGGTGACAAAATTTGAAGGCCATATATTAATATTTCTCCAAGTGCATTAGTAGAATTCCAAGCCTCACGTGAACCTGAGTGTTAAAGGCTAAACTTCCCAACTAGATGCAATGTCTCTTACGGTATTTATTTCCCTGTTCTTTGCTGAAGTAGCATTTGACAGGGTGTTGCTTTTATTGATGATGATGACAATGACAGTGATTAATGTCAATGGGGATGATTCAGCTGTGCCTTAGTAGGACCATTGTCCTTGCTAGTCAGAGAGGGAGAACATGAAAAGATAAGAGATGGGGAATGACCTTGGAGAAGACTTACAAGTAACCTTAAGAATGTGCAAAGCTGCATGTTGATAAATTCAGTGGGTAGAATAATAATGCTGTATTTCCAAACACACATAGGAGTCAAAATGAATAGATTGAAAGGCAGAGATTCTCCCCCCAGCTGTGCAGGGATCATCAGACCATTATTGAGATGCTTATCCTCTGCAAAATGGTTTGTGTTGAAATTATTTTTTTAAGGGCATCATTTCTCTTAGAAAAACTTCATTACTAATTTGCCAATTGAATATCCCATAAGATATTGAAAGGCGTTAGTGAATATAGAGTGAGGATTTTGATTTAAAAAACATGTGCATCCCCTGTTGTTCAATAATAATAGGGATGAATAACATCTACTTTAGGTTTTCAAATGTAATTTATGGTGATAAGACTTTTAGACAGGGGATGGATGAGCTGATGGATGATATACATATAGTTGAAACTCAGGTAATGATTGTGACATGTTTTGCATTAGGTTATGATAATCTGAAAACAATCAAAGTAATATATTTTTTTTAAACTGCCAAGAAGGAGAGTGAATTAATAAACTCTGCTATAACAAGTGCTCTGAATCTCATAGTGTACGTCTTCAGTTCTACCTTGGCAGGTTCCCTGTCAAACAAAACACAACCAGTCAAATCGTAAGCAGGGTTGGGGGAGGGGTTGTGCTTGCAAAATTTTAGGATTTGACATTTAATAACCTATATATCATCTCTACAAAGAGCAATGATGACAGAAGAACATGAAAAAGGTAGAGAAGTTAACTCCTGGTTTATCCACTGACTCCTTTCTATAATTCCTTCCATTCTAAAAATACCCTCAGCTCAGTTCTTTAGTCATATATTCTCCTGGTATCTTTAATTTTTCTTCATAGATTTTTCTTTATCACAACCATCATTAATCATTGCATACTTCTGTACTTGATAAAGTGTTTTGTTTTGTTTCTCATTTCCCCCAAACTTCAGCGGGAAAAAACTGTGGCTGCTCTTCTACCCCTCCCACCATGACCAAAGGACATACCCTAACCCCTGGAAAGATTTTTGTAAGTCCCTGCAGGCAGCAAATACCGCAGACATGCGTAATACCTGATGAGCTCAGAGCATGGTATAGTGCGTTTTGTTCAGCATGACTGTTAGGAAGGATCCAGAGAAGATAAACTAGCCCAACTACTAGATGTTGTTCTAGATAACAATTAGGTAGCACAGGGCACAGTGTATTCAAAAGGTGTACCTAGCTAAGGTATATCTCAGGCTCTGTTTGTTCCAGATGATTCAGTCTGGTAGAGAACACATAGGAGCTGAAATAAAGAATGCAATCATAGGAAGAAGGGCTGGATAGGTTTAACAAGGTCCCAGGGGCCCTATATTCCAACTACAGTTCAGGGGTAGGCTCTAACTTTAGTGGTTTACTACTTTTAGAGTAAACTTGTATTGCTTGGTTATAAGCAAACCAAGCAGAATATAAACATGGAAGTCCTTGGTGGATATTGAATGTTTCATATAGGAAAAGCAATATACAGAGGAACAAGGAATTTTTTAAAAAGATTTTATCTATTTATTTAAGAGCAAAAGAGACCGTAATTAGGGGAGGGGCAGAGAGAGAGAGAGAGAGAGAGAGAGAGAGAAGCAGACTCCCTGCTGAGCAAGGAGCCCAACACAGACCTTGATTCCAGGACCCAGGATCATGACCTGAACCGAAACCAATGGCAGAGGCTGAACCAACTGAGTCACCTAGACACCCCGAGAAACATAACTTTAAAAGAGCTAACATTTATTAAAAACTCCTCTCTATGCTTTTCATATGAGAATGCAGGGGTTGGGTAGAGAAAGAAAGTATAAGTACTAAACTCCCTCTTGTTTCAGTGAAGCCTTGAGTCTAGGTGGCAAGGTCATCTCCAGCATGGGAGGAATTGTCCCACACCCTGAACTTGCAGGGCCTAGACAATATTTCCTTCCAGCACTGACATCACTATAGTCATTTAAGAAAATGATCCACAGAGCTCCACTCTCCTCCACCAATGCTGGAGTCACCGGCTCAGAACTGGACATAGTCATTTTCCTTCTTCTACAAACACTCTTTGGAGTGTGGAGAGGAGAGGGTGTTCATTCCCTTTCTTTGATCACAGTCCCTGTGGCCATGGACCTTTGGTAAATGATAAAATGTTAGAAAAGTTATGTAGCAAAATGTTATTTTCCCATGAATTCAAAAAGATACATGCACCCCTATGTTACTTCAGCATTATTTATAATAGCCAAGATTTGGAAGCCACTCAAATGTCCACTGATAGATGAATGAATAAAGAAAGTGCTGAATATATATACAGTGGAATATTAGCCATACAAAATGAGATTTTTGCCATTTGGGACAACACAGATGGACCTAGGATGTATTATGCTAAGTGAAATAAGTGAGACTAAGAAAGACAAATACCATATGATTGCACTTACTTGTGAACTCTAAAAACAAAAGAAGCAGACAAGCAAAAGCAGAAATAAGCCCATAAATACGGAGAACAAACTGATAGTTGCCAGAGAAGAGGGACGTGGGGGCATGGGCAGAATGGGTGAAGGGGACTTGGAGGTACAGGCTTCCAGTCATGGAATGAGAAAGTCATGGTGACGAAAGGTATAGCACAGGGAATATAGTCAATGGGATTGTAATAGTGTTGTATGATGAGATGGTAGCTACACTTCATAATAAAACATATAGTGCTGTCGGATCTTTATGCCGTACACCTGAAACTAATGTAACATTGCACGTCAACTGTACTTCAGGGACAACAACAACAACAAATGTCATTTTCCATGAAACAACCATGACTGCAATAATTTATACATGTCACTAACATTAGTAATGAATTCAGTAGTTGTTCAACTGCATCACTGATACAGTTAGTTTATGGGGTTGGTCTAGGAATCTATCCTCCTTCTTAAAATGGTTTCAGTGGAAACATGAGTTTTGAGTTTTAAACATACGACTTCCAAAGAGTCTTGCAGAATTATCTGTTTGTGACTTTTATTGATGTTAGTTTGTTTTGTAGTAGGCTTACTATGGTAGTGCTCACAATGGTTCATTAAACAACTAACAGAAAAAAACTGCTGCCTTACACTTATTTTTTTTCCAAGGACCTCCACAAGACCTTTTAGTCCTCTGAATAAAAGTGTAAGTCCAAGGACATATGCTTGCAACGAGGCTCACTCCCGCATACAAGTACTTTAGAGACGGTGAAAACAGCCTTGCCTCTCTCACTTTTTTTAAACCCGTGAGACAAAGAAAAGAGAAAGCAAGGCATCAAGTCTGAGGTCTTTTATTCAACCCTATGACCTATGATAACATAAAGAAATCCATTTTCTGTTTAGTGAGACCTCATTTCCTAAAAGATAAACCTCCTGTATATTGAAATGTCCTCTATCCCCCCAGGGCATATGAACCCCAAACTCAAGAGTGTTATTGCTGTATATCCTTAGTATATGCTCTTTGGAAAGTCTTTTAACATTTCCGTGCCTGCCTTTGCCCTTCTACAAATTAATCTTGTAATACCCATTTCGAAAGAGTGATAGGGAGCTTTTGACATGTGTAACAAGGACTTTGAGATCCTCAGATGAAAGAAGCCTCAGATGTACAAAAGCATTATCCTTGTTGGATGTGCATTTTCTCCTATGGTCTAACTGAGGGGAGGGATTAGGAGAGATTAATTGTGCATATGATCTGCCTAATCGGTTAAGGAGAGCTCAGAATGCTCGTGACCTTCAGGAACACCAAATAAAACAATATGTGCCAAGGCAGTTTCCTGAGTTTAGTTTATTGTTTCAGCAGAGGTTAAGCTAGGGGAGAAATGGAAGTGCTTAAGTTTTGAGACAATACAATTGAGAAGGAGCGTAAAGGCAAAAGCCTTGGAAATGTGCACGCATATAATGTAAGTAAATACTGCAACAACATTGGGCCTTAAGACAAAGATTTTAAAATGCCATTTGGCTCCTTATGTGAGTGTGTTTTGTGGTGTAAAGAAATATAGTAGTTCTGATCCACGGCCCAAAAGATGGGTTAAGGAGAAGAGACATTCACTTTAATCTTCTCAAACCCCCTACATTCCTGGGTAATACTAAGATTCAATAATAGGAACTTGGTTCCTCTAGTCTGTTGAGAGGGACGTATTTCACAAATAGAAAGAAGATCCCTTGGAGAGAGAGCATGATTATTGTTACAAAGGTCAATAAAATTAGAAATTGTTAATCACAAAGACTTTAAATTGCATTGTGAGTCCTGCCCTTCAGCTTTACAAGCTCTTTATAAGTCCATCAACCAATCCTAAGGAGGAGAGTAATGTGCTTTCCTTGGCTTGGTGAATATTGCAAATGTAATTGCTTTCTCTCCTATCTAATAACCTCATTGTCCTTTAACTTTTAATCATGCTTTACCTATTCGTTCACTCATGTGATTTTAAATTAGGTTATATTATGTCAACACTAGGTCAACAGGACACTAGGTTGGGGGTGGTAGATGAAGCCCTCTTTTTTCACTTCCTTTTTCATGTCCCAACTCATACCTGTACACTTTTTCTCACTTCTTGGTTTCTTACTCCTTAAATACTTCAGGCTTTTGAGTCCCAAATATTGTCAAATCTTGCACTTAATGCTCACAATGGTGTGTGAATTTTTCCCTTTGATTTACTATGATTAGAATACCTTTTCCTCCATATATTATGTACAATGTGAAATGCTCATATACTGGATAAGGCAGAATACCTTTGAGGTATTGCCTTGATGGCTCATGTTTTAAAAGATCTTGGTAAAAAGAAGTGGAAAAACAAGAAAATTACAACTAAAGGTGATAGGTACAGCATCTGTTTACATTTCAAAGCAGGTACCAGTACTGAGAATCTAAAACACAGTTCTCTTCTTGATTTGCCCATGGATATATGGTGGATATTTATACTCATATTCTATATGATACATATTGCTTACATCATTTGTTTTTACAGAAAAATGAGGGAGCACTGTGCTTTCATATATTAGCCACCTAACTAATATGATTCTCAGAGTATCAAGCAAACAAAAGTTGATTTTTCTCCTGAGACATGCATATATGTGATTCTTTCATGACATAATAATTACTGCTAAGAAGCTGTCATTTTAAGTAAATTACAGAATTTACTTTCTCCTTATATTTTGACAATATTCGAATATCCATATCTATAGGGTACCTATTCCTAAATACACTTTGCAACAGATGTATAAACCATATCTATGTCATATATTCTGTATGGTAAAAAGTAAAAAATGAGTTTTAGAGTTACAAAATGCTTTTATTTGTGTGTGTGTGCTTTTAAAGACTTTATTAGGTAACATGGAATTATTTCCAAAGTGGCTCTAGTAATTTATTTTCCCACCAGCATATAGTGTTCCCACCAGTGTCCACAGCTTTGGAATATTTGGTTTTAAAAATTTCTTTCCCCCCTAACTTTTTTTTAGACATTTTTAAAATTTCAGTTCAATTAGCCAACACAAAATGCCTTTAAATATTGTGTATAATACTTACAAGATACAGAAAGGCAGGAAGCACTGGCTTATAGACAGGTTCTGAGTTAATTCCATTCTCATTAGATACAGAAGCTGACTTTATACCATGTGTTCAGATGCAAAGGCTCCTGCTACTATATCATGTTGTTTCTCAATTGTGGGGCTAACAATGCAATGGAATTTGATGGAGAAATGGATATTAAATAGAGACAATTAACTAGGATCTTTGGAGGCCCCAAATTGTTCTTGTGTAAAGAGTTCAAGATTGTCACTGTTCCTGAAGCTAAAGGGAGCCAAGATCAAATCCCTCTCCTCCCCCTAAATTACCAATTTTATAGAGACCTAGACATGTGGTGATGACCTAAAGAGATAATGGCAATGGAAACATGTTCATAAGTGTTCACCTATAAATAAAAATATGGGGTCATTATCATAATTATGATATTAACAAGATTATAAAATGGATATAACCATATTAACGGACTCTGTGGGGGTGCTGTGAGGATTAACACAGATAAGATACCTCACATTCTTATCACGCTCTCTCTCAGTAAACTCTGAATACTATTATATTTCTTCATCATTACCATCAGCAGCATCACCAGCAACCTCATTGTTTTACTGGAGGATTTCAAGATTTTCCAGTGCAAGGACTGAGACATCATACATTATTTTTAAAGGTTTATTTTGGATCAGAAGTACACATTTAGGAGTAAAAGAAATTGTAATGCCATATTATCAAGTAAGCTCAAAAATGCAAAAATCAGGGCCTGAGAGAACAAAGACATAAGGAATGAAAGTAAAGAAATAAGGACTGGCAGATAGTCCAGGGGATCTAACTTGATTTGATTCACGGATTAATTCCAGCTTGTCTAGCTAGCAAAAGCCCTTGTCGAATGCTGCTATATTTGTCAGCATAAAGGCAGAATGATGGGGAATTCTGTGCTTTCCCCAGATTAGGCATCTTAACTCGTCCTCATCTAACTTTCAATCTCCACGTATACTAGAAACAGAAGGGATTTCTCGTACAGATTTTTGTCATGGCATCTCCCTCACACCCACGTATGTACCAGGAAAACCATGAAGAGGAGATTGCCCCTTCCTCCAGGAAGGCTTCTACCTGGGCCCTCCACTAGTATTCTACTCAGTTTTAGCTGGTTGTCATTACCATGGTGGCCTCCCAGCCTGAAAACATCTTTTCTTCTCTAGGCCTGCCAGTCCTGCTATTAATGTTTAATTTATCTCTGTGAAGTGTTGCCCTCTCCTCGCTATCTTCATTAGAAAGCAAATTATACTGAAGTAAACATCACATTAAATAAGTGAGAATATATTTATCAGATCAATTTCCCTTTACAAGAGAAAACAGACAAAACAGAGTGCTTGGGGCTTAGGATGGAAAGAAGTCACTGAATGGGGGTCAAGAGTTTAAAAAGAGGGTTTACTTAACCTTGATGCCAGATCTGAGGTAATGAAAAAAGTTGGCATCATCATCCTAAGCCACTATGTCTGCTGTTCAGTTTTTGTTTTTTACACCTCTGGGTACCATGGCCTGATTTCATTCCCTAATGCTACAGATCCATTTCAGAGTCCAATGAATAAATGTCACACTCTTTGCTTTCTGGTTATGGAACTGACTTCAGTGCCCTCCAAAGATACAACAATCAGCTAGCTCCCAGCATTTATAGGAATGAAGTATGTATTAATGAATATTAAATAATAAGATAAATTGGCAAGTCCTGGGTCGTTTTGATTCATGTAAGCTATAATATTTTTATATATCCATGTATATGTTTATATTTTAAGGTACATGAATCAGAATGCATAAGAACGCTTATAATTTATCTTGATTCTTAATATTTATTAATGTATAATACTAATAAATTTTAGTGCATACACTTGTAAATTTTTAATATATATTTGTACTGAGGGTAAGTAAAGTGAGTAAATATTAGAAATAAAAAGAGCAAAATGATAAATGCAATTCCTTGTACACACCAGCTAAAGTTTGTTTTCTGAATGTAACAACCTTGCAGTGTCAGAGTAGTTTTTAAACTCTTTTGTTTTTCCATTCCTTTCCTGTTTTTCTGTTGAAGTCACCACAGAAACAGTAATTTTTCCATCACAGGGGCAGAGACTGAGGGTGAATTAATCTAGACCTTGAAATTGTTGAAGCAGTTCTCTGTAGTTTTGCAGTTTAGTTCGTGTAAAAAGGCAAATCACGTGGTGATCAAAGGTTCAGTGTCCTATTTCTGTGTTTTTTCCTCCTCCTCCAAATTCTCCCTCTAATGGTACACTCACGGAACCCAAGTCTTACCATGAGTTGAAGAAAGTATTGCCATGGTGGGGCAGGTGACAGAGAGAGGGATGAAGGGCATTTAAATGTTATTCAGGGACAAAGAGATGGGAAGACTTTGGTTCTTTGACAGCAGATTCTTTATTCCTTAAATTATGAATTATTTTATGAGTGATTGAGAATGAGACTTTTATGGATATAGAAGATATCCAAATCATGTAGACATTTGTAAATTTTAGCTCTAATATCTTTGCATAGGAAGACCACTCACAACTGGGTTTGAGTATGTGTTTGGAAGAATATGGCCCTCTGAGGCAGGAGACTAAATGGTTTGAGATGACTTGTCAAGGCACCGGTGTGACTTGGTGCTCTCCATCTTTGCTTGATAAGCAAAACTTGTTGAGTCAAACCCTACAGCAAAACTTACTACATGTAAGAACAACTGAAGTGTTTTAATACTGGTTTCTACTATTCTTACTAGAGATAAGAAAATAGGCATTTTAAAGAGGGTAGGTGATTTGAGTGAGGATGTGAACTCAAGTACATTAATTTCCAGATCTGCTTTTTGGTTTGTGGGGGGAGTGCATGATGAATGAGTAGATGTCTGACATGCTGTCAAGCTCTGGCTTGAAATAAATATAGTAATTATAAGATACATTTTAAAAAGATTATACTATATGGGTTCAAATTTGAAAATCACATATGTATGTGGAATACATTTCTTTATATCTACATTAACTTATATATAAACATTATATTGATAGTTTCATGCTACATAAGGGGACATATCAAACATAACTATATCACACATATATACACAACTCAGTATTCATTATATCTACTAGGGGCCAACCATTTACTACACCTGAGACACAGAACTGTGGACATTCAAATACAGCACCGACGCTCATGTAGGCAATAATGACAACAAATACAACATCAACAACAATATGTACACCTCATTCTAGATACCAAAACACTTCCACAGGCATTGCTTGTTACTTGCAAACCTGATGGCAACTAAGTAGAAGGTCATTTTCTTTCCTTTTTTACATGTATGGAAACAGATTCTTAACAAAAGCCACATGCAAGTAAGCCAAGAACTCATTAATACCCAAGATTTTTAAATATGTATTTATTATTACTAGATCACTCATCCTTTCTGTATCAATAGCTGTAGCATCCTATGTTGATCAAGAGGAAAGAAACATACGTGGAAAAGTAAACCACATTTAGCAGATCCATTTATCTTTCTAAACTAATTCAGTAAGCTCTTTTTTAATACTCTTACTTTGAATGCTTAATTGACATCAAATTCTTTACCCCCAAATGATAAATTATTCTATAAGACAGATGGAGGACAAGACTTTCTTTAATGGATACCTATGATGCCCAACCTGTGTGAACATTTATAAATTTTAGTTCTGATATCTTTTTTATAGGAAGAACTGTAATTTGAGAAAGGGCCTAATTTTTTGGTAAGCAAATGTATGATTTCCTTTGGTAATGTATTTTTAAAAGCCAGAGATTATCTCTTGCATTTATAGATATTGGCCAGAAGACACACCTACACACACCCACACACAAAGTATATGACCATACATTTGTGTATACATATACACACCAATATTGAAATGCATGGTAGAGCTCATAGTTCTTGTAACTCTTAAAGAACTACCTTCTCATTCGTTTGCTGACTAGAATCCTCTAGAGAGTGACAAAAGAGTTGCTGTGTAGTTATCCTCAATTCGAACATATGACTTAGCATTGCTTACAGTGACCTTGTGTTAGCTCTTAACCAGCTTTGCCTGGCCAGCCATCCAGCCATTCTTGACTTCACTATGGTCATAAGGGTCTAATGCCTCCTTAATGATAACCTTCTCTCATTCCTGGCATGTTAATGGCCTCACCTCAGGAGACAGCTTCACATCTTGGCTGAGACACAAGCTCCCTAAGCTTAAAAGATTAATCAGAAGCCTGTGGCTAATAATAGACTGCCCATCCCATTCCCATTTTGTGTCTGACAACTAGAGCAGGTTGATAAGTGTTATTATTGAGTCATACACTTGGAATCATCCTCAAAAGGTCATTTAGTCAACCTCCCCTCCTCCTAGAATAACTGCATGGAAGCCATCCCAACAACTGACCATTCACTCATAGCTGATTTTAAAAGCCTCTGTGTCACAGTCAAAAAAACAAAGAGGCAACCCACGGAATGGGAGAGGATATTTGCAAATGACAGTACAGACAAAAGGTTGATATCCAGGATCTATAATGAACTCCTCAAACTCAACCCACACGAAACAGACAAACCCATCAAAAAATGGGCAGAAGATATGAACAGACACTTCTTCAATCAAGACATACAAATGGCTATCAGACACATGAAAAAATGCTCATTATCATTAGCCCTCAGGGAGATTCAAATTAAAACCACATTGAGATATCACCTTACACCAGTTAGAATGGCCAAAATTAATAAAACAGGAAACAACATGTGTTGGAGAGGATGTGGAGAAAGGGGAACCCTCTTCCACTGTTGGTGGGAATGCAAGTTGGTGCAGCCCCTTTGGAGAACAGTGTGGAGATTCCTCAAGAAATTAAAAATAGAGCTTCCCTATGACCCTGCAATTGCACTCCTGGGTATTTACCCCAAAGATACAGATGTCGTGAAAAGAAGGGCCATCTGTACCCCAATGTTTATAGCAGCAATGGCCACAGTCGCCAAACTATGGAAAGAACCAAGATGCCCTTCAACGGATGAATGGATAAGGAAGATGTGGTCCATATACACTATGGAGTATTATGCCTCCATCAGAAAGGATGAATACCCAACTTTTGTAGCAACATGGACGGGACTGGAAGAGATTATGCTGAGTGAAATCAGTCAAGCAGAGAGAGTCAATTATCATATGGTTTCACTTATTTGTGGAGCATAACAAATACCATGGAGGACAAGGGGCGTTAGAGAGGAGTAGGGAATTTGGGTAAATTGGAAGGGGAGGTGAACCATGAGAGACTATGGACTCTGAAAAACAGTCTGAGGGGTTTGAAGTGGACGGGGTGTGGGAGGTTGGGGTACCAGGTGGTGGGTATTATAGAGGGCACGGCTTGCATGGAGCACTGGGTGTGGTGAAAAAATAATGAATACTGTTTTTCTGAAAATAAATAAATTGGAAAAAATAAATAAATAAATAAAAGCCTCTGTGTCCCAGCTGGTCACCCCTGGTTTCCTTTTGCCAGAAGTCAGAGAAGAAAGCAGAAACAAGGTTATAGACATATAAATAATGGTGGTGTCCAGGTGTTTCTTTTTTTCTTTTCAGGCATTGTAATAGCAAAATGGGTACCTATTGCCCCTGACCGCAGAAGGCATATGGTAAATATGACTCCTCTGGGAACAGAATTATGAGTTTTGAGAGCTGGTGAGGGCAATATTACCAGGTATCTTTCCTTCAATTTATAGATGAAAAAAGTGAAATGGAAAGAGCACCTTGGTCTCAAAGATAGAAAATTTTAACCTATAATTCTGAAGTTTCACAGGAAAAAAAATCTACATTTAAGAATAAATAGGTATTGAAAAGTTAAGGCTTCTTAATTTTTTTTTAAGGCTTCTTAATTTTTTAAAAAGATTTTATTTATTTGTCAGAGAGAAATACAGCATAAGCAGAGAGACCAACAGGCAGAGGAAGCAGCCGGCTCTCCACTGAGCAGAGAGCCCAATGTGGGGCTTGATCCCAGGACCCTGGGATCACAACCTGAGCCAAAGGCAGATGCCTACCAACTAAGCCACCCAGGCATCCCAAACCTTCTTAATTACTTTTTAAAAAAAATTTTTTCCCCCAAGGCTTCTTAATTTTAAACAGAAACGGCAGTAAGTGACAAAATGTGTTGAGCCATAATTTTATCAAAGATGAAAATCAGGGTGGGTTTAGCTCGAGCAATGTCAACTTCTCCACTATAACATACACCTGCCCCAGAAACAATGATAGACAACCAGTTTCATATATGTAATAAAAATTTTGTCTTTCCCCATCCATGGCTATTCATATACATTTACTACATCCTCATTTGGAGTATGAGAATAGTGTGAGTGGGGAGATGGGGTGAGAGTCATTTCTATTAAGTACATAAAGTAGGAAGGCGACAAGAAAGCACTAGTGGGTTATGAATATAAACAAAATTTCTAGTTAAAACGATCCATCCTCTTTCTCAAAGGTTTCCACTGAGGACAGAGTAAATTGTACCAGGACAAAAATTCTTGGATTAATTAAAAATATATAACCTCCTTTGATTTTGAGTGGCAATGAGATTGCTGATCTTAGTCACTCATCAAATGTCAGAGTTTAACACCTGCCCTGGCACTTGTTCTCGCTTGTAAACAGTTATGCCCCTGAATCTCCCTGAAGTCAGCCTAAAAGCAATAAAATGAAACAACTCAAAGAATTTAATTAACTTTAAAATATTATAATATTTGTAGTTAATAGCAATATTTGTTATAACCAGGATGAAATGTGTTCCCCCCAAATTCATTTATTTTGAGGTTCTAACTCTTAGCACCTCAGCATGGATCTTATTTTGAATAGGGTCTTTGCAGAATAAATCAAGTTAAAATGAGGTCCTTAGGTAGGCCCTAATCCAACGTGACTGGCACCCTGATACAAAGGGAAATACGGACACGAAGACAATGTGAAGAGACATAAGAAGATAGCCATATACAGGCCAAGAAAAAAGGTCACAGGCTTCAAAAGGATCCTGTCTGACATCTTATTTTGGATTTCCAGTGAGACAGTAAATATCCATTATTTAAGTCACTCAGCTTATGCCATTCTGTTATGGTAGCCCTAGCAAGCTAATACAATATGCTTATTATATTTGAAAAATACTCAGAACGAGTAAATATCAGTGTCGATGCAAACCCAGAAGGATTTTCTTTTTTCCATTCTTACTAATTTTACTAGGTCCTATGTCTCCCTAAGAAGGGGGAACATCGAAGCCGAAGATCTGAATGACTTTCTTATGCATCTTGTTAGTGTACAAGGGCTCTCTGAGAGAGTGAGGTGAGGGAATGAGAAGAAGCCCAGAAGCGGTAAAACCTCATCCACAGCCTGATCGCTTGGGGCTCTCCAGAGTTTAAAATAAGCTTCATGGTGTATCCTGAGCGAAGGCAGGGAAGCTGACCTTCTATAACCCAGTAGCAGTCAGTCATTAGCTAAGGCTTAGGAGATGGGAACACTTCCTACGTTCAGTAAAGTGGCTCCCTCACACCAAAAGGGAGCTTTGAGAGAAGTGTGAGTGGCGTAAGCCATTGGAAACCAAGCAATGGGAAAGGGGAGCTGAAGGCTCATAGAAATGGAAAAAGTGATCCAAGTGGATCTGGGTGAGATGACAGTAGCTGAAATAGATACCACAACCAAAATAGGTTATATTTTTGAGGATCTCTCTAACCATTTCTTGCAGAGAAAAATAGTAACTATTAAGGACTATTACATGGAAGTCTTTTGAGACTTCGGTTCAGTTAGTGTTTCACCTAATAATTCTATTGTTTTTTTGGTTTTGCTTTTATTAATTATGCTTACAGAGGAGTAAATAAAATATATGTGTGCCATTTTAAAGATAATCAGAGAATATCCTTGTGCACTTACAACTCATTTAGAAATAGAATATTATGAGTAGCTTAATTGCTACTCTTATAACCTTCTCTGATTATACCCTTCTCCTTCCTCAGGAGAGAACATGCTGGGCTGACTTTTTGTTGATAAGTCTATCCTTCTCTTCAGTGTTTTCATCTTTGTTTATATCCCAAAATGATGTATTGTTCCATTTAACCTCTTTTTGAACTTGACATCACTTTAATTATATAATATATAGTCATGCAGAACATGCTTCTTTGTTCAATATTGTGTTTTTTAGATTCAGTTATGTTGATGACTGAAAGTATATTTTATTATACAGTTGATGTGCATATGAATTGTTTCAAGCATTTGCCATTATTAAAAAGGTTCCTGTTCTGAATATTCCTGCACCTTTCCCCCATTTCCCTTATGCGAGCCAGTATCTAGGGAAACATCTAGATATTGATGATGAGTCCATCAACTCAACTTCAAATACTTGATATGGTGAGACTTCTTCTAACCATTCTGGTGGGTTTACGTATGCATTTCCTTGATACTGATTAAATGAAGCATATTTATATGTTTTTTGGCTTTTTAGTTTTCTTCTATGAAGTGCTTGTTCCAAGACTCAGTGGCAATTTCCATTTGGTTGTTTTCTAGGAGTTCTTCATATATTTCAATAGTCATATGTGGTCAGTTTTGTGTGTTACAAATATCTTCTCCCAGCCTATTTATTTACTTCTTTATGGTGTTTTGCTATTTTTAAATGAAAGTTATTTACTGTAATATAGCTAACTTTCTTTTCCTTGATGGCATCTTTTTGGGTCTAAGAAAATTTCTTTCTTTTTTTCTTTCTTTTTTCCTTTCTTTCTTTCTTTTGATGAGCTCAGAGATGTAGTCTCTATATTATCTTTTAAGAATGTTATGATTTTGTCTTTCACATTGAGCCCTTCACCTGACCTGTAAATGATTTTTTTTTAATGATTCCTTATTTCCTTAAATAGTTAAGAAAGACCTGATGGCTTTCAAACTTAAATTCTATCATACACCAAGATTACCGTTACACATAGTCCCACAAAATGAAGCTATGTTTTAAAATACCTGATCCTTCCACAATGATGAATTATACCTCTGTTATCTCTACTGCAATCCAGTTTCTCTGCTTTCCTTAAAAGAAGAACAGAACTGCCAATGCTTGTCTGTACTTTCTGCACTTAGTAAGTTAGGCAGTTGGTTAATTATTCTCTCTCTTATCCAGAGAGCATTTATGGAGGCTTTTCTCTAATCGTGTTCTTGCTAAAAAAGAAAACTGAGGTTTCTATAAGGTGAAGGAGAATTAGAAGTGAAGAAAATAATGCAAAATCTAATATATATTTTCACAGAGATGAATGACTTTCAGATGGCATTTTGACTTCTCTTTTCTAAACACACACACAGATACACACACACAAACACACACACACACAACTAACAAAGGAGGATCGTCTACTTTTATGCTGTGTGTATCTCTAGGAGTCTAAAGGATGCGGGCAAAGTAGTGGGAAAGTATTATTTTCCCTCCATTCTGAACTCATATTTAGCAATTATCATACACAGTAGCCAAAAATACTATTGATTACTTTTCTGTAAACTAGTAGAATTGATAGAATGAATAGTTCCCAGTTGTTACTGCTTGACCCCAAGGCATTAGTCAGTAATGTAAATGAGGAGTAAGGTCACTGAGTTTATTTTTAGAGACAAACAATGACAACTCTTTGTACCTCAAAACATGAAAAGAAGGATAATAAATGGGCAAAGAAACAATGGGAAGGATGAATACTACATAGTTACATAAAAGCAGGTGAACCGTTTTATGAACTAAAATGAGACTGTGAAAAAGATGATTTACCTGCTACAATTGTTACTACTACTATTAAATATTTAAGTGATAGAACTTTGCTTTTCAAAGCTCTTGTTACGGTAATTTTACCATTTTTTTTTTAAATGTAATTTATGGAGACTTGGTATTTTAAAACAGAAGTTTCATTTGATCCTGGGGAACAGAACTAAAACAGAACTAAAATATTCCACAGAAAGATAGAAAAGAGAATATCTTAACCCAATGCCTCTTCATTTCTTTTTGTTTCTTTAGATTCCAGACTATTGAAATGCTTATCATTATTATTATTACTTGTTTCATCTACTGTATGCTTATCAAAGTAAGTTTCTCTGTCACAGCTGGAACAATCAAGATTTCTTTTGTTGCTTATAATAAATAAATACTCAATTGTGAGAATGTCCTCAGGGAAAGTTCATTAGAAACGAAATGAAAATGCTGAGAAATAAATGGTTATTGTGATTGCACTTGTTTTGAAATAATATGCAAAAATGTAATTTGCCTCCGTAATGTCTGGAATGCAAGGAAAAAATTTAAGATGGAGAAATGGAAAAGAACGATGCATTTATTATGTTATTTCAATTATCATTTTACTTCTGAGGGTGGGAGAACTTAAATTGAAAACACTATTTTGGAGTAAAATGTGAACATAGCTAACAGGGGAAAAAGGGCAAAGTACACAAATGGGAATATTAAGTGATAAATAGATAAAATTGGGCACATCTCTAGCATGCTTGACAGACGCTTTTTTTTTTTTTTTTAATTTAATGCCTAGCATTTGGATTTTTCCTTTTGTTTTGTTTAAGGTCTCTATTGGCAGCCTTATTCTGCAGTTTCCCAGGTTATTTTGCCTTCTCCTTGTTTTGGCTCAATGACAAGTAACAATTAACCAGTCAGGGAACATTGTAATAGAGATGTGAATGGCTTGAGGTAAGTGCCTGATATCAGAAAACAATTCTCCAGGTAAACAGTCCCTTTCAGGGATTCAGGATAGTGAAATGAAAATTAACTTCACTTTTCTTCAGATTTAATTCTCCTTACTTGTCCTCATTCCTCAAGTTATTTTCTTTTTTATGTCTCCAATGTGGATTTGCATGGTAGTTTTGTTTTTCTCAAATAGTAAGGGAAGGTAGAATTAAACAAAGAAAACAATTAAGACAAATAGATAGTGGGAGTCAGTGTGCTGGAGAGTGGGGGAACAGGAAAGAGATGGCAAAGAGAAGGCAAGGGGAATCGTCGACTTCGGAAGGCAACAGAGCCACTCAAGGACAACTATAGGATACAGGAGGAATTGAACTCAAGGCCAGTGCGGCTGCCTCTGTCCGCAGTTCCTTTGATTCCTTTGCTGTTTGCATTTTACCATCACAGTCAGCTACCTCATGCAATTGCTCAAGTCTAACTCTCACTCATCCTCACCAGACAGCCAGTGGAGTGGAAGACGGGCAAGCAGAGAGCAATCACTGACAGGATGATAATAAATTTGAAAAACTTACACACACACACACACACACACACACACACACACACATTGGCCGAGAATACCTCAGGGAGAGGGAATTAAGGAAATAGGTGATTATCTAGTGACTCTGGGGAAAATTCTGACCAGTAGTTTGCAAACTTAAAAAAAAAAAAATCCTAGACATACAGTCTTTAAAATGTCTGAGGAACCACTCACGGTCGCGGAAGGAGGTGGCGCACTTAGATGAAAATGATAGGGACTGAAGAGAGAGAGAGAAAAGAGAGCAAATGCATGGCTGAGGCAAATCTCCTGTATATAAACACTGGGGAAGGCACACGATATGTTTATGCTGCAGAAGGGAACATGGCATGAAACGTACATTCTCTGGTCCCCCAGAAATTATAATTTGTACTACAGTTCACCAGACTAATAATGAAAAGATGTACAACTTTAACTGGCAAAAGTGGATGAGAGAAACTACAAGGAGATGGGAAAAAGATAACAGAAATGATTCTTAACTGGCTAAAGAAGGGAGAGTAGATAAAACTTGTTCCAGGGGTAATGAAGGAATGAGACCATGGGAAAGTGAAAAAAATGTAACGCACATTGTTCTGGAAATAATGCAAGCCAGATACTTGGATAAACCTTGCAAATGAGAAACATGATCAGAACACTCCTATCCATGGAGGGGAGATGTGAGAAATTATCAGCAAAAAAGGTTAAAATGACTGGTGGAGATCAACGATAAAATTTTAAATAACCAATAAATGACTTTATTAGAAATGATCTCAATGAAGTAGCTCGCATCATAAAATCTGGCACATAATTGATGCTCAGCAAAGGAGTGATGAAATCTGTGAATAAATAAATGAATAAAAAAAAAGTAAATGAACATAGCACATTAAAAGAAAATTAGCCTAGTGACAATATATGGAAGCAGAGAAGTGGCCTGGAGACAAGGAGCCTTATTATAAGAAGCCATTTCAGAAAATCAGATGAGACAGAACTGTAGTGACAAGGGAAGAAGAAAGTGAGAAGGAATTCAAGGGACAAAAGGTACTGCTCTCTAGGGAGTGCTGTTAAAAGCCTGGCTATTTGGGGAAAGAGCTACTTTAAAAGGAATTGTGGTAAGTTTGATACCAGAGACATTAATGTTTACTGACACTGAAAAGGTATAGGTGGTTGTTTGAGATACAAGACTACACCTCGGTCCAAAGTCCAACCTGGACATCTTTCCATAAAAGGCAAACATATGGGTTGACTATAACCATGAGAACAGATGATGTCTGACTGAAAAGGGAGAAGACAGAAGAATAGAAACATGAGAATATACTCGTGAGTATACCCTGATAGGCCTGACCTCAAAGATGAGACCAAAGTCAACCCTCTGTAGACAGTGCGAAAGGTTGGCGAGGATTTGCTGTTCGCTGTGCGTGAGCAGAGAGGTGTCTTAAGATGAGACAATTTCAAATGTGTTACTGATTGTTTAAGCACCAGGCCTACTGCTTGCATTTGAGTTAATTTAGGGTAGCGAAGTCAGTTATTCATTTTACGTTATAGACAGGACTCCTCATACAACTAAGAGCATTCTCTCTGGGATTCCTTGGTGAGGCCCAACTCTCTTCATTTAAGTGGACTTACCTTTGTTGTGTGTTCCTGGTTTCAGCTCTCTTTCCTCACATTTCTAATGCAAAAAAACCCAACTCCCTTTTCATAAGCATAGATGCAACTAGAAGGACGTTTTATTTTTTGGAAATAACTTTTTAAAAAGCTCAAGTGACTAGAGTTATTTTTTTTAATGGTAGCATTTACTAGATAAAATTCTTTAAACTTAAATTTATATTGCAAATCAGTATCAGTGGTGAAATGAAATATTTACAAAGAAGTCATGACAGTATTTTTTTTTCTAATCCAAGGTCATGTTGGGGTAGTGGTGGTGGCAACAGAAGGTGTAGGGTAAAACAAGAGCTTGATAATCCTTCAGATCAGGGAAACATAACAACAAAAAAGAAGAGAGAATATGTAAATTGGAAGTGAGTGATCACAAAATTTAGGAATCAGAAATAGTGTTGCCAAGTATTTTTGAAGCCTTACTTTTCCTTATTAATTCCCCTTCTAAAGTTTCTCTGCCTTGTGTGTTAGTACTGAATAAAATGTTTTAGGTGGCACACCACTTTTGTCATTTAATCAAGTGTGCCAATTAAATAGAGCCCTCTGTTAATTATTAGGAGAGCTACACAGAAAAAAAAAAAATGCCTGGAGGTTTTGAATTGTTTGTTTCCTTTTTTTCTGTGTTATATTTAGCTGTCTGGACTAAGTATATTTAAGTTGGAGCTTATTATTATAAGTCAGAAAGTCACCACGAACTAATTATTTTCAGTTCATTTATGTGATTAATGTTGAAAACTTGGAAACTTGTACATACCTTGAGTTGGCTCCAATTAATCAATGTGGAGAAAAAAAATTCAAGGTGCCCCCAGTCCTACTTCCAAAGCAGTGAAGTGCTACTGGATTTCAAACATGTTATTAGTTATTCTGGCTAAAATGAGCACACGGACACTACAGACCCCTCTCATCCCTCTCCCTGACTCACTGTGGAGTGCAGAGGGGCTCTGAATGTAGATTATAGATATTTTTAGTAGATTCTTCTCAGATGTAAGACAACAATAGCAATCCTTTGCTACGAGGTCTCCATATTCAGGAAGACACATTTCTTCAACCACAGGATCTGAAGGCATTGACTTCATTACTGTTACTAAAGTCTGGCTTGGGCCAAGACCTTCAAAATTCTTACCCTTCGACAGCTGTTTGGTGGTTTATTTAGGACTTCGATGGGCAGTCTCAGCACAGCTCCTCCTGGACAAGTGTCAGCATCTCCTCCAAATCTCTGTCATCCTTTGCCTTAATTGGCTCCATTAACAGGTGTTCTCAGGCCAAAAGATGAGGATTCAACTGATTCATCACTTCCTGAGGCCTAATGTCAACGGTAGCATTTGGAACACACTGGGGGTGAGGCAGAAGCTGGGAAATATGAAAAGATCTCACAGTCCATTTGGCTTTAGTTGGTAAAGTGTAGCAACATGATGGCTTGATTTGATTTGAACTCTAGTCTTGACCTTAATGCCAATATAGGCACGTGATCTCCATTTCTCATAATTTCCTGTGTTCTCTTTGGAAAGATGCCAATGAATATATTAATGTTACTACTAACTTCTAAAATATTTTTTATGCTTTCCTCATATCAAACATTATTTAAATGCTTTTCATAGTACCATATTACTAACCATATTTAGTGTTGAATAAACTGAAGATCAAAAATATTGTCATGCCAAAAATTATATAGCCCAGAAAGTAGACTAGTTGTTGCTTGACTCTGGAGTGGGGATCGTAATTACCTATAAATGGGCACGAGGAGTCATACTGGGGGGAGAAAATTATTCTAAAGATGATCTATAATGATACTACTTGTATATTTACCCAAATTATTGAACTATACAGTTGAATAGTGTAAACTTTATGATGTTTAAAATATACCTTAATAAAGATGCTTAAGGAAAAAAAAAGTTTTGGGGCAGCTGGGTGGCTCAGTCAGTTAAGCGTCTGATTCTTGGTTTATGGTCAGGTCATGATCCAAGGGTTGTGAGATCGAGCCCTGTGTGCTGAGAGCAGAGTCTGCTTAAGATTATCTCTCTTCCACTCCCTCTGCCCTTCCCCAGCTCAAGGAAATGAATAAATCTTAGAAAAGAAAAAATTTTTTTACCAAAAGTCACATCATTCTACTCAAACTCCACATGCTTGCATATGTACCCAATGCAACAAACTCTGGGAACTCGCTGAAGACCCGGCTCCCCTCTAGTTTGCTGGAGAATGTTGGGCAATTTATGGAAGTTTTCTGGGAAAAAGTTTCTTCAACTATAAAGTGAGATCTCTGGACTAGTTATGTGTCTTGAAGATCTTGAATTAATTCCAAGAGTATCTAACTGAGCAAGCTGTCCATGAATTGATAATACAATCATATTATATGAGTCTAAAAAATTAATTGTGGAAGGACATTTGATGAAAACTATTTCACAGAGAATATTAAATGGAAAATGCTGGTGTTGAAGGCAGAACTAAGATTCTGCTGTCCTTCTTGCTTCAATTCTAAAATTAAAAAGGTCCACGAATTCTTGCAACTATTTAACTTCACATAACAACAACATCAAGTATTGTTTTTATAATTTGGTTTTCTTTGTAGTTTCACTAGTTGACTTAGTATTTACAAATGGTCCAGGAATGCAGTTAGATTTCTAGAATTTCTATAAAGCACCCTGATCTACAACTGCAGAGCAGTATGAGAATGATTTTTAAATCCACTCTAAGTTATATACATTCTCTTTAACAGAACTCCATATTAAATTGAATAAAGATACAGGATAAATATAAAAAGGATAATACATTTTCCTCAATCAAAACTATATTTAAATTGAGTCATTTTTTATATATTTACTTTCAGTATCACACACTTTTTCCTCCATTTAAAAATAAGATTTAATTTAGGTATATTCAATTTTTATCTCATGTTTCCGTTTCATATTTTGAAACTTCCTAAAGTGAGGCACATCCACATTCTGACTGCATGTGAAATATTGTGGTTTTCATAGGAGAAGGTACGCAGCAAGTTCCCTTACATAAGGGAAGGAAGGAGGAACACTCTGAACCTCAGGGAAAGCAGCAAGAAGATCATGAATAAATCTTTGTGATGCCAAATATTTGGAATGAAAATGAACATCTCAGACACAGGATTATTTGTACTGTATCTTTGGAATTTTAGCCATAAAAACATAAGTAACAGGATGATAAAAACTGTTCACATTCCATTCAGTTTTAGTTTACAGACTGCTCTGAGGACAGTTCTCAGATGTAGAAGAACAGCCAGATTTTAAACTCTAGTGTAAAATATTCCCCTATGTGATATATATAAAGGATCCATTTCTTAAACACAGTTACACATATCTCTAAATATTACTTCTGCTATCTGGGTTAGCCACATGAGTTATTCATATCATCATAAAGTCCAAAAATACTTTATGGTTATTTTGTTCAGTCTCCCACCAAAATAAAGATTTGGAATTGTAGAAGTGGATACTTAAATCCTCTTTAAATACCTTCAGGAGGAATGAACTCACCACCTGTAGGAGGTCAAGCACGCTTTTTATTTCTTTATTTTTTAGAAGATTGTTCTATCAAAACTGATATTTATTTTGTTGGGGCACCTGAGTGGCTCAGTCGATTAAAGTCCAACTCTTGATTTTGACTCAGGTCATGATTTCAGGGACAAGGGATTGAACCCCACTACAGGTTCTGTACTCAATGTGGAGTCTGCTTGTCCCTCTCCCTGTGCTTCTCCCCTTGATTGCTCTCTTTCTCTCTCAAATAAATAAATAAATAAATAAATAAATAAATAAAATCTTTTTATTTATGTGGTTTATTATTAATAGTTAAGGGCCAACGGAACGACTCTACTCATTTTTCTCAAAGTGGCAGATTTCAGAATATCTGAAGACAGTTGCTCTTTTCCAGGCTACATATTTCTAGAATAATCAAGCTTTTCTCACATGTTATCTTTTGTAATCACAGAATTGTTATGAAAACTATGTTTGATGAATGTGTGTTTAAGAGTAATGGCGATTGTATGGTTATGTGCTTATAGGCAAAGAAACAAAAAAATCTTAATTTGATTTTGTATCTATTACAGTCTGACCCAAAAGCTGCCCACTAAATTCCAGAAGTGTAGAGAGAGTAGAATGGATATTTACAAATATGTGGGGGGAAAATGTGAAACAACCAGGAAACACTGAAGCAGGTTTTCCATCCCTAAGCCTCAAGGGGCAAAATTAGGGAACAATAACTAGAGAGTAGCTGTAGGAAAAATCCATCTCAAAAAGAACTGCCTCTTTCAAAAGACAGGCACAGCCAGGCTTCAACCCTGCAGGAAAAGACATGTCAAATAAAGTCCTGGATTCACTCTGCTCTTGTTCTCCAGTGATCTACCACTGGCCTCCCATCTGCCAGACTCAACCAGGGACCTAAAGACAAGAGAGCCCATTAAGGTCAACCTCCTGCATTTCAAAACAGGGCAGAGACTGAGGAGATACCCCCCCCCAAAAAAAAAGAAAGAAAGAAAAGAAAAATATCTAGCACAACTATTTAGATTTTATATTAATTCATTGATTTTCTTTTTATCTTACAACAATTTCCACACATTTCTTTACAAAAAAATGCCTTTTCATTCCAATACAAAATTTATTCTATCACTTTAACATTAAAGTCCTCAATGGATCTCTTTCATATGATCACAGCCATAAGAAACCCTAATGATCTAAAATATAGATAAAAATTTAAATTTCTCAAATACCTTTTATAACTTCATCACAAGGAGATACAATAATTTGATGAATAGGGATGGAAAGTATCATGATCTTCATTTAGAAAGAAGAAGAATAAAATCAAGGTAGTTAAGTGATTTGTCTGAGTTGAAAGCAATGACAAGAATATAGCTCAGTTTTTCTTTGTTCACTTTCTTAAATGCTCCTACAGAAAACTTGGAACAAAGCTGTAAAGGCCTTTATATGCATACTCAGAGAGGTATCATATGGACAACAGGAATTTAATCTACATTACTTTATCTCATAAACTCAAGTTTTTATTCATTCAGCAAAAGTGGGTTGCTTACAGGAAGGTATACATGCAAGACCACAAGCAGGCTACTATGACAGAAACAAGAGAAAACAACAGAGAATGTTTGAGTGCTTGCATTTTACCCATCTTACCTCTTCACATCAGGTCACGAAACATGCTATTTACTGTCAGTGAATATGCGATATAATGAGAAGCACAAAGTGACTTACTAGAACAGAGAGATGGGGTCAAGGAGCTCCTTGCCAATTGCGCCATAAGGGACAAGTGATCTGGACCCTGAAGAAAAATGAAACACACATAGAAGGTGAGGTTACATGAACACGGTCATTACATGTAAAGGGAATTTTATGTGCCAAGTCACAGAGGTCAGAAATCTTACAGAAACAAGTAGAAGTTGATTTTGGAGGAACAATTATTGAGGGAAATTCCTAAAATAAAGATAGAATGTCATGCAGAGACTAGGCTATGAAGGGTCATAATGTTGGCCAGAACATTTTAGCCTTTATTTTGTGGATAAAGTCACTGAAGGCTTTTGATCATAGGTGTGATATGGTCACAGCCAAGTCAAAGTCTTTTACCCAGAAATAGATGGAAATGGGTGGCTCCTTTGAGCAGCTATACTTGGAAATTCTCCTCAGTCTTTCCTCTGTTGTGTTTTTGTTTTTTTTTTTTTAACTTTTTTTAAACTTTTTTTTTTTTAATTGACAAGATTCTCACCGAGTCTTAGGTTTTGCTCACTAGACATGTGACAGTGATGTGTCTTACATTTCCACGTGCTGATCTCCAGATCTAGTCAACCATCTAATCACCATCTACTCTAGTTTTTCAAACTAATTTCAGATCAGTATGTCCAAATAAATTCATACATACATATATGAAATACAGGCCCCTTTTAGATAAGCTCCTTTTCTATCATCTATTCATCATCTCTATCAACCAAAGATTATAAGCCAGAAACCAAGAATCCTTCTAGATACTTTCCCTGTGCTGCCAGTTATATACAGCCCATCACCAAATTTGCTTCAAGTAATGGTTTTTGTATTAGCCTCTACTCTTTACTGTCTCCATGACCTACAAAAGCTTCTCCTGCCAGTCTTTGGATGGCTTCAAACCACATACTTTCAGAATTCCATTGCCCATCATGTAGCCTTAAATCCTCAGTGCTACAGAAAATAGAAGAAACAACAATCAATGGATGTAATTTATATAAACAAGAGATCTTTTTTGTTTTCAAAAGGAAGGGAATTTATTTTAAACTAAATGTCTGATTAATAAGAATATGTTATGTCCTGATGATTCACCTACTGAGGCAGGAGCTGTGCAGTGTCAGAGTTCACAGAGGATTCTAACTCATCTTCTAAAGTTGGAAAAATAGCAGGGCACAGAGACCTAATTTTTCTTCTTCCTTTTCTACAGTGTCAAAAGACACTTAGTATATTGTGACAAAGGTTCTTAAAAATCTTACTAGCTGTGATTAATATCTTTAAATCTGATATTATCAGAATACTTGTCTTCACATAGCATGGCAAAAGAGCCATGCTAAGTTTCTCCCCTGGAAAATATTGTCTGTAGTTCCCAAAGCCACATTTGCCAGAAATGTATCTGTGGTTGATCAGCCGACCCTATTTTAGGTTCTGAAAGGAAGAAAGTTCCGTGATCAATCAGTGGGTGTTTGCCCGACCCTGTGGAAAAATTTTTTCTCTCTCTTATACTGTAACAGTCTAATTTTACCCACAGTTAATTGGCATTTCATAATACAATTAAAATATAAAGAAATTGAAGCCTCTTATACTGTTGATCTGAAGAGGGATGTTATTCAATGATATTTTGCTGTGAATGGGAAATAAAATGAATTCATGGTGATCAGTTCAGAATGGGAAAATTAGTTAACATTTGAAGGAAAGTTCTACATCTCGCACAAAATAACGTGGTTTATTATAAAACTAAATGTCTTTCTTGTTGAATTGAGCTCTCTGAATAGGTATCTCCAGAGCCTTTTGAATTGCCAGAACTGAAACTCATAAACATTCATTAATAGAATACGCTGGGTAATATTTTTCCCTTTTCCAAAACACTGCAGTTTCTGTAAAAAAACATTTTCCATATCAGAAAGATAAATCCTAATACTCTAAGCAATTAAGAAGAGTAGAGAAACACAGGTTTCAAATGGTATCTCTGTTTACCAACTGGTAGAGAAGTAATACAAGAGCTTTGTGAGGAGTTTGTAGCACTTTTAGTCTCTCAGGATAAAGAAGAGTAGACTGGAAATTGTTGCCTCTCCCCCTTTACCATTTTAATTCCACTTTTGTCTTTCTGATCAAAACTAAATCTAGAACTGTGAATTCCTATACATTAGAAATGTTGACTTACTATTAAACTTCTGTGAAGAAACCTGCTCATGCTTCATTGTTGTTGAAAGCTTTCAAAGGAATTGTAGTTTCAGAAAGAGAACCACTTGACTATGGCAAAGAGAAGGTTTGGTTATTTGTGGCTTAATGCTAGCCTTTTATACGTCTTCCACAGATACAGGAAATTTGGAGACAGCTAGACTGAGTGTGGTTCCATAGCCTGCTTCAGTGCTTTCCAGACTGGGTTCACACAATTTGAGATAGTCTGCAAAATAGAACTTTCATGAGATTAAGAGACTCACTGAAGAGCAAAAGCTTTACAAACAGCAGACATGGGACTAGAACCCGCTGCTGTGAAACACAGTCCTCAAGTTTTCCTACTCTTTTTTTTTTTTTAAGATTTTTTGTTTGTTTGTTTGTTTATTTGACAGAGAGAGAGAGATCACAAGTAGGCAGAGAGAGAGGAGGAAGCAGGCTCCCTGCTGAGCAGAGAGCCCAATGTGGGACTCGATCCCAGGACCCCGAGATCATGACCTGAGCCGAAGGCAGCAGCTTAAACCACTGAGCCACCCAGGCGCCCAAGTTTTCCTACTCTTCCTTGTTAACGGATACCACTCATTCTTTGATCTAGCAAATAGTGATAAGGGTTGGTGTGTGGCACTTTTCTAAATGCAAAGGATATGGCAATGAAGAAAGCTCATAAAACCTCTGTGTTCTTGATGCTTGCATTCTGAACAAGGGAGACAAGTAAAATAGGTAGCATAAGTTGTGTAAATTGGTTGGTATAAGTTCTGGTACATAATAGTATGCACAAAAGAGAAAAATCTGATTAATCAAGAAAGGGTTGAGGCAACGAAATTTTAAACAGAGTATTCACAGAAAGCCCCAGGGGGGAAAAATGGCATTCAAATAAAGACGTGAAGTCAGTGATGAACAAGCTTTGGGAACAATTGTGAAATAGAGTCTAGGCAGAGGGAAAAGGAAATACAGAGCCTCTGAGACAAGAATGAGCCTCATAAATATCATGAAGAGCAAGAAGCCCGGTGTTGCTAGGGGATTTGGTTAGAGAGGGAAATGGAAGAACTTTCTCACAGAGTCTAGTCGAAGGACATTCACTGTACTCAGAGTAAGAGAAGACGCTACAGGAGTATGTACTCTGAACAGAGAATGACATGATCTGACTGTTTTAATGTGGTAATGCCACACTCTATCTATAGTTTTGAGAATAGACTCGAGACACAAGCGAAAAAAATACAAAAACAAAAAAACAGAATGCCTAGGTTGAAAGTAATTACAAGAAATTGGTTTGACTGGCTTGTTGAGATTGGGAAGAGGGGAAGTGGCAAGGAGAAATTGAACACTGGGTACGTTTTACGCAGAATTTGTTGAATCATTGAATGTGGAAGATGAAATAAAGAAAGGAGAAAGAACGGCTTCAATATTTCTGTTGAATATCTGGAAAGATGGAGTTGCTATGAACTGAGACGGAAAGACTGCAGAAAGCGTAAATTTAGGGTAGCAGAACAGCAATCCAGATTTGTACAGGTTCAATTTGAAATGCCTCTTCAACTTGAAGAAGAGCTATTAATGCGAATTTGGATACATGTGTTTGGCATTCGAAAGGGAGTTTAGGCTAGAAATATAATGTGTAAGTTGTGCTAAGGTTAGTAGTGTCCCCCTGAAATTCACATTCTTCCTGGAATCTCAGGATAGGACCTTATTTGGAAATAGGGTCATTGTAGATACAGTTAATATGTGGTCCTATTGAAGAAGGGTGGACTCTTCATCTACTACAGCTTGCATCCTTATGAGGAGAAAAAAGATACAGACTCACAAGAAGAATGCCATGTTACACAGGGGCAGAGACTGAGTGATGCATCTCTGAGCCAAGGAACACCAAGGATTGCCCGCAACACTAAAGTGAAGGGAAAGGCATGGAACAGATTTTCCCCTAGAGTCTCCAGACAGAGAGGCCCTGCCAACATTTTTGATTTCAAACTTCTAGCTTGCAGACCTGTGAGAAAATAAATTTCTGTTGTTTCAAGCTACCTAATTTATGGTACTTTATTATAGAAGCCCTGGAAACTAATACATAAGTCATCAGTGCACAAGAGTTATTTAAAGTCAAGAGACTAGATGAAATTCCCCAAGGAAGTAAATGCAGTTAGAAAAAAAGGTGAAGTCCAATGTCTGAACTGTGGGTAACACTAGCTTTTAGAAGTCAGGGAGATGAGGAGAAGAGGTAGCCAGCGAATTAGGAGAAAACAAAGCAGAAGTGGGATCCTGGAATTCACATGGAGAAAGTGTATCAAGAAGAAGGAAATGTGTTAAATGCTGCAACTGAGTAAAGTAAAATGAAAATTAAGAATTGATCATTTAGTGATGTAGAAGTCACTGGTAACCTTGACACTTGAATTGTTATCATACTGAGAATTACCTTGACATAGTTGTTTTTAAATTTCCAAAGATAATGATTTACACAAGCTGATATAATTTCCAAGTAGACAGCTAACTGGCAGAGATAAGATGGGAAATTCAAGATGTGGTGATATTTTCATTAAAAAGCAAACTTAATTCAAGATGAGGAATCCATAACTGACTATAGCAATCACAAAAAAGGAGTTGAGAAAATACCCTAAAAAATCTTTCACCGTTTCATAAATTCGTATCCTAAAGGGAAATTATCTATATTTTGGCTGCTCCACTTCCCTTTTTTGTTATAAAATAGAGGAAGAAAAAAAAAAAGAGAGAGAAAAAACAACAAGATCCACAAATACAAAAGAAGGCAAGAAAGTGACCCTCATAGGGGATCATTCTCTTTGTTGTCCCCATGTGAGAACTGTCGATGATACAATGCAGAACACCAATGAGACATCTTTGTCAACAGCACTGATGTTCCTCACTGTAATTCTCTGCTTTGAAACCAATCTGCAATTCTCCTGACACCAGTTTTCAATTTATGACCCCGGGTGGGCTGGTCTCTGAGGAAGGCCAGCCTATATATGCAGCAGCTGAAATAACTAGTTGGGGCTAGTTAATGAAACTGAGAATGTCATGGCCTGGTTAATATTCATATATTTGAAGGGAGCATCTCTGTTTAACCCAAGGGCTATATTTCATTAGATTTATGCACTGTAATGCAATACCTGAACGCTGAATGAAACTGGTATGGTTTTGTTAAATACTTGTGGTTTTCATTTATGCTTCAGATGAAAATCTGTCCATCTCTGGCATATGTAAACCTGTTTTCTCAGCTACTGAAATTTTTCTTACTGTGGTTACTGTATCCTAATGCAGTAACATAGATAATTCACTTGGATGTTAGAACAGGACTTTTTTTAAAGTCTTAGGCAGTTGTAACAACGAAAGTAATGACTGCAACGAAAGTAATGACTGCAACTTTTTTTTTTTGAATTTTATATGAAGCTTTATTTTTAAAATATAAAAAAAACACCACACACCAAGAGACTACGACATCCTCTCACAACGCCTGCTTACCTCAGTCTTGAGGAAGAACATTGACTTCCACACTAACGAACAACTGCCCCTCTAGCCCTAAGTCACTCAAAGAAGGCCACCACCTTGGCCACCTGGCATCTTGAGTTCCTTAGTGGGATCCAGTATTGCTCCAAGAGCTCTGCTCACACGGCAGAAGACTCACAGTGTCTGCTTCCCTCAGAACCCATCAATCAGTCTCACATGCTTGGGGACTGCTGTGCGGGGACGCCTGGTGTGGCCTGGCGAGGCAGAGTGTACATGGCCCCCAGGAATTGGTCTGCAATCCTTCCTGCTTCTCGCAGCTCACTCAGCAGAGCGCCGTGGACGGTGGCTGGATAATTCCAGATTGTATGTTCTCCAGCGAAGAACAGTCGTGGAATCAGCTGTGGAGCACCTGGAATTGAGGGGCCAGGAGTGATTGGCTGAGACATTAAGTCATAGTCATTTCCAGAAGATCCTGCAGCGACATATGAATAGGAGCCCCGGGCCCAGGGATCAGCACACCAGCAAGATACCACAGTTTCCTTGGAACAGGAAGGAACAGAGTCTACAGACATACGTTTGTGCCAGCGACATGCAGAATGACAGGGGCAACCCATGTATCCAGGAGAGAAAAATTTACGTTAGCAGAGGATGCAAGACATATTGCAGGTTAATGTAAATGAGGAGTGCTGTCATTGCTATTTTGTTGGACAGAGAGATACTGAATATCTTTGTAAGCAAGAAGAGTCCATAGGCTGGACCTCAAATTTGGATTGCACTAGAATCAAGTAAAGATCCTATTAAGAGATACAAATGTTGGGAGGTCTGGGTGGCTCAGTTGGTTAAGCATTTGTCTTCTGCTCAGGTCTTCCTGGGGTCCTGGAATCAAGTTCTACATCAGGCTCCTTGCTCAGTGGGGAGCCTGCTTCTCCCTCTGCCTGCTGCTCCCCCTGGTTGTGTGCTTTCATTCTCTCTGTCTCTGACAAATAAATAAATAAAATCTTAAAAAACAAAACAAAACAAAAAAACACCAAAGGTTAAAGCCCGCCAAGCCTCTAGGTCCACTAAATTAGAATATACAGCAGTAGATCTTACGTATCTATACCAGAAGTTAAATGGTACAGACAGTAAGATCTTTCAGGAAACAAGTAGTTCTGAAGGTAAATCGGCGATGTTTTCTGCCTGGGTCTACTATGTTTAATAGACACTATTACGTTTATTATTTTACCTTTCTTGTTGAAAATTGGAAAGATTACAGAGTCCTTCATGTGAATCCTGTCACTTTTTGAGGTAGAGAAAATTGTGGGGGAGTTAAAGAATAGGTCACAAAACTGTCCTTCCTAGAGATGCCACACACACACACACACACACACACATCCTTCAAAGGTTCCATTACAAAGTACACTTTGGAAACATTGAACATATACAACCCAACCAACACTTTGATAATCCAAATTACATTAATTCATTTCAGATTAGGCAGAGTACTACAATTTAAAAAATCAGTTTATCAGTTCACCTCTGTTTAAACTAGCTTTTCTAAAATTTGTCCGTGGAATCATCATTTTTTCTGCATATCTTGAGCACAGTTTGGAAAATGCCATCTTTGGTGGAATTTCTGTTCTATTAACTTGCTTTAACATTTGGCTTTTGATTCATGAATTCACCTTATCTTTGTTAGTTTTTAGAATAAATGTGTCCAGGTGAATACACCACACCAGGTGCCTCCAACTTAAATGCACAATGCATACAGTGTTCAAGGAAGTAAAGGAAAAGGTGTAAACCGAGCTGGTCGCCAGTCAACAGGCAGTGGTGGTGTGTATGGGTAAAGGGAGAGTTTCTTATCTGTCTACAGGTACCTAGTCTTTTTCTAAAAACACTAATGCCTGCCATTCCTCCCTCTCTTCTTTTTCCCTCTCTTCTTCCTTCCCTCCCTTCCTTTCCTTCCTTACCTATACATCTCTCTGTTTATCTATCTACTTATCTACCTATCTTGAGAAAGAGAGAATTTACTGACACAACTCAGGCCATGAGCCTTCATTTTCAAACACTGTTTTATTTAAAATCCATTTAATTAACATATAGTGTACTATTAGTTTCAGAGGTAGAGTTCAGTGATTCATCAGTTGCATATAATACCCAGTGCTCATTACATCAAGTGCCCTCCTTCATGCCCATCACCCAGTTATCCTATCCCCTGACCCACCTCCCCTCCAGCAACCCTCAGTTTGTTTCCTATGGTTAAGAGTCTCTAACGTCAAAACTATTTTAAATCAATATTGTCATCAAGGCTAAGAATTCCGATGTTTTTCTTAATGGAATTCAATTACTTGTTTATTAACATTTTCATGTAGGAAGAAAGATGACCAATATTGTAAATAATGGATAAGCCATAAAGACCCATCCTAACTACATTACATGGCAAAACGATTTTTATATTTTATGTTTACTTAATATAGTAATACTGATATATGCTGATATATCCAAAATGTCTACTTCCCTATGGGAAAACAGAGAAGCAGCAAGGTAAAGAAAACTTTCAAAACCTGAGACTATAAGATTATGTACTCAAGCCCCCCCCATAAAAATGTACTCATTTGATCCCCATAGACAGTAAGTGTAACAAACTCAAATAAGATGTCTCTAGAACTTATGCAGATCTAAAGAAAGATCTGCTTCAATTTCTTCCAATGTTTAAATATTTAAATAACAGGTCTTACCTAAATAGAAAGTAGAAGCTAAACCAAGAGCCAGAGGAAATTAGTACCTTCTGAGATCATACGGCAAGGAAACAATAGACACTTGAGAAGAAGTGAGGGAAAAAATACATATAAAGATAAATAAACATATCTGTTAACTGTGTTTAGAGGGTATGAAGGGAGGGGAGTTAGGGAGAAAATAAAAGGTAGCAGCTGTGGCAAGCTTTCCTACATGGGGAAAATGGCTATAGGAGGTAAACTGTCACAAAAATAATTAGAAGACAAAAAGCCTTTTTCTGTGCAATGGAGCATGTCTACCCTTTCGGGCCCCCTGAGAGCAAGAAAAGTCGATCCACCTGCTCTCCATTTGTTTTGAACTTTTTTGGTGCTTTATTTTCAAAATGTAACATTCCATTAGCACATGCCTTTGAGAAATCAGTAGGACAGTTAAGAAGGAACTCTGCCTCTGAGAAAATGTGCCCATTCTGGCATTTACATTCTTGGGCCTCTATGTGTCACATCTCATAGGTCAAGGTTTTAGCATTTTAACCTAAACTGCATTATTCAGTGGGTAACACTGCATGCTGAAAGAAGCACTTAACTTTAAAAATGGTATCAGTTTGGTCAAAATCCTTGTAAAATTTTTAAAGACTTTTTTTCTAAAGAGCAATTTTAGATTCACAGCAAAATTAAGAGGATGTGCAAAAATTACTCATATACTTCCAAACCCCACATAGGCACAGCCTCTCCTATTAACATCCTCTACCCTCTACAACAGTACCTTTTTTTTTTTTTTTAACCAAGGATGAACTTACATTGACACATCATAATCACCCAAAGTCCACAGTTTACAGTACCATTTACTCTTGGTGTTGTTTATTCTATGAGTTATATAATGGCATGTACCCACCACTATAGTATCACGTAGAGTATTTTCACAGCCCTAACCATTTTTTGTGCTCCACCTAGTCCACTGATGCTTCTACTGTTTCTACTGTCTCTACACCTTTGCTTTTCTGAGAATATTAAGTAGTTGGAATCATACAATACGTAACCTTTCCAACTGGCTTCGTTCAGCAAGTAATATGCATTTAAATTTCCTCCATGTCTTTCCATAGTTTCTTAGTTTTATAAGAAATTGCCAAACTGTCTTCAGACACAGCTGGACCATTTTGCATTCCTACCAGCAGAGAATGAGAGTTCCTGTTGCTCCATAGTCTCATAGGCATTTGATGTTGTCAGTGTTTCAGATTTTGGCCATACTAATAAGTGTGTAGTGGTATCTTGTTGTTTTAATTTGTATTTCCCTGATGACATATGATGCAGAACATGTTGTTATGTGCTTATTTAGCATGTGTACATCTTTGGTCCATCTTTAAGTTGTTTTTTTATTGTTGAGTTTTTGAATTCCTCATTATATTTTAAATAATAGTCCTTTATCAGAGGTATACTTCACATAGCAGATGTTAATCTTTATGAAGTCCAGCTTATTTATACTTCTTTCATGGATCATGCCTTTGCTGTTGTATCAAAAACATCATTGTTATATCAAAGGCCACCTAGGTTTTCTCCCATGTTCTCTTCCAGGAGTTCTGCATGTTACAATTAGGTCTGTGATCCATTTTGAGTTAATTTTTATGAAGCGTGTATTGTCTATGACTAAAATCATTATTTTCATTGTGAATGTCCAGTTGTTCCAATATCATTTGTTGAAAAGATTATTTTCACTCCAATTTTAGTGTGTTTTCTCCTTTGTCATACATTAGGCAGTTGTATTTATATGGTTTTATTTCTCAGATCTCTATCCAGTTCCACTGATCTATTTGTCTAATTTTCTCCAATACAGCACTGTCCTGATTATGGTAGCTCTATGGTAGGTCTTGAAGTCCAGATAGAATCAGTCCTCCAAATCCGTTTTCTCCTTCAATACTTTCTGGGCTAGTGTGGGCCTTTTCCTTCTTCATATAAACTGAAGAATCAGTTTGTGAATATTCACAAAACAGCTTTCTGGTGATTTTGATTGGGATTGCATTGAATCTATGATTACTTGGGAAGAACAGACATGCTGACAATAGTGAGTCTTCTTATCCATGAGCATGGGGTATTTCTCCATTTTATTTCTTTTATTTCATTCATCAGAGTTTTGTATAGATCTTTCCTCATATAGATCTTACTAGAATTTTACCTAAATATTTCATTTTGGAGGTTGCTAATGTGAATGGTATTACATTTTGAATTTCAAATTCTACTTGTTAATTTTCTGTATATATACTGATAGATATATAATGATAGACTTTTGTATATTATTAGACTTGTATCCTGAAATCTTGCTATACTTCTTTAATTTCAGGAGGTTTATTGTTTTTCTTGATTCTTTCAGATTTTCTACATAGATGATTATGTCATCTGTGAACATCGAGAATTGTATTTTTCCCATCTCAATATACATACCATTTAGTTCTGTTTTTGTCTTATTACATTATCTAGACCTTCTAGTAGGATGTTGGAAAAAAGTGGTGAGAGGGGAAGCATTCTATAGTCCTATGATTAGGTCCAAGTATAGTGAGTATATGTCTCTGGTCTGTGTACATCACAAATGTTTCCTAGGTTTTTTCTTCTCTCCTAAGGTGTGACAGGATGGCTAGAGTTGGGTGTATCCTTTTCCCCATGTGGGACACTAAAGCTGACTGGTGTTTGTTGTTTCTCTTCCCTGAGATCAGATTCATAAAAGAATCCAGCAGGTAGTCTCTGGTTAACTAGCTTCTCCTGAAGGTAGGTCTTGTTAAGAACAGAGCACTCTGCTGTGTTCCAAAATGGTTCTCTTTCCTCTCCTTCTGCCAAAGAAATGAGTGGATTTTTCTCTGATATTTACTGTGGAAATCTGGTCAAGCTCCTGAGGGTAAGTCACACACTATAATGGCAGCATCCCTATGACTGGTCCCCTGAGAATTTTTAACTCAGTTGTCCACAGTAAGTATGCAGCAATTTGTCATTATAGTTCAGGCTTTCCTACCCAACACTTGTTTCTATGGTGGTTTATATCTGTGACTCTGTATTCACCTGCCTGTCTCCAATCTTGAAGGCAGCAGTCTGCCTTGTGTTCTCCCCTCTCTTATGGACTGAGGAAGAGTTGTTGATTTTTCAGTCTATTCAGCTTTTACTTGTTAGCATAAAGTGTCAACTTCTGAGCTCCTTACACATGGGACCAGAATCCCAAGCCCATTTGATTTCTTTTTAAATCAAACACATATTCATAATAGACCCTTTGAAACATAACAAAATATTCTGGATGGGGAGAAGGATCTTGAGTCCTGCAATGGTATCTCACACATAAAATAATAAGGGTTGTGAAAAGATAAGCAAAATGTTGCATGGAAAAGACACTGACCTACAGGTAAATATGTGACACCACTGGTGCTCTGCAATGAAATAATGGTATATAAATAAGCATGATCAGACTGTTTTGGTAATATCTGATAGAGTTTAAGGTAAGTTAAATGGGTATAATTATGTCCATGGTCCCATACTTCCTGTATATACCAAGTTCCTCTCTTTCTTTTCTTGTTTTCCTTCTCCTAGGAAGTTTTGAAAGCTAAAATATCTGACATCCAGGTTTTTTAATGTCTGACAACTAAGCCATGAGATATAATAGCGTGAGTCGTCAAAATATATTTTCTCCAGTAGTAAATGTTTTATAACACTAGTTCAACTGATAAGGGAAACTACTCTGATCATTATAGATTATTTAGTCTTTTCCCTTCAATGTATCTCTTTAGCACACTAGGAGGCTATTTGGTGAAATTCGGTAAAGTACATGGATAAAGTAGACAGATAATAAAAATTGCCACTTTGGGATATCTCTATAATGTCCAAGAAGCGAAATTACTCCAATGTTCTCTTTGCACAAGAGTAGGTCTTCAAATACATTGACCCAGTGTCTTATTCCATTTGGGCTGCTGTGATGAGTTACCATAGATCAAGTCATAGAAACAATAGAAATTTATTTCTCACAGGTTTGGATGCTGGAAGTCCAAGGGCAGGATGCCAGCATGATTGGCTTTTGTTGAGAGCCCTCTTCTGAGTTACAGACTTCTCCTTTTGTCCTCTTGTGGCAGAAAGGAAGCAAGCTAGCTTTCTGGCCTCTTCTAATAAGGACACTAATCCCATTCATTAAGGCTCCATCCTCCTGACCTTGTTAGTTCCTAAAGCTCCTCCTCTAAATATTATATTAGGGGTTAGGTATTCCAACATATAATTTTGGTGGGAGACAAATTTGCAGTCCGTAACACCCAGGCAGACTGGGAAAGACTATGTGAATAGATAATCACGCTTACATTGAGAAGGTAATTGTACTTGTTTTGGCGTCTTCAGAGGTCTTTTTCAATAGTGTTTGAGATTTTATCATATGATTAAATATTTTTGCCTCCTTTTGCCTCTAGCACACTAGGCCATGAACATTATCCTGGAAGAACAAGGTACCACAGGTAATAAAAGTAAGAACAAGAGCTTTTTTCGTATATCACTTATTTCTATCATAGTGAGAATTAAAACTATTGATTTATTTTCTGAGTTAACAGGAATTCTGATTATTGAAAATATTTGATTGAAAAATGTTTTCTCTGAAAATAGAGATTTCACACATCAAAGAGTAAATAGAAGTGATAATTTTAATAATGCATAAATATAAAGAAATTGTTGTGCTTTGTGAATTAGAAACAAGTATATATTACAATTTCATGTAAGGTCTCTCTTGGGTATAATCTGTAAGGAAGATCTGTAAATCCTTTGTCCAATAGCAGCCTGATTTTCATTTTACTTTTCTCTTTCTCTTTTTCCTTTTGTTAATGAACTCTTTGAAAAGGAAACAATGGGGAAGGAAAAGATAAAAGAAACTGCAGTTCCATCAATTTTCTCATTGCGTCTCATTAGCTAAGAGACCAATGTTAGTACCTTTGTGATTTTTGTAGTATTGACTTTAGGCTATTTTCAATTTGTGAAAATAAATTACTTTCCCCATTTCTCTTTGTTTCTTCTAAATAAAAGAATCCTATGGACCCAAGTATGGTAATGGGTTAACAATATTTAAGATACCTCTTACTGATATCCATAATAATGGTAGAGATTGGAATAACAGTGTTAAATCACTTTGTAATCTTCCAGTTTTGCTATTTGTACTCTGTCTTAAGTTTTTTAGATACATACATGTGAAGAACTGTTTAATATTCATAAGGACTCATTCCCTTTAATAATAACCTTCATTATTTGTAATATTTTTAAACTGAACTACTATTTTAACTGATATTCGTATAAATAACCAGCCTTTTTTGGTTAAGACTATATCTATTATAACTTATTATATACCTTCACTTTCTGTTCTTCTGTTATCTCATATTCTAGATGTGTATCTTTATTAACCAAAGGTAGTCAGATAACTTAAATTTCTAATCTGAGAATGATTATATTTTAATGAGCAGCTTTTGACATTTATTGCACTTACTGATATATAGGCATACCTTAGAGATATTGTGGGTTCTATTCCAGACCACCTCAATACAGCAAATATCACAACAAAGCAAGTCAGGTGAACTTTTTGGTTTCCCAGTACTCTGTCTTAAGTTTATAAAAGTTATGTTTATATATATTATGTTTATATATATATGTTTATATATGCATATAAAAGTTATGTTTATACTATAATATAGTCTATTATGTGGGCAATAGGATTATGTCTAAAAAACAATGTATATATCTTAATTTAATAATATTTTATTGCTAAAAATGTTAACTATCACCTGAACTTCCAGCAAGTCATAGCCTTCTTGCTGTGTAAGGGTCTTGCCATGATGGTAATGTCTGTTCATGGATCATGGTGGTGGTTGCTGAAGGCTGGGAGGCTGTGGCTATTTCTTAAAATAATACAACAGTAAATTTTGACTCATCAATTGGCTCTTCTTTTCACAAATTATTTGTCCATAGCATTTCATGCTGTTTGATAGCATTTTACCCACAGAATTTCCTTCAAAATTGGAATCAATCTTCTCAAAACCTGCTGCTGCTTTGTCAACTTAATTTATATAATGTTCTAAATCCTTTTTTGTCATTTCAACAGTCTTCACAGAATCTTTACCAGGAGTAGATTCCATCTCAAGAAACCACTTTATTCGCTCATCCATAAGAAGCAACTCCTCATCCATTAAGTTTCATGTCAGATTTCAGCAATTCAGTCACATCCTCAGACTCCACTTCTAACTCTTGTTCTCTTGTGGCTATTTCCACCACATCTGCAGTTATTTCCTCTACTGAAGTCTTGAACACTTCAAAGTCACCCATAAGGGCTAGAATCAACTTCTTCTGGAGTCCTATTAATGCTCATATCTCGATCTCTTCTTGTGATTCATATTCTTCATAGCATCTAGAATCCTTTCCAGAAGGTATTCAATTGACTTCGTCCAAATCGATCAGAAGAATTGTTATCTACAGTAGCTATAGCCTTACAAAATGTATTTCTTAAATAATAAGACTTAAAAGTCAAAAATATTCCTTGATCCAGGTGCTGAAGAATGGACGTTGTGTTAGCAAACATGAAAACAACATTAATCTCATTGTGCATCTCCATCAGAGCTCTTGGATGACCAGGTGCATAGTTAATAAGCAGTAATATTTTGAAAGGAGTCTTTTTTCCTGAGCAGTAGGTCTCAACAGTGGGTTTAAAATATTCAGTAAACCATGTAAAAACAGATGTGCTGTCATTCAGACTTTTTTGTTCCATTTACAGAGCACAGAGTAAATTTAGCATAATTCCTAAGGGCTGTAGGATTTTCAGAATGGTAAATGACCACTGGATTCAGCTTAAAGTCATCAACCTCATTAACCCTTAAAAGGAGAGTCAGCCTGTACTTTGAAGCTTTAAAGTTAGGCATTAACATATTCCTAGCTATGAAAATCCTAGATGGTCCTTATATTCTTATACAAGGCTGTTTTGTCTACATTGAAAATCTGCTATTTAATGTGGCTATCTCCATTATTGAGCTTAACTTATTTTCTGGATAAATTGTTGCAGCTTCTACATTAGCACTTGCAGCTTTGCCTCGCACTTTGATATTATGGAGATGACTTCCTTCCTTAAGCCCCATGAACCAAACCCTGCTAGCTTCATACTTTCTGCAACTTCCTCACCTCTCTCAGTCATCATAGAATTGAAGAGAGTTAAGGCCTTGCTCTAGATTAGTCTTGGGTCTAAAGGAATGTTATGGCTGATCTGATCTTCTCTTTGGACCACTAAAACCTTCTCCATATCAGCAATAAAATCAGCTTTCTTATCATTTTTGTGCTCACTGGTGTGGCACTTCTAATTTTTTTTAAGAATTTTTCCTTTGTATTCATAACTTGACTGTTTGGTGCAAGAGCCCTAGCTTTTGATCTGTTTTTAGCATTCCTTTCTCACTAAGCTTAATCATTGCTAGCTTTTGACTTAAAGTAAGATGTGTGTGAGTCTTCCTTTCACTTGAATACTTAGTGATCACTGCAGAGTTATTAATTGGCCTGATTTTAATACTGTTATATATTAGGATACAGGGAGGCCCAAAAGAGGGAGAGAGATGGGGAAACAGCTGGTTGATGGAGCAATCACAATACACTCAACATTTATTTATACATTCACCATCTTATATGAGCATGATTCATCATACCCTAAAACAATTACAATAGTAACATCAAAGATCACTAATCACAGATCACCATAACACATACAGGACTAATGAAAATGTTTGAGATATTGCAGTAAGTATCAAAGTGTGACATAGAGACATGAAATGAATAAATGCTATTGGAAAAATGGTGTCAATGGACTTTCTCAACACAGGGTTGCCACAAATATTTAATTTGTATTAAAACTCAGTACCTGAAAAGTGCATAATGTGAAGCATAATAAAATAAGTTATGCCTGGATTTGGATTTGTTCAAACTAAGGTATCTCGCATACTCTTATTTCCATTACTTTTTAGCTCTTTTATTCTCTTTTGTCTTTTTTTGTCAAATTTATCACATGTTTATTTTATTTTTATTTTCCAATAATATATAATTTTATATTCTATTTCTTCTATTTTAATGGTTGCCCTGAAGTTTTTAAAACCCATTTTTTCCCTTAAGAATGTTGAAAGGTTCACACACTTATTCCACCTTATCGAAATAAAGCTCTACATTTGCTGACCTGAAATACATTCCTGACAGAACTTCTACTTTGCTATCTTTTACTATAAAATTGTTAAAGGTAAATGTGCACTCTCTAAGTAGCTACTGAATTCAGCCACCATTAATCAGGTTTTCTGTTTCAGCACAAATCATTTCTAAAGAGTTCATGACCTTTCTTCCATATCACATGATCCATATGCCAAGAATCTAATTCTCTCTTGGGAAACTTCTGCAAGATGGTGTATGGGAGCATCCTGAACTCACCTTCTCCCATGAACATATCATATCAATAGCTCCATATGGATCATTTCCCTCTGAAAAGGTTTTGAAAACTAGATAAACTGATTTTCCACAACAAAAGACAAAAAGGACACCTGAGGCACTCTCATTAAAACCCCACCCCTGGCATAAAGACACACAATAGGAAGAGATCTCACCCATCTGGTACTTCTTCCTGAAGGAAGAGGGGTTTGTGCCCCATATCACATGCCCCAACCTCTGGGAACTGCACTGGAGAGACCAGTCCTTACAACATCTGGCTTATAAAACCAACAGAGCTGATGTCCAAGGGACCGAACGTGCAAAAGGAAACTGAGATTTCCCTTTTAAAGGGCTCACTTATAGTCTCATTTCTCCTAAGACTCAATGAAAAAATACCAATCTGAAAAGCACTCGTGAAAAAGGTTAATTTCCTAATCTAAAAGCATGTGCTGGAGGGGTGGGATACAGTTGAAACTCCCTAGAGATGGAGGCACTGGTTTTTATTTTTTTTCCTAGAAAATAGTTTTAAACTCTCTACACAGCCTGCCGGCACAGATGGGTGAGCTGAGACATGGTACCCTCCTGATACCTTGCAGGTCATCATGGCACAACCCGATTGTCTTGCTGAAGCCCAAGATACTGGGCAGTTGTAGAACTCCACCACTCCCTTTATGAAACCATCAAGGTTTCCTTGCCCCCTAAGCTCTCCACCTGCCCAGCTAAAGACAGGAGGTATATGAAATCCACCCAGGGGACACCCCTTGATCACCTGACCCTGGTAGTTAAGAGAGCTGATGTTCCTGAGCTCCATGGGAATGTAACAGTTGGTAAGACAGTTCTTAGCAAGTAACCATCCCGGGGACACAACACAGAGAGCAGACAGAGATGATCCCAGCTTTTTCAAGAAAATGGACCATTTACTTAGTCTGAAGTTTCAGCCTGAGAGATAGGCATCAGGTTTCCTGCACATCTAGAGATTAAGGAAGTAGGCCCAGGGAATTTAAACAGAGAGACAGCGTCATTGTACCTTGTTATGGCTTGACAAGACCTCCCAGAAAGGAGATTATCCACTTGTCTGGAACGCTGATTTTTGCAACTATTGCTCAGAGGATACCTCCAGATCTCCTACTCTGGAGGTCAGCAGGTATTATTATTGTGGCCTCACCAGACTATATTTATTTGCCTACTTGGAAAACTGCTGTCTGAGAGCAAGACTTCCAAACTTCCTGAAACTAAATACTAAATGAGATTACTCCCCTTAGTACACTGACAGGCCTTGGCATACCCTCAACAATGGGGTCGTATCAAGAATAAATAAAGTGTAGATAATCACAAATGTCTGAGAGAAAACTAAGAGCTAAGGCAAAGATGAATGAGAAAGTGAATGAGAAGTTTCATCTTCTAAGCAGGGCCACCCCAGCTACCCCAGGGATGTAGATGTTTTGTCTCATACATAGAAATAAACACAGGCAGTCAAGAAAAATGAGGAAACAGAGGAATATTTTGCAAACAAAAAAATAAGACAAAACATCAAAAAAAAAAAAAAAGACCTTAATGATACAGAGATAAGCAACCTACTTGATAAGAATTCAAAATGATGGTCATAAAGATGCTCACCAAAGTCAGGAGAATGAATACAGTGAGAACTTTAAAAAGGAAACATAAGAAAGTACCAAACAGAAGTCACAGGGTGACAGAATACAGTAACTAAATAGAAATATTATCCAGAGTGGTTCAATAGCAAACTGAATAAAGCAGACAAATGGATCAGCAAGCTAGAAGCCAAAGCAATGGGACTCACCCAGACAGAGCAAAAGGAAAAAATTTTTTTAAAAAATACAAATCACTGAAAGGACCAACAGCAAATTAAGTAGAATAACATCCACATTACAGAGTTCTCAGAAAGAGAACAGAAAAAGGGACAGGAAACTTATCTAAAGAAATACTGGCTGAAAATATCCCTAAGGTAGGGAAGGAACAGACATTCGGGTCCAAGAAGCCCAGAGAGTGCCGAATAAGGAGATCCACACCAAAATACAGTATAATCAAAAAGGCAAAAGTTAAAGATGAAGAGAAATCTCAAAAGCAGCAAGAGAAAAAACAAATTAAGCTCAAAGGAAAGGCTATCAGCAGACTTTTCAGCAGAAACTTTGCAGACCAGCATAAAGTGGCATGACATATTCAAAGTGTTAAAAAGAAAAAAAAAAAAACTTTACAAAGAATATTCTATGCAGCAAGATTATCATTCAGAATTAAAGGAGAGATAGAATTTCCAGACAGGCTAAAATTAAAGTAGTTCATTACTATTAAACCAGCCTTACAAGAAATGTTAAAGGGACTTTTTAAACTGAATAGAAATGGTATTAATTAATACCAAGAAAACATATTACTGGAAAAGGTAAATATATAGTAAATGTAGTAGATTAACCACTTACAAAGCTACTAAGATAGCTAAAAGGAAAAGTAGTAAAATTAATTAGAACTACAGCAATTAAATAAGGGTACATAAATTAAAAGTGTAAAATGATATCAAAACATAAAACATGAGGGGAAAGAGTAAAAATGTATTTTAGGATGTGTTCAAATTTCAGTTGCTACCAAGTTAGCATAGATTGTTCTATATATAGGATGATATATGTGAACCTCACCATAACCACAAAGCAAAAACTTATTGTAAATACACCAAAGAACATGAGAAAGGAATCTAAACATAACACTAAAGGAATTCATCAAACCACAAGGCAAGAGAGAAAGAGAAGAAAGGAATATAGATGCCTATATATAATGCCTATACGAGATTCACTTCAAAAGGAGGATGCAAACAAACTGAAAGTGAAAAGAATGGGGAAAAAAAAGTATGCCACACAAATGAAAACTAATGTTGCAATACTCATATCAGACAAAATAGACTTTAAAAAAATGTAGTAAAAGACAAAGAGAAACAATACATGGTAATGAAGGGGTCAGTCCAACAAGAGATATAGCATTTATAAATATACAGAAGCACCAAAATATATAAAGAAAATACTAACAGACTTTCAAGGAAATTGATAGTAATACAGTACTATTAGGAGACTTTAATATCTTACTTGCATCAGTGGATAAATAATACAGACAGAAAAACAATAGGGAAACATTAGCCTTCAATGACACATTAGACCAGATGGAGATAATAGATATTTACAAAACCTTCCATCCAAAGCAGCAGAATATACATTCTTCTCAAGTGCATATGTAATATTCTCCAGGATAGATCATATATTAGGCCACAAAACAAGACTCAGTAAATTCAAGAAGACTGAAATCATATCATGCATCTTTTCTGACTACAATGGTATGAAACTTGACATTAGTTGTAGGGAAAAAAACAGAAATTAAAAAACATTATTGAACAACTACTGGGTCATAAAAGAAATCAAAGGAGAAATTTAAAAACATATCTAGAGACAAATAAAAGCAGAAACACTGCACACCAAAATCTATAGGATGCTGCAAAAGTTGTTTTAAAAAAGAAGTTCATGGCAATACAGGACTGCCTCAAAAAACAAAAAATATCTCAAACAATTAACTTTTACACCTAAAAGAATTAGAACAAATGAAGCCTAAACTTAGTAGAGGAAGGAAAATATAAAGACCAGAGATGAAATAAATAATAAAGACCAGAGATAAACTAAATGTTATAAAGACTAAAAAGACAATAGAAAGGGTCAAGGAAACTAAGAGCTGATTCTCTAAAAAGATAAATAAAATAGACAAAGCCTTAGCTAGACTCACAAGAAAAAAAAATCAGAAATAAAAGAGAAGTTACAATTGACACCACAGAAAGAAGGGTCATGAGACTACTATGAACAATTATATGCCAACAAACTGGACAATCTGGAAGAAATGGATAAATTTCTATAAACTTAAAATCTTCCAAAACTGAATCATGATAAAATAGAAACTCTGAATAGACCAATTATTAATAAGGAGATTATATCAGTAATCAACCCCTCCCACTGCTCCCCAAAAGTCCAGGACCAGACGGTTTCTCTAGTGAATTCTACCAAACATTCAAAGATTTAATACCTATACTTCATAAACTCATCCAAAAAACTGAAGAGTAAGTAATAATTCCAAGTTCATTTTATGAAGCCAGAATTACCATGATACCAAAACTGGATGAGGACACCACCAAAAAGAAAATCACAGGCCAATATTATTTATAAAACATAGATGCTAAAGTCCTCAACAAAATATTAGCAAACCCAAATTAGCAGTATATTTAAAAAATACACCAAGATCAAGTGTGATTTATTCCAGGGATGCAAAGGTGGTTCAATATCTGTAAATCATGTGATACACCACATTAATAAAATGAAAGGTAAATACCATATGATCATCTCAACAGCTACAAAAAAAAACAACTGACAAAACCCCAAATCTATTTAGGATAAAACAAACAAACAAACAAAAGACATTCAATGTGATGCATATAAAGGGAATATACCACAACATAATGAAGACCATCTATGACAGACCAAGAGCTAATATCATACTCAGTGGTGGAAAGCTGAAAGCTTTTCCTCTAAGACCAGAACAAGATAAGAATGCCTACTGTCCCACTTTTATTCAACATAATATTGAAAATCCTAGCCACAGCAATTAGGCAAGAAAAAGGAAATAGTAAAACTGCCACTATTTGCATATAACATCATACTATATAGAGAAAACTCTAATGTCTCTACCAAAAACTACTGGAACTAACAAATGAATTCAGTAAATCTCTAAGATACAAGATCAATATACAGGAATCTGTTGCATTTCTATACACTGATAACAAACTATCAGGGAAATCAAGAAAATAATCCCATTTATAATCACATTGAAAAGATTAAAATACCTAGGAATAAATTTAGCTAAGCAGGTGAAAGACCTGTATTCTGAAAACCATAAGAACACTGATGAAAGAAATCGAAGAAGGCATAAAAAAATGGAAAGATATTCTATACTCATGGATTGGAAGAATATTGGTTTTTTTTTTGGAAGAATATTGTTAAAATGTCCATAGTAGCTGTAAAAATTCCAATGTCATTTTTCAAAGACTTGAACAAATATTTCCAAACGTTATATGAAACAGGGGATGCCTGGTTGGCTTAGTCAGAAAAGGTTGTGACTCTTAATCTTGGAGTTGTGAGTTCAAGCTCCATTTGGGGGGGTAGAGCTACTTAACAAAAAATAAATAAAATAATGCAAATAATATGGGATAAGGATAAAAATTTTTTAAAAGTCACGCAGAGCCACAAAAGTCCCTAAATAGTCAAAATAATCCCGAGAAAGAACAAAGGTGGAGGTATCATGCTCCCTGATTTCAAACTATATTACAAAGCTATAGTAACCAAAATACTATGGCATTAACATAAAAAGAGATAAAAAGATCAACAGAACAGAATAGAGAGCCCAGACATAAACCTAAGCATATGTGGCTGATACTCTTATGACAAAAGAGGCAAGAAGGCAAAATAAATCTCTTGAATAAATGATATAGGGAAAACTGGACAGCTACTTGAAAAAGAATGAAAAAAAAAAAAAAAACTGGACCACCCTTATACCATATATGAAAATTAACTCAAAACAGATTAAGGAATTGAATGTAAGGCTTAAAACCATACAATTCCTAGAGGAAAATATAGGCCATAACTCTTTGATACTTAGAAAAGTTTTGTTTTTGTTTTGTTTTGGCTATAACTCCAAACACAAAAGTGGAAATAAACAAATGAGATTCTATCACTCTAGAGCTTCTGCACAGCAAAGAAATCCATCAACAAAATGAAAAGTCAGCCTACTGAATGAGATATTGCTTTCTGGTAAGGGGTTAATTTCCAAAATATATAAAGGATTCATACAGCACAATAACAAAAATCAAAGAATCCAATTAAAATATGGGCAGAGAATCTGAATAGACATTTTTCACAAGAATACATACGGATCATCAATAAGCACATGAAAAGATGCTCAGCATCACTAGTTATCAGGGAAATGCAAATCAAAACCACAACGAGATATCACTCTACTTGTCAGAATATCTATTATCAAAAAGACAAGTAATAACAAGTGTTGGCTAGGATATGGAAAAAAAGGAACACTCCTATACTGTTAGTGGGAATGTAAATTGGTACAGCTACTATGAAAAACAGTAGGGAGATTCCTCAAAAAATTAAAAATAAAACTATCATAAGATCCAGGAATTCCTCTTCTGGTTATCTATCCAAAGAAAATGAAAATACTAATTTGAAAAATATATGCACCTTTATGTTTATTGCAACATTATTTAAAATAGCAAAGATAAGGAAGCAAACTGTGTCCATTGATAGATAAATGGATAAAAAAGATGTGCTGCAAATATTCAACAGAATTCTACTCAGCCATAAAAAAAAATGAAATCTACTGTTTGCAACAATATGCACAAACCTTGAAGTTATTTTGCTAGGTGGAATAAGTCAGAGAAGGACAAAGGTCACATGATTTCACTTACATGTGGAATCTAAGAAACAGAACAAACAAACAAACAAAAAAAAACCCCGACTATTAGTAGCAGAGAACAGAATTGTGGTTGTTAGAGAAGGGTTGGAAAATTAAATGAGTGAGGGGGGGGTCAAGTAGTACACACTTTCAACATGAAATTAGTAAATCATGGGGATACAATGTACAATGTATTCATTTTGTATGGGGACAGAGGAGGAATGTCTATTCCTTGGTAGTCATTTTACAATGTTTACAGATATTGAATCTCCATACTGTAAACTGATGTTTTATGTCAATTACACCTCAATAAGAAAAGAAATGAAATTATTTTTTTCTAATCGAATATTAATCATTTTCACATAGTCAATGTTAGTTTAGATTCACTACTATATTTAGCAATTTAGTTGTACAATATTGCTTATAGCATTTCATTACCTCTTATTATTATTCTTCTTGAATTATTGTTCTTCTTGAATTCAGTTACAGTTATTTTCAATAATAGCTCTGTAAGTGGTAAATCCTCACAGTTTTTTCTTTCTTTTTTTCCCTCATGTAAATGTTAGGAATTTTAGATCTGGTAGGGATTAGTAAACTTCTAAAAAATTAATTATCCTTCACATAATAACTATAAGCTATATATGAGATAAGAAACAAACTATCACCTGACATCTCTGAAGAATAAATAAAAAACATTTTGGAGGGGAGTTGAAACTTGGAAGAAACTGACATGAGTGAGGTAAGGATGCATACTAAAATTCCTAGAGCAATAAAAACAACAGTGATAATAATAAAAAGCAAGAAGGTATGAATGAAAAAATAATCAGTTAAAATGGAATTCTAAAAAGAAACTACTCAAATAATTTAAAAGAATAGGAAAGGTAAGAGATTGGCTAAAAATAGAGAAGATGAAGAAAAATAATAAAACAGTTGATTTAAAATTTTTCATATCAACTATCGCATTAAATATTACTATATTAAACACCTCTATTAAGAGGAGAGATTATTAGAAATAATTAGAAATTATTATTAGAAAGTATTTCGCCAAACACAGAGAGATCTTCCATACTGATATATGAGCAATTCATTAAGAACATATGTCAGTTATTAGTATCCATGGGTAGAACAGAATTTCAGCATATGTAAAGAAACACTGACCAAAAGTAGAAACTTACAAATCCAATGCAAGAAAGTTTTTCAATAGAAATTTTAAGAAATTTAACATTGTTCTCTCAGCAACTGATGGAACAACTAGACCCTGATACATGTTAGTAAAGACACAAAATAGCTGAACAACATTATCTACTATCTTATGTAATTATGTCTCAAAAAACCCTGTTATCGTACAAAGGATATCTTCTAAGCACAAGCAAATTAATGAAGCATTGTTAACAACATGCTCTGTAAGAAACCAAATATTTATAAATTAATCAACAAAGTTATAAAAAAAAAACTGTCAAAGTAGAAATCACAAAGAAATTAGAACACACTTTAAATAAAATAAAGTATGTGGATTGCATCTGACTTGTGCTGATAAAAAGAATATTTATCCCCAAAAAGTAACTGTGTGCAGTGACAGATATGTTAATTATCTTAGTTGTAGTAATCATTTCAAAATGTGTGTGTGGGTAAAAAAAAAAAAAAAAGTGTGTGTGTGTGTGTGTGTGTGTGTGTGTGTGTGAGTGTAACATCATGATGTATGCCTTGGGAAAAAAAAAAGTATATGGAAATTAGTGAGATACAGCCAAAGCAGTACTTGGAGAAAAATATATAGTCTTAAATATCTATAGAAAGGAAGAAAAGTTTGAAGCCAATAACTTAAGATTTCACTTCTAAAATCTAGAAGGATAGAGTAAACCCAAAGTAGAAAGAACAAAATGACAATAAGGGCTTAAATCAGTAATGCTGAAAACAAGTATACAACAGAGAAGCTTAACAAGAATGAGCTGGAGTGCTCGCTTCGGCAGCACATATATAAAAGAATGAGCTGGAAAAGTCTAGTAATTCTGAATCAAAAATAAAAACCATCACTGTCAGGAATAGAAGAGGGTGTTTACTGCAGATGCTACCTATATTTAAAGGATAATACTTTATATTTTGAAAAAATTTCAGTACCCACTCAGGATTAAACTGTTTGACAAACTAGGTACAGGGACATAGAAGAGAATTTGCTCAGTCTGAGCCACAGCATCTAGGAAAAAGAAAAAAAGAAAAAAAAACCATACAACTATCTACAACCAAATTTATACTTAATGGTGAAATAATGAACATTTTTTTCCCAAAACAAACAAACAAACAAACAAACAAAAAAACCTAGCCAGGACGTTTATCAACATGTCTGTTCAACACTGTGCTGGAAAATTCAGATACTGAAATAATGTAAAATAAAGTTACAAGGAATAGGAAGGTATTACAGATGGCATTATTATTTACTGCAGTCTGTGAACTCTTATTTGGCAGGTATGTTGCTGTACTAAGACATTTTTAAATTTAGGGGTGCCTGGGTGGCTCAGTGGGTTAAAGCCTCCGCCTTTGGCTCAGATCATGATCTCAGGTCCTGGGATTGAGCCCCACATTGGGCTCTCTGCTCAGCAGAAAGCCTGCTTCCTCCTTTCTCTGCCTGCCTCTCTGCCTACTTGTGATCTCTGTCTGTCAAATAAATCAATAAAATCTTTTTAAAAGAAGGACATTTTTAAATTTAAGCTTAACTTCAGTGAGGGTTCAAGACTTCTTAGGTTTTAAATCTGTCTCTCCATTGGCTGTCATTTACTAATGTAAGGGACCCTCGATTATCCCCTGCTGAGATTCAGTTCCTTGTTTTAGGGATAGAGGTTCAAAGTCTTAATTTTTTTTAAGGGAGAGATAAAACCAGGCACCAACAAGCTTCCTTGTGGTCTTCTATGGGAATGAACACGTTTTTAATCTCATGCGTTCTTTTTTTTTTTTTTTAAAGATTTTATTTATTTATTTGACAGAGAGAGATCACAAGTAGGCAGAGAGGCAGGCAGAGAGAGAGGAGGAAGCAGGCTCCCTGCTAAGCAGAGAGCCTGATGCGGGACTCGATCCCAGGACCCTAAGATCATGACCTGAGCCAAAGGCAGCGGCTTAACCCACTGAGCCACCCAGGCGCCCCTAATCTTATGCATTCTTTAGGGGCCTCAATTTTAAATACATTCTCTTCTGGGTATAGAACTTTGACTTGGATCACTATATACATAGTATATTCAAGTCCCTAAGTGTTCCAACCACATCTCAGGTAATTAGAAGTATTACCTCTAGGTCCTACTGGCTCTGAATTGGGCATCTGAAAATTTCTTGTTGTTGAGGACTTGTCCCTCCCATATGATCCTAGCAATGCACTGTAATTTTTGTTTTTGTTACTGTAATTGGTGACCATTTTAGATTTTTTTTAAAGATTTTATTTATTTATTTGACAGACAGAGATCACAAGTAGGCAGAGAGGCAGGCAGAGAGAGAGGAGGAAGCAGGCACCCCGCCAAGCAGAGAGCCCAACGCGGGACTCGGTCCCAGGACCCTGGGATCATGACCTGAGCCGAAGGCAGAGGCTTTAACCCATTGAGCCACCCAGGCGCCCCGACCATTTTAGATGTTTAAAGAGAGAATTTTCAAACTATTTTTGTGTGTCTGGCTCTTACAAAAGCCAGAAATATTTTTGTTATAATAAATATATTTTAATATTTTTATTTTTAATAACACGTGGAAAATGGTCACAATACATTTAGTTAAGAATAAAATTGTTTTATAGTATTATATATATTTGTAATATAGTCATGTAGCATAGCAACAAAAACAAAAGTGATCATTTTTATTGCTGTATTCAAGCATTATGTATTGAGTATATTCTACATTTACAGTTGGAAAAAGTTATTGAAATTAAAAAAAAAGAAAAACTAGCATGAATATGTTGGAAAAATAAAAACAGCTCTCCTAATACCTTGTAGAGTTAATCTATGAAAAATAGATTGAAGGGGTGCCTGGGTGGCTCTGCTCAGCACAACCCTGCTTCCTCCTCTTTCTCTGCCTGCCTCTCTGCCTACTAGTGATCTTGTCTGTCAAATAAATCAATAAATAAAATATTTTAAAAAATAGATTGAAGATGATTCTTTATAAAAGTTTAGGATATATTTGAAAACGATTTCAAAAAGTTCATGCCACTGAGATGTTTAATGCCAGAAATCGTGGGTTCAATTGCTCTCTACACACTGGTGAAACAATAAACCTAGCAATTCATACCTGGGCATAGATCAACACTCGCCAACCCTAGTGAAATGAAAAAGTAACCTAAGAATTAAAAGCCCAAGTTATTACTCTTTTTTGTCAAAATACTACCACCACACACCCTATGCACAGGACTGTCACTACTAGAGGTAAGTGGCCTTCACCTTTTTCATTATCTTCCTTACCTTCTCAAATACCAAACAATGACTAAGTCCAGCAGACCTGGTTTTCATGCAGTGAAATTTGAGGTCACTCAGGAAAAGATTAACTTTACATTAAGTTACATCTAACTGATCACAAGATGGATTTAGTGAGTGATGAGGAGTTATGGAGAATACATGTACATTAAAGAAGGTGACAGGAAACTGAAAATATTACTGTAACTTATTAAGTATTGATTTTCACAGATTTCTTGATATTGCTTGACACAAACAAATGGTAGAGGCAAAGAAACTTGAAAAAGATAAGAATGTGGACACTGTGGTCAGAGTAAAGAACTACAAGATTTGGACTCAGGTGTTATAATTACCTGTCTAGAGAAGAAAGCAAAAGCCACAAAATGACTATAGACAGGAGGTATGGGCAAGATGGATGAGAACATAAAATTAATTTTCGAAGACTGTGGTTTCAAAGTTATAGAATTTTTAAAATAAGTCACTGTATTTCTCTTTTTTCATTTCTTTGTTCCATCTATGGTTGAAATAGAATATTCCCTATATCTAATCTTTGACAAAATCTTACCATGGCAAGGACATAATAATTAGCATAAACTGAACAAACTCTTTCTTCATAAAGACTAGGACTATATATGTCTATGATTAGAAAGTCCTTTTGGTTGCCACTTACAATCTATCAGTAACTAAAGATAGTTGATTATTTTTAAAATTCATTTCCTTCAATGCCCTTAAATTATACCATGATTACCTCTGTATTCTACTGTGGCAGTGTCTTTGTAACTGGTCTTTCATTTGTATCTCCGTGTCAGGTTCAGCTTGAGTTCTGCAGTTATGCTGACTTTCCCTGTTTCCATCCATCAATTTATGTTCTTACCCTTCAAGACCAAACACAAATGTTACAGACTTCATGGCAAACGCACTTCACAACCAAGCTCATACATTTTGCTTAAAAGCATTTAAAAGCAGGATCTGTTGAGATCAAGATGCTTGACTTAATAATCAGAAAGCAACTGCAACGATAGATCTAGTATTTTTCACTTGAGGAGGAAGTCTGTATATAAGACAAGCATTTGGAAGCAATTAGAATATGCCTAATTGTTAGAAGTTGTGTGAAGCGGTAGATCCATCAGGCAGACATTAGTGTTTGGTAAATGTTAGAGCCATACCATTATGTGAAACAGAAAGCCCAAACTCCTGAGTTGGCCAAAAACAAACAAACAAACAAACAAACAAAAAACCCCTCTAATTTCTGGTCCCAATTTAATTTCTGAACTTCCTCATTATCTTATTTTCATTGAATATCTGCACTGGTCCATTTAGGCTTTTCATTTCTAGAATCTTCTAGATTCAGAAGAGTGTGCATTTTCTTATTACATTACTTTTCTCAGGAATTTTCATCCTACTCCTCTCTGCTTATCTTAATTTAACTTATTATTTAAGAAGTGGTTAACATAAAGAAGAAGCAGTTTATAGATATTGTTCTGGGAAGTCTTTCTAACTTCACAGTTTCTTCCAAAATAAAACAGCAACATCATTGTCATAGTATAGAATTGGCCATTTAGAACCACAGACTCACAGAATTAGATGATGAGAGAAAGAGATATATAGATTAATCTGAGTTTACACAGCTTGCACAAAATGTTTGATACAAGCATGTATCAAAACTTACACCAGAGATAAGATCTCTTCCACTTCCATTCCATTTTTAGGTATACTGAACTTGCCACTTTCCATCATAAATTAACTTTTCAAGTGGATAGGTTTTTCCTCCCAATCTCGGCTTTAATCATCTTAAATATCCTGTTCTTGTTTTATATTCCTTTGTACTTAGCACTGTACTTGGCAGAGTAAGTACTTGGCGGAGTTACTTCTGCAAAGTTTATGTTCAGTGAACTTTTATTCATTTTATTAAAAACCCAAGGATCAATCTTAAATTTTAGGCTATATTTTGTTATTGTAGTTCCCCAACACTAACCCCTGCACCATCATTTCCTCATCGGATACACCAGAAAAAAAATCTGGATCCCTCTTACTTGTTTTCCTTGTCACCTACTTATTTTTAATGTAGTAATTACTGTTTGGGAAGCTTTTAAAGTCTTGGCCAAAACCATTTCTGGAAGGTAAAGCATTTTTAGCTAAAAAGTGGAAAACAGATTTCGAATCTCATCTCTGTGTCAGCACATAGTATTTTAAAACTAATCTATTCAGTTTCCTTTTTTTCTCATTTTGTCAAACATCAAGGACACTCACTGAAATTTCTTTTTCTCCTTATTTATTAGATTCATGCCTTTGCTGAATAGAGAGAAATAATTTTTAATGTCGATTTTAATACTGTGGCAAATTTATAGACTTATTGCTTATATTAATAGAAATAATTATATGACTTTAGGAAGTGTTTTTACTGTAGATTACTTTAAATATCTTGTATGAAATAGGTAAGGTAGGCATAATTAGTTCTATTTTACAGGTGAGAAAACTGAGGCTAATGAAATTCAATAACTTGTTCAGAAATCCTAGTAAGCAGAGATGGATTAGAACCCGGTTCTCTTGTCTCACTTCCCAGTTCTCTTCCTATTACTTCATGGCCTGTCCCCAGTTGGCGAAGCAAGGCCCATTTTGGCTGTGAAGTGTAGATAGCCTGTAACTGCTGCCAAGGAGGCATATTGAGTGGGATGTACTGAATCTTTCGGTTGCATCAGGTTCTGCTGTGTATGTATGAATTTTGCCAGAATCAGCTTCTTTCATCAAGATGTTCATTTTCCAGAGATGAAATTTAATGGGATGAAATTTCATATAGTCCATGGTTAGTGGATAGGAAATAAAATAAAAATATTCTGTGTTGGATAACCTCCACAAAAAAGATTGAGAAAATTCTTATGGTCACTACAGGAAAACCTCAACTTGTCAGAACTCAATTCTTAAGAAATCTTGGTTAAGGGAAAAATGGGGAGAATTGGAATATATGACAGGAATATAAGCAAGCAGGGCTGTGTGTGTGTGTGTGTGTGTGTATGTGTGTGTGAGAGTGTGTGTGTGTGAAAGACATGAATTCTAATCTTTAATTATTTGTCTCTCAAAGAAGTTTCCCAATGATCTTAGGTAGCTCATATCTTGGTTGGCTAGATCAATTGAATGTTATGGAAGCATTTGGGGAGGAATAGGAAGTACTTAATAATGATTTTCAAGTTTTCTGGCTTAGGACCCTGGGAGGATGGTGGAGACATTCATTAGATTTTTTGCTTGTTTGTTTTTTTCCTTTTGTAATTTAATTGGTAGGACAGGTGTTCATAGTGCAATTTTACAGGAAATAGAAGAGAGAAGGCAGTTAGAGGAACCATTATAAATGACTGAATCGCTCAATTCACATGTAGGACTGGAAATGAGAAATTCTGGGATATCTTTCCCGATCTTTTCATTTTGCAAACTCAGACACCCTCTGTCGCAGAGTAGGCAAAACCAAACTGGCATTCTGTCATATTCCCTTTTCTAATTCCTCTGATAAGATTTCTTCTAGCTCCCTATTTGTCTTTCTTCACCTGTCCCAGCCTCCTTCAGCAGGCTTTACAACTTCCCCAGCTTCTGCATTTTAATTATGAAGTGTTTGGTGGCTCCATCCCTCTAAGGAACAAATGCCACAGGATATCCAACTGCTGAGTTAGAGCTCACATCACAGGCTGCTGACAGCAGCAAAACCTGGCAATGAAAGGATTCTTAGATCCTCTAGTTTCCAATCTTATCAAAAGTCATGTTTGTGTAGGCCTTGACTTTATTATTCAAGGATGGAAGGGAAGAGCAGTCAGATAGATGAAAACTTCGGTTGCTTTTCTCCCTCCGTGAAGTCTTCCCTAGTCTTCAGCTAGATGAAGGAACTGCTGACAACGTGGTCTGGCCTTTCTCCTTCCTCTTCCCCATCTCCCTATTCCAAAAATGCACTTTCTCCAGACACGTTCTTAATATATAATCCTCACTGATTTGTATAGTATCAAATCTCATTATGCATATGGGTTTTATCTGCAACAGAAATGCAATGCCAAGTTGGGGCTGCCTCTGTGATCACTTGATGTTTACTTATCTAATGCAAACAAAGTCCAGTGTTTGTCCAGGATAAACATCACTAAAAAGTCAAACCTGTAATTAAAACATTTTCTCAGATATTGAAAAGTTGAGCAGAAATTAATAGTGCACAATATGTCATTTTAGAAGATCAGAACCATCTCTCTCCCAGGACCGCTATTAGGGCTCTATGGCTACTCTTCACCATGGGGTCTGAACTATTCCCAAACACTGCCTAAATCCAAGGGCTGAATGAACCTGGAATTTAATATGTGTTTCCCCAATTTCTCTTATATGGTACTATTCCTACTGGTACATAATATATAAAGGTAGCACAGTGCATTACGTCATGTCCACATAATGCACATAACAAACAGAAAGTGAAAACTTGGAAACAAATTCTCAAATGTTTAAGCCTCAAAACAACCGAACACATTATTTAAGTCTTAGTGTACTAAAGGTTATTTTTCTAGTTTTAAAAAAATCCTCCTATTCTCATCATTTGGCTTTAATTTGGAGAAAAGCACTAAGCAGTGGAGACAGGGAGGAGAGAAAGTTCCCAGTCAGAGTACTGGAAGACAGGGTGGAAGCTTACAGTTTCATGAAACAAGCAGAAGTATTTGGGTTTCAATATCACTTAACCCCCAAGACTTTCAATGGGTTAGATGATAACCAAAATCTCTTTTAGCTACGATTGCCTAAAACCATAGGGTGGTCACTATTGCTGATTCTGTATTGCAAATAAATTGAAAATAAGGTTAAGAACTAAGAGTACCAGCTATTATTCTGCAAGTGTTAAGTGGCTTTCCCTGGTGAAGGTGTAGGGGTGCTGGCTCCCATTCCTTGGGTTGTAGCTCACATGGGCTTTTTAGAAATCAGAGGACTACATTCTTACATGGATATAATCTTAATCACTATGTTCTTTTGGGAGCATTAATAAATTCTTTAGTACTTGCCAGAAAACAGATAACCTGAGAGCTTGAGAAGATCATTTCTCTTTTAAAGTAATGATATAATAAAGATACTTCTAAAATCATCAGTTACAAGCAAAACAAAACATAGGGAGGGTATTTTATTTGCTTACAAGTTTCCTAGACTATCACTGCTGAACTCATTATATTTAAAGCTCTTTGAGGAATTTTGAGCATAAAACATGCTTCATAAAACCAAATTCTATTCTAACTGTTTCAACCTCAGAGGTCGTGGCTGAGGCTTCCGTCCCCATAATCACGCCATCCGGAGTGACACACCTGCTCCATGGAACTACAAGGCACAGTCTGTGTTGGGGAGAAAAAAAAAAAAAAAAGATAAAAAAATAAAACAAAACAAAAACAGGATAACAATTCTGGGATTCGTAAATGCATGCTCATGATGACACCCTGCCACCAGAGGCATAGACAGCAGAGATAACCCAGCTGGTATGACTTACTTTCCAAAGCCATAACCCTAATGCATCCCAGTGGGAGAAATGAAAAGAGATTTATTATTAGTTCTGAGCTAATGCTGATCAATGAGCAAAATGCCACAAGGCTGTGGCCAAGGCCATATATGCTGTCCAAGAAAGAATAAAAGGGAAGAATAAGGGAGAAAATGCCTGCCATATGTAAGAGAAATACAGGGGAGAATAAAACCTCTTTTGTTAGGAAACCATCCTTCATGACCAAGAGCAGTGCTCTGCCATCTGCTCTTCGTATTGTGGTCTCACAGGGCAAATGCCTGTCATGTACAACAAGCAAACAAAGCAATAGGAAAAGTGAACATTTCCAAGGTAATTTTCCCGATATCTAGTAAGTTGATCAACAATCTGCATGCCTCTATTTCACTGTGTATCTGAAAGTCTCGGATCGATGAGGGCAACTCTCAGCAGCGCAACCTCCTATTGCTGAGAGGGAGAGACAGAGACTTTGGCCCTGAGGAAAGGTGGTGAGATAACACAAAATGACAGAGAAATACAGAGAAAAATGGCCAGTGAAAACCAGAAAAAATGGCCCCTAAAAGCCCTCTGGAAATACATTTAATATATAGCATTCCTGTTCACCTTGCTGTGAGATTGGGTTTGAATCTTAATTACCAGCTGCATTCCCCAAATATTCTTCTACCCATGGGGGAACTATTGTGGAAGATATTTAGCAGTGGAAATGCTAATGACAAGGGTAAATGTCTTGGGGAGCAGGAAATGTGATTGTCATGTGCAAATACATGTAGCAGCAGGTTGCGTGGACAACTGAAAGGTTAGAATAAGGGAAGAGATGGCTTGTTCCCAAATCAAAGGTCAGGTTTGTAGGAGTGCTGAGTCTGAGAAGACAAGGAGAATCAGGAAGATGCTAAAGTCTGATTTAGGCAAATGGTCAGGTGCCAGTGGAAACCTTGGGCTGCAGGGCAAAGCCTCCCGGGTCTTTGGAAGACCAGATCTGAGGAAGCAGAGGGGGTACCATAAAGGCATGCAAGGACAGTAGCTAGAGTGGGTGTGTCCATTGTTATAATTTTCTATTTCCCTGCTGTTTGGTTGAATGTCTACCCTTAGCAAGACAAGCCAGAAGGCTGATAGCCAATGTTAACTCAAAACAGCCATCCTGATAGCAAACATGGCTTCAGTAAACAGATAGAGATAAACTCGGTATCCACCAGCAAAGGCAGACACATAGTGTAGTATTTTAAAACATAAAAGTTACTTGTTAATGCTCAACTTTAAATACACAAAGAACAGGGGTGCATGGGTGGCTCAGATGGTTAAATATTCAACTCTTGATTTTGGCTCAGGTCACGAGCTCAGGGTTGTGAGATTGAGCCCAGAGTCAGGTTATGCACTGAGCATGGAACCTGCTTAATGTTCTCTCTCTCCTTCTTCCCTCCCCTTGCTCATGCTCTCTATACATACATACATACATACACACACACACATACAGAAGGTGCAAACTTGCTTAGTGGTTAAACTTATCGACTAAGATGGACAAAAGTTTGAATTTTACTCCCTCCTCTTAGAAGGGATGTGACTTTGGGCCAAGTTGTGGAACCTGGATTATGATACCTCTTAGAGGTATGTTAAGAATTAAATAAAATACTCGGTATAACATTCCTAGCACAGTAACAATGTTCATTTGCTTAAATATCTTATCACTGTGTCCACTGTGTGGCAAGTATATCCCTAGGCAAAAGGATTTAGGACTGGACATACAAAGCCCCCTATCCTCACAGAGCTTATGTTCTCAACATTGAACAGGTAGTTAGCACTAAATAAGCATTAGATTTTATTATGATTGAATATATTGTTTGAATTATTATTGAATGTACCATTTATATTATTATTGAATATATTACTGTTATTACTATTTAAATTTTTTTTGTATAGTTCCAACGAGAATAAACATACTGAGTTCTATCCAAAGAGGTGATAAGAACAATACAAAAAGTTGCATATTGAATTCCTCCTTTCAAGGCAATAAAGGAAGGGAAGAAGGGAGGGACAAGGGGAGGAAAGGAAGGAGAAAGAAAGAGAAGGTGTAGCAAGAAAAAAGTACAAAAATATTAGAAAAACCTGAGTGAAGTATGGGATTCTGGAGACCTGAGTTCTGACAAAGATCCCTTGAGAAAGTTGGGGAAATTAGACATGGAAAGCACTGTGTAGGGTGCTGGCACATAGAGACTAGGTAGTAATAGCAGTGGACCTACCTCATACTATTTCTTAATGTCAGGACGTCTAGTTAATGTTTAAGTTCTCTAATCCACCAAAATGAATAGAAGATTAGCAGTGAGTCCACTATGAAATCTTCAGATCAAATGAAATAATAGATATAAAATGATCATCCACATGGACATACCAATAATATTCTGAAAAACTTTGGAGTTTAATGGTACAAGATGACTTGGGAAGCCCAGGGAAAACCACTTTATTCTGACCCTAGTGCCAGGCCAACCTGTTTCATGGGACTGTTTCCCTCATGGACCCTGTGTGGAATTTCAGCTAGGCCTAAATCTCTTACTCTCAAATAATTATACATTATTGAATTTGTGAGAATATTAAAAATAACTAAACAAATACAGTAATTACACATACACTTTTGACATTCCTGTGTTTTACCTGGGTATTTGAAACATTTTGTTTTCATTCCGATTAGTCACTGGTTTGCAAAATAGATAATTTTTAACATAATCTGTTGTCCATGTGTTTCTACATTTGCATCTTTATTATGGATGAGTACACATTTGATTAATATATTTGTGATACTGAGCAGGAGACAGCATGGCACATGCTTTACAAGTGTGGACAGAGTCAGCCTCTGGGGGAGCCTGGAGTCATTTACATATTGAGTAAAGGAAACATTTCATCCACTCTCTAAGCTTCTGTTTCTTTTTCTGTAAAATGGGCATAATCATATTATTTACCTCATTGAACTGTTTAAGAATTAACTGAATTTATTTAAAATGCTCCGCACACTTTCATGACGTTCCTTGCAGTGATCTGACCATGCTTTTGGGACATTTCCATTACAATGCTTTACAGTAACAGAGAGAGTACTTTTACTGGTCCCTTGATAAGAACTATGTGGTCCAGCAGGGGCATTATTTATATATCATGCAATTATATTTTCTACTAAGCTTTTTTATTGTTGCTTTCTTGCTTTATTTTTACAAGTCTTCCAAAATGAGATTGTTCATTGTATTTGAAAACTTCATCAAGTTTCAGGATCTACCTTATCTTGTCATGAATAGTCTATATACCACACGTACTACCTACTCATTAGAAATGGAAAATAACTTGTCAGCAAAACCACCGGAACATATAAGTTTTGATTGGAATAGTGCTTTAAAATTTCATTTCATCCTTATTCATTTCATTTGACAATAAGAAATATACACTAATCAGTATATAAACACATACAGTATATGCTTTTTCATGAAAAGTCTATTGTGATCCTTCTTAACTGCACAAAATTTAAATAGATTAAATTACAGGTTTGTTGACTTTTTTAAAATTTTTATTTATTTATTTGATAGACAGAGATCACAATTAGGCAGAGAGGCAGGCAGAGAGAGAGAGGGAAGCAGGGTCCCTGTTGAGCAGAGAGCCAGATATGGGGCTCGATCCCAGGATGCTGGAATCACAACCTGAGCCAACGACAGAAGCTTTAACCCACTGAGGCACTCAGACACCCCAGTTTTTTGACTTTTTAAAAAACTAACCAATTTACTGTTGTTCTGCACTCTGATTTTCTAATTTTTCATGTTTTTTTCTTAGACTATAATCAATTTTCCTAACAATTACTTTTTGATTTACTAGAGGAAAAAAAAACCCTTATAACTAGTTAAAATATTTTTTCTTTTACTTTAATAATGTAAATGTTTAAGAGCATTTCCTTCTGTATAGAGCTTTTGGTTTCATCCCATAAATTCTGTTATATAGACTTATTTTTTAATGTTTTACATAATAATATAGAATTTTATTATTGCTTTCTTCAGGACTATTGTTTTGTGTTTATATCCAAGTACTATTTTTTTAAATTTGTGTATTTAAATGTTACCATCCATTTTTAATTTTAAGCATCATCATCTTATTTCTATTTTTAAACAAATGGGGACACACAGCTTTTCAGACAGGTTAGAGTTTGGGGACCTAACATTGGGTGTAGAAAGGGAGTAGCATTTGCCCACAGGCCCTAAATAGTGAGCCAAAGATTTTAAACAAAGGCATGGAGAGCTGAAGTTGGATTAAGAATCAACTTGAGATAAGGAAAATGCCCATTTTTGCTTGTTTTTAATAAAAATCTAATAGTTATAGTGGTGTTTTGTATACTTATATTCAAGAAAATAGTAAAACTTAGTTAAAAAGATATATAATTTCAATGCTCACTTCCACCTCACTGAAGAACTGGTAATTACCTTCTTTGTTGTTACTGAGTATAGTTGACATACAATGTTACATTACTTTCAGGTGTACAACTTAGTGATTTGACAGGTTTATATATTGACAAGTTTATACATTATGCTACTGTTTACTTCAAGTGTAGCTACCATCTGTCCTGTTATATCCCTATTATGTTATCATTGACTGTATTCCATATGCTGTGCCTTTTATTCCTGTGACTTATTCATTCCATAACTGGAAGTCTGTATCTCCCCTTCTCCCCTCATCCATTCTGCCCAAATGCCTACACCCGTCCCTCTGGCAACCACCAGTTTGTTCTCTATATTTATAGGTCTGATTTTGCTTTTTGATTATTTGTTTTGGTTGTTGCTGTTTAGCTTCCTCCTATGAGTGGAATCATATGGTATTTACCATTCTCAATCTGACTTTCTTTTAAAGATTTTCCTTTTTTAATTTAAATTCAATTAATTAATGTATAGTGTATCATTCATTTCAGAAGTAGAATTTAGTAATTCATCAGTTGCATATAACACTCAGTGCTCATTACATGAAGTGCCCTCCTTAATGCCCATCACCCAGTTATCCCAACCACTCCAGTAACCCTAAGTTTGTTTCCTAAAATTAAGAGTCTCTTATGGTTTGTCTCCCTCTGTTTTCATCTTATTTTTTCTTCCCTTCCTCTGTGTTCATCCATTTTGTTCTTAAATTCCACATATGAGTGAAATCATGACATTTGCTGTTATCTCACTAACTTATTTCGCTTAGCATACTCTCTAGTTTCACCAATATGGTTGAAAATGGCAAGCTTTCATTCTTTTCAAAGGCTGAGTAATATTCCATTGTGTAAATATACCACATCTGCTCCATCCATCCATCCATCCAGTCAGTCTGACTTATTTCACTTAGCATCTATGTTGTCTCAAACAGCACAATGTCATGCTTTTCATGGATGTGAGATATATATATATATATATATATATATATATATATATGCCACATTTTCCTTACCTATTCATCTATAAATGGATAGTTTGGTTGCTTCTGTATGTTGGCTACTGCTACAATAAACATAGGGTGCATAAATCTTTTCAAATTAAAGAACTAGTAATTACCTTTAATTGGCATGGCCAAGGAAAGAGTACTTAGCTTTTTCAGATCCTCCCAATGATATCTTAACATGTGCTTATTCAGAACAGTTTGTGTAGAAGAAAGCTCTGCACTATTTCAAGGCTGTTCTTCTGTGCTCTCACCTTTTTATTTATTTATGTGTTCAAAGACTGTTCTGTTCAATAGGAGGAGACAAGATGGCAATGAAGTAGGAGGCGCTGTTTCAACCTGTCCCCTAAAGTGAGCTGATCACCTACCAAAGAACTCTGATCACCAGTGAAATCAGCCTGAGATTATAATTATACACTTCTGGATCTCTATGGGGGCAGAAGATGTCAGTGGACAGAAGCATTCCACAGGGTGCAACTTGTCTGCACCATGGTTGATACATTCAGTTACATATCCATTCAGCCTTCTCTCACCAAAATAACTAGGAGGAGGAATGCCCAACAGAAGAAAAATTCAGAGACTGTGCCTTCTCCCTTAGAGCTATTGGATATGGACATAGACAGTATGTTGGAAAGGGAATTCAGGCTAACAATTATCCAGGCAATAGCTAGGTTGGAGAAAGCCTTTGATGACAAAATGGAATTGATTAGGGCAGAAGTGAAAGCGACGAGGGATGATGTTAACAATGCGTTCCAATCTAAATTCTCTAAAAGCTAGTGTAACTGAGGAAGAAGATAGAATTAGTGATCTGGAGGACAAAGAGATAAAGAAAAAGGATCAGGAGGAAGTCTGGAACAAACAACTTAGAAGCCATGAAAACAGAATTAGGGAAATAAATGATGCCATGAAACATTCCAATGTCAGAATTATTGGAATCCCTGATGGGAAGGAGAAAGAAAGAAGACTAGAAGATATACTTGAACAAATTCTAAATGAAAAATTTCCCAATCTGACGAATGGAACCAGCGTTTGTGTACTAGAGACAGAAAGGTCTCCCTCCAAGATAATAGAATCCAGAAAGACCTCAAGACACCTGATTGTGAAAATTATGAATCATACTTTTAGACAGGGGCTCTTAAAACAGCTAGGAGGAAGAAATCCCTTACATACAGAGAAAAGCCCATCAGAATAACGTCAGACCTGCCCACAGAAACCTGACAAGCCAGAAAGGGCTGGCAAGATGTATTCAGGGCACTAAATGAGAAGAACATGCAACCAAGAATACTTTATCCAGAAAGACTGACATTCAAAATGGATGGAGAGATAAAGAGCTTCCAAGACTGGCAAGGTTTAAAAGAGTATGTGACCACCAAGCTGACACTGCAAGAAATATTAAGGGGTATTCTATAAAAGAGGGAAAAAACCCAAGAATATTATTGAACAGAAATATATGGATACAATCTATAGAAACAATGACTTCACAGGTAACACGATATCAATAAAAACATATCTCTCAATAATCACTCTCAATGTGAATGGCCTAAATGCTCCCATAAAATGACACAGGGTTGCAGATTGGATAAAATGACAGGACCCATCCATATGTTGTTTACAAGAGACCCATTTTGAACCTAAGGATATACCCATACTGAAAGTGAAGGGATGGAGAAGCATCTTTCATGCCAATGGGCCTCAAAAGAAGGCTGGGGTAGTGATTCTTAAATCAAATAAATTAGAGTTTAAACTAAAGATTGTAGTCAGAGATTCAGAAGGACATTACATAATTCTTAAAGGGAATATCTACCAAGAAGATCTAATAATTGTAAATATTTATGCCCCCAAAATGGGACCAATCAATTACATAAAACTGTTAATCAAGATAAAGAGTCATATTGATATGAATACATTAATAGTAGGAGATCTTAACATGCCATTCTCAGTAATAGATCATCCAAGCAGAAAATCAGTGAAGAAACAAAGAGTGTTCAATGACACATTGGACCAGATGGACCTGATTGATACATACAGAACATTCCACCCTAAAACAACAGAATAATTGTTCTTCTTCCGTGCACATAGAACCTTCTCCAGAATAGACCACCTACTGGGTCACAAATCAGGACTCAACCAATACAAAAAGATTGAGATTATTCACTGCATATTCTCAGATCACAACACTTTGAAACTGGAGCTCAAGCACAAGGAAAAGTTTGGAAGAAATTCAAACTTGGAAGCTAAAGAACACCTTGCTTCAGAATGCTTGGATCAACCAGGAAATCAAAGAAGAACTTAAACAATTAATGGAAACCAAAGAGAATGAAGACACTTCAGTCCAAAACCAATGGGATACAGCAAACGCTGTCCTAAGGGAGAAGTACATAGCCATCCAAGCCTCCCTCAAAAAATTGAAAAATCCAGAATACACCAGCTGTCTCTACACCTTAAAGAACTGGAGAATCAACAATAAATTACTCCACATACAAGAAGGGAAATAATCAAGATTAGAGCAGAGATCAATGAGATAGAAACTAGAGATACAGTAGAATGAATCAATGAAACTAGAAGCTAGTTTTTTGAAAGAATCAATAAGATCGATAAACCTTTGGCCAAACTAATCCAAAAGAAAAGAGAGAAGGCCCAAATTAATAAAATTATGAAGGAAAAGGGAAAGATTACAACTAACAACAAGGAAATGGAAACAATCATCAGAAATTATTATGAACATTTATAAGCCAATAAGTTACACAACCTAGATGAAATGTATGCATCCCTAGAAAACTATAAACTTCCAAAATTGAACCAGGAAGAAATTGATAACCTGAATAGACTGCTATCTGGTAACAAGATTGAAGCAGTGATCAAAAATCTCCCCAAAAGAAGAGCCCATGACCTGAGGATTCCCTGGGAGTTCTACCAAACTTTCAAAGAAGAAAGAACACCTATTCTCCTGAAGCTGTTTCAAAAAATTGAAGCAGAAGGAAAACTTCCAGACTCTTTCTATGAAGCCAGCATTACCCTGATCCCCAAACCAGGCAAAGACCCTACCAAAAAGGAGAATTTCAGACCAATATCACTGATGAATATGGATGCCTAGATTCTCAACAAGATCCTAGCTAATAGTATCCAACAGCACATTAAAAACATTATCCACCATGACCAGGTGGGATTCATTCCTGGGTTTCAAGGAATGGTTCAACATTTGCAAATTAATCAATGTGATAGAATGAATCAATAAGAGAAGAGAAAAGAACCACATGGTTCTCTCAATTGATTCAGAAAAAGCATTTGACAAAATCCAGTATCTGTTCCTGATTAAAACGCTTCAAAGTTTAGGAATAGAGGGAACATTCCTCAACTTCATAAAGTCTATCTATGAAAAACCCACAGCAAATATAATCCTCAATGGGAAAAAGCTCACAGGCTTCCCATTGAGATCAGGAATATGACAAGGATACCCACTGTCACCACTCTTGTTCAACATAGTATTAGAAGTCCTAGTAATAGCAATCAGACAACAAAGAGAAATAAAATGTATCCAAATTGGCAAGAAAGAAGTCAAACTCTCTCTCTTTGAAGATAACATATACTGTATATGGAAAGCCCAAAAGATTCCACCCCCAAACTACTAGAACCCATACAGCAATTCAGTAATGTGGCAGGATACAAAGTCAATGTACAGAAATCACTGGCTTTCTTATACACTAACAATGAAAATACAGAAAGGGAAATTAGGGAGTCAATTCCACTTACTGTAGCACCAAGAACCATAAGATACATGGGAATAAGCCTAACCAAAGAGGTAAAGGTTCTCTACTAGAGAAACTACAGAACACTCATGAAACAAATTGAAGAAGATACAAAAAAAGGGAAGACCATTCCATGTTCATGGATAGGAAAAATAAATACTGTAAAAATGTCTATACTGCCTAGAGCAATCTATACTTTTAATACCATTCCGATTAAAATTCCACTGGCATTTTTCAAAGAGCTGGAGCAAACAATCCTAAAATCTGTATGGAATCAGAAGAGACCCCGAATTGCTAAGGAAGTGTTGAAAAAGAAAAACAAAGCTGGGGGCATCATGTTGCCTGATTTCAAGCTTTACTACAGAGCTGTGATCACCAAGACAGCATGATACTGGCATAAAAATAGACACATAGACTAGTGGAATAGAGTAGAGAGCTCAAATATGAACCCTCAACTCTATGGTCTAATAATCTTCGGCAAAGCAGGAAAAAATATACAGTGGAAAAAAGACAGTCTCTTCAATAAATGGTGCTGGGAAAATTGGACAGCTATATCTAGAAGAATGAAACCCAACCATTCTCTTACACCATACACAAAGATAAATTCGAAATGGATAAAAGACCTCAACATGAGGCAGGAATCCATCAGAATCATAGAGGAGAACATAGACAATAACCTCTTCGATATCAGCCACAGCAAATTCTTTCAAGATATGTCTCCAAAGGCAAAGAAAACAAAAGCAAAAACGAATTTTTGGGACTTCATCAAGATCAGAAGCTTCTGCACAGCAAAGGAAACAGTTCACAAAACAAAGAAGCAACCCATGGAATGGAAGAAGATATTGCAAATGACAGTACAGACAAAAGGCTGATACCCAGGATCTATAAAGAACTCCTCAAACTCAACACACGCAAAACAGATAATAATGTCAAAAAATGGGCAGAAGATATGAACAGACACTTCTCCAACGAAGACATACAAATGGCCAAGAGACACATGAAAAAATGTTCATCATCACTAGTCATCAGGGAGATTCAAATAAAAACCACATTGAGATACCACCTTATACCAGTTAGAATGGCCAAAATTAACAAGACAGTAAATGTGTGCTGGAGAGGATGTGGAGAAAGGGGAACCCTCTTACACTGTTGGTGGGAATGCAAGTTGGTGCAGCCACTTTGGAAAATAGTGTGGAGATTCCTTTAGAAATTAAAAATAGAGCTTCCTTATGACCCTGCAATTGCACTACTGGGTATTTACCCCAAAGATAGAGATGTAGTGAAAAGAAGGGCCATCTGTACCATAAAGTTCATAGCAGCAATGGCCACAGTCACCAAACTGTGGAAAGAACCAAGATGCCCTTCAATGGACGAATGGATAAGGAAGATGTGGTCCATATACACTATGGAATATTATGCTTCCATCAGAAAGGATGAATTCCCAACTTTTGTATAATCATGGATGGGACTGGAAAAGATTATGCTGGGTGAAATAAGTCAAGCAGAGAGAGTCAATTATCATATGGTCTCACTTATTTGTGGAGCATAAGAAATAACATGGAAGACATGGGGAGATGGAGAGGAGAAGGGAGTTGGGAGAAATTGGAGGGGGAGACGAACCATGAGAGACTATGGACTCTGAAAAACAATCTGAGGGTTTTGAAGGGGCGGGGTATGAGAGGTTGGGTGAGCCTCGTGGTGGGTATTGTGGAGGGCATGTGTTACATGGAACACTGGGTGTGGTACATAAACAATGAATTCTGGTACACTGAAAAGAAATTATATATATATGCATATATATGTGTGTATACATGTATATACACACACACACATATTTATATGTATATATATATGATTGTTCTGTTCAGTATTGGGGCTTTTAATCTTCTCACTCATCTTTATTTTCACCTACCTTTATAACTTCTAATCGCTTGCCATGCACCCAACATCTAATTTTACCAAGGCTTCTTTTTCAATTTGTTTTCTTGCTTTCCACTATTTATATGGAAGGGTCAACTGATTATCTTCCATGTTCCTGGCTTTTTCTTCACAATTTTTATGATATCCATGTTTCTACCCCATGTGATTTATTTCTACTACTTGTTTTGCACATATCTTGTTATATTTTAAAATTATCTTCCTTATGTTTCAGCTACTAAATATTTTAGTTGGAAATAAGATTCTTTCACAGAATTTTTTGTCTTATAAATTTTAATTGTCCCTGCTATTTTGTTGCTGTTTTTGTTCAAATTATTGTCTGACCTAGTCTTTCAGTAATTCTGTTTTACTAGAAGTCATGTCTTCTGGGTATGTTTTATTTCTTTTCTCTTTGAACTTAGGACACTTTTAAATTTTTAAATTGTATTTCATTTTTTTTTTCATTTACCTATTCCCTGGGTCTTAGGTCCAGCTTCTGTGGCTTGTAGCAAAAAGCTGATGAATTATAGGAGGCATTGTTGGTTTACCTAAGGACATGACATAGTATAATGGTGGGAAGCTCATCATTATCCTGTTTATTCTCTCAGTTCATGCCTCTCTCTTTCCTGGTCTGCTCAGCTTAAAAGATGGCAAGTGCTGGTATGTTCCCTGCTTAAAGGACATAGCAGACTATTCACAAATCTTTGGCTAATCTACAGCTCCTTGAGGAATAGGGGCACCAGCTAATTCAAAGAATATTTACTGGGGTAAGAGCAATCTCTGTTCTTTCTTTGCTCCAATATCTCCACCGGCCATCTTTCCAAATTTCACAGTTTTTTTTTCTAAGAACATATCAACATTGCAAAAATAAATCATCAAAGCAACAAAGGAGAAAATCCAAATACATACTAAAAAGGTACATGGCAAAACTCAACATTCTTCTAATACAACCTCAATATAGTTGGAATAGGAAAATATGCTTAAAAACAATACAACGAATTGACAAAATCCACAGAAAATATTATTCCAAAGAATAAACAGCAAGTTAATTAAAATCAAGACTAACACTGATATTCCTAATACCACAGTATTTTTACATATTTGTTTAGGGGTTCTAATAAATACAGTAAGATTAGAAAAGAAAATAAGTGTTATAATCATCAGAAAAGAATATGTAAATATTAATATATCTTCATTTTTATTTTTAAAAGTACTAATATTGAGATGAATTTGGGAAGAATGATGAAAATAAAACAAAAAAGCCAACTTTCTCAAACCAACTTTCTCTCTTATATATCTGTATAAGATTTATGTAGATATGTAAATGAAAGAAATACTCCTGTTACAATCTGAAAACCATACATTAAAAGACTTAAGAATAAATGCACAAGGATTAAACTATAGTGTTTTTAATGGTTATGAAATAAGGGCTAACTAAATGGAAATTTATGCCACGTTCTTTGATAAGTTAAACCGTCAAAAAGTAAATTCACCCCAAATTAACAAATATTTTATTTTACAATGGAAGAATGTTGCCAAAATTCTCCAATATAAGCAGAAAAAGTAGGAAAAAAAATCTATGGGGGAATAGCCTTATTTGATATCAGAGCACACTATAAAGCCACTGTGATCTAGTCAATATGACATTGCCATAGGAATGGGAAATATAATAGTATAACCCAGAAAATAATGGTTTAACACTTGGCAAACTATGGCCATGAGTCATTACTATTTTTCATCTGTTTTCAGACAGGCTTCACATTCTTAAATGACTTAAACAATACCAAAATAAGAATGATGTCCCATGGCACATTAAAATTATGTGAAATTACGTGACAATTTAGTGTCCATAAGTACAGTTTTAGTGGAACACAGCATGCTCATTTAAAAAAAAAATGTTTCATTTTTTCAGTGTTCCAAGATTGTTTATGCATCACACCCAGTGCTCCATGCAATACATGCCCTTCTTAATACCCACCACCAGGCTCACCCAATCCCCCACCCCCAACCCCTCCAAAACCCTCAGATTGTTTCTCAGAGTCCACACTCTCTCATGGTTTTTTTCCCCTTCCGATTTCCCCCAACTCACTTCTCTCCTTCACCCAAGGAGTTATCCTCTGTGTTATTCCTTATGCTCTACAAATACATGAACCCATATGATAACTGAATCTCTCTGCTTGACTTATTTCACTTAGCATAATCTCCTCCAGTTCCATCCAAGTTGATACAAAAGTTGGGTATTCATCCTTTCTGATGGAGGCATAATACACCATTGTATATATGGACTATATCTTCTTTATCCATTCATCTATTGAAGGGCATCTTGGTTCTTTCCACAGTTTGGCGACTGTGGCCATTGCTGCTATGAACATTGGGGTACCGATGGCCTTTCTGTTCACTACGTCTGTATCTTTGGGGTAAATACCTAGTAGTGCAATTGCAGGGTTATAGAGTAGCTCTATTTTTTCGTTTCTTAAGGAATCTCTGCACTGTTTTCCAAAGTGGCTGCACCAACTTGCATTCCCACCAACAGTGTAAGAGGGTTCCCCTTTCTCCACATTCTCTCCAACACTTGTTGTTTACTGTCTTGCTAATTTTGGCCATTCTATCTGGTATAAGGTGGTATCTCAAAGTGGTTTTTATTTGAATCTCCCTGATGGCTAATGATGATGAACATATTTTCGTGTGTCTCTTAGCATTTGTATGTCTTCATTGGAGAAGTGTCTATTCATGTCTTCTGCCCATTTTTTGATGTGATCATCGGTTTTTTGTGTGTTGAGTTTGAAGAGTTCTTTATAGATCTTGGATATCAGCCCTTTGTCTGTAATGTCATTTGAGTACACTCATTTGTTTATTTGTATATTGTTTATGGTTCCTTTTGTGATACAACAGCAGAGTTGAGTAGTTATGAAAGAGGCCATCTGGTATGCCAGGAGTAAAGTATTTAGTATCTGGAACTTTACAGAAAAAGTTTTGATGCCCCTTGGTTTAACATATTATATTGTTATATATATATAGATATATATCTATATGTATATATCACACACATATATACATATATATATGCGTGTACACACACATATATCTCCTGTCTATAGAAATAAAACAATCCATTTATCTTATGCCATATAGAAAATAAAATTTAGTGTGAATTAAATGGTTAACTGCAAAATAAAAAACAACTGTTCCAAGAGATCTGATAAGCAGACTTAGAGAAACTTTGTTAGGGCAAGAAGTACAGATAATAAACAAACAACCAAAAAAGAATAGGTAATATTTAGCCATAAGAAGTAGAAATATTTTTGTATGAAGGTTAAAAGTCTCAACAGATCTACCAAAAATTTAGGGGAGAAATTGAAATGCAGGGGCCAGACAAAAGGTTAAGATCTATAATATAGCATTAATTTTGCTATTGTCAAGAATAATGAAGATAAAAATAATAAAGGAGAAAATTCAAGGGCAAAACAAGATGAAAACTCAAACTCAGTGGTAGTTAGGAAAATACCAATAAGAATGTGTTATTACTCTACAACTATCAGACTGGGAAAAATTTCAAAAGAGCATTAACACTTATTGCAGGTAGGAAGAGTGGTTCATGGCTATTTAAACTGAAATAGCCTTTTTGCAAAGCAGTCCAGATGAGTATACTGAAAACTTGAAAAAAATACACTCATCAATGCACTCCTGAGAATCTTAGGAATAATAAAAATAGGGCATAGGGATATATGTCTTAAATTTTTGTGCAAGACTGTACATACAGGAAAAGGATAAGTAAAAGAAACAACCATCAATAGGAGCATGACTGAATAGTTTATGGAAGATCTCTGCTATGGAATATCATGCAGTTATTATTTTACATGACCAGTTTGTCATTAGCATAAGGAAAAATATGAAGACATACAATGCTGATATTATTTACCTGAAGAATGGGGTGGAAAATGTTAGGGGGAAAAAGGAGAGGGAAAAGAACATTTTTAAAAAGATAACACCAGAAGAAGTCTCTCTGCTACTCTACATAGGTCCTGATTACCTTGATTTATTTGTGAATATGTAGGCATGTGTGAATAAAGAAATTTCAGGAATGTTTGATACAGTTTCATTTCCTGTTTGCTTTATATTTTTAATTAGCCTTCACTTTGCATATTTTATCAGTTTTTGATCCATATAGGTTAATTAAATTGTATCCAAAAGATACAGTGTATCTTTTACACTGTAAAACTGACCTCTTTCTGATATTTATACCTCCATTTTTACTTTTTGGGGATCACTTTTAATACTTATTTGCCTCTTTACCCTCACATAACCCCATTTTTTGGTATGATTTGGTTTTTGTTGTGATGGAGTATTTAACCGATGCCTCTTCATTTATGTAATTTAAATCTTCCTCACTTTTCACCATAGGGGCCACACTTGCCTTCATTTCTCTCATGTATTGATGCTAATTCTCCATTTTGTCCTTATGTAACAACTATATATGGGAGACACACACTTGTTCTCTTTTTACTAGTAGGGGCCACTGCCTCCTTTTTCTCTGCCTTCTTCATTTTTTCTTCTAGAGTCCATAATCAACACAGGCTAAATCTCCATGATCTAGTGACCTATACCCAGTATGCTTCTATGATTTTCTTTTTTGCCTTGTTTATTTCTTCCCCTCATTGTTTGTTTTTATAAAGCCATCCTTAGCATCAGTTGACTTCACTTAATGTAACAGTATGTCTTCCACTTACATCTCCCACTGAGAATTAAATTCAGATACTGTATTATCCACTGTCCTACATCACATCTTCTATTGACCTGTTCTCATTTGACTGAAACAACATCTTTCAATTTATAGAGATACATAGCAGATATTTTTGCTTTTTTCTTATTTATAAAAAGTATCCATTTTAATGTTACAAATTCCCTCAACATTTTTAGCATTTTCTTATTTACTCTTATAATTAAATCTTGTAATTAAATTTCTTTTAGGATCTATGCTGAATTTATTTTTTTCTTTTTTTCATAAAGAGATCCATACCCAGGTCCATTTTGGAGAAAAGTCATAGGCAATGACTAATGGCAGTCCTGACAGCCTGAATACCAGCAGAGGCAGTAGGCTATTCAATCTCTGAACCTGAAAGGTAGAAAGATATGCCAAGCACAATTCTTGGCACACTGAAGATTTCTCCCTAAGGTACTAATAATATTTACTTTTAGGTACAAATTCCTACTTCACTTATTCTGGCTCAGCCCAGTATGAGCCTGAAGGAGTAGAGAAATCGTGGCTTCCATTGACAGAGGAGAGTTAAGACCTAAATATAACAAACCTTCCTAATGGAATGAAGCTTCTGGAATATGGCTGAAAAGATATTTTCCTTTCCTGCCTAAGTGTTAAATGTAGATATGAACAGAGGCAAACCATACTGACTGGGCGGTAGAAGGACCCAAGGAGTCACACTAATTTCTAGGGACCCTATCTCTTTTATTTTGTATTTACAAAATAAAAGTGAAGGAGCAAATTACCCCAAAGAATCTAATTCTTAATTTCATCCTACTGGTAGAAAATATTTTGAAAATCCATAACATAATATGAATGTTATTTATTATTTTTTAGTGGCTGATGCAGTTGTTGCATTAGGAAGAGTGTTTTCTTATGGGCACAGAGGAGTCCACGTTGTTTCTAAAGTCAGATTAAATCAATGCTATTGTTTTTATCATTTACCTGCCTTTTCTCCTCTCCTCTGATTAATTCTCCATTACTCTCTTTTCCTTTTCTTTTTCTCTTCCACTTCTCTCTTTATCAGTTGCAGTAAAGCTTTCTTTTATAAACAGCTACAATATAGAATTAGGATAAATTAGTAGGACAATCTGATTGTGACAGTGTATTTCTACAGCATGAAGTGGAAAAATTCAGTGTCCTAAAACCCACATATTAGTAGAAATGTGAAGGAGGAAGTAAAAAAAGAAAATTTGAGGGTGCAATTTTAGGTATTACTCTTTTAAAATTATCTTGCCTTTTTATTACAAAAGTAATGCAAGTTATTTTACTCAGTTTGGAATATACTGGAAAGCATATAGATAATGGAAAAAATTTACTTGTAATCTCACCACCTTGAAATAACCATTGTGAAAATATATGCATATTTTCCACAGTATTTTTTTTTAACTTTGTGTAAGTTTAAAATGAAATTGGGGCCATTCTTGACATACGTATGAGTAACCTTCTTTCTTACACATGATATTGCAAACTTTTTCTATTTATTTTTTACATTGTGCAAAAATATTTTTAGTGCCCTCATATGAATGTTAATTTAAAACCAATCCTCTCTTATCAAGCTCTTAGGTTCCTTCAATTTCCTACCATTCTAAATAACTCTGTGATACAATTTTGTATATAAAATATTTTTGCATAAGACTGATTGTTTCCTTAATTTAAATAAAGGAACATAGGTTTTTTTTTTAACAGAAGCTGTTTTTCAATAATTTTGTTTCCCTTTAAAATAAAATATATGCTAAAAAAATAAAATATATGCTAATGCACTTCAGGGTCATAATGGACCTAAAGGTAGTAATTTCCCAAAGTTAAGTAAAATATAAACTGTCCTTTTGTTTCTATTTTCTTTTGGTTTGCATTTCAGAGGTTCTAAAGCATCATAAACCAACCACCATAAAAGCCAAGAACTTCTTGATATCTAAGTCCCTGTTTTGGGTGAAAGGCAAATCACTAAGCCTGTCTCCAGTGGGATTCTGTCAATAATTCCATCCAGAATAGTCTCCATATATGGTGTTTTCTCTTACCCAGCTTATAGTCCTTCTAATGTTCTATAGGTAATTTGTCTATGTTTTCTATTTCAAGGTTACTGGGTGATGGGCATTAAAGAGGGCACTTCAAGTAAAGAGCACTGTGTGTTGTAGGTAACTGATGAATCACTGAATTCTACCTCTGAAACTATTAACAGTATATGTTAATTAAACTGAATTTAAATTAAAAATTTTTTAAAATATCCACAGGACCAACACTTTTAACAAGACTATGTACTTAAAATGATGCTCATAATTTAAGAATAATAATACACATTATATTGTTCATCTTTACTAGAGATAGAATATACACTTGTTTCCCAAGATCTACAAGTTACTTGATATCTAGAAGCATGGTTTTTTTTTTAGGATTTTACTTATTTATTTGACAGAGAGAGAAAGTGAGGGAGCATAAACAGGCAGAGCAGCAGAGGGAGAGGGAGAAGCAGGCTCCCCCGGTGATCATAGACCCCAACCCTAAAACCCTGGGATCATGACCTGAGCCGAAGGCAGATTAACTGACTGAGCCATCATGGCACCCCTAGAAGCAAGTATTCTTATGAGCTGAAGCTTAACAAAGTTTTCAGGTGAGGAAAGCATAGTCATGTAAAACCTAACTCTCCTGCAAAGGCATTTAGAGAGAGATAGAACTGTATATTTCTAACAAATGGTATTTATCTTGATAAAATAAAAATCCATATGTAACTTAGAATTGACCCAGTGGAAGTCAATACCTTGAGGCAGTATGAAATTTGATACTTTGGTACAAGTGAAAGAATAATAAAATTAAAGCACAAAGAACAAGGTTCTACCCTGAATTCCTGATACTACAGTTGCAACAAATGTTTGAGGAAGGAAGGAGGTATAGAAAAGCAAGGAGAAGAAGGAAAGAAGGATGGATGGCAGAGAGAAGGAAAAAAGGATGTGAGATTTAGTTGAATTCTTTGTTTATACTATGAAGCAATGTTGAGTAAATTGATAGTTTCTCTCTTAATCTTATAGCTTGTGCTTTCTATTTCTTCACTTTTTGAAGTGTTTTATTTGATTTTGTTTTAGTTTTCTTCCCACGTATCATGTGGGTTTTGGGATGGGAAGACATTAGTGCCTAGATATAAGAGAGCTACTAAGATGTTTCTATTATTTTTCAACCTTAATACTTACTAATAACCTTTGCCCCTTAACATGATTTATACATCTCATAGCATAAGTGAGTTGAGTACTCTCTGGTAGTAATAGTCAAAATGTCTGGAGTCCATCAGACATAAGTCTGCAAAGATAGAAAGATTTGGGAAAATTTCTCAAGGCCCTAAGGTGACATTGATGGTCACCTACTCAATTGAATTCACTGAGAGGCAGCATAAATACTCTTCTGTCAGCCCTGAAACTCCCCATGTTTGTGTCTCTTTGGGCCACATCCTTTCCAACATATCTTTGTGCTTCAGAATAAACAGGTTCATGTGTTTTTATTTAGCTCAACAACATGTATAACCTGATCCTTAAAAAAGAAAGGAGAGAAGGAGAAAACAAGAGGCATTCTTTTCTTTCAACCTGTAAAAAGGTTGTTTTTACCAAAAAAAGGGGTTAAAACACATTTTGTGAATAATTAAAATATTTCATTCATGAGCTGGAAAGTAGAAATATTAATCACTTTTCTACTAGCTTGAGTAAAAGCTTTCTGCAAAAATTTTGTTTGATCAACAGTCTTCCCCAATAATTTGAATTTTTTTAAGGCAGAGTGTAAACACACACAATAAAAGTATTTTATTTCTGTTTTATATACATGTGTGTGTTTCTATATTGATGGTTTGGCTCTATCTATTTCTATACTGTAATCGTGTATTTGAGATAACAGAAACTGGAGTTTCTACAAACTTTTACAGCTTACTACGAGCTGTCAAATCAACTCAGTGAAACACTGCATTCAATTTACTGCCTGTCATCACAAACTTTAGTAAAGTCATATCGGAGGTCAGGTACATTTTCAGCCTTTGTCTTGACCTCACAGATCTCAAGGTCCTATCAGTGTGATATGAACTTGACTATTTTTTATAAGATGACAGACAGGGCCTATAATATTTAAGTCCCCAGACCTACCTGACCGAGTACATGATAACATTCTCAACTAAGGCTTAGAATATGAGAAAAAAAAATAACTGGAATATTTGATTGGTACAAATTATATTATAAACTATACAACATTTTTAATTATCTTCCCTGGGAACATTGGCCCTAAGGAACATGGAGGCAAAACAAATTTCATATTTAGAAAACCACGCTAATCTATATTCTTGCACACTCAAATATTTCTGGGACTGGGGATAGGTAAGAGATGATAGGAAAGAAACTAAGTAACATTTTCTTTGCATCTCCCTTTTACTATAGTGATGTTTGTTAATATGTATATAGCGATAGGAAGAATCACTGTGCTGCATTTATTCACTCTCCAATAAACCCCCACAAGTACAGAAATCCCATTAGCTAAAATGTTTGGGATAGGAGTTGGCTGGTTAACCTAAAAGTTGATTTTCATTAAATATATATATTTAAGAATAATTTGTCTTTCTTTGGGCTCAGGGATCAGTATTCACTGAGTTCTATTATTTCTTTCTTACATAAGCCAAATACATAATAAAGTATCCGTATGTTTAAATTTTGACTTTGAACGACTGAATAGCCATATGCTTCCATCTCGTTTCTGGCACATTTAATGAAAAGTACAATAAATAATCTGGTGATTGTGTAAATTATCATTCATACTTGTATTGTAGCTATCTCTATTTGTTAATATATAAAAAAGGAATGTGATCTGAATTTTGGGGGAGAGGGGTCTAGGCTTCTCTAGAAAGTTCCAGTGTAGTTAACATACAATGTTATATCAGTGTCAGGTGGACAATATAGTGACTCAACAGTTCCAGCACCATACTCAATGCTCATCAAGGTTAAGTATGCTCCTAATTCCATTTATCTATTTCATTCATGCCACCACCCACATCTCTTCTGGTGATCATCTATTTGTTCTCTATAGTTAAGGGTCTGGTTTTTGGTTTGTCCCTTTTTTCCCCCTTTGTTCACTGTTTTGATCCTTAAATTACACATATGAGCGAAATTATTTTACTTTCTTTGACTTATTTCACCCAGCATTACATTCTCTAGACCCATCCATGTTGTTGCAAATGGCAAAAGTTCATTCTTTTTAATGGTTGAAAAAAATATATATATATACCACATCTTGTTTATTCATTCATCTATTGATGGACCCTTGGACTGTTTCCATAGTTTGGCTATGGTAAATAATGTGGCAATAAACATAAGGATGCACAGATCCCTTTGAATTAGTGTTTATATATTCTTTGGGTAAAAACCCAGTAGTGCAACTACTGGATTATAGGGTAGTTCTATTTTTAAATTTTTGAGGAATTTCCATACTGTCTTCCAGTGGCTGTACCAGTATGGATTGCCACCAACAGTGCACACAGATTCCTTTTTCTTCACATCCTCACCAACATTTGTAGCTTCTTGAGTTTTTTATTTTAACTATTCTGACAAGTGTGAACCACACAACTCATTGTGATTTTGATTTGCTCTTCCCCTGATGATGAGTGATACTGAATATCTTTTCATGTGTTATTGGTCATCTGGATGTCTTCTTTGGAGAAATGTCTGTTTGTGTCTTCTGCCCATTTTAAAAGTTGGATTATTGGGGGTTTTTTGATGTTGAGCTGTATAAGTTCTTCATATAATTTCAATACTAACCCTTTCTCAGGTATGTCCTTTGCAAGTATCTTCTCCCATTCAGTAGTTGTATTTGTTTATATTAATGTTTCCTTTGCTGTGCAGAAGTTTTTTTATTCTGATATAGTCCCAAGAGTTTATTTTTTACTCTTGTGTCCCTTGCTTCCGGAAACATATCTAGAAAGTTATTGCTATGGTCAATGTCAGAGAAATTACAACCTATACCCTCTTGTAGGATTTTTATGGTTTCAGGTCTCATATTTATGTCCTTAACCCATTTTGACTTTTTGTGTATGGTGTAACAAGGGGTCCGGTTTCATTCTTTTGTATGAAGCAATCCGGTTTTCCCATATTATTTGTTGAAATTCCTGCCTTTTTCCAAGTGACTATTCTTTCTTTTTTTTTTTTTTAAGATTTTATTTATTTATTTGACAGAGAGAGCACAAGTAGGCAGAGAGGCAGACAGAGAGAGGGGGAAGCAGGCTCCCTGCAGAGCAGAGCAGTCCTATGCGGGACTTGATCCCACGCCCCTGAGATCATGACCTGAGCTGAAGGCAGTGTCTTAACCCACTGAGCCACCCAGGCGCCCCCAAGTGAGTATTCTTACATCCTTTGTTGAAGATTAATTGAGCATATAACTGTAGGTTTGTTTCTGGGCTTCCTATTCTGTTCCTTTGATCTATATATCTATTTTTTTTCCAATTTAATTATTTTCAGAAAAACAGTATTCATTATTTTTTCACCACACCCAGTGCTCCATGCAAGCCGTGCCCTCTATAATACCCACCACCTGGTACCCCAACCTCCCACCCCTCCGCCACTTCAAACCCCTCAGATTGTTTTTCAGAGTCCATAGTCTCTCATGGTTCACCACCCCTTCCAATTTACCCAAAAGCACATACCCTCCCCAATGTCCATAACCCTACCCCCCTTCTCCCAACCCCCCTCTCCCCAGCAACCTACAGTTTGTTTCGTGAGATTAAGAGTCACTTATGGTTTGTCTCCCTCCCTATCCCACCTTGTTTCATGGATCCTACTCCTACCCACTTAAGCCCCCATGTTGCATCACCACTTCCTCATATCAGGGAGATCATATGATAGTTGTCTTTCTCCGCTTGACTTATTTCGCTAAGCATGATACACTCTAGTTCCATCCATGTTGTCGCAAATGGCAAGATTTCGTTTCTTTTGATGGCTGCATAGTATTCCTTTGTGTATATATACCACATCTTCTTTATCCATTCATCTGTTGATGGACATCTAGGTTCTTTCCATAGTTTGGCTATTGTGGACATTGCTGCTATAAATATTCGGTGATCTATATATCTATTTTTTTCGTAAGCACCTACTGTTTTGATTACTACATCTTTGTAATTTAATTTGAATGTAATTTGAATTTATTGTCAGTTTTTGAATATGTATTTTAAAATAAACTTAAATACTCTAGTGAAATCTGTATGCTTAAAATATTAATTGAATTAGACATTTCTATTTATTAATATAACTATAAATCTTTCATAAAAATGATTTGAAAACTCAATTTTATGTAAAATAATTAAGATAATTTGAAATAAATAGGCAATTATTGAATATTAATATTATGAGAGTAATTTTGCTTAATTTTTTTAAAAAAGTATTACATCTTTTGAATTAAGAAATGACTATAAAAATTAAATAGCAATATATAACAGAATAATTAAAATAATACTTGTTCACAATTCTATTGTTTACATAAATAGTAGACTCACAATCATAATATTTAATAATATGACTATTAAAATGTATATAAAATTAAAGTTACTTTATTGGGCTAGGAGTCCAAAACAAACAAACAAACAAAAAAACAGTCCGAGGAATATTTTAAATCTTACAGAGGCTGAGTGAAAGGCATGATTTTGATCTCAGTTCTTCAAAAAATCAACAAAGTGAAAAACTATAAAAATAAATAATCTCCAGTCCAATCATCATTTAGAATATAAAGAAAATTAGGGGAAAAAATTAAAAAGGTAAAAATATTGTACATCAAAAAAAAAATCTTACTTTTTCAGTGACATCAGCTGAAAGTGAGCAGGCATTTATAATTGCCACCTCAAGGCTGTTACTATTGAAAAATTATTGTTCTTTGTAACAAAAATTCAAACCTTTAAAACAATGCAATTTTTATACAATTTGAGATTTGTTTTTGTATCCTAGAATGATATTAGTATTTGGCTTTGGTCAAGTTTTGATTTTAATACTCAAAAATCCCACCATTTGGCCCTTAACCAAAATATGTATTGACTACATGTTGGACAAAATAGGTCCCTTAAACATATCATTATCAAAACAGAATAATTTCCAAAGAAAACCCACTTAGATTTTTTTGCCAAATATATCCTGGAATCTGTATACTTTTGTGGATACATCTATTTAGAGTATTACTCTGACTGAAGTCATCATCACCTTTCCCTTGAACACTTAGAAGACACTCTTAGGTGGGCTCTACACTACTCTTCTTGCCTCCCTATAACCTCTTTTCAAGGAATGATGTTTTAAAATCATATCTTATAGCTCCTCTTAAATCCCTGTAATGGTTTCTCAGCACATATTTTTTTTTTAATCTAAATTCTTTGGTGTAAGAGCCATCTCTTGCCTCCTTCTTTGAGTATTTGAACATTTCTTTCCAACTCATTCTTCTAGCTCTTTTCCTCTTTATTCACCTGCATCTCACTGAACTTTCTGCCTCAGGATCTTGCTCTCTATTCTGCTTGGTACTTGTGACCCACAAACTCTCACAGCTTGGTTCTTCAGTCAGGTCTCAGCTTTAACATCACCTCTTCAGAAAGGCTTATCATGTCAATATAAGTGTTCTAAATCTTTTGTGGGTTACATACTCTTTTGAGACACTGATGCATGCTATAAATTCCTTCCTCCCTAACATGTGTATATTACTAGCTCCTCAATTTTTTACACAATTAAGGAGTTCATGGAACCTAAGTCATATTTAGGAGTCCTAGAAATCTAAGTATCCTAGGTTTTAGAACTTAGATCTCTCCATCTCTTAGAACCAATGATTCATTATCTCTCCAGGAGTTAACATTATCTAATTTTTCCCCTATTTTTGTCTATTTTCTTGTCTATTTCTTGTCTATTTTTGTCTATTTATTGACCTATATAATATTTATTTCCCTCTTAGTTGAAAGTTTTATGAAAGGAAGCAAAGCCCTTTCTTCTCTTTGTCATTAACTGAATCCCCAGATCCTGAAATCATGCTTAAATTTGAGTAGGCATTCAAATAATGTTGCGTGAAAAAAAAAAAATGAATGAATCCTTGTAATTCAAGCTAATTGTAGAAGAGAAGGTATGCACGATAAAGAGGTCTGACCTATTTGTTGTGTATGTTGCAAGTATGTTGATTTTGGTGTGTCCCAGTTTCAAGAAAATTCTGTTTCCTTCTAGAAATCCCACTGGCACCTGCTTACAGTACTTGAGAACTGAGTCATTATACATCACCTGTCCCATTTGGGGAGCGAAGAAGTTGAAGATAGAAATACAACATAATAGATTAAAAATATCCTCACAGCAGTATAGCTGAGACCTGACCATTTCCTGCAAACAGATTGGTCTGGAGAAAGAGGTTTGTCAAAGAAAAAGAAATCAAAGCCTGTGAGTTAGAAAGATTGGAAGATGTCCCAAATGGCTTTGAGGTAGTTTGGAAGTAGTTTATTATAATGGGTTAAAAGTATAGTATTTTGTATCCTAGAGATGTTAAGTTTAATTTTCAACCCTGTAATTTACTGATTGATTGAATAAAATTACCCAAGATGACACATCAAAATATACAGAGTTTTTCTGATAAAAATGTTTGACACTTTCCCCCCTGATTACATCTACTGTAAAGTATTCAGACACCAATGTCGCCTTTTTTTTTCCTACTTCATATACTGCTTTCCTTGTCCTATTCTCATGATTCTTGCTCACCTTCTTCCCAAGTTCCCCCTTTTTTCCAATTCTTCTCTCCAGTACTTTTGCTCTTGATCTATGATTTGGATGTGTTCTCTGCTTATCTAATTTTATTAATAAAGTCTTATTTAAATGACCAGTCTGTTCTGAGTTCTATATCTCTATTGGATAGCTATGTGGTGGGAAACTTCCAAAGCCCAGGAGTCAATTGGGTTGCCAGACCTAAAACCAGCAAGTTTGTATGTAATCCCTGGTCTCACTGCAAGCTGAGTACACAGAGGTTACCACTGTTGATATGCCATGTTTACATCTGGAAACCTTTGTCACCACCTTCCTAGTTATCATCATTATCCCCCCAACTCACTGAAAAGTTTTTCCCTAGATAAAATTCACATTAACAATTTTTTAAAATTAATCATGATGTTCATCAACATCATCACTTTCTACCGATTTATTTATTCATTTATTTATTTGGTGGGAAAAGAAAAGAAATACCTTGTATGAGCAGCGAACAGTACAGAACATTATATAAGGTAGGGATGGACAAATTTCCAAATCATGTTTTACTTTGTTGTTCTCCCCACTTCCCCAACCCAGAGAAAATGTCAGTGGCTTCCCCCTACCTATAAAATAAAGTAAAAACTTATTGGCAAAAAAATAAACAAAGTCCTCTTTATTACCTATTTGTATCTCTAAGATCATTATGTTCCTTTGTACAATTAGGTGGTATGATAAACTTGTCTTCTGAATGCATCTTGAGCATTCCCAATTTCATGTATTGGCTCATATCATAGTTTCAGTCTTCAATGTCTTCCATTTCTCCTCTTATGTAAATCTAGAATTCATGATCTCTGTATTAGTATACATATATTTTCTAGGGAGAAGACAATATTGGCTACTGTGTTAAAAAAAAAATGTGGTACAAATACACAATGGAGTATTACCTAACCACTAGGAAGGAAGATGTCCTCTCATTTGTGACAACATAAGTAGAAATTGAGACATTATACTGAGATAAGCCAGACAGAGAAAGACAAGTATTGTATGATATCACTTATAAATGAAATCTAAAAAAAAAAAAAAAAATTAAACCAGTAAAAACCAGAGAGTAAAATGTGGTTAGCAGGGGAATGGTGTGGTAGATAAGAGCAACAGTGTTTAAAGGTACATACTGGTAATGAGTAGTAAATAAACCAGAAGGATCTAATGTACAGTATAATGAATATAGAAAATAATATGTACTATAATTACAAAATATAAATATCAGTACATCAGCAACCATATTATAATATATAAATGTATCAAAGTAATATGCCATATACTTTAAACTTAGCCAATATTATCATTTTTATTCAGTAAGAAAATAAAACAAAACAAAATAGGCCAGAAGGTATGATAACAGAACAGGTACAAGTCTTTCCCAGTTACTTTCAGCTTAATCTACTATATTTGGTAGCTATGCTATTTAAGGTGCTCTATTATCCACTGCAGAGAACTAGGTAGTCAGCATCCTTCTTATGGCACTAAGAATATAACCACATATGCCTGGATGTTCCCATTTTCTAGAGCAATATAGGCTATGAAGTAAAATTAAAGAATGAATAAATACACATCTGACAAGAAAAAGAGCAGCAAGATAGTGCCCAATTAGGCTTAAATGAGCAGCTACCTTAAATTTTGGAATGGCTTTGAGGGATGACTGAATTACAGGAAATCTTTCTTCTGGAATGTACCATCTGTTAAATCCTGTTTGTTTAAATACCATCCTCCTTCTTTGTATTAGAAAAGACTGGTGTTGTGTCTAATTTGCTTTGTATTCTTCCTAGGCTGATGTATCCTGATGGGTGAATACAGTAAGTTCATCCATTAGTTTCTATCTCTTCTATCTGCCCTCTAATTGGCTTATTCATTGGAAAATCAGTCACCTCATAGCTATACTTACTCTTCCTACTTCTCTCTTTTTCTCTCCTTTCCCTGCTCCTTGCCCTTAATCACATGTGCATCATTCTTAGGAAAGTGTCCATAAGATATATATCAGAATGGCAAGTGCCTGAGACAGAAGATCACACAAATGAAGTGTGTCCAGGTGGAAAACTAAATACTTGGAAAGGATACAAAGTATTCAATAAACATGAGAGGTGATATGAGAAAAGTAAGTCCAGCCCATGTCGTCCCAAAAAGTAAAACTAGAACGAAGAACCAGAAGGTAGATTTGGGCTTCCATTATTTTTGTAAGAGCAAAAGTTATCCAAAAATGAATCATGCTGCCCATGAGGAAAGCGATTCCCTGTCATATAATGTAGTGACATTGAGTATGGCATCAGTACAGGAAGGATTAATATCCTGGGCATTAGTCCTAGTTGCTTTAGATAATATGGAGTTATTTAATGCTACTCCTCTGACTTAAACAAATAAGCAAAATAAACCCAAGCTTCAGAGTAATAACCATCTACAGAATTTTCCTGATTCATCTGCTCTCTCATCCTATCTTTCATCTGGTTCTGATAAAACAGTGCTCCTGGTTCTCTTTGTGGGCACATGATGCAAACTAGGCAAATGCAGATAGCACAGCCCTGTGGTAAAACTGATTGGTTTACGTAGGCCCATTCAGATTCCTCCTCTGGACGATGTACAGTAAATGAGAAAATAAACACTTTCTCTCTATGGCAGTCACTGAGTTAAATAGTATGATTTGTGTATGCCCAGTAGTCATTTTCTTTAATCAAATATAGGAAAAGCATGTATGGTATGAAAATGTGTGACTACCCATAAAGGCTAACTTGAAAGATTAAAAATGTGAGTCCCCAGAACATTGTTAGCTTCCTTTGGATTCTGTAAGGCCTCTGGTCAGTTCCATTCTTATGCTTCCCAATTATGCCAGACGATAAATGTCCCCCAAAGAAGCTAGTCTAACATAAGGATCAAACCTAATCTTATCAGGCTGTACATACTAGGTATATCAGTTTATCAATACTTGACATTCTCAATATGTTTTATGTACTATTACTTCTAGGAGATAATTCTAGGGGTTTTCCAAGAAAAAAAAATCATATTGCAAATGTCTTTTCTATCCACTCTGTCAAGCACGATTTTAGGGCTCTGATAAAGGCACAAGAATTACCTCATTTGTGTGTATCAATCACCTGGATCTGATTAGAACTCTATAGCTGTTCATCTTAGATATTTTTACTGATATTCCCCCAATGGGAAAAGAGAGTAAGCTCAAAAATTTGAAGTCAAGGGCTTAGCCATTAACGCAATATTTCTTTAAATTCCTGTCTTTTACTTTTTCTTAGTCATCAAATTTTACACTGAAATCCATGATACTTTTTTTAAATTTTAACATAAGCATATAGTTTCAAACATTTAACCTATTTTCCAGAGATCTGTCTGTAAAATGTAATGCACTAGGAAGAAATACTGTTTATAATATAGGTTTGCATTTCCCTTTAGGCACACAATGTTATAGTCCTAAGAGTTTGTTTGAGGAAAACTGATGGTCAAAATCTGTTGGTAGAACAAAAAGCATGCATTGCTCTCCACTGAGAGTTCTGGGAAGGAAGTGAATATTAAGATTTACCTCAGATTTCCAACTGTCCTGCACATTACCAAATCTAGCTTATTTTGTTAGTACTAAATCCAAAATCCGGTCATAGATTTATTAAAAAGGATCACACAAACTGCCTTACATATAAAAGATATTAAAAAATTCAGACATACTGACTGATTAAAGGAACTTGGTAAAGCATTTCTGATAACTTTTTCATAATATTTAAAATGATTGTGGTGTTGGCTATCCAAAAAACTGTAACTATCAGTCTTTATAATAAGGTTGCTTAATCTAATCATTACAAATAACAAATTAGGTTCTAACAACAACAACAACAACAACTGAATTATCCCAAAAGTACAGATTCTAACTTTGCAAGTTTATTCTGGAGTATGCTTGACCTGCTTTGAGAAGCCAAACTGCCATGGGAACTGGAGAGAACAAGCATGAAAGTGGTTGCTTTTACCAAGTGGTACCATGGGAGGAATCAGACTGAAATTTAAAATGTGATATAAATTATTCACCATGATGTTAACATTTTAAACAGAGTCTTTTCACATCTCTTATCCCATTGGGATCCACAATGACCCTCTGAGGTAGATAAGACTAGTATCATTATCCCCACTCTACAGATGAGGATATTTATGTCCTTGAAAGTTGAATGAGTTGCCCAAGGTCAGGCAATATTTAATCTAGAAAAGCAGGAGCTCTTGCTTTCTTTCTGGGCTTTCACTTGTCACTTTTTTTCCCCCCTGCCTGCTATTCAGAAAAGAGGTATGGTGCTTACTAATATTCTGGAATTGAGAAAGAAGAGTACATTTTGAGATCACAGAATAACCAAACTGGCAGTACCATAAATCTTGGCACATTTATTGATCTTTTCTGTTAAACAGAAACATACACATGTGCACACACAAACCCATGAAGCATGCATATTTTACAATGGGTATATAAGTATGTGTATTTCCCAATACATTTCTCAAATACAGTGGAAGACCAAAGTCTTAGTATAACATCTTATGAGGGGTCTTTCATTACCATCTCCCCCCCTTTACCATTTGAACCATTAGCAATACCTCTGGCTTTACCTTTAGTATATATGGATTTTAAAACTTCTACCTACAATAACCTTGACCCAAATTACCTTCATCTCTCACGTAGGTTGTTGCAATCATCTTGTTTTCCCTCTTTTGCCCTTCTATATTCTAGAAGTATGTTCTATAAACAATCTTCTAAATGTGTGAATTAAATAGCCTCATTGTTCCACTCCCTAATTTTCAGTGGCTTCCCATCACAGAATAAAATCTATATTCCTTTCTGTGGCCACGACTAGTGATTGACTTCCACTATCAACCACTCTCCTTCTCTCTTAAACTTGGAAATTTAGCTGGGCAATGGCTGCATTCCCCAGCTTCTTTTGTGGGCTTGTATGTTACCAATGAATACAACTTGGGAGTCATACCTTTCAACAGTATATGTGTTTGTTTTCTTCTCATATGCTAAAAACCAGGTAATAGATTAGGATATCACCTAATGGCAGGACAGCAAGTGACAAAAACTGGAAGACCCATGAACAGAGCTAAAAATCCTAGAAACTCATCATCTCTAGACATGATATACTACTATGTCAGAGATGCTGTATTTTGGGACTTCCTCATTACTGCAGCTTAGCCTGTACTAGCTAATGTTCTTCCAAAGTCTATAGGCAACACAGTCTCACTCTTGCCTATGGTTCTGACTTTGGCTCCGTATCTTCTTTACTCTGTACCCTGAGGCAGGTTGTACTCCCTATATTTTGAGCAGCCCATGTAGTTTTTCCACTTGTTCTCTCTTCCATGGAATATTCTTCCCCCATATCCTCACTTGGTTTAATTCTTAATTTATTGAGAACTTCCTCTGTTCAAATATCCCCTCTATAAACAGTCTTTCTCTGACTCTTTTGTCTAAAGTAGCCCCATCTTTCTACCACTGAGCACGCTCTGTCAATCTATTTTCTCATCAAAAACTTGCCGCTATTTCAAATTATATTGCATACCTATACACTATTTGTTCCATTTAAAAATAAAAAATAAAAAAGAGCTTCAGATAAGCAGCACTTTCTCCTGCTCCTGCTTTTACTGCTCAGGGCCTAGAACAGTATTTAGCTCACAGAAGTTCCTTTCACTTCACCTTTTGATTCTAAGTTATTGAGTAGGGTTATGCTTAGCCTGCTGGGGGAAAGAGATAAATGGAAAGATAAAGAATCATGTAGAGCTGAAACCCAAATTGGGAGCTGCAGTAGTTATATATCTGTTTATATAAACACTTTTTGCAGAGTACTGAGCATGTATTAGATCTTTGGTTAATTGCATGAAGGAGATCCCACTCTTAGTCTCATATTACTGTGATAAATTAACTGAGATTTGGCGAGATTACTAATTCAACCAAAATCACACAGCTAGTAACTGGCACAGGGAAAAAAGGAAAAAAAAAAAAGACTGCATGTCTCTTGGGCTTCAGCTCATTCCATTTAGATTCATTTGTTTTGTTTTGTTTGTGTATAATATGGCATATAATTAAACAGAAAGAAAGTGATTATTCTAATGTTAACATACATACTGAAATATCCAGGGTTTGTGGTCTGGTGTGATGACCTCACAACCCTCAGCCTTATTTTTGCTCTACTCCACAAAAAAGCAACTGAATCATTGATATTCTGTATCTTTGTGGGACATGGCAGGGAGTGAAAGTCTTATTATCAATTTAGTGTGAGATCATTTACATTTACAAATTTTCTGAAAGATTCAGAATTTCTGGAATTATGTGTTAAGAGGGGAGTTAACATGGGGAGTGGACAAGAAATGCAGGGAGAGAGATTAGATATGCAAGGGTAGATATACCTTTGGGTATAAAGTAAGTTACTTAACTGTGGATTTCTACCTGTACAGTTAGAAGTGGGAGCCTGAAGGAGATGTGAGGGGGCATCTGAGGTTCCACGGCAGGGCACTGATACCAAGCCGTGGGGATGTCTTTTCCAATTGCTCTGAGAAAAACCCAACTTCCCAAACATTTCAGCCTAGATCAGTATCTGGCTGAGAACTTTTGGAAACAGGGGTACAGTGTTTCATACTCTTCCTAAGGAATTATGAGCACTAGCCTTATATCCCATGTCCCCTGCCCCATGGCTCCTTGAATGCCATCTTCTCTGGTGGAAATACAAATCATAGTTCATATATGCCTTGGCAATTCTAAAGCTACATTGAAGGAACTACTGCTCTTTCCCTCAGAAAATCCACACTGGTGACCTACTTGGGATCCTTTAAAGCGCCTCAAATCAGAAGAATTAACCTTTTCTCCTCTATGTTTTATTTTCTGACTCCCTTCCAGGTCCCACATAAGTTATTCACATGTTCCCCTCCAATAAGATTATTAGGTTAGTAGGTATTAATCTAGGTCCGCACCAAGTAGGCATGAACATAATGAGTAATATAACTAGGGATCTCTATAAACTAAGTTATGAGCTGCTAATCAAATCTGAGACCCATTGAGTCATAAGCCATGTTGTCAAGTATGACACGACAGAAGAGGGCAAGAACAGACCAGTGCTTCAATACAGAGGGCATCCTGCATATCTAAGTAAATGCTATGGAAAGTAAGACCAGTGTTATGGATGGAGATGTGTCCTTACAAAGTGTGTATGTTGCAGTCCTAACCCATAAAGTAACCCATAAAATGTGCTTGGAGATAGAGCCTTTAAGGAGGTAACTAACATTAAGTGAAGTCATAAGAGTGGGGCCCAAATTCCACAGGACTGGTGTCCTTATAAGAAGGGCTCAGGTCATGATCCCAGGATTCTGGGATCGAGCCCTGCATTGGGCTCTCTGCTCAGCAGGAAGCCTGCTTCTCTCTCTCTCTCTCTCTCTCTCTCTCTCTGCCTGTCTCTCTGCCTACTTGTGATCTCTGTCTGTCAAATAAATAAATAAAATCTTAAAAAAAAAAAAAAAGATTTAGAAGGGGAAGACACTAGAGCTCCCTCCTTTGTGTGCATGTATGTACCCTTAGGAAAGGCCATATGAGGACAAAGCCAGAAGGCAGCCATACACAAGTCTCACCAAAAAGAAGTATCACCAAAAAGCAACCCTTCTGACACCTTAACCTGGACTTCTAGCCTCTAGAACTGATAAAATACATTTCTGTTTAGGTCATCTAGTCTATAGTGTTTTGTTATCATAACATGATTAACACATTGTTAACATTTCGACAGATACCTTCTAGACAACTTTTTAGGTATAGTAATAGGTATAGTAATAAGGTATAGTATAGGTATAGTAATACTATTTCTGTTTTGGAATATTGAGGCACAGAGATCTAAGTAATGCATTCTAGGTCATTAAGAAAATGGCAGATTTGGAACAAAAACTCAAGGCTACATGACTTAAAATCCACGTGCTCAGGCAATATGTACCTATGTCATCTTCACACTAGCACACTATTATGAAAAATGCATATTGGTCTTCAAAAATAAGTAATGCTTTTAAAAAGGCTAACACTTTCACAATCGGAATTTAGGAAATATTTACAGGATTTTTTACTGTTTATGCATTTCATTGTAAGCAATGCATTCACACACATTTACTTAGATTGTTAAGATTGTGCCTCTGCCCTTCCATGAGCTAGTGTGTATATGAGAGTAAAGACCCCATACCTACTATCCTTCTTGGACCAAGAACCAATCAATGGCCTTTTCCTTTAGTAGACATCAACATAGCAAAATGACCCATGCCAGGAAAAGTGAGAAAAGGAGCTTACAAGTACTACCTTTCTCCCATAACTGCCATTCTATGCCCATCTGATATAGTCACAATCTACAAAAAAGTCCTACAATTTAATAATTTGCAAACAGTTAACAGTATTTTTTATTAAATCAGTGAAGCAAGAGGTTGAATCAAATTGTGAGATAAAATTTAAGGACAAACAAATTTCAAACGATGGTTAAATGTTTAATCAAGGCATTTCAGTGATGGTATAAATGTCAAAACAAGAGACTTATGTGCCCAAACCTTTAAAACAACAGGGTGTCTTATTATTTTTAATACTTTTCAAAAAAACATGTATTTTTTAATCAACAACTTCTATTACCTAACTTTATGGTTCATAAACTGTTATAGTTGTCAGAAGATCTACACATTTCTCTTTCTACCCAACTAATAAAAATAAATGAGAAAACTTAAGATATTTTTTATTTTCATGTGGGCTTATAATTGCAACTTCTAAAAACTTCTTTTGTTTGACCTCCTCACAAATGCTGTACTTGATCTACTGCATGTGTGCCAGGCTATCCCTATGCATGCAAATTTGGCATATACTGATTTATTTTATATCAGAGCATCTTGCCCCAAAATTACTTTATCTTGTAACTTTACATTCTTCTATCGATCTAATGTGTCAAACAAGATTTTTTTTACACCTATAACAGTATTTGTATTTTTACCAACAACTGCTTTATGAATATCTTCCATCCTTTCCATTTTTATTCCCAAAAATAAGCATTTATTTCATTTTATTCCCACAACAAACAGCAAACATTATTTTCTTCAATTTATACAGAAGGAAACTGAGGCTCAATGACTTGCTGAATATGCCCCTGGCATGTGTTCTACTGCTCTTTGTAGCATACCATGCAAGTATTCAAAGACAAGTTCTTTATTTCTTTCATAGAAGATATTATTTTTTCTACATTTTATGAAAAAATGAATTCTATAATAACCAGAAAGAGCATAGATTTAATGAATATTAATGACTTCTCAATATCACCTCTCACAACACCAGGTTTCAGAAATTCTTCAGTCATCACTGTAGCTCAAGTGTTAAGCACCTAACATTTGTTCTGAACAATGTCCTGATGGGACTTCAACATTTAAACATATAATCCCTGGCTTCCGGTTGGCTTTGATTGCTGGAGAACAAGCTTTTAAAGTTGTGACTGTAGAAAATAATTCACTGGGCTCAATAATTTGCACATGAAGACATCTTCATCACTACATAGTTACATTGCATACATAATAAAATTATAAAACAGTGCAATTTTTTTCATCAGGCAGTACAGGACTACACATGCATGACAAAAACTATACTTGTCATGAAGCCATAAGGTCATTATAGGCTGGATATATGAGGAAAAACTTATTTGGATGATGAAAAATTTGAGTTGGTTCTTCTTTATTTGCTTTAGATTTCCCTCCCAACTCATCCTTGAACCTATGAGCTTCCTCTGCCATCCCACCTCAGTCAGTACCTAGTTGTGCTTGGTTTACTCAGGCAATGCTCTCATAATTCTGGAGGAAACTATTCCCCTATCATGGAGACAAATGATTAGATGAGCACTGTTTTCATGGTTAGCAACTTACTTGGATAATGCCCTGGGGCATCTAACTAAATATCCCAAAGGTATAGAGAATCGGGGGTGGGGACCTTACTTATGAAATGATTCCTTTATTTGTATGACTCCAACACACTCATACTTTGGTATAGATAGTTCTATATTTATCATAAGACATATTTTTTCTTCCTGGAATCTGAGTTAGAATACAAAATCTCAGGGGCACCTGGGTGGCTCAGTGGGTTAAGCCTCTGCCTTCAGCTTGAGTCATGATCTCAGGATCCTGGGATCGAGCCCCTCATTGGGCTCTCTGCTCAGCGGGGAGCTTGCTTCCCCTCCTCTCTCTGCCTGCTGCTCTGCTTACTTGTGATCTCTCTCCTCTCTCTCTCTCTGTCAAGTAAATAAATAAAGTCTTTAAAAAAAAAAAAAGGATACAAAATCTCATAATACAGTTCACTCAGTTATGGTATACATTATGTTATTATAAGTTATTATAATATAATGTCCTTTTAGTTTGCTTAAGCCAAGTACTTAAAATGCTCATTTGCTCAAAGAAATTTCTTATTCTGCTCTAATTGCTTGGCTTCTTAGTACACAAGGACATTTTTCACAGAAGACCCACACTACATTGATAGGTTAGAAAACCTTTCTAATTATTTTAGTTTAAGGAATTCCTGCTCTAAATAGCTTTATAGACATAGTCACACAGTAGAGAATGGCTTCTGTTAAATTTCAGATATAGTGAATATAGTCCACATGACTTTATCTTTGAATTCAACAATTTAAGAATTTCTGACATTTTCCAAGCCACTCTGGCTTAAATCCTAATATGCTTTGAATGCCTCATGTCTCACCAGCCCAGATGATTGTTCTACCTTAACCACTTAATATGCATGCCTCAAAATAAGATTGTGATTATATTCCTTCTCACTGGGCATTCTCTTTTCTTGGACTCACACATGGTTCGAGTGTTTCATTTTCAATATCACACAAACCCTGAACCCTCATCAAAACTGTGAATATCCAACAGGTTTACTGGCATTTGCCTATAATCATTTTTCAAATGAACTGTCAGTACAGTCTTAATCTGCCTTTGGCTGCCCTAATTGTTCCTACCTAACCTGCCAAGTCTTTCCCTACTGGAAAAGTTTTGCTGAGATTTTACATTTATTCATCAGTAATTATAAAAATGTGTGTAAGGATACATTGCACAGTTAAACATGTGGAAGACCTTATCTGAGCACCTCATCATGGAAGCAAGCCATAAAACCTAAAACTGGATCTGAGTCTATTACCAAACATTCTACCTTTATGTCATTTGGGGGAAGAATTAAATATATGTAGTATCTACACTATTATAAAAGCAATTACAGTGATAATCAGTTATCCAGATGTTTTATTGATTTGATGCCTAAAGTCCAGATGTTTAGGAATATCTATGATTGGCATGATGTAAACATATCCAAAGACTAGAATTCCAGTCTGCCGAAAGGGATAATGCTACTTTCAGATAATCTTCTTTGCTAATAATGCTTTTATATACTTTCCAACAGTGCACAGTTCAAAAAGCAAATAGAAACACATCAGTTTTATAGTTGGTACTGAAAGATTCTACTAGACATGATCTCATAATCATCCTACTAGATTCCTTTTGATCTACTGGCTACCTTCAAAGGCCTAGAAAACAAGAGAGGAGGTAAATAAAACCAAACCAGCATCCATATCATTGAAAAATAAAAATCTCATAGGCTGACTTAAGTTTTCTTATTTGTCTTCTAGTCTAGAATGACAATTTTTGTTCCAAATACTCTGTAGCTATAATCTGTTCTTTTTTGAATGATATCTTCCTTGAAATTTTGCAAAGACAATGCAGGAAAAAGTTTATGAGTATCTCCTTGGAAGCCACAGATACTCCCATTGTGTCCTTGTTGAATAAAAAATTTGAAGTGCAGATTTGGCATTGGAAGATTGACTGGATTCTAAATGAAGCTTCTGATAGCAATGTAAAACTAGAGGGAACAGAGCACCAGTAATAAAGGGAAATACAAGGCTAAGTATTGGAAAGTAATTAGTGAGCTCATCACTGACAACCCTTTGATGGCCTGAATTACTTCCAGAAAGATAAGAGTATATTGTTTAAAAAACAATTAAATCCCACATGCACATTCATAGAATTATTGCACATTCATATGCAAATAGAGAGGACTGGATTCTTTGAACATACTAATATATAGCAAAAGGGAAGCATTATATTAGGTACTGTCATATTTGGGTGTGTAAAAGGCATCCATAGTAAATATGTGCACTACAGACCTATGAATTTTATAAGGTCCCTAGGAATTGTGGTTAAACTTTGCCATGTGGCTAAGGGCCATCAGCCAGTATATACATTAGATTTCTCAAACAGTATTACATTATTTGTACTGACATCAGAAACAAAAGAATAAAGGCAAACCTGTTATCAATTTTCTTTCTTTCTTTAATCAGGTTCATAGCCCTTATTTATGGTCAGTAGAATTTATGTATATATGTTTACTATATAACACAATAACATAAAAAGGGAAAACAGTCTAGGTCCTATGCACAGGATTATAATGCTTTTTAAACTTCTTTTCCTTTTAGACTAATAAAGATAATCTTAACTTCTTAACTTCTCATCCTGGTAATCACTTCCCTTCATAATCCAGCATTAACTCATCATTGTGGTTCCAAATAGCCCTTTTCTTCTAAATCAATATACTTTAACCCTCTAAACTCACACCTTTTCTATTTACACTATTCTTGGGCTTATGTATTTTATCCATTCTCTTTCCCTAACTACTGTCTTACTAATTTTTTTGAGAGAGGGAAGGGGGAGGGGCCGCGGGAGGGAGAAAGAGAGAATCTTAAGCAGACTCTACACCAAGTGCAGTGTACCAGGGGGCCGATCTCAAGATCCTGAGATCATGACCTCAGCCAAAATCAGGAGTTAGATTCTTAACTGACTGAGCCACCCAGGGGCCCCTGGTCTTACTATTTCTAAGCCTCAAGTCAAGTGCTATCACTCAGCGTACCCACTGTTCAAAAACCCCACATTCCTCACAGATTTTAACCCTCACTGCTACTATTCTACTCCATAGCCAATGTTAGAGATTTTATTGGTTGCTTCTTTTATATTTTAGTATTCATTATTTCAAACCCAACTTTTATTGTGCTTGAGTAAATGTGCATATGTGTGCAGGTGTGCACATGTGAACACGTTATATGCACAGCTGAAGTACTCATTTAGACCGTAAATGCTGGCAGTACACAGTATCTAATGCTTCACTTTTTTGGTCTTCATAATACCTAATCAAACGCTTTGTCCAAAATTATCTGTTCAACAAATATTTACCTGCATTTTCAAATATTCACAAATTACTATACCTAAAAATGTATAACAAAGAAGCAGTGACAAATGCCATAGAATATTTATAAATACATATCTTAATAAATATTAAAAATTACTCTAATCTTAACCAAATGATTATTATGCCCACAGAAATTTGGGTATCATATGAAGGTAATAAATGACCACAAAACACAAAAAGTAAAAGCCAGCAATATTTTATGTTGAGTATCCTAATCTCCCAACTCTAGAAAGGCTTTAGGATTGGGAAGGAAGCTCACTTCTCACTTGTGAGTGAGAAGTTCATTGTCTCACTTCTGGTATCACACAGATTTTTACTGTCTAATATGGCCTTTCTTGAGTCCTTTATCTCTGTTTTGATTTTGGCTTTGTTTTTGTCCAAAGTGCTTAACTTTATGGATTATGCCTTTCTGTGTTTCACAGCACCTAGGAGAGTGTTTGGTACAGAAGTGTCTTAGCAAATATTCTAATTGCTTATAGATAATTGTTTTATAAATACTAAAAATATTCTTATCTCATTACCCAAAGAAGAATGGAAATTCCTTCAATTAGATGCTTTTGGAGCCTTGAATCACATCCACCTCTAATACTGGCTGAAGCCACAGTGCTCCTATCTTCTATGGCAGAGAATTCCATGAGACATTGAAAAGCTGTTCCAGGTACGTGAATGATTCTTAGTGGAGGCTGGTGTCTGATGCCTAGCCTCAAAGCCTTGTGCCAGGAGCTCTCTCTATGAGCTGAGTACTGCCATACCCACCTACCATGAAGTTGACTAGGACTTGCAGCAAATACAGAATAAAAATGTCTCCAGAGGGCACAACCCTTAGTCCAGACTCTCTGTTGCACTTGCCATCTCTCCATCAACTCAAACTTAGAACCTCTTGAGAGTTTTCCCAAAACCAACCGATGGAGAAGAAAAAAAAACCCAGGCCTAGATAAGGAGGGAATCAGTTTGGTATGTTGATGCATACCACCACCGTCACACATGGTGGCAGTCCCAAGGGACAATGGTGAGAGAAATCCTTCCAATGGGCAGAAATTCAAAAATTAAAATTGCTTGGACACTCTATGTGGAGGGAAATAGAACTGAAGAAAGGATATACAGAAACTCCTGGGCAGTGGCATATGGTTTAACCTCTCAGTCAGTGTCTGGAAGACGTAAAATAGGAAGACCAAAGGCAATGAGATCTTGGGAAGAGGTGTGTGGATAAATTTATTTGGCTGAGCACATGATATGCTAATCTTGTCCCTTCAATTCAGTGCCCATGAGAAAGCATCCACAATGTAGTAGACTCTTAAACACCAGGTGAACATCAATAGACAAGCAATGATTTAAAAAATGGAGATTCTAAATCAGCCTCCAATTAGGTCCATTCACAGCAAGCTGATCTACTTTTGCTATGAATGTTCTCTCGTTAACAGTGAAGACAGGCTGAGAACTGGCCATAGCCCCTCCCTTGAAAAGATCAGTAAACCACCTAGCAAGCTGGTTACCTCAGACTCCTCTGGGATAAAAGTGTGTTCCTACTATAATTTTTATCTCCTCCAGGTGTGGTTTTGCTTTCCTTGTGGGCAATGTCTACGCTGGCACTACTGTCAAGGTCTTTTAGAACGATTTACCAAGAATACACCCTGCATGAAATTGCTCCAAACAAGGGACCTATTTTACAATGAAGGTGGTATAATCTGTTCACCTTGCAGGGTCATTATGAGGATTAGAGATAATTAAACATGTCATCTAACCTTTGGTGACAACCTATTAACACCTTGAGTTCTGGTGATAAGTACAATGACGGAAATTATTTACTGAGCTTGGCTCTGGGGAATATTTTAAAAGTATAAAAGAAAGATAAAGGTAGTTATTATATATAACTAGACTAAAAGTCTTGTAATCAGTAATGCAAGAGCTGGATATAAATAGAGTATCTGATTTCAGAGCCTAATCTCTGCATACGTGCCACATATTCCTTCACAATATTACATCACTAAACAGATAAGTCATCATAGCCAGTGATTTAACAATTGTCCAAATGTAAAGATGTATTTTCTTCAAGATCCTTTTTAAAATGGAGTAGTATAATTATCTTAGATAAAACAGTGAATTATTGCCTGTTGAGAGGAATTGATAAAGTAAAAAAATCAAAATTTACTATAATTACTCAGTTCATTGCTTAACAGTTTCAATGTCAATGTTATAGGTCAAATCATATCTCCTAAAAGTATCAATTAGATAAATTAGGGGGCGATGGTTATTAGATTATAAAAATAGTGAATTAATCTGAAGGAAGGGTGTCTCCCAGTCAACTCAGTTATCTAGAATTTAACCACATGTCTAAAAGTTATAGTATCTCCAAATGCACGGAAATGTAACTATGCAAATTGATAAGTCTTTGTAAAGTATGGAATATCCTTTCTCTAGCAGCAATTGAATGTGAATTTAGTCAATACATCAGAATCTGTAAATAGGAGCTATGAACTGTGAAAAGCCTATGAAAGTGAGAAAAGATGAAGATTGCTGAGGTTATTCAGCATATAGACAATGGTTTCAGAATGACCTCCTATTTTAAAGCACAATATAATGTTTACACATATAATTGTGACATATATGAAACCTATCTCCCCTAGCCTCCACCAATAGTATGATCAGAGATGTGTGCAATGCAAGGATGTTTTATTTTAAAGCCTACATATATTTTTAAAATATTAAGAATTAAAGAATAAACTTCAGTTGTCTTAGAAAAATGATTTTGAAAATCTCTTCCATCATTGTGAGAACATAAGGAGCCATCCTATTTCATGGGCCCAGTTTTCACAGAAGTTTTTGAAAAAAGCTAAAGAAACCACAGAAAAGGCCCTCAACAAATGCCACTACTCAGCCCTGTTTGCCATCATGGGGTTCAAGAATTTTTCTTTTTTCCATTATAGAATAAGCTGAACAAGGCCATTAAACACAGTGCCCAAGCCAATAGGTATGTGAAGAAGTATAATAAATTCATGTGTGGGTAAAAGTCAATATTCAATATAGGTCATCTAGGATTGAGTATTTTTAACTCAGAAACCTGAATTCAAAGCTAAAGTAGTAAAAATGAAAATAAAATAGTACTACAATGCCTTAAGACTTGAGTTGCTCCCAACTGACTGGATTAGTTTTCCAGGCCCCTTCAATTGTCTAACCTTTATTTTATATTTCAGGATACTGATCAATAGAGGCTCCCTCCCTTAACTAAATAAGCCTCACAAGGTGAAAAAAAGTCACTAAATTAATATTTATTTTGTAACATAAAAGAGCCAGTGCTATCTACAAACAGTATAATTAATTGGGATTAATTTCATGTGCAAATTTTGTCATTGCAGGTGTTGATGGAGTAATACATCAAAGAGACTTCACCTCTATAAAAATCAATGCTAACATAACCTTGATTACTGTTCTTGTGGATGTCACATATAACACTAATCAGTCATGGTTTGTAGCAAACATCTTAGAGAACAAATATAATTTGCTTTTTTATTGGCATTTTTCAAAATGAGAGATAATATGCATTCATGGGCCAAGCAATTCTCTGAAAGAATACAATCTCCTAAGGGAAGGAGTGGAGACAGTGTTGGTGCATGTGGGAATGGTTGAGAAGAAAATTACAAGAGTGTGAAAAAAAAATTTTCACATTGATATGGAAACTACTGAGTCTGTTTTGGGAATACAGGCTTCCCAGGACACTTACAGAAAAGCCAGAGAGCTTCAATTCTATAAAAGAACAACATTTTGTAGTACCCAAAGGAAAAAATAACCTAACTTTATTGTAACAGACTTCATATAATCCTTATCTCTTCTTCTCCTAAATATCACAGACCTTCCACTGTATCAATTATGACCACAAAGGAACAAGAGGAGGGTTAACTTCCAGTTGGTTTTATCTTGAGTTGACCTTTAATAAGTCACTGTGTAGTAAAAATTATAACTGCAGTGCCATCTTCAGATTTGTATATTCAAAAATGTCCTCCATTTAGGTAATCATCATTTCAGCTTTTGTCATTATCACCATTAAGAGAGTCATCAAAGCTAGAACTATCATGCTAGCCAATCAATCAGCATGTATTAAAAACCCATTGGTATAAATTGCATTAAAATTAATAATTGTATTAAAATAATACTCACAGAAGAAACCTGGTGTAAAGAGATGACATATGCAAGGTGGTATATGACAGATTTCATTTGAATAAAAATGAAAGATTTCATTAAAAAAAGACAATTTCTTGCAGCCTGAAACCGATATATATGACTTCATTGATCTTAAGCTGTTCCTATAAAAGAAATTTCTCTGAGCACAGAAGAGTTGAGGCCAAGAGGTAGAGGTATATATTCAGGCGTTTTAGAAAGAGGATTAAAGCAAAAACATGGTTTTAGAGAGGAGAGTAAGGTTGTTGCATATATCTTTTCCATTCCCTTGTCCCTTCCAGACTTACTTCATTCCATATGTTTTCACATGGTTTGACATTTAGAAGGCCAAGTTTCTAATTTTAGCAATTAGAGTAGTGCTAAAATAGCATGTTAGAAAAAAAAATAAATGCTTTAGAGGAAGCAATCATATTAAATGTCTTTAACAACAGAAGCCTTAAGTACCCTTTGGTTTTTACTTTTGCCACCGATAATGCAGGCAGCAAAAATGCAGTGATATTTGAAACAATCACCTTGTGAGTCACCTTCCTCCATCCCAAACCATTCCTGTCTGATCCCATGAATATATGAATAAACTCCTGCTTCTATAACCTCAATCTTGGCTCAGGCAAAATTATGTTTGGTCTTGTCTTTCCAGTATTAAAACTTAACCTCCTGCTTTGAGTTTTTGCTTGACTAGTCCCTCTGGTTCTTGTATCCTGGGTTGTGTTTAGTACAGGCTCCATCTAAAGCAGATTTTGTTAAATTACAACCCTACTCACATGGCAGGTACCTTGGTAAGGGCAACACAACTGGGAGGTGGGGGACATTCACAGGGGGCATCATGAAGTCTCCTAATAATCATGCTTTCATTATGGTAAATTTTAATGTTTGCCCTTTAAGCTTGAGAATATATGAATAAATTTTTGATGGTAAAGGTTGAGGCATATTATTCCTTTCAGGTTCCTTTATCTCTCCATACTCCTCATTTACTTTTTCTCCTTTCATCTTCCCCTTGTTTTTCTTTGGTTTTGCTATTTCCTAAGTCACCTATTCTCTTCTCAACTTTGGTATCCTCTGCTAATTTTTCCAACATTTTTCCTAGGGGAAAAAAAAAGTATGGGAAAATAAAGCACTGCAAACTAGGTATTGGCTGCTTCATTTCGTAGGCATACATGCATCAGTTATATGGAATTTTCTAAAATCTAGAAGACAGGCCATAGATATATTTATGACACTGTGTGTTCTTAAAAATCTTTGTCTTTTCATAGATCAAACTTTAGAATATGGAAGACCAAAACCCATAGTGATCCTATATACTTTTTTCTTTTTTAAAGATTTTATTTATTTATTTGGGATAGAGTGAGAGTGAGAGCAAGTGAGCACAAGTGAGAGAGAGAGAGAGAGCAAGCATGAGTGGGGGTTGGGGGGGGCAGGGGGAGAAGGAGAAGCAGGCTCTCCACTGAGCAGGGAATCTGACACAGGGTTCAATCCCAGGATCCTGGGATCATGACCTAAGCCAAAGGCAGCCACTTAACCGAATGAGCCACCCAGGCACCCTGTCTTTTAGGGTTATGACTGTGTCAGGAAAAGTAGTTCCTCCCTTTGTCCAGTAGTTAATAACCTGATTTCTCTAGAATATCCTAAAACTGTGCTCTGCTTTCAGGGTTCTCTTAACGGTGATTAACTTAAAAAAGTCTGTGATTCTAGCAAAATCAGATTAAAATCACTATTTGGGCAATTCTCTTGATGTTCAACTACAAACAGTATGTCATGAAATTTCTCAGTTACTTGTGATTCTTAAAGAGAGAGACTAGTGAATGGGGAAAGAGCCTTAAAGCAGGACAGTCTCAAATGCCAACACCAATCTTCTGGATTTCAATATTCCCTGAGATCTTGGCCTGAAAAATTCTCACTATTTAATTAGGTCATCAGGATTTTGTAATTTTCAGAAAAAAATAACTTGTCCATCTTTTCTTTTCAGTGGTCTTTAACAGGATGATATATTTAAGCCAGGATTTAATCAGCAAGCATATTAAATGTAAATGAATCAACTAAGCTACTTAGATGACAAGTATTGTTACAAAAAACCTGTATGTTTATAAGACACACAATTGAAATATGCCAATATCAAAAGTGTAGGAAAAATATACAATACAAACATCATATAAAAGAAATCTGGCACAATTATATTAATATTAGTTAAACTTTAAGAGGAAAAACTGTAATGAAAGCATTACTTCAACAGGAAAAGAGAGTCTAAATTTGTGTCAGATATCATAGCCTCAAAAATTCAAACAAAATTGATAAAAAATATTACAGAAACAATCAAATTTACAATCATAGCTAGAGATTGGAACATATATCTCAGAATCATATTTATCAAGAAGACAAAAAATGGTGAAGTGACAATGTAGAAGATAGGATGTTTATGATTGGTCACATATCTAAAACAGAGCTCTCAACAGATATATTAAAAATCCTTTTGTAGCACCCATGAAGTTTACAAAAATGATTATATACTGACTATACAAATATTCTTTTTTTTTTTTTTTAACTATACAAATATTCTTAACAAATTTTGTGTGACCAACTGGCTATGAGGCATATAAGTTAGAAATAAAAATCAAAAGTTTCTATTGATAAAAACTTATATTTAAAATTAAGGAATATGCCTTTAAATAATTCATGAGACAATAAAGAAAAGAGAAATAAATTCTTAACAAATTTTGTGTGACCAACTGGCTATGAGGCATATAAGTTAGAAATAAAAATCAAAAGTTTCTATTGATAAAAACTTATATTTAAAATTAAGGAATATGCCTTTAAATAATTCATGAGACAATAAAGAAAAGAGAAATAAACTTAGGAAATATCTTGAAATTATGACACCTGAAAACACTGCATAACAAAACTTGTGTGAGGTCACCAAAGTGGTACTTAAATGAACATTTATCACCTTAACTGTTTACATGGAAATGAAACTAAAATATAAAAAGTCAAGCATCTACAAAGTTTGAAAAAGAAAACCAAAATATACCTAACAAGATAGAATGAAAAAAATAATAAAAGTAAGAATAAATAGTATTTTTTCCTATCTGTCCATCCATTTATCATCAATGCCAAAAATTTATTATTTGAAAACACTGATAAAATTAATCTCCTTCTCAAATATCTGAATCAAAAATACAAATAAGCAGTTATCAGTCATGATTATATATCTAGCACATAAATATAATAATTAGAAAATACAGGTGAATGGGCATAGTTTTAGAAAAGTATGAGTTATAAATCTGATCTAAGAAGAAATAGAAAGTTGGTAACTATTAAATTGAATCAAGAATAGAAAAATTTTCATAATTTAAAGTACAGAACTGAAGAGATTTATCAGCAAATTCCACTAAACATTTGAGAAAGAAATAAAGTCTAGCTTCACAGAATCAATGAGAAAATAGAGAAAAGAGTGTAGAGTCTATAGCTTATTTTATGGACTTGTCAAAGCCTGACAAGAACATTAAGAAAAAAAATTACAGGCCAATTTCTCATATAAACAAAGAGGTAAAAATCCTAAACAAAATATTAACAGACTGATTACAGAAATAAAGAAAGAAAATAAATAATGAACAAGTTATGTTTATTCCATAAATGCAAGGATGGTTTAATATTTAAAATGCAATCAAAACTCACATTTCACAGATTAAAGGAGAAAATATCTATTATCATAACAACAGTTACAGAAATGTATTTAATAAAATTCAACATCAATCTATAAAATATCTTATCCTAACTTCTTTAATTGCTAAAAAGTATCAAAAAAACAAGTTTCATACTAGCTGGTGATATATTAAAAACTTTTCTCCTGATATTCAAAATGGCACATTCCTGTGTGTACAGGAGGACCCTACCTAGCTGAGTATTCCAAAATAAAGAAATAAAAAGAATATTGGAAAAGTGTAAATAAAGCTGTCATTTTATAAATAATATGGCTGTGGACTAAAACTTCAAAAGACTCTACAAATTATTAGAATTAATTTAAGAAGTTCAACAAAGTTGTTTATATGGTCAACATAAAAAAATCCATTTTTTTCCTATTCATTAACAACCAAACATTTTTTTCTCAAAAAGTAAGATTTATAACTAAGTATATAGGGATACATATATTTTTATTCATATACATGTGTATTTATATATGAAACCTAAAGAGAAAACCAGAAATTATTGATATAGAGACAAATACATTGAAAGATCCATCATGTAGAGGAGTTAAAAGGTACAATATTGTAAAGATGTTAATGCTCTCAAACTGATCTTCAGATTAATTGGCATCTCACACAAAATCCCAAACTCTATTTTATGCAACATAAAATCTGGTATTAATAGGCACATGGAAATGCAAGAACCAAGAAGAGCTAAGAAACTCTTAAAGATAGGAAATAAAGTAGAATGACTTATGCCCCTGAAATCAAGTCAGACTGTATCAGCAGGTAACTAACTAGAGTATGATTAATGCAAGGATATTCTAATATACCATTTGGCCAGAAAGACACCCATACTAACAAGGATAATTGAATGGTGAGAAAGGTGAAACTCTGGGGAGCAGAGAAAGAAATCAAAGTCATTGTAGTTAATGATGTTGGGAAAATTGATTTTCTATTTGGAAGACAATGAAATTTAATCTCTACCTTACAATGTAAACAAAAATTAATTCCAAGTGAATTGTAGAATTCAATGTAAACAGCCCAAAATTTAAAAAAAATATATGCTTCCAGAAGGTAAAAAGAAAAATATTTCCAAGCAAGTTATAAAAAACACTAAAGATAATTAAGGACATCTCTTCATCAAAGGAAACTGGTGGGAAAATAAAAGGCAGGCTAAAGAGTAGGAGAAGATCATGCTAACATAAAACCAACAAAAGGATCATATCATATTTAAATAATATATAAAAATATATGATAGAGACAAGAAGGAGAGAGAGAGAGAGAAAGAACCTTCTATAAATCAATAAGAAAGAGATACCAAATCCTATCTTAAAAATAGGTAGGTATTTCAAACCCCTCAGACTGTTGAAGTGGCAGGGGGTGGGAGGTTGGGGTACCAGGTGGTGGGTATTATAGAGAGCACGGCTTGCATGGAGCACTGGGTGTGGTGAAAAAATAATGAATACTGTTTTTCTGAAAATAAATAAATTGGAAAAAAAAATAGGTAGGTAACAAGTCCTTCACAACAAAAAAGATAAATAAAAGACCAAAAAGTACATGAAAAGGTGTTAAGCCTCACTACTAATCATAAAAATGAAAATCAGTACCCACCAGAAAGACTAAAATGAAAAGGACTGATGAGCACTGGATGTTATACGCAGCTGATAAATTACTGAACACTACATCTGGAAACTAATGATGTACTACACGTTGGCTAATTGAATTTAAATAAAAAAGCGAAAAAGAAAAAGACTGAAATATCAAATGTTGGCAAGTGTTAACAGTTAATATATCTTATATATATTATATGCTATATGCGTATAAGCTATATATGCTTATATCTTATATGCTATTTATGGGAATTTGTTTCACGACCACTTTGGAAAACTCTTTGGATTATTCTGTTAAACATATACAGATAACAATGATAAACAGTAAAAAGGCTATATCATTCCTATGTGCATTCCCCCAAAATGGGTGTACATGATACCATTGGTCATGTACAAAATATTCCTAAGAGTACTGTTTGAAATAACCCAGACGACTCAATTGGCCACAAAAGAAGACTGAATGCACTGACTGGGGTAGAGTCATGCAAGAGAATGCCGTAAAACAGAAGCGAGCAAGCAAGCATTAGTGACATAACACCTCCTGGCTGGCTCGGTGGGACTGAAGTGACATAACACCAACACAGAAACATAGTAACACGGACAGCTCTAATAAACCAGGCAAAAGTAACCTAGCGACTTTAGAGGTGCATACCAACAATATAGAACTGTATGAGAAAACAAGGATGCGAATTACCACGGACATCAAAATCATCTTTAACTTTACTTTTAAGTAAAGGGGGAGTGGCCAGAAATATTTGTTATTAGGAACTCATCATGTGGGGGTTTCTGGAGTGATGGCAACTTTGCATTTCTTGACCTACTTATGTTTGCTTCCTAATAACTTTTTAAGTTGTATCCTTATGTTTTATGCCTCTTCAGTATGTGTTGTATTTCACAATAAAAACGAAAGATTTTTTTCTGAAATGCCTTAATCTCATATCCAAGCACGGATAACTATGTACATCTAGGGACAAATGACTGTCAGGGAGATGTACAAATACTTTATGAAAAATTTATACATTCATCAACCTGCTGACACTTGTATCACTGACTAATAGATATACTTGCTATTGAACAAGTTTATTTAATTAGACTTCCTGCTTCCATGCTGTAACATGTCAGAGACATCAATTATTTGTTTTTGCAAAAGTCTTGGTAACAAGGTTGGAAATGAATTTAACTGTTGTGTGTGCAGAAATCTGAGATCCACAAATTAATAGGTGGGTTTCTGGTGCTGTAACACCGAGTTGTTATTCAAATCGCATTTGAAAATCTGTTTCCCCTGAGGACTGATTGGGTTTTCTATCTTACCATTTAAGCTGGCCCTTAGCAAAACATCAATGCATCGGAGAGTCTTGGACATCCTCTGCTGCGTCTGTGTCCCTGTAATTCCCCTAGTCCTGCGATATTTCTTGTGCACTTGAGGCTACCAGGAGAGAAGGAGTGACAGAGTCTTTCACAATTTAGGATGAAAGCCCAAAGTGCACAATTTCTTACATAGGTTTGTATATTAAAAGAAGCCAAGATAGGGCTGTGGTCAATACAAAGATTCCTCTTTATGGAGGAATTTCTGGCACTTTGATCATCACTGGTCTCCTTTGAGTGAGCTTCTATTTCACCTATCCCTAAAACTAGTCCTCATAAATTTAGAATTGAAAGAGATATTATGAATCACCTACTCCAATTACATACTTTATAAATGGCAAAATAAAGTCAGAGTGCCTGATTAAACATCTCAAAGGTAGGAAAGCAGGATTTGACAGTTATTTCAGTTAAAAGTTTTCTTGTCTTTTTGCTTTATGGGTTTATAATTCTGAAAAATATTACGTTAGAGATATGAAAAGAATCCAATATTAAGTGACATCTGTTTATTAAAAGCTGTACTCATAGGGTGCCTTGGTGGCTCAGTGGGTTAAAGCCTCTGCTTTTGGCTCAGGTCATGATCCCAGGGTCCTGGGATCAAGCCCCGCATCAGGCTCTCTGCTCAGCAGGGAGCCTGCTTCCTCCTCTCTCTCTGCCTGCCTCTCTGCCTACTTGTGATCTCTGTCTGTCAAATAAATAAATAAAATATTTTAAAAAAATAAAATAAAAGCTCTACTCAACAAGTGTTAAGTATTAATATCTAAAAGATACTTTAAAAATAATTTTCTACTCTTCGAAAAAAAAAAAACCTGATTTTACAGATGAAGAAATGTTTTTAAAACAGTTAAATATACCTTGCTGGAAGTCAAAAAGCTGATAAATGGCAGAGCCAGAATTCCATTCTAGGTGTGTTTGACGGCAATATTCATGTTCTTTTCACATACTAGGCTTTCTCTCCATCTTTTACTCCTGATCTCACATGCTAATCTACCTGTCAGTTCTTTTATATCTAAATACAAATCCTGAAAGTCTTTATCCTGATTTGATTTTTCCTAGAAACCTCAGCCCTCTCACTTAAAGGTCCTATCTAATAAGCCATTTTAGTTCCCAAATGATTTCTCCTAGTGACTGACAACACTGCCAGTGGACAATCTAGCATGTAGTGTAGATACACCAGTCAACTTTGGTCAATTCCTGCAAAACCAGTCATGGTTGTCCCTTTCTCCAAATATAGAGACGTTGTATACAAAATATATAACCATTAAATAACAAATAAGCAGTGAATTGACATCCTGTAGAGAACGAAGAGGGGTTATGTTTGTATGCCTACTTAAGGTTGTATGTTTGCTGCAGAAGTTTGTGTGGTGTGACTGCCTACTAGTTACGGGTTTGACACACCACCTCCCTCCTCCCTGACATGCCAACTCTAGGTCCTTAACAGAAGTGAGTTGGCTATACAGCACAAGGACAGGTGGAGAATATTTTTAAGCAGGTGGCTTCTGATTATTTTCTTTACTGGGCATGGAACTTCTGTGATAGTCCGACCTAGAATTTGCCCTGACAAAGTGAGAAAACTATACATGATATGCCACTGACTTTGTATACTGTGTATACTGTGTATACTTTGTATACTCTCCACATATACTGTGGACAACATTAATGTTTAGGAAATATTTGCAGTCAGAAGACTAGCCACGCCTATTATATTGAATTTACAAATATTTGGCTCCCTTGGCTCTTGTACCAAGTCTCAGAGAGGATTAAAGGCATTTAGTAGAATAATTATTGTATTTGCTTGAGAACAATCTAAATGGGCATGGATTTTCAGGTGATGGGTCTGTGATGCCCCAATCAGTTCCCTCTGTACTTTGAAACTATGTTCTTTACCTGAGGGTTCGTGATTATAAAGTCTTCCCTGATAATTTTATCTTTCTTTTAATATGCTCTGCTTTTGACGAATTTTTGTATGTTATTCGTGTTCTTAAGGTTATTCACCAGCTTTCTGGGGTTATTATTTATCTCATTATATCTAAATTAAATACAGATAAACGTGTCAATCTGTTCATCCTCCTCTGGAGGAAGATGAGGCCTTAGATTTCTACACTTCCTACCCAGTTTTCTTCCTTGTGATCCCTTTCTCTTCCTTGTGATTAATTCCTCAACATCAAATCTTCCCCCAGTGAATAGGTCTATGTAAATTATAATAGTTCCTTTCTCTCCTCCAAGTTTGGTAATGGGAATGTGCTCTAATCTTGGTCAATGGATCATGAGGAAAGTCTACCTGGGGCTTTTGGAAAATTTATCCTCACTACGTTTTGTTGTTGTTTTTTCTCCCCAATAAGCAAGAACAGAACAGACCCATGTATTCCTCTGAGACTGGTTATTCCTGTATATCATTCATAGAACTGCTACTGTTCCAACTGCTACAATGCCATAAATTTATGGTTCCAAATTTAGCTGGTAAATTCAAGTTGTTACTGAAGTCACGGCAATATATTGGACCCTTGTTAATATCAGTTACCCACTGATTTACTAACCAAGAGTCTATTTTACCTCTTGATTTCTATTAGTCATTTTTATAACAATTTAAACCATTTTAGATTTGTTTCCTGAAGCCAAATACATCCAAAATACATAAAAATATAAACAGTTTTGCTTCCTTCTCTCTCTCACCCTCTCTTCTCAATAGGGCAATCCCTATTTAGATTTAAAGTCTTTGTGCCAAAAAGGAAAACACAAATGCAAAAATCTAAAACTGAATCTCTATTAGACCTTAAGGGAAGGTCTATGTATGATAAAACTGGTTCTGTCTTTGCCTGCAAATGTGTTTATTTCCCTTTCACTCCTGAATGATAGTGTAACTACCTATATAATTCTAGATTGACAATGATTTTCTCTCAGTTTCCTGAATATATTATTTTATTATCTTCTTACATATATTGTTGCTTTTGAGAAGGTCTAAGGTCTAGATGTGAATTTAGGTGTGGTTTTACTTTTTTTTTTATGAAAATTTATTATTGTCATATTTCACCATCAAAGCCTATGATCTTGGTCTTTGCTTCCTGTCTTTGTATAAGGCCAAAGGAAAGATACTGGCAAGATATTGACAACCTTAAAGCAAACCCCAGGTAACATCACTGACAGCATGACCTTTGCGTCCAAATCCAGCAACCAGAACTTCATTATTTTCCTCAATAAAATTCAAACAACCGTCATTATGTACAAAGGCTATGCGGGTTTTTTTGACATTTTTGATCAGCTGAACCCTGACTCACTTCCTGATGGCACAATTTGGCTGTCTGGCTTCAATTCCTACTTTTTTTCCAGGACAATTCCCATTGCATGGGAAGTACCTCTAAAAGGGTTGGGCTTTAGGTCAGTGCCCACATGGATTTTCTTGTGCTGTTTATCATGATCTCTTCAGTGGCTATGGAGTATCCTGCCAGTGCAAAGACTGAGACACTTGCCCATCCTACCCACACCACAGGCCTGAACAAAGAGGATTTATTTTTATTTATACTTCTTAAGACAGTAGGATTTTCTTTCAAGTTGAAGACTTATAACTTTCTTCAGTTCTGGAAAATTGCCTGCCATTATCCTTTTATTACTTCATTTTCCTCATTCTGTCCTTTAGTATTCATTAAATTTAACTTGGCCCTTTTTATTCCATTCTCTCCATCTCTTAATTTCTTCCTCATATATTCATTCTCTTTATCTTTCTGAGATGCATTATGGATAGCCTTCTCAAATCTAATGCACTATATGTCTCGCTTCATGTATGTATAATTCACTTTAATACATCTACCATTCGTAATCGGGTTTTTTTCGGCTTTTCAAAGATGGCATTTATTTTCATAACATGCTCTTCGTGTGTACATTTTGCCTTTTTTTTAAAAAGTAGTTGCTGATATCTTATTGCGGTTTGTAAATACTGACAACTGGGTCGTCTTTAGTGGGAATGTTTGTTTTATGGAGACTTGTAAGTCTGACATCAAGAAGCATTTTATGCTGCAGAGCTTTGCTTCTCTCCCTCAAGACTCACAGATTACATTAAAGTGTGCAGAATTTCTTATGAATTTATCAAGGTAAGCTCTTTGCTAAGGTGAGTAGGCTGGATTCAGATCCCACCCTCCCACCTGGAGCAGGTTTGGTTTTCTAGTTATAATTACATGAATCTTTTCCTACTCACAGCCCTGGGCATCCAGTTGTCAACCTACCTGGGGCCAGGAGATACAGTCTTTCAAGAACATGATTTAATAACCATGAATCTATCTATACTTATTTCCTTGATGATTGCATTCTGTCTGGTGGCTTTAAATATTATCTATACACTGATGATTTACCAATTTACATCTTTAACCCAGACATCTCTCATCAGATCCAGACTCATATTTCTATCATATATCTAGTTGAAAGCTACTTAGTTTTCTAAAAGCCATCTTAACCTTAGCATATCTTTTGACTGAGTTCTGATTTTTCTGACAAAAATAGCATTTTCTACAATCTTCCTCATTTTAGCTAAGGACTTCATCCCTCCAGTATCAAAACAAAAATATTGGCATCGTTTTTTTTACTTTTTTCTAACTATCTTACACATATACAATCTGACAACAAACCCTAGTGACTTCATCTTAGAACAATAGCCAAGATACTGTCATAACCTCTATTGTTACCAGTCTGGTCCGATCCACCATCACCTCTTGCCTGGAAGATTACCATAGCCTGAGAACTAAATTTCCCATTTTCACCTCTACCTCCCTTGAACATATCCACATGACTTGGATGCTCATTTACACTCAATTTTATAATATAATTTACTTATATTTTCTTGCTCTGTTGCAACTGCAGTGGTCACCTTATTGTTCTTGAATTCTCCTGCAAGGCGATTGAGAGCTTTGGTACCTATGGTTTCTTCTGTCTGGGTGTACACATGGATATGTCTCTGAGGTCTTGACTTACCTCCTTCTATCCTTTACTTCAAGAATTTTTTTAGTAAATACTTTTCAAAAAACTTCATTTAGACTTAAAGAAATACCACATTCCTTATATCTCTTACTTGTTAATTTTTCTCTGTTATCTGCCACAGTCTAATGTATAGTTTACTTTGTATATCCCCTTCCTTCCACAAAAGGACACAGAGTTTTGCTTTCTTTCTTTTCTTCCTTTTTTTTTTTAAGATTTTATTTATTTATCAGAGAGAAAGAGACAGAAAGAGCACACAAGCAAGCAGAGGCAGAGAGAGAAGCAGGCTCCCTGCCGAGCAAGGAGCCTGAGGCGGGGCTCGATCCTAGGACCCTGGAATCATACCCGAGCCACCCAGGCGTCCCTTTCCTTTTTTTCTTTCTTTTTTTTTTTTCCCCACTGCTATTTTACCAGTGCCTAGCATATAGTGAACCCTAAATCACTCTTTGTTGAATGAGTGAAAAAAAACAAAACAAAACAAAAAAAGGAGGCATACAGACCTTTGTGTCTCTACCATGATTAGGGAACTCAGTTCCTATCCATTCCTTACATGGCCTTAGGCTTTGTCTCAGGACACTTAGGAGTGTAAAGATCTCACTTCTTAAACATATGTCAGGTTTAATGTTGCAATTCTAATCTCATTCAGACCCCTGTGCCCACTTGGGATCCCTTTGCCATATTCAGAATTTGTGTTTGGAGTAGGAAAAGGAAGGTTTCTTTTCATTAGCTCAGTGTGCCAGTGTTTTGTTTATTTGTGAGAATATATTCAGAGATTGGAAAATTACCTGGAAGTTAAGCATTACATGGATGATTGCCTAACCAACACTCAATCATCACAGAGATGGTCTTTATAGATATTATCTCTTAAAGTATAAACAATAGGCACAAACTAATCAAATGTGATTTCCTGAAAAAACTGTATCTGGCTTCTTCAAATTGTCAATCAATTCTGACACTAAGCTCCATTTACCAACCTCTGGCTCACCAGAAAGTTTTTTGTTTGTTTGTTTGTTTGTTTTTTTGACTTGCAAAACTCAGTGAATTATTCAAGTCAATTAAAAAAATAATAAATATGTTAAATAACTAAATTTGCAGACTCAAAAATACCATAAATTTAGAGTTTATCTAAGCCAACCATCACCACAGCATGAATTCTCCCAACCTAATTGTAAAGCAAATCTATTTTTTACAAGAAAAGATTTATTTAATGCTATTAAAGGATCAATTTATTATAAAATTCAAGAATAAAACAAGCTGGCTAGGTTTCAACTGTCTAATTGGATAAAGTAGGCAAAAGGAGAGTGTAAATATCCTCAAGCAGCCAACTTAACCTGAACTCTAGAATTTCTCCACAGCCTAGAATTCTGTATTTAAATACTAAACCCCAAAACTACGATCAGAAGTGACTTTCCTCATGTATACAGCTTAGTCATGTTTTCTTCTTATGTTCTCATTCAGTGCTTGACCATAAAATCCTCTAAGAACATTCACCATAAAGTCCAATCCATGACACGCCCCCCTTTTTAAAATTCCTATAGCAATTGGTTATTGCCAACCTTGACACCTAAATGTGTACTGCTTTATGTTGTGATTGTTATTTAGTATAGTTTTGTAATTAGTGGTACAAAAAGTACAACCTCTTTGTCTCTTCCAATTTCATTTTAAGCTTCTTTAGGAAAGTAATAAAGTTGTGGTTTATCCCTCTAAAAATATTTTGGTATGCCTACTATGTGTAGGAAGCATCTTTCTCTCCTAAAAAAAAATTTTTTTTTTACCAAAAATTTTGATTTCCACAGAGCACCAAGCCCAGAAAATACATTTATAACCAGCTTGAAATCAATTACTTTATTCTCTTGGTATTTGAACTTGTGCTAATTTTCGAAAGCTGGAGTAAAGTTGTTGAAGACTTAGGAGTGGGATTTCGCAAAACGAATGTTTGTATCATGTGTATAACCAAAACAGATGATATGAATCAGCAGGGGATAAATGAGATTCCAAAATCAGCAGATAACTTCATTTTAGCATTCATTCTGTTTTTGCATTAGCAACATGAACAACATCCAATTTATTTTCTCAACATTGCACAACAGCATCAAATACACATTCCGGCATTCACTGTGTTTGTATCTGTGTTCACATCTGAACCTGGAACTATTCCATACCTTATTGCATTTCTTCGGAATACATTCAGCTTGGGGATTTCATGGTGAGCAAAGAGCTCTCAGAACATAAGTTGCAATATGTTGCTTTTAGCAATTCAACATATTCATTCCTTGGAACTTCCATCTTTTTGCATTTATTTTCCCACCAAGATGTGCATATACATCAACACATTTGCATAAAGTATTCAAAGAACAAACATATAGGTTTGCTTTTTCTCCCAAGAACTTTGTAAAGTTGCCAATAGGGCATCTTTCCCGGTTGGTCAAATCTCCTTTTAGTGTTATGAAGTGTAGGATGTTTTAGCGCTTCAGGTACTCTGCTGGAAATGTGTCCTCTTCAGTCACAGCCCTACTGTCAGGCTGAGGGGCAAATCAAATTGACCTGTCAAGGAACAGGAACTGTTTGTGATTGAATTATTTCATTTCAAACCAAAGTGGCTTTTTTTTTTTTTTTTTTTTTTGAGTTACTGGGAACTCACAACTGAATTTGTTTTCCAGTGAAAACTTATCTTCCTCGTCATATGACTACCACAATAAAATAAAGAGATAACCCCTTCTTGCCACAGGGTTCAAAAAATTTAACACCAAGTTTTTTGAAGTTCAGTCCTCTGACTGATGTGAACAATGCCGCGTTTAAGTTCGTGAAGTACAGACGCAGAAGCAAAAAGCTGACAATGTCCATTTTCCTCTCTCCCACCCACACAAACACCTCGCCCCCCCAAGCTTCTCTTCCTGCCCCAAGCTCACCTGAGTGGTAAACTCTTATTTCTTCGACAGCCCTTAATTCAGAGCTGTGGTCTGTACTTCTTGGTCGAAGGCCAAAGCCTTCTTGCCAGCTCTCTGTCAATTCTCAGTTTAGTCCCACTGATTTTCAGATTCCTATCTCTTATCTCTGTGTCCTGTTCAAGGTCACTGACAGCTTTGCAGAGTGGTTATAGATTTTATTTCCTCTTTAGAGTTTCCTCAGCTAAAGTTGCTGGGGAGGAGCAAGGAGAATTTCTTATAAAATTCAGATGTCTAATTTCTCTGAAAAGTCAAGAAATTTGACAGATCCTGTGACAAAATTCACCATTCATCCATTCTTTCACTTAAAAGTCACTGCCGAAAAACATCACCGTGGATTTTCATAAGCCCTATCCTGGGCATGAAGAACACAGTCTCTGTTTTTAGGCATCATTGCAAAAAAGGAAATGTGATTTAGCTGAGGCGAGTAGGCATATAAACATGTCATAATTCAGTGTAATAAGTCCCCTAATAGAGGTAACTCTAGAATGTGGAAAAGGGAGCGATTTACTGTGCCTGGGGCAGATGGGTAGACATCACTAGGGTTATCTTATATGATCTATGTCTTAAAAAATGAGTCTGACTTCACCCTATACTATGGAGAATAAAGATATTAGCAGCAAAAGAAATAGCAAAGAGGCATGAAAGTCTCTAACAATTCGGTATGGTGGAATGAGAGAAGAAAACATTATTAACCTAGGCAAATGATAGTGATTAACACAAATCTTATGTATTTTCACAATGCACTAACTAACTAGGATGGAACATGATCTGATTGTACCTGGCAGAACATTTGATAAAACATACCTACATTTATCAACCCTATCATTTAAATTGGGGTAGAATTTATATGCATTGCAAAACTGGCAACATTTCTGTTTATTTTATTTATCTTATTGTGGTTATACAACTCATGATACTAAAGGAATGTTGTGGTGAATAAAAAGTCTTATGGGGTGAATAAAAGGTCATATCTCAAGCCTTTGAATAAAATATATAAAATTTAGTCTGGGAAAACGTGGTCTTACTTATCTCTCATATAAATAATGACCTACTATCTGTGAAACTGAACTCCTCAAATATACATGAAATGACTTTTATTTTGTGGCCATGTAATTTTCTCATCAAGTGGCCATTAATCAATCATAAATTAATCAATAATCAATGATCAAGAGCTCTGTGAAATTCAATGTATTATGGTATTGGAAAAATATAACATTTATAATCACTCCATCTTTTAAATTTGCTTTTAGAAGGAACATCTTCAATCTGATAAAAGACACTGAAAAATACTCAATATTTTGTCCCTAAGACCAAGAACAAGACAAGAATGCCTACTGCCACCACTCGTACTCAATATTGTATTAAAGATTCTAAACAGGACAATAATGAGGGGGTGGGGAAAGAGACAAAGATGTTACATTGTCTAAAAAGCCTAAAAGAGTTATCATCTGCACCACTGACAGTAAAAGATTCTTGACAGTTAGATTATACAAAAAAGTTACTAAAACGTACAAGTGAGTTTGGCAAAACTTTCGTCCGTTCATTCCTAGGTAATTCCCCAAGAGAAATATATATGGCCATACTTTCATAAAACTACTTGTACCCTAATTTTCACAGCAGCTCTATTTATAACAGCCCCCCAACCTGGTAACAACCTAAATGTGCATCAGCAGGTGAATGGATATAAACTGTAGCATATCAATACAATAGAATGCTACTCAGCAATGAAAACGAGTCAATTAGTGAAACGTACACTGACATGGTTGAATCTCAAGATAAGTTCACAGATTGAAAGATGCCAGTCAAAAAGAGTATATATCGCACAATCCCACATGTCTACAATTCTGGAATGTGCAAACTGAACTACAGCTGCAGAAACAGATCTGTGGTTGCCTGGTGACAGGCAGCATCCCGAGTTGAGAGTGCTGATTACAAAACAGCATCAGGAAACCTTGGAGAGCGATGGCTAGGTTCGTTATCTTGATTGTGGTGCTGGTTTCATGAGTGTATACTATGTGAACATTTATTCAAGTATATACTTTACATGCATGCAGTTTATATTGATTATATGTTAATAAAGCTGCAAGCAAATATGCGAAATGAAGCTAAAGTAGTGCACAGAGAGACATTTACAGCCTTATATGCATATGTGAGAAAAGACCATATTTAAAATTCATGGTCTAATTCTCCCCTTAAAGACATTAGAAAAAATACAAAAAGAAGTAAACAGATAATGAAATAAAAATACTAAAGTAGAAAACAAAAAGCAGTAAATTATAAAGGCGAAGCTGATTCTTTTAAAATCCTAAACAAATTGGTAAATCTGTAGGTATAATGATCAAGAAACTAGAAAAAGAATGAAAAGGACACAGTGCCAGTAACAGACATGAAAAAGGGACACAGATGCTGGTTCTAGAGTCATTAAAAATACAACAAAGAAATACATGAACAAATGTTATCTCAATAAATTTAACAAATTCTTTAAAAGAGGAAATTCCCTAGGATACACAAATTTCCGAATTTAATAGAAGAAATAGAAAATATGAAGTGATAACTATTAGAGAAACTAGATCCATAATTTAAAATATCCCTCAAAGAAAACACCAATCCAGATGATTTCAAGGGGAATTTGACCAAGCATTAAGGTAAATAATAACACTATTTTTTGAACTGTCCCAGGATTTGGAGAAAGAAATTATCTTTCATTTATTTGATCAATATAATCCTAACTAATATCAAAACTTGAAAAAGAATCTTAAGAAAATTACACATGTCAATTCCTCTCAATTCTAGGTCTTATTGAAATAAAATAGCCTTCTTTGAAAAGTAATCAAAATTATATATTTTAAAAGCATTACAATATATACCACAGAAGTTTTCTATGTGTGTATGCATATGCATATGTATTTATGATACATAATCACCCATATTTATGTTTTCCTCCTAGAAAATTCATCCTATATATGTTACATATAATTACTTGCAATGCTTAGTTTAGATATATTTAAAGCAAATGTCATCAGCAGCTTTTTATCAATTGAGCTTTTTTAATGACTTTCAAAATCAAATTGATCATATTCTTTTGCTTTATTTTTGATCCACAAGCCCAATATAAAATATTATAAGCTAAACTATAGTATGTATAAATTCATTCCGGAAGTCTTTTCTCTATGTCTTTAAGGATTATTTGTTCTTAGGCTTCTGAATAGTCTTCTAAAATTAAAATATTAAAATAATTTTTACAGCTCAAAAATACAGGTGTACTAGAGGATTTGTAAATGACCATTTGAAGAAGGACCAACTTCATTTATTGTCATTTGACAACCATTAAGCACATTTTCCTGTTGTCCCTGGCAAGTAGAGGTCCAGTGAAGAACAAGCCTGAAATGAATATGGCATTTACACATGCTTATCTGGACAGAAATAATTGTTCAAAGACACCTGCTAGATTTGGACGTCTATTCGGAATCATTAAAAAGGTGGAAAATCCCATTCAGTGTGAATACTTCTGGGAATCTATAGTCTTGATATAAAATTATACTGATAGAATAATCAATATCCTTCAAGATGTCTTTACATGAGAGACTCTAGGGCTGGTGTTTAGGCTGAGGAATATTTTGGAATGCAAAGTATATATATATATATATATATATATATATATATATATATATAAAATATATATATATTTTTTGAAACACTTTTCTAAAATTCACCTTAGTTTCAAACATGGATGTAGAGAACCAGCTATAACACTCCACCTTAGGATTCCTGTTCAGAAGTTCTGTGAATACCTATGAAGATTCCCGTCTGCACTTCTAGAAGCCATGGTCAGGATATTCCTCTCCTCTGTGATATGATGACTTTTGTCAGATGAAAATGTGGAAATTCATATACGATCCATTGGGACGCCTGGGTGGCTCAGTTGGTTAAGCGGCTGCCTTCGGCTCAGGTCATGATCTCAGCGTCCTGGGATCGAGTCCCACATCGGGCTCCTTGCTCGGCAGGGAGCCTGCTTCTCCCTCTGCCTCTGCCTGCCTCTCTGTCTGCCTGTGCTCGCTCTCTCTCCCTCTCTCTCTGACAAATGAATAAATAAAATCTTTAAAAAAAAAAAAAACATATACGATCCATTGTACACAACACTGGAGGCACTGTTATCTTTTCATTTCCTCTCATTTCTCCCCCACCTCCCAAAACAAAGCCGTTTATAATTTGAAAATGCTTCACATCTTTCTCATGTTGGGACTTTCTTCTTAATATTCAAGGAAGAAGAAAATGAGGGAAGTTGAAACTTAACCAGTGGGACTTAAGGGAAAGATTACTGATGGGTTTCCAAGAAAGGTTTATCCCCTCATAAAAAAAAGAATGAAGAGAAATACGTCTTTGTTATGATCCTAAATCTGGCTATATGACAATGTGTTATCTCAAATTCACCTACTATCTTAGGTTGATGAGTGATGGACACAAGAGCCAGGCCACGAGCTTAGCACTGACAGAGCAGAGAGATGGAATGAGAAACAGAAGATCCATAATGATATTTTTGAGTTGTAACAACAATGCAGAGTTCCTCCAGTATTTCATCAGTCCTGATACCCCCAAGTTTTCTCATTTTCCACTCTTAAGTTTTAAAGCTAAACTAAACTAAACTAAACTAAACTAAACTAAATATCTTTCTTTCATCTCAGCAGAACTTAGCTATACTAGCAACAGTTCTGCTCATTTAATTCAACCTGATGATGATGTCTTGAGAGCTTGGAGAGCCACCACTCTCCATAACAGGGACTGGAAAACTTTCTGCAAAGGGTGAGGCAGTAACTATTGTGAGCCACATGGTGTCTGTCATAGCTATTTAACTCTGTCCTTATAGTGTAAAAGCAGGTATAGAAAACATACAAATAGAAGGGAGTGACTGTGTTGTAAGAAAACCTCCAAGTCTGATTACAGACCGGTCCATAGTTTATTAATATATATTCTATGACAACTGTACTGGGATAGTATTAGTGATTTACAGTGTTTAAACTTATAATGTAAACCTTACAATGTTTAACCAGAAGGAACATTACTGTAGATGTTTCAGGGAGCAGATCACTGTTGGAGAACACTAGGTCATAATGTAAGCCAGCCATGAGGAATACTGCAGAGTTGGAAAGGGTGATTATACCTAGGCACACAAGAAAACCAAAACTGTACTCTACCAAGACGAAATGAGGCAGGGTGATTGAGGGACAGGATGTCACCTGCCACAGAGGGTAAGACACAAGATTTTCTTTATAGAGACAAGCGCTATGGATACCTACGGTAGAGTATAGTTAAATGCTTAAAAGGAGCAAAACGACACAGAGAATAGTAAATATTCAAGTCCAATGTCACCTCACTTAGCAAAAATCCCACTACAAGTGTTAAGACTCACATCTCTGCCATACTCCTTAGAAGACCCTTATATCACAAATAAATTTTACTATCCCATTCAAATAGCTCTACAAATATTTTAACGGTGTAGCAGATCCTGAAGATTTTCATATATCATTTTCCTTACTTTCTGAGTGTCTTCACCTCTTCCCTCTGTCTAAGAGATAGCTTTCAAGAAAGACTGGCAGACTCTACGTGTGGTATGTCAAATCCTCCTTAAAGGTTCTTGAGCACCTGATTGCCTTGTCTCAGAATTTTGCCTCAATCACTGCAGGAATCCAGAAGACTAACATTAATTTAGAAGGCACAGCCACATTTCCAGCACATGTTTTTGCCAATGGCACTAAAAAAAAAAAAAAAAAAAAAAAAAAATGGCCTTATTAAAGTACAGATCAGAGTGCCATTCCTATTCAATTACAGGTCATTTTTTACAATACACTTTCAAAAAGTTTTCCACATCCAATCAAAAATGATACCAAGTATTCATATTCACAGAAGTAACTTAGTACTGATACGCTGATTTAGGGTATGACACAGAAACCTGCTAGGAGTAGATGGAGCTGTAGTAGGAGGCCTCTTGCCTAGAGGAAGCTCTGATACAGACAAAGGAAGAAGACACATGAATCAAAAGCACAAGTTCTCGAAAACCTTAAGTACATGTCAGCAAGAGTCAATTGGGAGCATGTGTAGAGGAGGGCCTCCCATTTTTTAAGTGGATGGGGTGAGCGAAGCACAGGGTTATTTTTCCAAAGCAAGGAGACTCTTCTGCTGATGGATAAACAAGTGCTCACTCAGCAGGTTCTCTGCTGCCCTGTTCGTATCACACTCCAGGACAGATAAATTAAAATGGTTTCTGCCTAATCCCCTCAGAGAGGTTTGATTGTGCATAGACTATAGTATTTTAGTTCAGCAGGCTTAAAACATTATGCCTTTTAAAGCTTAATAGTTGTGTTGGTGTAATCAATTCTAATATGTAACATTTGGGATGTATGTACAAATCTCCCAGGCCCCATTTCTGCAATAAGAGGGGAAGGCAATGCGTCATTGCCAGTCTATATAGGAACGTGAAAGAGAGCTGCTTAACAATTGGGAAAAACATGCTCTATTTCACAGCAGGAAACCTGTCCACCCATTCCTGCTTGGGGATAGTAAAGGACAGAAAACTTAATATGCCCAGTAGTTAGAAAATGTAGAGGATTAACACAAAAATGAAGTTTGTCAATCCAGTCTGTAGCAAGATGAGTAGGGTTGATCCAGACAGTCTGATACATGTGGGCTCAGAGTCTTGAAGGGAGAACCACCCACTAGACATGCCTAACAACTTGTCTTTGAGTGGCAAGTATGGAGACTCAAAGACAAGAGTCTTTTTCCCCCAGGCCTCTAGATGAACTTGAAACGGCTTTGGTCCTTGCATTGCCCTTCTGCAAAGTGCAAACCATTGTTCAGGAACACTTGAACCATTTTGCTTCTTTGAGGTCCAAAATTTTACATGACATTCTTAGAGTTTCTTCAAGACCCTTTGATATGTTTTGAAACTTCCTTTATATTTAATGTCAACTCTTGTACTTTGAAATTATAGTAGAATCATTTTAGGTGTAAGAAATAATGCGGAGAGGGGCACCTGGGTGACTCAGTAGGTTAAAGCCTCTGCCTTCTGCTCAGGTCATGATCCCAGGGTCCTGGGATCGAGCCCCGCATCGGACTCTCTGCTCAGCGGGGAGCCTGTTTCCCCTCTCTCTGCCTGCCTCTCTGCCTACTTGTGATCTCTGTCTGTCAAATAAATAAATAAAAATATTTAAAATTAAAAAAATAATAATGCTGAGAAATCCTGTATACTCTTGACCCATTGACCCCTCCTCTGGTGACACCTTGCCCAGTTATACTACAACAGCCCAGCCAGAAAGCTGACATGGATATATTCCTTCAACTTTGAGGTTTTACCAGTTTTACATGCAGTCTTGTGTGTGTGTGTGTGTGTGTAACTCTGTGTAGCCTTATTGCATGTGCAGGCTCAGGTGCTACCATCACAGTCAAAACACAGAACATTTCCATCATGCAAGGATCACTGCTCTGATTCTTTTACAGCTACTCCCACCTTCTTCCCTTCACTCTTCCCTAACCCCTGGAAACTATTCATTGTTCTCCCCTATGATTTTCATTTCAAGAATGTCAAAGAAATGGAATCCTATGTTATCTTTTGGACATAATTTTTTTTATTTTTGTTTGTCTTTTTTTTTTTTTCCCATTCAGCATAGCTACCATGAGATTCATCCAAGTTGTGTCAGTAATACAATCTTTTAAATTTCTGTGTAGTATTCCATGACATGCATATACCAATGTGTTTCATCATTCACTGAATGAAAGGCATTAAGATAATTTCCAGTTTTGAGCTATATTACAAAAAAGCTGCTATATACATTTGTATGCAGACTTTTATTTTTCTTTTATGAATTTGTATTTCAATTTCTCTGGAATAAATGGCTAAAAGTGGAAATGTTGGGTCATATGGTAATGCAGATTTAGTCTTATAAGAAAATGCCAAGCTATTCTCCAGAGTACCTGGACTATTTTACATATCCATCAGCAATTTATGAATCATTGAGAAAGTATAATAATTCAGTTTATTCACATCCTCCCCAGCATTTGATGTTGTCATTCATTTTTTAAGCCATTCTGATAGGTATTAGTAATATCTCATTGTGATTTTAATGTTCATTTTCCTAATGGTTAATGATGTTGAATATCTTTGCATGCTCTTTTGTCAACTGTATATCCCATTTAGTGAAATGTCCTATCTTCTGCCCATTTTCTAAGTGATATTTTGGTTTGAGTTTTGAGTGTTCTTTATATATTCTAGACACTGATCCTTTGTCAGATATGTGGTTTGCAAATATTTTGTCCTCTTCTGTAGCTTGCTCTTTCATCCTCTTGACAGATCTTTCATAGAGCAAATGATTTTAATTTTGTTGAAGTCTAACTTATCTGTATTTCCTTTTATGGGGCATGCTTTTGGTTTTAAGTCTGAAAACTCTGCATCACCCTGGATGCTGAAAATTTTCTCCTCTGTTTTGATCTAAAAATTTTAACCATTTTATGTTTACATTTAAATCCAGTGACTGGTTTCGAGTTAAGTATGTTAAATAGTGTTAGGTATTAAATGGTGATATCTATCCCCTTTTGATCTTTAATTGGCCCGGCTATTTGTCATACAGGCTAACCCTCCTCCTCCACTAAATCACTTGTGTGCCTTTGTCAATCATCAGTTGGGCACAGTTGTGTGAATCTTCTTCTGGGTTCTCTATTCTGTACCACTGATGTATGTGCTCATCCCTCCACCAATCTTTTGCTGCCTCACTACTATAATTTTATAGTGAGCCTCAATAGTAAGAAGAATAATTCGTCCCACTTTACCAAGAATAATATTTTCCCTAGGGCCTCTGTCTTTCCACAGAAATACATAATCAGTTTATCTATATCAATAAAAAAAATATTGCTGAGGTTTTAATAGAATATGCACTAAACCTATAGGTCAGTTTGGGGAGCACTGCCATCTTTTCTATCCCAAGACTTCCATTCTGATTTCAACATCTCTATTTACTTAGGACTTCTTTCTCCTTTACTAGCACTTTGTAATTTTTGACATACAGATCTTGTCTGTGTTACTTTAAGTTTATAACTAATTCAATTTTCTTTGGAATGATCACCCTTTTATTTTTATTATTCTCATTTGTCCTACATATAAGTCTTTTGAGAGGCAAATGATTTCTCGTTTTCTCCCCAAGGTAGAATCTATCTTCTGTACATTTCCTCATTCTGTTGCTTCATATGGAAAACCTCCCCTTCCTCCCTCATTAAGGCCTCTAAGTTCTTTATGAAGGTATTCCAATAGAGCCATCTCTTGATAGAAAGATCAGCAACTATGTAATTCTAAGCAAGTCACTTCATTTTTTTGAACTTTTTGTCATGTGGAAAAAGAACATTATTTAACATGTAGTTTGATATGTCTAAAATGAAAATCACAAGGTAATTATTGGAGAAGCAGACATCGTACAGTAGATGTTCAATAAACAGTAAGTATTTTTATCTCCCCAAATCTTGTCATTTAATGGATTTTGGTATATGTTATTGAGCCTTTTTTGTGTTTACTGCTTATATTATTCTTAATGTTGTTCTTGTTGATGTTGTAATATTTTCTCTGTGTGTGTGTGTGTGTATGTGTGTGTGTGTGTTGATTCCATGGATAATTTGTGAACTCTATAACAAGAAGGGACTGTGTCATTTTTTTATGTCTATTACAGAATTTAAGCATTGGAAATTTTAGGTCTATTATGGAATTCAGTTTGTAGTTAGTGTATCACAGTGAAAGAGCTTGGACTTCATGTCAAAAAATCCTGGATTCTCATTTGCTGTGTGGCATTGGGAAATGTTATACTCTTACCTTTAGTTTCCAGATCTTTAATAAAGGGGATAATCATATTTCATAAGACTCTTGAGAAGACTGAATGAGAGCAAACATAAAAGTGTATTCATAATGCACATATAACTAATTGTAACAGAATTAGTCATTAGATTGTCTTGAGGAAACTATAAGGCAGTTATGGGTACTTTCTATTTCATATATAAACAAATAAAACTGAGATATAGGTGTGTTTGCTGATTTATAAAGTATAATGCAATTATTTGGTAACTAAATGCTGTTGAAGAATCTCTCCTTCAGAGTTCTGGAGCTAGAAGAAACTATATGGGTGAAGAAATTCATCTCGTTTCTCACACACATACATACAGGAAAAAAAAAAAATCCACAGAAATCTCCTAGATAGAATAAGTAGCTTCTCCAAGGTCACTTAGCTGAAAAGAGGTAGAGCCAGGAAAAACTTAGGTACCCTCCTCCCTAGACATACACTGCTTCCTCTGAACAATTTTTCCTCATTTGTGCCCTGCTCTTCCTGGCATCCTGGCTCAAATTGCTTCCTTACTCATTCATATTTGCTGCCTCCAAGCTCATCATACTTTCCCTTCCAGCTCTGAGTCCATATGGCCATGCTCATCTGGGAGGTGGATGCCTGAAATTGCCGCCATCACGCCATCCCCTTCCAACCATGTGAGTAGGCCAGAAAATGACTTTTGGGCACTATTAACCCGAGTTGGCTGGGATTCAGGGACACTGAGGTGAAACACCCTCTCTCACATTTGCAAGCCCTGGAGCCAGTCTCTAGCCTTTTGCAAACCAAGATGCCTTTGGGAGCTTAGAATGCAGTTTCTGTACCTTTTTCAAATGACCCCACTGAAAGCAGGAGCACAGGGCAAAAAAAAAAAAAAAAATGCTCCTAGTTATGAGGAGTTATATATATGAAAAATATTCTTAGTGCCCAATGGGTAGAAAACTTTGTAAGTGAGCAAATGCACCATAACTCCTCAGGACCAGTGACACATGAAGGTCTCTCTCCAATATGAGGGGTATGTTATTTACCATTTACTTCTCTTTACAATCTCTAGGGCAGGATCACTGTGAGCTGAAATATCCAGGGAACACTTTCCAGAGAAAGTAAGAATTGAGATATGTTAGAAAAAAAATCTATGGCACTAAGTTTTGTTTTGTTCTCTTGTAATGGCAAATTTCAGACCCAAACTACCAGTCGTAAAAGTGGTATGATTTGCAGTTTCCAAAAGTCCCCTTTGCTGAAATATATTTATATCTTGCCATGCCACCCCAAATTTCCACAAATATTTCTTCCTCAGTTTAAAATAATCAGAGGCCTTGTTAAGCAGACTTGTCTGATGTATTCTGTCAGATTAATTGTTACTGACTGAAAATTCCATACGCAATAGTTCAAAGGACAGGGTAGAGTGGATGTGGAGAGGCAAAGAATCACCTGTCCATGGTATTACTTTGGGAGGATTGTCTTGGATGAAAATTCAATAGTGAAGTGACAGAGTCATTCTGTCACATGACAATGGAGAGGGTCACCATGAAATTCTAGGATACTTGACAAGAATGGGAAAAGATGAAGGTAGTACTAAGGTTAAAAGGACATGAAAGACGTACTTTTCACATTTTGAAATTCAGCCTAGAATCTGCGGAGGGGACTCTCCTCCTGGCCATGGCACAGCTGGGGCACAGCTGTTCACAGCGTGCCTAGTATACACTGGGCCAGTCAAGAATTAAGGCCACCTAGACCAAAGACTGCTAGAGGGCACCAAGAAATAACTTTAGTTCCCCAGAACAGGAGTCAAAGAGCCTGGGACAGATGAGTAGGATATGCGAGCTGACTTCCTGGTCTCTGGCCATTAACTAATGCCTAGGGGAATGAAATTTGTTTGCCCTTTTAACATTTACCTGTCTATTTAACTACAAATAGTAATGCTAGCCCTAAAATGATCCTTCATGCTTTAGAGAATTGGCCATTAATGTGTCCAATTGACCTTCTGCAGTAGTGAATTGTCTCCAGTGACCACATTTTCCATGTACAAATCTTTAGTAATAAATTTACTGATTCTAGAAGTCAATAGACTGAATGGCTTTTGTGTCCTTAACAGGTATGAATAAATTAAACCTCTAGGCAAGTGAAACTTAGTGGAAGTTTGTATGCTTCCTTTTTGTAAAAGATGGATTTTTTTGGCAGGGGGTGGAGGGGGGGCTTCCTTTTCTGCTTTCCTGACTCAGCAGAGGAAGCATCTTATGGCTCATCAACATGCATGGGCATTCTTCATAAGAAAAGGATTGGTTTAGTCTTTGCTTATTCATCACGAAGTCTACGTCTACATATGGCCAACAAATTGAGCATTTTGTGCATTATCCAAATTTGCAGCTGCCTTATGGTTTAGCTGACTGGCTCAGTAATGCTACAGACTAAATTGTACACCAAGATACCTTCAAGTCACATGCAAAGCGTTTATTCATTTATTCTTTTCAAGAGGGCTTGTATGGGTGGAATGCCTGGTGGTGGTCATTATTCAGAATACATGTGGTAATGGTCACTATGCAAAGAGGACCTAGGTGAAATATTCTATTAAATAATAAAGAGGAATGAAGGAAATTAGCTGATGTTTCCTCAGTGACCCAAAGGGAATACTCCAAACACTTTAACTTATGATTCCAGCCTTGTTACAATGGGGATGTGTTGCTCTACAGAAGACTGCAGAACCTCTACTTTAATTGAATTGGACCTTATTAACTTTTTGAAATGCTTTACATGTTGCTGTGAAGATTCTCAAAAGTTTCTCATCTTCCAAAATGACTCACACGTACTGCCCACTCGTGTTTTGCGACACATTCCCTCATTTAGTGATTCAGCAAACATTTTTGTGGACTCACTATGCTGGATGTTGGGAATAAAATGGTGAACATATTTGGCTCTTCCCACAGTGAAATTTTAGTCTCCCAGAAGAGACAGAGATAGGCCTAGAAAGACTTTAAAAATAACTGCAACAGAGTTTAAGGAATCAAAATGAGATATGTGCAAGATAACTAAAAAATAGAACAAAACTCTCCAAGCTACCTTCAAAAAGTAAGAAAAAATTTAGAGTAGAGAAATTACTTGGGCTTCAAATGGGAAATAATGGTTGTAAGTAAACTAAGAGGAAAGGACAATCCACGTAGCATATACAGCACAAATAGAATCTCAGAAGCATAAAACACTAATATCTACTCAGAAAATTGATAGTCATTAGGCATTACTAGAACATAACCCTTGTGAGGAAGAGTGCAGGAAAATTAGGGAAGAAGAATGGAGAGAAGAGAGAATAGAGAGTGATAGGGACCGAACCCTGAGGTTCCTAATGCTTAGATTCCATCTGTTAGTCTCTAGTGGGGGAGGGTATTGTACATAAATATATTTGCATCTAGAAAGCTAACTCAATTGGATGAGAGTAGAAACTACAGTCAATAAAGCTACTCGAGAAGCTATCTCATTGGTACAGGGATTAAAAATTCAAGTCAGGACAGTGATGGTCAGGATGGAAAAGACAGCTAGATGTTAAGAGGTATTTATTTAGGAAGTAAATAACTAGTAAATAATTGGATGCAAAGGTAAGTGAAAAGTAACTGGTGAGGGTGATTGGAAAAGATCTGGCCTGTGTTACTGGGCACTTGTTAATTCCATTAATTGTTATGGGAAATATAATGACTTTGTCAGTATTGGCGGCAGTGAGAGACTCAGAAAATGAATAAAATTTATGGTTCCTTTAGTATATCGAGGTGACAATATCCCCTTTATCATTGAAAACACAAGTTTGGAGCTCAAGAAAAATATTCAGGCTAGACATAGTCTTTATAAATATTAGACTAAAAGAAATAATGACAAATACCAAGGTATATGAAAAGCCAAATGTGAATATATGATTAAGTCCAGCTAATAAATGGAAAAGCAAATATGAAATTCCTGTGCATCAGCCAATTTTAAAGACCAATCAGATGTCAAATTTCTAAAACTCTTTGCTTTCTGGAGCAGTTTACTTTTCATATTGCTTAATTCTTCTACTTCTTAATATGGTCTGTGTTTTACATGGATTCAATGTAAGAAAAGCATGTGACCAAAGTACATTACCAAACAGAAGGAAAAAATATACATAAGATGAGAGATACAATTCATGTCATAGATTAAACTGCTAATATTTTCAATGGAATCTGATTCCATTTCCATAGAGCCAATAAGTTCCCCCTGACTACTTTAAGCTGAATTGTTCACACAAATTTTCTCAGAGGAGGTAATATCTGAACCTTATTTTGGTGGACAGGTTGGATAAAGGTATAAAAGTACAAAGGTTGGATATAGGTATAAAGAGACTTTGAGGAAGCTATGTAAATTGCAGAATTGTTGCACCATACAGAATTAGAATTAGAATACAGAATTAGAGATTTACTAAAGTAGTTAACAGAAAGCAATCTCAGTCTTCCTTTTCACAATCTTTTTGTAAGAAATTTGTATAATTTCTAATTTCACACTTGAAAATTAAAAGCAGTTGAAAATCCCAACTGCTTCAATGGAACTACTGATGCTAGTGTCCTTCAAGATTTTTGTCATTATTACATGCAAGGGTCACTTATGCTAGACTTGTCTGTAGCATTTCACAGTGAAATATCGCTTTTTCTTGATATTCGTTCTTTCCCATGTTTTTGTCATGTCTCATTTGTTTATGGTCCTTAAATCTCTTTAGAAATCTCTTGCCATGGGGCGCCTGGGTGGCTCAGTGGGTTAAGCCACTGCCTTCGGCTCAGGTCACGATCTCAGGGTCCTGGGATCGAGTCCCACATCGGGCTCTCTGCTCAGCAGGGGGCCTGCTTCCCTTCCTCTCTCCCTGCCTGCCTCTCTGCCTACTTGTGATCTCTCTCTCTCTGTCAAGTAAATAAATAAATAATCTTTAAAAAAAAAAAGAAATCTCTTGCCAGTCTACTATTTTTTTAAATTATGTATGTATGTATGTATTTAAGAAAGAGACAGGGAGACAGACCATGAGCAGGAGGGGCAGAGGGAGCAGGAGAAAGAATCTCAAGCAGACTCCTTACTCCAGTGGAGTCCAGTGTGAGGTTCGATCTCACAACACTGAGATCACAACCTGAGCTAAAACCAAGAATCAGGCTGTGCCACCCAGGCACCCTGACAGTTTACTTTATATCCTATTTTTCAAGCCATTTTTTTTATCACAAAACACAGAAAGTGCAAAAATCCCTTGTAACTATCTAAGTCAAGAAACAGTTTTCTCAGCCCCTCTAGAAAGCCTGTCCATGCCATCAGACATGCCAATCATAACCCCTTCTCTGAACTAAATAGAACCATTACCCCAAGTTACACAATCACAAATGTTTTCCCTTTTCTTAGATCCTTTAAGTTTGAATCCCTTGCCTCACTGCATGCCCTTCCCCCAGCTCCCTGCAACATTCACACCATTTTGTTGTAGAACCTGAGCTGAGATTAGCATTTCTTGAGTGAATATGGTGTGATGTCTTATAAATGCTTCATCATTTTACAGGCCAGGTAATGGACAACTACATTTGTCTTCCTTGCTCTGTAGCTAGTATTTGGGAAGGGATGAAATGAAAAGATAGAGGGAGTAACAAGATTCATCTCCAAGTCTACTGTTCTTGCTATATACTCCTGAAATTTCTAGCTAAATGATTAATCTTTTGGACAAAGTTGCCAGTAGAGGGAACAAGGACATGCCAGAGTACATACCTACCTCATCAGAGGACTCAGAAGCCACAATGAGTATGTTCTATGTGCTTCTCTGCTTAGCCACTCCAAGGGATATGTAGATGAGGATGCCAATGTAACTGCATGCAACAGTGGCCTACACTGAGCCTACCCTTACAAGTTTCCATACAAACACGATGGTCTTTATATGGCTTATTAGAAAACCTTATTAGGTCTCCTGTGCAGGCGGAGATAGCAAGGTTTGAGAGGCCAAGAGATTATTAGGCTTGAGGTACCAGCAAGACACTGGTAAAGACAGAAACTTGGCTCTTCTCAAGGCTTCATGCAAAATGATCAGAATTGGCACATTCTAGTGGTAGGAGAATGGAGGAGTGAGAGTAAACAGGAACCTGGAGAAGAGCTTTCAGTAAGAGAAAAGGGTGGGCACACACACACACACACAAATGCACTCACAAACCAGGAGAAATGGGGAGTCAAAGTTTTATAAAGCTTTCAACAAATTTCTCTTTCTCTCTCTCCCTCTCTCCCAGTCTCTCTCTCTCTCACAGTTAGAGGGAAAGAATCATGGCCTTATCACATTGCCTAGTATTATGGTTATTTGTGCCAGAGAAAATCAGTCAAATGGCCAAAATATGGAGAGTATGATGAGGCACTAAATGAGGGGAAGGACCTACAAGGATTACAATGAATTCTTAAAAGGCATATAGTTCATGCCAATATGGTCATAAAACAGAATACAGATTATTCATTCATTCAATTTTGGAATTCCACAGAATAAATTAAGCCACATGATTTGAAATAATCTGCAATGCAAATAATATAAAAAAAGAATTAACAAATACATGAATGATAAACTCTTAAGAAATAGTAGGAATCTGGAGAACAATCGGTGATGTATATCACAAAAGACACCCCAATTTCATCGCTTATATTATGGAAAGCATTCTCAGGTTTCTCAATAAAAAATGATCCCTGGTATCTTTATCACAGACAGAATGCTGTACTTCCTAGATGTGGAAACCAGAACACTGACTCAGTAATTAAGTGTAAAGCAAAGGTTGTTTCTTGACTCCTGTTCGGCTACTCCTACTACAGTTTTGAAATTAGGAGAATCCATGATGTAGCTAAGCTCTGGAAAGGAGCATACTATAAGATTAAAAGATGTGGTAGAGGTGGCTTGTTTAAGGAATCACTAGCATTAGTGGTTCGAGAACAAAAGACAATTTCCTCTATAACAATAAATTATGTAAAATGCATTTCCATAGAACTTCACACTGGAGAAGGGAGAAGGGGAAAACAAAAGAACATATCTGCCCCCCTGAGCTGCCTTTCATTATGAATTCCCCCAAACTGTTAAGTTCCCAGCTCCCGCCACAACAAAATACCCCAAGAAGATGTCTCCATATGCTGTTGCAAAGGTGATCACACTCAGCTGCTGGAGGAAGTTGAGAGCCATGAAATAGCAGCTGGCAGGGACTTGCTTTCCTTTGTAGCTGGAGACATCCTATCTGCAGAGTGGCTGGGGTGGCTAGAGAGGAGCAAGGAGCCTGTGCAGGTGGGTTACAGAGGAAAGCGTAGCTGCTAGGCAGATTCCTGGTGGAATCCAACTGCTCCTGGGCCACCTCCTCAGGGCATATCCCAAATGCTAGAAGCTGAACACGAAGCTGCTTCTCTAGAAATGTGGATGTTGCCCTGTCTGAAAGAATAACTCTCAGAGTGAGCCTCGTTCCTCTTTCAGAGAATGCATTTGTGACAGTAGGAAAGCAACTGTTATTTCCTCCCTTCACGACCTTAATCAGGATTCGCAGGTGGCTGTGGCCACAGTAGACTCAGTCTGTGCACAGCTGCCTCTGGGAATTTGCCTGTGCCTTACTCTCATGGGAGAAGGCCACTGTCTACCCCCTAGCTTTAGTTTTCATAATCTTCCATTTCTCAAGACTCAGTTCAAACGACAATTCTTGAAGCCATCCATGATTATCGAAAATATGATCAATGTCTTATTCTACCAGGGTAGTTGCTGAGGACAAGAAGATAAAACTCAAATATAGCTTCATGGTTCTTGCCATCAACTGGGGGTAGGAAATCATTAGTTTCAAAAGTAAAGCAACCACAAACTAGCTCGATCAATGGATACAGAAGGGTAAAGATGACAGTTTGACACTTACGTAAGCATCAGGGAGTGGTGGTGAGTCAGGGAGTGGTGGTGGATCACAGTGGTTCCTGGAAGAAATTACAGAGAAGATAGTTCCAAAAAATAGGTAAGAGTGAGCTAGATTTATTTTTTCATTACTCGAGGAGATGGGAGATAAGGATTCTTAGCACCCAGTTCTAATGTGTGTATGTTTGTGTGTGAGGAAGGGGTATTTCCCCATACCAACAAGCAATTCTCCAACACCAGCTTGGTGTCCTACAATTCAACTAAATTCTAATACTATCTACACAGAGATAGCATCAAATTCCACAGGTTAAGGGCTCAGTCCCACCAGACTGCCATCCACTTCAGATACCAATCACAGACCTTGGTTGTCACCTTTGTTTCTGACTGATCAGCTGTAGACTGGAGGTTTCAATGACCCCCTTGGGTTTGATTGATTTCTGAGAGCATACAGAGCCCAGGGAACCTGTTTTCTCACTAGGTTATTGGCTTATTATAAAAAACAAACAAACATATAATTTAGGAGCTGCAGATGGAAGAGATACATAGGGGAAGGTATCAGGAAATGGTATGGAGCTTCCAGGCATTTCCATCATGAAACTTTCCCTCAGTATCCATGTGTTCATCAGTCCAGAAGCTCTCTGAACCTTATCCTTTGGGGTTTTTTATGGAAGCTTCAGTTCATAGGCATGAATGCTAAATCACTGACCATTGGTGATTAAACTCAATCTCAGCCTTTCCTCCCTCCCAGGAGGTCAGGGAAAGGGGATGAAAGTTTCAAACTTCTAATCACATGGTTGATTCTTCTGGTAAAAAGATGCTTAGGCATTTTTCCAAAGTCACCTTGTTAACATAAACCTAGCTCTGGTGGAAAGGGGCGTGTTATGAATAGTAAGAAACCCATTCTACCTTTATGGCTCTGAAGTGATTTCAGGAACTGAAGGCAAGAGACCAAATATTATGACAAAATCTGTTCCCATTGCTCTTATAGTTCAGGAAATTCCAAGGCTTCTGGGAGCTGTAAGTCAGGATCCAGGGACAAGACCAAATATATATTTCTTATTATAAATCACAATCTCACAGGTGGGTAGGGAGAAAAACTATGTCAGGCAGATGGAATAGCATGTGGCAAGTTCCAGGGATAAGAGAGTCCATTATGCATGAGCAAAATGGACAGATGTTCAGTATAGTTGTTGTAGAGAGAAAAATGGTCAAGAGAAAAAGCTAGAATTCTAGAGAGTTGATATGGTTTGGGGGTGTTCTAAGCTATGCCAAGGAGTCTATGCTCACTTAATAAAAATAGGGAGTCAAAATTCTTGTGAAAGTGGAGTCAGCTGACTAGACATTTACATCTAGGGGAGGAGGGAAGGGGACATTTTGGCTTCTGTGAAGATGGAATGTGTAGTATGCATTAGAGATGGTTGGTCCTCAAGCAACGTGAGTGAGATGGGACGAGAGGAATGGAGTAATATCTGGGAGGTAAGCTGGTCCACACTTAGGGGCTGATTATATAAGAAGGTTCAGAGAGGAGATGATAGGGGATAAAGAACACAGAGGGGCAAAGAGGATTGTGGGAAAGGGAAGTGTTAAAATAAATGCAGAAAAGAAAGGTGTGATGAACTCAGTTGGAGCCTAATAAAATTTGAAGTATTCCATTAAGCATATGAATATACATATGGAGAGGAATCAAAGAGGCAGATGCCGATTCGGTATTAACTGTCATCTATACATGGTAATAGAAGCCATGAGAAGAGATAAGAAATCACCAAAGGAAAATATAGGAGTGAAGAGGTAAGTCACTAAGGACAGAAGTGGGGGGTGTCCCATATTTAAGGTGGTCACATCGATCCTCACAGTGAACAATGATCTCTGTGACTCTGAATTCCCATAATAATATGCCTGTACTTCTCTTTGGCATTTATCACGTTAGCCCTATAAAATATTATTATTTTGACCTTTTATTTTTGTTTCATTCATTTTCCCCACAATTAAAGCGTTCACCACGTATACAAGATATTATTTTACATGTATTATCTCTCTTTTTGCCCAGAACAGATTTGGGAGATAGTTGCTGTGATTTTTCCTGTTTGGCAGAGGTAAGACTGCACATTCTCCAAATCACCTCCCCTGATATACCACTTGACCTAGTAATGTTCCAGCTAGTCTTATATTTGGGCAGGGCCACACCTGTCACTGACTGAATTCTACCCAAAGAAACAAGGGTAGATTTGATTGATGATACCTAGAGGATTAGTCTCTAAAAAGCCTTCCTCATGATACTCCAGGCTCTCCTTTTACCTTCATCTGCTATGCAAATGAAGAATACAGTAAGGCATTCCAAGGTCCTTGGGAGATGTTGGGATTTCAGTCCTAAATAGATTCTTGGAGAAGAATAACCCCCAAAAAGTCACTTGAGCAGGAACATACACCAGAGCAACATAAGCGAGCAATAATTTTTTTTTCTATAACTGAGTTTAGGTATTATTTGTCATAGCAATTAGCCTAATGCATCACTTTAACAAATAACAAAAAAAGGAAATTAAAATTAGTAAGATAAAAATTATTTATTCCAGGTGACACAAGTAGTAAGCACCTTTGCTGGAATGTCGACTTGTATAACTAAACACACACACACACACACACACACACACACACAAACATATACACGCATACATATACACTCTACTGTATCTTACAAACAAACTTACATTCTAAAATGCCCCTTTCCTCCAAACTCATGTAATCTCAGAGCACAGAATGATATCTCACTTATGGGACAAAGGGCATGACAATGTATGTTAAAAGGAACAAATGGAGCTGTAGTGATAATGTCATTCCCATGCCGCCCGATAGGTCACAAAACTACTGAACAGAATATGGTCCACAAAAGCACTGCTTGGGAATTTGTCACTAAGAAAATGAATGTCTCAAGGCAAGGACCAAACTTGGTTTCTAGTGTTTTCCTCCCATTAACTTGAGACATGGTCATGAAAAAATAACATACAAAATAAAGGCCCTCCAAAGCCTCCCCTTACCTTTAAGAGTTCTATTCTAGGAGTGTAGAACACTGAATTTTTTAAATCCCTCAAGAAAATTTTGTTTAAGTTACTAATTTTTCTTCAGCAATTTCATCTTATGAACAGCACCATACTTAACGGGGATTTTAAAAGAAGAAAAGCAAACAAACCCCAGAAGTATAGGAAGAAGCAATGCGGAGAGCAGTGCAATAAAACAAAAAAGTGAATTTCCTAATAGGGCTGCTTTGCAGGTCTTGTCGCCTATCATAGTTAGTAATATCATCATTAAAATCCTATTAGTAGCTAAACAAAATGTTCAGAAGTAAAATAATCGAAAAGGGCCTTTTATATGTGTAGAATTCTTCGTAATTTGTTGTGAAATGTAGCACTCAGTACTAGGAATTGGGGCTGTAATTTGAAGTTTGCTGCAAAAATGTCTACACTGATGATGACGATCTGTTTGTCGACTGAAAGGATGTTCTCCTGCTGGCTATCTAAATAAAGTTGAGAGATGTATTAAATAGGAAAAACAAAATGAAGATGAACGCCAAATAAATCAATAAATCTTCATCTATACACAAACATCCAACACTTTCCAATGAAGATTAGTTGGCAACCTAAAACCTGCACAAGCAATATTTGGATTTGGCTACAGGATACCTTTACAATGAAATTAAGGAAATTCTTAATCATGCCCAAGCTAAATTAAACGGGATCACTCTAGCATACTTATTCATGTCATCACAGTGAACGCCTAAGTCCATGATGATTAAATCATACATCTGAGTTTGAGCAGAGAGAGAGACACAGAGAGAAAGACCGAAAGAGAGAGAACTTAATCAAAGTCCCAGCATAAATGCTTGTGCTTTGGGGGAAGGTAAGAGTAATATAAGTAGGAGAAAAGGAAAAGTTCCTATTTAATGGGTAAAGCTTAGTAAGAGAAAGCACAAGTGTTATACATACACACACACACACAACATAAATATTTAATATTTACTATAACCTATGTTGAGACTTCAAGAGAAAATATGTTTTCCTCCTTACTAGTTTAAACCCCGAACTCATTCAACTCCTTTTTTTAAAAAAAATTCCAATTAGAGAGAACTTAGTTTAAAATCATAGCTTTGTGACAAGGAACAAATCGGAGAGGATACCTTCAATATCAGGTTGAAGCTGGTGGACAGTGTGTATTTCCCTCCCATCTCAATAGCCCCATGGCAAGGAGCAGCACACAAACCGCAGCTGGTCCAAACGGCCTCTGAGAGTCCCGCCTTCAAATATACTCATCCAATGATTCCCGTTTTATCTTTTTTAAATAAAGGAATAAAGGTTCTTGGGATCATAAAAAATAAATACGCTATGAGTTTGTGGATTGTTTTCTTCTCTTTCCTTTTGGCTGGTTCATGCTGTGTTAGTGGGATAATTCTTTATCCAAAGCGCTGGCACTCTGGTGCCATCAAGCCGTGATGATTTTTGCCTTATTGCATTTAGCAGTGCTTCAGCATTATGGCTGCAGACTTCCTCAGGGAACAGGAGGGGGTTGGAATAAAAAAAAAGAAGAAGAAGAAGAAGAGCAAAATAAAGACAGAAAGAAATAATCATTGGAGAACATCCTCAGGGAGTGCAGAGAAGCAAAAGCCAAAGAAAGTAACAATGTACAGTGTTGTGAAAATTGTGTGAACCTGTTACAGGGGGATATGTGTTTGATAGAATTTCAATTATTTAAGACCCTAGAAAGAGATTTTACTCATTCTGCTTTTAGAGAAGAACCATCTGCAAATTATTTTATTTCTTCCTCTTATTCTTTTTCTCCCCCACCATCTTACTTTCAATCTTTAACATTAGATCCAGGTAACTAAGGTTATTTTGCATTGTTGTAGGGCTTTTTTTATTTATTTGTTTTGCCGGACTTCATCTAGTTATGAATGTCAGAATGACATATTATAAGTAGGTATCACAAAGTCAAGAGAATTGTAGACAGTCTTTCTGTTTTAAATTTACGTCATCTTTGCAATGTCAAATAATCATGGGTTGTGGCTTTTTCCCCCATGGACCTCTCTGAAGATGGATATGGCTTTTGCAGGGCATTATTAAAACAATTATTAAAAACAATTATTAAAATTGGGCATTATTAAAATTTTTTTAGAAGAATGAAATAAGGATTGTCCCAACTTGTCCAAATTTTAAAGTTGGAGAGACCCTAAAAAGAGAGAGATAATAGTAGACAAAAGTAAAAAAAAAAAAATTCAAAGTGTGAAGAAGCACAAAGAGCACCCCCTATAAGTTAGTAAGCAAAGACAACCCTCTAGCTTCAGCATCAAGAGGAAACAAATGGTTGTTTTTTATGTCTAGTAAGCAGGTTTTTGCTTTTTGCAGTTCCTTGGGTGTGAGGGTGGTCATTTGTCTATGACACAGAAGAGATTGAAACCATCTAACCCCCATGGAGCTGTGTTAATCTTTGTAAAGCCTAACAACATGGTTTCAGTGGAAGATAAGGAAACAAGTTCTTCCTCTTCAAAATGGGTGAGCTTTTTTTTACAAAGATACAGAATCACAATGTGAACAGCAAAACGCAAGGAAGTCAAAGTGCCATCTCCCATCCCCCTAAGACTCAGAGGAGAAGAAGAAAGGGAATGATCCTCCCCCAAGGAGCAGAGTTAAGCATAACATTTTCTTGGCAATCAAACCAGACTTACAACAGTGAGGTACAGTGGCGAACTCTTTATAATAGGCTGCATATCCCCAAAGAAACAGTTTTAGCTTGCTCGCTGTGGAAGGACTGATACCTCTGAAGCAGGTCCTCAAAGGCGCTGAACTGAATGGACCAAACGGATGTCCCATTTCTTCATGCTCACATAAAGACAATGACACTGAGTGCCTCTGAGAATGGTATTAGCTGTGTGCAGTCCTGGCTTAATGATAGCTAGGGATTAAAGGCCCATGCTCCTTATGTAGAAGAAACTCAGAGTGAGCCATGGTAATGCTTAGGAAAAAGCCAACCTTACATTGCACACACCACACTAGTACCTAAAGTCTAATTCATGGGGCATCAATTGATTTTCTGGTCAATATATTCAGGCTGTAATTAATTTAGAGGTGTTTCAGTCACCAACAAAGTGGCATCTTCATAGAAAGCCACAAACTCTATAAAAACAGTTGTCCCAGAGGATGCTATCGAAGTAGGAGAATGAATCCATACATAATAAGGAACTTAAGAAGTCACAGGATCTTTATAAATTTAAGGATGTTGGATGAACTGCATAAGCTAAAGTCTTAAAAAACCTATACACAAGTGTCACATGATATATATCTGCTACTTATCCTCTGTTAACTTAATAGAAAAGCATTCCCATTTTATAGGAGAGGAAGTAGATTATTTGAGTGCTCTCATAAAAATATCACATATAATAAAATATTAGAAATTCTTGAAATTCTACATGGTTTCAGAATAAGGCCTGAAAAAATGAAGTCACCCACGTTCTACTTCGTAACATGTACCCAACACTAGAGAGCTGGGTGTCTATTAGGGAGATCCTTGGATCCCAACCACAGCTCTCCCCACTTCTAGTTGAGTGACCTCCCCAGGTAACTTAATCTGCCTTGGGTCCTGGTCTTCTCATTTATAAAATAGGGTAAATTGGATGTTTATCTGAGGGTTACTGGGAGGCTTACATTAAACTGTATGCATTTTTGTTCTATTTTCATTCCATTGCTTCCCAGGCATGGCATAAAGAGCAACCATTGGTCTCACTTGGCCCCAGTGTCAGTGTTCTGAGAAGAAAATAATATTCTCATTCTTGAGACATGGATGCCCAGAAAGGGTGAAGAATGTGGAAACATTTCTTAACAGAACTCAGGCCAACTGAGAATTACAATAACAGCTATAATTTATTATTATGAAAGTTTGTTTTGTGTTCTGTTGAAAAAAAATGCAGAGTTGAGAAGCCAAAAGATATATGAGCTTCCTGCTATTGTGAAGAATTCAGTGTGCCACCATTAACTGAGGAAACTGGTTTTACTTTTCAGTTTGTATAATACCCCCACCCCCTACAATTTAACATGGTCAACGGGGAAAAGATGAGCCTGTGGTTTTATTTTCATGTATTCATTAGCTATTTTATAATGCTACAATCCACCTGAAAGACCTCTGTATATAGTAAGAGTGGTAATTACAAAATGCTAAATGTGTCACTAATAAAATGTACTGACCAGAAACACTGCAAAGTTTAAGAAGCTGATTGCATACTTATGATGTTCCAGGAACTGTTCCAAATGCTTTGCTTGCTTTATTTTATTTAGTTCATACACCAACCCTACAATTGGGGGATATTTAGTCAATTATATTAAATCTTTTTTGGTGAGTTATAGAGAAAGGATGCTAGTGAAGGCAGCCTGACTTTAGAATCCATAGCCCATCCTCTAGGCTATATGTACGACCTAATTGCAAACAATGCAAGGGGGGGAAAGATGTAGTCCACTTCAGCCATAGGTATTTATCTCTGTGGGGAAGATTTAAGAACTGCTTTTAGGACATAGTATATTTTAACTGATGTTAAACCCATCACTAAGATGAACACAGTACTCTAACACAGAAGTTGAAGAAAATTGTATTAGAAATAGTATTATAGAAAATATGCAATAAATTGTGGTGTGTGGGGGAGGAGAAACAAACTATATTTTAGCAAGCCTGCATTGTCATGGAACTCTAGACTCTTGATTACCTTGAAGGAATTCCAGAGAGCAAATAATCTGGTCCTCTCAACTTTGTAAGTGAAGACAGGAACTGAGGCACACAAAATAATGTAACACTAAATGCACCTATATTTTATATTATTTTTTAAGGATATATTTATTTATTTGAGAGAGAGAGAGAGAGCATGAGCAGGGGGGAGGGGCAGAGGGAGAGAGAGAGCATGAGCAGGGGGGAGGGGTAGAGGGAGAGAAGCAAACTCCCTGGTGAGTGTGGAGCCCCATGAAGGGCTCCATCTCACAACCCTGGGATCATGACCTGAGCTGAAACCAAGAGTTGGATACTCAACCAGCTGAGCCAGCCAGGCATCCCCCTATATTGTGTATTATTATTTTTTAAGATTTTATTTATTTATTTGACAGAGATCACAAGTAGGCAGAGCAGCAGGCAGAGAGAGAGGAAGGGAAGCAAACTCACTGCTGAGCAGAGAGCCCGATATGGGGCTCGATCCCAGGACCCTGGAATCATGACCTGAGCTGAAGGCTGAGACTTTAACCCACTGAGCCACCCAGGCACCCCTAGATTGTGTATTATTAATTAAGCTGTTTCACTGCTCACTGAGTGGCCAAGCTGTACAGCCAACCTTAAAAAGCGGTTACGTGCTACGCAGGGAAGGTCACTGAGAAGAGACAGCATGCATACTAGGCTCCAGTGGCACTGAGTTTACTTACAGCAGGAGGGGAGAAAGAATATATAGGTGGCAGCCCTTGTAATCTATTCATTCCCCAGGGCCAGCATATCTGCCCCAGCTGACAAAGGAGATGTGGCTGCATATATCCCACTTTCTGCTGCAATACAAAGATCCTGAACTCTCTTGCTTGGAGTCTGAAGTACAAAAAGGGTGTGCCTGAGGGTCACGGATAAAGTTCTATGGATGCAAAGTTTGATGTGAGTCTCACTGGGCTAAAATCAAGGCTCTGGCAGAGCTATGTTCCTTTTTTAGGCCCCAGGGTAGAATCCATTGCCTTCTCTCTTTTCATCTTTAGAGGCCACCTACATTCCTTGGCTAGTAAACACCTTCCGTTTTCAAAACCAGCAGGGGCTACTTGAATCTTTCTCATATCTCATCACTTTGCCACTGAAACCCCCATCTTCCTCTTTCACTTAGGAGGATCCAACCTGTATAATCCAGGATAATCTCTCAGTCTAAAGCTCAAATGATGAGTAATTCCATCTACAACCGTAATTTCCTTTTGCCATGTAACATAACATATTCACAACATATAGGGCTTAGGATGTGGCTATATGGGGGATGGGCCATGAAGTTAAACATCCAAAAAAGAAGGAAAACCTTTAGTCTCTCCAGAAATAACTCAGAGAAGAACCTGGTCTCAGAAAATAGATTTAGCAGAATTACCATAGTCTTGCCCAGGTATCACAGAAACCTGAAAATGGCCTTGGGATGATCTTATACTCAGTGATACCGAGATTCTGGAGAAATACTTCATTACTTCTAATCATTATTTTCTCAGAAGACTTGGATAGGCAGAGTGATGAGGAAGAGGGATTATTCTAATCCAAAACTGTCCTAAAACATTCCTAGGAAGGTTTGGATTTCTGACTCCTAGACCCCCCTCAACCCATAATATATCCACTAACCACGGGAATTGAATCTCTAGCTCTGTCAGAGGGTTGTACAGGTAAAAAGGTGTATGTTTCGAATATAAAACATAACAGGAAATTTGGACTGACTTGATCAAGATGACTCAAGGTAGATGGACCGGCAGTGATGCTAATAATGGTGTCTATGGTATAAAGTAGGAAATCAATGAATGTGTATAAATTAATCAATGAGCAAGTACATTATCCTGTATATACAAGGATAATGTTGCTAAAACAGCAACAAACATTTGGAGTCCAGATAGTAGGAATCTGCAAGAGCTATTTGTGGCTATAATTAGAAATCTAGCTTGCTGAGGTCAAACATGCTCAGGAAAATAGCTAATTAGCAAAGACTAACTCTTGAGACCATGATAAGGTTAAAACTCTTTACACTATAATTTTAGTCTTAATAATTTTAGTCTTAATAATTAATTATTAATTATTAATAATAATTAAAACTTAATCAAAGTTTTTTTTAAAAGCCCTGTAGAAGGCTGAATAATACTCCCTCCCCAAAGATATCTTTGTCCCAATTCTTAGAACCTGGGTAATTGCCATTACACGATGAAAGGGACTTTTCAGATGTAATTAAGGGTTATAGATTTTGAGATGAGGAGATCATCTGGATTATCCAGTATATTCAGTATAATCACATGAGCTCTTAAAAGTAGATGACTTTTCCCTATTGAAGTCAGAGATGTGATGAAGGAAGAAGCAGGAGAGATTCCAAGCATGGGAGGGACTTGACACAGCACTGAAGGTACTGAAGATAGAGGAAGGAAGCTGTAAGCCAGGGGATGTGGAAGTCTCTAGAAGCTGGGAATGTTGCTAAACTGGCACCTAGCAAAGTCTCTAGAAGCTGGGAATGTTGCTAAACTGGCACCTCAGTCCTAACTTGTAAGTAACTGAATTCTGCCAACAACCTGAATGAGCAGGAAATGGACTTGCCTCTAGAGCCTTCAGAAAGGAACAGAGGACTGCCATCCACTCAGTTTTAACCTGGTGAGACCTATAGTGGATTTCTGACCTACGGGATTGCAAAATAATAAATCTGCATTGTTTAAATGCACGGTAATTTATTAAAGGACAATTCAGTCCTCTAATAAAGTAGAATGCAATCATTATCTATATGCTTTGGAGCAGCAACCATATTGTTTACACAGGCCATTTACATCTATTTACTCATATGTTTGCTAACTCTTCTCACTCCAGATTTGTATGATCCAAGATCAGCCTTCTCAGTGAGGAGTGTATGGGTCACAGACAGCTTTCAGAGCAGGAAGAATTCACTCTGAAAGAACCCAGGTTGTGTCTACCATTTTATTCAGAGAAAATCAGCCGATATTAAATGCAGACGTAAATAAAAATATTTCACAAATGGAAGGTTTCTCCCTAAATGGTGTGTGGACAAGCAGGCACATCCCCCTGTTTTAACTTGGGAAATCCTTGTAGGTGAGTAACTGATCTTTGTTCCCTTCTTTGCCCCACCCCCCTCCTTGAGTCACTGACCCACAGTTACCAGTTCAGGGACTTCTGAAGTAGAGGCCTGGAATTAATTGCACCAATTTTCTGGGTCTAAGTGATGTCTATCTTGGTGACCCAGGGTTTTAAAGTGAATAGTTACCTGCCAGGACGTGAGAGGTGCTCTGCAGATTCATCCTGGAGGACATTGCATTACAAAGAAATCAAGCAGAAGAAACTTCTACTTAAACTAAGGTTCTGTTTTAATCAAGGTATTTTTTCTTGCTTTTATTACAATCAAGCCTTCTTATGTTTTGAAATAGGAGATAAAGGACATAATCACAGCTAAGCTACTCATGGCAGAGCTACCTTGGTCCAAAAATGATATTGGATAGCCAGCTATTATGGATCTTAAATAACTGACTGCAAGCACATTACTTACACTCCAGTGTTCTGGTTTGCAGATGATGTTAAATTGGGAGGAAAGGTCATCCCTGAAAAACAATCCTCAGGTAGGAAAAGAATTAGCTCACTTAAATACCTGGGCTAATAGATAGAAAATTCAATGCAGATAAATGCAGAATAATGAGTCTCGTAGAATGTAATAAAAGGACATAATATCTCCTTAATGGGAAGGTACTACAGCATATTGACCTGAAAAGAGATATGAGTTATTTTAATAAAAAACCTATATTAAAGATTATTCTTCTCCATTATTATTTTTTAAAAAAATGCAGTGTGTTTTGTTAGACCTCACCTCGAGCAGCACATTCAATCTAATCACTATACATACTCCAAGAAGCATATTTAGAATGAGGCTTAAAGGGGTGATTTGTAGAACAAGCTGAAGGAAGGCACTTATCAGAGACAGAAGTTTGAAAGCAATTATAGGGAAAACTGACCACTTTCTCTTTGGTAAGTCAGACATGTTAGAGAAGGTTGGAACAAAGGGGTGTCAGGCCTGGGATAGTAAGCTTATTGCACTGGGAGGACAGAGGTGAGCTGCTCATTAAATCTGCCTCTTGTTCTTCAGCATCCACTTTTATCAATGGTCTGACAATTCCATTAACTTCCTCAGCAATTACAAAACCTGGGTAACAAATACAACACAGACACTTTGCTCTGACATTTCAGCTTGTTTGGGGCCCACTTACATTACTGAGGCTCTGGAATCCAGACTTTAGGATTCAGCCAATATCAAATGAGACCTTTGGGGGTGTATGAGGCTTCTTCTTTCAGAGCTTTTGTCTCATGGGTGTCTGGCTTAGATTCAGTTCATCAGCAGATTTGTGGGAAATTACAACATTAGAGAGGGCAGGCTGACAAGTATCATTCAAGATCAAAGAATGGAGACAGATATACAGAAAGACAGAGGGAATATGGAGTGATTTGAAAGCAACCCTCAAAGACAGGCATGGATTCTCTGGCAAACATAAAAATGATCTTTCATAATCAAAGGATAAACTACATTGCTAATTACACAACTGCCATTGCAAATAGGTGGAACTCTCCATCACTTACCTGGATAAATTAAAATGTGCTCTCAAGTACATGCAAGACAAGTAATATCTCCCCACATTTGTCTGTCATGGTACATTTCACTCTTTAGGAAGTTTCTGGAGGAATTAAACTATTATCATTGATAAGCAAATTAGTACACTGCTTGACTTCAGACTCAAATTGAGTAGACCTAGTTTCTAAACCTGGATTCTGTGATTCTAGGTCAGACCTGATCAATTTCAGAACTATTGACATTTTGGTCTGGTTGATGTTTTGTTGGCCTTCTAGTCATTGTAGGATGTTTGATAGAGTCCTTGGCCCCTACCCAGCAGATGCCAAACCAGCCCCTCTTCCCACTACCCACCAGAGAAAACCCCAAATGTCCCTAGACATTGCCAAATGTCCCCCCACTGAACTTATTGTTCTAGGACTTTGTCATACCCTCTTTAAAAATCTATTTCCTCACGTGTAAAATGACAGATTTTGCCTACTACCAAGTTGTAGTTATATGTTTAAGAACTAGGAAGCAGTCCTGTGATTCTCAAAACAAAGAAACAGACCCAGAGTGAAGAGTTGACTTGTCCACAGACTCATCAATCTTTAGTGGTAGACTTGGAGCTCTTACTAGGTATGTGAGAAAAGCAATGAAAGGGAAATGGGTCTCTGAGACATGAGGATAAAATCATTCAGATTATGAGCCACACCACCCACTGTGTGCATTATCCAAAAGACTTTAACCTACCATGAAGGAATCACTGTGGACTGTCTCTTCCAATAATCTTCAATAATTTGAGGATTAGCCTGGTTTACTTTCTGTTTTCTTCAATACATGAATAGTTGACCTATCTAGGCGGTGGACTGTTCTACGTATACAGAGGACACTTTTGAGTAGAGCTGGAAGAAGCCCTGAACTAATGGACCAAGCTGAGAAAAATATTTGTGTTATACAGTACTGCACACTCTGCACACAGTTAAATGAAAAATAATCAAAAGAAAAGGAAAGACTGTTTTGTTTTCCACAAGCTTGCAAAATTGTGTATTTTTTTCTCTTTCAGAATTTTTTTTTTTGAAAAAACTTGTCACTTACCATGAGACTCTACCACAAGGTTTCTCTAATTTAAGCAGCCTATCTTTTACCAAACATTAAACAAGCCATAAAACAGGAACTTTGGAACTTCAAATGAAGCTGTCAGAGATTCTTCCTGCCATCAGATGATTTGCAGCTGTGTGACTCATTTGTCTCTTTATAAGAACTCAGGGAAAAAAAAAATTATTAGCATTTCAATTCCTGTCAACTGCTGAAACTAACTAGGCCTGAAGATGTGCTGGCTTCCCTGTGTCAGGGCTAAGATACCCCGAATACAGGCAGCAGGGTGGGAGGGACTTATGAAAGGAATGGATGTGAGAAAGGAAGCATCACTGGTATTGAATGTCCTTGTAATTAAAAAAACACCAAGTGCGTACATGAATTGTCATACTCTGCTCCATGCAGCATGGGGACGGGCTGGCTGATAGCAGATAAGATCTGGTTCAACCAGTGAAGAATGAAACCCTAGAAGATGACATAACATCTCGGATAGCATGGGTGTGTACTGTCCCATCACGGCCCAACAGACCTCCCCATCTACCGTTCTACCCCTCGTCTAATTCAAGTCATACCATTCCACTGGCAGTTCTCATATGCCTACACTCCATTTATACTCAATGCCATTTCCTATGTGATTCTCTCTGCCTGTAAGGTCTTTGCCCCCTCCCCTCTCCACATTATGAACTCCTGCTGGACCGTGCATAAGCAGATCATATGTTACCACTGAGGAACAAACCCTGGTTCATCCCAGCAGGATACTTAGTCTGTCCTCTGTGCAAGAAACTACAGCTGAGAAATGATGAGCATGACAATCACTTCTACAAAATAGTTGTTTCATCAATGTTTGCTGTCTAACTGAAAAATGACTGAAGAGGTGGACAGAGAATGAGCCTATTTTTTTTTCTGTACCAAGATTTAATTTCTCTCAAGACCTAGGAAGACACATACACACCTACACACACACAATTCACATGACTTCCTTTCTCAAACAGATTCATGCTTTCTCTTAACTTGACACTTTGTTGTTCAACATGTGCCCTCTGTCCTTCACCTCCTGATACCAATCATGTAGTTCCAATATACCTGGTAATGTTATGGTACTTCTTAAACTCTAGGGGTAGTTTTCATTTTAAAATAGTTTCAACACTAAGAAAAAGAAAACACAAATAACCCAAATCATAAGATATTATACAAATTCTTACATATTTGTATAATACAAAAATTTCACGTATAGTTGGGGGTCTGTAATGAGGACAGTTACCATGTAAACCAGGGCATGGAGAAACATATTTATTTTTGTTTAAACCTAAAATTGCTCAGATTAGATAACCTTACTAAGCTATGTATGTGGTTGAGAGGAGAGTTAATATGAACATGACCCCCCCTTTTTTTAATGTGTAAAGATTTCAAGTGGGTAGGGTTTTTTCCCCCTTTTATTATTTTTCTATTTTTTAAAGATTTTATCTCCCATTTGTGAGAGAGAAAGAGAGAAAGACAGACAGCAGGAGAGGGAGAGACAGAAGGAGAGAGAGAGCAAGGGGAAGAGCAGAGGTGGAGAGTGAAGCAGACTCTGTGCTGAGTGCAGAGTCAGATGCAGGGCTCGATCCCAGGATCCAGACATCAGGACCTGAGCCAAAACCAAGAGTTGGTTGCTTAACCTACTGAACCACCCAGGTATCCCTCAAGTGGGTAGGTTTTCTAAATTTGGGGGGTTTTTTTGGTGGATAATTCTCATCTTAGAGAAAGACCTTTAGTTCTTTGTGTTTTTCTTGTGTTTTATTCATTAGCATGAAAATAATTTGAGCCCTTCTCTATTCAAAGTCATACAAAAATATAGTAATAAATGCAGCCAGATGGATGAGATGCATATTGATTTGCCAGTTGACGTCACAGAGTTCTAAAAAATAAAGGAATCTCACAAATTATCTTCATCCATAAATGCATTTTGCAAACAGGGAAACTGAGTAACTGAGGAAACACTCACAGTAACCTAACTAGATTATGGCGGAGACCAGATCAGAACCAGAGTGGGTTCTCAGGATTCAGTGTCTCAATTTTCCCACATGTGTTAAACAGCTGGTGTGCTTTCTTATGCTGAGGTCTTCTCAGCCAGCCCCATCCCTCCCTGCTGTACGCCCATTCTCAGGGGATAGTGCTTATAGTTCCTTTATTCCTAAATATAATAACTGCAGTGTCAGATGCTAGGCAAGTGCTTTGGACCCAGCTCGCCAATTCCCTTAGTAGCACCCTTCCCTTCATCTAAGAGAAGGGATTTGACCTCACCAGGGATGTCTCCAAACTTTAATTAAATGGTGTACAGATTTTGTTCAAGCATGCAAAATCCCTTTGTTCTCTGTCTTCATTGCACTGGTATCAACTGTCTGACCATTCATTCTCAAGTCTCCTCCAGAGGGACACTTTTCTCTACCAAGGTCAGTTTGAGGTGAAGTCAGAGCAGGTGCTAAATGATCTGAAGTCCTTTTACCCTTTCTTTTAAAACCACTCTTACGTAACTCCAGAGATTTTATTCATCTTCTTGGTCAACTTAGTGATATTATTTTGGATCTGAGTACTAGACCTCATTTAAGTGATAATCAAAGCATTAAAATAAATAGCACCACATTCTAACCCCCAAAGTGATCCATCCAAAGTCAAAATTATCAATATTTTTTCCTGGTAACATTTTGCAGTGGTTTCTCAGGTGTTTTTTTTTTTTTTAATTTTGTTTTTTGTTTTTAATAACTTGGATTTAGCGATTTGAGAAAGCAATGAATAATGGTTGCTCAAAGATAAGAAAAATATTTAAAACAGCATAAAAAGAACTTTCATTTCTCTCACCTTCCTTGTCCATATGCCCAGTCACTGGCCATCACCACAAACAGGCAAAACTATTATTAGTTTTGTAAATATCCTCCTAGAGAATATTTATGCAAATATAAGAGTGATGCAAATATAAGAGTGATGCAAATATACATATGTATAATATGTGTATATACATATATATTTGTATTTATATGTGTGGCATATGTGTATTTTTTTTCACAAATCACAGCACATCTTACACACTTGTTAGCACTTCATTTTTAATTAACCTATCTTTGGTATATTTCCCCACTAGAACCTATTTATTTATTTATTTATTTATTTTTGTTTAAGACTTTATTTATTTGAGAGAGAGAATGAGAGCGAGAGAGGGGAGAGAGAGAGAGAGAGAGAGAGAGAGAGAGAGAAAGCACATGAAGGGGGAGGGTCAGAAGAAGAAAGAGACTCCCCACTGAGCAGGGAGCCTGATGTGGGATTCGAGCCAAAGGCAGTTGCTTAACCAACTTTTAAGCCACCCAGGTGCCCAGAACCTCTTTATTCTTTTTCTTGTTTTGTGTTTTCTATAACTGCATGCTATTTCATTACAGGGATAATCACGACCACATGAGATTAAAAAGAATAATCAGAAAGGTATAGCAGTCATGTAGGTGAGAGATTATGTGGGCCTAAACCAGGGAACCAAAGCCCATTCAGGAAGGAAAATCATTACAATTCAGTGGCTGATTAAGCTGGGGATAGGGGGGCAATAGGGGTGAGGGATTCCATTGGGATAAAGGAAGAGTGGCCTTGGGGAACAGGTGTGTGTTTGGGACATGCTGAGTTTGAAGTACATTAGGATAACCAGGTAAAACATCCGGAAAGCAGATCATATAACAGTTTGCAGCCTATAGCAAATTCAGAGCATAATGTCTGCTTTATGGTATCTTCTGGGTTGCTAAGAAACCATCAGGTGCCAAGCACTGTGCAAAGCACTCGCATGCAGCATTTCTCAGTCTACAACAAACCATAAAAATAAGATGTTATTATGCTCACTTTAAATATGAGCAAACTCACACGTCAGTCTTTTTAAAGTGTTAAGTCCTGCTGTTCGTGGCTAACTGCAGGCAGTCAGGTGTATCAAGATGATGTTAGAGCCACATTCTTCTAATGGTAGTCGTATACATGAGAGAAGCAATTTTTTAATAACAAGCATTAACACTAATAGGTAACTGTTAATGTATTATAAGGCAATTTCTAGGCATTGTTTGACTTCCAAGAATCACCTTTAACTGGTCATCATAGCACAACTATGGCAGGCCCTCAGATACCTACATGCCACAATTACACATTAGCTTTGTCACCCCCCCCTTTTTAAACAGTTTTGAATAAGACTAATTCAAATACCATATAAATCACTCATTTAAAATGTATGCTTCAATGGTTTTTAGTACATTCACAGAGTTGTAGAACTATCAACACAATCTAATTCCAGAACATTTTCATCACCCTCAAAACAAACTCTATAACCATTAATACTCACTTCCCATTCCCCCATCTCTGTTTTCTCCACTCTAGCTACCCCTAAATCTATACTCTTTGCCCATTCTGGACCTTTCATATAAACCATAGAACAATACATTTCATATAAATCGAATTGTATTGTTCTTGTGATGGACTTCACTTAGCATAATGTTTTCAAGGTTAATCTACACTGTAGTATGTATCAGCACTTCATTCTGTTTTATTGGCAAATATTATCCCATTGTATGTATATACCACATTCTGTTTTTCCATTTATCATTTCATGAACATTTAGGTTGCTTCTAATTTGGGGCTATTACGAATAAAGCTGTTATAAACATCTGTGTACAAGTTTTTGTATGGACATACATTTCCACTTATCTTGGCAATATAAATATGAGTGGAATTTCTTGGTCACACAGTAATCCTATGTTTAATGTTTTGAGGAAAGGTCAAACTGTTTTCTAAAATGGATGCCCTATTTTACAATCCCATTAGCAATACATGGTATTTCCTGTGTCTTTGCCTTACTACCAACACTCGTTATTGCATATATTTAAAAACTACAGTCATCACAGTGAGTGTGAAGTCATATCACACTGTGGTTTTAATTGCATTTTTCCTAATGACTAATGATGTTGAAAATTTTTTCATGTGTTTATTGGGCATTTGTATGTCGTCTTTGGGGAGATACCTATTCAGGTCTTTGGTTCATTTACTTATTAGATTTTAAATCTTATTGATTTAAATTTTTTAAGTATGTTTGATACAAGTCCCTTATTAAATATATTTTGCAAATATTTTCTCCAATGCTATGGGTGGTCTTTTCACTTTATGGATGGTTTTGTTTGTAGCACAAATGATTTTAGTCTTGGTATAGAACAATTTACTTACTTTTTTTCTGTTGTTGCTTGTGCTTTTGGTATCATATGTAAGAAGACATCACCTAATTCATGAAGATTTCCCCCTATGCTTTCTCCTAATACATTTGTAGTTTTAGTTTGTATATTTAGGTTTATGATTCATCTTGTATGTATGGGGGAGGTGTCTAAGGAAGGGGTTTGATTTCTTTTGCATGTGGATGTCCAGTTGTTCTTCTACCATTTACTCAAAAAACTATTCTTAACTCATTGAATTTTTTGGCACCCTTACAAAAATCAATGAACCATTTTTCCCACTTCCAAGTGGGAAAAAAATCTTAATTCACAATTTGTTGTTCTATTTCCTTTTATTTTGGGAAATCTAGGGTGACTCATATGTAGCATTTTAAATGTGAAATACCCAGTTTATATATCCTTACTCATAATTAAAGATCGTTATTATTTTAACACTTATGATAGGCACAATAATGACCCCCAAAGATGTCCATATCCTAATCGCCAGAACCTGTGAACATCTTACTTTACATGGCAAGAGAGAGTTAAGATTGTAGGTTCAGTTAAGGCTGCTAATCAGTTGCCCTCGAAATGAGAAAATCAGCCTGGATTAAATAAGTGACTCAATCTAATCAGCTGTCCTTAAAGAGGAAGGGGAGGTAGAAAAGAGGATCAACAAATATAGTGTGAAAGGGACTCAAGTCACCATTTCTGAGTTTGAAGATGAAGGAAACAGACCACAAGCCAAGGAATGCCAATGGCTGTAGATGCTGGAAAGGGAAAGGAACTAGATTCTTGTCTAGAGTTTACAGATGGATCACAGCTCTGTTGACCATTTGATTTTAAACCAGTGATATCGGTGTAGAAATTCTCAAAGAACCGTAAGATAATAAATTTGTATTGTTTTAAGACACAAAGTTAGCGGTAATCTATTATAGAAGAAATAAAAATCTAATACAGCAGTATTTTAGGCTGAGTAGTTGACTTATCTATAGAACTGTATTTATGGCCTAGAGCCCTTTTGTTCATCTAAGGACTGACTAATTTCTGACCAATTAAGGAGCATTGTACTGCCCTCCCTATTTTCCATTTGGCTTTCTCTCACTAAAGCAAAGCGAAAATCTCTGGGTCTGAGGCCACATTCAGAGAGCTGAACTGCCTGCCTCGCTGAGTAGACAACAACTGCGGTATCCTCAGCTGCTAATATTCTGCCACTAAATCTACTTTAAAAAACATAAAAAGAAAAATAGTGGCACACTAAGGAAAATAAATGTTTAGATGAATTCATGTGCTTTCCACTAGAGAGGATAATAATAAATCTGCTGGGCAGTACAAATTGCCCTCCAAGTTTAAAGTCACCTCGTCATTCCCAGGGAGATCAGCTGAATTAATGGTCAAACATGTTAATAGAATAATGGAGTGTCCTTAACCATTTCTAGAGGAGGAAGGGGAGGGGTGTACTGGATGCTTATTTTATGGCAATTTATGTCAGTGTAAAAGTTATAAAGATTGCCAGAAAGTAAAGGAGCATGATGTAGAATCACTGGAGAAACTGTAAAATCAATATCTCTAGGGTTTTCAACACTGTACTTGGCAGGTCCTTTCAAATCCATTGCCTGCCTGATATTTTATGTATGTAACTGGCAACGGTGATGGTGGATGATGTTCAACTCATGGAGTTGGCATCAAATCAATCATCAAAAACGAAAATGCATATGTCTCTCTCCATTTTCTATCTGCTTTCTCAGATGCTGTCTGAGATTAGATCCTAAACCCAAGAGAAAGTTATCCACAGCAAAGGCAGATATGAAGGATTCTAAAAGTGTCTAAATAGATAGAAAAATGCAACTAGCACCATAGATTTTTCTTGGTTAAAAAATAGCAATTTATTCAAATGGCTGGAAAGTGTTTTAACACTGAGACACTACTTTGCTTCCATAACTTTGGAATATATTACAAAGAATTGACACATCGTTACAAGATTAATAATTAAATTAAATTAAATTAAATTAATAATTAAAATATTAATACATTTTTGGTAAAATTGTGTGAAAATGGAAACATGATTACTGAGAGAATATACATTGGAAAATCACCTGTGAAGTCAAAATTGGTCATATCTAGTGTGGTCCATGAGCATAATCTAACCCACTACATGTGATTAAGCAGACGCTTCCTAGAGTTTTTAAATATACCTATGATTTCCTAGTAAACTCTTTGGAGCCATCATTTTGATACTGCAAATTTATATTAGTGGTAACAACTTCCCTGATACTCAATCCCCCAACTCATCCACAGGTTGTATAAACCTCTAATTAGCTACATCAAAAGCATAATAAATTGCAAGAATTGCTTGACTTACTCACACAGTAGATCATATGGGAAACTGTTTTCTAGAAAAGAGAATCTTGAAAATGAGAATCTGGAATAGGTGCTTTAATTAGATTAGATTTGAAATAAGAGATGCTTATTTAACCATGTGAAATATGACCCTGGTGACCAGCTGGAGACAATAATGAATCAATTTTCAATATTGCATATGGGTACTAGAATCAAGTGTCTGTAGAGACAGCAGGGACCAAGTTGCTATTGGAATAGAACAATTTAGTGAAAATTGGACTGCATATGAGCACAAGGACTGTGGAATTGACTGCACTGGAAAGTTTGCAGACAAGAAGTGATAAATGTTGGTGTTTAAATCATCAGGATAACACATGGTCAGAAGGGCAGAGAGCTCCTTTCTTTGATACAGAAGGATCTCTTATTTCTTAAAGCTTCAAGGTTAATGTTTCTGATCATCATACTCAATGTTTGGTCTTTCTAATGGCTAAGTTACAGCATATGTTGAAGTCAAAGCTCTATCATATTTCCTAAATCAAAGCACAGCAATGATAAAGAAATTGTGAGATCCTGAGAACTGGAATTGGGGACATTTTGATAGATTCTACTGCCTGTGTTTGAATACTTAGAAACCCCAAATCCGATACAATTGCATATTTTACCAGCAAAGCAGCTCCTTCTTTCCTGTCTGAGGAGTTACCTACCCCTTGCCTGAAGCCATTTATTATCCAGAGCCAAGAAAATTTCCTTGCAATGATGTGTCAATTCTTTGTAAGACCCATCAGCTCTTATTGCCATCACACTGGTAACTCGACTCAATTCCTAGCAGAACCAGCTAGACATGCCCATGGCTTCCCAACAAACTCTGGTAACCACCATTCCAATGCCAGGAAAGTGGTACCAATTACAGCAGCTTTTCTTGTGTTCAATCCCCCCAGCCCTTCCAATGACTGCATAGATGTCTAACACTCCTTATTAAAATACATATAAAGTTTGACTTAGAAGGAATCACCATGCAAATGGAAAGAATCACAGGATTTATATTTATATTGGCAGAACCTTGCTGAATATATGTGGGGATTGATCCTGAAGGTGTAAGACCAATATTACTGAAATTGCTAGATCAGGTTAAATGTATCAATATATGTGCACTGCACAGAGATTCTGGATTTGGTAATTTAGCCTAAGGAATGAGAATTTTCACACATTCTGCTTAGTTGATTTGCTAAACTCGAGACTCTTAACCTTTACACTAAGTACAGTTGAGAGACCAGAACTTCCTTTTCATACTATGGTAAGAGGAACCTAAACACTCAGAGTAGAGTGTTGGGATTGGATTACATGTAGTTGCTTATCCATCCCCTAAATATGCACATTCGAAAGACCCAGAATACACACCTTTCATCACAACATTGAAAAATACACTGGGAAGGAGAGCACAAACCCTTCTAAGTAGCTTTACAGAAGCTGCCTCTGAAAGCCATGGCTATTAGTAAGAGATGGTAAAACTGAAACATACTTCCGGATTTCTGGAACTCAGAAACTGAGAGTCCAATGGAGCAGTGAACTGCCAGAGACAAGATGGGTCTGGTTACTATAATGGAAAGTAGGACTGAAAAACTCAAAATGGCTTAACCATGAAAATCTCTTAATGGGGTTACCAGATTGTGGGGTTTTCAGGAGCAAAATAGATTGGAAGCCCTTTGAATTCATACTATGTCTACATAAGTAAACATCCCTGGGTCATGAATGGAATCATATTCCCAGAATAGACTTACAACCTTTCATCCCATTATCAAGTACTGAGTTTATCCACAGATCCAGAAAACTTTAAATGAGATAGGATAGACTTCTTGAGAAAAGTGACCCCACAATCCTGCCAAAACTATAAAACTATTTCTTAACTTTCCCTAAAGGGACCATGGACTATTGACCAGGATAACTCTGAAGAAAGGGAAAGTTTCAGAGTTTTCAAGGATTAGTGGCTCTGAATCAAAGATAGTTTCTGGGGATGCAAAGTCTACTGTATTATATCAGCTAGGGAAAGATTAGGCAGTCAAAGAGGGAAACAAATTTTCAGTTTGTCTTCTTCTGGACAAATGGTCCAGAAATGTATTTCTCCATCCTCTTTGAGTTAGGCATGGCTACATGGCCTGATTTGACTAAGAAAATATAAGTGGTATTAATGTGTACCACTTCTGGGTAGAAGACTTCAAAAGACAACATGTGATTAGCTGTGTTCTCTTCTCATGCCACAGTAACATGAAACATTTCAGATGATGTTTCCTCTTTTAGCCACAGTCCCAGAGCAAGGGCATCATGGAGTAGATCTCCCACTGAGTGGAGATGAAAATGTATCATGGTTAAGAAACACAGCTTTGCTATTTTAAGTCACTAAGATTGTTTGTTAATGTAGCATAACCAGCCCTGTCCTGACTAATAGACTATGAAATATGATTCAGTTACTAAAGAGGGAGGAAGATATGCATCTAACATGCAGATATCCAAGGTAAATTAAGTTTAAAAGTACATAAAAATGTATATGAAAAACTTGTTCTATCAATGTTAAAACAGGTGAACATATGAAAAGTGTAACAAAAATAATTTTTGCAATGGTGCCTGTTTGTGTGAGATATGTAACCATATATGGATAATAAAAAGGTCCAGAAGCACACACAGTTAATTCACAATGCTGCTTAGCTATATGGAGAAGTGATGCTTCCAGGGGCAGGGACAGGTGGGAGGGTGTGAGGAGGATTTTCCTTTTTTAGTCTGCATGTTTCTCTGTTGCTTGACAATAGACATATATCTTGCATTACTTTAAAAATTAAATTTTAAAAGTACGAGCACAAAAAGAGGGAGGATTTGAACATTTATGGTAAACATGATAAAAACAAGAAAGGCAAAAAACCCCACCATATTTAATGTACATTTTTCTCTTCTTTGGAATCTCCACGGGGCAGGTTATTATAGCTGAAATAAGCCATAGACCAACATGGCCCAAGCATGCGTATGAAAATGGAGAGTGCCGATACCAAGTAATTTCCAGTTGCAGTATTTTCTTTGAGCAAAATTGGTGTCATATTTTCCTATTCCAGAGACATGTCCTTCACAAGGATGCTTGGCTCCATTCTGGACAATCCCTTTCTCTGTATTTCATATATCAAAGCTCATTTTTACTTTCACTTGGAATACTCTAATTCCACTGTAACCAGGGAAATATTGTGTATGGCTACAGAAACAGAAAAACAACCACTGTGAGATAACCAAAGAGAGCTTTTATTTTACTTCTGTAACTAGAAACTTGGAGATGGGCAGATGAAGCTAGTTGAACGGATACGGAGAAAAGAGCTACACTGCATCATGTAGATTTCACTCAAGTTAGTCTCCACTTAATTGGAAATTGGTTGATTCACCTCTAGCTTCAGAAAGGTACTTCAGACAAGAAGAAAAAAGCCACAAAAAGTAAACAGAATTTATACCAAGAAAGACAAATCTTTCCCAGAAATACCTAACATATTTTCCATTTCCAACTCTTTGGATTTTTTATGTCACATGCCTTCTGTTCCCCTCTAAGGTCAAAACCTTAGAGATAAAACCTTCCCAATTTATTGCTGACTCCACTAATGTAACCATCTTGATAACTCTGAGACAATTATTGTTTGTCACTCACATTTTGTGAATTGTATATTGAAAGGCAATATTACTTAAACTTATTTTGTCTCTGTACTGGATTGTTAACTCCTAAAAAAAAAAAATAAATAAATAAGTGTACCTCAGTAACTGTAGAGTTCTAGGCACAGGAAAGTTAACATTAGGTTGTACTATCAAATGAATGACTAGGGCAGAATAAGTAGTTGAGGGAATTTCCAAGTAGTAAAACCAAGCTTATTGGATGGGTAAGTTAGAGTTGGAGGCTTTAAGCAGTACTTTGTGTATAGGTTGTGTATGTTAAACTAGTGACTTGTTTTATAAATTGCTCCACTTTGACATATTCTGATGACCTCCAGGAACTAGAATTATGAGCATGAGTAGTAAAAATGAGGGGGAAAGTTATATAACAATTTAATCTAATCTCATGTACCTAGTCACTGATATATGAAACCAAAGAGTATGCCGGGTCCAATGTACAAAGCTGAGAATCGTTCAGAAGAGTTCAGAACATGTGCGTATCAAAGGTACACTGAAGCAAGGAAATAGTGTGTCAAGGATGGGAAGACATGCTAATAGAAGTTCAGAGAATACATTCATTCTCCCCCCAAAAGCATTGATGCTTAATAGAATGCCAGGATAATACAGACTCATCCCTTGTCCTTCAGCACATTATGGTAAGGTCTTGATCTTCACCTAGGAGAATGGGAAGTAAGATTTACTAGTATATTTCCTCTTCTCTTCAAGTCCTTCAGAAAAATGCAGGCATTTTTCACAAAAACATTAAGACACCTGAGGAAGTCATTCTGGGCATAAAACATAGCCCTTTCTTTTTGTCATGTTTTTGTACTAATTATTTATGCAATAAAGACTGGAAACTGTGATGTTACTCTTATTCCACTACCCAATCTCTGGCTCAGTTCTTTTCTTATTTCGTTATTTTTGGTAATGGTGGTTTAAATATGACTAAGGAGGGAGTGCCGTGGAGGTTGACCTTTCCTCCCTGTCCTGACCTCTCACTTTCCATCCAGATAAGTCTAAATGTGTAGGTCTGAGGCAGTGTCAATATTGACGTAAGAAAAGGACACATGGAGTTTAAGTCCTGAGGTGAGCGCACTGATACCAGGAAATTGCTAACCTTCTGATTGCTGTATCATACAAAGATGACTTATATGAGAAACTCATGAAAGGTAATTTGTTAATTTCATAACCATGGTGGGTACCCAGATGACTATGCTTCATTCAAAGCAGTGGTTTTCAAGCCATTTTGCTGTTATTGTTATGGAAAACATTTTTTTTCAAATGAAATTATGCATCGCAACTCCAATATAAGCTGGAAAAGCAGATCTCCTCTATTTGAATTGAAGTGGGGAGACACACAATCCCACTGCTGCCAACTCTTTGCTCAGGGACAGTCTTTTTTTTACTCTGGAGGGCAATGAGTAAGGTGATGGTATAAACTGATTTACCCAGTATAGCTCTGGTTTATATTCGTGCGTCTGGCGAATTTATAAATAGTGTCCCATCTCACTTCCAGAATTGATCTAGTTTGAGCAATACATTATATGGCATACTTATCCATGAGGTATCTTAGGAGAACCTTGGTGCATAAGGATTCATCTGAAAAACCACTGGTAAATTCAAATAACTACAACTTATTTGATATGAAGAAATAACTTTGGATTTACTTATTTTAGCATTTTATATACTTATTACAGGGAGCCTTGGTAAGTCAAGTCATAACATGGTATGATTTTTACTGACTGCTTTAGACATGTGAATTTCAGTGTTTGGACTTTCTGATGAGTGAAATATTAGAGAGGGAGTCAGTATCCTTGGTAGCAATAGTGCCTCTTCCGCTAATTACCCCTGTGAAATTGAAGAGTACTTTGCATACCTGGCCCTCATCTTGAATATTCTTTTATTCTGTGGAACTGGACACACCCTTACTCAGGAAATCTACTCTGTTCCATTTGTTGACATGATGGTGATAATCAGTTCTAGCCTGTTACAGCAGATTTCAGGAACAGTCTGTATCACTTTGCAACTCTACTTATATATATTAAGTTATTCCCACAGACAGGGAACAAGGGACCGATAAGAGAAAGCAGTCCTCCATGAAGTTTTCTCCAGTAATAATTAACTTGACTGTTGAGTGCTGCCAATGAGATGCATTTGAGAACAGAGCTGTTTTTTTTCAGATACTTATTTCATCTGGCTGGACCCTGAAAAACCATGTACTACTGAATATAGTTAACGCTTCTCTAAATGTTTCTACAATGCACCAGTGGTACGCTACACTGAAAGTAGATTACTTTAGAAAATACTGCTTCAAATAACCACTTTCTCAGGCAATGGCATAACGTAGGCACATTAGAAGAACAAATAGAAGAACTTTACATAAATCTTATCTGGCCACAAATATGAATTGTCATTACCTTTACAAATATGGTTCCTCATTCTAGGAAGAGGAGGATCCTCAGACACAGTCCTTTAAGTGATGAAATAAACTCTAAAAACATACATAAAATGAAGACCCTATAAATCTGATCACCAAGTTCAGGAAAGAATTGAATCCCCCAGTCGTTGAAGCATATCAAGTGGCCAATGTCTGAATGCCACTGTATAAGCATGGGTCTAAAATCTGAGAAGACAGACAATCTGAGGTAATAAATTTTAAGGATATCATTCTAAGGATGTGATGAGCTATATGGGAGTATTTCCAGCTAGTAGCGCTCTTTACAATCTAATGCATTTATAGAAAACATTTTGGCTGCTGGATGAGAATATCTACCTCTGGAGTGATTTGAAGAGGCCACCGTAAAAACTTCTGAAAATTGTGCATATCAATTATCAGAAGAACATAGAAATAACTACTTTTATCTGCAGAAAAATTTCACAGTTTGCATAAACCTGTGTAGTTATTCAGGTTTTCAGTCTCGGGGCATAAAATTGAGAAAAAAAAATTAGAGGCAAAAGTAGGTAAAAATAATTATTTCTAAATGTTTGTATATTATACTTTTATTCATGCATTTGTTCTTTTTGTGATAATCATCTGCATTAAGCAGGGCACTGGTTTGTATGTATTAGATATGCAAGAGAAAGTAATGACAGAGATTCTCTACTGGTCAGAATAGGCTAGGTTAGGCTGAACTAAAATTGTCACACTGTAAAGCCTTATGACAATACATGTTTATTTCTTGTTTGTCTATAGGTCTCTTATGGTTTGACTATGATCTGCTCTATACCTCCTTATCCTGTTACCTCAGCTACTAAGCAGGCACTGCTTCTAAACCTGCTCAAAGGGAAGAGAGTTCTGGTTCAGTAGCAATAAGCATTACTGCTACTCAGAACTCAGTGTCTAGTCACAAGGCATTACCAAAGGACAAAAAATTCGGGAAGTAAATCCAAGCATCTGATCAGATGGCAGAGAGCTGGAAATACTTAATAAACAGCATTAATGATAACCAAGGTCTATAACCTTCTGGTCACAAAATATTCAGATCACATTCCTTCCTCAGACAACATATATTTACTTCCTTCCCAAGTGGGACAATCCAAAAAGTCTTATTTCAAGATCTTACAGAATGTGACATTAATAGTACATCAGGGGTTGTATGTAGGTGTCTTGAATCAAGTCCATCTGGTTAGCAAATCTATGTATTTGGAAGATGACTTAATTGCTTCTACTGTGTCCCAAACCCTAATGAAAGAGAAATAAGGTAATCACAGACACAACCCATTTACAGAAAAGGAAGACACACAAAACTATCTCTGGACTGTAGCACTTCTAAAATCCTCTTGGCAGATATGGTGAGGACCCTACTCTGTGAGTGGGAAATGTTAATTATGTCCTGAGCTTCATGAGAAGAATGCTCAGACCACTATTCTCCCTGGCCCTTGGCTCCACTCAGGGAGTGCCGCCCCCGCATCTCCTTTATTCACACACAACTGAAATGAGCCTTTGAAATTATACTTCACTTGGAGGCTGAATAGCCTTTCCAGATTGCTTCTTGCCTATGGATAGCAGAGAGCAGTAATTTAAATCTTAAAACAGTTAGATTTTCAGTCCAGGCTGGTGGTGGTTCTTTTGGAAGTTCAAATCTCTAAGAAACTTGGTTGTTGTCTCATCTACTTAACCATAGTGAATTTTATGGGTCAAAAGCCACACCCACAGCATTTTTTTTTCCCCTGGACTTTTGGGGTTTGTTTATTTTTACAGTTTTCCTCTATATCCTCAGCTATATGCCTGCCTTTCTTTTAACTTAATTAGGGGTCACTCTGAGTTTTTCAGGCTTCTGTGGGAGAGACACCTCATGCCTCCTTTCTCTTAGTCACGTTGTGCAACTCAAGTATTTAATGGGTAAGTAACCACTCCAGTATCAGAAGGATATCTGCTCACAATTCATTACCATATCTTGACCCGTGACCCATCCAACCAAAATGGGGACAGAAAGTAAAAATTCCCTGTGTGCTTGAAAAGTAGAGAGCCAGAAATAGTTGATGAACAGATTTCCTTTCTTTAATATTTGGCAAGAGAAGACTAAGAAGACTACCCCAGGGACATAAACTGTAGATTAGCACTGGGGGCCGGGGAAGATCACTCCAGCCTAGTGATCAGCACAGGGTGTTACAACCCTGCCTCAGCTGCTTCTCCCTAGTTGATGACGGTGGTAAATTAAAGTCACTGTTCCAAAATTTTGTTTTCTTATCAAGAGGGGACTTACTTGTCCCAGAAGCCAACCAAGAAACACATTGATTCTAATAGCCTTTGCTTATAGGAATACAGACTTAACTAAAGGACTCAAGAAGACATCTAGGAGAAAAGTCCTGTTGATCTGTTTTTAAAATCTGTTGGGGTAAAGTGGTATTTCCCTAGCATAGTTCCCTTTCCACCCCTCTCTGGGGCTTCCTTTGTCATTCTTCCCATCCCTGTCCCTTTCCCTTTTTTTCATAGACAACCATGCTCTGTGTCCCGAGAAGTTCTATTCTTCTGAAGAGGAAATGCTTTCATTAATAGGGCAGGCCTGGACCCCAGTGGCTCCTGTGTACAGATATTAAGAGGAGCATCTCTGCCAATGTACTTAGGCAGAACAATAAAGCATCTTTACAGCCTAGACTCACCAGAGCCACTATTGATTCACTGGCATGTGCTCTCTCAATAGTAAAAGGCTGCCAGGATTTACTCGCTCAGCTTTTCCCTTTCCTAGGCCGTCATTATTCAGTGTAAAACTCCTTTAACCTGGTGGAGTTGTTGCTCTTGCTAATACTGTGTTAGCAAATTATTGATCCCAATGATGAGAACAGGAATCGTTTCTCCTGTAGCAGGATGTGCAATTGGATCTACATTCTGCCCTGGTAATTTTCTCTATAGATCTTCCAGGGGGACTAGACAAATGAACCATTAAAAAGGGGTAGGGGTGGGAGGGAGCTGCCTGAGGTTGATGGTACATTTGAGCTAAATCCAAACTTTATTGGTGTTTTTCAGCTTCTATTTGAAAACTTATAAACATTGCTCTTTGGCCCTTTATGGTTTTGTTTGTTTTTGGTACTTTTATTTGGCTTGTTTTTAACTTTCTCTGATGGCCAAGGAGGAATTTTCCCATCTGAGCTTCTTCTGAAATTGAAATCAATATAACCAACAATTTAGGGAGGTCCTGATAAAGGCAAAACAAGGTCAGTGACCTCCTCAGTAAAAAGGAAAAGAAGACAACAACTGGTAATGAAAGTTGTTAAATTTCAGCAGCGGTGGTTGGAATTTAGTGACACTAAATCTTCATTAAGATTTAGTGTTACTTCATCACCTGTCTGCCTTTCACCTTCCCATTTCATTTCGGATAACCACTGGGTGACTGTTAATCCAATTATAACTAACTAAGATTCACAGAGTGTCTTCTGTGGTCCTAGCCCTATAGATCCCAAAAAAGATTAAACAAAATAGACAACTGAGTTTAGCGGCCTCTCCTGAGGCTCTAAGGATGATACGTATGTTTTTTATTTGTGGAGAAATGAAGAGAAAGTTTAAAAGAGAAATCTGAAAATAAATTATTCAAATTAGAGCAATGGGTTCCCATGCCCCACCCCCACCCCAGCATAAACTCTGGAAGTGAGAGCAGAATCTCTTATTCATTGTGTTAGAGTAAAAAACTGAGCTTTGGGTGTGAAATAGTGCATGTTTGAGCTGAGAATTCAAAGAACACTGTAAATGAGCAGGGGGCGGGAGGGGGATAGCCATTGTGTAGAGAAGTATTAGAGGAATGTTGACATGTCAGATGGCACATTCTTTCTATTTTCTTTCTGAGATGTACTGAAGGATATCAAAATCCTCAAGGCTAATTGTTTATTTGTCTAATATGGGTTACTGACTTAAATATGTTTTTTAGTGCAAGAAAGTAAATTTATATCTCCAAGGTCCCACTTGAATTTCACATCAGGAAGAAGTGCTTAGCGAACTGTTGATCTTATACTGCTCATTAGGTAAGGAAAATAATTAAGACAGAAAACTTTTACTTTACATTATACAGCATATGACAGATATGTAGGATATTTTATGTAAGCGATCTTCTGTCCTGGGTTATAAATTCCAAAGAGACATTTACTCTTCTGAAATGAAATTTAAGTGTTCCTTTATTAGGCAACAGCATACAAAACTTGGTATCTCAATTTCCACACATATTAGAGATTACAGGGATAAATGCCCATTTCCTGTTGAGATGATAAACCCCTGAAACCATGGGCCTTGACTTCTCATTTCTATATTCTATCACAGCAGTAATTACTGTAGTTTATTCAGTATTTGTTTTTGGTAGATATGGGATTTTTCACTAACAGTTATTAGAATTCTGGTTCCACACAGTACTCAACTGACATCACTGGACCATCCGACCTTATTACTAGTTTATCTTTCTTGCTCTGAAGATTGAATGGAAAACACTGGGAAGGTTGGAGGAAAAGAAGAGGATGTTGAGAGAAAATTAATCTGTCGTCTATTTTTTTTAAATTTTGTTTATTTGACAGACAGAGATCACAAGTAGGCAGAGAGGCAGCCAGAGAGAGAGGAAGGGAAGCAGGCTGCCTGCTGAGCAGAGACACCCCCCCACCACCACCACCATGCAGGACTGGATCCCAGGACCCTGGGATCATGACCTGAGCTGAAGGTAGAGGCTTTAACCCACTGAGCCACCCAGGCGCCCCTTGTCTATTTTTTTTAATGATATCATAATAGCATTTAATTTTTTGCATTATTCATTTATTAATGACATTTACAAAATGTTCCCTATGGGCCTAGTACTATAGAAAATTCTGAAAATGTAAACAAAACAGAAAATTGAGTTCCACAGTCTACCATGAGGAATTAACGATGGTTATTAATTTGAACTAGAAACCGTAGAAAGGAAGACTATCTGGATCTTGTGTGGAAGAAAATTTGTAAAGCTACTATTTATAACAGAGAATATGTGAAATATACAGGTATATGTGGGTGTACACATATATATATAAAATTAATCTTATGAATCACTTTAATGAAATGCCCTAAATGCATTCTGATGTACATCACCAGTTTTTTTAGTTGTAGTATATTCCTATCCTTTCTAATATTTCTTATTTAAATATCCTAAACAGTGAAGTGACATTGATATTTTTCCCTACTTTTTAGTAAAATGTTTGTATTCTCTTGGCTTGACACTATGGTTTTTTGAAAATTTTAAAACCTAGAACATCCCAAAGTAGTCTCTCATGAATGTCAGTAACTACAGAGAAAGTGGTTTGGATGTAATATCTTTGCTGCTGAGAAGACCATTAATGTATAAAATCAAAGTAACATATACTTTATGAATAATAAATAAGCAATCATGGGGCACCAAATTTGATCTTAAAAATAAAGCTGTGGATGCAAATACCGTAATTGAAATTCTTACAATCTATTTATGTGCATTCATGAAAAGGAATGAATACTCTTTCTGCCCTATCCCAACCCCTCCTTCTAAGTAGATGCAATGAATATATCACTTGTGAGGCTTAGCAACTAGGGTTTAGTAAAACATGCTTGATTAATTTTTGCTGAGATTTCCAAAATAAAATGAGAAAGAAATCACCCCATTCATTATACCAGAGAGGGGAAAGGGATCTTGATGTTTTCTGACTGCATCCAACTGATCAAATGACACTCTAGCCAACTCCAGAAATGGATTCCTCATATGAAATGAATTTCCTTCCTGAAGATGAGAATTCAAGTATCTCAAAAATTGCAGAGGCCCAGCCTCTTTATCCTACTAGCAAAAAAAAAAAAAAAAAAAAAAAAAAGGAATAAATGAAGAATACCACGGCCATAGTCAAAACAACAACAACAATGAAAACACTCTATGTGGAGATGACAAGGCACAGAGAGACCCACAGTTTGAAAAACCAGGAGCTGCAGTGAGAAAAATATCCACAAGAATTATTGCTTTGGAACCCATTATTAACCTCAAGAAGATGGCATAGTCATAGTTTTATGATAGGAATGAGATTATTTGGATTATTGTTATTTATAAGCAATTTTAATTTCTACTATACTAATAATTTCTACTATACTAATAAATTAGGTACTGTGCTCTTCAATAGCTTTGATTCAATTTTGAATTTGTTTTTTTAATATTTCAACATAGGTCTGTATCCTGAAAGCATATGCAGCCAAATGGGGGGGAGAGACAATGTTCAAGCTTTAACAGATTTACTGTTTTCAACTTCCCAAATAATTTTCCAAGCTTCTGAAAAGGAATGCATGGAATTTGTTTCTCTCCTTTAATAGCTATCAAGTATTGAGACATTTCTACATATTCTGCACTCTACCAAATGCTGGCAATATGGAGAGAGAGGAAAGTTGAAATATGGCTCCTGATCCTCAGAGGAGGCAAAACAACTAAATTGGAAAACAAGACAAGCACCTGTATGTACAATAAAAACACACAATATAAACTCTAAGGTTAATTTTTGGCAGAGATTATAGATGTTTTATGATTTTCGGGAGAGTTGAAATTACCAGCGAACAGAAAATATTCAAATAAGCAATAGAGGTCAAGGAGAGGACACTCTTTGCAAAGTCAGCTTGGAATTCCTGCTTATCTTTGAGGGTGGACATTTAAAAGAGCTTCTTAAAGGGAAAAACTGAAGTACACTCCTTCTGATATGATTCTACTTGCTTTGGGTTTTGATTCTGTTTACTTTAGGGCCCTAATTTTGGACCTTTTCTTACATCTTTTCATATTTCAAATGCCACTTGTTTTTAATTTGTTCTTTAGACTCCTGATCCAAGATCAGGTTACCCTTAGGAAGTTCACCACTGGTAGTTGCCAAGGCCTTAACTTAAGTTGGCTTGCACTAGAAACAAAATTTGAGATAGAAATTTGCATACGCAAGAGTTACTGGGGAGTACTACACAAGGACTTCCCCTTTATGCAGTAAAGTCAGAAGGATAGGCAGAAGGAGAAAATGAGTTGTGATGTCATTGCAAAAAAAGCTTCAAATAACCCCATAGGAGCTCTGAAGATGGTGGCCTGTAAAAAGTGTCCCGCCCTTTGGGGAAAGAATTCCAGGTCTCTGAATCCTACCATTTTAATGAACCTGGGCTGTCCCAAGGAAAGATGTGAGACTGAAAGAAGCTCACTTTGACAGAGGAAGAATTCAGGGGAGAATCCAAATCTGAATAATCATCAGCTAACAGTTCTGACAACTGGAGGAAGAGGTGTGTCAGGGCTGAAGGCGAGATCTGCGTAAAAAGTAGATGAATTGCCACATCTGCTCTAAGAGCATTGAGCCATTTGGATCATGTACAGATGGCGTTTCCTAGATGGTAACTCCCTGAGAGGGGAATAATACATCTGTTTGGTTCTCTGTCATCCTGCCAGTTTAGAGCTGTAACTGGCACATAGTGGGTGCTCACTAAATATTTACTAAAATAAGTAACTAATTCATAAATAAATGACTAACAAATACATAGTATTTGGGAGCTGCTGGCTCCTAAGGTGGAAAACACAGGATTTCCATAGAACCAAGTTTACAAACAAATCAAAATCAAGGACTAGATTTTTGTATAATAGCTAATATATTATATAGTCACTAAGCAAATACCTTTGTTGAATACCTACTATATACCCTCCACTGAGTAGATTAAAATGGCGTTAAGACACGATCAGGAAACAAATGCTAAGAGCTTAAACTGAGATGCCTTTTGTTTACTTTTTGAAAAACAAAACAAAACCGACAAACCAAAAAAACAAAGAAATGCCTTTGTTTACTCCCCGAGAGTAAAATGTTTCTCTTGATATTGCCCTTTTTCATTTATTGAGACTTTGCATCAGTGTAATTTCTGATACATTGAAATGTCAAATGAGAGTAAATGGATGAAGCCATGAAAAAAATGGCAAAGGAAACTTTACATCCGTGTGTGTTAATTTGAATAGAAGATAGGCAATATTTTAAATGGAGCATTAATGTGGGTTAGCACATACACTGGCATATTAATGGCCATAATGCCTTTAACTCAAAGATGTTGCTGAGGAAATGTACATTAATTTAAGTGGGAGGGGTATCAGTTTCAGACCAAAATACAGAAGTTGCCAGCATGCTACAACGGTGTTTACCTTCACCAACAAAAGAACAAAACAAAGAGAAACAGTACACTGAATAGAGACAATAGATCTGTGAAAACAGCCAGCCAGTAACTCAAACTAGTAGCTCAAACAAGAAGATAAATGGAGGTTGTGGCTTTTACCATTAAGGAACCAGTTAGAGCTGCATTTGGTGCCAGAACTGTTCTGCCAAAAAGAACTTCCAGTTCCAACTAGCTCTGTCAGTCCTCCCCATAGAAACATTTTTGGCTTATCCATGCAAACAAAGTGACGATGAAAGTTACGTTCCAATGACCTTGTCTTTGAGATGGTAGTGACACATCGCAGAAGAATTAGAAAGTTACACTGAGGTCTGTAATGCTATTATAACCCGTTGGGAGCCAATCCAATCTGGGTGAGATATTTCCTACGCTGTGCTCTCAGAGTGATGCATACAGCTAATTGTAAATATCTCATATAGAACTGCCACCTGCTTCCCTGAGTTACATCATTCACAGTTAATTTATATTCAGGTGGCACACACATCATTTTCTCTTAATTTCTACATAACAGTTCATTTTCTTTAGTTAGAATCAGCATTTCTCCCAGAGCATTTTGTGAAAGTACAGCTTTACCATACATAACCTATACAAAAGCCCCGGAATCCATGACAGATCTATTAAAAGGAACATAAATAATAACAGAGGAGGAAAACTTCCCAATGAGGAAAGACATTTAAAAAAAATAAAATCGAGATTCCTGATTTGAACCCCCGGCTGTCCCTTTAAAACAGAAATGCCACCGCTTCATTATGTATTCTCCCAGAGTCCTGGTTGTGAAGGGAGGGCTGAGGGGGGAACACAACCTTAAATTCTTCAGAGCTGTCCTGGTTGGTTTATCTACTGTGATTTACTGTTGTGATTGTTGAGTAGCTGACCACTGATTTTAACACTAGGGTATAGAAGAGACAGATTGACATGGGTTTCATTAAAATTCAAGAAACTCAACTCCACAGAGAGCATGACTAACTTCCTTATACATGACAGGAATCCCCACAGATGGTCCTTCACCCTTGCTAAAGGAATTAAGTCTACCAAAAGAATCCCTGTCTATAAGCAGGCAATTCCCCAAATCTACAGGCTCATCTGCACAGATATTCTTTATACTGTCATTCTTAAGTACCTTAGGGTAGCTCTGAAAGACAGGGGGCCGAGAGGGAGCCGCCGCTGCTGCCTTCACTACCCCTCAAGCATGCTGGTGGCGTGGGGATGATGGGATTATAAAGTAAACATAATAAAACACAGGACCAGGGCATCCGGTGGACACAGTCTATTTGCTGAGTCCTCTTTGCTGGAAAGAGCTGAAGATGAAATTCTTATTACAATTACACAGAATCCCTGCACCAAATTGGCAGTTATTAAACTATTAGGCAAATTCACAAATGAGTATTGTATTTGGTTCCTGGTCCAATTAACTTCCTTTCTTCTTTTTTTCTTCTTCTTCTCCCTCTCTGCTCTCTGGCATTATGTTCTTAAATTCCACATTTCATCTTCAAATATTTAAGTTGTCAAGGAAAAAATAAACTGGCCATCACACATTCATTATATTGTGTCAAATAGGACACGAAGGAGACAGCTTTCTTTTTTTTTCTGTCCTCTGTTCCTGTCAATCAAAAGCACAGTAATTAAATGGGGATGGGGATGCTTTCAAATTAAGAACAAAGGAGGAGGCACTTAATAGGAGGGAGAGAAAAGTAATTAAAATAAATAAATAAAGGCTCTCGCTGGGTCTATTGTCCTCAGATAAGCTGTCCTGAGCTGTGGTTCTACCAGCTCACCCCCCTATCTCCCTCCCTCCCCATCTGCTAAGGCAACACGGCAGACAGCATGTGTCACACACACGGCTCAGTGCATTCTGGGGGGACAGTATAAAGCCAAACACTGGAATATAGAAATGACATGTACTAAATTGTTCTCATTTTCCAGATTAGACCTGGTTAGTATATCCTGAAAGACATAGCCATTTTGCATCCATACAGTCATCAACGTAAAGGCATTTCATAGTCACGCACTTCTTCTTAGATTAGGAATATTCTCCCACACCTCTACAATGTAAGACATAAGTCCCTATCCCACTTGCTATCTCCCAGTCCTGCCTCCCTCATTGTGACTCAAGTTATCATGGCAAAGAGGTAAAGGATTTTATCATTCTTCTGCTAAATTTTGAATCTTCATCATCATCTCCTTAGGCCAATAAATCTTTTCCTGGTAAGTCTATCCCATGAATGTTCTTGAGTAGAAAAGAAGAGTATTCTCTCCAAGTTTGGGGACTCCTGGCAAAGAGGGACTATAGGTTTCTGTCCTAGAGAAAGTAAATGTAGCATTTATTCATGGAGGAAACCCTGGTTTATAGGATTGCATTAGAATCACTCTTTTGTTCACTGGTGTGTGTGTGTATAGATGAACAATGTAATGATTTCTCCTTATCCTAACTTCAACATTACATGTCAGTTTTTTGTCATGTGGGTATAGCCTCATATGCATATTAAGATGTTTATCAAAATATATACTTTTTAATAAAACAATTTGTATAGGAAGTGTTTGAAGTAATTATAAACATGGACTTGCCTCCTTTTCAGACTCAGAGAACCCAGGGGTCCTACTATGATTTTACCCTAGAAGAAAATATGAACAGAGTGCTCTGTCTTTTCTCTAGTTATTTGAGAATATAGTATCAAATGATAAGAAACCCTGACACAGGGAAAAATTACATTTAAAAATATTCTAGGGACACCTGGATGGCTCAGCAGTTAAACCATCTGACTCTCAATTTCGGCTCAGGTCCTGATCTCAGGATTGTGAAATCGAGCCCTGCATCAGGCTCTGTGCTGGGCCAGGAGTCTGCTTAAGAGTCTCTATCCCTCTCTCATGGCCCTTCCTTCCTACTTGATCCCTCTGTTAAAAGAAAAAAAAACAAAACTGAACTAAAAAAACTAAAAAGTGACATTGCTTAATTAATAAAGTCTTTTTTACATAGAATAAGTACTAAAAATGCTTGTAGGAATTAAACAGAAATCCTTGCCATTTTTGCTTATGTACGACAAATTCATATAGGAGTCGATGCAAAAAAAAAATGGTTTTATACTATAGCAAACTACAGCACAATCTCTAAGCAATAACGCATACAGTGCAATATCTTACAGAACAGTGGACTAAACCTAAAACTATTGCTAACAGAACTTTTCATTCCTATGACACTATAATAAGGCCAATTAGGAGATTGGGGATGGGGCCCAATTTTGAATTGGCTTTCTATGCTGTAGTTATGGTACTTTCATGCCTATTTATCTGGGTAGTTATTTCCCCTGACAACCGTAAAATGAGTTTTTTACATAATTTTATGAGAACCATGTTATAACAATGAATTAGTAACTCTAAGATTCCAAGTGGATATTTTGCAGCTTTATTACAAGGCTTTGTGTCAGAATTCTGGCTAGCCGGGGCCTCTGGAAGGAATGGCAATTACATAGATGGATTTGCAAACCTGTCCTTATCGAGCTCAGTACTAACTCCAAATTTCTCTCACTCCTGCAAACAGCCCAAGTTTGAAGTCAGCAAAAATTATGGTGAAATTTTGGTTCTTTTCACATGAAGCCCTGTAATTTTCAGGAAAAAAAGGGAAATGATCACATAAGTGCATCTGTGACTATAGTGGTTATCCCCCTAGCTCAGGGTATATTTAGAAACAAGAACCTGATCTTGAGAGACTCTTCCTTAAGGGACAAAAGACAGAGAGAGAGAGAGAACGAGGATTTTCCTGAATTTGAGCATGCCGTCACCCCTGCAGTCGGAGTACATCTCTAGAGCTGCTGGGCCAGAGCGCTGTCCACCACTGAAGCAAGTATGTCAGAAGCCTGCTGTCCATTTTCATCTGCGTAAACTGCAAAGTCATTTTTCACAAAGAAGGGTGTGGCTGGATACAAGTCACAATCAAGGGGCTTAGGTGTTCTTATGAGAGAAGCATTTAGAACATGACAAGTGTCCTAATGTTCTGCGTGTAGGAAAATTCTCAGGTTTACTGTACCACGAGACATGTTCACTCTCCAGCTGGACACCAAAAAGGTGAAGAAGGAAGTTAAACAAATTGCAGCTGATTTCCATTATTTGTAGTACTTATGTGCCACAGAGTGGCTGCGAACCCTGAGTTAACAAAATACTAACCACAGAAGGTTAGTTTCCTGTGAATCTTTGGTCACAGTTTCATCAATCAATACATTACCTTGTTTCGTGTTTCTGTAGAAGGACACCTTATTTAATACATATCATTAATTTGTTAACATTGAAATCATAGCCAATGGTACTTTAACTCCTAAATTATAGTTAGGAGTTATAACATGCCTAATAACTAAGCAAATCTTATCTGGTGCATCTTTTCTTTTTAAGACACATTACGGCCTTCTGGCATTTAGGAACTCTACACAGCACTTCAATCTACACTAGGGGGCCATTTTAACAGAGAAGTTAACCAATGAAAGGTAGAAAAAATGAAAAAAAAAATTGTATCACTAAATAGACCATGAAAAGGACACTTGTTTACAGCATGAGAGCTGCACAAGAAAGCAGAACCTTGTCTTGTTCTGCTTACTTGGGAATGTGCTGATTGAGTGACCTGAATTTTTCACCATCTCGCACATGCCCGCAAATGACCACAAGTGCAGCAAGTATTAATCTGGGGGTTAAGAATAGATTTTAAGTGACTCGGTAAATCCACGAATACAGAATTCATTAATATGGAATCCACAAACAATGAGGGCTGACCATGTATTTTTTTTTTTTGAGATTTTATGATTTATTTGACAGAGATCACAAGTAGGCAGAGAGGCAGGCAGAGAAAGAGAGGAGGAAGCAGGCTCCCTGCTGAGCAGAGAGCCTGATGTGGGGCTCAATCCCAGGACCCTGAGATCATGACCTGAGCCGAAGGCAGAGGCTTCACCCACTGAGCCACCCAGGTGCCCCCTGACCATATATTCTTATAATCTTACCTTCACCCAGCTTCCATTTGGATGTCAGTTTAAGCTTGTGTTCTGTGTGACCACGTCATCCATCAGTAGCAAAAATAACAAACAGAGCCACTGTCTTACAACCTATGTCTCAGTCAAGAACTCCTCTCCCCACCAGCCACACAGTCATTTACATTTCTTTGTCCCTATAGCTCCCCCCAAAAAGCAATGCTCTCCTGGCCTCTCATGAGGTAACAAAACATTATAGCATTTCCATAGCAGCTTTATTTTGTTCCCTTTGTCAATGACAGCAGATAAATGGGGCTGGAATCCTGGAGTCTTCCAGCAAACCATTACAACTAGAAAATATAAAATCATGGGATAGTTCAGGAAGAGAGAATGCAGGAGTGCTGGAATTCATAGCTACGTGGGTTCAGGTTGTAGTTCTGGCACAATGAATCCCCGGACAGACGTCAACGACAGAGCCTTTGGAAGAAGAAGGAACCCAGGGGTTACTTAGACCCTAGTTGCATGCTCTGCCTGTAACTTGGTTTCATTCTAAGATGGAGAATGTACACAGACCCAGTTTGATGAGCTGAGGAAGACTGAGGCAGGAGAAATGAGGAAGACTCTAACTTTCAGGGCCTCATCACTCTATTTTAGCTGAAACAAAATTAAGCGAATATGATTAATGATGGATTTCTTATAGTCTCTTATTTCCTATGGGTACTTCTCAGATCTTAACTCATTCATGAAATTAAATGTATATTGGGGAAATTTTATGATCTTGTACAGTTAGACCATATTGGAAAATCTCCAGATTCACAAAAGGCCCCAAAGATGGGATTATATGATCCATTTTCTACTCCAGGTCTTTTATAGGAGTGCTTTGTGGATGATCACTCATTACCTGTAGTGTGAGAACCCTAATTCTTCTAATATTTAATGTCCTCTTCGAAAGAAATTAGGTACTTCACGAATCAGTCTCTTTTCCCCTCTCCCCCACTAGACCCCACTCATGGGCCTCTTACATATTTACAAGGAAAATAACTTTCCATAGGACTTCTACCATCTACTGAAGTTTAGCAACTTGCAAATATTCCAAAGCAAGGAGGATCCATCTCAATGATTTGAGTAAGCAGGTTCCATTTAATAATGTAGGAGCAAACACAGAATTATCAGGGTTCCTAATTTAGGTTAACCTTGAGGACACTGTTGCTGATTGGAGACCATATGTCATACCAGAAGTTCTCACTGGGGGTTACAGGATCAACATAAAGCAAACATTCAGACAGAGACAACTTCAAATACTCTGAGGATTTCTAATTAACGGAGAGAATCTCAGGCCAATCCACATTATTTGAACACATCTTGTGAAATCATTTGCTCCTAGGATATAATATCCACAACTTTAGAATAAAGATCATTATCTCTTGGAGCTTGAGTACCTTATCCCTTCGTGACTCAGTGACAAAACAAACCAGTGGCTACTGTGCTTCCTTCTCTCTTTCCTTCCTAATTTCTTTTTTTGAAAGCTGGAGGAAATGTTAAGAGGAAAATATATAGACACTATTTAAAAAAACAGATTGGCCTCTTTTGATCTTTTCCAAAATAATAATATTGATTTGCTTTAATAGCCTGTCCTTAAAGAAAATGTGTAATAAATCATTTCTCACAGGGTTTCTGCTGTTTGTTTTTAAATGACAATAATATCCCCAGGATCTAGGATGGGATCACAGAAACTTAGACCCTTTTCCTTTCAACATCTTGAATAAAGAACCCAATGTTTAAGGGAGAAGGAAGTGGGTAAAAGGAAGGAGAGTGCTACTATTGTTGGCCCATTAGATAGGAAGTATGACTAAAACAAAGGACATGAATGAATAAATGCAAGGATAGAGAGGCCTTAGGATAACGTGTAAATATATTTCAGGACATTCCATTAGGCTTATAGAAGTACCACAAACCAAAATATTTCAGTGAAAACTATTCTTCCCAGTATGAATCTTTATATAAGTTAGACATAAGCACTATCTAGTTAAATTAGGCATTAAACAGGGGATGCAAACTGGCAGACCAAAGATTGAATTTTCTCCTAGCAAAGCAGTTTTATTGGAATTTGCTTTACTTGGGAGTTTTGTTATCCACCCCTACTGTTATTGTATTCCTAACCAGCATTTCCTTTTACAAGGACCAGCTACCTTGTTCATCTAGACACTGGAAGCATTTGTACTTACAAACTGTGGATTCACACTATCAGTCAGGAAGACAGGGAGTCAGAATTAATCTTTACAAAAGCATATAATAAAATAGAACAGATTTACCTCTCTGGTGTCCAACTTCTGCCATTATGTTAAGAACTCTAGGAGAGATTTTTGATAAATTTTAAACTATTAACAAAGGTCAAAGTAGTGATACTGTACAAGTAACATTATCCACAGTCATGATTTCTGATGAGTCTGATGCACTGTTGCAAAGGAAAAGCAGAGCAAAGCCTCACAGTACTCAATTTTTAAGACCAAAGTTTAATTAAGAAAGAGAAAGCACATCATGTGGAGAAACTTAAGAACAAAAGAGTTCCTAAGCTCTGGAATGACTTTTTGGGTTCAATTTTGAACTGCTTTAAAAATCTTGCTGTTTTATTTTCAGTAGTGGTTGGGGTTGGGGGCATATTATAGTATTTTGGATGGATGAGTTTTGCAAAGTGCCAGGCAATAAAACATCTGTTATAAAACATGTGCTATAGCTTTAGGGTATGGACTAAAACCAGTCAGTATTATTTTGAAGTGAGAGAATGAATGTCCAAATAAATGAGCACAACCTGTTTTTTATTATTATTTTAAAGGACCATTTAATCTAAATAACTTATTTTTCCTATAAATTGCACATTTTACAAATGTATCACCATTGCTGCTATTTAAAAATTTTATAATATTCTATGGGATAGAAAACATGTATATATTATATTCTCATCCTCCTAGTATTTCACTGACTAGACATATTCTTGGAAATGGTACAAAGAAGCTTCTAAACTTATTAATTTAAAATATATTTTATTTCAAAAACAATCTGAAAATAGACTGTAGATGCCAAATTGAACTGAATGACTTGGTGAAATAAAAGGAGTTCAGTACGTCATCCATATCTCTAAGAATTGGAAAATTACATGGTGAGAAAGGACATGTTTTCCTTTTTTATTTGCACGAAGTTAAATAAAAGAAAGAAGCATTCAAAAGACCCTAGGATCCAAGGATAATTTATCTAATTAAAGAGGAACAAAAAAAGGATATGGAGCAGTAGGAATAATGTAACAAATATTAAGGAGGTATAAACTAGTATTTCATGAACATGAAGCATATCAAATATATACTTGTGTCAGTCAGGCTAAGCTGCGTTATAAAAAATAGAGATTTATGTATGCATGTGCATACGTATATGCTATGTATGTGTAGGTATATGGAATTTGTGTATATTCATACATATATGTTTTAATAAACATATAGTAAAATTGACAATAATATCTATATGTTCTATGTATGTACAAACACATATATAATGTACACATACATGTATATATGTATGAGTGTGTTGTATATACACCTTTATATGTCTCTATAAAGGTATATACATACTTATCCTTATGTATGAACACACATACACACTCATGCATACTCAGCGGTCACAATTATAAAAATTTGTTTCTTATTCTGTCAATAATCACTGAAGGACTAGGCAGTTCTCAAAAGCAGATGTCCTTGTGATGGGTCTAATGTAAAGATAGTATCTTTACATTAACACATCTTTTCAGATTAAGGGAAGGAAACATAGATAATGACACACTGCCTCTAAAATGTTCACCAAGAAATAACACATGTCACTTGGGCCCCCATTCACTGACCGGACAAGTCACACAGCCATTATTAAGGTCAAAGAGAGATACCTGGAAGAAGAGGATACCTAAACTTTGATGATCACTATTTGTATCTACTGTACCACTGCACTATGGATTTTTTCATTTTATACACTATTCAATGCAGAGTCAATGCCAGCAATAACGACTGTAAATCATATAATGTTGATCTAAAGCATTTATGCAAATAATTTCAATTGACATTCCAAATATCGTTTTGGTTTTGGTAGTTAACAATATGGTGAAACAGATATGCAAAAATACTTCCTCAAAAAATCCCCCAAACAATTCTGGAAAAAAATGTTTTTAAAGGTATTTTTTTTAATAAATTTGACTTTTTGTATTTTTTTAAACATTTTATTTATTTATTTGACAGAAAGAGATTACAAGTAGGCAGACAGGCAGGCAGAGACAGAGGGGGAAGCAGGCTCCCTGCCAAGCAGAGAGCCCGATGTGGGGCTCTATCCCAGGACCCTGGGATCATTACCTGAGCCAAAGGCAGAGACTTAACCCACTGAGCCACCCGGGCACCCTGACGTTTTGTATTTTTTAAAAGATTTTATTTACTTATTAGAGAGAGAGAGACACACACACAGCGAGAGAGGGAATACAAGCAGGGGGAGTGAGAGAGGAAGAAGCAGGGAGCAGGGAGCCCAATGCGGAGTTCAATCCTAGCACCTGGGATCATGACCTGAACCAAAGGCAGATGCTTAATGACTGAGCCACCCAGGTGCAAGGGCACCTGGTTGTTTTTAACTATTCCTGAACCCACTGAAAAATAAAGGAAATTCTTGGAGACCAAAACAGAGAGAAACTACCACTGGAAGGGTAGTAAGTATCGGTGAATTGACTGATGAGCATTTACAAATACTTTATGGAACAGAAATAAGTTTTAACAAGACATTGGAGATAAGCAACAAAAGCATGTATTTTTGAAAATCTGCAAAATCAGTACTGCAAACCAAGATATAGTCATTAGAATTATCAAATAAAAATGTCTTATACATCTGTGTGATATGGGGGCATCAAAAATAGTTAAGGAGCAAGAAATTATCAAGAGCGGTGAGGTGGATATGACACAATCAATTTCAACTTCACGTTGAAATTTATAAATGAAATTAGGAAATAAATGGATGATTAAATAAATTAGACATAGCTGATGAGATAACTGGGGAACTGGATGATACATCTGAAGAAATTGTCGAAAATGCAATCAGAGATGTGCTAGTAATACTGCTTTTCCAAAAAGTAACCTTTGATTTGTATAATTTGCCAATTCTAAATGTTCTCACCATTGCCATTTTCAAACCAATGATGGTTTAAAAATGACTCACAAAGTTTCTGAATATTTTGCAACTGGCTCTTGAAAGCTGGTATAAGCCAGTTTTAGTATACCACCAAATGAATATAGAGAACCAACAGAAGGGAAAATATAAAAGAATATGGACAGATGACAAAGTGAGAAAGAGTAAAATATATCTAAAGAAATTACAGAAGAGACTAGAAAGAGGTGATGAGGCAATTTTAAAGATAAAACAGATAAGGAGTTTTCATAACAAATGATTCATTGTGTCTTAATTCCAAAAGAAAATGAAGCCCAAGTACAATAATTTTTTTTAAAAACCCTGCATAATCTAAAAGAAAAGAAAATATCCTAGAATCAGAGGTGCCTGGGTGGCTCAGTGGGTTAAAGCCTCTGCCTTCAGCTCAGGTCATGATCCTAGGGTCCTGGGACTGAGCCCCACATCAGGCTCTCTGCTTGGTAGGGAGCCTGCTTCCCTTCCTCTCTCTCTGCCTGCCTCTCTGCCTACTTGTGGTTTCTGCCAAATAAATAAATAAAATCTTTATTTGTGTGTAGATATAGATATAGATATAGATATAGATGTCTCCTAGAATCAGCTAGAGAGATCACCTACAAAAGAATGTTAATTATACTGACAGTTGACTTCTCAAAAATAACACAGGAACCCAGATAATAGTAAATCAATATACTCAAAGTACTTGTAAAATAATGACCAGATATGGTACCATCTTCCTTCATTCCAAGCAACGCAGATATTGTGTTGTAGAGTCCTGTTACCTATTCCCGCTTTGCATCAAGTGAAGAATAGAGAGTAGAGCCCTTTTCCTCCCAAACAGTAAATTATGGAGAGAAGGAATATGGAGGAAGGGATCCTTAACATCTGTGCATTGAGTCTGAGGCAAACTTTTAAGTAACCTATGTGAAAAACTGACCAGAATTGGGATATCTGGGTGGCTCAGTCAGTTGAACATCCAAATTTTGGTTTCAACTCAGGTCATGATCTCAGGGTCATGAGATCAAGCCTTGCCTCAGGCTCTGCACTCAGAGTGGACTCTGCTAGAGATTCTCTCTCTCCCTCTGGCCTCCCCCTGCGCTCTCTCTCTCTCACACACACACATACACACACACACACACACACACACACACACACACACACTTACTTCCCATCTCTCTAAATAGATAATGAAGAAATAAAGAAATAACTTAAAAATACCCTGGCCAGAATCAACACAATGAACACTTTGAGAACTGAACTACTGAACTACAAAATGGAATAGGACCAAGGATTCGTACTGGTCTCTGCAGGACACAAGTCAGGCAAACCAGAATCGCAGTGCAAAAACTGGAAAACCACATTAACATCTAAACCACAATCCATGAATGAGCCAGAATGAGCATTCTAGACCTAAAAGGGTAGATAACATGCTAAAATAGATGTCATTGGAGAATAAACTCTCATAGAAGTCAAAATGCCCAGGAAAAAAATTTTAACTGCTCATTATACCCAAAATTATATTTATAGCCAGAATTATCATTATAGCCAGAATGAAAAAAAGGTGGTCAACAGACAGAAATGCCAAGATAACGAACAATGTTAAAATTTTCTGACAAAGACTTTAGAGCAAATATCACAGAAATATTCCACAAGGCAACCACAGACACTTGGGGAAAAAAATGTAAGTTTAGCAAAGAAATAGAAATAAATAAAAATAAGAGCCAAATTATATTGAGACTGAAAAATGCAGTACCAAAAGAGAGAGAAACACACTTAATGGGTTCAATGCCATAACTCAGATGACAGAAGATGCAGTCAAATTAAATATAGATTGATAGAAATGATTCAATCTGAACAACAGAGAAAAATATATTTTTACAAAATGAACAGAGTTGAAGAACTTGTAAGGCAGTAACAAATGTTTTAATATTTGTATCATAGGAGTCCCAGAGAAGAGTCAGGTTTGAAAAATTATTTAAATAATTATAGCTGAAATTACTTAAAGTTGATGAAAGGCACAAATTTACAGATTTGAACAAATCCCAGTTGCAACAGAGCTAAAGAAGCTTGGGGCACCTGGGTGGCTCAGATGGTTAAGCATCTGCCTTCAACTCAGGTCATGATCCTGGGGTCTTGGGATCAAGCCCCACATTGGGCTCCTCACTCAGCAGGGAGTCTGCTTCTCCATGTTCCTCTGTCCCTGGCTCCCTACTCATGCTCTCTCTCTCTCAGTATCTATCTTAAATGAAAAAATAAAATCTTAAAAAAAAAAAAAAAAGAAGAAGAATGAAAGAAACTCATGACTCAGAATCAAATCTATGGGAACTAAAAAAATACCTTGAATGCAGCCAGAGAATCAATACATTGCATATAGGTTAAAGATAATGAAATACCAGTAGAGTCCCAATCAGAAATTATGGAACTAGAAGAACTGGCATAATGTCCTGCAAGCACTGAAAGGAAATAAAATCACTGTCAACTCTGAATTTTACATCCAGCAACAATACCTTAGGAAAAATAAGTGGGAAAAATTACATTCTCAAATGGAAGAAAAATGAGAGAATTTGCCATCAACAGATTTGCTCTAGAAGATTGCTGAAAACTGATTTCCAGAGAGAAAGAAAATGACGAAGAAAAGGAAGCTAAGAACATTAAGGAAAAATCTATACAAGTCATAAGTATTTAGGTAAACATAATAGAAAGGTATTATGAGCAAAGAAATGGTAAAGACCAGGTAATGATAACAAACTGATTCTACACAATAGCAATAATGTTTAATTTGTGAATTTAAAACCTAGAACTCAAATACCAAACAATAATAACAAAAAATTTGAGAAGGGTAATCAGAGATAAGGCTCTACCTAGCAGTTTTATTATTCTGAAAAGGAAAACTATGACCTCCCTTAAACTTTATAAGTTAAATAAGAATATTAAAAGTGTTAGGCAAATCATTAAAATAATAGACTCAAGCTGTATAATGTCCATATTATTAGAGGGGGATAATGGGCAAGACAAAATCAGAAGTCAAACAATCTAAATTTAAAACAGACCCTCTCAGCTGTAGGCAATGTTGCCTCCCAGAGAACATTTACTTGGCAGTATCTGGAGTTGGGCTCTATTGTTGTACCTCATAGGGGAGGGGGGAGTTTTGCTGCTATTGGCTACTGCTCCTAGGTAGAGGCCAGGGATATGCTAAACATCCTATAATGTACAAGACTGCCCCCACAATAAATACTTATCTGGCCCAAAATATCAATAGTGCTGAGGTTGAGGAACCTTGATCTAAAAGGAGAGAGAGAAAGAAACTGAAGGAAATAGAAAGCACAAAGTATAGTAGTAATAAATCTGAACACAGTAAGATGTAATAAAATAAACAATTAAAAATTAAGTCAGCTGTATAACACAACACTAAAAACACAATAACTCAGGAGAAAAAAGATGGAAGACACTATAAATTTTCTACTACTAATATGAAAAAATAGTATTTAAAGCAAGAAATATTACTAAAAAATAGAAGGTTAATTACATGGTGTTAGAAGTTTTAATTTTCAAGGATGATACATAATTCTAAACTTATAAGAATCTAATAAAAACACCTCAGAGTATATAAATATTATCCAAACACCAGGAGAAATAAGAAGGAAAAACATTGTGAGATACATTAATGCCCCCCCTTTTTTATTAATAAATCAAGCTGAAAAAAGCAATAAAGAGCATTTGAACAACACAATTCAAATGCTAGACTACATGCCCAGAACATCCTGAACAGTAACCCCAAAACTGGAAAATAACCAGCTTTCTGAAATTAACCATAAGCATAGAGAAAGTTTCAAGAAATACCCTCAACCCCCCCCAAAAAAAATCTCTGATCAGAATGTATTTTAAAAAAATGATAAAATGTTGAAATAAGGTATTGTATATTTGAAATTTGCTAAAAGAGTATCTTAAGTGTTCTTATCAACCTTCCCAGAAGAAAAGGTGATTATATGAGATGAAAGATGTGTTAATTAACTAGACTTCTCAATAACTCATTTCTCAACAACTCATTTCACAACATATCTATCTATCTATATAGATAGATATCTCAAATCATTACATTGTACACCTTTAAAAAAATCACATTGTACGACCTAAAATGACCTTACTGTGTCATGATCATTACTGTTTTCATGGTTGCTCTTTATGTATCTACTAGAGCTTTATGTATTTCTTTATGTATTTACTAGAGACTATAACTTTACAAAGTTATAGTCCGGTCCACAAAACTTTCGGTGACAATTCTCCCACATACTTTTTCTTTCATGCCCTGTTTATTCGTTATATGAATTAAAACGTTTTTGTTTTATTCTTTCCCATTCTCTCTCCTGTACTGTCAATCTTTTCTACATAGCCATGGCTCCATCTTAATCTCAGTAATTACTTTTTCTCAGAGCAGAGACAACCTCTACTATCTCTTGAATCTAGCATATTGCCTATCCCATCATAAAAAATTATTTTAATACAAAAGGAAAAGGAAGGCAAGGAATAAAGAGAAGAGGGAAAATGAAGAAAGAGAATAAAAGGAGAGGGGATATAAAGCAGGAATCTGAATCCAAGTGCTTTTAAGTGGATTGAGGTTTTCTCTGTAGACTCAAGTCCAACTTTCTAACTTTGCTTTATGAATACCACACTTTGAAGAAAATGAGTGATTAATCTCTTCACTCTCTCTGTAGAAGGATCCCTCCTTATTTTGAGGAGAGGGAGAGTCTGCAAGCCTTTGTTACTTATTATACAGAGACATTTCAAAGGCATAATATAGAGAAAATGAGTTTGGACTGGATCTCTCTCTTCTACACGGCTGCCAGCAGTGGAGAAGGAAAACAACAGTATTATAAATGTGATTTTATTGTCCTTTTACTATTAGGCGGGTAGCACATTTGGTCCCAACACTTACCCAGATTGTTAGTAAATGAAAGAGAGAGCCATTCAAGGTTGGGAGGAATCCAATCAGCCCTGTCATTAGAAAAACACATTACCTTTGTGCTCTGATTCCATCAAGTCCCAAACATTGATTTAGCTAAAACATAGGGGAAAAAAGTCTAGGGCTGGGTTCTCATAGTTAAGGAATACAGACATACTGAAAAAAAAAATGTGTATACTCTCTAAATGTAAATTTTGTTTTTTTCCTTTATGACTCCACAGACCTGGCCCTGTTTCCACAGAACTGGAGAAAGCCCAGGATAAAAGGATATAGAGCCACTGAATAGAACAAGGAGATGGAAAACCAAGTTCCAATGAACCTAAATAAGAATAGCCTCTTCCAGTAAGCCTTGGAAAGACCTTTCTCTATAGTTATGCCCAGTGAAGTTCATTCCAGATGGTTTATAGAAAGGATTGTGTGGTTTCTATTTAGTTTATATATTTGTTCAGGAGGGATGTCTGCTCTCTGTACCCACCTTTCCTAGCATACTGCTAAGCATAGACCAGATGCTCAAATATCCTTAGAAGTAAGTCCTGAGAATGAAATTTATGATTTATGGGGAGAAGAATTATACCATGATCAGAGGTTTGAGTTCTAGAAAAGTTGGGCTCAGGGTTCTGATCTTATAGCGCAAAGACACCTTCACAGAACTGCTTCAATTTGGGGGTCTCAGTTGATTTATCTATTCATTAATTTTAATTGGAGTTGTTTGGGGTATTTAGCAGGGCTTTAATGAGTAAGGATCAAAAGCAATAATTATTTCAAAAATTTTGGTGAAGTATAAAGTGCTATAAAGAAGTAAAAGAGTAAGAACAGAGGTACTAGTGGTAGTTGTCACAAGAAAAAAAAATTATTAAAAGGAAATAAGAAAGAACCTGAAAAGACACATTTAAACCAATCAGTGAAAAAAGCTAGAAACTATTAAAAGTGACTATTTCATTTATAGCCAAATAGCTTTAAAAATATTTGAAACTGAACACCATAAAATTTTAAAGAATTGAATATAAAATGCCATTTGTCATTTCTATACAAGAAGCCATGTTAAACTAAGTATCTTTCAAATCATCATACACAGCAGAATATGTGGTAAAAAGCAGGATCTGTTCTTCATTGACTATCCAAAATCCTTCAGTAAAAGCCCATTCAAAATGGGTTAGATCTGTGGCAATGTTTGAAAGGATCCTAAAGACCAAGGAGAAATCTATGAAGACAGGTGCCTGTAGTTCTGTATCCTCAATGGAAATGAGCCTATAAATCCTATCAAAAAAATCAACCAATATTGTCACAGAAAAGAAGTTTCTAAAGTTCAAAATTATAATTATTTTGTGAAGTTTTCTATGTTATGAAATGTAACAATTAGTAGGTGAGAACTTCAGTTAGTTTCTTTAAAGACAGTCATTGTTTAATTTCTGTAACTGCATATGTGGAATATACACTCAAAATGTGGAATGTGAAATATAAACTCAAGAACTTGCATATATATAGTTTGCATATAATGACTAAGAGAAAGTTACATAGTAAATATCCCAAGTAGCTTTAGTAAAATATAAAGATTTGATAGAGTGTCACAGAAAGTAATAGTTAATCTCTTGCATCAATGAAATGCATAGATGGCATTTCATTCTTCCTAACAGTAAGTATATTATTGCTAGGAAGCAATGTATAGAGTTTTCATTTTCCATTATTGAATGATCCCTAGATGAGGGAGATCATCTCAATATCCAATGATCATTAACATCACATATTTACTGAGAATTAACTCCTTCAAATTATAGGAGTGGTAAGATCACTGTTAGTATTATATTGGTACAGCTACAGCTAGTGCTTATGATAAAACTGATGAAAATCTCAAGTATGAATTTGCAATAATCACGAGAAAGAACTAAGAATCTGCATAAGCATCTCATAAAACCAATTAGGGTGGTAGAGTACGTTAACTCAGGAAGGAGAATGAAGAGGATCAGAATCAGGGAAAAAAAGATGTTAAGACCAAGTACAAATGTTCCTGTTAGTCCCACTTATCTATGGATTTCGTCAAATCTCTAGTGGAAGATTTGACATTTATTAGTCAAAATCTCTTTATACATTCAAATGTACACTTTGAATGGTGAGTTTTATATTATGTGAATTACATTTCTTAATTTAAAAAATCTTTATTTACATGTAACTATAGAAAATGCACATAAGTATATAAATACATATTTAATTCCTATCTATTTTTAAATTGAGATATATAATTCCTGTAACACAAAATTATATATAGATACATATTTATTTTTTTCTTTGTGAATATGGGTGGACCTATATCATTTTAACAAAATTGACAGTATTTATATAATTTTTATTATTGTAATAAATATCATTTTTTTCAATATGAAATAATTTTTATTATCAAAATAAAGTTTTAATTTAAGAGAATCTTTACAGATATCATTAGGTTATGTTTATAAGCCAAGTACATCCTACTGCAATCAAACTTACGTAGTCACAGTAAGCATTTTAGATGAACACAAATTCCTCCAAGAGAAAATAGTGTCAATACAGGTACTGCGAGTACTTGTATTCGATTACACCACACACATCTCATTAACACTAACACATCATAAGAATCCAGTTTATCTTCCTAAAAATTTCTGATTAAAACAAAGCCTTGTTCCCTAAAACTCTAAGAATTACCTATTTTATACATTTCCAATAGGATCCAACCTATGGATTAATGTGACCCTTATTCTCTCCATAATATTTACAGAAAGAGTAATTGTAAGTAAAAGTTATATTAAAAAGCAGGCAGAGCCAAAGTCCCTGAATCCAGCTGCACTGCTCCTGCCCCCCTGAACACTGTGCTTCAATTTACATCTCCTATTTGTATAAAAGAGGGATTTTTCTTATTGTCAGACAGTACTCTGACTCCATTCTTAACCTAAAAGAGATAAAGGATCTATAGTCAATAATGAAAGTTAGCAGTTTCTATGCCCCCTTTAATTTCAGGGTAGAGCAGGTGAAAAGAGGTTGATTAAAACTGAGCACACTTAGGACAAAAAGATGTTTTAACTTCTTGGCAGCACAAGACTGACACCCATCCCATGTTCGTAGAACAGTGTGTCTTGACTTCCTGGCAACCACATTATCCTATTTCTTCTTCTACTTCTCTGCCTATATATCCTTTGCTGTTCCTCATCCTACCAAATTTTAAATATTAGAGTTTTGATAGACTAGAACCCAGGTCGTGTCTTCTTATTCCATACTCTCTCCGTAAGGATTTTAGCCATGGCCTCAAGAGCCACACGGGTGATTGTATCCAGTATTTTGCACCAGCCTAGTTTATTTCACAGTTTAAAAATTATGTCCGCTTAATATCTCTACGAATTTTCAATCTGGCTACCTTGAATTGTACACTTCAAAGACACAGGAGTCAGTCTTGGCATCTTCCACTCCCTATTCAGTTCATTTCAGCGCACATTACTTTGCCACCTCCAACACTCTTAAACACCCTCTTACCCAAAGCTGATTCTCTATTGCCCCTCTGAGTTAAGTCAGCGTTGGCCTCCTAATATCCTTCCCACCTTTGGCCTCAAAGATTGATTCTCTACATTTGAGGTTGAGTTATTTTGAAAGAACCAGCCATGATATACCCCTGCTTAAAATCCTAGATTTCCGTTGTTCTTAAAATACAGATCAAAATATTTCACCTATAAATCCTTGCAAAATTGAACCCTGCTTACCTCATCATCCTCACCTTCAACAACTCTTCCATGACTCTGCTGTAACTATACTGGCTTTCTTTTTGGTCTCCAAATATTCTGTGTTCCTTTCTGCTTCAGAATCTTTTCTCACTTTGTCAAATCTGCCTGGAATGATCTTTCACACACTCTCCTCATTTACTGAGTTAATTCATCTTTTATGGTTTGTCAAATTTCCTTAAGAAAGCTTCTGGAGACAAGAACAGGTTCCCTTGTGTTTTAATCCACCCAGGTTGCTATAAGGTGAACACCACAGCCTGGGTAGCTCATAAACAATAGAAATTTATTTCTTACAGTTCTGGAGGCTGCAAGTCAGAGATGAGTGTACCAGCACAGTTGGATTTTGGTGAAGGCTTATAGACTTCTCTTTAGACATCTTCTCACTGTGTCCTCGCTTAATGGAGGGGGCGCTGTTGTTCTTGGGCTTCTTTTATAGGGGCACTATTCTCATTTATAAGTGTTCCACCCTTATAACCTATTTATTTACCAAAGGCTCTATCTCCTAATACCATCACATTAAGCATTAGGATTTTGACATATGAATTTTGAGAGGGACACAAATATTCAGACCATGTCACCTTGTTTTATGTCCTCTTAGCTCTCTCTGCTTGACTCCTTTGTATACTTATTACAACTGTACTTAAGCAATTGTGCTATTAATACCTGTCCACACTAGAATATAAGCTACAAGAGAGTATTTCTAGCTTATTCACAGTTTTAACCTCAGGGCTTTCTTTACTACTATATTCCAGGAGCATGGCAAATAAGATCAATAAATATCTGTTGAGTTAATGATTAAATAAATAAGGAAAATCTTTTTCTTTCAGAACATTTGTAAAAAATGAAAGTCCACTTGCTATCTAGTATGCATGAAATAAATTATCATCAACAGGTAGAATAATCTGGGTGACATTTTACAATCATTCCTTGATCTAATCTCCTAAGAATTCTCTCAAAAATAAATCCAAAGCTGGTTTCCCATTTTTATATTTGTTCCTGTCATGTAACTCTCAGCAAAAGCCCTATTTCCCAGGTTAAATCAAAGAACTTAGGCTTAGAAGATAATTGCTCAAGTAATTAGAAAACTGAAATAAAAATTCAAGTATTTGATTTATATTATTAAAAAAAGTCATAACCACTCCAACTTGTGAAACTTATCTCAGGAGTGTCTAGGGCAGTGGTAAAGGGTCATAGATATGTTGTAGCATTCAGTGAAGTAGTAACAAAAGTCATCGAATATCACCCCAAAACTTTATTAACTTGGGTATATTTTTCAGAAAGCCTCCAGGAGCAGGCAGATGGCATTCTCTTATTTGCACTATTCCACTGCAGAGAACTAAAGTTTAAACTATCAGCTACCTGCCATTTCTGGAATTGCTGCAGATAAAAACTCTTTGATGATTTCAGTTTTCTGCTGCTTGCTTGCAGGCTTTCAGAAAATAATTGCTACCATAAGAAACACTACTGAAATTGACAATAAACTGAATTTGGCTGGAAGTACATTGTAATTCTGTTCTATATTGGTGAGCTGCACTGCTGGGACGAGTGTTTGTTTAAAACCAAAACACCAAACAAAGCTCTGGCTTTAATGAAAATGCAGAGAAAATCATCTCTGATATATTTATGGCTACTAAAATTGAAATTGTTTATTAGAAAGATAACATTAACTGCTTCTTCAAGTGGATTACTTGGGGAGTGTAAACTGCTCCCAATATACTTAGATATGTTTGGAATGGTGTAGAAAAGACAAAGAAACAAGTGTGAGTGAGGCATTTTGTGGAAAAGAAATAAAGACAGACATGGGTACAGGGGAAAAGTAAGATAGAAGTGGGTAAAAAAATTAGACAGGGGAAAAATAAGAAAAGGAGACGTGAGAAATAACATAAAATAATGAGAGACATTATTAAATGAATAGAGAAGAGAGATTAAAAAATAAAGAATAGATCAAGATATATATGCATGATCAAAATAGTCAAGCCCAACATGAAATAAATGTAACATCACCACCAGGATAACATTTTCCCCACTAGAAGCCATTACTAAAGAGAACTGAGTTTTTGATAAGTGATTTAAGGCAAGAATATAGAGAACAGTCATTTTAGAGAATTCCAGAATATTGTCCTGATACGATAAGAGTCAGTTAAAATTATGGAATCTTGCAGATAGGGCTGAATCCTAGCTCAATTCATCTAAAAGTTCCAAAGGTTTGGTTCCTTGCTTAATTCCCTACAAGTCTACCAATGTTCCAATATACATATCATAACAATGCATATACTACAGTAAACGACCAAAATATTAAGGGAAAGAAGGCAAAAAGAAACCTCAAGACAGCAAATTTGATTTTATCTGGACTTACTAGAGTCTGTACCTCCTGCTGATTGAGGTCAGATATTTGTGATATGAAGAACATGTCCATAAGGAGTAACATTTTTTTAAATTAAATGGATTGTATCATGGTAAGTTGGTATACCTAGGATATTGCCACTGTACTTTCCAAAGTCTTTTTTTTTTTTTTAAGATTTTTATTTATTTATTTGACAGAGAGAGATCACAAGTAGGCAGAGAGGCAGGCAGAGAGAGAGGAAGGGAAGCAGGCTCCCTGCTGAGCAGAGAGCCCGATGTGGGACTTGATCCCAGGACCCTGAGATCATGACCTGAGACGAAGGCAGCGGCTTAACCCACTGAACCACCCAGGCGCCCTCCAAAGTCTTGATAAATCAGATACATACCAAAATTATTCCTATACTTATTAACTAAGGAGCAACTCAAAGTAAAATGTTCTAAGAGAAGAAAGGCAGATTGTCACAAGGTAGCCCTGATTTAATAAGGAATACAAATATACTTATCCAAGAGAACAAAGAGGTAAGGAGCAGTGGCAAATATAGATTGAGTCTTTCTTTTCTTAGTTTGACTGGGGTGTCCATAGCACTCCCCAAGTTATATTAAAATCCTACACTTTTCAGTCACTTCTTAATGATCCTATTCTATTATCTTCACCTGATCTTCTAATGCAAATAATATTTACTCAGTACTCTACAAACTAGGTGCTCCAAGAAGCACTTTCAATTATATCCCATATCTACTCTTCCCACAAACCAATGGAGGATTAGAAATCCTATTTTGCAAAAGAAGAAAATTTAAGGCTGAAATTAAATAATTGAATCAAGAGTAATAGTTATGTTGTGGTAGGGGGTGACTTCTGAAATGCTTAGATGATGAGCACAGCAAATCCTTTCCTTAAAAAGCAATGATAAAACCAGGAAAAAACTGTCAAAACAAAAACTTCTGGACTCTGGACATTGGCAAAGGACAAACAGTGAACTGAGAAGCATTTATTCTAAAAAAAACTCTTGAACATTAATAAGAAGAAAGATCTGTTATGTTTTAACCTGGCAATACTTCTATAATGTTGAAATAGAATAAGGATAAGAACCACATGTGGGAAAAGCATGACAAAATTCAACACCCAGTAATAATAAAAACTCTCAAAAAATCAGGAATATAAGGAAATATCGTCAACTTGATAAAAGAAATTCACAAAACTCTGCAGCTAAGATTATACTTAATAGTGAAAGACAGAATATTTCCCCTAACATCAGTAACATGGCAAAGATTTCATTTCTTATTACTTCTATTTAACATTATATTAAAAATTCCAGGGATGCCTAAGTGGCTCAGTCAGTTGGGCGGCTTTCTTCGGCTTGGGTCACAATCCCAGGGTCCTGGGATCAAGTCCCGCATTGAGCTCCTTGCTCAGTCAGCCAGGAGCCTGTTTCTCTCTCTGCCTCTGCCTGCTGCTCTGCCTGCTTGTGCTCTATCTCTCTTTCTGACAGATAAATAGATAAAATCTTTTAAAATAATAAACAAATTAAGTAAAATTTAAAAAAAAAGAAAAGAAATTCCTGTAAAATGGCAATAAAATGCAACAAAATCAGAAAACAAGGAGTAAAACTATCTTTCTTCATAGATGATATAACCTTGTACTGAGAAAATCTTAAAGAATCCCTCCCCGTCAAAAAAAAAAAAAAAAAAAGAATTAAGTCAGAATACAAGATAAATATAAAAACAGATCAATTGCTCTTCTATACACTAGCAATAAACAATCCAAAAATGAAATTAGGAAAATAATTTCATTCAAAATAGCACTCCTAAATTAAGCAATTATTATTAAATTTAAGGAACAAAAGGCAAAACTTCTACACTAAAATCTATATAATATTGCCGACAGAAATTAAAGAAGACAGAAATTAAAGAAGACCTAAATACATGGCATGGTATTCTATGTTCATGGATTGGAAGATTCAACAGCATTAGGATGGCAATTCATCCCACACCGATCCACCCAGATTCAGTATAATCCCTATCAAATCTCAGCATTCTTTTCTGCAGAAATTGGGCACTCAATCTATATATGGAAATGTATGATCTGAAGAGAAACCACAGTGTGTGTATATAGAGAGAGAAATGTAAAAGATCCTAATGGCCAAGACAATCTTAAAGAACAAATTTGGAAGACTAATATTTTCCAATTTAAAATATATTACAAAGCTACGAGAATCCAGACAATGTGTTATCAACATGACAGAGACAGATCAATGGAAAAGAACAGAGAATCTAAAAATAACTCATATTTATGGTCAATTCATTTTTGATGAAGGTATCAAGGTAACGACATGAGGAAATTGTAATCTTTTCAACAAATTGCTTACTGAGACATTGGATATTCACACATGAAAAAGTTAACACACACCCTTACCTCACATCATATACAAATATTAACTCAAAATAAATTCTAGACCTAAATACATTAAAGACTTAACTAAAATTGTAAAACTTTTAGAAGACAACATGGGAGAGTCTTCATACCTTCGGTAAAAATCTCTTAAATACATCAACAAAAGCAGAATTCAGAAAAGAAAATAGCAATTTGAACATCCTCAAAATTAAGCACTTTGCACTTCAAACTACTATTGGGGGGGAAAAAGCCACACCACAAACTCAGAGAGAATACTTAACAAATCATACCCCTGAGAAAGGATTTGTAACTACGATTTGAAAGGTAAGGCATATTTGCAGCTCAGCAATAAGAAACAAATACCTGAATTATTTTAAGTGGCAACAGATCTGGAAAGAATAGACATTTTCCTAAAGGACAAAAATTAATAATAAAAAAACATTTAAAAGACAGTCAGCATCATTACTCATTAAGTAAATGAAAATCAAAACCATAATGAAATGCTACTTTACTTCCACTTGAATGGCTAGAATGCAGACAATAACAAGTATTGAGGAAGATGTGCAGAAACTGGGAACACTCACTTTTTGCTGTGGGGAAATGTAAAATGGTGTAGTCACAATGGAAAATAGTTTGGAAAAATTTTTAAACTTTAAGCAACATTTTGCTATACAACTCTGCCATTTCTATTCTAGGAGTCTGCACAAGAAAAATGAAAAGAAACTATGCATACGGAAACTCGTACACACACAGTCACAGCAGTATTACTCACAATAGCCAAAAGCAGAAACAACCCAATATCCATCATCTGATGAATAATTAAACAAAATATATATCCATACAATGGAATTTTATTCAGGGAAAAAAGGGAACTACTAATACATGTTACAACATCGATAAATCTTATTTGAGATTATGCTAAGTGAAAAAAGCTGGATGTAAAAGAACATAAATGTATGAATCCATTTACATGAAATGTCCAGAATAAACAAATTTATAGAGACAAAAGCTAGATATTTTTGCCTAAAGCTGGAAATGGGAACAAGTGACTTCAGAAAAGTATGAGATCTCTTGAGGCTGGTGAAAATTTTAAAAAACTGAATTGTGCTGATAGTTGCCTAACTTTGTAAATTTATTAAAAACCATTGAAATGTACATATACTATGAGTGAATTTTATGTTAGGTAAATTAGTCCTCAACAAATCTGTTTTTAAAAAACAATAGCCACAGTTTATTAGCCACATCTTTTTATCATGCAAATTCTAAATAAATGTTTTAAACATTTTTTTAATCGTCAAGTCTTCACAAATATTTGTTATTTTCAGATAAAGAAATTGAAACAAACTTAAATAACATGTGCTAGCTTTCTCAAGCAGTAAAAGGAAAGTTAGAATTTGAAATTACTTGTGAATTAAAACCCCATGACTTGAACCACAATGTTGTACTGCCTAGTCTCAGAATAATTTCTTAGTTGGCACCTGGGTGGCTCAGTTGGTTAAGAGTCTGCTTGGGTCATGATCCCAGGGTCCTGGGATAAAGTCTGGCATCGGGCTTCCTGCTCAGTGGAGAGCCTGCTTCTCCCTCTGCCTGCCACTCACCCTGCTTGTGTTCTCTCTCTCTCTCGATCTCTGTGTCAAATAAATAAATACGATCTTAAAAAAAAATAATTCCTTAGTTATGTTAGTTATGTTAAGTAATAAGTCTAAGTAATGTACAGTGTTCTTTTAATACACCATGGTACTCTTCTGTTACAGGCTGACTTGTGTTCCCCACCCCAAATTAATATATTGAAGACCTAATTCCCTGTACCTTAGAATATGACCTTATTTGGAGATAAGATCTTTAAAGAAGTGATTAAGTTAAAATGAAATCTTTAGAGTGGTTCCTAATCTGATCTGACTGATGTCCTTACAAGAAAAGGAAATTAAGACACACAGGGAGACTCCAGGGATACAGGAGAACAGAAAAAAAGACCACAATAAAAGAATAGCAGGAGGGTGGTCATCTGCAAGCCTTGAAAAGAAGTTTCAGAAGACACAAAGCCAAGGGTACCTTGATCTTAGACTTCTAGCCTCTAGAACAGTGGGAATATAATATATTTAAGCCACCCAGTTTATAGTATTTGGTTATGGCAGCCCTAGAAAAAACTAGCATACCCTCTAAGGCCATCGTGGTAGAAACAAGGCAAAATAAATGTTGAAAATTACTGAGTTAAAGGTAATTTAAGGGAAAATTTCTTTATTCTCTTTTCTTTAAATACCCAGTTTTTCTACTCCATGGATAGAATTCTATCACACATACTAAATTTGGGTAAATGATATTTTCTGAAGACCTAAACTAATGGATTGGTGAACAAATATTCTGAACACTTCATTTCTTACACTCCAATGTAAATATTTATAAATTACTATGTGTTTGTTTTCCCCCATATTCCCTACGTATTTATTTACTTGTTTTATACCACTGAGGTACTACTGTGTAAATTTTGGCTGTTGGACTCAGAAGCAATCCAGAGGGTTAACTAAGCCTCCAGGATACTGCCATTTTATCACAGAATGTATCACTTGTAAAAATATATAGAAAACCTGTATACATATACAAACACACCTCAGCTCTTTGCTGTGTCTGTATTGATTTCTCCTATAGACCTCATTTCATAATGTGCCCTGAAAATTAAATCATCTATTTAGTTCCAATATGACCTAAGAATTTAATTGGATTTGTAGACAGTAATTTATGTAATATTAATGGATACTTTTCAGAAGTAGCTAATTAACAGCTGACCTTTAATTTTCCTTTTAAAGAAAAGGAACTGAGCATAATTTAAAAAAAAAAGAAGAAGAAGAAGAAAGAAAGAAAGAAAGAAAGGGAAGAAAAACTCCAACCCTTTTCTCCCCTCCTAACAGTAGTGTAGATTTAATTAGCAGAAAGACAGCATCCATCAGGGACGTTTGGAGAGCTGTGTGATACATTATGTATCTGATTACTTTACGCCTATGAAAATGGCTAAATAATTTAAATGTAATTCAATAAAAATGTATTTTCAATGGGAAACTTAGGAGTTGGATGATAGAGTAAAAGCTTCCTATAACACAAAGATTTTATAAGACACTGCTATGAAAATTCAGAATAAAAGATTACATTTTGTTTCCCCCCTTTATGTAGCTAGATTTCTTAGTTTTGTGTTGTTTTCGTAACAGCCTAGAATAGATACATATACATATACATATACATCCAGATACATTATCTGGATATGCTGTGAAAGTAAGTGTAAGAATTCAGCATTACCATTACAGTTAAGACACACAGCATTGCCTTCTTTGTGTGATCACTTTTTAAAAGTTTGATTCTAATGTGCCCAAGACCCTACTGAAATAGGCCAACCTTTCATTCATCCACAAAAGGTTAATGGCCTTGTTTTCCTCTAGCCCTCAGTCAGAATATTTAGCCCCTCCTAGAACTGATTTTCCATGTTATGCAAAGTATGTCAGTAGGCTTATATAATTCCCTAGTGGGAAGGGATTTATCTCTGATAAAAGTACCGAAACCATCTTCCCTAATTGGCCCCTTTGCTGGCAGGCAAAGCAGAGAGGCCAAGGACATTAGATGGGCCATGAAAATTTAGCTACAAGCTTCATCTAAAAGTTGTCCCTATATGTCAACAAAGATGCTAGCTGGTCCAGGAATGTGGGGGAATGACTCTCTACTCTAACAGAATCTATTCTGTGGATAAATAAAACAGTGCTATTTATCTTAGACAGTGCCTAATAATGTATCTCCCTCATTTACTATATTATCTCACTTACAAAATTAGCAGTAATTATTCACCTACATAATTACTAATTCAAGATCTCTATAGATCAGTTTTACACAAAATGAGGTCCCTGAATCACCTGCATCAGTTTACTTTGAGTGCCTGTTTAATATGCAGATTTCTGGGTCCTGCCCCAGAATCAGATTCTGCGTTTTGAAAAGGCCCAGGGGTAAGCCAGAAGCATGCTGAAGCTGTGGAACCATGGCTTTGATGATGAGACTTAAGCTGTCTGGGGCCTTCAAAAGCTCTTCTCTTCAGAGAGTAGCTGCATCTTGTGCTCTTAAAGCATATAAATCTTATAACCAAATGTCACTAAGAAAAAGGTTGAGAATTGAAAATCAATATCACAGTTTTCCCTGGAATATCTTAATGGTCAACCCATTTGATTTCAGCCTCTTACCATCACAGAAGATTATTGAAGGAAATTCTATGATTGTTCTCACTTTGCTAATGGTCCATTAACACCAGTTTATTGATTTGAAGAAGTTTTAATTCCTTGAAAAAAAAATTACTTAGAGCCAAAAGACATGGATGCTAGCCCTGGTTTGCTGTGTACCGTCTCTGAGCCCTTGGGCAAGAAAGTTCCTCACGATGTGCCTCCCCTCCCTCACCTGTAAATTTAACTTGGTAATACTTGCCTAACTTAAGTTTACACAACTAGTGGACTAAATTATTTAATATTTCTTAGTCTCATGCTAATGATTTTTTTCCAAAGTTTCCTAAAAGGATTTAATATAAAAATACTGTGAAATAATTTTGTAATATTATATACAATTATAAGATAGAATTCTTAGTTTTCTCTTTTCCGCTGTAATCTATACAAACTGATAAACCTAGTCCAAAAGGAAACTGTTGGATCCCTTTTCCCCATTGGTATTGTTTAGTTGTTAGTTTGAGATCTTTTTTGGCTGCTGTCTTTAGAATGAGGGGGACTGCTATTCTGGAGTCTCTTGCCTCCCATGACAAAACGAAGTTGCATTACTGAGAAATTCAGCATTGAGGAAAAGAAATTGACTACCACAACAGAATCACATTTACCTTCAAACTAATCAAACTATATTTCTCTAGGAAGATGGGTACAAAAATCTTCTCTGTCCTAAAAGTTTGTCATTTACTTATATAGTACTACCATTTAGATAAGGACACAAAATATTAGACTACTGAAAAATTTGGCAAGGAGAAAAATGACAATAGGCTAAGGCATTTGGCTAGTGAAAAACAGAACTTTTTCATGCATCTCAAAAGATTACTTTATATAATTGGATGAAATTTCTGGTGACATTTAAAATGTAAAGTCTCCCAGGACAGACAATTTTTATATTTTGTATTCTGTGGACCTCCTTATAACATGACAGCTTGTTCAATGAATGTCTTTGACATTGGTTATGAATTTATGCTGAAAATAATTATCTCACTTTAGTTTAATCACCTTTATTCGATTTATCTCTTTTTAAAGGAACTACTATGTTGACAAAATACAAAGGAAAAAAAAATCAACTCAACTGTGTTGTAAAATTTTTTCTCCTTTTTAACTTTAAATTTAAGTCCAGCAGAAAAAAATAATAAAATTAGTTATGTAGCCAAGCTGAATGAGTAATACTCTCAACCAAGTGAGTCTCTGCCTGCACCAAATTGGGAGATCCCAAAAGTACACAGGGTTATTCAACTGATCCCATGAGAGCGCTTTACGACAGATTCACTTCTGGGGGTCTTTTGGACTGCAATTCATGATTCTAAACACCAATCTATCTTTGAAAATGGGAAAAGAGGCAGCTCAGTCATAGGCTCTGCATTATCTTCTCCACAATTCAGACATGAAACCACCACAGTGCCATTCATACTTTTAAGGGGGTTTGGTCTTGGGTTCATGCAAGAAAATAGGAATGGCCCCTTCCCTCCCTAAAAGTACCAAGGAGACCTTTTTTCATTTGTTTGTGCAAATGAAGAAGAAAGTAGAATATTTCTGAATAAACAGAAACCCTGGAGGAGATAGTCACTCACTACTAGCCTTTTAATCAGGGACCGGATCTCTCAAAATTCTATTGACTAAAAGCGGGTATTGACTGCTGTGGGAAATCCACTGTATTTGAACTCAGTTGTATGCTTACAAGTTTGTATCATAATTTTATGAGCTAATCAAATAAACAGAGTTAAAAAAGTAATGAAGAGATTAATGGGGATATTCGATTGTAAAACATATACAATCTTTTTTAGAGTAAATGTGACTTTTCTCCTTTTTTATTTCCTTTTAAAAGACATCATCTTAATATTCTTTTTCCTCATTACTATACTGCCCTACATTAGTATTGCCTCAAAAATCAGAACAACAGAAGTCAGCATATTCAATTAATGAATTAAACCTGAATAAACTGACAACCATTTCAGAAGCTCAAAACCAGCAGCATGTGTGTCAGTAACATGGTTCAGGTAAGCTGCTTTCTTTATGAGGCAATGAGATAGGCTTCAATTGCCCAAATTTTCAATAGGTTCCTTAGCACAGAGGTCTTTATCAGGAGTGGACAGCCATAAACAATTTGATCCTAAGCCAAAAGAAGAACTTGGCAACCTAGTGTTGTCATTATTGCTATTGCTATTGACCTTACAACTCCTTGACAAAACTGCCAAAATGGCCACCTTCTCTGTATACTATGTTTTTGTTTTTTGTTTTTTTTTAACTGGAACTCACCAATCTGTGTTATCTTGCTAAATCTCTTTCTATGCATTGTGCCATGTTTCTAGCTTATTAAGAAAAAAAAAAAAAAGCAAAAAAAAAAAACAAAAACAGTGTTATTTTGGAAAAGGATAACACACAGGGAGTATATATAGCCCTAAAGGTAGTAACTTTTACAATTATAAAGCTCTGGAGGGAAAAGCAAACTTAGATTAACTATGATCTACTTTGGAAAGTTTTTTAATTACCAACCCCAGTGAGAAACTAGTGGTGACATAAAACAATAAAACACAAAACCCATCGATCTAAAATGGACGTAAGTTTGGGTATTAAGAAGAAAACTTGCACCTAGGAACAGGTGAGATGTATGATGGTGGTGCCATCTGCAGTCATTAGAATATGGATTCGCTCTTCAGCTCTCTTTCTCTCTGTCTGCCTGAGTGATCACAGGGATATTGCTTCTCAGTTAAGTAAACTAGCTAATTATCATACTAAGAGTCTGATTTTCTAAAAGGACAATGGAAAAATCCATTTCAAAACTAGAGAGAGAGATTTGTAAGGCAGTATCCTTTTCAATCCTTTCAGGATTGGAGGGGGAAACCATAATCATTCTTGACAAGTATACACCCTAAACTTCAATCCACACCTCTAAATATTCCAAGTATTTTCAACAGGGAATCATGAAGAAATGAACTTACGAAGATAGATTCTTTTCTTTTCAGCTTTTCCTTCCCAAAATGTCTCGCTTTATACAACTCTCTTTCAGCAAACCGTTTACTCCAATAGTCAATGCATTGGAAGTTTTTCAGTGGTTTCTCTGCACACATTTAGAGAACTAATTGCACTGATATATGGTTAAATTCTGTCTTTGAGTGAGGGTAAATTTCACTAACTGTGCGTGGAAACAGGAAAGTGCTGTCCTGTTCCTACAAAAAAAATTCCGCCAAATATTTTAAAGAAATATATACAAATAATTCCACTGACGTTTGCTGGCAAAAACAAAAAGAGGCATACTGCAGTCCATTAAGAAGAGCACAGATGCCACAGAACAGTAAGCATGCGCTGCTCTCAATGTTCAATCACAATCTCAACAAAAGGAAAGTCCTTATGAGATCTGCATGAGATTACGCAACCATCCTTTACTAGCCAAAGAAAGGTAACATTTTAGCCTAATTCTCCTGGGTGCCTTACCTCTGGTTGAACAAAATTGAGTCCCATTTAGCTGCCTGTTATGCTGCTGCTCATAAATTGCTATTCTTTCTCCACCTCCTCCTTAATTTCCTCCTGTGTGTTCAGCTAATTGCTTGGGAATGCCATTATTAAAACCCAAATTAGAACTTTCCCACTAACCCAACACCCTCTCAATTCTCAAAATACCTGGGCTAAATGTTGCCTTCTCTACATTTCACTTCAGAGATTCATTCTCAGGTTAGCTTTAAAGCAACTCTGACACTGAAAACGGGGGTGTAGGGGGTGGGGGTGGGATGGAAGTTGTCAGAGATAGAAACAAGCATCATTTGGCCCCAGATAACTTTGGACGTTCTTTATGGGATCATGGATGGAAGAGATTGACCAACTGTGATACTTAACATGCCATCCGACGTTTGCACTCTTGTTTGTCTTAGGCTGTGAAAGAAGCCAAAGAAGACAGTATTGTCTGAAGGAATAAAATCTTTCAGGACAGGGAATATCATATATTCAAAATGTAAACATTAGAGAAGACACCAAGTACTTTTCATAGATTGGGCTGTATTAATATTTGACTGATGGAGGGGCGCCTGGGTGGCTCAGTGGGTTGAGCCTCTGCCTTCGGCTTGGGTCATGATCCTAGGGTACCGGGATCGAGCCCCGCATTGGGCTGTCTGTTCAGCAGGGAGCCTGCTTCCCCCTCTCTCTTTGCCTGACTCTCTGACTACTTGTGATCTCTCTCTGTCAAATAAATAAATAAAATCTTTTAAAAAATCAATATTTGACTGACGGAAAAAAATAGTAGACTGTGAGAAGAACCTGGATGAGTTAAAATCTCTGATAAGCAATCAATTTCTCACCTATCCAACCAAGAATCACTATTTCTTAAAAAAAAAAAAATTTAGTGAGGGTCTCTTGTAAGAGTGCTTTGAAAAATATTGAAACTTGGAAAAAATAATGTTAATAAAGCATGTCACCAAGATGGTCTTTAACAGATATTAATGAACCGAATGAGTTTCAAATATGCACTTTCCTGTAACTTTCATGGAGCATACATTTTTCACTATTTCCTCTGACTTTTCTTTAGATCATTCTAGTTTTATGATAAAAATCTCCAATATTGTATGGCGATAAAATTGTTTTTAACATCTAGCTTTTGTTTTTGTTTTTGTTTTTCTTCCACTGAACTTACTTGGTAATCAGTTATCTGAATGAAATAGCTGCCTTTTCAGTGGTCCAAAAGACACTTTCTGCCTCACTGGGCCTATGCAATTCCTACACAAATATTCTGGCCGTGGCCGTTCTAAAGCATCATTTGTGATAATAGGTGTTTACTTCCAGGTGTGTCTCTCTCAGTGTAGAGGCCCAGCCTGTACCTCACATAGGAACTACACTCAAGTTCCTAACATAGTTGAACTTCCCAATTCCCTGGGCCCAAATAGGACTTCAAATTAAAGGGCTAATGGATAATTTTTACAGAATTTGGTAAAAGAAAGGGCAAGGGACTCCAAATAAAGGGGTAGTCAAATTTAACCTTTCAATCACAGAAATTTGTATACAGCAGGCAATTTCATGATATTCTTAGCTAGTATAGTAACCTTATTTTTAAGATGATGAAATTGAGACTTAAGGAAATAAAGGTGACCTAGTTTATCTTTCACTTTATATCTTTTCTAAGGTACACTGCATAGAATTACTTAAAAATCTTATGTGAACCATAGTGCCTGGAAACCAACTCTTGATTTCAGCTCAGGTCATGAACTTGGGGTCCTGGGATCAAGCCTTGCATCTAGCTCTGTGTTCAGTGCAGTCTGCTTAAAGATTTTCCCATTCGCCCTCTGCTCCCATACCCCAACTCGTGCTGTCTCATATATGTGTGTGTGTGTGTGTGTGTGTGTGTGTGTATACATATATATAAATTTATATAAATCTATTATTTATATATTTAAAGATACTAAGAAGAGAAAAGAAAACTCATGAGAACCTTCCTTATCAGAAAAAACTAAATCCCAAAGATAAATTGATCAAAGCTGATTTCAGAATTGGGGTCTTTCTTTCTTATGTACTCTCAATTTCTCTGGGTCTCTACTTAATTCTTCACATTTATAATGCAGTATTATTTTAGAGGCATGTTAGACAATGAATCTATCAGGTGCTTCTGTCCTTGGTAACACATATTGCTTAAGGATCTTTTATTAGCCCAAAGCAGGAGTTGACCACGGCAAATGATTGAAATGTGGTTCACAAATGCAGTTGTATATCAGAATCATCTGGGGAGCCTTCAAAATCCCAGTGCTTATCCCATACCTCAGGCCAATTAAGCCCAGGATGGGTGGTGGGACTCAGGCATCAGAATTTTATATAGCTCGCCAGATGGTTGCAAAGTGCAAAGAAGCTGGAGAGTCACTGCACTGGAAGCCAGTCTATTAGGAAGAGACGGTAACAGTACAGTAACAGTATAGGGTTCTGAGTAACAGTATAGGGTTTTAGTATATCCTGTTTCCTATGGACACCATGAAACAATTTAAGCTAATAGACTGAGAACTGACTGAACATTCTTCTTCCAATAGAATCCCTAAATATTTTATTGGAATTTATTTTCAAACTGACAAAACAGGTTTTATCCAAGTTATTATGACCCAAGTCTGGGTACTAATGCTGATCAGATAGATATGAAGGATTTGATTTCACTGAAAAAAGATAGCTTTCAAGTCTGCCTCCACATCACACACTTTCATGCTAATTTACCTCCTATTAGTATAACGTTGGGCCATTTTGACTCCCAAAGACACCCCTCAGAATTTTAATTGGTCCATTTGTAACCTAAATATCATCTGGGAACATAGTTTGCTCTTGTTTATCAATATGTCCAAGCCAAATGGTACATTTTTGTTTGTATTTAGTTCAAACCCTGCTGTTTCAGCATATGTTTTATAATCGAATGGTGCCCCACACAGTCTCTCAGGTAAATAGAAATCCTTGGGTGTCAGCTGCACATGAAACCATTCACTTTAAGGTATTCATTTCCTGATCCATGAATCCCAAACAATGAACAGGTTTGAGTTTATCAGCAGACAGCCTTGCCAAAGGGTCTGCAAGAATAACCAAATTGAAACCAGCAGACGATTCAGGAACACCTGCCTGATGCTTCTGTTGTTGGTTGCTTGCCCAAGTCAACCATTTCAAAAGAGGGAGTATGAGCTACAATTAGATCTCAAGATTCGATATGGTTGTCGAATTGTAATGGAAAGCCATATGCCTACTCAATCTGAGGAGAAAATCATGTTGTACTGAATTAAATATAGTGCTGGTTTTGTCCAGATTTCCAGAGAATTAGCAAACCATGTTCACTTTAACATGTCCATCAGTTTGAGGACAACTGGATGGCTTTTATGATCTACTCCTTAGACACTTGTCCCTCTGTTAAGCAAAATCTATCATATAGTCTTAAAAATAGCTCTTTAAACTAAATTATACTTAGAATCTTATATTTGAGGAATGATTCATGGGGAAGTTAGGCTACACTATCACAGAGATCAGAAATTCCAAACAAGCACTGTCCCAAAGTGGTGTACATTTCTTCAGCACCTAAGTCTTTTGTTGCCCTCCTATTCTTGTATTTCATAAAAGGATTGCATCCATGAAAGAATTTAAATCTAAGGTGTAATTGCTTTCTTATTCCTGAAAACACAGATTTCCCAACACATCTTCATCCACTACTCATCCAAACAAACTTAGTTGTGCACACTCCTTAGCAATCTCTCTGTGGAAGACATAGCACTTCAAACATCCCATTTGCTTTCCTTCATTTCCTAGGATTCCTTGTCTTTAAGTAGGGGCCATGTAACTACTTCTGGCTAATGAAGTGAGGGAAATTGAGGCATATCACTTCTGACTGAGGTGGTCAAGTAATCTGAAGTTATTTGAAGGTTTAAAAAGAAATAACAGTAAAATCCTTAGTCCTTAGTGGGAAGAGTCTATACAGTAAAATCCTCTCATATTAGCAATAATAGGTAGAAGATTAGTGATAATTGTGTTATTTTATTATTTTTCCCCATGTTCTTGGTCAGAACTACTTTTCAAAATTTTCCCCCAAACTGCCTACCTAGTACATTGAGAGAAAGGTCATCTACTCACTCCTCCATCTCCAAGCACATACCTGGAGTTGTGATCAAGAATAATTGTCCCTGATAGCTTTACTCCAGAGATAGCACAATTAGTAATGAGGGGATTCATTCTTTTCAAGGGCCATGTCTTGAAAGGCAATCATTCATCATTTCTTAGTTGGAATCATATCTCCTTTTAGACAGTTGTAACTCAGTATCTCATGGACTAGGTCATCTGTGAGTGCTTAGTGAGGTCACATAATTATGCAAAATTAAAATGAATCTGAATACTTCCTCCACCAAGCAGGACTTCAGTATATAACAAAGGACCTCAGAAAGGGTCTGGCTTATACTCAAAAGTCAGTCAATCATATGAATCTTTAACATTATTTTTTAAGTGTCAATGGCTGCTGTCTCCAAAACCTTGGAAAGAGCCTTAATGCTAATAATGCTGATAAAGATTCCTGAGGGAACATGAATTTCTATGTAAAGGGTATAGTTTCATTTTCAAAATCACATATCTTCAAGGCAACAGAATGCTTGATTCCATGAAAGAATAAAGAGAAGAACCTCATGCCCAACTCTATAGGAAACTTTGTCTTCTGTTCAAGGACACCATTGTTTATGGCAGAGTCTCAGAGTTGACCATTAATTAATAATTTTTAGATCTCTTCCTCTAACCATAAGGGGTCAAGTGGTTCTAGAGAGAACAGATGTGAAGAAGTCACACTCCCAGTACCAAAATTTGAATTCCTGCTTAACCAGATCAAGCGTCCTGATGAATATCCCAACTCAAGATTCACATTGATTCTTACACATAAAGGAAAGGGAAGCTGACAAGGTCACATGCCCATATGATGCATTTATTGCCCAGAGTTAGCAATAAATGTTGCTTTTCTCATACGTCATGAAATATTTGATTTTCTCATATATTCTCCAAGCAAGTCTCCCATTTTGTTGTCAGGAAGAACAAAGACTAAAGTGAAAAACACCAGTGCTGAGAGTATAAGATGGTTTATCTTCTCTTTCCCAATGGAAGTGGAAAGGAATGAACATATGAGTACCTTCAGTTCCTGAATGAGAATTCAAGGAATAACTGGGGGCAGGAAATGTCTCAATAATAGGGAAGAGGCAGAAAATAAATTATTTTAGACAGGCAAAGAGAGATTGATTTGTCTGAAGGCCTGATCTGATACAGAGCTTTGAATGAATAACTTTACGAAGCCCAGTATTTTCCATTTGCCTGACCAGATCTATTTTCTACTCTTCACCCTATTCTTTGCTTCCAGAGGCTGAACCCTTATCAACAAGACTCCTTTGCACTCTGGCTTCTGTTTGGGTTTCTTCAAATGGGAGGAGACAGACTGGAGAGAGGAGACAGAAGTCTGGGTATTTATTTACCTATTCCCTTCCTGCAGGGCACGAGATGGCAGTGGCTATGTTCCTTTATAAGGTCACAGCTCCTGTAGGGTTGGCTTACAGGGTGGGTCAGCTGCAGCTACAGCAAGTGCTCTTGCTACAACTTTTTCTGGGTTCTGATTATTCTCTCCCCTTGTTCCTCGGGGATTAGCCTTCGTGCTTTGCCATCTCCTAATGATTTTTCTTAGGCCTACCTGAGCCTTTGTGAATAATCCATTAATCTCCCCTCAATTATTCATTATCAACCTTACTGATATATTCACCATGTCCCCACTTTGGGGCTCGTTGTGTCACTCTGGATCCCATACTTGGTTGTTGCAATCATGTTTTTCACAGGGTGTTCAGCTGAGGGCACAAGTGGGATTTGAAATCCCAGCTCCTGGGAGCACAGCTCCTCCATATGGAGGGGTGAATTTCAGTCACTTGCAAAAAGCCCCAGGCAGGCTAGCAATGTCACCAGTAATCTTGCTCAGCAAATAGTAATGCTCTATTTTAGGTGCCTTGCATCAGGCCTGGTAATGTTGACTGGATAATTTTCCTGAGAGAAAAGAAAGAAGTTGCAGTACAAATGAAGCATGATTGAGCCAGAATTTTCGCTAACTGTGAAAGGAGTCCAGATTCTGCAGGAAGCGGAGGGAAGGATGGTTAAGAGCTATGCCTGTCCCCTCCTTTTTAAAGGACAAGTCAGTGTCTTCTACATACTCCATTCTCTTCAAATGAATGATACATGGTCCAGTTTTAAGTAATTAATAAATCTTACGGCAAATTGTTTACTAGGCCATCTAATATTTTCCTCAAAAAAAATACTTCTAGGTAATTTTCAAAGCCTGTGGCAAAAATGTCTACTAAATCCCCCAGCCTTTTTCTAATAAAACTCATTTGTTGTACTTTTTTTATTTTTCCAAAGACATATGCTATATAGCCAAATACTTTATTTCTTATAGGTCAGTTTCTAAATAGTTAGACAAAAATATATAGATATCTGTATACTTTTTTTTCCCTAAAAATTAAACAGACATTGCCATATGATTTTTGAGAAAATCCCTTGATTAAGGCTGGGACTTTATATATATATTCCTCAGCACCCCTGATATGATTTTGCCATCCAAAAGCTTAGAATATAGGGGTGTCTGGGTATTCAGTTGCTTAAGCGCCTGACTTCTGGTTTTGGCTCAGGTCATGATCTCAGAGCCATAAGACTATGCCCCGGTTTGGGCACCACACTCAGCATGGAGTCTGCTTTGGATTCTTTCCCTCTTCCTCTCCCTACTGCCCTGCTTGTGTTCATGCTTGAGCTCTCTCTCTTTTTCTCTTTCTAATAAATAAATAAATAAAATCTTCAAGAGCCTAGAACAAAAAGCATTTTCTCAACCTGTGTTTTACCATGCACTCTGTAATTGTCATTCTGTTTGCCAAAGCAGATCACTTGCTTTTACCCCTCCATAATTTTTAGACAATTCCTTCCTTTTAAAATAGAAATGACTACATTTTCAGAATTTTGAAATCTGGTTTTGAAAGTTTCGATGTAAGCACCTGCTATTTTTTAAACCCTCAGATGTGACCTTGCTTTTTATGAAAATTTATAAAATCTCTGCTTTCTTAAGAAAAAGTATGTTTTCTTTCCAGTGCCTTGTCAGAGATCTAAGAGTCCCTTAAGTGTCAAAAATGATTTTTTTACAAACACGATCAGGACTGATAGCAAAATTTATAATCACTTCCATCTTTATGTGTTATTAAACAAACTGTTTCTGTCTTTGTTTTATGAAAAAAGCCTTATATTTTTAAAGACATGGGGAGAAATATAAGAGCAATTTCTGATTCATTTTCCCTCTAGAAGTATTTGCATACAATTTGCTACAAAATAAAATATTAAGCACATTGTAACTAAAACAACTCATTTATAAATCTGTTCCCCCTTAAATCCCTTATCACCTTTTCCTGACATTCTTTCTTCCATCTCTGAGAATATGTTTAATTAATTATCATGTATTTGGGTCTTATTTGATATTTAGACTCACTCTCCCGACTTCCTGTTTCTCTGAACACCTATTCATCTAGATACAACACCATGAACAGTGTTCCTAAATATCAAACTTAGTTATACACTTCTTAGTTTACATTGTGCAACATTACTTTATCAGGAGTTAGAGGTGTAGGAAGAGAACAGAGTGTAATATTTTTCTACTCTTTAGATTTGAAGAGGAGAGTCTAGTAGTAGACAAGTTTTAAAATAAAGGATATCCTGAGGATATTTTCAGATTCAATTTACAGTTGCAACATATTCAGACAAGTTAAAGGTTATTATAACATGTGGATACTTCACTGAATTGAACCTCAAAAACTTAAGAGCTCTGCCCATCAATAAGGTAGCCTCCCTAGGAAATTTTATTTTTAACTGTTATCTCTTTGAAGCTGTGTACTTGATTTTTCTAAAGTTGTAGAAACATCATAAAATTGAGCTGTTTGTGACATATTTCCCCAGTGAAAAGTCAATTACTAATGTTGTAGCTCTTGAAGAATGTTTTTGATGTCTAGAAAACATTCAAGGAAAAGAGAACACAGGCAAACAAATTTAAAGTTTTCAGTTGGGATGGATACTCTCATGATTAATAGAACACATCTTAGTTTCTTTCTTAATAATGGTATGAATTAGATCTATGTTAAGTTTTCAAGAAAAGTATTCAAGTATGTTTGCTTTTAGAGGTGACTTTACCATAACAGAATACTTTGTATCTACTAATCTTTACAGTATCTACTAATCTTTAATAACACACTATTACTTTATAATCTAACTACAGATTATGTTAAATTCCCATGTTTTCATGAAAAGGAAGACCAGGAAATCAAGACATATATCATTTGAGTCACCATCATAAGGAAAAATGGGGATACTGAAATGGAACTTTCACTGGTTTCCAAAATCTCTCAAGATTGTCTTCACATTTCAAAATCTTAAAACTCAGAAACAACAGGAGCCAAAAACAAAGCAACAAGAACAAAAAGAATAGCATTGAGGGTACTGAACTGGCAATATACCGAAGTTCTTCAGCACACTACAAAAACTAGGCTATCTACTTAAGGGAATTACAAATCACCCTCGCTCTGGGGCGCCTGGGTGGTTCAGTCAGTTAAGCATCTGCCTCTGGCTCAGGTCATGACCTCAGGGTCCTTGGATGGTGCCCTGCATTGGGCTCCCTGCTCAGTAGGGAGTCAGCTTCTCCCTCTACCTCTGCACCTCTATCCACTCACGTTCTCTTTCTCAAATAAATACAATCTTTAAAAAAAAAAAAAAAAAAAAAAAAAAACACCCTTGATCTGAATTAAATAATGCTAGAACCAGTATGTGCCAGGTTATATTTGCCATCTGAGTTGAATATATAGTAACACTCCACATTTCAGATGGTGAAGCCCTACTTGCCTCTATCAAAAAGTGTAGTTTCTAATAGTATCAAGTTCAGGACTAATCAAAGAAACAGACATCTCTCAGTAACTAGAGAGAATTTAATGCAGGAAATTTATTACACAATAGCAAATCTGAGAAGCCAGGTGGAAATGGTAAAGCAACCCAGAGATTACATCGAAAAGAAGCTATGGCTCATAGGCTGAAGCAAGAAAGTGTAATTATGAAACACAGTAGCCTTCTCAGTGGGAGATGGCTCCAAGATGTTATGTGGCGAATTCCGCAGGTGTTTTTTAATGCACAGAACAAGGGGGAAAACAACTCAACTATGCTCCTTCTCCTGTCTGCCCACCTTTCACTTTTGCTTCCCATTACCCAAATCCAGATGGAATTTCAGTTGTCTTCAGAGTCTGAGAAGCCAAGTCTGCTGGAGTCAACCCTTGTGGTAACAGGAGGTACTGATACGGAGAGGTACATCTTAGAATTAGTAGGTTCACCATCAGTACACATGTGAAATTTGATGGTACTCTAGGGCCCAGAGTGTGGGATTTTAGGCAGGCTTATTTCTGTCATTCTTTTTCTGCTGATACCAAGGTCAGGGTTTTAAAATGGCGAGAAAGGACTTTGTAGCCATAATCTCAATCTTTGTGCTGCCAAGCACACTTGATAAACATTTGAGTAAAAGCCGTATCTTCGATATGTTAATTCAGTAGCTCCAGTGTAACAGCCTAGCCTCTCCTTCCAAACAGATTGTCACCTCTCACTGTTTCCTGTAAAGACTTCTAGAACTGCCCCTCCACCGGTCCCTGGACATGCAGTCTTAGCCAGCTTCTCCCTCCCTCACACTTTTACACAGAAACTTAATTGTCTTCTATTACAACCCAGATTTCCTTAGTGTTCTTTGATTCATCATACAAGTCTTGGTATATAGTTGAACTCCAATTATGGATATAGTGGAAATAGAGAAGGGAATTATCCCTTACCATAAGTTGTGCCACTTACCACTCAAGAAATGCAGAACAGGGGCACCTGGGTGGCTCAGTGGGTTAAGCCGCTGCCTTCGGCTCAGGTCATGATCTCAGGGTCCTGGGATCGAGTCCCGCATTGGGCTCTCTGCTCAGCAGGGGGCCTGCTTCCCTTCCTCTCTCTCTGCCTGCCTCTCTGCCTACGTGTGATCTCTCTCTGTCAAATAAATAAATAAAATCTTTAAAAAAAAAAAAAAAAGAAATGCAGAACATGCCTATGACAATTGCAAAGTTCTTGGGACGTTATTACTCCTTATGGGGGCTGGTGTTCGTAAAACATAGAGGTGTGGTATTACCTCTTTCACTCTCTAGTCAGGTTCTCACCAGTGATCCTTTCAAAACAACTGTCTTAGTTTAAGCTGCCATAACAAAAAATATTGTAGACTGTGTGGTATAAACAAGAAATTTATTTCTCACAGTTCTGGAAACTGGAAATCCAAGATCAAGGTGGTGACACTTTTGGTGTCTGGCTGGAGTTCACTTCCTAGTTCATGGTGGCCATCTTTTCACTACCTCCTCACATGGTACAAGGAACAAGAGAACTCTCTGGGGTATTTTTTATATGGGCACAAATCCCATTCATGAAGGCTCCACCAGCATGGCTGAACTATCCCCACCTTCTAAGATCATCACATTGGGGAGTAGAATATCAACATGAATTTTGGGAGGACACAAACATTCAATCCATGAAAATAACCATTGTGGAGGTTTGAGAGCTAGTCTCTTGTGCAGGAATCAGGCATTTTAGGTCACTTGACTGCCCAAAGCTTTCAGCAGAGCCTAGCTCTGTGCTGCCACATGCAGCCACATGCTTTCACACCATACAAGATACTGTTCTGAGGAGCTGACAGTGCCCCAAGGCTGTACATCAGGATGACCTTGTCTATGCACACAGAAGGTGTTAAATGCTAAGTAAATCAGAAGATTAGCAAAGCCTTATGATACAGAGCACGGCAAATATCATTACATGGAAATAGGTTTTATGGAGAAATGGATATTGGTAAATTATCCTAAGAATTTTGCTGGTTAAAAAATTGCATTTTGCTTGAATAATAATAGGATATGAAATTGCCAGAGGAATGCTATTAATGAATTAGGATCCACATACTCAACTCAATTAAATTATATAAAAAGGCATGTTGAACATAATGAAGCATCATCTAATTAGAAGGTTCAAAAAGGTCTTTGAAAATCAGGGATATCATGGAACCTTTTGCCTTAGGACACTGTCATCATAAGTGTCCTTTCTGCCCAAAATGATCATTAGTTTTTGCCCTTAATTGCAGAGATGTGGGTGGGTATGTTAGACATTTCCTTTCCTCCCTCTCAAGCAGAAGCAGAATTTCTTTTCATTTCCTCTGCTGGTGCAATATGGATGGCCATTAATTCTATATGGCCTCTCTATCTATTCTTGAATTGTTGATCTTCCTACACTTTGGACGATTTCTTACACATAACTTTTATCCTTTGATATCCCTATCGCAGATGAATCCACTTTCGTCTTTCCTCTCCTTCCTTTGTATTCTTTTATCACACAATCCCTGAACTCCAGCTGAACACAGAAACACTGACACTAAGATTAAAACATATCTGGCAGACTCGCCAGATGGAGGAATGTTGCAGGAAGGTTGTGGTGTTGCCGTGAAGACGTCAGCTCCCAAGTGGCCAAGAGATATCAGAGAATACATATTATGTATTTTTAGACAAGACATACATGACTAGTAAAATCAACATTGTCTAAGATATGGCTCTTAGTGTTGAAAAGAAAGAAACTATCTACACAGCACCCCAAGGTTGAACAGATACAAGTGTGCATATCTGTACTCTCTATTCTTCTGTCAATATAACAATTGACAGTAACATAATTGTCAAACAGCCTGGATGAACATGTGTTCTGACCACTCATTCATTGATGGTGGAAATGCTACATGGGATGTCACATTATAATCAGAAATTGAATTAGTGAATAGAAGAGCAGAAAATGTTGATATTCTTAACATGAGAAAGAGTAGATCACACCCTGAATCAGGGCACTCTACACTCTAGGGGTGCATTTAGATAAGCATTTATAGTTTATCCCTCCTTTACCTGAGGTCCTATTGCTGACTTCTGCTTACTCCTTTTTTTTTTCCCTCTAAACAAATTAGTCTTCAGTCAGACTACAATTCTGTCATACTAGCTCTGGACTCATTGTAATGCTTTAATATGTTTATGCATTTTTTGCTATGAATTATGTACTTATTTTATAGTTTAGGACCCAAAAGTCAATTTTTTCCCCTTATTTTAAAGTTCTTGGGGGTACGAACTGTGCTCCAAGTAATATACTGATTTTTTGCTGGGGAACTACAAGGATCATAATAAGATGCATTAATAAAGTCAACATTATTAAGAGAACATAACATATTACATTTGAATTAACATAAGATATAGATAGAGAGATAGAGAGATATCTCTCCAACTGCACACTACAAGAAACTCCTAAGTGACAATTAATTGTGTTATTGTATTGTAATTCTACTGATATCGTAATAGAAACGGTTGTTTTGTTTTCTTCTCAGACATGGCTGTTTCTCCATCTGAGAACTTCAACATTCTTAAACTTGGAAGAACAGCTCTTTGGTACACTGAAAAGTTTTGATCCTTTCAGCAAATGGTCTCCTGGCCAGCCATGTTCAGAAGCTCCTGGTTCAGAAGTTCCCTCTATAACTGTTTTTTGATAGTATCTCTTCTGTGGAATACTGGAGTATTTTACCTCTCTTTTCTCCATATGTCCTTTACTCTGCCCAACACCAATCCCATCTCTTCTACTAAAAGAGGAGAAATCTCTTTCTCCATTCTATCTTAGATATTCAAAATTCTATTAAATGCATCAAACAGGATTTTAAAATATGTGTATGGATGTACCACTGTCAATATTTCTAAGCAAATACATATACAGAGAAAGAAAGAGCAATGCTTTACGAGTTAATTCCTTTAGGTTTGGGATTATGGGCTATATATGATGTCTTCTATTTTTTCCTTCATTTTTTAGACTGTATACCATGAATATATACTTTTTAAAAATCATAACAAAGAGATGTTTAGTAATTCTTTTACAGTACATGAATATATGAATGTGCATGTATATGTATGCTTCTTTATGGAGGGAGAGAAAGAGGAAGAGAGAGGGAGAAAGGAGAGGAAGGCGAGGGAGTGAGGGAGCTAGTGAGGAGAGGGGGAGGGAGGGAGGGAAGGAGAGAGAGAGAGAGAGAGAGAGCGCGCACATGCATGCCTCTCCCCATTAGTTCAGATCAATCTATTTCATCTCTTAAAGGCAGTAACTTTCATGGAGTGCTAAAGAAAGGATTTGAGGAAGGAAGACAGGGACATGTCCTCCTCTTGAGGAATACTGGGAACCAAAGATATTTAAAAGCTAAAGAACTTCACACTCCAGCGTGTTCTCTCCTCTTAGGCTGTCAGTCTTTTTTTCCCTGTGGATGCTCAATACATTTTCCCAAATATAAAAAAGAATACTAACTAATTTGCATTTATAATATGAGACATATCTCTAGTATCATTAGCATTTTATAAGACTGAATTTCTTTTCAATATATGCTTTTAAGAGATTTTCTCCATTCTTAAGGATGATTATATCATGTCCCAGGGTTCAGGTGTATTTTGTTTACTTCTCAAAAATACATGTTTAGTTTTGCAATGGAAATCAGAAAACTAAGATTTACTGCTCATAATTCAAAGCACATGTCTATCTTCAACATACATATGTATAGGTGTACATTATTTAATTTCTGTATATGGAGACATAGCTATATCTAACTTTTTTTAACTTTTAAATAGATAATGCCAGTATTCTCAAAAATACACTGGTTGTATTTGCCAATTAAAACATAGGGATGCACCGTCTGACAGAAGGCTACACTACACAGAACTAAACCTGCCTTGGGAAAATCAAGAATTACACCGCAACACATATCCTATGAGTGGAATGTCTGGGGGATGACTTTTCCTCACATAGCTGTAGTCCTTCAGTGAGATCATTTGAAATGGGAGAACAGAATGTAAGTAAAAATTTGATAATACAGTTTTTGTTTTTTTACCACAGTGGTTTTCACCACTAAAGCTCTACAGGTTATCCGACTGTTTTTCTGTTTGTTTTGTTTTGTTTTGTTTTGTTTTGTTTTAACCTGCCTGACCAACAATTTTTCTAGATTGCATTTTGTTTGGAGAAAGGTAAGATGCAGGATATAATACCATGCGTCCACCTGATGAACATCCTATTGCAAAGCACAAACTCGGCCCAAAACTCTGACCAGGACTGATCATCCATGTTAAATATGAGGGTGACAAAATGAATGTCTCCAAAGTGTATACTCTCAGTTTTAGAATCTTCTAAAGTTCAAATTCTTGCTCTATCCATTGCTAGCTGGTGATCTTATTCAGGCAGTCTTTGCCTCAGTTTACTTTCTAAAAGATGGAAACGATAACACCAACTTCATATGGTCAGTGTAAGGGTGAGATGGCATAATCGGTTCAAAATGCAGGACATGGGGCCCAGAAAAAGAAAACATTCTGAACATGTTTATTGTTATTTTGTGGTGGTGATGGTGTAAGGCTCTGTATTTGCCGATCTGACATTGAATAGAGGGGAGATGCTGTTAAGAAGTGAGTATTTAGGAGTTAAAAAAAAAGAATCTCTAAATAATCTCATCAGCCAATCCTGTGGTAAATTAAAACTTGATTTACATGTTACCATTTTCCTCAAAAGTTGAATTTGCAAAATTTGAATGTGAACCAACCAAATCACTGAATATTAGAAAAATATCTTAAGGAATGGAGTAGGAAGGACTTTAAAGCCAAAAGCCTTGTCCCAGGGACAGTGCCTTCACAGACTGACCTCATGTACTCTGAATATTAAACATTATGTTGCGATATGCATTTAGCTTAAATATGAACATTCCTCCTTGCTTCCAAGCATATTCATCTCAGAGGTATTATGTGCCGGTGTGTTGCACTAATTTGTGGCCAGAATTCATAAGGGACTGAAGCATATTTCCTATTGTCATTAAGATTTATTGACAGTCTTCTCTTGCGCAGAGCTCAGAATTCAGCCCTTAAGTTTTTCTATTTCCCTTTACGAAGATTCACTACTACCCTTAAAGTCAGGTTGCCTGGTGAGGAGTGTGTAGCAGGACTATGTCAGTGTGTTTCCTCTCCTCCAGACCCCTCCCAATCAACTGAGCCCCACAGTGAAATTCCTACCGAGGCGTAGAGATGTTCCCCTGAATTGAAGCTTGATGTTCACCCATCACTTGCCTGTAGGCAGTGACAGCCTCAGACTTTCATCTGCCAGTTCATCCTCCCTCCTAGCAGACACAAGCAGATTAACATATCCCCAAGAGGCTGATGCCTTTACTTGCCAAGGCCACTCGATACTTATTACCTGACAGTGTTCTATAGTGAGACTTATTTATTTATTTTCCAATGCTACCTGCTAGGATATCTTCATGAGATACATGTGTCATTTTCTAGGGGGGCCCCGGGGGGACAACAGCTCAGGGTTTCTCAGGTTGCCTGAAGCTGTCAAAACTTACCAAGTGTAATTTGGTGGTAGCCCTTATCCCTCTTTAGACTCCAAGTTCAGACCCAGTGTACTCTGTAAAAAGTAATGTGAACTATAGGGAGTAATATGGCAGTAGTTGGGGACAGTCATTGGGGAGCTCTAACAATGTGAAAATTTTGGTCCTGAATGATATAAGGTGGCTGTCTACACAGACTTAAATCTCAGGATAATTGTCCTTCTTCATTTCTTTGTGACAGAGTCTTGGCCTCAGCAGCCGAGCGTGTCACTCTAGCAACTTCTGCCACTTTGTTGTGGTGATTGTGAATTGATGCTTGACACTGATAAGGTCTAATTTCCCAGTGGACTTTGGGAAGGGTCTGACAGTGGTGTGGATCACTGTTCTTGCATACAGCAGCTATTTATATCATTTTTCTTTCTGTTCAAGGACACTACAGGCAACAGTTATCTGTGTGTGTGTGTGTGTGTGTATGAGAGAGAGAGAATGTGAGTATGTGTTTTTGTTAATCTCTTATTTCATACCGGAAACACCTATGTTAATATTGGGCAACACTGAGTCAGGATGGGCCAACAAATGTAGACTGAAGAAGAGAAATGGACCAGCAGGTGAAAATCAGGCCTGCAGCTGCAGAACACCCTGGGTTTACAAAGCATTCTCCTTTGCGTATCACACCCCTTCGAGGTATATAAGAAATGGGGTATTGAGATCTGTCCTGTATTTCAGATGAGGAAAGTGAAGATGAGAGACACCTGGTCACATAGTGGAGTCTTCGATGGAAGGTGGAGACAAAAGTCAACTTTTTCTGATTCTGACATTCCTGGACCAAACCATATATCCCTCAGAGACCTTATAGTGCACTGGGAGAATTTAAGAGGTATGGAAATAAAAATATAGGCATTATCAGTATAAGAACAAAACTATGTAGAAGGTTTAGTGTCAGAAAGAGAAAAAAGAGAAAGAGAATAATTCACTCGGAGTTGGGGCAGTTGTCAAGGAAGATTCAAATAACCAAACACTCGCTTTGGAGTTTCCTGGATCTAAAAGGAATATAGGCATTTGACAAGCTTCATAAAACTATACTCCAACATAAAAAACTGCTTTGGTTAAAGACCAATGGAGAAGATGTATTTAATATTATTGTAATAAACTTTGTGAGAGTTTTCCTAACATGATTGAATGTAATTGTTGCAATGGATTGTGAGGCATTATGATGGATTCTAACAAAAATGAGAATTTGCACATCCATTATGACGTTCGAGTATGATGAATTTTTAAACTACATAGAAATGGGGCAGTCAGTTGAAAGAAGATTGTCATTACAGATATTCATGGCTTAGGAGTTTGATATAGGCAACGAAGAAGCAGGTTGCAGCAGGCCGGTGTGTAAGCTGAGCCGGTGAACACACCCCTTACTTCTCTGCCGAAGCATCTACCTCTCCAGAGAAAAACACAGAAGGTCCATAGGTTTTAATATCAAAGTGGTAGAAAAGCAATATTTTAATGGCCTAATGGGTCTAAGGAATCTGTAGCAGAGAGGAGAGGAGTCTGCTTTGGGTAGCACAGTTAACACATTGATCTTCAAAAACACCTGAAGATCTCTACGGGTGGTGGAGAAGTCTAGTTCCGGTGCCTATTACTGGGTTGCATCTGGTTACACCATCAGGATTCTACTAATTTCCAAAATGTCTGTTTATATCAGTAGAAGCTCATTTCAGCAGGTAGAGCAACCACCAACCAGAGGTTGTGAAAATGCAGCAGAGCAGTAGGACTGTAGAATTACTGATGGAGTATCTAAGAATCCAAGTGAGACCCTGGGATCACAGTCATCACTACAATCAATGAAATTTACAATAGTAGCTCCAAAATGGAGACTTTACTGAAGGAGTTTGCAAAATACCTGAAAGCCAAGCAAGCACAAAACAGGCACTTATTACCCAGGGGGCTAAATATCTCAGATGTATATGATTCCTTCAGTTTCAATGGTGTTCCCTCAAACCAAATTCATTATCCTCTCTTTCAAATACAAACTAAATACAAGTCTGTCATCCAGTCTCAAATGCTCAAAACCATTCGAGCTTGTTTCTCCCACCTTTTGAGAGCCTCACAACCAATTCTACCTACGTAATAGTCTTAACAATTCTTACATCTGTTCCACGTTAGTAGTCGACGCACTTCTTCACCTCCCCAGCACTCTTCATTTGTGAGACTGCAGTGATCTCCTCACTGAACTCCATGCCTCATTGCTTCTGCTGTCATCACCCTTGACATGAGCCAATATACACTCAACCTGCCTCACATGAAAACTCTAAAAGCTTATTTCTGGGCTTAAATTGCAAAAACAAAATACTGGAACACCAACCAAACTACAACAACAACTAAAAAACAAATATTTCCTACTGATGGCTGAAATGAATTTTATTTCTTATGCTAGAGTCCAGAAACCTCCAAACATCAGCCCAAAATATCCTTCTAGTTTCATTTTTCACTAGTTTTCCATATTCCTTAGACAAAAAAACAGAGCAAAGTGCTTCTCTGACTTTGACTTGCCCTCAGTCTTACATTGTTTTCTCACTCTAGAATATCTTACCCCTACCCTTTACATGGACATAAAACATAGTAATTAATGCTCAAATCAAAAACTACTTATTAAAAATGGCCCAGGGAAGTAAAAGAGTTTTTTAGATGGAATATATTTTAATGATGACGACTTCGAGTCCTGACTCTGCTACTTCCTAGCTGTGTGACCATGAGATTTATCCTACCCATCCACAAAATGGAGATAGGAAAAATATCTCAGAGGATTGTGGTGAGGACTAAGCTAGCTAATAGGCATAAATTGCTTAGAACAATGCACACTGTAAGCACAATAGGCACTATGTTAGCATAACTATTATTGTGCAACTGGAGCACTTCCAAAATTTCCTTTGGGATATCTTATGGACAACTATTTATTCCTTTTCCCACACTATGCTCCCCCTCACAAATGCAAGGCATGGCACTAGGACTAAAAAATAATGTATAAAAGCATTGTTATTGTCATGGTTTTTAATTCTATCTTTTGAAAGTGGCCTGTGAACTCTAGTTCTCCCAACTCATTTTCAGATTTTGGAATGTGAGTAAATGAAAGGATCTGACTTATTCTAGTTGGTTCATTCATTCATTCATTCATTCAATTATTTACTAAATGTGTACTGCATACTGTATTAGTTTCCTATTGCTACTGTAGCATATTGCCACAAACCTGGTTGCTTAAAACAATAGAAATTTATAATCTTACACTTCTGGAAGTCAGAAGTGAAATGGGTGAAATGGGACTCACAGGGCTAAAATAAAGGGGAAATCGGAGGGGGAAACAAGCGATGAGAGACTGTGAACACTGAGAAACAAACTGAGGATTTTGGAGGGGAGAGGGGTGGGGGGTTGGGTGAGCCTGGTGGTGGGTATTATGGAGGGCATGAAGCACTCATTGGGTGCATAAACACACTTGGAACACTAAAAAATCTTGGAACACTGAAAAAAAAATTAAGGTGTCAGCAAGGGCTGCATTACTTTTTGGAGGCTCTAGGGAGAAATCCATTTTTGTGGCTTTTCCAGCTACTAGAGGCTGCCCACATTCCTTGGTTCAGAGGAAGCTAGAGATAGCAATGGCCACCATATTTGGCTGGCGCTGACTCTTCTGCCTTCTCTTCTATATTAAAAGATACCTTTTGATTATATTGGACCCCTCCAAATATCCAGTGTACTCTCCTATCTTAAGGTCAGCTGATGAGAAAACGTCATTTCATGTGCAACTTTAATGCTCCTTTTCCATGTAACAACATTTTCAGAGGTTACAGAGGTTAGGATGTGGACATCTCTGGATAGCCATTATTCTGCCTGCCATACATAATTACCAGAAACCCTCCTTTTTTAATGAGTGAAAAGCTGGAAGGGAAAGACAAGATCATTGTGCAGCTGTGTTCTAAATTAGAAAAAAGGGGAAGAATCAGAGAAATTGTCACCATTTACAGGATATTTCCTTTCTCTTAATGAGTATATTCTTCACTTCCTTTCTTGTGCTGAATGACTTTATAGACCTTTATTCCACACCTGAGATTATGCACACTCACCAAGTAAATAAAATGTTACAGAGCATCTCATACATGCTTATCTCATCCTCGATGTTGGCTTAAATAAAAAAGAAGATAACAAATATCATGATATGAGGGAAGAAAGAACAACATCTGAATCAGAGACGTATATAAAGTCTAAATGTTAAAGGACTAAAATTGGTATTAATCAAAAGTCACAATACACAGAGAAGATATTTTATCCTCTGATTTTCTTTTCAAAATATGGGTTATAAGAAGATAATAAGAACTTGTAGGGGATTTTGCGTCCAAATATTATATTTCTGTCCTTTTTCCTTCCCAGATATGACTGAATGCTTCAGTTTCCACAGCCTACCTTATTAAAAATTTCTTTGGAAAAAGCACAGTGTATTCAGAATCCTTCAGATGCATTTGCTGCCTATGAAATGAGGATGCAAGTATTTGTATCTTTGCTTTTTGATACATGAGGATGGATGGCGAAAACCACTTGTAAAATACTTTAGATGTCTTGGAAAAAGAACCTATCGAAATGGAAATTATTATCATCGGAAGAGTCATAACAGTCTTCCAACTGTCATTGTTATAGTGGAAAATGGTGATTCATTCTACTTTCCTTCTCCTTTGTCCCAGTGGATGGAAATCAGCTTATTAGTTTCTCAGTGTAACTGACAGTCTCTCCTTTATAAAACCCATTCCTAATTCACATTTTCACTGAAATTTTAATCCAACGAATTATATTTTCTTCCCTGTGTTGCCAATCCAAAAGCATTCTTTGGTGACTGTGCTCTCTGCCTTCTCCTTCTCCTTGGGGAAGTAGAGTAACTCTGAGAAAAGACAGAGCAGAATGTCCCTCCGTGGACATTCAGACACTCCAGTCTTGTGCCTTTAGATACAGAAATCTAGATCTAGAAATGGGCAGCCCTTATGTTCCCAAAGAACAGCCTGATCTAGAAATGTATAGACCTTATGTTCCCAAAGAATAGCCAGTCACATCAGGGTTAGGCAGAGAGGAAGATGGTCTTTCTGTTTGGGTTATGTCCATCTCCAAGTTACTAATCCCTCATTTGCATCAATTCCAAATGTTAGCGTCATCACTGTGGAAGTAAGGAAGTATTAACCTCTTCGTTAAAATCAGAAATTGACACTAAGGAAAGTCATATATCCTGATGCTGGCATAGTGCCTTCAGGGAGAGAAACAATTACACAGCATGATGGCTAGCTGCAGCCTCACAGAGTCTCACACAAGTCAGTGTGATGTGGAATAACATCCAAAATTCCCTATGCTTTCAGGTGATACAGAAGTAGCTGAGAGCAGACTAACAGACCTGAAATAGACAGAGAAAGACATGTGTGGGCCTGGTGCCTGGGAAGCAGAGAGAGACATAGACATTGCAATGTTGAAGCAGTCAAAGTAGAGGCAGATGATCAATGGGGATTCTTCATCAGTAAAATGGGGAATTACAGTATCCACCTCACTGCGTTAGAGTGAAAACAAAAATACATACAATGTATAATAGCAACTGAAACATAATAGATTTCAGTAAACAGTTAGTATTATGATTTTTATTCTGCTCATCATTATTGCTATTGTTATTCTTATATCACAGAAGAAGCCAGTTTGGAGAATCTTATACTTCATTAATAACTCGTATCTAACCTAGTGCCTTGCAACTTATCTCATTCCAGAAGAGAAGGGAGTAAGAAAGGGGGAAGAAGGAAACTCTACATAATTCATAGATTCTGTCTCAAAAAGATGGCTATTAGACAGAAATGACTACTGACTACCCTGAATTGACAAGATTAGGTTTTCTGTCATCAGCATAAATATGGGCTTGAAAAGTTATCTCTATGGGTTGTTAAATCTGTGAAATTCATACTTTTCTACACCTGTGTAGTATTACTTTTGCCAAGGTAGACCTTACTGAAAATTTGTTGCTGCCTATTGTTGGTAGTATTATTTAATGCCCAAAATTTTAGACTTAAATTCCTTGGGGAACTGATCCTCACTGGATTTCCATGCCCTGGTACACCTGCAGGTCGAAAGAAATAAAAAAAAATGAGGGAGAAAGAATGGTGAAAGACACGAGGGGAAAAACAAACAACTGTAAGCTAACAATATGTGCAGACACTGTATTACCTTACTCATGAGCTATACACTATTACAGACTGAAAATATTTAATATTTAAATACAGTATATGGTAGTTAATTCCACTTTCTGCTGGGAAATTGAAGTAAATTTCTCAAGTTCTCATAGCCAATAAGGTATACGACCAGGACTTTATTCCTAGCCTGTCTTCGGAAGTCTATGTCCACATTACGAAACATGATTTTATACTAAATGCGGCATTCTCAACCAATTCCATCAATAGTTGATGTAACCTCCCTCTTTTCTCATTTCAGAGTCAATGAGAAAGAACTCTAGAATCATATTTTGTAGGTGTTCTTATGACCTGATCAGGACTTTGGATAAGTTATCCTAAGTTTCTGTTTCCTCATTATCTGTGGTATCCTTATTAACCTGTATAGAAAATTTCATCTCATTTAGTCAAATCCATCATTATTTCTTAATCGTGGTTTGTTGTTTTACATTTTTGTTTTGTTTTTAAGATTTATTCATTTGGGAGAGAGAGAAAGAGAGACAGAGAATGCACATGCACAAGGGAGGGAAGGGGCAGAAGAAAGGGAAAAGCAGATTCCCGTGGGAATCTGACACAACGCTCCCTGATCCTAGGACACGGAGATCTACCTGAGCGAAAGACAGATGCTTAACCAACTGAGCCACCCAGGCACCCCTGCTGTTTAATATTTTATGTAAAAAAAATCTGTGTTTTTGAGGGTTGATTTTTTGTTGTCGTTGTTTTGGGTTTTTTGTTTGTTTGTTTGTTTTTCTAGAATTCTAGAACCCACTCCATGTCTGGCCATAACTGCCCAAGAACAAATATCCTCACCAATAGTTTTCAACCAATGACTTGTAGTTGGTCTGTAAATAACCCAGCTAGCTTGCTTTTGGATGGGATAATTCTGAAGCATGTTTCCCCGAGGTTCCTTGTAGAAGGATATTCCTGTACCCTCCTGGGCTTCCTAGCTTCTCTTCCTTGCCTTATTTCCCACTCTGGCACCTCCCGGATGAACCCTGTGCACTTGAATCCTTGCCCCAGCGTTCACTTCTGGGGAAATTTAACCTAAGACAAAGATTAACTATCTTACTTCTGCTCATTCAAGTCTAGCATAACCTTTAGAGCTGAAATCAAAACACTTTTTCCCCATTAAGGAAAATTAATCTAAGTCTACTTTCATCTAAATCACTTTGGTGTTTCCCTTCTGATTCTCTAAAGTATAGCTTGCTATTATTGCATAATTTATTATGTCATGATGATAATAGTGATCTTAATTGTACAATGCTATATGCTTTGTCAGAGTGCTTTGAGCTACAGAATCTATTAACCCATATCTTTTGTTTTTTTTTTCCATGTATACATGTATACATGCTATAGGCTCTATTTACCCAGTGATATTTTAAGATCCCTGATGAAAAGCACTTATAGAAAGAATTGTGATATATACACATTTAATGAATGAACATTGAACACATGATAGATTATACCGAGTTGAACTGAACTGTTACATGCACATAAGTAATTAAAGAATATAACTTTAGAATAAAATTCTGATAAAATCACATACCGTAATTCTTTACACTGTAAAGCATATTCTGTCTCCAAATACCATGTTTACATTTGCCTGAATTTATTATATCCCTAATTTTTGCACATATTTTCACAGACAGTAAAAAATAGCCATATCAAGAATAAATGGTGGTTCTCAATATGTAGTTGCTTTGGGAGACAAAATAGTTACTTACCTCTTTGGCTCATTTGATGTTTAGTACTCTGATTCCTTTCTGCACAAAAGTTCTACTTCCCTCACCCCAAAATGCAAATTTCACTGTTTCAACCATCCAAATAGCTGCCTGTACTGTGTGGTGGCAAGTACGGAATTTGACAATCCAGGCCATAATGGCCAATAAGATGGGAGTGAGAGGTTAAGATATGGAAGGAATGAGATCTGGCAAAGAACTGAGTTGTTAGATGATCAAAATGAGAAAGAACACCTGATATAGTTTACATATGTCACTAATTTTTGTCAACAGATACGAAACCAAAATGAATATCTGTGTCTCACTAGGAGATACGCATTTGGAGTTAGTTGTGGGAGAATTTGTGAAGGGAAGTAGGAACCTAAAAGATACGCCATATGAGATTGTCTTAGCAAGTACAGATGAAACATTTTAACTAAAAATATCTCCTTTATAAAGAAAGAAGAAAAATGGGATACAATTAATGAAATAAATTATTTTTTCAGGTAGAAATGTTAAAATCATTAAGTCTGGATAAGAACTACATCTCTGCATCTCTGCAAATTGATCTTTTCCCATCAAGTAGATCTGATGCTTAATGTTGCGGGATTGTGAATTGTGTGTGAGGACAGTATTGATACTACTAAAATACCATTCAGCATGGGGTAATAGAGCAATGTGTTGGATATTAAAAACCTAGAAGCAAGAGACTCTGAATCCAATTTCCAATAACCAGTCCCCTGAGACATCCAATTCTGCCGTTGAGCCAGTTTAAAAAAAAAAAAAAAAAAGTGAAGAATGTCAACAGCAGTAATATTGAGATGCATTAACTGTAAAATTGTGCTGGTGCACATAATGACAGTCATAGGACTAATAACACTTTGCAATTAAATAGCACTTATCTTCCTAGGAGTTCAAAGTGCTTCCCAATACAATATTGAACAACCTTGTGATGCAAAGAGGGAAAAAGCTTCCATAAAACTCATGGAGAGAAAAAAGCATTTTATACTTACACTAGGATATGGCTTCTCATCAAAAATTACAGGAAGTGCCACAATGACTGGACTCGTGGCCCAGCTAGCAAAGAATTTCCTCTGACAGAGACAGTAGGGGGCACCAGGAATGAAGTATGGCTGTCCATTGTTATCTTAGCTCCCACCTATTGCTGGTTTTGCACTAACTGCCCGAGTAATGAAGTCTGCTTTTCTTACTGCTTTTGTTTCCTCATCTTTATAAACTGAAGAACGGCATACCCTGAATATGTGTGAAGGTAACGTAATTCACTTGAAGAGTCCAGTGGTTGTTCTGAGCTGGATTATCATTACTTTTTTAGGACATTTATGTAGAAGGGTATATGTTGTTTACAAGGCTTTCAATTTTATAAAATCATCATTGTCACCTAACTAGCTCTATTGCCCAACACTACAAATACTCTGCCTTATCAACCTCACTAGGGTGTTTTATCAAATATCACTGATAACTGAAAGCACTTTGAAAAGTACTGAATATTAGATAAATGAGCTGTTATTCATCTAATTTCCCCCTCATCACCCACTATGGATCTATCATCCATGGATTTATTACACAGATGTTATAATAAACTCAGTATCGGTTGCACTAGAAAAGGAAACATGTTCAAAATGAGTGCTCTACATGCACTGCCCCCTACTCGAAATATTCTGAGTATAAATCATTTGTGGAAAACTCTCTTCTATCCTATGGTGTCTGCATTTTTCTAAATTCACTATTTTCCACATTTACTCACAGAAATAAGAGGGTGGAAGATAATTTGCCTCACTGGTCTCAAAATGGGTGCTTCCGATTTAAATCTTGAATCAACAATTCTGGTTTCTACTCCGGCTTTATTGCTATCTACCTGTGGGGTACTGGCAAGTCACTAAACCCTTCTGCTAACTTGGTGACCTCTTCCAGAAAATAGAAGTTATAATCCTATAAAAGGTTGTCATGATCATCAAATAAATAAAGGATGAACATAGTTTACTGAATATAAATTATTATAGACAAGCAGATGATTGTTCTTTTGATTTTCAGATGACTGGCTAACCAACACTTGTGAATCATCACTGTGTTGAAACAAAACAGCTGATTTAATTAAATCTAAGTCTAATACAAACATAGCTAGAGGGAAGTGGAAAAATTCAAAAGCAATCCTAGGAAACATTTTCAAATGGCACATAGTATCTTAAACTATCCTGGCTATGTGTATGGATCTAGATAAAGTAAATATTTTCCAAATGTAAAGAGTATGTATGAGAAGATTTGTAAAAGGGTTTTGTAACTCCTAAGAGATGGTCTCCATTAGTCATTATTTTTATGTTGATAAACCAGCATAGACCATTGATTAATAGCCCATATGGATGTTTGCACCTGAAAAATGATGACCCGTAGGAAAATTTATCCATAAAGCTAATTTCACTGACACTGTTCAACTACTGAGTTCTATGAGTTTGAGTACTTGAGGCTCATTTTTTATTTGTGTGCATACAAACAGAGCCCTCCAATCTCGTTGGCGAGTTATTTGATATTCTCTTCCCTTCAATGCATCCTTCAGAAACACTGTTCCTGGAGAGAATTCTCTGTAAGAGAGAATATCTCTGTCTTTTCTTTTCCTCTGGGTATTTTGGATGTGGGAGGGTTAAAAAAAAATGATTATAAAGCTAACTTGAAACAACTCAACAAGGTAACTTTGGGCTGCTTTGGTTTAGTGGAGACTTTAAAAGCTTTGAAAATGCTCTTAAAGTTATATGGATTTTTTTTTCCCTTTTTATAGTCAGTCAAAAATTATATTTTAAAACTCTACAGTTCAAGGGGAAAAGCAATTATCAAAATGCAATAAACTTCTAAGTAAAGTACAAATTGCTTCCGTGGCCTTAACTATTAAAATAGAGAGCTTCTGGTAATGTGTTTCATGAGTCAATCAGCAGGATTCTTCTCCCCCATTCTGACACCCAGGGGAAAGGGAGAGGTCAACACAAAACTTTAAGAAGATGCTCATGAAGAGCCAGACTTGAGCAAATGGTGAGAAGTTAACATTTGGCTTTTTTCGCCCCCCCCCCAAGTCCTTTTTTTTTTTTGACAGCTTTTTCTCTTGGTTCCTTCCTTCTTGACACCAAGCCTCCTTCACACTCTCAGAGATCAGGGAGTAAGTAGGAGAAGCAGCTATCTTCATGGTGTGAGATGAGAATCCTGGTGCCTTACACACTGTAGAAATGTAATAAGTATCTGTTGGTTGATCGCTTCTCTTAACTTATTTATATTCTGTTCCACACTACAAAGCATTTAGGGCCCTAGAGGCATAGAATTGGGGATTTAGAAAGGATTTTGGCTGACATCTAATCCAACTTCAGACAACAGAAGGAGTCCTTTCTGCAATATCTCAGCCTGATTGTCATCCGTCTTCCCTTTGAACCCTTTCAGCAAGGCAGAAATCACTTCTGAGGCAACCTATTCCATTACTAGATAGTCTTGTGCTTTAAAAAAATTGGTAAAATCTTCATCTTTTAAAATTCTACCCATGTTTATAGCTCTGCCTTCTTGTGCAAAACTGACCAAAGGTTTCCATTTCCAAATATTTGTATGAGTTGAGGTAGAATGAAAATGGATGGATCTTCAGAATCTTACGGTAGTGAGTTGGGTCTGGACTCCACCACCTACTACTAAGGGCATGTAGTATAGGCAAATGTCTTATTCCTCACTTTAATTTGTTGTTGGTTTACTGAATTTGATATGTAAGACTGGTGACAAAATACCTAGATCATAGGTTCACAGTTTGTTGAGAAGTTTACATGTGATAAACTCTGCAAAATGCCTCAGAAATAGCATTCTCTTCCTCTTCCAAGTATTCTAGTCTGGCCCTTAAAATAGTTCAATAATCACAGGAATTTTATTAGATATTTTTGTATTACATTTTCCCAGGCCAAAGTATCAATCTGTCTTACTGGCCTACAATGTCACCTCTGAAGGTCCATATAAATATCTGCCCTAAATATTTGCTCATTTATTAATTTTCTAGTTTGAAAATGCCCTTGGAGAAGTAACACAAACCACCATCAACAGTGAAAAATAGATGATTTGAAAGCAACAGGAAATCAAGTAAAAAAACAAAAAAGGAAATCCAGAATATGTTATAGATGTTTGTCCCGAGAATGGTGAGAAAGAAAAGAGGTCTACAGGTGATGATGAATAGGAATTTATAGGGGGGGTATGAATGGGCATCAAAGATAATTTTCATTTCCTTCAATTTTGCAAAGACATTATACTAAGTTATCAATCCTTATTAATATTCCAAGTTCTTAGAGCTCATTTCCTTAGGCTCCAGTCTTGAATACATACATTTTAAATACAAGCATCCACACATATAAGTAGTTAATGTATTTACTTAGTAATATGTAAATTACTCAAACTGGATAATACCCATTCTCTTCTTGAATATCCTTTACCTACCATTTGGATCACCATTCTCCTCTCAGCTTTTCAGAAAAATTCCTCTTTCCTAGATGTTTCTTTCTTGCTGTCCACCTCCATTCCTCCACCCCTGGATTCTCCTCTCATATCATGCCCCTCTTCTCAGTTTAGTGGAGTCCCTCTACTTTGGCTCATGACTGCTACTTTTGCCAATCAGCCCCTCTTCCTTGATCATGCAAAACAGTTTAGTTCTGTGCTTTCGAATAAATTGTCATACCCTTTTTTAAAATCCATGAGAGGTGAAATAAAGGGGTCAACCTACTCTAAACCTCACTCCTCAGGCGCACTCACTCACACACTGGAAAAAGACTTTGACATTTCACTTCCACCTTTCTCTGTCTATGAAAGGAACTTGTCACTTGGCCCAACCCAACAACATGAGGCCAGGATATGCAATTCTATTCTGTGCCTGCAAGGAGAACAGTACCAATGAGTACTACGTTTAGCAGAGGTTATAAAACTGAGTGATGATTCATATTCACACTTCACTCCGTAGGCTCTAACATCCTACTCTAACTTTCTGTAATAAGTGTGGATAAGTGCTGGAGTGGAGATGTCTACCCTGATGATGCATAAGAATCATCTGGGTAGCTTTTCAAAAGTGCAATGCCCAGGCCATCTCCCACTTGAGTATTATTCAGTAGGGAAAAGTAAAGGTTTTTGAAAAGCCATCTGGATCTAACACTCATTTAGTCAGGCTGTACCATTTTTTTTTTTTTTCCACTTGTGCAAATGAGATCAGTGTTACGGAACCTAGCATGATGAAACCTGGAGTCCACATAAAAAATAGTTTACTGGATCCTTTCACCATAAAATCAGCATGTCCTGAGTATGTCCTGAGGCCTCATATGTCCTCAGTATGTCCTGAGGCCTTGGTACTCAAAGTCTGCAGATGAACCAGCAGCTTCACCTGAACATTAAAGATGAGAAATAACATCCAGCTCAGAAGGGCTCAGGAAAATATTTTGAAAAAGCACACCAGGGAATTCTTATAATCAGAAGTTTGGGACCTCAACTAAATAACTTATTATATAATTTAGGAATAATAAATAAATTAATAAATAATCAGCTTTTTTTTTTCTTTTATTAAGTTCAAACTACTTAAAGATGGGAACTGTATCTAGTATTTCTTTTCATCCCCAATTGCAAAAAAAAAAAAATGTACTATGAATAAATCTTATTGATGTGAATGGAGAGAGGGATGATGGGGAGGAGGATAGGATTTTGTCAGCATAGAATTTTTATTATAAATAATACTTATGAGGCAAATATGGGAAGAGAAGTGTGACTAATCTATCCCAGGAGATTGCAAAACTCATTGGGAAACAGATTGTTTCCTGTTCTTTTTTTTCTCCCCACAGTGCCATACAATGGGTTTATCTACAGTGAGTAGTAAATATTTGTTAAACTGATAATGATAAAAAGAAAGCCAGAGATAAGGAAAAGAATCTAGAATAAACAGAATTATGCTATAGGCATTTTGCTTATTGGGGGGTATTTTCATTACTCTGGATAGTTGTTTTTCACAGATAAATCAAAATTCAGCCTCAAATTTTTGTCAGATAGTGAAGGAGATGTAAAAAACTAAACTTTTGTTTACATCAGAAGATTAAATAGGCACAGTGTTAGAATATTCAATAGAGGAACCGTGATAGATAAACTGTCAAAGGGAACTTCAGACACCACTCAATGATTTTTTAAAAAACCAAATATACAGCCTTATCTTCTGATGTGAAGACTCTTGCAACTTCACTTTTGAATATGTATGACTAAAACCTGACTGCTTTATCCTAGTCTTCACAGAAAAGGAAGCTCTTTTACAGATGGCTTGTAAACAAGCAGAATAAGAAAGAAAATGAAGTCAGGACTCCTTGGTGTATGTGTGTGGGGAAGAGAAGGTTGATGAATGATATTGAGTTAAAAGCAGCCTTTCTTTTACAGGAATATTTCCATAGTCCTGTGTAGTCCTAATGTGTAGAATTCAGTGTCAAAAGTGTTACTTATCTTCAAGTAGCCAAAAAAAAAAAAAACCCAAAAAACTGAAATCTGAGCATTCAGAATATCCAGATACTTCAAACTGTTTGTGGGCAGGGTGGAAAAGCCAGAAGCTTTATTTCATTCTGGTTTGGATGTTTGACCTGCAGTAGACAACCAAAGGACAGCAGAGCTAACTAAAGATGAAAGGGTTAAAAATATCCCAACATATGTTGATCTAGTGTCATTATATTCGGGGCCAATTTTAACTTTCTGAAGTGAGCAATTTAAGGAGAAGTTTAAGTGCAAAAATGATATTTTTCTCCTTCACAAAGTCTCTAAGCTGCAAAATTGAACATTTCTATGAAAATCGCATTTTTCAGCATAGTGATGCAGTTGTGAAGGACAGGGCAATTGAGTGCACTGGGAAAAGTTAATGTGTTCCACTGACATGGCACTCAAGAGGCCACATAGATCAAATGCTTTTACCCCCAAATTTAGTGCCTTCCTTCTATAGACATCGGGAAGTTTTCTACCAGAAAGCTTTAAGATGCACAAGTGACCACACATACCCTAATATGAGCTACTGTATTTGGTAAGGAACGCCTTCATCCCCCCTCCCTCTCTTAATCTACACTAAAGACTACTGCACAGAGAAGTTAGCAGCTCAGAAATCTTGGGCCAAGTAGTAGTAGATTCTGACTATAGAATAAATGTCCAAAAAACTTGTTTGGAATCTGTTAGTTGGAATCTTTCTGATCTCTCATCTAATGTTGACCTTTTTTATACTTTCCTTACTGAATTTGCTCCTTCTTTCATGTCCATTGAACCTTGGGACAACCATTTTAAGGCCCTGACTCAGGATAAAAGTGCTGACGCTTTCAGCAAACATTTATTGTGTAACTACTGAGTACAAAGCAAAACATGAAGAAACAGGACATAGAGTCTGCTTTTTAGGAGCTCCTTTTCTAATACCTAAAAACATTTATTGTCTGTAACATAATATTTGCCCCTTAATCAAGTGCTATGTTTTCACTTTAATAGTTTAATGAAAGTGGATTCTGTTTTCCTAACTAAAGAATACATTTCATAAGGCCAAGTGAATTGTGTGGTGTTTGTGTTTTAATTTCCCATAAGGTCTAGCACATAAGGTGGGATTAAAAAAAGTTTTTGTATTCTGCTCAATTACAAAACCACGTTTTTAGATACCTTTTTAAAAATTAAAAACATTTGGATTAAGAAAACTAAAGTAGAGCCCTGTGTTTTAATAATGATGGAAGTTGTAATACGTAACAAATACCAATTAAAGGTAGCTTATTTATTCTTTGTAGTACCAGAAATCCTTAGGTAAAATGAGGCTTTAGAAAAATGTGTACAGATTATCACAGGTTAACTCTTCAACATGGAGAGAAGAATATATGTAAAATACCACCTCAGGAATTTTAAAGTAAAAGAAGATGTTAAATTTTAATGGAAATCTAAATATTAGGATAAATGGGCAGACTTTTTAATGAAAATGATGCACAATTATATTTTTTTAAAAGAAAAATTCTGAAAAGTATTGCTCAAGTGTAACATGTCAAAAAAAAAAAAATCATTTAGAGCTTGACCTTGATGGCACATTGTTTTATTTGGAGAGTGCAAAAGATTATAGAAAATAGGTCTGAGAGCCACACCTTAAAGCAACTTGCATTCCTGGCAGAAACTTCTGACCTCAGCTCAGAGAGATGGTGAATCAAGAAGCATTGACCCTTTGATAAACTGAACTTTTTTGTATGTACGACTGAAGAATGCTGGCTCTTAGATATCTCCAGCACAAAAATAAATAAATAAATAAATATGTGGAAGATCACTAATTGTAGCCTAATATCCATTATTTGCTTAATTTATACTAACAGCATGTAGACAGATACATGACCATCTAGCTAAAAATTACATTCCCCAGTCTTTTTTGTTGCCAATTATGGCCATGTGACCAAGTTCTGGACAGTGAAATTAGGAAAACTGCTGTGTACGAGTGCCAGCTCTTGCTCTGAAAACAAAACAAAACAAAAGATTGTGTACTCTCCTGATTTCTTTCTCTTAGGGCTACACAAAAATGGTGAGAGCTGGAGAATTCCCACATGTTAAGAATGACAGTACCATTGTCCACCTTGGACTTGTGGAATATAACTTTGTTGTTTCCCAACGGAAAATAAACTTCTGTTTCAGATACTGTATTCCTGACTTCATTTCCTTTCTTCCTCACAAACCTTAACTACTATCTCAACTAATAACAACAGTTTGCTTTGTCGGTTGATGTAATACAACAAAGATTGTCAAGTGTGTTAATAGAGTGCAACGTTGTTACTGAAGACTGAATCATAAATACATCTGTGAATGGCACACATGCATTGTACTAGATCACATACCAAGTGATGTCATATAATTTTATTTGGAAGAAAGTAGCTGAGACAAAATGAAGATCAGAAACGAAAAATCAAAGGATCTTGAAGAAGAGGCTAGGATTAAGCTAGTAAGATCTACATCATTATGAAAAGCTAGGAGCTGCTTTGAGAGGTAATTTAGGCCTTAAAATGTTTGAGGAAAAGCATAGGAATTGTAGCTAGATGAAACTGTTCACCATTTTTAGTCAAGTAGCTAACAACAGTGTCTCCTTTCCTTCTGTTGAGTAAGGAGTATACCAGGTGGTATACTCATACCTACTGTGGTCATTTTAAAAACGGTGAAAAGTTGAAAACATTATGCCTTTGAAATACCAATTGAGGTGGAGGATTGTGTTAGAGGCGCAGCAGATGGGTAAGAAAAATTGACAGAAACCCAGCTGTGCCAGGTAACACCTCAGACCCCTGAAAGATTAGGCCTGTTTAGATTTTAAGAAGTAGGAGTCAATCTGTTTGTCACATCTATTGCCTAAATTTCTGTGAGAAGTCAAAAGGATGACTCAAATATTCTGTAGGAGAATGAACACTTAGCTGATAAAAGCAATAGGGGGTCAAGCAGAGAGAGTCAATTATCATATGGTTTCACTCATTTGTGGAGCATAACCAATAGCATGGAGGACAAGGGGCGTTAGAGAGTAGTAGGGAATTTGGGTAAATTGGAAGGGGAAGTGAACCATGAGAGACTATGGACTCTGAAAAACAGTCTGAGGGGTTGAAGTGGCGGGGGGGTGGGAGGTTGGGGTACCAGGTGGTGGGTATTATAGAGGGCACAGCTTGCATGGAGCACTGGGTGTGGTGAAAAAAATAATGAATACTGTTTTTCTGAAAATAAATAAATTGGGAAAAAAAAAAAAAGCAATAGGGGGAAAAAGGTTTCTTTCTTTGCAACTAACAATGTGATAGTCCCACTTAGTTTCTCTTCAACAGATTAACCAATCATATATTTGCACATGAGACTGAATATCCACTACTATAAGCAGCGCATTATACATGACCCTGAACAAATGCATGACAAAGCAGACATTTTCCGTGTCACCTTGGAGGCAATATGAGGTAATGGCATCATCTCTGACTTGTCCATAATGAACAGCAGGTTTTTCTTGCAGCCTTCTGACCTCTTCGGATTTTTTCACTAATATTGTGGGCTCAGGGCCCATGAGCAGCTTTTGACACAATGCACATGCCAACTTATTTATAGCCATTGAACCAATGATTCCATTTAGAGCCTATATTTTCCCATTATATTCATAAAGATATTTTAGATTCCCAAAAGGGGTGCTTTTCAATGAATTCAACCCCCTGGAAAAAAAAAAAATGTGTTTCCCACAAAATTTAAAATGTAGGACACTGGGAAGCTATAATGAATTAATAACCACTTGCTTAAATATGATGTTATATATGTGCCTTCAGATTTTAAAGTAGATAAGAAATTTATGTTTAGGACAGAAAAACTGAGCAACAGAGAAGTTGAGGGAAAATGTACATTTCTGACAATTACTTTCACCTGCTAAAGCCTCAGTCATTCTTCCAGACACTGCTTACGTCTCATCAATATCCTGAAGGCTTCCAGGCACACAATCTGCAACTTTTCTCCCTTCTGTGAATTTTTATAACATTTATGACTCCCAGTTACCACTTACATGATTTTGGCACAGTATTATAGTTATTTCTATACTAGTTTGTCCTCTGCTACATTTAACTATTTTAATTACAGAATCCAGTACTCATTTTTTCTTAACATTTCACATGATTTTCTCAAATTCAATATAATAGAGACTGGTAATTGTCTCTCTATATCTGCTATCCCCTTCTTCAACAGTAACACAGGTAAAGATGGAACATGGTAATTTTACCTGCACCAATGTGTCCAAGCCTCTTTTCCGACTAGGTTTGTCCATATGACCAAACTATAATCAATGGAATATGAGCAGATTGACAAATGTGAACTTCCACTTCTTTTGATTTTTCTGATCCTGAACTTCCTGTCTTCTCCCCCTGTGCTAGTGGGCCAATGAGTCCAGTTACTTTAGAGACTGAATATTAAAGACAACAGAATTCCCGTCAGCTTAGTCCCCCGGAGTTGAGCCACTAACATCCTGAAATCCTCCCCTTAGACTGTTATGTGAAAAATAAATCAACTTCTCTGTTTTCTTAATCATTAATTTTGGGGCATTTCTGTTAACGCAGCTTCATCTACCACTCCACAACTAATGTGCAATAAATACTCATTTGAGAGGATGGATAGATGTTTTCATAGATGAATCCATGAATTAAAGTAGGTTGAGTCTAAAGAGTTGTGGCTAAAGGATTGTGCCTAAAGAAACAAAAAAGAAATGTTATTAGACACTGATTCTCCAGAGGAGCTTGAGGGAGAGAACAAATGGACTCAGAACTAAATTAGAAAGACAAAATAGATCTTCTTAAACAGAGAAAGAGACTACAGTTTGTGCTTGAAATGGCTAATCTGATAAAATAGAAGAAATTAATCCATAACTATTGAATTCTTCCAAATATTATTATCTCATATGCAAACCAAGCACCATGTCAAAGGATATATCCTGTAATTCTTAATACATTAAGTTAAAGTCATTTTTTTGGTACTAAAACTGGAAGACTAAAGTCTTTGTTGATAATTGCTCCATAATAATCATATATTGTTAAATAAATAATGGACCAGGACAAAGAATCCATGTTAGGGAAATGTAACACTTAGAGTGTTAAGATAATATACAAAGGGGCAAACTAATCTCATCTTAAGGCTGAGAAATTTTCCCTGAAGCTTTGTTTAAACTGTGGATTAGAGGATAATTTAGGCACATAAAGAAATGGAAGAAGAGCTTTTCAGGGATAATGTACAAAGTCCTTGAGATAGAAGACTTGCAATGGCTATCTTGTAAAGAAAGACCACTGGGGCAAGCAAGAGACAAAGAACAGCAGGAAATAAAAATGACAAGATCAGCAGAGGCCAAAGTTTTCATGATTACTAAACTATGATCTACAGTAAAAATTACATTTTATATTGGAAGCCCATATCCATGCACATATGTGCACTTAATAATTACCCTAAATATGGATGATGTTCTTTGGTATCTTCGATTCATTTTTTTCTGCTTCTTTTAAAATATTGTATCATGGGGGGCCTGGGTGGCTCAGTGGGTTAAGCTGCCTGGGATTGAGTCCCGCATCAGGCTCTCTGCTCAGCAGGGAGCCTGCTTCCTCCTCTCTCTCTCTCTGCCTGCCTCTCTGCCTACTTGTGATCTCTCTTTGTCAAATAAATAAATAAAATCTTAAAAAAAAATTAAAAAAATAAAATATTATATCATGGTTCACCAATGGGTTGCTCTCCAATATTTAAAATATTCTTTTAAATTGTGGTAAGAATTATTAATTCATTATTAATTATTTCATTCTAAGAACGGTGGACATTAATTGCAGGTTTTCATGTGGGGATGGGGTGGGAATTTGTCAGTATCATATTTGTTCTTAAAACAATCTCTATTCACATTGTCAGAATGGATTGGATACAATCAAGAATGGGTTCAGAGAATGATTTGGGGTATTCTGACAAGAGATGACAGTAGCCTGTAATAGGATGTAAGTGTAGATAAATCATGTGACTAGATAAATGAGGTAAAAAGTCTGAAGAGATTAAGCTGCTGGGCTGTGTTTCAAATACATCCTTGAAATACCCCTCTAGACCACATGGGTAGAGACAATCATTTGTTTATGCGAGCAGCCATTAACTAACCCATTGATAAAATGGCCCATGCCTTCGAGAATCTCAGAGTTCACAGATACAGATATATACTTGCTTGCAAGTAAAGTGATATGTAGTAGACGAGAGTCTTGTACTTGATAAAAAGAGAGCACAGGATAAATAATTCTATTTTATGAGTGAAGTGGTTTCTTTCTCTGCAACCCCTCCATTTTAGCATTACAGAATACCAGAATTTCAGAATTCAGGAGAGGTAAAGGGGCTAGGAAGGGGACCATAGTGATTAGGGGGTGAAGAAAGAAAAAGAATATGCTTTCACAGTTCGAAAAGAAGAGTTCAAGAAAATAAGAATACCATGTAAATACCTCTTGAAAATTAAGATCTATACCATACATCTGATGATCAGAAGATGCTTGTAAAGATTCCATTCTCCCCTTGAATACATGGCTAGTTCCTAATGATGACAAATATCAAAGTTTTTAACCCAATCCATGACATACATCTCAGATGCCTGCTTTTTGCTCTTCCATTCATTTACTCTATCTGCTGTCTCTTCACCAGTCTCACTCCCAACTTTTTGACTTTGATTCCATATTCTGTTCTATATATACTCTATGGACATGATAATTTTTTTTAACTCAGATTTGAATCACAGATGGTTCCCAAATACACATTTCATTCATTTTCCAACTCTTCTTCCTCAGCTCCCAGATAATCACCTCTCTCTGCCATGCAGCAGCACCTACAACCATACCTTGGCATAGTCTTCCTGAGAGGAGGAGGAGAAAGAAACAAGGTCTTTGGAGTGTCATTCAAGAAGAGGAAGGTAATGGTTGAAGTGTCTGAGTGGGTGGCATTGTCAATGAGTGAAGAATATTAATGAATTCAAGAATCAGGTCATTACACTCCAACATAGCAAAATTGGAATGAGAGGTTTCTGGACATTCTTGGTGTCTCTTTAAGGTCTCCAATTCTGCCTACCTCAAATGGTCATATTTCCCATTACTGTACTCTTTCATACTCAACACAATTCCTCCATGACCCAGGCTTAACTGGTCATCCTTCTTACCACTGATTCACGTTTCATGGTTTTCAACTTCAGGAAAATATTCTCCATAATTTGTTCAAGTTAACAAGCTCATCTGAACTCAGGTCAAACTTCACCTTTCAGGAAACCTCTTACAAATCCTTTTCAGCCATCATCAAGCTCTCCTTTCTTAGAGTAATTATATTGCCTACATTGGAACACAGTATTTAATCCACAAATGGTGCACAAGTTCATTATTTTTGCTAATAACCTAATATTTATACATATATTAACCTTCAATTAGATTTGTTAGCTATCTGGAGTACAGTGTCTGTGTACATGTCCGTGTGTGTGTGTGTGTACATATATGTGTGTGTATATACACACATGTATGTATATATATACACACATATGTGTATATACACCTGTATATACATATATACACATGTACACACATGTGTATATATACATGTATATATACATATACATACACATGTATGTATCTATATGCACATGTGTATATATAATATGTATATGTATATATGTATATATACATTTATATACATATATATACATACATATATATACATATATATGCATACGTATATATGTATATATACATAATACATAAATGTATATATACATATACATATGTACATATACATATATACATTTATATATTATATATACATAAATGTATATATACATATACATACATGTATATATATACACATATGTATATGTGTGTGTGTGTGTATATATTTCCTGTATCAAAAAATAAAGGCAGACGTTTAATAGCTCTGTTTTTACAAACAAAATGGGTTAAATTCAAATGCCTTGCATAATCTCACAAAACTATTTAATTTTTAACTAGGTCTAAGGCCCTAAACTCCTGCTTTCCTTCAGAGTGCCCAGGACACTGCTGGCCATCTGATAAAATCTCAGTGTGTAACTGTTGGTTTGAATTTAATAGTTCTAAAGTAAAAATTAGTTTTCCTCATGGCTTAGACATCTTGGCATAAAGATATGGCATTAATCTGACTGATTTGGGATGCAGGCGATAAACTCAGAGGGGGGAGTTGTTCCTGAACTTCTGCCTGCCTGTCTCCCTTACCATAGAGTTGCTATGCATTAGGCTTCACCCCTGTTGTGTTTTCTCTCTCCTGCGTCTCTGCTCTCTCTCTCAGTGGGCAGCCTCACTTTCTTCACTGCCATTGCTTTACGGGTTGTTGACTCATTTCCTTTAAAAGCACTAACACTGCTCCTTCCATTATCTATTAATACTATTGTTACAAATAATGTGATTATTTGACTTGCTCTCAGGGAGATTTCAAGTTCTAGAGTCACTGCACATGAGTTTCTGTCTGCATATCCACTTGCCAGAATAATCCATATGCCTCCTTTTCTGAAAATTCCCACTAGGAATGTTGGAAACCTTACAAACTTTGATTGAGCTGCCCCAGGTCAAATTGAACATCTGGGAAAGAACTTCTGCATCAGCTGCAGTTGTGCATCCTTAAATACCCTAGTGACCAAGCTCTAGGAGGAGGACTGGCGTGGGGTTTCATTTCGTGCAAAATGTATGGATATATTTAAACATTTCATTATATGGTCCAATTAGGCTGTGTCTACATGGGCATATAATAAAGTAAAAATTTGGCAATTATCTGGTTCATTTCATCAACTCAACAGCCAAAGTCATAGATCTAGTCTGGAAAAAAAGGCTTTGGAAGGGAGAATGGGGGAGAGTCAAAATAATTTGAATTGGGAAATTATATTCCTTGTATGTATAAAAATGTATACTTCATTTTACTTTTCCCAAATGGGTTATAGCTTAAGTATAGTGAGTCTTAATGATCTCTACTACAATGCTACATGTTGCAAATAAATAAAATACATATAAATTCTGCTCTTATTTCAGGTCCTCTTCCGTTATGCTGGGCATATATAACCAGTCTGAAGAAAAAATAGCCATCTGAAGACTAAACTCACACTTGTCTAACTCATAAAATGTATGTTTTAGATTCTCCTCAAAATTGTCTTGGTCTAATTAATGATTCATGCCAGTCATTAGCATAAAAGGAAGAAAGGAAGGTAGGGGGGTAGGGTGGGAATGAATTATGATAAAACTCTGCTATGGTATCTTTACGGGCACTGTTTAAACATATATAAAAGCCACCTAGTCAGCATCCTTTGTTTCTGCATACTTTTATCTACACCTCTCTCTTCTATACTTGCTTGTTAAGACCTGTTAAACTTTCCTTCTTTTCTACGAAGACTGTGTATCTTTAGGCTCAGAATTCCATACAGGCAGCCAAATAAGCTACTGAAAACCATGAAATAAGGAATACGGTGGATACCAAGCACTAATGTAAATTAATGATAAATCCCTTTTTTTTTTTTTGAAGATTGATTGAGTGATTGATTGATTGATTGATTTGACAGAGATCACAGGTAGGCAGAGAGGCAAGCAGAGAGAGAGAGAGAGAGGAAGGGAAGCAGGCTCCTTGCTGAGCAGAAAGCCTGGTGCGGGGCTTGATCCCAGGACCCTGGGATCATGTCCTGAGCTGAAGGCAGAGGCTTTAACCCACAGAGCCACTCAGGCGCCCCTATAAATCCCAATTTGAGAGTTTCGTATTGTGTCTCTGAAGTTAAAAGGTAAAGATGAAGGAGCGATAACCAGAATCTGTGATTTTGTACTTAAAATCTTCCTGCCTATCTATTTAGATTTTTTCCTTAAATTATTCTGTATACACTGATCTTGTCCTAAATTAACAATACAATTGTAAATCTGGTGCAAAGGCATCGCGTATGTGTCAGAAAGGATTGATTTACGAAGAACCAAGTAAAAATGCAATCTTCACAGCTCAAGGGAAGAGGGATATGATTATCATTTTCAAACATTTGAGAGGATTAAAGACTGGTGATGGGTGAATCTCAGAAGGCCAGAGTTGGAAGCTTACCCAGAAAACTTTGGAATCACATCTCACAGTCTGCAGAAACTGGTGGAAACCTACTGAGGATGTGCTGATGACATTTTCGCTACTGTTTGCTTCCAGCCAGCCTGGAAGCCCCTGCCTTAAGGTCTTGGCACTGAAGCATTAATACAGGCCCTCCTAGGGAGTAGAAGGGGGATATGATAATTACAAGTGGAGGTGGCCTGCAGCAAAATTGTAGAATGGGTGAAGTTTCCTTTGGCAATTTTCTACCTACACGCTCAACTATTCTAAAAACCACCAAGTTCTCAGCTTGTAAAGGGGTTTTGATTAATATACTTTCCAACTACATTTGCATTTTAATGGAGATTCTTGAGAGAAAACAGGTAACAAAAGACTTAAAGCTCAAACGGTATATAATATTTGGTAGCAATGAGTATTAGAATTGCCCCCCAACCCCCACCAATGGGGGATTTTTCTAATATTCTCCTTCACTCCTGACTCCTCCTTTGCTTTGCATATTGATCTGGACCATAGCTCCTCTTCAGTCACATCTCAGCCATACTGAATCCTGTTTTCTGAAACTGACAATGTTTTGTCATTAACCTTTTCCTACGTGCATCTGTGCTTCTCCTCACATAATGTTCTTCCTTGTGCTTCTCAGTGGAGGTGCTCAAGTGAGATAGCCCTGCCTCCTGGAAGGCATCATGGACCCTCCAAAACCTTAGGAAGGTCTCTTGCCGTGGGGTTCATAGACATTCTCTCCTACCAGTCTCACTCACAAAATAACTGTAAACCTGTGCTTTAACTACCCGTTAAGCTCTATTTGTCCCATGTGCTCACTTAGAACAGGACTAATGCTGCCCTCCACCAATCCCACATTTTCACTCTTTTCTCAGGGTCTTACAAAGTATTAGTTATAAAGTAGGTTACTTAGTATCTGCTGAACATATGAAAAAATATCTGTTCAATGTTTCTCAAGCTTACTGGCCGTTTCAAAGTCTGAAGGAGCATACAGGATTTGAGGCAATGGTTTTAACTGAAATATCCTCTTTGTCCCTCCCAAACAGAAATTTTATAGGCAATTATGATAGAAAGAGGTGGGATGAAAGTATATAGACACTGAAGTGACAATTTTGGCTAATCCTCAAAAAGCAGTGTTACTCATGAAAATTTCTCAGATTGTGAAATAAAGTTTTTACTGAAGTAGTGGGTACATCGTTTCCTTTGGACCATTATAAATTTGATTGGCCAAGACACCAAAGAGCATTAGGCAGAGAGTAATGCTGAAGTGGGAGACCCAGGAACCAACATTCAATACTGGCAATTGGTAATTAGGTGACCTGAATTCCCTCCCTATCTTTTGAAAACAGTTGCTCTACCTCATCTTTGTTTTGTTTGACTGAAGTTAGGAAGAACCTGGTATCTCCAATCCCGTGCCAGTTAACCTAAGATTCTCACTGTAATACTTGAAACTAAAGTCATTTCTTGGAAGTTTTAATCAGACAAGAAAAAGGCTTTCCAGGGCACCTGGGTAGCTCAGTTAGCTGAGTGTCTGACTCTTGGTTTCAGCTCTGATCATGACCTTGGGGTGATTGAACCCTGGGTCAGGCTTCACACTCAGTGTGTAATCTTCTTGGGATTCTTTCCCCCTCCCTCTCTCTCCTTTTCTGCTCCTTCCCTGACTGTACATATGCATGCGCTCTCTCTCTCTCTCAAATAAATAAAATCTTTAAAAAGGGGAGGGGCATTCCAAACTGATATATAAATTCAATTATTTTTTTTTTAAGATTTTATTCAGTTATTTGAGAGAGAGTGAATGAGAGAGCATGAGCTAGGGGAGGGCCAGAGTGAGAGGCAGACCCCTACTGAGCAGGGAGCCTGCAGCAGGACTCAATCTCTGGACCCTGCGATCATGACCTGAGCCAAAGACAGATGCTTAACCAACTGAGCCACCCAGGCATGCTCAATTATTATTATTTTTTTTAAAGACTGTGATTTGTGATCAAAAAGACCCTCTTCCAGGAGGCCATATCTTAATATAAACTCTAAATAATTCATCTTTTGGCAATTTAATAGGTCTGAGACTCATTTGCTCATCTACAAAATCAGGATGTTAATTTATCTACTTCTCAGAGTTATTGTGAAGGTTAGCGACAATGATTATAAAGGGTTGGCATTTATAAATTATTTTAGTGTTCTTTTGCTTGTGATATTTTATAATACTTTCTTGTGATTGCATATATTATGCTAATAAACTCTTCTCATACTACTCTGAGGGCAGCATTTATTCTACTTATATATCTTTGGAGGAATTTAAGGGACACAAAAATCATTCATTCTGCAAAAAAGTATAAAATACATACTCTGTTCCAGCTATTATATTGCATGGTACCAGGAAGCAATATCTATCTTTAAGGAACATGAGTATTCACAAGAAAGAGAAATACTTTCCTGGTGTTACAAAGGTGGTAATAAATATTCCAAGGCACCTGCCAAAGGGGTAGGTCACTGGACATGGAAATTTCATTACTTTCATTAGCCTGGGAAGAGGGATAAGGGCATTCAGCTCACAGACTCTTGTTGAACAGGCAAAAAAATAATTATTTGAAGTTTGGTGTGGTGTGTGAGAAAAGAGTAGGAAAGCAGCAGAGAAGAAATTTCCTAGTTCCATAACATCAGAAGAAAAAAGTACTCCTGAAAACCATGTTTGCCCTCTAGGAGAAAGAAGATTGCTCTCCCGAGCAGAGGGCCCTTTGTTTAGATAAATCCCTTGACAGACAGATTTGAATACAAAAGGGGAAAATCCCAGGGAAGACTCTGGTGTTTTAGAATATGGGTTTCTATCATACAATATAAATTATTTTCTGTGGTGCACTGTGATATAATCACTTCATTGCAACCTCCCAAAATTTTAATAAAATCTGTGACACACAGTCATGTGTCAGTGGTATTTTGGGAAATAGTTGTATCTAGTATGGCGTGGGAGTGTGAGAATAGGGAGGACATAGATGGAGATAAGAGAGAGCTTAGACTGAGATGTCAGTAAAAAACATCAAAAACACAAAATGAATACTGAAGCAACAGGATCAGATTAGAACATGAAGGAAAAAAAAATCTGTAAGTGATTTTTTTAGATAGGAGTAAGGAAGACCAAGTTGTGATTGTCCTGGTGAATCGGTGGTGATTAAAACTGAATATGGAGATAAGTAAATGAACAGAGAGTTGCAAAGAAAGAAACATCAATAGGACACAGTATCAATAACACACAGGGAAAGTGAATCACTATATTGTACACTTGAATCTCATGCAGCACTGTGTGTCAACTAAACTTAAAGATAAATAATAAAATAAATAAAAATCTAAATAAAATAAAATAAAATAAAAATCTACATACATTAACGTTCAAAAAACAAACAAACAAACAAATACAGGAAATGGTATCAAACATTTCCAGGCTGAGACCAAGTATATGGATTTCAGTACCAAAAAGAGGAGTTTGAGGAACACCTAAGAGAATAATTTATTTATAAGATAAAAATTAAGGAAATCACAATGAGTGTTAATCATAATTTTATGTTTGTCTCTTTTTTTAAAAATACTTTTTGTTTTTATCTTTTTTTTTAAAAAAGATTCTGTTTATTTATTTGACAGACAGAGATTACAAGTTGGCAGAGAGGCAGGCAGAGAGAGAGAGGAAGAGAAGCAGGCTTCCCACTGAGCAGAGAGCCTGATGAGGGGCTCGATCCCAGGACCCTGGGATCATGACCTGAGCCGAAGGCAGAGGCTTTAACCCACTGAGCCACCCATGCAGCCCGCTGTTTGTTTCTTTTAATGGTGATCTTCTTTCAGAGGAGTTTCATTCCAATTCTACTTAGAGACAAACTTTTGTCAATACTTTCTCTGGTACCTACACACAGTGAACTATTCCCAGTTAAAGGAGGGATTTATTAAAAATACAGGATGCCCCTGCCCTTCTGCTAAAAATTCCACAAGATAAGTACCCAAGGATACCTTTTGCTTCTCCATTCTATAAATTCTTTAGAATACAAACTACTACCCTAGTATGCTTTCATTTGGTTTACAAGGCTACACTGGATTAGTCATCTATGTTAATCTACCTTTATTCAGAAGTTACTAGAAGGACCATCACAGCACACTGCCATTAGAACTACTGATGCTACTTCTTTTATTATTATTATTACTACTACTACTACTACTACTACTACTCCATCTCTACCAAAAGAAATGGAAGTTATATTCAAAGAAACTGCGAAGTTTCTAGAATCAAAGAAAATTATATTTCCTTAGGTTGAAATGTCATACAGTAAACTAAGTAATATGAGGGATCCTTCCTATCTTGAACCGTTACATTTTGGATAAGACAATTTTAAAACTGGGACAACTTTATTACTGGGATTGTAAGGGTTAGTACTTATCTGTAAGTTACCTGATATCCAGAAGAAAGGAAGAGAAGGAAACAAAGAAAAAGGGGAAAGGGAGGGGGGAGGCAGGAAAAAAGAAAATAATGTGAGCTATATCCAGAGGCAAAACTGAAAGTGTTACATGGTAAGAGGTAGACAAAGGGTATGGTTGTCCCGAAAGTAGATGCCAACAGCATCACTGAGATCTTGATACTAAGCCATGGTCAACCAGGGAGTATAGAAATTGTGCTCAGAACACCTATATTATGCTAGGATTCTCAGCTGGAGACTGAATTGATATAATCGGAGTTCTCTCATGCTCAAAAGAAGCATATGCAAATCCAATCTGGAGGAAAGCTCCCTAAAGTATGCATGCAGGTTTCCATGGCTTACTATCATCTGATCAGTCCATAAACAAAGATCGACAAATACAGAATTAGAGAAGCCAACATGTATGAGTGTCAGAAGAAGCAAAGACAATAGTGCTCATAAGTAAATGAATAAGGATTAAAAAATGGAACTATCAAAGAGAAATTAAGAGGTCTAGAGAATGAAGATACTTAAAATGCTTCTAATTGGATCCTCAGGAGAAGACAATAGAGAAAATGGACATAGGGCAAAATTTAGAGAGACCATCATTCAGAATATTCCAGAGTTGATTGAAAGCATAAATACCTAGATGCCGAAAGGAGAAGCTATCCCAGGCAGAATAACAGTAAAGAAATCAGGGCACCTGGGTGGCTCAGTTGCTTAAGCATCTACTTTCAGTTCAGGTCATGATCTCAGGGTCCTGAGATCAAGCTCAACATTGGGCTCCTTGCTCAGCAGGGCGTCTTCTTCTCACTCTCACTCTGCCCCTCCCCCAGTCATTCCCCCCCCTTCAAATAAATAAATAAAGTATCTAAAGAAAAAAAAATAGATACCAAGAAACATTATAATATAATGGAGGAATACAAAAAAACAAGAAATAATCTTAAAAATACAGCTCAATCAAAAAGGATTTTTCAACATTAAAAACAGTCGCCTAATGACAACAGAAAAATACATTTATGATTTTGAAAGAAAACTGTTAATTAGATATATATTCCCACCAAAATTATTTTCCAAGAAAGAAAATAAAATACATAAACTAGTGTGCCAGCAAATGTCCTCCAAATGTATTTCCGTGGATGGGCATGATTTGAGAAGCACAATTTGAGATTCAGACAGTAGTGTACAGACTATACACACATATATACATACAATGTTGTGTGTACATATATAAAGAATTTGCCATTTGTAGAACTAAAATGTAGGTGTAAACCATGAAAATGTTGGCATAAAAATAGTATAGTCAGGAGAAAGTGATCAGAAATGAATTACTCCAAAATTCTTATATTTTTTAGAAGTGTGATAACATATTTTCTGTACTTCAGACTTTAAATATTCGGAAAAAAGATAAAGGATAAACTAATAAATATGACGTGTAAAATCCAAAAATGAGTAACAGCAAATAAATCTTAGTTAATTTAAGTAAAAGCAAGAAAAGAGAAAAAAGCATAGAAAAGGATAAGCGAATATTCAAGAGTAGAATAGGCAGAAATATATTCAAATATATAAAAAATTATAGAAAAATAAAAATTACATATATTTTAAAAATTAAAATTAAAAATAAATAAAATATCTACCATGTAAAAGATATTCTAAAATTAGATTAACATATAGATAAGTAAATATACCTATATGCTATTTATAAAAGATACAATTGAGGGGCACCTGAGTGGCTCAGTGGGTTAAAGCCTCTGCCTTCAGCTCAGATCATGATCCCGGGGTCCTGGGATCGAGCCCCGCCTCGGGCTCTCTGCTCAGTGGGGAGCCTGCTTCCTCCTCTCTCTCTGCTTGCCTCTCTGCCTACTTGTGATCTCTGTCTAATAAATAAATTTTTAAAAAACCTTTAAAAAAAAGATACAATTAAAACGTGAGGCTTTATAAACATTGAAAGGAAAAAGACAAAGATTCAGTGAGCAAATACTAATCAAAGGAGAGCAAATATTTTTATCTTGAGCAAAATAGACTTTAAAATTATTTTGTTACTAAAGATAGAGGCCAGTATATAATAAAGTGTTCAACTAAGTATGTCTAACAATACATACATCTAATAAAATATCTTCAAATTACAGAGGTTTTTGACAAAGATGGAAGAAATGGACAAATCCACTAACAAAATGGAATATTTCAAGATCATTTTAAAAACTCGAAAGTCAATCACATCCTTATACCTCCAAATTAAAAGTACTGATACTCTGAACACAATTAACAATCTTCACCTGCTTGACACATACAAAAGTCTTTACTCACAAGTAGTAAAAATATTTTTCTTGGACACACACTGGACAGTTACAAAAATCAACATGAAATAAGAGATGAACTTGTCTCATCAAATGTCAAATATATATTAGTATATTGACTTTTTTTTTCTTACCACAATACAAAAAGGAAATACCAAAAGTATAACTTAAGATTCCAACATAAAAAGAAAGGGTGAAATTATTCTTGGGTTAAAAAAAAGTCATAGCAAAAATTTTCAATTCTTAAAACTAAAAGGTTAAATATACACATAACTTGTAGCATGCAGTTAAAAAACTTTATTTGATTTATATTTATATTTATATTTATATTTATATTTATATTTATATTTCCTGGAAGCAGGCAAAGTATCATTGATCTTCTTGATCAGGTACGTGTTTTGTACCATGATGAAGGATACCAGATTTTCCATAAGATTACCCACATCACTGAGGCTTGGAAGTAATAAGAAGTAAACACAGATTCCAATCAATCCTGTGGGTTCTATTTCATCCTCATGATTTCTATTTTGTCTTTGCCTTACACTACTACATTACCTATAATCCCTTCCTGGCTGCCAGAAAGGATTTTTAAGCTGCAATGTGAAGAAAACAATCTTGTATCAGTTCTCAAAATTAAATATGGTCAAGTTCCTATGAAAGGTGTGTCTTTCTGTCTCCCCACCCTGTCTCCATATATGAGGTGTGTCTGTCTGTCTCCCCATCCCATCTCCACATATGAATATATCATTCTCATGGGTTCTGTTTTTCTAATCAAATACTGATGCAGTTGGGGAATAGTTTGCATGCTGCTATAAATCCACAAATACTTTGCCTGCTATCTAAAACTTCATCCCATAATTTCAGCAAATACCCTATCTCAAGGTTCCTCTGATGTCCCCAAGTGTAAACATTTTGACTTAACTTTTGATCATTTCTCTTGGTCAAAGAAATAACCTACTCTTCTGTTAGTATTTAACATGCCTTCTACTATGGATGGCTTACACACACTCCAATAAGATAAAGTTTGTTCAGATATAAAATGAGGATGGGAACGCTTGTCTTTCTTCACAAGGCTGTTGTGGACAGCTTATTTGTAAAAATGACAATGCTGTAATATATATAAATACAAGTATCAGTACATTTTCTTTTCTGTAAGGTAAATGTTTCCAGGCTCTTTAATCACTAGGCTAAGTCTCAGACTTAGAATTCCTTCCAAATCTGAAATTTAATTTGGAAAGAAAGAGTTTCAATTGCTTATTCAGTATTATTTAATCATACTTAGAAGTCAGATCTAGTTCATTTGAAATTGGCTTCAAAATGCTAGCATAGGACATGGATCTTAGAAGAAGCTAAAGGGAATCTTAAAATATGTCCTACCATCCCGATAAACAGAACCAAATTACATGTATTTGCCCTGGAACCAATGATGCTTTGCCTGCTTCCAGGTGGTCTGAATGCTACCTCACTCAGTTGATTGTAATTGCAACTAAAAGCTCCTTGATACAAGGAGAAGAAAAACTGAAAGGCTGTTGAGTGTTGATCAAATCACACCCTTTGATCTACTTTGTTTCATAGCTCTCCTCTGCCAGTTGTTTGCACCTTGGCTCAGGCTTATAAAGCTAGCCTGTTAATAATTTAATATGTGCATCTAGTTCATTTTGTACTGAGGGATCTTAAAATAACAGCTCTAAAGTGCAGCTACATCTGGACCATAATAGTTCATCTTCTTTATTAGGTTTCAGGAACATTTCAGAGTGATTAGATAAGAGATGTATGCTCTCACCTACTCTGATTTGAAAATTATATGTCATTGACAAAGATTTTCTTGGCAATTACAAGTCTCTGCTGTTTACTTTTGTTAGACCTTTAAAAGTGATTTCCTAAGGGTCCTTTCCAGGAATGAGAATCTGTACGAATTTCCTTAATAAACACAGTATTATTCTGATTTAGATGTTATAAGAAATTGGGAGACTATGTAGACCATCTTAATATTATTCCATCTCATCTCATTTATTCTATCATTTGAAAACTATTTACAGTGCTCTTACAGTGTACCTGGCATGGTGCTCAGGATAAAGAGGACAGAACCCTTTTCCTAAAGCTCACATATTCAGTGTGAAAATATTGTAATAGTATATAACACATTGTGCTGCAGTAGAGATAAGTCTAGGGTGCTACCAAGCCTAGAGGAAGGAAGGTCAGGTCTTGTTGTGTGTGTCTGTGAGATTCCCAAAAGGATCTAATTTTAGTGAAGGATAGTGAAGGATAAAGAGAACTTTGCTAGTGAGTCCCTAACATGAAGTTTTACAAAGTCTCTTTCCTAACTCTGGTCCAGAAGGATTATGTAGAGAGACACAGCTGCTACATAATAATACCAGGCAATTTCTCCAGGATGTACATCTCATCTTCTACTTTGCTCTGTCAAGAAAGATGCAACAATACAAGCCTTCCACCCAGAGAGGGGACAGGTGGGATTGGAGAAATACAGTAGAAGATCGATGTCTAGAAGGAAGAGTGGCTGCAGAATAGGAAGTAGGGCTACTGACTACTTTATAATTATGTCTAAAAATTGGTCTTCTATAGCTCATGAACCATAAGGTCTTAGAATTCCTTCTTCAGTAAATATGCTTTCCAGTCTTGTTATTTTAGATACAATGTAATAGTATGATGTAATGGAGATATCACGGATGCTGATCCTTAGCTCCAACCTTACTACCTTAGAGTTTCAGTTTTCTTGATTCTAAAACACAGCCATTCTGGACTAGAATTTCTATAAGAATCATGTGAATGCATGGACATATGCAAGTTTTATAAACTTTAAGAATATAAAAGTTTGTTGCTATTACTTCAGTTTTATTACAGTATTACTAAAATTCTTAAAAGGAGACTTCTGACTTAACTTGGAACAATTACTCAGTCTACCCATTCACTTTCCAGAACAGACACTTTCATTCAAAATCAACTCTCTTTGCTTGAGGGCAAGAGTAAAGCTTCTTTAATTAACAGCAATTAATGGTTCCTATAAGAGGTATGCGGCAATGTCGTATAGTACTAGGACAAAAACAAAAGTTATCAGTCAAGAGGGAAATAAATGAAATTGTAAAAGTGTGCCATCAGAACCCCATTTTCAATAACTTTGGTAATTCTTGTGATTTGGTGCTTAGTAAATGTTGCTTTATATTTTTGTGTACTATTATGTTTTTCCTATCCTTGGTTTTAAGCAGAGAGTAAAACTGTCTACACCTTTTTATGTTACTGAATTCTCCTCATAGAATCTTGCATATAGTATGTGCCTAATTAAATTTTGTAGCTGCTACTTCTGATAGTCAGGAGTCCATGAAAATTAGCAATCACTGGCAAAGGCAATAATGCCCAAGGATTACAAAATATTGAATGTACATTATTCAGAAAAGTGCTGTTTTGCTTGAGTTTAAACCTGTGAAAAAAATTACAGAAGTTTCCTGCCATTCTGCTGATGGATTTATGAAAACAAGCTGAAAGCAGATGATCAGTGGCATCTGTTAACTGGCATTGACACTGTCGTATAGGGCAGCTGTCAATCATTCCACTTTCTTCTGCTTTTCTTTTCAGAATTAATTAGCACTGTGAGACACTCAAGCACTCACCTAAGTTGCCAAGAAGAACTTGCAACTCAACTTCTGGAGAATAGCATGGGAGGATTCTGCCCCCTGCCTTTCATAACCCACCTTCTTCTAGCCCACTTCTGGCCCCACTGGCATACACTCTTCTCAGGTTTGGAATGAGGATAGTATTTTGAGATCAAATTTAAAAAGGAAATGGATAAGGCTAAACAAATACTAACAGAGTCCTTAGGATTATAAAACATGGACTCAAACCTCTGTGGCTCCAGCTGTAATGTAGGCACAATGCCTGTTTGGTTTGCAGTAATATATATATATATATCTATAGATATATAGATATAGATATAGATGCAGAAATATATATATTTATATATATAGCATTTGAAAAATAAAACTGCTTCATAAATATGAAGTGTTACATACACAGGAGAAAGATTAATGAAATATAATCAGTTGTTATTGTTGTAAGTGTCTATATAAATATAAAATGTATACCAAGCATAAATGGGAGGGGTTGAAACTCAGAAATCTCTTGACAAAGACTGCCTTAATGTTCCCCTCATCTTAATTAAACTTTAGACAGGTTTCTTCCCGACTTAAATGTCCTTCCTTTTCTTAGAGCACTTACTTAGAAAACTTGCAATTGTAAACTCCTTCTCTGTCTCTTTGAGATGCAAATCTTCTACAAGCTAGAAATGTCTTTCTTAAGGAGCTGGGTGTCATTCCTTTGAAATGCAATCACTGAAAGAGACAGCACTCTCTAACTCCATGTCACAGTGGGAGGGTGGGAGCCTAGCTTCAGTAAGGAAGGATTACCAAAAACATAGATGACCTAATCATACCAACCAAACCCTGCAGACCCTAGGTCCTCCAGTACTTTTCCACTAGCTCACTCCCCAGCATTTAAAAATACTCTCCCATAAAGTATCACTTTGTACCTGTTAGAATGGGTATTATCAAAAAGACAAAAAAAAAAAAAAAATATATATATATATATATATATATATATATATATATATATAAAACAAGTATTGGCAAGGATATGGAGAGAAGGGAATCTCTGTGCACTGTTGGTGGGAATGCAAAGTAGTGCAGCTACTACAGAAAACAGTATGCAGTTTCTTAAAAAAAAATTAAAAATCGAATTACCTAATGAGCCGCAATTCTACTTCTGGGTATTTATCTAAAGAAAAAGAAAATACTAACTCAAAGACATACTAACTCAAAGACATATTGCACTCCATGTTCACTGCAGTATTATTTAGAATAATCAAGATACGGAAACAACCTATGTGCCCACTGACGGATGAATGGATAAACACACACACACACACACACACACACGCACACAAAAAAAACGGAATATTATTCTGTCATCAAAATATGAAACCTTTCCACTTGCAACAACAGGGATAGATCCTGAAGGCATTGCAGTAAATGATTACGACAGAAAAATACCATATAATCTCACTTACATGTGGAATTTTAAAAAAGAGAGAGAGAGCCCTACTTCTCCCACAAAAAACCACAAGCTTACAGAAGAGAGAACAGATTAGTGTTCCAGAGGCAGGGGATGCATATAAGAAAAAAAAGGGTGAAGGCAATCAAAAGGTACAAATTTCCAGTTATAAAATAACATGGGGATATAGTGTACAGTGTAGTATATTAATTATAGTTAATACTGTATGGCATATTTGAAGTTGCTAGGAGTAAATCTTAAATCTACACACACACACACACACACACACACACACACACACACCCCACACACACCCTGTCCCTTTTCTTTAAATGGCAATGGAGTTCAATCTCTCTCCCTTTCTATAATGGTCTTGAATAAAGTCTGTTTAATTCCATCTGGTTCAATGGCTCGATTTATTATTTTTTTTAATACTCTGAAGGGCAATGAAGAAAATGATAATGACAACGTGAAGATAATATCTGAGGAAAAGGTCTGCCAAGTATTTCCACTAAATAAAGGAAACTCAGGTACACACTCAGGTTTCCAAGGGCAAATCTAAGGTTTGAGATTCCTGGTCACTGGGGTGTTTCCGGTCAACAATCAACTATTCCTAACTTGGCCTAAATGCTCAAAATCATCAATTCTGGTTTATCTCACAGTATCAGAGTCAGATCTGGGGGAATTTGGTAAGTTTTGGAAAGGTGTTCTTCGATGTCGCTTCACTTCCCCTTTATACCAACTGGTCCTTAAATTGCCCTACCAAACTACTGTCATCTCTGAGGTACAGCTCTCTCCTATCGCCAACTTTTCATAGTCTTCTTTGAGGTACTACTTCTCAGTCTTCTGAATCAATAATTCTTTTATATACCCTGTTTTCCTGGATTTACTCTAGCTCTGTGTGTGTCAATGTTATAAGCCGTTCTAAAATTTAAATGACTATAAATAGCTTAATGTTCCATTACTTCTAGGTAAAGTATTTGCATTTTTACAGAGACATTTTAGAAATAATACCCAAAGGAATGATTCTCTAACATCAGCATGGTGGTTTAGGGGATATGCATACATTTGGGCGGTGAGATTACCTGTCACCCCTCAATCATACCAGCAGACGGGCACTTACTCAGCCCTTGCCTGTAGCTAATCCTACTGGGCATTTAAGTCCCATTCAAAAACCCCACTCAATCACAGCACTGAATCTCTCTTTGCCATATGCTTCTCTACTGGGGTGAGTAAATACTCTGGCTTTTTCCATAGGCAGTTATCTATGGGAAAGAAATTAGGTTTGAGTTTTGCTATACTGAACATCAAAATATCCATACTTTAATTTTATTTTCTCTTTAGTTTCCTGATGTAAAGTGGAAAAGCTTTGAATTTTGTTGGGCCAAAGTGACATTACTTCAACCTGCATAGCCAGGAAAGTGAATTTATATATCAGATCAGACAGTGACATGCCTTAAAAGGTAACCTAACTGCATTTGCTATGCTGCAACAAAGGATGGGCCTCCCTCTAGACCTAGATGCCAGGAGGCTGATGTCCTGTGCACCATGGACAAGTGTCAGATACAAAAAAGCTCTGAGGGGAAGTGTATGCTATGCTTCAAGAGCATCTTTGACGAAGTAGAAGGCTACTGCCGAAAGGGTGCATAATATCATAGACCAAATGGTTTGTAAATTTTGTCAGATATGTGCCAGGGATTTCAGGGAAAGGGTCTAATACGGTACTGAATATCAGAAGTGCTGAAATTTTCATGGGAAGCTGGCAGTCTCATTAAAAGTATATTTTTTGGAGAATTCACAAGGGCTAAGATGCATAGTCTGTGAAAAACATGAGCAACCGCTACATGCCCTTGGCAATATACTGGATGGGGGACAGGTTCACCTTCAAGAGGGAGACTTGCGTTTAAACTTGATGGGAGGCAAGGGGCAGAGTAAGAGGTAGAGGATTATTGATTACATGGTAGTAAAATGTCACTTATGTTTTTTTTGTGTCCCAGCCTTCTTCAGGTCAGGGTGAGTCTGACGAAGAGGTGGTAACAAAGAGAAAATCAGGTGAAAATCTATATTACTGGAGTTTATGTGTGAAAAATGAGGACATGTGTCAGTTCTGCTCTGTAGTGTAAGGCACTCTTGGTAGGAGAAGGGCATTATTCTTCAATAAATCAGAAAAATCTTCTGGAACAGAAAGGAAAACACTGGGGCAATTTTTAGTGGAAAATAAGATGGACTGATTAAGAACTTGGTTCTCTGGCAGAGAAACCTTCAGTTATAATAGAAAAATTTTGTCAGGATGACAGCCTCTAGGGCACATGACCTCATCCTTGGAGAAACAGCTGTGCATTATAATGTTTTATCAACTCATGATAGCCGTCCAATGGGTCTGGCCCCTTTCAACTGGAGGAATAACAAGGAAGGTCCCTCCTGTACAACCCACAAAGCTATTTGCCTGGAAAGGGGGTGGGCGTAAGAGCAGATGAAGCCATTGAATTACTACTACATTTGTACTACTGTGAAACTTTTATTCTTTGTATGCTGACTCAGCCTCAAAGGACTCTTCCACACAGTTGAGGGAACTGAGTGTCCATAAGCTGGAAAACAGAAAAATGTTGAGGCATAACAATTATCTTAGAAGATTTTTAAGGGGTATTTGGTAGAATAGATTTATCCTGTTCTTCCAGAAGGCAAAGTTAATACAAGACAGATTTACAGATCTATAAAATTGATAGATCTATATCCTTCCTACATCTAAAAGTGGTAGAAATCCAAATGACCAAAAGTTATTACAAAGTAAAAGTTGCTCAAGAACAAACCCAAAAAGTAGAAAGTTTGTTAAGTTTCTTTTTTTTTTTTTAAGATTTTATTTATTTATTTGACAGACAGAGATCACAGGTAAGCAGAGAGGCCGGCAGAGAGAAAGGAGGAAGCAGGCTCTCTGCAGAGCAGAGAGGCCAATGCGGGGCTCAATCCCAGGACCCTGGGATCATGACCTGAGCCAAAGGCAGAGGCTTTAACCCACTGAGCCACCCAGGCACCCCAAGTTGGTTAAGTTTCAATGGTTAATCAGAAACTCAAATTTCAAAATTACCAAGACAGACTAAAATATATGTATATATATAAAATATATATACATCTTCCTCCTCCTTTTCCTTTGTTAATACTAAGATCAGGAGAGGAATAACACTTGTTTATAGGGTTAGATGAGAGTTACAGTGGGTTTTACTGTTCATTATGAACATAATCTTAATAGACATGAAATAGGCCATATTAGATAGCTAGATGAATGCACAATTGAATAAATCATTTATTTTTATGAGATACTAAAATAAATCTTAGATATATGTACAACCAAACTCTGTATCCAGCAATCTGTTAGTGTGTAACTCCACATTCTAAAGACATTTTCCAAATGTATAGTTAAACGTAGACCTACTAAGCCACAAAAGGAACGTTAACAATGTCATACATTCATTTGTCTACCTGTATCTTTAACCAATTTTGATGACCACTTTTGCCTTTATTTCCTGTCCAGAATATTACTGTAGCAAAGCAACAACTCCACAAAAGGAAGAACGTCAAACTGTGTCTTAAATATGAAAAACTTTTTGTTTTCTTCTCTTGGTAATCTTGCAATTTATCAGCTGCCCATCTGTAAACACACTTTGAACAATCTAGTGTGTGTATATATGTATGATCCATAATAAGCATTACTGTAAGTTTCAACTGACTCATAGAGAAATGTTTTATCAGCTCAAATGAGAAAAAATACCCAAGAAATCTATTTTTAATAATGTTTTTAAAAGATTAAAATCTTAAAGATTGCATTCAAGAAGGATTTGAAAGCCTAGGAAACATACTGATTATGTATTCAAAATCAGGAACTCATGACCACGTGGGCAAAATAGTTTTATTAATATTCAGGGAGGAAAAAAACATAGCCAATTTTTTGACTTAATTAACCAGGAAATTCAACAGACAGAGTTGATCAGTTAGTCTCACGTGGAGTCACGTGAAACTTTATTTATACTCATTGTTATGAGTAAAATAAATTCTTCCATAAGTTGTTCTAAACATGCATCCAAAAGAAGATAATCTTCTCCAAGGAACTAGTTCTAATTCTTCTCTATAGTATTTCGATCACTGTGTAGCATTGCTAAAATAAGGAAGTGGTTTTCTCTTCTAATTATCTGAAGCCTGGAGTAGAGAGCACTTACACTCCAGTTGGGTGCAGAAGCCAACTTCCAGAAACGTCCAGAAAGCACAGGTAGATGTAGGGACAATAATAGGAAGAAGATTCCTGTGTCCTTGCAATCTCTTGTTCCTGTTCTTGCAGTTAGTAGGCATATTGCTTTATAGTAGGAGCAGGTAATCTCTGTTACTTCTGGAAGCCCTTTTAGAAGATATGATCATGCATATAGGTTTCAGCATATAGCAACCTTTAAGTATCTACTAATAAAGAAACTACACGACTTCTAATAAGCTCTCTTGAAGGGCTGGCATTAGCTAATGATGTACCACCTATATTCAACTTCAGCCCCACTGCTTTAAAATGCAGTCCTCAACACAATCATGTCAGAAAAAGGCAAACACACAATCAACTATCCATGACCCTCAGGATTTGAAAATGTCACCATTGCTGAGTTGCTGGTTTTAACTGTCCTTCACTTGTTCACTGTCTCTCCTACATCACCACCTATCTCCCTAAATGTGTGGGTACTTGGTGTTACTTAGCTTCTAATTTTTTTCTCTCCTCAATTTCTAAGCCTAATGAGGCTGAGCTGAGTTAATAATGGATGTAATAAGTAATGACTCATTGTTTGGGGGCCCACGCGTCTGTGTGTGCTGCGGAACAGGAGCCAGGACTCTGATGCTATTTGTTCTGCTATGTCACTTGCCACCAAGCAATGCCACTCATCAATAAAAGGCAAGATGACGGATGAGTTCATTTAATGGAATTCCTCCGAGTGAGCTACAGCCCAACTCTTCAATAGGTCTGCTACCATACTCTCTCCCTCCCTCCCTCCCCCTGTGGCTCTTTTTCCCTTCCTCCTAAATCCAGGACAGTTGGAAAGCATGCTTGGCCGGGAGGGCCACCATTTGTGCCAGCAGCTCCTTCTGCTCTTGACAACTGCTATCCTAAATCAAATCAGCAGCTCTGTGCCTGGAGATTAAATCTGTGCCACCCGATAGCGGTGGCACCCATAGCATTTGGCCGTGTGTACTCCTTGCCTGGGCTCATTTATTTCCTCAGAGGCTAGGTGCTGTTGGGGCATCAAGGTTCAAGTCTTCCACGCTGTCCTTTGAAGTGGAGATACCCAAACCCAGCTGCACTCTGGAAAGTTCACCGAGTAGTCCGTCTCCTCATCGTGTTGACCCTCTGCTTGCAGAACCTCCACTAACTAAAGTACGTTGCTACATTCTATGACCTGGTGTTCACTCACAGTGAGATTGACACTGATGACAACATACCAACAGGCAGACTTTTTAGTGTGAAAGTATGGAGAGGATATTTGGGAACCCAGATACCCTAAAACCACAAGGCTTGAAAACAAATCAGGTATCCAAACAAACACGACAGCTGCTAATGTCAACACCGTGTTTTAAGATGTCACTTTTTTGTTTTTTGTTTTTTTGTTTTTTTTATGAAGAGTAAAGGGCACAAATACAGGAAATCAAATATAACCATCTTGTAGGAAATGGAGTCGAAATCAAAAGAAGTAGTTAACATCTCTAAACTGAGTTGGGACGATAGAATGTAGCCTCAAGATTTCCCATTATGCAGAAGTGACATAAGGAGGAAGTCAAGTGACAAGGTGGGAAAGAAAATTACAGGATGCTACAGACAGCAAGGTTTACAGATAAAAGAAAATGAAGAGATCTTAGGAAAAATATCTTTTAATTTCTCTTATTTTGGGAGAAAAATGGAGAAATTCTATGTATAAGCTAATTGGAATATCACTAACAAATAGCTAACAAAGTCATTCAGGCCTAATCTCTTTTTTGCCAAACCTACCATAAATAGATTGGATAAATCGTTTATACACACACACACATATATATATTCATATTTAAGTCTGTGGCATGTATATTTAAGGGCATGAGACATTTCTCTACCCCAGAAACATGGGAACCCTGCACAGCTTTGACAGTGAACCTTTTCTGAGCCTCGGCTAGGAATGGTTCTAATATGCACTATCCATATCTAACATTCTTGATTTCATATGGAGCAAAAAGCGTTGGTTCTCTTGATGCTGACATTATATTTCATATTCAGGCCCTTACAGAGCTGAATCTATTCACAATTAAAGTCAGTGTCAAAATAGGAAAAGTGATGAGAAAGGAAGAAATATAGAGTAAGGAACTAAATGAGGAACAAAAGTGTATTTTAAAAACCTACAGAATAAGGACAGCCAAGAAATAGATTAACAGAGCATTACATTTCATTGTTGAGCACAAATGTTCCATTCCTTTCTCTGAGCATCTAATCAGCATTTTTCATTATTTTCCTTCCACTGTATCTGGCTCCTATGCATCAGTGCCCATAGCAACACCTCTGGTATTACTAAAAACTTCCTTTGATACTAGGGTTACCCACACAAGGAGCCTTACTAGGGCTGACCTTCTCTCCACTTAGACTGCCACACTAGTTGGGGCCCTAAGTTAGGATTAGAATTCTCCCTTTGAATGCAAACCATTTTAGGAAATGTCCCTATTCATATGTAGGTAGGAACAATCTCCTTTCCTTCCTAAAGAATACAATTTTTAGGAAGGAAGGGGCTGTTCTCAATGCCTCCTTATCACGTGGCTTCTCTGAATGTCCTCCTGGACCCTTCCATTTGTTCCACAGACTTTACAACTTCCAGCTGGTAAAAGTGTTAATGGCAACACTGTACCACTTAAAGACAGCTCCTATGATTATTTTTGCCTTAAATATGTTAAGTATGAACCCAGTGATTTCAATGTCCTTATACAGAGCTTGCCCTATGAACACTGTATATATCATTTCTAGGATCATAAGGACAAAGGAGAAGCAATAGGCAATTTAATTATTCAGGCCAGAACTGTGCTTAAACTTCACATAACCATACCACCTAGCACAGAACTTCTGCTGACTAGATGCTCATTGATACATGCTGAATTTAAATAGATGGAATAAAATCTGGTCTTTATTCTCTATGCTTACTTTCTCATCTCTTGTTCCAATTATTCCATAAATATGTTTTTCCCTTGGTTTTAGAAATTTGGCAGGTGGCACTTTAATTTAATCTGTTCTTAAATATTCTGACTCCAACAGAAATTAAAACCATATGTGTACCGTGGTAGGCTTAGACCTGCAGACATAAATCAAATTCGATTTTGCAAGTGTTTGTTGGTCACCTACTACGTGTTTAGCGTCCCATACAGCACAGTTGTGGTCAAATACTGTCTATAAACAGAATAAATTATTTCAGATCCCTAGAGTTCAGGAAATTAAAACTTCCATATTTAGAAAGTGATGGAAATTCTAAAATTTGAGCTATAAGAACAGATACTTTTGTAGAATCAGAGAAGGAATCTAAGAAATGTATTAGTTTTTTTTTTTTTTTTAGATTTTATTTATTTATTTGATAGAGATCACAAGTAGTCAGAGAGGCAGGCAGAGAAAGAGAGGGGAAGCAGGCTCCCTCCTGAGCAGAGAGCCCGATACGGGGCTCAATCCCAGGACCCTGGGATCACGACCTGAGCCGAAGGCAGAGGCTTTAACCCAATGAGCCACCCAGGTGCCCCAGAAATGTATTAGTTTTAATTCAAGCCCCATTCCGTATAATAAACTTGAATGGTAACCTTCACAAAGGGTATTCTGCCTGCTTAAACATACCCCAGTCAGGAATTTAACTGGCTTGCAGACAACATGTCTCCTAATTAACAGTTTCCCTCCCTAGTCTATGCTGGCTGTCCCATCCATGGGTCCTAAGGCCTCTTTGTCACAGGAGAAGCAGAACTGGCATTTTTTCTTTCTTTCTTTAGAAGCCAGTCCACAAATACGAAGAGCATGATGCAAATTACGAATTTAGAAATGTAGTACAAGGGGAAGGCTATTCCTACTTACCCAAGTATTTCACAGGTACCACTGCAGAGCTCAAATCACAGTGAAGACCTTCCTTCTGCCACCCATTCAAAATAACTGTATTCCATTTATCAGGAAAACTCTGGTTTATAGACTCTAAGTCAACACAAGAAAAGGTGGGAACCCAGAGGTGAGATACAAAAAGGAATGGAAGAGAGGTCTCCAATGGGTGATCATAGGCTGGTTTACATCAACCAATGTGTTCTATTTGGCCTCTGTGATGCATTGTTTCTGATTTGGGGGATTTATTTGCAAATATATATAAAAAAAAAAGGAGATATTTTAACTCTTCTTGAAATGCAGAAGATCTAGCAGAAGTGGATTAACATTTCCAGGGGCACAAACCAATTGCAGCTGAGGACATTGGCTTCTGGAGATAGAGCATGGAATCTCTTTATTCACCACAGCCTTTTAAGATTCTGCATGCCCTTCTACTGCCTGGCCCCCATGGGCACCCAGGCTCTGCCTCTCTGGTCTGGTAGGACTTGGAAGACCTGGAAAGTAGAAGAGGACATAGAGGGTTCAAGATGAAAGTACCTTTTCCGCCAATGGATGACTGGGGTTGGGGTGGCTACAGGGATCCCTGAAGGTGCTAACCAACACCAGTACCTTCCTCACAAAAAAGCCAGACTCACATGAAACCAGGAGAAGGCAAAATAAATAAAACAAAATCCTGCCCCAGTGACTCCAAAGTAAACCGGTATTGTATGAATGCCTTTTGATTCTGATTGTCAGTGACTGGCTAGCAGAAGCCCCTGCCATAGCAGACTTGAATGCTGGGTTACACCAGAATGTTATCTATATCATCAATTTCTATTCACTTGTATGTTGAATATTGCATATATCAAAAAAACTGAAAACATGACATTGTTCCAGGTACCATGCCCACCTCTGGATATATACTGATGAATAAAACAAAGTTGGGTACTACTCATCAGCCATGCTAGCTCAGCCTTACCTCATAGATTTGGTGGAAGCCGTGGTGCCTGTCTTAGGTAAGAGATCCTGTCTATCACTGGCTGACAGAAGGCTAACTGTACTGAGGAATGGCAGTGGAAAGTCAGAGATCCTTTGTTAGGACAACAGGAGACCCAATAAAAGACATGGATAATTACCATATCTAGGTGACATATCAAAGGAAACCATGTGACAGAAGAGTAGTTTCCCTTCACCTTTATCATTAGTAATTCTATCTGACCCTGTTCCTTCCATCCAAACAGATGTTTTAAAAGCCCTTTTAGTGGTTCTTTGCACATATTCACGATCCTCAGCTAATTTAAGCTTTGGAATTTTTAGAACTAATTACACATATTTTTGCCACATATTTGTATTCACATTTGCATTCACATCTTTTAATAGATTGCTTTTAATTATCTGATCATCAGAGAGCTCCATGTACAGTGTGAGTATAACTGGATACAATAACTTTTGAAATAAAATTTGGTGTATATGCCACTGGATTAAAAATGTAAATTAAAAATATCAGTTGTTCCTTTAATTTTACTCTACCTTGCAGAGACTAGTTTACTTATCCTTTATCATATTTTCATTTATGTAGATATATCATACATTGATATACATACACATATATAGAAATAGATAGACTCTAATAAATCATTTAAACCATTTGTCCTATATTTCCCAGAACTTTATACATTCACATGTCTACAAAAACTGACCTAACGGTACTTTAATAACTTCATTTGCAGCAGGTGGGTCCAGAATATTGCATTACAATGCATGATCTGAAGTAAAAAAGCCTGTTTCATTTGCTCTTTTTTCTTTGAGCCAAATCTTACACACATGAAGCAGGCCATTCTTTTCCTTGACACTTTAGATTAAGAAATGCAAAACTAGTGCATACTGCCTAGTCTGAGTATATAGGATATGCTCCACATTTTCCCCCCAAATATGACAAATTTCAATAGGAAAATTTTAAAGATAATGCCTCCTATTTGCATTTACCATGTACAATTCATTTTCATGATGTCTCTGTAACTTCTTATTAATTTTAGGGAAAAAAATCTTAAGTTTTAGGGAAAAAGTGAGAAGCTGTTAGTCATGATCTTCAGGAAGATTTTAGTCATAAGATACTTTTTGTGAAAAAGCAATTCTGAGAAGATAACGTATATAAATAATATAACTAAAATAGAAAGTTAGGATGTCAGATCTCAAAGTCAGGAAGGATCTTGGTCATTTAGAAAAATCTTGCCACATTCCTCTTCACTCACACTAGTCATCATACTTCATATATTCAACCTCTATTTGGATCCAATATCTAGAGTCTCACCTCTTTGATCCCTTCTGCAATGAACCTTTCCTCCATTCCATTTTATTTACTTACTCCCATAGCCACAGCCCAAACTATCAGCACCAAAAACTACACTGTAAGATTAGGAGCCCAGCCTCCTACTCTTTTATGACTTATCCTTCCAACTTACTTGGTCAAAGATCTGCTCTGGAATTGTCCTTAACTTATTAAAAGTTCCTTTTCACTCTTTTCTATGTATCTATTTCCTTTCTGTGACCTTGCTTTTAATCTCTTTGATGATTATTTCCATAATCCATGGTTAATACATATAATTAATTAACTTCAGTGACCTGATCTCCATTTACCGTACTTACCACACAAAATCACAATTGTAAAATCGACCACCTGCCTTTTTTGGTCTCTGCACACAGGCTCAATGAAGCACTATTTTAGACTGTAGCTCAGTCAGGTACAAGGGTATCATTCTTAAAATTCATTATAGCCAACTTCAAATGGGCACACAACTGTACACAGGAATCCTATACTACAATATTTTCTGAATTTATTCTATCATCAAGAATGCTTTTGTTATCTTCCTTTCTCCAACCTGAACAAGCTGGATAACATGTGAAGGTCCTTACCAACAAAACAGAAGCCATGATCATCTTGCCACCACCATTTATAACCAATTTTTCCTTCTTCCTCCTTTTTATAACAGAGAAAGTGGCCCTGTTCTCATCAGAGATCAGTTTCTCTAAACACAGATCTTCCTTTCTCAAATCATATGTTCCTTTGGTTATTCCCAACTCTGTCAACTGGATAATTCCTGCAGAAAAATAAGCTATGATGCTTCACATCTTGAAAAGAAAACATTTCCCTGAAACTGCTGTCTATACCAGTATCTCCAAGTATCTCCAATCATCTATACCCACTATCATTCTCAACCCTTTTTAGTCTGACTCCTACCACTCTACTCACATATCAGTTGCCAAGGTTCCAAGAGGTATTTTTGGCTCTTATCTTTCTAAACCTTTTCTTCAGCAATGCTGAACATTCTCTCCAACTGAGAACACTCTGATAAGCCACAGTTTTTGTATTCCTCTTTCTTACTAGTCTTTATGAAAATCCTTTGTCAATCACTATTCTTTCAACCAGGATTCTAAAACGTATAGTCCTCTTGTCTTGGATAATCTCAACAATCAACCCCTCTGCACCTCTCTCCCATATCATCTTAGAGAACCTAACCAATTTTCATATATTTAAGTATTCTAAGTATATGGAGAACTCTGAAAATCATGTCTTGCCTCAGACTTAAATATCAAAATGTCAACCAGTCATCATTATGTGAATATCTCAAGTTAATCATAAATTTAACATGCCCCAAGGTAGTAAAATTCTTCTGTTTTTGCCAACACCCATCCCAGAACTTTTCCCACTCCTTCCCCATCTCAAAAAGTACCATTACTCTTCCAAAGGCAAAGAACTCAGTCATTACTGGCAATTTTATCTCCTATCACTACTGATGTCCATCCATACCAAATTCTGTAAGATCTATTCCTAAAGACATCTCAAATCAGTCATCTTTTCTATCGCTATTCTTCTTTTTTTTTTTCTTCAAATCCCAATCATCTGTCATCTAGACCATCATAACAGGGTAAGTGTTTTTGGGGGTGTTCTGTCTTGGTAGCTCCGATATATTCTCCATTATTGTATGTATTTACTTATACATTTAAAGTCATATTACTCCCATCCAAGTACTAACCAGGCATGGCCCTGCTTAGCTTCCAAGTTCAGATGAGACTGAGCATGTTCAGGGTGGTCTCTTGTTTATATAATAGAAAATTGAGACCTTTCATAGAATAAAACCAATGTTCATCTAGTCTACAAAAACATGTATAATCTCACTTTGCACTGGCCCTCCACCTTATTGTTTGCCTTTACCTAAAATTCCTAGAGTCACACGTGTCCCCTTAAAATTTCTTCTAACACACAAGACTATTTTCTTCTTTCTACCCCTGGACCTACTACAGATGAGTGTTAATTAATTATTCTACCTTGAATTTATCAAATGCTTAATCCCCTTCTACAGTATTTCTAATTCGAATCCCAGAACTCTCCTATGAGAGAACTCAGACTGTATAGCATCAACTTACAACACATTATCCTTCCTGAACCCTAAAAGAAACTCAGGAAATTATGAGAGCAGGGGGTGCCTGGGTGGCTTAGTGGGTTAATGCCTCTGCCTTCAGCTCAGGTCATGATCCCAGGGTCCTGGGATCAAGCCCTGCATCAGGCTCTCTGCTCACCGGGGAGCCTGCTTCCTCCTCTCTCTCTCTGCCTACTTATGATCTCTGTTTGTCAAATAAATAAATAAAATCTTAAAAAAAAGAATTATGAAAGTAGTAGCTTTAAAAAACAACAGAAATTATACTATAGAAAATTTTGAATTTGTAGTCAACTATGGTTTATTAAATCCATGCATTTTATTTATAGAAAGAGATAAAGTATCTGAGACCTGGGCATGCGGTAAGAGACTATCAAGTGGCATCTCTGTTGGAACCCAAACTCAGCTTAGAGCAAGCCTGTAAACCCAAGAGGCCCTGAAGTGGCACAACTTCTTCACTATAATATAGTGTAGTAGTAGTGTCTGGTTTTTGGAATAGTATGAATGCTAAATAGCATATAAAGTGGCATGCTAATGAAGCATATTCTTAACACATTTAATATTTCCCACATTGAACACTTATCAATAAAAACACTTCTAAAACTTGTCTAAGAGTCTAGATAAACTAAAATTGGCCAGGTTTTGACAAATAAGTGAATAATGTATCAGGATCTCTACTTTGGAATAGATGTTTAGCCTTTTCCGTTAAAATACCTAAACAATAATAAACATTAAAACATTAATAGTTTATAAGACTTAAAAAAATAAAACAAATTACTCCAATTTCTGAAGTCACCTAACTATACTCTTGGTCATATCTGTGGCCAGAACATAGCTAACCCTTTAACTTCTGTCACTTTCAAGAATTCTAGATTGTTTATTTCTCCTTTCCTGAACCTGCCTGTTTTCTTCACTCAGTGTTGAGATGAAATGCAATTCTTCCCCACTAGATTGCTAACAAATTTCATACAAGGCCTACCTTTATTTTGTCTTACCAAAAAGCTAGTTCAGTATTCACCATGTGAAAGATCAATAAATTTTCATTGAAAGATTAGGACTCACAGAACTTATAGTATTAACCAGTTGTATTTGTTTATCTTAAAAGCAGGGACAGATAGAACCAACACACTAAACTTTGCTAAATTTGCCAATTTGCTAGATTAAAAGATTCTAATCCAGCTTTCCTAGATGTATAATCAAGCATGTGACTACTAAACTCACTACACGCTATTAATCATAAAGCAGGAAAATGGATTGTTAGCGACACTTTTTTCAATAATTTGGAAACTTTTCATTGTGACTGACAAAGCTGTTAAAATGTCCCGTATTTTGTCATAAAAAGGATGGTTTTCCAGTCAAATACTTTTCTTCCAATATCTTCCAGTTTTCATAAATCATCATTTCCTCCCTTTATTTTCCTTATTGAAGTTGAAGATATTTCCTATAAGCTAAAGTCAGTATTAGAATGTTTGCTTCTAAAGGACCCAAGTATCTTAAGTTCATAAACCAGTCTGTGTTCCTGAGACATTCTGTGACATTCCAAATGCTTTTATAATGAAGAGATCTGCTTCTTCATGCATATAGAAATATAAACTGATACCTAAAAAATGGATTTCATCCTTTTCTTCTTAAAAGCTATTCCGCCAGGTAGTACAATGTGTGAACTGTTTTACTCCTTTATGATTTCCACATTCCTTATTTCCAAAATAATTACTCATGACCCCATGCCCTTTATTTTTATTTTAATTCTAGACCAAAATATAGTTACTCAGGAAGAAAAATCATACAAATATAGTATACATCTTAAAAATCTAATTTGCAAAGACAGTGCTTAAGACAAGAGTAATTTTATAAATTATCACAGAAAAACTGAGTCTGTAACTTAATATTTAATTTCTCTAAAATAGATGATTCAGCAGGCCAATAAAAATGGTCTATATTTTTATTCACTAGTGTATCTTCTCTCATGACTGACATATAGTAATTCAATAAATACTTCAGTGAACATACAGATGGATAAGTTATTAATATGCCCTTACCATAATCTTGAGACTAAAAACAGGTAATTCAGACTGAAACTTCACTTAGGGCTCTATTGGCCCACATAAAACATAGCAACTGAATAGTAATTAAATAATTTCCATATATTCATTTTATTCAAGCATTTAAAGCCACAATTAATAATCTCAGTCATTCACCATTAATTTTCCATGTTTGTAGTCCTTGAACAATTTCTTAGATTCGTTAATCAAATAGACTCCAGGATGGCCACAAATCTCAAATGGCCATTCGATACAGTCAAGACAATCCTAATAAATCTCCCAAGAACATGCATTTGCTCACATTACAAAGTGATTATTTCATACTAGTTCCTTTCTCTTGATCTTCCTTCCTCCTCTAGCTCATTTGCTGACCCCATCTCATATTTCATTCAGAATATAGATGGTATTTGAGAACTAATTTTCTCACTAAAAAATATGTTCCACGTTTGAATCTAGATTCTTATAATCTGCACTTCTGTAATGGAAGATTTACCTCTTCAGGACAACTCCTTATGTGTACTCTCCATCCCATACCCTCTCTCACCTGCTCCAGAATGCTTCTCTAAATTCAGCATTTGTTTCATTCCATTAGATGATTATTGTCAGATTGTCAATTGTCAGATGACAATTCATTTTATATATACAAACATTCATTTTATATATACAAAATCTTGCCTACTCTACCCTCTGATTGCAACCCCATTTATTACCCAACCACTTTAGTGCTAAAATTGTTCATAAGGTGGTTTATTCTCAGTGCCTAATTTCTCACCTTTACTTTCCTCAATTCTATCTAATCAGGGTTTAATTTCTACAGCTCCCTGAAAAGGTTTTTAATATGGCAATCCAAAAGTTAATTTTCCTTTCCATCTGACAGAGCTGAACTCCATTTCTTTCTTTTCTTTTCTTTTTTTTTTTTAATTTTTTCAGTGTAACAGAATTCATTGTTTTTGCACCACACCCAGTGCTCCATGCAATACGTGCCCTCCAGAATACCCACCACCAGGCTCACCCAACCTCCCACCCCCCACCCCTTCAAAACCCTCAGGTTGTTTTTCAGAGTCCATAGTCTCTCATGGTTCACCTCCCCTTCCAATTTCCCTCAACTCCCTTCTCCTCCCCATCTCGCTATGTCCTCCATGTTATTTGTTATGCTCCACAAATAAGTGAAACCATATGATAATTGACTCTCTCTGCTTGACTTATTTCACTCAGCATAATCTCTTCCAGTCCCATCCATGTTGATACAAAAGTTGGGTATTCATCCTTTCTGATGGAGGCATAATACTCCATAGTGTATATGGACCACATCTTCCTTATCCATTCGTCCACTGAAGGGCATCTTTGTTCTTTCCACAGTTTGGCGACCATGGCCATTGCTGCTATAAACACTGGGGTGCAGATGGCCCTTCTTTTTACTACATCTGTATCTTTGGGGTAAATACCCAGTAGTGCAATTGCAGGGTCATAGGGAAACTCTATTTTTAATTTCTTAAGGAATCTCCACACTGTTCTCCAAAGTGGCTGCACTACATTCTTCTCCAGATTTTATGTCATTGCCCATTCCGTTTATTCACCTCTTTACCTGTATTTCTTTTGCTGGATCTCCTCTTTTGCTTGAATCCAGATGTACTCTCTATACTAAATATATTCTTCTTCCTCTTTATTGTCCTACCCTCTCAATTTCTCCCAATACATTTAATTAAAGAATAAAACAGATAATGGAAAAACGCAGAAGAACAAGTATATATACATGAAAGATTATGAAATCACCCCCCATGCCAAGAAATGGAAAACTACTAGACCCCAGAAGCCACTCTAAAAGCCTCTCCTAGGGGTGCCTGGGTGGTTCAGTGGGTTAAAGCCTCTGCCTTTGGCTTGGGTCATGATCCCAGGGTCCTGGAATCGAGCCCCACATCAGGCTCTCTGCTCAGCAGGGAGCCTGCTTCCTCCTCTCTCTCTGCCTGCCTCTCAGTCTACTTGTGATCTCTCTCTCTCAAATAAATAAATAAAATCTTTTAAAAAATAAAAATAAATAAAAACCTCTCCTAATTCAACTCTTTTTTTTTTTTTTTACTTAATTACTTATTTATTAAATGTGAGTTGATTTACGAAGATGTTATCGAGTAAATAGTACAAGTAAAAAGAGACTATGGCAAAAGTCATGAGTGACAGAAATTCAGGAAACATGGGGCTCAATGAATTTCAAGATTTCTTATATTTCTGAAGTTTAATGATTTTTTAATGATTAGAAAGATAAAAAACATACTTAGAGGAGGAGTCAAGATGGTGGAAAAGTAGCAGGCTGAGATGACATCAGGTAGCAGGAGATCAGCTAGATAGCTTATCAAACCACTGCAAAGACCTACAAATCCAACGGGAGAAAGAAGAGAAGAAGAAGAGCAATTCTAGAAACAGAAAATTAACCACTTTCTGAAAGGTAGGACTGGCGGAGAAGTGAATCCAAAGCGACGGGAAGATAGACCCCGGGGGGAGGGGCCGGCTCCCGGCAAGCAGCGGAGCAACGGAGCACAAAATCGGGACTTTTTAAAGTCTGTTCCGCTGAGGGACATCGCTCCAGAGGCTAAACCGGGCGAAGCCCACGCGGGGTCAGCATGGCCTCAGGTCCCGCAGGGTCACAGAAGGATCGTGGGTGTCTGAGTGTCGCAGAGCTTGCGGGTATTGGAACGGGAAAGCCGGCTGCAGAGACAGAGCCGACAGTAAGCTCGCAGCTCGGAGTTGCCTTGAACCAGCCACAGGCTTGGTGAGCTCGGAGCGCAGCCGGAGGCCAGGGAGACGGGAGTGATTGGGCTTTTTTCTCTGAGGGCGCACTGAGGAGTGGGGCCCTGAGCTCTCGGCTCCTCTTCCTAATTCAACTCTTTTGTATGACCTTCAACTGCAGTATTTTCCCTATTTAAAAAATACATGTTTTAAAAGATTTTATTTATTTGAGAGAGAGACAAAGAGCACAAGCAGGGGAGGGGCAGAAGGGAGGGACAAAGGGAGGAGGAGAGGGACAAGACGACTCTGGGTTCAATCCCAGGACCTCAAGATCATAATCTAAGCCGAAGTCAGACACTTAATCAACTGAGCCACCCAGCCACCACTAGAAAGTACATTTTAAAATTATATAATCATTAATAAATATATAATTTTTTATCTGGCTTCTTTCAGTCAATATGATGTTCGTGAGAGCCATCTGGTTTTGTGGGTGTGCGTATGTATACACAGTTGTAGTTTGTTTATTCTCACTGCTCTGTAGTATTTATTTTTATTACTAACAACATTTATTTACCCATTCTATTGCTGATAAACTATAAGCAATCTGAGTGTCTAGGGATATTATAAATATGGGCTATAAGCATTCTTGTACATACCTATTTGCATACAGATGTGTGGAAGTGCTGGGTCATTAGATAATGCCAAACAGAATTCTAATTCTAAAATGTACTAGTTTACCTCTCCACCAGCAACCTAGGAGAGTTCTAATCACATCCTAACACATTCTTACTATCACTGTTAGTGGTAATTTTGGCCTTTCTGATGGATGCAGAGTGGTGTTTCATTGTAGCTTTAATTTGCAGTAAGAAGGTTGTATAATTTACACCTGCTTACAGTTTGGGTATTTCTTTTGTGAAGTGCTTGTTCAAAAGTATTGCTCCTTTATTCCTGTCCTTAGGTCATAAAGATATCTGCCCATATTAACTTCCAGAAACTATACTGTCTTGCCTTTAATATTTAGGATTTTGATCTGAAATTGATTTTTGTTTGTATTACCACACAAACTTGATAGGGATCTAGTTTCAGTTGTTTTTCCTTACAGATGTCTACTGGTACCAAACATTATATACTGATGGGCAGTATTTTCCCGCTATTTTGCAATGCCAATTTTGATGTAAATCAAGTACCCCTATATGCACAAGTCAGTTTATAGACTTGCAATTTTGTTCTATTGGTGTCCTGTGTATCTTTGTTCCAAAAAGATACTATAATTTAGTTACTGTTAACTTTTGTAATAAGACTTGATAACTGATAGTTATCCCAGCTATTTCACCTTCAATGTGGCTTTGCTATCCTTGGTTTTTATATTTCTATGTAAATTTTATAGTCATTATCAGTATACTAAAACATGTGCTTAGATTTTATTTGGGACTGCATTAAATATACAGATCAGTATTGGCTTTAATATGTTGGTCTTCTAGTCCATGAACAGGAAACATTCTATTTATTTAGAACCTTTAAATTGTTCTTCCCTTCTAGAAGTCTTCACATATTTAACTTTTTTCCCTGTGTATTTTTATGCCATTGTAAGTATTTTTTAAAAGATTTTATTTGAGAGAGTGAGAGGGAGAGACAGCATGAGTGGGAGGTGGGGAGAGTACTCCCTCACTGAGCAGGGAGCTCAATGCAGGGGCTTGATCCCAGGACCCAGGAACCCTAGGCCCATGACTTGAGCCAAAGGTAGACACTTAACCAACTAAGCCACCCAGGCACCCCACTGTAAATATTGTTAAATTTCTCTATTTGTTGTTGATATATAGAAAAGCAGTTTATTTTTAGATATTTAACCTATGCATTCATTTTCTATTACTAGTACAAATTATACAAACTGAGCGGCTCAAAAGACCACATATTCATGATTTCACAGTTTCGTCACAAGTCTGGTCACAGCAGGGCTTAGTGGGATCTCTTTCTAGAGACTTGGAAGATAAATTCGTCTCCCAAACTCATTCAAGTGGTTGACAGAATTCAATTCTATAGAGCTACAGATTGACACCCCCCACTTCCTTATTGGCTTTCATACAGGGATTGTTCTCCACTTCTATAGGGCACCCACAATCCTTGCTCATAGACCCATTCCTTAATTTTGAAAGCCAACAATGGCAGGTCAAGCCCTTCTTCATGTTTCAAAAGCTTACGACCTCCATTTCATTCTGCCTCATCTCTGTTTCCCTTTCTGTTGTATCTCTGACTTACTTTCCCACCTTCCTATTCATTTAAAGGCTCATTGAGCCCAACCAGACAACACAGGATAATCACTCTACTTAAGGTTCGCTGATCAACATCCTTAACGCCACAAAATTCATCCAGATAGAACCCTAAATAGTGAGGAGATAAGAAGCTTAGAAGTGCGTCATTAAAACTTCACCTACCACACCTTTTATCTGGCTACCTTGCTGAACTTGCATCAGTTAGAAGTACTTAATATATTGTAATTTTATAGATTATAATAATTAGAATTATTAATTCTTTGTATGTTTTAGATGGGTTATAATTATATCATCTAAAAATCTGGAATTCATTTTATTCATTTCAAGTTATATATATTTTTTTCAATGTATTGTGTCAGTAGTTAGGATCACAAGCAAAACATTGAATTAAAATACTTTCTACTTCCAGATGTTTTCAACATTTCATCATGAGATGTGTATACTGTATGATTATTGGTTTTTTTTTTTAAAGTTAGAGCAAGGAAGATCCCTTCTATTCCTAATTTGCTAAGAATCTTACCACTAAATAATGTTGAATATTATCAAGTATAATTTCTGAATATTTTGAGGTCTTTGAATCTTCCCCTTTATCTGTTAATGTGGACTACAACTAGTAATTTGGCCATTGAATTTCAAAGTAATCTCATATCTAAAAACAAACTCAGATATATTGGTTTAAACTTTATATACAATGTCAACTCATGATGTTAAAATTTAAGAATTTTTAAAATATTTGAGTCAAACTGCCCAATAATTGATTTTTTAGAAGAAAAATACCATTGTCAGATTTTGGAATCTAGGTTGTTAGAAACAACTAAGTTAGTGATCATTTTCTTTTTCTCAGTTGTCTAGAATAGTTTGTGTAGGAATGCCTTCTGTATGTGTTCTGTTATTTCTTCTGTATGTGTTCAGCTAAATTTATTGGTGAAGTCATCTAAATGTGGATTTTTTTTTGTAAGACAGTTTCAATTATACATGTTATTTCTTCAATAGTTATACAAACCTCTACGTCTTTTCTTTTTTTCATTTTTTCCGGGATATTTCATTTAAATTTTCAAATACACTATTGTTCATTTCTAATATCTGAAGGATATGCAATCAGGTCTCCTTTTTTCATCCAAGGGCTACTGGTAATCTATTCTGCATCATCTTCCCTTTCTTGATCAGATACACTAAGGGATTCTTCACTTTATTGTTTTGAAAGATCAACATTTTACTGATTTTGTCCATTACATCTGTAATTATTAGTATTGCTATATACTAAGTTTTAATTTGACTCATAACACATTAAAGTGATCTAGGATGCGAACTGTGAACCTAAACAAGTTGAGTAGATACAAGAGTTAATATGAACTAGAGTCATATAATATTCAAAATGTCAAGCATACTGTGTAAAGTTACTTGTCATACCAAGAACCAGGACAATCTCAACTCCAACAGGTAAACAACAGTCAGTTAGTAACATTCAGATGACACTAAGACACAATATTTACACAGCTTTCACAAAAATACTCCAACAAGTAATGATAAAGTCTCTTGGGAAAAGAAAAAATAGGAAGTCTCAAAAATAACAGGACATAAAAAGTACAAATGAAAATTCTAGAACTAAAAAATATAAATGCCAAAAATCTCATTGGATAGGATAGAATAGAGACAACATTAGAGGTTAAAGATTATTAGACAATATTAGAGGTATCTACAAAATCAAACAGAGATCAATAGAGATTATCCAATTTGTACAACAGAAAGAATTTTTTAGTAAGCCTTGGATTTTTTGCTGTAATTGAAATTTTCAATTACAACATTCATTATAGCATTCATATATAATATGATTATATATTAATCATATATATTAATATATGATGTTAATTAATATATTATATATTAATATATAATATTTATATATTAACATTCATATATAATATAATTCAATTATAACATTCATTGTAACATTCATAACATTCATATCATCAGAGTCCTAGAAAGGAAGGAAAAACATGTAGTACTAAAAACGTATTTGAACTAATGACTAAAGCTTTCCAAATTTAGTGAAATATATAACTATACAAATTTAATAAGCTGAGTGAATACTGGACAGATAATCTTAAAGAAATCCATGTTTAGACAAAGTAGACTCAAACTTCTGAAAACCAGAGACAAGAAAAAAATTATCCTGAAATCAGCCAGAAAGAAATGACATTTTCTACAGGACAAAGTTTCTCAAACTCAGTACCAATGACATATTGGGCCATATTGTTATTTTTGTGGGGGACTCCTAATGCATATTTTAAGATGTTTATCAGCACACTTGGCCTCTATTTATTAGAGCACTAGGTGCCAGTGGCACATACCCCTCAGTTGTGACGATGAAAAATGGTTGCAAACATTGTAAGATGTACTCTTGATCGCAAAACTGTTCCCAGTGGAGAACCATTGCATTTGATTTTAAATTCACCATCTTACTATTTGATTTCTTTGTATCCTTAGTGGATGATGTTTTTCCCTAGTACCTTATTACTGGAAGCCGAAATTGTCCCTCTCCTGGACTCTATTCTTAGATTAATTTCTAAGAATAGAGTTACACTTTTGAAGAATATATCATTGATTCTATTCTAATGTTCACCTTTAGTATTTTTTTTCTTCAACTTCAAATTGTTATTTTCCAATGTCCACTTGGATGTCAAACAATTCTCACAGTTTAGTATGTCCAAAATAAAACCCATAAACTGACACTACCACCATAAGATCTAAACATGGTTTCTAAATAGAGTTCTTCTTCGGTTCTATCCTTCTTAGTAAATTAGACTATCTTCCAAGCAGCAGCCCACATCCAGGATCTGAGAGTAAAAAGAATTCATTCTTTTCCCTAGGGAACTCAGGAAGTAAATGTACCTTGCAAACCCTGAGTCTCTCTCTAATCCATCTCTTCTCACTACTGAGTCTTCCAAAGCCTAGTTCCAGATCTTGTCTTTTATTGCTGGACTCCTGTCTTCTGTTTGTTTTTTTTTTCTGATAACCAGCAATTATACCATATAACAGTCAAATGTGCCCCTCGAAATGTAAATCAGATCTCAACATTTCCAGACACAAATTGTGCAAATACAATAAAAACAAAATATATTTATCTTACAAAGTCTTATGTCATCTCATTCGTAATTTGGGATTTCTTCCTCAATATTTCCCATACTTAAAGTGCTATTTTGGTAGAATTTTTGCGTAGCTAACTCTTAATCATTTAGTTACCAGGTATCTTTCCAACACCACAGAGAGTTCTCTCCCACTTTAATAAAGCCATTCCCATTCCCCATTGTTCCACGGCATATTTTCCTATTTTTTTCTTTATGTCCATTTACCACTATCTGATGTTATATATATTTTCTTTTTAACAATGAAACACCCAATAAATATGTGAGCACTATGAGGTCAGAGGCTTTTGTGTACCTTTCCTTTGATGTCTCAGCACTAATTGGTAACTCAGCATTTATATTTTGAGTTCTTTTTTCCTCTACCCCGTGTACTGTTGCACTCCCCCTATACCCCTAAACACATATACCGCCTCCACTACCATCAGGCTGCAAGTTAGGCATGGCCATCTGACTAAAACTCAATTGCCACTTTAAAGAAAAAAAGCCACTGAAGAAACCCTGTGCCCTCTGCCATGTCTCCTTTCCCTGCCACAGAAACCAAAGTCCTTCCAGAACGGAGAGTCTCAATCAGTGTTATTTCCTGAATGAGGGTCACTTGAACAGAACTCTTGTGACCTAGAAAGGCCATGTAGCTTTGGGAAATATGCAGTGTTTCAAGGTAGTGTGGTTTTCTGGCTAGTTGTTCTATAGCACAACCTAGCCTGCCCTGCCTTAAATGACATTAGCATTTAACAAATACCGTGGAATGAATAAATTCAACTTCACTATCATACCTATAAGACTATAGCATAGCTCAGTCAAGAATCAGTTGTAACGCACTAGATAATTGACATTTAATATGGAACATGGAAGCAGTGATCTCTAAAATATTTGATATGCTGAACATCCTTTGTCATAGCTTGTCTCTTTACTACCATTGTGCTTAGCATTCCTAGACAGAAAATAATCAAAGGCGATGACCAGCAAAGCTCTGTGCATCTATCTTAGGAAATAATTTAAAGTTTTTTGTCTTTCTTTTTACCATTATTACAGGGGTTTGGTGCTCAAAATAAATATGGATTCCCATTCCCTCCTCCTTTCCCTCTTTTTTTCATCTTTCTCATTCTTCTAGGTAATGGAGGACTATCAGATGTTTAAAGAAGACTGGTCATGCAATTAAAAAAATACCTGAGCATATTAATCTGTTGTCCAAACTTCCATAAGCAACTTATGTTTATAATATCCCTCAGAGGAGATTTCAATTCCTTTTTCAATTATTTTAAATTTTCTTGAAATATCTAAAATACTCATGCTTCAAATCTCAAACATTACATTTCTTTCCAACTACTCTTCTCATCCTTAAACAAGATAATATAGTAATTCAAAACTACAACTTTCCAAAACTAAAAGCATGTTCTTATTCACTATTCAATATAGTCTTTTTTATTTTGCTGCTGTGAATTTCCTTGTTCTATTCTCTCCTCTGGAAAGGCCTTCCCCTGTGTCTTCACATTCCGATGGCCATCCATTTTACAAGGAACAGTTCATGTTTTCTACTTTATGGTGGATCCCATGGTAATTCTAGTTCCCACTGATCTTTCCCCGTGAGATGCGGCAGCACTCAAAATTCACAGACCACTCTCTGCACTTTGGCAGATTTATGTTCTGTCTGGTAATGGTCTGTAATTGCTTCATATATGCTAACCTTGCCTCCAAAACTAGTTTTTGAAGATTAATGAGACAGGAGCTTGACTTTTCCTTTCTGTGTAATTCCCATAGCAGCAAGATAAATACTAGACACACAGTAGGCATTCAAGGAAAATGTGTTCATTTGAATTAAACCAACTTGAGCTTAATAAGATTTAAATGAAATTGTCTATCTTGTGAAAAGTGGCAACTTACACCTATGCAAAACATTAAAGGAGCTCAGGCTTTCTTGCTTAAGTTTTATGTCCAATTTGTTCCAGTCCCAAACCCCTCGACAAAAACAAAATCTTTTAATCTGTTTGCAAAATATTCCTTCCTTCCTCCCATCTTGCCACTGCAACTCTGTGATATACTGCCCTTGCCTATTACCCCTTTATAGCTGTTTTGTTAAAGTTCATACCGCGAAGACCTGTAAAAGAAATTTATGGCTCTAGGGATTTCAGCAAATTCTAAATAACCATAACAGGAACATGAAGCATTAATTAAAGACACTAGAGTCTAAGTTATAACAGGAATCCTGACATTTAAGGCCCTGGTACCATGTAAATTTAAAACAGTATGACAAACAGAGAGTAATTTGATGGTCAGGAGGTTATAATGGATACCTTAATACCTTTATCAAGAAAAAGTGCCTGTCCTTGCTCTAACCCCTATCAGGGGCTTCAGGGGCTCCCTTCATAAAACACAGTGATGCCTACTAAATATTTTTTCCACAACTCATATATAAGCCTGTCTTTTCTTTAAATACACTAGAGATTAAACAGTAACCCCCAACATTCACACACCAATTTTCAAAGAAAACAATCTAATATTTAACATATATTTGCTGCAAATTATCCATTTTTTTAGTTTACTGCAGGACTGTATTTAAAGTCAGGACACCAAGGAACATGCCATGATACATAAGAGCAATTTTTCTCCATGGAATAGAAGGATTCTTGTCTAAAGCCAGAAGTCAGTATTCCTGACTCATTCATTTAAATCAAGCAATGGAATATGCTTTGCCTAACCTGAAATAAAAATGAAACAGTAGCAACTCAACTTGCTTTAGGTGCTTAATACCTAATACTCTTCTTAAAATGTTATGCACACTTGTTGATATGTATATGTTGACATATTACACCTATTTGTGGAATGTATGTCCACACAAGGAACACAAACTGATCCTCGAAATGCAAATGTGCAGCAAATATCTCTGTCCCATCCTTACCTGCACTTACAGCAATTCCTCCCTAGAAGGGTAGACGGTTTCCTCTCTGTGAAATTCTTTGGCATGTATTTTACCACTTGCGATATGCCATTTTGTCTTCTTTTGTTAGATTTTGTGTATATGGTCTTATTCAAGTAAATTACAAGTACCATAATTTATACTTGTATCCTCTACAACACTTGGCACTGACTAAATATATTAGATTTTTAATAACTATCTCTTGGTTGATGAATCAATTTACCACACCTGCTAATTGCAAAGTGACATCATTTGTCACTAACAGACACATAAGTGAATTACCAAAAATCATTTAAATTCGAATATAATAAGATTAAGCCCAAAATTAGCTTTGGAGGAGACGACTACCCTCTCCTTCAGACCCTCCTCCACTTTATAACTACTTATTCTTCACTTACAATTCAGCTACTCGCTTGCCTTCTTTCTCTTTTCAGCTTTGTGCTGTTATTTAATATCTCACCAGTTGTGTAATTTCAGCTCCCAAATTGAATAAGACGTTCCCTCCAGTGGAACCCTCACCTTGACAAATAGCCAAATAGTAATTATTATTCCTTTCAGAGGTTGAGCTATGGAATCATGCCTGCAATATCCCAAGCTTGAGTGCCTAGAAATTTATGCTATACTTCCCCGTGTCGGAGTTTCCATCTGAGATCGTATTTCAAGCCCTCTCATTTTTTTCCCAATGTGATTAAGATAATTCCTTTATGAAGTTGGAGGCTCAGCGAGACGTTCAGAAAGAAACTTGATGTTTCATATTTTTGCAAACTTGCTCTCCCCATTTCCTTTCCTATCATTTTTGCCACACTGAGAGGGAGGATTAATTTTGCAATGGTCTCTAATTTTTTTCTAAATGTGTGACCCCCATATTAATAGGAGCCAGAGGACTCATTCATCATATCTGGTCACTGTGAAACTGACATTTACAGGGTGGAATGTTTCTCGCTCAGGATAAATGGGTATCATTTGTAAAACATGCCGCACCCAATCGTAGGCTCCCATGGCTCTCAAACTACATTTTTAAGCAACAATATAAACCATTCCCCAAACTGAAAGGTCTTTTCAAATATTTACTGCCTACCTATGGAATTTTTATTCTGCTGGCTGCTGCCATCAATAATCCTGGGAGCTCCAAGCTAAGTGTTGTGTGTGACCTCCAAGGAAAGTCTTAGTGCTGCAGAATGGGGGAGGTGGGTTCTGCATCCTGCATTCTTCCTTCTGTCACTTTCTAGGGCCTATCACAGAGAAAATAAAGATTGCAGAAGGCTTATTTTTAAGTTGAGAATGAAAGCTCTCAAGCTTTGCATTTGCAAGTAAGCTCAGTGTTTTTAAGTGTTTTCTACATAAAGTGGGATATTCTTGCCCACTTTCTCCATGAAAGCTTTGGATTACCCCAGCACACTGTAATCTTATAACTAGCCTTTTGCTTCTATTTTTTTAAACCCAGTCTTGAGTTTGGGCTCTCCTGTCACTTGGACAACTGGACGATCTTAGTTCAGACTCCTAATTCCACCACAAGCACCAGACAAACCCCTCCCCTAAAAGAGCTGTGATTTGGGGAACTTTGGTTTTCTCATGGTGGGCTCCATCTTGTGATTCTACATCCACATGCTTTTTGCCTCCTGGCAGTGAGTGCACAGCACAGCTCTTCAAACAGTTCCCTCAAAAATGTACAGTCCCCACACTAAGAATCTGGTGAGCTCTAGGAAGTATTGCAAAGTTGCAGATTCTCTTCTCTTTCCCCTCTCTCCTCTTCTCTCCCTCCTCTCTCTTCCCTTTCCTCTCTTGGCCTTCTAAAAAGCAAAATATTTTTCTTGCCTCCTATAGAATATCTTCAATCCCTTGCTCAAGATGTGGACAGAAGGGGTGCCTGGGTGGCTCAGTCGTTAAGTATCTGTCTGTCTTCAGCTCAGGTCATGACCCAGGGTTTTGGGATCCAGCTGCACATCAGGCTCCCTGCTTGGCAGGAGGCCTGCTTCTCCCTCATCCACTCCCTCTGCTTGTGCTCCCTCTCTCACTGTCAAATAAATGAAGAGGAGAAATGAGTTGGGGGAAATTGGAGGGGGAGACAAACCATGACAGACTGTGGACTCTGAGAAACAAACTAAGGGTTTCAGAGGGGGGTGGGAGTTTGGGTGAGCCTGGTGGTGGGTATTAAGGAGGGCACGTATTGCATGGAGCACTGGGTGTGGTGCATAAACAATTAATGCTGGAATACTGAAAAGAAATATAAAATAAAATAAAATAATAAAATAAGGGCACCTGGGTGGCTCAGTGGGTTAAGCCACTGCCTTTGGCTCAGGTCATGATCTCAGGGTCCTGGGATCGAGTCCCGCGTCGGGCTCTCTGCTCAACGGGGAGCCTGCTTCCTCCTCTCTCTCTCTGCCTGCCTCTCTGCCTACTTGTGATCTCTCTCTGTCAAATAAATAAATAAAATCTTTAAAAATAATAATAATAATAAAATAAAATAAAAAGATATGGACACAAGTTCAACTTTCAAGTTTTACAAGAATTCACTGTAATTAGGATTTCATTCCAACTACAACAAAAGTCTGTATTCCTCCTTAGAGGAATTGATGAGATGGTAAGACTAAAACTACATTCATCTTGTGCCATTCCTAGAAAATCCTTCTTCTTTCAATTAAAGTATAACTGCTCTGTCTTGGACAAACAAATGGTAAGCCTGGGCAGTTAGTTCTATGGTGACCCATCTCTTTCACTGGTTATACGCTTACCATACTATGAGGGAGAATTTAAACATGTCCATCCAGGTACTGCACTTAATAGGAAACAAGATAGATGAATCTCAGCCCTCACAGAATTTACTCTATGAATGAAAGGGTCATAATTAAAGTGAAATTCTGTAATAACCTATATGAAAGACTAAATGTGATGATTAAAAAAGACATGTGATTTGGACAGTGTGGCAATCACAAACACTCAATAATTGTTAGCTATGCCATCCCTCTGTAGCTATGCATCTCAGATCCTCCTAACAATGCAAATAGATGTTGTTACCATCATTTCACAGAATAAGATACTTAAGTATTAGGGGTGATTAATTAATTGTCTAAGGACAATTAATTAAGGCAAAACAGAGAGGAGCTGAAATTATATGATTGTTCTGAACTTAAAGCCTCCTGCATTTTGGTTTTCTGTGTGAACTTCATAATTCATACAATGAACATATACATATGAAAAGTTTCATGAACCATTAATATAGAAATTGAGGTTTTAAAAAGTTACCACACTTAACCATCATCCTGAACAAGAGGACTATTCTCTGTGTGAAGAAGCCTCCTTAATGCCCCTCCCCATTCATAAATACTTTCATCCTTGGAAAGTAGCCAATATAAAACATCAAATTTCTTGCTTTTATTTATACTTTTACCAAATAATTATACATTTCCAAATAATACAGATTAGTTTTGTTTAGGGATATTATATAACTAGAATCACAGTCAAAACGCTCTACTATTACTCTTGTCATAAATCAGTGTCAAATGTCTACAATGGATATATCACTCCAGGCTTTTTTTTTTTTTTTTCCTTTCAGTCGATTTAATTATGTTTGAGCAATTATCATATGGTCTCAACTACTGCAGGATTATGATGATTTACTTTTTGGTAGTGTAAGTCCAACCACCTTATTTCTTCTTCAAGAATGCTTTTGCAGAACACACGAATATACATTTTTCCAAAGAAGATAAACAGAAGACCACAGACACATGAAAGGATTCTAAATATCACTTATCAGGGAAATATCAAAACTACAATCAAATATCACCTTATACCTGTCAGAATGGCTAAAACCAACAACACAAGAAAGAGGTGTTGGTGAGGCTATAGAGAAAAGGGAACCCTCCTGTACTGTTGGTAGTAATGCAAAGTGCTGCAGCCATTCCAGAAAACAGTATGGAGTTTCCTCAAAAAGTTAAAAATAGAACTACCCTACAATCGAGCAATCACACAACTAGGTATTTACCCAAAGAATACAAAAATACTAATTCAAAGGGATACATGTTCCCCAATGTTTATAGGACCATTATCTACAAATAGCTAAATTATGAAAACAGCCCAAGTGTCCATACATTGATGAATAAAGAAGATGTGACTGTATATCAAATATATATGGAATATTACTCAGCCATAAAAAAGAAAGAAATCTTGCCATTTGCAACGATATAGATGGAACTAGAGAGTAATATGCTAAGTGAAATCAGAGAAAGATAATACATATGATTTCATACCTATGTGGAATTTAAGATGTAAAACAAATGAGCAGAGAGAAAGAGACCAAGAAACAGACTTTCAACTGTAGAGACAAACTGATGGTTAGCAGAAAAGAAGCGGGTAAGGGGATGGGTTAAAGAGGGATTGGGAATGAGGAGTACACTTGTCCTGGGGCACCTAGGTGGCTCAGTCGGTTAAGCATCTGACTCTTGATCTCAGCTCAGGTCTTGATCTCAGGATCATGAGTTCAAGCCCTGCACTAGAGAAGAAAGAGTACATTTGTGATAAACACGAGGTGATGGATGGAAGTGTTGGATCACTATATTGTACACCTGAAACTAGTGTTACACTATATGTTAACTGGAATTTAAATAAAAACTTTTAAAAATGCTTTGGCTATTCTTCACACTTTGCCTTGTCATATGTATTTTAAGTTCATCCTATTAAATATCAATCTGGCACAGTAAAAGATCTGGGTTTTGTTTCCTGTTTCAGAGTGCCTATAAATGAAGGATAATTGACATCTGTAAAATACTGAATTTCCTAATCCACACAAATGGAATACTTCTGTTACTCTTGGATCATCTTTATTATTTCTTAATATTTTTGTTTGTTTCCTCTAGAAGTCTAGCACAGGATTTGTTAGATTTCTAGAAATTAAATGTTTATTTTATATAGCATTATTTTAAGTTTTATTTGTGTGTCAGTATGTAAGACACAATTTTTGGATAATAAACTTGTTGAATTCTTAATTATAATTTTCTGTAGATTCCCTTGGACTTTCTACATATAAAAATGTATAATTTACAAATGAGTTTTTCCTTTTTACTTCCCTATACATATATATTTTTTCTATGTAGTTATATACTTGTACATATTGATGTGTCTTGTTTATAATTTTTATTTTCTATACATTATATTTTGACATGTTAATTTTTCTGGCTAAAGTAAGATTGCCTCTTCAGAGGCTATTCAGTTCTTTGAGAGAGCAAAATTCTCAACCAGGAACATGCCTTTGATATTCAAACTAGCCAATCCAGAGGATACCTTCTCTCTCCAGGGCTTAGAGTGCCCTGGAAGCTGCATGGTTCTGCCTTAAACAATCCAGGACCAGTTGCCAAACTATCAGGGACCACACTATGGCTTTAGAGCCTGCCAAAAGTATTCAAACTAGCCAGTCCAAAAGTGTTTACCTACCATGCATGGCCTTTCCCATAGAAACATCAAACAAGGCCATGGCCTAGAAACTCTCCTTGCTCCTGCCCTACTGTTCCCTGAATGAAGCTGTTGCTTTCCCAGGTGACCCTACTTGTAATGTCTTGACTCTTGTTTCTAGGATCTGTGAATATAATAAACTCTGTCTTCTTGAGGCTCTCCTGTGTCCCCTCTTGTGACCACAGATGACTGACCATCACATAAAAGAACACAAACAATATGCACATTTTTTGGTTTAAGAAATCAGAGTTTCCATACAGTGTTGAACAAAAACAATGAGAGAAACATCTTTATCTAAAGATAACTTTATCTTTACCAATTAAAGAATGCTTTCTTTTTCCATTAATTATGGTTTCTATTGGTGGTTAGTTTTTAAAGAATTCTTTATCAGACAGGACCATTTAATTCAGATTAGCTCCCTCTGAACTTAGTTTGCTATAATGAGTTGCTTAATTTGCTCAAATGATGTTTATCAATTTTCCTATATCTTTGCATGACCATCTGGTATTTCTCTTCAATTCTGTAAGTCCCAAGTTTTATTGATTTTTAAAATGTAGGCTGACCTTACATTCTTGAGATTCACCCAATCTGGAAGTATATAAAATGAGCAAAGGATCATTGTCAAATACAGTTTAACATTTGATTTTTTAAATTTGTATTCATAATATTAATCTAATTTTCCTTTATCAATTCCCATAAATTTTTGGTATCAAGTTAGAATAGTTTTCTAAAATATGTTGTGGAATATACTCCCCCTCTATTCTCTGGGAGAATTGGTAATAGAATTATTTGTGCCTTGAACATTTAGTAGAACTTAAAGATACAGCTATCTGAACCCAGAGGCTCTTTTACTTTTCCTTTATGGAAATTTTAATTATAGATTCTATTTCTTTAATAATTATAAGACTATTTAGGCATTCTATTTCTACCTAAGTAGCTTTGGTAAATAGCTTCTCTATGCAACATCTTCAAATTAACATCAATTGGTTAATAATTTCTTCTTATATTTGTTCAATACCCTAAGGGCCTATAGTGATATCATTCCTGAAATAAGTTAATTAAGCTTTTGTCCCTATTAATCACTGTTGCCTGAAGTTTATGGATTGAATTAGTCTATATAAAAAACATTTTTGAGCTTTTGTTAAGACTAATGTAATATTTTCCACATGCTCTATTTTTATTATTTCTTTCATTTTCTTCGTATTTTGTTGTTTTTGCATAAATATGAGATGGATGTTTACTTCATTAATACAGTTTCTCTTCTTTTCTAATATATACAATGAAAACCATAAATTAGTCTTTAAGTTTCTAATGAAGACCTACCAAATGACCTGACAATATCTGGCTTGGGAAAAAAAAGACAAATTGGAAGCTTTCGGCCTTATACAGTTTGTTATTCCAAAGATACTTAATATAAAGCTAAGCCACAAACTCAGAAGATACTTGCAAATATATTTATACATCTAAGAACTTGTATTCCAAGTATAAGAATTAACTTTTACAATTCAATAAGACAGATTTAAATATGAACAAAATATTTGAATGGGAACTACTATAGATATGGAAAAAGCAAATATACACTGAATACACTTATCATCAGCCATTCAAGAAATATAAATTAAAACTGCAGTGAGGTACATTCTACACCTACCAGAATGGTCAATTAAAAAAAATATAGATAGATAGATAGATAAACTATTTCTAAGTTCCTAGAACAACTGGAACCCCAATGTTGCTAGATGGTGGGAGCTCAAAATTATGTCACTTTAGGAAAGTACTTGGAAAATTCTCATAAAATTAAGCATATTTTGTAGGATCCAAGAATCCTACTCTCAGGTATTTTTCAAAAGAAACAAATATATGCCCAAATAAAACTATATTAAATGTGACACAATAGATATAACAGTCAAAACTGGGAATAACTCAGTGTCCATCAACTGTTGAATAAGTTATCAAAATGTGACATATTTGTTAAATGAAATATTATTTCATAAATAAAATTCATGAACTGTTGATGCATGGCTAAATCTCTTGTGCACTATACTAATTGAAAAAAACCAAAAGTAAAAGATGGACTACTTCCTTCCGGTTATGTGAAATTCACAAAAGATGAAACTAATGACTGAGAACTGGCCAGTGGTTACCAGAAGCTAAATGGGATACTATGATGGGCCTGGCTACAAAGGGGTACCAGAAGATTGAGAGGGTTCTAGTAAAATTAGGTATCTAATCAGAATGTTCACTATATAACAGTAAAAATTAAAAACAATTATAAAACTAATTTAAATCTTTGCATTCAGATATTAGGTAAATGTTTAAAAAAAGTGAAATGTCAGAGAACATTTTTTAATTTATAAAACAAGACTGTTAGTGTTTATATATGTTTAATAAAAAGTAAACTAGAAAGTTAGAGCTGATATCTGGTTAAGGCAAACTCCTCTTCCATCATTCCTTCCTTAAGGTACTTGGATAATACAGGCAAACAAGTTTCTTATTCAGATCTACTCCATGTCTTTAATATCTGGTCTTCTTGGCTCATGTACAGTGCTAGGATTAAACAGAGGTCTGTGACTCCCATGTTCAAGTCCTTTTAACAATTCTTCAAGTAGGAGTTTAAATGAACAAAATTCAGGAACAGGATTTCAATGAACTGGACATATATTCAACCCAGTATGTATCAGCTGTAGTAGCTGAAACACAACCAATTGGTTTAGCAGGAATTACATCTCCCAGAAACCCTCCCCCCACAACCACAGGGCCAGATTAGAGCTGGGCAAAGAGGAAGTTGCATGAAGCAACATTGCAGTAGCCCTCACGTCAAGTCAAGTAGACCTTGACTCCCTCAGGGTCATTGTGGCTGGATTTGGGGAGAGCCAGTTGCAGAGATCATGGCAGAGTCTAACTATTTTAACCTTCACTTTGTATCTAGCTCTTAGTTCTGTTGACCAACAGCAGTCAATCTCCAGATGCTTGGGGGCAGACCCACAGAAGTATTAGCATAGCATCCCCCATAAACCTACCCGTTAACCTCGCATTTATAATCCCTCCAGTGGCTTTGCTTCTCAGAATAGTTTTTTGGTGACACCTTTGATGCTCTGTCTTCCCTCCTGGACCTTCACTTGTCCAGCTTTTCCCATACTATCTAATTCTTACAATAAATCACTTACTCTGTTAACTCAAAGGAAAATATGATGACTTTAAGTACTTAAGAATATTACTACATGTGCATGTGCGCACAAGCACATACAGACACATGGTTGTTTAGGCCACCCAGGTTTTTTGTCACTTGCAACATCATCTGAAAGGAAAGATTATCAAATTGCATGAACGAACTCCACGATAAAGCATAAATTTGAACTCAGGTAAAGAGCACTTCAACTCTATTATTAACTACTGTCTTTAAACCCTTCCAGGTTTAACCAGTTTTCAGGTTGAAGGGGACTTGTTATCCTAGAGAGGACATCAGCTGTAAGCTCTTAAATTTGCTCCACCTGGGCTCTCACCTTCCATTAAATTGGCCTAGAATTGTCATTGTGGTAGCAGGGCTCCAAAAGAAATAAATATAAATTTTCTTGAAGTTCAGGATCAAAATCACATATTTATTCTGTGGCATTCCACTGGCTAAAGTAATTTCAGAAAGGCTACCCAGATTCAAGAGAGGAAGAAGGGACTTTTGGGACTTTTGCTTAATGGAAGAAGCTTAAAGGATACGTCCTTTTTTTTTTTTTTTTTTAAATTACCACTGTCATTTTCATAGTGAACACTCTTTGGGGTGAGATAGGGAGAACACAGTGAGGAAATAGTCTTTTAGCAGATGAATGGGTCCCTGACATCAATCCTTCCTCTCCCTGGGAGAAAGAAAAGAGTCCAGCTCCCTCTCTCAAGTGTTACACACCACCCCACCTTCAGCCTCTCATCACCATACACTGCTCTGAAATATCAACTGTTGAGAATCTATGGGGAGAAATAAAACCAGGGGTCTTCTACATACTTCCTTACCTATTATTCAACTTGAACCTTAGATCTACTCAGAGATAAAAAGAATGTCTGAGTCCATATGATATGCCCTTAATATCGTCCTCCCAGTGTTTACAGCTGCAACCCCAAAACAAAGTATTCTAAGATTAGATTAAGATCTAATCTAATCTAATCTAAGATCTGATTATCAAATGTATCCAGGGAATTTGATAATATATAAATTCTTGAGCCATAATCCCACATGCACTGAATTAAAAGCTTTGTGGATATGGTAAAGACACCCATATTTTACTGCCACTGACAAAGAAACAAGGTTGCAGATAGTTTGCTACCTCTCAAAAAACAAAAACAAAAGTGAACAACCATCATTAGGGGAGTTGGCAATAAAATCCAAAGATCTGGAATTGTTCAATGCCCATTTCTAATACACTCCATTCATTCAATACACACAAGGAATCAAATTCATTTTATTTACATTAGGAACTTTTAATGCAATTTCAAATAATTCTGACATCCTATCTTTGATTATACATCATTAATTTGACATACTCCAGGAGATTTCCAGAATAGGTAATCTAGAATTAATCTGCTTTCTATGTACATTGATTTTGCAATTTTTAATCTTTAGTATGATTCTATATCTAAATCTGTTTTCAGGAAATTTACAATTATCTGCAAAGTTTAATAGACCTATGACACTTACATTACATCTTTTACATAGAAAAGGCAAAATATTATAATTTACTTTGGCCTATTGTCAATATTGTCAGTGTCTAACAGAGCATTTCCCTCTTTTTTACTCTTTTTCCTTGTCATTCAAGTAAAATTGCCCTTTTACTCATTTTTGTTCTACCTAAGACTGGCAGCTGATTTTGAAGTGTCAGACCATTATTTGTTTTTTGGGGTATTACCATTTATTGCAAGGAGGATAAAATCAATGTGACATTTCCAGAACAATGATAGATGACAATTGTGAGTGGTCTTTAAATGCAGAAGACTAATTTTTTAAAATGTCACAAGTGTACTATTTCAGACTTTGTCAAAGATAAAGCAGTAAAACTTATAGACATAAAAACTAATATTTCACCATGTTACTTGCAGATAAAGATGCTATACTTATATTGTTATAGGTTTATCTAAATACTGCCTTACTACTAGATAAAATAACTACAGTATAGTATTATAGAAGTCCACTGATTTGGGCCTTTCAGAAACAAAATTAGAAGCTTTGAGTGAATATGTGTGTCTATGTGTGTGTATATCCACATGTAGACTCAAACTGTGGGTAGAAAGACTTTGAACTTGCACGCTTCATGTATCATATTTATCTATTCTTGTCTGTATGACCCTGAGAAAGCTACATACCCTCTTGATGATTCACTATCCCCATCTTTCAAATAAAGATATCGCTGGATTTTAACCCAAAGCTTAAATGGAAAAGATAGACAAAAACCTTAAAACAGTGGCCTGACACACAGAAAGCACTCAAATGTTAGAAACTGTCTACAAATGCTATTGTTTTAAAATGACACATTGTCAACCCCCGATTGTTCATATGAACAGAATTTTTTTATATTATCATTTTGTTATTGGGCATGCTTTCTAATTGATCTTTAAATTCATTTCATGCAGGGCCTGGTTTCATGAATCCAAATTAAAATTGTGTGCATTTTTTAAAAGATGTATTTATCTGACACGGAGAGAGAGGGAGAGAGAGTATGAGCATGGGGCAGGGAGCAGCACTGTGCTTGAGAGAGAGGGAGAATCTCAAGCAGACACCATGCTGAGCATGGAATGAGACATAGGGCTTAATCCCACAACACTGAGATGACAACCTGAACCGAAATCAAGAGTTGGACGCTTAACTGAATGCGCCACCCATGAACCCCAAATTGTGTGCATTTGGTTAACGCTGGAACTAATGGTCAAGAAGCAGCTGAGCAGGAAGCCAGGAAGGAACTGCACCGTTCCCATGGATGATCCTTTTTAGAAATGTGATTTATGGGTCAGAGGAACTAAGTGTAAATCATAATCTGGGATTTGTCCTTAAAGGATTTAGCAGGAATTTAGAACAAACTTATATCAGAGAGTCACTTTCTTATTCTGCCCAACTGAATTCAAGAAGGAAAAAGAACAGAAAAGCAGAAGAGCAAGGGGAAATGCCCTGTTGCTTTCCATATTGACGGTTACTGGATGCTTTATTGATACCCAGTTATCCCTTCATCGAGATTATTCAGTCTGCACAGTCTTGGGGCTTCCCTGAAGATGAAGGCCTTCCCTTAATTATGTATTTATGAAAGTCATCTTGCTTTCTGGAATATTACTTTGTAGTAAGGGGTTCTTAAGTAGTAAATCATAAATCCTAAATAACATCAATATACCTGCTAATTTTCATGAAGTGTTCAACTCATGAAATCTTGTGTTTGTAAAAGGCCTGCATTCAAGTTTCAACTCTAAAACTTATAATTTTATGATACTGAACAAATTATTTAATATATCTGCAAGTCCATATTCTTCACCTAGTCAGTGGGAATAACAATGCTTAACAGGTAGTGCCCTGAGGTACCTTGAGGACATGGACTTCCGGAGCCCAAAGATTCTCAAATTAAGTTTTTATTGCCCATCCTTTTACTCTCCCAACAGCCTTTTTTTGCCACAGACACTCATCCTTGCCCTAAGCCCATTACAATTATGAAGCTTAAACAAGAAAGGACTTCAGAATAAGGCCAAGGGGGTAGGGAGAATATAAAAATATTCCTAGCCAGTTTCTGCTTCAAACTCAAATGAAAGCTCCTCACCTGGACCTTATAAAGTAGTAACTCTGGCCACAACAAACCACGACCACCAAGAACAGAAAGAACAGAAACACCAGTACAGACTTCTTTCTGGTTCCTGCTTGTCCTGTCTATGAATCTCTGCCCACTGTTTCTTACTAGTGCAATTATCAGACAAAACCTATCAGTCTAAAGAGAAGTACGCTAAAGGTATACAAGACAAAACAGTTTGCTGGAATGCCTATAGCAACAACTTGAAAGCTTCCAGGCGGAAGAAAACCTGGACATTATTTTACTCACTTAAGTCTCATAAAGAAAAGCCATTGGGACCCCAGGCCTTTAATATTTTAATTCAAGTTTCATCTCTAACATTATTATAAAATAAAACACACAAACCTTAATCCTGACTCATTGTGAGTGGAGGAAAAATAAGCAGAGGAGAGGGTTGGGTAGGTATAAATGCAGAAAGCAGAGAAGATTTTGGAGCACCTACTAGAGAACAAAGAACATTTTAAACACATTCCAGAAAAGATACCCCCAAATCAAGACTTACCATCACAGACTTTGATGTCCGCTGTTCCAGGTTCCAGTAAGAGTTGAGCCCAAAGAACAAGGTCAGGCAGATGAATGCCCTCTATTTCCCTGCCAGTGACAGTGTGGTCTTCAAACCAATAGCATTAGTATCATGCGGAAGTTTATCAGAAAAGAAGAACCACAGGCTGTTGGTCACAACTTCCAGGATTCCCCAGGTGAAATCTGCAGCCAGTCTCTGTACGCTGCGGGCAAGGAGAGTCGGAAGGCCCCTCCAGGTTAGTAGCCAGTTTTAATGAGCACAGGAACTTAACAAAGGAGGTGTGTTCCCGTGACCAGCCAGAGACAAAGAGATCTCCAAACTGCCCCAGGATCTTGAGAATTTGTATAGAGGCTGTAACTGGGGTGACAGGTACCATCGAGAAAATCTCCGTAACACATTGCTCTCTCAAGAACGCATCCTAAAATTGCTTCAGCTATAGGAACAGTGGGTGGAAAGTACATTCCAAGGACAAGGGGGGGTGAGGTCCTTCTCAATTGCCTGGGTGGGCTCCTGGGTCAACCAGAGGTCAAGTCCTCTCGATGACCTCTGCCAGTAACAGGCCCATCTCAGACTCAGTAAATCAGGCACTCAGGGCACCCTGGCAGGAATCTGGGTTGTAACAAGATTTTCAGGCGATTGATTTACTCATTATGTTTTTAAAGCACTGCTCTTGTCTTAGGAGATGTATATTGGAAAGTTTAAACCAGTTGTCACTAAGGACAGCTGTTTGGACCCAACCAGGATTCCTTACAGAAGCCAAAAATAGGCCTAAAGCCTAGACCAGTATTTCTCAAAGTCTAGGCGCTGGATCAGTATCACCTAGAAATTGGTTAAAAATGCAGGTTCCTTGTCCCACCCTAGAAGTGCTGAGTCAGAAACTGGGAGTGGAGGCTAGTAATACAGGGTTTAACAAGGCCTGCAATGCTAACATCTGAGAATCACCTACCTCAAATTAAAATGCAGTCACTAGAACCCCCTTGGCCTGTAAGAAAACATTTTCCTTTCCTTCTGATTTAGCACACTAGTAGTAGTGTGGTAAATCAAACAGGTCATGAGGGTTACTAATAATGTCAACCGACAATGCCGATAGAAAAGCCAACCCAGACAGCCCAGGTGAGGTTTTCTCAGGGTTCTCAAGCAGTGGTGGTTCCTCTCTTTCCTTATTTTTAGAAAAAACTATCCCCCCAAAGTTGCATTTCCAGCAGGATCCAAAGCTCCCCTCATTTAATTCTCCTATCACTGCCTATACTCTGGCCTTCTATTACTACTTTTGTCATTAAACTGTTCTCCTCAGCTTTTCACAGTATTGTGGTGGAGTAAATGATGGGAAGGGGGGGATAAGAGAGTTACTGAAAGGCCTTTCCTAAGCTACTCATTGCTACCATTTTAGAAGTTGCTCTACTCCACTTCTGTGATTCTGTTGTCCAGCCTCACCTCTAGATGTGGCCACCTATTCACAGGTGCATAAAGAAGTTATCTACCTTTGCTAACAGTTTAATGGTGTCCTCCCCAAAGATACTCATGTCCTAATTTCTGGAACCTGAGAATGTTACCTTATTTGGGGGTAAGGGGAAAAAGTTTTTGCAAATGTGTTTAAGACTTTGAGATGAGGAGATCATCCTGGATTATGTGGTTATGCCCTAAATCCAGTGATTAGTAGTATCCTTCTAGGAGAAAGACAGAAGGAAATGTGTGACATAAGATGAGAAGACAAAGAGAAGAGAAGGCAATGTGACCATGGGATACAAAGAGTAGAGTGGCATGACCACAAGCAAGGGATATTTGGAATCACCAAATGCTGGAAGAGGTAATACTGGAACAGAATTTCCCCTAGAAACTTCAGAGGAAGGGTAGCTATAGAACATCTATCTTGATTATGGACTTTTGCCCTCCAGAGAGGTGAAAAAATAATTTTCTATTGTTTTAAGCCATCCAACTTGTGGTAATTTGTTAGAGCAGCCCTAGAAATCTTACACAGCTCTACTCTTTTTTTTTTTTTTTTTAAAGATTTTATTTATTTATTTATCAGAGAGAGAGAGGGAGAGCGAGCACAGGCAGACAGAATGGCAGGCAGAGGCAGAGGGAGAAGCAGGCTCCCTGCCGAGCAAGGAGCCCGATGTGGGACTCGATCCCAGGACACTGGGATCATGACCTGAGCCGAAGGCAGCTGCTTAACCAACTGAGCCACCCAGGCATCCCCAGCTCTACTCTTCTAATTGAGAAGATCAATATGGCTACAGAAGGTCAAAGTGGAAGGCTTTTAAGTATGAAAGCATCCTACAGTTATTTTATTACAATACCCTAAAAGCCAGTTCAAGGAACAACTAATAAAAAGGGACTCTTGATAGTATTCTCCACCTTTGAATCAGAAAATCTCCTCTATGTCAACTTTGTGCTCACCATCTTCAACTCTGTGTGTGACCAGGTCCCTGCTACATTCTCCCAAGCAAAGGTCTGTCCTCAATGTCCAAATGTTGACCAAAAACAACTCAAATTTATCACCTCCTCTGTCAATACTTAGTATATCATGAATAGCTATCATTTTATGGTATTTTTTTCTCCTTCCCTATATTTTATCATGATATAAATGATAGAAACTTAGAGGACTAGAACCACTAGTAACTCAGCAATTGCTGAGTCTAATAGCTCTGATTTTAAGGGTTTGGTTTAGAAGCACTGATTCTTGAATTTATTAAGCCCCATGCCCCCATATTTATAACCAAGTGGTCTTTAAGTATTTGGCTTGAATACCCATTAAAATAATTTTGAATAAAAACATACATCCTCATACATACCATTTTTGCACTAATATCTAAAGTATTTTGTTATAAGTTGCAGTGGATGTAGATTTCAATCTGTTGTCAATTTTGACACTTTAAAATAACATTATATTTATCTTTTAAGTGTATCCAATAGAATCAAAATATCATTACCATACCCATTTCCATCTATTTAAAAATACATTTTGCATGATGAAAGAAACTATCAATAAAATGACAAGGCAACCTATTGAATGAGAGAGATATTTACAAATGACATACCTGTTTAGGGGTTAATATCTAAAATACATAAAGAACTTACGCAAGTCAACACCTGAAAGCAAGCAGTCCTATTAAAAATGGGCAGAGGGGGGCACCTGGGTGGCTCAGTGGGTTAAGCCTCTGCCTTCGGCTTGGGTCATGATCTCAGGGTCATGGGATCAAGCCCCGCATTGTGCTCTCTGCTCAGCAGGAAGCCTGTTTCCTTTCCTCTCTGCCTGCCTCTCTGCCTACTTGTGATCTCTATCTGTCAAATAAATAAATAAAATCTTAAAAAAAAAATGGGCAGAGGACCTGAATACTCAATTTTCCAAAGAAGACATAGAAATGGCCACTCGACACATTAAAAGATGTTCAACATCACTAATCAGGGAAATGTAAATCAAAACCACAATAAGATATCACCTCACATCGATCAGAATGGATAGAATCCAAAAGACAAGATATAACAAGTGTTGGTGAAGATGTGAGGGGAAAAAACGGAACTCTCTTGCACTATTGGTGAGAATGCAAATTGGTACAGCCACTGTTGGAAACGGTATGGAAGTTCTTCAAAGAAATAAAAATGGCACTACCTTATGATCCAGTAATTCCACTACTGGGTATTTACCCAAAGAAAACAAAAACACTAATTTGAAAAGATACATTCATCTCTATCTATTGCAATATTATTTATAATAGCCGAGATATGGAAAGAACCCAAGTGACCATCAACAGATTGGTACATACATGTTCATACACACACACACACACACACACACACACACACACGCAAGAATGCATACACACGCACAGAGGAATATTACTCGGCCATTAAAAAGAATGAGATCTTGCCATTTACAACAACATGGATGGGCCTAAAGGGTATAATGCTAAGTGAAATAAGTCAGAGAAAGGCAAATACCATATGATTTCATCCATGTGGAATTGAAGAAACAAAACAAAGGGAAAAAAAAAAAACAAATAAACAAAACCCCAGACTCTTAAATATAGAAAACAAAATGCTGGTTGCTAGAGGGGAGGTGGGTGGAGGGATGGATGAAATAGATAAAGGAGATTAATAATATACTTATTATGGTTAGTACTGGGTAATGTACAAAACTGTTGAATCATTATATCATACACCTGAAACTAACCTAATAAGATTATGTTAATGATACTTGAATAAAAAAATTATATATATATGTGTGTATATATATATACACACATATACATCTCAAAACTTCAAGAAGGGCACCTGGGTGGCTCAGTAGTTTAAGTGTCTGACTCTTTGCTTCAGCTCAGGTCATGATTTCAGGATCCTGGCATTGAGCCTAACATAGGGCTCCCCACTTAGCAGGGAGTCTGCTTGAGATTCTCTTTCTCTCCCCTTCTGTCTCTCCTCAACCCCATTCATCTACTCCCTCTGACTAAAATAAATAAATAAATAAATCTTTAAAAGAAAAACTAAACTTCAAGAGTTAGAAATTTTACATTTTCTTTTTTTTATTTCCATGATGCTACATTCATGCTATATTTATATGCATACATATAAATATATTTTTAATTTTGTGTCAGTCATAGGTAACTTATGCTGAAAAGCCTATTATTGATCACCTTGTCTTATTATCAGATTCCTGTACAGATTATAAACAGTATGTAAACTGAAATTTAGTCTTAAACTTTCTGTGACTGTAAGTTTCTAAATACTATAAAATTTATTTTAAATGAGTTATCACAATTATTAAAGTAAATTTTTTATACTAAAAATTTCAATAGATTATTATACTTTAAAAGGTTCTTTAAACATCCTGATGAAATGGATGAAGCTGCTTCCTATGAATGTTACTACTCATCCTCAATTCTATTCTTTCTTTTATGTCTGTTGGGTTTTATACACGTAACATGCAGAAACACGGTATCAGTCAGAAAGGACCAGGCTATGAAAGGGTAATTAACAACCTCAAAACTTCAATGGCTAAAGCAAGCAAGCAACCAAACATACAAAACTGCTGATTTTTCTCACCCTCTATGCATTTAATGCAAGTCAGTTATAGGCCCTGGTCCATGTCTGCTGACTACAATATTCAGGCTGCCAGAGCAGCTGCCATTTTGAAAGCTGCTAATAGCAATGGCAGAGTGAAAAATATTACCAGGAATTAAATCTTTCAGTCCAGAAATAATATATGCCACTTTGACTCCCAAATCACTAGTAAGACGTGAAATCCTACCATGTACTAGAAGGGTGAGACTCCAAAAATTCTAGGCTTGCTGTACTGATTACCACAGTTCATTCTTTTGCCCACTAAATATTTGGCTTACCTCTCCCCATTTTCTTTTTTCCAAAGATTTTATTTATTTATTTGACAGAGAGAAATCACAAGTAGATGGAGAGGCAGGCAGAGAGAGAGAGAGGGAAGCAGGCTCCCTGCTGAGCAGAGAGCCCGATGCTACCTCTCCCCATTTTCATAAGCAAAATATTCTCATATTCTTCTAAACCAGACAATCTAGAATTTCAATTATTAAGTGGTGGTGGATAAGAGCTATTCCCCTTTTACATATAAATTAGAAAAGATGAGATTATGAAAGACAAAGTAGAAAAGGCAAAATGGAACGAGTCTTCAATTGTAGCAGCTCAGTTATAAGAAAGGGGAAGTTTGAAGTTCGAGAATCAGGCAATTAATTCCCTCAAAATTCTCCATGCTCAAGAACCCTTCAGATGATCTTAATCAAGCCCTAGGGTAGACTTAATAAGTTTGATCACCACTAGTGCTAGCCCAAGAGGAAAGAAACATTGGTATGTAGTTTAGGCAGAACAAATGATATCATTTGCTATTAACACTGAAGAAACCAAATTTTAGAAGAATTAGTATTTCCCAAAGATTCACAATTAGTGACCTACAAAAATGGTATAACAGAAAAAAATTAACGTAATTTTTATTGTGTGTGTCTGAGAGAGACAAAGAAAATGAACAGCAGAGACTAAGGGGGAAAAATGTATAATTGTGGTTTTTGAGCCTGTAATTCCAGATCCTTCCCTGGATGCAGGAAACAACCACAGCATACAAAGCTGGACATTTAAAAAAAAATTAGGAATCATAAGTTGAATAATTTTATGATAAGATCCTACAAATATATTCTCATGATACAAGCCAAACTTCCTCCTATATTTTGGTATAGTTAGGAGAGTGAACAAAGGTGGCATTTAAAATTCTCTTGAATTATTTTTGTTCTTATTCGTATGGATTATGGGTAAGCATGTACACAGTTTGTCAGTTCCTCCATTTTCTCCTTGCATTATTGGGAAAACAACACGTTCCTACAGACCAAGCTTTAGGGCAATGACTTACTGCCATGATATAAGGCATTCATAATTGTTTCCTTGAAAGTTTCAAGACCCTAGCTCCCAAGGTCATCTATTATCTGCACTTTGCCATCTGACCATTTATCTAGTGCATTGGGATTGTCACTTCAAAGAACTGACCTTGCATTTTGATGATACAACTGCATATGAAAAAGTGGAGTAATTTTTTTGAGGATTACTAAGAAATCTCAGTAGGAATGTAAGAAAACCATAATAATTTTCCTAAAAAAACAACTGCTTATCTGTAAATTTCTATAGCTCAAGTTTAGAATAAACTGAAAAGGTCTGACAGATGCAAAGCATTGGAAATTTTTATTACTATGTAGAATTAATCATTTTTCTTTTTGTTTCGGGAAAATACTCTCCCCATAGAGGGAAAAACGAGCTCATTTCAACCTTAAAAAAAAAAAAATCAATGGGAAAGAAGAGGAAGAAGAAGAAGAAATAGAAGAAGGAGAAGGAGAAACAGGAGGAGGAGGAGAAAGCGGCCATATTTCATATAAGAAAAGGATACCACTGATATATTGTCAATAAGACATGTTCTTTGAACTTCCTTCTATGTAAGAGAAAGTTTTCACTAAATTACCCAATAACTCATTTGGTTTTTCTTCCTTCCTTCTCTTTCCTTCCTTCCTTTCTCCTTTCTCTCTCTCTTTCTTTCTTTCTCCTTCTCTTTTTCTTTCTTCCTGAATAAAGACACTTTTGAGCTAACAACTGTCTTTATGCAAACTAATTTATTTAACTTCATTAATTCTCTAACCCACTAATCCTCCAAGACTTGTTAAATGCCCCACCTTCTTTACCTTTCATGTGTATAAAGTTCATTAAACTCCTATAGTTTATACTCTGTCATCTAATATACACTTGTTATTAATAATCTCTTGTTTACTAATTGATAGTTCTCTGAAAAGGGTTGTGGAAAGGATCTCAATTTTCTTAATTTTCCATGAATACTCAGAGCTACCAAAGGAACTCAAGATAAACTGAGCCCAAATATATGACAGAAAGCATCATGCTTTAATTTCTAGTTGGTGTCCCAAACCCTTAAAGTGTCTCCCACCAAGTCAGTTTGGAGTGGTGTGGACAGGGATGGCTCTTTTCTCCTTAGGGACTAAGGGCTTCAAAGGGAGCTGGTTGAATGATTGACTGTTTTATTTCCCCTGAGCCAGACCCTGAATCCTACTTGACCTAAGAATATATAATCAAAGTAGGTAGAGTCAGAACTTTGTTACCATATTGGTTTCAAGGGAGCAGGGAAAATTCACAAAGAAAACCTTCTCTATGAAGAAGGATTTCAGAGTCTGGCTCCTTCCGTCTGCACCCCTTGTATCATTTTGAAATCAGGAACACACTCCCTGTGCTTTTTAATCATTCTTTTCTATAGCCTACTTACTTCATTTCAAAGTATTCATCAAAATCTAAAATAATAGGGATGCCTGGGTGGCTCAGTGGGTTAAGCCTCTGCCTTCAGCTCAGGTCATGATCTCAGGGTCCTGGGATCAAGCCCCGCCTTGGGCTCTCTGCTCAGCAAGGAGCCTGCTTCCTCCTCTCTCTGCCTGCCTCTCTGCCTGCTTGTGATCTCTGTCTGTCAAATAAATAAATAAAATCTTTTTTTAAAAAATCTAAAATAATACATTATTTGCTTACTCTTTCGTTGACAAAGATCCTTAGGAGTCAGGACCAGTATTGTTTTATTTGCAATTATATATACATATCTCATTTAACATCTGTTGCATCATAGGATCACAATGAAAATGCAGTGAAAAAATGAATGCCATAACAGAATTCTCATCAGCTATTTTGGACCTGTTCTGTCTTAGTGAGGGCTTTCTAGAATTTTTGGCGAATCTGTAACAGGCTATCAAAATACATCCTTTCCCTTACCTCCAGTGAACTGACTAGTCAGGCCTGTGGTTTATCAGGATTCTTTTTGTTCCTCTCAAAGCATGAGATCAAAACAGGTATCAGATAAAGCTTCATGAAGATCTAAGCAAGAGCTGACTATATCATTACTTCCATTTGCCTAACTAGAAGGGGTGAGAATAACAACTCAGATTTATAACTCCATGTTGTTTTGTTTTTAGTGTTGTTCACAAGAACCCCTGAAATGTTTTAGGATTTTTGTATAATTTCTGAGCTTTAGAAATTTTTTTTTAATCATTGCTGGCATTCCTGCTCCTTATGATATAGAGTGGCGTGTACCCCAATATCTTGGGAAGATATCCATTACATACCCATCTGCCTCCAAATCCTGCTCCAAGATTCAGTTTCCCAAGAAAGAAATTTCATCCTCTGTGTTTTGAAAAAGGATTCAAAGCAATTTTGATAAGTACTACTAGATAGGCAACACTATAATGAAATGATGAACTGCCATAGATTTCACTATGCATTTCAAATTATACCCAGCTGTGCTGTTCAATATGATCTTTTATTAATCTTTAAAAATAACCAAGGCCTTACTTTTTTTTACTTTTAATTGGGTGTTTGTTGTTGGTGGGGAGCTTTGTTTTTACTTATCAACCCTATTTGGGGATTTGTTCCTTTTATTTCTACCATTTATGCTTTTTTTCTTTTTTTTTTTTTTAAAGATTTTATTTATTTATTTGACAGACAGAGATCACAAGTAGGCAGAGAGGCAGGCAGAGAGAGGAAAGCAGGCTCCCTGCTGAACAGAGAGCCCGATATGGGGCTCGATCCCAGGACCCTGGGATCATGATCTGAGCTGAAGGCAGAGGCCTTAGCCCACTGAGCCACCCGTGCACCCCCCATTTATGCTTTTAATTTTATGATTTTCCCTTTTCCATTCTTTGGATTTATTTTGTTCTTTCTTGAATTGATTTAATAAGTGCATATATTTTCAATTTTTCTTCTCTCTTGCACATGTATTTTTTAACATATGCACTTAAAACTATAACTGTCTTTTCATATCACTTTTTGAAGAAAATAGGTATTTATTTTTATTGTGATTATGTACCAAATAATGGTATTTTCATTTTTTAATTTTATTCTCAGATATTTGATTTTTTTCTTAATTTTTAACTGTTGTGCTGAATAAAACATGCTGATATCAAATCTGGTATTTGTTGAGATTCTTTTTATGGCCTTGAACTCAGTCCATTCTGATGTAAATTCTATGCTTGTTCTAAGTTCTATTTGCTTGTTTAAATTTCTACAGTATCTTTACTTACTTCAGATCACTTTACCCACAAATTTCTTATTTTCTATTTTAGATCTTAAAAAAAATATTTATTCATTTGAAAGAAAGAGTGAGTGTACATGCGCAGTGGTGGGGAAGGGCAAAGGGAGAGAGAGAGAGAATCTCCAGTGAGGGAACTTCCTGCTGAGCGCATAGCCTGTCCTGGAGCTCAGTCTCAGGACATGAGCTAAAATCAAGATTCAGCTATTCAGCTGACTGAGCCACTTAGGTGCCTCATTTTTTAATTTTAGATTTTTCCCATTTCTTTTAGAAGTTAAGTTTTTGCTTTTTAGACCTCAGATTTTGAAACTGTTTTGTTAGATACTCTAAAGTCTTCTAATTTTAATGTTACTTGTGGATTGGAGTTTAATTAATATCAGCTATTTATTTCTATTCTTTTTAATGCTTCATACACAAATTATATTTTGTATGTAATTACTGTCCTTTTTTTTCACTAATAGACTTTATATAATTTTATTTTTCTCTGCTCTTATCTTTCAATCTGCCTGTCATTCATTCTAATTTCATCTAGAAATAAATTCTATGTAGCTACTGATTTGCCGTTGAGCTTTCTTGCTGTTACAACAAATTACCACAAACTTTGTGGCTTAAAACAATACAAATCTATTATCTCACAGTTGTATAGGTCAGAAGTCTGGGATACTCAGGTGGGTACTCTGCTTAGAATCTCATGAAGCTCAAATCAAGCTGTTGAATGACCTCTGCTACTTAGTGAGGGCTCTGAGGAAGAATCCACGTCCAGGTTCCTTCACGTCAGAATGTATTTCTATGTGGGGGTAGGACTGAGATTCCTCTTTCATTGACAGCTGAGAGCCCAGGATCATTCTCATCTTCTAGAGGCTGCCATCCCCTTCCCCTTCTGCTTTACCTGGCTCATGATCTTTTGTCTTTAAAGCCACCCATAGTGGGTAAAACACTCTTCACACTTTGAATCTTTCTGACCTTCACTTCTGCCTTATCTCTCCTGCTTATAGCTGGAGAAAGCTCTTGCTTTCAAGGGTTCATGTGATTAGTTTAGAGCACTCTTAGTGCCTCAGTAAAGCATCTTTTACTATGTAACTAAACATATTTACAGGTTCCAGTGATTAGGATGTAAACATCTAAGAGAGGTCATACTGTCTACCAAAGCCCTTTAACATGGAAAGCATACACCACACCAAAATACTTATTACTCTATTACTCTAACAGCAATTCTTTCATGGGTCCTATAATTCCAGTGTTTCAGTGATTAGCCAATTACAAACACCTACAAAATCTAGAAACCAAGGACCAACTATGACTATTCTAATAAGGTATGTGCAAATTTCCTTAGACAATATTATTTTTCAAATAAAATCACTATTCCTGTAACCCAAGACATCAAAAAAGATAGATCAATACTGCCATTATTCCCGTACAATAGAAAATCTTAGTGTTACCTGGTAGAAGGAATTGGAAAAATAGAGAGAAATATGGAAAGATAACGGGTTCATACTTTCAGCTTTCTAGTTCTTATGAAAAGTTTGTATAAATTTAAAAATCAAATAGGGCAAAAGTCCCACCAAGAAGCTACATTTTTTACTTCAGTTGTGATTTCGGACTTTATTCATGGAATTGTCTAACAAATAGTCATGTAAAGACGGTCTATTTATCTCATGGAGAAGCAACTTATATCTTGATCTGGTAAGGTTTTTATTTCTTGAGATATTAAAGTATAATACCTTATAATATTAAATAAAATTTTGTGTCAACTCCTCACTATTTATATATGTTCTTTTATTATGTTATTGTATTGAGACTACCTTCAAAATGTTATATAAAATTGTTTTAGGCAGATATTGTCTTATTTTTAATGGTATATATTGTACTAGTTCTTCACCGAATATAAAGGTTTGGGCAGATATTACATTATTCTAGGTGTATTTTGGGGAGTAAATATGAGTTTTATCAAATGCCTTTTGGAACCCCTTGAGAAGATAATATTTTTTTCCTTCTTAGGCATACTAAAATGGTAAATTATATTAAAAGACCTCCTTTTTTGCTAATTGGGATTAAAGTCTCCTTGTCATGGTATATTATCTATAGTTATTAATTTATTTGGCAATATTTTATTTAGGATTCCTGTGTATATCCCACAAGCTTCTTTTTCTACTTTGATCTTAGCAAAATTTATCACTTTGTCCAAGACACTTACCATCTCAGTGTTGCTTAAATTTTTTAAAGAGTGAGAATATTTCCTACTTTTCCTAAGCTCTGAAAAAGTTTGAATCATATGAAAATTATACATTATTTTTAAGGTATTCATAATTCAATAACCCTCATGGCTATTAAACTCTTAAGATGTTATACTTCTTGAATTTTATTGAATCTGAATTACAATCAATTGTGAGACATCATTATTTTATGTATTTTCTACGGAAAAAAATGACTGTCAATTAATCTACAACACATTTTCAACAACTTATAATTTTATTGTCCATTAGTGGAAGAGTTTTTTAACACTAATTTACTAGATGTTTGTCACATGTCTCCTGGGCATATACAAACATACAAATTATAATCTCCCCTTCCATTCCATGATGCTGTATTATTACATGATGACTCAGGAGAGAACTCTATAACTTCTATGACTTTGTGTGAGTTATTTAATCTCCTAAAGTCTCACATTTCTCAAGTAAATTTGATGTAAAATGATTCTTTTATTTTTAAGATTTTTTATTTATTTATTTGAGAGAAAGAGACAGTGAGAGAGAGCATGAGAGAGGAGAAGGTCAGAGGGAGAAGCAGACTCCCCATGGAGCTGGGAGCCCGATGCTGGACTTGATCCTGGGACTCCAGGATCATGACCTGAGCCGAAGGCAGTCGTCCAACCAACTGAGCCACCCAGGTGTCCCGGATATAAAATGATTCTTAAAGAATAAAATAATATATGTGAAGCATGCAACATACTGTGTGATGCATAGGAATTGCTCAATAAATGATAGCAATTGTTATATCTTGGCCTTAGTACACATGGATGGCATTCATCTTTGTTTCTGGCTCCAATCCAATATTCTCATTTATTTTGAGAATTTTTATATTTTGGATTATTTGAATGGGTATTTAAGAGGGAGAAAGTTAAAATTTATGGTTAAGTCAGACATTTAAGAAATAGAAACCTTGACTATACATTTTGAGCACATAAATCTATAACTTATTAATTATTATTTTAGTCCTATGCCTTACGTTCTTCCCAAATTGCATCTAAGCAGTTAAAATCAGGTACTACATATTCTTTACTTGTTATTCTCCACTGTAATTGCATAGAGTTAGGGATTTGGCAGGGTCTTAATGAATGTGTGTTGAGTTAAACCACAACCAAAGCAGTTAAAACATGCTAATTTTCCTCCCAACATTCATACTTGGGTTCAGTCTCAAACTAGATGAATAGTGTAGTGGAATCATTATCTTCCCAGCCCTGTTTCTCAGAGGCATGTGAAACATATCAGAGTTTCAACTCTGTTCCCAATAGACAAGTGTACAGATCACAAAACACATTCACTTGCCCTTCTAGTTGTCAGCCTATGCAGAGGATCTAAGGATGGAATAGGCCCCAAAGGCAAAACTATCTTCTCATTTTCAGTGGCAACTAGGGCCAAGGTTGAAGCAGATTAACGGAAGTGGTACAGGACTAGTGCAATTGTCCTCTGGAGAAAAGAAATTCATTTCTAAGACTTGTCAATCACACTCATGAAAGCTACACCTGCTCTTCTTAAAAAAAGAAAATCAACCTATATAATTTTCTGATATTTGGTTTCAGAATGACCAATTTTCTGTGAGTTTTAATGTGTATATTTCAACCCAATAAAGTAGCAATAGCCTTAGAATAAGCCTTTATTGTGTACGTAACATTTTATTTTTATTGTGTTTCATACTTAAAGAAAACTTTCAAGAATAACACAGGGAATTTTATTCCCTGGGTTTTTTTTTTTTTCCAGAATAACCAGTTATTTTCCTTTTGACTCATCTTTTTTTGTCATTCTCCTGTATGCGTGTGTATGTGAGTATATGTCCATGTATATCTGTAAATGAATTTCAAATCAGTTTATTGTGGAATCAATTGTGATATCAAGATCCTTTACAACTAAATATTTCCATTAGTTTTTTTTAAATTTTTAATATTTATTTATTCATTTATTTTAAGATTTTATTTATTTACTTGACAGACAGAGATCACAAGTAGGCAGACAGGCAAGCAGAGAGAGAGAGAGAGGGAAGCAGGCTCCCTGCAGAGCAGAGAGCCCAATGTGGGGCTCAATCCCAGGACCCCAGGGTCATGACCTGAGCTAAAGGCAGAGGCTTTAACCCACTGAGCCACCCAGGCACCCCCATTTATTTTTTTTAGAAGTGTATTCTCTTACCTTATCAATATACAATTATCAAAATCAGAAAATTAAACATTAATCACAATACTATCATCTAATCCACTCTATGTTTATTATTTTCAAAATATAATATTATTTCTTTGGTTGATCAAATTGTGCTAGATTTGACCAACACAAGCCCCTTCTTCTGATACCTTTAAACTTCTTGAACTTTTTCTTAACACAGAGTTATCTTCCCATTTTGTGACGTCAATCCTTTCTCCAACAGTGACAATTATGATTCCCACTAACCTTACTATTTTCATTTAATTTCATAAGATGAATAAACCTAAAGCAGTTTCTGAATTGCTGAACCATATCGTCATTCCCCTGAAAAAACAAATCTACAAAATAGAGTTCAGTAAGTAAAATATAAATATCAAAAAATGCTAATATTTTTTGTAAAATTCACAGAAAGTGAAATGCATCATTCTTGAGTGGACAATTCAGAGTTTTGAAAAATTCATATACCCATGTATATTCTTTATACACACCTAGATAAAGCACATACCTCATTAAACTGTCCTTGAATTCCTTGGATAAACCTTGCTTGTACATAATGCTCTATCCTTTTCACAGATTGCTGTATATAAACTGTTAACATATTTTTTAAACATTTATAAGATATGTTAATGTGAAATTTCCTTTTCACTTATTTTGATATCAGGCTTATGCTAGTCTTATAAAATGAGTTAGGAAGTGTTCTACCTTCTACATTCTCTGAAAAAAAAAGTCCTTAAATTGTTACTGTTTCTTAAATATTTGAACATTAAATCCTGGAGGATTCTTTAGAATGTTTTTAATAACTAATTTACTTAGATACAGAGCTTTTGAGATTTTCTATTTAATCTCACATTAAGTTATAAGTGGTGATTTCCTAAGAATTTGTTCATTCCATCTGATACCTCAAATGTACTGGCAGAATATTATTAATACTTGTACTATATTATCTTTCTAATATGTAGTATCTATAGAGATAACCAATTTTTCACTCTTATTATTCCATTTGATCATCCTGTTAGCTGTTAATCTTCAAATAGCCATCTTTTAGTTCAACTTCTCTAAATTGTCTTCCATTTTATTATTTTCTATTTATTATATTTATTGTATCTCTCTAGTTACTTTGGTTTTAGTTTACTCAAGGTGTAAACATTGGTAATTGATTTTTAATAATTCTTCTTTTAATTAGAATATTTAAAATATAAATATATATAATATATAATATATATATAATATAAATATAAATATTTAAAATATAAATTTCCCTCTAAGCACCATTTAGCTGCACGTGGATGTACTATATGTTTATATATTTATAAACAATAATATGTTGCTTATGTTTTATTTTATCATTTGTTTACAACATTTTGTAATTTGTTTGTGATTTCTTATTTGCATATAGGTCATCTGAAAGTATGCCATTAAGTTTGAATATATTTGGGAATTTTGTTTCCTAGGTTTGTATATGAATAGTTTCTAATTCTTTTCATTATAATCAGATAATATGCTATATTCTCTAACAGAGAATTTCAAAGTTTTCAAAAATATCAAGTCTTCTCTTAAATGACATATCTTGGGTGAAAATAACATTTGTGCTTGAAAACAGTGTATATATTGCAGTTATTTTCTGAAGTTTTCAATAGCTATCAAATAGGCTGTAGTGTCTAATTGTGTTATTCACATCTTCAGTCCTTACTGATTTTTGTGTGTCTAAATGTTCTATATCCATTACTGAGAAAGGTGTGGTAAATTTTTAATTTCTGATGAAGTAAATTCCTATTATTGTTAAATATTTTTCATCTCTCACAATAATTTTTTCTAGTAGTTTATGTTGTTTGATATTAACATAGTATACCCAGCTATGGTAGGCACAGTAATGACCCATCAAAGATGTCTGTTTACCAATCCCCACAGATTATGAATATGCAAAAGAAATCAATGCTGTAGATAGAATTAAGGTTGTTAATTAGCTGATCTTATGATAATCAGATTAAACTGAGTTATCTGAGTGGGCCCAATGTAATTATAAGAACTCATAAGTGAAACAGGAAACCAAGAGGGTCAGAGTCAGAGAAGTAAAAGTAGCAGGACACATGCAAAAAGTCTGAAGGATTTAATTGCCTGATTTTAAGACAGCAGTGGGCCACAAGAAAAGGAATGGGGACATCTCCTAGAACCTGAAAAAATGCAAGGGAATAAAGTCTCCCCTAAAAACTCTAGAAGCAATGCAGTCCTGCTTATACTTTAAATTTAGCCCAGTGAGACTTACTCTGGATTTCTTATCCAGAACTCTAAGATAATAAATACATTTTTATTATCATAAGGAACAAATTTGTAATAATTTGTTATGGCAGTGGTAAGAAACTAATAACCTTCTTATGCTTACTATTTTTATAGTATGTCCTTTTTTATCCTTTTATTTCTATCCTATCTGTGTCATATTTTAGAATGCACATAGAACTGGTTTACATCTAATTTCACAATATCTACCTTATCACAAGGGCTCATAATTTTTTAGCTCAATTACATACAATGCAATTACTGATATTGTTGGATTTAGTTCTTCAATTTTCTCATTTTTTCCTAATTCTTTTCTTTTATTTATTCTTTATGCTTTCTTTTGAGCTAAACACATATTGTTTTCATATTCTATTTAATCTGTCCATTGGATTTTTACTATAGATCATTGCATTCTCTAGTAGTTTTTCTGGAAATTTTAAAATGTATCTTTAAAAAAAATACCAAATTTAGAGTAAATATTGTAGAACATTATGTATTGCAAGAAATTTGTCACAGTACTGTTGCAATAATCACTCCTTTCACTATTTATGCTGTCATATGTATAGCATCTGCATATAGTGGAAAAGTCATCACTCACAAGAGAGTGACATATCTTTTTCTTTAAAAAGTCCATGTCTTTAAAGAATGCTTTAGGCTGAAAAGAAATGTTATCAGATGAAACCCTGAAGCTATAGACATGCATAAAGAACACCAGCAATGACAAATAAGCACATAAAAATGAAAAAAATATATTTGTTAATCTTTTAATTCCTATTCTATTGGATCTTTTTAATTGACTTCTCTACACAGCTTTGCTGGGTATTTTCTTCTGCTTTCATGAACATGCAAAGTCTATCTGGGATTTTTTTTTTTTCCCCAGACATTATAGTTTCCAATTCTGGAATTTCCATTCGGCTTTTCTGTTTATAGTTTCCATTTATCTTTGAAACTCTCCATCTAATCATTCATTATAAGTATATTTTCATTTAGGTCCTTAAGCATGTTTATAATAGCAGTGTTAACATTCTGGCCCAGTAATTTTCATATCTGGGTCATCTCAATGTAAGGTTCTAACAATTGCCTTTCCTCTAGACAATTGGTACATTTTACTGTTTCTTCATATGCTTAAAAATTTTGATCTAATATTTGGAAATTTTGGAAGATATGTTGTAGGGATTCTGGATTCTGCTATCTCCTTCTGAAAAATTCTATTTTTTATTCTAACAGTTGGTGAACTTGACTGAAGCTAAACTCCAAACTCTAATCCTTTTGGTATGCAGTAACTCAAATCCCTACTCACTTATTTTAGCTAGTTATTTTCTGCTAGGCCCTGTATTCTCCTCTGTGGGTCTGTCAATGAAAAGTTACTTATTGAGTTAGGCAGAGTTTTCTACAAATTTTGGGACACCTCTCTCTGTAACTGCTCCCATTCATGGATCTCCCCTGTCAATTTTCAGACATTCTGGCAGTCCCAGATTTTATCTTCTAATTCCTTATTCCAGGAAAAGTATAGATTTCTGCTTGAGTACCAATTATTCAATACAGAATAGAAATTTATTCTCAACTACTTTGATAGAGTCTAAAGAAATGACTACATAATCCTGATAAAAAAAACACAAGAGTCCAGACAATCAGGTAAAATCATCCTTTTAGAGCTGCTGGATAGTAACATGGCATTTCAACAGGATTAAACATCTTATAAGACTGACTCCAGTCTTCATATATGACTTCACTGTAATATGTGTAATAATTCATAATAAAATGAATGTTAATACCTATCAGGAAACAAAAATGAACAGATATATTTTTATAAAATTGAGTTTGTTAATTTGGGGAAGAGAATAGAAGGCTAGAAAAGATGCCAATTAAGAAACCGAAGGGTTAGGGAACAATGTCAGATAAAAAATCATGTTACTTGCTCTTAAAACCTGCAATGTAGTGTCGTCATTGAGAGCAAATTGCTAGATTACTTTATTCCACAGGATGCCAATAACTAGGTAATTTACTCTGTGGATATACTGTAATTGCCATGTAATTAGAATAATTACATTTTGGGGGCAGGATATGCACTTACGCTAGGTTATGATTTCGCTCAATAGTCAGCCTGTGCAATTTAGTTTTCAGATGTTGAAAACTTAAGATTAGGTCAAAATTTCTTTTTATCTTTAGCTTCAGACATTTTTCTCATTGCCGAACTGATACAGTTTTGCAAATCTTACTGTCCTTTCTAGTTCCAGAGTGTCCTCCCCTCTCTGGAGCAACATCAGCCTTTGATGGTGAATGCCCTAAATCCTTACCTATTTTCAGTATTTCTTCTAAGTTCCATTTATATATTTCTTATTCCCAAGCATATCTTTTTAGTCCAATCTCTTTCCTGAGTTCCAAACTTAAATATTCTAATATCTTCTTATTATCCTTCCCCCAAATATCTAATACACACACCCAAATTAATGTGTCTAATTTCTGGATTCCTCTTTAGAAACCTAAACCTGTCCTTTCCAGGCTTTTACATCACGGCAAATAGATCATTAACCCAGATGCTTGGACAAAAAAGTCAACAGGTGAATGTTGATTCCTCCACCTACTATTCCTTCATATCTTACATAAATATGTTCTGAACTTGGGCAATTTTTGCCACCTTCCTTACTGCTTCTTTAGCTCAAACCACTATCATCTTCGTTCTTGACTGCTGCGATAAGTCTTTTAATTTTCTTCTTATCTTGTCTTTGACACATCCCCTCTACATAATAAATCAATGATCTAAGTAATATATAAATTATATCACAGTACTACCTATTAAAACCCTACCATTTATTTCCCATAATGTTTAGAATTAAGTTGTAATTTTTTTTAGCAAGGCCTAGACGTTCCCTATAATCTTTTTTCTACCTATTTTTCTTTTTTTTTTCTTTAAAGATTTTATTTATTTATTTGACAGAGAGAGATCACAAGTAGACAGAGAGGCAGACAGAGAGAGAGGGAAGCAGGCTCCCTGCTGAGCAGAGAGCCAGCCCCATGCGGGACTCGATCCCAAGACCCTGAGATCATGACCTGAGCCGAAGGCAGTGGCTTAACCCACTGAGCCACCCAGGCGCCCTCTACCTATTTTTCTAACATCATGTCCTTATTACTTACCTTTAGGCTCTGCAAAGCCATAATGTCCTCCAAGCTTTTTTTTTTTTTCCCCCAAATGTTAAACTGACTTCTACCTTGGGGCCTTTCACTTCTATTTCCTAATCCTTCTTAATTCTTTACTCCTTGCTTCACTCAGTTTTACCTCAAAGGTTAACACATCAGAGATGTCTTCATTGTCCAGCCCATCTGGACTCCATCCTCACCCTACCATGCTCGTCTCTTAAGTCTCTTTTATTTTTGTTCACATAATTTATCACTTGAAATGATAGCTAAGTGGATAAATAAATAGGAATATATTTATATAAATATATAGATAACTAAATAAATACAAATATAGTTTGGGAAATTTTTTTACTTGTTTCTTTTCAGACTCCTCACCTAGAATACAAACTCTACTACAAACCTCAAATACAACTGCATCCTCGGTTCCAATAAGAGTATCTAACACATAGGAGATGATACATATACATTTTTTAAAGATTTTACTTATTTATTTGACAGAGAGAGATGCAAGTGAGAGAGGAAACACAAGTGAGAGAGGGAACACAAGCAGGGGAAATGGGAGAGGGAGAAGCAGGTTTCCCCACTGAACAGGGAACCCGATGTGGAGCCTGATCGCAGGACCCGGATCCTGACCTGAGCTGAAGGCAGATGCTTAATCCACTGCATCAGCCAGTGGGGTGTGTGTGTGTGTGTGTATAATATTATATATTACATATTAATTTTTAAATTAGAATTAATTATGGTATGTGTGGAGCCAAGAGATCTAATAGAGATAATAGGCAAAATCATAATGCCATTCCTCACATTAAAAAAAAAGAAGTAGCATCACTACATGAATGGAAATGAAAGATGACCTCAGACCTGTTTTTCCAAAAGTGAAGGTATGAGTCGCATGAGCCACTCACAGAAGACACTTTCTCATAAGACTTTTACAGTAGTTAATAGTATATTACATATATTTTAAAGTGTTTATAATTACAAATATAATATATACTGTATTTGTGTAAAGGATTTTGGAAAATGTTAAACTTGGGAGACTCAAAAGGAAGAAAATTACTTATAATTTCATGATCTAGAATCTCATAATTCTAGAGAATTACTTGTAAACAATGTTCCAAATATCCTGTGTTTTCATTTTCATGCAATTTTTATGTATTAAAAATTGTGCCACTCCACATACAGACTGTTGTGTTTTTTGCATGAAATTTTATGTCATGAACAATGTCTTGTATTGCATATTTTTTAATAGAGATTTTTATTTATTTATTTGACAGAGAGAGATCACAAGCAGGCAGAGAGGCAGACAGAGAGAGAGGAAGGGAAGCAGGCTCCCCGCTGAGCAGAGAGCCCGTTGCAGGGCTCGATCCCAGGACCCCGGAATCATGACCTGAGCCAAAGACAGAGGCTTAACCCACTGAGCCACCTAGGCGCCCCATATTGCATATTTTTTAAAGTTTGAGTTTTGATTAAATATATTATCTTATAGACCACACAGCTCTGTGTTCCTACTCCCGTATTAGAGATATTTACAGTTTTTTACTAATTTTTATTTTAAGTAATAATAAAAAGAATAGTCTTAGAGAAATCTAAGAATATGTATTTGCTAAAACATTGATGTTGTGAATATATTCTGAGTATCTGATATTGAAGTACAAGCATACATCTATACACACACATGCACATACACCACAATTTTGCAATAAATTTCACATTTCTAACATGGGAGAAAGAAGGACAGAGTTCGTGACTTGGGTTTGTTTGATTTTTAAGTGACATGATTACTGAGGAACATGGATAAGGCACATCTTTTTTGTGTTCCTATTAGTAGGCTGATGCATTTAATTTCACCTTAGCTCAGCTCACCTGCTATTTATCATTTACATGGAAATTTGCCAGTCTGAATTTGGGACAATGGGCAACATTTCCATATAGTCCCTATTCATCTTCATCATAAATGCCTATACCTCATTCGTTAAAAACAGAAATGGAACTTCTGTCAGAAACCAGTTTCAACACTATTTCCACCTACTTCTCTCTATGAAGCTCTATTTCATTTACACATAGGAAAATGGAAATGGAAAATAATTGATTTGTTTTCCATTTATATTCTCAAAAACCAATCACTTTCTTATATTTCTTTCATGCACTGAATATGAACCCAAAGATTTTAGACATCACTTCCTAAATTTATAAAGGTAACTAATCTAAAAGTCTTGCAACTGAAAAGATTCAGACAATATATTATGCGTTTATGGCATGATGACCCAGAATTATTTTCCAAAACCTCTATCAAGTTATATATGAGATGATATATCTGTTTTATGGTTTTCACAATGTTTCATCAGTAATAGCCTTTGTTTATCAATATATTGATATTAGACTAATTATACAAGACAACATAACTTGGAAGTAAATGAAGAACTTAAATTTCAAGAAAATAATATAAAGAAACTCTATACATGTAAAATTTATGTTTTACTATGGACTTCTCTGGAGGAATAGACCTTCAAAGGGGAACCTGTACTCATTTCTGAAGAAGCCAAGAGATTATATTGACACAGAAACAAAACAACAACAACAAAAAAAAAATCATCTTTTTTAGGCATTTGAGAATATGTTAGGTCTTTAAGTTTTGTTTCTTCAGGGAAGGTTTTGACAGATTGCATTTATAACACATTGCTGATGCTAGCAGTTGTCCCTGTATGATGTCCATTTACCTCTTCTCCAAGGCAAGCTATGGGTTTGCTTCATCGGGGATAAGATAGGCAAGTTTGGGAGCTCCCTTATGCTATGTTCTGGGTAAGATTCTTTCTCATAAATACTGCAAGTAGATCATCTCTTCAGAATGGCTCAATTACACACAGTGGCTCCCCAATTAGCCTGTGTATTATCCAGGATTATGGGAAATTATGCTTTCCTTTTCTCATTCTAGGGAAAAACCTAACCAGGGCACCTAAACCAACGCTTTCCAATAGGTCTCGTCTTTTCTGATAGATTGTTTTTGGGTACATAAATAAGGCCCTAAACTGGCCAAATATTGTTCTAGTGATTAGATTTTTTATATCACATACACAGAAATAGAAAACTGGACATTTCCATCATATTTTAGTTAAATATCACATGAATCTGGCAAGTGGCAGTGGTCAAGATGATTGATTGAGTTGATTTTTGCGTGACAGACTGACTTGATTATTTTTTTAAATTGAAATTAACCCAATTAAAAGCAGATTCCATTGCCTCCAGCACATTAAATTAAATTGCTATATGGGACCTATGAGCTTGAGCTCTACAGGGGAATGGAATATTATTAGCAATTTATGAGAAAACACGGCTGTGTATTCAATACATGCTAACCTCTTACTAGTAACATAGTTTACAGTCCTGGAGAGTCTTTTAATTTAGCAATCTACCAAAGAATTTTACATATGTTACTTAATTTCCAGTCATTATCACCACTACCACCACCACCACCACCACAATCCATGTTCATGTGCAAATAAATAAATAAAATACTAATTTAAATAAAAAACTACCTACTGAAGAGTTGGTAAGATGCGATGAAATAAGATAGTTTATAGTACTCCAAGTATCAGTGTGTAATTGGCTTTTAATTTTAAATGGGTTCATTATTTTGCTTAGTTTCTAATTCATTAAGATAAATTAAAACTATAGTAATTAACAATCTTGAAAATTTAAAATAACTGCAGGATTAGAGATACATGGGTAAAGTATGTAGCTAGGGAAAACCATCAGCTTGAAAGGCAACAACTGTGTCCCCTTGCTTGTTCTATCCATGGTTTCTGCCATGTAACAGCAATCTGCTCAGTCAAATTCATCAACTATGAAAAATGGATAACTTCATTAGTTTATATTCCTTTTTTCTTTAAAAATGTACTTTGAAAATTTTTATGGTAGTGATAGAAAACGAATTCTGAAGAGAAAACATAATTGTTAAGCTTGAAAGGCAGAGTTAGAAGAAAATACCTTCTACCTTACTATTTTCCTTCTGCTATTCCCTAGTGTCTCTTTTGCCATGACTAGCTCCTAGCTCTACAAAGGTCACCATTACAGTAGCAGAGAGCTCTGAGCTAGAACTATATGGTTAGCCTAACTCCTGGTGCAGACACAAAACTGACAAAACAAAACTGGCAAATTGGACTAACGATGCACTGTTTCTCCTGGTATAGCCACAAGGCCCCAGACGACATCTAAGGACTTCCCACTGATGACATCCCCAGAGCTCTCTGGAATAAGATAAGCATATCACATATCCCAACCAAATTAATGTGTGAATACATAGAAATATTACTCATAGAGTTCTAATTGACTCTTGATGATGCTTAGCTATGAACTCTCAAATGTGCAGAGTGATTGAGAAGTGCTAAAATTAAATACTTTCATCAGGCTACATGTCTCCACTTCTTTCTTAGCAGCACGTGAACGGCACTTCAGATGCATCACCGTCCTGTGTGATGAAAATGAGTAGGAAAGAAGCCACGATAATCCAATGTGGACAAGGGGATCATGGTCACTAAATGACCAAGAAAAATAGATACTACACTTGAGAGAGGTCCTATCCACAGGGATAAAGAAAACCAAGAGACTGATGCTGAGGAATCTACCTGAGATACAATTGTCTCTTTGTGGTTTGGCAAACTCCACCTCTATGCTGCTATCCTGTCTGATACTATGCTATTTTTACTTTGTATGTTCCGTTATTACTTTAAATCAAGGATGGTATAATCCCTCTGACCAACCTCAGTGTATGGCAGCCTGAAGCCAAAATGTTTTATTCATGAGTGCTGTCTTTTTTTTAATAAACGATAAAAATGTGAAACAATAAAAATGATATATACCTAATAAGGAGTGAACCAATAAACCCACCAGGCAACTTTGCTCTGTAAGTGGAAAAATTGACTTTGTATAACAAATTGTGGAATTATTAAAGCTGTTTGAAACCCTTTTTATATCACACCATTTACTTTAATTCTTACTAGTTTGACTATGATCATACATTATGCATTTTTCTTTGTACTTTTTGGGTGGGGGAGTGGTGACTAAAGTGTACTCTTGAACTTTCAAGGCCTCCGAGCAAGTTGAGGGGAAGGCACTGACCAGCTGGCAAAGGGAGAGGAGAGGGAGGCACCTGGCTGCAGAAGGCTCTTCTGACATTTTGATTGACAGAAACCTCCAGTTTTCCTCTAGAAGGATGTTCTTCTACAGGCAGGGTGGAAGAGAAGCGAACATTAGAAATAAGCAGGTGCTTGCCTCCGGTGGCTTCCAGAAGGTTTATCACCACACCTGCCAAAAGATGTTCTTCTATAATTAAATAAATAAGTAGAGATAATATGAAATTCCTGAGATTTTTAAGTAATTCCGAAAAACTATGTAGGTGTTAAAACCTATTTTAAAAAGTTAGCTACCTTGCAAAGTTTTACAAATGGGAAAAAAGAAACTGAAAACCTAACAGTGTCAACACACTTTGAGGGAGGGCTATTAGCAATGCAAATATGAAACTACCTAAACTTGCACTGATGAATTAGAATGAGAGAAATCTCACAGTCATGTTGGCTTTCCATTACAAATTTTACATGTTTTGAGAGATGTAGATGCCATCCACCTATTTTAGGCAGCACTCTCAGCTTGAGCTTTAGTTATGTACACCCTAGGTTTTAGGTTTTCATCAGACGCGTGACATAGTGAGCAACTCTGGACTCGCCCTCCCATGTGGGGGAAAATAAAGGACCAAACATTGGTAGGGCAAAGTAGGGAGCACACAAGGTATGTCTGTTTCTCAGATTCCCAGAATTGTGGAATAAATGGGTTTTCATAGGAGAATAATTAAAAATGTATATTTCACTCAGTTCCCTCTGGGCGTTGTCAACATATAGTACAGCAACATCCAGGCCTAGAGCCCTGAAGGGTTTAGTCCTCTTGCTGGGGGCCTGGAGGAGTGATAGCTGCTTTGGTGGGTGTTCTCATATTCTAGTCCCTTTTTGTGCAACAGTAGAGATTCATTGTACACTGGAGTGGAAAAAGTAAAAACGGCAAGATGACAATCGGTTGGTTTTGTAAGGGCTTTCTGCAGCAAAGTCTTGAGACTATTACTGGAATCTATACTTATTCCCACAATGTTGTAGCCCAAGACACCTGTGCTACATACTCATGGAGAATGGAACCCTGGAGGGGTGAAGTAACGTCTAAAACTCCTCACCTAGCTACATAGAGACAAGTCTGAATTAGCATTCTGGTCTTCTGATTTGATAAAAGTCTTTCAATATATTCAGCATACCTAGTTTGTGTATAGGTACATTCAAAATTATTGACTCATTCATCCAGTAAGTATATTTCGAGCATCTACTATGTACTAGACACTTCTGAACCCTGGGAAATTAGTGTTGGCATCATATGATTTATGTTCTAGTCTGACTGACAGCAAAATAACAGCACAAAATGATATATTTTAGGCAGTGAAGTTTTTATGTAACAGAAAATAAAGCAAGATGTCAGAAAGATTATTTTTGATAAACTAACTGGAAAACCTTGATCAGGATGAGAAAATTCAGCAGAGACATGAAAACAGTGAGGGAAAAAATCCTGCAATAATTTGGGGGAAAAGACTGCTAATAATAGGGAAGAGCAAAGATAGTGGAACAGAATGGAGCTTAATTTACCTGAGCATCAATCAGCACGAAAGCTGGTGTGGCCTGTGCAGAGAGAGTGTGGCAGAGAGAATAAGAATATGAAAGTGGCTGGACAGGGCCAAATCCTGCTGGACCCTGTGGGCAATTGTTGAGGGTTTGGATTTTATAGTAAGTGTTATAGGAAACCATGGCAACTTGAGGGCCGGGCATTGAAATGATCTGCTGTGCATTTTTTTTTAAAGATTTTATTTACTTATTTGATAGAGAGATCACAGGTAGGCAGAGAAGCAAGGGGAAGCAGGTTCCCTACTGAGCAGAGAGCCCGATGTGGGGCTTGATCCCAGGACCCTGGGATCATGACCTGAACGGAAGGCAGAGGCTTATCCCACTGAACCATCCAGGTTCCCCTCTGCTGTGCATTTTTAAAGGATGACTTCAGCTCCTATATAGAGAACTGGGACTCGGGGATTGGGAAGGGAGTGAAGGGATGAGTCAGAAAGATAATACAGTTGCTTAGCAGAGAGAGGACCTTGGTGACTTTCATTAGACAAGTAGCTATATAATTGTTGAGAAGAGAACAGATTTGGGATGTGTATGGGGAAAATGAGCCTACATTGTTTACTGTTTTATGTGTGAGGTGGTAGGGATAGAAAGATTCACCTACACAACTAGGGGAACTGTAGTGCCATTTACTGAGAAAAAGATAAGCATTTGGGGGTTTAGAATAATTAAGGCTTGTGAGATTTATCTTAGATATGCTGTGTTTCTGATGCTCACTGGACATTTAACTTACCTATGTACAAAGGGGTTGGTTTTCATACCTAAATGGTAGTAGCTATCCCCACAATATTTCAGATTATTAACAGATTCATAAATTCAAATGAAGCCAATCTTACAACATAATATTTCCTACCAAATACTCTAGTTATTTTAGGTAATGGAATCCTCCTTTTCTTTAGTAACATAAAGAATGAGTTTCTTTCTTTCTTTCTTTTTTTCTTTCTTTCTTTTCTTTTTTCTTTTCTGTCCTTTCTTTCTTTCATTGTACACATTTAATAAACATATGTTGCAAATAAAAGTTGGTACAAAAATCATTTAGATAAGATAATGGATTCAATCAATACTGTACGTAAGGGCATCTGGGTGGCTCATTTGGTTAAGCAGTGGCCTTCAGCTCAGTTCATGATCTGTGGATCCTGGGATCCAATGAGCCCTGCATGTGGCTTCCTGCTCAGCGGGATCCTGCTTCTCCCTCTGCCTGCTCAATCTCAACCACTCTCTCTTTGTCTCTCTTTCTCATGCTCTCTCTTAAATAAATAAATAAAATCGGGAGGAGTCAAGATGGCGGAGAAGTAGCAGGCTGAGACTACCTCAGCTAGCAGGAGATCAGCTAGAGAGCTTATCTAAAGATTGCAAACACCTGCAAATCCATCGGCAGATCGAAGAGAAGAAGAACAGCAATTCTAGAAACAGAAAAACAACCACTTTCTGAAAGGTAGGACTGGCGGAGAAGTGAATCCAAAGCGACGGGAAGATAGACCCCGGGGGGAGGGGCCGGCTCCCGGCAAGCGGCGGAGCAACGGAGCACAAAATCAGGACTTTTAAAAGTCTGTTCCGCTGAGGGACATCGCTCCGGAGGCTAAACGGGGGCGAAGCCCACACGGGGTCGGCGTGACCTCAGGTCCCGTGGGGTCACAGAAGGATCGGGGGTGTCTGAGTGTTGCAAAGCTTGTGGATATTGCAACGGGAAAGCCGGCTGCAGAGACAGAGCCGACAGTAAGCTCGCAGCTCGGAGTTGCCTTGAACCGGTGGCAAGCTCGGTGAGCTTGGAGCGCGGCCGGAGGTTAGGCAGACGCGAGTTACCAGGAGCAGTTCGCTGAGGGCGAACAGGGGAGTGGGGCCCCGGGCTCTCGGCTCCTCTGGGCCGGAGACCAGGAGGCCGCCATTTGTATTCCCGTCCTCCGGAACTCTACGGAAAGCGCTCAGGGAACAAAAGCTCCTGAAAGCAAAGCCGAGCAGATCACTCAGCCCCGGCCCCTGGTAAGGGCGGTGTAATTCCGCCTGTGGCAAAGACACTTGAGAATCACTACACCAGGCCCCTCCCCCAGAAGATCAACAAGAAATCCAGCCAAGACCAAGTTCACCTACCAAGGAGTGCAGTTTCAATACCAAGGAGAAAACAGCAGAATTCCAGAGGAGGAGAAAAGAAAACACGGAACTCATGGCTTTCTGCCGGTGATTTTTTAGTCTTGCAGTTAATTTATTTTTTTTTTCTTTTTCATTTTTTTTCTCTTCTTCTGCTAAAATTTTTTATAATTTTACCCTTTTCTTTTTTAACGTTTTTTAACTAGATTATCTAATATATATATATTTTGCTTTTTTATACTTTTCTTTATTCATTTTCTTTTTTTTTTGTAATTCTTTTTTTTCTTTCTTTCTTTTTGAACCTCTTTTTATCCCCAAATCAGAAGAGATCCTAATCTCTTCAATCTTTTTTTTTCTTAATTCTTTTTTAAATTCTTGCTTGAATTTTTAATTCAATCTCTTTTTTTTAATTCTTTTTTTCTTTTTTTCTTTCTTTCTTTTTGAACCTCTTTTTATCCCCAAATCAGAAGCGATCCCAATCAGAAGAGATTGGGAGATCCCAATCAGAAGATATTGGGAGATCCCAATCAAAGGAGATCCCAATCAAAGGAGATCCCTCACCCAATCGTGAGGGGGGAGAAATCCCCCCGCATGATTTGGGATCTCTTCTGATTTGGTTAAAGCATATTTTCCTGGGATTGTTGCCACCCTTTTAGTATTTTACTTGCTCCTTCATATACTCTTAGCTGGACAAAATGACAAGGCGGAAAAATTCACAACAAAAAAAAGAACAAGAGGCAGTACCGAAGGCTAGGGACCTAATCAATACAGACATTGGTAATATGTCAGATCTAGAGTTCAAAATGACAATTCTCAAGGTTATAGCCGGGCTTGAAAAAGGCATGGAAGATATTAGAGAAACCCTCTCCAGAGATATAAAAGCCCTTTCTGGAGAAATAAAAGAACCAAAATCTAACCAAGTTGAAATCAAAAAGGCTATTAATGAAGTTCAATCAAAAATGGAGGCTCTCACTGCTAGGATAAATGAGGCAGAAGAAAGAATTAGCGATATAGAAGACCAAATGACAGAGAATAAAGAAGCTGAGCAAAAGAGGGACAAACAGCTACTGGACCATGAGGGGAGAATTCGAGAGATAAGTGACACCATAAGACGAAACAACATTAGAATAATTGGGATTCCAGAAGAAGAAGAAAGAGAGAGGGGAGCAGAAGGTATACTGGAGAGAATTATTGGGGAGAATTTCCCCAATATGGCAAAGGGAACGAGCATCAAAATTCAGGAGGTTCAGAGAACGCCCCTCAAAATCAATAAGAATAGGCCCACACCCCGCCACCTAATAGTAAAATTTACAAGCCTTAGTGGCAAAGAGAAAATCCTGAAAGCAGCCCGGGAAAAGAAGTCTGTAACATACAATGGTAAAAGTATTAGATTGGCAGCTGACTTATCCACAGAGACCTGGCAGGCCAGAAAGAGCTGGCATGACATTTTCAGAGCACTAAACGAGAAAAACATGCAGCCAAGAATACTATATCCAGCTAGGCTATCATTGAAAATAGAAGGAGAGATTAAAAGCTTCCAGGACAAACAAAAACTGAAAGAATTTGCAAACACCAAACCAGCTCTACAAGAAATACTGAAAGGGGTCCTCTAAGCAAAGAGAGAGCCTACAAGTGGTAGATCAGAAAGGAACAGAGACAATATACAGTAACAGTCACCTTACAGGCAATACAATGGCACTAAAATCATATCTCTCAATAGTTACCCTGAATGTTAATGGGCTAAATGCCCCAATCAAAAGACACAGGGTATCAGAATGGATAAAAAAACAAAACCCATCTATATGTTGCCTCCAAGAAACTCATTTTAAACCCGAAGACACCTCCAGACTTAAAGTGAGGGGGTGGAAAAGAATTTACCATGCTAATGGACATCAGAAAAAAGCAGGAGTGGCAATCCTTATATCAGATCAATTAGATTTTAAGCCAAAGACTATAATAAGAGATGAGGAAGGACACTATATCATACTCAAAGGGTCTGTCCAACAAGAAGATCTAACAATTTTAAATATCTATGCCCCCAACGTGGGAGCAGCCAACTATATAAACCAATTAATAACAAAATCAAAGAAACACATCAACAATAATACAATAATAGTAGGGGACTTTAACACTCCCCTCACTGAAATGGACAGATCATCCAAGCAAAAGATCAACAGGGAAATAAAGGCCTTAAATGATACACTGGATGAGATGGACATCACAGATATATTCAGAACATTTCATCCCAAAGCAACAGAATACACATTCTTCTCTAGTGCACATGGAACATTCTCCAGAATAGATCACATCCTCGGTCCTAAATCAGGACTCAACCGGTATCAAAAGATTGGGATCATTCCCTGCATATTTTCAGACCACAATACTCTGAAGCTAGAACTCAACCACAAGAGGAAGTTTGGAAAGAACACAAATACATGGAGACTAAACAGCATCCTTCTAAAGAATGAATGGGTCAACCGGGAAATTAAATAAGAATTGAAAAAAATCATGGAAACAAATGATAATGAAAATACAACGGCTCAAAATCTGTGGGACACAACAAAGGCAGTCCTGAGAGGAAAATATATAGCGGTACAAGCTTTTCTCAAGAAACAAGAAAGGTCTCAGGTACACAACCTAACCCTACACCTAAAGGAGCTGGAGAAAGAACAAGAAAGAAACCCTAAACCCAGCAGGAGAAGAGAAATCATAAAGATCAGAGCAGAAATCAATGAAATAGAAACCAAAAAAACAATAGAACAAATCAACCAAACTAGGAGCTGGTTCTTTGAAAGAATTAATAAAATTGATAAACCCTTGGCCAGACTTATCAAAAAGAAAAGAGAAAGGACCCAAATAAATAAAATCATGAATGAAAGAGGAGAGATCACAACTAACACCAAAGAAATACAAACTATTATAAGAACATACTATGAGCAACTCTACGCCAACAAATTTGACAATCTGGAAGAAATGGATGCATTCCTAGAAACATATAAACTACCAAAATTGAACCAGGAAGAAATAGAAAGCCTGAACAGACCCATAACCAGTAAGGAGATTGAAACAGTCATTAAAAATCTCCAAACAAACAAAAGCCCAGGGCCAGATGGCTTCCCGGGGGAATTCTACCAAACATTTAAAGAAGAACTAATTCCTATTCTCCTGAAACTGTTCCAAAAAATAGAAATCGAAGGAAAACTCCCAAACTCATTTTATGAGGCCAGCATCACCTTGATCCCAAAACCAGACAAGGATCCCATCCAAAAAGAGAGCTATAGACCAATATCCTTGATGAACACAGATGCAAAAATTCTCACCAAAATACTAGCCAATAGGATTCAACAGTACATTAAAAGGATTATTCACCACGACCAAGTGGGATTTATCCCAGGGCTGCAAGGTTGGTTCAACATCCGCAAATCAGTCAATGTGATACAACACATCAATAAAAGAAAGAACAAGAACCATATGATACTCTCAATAGATGCTGAAAAAGCATTTGACAAAGTACAGCATCCCTTCCTGATCAAAACCCTTCAAAGTATAGGGATAGAGGGCACATACCTCAATATCATCAAAGCCATCTATGAAAAACCCACTGCAAATATCATTCTCAATGGAGAAAAACTGAAAGCTTTTCCACTAAGGTCAGGAACACGGCAGGGATGTCCATTATCACCACTGCTATTCAACATAGTACTAGAAGTCCTAGCCTCAGCAATCAGACAACAAAAGAAAATTAAAGGCATCCAAATCGGCAAAGAAGAAGTCAAATTATCACTCTTCGCCGATGATATGATACTCTATGTGGAAAACCCAAAAGACTCCACTCCAAAACTGCTAGAACTTACACAGGAATTCAGTAAAGTGTCAGGATATAAGATCAATGCACAGAAATCAGTTGCATTTCTCTACACCAACAACAAGACAGAAGAAAGAGAAATTAAGGAGTCAATCCCATTTACAATTGCACCCCAAACCATAAGATACCTAGGAATAAACCTAACCAAAGAGGCTAAGAATCTATACTCAGAAAACTATAAAGTACTCATGAAAGAAATTGAGGAAGACACAAAGAAATGGAAAAATGTTCCATGCTCCTGGATTGGAAGAATAAATATTATGAAAATGTCTATGCTACCTAAAGCAATCTACACATTTAATGCAATTCCTATCAAAGTACCATCCATCTTCTTCAAAGATATGGAACAAATAATTTTAAAATTTATATGGAACCAGAAAAGACCTCGAATAGCCAAAGGGATATTGAAAAAGAAAGCCAAAGTTGGTGGCATCACAATTCCGGACTTCAAGCTTTATTACAAAGCTGTCATCATCAAGACAGCATGGTACTGGCACAAAAACAGACACATAGACCAATGGAACAGAATAGAGAGCCCAGAAATAGACCCTCAACTCTATGGTCAACTAATCTTCGACAAAGCAGGAAAGAATGTCCAATGGAAAAAAGACAGCCTCTTCAATAAATGGTGTTGAGGAAATTGGACAGCCACGTGCAGAAAAATGAAATTGGACCATTTCCTTACACCACACACAAAAATAGATTCAAAATGGATTAAGGACCTCAATGTGAGAAAGGAATCCATCAAAATCCTTGAGGAGAACACAGGCAGCAACCTCTTCGACCTCAGCCGCAGCAACATCTTCCTAGGAACATCGCCAAAGGAAAGGGAAGCAAGGGCAAAAATGAACTTTTGGGATTTCATCAAAATCAAAAGCTTTTGCACAGCAAAGGAAACAGTTAACAAAACCAAAAGACAACTGACAGAATGGGAGAAGATATTTGCAAACGACATATCAGATAAAGGACTAGTGTCCAAAATCTATAAAGAACTTAACAAACTCAACACCCAAAGAACAAATAATCCAATCAAGAAATGGGCAGAGGACATGAACAGACGTTTCTGCAAAGAAGACATCCAGAGGGCCAACAGACACATGAAAAAGTGCTCCATATCACTCGGCATCAGGGAAATCCAAATCAAAACCACAATGAGATATCACCTCACACCAGTCAGAATGGCTAAAATCAACAAGTCAGGAAATGACAGATGCTGGCGAGGATGCGGAGAAAGGGGAACCCTCCTACACTGTTGGTGGGAATGCAAGCTGGTGCAACCACTCTGGAAAACAGCATGGAGGTTCCTCAAAATGTTGAAAATAGAACTGCCCTATGACCCAGCAATTGCACTACTGGGAATTTACCCTAAAGATACAAACGTAGTGATCCAAAGGGGCACGTGCACCCGAATGTTTATAGCAGCAATGTCCACAATAGCCAAACTATGGAAAGAACCTAGATGTCCATCAACAGATGAATGGATGAAGAAGAGGTGGTATATATACACAATGGAATACTATGCAGCCATCAAAAGAAACGAAATCTTGCCATTTGCGACAACATGGATGGAACTAGAGTGTATCATGCTTAGCGAAATAAGTCAAGCGGAGAAAGACAACTATCATATGATCTCCCTGATATGAGGGAGTGGTGATGCAACATGGGGGCTTAAGTGGGTAGGAGAAGAATCCATGAAACAAGATGGGATAGGGAGGAAGACAAACCATAAGTGACTCTTAATCTCACGAAACAAACTGTGGGTTGCTGGGGGGAGGGGGGTTGGGAGAAGGGGGTAGGGTTATGGACATTGGGGAGGGTATGTGCTTTTGGGTAAATTGGAAGGGGAGATGAACCATGAGAGACTATGGACTCTGAAAAACAATCTGAGGGGTTTGAAGTGGCGGGGGGGTGGGAGGTTGGGGTACCAGGTGGTGGGTATTATAGAGGGCACAGCTTGCATGGAGCACTGGGTGTGGTGAAAAAATATTGAATACTGTTTTTCTGAAAATAAATAAATTGGAAAAAATAAATAAATAAATAAATAAATAAATAAAATCTTTAAAAATATATGGTACATAAAAACTCAAAAACATGTACCATGCATTTGACATTTGTCCTTAATATACAAAAATAATTTCAGAGAAAATATAATACCAGGACTTACTAAATGGACATTGGGTCTGAACCAATGTGTCATTTCTCCTATTCCTATGTGGCACAGAGTCGATTTTTTTTTTTTAACCAATAATCAGTATCTTTCCCGCGCCTCTTGCTTTCTGAAGTATCCATCTCTTAGACCCCAGTTATCTCTTCCTCAATCAGCAGTATCATGGAGTGAAAGAAGAGGAGATATTTTCCAACTTCAATTCTTTTTATATGCTTTGCAATCTAATATTACTTATGGTGCAGGATAGGTCCGGCTTTTCAGAATAAGGTTTGTAGGAAAGATACTAGCAAATATAACCACATTGTACACCAACCTAGAAGGCACAGATTTACCCATTTCACTTTAAAACACTGATTTTCAAACAGCCAAGGGAGAAAAACACAAACACCTTCATTTTAATAACTTCCTTGCAAATGTATTTATGTTACTATTCTAGAGAGACAGAGTTGAGGATGACATTCATTTTCATGAACTGCTGAGGATTCAGAGGTCTGAGTCTATCCTTTGGTAAGTTTCATTCTTGCATCTTGTAGTCTTATCGATTCCACTATGGCCATGATAGGGATATCCTGAGGCAGAGACAGAGCTGAACAATTTAAGGCAGTGACTTTGCCCCTAGACAGACATGGTTCAGCACCTTGGACCACCAGCTGAAGTGATTTGCATGTATTTTCCTCTGGATGCAGCTGGCATCTAGCCGAATCTTATGCATATTAATTTATGAATCTTGCATGGCATACTCATCTTTTCATGTGCAACAAATAGACTTTTAAAATTTTAGTGCATCAAGCAAAAAAAAAAAAATCATCCTACTATATACTTTAAGGACTAGTGAAAAGTACTAAGTGATACATTTGATTTCTGTAGTTGTTGGGAGTGGGAAGATGTTGGGGAGCTTGCACTGCTGGAAGGAGGAGGATATAATGCTATTCTGTTGGAGCAAAACAAAATGCTTTACAGTTCTCAAAGTTCCCAGGGGGATCACCATTAAGCCCTGGAAATTATGTTTTATCTACATCATGAGAGGGGAGTAAGGGCAGAATGGCTTTTAATGCTTTCCCTTTCAGGAAAGTTTGTAGCATTTCAAAGCCTTCGGTGTTTCCAGCTTAAACTAAATCAGTGCAGCCATAAAAGTGTACCTCCTCCCCCACAAACCCTCTTACTGCCTGTCTTAAACCTACTACAGTGTGTAATATGGAGAATTTAAGACATTTTATGTGTTTGGACAATGAGTTTGAATGTAGAGCTTTATAAGACTAGAAAGGTACATGAATTAATAACCTTATAATTTTATTGACTAGGTAAAAAAAAAAAAAGGTGGAAGTATGGACCATAGCAAGAAAATTCATGTTGGAACTTTAAATCACTGATTAAGGACTGTCCCTCTCACGTGAAAGCAAAGCACAGACATAACGTATGGATAAAAGACTATGTTGTTATTTGTGGATTGATTACAGCACAAACTTCCTTAAAACACTTTTTTTTAAATTTTGTGCACTTTTTAAAAAATTTCTCTTCAGCATAACAGAATTCTTTGTTTTTGCACCACACCCAGTGCTCCATGCAATAGGTGCCCTCCTTAATACCCACCACCAGGCTCCCCCAACCTCCCACCCACCCCCGCCCCTTCAAAACCCTCAGATTGTTTTTCAGAGTCCATAGTCTCTCATGGTTCACCTCCCCTTAAAACACTTTTATCTGTTTAAACCACATTTCCCCTGAGTTACTTCACACCAGTGACGTAAGAGATAAGTTTGAAGGAATAGTGAAATGTAGTCTTTCCTTTTAATTAGGAAATATTTCTAACATCTCTGAAAAGGGGTTTCTGTTTGAGAGAAGCTAGATATTTTTCTGTTCTCATTCTCAACAATCTATCTTCCTATCCCATTTAGATATGCCTAGCCTTCTCTTTCCCAGCCCTGCCATGCAACACTCAATGAGCACATGCCCCATATAAGTTTTCACCTTATCTTCTCATATCTTATATTGATTCCCTTCCATGGAATTTTCTTCTACCTTAAATTCAATTCAACCTTCACTTCTCTCTGAGGTTTTCTTAATCATAATTAAAGGTGCACACATCCTTTATCTATTGTCTATCCTCTATATGCAAGCTACAAGTGTTTATTTGTAAAATATCTACTATAAAATAACACTTCAAATTATATTAGATATACATTTATTATATACAATATTTATATTTTATATATGTATAAATATAACATATATATGTTATATGTATGTATATAGAAATACATATATATACTTATATATGTGCATATAAGTATATATATATACATACAGATATGCTTTCTTCAAAATTTTCCATTTTTTTACAAAGAGTGAGAAAAAGTATAGCTACAAAACTAAAACTATTCATATATATGTATATATTATATGTAAAAATATAATATATATAATATATAATGTATATATTATAGATACATATATAATGTATAGATATTATCCATACACACACTATACATAATGTAGTGTAGATATCCATACAAAGAGAGGAAGACAAGTCAGAAAGACAATTCCTCCTTTGTATTCTTCACAGCACCAAGTTCAACAAATACCATGCTATCATACAAAGAAGGAACCTGTTACCAAGCCATGGGTTTCTCTTAACTAAGGATCAGAGGCATTGATATATTTAGATGAGCCAGGAAATTAAGCAAAATTCTAGCAAACTCATACACACATACACACAAAAATAACATGTTTTTCTGTGATACGTTATTATTTGAAAATTGAAATGGGAAAATATTTAAGGTTAAATTATATAGAAATTGTGTTCTTAATGTATCATTTCAAATAGTAGAAGGTTAGAATGTTAAATGTACTAGTAGTCACCACCAAATCACAATGGCAAGAAGTTATTGGGAAGAGGAAAACATTAGGATTAATGGTGTGAGCCTTTCTTTACATATATTAGCTGAAGCTGTAAAATGTTAGAAAAGGGATACATGTTGACATTTGTAAATCATTTAGTTTTTCTCTCACATTGTATCAAATGAGATTACAGTGCTTCTTGTATTGCAACATCTATACCAAAAGAAATGTGTAGCTAATAAATGTACTTATCTCCATCTTTACAATGCACTGGACAGTGTGCATGTGTATGTGTGTGCACATGTGTGTATGTGTGTGTGTGTTTGTGATGGGGAGGGAATTTTGATTTCTAAATCTTTATGTATACAAACTTGAATTTACTCAAAAACAACCAAAGCAAAGCCTCATTGTACAGCATCTTAGACTGCTAATCTTACTGGCAAGAAAAGGAACCATGCAGAATTGGAACAATCTTGGGGAAAATGTGGAGCTTGAAAATTATCAAGCTGCTCTGTGATACGAAGCAGAGGAGGACAATGTAAGCAGGGCTTCTGTCAGATGATATCTTCCACTCTGTAGAACATGTTATTTAGTTCAATTTTTTGAAGCAAATCATGGAGAAATTGTCAAATATGCCATTTACCTTCATTTTGTAACAGTAGAAAAGCATTGTGAGATCAGATGGCTTCTGTTCTCATGCTTTAGTCACCACCACAAAAGGCCTAAGAGAAAAACGTCCATTTACTTTTGAAAAAGATGCTTTACTAGAAGGACATATTGGATGTAGAATTCTACTGGAACAGTCTTAAGGAAGTATTTATTTTTATTGATTTCTCTGCAGGTCGGAAATCTAGATACCTGTAAAATTGAAGAGCTATTTGGGAATTTCTGTTCAGAACACCTTAATGGTGTCCTTTGACATAGACCTAGCATCATTTTGCAAAGCAAGATATGAGGACTCTTTCTCCATTTTTTAAGAATAACCTTACTTTTGGGATGCCTGGGTGGCTCAGTTGGTTAAGCAGCTGCTTTCAGTTTGGGTCACGATCCCAGTGTCCTGGAATCGAGTCCCACATTGGGCTCCCTGTGCAGCGGGGAGCCTGCCACTCTGCCTTCCTTGTGTGCTCTCTCTCTGACAAATAAATAAAAATAAAATCTTACATATATATATATATATATATATATATATATATATATATATAAAGAATAACCTTACTTTTGCAAATCTTGGATTTACCAAAAACAGTTCATCAAAACTTGCTGTCATCAAAGGTAAAGTTGTCATGGATTGTCTAAGGTGATATGTCAACTTGTATGTCAAAGATCATACATAAATTTTAACTTTTTTATTTTGGAAAATTTAAAAGTACTTGAAATTCACTTAGAGTGTAATTGCATCTGAGTTTTACTTTACTTCCATAGTTTTGTTATATGCTTTTCTTCAAAATTTTCCATTTATTTTACAAAGAGTGAGAGAGAATATAGATACAAAACTAAAACAAAAGATAATATTTATGACATAAAATAAATAATTTGAGTTCATACTTATATATGTCATAAATGCTGACAAGTATTCATAATTTTTTTAAAAGATTTTATTTATTTATTTGACAGAGAGAGATTACAAGTAGGCAGAGAGGCAGGCAGAGAGAGAGAGAAGGAAGCAGGCTCCCTGCTGAGCAGAGAGCCCGATGCGGGACTCGATCCCAGGAACCTGAGATCATGACCTGAGCCGAAGGCAGCGGCTTAACCCACTGAGCCACCCAGGCGCCCCAGTATTCATAATTTTTTAAAACAAATATTTTTTAAAGATTTTATTTATTCATTTGAGACAGAGAGATACAGAGAGAGAGACCATGAGCAGGGGGAGAAGCAGACTCCCCAGTGAGCAGGGAGCTGGATGAGGGCTGGATCCCAGGACCCAGAGATCATGACCTGAGCCAAAGGCAGATGCTTAGCCATCTGAGCCACCCAAGTACCACTGTATTCATAATCTTTTTTTAAATAAATGAATAAATGAGAAAGAAAAGGCAGTTCTTCCTTTAAGTAGAATTCCATAAATAAATGTCAAAGGAAATAGAGAAATAGAAAATCACCATGAGACAAACACCACAGTAAAAGGGTCTAAAATCAGTAAATAATGTTTAAGATAAAAGGATATGCACATTCTCAAAATAGTTCCCCCTATGTACTCATTAAGTACAGTGAAAAAAATATAACATTACAATAGAGAAACCCAGTTAACCATTAACCAATAGACAATGTACACTGATTTCCATCTTACTGGGGAGAAATTCTCATCTTTCATCAGATTTTGAAAGTTGATCCCAAATTGTAAAAGTCACTTCTCTGAAGACTTAAGATAACTGTGTTCAATGTTTGACTTTATAAAACAACTTTCCATATTCCCCAACACCTCCTCATCTCTCCCACAGCTCTAACCTTTCTTTAAGTATTTTCCTGTGTCTGACCTTGTGAATTACTGAAAGTAACCCAAGGAATAAACTATGGGTTAATTTGTGTTTTATATTTTTAATTTCCCAGGATATGGGTCTAAAAAAATACGTTTCCTGAGAGAAGACCATGTGGATCCAGAAGAAATATTCTTAGTGTCTCAAAGCAAGTAAGCTCAGCTACAGATCAGAACTCCTCACTTACAGTACTGGCTCTACCTCCAATATGCTATTTAACCAGCGAATCTCTTAGGCCTTTTTGTTTTACTATGTAACTGCCAACATCTTGTAACTCTCCAAAGGGGAGAGTTTTCATAGACAGTTTTCTGTCTATGAAGCAGGACTAACACCTAAATTGCACATTATTGTGAAAATCAAATGCGAGATATGGAAAAAAGCATAGTCCCTGGAAGAGGCGAGTGGTAAGTAAAGCTGTTTATATTTCCATTTGGTATTCCTAAAGACAGAGGAAGTCAGAGACAAAACTAATTAAGGGTGGGAAGACTTTCTGATCACCTCAGGTGTACTTCAGTACAGTGCTTGGTTGACTACAAGATGACACATAAGCAGTCTGGGAATATGTCAAAAGAGGAAGGGTGTTTAACCTCAGGGTTAAGAGTTTTCTGTGGCCAACCTGTTCCTGGAACGAGTGGGGGTGAACTGGGTGCTCTGTTGTGGTCAAATTGTCATAATGACCCTTATGGAAGTGGCTGCCATGGCAGGCGGTGTCTTAGTTCTCCCTTTCAATGTTGTTTTGTTTTGTTTTTGTTTTTCCTATCAGAATCAAGAAACTGGCCTAGACTCAAGATACTAGTTCATTGTCACTAGATCATCATCACTGAATCTATTGGGTGCCATCAATCTCCTTGAAGATTTTATCCTCATAAGCTATTTTGTTGTCTGGTCAAGTAATACCTGATCATCTGTTGTACAATCCATTAAGACTTCCCTATAGCATTTGACACCCTGAAAAATAAAAACCTGATGATGGATATGTACTCTTCCAGTGAGTTTTGATGCCTTTCCAGTAAACAAAATCTCCTGTTTGAAGATCGTGAATAGGCTGCCTAGGAAGATGCTGTGGAAGGGTAGCTTTGACCTGTCAGTGACAATACTGGCACAATACATGATTCTTTTGCATTATTTTGCCACATCTGTCAAAGAGTAAAAGCTAGAGTGGGCCATGAAATATCTATGTGTATCTGTCTTCCAGTCGCAAATTCCTAGGGAGATAACTTAGGTGCCTGCAAAGGTGTGAACTGAATGGCCACAACAGATAGGGACCATGCTTTTGGCTGGGTCAGTTCAAGAGTAGTTCTGAGTTTTGCTAGTCTCAGCTCAAGAATGCCATTGGTTCTTTTAATCTTTCTAGAAGTTATGGGTGGTAAATGTAGTGTAGTTTTTGAGTAACAGGAGAAACTATAAATTTATTCTGTTGTAGTTCCTAAATAATATGTGCCTCCATTAGTTAAATAATTGTTTGTCTGTCCCAAGTTGGAATTATAAAAGAAAGCAACATTTATCAATGATGAGGGCTATAATTTTTCAGCAAGGAAATGTTTCAACTTTGCCACAGCTTCTCATCTGAAGTGCTCACTAATATGTGGATTAATTGAAAGTCAGGTAAGCCAAAGTCGTAGCCCCTGCGCAGGATTCTAAGCTATTTATGGACTAGTTGTCTGTCTTTCTGAGACTTAGGAAAATCCCCAATAATGGCTTTTAATTATTCCTAGGACCAAGGTAAATTCAATTGTGGACATTCTAGGCTCATGACTTGAGTGGATCCATAAAAGGAATTGACAGATGGAAGTAGCAGAGAGCTTGTAAGTAAAATTCTCAGGAAACAGAGAAGAAAAGGCAGTTCTGAAGAGCTATAGTGAGGAAAAGTACAGGCTATGAGGAAGTGTGAGGTATACAAGGGGGCGTGGTTTTAATAGAGGAAAGCTGTCGCTTGTTTAATATCATCAAAACCTTTTCTAGAGGTGCGTGGGTGGCTCAGTGAGTTAAAGCCCCTGCCTTTGGCTCAGGTCATGATCCCAGCATCCTGGGATTGAGCCCCGCATCAGGCTCTCCGCTCAGTGGGGCGCCTGCTTCCTCTTCTCTCTCTCTCTGCCTGCCTCTCCGCCTACTTGTGATCTCTACCTGTCAAATAAATAAATAAATAATCTTAAAAAAAACAAAAAAACTTTTCTAACCTCAGCCAAACAATCTTAGAGAGAAGCTAAATTGGAGTTGGAATTTTACTTAGAAGCTTCAATATACCAATCAAAATTTTTGCTCATTGGGCTATCTACACAATTTTATTCCCCTTTTCTCTAAGATATCTCTCAAATGAATAATATTTGCTAAATGAAATGCTCCCCAAAGTGACATTGGAGACCCATTTCACTGGCATTCTCTAAATGGCATTGGTGAAATTCTGCCATTTAGAGAAATAGGCACAAACCTTAGCATTGTAATATGATTACATATAGAAAGCAGTTTTCTCTGTGGTGAAAGACGTTTACATTAAGAAGAACCCATGAGAGTTGCCCACAGTCAGAGGAAAGTATTGCTTGGTGTGTTTTGTATCTCAAGCCCCTTAAATAAAAGTTAGTTACCTCTAAACATAGATTTGACAATTTATATCCCACCCCTCCCCACCAGTGGAAAATCAAAGGTCATACTCCATGTGGATTAAGACTAAACTGTTGGGGGACGCCTGGGTGGCTCAGTTGGTTAAGCAGCTGCCTTCGGCTCAGGTCATGATCCCAGCGTCCTGGGATCGAGTCCCACATCAGGCTCCTTGCTCGGCAGGGAGCCTGCATCTCCCTTTGCCTCTGCCTGCCATTCTGTCTGCCTGTGCTCGCTCTCTCCCCCTCTCTCTCTCTCTGATAAATAAATAAAATCTTTAAAAAAAAAAAAAAAGACTAAGCTGTTGGGATGAATAGTCAGAATAGAAAGGGACTCTTATCCAGTTTTATTGGTGCTCAACAGCAAAGTTTTCTTTTGTTTTTTTGTTTTTGTTTTTGTTTTTGTTTTTTGTTTACCCCCAGAGGACACAGGTCTGGAGAAAATCACAAAATCCTCAGCCTGGGAGTTGGTTGGAACAACAGACTCAGACCTTGAGACTCTCTTCTCCTCATGGATTTACAACATTTAAAGGTACAGCAAGCAGAGGCAAATTACCAAGGATCTATACCAAAACAGGAAACTTTCAACAAATGCAAATATCCAGAAATGAACAAATGAATAAAACAGCAGAGTTACTTTTCAAAGAGAAGACTTACTGATTTGGGGAACTGCAGGAACAGTTGAAGCTCAAGGGGCCCAGGTGGGCACCACTCCTGCTCAAGAGCCCAAGTCTGCATCACAGGTAGATCTGTCAGGATCCAAATTCAGCACTGAGACAACTGTCAAAGACAAAAGTAAGAGAGCAACAAAATTAACAAAGGCTATATATTTATAAACATACTGCCAGGGTACCTGTCTTCCATCAATTTCATTTCAACAGGGGTTCAAAAGTGTTAGAAGGGAGAGTAACCTTTACAAGGCTAAAAACAAGAAATACTAAGGCCATCTCTAATTGGCAAGTGTTCTTGTCAATGGGATTTTTAGAAGTGGGGAGATTTTCTAATTGGTGTTCTGGAACATCTGGTTGCCAATGGGGACTTTTCAAAAGGGGAAAGAGTGTTCAGTGTTAGGGCAGAGGGTTTTCTGTAGCCAACCATTTCTTGGAAAAAGTAGGAGTTGATGGGATGCTTTTTTGCACTGTTGTAATTGTCTTTATGGAATGGAGAGTGGTTGCGATGCCTGGTGATTTCTCAATATCCTATTACTGAAATATTATATATAGATACAAAGAAGAAGTAAACATTCAAAATCTCAACTCCTTCACTGAGGATAATTAGAAAATGCATATTTCTTCTTCTTTTGACCATATTCTTCTTTTCATCTGATGAACTTTCATATCCTCTCTAAATTAAAGTTGTCCTTTGGATTATATTTTATATGAAAAGAAAATGCTGATCTGATTTTTAAGACATCTGATTAGATCTTGCACATATCTAGGAGTTTGTACAGACTTTTCAAAGAGCGATATTACTGAGTTCTAAGAAATCCAATGGCCACAGCTACTTGCCTGGATGCCTTCCAGCCCACTTCCAATTAAAACCAACCTGATCGTAAATAAGAGACTAAGCCTTGCTAATGTGCTCACTAAATACTCCATCTTAAAATGATGTACTCTGGAGGCTATATTTCTTGGACAGCATATGCCTTTCCTGAATGATGAAGCCCCCAAGTATAATGTCACAAAATGATTTATTCATAATACTTTTTACATTTATTATCATTTTATAAATCTACTTTTTTTTTTTGCTGTTTTCCTAAATAAACTGAGACTTGCTTAAACCATTTCCTTTCATAATGTTCAACATAATACCACCTTTCTCAGGCAAAGAATAATATATGAGGAGAAAAAATAGTGCTATTTGAATTTTTTTGCTGTTATTTTTTTTCTCCCATATTAATTTGATGTGATAATTGGCTTATTCAGCCTAACAAAACAGATGACTACCTTTAGGATTATTCATTTTCTTTCTTTCCTTCTTTCTTTCTTTCTTTCTTCCTTGATTATTTGTTTTCTTTAAAATATTCTACTACATCATGCTTTTTACATCTTAACAGTTGAATTCTCTTTCTCTGTTCTGTGTCTGAGAACTAAGTTTCTACAATCAAGATTGGAACAGAAACTTTCTCTGTGACAGGGTTTTATTGAAAATGGGCAATTGTTTATAGCCATTATATTTTTTCCTCACAGGAACCAAAAATTTCCATATGCTAGCATTTCATTTTTCTTAGTTTAAGGTTTTATTTCCTTTTAAAAATACAAATACTACTTGGAGAAGTAATGGTTTAAAATAAGTTGTAGTTAGGGGATACACTCTGCAGCCATACTGTCTGGGAACATGCCCCATCTTCTGAATAGAAGGAAACTCTAAGTTTCCTCACCTGCCGAGGGAGCACAGTTTGTCCCTATGTTATAGAATGGCTGGGCTAATGAATGCATGTAAATATACACAATTCACATAAATTTCTCTAGAACGGTGGCTGACATGTAATAAGTGGTTATGGTCGACATGAATATTATTCACTAGTATTTCTAATTTTCCTTCTTCCAGTATAAACAGAAGACTGTGCTTATCCGTCCCTGAATTCAGGTGTGGCTGTGTAACTTTCCTTGGCTAATGAAATATAAACTCAAGTGAAGTGTGTCTTTAACAAGCAGATATATCTTAGAACCCACATAAGAATGTCTCTTTGTAACAATCATTGTAATATATATATTGACATGCTCTATGCTATAGAACCAAAGTGACCTGGAAAACTGAGGCAAGACTGGAAATTGGCCACCCTAAAGAGTTACACAGTCCCACAGCAAACTGTGAGTGAAGAAATTTTTTAGTGAGGTAACTAATACTTAGGATTGTTTGTTCTCACAGCATAACCCAGGCTACAACAACTAATATTCTAACAAATATAAGTTACTATTTTTATTTACACAATAGGTTTTAGGAGGAGAGATCAAATAGAAAGGGAAGGACTTGTGGATAAGAAAAAATAACCAAAGGAGAACTTAAAGTCTTAGGCCTTCAAACATGAATCTCTTTCATATCAGAATAGTTTTGAATGCTTAGGTCACTTCATTTCTTTTTTCTTTCTTTAAAAATTTTTTTTAAAGATGTTATTTCTTTATTTGACACAGAAAGACAGAGAAGGAGAGAGCAAGCACAAGGGGGAGTGGCAGGCAGGGAGAAGCGAACTCCCCACTGAACAAGAAGCCCGAGGTGGGCTCCATCCCAGGACCCTGGGATCATGACCTGAGCTGAAGAAGACAGCTGCTTAACAAACAGAGCCCTTCACTTCATTTCTTTTTAAATTATGTCACTTAATTCTTAATCAATCAATCAACCAATCAATAGAAATTACTGGACATGTCATATGCAGCAAACATTTTCCTCTGCCTTTACTAGATTTTTTTCTCTACTTATGTTCACTAAAATTTCCTTCTTCTCTCGGGTTCCTTCACTGCTTCCTCTCTGTCCTTTCTTCATCAAATTTATAATTGTATGGGAAATCTACATTTAATTTTATTTTTTAGAGGAAGAATGATAGTGTCCTACTCACCAAACAGCAATGATTTACTAGTAACAATAACACAAATTTCAAACACCTTAACCTGTTACATATGGTCTTTCAAAATCAGACTCCTCACTTGCTTCTCAAACCTATTTTTTAATTACACTCATTTCAAATCTTTTCACTTGAATTCACAACACCCGGCGCATGCTATTCAATGATAGCGAACTTCTTTTGCACTTTGTGCTGTCACTTGTTTTAACATCTTACGTGGTCATACATTTAGTTTTACTATCTAAGTAGACTATATTAGTATAATATCACTTTGCATGTCTTATCACACCCGACACACTGTCTTGTATTTAATATTTTTTTTAATTTAGAATATATTCCATACTCTTACTAATGGAATGGGAAAATGAATGTTGGGGCACCTGGGTGGCTCAGTCATTAAGCATCTGCCTTAGGCTCAGGTCATGTTCCCAGGGTCCTGGCATTGAGCCCCACATCAGGCTCTCTGCTCAGTGGGAAGCCTGGTTCACCTTCTCCCCCTCCCCCTGCTTGTGTTCCCTCTCTCACTGTCTCTCTGTCAAGTAAAGAAATAAATTCTTTTTTATTTTTAATCTTTTTTTTCCCAAAGATTTTATTTATTTATTTGACAGAGATCACAAGTAGGCAGAGTCACCCAGGTGCCCCAAGTAAAGAAATAAATTCTTAAAAAAAAAAAAAAAAGAAAAAATGGGGGCACCTAGGTGGCTCAGTGGGTTAAAGCCTCTGCCTTTGGCTCAGGTCATGATCCCAGGGTCCTGGGATGGAGCCCCGCATCAGGCTCTCTGCTCAGCAGAGAGCCTGCTTCCTCCTCTCTCTCTCTCTGCCTGCCTCTCTGCCTACTTGTGATCTCTGTCTGTCAAGTGAATAAATAAAATATTTTTTTTAAGAAAAAAGAAAAAATGAATGTTAATTTATAAATAAGATAATGAATGGATTTAAAGTTTTTCAGAAAGTCCTCTATCCACAATAAAAACACCATATCGTGTTACCAAGTTATCTCCCTGATTTGAAATTCAAAACATCATATTCCTTTCTTTTCAAATTAGAAGTGATTGTGGGACAATATTTAAATTAAAGACACTGCTGAAATGACCAAAGGTAGGATGATTAATAAGTAAAAAATCACTGAGATCATAGAGCTCACTGAGAAAGAGTTCCTTAAATTTTAAATCCTAAAGTCACAATGATTCAAACCGATGTATGTTCATGGGGATCCATTAGTAAAATACTTGTGTGTTTAGCAGCATGGCGCATAGAATCTAAGGGTTTTAGTTCAGACTTGTGTTCTCTCAGTGATATAATATCTTCTTCTATAATTGTCTCCCCTTACTTTTATAGTATGGGTTATATTTGACAAAGCCAATAATTCATTTGATTTATAACAGCCCTGAGCAGCTAACAGGGAGAATTTTATTCCCATTTTACAGATCAAGAAATAGACACAAAGAAATCAAAGCTATTTCTCTGAATATCTACAGGCAATTTCCATCAAATATCTTGATAGTTGCAACCGTTCTTCTGCAACAGGCCCGTTATGTTCTAAACTGTCATTCTGCTTGACTTTCCATGAGGAATTATAACCATCTCAGGGCCAAAATGAGATTCAGCTAATGGAAGAGCAAAACTAAGCATGTAAGCTGTCCATCATGATCATTATTTTACTATTTTGAAATTAACTAGAGGAAAGGTTAACTTTAAAGTATTGTATGTTTATAGTACCTTGTTTGTGAGAAATGTTTAATTTCCCGCTGTAGGCCACCAAGCAGAATCACCATGACTGCCTCCCTATCTCATGAGGAACCAGTGCAAACTTATTGAATAGCTGGAGCAAGACAGAATGAGTAAGGCAATTCTGCTGCAGCAAAAGTGATCAAATACAATCTGAAGACAATTGTGAATAATCTCTTTTTCTTCAAATCAATCATGCAACCGTTCCTCTCTATTAGCTCATGTAATTGAGAGTCAAATGTATATGCAAAGAATAAGTATTTCAACACTGAAATTCAGATTTTCTCAAGTTACACTGTTCTGGATAGAATAAAATAACCACACAGGGTCACCAACACATGAATAATAAAGAACAGTCAAATATCAATTAGACTCAATGATTTAACTTGTCCTTCCTCCAGTCCTTTCAATCCAAAGTATTTAGTCCCCGCTTCCAGACTCACATGAAGGACCTGGAAGTATCCAGTCCTTAGTGGTATTGTGGAATAAAGAATAAAATATTTTACCCTGAACATGTTCTAAAATTATGAACTTCAGACCATAGACATTTAAAAATATTTATGACTTTTTTTTTTCAACTTTTCTATTGCTTTATCTGTCCTCTTACCTCACAGGTTAGGGGATTTCAACTTCTTCTTTTTTATTTACTAAGACCAGGTTAACACTCTTTCAGTCAAGCACATTGTGGATAAAAAACAATAAAACCCTCATAATGCATGAAAATGATTAATTATAATTTAGTCAAGAGAACTATGCTTTCACCAAAGTTTCTTCTATCCATTTCAAATTCAGAGAGATTTATTTATGTTTTCTTGATTTAATTGGCAAGTTCCACAGTGCTTCAAAAGTTTAAAAATGAAAGGAGGAAAAAAAAGAAAAAGCAACAGCTCAAAGATGATTTTGCATAACTTCACACAACACGCAGGTGTTTGTAAGATCAATTTACAACAGGGACCACAGTACCCACCTAGCTTGGATGACTTCCAACCCATTTCCAATTAAAACTTACCTGATCATAAATAAGAGATAAAAGCTTGCTAACCAGTACAGTAAATAAAAGATCTTAAAATAATGTATTTGGGACTATGTTTAGAGACGGTAAATTAATTCCCTTTAGGTCAGAAAGTGTTAGAAGGGAATTTGAGGTCAGGATTCCCAGGAAGCCAGCAGAATATTGTCTTTTTCAGCATTGACTCTGATATTTTACAGTATGAACTGCTGAATCACTAAGAAGTTTACAGTGTGGGCTGTACCTGCAAGACACTACAATGAGGTGGTTATTTTTTAGCCCCTATGAAAGGTTCAATAAATGTAGTTGCCTGGCAGTAAACAGGTTTGGAGTGGGCAGCATGATATAGTATGGTCAAGCTGGGCAGAAGCCCTGTACATATTGACTCTTATAGTCCAGGGGATCCTCATATTTTTGATTTCCCATTCAAAAGAGCAGTTCTTATAATTTTCACGGGAGTGCTATTAATGACAAAGACCAAGAAGAAATATATAGGGAAAACCTGGCTTCCTCAATATACTGGACAATAGTTTTGGAAGCTGGAGGAACAGTGAATATCAAAAGGCAGGAACAGAAGAAAAGGTAGATTTTACAACATCCACATCCTTCCTATTATGGGTGGAATTGTATCCTCCCAAAAAGAAGTTGAAATTTTAACCCCAGGGGCACCTGGGTGGCTCAGTGGGTTAAAGCCCCTGCCTTTGGCTCAGGTCATGATCCCAGGGTCCTGGGATTGAGCTCCACATCGGGCTCCCTACTTGGCAGGAAGCCTGCTGCTTCTCCCACTCCCACTGCTTATGTTCCCTCTCTTGCTGTGTCTCTTTCTGTCAAATAAATAAATAAAATCTTAAAAAAAGAAAAAGAAAGAAAGAAAGAACGAACTTAACCCCGGTATTTGGAAATAGGGTCTTTGCAGAAGTAATAAAGTTAAGATAAGGATATTAAGGTAGGCCTTAATCCAATATGATCGGTGTGCTTATAAGAAGAAAATTTGGATACAGACACAGACACAAAAGGAAAATGGCTGCATAGGGATGGGAACAAATAGGAGTTAGGCTGCCACAAGCAAAGGAGGGCCTGGGGACACCAGAAACTGGAAATAGCAAGCAAGGATCTTCATGCAGAGCCTTTAAACAGAGTAGGGCCCTATTAGCACCTTCAGTTCTGACTTTTGGTCTCCAGTTCTGTGAGATACAAATTTTTGTTACTTTAAGCCACCTACTTTGTGCTATGTTGCTATGGCAGGCCTAGGAAACTAATGCAACTCCCTATAATATTCTACAGAATTTAGAAAGACTGGCATCAAGACCCACCCTCTTTGGCTGGAGGATTTCAAACCCTATTTCAAACCAGAAGACTTGGCTTACATGGTGACACCGCTTTAGAAACATTGTAACAACAGGTCAGCGGCAAACAACATCCCAGCACTGACATCTTTATTGGAGGACTTGTTGCTCTTTCATCTTTTTCCAACAGGACTTGACAATTGAAGACCAAGAACCCAATATTTCTGTTCCAGCCAGAGTGTTACATTGTATGTGTTTCAAATCAAAGGAATTTCAGATGGGAAACCCGTTATGCAGAGAAACATGTTGCAAGAGCTAAAATGTAAATCAGAGGACAGAGAGGCAATCCAGCAGAAAACTGCTCCTTACTCTCGGCCTGAGAGGACAACCGAGGTGCTGGTGTTACTGAAGCTGAGAATCCCCAGTTGAAGCCAGAGCCACAGAGATCCTGCCTACTGGGAGACGGAGCCATGGAAGAAGTGCAAAAGGAGACAGACACACTGACTGCTTATTCCCTCCTAGCTGTTCACTTCTGGTTAGTGCTTCCCATTGGCCAAACCTACTCAGTGTACAGCCAGGTTTGGTGAATGCAATCCTAGGCAGACTCCGTGATAAGAATGAAACAGAGAAAAGGCAGGGATTGAATATGAAAGCAAATGAGCGATAAAGGCACATTCCCTCTTCCATAATGGTCTTGCTAGCTATTTAATATGCATATAATTTATTCAACAAATATTTATTGAATTCATACTATATACCAGCTATTCACAATTTGCAGTCATCAGGAGGAAAAAAGAAAGGTGATAGTATATGCTCTCATGGATTTTAATGTCTAGTATAGAAGGTAGACATTAAATAATGAAATGCCTAATTATAAGGTAAACAAAGTTTATGACAATAAAAGAAAGGATACTCTGGGAGTGGATAATATGTGAGAGTGTGTATGTGTGTGTGTGTGTGTGTGTGTGTGTGTGTATAAAATTGGTTCTCTTTCTCTGGAAAACTGCTACTAATGTAGAAAGTACTTAAGATATTTTGGGAAGGAAGGCCATCAGTATGTCTTAAGTGTTGTGACAATAGCACTCAGAAGCACAGGATGATACTGATGAAGTATATAAGGCCAAATCATCCGGGATCTGTGCGTGGTGGTTGGCAATCTGGATTTTATCCTACACATAACAGGGAAATAATTTAATAGTTTAAGCAAGGGAGTGAGATGACCTGAAATCAATTTTTAAGAAATAATTCTGGATGCATTAAAGAAAAAGAATTGTAAAGGAAGGAGGTAGGGGTTGAAACAAACAAGTCAAATAATAGGTATTGCAAACTGCCTAGGTGGAGAACAACAGTGGATAAAACTGCAGTAAACTAGGATGTATAATATGGACGAGCAAACAGAGCTGCAACGTATTTTCAAGTAAAAATTAATAGGATTTGATGAATCCAAATGAACCTCATACAATCAAATGCATGTAGTCATAAGTCAATATATAGTAAAAATTTTTACATTTCTGCAAAAATTCTAGGAATTACCAGTTCCTCACACACTCTGACATGATTGTCTATGAGAAAGATGGATGCTATTTCCCCCCACACACAGGATACTAGCTCCCCAGCTGATCCAGTCTATTAAATCAAATCATTAGTCTTATCAGTTGCTTTTCTTGGATCAACCAACCATTTGACTGTATTTTGTTTGCAAATTAGTAGACTTTTAAATAAATATCTGCTGGATATCAGTTTTTGATATGTCATGTCATTAAGTAATATATTTTACATGTAGTGAAATTCCCCATTCCAATGCTATATAAGGAAACACATTCCCATGTAATTTGACCTGAGAGGTAATAGAAAATACTCACTTCCACAACTCAGTGGGGGAAAAAAATGGATATTGGTACACTCTACATAAGAATAAACAAAATTTTAGATTCCAGTGAGATGACACCAGTTAGAATGGCCAAAATTAACAAGACAGTAAACAACACGTGTTGGAGAGGATGTGGAGAAAGGGGAACTCTCTTACACTGTTGGTGGGAATGCAAGTTAGTGCAGCCACTTTGAAAAACAGTCTGGAGACTCCTTAAGAAATTAAAAATAGAGCTTCCCTGTGACCCTGCAATTGCACTACTGGGTATTTACCCCAAAGATACAGATGTAGTAAAAAGAAGGGCCATCTGCACCACAATGTTCACAGCAGCAATGGCCATAGTCGCCAAACTTTGGAAAGAACCAAGATGCCCTTCAACGGACAAATGGATAAAGAAGTTATGGTTCATATATACAATGGAGTATTATGCCTTCATCAGAAAGGATGTATATCCAACTTTTGTATCTGCCAGTGTCTTAAGACTTTTGTTTTTTAGGAGAGATAGGAATGATGGTCCAGGCAGTGTTTCTTTAGCAGCTGCTGTTCCCCTTCCCCAGCCAATCCCAGAAACCCCAAGGGGGGGGACACCTGGGTGGCTCAGTTGGTTAAGCAGCTGCCTTCGGCTCAGGTCATGATCCCAGGGTCCTGGGATCAAGTCCCACATCGGGATCCTTGCTCAGCAGGGAGCCTGCTTCTCCCTCTGCCTCTGCCTGCCTCTCTGTCTGCCTGTGCTCGCTCACTCTCTCTCCCTCTGTCTCTGACAAATAAATAAAAATCTTTAAAAAAAAAAAGAAAAAAAAAAAAACCCAAGGGGAACAGTCCTAGTATTCTTCCTGATCTTCCCTATGACTTCCTGGTAGGATATGTAGAATAAAAAGTTTTCAAGAGGAAACAAGCCCCCCCCACCCCATGTATGTAATCCACAAAGATGTCATACAGTCTCTCTCATGGCAATTCATTAGAAGTTGTGAGCCGAATTGGCCTGTTTGGTTCCAAGTAACCAAATACTTGAGCTCTGTTTCTCCTGAGGCACCTGTCTTTCTTAGATTTAGGGTTAGTGAATTGCCTTGCCACCTGAGTTCTCCAATGGATTCAGAAAAGCTGTTACTTTGCAGTTTGCAGTTTTGTCTGAGTGTGTGAGGGTGGAAATGAGACTGTTTCTAACTCTATACCTCTTAAGCTAAAACCAGAACTCCAGATACCTTCTAAATATCAATTTAGAGGACAACTGAAAGGGCCTGTAGGGTCTATTTTCAAATAAAGAATTGTTGGTAAAATAAAGAATTGTTGGTAACCAAAAGATTCACATTTCTAGCCTTTTCTCCACACCCCTTCTTGTGTTCACATCTGAGAAAGCCAGAAATCACACACCCAGGTACTAAAATCTTCCCCAAACACTTGCTTTTCCCTGTTCCCTGGTTGCTTATCTCTCCCCTCTCTGAGATGATGCAATGCTTATCAGTCACGGTAATGGGGAAGAGAAGAACAGGGACTGTTTATCTAATGAGAGCAGAACTGCTTTTGCTTTGGCATCTTTCTTCTCTCAGATACTGTTTTGTTTTCTGTCATCGCCTGATGACCTTGCAATTCCTTTGATTTTCATTCATGTGCCACACGCACACAATTCTGAAGTGAAGACAAGAAAGCGTCTAAAAGGTCAAAAGCAGTTTTAGTAACAAAAAATTTATTTCTACTAAAGTTTTCTTAGTCACAGACAGGAACTCAAGGGATACTGTGGATTTGGTCAGATAAGTATAAAATATTGAGAGTTTTATTTTATATTCTTTCCTATGAATCAGAAGTGGAAATGACTGAGCCAGTATGGGTAAGAGTTTTGAGAGCTTTGTCCAGTATCAAAGACAGACTGACTCTACATCTTCTGTTTTCTCAACTTGCCTACTACGGGATCTCCGCCATTTGAAAACTTGGTGGTTTAGATAAAGTATGGTTTGTATTTGTGAAAGGGAACTGGGTTGTGGCTATTACTTCATTAAGCTCATTATAAGTTTCTTTAAAAATGGTTATTGAAAAGAAAATTATTCTTTAATGTGAAATGGGAATCTGGCCAGAGTTGAGGGCAATTTATCCAGACCCTAATTTTACCTTTGGTTTAACCAGTTGTATGACATCAGAAATGGAATTAAACATTCATTAACTCTGTTTCAAAACTGATCAAATGAAAAGAAAATATCTATCCTCTCTTTTCTGTCTCACACATCTTATTTCCATGATGCCAGCAATCTAGTTGAAGCATAAAATTTGAAAAACACCTGTCTTTCTTCACACACAGACACTCACTGATTTATCAATCCAAATTCCTATTCAGTGAATCTTTAAATTAGGGATTTTTTTGTGTGTGTCTGTGTGTGATTTAAAGACGAAATCTGTACTGGTTATCAGAATATATTCTCAGTTTGTTTCTTAAAAATTTTAGAGACTCATAATAAGGAAATTTAACTACTTTTTGAAAAAATCTCAATCCAGCCAAAGGAAAAGGGGAAAAAAAAGTAATATTAACCAATAAAAGGCAATGCCCTTATTATTAAAAAACAAACAAACAAACAAACAAAAAAACCAACCTGCAGTATGGGAAAACTCAATGAGAACCAATAGTTGGAAATACAAATTGCTACATTATGGTATTTTATAACTATACTGAATTTTCATAAGCAATTCCGAAAAAAAAGGCCAATTAACCCCAAAATAATTCTGCTACATTGAATACAATCATTCCAAAAGGATTATCAGGATTATTACCTTATGGTCTAAAACGTGGTTATGCCACTTAATATTTTATCTTCGATGGAATAAACTAACATTTGAAAGGAAGAAAAGTGAATAATGGGTGGAAATCATTTGTCTTCACAGTATTAAGAAATGGCATTTACAGACAAACTTACCTGAGATAACCATGCTTTCTCTCTGGAATGTCCACTAAAAAAAATAAAAAAATAAAAAACCTCTTCTTCCCTTTGTACCCAAGTTATGATTGATGGGCAGTGCCAATCACTTCATGGCTCTTGTTGATGTTTGCTGTCATGGCTGAAGCTCTGTGAAGTTTGTAATAAAGTGACAAGAAGGATTTCAGCTTGTTGGTGGTTTTCCTTAAATAAGGGGGAGTCTAGTGATAAATGGGACTTAAACTGGAGTAAGTACCATAAACTCCAACTGGAATTCCTTCAAACCAAGTTCATATTCATACTGAAACTGTATCGAGTTCAAGTTCTCAGGATGAGGAATCTTTTGGCATCTTTTAACTGAAGTGAAACATTTTCTTGGCATTTTAAGAACTTTGATTCAGAAGCAAGTACCCCATGACCTTTTTATATTCCAAAAGACTTAATGACTTGTGAGTCCATGCCCATTACTTATTATACCAACATTAAATTAAAAAGTATTTTATACTTATTAACCAACTATTAGCTGAATATTTATAATATATCAGGGAACTTGGTAAATGCAAATATAACATTATCATTGACATAAAGTTTTTACTATCCAATAGTTACAGCCTATATATAAGTATGTGATATGATACAAACAAACTTCTATGAGAATATGGAGTAGAATTCATTAAGTTTTCCATGAAAGTAGAAATATTTCCATGATTGGTCAATATTTGGGATAAACTATAAAACTTTGGAATAGTTATCTACACAGTACATGGACTGTGTATGTTTGATTTGAAAAAACAATCATAATTTAAAATGTGGAGGCCAAAATTTAGATGAGTGAGGAATGATAAGCTAAACTGATGTGACAGGTAGATATGGAGCATAAAGGTTTATTGACCATATATAACTATGGTTTTCTAGATTTAAAAGTGTTAAATTTCATTGTCAAGTCAAATGTCACATTCTTTGTTCAGAGTTGGGGTATGAAAAATCAATGGGATGAGGATGAAAAGTTAGTCTAGAATTAGACTGAAAAACATCTTGACTTTAATTCTAGTAAATTTTTAATGTAATTCTACAGTTACAGGCAGAATCACCGAAGAAGAATTTTTGTCTCACTTACTATTCTTTTCTAATAGGAACTCCCCACTTTTGTAAGTTCCTTCAATGAAAAAAAGAAAAAAAAAGCACCTACAACTCCAGCCTCTAATACAATTTCTTTCCACATGGCTTTGATCATATTTTATGTCCTACTTACAATGGATTTTCCTCTTCTCAGGAAATCTCAAATCCTACTCATATTTGGGACCCAGCTGAATATCCAATTCAGCTTGAAATCTGCTATCTTCTTCATATTCCTCTTCTAGAAGATAGATCCCTTCACCAGCATGAGCACTGACCAAAGAGTAGCTATGAAGAATGTGGATGGGACCTTGACATGTGGACTGAAATAACTATGTGCCTGCAGAAGAGATGTCACTTGCAGCACAGTCCAGAGCCAGGGGTGCACAAAAAAAGAGGCAGGCTGCTATTGAAGATGGACTGGTGTGGGCTCTCCCTGAGCCTAATATTCCAGCAGAGCAACAGGGACTGTGAGAATAACAAACTCAAATATGGCCTTTCAGTTTCCCATGAATGCTTAAAACTTCTAACTGCTTAGATACACGATACATGGGTCTTCATTTACATGATTGTCCTAGGCCCTGAAAATATTATGTTGTTTCTGTGCACAACTAATAATGTATAACATTTATTCTTACCCTGTTTTATATGATAATTTAGTTGATTCTATTATAATATCTATTTTCCTCAGATAGAGTTGATATTTTTGGAAGATGGAATTATACTGTTCAGAACCCAGAAAAATAGTATCCATACAGTTTTTAATCAATAACTATTTTTATTGAACTAAGAAAAGTATTTCACTAGTCAAAAGCCTAAATTGTACAATTGTATAGTATGTGGAGACTCTATAGTACTGGGAACTTTCCTTCTGTTTTATAAATACATTGGAACATTTCCTATAAAGATTGCACCCAGAAAAATTACCTATTTGTTTAAAAAACAAACATAGCTGCTCTATCATCTTAGGGCACAGAAAGAATGGAGAGGAATCTTAATAGAATGAATCAAGGCTTCTAAGTGTCAAGAGAATAGCACTTAGATTAACATTCTTTTCATTTTGATGGAATGAACATTTAGATTAGTAAAGACATAGTTTTTATTAAAATTCAGCCTCATTATTCATAATACATCTTCAGTTTCTATTAGTTCCATTTTATATAAAATAAGAGGAGCTAGGTACCTCTGTAGGGTCATTTCAGGGGGCATTTTGAAGGGCTCTTTTCAGCAATATGTCGTACAGTCTAAAAATTTACTATTACATCATTCAATTAATCTTTACCTTTTCTCTGCTGTCTCCCTTAAAAACACAAACAGATAGAGAAAAACACACCATAATGTTATTCTTCCCTTGGCTCGGGGAGTGCTTATCATATATTCTCAAAGAGGCAACTGGAGAGCACTGTGCTTGAGTTGCGGTACACAAAGGCAATGGCATCACAGGATATAAGCAAATGTGGTGGTAAGTCCAAATCATCATGGTGTATCAGATTTCAATCTCTGAGACATAAGTGAACAAATAATATACATATCTAACAGAAGATAATTTTCTACAACTATGATGCAAGCCCCATCACACATGGTTGATAATATTGTAGGGAATAAAAGCAAACATAGTGCTTACAATTAATATAACCAAAATATGATTTCATAGGTGTGAACAAAACAGGACAGTTGCCTTTCTTGTTCTACAGGTCACACTTCTGCTACTGCAGCCTAAAATCAGAACTCTCTTTTTTCATCTTGTTTCCTTGCTATCATAATTACCTGGGCCTCCAATTTTTTCACCCCAAGTAAAGACTGGCTCTGCTCCAGTTCCTAAGATAATTATGTTTAAGGCAGTTTTCCAGTGATTTTTATGCTTCTCCTCATTTGCCCAAAAAGACTTAATATGGTCTCTCTTTTACATCTACGATCATAAGTGATTATACTAAAAGATTTTCGAGTTTAAGACAGAAATCACATACACACATATATTGATTCTTTAAAGTTTCACTTAAACTTCATTGACGTTTTCATCGGCATTATGATGGCCAATTTTATATATGAACTTGTATAGGCAGTGACGCCCATGTTCCCTGAGATAGTCAAGTTGTTTTTCACCAGGTTGATAGTTTATAGAAAAGTCTGTAAGCCTTGATACAGATTTACTCAGCCAGTTTTCTAGATGGCTTCAAACACTGGAAATCTACTACAACTATCACTGAGTAATAAGTAGACCTGCCATCCTGCCTTATTTTACCCATGATGCTATACTGAAACTTTTTCATATGTTCTTTTTAGTGGCTTAGAGACAAGGGATATGCTGTTTCTATAAGAAGATATCTGCATAATCCCCAGTCTCTTGAGCCCAAGCTACTGCCTGAAGTTTCATTTTTCATTACCAGAAACCTAAATGTTGGCTCTTTCTTAAACCATGTTTCATGTTTGTCTTTCTCTGATAGTACTAGCCCTCTCCTACCCAGATGTGTCACTATAGTTAGCTTCTATATTTCTGTATCACTACCTTGCCCTGGAGGCAGGTACCATGAGAGGTCTTAAACTACTTCCCTATCCTTCCCTGATCTATCCTCTTAGAAAAAAAGTTTAGAAGCAAGCATAATTCAGTCGTTAAATTCAGAGAACAGTATACATGGATTTTTACACTTAATTTTTTTAGAGCAGTTTTAAGCTCACAACAAAATTAAGAGGAAGGTACTGAGATTTCCCATATACTCTTTGCCCTCACACATGCATAGCTTCACCCATTATCAACATCCTTCACTAGATGGTACTTCTTTTACCAAAGATGAGCCTACACTGACACATCATAATCACCCAAAGTCCATAGTTTGCATTACAGTTCACTCTCGGTGTTGTACATTCTACAGGTTTGAACAAATATATAATTACACATATCTACCATTATAGTATCATAAAGAGTATTTTCACTGCCCTAAAAATCTTCCATGCTTTTTCTTTTCATCCCTCCACACAGAACTCCTGACAATCACTGATCTTTTTACCATCCCCATAGTTTTGCCTCTTTCAGAATGTCATGTAGTTGAAATTATACAGTATGAAGCCTTCCAGATCAGCTTCTTTCACTTTGTAATATGTGTTAACTTTTCTTCCTGTCTTCATGGAGTCATAGCTTGCTTTTTTGTGTGTTTAATAATATCCCATTGTCTGGATGTATCATAGTTTATCCATTCACCTACTAAAGGACCTCTTGTTTCCTTCCAACTTTTAGCAATTATAGATAAAGCTAATATAAACAAACATGTCCAAATTTTTGTGTGGACATAAGTTTTCAAGCCCTTTGAGAACAATTACTGGATAATATGGTAAGAGTATATTTAGTTTGTAAGAAATTGCCATACTGTCTTCCAAAGTATCCATACCATTTTGCATTCCTACCAGCAATGAATTAGAGTTCCTATGGCTCTACATTGTTTCCAGCATTTGCTGTTGTCATCAACCCTGATTTTGGCTATTCTAATGGATAACAGTATACTTTTTGAAAACCATGTTACACATTTGGTACACATTGAGAATGTAGTAAACTAAAGGTTTTTTTTTGACACATTGGATTTTTTAAGATAATATGACATGTTTTTGTAATTTATATTTCTATTTTAACTAAATGAATTTTATGTGGCTATATTTTGTTTTAGCCAAGAGTTTCAGCTCCCCAAGAAGTTTTCTCTTCCTATACTTCTACTTATCCTTCCTACCAGGCTCCACATTTGGAGAAAGAATACAATACTTAGACTCAAGTTACATGTCTACCACTGACTGGCTGTGAACCTTCAAGGAGTTACTTCTCTGTGAATTGGGTTTTCTTTTCTTTAAAAGAGGATTAATACCACAAACTTCACAGGACCTGTTATCAAGGGTTATATGAGATAACACCTTCATAAGACTGAACAGAAACCCTACTTAATGATAATAGGAAGAACAAGGAGCCAACAAAGTTACAATAATCAAAATAACTTGTTTCTAAAACTACGCAATCTTACAAAATATGCATCATTCTTTTGAATTTATAATTTATATATAATACTTTATACTTCAGCATGAAGAGGATCAGAATGTACCACCTCAAATCATACCACTTTCGCATAGTACTAATTTGATATGGAGGTGATTGAGAAACAGCAAACATGGGAAAGTTTTCTAGCCTCCTCCTAATTTCCTAGAAATTGGGCATAAATTTCCGTTTTGTAAGGCATATTTCCATTTATAAAGCTGTATTCTTCTTCTGTACCAACAAAAGGAGAATGAGCAGAAGACAATTTTCATCATTGGAGATGATATGGGTTTGCATGATGAACTTTACTGAGCAACCCTATTTACCATACATTTCCTACTCATTTCCCCAAAGCTGTCTTCTTTTCCATACTTTGTTTAAATGGTACATAATTCTCTAGGCCAATGGCTTCTTCACGTTTTAATTTTTTCTTTTCTTCTCTTTTCTCTTTGTGAAGCTTACATATGCAGATGTAATAAACCTCTTTCTCCTATTAATCTGCCTTTCATCAGTCTGATTCATAGGCACCACCCACTGAACCTAAGAGGGTAGAGATAGAGCATCTCCCCTCCCCATGAGGATTTGCTTTTCCCTTAATGGGTTGTGTGGTTTCTTTTTCCTTTCCAAAATTCAGGTTCTCTCCTTTGACTTCAGTGCTTGCCCTTTAACTTCTCAACCACTGTTATCCCGCAAATTCCTGTGCCTTTCAAGATAAATAGCAGACTTTGTCCATCTTGGATTCTTTCTCCCATCAATCTGGACTTAGTGAGGTATCCTTTATCTAGTATGAGCACACACGCTTACCAAGTTCTGCAAGGAGGAGAAAGAGTGTGGAAATGGAGCCAAAGTAATCTCAGAATGGAGATTTTAGGGCTGTAAAACCACAGATTGGGTATCATATTTTAATTAAAGTATAGTCCTATTTAGAGTCTTCTTAAGATTGACCCAACAAACACTAAGTTTACAGTATCAACATTTCCCATATTTTTAAAAAGATTTTATTTATTTATTTGACAGAGAAAGAGACAGCAAGAGAGGGAACACAAGCAAAGGGAGTGGGAGAGGGAGAAGCAGGACTTCTGCTGAGCAGGGACCCCGATGTGGGGCTTGATCCCAGGAAACCGGGATCATGTCCTGAGCCACAGGACACTTAATGACTGAACTACCCAGGTGCCCCAACATTTCCCATACTTTTGATTCCTTATTAATATACTTTATATTACTCATTATGGGAATCCTGCATGAAAACTTTCTATTATGAACAGGTGTGTCTGTATGAAATATGAACCTGACTCTTCCCCCATCTTGCTAGTACCTTATAATCATTCAGAGGTTTTGACCAAGTCTGCATAAATGACTTTGTCTTTTTTTACTCATGTATATCTTTTTTTAAAAGAGTATACAGTATGCCTACTCAGCCTTTGAAGATTAGGAATTATTTTCTTAAGTGAGCATTAATGAAAGGAGAATGCATCATTCTTCATCAGCCGATGGGCTGAAAATTGCTGATGGCAAATGTTGTTAATAAAAACACATTAGATGGAAAAAATGAATTTGGCAGTTAAGTGAATGATTCTTAGTGGAAGTGAGGCCTTATTTGTTGGATGATTGGAGAAATTAACATTTATCATCTACAGACTGGCATTAGAAACGAACCCAAAGAGGGCTGTTTTTTTCCCCCTCTTCATTATACTTATAGATAGAGAGCAAAAATATCACCTGGGAAACAGCTAACCCAAATCTAATTTTTTGTCATTGTTGGAGCTATTTGTTTCAAAATGTTTTCCCCAGGAGAGCCAGCAATCCCTCTCTACCCTGAACTATCAAGTTGCAAACTACAAGTTTTCAATGGCAGCCAATCTGGAGAGTTGCATATATCCACCCCTAGACAGCTGCATTATGGAACTAAAAGAACTGCATCTAAATTCATGAGCCGATAAAAAGTAATCTGGCTAAAGTCTTTTTTTATACCAGAATATACAATGATAATCACACCCCCTTGAATTACAAATGTTCCATAACCATTCAAACTGGTACTGAGTTACTGACATTATTTGAAGTAATGACATAATAAAACACATTTTAAAAGACAACCCCATAATTTACTTACTTCTTGCTTTAAAAATGTTTCAGAAATCTTTTGAGATCATAATTGATAGAATACCATGATTTCATAGACCATCGAAGACTTGAATAGGTTTTAATAAACCAGGGGAATTAAAGTAGCTTTAGCTTGCTTGCTAGCTATATTTATTCTCTACCTTCTTCTAGCCTTTTTAACATCTAAAATTACAGCTAAAAATTAATTAAAATGTATAGTGACCTGAAGCTTTTTTAATTAACTAAGTTTTTTTTTTTCTAGAGGGAATGCAATAAATCACAAATATCTCTATTCACTATTTAATGTAATTTTTTGGAGTCATATTGTAGAGGGTACCTAGTCCAGACAAATTAAGCTTCATAGTACACAGAAACATGCATTCAGTAAATTGGAATATAAGATAGTTGACAATAATTCCTCTTATGTTCATATTTTCACAACTAGAAATTCAAACTTTAGTATTAAATTATCTTTGGAAATGGCAAGTCATGATTTTGTATCACTAAGTCAAAGATTGTTTGAGGAATCTTTCAGTGGCTATGTTGATTTCACTGTCTGAGCTGATTAAATGTGCTGAAATATACTTAATAATTATGATTTCCAGGGATTTATTTTATAGTTTTGAACTGGGAGTTTAATTTCAAATGTTTCTTTATTTTCATTCCAAATAAACCCAACTGTGGAAAATCACCTTCATAAGGTCTTTAATCCTTGAAGCATAAGATATGGTTATAGTGAATATGTGTCATGTTCATATGCCTCAATTCAAAGCAATAGAAGGTAAGCACTTGACACAGTCAGACCTCGAAATTAAAATCTATGGTGTTAAATAAAACTCCAGAATCCAAGATCTATTATTATTAAAATAATACACATATAAACAAAATAAATATATGGGGGAAAGCAGCACATACTTTGAGTAAGGACAATTAAAATATGAAAGATCAGATTTCTACTCAAACTCTTCTTTGAGCAGTATCAAAGCAATAACTAAGGCTTAAGAATGTTTAAAGGCACCTGGTTAAATATGCCTTGAGAGAGGAAAGAAACAGAAATCAAGGTAATGAAATCAAGGAGTAAGACATTTAGACAAAATGAGATGAGTAAAATATGAACTTAATGGGGGGGCAAGAAAACAAGCAAGACACTGCAGAGAACTTAGATGGAGCAACCATCAGTGCTGTCATTTACTTTAAGGAAGATCAGCTTTCTACTTCCATTACTTTATCCCAAGGATTATATGTTCTATGGGCTGGAGAAAGAACATTTGAAAGAGTCAAGCAGAAATCTGACCATGTTCCCCTAAGTAAGTAATTAGGAAAGCTTAATTTCAGCCATAAAGTTGTAGACCATTTACTCTAGATTTATTTGATGAATACCAAACACTTCACAAAGAATATTTAAACATTACTTATATATCTTATGGTAAGTAGTGGTAAGCTTACTTACCACAAGCTATGTAAGTGCTGTAACTGAAGGTAAGAAATAAAATGGAGGCCTCTAAGATCTAACCCAAACTGGAAGGCATATGTATGTATGCCAGGAAGAGGTCTTAGAGACAAACCAGTCCAATTCTCCCATTTTACAGAGTAATAAATCCTCAGCCAATGAAGTATATCTTAATATCAGGGACAGGATTAGAAATCATTTGGTCACTAACAATCATGGAGTTTACAAATAACATCGCACTCACATTTTCATACCATAATACAGTTGCCCTCTTGTGTAGGTATTCTCCCTACAAATAAATCATAAAATTTGTGAATTTTGTAAGCCTTTATTTCCTATTTATTTTGCATTCATCTTGGCTAGCAATGAGTCCAGTGATTGGTGTACAATGGAGTTCTCAATTTCACTTCGTGAATGATTTAAAGGAAGACAGAGGACACTGAGAGATAGGTGAAAAGAGTTTTAGGATGTACTGAGCAGGAAACAAAACATCAAATGAGAAAGAATAAGGAGAAGAGAAAATATGATCATTAAATATAAACATCAGGCACTGGTCTAGTGTCCTGATGTTCCTAGTAGAATTTTTAAAAAATCAATCACATTGATTTTAAACCAAATACTTTGCATCACAACCTTCTACCTTCCTACCCACCTTCTACCTCTATATTTATCAGTCAGAACACGTTCTTAGATTGCAGTTGTTCTTTTTCCTGTGGGAGTGAAAGTTTGTAGGTCTCTCTGATCTCCGTTTTCTTGCATAAACACATGAGCTCTCTGGAGACTGTCCCTGAGAGACAGAAGCAATGGTTGAGAGCACAGGCTCAGGAACCTGAATCTGCCTGCAAAGCCCAGTTTGTAACAAACTTGCTGTGCATTCTGGGACATGTTACTTTAAACCCAGTGCTTCAGATTTGTCACCTATAAAATGAGCATAACAACAGTGCTTACCTCATAGAATTCTTGTGCAGAATAAGCAATTTAATACTGATGAGATTCCTAACACATTGTAAGCCTTCTACGAATGTTAGTTGGCATGTTCCAAGAACTCCTAAAACCTTTTGGCATTCTAAATGATAACTTTAATTTCTGAAAACTTAGATTTATGATAGAGCTTCTCTAGAATTTTCAAAAATTTCAGTAATTGGGAGGACAGACTCATATCTTCAAATATCTTGGTCCACTTATCAAGAGATAAGTGGCAGAAATCATTTAATCAAATACATTTGTTTTTGATTTGTTCATTTGGTTTTGCCAGATGAAGGAACAATTCCAAGGAGATGCATGACTTGGTTATAACCACTCAGTGGATCAGTGGTAGTGCTTCCTCCCATAAGATACAGTTTCTTTTCATGATCACAGCAAATTGCTAAATCTAGTATTGAGTGTTATTAAACAAAAAAGATCAAGTAAAGCAAAATTTATGAACCAAGTTAAAATGAGAACTCTAGACTTTTAGGAGTTACAGAGATTGAATTCTAATTTTATGGTGTTAATATAGAAAGCCCTTAAAAAGCTTAGGTGTGAGGTTCTGGAAAGATAGCAAAGGAGTAGTGGACTGAAATGACAGGTTGCTTGAGTTCAGCTAGATAGTTATGAAACCATTCTGAACATCTACAAACTCAACAGGAGATCTAAGAGAATAAGAGCAGCAATACTAGGAACAGAAAATCGACCACCTTCTGAAAGGTAGGACATGCGGACAAGTGAAACTGAAATGATGGGAAGATAGACCACAGGGGTAGGGGCTGGCTCCTGGCAAGTGGTGGAGCAGTGGAGAACAAAATCAGAACTTCTAGAAGTCTGCTCCAGTCAGGGACATCACTCCAGAGGCTAAGTGGGGGTGGAGCCCTCACGGGGACAGTGTAGTCTCAGGTCCCATGGGGTCACAGAAAGATTGGGAGTGTCTGAGTATGGCAGAGCTCCCAGGTATCAGAGCAGGGAAGCCAGCTATAGAGACAGAGCCAAGGATTGAGCTCTCAGCATGGGGTTACCTTAAACTGTGATCCACAACACAGTCATACCACTGCTCTTTGAGCAGGGACCCCACAAGTGGCAGATCCAGGGAGATTCACCTCCATCCTCTGGAGGAGCAGCATGGCAGGAATCTTCTGGGTCTGGAGATTCCAAATGGGGCCATGCACCAGAGATAGAAATGCTTGGTCACAGGCTGGATGAGCTCAGAGTGCGGCCAGAGAACAGGGAGATGGGAGGGATTGATTGCTTTTCTCTGAGGATGCACTGAGGAGTGGGGACCCAAGCTCTCGGCTCCTCTGGGCTGCAGATTGGGAGTCTGCCATTTTCATTCCTGTCCTCCAGAGCTCTACAGAAAGCGGTCAGGGAACAAAAACTCCCGAGAGTGAACCCAAACAGATTTCTTAGCCTGGCCCCTGGCAAGGGCAGTGCAATTCTGCCTCAAGCAAAGACATTTGAGAATCACTGCCACAAACTCCTCCCCCAGAAGATAAGCAAGAACATTCAGCCAAGACCAAGCTTACAGATCAAGAACAGTGGAACTCCAGAGCTAAGGGAAAGCAATGCATGGAATTCCTGGATTTCTCCCCATGATTCTTTGGTCTTGCAAAGGTAAATTAAATTTTTAAATTTTTTTTTCTTATTCTAATTTTTTAAACTTTTCCTCTTACCACTTTTAACATTTTTTAACTAATTTATCATAACAGTACCTCTCTTTAAAAATAATCTTTTAAAACCTTCATTGTTCTGGTCATATTTTATCCTTCATTGTATTTAACCTTATTTTTTGTATACATAAGGGTTTTTTTTTCTCTAAAAAATTTTGGGGTACAATTTCTTCTAATAGATCAAAACTTACCCTAAATCTAGCATAGGGCTTTGTTCTAGTCTCCAGCCTGAGCACATTCTCTCCTTCTTTTTTTCCTTTTTTTTTTTCTTTCTTTTATAATCAACTTATCTTATCAATTTCTTTTTTAGAATTCTTTTTGTAATTTTCAACTTTACAGTCATATTTCATCTCTTCATCATGTTTACCTTTATTTTTGTATATGTATATATATAAGTTTTTCTCTCTTTAAAATTTTGAGAGGTAGTTTCTTCTAAGAGACCAAAATAAACACGAAATCAAGTGGGTAGCTCTGTTCTTTCACCAATCTAATATATATATATTAGACATATATATATATATAAGTTTTACATATATATACTTATATATACATTTTTTTTTCCTTTTTATCCCCTTTTTTCTCCCCCAGTTTGGGGTCTCTTCTGATTTGGTTAGCATACATTTTTCTGTGGTCTTTGCCATCCTTTCAGTATTTTATTCTTTCATTCATATATTCTTTTTTTTTTTTTTTAAAGATTTTATTTTATTTATTTGAGAGAGAGAGACAGTGAGAGAGAGAATGAGCGAGGAGGTCAGAGAGCGAAGCAGACTCCCCATGGAGCTGGGAGCCTGATGTGGGACTTGATCCCGGGACTCCAGGATCACGCCCTGAGCCGGAGGCAGTCATCCAACCAACTGCGCCACCCAGGCGTCCCTCATTCATATATTCTTATCTGGATAAAATGACAAGGTGGGAAAACTCACCACCAAAAAAAAAAAAAAAGAAGAAGAAGAGGAAGTACTAAGGACTCACGGCTAGGGGCCTAATCAATATGGACATTGGTAATATGTCAGATCTAGAGTTCAGAATGATGATTCTCAAGGTGCTAGCTGGGCTCAAAAGGCATGGATGATATTAGAGAAACCACGTCTAGAGAAATAAAAGCACTTTCTGGAGAAATAAAAGGACTAAAATCTAAACAAGCTGAAATTTAAAAAGCTATTAATGAGGTGAAATCAAGAATGGAAGCTCTTACTGTTAGGATAAATAAGGCAGAAGAGAGAATTAGTGATATAGAAGACAAAATGATGGAGAATAAAGAAACTGAGCAAAAGAGAGGCAAACTACTGGACCATGAGGGAAGAATTTGAGAAATAAGTGATACTGTAAGACAAAACAATATTAGAATAATTGGAATTCCAGAAGAAGAAAGAGAGAGGGGGAAGAAGGTATAATGGAGCAAATTATGGTAGAGAATTTCCCTAATATGGCAAAGGGAACAAGCATCAGAATCCAGGAGGCACAGAGAACAGCCCTCAAAAGCAATAAAAATAGGTCCACACTGCATCATCTAATAGTAAAACTTGCAAATCTTAGTGACAAAGAGAAAATCCTGAAAGCAGCTCAGGACAAGAAGTCTGTAACATACAATGGTAGAAATATTAGATTTCCAGCAGACTTATGCACAGGGAACTGGCAGGCCAGAAAAAACTGGCATGATATATTAAGAGCACTAAATGAGAAAAATATGCAGCCAAGACTACTATATCCAGCTAGGCTATCATTGAAAATAGAAGGAGAGATAGAAAAGCTTCCAGGACAAACAAAAATTAAAAGAATTTGCAAACACCAAACTAGCCCTACAGGAAATATTGAAAGGGGTCCTCTAAGCAAAGAGAGAGTCTAAAAGGAGTAGACCAGAAAGGAACAGAGACAATATAGAGTGACAGTCACCTTACAGACAATACAATGGCACTAAATTCATATCTTTCAATAGTTACTTTGAATGTAAATGGGCTAAATGCCCTAATCCAAAGACATACGGTATCAGAATGGATTTAAAAAAAAAAAAAAAAAAAAGACCCATCAATATCCTGTTTGCAAGAAACTGATTTTAGACCCAAAGACACCTCCAGATTTAAAGTGAGGGGGTGAAAAACAATTTACCATGTTAATGGACATTGAAAGAAAGTTGGGGTGGCAATCCTTATATCAGATCAATTAGATTTTAAGCCAAAGACTATAATAAGAAATGAGGAAGGACACTATATCATACTCGAAGGGTCTGTCCAACAAGAAGATCTAACAATTTTAAATATCTATGCCCCTAACATGGGAGCAGCCAACTATATAAACCAATTAATAACAGAATCAAAGAAACACATCAACATAATACAATAATAGTAGGGGACATAAACACATCCCCTCACTGAAATGGACAGATCATCCAAGCAAAAGATCAACAAGCAAATAAAGGTCTTAAATGACACACTGGGCCAGATGGAAATCACAGATATATTCAGAACATTCCATCCCAAAGCAACAGAATACACATTCTTCTCTAGTGCACATGGAACATTCCCCAGAATAGATCACATCCTGGGTCACAAATCAGGTCTCAAGTGGTACCAAAAGATTGGGATCATTCCCTGCATATTTTTAGACCACAATGCTCTGAAGCTAGAACTCAATCACAAGAGGAAAGTTGGAAAGAACTCAAATACATGGAGGCTAACGAGCATCCTACTAAAGATGAATGGGTCAACCAGGAAATTGAAGAATTGAAAAAATTCATGGAAACAAATGATAATGAAAACACAACTGTTCAAAATATATGGGATGAAGCAAAGGTGGTCCTGAGAAGAAAGTATACAGTGATACAAGCCTTTCTCAAGAAACAAGAAAGGTCTCAAGTATACAACCTAACCCTACACCTAAGGAAGCTGGAGAAAGAATAGCAAAGAAAGCTTAAACCCAGCAGGAGAAGAGAAATAATAAAGATCAGAGCAGAAATCAATGAAACAGAAAACAAAAGAACAGTAGAACAAATCAATGAAACTAGGAGCTGGTTCTTTGAAAGAATTAGTAAGATTGATAAACCCCTGGCCAGATTTATCAAAAAGAAAAGAGAAAAGGAAAAAAATAATAAAAAAAAGAAAAGAAAAGAGAAAAGACCCAAATAAATAAAATCATGAATGAAAGAGGAGAGATCACTACCAACACCAAAGAAATATAAACAATTATAAGAACATATTATAAGCAACTATATGCCAGCAAATCTGACAATCTGGAAGAAATGGATGCATTCCTAGAGAAATATAAACTACCAAAATGGAACCAGGAAGAAACAGAAAACCTGAACAGACCTATAACCAGTAAGGAGATTGAAGCAGTCATCAAAAATCTCCCAGAAAGCAAGAGTCCAGGGCCAAATAACTTCCCAGGGGGGAATTCCACCAAACATTTAAAGGAGAATTAATACCTATTCTCCTGAAACTTTTCCAAAAATAGAAATGGAAGGAAAACTTCCAAACTCATTTTATGAGGTCAGCATTACCTTGATCCCAGAACCAGACAAAAACCCCATAAAAAAGGGGAACTGTAGACCAATATCCTTGATGAACACAGATGCAAAAATTCTAACCAAAGTCCTTGAGGAGAACATAGGCAGCAACCTCTTCGACCTCAGCCACAGCAACTTCTTCCTAGAAACATCGCCAAAGGCAAGGGAAACAAGGGCAAAAATGAACTATTGGGACGTCATTGAGATCAAAAGCTTTTGCACAGCAAAAGAGACAGTCAACAAAACCAAAAGACAACTGACAGAATAGAAGAAGATATTTGCAAATGATGTATCAGATAAAGGGCTAATATCCAAAATCTATCAAGAACTTCTCAAACTCAACACCCAAAGAACAAATAATACAATCAAGAAATGAGCAGAGGACATGAACAGACCTTTCTGCAAAGAAAACATCCAGATGGTCAACAGACACATGAAAAAGTGCTCCACATCTTTTGGCATCAGGGAAATACAAATCAAAACCACAGTGAGACACTGCCTTACACCAGTCAGAATGGCTAAAATAAACAAATCAGAAAACAACAGACATTGGAGAGGATGCAGAGAAAGGGGAATCCTCCTACACTGTTGGTAGGAATGCAAGCTGGTTCAGTCACTCTGGAAAACAGCATGGAGGTTCCTCAAAAAGTGAAAATGGAGCTACCCTAAACCCAGCAATTGCACTACTGGGTATTTACCCTAAAGACACAAATGTAGTGATCCGAAGGGGCACATGCACCTAAATGTTTACAGTAGCAATGTCCACAATAGCCAAACTATGGAAAGAACCTAGATGTCCATCAACAGATGAACAGATAAAGAAGTGGTATATATATATACAATGAAATACTATGCAGCCATCAAAAGAAATAAAATCTTGCCATTTGCGACAACGTGGATGGAACTAGAGGGTATTATGCTGAGCGAAATAAGTCAATCAGAGAAAGACAATTATCATATGATCTCCCTGATATGAGGAATTTGAGAGGCAGAGTGGAGGGTTTGGGGGGTAGGGAAGGAAAAAATAAAATAAGATGGGATTGGGAGGGAGGGAAACCATAAGAGACTCTTAATCTCACAAAACAAACTGAGGCTTGCTGGGGGAGAGGGGCTGTGGAGAGGGTGGTTGGGTTATGGACATTGGGGAAGGTATGTGTTATGGTGGGTGCTGTGAAGTATAAGCCTGACGATTCACAGACCTGCACACCTGGGGCAAATAATACATTATATGTTAATAAAAATAATTAATAAGAAGATTAAAAAAACACAAAGTTTAGGTGTTTCTGGCTACCAAGTGTATTGACATGCTACAGACAACTGAAAGCCTCCCGCGGACTTCATTATACAAAGGATTATAATATTTCTTGTGTAAGAAAAAAAAAAAAGAATTTTTGCATGTGAGATACAAAAAGTAAGAATTCATTACACTTAAGGAGAAAATGGGGTAAGGAGAAATTGAAATCCCACTCAAACCTACACAGATTGAGAGTCCTGTGGAATATAGATCTGCCATGCACAGATAAGGTGGGGATTTGACTCCAGAAAACCTGACAAGGCAGAAGACTTTTTTTTTTTTTTCTACCCTACAAATACAGTTATTCCCAAATCTATCCATTTTCATCCACCATTTGGGTCTCCTAAGATAAAATAGAGTGTTATACAGAGAAAGCCTAATGAAAAAGCCTAGAGTTAAACTCTGAAACTTAAGATTTTCTCAATTTCCACTGAAATGCCAGATTCTAGGATTCTGTATTGGAGATATTTAAACTTTCATGTATAAAGTTTAATAGATGCTTAATAGTTATTTACTCGGTACATAGAACTTTGCAGAATACAGAAAGATGAAAGGAAAACTCCTTTTCAGTGGGCAAAGCATTGTACAAATAGGAAATCTGAATTGTCACCGCAGGACTGCTAGAATTAACTCAATAAATGACATTGGCAACAATTTCACAGCTTCTCTGAGCTTCAGTTTCTCGCTCTAGAAATTGAGGAAGTTGGATTACTAATACACTTATGTTTCAACTCTAATATGTTATGAAAGTTACAATGGATGGAGCACACTATAAAGGGCAGTGTATTTCAAGCCCAGAACTCTATTTCAGGCCTTCTAACTAAATTATTGTTTGACCTTAAATCAGTTATTTAACTTCTACCAGACTCTTCTCTTCTCAATTACAGAATGAGGTGTATGACTATTTGATCTCTAAAGTTTCTTGTAGGTGTAAAAATCTATGATTCAATTCATGACCCTGTCCTCAAGGAGCATTCCATCCAGTTAAGGAGACAAGATACATACATAAAAAGGTCAATTGCAATATCAGCCAAAAATAGAACAGATGTCACAAGGCAATGGATGCCTTAATGCCAAATAAATGGGGCAGATAGTAAGTAATACAAATGTGAGGCAGGAGAGATCATTCTAGGTTGAAACAGTAAGACAATTATTCATAGAAGAATCAGTCTAGCAGATCCTTGAAGGATATTTTAGATCCACTATAAGCAGAAGCTGATGTGGGGCTGGGCATTATATGAGTAGAATCCTGAAGGTTAAAAAAAAAAAAAAATCCTGAAAGTAGAAAAAAAGACAATGTGGTGTCAAAAAGGGAATGGTAATGTGACCAAGGCATTTTTGAAAATGTTGCTTTAGAAGGAATCATCTGAGCGTGATATGCAGGATGAGTATTTCTTTTCACTTCTTGATTAAATAATTACTTATTGAGTAACTATAAGAAACTGGACACAAAAGGTGGAATTTAAAACTTCATTTGTCAGTATTACTGATAACACCTCTTATGTGCTTTATTCATTATTTCTTCCAAATATTTAAAATTTATTTTTACTCATAAAGGTTATTTAATCCAAACATAATTTCCAGATAATTTCAGACCAATGCAAATGACAGATTTTTTGAAGCTGGGAAAGTCTACTATTTGAAGCAAACTGCACTAGGGATTTACATGCAAGTAATTGTCTGACAAACAAAAGGTGGTATAGCCCTGGGGTTTATGGTTGTGACTCCAGAGCCAGTGGACCTGAAGCTTTACATCACAGTGCATGGAATAAAGTGGTGTTTTATAATGTCAGTAGAAAATAACAGGGTCTGCACTTGATTTCTTGAAAAAAGTTTCTCAGACCCATCTGGAAGGAGTGCAACATATTCTTTGAATGCCATATGCTGAAACAAGGTTGTAGCTTGGACAGATGCTTCATAAGACAAAAGCATTTTATTCAGTCCTCTCAGATAATTTGTCTAATACAACTCTGGGTCCAAACCAAGCCCTTGATTCAATAACGAACCTCAATCAGAGATATCAAAAGTTTCCTCCTGCCCTACAGTATAAATTGAACTTTCATCCTCTGAAGCTGTCCACTCTGTTAACAATGTATTCAAATTGCAAGCAAGCATTTAATGAATGCTGAGTTTCAGAGCAACAGCATGAAGACTGGGAAAGCCTTAGGAGTTGCTGATATAAAAAGGGGTCTTCTCTTAATCCCAAATATCAGAGACTTGAACAGAACATGGCATCTTAGCCATCTAAGCTTTTTAAATGTGACATTGGCAGACATACAATGCTCAGCTCTGTGGTACCTGAATAATTGAGGCTTTGAAATATCAAAGTGTTGACACCTTCAAACACTCAAGTAGCTTTATTTGAAAGATTCTTCTCACAAAAGAAGACTAACTCTGCCATTTGAGATGAATGCATTTCTCTGAAACACAGTGTCCCTACTTTATATTGAAATAAACTTGTTTACCACATATTGACTAGATATGTCCCATGTGCAGAAGATATTTGATTAAATACATTTCTTTGTGATAACATAATTACCCAGCAGAATTAAGAATGACTTAGAGGGGACAGGGGGTGTGATAACAACATAACTTATTTTCTAAGCAGTGAAATTTCTCAGATCTCATGCTATTCAAGAAATTAGAATGAGGACTGGAGGATAATCAAGTTCATATTAAATACTATATATTCAACAAAAATAATGGTAATTACAACACTATTTTACTTATTCACTTTTTCAGCGATAGTAAGCACTCGTTATATTTTTGGCATTGTACTAGTGTCTGAAAGTAGAGAGGAAAATAAGAAAAAGTAGGTAGTATTCAAATTAAGCTTGGGCTTTATTAGAGAATGTTAAAAAGTATATAGATACATCACTTGGCATAGTAGTTTCCATAAAAGCCACAAAAAACACCATGGATCAGGGCAACTGATAGGCTTCTCAAGAATTAAAATCAAAGCTGCAGTATAAGGTTGAGGGGAAAACTATCTAGTCAAAGAGAAAAGGGATAATTAGGTGAAGGCCCAGGAAGAGTTACAATTTTGTGAAAATGGGCAGAGTTGGTAGAGAGATGAAACGTTGTGCTATAAAACATCGGAAGGGTTAAGCTGTCCATGTCAAAGACCTAGAGCAAGAGATGAGGCTGGAGGAGAAAGGAAGGGTTACATCAGAAATGCTTTTGTATATCATGATTAAAATTTAGAGTCATTACAGTCTTTTAGTCATGGACATCAATAAAGGATTATTTTTCTGTATGTTTAAGATGGGCACATGTAAATGTTTATGTGAAGAATTTGGCCAGGAGGGAGAAAAGCTATAGAAAATAATGGGGAGTATCTGATGAACCCAGTTGCAGAGGAGGAGAGAAGGCAGAAGTAGAGGTAAGAGAGGAGGAAATCCATCTGAAAGTGTTTTCACCAGAGCAAAGGCCTCAAATACACAGCTGTTCATTAATTCCTTCTACAATATTCTGCATATGTACCATGTGCTGAGCACTATCCTAAGTGCTGTGAATACAGTGGTGAACAAAAGCACACAAACTTCCCTTCCTCATGGAATTATTTTTTCTAGTTACATTCAAATGTAGATGGTCAGACCCTTTGTGGAAATGACCCAGAGGGACAGGCTCATATCTGCCCATGCAAGTAATAGATATTTTTTATAAGGAGCTCTAGGAGAACACTTCTACTACAGTTATATAATTTACAGGATACTTAACATAATAAGCTAGTGGGAGAGGGATTTGGAAGAAACAATGTTATAGTAAGAGGCCAGTCACCAACTCTGTGTACAGGACTGGACCTATGTTTGCAGTGGGAAATGTTAAAAGAGAGCCTTTAAGAGTTAGCTGTTTCCCTTACAGGAGCCATAGAATTTATTGCCAATGACATTCAACTAACTGCAAAGACAAAGTCTCACTGCACACTCCATACAAAAGTTAAAGCCCATTTTCATTTTGTGTGCTAGTACATGGACAAATATGTGTCAGTGCAAAATACTTGAGTGTTTTGATAAACTTCAAAAAGCTATACCAAGATAACTGAACACTTGCACAATAATTTGCATGTTTCATAGGCACTTTAAGCTAATGATGGGACTCCAAGGGGCCTATTGATTCTAAGTTTAGATTCTAGACATATTGCATGGTTGCTGCTTCGGGAAGTAGCAAAGAAAAGGATAAACTGATTATAACAGGATTAGATGTAAGCATGAATGTATAAAAGAAGAGAGAATATGAGGAAATGAAAAATGCAATAATAGAATTAAAATCTATACCCAACACAATAGAGCATATTTTCATCTAAATAATGAATACACTACATATTTATATTTCCCTGGTCCTTCTTCAGAAACATAGCCAGTTTCCCTTTTTGATCTCTGGACTGCTTTAATTAGCATAATTATAAAATGCCAAGATCTTACTGTTATAGGAAAATTTCCTGATGTTGAAGACATGCTTTCTGAGACTGCAGTAACACAGTGAAATCCTGAATTAAGGGCATGTTTCAACACAGAAAACAGACAAACGAAAATTTCAAAAATATTTTTCTTCTCAGTGCAGAATCATTTGCATCAGTGTTTATAAAAATAAAAATATTAAAGACAGAAGAATTTAGGGACACTGTGGTGGTTCAGTAGATTAAGCATGTGCCTTCATGTCCGGCTCATATCATGATCCTAGGTCCTGGGATTCAGTCCCCATTGGGTTCCTTGCTTAATGTGGGAGCCTGCTTCTCCCTCTGCCTGTGGCTCCCCCTGCTTATGCTCATGCTCTCTCTTTCTCTCTCTCTCTCTGACAAATAAGTGAATAAAACCTTAAAAAAGAGAGAATAATTTATAATTCACCTTGAATTTCAGTTCACCAACATAGAGTTGTTTATATTGTTTTCTGAATTCTAATCTAAATCACAATTCAGCTATTCATAAAAATAAAGCCTATTCACACAGGCCATCCAACTTCTTTATAGTTTTTACATTCAGGAATCTAATCTCTTCTTATGCCTGTCACAGTTTGCTAATAATTGTTACTCTGAGATTTCTCTTGCTTCTCTTTCTTTTTTCAATTTCTTTCACCAATGCTTTGGTTCAATTAAAATATGGTCTTGTTCATAGAAAACTGAAATAGGGCCCTAATTTCCCTTTGTAGTCAATTTACCCACTGAAGTCAATCTTCTGATAGCACCGAGATTAATTTTATCTGTGTGTGTGTATGCATGTTTTTATTCTCTTGGTTAAATATGCGGGAGTGGAATTATTAGATTACATGATAAATGTATGTTTGGCTCTAAAAGAACCTGATAGTTTTTATGCCCCCAGCAGCATTACAGAAGAGTTCCAGTTGCTCTATATCCCAATGAACATGTGTTATTTTTAGTCTTATTAATGTTTGGTGGTATCTTATTGTGATATTAATTTGCATTTCCTTGAAGTGATACTGCACATTATTTCACATGCTTATTAATCCTTTTTCCAAGTTATTTTGTGACATATCTATTCAAATCTCCTCTTTTGCTTTTCCTTTTTTAAGTAGGCTCCACATCCAGTGTGGAGCCCAACATGGGGCTGAAATTAAGACCTGAGCTGAGATCAAGAATTGGACGCTTAACTGACTGAGCTACCCAGGTACCCCAAATCTCTTCTTTTTATTAAAGAGTAATTGACATACAGCATTGTAGTGGTCTGAGATATACAGTACAGTGATTCACTATTTATATATATTACAAAATGATCATCTTGATAGGTCTAGTTACCATCTGAAACCAAAGTTGTTGCAATATTATTGCCGATTTTTTTTATGCTGTGTATTATATCCCTATGTCTTATTTATTTTGTAACCAGAAGGTTGTACCTTTACCTATTTTATCAGCCATGCTTATGCCCCACCCCCTGGCAATCATCAGTGTGTTATCTGTATCTACAATTCTTCTCTTCTGTTTGTATGTTTTTTAGTGAATATTTTTAAGTTTATTTTTTAAATTTAAATTCAATTAATTAACATATAATGTATTGTTTGTTTCAGGGTTACAGGTCTGTGATTCATCAGTCTTATATAATATCCAGTGTTCCTTACAACAATACACTCCCAATGTCCATCACCCAGTTACCCCATCCCTTCAACCCCCTTTAGACTTTACATGTAAGTAAAGTCATACAGTATTTGTCTTTCTCACTTCATTGAGCATAATATCCTCTAGGTTCATCTAGGTTGTTGGAAATTGCAAGATACCATTCTTCTTTGTGGCTGAATAATATCCCATTGTATATATATGCCACATCTTAGATTCTTTTTACCAAAAAAATGTGAATGTTCCCAAATAATTGGCCCTTCACTATCATTCCAAAGCAACCTTTTAAACCTTTTTTACTTCTCATCAAAATGGACCCTCCAGATAAAACTACATGGACTATTTATTTACATTTCCACAAGACACAGAGCTCTCTTACTCTCATCCTTGCTTTGCACAACAATTGCTTAGAAGGCATTTCCTCCATGTCCCATACAAACATATACAGGTCTCATAGATATATACTTGTCATTTCTGCTTCCTAAAACATATATCGAATATTACCTTTTCCAGGAGATCTCCTTGAGTCATCCTATTGAAATAACTCCTCAATTTCTAAGACATTTATTAAATACTACCTTGCCTTGAGAAACAGAACATAGGTGACTGCCTTTAAATATTATTGCAATTTTTAACCTATAATTTTTATACTAATAATTTTATACTATAATTTTATACATTGCAAGTTTCACTGAGAAGATGTTTTATGCATATGCTTCCTGCTTCCATGTGATGAATATGCCAGCGATAATTCAGACTACTAAAAAGCAATCATTGAACTAGATGCTAGGTCTCTGGCAATCTGTCTCAAGAAATAAGATTTGGTCCTTTACAGGGGCACCTGGGTGGCTCAGGTGGTTAAGCAACTGCCTTCAGCTCAGGTCATGATCCTGGAGTCCTGGGATTGAGTCCTGTATCGGGCTCCCTGCTCAGCAGGGAATCTGCTTCTCCCTCTGACATTCTCTCCTCTCATGCTCTCTCTCTCACTCTCTTCAAATAAATAAAAATTTTAAAAAAATATAGGTTTGGTCTTTAAAATACAATTCTTTCCCACTGGGTTTTAGAGCTGAGTTCAAAGAACTTTTCTTGCTGACCTGTAGTAATGATTGATGGAAGCATAGAAGCTTTCTGTTCTTACTATAGTATCCTACCCTAAAGATGCTATTGGCAAACAGATGGCATACCAGTAGATTTGCCAAGAGTAGCAAGGGTTGTAATTGTAGCACCAGGGTGCTATTACATATTGTCTACATGAACTAAGTGTTCTTTTAATTGTGGTGGGAAATCAGATGGTAGGGCTTTTTTTTCTTCTTCTTCTTCTTCTTTTTTGGTAATAACTATTCCCAAGTATACATTATATTACAGCTTATGTGCTTAAATGCTGACATTAATCAGCAGTTTTGTTTTCCTAGAATGAAAACTATTCAGGAAGAATTGACTTTGCAGTACTGGGGTTATGGACCACATTAAGTCACTTTTGGTGACTTACTGTATTTTTAGTGTTGGGTGATTTTGTCATTATGGTATTTTACTTTCATTCATGGCTAGCTGAAAATGATGTTATATCAGTATTATCTTAAAATTAGGAAGATTTCTGAATAAATTATATATTTTACTAATTACTCCAAAAAAGTTAAAACTCATTAAAAATAAATTGCATGTCTTGTGGATAAATTAAAAGAATAAATTGTATTTCAACAATTAGAAATGTTTGTATTTTCTTTTTTCAAATAACTCTTTACTCTGAAATAGGATCAGACTTGAAGTAGAAAAGAAGTATGAAATCCAGCCACTTTTGATAGGTATGTGAAATCTAGAATATTTTTCTCTGTAACATTTTAAGACTTGGCACTGCCCAGCTTGAATATGAGTTAACTGTGTAGTCATGTATAGCCTTTCTTTTATGGATGTCAGGAGTGTAGTGCTGTCACCTGAATGATGTCAAGGTCAGACTGAAGATGTGGATATCTTGGTAAGGCTAGCTACACAGTAAAACCCTAATATTGGAAAACTCACTGTAAGTGGAATTTACAAAAGACCTGTCCAAGCAAATGTCAATGAAGGGAGGAAGGTTAAGGCAATAGCACATTTTATTAAAAGATAAGTATTTGTGCCTGTTTGGATTCAGGGCCCTACTTATTTTTTAAATTCTAAACAGGTCATAGCACCACCACAAAAATAACATCCTCAAAAATCATTAAATTTATTAATTGAATAGAACTTTTAATTCCTTCCTTCCTTTTTTTCTTCCTTCCTTTCCATCATAGGAAAGGGTTAGCCAATGGTGGAGATGGGGAATTTATAAGGTATCAAAGTTCTCCCCTCTGTTATTTTTTTTCCCCACCCTTCCATTTACTCATTTAGATTCTCTTGATAACCTTTGGAGAACATATCAGGAAGAAAGCCTTAGGGAAGAAAGTACACAAAAGCACCCTCTCCCAAATACCTCCAAACATTGTGTTCAACAGAAAAGACCGGAAGAGCAAGAGTTAGATTGAATATATCTGCATAGTGGAATTTTTCCTTTCTGTATTTGAGAAGTAAAATTTTCTCTGGAAGTATTAGTTTCTGTGTGAAGTAGAAAGTTTCAGAAAACAAATTTGTGTAAGTCATCTAACATCCCACTAACTACTATCTTTCATGGTCTCCTTTTGTGCATGAGGAAGGATTGACGGACAATGACCACCGTATACTTTTCTTCAGGGATGTTCACCAAGGACCTGTGTTGAAGGGTTCTGTCTGTGGGAAGGGAGGGGAATATGTGCTTACTAATTAGCAGCTAATCAGTCTCCTTGCTCAGAACTGTTTGGATTTTGTTGTTTTTGTCATCATTTTGGCCTGTAATTTTTTATTTTATTTTATTAAAGATTTTATTTATTTATTTGACAGATAGAGATCACAGGTAGGCAGAGAGGCAGGAAGAGAGAGAGAGAGGGAGAAGCAGGCTCCCTGCTGAGCAGAGAACACGATGCAGGGCTCAATCCCAAGACCCTGGAATCATGACCTGGGCTGAAGGCAGAGGCTTTACCCCCTGAGCCACCCAGGCACCTTTATTTTATTTTTTAAAAGATTTTATTTGTGGGGCACCTGGGTGGCTCAGTTGTTAAGTGTCTGCCTTTAGCCCAGGTCATAATCCTAGGATCCTGGGACCAAGCCCCACATCTCTGCTCAGCGGGAAGTCGGCTTCTCCCTCTCCCACCTCCTGCCTCTGTTCCCTCTCTCACTTTGTCTCTTTCTGTCAAATAAATAAACAAAATCTTTAAAAAAAATAAAGATTTTGTTTATTTATTTGTCAGAGAGAGAGAAAGAACAAGCTGGGGGAGCAACAGGCAGAGCAGGCAGAGGGAGAAGGGAGCCTGATCCAGGACTGGATCCCAGGACCCTGGCATCATGACCTGAGCCAAGGCAGCTGCTTAACCAACCGAACCACCCAGGCATCCTGGTCTGTAATTTTTTTTAATTTTGAGGGAAAAAAAACCCCTCATTTTCAATAGCAAAGAATAGTTAAAACAGGCAAACAAAAATATTTCATTAGCTGTTTCCACTGGAGATAGTAAAAGATCCAGAACCTCCTTCTCATCTCTATCTTGTCCGCCCAACTCTACTTTCCTTTGGTTCTTGCAGAGGCTCAGTTACATCAAGACAACTGCTGGGGCACCTGAGTGGTTCAATTGCTTAAGCGTCTGACTTGATTTCGGCTCAGGTCATGATCTCTGTGTTGTGAGATCAAGTCCTCTACCCAGCACGGAGACTGCTTAAGATTTCCTTTCTCCCTCTCCCTCCACTCCTGTCCACAACCCCTCCCCCCCACCGCTCTGACTCTCTTACACCTATGAAATCTCTCTAAAAAAATTAATAATAATAATACAACTGCTAACTCATATTCCTGATTAAGTGAGCAGTGTTAACCTTGGGAGCCCTTGGCTTGAGTCTGTTAAGACACTTAAAACATACTACCATCATGGCAAGGGGCAAAGCAATGTAGGTATTAAGCAGATGTCATTTGGTACCACATTTGAGATGGAATACAAGAGGACTGCAACATTCTAATCAATCCATATTGTTTGAGCATCGTAAAATTTACAGTTAACACATTTAAAAAAGCATATGATACTATCGTGCCTACAGAGACAATACAGATACTACCTTGCCTAGATGTTGCTGATCTAGGCTGGGCCTTCCATATTCTCTATCCACTGAAGTGTACTATGTATATCTTGAAGTTGTGCTCCCACACATTAAGTACCTATGATTTTTATCAAACAACACTGATATGGAAGAACCTAAAAAGAATATTAGACAACAAACAAAAATCCCGAGAGCATCACCAGGCAACAATTAGAATGTTTCATGGGAGATATTATCCTTTAAATGTCACTTTTATTTAAAGTTGGAGGGAATGGTACTTCAGCTCAATCTTATGGTAATCGTCAATCCAATCACTGCAAATAGCAATCTGATTTGTCCCACCTGAAGTCATTACACTTCCCTCCAACAGAAGTAATAGACCCACCTCTGCATAGTACTACTTATTTACTAATTTTCTCATGGCATATATAAAGACATTATTTTGTTGTACTTATTTTCATTAGATGGCATAGGCCATTTTTATTATTCTTCACAGTGACTTTTAAAATAAGTACATGATAGCATTTGTACATAATAGTATTAACTTTAAAATAAGTACATGATAGCATTTGTTGGATGTAGTTGAATTAGACTGGCTTTTCTTGTGCCAAAGTTGAGATATAAAGGCCAATAAAATCCACTTTGATTTTTAGCATGTCCAAGATACATGCTAATATTTTATCTTACACAATAGATATTTCCAACGAGGATGTGTGCATAGGTTTACTAAGAAGTATTTTCACCTATTTTGATAAGAACACATGGTGATGGTGGTCATTGGAAAAATCTGAAACTGGAACAAGAGGACTGTCTACCCAGGTGTCCTGCAGATGGCTAGATAGTATGCTTTACTACAATTAAAAGAAGCCAGAAAGATGCAAGATTTCAAATGGAAAAAAAAAAAAAAATAGCTTCTGTCAGAAACTGAATTGGGGCTGTTTAGCCGAGGGTTAGGAAAATTGTGCCACGATCTAAAATGGGAAGTAGTTGAAGTCATCTGTAGGAATTTGTTAACCAGTACAGGCTAGGCAGAAGGAGAGGCTGAGGTATACTATCTAATTTTGAGACCAAGTTAGGATAAAGTGGGATGTAAGAAGAACTGAAGTCAGTGGTTTCCAGAGGAGCTGCTACTGCTAATCAGTTGAATGTTATTAGAAAAATTATCTACTTTTCATAAGCTCAGTCCAACTGTTCATAAAATATCAAGTTTATGTATCTGGTTTCCAAAATCACTTTTGGCTTTCAAATCATTTGAGTCTCTAACAAAGGAAAGATGTTTTCTACATCCTTTAAAATTTATTCTGAGAAATAGTGCAATCTCAGATAAGTCAATTAGTTGAGTTTCTGGGAGAAAAAAATTATTTCTGGGGATTAATTTGCAAATTGTCCTTTATAAGAAAATGAAAGTTACGCATCATAATGTGTTTCCCTTTTTACTTTAGTTTCTAAGAAACTTAGAAATTAGATTAGATGTTGGAAATTTTATAGCAACATGAAACTTCCAATAACGTAAGAATTACCCCTCAAGAACTTTCTTTAGCTCCTGGAGATAGGATTTTATATTTTAAATGTATATATTTTCATTTTATATTTTCTTTAGCTGTAAAACACCTCAATGTCTATTAAAATGTATAAGTATAAATAAATGAATAATTCGAGGGACGCCTGGGTGGCTCAGTTGGTTGGACGACTGCCTTCGGCTCAGGGCGTGATCCTGGAGTCCCGGGATCGAGTCCCACATCGGGCTCCCAGCTCCATGGGGAGTCTGCTTCTCCCTCTGACCTTCTCCTCGCTCATGCTCTCTCTCACTGTCTCTCTCTCTCAAATAAATAAATAAAATCTTTAAAAAAAAAAAAATAAAAATAAAAATAAAAAAATAAATAAATGAATAATTCGAATTTAACAACTTATTCTAGAAAAAGAATAGAAAAAAATTGTTACATCTTTAACATTGATTTCTACAACTTTTCTATATTTTGTCATTATTCATTGAGATGCATTGTCTAATGTACTAATAAATTATGTTTTTGTAAAGGATCTTAAATCCACTAACTGACTCAAGACCATTTATCTCCAAGATACCATGAGTAAAGTCAAAGCTCTAAATCTACAATGCCATGAATCACCTGATGGTAACTTCTTAGAAGTGTAGGGTTCAAAATATAAGATAAACAATCTTCAGATGGGCCTTCTGCAAATCAAAGTCATCTTGAAAATGGGAAAACTTGGTATTTCCTATGGCCCAAGATCCCTGCAAGCAACCTTTCTTAGCATACTATATTATTCCCTACTTTATAGCCCTATTTGGTTGTTTGGTTAAGAATTGAAGTTGACATGTACAAAAGGGACTGACAGCCCTTGTTTCTAGTTCATATGCTGGACTTAGATCCTTTTTTTTCCCCTTAATTTGGCAATTTAGCTTACAATCTACAGAGATTCTACTCATTTAGTAACTATTCTTTTACTTGGAAATGGTTACCTTCATTGGCATATGTGTGACTTGGAGAAATTGTGTGCTAAGGAGATTATTTTGCTGCATTAGAATTTTTAATTGATCACCCACAGATTTCTTGTCACATTTTTAGGTTAAGTTATTTTGAGTACCCTGATATTTATAAAACTATGTTTCTGTGCCCATTTATCACTTTGACCATTTTATTAAATAATGCATAAAGTATTTTTGAAGCTAAATGTCTGAGAAAGTATTTTTTAATAAAAATTATTTATTCCAGGTATTTTCATCTGAATGACATGTGTGTGTATATATTTATATATAAGCAACTGGATTTATTAAACACCTAATGATTGGCCTTTTTGGGTATGGCACAGGAACTGATGTTATAATGCTAAAGATGTAAGATGAAATGAACATGGTCACATCAAGGACAAGGTCAGATTAAACTCATCATTTCATATACTCAGAATGGCTTTTTTAATGGTAAAATTATAGAACTTACATAATTTTCACAAGTAAAACAGAAATACCAGGATCAGAAGCATTCTTCTCCAATCTCCAGTGATAAGGGAAGACTCTAGATCTAGGATTTTTTAACCTTAATAAGACTTTTAAAACTCAACTCAAAAAAGGGCATTTGCCCTTAAAAATATCAGGTGGTTGATTAACAAAAAGGTTTTAAAAAATCAGTAAAACTCGTTGATTTAATAAATCAATCAAAAGGGTTGATCAGTAAACCCCAAAACGGGGTCCTTATCTTCTTATTTCTTATCTTCTAAATTTCAGTCTCACCTACAAAACTGTAAAACCATCTGGAACGTCCTAATTAAAATTACTGTACAATCTGAAATGCCCAAATATATAAACTATACAAATATATAAGTGTGTGTGTGTGTCTGTGAGATTCCTCTCCCTAAATAGAAGAGTGCCAGCTAAAATAAAACACTTTCTTTTCCATCCTGTTAATTTCAAGAACATTCACTGGATTTTCATGTTTCTCAGATTTAAGGGAGATTTATGAAAAAGAAACGGAAGGTGCTCATTTTCAACACAGTTGATATTATTGATTAGCTGATAGTCAGTCCTGAGGCATTATTTTCATTGTGCAAAATAAGCATAAAAATACTACAAGCAATTAATTGCCTGCTTTTCGTATCATGCTTTGCAATGGCCTATCAGCCTTTTATTAATATTAATGAGGAGAATTAGCACGGAAGATCAGGGAGCCACGATAGCGTCGAGAACCTGTGAGAACCCTACGGCTCTCATGCTTTATTATTTTTTAATCAAAGTAGCTGACTTGAAGGCACAAAATTAAAGAACTGAGTCTTTTATGATTCCACAATGATTCAAATTAAAATGATCTATACTTGCATAATTCCCGTGAACCATTTTGTGCTTGTTAAAAACAGTTAAAAATTGCATAAATTCATGATTTAAGGGCTATGGTTTTCTTTTCTTAATGAACAGTCCACTTTATGTGTTTCTCCCAACTCACACATGTGGACATAATAAAGCAAAAGAGGGTGGGCAGAGTGAGCAAGAGAGAATTTAAGCCTATGATTTACATTAAAAGAGAAATGTTCATTTGTTACTTCTTCCAGCTCACTAGAAATTCTTGGCACTTATACACAGCATCACTGAATGCTCCTGAAAAACCTGTGTAAAAGAGAAAGGCTGGAAAAGCCCATTTTTTTTTTTACAAAGAGGCATAGGAGCTATGCCATTGAAGACAATGGTTCCAAATTCATTCTACTTAGAAACTTAGGGCCCAATGGAGGAGTTTTAGTGTGTCTATAAATTTTTTTTTTTTTTCCTGGGATGCCTGGGTGGCTCAGTTGGTTAAGCAGCTGCCTTCGGCTCGGGTCATGATCCCAGCGTCCTGGGATCGAGTCCCACATCGGGTTTCTTGCTCGGCAGGGAGCCTGCTTCTCCCTCTGCCTCTGCCTGCCATTCTGTCTGCCTGTGCTCGCTCTCTCCCCCTCTCTCTCTCTGATAAATAAATAAAATCTTTCAAAAAAAATTATTTTTTTCCTTTCAAGAACCAAAACTTAAAGTCTCTAAGAATTTATAGATTGTTTAAAATATTAAGGTTCCCAGTACAATTCTGTGTTAAAATTACCATGCTGTACATAAGTTTTAAGACAATTGATTTACATTAGACAAATAATATAATTGGAAACAAGAAAGCTATTGATTATTTAAAAATCATCATAGCAATGTAGATATGTGAATATGAACACTATGAAATACTACATATTCATTTTACAAGGCTATAGGCCCAATCTCTCTTAATGGAATTCAGAATTCAATAATATTCATGAGCAATCTCTTTTACAAGAGACTGAAACAATATGAAACATAATAATAATGAAACAAATAACAAATTTCTAGGAGATAGATTTCTCATATTGATAAAAAGGCAGGAGTCAGGGTTAAGTTAAAAGTCACCAAAAGGAAGTTTCTATGCATCCAGAGGAGAATAGGAGATTTGCAGTAGATGAAGGAGAGCTCCAGGAGATAAGGTGTTTTGGAAATGGCAGGAGAAAAGTATCAAAGTAATCTGAAAGAAAACCTTCCTGAGAAGTATTTCTCAAAATATGGTCTGGGACCACATTTACCACTGTCAACATAAGAGCTTAAACAAAAGAACAAAAAGAAATAGATTCTTGGATACCCACTTCAGACCTATGAACTGTTTTTTGGTTTTGGTTTTTTTTTTTTTTTTTAACCTTTGCATTCTAAATGATTTTTAGACGGGAAATCAGGATGATGTTTTCACTTTTTTTTTTTTTTTTTACACAGTAATTGCTGTGTTTTGTTTTGTTTTACTACTTTAATGTAGTCATAAGAGGAATCCTTATCTATCTCAAAAAGAAAAATAAAATTGGAGTTGTTATATTAAAAGTAGAGGGTAAGGGGATTGATCTCCTCAATCTTGTCCTCTTCAAACAGCTGTACCCCCAAAGCCCTGAGAAACTTCCCAGAAGCCCTTTACCTCTCAGATTTTCTTCCTCCTCCTTGAGATTCTACCAATCTTCTTTACGTTTCAGTAGCAGTCCAAAGAAAGCATAGCCGCAAGGCCTGATTGATCTTGACTTGGTTTTATATCATTATTTGCACCAGCATCATAGATGCCATTCAGAATATTCTTAGGTGGAAGATCAGTATGTGGATGCTATATTGGCAAGGAGATTTGTGTCATGCAAGATACATAGATGTTAGATGTCTCCAAGGATAAACTATATATTCTCACCTGGAGTTCCTTCTCTTCCTCCTGTCAAAATTACATCTGCTTTACCAGAGGCTCATTTCCTCTTGGTGAATTCTATACAAAATAAAACTTGATTTTGACATTTTACATTTATTTAAGAAACATTAAAGATATGTATGTTATCTTATCTTGTGAGAACAAAGCTTATGGTGAATTATATCAAACGAGAAATTCCTGTCCTAACTGGAATCCCTTTTCAATCCTTCTTCAACCAACATGCTCCAGAAATTCATTCTATCATTTCTTGTTCCAAATGTCTGTATCCATTTCCTGGTTTAGATCACTCTTCAGTGGTGCTGATTAGTAAGATAAAATATGTCTAATTCTGTAGTCCTTGTCCATTAACATTATAACTGAAACTTAAAGCTAACAACAAAAGGGAAGGATTTTACTACTCATAGGAAAAAAAATATTTATAACTGTGTGTAAATGAATTTGTGTGAGTGGTAGTGAATAATATATAGACCAAGGACAGCTACTGGGTATGGACAGTAGATACCAAACTATCCAGAGTTGACACCTTGATATAGAAGGAATTTGTATTTGTAAAAGCTTAGCACAGTTTCTAGTACATGGCATATGCTCAACAATCATCACCTGTTATTATTGCCTTTTATTATTACAGCTGGCTCTTTCATTGTGAGTTCTACCTTCTAAATTAGCCCATACTTGTCATTGCTTTCAAATCTATAGACTAATGTCCACCACCCACAGAATTATAGTGGTTAGTGGACTTCTCTCTAATACTGTCTACCTGTTCCCCCCAGGTGAATTTTACACATATCAAGACTAATTTGTGTTGGTTGCCAAAATTGTTTATGTCATCAGTAACGTATTAGTTTATTTAAAGATTTTATAAATGTGTTTGAAAAATAACTTATTAGAATCTTAAGAAGGACTGGGTCAAGTTTAGAGAACAAAAAATTTTAGAAGCAACAGAACATGTTTTAAATATATATACTCAAAATAGATTTCCAGCTCAATCTATCTTTTGTGATTAACTAACGAACACTATGATGAGAGAACTCCCATATTATTATCATCATGAGGGCACTGAAAACCTGGATGAAGTAACATCACAATAGAACAGGGAACTAGATAGAAGATTAGAAGCAAATGCAAATTTGTGTGCATGGGCACCCTGAGTTTGCAAAACCCCAGTTTAAGAAAAATAAAGTTTGATTTTAATTATCCTCAAAGGTATCATTGTTATTTTCCTTAGATACTTTTTTCATAGTTCATTGGTCTTTAACAGTCACATTGCAAAAAAAGAAAAAAAATTAAGCTTTTTTGTTAATAACATAGCAGGCAAAGATTTATAAATAGTTTCCTTGTTACACTTTTTCTTTTTTAAACCTAGGAAAATGTATTGTTTTATGTTGTGTTGCATTGCATTGCATTGTAAGATATTGTATTGTAACCTATCCTATTGGATTTTCTTACTCAGGATTCTTACCTAAAGTTACAAATAAACATGCTTCAGGACTAATTCTGAGATGGGAATAATCATTTTGAGGATACGGTAGGTGAATTGGAAAGGTGAAAGTACCCCCAGCCAATCTCATGTATAAAATTGCAATGTGTTGTCATCACACTTAAGATTTAAAATCATCGGGGCGCCTGGGTGGCTCAGTAGGTTGAGCCTCTGCCTTCAGCTGAGGTCATGACCTCAGGATCCTGGCATTGAGCCCTACATCAGGATCTCTGCTCAGCGGGGAGCCTGCTTCCCCCTCTCTCTGTGTCTGTCTCTCTGCCTTGTGATCTCTCTCTCTGTCAAATAAATAAATAAAATCTTAAAAAAAAAAAAAGATTTAAAACCATCTACACTTTAATTAGAGGTGAAAAATTGCAATGAGTATTCATTGGACCTTCCCTTGCAGGGAGAGTTTGGTATATTCCCATCTACTCTCAAGGTGCTGGGTAATCTATAAAGACTGAGGAGTCTGCTCAGACTAGGTCAACTACCTAAAGCATCTGAGGGCTGACAATACAAATAAACTTCATGATAAACACAAAGGGCCTAGCTTAATTTTTCAAACTGTATTTTGCATTTTGATGAGGAAAAAAATCTGAAACTGAGGGCAAAGCAGAGAGAGCAATGGTGGTGTGCATGCTACATTTTTCATCTTAAACAGCATGATTTACTTTAACCATTTCTGAAGTAACAAATCCTGTAACTGAAATTCATGCTTGGAATGTCTTACAGGGTTGCAAAGGCAAGCTGATTTTTTATCTTAAAAAATCTATTTTGGTTAATTTGGTCTTGATAGGGCATGGAGGAAAGTTAGGATATCAGATATAGATAAAATACACTCACTTCTCTATTTGAAGTTCCAGACTTGAATTTCATTGTATGTTCAAGAAACTCTCATGTGTTTTTCACATGCTTTGAAGTATTCTCTTGAGTGGCATAGATTTTTTCTTTTGCTCATTGTTTATAGCCAGGACTTTTTAGTGTTTAAGTAACAAGTTATATTCTGGGAAACACTACACCAAAATCAGAATCTCATTCCCACCATCTCTACCAATTACTCATGATGATGACTATCATTGTTAAAATAATAGTTCATAAGATGTGAATAAAAACCACCTAAACTCCTGCCACTCTAGAATTTATCATGAACATTTTCACAATCCTTCTACAAATCCTCATAAACCTCATAAATGGGATATTATATGTATTAGTTGGCTTTATTTTTTTGTATACCTTCCCAGAAATTATCTTTATCTGTTAGATGATCATTATTAACTGTTATATGTTCTCCACATAACTGGTATATGTGCACTTATGTATGCAGATAGATTAACATGTACACATATACAGAATTTTTTCTTTATTATTGCTTATTCTATCAAAATGGAATCTCCTACTTGCATCTTTCTTTTCTTAATAATAAAATATAAAATCTTCTCTCAAGTCAACAGGTTGAAATGTAATTCATTTAAGTGACTGAATAATATTCCTTGGAAAGGATTTACCACGATTTATTCAATCTTCTTTTCTTTTATAACCTTCACTTTGTTGGCAAAGTATTGTCCCTAATGGAACTTTTTATTTTTAGGAAATAGATTTCCAGGAATTAATATCTATATTGAAGAATATCTGTATATTAATTTCAAGAAATACTACAAGGTTGCATTTCTTGTCCTAGTTTTCTCCATAGCACTTATTACCATCCTATGTCTTCTGTCCTTACTGATTTTTTTTTTTCCTCCCACTAAAAGAAACAATTCTATGAGAACTAAGGTTGTGTCCCTCGTTCATTGCTGTATTACCAGTGCCTGGTACATCTGAAGTATACAATTAGCATTTGTTGAATGAATACATAGTTATTTTAGAACTGCAAAAACCATGATGATTAAATACCATTTTTAATGGAGGGCCTTTCCTATTTACTTCTGATTTAATTATTTTCCATTTAAAATAACATTTAAATCATATGATTAAAAACTCTATAAAAACCAGCATACTACACCAGTGAGAATGGCTCAAATTAACAAGTCAGGAAACAACAGATGTTGACGAGGATGTGGAAAAAGGGGAACCCTCCTACAGAGTTCATGGGAATGCAGGCTGGTGCGACCGCTTTAGAAAACACTATGGAGGGTCCTCAAAAGGTTGAAAATAAAGCTACCCTATGACCCAGGAATTGCACCACTGGGTTTTTACCCTAAAGATACAAATGTAGTGATCTGAAGGGGCACTTGAACCCCAATGTTTTAGCAGCAATGTCCAAAATAGCCAAACTATGGAGAGAACCTTGCTGTCTATCAACAGATGAATGGACAAAGAAGATGTGGTATAACTATGCAAGGGAATACTATACAGCCATCAAAAATGAAATCTTGCCATTTGCAACGATGTGGACGGAACTAGAGGGTATTACACTAAGTGAAAGAAGTCAATCAGAAAAAGACAGTTATCATATGATCTCACTGACATGAGGAATTTGAGAAATAAGACAGAGGATCATAGGGGAAGGGAGGGAAACATGAAACAAAATGAAACCGATGGATGGAGATGGAGACAAACCATAAGAGACTCTTAATCTTGGGAAACAAACTGAGGGTTGCTGGAATGAAGGTGGGTGGGAAGGATGGGGTGGCTGGGTGATAGACAGACATTGGGGAGGGTTTGTGGCATGGTGAGTGTTGTGAATTGTGTAAGACTGATGAATCACAGACTTGTACCCCTGAAGCAAATAATACATTATATATTAATTTTTTTAAAAAGCATACGTTTCTTACGTTCTTCTTTGCTTAGAGTTTTTTGTTGTTGTCGATATAATGAGCAATGATGGAAATCATGGTAGAACTTTTAAGCATTAACTAATTAATTACATTTTTTCTCTTTGAGTTTTTAATTTATTGCATATTTCCTAATACTGAATCATCTTTGTGCTCCTGGAGGAAATATCATTGAAACATAGTATTTTTCTATACTATAGGATTATATTTCTTAATAACTTATGAAGAATAATAAGTTATTCTTATTATAACTTATTTATGTTATAAATCCTATTATATAAGAATTAATAATTTTATATATGTTATAAATTCTTATTTTTATTGTAACTATTCTTATTATAACTTAATTTAAAGTTAATTAAGATTATAATTAAGATTATTCTATAGGCTTTTGTTTGATTTGGGGTTTTATTTTTGTTATATTTTTAGATTAGAAATATACTGCCTTAATGAAATGATTTGACAAGCTATCCATCTTTTTATAACACCTAGAATATTTTAAGTATTGTTGGAATTATATGTTCATTAACACCTCATAGAATTCACAGTGAAACCACCTGGCCTTTGGCTGTATTAATGGTAGATCTTAAATCAGCATTCCAGTCTCAGCTAAGGTAACTGTTCTATTTAAGTTACCTATTTCTCTGAAGTTAATTTTGCTTATTTTTTTTTGTTTCTATAAAATTGTTGACATTTTAAAAGTTTTCAAAGTTATTGCCGTAGAATTGTATGTACCTCATTTCATAACTTTGGTTTTATATCTTCTCACATTCCAAATTACATTATGCTTGACAATTTTGTTTTTCTCTTTTTTCACAAAGAAGGCTAAGGAGTGGTTATCTACTGAATTGCTCTTTTCAAAGACATACATTTAAATTTATACACATTACAGACCTATGTGTATATGTGCATAAATTTATGATCCTAAATAAAACTTTTAATATCTAAAAATCAGTTCCTGAAGCCTAACTTGTGTTTTGAACACTGGATTTCTATATGTCCCTTTATATAGAGCCTATAGAAAAAACAAGAAGTATGGGCCATTAGAAGTTCAAAGGTAGTATGTGAGAATTTATTTAGTGTGGACAGAGCTGATGTTCATTTTTTTTTAAGATTTTATTTATTTATTTGACAGAGAGAGAGAGAAAGGGAGAGAACAAGCAGGGGGAGCAGCAGTCTGAGGGAGAAGCAGACTCCCTACAGAGCAGGGAGCCAGATGTGGGGCTCCATCTCAGGACCCTGGGATCATGATCTTAACCAACTGAGCCACCCAGGTGTCCTACTGATGTTCATTCTTGTTTAAAGTACTTTAAAATCTCTTGGCCAGCATTTACATTAAGGCAAAGGAAACATTTCCTATATAGTATTATCCTTTATATATCCCAGACAAACTCAACTTCATGATTCTTTACTGCCAAGAAGGCTAAAAATGATAGGGCATAAATGACATTCATTCACCTAAAGCTGGGTATAAACACTACAGGTGTTTTCGCTGTACATAATCTCAAGGAAAATATCGTGCTTCCACATACCCAAATAAGTGCAGAAGTAACACCAGTTTTGGAGTTTTGGAGTAACAGCTCCAAAAAATTATCATCTCATTGGAAGTGTGAACCTTGATGTGATGGCTCCCAAGGTCATTGTGTCAACAACTTTAAGTGACAAGATTTACTAAACTTAATGCAGTGAATTACTTCCTATCTAGTTTTAATTTTGTCAAGAGATGAGTATATATGCCAACGATGTATAGGGTTTATTCTAGAGTGGAAAAAGCATAATTTAATTGACAGATAAAAGGTTATAGAAAAGGTAATTTCATTTTCCATCAGTAGAAGTAAGGTTTTATTGTTGAGAATTAAATTAACAGCACATGAAATTGGCTTTTCCTGAGTTCATATTTTTTGAGGAAAAAAAAAAGGGGGAGTACCCCCTAACTAAAGTAGAGCTATAAAGCTCCCACCAATGAACACAGTTATTGGATTTGCTTTATTTATTAAAAGGGGAAAAACAATAAAAGTCCCATAATTCTATGTGTTTGTAGGGTCTTTTTTCTTAGGGTCTAGTTATTTTCTACTTCTGTAATACTAAGAGGTTCTGCCTGTGAATGCAGCCTGACTTCTTTCCACTACTCATCACTTCAACTAGTTTTTTTAAGCTTTGCCCCTTCTTTAGTTGAAATATGTTACTTAGTCTATGCTACAGTTCTCTAAACAGGTGATTTGCTTATACCTTACTTAGAAAGGGAACTCTTTGGTCCTGCAAATATATATGAGAATATCAATGTGTGAGTATTTCAATATCATGATAGCCACCGTAATCCATGAGGAGCACCATACTTTAAAAATGTGAAAATATATTTTGAAAAGCACTGGGTTTTTTTGTATATTCTACAAAAATATGTATGTGTGTACACACACACACACACAATATATATATATATACATTATATATGTACTATATACTATATACATCTGAATATGTATATTCTGAATATATATTTATAAATATTAAAATCTATGTATGTATGTAATTGGTTCGTGTGATTATGGTGCCTAAGAATTCTCAGTATCTATAGTCAGCAAACTGAAAACCCTGGAAAGTCAATAATGTAGCCCAGTCCAAATGCAGGTGAAGACTGATGTCCCAGCAACATCATTCAGGCAGAAGTTCCCTCCCCATCAATCTTTGTTATTTTTTTGGTGACCCGAATTAATTGGATGAGGGCCACCCATATGAGGGAGGGCAATCTGCTTTACTCCATCTACCAGTTGAAAAGTTAATCTGATCCAAAAACACCTTCACAGACACAACCAAAATAATGTTTGACCAAATATCTGGTCACCCTATTGCCCAATCAAGGTAACACATAAAATTAACTATCACAAGCTCCATACCTAGCCACATCATAATCAAAGTGTTAAAAGGCAAAGTGTCAAAGTCAAATATAAAGAATTCTGAAAGCAGCAAGAGAAAAGTGAAAGAAATTCTCAAGAAAATTACCAACTATTTATTCATCAAAAACCATGGAGATCAAAATGCAGTGGAAGGACAAAAAGTCTTAAAGACTTATTCAAAGTGCTGAGAAAAGAATTGTATGTCATATAAAATAAAAACAATGTATGGCTGCAAATATACATCGTCTACTAAACAAAGTCCATCTTTCACCTTTCTGATAGCATTAGGCAAAAGCTAAGCAAACTCCAAGCTATTTATAAGGGAAATGGGGATTTCCATCTAGAAGTACATCTTACTCATCTTTACATATCATAAAGCCAACAACATATTCATTTTATTGCAATATGTCCATTTGCTTTTACCATACTAGATCTTTATAGAGCAAATAATTTAGGTCCGGAATTGCACTGTCTTTATTTGCTTAAGCTAGATCATGAAGGCAAGTAAACTCTTCTTTAGCTTTATTCTATAATCTTATTTTGGTTAAATAGTACTAAAGCTGAGTCTTAGACTTTTTAAAAAATTCATGAAGAGTTACTTTATACTGTGTTAATTGAATTTTTTTCAATTATGATTTGTTTTCCTCTTTGATTTAGCATAGAGATTCTTACATTCACATCAGTTACAAAGTTATCCACCCCCCCCCAACCAGCCCTTAGCCAGGTTCTCATCTTCAAAGTTAAATCAGAAGGAGAATGGATATTCTTCAAGATGCAACCTCAAATTTACACATATCATCAAAGCATCTTATTGTCTTGTATTTTAGCCCATTAACTCATCAAACTCACTTTTAATCTATTCACATTTTCTGAATAGGAATTTAGCATTGTGCTTCATTATGTTAAGAGAAATATTATTTAATGTGTAAAAACTCTCATCTTTCAGAGTCAGTGTCTGTTCTTAGATTTGTTATTCCACAATGAATTTGTCCTTCTAGTCTGCACATTTTCCCTATAGGCATTATATCTACATTCATTCCCTTCTAATAACTAGGTTCAGGTACTAACATAAAATAAGAGCTGTGAGCCTATCTTTATGGAAGCTATAGTCTAATTAGGGAGAAAACAAACAGTAAACTCAGACAAGTGAGTGTTGATAAGCACTAAGAAGGAAAACAATAGAATTCTGTTGAGACATAGTAATAAGGAACCGACTTACTACTGAGTAAAAGGGAAAGTCATCTAGAGATAAAAATGAGCTGAGATTTTAAGGATAATATAGATCCAATTAGGCAAGCAGTGAAGGATGCTAGGATTGGCTAGCATGACATAGGACTCAAAGTTTACTAGTCTAAGTTTCAACCATCACTATGTTATTTTAAAGTCCAGACTACATGCTGATTTGCTTTAGAACTTAAAGATCAGGATTTCACTATTCAACCTATCATTGGCAGGAAACATGGGTTCCCTGGTGCCAGTGAGGAAGTGAGATGGGACATCTTTGACATTCTCTTTGAGAAAATGAGTCTTCAGAAATACAAATTAAAACCACAGTGAGGAAACAACAGATGTTGGCAAGGATGTGGAAAAAGGGGAACCCTCCTACAGTGTTCATGGGAACATGGGAATGCAGGCTGGTGCAACCACTTTGGAAAACAGTATGGAGGGTCCTCAAAAAGTTGAAAATAAAGCTACCCTATGAGCCAGGAATTGCACCACTGGGTTTTTACCCTAAAGATACAAATGTAGTGATCTGAAGGGGCACATGAACCCCAATGTTTTAGCAGCAATGTCCACAATAACCAAACTATGTAGAGAACCTTGCTGTCTATCAACAGATGAATGGACAAAGAAGATGTGGTATAACTATGCAAGGGAATACTATACAGCCATCAAAAATGAAATCTTGCCATTTGCAACAATGTGGATGGAACTAGAGGGTATTACACTAAGTGAAAGAAGTCAATCAGAAAAAGACAGCTATCATATAATCTCACGGATATGAGGAATATGAGAAACAAGAGAATCATAGGGGAAGGGAGAGAAAAATGAAACAAGATGAAACCAGAGATGGATACACACCATAAGGGACTCTTTATCTCAGGAAACAAACTGTGGGTTGCTTGAGTGGAGGGGTGTGGGAAGGATAGGGTGACTGGGTGATGGACACTGGGGAGGGTATGTGGCATGGTGAGTGCTGTGAATTGTGTAAAACTGATGAATCACAAACCTGTACCCTTGTAACAAATAATACATTATATGTTAACAAAATACCCTTACCTTTTGTTTAAAAAGAAAGAAAGAAAAGAAAAGAAAAGAAAAGGAGTATTCAAGTGAAATACAGATATCCCAAAACTCTAGAAAGATTTCAAAGGTATTCTGTCAATGTTTCCAAAGAAGAGATCTGATTTTTTTTAGGAAGTCACTATTAATCAATTATTTACCTGTGGGTTTTTTTTGTTTTGGGTTTTTTTTTTTTTTTCCAGATAGAGGGCATTTTTAGAAAACAACATTTTTTTCTCCCTAACTATAAGTTGATGGGGTATTTTCTTTGTGCCAAAAAATTGTATAATTTTTTTGAAAGGTTAACAGAAGCGATTTAAGGCCCAAAGTTTTCAGTTCTCCCATGAGAATAAATTGAGGTAATTTTTATTTCACTTTTGTATCCAAAGGTATGAGATTTAGATACTTGTTTGCTGAAGGAACTAGGTACAAGTTCCAAATTTACAGTTCCTCCTAAAACCACACAAATTTGAAAAATATTACTATAAAATTACTTTTTAAATACATACTTGCTTTTCTTTGGGACAGTAAAAATGGGTTAAAAAGGGAGTTACAAGTTCCAAAGCTACATTTAAATGAGATAAAATTTATCCCATATCTAACAGTCAATTTTTTTTAGTAATGATAGAACAATAAGTCCAAGGAAAAAGACAACTTTCATACATTGGTAGTAAGAAGCTAAATTGGCACATCTTTTCCCTTGGAGAAACTTGGCAATAATTAAATTTAAAATGGCTATGCTCTTTGACCCATAATCATATTTTTAAGAACTTATTCTTAGGACATTGTAGGTGTTGATGAAAAACTGTGGGCAAGGATATTTATAAATATGTGTTTTATCATCTCATAAACTTGGTAATGAATTATACCCAAATTAGAAACTGCTTAAATGCTTATGGTATATTCATAAAATATTATGCAACTGCTACAATAATATCATAAAAGATGTTTATTTTTGTTGAAAATATTTATAACATCTGTTGGGAGAAAATTGGTTCATAAATCATGAATAAGATGGATTTAGGGGGTTCTAATGAAAGGTAAGACATAAGATGATCCTAAATTTACCTCCTCCAATAACAAACTGAATCTATAGCTATGAAAGAATTACCTCTGAAAGAAACCCTGAGGCTAGTAACTCCTACACAGTAGGCAAATAAGAAACACACACACACACACACACACACATCAAAATGAGTAAGAAAGTCTGAGACACAATCCTACCACAGATCCTAACCCCAGCAGGGTAATCTACAAGTAGGAGGAAAAACAAATCCCAGCCTCTCCCTGAGGGGCAATGGTTTTAAGCCTTACATCTGACACTCCATTGTTTAAGACCCACATCTAAGAGATAGGACCCCAAAACATCCAGCTTTGAAAACCAAAGAAACTTGCATCCAAGAGACCCATCAGGTATTACTGAATTTAAAAACAATTCTTGAAGTGCTCATGTGGACTCACTGTGGCTACACCCCAGGGCACAGCACAGAGGAAGCTGAAACTTACCCACTCTTTCTGTGAAAAAGCTTTAGCCTGAGGGGCAAGGATCTCATTTAACACACATCTGGGGCCAAATGAAATATTCTCCAAAGATTGCAGAGATTAGTCTAAGCCATCTTTGCACTCCCCCTCTACCGTACTCTGGGTTTCTAGTATCTCCCAGAATGAAACTTGTGCACACATCTGGGGCCCTGGTTTTTGCAACTGCATCTCAGGGGACACCCCTTAATCTCCTGGTTCTGATAGTCAACTAGCCTGTTTATGAGTCCAGAGGACTGTAAAAATGGGGTTAAAAAATGGTTCTTAATGGGGCATTGTGCAAAGGCAACAGACAGAAACACTTAGTCTCTTCATAAAAGAAGGTTATCAGCTTATTTTCATAGTTGTGATCTGAGGGGAAGGTTTCTAACTGAAAACACATTTAGGAGCTGATTCTAATATTCTCCAGAGACTGGGGAGGCTGGTGGGAGCCATCTTTATGCTCTCTGTCTGCCCCACTCTAGTGTCTCTGAGAAGGGAACTTGCACATACATTTGCCCTAATTTTTATGGCTATCACCTAAAGGACATCCCTTAGCCTGACTCTGATGGCCAGTGGATTTGTATTCACAAGTTCAGCAGGATGATCCAACAAAGAAACAGTTCTTAATTGTCAGTCACCTCAGGGAGAGTGCAGTGGGAGTAGACAAAAATGCCCGTCTCCCAGTCTTCTCCTGGACGAGGTGTATTTGCATACTTAATTATTTTTTTTATATCTGTATACCATAAAAGTTGATGCCTGACATTCTGCCTTCCAATCAGCCTGAATTTGGGTGCTAAAGAAGATAATCCTCATTAGAGTGTTGACAAGTCTTGGCACATCCTTTACTGCTGGGGGCTAGTAAGAACAAAGTAGGTTTCTTGGACAATCACACAGGTTTGAGAGACAACTAAGAACTGAGGTAGGGTTAAACAGTAAGTTTCATTTCTTACATGAGGCCTCTTCTTCAAGATTGGAGATGTGGCTGTTTTATCCAATGAATAGAAACCAACAAGAGTGTCAAGGAAAATAAAGTAGCATAGGAATAATATTCTAAATGAAAGAACAAGATAAAGTCTGAGAAGATAAAGGTCTTAATGAAATGGAAATAAGTGATTTACCTGATAAGTGTTCAAAATAATGACCAAAAAGATGCTTACCAAGCTCAGAAGAACAATACATGAACAAAGTTAGAATTTCAAGAGACAGAGAAGGCCAGAAAGTACTGAATAGAAATCATAGAAGTGAAGAATACAGTAACAGAACTGAAAACCTAACAGAAGGGTTTAACAACAGACTAGATAAGATAGAATATAAGCTCAACAAGTAGAACACAGAAAAGTGAGATTTATCCAGTCAGAGAAAGGGGGAAAAAAAAAGAATAAAAAAAAAAATAGATTAAGGTATTTGTAGGACATCAAGTGGGCCAATCTTCTCATGATTGGGATTCCATAAGGTACACAGAAAGAGAAAGGGGCACCAAATTTATTTGAAGAATTAACAGCTGAAAAATTCCCAGATCTGGGGAAGAAACAGCTGTTCAATTTGAGAAAACACAGAGTTCCACAAAAGATGAACCCAAAGAGATTCCCACCAAGACACATTAAAATTAAATTATAAAAATTTTAAGATGAAAAAAATCTTGAAAGTAGCAGGAGCAAAACTACTTGCTACATATAAGGGAAACCCCATAAGGCTATCAGCATTTTTTCAGCAGAAATTTTGTAGGCCAGAAGAAAGTGACACAATATATTCAAAGTGCTGAAAGACAAATAAAAAAGTCAACAAAGAATACTTCACCTGGCAAAGTTGTCATTCAGAGTTGGAGAAAAAGAATTCTCCAGACAAGCAAGATCTTAAGAGTTCATCACCATTCAACCAGCCAAAACAAAACAAAACAAAACAGAAAAGTTAAAGAGATTTCTTTAGGCTGAAACAAATGGGCACTAATTAGTAATAAAACATATAAATTTATTTACAACTCTGGTAAAGATGAATATATAATAAAATTCAGAATTATCTAATGTTGTAAAGGTGGTGATTAATTACAAATCTAGTATGGCAATTTAAAGACAAAAGTAGTAAAAATAACTATAAATAAAGTAGTTTGTTAATGGATATAAGACAAAAAAATGAATTGTGAACTAAAAACATAAAACCTGGAAGGGAGCATAATAATGTAGATATTTAGAATGCATTCAAAATTAAGTTATCAATTTAATATAGACTCTTATAAATACTTTTATGTGAGCTCATGGTACTCACAAAGCAAAAACCTACAGTGGATACACAAAAGATAAAAAAAAAGAAAGGAATTTAAGCATACCACTATAGAAAATCATCTAATTAGAAAAAGAAAACAATAAGAGAAGAAAGGAACAAAGGATGGCAAAATATCCAGAAAACGATTAACAGAATATCAATAAGTCCATACCTAGCAATAATTAATGTAAACAGACTAAATTCTCCAATAAAAAAATATAGAGTGGCCAAATGGGGAAAGAAAGAAAGAAAGAGAAAAGAAAGAAAGAAAGAAAGAAAACAAAGAAAGAAATGGTGCCTCAAAGAGACTCACTTCAGATGTAAATAAACACACACTGAAAGTGAAGGGATGAAAATAGATATTCCATACAAATGGAAACCAAAAGAAAGCCACTAAAACCAAACTTATATCAGAAAAAAATGGGCTTTAAAACAAAGACTGTAATAATAGACAAGGAAGAGCATCACATAATGATAAAGAGATCAAAGCAACAAGAGGATATAATATTTACAAACATTTATGCACCAACTGAGAAGCACCTAAATATATAAAGCCAATACTACAGGCCTAAAGGGAGGAATAGAAAGCAATACAATAATACTAGGGAATTTTAGTCCCCAATTTCATCAACAGATAAATCATTCAGGCAGAAAATCCGTAAAGAAATACTAGCCTTAAATAACATGTTAGACCAGAAAAACTTCACAGACCATTATAGAACATTCCATCCAAAAGCAACAGAATAGACATTCTTCTAAAAAGCACATGAACACTATCCAAGATATGTCATATGTTAGGCCATAAAACAAGTCTTAATAAATATAAGAAGACTGAGATCATATCAAGCATTTTTCTCAACAAGAGTGGTATGGAATTAGAAATCAATCACAAAAAGAAAAGTGGAAAACTCACAAATATTTGGAGATTAAATATCATACTTTGAACAACTATTGGGCTAAAAAAGACATTAAAAGTTACATTTAAAAAAAAAAAACCTTGAAACAAATGAAAATAGAAATATAACATACCCAAATATACAGGATTCAGCAAAAACAGTTTTAAGAAGGAAGTTCATAGTTATAAATGCCTACATCAAGAAACAAAAACATCTCAAGTAGCTTAACTTTATACTCAAGAAACTACAAGAGAAGAGTAAATGAAGTCCGAAGTTAGTAAAAGAGATAAAATAAATACCAGGATGGGGGAAAAAAATGAAATAGAGCCTAAACAGACAATAGAATAGTTGAAACTAAGAGCTGGTTTTTGAAAAGGTAAACTAAATAAGTGTTTGGCTAGACTCACCAAGAAAAAAAGAGAGAGAGAGAGAGAAGACTCAAAATCAGAAATAAAAGAAGAGATTTATAATTGATGCCACAGAAATACAAAGGATAATGGACTGTTATGTACAATTATATGCCAGCATTAAATTACCTAGAAGAAATGGATATAAACATAGATGCAAAAATTCTTAAGAAAATATTACCGAAGCAAATTTGACAATACATTAAAAGAATCATCTACCATGATTGAGTGGGATTTATTCCAGAGATGCAAGGATGGTTCAATATGTGTAAATCAACCAATGGTACACCACAATTTTAGAACGAAAGATAAAAATAAATTATCTCAATAGATACAGAAAAAAACATTTGTCAAAATCCAACATCCATTTAAAATAAAAACTCTTTATATGAAGTGAGTATAGAGGGAAAATAGCTCAACATAATGAAGGCCACATATGATAATCTCAGAGTTAACATACTCAGTGGTGAAAATTTGGAAGCTTACTAAGAAATAACCAGATTCAATGTAACCCCTGTCAAAATTACCAATGACATTTTCCCAGAAATAGAACAAACAATTCTAAAGTTTGTTTGGAACCATAAAAGACCCAGAATAACCAAAGAAATCTTGAGAAAGATGCTGGAGGCATCATGCTTCTTGATTTCAAACCATATTATAAAGCTGTAGTATTCAAAGTGGTATAGTACTGACATAAAAGCAGACACATAGATCTATGGAACACAATAGAGAGTCCAGAAAGAAATCCATGCATATAAAGTCAAATAATTTATGACAGAAAAACTTAAGAATATGCAATGGGGGAAGGATGAGTTCTTCAATAAAAGACATTGGGGAAACTGGACAGCCATGCAAGAACTGAAACCAGACTACTATCTTGCACCATATTCAAAAATGAAAATGGATTAAACACTTAAGTGTAAGACCTCATAGGCAGTAAGCTTCTTGACATCAGTCTTGGCAATTTTTTTTTTTTTTGAGATTTGAGACCAAAAGCAAAAGCAACAAAAGAAAAAATAAACAAGTGGGAGTACATCAAACTAAAAAGCTTCTAAACAGCAAATGGAATGATTAACAAAATGAAAAGGCAACCCACTGAATGGGAGAAAGTATTTGTGAATCATGTATCTGATGAAGGGTTAATATCCAAAATGTATAAAGAACTCATAAAACTCAATAGTCCCCCCAAAAATCCAATTGAAAATGGGCAGAGGATCTGAATACACATTTTTCCAAAGAAGATATACATATGGCCAACAATAGGTGAAAATATCCTCACAGCACTAATATCAGGGAAATGCAAATGAAAACCACAATAAGATCTTATCTCATACCTGTTACAATTACTATTGTCAAAAAGATAAGAAATAAGTTGGTGAGGATGTGGAGAAAAGAGGATCCTTACACACTGTTGGTGGGAATATAAATTGGTGCAGTCATAATGGGAAAGAGAGTGGAGGTTCCTCAAAAAATTAAAAATAGAACCACCATATGATCCAGCATTTCTTCTTATGAGCATTTATCCAAAGGAAACAAAATCACTCTCACAAATTTTTCTGCACCCCATGTTTATTGCAGCATTATTTATAATAGCCAAGACACAGAAACAACTAAAGTGTGTACTTATGGATAAATAGATAAAAAAATACATATTCTGTCATCTATCTATGTACATAGATATTTATTTATATATTAATAGATATTTATTTATCTGTAGATAGATAGATATTTATTTATATATTCTGTCATCTATCTATATACATAGATGACAGAATATGTAAATAAATATCTAATATAAATATATATATTTGATGGAATATTATATAACTTATATATAATTATATAACTATCGTTATTAATACTGTATTGTATATTGAAAATTGTTAGAATATATTTTTAAAGTTCTGATTTAAAAAAGAATTTGTAACTATGTGTAGTGATGTTAATTATACTTATTGTAGGGATCATTCCACAATATACAATGCATATATTGAATCATTATACTGTACACCTGAAACTAATATAATGCTGTATGTCAATTATTTCTTAGTACAGTTAATTTTTTAAAAAATGAGTTTAATAGATAAAAATTGTAGAAAAACTCCTTGAATGTAACATCCACAAGAGTGTGTGTGTTTATAACTACATGTAAGATAAGAAGTGATTTATTTTTTTCTGTTTTGATCATCTACATTTTCTATGATAAAATATATTTCTATTTATCAGAAAAAATATAGTATTTTTCAGTTAAGTTTCTAATGTAATTTCCATTAACAAATAAAATGGCACCAGCAAATATAAAGTCATAATGCCTTCAAATTTTGCTTTCAAAGTTTTGACTGAAGGTTTTAAGTGTTAGAGGTGCCAACTTCTAGAGTGATGTTAAGAATATTTAAAAAAAAAAAGATTTTTCCTGTATTTCCAACTCCTGAGTCATATTTATAGCTTAAATATTTATTTTTAACGTTTAATGACTAGATATATGAAGGAAGCCTTATTCAGGATAAATAGTGTTTATTAAAGTCTTACAAAATACATACAGGATGCAGATTTCATATGGAAACATTTGGAAATAAAAAATATTGTGCATTGTTTTCTTTTATCTCTGTGATGTTTCCTCAGGTGGTATCTATGTTGGTTTTATTATTATTAGACTGTAATGTCTGTACAAATGTTTATACTTTTAATGCTAGTTTCAGTGGTGATTTTTCTCAGTATTATCCCATTCAAAATGAGTTCAGAGATTATTCAGGTGAATTGCACTTCCCAGATGGAAATGTACATTTGAATGTTGATTGCTATTACTTTTTTCTAAAAAAGGTAAAATAAAAATATAAAAGTTCCATGATTTGAAGACATTTTCAGAAACATTTGCATATGATCCAGTGATTGTCTCCCAGGGGCTCTGTGGAATGCTGCAGATGGTCCCTGCTCTTTACCTGAATGTTTAGACTAGAGGGTGGACAAACTTTCTTTTAAATATCTCTTCACAGAAGGAGAAAATCTTCCAGATGAGGAACTGCGGGTAATATAATGTTTATTTTCTCTTAATCCAAAATTTCTCTGGTATATTAATACAGCATTTTCTTATTACTTTTACCATTGTTTGAGGGTTATTAAATAAATAAGATTTATACAACAATTTCTAAAGCTAACATTGGAAACCAACAAATTCAGGTGCTTCAAATCCTGCATGTGTATAACATCCTTTAAGATTTACAGCAACCTCTGAAGGGGGTTGAGGAAATACTGTTTCATTTACTGCTGAGGAAACTTCAACTTACCCAAAATGAGTCACGGTGAGAAAGTGGGAAGATGAAACTGTAAATGCATAGATGATTTTTCCTCCATTATTTTACATCTGTCAGCCTATCTATACGAAAAATCAAATTCCCCTCTAAAAATAGAAATTATCTTCTTCATTAGTGTTCAGAAATCCCTGAGGGATTATTTTTGCTTTAGTTGCAGAAAGTTGGAGGGAACATCCTTGATAGCAGAGAGAGAGATAGGGAGGGACTAGCACATTGAAATTCTTTGCTGGCACTTTTCAATCTATTTAGTTTCTTTTCCCCTTGAACTGTCTGGCAAATTGTTGATTTTATTGTCATTGATATTTGTTTCATTTTCCCCTCCGATTCTTGTTGTAAACTGCATATGAAATAAGAAGCAAGCAAACAAATAGCTTTGGTGAATGGTCTATTCTTTAGTCAAAATGATTCATGCCAGAAAATTTTGGATGAGTCCATGGGTTTTAATAAGTGCTGAACTGACATTCATGTTTAATTCTAACTTCCTCATTTTCTCATTTGTGTTTTGTTCACATTTGGGCTCAATAAGTTAGGAACACTTTTCAGTAGTGTGGATTTTTCTTCCTGATTAGGATTTCAGACATAGAAGAGGATTACTAGGTTGAAGCAGATGGAGGCCAAAGCTGAATTATAAGGGAATCAATGACACTTTTGAGGGTCACCTATTTTGTAAGTAGAGGAAAGAGAGCATACTTCATGCTGGTATAAATTATTTTAATTGTTTATATTTTTTAGTGAAGGTACATATTTTTTAATGTTGTAATTGATTAAATACAATCACATCATTGGACTACTAAATTTTTCATGATTGGACATGCTATTAAAAATCATGGATCAAATCACCAAATTTCATCTTGATAACTTTTCATGAAGTTTTCTTGCTAGAGCCTATGAATCTTGGATAAGCAATTAAAACACAGTTAACATAAGCAGGGAATACCTGGGAAAGTATTAAAATATGGCATTCAATTTTAGATCTGAAATGAACTTTGAAAAATGACATGGCTCAACATGATATCTTTTCATAAGAGGAGAAGTTCAGAAAGCTCAACTGACTTATTAAGGTCAGAGAAATCATTTATGGAATGGGTGGGAATAAAGCCCTCCTCATTGTATTTCATACATAGAGCTTCCTGCCACTTCCTTGAAATGACTAGCATTCTCATCTAATTTCATGTATGTGTAAACTTTTGGGCACGACATTATATCTCAATACTTTGACCCAAAAAGGACCTTAAATAATTTTGTTGTTTCACTCTTGTATTCACTAGTTGTATGACCTCGAACATCTAATTTAATAATCCTACACTTCTGTTTCCTCATTATTGGTATCCATGATTATTAGTATCCACCTCAGAAGATTTTGGTGAAAATTAATGAAAGAGTTCCCCAAAACAGCTTGGCATATCAATGGGCATTGGATTTGGTGTTGTTTATTGTTTTTATTATTAATAATGATTATTTTCAGACTGCTAGAAGAACATCATGATGAGGAACTGCCCATAAGGAAAAATATATATAAAGGAGAGTAAGTCTGTCCAGACTTTGAAAAAGTCCATAACTTTGAATTTACATGATTAAAACAATCTACACAGACGAATGTCCAAAACATAAAGAATAGACAAAAAGTAGAAACAACCCAAATGTCTATCACTTGATATATGGACAAGTGTTATATACATACAGTGACATGTTATTGAACCTTAGATACATTAAACAACATGAATAAGACCTGAAGATCTAATGCTAAGTGAAATAAGACAATCACAAAATGACAAATTCTTTTTGTTCTCTGCTACCTGGAGTAGTCAAATTTATACAGACAGAAAGTAGAACAGTTATTGCCAGATGATGGGAGGAGGGAAAAATGGGGAATTGTTTAATTACTATGGTATTTCAGTTTGGAAAGATGAAAAAGTTCTGGAGATGGATAATGGTGATGGTTATACCACAGTGTGAATGAACTTAATACCACTGTATACTATATTTTAAAATGCTTAAAATAGTAAACTTTTTGTTTATTTTATCGCCATTAAAACAACAAAAGAACAAGGAAAGGGGGTCGCATTGAAGTAAATAAATTTGAAGGTCTGTATCATAATGATCTTCATAAATATCTAATTAAAGTGCTACAGTATGCAGTAACAGCACAATGGGACGAAGAGGAAAACGTGTATTCTTCACAACAATGTATTGGTTATTACTGTGTTTATTAGGGCACAGAAGTAGTAGCGAGTATGATCCAGAAATGCTAGGGCTTCCCATATTTTCCAAGACAAAAACAAGGAAAGAGGTGGCCAGATCAGTGGTTGATCAATCAATCAATCAATCAATAAATTAAATAGATAAATAAATAAAATAAAATAAAATCACAGAATTTACAAAGGCAGAATAATTATGGCCATTTGTTTTTATCCAGATATTGAACAAGAAGAAGAGTTAAAAAATTTTTTTCAGAGTTTTTTATGTATCAGGACTTTGTTGATTACTTTATATAATCCCATGTCTAGGATATATTCAAGGATGTTGAATGTTTTCAGGAATGGAATAGATCATCTTTCATTAGCAAATATTCACCCCCAAATTTCTACCCTTATAGCCTAATACATAAGCTAAAAAAATCTACCATTAGAACTTGAAATGTGTTGTGTGTGTGCGCATGCTTGTGTAGCATCATCTTCTAAAAGGACAACACTATAATTTCTTATAAATTTATTTATCAGTACGGGCCACTTACAGGCAAGAGTTTCTGAAAGAGTTAAAAAAGAGCTACCTAAGTCCTTCCAAGAGGCTAAGAAATGACACCTTAACACTACTTCCCCTATGCCTTTAGATTGAGAGTCATCAAATTGGATAAGCCAGATGCTAAAGGACACAGTTTTGAAAACTAGATAGGTTCACTGATATGGTCCACAGTCTTAGGTGGGGACCAAGTGGCAAGTATGGGTTATTATTATGGGGGGAGGCAGAACTCAAAGAGAGACAAGAGAGACAGAGGAGAATTTATGAATAGGTCTGAGATTTACCATTTACTCTTACTTTGTACACTTTACTTAAATTCTTTATGCTTCAATTTTCTCATATCTAAAATGAGAAAATAATACCCTCTAACTCAGAGGGCTTAAGGGAAGATTAATTAAAATCATACCGCTAAAATACATGGTAAATTCATATAGTTATAAATAAAGACATTAATAAAGGCTATTGATAATAATAGCTAATGACAAAATATTCAAATATTTGTTAATATTCAAATATTTGTTAACATAATAATCAATATTCATTTTTAAAATTTTTTAAATTTCTTTTCAGCGTAACACCACACCCAGTGCTCCATGCAATACGTGCCCACTCTAATACCCACCACCTGGTTCCCCCAACCTCCCACCCTCTGGCCCTTAAAAAACCCTTAGATTGTTTTTCAGAGTCCATAGTTTCTCATGGTTCACCTCCCCTTCCACTTTCCCTCAACTCCCTTCTCCTCTCCATCTCCCCTTGTCCTCCATGCTATTTGTTATGCTCCACAAATAAGTGAAACCGTATGATAATTGACTCTCTCTGCTTGACTTATTTCACTCAGCATAATCTCTTCCAGTCCCGTCCATGTTGCTACAAAAATTGGGTATTCATCCTTTCTGATGGAGGCATAATACTCCATAGTGTAATAACATTAATAATTATGTTGATTATATAGTATCAATAATTATAGTTATTAATGCAGATAGTGCATATTGTTTTTGTGTCAGGCTTAGTACTAAATATTTTATAAGTATCACATATTAAATATTCCCAATAATTTATAACATCTGTATTACTGTTTTTGTCCCCTTCCCTCCATACTGTAAACAGTACATAACACAAAAAAGATAAATAACTGAAGGCCATTAAGTGGCACAGTGAGGATTCCAACCCAAGTAGTGTGGCTTCAGAGTTCATGTTCCTACCAGAGACATACATGTTCGATGAATGGTAGTCAATGGGACTAGTTGTACATTATCACACCAAAAAGTCATTACCTTACAGAGGAAGGAGCACAGGGCACATTACATGTGCAAAATGTCATCAACTGATTAATTTCTTCTCTATCTATTCTTAGTTTAAAAAATGCTGTGTTTTATTTCTACTAGTCCTTTTATAAGAAGAACAACAGCTTTTTTATACAACTACTAAAAACAGACCTTTTCTTACATATAATAAATACAGGATATGTTGATCCGCTTGGTACAACAGGATTTCTCTTAAATACCTACCACATTTAACTTGTAATTCAGATATCAAAACTGGGAAGAATTGGGGAACTGGTAAAAGAAACAATGTAGAGGACAAGTTATTAGCACAAAAGAATGAGAACACAGGGGAAATGAAACGATTTTACCTGCTCCAAAGTCATCTAAATTATTGAAATAGATAGACTTAAAGCAGATTCCCTAGATTGAAAAACTACAGATGGACAAAATAATTCTAGCATAGAGAAAGGTTATGGCACAGTTTTTCATTTGGAGAACAATTATCATTCCACGTGGTTGCAACTATGGTTTTCCAAGCCAAAACTCCTACTCCTAGAGTGGAGTTGAGGCTTAGCTCCAGGATGGGCTTCAGTTTTCATTTGACCACCCAGGAAAGAATGGGATTCTCCTCATAAAATCTTACGTTTGAAGAGATCTTCATGGTTAGATATTATAAAACAACATAAGAGTGGGACCCAGGGTGTTAAATGACCAGTCCCAAGTCACAGAGCCTTTGAGTGACATCTTAATCATCCCAGTCTGCTTTTTCTTCTACATATCTGCTTTCATTGTGTCTCATTTCTGCTTTATCAGTTTACTATGGAGCAGACATCAGTCACTGAAAGGTGCCTCCTACTTAATTTTCCATTACAGAAGAGTTACTAAACCATAATCAACTGAGCTGGCTATATATTTTTTTCCCATAAACCATTACATTTTTAAGTATGGGAATTGAATCAACATTATAGTTTTCCCTCTGATCCTTTTTCTTGAACGAGAGTGCTGGCAACTAGAATGCTAGATGCCCCATCTATGGGCAGTCCTCTTTATTTTCTTTTACTTTTATTTGTGGTTGTCCGTTCTCTTTATTTCATCTCAATTTAAAGATGTCCCAGAAATGGTCACCTCATGGACTACAGCAATGTCTTCTGGTATTCTGTTAAGTGCATCCCTACTAAAAATATTGTGGGGTCTTCTCTTTATTTTATTTTGGTTTTCTCTGTATAAAGAGGTTTCATGGCAAAATCTAGCAGATGTCCCTATCAACTTGCAAATCACTATGTTAAAGAAGTAGAATCTATTAATGTAAGAATGCACAAGACAGTCTTAAGACAATCTCAGCATTGAAAAGAGTAAAAAAGCTGGGGGGAGACCAGGAAAACTTTAGGCAAAGCATACTTACATATAAAACTGAAATTACTATGAAGAGTTATTAAGAAACAGAAAAAACATCTTCAAGAAAACATGGCTTATGTTGTTGAATTGCTTTACATTTTAAAGTGTAAATTTGTTTTTAGCTTTTCATTCAAAAGAAACCATTCAGCATTCTGTGTAAGACATAAATGTATTAAAAATGTGAGGCAACATTTATTAAAATATATAAGGGAACGAAGGCTAGGATTAATTTCCCCCCTCTCTTTTTGTTTGAGGGCTATCACTAGGACATTTCACATGGGTTAAACCAGATTCTAAGAGCTTTCACCAGACAGTTAACATAAATGACTAAGAGCTTAATCAGCACATATCGTTTAAATACATTCAATAGAGGAATCAGACTGTTCATTGCATTATAATTTACAGGGTTTTTGTTTTTGATTACATAAGGGAAATGCATTTTTTATGCCTTAAAAGCATTCTTTTGTGATGTCAAAAATGTATTACATTATTGTTCAGAAAGTGGTGTTTCAATTTGGTGGGGAGTCTAAAATCACCAGAGTGGAAAAGATAACAAGTAGATTCTTCAAAGTCTTGCCATTTGTGATTTTTTTTTCTTCCAAAGTTCTTTTCTTTTGGTTAGATAATGAGTGCAGCTCTGCTCAATGGCATCTTCCAGTTCTTTCTAAGTGTTTAAATCTTATATTTAGCATATTTTTGGAAAAGCAGTTTAACAGGATTAAAATAAGTAGTTACCATTCCAAACAGGCATAAGGAAATAAAATGATGTTGAAAATAAAGTTTTTGTATTTTTTCTTTTATTCTTTTACATTTGGTGGTAGTATAAAAGTAATTCAGTCTCTACTTAGATAATACCTGTGGTAACTGGATCAGCTGTTTCATCAAAGATGATTACAGGAAATAAACTGCTAAAGAAGCAAAGCAGCTTTTCTTATAGAAAGTTTATCAACACACTAAAGAAGGATCATTTTCCAAAGAGAAGGCCCTTTGTAACTATTTCCCCTTCCTCAAATGGCAGCCCATTTCTCTCCAAAGCAAGCCCCTGTGGCCCTGTCTTCTCTCTTTATTCCTCTCCTTATTGCCCTACACACATTTATCATACTCTTAACGAAGACAATAAAGAATCACAGCTTATTCTGAAAATATTGTGAACTCCTTATCAGTCAAAAGGAAAAGGACACTTTCCTTTCACTGGGAGTTTGCCGTAGTGACTCCTTTTGTAGGTCAGCCTAAGAGAGAAAAGCTTTCTTTTAGATTGTATCCTTCATTGTTCTGAGGAGAGCTCAAAATCGAGATAGAGTTATCATTCTAAGAAAGGAGATACCCAAGCCACACATATCCTCTCCCTCACTCTCTTCTCCAAAGAAAAAGATTTGCATACACATGTTTCCTTCTGAGCTTTGTTCAAGACTGCTTTTGCAGATGCTATCTGGAAAAGTGACTGGAGGGGGAAAAAGAGTACATTAATCAGGCATTGCCATTGTGGGTTGGGTGGGGCAGAACTCTTCAGTGCTGAAGGAAAGATGACCCTGGGGAAAGAGCTACTCCATTTCAGCTCCTGAAGATTTCTCTAGATGTCTTTAGAAAGAAACTTGCTCTGTAAATGCTGGTAAGCAATGTATATTTTCTACAATTGTACTTACTCATCCAAAATTAATTTGATTGTAAATATTCTACATACTGTGGGGTTTTGAGGCAGAGAAAAAAAAAGTATGTTTGAAATTGTTTTGAGATATAATGATAAATTCACAAATATAAAGATTTGTTGTCCTTAGCAAAGCAGCTAGAACTCCAAAGTCTCAAAAGTCTCCAAAGTCCTACCTAGGTAGCCCCATACTTCCAATTGATCTTTAATATTAAAATATTCATATATCATGTATGTTCATATGTGTAATATTTATTTAGATAATAATCTCTCTAGAGTCACATTTTATTATCCTGACATGTGTGAAAAGAGAGCTAGATTTAATTTTTGTGCTTACACATAGAGATCTACTTATGCCTTGCCTTATTCTAATGTTACGTCCTGCAAGTACATACTTCTAACATAACAGTATTGTTATTGCATTACAAATATGGTAGTCTTTACACTAGTGCTTTTCAAATATTTTAAACTGTGCAATTTTCAAATGATATCTCACTCAAAACTATGAAACATGAGTAAAATTTGTTTCATTAGCAACAAGTAGATTTAGAACATGACATTCATTTTCTAGAGATTCAACCACTGAAGCAATGCCACTGTTTGGTGTGAACAAAAAATGCAACATTTCGAAATCAGATACTATGGATCACCTCTTTTTTATTCTATCTCTTGAATTAATAGTTTCTAGATGTATCTACTCAAAAGCAACAACTCATTTGCCTGTTTGCCCTCCAGAATCCAGCCTCTTTCCTCATTTATACTTCAACATGAATCTTGTAGGTCCTTACAGAGTCATTTCCTGGGTCACTCTATGGACCACACTCGGCTCTCAGTCCCCCTGCTCATCATTTTCCCTAATACAGAGAAAGTAAAACATTTAGATTTGACCTCTCTGACATCGCTATTGTGGTGTCTCATAGTATTGGCAAAACAAAAATAAACATTTGCAGAACTCTTGCTGTGCTCCAGGAACAATGTTAATTTACAAATAATGAATCTTTCAATTAAAAAAAGTTACATCAGAATATAAAATGCTTATTTCATTACAAGCCTTATAAAATTTTATTCTATTAATAAATGCACATTAGACACAGTGACCCATTTATAGATAATATGAGATGTGAACCTGAGAAACCATACTCACAATGTAAATCAAAAAATACTCTTGACTCTAGGGAGGGAACATTTGTTGGGTGGAGAAATAATTGGCCTTCATTGGGTGTAATCCTTAATTCTCTCAAAGAATTGGTTAATTGAGGGAAACGTCAGCTTGTCAATCTTATAAACTCAGCCATACTTAAGGGCATGAAAATCACATTAGAGTTCTGCTCTTTGTCCCTCTGTATCCATTTGTCCATGCTAAAAAGGGGTACAGATATATTGTCATGGAAATCCAAGTAAAACTTTCAGGTGAATCCTATAACTAGAACATTTAGAGTCATATTACTTAATAAAATAGTATTTGTGTACATAGTTACAGGGTACACATGTGTTTTTATATGTCTGTATGCATATATATAATATAGATGTATCAATGCATTTTAATATGTGTATATGTGTAAACATGTATATTTGTGTATATGTAAATACAGTATCTACAAACACACACATATGTGTGTGTGTGTCTGTAGAGATATATATATATATCTCTACACATACACATCTCCTAAGGACACATTTTGCTAAATTAATTTATATCATACTTGCATTAATATTTAAAACATATTAGTATATGGAATTTTCCTCAAAATAAACATAGAATTTGAAACAGCAATTAATAAATTAAATGAATAAATACCTAGGTTCTATTCAGTGGCAGAAGTAAAATTTTATTTATTAATGCTCTTCCTGGTGAGCAAAAGTGGGGGAAATGTTTATGGAGGGTAACTGTAACCTTCAAAGTGTCTAGCTATCAACATGCATTGGAAAATGAAGGAGACTTTATTCCAAGTAGGGAATGCTCCTCAAAGCTCTCAGCCAGGTGACTCAATTATGCTTTTTTGTTTTTTTTGAGATTTTATTATGTATTTGACAGACAGATCACAAGTTGGCAGAGAGGCAGGCAGAGAGAGAGAGAGGGAATCAGGCTCCCTGCCAAGCAGAGAGCCCAGCCCAATGCGGGGCTTGATCACAGGACCCTGAGATCATGACCTGAGCCGAAGGCAGAGGCTTAACCCAACTGAGCCACCGAGGTGCCCCAACTCAGTTATGCTGTTAAAAACTGATAGGAAGAACCCACAAAGGCCAGGTAATTATTTTATAGTCTGATGTCCCCGTATATGCAGAAGTTGAGGAAAAAGCAGAAATATACTCCTTATGAGAAGATCAGCTCAAAGATTTTTTCTTCCTAAGAAGCAACTTTTCCAAGCTACCTTGATCCAAACAACTGGCATTTGGTGCATTTTGAAGATGGATTGTCAGCTGTGCCCCCACAGCTGTTTGAGTCTGGCACACTAGCTCTCTAGCCAGCTAACAGGAAGACAGATACTGTCATTTATGGGGGGACGGATCACCCACAGATGTTTGGAGGAGGAGAAGAGTCTACATCCTTTGGCAAGCTCATCAAAATCAACCTCTTATACACAGGAACAGAAAGAACTGGAATCACTGCCCAGCCTGTCATCACATTACCCAGAAAACTTTTAAACCATCCCCTCATTCATCCTTAAGTGGAAAATAAATAGCTTGAGATGAAGTTCTTTGGTCCTGAAACAGATGGTACCATATACCTCCATGTGAAGGAAACTCAACACACCTGGATTTTTGAACCCCAAAGTTCCTTAAGAGCAATTTCCTTCTATAGAAAGCAAAGACCTATTTTTTTCTTTCCTTAGAAGTATTCCAAATGTACAATTCATGTTTTCTTATGAGTAAATTTTTGTTCTCTCCCTGTCCTATTTTAGTGGTATAAAATCTATTTGACACACATATACATACTTGAAATCTTTTTGTTTGATAAAGATGGCCTTGTCACCTAAAAGTAATGACACTGTGAACCAGGAAAATAAATCCTAAAGAGATATTGTAAAAAATTCTTCATTAAAAGGAAAACTCCAGAGAAACATTATTTCCATTTCCACAGCCTGCTTAAGTTCATTAATAACAACATTTAATGATCACAGTTAAAACAACACTATACTGAATAAACCTAACCAAAGAGGCTAAGAATCTATACTCAGAAAACTATAAAGTACTCATGAAAAAAATTGAGGAAGACACAAAGAAATGGAAAAATGTTCCATGCTCCTGGATTGGAAGAATAAATATTGTGAAAATGTCTATGCTACCTAAAGCAATCTACACATTTAATGCAATTCCTATCAAAGTACCATCCATCTTTTTCAAAGAAATGGAACAAATAATTCTAAAATTTATATGGAACCAGAAAAGACCTCGAATAGCCAAAGGGATATTGAAAAAGAAAGCCAAAGTTGGTGGAATCACAATTCCAGACTTCAAGCTCTATTACAAAGCTGTCATCATCAAGACAGCATGGTACTGGCACAAAAACAGACACATAGATCAATGGAACAGAATAGAGAGCCCAGAAATAGACCCTCAACTCTATGGTCAACCAATCTTCGACAAAGCAGGAAAGAATGTCCAATGGAAAAAAGACAGCCTCTTCAATAAATGATGTTGGGAAAATTGGACAGCCACATGCAGGAAAATGACCTGCAGGAAAATGGACCATTTCCTTACACCACACACAGAAATAGACTCAAAATGGATAAAGGACCTCAATGTGAGAAAAGAATCCATCAAAATCCTTGAGGAGAACACAGGCAGAAACCTCTTCGACCTCAGCCACAGCAACATCTTCCTAGGAACATCACCAAAGGCAAGGGAAGCAAGGGCAAAAATGAACTATTGGGATTTTATCAAGATCAAAAGCTTTTGCACAGCAAAGGAAACAGTTAACAAAACCAAAAGACAACTGACAGAATGGGAGAAGATATTTGCAAACAACATATCAGATAAAGGACTAGTGTCCAAAATCTATAAAGAACCTTGCAAACTCAACACCCAAAGAACAAATAATCCAATCAAGAAATGGGCAGAGGACATGAACAGACATTTCTACAAAGAAGACATCCAGATGGCCAACAGACACATGAAAAAGTGCTCCACATCACTCGGCATCAGGGAAATACAAATCAAAACCACAATGAGATATCACCTCACACCAGTCAGAATGGCTAAAATCAACAAGTCAGGAAATGACAGTTGCTGGCGAGGATGCGGAGAAAGGGGAACCCTCCTACACTGTTGGTGGGAAGGCAAGCTGGTGCAACCACTCTGGAAAATAGCATGGAGGTTCCTCAAAATGTTGAAAATAGAACTGCCCTATGACCCAGCAATTGCACTACTGGGTATTTACCCTAAAGATACAAACGTAGTGACGAAGGGGCACGTGCACCCAAATGTTTATAGCAGCAATGTCCACAATAGCCAAACTATGGAAAGAACCTAGATGTCCATCAACAGACGAATGGATAAAGAAGATGTGGTATATATACACAATGGAATACTATGCAGCCATCAAAAGAAATGAAATCTTGCCATTTGCGACAACGTGGATGGAACTAGAGGGTATCATGCTTAGCGAAATAAGTCAAGAGGAGAAAGACAACTATCATATGATCTCCCTGATATGAGGAAGTGGTGATGCAACATGGGGGCTTAAGTGGGAGGAGAAGAATAAATGAAACAAGATGGGATTGGGAGGGAGACAAACCATAAGTGACTCTTAATCTCACAAAACAAACTGAGGGTTGCTGGGGGGAGAGGGGTTGGAAGAAGGGGGGTGGGGTTATGGACATTGGGGAGGGTATGTGCTTTGGTGAGTGCTGTGAAGTGTGTAAACCTGGCGATTCACAGACCTGTACCCCTGGGGATAAAAATACATGTTTATAAAAAATTAAAAATTAAAAAAAAAACCCACTATATTAAGAGTGTCCAGCACCAGATTTTTCTTTCCCTACTGACTGCAGACTTAACTACCACTTCTTTTATATGTTTGAACTAACAAATGACTTAAAGGCCAGGGGTCATTTTTTGGCTAGCAGAAATATAGCTTTGTAGAAACATGTCTTCCCAGTGACTATTGTTTATATTCTTTGTTCTGGCAGACTATTTGCTCTTACACTTCAAGATAACCCATGCACAACTATTCCATGCTCTGCTATTGTTTTAAGTTTCCTGCCATAGTTAGCTGAGCTATTTCTCAGAATCAGTAGAAATTCCTAGAAGACAGAACATGACTGGCTCAGCCTATCTAATGGGTTAGCTTTTCCTATGTCGGGGATTTTCCTCTAGTCTGATCAGGTGTGGCCAAGAAAGTACAATCAAACATGGAAACAGAAGTCTATTTTACAAAGAAACAATGTGAGTATTGGGTTGGCATCCTAAACTTTTCATTATCAGCTACTTCTCAAGCTAGGTCAGTAAGTAGTAGGATAATCAGAGAGTAAAATTTCTATTGCTTGTTTCTACAGATTAAGGATGGAGTTGTCATTATTATATGTATGTCCAATTTATTCCTCCATCATGTCACTATTTAAACATTTAGATGTAGGGTTTAATTATTCAGAATTTACATCCTAATTACTGAATACCATTAATTCACAGGATCAGTAAAAGAGTGACTGGCCCACGTATGAGTGAATTTTTTGTTGTGATTGTTACCAGAATCAAATGCCCATTTTTAGCAGCAAACATGGATTCTAATTGGAAAATGGTATACCAGATCAATTAGCCTTTTAAAATGGGCATGACTCATGAAAGGCAAATTTCCTCTCTGCACAATCCCCAGCACTGCAATCTATTTATTACTTAGCATTTACATTAGATAAAGGTTTTAAATAAACACAATGTAAAACACTAGCAAGTTTTAAAATAAGTGGTCATTTCTCTTAAGCTCCTAACTATTGTTTATAATGTTTTTGGCAAATGTGAAGTGCTCAGTTATTAATACCGAGAGGAATCTTCTTTAAGGTTTTTTAAAAATAATTTTCCTTTTAAAAATAATCTTCCTTGCCTGAGGGGTTCCCTGTGAGGAACTTAGCTCAATTGTGTTGTTACTATGCCTTGCTGAGTTAACTATTACTCATTTACTTGGGATTACCTCCTGTTTTCTATTCATCTAGAGCAAATTCTCCCATCTTTCAAAGTCATATTTACTTCTCACATTTTATGTGAATGCTTTCCTAAATATTGAAATCACTTCTTGATTTTTATACGGTAACTTTGAGCTATACGAAGGCTTATTTATTTTAGAATTTTGGAACTAGAAGGGATATTAGAGATCATTTAGTGCTCTTTGTAATTTTACAATAAAAAATACTGACACCCCCCAATTCCTTTTTATCCTAAGCCTGCTCTGCAAAGTTCAATTTTTCATAATATACCTTAGCTTTAATTTTTAAAAATAACTACCTACTGTTTTTTTTTCCTAAAATGCTTTTCTATGAATATTGTTATCATTCTCTTTGTGACATAGATCTTGTATATACATATATAAATTTTACATATCTATGCATGTAAATACATATATACATTATTTATATATGCATATATACATAAAACTTCTACTATATTAAGGCTCCTATTGGATTAGTTAGCAATGAAAGTCTCACATCTCAAGAAACTTCTCTCTCTGTCCCGGAAAAACTGGGATTGTTGGTCTCCCTCCATCAAATTACTTTGTCTTCTTTGTAAACAATTTTAATGTCCATAATATTTCATTAAGATATTACACAAAATTTTACTTAAATATTCCTCCAATGCTAAATACTCCAGCTGTTTCCAAATGTCAAATACACCCAACTTTTTATATTTCCCTGAATCTAAAACCTCTAAATTGAATGACATGAACAATTCAAGGGCAAACATTTATCCCCTAGGCCTGAACTAATACAGTAGGCAAAAGACATATGTGGCTACTGAACAATCAAAATGTCACTAGTCCAAATTGATATGTTCTGTGGGCATAAAATACACCTGAGATTTCAAAGACTTAGTATTAGAGTAAGAATATAGGATATCTCATTTTTATATTTTTATACCAATCATTTACGGAAATGGTATTAGTTTAGATATATTAAATTAAATTAAATATCATTAAAACTAATTTTACCAGGCAAAATTATAGAAATGGAAGTTAAGACTAGTCATTACTGGGGGTTAGGAATGTGTGACACAATAGGGAGGGGGAGATGGCTGTGGCTAGGAAAAGGAAGCAGAAGGAATCCTAGAGGTGATACCTGTTGTATCTTGACTGCGGTAGTGATATATGAAATAACATGTGAGGGGCGCCTGGGGGGCTCGGTGGGTTAAAGCCTCTACCTTCCGCTCTGTTCATCGGACTCCCAGCTCCACATCTGGCTCTCTGCTCAGCAGGGAGCCTGCTTCCCCCTCTCTCTGCCTGCCTCTCTGCCTACTTGTGATCTCTCTGTCAAATAGGTAAATAAAATCTTAAAAAAAAAAAAAAGAAAGAAAGTAAGAAATGACTTGATAAAATTGCAAAAATCTAAATTTTCCCTCAGAGAGAAAGAAGATGGGTACCAGTAAAATTGGGAAATTAAGACTAAGATTGATGAATTGCATCAATGTTAACATCCCATTTACAATACTGTACTCTAGGTTTATAAAGTCTTATCTGTGGAAAAACTGGGGAAAAGGTAGAGAGATCTTATTGCAGTATTATTTCTTAAAACAGCATGTAAACTCCTACAATTACAATACAATTCAATCAAAATAAATTATTTGATTGAAAAATCATTTTGATTCTTTGTGTATTTTTTATATGACTACTAGAAAATTTAGAATTTCACATGTGCCATGCATTATAGATGCATTATATACTGTTGAATAAATGCTGCCTCAGAAAAATTACCACCAGTAATTAATCAAATATTTTGTTGGAGTAAGTCACCCTTTATTTACCACTCAATCCACTCTATGGAAAGATGCATAATAATTATCCTTCTTATTAACATATACTATACATTGTGAGGGGGATACCATAAATATTATGTTCAGAGTGTATTTGACATTGTCACCCCTTAATTTTTATGCCAATAAATAAATAATTTTTAAAATTTGGTTTTTATCTAAGAGTTCTTGAAATGGGAGACCCTGAAATCATCCCTATAAACTTACACCTAAACTCCAGATAGCCCATCTTATATCCTTACAATTCAAGAGCCTCATTCCTGCTGAAGAGCCTTATGTTTATCCTATAGAGAAGAGTTCTCAGGGTTATGTGACCCAATGCTAAACTCCAGAGAGACTTCATTCCTCTTTCAATATGAAAAAGAACAGCATACTATTCTGGGAAGGCTCCTGTCCTGCTTTGTGAGCTGACTTATTTATCTAACCTGATGACATTCCTGCCCCAAAGCTTCCTGCTTATTTTATTTTGACGGCCTATCACTATGAAAAGATAATTTCTTTGGTGTATAGCATCCAATAACCTTCCTTATTACATGACATATGTCTCACAATTACCTCACAATGTGATCCTTTCCAAATTTCCCATCTATTAAGGGCTTAGATGCTTTGCCTTTTTCTCACCAATAATCCTATCAGAAATAAACAGGCCTATCTCTGCAAGTAAACTATCTTTCAAAAGAGGTTTGGGGACCTCATTTATGTATTTTGGTTGAAGTGAACTAGCCCAACTCTGTGATTACCATTTAACCATAATCCATGTTTTTATAGTCTTAAAATGTTTAAAAATTGCTTCTTCTCAGACCTGATATAAAGACAGCTCACAGTCTATAAAATTATTATTTTGAACAGCATAAAAGCATTCTAAATGCAAAGATTCTGACCCATTATATTGTTTGACTGTAAGAGACATCAAATATTATTCATTAATAAACTCATCCTCAAGATATTTTAACCCCTTTTCCTTTTAACAATTTTAAGACAAAACCAAACAACAAAATTAAAATAAAACATGTCAAGAACAAAACAAAACAAAACAAAAGAACAGCAAAAACAAAACACCTTTGACAAGAGAAAGGATAGGCAGATGATGTTTACATTGGTTAATGAGATCCTAGGTTTATAAAGTTCTAGTTTGCATTAACTCTACAATAAGATAGAAATTAATGAATGAAGTTTATATTACTCCTGCAAAGGTATATATAAAATTTCAAGGTATATACAAATTATCAAAGCTGTCTTAACTTGTCAGCTTTCTGACAAGTTTTTTTTTTTTTTTTAAATCCTACGACTATACCCTGTACAGTAATCCTGTACTCAGCAGCTGATTAATTCATTTTAGATATTCAGCAATCTGGGTTGGTAATGACACCCTGGTTGAACAGGGAATTTTTTCCCCCATGAGCCACAGCAAGCACCAACTTGGCCAGGCTAGAGTAAAATAAACCCAATGACATGTGTTTGTGTTTGAAGGTAAGATGCTTTGGGAGTGGGGCGCCTGGGTGACTCAGTGGGTTAAAGCCTCTGCCTTCGGCTCAGGTCATGATCCCAGGGTCCTGGGATCAAGCCCCATCTTGGGCTCTCCGCTCAGCAGAGAGCTGCTTACCTTCCTCTCTCTCTGTCTGCCTCTCTGCCTACTTGTGATCTCTGTCAAATAAATAAATAAAATCTTAAAAAAAAAAAAAAAGATGCTTTGGGAGCCACAAAAATGAGTACATAAACAGGTAGAAGGTGAATGCCATGAATCCCTAAATAGGAGAAAGGAAAAGATGATATGTGATGGGGTGGAGAAAACTCACAATTGCTGAGTACCATCAGGTGTACTAGGCATTTAGTTTTGTATTTGTTTGTTTCTCATTTAATCATCTCAATAACACTATGAGGTGGACAATGCTATATTGGTTTACAGATGAGGAACCAAACCTCAGGTTACACACAAGACCCAAATAGCATGTAAGGATTTGAACTCATTTTTGTCTAACTCCAAAAGTTGTCCTTTATCTACTCTACCACAAGGCTTTGTGGGAATATTGCTTTCAAGTTCAATATTCAAGAAAGACAGAAGATCCTTCTCCATTCTGGCTGTTAAGGAAGTAGAAACAAGATCATATCCAGATCACTGCAAGAAGTATTTTACCACACATGCAACTATCTAGTCTACTAGTCAGGCAGCTCCATCAGCAGAAAGAAGCAGGGGAAATGACCTCAAAGTGTGGTAGTATGTTCTGTCCACTCCCTACCTTACTCAACCTGCTAGTTATAATGATAGAGGTTTTGTCAGTCCCAGGTCGTGGGAACTGGACAGAACAGCTATCAGCAAGCTCTACACAGTAGACTCTAGAACTCACCATGCCAACAGTAAAACCTTCACATCTGCAAGTATGTAATAATCTTCAACTTTCCTGTTATTATGGCCCAGTTATTTTGATTCAGCTTTTTTCCTTGTTTGCTTGTGTATTCTTTTATTGAGTGAAGATTTTGTTATTTTGCTTAATTTTTGTAAATCTCTTATCAAATTTGATCATGCTCAGCCCCTGAAAAAGTCCTTATTTATACTAATAATAGAATCTACAGCATTCACCATTGGTTCAAGTATTATTTACCATTTGGACTTCATTGTCTGTATTCAACCCTCTCAGACATTAACACTTAATCTAATCAAGAAGAATTCACGGAATTTGTACACTACTCAGCTACCATTGAGGGGCCACACCACATCTATAACTAGATTAATTTCCCCATTCATCATGTTGCCCAATTCAGCCTCCATTTTTTCCCCTTCCTGCTCATATGGTTGATATCCTAATACTCCATAGAGCTAAGCATATGAAGACAAGGCAGGGTCAAATGAGTTGACTCGAAGTATTGTGTTCAAAGGGGACAAGAAAGAAGACAGACAGCAGTTAGCTGTAACCCCTTTCTGCGTCCCCTGATATAAAACAGCATATAAATTGTCATTGACAAAGCCACAGGCAATCTTGTTAAACTTTTGTTTATAAGTTTTTAGGTGAATTGATCTTAAGGACTTCCAAGTGAAAATTCCTCAATGATCTAATAGGTTTTTCTTCTCTCTCCCTCTTTCTCTCTCCCATAAATTTAGGTACAGAATTAAGCCAGGAAACAGGCAAAAACTTTGTGAAGCAGAGTCCTTAGAGTACAGGTTTCAATGATACCCACTTGTTGTGAGGAAATGTTATCTATAAGAAAACTACATGTGGGGACACCTGGGTGGCTCAGTGGGTTAAAGCCTCTGCCTTCGGCTCAGGTCATGATCCCAGAGTCCTGGGATCAAGCCCTACATCGGGCTCTCTGCTCCACGGGGAGCCTGCTTCCTCCTCTCTGCCTGCCTGTCTGCCTACTTGCAATCTCTCCCTCTCTCTCTGTCAAATAAATAAAATCTTTAAAAAAAAAAAAGAAAACTACATGTGGCATTCCATTGGAATCTCATGGATGCTGCATGCTTTAATTTTAGTCCATTTCCTTTCCCATTTTTCTTGAGTAGTCAGAGTTCTCCAGAGAAACAAAACCAATAGGATGGATGGAGAGATGGATGGATGGATACATAGATACATAAATAAGAGATTTATTATGGTAATTGGCTTATTCAATTCTGGAGCCTGAGAAGTGCCATAATATGCCCTCTGCAAGCTTGAGAACCAGGAAAGCCAGTGGTATAATTCAATCTAAATCCAAAGTTCCGAGAACCAGGGAGCTGATGTGTATCTCCCAGCCTAAGACGAAAAGCCTTAGAATATAATTCTTAGAGTCCAAAGGCCTGAGAACAAGAAGCTCCAATGTCTGAGAGCCCAAAATGATGAATGTCCCATGTCAAGGAGACTGAGTTTGCTTTCCACCATTTTGTTCTATTTGGGCCCACAATGGTTTGGATGATCCCCGGGCATACTGGAGATGGCAGATTTACTCTTTATTTCAGTCTATTGATTCAAATGCTAATCTCATCCAGAAACAACCTCACAGAGACATCAAGAAATAATGTTTTACCAGCTATCTGGGCATCCTTTAGCCTAGTGAAGTTGGTATATAAAAACTGTCCCAGTTCCCATGTTATTATATCTGTTTCTTATCATTGCTTCTCCTGATCTCCCATATGCAATTAACACTCTTTTTTTTTTGCCTGCTTTCTGACTTCCTGCTTTGTCTTAATTCCCTTGATATGATAACACCCCCCCCCAGAAACCTATGGAGTTGCAGTTATCTTAGTTCACCTACTTTATCACCAAACTCTTTCTCTTTTTGCAATGGACAAGCTGAGGTAAATATAGCAAGAAATGTTTGAGTGCAAAAATGCATCCAGGATCTAAGCTCTTTTCTTCTCATTAACTTGTATTTTCCATTGCTATTTTCTTCTTCTTCCTCTCCCCCCACCGACCCCGTTACCCTTCCTTTCTCCTTCTTCTTTTCCTGTATCTTTACTTTTACTGTATCAGGGTTGAACTTCTTTTCTTCATTCATTCAGGACAGTCTTCCTATCCTAAACACTCTTTTTTTTTTTTTTTTGGTCTCTGTAAAATGAATTATTTGAATGAGAGTCCATAATGAATTTTTCTTGGTCTTAATTAGATCATTAAACCAGGGGTTGAGATCATAACATGTCATCCTAATGATATCTATTTAATCAAAATGTCCATTTGTTTTCATTACACCAAGTTTAGAAAGCAATTCCAAAGTGCTTTCCAGGGTGTTAATTGGTCTTTTAGGTTTCTTTCTTTATGTGGAAATGAAGAATGTGTTGCAATGAACAAGAAAAGAATGATTTTATTAGGTCACTCAATGACTCTCCTTTTCGGTCTCTCAAATACCTTCTGTTCTTCAATGTTCATCTAAAGTGTCAATTTTTCTTAGACATCCAGACAAGGGTTGTCTATAATTTTTTAGCACCCAACAAAATTCCTGGATCCCCATTTATCTACCAATCTGTAAAGAAGCTAGTAAAGAAAAAAAAATCTCCCAACAGAAGAAAGCTTCTTAATATCTTTTTCAAAAATGGCCACAGATAGCAGCAGATATGGTAGCTATCCCAGTAGAGAAAAAGAGTACAGCCACATTGGCTGAAAAATGAACTTATGCTGAGGTGAGTTTTGGTTATCTTTGAGCAGTAAAGCACGTATATGCTTTAAAACAGGATTTCTCAATGATCCCAAACTAGCACCAACAGCATCAGCTGTTCTACATGACATCTGCTAACTCAGAAACTCTGGAGACTTTTCCAGAACACAGGCTAGAGTTTGAGAATGCTGTAAAGGAATGGTTCTATTCTATATTCTATATATATTCTATATTCTCCCTGGCTCTTAAAGTGTTTACATAAGCTACACTAATATATATAGTGGCAGATAACTTCTGGCATGGCTCCCAATGATCACCAATTCCTGGCATTCATATCCTTGTATAATTTTGCCTCCCTTCCCCAACCTTTGCGTATTGGCTAGACCTAGCCACTTAGAAGAAATCAGAGTATGGCTCTGATTAGGATACAGAAGTTTGTAACTTTCATCTTGCTAGTCCTCTTTCTCTGGTTTTTCCTCACTTGCTTATTCTCATAAAGCATGATGGTAAATCATATGTGGTAAGGAAATGAAGGCAGCCTCTGGACAATCCCCAGTCAGGAACAGAAGCCCTCAGTCCAATAGTCTAAGAGGAATTGAATCCTGCCAGCAACTATATGAATGAGCTTAGAATGAGTCCTTCCCAAATTGGCCTTCACAGGGGTCTTTAGCCCTATACAAGACTTGAACTGCAACCTTGTGATTGACCTTAAAGCAGAGAACTTGGCTTATCTGTGTCAAGATTCCTAATCCACAGAAATGGTCAGATAATAAATGTATGTATTGTTTAAAACTGCTAAATTGTGAGGCAATTTGTTATATATAGTAGAAAAAATATACAGACACAAACACACAGATACACACACATATTCCATATATGATTTGATTTAGAATGTAACTCGGCTTAAGATATATTTAATGAGCACATACAGAATTAAGCATTTGGCTCTCCAGTAACTATGGTAAAGATACGAAGAAATAATACCTACTTCAAAGAGAAAATATTTCATTTTAAGAAATGGAAATTTTTTACTAAATGGCACACTTAGGATAGTTAAGTGTAAAACACTAAACAGGGGCACCTGGGTGGCTCAGTGGGTTAAGTCTCTGCCTTCAGCTCAGGTCATGATCTCAGGATTCTGGGAGCCCGCATCGGGCTCTCTGCTTGACGGGGAGCCTGCTTCCTCCTCAATCTCTCTCTCTGCTTGCCTCTCTGCCTACTTGTGATCTCTCTCTGTCTAATAAATAAAATCTTAAAAAAAAACACTAAAAATAAATATCAAAAATATAATGGCATAAACAGTAAAAACAGGAGGGCCTGGTTAGCTCAGTTAGGTATCTGACTCTTGATTTTGGCTCAGGTCATGATCTCAGGGTCATGAAATCAAGCCCCATGTTAAACTTCAAGCTCAGAATGGAGTCTGCTTGTTCTTCTCCCTCTGTTTCTCCCCCTATTCTCTCATTCTCTCTCTCAAATAAGTAAATGAATAAATAAAAATAAAATCTTTTAAAAAGCAGTAAAAACAGTTTTATCTACTTGTCAGTAAATAGTCTCATATAGAACAATATCTATGAGTTAAGAATTTTATCTTGATACCAATCTTATTACATATGTATGAATAATCCCATTTCTCAAATAAAAAAGAAGTACTTTAGACTAGATAAACAAATTACCCAAGTTCTTTATATAGCAGAGCCAGTTTTCAGATGCAGGATGTCAGATTCCACAACTCGTACCCTTAACTTGGAATATTTTCACTCCACAGTGTAGAAGTGGCATCTATTTTGTTCCCTACATATATATGTTGGGACACAGCTGGGAACAAGATGTGTGTGTGTGTGTGTGTGTAAATGATAGATAGTTGCTATATTTTTAAGAGTGAATGAATAAAACAATAGGATGACTTTGAGACCAGCATAGATGGCAAGAAAAATAATTCTTAATCTCTTTGCTTATGTACCCAGAACACTTTTTGCCTACTTTTTAGGGATTTCTATGTTAGCAAAGAGTTCTAGTACAACACCTCAGAGACGGGTGCTCAGCTCAAAGGTATGATGTTTCATTAGAGGTTGATTCAAGGTGTCCTCTAAATATAAGTTCATCGGTATCATTCTCAGGTGTCCGTCTACATCTGAACCACCTAACAAACTCATTCAAGTTACAAACAGCTAGCCTTCATCCTTGAGGTCTACATCTGAATCACCTTGTGAACTTGTTAAAACTATACACATCTAGGCTCCAGCCTTGAAGATTCTCATTTCATAGTTTAGAGTAGGACCTGGGATCTGGAATTCTTTTTAAAATGATGCCCCAGAAAATTCTGATGGACACCAAAGTTTGAGACCTTTTTTTAACATAAAGAAAATGCTTTAACAGATCTACACAGGCAATTGTTTTAGCCATAAAGCAAATAAATATAGGCAAATTAAATGAATATGTATAAATAAAGTAGGGGAAGATTATAGTCCTTCCTGTTATAGTCATTATACAAGTTTCAGGATCAAGTTACAAATTCTTTATAAGCTTTCACTGAGATATAAAATATACTGAAGATTAATTAGAGAATATCAAATTGCAAGATTGAGAGAAAAATGCCCAGTGTTAATTAGAGTTGATTATATTTGGTATCACTTGCACTAATTGAAGTACACTGGTCTTTGTTAACTGGGTCAGTCAGAGGTCAGAGAACAGGTGGTTGAGCACAATTTCATAACCACCTGTTTAATATTTGGCTTTTCAAATTCCCTCAAGTTGATCAAAGTGGGGATATGATCATTACTCAAAGATTGTTTAGAGAGATTGAGCCTTGACTGAGGAAAAAAAAACTAATTAGAAACTCACCTTTCCAATCTGGAAAGTGATAGTTTAAGTAAGAATGGCAAGCAACGGACTGACCTGATGAAACTCGTCTTTTGCCATTATTCTTGTCCCTCCTACAAACTTTTGTCTGTTTTCTTAATTTAATTATCTTCTCGCTCTATTAGAATGTATACTTTTGTCTCTGATTCCCATTTTTTCTGCTCTTTTTTGAATAACTGGAATTAAGACTACTATAATTTAAAAAAAAAAAATTAAAATAGAGGGGTGCCTGGGTGGCTCAGTGAGTTAAGCTTCTGCCTTCACTCAGGTCATGATGTCAGGGTCCTGGGATCAAGACCCGCATTGGGCTCTCTGCTCAGCAGGGAACCTGCTTCCCCCTCTCTCTGCCTGCCTCTCTGCCTACTTGTGATCTTTCTCTCTCTGTCAAACAAATAAATAAAATCTTAAAAAAAAATTCAAAATAGGTTGCATACATCGTTTGCCCTTACCCACATGTAGATTTGGCTTCTTTAATTTCTTTAATAGGTTATTTGCACAATTTTTTTCTTTATAGAACTCATACAGCTTTGTAATAGGTATTGGGAAAGACCTCTAGTCTGGAACTCAATATCTAATGAAAACTAATGAAGTGATCTCTTTTATAATTTTAATAACTACATAGGGAAACATTTGAGAATGAAATATTATGGGAGTTTAATATGTGTGTATCTCAGCATAAGTTCGAAAATTAAGTGAAAGAATTAGTGACAGAAGAATATATTGAGGATTTTTATCCTTTTACACTGGAATTAATACATTTTTAAAAAAGATTTTATTTATTTATTTGACAGAAAGAGAGGGGATCACAAGTAGACAGAGAGGCAGGCAGAGAGAGAGGGAGAAGCAGGCTCCCCACCAAGCAGAGAACCTGATGTGGGACTCAATCCCAAGACCCTGAGATCATGACCTGAGCCGAAGGCAGAGGCTTAACCCACTGAGCCACCCAGGCACCCCAAGGAATTAATACATTTTTAAAAAAACACTATACAACATATGATTTAAAGTACTAAATCATAATAAATTTTTTCTAGGAAATTAGAACAAATTCCAAAGATAGTAATACTATTTCACTTTCATCAGTTCTTGAATAAGTTTTAAAAATAATCACCATATTTTATCAAAAATTGCTAACCTCTAAGCAAAGAAACCACCTGAAAAAAGGAATAAATTAAAAAAAAACTTTTAATAGAAAATCATATGGTAAATTCGCATTATGGGAAATTGGAAATTAGAATATAGAAAAGACTAAAGAGGAAAATCACAATCATCAGGGTTATTTGCTTGGATAACAACTTCAGCATCTGGCATTCCATCTCAGGGCTGACGGTTGGTGACTGTTACAAGGAAATCCAAATGTAAATTTTTTACCCCCCCCTTTATTATTGATATAATTAATTCAACAAATATTTATTGAGGATCAGCCAATGAAGCTACATAAGAGAACCAATAATAAAAACCTTGCCTTCACAGCACTTATATTCTAGTGAATTAAAGGTAGTAAATATTACATGGATGAAGATGAAACATTTTTTAATAGTTTCTCTTATTCATCACATAGGCAGTCTCAGAAGCAGAGTAACCAACCTAGTCAAGGAAAAAGTATTACACCAAACTAGTACACAAAGAAGACTCTTTAAGAGACTCTGATATTGGTCAGGCTCATGAAATACATATAAGGAAAAGATATATTTATGGTAAATGATGAGAAGATAATATCCTAAATCAAATTCACTAAAAGAAATCTTGAAAGGTATGGAAGAGTTTATATGGCTTTTCTTTGGCCAAAGATGTAAATGAACCAGCATTTATACAAAGAAAATTATGACTTATTTGCTGCCAAATAATACTAATGTATATTTAACTAGGAAATATTCTATAGCAATGTAAAATGAGGTCCAGATTGAAATGAAGGGTTATGGGGAATATAAGTAGAATATAGAATTGATCTCTGATATACAAATAGTGTACACTTGCACTTTGGTTCAATGTATAGGCACACTAATGGATCAACATTTTGTTTATTTAAAGAGCTATGAAAAGGGCAATTGTGCTGGTCATACAAGTCTCACATATTTTAGAAAAGGGGTTGTTGTAAGCTTATAAGGGTTGCTGAGGTCACAAGTGGTGGAGAAAAACAATTCTTGTCTATGTTTATGAGACCAGAAAGAGGAAACCCTAGGAGGATATGTGTGTTAGAACCCCTCCCGTTAAAGGAGAGAGAGAGAGAGAGAGAGAAATGGAGAGAGAGGGAGGGGAGGGAAGAGAGAGAGAGAGAGAGAGAAGAGGAAGGAGAGGGAGGGAATAGAACAACACTTCTTATCTCTTATAAATAGATCCTGACAGTTATGAATTCAGATATAAAACACTCCCTCCTAAGGATTCTTTTGGAGGTTGGCTGACTTATTGCAGGTTAGGGTCTGGAAACAGCTTCTCAATCTTATTCATTTTATTTTTCATTTCTGGCACTCATATGCAGACCCCCAACACCACTGTTTTTTTAAGTTCTTTATTTTATTAGTTTTATCTATTGTGCCTGATCTAGTATGTCTACCTAAACTATTTTGTGATGCACTTACTCTTCACTTTCCTAGCGAAGTCTGTATACATATGTCTATTTTGTAAAACATAGAATATGTTGATTTTTCAACATATATAAATGATATTATGCATCAGATTTCACTCTAATTTGTTTTTAATACTCAATACCACATTTTTAATATGTATCCTTGATCCTGTATATAACTCTATTTTGGGAGTTCATAAACATTTAGTTCTATAGACCCCTTTGGCAGTCTTGACTCTTAGAATAATCTTTTATAAACCTTATGTCTTCAACACTTGTGAAAAACATAGTCATATACACTGGATTGCAAAATAAATCAATTAAACTGGAATACAGTTATCAAAATACTAAAGCAGCAAATGTATGGCATACCAATATATGTGGTTATTTATTCACACATAAATAATACAATCCAGTTGCCAGTTTAATAACTACCATCATTCTATTATGGTGATTAGTGTATGAAATGACTCCAGATGTATGAAACAAGTTTAATTTGTGAATAAATGTGATTTCTGTTAGTGATAAAGTCAAGGTATTGCTAACAGAACTGTGGTTTCTTGACTTCATTCTTTATATAAAATGCGAAATGTTAGAGATTTATGAATATAAGGATGTACGTTTTCCCCACCTAAGTAAATTGGACCCTCAAATTCTATCTACTTAAACCTGGGCTAACGATTCCTGTTCCAATTTTCTGCTTATATTTGTATACAACCTATTTTACTGATTTGTTCCCTTACTGATGAGCACCTATGTTGCTTCTGACTTCCCAGTTCACAAGCAATAATGCATTTTATTCATCACAGTTAAAGATGTAGTTATATATTGCAGTTATGTGTGTATATATGTGTGTGTATACACATTGCCATTAATTCTGTATGAGATGTCCAGTTTCTCCACATCCTTTCCAAACCAGCTTTTAAAAATTTTTAAAAATTTTACCATTCTAATGTGTATGTAGGAGTATCCCATTGTGGTTTTAAGTTGCATTCTCCTAATGACTAATGATGTTAAGCATCTTTTCCTGTGCTTATTTGTTGTTCATATGAATTCTCTGATGAAATATTGATTTAAATCTGTTGCCCATGTTTCAAATTGTTTTGTTTGTTTTCTAACTGAATTTCAAGAGTTTGTTATATATTTACTCACTTTGTATTTTATAAAATAATTACATAAATAAATCTAGTTCAATAAATGTTATTATATATCATCTTATTTAATTTTCCCTATAACTCTAAGATTGAATTTTCTTGACTGTGAGGAAATGAACATACATACCTCATGTATCAAAACCCACAGAATTCCAAAAGTCTAAAACTGCTAATGTGGGCATGTCCTTGTGCGTAATAATGTGCTACTGAATTTTATTGAAATACATATGTATAATATTTAAAAATTTTATTTCTTACCTCTGGAAGCAACACTTTTGTGTGTGTGGATAAATTGACAGTTATTAACTTTAGAATAATACCAAAAATGGCAATGCAATTTTATATATACATATACATATATATACCATATATATGATGTATATATAATAATATACTACAATTAAAAAATAATAGTAATGGAACTTGACCATTTTTATTTGGTGAAGTTGGGACTTGTTTAGCTTTTTCAAAAACCCAAGATAAATAAGTGGTGCTGAAATATTGAATATCCCTATGCAAAATAATAATAATTACACCTTCATACCATAAAAATACTAACTTAGTGTTTTCAAAATCTGCTGTTAAGATAATGACAAAGCCATTCATTGCTTCAAAGAGAATAATAAATAATATATATAATGAAGTTTATTTAATTAGATTAATATGTGTAACTTTATAAAAATACAAAGTGCTATATACAAGTAAGAAAATGCCATTTCATTTTCTCAGAAGTCAGAGTTTGGGGAGATAAAAATCTTATATTCTGAAAAAATGGAAGAAAAACTTTCAATACAGCCATCATGCAATCTCTGCATTGACACTCTATATTGTCCCTGGAAAGCTGATGACCTGACATTTGCATATGTTGTGTACCATTTAACTCTCAAGGATCTGAAATCCCAAACGAGGAAATATAATTCAGGAATACCTTACTGGCAAGAATTTAAAATGGTACATCCTCTTTGAGAAATACTTTGGCAGATTCTTAAAAAGTTAAAACTATATCTATTATATTGGTCTAGCCATTCTGTTCCTAAATATTTAACAAAGAGAAAAGAAAACATATGTTCATAAAAATACTTGTATATGAATGTTCGTAGAAGCTTTATGTATAATAACCCCAAACTGGAAATAACTTAAATATCTTTCAAGAGATGACTGAAAAAGTAAAATTTGGTTATGTATATGTAATACTAATCAGCAATAAAAATAAATTCTTGTTGTACACAACAGCTCATATGTATCTCAAAATAATTATACTGAATGAAAGAAACCAAGCAAAAAAAGAATACATAGTATATCATTCCATTTTTGCAAAACTCTAGAAAATGCAAACTAATCTACAGTGACAGAAAGCAAATGAGTGGTTGTCTGGGTGGGCACTATTCTCAGACCACTAACCTTACCAGTCCAATTAAGAGCACAAAGAGGAACAGATTCAGTCAAGTTTGCTCTAATTAACACAATAAACCTCCTTCTCTTTTCTAGTCCTCAAATTCATGATTTTTCTATGATCCAAAGGTCAGGAAAACAAATTATTTACATGAACAGTCTAAGTATTTGTCAATTTCTCTGTCAGTGTCTCAGATGAGAGATGGACAAAACCTTACTTTTATATTAAACCCCATGTCCTAATGGACATGTCCCCATGTCAGTGGACCTGAACAACTCATTTCTGGAAATAGAACTTGCTAAATCTGAGTCTGGGTCTGTGTAAAAAAATATAAAAGTGAGAAAAAAAAGGCAGTAAAATTAGAATAAAGATGAAAACCTACTTTTATCTACCTGAAAGGGGACTACTTAGCTGATCCAAAGATAATGATGCTTCTTCTCACCTGAGGAAGCATTTTAAGCATCTCATAGCTATCAATTAACTTGAACCTTCTTTTGTCAAAACGGGATAGTCCTCCCTACCTACAGATGAGGAACTTAAGTGTTAGAGGGAAATTATCACACATGCCTCTACCCATTGAGAATATGAAAGTGAAATCCAGCTGTCCAAATTCAGTAGTCTTTGGACTATAGTATTCTATGTTTAGTACTCTGTTTCCTAAAAAAAATGCACAGTAATCCCATATGATTTATTCTTTTTTTAAACACTGGGTACTTGTGATATTGTGATGAAATAGGAAATATGTACTTGGTTTTTGTCCTGGGTTTCTGGCACAAAGCTCCTAAAACCCTTGTAATTTTGAATGATGGAGTGAGAAGAACATCCTTTGTTATTCATAAAAAAGCCCTTTCAATCATACCCGAGTTTATGCTAAAATGGTGATTTTGGTGGGCCTATGGATAGCTTTAGCTTGGGGGTGGTTACCAGAGGAACCAACTATGTGATTAGAAAATTGAACATTTCAGCCCCTCCCTGATCTCCCATGTGGGGAGAGAAGCTGAAGATTAAATTAATCAGCAAAGGTCAGGTATTTATTAAGTTGTGCCTGTGTAATGGAACCGCCATTAAAAACCTAAATGAAGAAGTTTGAGGAGCTTGCCATTGGTGAATCACAACCATGTGCCAATTTGGGGCACACTCCAAATTCCATAAGGACAGAAGCTCCCATGCTCAGGACTCTTGCCCTTAAGTACCTCTTCCCTCTCACTGTTGATTTGTATCATTTTTAATATCCTTTATAACAAGCTAGTAATAGTAAAGTATTTCTGTGAGTTCTGCAAGTTGTTACAGTAAATTATTGAAACCGAGGGGTAGGGTTTGAGAAGCCCCAATTTGTAGCCAAGTTGGATAGAAGCTGTAGGTGACCCACTGCTTGCAGTTGGCATCTGAAGGGTAACAGTCTGTGCTACTGAGCTCTGAACCTGTAGGGCCTGTGCCAACTCTGGGTAAGTTAAGGTCAGAATTGAATTAAACTGTATGACATTCAGTTGCTTGTCCACAGAGGACTGGGCAACTGCTTGGTATGGAAAATCTACACATTTGGTGTCAGAAGGGTTGTGAATAAAGAAATAGTTTTCCTTTGTTAACCTTTAAGGAATTAGAACACCTGGTTCCTAGAAATCTATGGATATTTGATCCTTTTTTAACTTTTAAGCTTTTTGAGCTATTTAATTTTGAAATAATTTCAAATTTGTAGAAAAGTTGCAAAAGTAACACAAATATTTTATTTCCCTAAAATACTGGATGCTATACTTTTAATGTGATCTCCCATCACTCTGAATTATTTCAGTTGCATTTCCTAAAAACAGAAGTACTCTCTAAAATAACTACTATAGGAATGCCTAGGTGGCTCAGTAGGTTAAGTATGTGCATTTGCCTCAGGTCATGATCTCAGAGTCCTGGGATCCAGCCCCGAATCAGGCTCTCTGCTCAGCAGGGAGCCTGCTCCCCTCCACCCCCCGCTTGCCTCTCTGCCTCTTTGTGATCTCTCTCTGTCAAATAAATAAATAAAATCTTAATAAAATAAAATAAAACAACCACTATAGAACTGACCAAATCGGGAAACTAATACTGATACATTACTGTTATAGAATCTACAGATGCCTATTCAGGTTTTGCCAGTTGTCCCAATAACACCATTTTCAGCAAAATGTTCTAATCCAGCATCATGTGTCAGTTTAGTTGTAGTCTATCTTTAGTTTTCTTCATTCTGGAGAAACTTCCTTTGTTTTTCCTGACTTATATTACCTTGATATCTTTGAAGCCAACAGGCCAGTTATTTTGAATAAATTCCTTCAGTTGGGTTTTTCTGACTTTTCTTCATGAGAATATACAGCTTATGCATTTAAAACAATTTTCTTTGGTAGGGATATCACAGAAAATATATTGCATTCTTCTCATCACAATCTATAAATCGGCATATTATTTCCATTTGTCTCATTATTCATGATTTTCAATTTGATCACTGATTAAAATGGTGTCTTACCAGGTTTTTTCACAGTAAAGTTACTATACCTGAAGAGTGAGAGAGGAATAAAGACAACACTGCCATGATGGGACCCCAGTACTAGCTGTAGGAAAGTAGTCCCCATCAAGTTTCAGACACTGACAGAGATCATAAAGCAGGCCACTCTGCAAAGAACACAGGGCTAGGCAGCTATTGGTCAGCTTTCAGGGCCTGGTTCAGACAACTGCCGACTTTAATCTTTTAATCAACTTCTAATCAACTTAAAGTTTTAGCATAATTTAGAGCTTTCCAGAGTGTTGAAGAGATTCTCTCAATCTAGAGGCCAGGATGTCTGATATGGAGGGTGTTCCTTGGTCAGAACATCTGTACCCCGTTCCCATTTTTTCAGGAGAGCCACTAAAGACCTAATTTTCAATGAAGGTAGACAAAGTAATAATTGCTTAGAAAGAAGTAATTTTTCTCTTTGTTCTAGGCTGGTACTACCATTACCCACTTAAGCATTATGTATTTAAAACAAAAGATCAACAAAAAAACCTTGAGCTCTAGGTACCAGTTTTGTCTGCCCACCTAGACATCCAGTTAGATGTTTGGAGAGTAAGGTGTCAACTTAATGTGGGAAAAGAGAGCAAACAGGATGATTATTCCTGGTCCAATAGAATCTTGCCCTCACCTTCCCAACCTGAGTGACATCATGACACCAGCTTTAGGGAAAAAGTAAAAATCAAGATAAGGCGGCAAAGTGTGAGAAAATGAAAACTAGGCCTACAATACCTGTTTCATCTGGCCTCTGACTGAGCCCTTATTTACTGAAAAGTGGTGGCTTCAGTAAAGGCCCAGAGATTCTAGCACTGTTGGCATTGGACACCTGCTCCAGAAGACCAGATCTACCCAACCTCTTCTGCTTATACCCTGTAAGACAATTATTCTTAAAACTGGGCCCAGGGTGATCACAGGAGGTAAATAATCTACTCACTGTAAAAAATAATTCTCTAGCCATAACACTACATTTTGGGAGAAAATCCTTAATGTTGTTGATGATCCCAGACTACCTGCTGCCTTAACTCTGTCCTGTGTCTTTTCTGTCTTATCCTTGGATGACACCTACATCGGATTTAGAACCGCACATTCTCCTCCTCACCCTGATCTCCTCTTGCTGCCTTTCTTGATGAGGATCTGCTTCTTATTTAATGTTTCGAACTTTGAACAAAGTGCTAAGTACCTGATTTATTTGGCTTTTTAATGCCTCATAGGAAGAAAGCCCCACTGCATCCTTTGAGTCACCTAGACCCTCTGACAACTTCTCTTGGATGTTGGATGACTCTTAGATCTCCCCCAGCAAAAGGGCATGTAAATAATATGGAGAAATGGGACAAGTAGATGTGAGCTTCTGACGTAGTATCTGATGGTTGAGGAAGAGAAGGGAGAGAAATAAAATTAGCTAAATGTAAAACTGATAGTTCAACAACACAATGAGCAGACTTTACCTTGAGGTCTCTTCAACATTAACTCTAATAACATCCAAACCAGAAAAGCATAGCTGAAAAAGAATTTAGAATTCTTATATTTCAATCTTTTTAATTTTTAATTTTAATTTTCAGGTTAAAAATAAATATAGGTCCAAAGATGTCTAAGTTTAAACAAGGAAACATAGTTGGTTTGCAGTGAAGAGAGGGCTCTAGTTCCTGAACCTAGTTCTTGCACTGGACCATACCTTGTCTAAGAGCAAGAGATGAGCATAGTAGGATTATCGAGCTCCAGAATTGGGAAACAGCATGGAGAAGGAAGTGATGGGAGAGCAACAAAGGAAGACTGTTTTGCTTATTTTATAGTTTCCTTACAAGCCATTCATGGCCCCACATCTCCTGCCAACTTGAAAAACCATTTTTGTTACGGAAGTCAGGAGGGAAACTAAAAGCTCACTAGTTGGAATCCATTTTATTTAGGTATCTACGTCTTCCTTCTTGGTAGAAACCACATAAAAAAAGTCCCTCTGTGCCTCCAGGATGGTCATTGAGGCGCTGTTATGGGCCATGTGGTGACTCCTAGCACTGCCTCCAGGCTTAGGGCTACAGCCAACTGCTCTCTAAGGAGCTTTTGCTCAGAACACCTCGGGCTTCTCATTCATTTGAGAAGTATCCCTCCTTAAGCTAACTACTTTATTTTCATGCAGAATTTCCTTCAACTTTTCTCTCTTTTTCCTTACCCTCTTCTCCCCATATTCACCAGATGGAAAAATATGGCTAGCAGCTTTCATTTTTACTTTGCCTAAAATGAACAATAAAATTACTTGTCATATGTCTTAGGGCTCAAAATTTCAAATCCATCCCTTCAAGATTCCCATTCAGAAGTCATCTTATCAAAAAGAGACAAAACACAAACACACACAGAGAGAGAGAGAGAGAGAGAGAGAAAATATATACATTTTGAAGGTCCTAACTCCTGATCTGGTAAGAGGATCCTTCATGGGCAGCACTTCCCTTTTTAACTATTTACTTTACTACCCAGAGAGTTCTTTTGGTTGGTCCTTAATCAGGATGAGGCAGGTTCTCACCTCTTTTCTGCATTCTACATTTTAAATCATAGGTTTCCCCTGTTATACTATCTGTATTTTTACCTCTCCAAACCTACACACCTTTCAAAACTAGGCTAATTCCTTACTTCTGATAAGTCAACCAAATTCTAGTTTGTTTAGAAATTGATTTTCTGAAATTGCCATGTGCTTATTTCATATATTACTTATATTGTCCTTAAAAAAGTAAATGAGAGACAAGAGACAAAGTATGAAGAGAAATATCTCTGGAATAAGAACCAACTCTCAATTTGAGCTCTTGTCAAATGACTTCAATTTTCTCATCTGAAAATAGGGATAACACCTTAAAATAATAAGAACCTTAAAATATTATTGTGATTGTTAGATGAAATAGAATATATAAGTGCTTAGCTTGAAGTAGCCTCAGTTCTCCTCTCCTTGAAATGTATTCAAGTTTAATATCACAATGGTACTCCTACTTCCAATTATCAGGAACTGCTCTGGATTCTTATTTCTCATGTACCTTGTCTTTGAAATCATATTTTAATGTCTTAAGGGTACTAACCATGTCTACTGCTTAATATCTTTCTCTATATTATCTAGCTCAAAATGAGTTCTAATTAAATATTATTTTTCATTATCAATATATTACATATGAATACCAAGTAGTTATTGGGAATAAAAGCATCATTTCTTCACACATAAAATCATGTATTTGACAATTTCACTAAACTCTGATAAGAAGTGTCAATCAAACTAGACACAAATCAATCATGTTCCCTTTTTTTCTGAAGACTTTGTGTCACTGTTCACATCTGTTTTTAAAGGTAAAATCATTTTGAGCCCAAATCTGATATCCATATTGTTGAATCATGGTTGGGAAATATTAAAATAGGGTAGACAGATGGCCAAATCCAAGTATGACAGGGAGATTTGGAGAGGTTCTGATCAAAATTCAGTTAAGGACCTTCAAATTAGTCTCCTAGCACTTGGGAAATCTTCTAAAATCACTTCATATATATTTTTCCCCTTAACTCTCTATCTTTCTAAAGACCATCTCAATATTGGGTCAGATTATGCATATTAAGGGATCTGTAAAAGCCATGCTAATTTAAGCGGCAAACACTGTGCATTACAAACAACCCACACCAGTAAAGCCTCTAAATCTATGCATGTGTGACTCATCAACTTTCAGAAAACCAGGTCAGGAAATGCTCAGTTTATAAATTAAGTCTCTGAAATGTAACAATAGCCCTTTAGATAGAATACTTAGTGGTATCATAGGACTGCAACACATCTTAGAGCTCAAGTCTTTCCCTTAACTTGCATGTAAAACCTTTCTGAGACAGTCACTGTTGTCCTTTTATGGATCATCAGAGAATGCTCTACCTCCCACCGTTGGTTTATGTATTATTCTGTTATCATGCCAGTTCTATATTCCTTCTTTGATTAATGCTATCAAAATAAACATTCATTAACTGGTGAAGACAAGAATAAATTATGAACTCTAATCTGACAGTGAGGGTCTTTGGCAATGGGACCCCAAAGCATCTTCACAGTTTCATTCATTAAATATTTAACTGGCAGATATTGCATGCCAACCAGTTGCTACAAGTTGCTTAGAGTCCAGTGGAGAAGACAGATGAGTACTCAAGCGAATACAATACAAGGTCAGCACAAACAGATAGAAGATGTAATTGAAAACAGTGTTAAAAGAACCCAGAGGAGGGAGCCTAATGAAAGCTAGGGCTTTACGGAGAGAGTTTAAGATGAAATGTCAGCCAAACCGAATCTTGAAGTAAGATTAAAAGATAAAGGGGTAATTGGCATATATTCCACCCAAAGAGAAGAACATGGTCAGAGAAAAACATACCAAGCACATTATCTACTTTGGAAATCACAATTAATTCAGAAGTGTTATCATATAGATTACAATGCCTACTAGTGTGTCAAACAGTGGAACTTAACCTAAAACAATAATAAGAAATTGTTATCTGAACAATCTGTAGATCAGAAATTTGGGAGCAGCCTAGACCGTCGGTTTTGATTCCAGATCTTCTCCTGATGTTGCTGACAAGATATTGTCCAGGATTGTTGTCATCTAAAAGCCTGAATAGGGCTGGAGAATCTGCTTGCAAAATGGCTTACTTATGTGACTATTAACAAGAGAGCCTTAGCTCCTCATTTCATGGACTCTCCAGAGAGGAGAGGCACAACATGGCAGTTGAATTTCCCAAAAGTAAGTGACCCAAGAGAGCAGGGAAGAAGCTGTATCATTGTGAGTTACTCTCAGAAGTCACACATTATCATTTCAACACAATCCTTTCAGTTGTAAAGCTCAGACCCACTCAATGTGATACGGGAGAGCAAAAGGCACAAATGCCAGAAGCTGGGCCATCTTGGAGGATAAGTGCCACTCTAGGAAAGGTAACTATTTAAATAAGTGAGTGGTTCTCAGTGTAAAATAAAAATATTATTTAACATGACTACAAATTATTTTTCCATTCCAAACTATTAAGTTTCCTTTACTATTCCATTCACTCTTTTTTGAACTATTATTTTTTCTATTTCTCTCAACTGAAAGTCCTTCTACTTTTTCTTCTTCTTACCTATTTCCATTCTCCAAATCCTTCTTATACTCCCTTGTCCAGCTGGTAAACAAATTCCTATTTGATATTTAATCTGAGAAGTTACTGTGATCTCCTCTATCTCTGAGCCACTCTGGCACTTTGCATTTCACTTCTCATGCATTTATTCACAAATAGATATTAAACATTGGCTATATGTCAAGCACTAATCTAGGAAATAGGGACATAGCACTAAACAAAAAGAAAATTCCTCTACATAGGAATCTTATACTCTAGCAATACAGAGGAAATTAAATCATAGATTTATGTAATAATTGTTAGAAATACATATTATGACAAAAAAACAAAGAAAAATTATGGGAAATAATTGGGTAGTAATGTGTTTAGATAGAGTTAACAGGGTAGATACCTTTGAGGATTTAAGTTCTTTTTTTTTTTAAAGATTTTATTTATTTATTTGACAGAGAGAGATCACAAGCAGGCAGAGAGGCAGGCAGAGAGAGGAGGAAGCAGGCTCCCGGCTGAGCAGAGAGCCCGATGCGGGCCTCGATCACAGGACCCTGAGATCATGACCTGAGCCGAAGGCAGCGGCTTAACCCACTGAGCCACCCAGGCGCCCGAGGATTTAAGTTCTGAGGAAAGTCCAAATGAACTTAGGGACAGGAAAATGTTTAGAAAAAAAGTAACAACAAAACAAACAAAACCCGGTGTTGAATACACCTATTGTTACCTAACAAACCAGCTCCACACTTAATGCACTTACATTTTAAACAATCATTTTTTGCTCACAGGTCTGTAATTTGGGCAGAGCTTGCTACCATGGCTAATCTGTGCCTTGCCAGTCTCAGACAAGCACCTTGATGGGGGCTGGAAAAATCCTTTTCCAATACGGTTTACTCACATGGTTGGCAAGCTGGTGATGGTTGCCAGTTGAGTTTTTCAGTTGGGAGTCTTAGTTCCTTTCTACATGAGTCTATCAGTGGGACTAATTAGGTTTCCTCACAGAATGTTGGTTAGGTTTCAAATTCAAGAATTTAAAGAGACAAGAAATATAAGCTTCCAGTCTTTCAAAATCCATGCCCCAAATCTGGCAGTGTCATTTCCACTACATTCTTTTGGTCAGTCAGAGGCTACCCAGACTCCAGGCAACTTGACATTTAATCTGCTACAATTTTTTGTATCTTGCTATTTATCATTTCTTATCAAAAGTGGTTCCCAAACTAAACTGTAAATTTCTTGAATGTAAGCACTGTCATATGTTCTCCTTAACAGAGCACTGAAATAGCTTAGAAATACTGTAATGAACACTTGTCTATGTGAATATAAAAATATTATAAGGTTCAAAGAGATACAGGATCAAACACGACTATATTGAGATGAACATTCTTTGGAGTATTGTTCATATCGTCTTACTTCAGCTCCACCATATGAACAAATATGGGAGCATAGCATCTGACAAACAATTCATCAGTTAAAAAGAGGACAGTTCAGGAGGAGAGACAATGGTTGAAGAAACGCAGGAGGGAGGTCAAAAAAGACAAATTTTAGAAGTCTTATTACTTGTTTAGAGAGTGCCTTTTTTAGGTTCTGTTGGACAAACAAAAATAGGTACATTGAAAAGGGAAATTTCAGTTGTATAGTTGCAAAATATCTCTGCCAAGTCTGCTTTTATTTTTACATTAAGCGAAAGATTTATAAGCCATATGTTTTGTCAAAATAGCACTGTATCTGGAGTCTTAAAGTAAATGACTTATAAGGCTATTTTCGCTTCAAAGTTCTGATCATGAGATTTGGGTTCAAGTTCTGACTATACCACTTAATTTCTTTGAGGTGTTGGGAAAAGGTGCTCACAATCTGTGGTCTACAACTTTTTAACTGTAAGGCTGAAATTATTAATAGAGTGTTACCTTAGGGAGTGGTGTGATCGATTGGTAAAAGAATTAATACTCTCTCTGTTCTTTCAGATTCACCTTCACCAGCAAATCCACTGTAGGCTAATTGGCTGAGGATGAAATTAAATACACCAATTAAATACAAACCTCCTTTGATGGCAGTTGTTGGCAACTTTTTTGCCCAAGGTATTTCAGTCTGGAAATTCTACCCCAAGATTCAGTGTTCTCCAAAGATTGACCCAACCCTTCCCACGCAACCCCATCTTCTATGTTCTCAAATTAAATGCTCCATTTAATTAAGGATGCATCCTGTAAATATGGGACAATGCCTCTTTTTTAATCGAAAATCAGATTTCGATTAAAAACCAGATAATTTAATTCTTAATTATAGGCAGTTGAAAAATTTAGGCTAAAAAAGTCCACAGAGAGCATTGTCATATCTCCCCTTGTTTTATACATTGACATAAACAAACAAAACCCAAAATAACAATAAACAAACAAAAACAAAATAGAAGCTCAGAGATACTGAGTTGCTCAAGGCCGGAAGTTTAAAATTTAAATCTAATTTTTAGGAGCAGTGCTTTTTCTATTCTACTATGCTGTCAATCCGTATTTTCTGTTAGGGTTCTATGTAAATACTTCCAAACAGCATAAAAAAGTAAAGTAAACTAAAATTAAATTAAATTAAATTAAGAAGGTACATTATCTGTCTAATTCCTACTTGACCTTTTAGCTTGGACTGAACCTGTGACAAAATTATGGTGACGATGCTTCAGCTTCAAACATAGATACATTTATGACAGCACCTACTGCTTTACCATCTCTCTTCAAACTGACCTCAGCCAAACAGTTGGCTATCCTTTATTTATAATCCAGTATGAATATGAGCTATTGGAATGTGACATTGGTAAGAAAATATTTGTCCCACTGTAAAGTAGTTCCTTTGAGAAGGTGAACAAAAGTATATTCTAAGTGGACCTTTTCCTGAAAAATCTAAAGCCACACCACTGTGGTGGACACATGTTTGGTCTTCCCTCCACAATCAGCATCACAAAATAAAAAACTAATTCATTTTGAATAAATCTCTGTTCTAAGCTGTGTACTAAAATTTTACTTAGTCAGTCTAAGAGAATATGCCTGATACACATAAGCCTCCTGAGTGGGCAGATAAGGTAGAGAGGAAAAGAGAGACTTATGGGAATTTTATTTCTGAAAAGTGATCTTACAGATACTAAACAAACAACACATAAAGCTGTAGGACCTACTAAACTCACCCAAAGCTATCATGCTCTCTCAAACTTGTTCCTGCTTGAGGCTCTCATTTCATCAAGGCACATTTACAGGCAAAATCATATACTGCTTGAGTTTAAAAATAAATTCTCAATCATGTTAATGTTAATGAAGAGTCAGGGATATGTTTTATAATAGCTCACTTTCCCCTGTGGACAAGTGACCTCACTGATGCTCAAATTTCCAATTTCAATTATTGCATTTATGTATTATTTTTAATCACATTTTAACACACTTCTTCTGCCTTCCCTCCCTGAACATTTGCCATTTTGAAAGTCTCTCTTAGAAAAAAATAGTAAATACAGTATCAGACCTAGAAGTTATGATTAATCATTAAACATGATTCAATCATTCTTCGTTGTTATTTTGTTGTTGTTTAACAGGTAAAGATATTAAGGTCTGGAGAAACTACCTGGACATGCAAAGATACGGCCAAGGTAGAACCAAAAGCCAGGCCTGTGCTCCAGTTTTCAAGACGAACTGGAACTACTCACGGCTTATCACCCAATATAGTTCAGCTGACTTGTGCCCTTCCAGTCCACTCCTACTCTAATTGGATTCTAGTCCATCTTTTTAATCAATATTCAATATTTATTACCCCATGCTTGACAGCGACATCACACCAGTGAGCTAATAGGCATGATCCCTATTCCCAAGACTACTAGGATTTTGCTATGTCCTCTATGAAAATTAAAGAGCAGATTCCATGGTTTCCTGAGACACATTCCTGCAGCTACCCCCATTCACCTTGTTCTTGCTGTTTCTCCATCACCAGAAGGCCCACCTATTGCCTCACCTGGCTCAGACACTTACTCAACCTCTCTTTCTGTCATTTATACAACCCTCCCTTGATGGCAGTTGTTGGCAGCTTCTTTTGCTCAAGGTATTTCAGTCTGGAAAGAATTAAAAGCATGGAAGAGTGCCTTGAGCAACAGTGGCTGCTGTTAAGTGCTTTGGCAGTTTGTCAAGATTTAGCCACCTGCCTGGAAGAAGTTTTATTCACCAGCAAATGCCACCCCCTCTGTCACCTCTCTGCTTCCCTCCTCCAAAACTCAAACACTCATAAACACTGAATCATTTCTGTATTTATTCATTATGATCTTCATGAAAGTCAAAGACATTTGACTCAAAAACCACTATGGCAAAAAACCAGACATTTTTTAATCTCCAATTTATTTTCTTCCGGATGACTGCTTTCCAACATTCCTTCAAACTCGGTATCATCATTTGCCAGAACACCTGATGGTTATGTAAGGACAAATCCAAGTGCAAACAGACTCATCCTCCTTTCTAATTCTTCTCTATTCCCCAATGAAGGTAAAAATAAATAAATAAAAATAAAAATATATTAAGGGAAAATAATTAAGCTGAATCTTAAGATCTGTTGGAAGGAAATCATTTGAACTGATGCTAAAAAATCCTCCCTTCTTGCTGAACTCCACACAATTATATTGTTTATTTTTTTAAAGCAATTTACAAAGGAGAGGTCTCTTTTTAAAGATTCAGATTCTTGAGGGCAACTACATGAAATTTCAAAGAAAAGGACAGACACAGGTTGAAGCCTAGAACTCTTGGGTTTTATTAAGAGGGAGCTAAACATTGGACCCTGGCATCTAAAGAAAGTGAAAGTAAACATTTTAGAATTGGGCCATTTTGTATCCCTGGAAAATTAATTTTTGCTGTGTGGAAACACAACATTATATGCCAGTACATCTGTACTTATAGAACTGGTTCATTAGTACAGCCACATGAGCTATACCAGCTTTTCACCAGGTCATCTACACACTTGTACTCATGGCCATGGTCTCACTGGGACTAATTTCACAGAGATGGGGAAGAGGAACAAAGAGAGGTGCAGTCTAAAAAATAAGTTTTATGGCTTATGCAAGGAATAAAAGAAGGGAAGAGTGACATTTGAAATCAGTCCAGAAAAGCAAAGAAAACAATATTTTGCTTCCTTGAATGTTTACATTTAATGGTAATTTTTACCTTGAAATTTTAAATTCCTTGAGGAAAGGGAGCATACCATATGCTCATTTTATAACTCTCAGTTAAACAGGCTGACAACTTCCATGACCAATATCTGGATGGTGGGTCAAATTTTTCAATAGCACATAAAAACAAAACAAAACAAACAAACAGACTGCAGAAGTAGAAGAAAGTAAATGGATAGAAGAATACAACTTCCTTGGACTCGAGGAGAAATCTGACCACCATGCAAAAGGTTTCATGGCCAGTTTGTATAGTAAGGACAGGTGTGTGAGTCTGAGCTTCACACTTGCCGAATGCTGGTCTGACTCTGCTTTCCTTCATGGTGGGTTATACTTGGCCCTACCCAAACTACATGCTTATAGCTCTAAGTGTTCATATTTAATTAGGTAGTCTCTATCTAATGTGTCTTTGTTCATGTTCCTGCTTTCCTGAATCCTACTCATCTTGTGAAACTCAGAAAAATCTCCATATCCTTCCTCAATAATTCCATCACCAGTTTTTCCATTCCAGTCATCCTTTACCTAATGGCTACCAATAGCCTACGCCTCCCTGATAGAAATTATGACTGCAGGAATCCACATTACTCACGGGCTGCTGCCACACAAAGAGAGACTGGCTTCCCTTACATCTTTCTTTTCCCTACCTTTTTACCCCTACCTGGGAATCCCTCCTTATTCCTGCTATGATTGAAAACATTTTGAAATAATTTTTTTAAAGATTTTATTTATTTATTTGACAAACAGAAATCATAAGTAGGCAGAGAGGCAGGTAGAGAGAGAGGAAGGGAAGCAGGCTCCCCACTGAGCAGAGAGCCCGATGCCCCAGGACCCTGAGACCATGACCCAAGCCAATGGCAGAGGCTTAAACCACGGAGCCACCCAGGAACCCTGAAAACATTTTGAAATATTAAAAAAAAAAAATTCCTTTAATTTGTCTTCCACATTCCTTACTTTTTCCCTTCCCTTCATTCAACTAGTTCTCTGATTCTATTGTTATCATGCTTAGGGTGAAAGGCCAAGATAGTCTCCAGCTGTTTCTGGTTTTGTTTTTGTTTTTGTTTTCTTGAAAGGTTAAATCTTTCAGAGAAGGTAGAATGTTTTCAAAGATCAAGTGATGTAAGGGTATGGTCTGAAAGAAGCACTAGAAGGAATGTGAAAAGAGACTCCTTCCCTGGAATAGGAAGTTTTTCCAAGCTGATTTGGATGTGGGGAAAGATTCTGGAGGTCCTAGAGCAATGAGATTCTGGTCCTTGAATCCACAGCATTGCTAGTTAATAGCAAGACCCCCAAATTTAAAAGGTAAGAGAGTGTGTGGGTTCTGGGCACAACATTCTCAGGCTTATTAAAAATTCCCAAGTCCCGAGCATGAATTGAGGCAACATAGAATGTGAGGACCTAAAGACATCATATACCCAGGAATAGTAGATGTCTCCAAGGTAATCTATATAAATAGATGATGGGATGTCAGCATCTCTTCAAACCTTCAACCTACACATCAGATCTTAGAATCCTGTACCATGCTAGGGACATCTCAAGAACAAGTAAACTAAATTTTCCCAAACCTGGTGGAATGAGGAATCATATTTAGAAATGAAATTGAGTTAAAGAAAAATAAGAAAAAAGATATTTTCTTATAGATCTGAGGTGGTATTCTGAAATATATCTCTCTGTCTTACCTTGCTAGATTCTAGAGTCAGTTCAGACTTGTAGGGGCTGAACTAACTGCGGTAGATGATTAGGACTAAAGGGAGGCTGGAGGGAAATAACATCCCCTAAACCAGGCCTTTCTTAGCCCAGTGGCTTCAGGGTATCCTGGTCTCAACACTGATCTTCTCAGCAGCATTCTAGGGACTCATTCCTTTTGAAGAAACTATCATCACCTCATCACCTGTGAAGCTCTGTGATCTTGAACAGTGCCTCAGTTTTCTCATCTGTATACAAGGGTTAAGAATTGTATTTACCGGGGCACCTGGCTGGCTCGGTGGGTTGAAGCCTCTGCCTTCAGCTCAGGTCATGATCTCAGGGTCCTGGGATCGAGCCCCACATTGGGCTCTCTGCTCAGCAGGGAGCCTGCTTCCTCCTCTCTCTCTCTCTGCCTGCCTCTCTGCCTACTTGTGATCTCTGTCTGTCAAATAAATAAATAAAATCTTTAAAAAAAAAAGAATTGTACTTACCATTTAGAATTATTTTGAATATTGAGTTAATGCATGCACATTATCTAAGACACCATGTGGCACAGAATATATAGTCAATAAATATGAGCTATTATTATTATTATTATTATTACCATTATTATTATATCAGTGTGTTATCCTCTCAATTCTCTCATTTCCTTGATAAGAATGGCATGACTGGTTCTGTTTCTTCTTTGAAATGTAAATTATTCTGCATAGAGTTTAGCACTTTCTCTAGGGTTTAAGCTACAACATGAGAAAATACACTAAGGAAAGAGAAGATGGGTATGGAAGTAGAAAAGGAAAGAGCCTTTTCTTTTATATCTTCTTTGCTTTCAAATAAGCAGTTAAAAAAAATCTTAAAATTCTTAAGTCTGCAATCCTTTCAAGGATATTCTAAAAAGAGAGAAAAGTCATAAGGCCATTCCTGGGGAAAGCAAGAAGAGAAATCCATCCTTTTCTTAGGGTACATAAATGAAAAACAACTTTGTAACCAGGGACTGGCAAGGCTAAACCATGTCCCCAGGGTTTAACACTCACCAGAAGTTCTCAATTTCTCAAAACTCATCACCATCCTACTCTGATACTTCCCTACTGTGCCTCAGTACCTACCTCTGCACATCTCCAGGCCCTGCCCTGCTGAAGCTCTGAGTAGAAATGAAATGGGCTCTAGGGACTTAGAGCTAAGATAACTTCTTACCCACCACAGCAGGCAGAGACCCATTCTTGGAGATGCAAATTTAAATTCTGAATGCATTATCCCATAGAAACATCGCTACGCTTTGTATTTAGTTTCCATAGTGTTATTAGGACATTACTGTAGTTCAGCTACATTATGACTTAAATAGGTTTTTGTGAGTGGCTTGGGAACTAAAACACCATGTCTAAAACACAATTCTACAGGAAAAATACCTCCCAACTTCAAAAATGGACTTGTAAATCAAACTTCCTTCCAATGTATGGGAAGGAAACTATTGGTAATAGCATGTGTTATGTTTTCGTTTGAATGTGTCTTATAACTTGATATAAAATACTGAAGGATAGATTTCTCCAGAATTTCTTTATAACACTCTACCTATAAGCATCCTCTGACATAAAGGCAGATGAGCAACATAGTATTTTTTTTTACATAGATATTCAATTAATATCAGTTGATACTGACTGATGAGGCTCGCCAGAGTTGGTTTTTCTAAGAGACTGCTCTAAGAATCACCTAAACAAATTTCCTTATTAACGAATTTGTTTTGATTGAAATTTATTTTTCTCAAATTGTTCTTATTTCTGATATATGAAAGGAGGCAAACACAAACAACAACAACAAAAAAAAAACTGTACCATACTTGCTAGGAACTACTTGATTGAATAAAAGCAAAAGGCATGGGCAACAAGGAGCCCTGTGTGATCTGAGTACTGGCTCATCTAAGAGATCGCTAGGAATTATCTCCAATGATATTTCATTTCCTGCTCTTTTGTAAAAGGGCAAAACTATCATGGAGGTCATTTTTGACAAACTTGTTTGTTTTTCCCTTCTCAGTGTTTATCTCCACAATTGAGACCCAACCTCCCCTCATTTCCTCTGCTCAATGCCACCTCTCCTCCTTACCCTTTCCTCCTCCTCTTTCTTTCTTTTTTTCTTTTTTCCCCCCTTTGAAAACTCTAATGACTAGAATAAACCAAAATGTCAACATTTGCAATTCTGGAGCTTCATTTAAGCTATAAAAATAATAATTAAAAGGGTAAAACCTTAGAGAGATTTCTTCATTTTATATGGTTTGCCAGCAATGATACACATTCAAAAAAGCCAGTAAAAGAATTAATTAGAAACAGCCAAAGCTCAACAAGCTCTGCAAGTTAATGAAGCAGAGAGGAAAATGTCATCTTTGAGACCCAGAGCTACATTGGCTTGGATAATATCCACTCCTGCCTTACTCTCCTAACTAAACCTCTTTTAATCTCTCCTTGAGAAATCAATGCTAATGACACGGATTTACCAAGAAATGACAGCAGATAATACCACAAGAGCTGCTCCTGTTTAATGTAACTTAGTTCTGATGGGAACACTCAGAATTTCATTCTGACAGCAAGTTGTTGTTTTGCATACTCCTTATGGGACTGAAAATAATGGAAGAGCTTTGTTTTATTTTATTTATTCCTTCCATTGTGAGTTTGTTTTTTATATTGCTCCCTCTATCCCTCTTTCCAAAGCAGCTTTTTCTTCTCTAGCCATATGATTCCCACCCCTCTATCCCTCTCCAAATTCTACAATCCAGTCTTAGTTTGTCTATTTTCCTTTGGAATGCTTCTCTTATGGCCACAGGTGTCACTGTAGCATACTCAGTTTCTTCTCCAAGTCGCTCATATAAAGGGTAAATTACATGCATACACCTACTTATTTGTGTTTCCATTTCATTTGTCTATTTGTTTGGTTGCTGTGGTCAAAACACATAGGATATCTCAAAAATATGTGTAGAATACACAATTCACATACATTTAAGAATATCATTATATTATTATCAAAAACATAAGTGTAATGTTCATACTACATAACAGTGTTGGTCTTAAGCACTTCATATTAACAGAGACATATTCCACGGGGTAATTACTGTATCTGTAAAGAACTGGGAGCCATAAAGAAGTGAATGTATCTATTTGGTCACTTACTAGATAAGTGACGTTGGGAAGGAAATCCAATCCTTCTTGAAGTTTTCTATTCTGGAAAGAGATGTGAATAATATGTATTGTGCATTTCTCTGTCCATAAGAAATAGTGAGAAAATGTGAAGTGCTTGGCATATATTTGGTCCCCAATAAACCTGCTTTACTTCTTGTTCCCTTCTCTAATTTCTTCTTTTAGAGTTACCAAAATATACTGTATTTCACTTTCACATGAGAATCCATCAGTCTTTTAAATACAGCCACTGTGGCCACACAGACTTCTTTTTTTGGCATAAATGTGGTAGAAGTGTCAAAGATCCCTCCAGTGGCAGAGATATCAGAATAGGCAATTTGTTTCCATTCCTCTTAAATTGAAGCTCCCCAAGTGAAAATGTTACTTGCATGGACGGATTAACTAGTGAAAATATAGCATTTAGTTCTATGATTTTTCTAAAGGTATTATCAGGTGCAGATTCAGGTTTTGTGGGACCTAAAGTTTACACAACTGGGAGATTTCTATCTTTTTAAAGAATTTTTTATTAACATATAATGTATTATTTGTTTCAGGGATACAGGTCTGTGATTCATCAGCCTTACACAACAGCACTCACCATACCATGTACCCTCCCCAGTGTCCATCACCCACCCACCCCATTCCTCCCACACCCCTCCATTCCAGGAACCCTCAGTATGTTTCCTGAGATTAAGAGTCTCTTATGGTTTGTCTTCATCTCTGGTTTCGTCTTGTTTCATTTTTCCCTCCCTCCCCCTATGATCCTCTATATTGTTTCTCAAATTCCTCAAATCAGTGAGATCATATGATAATTGTCTTTCTCTGATTGACTTATTTTGCATAGCATAATACCCTCTAGTTCCATCCACATCATTACAAAAGGCAAGATTTCATTTCATTTTTGATGGCTGCATAATATTCAATTACACACACATCATCATCATCATCATCATCATCATCATCATCTTTATCCATTCCTCTGTTGATGGACATCTAGGCTCTTCCCATTGTTTGGCTATTGTGGACATTGCTGCTATAAACATTGGGGAGCATATGCCCATTTGGATCATTATATTTATATCTTTGAGGTAAATACTCAAGAGTGCAATTGCTGGGTCATAGGGTACCTCTATTTTCAACTTTTTGAGGAACCTCCATACTGTCTTCCAGAGTAGCTGCACCAGCTTACATTCCCACCAACAATGTAGGAAGGTTTGGGAGGGTTTCTTTTTTAATCAAAACAATACAAAACTGGATACAAGGCTATGAATGGGCCCCTGAAGCTCAAAGTTTACTTCGTTTCACAGCAAAGAACAAATCACAGGATTCCTTCCCCACCGCCACACACACACCAGATCTTACCTCCATTTAGGGGCATTAGGTAAACTCCTAAAATTTAGTGGCAATTCAGAAACTGGTGGTGGCAGGCAAGGTAGGGATGTCCTTAATGTACAGAGATAAAGTTTCCGTCACCTAGTGAAATGTGACCTAGAACTTTCTTAACATGAGCTCAGTTTGGTTTTAGAAAAAGAAAGCAGAAATCTACATTTGTAAAACACCTGAATACATGAATATGTAACTGGAGATTTATGATTACACAATAATTTCAGATGTTTATATAAATTCAAATAGGAAACACATAGAATACCACTGATGGAAAGTTCTAGAGAAATGGTGGTGTTGGTGGAATGTGACTTTAGATTGTGGGATCAGGAAGAGCAAACTTGAAGGATGAGGAGAGTCAGCTATACCAAGAGGCAGATGAAGAGAAGGCCCAGTAGAGGAAATAGGTAGCACAGTGACTAGAAGCCTGGAAAGACTGAGAAATGCATACAAAGAAAAAGGCCAAATGATATCAAGTGAGTTTAGAAGAGTTATATCTCAGCTATTTAACAAAATGAAAACTGCACTGTTAGCATCAGAAGACAAAAATGACCTTTGTTTATTATCTGCACTCTTTAATTCTGTTAGAGTCTCCACATGGCTTGCCTTTCTATTACAAACTGAGGGAAAAAACTTGTAGTGGATTTTGAAATTTAGATGCATGACTTTATTTATAATGAATACAATGATTACCTAAAAGTCTACAAACTCTTAAACTCTAAACTAATTAGCTATCTCAATAAATATATGTAGTTTAAGTAAATTTCACTGAAAAGAGTTGTGATACCTTTCACTGTTTTTCACAAAACTGGAACATGTGAATTATTGATGGACATCAGTGTTGCTCAATTTCTCTCTAACTTTCAGCCTTTTAGTTACACCTTCCTTCATGGATTATATAGACTAAAATTCAAAATTCAAATGCCAAGGTTCCTTTAAATCTACATGAGGCTAGGTCCCCTTCAAGCCACATTGTTTATAATTAACTTCTATCAGCCAAATTTGGAATCAAGGGTGTGACTCTTAGAACATCAACACAAGACAACAAATGAGTTACAAAGGTGAGTGCTAGCTTTAGACTGGAACAGAATTTACTATTTTTTTAGAGGGGGAGGGGCAGAGAGTAAGGGAGAGAGAGAATCTTAAGTAGGCTCTATATGCTAAGGGCAGAGCCCAACACAGTGCTCAATTTCATGACCCTGAGATCATAACCTGAGCTAAAATCAAGAGTTGTATGCTTAATGAACTAAGCCACCGAGGCACCCCTACATTGGAACAGATTTTTTTTTCCAATTTATTTATTTTCAGAAAAACAGTATTCATTATTTTTTCACCACACCCAGTGCTCCATGCAAGCTGTGCCCTCTATAATACCCACCACCTGGTACCCCCAACCTCCCACCCCCCCGCCACTCAAACCCCTCAGACTGTTTTTCAGAGTCCATAGTCTCTCATGGTTCATCTCCCCTTCCAATTTACCCAAAAGCACATACCCTCCCCAATGTCCATAACCTTCCCCCCTTCTCCCAACCCCCCTCCCCCCAGCAACCCACAGTTTGTTTCGTGAGATTAAGAGTCACTTATGGTTTGTCTCCCTCCCTATCCCATCTTGTTTCATGGATTCTTCTCCTACCCAGATTTTAAAGAGCTCAGAGGGTAGTAGCTTAAATATGTGGCAGAGATACTTTGCTGTCTATCAAAGTCTCATTTTTCACTAGTATGTTATTGTGTTACTGCTCGTTAGCAATTATCTAGCCAAGGACTACCTTTCCCAGTCCCATTAGTCCTACTTCATGGATTGAGAAAGGGTTGATTGGTTTTTATCAATAAAATATGTATATAGGTGATATAACTTCTGAATCAAGTTAAACAGTCTATATGTTTTCTCTGCCCTTATTCATTGGCAGCAAAGGCCCACTGGATGCTGGAGTCACCTCGGAGAGTTACAAAAGAAAGAAATAAGTGTCTATTGTGTTAAGCTGCTGAATTTCTTGTACCCTTGGGGCAAATAATACATTATATGTTAATAAAAATAATTAATAAAAAAGAGTTTCATTTCGTCTTTGTTCTCTCAAATGAAAGAGGTGACAGAAAATCTTCTGGACATGGCTGAAAGTGGCTCTCTCTGAAAGTTAGGTATGGAATTTATTGGGATGATTTTAAGACACTCTTAGAAAAGTAAATTTCCCCAAGTTCAAATTCATTTAGTTTAGCCTTCCATAGAAGGACAAGGGAGTACATAAATAGAACAAGGAAGTTATAAGAAAATCTTGCTCTTCTTGAGAACATGAATTGATAGGCAGGGAAAAGGATGACTGTTAAAGGGTTTCTGATATGGTTGATAGTGGACCTGAAGTGAATGAAATCCCTGGGGCCTGATTGTGCCCTAGAAGATACAGAAATGGAAATATAAACAATGTAAAGAAAATGTTGCATTAAACACTATATCAAAAACTAATGATTACTATATGTTGGCTAACTGAACCTAATTTTTAAAATATTAGAACTTTCAATGAGCTGCAGCCAATGCAGAACACTTGGTTGAGTTTCGTATGAGTAGGATCATCTTCTCTGCAAAGCCATGGCAACCTGACTGGAATATCTGCATTGGTGCAGAATAAGCTGGTGGACAGCATGCAAGCAATTTTTAACAGCAACACCACATCACAGCAATAAATTCTGGCAGTAGTGGACCGATCAGATTCTAGCTCTTTTCCAATTATAAAGTGAAAACCATACACAGCCTCTTCTTAGGACTGTGTGTTCCCCTTGGGTGTTGTTGATAGTCAATAGGGAGACACTAGACTTTCTGCCAATAAGGTGGTTGGGAATTGACCCATTCATATATTTCTTTTATAAATAAAATGCGGGAAGAATCTTTAAGATTTTATCTATTTGGAGATTTTTCAATGCATAATATTCCTAATATCTCTATAACCTCTTATAATTTAAAAAGGATTTTCACAGGCTTTCTTTTATTTGACCTTCTTGTCAACTCAATAAGGTAGATATTATCATTTCAGTTTTATCGATAAGGAAACTATGGTTCTTTGAGATAAAGTAACTTGCTCAAGATTACACTAAATTAAGAGGTGAAGGCACAATTTACATCCTGGATTTTAACTAACCTGTAATCTTAAACTTTCTCCTCAAAACTATGATGTAACCAACTATAATCCAGGTAAACAATGTATCAAAATTTATCCTTAAGTCTCTTTATAACTGCCTTATACCTGTCTCTGTGAATCCTTTTCTCCACTATTTCCTCTGATTTCTAGCATAGAAGAGACTACGGCATCTTTATGCCATTTTCCTCCTCTATTTATTTGTTTCCAAAAATATGGCTAGTATCTAACTGCATTGATTTAAGAATTTTACTTAAGGTGAAAAATATATTCTACATGTGCTCACACACCTCCATATACACATCACAAAGATAATTATCTTAGTACAAAATAAGCTCATTTTTTGAATTCTAGATTGATAAATGATTGGTAATTTTGGACCCTTGAATAAACTGAAAATAAACAATGACTACTTCTGTCCAGCTTCTATTATAATAGATTCAGACACAGTTCATGGAGCTTAGCATGGTGGCAGATGAGATACAAAGCAGAAACTTTTTTTTTTTTTTTTTAACTCCCAGAGTTTCTTTTATCCTTACATGGAGAAAACAAATATGCACAGGAATTTTGTACCATTCGATCTTGAAAAAAATCACAATACTTGGCAATATTCAAGTTTGCTCCTTCAGTGGTTTAGCCACCATTCTGAAATCTGAAATTTTCCTCTCAGGGATTACTTTCTAATTCCTTCACAAATTAAATAGCGAAATGGGATGTATTTTTCCCATGTGATATGGGTGACCCATCCTCTGGGTGAGGGAACCAGTACATATACAGAAAAGATGGATTTCTTCTATGCCTAAGGGGTGATGGGGATATTTTTTTTTCCTTACTAAAATTAAAAAAAAAAAAGTTTTATTCCATATCAGCATCAGAGAATGGTCCCCATGCAGCAATTTCCTCAAATAGTGACCCTTTGGGAAATGATGGTCATGAAACTAATTTACGAAAGCATGAGATAAATATTAAAATAGAAACACTGAAGGTTTTAGCCTCCTGCAGGTTCTAAGAAAGTTGGAGTAAATATTTACCTTGACTTTTCTGCCATGGAATTACTTTGTGAATCTTACCATGAAGAAGATGACTTTTTTCCAGTTATTCTCAATAGCATTTCTCTCAGGGTGATCGCTGCCTTTTCTTTTTCACACTCTAATGTTATATTGAAAATGCTGTAAGCGTGCTCACATACTGTTGTGAATTCAAAAGGGTACTTATGCCAAGAAACAATAGACATTCTCTTTCCCTATGGCTTCCACTACCTTTACTTGGGAAGCTGATAAATTGGTCCTTTACAAAGATTTCCACATGAAAAAAATTAAAATGTGGTGATTTATGTGATGGGGTTGGGAAGAAGTCCTGGTTTTATAAAATGAATCTTTTCATTTGATTCTATAGGACAACAACCCCATCAACTGCAAGTGAAAAGTCCAAGTTTGTCAGAATGCTTTGTCTATGTGTATAAGTTGATGGACACCCAGGTTAATGGACTTTTTTACACTGAGTAGAGAGACTATCTTGAAGTTAGGGCCAGCAGTGTACTGTCTCTGGAAATTTGCTTCACCTGTTCATATTCTCCACACGGACACTCTGCTCCGAAATCTATAGGATTACGGGTCTACTGTGTATTTGTTTTTATGAGTAGTATTTTGTCTGTGGTGTGTGTGTGTGTGCATGTGTTTATTTACCTACCTACTGGCCTTTACACTTTCTTCATGTTACTCAATGTTTCCTCCAGTTGTGTCTCCTATGGAAATGAGTTATTGACGCATTGAAAAGAAATGGTCACTTTCTAACCAGACCAAGTATGTATTAATGTTACTTTAATATTTAAGCTAGTCAGGGGCACCTGGATATCTCAGTTGTTTAAGTGTCAGATTCTTGGTTACTTCTCAGGTCATGGTTTCATGGGTCTTGGGATCACATGCCATGTTGAGCTCCACATTCAACAGGGAATCTACTTGAGATTCTCTCCCCCTGCCCCTCCCCCTGCTTATGCTTGCTTGCTCTCTGTCTCCCATTAAAATAAATAAATCTTCTAAAATTATTTAAGCTAGTCAGTTAATAGGGTATAACATATCCAAATATGTATCTCTTTTCTGCAGAGAGAAGAGAAACTTCCTCCAAAAGAATTTAACTCTTCGGATAACCCTTCTTCAACCCTCCATCCTCTTTATCTTTAGCTTCTTATCTATAGGCACCTACTGTCAGCACTGAAATGAATAATAACTGAACAGACAAGTTTCTTGACACAAATGGCCTTAACTTTTTGCCTAATAACCCACTCACAGCTTTAAGCAAAGCACCATAACATTTAACTGACTGGCTCCACAAAAACTGCTTTGAGAAAATTTTTCAATGTTTTCATATTTAGTAAATCTGATAGATTTATTTTTATTGTCTTCTTTCAAGCATTTGACACTATTGCCAACTCCTTTTCTCTTGATGGGTATTTCTGCCCTTGACATCTATGTCTTCAAACTGTTACTTTCTTTTCTTCTGTCTCTCTGGCTTCTGCTTCTCAGTTTCTTCCATTTTCCTTATTCATTTGCCTCTTGTTTGTATGTTACATCCTTCAGGACTTTTTCCTCTCCTCCTCTTACTCTTAGTCTTTTTCCTAGATAACCCCAACTCTGCTCCCATTGAGTCAATCATTATCTTTATTGCTACCTAAATATCTCTTCTGAATTCAATCATGTATATATTCAACTTCCAACTAAATCTAGCCATTTAAATATTCCATGACACTTTAAACTCAACTTGGGCTTAATGGAAAGTACTATATTCTCCTCCTCCTTTGTTCCCCATATGCTTGGACTGCATGTTTGAGTCCTGCCAAAATTCATTTATTGAAACCCTATTTCCCAAGGTGATGATATTAGGATGTGGTGCCTTTAGGAGGTGATTAAGATGAGATAAGGTCATGAGGGTGGAGTCCTGATGAATAGGAGTAGTATCCTTTTAAGAGTCTAAGACAGTTAGCTTCCCCAGTCTCTGCTATCCATAATGTGAGAATATAAGGAGAAGCTTGCAGTCTACAATCTGTAAGAGGGTCCTCACTGGAACTTGACCATACTCTAGCACCCTGATCTTGAATTTTCAGCCTCCAGAACTGTAAGAAATAAATTTCTGTTGTTTCTAAGCTAACTAGTCTGTGGTACTTTGTTATAGCATTCCAACCAGACCAAGACACTATTCCAGTGAATGGCCCTTTATTCATCCAGGTGTCCCAGAACAAAAAACCCTGATGACTTTTTTATCCCCATTCCCTATATATCATACAATCTTGTTTCTCATACCTCTTTAAAGCTCTACCATATATCTCTCTCCATATTTACTATCAAAACTTTAATTCAGATCGCCATTGTTATTCACCTAGATTGCCATATGATCCCCTTTATTTTATATTCCATAATATGACTTTATAACAAACTCCATAAAAAGACAACTCAAATTTGATTAGGTCAAACTCTCCCCAAACCTACTACTAGCATGCATACTAGCCCTATGATCCAATTTTCTCTTTGCTTTTAACCTCACGACCTCATTCAATTCTCGCATGCAAACTGGCCTGTATGAATTACCACAGACGCAATATGCTTCTCCTCACTTCTAGGCCTTTGGATTTTTTTGTCTTTGGAAACTTGGGTTACCTTTCTATCCCCCTACATTTTTTGACTATTCATCTTTAAGATCTCACTTACATAGCACTTCCTCTGGTAAGATTCTTCTGATTCCTTCAGATAAATGTCCCTGGGTAGGATTACATTAATTTTGTGTTGACCAAGTTTATTTGGCTATTTTCTCAACTGAGATGCAAGTTCTACAGAGAAGGCCCTCGTGCCCAGCAGAAAACAGGACATAAAATAGGTATTGAAACAACCTGTATAAATGAATACATAATATGTTTATAATTTCATTGTGTATTTATAAATATCCTTTTTGTATACGTCAGCAAAGTGAGGTTTACCATGGCTTAATTCTACACATTGTGTAAGTCTCTTATTATATTGCCCTATATCTCCTAATGTAGTATGTAGCTTATAAACAATACAAATATATCTCATTTGAAATGACAGGCTTCTATGACGCTGCCAGTTCTGCAAATCATCACAATATATTCATGTACATATGTCTGAAATTGAAGATTACTTTGGTAACAAATTGATAATTACTATAATCTACAATATCATCCTTAGTATTCCTATCCCACCTCCATAATGTTGGTTCCACAAAACTCCCCAAATACCTGTGTTACTACTAGAAGATCTACATACAGGTGCAATTTTCCAGGTGATTCCAAAGAAAATAGATGACCTCTGCTTTCCCAGGATTGTTTTCTTCTTAATTATTGAAAGATAGGCTGTCTGCAAATACCTATGGTTTGTTCATTTCATAGTTTTCCAGATGGAGCACTCAACCACCTTTATCTTCTGTACTTAGATGTAATCAGGATTATTATTAAAGGATGGTTACTAGTAGAGTAGGCGCTGTTTCAAAGAAATCATTTCAGTGAGTACCAGTATTCTCTTAATATCTACACCTTCTTTTTTCTGTATTAATCAGTTTAACTGTTATCACAGAATTTTCACACTAGGAAGAATTTCAGAGATCACATATTTTAATTCTTTTTTTCCTCTTAGTTTTTTTTTATTTTAAAAGTAAATAAACTGAAAGCTTCAGAATATAAATTGCACACCTGTTAGTCCTTGAATCCAGGTTTAGAATACTCATTAGTAAGACCAAAAGTTTTATGTGGACTTCTACGACACCATATCAGATTGAATGTTCTGAGTAACATTCAATAGATTTACTGTTTACATCTTCCTTCTTCTTAAAATAAACTTTTCCCTTAACTTCTATTGATTACGCTTTCTGATTTTTTCTCAGTCTTCCTGATTATTGCACTCTAACCTCTTTTGTAGGACTCTACCTTACTTTCAAACCAGGAAGTTGGTATTATGTATTATGCTCAGCTCAGTTTCATGTCTTTTTTTACTCATGACTGTCTTTGGCTTATTATTCTTTCAGTGATTTTGACTTGGCAATGGAAATATAGTCCACTCAGTTACACAAAAAAGAAGCTGGATGGTTTTCTTCTACATCTTCATTTCCTTCTTTCCTCACATCTAATACATCACTGATCCAGGTGATTATGGTCCTGAAAAGCATATCTAAACTGGTTATCTTCTCTTTATCTCCATTACCATAACCCTATTCCAAATCCCCAAAGTGTGTATCTTAGGCTACTGAAATCTCCTGGTTGACATTGTTTCATATCCACTTTTGGCCCCTGGCCATCCATTCCCAGTATAGAGGTCAGAAATAACCTTTTTTTTTTTAATTAAGTTTATTTATTTATTTTTTTAATTAAATTTTTTTTATTTCTTATAAACATATATTTTTATCCCCAGGGGTACAGGTCTGTGAATCGCCGGGTTTACACACTTCACAGCACTCACCAAAGCACATACCCTCCCCAATGTCCATAACCCCACCCCCCTTCTCCCAACCCCTCTCCCCCCCAGCAACCCTCAGTTTGTTTTGTGAGATTAAGAGTCACTTATGGTTTGTCTCCCTCCCAATCCCATCTTGTTTCATTGATTCTTCTCCCACCCACTTAAGCCCCCATGTTGCATCACCACTTCCTCATATCAGGGAGATCATATGATAGTTGTCTTTCTCCGCTTGACTTATTTCGCTGAGCATGATACGCTCTAGTTCCATCCATGTTGTCGCAAATGGCAAGATTTCATTTTTTTGATGGCTGCATAGTATTCCATTGTGTATATATACCACATCTTCTTTATCCATTCATCTGTTGATGGACATCTAGGTTCTTTCCATAGTTTGGCTATTGTGGACATTGCTGCTATAAACATTTGGGTGCACGTGCCCCTTTGTCACTACGTTTGTATCTTTAGGGTAAATACCTAGTAGTGCAATTGCTGGGTCATAGGGTAGTTCTATTTTCAACATTTTGAGGAACCTCCATGCTGTTTTCCAGAGTGGTTGCACCAGCTTGCCTTCCCACCAACAGTGTAGGAGAGTTCCCCTCTCTCCGCATCCTCGCCAGCATCTGTCATTTCCTGACTTGTTAATTTCAGCCATTCTGACTGGTGTGAGGTGGTATATCATTGTGGTTTTGATTTGTATTTCCCTGATGCCAAGTGATGTGAAGCACTTTTTCATGTATCTGTTGGCCATCTGGATGTCTTCTTTGCAGTAATGTCTGTTCATGTCCTCTGCCCATTTCTTGATTATTATTTGTTCTTTGGGTGTTGAGTTTGCTAAGCTCTTTGTAGATTTTGGATACTAGCCCTTAATCTGATATGTCCTTTGCAAATATCTTTTCCCATTCTGTCAATTGTCTTTTGGTTTTGTTAACTGTTTCCTTTGCTGTGCAAAAGCTTTTGATCTTGATAAAATCCCAATAGTTCATTTTTGCCCTTGCTTCTGTTGTCTTTGGCGATGTTCCTAGGAAGAAGTTGCTGCGGTTGAGGCCGAAGAGGTTGCTGCCTGTGTTCTCCTCAAGGATTTTGATGGATTCCTTTCTCACATTGAGGTCCTTCATCCATTTTGAGTCTATTTTCATGTATGGTGTAAGGAAATATTCCAGTTTCATTTTTCTGCCTGTGGCTGTCCAATTTTCCCAGCACCATTTGTTTAAGAGGCTGTCTTTTTTCCATTGGACATTCCTTCCTGCTTTGTCAAAAATTAAGAAATAATCTTTTAAACACCAGCTTCCTTCACATGCATAAATGATATACACTGCCCCCCTCAACACACCAACACATTTATATGCCACATAAACTTAAAACCCTTAAATGGCTTTTCATCATCACCATAATATAAATCCAAATCCTTCATACATATTACAGTCAACTCAGTTTACTCCCCACATCCCTCTTTTGCCTCACTGAAATTTTCTTCATATTTCAGCTGCTGTGTTCTTCTTTACTGTTTTAATAACACATGCTACCCTCTTCATGATTCAACTCTTTTCACATGTTGTTCCCAGTGCTTGCAACACCTGCCTTTAGCCTTATTTCTAACATCCTTTATTTCTATTTGGCAGTACAGCCGTATGGTCATTAAAAACTTGGTGTGGAATCAGGTAGGCAATATAAAAATTTCAGTTTCACCATTTGATAACTGTATAACCACAACTACAAATTATTACCTTTTTGTTCTTTAATCTCCTTACTTGAAATATGAGAATAATAATACTAACCAGTTCTTAGGGTTACTGTGAGAATTAAATGGATGAATTCACAGAAAGTGCTCAGAAGAGTGTTTGATACTCATAAGCACCCAATAAAAATAGACATTAATATCATCACATTCAGCATCATCATATATCACCCTTTTGAGTATCATCATCTTCATCATCCAGATATAAAAATTTCCATTAGAAACCTTTCTTGACCTCTAAACTAAATCAGGCTTTCCTCTTTGTATCTCTGTTTCACAACTCTTATCACAGTTGATGAAAGGAAAGGCATATTTCTCCCTTATCAGCTTATATCCTCTATGAAGTCAATAATCATGCCTTAGCACATTTAAAGCATTTACTGAATACTCAATAAATACATGTTAAATGAATGAATAAATAAATGTCACAATATCTAAACACTAATAGTAACATAAATTGTCAAACCAATGCTTTATATATGTCTATATCTCTAATGCTGTAAAACATTCTGGTCAATATACTTCAAGAAAGTTCAAACAAGGTTAAGTGTCAAAGATCAAATGGAGAATCACTGATTATATGAGAACTAATGATCTTAAAAAGCATTTATACTCATCATTCATCAAATTATAAAAGTAACAGAAGAAAAAAATCTGAAAATTTCAATCAAGCCAAAGTATTAGAATGAAAAAAAGCACTCCTATGCACTAAATCTTGAAACAAAATTATAGTAGGTGATGGGAATACTACTCTTCAGGGTCTAGTAAGCATATGAAACTCAGTCCAAGTAGTAATATATGATAAATACACAGATTTAGAAAATTTTCAGGTTTATATCTGTATGGTAAGCATCCATGGGTACATGAGAGAAAACATGAATATTTAGAAAGATAGTCCCATTATAAAGAACAAGCTCACACTCTCACAAATCATGCTGGGATGGTCTAACTGTGTTCATCAAAATTTTCTCATTGGATACATAACTCAATTTTTAAGTTGAAATATGCACTCCCAATGTATGTATATTTATATATTTACACACTTTTAGTGTGTAAATATTATACACCTTATAGAACAGATTCTTCCGAAATGGAGTGAAAAAAAAGAATTTTTAATTTTTAATAATTTTTTTAATCCCCTAAGGTATTGGGCTTTGCATGTCACATTTTATAGACTCCTGGAGAGGGACAGTGGAGCATTAGACTGGAATGTGCCCTGACATGATCCAGAATGACTTTTTTTTTTTTTTTTTACCATTATCATTGCCACTTCTCAAAAGAATCTTTTCCAAAGATGTTAATTCCTTCATTTCTTTCTTAGCTCTTTTCCCACTTCCTACATGTCTCTGATGAAAAAAGCCATTTAAACTTGAGAGCTGTGGTACGTTTTATTCAATATCAGGAATTTATTAAAAAGTATCAAGCCTGTACTTTCTTCAAATTAAGATACTCCTAGTGGTTCATTTCCAGTGATAGGTAATCCCCATCTCAAATCACTTTGCTAGGAACATTGGTATTTGATAAATACATTTGCAGGGAGTAGTTAGCTTCAAACTCCACTCTCATCAAGCATTGTCCCACCACAAAATATGATCAAAGATTAAGGACTCTGGGGACTCATGGGCTCTGAACTCATCAGCCTCGAATCCTACTATAAATTATCCAAATGAGGCACTTGGCAAGATTCTTAACTTATTGTGCTATTCGGAACACCTCCATTTCAATTAGAGGTAACCATGATACATGACAGCAGAGAACAAAACTAATAATTTTCACCGATGTCAGGAAAGGTTATAGGACTTGAGGGAATTACAGCAAGTGTTTCAAGAAATGCACGTTCACGGCAGCGTTCCTTGTCCATGTGTCTGCTTCTTGAATAAGAAGCTTTATTTTAGTTTTCTGGTTCCTATCAGATGGGTTCAAAGAATAACCATACATTAAAGTCTTGTTGGCAAGGAACACTGGTATGCTAAGGACTACAAAAGTAAATACTGAACCCTCAAATTCTGAATTCTTCAGGAGACCAAATGCATCTTCAATTTTAATCCTGACTCTGGGTAAACAATATGTAGGCAAAGGAAGCAGCTAACTACAATGTAAACATCAGAAAAAGTAAAAAAGACTCAAGGGTCACAAATATCTACTCCTCCTGGACAAGTAAAACTCTTGAAAACTGCACTTAATGTTATATCATAGCATTTTAACTGGGTGTATCTGAGCAGTATGCCATATCAGCTAACATAATGATTTCCTAACTTTTAAGATTTTCCTGAACACTAGCTTCCATGAATTTTTGAGATTTTCCTAAACAGAATTGGATCAATTCCAAATAGTGGATATTGTAAGAATTTGTTCATTCTTTAATTAATTCAGTAAATATGTAGTCAGTACCTACTATCTAAAGAACATCTTATTAACCAGCATGGAAGAAAAGAAAAATGAAAAAGACATGCTTCCTTACCGCAAAGAGCTTTTGTATGGTCTAATATAAGAGATATTATAACAAATAAACAAAGCCCAGTATCCCTGGATATGCCATGATAAAAAAGACACTTCATCTCTGTTGTATTTCTCCCCAAAATCCATAGCTTGACCCTAACCATAAGAACAGTATCAGACAAACCAAAGTTGAAAGACATCCTATAAAATATCTGATGAGTTCTCCTCAAATTGTCAAGGTCATAGGAACCAAGGAAAGATTGAGAAACTGTCACAGACCAGAGGAGACTAAAGAGATACGATGAATAAATGCAATGTTATATTCTGGATTGGATGCTGGAACAGAATATTTTTAAAAAGACAACAATGGAAAAAAAACTGGTAAAATCAAATAAATTCTGGAGTTTAATATACCAATAATGTTTTTCTAGTTTTAACAAAATACCATGGTAATAACAAATATTGACATTAGGGGAAACAATATATGAAAGTTATATAGGAATTTTCTGGTACTTCTCTTGTAACTCTTTTAGAAATGTAAAATTATCACCAAACAAAAGTTTACAAAAAATAAAAATAACAAAATAGCTGTAATATAATATGCAAGGTATGACAAATTTCACAAGCTGTAATATAATATGCAAGGTATGACAATTTTCACAATTTTCATAAGAACAAATTTCTTTCCAACTCTGGAAGTGAGAGATATACTTCTGAGTAAATGGAAGATGAATGCTTTTATAGATTATGCAACATCTATTTTGGAAATTTACCCCAATCCTAACCCAACCCCATCTACAAACTCAAACTAACTCAGGGATCAATTCGGAGTGTCCATCCTTAGACATTATAGGAAAATGTTTTTGTAGAATGAAAGACAGACTCTGTGTTCCTCTAAGTACAACTGGTATACTGAGAAAGTCGGGAGAGTGCTGTGGGAGCATACACTGTACAGACAGTAAGGGGGTACTCCTTCTCCAATTTTTTTTAATAATTTAAAATTGATATATTTTTTAAAGATTTATTAATTTAGTTGAGGAAGAAAGAGCTAGAGATATTGCGGGGGGAGGCAGAGGGAGAGAATCTCAAACAAATTCCCCACCTAATGTGAAGCTCCATGCAGGGCTCCATCTCACCACCCATGAGATCATGACCTCAGCTGAAATCACAAGTTGTGTGCTCAACAAATGGAGCCACCCAGGTGCCCCCAAAACCGATTATTTATATGTGTGTGTGTGTATATACACGTATATATAACAAAAACAAAATTATATATATATATATATAATTATATATATATATATATGTATATATATATATATACGTGTATATACACACACACACATATATATATATAATCATCACTATCTACAAGCAATTTTAAACAATATCTGTGATAAAGAGTTTCTCATCTTTCAGGTGGCCACTTTCACCACCAGCCTCCCACCTGTGATATTCCCCTGCCAGGCAGTTACATCTCTATAATAAAGAGACTGTCGCCATTTTGTGAAGTTTGCCTGCTGACAGTTATTATGCTTCACCTTCCCTTTTCCCCTTATGTGTCACATTTGGAAAAGCTGATGTAGAAATCTAGGCACTTGCTTCTTTGGCACAGGTGGGAAGTTAAAATCATGCAATCCTCTGCACATTCATATAAACCCTCATCCCAGCTACGTTTTCTAAACAACATAAAAACCTTAAACCAATTTTTTTTTCTCTCTCTCAACTTTCAGATCTTCCTGCAAGCCAACTTGTTCTCCCCTGAAAGCCTCATTATATGGGAAATAAAATTTTTCATACTTTCTTGGTGTATGTGTGTGTGTGTGTGCGTGCACGTGCTGTGTCATCAGTCCTGACAGTGAGGCACATTTTAATTTTAATTAAAATTTTAATCTTGTGTATATAAAGTGGCCACACAGGTGCCTGGGTGGCTCAGTTGTTACACGTCTGCCTTTGGCTCAGGCTATGATCCCGGTTCTGGGATAGAGTCTCTCATCGTGCTCCTTGCTCAGCAGGGGGTCTGCTTCTCCCTCTGACCCTTACCCCATTTGTGATCGATCTCTCTCTCTCTGTCTCAAATAAATAAATAAGATCTTAAAAAAAATAATAAATAAAGTGACCACAACAGGCTGACAGAGTCAAGAACTGGAAATATCATCTAAGACAAAACTGGTAGAAAAATCTCTTAAAGTGGAGATTATGTTGCTAAACACAAACAAACAAAAAATCTATTCCCATCAGCCTCCTCTTATTTTATTTAGAGTTTGCTTCCCATGAGTGCCCTGGGTCTTCATACTTCCTTTGGTAGGCTTCCCTCTATTTAGTCATGCCAGGTCCCCTGCAATAGAGCCACTAAATCCCATTCACCTTGAAATCTCACATTCTTCAAAACAAACAAAATTTTATTCTTCCTAGATAAAACTGATTGCTTTTTATAATATTATCCATTGGTTTACTGTGCAAAATATCCTCTTTTCTCAGTGTGAAGACATGAAGATAAAAGGCTAGGAAAGTGGTAGAGTGCTGCTCTATGCCTTACAGACTATATACTACTGCAACTGATTGTATTTCTCTTACTTCCATTTGGCTTATAATACCAATCAAAATTACAAGAGTGGCAGCCAGTTTAACTTGGCCTCCTGACCCTTACTAAGAATTTGAGGAATGATTCCTGTATATGTTTAGACCTGCCAATGTCAAGAGTAGAGAATGAGACCATTTTTAGTGTCACTCTCTAGTTCTTTGGAAATTATAAATAAGTCCCGTAACACAGGTGTTGCAGAAAGAGTAAAAAAGAGTAAAGAAAGGCAGAAAAGAGTACTCTATCTTAAAATTCAGTTTCAATCCTGAATCAGATGGTATAGGTAGAGAATGATGGAGGGATAATTCCTGAAAGGTTGATTTGATTTCATAACAAATAAGTGGACTAGTAATTACATTTTAAAAGCATTACATTCTATTTGGTAACTTTTAATGAGGCTGCAGTTTTGTTTCATAAAATGCTTACTGTGACACTTAAAATGCTCTACCGAGCTGAGATGTGCATGTACATCTCAGAGCTACAGCAGAACTAGCTTTTGTGTGTGTGTGTGTGTGTGTGTCCTTTTAGCCTCTGGTCCTCTAGAACTATGACTTTTGTTACAATCCTAAAAATACGAAAGAACACATTTCAGCACAAAAGTAGCTTTTATTCTTTGCCCATCAATATCACCAGTAATTCTAAAATAAAAATTGGAAAGGAGATTAATCTCTGGTTCTTAAGAGTTGTAATGTTATGTCTTTCATGCCACTTTACAAAAATCCATGAATGATTTGGTCATCAAAACATGCAGGGAATTATGTGACTCTTTCATTGGATAGATATAGATCAACTGACCTGGAGAGGAAAGACAGTGTCTACTAGTAGAGTCAAAAAAAGGAAGTTTTAAATCAGTCAGATTAAACAAACAAACAAATATATATATCAGAATATAGCTTGCCTGCTATATATATATTTTTTTCTGTGCCTTGAAAGTTTGTTTGATTTTTTTCTTGTACATATAAATAAGTAAAACACATTTTGATAGGATATAAAGAAGGTAATTATTTGTTTCATATTTTCATTTTAGCTATGAAAAAAATTAAATTTTCTACCATGTGACTTAGAAGAATATATGACACAAAATAGAACTTAATGATATACTTTTTTAAAAAGATTTTATTTATTTATTTCAGAGAGAGAGCATTAGCAGGGGGAGAGACAGAGGGAGAGGGAGACACAGACTCCCCTGTTGGGTAGGGAGACTGAGGTAGGGCTCAATGTGAAGACCCTGGGATCATCACCTGAGCCAAAGGCAGATGCTTAACTGACTAAACCACCGCAGTGTCCCATCAATACACTTTTTATGAAATTTAGCATCTTAGTTTTATGAATATTAGAAGGTCAGACATTTTGCTTTGTAATTCTCTTCAACCCTTCATAATACCCTCATCTACCGCCATGGGACAGGTCAAGGTAGCTTTCACTATGTGTTTGGCAGAGAAGATGGATTAAGTAATTAGCCTCTTTTCCAGATTATTACCACTTCAGTAGCAAAAACATTAGATCTGAGGACTTGGATTCCTACTCGTATTCCTACGGAAAAGATAATAATAATGCCATTTTATTGACTGAAGTTGCTTCAATTGTCATTTTATTGTCACTTAGACAAGTTTAAGCCACAGACTGAGATGTTACTGGTCGCCGGCTTTGAACTGCTAGTACAAGATGATATATCCATAGGTTCTGGGAGTAGGAAAAAGAGATAGCTTTGTAAATCTATTCTAAAACGGATTTAATATCAATAAGATAAGTGTCCTATCTATCTTAAGGTATCATAGAATTTAAGACACACCATCAATTTATTAGTAATTCTTCAAGAAATAGAGAAATATCAACACATAAAACAAATATATCAGTTTTAAGACACTGCCTGTATTCAGACTACTTGTGATTTCAAAATATCTCTGAACAAGTTTTTCATGTTATATGGGCTCCACAACCTTATCTAGGAGGTAATACCACATATTACCAGTTAGTAACAATTAAACTTAAATTTTTATTTTTACAAAGCCCACTCCATTTCTTTTCCTATAAATATTGGCCACATTTGATTTCTCTGAAATTTACTAGATTTGTAAGACAAAATGCAGTTTTGTAACTGATGGTTTTGACCTTGGTGAAGGTCTTGTGTTAGACTTCGCAAAACTACCTAGACTCCAGAGCCAGCATTATTAAACCTCACATTCACAGCACAGATGAGCAAAAATAAATAAATAAGTGAAGGCCTGAGGCAGCCACAGGGCAGGGATGGGGGTTGGGAGAAGGCATAAGTTGATGGCATGCTTTTCTGAGTCTGGGCTACGTTCAAACTCTGCTTAGTTCTGCTCACTGCCACATGCCACTGTGCTTTCCCGTCCCCCGCTCACACAACTATTGCAAATGGTATCATTTTGCAACTAATTTACTCGCTTAGTTTTGGCCATTAGTCATTCCCAATATCCTCAATCTGCAGGTAATTTTCCACATTATTAGTTACCCACCTGTCTTATTAAACTGGACTTTCTGAAACCCTGTGTGCCTGCATTTTCTGCACCTTTAGATCAAGCAAATAATTGCCCATACCTGGATGGAAGAATTTAATAGGAAGATTATAGTTGATTCCAAAAGTTAATAACTATAGCATCTGGTTTCCCTTTTTAACATTTAAATGATAAATTCAGTGTTCATGGAGAGAGAGAGAGAGAATAAGAATGAGTCAGCTCACTAGAGTCTAAAATCTTCTTAATCTTTTGTGGTCAGGTTAAATATAGGTGGGCAGAAGGTATGTTTTAATCTCTCCACTAACGTACTTCATCTGTGATCCTAAGGGACCCATCTTGATCACATTAAAAGAAAGAAGTTCTTTCCATTGATAGGAAACTCAGCTCTCTGATAAGGAAGATGGCCAAGTCTTCTGTTTTCATGCAGCGTCTCTGATGTCTTTGGTTGCTCTGAATGAGAGACTACAGCTGCTTTGAGACGTCTTCAACTCATTTTCATTCACATCTCCATAAAACCATCTGCACAGGATGCCTTTTTAAATATTGCTGGGTGAAACTCCGAACATTATTTTCTAAACCAGGTCAGGAAAATCCAGCACGAAAAACCCAAACTTTCAGCACTGAGGGCCAGGATTGCAATTTGCCATGAGTCTAAGGAGAGTGCCTCATTTGCAATTAAATTGACATTCATTTTTATCAAAAATAAATGTGCCTAGCCACAATATTTGCTTGGAGTTATAAGTTTGATTTTTAGCCTAAAAAGAGCTTCATATTTGCCCATAATGAAAACAGAAAGCCAATGTATTTCCACGAATTTTCACACATGTTTTTCCTAAACAACACAATCATCAAACTCTGAGGCTCACAGGCCCCAGTCTGGGATAGGTAAAATAGAGAAGATAGCAATTTCACAAACTTCATATATATGGTACATCCAAGTCTATTTAATCACCAACTTAAATTTCAGGAGTCCTTGATTTTTCTGCACCTCCCATCTGCACCTTTTCCTCCTACCTCTTCTAAAGAAAAATGTATTCTCCTTTGATAGTGAGAGATACCTATGGAAAGGGAACTATTTAACAGGGGAGAAACTATAATGATAGTACCTCTTAGTATTACAGAGTTTAAATGAACACCAGCAATCCTATCCATGGCTCAGGTAAAATATAATTATTTTCCCCAAGTATTGATTGCTTCTCTGAACTTTTTCATGTCTTATTATTTTCACTGATGATTTGGTTTTTCTCATGCTATTACCTTTATCTCTTTACAAACTTCTATATCTACCCAGTTAGACTGTGAACAAACTATATCCAGGAGTCTATTTTTGTAAATAAAGTTTTATTGGAAATCAGACACAATCATTCATTATATATTATCTAAGGCTGCTCGTATGCTAAAAAAGCAGAGGCTATATGGTCCCCATAGCCTAAAATATTTACTTCCTGGCCCCTTACAGAAAAGAAGTCCATTAATCTTTGGTCTAGACAGTATTCTCTCAGCAACTAGTGAAACATTCTACCTCAGTCACTCAATATGTTCTACAAACTCACATTTTAAGGATACCCAGGTTCTAACACACTTCCATTCTCTACAAAGTATCTGTTACCACATTAATATTAGATATTTTATTATGTGGTGAAACTGCCTCCAATTTTTAGGGAATATGTCAAAGTTTTATATCCAACCCTGCCTCAAATTGGGGGCATGGTTCCCAATGTCAAAAGTGCCAATACCAGTATGATTTCTCAAACCATTCTCCCTGAATCAGATATCCATGTAATAAAGGGAAGGAGGGCAAAAGAACATTATCAGGGTGGCTTATAATCTTAACCTTTGATCCTAGAAGATCTTTAACGTTGTCCTCGTAAATTATTGACATTTCGTCAGAACAGTCTCCATACATGGACATTAAAAAAAAAAAAAAATCAAGTCTTTCATAAGACATCTGATCCTCTCTTCCAAACCCCACCCATAGCATGTACCATAAAGCCTGAACATATATTTATAGGATAGATTGACATATAATACAGAGTCACAGCAACTGCCTTATTTATAAATATCTAGCAGCATTTTTTTTTTGGTCTGTATCTTTCCTCAGAGATATTCTAACTCCACTGGGAGGGAAAGAGAGAAAGGAAACACAGATGTTTCATCGTTCAGATCCCTTTCATTCAAAGAGAGTTTCTAAACTGAATGTGGACATTTTCCCAACGAAATTCACATCACCTGTGTGAACCTCTCTGGAATAAAATTCCAAAAGTGAGATAAGCAGAGCCCTTATGGCACTAATTGCCACACCCCAGGGAAAGCAGCTGCAATGTTCCTGATGCCAAGGAAGATGTGGGGAACAGTAATTTTTAATTTTAGCCTGTGTTTTGTTTTTTTTTTAAACATCTGACTGTTAGCCTCCATTCATTGGAATCCATAAAGCATCAAAGTTTGAGTTTTCTGCCTCATAGGAGTTCATGGCTAATTCTTTTTTAATTATTAGACTTCAGCACAAACGATATTATAACTTAACACATTTGACCTGAAGTTGTTGGGGCATCTGATTACTTGGCTGAGTGCATCTCATGAAAATCATTAGTTACAGGACATTGTTTGGATGTTACACGATGTGGTTTTGCTAATTGATGGGTATGGACATATGCCTAGAGTTTACAGAACTAAGCTGTCCCTCCCTGAGTTCATAAGCTTATGGTAAAATATGAGAACTAGGGAAAACCAGAAGTCTGCTTGTTTTTCTTCTCAGAAGTGCCTATGTAGAAGTCTCCCCTTCTTTAAAATAATGCCATCCTTATTTCTGACTCTTATTCCTAGAAATCTGTTCTTTTTCCAACTTCTTAAACTGAAGCAACCTGTAGGAAAGCGGCCTCTGACATCCTGCCAGCAGCCAAAACTGAGCAACTGTCAGCCAAAAACTGGGAGAAAAAGAACAGAACTTCAAATGAGAAAGCAGTTGTCTGGAGCCCCTGGGAATCCATTGGCATGGAACCAGAAGAACTAAAATCCACAGGTCTGTTTCCTGCATAAACAGGTGAAGACAGGGCTGGGAGAGGTGTGAAAATAGTTCTTCAGCCACACTTTATAATGTATGGCTCCCAAGGTGCCCTCCTACATCTGTTCTGCATTTTGGCAGGAAAGCATGCCAGGCACTGACAGTCTGCAGTATAACAAGCAGTTTATATAAGGAAAAAAGTAGTGAAATCTTGATTATTTCCTCCTTCAGAGTTAATAGGATATGTTTCTTTTGAATTCTTTCATTTCATTTTATTTTCAAATGACTTTAAACAGAAAAAGTGAATTATTACAATCCACTTTCTATTGGGTAGAGATTTTCAACTAAAAAAAATGTGAACTTCAAAAATGAAATTAAATTTACACCTAAGGCTTTGGATTTACATATGTCCTAGTATCTATAGTCTTTTGACTATAATTTTTTGATTATATATTTGACTTTTTACTTTTTTTAACTTTTTTTGATTATTTGACTTTTAAGACTATCTATATTCTTATAAAATACTGTAACGTGATGGGAAAATGCTTTCCACTCTCTTTCATTTATTTCATTCAAGAAAAAAGAGACAGAGAAACAGAGACAGATACAACATCCTGTACTAGAGTTGTGTGAAAGGTTATATAAAGACAGTAGTTCATGGCCTGTGTTCTCTAGGATTATAGAGTTATGGAGAGGCAATTGGGAAGTTCCCACTGAAATCACTACATGGAAGATAGTCACCAAAGGAGCTACAACAATAATGTGGCTGAAAAACCATAAAAAACATCCAAAAAACCATGAGCTAAGGCATTAGACAGTAATTTGGGGGAGGAGCAAAACATTTCAAGAATACTTTGTTTTGTTTTCCCTTCACAGAAAAAATACATGTTAATACATGCTCACTGTAGAAAAAGTAGATGATAGACATAAGCTATAAAGGGGGGAAATTCCACATTTTACCACCAGTATGTGGCACGTCTATGTGTATCTATTTTAGAATTTGTGTCTAAAATATAAATATATATGTGCAAGAGTGAACAAACTTAATATTAAGTATTCAGAATGAGGTAGAGAGAATTACCAAAGATGATTTGTTATTACCATCTCAATCTGAATATTAAACAACATAAATAAAATCAGTAGGATTTACAAGCTTGTTTTTGTTCTTAGTATTATAGGACCGTAATATCTATAATCCATTCATGAAGAAATAATACTACTACTAATGCCAATAATACCTAATACATTTGAATATGTTCTATGTGCCAGGTGCTTGGTTAAACACTTTCCTACATTGCTTCATTTAATCTTCATGATGATTAGACGATATAGATGCTGCTTTCTTCACACCATAGATAAGATGAAGAACCCAGGGCTCAAAGTCACTTACATTAAGGATATATGACTAATAAATGGCAAGCCTTTGTTGTTCTGTGGTTAATAACACTGTAGGATCCAAATTCTAAACTGCTAGGCTCTAAGGCCTAAAATCAATATTATTTATATTGTTTCTTGTTCTTTTCCTTTCTTATTTTTTAATGTTTTGGGGTAATTTCTCTTGGCTACACTGTAAATTCCATTTGAGGGCCCTATTATATTTCTGTTCTCTTTTTCTATATTTTTATCATGCCTGAGAACAGAGTTTTTGAAGGATCGTTCCACTACTGGCAAAAAAGTATGAACATGCGTGGGATATCTACAGAGAATCTAAGAATTTCAACTTTAACATTTAAAATACTGGATAAACGCTATCATTTGTTAGCATTTTACTCCTACCACTATGCAGCACATAGTGTATCAGAATCTAAATTTTCTGGCAAATTCAATCAATAGAAATATTCAGAATATTTAATTCAAGGCATGGACGCAAAAGAATTTTGAAAAGAACTTGCTGTCACTGATTATATTCTGTTGGTAACCTTCGGGACTTTATTTTGTGTTGGCCAACATAACCCAAAACTCTGAATTCAGAGACTGAAATGAAAACATTGTCTCTCTTCTCTGAGTGTTAGTGCCTCTCGGGTATGAGGGCACTGTCTCCTTAGGTACAGTTAGGCTTCTGCCCAAAGGGGTTAGTATATAATCCTCCCCAATCTATTCTGAAACTTAGGGAAATATAGCCAAAGGAGTGAGACTATATGAGGTCAAACACCCCATTCTGCTGAAATCACATTGGTGGTCTTATTGTCTGTGTGCCCAATGATCCCCAAACATACATGTGGAAGACAAGCAAATTTCCCAGATCTCTTAAGAACATATTTATTTTGGCATTATCTTGTTGCTAGTCTCTCCCTTTTGGCTACCTGCTGACATAGGAGGGCCCTTCCCTTTGACTCATTACCCTGAAAATAAAATTGCCATGGCTAAATTCCCCCATAGGTTACTCATGTCAGTGCCTTGACTACTCCACATCTAAAAACACGTCTTGCCATCCAAGAGCCTGTCACCTCCTACCTTGACGGCAGCTGCTTATGTTGGGAGCACACTATTTAGTAGTGAGATTCTGATGAATACTGGGAAGAACAGTGACAAGTCTAAGTGCTGTTTTACACCCCATTTAACCAGGGGAGACACATCTGTTTATTTTCCTTCGGTGGAAGCACAAGGCTTAGTCTTTGTGACAAGGTCATGAGTCCAGCCCTAGGATTCCTTGTGGAGAGATAACCAAACTTCTCCAGACACTCAATAACAGAATGCCAACTGAGAGTTCTTCAAATAGAGATCCAAGGACACAATTGTGTCTGGCTAAGATGGAACAGGCCCAAATACAGAACAAGCATGAACAGTCTTCTTTTGTCTGCAGGCTCACAGTACTGCTGTTAGCCCTAAAGTTCTCAATTGGCAGAAAGCCATGCTACTACTTCATGGGGCCAATATTTTTCAAATGCAGAGAGGTATACTACAGACTATAGGAAGCAAAATAATACATTTCCTTTTTCCATATTTTGTTTAAATATGTGTTTCTCAAGAGTTATCTCTTTACAAAGTGCTTGTAATTCTTCATACTCAGAGCTTAGTTATCAAATGGACCTTCATGATGCTTCACAGTAAGGTTCTGTACCTATAGGGACTCTGAAATTAAATGGCCTGAATTTGAATCTGACCTCCCCTACTTTCCAGTCTGTCATCTTTGGTAAGTCACTTCACTTTCCGTGCCTTAATTTCTTCATCTGTAATGCAGTAAAAATAATAGCACTACCTCTTGGTTTAGTATGAGAATTAAACAAGAAATTATTGATGAAGAGCTCTGAATCATTCCTGGGATAAAATTAGCTTATAAATCCTAGTTTAATTTTCATTATTATTGATAAATTTTTGTCTATTATTTTTACCCCCACAAGTTACAGTGAGTAAATAGTGTAATCTTAGTCTACTATGATTTGAAATAAAGAACAGCTTAAATTAGTCAAAAATTGTTTCTGAATTTTTTTTGTAGAGAAAAATAAATAAGTTCCAATTATTTTTTTCTGTTACTAACTCTATCTTACCTAGTTTTTCTGTAATGTGAGACAATGTTTCTGAATTTAGAGAGGGCAGTAAGGCTACCTAAACCAGTCAGAATTTTCTTACTTGAGAATTCCCCCATTGGTATGAAATACTACTTGATCTAATAGTACCAGTTTAAATTTTACCGACTATTTATATTAGTATGTGAATGACTAATATTTTTTGCTGACAAATTTTAAAAGAAAAGCAAAAAAGAGAATGTCCTTGGTGTTTATATTTAGAGAAAAAATGGAGTCTCCACCAATGAAAGGAAGCACACATAAATGGGACATTATCCTATGAAAGAAAATTGCACAATACAAAATTTTGCATGAAGTCAGTTTTTCCCTGGAAGTACTCAGTAAATGCCTTATTCCAGACACTGATCAGAGTACACTGTCCTCACAAAGTTAAACCTGGTTACTGTACTTGAAAGGGCTATTTTTGTCTTCCTGTTTCACCACAGGATTAGATGATGCAATAGTATCACATTCAAATGAGAGAATTCTTCAGGGCCCTTTCATCCAAGAATCTGAGGTGCTTCATAAACATTAATTAATTCTCCTAACACCTGTGTGAGGATAAAAAAGTTCTATTTTTTGTATTAGTTAGACACGCTAAAGAAATGCCACCAGCATTTAGACAGAATCCAGGCTGCAGAACAAGCCCAGTCCTTTTGTATTAAGTAAAAATGTTCTCTAATTGGGTCCATGTTAAGGAAGGTGAGGAAAGGGACAGAGATGTTAAATGTGTCACAGAAAGGAGACACAGCAAGACTCACAAACCCAAGGATCCGGCAACGGAGCTGAACCTTCTCAGGGCACCCTCAGTCAAATGTATCCTACTGAGTGACAGCATCATAAGGGAACAATATACTGAATCAAAAAGAAACTGAAAAGGATAAAATTAAAGCCCATTTCAAAGCACATTATAAAACAGCTTTTCCATAACCACCAACAGCCCCTATGCTTCATGAATCCTAATTATTGCTATTGAATATAGCCGGAAATGTTTTCTATCTTTTAATTCATTTCCTCAGAAAGGAAGGATTTGGTGGTGGGGGATGGTGGTAGGGGAATTCTATTGTCCTCTTTTTCTTCATCCTCCTTCTCCCCTTACCAAACTATATCATCTGGCATCTTTGTAGTTAATCTTATCTATTGGTAGTAACTGATCAGTACTTAAGGGTTTTAGTTTTCCTTAGAATCTTTTATGTACTTTAAGACAAGCTCTCTTAAATGGAATGTTTGATTTTATAGGAAATACTAATAACTTTTTTTCAATTGTGGCAGAGGTGGTTAATTCTTCTACATAAGTTGTTGTCTCTTAAATGAACAAATAGAAGTGTCGTGGTTCAGAACTACTACTTACAATTTTGCTTGAGCCAATTTCTACATTAGCAACCAGGTAGGAGTGGAAGGAGAAAAATAATTTTTCTATTCCAAGAATGAACGAATAGGCCTAGAAGGAGATAAAAACAAGTACCTACTTTTTTCTTTAAATTTGAAGAAAATGAGGAGCACCTGGTAGTTCGGTTGGTTAAGAGTCTGTCTTCAGTTTAGGTCATGATCCCAGGGTCTTGGGATGGAGCCCTACATACGGCTCTCTGTTGGAGAGCCTGCTTCTCCCTCTCCCTCTGCTTGCCACTCCCCCTGCTTGTGTCTCTCTCGCTCTCTGATAAAAAAAATTAAATCTTAAAAAAAAAAAAATCAAAGAAAGAGAAATAATAATAGGTTCTTATTTTCATTAATTTTTATACATATTTCTTGTTTTTATTTGAGGGAAAGTGAGAATTTTCAGAAAAGATCCAACCAAGAATAAAGACCTCTAAGTTCCAGCTCACTCTGTCAATAGCTAGCTGTATCTAAACTTTCTTATTTGTTACATCTTATTTCAGATGTGTCTTACAATTTCAACAAAGAAACTATATTTTGAAGTAGTTATATAAGAATAAAGATCCTATTAATATATGTAGAAGGTAGTATTAGGTGGTACAGTCATGAATCAAACCCATGACATGCATTTCCAAAAATTAGGGGTGTGTCTGGGTCAAATATAAATTTCAGTCTTCATCTTAAGGGCAACAATTTATTTTAAAAAATACCTTTTAGGGGCGCCTGGGTGGCTCAGTGGGTTAAAGCCTCTGTCTTTGGCTCAGGTCATGATCCCAGGGTCCTGGGATCAAGCCCCCCATCAGGCTCTCTGCTCCGCGGGGAGCCTGCTTCCTCCTCTCTCTGCCTGCCTCTCTGCTTACTTGTGATTTCTCTCTGTCAAATAAATAAATAAAATCTTTAAAAAAAAAATACCTTATAAAATCCAGTTGCTCTTATCCAGCTTTAAAATAAAATCTTAAATAAACTTTACCACTTATTAAGTACCAACTATATGTCAGGCATTTTAACTATCACAATTACACTGCAAAATATGCATGATAATTCAATTACATAAATTATACTGAATAAATCCAGAAAGGTTTAATGTCTCCAAAATTACCAGAAATAAGTTGTGATGTCAGAATTCTAATCTAACTCCTTTCACAGAAGGTCCATGTTATTTACAAATATTGTGAATGACTACCACATCTATTTTCCAGATGAAATTTGGAATTGTACATTCAAGTTCTTAAAAAGCAAAATAAGAAAACAATTTATTTGACTTAAGTTAAAGTTTCCATTCACTTTTAAAAAACTAGGAAGGTTTCTGCTCTTTATATAATTTCATTGATCCACTTAAAAACATGATGGACTTAACCATTGATTCAAACATTTTTTTAATCTTTAAATATATTTAAAATCAACTTTTTAAATTTGTTGAGCTTTACTTTTTGGCATATGATATAGTCTATATTAATCAATGTTGTGTGGGCATCTCAAAAGAATTTATATTCTGAATTTGTTGGGTGGGACGGTCTATAAATGCTAAATTACTGTTACGAATTGATGTTGTTTTCTTCTACATTTTTGCTGATTTTCTATATAACTGTTGTTCAGTTGTTGAGAGATGTTGATATAACATATATTTATTTTGATATAAATGTAATATTACATATATATGTGTATGATGATGGGCTTTTCTATTTTTTCCTTTTAATTCTATCAGTTTTAGTTTTACATATATTGCAAATATGTTGCTTGGTGTGCACACATTCAGAATTGCTATATATTCTTTGTGGTGTATATGCAATACCATTCCAACTGTTCTTAAGAGTTAACTTCCTTCGAACTTATGTGCTCCTTGCTTACTGACCTAAGCCCCTCGGTTTGTAGCAGAACTAACCTATTTTCCTTGATTTTGAAGACCACTGGCTTTGAGGAATGAAGCACCAGACTTTCGCAGAAGATAAATCCTAAACCCACTCGAAAACAGCCACCACTGATGCCAGCAAGTCTGTTCAGGATCATGTGGACATATGATTAACCACCTCAGCACCAATTTTTTCTAGTCCCCATAATTTTCCATTATTTCCCCTTTCAAGATGTCCAACTTTGCCTGGGCTGGGAAGATGGTCTTTCGTACATTAGTCCATGTTCTGAGGTTTCCATTGTCCTGAATAAAGCACTCTTTCTTTTCCCACTACCCTTTGTCTCTCAAGTGTTGATTTTCTGGCAGCAAGCAGTCAAACCCAAGTCTGGAATCAGTTCTTTTATGGTAACATATACATGTTTAGGGTGGCTATATTGTCTTCTTAGATTGACCCATTTATCATCATATAATGTTTATCTCTTTCTCTGGTAAATTTATTTGCTTTGAACTCTACTTTTTGTTTTTTGTTTTTGTTTTTGTTTTGTTTTGTTTGTTTTTGAAGATTTTATTTATATTTATTTGACAGAGAGAAAGATCACAAGTAGGCAGAGAATCAGGCAGAGAGAGAGGGGTTGTTTTGTTTTGTTTTTGAAGATTTTATTTATATTTATTTGACAGAGAGAAAGATCACAAGTAGGCAGAGAGTCAGGCAGAGAGAGAGGGGTAAGCAGACTTCCTGCTGAGCAGAAAGCTCAATGCGGGGTTGGGATCATGACCTGAACTGAAGGCAGAGGCTTAAGTCACTGAGCCACCCAGTCGCCCTGAAGTCTACTTTATCTAATGATAATAAAGGCACTTTTGCTTTCTTTTGATTGTTTGCATAATAAATCTTTTTCCATTCTTTTACTTTCAATCTGGATATATTCCTATATTTGAAGTGAGTTTCCTCTAAATCATATATAATCAAGTCTTTTCTATTAATCCATTCTGTCAATCTTTGTCTTTTAATTCGTGTATTTAGACCATTTGCATTTAATGTGATTATTGGTATTTGGGGGCTTAATTTTGCCATTTTCTTTTGTTTTATTTTCTGTTATTTTTTTTTCCTTCTTCAGTTTCTTTTTTTTTTTTTTTTCTGTTTTATTTTTCCTGCCTTCCAGTGGGTAACTTGAATAATCTTTAGAAAAAAATTTTGAACAAAATGTAGAAATGTGGGGACGCCTGGGTGGCTCAATTGGTTAAGCAGCTGCCTTCAGCTCAGGTCATGATCCCAGGGTCCTGGGATCGAGTCCCACATCGGGCTCCTTGCTCAGCAGGGAGCCTGCTTCTCCCTCTGCCTCTGCCTGCCTCTCTGTCTGCCTTTGCTCGCTCGCTCCCTCTCCCTCTGTCTCTGACAAATAAATAAATAAAAATCTTTTTTAAAAAATGTAGAAATGTATAGGTTTATGTTTCTTGTGAATATGGGAAGTTTCAGCCATTATTTTTCCTATGCATTTCTCAGACCCACTCTCTTCTCATTTTATGAAATTCTGATAACATGAATGTTATATCTTTTATAGTAATTCCACATCACCATGAGACTCAATCTATGTTTTTATTCAGTTTATTTACTTTCTCTTATTCAGACAGGTAATTTATTTTATTTTCTACTTCTTTTATTCTTTCTTTTCTTTCTGTAACCTCCATTCTCCTGTTGAGATCATACACTGAGTTTTTTTATTTCAACTATTATATTTTTTCAGTTCAAAATTTCTGTTTGGCTCTTTTATAGATCTTCTATTTCTTTGCTGAGGCTTTCTTTTTTTTTTTTCCCCCAAGCATGTTAATAATTGCTCACTTAAGTATTTCTATTATGACCACTTTAAAATCTCTTTCTGATATGCTAACATCTCTGTTTTGTTGTAATCTATTTATTTTTAAAAAATTCCCCTTCAGTTTGAGGACTTCGTTGGTTCTTTGTATGATGAGCAAAGACTTTTTGTTGAAATTTGGACATTTTTGAATACTATCCAAAGACTCTGGTTTTAGGTGATTATCTCTGACACTGCTCTCACTGAAGTATGGGGGCACTGCCTCACTGCTGACAGAAGAAGCAGAAGTAAAGTTTTTCCCCTTGGCCTCTGATGAATAATTGATAATTTGACTCTAGTAGGATCCCTTTTTAAGTTCATACCTGGCAGAATTGCTGATGTGTATGATTGCTCACTAGACTCACTAGACTCTATATTCATCTCATGTGGTTGTACTGAAACAACAGAGGATCATATTCTAATCTAACTTCCATGTTTTGTGGCAGTCTGAATCAACAAATTATGTGAAAATGGTATCTCCTACATGCACTAATAACAGGCTCTTCATAGCCTTCCATTTCCTATAACAATCTATTTATGGAATTACATAATGATGATATGTTATCCTCCTTTCCCACACTGCTGTCTGTGCTGGTTTTCAAGTTATTTCATCTGAATGGAGAAGAGCAGAAAAATGGACACTCAGAAAAGCAAGTACCAGAAATAACAACCTGCTCATTTTTCTGTTTGGCACAAACCTTACCTTTCTGGACTAAGGACAAAAAGTTAGTGAAATATTTTCCTTCATATATTCTTATTGGTAGACATAGACATTTTATTTCACAAACATATTGCAGGGAGCCCCTATTATTCTTAATCTAGTTTTCCAATCTTTAGCAATTCTTACAGTGTATGTCTTTAGCTGTTTTGCAAACTTTTACAACAAAAAAGTTAATTTGACTATAGTTGACACAAAATGTCACATTCATTTCTGGTGTACAACATAGTAATTCAACTTTCTATATTATGCTATGCTCTCCACAAGTGTAGCTACTACCTGTCATCATACAATGCTATTACTGTATCATTGACTATATTCTCTATGCTGTGGCTTTTATTCCTTTATTCCCTTTTACTTGTTCACTTCATAACTAGAAGCCTGTATCTTCCCACTCCTCTTCACCCATTTTGCCCATCCTCACTCCCTACCCTTCTGACAACCATAAGTTTGTTCTCTGTACTTATAGGTCTGATTCTGCTTTCTATGTATACATTTGGTTTTTTGGTTTTGTTTTGTTTTGTTTTTAGACTCCACATATGGGTGAAAATATATGGTGTTTTTCTTTCTCATCTGACTTAATTCACTTAGCAAAACACCCTCTATGTCCATCCATGTTATTGCAGATGGTACAATCTCATCCTATTTGTGGCTGCATAATATTCCTATCTCTCTTTCTCTCCCTCTCTCTCTCTCTCTCTCTCTCCCTGTATCACATCTTCTTTATCCACTTGTATACCATAAACTTTATATTTTCCCCCTAATTGGCTTTCACAGATTTTTGTTTTGTTTTGTTTTAGGGAATTTAAGAGCAGCTGCACCAAACACAATTAACCAAATGCCATTTCTAACTGAAATAATTGGTGATACAATAAAATGTCATGGGATCCTGTAAGGAAAGAGTCATTTAAATGCCTTTATATTTAGGAATGAAAGGTCTCATACCTAGATCAAGGGCAGAGGTAGTTAAATATCCAGTGAAGTCAACTAGTTGTTCAGAAGAACTTTCTAATAAAGAGAAATGCCACATCATCTTCAACAGAGTAAATATGAAAAAGGAGTATGCAAAATGAACATGCTTTGACATAGGGATTAAATCCCAGGAACATGAAAAGGAGTCAGAATGTTACCTAAGAACCTCAGTCATGTATATGATTAATGCCTAAACCCAAGCAAGCCTTAAAATATTCAATAAGGGATTGAAAAAAAAAAAAAAGAACACTTTTTTCTCTTTAATTAAAACAGAACACTTTTAAGAAAGTGGATGAAATTATGACTATAATATACTGAGACTGACAAGAGCTTGACAAGTTCATATAAAAGTAAATAAAACAATTAGAGATATTAGGACAATATGACATAAAATAAATTTTTATTTTTGTTTGAAAATTTGGATATTAAAGGAAACATGATTAAATTTTATTAAATTATTCATAGGGCTTATATAATTATATAGTTTTGTTTATCACTGACATAAATATTAAATGCAAAGTTTGCATTTAAACACATATTTATACAAATACAAATAAATATATCACTTCCATATCTATATAATAATAAGCCTAGTTCTTTCCTTTAGAGATGTCATCTAGAGGATACATAAGCTAATTCATTTATTCATTCTAAAAATAAGTGTTGCATATCTACTGACTAGGTTCTGGAAATAGAAGGATAAGTAGAACATTCCCTGACCTTATAAAGCTTACTAGCAATAAAATAAATGACCAGACTAAGAATCAAATATCATTTCAGGGTGTGAGACTTGTTATGAAAAAAATAGAATAAAACGGATAGAGAGAAATGGAGAAACTGTTTAAATATTATGTGACACAGGGTCTCCCTGATAATCAGCTAATAGTTAAGCAAAGATTTGAATAAAATATAGTTAAGAACAGGAGAGATAAAGAACAAAGAATGTGGAGGCCCAAAGTTAGGAATATGCTTATAGTTGGACAGGTAAGGACATTTTGGCTGGATAGGAATGAAAGAAGGAGAAAGTAGTAGAAAACATTAGCCAGGTCATAGTGGCTGCAGTGAGGATTTTGGATTTTATTCTATAGTGATGGGAAACCATTGGAGGTTATCAACAAGGAAGTGGCATGCCAATTATATTTTTTAAAGGGTACCTCTGACTGAGGCATGAAAAAAAGGGAGTGAAGAAGGAAACTGATTACAAATAAGGAGACCAAATATTATCAAATTCTAAAGAATACTGTTAAGATATTAAGCAACAGTGGTGGAAGTAGAGGTAAAAAGATGTCAGTGGAATTAACAAGATATAGCTTAAAGTATTTGTTGATATTTAGAAGTGTTCTTCAAGAGAAAAAAGAGTTGAGGATATCCTTAATATTTTTGGCCTGCACACTCGAGAAAAATTAATTCTAAAATGTTCGAATCAATGATAAATTACATCATGAATGGCTATTAGGTAAGCCAGTGAATAGCCAACATTTAATTGTTACAGTAGGTAAAGAAAATAAAAACATACAAAAGAAAGTAATAAAGAAAGAAAGAAAAGCAAGCTCTGCTGTGTAATAACCATCAATTTCCAATTAGTGAGGATATTAACGTATACTGAGTGAGTCTCACTCATGGTGATGAATGTTAGGTATGGTAGATAATTTTAGATATGTTGGGTAGATATAGAATAATTTAATTAGAATTTTTAAGTAAAATTGACAGATTACCTTTTTTATATATGACAACTTCCCTTTTTCAATGAATTGATGTATATAGTAATGTTTTGCATTTGGTGATTTATTAGGACAGTGTTTCTCTTCAAAAATAAAAAAAGCATCTCTAGTATGTATGGACAGGATATAGGCTCAAACTCAAATATATATACATATATATATATATATGTATATATGTATGTATATATACACATATGTATATATGTATGTATATATACATATATGTACATATATATATGTATATATATATATATATATATATATATGTATGTATGTCTATGTACATAGCCTCATGCATATATAAATACAGTAGTGTCTGTGGCCTATTTTATGTAGGTTAAAGTGTTGTGCCAGAAGGGTAATATCATGAGTTTGGAAATATAGTGTGAGTCTTTTAACCTTCTTATGTACTTGAACACTAGTCTATAGACCTTATATCTACCAGTCATCACAAAAATATGTTATTTCTAAAAACCTATCTACAATGAGAAGGCATGGTTGATTTTGGTTAAGCCTTCTCTGGGGAACTCCTGAAAGGGGACTTCTTGGATTTCACTGATAGTGGAATAATCATGGTATTGAGAGGCAGCATTTTAAAAGTCAATGGTTTTTAATAGCCTTTGGAGTGAAAAAAATATATAATTTGTCAATTCTGGAATCAACTTATTTTCCATTTCCTATTTTAAATAAGTAGTGATATTTGTTGTCTTCCTTAATTAGCTCACAAACTAACATGCACTTCTCAGATTGTGTCATGTAAGTGCAAACATTTTTGCTTATATAATTTTTACAAATGAACTGAATTTATGTTCTCTTAAATACAGGGTGTGGGTGTCCTAATTAAGACACTAAGTTTAGGGTGCCTGAGTGTCTCAGTCATTAAACATCTGCCTTTGGCTCAGGTCATGAACCCAGGGTCCCTGCAGAGAGTCCCACATCAGGCTCCCTGCTTGGCGGGAAGCCCGCTTCTACCTCTCCCACTCCCCCTGCTTGTGTTCCCTCTCTCACTGTGTCTTTTTCTGTCAAATAAATAAATAAAATCTTAAAAAAAAAAGACAGTTTATTTAAAATATTTGAGAGCAGAAGTAGCATGCTTCCTCTATTAAATGATAAGAAAATGTTAGATACTTTTATATAATGGTTGAGGGAAAGGAACTTATCTCAGAATTTAAACTGGATTTTCCAGACCACATATTACAAATGTACAGTAAGTGCCCAGCTGGATTTTATAACTTCTTTTTCTTCCCAGATGTTGAAACTAAGGCCCTATGAGGTTAATTGAATTGTTTAAGTTTACATAATAATTCAGTGGCCAAGTAAGATTATATAAAATTCAGGTCTTTTGAGTCCAACTAAAGTGATCTTTATGTCTCAAATTATAAACAAGCAAATAAATCCCAAAGATTCCTTTCCAACAAACATCTTATGATTTATCTATTAAAAACAACAAAAATATGAGCAAGAAGAATAGGTACAGATACCTATGGGAAAGGTACAGATTTTAATCAGCTTTTGAAGAGATTTAGGTAATTATCTTTATAAAGGCAAGGGAATAGATTAACAGGATAGTCATTCCCTTTGAAGTTTGTGTTCCCTGACTATGTTTTTTTCTATGTTTCTGCTCTATATGGTTGATTAATGCATCTGATATTATATTGAGACCTTCTGGAAATAAAAGACAGTGCCTATATAACTTATTAGTAACAATTGGTAACTACAAACTGTTTTTGCCAGGACCTGTTGGGTGCAGTGTAAACGATGAGAGAGACTTGACTGTGACCTTCAAAGGACTTTCATTATTGTTGAGATATAAGATGTGACAAAGAAATGATAGCTTTAAAAAAAATCAATTAAAAGGAAGAACATGTGCAATGACTAGATTATGCTGTAGTATATTTAGTGGCAAGCTATTTCAGAATACGGGTTAATTTATCAGAGTAGATCAAGTTAGATGTGTATTCACAAACTCATTTTAGTTACCTTTTGAAACAAGAGCAGGTAGATTTTGTACTGACAGAAAGTGAGGAAGTAGTGGTTCAGTAGAAGGAGGGTGGTAGCATTGGAAAACATCAGAATGACTATGACATGTGCAGGAAACAAAAGCAAACTACCTGTTGATTTTACTTAAGGATACATGTTGGAGAGCAAATGAGATTTTTACACAGGCATCATATGATTTCAAGAAACTAAAGTCCACTAAAACTTGTTCAACAAAATGGGGATTTCCTGAAAGAGAAGAGGATATTCTTATAGAAACTAAGAAGAAAAATTTATACTGATGGTCATTGAACTTGCAAATTTGAAAGTAGAGAGAAATTTCATGTGACATTGATCATGGTCTCAAAGGTAATGATAAGGATGTCATTGAAGGTACTGATGAATGTGATGATGATGGTAATGATAATGTTGGTGATGATAAATATTTATTGGAAGTTTTCATTTATGGCTCTTCTAAAAGTATTTGCATTTTATTTACTTAAATTTTAAGAACAGTCTTCTGAAATATATTTTCAGAATATATTTTATATAGAAATTTTGTATAGAAAAGCATTTTCTATACAAATTTTATAGAGAAAAGCAAAATTTGGGAAGGTTAAAATGTCAAATTCCAGATTTCTGATCTTAATTACCATTCTATTCTGTATTTGTAGTCATCTATCTCAAACAACTACACACATGGGACTGCATTTCTTTATATTTTATATAAATACAAAATACAAAAGAAATCCAATGAGTTAAAAGCCAGCCAACAGATAGAGTGACCTTCCATGAATTTTCTCACCTGAGCAGTATCAGAGTACTTAGACTTTCTTTGTGACAGGCCCTGTCCATTCCTTTCCATTCTCTATACAACAATCACTGTCTCACCAACTGCATTTCATCTCTCTTAATTGAAACTTTACAATTGGATTTTGCCTTTTTTCCTCCATATTGAGAAATTCTGCCTTTTATTTGTGGAGTGTTTAGTCTATAACATTTAATGTAATTAATTACTATGGTTGGATTGAAGTCTGTTGTTCTCTGTTTGTTTTCTGGGCTTTGTTTGTTCACTCCTGTCCCTTGAGATTATTTGAATAACTTTTTAGAATTTCATGTAACTGCAACTACTGCCTTTTCAGCTCTCCTGTTTTCATTACATTTTTAGTGCTTGTTCTATAGATAAAATATGCATCCTTAACATTTCACAGACTATTCAGTTAGTCTTTTATTACTTTATTTAAAATATAGAAACTTTCATCCATATAGATCTATTTAATACCCATCTGGTATTGTGTATGCTATTTTTTTGTCATATGTATTATTTCTATATCACCATAAACAGCACAAAATTTTTCTTCAGTCATTTGCAATTTATAGAAATTAACATCCTCTTATATTTGCATATTCCTATATATACATTTATAAATGTATAAAATTCTTATTTTGTCCTGAAGATCCACGTTCTCCCCAGTATCATTTTCAGTCACACTAAGGTAAGGAATTTATTTATTTATTTATTTATTTATTTGCATTTCTTCTGGGTCAGTCTGCTGTTACCAAATTCTCTGTTTTCTTTTACCCTGAAAACACCTTCATTTTGCTTCAATACTCTATCTTTGACTATAGAATTCATGGTTAACCATTTCTCCTTCAGAACTTCAAAATTAATGTTTTACTATCTTCCTGGTATCCCTAATTTCAGATGAGAAATCTATAGTCATTTTATTTCTTGTTCCTTGTATGTAATAATGTCATTTTCTTCCCAGGTTATCTCAATATTTTATGTTTATCATAGGTTTTCAACCATTTGACTATGTTGTGCCTAGGCATGGCTTTGTTATTTATCTGGTTTGGATATCGCTGACCTTTTAAAATCTATAAATGTATGCTTAGTACAAAAGCTGCAGTTTTCAGCAAATATTTCTTCAAATATTTTTTGTGCCCTATTTCCCTTTCCTTTGTTTCTCCAACTACAGCTTAAATTATGTGAGATATTTTTATAACGTCTTATAAGAACCTCAGGATCTTATTCATTTGTTTTCAGCCTTTCTTCACTAATTTTCTTTAGTTTTGGTATAAATAGGTAGATATAGATAGATATAGATATAGATATAGATGTATCTTTTTTTAACTTCAGAGTCACTGACTCCTTTCTCATTTCCAATGTGTTATTGGGCATATCTAAGTGATTTTTTACTTTCATATTTTTTCTTTTAAAAATTGTATTTTTATCCAACATATTTTTTCTATTTCCTTTATCACAAATGTATTTTCCTTTATCTTATTTAGCATTTTTATCATAGCTCCTTCCTATCTAATAATTATATCATCACCTCACAATTGCCTTCTGTTGATTGTCTTTGCCCTTGAGAATGAATCATATTTTTCTATTCCTTATGTTTTGATAATTTTAGATTATATTATGTATATAATGACTATTGAATCATAAAGACTCTGTGTTCTGTTCTAATTTTTCTTTTTCTGTTGTTGATCTAATCTTTCAAAACACATTATTTAAACCATTTTTTCAAGTGATTAACTTCATTAGCTAAAATAGCAATCAATATCTGCCTCACCTAGAGTGGGCAACTCAAATATCAGTAAAATTCTTTTTATTAGCTGTAAGTTTCTTTGAATATACTTAGCTTGCTCATATATATAGGGATTAGCCAGATATTTGGACAGAGATTATTCACAGAATTTGGGAGCTCTGCTTTTGTTCTTTTAAGATTTTCCCCAACCCTAATGTTCTGATATCTATGTTAACCCTGGCCCTGAACTGGTCCCCTGTTTCTTCAGATCTTAAAGACAGCAGATTTTCTGTAGGAATGTTAGCCAGCCTAGGCCATACTACTCCATGTCTGAGGTCTGCCCTCACACTAAAGCTGAGATAGTGAAAAACTCATCCCATGCTGTCCTCTTCTTCTAACTTTAGATTATCACCAAAATTAGTCTGTTTTTGTTCATTTTCCAGAGTCTTCAGTTAATTCTTTTTATATGTTATTTGGTTTATAGTTGTCATCTGTGGTCTATTAAAAGCTGACACCACCAAACTGAAAACAGAACTCTATTTCTCTTATATTTAAATCACGTCTTCTGATCTATTCTAGCAAAGTAAGTGTATTTCCTCAGGGGCAGAAAAATAAAACAAAATAAACTTGCTTTGTAAATATTCTTTAAAATCTATTACTTATCCTTGGAATTTGGTTTTAAAGCTCAACAGACAGAAATTAACTTTCTTGGTCATTTATTTGTGTGATGTTCTGTGGTGGCCTGTCTTTTCTTACAGTCATGGATAATAACATTTGTTTTAAAAGGTGGAAGTATTGGGAGAGAAAACTGTATATGAAACGAAATTATTGACATTGAAAACCATACCCATTAAAATGTATCAAGATATTTCTACTACACAAGTGAATATGTGATGAGATTAGAATTCAGTGGTGGTTATGGAAATGTAATGAATGGAAAAATATATTAAGCAAAACAACAGAATAGAATTTTTCATAAAAATGTGTTGGTAAAGAAGGAGAGGATTTCACAAATAACTCTAAGGATTTGCTTCCAGGCAACGTAAAATAAAGTTAATATTCACAATGATTGAAGCTTCTGGGAGATACTCAAGACATTGAAGGAAAAATAATTTAGATATTTTCTAACAGTGATTTTGACCTGCTAGGACATAGAGATAGATATAACTTATGGGCAGATGAAATAAAGATCTAGGGTAGAGCCTTTTGCCTGTGGATCTTAAAAGTGACTAAGCTGAAAAAAAGCACACTGTTTTTACCACCATAAGCTTATTAGAGGACAAAAATTTAAGGTAAGAGTAAAGAAACAAAAGCAAAAGATTGAATAGTAAGGTATAAAGACTGCTGACTTGTGGGTTAGGATAGTCTCTGTCTTGTATACCTGCCTCTATAACAGTTATGCACGCTTATTCAAACTGCTGTCTTCATTTCTCTGAGCTGTAGTTTCCTTATCTGAAAATGATAATGTTGAGACACTTACTTAAAAGAGGGCTGGGGGACAGAGAAGCTAATATTTATTGAACAATGTTACTCACTACTTTTTTGATACACTTTAAAAAAAATGGCCTGGGTATTTCTTTTATTTTACCCTTAAAACAAAATATCTTTCCAAGAAAGGTATTGTTTGTTCATTCCATCTTATAAAAGAAAATATTGATACTGATAACCTAAGTGACTGGTTAGGTTACCAACTAATAAGGAAATGAGTCCCATAAGGGTTTCATGTATGCTGATCATAGTTTCCTAAGTGCTTTCTTCCATGTAGCCATTGCCTGTCCTCTATTTAAAGCACAGTCAGTTAGAATGAAATCAAGATACTAAAAAGGAAAGATGAAAGAAAAGCTCAGATTTGCAAGCAGAGATTCATCTAATCTCCGTGGGATTGGAATCACCTCAATTTAATATGATCCACAATCTCCTGTATTTCTAATTCATTAAAATATTAAATAAGGCAGGGTTTAACATTCACACCTTTCCCAAATGCATATATTACCATTTGGCATTAGTCTGTCTTTTCTTTCTCAGTCAATTTTTGGTTGAAGTGATTTTTGAAAAAAAATCCTGAATAGCTTTAAACTAATTTGCCAGCAAACTTTCATAAAATGCTATATCAAATGATGAATTAAAAATCAAATACATTTCATATAGTTTCTCTTTTTCATCAGTTCACTTTGTGACCCTTCATCTAATACAATTTATGCTTCATGTATTCAGTCTCCCCTTTGCTTATAACAACATTATTTTCTGCTTTCCCTTCCAAACCTTCTATTTCTTAGCTGCATTTTGTTAAATTAAATTGGATAATAACTTCTTAATTTGCCAGTTCTCATGCTTGAAGTTCTTTTGCAATTATTTTTTTTAAAAGAAATTTCTAAAAATTCTTTCATCCTAATAGAAGCTGATTTGCAAAACTGATTCCACTAAATGCACCCAAACAAGTTGATGGCCCTTCTCATTGTGGGGTTTCAGTACACAAGAAATATATATTTTTAAATATATGGATCCGAAGTTGAGCCTTTTGAGATCCAAAGTTAGTCTTTTAATAGCACCTTTGTCCTTTTTCTTTTCTTTTCTTTCTCTCTCTCTCACTTCTTCCCTCCCTCCTACCCTCCCTCCCTCACTTCTTCCTCTTTTTTTCTCCTTCTTCTTCTTCCTTCTCCCTCCTCCTCCTTCTTCTTCCTCTTCTTGTAAACTAACAAGCAGATGTCTTTAATTTGGTCCTTGTCCCACTTATTCTCTGAATTAGATAATTCTCAAGAAGATAATAAAGATGCTTGCTCTGATGTTGAGGCCTGATAAGTGCCCCTAACGATTTCTAAATTTGAAGCCATGGATGTTTTATCAGAAATATCTCCAGAATTTATTATTTTCTCTACTTTCTATCCCTTCACACTGTGCTCCATTGCCCACCTGCTCCCAACTCTTCTGTTTAATGCATTTCCCCCTTTCAATCTCCTCTGAATTCCCTCTATCCAGACCTTCATATGGATGGCTTTCCTGGATTTGCTTTGTTCCTTCCTTTGCCTGTCTTCATTTGAGCCAGGGGATGAGTGATTCTGTAATGCAGACATGATTCAACAGATGTGCACACACATGTAAGGTATGGAAGCATGAGACTGAGTTTAATGGTGGGGATGGGATTGTGTTGTGGTCAATAATTTCAGGCTCCAGGTGTCTGGAATAAGGAATCAGAGCAGAAACCTCTCTCTGGAGAAATAAAGGAATGTCTGATCAGGGGAACACGAGAAAATGAAAGCAAGAGAGGAAATGGAAGAAGGACAGCTGGACAGAAAGATTCATGTTAAGATGTTTATTTTTTCATCAGTTTGAAAGGTCACATGGTGGGGAATAAAGAAGGATAGAACAACCAATTAGAAAGAGACAACAGGTAGATATTTACTCCCTTGTGTAATTGCAGTTTCTCAGTTTGCTTGCTGGTTGTTGTCATTTTCATTTTGAGAAACTGTAAATTCTCAGAGTATTAAAAGCACTACTACTATTTGAATACAAATAGAAAGTACTTTTCAATTTCAAGTCTGTTTAAAGAAAATAATCTGAATTTTTTCATATCTGGACCCTTGTACTTTTTATTAGTGGTAACGTTTAGACATGAATATGTTCAATCTCTTTAAACTAGTTCTAAGACTTAAGGAAATTCTGCATTTGAAAGACAATTTCCTGACATGGAAAAAATCAGTTAAAGCAAATCTAACTGATCTAATAATCATTTAAAGTGGTATTTAATGCTAAATCCATTAACGGTAAATAAATTCAGTATATATCCAAATACATATCTATGTGTGTGTGTGTGTGTGTGTGTGTGTGTGTAGACAGAGAGATATAAATCTTACTCTATGTGGAAATTATATATTTACAATGCTAAATTTTACTTTTAAAAAGCAGTATACAAGAATTATTTGATTAAAAAATGATTTTATCTACTTGAAGAGCTTAGCAAATTAAAAAGTTTAACTTCAAATAAAATTCAAACAGAAGCAACTATGATCTGTTTTCATCCTGTCTGAATGTGATCCCAAATCATCAACAGATGAAGCTTTTTCATTTCTTATAACTTTCAAATAGCAAAAAGAAATAAAGTTACCTTTCATTTATGAGTTATCATTTTTCCTCTCTATATTTTGACAAATAACATGACAGAAAAATGATTAAGTTTCTCATTTCACAATGTGACTTCTGTGTTATTTATTGTCAAAATAAAAGTCACTTTGTGAATCAAAGTTTTTAATCTTTTTTTGCCCCCTCAATCTCAAAAAAAATGGTTTGTCAGGAAACTGGTTTTGGTAAATCTCCCCCCCACCACACACACACCTAATGACAGGTAAGTCCTTTTAAATGACTCATTGCTAATTAGTTCAGAGCAACATTCCAAAAGAATATTTTATTTTTGGAACCTCATTTTATTGATTTTCTGCTCCAGTAGCGTGACTAATGCACATCACAGTTAGAGCTCTGCAAACTGTTTGCAGCAAAACCCCAAACCAGGTGATAATCACCTGATATTTACCTGGTTTCTTTACTATGTTATCAACCAAATCATCAGGCTCAATTCCTGAAAAGGTTCTTGGCTTTTACAGGAATTCTTGACAATATTGGGCATTCTTCTGTGTCAAGATCATTTCTCTTGCAAATTCCCAAATTCAATCTCAAAATGAAATGAGATGCTATGGTTTTGGCTGTTCTTTGCTTTTTATTTTTGGTTCACTGATGCTTGAAAGTCAAAATGAAACTGAAGTACAGGCCCTTGGGAGCCCAAATGAGTAATTTAAATGAATATCAATGAATCCAGCATGCTGAGTTTTAGTAGCACAGACATTGCCAGAACCACAAAGTGTCCAGAACTTACTCAGGATGGCAACTGGTTTTAAAGATCAAGGTGGAGAATAGCAAATTGCTTTTCCTATAACAAGCTGTGTCTATAGGATTCTTTCTCTCTATGACTTTATTTCAAGCTTCCCGTTTATGATCATATCTACTGAATAGCTCAGTCAAAATCATTCACTTTCCAGGACAACTGCTTACCCTGACACACAGAAAGAGAAATAATGTTTAAATTTATCAGAAAAATTAACTTGTGATGTTTCTTCCTTCATATTCTAAGTAAGAAAATCAGTAAGCACTCATATGCCTTTTATTCAACTTGCCACAAAAAAAGTTTGTAATAAATTAAACACAGAAATTAAAAAGTTTATGCAAAATATAATGCTTTTGAAAACAAAATAAAATGTATATATATTGATTACACAGCTCTGAAACTGCAGAACTTGAAAAAACAAAATTGGTAGTAGAAAGCAGAATTGATGATGGCTCTAATGAAATCTAATGAAAACTAATGAAAGCTGTGGCTCCTCTGAAGAAAAAAATGTGTATATTACACAAAAATATACACTATTTCAAGGGATTCATAGATTCAAGGCTTATAATAATACTAATCTTGTAAAGGAACCTTTAGTAATTATGAAATTAATTGAGATAATTTATAGTCTTTATTGTCAGCAACTTTTTGTTCAAATTCAACATTAGCATTAACCAATTTTTTAATTAAATATATTCTTGACTTATGACTCAGTGTTTTAAAATACAGAAAATAAATCTATAGTATTCTGAGAGGCAAAGTTTGTAATTCAAAAATTTTATACCCAGCAGAATTATCTTACATGAGTAAGGTAATTAAAAATAAATATCCAATGTGTAAATATTTAAATAATGATCATTCATTAATAATTTGAAAGATATTACTAGAATATGAGCTTTATGCCAGAAATTCCCAGTCTTTCCCAGAAATGACAAGCTATTATTTCAATAATTTTTCACAGTACCTTATCAAAATAAATACATAATAGTTCTCTTTATTTACGTTAGATTGAAATAACTAAAATATTTATGTTTTAAAGCTTAGAGATGTCTGAAAAAAGTAATAACCACCATTATTTATTAATAGGGTACTGAGCAACTTTTCTAACATTGGAATCAGACTGGATATATTATCACTTTATATCTAGTGGAATCATAATTATAATGCAATATTTGCTTTTCATCACAGCATCTCCTGAAAAATCCAGTTTTTTAAAGATATATATGTGATCTAGTGTTGAAGCTGTAAACTACCTTGACCTGACAGGGTTTAATAGATGTTGCTGTGTTTTTCTCAAAAATTTAAAATAACTGAGGTGTCTCTGTGAGCTAGCTGTGGCAATCTGGGCAGCACAGTACATAGTTTTATAACTAAGGCTTTAGGGAAATAAATATATGGACTCAAAACTGCAGGAAATCGTGTTGTAAACAAACATAGGGCTAACCCTTATATAATATAACACCAATTTCAGATGTCCCATTAGATTTAGGCTTGTTAGATATATTCTTCAGCATAGAAGTAATATTTTGCTGGGAAAGAAAAGTCTTTAACAGCAACTTTCAGCCAATTTTTTTTTTCATTATGTACTTGTAAACCTAAAAAAACCTGGACAACTTTTATAAGACAAATTATTTTTAATAACTCCATACATCCAATATTACATATACCAGTGTTCAAACATGCACAGAAAAAATTCCAAGAGAAAATGCACCAAAACTTTAAAATGTAATTCTTCCCCTGTGGTAAACTATGGAGGGAGGAGATAGGAATTTTTCTTCATTACATTTTTTCCCACATTTCTAAGGTTTTAATAATCTATGTACTTTCCTTTGTAATAAGGGAAAATAAATTTATTTTAAAATAGAATTGGGAAATATTAGTAACAAAAGCATCTTTAATTACCTGGGATAAGTAACAAACATTTTTCTGGAAAACAGTGAAGATTATGAAAGGATCACGAAAAAAAATAGCTGAAAGGGTAAATCGATATATGGACAAAACCTCAAGTGTAGGGTAAGCAATAATATTAGTGCAGTGTCTATGATATTTTCCTGATTTTGTTCATGGAAACTAACTCTAAATTTGTACATTCCATAGTTTTATTTAAGACCAAAAATATTTTGAAAAAATGCATGAAAGTTCTGTTCTACAAAATAGCATGTAATGTGAGATATTATCATCTAATAATTTTAGGAATTATTAAATTAATTATTAGGAGAACAAGGGTATATTCTCTTGTGGTAAAGTAAAAGAAATGCACATCCCACCCTGTCTTGTGGTAAAGTAAAAGAAATGCACATCCCACCCTGTCAAAAGAAATGCACATCCCACCCTGTCATTTGTCTTACTGTGTAGAGACAAAAATGAGTCAGTTTCTGAGGGTACAGTTTTATAGTTTCTCCAAATTCTAGAATGTTGTGGCTCAAAATTTATCCCAATAATATATCTTAAATATCCCTTGGGATACAAATACTACACCCTCCTTATTTTGCTCTTTGGTCTCATTATAATATCCTGCTTCTCATCTGAGTATGCTATTACGATATTCAAAGAATTATATAAAGAGACAATTATTTTCATCAAACTATTTACAAAAAATAATGTTTGCTTTTAAGATTTATTCAATTAAGCTAATAGGGAAGGGGAAATGAGCAAATTCAGCAGGGTCAAATGTTAGGCCTTCTGATTTATATCTAAGTAAAAGGAGTTCGGACATGCAAATAGAAATCAAATTTCTTTTTGCCCATGTGGCTTCATTTCTCACACTATTTTCCTTTATTTGATATCATATTGTAAGTAATGTTTGCCACGCAATTTGCTTTCATTTTAGCTTTGATTTTTTCTCCCTGTGTTTCTAATTTCATTTCTATATGTGGATTGTTTTACCACCAATTAGTGCTAGATGACATGAATAAGCATTTCTTAAAACTGTTTTCAATTCTTTTTGAACTACATGGAGATATTAGATGGCAATTAGTCTGAATTCTACCCTCATCCTCTAGTCCCCTATTTCAGCTTTTCTTCATGGAACAATTAATTACCTGTTAAATGGCCAAAATTTAGAGCAAAAGAAATAAAAATAATAATTACAAAAACTGCTAGTAAACCACAATAAAATCAGTTTTTTCTTTTAATATTTGTTAAACATACAGCTTGCTCAACAATGGTTTATAATTATAGTGATATTACAAAGCTAATAGTAATTAGTTTATTCCCTAAACAAAACAAAACAAAAAACAAAAATAAAAATACTATCACCACAGGTGTTCAAATAGCAATTTATAATTTTCAGGAGTATTTATCTTGATTATCAGGAAAATAATACCACTAATAATAATCACTTTCATTAACAGAGATGCTATGCTATTTTCTCTAAATATGCCTTCATACATATTATTTTATCAGGACCATAATAGATACCACACAGTTAATATTATTATTTCCATTGTGTAGAAGAAAATATAAGGTTGAAAAAATTAAATGACCTCTCAGGAATCTTGTAACTTAAAGCGTGCACAAGTATTAGCTGACCTTTGGCACAGCACCCAGTATTAGAACAAAATTTCACTAGGTACTTTTTTTGTTTGCTTATAGTCTGTTTCCTCTTATCAGTTTTTAGCTCCACAAGGGCAAGAAACATGTGTGTTTCATTAATAAATAACAAAAAAGAAAGGTACTGTAGCTGTTTAATAAATATATTTTGAATGAATCAGCAGAATTTCTAATTCTTGATCCAAATATTTCTTTTGCCACCCTACTAAATTCTCATCTAAGGAGTAATGCATGGTTTCCACAGTCTGTTTCCACACCCTCCCCCTTTTATGAAAATTCTGGATACCATAGGATCACAGTAGTGAAATGACCATCAGCCAACTTTATTCCCTCCCACTCTGACATGCATCTCCTTGCACCTTGTTTTTTACTCTTTGCTTTTGAATCTGCCTCAGATCAGCTTGTATCAGAGGCACACTAGCCTGTGTCAGTGCGAAAATGCTGATGTCTGTTGGGCAACATTTTGACTGATGTCAGTAGGAGGAAAATGTCCAGCTGAGCCAGTCATGACAACTGTGGAAGAATAAAGTCCACAGCCTTCACCCCATACCCACCATAGGAATGAGCATCCTGGAGACCAAAAGCAGTGAGGTTCCAGTTCAACATTTTATGTACTGAAAGTGATTGGCAAGATCATTCTCACTCTCTGAATTAGTTCCTCACATATAAAATGAGGATGATAATGGCTATACCTCTGATCAGATGGTTACTGGAGGAATTATATTAATATTTATAAAATGATGCATAATGTGATATACAAATCCAATGTTATTATTAGGATTTTTCTTTCTGGTTCATAAATGAGAATGATGTATGGTTAAGCTTCTGTGATGTGTGTGCTTGTATTTGTATATATAGGCATACCTTGTTTTAGTGCACTTTGCTTTAATGTGATTCATAGATACTGTGTTGTTGTTTTTTTTTAATACTTCAAGGTTTGTAGCAACACGCATCCAGCAAGTCTTTTGGTGTCATTTTTTCCAATAGCATTTGGTCACTTTGTGTTTCTGAATCACATTTTGTTAATTCTCATGATATTTCAAACTTTTCTATTATTATTCTATTTGTTATGATGATGTGTGATCAAGGATTTTGGTATTACTGTTATAATTTTGGGGAGCACCACAAACGACACATGCAAACGTGAAAAATGAGTGTGTTCTGACTATTCCACTGACAGGCTGTTCCTCATCTCTTCCCCTCCTCAGGCCTTCCTACTCACTAAGATACAATTATATAAAAATTAGGCCAATTAATAACTCTATAATGGCTTCTAAGTTTTCAAGTGAAAGGAAGAGTTGCACATTTTTCACTTTAAATCCAAAGCTAGAAATAATTAACTTGGTGAGGAAGGCATATTAAAGCCAAGACAGGCTGAAAGTTAGGCCTCTGGTGCCAGTTATCCAAGTTGTGAATGCAAAGGAAAAGTTCTTGAAGGAAATTAAGAGTTCTACACCAGTGAACACATAGTGGATAAGAAAGTAAAATATCCTTATTGCTAATATGGGGAAAGTTTCAGTGGTCTGGACAGAAGATCAAACCAGTCACAACATTCCCTTAAGCTAAAGCCTAATTCAGAGAAGGCCCTAAATCGCTCCAATGCTATAAAGGCTGAGGGAGGTGAAGAAGCAGCAAAAGAAAAGTCTGAAGTTTAGCAGAGATTGGTTCATAAGGTTTAAAGAAATAAGCCATCTCTATAACAAAAAAGTGCAGATTGAAGCAGAGTGCTACATCAGCACTCTGATGCAGAAGTTGCCCCAAGTTAAACAGATGATCTAGTTAAGAGAATTAATGAAATAGTGTAATATTGTTTGTTGACTACCCTCAAAATTTTAGAAAAAAAGGTAACTAATGAAAGTGGCTATACTAAGCAATATATTTTAATTATAAAGAAAACTGGCTTATATTAGAAGAAGATTCCATCTAGGACTTTCATAGCTGAAGAGGAGAAGTCAATGCCTGGCTTCAAAATTTCAAAGGACAGGATGACTCCCTTGTTAAGGACTAATGCAGTGGTAGGTTTTAAGCTGAAGCCAATGCTCATTTATCCTTTTGAAAATCTTAGGGCCCTTAACAATTATTCTAAATCTACTCATTCTATGTTCTACAAATGAAACAACAAAGCCTGGATGACAACATATCAGTTTATAACATGGTTTACTGAATATTTTAAGCTCACAACTAAGACCTACTGCTCAGAAAAAAAAAAAAAAAAAAAAAGAGATTCCTTTCAGAATCTTCTCACTGACAGTGTACCTGGTCACTCAAAAGCTTTGACAGAGATTACAGCAAGGTTAACATTTTCATGCTTTCTAACACAACATCATTCCTCAGCCTATGGTTCAAAGAGTAATTTTGATTTTCAAGTCTTACTGTTTAAGAAATTTATTTCATTAAGGCTACAGCTGCCATAAACAGTGATTCCTTTGATGGATCTGGGAAAAGTACATTAAAAAATCTTCTGGAAAGGGGCACGTGCACCCGAATGTTTATAGCAGCAATGTCCACAATAGCCAAACTATGGAAAGAACCTAGATGTCCATCAACAGATGAATGGATCAAGAAGATGTGGTATATATACACAATGGAATACTATGCAGCCATCAAAAGAAACGAAATCTTGCCATTTGCGACAACATGGATGGAACTAGAGCGTATCATGCTTAGCGAAATAAGTCAAGCGGAGAAAGACAACTATCATATGATCTCCCTGATATGAGGAAGTGGTGATGCAACATGGGGGCTTAAGTGGGTAGGAGAAGGATCCATGAAACAAGATGGGATAGGGAGGGAGACAAACCATAAGTGACTCTTAATCTCACGAAACAAACTGTGGTTTGCTGGGGGGAGGGGGGTTGGGAGAAAGGAGGTAGGGTTATGGACATTGGGGAGGGTATGTGCTTTTAGGTAAATTGGAAGGGGAGGTGAACCATGAGAGACTATGGACTCTGAAAAACAATCTGAGGGGTTTGAAGTGGCGGGGGGGTGGGAGGTTGGGGTATTAGGTGGTGGGTATTATAGAGGGCACGGCTTGCATGGAGCACTGGGTGTGGTGAAAAAATAATGAATACTGTTTTTCTGAAAATCAATAGATTGGAAAAAAAAGAAAAATAAATAAAAATAATAAAATTTTATCTAAAACAGAAAAAAAAATCTTCTGGAAAGGAGCCACCTTTCTAGATGTCATTAAAAATATTCAGGAATCCTACAAAGAGGTCAAATGTCAACATGAATAGGAGTTTGAAGAAGTTGATTACAGCCCTTATAAATGACTGAGGAGGTCAAGACTTCAGTGGAGGAAGTAACTGCAGATGTGGTGGAAATTCAAGAGAACTAGAATTGAAGTGGAGCCTGAGGACATGACTGAATTGCTGCACTGTCATGATAAAATTTGAATGAATGAGGACTTGCTTCTTATGGATAAGCAATGAAAGTGGTTTTGTGAGATGGAATCTATTCTTGATGAAGATGCTGTGAAGACTGTTGAAATGAACACAAAGAATTTAGATTATTGACTCTAATTTTGAAGGAAGTTCTACTTTGGGTAAAATGTTAACAAACAGCATCACATGTTACAGAGAAATCATTTGTGGAAGGAAGAGTCAATTGATGCAAGAAACTTAATCATTGTCTTATTTTAAGAAATTGCCACAATCACCCAATCTTCATCAGCCACAACCCTGATCAGTCGGCAGCCATCACCACTGAGCCAAGACCCTTCACCAGCAAAAAGATTACAACTTGCTGAAAGTTCAGATGATAGCATTTTCTAGCAATAAAATATTTAAATTAAGTTATGCACATTATTTTTCAGATATAAGGCTATTGCATACTTAATAGACTACAGTATAGTGTAAACATAACTTTTCTATGCACTGTGAAACCAAAAAATTCATTTGACTCACTTATTGTAGTATTTGCTTTATTGTGGATTAGACATAAACCCATAATATTTTCAAGGTATGAGTGTATACTAAATATATTATGTATATAAAATATATGTGTTATACTATATTATAATATGTTATTATGCATAACATATTATGGTACATAATGTATAATGTATTATCATATGTGACAATTATATGATATATAATTATAGGATAATATATAATATACATTAATATTTAGATAAATATATAGTAATTAACTTTAAGCCATCTCAAATGAATTAATGAGATCTTTGTAATTTTTTCTATGCACTGGAATAATCTGAATGATTTAGAAAAATATCTTAGAAAATTAGAACCCCTAAATCTTTCTGGGTTAGGTGGTCATTAAAAAGCCATTTATTTAATAAAACATCTGTATTTTTAAAAAACCTACTTAGGATTTTTATATCTTCTTGAGGCATTTATATTTCTTATGGAAAAAATACCTAGATTTCAAATTTACTAACATAAATTCACATGTAATCTTTTATAATTCATATAACTTTGTGGTTAAGATAGATAGATAATAGATAAACACACTTCATATTCAGTGATCTACTTAAATTCTTTTTGACAAAGTAGTTTTATTAATCAAATGTGCTTTTTATTTTATTGATCAATTCATTAATGGTCAATTTTGTCATTAATATTCTTTTATGTTGGTTAATATTGTTATTCTATTTATAACAGCTTATGTCGAATGTTCAGTGTATTTATTTTCTAATCTTTTTTATTAAAAGTTTACACATTTTCCTCAATTAAACCTTTAGCAATATCTTTAAGTTTTGTTATAAAGTAGCCAGTTTATTCTGAAGAAAGAAGTGGTTAAAATCATTTGGTGATTACTATCTTGTGCATTTCTATCTTGGCAACATCATAATCAGAGAATTTAAACTGTCAGTTCTCTACTTTCAAGAATATATTGGAATTCCCAATTTGACCAAGTCCATGATTTTAAATCTTTCCTATGAACAAAATAGTGCATCTCTGTTTATTTGCTGACTACCAAGGAGTTACATCTAATAATTGAGTGAATTTGTTCAGCAATTAAAATTCTATACATCCATATAACTATGGATATATGTTGTCTCTTTGGTCTTTTAAGTTCTTAGTATGAATTAAACTTTTCACTCTGATCATGGTTCTGTTAATTTTCCTCACATTTATAAGATATTTTGCCACCTCTGTTTTACTGATATTTTGTGTAGGCTGTGTTAAATATTAAGATTATTATAATAAACACTTATTACTTCCATACCTAAACTTCTATTGTCTTTACTCCTGAAAAAAAAATCTTAATTTTACACCCATCACAACTACTTAATTTATCTCATGTTATACCTGAGATTTGCTGTCTCAGAAATCCATTCATTACACTATCATCCTTTCTACCATCACCCAACATTTTTCACATTCCAAAACAGTGTTCCAAAACAGGTCATTTATCTCCTGTTCTCATATATTCTGCTTCTAATTTGGCATAGTTATAGATACCCAGTACACTAACCAGTTCCATTATTCATCCTTGCCATCTAATCTGAGTTGGATCTTCATCTACTCCTCAATCATTTTATTTATCTTTTTTTGTCCCATTCCTTATTTTACATATTTCAAAACTTCTCCAATTGTCTCAGTCCTAAACATCATCTTTTTACACATTTACATATAGAAGATGTCTCAATTTCTAAACTTTCTGCGGCTACTTATACCATTAAAAAAGAGTTTCTTTTAACTCCATCTGTCCACTTAAAAATCTCAGCATATGTGTTACTCTTGTCCCTTCCCATTCCAGCTACGTCTGGAAAAAAATCTTCATACAGATAATCCCTTTGCTCATTTCTTTTACCTTTAAAAACTTTCCTACCTCTGATTCATTTTAAGCCTCTCTATCTCTACTGAATATCCTTAACTATGCTTAGGACTTATGATTCTGTAATTTATAGTATATTTATTTTATTTATAACCTATTTCTATTTTATATTCTAGTATTTCATGTTTAATTGTGCTCTGTATATTTTCTCATTTGATAAGAAACTATTTCTCTGTTCTCATCACTAGGATGTCAAGATTAGGCCATTGTTTATTCTAAACTACTCAATTAATCAAATTACCCAAACTTATATCTCTTTAATCAGACCCTGGCTCATACCTGTAATTTCTAACTTGGCCCTTCTATTGTCTCTGTTCCAATAAAAGCTTTTCCCCACTGAATAAAAAGTTGTTAAAAAGAATATTTACCTAAAAGTCAAAAAAATGGAAATTACAATGTTCTATTTGTAACTTAATTTATGATTATGTCCAATTAAGTTATTTCCTTATAAATCAAAAGTACCAATAACTACAATGTTACATTAGGCTTTTAGAGGGAATTTAAAATAGTAAATGCTGTAGAAATATATTATTTTCTAATATAACTACTTTCATAGATATTTGTCCATTCCTTTAGGATAATGTGTCTGTGTGTGTCTGTGTGTATCTCTACCTAATTTAATAAAACATATGGAGCAATAGCGTTCATTACTTGTGAGTTCTTCAGCAATTTTCTCTCCACCCTACCTATGTGCATGACATATTATTTTTGTACATTTTCTTTTTTAGTAGACTCTCTCCCAATTTCTCACATGCACACCAACTCAGATTTCTTACTATATTCATCAAACTACTTAGAATTATCTGTTCCTATACCCATTTTCCACACCAGATTGTGAGCTTCCTGAAGACAAAAACACTTTTTAAAATTCAGTTTATATTCTTAGAAAATGCAATAAGAAATAGTAAGTGCCAATAAATATGTGTTGAATGACCTTTACTAGGCTTATGGCCAATATTCCAGGTATGGGAAGAAAGTGAAAGTGTTGTCTGTGTTCAAGAGTAAAAACTCTCACTTGGCAAATGAAGCACTTTCCCATCCATAAAGTACTAAGCTAATTATCTCCTTGCTTCCCATTAGCTCCACAAATACCATTACAACTTTCGCCTCACTGTCCCACTGATGATCTAAGGTAAAATAAGCTAACTAGGATTTCTTTTAAATACACTTTTTTTTTCAACTTAACACCTAAATAATAAAACTGCTTCTCTCTCATAAACAAAACAACGAGGAAAGCATCTCCTCACAGCTCAGCTCCCTCCATGGAGCTATAGAATGCCCACTGAAATTGTGTATGAATGCATAAAACCCTGCCAGAGGGTATATAGATTTTTTTTATCTTGATTCCTTTTGTTGTGTTTTACAAATTGTTCAAGGCCCTGTGGGCCCAGTTTTTGAGAGACGAGAGAAGACTTTTGAGTCTTTCCAAATCCTCATTTAAGAGTAGGGGGAGCATATTGGGAGATTTCTTCAGCAAAATCTCCTTCATACTTGGCCGACTGGGGGTGCACTATCCCTGGGCTCTGGCAATCCAGTTTATAAGGCTGCCTGTGCCAGTCAAGGTTCAAAAACAAAGCTGTGGGTGGAAAAATATCCAAAAGTTTCAAAGGCAAAAGCTGTCGTCTGAAGTTTTCTAACATTTCTGTAGGAAGTAGTGAGGGAGTAATGCTGAGAATACCCTGCAAATTATACAAAGGCGGCTTGAAAAGCTCCAGCATGTCAGTTTTCAAAAATCCTCCTGAGGCTGCGAGACTGTGAAATTCTCATGTATGTTGATTTATGCAGTGATTTGCTTTGACCCAAGGGAAAGCTGCTTTACCGTTGGACATCTATGCCTACCCACCTTCCCACCTATCTGCAAGAATCACCAAACAAACAGGCAAAGGGAAAATAAATGAAAAAGAAGGGAAACAATCATAAAAATAGTAACTACTCAATTCAAAAGTTAAAATTTATTTTTCTTTCTCTCCATCTGAGCATTCCATGCACAATGGGCCATATATTTTATCATAAACTTTCTTCAAAGCTGATTATTTTTCTACATATGTGTATATACTTAGATTAAAAGAAAAAAAAAAAAACATGGACAAAATGAATGTTCCAGTAGAGAGCAAGAAGGGTTTGCCTGAACAATTCTTCTCCTATCCTCTAGGCCTCCAAATTCTATGTTTCAAACCCCAGGCTAATTCGCTTACTTCCTAGAACATTTCCTGGCTTCTCTTGTTCACAACTTGGCCATTTTTTAAAGTCTCTATATTGCCTATTATCTGAAACACATTTTGATAATTAATCAGGTTATGACTAGTTAACATTAACTACACTTCTTATCTTTGTTATTGTAAATTTTTGACAATGACTTACAGTGCCATTTACACTTTAAGGCTTCTTGGTCATTGGATTTAAACTTCTTTAATAAAGTTTGCCTCAATTTTTTGAAATTTTTTAAAAAAGATTTATTTATTTGACAGAGAGATCACAAGTAGGCAGAGAGGCGGGCTGAGAGAGAGGGGGAAGGAGGCTCCCTGCTGAGCAGAGAGCCCGGATGCAGGGCTCAATGCCAGGACCCTGAGATCATGACCTGAGCTGAAGGCAGAGGCTTAACCCACTGAGCCACCCAGGTGGCTCCAACTTTTTTGAACTTTAATTACAAGCAGCTTTTAAGCTTTACTCCTCTCTCCTCCTTATTCTACCCTACAACAGAACAAAGTGCTAAGAAGAGCCAGGTGCTCTCTCCTTTTGTGCCAGTGGGAAATTCAAATCATAAAACTCCTGCTTATATGCAGGAACCATCACATGAGCCCCACCCCCTAATCATAATAAAAGCCCCAAGCCAATCTTATTTCCTTGTTCACTCTAACTATTTCATACCAGCTTGGGCAGTGCATTCTGCTCTACTCAGGAAGCCTCATTATGTAAGTTACAAACCTTTTCATAATCTCTTAGTGTGTTTCTAAAAACATGTGGAAAATATATGGCTTGAGTTTATCCTCCCTATGAAGAGTGATTATAATACCTTCCCTGGTATCTAATCTGAAGATGATGCATAATAGAGAGTGTTTAATATTTACTTGTTTCATGATCATCTGAATGACTTGCTTTCCCTTCATTTTTCTTTAGCAAGCTAGAACCCAAATTGTGACAATGGGATAGTAGTCTGTTATTCACCTAATTCCTCAGCTTACCCCAACTGCTAAATGGACAATCAAAATAGACTTTTGGTGTTTTCTTTGAAAGGGATCATATAATAGAAAAGAAAAACTAGGACAAATATTAAAAATGTGGGTTTCTCATTATGATACTGATTTCAGTGCTTATGCCTTGGACCAGGCACATGCTCAAAACCTCTTAATGCCCCTCACCTGCCCCGTAGAATACCTTCTCCATAAGCTTACACTTGGCATCTGAATCTTTCAGTCAGCAATCTCAGAAGCTACTGGCAATCAATTAAAGAGCAACAAGATAGTTAATATATTTGCCATGCTAGGTATAGTCCAAATTTTGAGGTATAGTAAATCAATTTCCTATATAAGACTGAAGACACATGAAACGAAGGTTGAAACTACTCACTTGTCCACTGTAAAAATGTATCTTTATTAATAGTCATCCTGTATATTTCATCATTTTAAAATACTAAATATACATTTGTGTATTTATTTATTTATAAACCATCCTTTTTTAAAATAATTTAAAGTGTCCCTATTATTATTTTTTTTTTAATTTTTATTATTATAGCTTCACCCACAACCCCAGGAGATAAACAAGTCAGTTGAATTTGACATACATGGCTGCTAAGAACCACAGAAGTCATGACTTGTCCAAGATCAAATTGGTAACTTTCTGGTCTTTGATTCCAAGGCAATTATCTTTCCCTTACATAGCAGTTTTCTCAGCACCAATGCCAATATGAAAAGTAAGGTATGAGATGTCTGATATGTTAGTTATCTGGAAAGGGTAAGTTATGTAGCTTCCTATTTTCTGTTCACTTAATGCTGATGGCATCCAGTTCCTGTTGATAGGAGTCTTCTCACCACTTGGCTAAGTAGCATGAGTTTCAATGGTTCCCTGTTGAAATGGGTGAGGATGACTTACACAAAAACAAAATCCTATACAAAGATTCCTATTAGAGGTAAGTTCCTTCCTATTTAAAAAAAAAAAAAGTGTGTGTGTGTGTGTGTGTGTGTGTGTATTTCTTCTTCTGAAAGCTACAGAATTGAAATAGAGGGAGGATGAGGAGAGGGAGAGGATGAGAGGGACACACAGGCACACACACACACACACACACACTCATATACACAGTAGAGAGAGAGAGAGAGAGAGAGAAGAGGAGAGGGAAAAGGAAAAGGAAGAGAAGGAGAAGAATGGGAGAGAAAGTCTGTAGTACTTTCTGTGTTTTCTTTTTCTTTTCTTTCTTTTTTTTTTTTTTTTTTTTGACAGACAGTGATCACAAGTAGGCAGAGAGGCAGGGAGAGAGAGAGAGAGACGAGGAAACAGGCTCTCCGCTGAGCAGAGAGCCCAATTGGGGGCTCAATCCCAGGACCCTGAGATCATGACCTGAGCCTAAGGCAGAGGCTTTAACCCACTGAGCCACCCAGGCACCCCAAGTATTTTCTGATATTTATGCAAACCTCTTCCTCTCAGTAATCTATGTGAGAGAGATTGATATGAGTGACTGAAATAATCCTAAATCAAACCTAAAAACAAAAAAAATAACAAAAAACCACACATGTTTTTTGATCTGGGTCATTTAATAACATAAATAAATTTCACAACAAGCAAAAGAAGTTACATTACATTAATTCCCAGGATAGAAAGGTCAACTGATTGGTAAATTTGGGGTTTTTTTGGGTTGTTTTGTTTTGTTTTTGATTGGTAAATTTGTTGGCAGGGCTATGCAATCAGCCTGGATTAGATAAATCAACTCAAAATGATTTCAGTGTTTTCTGGTAATCAGGTTAAACCAAGTTCTGGGTAAACTCTATTCTTAGAGTTATATCAACTCCCTGGGGATTACAAATCAAATAGCAGATACCAGCTCTCTTTGGCTATTAATCTGGTATCCAACTATCTTGTCCCCCTTTACACTGAACTCACCTGACCACCATCTAACTGCCCACGGCTGGAAACTCTTTCCCCTGCTCAGTGTATGCACTGGACGGTTCATGCTTTGGAGCAGTTGGTTAATGATAATGATTTAGATTGCAGTGGTCAGTAAATACAAAATTTGTGATCACTAGTGGTTTCATGAAGATAGGAGATTGTTTACTCTGTGGGGAAAGGAAGTGATTGAACCATGTCTAAAAGTACATGCAAAGAAAATGAAAACCGAAAATAATAAAACAATGGATTTTATTCCTGAAATGTCAATAGTGTGTAAAAAACAAAAGGAAAGAATAAAAAACTTGATTCCTTGGCAGGAAAATTACATGTATGATGTAAATATGATAGAGCCAACACATTTCAAAATGATACAAGGAGTGAATTACAGAACTCTTTTTGGGTCAATGTTTTGACTATATTAAAGACAGAAATGCCCACAGACTGCTGAATCTACTAGCCATAATCATTACATTACGGTCTCTTTATTTGGAATGAAAACCATACATTTTTAAAACTATGATTATTCAGACATACCATGTATTGTGTTGCCCTACCTATGTATAGAAAGGTCAATATTTGCAAAGGATATTAGATTAAGTGATATGGCACATGTGACTGATAAAATGGGGGGGAAAAACACATACTAAACCAAATCCTTGATCTCTGTTTCCAGATCTGAAATGCTGAAATATAAAGCTAGAAAAATTACATTTTTTCATTTTTTGCATTTTGCTTTCCTTCCTAATGTGACTCTAACATCCATTAGCACATGGCTGTATTTCATACTCATGAATCACTGGGGCCTTACATGTATAAGGTGCCCAGTAAATGTCTATAGGTGACAGTGCTGTCAGATACAACTTTTGGGGTTAAGCTTACTAATATCTTCAGGACTGCAAGGATTCCGTTCATCATTTTTTAATAGATGTGGCATATTTAGGAAAAATTCCTCTGCAGCCAAAAGAACCAGCTTCTACTCAGGATGTAACCTCAAGACCCAGTGATATTATTACACATTTTCAGAGGAGAATTTTGAAGCTATCTTTGCTGTTTCAGAAATCCAAAGTAAATGCTCAGAGAAACATCTCATTTTAAGGAACCCCCATCCCCTAACCTTACTTAGAATCTATCCATCTAAGCTACTAGCTCTCAAAAATGCAGTGCTTCTCAGAAATGTAGATTACTGACCCCACAGCAGGAGACCATGAAGAATCTGCTCAAGGTGAGTCTGATGTAAGTAATTCATGCTGAAACAAACATCAATTGAGACTATAAGTCTCTTTGAATCACTGGAGCAATTAGAAAAATAATGCTATTGTCCACCCCCAAAATTCTAATTTAATCAGCTCATGGAGCACTCCTCCCATCATCTTTTTAAAAGCCCTAAGTTGGTTCTAAAAGGCAGTGAGGATTTAGAATAATTTCCCTGAATGGCCATGCCTCCTGATAGCCAGCACTCTCTCTCTGGAAAGAATTTCATTACCTAAAACCCAGCAACATCTGTCTCTGTGGAATCAACACTCTCAATTGGGCATGTGCTTAAATAATGAAATAAGACAACTTCATGGAAAGGAGCTGTGAAGCCATAAGGTGCCCCAATGAGAAAGCAGCCTTGAGAAAACAGCCTCCTCTATCACAAAGTAAGCCCTGAGGAACTAGAGTGACTACTGTCCTTGATCTAACCACAGCTGTACCCTTTTCTGCCACCACTGAATGGTCCTAGGCCTGCTGACCACACCTCTTACCTTCCTACTTTCTGTATCTTTGTCTCCAGGGCTTCATCTTTGCACAAATTCTGGAGGACCATTATAGTATGTAGTGCCAAAGGTTCTGCTCAGGCAGTGGGCTTTTGTTTGTTTGTTCATTTGTTTGTTTTTTACTTCCTATACTAGTCCTCTCAAGCTTTTACTTAGAAATTCTAACCTCCTTAGCAGGTCTCCCACAGGCTACTGAACCCATCTTATCTGAGTCCACCAGGGGAGGGAAGGCTGCCCAATCTTTGCCCCTTCCTCTAACTTTGCTTGAAGAACCATAAATCAGGTTATCACTCCTTTGCACCTAAACTACTGCTAATATATCTAACCTTGTGCCTTTGACTTCACTTCCAACCTACATCTTTTCCATTAGTCAAACTTATTAAAACACCAACTTTTATTACATCTCTAGCTTTCTCAAAAATCACTGGGGCCCTGTTTAACTATATATGCTAAACTCACACTCTCTTTGTAGCCTGAGAGTTGATACACCTCTGGAGGAGACTCATTCTGTTCTTCCAACCAAGACTTTCCTGAAAAAACCGTGGCCTTATTCATACTGTCCAACAGAAACACTGAGGTTCAACTTTCCTCAATCACATGCTTGCCTCCTAAAACACATTCTTTCCCCTGTGCCTGATAGAGTGTTCTAACCCTTCAAGACTCTGGTCATGGTCCACCTGCTCCATAACACCTCTAATCCCATTTGTCCACAGTGATTTTTTTAAATTCCCATAACACTTGTTTTCTTACCATTTATTTGACTTATAATACTGCATTCTGTGTTCAGTTCTCTGGACTTGGCCCTAGTGATTTGCTTGATCCACTGTTTTGTGGGCACTAATATATACTGAGGAAGGAATTTCTAACTCACTAATTGGCAGAGACTATATAAAAGTTCAGCCAAATAAAATTCTGGGGAAACTTGTAGTTAAAGCTAAAGGAAAATGTTATGGCTGTATGATAATAAATTTTCATGTGTTATTATTGAAGCCCCAAATGGAGAGTCTAACCAGGAAATATGTTTTTCTAAACAAAGGAAGCTGACCTCATGCAATTACCTCTCCTCTCTTTATGCCCACACTGGGCCCAATGAGAGGTCTGAGTTCAAACACATAAAAAGAGTCTTGAAATGTCACTTGTTCACATCTGAGAAAATACTGTCTTCTTTGCCTCCTACCAGTGTAATCAACTGTAATTTCAAATCAATATCTGGCCTCACCATAGATTGCTTTGTACATCCAGTCTTTGTCTTGTTCTTTTTCTGCCTCATTACTTATCTCCTTCACCTACTGATATTAGTTGCTCCAGATACTAATGCAATTTTCCTGGCAGTGTAAAGTAGAATCAGATCCTTGACAGTCAGATCTGAGCTTTCCAGCATGTTATAGAAAACATTTATTTTTGGGTTATTTGATCTAGACGTCAGGTACTTTGTTAAACTCAAAAAAATGGGAACTCATTTTCATATTGAGATGGGGATGCTGCTCTAAATTAAAGACTTCCACTAATCCCCATGAAGTCATTTCAGGGTAGAAGAGTATCTAACTCCACCATTTTAGACATACTGGGGATAAGTTGAAAAAAGGATTATCTTTTGCTAAATTGATTTTCTGCCTTTTCATTATTTAATGCTGTCTAAATATGTGTGAAAACACTGCCTTTCTTTCCTTGAAAAATTTCTCATCCACTTTTCACGTTTTATTGTGGTCTTGAACTAATTTGGCATCTTCTTAACACTGATACTGTCTTTCCTACAATAAGTTCTTCCTTTTCCTCCATATAACCAAATCCTACCTGTCAACAAGATCGTCTCAGTCCTGCCTCCTTCATGAAGCTTTCTCTAATTATTCCATCTTTCATTCAATTTTCGCTTATCACAACCTCTGTAGTAATTATGGGACTTCTTTCAATCCTAGGGTTTAACATTTGATCATGCTGCCTTATCATGTTCTCTGTCACGTACTTTATGTATGTTTTTCCATTTGAACTATGTTTTGCTTATCTAATCATTAGTTACGATTCTGTCAAATCAGTATCTGTTGACTTTGTGCATTGATACTTAGCTCTACAGTTATTATACTAAATTAGCATAATTATGCTTTATATTTATTTAATGCCTCTCAAATAAATAGTAAGCTCATTGAAGACAATAAATAGTTATTTCTTTAATATCACCTCAATCCTACTGATTTTTCTCTCCCTCCACTCCTCTACCTTCATCTAGACTACATCATCTCTCATCATGAGAATAAAAACAACCTTCTAAAAGGTTTACCTATCTCCTATATTCCCCATCTTGTCTCTGGAGCAAAATTCAGAAACAAATTTGACTCTATTCCCTCCCTATTTAAAACACTTGATGGACAACATGAATGAAACTTGAACATATTCTAAGTGAAATAAGTCAGACAAAAAAGGACAAATATTGTATGATCCACTTATATGAGGTATCTAAGGTAGGCAATTTCATAAAGACAGGAAGTAGAATGGAGATTACCAGGGGATGAGGGAAGGAGGGAAAGGAAAGTTACTATTTAATGGGTATAGAGTTTCTGCTTGGGATGATGAAACTGTTCTGGAAATGGATAGTCTTGGTTGTACAACATTATGAATCTGCTTAATGCTACTGGAATGCATGCTTAAAAATAATTAAAATGCCAAATTTTATGTTATATGTACTTTATCATAATATAAGGTTATTAAACAATTAATTGACAACAATCACAAAAAAACTCAGAGATCTTCCCAAACTTTTAGGATAAAGAACATACACCTTGTCACAACCTTAAACCCTGGATGGACTGGGCACTATGTACCTCTACAGTTATCCTCTATCTCTATACTAAAGAATTTGAGGATCACTTCTTGTCTATCAAATATGCCTTGTTCCTTTCCATCGAAGAGGCTTACCACATAATGCTCCCTATTTCTGGAACACTGTAAACAGCACTGTTCTGAACACTGTCACCTCTGGGGTAGCCAGCAGAAATCCCAGTTTCATTAGTACTACCTCAAAGAAGCCTTTCGTGTGTACCCATTCCAGATTAAATCCTTCTACAACCCATACTTTGAGCACCATGTCATTTCTCTTTGTAGCCCCGGTCACAGCTGTAATTGCATTTTCACTAGTGTACTACCAGTACCAGTACCATGAGTACTGACTGGTTTTTCCCTAAGATAATACATGTCAAACAATGGCAGAGATATATCTGATTTTGCTTCCAGCATAGTGTCTGCCATATGGAAGAAGTTCATTAAGTATATATTAAATGAATGAAGCTAAAGATTTTATCATATGCTCCCTCTTTTTTCTGTGGATCCCTAGATCTTGTTGGTAATGACAGCAAGTAGATCACTTTTACTGGATCTTATTTTTCAAAATGTAAAATAAGAACTATAGAGCAATTTTTTTCTTCTAACTCTAAAAAGTAAGATATGGAATTGTTTATTGTGAGCAGAGTTTGCTTCTTGATCTCTTCTCAGGCAAAAGTTACAAAGAAAAGAAAGGGAGTTCCCAGCAATTTACAACCAGAAGCTTGTGCATAAGGCATAACACTTCCAATAGTCATAATTGTAAAGTGGTTACAGCAATGCCTAACACACATATTTTTTACTACATGCAAGGAGCTCTTTTAGTTGTCATGACAATGTTGTCAGGTTATCGCCACTAGTAATTAGCATAGCTAAGATTTAAATGCACCAGCTTAGATCTAAGTCTGGAAGGGAAAACGTGTATCTATACATCTCTTTCCATTCAACAGTGTTTGGGTATATATGAAAAGAATACATAAAATGAGGCAAATGTGTTTGAGAATGCTTTCTAACCCACCATGTAATTCCATTGCATTTTAAAGAAGAATTATTGTTTATCTAACTCAACTATGAATTAATCCATTGTTCAGAAATAAATATTAGAAAATGTTGTAAGCACCTAATATATGCCTAGCAACTGTGGGCTAGGAATAAGGCATATACCTAATCTCTACCTTCAGTGAGCTTATAAAACAAATTTTGGACAAATTGGATTCTCACATGTGAAACAATTAGAACATATAACAACACACTGTAATATATGACCAAATGCCACATTCAAGGCACCATATATGGAAGGTTTGCAAAGACAACCTATGATCTTAGTTTCCTAACTTTCCCTGTGTATAATATCACATTACCTGCGCGACATGGAAACATTTCTCTGTCCTTGTCTCAGTAACACTGCATAAGCATTCATGCCAAAAACTTAATTATTAAACCCTTAATGAAAAGCACTGAATAAATATAAAATATTGCCAGTATCACACTATTTGCAGGCTGGCAAATCTACTGTGGCAGTTCTATTTTCTACTCATCTACATTTTGAATTTTGATATCCATTCTTGCATTTCCCAAGATCAGGAAGCGGGTGGCAAGACCTTTTCCACATTTCCGAAATAAAGTCATCCACAATTAAAATGGTTTACTGGAAACAGATGGACTTCCCGCAGAGATTAACCCAATTATCTTTGGTTTAAGAGCCAGAAAAAGCCGTAAGACCATTATCTTACAAGACAAGAATTTTATCGTGATGCCAATCTCATTACATGAGTGAATGGAGGTGTTTAGTGATAGTTTTCCTGCATAAATATTCTTAATAGATTTACTTTTTCAAATTCTTGACTGCTCATTATTTTCAAATGAAAGAGCTTGACAGGTGAATGGTGTTGTGCATTACAGAAAGCCAGAGACTCTACTACATGTAGTTCCCTCCACAAAAATAAGGGAACTACCCTCAGACAGCAGGAAGAGCTTCACCACTATACATCCTCTTAAAAATAATCACACTTGCATTACCCGTATTTCTCTTAGGAACAAAGCTTATAGAGCTCAGTGATTTTTTGTATTTGAAAAATACAAATATTTTAACATTAATTGGCTAATCCTAAGACTATTTGAAACTTTAAGGTGCATCCAATAAAAAAAAAAAAATTCCCTTAAGGAAAGAAGGAAAGATAGAATTTTTGCTTCCATTTTTTCTTTTTCTTTGGAAAGTTGGGGGGTGGGGGGGTCGGTGCCAATTGTTAAAAATGAAAGGCTATGGGGCACCTGGGTGGCTCAGTAGGTTAAAGCCTCTGCCTTCAGCTCAGGTCATGATCCCAGGGTCCTGGGACTAAGCCCTGTGTCCGGCTCTCTCAGCAGGGAGCCTGCTTCCCCCTCTCTCTCTGCTTGCCTCTCTGCCTACTTGTGATCTCTGTCTGTCAAATAAATAAACACAATCTTAAAAAGAAAAAAAAGAAAGGCGAGGCTCATAAAGAGTATTCTTTATGTTTGTCTTTGAATATTCAATAAATATGCACATTTATATATCTGATTGAGTATATATGAGGCAGGAGAAAAAGCCTGTATTTCATAACAAAAGGAAGAATTGATTTGTCTATAATATGACAAGATGAGGTGACCAAGCATAAAAGAGAAGCAACTCTGCATCTAACACTGATCTTCCAATAGAGGAAAAGGAATGCACTGGCCCTTTAAGAACTAAGACATGAATGAGTTTGTGTACCATCAAGCTGCTGATTTCTAGTTGTGATAGTACTACAATAGGCAGAAGGTCTATATCAGCATTTCTAAAAGTGGTGCCATTGATACCAATTACACAGAGTTTTGTAAGTACCAAATAAGATAATGCCTAAATATTTCACAAAATATAAAGTGATACTGTAAATGGTTGATGTTGATGTTGATGTTGATGATGGAGTGATAGATAATTCTCTCCTTCCCCTCACTCAGGACTTGCTTATACATTGGATAGAGTAGGCACAGTGGATAAGGTACATGACACTTTTAGGGACCGGGGAAATGTATAATTGCCATTTATCTTAAATCAGAAGAAAAATGAATATAACAAATATACAGCAGTGAATCTGTCCTGGGTTATTATATTCATTTTATGCCAACAGAGTCAACAAACATAAGCATATTGTTGGTTGATTATTTTTGTTTTGTTTTGTTTTTTAATAAAATGGAGGAAAGAGTTTCACAAAGGCAAACATATTTAGGGCACAAAATGTGGGACCCTGTCCTCACTCTATTTGAAAATAATTTATATATTTGGAGCAGTCCTACTTCTTCTTTTTTTTTTTTTTTAATCTATTTATCTATTTTAGAGAGGGAATTTGCAAGCAGGGAGAGGGACAGCAGGGAAAGGGAGAAGGAGAGAATCTCAAGCAGACTCCCCTCTGAGCATGGAGCCCAATATGGGGCTTATAGCCCTGAGACCAAGACCTGAGCAGAAACCAAGAGTTGGACACTACTGAGCCACCCAGCTGCCCCCAGAGCAGTCACACTTCTGAACCTCTCAGAATTTGTACATTTCTTTCATCCTGGGATAGGGTAGAGTCAGATATGAGAATTCTACACTCACACCTGGAGTGAGGGGAGAAACACACATCAGGTTTTCCAAAAATGTAGGTAAGAAGAGTTCTCCCTGAGATAGTCTGATGGTTCTTGTCTCTATGTAAGAGTGGACCCAAAAGCATTAATCATTCATTCTTTTTTGAATCATGTAATTTTCTTAGAAATACTTGGCTTTTCCTGGCCAAGGATTTTCCATTTGTTTGTTTGTTTAAAGTTTAAAATGAGGACTAGATAGTTACTGACAGTTTGATTTGATTGCTTTCTGTTCCCATGTCGGTTTCACTGGTGCTTTGAAATGAGTCTGTGAAGTTTTCACCAAACTATCTAGTATCTGTTCACTATCTACTATCTGTCTGTCTCCTCCATCCATCTATTCATCTCTTTCTTGTTTGCTTTCTATTTATTTACCCATCCATATATGTCCATTTATCATTTAATGATCAATTTTATTTTCCTGGTTGAATGTAGGGTAATATGTAAGAAATAAAATAAGAATTATTGGCCAATACCATTTATAGATATATTTTCCAAAAAAAACCTCATATACTCCCCAAATAACACTAAAAATTTAAAAATTTAGTGGATGTGTACATTTTTAAGATTATAGATGAAACACATAAAAGTTAGTAATTATGAAGGAGATGAAAGGGGCAAAAAACAAAGAAAAAATCAAATAAAATATAACAAGATCGGGTTCTTACATTCTTGCACCATAAATAAATGAACACAGTATAAGTTTTAGTGTCTCTACTGGATCTTGAGAATAATAAGAAAGAGACAGTATTGTGAGTCAGAATGGATAAGGATTACTTCAGAAAGAAGGCAGAATTTGAATTATGTCTTGAAGGAGAACTGCAATATGTGGGCATGAAAGGAGGAACAAGATATGATTCATGAAAGGGAAGACCAGAGCAAAATCTGAGGGGTGGGTCAGTGTAAAGAAGGTTTGGGGGCAGTTACTAAATGTATTGCCATTCCAAGTATGAAAATGGAGCCCCAGGTACTCTGTGGACAGTGAGAGTGGCATTAGAAATGGCTTGTCATCATTGTGAAACCATAGGGCTTTTTCAAATAAGAGCCTTTTTGGACAGACACATAGATAATGGGGATGTTAAAATGGGCCATGTCTCTTTTCTGAAGGAAAAGGGAAAAAAAAATCTGCAATCCTTCCTCTCCTCTTGCTATAACAATTCGGGGAAAGAAAAGAAGTCTATCATTCAACTGATTCCAGGGAAAAAGACAGGCAAGGTCATGTCCTCTCACACAGAGAGATACAGCTGCAGAGAGACCTGGCCTGTGATCTGCTCCCCATTAGGGTGGTGTGGCTTCTCTTAATAGGGCCCTGATCATTTTTCAAGTAGCAAATCTGTCCAGCAGAAGGCGGTGAGCTATTGTTATCATTTATTCTGATCCATGGAACCCAGTTGATAAAAAGGTTAGAAATGCCACCTCCAGACATGTACTACATCAGATGTGCTTAAAACTGCAATTCAGACGGAGCTCCAAATAGTTTCTGCCTCTCCTGTCATCTCTTGGGCAGGAATAATAACCTACGATAACAGCAGCCTTTTTTGCTTCTAGGTTAATACTAAAGGAATGTATATAATTTGCAACTTATTTAGAAATACACATATCTATATACAATGGCAATACAATAGAATACCTATAAAGATATTGAACAGATCAATCTGAATTAATACAAGATAGTATGAGAAATAAAATAATCAGGAAGAGGAAGTAAGAAAGAAGAGACTTTTATTTAATGTCACAGATTATATGTTCTATTCTCATCCTCTCATATTTTTTTCTTTAACATGGACCTCTCCTAAACTTCAAATCATTAACTACTTAGATATATATTCCACTGTGCACAATCAATATGTTTTCTAGGTATTAATTAGTATTTTCTAGTTTACATTCTCTTTCTCCCAAAACATTTCCTAAATCCAAGAACTTATTCTATAAATTATCTTTATTATGATTCCTGGAGATAGGAGTAGGCAAAAATTGAGGCTTACGTAATACATTTTTCTACGATATCACATATTCATTTCATAAGAATTTATTCCTAATCTATAATGTTGTCTAGGTCCATTTAGCATGAATATTATGCTGAATTCTGTACTATCTTGTCATTCCTTGAAGAACATACTTCAATGGCTGACACTAGACTAATAAAGTAGATCAGAACTATATAAGAGAGCAGGCAATAGTTTGAAGGCTTATAAAAACACACACAACCACCTGACTAACAAGAAAGCAACCAATGTAATCAGATTGCCCAGAAAACTGCTGTTTTCTGTTTGGTATTGTTGCTCCACAAAATGGCAATAAAAAAGAAGCTGACAAAATAAAAGAAATACAGAGATGAAAGAAAAAGGAAATAATGTTCTGCTGTGGCACACAGCTTGCCCAATCTTGGACACTTTCTCTATTTCTGCAGAGATGTGAATTGGATATTACAAGCACTAATCCTCAGTCCCAAGGGGTCTTGACTCAACTAGGATTCAGTTACCTTAGGCAGACAGGTCAACCAAGGCCTCATAATGAAATCAGATTCTTTAGACAAGAATATACAAAACAACATGGACGGGACTGGAAGAGATTATGCTGAGTGAAATAAGTCAAGCAGAGAGAGTCAATTATCATATGGTTTCACTTATTTGTGGAGCATAACAAATAGCATGGAGGACAAGGGGCGTTAGAGAGGAGAAGGGAATTTGGGTAAATTGGAAGGGGAGGTGAACCATGAGAGACTATGGACTCTGAAAAACAATCTGAGGGGTTTGAAGTGGCAGGGGGGTGGGAGGTTGGGGTACCAGGTGGTGGGTATTATAGAGGGCACAGCTTGCATGGAGCACTGGGTGTGGTAAAAAAATAATGAATAATGTTTTTCTGAAAATAAATAAATTGGAAAAAAAATTAAAAAAAAAAAGAATATACAAAACAATGGTTGAAATCCAGTTTAAACTAACAAATGATACAAGCCCCAAACAAACCAAACAATATCAACAAAACGAGGGCAGCCATCAAGTAAAAACACACACACCAAAAAAAATAGGGTGGAAACAGATACGCATTGATATATACAAGAACTGGATGACCCCCTGTGATCCCTACCTAATTCTGAAGAATTCTCTTTCTCAGGAACTAGAGCTAGATAATATACTCTAAGGAATTCTCTGGAACAGAAGCTGCCATGTTTCTGGCTCCATGATTTTGTTGGTGATGGCTGTAGTGTTAGTTTGCCTGGTTTATGTTTTGTTTGTTGTTTCTTGTTGTTTTAATTTTTAATTTGTATCTGGCTGTTAGAATTCTGTATGGCTGGATTCTACACCCAGAATGATAGAGGGCAGAACCTCCAGCGTGGGAGTGTTGCTGGAAGCTAAAAAGCTTTCAGATGCCAGTTGATATTATCCATGATGGTTTTATTCATTTCTACAGGAAGTCAGTCAATTCCTACACTAACCTCCACTAGTATTTGCTAGAATAATACAGGATTATGTCAGTTAGGTTATATATAAGATGTGATCACTTAACCATGGTAAAGCACTGTTGATGCAAACTAAAAACCTGTTATGATAGGTTTGTATTGAGTGGGTAGCCATGGAAATTATAAAGGAAGGAAGAGAATGTATATACCCCCAAGTTATAATGAGACTATTTGATATTGTTTTTCTTTTTTGGTGGGTGTTTAAGGAAACTTACAAGAAGTAGTAAATTCAAGGTTTGGGGCTGAGACAACCTGGAGAAAGCCAGCAACAATGAGGAAAATCAAGAAGAGCTGACATGTTAAGGATATAAGCAGTTCTGTTTTGAGGTTGATTTCAAACTGAGAAATACAAAAATAAACTGGTAATAAAACTTAAGAAGTTATAATAGGAGGGGCACCTGGGTGACTCAGTGGGTTAAAGCCTCTGCCTTCTGCTCAGGTCATGATCTCAGTCAGGGTCCTGGGATGGAGCCCCGCATCAGGCTCTCTGCTCAGCAGGGAGCCTGCTTCCTCCTCTCTCTCTGCCTGCCTCTCGGGGCCTACTTGTGATCTCTCTGTCTCTGTCAAGTAAATAAATAAAAATCTAAAAAAAAAAAAAAAAAAGAAAAGAAATTACAATGGGAATGGAAATTTTGAGGTGAAGTTAGAAAAAAATTATGAAGAAAGTTAAATTTGATCAAATATGTGAAAGAAGTAAACTTGATATACATTTTGAATGCCATATAAAATTCACATATGTTGTCTTAGAGTCAAAAGTGAATCAAGCTTATTAGGGACTAGGAGTCACAGTATCCTTCATTCTAAACTCTTCCTTCGTTGAATCGTTTACTGAATCAAAACTGGAGTAAAGAGTGGTGGAGACAAGACCTAGTTAGTAAGGAGATGACAGTAAGAAGAGCACCTCCATGGCCACTGATGAGGAGATTATTCTGTACGAAAACCTAGCAATGCCTAAATCATTAGCAAAAGTTAAAAACTAAAGTCATCAAATAACATATAATTTTTCCACTTTGTGTGTTGAATGAAGAGGAGAAAGATAGGAGCTTTGTAAATAGCTAGGAAGTAAATTAAAATTTTGTTACATTTTAGGTATACTTTTTAAAAATCTTTTGACTAGTTATATCAGATTAATAAATGTTTTCCATAAAAAGTGAGACATAGTCCTGGGGCCAGAAGAAAGCATCAAAACAAGTATTTCTGAGTCAGATTCTTGGCTTTACCAATGACACCTTCTACTTCCTTGGAAAAGTCATGTAGATTGCAGGCCTCTATTTGTGACATGGTAATAAGAACAATAGTACATACTTAGAAAAATCTCATGAGTATTTGAAGAACTAATTAGCTAATATTTGCCAAGTACTCTGAAGATAGAAAGTGCTAAGTAGTATTACTATGCTATGCTTGTTGAAGACTAATGAGCTCAGAGGGAGATGGTCCCACCAAATACAAGCTTTCTGGAAAGAGCATAGCATCCTATTCCTCCCCAAGTAGGAGATGAGAATAACGTGCATAAATTATCTCATCAACCACCTGAAACATGGTAGGTGCCCCTGAAATTATGACAATTAACACCATCACCATCACTATCCTCATCACCCTTGCTCTGCAATCAATGTCCCACTGATACTGGAATTTTTTGAATCCAGATGTTGAAATAATCAATAAGGTATGTAAGAAGAAGAACAAAACTTTTTAAAACAGAAAAAAATGTCTTTAATATATCAACCTGTTTTATCTCAATAATACTTAATGAATACATCATTTTCTACATTTAGAATCCAGAGGGGTTTTTTTGATGTCATCAATAATATTTTAATTTTTTTAAATTAATTTTTTATTAACATATACTGTATTATTTGTTTCAGGGGTACAGGTTTGTGATTCATCAGTCTTACATGATTCACAGCACTCAGCATAGCACATACCCTCCCCAATGTCCATTACCCAGCCACCCCATTCCTCCTACATCCCTCCACTCCAACATCCCTCAGTTTGTTTCCTGAGATTAAGAGTCTCTTGTGATTTGTTTCCCTCTCTGGTTTCACTTTATTTCACTTTTTTTCTCTCTTCCCTATGATCCTCTGCCTTCTTTCTCAAATTCCACATATCAGTGAGATCATATATTGTCTTTCTCTGGCTGACTTATTTTGCTGAGCATAATACCCTTGAATTCCATCCATGTCACTGCAAATGGCAAGATTTCAATTTTTTTGATGGCTGCATTGTATTCTATTGTATATACATACTACATCTATCCATGGACATCTAGGCTCTTCCATAGTTTGGCTATTGTGGACTTTACCGGTATAAACACTGGGGTGCCTGTGCCCCTTCGGATTACTACATTTGTATCTTTGAAGTAAACACCCAGAAGTGCAATCACTGTGTCACAGGGTAGATCTATTTTCAACTTTTTAAGGAACCTCCATACTGTCTTCCAGAGTGGCTGCACCAGCTTGCATTCCCACCAACAGTGTAGGAGGGTTCCCCTTTCTCCACATCCTCCCCAGCATCTGTCATTTCCTGACTTGTTAATTTTAGCCATTCTGACTGGTGTGAGGTGGTATCTCATTGTGGTTTTGATTTGTATTTCCAGGATGCCTACTGATGTGGAGCACTTTTTCATGGGTCTGTTGGCCATTTGGATGTCTTCTTTGCAAAAATGTCTTTTCATGTCTTCTATCCATTTCTTGATTGGATTATTTGTTCTTTGGGTACTGAGTTTGATAAGTTCTTTATAGATTTTGGATACTAGCCGTTTATCTGATTTGCTATTTGCAAATATCTTCTCCCATTCTGTCAGCTGTCTTTTGGTTTTGTTGACTCTCTTTGCTGTGCAAAAGCTTTTTATCTTGATGAAGTCCCAATAGTTCATTTTTGCCCTTGCTTCCCTTGCCTTTGCAATGTGTCTAGGAAGAAGCTGCTGCAGCTGGGGTCAAAGAGGTTACTGCCTGTGTTCTCTTCAAGGATTTTGATGCATTCCTGTATCACATTGCAGTCTTTCATCCACTTGGGGTCTATTTTTGTGTGGTATAAGGAAACGGTCCAGTTTCATTCTTCTGCATGTGTATGTCCAATTTTACCAACACTGTTTGTTGATGAGACTGTCTTTTTTCCATTGGATGTTCTTTATTGCTTTGTTTAAGATTGGTTGACCATAAAGCCCATTTCTGGGCTCTCTGTTCTGTTCCACTGATTCGTGTGTCTGTTTTTGTGCCAGTACCATACTGTCTTGATGATTACAGCTTTGCAACAGAGCTTGAAGACCAGAATTGTGATGCCCCCAGCTTTGCTTTTCTTTTTCAACATTCTTCTGGCTATTTGGGATCTTCTCTAGTTCCATACAAATTTTAGGATTATTTGTTCCATTTCCATGAAAAAGGTTGATGGCATTTTGATAGCGATTGCATTGAATATCTAGATTGCTCTAGGTAGCATAGACATTTTAACAACTTCCAATTCATGACTATGGAATGTTTTTCCATTTCTTTGTGTCTTCCTCAATTTCTTTCATGAGTATTCTATGGTTTTCTGAATACATATTATTTGCCTCTTTGGTTAGATTTGTTCCTAGGTATTTTATGGTTTTGGGTGCAGTTGTAAATGGGATTAACTCCTTAATTCCCCTTTCTTCTGTCTTGCTGGTATATAGAAATGCAACTGGTTTCTGTGCATTGATTTTATATCCTGCTGCTTTACTGAATTCCTATATGAGTTCTAGAAGTTTTGGGGTAGAGTCTTTTGGGTTTTCCACATAAAGTATCAGATCATCTGCAAACAGTGAGAGTTTGACTTCTTCTTTACGGATAATCCAAAGTTCTGACTGATAGGGGTAACTGATCTCTATGTTGGCATCCTATAGGTACAGCCTGTGGGATATTTTACTCTATAGGCCATACCATTTTTGGTAAGATTTTAAAGCATTTAGAATTAGGTCTGCATTGCTACTGTTCATTACTTTAGAAGAGTATGGACATGCAAAGCACAAAGTGAAGAAAAACACAGATTACTGTTGCTGGGAGATTCCCCAATTGCCAGACTGTTAGTCCCATCTGAGGACTGATAAATCATACATTGCATTGATTACTGACCACAAATTTCTTTATCTCTCACAATCTGGCTCCCTCCTCCACTATTCAAGTCACTCACAATTTGATTGTTTTTTGAAGCTTATAATACTCGTAGGTGTAAAATATGTTTTTCTCTTTTTTTCTAATTTGCCACCATTCTCAATCTTCCTGTGCCCTTAAGCATATCATTTTTTATTTCTTTCTGATATTCTTTTTTCTATCCCCTTTCCTTCTCTGCTTCTTCCCATGCTTTAATATATACATTTCCTAAATATCTATCCATTTTTTGTTCTTCTTCACTGACTATATAAAAAATATAAGCCATTCTTAAAAGCTTAAAATCATCTCTATGGGAAATGTTACAACCCTAAGCTATTTCTTGAACTACATTTCTAATATTCCACAAAACTCTTTATCTAGGACACTTTACAAACTTTTTCAACTCAATGCATTTAAGAGCAAATATATAATTTTACCTACAAACTCTTTCTTGCTTGCATATTCCCTATGTAATGACACAACACTCCTTTCAGGATCTCAGATTTAAACTCTTGTCTTTATATCGTTTTGATTTCTTCCTTCTCCTTATCTATAACTTTCTCTCCAATTCAATACTTTCAGCCTTGCTAAAATATCTCCCACTCATTGTCTGCATTCCCTTTTAACCACCTGAGTAACACTATTGCCTCTTTTTTACTTCTGTCCTTTCAGTGGTTTCCTGACTGATAAACCAACTTCCAATGTGGGTTTCTATTAATCTGTGCAGTTTTATTCATCTTGTGCTTTGCTCCCATATTAATCTTCCTCAATGGGAAACTTTAACTGTATTGTTCCTTAGGCTCAAAAATGCCATGGGCTTCTATTGCCTTTGTTCTTACTTTGCCTTCCATATACCCTTTGCTCTAGTCAAACTAAACTCTTTTCTGTATCCTGGAAGTCTTCAGGGTTGTGGCCATTCTGTGCCTTTCTCTTGGTGTTCTATCTGCTTAGAATTTTCTATCATCTACTCTCTGTACCTCAATTCATATTCATTCTTCAAGGTCACACTCAAGAGCCAACCTCCCTGAAAGTCTACCATATCTACTCATTTGAAAATAATGACTCTCGCCTCTAAAAATCCTGCTGTGTAGCCTTCGCTAGTCTAATGTAACTACAGCAGTAAATGTCCTTTTTCTTTTTTGGGAGGTCGGGGGGGGGCTGTATTTTTTTTTTCCCCTCCCAAGGGTATGGACTTCATGTACATCACTTCAGTTGCAAAATTCAAATGCAGACCTAGTTTTTGGTTGGCATTATAAAGTGTAAACTGTTAAGCTTGCATAGATCTAGGTTTTGAAATCTAGATATATCTAGCCTAACCAAAAAGAGGGTGTCCTCTTGAGCCATGGAGGCCAAATCCCCAAAAAGCAATGCACGCTTATTTGATTATACTTGTTCTCTCTGTGAATGTACCTTTCCCAGTGTTCTTGCCAAGATAGAGTTGGTGGTAGTGGTGGCAGTGTTATGGAGGGGAAAGAAAAGAAAGAATGGTAGTGAGATGTCAAATTATTTGGTCCAAGGTAAACTTTTTTCTTCTTGGCTTTCTAGAATTTAGTAGTATCATCCTAAAATAACAAATATCCCTAGCACTCATCTAGAGGCCCTGTTATTTCTTGATAATGTTGAGTGACAAGCATGTGGTAATGAGAAAAGACATGTATGGTGTAGATTAAATCTTCAATAAATAATTGCCAAATAAATTAATAAGCTTCCCATTTATATTCTCACTGTGATTAGGGCAAAAGCAAACAAGACCTGGAAAATGACACTGGATTACCATAATCAGCTGGTTACCCCCAAAACATCTATTATTTTGGATTTGTTCTCCTTTTTGGAATAGGTCAATTTAGCTTAATCTTGAACTATCAATTCTTCTAATATACTTTTTCTTGGTTCTCATTTGTCTCAACCATTTGTGCCTTTACTTACCATGGGAGGCTCTCTTGCCTCAGGAATTTTACAAATTTCAAGTTAGCTTTGTGTCATGATCCTCTTTATCCTAGAGTAATTCATTCTTCCATAGGACATCAAAATGCATAACCCAATAAATTGTGTCTTTGTATTTATATTATATGTTATATATAATACAGATAGACACATATATACATGTGTATGAAATATGTATTATACACATATGCATATATATATACATATATATGTGTGTGTGTGTGTGTGTGTGTGTTTAAAATTTCACAAAATTCTGTGTCTGAAATAACTAAGGAAGTAGAAGTAGGTCAGTGGGTGGTGGGGGTTTCTTCTGCCACTATTAGTAGGGCAGCCTACCACACAGGTGGTAAAATGAATTTTGAAGGCCACTGAACATTCAGTATTTGTCCAATTTATCATAATTATAGTAACACCTGGGCCCAATGTTCATATACTCACTGATGGAATCTAATGAGGAAAGAAATGCTTCTGTCACCATTTGGAGGATTTTATACCTATCTTAAAAGATTTTACAGAACTTAAACCAACTCTTTTGTTTTACAGATGAAGAAACAGAGGCCCTAAATGTAAAGTGGCCACCTTAGGGCACACAGCCCAAATAACCAAATAGGATTGGCTACAGTCATATAGTTCTAAACACTAGTATCGCTGAACTCTTTCTATTCAGAGGAGATGACTTGGGTAATGATCACGCACCTGGCCTTTCTTTGTACATGCTGTTCATGACGCCAGCATTTCCTTACATCCTTTTTCTGCCTGATGAATTATAAGAAATTCCCCAAGTCCTAGATCTAATACCCTTCTCCTCTCTGGAGACTCCCTAGATTTCTAAGGCAGAAGCCATTGTTCATTCCTAGTGGTTTCATAGCCCTGCTTGATATCTCTACTACGATATTGTGTCCTTATGATTTGTACTTTTATCTGTTATACTAATGAACTTTCAAATCCTTGAGAGAAGAGGCCTTGACCATCACATCTATTCATTTCTGCAACTAAACTCTGGCTCCTACTGAGCAACTGCCAAAGTATATTTGCTAAATGAAAGCATTAAAATTAAAAATGAGAATAAAGAGATTTTTATTATTCTATCATTTTGCCTGTTACACCTGTATACACACACTTTAAATCCAAGCTACTAATTGGGAGTTACTGGTGGAGGAGTAAGGGAGAGAAATGCCAAATGTCTCTCCTTTCCTTTTTTTTTTTTTCCCTTTTCTTTCCTTTCCTTTTTTTCTTTCCCTTCCCTTCCCTTCCCTTCCCTTCCCTTCCCTTTCCTTTGCTTTTCTTGTATACTTCTTAGAAGTGGACCAGCATGAATATTAAAAGTTTAGACAGACACATCAAAAGATTTGGGTCATAACTTCATTGTGTTTGACAAGTCCTTTGTACTTTCTGCTTCTCAGTTTCCCAAAGTCTCAAATGGGAATAATGCTAATGTTTCAAAGATATGTAATGAAGGAGAAATTAGGTTTTATACATGAGGCCATTTAAAAATATAAAAAAGCAATGCTCATCTGGCTATTGTTAAGATGACCAAGACTGTAATGATGATAATATACTCCAGAAGATGAGGAAAAGGGTATGGAGCTGAACCTCTAATGCTACCCTTTTTATTCAGCACTAAAATTTCATCAAAAGTTTTTACTGAATGTCACTGCCCAAGAACTTCTGGAATCTTAAATTATCAGCAATCCCCCCTATCATTTAATATTTCATGTTGTTCAACCGTTGTTCTGTGAACATGCAGAAGTCGTCATTTTCTACAGCAGACAGTGGGAATGATTTGGGCTCTGAACAGGGCTGTAAATTTCACCTTTATCACTTACTTGGCCCTGTAACTATATGTAAGCTAAAAACAAGACGAAACAAACAAACAACTCATTAAATCTTAGACACTATCTGTCAAATGGGAGTAATAATCAAAGATGCCTTATAGGGTTCTTTTTATAGTAAAATGAAATTTGATGGTTTTGTGTAACATTTTGGCACCAAAGTAAGTAACTGAAAAAAATAAATAAAAGGTAAAAGATATTATTAGTTATCTACAATCTTATTAGATATCTAGAATATCTTTTTCTCATCTACCATCATAATAGAAGTTTTAATACTATAACAACATCTTTGAAATACCTGCATAGTGAGGAAAGCACAGGATCTAGAAACTGACCCAAGATAAATGAAATATTGATGGTTTTGTGTAACATACCATACCAAAGTAAGTAAATAAAAAAGTAAATAAAAGGTAAAAGATATTATTACTTATCTACAATCTCATTAGATATCTAGAATATCTTCTCTCATCTACCACCATAATAGAAATTCTAATACTATAACAACATCTTTGAAATACTTGCATAGTAAGGAAAATACAGGATCTAGAAACAGACCCAAGTTAAAATACTGGCTTTCCCTTTTACTAATGTATAAACAGGATGATAAGTGAAATACATACCACATGACATTGTTCAGATAAAATAAGCAGTGTATTTAGACACTTGCATATACAACATCAGGGATATAATAGTAATAATAATGGGGTGATAAATAATAGTAATATTTAACACATATGTGGTAAAAACTTTTATGACTCTATCTCTAGTCTAAACACTGTACACATATTAACTCATTTATTTTGTGCACCAACCTATTTCACATATAAAGGAACTCAGGAACTGGGAGGTTTAGTGATTTGCCTGGAGTCTCATGGCCAGTTAAGTAGGGAATCCTCATTTAAAGCCAGGTCCTCAGACCTCAGAATCCATGTAGGCAGAGAACATTATGTTTTTATCCACCCAATAAATGATAGCTGTAATTGGTTGAATCTCCTGCAATATTCAAATATTCATAGGAGAGTTAGCCCCAGCCTAGTTTCTATTCAGGTAAAGCATTCTGGAGCGCCCCTTATCAGTAGGTATTAGATGGACCTGAAATAGAGGGCTGCCCAAATGCTCCAGAGTTAGGAAGAGATAAAATGGACGGCGGGGGAGGGGGATAGGAAGGTTACAAGAACCCAAAATCTAACTTTGTATTCTAATTTCCCTCACTCTTTACCACTACTTACCCCCACAGATTAGAAAGTAAGTGAGAGCCTTTCAGGCTTGGACAAAATAATTCTTATAGAATTGACCTAAGAAGCCATGAATCAGCTCCAGGTGCCCGAGTCACCCCTAAGATGTGGCCGTGGACACACTGGGAACACACCACCGCCACCGGTTCTGTGCTTCTGTAGCCACAGCTATCTGCCCAGACCCTGAATTTCTGGAAGAGAAGTGGAAGAATGTAGGAATAAAAGACAAGACTTGGAAGGGGGCCACAGACCATTTAGAATCAAACATTCCCTGCCTCAGTATTTGTGGCTTTTATGTTCCCCTATTCCTGTAATTGAAATATTGTTCATGTAATGAAGAGTCCAAGGCAGGGTGCTTTGTCAGCTGAACGTGCGGTCTACAAGAGAACAGTGGGCTCTATCCCAGCATGAGCCCAGGCGGACTGCAGGGTCTGGTCGGGGTCTGCCAGCCCCTTGCCACAGGGTCCAATGCCTCGGCCATGGTCTCCACTTCGCTCCAGAAAAGCAGAAGCAGTGTGAGCAGTAAGGTGGCCTCGACAATAGGCAGTCCACGGATAAGTGCAAACACTGGTCTCCATGATTAATATAGATTTTCAAAATACTCAGTTCTTGAGGGAAAACACATGTTTAATGGTAGGAGCATCAGAGGAATAATAAACTATTTAATTTGAGTTTGCTTTTAGGTTCGAAGCGCATGCACTAACACAGCGCGTTCTTACTGATGTCTCTCGCTCAGGTTTTCACTTCTTTAGTGGTGACCTGCTATTCAGTCTATTAAATCTCCTTCCTAAATCCCTAAACTCATTTGAGGCCTCCATCACTTTCTCCCTCCTCCATCCTGTCTTCAAATCTACCTTTTTAAAGCCCCTTTTCTTCCATTTGTTCTCTAAACAAAACTCCACAGCCATTCCCACACTTCCTTTCCAGATGCTGCTAACAACAAATTATTCCCTACGGGTTTTAGCTAGGATTTCACCCCTGTTCCATTTGGCTCTCAGGACACATTTGTTGAACTCAAAAGCCTTTTAACTGCCTTTTTTTTCCTTTTCTCCTTGGGAAAACTCATAACAGCACACTGTTTCTCTCCCCAGAGCAAGTGACAGGCCCCAGAAATAATGAAACATTGAAAAAAAAACTATCAAGCAAAGCTTTGATAGTTGACCTATTTGGTCACTGTCTTTAACAACAACTTCATATTATTTTTCTTTTCTACTTTTTGTTTCATTTAAAGATCTATATTTATATTCATCTGGTAAATAATAATGATAGGTCACCATCTGATCAATACTGAATATACAGTGATCCTGAACTTAACTTCAACTGAATATTGATTTATGTTTTCAAAATATGAATATTTGTTTATGTCTTATAAATACTCAGCTGTGTTTTAATAACTGTTTTCCCCCAACGTTCTCATAGTATTATGAATAGATAACTATAAAAAATTGTTGTTGTTCCTGTTGTGGTTGTTATGTATTCATTTTGTTTTATTTTGTTGTTCTGCACTTTAGGTACAGAGCAAAAAGAAAGCCATAATAAGGAAAGACTACTTATTTGAATAAGCAATTATTGGAAATACAGAAGGTGCTGTTCATGTTCACCTTCTGTTGTCATGGATCTGTGCAGCTCCTATTACTTAGCTTTTATTTTCTGGTGAAAGCCTCACTTTCAAAATGTTAGCATTCACATTAATTTATCTATAACTTCTACAAGCACAAAACCCAACTGTAGACATAATATGGATCTGTGGCCACTGGCTTAGCCAGATGTGATGCCTGCTAAGTGACAAATTCAGGGTCTGAGGCCAATATGAACAGATCCCTGGCTTTTTCTCTAGGGTTAGAACATTCAGTCATATATGCATGTGTAAAATGGGAAATGATAGTATGGTTGTATCTTAAAGAATATTTAATTAAAATATCTGTAACATAAACCCCAGAGATTTCCAGGAATGATATGTTGTTGACCACAGCATAATGCTTCATAAAGATTGAAAGAAGACTAAGAATGAGAAATCAAGTGTTTTGCTCTATGTTCTTCTTTTCTTTCTCTTTAATCTAAACCCCTGGAAAAAAAGAACTGTGACTTCATGGTCAGTTCTGGCAATTATTTCCACTGAGCCTAGAACAGAGTTCTGTCATTGCAGGCATTCTGTAAGTGTTGATTAACTGATACAAACTAGGAAAGTAAAACTTGTCAATGGCCAAGATAAAACAGGTAAGTTAATTACCAAAGGGAGTAAGTTAGAGTTTCTAGTGGTACAACAGAACAGAGCTTGTGAAGGGAGTCCCTGATTGCTTTAAAGATTATTATTCTCTGCCCCTTACTTTGGGTCACAAAAATAGGGTAGGTGTTCAGCCTACCTTTGGCACACTGACTTTGAAGTTATCTTAATAATCTTTTCCAAGGTGAGAAGTCAGATTTTCATAAAACACTTTGCAACTCGATACATATTAATTATAACTTATTCTAATGACTTCCCAGCACCAGAAAGTTATAAGAAGACAGATTAAATTAATACAAAAACAACAACACAAATAACTTTAAAAACATTAAAATGCTTTAAAATATCTTAAGATATCTCCCTCACTAGAAACATTCAAATAGAGCATGAAAACCTTATCAGGAGCAAATAGAAAAGTCTATGGTATAATCTGAGGTTAAGTAACCTGCAAAATCTTTTCAAAATCCCCCAACTCTATAAACCCCAATTAGTCCAACCTGAAGTATAAATATTCTGTGATATGATTCACCACTCCTTATAGCCCCACAGTACAACGAAAATATGGAAACTTCAAAAGTCCTGCTTTCGGGACACCTGGGTAGCTCAGTCTGTTAAGCCACTGCCTTTGGCTCAGGGTCCTGGGATCGAGTCCCATATCTGGCTCCTTCCTCAGCGGGAAGCCTGCTTCTTTCTCTGCCTCTGCCTGCCACTCTGCCTACTTGTGTTCTCTTTCTCACTCTCTCTCTGACAAATAAATAAATAAAATCTTAAAAAAAAAAAAAGTCCTGCTTTCACCCCTTATTTCAGCTTCATTTACTTTGGGAAGAAAAATGGTTCATAATGGCTGACTCCTAAGGAAATAACCAAGAAGACAAGGAACAAGCAAAGTTTTATGAAGAAATAAGGGATAAATGGAAAGATCTGGATTATGTACCAAAACTTATTTAATGAACAAATGATTTTACAAACCCCCTGAAACATAAAGTATGTAAAATAGATTGATACCCAGGGATGCAGATGATATTAATGTGCTCAGAATCAGGAGCCCATAAAAATATACTTATTCAATCAAATAAAAAATCAGGTAACTACTGAAGGCTTTATTAAATAACAGTAACATTTAGATCCTTGGGACACAGAGATGATTTGAATAGGGTCCATCATTAAGATATCTGTAGTCTAGTGGGGAAATAACATATGAAAAAATTCACTGGAGTATTATATGCTCACGATAGTATCCCAAGCAGAGGCAACAGTGTACCTGACATGTGAAGGTTGCTCAAAAAATATTTGCTAAATGAATGAAATGCTAAAATTAGGCAAAAACATGGTCTTGTGGAAGCAGTAGTAAGCCTAATTAAGAGCCAGGGGTATACCTTAAAATGGAAGTGGTGTTTGAACTGAATCCTAAAGATAAGTTGGAGTTTGATAACAGAAGAGGGGAAAAAAATAGTCTTCTGAGCAAAAGGAACACTGTGTGAAAAGGCATGGGATTTTGAAAGTACAAATGAATTAAAATGACAGCAAAAATTTCATTAGAACTGGACCATCGATACAGTAAGGGCAGGAGCCATAGCTGAGGTTAAGGGATAAGACAAGGTTACCTGGTGAGAGGTCTTGAATAACGTTAAAATTGGATTTTTAGTTGAAATGCAGTGTAGAATTGTTTGCACATGATTAGGAGCTGCACTGGTCACAGTGAATAGGGGTTAAATCTGTCTAATGTAGCAAGATGGTGGCCATTACAGCTATATTTGCTGTCATTTGAGTTCTCTCCAGGCCATCTGGGCTACACTGAAATTCCAATCAGCATAAGGATCTCATTTATATACTAACAATATGGAAGTGTGCTCAGATCCATTGTATCAGATTTTGCTTCAAATCTTGTCATTGTTATTTTATGAAAACAAATCTGGAATATGGTAATCTCTTGTTCAAAACTATGAAGTGGGTCTCTGTGGCCTTCTGAGTACATTGAAACCCCTTGACATGGCTACTCCTAAATAAAACTTTTCTCTCTCATTCTCACCAATGGTCCCTATGTAACTTAAATCTGTACATTGCTTCTTTGTCCAAGGATGAAAAAACAGGTGTCAAGAGAAAATGTATTTCTCAAATATAAATCCTTCTATAAACTCTCCCAAATCCCACAAAAATAGTCTTCTTTCCTACCCCAGTTTACTTCTGTCGTGTTGTTCTGTTAAGCCATCTAAAGACCTTCTGTTATAAGCCGAGCCACATCACTGAAGACAGATAAGTAAATGTGCCTACTGTTTCCTGTACTTTGGAAAGTTATTCCTAAGTATGAATAAAACAAGGTGAATATAGAAAGCCCTTATCCAGATATATGGATGAGTCATTTTAAAGAAGCAAATCCTGCCTTCTGGGCAAGGTATAGACACCCAGAACTCCCCTGAGCCCCCTGTCTTTTTCTTTTGTTAGGAGAAAAGTACATTCCTGGTTTAATCTCTCTAATTAAATAGCAACTTCTTCCACAGCTCTGGAGGTGGTTACATCCGAAAGCAATAAAACCCAGGATTCCTTCACTCAAAGAACCCTCCTAGTTATCTGTCTTCTAGGTCACATATCACAGGAGAGACCCTTAGGGCTGAATTTTTAAAAGGCAACCGGGCTTTTTCCTGTGAAGATGACAGGTGTGTTATGTATTACATTGGACAATGACATAAGAATTTCCAGCATGAAAGACTCCTCCTATCCCGTTCTACCCACTTGAAGTGATCAAAGGTTTAAAGAATATTCATGTCCAATCCCTTAATGGTGCTGAGGCTGAAATATATGTGGAGATACCCAGGAGATTTTAAAAAAGTGCTGCAAGTAAAGTTCTCACTGTCAAAGCTTGGTAAAGCTCGTGTGTGGGATGATGTTCTTAAAGTGAAGAAGGAAGTTCAAGATTGATATTGGCCCCCCACAACTGCCAGAAGTTGAAACTTTTTCTAAGTTCTCAGGCACTGTTCATGGACTTTTACTAAGATCTACCCTCAAACATTGTTTCTCACAGTTTCTCCTGGATTCTGAGAGCAGGCTAAGATTCCCTTTTATATGCTCTGGCATGCACTGGTTTCTAAGCCAAGTACTCAGATAGACTGTGAACTTCATGAAGGCACAAACTCTTTCTACCTTGTCTGTTAGCATCAAACACATGGTGTATGATAAGCACTTAAATTTTGTTTGAAAAATGAAATGTTAAATTAATGACGTAGGTAGGTTTTGTAGTTAACGAAAGCTATTTCCAGCATGGAGTAAGAGAGCAACAACAAAAAAAAATTTTCCCTAGTAGAATCTCTTGCATGACTTTTTGTTCTTTCTGTAACATGAAAATAAAAGTGCATTACCACCAAAGACTTTGAGAGCATGTTTGGACATAAGCTACATAGTAATCAAGAGGTCCTCACTTCAAAATGACTACATGATTTACATAAAGCTTTACCAATGTGTTCTCTCTTCCCCACAACTGATTTTTAAAATTTCCCAATGATTTGATCTAGCCTAGGATTTCCTATAATTCAGGACACTAGAAATACCTTCAATTCATATATATCCAGCTGAGGATCAGACATAAATCATCACTGATCAGAACCTAGCTCTACCCCACAAATACAAAGCTCAAGAGGTTGGCTGGTGTTTATGAAAGCCAGGCTAAAATTTTCCTTCTAGGACCCTGAGTGGCTGCAGCTTCTTCATCTGCCTATAATTCTTTGATGGCTTTGAGTTTTTTTTTTGTTTTTTAAAACACTTGAAGAGAGATGCTCCCTATGGAATGTCTCCCTTTATTTCTGTATTTTAAAAAGTTGGATAAATTGTATGGATTCGCTTATCTAGGGAAAAAGCCTCTACTAAAACCTAGACATTTGTCTATTCTCGTTAATAATTACATTTTATGGCTACAGAAAGATTCTACTTTATTGTGACTTTATTAGGTCAAATACACAATGATTGTTATTTAGAGAACAAAAATGAAAAACAATAAGAAAAGCAGACTTTGTGATATATGCAAGGATTATCTATAGATGAATCCTCCTTTTCTTTGGAAGCTCTATCAATAACCTTGGTAACAAGAATTTTAGAGCTAGATTTAGAGAAAATGCATTTAAAATTTCAGATTTTTGAGGTGAAGAAACTGAGGAACAAAGATATCAAGTTGAACAAAGTTTGCTAAGGTACTTCTAGCTTAGCTGGCACTGAAACTCAGATAATGTCCCAAAACATCCAATAGTTATGAGGCTGTGGAAAGTTCAGCAAGTCGTTATCAAATGCCCTTTCTTTGAAATGCTTACGCTTACACTGAGGCAGGTGTCTCAGTGCATCTTTAGGTCTCCACTTCTTCTCTCCTTCCTTCCACTCCTTGGTACACTTTTCTTTGCATTCCTGTCATGGTGGCTTCCAATGTTCTTGGAAAACCCCTAGTCACTTGGCTCCCAAACCAGCAACATGCTCTGCTTAGAACCTTTAATGCCTCTCCTGATCTAGCCAATATTTGGTCATTACTTCCATCTCTATTGTTTCCAAACATTTTCACATCATGGCATAACTAGAAAATAGTAAAATGAGCAAACAAACAAACAAAAACACTAAAGTAAAATGGGAAGACTGCTCACAGTGGGGTGATTATCTCTGGATCTTCAGCCAGCCCAAGTCCTATCCAGTCACACTGAGGGCAAAGGATCAAATTCTGGCCATATGTGTAACTTATTTATACTCCATTGGCCAGAGATGAGAAATATTACTAACCATTCACCCCTTAGTAATTATTGAATAAATTAATGAAAGGTCAAAATACCCAGAATCCTACAATGAATAGCTGGAAGATGTGGGATAAAAACCCAGGATGTCTAGAGTTACAGACAGTGTCATCAAAACTATACTGCTTCTACTCCCATTTTTTTAAAATGTTATTAGGGAAACAATAAAATATATAGTTTCAATGTGAATTTTAAAATCTGGTTATTCTTCATTTATTTTAAAATTTTGGATAACCAGAAAACCCCATCTGTGAATATCTCTGACCCTCAATATGTACTTGTACAATTTAGTTTTGCTTTCTCCTATGTCCCAGGCAATGTGCTATGATATGCATCCTCAAAAATGTGTGTCATGAATAACTCACCAGGCATGCACTTCTGTCCATCAGTAACTGGACTTTATTAGTAGCAGCAATCACTAAGCAAGTGTGATTTATACCTCTTTCTCCAAGTCTGAAGACTGGCTTTATTGGAATTTACTCCCAGAACTCTTACATAGCCCCACTAAGAAGTATGGAAAGTTTACCCTTTTTGCCCTCCTCACCCTCTCTGCTTTTCTACACTCTTATTCTGTTGAGGACAGATCTTCTCTAGACCTTAAAACACTCCATTCCCATCCACTCTATCAGTACTTTTCTGCTCTCTCTGACTACAGCTACAGAAAGAAATATGTATGTTAAGGTGTAGATGACTGATTAACTTAAAACAAACATTTTTAAAGAACATATTAAAAAGACGATGCTTAAATAAACATGTCAAATGGACTGAAACCTATTATGGATTTGTGCTTATTATGGAGACCAGTTTAGGACTCATTTTGGGGTTTGGGGTTTCCTACCTAATGTCTCTCAAATCAAACTGCACCGATGGCTGACTACCAGAGGCCACACCAGTGCTATGCATGTCCTAGAGATAATAGAAACCCTTGCAGTGCATTCCCCAGATTCTTCAACAGAGCTCAGATCCATTGTACTCCTTCTTTGTCTATTGCTTACTTTCAAATTCTCTTTCATACTTTAATTAAGCTCCTTTTGGACTCTGAGGAGTTAAAGAGCTTTGCTAAAGAATAATGACAGAAACAGAGAGAAAAGGAAAAACTTTTTGAAGAGAACTTTTTCTGTTTTTGTTTTGTTTTTGTTTTTGTTTTTGCTTTCATTATCATTATTCCCTAGGAATCCCAGCTGTATCCATACTCTGTGTCTACATACACACATGTGGGAAAAGGGCAAAGATGGATGTTGGCATGAGCAGAAAATGGTGCTCCCTAGGGCAATGAGATAAAAAGGCCATTATGTTTAGGGATGAGCATAAGTGTATGAGAGAGAAAGAAAAATAGAGACAAAAATTACAAAAGGAGAGACGAAAAAGATTAAGACAAAGAACAAGAAAAGGGGAAGGAAGGAAAGACAAGAAAGGAGGGAGGGAGCCAAGGATGGGGGAGAAGACAGAGAAAGAGAGGTTAGCACTAGCTCACCTGGGATGCCCTGAATGGTAAATTTATAATAAGGAGATGAGGCTACTGAATGATTTACTGCTAATCCCCTAGCAAGAGCAGGAGGAGGTGAAGGAACAAAGGTTTACAGTCCCTTTGGAGATTTGTTTCATCTGCACATCAGCCCACAATTAATGGCCATTTAGCTGTTGTTCTCCTGCTGGACACTGGTGGATTGATTCAGTAAATAAAAGTGACAGAGCAATGTCCCATGGAGGCAGGCAGCAGAGTCTCTGCACCTGTTATTTGTGAATCTCTGCTTGCCAGGGTCATTGACCTTTAGAAGCTGGTGAAAATTAATAAGTGAAAACACAAAGCTGCATGCTGGGGAAAAAAAAAAAAAAAAAAAAAAAAAGGCAATCAGAGGACCCAGGCAGCAGTTAGACTACCTTTCTTAAGAACTGGCCAGTAACCTCTGAAGAGTTATCACCTCTCAGCCTTCAGACCAGCAGCCTCATGGGAGGTGAGACTACTGGTCAAACACCTCTCAGCCAGTTTCACTAAGTGGTCCAAGAAGGCCCAGGGAAGCGGAAACATTGAGATTCTCTGGGAGTGGAAAACTACAATTCATTTTGCCAGTGTAGGGTTCAGCCTGCCCATTCTTCCTTGAGGCAGTCTGGGGGCAGCTGGAGGTGGGTGGTGAAGGGCCCAGCCAAACTGGGCTGGCACATCTGAGCAGCTGTGCTTGGCATGGCTATCTGGTGAGCAAACAGCTGCAGTGGGTAACTGATCATTTGCAAATAGTTAATGACAGATTTGTCCTTTGTGTTCACTGCCATAGGAGAGGAGGAAAATAAAAGGGAGGGAGAGTCAGGCCAGGGGATTTTATGGCTGCTGCTACTGCAACTGCTGTTGTTATCGTGGTTGTTTCAAAAGTGATAGGAAGGTCAACCGAAGTTAACAGGGTTTGCTTCTTTCCTGGGCAAGCTGCCTCCAGACCATAGGCTATGGGCAGACCATGGTGATCAAGGAACATGAAACTTACAAGGCCTAATACAGGATTTGTCAACCTGGTGTATTTTTATTTTCTTCTTTTTTATTTCTCTCTACTTCCATATTTTTTGTAACTTGGTTTTTGTTTTGTTATTTATTTCTCAGTAAATTGCAGTCATTTTGCAAGCGTAATTAGCCTTTGTTTGCCATGCAGATGAGGAAAAGCCTGGGTTTAGTTAAGTGAGTTACTGAGCATTAAATAGTGCACTTGATCCACCTATGACTGTTAGTTGAGGGATTATAAAAGACACCTGCCCTCATACGTCCCTAAATAGAGTTGAGGCATTAGCAATGGCAAACCAAGTTTACAGAGTCCTCCTTTAAATGGCTTATTCCACTGGGATATAACTTGCTTGTTTTATTATAGTGCATCTAACCCATCAGTGGGGCTAGAAACCCTGTCACCAAAATATGTGCTGAATCTGGCCACTTCCATTCCCACTGCCATCAAACTAGCCAAGCCATCACTGGTTCTTCCCTGTGTTTTTGCATTATGCTACTAACTGGCCTCACATTTTTCCTCCATTACCCCTCTTCCATCTTCCTCCACCAGTAACCAGAGTAATCCTTTAAATCAAATCATGCCACCAGCTGAAAACCCTCAGCAGTTCTCCTAAGTACTTAGGATAACATCCAAATTACCTACCTTGACCTGCAGCCTGAACACTAACTCTTCTATTCCCTAATCTCAACCTATTCACTATTCTCTAACCCCTCACAGGCTTTCTGGCTATTCTTTTAACACGAGAAACTTGTTCCTGCCTCAGCAGCTCTGACTTTGCTATTTTCTCTCCCTGGAATTGTCTCCCTAAAATGTCCATTTGGCTGAAACCTTCTCAACATTCAGGTCTCCTCTCAAATATCATTCTAGGGAAAAGGCCTTCCCTGGTCACCCTGTGTAAAGCAGACTTCTCTCTGTTGGTCTTACAATTCCCTGATTCTGAGTATCCCCATCACTGAGAAAAATACACAAAGTGAGGTTCAATATGTCTTATGTAATGAAGAAATTAATAAAATTAGGAGAATTACCTTATTAGAGTTTAACAAAACTAGCACTGAAGGATGGAGAAAAATAATCCTTCTGATAGAAAGCAAGCAAGGAGGGGAAAGGAGGAAGATCTAGGATATGGAATTTATCAGAAGGAGGTGGGTGTAGAGTGGGGGCTGGCCATGCACCACATTAAGAGGAGGGAAACTTAGAAGTGTAGGGGCCTTCAAGAGAAATATGTAATGTATAAGGGGAGATTAAAGGCGAGAAGCAAGAAAAAATAACATGTGAGAATCACTAACTTCTTTTTAAGTACAGTTTTTGTGTTGTTATCTTGTTTTGTTTTGTGTGTGTGGCAAAAGTAATCTATATTCAAACATTAAGTGTCGAATGGCTACCGAGTCCTTCTTACTAAGCCAGAATTAACAACCTCTAGGTTATGAAAAGTGTAAAAAATATCCAAGTTGTTTTCCAGACTTCTTCAATTCCCAATCTCCCATGTTCTTTAATGGCATTATCAACCAACAATCTAAATGGGAATAGGCTCATAAAACCTGTCCCAAGCCAAGAAGGATGGGATCATTTCATGGCTTACAAGTAGCTCAACTGCATCATCTACCCCAAAGTGCCCTTAAAAGTAGTTGTGAGATCCTGGCTTTCTAGTTCAATGATGCCAGATGGTTTATAGAACCCCAGAGAAAGTGAGAAGCATCTCTGTAAGCCTCAGAGCCTAATACCTGGTAATTATCAAGGCTAACTCAAGAATATGTATGGATGGAAAAGTAATTTTTTAAAATCCAAATCAGTTGAGGGTTGAGCTCATAAGAAAACAGAGTAGGCAATTATTTATTCTATTTATTATATGATGTGTAATAAATTTTTCAACTACACCATCATCACAGACATACTGACGAACTACACACTCACATACCCAAACATACCCACATCAAATAACCTTTATTATCACACTATGATTTTCCCTGAGAATGCTGGGAATCTGAAGGTTTTGATTTGGCTTGAGCAATGATTAAAGGCTTTATCAACCACAGATTATCAGGGAGTTATTTTGAGGTGATATATAAATACAGTGAGCTGACATGAGGAAATGGGACTTAGTGATTTTAAGTAAGAAAATAGATTCCAAAATATGGCAGGAACTAAGCATCCTTAAAATTTCTGCTTTAATATGTATGGAGTGGGAACCTAAGAATGAGCATTTCTAAGTTTCCAGGTGATGCTGGTGTTGTTTTTTTTCCAGGTTCCAGACTTTAAGAATCACTGATCCTAAGTTCTAATTTGACAAATGAAGTATCTAAAGGCTACAAAGATTTAAAGTTTCTGGAAAGATTCAAGTATATGTGGCATTAAAGCATTTATCCACAGATATTTATAAGCCATTCATTAGTGCCTAGGGAATGTTCTTCCTACCCTTCCCACTAGAAGAATGTGGCAGGGTGACCATCAAATTTTTGAGAAGGCTATTGTGCTTATGCTAAATGTCTTATGGATACTTTCAGAGGACTTCCTTACACTTCTCAGATTAAGTGGGGGAGGAACTGGCACCAGGTTACTGATTGTGGTGGCCTGGGCTCCTATCATGGACTCATATGCAGATGGGCATGGCTGTGCTCTGCCTTCTCCAGCTCCAGTACATTCTCCTTTCTTGGATGCCTCCACCTCAGCTAGGGAATTTGGTTGACAAAAGAAACTTGTTTAATTCCTCTTTGAATATATTGATTGTCCTTGTTTTTTATTGCAGAAAACTTCGTCAGAAAACTCAGTTAAGAGCAGATAATATAACCCAGACTCCAAGATGTGTGATCATTTCCCTCCCTATAGAAAACTGCAGAATGACTTGCCAAGTCACTGGACAGCTTGGGGCAACAGAATTGGCCCCCATGGAAATAACATAAAAAGGCAAGGTTGTGGTCAGCAGAGCTTATGCCTAACTAGGGAAACTACATTCAAGAAGGCATCACTGTGGGGTTTCCTATTAGGATGGTTCCAGACAACAGGTCAATTATTTCCCACTCAGATGCTGAAACCAGAGGAAGGGGGAGATCAAAGGGTTATAGTAAAAGGTTAATGACTGAAATAAGCTTAACAAATAAAGCGAAAAAAAAAAATGTTCTCTGCACACAGCATGGAGTCAACCCCTAAGAGTCACTTTAAGAGTAGGTCACAGAGTCAAATGCTGCAGAGCCCTGCTGTAGAAAGGCTGGGCAATTTTATAATGAATAATGGCATGTATATAATATGAAGGGTTAGAGCTGGAAGCTGAGGGCTACTAAGATCAACAGTAAGTACTGACCCCACCACCCATGAAAAAGTCTTATTGTTTTTTGACCAGAGTGGGAAGCTCAATGTTCATGCAGGCTTATCTCCAGATCTGCATTAATCTGCTCTCATTATCCAGGCTTCCTTTCTGATTAGCGAGAGGTCAAAGAATCTGCACTTGGACATGCTAACTCTGTGGCCTACTGACATGGGTAGCAGGGGCAGCACAGCCTTCTGACCTAAGTTAGAGAAAGTCCAGGTCAATGTCCTCTTGGGCTTTACAAGACTTCATTGACAAACTGCAGGGTTAGGATCTGCTGATTGGAGTAAGGTGGGATTCTTTACAAAAGTCTTCCAGAGTAAACGAGTTTGCATGAGACTCTGACACAAGTACTAACATACTTTGATACAGAGAGAAGGACTGGAGTGGAATGTGCATGTCTTTGTGTGTATCTGTATGTATTTTGGGGATGGAGAATGAAGAGGTAGTCTGGTGAAGACTACTTTACAGAGAAAGAATCACTGATACAAGCATTAGACCAATGACAAAGGTGATGCTGCTTTTGTTTTTGAAAAGTAAACAAGGCCTTACACATCCATAGGAGCGTTGTTCTTAAAAAAAAAAAAAAAATGAACCTGAGAGACTCTACAAGTCTCAATATCCTACTTTCTTCCAAGATAGTTGGAATGCCTCTTTGGATGTTGCCTTCAGAGGTGATAATTTATTACTTTCAAATATTCCTTGTTTTAACAAAGTTTCAACTTCTTTTAAAGATAGACTTAAATGAAAATAATCTGTTTATCCTACCCCTCTCTCTCTTAAGATTGGGATGAAGTTGAGCAATTTACTTAATTTCTGTGTGCCTTAATTTTCCCCCTCTGTAAGTCCGAATAAAATAGTTATCTGCCTCTTAGAGTCTTAATGTAATTAAGTGAATTAATATGCTTTAAAGGCTTCAAATAGTGCCTGTAATATAGTAAAATAAAACAAAACATTCTGTAAAAAGTTAAGTAATACTAGAATTGAGACTGTTGAAAAAAAAGACAGGTAATGTAATTGAGCAGTACATTTTTTGTGCAAAACAATGAGGCATATGTCATGGACCCAAACTTTTGACATTTATGTATATAGCATCATTATTTACCACTCCCCCCATTATTTTTACCAGAGTCCCTTCTCCTGACTTAAACATCACCTTAAAAGTGAATATTCTCCAGCTTGGGGGAAAGTACCTCCCTACTTTGTAAATTTTTACTGAATATCCTCTTCAAATTCATTTGGGAAACAGTTTCATGGGATGTTCAGAATTCATATTTTTCCCTTTTCTAACAGATAATTAAATGATAACTTAAAATTTAGCAGAAAACAAGTTTATTTATTGTTTTTGCTTTTTTTTTTTAAAGCCACTGCAACTTACGCTGATGCACTATTTTAAAGCTTATTTGCCATGTAAAAAGGAACCAAAGTCACTGCCCCCATTTTGTATAGGGAATTCAAAAGACTATCCTCTATGGTTAATGAAGTATTTCTAGGACAAAGGACTAAATCACAAAATTTCAGTTGTCCAGGCTACTAAACACCCTTAGCAAATAAGGGCAATTTAAAACCAATGTAAATCTCATATGCAGTCAGCTATTTTATATATATGTACATACACAGTTTAAAAAGAGAAGTAAAAATAAACAATCTAGATGAAATTTGGCTGGCTTTATAGTATATTCTGACCTAATCTCCTGCAGTAATAACTTCAAATCCAGCCTAATAGTAGAAGTAACAGCATTTTATCCCAATTAACTCAGCCCAGCACTAAATAAGCTTGGTATCTTCTATAAAATTTTAAATACTTCCTTTTGACCACCTGCACACATTCTTATGATTTGCAGTTATTTGATTTTAATGTTTTTGTTTTGTTTCATTTCATTTTATATTTCTGCTTTCTAATAGAGCGGGATGAGAAGTATGGAGTGGGAAATGGTTCCAGATATGCCCCAAATCTCATTCCCTTTGTATAGCTCTGAGTTTACTCACTGGGAGAAAGAATTGCTGAGGGCTGTAAAACTGAGTCATATTTTGCTAACCCTTCCTCTTTCCTTTTTAAAGCTAATCCATGAAAATTTGGCAAACAAACCTCTTACAAAATTTAAAAAAATTATCTGGGCATAAAACTTTTGGGATATAGACTGCTAAACTTAATGGTCTGTAGCATCCTTCATGAGAGAGGAAGTCAGTATCCTAGAACCAAGCAAGGAAACAAGCTATAGAAATCAACACAAAAAGAAATCACACTAATGACTTTCCCAATTTAAAGAAATGTCAAAGGCAAACATATAAATGGAATGCATTCAATGTGAATAATAATAAATAACTATCATGGGTACTGAACTTTCCATTAAAATTTTATTTTAGCATTCTGACATACTCCAACATTTAAATAATTCTAAGATTTTTAAAACATAAAATAAACAAGGATGAATTAAGTGGGTTTTTTTTTTTAATAGGGGGTAGGAAGGTGGTTGAAAAGATGAAAGAATAACACAGACAAAAACATTAATACGTCATAACATGATGGCAAATTTTCCAAAAATAATTTCTATATATTTGTAGATTGCCTATGTTTATTTAACAAAAGATACTAACTAACCCCTGTAAAGCTGATTCATTGAATTTATATTTAAACTTTCACTAAATATTTGAAAAACGATTTTTTTTTAATCCAGAATGCTATCACACCGATGTCTTGCCTAGTTTACTAGTTTAACAAAGAATATTTGCCAAAATGCCAGCAAAATACAGCATTTATATATCTAATGTTTAAAATTTACCCCTCTAAGCTTCTAGGAGTTCACTATTGTTTCCGTGAACTAATTTATTGTAGAATGGATCGACATGGAGAAATTAAGAATAAAAATGGAAAACAAAGAACAGAAGACTGTCTGTTGACTCCAGTTTTCCCTCTCTGTATTAATAAAGCAATAAAATCCAGTGAGGAAGAAATGAACACAGGTAGGCCAGAATCTGAGTCTTGACTCTGTATTGATCGGTTATGTAATTCTGGATGAGAAAAATAACTTCTCTGGGTCTTACTTTAATTCTTCTTAGTATATGGGTTTAGGAATCTAACATCATTACTGTTTCACATTTTAATTACGAAATATTTCAAGAATATAGAAAAGTATACCAAATATTTCAATCATAGATCTACTATACATATTTAATAAATGCTAATATCTTCTTTTATTTGTAATCAGAAAGTTGACCAATTTTTAACTTTACAACTCAAAGATTTTTAGCAAATCTGTAGTTACGCAACCATCACCAAAATCCAAATTTAGAATATTTCATCACCCCCAAAGCATCCCTTGATCAATTTCCATAATCAATCCCCAATCCCAGATGTGATTTTCTGGGCATATTGTATATGGAATTATATAGTAAGTGATCTTTTGAATCTGGCGTTTTCTACTTAGTACAGAAGTCAGCAAACTGCAGCCCTCAGGCCAATCCTATTGCTATTTTTGTAAATAAAACTGTGTTTCCAATAGCTGTATCCATTCATTTCTGTATCTATGGCTACTTTTCTGCTACAAGGTCAGAGTTGAGTAGCTACAGCAGAATTTTTAAAATATTTCTGCAACAATATTAATATTTGAGATTTGTCATTAATTTTATTTTGTGTTCATTCCCAATCATATTTTTGTATTCAAGGTATAATTACTTTATATAAGGATTTGGAAGTTTTTATTCTTTTTCTCCTCTCTGAATTATCTAATATTTATAGAATTGATAGCATTTCCCTGCAAAACTGTTTATGGAATTTGTTTGTGAGAGATGCCTTTAATAACATAGTTCCTCATTTTTTTTTTCTGGTTATTTGTCAGTTTAGATTATCTCCACTAGGGTTAGTTTTTGACAATTATGTTTTCCTAAAATGAGATCAATTTCATGAAGATTTTCAAATGTATAAGTAGAGTTGTACAAAAGAATTAGTGATAATTTTTTACAAAGAGATCCCTTTTTATACCTTATTCAAAATTTCTCTGTTTAATTTGTATATTCTCTTATTTTGTCATTATTTAAACTGAATTTTGTATTTGGCTTATTTTAAATGTCATCTTTTTATGAAATTATTAAATTTAAGCTTTGTATTTTTCTAGTTACAATGTCTGCTTTTGCTTTTATTAATGTTTCCTTTTCCTTTCTGTTTTTTAATTTTTTTTTATTAACATATAATGTATTATTAGGCCCAGAGGTACAGGTCTGTGAATCACCAGGTGTACCCACTTCACAGCACTCACCATTCTGCTTCCTTTCTGTTTGCTATTCTGTTCTTTTATGGATTTTTAAGTTGTATAGTTAATTTATTTTTTACTCATTCATACAGATATGTATGTTAGGAATTTTCTGATAAGCATTACTTAATAAATATCCCAAGGATTTTAATGACTATTTTAATGTCATTATTTTCTAGAAATTCTGACATTTTGTTTTAAATTTTCTTTTTTCTCCGTAGGTTTTTGGTTTATTTATTTTTTTTTAAGATTTTATTTATTTGAAAGAGAAAAAGAGAGAGAGAGAGCACACAAGCAGGGGGAGCAGCAGAGGAGCAGGGAGAAGCAGGCTCTCTGCTGAGCATGGAGTCCGCTATGGGTCTTTATCTCAGGACCCTGAGATCATGACCTGAGCCAGATGCTTAACTGACTAAGCTACCCAGGTAACCCTCCAGAGGGTTTAATAGAAATTTTATATAGTTTTGGAGGAAAGGCATTAAAATTAATTACTATTTTTTTCTGATTGCTATTTTCATTCTTAATATCTTATGGTTTTCCTTGTGGTACAAGAAGGAGCAGGAATTATTTGTAAATGCATTCACATATATCAAAAACACAGGTGTACTCTCCATTTTTGGATTTTTAGGTTTGTTATATATTTAAATAATATCAGAGGAATTGAATGGAAAATGATTTAACATGAGAAAATATATTGATATAATTCAAAACATTGAAAAGGTTTAAGACAAATAACTATAAGATGGCTTCAGGAGATAAAGAAAACTATTTGATAAAGTCCAGGCAATTTCATGTAAAACAACATATATCCATCAATAAAGCAGGAGGTAAATTCTTAATATATTCTATATTAAGAATATATAACAGAATAATGGAATAATATTATAATAGAATAATAGAAATATAATCTATTTTAAACTACTTTATTTTATTTATTTTTAAATTATTTATTTATTTATTTATTTTACTTGAGAAAGAGATAGACTGTGAGCCAGGGGAGGGGCAGGAGGAGAGGGAGATAAACTCAAGCAGACTCTGTGCTGAGGGAATAGCCCAACTCAGGGTTCATTCTCATGATCCTGAGATCATGACCAGAGCTAAAAACCAAGAGTTGTATGCATAACCAACTGAGCCACACAGGTTCCTGATTTTCAACTATTTTAGATACAACTTGCTTAATTGCTCTCAAGTTTGTCATTATTACTATGGGGGGGGTTGGTACCCAATAATATATAGTTGATACAATAATGTCTTCATTAGTATAACTGCTTTAGTTCATCCTCACTTTTGAGTGTTATTATTTAGTAGAATTCAGAAGTGAGAGGTTCACTCACAATTTTAAATGATCTTATCACCTAATTTTGTAGGTGATAAGGTTAGGATAATCTTTGTAAATAATCTGTCTCTGATACATGATAATTTTCAGGATTTCTTTTTTGTTTTTTTCCTTGTTTTGTTTTGGATTTTGCCTTTGTAATTTTTACATTGCAATTTTATGCTGCTATGATGCATAGGGTGGGAAACAAAAAAACAAAAAACCTTGGTATCCACCCAAATCTATAATCTACTTTTATAGAAGTAATAATACCATATATGGAGAGTTCATATTTCCCAGCTTTCCTTGCAGTTAAGTATGGCCAAGAGACAAATTTCTCTACAACAGAATAGTTTTTAAGAAAGTAGGTATGGTAATGTACAGCATGGTGACTATAGTTAATGATACTGTATTGCATATTTGAAAGTTGCTAAGACAGTAGATCTAAAAAGTATTTAACATGAGAAAAAAAAGGTGTAACTATGTATAGGGACAGATGTTAACTAGACTTTGTGTGAGTGATCAGAAGAAGAGGAGGAGGAGGAGGAGGAGAAAATAGGTATGTCTTCAAGAACTTTCTCATTCCATTGCCTAGCTATGGATGGCAATAAGTCTGTGCAAAGGTACACAAACTACAAAATGGCAGGATTAAAATCTATAGATTGCCACATAGCAGAGAGCCACTCATAAACCTGAGCACCTGTTCTGGTTGGTTTTGTGAGGAGAAATAAGCTTCAACAAGTTTGAGCCATTATATTTTAGGATTTGTTTATAGAGCAATTTAATCTGCCCTAACTAATAAAATGTATTTAAATAAGAATTGTTTTTATTTATCCTTCTCAGCACTCACCGTAATATTTAATCTGAAAATTCATGTTGTTCTTTAATTTTTAAAAGTTGTAAACTCCTGTAATTTCGAACACCTATCCTTCATTCCCTTTATCCCCTTCTTCTATGAGTGTTTTACAACATGTGTTCAATTTCATCTTTTTCTTCTTCAGATCTTCTAACTACTTAAATTGAGACTCCTCAAAAGTAGAGTTAGAGAAAAAGTGTAAATAAATTACAACTGGTTTATTAGAAAATGATCCCTGGGAAATATGAATAACAGTGAGGAGGGCATGGGATTTCAAAGGGAAGTATTATGGACTGAGTTGTGTATCCTCACCACCAAAAAAATAAAAAAAAAATTATATGTTGAAGTCCTAACTGCACTATCTCAGAATGTGACTGTATCTAGAGTTACAGCCTTCAGGTAATTAAGCTAAAATAGGATGAATGCACCCTAATGTAATATGGGACTGATATTCTTTGTTATGGTAGCCATCACTGACTATTATAGGAAGGAAGCCAATACTAGGTGAAATCATAACCAGATTACCACTGTAAACAAGAACTCAATACTGCTGGGGACCACAAAGGGGGCATTGTTGAACCTGACTCAAAATATGGGGCATTCAGGGGCCCCTGGGTGGCTCAGGGGTTAAGCATCTGCCTTTAGCTCAGGTCATGATCCCAGGGTCCTGGGATCCAGCCCACATGGGGCTCCCTGATCAGTGGGAAACCTGCTTCTCCCTCTTTCACTCCCCCATTGTGTTCCCCTTCTCACTGTCTCTCTGTCAAATAAATAAATAAAATCTTTTTTTTAAAAAATGGGGCATTTATCTGCCAAGTCACTTATAATATATATTGAAGCTACTCACAAGGACATTAGTTCCTTGACATTTGCAGCATTTTTTATGTGTGGTCTAGGTACACTGCAGAAGCCAAGAATGCCCTCAGGCAAAGAGCAACAGGAAATTGCAATTAAAAAAAAAAAAATTCATCCAGATAACTGAGTAGTGTTTGTGACAGAGATGTAATGGAGGACTGATGGTATAGACTTCACTATTCTCTAAATGTTTCATTAGTTTATCATTCTGTTGCATTTGGGTAAATATTTAACTATTACCAAATCTGTCTTATAATTCTCACTATAGCTATTTTTTTAACACAGCTCATTACAAGAATAATATAACTGATAAGGAAATCTGTTGTTTCTGTAGCATGCAAAGTAAGAAAGTAAAGTCAATAATCCCCCAAATAGATAAAATATCTATAAATATAATGATTAAAACTATTTTCCTAAAAGAGTGAATATTCCATCTGAATTTATAAAGAAGGATAAATAAATTTTACAAAGAAAATAACACTTAAATACAACATAAAATAATCTTAAGACATAATATGCCATGTATATATCATGCATACGTAAGAATATACCTAAAATATACCAAGAATATCAATTAAAGGTCTAGAGTAGGTCCTAAACATATGTATGATAATAAAATAAAAATAAGTAACTGATATGAATCCTCAATTGCAAATGAATGACAACAAAATACTTGATTAATATTAAGGAAATGAAAATGTGACTAACAGTGTTTTAAAAATTAATGGAATTATGACTGATAACTTATACTGTTTTCGTCTAATATTAGGCAAAACAGTCCCCCTACTGATAAATAGAAATATATCAGGCCCAGTGAGGTCACTGAAAAATCCTAGAGAACTTCCTATACAATATAAAACTTATGAGCTATTTATATGAATATCATTTCACCCATACAAATTTAACCTAGGGAAGGCTAAGCATGTCTTTTGATTTGATAACTCCTCCAATAGAGTTCATCAATATTAACATACCAAAAAAGTCTAATTATTTCTAGCATCTCTCTTTTTAGAAGCTGAAAAAGCAAATTTTTATGGTTTTCCAGGAATGTTCTGGGATATCTAAAAGACAGGGGTTTTTTTTGGTTTTTCAAAGATTTATTTATTTATTTATTTGACAGAGATCAAAAGTAGGCAGAGAGGCAGGTAGAGAGAGAGAGAGGAGGAAGCAGGCTCCCTGCTGAGCAGAGAGCCTGATGCAGGGCTCAATCCCAGAACCCCGAGATCATGACCTGAGCCGAAGGCAGAGGCTTTAACCCACTGAGCCATCCAGGCTCCCCCTAAAGAACAGTTTTAAATTCAAAATATACCATATAGGATTTTATTTGGGGAAGGCAAAGTATCAAAAGTTGTTGGGAGATTTGAACATTTCATTAATATAGGATCATGGGTTGCTATGCAGTAATACTTCATTGCCAGTTTAACCAAAGTGACAATAAAATATTTTTTAAAGTAATGTGATTTTTAAAGAACCACAGTCTTTCCTAAGTGAGGAGTTTTTGTTTATTTAAATAATCAAGTATATAATAAAATAAATATAAAGCATAGAGAGTTATTTTAGTAGGACCAAAAAATCTCTGTAATCTAGGCAGATGACATAAGGAAAAATATATCTTTAATAGCTTCTTTAAGGGAAAATCAATAGTCCAAAATTATGTATTTATTTTAACAGATAGAAAATCAGATTCTAGTTTTGCATTAGTATAATATTTGATATTAATGCTTTTCTTGAAAGTCTTATAAATAAACCCATCAGACAATGGCCACCTTTGACCATAATAAATAAAATTGTCTTTTCACAAACCATATAACTTTCTATGTCTATATACATCCCTCACAGTACAAATGATCAGAATGACAAAATAACCACAAGCATTATGAGACCTAAATGTATATAGCCACTCTTCACAAATATAAATGAAGCAAAAATATATAAACTTAAAATTATAATTAGCAATAAATGTTTCAGTATTTTATCTTAAAAGTACAAACTGAATATTGATTTAAATATTGATACTAACTCAATTTAGTATCAGTTCAAGTTTTTTAGTTACCTAAACATCTTCAAAATTGTCTTCAAGCTGATATATTTCAAAACACAACTGTTACTGAAATAAACCGTATCAGAATACTGATTCTATTTGGATTCAAAAATTTACATTTTTAAAAATCCTAAACATTTAATAAAAGTAATGCTAGCTTACTCAGTCAGTAAACCTATATAAGTTTAGAAAAGATAAACCAAAGTAGAAAATAAATCTTGTAATCACACTTAACCCTGACAAGTCAGAGAAAATACAGCTGTTGTTATTATGTTTATATTAAATTAGTCTCATTTGTCAAAGATTCACCTAAATTACAAAAACTTGAATTCTTTTTAATTTTTTTTTAATTTTTTTATAAACATATAATGTTCTATTAGCCCCAGGGGCACAGGTCTGTGAATCGCCAGGTTTACACACTTCACAGAACTCAACATAACACATGCTCTCCCCAATGTCCTTAATCCCACCACCCTCTCCCTACTCCTGTACCCCCAGCAACCCTCAGTTTGTTTTGTGACATTAAGAGTCTCTTATCGTTTGTCTCCCTCCCTTCCTACCCCCAAACCCCCCCACATTGCATCTCCACTTCCTCATATCAGGGAGATCATATGATAGTTGTCGTTCTCTGATTGATTTATTTTGCTAAGCATAATACCCTCTAGTTCCACCCATGCCATCGCAAATGGCAAGATTTCATTTCTTTTGATGGCTCCATAGTATTCCATTATATATATATATAGAGAGAGAGAGAGAGAGAGAGAGATAGCACTTCTTCTTTTTTTTTTTTTTAAAGATTTTATTTATTTATTTGACAGAGAGAGATCACAAGTAGGCAGAGAGGCAGGCAGAGAGAGAGAGAGGAGGAAGCAGGCTCCCTGCTGAGCAGAGAGCCCGATGCGGGACTCGATCCCAGGATCCTAAGATCATGACCTGAGCCGAAAGCAGCGGCTTCACCCACTGAGCCACCCAAGCACCCCTATATCACTTCGCCTTTATCCATTCATCTGTTGATGGACATCTAGGTTCTTTCCATAGTTTGGCAATTGTGGACATTGCTGCTCTAAACATTTGGGTGCATGTGCCCCTTCAGGTCCCTACATTTGTATCTTTAGGGTAAATACCCAGTAGTGCAATTGCTCTGGCTCTATTTTCAACTTTCTGAGGAACCTCCATGCTGTTTTCCAGAGTGGTTGCACCAGCTTGCATTCCCACCAACAGCCTAGGAGGATTCTCCTTTCTCCACATCCTCGCCAGCATCTGTCATTTCCTGACTTATTAATTTTAGCCATTCTGACAGTGTGAGGTGGTATCTCATTGTGGTTTTGATTTGTATTTCCCTGATGCTGAGTGATGTGGAGCACTTTTTCATGTGTCTATTGGCAATTTGGATGTCTTCTTTGCAGAAATGTCTGTTCATGTCCTCTGCCCATTTCTTGATTGGATTTTTCTTCTTTGGGTGTTGAGTTTGCTAAGCTCTTTATAGATTTTGGATACTAGCCCTTAATCTGATATGTCCTTTGCAAATATCTTCTCCCATTCTGTCAGTTGTCTTTTAGTTTTATTGACCGTTTCCTTTGCTGTGCAAAAGCTTTTTATCTTGATGAAGTCCCAATAGTTCATTTTTGCCCTTGTGTCCCTTGCCTTTGGCAATGTTCCTAGGAAGAAGTTGCTGTGGCTGAGGTCGAAGAGGTTGTGTTCTCCTCAAGGATTTTGCCTGTGTTCTCCTCAAGGATTTTGATGGATTCCTTTCTCACATTGAGGTCCTTCATCCACTTTGAGTCTATTTTCGTATGTGGTGTAAGGAAATGGTCCAATTTCATTTTTCTGCATGTGGCTGTCCAATTTTCCCAACTCCATTTGTTGAAGGGGCTGTCTTTTTTCCATTGGACATTCTTTCCTGTTTTGTCAAAGATTAGTTGACCATAGAGTTGAGGGTCTATTTCTGGGCTCTCTATTCTCTTCCATTGATCTATGTGTTTATTTTTGTGCCAGTACCATACTGTCTTGACGATGACAGCTTTGTAATAGAGCTTGAAGTCCGGAATTGTGATGCCACCAACTTTGGCTTTCTTTTTCAATATTCCTTTGGCTATTCAAGGTCTTTTCTGGTTCCATATAAATTTTAGGATTATTTGTTCCATTTCTTTGAAAAAAATGGATGGGACTTTGATAGGGATTGCATTAAATGTATAGATTGCTTTAGGTAGCATAGACATTTTCACAATATTTGTTCTTCCAATCCATAAGCATGGAACATTTTTCCATTTCTTTGTGTCTTCCTCAATTTCTTTCATGAGGACTTTATAGTTTTCTATAAACTTGAATTCTTAAAACTTCTGAGTTATATGAACAATATTTATTTCTCACATTGAGAGTATTGGAAATTTATCCTTATTTAGTACTGGAAAAATACCTTTATTTTCTGGGAAATTTAGGAATATTAAATTAACATTAATAATTATTTATTTCTATATTAATTAGAACATAATTCCTTTAAAAGGAATTATATAATTTATATAATTGATTTGGCAAATACTTTTAGAGGTGCATATATATATTATATATACTATATATGATTATAATGAGAGGTAAAGGCCTTTCTGAGTTATAGACTTATAAATACATAGAGGCACAAAGAAGAAGTCTATGACTTCAATTCTAAAACTTAGCCACGGGTTAGTATAAATCCACAAATATAATATAAATTTAAACAAGTATAAATCCACAAATACAAATTTATTCATCCAGATACATTTCCTGGTGGGCATAAAATTCTTAATTTATTTGAACTCAAAATAAACAAACAGAAAAGACTAACAAACCAGATTCTCTTTCTGCCAGCAGAGAGAACACCTTTATAAACTGCCAGTCTATTTGCAAATATTGCCAAATGATCAGATAAAGAAGCCAAAAGATGCTGGTGCCAGAAATCAAGTAATCAGAAGGAATCAAAATCCATTCCTTGTCATGAAGCAGATGAAAAAAAGTCAGGAAAACAGGATGAGAAAAGCTGGGCTCACAGTTGAGCCCCAGACCACCAGTCAGGAACAAAGCAAAGGAACTTCAAGATGCCTTATTACCTTGACTGAGTAGGGCTACCAAGCCAAGTGCCAGACCTCCCAGAATCCTAGCAACAAACCACGACAAACTGCAACAGACAATTAAGGATTTTTTTTTTATTCAGACTGTTACAATAGAGAGAATATTCATGAATGAGAAACTTCTCAAAGAGAGCCCTTTCTGGAGTCAGGAGGAAGAACAGAGATGGTCTTATCTCTGAATATGTAAGAGCAGGGTAAGTCCTTTGTTGTTACTCATTTCTTAGAACACAAGTAATGCAAGTATTCCTTGACAACTGCTCTTTTCCGGGAATATGAGTCAGCTGAAATTCAACATTGCTGTCTTCTTTATTTCTTCATGTAACACTAAATTTTCAATTTTGTGCTTTTTTGGGGTGATATTATTCTTTCAAAGTCCTGTATGCCATGGTATATGAAAGTTTCTTGACACAAAAATTTCTTACCTGTATCAGCTTGGGTTCAGGGATTTTATGCATCAATGAATGATCTTAAGATTAATTCATTGGCTTTGGTTTACTCACTGGATAGGTAGAATAAACTCAAATCAAAACAAAGCAGTGCAAGGTCCTGGTGTTTCAATTTCTTTTTTTTTTTTTAAGATTTTATTTATTTATTTTACAGAAAGAGAGAAGGAACAGAAGCAGGGGGACTAGGAGTGAGAGAAGCAGCACCCCCCCCTCCACTGAGCACAAAGCCCAACACAGGACTCAATCCCAGAACTCTGGGATCATGACCCAAGCCGAAGACAGATGCTTAATGACTGAGCCACCCAGGCACCCCTGAGGTTTCCATTTCTTTCTTTCTTTTTTAATATTTTATTTATTTATTTGACAGAAAGAGAGATCACAAGTAGGCAGAGCAGCAGGCAGAAAGAGAGGGGGAAGCAGGCTTCCTGCTGAGCAGAGAGCTCTATGTGGGTCTTGATCCCAAGACCTTGAGATCATGACCTGAGCTGAAGGCTGAGGCTTAACCCACTGAGCCACCCAGGCACCCCTGGCATTTTAATTTCTTTTTCTTCTCCTTTTTTATTTTTTCCTTTTACTCCTTCCTTAACATTCAACTCCTAAGATTAAAAAAATAATAATAAAATAAAATGCAAATTTGCTTGTATTTTTGTAAATCTCCGTGTATAGAGTTCTCTATTAGAAATATTCTGTAGGTAGTATTTCCTGAGGAAAGGTTTATTAAGGAGTTCTAGAATCAACACTTTCTGAAGGGAAAAGAGGAGAGCAGGATGGAGCAGAGGGAGGAGTCAAGTTATGTATTCCCTTCAGAAGACTTGGCTGCTCTTGTAGGAATTCTGAGGTGGGATGATTCCACAGATCTATTCTTAATTCAGTTGAGAAGCCAAGGGCTCTCTGCCCTTGTGCACAGTCATTGGACATGAGTGAGCCCAAGAAAGGGGCATACGTTTGAAAGAAGTGTCTCTCTTCACCTGAGGAAATCCCCAGGCCAGTCTGATTCTATCTGCTGTAGCAGGGGAAATAAATCTGATTCCTAGGAGATCTCAATGGTCCAGTGCAATGTTCAGAGAGCATTTTCCCAAAATGATGGGGAGAACTTGGAGCCCTGGGATTTACACAAAAGATTTATTTTAATTGAATCACTCTGCTCTGGTTCAAGTTCCTATTTCCTGCCCCTTGTGTGGGAGTGGTAGAATCCTAATCTGTAGCTGTTAAGCCCTATAATTTATTGCAAATGTTAGGGATATCAGCTTCTCCTTAATGGTTTTGTCTTGATTTCTCAATCTTTATCATCTTGTTATTCTCAATCTTTATCATCTTGGTATTTTTCTTTCTTTAGAGTTTAGCTCTAAATTTATATCTCATTCATAGTTATTTTATAGTATCTTTCAGATCATTTTATTACTCTGTGCTCTTAGAGTTCTAAAACTCCCTCTTGCTGTATGGACTTTGTCATCAGCTCTGTTTCTTGGGAGATGCCTTATTTGTTGCCTGTGAATAATTTCCCATATTTTCAGTCAGAGATAGCCCATCTTCATCAACTATGTCCACCCATGGTGATTAGTTTTTTCTTAACATAATGTTTACTTCTGATATGTTATGATTTTAATTGTGAAAGGCTGCTCAAATTCCTTTTCTTCCCAAAGGATTCCCTCAGAACTATTGTGCCCATAAAGTTCAGTAGGCACAATGTTTTAGAGATTTTAATGGTAAAACCAGAATTAGAAGCTTGTATGTTTGACCTTGACATACTCAATTTTTGCTCAATAGGAAATATCAACATCAATTTTAAGTAAAACAAAGAAACAAAAAACAAAAACAGGGCACTATTTATCTCAAAACCAAGATAGTGTCAAGTCATAATCACATTTATTATCATTTATTCTTTTTATATACTGTTATGTATGACACCTGTCTTTGCCAATGAAACCCATAATCCTGGAGAACAGATAACATATTTACCATTTTTCTTAGTCTCACCCACATTATTTGGGACAAAACCCAAAAATATATGGGTATTTAGTCCTTATGGAGTCACAGAAGGATGTAGAAAGGTGAGAGGGAGAATGCCAGAGTGAAAGGTTGCCAGATTCATTGGCAAGCATCTTGGCAAGATCTTATCGGGGGAGGCAGCATGACAGTAGATTTTTGAATCAGAGGGCCATAGGTTTTCATCCCAGCTCTGTTGTGCGCTAACTGTATAACCTTGGGCAAGTGCTTAAAGTTCTTTAACTTCATTTTTTTTTCACCTGATAAGTGCAGCTAATAATACCTAACCCATGGGTTTTGTGAGTATTAAATGTGATATGAATATAAATCATTTATAACATCTTGAAAGAATTAGGCATTGTAGAAAACATACAACAAACATGTTTCTTTTCTTTATAGCAGTGTTACTCGATGCATGTCCCTAATTGCTATAATCAAATCAACTCAAAGGCTGTTAAGAATTAAATTCTTTGACACCTTCCCCATTTTATATCAAAATCTTTGTGGATTGAGGGATGCCTGGGTGGCTCAGTTGCTAAGTGTCTGCCTTCAGCTCAGGTCATGATGCTAGGGCCCTAGGATTGAGGCCCATATCAGGTTCCCTGCTGGGCAGGAAGCCTGCTTCTCCCTCTTCCATTCCCCCTGCTTGTGCTCCCTCTCTCTGTGTGTCTCTCTCTGCCAAATAAATAAATAAATAAAATCTTTAAAAAAATAAAATAAAATCTTTGTGGATTGAGTCTGGGGAAATCTATCATCCCCAGCAAAGGGAAATCCCAGCTGGATCAAAATAGTAAGGGCTAGAATAAAAGTTTTTCTTCTTTGGGTGAAAAAAGAGAGAGAGAGAGAAGAGAATGACAGAGGGATGGAGAGATGTGCAGGCAGACAGCAGAAGAGGTCAGCAGGAGGCCCATGACCAGTGATCATTTCTGCAGGACCAAAGAGAAGAACTGAATGGTTGAGCCCCTGCTGTTGCTTGGCTCCTTTGCTAAACAGCTCTGCCCAACACTGAAGTCTGGTCTCTAAAAATCCCAGGAACAATTTGGAAATTAATATGATTGGTGTTCCAATGGACTTTAAACAATTTTGTTCCACTATGTTATTTTGGCTTTTTGAAAATTTTATTTACTGGAAAACTTCTTCATGGATGAAGACAGAGATGAACAGCAGAAACTGCAGAGAGAATACTGAGTATTTTTCTGGAATGTGAGAGGAAAAAAATTTGCTTTTCTCCTTTGCAAATAGTGTGAAACTATCCAAACCATTCTGTCTGGAAGTGATGCTGCTTTTGTTGTTGGTCTTTATACTATCCGGGGTAATATTTTCCATTGTGGAATATCATCCTGACTGAGCTCAGTCTTCCACAACTATACCTTTCTAACTATAGACTACAATACACCTAACATCATGGCTTTCCTTCAAATTGTAGTAGGTTATAACAGTGCAATATAAATATTAGTGTGGTATAGTCAAGTTGAACCTTAAAGCCTGCCTCTAAGACAAGGGATAATGATTCCTGAACATGAACAAGGGAAGAGACAGGTTTCTATTTCCAATCTGTTATTAGCTGTTTCACTGGTACTAAATAATTGAATACAAAGAATCTGATAACTTACTCAAGAGGTACGCTGTGCGTACAACTCAAGAGAGGTGCAAATGAAGAAACTTAAACAAACACACCCCAGCCCTTTTCTTGAAGCTCTGTCTTGCCTGATTAATCAGTGGAGATCTGGCCCTCACTTAAAATCACCAAGAATCCTACAGCAGCACAGATCATCCCATCGAAATGCAAAATAAGCAACAATCAGACTTAGGAAACTGATTTCCTCTAAGCCAGTGGAGAGTGACAATAAGGGTGTTTTTGCCATGCTGAGAGGCAAATAATCGGCTGCCCACCTCCTACTGTACTCTCCAAATGTGTTTATATCACTAATGAAAATGAGTCCAGAGGCTTCCCATGGATCAACATTTTGCACATCGGAAAAACACTGTACAATTCAGCTTGAGCGACAACTCTCTTCAGACATCACAGGGCTGCTGGAATAGGAGTAGAAGCTTGCAGGTCAAGAGAGGCATGAATTCTTAATGCCCCAGGAGTCCAAGGACAGAATAGCAGGGGTAGTTTAATGTTCAATTATTTATCAAGTTCATTTATAAAAATAAACCCAATATCCAGACCAGTTGGTGCATATGAGAGAGTAACATGTTTATCAATAAATAATATGGACAATTCAGCTCTTCACAAAATTTTCCTCCCCTTATAATCTTAAGGATAAAACCTGATTCAATCTGGCAGCATACATGCCTGATGCCATATATTTCTATTTTATGAATAGTGCCACAAGCCACAAAAATGTATGGGGTATAAAATCTCCACCCATATATGAAGATAACTTATTTATTCTTCTAAATTAATTTTTACATAATAATAACAATGATAGGAACTACAGTTTAATGAATGCTTATGTAAGTATATTTCAAGTAATATAAAGAGAAAAATATACCAACTATAGGTACATACATACATACCTACTCACATGTATTTTCATTTCTCAAGATTACATTGTAAAGTAGGATATAATATTCCCATTTTTCAGATGAGGATTAAGATATTAAGTATTTTGTTTAAAATCAAGTAATAAGTGAGTAGCAAAGCTGAGATTAGATCCTAGTACTTCATATTATTTAACAAGAACCTAGTTTTTAGTATGTTTAGCTGTACAGGCCAAGAGAAGGGCTCATATTTGGGAGGAGGGGTCAAATATCATGTTACCCTCATGTTTAACTTGTGGGTAGTAATAATAATATTCATTTATATTCTCTTTTGTAGTTTATAAAATACTTTCATGTATAACATTCATTTACTTAAAAGTTGTGAAAAATAGAGTGTGCAAAGTACTGTGTCTTATGCCAGATATACAAGTGGGCAGAGAGATGACACCTTCCTTTAAGGAAATTCTAACATAGTGAGGGAAGAAAGGTAATCACCTATGTGATAAGAGCTATGATAACTATGATAGTTATGATGACTACACACAGTACTAAAGAAGTGAAGTTAAGTGTCCAATAAATTATCGTAGTGGTCAGGAAAATCTTCCTCATACCTTGCACTATGTTTTATAACACAAGTGGCCACTAAGTAAACAAAAGGAAAGATGTGGGGAGGAAAGACAAACAACTTGAACATCACATAGAGTTTGTGCCATACAAGTGGGAATAAGATAATGTCTTTATTCAATTGAAGGTGATGATTTTGACTTCAACAAAGTTTGCCTATATGGGTGAAAGAAGATGATGAAACTGTAGAGGTAACCAGAAAGTAGATTTTTTTTAATGTGATTAGTAAAAGGAGTTTGGGGTTTGAGCTTTGTCCTGAGGAGACTTTGATGGAATTTACTTATTTATTTTTTTTTAATTTGATGGAATTTAAAGAGATTGTGGGACATGAATAGACAATCTGCTTTAGAATGATCATCATGACATTAATATACAGATAAAATAGGTGAAGATAAGAGAGCACAGTGAAGGAATTGTTTGAAACAAGGAATAAAGATAGAAAGTTACTGGGATACCTGGGTGGCTCAGTCAGTTTAGTGTCTGCTTTCGGCTCAGGTCATAATCCCAGCCAGAGTCCTGGGACTGAGTCCCACATTGGGCTCCCTGTTCAGCGGGGAGTCTGCTGCTCTTTCCCTCTCTCTATGACAAATAAATAAATAAAATCTTTAAAAAATATATAGAAATTTATTGTATTCCCTACAAGAAAAAAGTATTTTTTTTAAGGTAGTACAGAGGAATGCCAAGAAAGGTACAGGCGTCTGATAACCTTAGGATTGTACCATCATAGTTGTGAATGAATGGTTGGGGAGGATTGAATGAGAGAAGGTATTCTGCTAGTCTTCTGGGAAGGGAGATTGAAAGAACGGCCACATTCTATTTTAATAAGAAGATCAGTACAATGGTTTTGTGAGGTAGGGAAGCCAAGTAAATATATTACCATCATCTTACATATAAGGAAACTAAAACCTTGGAAAACTGAAGCTAGGATGGTCAACTATGCTATGTTGTTTCCATTTAAATTTAGTCAAAATAAGGTGAGAAGAAGACACTTAAATGACAATATGTCTGAATAGATTTGTTTTTGCTTTCAAGTCAGTGAATGAATACCTTGTGATAAATTCAGCATGGTCACAAAATTAAATTATGGTTAAAAACCTATCAGATACAAAGTGGTTCAAAGAAGCACTAACCAATTCTAGAATTTGTAATCATCTTTATTGATCTAAAATTAGAGCTAAAACACATTGAAAAAAATCCAGGCCTCACCTGTATTGGTGGGAATGAGATGGAAGTGATACTCTAAACCATTAATCACATCAAAGATCTTCCTCTGCTTTGGCTGCACTTTTCCTGTGAGTGTGTGTGTGTGTGTAATTTTTTAAGGGAACTAAAGCAAGGATAATTTATCAAGCTAAGATAAACTGATCCTCAGTCCAATCTCCTTAACTGAATAATAAGAAGAATTTAAGGGGGTGCCTGGGTGGCTCAGTGGGTTGAAGCCTCTGCCTTCGGCTTGGGTCATGATCCTGGGGTCCTGGGATCAAGCCCCTCATCAGGCTCTCTGCTCAGCGGGGGTCTGCTTCCCTTCCTCTCTCTCTGCCTGCCTCTCTGCCTAATTGTGATCTCTGTCAAATAAATAAATAAAATCTTTTAAAAAGAAGAAGAAGAAGAAGAATTTAAGAGTTATAATACACAATCTTTATTCCTTGCCTTTAAAATTCTTCTGATTTTACAGAGGATACAGAATATGTGCTATTCAGAATGAGACAGGTAAGCAGAATAGAGAGGCAGAAGCTGAAACATTCAATGAGGTTGGCATGGAGTAAAAATTGGTTGGGCTTAGGAGCCCTGATTTTAAAGAATGCAGCATCCAGGAATGATCCTAATTAGAACCTAGGAAGGTGTCAAGGAGCCTGCATGGATTCAGGAAGGTCATCCTTGTTTCCACTGACTATTTTTGCTAAGATTCTCTTGGCAAGGGACAACTTCTCAGCAATTAGATACCATTATTTGGTATATATGTGTTAAAAACAAAGAAAGGTCATTCCTAGATGAAGAAAATATAAAATTTATTTCCTATATGTTGGTTTTCTGAATCAAACCTTGTTCTTCATCCTTTTTATTTTATTTTGAATTTATATACAACAAAATAATTTTTTGGCTGTGTCGTTCTATAGGATTTAACACATAATCAGATTTTTGTAAACATTACCATAATCAGGATGCAGAAAAGTTCCATTACCTCAAATAATTCCCTCTTGTTGCCTCTTTGTACCCAGTCCCTACCCTAAGGCCCAATGCCTGGCAACTGCTAATCTGTTCTCTATCTCCATAGTTTTCCCTTTTCCAGAATATCATATAAATGGAATCATGCAGTATATAACATTTTGAGACTGTACTCCTTTAGTCAACATAATGCCTCTAGGATTCGCACATGTTACATATATTTATGACTCATTCTTTTTTTTCCTTAAGAACAGTTTTACTGAGTGTGTAAGACCACACAATGCCTTTATTTAACGTGTACAATTCAGTTTTTGTACATGTTTTTGCATAAACATGAATTTTCATTTCAGTTGGATAAACACCCAGAAGTAAAATCTTGGGTCAAATGGTAAATGTAGGTTAAATTTTATAAGAAACTGCCAAATTCCTTTCCAAAGTGAATACATCATTATACATTCCCACCAGCAACATATGAAATTCCGTTACTACTTATCCTTGTCAAAATTAGGTATTGTTGAGTGTTTTTAAAGCCATAATAAAAAGTGGTACGATTTATAGTTTTTACTTTCATTTCCATAATGACAAATGATGTTGAGCATCTTTTAACATGTTCATTTGTCATTTTTATATATTATTTTGTGGTCTTTTCAAATGTTTGCCCATTTTTTATTAGACTATTTATTTTTGAGTTATTGAGTTTTAAAAATATTTAAATGTAATAAGCATTTTGCCTGCTAAGAGATTTGTAATTTTTTTAAAAGATTTTATTTATTTATTTGAGAGAGAGAGTGCATGAGCAGGGGTAGGGGCAGATGGACAAGCGGACTCCTCACTGAGCCCACCAAGGGGTTTGATCCCAGAACCAGATAGATCCTAGGACCCTGAGATCATGACCTGAGCAGAAGTCAGAGGCTTACCTGAGCTATCCAGGTGCCCCACACATATTTTTATCCAATATGTAGACAGTCTTTTCATTCTCATAATGTCTTTTGCAGATAAGAATTGGTTGTTTGAAATTTTGATGTTCAATTTTTTATTTTTTATAACTTTTTCTTTTGATTTAATATAAAACCTATTTATCTTAATGCAATGTTGAAGATATCATTATTTTCTTTTTTGTAACTTTGTTGTTTATATTTATATGTGATCTATTATGATCTGAGTTTATTTTTGTGAAAGTTTTGAGATTAATTTTCTAGATTAACATTCTTTAATTCTTTGTTTTTTCATATGTGTGTCTGATTGTCCCAAAACAATAATCAAAGGAAGTCTTTCCTTCTCCATCAAACTGTCTCTGCATTTGTCAAAAACAATTAACCATATTTTTGTGGGACTAATTCTACAAATCTATTGTGTTTCATTGATCTTTGTGTCTCACTTCCACAGTGCTACATTGTCTTGATTATAGAAGATTTATAAAATAAAAAGTTGACATGAGTGCTCTTATTTTGTTCTTTATCAAAAATTCTTTGGGCTCTTCTAAATTCTTTACTCCCCACATAAATTTAAGAGTCAGCTTATCGGTATCTCTTAGTTTGTTTTTATCATGACCTGTAACATGATACAGAAGTAGAACTAGAAACTATATCCATAAATAATGTTATTCTTTTTTCCTTTTAATTATGTTATACTACACCACAAAGATAATGTCCCTTTGATCATCCCTCCCTCACTTAAACTTCCTTTCCTACCTAGAGGAGAAGAAAGAAACTCTCCTTGTATTACTTTTAATCTCTCCTACGGAACAAGTGTTGCCATGCATGGAGGGAAGAGATATAAGCGCTTTCCAGGCTTAGGGCATTGGTAAATCCTCTTTGCAGTTCAAAAAAGGCAACAAGTAATGACTCCTTACTCTAGGGAGAAAAAGGATTTATACACTGGGCCACCAAAAATATTCCTGCTAAAGCAAGCAACATGCTCACAATATCCACTATTTTTTGTTAGATGGATTAGTCAAAGATCTAGATTTTAAAAATTACAAGCTAATGAACTGGGGAGGAAGAAATATAACCAACTGTTGTGCCAGAGCCCATCCATACTTGGTCACATTGGCTGTCTAGAGTTAATGGTTAAATTTTCAGGAATTGTCTGAGCTGCTTGTTAAACACATAGACAGTGGGAAATCAATTGTAGTTGAATCTACATCATGAAGTTTGACAAACCCTACAAATCAGGATTCAATGTTTAATTTTCCTGACAGTCAATTGATAAAACTTTGCCAGCACACCATTCAACAGAAGTATCTCCATTTAGAAATAATATAATAGTATATATAGAAAATCTAAGAAAATAAATGATAAAATATATAAATAATAAGTTAACTGTGTAAGTTAGCAAGATATAAAATTAACCTCCAAAAATAAATAATCTTCATATGTAAGAATAACAACTAAAAAATATAATGGAAGAGAAAACTCCACTTATATAGATAACAGTAAATTAAAAATTTAGGAATAATTTAAAAAAGTAAAACCTATTTGAAGAAAATTTTGAAACATTACAGAAAGCTGGAAATATAGACTTGAATAGAAGAAAGATGTGTTTTTTTCTTGAATGAATTTTTATTTTCTCAAAGTTAGTATCTAAATTTAATACAAATTTAATAAAAATATTAAAGACTATTTTAAGTAAAGTTTTTTAAAGATTTTATTTATTGATTGATATACATAAAGAGAGAGCAAAAGCAGGCAGAGCAGCAGGTGGAAAGAGAGAAATAGGCTCCCCACCGAGTAGGAAACCTGAGGCAAGGCTCTATCCCAGGACCCTGGGATCATGACCTGAGCCAAAGGCAACACTTAATTTACTGGGCCATCCAGGTGTCCTGATTGACTGATTCTAAAACTTACATTAAAACATAAACCTGGGAGCACCTGAGTGGCTCAGTTGCATAAGCAGCCAACTTTTGATTGCAGTTCAGGTCATGATCTTAGGTTCTGGGCTCAAGCCCCGTGTTAGAGTCTTCTTGAGAGTCTCCCACTCCCTTTGCCCTCTGACCCTGAACTTCATCTCTCTTCTAAAATAAACAAATAGATCTAAACAAAAACAAAACAAAAACCCATAAGCCTGAAAGAATACATAGGAAAACCCTGAAAAATGGAAATAATGAATAAGACTAATTTTTTATATATTAAAATACTAAAAATTCCCTGTAATTAAACCAATGCATTCCTGGCACTTGGATAGATAGGTCAACAGAACAGAATCAAGAATCTACAAGTAGGGGGCACCTGGGTGGCTCAGTGGTTTAAGCATCTGCCTTCGGCTCAGGTCATAATCTCAGGGTCCTGGGATCAAGCCCCACATGGGGCCCTCTGCTCAGCAGGGAGCCGGCTTCCCCCATCTCTCTCTGCTTGCTGCTCTGCCTACTTCTGATTTCTTGCTCTGTCAAATAAATAAATAAAATCTTTAAAAAAATCTACAAGTAGGGGCGCCTGGGTGGCTCAGTGGGTTAAAGCTTCTGCCTTCAGATCAGGTCATGATCCCAGGGTTCTGGGATCAAGACCCACATCGGGCTCTCTGCTCAGCAGGGAGCCTGCTTCCTCCTCTCTCTCTGCCTGCCTCTCTGCCTACTTGTCATCTCTGTCTGTCAAATAAATAAATAAAATCTTAAAAAAAAAAAAAAAGAACCTACAAGTAGATTTAAATACATTTAAATATTTGGCATATAGTAAAGATGGGGTTTCAAAAAACTCATATATATGAGTCACACATAACCTATCAAAGAGAAAAAAAGATTAAAAATAAGGAAAAATGAAGGAGGATAGCTCTGTATTTCAAAAGATTAACAGTAAATGTAAAAAAAAAAAGTCAAAATTAGAAAAACTGCTGGGCCACACTTACCCTTCTTCTACCCATAAAATTAATTATTTCAGGACTGACATATTTATAGACACTAAAAACCACTGGTTATTTGGGAAGAACACTTTAACACAGTCTCAAATTATAACTCCACAGATTCCTTTTAAATTACAAAGAACAATGGTATTATTACTCTGGGGATCTCTAACAGATGCTGCTTTTAAAAAGTAATCAATTTAAGTATGATCAGTAGCAAGGAGAAAAAATGAAATTACAAGCCTCCTATTGTGATAAAATAGGAAGTACATAATATCTATGAGGACTTTTGTTTTATTTTATTTTTTTTTTTAAGATTTTATTTATTTATTTGAGAGAGAGAGACAGTGAGAGAGAGCATGAGCGAGGAGAAGGTCAGAGAGCGAAGCAGACTCCCCATGGAGCTGGGAGCCCGATGCGGGACTCGATCCCGGGACTCTAGGATCACGCCCTGAGCCGAAGGCAGTGGTCCAACCAACTGCGCCACCCAGGCGTCCCAGGACCTTTGTTTTAAAAATGTTTAACCTGGATGTCAGAAGGAAGAAACAATCATTTCAGGCAAGTTAAAAAGATAGGACATTTTACCAACAATTTGTCATAATTCTTCAAAAGATAAAAAATATTATAAGAAACAAAAACTATTGGGGTACTGGTTGAGATTAAAGGAACATAAAGAAACTTGACAATCAAAGACAAATACATGGACCTTGAATGGGTTTCAGATCAAAAAGAGCTATACAGATATAAATGGCATTTTTTGAATAATTAAAGAAATACAAATATGAAAAATATATTAGGATTTCTGGATCATACTGAATGTCTTACATAAAACAATGTTAACATGGTTATGTAAAAAATTATATTTGTACTTAAAAACAACATAATAAAGTATTTCAGGATAGGGACACTTGAGTATCTCAGTTGGTTCAGCATCTGCCTTCAGCTCAGGTCATGATCCCAGGGTCCTGGGATTGAATCCTGCACTGGGCTCCTTGCTCAGTGGGACCCTGCTTTTCTCTCTCTGCCTGCTGCTTCCCCTGCCTGTGCTCTCTCCCCTGTCTTTCTCTCAAAAATAAATAAAATCTTTTAAAAAATAAAGTACTGCAGGATAAATATCTCGTAATTTATTTTTAAATGGTTCAGTAAGAAGAAAGAGAGAGAAGGATCACAGATATGGCAAAATTTTAATAATTAGTGAATGTAACTAAAATGTAGATAGTTCTTTTCTGGGGTCAATAGTGTGCTTTCATTTATTTATTTAAATTCAATCAGCCAAGACATAGTATATCATTGGTTTTTAATATAATGTCCAGTGATATATCAGTAAATGTATATAGTTCTTAACTGAACTATCTTTTCAAGTTTTTTGTTATTTTGGCATTTGCCAAAAAAATTGAATTAAATATTTTAAAATACATCTCAGTATCTTTTTCCCAGAAATTTAAAATAAATAAACAAAACACTTGAATTAACAGATTGAAAGACATAACATATCCCAGAAATTAATGACACAGAATAGTTAACTAACAAGTCACATCTGCACAAAATCCTGGATTCAGGGATAAAGAAAAGTTCTTAGAAAATCCTGACAGAAGAAAAAGAAAACAAAGGCTGCTGTCAGATAATAATATTCATCTCTATAAAAAATGGAGCAAATTCTAGAAATTCTTTAGGAAAACAAATAATAACTCAAAGTTTATACATAAACAAAGAATAATTTAATATAAAGGCAAAAGATAAGCATATTTAAAGATTCAATAGAGTTGCAACAAATACTTCCTTCCAAATACCAGAACACAAAAGTTAATCAGACAAGTAATTATAGAAACAGCAGGAGGACTGGTACTCAGTTTTTAATTCAAATTAATGTAAAACTAAGACTAACACAAGAGTGGGCATGATGGTTGCACAACATAGTTTACAATTTTAATAACAATAGTGTAGAGATTTTTAAAAAATGAAGAATAGGGAGAGAAGATTAAAAAATAGAAAGATAATATAAGTTTCCCTCACTATCTGATAGTACAGTATTCCCAAGAAAACTTTTGTAAGCCAAAATGGCATGAAGCAAAGAAACAATTACCACTAATTTATATGGAAAACATACAAGCTCATAGGCACAATTCAAAGCTCTGGAAGATTGACGAAGAGATGCTGAGATGCTGAGTGGTCTTGGGGAACAGAGCTTGGTGTGCCCACTCTTGCTGTTTAGGATGTGAGCTGCCTCTATGCCTCTATAACACCTTGCTGCAAAATAAGTACCAAATACTTTTTTTTTTTTTCTTTTTTCCTTGTTTCATAAAATCAGAACTCCTATTTGGATTTCATCTGTAGTTGAAAACAGGCACCAACAAAACTTTTGTAAATGTGAAGTGGTATAACGCAAACTTTCCAAAAGTAGGGATATCTCTATATGAAAGGTGAAGGTCAAAAATGGTATGAAATATATAAATAGATATATTGGAAGATATAAAGAAAACCACAAGAAATACTATAATCAAATAAAACTGGGTAATGGAACAGAAAGTAGGAATAAAGGATCAAAATTCAAACACTGAAATTTATCAGAATAAGCACGAACATATTCAACAATTATAAAGGAAACACAGAAAACATACTAAAAAGATACAGCACATGTGGACACCAAACAATTACTAAAAGCAGAATAAAAAAAATAAAGAATTATGATTAAATATCCATGCCATATCAATAAATATAAATGTTCTAAGCTTTATCATAAAAAATGATATTCAGAATTGATGATAGAGCATAATTCTTCAAATTCATGAATTCAAGAGATTCTGCAAACCTCAGGGCTTTGGAAGTGTTAAAAGACAACAGCATGGGCAAAAGCCTACACACAAATGAAAACGAAAGCAGTGAACAAAATCATTCTATCAGCAAAACAGAATTTAGGTAAAAAGAAAATGTTAAAAAGAGATGGTGTATGTTTTACAATGACAAGAGTACAGAACACAAATAAGATTGATTAGTTATGATGATCTGTATAAGAAATAACATAGTATCCAAACTCATAAGTAATATATGAGAGATAGAAAAAAACACATTAGATGGCTTTAGTTCACCTCTTGCAACTCTCAAAAGATAAGAAGGAATAAAATAAGGTCAAAACAATGATATAAAATGATATAAGATCAAAATAGCATGTTAATATGGTAGGTGTAATTAATTGTCTTGAACAGCATTTCTTTAAGATCAGAAAATACAAATATTGACATAATAGTAAAACTGACCCATATTAAACAACAGAGAAAACCTTGGAAGTCTTCAAAAATAGAAATAATACAGAGTTTATGCTATGATCAGAGCTCAATAAAGCCAGAAGTTAATAACAAACAACAACAACAACAACAAAAAATGTATACTATATCAAAAGGTTTTTTTAAGTCTTAAAAATTATTTGGGGTAATTAAGAAATCAAAAATGAATTTTATAATAGCTAGAAAACAAGAAAAAAAATAAACATATTAAACAGCAGAACCTATAGAATATAGCTAATAAATACATATGGTCATAAATATTTTAATAAAAATTGATTTAAGGTGGAGGTGTTAACATACTTGCATCCACAGATAGAGTATACTGGCAGAAAATCAATAAGGAGACCATGTCTTTGAATGACAGATTAAACCAGAATACACATTCTCTTGAAGTGCGCATGCACCATTCTCCAGAAGAGATCATATGTTAGGCCACAAAACAACCCCTATTAATTTACGAAGACTGGACTATACTATATATCTTTTCCAACCACAGTGGTATGGAACTAGACATCACTCACAAGAAACAAACTGGAAAAACACAAATATGTGAGGCCTGAACAACATGATCCTAAACGAACAACGGGTCCATGAAACAATCAAAAATTTTAAAAAGAATAAGATAAATGGAGACAAATGAAAATACAAACACCATGGTTCAAAATTTTGGGGACACAGTAAAACCAGTTTTAAGAGGGAAATATACAATGATATAGGCCTACCTCAAGAAACAAGAAAAATTTAAGTAAACAATCTAATCTTACACTTAAATGAACAGAAAGAAGAATAAACAAAACCCAAGGTGAGTGAGAGAAAGGGAACAATAGTGATCAAAGGAGAAATAAATGACATTGAAACCAAAAACAAAACAAAACAAAACAAAACAAAAAAATCAATGAAACAAAAAGCTGGTTTTTTTAAAAGATAAAAAGAATTAATAAATTCTTAGATTCATCAAGAAAAAAAGAGAAAGGACCCAATTAAATAAAATAAAAAATGAGAGAGAAGCAAAAATTGATAACACAAAAATACAAAAGGGGCACCTGGGTGGCTCAGTGGGTTGGGCTGCTGCCTTCGGCTCAGGTCATAATCTCAGGGTCCTGGGATCGAGTCCCACGTCGGGCTCTCTGCTCAGCAGGGAGCCTGCTTCCCTTCCTCTCTCTCTGCCTGCCTCTCTGCCTACTTGTGATCTCTCTCTCTCTCTCTCTGTGTCAAATAAATAAATAAATAAATCTTTAAAATAAAAAAAAATACAAAAGACTATGAGAGAATACTACAAAAAACTGTATTTCAACAAGTTGGACAACCTAGAAGAAAGGCATAAATTCCTAGAAATATACAGTCTTTCAAAACTGAATGATGAATAATTAGGAAATCTGAACACACCAATTACTAGTAATGAAATTAAATTGGTAATAAAAAAACTACCAGAAAATAAAATACAGGACCAGATGGACTCAGAGGTGAGTTCTACCAAACACTTAAATAATTATTTAATACTTATTTTCTCAAACTATTCAAAAAACTAGAAGAGGAAGGAAAGCTTCCAAATTCATTCTATGAGGCCAGCATTACCTGATAACCAAAACCAAAGCACCACAAAAAAAGAAAACTATAGCTCAGTATCAGTGATGAACTATCCTCAGCAAAATATTAGCAAACTGCATTCAATAATACAAAAAAGAATCATTCAACTAAGGTTAAGTGAGTTTTTTCCCCAGGATGCAAGAATGGTTTCAATATTTGCAAACCAATCAATGTGATACTACCTCAACAAAGGATAAAAAAAATGAAGCATAAAAATCCTACAATCATCTCAATAGATGCAGAAAAAGCATTTAACAAAATTCAACATCCATTTATGATAAAAAAAAAACCCTCTAAAAGTGGATTTAAAGTGAACATATCTCAACATTATAAACGCCAAATATGAAAAACTCAAAACTATCATCACACTCAATGGTGGAAAATGAAGAGATTTTCCTCTAAGATCAGAAACAAGAAAAGGATCCCCACTCTTGCCACTTTTATTCAATATAGTACTGGAAGTCCTAGCTATAGCAATCAGACAAGAAAGAGAAATAAGAGGTTTCCATATTGGTAAAGAAGAAGTTAAAATGCCACTATTTGCAGATCACATACTACACATAGAAAACCCCAAAGATGGCACTAAAAACAAAAACAAAACAAAAACTACTAGAAGTAATAAATTAATTCAGTAAAGTTGTAGGATACTAAATCAATACCTAGAAATGAATAAAATGTTACATTAATGTAACATTTATTACACTAATAACAAAGTATCAGAAAAAAATTAAGAATTCAACTTACAACTGCACCAAAAAGAATAAAATACATAGAAATAAATTTAACCAAGGAGGTGAAAGAACTGCACTCTGAAAATTATAAAACACTGATGAAAGAAATTGAGGATGACACAAACAAATGAAAAGATATTCCATGCTTATGGATTGAAAGAATTAATACTGTTAAAATGTTCACACTACCCAAACCAATCTACAGATTCAATGCAATCCCTACCAAAATACCAAGGATATTTCCACAAAACCAAAGCAATTAATCCATTTGCACAGAACCGCAAAATACCCAAACAGCCAAAGCAATCATGTGAAAGAAAAACAAAACTGGAAGTATTACAATTTCAGATTCCAAAATATTTGATTACAAAGTAATCAGAACAGTATAGTATTGGAAAATAAAGAAATAAATAGATAAATAAATAAATAATAAAACAAAACAACAACAACAAAAAGTAAACAAACAGATCAATGGAATAGAATAGAGAGTCTGGAAATAAGCCTGTGCTTGTATTATCAATTAATCTATGACAAAGGATGCAAGAATATACAATGGGGAAAAGATATTCTCTTCAATAAATGGTGTGGGAATGCTACATGTAAAAGAATGAAACTGGGCCACTTTCTAGCATCACACACAAAAATAAATTCATAATGGATTAAAGACCTAAATTAAATGTGAGACCTGAAACTATAACAAGTCTAGAAGAGAACAGAGGTGGGAATTTCGCTGACACTGAACACAGCAATATTTTTCTAGATTTGTCTCCCAAGGCCAGGGAAACAGAAGCAAAAACAAACTACTGGAACTACATCAGAATGAAAAGCTTTTCTACAGTGAAGGAAACTATCAACCAAACAAAAGGCAACCTACTGAAAAGAAGGTATTTCTATAGTGAAGGAAACCATCAACAAAACAAAAGGCAACCTATTGAAAAGAAGATATTTGCAAATGATATATCCTATAAGGAGTTAATATCCCAAATATATAACAAACTTATACAACTCCATACAAAAAAAAAAAAAATCTGATTCAAAAATGGGCAGAAGACCTAAATAACATTTTTCCAAAGAAGACATACAGATGGAAAACAGGGACATGAAAAGATGCTCAACATCACTGATAATCAGAGAAATACAAATCAAAGTCACAATAAGATATCACCTTATACCTGTGAGAACCACTAAAATCAAAAAGAAAGAAATGAAAAGTGTTGGTGAGGACATGGAGAAAAAAAGAAATTGGTGGGAATGTCAATTGGTATAGCTATTGTGGCTCATGTAAACAAAAAAAAAATAATAATCCTATATTAATACCAGAGTTAATGAATTAGAAAACAGAAAATCAATCACTTTGGTTCTTTGGAAGACCTAATAATACAGGCATCTCAACAAGGTTACTATTGGTGCTTTGGGTAGGAGGTCATTTGCTTTATGTGGATTTGTGATGTTAAGTGAAGAAGTAACTATTATCTCCCAGTAATTGTGACAATCAAAAGTCCTACACATTTTCAATGCTTCTGAGGGAGGGAGTTCCCTCAGTTGATAACATTAAGATAAAAGTTTTGATAAAATAATAAAGATCAAAGAGACAGCTGATGCATTAATAAACAAAGTTAAGAAAATAATCAGGGATACAGATACAAAGATAAGAAAATTAATCTATGTGTTAGTTTGAGTTTGGCCAGAAGCAGGTTCTCAGACAAGGATTCTGGACAAGTAGTTTATTTGGGAGGTTCACAGCATCAGTAGCATAAAGAAAAAACAAAGAGAAAACATTCTATAAAGAACTTCAACAAGACAGCAATCACCATGGGGTGGTAACTAGAGCTTTAACTGAGAAATAGTCTAAAGCTCAAGCTTCAGATTTACCTTGCAAACATGTGGTGAGGGAACAGGAATACATATACGCTGACTTCCATAAGTCATTGTTTGAATGGTGCTCCCAGCAGCTGTTAATTAATTCCTAGGCATTTCTAGGCTGCATTCCACAGCTTAGACAAAGCTTCATGCAAAGAGATGCAAATGATGACCAGAGAAGTGCTGAGAAATAGAGGCAGGGTACTGGCTGCTCAATAGACAACTTTGCTCAAATTTGCATAAGAATGTGAATAAAATGAAAATTTTTTCAGGAAAAATATTAAATTATTAAAGCCGAACCCCCAAAATAAAATCTAAACAGACCAATTGCCATAGAGATAAAGGAGAAAATACCTAAGCAATTTATTACTCCCATTACCAACTCCTATGTTTAAAATGCTTCTGAGTAAAGCAAAAGAATGTATCCGTGAACGCAAACAGATATTGTGTTCCTGGTACATACACTCAGTTCCCTAAACATGGCAATCTCCCTAAGTAATCTATAAATTTAACTTAATCCCAATTTTAAAATACAGCACAGTAATTATCAGGAAAACTACACAAAAGTAAAAGAAAAATAATGCAGAAAATTTAAAGCATAAATAACCAGGAAAAATATGAAGGTAGAGAATAATGATCTGTTATTCTATCATAAACACCCTGTAATTAAACTTGGTTGTTATTAATGGAATAAGCAGACAAAGAAAGAAATGAGGACACTGGGAAATATATAGACAATCATACACACACATATATTTATATGCACATCCAATTATATACATATACACAAATATACATATACATAGTATATACATAGCAAGAAGTACACAATCATACATATATAAATAATTGCAAATGTGTGCTGGTAAATGTTTAATGACAGGTTCACGGAGGAGAAAAATGTCTTGATTTTTAGCATTTTAATGTAAAAATTCTTACCATGGCAAATTTCAAGTTTTAAATATGATGTTACCAACCATAGAATTGGAAAGAGATGTGTAATAGCACATCATTATACAGTATTTCTATCATACTCTTCAATGGTTGTAAATAACCTCAAGAGCATTAATAGTAAAATATTTAGAAAGTGATATGTTTTTAATATTTATTATTTTTGTTTTCCTTATTTTTTTGTTTAATTACTTTTTAAATTTTAAGCCAATATAATTTAATTTTAATAATGACTTTGTTTAAAAACTGGCTTTATAAATCTAAGAAATTTAATAATTTGCTCCTCAGAACCAGACCAAACCACATCCAGCAAATCACAATACACACAGAAATTTAGGATGTGATGATTTTGAAAATAAAATGAGCTATTATATGAAAAGTGTTAAGGGTAAGCCTGGCCCATAGTAAATGTTCTTATGTATTAGCTTTTACATTAGTATTTGGTGTACAGTAAAGATGGCATTTCAAATTATTAGAAAAATAGATTATTCTATTGACTAGTCATCTGAAAAATAATAAGCTTGATTTCTATTTCAAGTTACTACCAAAATAAAGCCCAAATGATTAAAAATTTAAATATAAGAACGGACAAACATAAAAGTATTAGAAAAACATAACAGCTTTTTTATTGTATCCTTGGGATGTGAAAGAAATTTGGAAGTATTATCTCTCCAGAAGCCATAAAAAGAAATATTGATGAAATTCATTATATAAAAATCTAAATTTTGTGAATAAACCACATATAAAGTGAAGAAATAAAACAAATGATAAAAATACTTGCAACCCATTACAAAAAGAGATTAATTTTCTTACCAGATAAATAACTTAATATATGAAGTGATTTCTTAAGTATATATGCTGCTGAAATTAGCACTGAAGTGATTTCTTAAAAACCAGTAAGTAAAAGTCCAACAGACCCGTTAAAAAAAATGGGCAATGAAACTGTTCAAATTCACATTAAGATAATAATATACTATTCATAACCTATCCATCTAGAAAACAACAAACTGCTTTATTACTCAGTGTTGGTGAGATGACCAGACAATGAGTATTCTTATAAATTGAAATCATAAAGATCAGAGCAGAAATCAATGAAATAGAAACCAAAAAAACAATAGAACAAATCAATGAAACTAGGAGCTGGTTCTTTGAAAGAATTAATAAAATTGTTGGTAGAGTATAAATTGGTACATTCTTTCTACAGTGCAATCTGACAACATTCAACCAAATTTTAAAAAAGAAAAACAAGCATGCTGTTTGACCTAGAGATGCAATTCTATTAACTTATCCTACAAATATCTTGCTATAAAAGAAAATTTTAAAAATAAATTTATGTAAGAATAAAATGTAATTTATGTAAGAATGTCCTTTGCACATTGTTGATCATAGCAAAAGATTAGAATCACATAAATATTACATTCATATAATGGAGTTCTATGTATTTAATAAGAATGAAGTAGGGGCCAAGGCATATTGGTGGTATAGTATGGGACTTCATTTCATCTGGTCTCTTGAATTTAGTTAGACAATTATCAAACCATTCTGAACACCATGAATTCAGTCTGAGATGTAAGAAAAAGATATCTGGAACTCTACAAGCAGAAAAGCAGCTGCTTTTTGCAAGGTCGGAGGTGCAGAGATGTGAATCTGAGGGGAGTAATTGGACAATAAACAGAGGGGGGAAGGAGTCTCCATAAGTCAGCTACTGGAAATTATATAACCCTGGAGAGCAAAATCAGAACTCTTAGAAATTTGCTCCAGTGAGAGATATCCCTGTCTGAAAAGGGGTTCAGGGGATTAAAAGGGCAGAATTCTAGATAAGTCAGTGTGATCTCAGACCCCAGAAATCACAGAACTAAGGGGGGTGCCTGAGCTGGTAGAGTGCCCAGCCGGGGAGCAGGGAAACTCCTTACTGTCAATAAGCCCAGGAGGGGGCTCTCACCTCTGGTCACCATAAACTGCCAGTCAGACCAACTGGGTGACCACTCTCTGCCTGGGTACTTTGCAAAGGACTTAATGTTCAGACTGTCTGCCATCCCCTGGGAGGGGTGGAATGGGTACACCCACAAATGGGCAACAGCTCTCTGGGAGGCAGCCTATAAAGGACAGCCATAAAGGAGCAGGTATACACATGATCCTGTGACAGCTCTCAGTGCCAGGCTACTACAAAGGGCAGTAACATGGGACCTTTGGACTCCCCCCAGTTGGAACACTGTGGGCACACACCACAGGTGTCTGTGGAGTTTGGCACAAACAAAAGTAAAGACCATGTATCCAAGAGGGTTTACTGAAGAAGGGGGACCATGATCTTTTGGATCTGGCGCTGGAAATTGGGGCATGGCCATTTTTATTTTGATCCTCTAAAGAGGCACAAAAAGCCATCAGGGAACAAAAGCCACACAGAGGACCAGCTTACACTGAGCCCAGCCCACTGGTAAGGGGCAGTGAAATTCTGCCCAGGCAAAGACACCTGAGAAACAGCACTGCAGGCTCCTCGCCCAGAAGATCAACTGGGAAAACAGGTGCACAACTTGTTTATGGATCCCAAAAGATGGTAAAACTCAAGCACTTGGGGAAAATAGTATATAGAACTTGAGGATTTTTTCTCATGGTTCGTTTATCTTTCAGTCTAAAATTTTCCATTTTTTTTCCCTTTTCAACTAGTTTATTTTATCAACCTTTTTTGTTTTAATTAACATATAATTTATTATTTGTTTCAGTGTACAGGTCTGTGATTCATCAGTCTTATACAATTCACAGCACTCACCATAGCACATAGCCTCACCAATGTCCATCCGCCAACCTCCCCATCCCTCCTACCCTCTCACCTCCAGCAACCCTCAGTTTGTTTCCCATCAACTCTGTTTTTAAGTCACTTTTTAACTTTTATTTTTTACATCTACATTTCATAGATTTTTGTCCTTTTTTCACTCTATTCAATTTTAATTTTTGTATCTATTTAAGTTTTGCTTTCTTTGCAATTTTGAGATTTTCTAACACATGGACCAAAGTTCACTCGGGAAGAAGTGGATCACTCTGCTTTGTCCACCCTGTGAGATTATATTCTCTCTTCCCGGCCCCCCCTTTTAAATTTTGTTTTGTTTGTTTTTGTTTGCTCTTCTGAATGTTTCAGACTTGTATATTATGTATTTTGCTTGGGTCGTGGTTGATATTTTTTATTCTGCTCACTCGCTCATTCATTCTTCTCTGGACAAAATGACTAGAAGGAGGAATTTACAACAAAAGAAAGAACCAGAGGTAATGTTCTCTGCCACATATCTAATTGATATGGATTTAAGTAAGATGTCAGAGATGGAAGTCAGGATAACAATTATAAGGCTAATAGCTGGGCTTAAAAAAGGTAAAAAAAAAAAAAACACTAGAGAATCTCTTAGTGCAGAAATGAAATTGAATCAGACCAAAATTAAAAATGCTATAACTGAGATGCAGTCTAAATTGGATGCTCTAACAGCTAGGGTGAATGAGGCAAAAAAGAAAATAAGTCATCTAGAAGACAGTCAAGGGAAAGGAAGTTGGAGAAAAGAGAGAAAAACAACTAATAGCTCATGAAGAAAGGCTTCAAAAAATCAATGATGCCATGAAATGTACTGATGTCAGAATTATTGGGATGCCTGAGGGTAAAGAAAGAGAAAGGGTAAGAAGGTATATTTGAGCAAATCATAGCTGAGAACTTCCCTAATCAGAGGAAGTTAACAAGCATTCATGTCCAAGAGGTAAAGAGGACCCCTCCCAAAATAAATAAAAATAGGGCAACACTCTGACATATAATATGAAGTTTGCAAATTTTAAAGAAGAAGAGAAAATCCTGAAAGCAGCTTGAGACAAGAGACTTCTTATCAACTGAAAAAGGAATATCAGAGTAACATCAGACCTATCCACAGAATCTGGCAGGCCAGAAGGGGCTGGCAAAATATATTCAGGGTACTAAATAAGAAGAACACACAGTCAAGAATACTTTATCCAGTAAGGCTATCATTCAGAATGGAAGGAGCGATAAAGAGCTTCTACGGCAGACAGAAATGGAAAGAATATGTAACCACCAAACCAGCTCCACAAGAAATATTAAGGAGCATCCTTTAAGTGAAGAGGGAGCCCAAGAATAACATAGACCAGAAAGTAACAGAGACAACCTACAGAAACAAGAACTTTACAGGCGATACAATGACCCTAAATTCATATCTTTCAATACTTACTCAATGTAAATAAGCTAAGTGCTCCAATCAAAAGACACAGGGCATCAGATTGGATAAAAAATCAAGACCCATCCCTATGCTATCTACAAAAGACTCCTTTTGGACGTAAAGACACCTCCAGACTGAAAGTGAAGGTGGCAAATAATTTGCCATGCTAATGGACCTTAAAAGAAAGCTGAAGTAGCAATCCCCATATCAGACAAGTTAAATTTTAAACCAAAGACCATAGTAAGAAATGAGGAAGTACACTATATCATACTTAAAGGGTCTATCCAATAAGAAGATCTTAAAATTATAAATATTTATGCCCCTAACATGGGTACAGCCAATTATATAAACCAATTAATAATCAAAGTAAATAAACATATGGATAACAATATATTAATAGTAGTGGACTTCAACACCTCACTCACAGGAATGGACAGATCATCTAATCAGATGATCAACAAAGAAATAAGCTCTCTGAATGATACACTAGACCAGATGGACTTTACAGATGTACATGGAGCATTCTATCCTAAAACAACAGAATACTCATTCTTCTCAAGTGCACATGGAACTTTCTCCAGAATAGATCACATACTGGGTCACCAATAGATTGGGATCATTCCCTACATATTTTCAGACCACAGTGCTTTGAAACAAACTTAGTCACAAGAGGAAATTTGGAAGGAATTCAAATACTTGGAGGTTAAAGAGCATCCTACAAAAGAATGAATGGCCATCTAGGAAATTAAAGAAGAATTTTAAAAATTCATGGGAACTAATAAGAATGAAAACATATCTGTTTAAAACCTTTGGGATACAGCAAAGGTAGACTTAAGAGGGAAGTACATTGCAATACAAACCTCTCTCAAAAAATTAGAAAAATCTCAAATACACAGGCTACCCATACACCTAGAAGACCTGAAGAAAGAACAGCAAATAAAGCCTAAAGCAAGTAGGAGAAGAGAAGTAATAAAGATTAGAAAATCAATGACATAGAAACCAGAAGAGCAATAGAACAGATAAACAAAACCAGATGCTGGTTCTTTGAAAGAATAAGATCAATAAACCTCTACCCAGACTTATCAAAAAGAAAAGAGAAAGGACCCAAATGAAATCATGAATGAAAGGGAGGAGATCATGACCAACAGCAAGGAAATAACAGATAATTTTAAGAAAATCTTATGAACCCTCCTACACTATTGGTGGGAATGCAAACTGGTACAGCCACTCCAGAGTATGAAGCTTCCTCAAGAAGTTAAAAATAGAGCTATCCTATAACTCAGCAATTGCACTACTGGGTATTTACCCCAAAGCTACAGATCTACTGAAAAGAAGGGGCACATGCACCCTAGTGTTCATAGCAGTATTGTCCACAATAGCCAAACTGTGAAAGGAGCCAAGATGTCCTTCAACAGATGAATGGATAAAGAAGATGTGGTTCATATATACAATGAAATATTACTCAGCCATCAGAAAGGATGTATACCTACCATTTACATCAACGTGGATGGAACTCAAGGGTATTGCACTAAGTGAAATAAGTCAGAGAAAGACAATTGTCATATGGTCTCACTCATATGTGGAATATAAGAAATACTGCAGAGGATCATAGGAGAAGGGAGGGAAAACTAAATGGGAAAAAATCAGAGAGGGAGACAAACCATGAGAGGCTCTTAACTTTGGGAAACAAACTGAGGGTTGCAGAGGGTAACTGGGTGATGGGCATTAAGGAGGGCATGTGATGTGATGAGCACTGGATGTTATAAGCAACTGATGAATCACTGAACACAACATCTGAAACTAATAATGTACTATGTATTGGCTAATTGAATTAAAAAAAAAAGAATGAAGCACCTCCCCCATGTGATTATATAGAAAGATTTATGATTTACTGCTCAATATAATAAATCAAAGTTCCAGATAGCATATATAACATGCTATTATTCGTATACATATATGACTCTATATGTTATATATATAAATACATATACTTTTATATGCACAAATTGTCTACGATCATACACATATGAACTTATAACCAAAGGTAACTCCTAGAAGTAGAACTAGATGACATGGGAAAACAACAGAAGGAAGACCTAATGTTTATGTTTATAACTTTTTTCATATTTTGAATTTGATATTATATTTATTTATTAACTCTTAAAAAGTCAGTAGAATAATTTTAAAAATAGATAGAAAACTCAATTGGACTCAAGAAAACTTAAAAGTAAATTAATTAAAAGAAAATTGGGTGGTTATTCCAGGTAGTTAAAAAAGTATCTGTATATTGTTCCATAAGTGCAATTTATCTTGAGATAAAAATCTTGCTTGAGAATTCAGCATTGTTGATTACTTTTATGGGTAAAAATTTGTCATTATTGTTGATGATCAAATACAATGATGTTGATGTCCTAATGTTCAGAAGGCATAATTTAGTTTGGGGACAGTTCAACTTTTCTCTCCAGAATTCTCTGTGCAAATCTCAACATGCATAGAATCGGTTTAAATGGCCAAGAGGCAAGGAAGAGACTTGATGGTCTCCACAAGTACTCTTACTGTGTAATGTCATATTTTATAGCACAGATTATATATTTAGAAGTTTAAATTCAGGGAAAAACAAATCAAAACCCCAGCACTCCTGGTTAATGAGAAGGAACCCATATCTGGTGAATTGATCAAATGTAAACTACAAGCCTAAGTCCATTTCTATTTCCAACATCACATAAAAAATCACATCATGTAAAAAAAAAAAATCATATCATGTAACTAAGAGATACACCATCACAATCAAATCTCCCTCAACCCCACCCACCCAGATGTTTTCATTTAATAACCACAAGTAGTTAGAGTTAGAGCTAACATAATTCCCAGATTTGGAGAAAAATTCTCAAAGGTAGTTATTATTATTAATAACATTAATAATACTATTTGATTCTCTTCACATGTTCATTTTTCTCTATTATCATAAATGAATTTTTAAAACACAATCTGAGGCACCAAAAATGACATACTACTTTGTAGAATTAATGAAAAGCAACAGTTCCAACAGATGAAAAGGGAATGTCCAACAAATCGGAATGGACAAGCTGGTTTAAGCAAAAATAAGAATTGTCCCAATCTCATTCTTATCCTGGTGAATCTTAATTAGACTTATGGTAAACTGTGTTACTGTTAATAAGGATTAATGTCATAGTGATAAGCAGAGCATACAAATCAATAAATGCTGCCATATCAATATATGAACAGAGACAAAAATAGCCATTTCAGTTCTTAGCAGTGAACTCATTATAAAGTTAAATATTTGCTATGCTAAGGATTTGAAATACCTTGAGAAGCAGAGGGAGTCATACTTATACTAAAGGACAGTGCAGTGAAACTTCACAGATAAATGTAACCCTTAAATGATTTACAAACTTGTCTTTGGCTTATTTTGCAACTCTGACACAGTTTGGAGTCTTGTCTGTAGGTATTTTGGGAGTAGAATGATGATTAGCCAATCAATATAATGAGTTTTTTAAATTATAACTACAGATTGACTATTGAATTGTTTCCCTATCTGAGGGAATAGAATAGGCACTTGAGCTTATAGTATTTATTGAGGAAAAAGAAAAAGAAAACATAAAACAAGTATAAAGTAACATATATCATTTAAGGTTAACTTTGAATTCAAGGAAAAAAAGACGTAAAAAATAGTGACTTAAACAAGAATGATATTTCCTTCAAAAAGAAACTAAATTGGGGCTGTGTGTTTCCTGTGATAGAAGGAATCCAGGAGTTTCCTGTTCTCTACTCAGTCATCCCTTTGATTTGATCCCGAATTTCTTGGTCCTGGACAGGTCCTGTTCGAAGTAGTAGATGGGGGAAAGAAGTGGAAGGGTACGCCTCTTCACTTTGAGGAAGTTCCTTGAAGTTAACATATACTACTTCTCCTCAAACCTCATTGAACCACACGTAGTCACATGGTCATATAAAGCTGCAAAGAGTTTAGGAAATGTAACCTTCACCTTGTTAACAATGTAAATGAATAAAAATTGAAGACTCTTACTAAGGAACATAAGGAGAATGCATATCAGGAAATAGCAGCTTTATGTATAATTCATCAGTTTTTCCACTAACACCTTTTTTTGTTGCAGGATCCAGCTTAGAATATAACATAGCATTTAACTGTCATGTCTCTTCAATCTCCTTGAATCAGTGACAGTTTCTTTTATTTGTTTGTAATAAATGTGAATACTTTCTTTTCTTTTTCATTTTTTTTAAATTTAATTTTATTTTTTCAGTGTTCTAAGATTCATTGTTTATGCACCACCCCCAATGCTCCATGCAATATGTAACTTCCTTAATACCCACTACCAGGCTCACCCAATCCCCCACACCTCCCCTCCAAAACCCTCAGTTTGTTTCTCAGAGTCTCTTATGGTTTGTCTCCCCCTCTGATTTCCCCTTATTCACTTTTCCTTTCCTTCTCCTAATGTCCTCCATGTTTTTCCTAATGCTCCACAAGTGAAACCATATGATAATTGACTCTACTTGACTTATTTTACTCAGCATAATCTCCTCCAGTCCTGTCCATGTTGATATAAAAGTTGGGTATTCATCCTTTCTGATAGAGGTATAATATTCCATTGCATATATGGACCATATCTTCTTTGTCCATTCTTCTGTTGAGGGGCATCTTGGCTCTTTCCACAGTTTGACGATTGTGGCCATTGCTGCTATGAACATTGGGATAAAAATGTCCCTTCTTTTCACTACATCTGTATCTTTGGGTAAATACCCAGTAGTGCAATTGCAGGGTCATAAGGTATCTCTATTTTTAATTTCTTAAGGAATCTCCACACTGTTTTCCAAAGTGGCTGCACTTGCATTCCCACCAACAGTGTTAGAGGATTCCCCTTTCTCCACATGTTGTTTACTCTCCAACACATGTTGTTTACTCTTTTTAATTTTGGCCATTCTAACAGGTGTAAAGGGGTATCTCAATGTGTGTGTGTGTGTGTGTGTGTGTGTGTGTTTAAGATTTATTTACTTATTTGACAGAGAGAGAGAGAGAGATATCACAAGTAGGCAGGCAGAGAGAGAGAGGGAGAAGCAGGCTCCCTGCTAAGCAGAGAGCCCAATGTGGGGCTCGATCCCAGGACTCTGAGATCATGAACTGAGCCAAAGGGAGAGGCTTAACCCACTGAGCCACCCACGTTCCTCTCAGTGTGGTTTTGATTTGAATCTCCCTGACGGCTAATGATGATGAACATTTTTTCATGTGTCTCTTAGCCATTTGTATGTCTTTTTTGGAGAAGTGTCTGTTCATGTCTTCTGCCCATTTTTTGATGTGATTATCTGTTTTTTGAGTATGAACTTGAATGCTTTTGAAGGGTACTTATTGGTCATGTTATTTTTTAGAATGTCTTTCCATTTGGTTTTGTCTGGTGTTTTCTCTTGATTAAATTGGGGCTATGGATTTTTGTGAAAACATCTAAGAGTTAAGAGTCCTTCTAATTGCATCATATCTGGAAATACTCATCAAAATGGCTTATTCCTGGTGATGTTAATCTTGATCACTTGGTTGTGGCATTGTCTGCCAGATTGCTTAATTATAAAATTAACTAATTTTTCTTTCCATACTCTATCTTTGTAAATGAGATTCTAAGTCCAGCTCACAGTAAAAGAGAGAAGAATTAAGCTCCACCTCCTGAAGGGAGGAGTATCAAATAATTTGTGAACATAGGTAAACTACCTCAGTTATTAATACATATTATCAGAAATTATGTTAAAGATATGCAAATTTCCTAACTCCCCTTCAAATTTCACTTACTAATTTTAGCTTTCATCAGTGGAACCTGCCTGAAGTAATAATTACTGTGTTGTTCTAGTGATGTTTTTTATTTCTGTTATTCCTTATACATTTATTTATTGAAATTCTTCTGGGAGGAAGATTGTCACATAATAATTATTTAATTTTTATTTCATTATTCAATTATTATTCAATCATCAATTTGTGTAAGTATATGTCCATGTATATTTGAGTTATAATCCAATGCTTTTTGTATTTATTCTTTTCAAATTATTGTTGCTTTAGCCATTGGAAGTTCTTTCAGACTGAACCCCATGTCCTTTTGATATAACCTCTCCTTCTTTTATTTGTACTTCCTTAACTTCTGGAACTACTAGATGCTACAGAATTGTCTGATGTTTTCTCTACCTAAACTCTAGAATCAAATATTTGTGGTAACTTTATTTAGAGAATGGCATTTTCAAACCAAGATCTGAACACTGGATGTTACTTTTGCTACTTGGGTGGTACTGCTTCTAGTCTCCCAGTGGACAAAGATATGACATAGGTATGCCTACCAATCTATATATCCACACTCTAATCCAGCAAAGCAGGGTTCACTATTTTCTTCTGTCCTTGCCTATTTGTAACTTCCATCCTGATAGTGACAAAACTGTTCTTGTTATCAATATATTCTTTCTTTGTTTAGCCCTGGTAAATAGGTAAAATAATATCAAAATTACTAACCTATTCCTCTGTGAAAAGCAAATTTACCAATTGAAGTAGAGTGTTTATATATATGGTTACTTTTTCATTTAGCCTTACAGTATCCAGTCAGAGCACTGTTTGCCAAACTGATTTAGTTCAGCTGCTTTCCCCCCATCCTTTCAGTAAAGTAATGCCATATATTTGCAATTCAAATAGTCATTTGTCGTAGTCCACACTCTATTCTAAGAACTCCCAACAATCTGGTGACTTGTTTTGTTTTTCAATTTGTATACAGTAAATTTCACTGTTTGTGATGTATAGTTCTAAGGGTTTTGACAAATATGTCAAGTCACAGTATGAAGCAAAACTATTCCATTATCAAAAATCCCCTCTATTACTCTTTTTTTTTTTTTTTTTACTTATTTATTTGACAGACAGAGATCACAAGCAGGCAGAGAGGCAGGCAGAGAGAGAGACGGGAGGAAGCAGGCTCCCCACCGAACAGAGAGCCCGATGTGGGGCTCGATCCCAGAACCCTGGGACCATGACCTGAGCCGAAGGCAGAGGCTTTAACCCACTGAGCCACCCAGGCGCCCCCCCTCTATTACTCTTTTGTAGTCAACCTGTTCACAGTCCAACCTGACAACCACTGGTCTGTCATCCATTCCTAAAGTTTTGCCACTTTCAGAACATCATATTAATGGAATCACACAATATATAGTCTTTTGAGCCTGGCTTCATTCACTGTGAAAAAAATATATGATTCCTCTGTTTTTGTGTGAATCAATAATTTGTTCTGTTTTATTGCTGACTAGTATTCTATTGCATGGATATCTAATTTGGGTACTCACTCATCTGTTTATCAGAGTAGAGAGAGGTTCTTTCTCTAATTTTCTGAAAGGGATTATTTAGAATTGGTACTATTTCCTTCTCAAATATTTGAAAGAACTTATCATTGAATCCAACTGGATCTTTAATTTTTAAAATATTTTTAGCTATAAATTCAATTTAATAGATATAGAATAAATCAGGTTAGTTATTTCTTCTGTAATGAGATTTGATAGTTTGTCTTTCAAAAACGTAGCTCATTCATGTCAAATTTATGTTCATAATGTTGTGGCAGAATTCTCTCATTATCCTTTAATGTTTTGGGATCAGTAATGATGTTCCCACTTTCTTTCCTAATATTGATAATCCATGTCTTATCTCAATTTTGTCCTAATAAACCTGGCAATAGAGTTCTTAATTTTGATGATCTTATAAAAAAACAAGTTTTGGGGTGTCACAGAATTTCTTTTTTGATTTTCTCCTCTCTGCCTTATTGGTTTCTGTTTCATTTTATGTGCTTCCCTTCTTTCTGCTTCCTTTTTTTAATCATGTCTTACTTTCCCTAGTATTTCTAAAATAAGCATTTATTTTTCACAAGAGCTTAAATTTTGTTATTGTATCTTTGATGTTAGTATGTTTCTCACTGCTTTTAATATTTTCTTATTCTAGTATCTTCTATCTCTTTGGTTTTTTTTTTTTTGCTAAGTCAGTTGTAAATCTTACTACTGCAATTTTGATGATTGAGTCTCAATTTCTGTTTAGTATTTTCTTTCTTTTGTGTTAGGATTTGGGCAATTTTATTACATTTTTTTTTCTATTTATTCCTATTAGGGTTTATAGTACTTATTTAATTCATGGTTTGAAGTTGTTTTCCCTATTGAAAATTCTCAGACATTTTGTCTTCAGATATTGCTTCTGCTCTCTTTCCTTTTCCTCTCATACAGAAATTGAGGATATATTATACTGGTACATTGTATATCTTGTGTACTATTATAATGTTATTTATTTACTTTATTTCTTGGCTTTATTTTGAATATTTATAGCTCATGTATCTTCTACTTCACTAATTATCTCTTCTGTTGCATCTAACTTATCACTTATTCTATCATTTAGTTAATACTTTTAGTTACTTGTATTTGTTTCAGTTCTAAGATATCTATTTTGATCCTTTTTGTAGTCTTAATTTCTCTGAAAAATTCTTAGTCTATGCTTTTATTTTCTTGCATTTAGTAAGCATAATTATTTTAAAGTCATATCTAATAATTTCTCTATTAAAATGACTAAATTTCTCTCTATTACCTGTCTTCTTCTAGCTTTTGATAATACTGTTTCATCTACTCAAGCAACTGATTATTTCTGACTGACAGTCAGATATTATTTATTAAAAAAGAGGTAATTTCAAAAATCAGTTAATAATATATTCCTGTAGACATCCCCAAAACATATACATTTCTTTCTTTTTTTTTTTTATTTCCTTACAGAAAACTAGCAATGTTGGATGTGAGTTAAATCAGAGATATTTTTCTAATCTGGATTTCAATTCCCAAAGGAGATTATCTCTGTCCTATAGTGATTCTTACCACATAGACTGCAGCTCCCTCAGTCCACAGTGTAAGGCCCTAACTGTAATTTTGAACCCCAGTCCCTTTAACTCATCAAATTTCTCTTTGGTTTCTCTGCCTTTCAGTTTCCTACTTTCAGTATTGGTCAATACCTTAAGAAGTAGTGCTTCAAACACTTCTTTCTCCTTGCTAACTTTCTTTGTCTCCTAGATCTTGGTCCTGCAATTTTTCAGTATTTTTACAGTTTCCCTGTGCCTTTAAATGTATATCTAAAAAATATTTTGTCAAGATTTATAATCCTCAGTGAAAACACTGATCCAAATTACTTACCCCATCATTATTAGAAGCAGAATTTTACATATAGAACATTACAAATACATATTATTTTTCTTCCTGAAATGTTATTTGATTGTTTATCTTTTATCATACAAGGTAACAGTCCAAGTATATCTCAATTCCTACCCTTTTCTACCATTGTAATCTCATATTAATATCACATGGAATTTTAGTTACAGAATTTTATGGAAAAATTAACCCCCAAATTGCTATTTTTATCAAAAATAAATTTTATGTATTTTTTAACCATTGTTTTCTGCAGCTTGTTTTTCCACTACAGTTTTAGTTTTCTAGAATCTGACAATAATTCTTAGAATTACAGAGCTAAAGACAGGGAAAATTTGTGAATTTTTGTCTTCCTTTAGGTAACTTTATTTTACCCTTATACTTGATCAAATAACTTAGGGGGATGTGAGTGTCTAGGCTTACAGCTTTTCCTTTAACACTTCAACTATATATACACATATAGATACAAAATATATAATTTGCATTATAAATACATCTTTACTTTAACCTGTTTTTATTTTCTTTGACTCTGAGGTTTTAAAGTGTGATTTGGCTATCAGTGTTTTGTTTTGTTTGCATTATCCCATGTCACTTGGACATCCCTGTCAATTAGGCTACTCCTATCTTGATGCATTTCTTCATAGTTTTCAAATATTCTTTTCTTCCCTTATGGATATGTATTAGATTAATTTTGATATTGAAATGTATATCCTTAACTTTTTTTCATATTTTTTATTTCTCTATTTCTACTTGATTCATTTTTGTGGTATCCTTTCATCTTGTCTACTGTAACTTAATTTGAGATTTTCCTTGTCTACTTGATATTCATATTCCATCAACTGAATAAATGCATGGAAGCTTATATGTTGTGTTCTTCTAACCACCTATTCAGGGTTTTATTGTTGTTGTTGTTGTTTACATCTACTATAGTTTCTTTGAATTATAAGCTATCAAAGTGGTTATTTTTAAATTACCTTTGATTTATATATGTTCTTCTCTTTCTTACCACTCTGTATCTACCACATCTCATGCTTAGTTTTACTCATTTTAAATCCTTGCAGAGTTATTCAGTTAGATCCTTTACTTCGCTACAAGTCTTTTCTTATAATTTTCTCTTTCAGTGTATCAGTTGTTTTTAGATATCCTTTCCTTCCTCTTTGTGAGTTTATGTATGCCCTTAAGCAAACCTTTAAGAATATCAGTTTCCTCTTTTGAAGTCTGCCTGGACCACGGAATAAAATCCACTGGCATGGCAAGAGATCCTAGTTGAGTTCAAGAATACTGCAGAAAGGAATGAATATTATCATATGGATGCCTGTAATGGTGGTTCTTTACGATCAATTGCTTCTTATTCTTACTAGAGAAACTCATCACATAAGGCATGGCTCTGATGCTCTATCCTTAAGTTCTGCCAGACATCATGAAATATTGTTAAACAGCTTTTCTTTTGGGGATCAACATACTTTGACTTGCTTAACCTGACTGCAACCACTATAGAATCTCCACCGCTTTTAGTTGTCTGTTAGGCCCCTCATATCCAAGGTCCCTCTGCCTTTTCCAGCATATAGGAAAAACTTATAGCATGTATTTAGTATGCTATCTTGCAACTGGACTCATGAATCTAGGGTGTTTTCTTATGCATAGCTTTACTCATTCCCACAAATTTCTAATCATATTGCATACTAAATCCTGCACTTCAGTGTTAATTATAAAATTGTGCCATTAGGCTTATTCAAAGTTTTGTGCAGTAAATATTTGTAAAATATCTGTCTGGTATTCAGTTTAGGGGCTATAGCTTAATTAATCTAACAAATTCTTAATAGACTAGTTGACAATTTTATCTTCCAGAAAGGTAAGGAACTGATAGGAAAACTATGACTCTAGTCCTAATTACACATAGTACGGAGGAATAAGTTGTTGAAATGGAAATGATAGGGACCTTGGGAGAAAGTGATCAAGACATCTTTTAGAGCCTGATAGCCAAGGAAGAAATACAGATTTTACCTTAGACTTACAAAGACAAATTGAAAACCATTCAATAAATCAATAAATAAGGATATGTTTACATATCTTTAGTTTAAAAACAAAACACAATTCAAGGGATTCCTGGGTGGCTCAGTTGGTTAAGCATCTGCCCTCAGCTGAGTCATGATGCTGGGGTCCTGGCATCAAGCCCCATCTCAGACTCCCTGCTCCATGGGGAGTCTGCTTTCCCCTCTGCTTCCCTACCCCCACCCTCCCTCTCATGCTTGTGTACTCACTCTCTCTCTCTCAAATTAATTAATTAATTAATTAAATCTTTAAAAAAAACTCAAAAGAGTAACAAAATTCTCATGGGTAGATTTGTGATTATTCTACTAAATAGTATGGAAGACCCATTTTTAAAACCATACTGGCAAAAAGAATAAATTGGAAGTAGCCTATGAGATAAGTGAAGTTTTACTGGCAAAAGTTAAGATTTTTAAAGATCATGTGCTCCACATAGCAACAAGATAATTTTATAAGAGGGTAACATATTTCTGTATGATATGCGCAGATATGTGTCTCAATGTTATCCTAAATGTGCATTAAGTGATGCTGAGAAAGATTAAGTTTGAAATGAGATAATTTGGGCTAAAAATTCTTGGATCTCTAAAACTTGATCCTAGATATATGTTAAGAAAGTAAACATTAGAAAAATGATCAACAATAAAAAAGACACATAATATGAAGTTGATTAGAAATAAAAAATAAATTTTATTATACAAGGGTGAGATTTCACTGATCCTTTTTCTATTATTTTTTTAAAGATTTTATTTATTTATTTGACAGAGAGAGATCACAAGTAGGCAGAGAGGCAGGCAGAGAGAGAGGGGGAAAGAGGCCTCCTGTTGAACAGAGAGTCCAATGTGGGGCTGGATCCCAGGACCATGAGATCATGACCTGAGCTGAAGGCAAAGGATTAATCCACTGAGCCACCCAGGCACCCCTGATCCTTTTTCTTTCTTTCTTTCTTTTTAAGATTTTATTTATTTATTTGACAGACAGAGATCACAAGTAGGCAGAGAGGCAGGCAAAGAGGGGGAAGCAGAGCTTTATGCAGGGCTCAATCCCAGGACTCTGGGAACATGACGTGAGCCTGAGGCAGAGACTTTAATCCACTGAGCCACCCAGCTGCCCCCCTTTTCTAAATATAATTTTAAAAATCACTTTTTAAAACCTATCTGTCTAAACTTTATCTTATTTTGATGTCTATTCTTGATTGTTTTTGCCTTTGATTTTCATATGAATTGGATTTTATTTTTGATCCAGTGCATTTATTGAAAAATGATCAATTCACCTCTAGCTAGATATTAATTTATACTTGATTATTCACAATTCATGTGTTTTGGTTAAATTCTTTTGAAAATTTCTTTTATGGAAAGTTTCAGTGCTGAGAGCTAATGTGACCACTTATAGAACACAGATGCTTTACTTCTGCTTGATAGCTTTAATCTAATAGAGCTTTGATGCTTGTCAATCATTCCTTTTAGCATTAACTCTTCTTTTCCATTTTCATTTTCTTCTAATAAAATGAATGCCAAGATTTTTAAGATGTTGTGTGTTTATGACTATAACTATATTTTTCGGACATTACCAAATTCTATTTGGTCACATACTTGAGGAACACTCACAATGTGGCACCGAAGACAAAATAGATGCATTTGGCTTTTCAGTGTATTAAAGAAAGAGAAATGTGCAGAAGCCTATTCTATAGCTATTGTTGATTGGGCTCTCACTATTTAGGATTACTCTAAGGAGATGCTTCGTCATTTGTTGGGTGATCTAGCTAGAGTTTATCTGAAATATCTCTATGAGCAGAACCTTTATCTAGTCGTCCACCACATTTCAGATCCTGGGAAAGGCAAACTGAAGAAAAGGTGTATTTCATTAATGATTCCTGCTTATAAACTATGAAATAAAGTCTCTTTTGATGTCATCTTTTACCAATTTTTTTTCTGGAAACTTCTATAAGTCAAGGATTTAAAGAGGCAAGTTAGGCTTTCATGCATGACAAGATTCTTTCTCTCTTGCCTGATTAAAATGAGAGAAAGAGAGAACCCCGAGAGTATTTTTAATACATTTTCCCCTGACACTGCATAAATCTAGGAACATTTATATGCTAATCAAATCAAAATAGGAATTATTAGTGACTGGAGAGCCCCAACATGGCTGTTATTTTCCCATCAACATATGATAACAGCTCTGACGCTGAATTAAGGAGCTGAATATTATATAAGCCCCAAAAGGTTATAGTACATGACAGGTTTAAGCAATATTAAAACTAGAAACACTGCCCCACCTATTACATATTTATTCGGTATTACAAATTGTAAATATTTAAAAATACACAAAGATACAGTGTGAGTAAATTCTTAATGTTTAATGAAATTATTCATGATATACAAAGAGTCAAATAACTCAACAAATACCATGAAGGTTAATGCATGCGAATGAATCTGAAGAGTCCAGCAATGAGACTAACACACTGTGTCCTTTCCTAAGATGATCATAAAATGGAATTAAAGTAACCTAATTTTCATGGTTAAAAAATACCTCTGGGGATAAAAGGAAAGAACTTTCACTGAAGACCTACTATCAGCTAATCAAGATCCAGTGTCAGGTGTCCATCCTACGCTGGACGCCATTGATTCTTTGTACTGTTCACATTTTAATAACTTTTAAAGAGAGAAACCTGGTACCTTCTTAAAATCAATATATTTAGCTTGTCTTTTGGAAGTTTATTTTATTGCCTCTTAAGAGGTCAGTTGCTGGTTGGGAAGATCTATCATATATAATCTCAGATGAGCTAATAATGAGAAATTCAAGAAAAAGCCAACAAAAAGAGCTGGTGTAATGGGCTCAGTGGGGACATTTTTATTTTGATTTCCAGGGTTTCTAGCATTCTTATTTATAAGGATCACAAATCATAATACAGCAAGTCTAAGTTTACACTTCCCATTTTTAAAGCTGCAATGCCCACACACAAGAAAAACCTTATCTGCAACGAATGGGTAAGAAGAGATTCCCTGGCAGACTCAATTTGCATCTCCATTCAAAATGCCATTTTCAAGTTCCTATCCTAAGTAGCAATAACGAAATTGCTCCAATGTTTACAGAGCCTTAAGGAACTAAGACAGACAAGACAATTGTGAATAAGTTTCAGCTCATGCCCTCTGAAAATTCCAATATTTATAACACAAGATGAAAATTATTGGAAAAAGTATTGGTTGAAAATGGAATGTTATAGCTATCCCCAGAGAGTTTAGTTGCTAGAATATCATCTTTTCAATATTTATCCATATATCCATCTGTGCATTCTGACTATATGTATATATCTATATCTACATATATATAATTTTATATACATATAAAATTTTTATTTTTAATTGAAAAAAACCCTAAAGTTTATGTAAAACTCCATTTTCTAGAATCAAAACAGTCATGTTGGATTTGCATGTGTATTTCATATTTTCTAAAATGCATCTCATCATTCAATTAGGTATATATTGTTTTCAATGTAATAAAATCAATATATTTAAAAAGAAACAATATTCGTAAGCAAAATTCTCACTTAACTGGAGAGTAAGTTTAATTTTTGAATGCTAATCAGATAGAAATTACTTAGCTTTCATCAAATGGGTAAGATTTTATGAATCTTTTGAGACACAGTTTTCTCATTTAAAAGGAAGACAGAGACTTAGTTTTATGTAACAGATTTGACTGGTTTGGCAAAAGTTATCTATCATTTCCTAAAAGAAGCAATAAAATATGGCATTGCTTAGATTCCACTTAATGTCTACATTTTTCAGGTGAGTTAGTTAATTTAAATCTATTTAATGTAGATTTTATAATTATTTGATTTCTTGTACTTGGATAGATACAACTGGAAAGACAATTTGATGACTTCTTTAGCTCCCTATGTAATGTACAAATAAATAGGTACAAATTAATATATATACCTGAAATGTTGGGATTTGGTCCAGGGGCCAGACAAATTTGAGATTGAATTTACTTACAGAAACTACCAACCATAAAGAAGTCAATCTACTTACACTCACAACCTTGGGTTTCTGATATACAAAGTAGAGGTAGCAATACTACCTCACTTACAGACTTGCATTATCTAAATTACTAACAAGCACAGGGCCTGGTTTCTAAAAACAATGCAATAGATTGTTAATTACATGTGCTAATACTTTGGTAATGGTCAATACCTTTATTGAAAAATGGATTGTGAAAATTGGTCATATTGCTTGTGGACTTAGCAACAGGAAGTTGGTTCCACAATGCCACGTAGAATGGAATAAGTAGTCATAAAGTTCATTTTTTTTATCCTCGAACTTTTCTTCAATCCTGAATATTTAAACAAAAATTATTCTGTACAGCTAGATGAATACTTGGAATAAAGTTTTCTAAATGTTGCAAAGAATAATCCTGTCATGTTACAAATGTTGTCTGTACTGTTCCCTACTTCAATATCTTGCAGAATCTGAGATACAAAGGAAGTACTGAAATATATTTGTGGTATAAATTAGTTGACTAGAGAATTTTTATTCAAGGGTTACTCAACCAAGGATGTGTTCTGTTTTTACTTAATATTCAGAGTATAAATCAGAATGAGATTAAAGTCCAATCTTTTGTGGGTCTCATACATAAACAAGAAGAATGATTAAAAGCTTCCAATGGGGCCAGCAACACCTATTAAATACATTTCTGAAAAGTTAGCCCAGCATTCAAAGTTCTTCACAATTTATCTTTTGCTAAATTTTTAATCCTTATCTCCTACCACTGGACCACAACCAATGCATACTATTTTATCAGACTAACATTCATTTCCTCTGTGACTTCAGCCATGTTTTACTTAGTACGCAGAACACCCTTCTTAATTCATGTATATAGAAAAATTGCTTCCATAATTCAAAGTCCAGATAAAATATCATTAGTTCTGTGAAGACTTTCTAAGTTCCTGCTGAACATTAATCACTCCCTCTTCTGTAATCCCATAGTTATTTTACCTATATCTAATGTATTTATTATTATATTTTATTATACATAGCTTTATTTGTAATGGGACATAGCCATAAACTTCTTTAAGGTAGTATCTTTGTTGATATGTTCATGTTCGCACAAGCTGCACTTAACATATTCACTGCTATTTAATTTCAGCTAATAAAATTTTTGATTCACTGAATTAGATTCAGAAAGAGGAAGCAAGTAGAAGAGAATGGAAAATGAAGTAATACCTCAACATCTTACAATTCTAAATACTCAACTAAAATACTGGTTGCTTGCAGGATGATTCAAATTCAACCTTTTTCAATTAAATTGTGAGTTTTAGTGGGTAAATAACCACTCTATCATAATTTTCTGCAAAAATGTGATGGGATTAAAATGTAAATCGGGGCATCCTTCACACTTCCTGCTGTTGAGGGCAAAATATCCTGCACCTCTGGATTTCTCAGAATAATGGATATGTCCTTGTTGTCTTTCTCCTTACTGAAGAAAAGTGTAGCTTTGCTCTGAAGAATATTCTCAGCAATTGCAAGTCATTAAAATTAAAAATAGTGATGAAAGAAATGAGCAGAAATAAACAATGAGCAATTCACACACTAAAAACAGTGACATAAGGTGGAGAATAATGGAAATAAAAAAAATATATAATGATGACTGGTTGACAGATTGCTGTCGTTTTACTCTCTGGGGTTTTGTCACAACCTTCAGTAGGGAGATAACATTGAACATCTGGTGGACAACCAGTGCGGAACCTCAATGAAGCTGAGCGTGTGCAATAGAAGAGGAATGAGCTTGGGGCTGTGGCTCATCTCACACATATCTAAGAAAATAAAATGAGCCAAGATAGTATTAAATAATAACAGGTGCCTTCTAGGAAAACATTTGAATCATGAAATACAGATCTTTCTCTGGTACCAAATAGTACAAAAGCCAACTGAAAAATGTTACTCTCATTTTTGTCATGTTCCAGCTATCAGATTTGGGTAACATTTAACTTCAGTAAGTCTTAGTTTTCTCACCTATAAAATATGGAAAATAATAATTCTCAATATAGTAATTTCTACTATTATATCAAATGACATGATATCATTGCCCGTGTTTTGCAAACTACTAAATGAAGATAAGATAACCAGTGCTTTTTTTCTTATAATTATGTTATCACCCACTGCTTTGCTTGGATTTATATATTTATGTATTATTGATATTTAAAAACTAGTCTCCCATATTAAACATTCTTCAAGTTATTTAGTGGTCTTAGCTGTCTTTCCACCAGCAACTTCAATTTTACTCCAGGTTTTAGTGACAGATTTTTCTTTTCCCTTCTAGCTGCCATTACCTATTATCAGTTGTGTCCTAGTAAATATTTAATAACTGACTTCTCTGTCTCTTGGGGGAAAACACTGATTTGTAACATTTCATGATTTCTTTTGTGTAAACCCTCCCACTGTGGATGACTTCAGGCTACCAAGATGACATCATGCTGCAGAGATGGAAGACTTGTGCACAATCATTTCTCAGGAGCTGGTAAGAGGTACTCTAACACACCACTGCCTCATACTCAGTATAAACTAATTTTTCCTAAGACTTGATGAAAAATTGGGAACTTATCTAATTTCTTTCTCAACTTGCTGTCTCTGAAACAACTTCTTTCAGGTTTTTACCAGAAAATGCTGAAAAATAACTGAAAACTAGTGAGAATAATAAATAATTCAATATAACATATGATATTATATATCAATATAATAAGTACCAATTTCCAAATACCTTGAAGACAGTTGCGTCTGAGTTTAATTCAAACAGAAATTAAAACAGGCTAAATTTTGCTGAGTTACCTGGAGCCATATGTTTCACTGAGTCCCCCAATGGATAAAGACCCTACTGTTTTTGTTGTCTTGATGACTGTGTATCTCTACCCATCCCAATTAAAGCAATCTGCCTAATGAGAAATCTGTTTCCAGGCCAAAACAGGAAACTAAGCCTAGTATTGGCACTGAGTTCAAAAGGTTCAAAAGGACCAATGTTTGACCTCTGTTTGACCTCTCAGCAGTTTTCACTGACAAAGCCTCAAGAAACAGAATCTAGAGAGAGGGGCAGCCTTCTCACAAGGAAATGCCCTCCTGTGTGAGGACAGTGATGAGCCTCATCTCCAAGCCATTCTCATGTATGGTTCATTCTGTTTTCTACTTAGTAACTCCCTAACACAACTTAACCTGCCTTCCAGGTAAGGAAGAGAGTTTCCTATACAGACTCCAAATATTTCTACTCCAGAATTTAGGTGACTGATGTTGGCTTTTGGTAGAAGTTTTCACCTTTATTATGGTCTCTTTTTACTATAATTCCTGGAATTTTTCTGTCATTCTTATTGCACTTCTTTTTGCTCAATTTTCTTTTGAAACTTAAAGAAACATTTTCTCATGAAACATATTCAAAAGCAATTATTATAAGATTGACTCCAGCCTGGGTATATTCTCTCCAGTGCCTTCTTTGGAAGATAGGATCACTTTTGTAGTTCTTTACATCACATTTTCCCTAGGAAACACGGACTAGATGCCAATACCTTAAATTCTTAAAGATACTGACTCTTTAGGAAAGGCCCAATATGATTGTCTTTCCTTTATTTTCAGGACAGATATGAATGGTACAATATGCATCTAGTGAGTAGCCAGAACTTTCTTATCTATTTCTTGAGTTCCTTTCCTTTTCCAAGCTGAGCAATTCCAATTTTCCCACCATGTACTCCTCTTAGAGGCAGGTAAACATCATCACCTTAGATGCAACAGGAGCCACACTAGACTACATTTCCCCCCACAAGAGCAATTGAAAATTTGTTTTATGCAAATAGCATTTTGTGTTCAGGACTAAATGGCAAATACATTGTTAGTTCAGACTCTAGAGAGTGGAGCACAGAAATGGTACACCTTCTCCTGATCTCCAAAGACTAAATGGAGATAGACTTTATTGAGGTAATTTTGCTCCAAGAAAGCCCTTCTGGCTCACTTTCCACAGAATAGCAACTGGAGATGAATCACAAGCCAGCTTTGCCAAGAACACAACAGATCACATCCTCTTTTTTATATTTCTGAAATGAAGCTAACAACCTTGATGTAGACTGCAAAAATCTTAATGGATACAACTTTTTATACATAAGTATCAAATATCTCACTGAATTACCCATCTCCTATTGAGAGACATGGGAGATTTGAGTTTCTTTGAACAACCAAGAATGAATGTGGCAATTAAAGCTGCTAACTTTTTTTTTTTAACTCCTTGTGGTCTGGTTCTTAATCCAGATAATATAAAAGTTAGGGCAAAGATTTTATATAACTTTTCCTTCCAACTTACACTTTTATGATTTTGCTTTAATCATTCAGTATTTAAGCATTTATCATGTCTAATATATTTTTAAATTTTGGAACACTGAAGCTTTATGTTCACATATGTTTTCTCCTTGGATCCTTACAATAAACCTTGTGAGGAGACTTGGGTAGGCACTAATATGGCCACTATTTAAAAACAAGAGGGAGCCCAGAATCAAAAGCCACCAATGCGGAATTCACATTCTAAGCTTCTTTCAAACTATATAGTTCAAACTATAACTTGATTTTAGATGTTTATTTCTCTTTCTCTCATATTGGTTTTGCTGACCAACCTCATGTGGGAGGTTGTTTTTAAGCTATCTGGTACTGACTGAATTATTCTACATGAAATTTTGCACATTCATTTGACTTTAACTTTGAAGCAATCCCATTTTTTGAATGCTGCTAAAATCATCCACAATACACACTTTAAATTAAGGGTGCCCAGGAGATCGTGAAAGCTGATGAGCTTTCAGAGAAACCTGGGAGACGTGTAGCCATAAAAGCAGTATTAGGGGAATATGTTTCTTGACCTAGAGTATGGAGAAAAACAAGAAAAGGAGAATGGTGTGTTTTCTATCCACTATAGTCATAAGATGCAATGCCTATTCCCTCTATAGAGTGTTAAGAAAAAGATTGATATTTACATTTAAAATATTTATCTACTCAATAATCAAAGTAAGAGAAATTAAAACATCAATAAAATAATATTTGTACTTTTCAAACTGATGATCTTCAGAGAAAAGCACTATGTCTATTATCCCTCAGGCTGTGAAGAAAATTTATACACTAAAGAATCACCTATTTATTGATACAGGTGAAAATTCTGGCAAGAAAACAAGTTCTACCTAGTAATATATAGTAAATTTTCAATAAATAATTTCTGATTGATTAATTATAGTACATTCCTACTCAATTAGTCATCTCAGAAATATTTGTTGACTGTATGTACTTGGAAGGATGATGTACACTCAAAACATCAAATAAATATACAAGGCAATAAATAATAATTACACATGCATGATATGGGTAATAGTATTCTACATTTTTAGAAGACAAAAAAAATACACAAGGACAAGTGGCCAGAACAGGCCTTTCTGTCTGAATGATATTTGCTTTGTTTTGTATGAGGGACAAAAGTATAGAGAGAAATGAAGAGGTAATTCCAGGTTTAACACAGCTATTGGGGAAGGAATGTGGGAATATTTGAGATACACTGTGTAGTTAATTTGAGTGAATGGAGCAGTTGAATATCATGATGGCAAGGAGATAAAGAACTTTTCTTTCAAACTTACTTATGCCTTCATTATCCAACCTCTAATGTATTATTGATGAGATTTTAAAAATCCATGAAAAAACACGAGCACCTAGATTCTTCTAGTTTAGTTTATTTAAATCATGACCTTGAGTAGTTTCATAAGTGGAAAACTAATTCATTTTATTTTCAGTAGTTGAATCTTATGTTGCAAATTACTGAGTGCCTTTTCTTTTCATCTATTCTTAAGCTAAAAATATATATGTGGCAAGGATTGCAGTGAGGAGCTATTTGAATGGCCAGTTATTCCTGAAGGAGCTCAATGAGTTCAAAGTGACTACTGCCACAATATATCATTTTTGTTTATATTTACTTTCCGCCTTGGACTTGATTGTATTTAAATGCTTTTCATATCTAAGGTATGTGCCTCAATACTTCCCTCAAATATACTTCAGATTATGCAATAAAATTAAATCCAGCTGCCCCATAGAATGAAGCTTAGCGTTAGAGAGAGTACTAAGGCTCTTACTGCTAAGGGTATTTCTGACCCCTGGAAAAATGAGGATATTTAGAGCCATGCATTCTTCCCTGAAATGCTACTGTCCTAATTATCCATGAAAAGCTTTTGATTCTAAGATACAGCAATTTTTAAAAAATACAGTTAAATTTGTAATTTGTTTTGTTTTCTTAATTTTCTGAATCCTCCAAATGACCATACTGAAAAGAAAATAAGAGTACAAGCTATAATGTGTATAAAATAAGCCTATTCTTTAAACTCCCAGGTATAGTACATTTTAAATTATCCACAAACCCAATCCACTGTCATTTTTCATGAATTTCAAATGCTTCCAGCTTGGTTACTAGCACCTTTTATATAATCTCTACTCCTAGATCATTTCTTATCATCTATCTATGGAAACAGTATTCTTCAAGAGAAGAGTGATCTCCTCCACCTACAACCAAAGGCTTTTTGACAGCAGGATTTCTTATAATTTCTTTCCTTCTTAGAAATTCTTTTTTTCAGGGTGCCTGGGTTGGGCCACTGCCTTCGGCTCGGGTCGTGATCTCTGAGTCCTGGGATCGAGTCCCGCATTGGGCTCTCTGCTCAGCGGGGAGCCTGCTTCCCTCTCTCTCTCTCTCTCTCTGCCTGCCTCTCTGTCTACTTGTGATTTCTCTCTGTCAAATAAATAAATAAAATCTTTAAAAAAAAAAAAGAAATTCTTTTTTTCCTCTTTATTTTGGTAGGAACCCTGCACTTTCAATTCAGAGACCTCTCTAGTTTGCTGCATCCAATATTGATAGAATTTATAGTTATAGATACACAGCTCTTCAGGAATATATGAAAACAATGTAGTAGTTTCAACTTTGCATATTATTGCATTTTATCTATAATTAATATTATGAAACTTCTGAATCATCTTATATATTTTTTTTAGATTTTATTTATTTATTTGACTGACAGAGATCACTAGTAGGCAGAGAGGAAGACAGAGAGAGAGGGGGAATCAGGCTCCCCGCAGAGCAGAGAGCCCTGAATCATCTTATATCTATTATATTCATGGGTAGCTATCATGTAATCTGCATTGGTATCAGTGCCTTGTTCCTTCTACTTCCTAAATTACAGGTTTATATCGTCTGTGAGGAGATCTGTCCATTTTTGTGACCACCTTTTTTGCCCCTTCTGCTTATAATTCTGGGGACAGTAGATTCATTCTGCCCTCTAATTAATAAAACTGCAAGTTACTTACTGTTACTTGGTATACCAACTCAGTGACTTAATAATGATGACAATACTCAGTTTTATTTATGAATTTTCAATTTGGGCAGGTTCATGGGGATGGCTCATCAGTGCTTTACATGACATCAGCTTGATGGGCTGTTTGACTGATGCTGAAGAAGTATCTATTTTCGAATGGTTCATGCATATATCTGGAAAGCTGATATTGGCCATCTGCTGAGAGCTAGGCTGGAGGTCTTCGTTCTTCTGCAAATGGGCTTCTCCATGGGTTTTTTAGAGTTTCTTTGCAACACAGCCACAGTACTCTGAGTCCTGTGATCTACAAGAAAAGTTATCTAACCCTACATATATAGCATGTAATGAGACAGAATAACTATGGCAGACTCTTCCATTGAGAAAGGGAAAAATTAGGAGATACATAAAAGGCACTGGTTCATAGTATTTCTGAAACCTATCTAGGCACATGCTGTCATTCATTGATTAGTGTTCAGTCTTTTTCTCTGGAAAAGATTCATTATGGCTCTTGGCTCTTCACCGTGAATCATCCTTTACTTTCTATCAAAAATATCCTATCTTTACCAGTAAGTAGTTTCTTAAACTTCTTTGGATATAGTAAATTAGGGGCTCCCAAATCTCTTTTAATTCTGTACTATCTCTGTACTTTACAGTCCATGCTAGATAATTAATTAAAAGTTGGCAGAGTTTCTGTGAATCATATTATAATTCACTCCATTAGATAAAATCTATCAGTGCAAATCTCATCAACATAGGCTCTTTATTTTGGGCCCCAATGAGGCTACTTAACTCTATTACTTAAGTATAAGGCACAAATTAAAAACCATTAGAAACTATATTAGGCATTCCCTTAAATGTTTCTGAGGTGGGGGGGGAACAAAACAAAAAGCATCTTATAATCATATAATGGAAGCTTTTATCATTAAGCAACACTAATCTAGCAATATACTGTATTTGGTATTTACCCTGAAGTCATTTCTAACTTTGAGAATCTATTTTCTGGTAGAGATCAGAAATGGGAAATATTTCTATTTTGAGCTTTAAACTCCTGGTTCCTTTATATTTCCTCTAAATTTTGCTCAATAACTTAACAGTTCCTTCAATTCTCTCCCTATAATTTATCCTAGGCAGCTAGAAAAAGTCAATCATCAATTTCTATGATCTGTTCTAAAAATCTATCCAGTGAAATCCATGAGTTCATTAGGTCTCTTCTATATCTCCAATGATGTCACAGGCAATAGTGTTGACAGACATTCATGAAGAGGAAACTCTTATCTCTAGCCTCCATTCCACATGTTTTAGCTTTTTGTTACAGTGGTACTCCATTTCCAGGAACCAGTTCTGTTCAAGTTGTCTTCTGCTTTGTAAGAAACATTCTCAATGCTTGACTTCAAACAGTGATTTCACTTTATCATACCTTTCTGTGGCTCAGGGATTGTACAGGGTTCAGCTGACATTGAGCTGATAGCTAGGTGATCTGGTGGGTATGTTTAGCATGAGAGTAGGGATGGCTGAAAGAATGGGCTGATCTGAACATTTCTCCCTTTCCAGGTAGTTTCAAGGCATCCTTAATTAAGTATTGTCTTCATCAGGGTAGTTGGGACTTCTTATTTGGTGGCCTAGGATTCTAAGATAGAGTGTTCTGAGAAACAGTAAGTAGTTACTTAAGGACTTGACTTAGAAAATGGCACAGTATCACTTCTGCTATATTATCTTGGTGAAGCAGTCATGGAAACTGTCCAGATTCAGAGTCAGGGTACATAACCATTGCTTCCCCCCAACCCTCAAACCTGCCATTTCTCTGTGGGAGCACTATCAAAGAATCCATGGATATCTTTAATGTACCACAGGGAATATGCACATCCAATGTAATTTATAGCAAACGTTTTTCAAAGAGGATTGATTTAGCTTGAATCATTCATAAACCTACAAATAATGGTGGTGATCTGGATTATACATTTGTATATACTTTATTGGAGAAGATTTGGAATATATTTTGATCACTTAATTGTTTTCCTTTTTTCCCCCTAAAAAATGACAAAAAATTTTTTAAAGATTTTATTGATTTGACACTCAGAAATCACAAGTAGGCAGAGAGGCAGGCAGAGAGAGAGGAGGAAGCAGGCACCCTGCCGAGCAGAGAGCACGTGATGCGGGGCTCAATCTCAGGACCCTGAGATCATGACCTGAGCTGAAGGCAGAGGCTTTAACCCACTGAGGCACTCAGGCGCCCCCAAAATGACAGGTTTTTGAGGGAAAAAACCATAACTCTTAGTTGGTAACGCAGAAATTTCTATTTTACTTGATTTTTGGACATGTGCCAAAAAATTATACTTACTACACCTTTTCTTCTTTTCTCTTTCTCCACATGGCTCTCCATTAACTATAGGAAAACTTTCCCAATCTTCTTACTCTGAAGGTCCATATTCATTTTCTCTGATCATTTCATTTTTTACACTTTCACCTCTTATTAGTTTCTGCTAAGGCCGACAAACTTCATATGCTATTCTTTGCTATAAGCTAAGAGATCTGTCTCTTTCTGAAACTTTTGATCTGCTATTTCTTGCCTTGAAACCATCAAGCCTGCTGTTTTTATATCTTAATTGGTTTTCTTAATTTACCCATATTTATTCCCTAAAAGATGGCAGGATAATTTTTTTCAATTTCCTCCAACTCTTACATATTTCACAACATTTACATTTACAGTATACTAAAAAAAAAAGGCATATTTCTCTTCATTTCTAGTATCTCCTAATAAGGCTGCATTAACTTTTACTCTGTTTCTCTCTTATACTTGAGCATGATAACTTTATAGACAAGGAAAAATAAAAATAAGTAGAGCAGAGAATCATGTTTTTTTACTTGTTAAAAGAAGGTTTGCTTGACCAAAGCTTTATTTTCAGATGTTATTGGTTTCTTTTTTGTCTTGAACCTTAGTTTATCAAATCTAGAAATTGTGTGGGATTCTTGACCTACTATAATCTGGAAATATATTTAGACTGGGCAAAATGCTTCGGAAGAAAATAAGACTATGACCTCCTCTGAACTCTTGTCCTATTTGTGGAATAAAAGCAAAGAGCAGTGCAGAAATGCAGAAACACTGACAGAAGACCTCTGAAGTAAACCTCAACCCCAAAAAACTTTTCTGTAAAATGGAAAGCCCATTTTATGTTTTTTTTTTTTTTTCAAGTCCTCTATGGGTTACTTCATTGTAATCCAGTATAATGTTGTCAAGGACCAGAATAAAATGTTTTATGATTATTATATCCAGGCTGTGAGATTGGGACTAGAGAAAGAAAAGAAAAGAAAGACAGAAAGAAAGGAAGGAAGGAAGGCTAAACTAACCTTAAAAAAAAAAAAAAAAAAGTCAAATTCCCTTTGAGGATTGTTCTCATTGGATGATAATGGGAAGGGGAATCGAATGGAAAGGTTACTGTTTCATGAGGTTATTTTATATTATCTTTTTCCTGATAACACACACATGTGCACGTGCAAGTGTGCATGTGCAACACTTGAAATGTTTAAGTTAAAGAAAGGGAATGCTTTTATCATTGTCATCAACATTAGAAATTCATTAAGGTATGCAAAAGACATACTGCCAAATACTGAGTACATGCTATTGTCAGGATAGAAATTAAGAGACATTTGTTGAACATTTGCTGAATGCCCAACCTTATGCTGGGCATGTTCATTTGTGTTACCTTCATTATAACATGGTGATATCAGAAAGTGTTTGCCAAATAAATAATACAGATCATAAGTGATAAAATCTAAAGAAAGTCAAAAGAAGGTTATCTTGATGAGTACTCACTCATAAATATAGATTTTATAAGAAGGAAATGAAGCAATGTGAAATATCAAACTGAAGGGAATGGCATTAGTTTGGACCCCACATAGCCTTGTGGGAGATCAAAAGGGTATATCTTATTTTTGAAGCAAGACCAGAACCAAGAGAGGTGATTGTTCCCATTATGCCACACAAGATGTCCTTTTTCTGGAACCTAAAGTATACTTTCTTCTCTCCCAGGTGAACTACTAAGGCAATGTTCTTCAGAAGACAATGTAATCCCTGGATAATTTTATTTGTCAGCAGATAGCAGACTTGCTGGAGTAACTACTTTGAGCCCTTGCTATAGTGTCAGGATTCTAAATCTTACCTTCACTTCTATCTACAAAAGTTAATTTTGTGCATAGTCATACTTCTCTTTTATTATATAATGTACCCAGATAGGCTTTTATTTTTATAGCTGCCATAGGCACTACAGTAAGAAAATTTTAATATATTGCATTATAACACGAGGGGTGGAAAACTATGGCCCACAAGTCAAATCTGCTGACTGTTTCACACAGCCCACAAGATAAGAATATTTTTTACATTTTCAGATGGTTGAAGAAAATCAAAAGTAGAATAATATTTCACAACACTTGAGATTATACGAAATTCAAATTTTAGAGCCCACAAGTAAAAGTGTGTGTGTGTGTGTGTGTGTGTGTGTGTGTGTGTTTTAAACAAGGCCATATTCAGTTGTTTACTTATGGACTATGGGTGCATTTGTGTTACTACAGCAGAGCTGAGTAGATGAGACTAAGCTATATGGTCCACAAAGCTGTATTTGCATATTTCCTGTCTGACCCTTTACAGAAAAGTTTGCTAACACCTGTAAGGCATGTGATTCGTTCAGAATTGAAAATTCAAGTGATTCGTTCAGAATTGAAAATGTTCCTAAACAAACTTGCATTGTTTACCTTAGACAATGGAAGACTTTAATATTCTTCACTGGGCTTGGATTGAGGGTACTCTCAGACATAGAATGAGTCCTTGCATTTGTGGAAACCTCTGCTGACAGATATTTTGGGATCTATATATTTGTCTATCACATGAAAAAGGTGGAAAATTGGCTTAGAATATAATGCAGACTGTTTTAAAATTTCCTTTTGAGTCTGTATATATTAACCAAAAGGAATGGATCAATGAGGATTGTACATTCAGGGAGAGGAGACAATATCAATAGTTTTGCAATAAATTTCCCAAAAACATTGACGTTGGTGAAAAAAAATACTATTTACTTCTAAAAGCAAAACAAAACAAACACCAAAAAAAGCCCTTTCATATGCTGATTTCAAGGCATTGCTCTAAGAAGCTTTAAAATTCCCCTGCATTGGGTAGCATGCTTTTATCCAATGACATAAACGGAATGCTCTTTCTTAGTTCTAAAACACTATATTCCTTTTCTTGGATGTGTTGCCCCCTCAAATTCCTTCTAATTCATCAATCCTTGATCCTTAGAATTCTCTTATTTCCCATAAAACTGAGATTCTGAACCTAACTTCCTAAAATAATTTGCCTATTGGAAAGATGTCCATGGAATACTCAGATAGCAAACAGCCACCAAAGTCACTTTGGAATTTTCAACTGACTTCATATCAAAACAATTCTGAAATGACAGGCTACCAAGCAACCTTGGAAAGTAGCACTGCCAGGGATCCAGAGAATATCAAGGTGACATTTGTAGGTACACAAAAAATAGTACAATGAATTCGCATATTAACCACTTATGAAAGAAATGTCGTGATGCTTTATTTCCAACCTCTGAACAAATTCAAAAAAGTAAGTAAGTCCAATTATTCTAAAAAACAAATCACTACCATATATTATTATTACGTAGAGATAATGATGGGTAATAAAAATATCTCATCATATTTCTATCTTGTTCATCTCAAACTAGGTAGATTATCTCTAAATTCTATCAACTTGTTCCACCATCTATTCATTGGTTCCCACACTTTCTTCTGCCTAGAATTTTTCACACTTTCCCTCATCTATTATATCCAACAAGATGGCTCTCAAACAACTGGGAACAGCTAGGGGTTAGGAAAAAAACAGAAGTAAATGGTAAGCCAAAATGGAAGTTGTTCAGGTCAGATTCCACAAACAGGTAGGAAACTCAATAAAAACGATCTTGAGGAAAGATTTTATAGTAAATAGAAATAAAGGTAAGAAGACAAGTTTAGGCATGAGGAGGCATCAGGGATGACCACAGAGTTGGTTCAGAAACATAATCAAGGATGTCCAGAATAAAACTACAGTAAAGACAAATGGACTTGAAGTTTACACATCAAGAGTGCAGATTTTCCCTATGTAAATTCCCTGTATGGGCCTGGCAAATTCCAATGAGTAAGTTTTGTTGAGATCTGCCACATACTTACGCTGAGGTACTTGAGAAGCATTCTATTTAATTTTTTTTCCTTAGTAGTCTTGACAAATTTCTTTCTTCTGATACATCATAAGATGCTCTCACATTCCAGATGGCTGACAAACAGCAGTAGGATAACCTTTATGCGGGAAATGCTTTTCAGTTGTGTTAAAGAACATGGGCCTGTAGAAAGACTAATTCTGCTACTTAAATTTGGAAAACTATTTTCCATTGGAATATTAAACTTAAAAAGAAATATTTCTCATAATTACTATAGTGGAAATTTTATCATTATTTAGTAGACTCAATATAGTGATTCAGAAATTCAAAAAGCATCTGAAACTTTTGGGGAAAAAGTGATGAAAGACGACATTTTATTGTCTCTTCCTCAAATTAGCTATAACAGAAGTGCTATTTGAGAACCACCCTCTTGTCAGATGATAGTAAAAGTGATTCCACATTCTGTGAAGCTCTCTGAGTCTGACTCACGTTTCCATGACATAGAGGCTGGGGGAGATGCTGGAAAGATGACTATAATTTCAATGATGCTTCTGACCTTGAATTACTCCTTTTTATTCTATTTCTGGCCAGCACTGCATCTTCAAAATTTGAAACTGGGCCAAGTACACTAATTTACAAAATATGTCAAAAGACAAAATCCACCCACACCAAGCATCCATGAGATGGTAACTTTTTTCAATCCAGGGAAATCATTTTGCTGGCTCTTCTCATCCTCTCTCATTTTCATTTCTCTGCCTGCTTTAATGAACAAACTGGGTATCTCTTCTTAGTTCTTATTCCTGAAAGTATATATCAAAACACACTTGTACAAGAAGGAGATTGTCAAAAAACTAAAATGAACTGCATACTTTAAGACACTCTGAACTCCAGATGAAAGCACACTACTAGAAAACTTAAAAGAGAAAGAAAAAGAAAACTAAAATGCATAAGAAAATAATATGTACAAGAAACAAAGATATGGTCACAACCTCAAACCACAAATGATAAGCATTTCTTTATATAATAACATCTGAACATGACAAGGGATCTATGCTTCCATAGATTTTGATAAAGATTCAGATATACCTGAAATACCTGAAATTCTTAGCCTGGCTGCTCTTCCTTACATCTCGTATTTTATCTGGGATAGTCTCTATTCTTTTGTTGTTTTAAAATACCTCATAGTCTTAATAATATAGTTTTATATTTCTTCCTTTCCAAGGATTTTCATAGACTATTCCACTCTGTTATTCCACTCCTGAAATCACAGCATTTAATACCTCTGTTGCTCTGTTTTACCTCTTAAGGTATGCACTTAATACTTCTGTTGCTCCATCCATTTACTTCATAGAGCCTTAGGAACTATAAACATAATATTATTTAACTTTAAGAAATACATAAAAATTCAATTCATTTTTCAGTTATAACCTGATTGAGGGTAGGGGCACTCTTTTATGTGTCTAGTCTTCTTTGTCGTATCTAGCACAATGGTTTTTTGCCAGTGAATGCAGTATATAATGATTTGCCAATTTTATGTTTAAAATATATGAGCTCAGGATTTGTAGGAAAAAAACTGTATTTCCAAATTTATGTTTGTTAGAAGGTAAATGTAACATTGCATTTGCTTAATTTCAGCAGCAAATGAATTTTGAAAAGAAAAACATGTTATTAAGATTGTGATTATATTATATTATTATAATATTTGCAGCAGACATCTTCTGGCATGGCTTCAAATAATCCCTGGCTCTAGATATCCAAGTGCGATGCAATTCTCTTCCCCTTAAGTATGGGCTAGATATGGTGTCTTGTTTCTAAAGAATAGAATATGGTGCCATATTCTATTCTTCTGACAACAGGATGTCACTTTGGTGATTGATTTATATAAGACTATGACTTTCATTTTGCTGGTAGACTTGCTTTCTTGTTGTCTTTGATGGAACAAACTGTCAGGATGTAGAGGCCCACAGAGCAAGAAACTGAGGTCAGCCTCCTAGCCAATTGCTAGGAATGAAATGAGGCCATCAGTCCAACAGCCTGCAAAGAACTGAATCTTTAACTTAAAGCCAGGTCAGTAAGCTTGGAAGTGGGTCCTTCTGCAGGCGATCTGCAGATGAGAACTCGGTCCATGACTACAGTATTGCCAGAGACCCTGAAGCAGAGGATTCAGCTAATCTTTCCCTGCACTCTTCACCCACAAAAACAAAAATGATACACGTATGTTGGCTTAAGTCGTTAAGTTTTGAGATACCTTATTAAATATTATTTCTTTCACATACATTTGCATGGCTGAAATTCTATAAAACCTATAACTGAAACTTTTAAATCCTTGATTTGTTGCAGTCCATATTCTCTGCCTGAGCAGGAGTATGATCAGTCATATATCTTGATTCTATGAGTAAAACCGAGAAGAGTTTTACCTGTTATATCTCATTTCAAAGTTACAACAATGCTGTGAGGTAGACTGATAAGGAGAGACAGATGTCTATATTATTGCCATTTTTAGAAGACATCAACACTAATAAAGGTTTAAGGTGTATAGAAAAGTGTGAACCATATGTCTATAAAGTGAAGGTGAAAGTGAAATTATATTTTAGGGTACTCACATCCTATGAGCAATTGCCTCTTTCACAAATGTTTATGGTTTTTCCTACTTCTTAATGAAAAAATAGAGAATAGACTATAATTATGTGTATGTGTACGTGCACATACATATAGCTAAAACAGCATCATCATCATCATTTTATTTGAGAATATTGTCTTTCCCCTAAGTGTAAGCATTCAGCCTTCCACTTCCTAGGGAATTAAAAGAATCAAACCATTCGCAACATGCTAGACTGGGGAATTTGAGATTCCCACATAGGATTTGTTCTCCTGAGAACAGCATTGTTGCAGATAAAGGCTGAAATATCCGCCCCCTCCCTGGATGACTATATAAAATCAGAGGAATGCCAAGGAAGACTTTGTAGTTTTCCCCAGCATTTGCTTTCACACTTTTTTGTGCCACTGAGCAAATATTTAACAAAGAGAAATATAGCAGCAATTTGTCCCAACTAGTAAGAAACTCAACATGTGATGGCAAGTTATACTAGCTTTCTGGAGACTCAACATGCTCAGTTAATACTTTGTGTCCATTTGCATGTGTTTGTGTGTGCTCTTACATACTTAAATCAACAAAGAGTATGACCTCAATTTAGGTATTTATGAAAAATGCCAGAAAAAAGTATTAAAATTGAAAAAAATACTAAATGAACCGTATATGTATATGTAAGTATATATGTGTGTATATGCATAAAATATATAAACTAATTACATATACATATCTCTAATATGTTTTTTAATAAGTACTTTATTTATTAATCCAGACATCATTCCTGGAGCTAAATATGATCCAGAAATGACAAAGTTCTCTGAAACCCTCAAAGACTCCTTAAGTGCTAAATAATGAGTCAGTACTCGGGTGGAGCTAGCCATATGAGATATGGGCAGACATGACGTGCTTCTTGGGTCTTACATTAAAGGGCTCAAGCCCACAATTAGCATTCCCTTTCAGCATTATCCCTTATTCTTTGTCCTGGAAAAACTGTTTCTAAAATAACGACCTCCCAATCTCCCCCCCGCCCCAATTATATATTTGAGTCAAGTTTTGTGCTTTATTTCTTTGTCTTATTTCTTTAAGGGTAGGACCTATAATATATGTGTTTTCTGCATTGGATCATGCCCTAAATTATCCATTCAGCAATTACTTCATACTTATTTCCAGTACTCAGAGAGCCTTTCAGAGGGATAGGAATCAAACTTGTGAGGGTAGTTTTGCCAGTACTTAAAACAGTAGCCATTATGCTGAGAATTTTCTACTTTACACTCTGCTCAGAAAATTGTTAAAATCATTAAATTCTGGGTTGGACCTCAGTTTCTTACTTACTGCCTGAATTATGATAATCCCTGCAGCTAGCTATACATTCATTTTTATGGAAGAAATAGTTCTTTCAAATGATCAATTTTTGTACATTGTCTCATTATTTATTGCTCTGTGAAAATCTACTTTTTGGAATAATTTCTTTTGGAAATTCTATCTAATAAACAATTATTTCCAATTTATTTTGTGTTCAATGATCAGTGTATTAGTTAGGGGACTCTAGCTACTATACAAACAAATCCTCACATATGCTAATTTAACAAAATAAAAGAGTAAACTTTTACTTAGGTAGAGGACTGATGTAGGCATTCCTTATCTGCAGGCAGCTTTCACCTGGATTGTGACCCAGAGACCCAGTATTCTTGTACCTCTTGTTTCTACCTTCCCCTATTGACTTGTGAGTCCTGTCTGAATGCCCGTCAGTGGCTGGTGTGAGAAACAGGGAAGAAGTTACACCTCCATTCCACTCCTAGCCACAAGGTTACCCCTGGATACAAGGGGTCTGTGAAGTATCTCCAGTTGAGCATCTGCCTCCTGCCACCAGTCATTAGGGAAAGAAAAATATGGAGTGGGAAATATAAATATTTGAGAGTCAGTAGCTCTCTCTGTCTTTAAACCTTGTCCTGCAAAGATGAGTACTTAATTGTACACGTTCTTATAATGGATTATACTTAATTTTTTGGTGGTTGATTGTTTCTGTAGAAAATTAACAGCAGATATAAGGCAGGAACCATGATTTACTCAAGGTACTTCATGTAGTCTTGTACATGGTGAAGGCACTTTCCACTCCTGATAGAGAAGTCCGACCCTTCTAATCCTCTGTACTCACACCATGTACCTAGGATTCAATGGCAAGGGGCAGCTAGCAAGTTATTCTCTCCATTCTATTAAGAGAGTTATAGTCTCCTCAAAAACCTTGAGTTTACCCATGGTAACCTTAGCTATTCTAGCTAATGACTCCATTGTTCCTAGAATTCCAAGACCAACATTGGCATAAACATCTGCTCAAGTTGTCAAAAGTATAAGAATGCCATACAAAATTTTTGTGCATGTAGTAGTTGTAGTTTGGTTTGGTTTTGTCTTCTAATGAAATATGTGCATAAATAAAGCAAATGAAAATTTCTGCATTATAATCATAATGTTACTAACAAACATACTTTGCATTTGTATAGTGTTTGTAGAGTGTCTTTTACTTTTCAAAGCACTTCCACAGTGTTCATATGTTTACTTTTTAGAGCCATCTGGTGGTATAGGAAGATATGGATTATTATCACCAGTATAGTATGCAGACATTTTAGCCTAGTGTGGACAAATTAGTTTCTTATATTAATATAAATTAGTGCTGACACGAATACAAGAATGGATGTTTTTGGGTTCACAAACCACTTGTTTTTCACAAAATGCACAAATTATGAGCTTTTTGATGGTAGGTATATATGTATTTCAATTTTCATTACCTATTTGTACTTTGAAAAAAAGTGTTTTAATGAAAGACCCCATGTATATGAAGACAGTAGTGTTAGTGATTACTGTTTAGCATGTCTATCACCCATTCGACTTTTTTACCTTTCCCCTCATGGGCACCAAGTGAACACATCTCCTCTTATATAACTTTAAGAGGTCAAAGGAGGACATGAATTACAATACCATGAATATATCCAGTGTTATTTATAATATGGAATTTTCTTGTTGCACTGTTGGATGGTCCATAGGTTTTTCCTCTTGATCTGAATGCTAAGATCAGGAATGTGTCCTAAATATTTTAGTACCTGTTAGAACTTTATTATAAAAGTATAATCCAAATTGGGAAGTTTTCTCTCTTCTTAAATTGCAGTGATTTTTTGCTTAAAGAGTGCCATGTGTTTACTCTTCGTTTGTGAAGTAAGACTTATCTCTAATGTTCTAAATTTAAATTGAGTTTCAAGAGAGCCTCAGTTCGTTAATTAGTCTTCTAGGATTCAGCGGTCAAGGTTGTATTCCCTCAAGCCAGTCCCTTCACCATTTTAGAAGCAGCAGTTGTGTTCTCCTCTCAGCCTTCATTTTCCAGACTAAGAGTCCCTAACTCCTTAGACTGTTCCTTTGAGGATATGCTGCACACATAAATCAGGTTTCCAAGGAAGCTAAAAGAGGTAATTATTATTTGCATTTTGGGCATTTAAAAACTCAAAGCTCAGAGGTGAGGATACTTAATTCTAGCTACTTCACCAGATTATAAATTTCTCCTGGGAGCACAGCTCCTTCTGTTTGTTTTATCTACATCTTTACTCCTTAAGATTCCAGTGATACAACCATACAAATAACCCTGACTCTAGGGTTCTTAATAAAAAATACATTAGGACCCATCAATTTACTAATCCCAATTCATGTTTCTAGGTCCTTCTCAGCCAAGGAAAATAGACTTGTACTATCATCTAGGGGATTCTTTTACCAAAAGAAGGAGACTTTTTGGAACACTGAGGTGACACATTTCCTTTTACCTTCTACATTACAAAAATTATTTCCATCTGAATTGTATGGATCCACACCCACCTCTCTTCGGTGAGTAGGTATAATCCAGGTATACTGTGAGTAATCACCTTCCCCAACCTGAATGGTTTCCTATGGTTTAGTTACTACCAAAGGACAAAGCAGAAGTGCTTTTCAAGGTCTTTTTTAGAGTTTATACCAAATTTAAACTTTTTTTTTCTTCTTTGGCCTCAAAGTTACATTTTAATTACAGTGCAATAATTTGAGGAAGACTGGTAATAGGGAAAACTTTTAGACCTTTTGTTCTTTAGTGCAGTCAAGGGAAACCTCATTAGAGAGGATTTTCTTAGTTAGCAGGGCTTCGAGGTTAATGAGCTGTGAGTGATAATATATAGTAGTAATCCCTCCTGGCAGTAACAGGTTGTATTTTATACATTCCTTAATCTCTATAGGAAAGGAGGTGATGGGAGAGGGTGAGAAGGAAACCAATTTAAGGAGCCTGGGGATGTTCCAAAAATCCCACTCCTGGCATGAATCATAATTGAAAACTTCATATGTTTAAACCTGAGAAGCTAAAAGATGAGTGAGTAAAAAACATTCCTCCATAAACTGATTTTAGTGACAAAATGGTATCCTGGTGTGATTCCAAAGATGGACTGAATGAGGTTCCCCAAAACTGGCATCACTGAGAATAATTTCCTTTTGATGTCATAAGGAAGAGCCAACAAAACTTAGAGTCATAAATCTTGGCTCAGTTTGATAGCAATGATGCACAGTGAAAGAAGGGGGTGGTATTAATAAGAGGATGTCCCTGGGGCACCTGGGTGGCTCAGTGGGTTAAGCCGCTGCCTTCGGCTCAGGTCATGATCCCAGGGTCCTGGAATCGAGCCCCGCATCGGGCTCTCTGCTCGGCGGGGAGCCTGCTTCCTCCTCTCTCTCTGCCTGCCTCTCTGTCTGCTTGTGATCTCTCTCTGTCAAATAAATAAATAAAATCTTAAAAAAAATAAAGAAATAAGAGGATGTCCCTGAGGTGAATGCAATTTTGGGGATACAATTTATATGGCTTAATTCCACAGTGGGTTAGCTCTGAAATAGACTGAGATGCTTCATCAAATGGCCTTATTTTCAGAACCAGTATAATGGTCCTTATGAACTTTTCACACTTATTTTATTTGGCACTTTCTTTGTTGTTGGAAACACTCTAGAAATCAACTCAGTTCACACCTTCAGTTTAAATAAACAGAACTATCTTTCCAAGCAAGGTTCAGAGTTCAATTGGCTTAGCCACAATGTCATCATATTTGAGTGAGATTAGATACCTTTATGTAAAGAAAGAAAAGAAAAGGAAAGAAAGAAGGAAGTTTCTTTTTCTCTTCCTTTGCTAGGTTTGCTTTCATAAGTTTGCATTTTAAACTACCATCAATTATTTATACATTTAATGAAATAAAGTTCAAAATCCTTGTCCTGACATTCAAGGTGATCCATGATTTGATATTGTCTAATTGTTCTATTTTATTTCCCATTTCTTTCCTTTGTTAGAAACAAGCCAGAATACTGATTTTTCTCCAAAATATGCAAAACCCCTTTCCACCTTCAGTCATTGGGTTACTGTTTCCTGGAATAATCTCCTTCACTTCTAGTTATTTGCCTCCTATTCTTTAGGATCTAGTTTAAAAACAATCAATGAATAAAACAAATATACTTACATTCTCCATGAAATCTTCCTTATAAATCTATTTTGGAAAAAAAGAAAAAAATTCTCTCTTCATTATCTCATGAAGTACTATTCTTGTGGATATGTGTGAAAATATTTTGAAAAAAAATTTGAAAGTGCTTTAAAAGTCAAAGTCACTTCTCAACTTACTGGTATTCTAGCTCCTTTTTCATATAATAAATAGTATTTTAACATGGAAAACTTTAAAAAATCATCTCAGAACAAAAAAAATTGTGATTCCAATAGATTTTATATCACGAAAAACAAACATATTTCCTTCCTTCCTTATTTAATTTAATTTTAAAGATTTTATCTATTTGTTTGTTTGTTTGACTTTACCATGAATATATGAAGTTTTAATTACTCTCCAGTCTCTTGCACCATTCTTGGATGAGTTTCTTAGAGTAGAAAGTTTACCAAGCTGAGAAATTACTGAGAACATTATCAGTGTTTCTTTCCCTTGGCACTTTTGGAGGAACCCTGCCAAATGCTTCTTCAAATATTTGAAACTCCTTGTTAAGAATCCCTATTGATAGAAAATTCCCTTTTTTGTGTATTTCTAAGAATATGATAAGACAAAAAACATTTATTTTCCCAGCTCGTGGTTGGGCACCAGAGACACCAAGGACACTCTAGATTTAAATGCATGCCTAGTTTGCTTTACTCAGGGAGATTAGTGAGTATCGGGGTCCTCTATGCAGTATGCAGGGCCCTCTACCCTGCACTCTAGCAACTCTTACTCAAATTTCTGGAATGGAGGGCTAAGACTGAGTGTGCTATGCTTCTTTACCTTTGTAGGAGCTAAATTTCAAAATCAATTGTTGGTCTTCTACCATCGTAATTGAGATAGCTCTTCTCTTTCAAACCATAGAAACCCTTCTTTATAACACTCAACAATTTATATTAACTCTGAGTTCTTATCTATGTTTTTCCATGTTGATTCAAGACTTTTGGTGATTTCTAAGACACTTAAGACACACCTGTAAGTGACTTCTTCAGCAGGAGTTAGGTCGATTACTTAGTCATTTAATTTTACAACCTTTCTTTTGTGTTCTCAATATTTCCTGGATCAAGATTTAATTGGGAGAAAAAGAATTGTTTGTTCTTTTGAAAGGAAAATTATAGATCAATAGGAAGTATATATAAGCCATTTTTCTACAGTTTTTAATGAAAATCTGGGTGATTAGGGCAAAACTTCTGCCTTTTTCCTCACAGTCATAATTTTGATTAGGGCAAAACTTCTGCCTTTTTCCTCACAGTCATAATTTTGGTGCTCAAGAACAAAACTTCAGGTTTAGTATGCTTAAATTAAATAACATATTCTAAACAAATCTTACCTCCTTGATTTAGAAGTTTAAGTCCTTAAGAGAGGGACATTTTGGCAATGGGTTAGAATTTTGTTACCACTGCAGGATGTCTTTAAAGAACTGTTATTTCTTCAACTACTCTTGGATAAAGTAGTTACCTAGCATTTCATAAGAAAAATTTTAAAAATAAGTTCCAGAACATTTCCTAGCAGTTAATGTTAATAAGATCTTGTTCCTTCAGGAGATCAACAGTAGAATATTTTACAGGGAACTCTTTATTGCTGAGCACACTCAGAATAACTGCTGGAGGCCACACTTCACCAGAGTTCATGAGGCTGGTAAGTACAAAATAGGAGATAGAGAGATGCATGAAGCTTCCATATGATCCTAAAAACTGTGTAGGTTCTACCTATAATTCCTTTCTTTAGATTCTTATCTTTTGCCATGCCTCTCAACATAAATAAAATCCCATAGATACTCCATACACAATATATTTCTTATTTTATTTGTTGATTAAGTTTGATCTTGATGTTCACCTTAACAAATATCGTTGGAAAAGGGAAGGATCCCAAAGGTAACCCCACTGTGCTATTGGTACTGGACTAAATGCTTCAGGTTCATCTTAAGCTTTTTCTCCTCCAATGGCAATAAAACTGTTATCAGAGTGGTTTCCCTGGACATAGAGGAAATGAACCTATAATACTTCCTGAAATTAATTCATCCCCAAATTTTGTTGTATTTACTTTACCTAAATTACCAGCATTAAAAATTAATCTGTTCTCAAATTCCATTTGGAATCCTGTCATCAAGTTTTCTGGATTAATTCAAATTTTATTTTATGTATTTGTTTTTGAAAATACTGCAAACACTGTATATAATGAACTATTAATGTAGAAATTACTTGAGTCCTGTTTGATTCAATCCTCTTATTTACTAAGTGTCTATCTACTCTGTTCTAAATCACTTGCCAGGTATGGGGAAGTAAAAGAAGTGTTAAGTGTAATGTTTATTCCTAAAGAAACAGATATAGCCTTGAGTCCAGGTTTTAGAGAGGATTCCTCTTTCCCATACTCTACTCATACTAACCCATAATCAATTCATTTCATCCTGCTCTCCAGAATATATTTCCATTTCTGTTACTTCTGTACAGCTCTATCACTGTCATGCTCATCCAAACCACTAACATTCTTTGCCAGTTCAAAAGAAAGAGCTTCCAGAAAGTCCTACTTTCTCAGGTATAGACCTGTCTTCTTTGTCCTATAATGTATTTGTCCCCAAATAACCAGTCATCTTTAGAAATTTCAAATTAGACCATGCCCCCCCACCTTAATTTTTTCAATCATTTAAATTAAAATCCAGACTCCATTCTCAGGTTCCATGCTTGTTCTTCTGACCTCATATCCTATAACACTGCTACTAAGTAGGAAGAGTGTCCCTTGGAAGCAAGTCAGAATTTCTGGAATGAGGAGTAGGAATTAGTGCATTCACAAGTCTTCCATGTGATCCTGATGCATGCTAGAATTTGGGATCATTGTCCCACAGTTCTTTTTTTCCTTGCTGGACATGTGCCAACCCTATAGGATTTTTTTCTGCTCTTTGAACCAGTACATTAAATTTTGTTGTCAGGACCTTCAACACCCTATCTGCTTGGAATGTATCTACTCCTGACCTTTGTTTTTCTCATTGTCAATTAATTTCCTACTAAATACTATGCCTTCAGAATCTAACATACTTGCAATATCTAATGCTGTCCTCCTCGTCCCTTTCTTCTACATAGGTTCTTGTTTTCTTTTCTTTTTTTTAAGTTTTTATTTAAAGTCCAGTCAGTTAACATTTAATATTAGTTTCAGGTGTACAATACAGTGTTCAGCACTTCCATACAACACCTGGTGCTCATCAGGACAAATGAACTCCTTTATCCCCATCATCTATTTAACCCATTTCTTCCCTTCTGGTAATCATCAGTTCGTTTCTCTATAGTTAAGAGTCTGATTCTTGGTTTGCCTCTTTCTTTTTTTCCCCCCAAATATGGAAAGCTTCATGAATTTGCATGTCATCCTTGCACAGAGGCCATGTTAATCTCTGTATCATCCCAATTTTAGTGTACGTGTTGCTGAATTGTGCATGGTTCTTATTTTCTTAATAGTGCTCACTACTACTTCATCTTGTTTCTTTATGTATCAGTCATGATATACTGGAACTGAGGTCCTAAGACAAAAAACAAGTTATCCTAAAATGGGATGCAAGACTATATATAGCACTTGTAATAGGAGGTTAGAGAAAATTAGTTTGTACCCTGGAGATTTTCTCAGCTCTAGTGTACAAAATAAGTTTGAGAGGCCTAAAAAAGGGCTGTGTGATAGAAAGTTTGAGTGTAGAGGAGGCAGATGTGTTTTGGGTCTCACTCCTTCTATTAGGTAAGGACAGCCATGTTTTTCTTATCCTCTGGCAGAGGACCCCACAGAATTTTCTTTGAGAGTTACTATGTGTCTCCTGCAGTGTGTTGGACATTAGATTTATGTCTGAGAGAATCTCAAGTGTAAGAGATAGGCTGGTTATCTATTCTGATAGTGGAATGAAAGAAAGAAAAGGTGGTTGGCTGCCTTGGGCAATCTGTGCTCCTAGACTTTGAAGAGGAAAAGGATGCATGATAAGCAGTTCCTTTAGGCCACATGGTGTTCCCTTAAATCCCACCCAAAAGTTCTGTGAGAAAAGGCAAAAGAACTTAGCAGAAAGAACCAAAAGGCCCTTGTGAATGGCCACAGGCTAAGGAAGATGCTTTGAACAACCAGATGTAAGAGAATTTACCAATAACATAAAGGGAAAAACAGGTCTCCCAAGAGTCCACTTGAGCAAGAGTCAATTTTACCAACGTGCCCAGCCAAGATAGAATGAACTATGTCACTTTATTGGTCAGACAAGGACTCCACTCACCATTCTGCTTCTCCCTTCCTAGCTCTGATCTTGAAAGGATCAGTATAAGTCAAAGTTTACAAACTGAAAGAAGAATAAGCTATTCCCAAGCCAGGATCATGGAGACACCAGCTGCAATGCAAATGCTACTCTTCCTCCATTGTGAAGGACTTGGCCAACAGCCTGCTGGGTTAGTGAAGAGGAGTAACCATAATACTGAATAAAATGTAGGCTTTGATCTTACTGTATTTGGACTTACATGATCATAAGGTTTGAATACATAGAAATAGAGTAATGTCATATATTGAATGAAAGTGGCAAGAGTGGCATCCTTGTCTTGTTCCTGAACTTAGAGGAAAGGCTTATAACTTTTCACCACTGAGTCTGGTGTTAGGCTGTGGTCTTGTCATAAATGGTTTTTATTACATTGAAGTACAATCCTCCTATAAGTTCTTGAGAGTTTTTATCATGAAAAGATGTTGATTTTTTCCAATGCTTTTCCTCCATCTATTGAAATGATCATTTAATTTTTATTCTTCATTCTACTAATGTGGTATATCACATCTATTGATTTGTGTATATTGAACCAGCCTTACATCTCAGGGATAAATCTCAACTGATCATAGTATATGAACCTTTTAATGTACTCTCAAATTTAGTTTGCTCACATCTATGTTCATTAGGAATATTGGCCTATAATTTTATCTTCTTGTAGTGTCCTTGTCTGACTTCTGAATATATATTGGAAGGAAACAAAAATTAGTGTCCAGGAGAGATATTTGTACTCCATGTCTGTTGCTGCATTATTCACAATGTCCAAGATACAGAAATATTCTAAATGGCCTCCCATGGTTAAATGGATTAAAAAAAAGTTGACACACACACACACACACACACACACACACACACAGGAATGTTATTCAGCCATAAAAAAGAAGAAAATCCTGCCCTTTGCAGCAACATGGATGAAACTGGAGGGCATTATGATAAGTAGGACAGAGAAAGGCAAATAAAACATGATATTAATTATATATAGAATTTTTAAGAATATATAATAATAAAGCCAATTTCATAGAACTAGAGAACAGAATGGTGCTTCCCACCAGCTTGGGGGGGTAGGGGGGAAATGGGGAGATATAGGTCAAAGTATATACAGTTTCAGTTATAGGATGAATAAGTTCTGAGGCTCTTACGTACAGCACAATGGCTATAATACAGTATTGTATATGTCAAGCTTGCTGTGAGTAGACCTTAAGTATCCTCAGCACACACACAAAAAAGTTAATTATGTAAAGTGATGAATATGTTAATTATCTTTATCTTGGTAATCATTCTACAATGTATATGCACATCAAATAATTATGTTGTATACTGTAAATACATACATTTGTCAATTATTCCTCAATAAAGTTAGAAAAAAAACAAAAAAATTATCTATAAAGGGGAATTTTATTATGTAGAAACCACCCCCAAATCATGAAAATTTACCTACATAATTTACCTAAATTTACCTAAATAAATTTATTTCATTCAAGAGTAAGAGACAATATTTAAAGGGACACAGAGAAATACAAATAGTTAATATGCTTTCCAATTATATCCTATGAGAGTAGGACTTGTTAAACATATAGGTTGTACTTACTTTCTGCTCAGCCATATCACCAAGGAGAAGGGATCTATCTCATCTATTATTGTTCACTAAAGTATTCTTAGCACAACATCATGTCAGGTATTAAGGATAACTTAATAAATATTAGTGAATGAATGAATAAATGAAAGAACAAATTCAAAAAAGAGAATACAACTGGTAGACTGGGGTTAAATTATGACTCTGTCATTATGTTACTGTGATAATTACTAAGCCCCTGTTAATTTCTTAAGAGAAATTAAATAAAAGCACCTACCTCTGAGGTGATCATGGAATGAAATAAAACAAAATAGTGTGTATAAAATTTTTAATACAATATCTGACCCATAATTATTATGATGATTATAATACTTCATTTTAGGAAATAAGACATCTACATGTGTAATATTATGTTAAAACAGACAAAAAAAAAAACCCAGTAAATCTCTTAGTGATTAAAAAGTGATGCCAGATTCAAGTTCTGAACATTTCAAAGTAGATAGAATTTGTTGAGTTTGAGCAAAGAACAGAGGTGTTAGGAAGGAGACAAGAGAAACACTCTAGGTGTCCAGGAATGCTGTGTCTATTACCATCAGAGTTCATACTTTTATCATCTCACACCTAATTAACTCATCAGCCTCCTAAGTGATCCTGATGTCAACCCCTACAATTTTTTTTCTTCAAAATATTGCTTCAATAATGGCACTCTCATAACAACAACAACAAAAATTAACCACAAAAAAGGCAAAAATAAAAAATAAAATACCCCAACAAAATTCCATCAAAAATGCCCACAGAAACTCTGAACAGAATGAAGTCAAAAGCCCTTATACTGGTGTTCTAGACCCATTGTAACAGGCAGACTGTCCAACTTCAAGTCTTACTATTCCTTACTGAGAATAATAATATTCTTCTTTGAGTCATATTCAACTCTTTACTGCCCTTTGAATATATGACAAATACTGATCACTTAAAGTGTCTGTTCATTTTGTATTATCTTCAGGGAAAGTGCTTCTCCACTCTTACTCTGTTCAAATTGCCTCCTTCTTCAGAGTTCAGCTCAAGTCATCCCTCCAGGGTTCACTCTCTCCTTCCCTCTGAAAAGCCATTCCTCTAATTGGTTATAAAACTCTTTTGTCCATTTATCACATGCATTGGGACACCCTGTTCAATGTGCTCTCATGTAATCATTTCATTCCTGTAGTTCAGTTATGTAGAGCTTATTAGTTTTTTACATATTTATTTTATAGTTATTACCAAGAAGAATACAAATGCTCTGATGATAGATACAATATCTTTTACTTCTGTGCATCCTGACCAGTAACTAATACAATATTGTACACATGATCTGTTTTATAGAATTCTTCTGTGATGTGGGTGTTGTGCACCTAAGCCTGGTGGCTTAGAGTAGTGCCAGTGTTAAAGCTGTCACTATGTCTTATCAAGGAGATAGATACAGCCCTCCCCTTAAAGCCTTGGATCACCTTGAGGAAACCCGGAGGAGATGTATGTTCCACAATTATCCTAGCCATGTGAACAGAAGCATCTCAAACTATTGACTTATCCTCAGTCAGTATTGAGAATATTTCCAGCTAACTGAAAAGAAGTTGGGTACTATTTGAAATTTTCTTTATAATTTAATCATCTTGCAAGTACAAAGAAAAACTGAGAGTTGGATGAAAAAAAAATTTATATTGGTCACATAACCCCAAATAGGCTCTAAGATAGAAAAGGGGTGGTTAGGGAGGGGTTCAGTTCATTATATTACTTAGAGTGAATTCTTTAAACATCTCTGATAGAACCAGTTGAAATAAATTTGGAAATAAAGTATAATATTACCACAGAGTCGTATTGTTGGTGACAAGAGAGCTAAAAAAATAAAGAAAAAATAACTGGCTGGTAATATTTTAAAGGGTAACCAATGCTCACCAGCAGCTGCAGTAAGACATTAAGTAATAGAGCACAGTAATGTTAACTGCTCTCCTGGTAAGAGTGGTAAATGAAATAAACCCCAGCATCCAGGGTATCATTAATCTATAGTGAATAATGGCAGTGGTAGTGTAAGGAGATTAAAAAGGGCATTGTAAACATTTGTGGCTGTATAATATACAAATTAAAAATGTGAGAACGCTTGCAGCTGCATAATCTACAAATTAAAAAGTGTAATAGCATGGCATTAATTACTGGCTGATCAATTCCCCCATAATTGCTGGCATGTAGATGAACAATTATAGGTCCGAAATGTTATTTGAGAAAGAGACATTGACCTTGGAACTGTAAGGAATGATACTCTGTTATAAGGTAATCCAGGATCCTATCAAACTCAGTTCCAATATTTGTAGCAGCCGCCAGCTCAGCGCAGGGCTGTAATCACCACACTATTTCTTTCGATTATGGTGCCAGAGGGGTTACACATTGTTTTCTCTTTTTGAACAGAAACACCCAGTGACCTTCAGCCTTCTGAAAATGGGACCATCAGGCCTCATTTCCAAGTTCAAACAGTTTTAATAAAAATGAAATAGCAGGAGATAATGTACTTTACCCTTCTAGGCCAAAAGAACAGTTTAAAAAGTTGGAAAGACAAACTTCGTTCAGATACGAACATTCCAACTGGGATTGTGGCTGTAGACCTAAACGTTTCTCAGACCAACTGTTTTCAAGTTTACCATGGATAGTTAAGTAATCAGGGACTCAAATATTTAGTTGATATTAGAAAGAAGAGCACCAATGTCTATCCATTTACTCTCCTTAATAACAGATGACATAACAAAGCTATGCTCTTGTTGATGATTCACTGTTATGGTGACCAAGAAGATAAGTGAACTGAGGTTCAGCAGAGCAGTTGCTGTATTAGACATGTGGCTTCACCTGAAGCTAGCTCTTTTAGTGCTCTGTCTGATACTGAACTGCACCATCACACCCAGGAGTTACCAACATACTCAATCCCCTTCATTCATTTACTACATGTGGCAATCTGGATTTTGCTCACTGCCCTTCTATTAAAACTGTCTTCATCCAGATCACAGTAATTGCCAGTTCCAAAGGGCAATTTTCACACCTAATCTCATCTGACTTTCTTGAGGAATTGGACTCCACTGACTTTATCTAGAAACTTTACCTAGAAATTCCTTTTTTTGAGCCTTTGTGAACCCTCTTTCATGGCTGCCTCAGTTTCTATACACTAATGACACTAACATTACCAACTTCATTCTTTTCTTTCTTTCCATTCTTTTCAAGAGCAGTTTTATCTACTTCTAACATATCTGAGGGCTAAATCTCTGGTCCAGACCTCTCCAGCCCTCACAGACTACAGCCAAAACACTATCAAGCATAAAGAAATGAAAGGCTCAGCCCCTCAGATCCTGGATGTGAACCCTCACACCAAACATGGAGTTAAAATTACTCCTACTCTTCTTCCCCTGATTGTGACTGACAGCCACAGTGCCATGCCCACCCCATTTTTTAAGCTCCCATACCCCTCATGCCAAGTCAGTCATCGTGGCCTATTTGTATCATCCTCTAATTTTTTCTTGAATCTTTTTCTATCATCCTATCACCATTCTCTTTGACTTTTTTTCAGTGTTTTTGTCACAACTTCATAATTTCTTCCTCCTCCACTTTAAGTACTAACTGCCCACTACACACATCTTTCAGCTCATTCCCTATAGGGCCATCCACAGTTACCACTGACCCACTTATAACTTTCAACTGTTCCGTGTTTTTACTGAGTAAAGTCAAGGCTTTCATCAAGACCTGATGCCTTCCATAAACGAATCCATGATTAATTCTCCAATTTTACATGCTACTGCTTTCTAATCTTGTATGTTTTATCCAACAACAATTAGTTACAATAATAAACTCTTTCAACAAGGCCACTTTATTAAACCACCAGGCCTTTGCACATACTGTTCCCCCTGCATGGATTCCCACTCCCTCCCTTATCACCTTAAAGAATTTTCATCGTCATTTTTCAAGGATCAATTGAGACATAATTTTCCCTCAGAATCTTTCTTTGTCACCCTCAACAGAGCCATCCTTCTTTCACTTCCTTATCCTCATACTTTCATTACAACACTTCTCAAAGTGTGCTGTTTGTCTAAATGGCCATTCCCCCTCTCCTGCATCGTTGTAAATGTGCTTCCTATCACAAAGCCTGACATCTTGTAGGCACTCAGTAATTTTCATTTTACGAATTGTACTGAAGTTGGTAAAACTGAAAGAAGTGCTTGAAAATTAGAAATAAAAAGGTAGACAAGCCATGTCTCCTTTGGAAGTACTTTGCTTATATTAAAGCAATTTCAGTAGAGATAACAAAAATAATAACAGTCGTATCAGATGCTAACACTAGTAATAGAGTAACTAGTCATAGTAATACAAATGCTATTCTCTTCCTATGTTCCAGATGTGCTTGTTCTTTATTTTTTTTCCCTTTTTTTGGCATGAATTATCCCATTTGATCTTGGCAACAAACAACTAAAACTCTAGTTAGAGAATTTAAACAAACAAAACAAAACAAAACAGAAACCTGTTCAGAATCACACTGTTAGAAAGTAGTGAAACTAGGAGTCAATCCATAGCTATCTGATTTCAGAGTCTGTTCTATTAACCATTAATTATCCCTCCTCCTCAATCCCCCCTTCCCAGTACTAGTTAAATTACATTTTTATCAAACAGATCATTTTTTATTGAAAATACCAAAACAACATGTTATTTTGGATTTGTTTAGACCCAGAACATTTATCTCTGTATAGATATACTCCCCGCCTATAGATTTTCTTTAAAAAAAAATCCTAAATACCTTGAAAAGAGACTGACCCCAAAGAAACTTTCATTTGAAGCATTTTAAACAATCACATATCACACATACACACCAAACAAATTTTCAAATAATACCAGCTCTTTCTCCCAAAGTAATAGTCATCAATTTCTCCACTTGACTGTTCCATCTATTCAATACAATTATGGAGACTTGAAATACACAATAGATATTGATTCAGTTTCTCATATAGAGACCATTTAAAAATAAGAAGTTGGGAGGACATTCTGAGTGAAACCATTTACATAAAAAATAAAATCCTGGCATATAGCTTGAGGTCAGTCTTAAAAGAAGCCATAAAATATATAAAACTAAAGAAGCATTTTCAGGAACTTTTAATAGACTTTCCCCTTTGTGTTAATCAAAATAATTAGCATTTCTATTATTCCTTTAGAATCTTACTGTAGAACTCTTTGCTAAAGAAAGGAATTCAGTGGTTTAAAAAATGATTAGCATTTATATTATTACAGGGACAACACATTAGAACATTATTTCCTACAAATTAGAATTCAGTTATGAAGGCTAGCATTTCTACCATCATGCTGGAAGTATATGTAAACTTACTCACCACGGAAAGGAATCTACTATGGAGCTCATGACACTGGACCTGCAGAAGAAAAGAACAATAGAAAAGCATAAGTGAGAAAACAGTGTTTTTAAAGTTTCAAAATGAAGTTGATCTAAGGTGGTACTATCTACAGAGCAGCCTTCAGTGAGCCCTCCATATGGCCCCAGAATGTAGTTTTGTGGGACCAGCCTCACAATCTTGGTTCTGTTCCAGAGAAACAGAGCATTAGTAAATCTAAAGAGTAGGAGAGGAAGAATGTCAGACTTTTAGTTCTTTATTAGTTTCTCCATGGGGAATATCTTAGAGAGAAAAAAATGTCAAAACTAGAAAAATAATGGGTTGTTAAAAATATCATCAGGTAATCTGATTATTATAATTAAATAGTTTTATTTTAAAAAATCTGTTTCTGTGAACAAACTAAGTCAGTTTGAGTGGTACAGTGTAGACACAATTTCCATAAAGAAAATGACAGTTCAACTTGTACAGTAATTTAGTAAAGTGTCAGGATATAAAATCAATGCATAGAAATCAGTGGCATTTCTTTACACCAACAACAAGACAGAAGACAGAGAAATTAAGGAGTCAATCCCATTTACAATTGCACCCAAAACCATATGATACCTAGGAATAAACCTAACCAAAGAGGCAAAGAATCTATACTCAGAAAACTATAAAGTACTCATGAAAGAAATAAAGGAAGACACAAAGAAATGGAAAAATGTTCCATGCTCCTGGATTGGAAGAACAAATATTGTGAAAATGTCTATGCTACCTAAAGCAATCTATACATTTGACGCAATCCCTATCAAAGTCCCATGCATTTTTTTCAAAGAAATGGAACAAATAATCCTGAAATTTATATGGAACCAGAAAAGACCTCGAATAGCCAAAGGGATATTGAAAAAGAAAGCCAAAGTTGGTGGCATCACAATTCCGGACTTCAAGCTCTATTACAAAGCTGTCATCATCAAGACAGCATGGTACTGGCACAAAAACAGACACATAGATCAATGGAACAGAATAGAGAGCCCAGAAATAGACCCTCAACTCTATGGTCAACTAATCTTTGACAAAGCAGGAAAGAATGTCCAATGGAAAAAAAGACAGCCTCTTCAATAAGTGGTGTTGGGAAAATTGGACAGCCACATGCAGAAAAATGAAATTGGACCATTTCCTTATACCACACATGAAAATAGACTCAAAATGGATGAAGGACCTCAATGTGAGAAAGGAATCCATCAAAATCCTTGAGGAGAACACAGGCAGCAACCTCTTCGACCTCAGCCACAGCAACTTCTTCCTAGGAACATTGCCAAAGGCAAGGGACGCAAGGGCAAAAATGAACTATTGGGACTTCATCAAGATCAAAAGCTTTTGCACAGCAAAGAAAACGGTCAATAAAACCAAAAGACAACTGACAGAATGGGAGAATATATTTGCTAACGACATATCAGATAAAGGGCTAGTATCCAAAATCTATAAAGAGCTTAGCAAACTCAACAGCCAAAGAACAAATAATTCAATCAAGAAATGGGCAGAGGACATGAACAGACATTTCTGCAAAGAAGACATCTAGATGGCCAACAGACACATGAAAAAATGCTCCACATCACTCGGCATCAGGGAAATACAAATCAAAACTACAATGAGATACCACCTCACACTAGTCAGAATGGTTAAAATTAACAAGTCAGGAAATGACAGAAGCTGGTGAGGATGCGGAGAAAGGGGAACCCTCCTACACTGTTGGTGGGAATGCAAGCTGGTGCAACCACTCTGGAAAACAGCATGGAGGTTCCTCAAAAAGTTGAAAATAGGGCTACCCTATGACTCAGCAATTGCACTACTGGGTATTTACCCTAAAGATACAAACGTAGTGATCCGAAGGGGCACATGCACCCAAATGTTTAGAGCAGCAATGTCCACAATAGCCAAACTATGGAAAGAATCTAGATGTCCATCAACAGATGAATGGGTAAAGAAGAAGTGATATACATATATATTTAATAGAATACTATGCAGCCATCAGAAGAAATGAAATCTTGCCATTTGCGACGATGTGGATGGAACTAGAGGATATTATGCTTAGCGAAATAAGTCAGTCAGGGAAAGACAATTGTCATATGATCTCCCTGATATGAGGAAGTGGAGATGCAATGTGGGGGGTTTGGAGGGTAGGAAAAGAATAAATGAAATAAGATGGGATCAGGAGGGAGACAAATCATAAGAGACTCTTAATCTCCTGAAACAAACTGAGGGTTGCTGGGGGGAGGGGGGTTGGGAGAAGAGGGGTAGGGTTATGGACATTGGGGAGGGTATGTGCTATGCTGAGTGCTATGAAGTGTGTAAACCTGGTGATTAACAGACCTGTACCCCTGGAGCTAATAATACCTTATATGTTTAGAAAAAGATAAAAAAAATAAAAAAAGAAAAAAAGAAAATGAATGTTCTTCATTTCCATGGCATCATTGCTTTTGGTTTGTTGAGTCTAATACATTAGAAACACTTAGAATCATCTCTATAAAGTTCTCTAGTAGCTCTCCATGTTCCTTTACATTAATCAGGTCACTAGAAAAAGGCCCAGACTATTCCTCTTTCCCTGCCCTTAACCAATTCAGATGCAAAGAGAAGGTGCATTGACAAGAATGGATCAGGGTCAAGGTAATTGAATGGGACAAAGTATCAGAGTTATGGTCTCTCTTTTGGGATACTATCCTCTAGCTCCCTTTTTCAGCTATCTCAAATTACGACAACATGGAAAGAGCCTTAATCTCCTTCAGCAATAGGGAACATGAGAAAGATCTGGGAGAGGCTGCCTGGGCTAGGATCATAACAAACTCTTTTTCCCCCCAAAATTGTTCTCTTCCCCTTTTTTGATTCTTTAAAATCACTTTTTGTTTTGAAATAATTTTAGACTCTTAAGAAGTTGCAAAAATAGTATAGACAGTTCCCAGACTTCCCCTGGTGACAATACCCCACTAGAGTACATTATTGAAACCAGAAAACTCGTTATTGGCATAATACTATTAATTAAGTTTTAGATGTTATTTGGAGTTCACCAGGACTTAAATGCATAAATTTTTTGGGTAGGATGTAGAGTTCTATGAAATTTTATCATGTGACAAATTTGTACAATCATCACTACTAGCAGGAAAGTAAAGTGTTCCATTTCTTTTTTTTTTTTTTTTCTTAAATTTATTTATTTGAGAGAGAGAGCAGAAGAAGGGGTAGAGCAAGAGAAAGCATTTCAAGCAGACTCTGCAGTAAGGGTGGAGCTTGACCAGGGGCTCAATCTAACAACCCTGAAATCATGACCTGAGCCAAAACCAAATGTTGGACACTTAACCAACTGAGCCACCTGGGTGCCCCTAAAATGTTCTATTTCTATCACACAAAAGAAACACCCTCTAGTTACCTATGAATGGTTAAATCCTTCCTTTGATGTAATAGAGTATCCCCTTCCAACCTCCCTTCATTTCTTCTTTTTTCCTTTATTCGTTCTGGGCCACCATAATCCTTTCCCAGGTTGCTAAAACTGTCTCTCCATTGTCTTTTGTTTTATCTTCCACCAAGCTAATTCCGACACTGCAATGTGATAGAATGATTTAAAATTAATGTGATCTTGTCATACCACTATTTTATACCCTCTTAGTGATATTTTTCAATATTTTCAGGATACATTCTGAATTCCATATTTTTTAAAGGACTTCATTTATTTATTTTAAAGAGAAAGAAAGAGCACAAGAGCACTTCATTTATTTATTTTAGAGAACAAAAATGAGCACAAGAAAGAGCAGAAATAGAGGGCAGAGAGAGAGAGAATCTCAAGCAGACCCCAGGTAGATCCCCATGTGGGGCTCCACCTCATCATCCTAAGATCACTACCTAGTCAACAGCAACAGTCAGATGCTTAACTGAGCCACCCAGGTCCCACGCCTGAATTCCTACTTCTTGATTTGGCCCTTCTCTACACCTCTTCCATGATCTCTTATTACCTTCCCCTTCGTATGCTGAATTCTAACCCTATTGAATGTCCTCCATTTTCTCAGCTGGATTACATCCTCTCTAAACTTTCTACCTCTTGCACACGCCAACTACACTTTTATCTGAATGATTCCTAATTACTCAACCTCGACCTCTCAACTTTAGTTTTATTTCCTCAAGAAATTGTTCTCTGATCCCCCAAGTTTGTGTTAGGTACTGCTTCCATCTACCCTCATAAGACCTTGTACCTTTCCTGCCGTAACATTAATGAAACCCCATATTCCAAGTTCTCATTTAATTGTGTGTGTTCTGCACTTTGCTATAAACTATAAGAGTGGGACTGTGGCTAGCCCATTCATTATACTATCTCCAAAGTCTAATTCGGTGACTGAAACATAAAAGGTGGTAACAAATGTTTGTTGAAAGCAATAATGAAGGATATATTTTCTCTAATCCACAGATGGAATGCGCAATGAACTATGGGAAAATATGTGGGACTAAAGTGCTGATAGAATGGGCAATGGGGGACAAAGTTAACATTTTTCCCACCACTACATTTTTCCATGTACTAATACTAATTATATATATGGTAATAATCCCTTATAATTATGATCTCTGCTAAGTCACACTTTATTATCACCATCTCAAAATATTGAATAAAAGCATACTGTGTACGGTGAAAAAGAATTCTTAAACTGCCTGCACCCCACTTCCTGTTGTGAAGAAACATCTCAATGAAGCTTACCCTCTCAACTACTGGTAAAATGGCGTCACATTTGTGCCAGGTTGGAGCAGAATGAAATCCACATATTACCAACTTTGTGAACCCAGTCTTCATCCTCAGTGTGAGTCAATAAAGTTAGAAGGCCTTTCACTTCAGAATACAAAACACCTCGTTGCACATTTCATATTCCGTATTTCTAGACTAACTTATTAGAGATGCGCACACCATTTGCTGTTGCTTTGTGACACTGGCAAATGCTTTTAAATCTTCTAAATGTTTTTTTAAAATGTGTGAAATGTGTTCTTTTCAAGGACGTGAAAGTGAACTGAGGCCAAGTGGCAGTGGGCGTGTTGGCTATAAATCTACTCAATACATAAATATATGCATATTGAATTTTTCATCACTAGGCTGACTATAAAATATCTACCTTGTTGGATGTGTTATTTGTAATGTGCAAAGTTCGCTAAGAGAACCATAACTTTTGCATTCTTATTTTATTCTGTGACTTGCAAAAGTGAGCTTATTTTTCCTAAAACATAAAACTAGACTTTTGTGAATATTATACCACATCAGTTTAAGAGCTATAGGTATACAATATTTTGACTATTCAAGAACATATTTTGGTATATTATTTTATGTTAATTGTAAAGATTTTTTTTTATTTTTCAGCATGCTTAGAGTATATAAAATTTTATTGTTCCTTTAATCTTCTGAGTGAATGTAATAGATATGGTAATCATTTTTTTAAAAAATTTAATGTATAAATGATTTACTTACACATGCTAGACATCTATACTCCCTATTATACGTGTCTGCATAAATGTTGAAATTTTTAATATTTAGACATTCAGTAGATGAACTGGTCTACTATGGTTATTTGCCACTTGACTCCTTATAAAAAGGGGGAAAAAAGGCTCTTATTTCAGTTAAGGAGGTCTCCAAGAAGTTGTCTCTTCTTAAATAAGTAAAAAGATAAAAAATCAGTGAGGACAGCACTGTACTTTGGAGAATGGACCTTGCCTTTAGGTTTTTGTAATCTACAACTGATTTAATAAGATTTATTCTTTTTATGATTTATGAAACACTACTTGTAGTTGAGAAATAATTCAGCATTATTCTGGACAGGATATGAAGAATGGCTTTTTTTAGCCTTTAAAAGGAGCCTATTATGCTATTCTTTTGGGCAAAGAAATAAGACTGCTAATCTTAGGCACTATTTCTCTGCAGATGGTACTGGTCAGATCTTGTTCCTTTGGACAAAAATGTGAATTTTATACCTTTATTATAGTGAAAGGACTTAGCTGCAACTTAAAAAGGAGTATATGTTCCTAGGTAAATGGCAAACTGTTTGACTTCACTCTGGACTACAGTATTTGCTGGAAGCAGTTTTTTTCATAGTTGGATATGAAAAATAAGAAAGACTCAAAATGCATAAATAGTAGCAGATGCTTCCTTAACTTACCCTAGTGAAATAATTTTGATGGGTGGTTATGAATTTGTAAGTAATGTTTACTTCTGAACTGCCATAATTGCTTTTGGAACTATTTGAAGCATTCTGAATTGTATCTGTTTTTATTGTAATATGGAATTGTATTGCCATTTTATGAAGTGGCATCTTTTTGATGCATGGAAGTTCTGGATACATTTGTTATCCATCATGAGGAAACCAGATAAGTAAATATTACAACTATAACTGAAATGCTTCTTTTTTACATGAATAAATGAAAACCATTTTGAATCTGAAGGCAGAAACACTCTATCTGCAGACTGACAAATTGCATATTTGTTTGGTTTCAAAAAACTGGTGTCTGGCTTCTATACTGTGACTGAGAGAAATGTCTGTCTCCTGCATGACAGAGCTTCTGAGATGGAGGAGCTCTCCTCTTTGCAGAGGTGGAAGAGGTCAACTGAATGGACCATAAAGAAAAACGGCCTTTGTTTATATAATTACTTTTAAATGGAGTAAGACCACACAGTCTCTCCATCTGAAATGTGGTAGCTTATCTATATTGCTACACTCCCAAATCCCTCTCAGCTCTCTAATATTTTCTATAAACATTTATTGAACACATAATTTTGTGTAAAATATTAAGAAATAGTTTGCTGTTTAGATTCTTTGACCACTTATAACTTTCAATTATGTGATCAATCTGTCTTTAACATAACCCCCAAATATTGACCATGTAGAGTAACATACATGTGTTTTAACCTAAAGATTAAGGAGACAGACCTGGATTCCTAAATGACTAAAAGGGTGCAACTAGCTTTTGGAGAAGAACTACCTCTTAGAGGTTGGTCAAGTGATTCAAAAGAATAATCAGGTGTTTAACTTCTTACATATACTAGAAGTTAAAAGAGCTTTTCTGGAAGGCACACTTCAAATTAATTACAATATAAGGATTATATCCAGTATAATGAGTTGTTCTTGTTAAGGAATGTTTGGACGATATACAAAACAAGTCATATGATGCATTTTTGTTGTCAGATAAGACATGACCAGGTAGGTGACTGCCTCGGGGATATATAGAGCAAAGGGAATGGAATATGTTTGAAAACAGAGAGACCATCTATACCAGTACTTCTCAAACTTCAATGGATATAAATCTCCTGGGGAATTGTGATAAAATCCAAACTCTGATAAGGATTTCTTGGGTGGGACCCAAACCTATGTTTTTCTAACAAGCTCCTCAGTGATGCCAATGGCACTGGACTACTGGCCACACTTAGAGAAGCAAGGTAAAATAATGTGCAATGTGAATAGTGCAAAATGAGTTAAGTAAATTTGACCTAGAAACTTTGTTTTGTTTTTCTTTGCTACAATTCCAGTGTATCCATGGTCAGAGTTTATCTCTGTATTGATGACAATATCAAATCCCTATTCTTCAAGTGTAATGGCATTATTATTTTACTTTTTCTTAGGCGTGGCTTTATTCATTCATACAAAAACGGAAGATTTTTAAAAATGTCATTACCATTTTCAAAAGGAGTATCAAAGAACTTATTACAAACTATACAGACCAGTAAAAACAATCTAACTTCCAGACACAATACTAGGAAATTAATAAAGAGCTAGCTTGTAAGTGCCTAAGAAAAGGCAGCCACAAAAGCAGGACCCCCTGAGCATTTACTAAGCACAATCACATTCCAATAGCCTTTTTTTTTTTTTTTGTAGTTGATGTGACAGGTCTCAATTCCACATTTGACAATGTTTCCACCACTGAATTTAAGAACAAAATGTAAAAATATAAATGAAATGTAAGGAAATTTGTTTTTTACCAATTACTATTTTATTTTACCCAATTACTATTTATTTTACCATATCAAAAGGAGGCTAATTAATTTACTGAGGTACATTGGGTAGAAGTTTCTAAAATTAAACTAATGAGTTATGTATGTTCAATTTTATTTAAAGTTTTGTTAATGTACTAGATAATGATTATAATAAAGAAGACACTGGCATAAAAATTTATGTAGCATTGAGCTGTGAGAAATCACAAAGATAGCAAGAGGCTAAAGTAACAAGTCATGTATTGAACTTATGTATAAATAACGTCATTGAATGCTTTTGTCTAATAGTCCTTAAGGCCAATAATAATGTTTAAATACATTAACACATAACAAATGCATAATTTTATGAGAAAAACAACCAGGTTCTAAGGTCTTTGTCTTCTAAAAATTAAGACTCACTCTTCATACAGTCTAAAACTTGGAAAGGAGAAAGTCAAGAAATGTTTTGTAGGTGAGCAGAAGCTTGTCCGTAAGGTGCAGATATTTGGTAGACAGCTGAACAAAAGTGGCAAGTGTCGGTGCTTGTTTAAATTAGTTAAAATTAAAAGGAATGTACTGAGGAAGCCTGTAGGATCAAAAATGGCCTCTGTAGAACCATACAAGAGATTATTCAGGGGCGCCTGGGTGGCTCAGTGGGTTAAGCCGCTGCCTTCGGCTCGGGTCATGATCTCAGGGTCCTGGGATCGAGTCCCGCATGGGGCTCTCTGCTCAGCGGGGAGCCTGCTTCCTCCTCTCTCTCTCTCTGCCTGCCTCTCTGCCTACTTGTGATCTCTCTCTATCAAATAAATAAATAAAATCTTTAAAAAAAAAGAGAGAGATTATTCAGGAAGAGGTACAAAGGTTACACTGAAGTGAAACAAAACAGAGCATCTTGAAAAATTATAATATTACCACATGTTTAATATCACTTTTTAGATCTCAATTTCTTCCTGTTCAAGAATTGTTTTCAAAACACAGCTAATAATTTTTTCAAACTCATAATATAAATATTTAGTAAAAGAATGAGAATCTAAGTGAATAAATGACACAGGATTTTTTTTTTTTTTTCCTTCTTGAAGACGTACTTGTTAGGCAATAGAAGAGGATTCTTTGGTACTTCAGTTTCAGGGTCAAGGACAGGGGCTTGCAGTCCAGGTATCTCTTGCCTCACCGCCCTGCAGATATGGAAATCTTCATCCTTCTGCTCACACTTGCCTGAGCTTTTTTCTTACTTCCAATTTCTCTCCAAATCCTCACTGGTCCCATCTTGGCTTTTTTGTTGAATATGAAGTAAACTGGATTAGGAGGACTGAAAATTGTGTGTGTGTGTGTGTGTGTGTGTGCGTGTGTGTATACGTGTGTCTGCAAGCACACGTGTGTGTGTGCGCGCACACATACGCTTTCTGAATGAAGTACAGCTTTGAAGTCACAGATGGCACATTAGAAAAAAGAAATATAGTAAAATGAGCAAATATATTCTCATTCACAATTTCCTAGAGGCCCCTTGGTTGTTAATTGAAACTTTTGTCTACTTTATTGAACAATAAAAGTGGCAGCAACTACTCCCAGGTGTCCTTCAGTATTAAAAAGAGGATAAAGGGTTCCTGGCAAAGGTGACAGAAATTAATGCGGTGAGCCCAGCTATCAAACATTCTGATATGTGAATTGCCTGATATTTCTATAATGCTGTCTTATGATTGGAAATGTTATTGCTTCTATTGAATCAATAGAAAATGTTAAAGCTCCACAGAACCCCAATTACAAACTAAAGCTGGAAGGTTAACATCTGGGAGCAGCAGAGATAGAAACAATCTCTATTGTCATACCTTCCTGACAAGTAAATGTCAGAAACATAACGCCTTTGCCTGGTCTCAGCACGGAGCACATGTAAAAGAGTGATTGTAAGGCTGCCTCAAGTCAAATCGCCTGTCATCTCAGCTTTGACATGGAATTACTTTTGTTTTATGCATCTATTAACCTTGAACTATCAGCATTTGTTTTAATGTTCCAGACTGAAGTGACCTAAGTGTTCTTCTCTCATACAAAGGGGCTCTGTGAGAGGACAGAGCATGTGGCCTGTGTTGGGACTGGTCTTTATGGGAAGGCAGACTGAATGCATCTGGGAGGACCATTTTTTCCCCAAATGGTAATACCCTTTTTTGAAGTCCACTTTGGGAAGGGCAATTCTTTTGGGTTTTAAATAGTTCCTCTGTCCCCAAGAGTGTCTTAAAGAATATGCAAACATCACATTATAGGGAGGATCCCATATGATCAGTAATGATACAGTTATCACATAATGTATTCAGAAGAAGTCCTTGGTACAGTCAGTGGGAGATGGGTTGGAAGGAAGAGAAGGTCTCAGTTTCTCATGGTGGAAGACAAGGCAGAGAGAGGGATTAAGTAACTTGACTTTGAGCTGAATTCTGATGTCTTCACATACCATATCTCTTTTCATCCTTCTTAAGCATTGCATATTAAATGCTTTACATCTCCCACATGACCTTGTCTAGCACCCTTTAAAGAATAGCCATTTCGTGTTTCTTTTACCATTATACTAGGTAAGGAAAGTAGGACAGTTTTATAACTGTTTCTAGGCCTTCCATTCTAGTGTTTTTTATTGTTGCTGCTATCGTTGTTGTTATTGTTGTTGAGTCCTGACACAACTTCAGTCATCTGATTCATGGTATCAAATTATGAAGTAAGACTTTTTCTTGTATTTTTCATCCACCATGGTGTCTCTCATTCTGATTCTGGGTTCTAGAAATCCTACTTTGCCCTTGATTCAATACTTCACATACTCAGGGCGCCTGGGTGGCTCAGTGGGTTGAAGCCTCTGCCTTCGGCTCAGGTCGTGATCCCAGGGTGCTGGGATCAAGCCCTGCATCAGGCTCTCTGCTCAGCAGGGAGCCCGCTTCCTCCTCTCTCTGCCTGCTTCTCTGCCTACTTGGATCTCTGTCAAATAAATAAATAAAATCTTTAAAAAAAAAAAAAAACTTCATATACTCAAAAGCATATCCTGAGAACATTTTGCTCAAAGCTTATTGTCAGGCATATGCTGGTTTTGTTGTTGTTGTTGTTGTTGTTGTTTTGGTTTGGTTTGGTTTGGTTTGGTTTTGAGGTCTAACTTCTTCACCTGGACTTTCAGGCTGGATGCAGCCCAGTATTCCTAGGGAGAGAGTTACTCAGGGGAAGGATTTATGTGAACTAGATCTTATTTTCAACATACAAACTCTCTATAACAATCGGGGGGGGGGAAGCTTTTGAGTTTTTCTTAACACACTCCCATCAGTCTTTTATTAAGGCCGCTTGTCTACCTTTTAAATATTTGAATTCTCAACTCATTTGCAAAAAGAGACGACTAACATATTTTTGCCTTTCCTGGTTCAGGATCATGGCTCTATTCAGTTCCTAAAGTTCTCCTTCATTACTCACCATAGTAGCTCTGTTCTCATCAACCACAAATTCTGAGCACCAGAGTGCCAGGGTATATAATCATTCTCTTAAACAGCAAGCATTTTTATGGCATATACTATGTGCCAGCCACTGCTATCAGCACTTAACACCTATTATTTCATGGGCTTTCCATAAGAATCTTCTAAGACAGAAAGTCTTATGGTCCCCATTTTACAGATGAAAAACTGACACACAGGATGTGAAGTCTGAAGTCTTAGAGTTAGTAAGTCGTAGAAACTAGATTGAACCTAGTCTGCTCCAAGTCCTATAATTTTAATACTCTGCTACACACCTACCCCACTAACTACCTAAGGATCTTCAGGTTAAACATATAATAAGTAGTTGTTGAACACTTATTGTAAACTAAACATTGCAAGAATTTTATATAAATATTTTATTTAATGTTCACAAACTTTTATTTTACAAGTCTACAATAAGGTGAAATGATTTGCACTTGGACACACAGTTACTAAAACTGATTCCAAAGCCCAAGGTCTTCTTGATCGAAGTGAAAAGTCAGTATATTAATATAAACAAAAATGACAACATTCATTGGTATACTCATTAGTGATGCTGTGTTGCATAGAGGTTATATGCTAAAGCAATTTAGGATTTTCACCCCAAAAACTAGATAAGTAAGCAAAGACATACCAGACTTTCCCAACTAGCTCTGTTCATGGATACCATGACACAGGTCCCTGCTGACTCTGCAGAATAATTTCCTATAACCCTTTCCATTTCCAGAATCATTATCTATACCAGTGCTTTACTTTAATAAACCTCCATTTCCATGAATGACTAATATTATAGAAGAGACAAGCATTGCGTGGAAAGATCAGTTTTTTTAAAAAAGAGATTTTATTTATTTACTTGAAAGAAAGAGTAAGAGAGAGAGAGCACAGAGGGAGAGGGAGAGTGAGTGGCAGATTTCCTGCCAAGCAAGGAGCCCTATGTAGGGCTTGATCCCAGGACCCTGAGATCACGACCTGAACTGAAGGCAGACACTAAACTCACTGAGCCACTCAGACACCCCAATAAGGGAGTTTAAAAGACAATAGTATTGAAAAATATGGCATCTCAAAGTCAAATTAGAGATGTGTTTAGTAAGCTCAATTTTGTAAAAACAGATTTCAGTATTCATGTTGAGACTGTATATTTTAGAGTCTTGATTACCCTATAATCAGACCCCATACTTATATTTCTTTCTTTCCTTTGTGAGAACACCATATTTTGTGAAATGTTTCAGATGAGCTCAATTCTAAAAGCAAGGTGGCTGACACCAACCTCTATTGAACCACAGCAACATAAAAATCAAATTGTAGTAAGTGATTTCATTTTTCTATGAACAACTACAAAAATACTGTCCATCGGTCTGGAAAAGTACTGTCTTGGTGAAATAATGCCTGTGGCTCAGAAATGAATAATTACTGTAGCATTTATTCAGCAAAATTCTATCTGAAGTTAGTAAAGTTTACACTGAAGCAAACTGGAGAACTAGATTTGATCATGACAATATTTCTCTGTTTCAAGCCAGGGGATATTTAGGAAGATGTGTACTGCACAAGCGATTGGATGAGTGTATCACCAGATAAGGCAGTTTTAGCACATGATGGCTGGGATAAATGTAAAAAGACACAGTGTTACTTATATCACAAAGCTCTAATTCACATTTATGCCAGCAGTCCCATGCCCAAATTGCTTATTTTCTCCATTACACTGGTGGGCCTTGGAATCAAAGAGCTCTAAGTCTCACAGGCAAGTTTATGAAAACCCAGAATTCCAAACAGTTTGAGGAGAATTGTCTTCCATGGAGGTTGCAGTGAAATAAATGCACCGCTCATTTGTTTCCTCTCTTCTAATTCAAACATCTGTATCTTTGGGGTAAATACCCAGTAGTTCAATTACACTGATTGTGAGGTAAAGTATTGTCAAATGATTGAGTTAAAATCCATCAAATTTGTGTTCAAGTTGTGTAAAATATATACAAGTACATATGTACATATGTGTGTATATGTACACACACACAAACACAAATACCATATGGACACAACTCCATGGGCTAGTAGATGCAGGAAAGCTCATCACTTAGATTCAGCTCCCTATAAAACCTGCTTTTTAATTAGGCGACAAATGCATACACATGAAACAATCAGAGAACATTGCAAAATAATATATAACTGCATTATATATTTAGTGTCACACACTTCCTGTTTCAGCAGTTCATAAAAAGTATCTGATCCAAAGCCTTGGATAGTAAGAGCTGTGGCATAAAAGCCCAGCCAATTATTATCCCGACCTCTGTGATTCTTAGCCCAGTATATGACACCCTACCAGTATAGCTGCTTAGGAAGGAAAAAAAAAAAGAGCCCAATTACATAAAAGTAATTGTTCCATTTGTTCATTAAACAAATATTTATTAGTAACTGCTATAATAGGTGAGGGAGATTTTAAAAATGAATATGGCATGATCTCTTCCCTCAAAAAGTTCACATTTTAGTGGTAGAGACAGACGAGGAGCTAGAATCCAATGTCCAGTACAAGTTCATTGTCATAAGCACAGATTGTTGTATCATTTATTTATTTATTTATTTTTAAAGATTTTATTTATTTATTTGACAGAGAAAGATCACAAGTAGGCAGAGAGGCAGGCAGAGAGAGAGAGAGGAGGAGGAAGCAGGCTCCCTGCTGAGCAGAGAGCCCGATGCGGGACTCGATCCCAGGACTCTGAGATCATGACCTAAGCCGAAGGCAGCGGCTTAAACCACTGAGCCACCCAGGCGCCCTGTTGTATCATTTAAAGACAGGCTTTGCACTAGCTACATCTGATCTCCACATGAACATTATGTTTACAAAAAAAAAAAAAAAGCAACAATAATAAAAGAATAAAATGAAGACTCAAGAGAATAGAGGCTTTGCAGTGTTACTCCTCCAATTAGCCTTCATGGAATATTCTTATGGAAAAGGTTTAGGGAAGACTGAACTTACATGTTGCCAGCAACACAAAAACAACAAAAGAATTCTTTAAATAATGCCTTGCTTATCTTGATATGACAAGCTTGGCACAACAATATAACCGCCAAAAAATGAGACATTGGATAAATGAATAAATGGATGAATGGTGCTATAATGCTTTTCTCCTTGAATACACAACTTTTAACAGTTAAATATTACTAAGGTTCATTCCTTAATAAGTTATGCATTGCTTTCTTTTCTCTTTTCTTTTCAATATCTAATGGATTTTAAACTTCACAACTGTTTGTCCTTGTTTTCTCTGGGTGAGCTCTTTGAGAACAAGTTGTTTTATACTATTTGGAATTTTATTCAGACCATGAAATACTACTATACAAACAATAATTACAACCTATCTCCCAAGAAAGCATACACAAAAATATAAAGGATTAAAAGATCCAGGTACAAAACCAGTTTCACCAAGCATAAAACTGTGACTGTGGCCAGGAGATAATGTAAACCTCAGTTTTTTCATGTGTTCAGTGAGGGATATAATACTACCCAATAAAAGATTTTGTGAAGATTACAAAGAATGACACCTGTAAAAAAAATCCCAAAAAATGTTTTGTCCAAGAAATGTTAGACCTCTTTCTTTGATATCTATCCCACACATTCTGACACACATATGGAATGGAAGTGGTGTGCAGCAAGGGTCACCACCTCCTGATACACATGCTGTGCAGTTCTCAGTCCATGGGTGTCATACACCAAGAACAGAAGGTGAGTAATATCCCTTGGAATTGAGAAGCAATAATGCTGAATAGGGTTTGTTGGATTCTGAATTATTGAAATCAGCAATGGTCATTTAAATAGCAGAACTGGGGTTTGGTCCAGTGATATGAATAACAATTTGACACATTTTCATTTATATAAGGACCACTGATAGTAAATCAGACACAATGTGTATTATCAGTGCCTTGCACTAAAGCAGTTTAGAACAAAATATCCATTTTGATGAAATGTAGCTAAATGAAATCAATTTTTATCATAAATTTCTTTATATTCTATCCTTTCAGCAATTACACATAAATTATTTCCTAGGACTTTAAATTTTACTATCTTCTCTTCTTATTCCTACACACACACACACACACACACATATATATATATATATATACATTCTTTATATACATATATATACATATATATATGTATATATATATGTATATATATACACATTCTTTTTCTCTTTATCTTTCTTTATGTCACTTACCTGACTGGTATATTCTTCCACATCTTCTCTGTTTTTCTGAAGTCTTCCAGGCTTGCAAAGACCAGCTCATTTCTAAACTCCTATCTCTACTCCCACAAAGCTTATCTTTTTCTGGCTAGTCTTAGAACTCAATCATCCATATTTTATCCAGCTCTTAAAGAATATTTCAAGGCATCTCATTTGTTCTATTTTTTATATATCTGGCTATCCAATTTTATAACGGCTATGGCCTGCTTTACAACATGGAGCACAAATATAGTTACAGCACTTAAATATTTCTAATTAATATTTTATTTCCCTCAAGAGTTCCCAACAGGAATTTATTCCCTTTTAGAGACTCAGACACCCTGCCTCCCTATAATCCCAGCTGGGGACTGGAGGAAGGACTAAGTCTAAAAAGGCTACCTCCAATATTGCTTCTTGCCCTCAGATAAAGAGTTATCCTTTAGAAGTTGGTCTTGCAACGTTATCTCCCTGACTGGTTCATATCTCTGCATAGGCAATGGGATTTCTTAAGGAAAAAGGATCCCATTCCTTCAGGACTAAGTTCCAATAACAGTGTACCATAGGTGGACTCCCTGTGTATTATACACCCATGTATACCCATTTTCTGTTCTGTTACAAGATGATCACAAAATAAGAGATCACTTTCTTTTTTTTTTAAAGATTTTATTTATTTATTTGACAGAGAGAGAGAGAGACAGCAAGAGCAGGGACACAAGCAGGGGGAATGGGAGAAGGAGAAGCAGGCTTCCCACCGAACAGGGGGCCCGATGTGGGGCCAGAACTCTGGTATCATGACCTGAGCTGAAGGCAGATGCTTAATGAATGAACCCCCCAACAATAGACCATTGTTTTTAGTATATGTGCTGCCGAAGTGAGCATGTGGATCATTCTTAATTATCCTGCTTCAGTACATATGTTGAAGGGTCTTCTTTGACAAAGGGTCTGGCTCAGAGATAACTTCTCCTCTTAGTCACTTCCTTAGCTGGAACCAGCTCTCCATTAAGAGCCTCCAAAACCTTTATCTTAAACCTAGATCTAGAATTAACATCTCCATTTTCAGGGCAATTTGCATCCAGGAGTTTCACTGTCTATTATTTCTACTGCCTTTAGGGAAGGTCCCTCTGCTTATTGGCTAGTTGTACTTCAAATCTCGTACATTAGGCATCAATATTCTTCACTTACAGAAGATGTTTAGGAAAATGAAACTTTAGGCAAAACAATTCACCTTCCTTGCAAGATTCAGTTTCGTTTACCGTGAGTCCTAGAGAGTGTCAACATTGAAGGAGTCACAAAACTTTCTTTTAAAACAAAGTCATTAAATAGTAGAAGCCTACGCATCCTACAGTAAGAAATTTTATTACACACACAATCCTTCCTGGGGCAAAATAAATAAATAAATAAATCAGCTTCTCTGCATTAAATAAATAAATAAATAAATAAAAGCAAAAAGATAACTGTAAAATAAGAACAAAGAAAGGAAAACACATACCCTATCTACTTAACTGAAGGCAAGTAAATATCCTAAGTATCTCCTTTTTATCTCCAAAAACTAGCATGGGAGTTGACACAAAGTACTCTTTTATTAGGATATAAAAGCATATAATCATCAAAATTAGGTATGGAAGAAAACTTGGAGACAAAAAGCTTGAAATCAGATGAGTTGTGACTCAAAGTCATCACACCAGTTTGTGTCAATGAGGTAAACATATTTCATTGATAATGATAATATCTAGTTTTTGTGCTGTTTGGTTAAATTATAAAGTCTTTAATGATAAGGGCCTTGACATCAACTTCTCCAAACTTTCCTACAGTAATTAATCCAAGTATATATACTGTGGACATACAGTGGTCATTTCAAAGTTCATGTTGAAAGAATGAAGGGAAAATCTGATCTGCTTATATGTTTCATTTTTTTTCCCATATAATTTCTATATCATCTTGAGGATACGAACTGAGCTTAATATGAAATGTTACAGCTTCATTATAAGTATCAGACTTTGTTAATTTATTTCTTACTCTTGAATATCTAGATAAAGTGAAAATGCTAGTGGCAGGCAGGAAAATTATGACATCTAGAATTCATTTTCTATTTCTTATTGTCATATTTATTGCCATTTTCAATAAATGTAATTATTTTTAAATACCTTACACCATTTCCATATGCATAATTGCTGAATTCTAGGAAAAAACAGCTAGCATCATTCAAAAATGGCCTGGGGTATAAATTAAGTAGGAAAAAACATGTTATTGGCCATCTTTCAAACTTCCCTTTCAATGCTCCTTTAATCCTTCCAGATATAGCCCTTTGTTCACACCTAGCACCTGTTTGGTGCTATTTGGCTGCTTGAAAACCAGTTCAGTACTTAGTAATTCCATTCACCTGAACATGATCTCCACCATGGGGCAATTGAGGTGAGGTTCCACAGGGGCTGTGAATTAACCTCAAGTCAAAATAGAACCATCTGTTCTACTGTCCTGCCAAACCAGAAACTGGGACATTCATAAGTTCTCCCTATTGAAAATTCTCACTATAAATATTTGTCTCCAGATTCAAACCTATATCAAGATGAGTATAAAGGGTTCTTAGTAGCTAGAAGTCAGTTGGAAATTCTAGAGATCCCATAAACCAGTTTAAAAAAATTTTTTTTTTGTATTATAGAGATTACTACATCTATATCCCAGTGGTTTTAAACTTTAACAATTACCAAAACTGAGCTCACTCTGAAAACATGAATAATATTCCTATGATTGAAAGCAACCAAGGTTTATAGTAACTTTAAGGGCTATTAAGCAAGTTCCTATATGAATCCAGAGAGTGAATTGTATAAGCATTTAGAATGTGCTGATGATAAAGGGATTCATAAAAGTTGTTATGCTGATTTTATGTTGATGGATGTTTGAATATAAGGTGAGTTATTAACCAGAGGCAAGTGAAACTAATGTTTAAGTATTATGATATATGTGTAATTGAAAGTGAATTTTCTTGGTAAAATGGGGAGCACAGAAAAAATGAGAAAGAATGAGTGAGTACAAATAAAGATAATAATAGAGATAAATCCATTTGCAGTGCCAGTATAAGTCGCCAAGTTTCCCGTAACGCCGAGAATGTTAACCCCTAAAAGAATCTAGTCCAAAAATATTTGAAGTGTTATACATATTTGTAATGTGTTAGGTGGGTGGCACTCAATTCTGCTTCTTAATTAGATCTGTGCAGTCTTCCTTCTTCCTCCTCTTCACCATGTGTCTTTTTCCACTCTTTGCAACCTGTTGCCTCCTCGCTTACCTCCTCTTCCAACTGCATATTAGTAAAACTATTGAGTGGATCTTTTACCTTTTCTTTGGATGCTATCCTTAAAAAGACAGAGCTATGCATCTATACTAGGGCAATTTGTTTACTGTTTGGACTCTAAAAGCTTAGTCCAATGGCCTCATAATACAACCTTGGACCTAATAATAATTGAAAAATGGGGACACAAAGATCTATGGACACATTTCTCATTCTCTTCTGATTCCTTCCTTCATGGTCCTGTTTCCTTTTCTGTAAACTTTCACTTTATCACAATACCAGAAAGAGAGTAAGAAAGAACTGCGCACCTGGCAACAGTTATCACAAAAGACATTTTATTTACACTTTCTCTTCTACACTGTTCATAGTGGTGCTGTCCATACTCATCATACATATTTTCTAAGTATTTTTTATATTATTATCCTATTCACCTAATCTGTGCAAGTAGATATACATGATTTCACTCCTTCACTTCCATCCTGGCTTTTGTGGCTAGAAAAATAAATGTTAAATATGCAGAAAGTATTTTTCTCCTTCTTTGATATTTCATACTCAAGGAATCTAATATGAAAAAAAGGAGTAAGGGAATTATTTTTTAACATTTTGAGCAAGGCTTGATAAAATCAGTGTGTTTATCAATGAACTCACAAAATCTCTAATGTGGTGTTGTTACTGTTTGTTGGTTAGTTGGTTAAAGTCAAATAAGCCTATATTAAGAGAGAAGAAAAAGAAAACCTTAAAGGAACCAACACTTGAAGAAGACAAGGTAACTTCAAAAGTTAGAGAGAAAGCAGAGTAATATGGATCTCTCTCACAAGGGTATATTTACTCACATTTTAAACAGTGGGAAGAAAATGAGGCCATGTTATGGGAAGTCTTTATTTTTTTTTTAAGATTTTATTTATTTATTTGACAGACAGAGATCACAAGTAGGCAGAGAGGCAGGCAGAGAGAGAGAGAGAGGAGGAACAGTCTCCCCACTGAGCAGAGAGCCCGATGTGGGGCTCGATCCCAGAACGCTGGGATCATGACCAGAGCTAAAGACAGAGGCTTTAACCCACTGAGCCACCCAGGCGCCCCAGTATGGGAAGTCTTTCAATATTTAGTGAGTTTTAAACCTCCAAATTAAAAACAACATGTGGAATCTAAAAAACAAAACAAATGAATAAATATACAAAAAATAAAATCAGACCTATAAATACAGAGAACCAACTGATGTCTGCCAGAGGGAAGAAAGGGAGGAAGATGTGTAAAATAGGTGAAGAGGAGCAGGAGACAAGCTTCCGGTTATGGAGTGAATAAGTCATGGGAATAAAGGGCACAGCATAGGTAATGTAGTCAATGGTATTGTAATACCACTGTATTTTGACAGGTGATAGCTACACTTGTAGGGAGCACAGAATAATATATAGAGATACTGAATCAATATGTTGTATACCTGAAACTAATGTAACGTTGTGTGTCAACTATACTTAAATAAAAAAATTAAAACAAAGAAATAAAAACAACAGCAACAACGACCAAGGGGGAAAAGGTATTTGAAAACTATACCATGGAAACCTGACCAAATTTTTAAAAATCTTGAGGAGAAAGATCATTTTCCCTAAAAACATGATTAACAGAAAAACAGAATATGTCAAACAATAAACACATATATACCATTTAACTTTCACCTCACACCACTCTATCCCTTGCCAAAACTAATATAAAAAAAATGAAAAGAAAGTGAATATTGGGAATTAGAGGAGCTGTTTTGTTGTTTTACTATATTAACATTCTATAGTATATTAAACAGATAATGAATGAGTCAGTTTGGACTTGTCATGCCAAAGTTATATCACTGCAAACATTTTACAAGGCAGTTTCTTAGAACAAGTAAATTCCATAGATACAGATTATGTTTTTGTTGGTTTGGTTTTGGGATTTTTGGGTAACATCTCTCAAAGTTTCACATAACATTTTTATCATTAAATGGTAAAATGTGAGTTAAATGATAGTGCAGATATGTGGATTCATAATTAGTGGAAACCTCTATGATTCAGGATAAGAAGCTTAGTGATGAATTTGAATTCTATGGTGCAAAATTTTACGTATTCATACTGTTCTAAGTGTCTTAGTAGGGTTTTGGAAGTGCTATAAGACTATCAACACCTTCTGTTTTTGAAGGACTAAAAAGGGGACTATTTGGAACTTTTATTAATACTGGATGGGTACTTAAAATGCAGTTGGTATCTGCAAGAGGTTTTGGAGCAAACATTCTAATATTTTGTTGAGGTTGAACAACAGCATTGTGTGGGACAGGCAGCTATTTCAGCATCAGAAAAACCAAGTGATGTTCTAGGTTCACCATTTAATATTTGCAAGGCTGTATAAAAGTCCTTCTATGAATGTCAGTTTTCTTATCTAAAGTCTCCGATTAGCTTTCCTTTTCTACCTATCACCCAGAGCTGTTCTGAGGATAAATTAAAAACAAAAAAAAGTTTTTGCTTTGTTTTGCTTTATTATTTTTTGTCATATTGAAAAACAGAAAGGAAGGCATTATTACCATCAATGCATATATGTTTTGCTTTATAATAACTTAGATTCATTCATATGTCTTTCAGTCTCTTAAAAATTCAAAAAATAACTTCAGGCTACAGTGGCTCAGAAATTGCTTATTTTCAGGAACTGGAAAAGGCATACACTTAGAAGTCATCAAAAAAATAGAGATGGGAAAAGATAAAAAAGAAATTAGCTGAGGTCTTCGGGTACCTGGAGAAAAAACGGTGCCTTGTGTTTGTACTATATGCATGTGGTAAAAAACTGCAAAGAGAAACTCCTGTTTCATGCTTAAGGTATCAGTTTGAGTTGATAAGAGAGATAAAAACTTGCTCCAAATTGACAAATTTTCAAAACCTCATCCTGAGTCTTTTTTAATAAACCCCACAATCTCTTGTCCTTAAATAGTTTTATATCTAGAGTTTAATAGTCACTTGAAGCAAAATTATCTGGTCAACAAAAGAAGCTATGAAGATTATGCCTAGTCCATAGTAACTATGGCCTAATGTATATGTTACAAAAACAACTAACAGTAAAGGTAAAAGGGGATCAATAATCCATGACCTTTTGCTCTAAATGACTTAAAGTAGTAACTTTAGAAGGTTTTACTTTTACTGAGTTGATATTTGTAAAGTAGGTTTCATGAGGAGCTTAAGAATACCCACTAAAAGCTGTGTTAACTCTTTAAGCTAACCTAGTTAAGAACTATTTGCCAGGGAAGGAGCTGTGACATAGGTGGTACACTAATAGAGTATTGGAGGAAGTATACTGTATTTTTCAACAGACACTGTAAAAAGATTCTGGCTACTCTAATACATTTCAGTGAGAAAGTTCTCTAATTTTCCTATATTTCTGGATCCATTGTTAATCATTTTTATTCTACTCAGGGCAGAATGACCTTAAATAGACTACGTAAAAAAAAAAGTACCATATTTTTGCTAGCAAAACTGAGAGTTTAAAAACCCTTTAATTAAGAGAACAGACTGTGCTAGTAATAAATTTAGCTTGGACTAACTGTTGTTCTCCCTGAGAATCACGGGGCTGTCTGTAAGCTTGTATGGTCACACTTGGTGGGCTTCCAGGTCATGCCAAAGCCGATGTCCATCAGAGACATTATTCAAAGATCTCTTCAACATGAGACTAAAGCAGTGGCAAATTTAACTCCAATGTTTGTCATAATGGCATTGTTTGAAAATAGAATATACCAGTCATGGGCTTGAAGTAAGTGAGCAGTTGACAGTAGAATTAAATTCTTTTCACTGCAGGTGTTTTATTGCTATTATCTTTATCAGCCTCATCACCATCATTATCATCATAATCATCAAGCTTTTACTATATACTGATCCAGTGGAGATAAAAAGAACAGTAAGTAACATCCTCTGCCTCTGAAGAGTCTATAATTCATTCTGATGACATAGCACATATGCATAGAGGACCCAGTAATAATTCTATATAGAATAGTATCAAACAAAATATATAGTTTACAAAGGAAATATCACTGGAAACTGAAGCTAGCAATGATCAAGTCTAAATTCATCATTTATGCATCCACTCAACAATATTTATTGACTATTTTATCAGAAATAAACACAGCTGAAATTAGTAGAAAACAAATGATTGGTTAAAATAAATAGGATTTTTGTTATTCTCCCATAATCATAATCAGACACCATATTTGTTGTGGGATGGTTTCAGTCCCATGACTGCTGCCTCTTGCTCACTAGATACTGCTAGAGGTTGATAAGGAACATCTACAATCAAGGCAGGGTGAAATAGTAGGGGACATGGAATAGTAGATCTTCAAGAATGAGAAGAGAATGAAGTAAAGAAAGGACAAAGACAGGTGGAAAAGGAGTTAAATGTGAATTATTTTAGCCAGCTGGGCAGTATAAGCAAAAGATTAGATGGAGAATAATAATGATGAGTTTTAGATAAGTTAGAAGGAATGTCTACTACACAACAGGAATGTCTATTACAGGATATGAAGTTATCTAAAATTACTTATATATTCCACTTTGTAAAAGTGGCACATCTGTGATCTCCAGTTGAAGATTGCTAGGTAAAGATGAAAATAAAATAAATGAACCAACCATGAGAATGAACCACACCCAAAGAGTTTTTATAATTTGGTATGAGAATAGAGTCAGGGCGGTAAGCAGGCAGGTAGCAGTTACAAATACATAGGTTTCAAGGGAGGAAGCAAGACGGTGGAGAAATAGGCAACTGAAATATCATTAGGTCCCAGAAGTTCAGATAGATAGTTATCAAACCATTCCAAACACCTACAAATACAAGAGGAGATAGAAAAGAGGAGCAGCAATTCTAGGAACAGAAAATCAACCATTTTTTGGAAGGTAGGATGTACAGGAAAGTGAACCTAAAGCAATGGGATGATAGACCGTGGGGAAAGGGGCTGGCTCCTGGCAAGTGGTTGGAGCAGCAGAGCACAAAATGAGAACTTTTAGAAGTCTGCCCCACTAAGGGATGTCACTCTAGAGCTAAGCGGGGGTGGAGCCCTCGAGAGGACAGTGTGGTCTCAGGACCTGCAGGTCTCAGAAAGACCAGGGGTGACTAAGTGTGGCAGAGTTGCTGGGTATCAGAGTGTGGAAGCTGGATACAGGGACAGAGCCAAGAAGTGATCTCTCAGCTCAGAGTTACCTTAAACCATGATCTGAGGCACAAAGGACCACTACTCTTCAAGCAGGGACCCCACAAATGGCAGATCTGGGGAGACTCACCTTCCTCCTCCAGGAGGAGAGGTGTGGGAGCATGTGGCAGGAATGTGCTGGGTTTGGATACTCCAAATGGGGCTGTATGCCAGAGATAAAAATGATCGGCCACAGGCCAGGTGAGCACGGAGTGAGGTCAGGGACCAGGGAGATGGGAGGAATTGACTGCTTTTCTCTGAGGGCACACTGAGGAGTGGGGCCCCAAGCTCTTGGCTTCTCCTGTCAGGAAACTGGGAGGCCGCCATTTTCATTTCTGCCCTCCAAAACTCTATGGAAAGCGTTCAGGGAACAAAAGCTACCGAGAGCAAAACCAAGCAGATTACTTAGCCTGGCCCCTGCCGAGGGCAGTGCAATTCCGCCTTGGGTAAAGACATTTGTGAATCACAGCAACAGGTCCCTCCCCCAGCAGATCAGCAAGAACATCCAGCCAAGACCAAGTTCACCAATCAATGAGAACTATGGAACTCCAGAGCTAAGGGAAAGCAACACATAGAATTCATTGCTTTTTCCCCATTATCCTTTAGTCTTATAATGTTTTTTTAATTTTATTTTTTCTTATTCTATTTTTTAAATTTTTCCTCTTTCCTCTTTTAACAGTTTTTAAAAAGATTTTATTTATTTATTTGACAGACAGAGATCACAAGTAGGCAGAGCAGCAGGGGGGAAGCAGTCTCCCTGCCGAGCAGAGAGCCTGATGGGGGGCTCGATCCCAGGGCCCTGAGATCAAGACCTGAGCTGAAGGCAGAGGCTCAACCCACCGAGCCACCCAGGTGCCCCCTCTTTTAACATTTTTAACTTGTATCTTATCAATAACTTTTTTGAAAATCTTTAAAAATATTCATTGTTACAGTCATATTTTATCCCTTCATTGTATCTAACCTTATATTTTGTATACATATAGTTGTTGTTTTTTTCTTTAAAATTTTGGGATACAATTTCTTCTTCTTCTTCTTTTTTTTTTTTTTTAAGGTTTTATTTATTTATTTGACAGACAGAGATCACAAGCAGGCAAGAGGTCCTACCCTAGGACCTCTCTGATGAGCAGAGAGCCTGATGCAGGGCTCAATCCCAGGACCCTGGGATCATGACCTGAGCAGAAGGCAGAGGCTTTAACCCACTGAGCCAGCTAGGCGCCCCAGGATACAATTTCTTCTAACAGAACAAAATATACCCTAAATCTAGCACATGGATTTGTTTTAGTCTACAGCCTGATCATATTCTCTCCTTTTTCTTTTTTTTTTCTTTTTCCAATCAACTTATCAATTCCTTTTTTAGAATCATTTTTAAATTTTCATCTTTACAGTCATATTCCTTCCTTCATTGTGTTTATTTATTTTTGTGTATGTCTATAAGTTTTTCTTTCTTTAAAATCTTGGGGAATAGTTTCTTCTAAGAGACCAGAATATGCCCAGAATCAAGTGGGTGGCTCTGCTCTATTCAATAGTCTAATATATATACTTTTCTATATTTTTCTTTTTTTCTTTTTTATCACCTTTTTTTTCCCCTGGTTTCGGGTCTCTTCTGATTTGGTTAGCAAATATTTTTCTGGGGTCTTTGCCACCCTTTTAGTATTTTATTCTCTCATTCATACAATCTTATTTGGATAAAATGACATGGCAAAAAAAAAAAAAAAACCTCACCACAAAAAAAGAACAGTTTATATGTCTTATATAGAGACATATAAACTACCAAAATGGAACCAGGAAGAAATAGAAAACTTGAATAGACCCATAACCAGGAAGGAGATTGAAGCAGTCATCAAAAATCTCCAACAAACAAGAGCCCAGGGCCAGACGGCTTCTGCAGGTAATTCCACCAAACATGTAAAGAATAATTAACACCTATTCTCCTGAAACTGTTCCAAAAATTAGAAATGGAAGGAAAACTTGCAAACTCATTTTATGAGGCCAGTATTACCTTGATCCCAAAACCAGAAAAAAAACCCATTAAAAAGGAGAATTACAGACCAATATCCTTGATGAACACAAATGTGAAAATTCTCACCAAAATACTAGCCAATAGGATCCAACAGCCCATTAAAAGGATTATTCACCACGACCAAGTGGAATATATTCCTGGGCTGCACGTTTGGTTCAACATCCACAAATCAATCAATATGATACACTACATTAATAAAAGAAAGAACAAGAACCATATGATACTCTCAATAGATGCTGAAAAAGCATTTGACAAAGTACGGCATCCTTTCTTGATCAAAACTCTTTACAGTGTAGGAATAGAAGGTACATACCTCAATATCATCAAAACCATCTATGAAAAACCCACAGCCAACATCATTCTCAATGGAGAAAAACTGAGAGCTTTTCCCCTGGGGTCAGGAACATGGCTGGGATGTCCACTTATCACCACTGCTATTCAACATAGTACTAGAAGTCCTATCCTCAGCAACCAGACAACAAAAAGAAATAAAAGGCATTCGAATCAGCAAAGGAGAAGTCAAACTCTCCCTCTTCACAGATGATATGATACTTCAGGTGGAAAACCTGAATGACTCTACTCCAAAACTGCTAGAACTCATATAGGAATTCAGTAAAGTGTCAGGATATAAAATCCATGCACAGAAATCAGTTGCATTCCTTTACATCAACAGCAAGACAGAAGAAAAAGAAATTAAGGAGTCGATCCCATTTTCAATTGCACCCAAAACCATAAGATACCTAGGAATAAACCCAACTACAGAGGCAAAGAATCTGTACTCAGAAAACTATAAAGTACTCATGAAAGAACTTGAGGAGGGCACAAAGAAATGGAAAAGCATTCCATGCTCATGGACTGGAAGAACAAACATTGTGAAAATGTCTATGCTACCTAAAGCAATCTATACATTTAAGGAAACCCCTATCAAAATACCATCAATTTTTTTTCAAAGAGATGGAACAAATAATCTTAAAATTTATATGAAACCAGAAAAGACCCCAAATAGCCAGAGGAATGTTTAAAAAAAAAAAAAAGCCAAAGTTGGTGGTATCTAAATTCTGGACTTCAAGCTCTATTACAAAGCTGTAAACATCAAGACAGGATAGTACTGGCTGAAAAACAGACACATAGATCAATGGAACAGAATAGAGAGCCCAGAAATGGACCCTCAACTCTATGGTCAACTAATCTTCGACAAAGCAGGAAAGACTGTCCAGTGGAAAAAAGATAGTCTCTTCAAACAATGGTGTTGGGAAAATTGGACAGCCACATGCAGAAAAAAGAAATTGGACCATTTCCTTATACCACACACAAAAATAGACCCAAAATGGATGAAAGACCACAACATGAGACAAGAATCCATAAAAATCCTTGAGGAGAACACAGGCAACAATCTCTTTGACATCAGCCACGCAACTTCTTCCTAGAAACATTGCCAAAGGCAAGGGAAACAAGGGCAAAAATGAACTATTGGGACTTCATCAAGATCAAAAGCTTTTGCACAGCAAAGCAGAGTTAACAAAACCAAAAGACAACTGACAGATGGGAGAAGATATTTGCAAATGACATATCAGATTAAGGGCTAGTATCCAAAATCTATAAAGAACTTATTAAACTCAACAACAAAAGAACAAATAATCCAATCAGGAAATGGGCAGAGGACATGAACAGACATTTCTGCAAAGAAGACATCCAGATGGCCAACAGACACATGAAAAAGTGCTCCACATCACTCAACATCAGGGAAATACAAATTAAAACCACAGTGAGATACCACCTCACACCAGCCAGAATGGCTAAAATCAGCAAGCCAGGAAAAGACAAGTGTTGGTGAGGGTATGGAGAAAGGAAAACCCTCCTGCACTGTTCATGGGAATGCAAGATGGTGCCCCCACTCTGAAAAAGAGTATGGAGGTTCCTCAAAAAGTTGAAAATAGAGCTACCCTAGGACCTAGCAATCGCGCTACTGGATAGTTACCCTAAAGATACAAATGCAGCGATCCGAGGGGCACATGCACCTGAATGTTTGTAACAGTAATGTCCGCAATAACCAAACTATGGAAAGTACCTAGAGGTCCATCAACAAATGAGTGGATAAAGGAGAAGTAGTATATATATACAATAGAATACTATGCAGCCATCAAAAGAAATGAAATCTTGCCATTTGCGACAACATGGATGGAACTAGAGGGTATTATGCTGAGCCAAGTAAGTCAATCAGAGAGAGACAATTATCATATGATCTCTCTGATATGAGGAATTTGTGAGGCAGTGCAGAGGGTTGTGGAGGGTAGGGAAGAAAAAAAAATAAAACAAGATGGGATAGGGAAGGAGACAAACCATAAGAGACTCTTAATCTCATAAAACAAACTGAGGGTTGGTAGGGGGTGGTAGGGTAAAGATAGGGTAGTTGGGTTATGGACATTGGGGAGGGTATGTGCTATGGTAAGTGCTATGAAATGCGTAAATCTGATGATTCACAGACTTTTACCCCTGGAGCAAATAATAAATTATATGTTAATAAAAATAATTAAAAAGGAAAAACAAAAGAAAGAAATCCATAGGTTTCAAAACAAAAACAAACCACATAGGTTTCAAAATTCAAATTAAACAACATGATGAGAATCTTTTCTTATTGATAAGAAATACTAAAGTGCCAAAGGTCAAGCCAAGGTATATTGATGAGGGGTGATCAGGGATCTAACTAGTTTGCTGTAATAAGAAGAGATTAAGAATAAATCATTTTTACCTACTCAAAAAAAAAAATGTTAAACCCATGATCTGTGGGTTGAAGATAACAGTAGCATATTGACCTGACAAAAACTATCTCAGTAAGTACAGTGTGACATGGACAGACTCTAATACAATCTATAGAATATAGTCAACAAAACTATTCTTTAGGTTTGTTTGTTGGTTTGTTTGTTTATTTGTTTAATTTGGAATCAGACAATATATGTTTGACCATTTTTCATTTTCAAATGGACCTAATTATTCTCTACCCTTTTTTTATTTTGGACAAACATTTTTGCCTTATTTTATGCATTACATTTATAGAATCTACTAGAAATCCTGTGACATAGGAGTATATATTAAGGGTTATATGAAATGAGTTCTACTTAACCATATCTAATAATTCACTAGGGCCTAGTATTGCTTTCCTCTGTTCTACAGAAATGCAGTGACTTTTTATCCAGTCATTTCTTGCAATCTGTTAAAAATTGAGGTTGATAAAAATATGTATTAATTTTGTCCAATGGCTAACATGTTTTCCTTAGTCATCCCAGTCCTTTTCTACCTCCAACACACACACACACACACACACACACACACACATCTCACCACTACTCTTATAGTGTAAGCAGGCAATTTTCTGTTATGTATTCAAAGTCTTAGACTACTTACTTGTCAAAGTTCACTGCAAGTCATCTTATGAACTACAGAAGAAAAACACTTCATTGCCTCTATAAAAGGACTTTTCCATGCCTTATCAGAATATCCTCCTATGGTGGTTTGCTTGCATCTGAGATTCAAACCTGTCACTAAACACCATTTTATACTGACATATCCAATGGAGGTTATAATTTTTCTTTTCTCCCATAGCAAAGATCTCCAAGAAAGAAAAATAATCACAGAATTTTCTTCTTTATTCTGAAACTCTGTCAGTTTTAGTTTCATATTTATATTTATGTTAGTTACAGTAGCCTAAGTTTATTTACTTTGTTACAGTATTATTCCAGACACTCTAAGAAAATATCTAGGGGGGGAAAAAAGTTTTAATAAAAGCCAAGGAACTATCAAGTGTGTTTATTTTCTCTATCCTTGATTACCTACATATCGGTGACATATATTCATTCTCTTACTGAAAATTATCTCTTCTTCACCTGGCAAATTAAACTGAGAAAAACTTTTATAAGAGAACAAAGAAGTAGGTGAAAGTTACGGATAAGAGCATCCTCCATTCCAGGTCTAAAAAACTGGGGATTAGGACCAGTCATTTCAACCTAACACAGTTACAAAAGGCCAACTTCAAGTCTGAAATTTCTAATAAATCTAATTCAAATTACAAGGAAGAACCTTCTAGGGTTTACAAGCCTATCTGTGAACTATAAGAGATTTCATAATCAGATATGAGCTCCTCTGTTACTGTTATCTGAGCTTTTGTTATTGTTTTAGGAAGGGAGGAAAGTATTTGTTTTAACTTCAGAACAGAAGACCTGAAGTCTGGAGCCCCTTTTTCCATTACCATGAAACAGCAATTGGGAAACTTGTTTAAGGTTATGCATGTGTCTCATGATAGTTAAGAGGTAGGGTGATTGTGACTGAGCAAATAGATGTCCTTCCACGTCCTATGTTACAGGAAGATGCAATACTTTCCCCTGGGTACAAGATAGTGGGAAGTTCTTCCCTAAAGCAAGCAAGAAAGATGGGTACCATCAAGTAGTCAGTCAATTTTTATAGACCAACTACTATCTGACCATCTGTGTTCCATAGTTCAAGCTCTATGAGATATAGTTGGGAGGGGGGCAGGGATAGGGGTAGATACATGAAGTAATCAGAAGGAAAAAATAGACAATGTAAAATGAAGTATAGTGCCTAAGCATAATTAAATCATACAATTGAGTGGAAAGAGCACAATAATCATTTTAGCAGTGATTTTTGGCAATTCTATCATGAAATTTAACTTCTACTCCTGTCCCATTTAGTCCTCCTATTCAAAACCAACTAAACCCAATTTTAATCAAAGGGGGCTGAGAGGAAATACATCAACAATACATACATCAACAATACATCAACAATCAGTCTGAGCTGAGTTTCTTAAAGCAATGAATGTTCTCATGGTTGTTTAATTTATATTAATTTAATATGCAAATATGTAAATTTATATATAAATTTAGTATGTAAATTGAACCTAGTCTGTATGTTCCCCTAGTATTATTTTTTATATTATTTATTACTAATAAAATGAACATGTTTTGGAGATAGTGGCTATGGGATTGGCACTGCATACAGTGTTTCTTATAAGTATTATCTCACTTACTTTTGATTTCTACAAGGTATTTTATCTATTGTAGAAGAAAAAAAAAGCATCAGGGGGATAAAGTAATATGTCCAAGTTCATACAGTAAATAAGTGAAGAGAAAGATCCTGAACCCAGAAATGTTTGACTCCAAATCATGTGTAAATGATAATATTCTGCATCATTCTAAAACAATTAAAAGTGGTTCTAAATCTATAATTATACTTATGGTAACACAAATTTATATATAACCATAATATTAGAATATTGGTTCTCTTCATTTTATTAACAGTTAAAGCCTAAATTCTGAAAATAAATTTTTTTCTAACAGAATTTTCTGAATCTAAGGGATTCATCCAAAAAATAACTGCCTATAAATGTAGGTTAAATGCCAAACCCAGGCATTTTCCTGTCATCTATTGTCTGTCTGCCTATCTACCTACCCACTTACCTAATTACATATCTATCCATCCATTTTTTCAACAATTATTTATTATAATAAATAAAAACATTTAATTTCATCTCATCATGATCCCATGTTTTAAATTCTGTGCATAAAGTAACTCCTAGACTTTTTTCTTAGAAGAGTTTTGACCAAAAAAAAAAAAAAAAAAAATCTTGCCCCTAAAGCTGGAATGGCATTCTAAAGAAACTGGCAATACCGCTACGCAGAACTTGGGGAATTAACATTTCGAAGTTGTGTCATCTCCCTGTGGACAATTACACTGATAAATACCTGAGGTTAAAATCACACTCTGGGGACACCTGGGGGGCTCAGTGGGTTAAAGCCTCTGCCTTTGGCTCAGGTCATGATCCCAGGGTCCTGGAATTGAGCCCTGCATCAGGCTCTCTGCTCAGCAGGGAGCCTGCTTCCCTTCCTCTCTCTCTGGCTGCCTCTCTGCTTACCTGTGATCTCTGTCAAATAAATAAATAAAATCTTAAAAAAAAAAAATCACACTCTGCTTCTTGCTGTCCCTTCTCATGCAAACCTAAAGTTAGTCCAAATAGAAATAAACAAGGTTTGAGGGATTTGCTCTATTGTCATGCCAACTTCCAGTTAAAATTTTCAGCCAAAATTTTTTCATGAGTGAGAATCTGCCCAAAAAAGTAGTTTAAGTATTTTCATTTTTCTTTTTCTTTAACGTAATCCCCTTTCTCTCACTAAATAGAGTTCATCTTTCTGTTGTCCTATCTCACACATTGCAGTGCTTCTAAATGGCAAGCAGAGATAACTGTCATTATAAAATATGTTCTCACTAATGATTATGACAATAGCTCATGGACTACTTAAGATGACAGCACAGGTTTTCTGAAACCATAAATCATAAGTTGTTCGGAATAATTTTGATGTTCTACTATTCATTGTCTTTCTATCCAGAGTCCATTGAAACAAAGAAAGATCTACCTGCAACAGAACTAATTAGGTAAAAGAAAAAATTCCTCAAGAAAGGGTGACTAATAGAAATATTTCCTCCTTTCAATCAGTCCGACAAAAACTGCCTCAGTGAGTATTTTTTTTTTTTTTAATCTGAAATAGATCCCTTTTCTTGGTCTATAAAGCCGTGAAGGCAGATTTGTTTCTTATGGTTGCCATGAATTTGGAAGCTGTCACTGCATCTGGGAGGGCCAACTGTGACTTTGCAAAGCCATATTTAAAAATGTAACCAAAGCCAAGAATTCCTCTAGAATTAGTGAGGTATATTTTAGGTTCTGAGAGAGAAGTATGCTCAGGGCTTAAACAAGCAACCAAACTTTTCAGGATCCCAGTAGCAAAATTACCTTTATTTATTTGTCTAGAAAAGAACAAGAGAGACAAGAGAAAAACGGGAAAGTTTGTTACTTATTTCACTATGCTGGGAGGGCTCTCAAGGAAAAAAAAAATCAATGTTAAAGATTAACCATGACTGTAAATAAAAATTATATTTTTCATCTCTCTGAATAGATTATAGTAGGACAATCTTTTTGTTCAATCTCCAGCCTTTTCTTCTGTTTCATGTTATCAAAACACTTGTTTCTCTTGGGAAGTCAATCTTTAGGCTATTTTCTGCCGGAAACTAGTCAAATAAGAACAGGCACTTCCCAGAATAATTGAGAGAGGAGATAACAGAAACATTTTCTATTTACCTCAAACATCACTCTGGGGCTCTGAGTATACACATGAAATAATTGTTATTCAATAGATTCCAAGTTGTATTTTGGGGTTAATTGGAGTGCCACAAGAAAGAGTGCATTTAAGACCAGGCCCCAATTTATCCAACATTAATGTGCATCCCTGCAAATTGCTTACATTGGCTTCCACAATTTTCTTACCCTATACTACCATTTTTATCATTTTATAAGCTTATACCAAGCCCTGATTGTGAATATCCTATCATACCTCTCTATCTCTATTTTGATGCATTATTTAAGTCTCTGATCAATTCCCATTTTTTCAATGCATAAAGGATAGATGCTTTTTCTTCCAAAAAGGTGGTTGGTTTGCCCAAATTAATTTATTGAGTAAAGTTAGACATGCACTTCACAACTTACACCAACATTAAATAAAATGGGTTAAATATCCAAATATAAAATGAAACCCCAAAAAAAGCTAGAAAGAAATGTATATAGCTATGTACTCAATCTTAGGATGAAGAATACCTTATTTAAGCGATGACACAAAAATAGATACTATAAAGGCAATATTGTATAGTACTTAAAAATATATTCTCAGATGTCAAACCATTCTAATTCTGTCTCTATTACTGAAAAACTATGTAACTTTAGACAAGCTATTCAACCCCCCTGAGCCTTGATTTGCCTCTTGTAAACTGGGGATAACAGCAGGACTCCCATCATGGAGTTGTTAAGAAAACTAAAGGAGACAATGAATGTCAAGTATGTAGCATAGTGCTTGGCTAATAAAAAAAAAATAAAAAACACTCAGTAAATATTATTATCATTATGTTTATAAAGAAAAAAATTGAATAAATTTGACTATATGCCCACATTGAGGAAATTAACATGAAAGTAATGCATAAATGCACATGGCTGCCAGTGAGCTAGTATCCTTAAATATAGAAAACTCCTAATAACCAATACATTAAATTATGAGAGCAAATCATTTTCACCAATTAACTTGTCAAATATTTATATTTTCAAGTTATAAAAACAACTTTGGTGTTTGGGAAAACTACTTTTAAATGCTATAGATAGATATATAAATTGATGTATCTTTTCTGGTGAACAATGATATGTTTTCTTATTTGCACATTTCCTTTTATTAATAGTTAAAATGTTTCCTTAAAAATTTAATGTATTTTATTTTATTTATTTTTAAATATCTTATTTATTTGTCAGAGAGAGAGAGCACAAGCAGGGGGAGTGGCACGGCAAATGGTAAAGCCAGATTCCGGCTGAGCAGGGAGCCTGATGTGGGACTCCATCCCAGGGCACTGGGGTCATGACCTGAGCAGAAGGCATACAGTTAACTGAGCCACCCACGCATCCAAAGTTCAATATATTTTAGAAATTGAAATTATCTCTGTGTATCTATGTGAAATTCATAATGTATGCAGTATCTATAATATCTATACATATATAGTATTTCTCATTATAATTGTATACTATTTGAAAGAATATATTTTTAAGATGGACCATGATTCTAAGTTACCTTAGAATACAAATACCTTGTATTTGTGGGAAGCCAGTCAAATAAGGACCGTGAAAGAAAGGACACACAAACTATTCTCCATGATTATCTTATCAATTTTTATTAAATATGGATTGATTTATTTATTGGTTTATTATTGTTGCTTTTACAAGTTTGACATATCCTTAAGCAAGACGCTCTGGGAGAAAAGAGGTAATTATGCCTGAGAAAGACTAAGAGGAAATAGTTGAAGAAACTGAGAAAAAGAAAGGAAGAATTTGGAATGGGAGCAATATGGCAAAAATGGAGGATCCCCAGAGAAAATGACAAAGGAAGAAATCTGGGGTGGTAGAGTGGTTGAGGCTTTAGAAACAGGATTTTATAATGTCTGCTACATATTGAGGAATTTAGTTCCCATTCTCTGAGTGTAAACTTTCAGAAGTATTTGGCTGAATATAACTAAATATCTGGTGTAAGTTACGACTTTGGTTAATCTTAGAAAAGGGCAGAAGCAAAGAGAATAAATGCATGGCCAAGGTAAGTAGTGGCGTAACTGAGAGATCATCAAAACAGAGAAGGGAATAAAGAAGACTGTAAAATTAAAATTTCCTGGGAGTTTATAAAATCACTGGAATTTCCATAGTTCACAGGATAGGACTGTAAGATTACTGAACACCCAGATAGCTATTACCTAACTTACTCAAACAGGGTCCAGGCATCTTAAGAAGGCTAATAGTGTTGCCAGGCATGCAAACAACTAATCAATTAATAAACAACTGCTAACTTTCAAGCAAGAGTAAGTGCTATGTACTTAAAATGTGATAGGAGAGGGGCAAATACTTACAAGAACACCCCCCATTTTCTAGGTCAATTCTGAAAGTAGAGAGAAATTCTGAGAGAAAAGAAAGCAGATCTAGGAGCTGTTTCAGCTTGATAAGGCTGTTAGCTAGACCAATAGGCTGACAAGGACATTTCAAGGACAGGCTTACAACTGCAGGAACAACTCTGTAGGTCCAAATGGATATGGTTTAAAACAGTATTGTTAGCTTTGCTCTAAAGAGTAATTAAAGACTTGAAAGGTAACCAAGAGAGTATATACAAAGCCCAACCCTGGGGCGTCTGGTTGGCTCAGTGGTTCAAGTGTCCGCCCTCCTCAGCATGATCCCAGAATCCTGGGATCAAGCCTGCATAGGCTCCCTGCAGGGAGCCTGCTTCTCCCTCTCCTTCTGCCTGCTGCTTCGCCTGCTTGTATGCACTTTCTCTGTAAATAAATAAATAAAATCTTAACATTTAAATAAATAACTCATGGGGATAAAAAAGCACCCATCCCGAGGATCTTTCAATATGTAGATGGTTAAGAAACTTTAAAGTTAAAACTTAAAATTGCAACCAACAGAGAATCTTCTAATACAGAGAGTCTTCTAATTCACCGTATTAAAACACAGTAGGTAACATGCATTGAGGTAATCACACTATTTATATTTTCTCTCATCCTTGCCAGAGAGAAAAGTAGAGTTGGGAAGAACAGGAATGGCAGAATATGAGGGCACAGAAGATTTAAGGGACCATGAAGATGGCTGGACCACCCTATGTGGAGTTGATGTAATTAAGTGGAAAACGGTGCCATTGGATTCAACCTCAGCTCTGCTACAAACCCCAGCTATTTATTTTGCCTTATTAATTCTCTAACATTAAAAAGGAATATTATACACATTGCAGGGCAATGGCATAATGGTGAGAATTAAATGATATGCAAGGTCCCTGGTACAAACCAGTTCAATTAATGGATGCTATTATATCCTGTAGAAAGAAGGAGTGAGCATACAGAAAGGCAAATTTGGGGGCCTTCCTTGTTGCTTCTGCCAGAGACAGAGTAACCGTTTGAGGTTACTTTCTGCTCTTTGATCCTCAGTTTTTCACAAAGGCAGTACAAAGGGAACCTATTCTTCCCTTTGCAAAGACAAGGAAATAAGTACTTTAAAATAGGACTTTTTTAATAGCTTTTAAAACATAAAACAACAAAGGAAAATATCTTCATCATTTAAAACCTAAAGCTTTATCCACAAAAGTCAGACCAGTGTGCTGTTTCTCCCCATATTAATCTTAAAGATTCAGACTTTCAAAAAAAAAAGATTAAAAAAAGAAAGAAAAAACCATTAATATATCTCTTTGCTTTGGAGCAGTAATCATTTTGGCCTTTCTCTGAGTTCTCCTTAGCTGCTCCCAGCATTACTACCTGTTGGCTCTTTCTTGCCTTTTGTTGAAGTTCTTTCTTCTCCATGCCCTGGCGTTTGTCTGAGACCTCCTACACTCTTACTTAGCTTCTTTCTCTTCAATCCCTGATTTCTTTTGGACTGCAGACATTCTATTTTTATTTTACCTTAAATTCCCTTGGCTGATAACACTTGTTCCGCTGCTTAAAGGTACAGGAGCAAACCCACTACTTCAAGAACAGAAATCATGTGGTCTGTGTGTGTGTATGTGTGTGTGTGTATAAAATGTTGGAAATCGATGATGTTACATATTAAGTACTATCCTTAGAATCAATGTGAAAATAAAATTTTGGAATGAAATGTTCCTTCAGGTCTTTGGCAAAAAGCAAATATTTTTCTCAGTGTCTGCTGGGCAAATATCATTAATGATTTAATTTTAAAATTTCCTTTCTAGTTACATTATTATAAGTGTCTGGCTTTCAAGACCTGTAATCTGTGTTAGCCTGTCATATGCAAACCCATTCTTTTCCTCTATGCATTCCTTCTTTTCTAGTCAGGCCAGTTTCTCAATGAATCTTCTAGAAGCAAGACTAATTTTTGCTTTTTGCCTTTCCTTACTCCACTACTTTGAATTGTCCATATATCTTTCCATTTAGCCACAGTTACACATTTTAGGCAATGTATTTCAGGCCATGCATCCTCCATAAACCTTCTCCAACATAGCCAGCCTACAGTTGCTTGTCCTTAACTGACCTCACACAGCACCATATGCTCAAGATGATTTCCTTATACTGGTACATTATCCACCTTGGCATAAAGATGGGTTTTTTACCTGGTAAGAACACGGAAGGGAATGAATCCAATATTCTACTCATAGTAGCATGAGCATGACACTGGCGCCATGTAAAATTGGAATTAAAGTCCACCTCAGTCATTAACTGCTTTCTTTTAACTTTCTGATTATTCTCCCTGTGAAATGGTAATAATGCCATAGTAAAGGACTGTTTTGAGATATGAAAATGATATATAACTTATGATCAGAAAGTTGATCAAGAAATGTCAATGTTTGGTACCAGTATACCTCACTGAAGACCCCACAGTGCCTGCAACATAACCATGAGGACACATATTGTATTAATGGCATTACAAGTAGAAGTTAGCCAAGACAGAGTAAATCTTTGGGTAAAATTAAATACTCTGGTGCTTATCCCCCTCTGTTTCTGATTATATTTCGCCCAAATGGAGCTTCCACTTCTGACCTCTCTCAAGACTGTGTTTGGACATACCCTCAAATGTTCCAATGCTGATGCTTTTTCTATTACTCCTGCTTCAGGGACACCTTATCACTGTTTTACAGCTTGTTTTTATCATGCCTTTCAGACTGGAGCAGTGGTCCTCAGCTGTAATACACATAAAGAATTTCTAAAGAAGTACAAGGACATGGATAGATTTTAAGAGAATTTCCAGATCCTCAACTAATGATGAGCCTCAACTACTTGTAGTGTAAGTTTATCTTTCCCTACTTTCATTTCAGTCCTAAACTGATTCACTGACCTGAGGAAAAAGCCAACAGAGCACCAAACCAAGTGCAACTAGATAATTTTTAAAGTCAGGTACTGTAATTGTCCTCCTCCCTTTCTTTTTATAGTTGCCTAAAGTCATATAACACATTATACCCAAAACTAGTGGTTTAAAATAATAATTATTTCTCATTATTCTATACATTCTGTTTCTATCCATCTTGCTGGGTTCATTCAGCTGATAAGTTGGCTAGGGAGGGGCCCTGCTTATATGCTGGAAGGACTGGATTTACTCTCTCCATATGGTCTCAGGACTTCTTTCTACATAATCTCCTCTAATTCAGTAGTTCAACTGGAGCTTCCTGACGATGAGCGCATTTGAGAAAGGCAATGAAAGAAACTTCAGATCCTTTCAAGACTTAATCCTGGATGTTGCACACATTTCAGCTGCATTTGATGGTCAAAGCAAGTCACTGAGCCAGCGTATATCCAAGGAGAAGAAAATAGATTCCTCCTCCTCTTAATGGGAGGAGATACAAAGTCACACAGCAGAGGAGCTGCAGGATGGGAAGGAAGATTGTGATCATCATTTCAAACCATCTACCACATGTCTCCAACCATCTCATTAAATGATATTTCAAATTGTATACTACCTTTTACAGTAAGTGATTATTGGTTAAAAATTTTATTATATTTATGCTTTGATGAAGTTCCTAATAATAACTGTAATGATAACATATCCCAAAAGTATAATTTTAACACTTAGAACACTCTAGTTAAAGAAATATCTTAAAACTTCAACTTATGTACATATTTCATTTCAAAGAAATATGGTAAATGAGAAATAAAATATCAATGAATGCCATCTGTATAATTTCTAAAACATACAATTCCATGAGGGAAGAGGAACAGAAATAGGATTTTAAAAAGAAAAAAAAAATGGATGTAAAGTTTCCAACTGTAAACAAAGCTCATTTGTACAGCCTAGTTAAATAAACACTGGTGAATATTAAAATCACTTATATAATTATATTTCATTGGAAATGTTACAAGAATGATTTAAAAATTTCATTTTATTTTTTTTTTCCCAATTTATTTATTTTCAGAAAAACAGTATTCATTATTTTTTCACCACACCCAGTGCTCCATGCAAGCTGTGCCCTCTATAATACCCACCACCTGGTACCCCAACCTCCCACCCCCCCGCCACTTCAGACCCCTCAGACTGTTTTTCAGAGTCCATAGTCTCTCATGGTTCACCTCCCCTTCCAATTTACCCAAATTCCCTACTACTCTCTAACGCCCCTTGTCCTCCATGCTATTGGTTATGCTCCACAAATGAGTGAAACCATATGATAATTGACTCTCTCTGCTTGACTGATTTCACTCAGCATAATCTCTTCCAGTCCTGTCCATGTTGCTACAAAAGTTGGATATTCGTCCTTTCTGATGGAGGCATAATACTCCATAGTGTATATGGACCACATCTTCCTTATCCATTCATCCGTTGAAGGGCACCTTGGTTCTTTCCATAGTTTGGCGACTGTGGCCATTGCTGCTATAAACATTGGGGTACAGATGGCCCTTCTTTTCACGACATCTGTATCTTTGGGGTAAATACCCAGGAGTGCAATTGCAGGGTCATAGGGAAGCTCTATTTTTAATTTCTTGAGGAATCTCCACACTGTTCTCCAAAGAGGCTGCACCAACTTGCATTCCCACCAACAGTGTAAGAGGGTTCCCCTTTCTCCACATCCTCTCCAACACATGTTGTTTCCTGTTTTGTTAATTTTGGCCATTCTAACTGGTGTAAGGTGATATCTCAATGTGGTTTTAATTTGAATCTCCCTGAGGGCTAATGATGATGAGCATTTTTTCATGTGTCTGATAGCCATTTGTATTTCTTGATTGGAGAAGTGTCTGTTCATATCTTCTGCCCATTTTTTGATGTGTTTGTCTGTTTCGTGTGGGTTGAGTTTGAGGAGTTCATTATAGATCCTGGATATCAACCTTTTGTCTGTACTGTCATTTGCAAATATCTTCTCCCATTCCGTGGGTTGCCTCTTTGTTTTTTTGACTGTTTCCTTTGCTGTGCAGAAGCTTTTGATTTTGATGAAGTCCCAGAAGTCTATTTTCGCTTTTGTTTCCTTTGCCTTTGGAGACGTATCTTGAAAGAAGTTGCTGTGGCTGATATCGAAGAGATTACTGCCTATGTTCTCCTCTAAGATTCTGATAGATTCCTGTCTCACGTTGAGGTCTTTTATCCATTTTGAGTTGATCTTTGTGTACGGTGTAAGAGAATGGTCGAGTTTCATTCTTCTACATATAGCTGTCCAGCTTTCCCAGCACCATTTATTGAAGAGACTGTCTTTTTTCCACTGTATATTTTTTCCTGTTTTGTCGAAGATTAATTGACCATAGAGTTGAGGGTCCATATCAGGGCTCTCTACTCTGTTCCACTGGTCTATGTGTCTGTTTTTATGCCAGTACCATGCTGTCTTGGTGATCACAGCTTTGTAATAAAGCTTGAAATCAGGTAAGGTGATGCCGCCAGCTTTATTTTTGTTTTTCAACATTTCCTTAGCGATTCGGGGTCTCTTCTGATTCCATACAAATTTTTGGATTATTTGCTCCAGCTCTTTGAAGAATGCCGGTGGAATTTTGATCGGAATGGCATTAAAAGTATAGATTGCTCTAGGCAGTATAGACATTTTAACGATGTTTATTCTTCCGATCCAAGAGCATGGAATGGTCCTCCATCTTTTTGTGTCTTCTTCAATTTCTTTCATGAGTGTTCTATAGTTCCTCAAGTATAGATCCTTTACCTCTTTAGTTAGGTTTATTCCCAGGTATCTTATGGTTCTTGGTGCTATAGTAAATGGAATCGATTCTCTAATTTCCCTTTCTGTATTTTCCTTGTTAGTGTATAAGAAAGCCACTGATTTCTGCACATTGACTTTGTATCCTGCCACGCTGCTGAATTGCTGTATGAGTTCTAGTAGTTTGGGGGTGGAGTCTTTTGGGTTTTCCATATAAAGAATCATGTCATCTGCGAAGAGAGAGAGTTTGACTTCTTCATTACCAATTTGGATACCTTTTATTTCTCTCTGTTGTCTGATTGCTGTTGCTAGGACTTCTAATACTATGTTGAACAAGAGTGGTGAAAGTGGGCATCCTTGTCTTGTTCCTGATCTCAACGGGAAGGCTGCAAGCTTTTTCCCATTGAGGATGATATTTGCTGTGGGTCTTTCATAGATAGATTTGATGAGGTTCAGGAATGTTCCCTCTATCCCTATACTTTGAAGCGTTTTAATCAGGAACGGATGTTGGATTTTGTCAAATGCTTTTTCTGCATCAATTGAGAGGACCATGTGGTTCTTCTCTCTTCTCATATTAATTTGTTGTATCACATTGATTGATTTACGAATGTTGAACCATCCTTGTAGCCCAGGGATGAATCCCACCTGATCATGGTGGATAATCTTTTTAATGTGTTGTTGGATCCTGTTGGCTAGTATCTTGTTGAGAATCTTAGCATCCATATTCATCAGTGATATTGGTCTGAAATTCTCCTTTTTGGTATGGTCCTTGCCTGGTTTGGGGATCAGGGTAATGCTGGCTTCATAGAAAGAGTCTGGAAGTTTTCCTTCTGCTTCAATTTTTTGAAACAGCTTCAGGAGAATAGGTGTTATTTCTTCTTGGAAGGTTTGGTAGAATTCCCCAGGGAATCCGTCAGGTCCTGGGCTCTTGTTTTTTGGGAGATTTTTGATCACTGCTTCAATCTCGTTATTAGATATCGGTCTATTCAGGTTGTCGATTTCTTCCTGGTTCAATTTTGGTAGTTTATATTTTTCCAGGAATGCATCCATTTCATCTAGGTTGCTAAGCTTATTGGCATATAACTGTTCGTAGTAACTTCTGATGATTGTTTCTACTTCCTTGGTGTTAGTTGTGATCTCTCCCCTTTCATTCATAATTTTATGAATTTGGGATTTCTCTCTTTTCTTTTGGATTAGTGTAGCCAGTGGCTTATCGATCTTATTGATTCTTTCAAAAAACCAGCTTCTAGTTTCATTGATACGTTCTACTGTATCTCTGGTTTCTCCCTCATTGATCTCAGCTCTAATCTTGATGATTTCCCTTCTTATGTGTGGAGTTGGTTTGATTTGTTGTTGATCCTCCAGTTCTTTAAGGTGTAGAGACAGCTGGTGTGTTCTGGATTTTTCAATTTTTTTGAGCAAGGCTTGGATGGCTATATATTTTCCCCTTAGGACCGCCTTTGCTGTATCCCATAGGTTTTGGACCGAAGTGTCTTCATTCTCATTGGTTTCCATGAATTGTTTCAGTTCTTCTTTGATCTCCTGGTTGATCCAAGCATTCTTATGCAAGGTGGTCTTTAGCTTCCAGGTGTTTGAGTTCCTTCGGAACTTTTCCTTATGATTGAGCTCCAGTTTCAAAGCATTGTGATCTGAGAATATGCAGGGAATAATCTCAGTCTTTTGGTATCGGCTGAGTCCTGATTTGTGACCCAGTATGTGGTCTATTCTGGAGAAGGTTCCGTGTGCACTTGAGAAGAATGAGTATTCTGCTGTTTTAGGGTGGAATGTTCTGTATATATCTATGAGGTCCATCTGGTCCAATGTGTCGTTCAATGCTCTTGTTTCTTTATTGATTTTCTGCTTCGATGATCTGTCTAATTCTGAAAGAGGCGTGTTAAGATCACCTACAATTAGTGTATTCATATCAATATGACTCTTTATCTTGATTAACAGTTTTCTTAAGTAATTGGCTGCTCCCATATTGGGAGCATAGATATTTACAATTGTTAGATCATCTTGGTGGATAGTCCCTTTAAGGATTATGTAGTGTCCTTCTGTATCTCTGACTACAGTCTTTAGTTTGAAGTCTAATTTATCTGATATGAGAATCGCTACCCCAGCCTTCTTTTGAGTCCCATTGGCATGAAAGATGCTTCTCCACCCCTTCACTTTCAGTCTGCGTGTATCTTTAGGTTCAAAATGGGTCTCTTGTAGACAGCATATGGATGGGTCCTGTCGTTTTATCCAATCTGCAACCCTGTGCCGTTTTATGGGTGCATTTAGGCCATTCACATTGAGAGTGATTATTGATAGATACGTTTTTATTGACATCGAGTTACCTTTGAAGTCTTTCTTTCTGTAGACTGTCTCTATATTTCTGTTCAATGCTATTCTTGGGATTTTTCCTCTTTTATAGAACCCCCCTTAATATTTCCTGCAGTATCGGCTTGGTGGTTGCATAGTCTTTTAAGTCTTGCCGGTCTTGGAAACTCTTTATCTCTCCATCCATTTTGAATGTCAGTCTTGCTGGATAAAGTATTCTTGGCTGCATGTTCTTCTCATTTAGTGCCCTGAATATATCTTGCCAGCCTCTTCTGGCTTGCCAGGTCTCTGTGGACAGGTCTGACGTTATTCTGATGGGCTTCCCTCTGTAAGTAAGGAGCCTCTTTGCCCTGGCAGCTTTCAAGAGATTATACCTACAATTATAATTTCTCAATTTGACTATCAGGTGTCGTGATGTTTTTTTGGAGTGTATAGTCTTGGGTGGAGACCGTTCAGCCTCTAGTACATGAACGCTGGTTTCATTCGCGAGACTCGGAAAGTTTTCATGAAGGACTTGTTCCACGACATCTTCTAGACTTCTTTCTTTCTCCTCCCCTTCAGGAATTCCAATAATTCTGACGTTGGAACGCTTCATGGTATCACTTATTTCCCTAATTCTGCTTTCGTGGGATCTAAGCTGTTTGTTCCAGGCTTCCTCCTGATCCTTTCTCTCTATCTGTTTGTCTTCCAGATCACTAATTCTATCTTCTGTCTCAGTTACCCTAGCTTTGAGAGAGTTTAGATTGGATTGGAACTCATTGAGAGCATTGTGGACCTCCTCCCTGGTAGCTTTAAGCTCCGCCCTAACATTGTGAACATCCTGTCTGGTCGCTTTCAGTTCGGCTCTAATCAATTCTGTTTGGTCATCCATGGCTTTCTCCAACCTAGCTATTGCCTGGATAATTGTTAGCCTGAATTCTCTTTCCGACATATTGTCTATGTTGATAGCCGTTAGCTCTGTTGCGGAAGGTCCATCCTCTGTATTTTTCTTCTGTTGGGCATTCCTCCTCCTAGTCATTTTGGTGGGAGAAGACTGAACAGATGTAGCTGGGTGTATCAACTCTGGTGCAGTCAAGGTGCACCCTGGAACACTTCCTGATCTCCGTCTCAGAAGCCTCAGTCTGGGTGCAGAAGCTGAATAAATTCCCCCTTGGCCGCTGGCAGTGCAGGTTCCAAGTTAAAGACCCTGGGGGCGCAGGATCTTTTGCTCGTCCCCAAAGCCAAGGCAGTGGCGGCTGTCTGGGAGCTCCCGACCGCCAGAGAGGTTCCAAGCAGCGATCGCACACTGAGATTTTGCCGCCGGCCCGGGCTGGGAGTGCCCGGCTTGCGCGCACCTCTTTTCAGAGGCGGCTGTGGGTCGGGCGCGCGTCTGGGGCACTGAGAACGGGGCGCTGGTCCGTAAGCCGCAGTCTGGGCTTTTGCGCGCCTCTGTCCGGGGAAGAGTTTCGCGGGCGCGCGGCTTAGACTTTGAAACAATGGCCCGGGTCAAGAAGCGCCCCAGGGCCTTAGAAACCCAGGAGAGCTGGAGCGACGTGCACGCGCATCTCAAGCTTTGTGGTAGGGCTAGCGCGCGTTCTGCAGACCGGCTCCCATCCCCTCACAGGAGCCGGAACCCCGCGCTCTGGGGCACGCTGGCGGCTTAGGGACCAGGAGCCGGTTTCTCCGCCGCACTCTCTCTGCCTCCGCGCCGGGGAGGCCGTCTGGGACCGGGGACTCAAGCCCCTGTCCCTAGCCGCCCCGATTCCCACAATTTGCCCCCACGATCCTTTGCTCTTTTGGAGTGCTTTCAACCAGTCTCCGAGTTAATGCTGGTCCCCAGACGCAGGGCACTCTCGCTCGTATCGGGGTATTACTTTTGCACCGGTCGCCTCTGGTGGCTCCCTCCCCCTTTTGTTTATCTTCCGATATCAGTCCGCTGTTCCCATTCCGCTTTACCTGCTCACTGGCGTCTTCTGCCCCTGTAGAGATCCAGACGTGTATAATTCTGATCTCAGGCTGATTTCATGGGTGATCAGAGTTCTTTGGTAGGTAATCAGCTCACTTTGGGGTACCAGCTGAAAAGACGCCTCTTCCTAGTACCCCGCCATCTTGTCCCCTAAAAATTTCATTTTAAAGTATTATTTAAAGTATACCAGAATTTACACTCTTTTTAACCAATATATAATGGTAAAATTTGAAGCCAACTTAAACTATCCTTTTAAGAGATACATAACCAAACCAGTATGAAGATCCCTTTGCCAGAGCACATTACCAACTATTGTTTTGTCTATTCCATTGCTTTTAGGTTGTCCTAACACTCATAGGTGACCACTTTTTGTTAACATTCAGTAAGTCTGGTTTCCTTCTGGAACTACCTAACATACTTAGGCTTTTGCATAATGTAACTCCAACATTACACAATAATCATGTTTCTTTCTCCCTCAACTTATCTTTTTAGTTTTGAAATTCTTAACCTTTTTTGTGTCATGAATCCCACTAGCAGTTTGGTGAAGGCTACAATTCCTTCTTAGAACAATGATTCTAAGTGATAAAATAAACTACAAGTTTATACAAAAACCAATTATATTATAGATGTATTTTAATATAATTAAAATTATAAAAACTAAATTTATGATGCAGTACTATGTATGATTGTTGTATATATAATGCAATTTAGCAGCAGATCTAATAACTACTATAATTTTGAATGATATTTCAAGGTTATGTTACAATAGCAATGTAATATATCTGTGGTGTCTATTATTGACAGCCTCAAGAACTATTAATAATTCTGTGGTTTGTAACCTATGTCGTAATTGAGGGAAATGATTAAATTTAGTTACAGGTTAATGAAGAGAAATACATAGTATTTTCCTGTCCAAATTCATAACCCACTGAAATCAACACATGAATCTTTTGAGAGGTTTTTGGGCTCCAGGTGAAGTGTCTCACAGGTTTAATATGTTAAGTTTTTATCTCCCCAGCTAAATTGGGGCAGTTCTTCAGAAACTACATGATTATATAGGTGACAACAGTGTTCCTAGGAGATGCAGAATGTATACGCAGAGAAATAGTTAATGGACTATTAAGTTCAGAGTACATTTGGTCATTTGTCCAATACTAGTTATGCATTTCTCTAAGATATAATTTTCTGTTCATAAATATACTTTAAATTCTATAACTAGAAACTGTAATTTTCTTCTATTTATGGTTAGTGGTTATTAAAAATATCACTAATGACAAAAATGAAATCAGTAAGAAAAAACGATATTTAGCTGGCATATCTTACCTGTTGGGCCTTTTCCTAAAATTAGGTATGTATGTGTATACGTACGTATATATTTTTCTCATTAATCCTCAGAAGATAACTATTATAATCCCCACTTTAGAGATGAGAAATGGGAAGTTGTTAAGAGTCAAAATTACTGGACCTAGACTGCAAAAGTAGAAGTCCCTAAACTTAGACTCAATCTTTAGGTCTGTCTCACACTAAATTGTATGTTATACTATTAGTCTATCAATCTTTTATCTAAATATTTGTCCACTTTTAACAATATTAATTATACCTTAATTCATGCCGAGTATGCTCTAGGTACTCAAAATGAATGTCTGATTATTGATCCACTCGCCTTGCTCTCTGTTACCTATGGATATGTTCATACTATTCTGTACACTATACTGCCCGATTTTCCGGCATTTTACTTCTGGACTCCAACAGAACACACTTTATCTGAAGCTTCTATCATGTTTCTGAGATATGTTTAGGGATTTCATGGCCCCTGAATGGAGGTATAAACTCTAGTCTAGTCAGTACTTTTAACTACCCTGGTCCTATAAGTACAAGTCTTCATAGTTTATGTATTTTATTATTATGTTCACTGGATGAAAAATTAAATAGCCTCTCCAAGAAAAGAAAAGGTAAGATCAAGAATGAAAGGTCAACTAAAGCTGAGAAATAAGATATTCTGTCTTTGACATGAAAGAAGCTACCTGTGACCCCACATTCCCCAGAAAATGCATTGTGTAATCATTCATTCATTCAAGTGCCTACTTCCTACTTTTTTTGATAACTGAATGTGATTGTCTAACATACATGAACATTCACTGCTGAAAGTGACATTCCAAGACAATTTGTCAGTGAACAAAATTTTCCTGTGTGAAAGCTAAACTTTGCCACATAAAAATACAAGGTATAATCCAAATCTAAGTTAAGTGGTATGATCTACTGAATTTGCCACTAAAATAACAGATCTTCAGGTACACCCTCTCTTTATTTTTAACCCTTAGTTTAAGGCTGTTCTCAGAATGTTAAAGACATTTGTAAGGTATTTGGCCTTATATATAATCTAATTCACATATATTGTTTCCTGTAAATTCCCTCTTTAAGCCTCCAGGTAGAAAGAGGGGGAGAAGTGCTTAATGACCCTTCTTTAAATATAAATAACAAATACCACTTGCTGCTCTTTTATGAAGAATTAAAATTGATTTTCTCTTTCTGGATGAGATGATCTGGCTTGAGTGAACACACAGTGCCTCCTATCACAAATGATTTTGCAAAATTTGCTCTGAAGAAAACAAAATGTGGCTATGGCTGAGATACTTTTTCAAGTATTGAACTGAGTTCAAGCCATGAAAGGGAACAACCTTCTGACAAACAGAAATCATGTCAGAAGGGTTGCCTTGTGGGTCCAAAAAAGCTCTTCCAAAACTCTTGTTCTGAGGCTGCAATAGGCAAGAAAGCCCTATACAATTCTACAACAGCCTAGTCAACATTTAATGTGGTGACTGAAGTCACTGGTGAAGAAAGCCTAGCTTACTGTTAGTAACGATTCATCTATAAGAAATATAATTCTTTCTTCTCTTCTCACTAGTTTTAGGGATCTGGGGCTGAGCATCTCTGTCTCAGGAGTAAAACTGCCAAGGAAAACAATACATGTGGTCAATGAACCATCCTGGGCCAGAGACCATGATTTTGTGAAAGCCACTTAGAAATGGACTAAGAAATACAGTTGCTATTCCATAAAAGAGAGCGACTGCCCAAGAGACTTCTAGGATCAATAACAGTTCTCCAAGTATCAATCCTATGTCTCTTCCTCTTATGTTGCAAAGTTCCATAGATTTCTAATTCTAAGTATAGTTAAAAATTACAATATATTGAACATTTGGGCATTGCATGAAAACTTAGGCCATTCTTTTAATACTTTTCTCTCTTTCTTTCTTCTTTCTTTCTTTCTCTCTCTTTCTTTTTCTTTCTTTCTTTTTAAATTTCACTACCTTAGTTCCATAACAGGCAAGTGAAGGAGAACAGCATTTACATTGTCACCAGAAAGCTATAACCACACATTGTGCTTTGCCACAGTGCCTCACATTTGGGGAAGGTTTTTATCACTCAGTACAAATACATTTTAATTGTTGCCTGAACAAAGACATCCCAACCAAGCTCTTTGTCTGGGTGTGCAACGTCGTATCTCTGAAGTATGAATTCCTGGCAAACAGTGCACCCACCTGGCACCAAAGAAAAATTACATAACAATGTGCAGGCATTCGGGGCTTCAGAGCTCTGAGTTGCACTTGCTAACTCAACACTGCATTTTCTGCAGTGCACAATCTGTGGATGACAAATGGTCTTTCTCTCTAATAGACCATGAAGCAAAGGTATTCAAATATTCTTTGTGTCCTCCTTCTCCTTCCTTTTCTCTTTTTTATTTTCCTCTTTTAATATTAGGAATTACACTCAGTTACTTCTTTTCACAAGTGATAAAACTGAGGCTCAGAAAGGTTAGTAAGTGGCAAAAGAGGGCCAGAATTAGAAACTATGACCTAAAGACAGCTTTGATCCACAAGTATTAAAAAAGGGTCAGAGCAACTTCTCCTGAGGCTCTGTTAGAATCAATAACATTTCAATGAAAAACCCATTCAGCTGATTCTATAATAGACACTATAAAAATGTAGCAGGCAATAGCAAGGATAGAAAAAGCAACCCTCACAGAAATTTAGAAAGGAGAATCTTCCTTTAGTCTTCAAACTGGATATCATTCTCATGGAATTTCCTCCATAAAAGGTGATAATGTATTACAGATCTAAGGTACCCCTTCACACTCTTAGTGATTCTGTACATACAAGACTAAAACCATTAAAATAATTTTTTTCTTGAATTACATTTTCACTGAGACACAAAAATTTCCTATGCATAGTCTTATACTATAGGTAGACTGACTTTCCAACGTTAATCAATCTTTATTTCTTACTTATAAGAATATTTGCATTGGTCAGCTTGTGATTTTTTGGACATACATACACATGTGTGTGATATATACATACCATAAATTCAAAATGTCATTAAATATGATGTCAGTTTTAAATTTTTTTCTAAATTGCATAGTTTCTGTATAGAAACCATCTTAGTAGACCTCTTCACTGTGTCTTCATTTTTGTCACTATCACTAAAAATGGCTTTTAGTCTATCAGTTTCATAGAGAGCTTTCTTGGCCAAGCTTTCTTCTCCACCCCCCCCAAAAAATGAGGATTACCTTCCTAAAAATATCCTTGTGCCCAGACTATAGTGGATAGTGGAGACACCCTTCAGACTTCTTTCATAACGTAGTCACCAGTCAGACAGTCTGGCTAACAGACAAAACACTCTTAAACAACCAATCACTGTAACTATTACGGTGTCTTCCAACCTCAAAGGTAAAGAGACTGGACCCTGTTTTCAGTCCCAAGTTACAGTTAAGATGGGATAGAAACAATTCTCACATATCCCTAGACACACACACACAGAGTCAGGAATAATAAACAGAGACTGTAAGCCATGTAACAGGAAAAGCAAAGTCAGTACTATAAACATGGCCTCCTGTTATTCAGAGAACAACCTGAACATTCATTCATTTTGGTTATATCAATAAATGATACTGCTACAACTACAAATCAGGTCATTCTGCTTCCCAAAACTTTCCAATACAAGAGAAAAAAAATGTTAACAAGTTTGGATAAAATATACAAGAGGGAAAAATAGGGCAAATGTTTTAGTACTTATAAGACTGTTAAGACCTATCAAGAAGTGGTATAAATATGATATAGTCTGCTCCATTTTGTCTAGTATTTATTCATTCCCTGAAGTCTTATCCCTATGCTCATTGTTTCAATTTTAATTTAGACTCCCTCTTATCTCCTCAAAATATCCTTTCATCCAAAGACCAAAGATAATTTTTATTATTAACTCTCCTTTTATTAATTGGCATGTGGACAGTGCCAAAAATATTTACTAGTCCAAATTCCCAGTACATTTTAATTTTGTAGCAGATCTTTATAGTTACTTGGTTTAGAGACTGGATTCCTTACTCATATTCTTTTTCTGTTTTGGGTTTTTCTTATCCCACACAGTGTTAAAAGCCGACACTGCATGCTAGCCTACCATAGGGTCATACCCACTGTGGGCATCCAAGTAACTCTCTGGACAGCAATAAAGATTAGATGAATAGGCACAAAGCTATTGAAAAGGTCAATTCGTATTCATCACACATTTTTATCAAAGTTCTTTCTTTGGTTGATGTTCAAGAATAAAAAACAAAACAAAACAAAAACAGAAAGGAAAAGCTTTCTTAATATTTTCAACTTTTTCAAGAATAAGTTGTTTTGCTTTACTGTAGTTTGAAAATATGTCATTTTGCGAGATTGATCCAATGCTGGGATAAAGAATATGTTCTGAAAATCTCTTTTAGAAAGATTTATAATATTAACCTCAGGCTATTTTAAGTCCCCGTCGATCTTTATGAAAACAGCCAAGAGATCCATTTGTTTTCCAAATAGTAGAAAAGTCTCTGTTACCTTTTGTCAACCATGATTGAACAAATGACTTTGGGTCAAAGTGATTCAGTTGTGAAGTGCCTGGGGTCCTGCCATCCCCCTGGAATACAGACTCAAAAAGCAGTCACTTTGGACATGAGCTGCCCATTACAGCCAGGGGCTAAGTAGTCCTATTCAATTTTTCTGGAACTAACATCATTATGGACCATCTTAAACTCAGGATTAATAGGAACTAGTGCAGTAGCTCTATGTCGATACATGGCCAGAATGCCTGGTCAGAAACTGAATGTTCTATCGCACTACTGAGTCTGATTTTTCATTATTGTTTTCTGTCTATGCAATCAATTAATTATGTGATAATTTCAGTGAAACACTCAGTTTCTTGATTGTTCTTTATTTTCCTAAACATTCTAAGATCTGTCCAAGGCATTGAACTAGGATAACAGACATCCTATTTAGCCAGTAGGAAGTTAGAATCGCTCTACAGTCTTGTTCAAATCAAATCACTTATGCCATACCTCTATTCTCAAAGAACTTCTGTCACATTTTACCGCCATTATGACATTTTTCTTTTTAAAACAAGTTGGTGAGCTTAAAACATCACTAATGGGCCACATAAAAAATCATTAATGGGACAAACTGCTCCTTGATTTTGTTCTAAATCCTTGCCCTCTACATCACCCACCTCCCAATGAGCATTGCTCTGTGTGAGCATGCACACACACACACACGCATAAACACACAAACACCCCATTATAGCTACAGTCAGCAGCCTAGACAATTTAGGATTCATTATGAGTCTGAGGTCTTTTTCTATGCCTATATCCTGTATTCATTTAGCCTTTGTTGCTAATATGTTTGAGTTGGTACCAAGACTACCTAATATATGCCAATGATGAAACTATTTTCTCAAGACACAATCAGTTTATTAATTTGTTTAATGCATTGTATATTTATACCTGACTTCAAGAAGTTCACAGTTTGGTTTTGGTATTTGTCTTTGGGTGCCCTTGAGTATATTTTTCTTTTACTGTGTTACATCTGGATGTGTCATGCATTTTTGATTGTCAGCTCCCAGAGGACAAGGAACTTGCCTACTTATCTTGCTCCACGGAGAATCACACACATATCAGTACTTAGCAAGTCTTTTCTCCTGCTGCTACTGATGATGATTAATAGCATTCTTCTCCAGCATTCTCCAAACCCTTACAAAATACATTAATTATTTCCACAGGTACCAAGGGAGGAAAGAAAGTATCATTATTGACATTTAAGGAATGAGGAAAATGAAGTACTGTGTATTTAGGTAAAGTGTCCAAAGCTGTATAATAAATAAGCAACAAGAATCAAATAAAACAGACTTGGTTGCCTCTTCTTCCAGTTCCTATTCCAATTCAACTCAATTTGATTAACACTTTAATGAGTCTTTATGCAGAGTATTTTGTTAGGTGCTGTAAAAGGAATGAGTAAATATACTCCATCTCTTACCTCAAAGAAGAAAAGTAAGAAGATCAGATATACAAATAAGTAACAATTAGATAGCACTTTATTTCAGTTTAGAGTGGATTTAAGCAACACTACCATATGAAAAATATACTGCTGGGATATGAGGGATACAAATAGGAACAAAATATACTCTTTATCAGTACACAAAATGTGGCAAAAATGACAGGGAAAATGGAATGTTTTTCACTTTGTGATAGAGGATACAAATGGAAGATAACAGTTCTGATTAGTAGGATATAAGGATCTGAAAAGGCTTAGGTTCAAAGGTAGCAATTGTAGACTCTGAGACACATTAGTCTGGTGGCTGACTGTATATATATTGGAAAAGAAAAGAGAAATGAAGATAAGTCACTACTGGGGAAGAGGTATCAAGTTTCAGGTGGGAAGGCATGGTAAGCAGCTATTGTGAAGTTAAGGTGTAGATGATGAGGGTCTACATTACAAAAGTAGTAATAAGATTAAAGAGACGAGAATGAATTAGAAACTCGGAGTTAAATAATGTGAAGAGAGAAGGCAAAGTGAACTAAAAGTCAATAAAAACTTTCTGCCAATAATAATTTCCAGGTTAATTATACTATATTAAATTCAAGAAGAAGGTAGAGTTGTTGGGAAAGGTCTGGAACAAAGTCAGATTTAAGCTTAATTCTGAATGATGCCTAAGGGCAGATGTGTGGGAGTTTTCATGGTGGTCCTCAGTACTTCCTTGGCATCACAAGTAAAGGCTGTTCTTGATTTTCACTGAACCACTACACTGTCTTCTTAAGATGTGAAGAGGCTTGTTCAGCTTTACCTTAGCTTCTTACATGTGTACTACAGACTTCCATTTTTGTGGTTACTTGACTTTTTTCATCTTTTCTTACTCAAAACTTCTCACAAGATAATAAATATACTGCTTTTACTCCCTCCAATATTCAAAAATCTCATGAAATTTGGCATCTTTTGTGACGCTTTTCTTAAGTAACTGATAGAAAGAGGTTTCTGATATTTTTTTGAATGTTTAATAAGGGTTAAGCACTGTTCTCAGCTCTTTACCAGTAACTCTTTCCATTCTCCCAATAGTTCACTGAGGTAAGTAACATTAACAGTCCCAATTGAAAAATGAGAAGTCTACATAACTTCCCCAACGTTTCATAGGCACTATGTAACAAAACCTGGACTTTTTTTTTTTTTTAAGATTTTATTTATTTGAGAGAGAGAGAGAGAACCAGAGAGCACAAGCAATGGGAGTAGCACAAGGAAAGGGCAAGGAGCCTGATGTGGGGCTCAATCTCAGGACACTAGGATCATGACCTGAGCTAAAGGCAGATGCTTAACCAACTGAGCCACCCAGGCATCCCAAAACCTAGAATTTGTTTGTTTCTTTGTTTTTGTTTTTGTTGTTTTAACATATAATATATTACTTGCTTCAGGGGTACAGGTCTGTGAATCATCAGTCTTACACAATTCACAGCACTCACCATAGCACATAGCACATAGCACATCACCATAGCACATTCTTTCCCCAAAGGAAACCTAGACTTTTAAACACAAGAATGCACTATATTCCCAGCAGCACAACACTTTCAATAAGAAAACTCCTCTTATCATCACGTTCAAGTTTGGTTGTATAACTACAACTTACTTCTTTCTAAACATAGGGCTTTGGTGGAAGGTTACTAGTGTGGGAATCCAGTTCCACAAAACACATGGGGACTTAAGTGTCCATTCTTTGAAATGGTCAAGAACCAGAAAATTCTGAAAGAACATTAAACAAGAATTGGGACCACAAAAAGACTATTAGGACAACTGCTTAACAACTGGAACAGGCTGGTAAGAAAGCATCAATAAGTATGCTTCAGATGATTTGCTTCCAGATATTCCCCAATCTTTCCATAAATTTGCTCAGGATTCAAATTCTTTAGCAAGATGACTATAACTTAGTTACTAAACTGTTCTTTCACCGACCCCATAAAAAGAAAATGAAGACTAGATACCATCTCAACAGGAAAACTGGGCTGCTATTAGGGAAAAGCAGAAAATGTTGAGAAAGAAAAACTAACACAACCTTCTAGCAATGAAGGCTTCTATTCACATTCATAGTTGTGTTACAGAAAGACTGTCCAGATAATTTATGATATTTATAGCCAGGATAGTCAAGAAGCTCACAAACTATTTTTTATGTTCAATGTCAAAATGAACTATTATTTGTTTTCCTTACAATCCTTACATTATTCTTTACACTGTTCATTTATTTCCTTACTTCAATTAATGGCTATGGTTCATAATAGATGAATCAAGAATTTATAGTTTATAATTTTGCTAACTGAATATCACCTTCTATATTCTGGGGCAATAAATAAGCCTCAGCATATTTAAAATCATTGGAATTATATGAGTGGGTCTCTCTACCACTATGAAATCAAACTACAGATCAATAACAGGAAATTAAGAAAAAAATCTCCAAATACTTGGATATTAAATAATATACTTCAAAACACTCTTTCAATGAAAAAGGAACTCTTAAGAGAAATTTTAAAAAATACACTAAACTGAATAAAAATGAAAACATAACATGTAGAATCAAAACTTATAGAATGTAGCTAAAACATTCCTGAAGAAAAAATTTATAATACTGTACTCAGTTTATAAAAGACAGGTCTTGAATCAATAATATAAGCTCCCACATTAATATTTTTTAAAAAAGGAAATGAACCCAAAGCAACCCCAGTAAAAGAAATAATATAAAGCATAAATCAATTAAATTGAAAACAGAAAAACAATAAAGAAAATAAATAAAACAAAAAGCTAGTTCCTTGAAAAATAAAATCAATAAAATTGACAAACACTAGCAAGACTGATAAAAAAGAGTCAACACAAATTACCAATATCAGAAATTAATTAGTGATCATCACTGTAGATTACAAAGACATAAAAAGGATAATAAAGGAATACTATAAACAAAATTATACATGTTAATCTGACAACTTAAATGAAATAGACCAATTATGTGAAAAGCATAAACTACCAAAACTATTCTAATATAAAATAGGTAATCTGAATAATCCTACCAAAACTATTCTAATATAAAATAGGTAATCTGAATAATCCTATAACCATTAAAGAAGTAAAATTATAATCAATAAACTCTTAAAAGGGAAATCTCAAAGCCCAGATTATTTCTCTGAAGAATTCCACCACACTTTTAGTGGTACTCTATCTCTTCCAGAAAAAAGAAAGGGTGGAGAATGTCAAACTTAATTGTATAAGGTGGTATTACCAAAATGAAAGATACCAAAATGAAAGAAAGAAAAAAAAAAAAAAAGACAAGTATAGCTCAATATACCTCATGAACACAGATGCAAAAATTCTCAACAAATAATTAAATTTAATGCAATAACACATCACAACAAATGGGGTTTGTTTCAAAAGTCAGTCAATCAACCCATTTCATTAATGGGCTAAAGCAAAAAATCAGAAGTCCTAGCCAGTGCAATAAGGTAAGAAAAGAAAACAAAAACATAGATCATAAGGGGAGAAATAAAGTTGTCCCTATTGGCAGCTGACATGATGGTCTGTGTAGAACACCTCAAAATATTAAAACAGTAAGTCCAGATTAGCAAGCTTATTAGATACAAGATTAACAAAGAAAAAAAATCAGCTGTATTTCTATAAACCAGCAATGAAAGTATAGAAATAAAAAAATTCATTTTTCAATTATTCAAAATAAAACACTTAGATATAGATTTAACAAAACATGATCAGAACTTGTATGCTCCAAATTACAAAACACTGGTGAAAGAAATCAAATAAATGGAGATGTGTTTGCAAACTTAAATGTTGCATATGACAATTCTCTAAAATTAATCTATAAACTTATTGTAATTCCTATTAAAATCCCAGTAAAAGTTTTCATGTAAATAAGCTTATCCTAAAATTTGTGTGGAAATGCAGAAGAATTAGAATAGTTAAAATGATTTTGAGGGAAAAAAAAGAATAAAGTGAAGGAATAACTCTACCAGATTTTTAAGACCTAAAACATAGCTAGAGTGTTCAAGACAGGGTGATATTACTGGTGAGATGTCACAAAGATTAATAAAGCAGGAGATAAAATCCACAAAGCAGATCCACATAAAAACCAACTTATGTTTGACAAAGATGCAAAAGCGATTCAGTAGATGAAGCATACTCTTAATAAATGGAGCTGAGACAATCAGGTATCTACAAGCAAAAATAGAGAAATACAATTGAATCCCAACCTAAACACTACATATTATACCAAATATAACTCAAAATGGATAATAGATTTACATGTAAATGTGAAACTATAAACTTTTAGAAGGAAACATGGGTAAAAAATCTTTAAGACCTAGGGTTTGGAAGAGTTCTTAGATAGTACATAAAAAGGAAAACCCATAAAAATATGCTCAATTGGACTTCATCAAATTAAAAATGTTAGGTTTACCAAAGTCTTGGTTAAGAGGATGAAAAGTCACGCTGAAGATTGGGAAAAATATCTGCAAACTTTATAAATGACAAATAGTCTATATCTAGACTATATAAAGGACCCTCAAAACTCAACAGTAAAAACAAAGAAACAGCAACAACACAAATATCCAATTGGAAAATGGGTAAAAGATATGTACAGACATTTTATTAAAAAAAGAAAAATATGGCAAACAAACACAGTAAAATATAGTCAACATCATTTGGTGTTAGGGAAATGCAATTTTGAAATCATGAAGAGATATCAATACATACATTTTAGAATATCTAAGATTTAAAAAATATAATGATAACACTAAATGGTGGAAAGAATGTCAAGCAGAATTTATCATACATTGCTTGTGGGAATGAATACAACTTCTGGAGGGGAATATAATTCCTTCAGAAAACACCTTAAACATATGTATATGCTTATATACACACAAAAGTCTGTACATGAATGTTCATAATTACTTCATCTATAATAGCCAAACATTGGAAACTACCCAGATATCATTCAATGGGGAAATAATTAAACAAACTGTCACATCCATATCATGGAATAGAACTAAGCAATAAAAGGAACAGACTACTGATATACATAACAAATTGAATTATGTCTTAAGGGAATTATGCTGAATAGGGGGAAAAAGTGTCTATCTCAAAATGTTACATACCGTATGATTCCACTTATGTAAATTACCCAAATGACAAAATTATAGAAATGGAGACTAGAATAGTGGTGACCAGAGGTTAAGGATGTAGGAACAGTGGGAGGTACTTGACTATAAAAGGACAGCACAAGGGAGATCTTTGTGGTAAGGGAAGAGTTTTGTGTCTTAATAGTGGTCATAGTTAAATAAATCTGTATCTGGGGCACCTGGGTGGTTCAGAGGGTTAAGCCACTGCCTTTACCTCAGGTAATGATCTTCAGGGTCCTAGGATCAAGCCCTGCATTGGGCTTTCTGTTCAGCAGGGAGCCTGCTTCCTCTTCTCTCTCTGCCTACTTGTGACCTCTCTCTCTCTTTCTGACAAATAAATAAATAAAATCTTTAAAAAAAAATCTGTATCTGGTAAAACTTCATAGAAACATATACACACATACACAAGTTCATGTACAACTGGGGAAATACGGTAAGTTCTGCAGATTGTGTTCATGTCAATTTCCTGATTTGATATTATACTATACATCTGTAAGATGTTACCACTGGGTGACAGTTACCTCTCTGTACTACCTTTGCAACTTCCTGTAAATCTATATTTATGTATTTATTTTCTAGTCTTGGCAAAAAACAGCCAATAAAACATTAAATAGAAGTAGCAAAAGTGGGGGCACCTGGGTGATTTCAGTTGGTTAAGCATCTGACTTTTGATTTCAGTTAAGGTCATGATCTCAGTGTCATAGGATTGAGCCCCACATCAGACTCTGTGGTCACTGTGGAGTCGGCTTGTCCCTCTCCCTCCTCTCACTTGCACACTCTCGCTCTCTCTCTTTTTCTTTCTAAAATAAATAATTAAAAAAAAGAAGAAGTGGCAAAAAAAGTGGCAAAAGTGTACATTCTTACATTGTTCTTGATTCTAGAGTAAAGCATTAATTTTTCACCAGTATGTATAAACTTAGGTATTGGTTTTTCATAGACACCTTTCATCAGCTGAGGATGTTCCTTTTTATTCCCAGTTTTTGAGAATTGTAATTACATATAGGTGTTGGGATATTTTTTTCAAATGACTTTTCTGCATCTACTGAGGTGATGAACGCTTTTTGAGCTTTGTTTATTAATATGATTCCTCACATTGATTTTCAGATATTAAGACAACCTTGCATTCCTGGTATATAAATCATATTTGGTCATGATATATAATCTATTTTATATTTTTGCCAAAATAAAAGCTGAAGGCTTTTGTATCTCTATTCATTAGGAAAACTTATCTACTGTTTTCTTTTGAAGTCTTTATATAGTTTTGTTGGGGATTGCACTGAAATTTTAAAATTTGTTCAGAAATTTTCCATCCTTCTTCATTTTCTGAAAGAGTTTTTAAGGGATTGATATGATTTCTTCTTTCATATTTGGAAGAATTTATTATGAATTTGGGTCTGGACTGTAGGGTAAGTTCTAAATTTTCTTCTAAGAACTGATTTGACTGAATCTCATATATTATAATTTTATTTTTCATATATACTAATTTCAAAATATTTTCTAATTTTTCTTGTGATTTTTTATTACATTCATTGGTTATATAAAAGTATATTGTTTACTTTTTCAAATGTTAAGATACTTCTCAATTTCTGTTACTCATTTCTAATTTGATTCCATTACCATAGTAGAATATGCTTTGTATGATTTTAATCCTTATACATTTGTTGAGACTTGTTAAATGGTCTAAGATTATGGTCTATCCTGAAGAATATTCCATGTGCACTTGAAAAGAATGTGTATTTTCCTCATGTTAAGTGAGACATTCTAAAAAAGTCATATAGGTATAGGTGATTGATAATATTGTTCTTTTATGTCCTTGTTAATTTTACCTATTTTGTTCTATCAATTATTAAAAATAATATATTTAATTTTCCAACTATTATTGCTTAATGGACTATTTCTCTTCTCAACTCTGTCAGTTTTTCTTTCATACATTTTGGGGCCTTTTATTAATTATGTTCATTTATAATTATTATATATTCCTGATGCATTAATATATTACCACTATGAATATCCTTCTTTGTCATAACCATCTTTGAGTCTTTGTTTCATAAAGATTTTAGCATTGCTCCTGGCATTTAGTAGACTTTCTATAAAAAGTACATAAATAAATAAATATATGTCATGATTAGTTATTTAATAAATATTTCTTCAGCACTTTATACCTAGAACTATTCTAGGCCTTAGAATATTAACTGTTATTCAATATCAGCTTTGTTGCTGCTATTTCATGTCTTTATTTATGTACAGGTGTTTTAAAATATTTATTCGTTTATTATGGTGAGTATCTCCACTAATACTCTGTAAGACTATAAGTACTTAGCAAGGAAATTTGCTGTTTGGCTTAAGGCTTACTATTTTTTTTAAATGAATAATAATATGCTGGAAATTGTTGTTTGATGAAACAATATCCAATATCCCATGAACGTTTATTATATTGAGGTAGCTATGAACTGTGCAAAAGACTACATTTTCTAGCCTCCCTTATAGCTAAGTGTGGACATGTGACAAAACTCTGATTAACTAGATATAATCAGAAGTTGTAGGGTTGAATTCTAACTCAGACATCTTTAAAAAGTACGTAAACGTCACTTTTATGTTTTCCTCGTTCCCCTGCTATCTGCCTGGAAAACAAATGTGATTAATTATTTCTGAGTCTGCAAATGGAAAAATATGAACGCCAAGGAATATGGAGCATAAACAGAAAAGGAGCTTGGATCCACTGTGACTTAGTCTTAAGACCTAAGGTTAGATTTTCTATTCAGGTCTATATTACATGCACTCAAATATAATTTCTAACTGATACAAATGATGGCCACAATGTTGCTGATGAGGAACAAGTTCCTGTTTAGGTCTGCCCAAATGACATATAATAAAGAAGAAGTGAAACATATGATATCCAAATCTCGCAGGTTCTAGAGCCATCCAAATCTGTGGAACATTTATTGCCAAACATTCTCTCTTATCAGTGGGCCATAAACAGATTTTGGCATAGCTGCAGAAACTCATCTTTTCTTACATTTAAAGACTATGTACCTGGAGTCCCAGAATAGAGTGACTAAGAATAGTGGCCCTATACAGGATTGCTAGAGGAGGTCACCTTTTCCAAGGCATTATTCATGGAATGCAAATTTACAAAGAAACATACTCACTTAAAAAATTTCCTAGATATGCTGACCTTCAGTCTTTTTGAACACCAATTTTCCCTGAATATTTGCTATTGCCAACGCACTACATTTTGACAGTGATTCCTGACCTTAAAACAGCCTTTACGGTCCTGGAACTGCTGGCTACTCAGCAGATACTGAGTCTGCCCTCATCTCTAGATGCTCCAGTGATGCCACATCTGCACATTCAGCTAGCTCCTGCTGACTTTCTATTCTTTCCCTTTTTGGCTAGCTAAAAGCATGACCAAGTTTAATTTTTTCTATAAAGGTCTCAAAAAATGACTAATTTTCAAAATCTATTTGAACTCTTCCTTAACTGCTAATTGAACTTTGTGTGCAAGGAGGCCAGAGGTGTGCAGCGAGGTACAGCCTTCTCACAATAGCATGCGGAATCAGCCCTTTACCAGTCATTACTAATATAGAGAGCATATAACTATTTCAATGCTTCATAGTTTGGGGGCATTTGAACAATCTGTCCTCCTTTATCTTTCTAATTTCCCTCTCAACTTGATCCCCCCAAAACAGGCAGCATCTAAATAAAAGTTAACTACTACCTTGGCAGATGAAAAACTTGGTTAGTTCTAATGAAAGCAGGGGGTGCTGTTGACATTTCTTACTTCCAGTTCTTGCATCATGGCAATAAGGCCTAAGGACTGATTTATCAAAGAGAGTGTGCCCATCAAGCATGAGTGAGACAGAGAGAGAAAGTTCACTTTGCACAAAATGAGCTGCTAATTTCTTTTCCATTTCACTGACAATGTGCTCTATGAGTTCAGAGCAGCTGGGATGAGAACAATGGATGTTCCCAACCTGTGCTCCATTTAACTTCTGCAACTCTACAAGGTCAAACAGCAAAAGAGAAAGAAAAAAAAAATCTCCCTCTCTTTTTCTCTCCATTTCCGTATCTCTCTCCCCCACTACCTCCCTCCCTCTTTCCCTCTTCCCTCTGCCTTATAGTGTGGCAAAGCTAGGAGACTGAGGGACTATCTAAAAGACACAGTCCTTTTTGTTTTTGTTTTTTAAAGAAATCCGTTTCTAGCCAAAGCTTCTACTGGCCAAAGTTTAAATGCCATTTTATTGCCATTTCTACCATTAAGTTAATATGATTCAAATAAATTCTGGCTTACTACTATGAGTGTGTATGTTGGGGTGAGGGAAGGTGAGCGCGAGTACTCTCATTTAAAGAGACATGTGATATGTCTGTTGCCTAAACCCTCACTGACAAAAAATGAATTCCAAATGATTTACTCTGCACTGGCTTTACTGCCACTAACAGGAAATTTAAAACTCCCCCGCCCCCGCCCCGATTAGCAATGTACCAGATAGCCTTGCTATTCAATATGCTTCCCCATAATCCATACAGTCAAAATGCTAGAATCCTTTGGGATATAGGCTTCCCTTCTCTGCTATGATTCATGTAACTTGGATCTCAATTAACACTGGTTTGTGGCACTCTGATATTAAAGGATGGAAGGTAGAAGAACTAAGAATGTGAGCTAGTAATCAGCAAGAACATCTTTCCAGAACAGTAGTTCAGGAACCATCTCCCACCATTAGAATTCACATTTCACCACAGACTGACTTTTCTCATGTTGTAATCCCACTTGACTTGAAGCTTAGACTAAATTCTACATTTCAAAGCCCAAACTTATCCCTATTTACCTCCCCTGGTCCATTTGAGAGGTATGGACGGGACCCCTAAAGTTCTTCATCCGAGCATACCTCTACCAATCATAGCCTGTATACAACTCAAGTGTTTAGGTAGCCCTTTCCTATCCAGGGACGATGTGTGACTTTTTACTGTGTTCCCAGGACCTATGACAATTCCTGACATAGAACATGGTTTCAAAAATGTTTGCTAAGTGAGGAAGTACAGACTTTGCATCCAGCTGACTTTCTTAGGCTAATTAATCATTTGCTCATTATAAAATTTGCTTTCAGAAAGGCATATAGGTCTATCTAGAAGAATTATTTATCTTAATCTTAAATTTGTATTTTATTCCTTTCTACACCATATTTAAGGAAATAAACTACCCATTATAAACTTATTGCTACCAAGTTCTGATTACTGCATTTGTTTTCCCCCATGGCAAACACTGGTTGTTGTTCAGTATTTTAAATATTTGTAATATTTAATTTAATAAATAGAATAAATTGAGACATTAAACAAGTATTTCACAGTTTTATGTCAAACTGTAAAATGTATTTAGAATAATTTATTATCCAAGACCAATGATTTGGGAATAAATTAAACTAGAAATACACTGAAAAGCTAAAGCACTGTCTTCCAAGAAATACATTCACTGTCTTTTTCTACTTTTTCAAGAAATTGCTTTTGTCTCTGTGTCCTACTTGAAATGAGGATGAAATGTTCCCTTGAAAACAGTCTACCAGCATGCAATAGGAATTGCATAGTTAATCTCTTTGTTTTTATCTGATGAAACTTCCTAACCTTGAATTCCATGTCCAAATTGATAATATAAAATTAAAATGAGATTATACACACACACAAACACACATACACATACACACGTGTATATATGCACACACATTTCAGCAATTAGTAATATGTATATCACAGATCTCAGCAATAAGCAAATATAGAGGATTAGAGCTAATTCTGAGAAGATACTGCAAATAAGAATGGCTATTCAAAGTAGATATTCAATTTCAAATTCTGATAGAGCCCAGACTATGACTGGAGGACAGTAAAAATGGTAGCAGCAATCTAATAGAAGAAAATAGACTTCACCAAAGATATTAAACACAAAAGCTCTAAAGTGTGAATTATACTCATGATCTAACTCTTCTTTATGTACATGACCTCTAATTTCACTTTTGATAATATAAGTAATAACTCCATACCTTCAGAAAGTTTCCCAGTCCATTCCACACCACCATCACCTTTTAATTCATTAAGTTATTATAGTACACAGATTTATACTGACCTGGACTGGGTCCATGTCTGTCACTTAATAACTATACAATTTTTTCTGAGATTCCATTTCTTCTTTACAAATGTAGCCTAGTGATATCTCTCTCTGTCAGGTTTCTGTCAGAGAAGCAGGACTACGATGAGTGATATAGAATAAGGGATTTTCTAGAGGAATTTAACTTTACACCACTTAGACGCTGGTTACACAGACTATGCAGGACTGTTTTCTGTGCCTTTGGTTCTGGGGACTGATGCTGGGAGTTTGGGAGGAAAGATGTAAAATGAGGAAAGGCGAGGACAAACAGGGACCCACAGGATATACTGGAACTCATGAGGATATCTTAGCCACCACCCTTGGGTCTTCACTCTGATGATACAGATGACTCACAGGGGAAGCTGGTACTTTTTCATGAAGATCTATGAGTTAGAAAAGGTGACATGGGATCTGACATTAATTGAAGTGGCTGTGGGCCTGACTGCTACCCCTGGACAGTCAGGTGAACCAGGAGATAATCAACAGTATGAGCTGAAACAGTCCTGGAACTCCTGTACCAAACTTATGATTGTTAAAGGAATATGGCCACGGCTTTACTCCCACCTTTCAACTCTAAAGGAAACAGTCTCTCGTGTCCTATATTAACTCAGAACTACATAGGGAAGAAAATTCTGAAAAATGTAGACTCAACTCAGCTAACATGATAATGCAAGTCCATTAAAACATCCTGTCAACTCAGAGTGATGCTGGATTGATGAAAGAAAATACATATGAAATCATTTTTAAAACTTTAAAACAAAAATGGTACAAAACTGTATTATTTCTACAAAGTCTTCTCTTTACAGTGAGCTGGTCATTGTTTTACTTGTGTGTGATCTTTTCAATACAACTAGCTATAATCATAAATGGTAGATTCCTGTGCAGTGTGATTTGACAGGAATCACTAAGACTGAGTAATGAAAATTTCCAACTAAATTGTCATCTACAAAAGGATACAGACAATAGCATGGCCTGATTAGTATACTCTGACGATATTTAGTACACAGCCTGATTCAAACCAAGAAAGTGGAAAGAAGAAAGGAAATGAAAGGGAAAGAAAGGAAAGGAGAAAAGAAGAGAGGGAGGAAGAGAGGCAGAGAGGGAGGGAGGGAGGAACGGAGGAAGGAAGGAAGGGGAAAGGAAGAGATGGAAGGAGAAAGAAAGACAAATATGTCACATTAGGATGGGAAACTGAGTCAGAAATAGGGGAAAGGTGTTACAAAAATAACAACCACTGTATTTTATTCCATAAATGTTCTGGAGAATAGAACTTCCCCAAATCTCTTTCTGCAAATTAAAATCCATAAACAAAAAACAACTTCCCAATTTTCTGGAACTTTTAATTTCAGGTTAAAGCAGGAACTATAAATTTATATAAGAATAAAAATACTACTGAGGTAATAGTACAGTCCATGCAAATGGACTGAAGCAGAAGTCACTTTATAAGAAAAAGACCAATTTTAATATCAGCTCCTTGATTTTTTTTAATAAAGCACATAGATTTAGAAGGGTATAGGAAAGCCTTAGATCATGATATTTCTTTCCAATTCTTAAATGAAGGAAGTTCTGATCCATTTTTGATAAATGCCAATGTATCAGTAGGATTTTGAGACAATAAGAAAAGGATTTGGGCTCTTTTTACTTTCTTTGAGATTAAAACCAGATCAACTGCTACAGGAGAAGTCACCTTGAAATGCCCAACAATTGAGTCAAACTGAGTTTAAGGAAAATTTCCAGCTCTGAATGTCAAGGTCAATAAGGATTTCAGTCACCACTTACCTTCTTAGTTATACTTACCTTTTCCTTCCAGACCCTTTCTGTATAGCAGGATTCTCCTGAGCACCAGCAACAGTTATGCTCCTTTCCTCACAGACCCCAGGCTCCAGGGTTTGCTGAGGTCTTAAATGAAATTCTCTAGCTGGAAGAAATGGACCTACTATCTTAGGCCAGATGCTAGAGGAAGCCTATAGCAGGAAAGGTACCATGGCATGTCATTACCAGTCCTCTGCCAGCATACACATTTCTGCAATCGCTATTGCCTAAAGTTACTCCAGTTTCTCCTTGCTGGAATTCTCAGTTGCTGCTCAAGGTAACTCAAGACAGAAAGTATAAATGTATATGATGAAAGGAAAAGTATTACTGAAGGTAAAGGGAAGTCCATCCAACTGTGTAATCTGACAACATCTACCAGTTTGCTATATGCTTTTTTAAAAAAATAGATTTGTGAACAAATGAACAGAGAGAAATGAACTGGGATATAAAACAGAGGTGGACAAAGGAAGAAGGTAATCCAAAAAGCACTATCAACTATTATGTTCAGAAGCCAGCAGAGGAAGTTTGTTTAAATTAGCATATGCAATAACATATCATATGAAAGAAAAAATTATCAAAGAAAACTAATAAATGTGTATTATTTACAATAATTCTCAGGGCATATACTTAAAATCTTCTACAAGCCACTCCAAGTTTCACAAGGGCTGAAACCATGCCCTTTTTGTTCATTAATAAAAACTAGTGCTACTTAACATTTATAAATAACTAAATACAGAGCAGTCAAGATGGCGGAGAAGTAGCAGGCTGAGACTACTACAGCTAGCAGATCAGGCTAAAGAGCTTATCTAAAGATTGCAAACACCAGCAAGTCCAACGGCAGATCGAAGAGAAGAAGAACAGCAATTCTAGAAACAGAAAAACAACCATTTTCTGAAAGGTAGGACTGGCAGAGAAGTGAATCCAAAGCGACGAGAACATAGACCCCTGGGGGAGGGGCAGCTCCCAGCAAGCGGGGGAGCAATGGAGCACAAAATCAGGACGTTTATAAAGTCTGTTCCGCTGAGGGACATCGCTCCAGAGGCTAAACCGGGGCGAAGCCCACGCAGGGTCAGCATGGCCTCAGGTCCCACAGGGTCACAGAAGGATCGGGGGTGTCTGAGTGTCGCAGAGCTTGCGGGTATTGGAATGGGAAGCCAGCTACAGAGACAGAGCCGACAGTAAGCTCACAGCACGGGGTTACCTTGAACCGGTCACAGGCTCGATGAGCTCTGAGCGCAGCCGGAGGTCAGGCAGATGGGAGTTACTGAGCACTGTTCTCTAGGGTGTACAGAGGAGTGGGGCCCCGGGCTCTCGGTTCCTTCAGGCCGGCGACCAGGAGGCCGCCATTTGTATTCCCATCCTCCAGAACTCTATGGAAAGCACTCATGGAACAAAAGCTCCTGAAGGCAAACCCCAGCGGATTACTCAGCCTGGCCCCTGGTAAGGGCGGTGCAATTCCACCTGGGGCAAAGACACTTGAGAATCACTACAACAGGCCCCTCCCCCAGAAGATCAACAAGAAATCCAGCCAAGACCAAGTTCACCTACCAAGGAGTGCAGTTTCAATACCAAGGAGAGCAGCAGAATTACAGAGGAGGAGAAAGCAAAGCATGGAACTCATGGCTTTCTCCCTGTGATTTTTTAGTCTTGCAGTTAATTTAATTTCTTTTCTTTTTCATTTTTTTTCTTTTCTTCTGCTAAAATTTTGTTTAACTTTTACCCTTTTCTTTTTTAACGATTTTAAACTAGTTTATCTAATATATATATTTTTCTTTTTTATACTTTTCTTTATTCATTTTCTTTTATTAATTCTTTTTTTTTTTTCTTTTTCTTTCTTTCTTTCTGAACCTCTTTTTATCCCCTTTCTCCCCCCTCACGATTTGGGATCTCTTCTGATTTGGTTAAAGCATATTTTCCTGGGATTGTTGCCACCCTTTTAGTATTTTACTTGCTCCTTCATATACTTTTATCTGGACAAAATGACAAGGCGGAAAAATTCACCACAAAAAAAAGAACAAGAGGCAGTACTGAAGGCTAGGGACCTATCAATACAGACATTGGTAATACGTCAGATCTAGAGTTCAGAATGATGATTCTCAAGGTTCTAGCCAGGCTCAAAAAAAGGTATGGAAGATATTAGAGAAACCCTCTCGGGAGATATAAAAGCACTTTCTGGAGAAATAAAAGAACTAAAATCTAACCAAGTTGAAATCGAAAAAGCTATTAATGAGGTGCAATAAAAAATAGAGGCTCTCACTGCTAGGATAAATGAGGCAGAAGAAAGAATTAGCAATATAGAAGACCAAATGACAGAGAATAAAGAAGCTGAGCAAAAGAGGGACAGACAGCTACTGGACCACGAGGGGAGAATTCGAGAAATAAGTGACACCATAAGACGAAACAACATTAGAATAATTGGGATTCCAAAAGAAGAAGAAAGAGAGAGGGGAGCAGAAGGTATATTGGAGAGAATTATTGGGGAGAATTTCCCCAATATGGCAAAGGGAACAAGCAACAAAATCCAGGAGGTTCAGAGAACGCCCCTCAAAATCAATAAGAATAGGCCCACAACCTGTCACCTAATAGTAAAATTCACAAGTCTTAGTGACAAAGACCTGAAAGCAGCCCGGGAAAAGAAGTCTGTAATATACAATGGTAAAAATATTACACTGGCAGCAGACTTATCCACAGAGACCAGGCAGGCCAGAAAGAGCTGGCATGATATATTCAGAGCACTAAACGAGAAAAACATGCAGCCAAGAATACTATATCCAGCTAGGCTATCATTGAAAATAGAAGGAGAGATTAAAAGCTTCCAGGACAAACAACAACTGAAAGAATTTGCAAACACCAAATCAGCTCTACAGGAAATATTGAAAGGGGTCCTCTAAAAAAGAGAGAGCCTACAAGTGGTAGATCAAAAAGGAACAGAGACAATATACAGTAACAGTCACCTTATAGGCAATACAATGGCACTAAATTCATATCTCTCAATAGTTACCCTGAATGTTAATGGGCTAAATGTCCCAATCAAAAGACACAGGGTATCAGAATGGATAAAAAACCAAAACCCATTTATGCTGCCTCCAAGAAACTCATTTTAAGCCTGAAGACACCTCCAGATTTAAAGTGAGAGGGTGGAAAAGAATTTACCATGATAATGGACATCAGAAGAAAGCAGGAGTGGCAATCCTTATATCAGATCAATTAGATTTTAAGCCAAAGACTATAATAAGAGATGAGGAAGGACACTATATCATACTCAAAGGGTCTGTCCAACAAGAAGATCTAACAATTTTAAATATCTATGCCCCCAACATGGGAGCAGCCAACTATATAAACCAATTAATAACAAAATCAAAGAAACACATCAACAATAATACAATAATAGTAGGGGACTTTAACACTCCCCTCACTGAAATGGACAGATCATCCAAGCAAAAGATCAACAAGGAAATAAGGGCCTTAAATGACACACTGGACCAGATGGACATCACAGATATATTCAGAACATTTCATTCCAAAGCAACAGAATACACATTCTTCTCTAGTACACATGAAACATTCTCCAGAATAGATCACATCCTCGGTCCTAAATCAGGTCTCAACCTGTATCAAAAGATTGGGATCATTCCCTGAATATTTTCAGACCACAATGCTCTGAAGCTAGAACTCAACCACAAGAGGAAGTTTGGAAAGAACCCAAATACATGGAGACTAAACAGCATCCTTCTAAAGAATGAATGGGTCAACCGGGAAATTAAAGAAAAATTGAAAAAAATCATGGAAACAAATGATAATGAAAATACAACGGTTCAAAATCTGTGGGACACAACAAAGGCAGTCCTGAGAGGAAAATATATAGCGGTACAAGCCTTTCTCAAGAAACAAGAAAGGTCTCAGGTACACAACCTAACCCTACACCTAAAGGACCTGGAGAAAGAACAAGAAAGAAACCCTAAACCCAGCAGGAGAAGAGAAATCATAAAGATTAGAGCAGAAATCAATAAATAGAAACCAAAAAAACAATATAACAAATCAACGAAACTAGGAGCTTGTTCTTTGAAAGAATTAATAAAATTGATAAACCCTTGGCCAGACTTATCAAAAAGAAAAGAGAAAGGACCCAAATAAATAAAATCATGAATGAAAGAGGAGAGATCACAACTAACACCAAAGAAATACAAACTATTATAAGAACATACTATGAGCAACTCTACGCCAACAAATTGACAATCTGGAAGAAATGGATGCATTCCTAGAAACATATAAACTACCACAACTGAACCAGGAAGAAATAGAAAGCCTGAACAGACCCATAACCAGTAAGGAAATTGAAACAGTCATTAAAAATCTCCAAACAAACAAAAGCCCAGGGGCAGATGGCTTCCTGGGGGAATTCTACCAAACATTTAAAGAAGAACTAATTCCAATCCCCTGAAACTGTTCCAAAAAATAGAAATGGAAGGAAAACTTCCAAACTCATTTTATGAGGCCAGCATCACCTTGATCCCAAAACCAGACAAGGATCCCATCAAAAAAGAGAGCTATAGACCAATATCCTTGATGAACACAGAGGCAAAAATTCTCACCAAAATACTAGCCAATAGGATTCAACAGTACATTAAAAGGATTATTCACCACGACCAAGTGGGATTTATTCCAGGGCTGCAAGGTTGGTTCTACATCCGCAAATCATCAGTGTGATACAACACATCAATAAAAGAAAGAACAAGAACCATATGATACTCTCAATAGATGCTGAAAAAGCATTTGTCAAAGTACAGCATCCCTTCCTGATCAAAACTCTTCAAAGTGTACGGATAGAGGGCACATACCTCAATATTATCAAAGCCATTTATGAAAAACCAACCACAAATATCATTCTCAATGGAGAAAAATTGAAAGCTTTTCTGCTAAGGTCAGGAACATGGCAGGGATGTCCATTATCACCACTGCTATTCAGCACAGTACTAGAAGTCCTAGCCTCAACAATCAGACAACAAAAGGAAATTAAAGGCATCCAAATCGGCAAAGAAGAAGTCAAACTATCACTCTTCACAGATGATATGATACTGTATGTGGAAAACCCAAAAGACTCCACTCCAAAACTGCTAGAACTTGTACAGGAATTCAGTAAAGTGTCAGGATATAAAATCAATGCACAGAAATCAGTTGCATTTCTTTACACCAACAACAAGACAGAAGAAAGAGAAATTAAGGAGTCAATCCCATTTACAATTGCACCCCAAACCATAAGATAACTAGGAATAAACCTAAACAAAGAAGCTAAGAATCTATACTCAGAAAACTATAAAGTACTCATGAAAGAAATTGAGGAAGACACAAAGAAATGGAAAAATGTTCCATGCTCCTGGATGGGAAGAATAAATATTGTGAAAATGTCTATGCTACCTAAAGCAATCTACACATTTAATGCAATTCCTATCAAAGTACCATCCACCTTTTTCAAAGAAATGGAACAAATAATCCTGAAATTTATATGAACCAGAAAAGACCTCGAATAGCCAAAGGGATATTGAAAAAGAAAGCCAAAGTTGGTGGCATCACAATTCCGGACTTCAAACTCTATTACAAAGCTGTCATCATCAAGACAGCATGGTACTGGCACAAAAACAGACATATCGATCAATGGAACAGAATAGAGAGCCCAGAAATAGACCCTCAACTCTATGGTCAACTAATCTTCGACAAAGCAGGAAAGAATGTCCAATGGAAAAAAGACAGCCTCTTCAATAAATGGTGTTGGGAAAATTGGACAGCCACATGCAGAAAAATGAAATTGGACCATTTCCTTGCACCACACACAAAAATAGACTCAAAATGGATGAAGGACCTCAATGTGAGAAAGGAATCCATCAAAATCCTTGAGGAGAACACAGGCAGCAACCTCTTCGACCTCTGCCACAGCAACATCTTCCTAGGAACATCGCCAAAGGCAATGGAAGCAAGGGCAAAAATGAATTATTGGGATTTTATCAAGATCAAAAGCTTTTGCACAGCAAAGGAAACAGTTAACAAAACCAAAAGACAACTGACAGAATGGGAGAAGATATTTGCTAACGACATATCAGATAAAGGACTAGTGTCCAAAATCTATAAAGAACTTAGCAAACTCAACACCCAAAGAACAAATAATCCAATCAAGAAATGGGCAGAGGACATGAACAGACATTTCTGCAAAAAAGACATCCAGAGGGCCAACAGACACATGAAAAAGTGCTCCACATCACTCGGCATCAGGGAAATACAAATCAAAACCACAATGAGATATCACCTCACACCAGTCAGAATGGCTAAAATCAACAAGTCAGGAAATAACAGTGGCTGGCGAGGATGCGGAGAAAGGGGAACCCTCCTAGGCTGTTGGTGGGAAGGCAAACTGGTGCAACCACTCTGGGAAACAGCATGGAGGTTCCTCAAAATGTTGAAAATAGAACTGCCCTATGACCCAGCAATTGCACTACTGGGTATTTACCCTAAAGATACAAACGTAGTGATCCGAAGGGGCACGTGCACCCGAATGTTTATAGCAGCAATGTCCACAATAGCCAAACTATGGAAAGAACCTAGATGTCCATCAACAGATGAATGGATAAAGAAGATGTGGTATATATACACAATGGAATACTATGCAGCCATCAAAAGAAATGAAATCTTGCCATTTGCGACGACGTGGATGGAACTAGAGCGTATCATGCTTAGCGAAATAAATCAAGCAGACAAAGACAACTATCATATGATCTCCCTGATATGAGGAAGTGGTAATGCAACATGGGGACTTAAGTGGGTAGGAGAAGAATAAATGAAACAAGATGGGATTGGGAGGGAGACAAACCATATGTGACTCTTAGTCTCACAAAACAAACTGAGGGTTGCTGGGGGGAGGGGTTTGGGAGAAGGGGGGTGGGGTTATGAACATTGGGGAGGGTATGTACTTTGGTGAGTGCTGTGAAGTGTGTAAACCTGGCGATTCACAGACCTGTACCCCTGGGGATAAAAATATATGTTTATAAAAAATAAAAAATTTAAAAAAAAAAGAATATTTACAGCAGAATATAAATCAGTAAACAAATAAGATGATTACAAATTGTGATGTGTACCATGAGTGTAATACGCAGGGTGCCAAGCTGGAAGGAAATGAGAAGCCACTTTTTATGCATAATCAAGGAATCCATTGCTATGGATATAATATTTTAGTTGATACCTGAAGTTCAGGGTAAATCCAGCAAGGGGAATTCTTAAAGCAAGAGAAGTCAAGACAAAGTAGTAATAAATGAGTAAACCCCCAACAGAAAAAAGGAACTGATACCTTTAAAATGCAGAAAGAGGCCCACTGAGGCTATAGGACAGTGCATGTGGAGACTATTAGGACATGGGGTTTGGTAAGGTAGATTAAGATATCAGATCACATACATCATTAGGGGGGATAAAGAATTACCATTTTTTATAAGCACCAAAGAATGTTACCATTATATTTTAAACTGCAGAGAAATTACCTGGATTACATTCTTTACTTATTCCAAAGAATAGTTAGATTAAGAATATAACAATTAATGGGCTTTAATGAACCCAAAGAGTAACAGCAAAGTATATAGTATTTATAGATTGTTTTCATGGTAACTCAGCCTAACAAAAGTATGCAGGGTAACTACTAAGTCTTAAAACTTTGAGATGGGAGAAATTTAGAAAGGGAGGGGCAACTTGATGTATGGTGGTCTTGTTTACTTCCTGTTAATTTTTAAATAAACCTTCTCTACATATAAAAGAAAAAATAATAAATTAAATAAATAAAGAAAGAAGAAGAAAAAATTTCCAAACTATGCACAATGGAAAGCATTATACTGTCATTAAAATATGAATTATTATTTCAAAATATAATTGGGGAGAAGACTAAATACACATATTCATTTTTTATTCCTTCTATAAAGATATATCTAAACATTCATCATGTTATAAGCACTGAACTATGCATTGGATGAGCAAGAGATCTAGAACTTATGAGGAAAATATACAAAACATTAGAACAAAATGAACTTGAGGTTCTAACATATGTAACTAAGCACAATTTTTAAATACTTATATATCAAGAAGGTATAATCTTTATAGAAATCCATGAAATTGTTTATATAAGAGTTGCTATTTGACTCTTAATTTTGACTAGAAGGAGAAAGAAGAAATTAGAGTACATTAGTTAGTTATTACTATGTAACACATGGCCCCAAAACTCGTGCATGTAAAACAACGTGCATTAATTATTGTTAACAAATCTATGTGTAGGATGAGTGTCTATTCCTATTAGGGGTGTGTTCATTCATTTACTTTCAAGTGTGTATCAATCAGGTAAGCACCTCTCATAATTTTGGTATGTCTGGCAGACAGCTAGCTCTGTGCTAACTTAGGATGGCTCACGTGGAAAAACTGGACTCTCCTCTTAGGTCTCTCATCCTCTAGCAAGTTATCTCAGTCTTGCTCAAATGACAGAAACAGAGTACGAGACAAAAAGAGCAAAAACAAATAAGACCTTTTAGTCCCATGCTCGGAACTGGAAGACTGTCAGTTCAGCTGCCTTCAATTGACCAAAACCACACAAGTTCAACTCAAATTCAAAGCATGAATAAGGAAGGACCATATCATGATGGAAGGAGCTACAAAGATACATAGGAAAGAGTTTCCGATAGAAGTAAGAACTGGGGCCATCTCTGCAATAAATCTACCACATAAGGAAAGAAGAGAAAATAACAGAAATACCAGAAGGAAGGAACCATGCCATCAAAATATAATAAAGAGAAAAGTATAATAATGGTCATGACATGGTTTCGTATCTAGTAAATAAATTCAAGTCAGTAAGAAAATATTGCACCTATTTTTTTTTCTATTTAAAAAGGTTTATTGTAGTCAGAAAGTGGGAACAACCCAAAGGTCCACCAATGAAAGAATGGGTAACAAGATATGATCCACCATGGCAATATCAGCCACAAACAGGAGCAAGGTGCTAACACAAGCTGTCCTGTGGATGGACCCTGAACACATGACGCTCAGTGAGGGAACCAGATACAACAGGCCACACGATGTGTGACTCTGTGTGTGTGACATGCCCAAAACAGGCACATCCATGGAGACAGAAAGTAGATTAATGGTTGCCAGGGGCTGGGAAAGGATGGGGGCCAAGGGGTATGGGGTTTCTTGGGGGTGGGAAAGAAACGATGAAAATGTTCTAAAATTAGGCAGTGGTGACAGTTGCACAATCTTGTGAATAAACCAAAAGTAACTGACTTGTACAAAAAATAAGTAAATAAAAATAAATAAAAATGTTTATTGAGCCAAGCCTTGTTTTAAGCATAGGGTATATGAGAAAAAAAAGAGAAATAAAGTTTTTCCTCTATTTTTCTTTGACAAAAAAGTTATTAATATAGATGAGATAATTTTAGATCCTGCTAGAAATCAAGGAGGACATTGGAATGGTAGGTGCCCCATTTTTGGTATAGTGAGGTAGTAAAAGAGGGAAAGGTGGAAACAGCCATGGTCTTGGGAACGAGGTAAAGCCTTTGGCTTCTGCTCTAAGTGTAACAAGAAGCCATTAAGACATTGTTATCAGGTCAGAAAGGATTTTAAAAGAACATTTGGTTATTATGAGGTTGAATTAATACAGAGGCAAAGTAGAAGTGGAAAGACTATTATAAAAGTACAGAATGGGCAAGAATAATAAAAGAAAGGCCACTAAGGAACTAGTTCTATAACCTATCATGAGAGTTGGTGGTCACACAGGATGCAATTAGACTTTGTGAGGAGGAAACTAGTGGTCAGATTCTTGAACTATTTAACAGTAGAGCCCATTAGGTTTGCTAACTGACCAGGGGTGTGGCGTGCTGAGAGGAAAAACTAATGTTAAGAATGAAGCACTGAGGGGCGCCTGAGTGGCTCAGTGGGTTAAAGCCTCTGCCTTTGGCTCAGGTCATGATCCCAGGATCCTGGGATCAAGCCCCACATTGGGCTCTCTGCTCAGCAGGGAGCCTGCCTCCTCCTCTCTCTCTGCCTGCCTCTCTGCCTACTTGTGATCTCTCTCTCTCTCTCTGTCAAATAAATAGATAAGTAAATCTTAAGGAAAAAAAAAAAGAATGAAGCTTTGAAATTAGTTGAGATGTAGATAGTCAAATAGAAAAAGGAAGTCAGCACTGGGTAGGTGACTGATTCTCAGAGAAAGACCAAAGAGAGAGAAATAATTTTAGTGTACCTTCATGGAAATGGAACTGGATAAAATAAATTGAGGAAGACATTATAGAGAAAAAGAAGTCTAACTTTAAAAAAAATCAGAAATATTTAGAAACGTAGACATAGGTAGATAGATAGAGGAAAATATCTTTTTTTCCTAAGGGGGGCAATTTTATCAAATGTTTCTGAGAAGCTGGGCAAAAAGAAGTTTAAGATGCTATGTGAACCTCGGTATTGGGCATGAACTTCCCAGCATAGAAATGTCCTCTAAAATTAGTGGGCTGTAGCATTTACAGAGAAGGAAAAATCTCACTTGGATCATAAGGTGACATTTAACTTCTAGTTTTGCTTTAGGCTAAGGTTGAGTTTCCAATGGTGAGGGGAAAGAGAAAAAAGGAAAGATACATTGTAAGGGTTTGTCTTACAGAGATTAAATTCTGATAAAATACCTGCAAATCCTGCTGATGAAAAAGTCTCTAAAAACATTTATGTTGACCAGGGCATTTTTAGCTTCCATTCAAGAAGAAACAGGAATGGGGTTTACCCTCCCAAATGAAACAGTCAAAGAAGCAAACAAAACATATGAAACACTGGTTTTCAGGAGCCTGGTTATCAAGCAATAAACAAGCGATGACTAAGAAACAGAAACCGTGTAAGTGAAATGAACATTATGATTGCCTTAGCTTATTGCTTTGAGAGACTTTTCAGGACATGAAACGTCTCTCCAGGGTATGGTTACAAGAATAAAAAGATAAGCAATAGATATGGAAAAATACTTGAAATCACATATCTGAAAATGGGTTTGTATCCAAAGTAAATACAGAATTCTCAAAACTTAATGTGAAAACAAGACAATTTTTTAAATGTACAAAATATTTAGCATTTACTTTCCTTTACCAAAGAAGATACATGAATGGCAGATAAGCACATAAAAAAGATAGTCAGAGACATTGGGAAGAATGAAGTGAATTCCAAAAGTGAAAGTTTAACTCTTCGATGTTAAAGCATAGGCCTGAGCCAGTCCAACAGCCATGGGTAAAAATCCTTACTACCATAGATACCTCATGCAAATCACTAAAACTTATACCTACAGCTTCTTCACCTGAAAAACATAATAATACATTCCAGGCATTATAAAACTTAAAACTTAAACAACATGGTACAAAGATCTTAACATTGTGTTTGACATGTAGTCTCCAGTCAGAGATGTCAACCCCCTTCACTTTCCTGACTCTCTTAATGTGCTCAAATTGCCCAAGTCAGAATAGTAGATCCCAGAATCCTGTGTGAAGTTTCTAAAGATCTCAAATCTGATGAACTTTAACAGAATCATAAATAATGTTGAATCTTTGGGAAAGCAACAGCTGTAAAGGTAAAATCTCCCAACCGTAAAGAGGTAAGCACATTAAATTAGATCATCTTCTAAAAGGAGGTGTTAAAATTATGCCATAAAGAAATACCTTTATAGATAAAATTAAGCCATTTTGAGTTAATAAGTGTCCAACTGATTATCTTCTTAATGGCTTAACTGATTATATGTTAAAGATGTGATTTATAATCAATGCCAAATAATAGGAAGGTATGAATCATCATGTTGAAAAGCTCTAGTCCAGATGTTGACAAGAACAGCATATTGATTAATTATTCCATTGAGAATATTAGGTGTGCTATGATGTGGCAAGTGTTGAAATTAGGTACCTATGTACCACTCTGACCTACAGAACCAACTCACCAGTGAGGTATTTCAGAAGCCAAACACCCTGAATTTATATGCAGTGATAATTAATACATTAATTATAGGTATTTATATTATAAACAAAGTAGAAGGAATATCTTCCTTACTAATATTATGCAGAAAATCTAATGATTTAAATGACAAAAATGGATGTGAAGTCACCTTTAATCTAAAGTTCAAATGGTTACCTAAATCCTTACATCAAGACCATTATGAAATTTTAAGATAAATTGAATTTGCAAAAATATAATAATGGTGAAAGTACAGTATCCAGCAACTTCTGCTGTAAAAATGTAACAGCTATTGCCCTTGCATTGAACACCTACTGGGTAGGGGATACAGTCCTATTTCATCAAATGCAGAAAAAAACGCAAACATGTTGAAACTCTCTTTTGTTGCCTTCTACCAACCTGTACCTCAACCAGTCTTACTCCTTAAAATGAGAAGCAGTGGAAGAAATAGAGGAGAACTAAGTTACAGAGTGGGAGAAATTTCTGTTTCAGTTTAAAGAAATTTTAAAATAGACCTTTTCTGAAGCCAATCTTGCCCAATAAACAAGTATAATAAACCACTATATATCTGATGTAATATAAAATATCTCCTACTTTCTGAAAGTTATATCCTCTATTAACCTACCACAGTGACTGGAATTTCTCCAGTTAGAATTTGTATTTGTATATTAATGGTTAGGCTATAGCAAGGAATAGCTCAAAGATCCCTATTAAAAGGCAAATCACTCAGAAGAGATGATATGCTATGCCTTGGACCTGGACGTGGATGTGTCTATACAAAGCCAATCCTAGAGAAATAAGCCGTACTGTAAGAAATTTCTGAGTGAAGAAAACTATAAAGGAGAGAACAAGAACTTTGGAAGTTGCCCCAAGAGAGCAGTTGAGTAAAAAAAAAGAGTCCAAGAAGGTAGAAAAAGCAGAACACCAGACCTCTGAAAAAGATGTTCTAAAGGGAGAGAGTAGAATTCAGCACAAAAAAGTGGGAAAACTCCAAAGAAAAATGTTACCTATATCTTAATGTAACTGTAGTACTTCCATTGTTCTCACATAGGTCTTTGATATTTATATGATTTCTGAATTACCTACAATACTCTGTTGTTTTACTCCACAGGATTTATTGAATACCTACTGTTTTACAACTACCTTAAATCAGATTCCCTCAAAGTTGACTTTATGACAAGAAATTTGGAGGAAAATAGCAAGGATGGAAATAATATAAAAAACATAATTAAATAATTATTTTTATATATATTATTTATATTAAATAATATAAAAACATATTTTAATGAGAAAATTAACTGAGGTTCAATACGTTAGGGACTCTCTGAGAAACTGTGGATTATGTCTTTGAAGCATTGCTCAGAGGCCAGGGAAATTGGGCCATGTTTCTAGGGATGACTTTTGCCCAGTTAAATCCCTGCACTTCCAGATTATGCTGGCTAGTGTGAATCAAGAACTTGTGGTACCAAAGTATCCTGGGATTTATCAAGTCTTGCCACAGATGATCTCAAGGATGAAGTGGGCATTAGTAGTGTCTACTACACTGGAAATTCCACATTTATGGTCAGGGAGAAATAACCAAAAAACAGTCATAATAAAAGCCCAAACAAATAATACGCAAACTGTGATTCAAGTCCATGTTAATTCAAAGGGTTATCAAATAAACTAAGGAGGACTTCCTGAAAGAAGTGAGATATGACTAGCTCTTAAAGGTGTTAACATGAATTAATAGTCTTAGTTGAGTAGTAGAGGTGGAGTGATGAGTATCAATATACTCATCAAGTATATTTTTTACTAATTTAGAAATTGAAAGAGAATTTATTGGATCTTAGAACCCTTATAATTGCCCCATCCTGGATTGTGAGGTTCAAACAATACCTTAGTACAAATGAATAAGATTATAAAGTTCCAGAACTGAAAAAAAAATCACACACACACAGTCTTAATTTTAAGCACTGAGTTTTTGGGTTTTGTTGTACTTTACAACACTTTGTATGGGAAACACAAATGTTACCCAAAGTTTTCTCAAATTCAAAATCAGACATTTTTGAGATCATCAGCCGAGATGCTAGAAATGTTGAACTTCAGCCTAAAAGCAATTAAAGAATACATTAAAGAATTAAAGAATACATTAACTATATGTTCTAACCAGTTATTTCTGAATAACGCAGGGTGAATTTGTCTTTGGAAAGGTTGCTTGCTTCATTAAAATGTGATTTGGAGCTCTGAACATGGTATTTTTCTCCTAATAATATTCACACTTTTGTTGATCTATATATGTGGATATATATCCATATTTATTAGAGCAGACAATTCTCTGTCAAACATTTTTTTCTTGCTTTTTTTGTAACCTATATGAAAGTAAGAAAATATGCAAACTTTCACTTTATACACTAAACTACAAAATATTTTTATAATTGTGTATATTTTAATTTATGTTGTGGTACAACATTCCAATAGGTATTATCAGGTTTAGATTTTTTTATTAACATATAATGTATTATTTGTTCAGGGGTACAGGTCTGTGAATCATCAGTCTTACACAGTTCACAGCACTCACCATAGCACATACCCTCCCCAATGTCTATCATCCATCCACCCTATCCCTCCCACCCCCTCCAGCAACTCTCAGTTTGTTTCCTGAGATTAAGAGTCTCTTACAGTTTGTCTCCCTCCTTGGTCCCATCTTGTTTCATTTTTCCCTCTCCTTCCTTTAAGGTACTGAGTTTCAGATAATCAATCTTTATATGAAGTACCTTTCTCCAACACACCAGACAACATTGTTATTTTTGGTAAGCCTAGTTGTGTTTTGATTATAACTAAATGTGCAAAACACCGGAATAGGAATAATATTTTAAAAAATCCAAACTATCCTATACTAGCCTAGCATAATCTATATAATTTATTTTTTTATAATTGAGACACTATAAATAAAATTCTAGGCAATAGCCCAAAATTCTAATTTTTATCCTAGGATAAGACAAAATAAGATAACATATAAACAATTCCTATATATATGGCACATACAATGTGCCACATGTACCATATGTAATGTAGATAGTGTTATATAGTTTATTTGGGAAAACAGAGGGCACTAACCCAGGCTACGTTTTGGTAATGGGAAACGCCTAAAGATTTCTAAGTGTCAAAACAAGTCAGAGTGTCATTTTATCTGAATACTGCTGGCAGTTCTTCTGATGATAAATTGAAGGGTGAAAATCTGAAGACAGACTATGACATAGACTGAGTATACATAAGAAATAATAGGAATGAAGGCAAGAGAATGAGTGAAATGGATCATAGATAGTACTTAAGAGGAAAAATTGGCAGGAATTGATAACTGATTGTGGCAAGAGCAGAGGCATTATTAGAGGCCAGAGTAGATTTAGGATAAAGGTCACAGCCACACATGAGTCTTAAATTATTAATTAGTGTAACAGTGGTAGATGGTGATATATAAAACTAAGAAGAAAGACTACAAAGGAACTAATGTTCCTTTAGGAGGCATAATTATAAGTTTGGCATTAGCTTTGTATTTGGACCTTTACATTAAAAATATTCAGCAGGTGGTGAGTGCTGTGAAGAGTGTAAACCTTGGTGATTCACAGACCTGTACCCCTGGGGATAAAAAATATATGTTTATTAAAAAATTAAAAATTATAAATAAATAAATAAATAAATAATATTCAGCAGACATATACATATCTGAAACTTGGGGATTTAAATCCATGAGTATAGATGAGCTTTCCCAAAGAAAACTTAGAGCAAGCGTCCTATCTTGAAACTGTAGACATTCAGCCTCCAGGCACCATATTGTAGGCACAATTTTCTGTATGTCATTGAATAATTTTTCTCCCGTAGGGTTGAAATCCACAGGATTCCTAAGTTTATGAATCCATTTGTGATTACTTTTCCTCTCATCCTTCTCATCCAATCCATCAACAAATCTAGTTGGTTCTACTTCCAGATATATATGCCATGTCTACCTATTTCTCTCCATTTCCACTTTGACACCTTTATACATGTTCATGTATTTTCCTCTGTCATAGTTAATACCATATTTCCTTAGGAAAAAGGCCAAGAATAACCCAAATGCCTATCAATTGATAAAGAAACAAACAACTACACACACACACACACACATACACACACACACACAGACATATAAGCCAGCAATAAAAAGAAATGAAGTACTGATACATGCTACAACACGAACAAATATTGAAAACATTATACTAAATGTAAGAAACTGGTCACAAAGGCCACATGTTGCATTATTCCATTTATATAAAATGTCAAAAAGGTAAACCCATAATGACATAAAGTAGATTAGTGAGGGGCTGAGAGGTGGGGAAGGGGCAGTAGAATGATGAGTGATTACTAATTATTACAGGGTTTCTTTGAGGGTAACAAAAATATTCTAGAACTATATAATGATGATGGCTGCACAATATTGTGAACATATTAAAAACTATAAGATTTTACAATTTGAAATGATGAATTTTGTGGTATATAAATTGTATCTTAAAGCAATCAACAAGTGTGCTTAATTTGGGAAGAGGGTGATGAACAGCTTCACTACCGTGATAACAGTAAAGAAAGGGGTAAAATAATAGTTATATGGCAAAATTTTCAGGAAGAAATGAAAGAACTTGGTGGAAAATAGAAAATAGAGCAAGGGAAGGAAACCAGCCAATACAATTGCCTTACTGGAACAAAGTAATATGAAAGAGAATACAATTGTAGCGAGAAGATTAATTCAGTTTCAAATATGTTGAGATTTGCACGAATATGAGGTTTTTGTTTTTGTTTTTGTTTTTAAGCAGAAATGCCCTTAGGCAACTGAACATATGGGACAAAAGTTCAAGCTGCTGGAGACACAAAAATGAGAGTCATCAACTTAAGAGGAAGCAGGAGGAGGCATGGGGATAATGCAGAAAGAAGAACAGAAAATTAAGGGCTGGAATTCTTACAGGAGTTTTCTTCACTTAGGGGATGGTCTTACAAAGGGATCTCAGAAAAAGAAAGTGAAAAAGATGGCAGAAAAGTGCCTTAGCAAGGAATATAAGAGGGGAGAGTTGCAAGAAAGAATAATGGTAAATACTAAAGAGCTATCAGAGAGTCTGGGAAAGAGTAAACAAAGTGAAGCAAACTCTTAAAACTATTTCATTAAGTTATATAATTAATGAAAGGTAAGGGCATGTCAAATTTGGATCCAGAGGAGGGAAGAGAGGTCTTAAACTTCTTTGAGATTGGACTTTTGAAATGAATGGGGAGAATTTTACCTAAGAGAGGCACTGTGCCTGGCCATGGAGACTACGCGTGAGAGTAAGGGTAAGGGGAAAATCACTGAAACTTAGAACATAAACAGAGTGCACAGAACACCAAGTTGGGGAAACAATTTGAACGGACAAGGCAGACAAGAGAGAGGCCAAAAGTGACATGACTCAATTCATTCTTAAAAATTGAGTTTAAGGAAGACTGTTTTAGCAATTGTGTTAGAAACTCTCTAGTGACTAGAGATTGAAGAAAGTAACCAGAATTGGGGGTAGGGAGATGGACGTAGCCTATCTAAGTAGCAGAGAGTCATGGGTACGGTTATTTGGCAATGCACACCATAAAAACAAAATCAAGATCTCAAGTGCAGAAGTAGATATGATGTAATTTTCTCCTCATAAACTACACATATTTTTGGCTACACATTAGCAGAACACTGATCTTACAGAAGACATTTTGTGGATTTCTGCCTCTCTGATGTTAATGGTTTTTGAATGCTACTGACAGTCCATCTTTTTCCTACTACCCCTCTTCCCTACTGTCCCACATGAAAAGACAGTCTGTCAAAAAGTGAAAATGATGTTATATTTACAAGGCAAAGGAACCTTTAAATGACCTTAGAGGTTTACATGAGGTAGTCACAGCTCCAGGATGATCGGTAAGTTTGCTGTTGACAGATACCACTTGATGGACTGGAAATCAATTTGATTAGATGTTTTTATGGATTATAGTGGCCTTGGCTAATTACAAAAGATTGTCTTCCTAGATCCCACAGTTTTCAGAGCTGACTTTGAGCAGATGTACACAGGATTAAGCTGCAGGCTTGACAGTTTTCTCTAATTATCTGTCGCAAGGGCAACTCTTGGATCATCTTGACACTTATGTCAAAAACAGTCTGAACTTTTATTTCTTAGGCCACATGCCTTTTTGTCATAGTCATCTATGTTTAGGTGATAAGGCCGATCACATTATTATCAGTTACCTGGATTTGAAAGAGTGAAAGAGTCTGCAAATATGAATAAATGGATATAAAGTTTTAAAAATCTACCTACAGGGGCGCCTGGGTGGCTCAGTGGGTTAAGCCGCTGCCTTCGGCTCAGGTCATGATCCCAGGGTCCTCGGATCGAGTCCCACATCGGGCTCTCCGCTGAGCGGAGAGCCTGCTTTCCTCTCTCTCTCTCTCTCCCTGCCTCTTTGCCTACTTGTGATCTCTCTCTGTCAAATAAATAAACAAAATCTTAAAAAAAAAAAAATCTACCTACAGCAGATAATGTGACCACTGCCATGGAAGAAAATAAAATAAATTTGGGTAGCTGCAGTCATTCAGATACAACTAGAATATGTGAGTTTATAACATGATTTTTTTTTTTTTACAAAAAGGTTATATCTTATTAAAAGAAGGAGAAAAGCAAAAAAAAATGTGTTATATGTCTTGATCAACAAAATTCTTTATCAGGCCTAATACTAAACTGTGTCATCTCTAGGAAGATTTTGACCCATGTATTGTTGAAGTAAATGTTTTACTTTGCACAAGGTAACTATTTCAAAAGAGAAAGCAACCCTTTGAAATGGAAATTATTATATATCTGTTAATTTAAGAGGGTATTGCACCTGAAGTAAATTAAAATTCCGATATGACTGAATATGAGGAAGAAGAGTTCCTGAAGCATTAGTTAATCTGCACATATGTAAGAGAGCCTGCATGAAGATAATTTTGTATGGAAACAGTAAGATAGAGAGAAGAGAGAAAGGATGAAAGAATGACAGAGAAGGAGTGATAAAAATCCCATCTTTATGTTGGCTGCACGAATGGGATCTGAGGCTTTGGAAAGTGAAGTTTTAAACTGGAACTAAAGAAATTGATATCACAGAGATTTATGTGACATGGATCCAAACATTTTTGCTGGGGTCCATGAGTGGCAAGATACATCATTGAACAGAGATGAAAATTCTTCTTCCTTGTCCTGTCCAGAAGCCAACATATGCCTGGCAACATGAGAGGTTTGGGAGGTCTAGGTGAATTCCTGGGAGCAACTGCTGACTAAGGTGGAAAGTAAAGGAGACAGCGATACTGCTTGAGCAAGAAATGCCGTTCATAAAGACAGACCCTTTATATCTGGTTGGCATGGCAGAGTGACTTTGTTGAGGGTTAAAAACTTAAGCTACTATTCATTCAACATATTTTTTTATAGCACACACTATGTATACTCCTCATTTAGGTATTAGGGATTAATAGTGAAATAGAAAATAGACAAAATCCCAAAATCTTATGAAATTTGAATACTGGGAACTTTTTTGCACTAATAATCTTGTGACAATGGTGAATATTAGGTAACATTAACAAAATGTTAGAAAACATAAATTATATTATTATCCCATTGATTGAAAAAAGGATTTAATCTGTACTTTGTTCCAAAAACTAATCATTAGTTCTGAAGAATTTACTCATTGAAGGAAACTTATTCACATGATATGTTAGATTCTTATCTAATGGTAAGGTTTTATAATTTTTGTTCAGATAATTACTTTTAGAATTAGAAGTAGAATTACAATGGAGGTCAGTAACAGTAAGAAAAAAACAAAATAAAAATATTTAAAAGCTTATGCGTTACAAGATAGCTTCCTTAGAAGGGACAGTGGTTTATAAGATAGCTTCCTTAGAAGGGACAGTGGTTTCATTGAGCCACTTTGGATTGTGCTTTCAGAAGCTAGATCATAAAAACAGATGACGTGTAGAAGAAACTACAACCACTGGCCCATAAAATGGCTGTAATCCCATCAAAAAACCAAGAACAATTATAGCCCAAACTTATATCACTAGGCCTATCAAGTCATAATTTGTATATACCTATTTTAGAAACTGCATCATTTAACCTCACTCACAAAGGTGTTAGGAAGATTAACTAACTAGATAATTTCACAAAGTGCTTAAATAATAAAAGGTAAAGGGATAAATGCCAAGGATTATTGCTTTAGACCCTCTGCCAATGCTAAAAGACCAAAGTTAATGTTTTGTTTCATTTTCCACTGTCTAGGTAGCTCAAGTTCATTAGTTCCAAGAACGGGGGCGGTGGGAGGTAAGAAGTGCCTCTACAGGAAAAAGAGAACACAGATTCACATCCCAAGGGGAGTCAAAGTCATGGGATTTTTCAGAGTATTTCTTGACTTAAAAAGTGTCAGGAGACAATTTTCCATGAGTTTTCATATATCTTCACGTCTTACAAGTAGAGGCCCTTCTCTGAATGGCCTTTATTTTAAATTATTTTTTCAAGGAGGTTTATATACTCAAGAGCCTTGGAAGAAAGAGATTTTGTCTCCTTCCAGAGGCCAAGGGCAGGTTTGCTTGCAGTCTTTCATGATAAAAATAGTCTCCCTCTGGAATAAAGGGTAGGCATGTTTATTGGGCATTTTAAAAGATCTGCATTCTCTATATTCAAGGTTCTTCTCCTTCAGTGTAACTTATAGGGACCTCTTGGTATCATCTGGTTCTCTGTGTCATTCTGTAAGAACTGAGGCTTAGGGAACTATGCAAGAAAATGCTGATAATCTGGCTCTAAGTAATAAAGTTTTTTGTTTCTGACCTAAGAGTCTCATGTCTTCTGCTAGCATCCATGAAACTGGGGCAGGATAGATAAAATCTCAAACCCTTGACAGTGCTTGAACATATACAATGCATATATTATTATTATATATGGAATTACATATACATAACACATATATGCCTTATATAATTTATATTATATATATTAATTATATAATTAACATACTAACTATATATTTTAATGAATACATATTCATTTAAAATAAGTATCCTGTATGGGTAAGTCTCTGACAGGATTTGAGATTTATTCTCAAGATTGTCCTTAGACCCCTGTAGAGAAGTAATCATAAGTCAGAGAAGGTAATTTTAGAAGTTGAGCAAAACAACATGTAGCCATGAAGCATTATTCTATTTGATGTGGGGGATTAGCTCATCAAGGTCTGCCTCAGTCACGCTTTCCTCACACCATTCCATTCATTTTCCTTCTCAGCCTGGCACAGCTCCTCACTGAATGATTGCTACCCTGACCTGTTCCTCTTTCACCCTAAGGCTGATAGACTGTGCTTCAAAGCTCATTCTCTGACTCCTGATTTATGACTCTGATAGCACTTCACTGAGTGAGGATTTGTGGAAATTTATGTCATTATACAAATTATACAAATTGCCATTAATTGATGTAATGTACTATAAAGAACTGAAAGCATGAAGTAAAAACTATCTGAATTTCTCTTCTACATGTTTGCAATACTTTATCACTTAATCTTTCCATTCAATTAATATAAATGTATACTCTTAGAGAAGAAATAGCATTCGGGACGCCTGGATGACTCAGTGCGTTAAAGCCTCTGCCTTTGGCTCAGGTCATGATCTCAGGGTCCTGGGATCGAGCCCCACATTGGGCTCTCTGCTCAGCAAGGAGCCTGCTTCCTCCTCTCTCTCTCTCTCTCTCTCTCTCTGCCTACTTGTGATCTCTGTCAAATAAATAAATAAAATCTTTTTTAAAAAGAAAACGAAAAAGAAGTAGCATTCTGTTTATCACACCCACCTTACCCCCTCTTAATTTTAATTAGTTATGTACTTTTCTTGTTAAAGTACCTCTTCTTAAGGATTTTTTAAACTAATAAAAATCTCTAAAATATTAAATCTGCTGTTACAGCTAAAGGTTAGAGAAGGAAAGACTGAAGATTGAATGTCATATTTAAAAAAAGAAAATTTTACTCTGGGTGATTGGGTATTGAGTGAAAATAAAAATCAAGGCATTAAGGAAATCAGGCTGTGTGGGACTTTATCTGATGGATGATATAAGTAAAACTGAAGTTCAATGTCAGATCTTTCCTCATTTCCATTTCCTCTGCTTCTCCTTATATTAGCCCTGACTGTTGACTTCCAGGACATGTGAATTTGGATTCTGGTCTACCTGTTTCATGTTTACTGATGGCAGCAATAATTTGGAGAAGTAATCCAATTACAGTGTCTCAGAATAGTTCAGGATCACCTTATGTAAATTCAGCTATTCTTTTGTTGCTAGGTAGCCTAACGTTGAAAGGGAGGTGAAACAAGAAGACATAACCAGCCAATCAAATAAGCATCAGTGAGTATCTATTTCATAGTACAGGTCTAAAAGTAGAGGAGATTTAAGAGAAGAATGTTGGAAGTGGAAGAAAGGGAGAAAGGGCTTTTGTAGAGAATATGGTAAGGAAACAGAGACAGAAAGTATCTTAAGACATGACTGCTCTGTCTATGATTTCTTCCTTACCCAATTCTACCTGTCATGTCACACTTTATCCAACTTTACAACATGCTTAGTCATGCCCCTCCCACTTACCTTCAAAGCTTAATTTCCATTGTCTAGAATCCACAGTCTAGTCTTACTATATCTGTGAAACCTTCTTCTCCATTATTCTTCTAAAACTAACCTGTGACAGTGAGATTGGCTTGACTACGTCTACAGATAAGATAGACTACCAGCTGTCCTTCAAAAAGTTTTCCTTATCTGCTTCATATTTGTCAATCAAAACAGATATATCCTCAGGAAAAAGAACAAATCAGATTACATTAACATTGAGAGATCCTTTCCTAAGGGAAGGATTGGTTAGAAAGAGAGACTAGAGAACATTAATGCATCTAAAAGGGACAGGGAGAAAAGAGAAAAAGACAAAGAATGAAATTGGGAAGTCATGAAGATCAACCTCACAATGCTTATTAAAGTGGAGAATCTGAAAACTCATCTTGAATCTTCACTTCATACATCAAATGTAAATACAGCTACAGGACCTACTAATACCAATACCTTAATTTTAAAAAAAAAAAACTTGTTTATTTTTAATTTGAACCCCAATGTCTTCTAACTTAAGGGACCTGTGATTTGATTTTATGAACCATCAGATATCAGTTTTATTAAGAGTCTAGAATTGTTACTTAGCAACAAATGTTATCCTCAACAACCGACAACACTGAGATGCTATGGAGGCTGAATATATAAAAGCTTAGAAAATGTAACAGGTAGGAATGAAGCCTGAGGCAAGCATTCTGATGTCCCCCCTCAAGTCCTAGATTTTATCGTTTATTAGTGCTTTCTGTTAATAGCAAAATTCCTTAAAATTCCCAAAATGTTTCTAAACTGGATTGACTTGTAAGTGCATGATTTCTAAGAAAAAAATAGAGTTATGAACAAGATTTGAGGGTTCTCTGAACCACCCCTGAGTCACAGAATTTGGATATAGTCCTGAAGCTCAACACTGTTCTTCCCATCAGTAAATCCCACCCCTCCTTACGACTATTACTGATTTAAAGAGAGTGAGAATGAATTATAGGACAATGGGAGTTGATAGACATGCACATGACCATAGATATAGAATAAGAAAGCAGAGAAGTTAGAGAAGTTAGAAGTTAGAGAGAGATAAATCACAAAAGATTTGGTTTTTTTTCCCCGTTTTTATCAATTATAGGGTTTTTAACATCAACATTTGATATTCTGGGCCTTATATTTTTTTATTATAGGTGACTATTCTGTGATACTTATGAATATCCTTGGCTTCTATCAAACTAGTTGCCAGTAAAACCCTTCTCCCCCCAAGTTGTGAAAGCCAAAATTGTCTCTCCATTGTCAAATGACAAGCAAAATCACCCCTGGGTGAAAACCACTTGTGGGGCTACCTAACCAAATCTATACAACTACTAATACAACAATGGAGATTGTGAAGGATTGACTATGTGCCCTTCGTCAAGTCATTTTCCATATCTGGGCTATTCTTCTTCTTCTGTAAAATTAAATACTCCAAAATATTTTCTAGTTCTAAGACCAGATGAATTTCTTTTCTTTTCTTTCTTTATGATTTTATTTATTTATTTGACAGAGCAAATAAGAGAGAGGGAAAGCACAGAGGGAGAGTGCAGGAAGAAACAGACTCCCAGCTGAGCAGAGAGCCCATTGCAGGACTTGGTCACAAGACCCTGAGATCATGACCTGAGCCAAATGCAGATGCCCTACTGACTGAGCCACCAGGTGCCCCAAGACCAGATGAATTTCTATTCCATGAAGGTGTTCTGAATATTTTCTGATTGCAATCAGAAGATTCAGTGGCAATTTTGTTATGAGCTGCCTGGAATAGATATAAAACTTATATTGTGAAGTCATCTTTTTTCTGGTATAACTTGGAGTTATCTGAGAAGGAAAAAGATCGTAACTGAGAATGGTATTTACAGTTATTTGCATAGGTTATGAACTACAATAGTAATGACCTCTTAGAGGGGGAACATAAAAGGTATTCATAATATTAAGAATCATATAAATAGGAAAACATTAAGTCAGGGAAGGAGTCTATGGGCCAGGGAAGTTCTATCCAACTTTCTCTCATATGTCAAGCCATCCATAAAATTAAAGGGTACATCATTCTTGTTTTTTGTTTTTGTTTTTTTAAGATTTTATTTATTTATTCGACAGAGACCACAAGTAAGCAGAGAGGCAGGCAGAGAGAGAGAGAGGGAAGCAGGCTCCCTGCTGAGCAGAGAGCCGAATGTGGGGCTCGATCCCAGGACCCTGGGATCATGACCTGAGCTGAAGGCAGAAGCTTTAACCCACTGAGCCACACAGGTGCCCCTCTTTTTGTTTTTTAATACATTTAAGTCTCAATGTGTATTATGTTACTAATGGCCTTCCATTCTCTAAAACATCAGTTAGCTCTGTCTTTTGGACTAAAAAGATATAAACAGTATTATGTTATTCAATTCAGAGAAAAAGGAGCTCCTCAGGCCCCTAACATATCTTCAAGGCCTCACTTGGTCACTAAGAAGGACACAGAATAAGAAGGAAAATAAAGCACAGGAGGTGTCATTAAGAAGCTCAAGTCGACTTAAGGTGATGGGATTAACCCAAGAAACTCAATAACAAGTGATAATAACATACCATATTCTTAAGTAAAAAACTGTACTTAAGTGTAATGGGAGGGTTTCAGAAAGAGGTGCTATATTAGGTAAGAGGCAGAGCTTATTCTACGGGACATAATGTATTTGAAAAGTCCTAAAACATATTCTTGGATAATATCTGAGTATCATTTTGCATTATATTGAATCATACAGATGGAATTAAAAATAAATACACTGTGTGATGGGGAGCTGCCTAACAAATTAAAAACTAGTAATATAGCTTTTCTAGATTTCATTGAATTTATTCGTATTGTTCTGGTCCTTTTGGAAATCTGTTGATATTTTTTAACAATTTTGCTTCATATGGAATGAGTTACACAATGTTTATCATGTGCTATTATGAGTAGGAATGCTTTTTATATTCCCTGTGTTTTTGTGTGTGCATGTGATTTTTATTTTTTAACTTCTTAAATTTAATTTAGTTTTATTTATAGACAATTAATTAACACATAGTATATTATTAGTTTCAGAAGTACAGTTCAGTGATTCATCAGTTGTATATAACATCCAGTGATCATTATATCTTGTGTCTCCTTAATGCCCATCACCCAGGTACCTCATCCCCCTACCCTCCTCCTCTCCAGCAACCCTCAATTTGTCTCAGATGGTTAAGAGTCTCTTTTGGTTTGTCTCCCTGTACGTGTTATACTGAACTGCATTTTGTCGGGATATGGTGACATGGCCTAGAGACCAGAAAGAGGAAGAACTTGCAAATGTAGTAGTTGCTAGGGAAAAATGAGTTATAATGAAAGTTTCTTCTCAGATCTTTCTGTATTCCACATGATAGCTGCCTACTAGTCCACTAAAACTGCTTATTGGAAAAATCTCATTCTTATCTTTTCTGTCCTTAGAAACACAAAGGATTAGCTTTTGTTAACCATAAAAATATAGGAGTTGGCTTCTAATACATCTTAATAACTAGGACATCTAATCCATAGTCTGATATTTCTATTTTTTGTTCCTTTTCTAAAAAGATTTGATTAATTGAAGCCATATAACACCAGACTTTGATGTCAAACACTGTGCCCCTCCTAGTCTAAAGTAATCATCAATTTGGAAGTTCCTCTTGAAACTATTAATAGTGTCTTTGAACCTCTGTGTTTATGGAATATCCCAGCCAAAGGGGGTGACAACAGTTAATCTATTTCATTGGGTAGCTTTAAAGATGAATCATTCTCCCTCATACAACACCCCAAACACATTACCCTCTGTTTGTTCAAATGGTTTTAATGTTCATGTCACAATCAGATGGACTAGGTTTGAAAGTAATTTTACATGGGTCAAAGGGGTATATTTGTATACTAAAGCAATTAAGAATGAATTAAATGGACTTAGAACATATATTCTTTCACTGAATATAATTTAGTGATGTTACTTCCATAGAGATCCTGCTTCTATTCTTGCTTCACTTAATTGCTCTGATACTAACAGCATGACTTGGACAAATCACATCATATGTGTGAATCTCTATTTTCTCATTTTAAAATGGGAGGGTTAAAGTGAATAATCACTATGACTGCCACCCTACAGCCATATCGAAGAATTTTAAGTACAATTTTAACCTCTATTTTCATCAATCTTATATGCATTAATATACATAGTAATCTTACCATTTCAAATGCACTGTTTGAAATGTAAATTAGGTATTCAAAGCATTTTTATTTGTTCAATTAATAATTATTTCTATGAATATCTTACTTTTTCAGTTCAGTTTTAAGTATTTTAGGGATAGCTTTAGTATAATGTACACTTTATATATTTTCAGTGTCATGATTCACAGATACATATATAAATGGCATTTGATTTATTTGGGCACTTGATTTCATAATAAAGGCATCTCTGGGGTCCAGGAATGGAAGAAAGGAACCAACATTTATTTAGCACTTACCATGGCAGACACATCTGTGCGGAGAGTTTATTTATTCATTTGACAGAGAGAGAGATACAGCGAGGGGAGAACACAAGTAGGGGAAGTGGGAGAGGCAGATTTTCTGCTGAGCAGGGAGACCAATATAGGGTTCAGTCCCAGGGCCCTAGGATCATGACCTGAGCTAAAGGCAGACACTTAATGATTGAGCCACCCAGGTGCCCCACATGTTTGTGTTTTTATTTCAAAGTAAAATACCAGGTGCCCCACATGTTTGTGTTTTTATATCAAAGTAAAATAAAGAGAGTAGTAAGTAGTACATCCAGAATTTATCACCCAAATGTCTTATTCCAACAAACATACATATTTTCTATTTAACATATCATTAATTTTTTTCAGAAATAACATTCTTTGACCTTACAATAATGCTTAAATTGCTTTACTTTGCCAGTCTGAGTCTAGTGTCATGGCTAACTATAAAATTACTATGACACTGCCTTTCTCTTCTTTAACATACACACATGTATACATACACACATACACATACAGAATACTCACACACTCCTTAGAAACACTTAGAATTTACTCCTTAGAGAAAGAAAAAGGAAATGAAAAACAAAAGTCATTTCACCTATTCTGCCTCTTAATCTCTCACTTTGTCTTTTTATATGTGTGATATCAGAAACCACTTGAATCATTACTAAACAAGAAAAATCATAGTGAAAACAAAACTAAACAATGTTTATTGAGGATAACTGGCCAGCTCTTGAAATTCTGGAGTATAAAGGACACCTTAAAACTCTTAAGCTGAAGAATGCAGGGAACTAATTGAAGTTAATTAAGACATCTTTCCAACTAAAGAAAAAATTAAAACCTTGCTGTAACCATTGGAAATGGAATGGTGAACAGAGAGTTTGCAACTTGTTATGATGCCCACAGGTGCTTGGGTACTGACCAATGCAATCATAAAGGCAACCAACACCATGGGGTACAGAAAAATAAGAAGTTAAGAAAAACTCATCAATATCTCTCTCTGCTGATGTGGTCTTTCCATGGTGAAATCCCCTAGGTACTGACACCATTAGTTATTTTACCATGGCCCTCAAATTGTTCTCATGTTTTATTGATATGCCAAATTTCATTCTCATTTCTACCAGGAACCACATCTGGCCAGAGATTTTCATATCCCATTATCAAAGTAACATTTTGATTCAATTCTTAGATTCCCTAGCCTGTAGTTTACTTAGAGCAATCACAGAGTTATATGATATTTTTGCAAATTTTGCTTAGCAAATAAACAAAGGGACAGACAGGAATATATCAGAACTGTGAAGTCCAAAAGGTTGGGACAAAGTTATGCTCGGTTCTTTGTTTGCACATGAAATTTACCTCATCAGTGATACTGAAACTTTGATTCAGACTCTGTTCTTGCTGCTTTCTTTACCCACTTTTGATGATGTTGAAATTTAAGTACTGAGCATATTTTTAAGAATTTTCTTATAAAAAAAACATTGGTTTTAGTATCTGGTAATAGTCTCATTTAATGCACTAAGAAGCTTGAATTTTGAGTAAAATGAAAAATTTGTTCTCTCTTAAATAGATGGGGAAGAAGATATTTTAAATCTTAAGTGAACTAATCTGATGAGAGAATGAGGTATGAGACTTGGAAGGTGCGGGGCAGACAGAGGGATCTGGAGCCATTGATTGTTGTACAATGACAAGCACTGAAAGATTGGCTTAGATTGTTGAAAAATGTGAAATTCTGTGTTAACTGAGCATGGGAAAACTAATTTCCAACTCCTGTAGGTGTTTAAACTGCATTTAGAATGTGGACATAATTGTGTTTATTTGCTCACCTAAATATTCACTTACAACTTACAAAAACTGTAGTCTACTGAGTACTAAGAAGGAGAGTTGGGGTAACTGATGAAAATTCTTAACTACATTTCAGGTAGAATGGTAAGACTATAATAACATGTTAAAGATTAACAAAACAGATTAAAATAGTAATACATCCTCCTCCTAAACACACTATGATGTCCATTTTCCAGGCATAGAGAAGAGGGAAGCTGAAAATAAGCTGAAGATAGGAGTGGACAATGAACACCTGCTATATACTTTCAGAGTGTGACATATTTTTCTGGTCATTTTAAGTTGTTGTTCAATCCCAACATGGGAATAAACAGCTTTGAAGGGTTTCTAAAGTAAGGACACATAAAATGTCTGCTTTTCAGCAGCTGGCAAATAATAATTCCCCTCTCAGAAAAGCCTTCAGCAAAAGAGCAACTTAGCATATAGACAGTCTCCCAGTGACCTGCCACTTAGCTGAGAATAGGTCGGGGGGAAAAGCATCCATGCCAATGAAACCTGCCTCAGATCTAAAACTTCCACTCTATTAATTCTTTTCTTTGGCAAACATAGAAATGAAAGATGGAGAGAGGAAAAGCTGAGAAGACAGTGAGGTCTAAGAAACAAAGAGCAGTGTCTCTCTTTATCCAGGGCTTTGCCACAGCCTCCCTCATTTCCTGGGTATTGTTATCCAAGAAACCAGGTGGAGTGCTGTGCAGGCAAATACAAGATTATCTCAGACAATGAGTGGTAGTGCATCAGAGTTAATCTATGTGCAATGGATCAATAGCATGATCCTTAAGATAGAGAAGTGGCCAAATCAAATGGGCTTTCTGTTTTCTTTGTTATTTAGGCTTTGAAGCTCTATTTTTAAAATTTCACTTTGTCTTGCGTCTTAAAGGTGTTCATGCAAGTAAAAGACCATGCATTTTAGTCTGGGCTAAATACCCCTGGGCATAATAAAGGCAAGTCAGTGCTAATTTGTAGCCTAGCTTTTTTAGACACAAAAGCACAGTTTGAGATAGACTGAGTTGTACAGCACTTGTTAAGTATCAAATAGGAACTGATTTTTTTGTATCCTTTGGAGATGTATTTGGACTTTGAAAATATTTCCATTTTAACTTCTATAATCCACCTCTCTTTTCAGTTCTATCCTTTAAAAAGAACCATATTTATATCATGCACTCACCCTACAAATGATGGATGAAATTCATCTAGACTAAGCAAATTTAATTTAGACTTTATGGCACTTACCACTGACAAAAATCAACTGGAGAAAATATTGTGACTCACTTTATATGTTTCTCTACATTTCTTACCTTAGAATTCATATCTTTCTCTAGTTCCTATATAATGTATAATCATCTATAATCATCTGTTGGCATTCCTAGTGTTCAAGCTGCTTAGAAGAAATCATGAAATTTTGCATTTATTCCCACAAACTTCTCTATATCTTCTTCGAGAGATAATAACCAGTTCATTTAGGGAGGTAAGAGAAACCAGAGTATCTATTACATGTACAAAAGAGGTTGCTACTCTTGAATTAAAATGGAAGGTCTCTAGGAAGGCCTCTTGACCTGAAATTTTACCACAACAATCTTTTACATATGAAATCACTGGATTGAGCAATAAACTCCACTCTGTCCTCAGATCTGCCATACCCGCTGCCTATTCACTAGCATGTTTCAATGCCTTAAAGAGATTTAGCCATGACTTTTAATAATCTATTTAAACCTTGGAGAAACTGTAGTTACTGTAACAGCAGAGTATTTCAAACACAGTATTTACTAACTTTTTTTTTTCTTCTGACAGCTGTGGTTCTTGAAATGTGATCTCCTAGGCAGCATCAGCATCACTTGGAAACCTGTGAGAAATACAAGTTCTCAGCCTCAGCGTGGACCTAGTGAATCAGGAACTCTGGAAGCAGCGCCATTCAAAGAGTGTTTTAACAAAACGGAGTCTCCAAGTGGCACACTCAAGTATGAAAACTGTTAGTTTATAGCATAGGGACATTTTTAACCACAGGAGTTGATTATGTTTGCTTTCATTTCAAAATATATTTCTTACATTACCTGAGTATGGAGACAATAGAAGCAATATTGCCCCTAAGAAGTGAAAATTGTTTTGAGGTGAAGATGGCGAAAAAAAAAAAAAAAAAACCCTTAGATATTACAATGATTATTGCCCTTGAAAGTCAACAATACATAAACAAGCATATTGTATCTTAAAATTTTTTCTGGGTCTTAAAATTTTTTCAGGGAGAAAAGCAAACAGAAAAAAAATTCTAAAAAGTCTCCGGGGGGGGGGGTGTCAATACTGGAACAACAACAAAAAAGATTTAAGAATCCCTAATCTGAGGAAACTCTCTAATTTAAAACAAATTTTATCCTTAACCCCCTTCTCCTCTAGATTCCACAGACAAGATACTAGATTTTGGATTTCTACCAAGATTTAATTTAATGATAGGTAATTAATTCCAAAGTAAAGACTTACTTAAATTACATATATCAAAAAATTATGTGTATATATGTATACACAAATACCCATACACACACACGTGTGTGTATGGGTATGTGTGTATGTGTATATATGTGTATGTGTGTGTGTGTGTGTGTGTGTATATATATATATGGCATATATAAAAATAACCATTTGCCAGATTAGGAAATCAAAGATCTGAAAGATTGAATTAATTATAATTAATCCATTAATTAACTCTAAAAGAATTGCTGAGTGCCTAGTATATGATACAAGCTATTTCTGGCACTAATGATTAATAATGAACAAAACAAACAAAAGTCCCTGGCCTCTTACATCCTAATAGGGAGATACCCCATAAGCAAGACAAATAATTAAAATGTATAGATTTTGGGGGCATCTGGGTTGCTTAGTCAGTTGGGCACCTAACTCTTGATTTCGGCTTAGGTCATGATCTCAGAGTCTCAGGGTCTGCCCCTCCATCCATGCCAGCACACGCACTCTCTTTCTCTCTCTCTAAAGAATAAATAAATAAATAACATATAGATTTTTAAACAATGACTTGTTAAGGAAAAAGAAATAGAACAGTAGGCTCAATATTGGATGGGGCATGGAGGATGCGCAAGAAAAACTCATTGGGAAGAAGATTATTAAGGCTGCGTAGGGTAGGGAGGGAGGGTTCCATGGAAGAGGCAAGAGTTTTAGAATCATTTAAGTGCTGACAAGCTAGTAAACAAGAACTGTGGGGAATAAATTATATGTGGGGGGGTTTGAGGGACAAGGAATGGATAAGTCTGATGACTATAGATTTTATGGAAAGTAAAATAGGTAATTAATAATATTAGATATATTAGAATAAAACTGTTGAAATCAAAAGCCAAATAATTGCTGACCTCTCTAAAATAGGTTAATACTGAAGGCGGTTCAGGCATGAAAGAAATATGATCCAAATGGTGTATTGATGAAATAAAAAGTAGTAGGCAAGATGTATAAGAGACAAGGTAGGCAGAAAGAGGAGTCAAATGTCCATCAGAGTTTATTAAACTATAAACTCCTACGAGGATAGGATCTGTGTTTATATAGCAGTTAATTTCCCACATTTAGGTTTTAGGTGTCCAATAAATATTTGCACAAAATTCATAAGATTCAGTGAAAGAAAGTGTGAAATGAAAGAAAAGGACATTCCAATGGCTTGAGTCTGATGGAGAATTATGAAAAAGAGTATGATTATATTAGCTGAAATTGTAAACCTTAAAGATTGGGGTAAAAAATAAAAATGATATCCCAATGTGGAGTTTGATCCAAGGACCCTGGGATCATGACCTGAGCTGAAGGCAGAGGCTTTAACCCACTGAGCAACCCAGGCACACCTACAAAAAGATTTTTAATAATCCTTCAATATGCCAAAACAAGTATCATGTAAGCTACTGTTAAATATTTTTTGTAGAGGAAGAAGTTAAACACTTGTGCTATTTAATGACACTCAATGACAACTGTGATTAAACTCTAACATTATCACCTATATTGTCCTTTCTGAGGTCAGAATGAGCCCTAGTCAAAATCAAGCTGCCCTGAAGTTCATTTTTGATAGCCCCAGCTCCCAGTGTTCAGTACGTCCTATCCTACCTTTGGTTCTTTTCTTTTTTTCTTTTTCTTTTTTTTTTCTTTTCCCTCCCTCCTTTCCTTCCTTCCTTCCTTCCTCTCTTTCTCTCTTTCTTGTTTCTTGCTTTCTTTCTTTGCCTTTAGTGTGGCCATGTACTTCCATCTCACTATTCAGCCGTTCCAGTGCTCGAAGTATTAGCTCATTGAGGATATCTGCACTTCAAAAAGGAACTCAGGAAGACTAAACACTTTGATAACTAAAGTGGAAATGTACAAAGATATACTCTCAAGCACTGAAGACACTGAGGTGGAAAGAGATTTGGGAATAGTGAGGAATTTTGGCACCACTAAAATTGTGTTATAGGTGTCTTGCCCCAAGTCTTCCTAAACAGTCTCTTAACATACTAGAAATTATTAATAGGGGAACAATATTTTACTCTCACCTGACCTTGAAGACAATTGAGGCCATCTTTCAATAACTAATTCCAAACAGCTCTGCTGAGCTTATAAAAAGTAATTTTCACTTCTGGAATTGTCTATTAAAAAAATTAATTTTTTTCTATCTAATAAAAGAAAAATCTAGAGCACTACCTCCTCAAAGATTCAGACTTCTCAGTACATTAGGCATTGGAATATATTCAACAAAGTCAATGGTATCTCTTGTTTTACTTTTCAAGCAGTTTCTGGCTTTGTAGCTATCAAGAGAATTAATTTGCATCATGAATTTCCTGCTTCATCAGTAAGAGCCAATCATGTACAAAGTTGATGCAGCATCAACAGAAAGTTTTATAGTTTTAACATAGCTTTCATGTTGTACTCATATCTTCAGGAAAAAACAAAATTCTTTCCTTAGATTTATTTTATTTCATTTTTAAGTGAAATAATACAATGATAAATATGAAATAATAAATAAATAATAATAAAATAATAAATAATTTTAAAATTTATTTATTTGAGAGAGAGACAGTGAGGGAGAAAGAGAGCAGAAGCCAAGGGGAGAGGCAGAAGGTGAAGCAGACTCCCCATTGAGCAGGGAGCCTGATGTGGAGATTGACCCAAGGACCCTGGGATCACGACCTAAGCCAAAAGCAGATACTTAACTGAGTCACCTAGGTGTCCCTTCTTAGACTTTAGAGGCAGTGAGCATAGTGGGATATTTGTTTAGAAACACTGTTACTAATTTGCTCTCATTTTATCCAAGTCACTAAGCTTGTGTGGACCTCAGTTTCCATTATCCTCATTATAAAAATAAATGGGGAGTTGGGATAAGTGCTCTCCAAAATTTTCTTCTGCCCACTTGAATACGTCACTTCCTTGAAGTCTAGCATTTCTAACAATTCTCCCCTCTCCAAAAGAAAGAAAAAGAGAAAGAAAAGTAAGCTTTCAACTCCAGTGATCATGTGCCATTGTCTCATGTGCTTGTTCATCTTTTGTTCAAGTACTGGCCGTGCCTCAGAAGCAGCCTGTCATCTAACAATGCTCTAAACCTCATCAAAAATAATGAAAAAATTTCTGAATCTCCCAGGCAAGGCTAGAGCTGTGAAGTAAGAACACTGTTCTTAATTTCATCCTCTTTCTAAAGTGGACTTCTTCTGATAGACCTTGTTGTCTACAAGAAAGCAGAGAAGAAGCTGGGTATATTGTGACTGGGTAAATTTGTTATGTCATGCCTGCCTTCTCCAAGGACGTTTTATTTTTTGTTTTGTTTTGTTTTAATTATTGAAGATTTTGTTATTTATTTGAGAGAAAGAAAGAGCAAGAAAGAGAGTGAGAGCACAAGCAGGGGGAGGGGCAGAGGGAGAAGCAGGATCCTCACTAATCAGAGTTCCTGATGGGGGCTTGATTCCAGGCCCCCAGGATCATGACCAGAGCCGAAGGCAGACACTTAACAGAACTGAGCCACCTGGGCACCCCTAACGAGCTTTATCTCATTATTACCACCCCTCTCCCAAGTACCCACTGCCTCTCCAGCGCTTACTCCCAATTCTGCGTGCTCACTCACAGATGGTGCTTCAGCTAGGCCTTCCAGGCCACAGATAATACCCTTAAGGTGACTGCCTATGTGCTCCATTCTTGCAAAGACTCTCATTAATTATACTAGATAAATAGAAATATGTTTCTAATATACTATAAATGATAAATATTAGAATAAGTCTTACTTTTTCTCCCTCAAATGCTAAAATGGCAGCCATGTATCACTTCAACTTCAATGCTTCAGTTGCTGAAAAGACCTAACAGTGTGATCTGTGCATTTTTTTGAACCAAGTATTTATTTGCATAGGTTTATTATAGTAGTACAGGTAGCATATAGCTTTCAAGTTCTCTTCCAGAGTTTTCTTAAAACTCTGTATATTGTCTGTACCCTTCAGTCAAAAGACTAAGCGCTGCTTTCAAGAAAAGCTCTTATGCATTTAAAAGTTGGTTCTCCCATAAACTCAAGTTTAAAACACAGCTTAAATGTAACTTTCCTAAATCTTTACTTTCATAGAATTTTGTATCTTCCTCATAGGATTTGAGAATTCAATGAACTAAGTGCATGTAAAGCACTTAGCAAGTGAAATGGTAATTATTATTAAATTATTTGTTATTTCTTTTCTTTTTATCCCTTTAGCACTGAAAGGAGTGTTTTACCCAAATATTATTCAAATTAATAATGAATTAATTAGTCCCAATTAACATTTGTTAATCGATTACCTCAGTAATATAGAAAATAGCACTCAGAAGGGGGGATGGAGAAAAAAAACAATAGTTCAAACAAACATGACAAAGTCAAAACAAATAAAAGGATTTCAGTAGCTCTCTGGCAGATGCTATAGAGAAAGCACTCAAAAAAGTGACTGTCTTTCCTATTTCTGGATCAATTTTCTTTTTCAAAGGAATCTTTAATAACTAACAAAAGTATTGTAGATATAGCTGCCTCATTTTTGCAATAGTTTTGTGCCTGTATGTTTTTACAGAACTCAATCAACTTTTCAGCTTTTCTTTTAAAATCCTTTCCTTTTCCCATTAGTCCATTAATAATTGTTGCTTTCCTGGCATCCCCACTTTGTCAGGTTATTATGCATTCCTCAGCATCGTGAAAAATGAAAAGTGGAAAAATCACATATTTTTCAGCTGACTTAACACTGCATAAAGTGCTGAAATTATTAATTGAACATCTTGATTATAAATTAGGTGGAAATAATGTTGAAGAAGCAGCCCCTAGTCATATAGGATTATTGTTAGGGCTACACACTGAATGATTTGAGTTTCATTCTGGTAGTAGTAAATATAGTTAATACCACTGCATATGAACTCAAAGATTTTGGCTGAATATCAACCAAATCAAGCAAGCAATTGCCTCCACACTTTTGAGGTTTACATCCTAAAACCACGTCGACTACTACATCTTTACCCCTTTAAGTGCTTGAGAACTATAGCAAGAGTTTAGACCCAAGCTAATAGCTAACCCCCTTCTGAAAATATTTACTCCAAAATCACAACATTTAAAACCTCAGTAAAATTCACTCTACAAATTTCAAATAGGTGATAATCCAAAATGAAGCTTGGTGGACTTTCACCTTTAAATTGTGCCATGGAAAATGTGTCCATCTTGGACAAATTAAAGCATCACCCACATTTTAAAAAGTGTTTAACTTGTTAAAGATAATAAAAAAACTTTAAAAAAAGATAATAAAACAACTTCAACCTCAGATTAAAATATACCAGCGTATCAACATTTAATGTTTAATTACAAGTTTGTTCTATCTATTCTTTTAAGTAGTCTTGGAAAGACATCTGTCAAGCAATATTTTGCATATTATTTGGGGTAGGCTCAGTCAAGGTAACAAATCTCAAAATTTCACTATTAAACAATAAGGTTTCAGGTCTTGCTCATATAACATTTCTATGTGTGTGTTCAGATTATCAAGAGAGCCCATTTCCACACAGTGGAAGGAACCTGGTAATATTTGTATCAGCTTAGGCTATAGTACCCAGTTACTCAACCAAACATTAATCTATGTGCTGTTATGAAGGCACTCCGTAGATGTGGTTAACACCCATAATCAGCTGACTTTAAATAAAGGAGGTTATATTCCATAATGTGGGTGGACTTCATTTAATCAGTGGGGAGGCTTGAAGGACAAACTAAGTTTCCCAAAGGGAGAAGAAATTCTGCCTCAAAGCTAGAGTGTCTGATCCTGCCCAAGTTTCCAGGCTGGGGACCTACCCTATTAATTTCAGACTTTTCAGGCCCCACAATCACATGATTCAATTTCTTGAAATAAAGATCTTTTTTTTTTTTTTAAAGATTTTATTTATTTATTTGACAGAGATCACAAGTAGGCAGAGAGGCAGGCAGAGAGAGAGAGAGGGAAGCAGGCTCCCTGCTGAGCAGAGAGCCCGATGTGGGACTCGATCCCAGGACCCTGAGATCATGACCTGAGCCGAAGGCAGTGGCTTAACCCACTGAGCCACCCAGGCGCCCGAAATAAAGATCTTTATATAGTTTTCATTCTTACTTGTTCTGTTTCTCTGGAGAACCCTGACTGATACTACTACTGACTTCCTAATTTCTATCTGGTGGCTCTGCTATTGTCATCTTTCTCTTTTAACTGGCAGAGGAGAAAGAACACAGAGTATGCAAAGAGGAACACACTTAAAAGCTTTTACAGATTTGTAAGTGGCATATAGTATTATTTGTTTCTCTTTCTCATGGTCTAAATACTGGAAAAGCTGGGAAATGCTTCCTAGATTGGGCCCCAACATAAGAGAGCAGATTTTGGTGGACAGCCAGTATGCTCTACTAAAATTTTCAGTAATGTGACTTATAACACATATTTTTTAAATTGCATTTTAGCTAATTTTTATATTTCTTATTTTATCCTTCAATGGAGCATTGAAGGTAAGCCTCACTTTTGGATGGAGAGTAATAGAGGGAATATCACTGTAGGTTGCAGAGATACAGAAAGTTTGAAAAAAGGGAGAAGGGTAGGAGGAAGAGGAAAGAGGAACCTGTAAGATGTGAAGAAGAGATACACCTTTTAGAAACTCTGATCTAGTGCTCGGTTCGGCAGCACATATAGAAACTCTAATCTAATCCTCTTTGCCCATCCCCCCCATTCGTGAATCACTGTCTTGGTGAGCCACCATTACAGAAGAGAGTTACATTACCTCAAGTATGCTTGAACAACAACTACAAAAAATTTTATACACTGATCTAGATCTTAGAATAAGTAATGGAATGGAGAGAAATGAGTTTAGAAAGGTATAATCACTTCAAATGCATGCTCAAGAATTTGAATTTTCCTCTTTAGATAGGGGGAGTTCATATAAAGTTTTTATGCAAGGACTGACATGCCAATATCAGACATTAAATTTATCAGGTTGTTTTATTTAAAATGCATGGAATGAGGGAGAGACATGAATTGGACAGACTAGTTAAAAAGAAAATTGCAGTAATGGTATAAGGCAGAGCTAAATGATTGCTTTGTGGCAGGAGGCAGTGAGACTTGAAAGAAAAAAAAATAGAAGTAGAAGTAGTACATGGCAGTAGTATGGACAGAACTTAATGACTCGTTGTACACAGGAATAAGAGAAAAGTATTCAAAAATATTACTTGGTTATAAATTGTGGTGATAGGAGGGTGGTGTAACCTAACTGAAATTAGGAATCTTTTACCTCTTTTCTGGCATAAATTAACTTTCCCTGAATAGATGATCAAGGTACTAGGTCCTATCTGTGGCAAACAGAGTGCCATGGGAGCCCAGAGGAGGGGGTGACCCTTACAAGAATGCCCAGTTTCCTTTGACATATTCAGACCTCTTGTATTACTATCCTCTACTTCATCACTCCAGAAAGACATTTAATGTTCATTAAGGAGATATAAATAGGTTGCTCCCTTATCAACCTGGCAACTGGGTCAATTTCACACTGAGTCATTAAATGTCTTAAGAACTGGTAATCTATCATGTTTTAATGACAACTTTAAAATGGTATTTCAAAACCAAAAGATTTATATCCCATTAAGAGATGATTGTAATATACTAATGCAAGACTTCACTCACCCATTGAGAGCTGTATTTTATGAAGGAAGTAGGGGTGGCTGGGTAAGTACCTTGCAATATTAAAAACCGCTGACCATTTTGGATATTTAGTTTAGAGCCAGCATTCTATTCAGTTTGTGTTTTGGCAGACACATAAGTAGCCAATATGTGATACCTTTACTAATCTCTGAATGGGATATTTTAACCCATAAATGTGAACACAAGAAGCTGGACAAAAAAGCAAAGTAAAAAACAAACCAGCAAACAAACAAACAAACAAACAAACAAAATAAGCAATATGCCAGTTGTTAAAAAGGTAGATTAAACCCATATATCAAAAATGACAAAATAGTCACATATGCAATTGATGGGAAAATATGTATCATAGAATCAATTCCCATCATTTCTCCAAGGGAATTATAATGGATGAAGAGAGACATTCTCATTGCTAGCTGCCCCTATTCCTCTTGTCCTCCTTGTTCAATCTTGGTAGTAGCCATGGGGGTCATTTTCACAAAGATATTTTGGTAGTAAGAGTTCTCTAGAATTACACAATCTTTGCATAAATTATTTTTATAATAAATAAATTTCTCTCTGCCTTAACTGTTCTTGCCATTATCATTATTACTCTGTAGGTTTTATTTTATTTTCTTCTATCAAATCTGCATAATTGCACATCAGTGTGATATAGCACACTGATGAGATTTATCCTGAGATTTCAAGAAAATTAGGATTCTTCTTTTATCTTCTCACTAACGTTGATTCACTAAATTAATTAATAATTGATTTTATTTCTTTATGCTATTCAAATAATTGGGTTATTTTCTCTCATGCTAATCTTTGCAGTCTCTGATGTCTCTTCCTGTAAGTGCCCTACCTCTTAGACATAGAACAAAGCTTTGAGGTTTTTCTTCCTGTGTCCCTCAGTCCCCCACCTAACAAAACTTAATGACTACAGAGTTTTGGTGCCTTTAATATCATGCTTTCTAAGAGTTTAACTATTGGACCATATAGTCACAGTCTGTGATATTCCAGAAGATGGTGCAATCTATATTTACCACAGTACCTGTAGTGCTATCTCACAAGAGCTACTGTCACTCCAAGGTACTCCAAAGCAAGACTCTTTTCGATCCTTTTAATTATATGTCTTTCCCTCACAAAGAAGAATATTGCCTAGGATTTAGGGGGTCTCTGGGCTCCTCCCTAAGGATCTGATTATATATATAAATATATAAGCTTTAATTTTAATTCTCTGTGTCTTGCTTGTTCATCTATAAATAAAAGGAGAAAGTCTGAATACAATTCAAACTACTTATGTAAATAATTTCTGGACACAGAAATAAATAAAAATAAATTTATTTTCCACTTGATTTTTCTTCTCAAGAACTTTTCCTCTTCCCTAAATTCTGCAGTAATGAATAAAATGCTCATACTTCATCTGAAAAACTTTTGACTTATATTTAAATGGTTCATATTCTTATACAAAGGAAGATCCAGCAATTGAGCAAATTTAACTGTTATTTTCTTCTGGCTTATGTATGAAAGCTACAGTAGAAACTATACATTTATTTCTTTAGTTGTTTTAAATTGTGGGGACATAGTTGAAACTCAATATTTGTAAGTTACAAACAGAAAAGGGCAAAATTTACATTACAGAAACTAACTCACAATAAGACCCTGGACATCTAATATAACTTAAAGTTTAATGTCTTCACCTTTAAAGTAATCTGCTGTTAAAATGTATTCTAGGGGCGCCTGGGTGGCTCAGTGGGTTAAAGCCTCTGCCCTCAGCTCAGGTCATGATCCCAGAGTCCTGGGATCAAGCCCCACATCGGGCTCTCTGCTCAGTGGGGATCCTGCTTCCTCCTCTCTCTCTGCCTGCCTCTCTGCCTCCTTGTGATCTCTCTCTCTGTCAAGTAAATAAATAAAATCTTTTTAAAAAATGCATTCTAGTGGCAGTACTCAGTAAATCTATGAATTATTTGACAGATTAATGATGCTACCTAAAAATTTAATGCCATTTTCATTAACATGTTTCTGTGTTATATATTCTCGTTCTTAAACTATACACAAAGAGAATTACTAACCCTTTTTTTATACAAAGGCAGTGGGCCAGGGAAGTAAAATAAATGGTTCAAGCACATAACTATCTAATATTTGCAGTAAATCTAATTCCTTTTTCTCCCTCTGCTTTTTGTTTGATTTACTTTTATATATCAGTTCTATGAATTTACTTAAGAAAGTGAACAGCAGAAAAGAAAGTTAATAGCAGTGATCTGTATGTAATTCGTATTACTGATTTAGTAATCAACTATTTTTATGCATCAGAGCTACCTAGGTCTCTGGTGTTTAACGTCTAGCAGAGATGCAAATAAATTTTTAAAAAAGTGATAGGGCCAGAAAACAAACAAACAAACAAACAAAAAGACACTTTTAAAAATTAATAAAAACAAAAGATAGCCTAATACAAAAATGGGCAAAAGACTTGAACAGGGAATTAATAAAAGAGGTGAACATAAGGGTTTACTTTACTAGACATAAAAGATAAAAGAAAAACAAAACTCATACACTGCTGGTGGATATGTAAACTAATACAACTTTGAAAAACTCTTTGGCAATGTCAAGCAAACCAAAACTTACACATATTTTTTACGCCCTTAACTTCAATCCTGGGTATATATTCAAAAGAAATCTATACATGTATTCACCATATGATGTATAAAAAGTGTTTACAATGGCCCTATTTTAATAGCCCCACGCTAGAAACAAAATTCTCAATTATCCATCAAGAGCAGAATGAATAAAATATGCTATAAATACACAACAAAAGACATAATAGCACTATTACACATTCACAAGTAATATTATAAATTAATTTCACAAACAAAAAGAAACCAGACACATAAAGTGTAGACTAAATGATCCTAAGTATATAAATTTCAAAAACAAGCAAATGTATGGTATTATAAGTCAGAATAGTGGCTACCCTTGAAAGGAAAATAGTGATTAGGAAAGAGCCTGAGCAGGCACTTGGATGAAAGTGACACTCTGTTTTTTACGTAAGTTCTGATTGTATGAAATATTCAAATTGAAAACATATATCTAGCACAGATATAATCTGTATCTTTCTCTATGTATGTTGTACTTCCAAAAAAAGCATATATTAATTTCTGGAATGCATGTGTGTGTGTATGTGTGTATTTTTTCCAGGTATTCAAAAGTATACATTACTGTGTACTTTCATCTTTGACATTGACACAGAGACATTTTTTTGGGGAGGATGTAATTGAAGCATAAGCTGAAACTATGATGCCAGCTCATAGTTTCTAGCACCCTGTAGAGTTTCATATTTATTTTTTGAGGCTTAGGATTTGAAACATCAATTATTTCCTCCAGATACTTAATCCATTGCCTCCCTTACCAGTGTTGCTTCTCTATTCTCCATCATTTACATCTCTTTGTTTGTTGCATAAGAGGACAACTTTAACAATATAATGGTTGTGTAAAATACACAAGTTTATCTTAAGAACTTTTAATGTTGAGGGATGAGCAAGATGGCAGAGGAGTAGATATCTAAATATCATCGGGTTCCAGGAGTTCAGCTAGTTATCAAACCATTCGGAGCACCTACAAACTCAACAGGAGATTGAAGAGAAGAAGAGCACCAATTCTAGAAATAGAAAACCGACAAATTTCTGGAAGGTAGGACATGCAGAGAAATGAATCTGAGGTGATATATGAGAAGAGAGACCATGGTGGGGAAAGAGGCTAGCTCCTGGCAAGCATTAGAGCAGCAGAACACAAAATTGGCACTTTTGTAAGTCTTCTCTACTGAGAGATGTAGCTCCAGAGGATAAGTGGGGGATGGAGCCCTCATGGGGACAGTGTCAATGCAGTCTCAGTACCCACGGCATCCCAAAAACACCAGAGGGGTTTGAATGTAGCAGAGCTCCCAGATATCAGAGCAGGGAAGCCAGCTGCAGAGACAGAGCCTAAGAGAGGGGTCTCAGCTCAGGGTTACCTTAAACTGTGATCTGAGGCACAGTCGGTCCACTACTTTTTGAGCAGGGTCCCACAAGTGGCAGATCCGGGGAGACTCACCTTCCTCTCCTGAGGGAAATGGTATGATATCGAGCTGCAGGAATTGGCTTGTTTGGAGAGTCCAAATGGGGCTGTGTGCCAGAGATAGAAACGTGTAGTCACAGGCTGGGTGAGCACAAAGTGCAGCTTAGACAAGGGAAAAAGGAGTGATTGATTGCTCCCTCTGAGGGTGCACTGAGGAGTGGGGTCCCAAGCTCTTGAATCCTCAGGGCAGAGACTGGGAGGCTGCCATTTTCTTCCCATCCTCCAAAGTTGTACAGAAAGCATTCAGGGAACAAATGCTTCTGAGAGCAGACTGGCCCCTGGAGAGGGTGGTGCAATTCTGCCTCCGGCAAAGCCAGTTGAGAATAACTGCAACAGGCCCCTTCCCCAGAAGATCAAAAAGAACATCCAGCCAAGACCAAGTTCACCGATCAATGAGAAATGCAAAACTTCAGAGCCATGGGAATACAGCACATAGAATTCATGGCTTTTTCCCCTTCATTCTTTAGTTTCTCAAAGTATTTTTTTCTTATTCTATTTTTTTAAATTTTTCCTCTTTCCTATTTTAACTTTTTTTAACTATTTTTTTCTTATCAATACCTTTATACAAATCATTTTAAATTTTCATTGTCATAATCATATTATATCCCTTCATTGTATTTAGCCTTCTTTTCTATATACATAAAGGTTTTTCTTTCTTTAAAAATTTGGGATACAGTTTCTTCTAACAGATCAAAATATACCCTAAATCTGGTGCATGAATTTGTTCTAGTTTGCAGCCTGATCACATTCTTAACTTTTTTTTTCCTTTTTTTCAACCAACTTCTTACCAATTCCTTTTTAAAAGTCTTTTTAAAATTTTCATCTTTACAGTCATATTCCATCCCTTCACTGTGTTTACCCTTATTGTTGTATATATACAAGTTTTTCTTTCTTTAAAATTTTGGGAGGCAATTTCTTCTAACAGACCAAAATGCACCCAAAATCAAGTGGGTGGCTTTGTTCTATTCACGAGTCTAAAAATATATATAAATATAAAATAGTAATCCATGCTTATGGCTTGGAAGAACAAATATTGTGAAAATGTTTATGCTATCTAAAGCAATCTACACATTTAAGGCAATCCCTATAAAATACCATCAATTTTTTTCAAAGAAATGGAAAAAATAATCCTAAAATTTATATGGAACCAGGAAAGACCCCAAATAGCCAGAGGAATGTTGAAAAAGAAAACCAAAGTTGATAGCATCACAATTCCAGACATCAAGCTCTATTACAAAGCTATAGTCATCAAGACAGTATGGTCCCAGCAGAAAAAAAGACACATAGATCAATGGAAGAGAACAAACAGCCCAGAAATGAACCCTCAACTCCATAGTCAACTGATTTTTTTTTTTTAAGATTTTGTTTATTTATTTGACAGACAGAGATCACAAGTACGCAGAGAGGCAGGCAGAGAGAGAGAGGAAGAAGCAGGCTCCCTGCTAAGCAGAGAGCCCAATGTGGGGCTTGATCCCAGGACCCTGAGATCATGACCTGAGCTGAAGGCAGCGGATTAACACACTGAGCCACCCAGGCGCCCCATTCAACTGATCTTTGACAAAGCAGGAAAGAATGTCCAATGGAAAAAGGACAGTCTCTTCAACAAATGGTGCTGGGAAAATTGGAGATCCACATGCAGAAGAATGAAAATGGACCATTTCCTCACACCAAATACAAAAATAGACTCAAAATGGATGAATGATCTCAATGTGAGAAAGGAATCCATCAAAATCCTTGAGGAGAACACAGGCAACAACCTCTTTGCCCTCAACTGTGGCAACTTCTTCCTAGAAAAATCACCAAAGGCAAGGGCAAAAATGAACTACTGGGACTTCATCAAGATCAAAAGATTTTGCACAGCAAAAGAAACAGTTAACAAAACCAAAAGAAAACCAACAGAATGGGAGAAGATATTTGCAAATGACATATCAGATAAAGGGCTAGTATCCCAAGTGTATAAAGAAATTATCAAGCTCAACAACCAAGAACAAATAATCCAATCAAGAAACGGCCAGAGACATGAACAGACATTTCTGCAAAGACATCCAGATGGCCAACAGATACATGAAAAAAGAGAATTCCACATCACTCTATCAGGGAAATGTAAATCAAAACCACAGTGAGATACCACCTCACACCAGTCAAATGGCTAAAATCAACAAGTCAGGAAATGACAGATGTTGGTGAAGATGTGGAGAAAGTAGAACCTTCCTACACTGTTAGTGGGAATACAAGCTGGTGCAGTCACTAGAAAACAGTATGGAGGTTCCTCAAAAAGTTGAAAATAGAGCTCCCTATGACCTAGCAATCACACTACTGCATATTTACCCTAAAGATACAAATGTAGTGATCTGAAGGGGCACATGACCCCAAATGATTACAGCAGCAATGTCCACAACAGCCAAACTATAGAAAGAACCTAGATGTCCATCAATAGAAGAATGGATAAAGAAGTTTTTTATATATATAAAAGTATTTATATATATATAAAATATATAAATATATATATACATATACACATACACACATATACACACACATAAATATATATATACATACACACACATATACATACATATAGATACATATACATACAGATATGTATACACACAGACACTGACACAATGGAATACGATGTAGCCATCAAAAAAATGAAATCTTGCCATGTGCAACAACATGGATGGAACTAGAGGGTATTATGCTAAGCAAAAAGTCAATCAGAGAAAGATAATTATCATATGATTTCGCTAATATGAGGAATTTGAGAGGCAGTGAAGGGGTTGTGGAGAGTAGAGAGGAAAAAAAGAAAGAAGATGGGACCAGGAAGGGAAACAAATCTTAAGAGACTCTTAATCCAAGGAAACAAACTGAGGTTTGATGGTGGGTTGGGGTGGAGGAGGGATAGAGTGGCTGGGATATAGACATTGGGGAAGGTATGGGATACAGTGTGTGCTATGAACTGTGTAAGACTGATGATTCACAGACCTGTACCTATGAAGCAAATTATACATTATATGTTAATTTTTTAAAAGAATTTTTAATGTTAATTGATAAAATTTAAGTAATCTAGATCATGAAATAGTCAATAACCAGGAAGAAACTACAGTACTAAAATAAAGACAACCAGGTATTATATACCTCCTGTTATAAATAGTTTATACTCCTAAACAGGTACAATTTTCAAAAAGACCAAACCCAGATCTAATTAAATCTCTTCATCAAACCTTGGTTATTTTTTTAAAAATGAAGGAGATACAGAAAATATGAAACCATGTTATGAGAAACATACTTATTAAAATTCAGACTGTGGACAATCTATAGCCCAAAGATTCTGTTTCTTAAATAATTTTTAATAAAAAACAGGAGTAATCTATATATTGGAAGAGAACCTAATACATAGCAGCTATCACAGTGAATAGATCTTGAATCCACATTAAATAAATAAAATTTTAAAATTTATTAAGATAATTGATATAAATGATAGAAAGGACTTACTAATTTTTTTAGGTAGCATAAATGTCCAATAACTTTTTTTTTATTTTTTAAGATTCCTTATATTGGGGGGGTAGGGTTATGGACATTGGGGAGGATATGTGCTTTTGGGTAAATTGGAAGGGGAGATGAACCATGAGAGACTATGGACTCTGAAAAACAATCTGAGGGGTTTGAAGTGGCGGGGGGGTGGGAGGTTGGGGTACGAGGTGGTAGGTATTATAGAGGGCACAGCTTGCATGGAGCACTGGGTGTGGTGAAAAAATAATGAATACTGTTTTTCTGAAAATAAATAAATTGGGGGAAAAAAAGATTCCTTATATTGTAGGTATGCGTATGTACTAAAATACTTACAGACAAAAAATATATATTAGGATTTGCTTTAAAAGAATATGGAATGAGGGAAAGGAGGAAACATAGTATAGATAAAACAGTATTGGATAAGAGTTGATGAAAACTGAACATAGGTGAAATGTTCATGGTTATTAATTATACTATTCTTTATACTTTTATTATGTTTGAAACGTTCCATGATAAATTTAAGGAATAACAAGTTAAAGCAGAGAGGTAGTTCCTTGAGTGCACTAAACTTAAATGACATTATCTAGAAAGATAATTACGGCAGCAAAATATGAAGACACATATTCGATTATAGAACAAATATAAAGATGTGAATCTTTGATGCAGAAACATCACATTTTAAAAGTGATTATTCATAAAAGCTAAAAGGTGAGACAAGGGCAGATGAACATATACTTGGTTGCAAAAGCCTAGAAGAAAACAACACATTCCTCGCTTATGCCTTTGCAAATTAGTCACAGTATCAAGTTGTCGGAGAGGCACTTTAATTTGATACCTTTTGTGCTTTGGGGATACTTTTACTGGTTTAAAATTGCTGCTGTTAGAAAAATCAGTGTCAGCCATGGAGTTATGTTGACCCTCCGGGCAAAGGTGAGATGAGAGGGTCAGGCTGAGAAATGAAGACAAGAGGGGAAACGTGCAAGGAGCGGAGGAAAATGTCAGAGAAAACTTTCTTTTTTTAAATGAGCTGAATTTTTTTCCTTGTGCCCAGGAAGTCATGTTATGCTTTGTCTCAGGAGAGGAGTAGAGAAGCGCCTCTTGCTGCCCTCTGCTAGTATCCTGATCATCAGTGTCAACAGAGTAGCCCTGTTACGCCTTTCTAGCAGCAGAGAAATTGAGAGCAGTTCCAGATCTGCCCAATTACAGTTTATGGAGCCTGGCCCCCGAGAAAGCAAAAGATCAGCACTTTCTCCTTTTATAGTCTGCAAAGGTTCACTCTCTCTTAGACACCCTGCCCCTTCAAAATCAAGATTCTCAATAAAACAAAATCAAAAGATTTTGGTTCTGGTTCGAGATCTGCCACTTTTCCTCCCAGAATTTGAGTCTCTCATTTGCAAATGAGAGACTTGAAATATACGATCTTGATGGTTTTGTTAATTCTATCAGTCTTTAGGTTTACATTCACTAATTACCCCTGGTTAAGTGTGGACAAGCTTCTTCACAGCTCTTTTTTTGGAGACTGAGAGCAGAGGGAGGTAAAGGGATAAACCCTAGGATAGGGTTTATAGGATAGGGATAAACCCTCTTATTTATTTAAGTTATACAAAATTAATTTTGGTTCTGTTCTGTTTTTGCTTGTTTACTTGTTTGCTTTATTCCTTTTTTCCACATAACTACATTATTTTTTAGATGTTCTTCAGAGTAGGTAATTTTTTAAAAAATAGAGTAATAGACTATTGCAAGCCATCTTACCTTATGACTAGAGAAATAACCCTCCCCTACTTATTTCAATGCTGGGTATTCCCACATGTGTCATACCTTGTAAATCCATCCTATGCACAGAATTACATATCTTACATTCATGTCTAATCACAACAAAGCTCTGCTTAAGCACATCTCTGGGCCCTCACTTCCTAAAGGGGGGAAAAAATACCTGTGGTTCTTTGTAACTTTATTTATAGAAATTTTCACGACTCATACAGCAATTTGTATAATATACTTCACTAATTTCAAATACAAAAACCATAATATCATAATTATTTTCTCACATGGTTTTCTTCGTAGGAAGTTCCCTGTCATTCTCTTATCCTGTCTCAGAACTCTTATTTCTGAATTACCCAAGTATCCCAAGGGTTACTCAGTACAAACGGGTAATTACAAAATCCAGGCTTAAAAGGAAAGACAACTGGGACGTTCAAGTAGTACTTTTACAGCATGATTTTGGTTGTGCCAGATGGTATCCTTTTTAAACACAGGTCATATACAGAGGACTATGGTTGAGTTCCTATGGTTCACATTTCTTTTAACCCATAAATGAGCTATGAGATTTCACTCATGTTGTCCAAAGCCCAGGCTTTATGACAAAAGGACTGGGCACACAGAGCATTCAAGCTTCATGTATATATTATTTCAGAATTAGCTCAGCCTCATGAATGCTTAGTCCAGGTTAACAGACTAGACTCTGCTCCCGCACTTTGAGTTCGCCATTAAGATCTTGCCCTGACAGTGAACATTAGGCAGGTTCACCCAGTAAACTCTGACAGGTTTCTTGAATTTTAATTCTCATAGAAAGGAAAATGGTATTTAGTCCCATTCCTCCCTCACCAATGTCCTTAGTTCCCTGGGGCAAAATTAAATAAATAAATAAAATTATTCCATCCCTTCCCCTGAGCTCTATACACCAAGATCAAGGGTCTTTTTAGACACATACAAACACACAGAGTCAAGATCAATTCAAACCCTTCACGTAAGGGACTGCCTGCTAGCACTCAATTTATACATTAATGGGAGGTCATGCAGGTGTGTGTTTTCATTTTTCTTTCTAGTAAAGAATGCCTATTCTAAAGTCAGTAGATTCAAAGATTATTTGTATATGTTTAAAAATTACATTTTATCCTGTAGTTATTATAAATAGGTATTTGTGAAATTATTGGTTACTATATGCCTTTTAATTAGATTATTAGTTGTGTGGCTACAAGAAGAGTTTTACTCTTTTTTTAAGATTTTATTTATTTGAGAGAAGGAGAGAGAGAGAGAGAACAAGTAGGGGGAGGGGCAAAAGGAGAGGGAGAAGATCCTGAAAATCATGACCTGAGCTGAAGGCAGATGCTTAACTGACTGAGCCACCCAGGCGCACTATGAACAGTATTATTTTTATTCTTTCTTAGCAGCTCAATGCCCAGGCATTTGATATATGCTCAAAATGTGTTTTTGAATAAATTAATGAAGAACATGTAGATCCCAAAGTGTTCTATGACATATAAAATACACACCAAAAGATGAAGAGTTAGCAAGTAGAAAGAATAATGTGCACAAAATATTAGAGGTCTCTGGAGTATAGAGTTGGATGAGGATGGGAAGAACAGAGGAAGTGCAGAGAGAAAAGAATATCTTAAAGGTACTTATAAACATTATTATGGAGTTGGACTTTATCCTAAGGTCAATGGGAAAATTTTACAGAATAAAAAGCAGAGAGGTGCATTCTGGAAATATTATTCTGGCTTCAATATGGAGAACTCATTGGAAATGACCAAAACTTGAGTCCACTTTATTAATTTAGTATGCAGTCATGAAACCCTGAATTAAAGTAGTAACATAAGAATAGTGGAAAGACTACATATTTAAAAGGTAGAACTGACAAGATTTTATAATTGATTATAGATGGAGATGAGGAGACTAGATAAGCCAAAGTTAATGTTGAGATTTTTGCTTGGACACAACTGAAAGGATGGTGGTAGCATTTGCAGTGGCAAGAAAGGAAGCATAAGAGGAGATGGTTGGGGTGAGAGGAGAAATAATTGAAATCTGTTTCAGACATTAATTTGAGGCACACACAGTTTTATCTATGTGTATGAAGCTCAGGAAAGAGATCTAGTAAAGATGTGTATTTGATGGAATTCAATATATGGCACAGGAATGTCAAAAGGTTTTATCTTGTGTTTCTATTCTAAAATATTATAACATTTTTCTAGAGTTCTGAGCTGAAAACAGAGGCAAAATTCCTTCATAGTGGAAGAAATGTGTCTATTGACTAGTGAGGTTTGACATGTATATAGAGAGAAGTGGGAATGGAGGTATATTGGTAGCATTCATTTAACCCGATCTGGATGGTAACTAATGCCATGGAATATATGGGATTATATACAGCATGTATACAGAATAAAAGCAAAATTTGAAGTAACCTAATATTTTAGAAACATAGAGAAAAATGCTGGTTCTGATGATTTAGGCAATGGACCAGAAAGGAGTCTTCTGTTACCAATCATTATTGCAAGCAGAGTGAGATTAGAGTAGAAAAAAACACAAAATGCTAAGGAAATACTTTAGCATTTTTATCTTCAATTGCCCTCCTCTTGTGAAAATCACACCCAAACATTCTAACCCTTGGAGGAATTAAAAAATCACTAAGGCTGCAACAATTCTATATAACATTCTATATTGACTGCCATCATTGTGCTACCACCTTGGTCCTGTAAGCAGGTATCTATGAACATGTCAGCCACAATGTCTGAGCCTCTGTCTTCCTACTTACAAGCTGCCTTTGTAGCCTCCTTGATATTCTGGTTCTCTCTTCTTTTATTGAGCTTTTGTTCCCATCATGGGCACTATCTTGTCAGCACTGGGCATAAGCCACATTATTAGCTACCACATTTTCCTATTATGGAACACTAGCTTGTGTATTTTCTTAGACTTTTCTAGTAATAAATTAATTCAGTGAGGGATGCCTGGGTGGTTCAGATGGTTAAGCATCTGCCTTCAACTCAGGTCATAATCTCTGGGTCCTGGGATGGAGCCACACATCAGGTTCCCATCTCAATGGGGAATATGCTTCTCCTTCTCCCTCTGCCTCACTCCCCTGCTCATGCTCTCTGTCTCTGTCTGTCTCTCTCAAATGAGTAAATAAAATCTTTTTTATTAATTAATTAATTCAGTGCATATTGATTATCTTCTGCATTCTAGGCCCTCTATCACTTTATTCTTTGGGTACACCAGTCCTGTACCGTAAGTGACAGGACTGGAGTACCCAGTCTTACCCAGTAAGAGAAAAATAATCCAATAATCACAACATTTCCGTAAATGTTGCCACAGGTGATAAGAGAGAACAGATAAATGAGAATGTTATTTGTTTTCTGGAATTAATGAATAATTTCCAGAATAGAAATCAGGGGACTGAGCTTGAGAAATAGGGATTATTTCTAGCTTATTCTCTGATGCCACTGATAGAACAATTAGATGTACAGAATAGAATTTGACTACATTTAACTGAAAACTCAACAGTAGATTACACAAATAAGTGTTTATATATCTTTCACAAATGAAAAGAGTGTGGAAGGGTCAGTCTAGGACCGGTATGGTGGCTGCATAGTCACCAATGACCATTCTTAGTGCTTGGCTTCCATTTTTGAGTTTACTTCACATGACAGTATGGCTGCTGAAGATCCTACTGTCATTCTACTGTAATTCACACAATAAAAAAGGAAAAGAATAAAAGATAAAGATAAGTACACCTCCTGGATGAGACATTGTGGAATATAGGAGAGGGGTCAGTTTATGGGGAGAGAACAAAGGATTGTCAGGATAGGAACGAACAAGATAGTGTCCATAATAGTTGATTTTAGAAATCAACTATGCTGTGACTTTAGAAAGAACAATATACACAAAGCAATATAACCTCTTGCAATAAAATAACAACAAAACCAAAAAGTACACAACAACATATCATAAAAAATAAAGTATGAGGTTATTTTTTTTATTAGAACGAAAATAATTATATCACTGGTGCTATTTTTAATAGCTGTGTTTTTCCAAATTTATTTCCCCCAATTGGAAGAGATCCACAAAATCCTCACTCACTTAGGATTTGGACTATATTTTGTTTCTGAACTGAAGAAACTGTTTGAAAACTTGGACGGTGTATTTATGGATTGCTTTGCCAACCTGTAGTGGCAATAACTTTTGAGACACTCAGCGGGGTTGACTTTGTCAAGTGTAACAAAGAATATTTCAAATATTGGGGGCTTGGCAAAATCTTCAGTGTGGTTTGCCAGGTGCTGTTCCATCAATTTTTAACACCCATTTTTTTAAGAGACATTTAATCTATACTTATTTCTTACTGCTTTACTTCTTAACTCATCAAAATGTTCTATTTCAAGAGCTCTTTGATGTGTATGATACCTTTGGGCTCCCTCCCCCACCACGTTCTTCTAAACAGGAAGTTATGTTAGCCAAGGGGATAAAAGTAGGAAGAAAACCTTTGAATTTTAAAAGCGTGTTGTTTCTGGTTGCAAAAGCCTTAAGGTTTGAATCAGTGCTGAGCATGATTGAAATTGTCATCTTGGAAAGGGGGAAACTGATCATGAACGGATTTTTTTTTTTTTTAATACAATCATAGATGCAGTATGAGAAGAAACCATGTATCATCTAATCCCGTCTTCCACTGAAGGACTAAATTCCTCCCAACACGTTATTGTCATGGCTCGGTTTGAACACCTCTAATAACAAGAAACTCAGTGCCTGCTAAGGTCAACATATCTTTTTTCCCAGAAAAATCAAGTGGGTATAGCTTTAAACTCTTTTCCACTGTAACTTTTTTTTTTCATCCTTCTCTCTGATGTGTATTCCCAACATCCCTCTCTGCTGGGTGTCCCCCAGGGTCCCTCTGTTACCTCATATTTGCAGCTGTCTTCTCTCTGATGACTCGATCCCAGCATGACTCTCTCAGAGAGGTGTTCCCAGAATCCCTCTGACCGGTGTGTCTGGCACCCCTTCTCTGAGGATGTTCCCGCAAATCCTCTCTCTGAGGGAAGTTCCTGGCATCCCACTCTGACGGAGTGTTCGGAAGTCCACCTCAGCCCTACTCCCCACGTATTTCTCTGAACGATTATTTCTGTGATCCCTCTCTGACGGAGTGTTTAGGTATCTTCCTCTCTGTCTGACAGAGATTCTCGGCATAGTTCTCTGACGGAAGTTCCCTGCCTCCCTCTTTCCTAAGTCGCTGTCCCAGCATTCTGTCTGGCAGCGTATTCTCCGTGTGCCTCTCTCTGAAGCGCCTGCTCCGCACTCCTTCCTCTGAGGGTGTTCCCAGCATCCCTCTCTCCTAAGTCGCTATCCCAGCATTCCGTAGGGCAGCGTGTTCTCTGCGAGTCTCTCTCTGAAGCGCCTGCTCCGCACTCCTTCCTCCGAGGGTGTTCCCAGCATCCCTCTCTCTCTCCACAGTAATTGCTCTCCCTCGGTTTTCATACACCTTGTTGAGCCGCACAGAATCCCTGCATTTCTTCCGCTACACAGACGGCCTTTCAAATATTTGAAGGCAGCTATGTTGTCTCCCTGATTCTCTTGTTCTTGAAGCGTAAAAATGCCAAATTCATTGAAGTACTCATAGGGTAAGATTTTACTTCCATCCAATAACTAGAGGAATCCTCTCCATGCACCGATGTTTGTTAATAGTTCTCTTGAATTTTGTCATCCAAAATTAAATAATATAATCTAAATGTGTCACCAACTATAAGAGTTGAAAGAATGCATGCTTCGTCCTGGACATCGTATTTCTTTCTATTCATGCAGCCTAAATCCCAGCACCTATCTCTCTTATCTCCCACACACATTCTCTCTCTCTCTATCTACATATATCAGGAAAGGAACAAGAACTGTATGCACAATACAGAACATTGGGAACTGCTTCCAGGACTTTATTTAGACCTAAAAGGGATATTTAATAATTAGAAACTAATGGTGGGGCGCCTGGTTGGCTCAGTTGGTTAAACGACTGCCTTCCGCTCAGGTCGTGATCCCAAAGCCCTAGGATGGAGCCCCGGCAATGGGCTCCCAGCTTTCCCTCTCCCTCTGCTGCTCTGCCTGCTTGTGCTCTCGCACTCCCTCTGTCATATAAATAAATAAAATCTTAAAAAAAAAAAAAAAGAAGAAGAAAAAGAAAAAGAAAAGAAACTAATGGTGAATCAGAACACACCACACAGACTTTTTTTTTCCCCCTGAGCCTGTGGACTCAGATTCACAACAGTAAATGTCTTGAATCTACTATACAATTATAGCAGGTTCACCAATTAGTATAACGGTATTTCAAACAAATCAACTTAGGTGTTTTAGAAATTTATAAAGGAAGAGCAGTGAAGTTTACAGAAACCTATTGTACTTACCAGGTGGGGTTTATTTATCAGATTTTACAAATGCTACAAGGACTTCTGAAACACAGCCCTACTTTCTTGATCTAAAAGTATATTAATGAAATTCTAAAGTTATCATGATTAAAAAAGAAGTATGTCTACAGTTTTGATCCATGAATATCCACTGTCGAAATAATTTTCTGCCCTAAATTGTACACAGTGAACCTTCTGGAATTTCCTCAGTTGAAATTATTCCCTTTCTCTTAGATATTACCATACCACTGTATGCATTCTAGCTATCATAAGTCAAATGTGGTGCAGTGGCAGCATCCTTATCTTACAGTGAAAATGACCATAAATAAAAAGGGAAACTTTGAATCCAAACACCAGTATTAATAAGCTAAGTAACTGTATACAAGTTATTTTGTCCTCTTGGCTCAGTTTTTTGTAAAAAGAGAATAGTATCTACCTCTCAGAAGTGTGTACGTGTGTGTGTGTATAAGGGAAGGAATTAATAAATAAAATACATGTCAACACTTACCTTTCAAATATTTGGTAAGAATTATGTTGTCTACTATAATGTCTGGCCCATAGTTAGTTTTTAATATTTATATTCTAGTTCCCCATGCCTAATGATTAATTTGTGTAGATTTAGGAAGTATCGTCGTCTATCTAGCAACCTATAGAGTCACCAACCCAAAAATCATATTTGAAAGTACACACAAGGGGTGCCTAGCTGCCTCCATAAGTGGAGCATGCAACTCTTGATTTCAGGAGTTGTGGGTTCAAACATCACATTGTGTAGAGATCACTTTTAAAAAATTGTTTTTTAAATCTTCAAAAAAAAGAAAGTACACACAAAAAACTTAACTAAGAAGAAACTCGGAAATCAAGAAACCAGTTAGAAGTCACTGAAAAATCAAAACAAAACAAAACAAAAAACTACTTAACTTGACCGAGGTTTGTAAGTACATCCAAAAAAAAATTTACAATACAATGTTGTAAAGATGTCAACTCTCCCAAATAAATCTGTATGTACAATGCATTTTTAGTAAATATCAAGCAGGATTATCTTGGAAGTTGACAAGGTGATTATAAAATTCGTACGACAGGATACCCAAGGATAGTGGGAAAGAGGAAATTTTGATGACTACGTATTAAGTGGTATTATAAAATTACAAGGTATGATGTGGAAAAATGACAACTGAAAGACCTGGCATATGGGTTATTGGGACAACAAAGATATGGAGTAGAATACTTGCCTCTGCAAATCATGAAGGGGATATCAGCCCAAAAGTACCATGGAAAGTATAGCACAGAGAAAACATTTAAGATTTAGGGTGGGGCTTGAGGAATGTGTGTAGATACATTCCAAAAGACAGAGTATTTAAAGCAAAGTGACTAAGTTTTAAACTTGCCAATGATTGGAATGATATTTGAGTTTTGCAGAAAAAATAAAAATGATTTCTGGGACAGAATGAATACCCTGAAATGGAACAGAATATGTTGCCTACTGAAAGACAAGATTAATTACAGACAAAACAAAGAAAAAAATGTGCCCACTTTCATTTATGACATTCCAAATTATGCCTCTTACATGCGTATACAAAATTCTCTATATGAGGCATATATCTCTTTCATAAAAAATGTAATAAATGTTACATAAAGGGCAATTCTGGTGGTTCCAATCAAAAAAGCAAATCTAATTAGAAATTTTAGACTTTCACAAATAGAGAGCTAAAGAAATACCTGTTATGTTCATAAAACAGTATCAAAGGGAGATAAATAAGGACTTGTCAAGTTTTTGCAAAACTGCAGAATTGTCACTTTTGGGTAAATGATTTAGAGGAATGAATAAAAGGAAGAATGCTTCTCTGATATGTGCATTTATTTATTAGGCTATCAGAGAAAGTTAATCTCAACGGATTCACTTAGTGGTAGAAATTATTACAGAGCAGCAAGCTTACATAATCCATTATGAGTCTGAATTTTTATCCAGTCACCTAATTAAAACTTCTTTCCTTCTTAAACTGCTCAAGGAGGGTTGCATCCTAACTCCTGGAGTGAGTCAGGGGTTTTCAAGGATTTAAGGATAAAGTAAGTAAACATATAGCACGAAATATCCTTAACCATCACACAGTTTCACAGGAGTCAAAAGAACACAAACATTGTTATTTATTGCAATAAAACTCATCATTGACTACTACCATCCCTCTTGCCTCAGAGGAAGCTGCTCTTTTTCCTGAACTTTTCCTCCCTCAGACATGTTTTAAATTTGCTTTTCCCTATTATTACCATTCCCTCCTCGTACTCCATCCCCCATGGACAACCACTCTAATAGCTAAAAGTATACCTTTTTGTTGCTAAGTTTTCTAGCAAAATGTTTATTGTTGATGTAAGAGCACGAGTGAATATTATATATTCTGCTATATAATACACTCTCAATCTGTTATTTATAGCACTAGGCATCCATGTTGCTTTGTGAATATCTAGCCCATTGTATCTAACTGCATGAACCTCCCCCACTCTTTACTTAGTCACTCCCTAAGTCACAGATGCTCTCCAACACTGGCTGGGAGTGAGAATCCTTACAACTGGGGACTCTGAGGTGCCAGCTCCCTGTCACTGGTTGGGAATGTCTCTGCAGACTTCTCTCCCCCTTTAGGAATTGCCTTCAAAGGACACCATGGGTAGAAAGGCTTTCTGGGCTCTCAGATCCAGAGGGTGAGAATGACTTATCCCAAAGAGAAATCTTAATTAAATAAACCACCCCTTGGATTTCTTTCAGGTCCAAGACAGAGGCAGAAGCGTCTTGTGTTTTTTCTGGTTATACTATGTCCCTCTATTTGATTGCTAAAAGTAAATGCTCTTCTTGGGACCCAGGCTCCTGCTGTGGGGTCCTCTCTGAGAAGCTGTGTAGTACCTTAATTTAACCTGGGGCCACTAAAAAAGTAAATAAAAATTTCAAAATAAAAATACGTAAAACAATATCTACACGAATATAGTGCAAAGGTGCTATATTGATAGGTACAAAGTAATAGCATTTAACCATTTTGATTGTGCTTCTCTGGTTACTAATGAGCCTGAGCATTTCTTCATATACTAATATCTTTTAGGACTTTCTCTTCCCATACTGCATATTATATTATATTGTCTGTCCATCTTTCTTTTGTAGTTACTATATTTTTCTCTTTTTTTTTTTTAAGGCTTTATTTATTTATTTGACAGAGAAAGAGAGAGAGAGAGAGCACAAGCAGGAGGAGCAGCGGAGGGAGAGGGATACGTAGACTCCCTACTGAGCAGGAAGCCTAATGTGGGGCTCGATCCCAGGACCCTGGGATCATGACCTGAGCCAAAGGCAGATGCTTAACCAACTGAGCCACACAGGTGCCCTAGTGGTTATTATATTTTTCTTGCTTATTTCCAGGAAATTCTTTATATTCTAGATATTAGTTCCCTGCTATTTTTAGAAGTAGAAAATGTCTTTGCCCATTTCTTATCTTTGCAAACTTGTCCACATTGTTTTGCATTGAATAAATCCAAATTACAAAATATATATAGTTTATGGTATGGAAATTCTTATGTCTTTCCCTACAACAGGATCACAAAGATGTTTTTACTTAAGAATTTAAAAGTTTTACATTTTGTCTATAAGTCTTTAATCCATCTGGAGTCCATTTGTAAACGGTCTTCATTAGGTATCTAAATTTATCTCCATATAGTGAGGCGCAGAAACATCATTTATTTTCCTTATTAATTTAAATGGAAATTTTATTATGTATTAAGTTGCCAAAGTTCCCATACATAAGTGGTCTCTCTCTAAGCTCTCTATTCTGCTCCTTTAGACTATTCCTCTATTTTTGTAATAATACCACACTAATTTGTAAGGCTATCTCATTGTAGTATGTCATAATTTCCAAGAGGCAATCTCTCTACCCCAATTCATACTTTTTCAAAGTTGAATTTATTCTTTTACATAAATTTCAGAATGAGTTTATTAAGCTCCTAAAAAAATCCAATTGAAAATTTGATTGAGATTGCTTTTAATATATAGATAGTTCTTAGAACCAGCATCTTAAAAAGTTAAATCATTTCATCCAAAAATATGGAACAGATTTTTTTATTATCTTTTATGCCTTTTTTTGGTATATTAATTTTCTCTCCATAGGAATTATATATATATATATATATATATATATATATATATATATATTTTTTTTTTTTTTTTTTTAAAGATTTTATTTATTTACCTGACAGAGAGAAACCACAAGTAGATGGAGAGGCAGGCAGAGAGAGAAAGGGAAGCAGGCTCCCTGCCGAGCAGAGAGCCCGATGCGGGACTCGATCCCAGGACCCTGAGATCATGACCTGAGCCGAAGGCAGCGGCTCAACCCACTGAGCCACCCAGGCGCCCCAGGAATTATATATTTTTAATTAGATAAATTGCAAGTAACTGTTAGTTCATGCTGCTTTTATGAAGAACACTTTTGTACACTGTTTCCTGGCAAGTCCATTATTATAACAGAGGCTATCACCTCCAATATTATGTTAAACAGTGATGATATCATCATTTGTATACTGTTTCTAATCTTTAAAGAGAGCATTTAATATTTTGTCTTTCCATATATGGCTATAAGTTGGCGCTACAGAGCCCTTGCCAAATTAAGGCATCCATTTCTATTCTTCTTTGCAAAAGTCACTTTTTAAATCATAAATAGATATTGAATTTTCTAAGTAAACAGTTAATTAAAATATATATTTAGAAAAATGGGAAAAATTACAAGACCATGGCCTAAGAGTTTTATTTCTGTTTTGTTTTTAAATAAAGTTTTTATCTGAAATAATTTCAGGTTTACAAACACGTTGCAAGAATAGTACACTGAGTTCCCAAACAATTTCTCTAATCTTAGTTCTTAGTTAGATCTAATCTTAGATCTTAGTTATTACGGTACACTTGTCAAAATCAAGGATCAATATTGCATAACTATTATCTAGTCCCAACCTTTATTCAAATATCAGCAATTTGTCCATCAATGTCCTTTTTCTATTCCAGGATACTATCCAGGATGCTACATTGCATTTAGTTGTCATGTCTCCTAGGTTTCCTCTGGTTGATGATAGCTATTCAGACATTGCTTGTTTTTCATGATCTTGATGGTTTTGAGAAATACCATTCAGGAAGGTATTTTGGAGCATTTTCCTTAAATGGAAAAACCCAAGTAGACAGGTTATGGTTTTGGGAAAGAATACTACAGAGGTGAAGTGCCTTTCTCATTACATCATATCAAGGATATATAATAGTCACATGCTGTCACTGGTGATATTAATCTTGATGACTTTGTTAAGGTTCTGTTGCCAGGTTTTTCCACTGTAAAGTAATTCCCTCCATTCTCCCTCATTCCTTTATGTACTCTTTTCTATGGAAGGAAAACACGAAGTGTGTTCTATACTCCGGGGGGTGGGGGGGTAGGGATTAAGCTCTACCATCGGGTAGGCAGTTTTTACATATATCACTTGGAATTCTTTTGTAAGGAAAATTTGTCTCTTCCTCCATTTATTTATTCAATCATTTAATTATATCAAATGGCCTCATGCACATTTGTTTTATACTTTGGGTTACATACAAAGTTGTTTGTTGTGGTTATTGTCGCTTCAAACTGAGCTTTAACCATTGGGAGCTCTTTCAGGTTGGTTCCTGGGTCCCTTTGACATGCCTTATCCTTTACTTATTTTTAGTACTTCCTTACTTTCTGGTCCTACAAGCTGTTCCTAGTTCATCTAAACAGTTAATTGAAATGGCTAAACACACTGTGTTTTTTGTTGTCAGTTTCCCACATTTAAGAAACAATGGATTTTCCCTGTGGTTTCTTTTTCCTCATCTTTCAGTTAATTGCATATTTCCTCCATTGAGTACAATGTGGGTTTCAGGCTCACAATTAAATGATTCTCTAATTACATTTTATTCTTTGCTCTCCAGAAAAGTAAAACCCTTAAGACATGTTAATGGTCTTGACTATAGATAGGAGCTCACCCATAACAGCAGGGCCAAGCTCAGAGACTTATCGCTCTCAGCACTGGCCTATGTGAGGCAAGAACTGTACAAAGTGAATCATTTCAGTCAGAGGGTAAGGTGGGTTTATGGGAAAGAGGTGAGATCATCATATTTGATTTTTATTGCCTATGTTTCCTAGTAATGATGACATGATACTCATCTGAGATGTGAAGCATCTCCCATTTCAGTATTTAATGGGCTGCCCCTTTTACACAGGGGCATAACAACTTCTCCTGCCAGGGAGAGAGGTGAAAGGGAGCATGGATGACCTGAATACAAATGTCCCAAAAGGACCTCAGCAAAGAGAGGAAAATGGATTTTGACAGGGCTTTTCATTTTCTTTTCCTTTTTTTCTTTTTATTTGTTACTATTTTTAAGGGGGTTAGTAACAAAGATTAAATTTGGAAACAAGATAGTTAAAATAATATAAAAATGGGCCTCTAAATCCTTTTATGACCCACAGACTCCTGGATAAGCCAGAATAACAGGAGAAAAGGAGGCAAAGCCTTCAGTGATAAATGTTCTCCTTCACCTTTTTCTGTTTTATTATAAAAGTTTAAGGAACTCAGGTTTTCTGGCTTTCCTTGGTTGAATTGGTCCATTCTCTCAATTCCTAAAGCTTTGGTATCTCATTTATACCACACAGAAAAGTAGAGTTGTTTTCATAATTTATGAGTTGTTTTAAAAATGGTAAACGTAAAAAAAAAAAAAGCTAAAGGTACTTTAAAAAATACTAATTTGTTTAATTTATTATAGCTAAAACTGTACACTGTCCTTTCCACTAATTCAAAGGGTGAGTCTTCAGTATAAATCAATGACAAAATTTATCTTATATTAGATAATACTAAAGATGATTTTATTGAATTTTAGTAGTTTGGTTTCTTCTACAATGTTGTTCTATCATTCCCATATTCTTAAATAAAAAGGCGATGATTAAAGAAAAAGATTATTTTTAAATTTCCAATAAAAATTGTTTACTCTTTCCTAATCTCTCACTATTCCCTAATATCTTTAACTATATACTGCTGAAAAAGAGTAACCCAAAATAATCATGGGAAAGGTTTTATGTATTTCCTTTAAGGAGATCCTGAGGATACCACTAGTGTTACAATTTCATTTTTTGAAGACTCTCTAAGAGTTTTTCTTGCCCACATGCCTCTCCTCTTCTGATTTCTGGAATTTGTTGTGGACTAAAATGGTGATATGTTTGCTACTTAATGATTAATACTTTCCTTACAACATACTTCTAATTTTGTCACCTATGTCTGTGCAAAGTTTTAAAAGGCATAACCTTTTCCTCCCCAGCAAGAATGTAGACTTTTAGCAGTGAGTATCTATTGGACATGGGGCTTTTTTTATGTGAACACAAACTTAATAGTAGGAACAACATTTTTTTAATGAATGCAATATATAAGTTTAAGCAGGAAATTAATCCAACTTCTTTGAAATGTATCTGGCATTTAACAATGACAAGCATGGAGGGCCTCTCTGGCAACTGTCCTAAGTCAGTCAGAGCCAAAACTTAGCCCACCCACAGGAGCATGGAAAGCTAAGATCCTGAGGAAAGGGAAGCATCCTCAAATGATTAGAAAAAGAAGGAAGCATTGTGAGGGAGAGTGGTTACAAAGAGAAAATACAGGATGTCAACAGGAAAAAAGTGGCTGCAGAAAAGTTAGGAGCTTTCTTTCATGTGGAACACTCTCTGGAGGCCTAGGGTCTGCAGATCTAAATTACGTAGACTTCAAAGTGGAAAACATACACTCTAGAGAATTCACAAGACATTTAAGCAGTTGTGAAAGAAAAACTTCCATTCACCTCTTAGATAAAACATCAGGAATGTTTTAATACATTGAGTGACATCGGTGCCCTGTCTTGGTATCTATTGAACATTTTGGACCCAATTCAACTGTGTGGGGTAGGAAGTTTCCTCCCAAATCAATAATTCTCTGTATATCAGCAGTGTGCCCAACAATTCAACTGAATTCCGATACTATCTACAAGGACATCAGTTTAAGAAATCCCACAGATTAAGGAATCAGTCCTTTAAGAATGCTTCCTCCCAACTTCAGAAGCCAGTTGAACATTCAGGTATCATCTGTGCTTTTGACTGGCCACAGATTGGAGACTCTAAAAACCCCCACCTTAGGTTTGATTAATTTGCTAGAGTAGCTCACAGAACTCAGAGATGTAACTAACTAGCTTACTGGTTTATTATAAAAGCATATAACTTGGAAACAGCCAAACAGAAGAGATGCACAGGGCAAAGTAAAAGGAAAGAGCATGGAGATTCCATGTCCTTTCTAGGTGTATCACTCTGGCCAAATCTGCATGCTCATCAACTTTAGAACTCTCCAAAGCCCAGCCTTTTAGATTTTTTTTTTTTTTTTTGAGATCTCATTACATTGGCATGATTGATTAATTCATTAGCCATTGGCAATTGATTCAATCCCCAACCTTTCTCCTCTATCTGGAGGTCAGGGAATAGGACTAAATATTCCAAGCTTTCAATCACATGATTGGTTCTCTTGGCAACCAGCCCCATCCATAGGAGGCATAAAAGTAACGTCATTAACATAAGAAACAACATCTCTGTTAATCTCATCACTTAGAAAATTCAAGGGCTTTAGGAGCTCAGTACCAAAAACAGGGACAAAGACCAAATGTATATTTCTTATTAAAATTCATGATAGTCACACTAGGTAAGAAAGTCTTGTGTCACATATTGCTTTTGAGACAAGTGAGAGAATTAAGATATCCTAAAAAAAAGTAGTTCTCCAGGTGTGGTCCCCAGACCAGCTTTGGGGATGGGTCCCAGCAATCTGTATTTTAAGGAGCTTTCCAATTGATTCTGATGTTTATCATCATCATCTTATTGAACATATATACTCAGCATTCAAAAAAGGAGAAAAGAATGAATCTGGGCTTCCTAGGCTCTTCAAAAAAGGGAATTAAGAATTCAGTAAAATTTCTTGACCTCTGTAAATTTCCATCATTTATAATTATATTTTATGGGGTTTCTCTGAAGCAGAGTCAACCCTGAGACATGATCAGCAGCAGGGTCAAAACAAGACCTTACTGAAGATATACTTGGATAATGCATCCCAATGTCAACCAAATTATTGATATTTTTAAGTTTAAGCTCTGCCTCGTTCTTTAGAATCAGATGGATATAACTCTGAGCATTAGTTATGCTCTCTTTGTAACCACTATAACCTTTTTTTTTTTTTAAGATTTTATTTATTTATTTGACAGACAGAGATCACAGGTAAGCAGAGAGGTGGGCAGAGAGAAGGGAGGAAGCAGGCTCTCTGCAGAGCAGAGAGGCCAATGCAGGGCTCAATCCCAGGACCCTGGGATCATGACCTGAGCCAAAGGCAGAGGCATTAACCCACTGAGGTACCCAGGTGCCCCACCACTGTAACTTTTTGAAACTGCTTCCTATTCTTTCTAATCATTTGAGGATGCCTCCCTTTCCTCAGGATTAATTAGCTTTTCAGATGCCTGTGGATCTTATAAATTTCATGTTCTAACTTTTCTCACATCTTCAGCTTTAACAGCTTACTTAACTTCTCTGGGTCTTACTCACCTTGCCAAGAAAATGGGAATAGTTATAGCTATTTCATAAGAGTGGTATGAAAATTAAATAAGATTACTCTTTGAGTAATTTAACATAATGCTGTATATAATTATGGTATGAGCTTAGGAAAAAAAAAAGTTTTTTTCTCTTTCTACCCTTTGTAGAATCTGACAAAGTATGAGATTCATTTGGGTATTGCCAAACTTGAAGTGATATATAAAATTAAAAAAATATATATGAAATTTTCATATGGTCTGTGCTGTATAAAGTTGGAATAACTTCAACACTATGGAGTATTAAAGACAACTGTCTATCGTCTGCTTGCAGAATGGCTTCCATAGCTGAGCTGCTAATTAAGCTCATAGTGGCACATCATAAGGAATAGATGATGCTTTTGGCCTTGGGGATACTTCATTTCATGTGGTAGTTGGACATTTTAAAGTGATTTTTCTTAAATAAAAGAAATAGAATATTGCAGATAAAGTTGAAATTCCTTTTATTACATTCTTCTCAGGAGTAATCACTATCATAAATTCGCTATGGATTCTTCCAGTCTGTTTTTACACTTTTAATATATGAACGTATATATAAACTCTATCTTATATTGCTCTGTGTGCTTTTAAAATTATATACTCTCTATCATACTATATGTATTATGCAGCAAATTGAATTTTTACCTAATATTTAGAGATCTATCCTATCCACATTAGGTATATATTGCTTATTTAAAAACTGGCCATATGGAATTTTGGTTGCAGAAATGGAATTAGAGTCAGTTTAACCATTGCAAAAAGAGCCAAACTAATTTCAGATTCATGCATTTTCTGAACCCTTTAGAGAGCTTGAGTTGGAGAGCAAACAACTATTCTAAAACCTAAAAAGAGTTGATGTCTACGGAGTCAGAAGTGATACAAGCCGGTTCTCATGCTGGGCAGAAGCAATAGCCATGTAAAGAGTTAAGCTAGAAGAGTTGATAATTTAGTGAAGGCCAAGCATGCATTGATGGGAAGTGTGAAACCCTGAAAACAGCAGAAATTGCAAGCTCTATACTCTATACCCTCTTACAGGCTTTTCTTCACAGACAGAGAGTTTAAAAATCCTTTAAAAAAGTTATCCATTGTGGTACAGAGCTTAAAAAAAAAGGGGGGGGTGGGGGCGTGAGGGGAATGGCAGCCATTCAGGAGGGAAAAGAAATTCTGCCTAGATCCTTCTCCATCTCTAGTGTGAAGGAACTGTGAAGGAAAGCTGTGAAGGAAAAGATGACAAGTGCTACTGTTGTAAAAACTGTCCCCCAAAATTATTGTAGCTCGGAGAAAAGAACAGGAGGGAAAAAAGAGAGGGGCAGGATGGTGAGGGAAGGACAGAATTGAGAATGTCATACCCCCAAGATCCAGAGACACAATGCTTCCTTGTCAGAGGTTTAATCAGAATAATAGGAAACATACTCCCTCATATCCTTTACCACCAAGCTACCAACCTTCAGAGACAACAGAATGTTGCTGGAACAGAGACAGGAGAGGAGAAAGAATGAACAAAGAAACCCACTCTGAGGCACAGCACAAAACAAAGACCTAATTTCAGAACTAAATGGACATTGTTTTGGTAAATCAACACCTACATAAAATGGTAAACTGTGGTGAACTATAGCAACAAATCCCAAACCCAGCCCAAATCCCATCTACACTAACTCAAAGAATGCATCAAAAGACTAACATAACTTTTGCTGATTTCCAAGCATAAAAACCATTAACCTCAGTCTCTACTATTTTGTAAAATATGTCCAATATTTAACAACAAATAACAAGGCATAAAACAGGCCAAGAAAACATACTCAGAAAAGACAAAATAATTACCAGAACCAAACTCAGATATAACAAAGATGTTGAAACTACCTGACAAGAAATTTTAAGTAACTGTAAGTTATGTGTTAAAAGCTCTAATGGAAATGCTGAACAACATGCAAATTAGAGGGTTAATTTTAGTAGAAGAGATAGAAATTACGAGAAAGAGACAGAAAAAAGTGCTAAAACCGAAAAACAGAGCACTAGAGGTAAAGAATATCTTTCAGGGAACCATCTGGACATTCCACTAAACAGAGGACAGAATCAAAGAAGTTGAAGATAGAGTGATAGAAATTATCCAAACTGAAATGTAAAGAGAAAAAAGAATGATTTTTTTTAAAGGAAAAAAGTATTTGATATTGTGGGACAGTATCAAATACTCTAATATACATATGACTATACTCTCAGAAGAAAAAGAGAGAAAATAGGTCAGAAGAAAATATTTGAAGATACAATGCTAAGATCTATAGATTTTGGAAAACAAAAGACACCAATAAGAATAAGATAAATATCACCCCAGCCTCCAAAAAAACTTCCTAGGCATACCTTATTGCTGAAAACAAAAGACAAAGGGACTATCTTGAAGACAACAGAGAAAAAAAAAGGAACATTATATTTAGACAGACAAGGCAAAATTTAGAGCCAACTTCCTGTCAGAAACCTTGCAAGACAGAAGACAATGGAATAATTTGCTATTATCATTTATTCTCTCTCAGTCCCAAAATGACCACTAATTTCTTGATGTATGAAAATAGAACTAGGCCCTTTATTTTTCTTTTGCTAGTTGATATGATGTTAAGTTTTGTCAGTAAAAGGCACCACAAAGATGTTATAGGAGGAAATAATTCTACAACTCCAATGACTTCTTAGCAGATTCTTGCAGTGTCCTATGCTCATGTCCTGAAGTGTGGGGGGCTTCTCCAGCATATAACTACTCATGTGAATAGTGATAAGCAACACCCAGCAGCCTGGAGCTTTCCCAGCAACTTCCTGGGGTGGTTTAATGGCAAAGTCCCTTCAGTCAGATATATTAGTATGAGCAGCCCTTCCTGCCACCCTCCAGGCCGTATTTCTGGCAAGGTCCACATGGTGGATTTCCATCACATTCTGCCAGGGCAGCACCTTAGCTACTACTCTAACATTCAGTGAGCTAAAGTCATAACCTTCCAAATAATTCTATATCTTATTCCTAGAAAGAAAGCTCTTCTTTGGGTGTTCTGTCTCAGCCCAAGAGATAGAAGCTATTCCTTATACTTCCTATTCCTATATTCTTTATAATTCTCTTAATTCTTTCTAGTCAAACACGTTTCTCTGATTCTCCAAGTTAAGAATTCTTTATCTCTAAGTTAATGTCTTTATAACAAATGTTACTTGTTCATATTATTGTGTGGGTTTCTGTCTTGTTAAAAATTCTGACATATAATACTGCATAGACTCAAGTGGCACTCCTAGATAGCTCTCCTTCATGAAGGACTCCTTTGAGTTGTCTCTTCATTATTGAGTTTTTCAATTCCAGGTGTTCAGAGAGACATAAAGAAACAGAAAGACAAATAGAGGTAGCTCAGAAGTAACTTACATGACTTTTTCTCACATTTTTTGTCCCAGTCTAGATGCCAAGAAGGATGAATAATATAGTATCCCCATATTCCTAGAAAGAAGGGATGGGCTTGGTGAGAATTTAGCCAATCTCTGAAACAACATGTGAAACTTCCTATGCTCTAAACTGGTTGATATAATACCTCTGTCCATCACCCACAAATCTTCCCCATTCTTCATCTCATTCTCAGTAAATGTAAGGACCATTCATCTGCTTATCAAGCAAAAACTGTGGTCATCTGTAATTTGTGGCTATCTTACACTTCAAATCAGTGAATCATGTTATGAAACTAACTATCCTCATGTTATCCAAGCCATGTGACTCTGCCTTGGACTATTGCAATGAGCTAATTCCTAGCTGGCCTCCCTACTGCCACCATTTTCTCTGCAGTATACCCTCCTCAGGGAAGCCAGAGGCATCATCTGAAACCTGAAAAGATCACATAATGAGTCCACTCTCATCCCATCAGTGGTTTCCCATCTCACTTAAGACTAAAATTTAAAGTTATTTCATGGCCTACAAGTTTCTACATGGTCTGATCCCCAATTATCCTCCCTAGCCCTCCTTCCCCCTCTGACCATATAGGAGTTCTTGCAGTTTTCAGCTCTAGGTTTCTTCTCTTGTTGTTTCCTATTTCAGCAATGCTCATTTCTCTGTTATTTTATTTGACACAATTCCTACATTCAGACTTTCACAATCTCAGAAAATCCATCTCATCATTGGACTAATATATCACCTTCTATTTTGACGGATTTAGATTTGTCATACCACTAATCACTGCCAGACATTATTGCATAAATTATATTATTATATTAATCTCTTAATCACTAGAATATAAACTCCATGAAAACAGGACTTTGCTTTCTGTTTCTTCACTTTAAAACCAGTACGTATGTCTAACAGTTCTGCAAAATGAAGGGCTTGATTAATATTAGTTGAGTAAATGCATTCATGTTAGATTTGAAGAGAAAGCATCTATCCATCAGCCACGATTAAAGGGTAGATATATGGTGGGAAAAGAAAACATCGATAAAAACCTTGAATCTTTTATGAACTAGGAAACAATGTATGGCACAATTCAGAAACTGTACAAGTTTCAGTGAGGTGGGAAAGTCAAATGCAGAAGTACTCATGATAAAGCATGAGGACCATGAAGTAGACAGGGATTAGTTATAGAACTGGGAAGTTTGGATTTTATTACAAGCAGAGTAGGAATCCATTGGAAGTTTGGCTTTAGTAGAGAAGCCACCATGTCAGATTTATGGCTTAGGACTATCATATTGACTGCCAGGTACTAATAACTTAAAGAGAAGGGAAACTGAAGGGCAAAGACACTTATTTTAGACAACAGTCTGGGTTAGATATGACTGGCCTGGACTAGGATAATGGCAGTTGGGATACAGAGAAATGGAGGGGAACCTGGGTGGCTCAGTCAGTTAAGCGACAGCTCTTGATTTCAGCTCAGGTCATGATCTTGGGGTCTTGAGATTGAGTCCCTTCTTGGGCTCTGCATTCCTCAGGGAGTCTGCTTGGGGATTCTCTCCTTCCTTCTCCCACTGTCCCTCCTCCAGTTCATGCTCTCCCCCTAAAATAGATTTTAAAAAGAGAGAGAAATTGAAAGTTCAAAAGATGTTTAAGAAATAAAATCAACAGAATATAATTTTGCCATTGCTTTTACTATTTATTTTTTTGTTTTGGCCATTGTTTTTAATGTGAACATGAGAAAAGTATTCTGGTGATCTTCAGATAAAGAAAAGGTAAATTTCATCTCTATACTTAAAAACAAAAAACAAAAACAAACCAAAAGAAACAAAAAACAAAAAACCACCCCAAATGCAGTTTCTAGTTCTTGCCCTCAATGATAGAGAAAATGTTAATAATCAGTCTCTTTAAATTTGATAAAAACACAGTCTATGTTGAAAATAAAAGTTGTTTCCTTGAAGGACCTGGGTGGCTCAGTCAGTTAAGCATCCATCTCTTGATTTTGGCTCATGTCATGATCTCAGTGTTGTGAGACTGAGCTCCATGGTAGGATGGGCATGGAACCTGCTTAAGATGCCCTCCCTCTGCCACTTGCCCCATCTCTTTCTCTCTCACTCTCCCTCCCTCTCTTAAAAACAAAAAAATGTTTTCTTAAGAGTCATGAAAATGAAGACCATTATTCCATTTGTCAAGGAAACACCCTTCCTAAAGACTGCCCAATACTGCATATCTTGCTACCTAAAGTGGTCTAAGAACAAAATTCACAAACCTTTGAAAGTAAAACAGAAAAATGCTGCCAAACAGTAGGAGCTATTTAAATATTATTATAACATGTAATGTAATTATAATAATTCAATCTCCTGGAAAATGCAACAACCTGTTTCCCTGCTTGGTACAAAGAAAGTGAATGTGAACTGCCCAGGATGTACAACTTTTACTTCTGATAGTCTGCCAAAGAACTGCTACTATATAAAACATAAGGGAAATAGGAGGAGGAGTCAAGATGGCGGAGAAGTAGCAGGCTGAGACTACATCAGGTAGCAGGAGATCAGCTAGATAGCTTATCTAAACATTGCAAACACCTACATCCAACAGGAGATCGAAGAGAACAACAGCAATTCTAGAAACAGAAAATCAACCACTTTCTGAAAGGTAGGACTGGTAGAGAAGTGAATCCAAAGAGACGGGAACATAGACCGCGGGGGGAGGGGCCAGTTCCCAGCAAGCGGCAGAGCAATGGAGCATTAAATCAGGACTTTTAAAAGTGTGTTCAACTGAGGGACATTGCTCCAGAGGCTAAACCAGGATGAAACCCAAGCGGGGTCAGCGTGGCCTCAGGTCCCGCAGAGTCACAGAAGGATCAGGGGTGTATGAATGTTGCAGAGCTTGCAGATATTAGAATGGGAAAGCTGGCTAAGAGACAAAGCCGAGTAGTGAGCTCTCAGCTTGGGGTTACCTTGAACGGGTTGCAGGCTGGATGAGCTCAGAGCATGGCGGGAGGCCAGGGAGATGGGAGTGATTGGGCACTATTCTCTGAGGGCACACTAAAGAGTGGGGCCCTGAGCCCTCAGGTCCTCCAGGCCAGACACTGGGAGGCTGCCATTTTCATTCCCGTCCTCCGGAACTCTACGGAAAGTGCTCAGGGAACAGAAGCTCCTGAAAGCAAACCCAAGCGGAATACTCAACCTGGCCCCTGGCAGGGGCTGTTCAATTGTGCCTGGGGCAAAGACACTTGAGAAACACTACAACAGGCCCCTCCCCCAGAAGATCAACAAGAAATCCAGCCAGGACCAAGTTCACCTACCAAGGAGTGCAGGATCAATACCAAGGAGAGCAGTGGAATTCCAGAGGAGGAGAAAGCAAAGCACAGAACTCATGGCTTTCTCCCCATGATTATTTAGTCTTGCAGTTAATTTAATTTTTTTTCAATTTTTTTTCTTCTGCTAATTTTTTTTAACTTCTACCCTTTTCTTTTTTAATGTTTTTAACTAGTTTATCTAATATATATATATATAGATAGATAGATACATATAGATATATATTTATTTTTTATATTTTTTTCTTTATTTGTTTTCTTTTTTTAATTGTTTCTTTTTTTTTTTTTCCTGAACCTCTTTTTATCCCCTTTATTCCCGCCCCCCCATGATTTGGGGTCTCTTCTGATTTGGTTAAAGTGTATCTTCCTGGGGTCTTTGTCACCCTTTTAGTATTTTACTTGCTCCTTCATATACTCTTATCTGGACAAAATGACAAGGCAGAAAAATTCACCACACAAAAAAAGAACAAGAGGCAGTACCGAAGCCTAGGGACCTAATCAATACAGACATTGGTAATATGTCAGATCTAGAGTTCAGAATGATGATTCTCAAGGTTCTAGCCGGGCTCGAAAAAAGGCATGGAAGATATTAGAGAAACCCTCTCGGGAGATATAAAAGCCCTCTCTGGAGAAATAAAAGGACTAAAATCTAACCAAGTTGAAATCAAAAAAGCTATTAATGAGGTGCAATAAAAAATGGAGGCTCTCACTGCTAGGATAAATGAGGCACAAGAAAGAATTAGCAATATAGAAGACCAAATGACAGAGAAGAAGCTGAGCAAAAGAGGGACAAACAGCTACTGGACCACGAGGGGAGAATTCGAAAGATAAGTGACACCATAAGACAAAACAACATCAGAATAATTGGGATTCCAGAAGAAGAAGAAAGAGAGAGGGGAGCAGAAGGTATATTGGAGAGAATTATTGGGGAGAATTTCTCTAATATGGCAAAGGGAACAAGCATCAAAATCCAGGAGGTGCAGAGAACCCCCCTCAAAATCAACAAGAATAGGTCTACAACCCGTCACCTAATAGTAAAATTTACAAGTCTTAGTGGCAAAGAGAAAATCCTGAAAGCAGCCCAGGAAAAGAAGTCCATAATATATGATGGTAAAAATATTAGATTGGCAGCAGACTTATCCACAGAACCTGGCAGGCCAGAAGGAGCTGGCGTGATATATTCAGAGCACTAAACGAGAAAAACATGCAGCCAAGAATACTATATCAGCTAGGCTATCATCGAAAATAGAAGGAGAGATAAAAAGCTTCCAGGACAAAAAAAACCCTGAAACAATTTGCAAACACCAAACCAGCTCTACAGGAAATATTGAAAGGGGTCCTCTAAGCAATGAGAGACCCTAAAGTAGTAGATCAGAAAGGGACAGAGACAATATACAGTAACAGTCACCTTACAGGCAATACAATAGCACTAAATTCATATCTCTCAATTGTTACCCTGAACGTTAATGGGCTAAATGCCCCAATCAAAAGACACAGGGTATCAGAATGGATAAAAAACCAAAACCCATCTATATGTTGCCTACAAGAAACTCATTTTAAACCCGAAGACACCTCCAGATTTAAAGTGAGGAGGTGGAAAACAATTTACCATGCTAATGGACATCAGAAGAAAGCAGGGGTGGCAATCCTTATATCAGATCAAATAGACGTTAAGCCAAAGACTATAATTAGAGATGAGGAAGGACACTATATCATACTCAAAGGGTCAGTCCAACAAGAAAATCTAACAATTTTAAATATCTATGCCCCTAATGTGGGAGCAGCCAACTATATAAACCAATTAATAACAAAATCAAAGAAACACATCAACAATAATACAATAATAGTAGGGGACTTTAACACTCCCCCCATTGAAATGGACAGATCATCCAAGCAAAAGATAAACAAGGAAATAAAGGCCTTAAATGACACACTGGACCAGATAGACTTCACAGATATATTCAGAACATTTCATCCCAAAGCAACAGAATACACATTCTTCTCTAGTGCACATGGAACATTCTCCAGAATAGATCACATCCTCGGTCCTAAATCAGGTCTCAACCTGTATCAAAAGAGTGGGATCATTCCCTGCATATTTTCATACCACAATGCTCTGAAGCTAGAACTCAATCACAAGAGGAAATTTGGAAAGAACCCGAATACATGGAGACTAAACAGCATCCTTCGAAAGAATGACGGGGTAAACCAGGAAGAATTGAAAGAAAAATAGAAAAAATTCATGGAAACAAATGATAATGAAAACACAACAGTTCAAAATCTGTGAGACACAACAAAGGCAGTCCTAAGAGGAAAATATATAGCGGTTCAAGCCTTTCTCAAGAAACAAGAAAGGTCTCAAGTACACAACCTAACACTACAACTAAATGAGCTGGAGAAAGAACAAGAAAGAAACCCTAAACCCAGCAGGAGAAGAGAAATCATAAAGATCAGAGCAGAAATCAATGAAATAGAAATAAAAAAAAAAAGAAAAATAGAACAAATCAACAAAAATAGGAGCTAGTTCTTTGAAAGAATTAATAAGATTGATAAACCCCTGGCCAGACTTATCAAAAAGAAAAGAAAAAGGACCCAAATAAATAAAATCATGAATGAAAGAGGAGAGATCACAACTAACACCAAAGAAATACAGACAATTATAAGAACATACTATGAGCAACTCTATGCCAACAAATTTGACAATCTGGAAGAAATTGATGCATTCCTAGAGACATATAAACCACCAAAACTGACCCAGGAAGAAATAGAAAACCTGAACAGACCCATAACCAGTAAGGAGATTGAAACAGTCATCAAAAATCTCCAAACAAAAGCCCAACACCAGACGGCTTCCCGGGGGAATTCTACCAAACATTTAAAGAAGAACTAATTCCTATTCTCCTGAAACTGTTCCAAAAAATAGAAATCGAAGGAAAACTCCCAAACTCATTTTATGAGGCCAGCATCACCTTGATCCCAAAACTAGACAAGGATCCCATCAAAAAAGAGAATTACAGACCAATATCCTTGATGAACACAGATGCGAAAATTCTCACCAAAATACTAGCCAATAGAATTCAACAGTACATTACAAGGATTACTCACCACAACCAAGTGGGATTTATTCCAGGGCTGCAAAGTTGGTTCAACATCTGCAAATCAATCAATATGATGGAACACATTAATAAAAGAAAGAACAAGAACCATATGATACTCTCAAAAGATGCTGAAAAAGCATTTGACAAAGTACAGCATCCCTTCCTGATCAAAACTCTTCAAAGTGAAGGGATAGAGAGCACATACCTCAATATTATCAAAGCCATCTATGAAAAACCCACCACAAATATCATTCTCGATGGAGAAAAACTGAAAGCTTTTCTGCTAAGGTCAGGAACACAGCAGGGATGCCCATTATCACCACTGCTATTCAACATAGTACTAGAAGTCCTAGCCTCAGCAATCAGACAACAAAAGGGAATTAAAGGCCTCCATAATGGCACAAAAGAAGTCAAACTATCACTCTTCACAGATGATATGATACTGTATGTGGAAAACCCAAAAGACTCCACTCCAAAACTGCTAGAACTTGTACAGGAATTCAGTAAAGTGTCAGGATATAAAATCAATGCACAGAAATCAGTTGCATTTCTTTACACCAACAACAAGACAGAAGAAAGAGAAATTAAGGAGTCAATCCCATTTACAATTGCACACAAAACTATAAGATACCTAGGAATAAACCTAACCGAAGAGGCTAAGAATCTATACTCAGAAAACTATAAAATACTCATGAAAGAAATTGAGAAAGACACAAAGAAATGGAAAAATGTTCCATGCTCCTGGATGGGAAGAACAAATATTGTGAAAATGTCTATGCTACCTAAAGCAATCTACACATTTAATGCAATCCCTATCAAAATACCATCCATTTTTTTCAAAGAAATGGAACAAATAACCCTAAAATTTATATGAACCAGAAAAGACCTCACATAGCCAAAGGAATATTGAAAAAGAAAGCCAAAGTTGGTGGCATCAGAATTCCGGACTTCAAGCTCTATTACAAAGCTGTTATCATCAAGACAGCATGGTACTGGCACAAAAACAGACAAATAGATTAATGGAACAGAATAGAGAGCCCAGAAATAGACCCTCAACTCTATGGTCAACTAATCTTTGACAAAGCAGGAAAGAATGTCCAATGAAAAAAAAGACAGCCTCTTCAATAAATGGTGTTGAGAAAACTGGACAGCCACATGCAGAAAAATGAAATTGGACCATTTCCTTACACCACATACAAAAATAGACTCCAAATGGATAAAGGAACTCCATGTGAGAATGGAATCCATCAAAATCCTTGAGGAGAACACAGGCAGCAACCTCTTCGACCTTAGCTGCAGCAACATCTTCCTAGGAACATCGCCAAAGGCAAGGGAAGCAAGGACAAAAAAGAACTATTGGGATTTCATCAAGATCAAAAGCTTTTGCACAGCAAAGGAAACAGTTAACAAAACCAAAAGACAACTGACAGAATGGGAGAAGATATTTGCAAACGACATATCAGATAAAGGGCTGGTGTGCAAAATTTATAAAGAACTTAGCAAACTCAATACCCAAAGAACAAATAATCAAATCAAGAAATGGGCAGAGGACATGAACAGGTATTTCTGCAAAAAAGACATCCAGAGGGCCAACAGACACATGAAAAAGTGCTCCATATCACTCGGCATCAGGGAAATACAAATCAAAACTACAATGAGATATCATCTCACACCAGTCAGAATGGTTAAAATTAACAAGTCAGGAAATGACAGATGCTGGCGAGTATGGGGAGAAAGGGGAACCCTCCTACACTGTTGGTGGGAATGCAAGCTGGTGCAACTACTCTGGAAAACAGCATGGATGTTCCTCAAAATGTTGAAAATAGAACTACCCTATGACCCAGCAATTGCACTACTGGGTATTTACCCTGAAGATACAAACGTAGTGATCCGAAGGGGCACATGCACCCAAATGTTTATAGCAGCAATGTCACAATAGCCAAACTATGGAAAGAACCTAAATGTCCATCAACAGACGAATGGATAAAGAAGATGTGGTATATATACACAATGGAATACTATGCAGCCATCAAAAGAAATGAAATCTTGCCATTTGTGACGACGTGGATGGAACTAGAGGGTATCATGCTTAGCGAAATAAGTCAATCGGAGAAAGACAACTCTCATATGATCTCCCTGATATGAGGAAGTGGAGATGCAACATGGGGGGGTTACGGGGGTAGGAGAAGAATAAATGAAACAAGATGGGATTGGGAGGGAGACAAACCATAAGTGACTCTTAATCTCACAAAACAAACTGACGGTTGGTGGGGGAGTGGGTTTGGGAGAGGGAGGTGGGGTTATGGACATTGGGGAGGGTTTGTGCTATGGTGAATGCTGCAAAGTGTTTAAACCTGGCGATTCACAGACCTGTACCCCTGGGGAGAAAAATGCATTATATGTTTATTAAATAAATAATGAATTAATTAAATATTTTTTTTAAAAAAACAAAAGGGAAAGTTTGATGCAATTTTATATTCATAATTGCTGTTTTATTTTTCCTCAAACATGGAAATTTAATATAAATTTACCTTTGTAAGTATAGAAGTATAGAAGAACATATCTTTACCTTTTTAAGTATAGATAGGTGGTTAGGGCTGGGAGGGAGTGGTAGAGATGTTGAAGTCAATCCCATCATGATAGAGACTGTAATTTGAAATCAAGCATGGTTTCAATATCAAGATCCTCTTTTTCCTATATTTCCAACAGCTCTCCTGCAAAACTAGCTATTAAAGTTGTGGAACCCAATGCAAAATTAAAATGTGAAGTCCCTTGTTCAAAAAATTATTAAGAATTTCAAAAGAGCAACAGCAGAACATTAAACACAATGTGAGGCTCTTCAAAACCAGTCCAGTTACTTCCATACTTGAACAAAAAGAGTTTCTAATTTTGATTAGCTCAGATGAATTTTTATTTCAATTTTTATATTTTCATCCTATTGATCATCTTATAATTCCATTTCTCCAGCCAGACAGACTGTTTCCCTACCAACATAAACTGATCTAATGTGAATGACCAGAAACCTGGGCATTTCTTCATTTCACTCACTACAAAAGCAAACTTTAATAGAGTCTTACGAATTGTGTCATGTAAAAATACTCTCATCTCTTTAATAAGACTCAGGTGTAGTATAGTGTTGTCATACTGAGTTATCCCCCGTCTCTTTCAAATCACTGGGGAAAAAATGCACTATCACAGCTGGTTCAGCAATTTTAATAGGCAAGACTAGTCACTCCACCTAAAACACTGGTTGATTAAGGGGGGTAGGTGTTAAAAGTCAGTTAAGCCAGTATTCTATTGAATTTGATCAATGCAATCAAATGACTAACCTAGAAATCCTTTGTTATGCCAGTGTTAGAGAAGTCACTGGCTGCTACAGCAGTTTAGCAAGGGGCAGTGAAGGTGCCCTTGGTGGTGATACCATTTCGTACTACTGTCTCTCCCACCAGTTTGAGCTCCTCCTGTCTTTCCTCAGGGCTGCTTGTAATTTCAAGCAGGTAGCTTCTACTGCTACCCATACCCCCAGGCTGTACAGGCTCAATCTTTTTTTTTTTTTTTTTTTTCCTATCTTGTTACACCTCTCCACTCAACCCTCATATTAGTGCCATGCATACCACTCCTATCAGGGCACATGTATGCACATTCACACAACACACACACACACACACACAATTCCTGCACTAAATTCTCCAGTCTAACCAGAATTATGTATGTGGGTAGTTGAAGAGCAAGGACTCATGATGAAATTCAGGTATAATTTCCACATATTCACAAAGGACAGCTGGTGGGTATAGCTTTTATTCAGCATGAGACAAAGTAGAGAAAATCAGCCTATGGAATTATCTTCCTGCTACTTTATTGTTAAAACCCCAAATAGCAGTTTTGACCACTGTTATTTTCCTATAACAAGCTTCATTTAACCAATGTGATATTGCCTTTGAAGCCAGGCCTATTCGATGTTAGATGAAGTGGAGATGCATCAGTTACTCAATGTCTCTGAGTATCACTGATAAGGTCTTATTTTAAGTAAAATGATTTGGCAGCTTCTACTATGTAAATCTAACTTACCACACTTTTCTGTCTTTTTTTATTTTTATAAAATTTTGTTAATATTACCATATCTCTGAGCCATTCTGTCCTTCACTTGCAAAAGTCAGTCTCTGTGGTCCATAATGGAAATTTCTTTTCAAACTATTAACCATTCTAAAATAATCATTTTCAATCTATGTTTATTTCTCTTATTCAAAAATAGGCAAAAACATCATTCTGACTTTAAAATAAATCAATCATTAATAATTCATATGAAAGTTATGATCCCTGATAACACGTAGACTGATTCTTTATAAGTAAACCATTTATTTGATCTTAATTTGTATCCTAATTGCTTAGATTTGCTTGACTCCATTACTATGATTTTTTTACCCTTATTTACACAAAATATCTTTTATATATATTTATGCGTATCTATCAAGTAAAAGCCTTTGAAAATGCTAAGCCACAAATCTAATTATATCATTATTTTTTTATTCATGCATATATACACATATACCCTCAAAACAAAATGGAGAATTAATTCAACCTTATGTTTGTTTTGGTTAAATTTGAGCATGAAATATAATATATTTTTCATATCTCAAGTTCTGCTAAATTCCTCAGTTTTGACAGCAAATGGACCAGTTCTATTTCTTTATTTCTAGAACAAAATACAGAGGGTGTGGTATTAGCAGATGAGTTAGATTTATCATGACCTCTGTTTCTCAAAATTATTAGACTGATAAAACTATTTGCGAAAATAAATAATGACTGGAAATTCTCATATTACTTTCTTTAGGATCAAAATCATGTTTTTAATTGAAACTCCTCTGGGTTCTGTAAGAAGTACTGTCACAGATCAAGATTATTGTACAAAAAATGCTAATTTGTCTTGTCAGCTAAAAAGGTCTGTACAAAAATTTTGTGTTGCTTGCCTATCAAATATTCATGGAAGTTATCTTCTGCTTATACTTTGATAGCCAGTACTGAAGATTTTGCTGGTGATATTCCAAAGTTTATTTATTTTATTTAGTAATCTCTACCCCCAACATGGGGTTCAAACTCACAACCCCAAGATCAGGAGTCCCATGCTCCTCTAACTGAGTCAGTCAAGTATCCCTCACTGGTAATATTCTTAGTAAAATTCTCTTCGCTCAGTCCTATCAACTAATTTCTGCCACATCATATAATTGGATTCAATAAATCAAATGAAATAATTCATATTTCAATTTATCAAACTTCCTTTGTAGGAACAAACAAACTCATGGTCATGTTTGAAACCTATCCTCATTTTATGGCTAAATATTTGGAGCTGAGCTAAGTGAAAGAGTTAAATTTTCCCTATAACATTTGCATTGCATTTAATTATTTTTTTTTTAATTTTTAAAAAAATGTTTTATTTATTTATTTACAGAGAGAGAGGAAGACAGAAAAAGAGCGTGCACACACACAAGCAGGGGGGAGCAGCAGGCAGAGATATAAACAGACTTCCTGCTGAGCAAAGTGTCCAATGTGGGACTTAATCCTAGGAGGTTGGGATCATGACCTAAGACAGAGGCAGATGCTTAAGCAACTGAGCCACTTGGGTGCCCTCTACTGGATTTTTAATCAGCATATTTCCCAGATTTTAAGTTCTTGCTATGGTATGATATGGCAGAAGAAACTTGACTTAGTCCATTTGGGCTAATCTAACAAAATACCATAGACTGGGTAACTTACAGACAACACAAATTAATTGCTTACAGATCTGGAGGGTAGAAAGTCCAAGATCAAGGTGTCAGATTTGTTATTTGGTGAGAGTCAACTACCTAGATAACTAGTTTTGTTTGTTTGTTTGTTTTTTGTTTTTGCCATAACTTCATGTGATGAAATGGGTGAGAGAGCTCTTTTCTTTATAAAGGCACTAATTCCATTCATGAGGCTGTACCATGGCTAATCACCTCCCAAAGTCCCCCATCTCCAAATTCTATGACTTGACAGTGAGGATTTCAACATCTGAATTGGGGTGGTGGGTGGGGTAGAGGGGAGGGGTAATAAACATTCAGACAATAGCAGAGCCCAAGAATGTGGAGAAAAAAAAAAAAAAAAGGTGATTCATTCTAGACTATATCACAGAATTTGTGCTATGACCAAGAGTATCATGTAAACTTTCTAATATTTAGGTCCCATCTCTGACAAAAAGGCATATGGTACCCACCCCATTAGTTGTTGGTGAAGAGTATCCAACTGAATAAATTGTGTTAAGGTACTCTTACCAACTCTGAACCTAATATAAATGTCTCCAGAAGCCATTATTAAACATGAAGCAAGGAGAAATCATTGCTCAGAAGAAGGGGACTGACCATCTAAAGATTTCCCATGGGGCGCCTGGGTGGCTCAGTGGGTTGAGCCGCTGCCTTCGGCTCAGGTCATGGTCTCAGGGTCCTGGGATCGAGTCCCGCGTCGGGCTCTCTGCTAGGCGGGGAGCCTGCTTCCCTCTCTCTCTGCCTGCCTCTCCATCTACTTGTGATTTCTCTCTGTCAAATAAATACATAAAATCTTAAAAAATAATAATAAAAAAAAATAAAGATTTCCCATGAAATATTTTAGTACAATATCAACCCAACCAACTCCATGTGCTCCTATAATAGGAATGAGAATGATCCTAAGGCCAACTGGTGCATTAATATGGAAATTAATTTAATCATAAACTCTTTTCAAACTTGTGTTTTAATTCTGTCTCTCTTATTAGCTGTGCAATTGTATATAAATCATTTAGGCTCTCTTTGTCTCATTTACTCCATCTGTAAAATGGTAGTAATAAACCTGCATCATAGAGTTATTGGTGAAATGTAATGAGTTAATGTATTACAAATGCTTATAGTAGAGCTTGACACACAAGTCTCTGAGCTGGTCATTGTTGTTATTATCAATCAACACTTATTACAGAGCATATGCCATTTGGTTGAGACCATGACTGTTGAGAATGAGGCCACAGCTGATGGGAGAGTCAAATACAGAGTTTCTATAATCCAACTACTTGTTTTCAAAGCAATGGGTAATTTACTTAATAACTGTGACAAACCTCAGTGATAATTAATATCATGAACTAGACTCAGTGTTTTAAGCATGGGAAAAAGATAAGAATTCAAGAGTTGAAATCAAAATGGTAGGTCTTCACATTTTAAAATCCCCAACTCTCCAGGGATGATAGATGAGATACGGAGCAAGGTAATGTTTGGGATAGAGAGGACTCACTCTCCCTAACTCTGTTCCGTAAACATTTCCATCAGATCGACAGAAACTTAAAGACAATACAGACATTAATGAGAACTAACATACATAACATATTAAATGAAATAATGACTATAAACAGCTAAGAACTTTAATAAGACTTTGTCATTATAGATATGTGGGTGGTCCTTTATCAATTGTGCCTCAAAATCCATAAAGTCAGGAATTCTATCTCGTCTGCTCAATGCTACCAGACCTGCATGATGATGCAGAAATTAAACAAAAAATACAACTTCCAAAAAATACCGGAAACACAATGAAAATCTTTGTGCCTTAAAGGCATATCGAGGCATATCAAGGAGGCAGTTAAATTCCTTAACACATGACAAATGCCCTAACGACCCTTTCTACCTTTTTTCTTACATGCTCTCATAATCTGCTCACTCCAAATGTCTCATTCTCTTTTTCAACGTCAGGCCAAGTTGTCTCTTCCTCCCTCCTACTCTTCCTAATCTGAACCAACATAGCTTTTCTCAGCATTCTACATTTTCTCTTCCAGAATTCTCCTTAGAACATAGAAGAGGAAAAGCTGTGAAAACACAGGCTTATATGGAAAAAAAGTATAGAATGAATGAAGGTTTCGAAGCATAAATTCCATTCAGCAAAGACATATTTTGGTAGTTTGGCCTGGATGTTTGGAAATGAATTAAAACCCAATGTCTACCCCAGATAAGAACAGAATGCACAAGTGGATTAAGCAGAAACTCAGGAGATTATTTCATATTGCAAAAAAATCTGAAGTAAAGGACCAAAGCCTTATTAGCAGGATTTATTCTTTTAACTTGGGTTCAGATTCAACTGATTCTTCAAGAGCTCCTTTCAGTCTCCTGGCCTCTGTTCTCTCAGGTATTTTACCGAGTCCCCACCTCTTCCTTTGACACACTCAAAATTGCAAAATTGCTCTTTAATTTTTCAACCGTGACAATTTTTCTTTTCCCTTTGGGTGTGTTACTATCAGGAATCAAGTTTTCTGTCTCATGGATGCTTTTCTTTTTAAATACGACAACCACAGATTGCTTATTATTGCAGCTTTTAGACGCACCTGAAATAATGCTTCTCTCCACATAAACTACATTTTATGTTAAATGACTAAACTGTTATAGAGTTTAGTAAAAAATTAATTTATGTTTTAATTTTCCTCATTATAAGCCAATATAAGCCCCTTCCTGAGAATAATATACTCTATCAGGAAGAGTCCTTTAACAACCTTAATTCAAATTCAAGAGGAAGAAGGGAGAGAGAAGTTTTGTAAAGAGAAAATTTTAAGACATCACAAAATGACCAATAAGCAGAGAAATGTTTTTAGGAAAACAAGATCTCTCACCTCATGCACAAAATGTTAGGGCCAGAACTGTAGAGGAAGAGTAGTTCAGCTTCCTAATTACTAGCCCTTGGGCCTTTACAAATGGAGAAAAATGGATTCCCCGAGGTTTCTCACATTTGGTCCTTTGATCGAGTTTAGTTACAGAAACCTGAATGCTTAGTGCATCTTGAATGTTTGTTTTCATTTAATTTTCAGCCAAGACACTGGACATTGATTTCCTCTTGCATTTTATTTAAAGTGAATTCACAATTGTGGATGGGAAAACCAGAGCCAAAATCTTTGCCCTGAGCGTAAACCAAAGTAAAATCAAAGCATTTCTGAGAGTGTGAGTTGTTCTGTTAAATTTGCTTTAAAAAAAAAAAAAATCATCAAGCAATTGCACTGCTGAAATGGATCAGACATGGAGGCAGAAATCAGACGAGAAACTTGTGGTGTGCCAACTTGTGTGGTATAATTTTCACATCAAAGAACTTCAAAATAGGATTTTTGCAAGTATTTTAACTTTTAGCTCGCTGACTCAAATCCTTTCTGGAAGTAAGCAGGTTATAAATTACAACTACATAAATAAATAAATCTCATGGTAGTATCCAGATATCACCCAGTGCAAGGTTTGCCCACCCCTTCCTGTGTGGTTTGGGTCAGAGCTTTCTTCACATCCTAGCTCTTTTCCTTCACAGAACTGGGTGGGTGTGTGGAAGAAGGACAGGCATGTGCTTGAAGGTCTTGAAAAGAGAATTGGAAGGCTAAGGAACACTGATAGTTTGGTGTGAGGAGAGGGTTGCGTGTTTTGAGGAGATGAGGCCAGAAATGTAAATTCAGATGAGTCTGAAAGAGCCTCTGTGCTATTGTAAGGATGTTTTCCTGTGTACAATGCCATCCAGAAGCTGGATCACTTACAGTTCGTTTATAGCTTATTTCTGTTTCTATCTATCTGTATGAGCTGCTTAATTATTCTGACATCAGTTTATTCACCTATAAATGACATAATTTCAATTAAAACTCTAAGTTTCATGTGTATTTATATATAATATATATAATACATTATAGGTAACATGCACCTCCATGTGCGCGCGCGCGCACACACGCACACACACACTCACATTCTGAAGGAAAAAATAAGTAAATGCTAAAACAATTGGATTTTTATTCTTAATAATTATTTGGAATGTAAACATCTCTGCAGTGTTTAAGTTTTAGCTGCATTTTTCACTATATAGTCCCATTTATTCAATTTATGCATGGGTTTTCTTGCTCCCTTCTTCTTCCTCACTTTGTCCCCTCTCTCTGCAAAAATTCTGATCTCATTATAACTATTAAAGTCACAGCTATCCCTCAGAAGCTAGAATAAACTTTCCCTCCTCCAAGAAATCTTCCAGGTATCCTCACAATAAATTTAGAATCAACTTTCCCCAAATTCCCAGAGTATATTTACACTCTTTCTTGTACCTATTCTGTCTTTACTTAGAGCTCCTTCAAAGTCATCATTCCTTACTAGATTATCAGCAACTACAAGAAGGGCTACCTATTCATATTTGTTACTTTCCCATACATTTTCCCTAGTAACTCCAAATTATTTTGTGGACGGAAGTTGTTCAATAGTACTATGTGAAACTGTACTGAATGCAAGATTTGGATCATTCGATAGAGAAAGCTATGGTATTATTTATCAGTGCCTACCTACATAAAGGGGTTCACTGAAATTAATTTTTATGTAGTAAATAGGAAAATATAAATAGTATTTAAGGGCAAGAAAGAAATTCTTAACAGACTGCATTAGGAAGAGTGGGTGCATCTTCTTCTCCAAAATTTCTCAAAAGTCTGTTTCCATTATATGAACTAACCATCCTGCATTTTTCTATCATGGTGCATCTTCCTCATGAAGTATGAATTCGGGCAACGGTAGTGCTTACACAGGTAACTAAATGAGAAATCTGAAGGCCAGTCTTCTAGAACCAGATCTTCCTCTCCATTATACTTTAAATTGGGCATGTAACTTAACCTCTTGAACTCCCATGTCCTCTTCTATAAAATGGGAAAAGGAATGCCTATGCTTTCCATTTGATAGGGTTCTTTTTAAAAATCGAGATGAATGTTCAAAAACAAATCAGATTTTATTCCATCTATTTTTTAAGTTCCTGAATATGTAGTGGAGGTCAATCCTCCATAACTATGTACATGTTTTCTGTATGTAAAAATCCATTCTCGTCTTTTATGTGATTAATTCTAATTTGCCTTATAAAATGCAGCACAGTGATTGTCTTCTCAGGAAGACTTCATAGAAGCCCCCACTTGCTATATGCTGTAGCACAGCTCTTCTTGTGCTGAATCATAATCCATGATTTAATTTTCACTCTCGCTCATGATGATTAAAAACCTTGACTGCAGGAGCTAAAACCTGGATAATCATGAAATCTTTAACACATTGGTGTTCAGTAAATATTTATTGGCTGAATAAAACTTTGAATGACATCTTAGATTTCACCCAATCTCCTGTGAGCTGGATACAGTGATCTAGTTTTTAAATTCCATGAAAGTTGTAATCTGGTTTCATAACTGCCAGTGGTAAACCTTGAACCTGAGATCTGGTAGAGAGCCCAACTCATATTTATTTATAAGGGTATCTTACCTCCAGAAGGTTTGCCTCTATCTATTTTGTTCTATAGACATGTCACAAAATATTTCTTAGGAATAATAGTGGAAAAAAAGAAAAAGAAAGAAAGAAGCAGCTTGGGCACAGGACCTGCTTTGTAAAATGGCACGCTTCACTTGGTAATTTATTTTTCTTAAATTTCTCCCTAATCCTGTTTCAATATGCTAATCTCCCTTGTTTCTTGATCAAGCCTGCTTTTGAATTGTTTTATATACAATAGCCTCCCACTCTGGAGAGGTGACTAAACTTTAATGGCTGCCTAAAGTCCCCCTGCATCAAAGTACTTAAAGACACAGAAATATGGGAACAGAATAGGCCATAAAGATAAAATACATTATTAAATGGCATTATTGTCATTGTTATTATTCTCCCATCGAACAAGGAGATGAAGAGCTGAATTGCACACCATATGGTAATTGCTTGGAAGATAACCACAACTTACGGTCACACCTTCAGCATCCAATGACATTGTTTGCTGCATTTCAGGTGCCAGTGTGGCAGAGGGCCAGCCCAGGAAAGATGAACTGGCAGAGAGAGAATGACAGACATTAGGCATAAGTACTTTTCATGTCAAGCCTTTGGCACGTTCATTGTCGAAAAAATCTGTTCTCAGAAATGCCTTCCAAAATACGCAAGTTATGCTATGAAGGCATATGACAACTTCTGCCATCCAGGGATATGTTAATATGGGCCATCCTGGGAGATGCCAGCTCACAGCCAAGATAATGGGTGATTCCAGATGTCTGTCCATTCCTGTTCCTAGTGCCCAAGGGAAGTTTGGAAATTTTTTAAAAAATGAACACTTATATGGAAGTTTTTAGTGTGCAATGATATTCTCTACCAGTGGTCAATTTCGAAAGAGAAAAAGAATAACTTGAACCTTTACATTTTAGTATGTACAACCTTCCACTGTTAGGATGTGATTTAAATCCTAGATTTGAATTATCTCCCTTCCCAACAGTAAGAAGGTGAACTTTTTCAAAAAGCAGGAGTCCTACTTTAGATGATTTTAAAAATATCTTAGTTTGAACAGTGTTGTTCAGCTTACTAAATGTTATTTTCACAGATGATATTATTTTATTGAATCTTCCCAAGAACATCATCCTATAAACATTTTCCATTTTCTTTCCAGATGAACCACCTTAAGGAAATTGAAAAATGACTTGCCCAAAGTCACTCAACTGGATTTTACTGGGGGGTAGAACCCAAATGTGTTTCCCATTTTCAAGTCAAATGATCTTGAGCGATCTGGCTTATGTCAGTGAGCCATCACTTACTATAATTTTCTTCTAGGAACCAATTTGGTAGCTCCAATATTGTTAGACTTGCAAATCGAACAAATAGTTTGCTCTTTATAAATTATAAGATGTATTTAGGGGCTTATATCATATCTTCTTGATTATTAGAAAAATAAATAAGAATGATTATCTCATATTTCAAAAGGTAAAAAGAAGTAATCAAAGATCAAACATGCCCTCACACAACTATTACTCCAACTGATCTCTTTGACTTAGTTCATATCCCTGCCTTAAAAGAAATCAGCAAATCAAATTCTCTTCTTATAGTGAGCTAGCCTTTCAAGATGTAATAGGACCTTAAATGTAGTAATACTTTTGGAATTTATTCAGAACAGTAGAAATCTCAATCCAAAAGCACAGCTGAATATTCATGAAGCGTTTTTATTTATCCAAACTTATCCTTGGAAAACACAATTTTGGAACGATAACCATAATATCTTGGGCAGCAAAATTATCTTATATATAAACGTTCGCTGTTGTCATAGCTGTTGTTGTGTTATATGTACACACAAATACACACGTGAATATGCATATATGAAATTAAAAACACATTTAGAGCTCTAGTAGTATTTTGTATGAGTCTTTCACTCTTTCCTGACTATGTAAACTTTCCTAGAGAAGAAAGAAAAAATAAAGTGTTTCTGTGCTTAGGACGTTATTGACCTGCCACCATGAACTGTCCTGGTCAGGGCACTAAGGTTCTTAGGGGAAAAAAATAAAAGATGCTTCTTAAGAATGGTGCACTTGGGGCACCTGGGTGGCTCAGTTGGTTAAAGCCTCTGCCATTGGCTCGGGTCATGATCTCAGGGTCCTGGGATCAAGCCTCGCATCGGGCTCTCTGCTCAGCAGGGGGCCTGCTTCCCCCCCCACCCAACCCTGCCTGCCTCTCTGCCTACTTGTGATCTCTCACTGTCAAATAAATAAATAAAATCTTCAAAAAAAAAAAAAAGGATGGTGCACTTATACTTATTTCTTATAAGAAATACAACAAATGCAACACATGAGTACATGCTCAGTAGGGCACTATAGTTATTTTAATAAATAACGAAGAGTAGCAGATTCATTAGTGAACATGCATATGTAGGACTAGCTCCTGACAAATCACTGAGGCCAAATTGCCCTCTGGCTTCTTAGACTTTGTGTTTGCAGGAGCCATTCAGTTGCCATTTGCCCAAGTACAGAGAGAAGTCCAGGGGAGTACTGCTCCAGGGTTTCTCAGAATGGCTTTACTCCTTCTTTGCACTTTGCTATGGGTTTAGTTGTGTCCCACACAAATTCTTTACCCTGAAGCTCGAACCCCCAATGTGACTAAATTTAGAGATAGTGCCTATAGGGAGGTAATTACAGTCCTATGAAGTCATAAAGGGGAGGGCCTGATATAATAGGGTTGGTGGCCTTTTCAGAATAGATACCAGAGAGGTCGCCCTCTCTGCCATGCAAGGAAACATAGTGAGGAAGACTGCAAACCAAGAAGACTGAGCTCCAGGATGCAAAACAGTCATCACCTTGTTTTAGATTTGCCAGCTTCCAAAACTGTGAAAAAATAAATCTTGGCTGTTTAAGTCACCCAGTCCATGGTATTTGGTTACAGCATGGTATTTGGTTACAGCAGCCCAAATGAACTACAAGAGGCTTTATCACTGAGGGCATCCACACGGGCCTGACTGACTCATTGACTGAACTCCTGTTTGCTTACTTCACTCCACCCATACTGACTACTTTCTTTTCCCTCCTGTATGTCAGACAGGCTGATGCCATTGGCCATGGTGTTTGCTCTATCCCCCATAACCAGCACAGCTTACTTCCTCACCCTTCTCTAGCCTTTTTGTAAATGGCAACTTATTAGGAAGACCTCACTGACTACTGTAAATTGCAACCCCCTTTAATACTTCCTATATATTTTCTCTTTCTCCTTTGCATTTATCCAACTTACATTCTATATATTTAACTTACTGTGTTTTTCTCTTTTCTCACTGGAATGAAAGTATCAAGATAGAAAGATTATCAATTGTTTTGTTACCTGAAAAGGCCTCAATATCTGGCACATTGTACATGCCCAATATATATGAATCATGTTGAATATAATGTTGTAATAAGGCTTGTAAAATTCAGAAGGGATAAGAAAAGGTTAATAAGGGTTAGAAACCAGTGGCAAAGGAACAGATTGTGGTGTTACAGTATATAGTTAAGTCCCTGCTTTAACAAGCAGGTCTTGAGCATATACTGTATACCTAGTCCGAGAATTAGTGACCTTTAGAAGCTCACAGTTAGAAAGGAAAGAGAGGAAATGAGGATGCAAAAAAGAAAAGAGAGGATGAGCAGAAAAGTAATGAAATAAGAATAAATGTAAGATAGTTATTATTCCCTCTTCTCAGTTACAAATCAATTAAAAGATCACCCCTTGTTATTATTATTCTTTTTATAACTGTATTAAATAATACACATTGTGTATGAACAGAATGGCAAAGAGAAGAGAAAAAGTGAAAGGATGTAACAATAAAATTATCTTTGGATCACCTCCCAAGTTTATATTTATTTCTTGATATATATGCAAAACCATTGTTAAAATGACAGTAAAAGGTACTGGAGGAAAGGTAGAGGGATGAGGAAACCACATATTATATGGATTAAGAAACCATCAAAATGACTGGTCAAAATTAATATAAAAAGACTAAAAGCAAGAGAAATGAAACATCTGGTATACTGAGTCAATAACTGTGGTCTCCTCCAAATGTATTTCAAGAAAGATAACTTTCAGAGTGGGAGGTAAGGTATAAAGGAGAAGTGGATGCTCTTAGAATTTCATTTTATTCACTTTGGAGAGAATAAATTAGGATTAGCCTAAACATATCTAGCACACCATATACTCTCCTTCCCCTTGTTGTTATTCTTTCAATCCTTGTCCTTCTGGGAATAGAAAGCTTTATGGAGATATAGCAGAAAGAAAAGCTGCTTAATGGGGCACACTACAGCAAACATTATTGATCAATTTTGTTTTACTTGTAAGAATGATTGAATGTGCAAGTAATTCAGATGTCATTTTGTAGCCTGAACATTTTATTTTCTAGAACGTGTGTTTTCTCTGCGAGAATTTATTTGAGAGAAAATAAAGAACCAGAGATGATGTATTGAACAGGAAAAACATACCATTTGACAAGAAGATTTGTCTAGGTCACCCCCTTGATTTCATGGCACCATTTTGTATTATCCGTGGTGAAATTCTGCCAGCTCAAGGCTAAAGCAAAGATTCTCTTCTAGCATCTCCCATTTTCCCTTCTTTCCTAAACTCTTTATTCTGTTCCATCAAACCACGTCTTTCTGTCTCTTCTGGTGCTTTAAACTTTTTCCTCAAAACTCGCTGTAAACAAGATGGGATCAGGAGGGAGACAAACCATGAGAGACTCTTAATCTCGGGGAAAAAAACTGAGGGTGGCTGGGGGGGCGGGTAGGGAGAAGAGATAGGGTGGCTGGGTGATGGACACTGGGGAGGGTATGTGTTATGGGGAGTGCTGTGAAATGTGTAAGACTGATGATTCACAGAACTGTACCCCTGAAGCAAATAATACATTATATGTTAATAGAAAAAACTTGCTATATTAAAAAGATCTGATAAACCCATTTGTATTAGGTTATAAATAATTGATAAGCTCTACCTAAACTGTGGACACACTCGGCCTACACCTCTTCCATCTGCAAATACACATGCAACCATCCCCAAACAGCTATGTATTGTAAAAGAGAAAGATATAGAAAGTCAGAGTGATGTTGCAGTAATAGGCAAAACTGTGTAGGGAGAAAAGTACCCCTTTCTCTCTCCACATGTCAGGTTAGTGGAGACTGACTTACTGTTGCTACCGAAAGGAAGTTATACAAGAATGCCATAAATCATCTAAAAATATAACCAACCTATCTCTCTTCAAGCTTTTAAAATTCTTAAATACTTTATCTTTGTGTACAGTATGGAGACAATTGTTTGAAAATAAAAAACCAAAAAATTAACATTGAAACCATGTCTGAGTCTAGATTGAGGCCAAAGAGGCAATCACTATGAATGTGGCTTTGAAGGAATCTCATTCAAAAATACCTCCTCTCTTTACCCCATTATTTGCTATCATTCCTTTAGAAATTTTTCCCTTCAGGTTACAGGACGGTTTCTAGTTAAACTGCAAACTTCCCTGAAATATGAAACACTAGAAGTCCACTCAATGATTAACATTTTATGTGATTAGGGTTCAGTCCTTTTTCTAATACAAGTAGCTAATATTGACTTCCTCAAAAAAGAAACCCACAGGTGAAATGTGTCTGGAAGGGAAAAGGCAATGAGAGGTTTAAGACAAATGGTATCCCAGGTTCAGGTTTACAATCCTGAGTATTTAAGGAAAAGTACTGGAACTCAGGAAGAAGTGTCACCAGGACAAAAGATTCTAACAGAAAGCAAGTGAATATGTTTGCTGACCCTATGATAGTGTCTGAACAATGACTGTCATGATTAAGGCATTATCCTTGTCCTCAAAGATTGTTTCTACAAAAAAGGGAAAGTTCTTCGATACATATATGGACTGGTTACCGTGAAAGCATGAATTCTTTACAGGTCTGGAGATCCAGGCTCTATTTTACTAGTTGCAAATCCTTGAGCAAACCAAGAATCTGTAACTTTTCTGAAGCTCAGTCTCTTCATCTAAAAACAGGATAACAACATCTTCCCATCAGGTAGTTATAAATAAAGTTTATATTTTTGTAACCTATAAAGCAATATATAGCTGGGAGCTATTGTGGCAAAAAATAAATCTTGACTCCTTATTTTAGGATGTGTCAACCCTCAGAACGCATCATTAGCATTGTGTGCCCAGAGATGATACTGGATATCAATTATTTCCTATAGGTTAATAATATGAGGCCAGGGTAAGAGAGAATCACAACCGTATTATTCCAAGAGATTGAAGTAGTTTCCCTGGAGTTCCTCATCAGGGAAGACTTCCTGGAAATTATCTGATCCTAAGCAACAGAAATGACTTCAATTTGCAATAAGAAGGAAGAGAAAAAATTTTCATAAAAATGTAAAAGCATCTGGATTTCACTGGGGTTGGAACAGAGAGTGTAGGAACACAGCACCTTAGAAGGTTTTGAATCCAGTTTATGTTTTTTAATTTTATTCTATAAGCAAGAAAATCCTCTTGAACAACAGTAATGACATTAGGCACACAAGATGGTTTGAAATAGACTGAGGCTAGAGAGGAACAGAATATACAGTGTGGAGGCTCCTGTCATTACCCAGGGGTGGCCTAATAACAGCTTCCATTTTAATAGGGGGTGGGATCATGAGGAGCCAGAATCGTAGGCAGAGAATAGCAATGAGAATGGAAAAGAGACTTGATTAGATAGAAATTGAACTGACAGAACTGAGAGGGCTGAATGAGGGGGATGAAGGAGCAGTAACTGCCGAATCAGAAATGTAGCACTCTATGCAGTCATGGTACCATTCTTCTGTTTCAACTCTTCGTAATGTAGATGGTAACAATGAGGTTCAGAAAGTCTAACCCATCTGCCTGCTTAGCAGGATAACAATTTTAGGTATGTTTTCTGCTTTACAGTTTATGATTTTTCTACAGTTCAACAATAACAACAACAAATTCCATCATGGAACAACAGGAATAAAGAACCATGTTTAACTGAATTAGGGTCATAAAAGGACACTGTGAATAAGTTTCCATAAGGCTTATTTTGATGGTAAAGGAATATTTAGACAGAAATTGCCCACAAGCAGATAGAAATGAGAGATTAAAACTCAGATGAGAGATTAGCAATAAGAATATGTCAATGAGCTTAATTTAAATAGGCTTTGGATTCCAACCCTCAAAATAGTCTCACCGGCATTTTAGAGCAGTAAGAAGTTGATTATGAAAATGTAAAAGGCGAGTGGAGCACAATTGGTTTCTGAACTTGCTTAAAACCATTGAGTGTCTTCCTACTACTCCCAAGAGAGAGTTCAAATTTGTTTAAATTAACTAAAAGGTTATCCATTATCTAGCTCCCTTTCTATCATTCTAGGGTTTATCTGTTACCACTCTCTCATACCCACTCCATGACCCAAACATAGAAAATGATTATATAGGGGGGGTGGGAGGTTGGGGTACCAGGTGGTGGGTATTATAGAGGGCATGGTTTGCATGGAGCACTGGGTGTGGTGAAAAAATAAGGAATACTGTTTTTCTGAAAATAAATAAATTGGAAAAAAAAAAAAACGATTATATATATATGTGCCCGGTATGGATGGATGAAGGAAAAATTCCTGAAGGTCCTGTCTGAGTGTTGACTGATGTATGAAGTGAGCTGAGAAATGGTACTGGGAGTTGGCTGAAGGAAAGAAGAGATTCCATACCAAAAAAAAAAAAAAAAAAAAGGAGCAGAGGCAAAATCATGGGACAGGAAGGAGAACATCCTACTCAAGGAACTTCCCCAGAATCAACAAGACTATTTTTATAAAGTGAAAGTGATTGGTGAAAATAGGCAGAAGACCACAAAAAGGCTAAGTATACCATGAACCACTTATTATCTGTGTTTCTTTCAATGAATAATAGACTCACAGAGATTTATGTCTTATTATTTGGGGAAGTTGTACTGCAAACCTAACATTTTGACAGCCACAGAATATTTCTTTTTAAATGTTTAGTGTCAATTTTGAGAAGAAAAACAGATTATTTCAATTTCACAATTTTTGATGCTTTAGAATCACTTCTTCAAATACCATGATGATTTGATGTTTTGATGATTTCTATTTGCGATCTGATATGGACACCATGTTTTTATCACTTTTATATTCCATTTTCTAGGTTTTATGTTTTGCTGCTAGGAGAACCACCTAGCATTGATTTCTACCATATTTTAATGGGTAGTTTTATAATTATTTCACTCAAGGGAATTCAAAATTCTATTCCTAGAAGATAATGTTTTATCTCTTCACTAGACTATGAGTTCCTTGAAGTACTTCTCTGTCTTTTATGTTTTCTACATCCAAATAATTATGCAGTGCCTGGAATATAGCAGGAATTCAATAAATGTGTGTTGAATAAGGGAACTTAAGAAACTATGGGATCTCATTCTGCAATAAATTGTAGAGACAACAACTGGTATAGGAAAAAACCAAAGGATCACCTAATTAAAAATTAAAGAAACATTTGTTAATGTTGTAGTCAGTGTAGAGGCTACTTTTAAGCAACAGGCTTGAGCAATGGAAATCCAAGCAAAGCAAAAGGGCCTATAGTGACTACAGAGCTGAACGCAAACAGACTCATTAAGCGACACATCTCAAAATAGCTATAGGCCCTAAATGACCAATTAAAACCAAGCACAGTTCCTAAGATTACCAAAAAGGGGGGAAATTCCATATGCCCCCATACTTTCATTCTGCCCTGTACCCATAGCCCCTCACTTCCACCCCACGGCAGACAGTCTCTCCTTTGCTGTCCTGCCTATTGCTCCCTTACAGTCTATTCAGTAAACTTTTATATCTCTTTGGTTTTGCCTTGAGTGAACTCTTTCACCCCCTGCACTGCTGGCACCTACTCAATCTGAACACCCTACATTCAGTCTTATACAAGTTACCACGCCCATTAAGAAACAACGATACAGTATCACAGGCTTCCATTAGCTTAACATTTGGTAAAAATTAACAAAGAAGTTTAGGAATATTGTGAGGGCACTGGGCTAGATATCACTTTAGTATAAATTACAGTGAAAAGTAAGTGAAAAAATTAAATAACAATCAGTGAAAACATTTGGAATAGGGCTGTTTACCTCAAGAAAGCAGTTGTACCCCTGGGAATTCATATGGGTTTTTTTTTTTTTTTTAATTTGTTGGTGAGAGAGCGAAAGAGAGAGCAAACAAATGGGGGAGCAGCATGCAAAGGAAGAAGTAGGCTCCCCACTGAGCATGGAGCCCCACGCAGAACTCAATCCATCATGACCTGAGCCGAAGGCAGCCACCTAACCAACTGAGCCACCCAGGCATCCTTGGAATAGTTTATTTAATAGAGGATTAAATAAGAGGAAACTATCTGAAATTCAATAATTTCACATAATTTCAATACAACTGAAAGAAAAATAAATAAATAGGTAGATAAATAAATGAATATCAGAGAGTGTGATAGATTACTTCCCAAAATAACTACTTAGGAGTCCCTGAACGTCAATTCTTGTCCCCATGAGTCTGCAGAAAATACTGTTCAGCTTCCTTGGCCACTCAGCTATAGCCTTAGAAATAAGAAAATGACTGGAGAGAAAAGGCAATGTCAAAAGCTGGGTTCACCTTTCTGGGTTTTATTTTTCTCCAATATATTAGTTCCCAAAATTGTCATTAACTTAGAAGTTCCTTAATGTTTTCCTATAAATTTACTCTTAATATTTTGTTGAACATTTTTAGTTGTTCTCAGCAGGCATCATAGTCCAAAATATCTAGTCTGCTATTGCTGGAAGAGATACTCCCCAGATGATATTTTTAAGCCCTTGAATTTCATAGAATTCTAGTGCCAAGAGTTCCAGGAACCAGACTCACTCACTGCCTTAGGATAAGGATATCCCACCTTTGGGATAAAATAATTAGTTAGTGGCACTGAGAGAAAACTAATTATCTGCAGGCAGAAACTTCCCCAAGAGTCTATCCAGAATTAGAATTTACTTTCACAGCCATTGTCAATAAGTAGTAATTCTACTTAGATTTCATACATTCTCTAACTTTAACTCTGTTTTTGGCAGAAAAACCTTTTGAAATCTAAACTTTTTAATCCTTCCCCCATTCCAGAAAGCAAAACCAGCATGGGGGCAAATGTTTTATGCTCAGCACCATTCTGGCTCAGCGTTTTCTCCCATGCCTTTTTTTCCATTTTTGTATCTCCTCAGTATTGGAGACATTTCAGTGCCTATACTTCCCCCCATAGAGTCCATGTTCTGGTATTTTTTATTATTTTTTTCTTTCAAAGACCTTGTTCAGGGGCACCTGGGTGGCTCAGTGGGTTAAAGCCTCTGCCTTCGGCTCAGGTCATGAATCCAGGGTCCTGGGATCAAGCCCCGCATCAGGCTCTCTGCTCAGCCAGAGGCCTGCTTCCCTTCCTCTCTCTCTGCCTGCCTCTCTGCCTACTTGTGATCTCTGTCTGTCAGGTAAATAAATCAATCTTTAAAAAAAAAAAAGACCTTGTTCTGCCCCTAGTATTTTGGGGGTTCATTTGATTTTCTCCCCCCCCCCATGAGTGACTATTATACACATTGCAAGTAACTAGCATCTTTGATGCCTGGCACTAAATACCAGTCATTGTTTATGGTAGATATTTTGAAATTGTCAGCCTTTCCAACCTAAACTGCAGGTATGTTTTAAGATGATGTTTAGGGGTTGGAAGTGGAGATTAGATATTTAATTAGACTAAAAAATGCACAGCTTTTTTAACTGGGACTGTAGGTTTGTTTGTTTCTCAAAATAATAGTTTCTAAACTCAACAAAATGGAAGAGAAAAAAAATTTTCAAGGGTCTTTTGCAAAGTATTAGAGTGATATTATACCCTATTCTCCCAGTACTTCTGCAACAGTTTTTACACAATCCCAAGTATAAAATGGCCTTTCTTAATAGGAAGAAAAGGTGACACACCATTGCTAAGGCCAATTTCTTGAAGCAGGGATGACTAGTGGTCTATGCTAGCAAAATATGCTAGGCTTGCAAATATTCTTCTTGCCTTTCTTTTTTCTTTTGCATTTCCATTTATAAATGTATATAATTTGCTTGGTAGAGCAGACCAAAGAGTGGTTCTTGGACAAATTCCCATCTGTTTAGAAATACATCCAGTTCCCCAGGAGTTTAGTTGAGGTCAGATAAGGCGCTAGATTGGTTCAGTTTAGTGGTCAAAATAAATAAATAAATTTAGTAAGTAAGTACACACATTCAGCTTGATGTCCAATTTGTTATACATCATGGTTATATGAACAGAAAAGTAATAATTTAAAGACTCCAATATGTACCACTGGCCAAAATGGATAATAGACTCAGCAGAAAAAGAGAGTTGCTATATCAGCAATATTGTTTCCTCTCTCTGTACTGAAAACAGTTCAGTGCTAGCTAGTATAAAGTGAAAAATGGCCTTGAAAAATGTATTCCAACCTAAAGAATTGTTAAAGATTAAAAATACACCAACACTGTAAATAGAAAATAAATTATTTTATTACAACCAATAAAGAAACACAGATTTAAAGGGATTAGTTACTATTAGCAATGTAAGAAGGTAATTGGGGGAAGAAAAAGAAATTATTGTTTTCAATGGCTATCATAAAAGGTGTTGCTCACAGAGGTGAATACAACTGAAATTTGCCTATCTGAACTTAGAAATTAGTAATGAAATTTTTACTAATTCATCATAAACCTCACCGCCTTTTTAAGGTAAAGCTCAGAAGTAACATTCAACATTTTATTGTAAACATTATGGATTTATTATTGCACATTAATGCTCTTAGATGGTATGGAGATAGGAAGGACTTTCTTTCCTTGTTAAATTATCCTGAATTTTGACTATTATTTTGAATTTTGACTAACTTTTCATTGATAACCATTAATTCAAGTTGTAGATAATATGTTTACCTCTGGCAAAGTCATTCTACCTCTCATTGTGCCACTGTATTTATTGTTCTAATGTTTCACACACTAAACACCTAGATTGCAAATTTGTTATTATATGTGTGTAATCTTAGAGTAAATAATCTTTGAATCACATCATGGTCTGAGGTTAATCTACTCTATAGAAGAAATGAGTGTGCACACTTCATATTTACTTTGGATGCTTATAGACTTTAGATTGTATCTTTGATTTTAGAGAGTGTAATTTATTAGGTAAGAAAGATTTGGAAAAGTGGAGAAGGAAGATTTTCCTTCCTATCAATAATAGACTAGGTAATTCAAACCAATATTTCAGCTGACTACAACTAGAAAAACGACACAATTTCAATGTCTCTTAAGTGTTTATGTGGGGTGTGTGTGCAGGTGTGTGTATAAAAAGCAAAAAGCACCAGATAGCTAACAAAATTGTTCACAATTCTCAACTTGGTACAAGTGGAAGCAGAAAAGGAATTTGATTCCTGTACTAGAGTATGCTTTCCTTTAGGGGAGTGTAGGTTCCAGAAATGAACCTGGGAAATAAAGGGACACTTTTAACAGCTCAGAGAAGCCAGGGATATAAATATTGAAATCCACAGCATCCCAAGGAGAGTGTGATAACCTCTCCTTTGATTGGGATCCCATAAAAGAGCTGCAATCAAAAAATAATAAAAGTGTGAACCCCAAAACAGAAAGGTCCTTTCAAAGACTACAGCTCAGATTCATATGCCTTATTTTCTTAAATTAGACAAAGATGTCCCTGGATTTCTAGTACTCCTTGGTGTCTAGAAGGAGCAAAGGTAAATCATCTTTGGAGAAAAGCATCACATAGGTATCAAATATAACTGTAAATGTTTTTCCTAATGCCATCTCCAGCATATAATTAATAACAGAAAGACTCATTTGGAGATTTAAAAATGAAATGTGAATTTTTTATTAAAAAACAACAACAACAACAACAACTATACTAGGGTGCCTAGAGGGCTCAGTTGGTTTAAGCACCCACGTTTCGATTTTGGCTGAGGTCATGATCTCAGGGTTGTGAGATCACACCCTACTCTGGGCTCTGAACTGGACTCTGCCCCTCTGCCCCCCACTCCAAAAAAAAAAAAAAAAGAAAAGAAAAGAAAAAGAAAAAACTGTAATAAAATATTTTCAAGTGCTCCAAATATTAGAATTATTAGTCATGGCTTTATAATCTCTGTCCCTGAAATGATGGAGAATTTTTTCAGAGATCCGGAAATTTACCAAAAACATTGAAACCCTATAACTAAAAAATGCAGTAACTGAAAACAGAACAGAGAATGAGTTTTATGAAAGACTGGACATAGCTGAAGAGACTATTAGTGAACTAGCATATAATATCTAAAGTAAAGAATAGAGAGAAAAATAGACTAAAAATACAATACAAAATTAGCGGAGAATGTAGCAAGAGAGTAATATAAAGTAATAATATAAAGTAATATAAAGATAGAATATAAGGGATAATGACTTCCTATTTTTAAAAATTCTTTAAAGATTTTAAATTTATTTGACAGAGAGAGAGATATAGTGAGAGAGGGAACACAAGCAGGGGGAGTGGGAGAAGGAGAAGCAGGCACCTCACTGAGCAGGGAGCCCAATGCAGGGCTCGATCCCAGGACCCCGGCATCATGACCTGAGCAGAAGGCAGATGCTTAATGACTGAGCCACCCAGGTGCCCCAAGGGATAACTGACTTCCAAAAGTGATGAAAAACAATGAGCCACACATACAAGTCCTAAAAAGCTTAACCAAGATAGAAATCGACATCAAAGCTCATCATATTTTAATTGTTAAAAAATAAAAACAAATAGAATATCTTAAAATCAGCAGATTTAAAAGGCCTTCTGAAACAGCAACAATTAAACTGGCATATAACTACAACGCAAACAATAGAAGCCAAAATACAATGAAATACTTTTAAAGCAATAAAGGAAAATAATGTCCAACTTAGATTCTAAATCTAGTAAAGCTTATCCTTCCAAAGTGAAGGACGATAAAACATGGTAGTTGAAACAAAAAACAAAAAAAACAAAAACAACAAAAAACTGAAAAGAAAAAAAAAGTGATTATCAGAATTGAACTTAAGGAAATAGAAGACTTTTGTTTTGTTTTTTGTTTTTTAGAAGAAAAATCACTCCAAGTGGATGGCAGGAATGATGCAAGAAGACCAAAGATACTGGTAAATTATACTAAATAAAAGAGCAATAAAAATTACTGAGTTTAAAATATAGTAAGAGGGACGCCTGGGTGGCTCAGTCAGTTAGGCCACTGCCTTCAGCTCAGGTCATGATCCCAGGGTCCTGGGATCAAGTTCCCATCAGGCTTCTTGCTCGGCAGGGAGCCTGCTTCTCTCTCCGCCTCTGCCTGCCACTCTGCCTGCTTGTGTGCTCTCTCTCTCTCTCTCTCTGACAAATAAATAAATAAATAAATATTTTTTAAAAATTTAAAATAAAATATAGTAAGAATTTATATTCATGATCTACAACTATAGAATATACATTCTTATGGAGACATGGAATTATTCTAGAATTTAAAAACATATGTTGGTTTATAAAGCCAGTTCCATTAAAATTAAAATGACTGAGAAATAGGGCACAGTTGGTGAAGAGTCTGACTCTTGGTTTCAGCTCAGGTTGTGATTTCAGGGTTGTGAGATTGTGCCCCACACTGGGCTCTGTGCTCAGTATGGCATCTGCTGGGATTCTTTCTCCCTCTCCTTCTGCTCCTAGTGCTATCTCTCTAAAATAAATAAACTTAAAAAAAAATAATCAAGGGTCATGCAGAGTTCATTCTGTGACCACAATGTTGTTCAGCTATAAATCAATGATAAAAAATAACTACAGGATCACTTTTTTTTTTTTTTGAAATTAAGATATGTACTTCTTAGTAACCACAGTTTTGATGAAGAAATTAAATAAAAATTAGAATACATGTATTTCCAGATGATAGTGAAAATTATGCACCTCAAAAATTGTGGGAAATAGCTAAAAACGTGCTTAGAGGAAAATTTATAGTCATAAGCATATGGCCATAATCAATAAGCTACAAGACTTTTTTAACTCTCAGCTTCCCTGTAGCTAACAAGAATCAGAACATAATTTTCAAAAGTTAAAAATATGACTCCAGTACAAATATAGAATGAATATATGTCAAAGATTTCTTAACACACACATAAGGAAACAAATAAGCTTTAAAACCAGTCTCAAGAGCATTTAGTTTGGTTATTTTAGGTAATTTTTTAAATGAATATTAGAAATAAAATTACTACATTAAATATAAAATTGGCAATATCCTATAAGAAAATAACCTTTAAAGTTCTCTTTTTTTTTCTCCAATTTATTTATTTTCAGAAAAACAGTATTCATTATTTTTTCACCACACCCAGTGCTCCATGCAAGCCGTGCCCTCTATACTACCCACCACCTGGTACCCCAACCTCCCACCCCCCCGCCACTTCAAACCCCTCAGATTGTTTTTCAGAGTCCATAGTCTCTCATGGTTCACCTCCCCTTCCAATTTACCCAAAAGCACATACCCTCCCCAATGTCCATAACCCTACCCCTCTTCTCCCAACCCCCCTCCCCCCAGCAACCCACAGTTTGTTTCGTGACATTAAGAGTCACTTATGGTTTGTCTCCCTCCCTATCCCATCTTGTTTCATGGACTCTTCTCCTACCCACTTAAGCCCCCATGTTGCATCACCACTTCCTCATATCAGGGAGATCATATGATAGTTGTCTTTCTCCGCTTGATAAAGTTCTCTTTTATAGCAGAGAACCTACAGGTAAATATATAACTAAAATCATTTGGACTTTAATCAAATGGTTAAAAAAAAAGTCAAACACAGGTACATTTTCCTAGAGAATTAAATAATCCTTTTGTGAGAATGATAAATGATGCCCCCCAAATAACCTTGAAAGTATATCATAGTATCTAATATTTTTGTTTGTTTGTTTTCTTTGGGCGGGGAGAGGGAGAGAATCTTAAACAGGCTCCACACCCAACACAGAGCTCAACAGTGGGGCTCAATCTTACTCAGGACCCTGAGTTCATGACCTGAACCAACATCAAGAGGAGGCCACCCAGGAGCTCCTAAGGTATCTAGGATTTGAATGACTTTTCTTGACATAGGTATTTATAAAATGTAAAGTGCTATAGCAGATGCCACAAAGAAAGCATAATCCTGGCTCCAGGCATTTGTGATGTAGTTTGCAAAGCAAGAGAAGAATCAAGCACAGAATGACACAAATTGTTTTGATTAATGCAATTCATATGTAATCTTTAAATAAATTCTTTAGCTGCAGTGAAAAGCAGCCAGGGAACTTGAGCAGACAATCGATTTTCAATCCTTCACTGCATATAGGTTATAGGCTGAATGTTTGTGTACCCAACCTCAAATTCATAGGTTGAAATCCTAACCCTGAATGTGAAGGTATTAGGAGGTGGAGCCTTTGGGAAGTAATTAGCTCCTGGTACTGGAGTCCTCATGAATGGGATTATAGTCCTTTCCTAGAAGACCACAGAGAGCTCTCCTGTCCTCTTTCTACTATATGTGGGTAAAATGAGAAGATAGTGCCCTTACAACCCAGAAGAGAATTCTCATCAGAACATGACCACACTGGCACTCAGATCTTACACTTCCAGCCTCCAGAACTATGGGAAATGGATTTGTTGTCCACAAGCTCTCTAATCTGTGACACTTTGTTAGAACAGCCCAAATTAAGACAATATTGGCTGATAGAGACTGATAATATTATAATATTGTTTTAAACTCCAAACAAAATTGACTTTTAGTGAACCAACTAAGAAAAGCTGAATTTAAAGATAAACAATTTATATGATCAATGGAAATCAAGGAAAAGAAAAATCAGCCTTTCTCCCTAAAGCCAAAGCCGACTTTTAAGACATCAAATCCATGCCTTTTCTTCCTGGCCCCCAACATGACCCTGCTTGGACTTCCAAAGTGGAACTTGTTTTAGGTCTGCATTAACACAGCAGCTATGTAGACAGATGAGAAATAAGAATATTAAAGAAGTACATAATACTTAAAAAAAGGGAATTATCTGTAATTATCTTTCCTACTGAAATCACTATCACTAGCCTTTGGGCCCATGGTGTGTTCCTTAGAAGTCTTACAGTTTTGATCCAATCAAAAAGTTAGGTATTGTTGTTATAGTTTCTGTCACTACATGACAAACCAGTCTTTCTCCACAAATGATGAAAAGCAACCATTTTATTATACTCCAAATTCTGTAAAGAATTTAGACAGTACTCAGTGCGGTCAACTTATCTATGCCCTAGGACATTGATGGGATGACTCAATGGCTGGAGGCTGGAATCAGCTGGAAGCACACTTAATTCAAGTATCTGGTGGTTGACACTGACTGTTAGCAGGGACCTCAGCTGAGCTTCAAGCTGGAACTCCTACTTAGGGTCTCTCCATACAACTTTACTCTGGGCCTATTTACCAAAAAAATGACACCAGGATTCCAAGAGTGAGAGTCCCAAAAGAGCAAGAGAAAAGTATGTGACATTTATTACCGAGGTAAGGCCATGTTTTAAAGTTAATAAGTATAGATGTTTGATTGATTTAATGTCATAGAGCATCGCTTTTACTTCTACCATACTTTCTTGGTCAAAGAGGTCACAGAACTCTGCCGAAAATCAATGAAACAGAATCACTGAATGGGAGGGATGTCAAGACCACATGGTAAGAAGAGTATTTGCAATAGCAGATATTGTTGTAAGCAACATGTTCAACACGTTAGTATGAAGGTATAGAGAATAAGGAATCAAGCAATGCATTCCAATGTTATGAGCACTGCTATTTATATGGCCCTCCAAGAAGGGAGAAAGAGTCTCTCAGTTCTCCTCCTAAAATATTGGTCAACTCACTGAAAGTGATGATTAATCTAAGTCAAGCTAGAAAAAAATATCAGTGTTACCAGTAGCTTTATTATTTGGCCAAAAGTTAGCATGTGGCTTAGAGGTCACTGGCTCTTCTTCTTCATACTCAAAAGTGTTTCAAATTTGAAGGATGCTCAAGAGTAATCTGGGCAAGGATGAAGCAACTCCAGGGAGAAGAGAGAGCCTGTGTAGAATCTCAGGATGAGAGAGAGAGGAGAGGACGGAGAAGTCAAGGAAAGGCGGCCAGTGTGAGTGAGCAGAGACTGCAGGGTTATGCCTAGGGCAGCTGAACCCAGAAAGTTACTCAGGAGTAAAAATCATTTACTTTGGGAGCTTATAAACCACAGAAATAATATCCTATTGTCATCAGAGATGTCATAAAGGTGTCATCAGAGATGGTTTTTGCAGGTGGCATAGTTTGAACTGGGCACAATGTAATGACCATCACATTGCCACCTAGTAGGCATAAACCTACTGCAGGTAACAACAGATGATCTGTACTTGCAGACTCTACCTCACTAACCCCTGCCATATGAGTCACCCTAATTCAACTTTCTTGTCATTTCCTTTCTCTTCCCCAGGTTTTCTGAGAGCACCATATGGACCCAGTTAGTCTCATGAGCATTAATTCAATTTCATAAATGCTAATTAAATATCTGTGCCCCTGGCACTAAGAGAAAATAAGAACTAAAGTCTTGATTCCTGGACTCTAAGAAACCATACCATTTACTCATGTTCAAAAGCAAACCACCTGAAAACAATAAAATACAGAAGACGGGGGTAATATTTAGTGGAATACCATGAAGAGAGAGATATGCAGTGATATGCAAATGCCATGTCAGTCTAGTGAATGGACAGAAATTCTCTATACCTGGATCTTAAGATTCATATAAGAAAAGAGAGGGACATTAGTTGAAAAGGGAAGACCGTGGTCACAAAAGACATTTCCTAATCTCAACAGGCCATTAGGTCTCATGTCAAAAGCAAGTTGAGACAGGATCAAAGCTGATTCACACTAGTGCCTTTACTAAGCCTTAAACAACACGTCACACCAAGAGTATGGACAAAGTTAATGTAAAACTTCTCTGATCAACTTAGGATATATTTGGGAAAATGAATTTGTTGATGCTTTTGGCAATCTAAGGAAGATGCCTAAGACCCAAGGAAAAAGGCTGCAAATGGTTTTCTATCCCATAGCTTATTAATTTCAAAGAACTTTGATGTTTGTCAATATTCCAAGAAATATGTATTAAATTTGTAAAAATCTTTGGGTGTTATCAATTTTAAGTAAATTTTTCTTAGGGCTTTCTGAGCAGTACAGCACAGACACGATCCCTTTTCCACAAAGATGGCTGCCTCTAGCGTCTCACACAGAAAAATGCAATTAAATGAAAATCTAATTTTCAAGTGCATCTCGCAGTTTATTCAAAGTGGAGAATAACTCACATTATGAGCTTTCAGGCAGAGCACATTAATACTGCTTTCCTTTAATAATCCATTTCTGAAACTTGATTGTTATTTTATTTTACTTTATTTATTTATTTAATTTATTTATTTATTAAAAAGCTTGGGGATATGAAGAAGCCTATAACTAATATGACCAGGTTTAGCTCCTCTTTAGAAAACCTGATGAGACCAGCAGGTCCAAAGTCCAATTGCAAAAAGAGAGGGCTAATGTCCCCTTACTTTTTGTTCATAGCTTTTACCCTGATGGGATAGGATCTGATTTAAACTCTGCCACTTTAAATCAGCTTTCAATCTTGCATCTAACTCTTCTCATGGGTTTTAGTGCCATATTGCAATGTTAAAGTGTAAAACTCTGCATCTGCCGAGGCATTTGGCTGGAAAAGCAAGTATGTCAATGGCCGTCCCTTGCTGCCATCACACATATGGAATTTCTGTGTTCAGCTCTGCCATCTGGTCGTTAGGCCTAGATTCACTCTTCATTGAATAAGGACCATCTACCATATCAGTGCCTCTTACAATATGCTATCCTTTTCACACTGTTATTTTGCAGTTCTTCTCTGATGACATTCTCTCTTCCCCACAACCCTTTTTCCCCCCACAAACGTTCTACAAAGAGCAAACTTTAATGCCATTAGAAAAAAAAAAAAAAAAAGTACGCACAAATGCATTTTATATAATTGGAACCAGAGCAACCAAAATTTCAAGTAGTTGCAAACACAATGCTAGGATTTTCATAATTACAATCACTGTAGAGGGTACCCTGAATGTGTACAAGATAGCAGATAAGTAAGTATAGTAAGTAAGTATAGCAGCCTTATCCAAGAGGAAGAGTGTGCATTAATTGTCCTTGCCATTCCATTTCCCTTATTTATGACAGTCATTATCATGAGACTGGATGACATTTTCTTTTCCATCACAAGGATATGGTTCCAGGATAGTATATAATTTCTTTAATGATGTGTGCTATGTTACCACTCAACTATCCCTACCTTAGAGATACAAATACCTGACTCATTCATTTCCTCCTCAAACACCTCATCTTGGGAGGAAAGAACAAAGTCTTAGCCTGAAAACACCAACCTAACTTCAAAAGTTTAAAGAAAAACCTTCAGTAACCAGTCAACATGAGTCACCAGATAATCACAGATAGAACTGGGCTGGAACATCATTAACTTGATAGTAATCAGAAAAGAAATTTAAACCCTGTAGCCAGATTCTGTGAAAAAGAAGAGGGTGGGTTAGGCAGGCTTTTAGGATAACTGTGTAAAACTGAGACTTAAATTTTCTTGTCTGAAATCTTTCTAAACTCCCTCCCCAGCTCCACCCCATCCCCAATCACCAATCTCCCCTCAATTCCCATCAAAATTTAGCCAATATGTGTTTCATTCTATCAGGCATTTTCCAGGATACTTGCTTAAATAATGGCACATACCATTATCAGAAATCACCTGGGTTTCTTGTTGAACTACAGAATCTGGGGTAGAACTCAGGAGTCTGCATTTCTAAAAATCTCTTAGGTGATACCAATGCCAATGGTCTGAAAAGGATGCTTAAGTTTATCCAAATGTCTGTTGTCCCCATCCCTGATTTACCTTATATCAGGAAAAAAGCAATTTGATAAAAGAAAACTTGGAGCCATGAAAATTTAACTTGATAAGCATCTTCTATATACCAGGAATGATAAATTAGCTATTTTTCAACATTTAAATCTTACAGGCCAAATCCTGGGTGATGGCTATTATTTTCCAATTTATGGGTAAAGAAATCAGAGAGATATTGGCAGGGGCAGGGTTCAGCCAATTTCTGTCTGACTCCAAATCATGACCTATTTTATTCCATTCTTTTTTACCAAGTCACAATATGCTATTAGATGTAATACGCCACCCAACCCAGGACTTCTCCCAATTCAAGAGAAGCACCTTGATCTTCTGAAAGCCCAAGGACTTCCATGCATTTTTTTTTTAAATTTCTGCATGCCTGACACTTAATACAATGCCTGTTATAATCAAGGCATATTTGTTAAACGAAATAGATGAGTCCACAAAAGGTAAGATTCACCTATAAGGAGTGGGAAGAGATAGAGTATTATGGCTTAGAGTAAATGTTCTGGAGTTACAGAGGCTAAGTTTGAGTGTTTACTTTCCCACTTACTGGTTATGTGTCTCAATTTCCTCAACTGTACAGTATGAAGATACTACAAATTACAGGGAGTTCTTAGCATAATGCCAGCATACATTGCAGCTTCAATAAGGGATAGTTTTATTATTATTATTATTATAAAATAGCCTTGTTATGGAATAGTGTACTGTAAGAAGGACCTAGAGCACTGGTTCTCAAACTTGGTATGCATTGTAATCCATTGAGGGATTTTTTTTTAACCATCATAATCTTTTATTTATCATTTAATATATGGTTTCATATATTTACTATATACATAAGCATGAGATAATTTATAGCATTGCTTTGTCTGTTTTGTTTCACATGAATGCTACTTGTCATGTTTTCTGTTCATTTATTTTACTTTTGTATATTTCATTTCATTGAGGGATTTTTAAAACTACTGCTCCTGGATCCTATTAGAGTTCTAATTGAATTTGTATAGGGAGTGGTCTGCACTTGGCATCAACAGGTTGGTGAATTCTCTAGGTGATTATAATATTTTAAAATTATGATGCTCATGCTGCATTCCAGATTAATTAAGTAAGAATCTTTACGGGTGAGACCCAGGCATTTATGCTTTTTAAAGCTCCCTAGATGATTAAAATGTGGAGCCAAGTTTGAGAACCACTTCTCAGATAAACTTCTCCAGTGGATTTAAAACCTGGCTGCACATTAGAATTATTTTAGGAAACAAACAAACAAACAAATATTGATGATGAGGCCCCATCCCACAAAAATATATATTTAATCTTTAAGGATGAGACTAAATAAGTGGCAATTTTTAAAAGTTCCTACAGGTGATTTTTAATATACTGGATTTCAGTGTCCTGGATTGAGATCCAGTATACCGATGGTTCTTAAACCTTTGCATGCATCACAACCACAGTTGTGATGGGACAGTTATAACACAGATGACTGGGTTCCACCAACAGAGTTTTGCATTAGATAAGTCTGGAATTGGGCATGGGCATTTGTCTGCATTTCCAAGATGTTCTCAGGTAATGCTGATACTGATGATATCATTAATAAAATAATAAAGAGTGCATTCAGATATATAGAAAAAGTAAATGTGAAATTTTATGAAGAACGGAATATGCCGTTACAAAGTAGCATCTCACAGAATACTTATGAATTCCAACTTTACTTGGAGAAGCCCGGATGATATCACCTTGATGAAGTGATCATGAAGTTATGGGACAAATATCACCATTTGACTGGGTGACAATGAGAAACTGGCAACACCATTGTGATTTTCCTGCTAAAAAAGCAAAGCTTGAATCTAACCATAGGAAAACACCATACAAACTTGAGCTGAGGACCATGTTACAAAATCACATCAGAAGTAATCTTCAAAAGCATCAATATCTGAAAAGTCAAACAAACAAATAAACAAAACTGAAAGAACTCCTGCAAAATAGTACAGATGGAAGAGATCTAACAACTACTGGGCTCAAGATTCTGAGTGGATCATTTTTTTCCATTACTCTATTGCTCCAACTAGGGCAATTGGCAAAATTTTAACAGATCTGAGGAGTAGATGACAAAAATGTTATCAATGCTAATTTCTGATTTTAAATACTCTATTGGAGGATGGCCTCATCCACTGGCACCACCCACTAAAATATTTTAGGAAAATGGGATATCGAGTTGTTAACTTACTATTAAAATGTGTAGGAAAGTAAAAAACTTTTGTTGTACTATAACTGAAACTTTTCTTAAGTTGTGACATTTTTTTAAACAAAAATAATTTTGAAAAAGTTAAGCCAACTTTCACTCTGCACAGGCCTTTTTTGGAAACAGGAGTGCCAACAAAGGCTAGAGATGGGTTTGCATCTTAGTAGAGACAGAAAAAATTATTCCTTGAAAAATCCTAATCAAAAGTGGCTTATGTTGCCCTTTTTTTTTTTTTTAATGGCTCAAAGTTAAACTCCTGTAATTCAGGTATTCTGAAGTGTCTTCCCTTATCTCACACTCAAGTTTCAGGAAAGTTTAGCTCAGGCTTGAGGTAGTCCTTGTAGCATTTTCTATGATTACCTTCATGTTTCTTTACAATTGCTTCATGTCTGTAACTTGGCATATTTCTTCACATTCCTTTTCTCTAGTTTCATTATTTTGCTTTTTTCCTAAGTATCTGTAATTTCTGCCTATAAGTCACATATTATGTAAACTTTCTATGTGATCAACGTAAAGGGATATTTCTACCCCAACTATTTTTTCTCACCTGGTGAAAGCATGACGTTCTTTCTGGCCTATTTGCTTTTATCCTGGTCTTGATTTTCATCACTGATAGGGATTTTCTCAGGTAATGAATCTCATTTTTACTCTTCTCATTGTTTGCTCTGTTCTTTTTAACCAAATCATGTTATATTTATTCTTAATCCTATGATCACAGTCATCTTTATTCATTTGTTCTTCTAGTCATTTATTCATTCATTCCACAAACACATGTTGTACACTTTTAAAATGCTAAAACACTGCTATACACTAAAGAAGTATAAGAAACAGCATGGTCCTTGGCTTTAAACAGCCCATGGTCTAATTGTAACTCTATAAGGCAATGAAGGGTGAACAACGCTATCCAGTGTTGGTTGTTCTTTAATGATTCTAGGGAAGTTGATACATCCTGTGTTGAAGGGAAGAGCTCCACAGTGGAAGTTACATTTGAGTTGTTCTTGAAATATAATTGGGTTTAAGAATTATAAAATGAGAACTTTTATGCCTATTCAGAAAGGAATGAATCAGCATGAGGATTCAGATAAAACTGGGCCTCTGGCATGGTTTAAAAGAGAATGGAAGACTGGAGAGTCAGAATCCAAGGCTGGATTACTAGATAAAGCTTGTCCTAGAGAGAAGTTAAGGTGTTTGGACCTGAACCCATTGAAAGAAAAAAGAAAGAAAGAAAGGAAGAAAGAAAAGAAAGAAAGGAAGAAAGAAAGAAAGAAAGAAAGAGAGAGAGAGAGGAAAAGAGGCCATAAAATAAGATTTCAAACTGAGTGTTGATGTAATCAAATTTATTCATTAAAAATACTGCTGTGGAAAATGGATTGGAAATAGAATGAATGGATTCAGTAGATATACCAAGTGATTCTGTCAAGAATGTCTGTCTAGGAGATTTAGATTTAGAAATCATTATGCTATCAGTGAGTGTTGAAATCAGGACACTAGGTGGAATATTCTAGGGATAATGCATGAAGAGAGGAAAACAACATTGGCGTGAATGCAAAACATACAGAAACCCATGTGTAAGCATTAGGTAGAAGGGATCAACAGCCAGAAATGCTATCAGAGACCAAAGAGAAGTGCCACGAGACACGCACACCTTTTTTTCTCCTATCAGTACTTCCCACAGCACCCAGAGTAATCTTGAAAAATAATAGACACTCATGAAGGTCACTCCTCTGCCTAATGCTTCTCAAGGCTTTCCATGACCTTTACAATAAAAGCTACTCACTTTCCCAAGCCCAGAGGCCCTACATAATCTGGTCTCTGTTAATTTCTTCATATCTGCCAACTCTTGTATCCTTTCCCATACCCAGTCACTGGGTCCTTCTTTGGTTCTGCATCTCCAATACCTATACCTACAATATACTCTATGGCACATGAGCTCGGCTCCATGTTCTTCACCAGGTGGGATCATCATGGTAGTGTATGTTTTATACCACAATTCCCTTCTCAGAGAGGACTTCAACTGCCAGATCGAAGCTTGCCCACTACCTCCTTCAATACCTTGTTTGTCTCTTTCATAGCATTTACTACCAATAGAAGTTAATTACCAACTCATCTATTTATTTATTTATTTGTGTCTTTTACATCCACTTGAGTATGAGTTTCATGTGCAAAGAACTCTGCCTTTCTTTTTCATCTTAATATTTCCATCACCTAGCACAGAGCTTAATATTTGCATATATACATGCAATTTTTGTTTCTAGCAGACATGTATTTGTTTTTAGCAGACATCCTACCCTGTTGAAGAGACTGTGCTAGAGGCAGTGAGGGGCACAGGAGTGAATATGAATATATCACTGTCATGAAGGTTACAATCCAATTGGTGAAGTAAAAATACACAGAATGGGCGACATTAAAATCTAAAGAAATGTGGACCATTAAGGAAGTACTAAGCTTTAGAAATGATGGTTAATAGTGGAAAATCAGAAACCTTTGTTATGTCTGGACTTTTTTAGTTACTGTGTGTGTGTATATCCTTATACATATTCTTATATATATTCTACTATATATATATTCTTGGACCAATTTTTCTGGGCTTCTTTAGTTACTATATATGCATATGCATATATATATTCTTGGACTAATTTTTCTGACAGTGAATATTAACTTTGGGGGACATAAAGAAGAGAAAGGATTAAAAAAGAAAATTTAAAAGCAAATATTTGCTATATTTTTCAAGAAAGGTGATGCGTTTCCTAGAGTTCAAATCTTAGTGATTTTCCTTCATAATCTTAAAATTGTGTGACTGGAAATCAGGATCTCTAGGTACTGGTCAGGTACTACTTTACATAGAAACACTGGGTAAATGTAAACTGCTCTTCTCCACACACTAGAAAAAGGCTTCCTATCATAATACCATTGAAAATAAAAGACGTGAAAGTGGTTTTAGTAGTGTAATTTTTCTAATTTGAAACAGACATTTACTTCCACTAATTATTTAATTAAAAATCAACCTACATTTATTTGACATCACATGACTGCCAACTTATATAGTAGTTTTTGGAAAAGAAAAAAAAAAGAAAAGAAGAGACAAAAACCTAAATCTCAAAGAATTATAATTCATTCATCAGTCAACAAATATTTATCCATTAAACATTCAGCAAATACTTAAAACTCAGCTGGAGATAAGACATATAAATGGAATTGCTAGAGAACATGAAATAACATAATCAAGCATATAGTTTAACAGTCACGTTTTAATTGTTTTAGGGATTTAGAAGGGGAACTCTACCTTGGGTCTGAGTTTTCTGGGAGAGCTCCATGGAACAAGACCTGAGACAGATGTTAAAGAATTAACAGAATTTGAGTTGACAGAGGAAAGTGGCACACATTCTAACAAAAATAGATAACATAAATGAAAGCTTCAAGATAAACATGCATATCATTCTATACATTGCCCTGCATACAGTATTTAATAACTATTAATCAGTAAGAGCAAAGAATAAATGTTAGATCAGTCAGTGAAAAACCAAATGTGAGGCTAAAGAGTTTGCAGGTGATTCAACATACAATGTGCAATGTATTCAATATATGCTCACCCTAACCGTAAATGTGTTTGAATCTAAAAGTTAGGATATATCTTACATTTCTTACGCTATTATAGTAATTGCCTATTGCACTACTGCCATTTCAATACACTTCAAACATACTTTTTTCTTTATTCTAAAGAATAGCCTTTGATCTCCTTTAAATTAAAAAAAGTCAATAAATTAAATTTTAAATGTCTAATTTCATTGTTTATACAAATATAAAATTGCAACCAATTTCATTGTTGATATAAAAATGATGTGATATGGAATTACACAGGTATAAATTTCCACAAGTGTATAATCAAAAATAAATGTTTTCAATGGATGAAATTTAACTTTGCTTTATGTTATTATTAAATTGATTTAAGTTGAGTCTAATATCTCAACAATTTTGAAATGATTGCTTTTCAGTGACCCTTCTCATTTGTTAAAAGACCTGTTTTTCTGCAATATTTTTTCTTCAGTATACATTTGCAAAATCCATTTAACATTTTTCACCTTTATTCCCCTTCTATTATCATTATCTCACACTGTTCTTTTCATTTTTCTATGTGGTTGTTCCTACATTTGATTTTGTGACATATGCCATTAATATATTAGCTTGAATTTTCAAAGCATAATCTCTAGACCAACAGTTTTCTAATTATTTTTCTAGCCAAGAAATCATTGATTTGAACAGAAATCATGTGCTTACAAATAAAATATAAAACAAGTAAATGGAGCTGCTTTGTTACAGTAGATGTCAGGTGCTCAGCATCATGCACAAGTACTCTGTCCTTTCTGCCTCCCACTGCTGTCCCCAAAAAAGCTCCAAGGACTTCCTAGAATTTTGTTGACCTCAGCTGGAAAAGCCACTACTATAGATGCCAGTTCTTATTAATCATTGCCTTCATTTTTAGTGCCTATCACTGAGCAAGTGGTAATATCTTTGGCTAAGAAACATAATCTATAATCTTTCATTTCCTCCGGAAAACAAGACAGAAAAAACTGATAAAGGTACCCTGCGCAAATACCAGCCACCTACCATCCCCCCACATGTATGTTATAGATATTTTGTTTGGCTCTGTTCTCTAAAATAAACATTAAGATATCAATATGTAGGGATGCGTGGGTGGTTCAGTTGGTTAAGCCGCTACCTTAGGCTCAGGTCATGATCCCAGGCTCCTGGGATCAGGTCCCACATCAGGCTCCTTGCTCGGCCGGGAGCCTACTTCTCTCGCTGCCCTCTGCCTGTCTCTCTGCCTGCTTGTATGTACTCTCTCTCTCTCTTTCTCTCTGGCAAATAAATAAAAAAAATTTTTTTAAAAAGATATCAATGTGTAATAGAAGTTTTCTTATCCAGCATATTTGAGACCTATATTTGGCCAAGGAATAGAAAAAGCTAAGATAAGCTGGGAATCCTGGAGAAGATACTTGTATTGCTTGCACATTTTAAATACATGCACTGGTATTCATTTGCTAATTTTTCAATGTGGAGCCAAAGTCTTTTCTTGGACGGTGAGTTTTCTGACCAGAGTTCTGTCATTTTCTTTCTGTATATATCACACTCATTATTCATTATTGACAACTACCAGTGTTGATTTCTTTAAAATGGAGAGGACGCTTATAAGGTGACTAAATTGTTTTCTTTTCTTACAGTGTCTCTCCCACAATTAGTCAGAGAGTACTTTTTTAAGACTTTGGTGATCAATTATAACTGGTATAGCTAGAACTTAGCACAAACTCAACTGACTCTGGTTAGTAATGTAGTGCCCATCCCTGGGAAAAGATATATTTTGGCACTGACTGGTCACAGGCAGTACTGGCATAAGTCACCTCCTCAAACCCAGGCAACCACTGATCTTTTTTTTTTTCTATCTTCATGGTTGTACTGTTTCTAGAATACCTTACGGTTAGAATTATACAGTATGTAGTCTTCACATACTTCACTTCTTTCACCTAGCAATCTGAATTTAAATTTCCTCCACGTCTTTCCATGGCTTGATACCTCATTTCTCATAATCATTGAGTCATATTCCATTATACAGATGTACCACAATTTATTTATTCACCTACAGAAGGGCCGACATTTTAAAGTTAGATTTCACTCAAGAGATCATTGATATTCTCAAGATTTACTGCTGTCTAGCACTAATACCAAAGTTTGTTCCCTTAAAAAAATCTGTTTAAGAATGATACATTCCACCACCCTCCCCCAAAACCATACATTTCCTCTTCTTTTATTTTCAAATATATTTTGGATATAAAAAACAGATTTCAACAAGGATTTAAGATAATCACTCTCATAAATAACAAAAATATCTGATCCCCCTATTCCATCTGCCTGAGAATGGTGAGGAAGCAATGCATCTCACAAACATAATTAAATCATTTGTGCATCCAAACAGTAATAATTGAGCATTTGCTACATTCTTGTCTCTGAGCTAATAGAGATATATTAGTGAAAAGTAAACATTTTCAATCCTTGTGGTCAGGAATCTGTATGACTAGAATGTAGATGATAAAGGTAGCATCACTTAGAGTAGTATGTTCTTTTCTATATTCTTATTCTTGGTTTGAGTTTTATTACTGAAATATGATTTTATGGAAAGATAGGTAAAGCCACATGATTGAACTTGTTCACCCATCACTTTCTTTCAAAAAGAAACTAACAGTTTGCTGATCTCCCTTCAGACATTTAATTGTTTTATGTGTTTCATAACTATGAATATTACTGAATTCCTACACAATGTCTGGTTCCTCATTTTCTTCATTTTTTAAAAGAAGTAGTTATTAAGATTTCTACTTTTCCAATTTGATTTTGTGAGGCACTAAATCTTTATCTCACAATTCAGAATTTTTAAAGCTACTTATATTGCTCCTCTTTGTAAGTTGGCCTTTAGAATCATAAAAAAGAAAGAACGAGACATCACTTACACCCTCAATATGTGATGAACTCTTCTTGATTTTCTCCCGTATCTTAACTCAGACAATTTCTTAGAATGTGGGCAAATTAAAGCTGCTAAGTAACTTTCTTCTCTCGTTGTATGCCTTGGATTTTAAATGCATGTGGCATAATCGGCACTAACAACGCATGTCCTCTGCACCCCCCACCAATTCTCCCAGCACATCTCACTAATTCATCACCATCCAATCAATAATGGCCCCTGCTGAGAGGGGCGAGAGAAGGATGCCTTTCTTTTTCCCATAAATATTTGAAATTGGCCTAATTATAATGTCCTGTGCTTGGATGCAGTGACAATAGCCTTTCATTTAGACGAGAGAGATACATAGGTGGAAAAGTACCCAGTTAGGCAGATTAAATAGAAATGTTCCACTGAAGTGTGTAACTGCAGAAACCATCATCGGCCTCTCTTCCAATTGCATAAAATGAGTCCTATTAAAGAAGGGTGATACCTGACAGAAATCAGCTATACAGAACTTTGCTGCTTTTCCTACGTCTAGGCCTGCTTTTCTTTTCCTACTCTTCTCCCTTCCTATTTTCATCCCTCTTTCCTCCTTACAGAAACTTTTGTTCTCCCGCCTTTCTCTTTATTCCCCTCCTTCTTCCTCTATCTCCTGTTCTCTTCTTTTCCTTATCTTTATTCTTTTTTTTAAAGATTATTTTTAAAAGATTTTAAAAGATTATTTGAGAGAGAGAGAGAGAAAGCACAGAGGAAGAGTGGAGAGCTGATTGGGGATCCCCACGCGGGGCTTGATCCTGGGACCCTGAGATCATGACCTGATCTGAAGGCAGAAACTTAACTGACTGAGCCTCTCAGGTGCACCCCCTTATCTTTATTCTTGGATCTGGAGCAACACAATCAGGAGAGTGATTTGGGATGATCAGTCTCACAGCACTAAGAAGCATGAGCTTCAAGGGGATTAGCCTGTATGCGTGGAAATGATTAGAAAAAGACTGCAGTTTTCCAGGGTAGGGATGACTCGGTTCTGAAGTGGTGGTCATGGGAAAGGTAAAGGGAGGATAGATGTGAGAGGGGTTGTAAAGACAGACCTGACAGCTTCACAGTTGTAGGGGAGACTAGAGCACACCTTCAGAACACTCAGGGAATCATTTGCACATCATAACCGTGAATTTTTCAACTGCTAATCTGGTCATTGCAATGTGAACTTCAGCAATCTGCCCTTTATATGCATAACAATATCATAAATAAATCAGGGGAAAGCTAATGAGAAAATATATATCAAAGACCAAGTAAGCCCCATGCAGAAAATCAACAACAGTTTGTAATTCAGTTCAATCATGTGCCGGGTAATTGCATATTATGCAATCCAAAAGCATGTGCAATTTCTATTGTAAAATCAGATGAGTCCTGAATGTAGGCTATCTATGAACACAGACTTCTACGTAGGGACTATGGTGAGTTTGCATGTTTAAATGTGCTGAAATACACACTTCAAAAAAAAGAGCAACAACAACAACAACAAAAAACCTTCTCTCCTGTGACCTCTTTAGAAAAATAATACCATTGGGCATCACGCCTTGGAAATCCACATGGCACGGTTAATGAAAAGCCAGGAGTTTGGAGAGAATATTGAATTTGAAAGTCTCTGAGAGTGTTCCCCAAATGGGTTGTTAAGTCCCTGTGACAGAGAACATTAGTGCTAGATGATGACAGTCATTCGATTCTAAACACAAACCATATTGTCTGTGATTAAAGGCAGATGCCGGAGGAGGGCATCCAGGGCATCGTGGTCAGAGCTGCATTAGAACTATCCCTTGGCAATTTCAAGGCTGGGACCAAAAGTGATAATAATAATCATAGTAAAATAAGACAAAATTTGCATTCTCCCAAATATTGAAAGGTAGCTGTCCATGACGTTTCTGAAAGCTTAAAGTCCAAATTTTCTTCATATTTGGGGGAAGATACAAAACTCTTGTTTATACATATTTTTTTCATAGATACAAAGACTACAAAATAAACAAACTGCAGGCCACAAGATGTCCAGAGCAACTGTTTGGACTATTAAGTGAGTGACAGCCTATCTGCCTGTAAATCTGTGTTACGTCTGTTGATGTGGACTGTTCAATAGAATTGGGGAAAAGACTGGTGAGTAATCTGTTTTTGTCTCCATAGTATTTTAATACAGAAAAAAACACAACTATTTTCCTGTATCAATGAATACTTTTCCCATATGTTTTTATGGTATTTTTGGTGAAATAACCTTCCCTTCTTTAAATTCTTATAATAGTTTCATTGTATCACTTATGGAGCACATCACATTAGATTTATTACAATTATTTATATATATCTTCCAACTGTCTTCCTAGACCATAAATTACTATGGGGAAAACACTATATCCATCTACCATTAATTGAATGTTGACTTATATGTCCAAAATTTTCTATATAATTATATTATGTTAGATGGATTTTTCTATCTAATACCATAGCCAGATCCAGTAGAGACACTGTTTTCTCAGTCGTACAGCTCAGGGGACTGAAGCGCAGAAAGGTGAGCCTGCCCGAGGACGTGGTTAGTACGCAGTGAAGCTGCCATCTTAAACCAGTCAACTGGCTTCAGAAGCCATGCATCAAATGAGGGGAATGAGGAACAGAGACAAAGCTTAACCTTCCCCACAAAGGAGAGAGTCTCATTACACTGCACTATGTTGAAAAAATTAGATGCCATTGGGCTTACTCTCAGTTTAAGGGTGAACCAAAGAGTTTCTCACTCCTCATTTAGCACATGTACTCCGGGGACTACAAAACAAAGTGTCTTCCATGTAGAAGAGGAAAAGAGAAATATCCCTAAGAATTCAGAATTATAATTTGCTGTGCTGAGACTGGAACACAAATTCTTATCTCCTGGGTGGTACAAATAAACCCAAGCCATGGATTTAGTTTAATGTGTCTGATGGTCACAACATATGGTCGCCCAAAACAGACAGAAGTACTTCCCAAGAACACATCTTCATTCTTGGCTTCAAACGATCAACATAATTTTCTAAAGAGAAATGAGCTTATCGCTCTCAAGGAATTGATACCATGAGTGAAGACCAACAGAAACAAGAGTCAGGAAAAAAATTGATTTAGAATTATCAAAAACAGATTTTAAACAACTGTTTACTATATTTACATAAATAAAATATGAGATTAAAATATCTATAGAGAACAGAAAACTATTAAAAAAATGATCCAGATTTAAAAGGAAACTAGAACTTTGGAAATAAAAATATATAATTAAAACTAACACCTCCCTACTGAATTTAACTGCAGATTAAACATAAATGAAAGGAGAATTAGTTTAACAGAAAATAATTTGAAGGAAAAATATTTACTCTAAGTGGTAAATTTATTGGCATAAAATTGTTTATAACATTCCCTCATCGCCCTGTTAATGTTTTTAGGCTCTATTGTGATATCCTCTTTTGTTATTAATATTTGTAATTTGTATTTTTCTCTCTTAATCAGTTTAGCTAGCATTTTATCAATCTTGTAGATCTTTCTGAAAGAATGGACTTTGACTTTAATTTTCTCTATTATTTATCAGTTCCCTGCTGTGTTGATTTTTATTTTCTTTTACCTTGAATTTATTATATTCTTCTCTTTCAACCTTCTTAAAGTAAAAGCTTACATTACTGACTTTTGAATTTTGTTTTTCCTATTCTAATAGAAAAATTTTAAACTGTAAATATACCTCTAAGCATTGCTTAACTCATCTTACAAATTTGTCACTCAGTTCAAATAGTTCCGATTTCATTTTGACCTGATTATTAATTATTGTTGGCTTTTAAATAATTGGAGATTTCCCCTTATCTTATTGTTATTGACTTTAGTTTAATTCTGTTAGCTGCATCATTTCATTTCTTTTAAAATCTACCAAGACCGGTTTGGGGACCTAATAGAGAGTCTGTCTTGGTAAATGTTCTTTGAGTGCTTGAAAAGACATGCATTCTGTACCTCTTTGGTATATTGTTCTACAAATATCATTTAAGTGGCTTTGTTTTAATAGCATTATTCAAATCACCTAGGTCTTTCCTGATTTTTTCTTCCCAGTCATTTCATCAGGGGCTGAGCAATGTTTAAATCCCCAAAGATGATTGTGAATTTGCCTATATCTTTTAAAGGTTCCCAGTTTTGGTTTCATATGTACTTAAGTCTTGCTACTGGACATGTGATGTTTATGACCACCATGTCCTCCCGTTGAGCCGCTCATTATGAAAAATCTCTCTTTGTGCTAATACCCTTTGTCTTGATGCCTATTTTATTTGACATTAATATAGCAACTCCAAATCCATGTCTTTCATTTCTCTCCCATTACATTCCTGTTCTTCTGTAAACCTTTCAGCCTTTTTATAATAGCTATTTTGAAGTTATTTCCTGCTAATTCTAGAATTTCTGTGATTTTGGATGTGTTTCTATCAGATGTTGATATTGTTCTGGTAGACAGTTAAGTCAGGGATAAGTTTGTTCTTCCAGAGGCCTTTTATTAAGGATTTATTAGGGTGAGGTTACAGTAAATTGTACTTTATAAAATTTTAATCCATTTCTCATTTATTTTTGCCTTTATAATTAAAGCTTATTGGAACACAGCCACTCCCAGTTGTTTCCATGTTATCTACAACTGCTTCCACGCTAAAATGGCAGAGATGAGTAGTTGCAATGGAGACCATATGGTCTAGAAAGTCTTGATACTATTTACTAAAAAGTAAACAGCCTATTTACTATCTGGCCCTTTCCAGATCCACTCTTTTCCACAAAAGGAAAATGAGGCCTAAAGAGATTTAATTGGAATAAAATCAAATTAAACACAGATCTGTCCTACACTAAAAAGTCCTATTTCATTAATCTCCCCTTATCTCCAGTTTCATTTTTCATGGTTTCAGCAAGCCATGATCAACTGCAGTCTGAAAGCAGATGATCTTCCTTCTGACTAAAGGTCAGAAGGTCAACAGTAGCCTAACACTAGGCCACAATGCCCACATTATTCGCCTCACTTTATCTCATAGGCATTTTATCATCTCACATCATTATAAAAAGAAGGGTGAGTACAGTATAATAAGAGACTACATTCACATAACTGTAATAACTTTTATTACAGTGTATTGTTATGACTTCTATTTTATTATTAGTTATTAGTTAGGTGTGTATGAATAAGAAAAAAACGCAGTATATTTAGGGCTCATTACTATGGTTTCAGGCATCCACTGGGGGTCTTGGAACATATGCCCTGTGGATAAGGCAGGACTACTGTAATTCCTGTAGTGTATGACTTAAGACGAATAATTCTGTTGGACTTTGGTTCAACCAACATCGTAAAAACGTTGAACACAAAGAAGTGTAAACTGATGAAGGAATATCTAAAATGCCTCTCAGGAATATTTTAAAAGTTTTTTTTTTCCTCTTACTCCACTTCTGGTCTCCTAAATTTATCTTTCATCCTTTCCGAGAATGCTTCTTTGGTGATCCTTGCACAAATTCCCTCAATTTTTAAAGTTTTGAAAATTATGTCATTCAATCTAAACCTTTATCAAAATCTAGTTAGGTTATATATTTATAACCTCACCTCAAGGAGTCAAACTCCTTCATTATTTTATCTGTGCCTTCACAGCATATACTGAAGCTATGGCTATAGCTCATTAAGTAACTTAGAAATATGCATTCAGATAGTTAACTTTCAATCAAGAAAAGTTGATCAGGTACCTCTAGCAATATAAGACTTGAAAGGTGCTGGTGCTAATATAGCATTTAGAATGATAAACATTGTTTCTCTATTCATGTAACCTTATACTTGAGTGGAAAAGAAAAATATTAAACAAATAAGTAATTTAGGATTCAAAGAAAGCTAAGCCACTTTGTCTCATTCTCATTAATTCCCATATATGGCAGACACTCTAAAATCTCTTCCTTCCCATTGCAAACTTCCCCCAAAACTATCTTCAACCCAACAGTCTGCCTTGAAATATGCCTCCCTCACTCTCAGTGGCAATAAATTTCATTTCCTTTCCCTAGAGTAAGTCTGCTCTCTGCAATATAAATCAAGCTTGCTTCACCTACTTCTCCAATTCTCCACTTCACCAAATTCTACAATCAGCAGAATGCAAGTTTAGAAGGTGATGAGCAAGCAAAAATGGAATTTGCTTTGGTGTGTGAAAGGAGATGAGGAGGCTGTGAATAACCATACATTAGAGAACAATTTTACTCTGCTTTTAATTAATTAAATAATCCTGAGTATGTAGACTGCTACAAAAGAAAAGTAGAGACTATCTGTGAATGAATAACAGGTAGCTCCTAATTTAGTCCCATGGTCAGAAAATACTCATTGTAGGAAGTGTTGCTAGATGAAAAGAAATGTTTAAATGTTGAATACACAGTTAGGCTTAGGATCTGAGGTTAGAGGTTATGAAGGTGAGTATCATTAACACAATAAAGGGTAATATAAGCCATTAGAATACATTCAATAATCTAAGAAGAGAGTGTATATTGAAAAGGGAAGGGGACTTAGGGAAAGAAGTAATAAGAGAAATCCTTGTGTGTACTATCTGGGTAAAAGAGAAAAAAATAACAACAAAAACAAAAAAGCATATCCAGAGATGCATAAGCAAATGAACAGAAGCCCACAGAAACCAAAGGCAAGAGCTGTTTAGTAAGGGAGGGGCTGTTGGTACAAGCATAATTTATATATGTAAGATAATCACAGAAACACCAAACACCTTTACCTATACATGCAAGCATACTCCATCTCTTTCCTTTTACTTAATTCTGTATTTTCTTTATTTAAAAATATAAGTTTGAGGAAAAATTGGAAGAGACACTTTAGTGATGATGCCTTTATTTTATTTTCAAACAAAACAAATAAAAACTACAGAAGAGGTACTTGAAGAAAACTAAGAAACATGATTGAGTGAGCGATGCCAAAAGAAAAGTAAAACAGAAAGTTGAGGTGATCCATTTTAGAACAAGACTAGGTGTTCTGTATGATAGGCATAGTATATGGCCAAATGAGTTTTTGTTTTGGTTAATGATGGTGACTCTGATATTGAAGAGTTTGGCAGTATAGTAGTTGGGGAAAAGAAACTGGTATTGGCTCAGATTTTATCTATACACAAGCATATTCACAAAGTATTCTGGTTTCTGTTTCTAAATAATGCTTAGCAAATGCAAACATCTAAAACTTATAGACCTGATCAAAATTCTGGGCATTAATTTTCAAAGTGGATCATCTGGCAAAGTCTATGGTATTCCTTTTGGTGATTACTAATCTCTTTTATGAACCATCAGTCAGAAACTGATCATATTACATTTCATTAAATTGTATTCATTCATTAAATTGTATCAATCTAAGTATGATCAGATAGCTACTTTCAACTTTTGCTTTCTTATCATGAGTAAGACCAGTTTTGGCAGACATCAAATACTCAATTAATATTTATGGAAGTAAAACTGAAACTTGAGAAAATACTATCTATTAACTTACTTGCTTCTGAAAACTAACAAAACCTGCTTACACTGAATTTGGTGGGTGAATGTCTGCATCTAAATTGTACATGAGATTTTTTTAAGGAAGCCCAGCTTCCTTAAACACAATTAGACTGGCCAAATAAATAGCACTGGTCAAACATACTGGTGTTTATAGTTTAGTTTTCAGAGTGCTGGACATACTTTCTCCTTGTATACTGGAAAGTAGAATCTCATCCTTATACCCAGAGAAAAAGGCAGAGGCTCAGTTTCACTGATACCTTCTTACTAGGTTGTCTTCTGCAAATAGATTTCCCAAGTCACTATCCTGAACAGTGTAAATTTCAAACAACTGTCCCAAATTGCACTGAAGGAGAGATAGAGGACATACAGTCTTAAGCAAAAGTCCCCAACTGCATTGAAGGGGAGGGGAGCAATATCACATGTTGAACTCTTACACCAAGTTTCATGAATCTTTTGCATTTCAGCAAGAGGAAAGGTACCCCACTCTCTCATCCCTATTTTCTAGCAGTCTTCTCAGATTTGCATCATCTAGTGCATGTGCCCTCACTTTGCAGGTACACAGCATCCCTGCCTACGAAGTAGCAAAGAAGTTCCAATGATTTCCATGAAACAATCCATTGCCTTGGTTGCTTCCTGTATTTTATGAAATCTATGCCTTGAGGTGTTAACTGTTCATCTTATTTAGCTTCTGCTGACTCCAAAGAAGAGCTCTACTGTCTATTTCCTACAGCCTCTCTTGGGACTGAGAGGAGATAGTGGTAAGTTTTTGCTTCCATGAGAAGTGTTATTCAATGATTTTGAAGATGTCTTACCTTTGTTGTAGGGGAATAAATTATAAAGAGAGCCAAAAAGAAAAAAAAAAAGATAAATCACAATTGTTGGTGACTATCTTAGAAAAGAAAAGAACCAAGATCTCATTTAATCCTTTGCTATTTATAAGCAGTGCATGCAGTGTCTGGTGATTCAGGATGAATATATTAATTATACAGTCCTAACTGACCTTAGTCTTCTAACTGGTTTCTAAACTCCCCTCCTACTGCATTCCAATTTTGTGATATAATAACAAGAATACATGCTAAAGTTGCTCAGAGAACACAGGGACTATAAGTCAATGTAAGTTTTAGGGAAGAAGTATATTTGGGTTCATTCTTAAAAAATTCAGACAGGGCCACCTGGGTGGCTCAGTAGGTTAAAGCCTCTGCCTTTGGCTCAGGTCATCATCCCAGGGTCCTGGGATTCAGCCCCCCATCGGGCTCTCTGCTCAGCAGGGAGCCTGCTTCCCCCCTCTCTCTGTCTGCCTCTTTGCCTACTTGTGATCTCTGTCAAATAAATAAATAAAATCTTAAAAAAAAAATTAAGATAGACACAAAAAGGAAAAAGGCCATTGTAAGAGAAGGTAATAGCACACAGATTGTCAAGTAGGTACAAATGTAGTCTGATTTCACAACAATGATATTGGACTGAGGTTTCATTTTGAAATGTGTAAAGATTTAGGGGCCAGATGATAGAGGACTTGCAAAGTCAGACATGTTTCAGATTTGATGTCAAATGACATCGGAATGACAATAATAATTACGTTTAAGGAAGAGTAGCTTTCCTCTATTTCCCCCTTTGAGGCTGAATGTTTATTTACTTTGTTTGGTTTTAATTATTTATGTATTTACTTATTTTGTAATTGATTTTATAATTGTCTCAAATACCCACTTTATTCCACTGTGTGAATACCCATAAAAATCTGCAGTGTGGATCAGTGGGGTTTCCTTGATGGAGCTACTGAAGCTACCGTTTACAGATGCCTCCCAGCAGCCTTAATGGCTGTTGCCAAGAAAAAGCTCAGCCATCCCCCAATAGCAGCCACAGGGCAAAGCCAGAAAGGTAAGCTGTGCTGGTATGGAGAAGGTCTAGCTTTCTCGAAGTCGGTCTCACTAGCAAAGCAAAAAGTTCTCCTGTGCCAATTCTGAAATGAATTAATTAGTTGAAGACCAATCTTGGGTGAACTTTTCTTTCCTTCCTTCTCTATCATTTTTTTCTCACAATAGTGCATGTGGTGAGACCCTCGGGGAGCAATAAGACACTTGGATAAGCCAGTTGTAGATTAAATATAGACTCCCTGTGGCAACTCTTATCTCCTGCCTTCCCTCCTGCTTGCAAAGATGCAGAGACGGGATTATTGCCACAGCTGTGCTTCCTAGAAGACTAATCAATGCAGCTATAAGAAGGTCTGAAATGCAGCAGGATTTTCAATTCTAAGGATAATTTTTTTTTTTAAGTGACGAAGAAAAGTGTTCTGAAAGTTATGCTGTTAAATCCAAAAAACCTTTAAAGACAGAAAATAAGTCTAAAAATTGGCCCATTGTCCTATTTTGGGTTCGTTTCAAGCTGGGATTGATAAGACCTGTCTACAGGAGACTGAAAAATGAAGCTAAGTTCCCAGAAAACATTGATTCCTTATAAGAACTTTGTTCATTTAAGCAAAATTGGAATTGGGGCCTGGTTACATTTAGAACTTATGGATATGCTGCCAGAGATGTCAAATTCACCTTTTCTGCCTCTTCATGAATTCGCAGTTGGGCCCTAACATAGGAGCAATTAGGACAAATTCCAAGTCAGTTGAGATATAAAATCATAAATATAAAGCAAGAAAATATAAAGCAAGCTCTGCAGAGAAAACAGTCTAAATCTTTTCCATAGTAGGAGTGAAGGGTTTTTTCCCTCACGTGGTTGTTTGTCCCCACCCTTCTCTAGGGTTTGGAGGTCAGATCCCATTATCTGCTAGCATTCCCCACTCCTCAACAAGGTGGGAGGAGACCGCTACAAACGAACCATGAATTTGAGGACAGGGTTCAGGTGGACAAGAAGTTAACCAGTTTGCTCTTCTAGTCCGTATCTGTCAGGCAACATATTATTGAGAATCTCAATCTGCCAAATGCTATGCTGAACAAATCAGACTTGGCCCTGTATTGTTGAAGCTTACTCCACAGTTGGGAATGTAAACTTTATACACCTAATTATAACTGTAATAATTGCAATCCAAGAGAAGCTGAGCATGCCAATATCGGGAGCTAGCAGAAATCCTGACATGTTGAGGTGGCTGTTAGGCTCCCTATCTCTCCACTTATGGAACGGGCAAAGGGGACAGGTAACAGATGATTGGGCCAAATACTGAAAATGGAGTGACAGCTAATAAACTAATGATGGCTCAGTGTACCTTCCTGAGTGGACATGCATGGGAGGAAGCAGCCTGGTGCACTCAACTTGGTGAAGGAGAGGTTTAAAAATTTCCTTCCAGTGGTGTTTTTGCACCAAACCCCTGCTTACTGGAAGATGTAGAGGAGGGAATCTGGGCTCCTCAGAGTTCACTCTCCAGCTTTTTCTCCCCTTTGCACAATTTGTTTTGATATTGTTAAGTGAAACTATTTCTGCATTGCTATGATTAGGGTATGCTGATAAAAATATGCAGCATATATCTTAGCAAAACTTTTTAAGTGAATTTAGGATCCCACTGGTTTTAATAAAAATATATGCATTCAGGTTTTTTTTAATTTAATGAACGACATTAATGAGAAATAAAATGTTTTATACATTTAGCAAAAGACATTAATGGGGAGGAAGAGATTCATTATGACACTGCTCTGTACCCAGAGGATGCCATGTGAAGGTTGTTCTCTGGGTGACTAAACAGGGGGCACACTTACTTTAATGGCCATATTAAAATAGCACAAGGGTAGAATATTGAATAGAGTATCTTTAGAAGATAAATTGTTTAAGGTCTCACTCAGTGTTTAGAAAATGTTGGTTTACTTTTTTTTTTTTTTCTTCTTCTCTCTTAGGACAGTGAGTTTTTACCCTTCCACATAACCTAGCCCTTCTAACATGAATTCACCCTCACAATGAATCTAAAGAACAGTGTGAACTGAAGTGATCCTGTTAGACATTAAGATCTCATCCAAGAGCCCTGGTAAGAAATCTGGACTTACATTCTAAATATTCCCGATCCACTTATTGGTTGGTTGGTTGTTGTATATTTTCCAATATCAAAATCAGAAGAGCCAGACACTCATAACTCAGAGAACTCTTCTGAATTCTACTTTATGGATGAAATAAACAGGGATAACACATATAAATAGAATGAAATTTATTCCCAGAGGCCAGTGAACCTTTATTTGCTATTGTAATACACTGTGCAAATTAATCTTAAACATGTGTTGGTATAAGACTGCTAAGTGTCGATCACCCTTAAGACAAGGGAGGCATTTGAAATCCACATAATTCTAGCTTACAGACATAAGAAACATGATTGAAGAAAAAAATAAGGGATTACCTTGAAGTCTACCCGAATCAGATTCTCTAGCTCTCCTAAACATTGTCAACATATATAGATCACAAGGAATAGCAACATTCAAAAGAATTTAGACACTAGAAAACGCAGCTCTGATAAAATTGAATTTTGCCAAGTTTGGTAAAGTTTTCAGATTTACCAAAAGGAGGAAATAATACTTTTTTTTTTCCTTTAATTCAGTTATGTTGACAAGAATCCCTAAAGATTCTTAGAATTTTTGGATTGCAGCTTCAATACATATTTTCAGAGAAAACGGAGCCCAACAAATGGTTGACCCCTCAAGAAATCTGCTCTTTTAAAAAATATATAACAACTTTATTAAAATATAATTCACATATTGAAAGAGTCACCCTTCTAAGGTGATTTCTAATGTATTTACAGAGTCGTGCAACCATCACCACTCTCCCACTTTAGAACTTTTCACCACCCTCCAGGAAAAAACCCTGTACCAGTTATAACCACTACCTGTTCTCCACTGCCCCACCCCTCCAACTATTAGTATACTTCCTGCCTCTGTAAATTTGCCTATTCTGGGCATTTTATATAAATGAAATCATACAATATGTGGTCTTTTGAGTCCAGCTTCTTTCATTTGGCATATTTTCAAGGTTCATCCATATTGTATCCATGAATCCTCATTCTTTTTTATGGCTGAAGAATATTTAATTATATACACATCTGTCATACACCATATCTTTTTTTAATCATTTCATCAGTTGGTAGATATTTGAATTGTTTTTCTTTCTTGGCTCCCATAAATAATGTAGCTACAGAAATTTTGCAAAGGTAATATGTGGATATATCTTTTTATATCTTTATACCTTTTTATTCTCTTGGCTATATACTTAGAAGTGGAATTCCTGGGTCATACAGAAACTCTATATTTAACTTTTTGAAGAAATGCCAAAATATTTTTCCAAAGAGGCTACACCACTTTAAATTCCAATTAATACAAATGCTTTTGTTTTCCAACAACATATCAAAATTTTAATTAACATCTAAGTCTGTCAAAAGCATTAACCTCCCATGTCAAAGGAAAAGATATTCCTGGAGTTTCATCATTCATCACCATGCTTTCTAGTAATTCCAACATGCCTACCCTTGCTTTATTGTCAGGCTGTCCTATACTTCTCCTTCCTTCCTCTTACCCTACAAATATGCTAACGTGGTGTCAAGAGCAAGGAAGAGAGAGAACATCTTGACCTCTCTCTCAAACTCTCTGACCTGCAGGTTAAAGAGGTGCTTATTAGTTTTATAAATTAAATAGTAACTATGGCATTTTAATATAAAAGTTGATAAATAACTATCAAAATTCTCCATCTTTCCCAGAGCCACTACTCTAGATATTAAATCCCAAGAGTCTATTTCAGAAATCTCTCTAGCTCCTAATGCTTCTTTCTTAGTTGAAGCTATAATCTTTCTCTCCTGGGGACTACTGTAACACACTGGGTTGTTTTTCTACCACCAGGCTTCCACTCTCTCCAGTTGTTTTTCCAAATTGCTTTTAGAGTTAACTTCTGAAGCACTTTTAATAGTTTCTTGTTATTGGGGCACCTGGGTGGCTCAGTGGGCTAAGTGTCTGCCTTTGGTTCAGGTCATGATCTCAATGTTGTGGGATGGAGTCCCATGTTGGGCTCCCTGCTCCTCCCCCACTTTCCCTGCTCATGCTTGCTCTCTCTGTCTCTCTCTCTCTCAAATAAATAAATAAAATATAGTTTCTTATTATCAATAGGAAAATGTCACAACTCCTTGCCATAGGATAAACCATCCTACTTTGGGATATACTCCATCACTAAATGACTTTCCTAACAAGCCCATCACCCCGTGACTGAACTTCATGGAAATTATCATTCATCACAAAACTTTCTTTTTGATATTGTTTCTATGCTCTTACCAATATGCTAACATTGCCTTTCTACTCCATTGCTCTCTTCTTAACACTATCTCCACTCTTTCCCCAGTAAGTCCCCCACAAATTAAATGTTTTCTCCTCTGTCAATACTTCCATGTCTCAACAGGAATTAGAAGCATCATTCTCGGAGTCTCCAAGGCACTGCGATTATTTCTCAATTTTATCTGTGCAGTTTGGCTTACCATATTGTGTTAGATTTTTTCCAATTTTTATACCCTTCTTCTCTACTGACCTATTTATCAAGGCAAGGAAGCATGTTTTATTAGTTTCTGGATCCCAACATATAACACAATGCTTAGCTTCTAGTAGTTGGGGTCTATCCAAAGAAGCAGAAGCAAAAGGATGGATGAATGGATAGATGGATGGATGAATAGAAAGACAGAGAGACAGACAGGTAGATACTGATTTATTGAGTACAGGGAATTAGCTTACACCTTATGGGATAGGGGACTTCTATATAGTCTTCAAAAGGCTATCCTTAAATCTTATGTTGAATCCCAAAGTCCAGGGCAGATAGTTGATACAGGAAGATTATAAGCAGCCTAGAATCTGAAGAAGATTAGCTAGAACTCATGAGAATGGACTGAAACCTGTGTCTGTCTTATAGAGTGTAACACTGGTGATGAGGTTATCCTGCAGATGTCAGGGCTCTTTCCTCATGATGCTGAACATAAACATTCTTAGCCAAGGAATCACAGAAAATAAAGGAAGACCAAGGGAGAATGTAGAGCAACTCCATGTTAGCCTATTGCTCCAAAACAATAAATTAGGTAGCTTAAAACAATACACATTTATTAACTCATCCTTTTGTGAGTCTTGACATAGTTTGCCTGATTTCTTTGTTTCAGAATCTCACACAGATGTAATCCAGGTATTACCTAGGTCTGTGGTTTTATCTAAGGCTCAGATGTAGAAGACTATTCTTCCCCACTCACATGATTACTGGATGAATTTAGTTTCTTGTTGTAGGACTGAGGGCTTCAGTTTGTTGCTGTCAACCAGAGGCTCCCTCAACTCCCTACACAGTGCCCTCAGTTTCTTGCCATGCGGGCCAGGAAGAGAGACTACAGCAAGATGGGCAATATAATTTTATGAAACATAACCATGTAATTACGCACATGTAATCATGAACATCCTATCTCTTTTATCATATTCTAATTGTTAGAAGAAAGTCACAGGTCCTACCTACCCTAAAAGGAAGAGATCACTACACAAAGACTTGAACACTAGGAAGTGGGAATCACAAGTGGTCATCTTAGAGTCTATCTGCCACCGTACCACTACTGACCCACAAAGATCCATGCCCCTCCATCTGCAAAATACATTGACATTCCCCCAAAGTCTTTAAGAGTCTCATCCCATTACAGCATCTGTGCATAGTCTAGAATCTCAACATGGAGCTCAGGTCCAGGTGAGGATGAGACTTTTTGAATATGATGTCTGGCACATGATAAAATTTAATCCTGGCTTAATATTGGGTTAAAAACATTTTGAGAATCAGATGCAGAATTTTCTAAATTTCCTTAATAAGCTCTAAGGGTGACTATCTCACTTGCTTAGGTTTGAGTTCCCACAAAGTGGGACCCTTTGTACTTAATGTAACTTACTCAATAGCTTATAGGTTGTAGTGATTCATAATGTTGACCAATTAATGATCATAAATAGCCAATTAGCTGATCATAGTCAAAAGACACAGTTGACTTGAAATTATAGCTGTACTTTATCAGTCCATTTTCACTTAATATTCTGTTATATTTTTCTTGTTTGGTTGATATCTGCTATCTAGTGGATTTCTTCTCTAAAATTCAAATCCCAACCAAGGTTTGAAGATGAGAAAACATCATGCTCAGTTGATTCTTCTGACGTGCCATTAAATTCTATATTTTTCTCTAAAAGTTCTATGCCTGTTGCTGAAAGAAGGTATCAAGTTAGTGTGACTTTGTATGAGAAATATCATTTCCAAGGCTTGAACTCTCTTACACTGATTAATTTACAAGTTAAATTAGTGTCTAGAGAGTATCAATTATAGGCATGAGTTGCATTCTTCATTAATCATTTATTAACCCCAAACATATTTACTGGAAGCTAACTCTGGGCCAAGGCTCGTGCTGCGCCCAAGGAACATGGCAGTAAATGGATAAGAACTTCTTCCTCATGGAGCTAACATTGTAATAGAGCAGAGAGACAATAAAAAAAAAAAAAAATGAACAAAATAGATCATTTCAAATTGCGACTAAGTATATGAAAGAAACAATAAAATGCACTGAAAGAGAAAAATAATACACAGTACTTCTACAGACAATGATTGAGAAAGACCACATAAAGACCAATATGCTGAATGAAGCCTCAAGGATATAAAACATGAATCATACACTAAATGTAAATGTGCTGGACATTAGGTTAAAGCTCATCAAAAGGAGGAAAAACATGTGAAAGGCATGAAAGTGTTTGGAGCTGATTGGAAGAAGCAGGCAGGAATCATATGAGAATACACAGGGAGATGTCAAAAAGGCAATTCTAAATGCAGAGCTAGAATAGATATCATAGAAGAAAACTGAGCTATGATATACACATTCATATACATTCAGAAGTCACCAGCATAGGGATAGTATTAAATGTTATAAGAACAGATGATATGTCTTTGGTTTACCTTTCCTAAGAGCTATACTTCCTTCATTTTTATATGAAATAGGACCTACAGAAAATGATAAAATCTACAAAGCACATTGTGGTAAGCTTAAATAAATGGGGACTACACAGAGTTTGGTAAAAATATGTCTGCTAATTTCCCTTTGCAGTATGTAATTATGGTAAGAGTCACAGGTTGGTTTCATTAGGAAACAAACTTTGAGGTGGAGATTGCATGCGGGAGGTTTATTGGGACATGCTTTGGAGACCAATACCTGTAAGGGAGTTAGGAAAACAGAACTGGGCAGAAGGATAACTGTTATGTGCTAAATTGTGATGCGGTCCTACAGAAGACCCTGTCAATCCCACCTACTGAGAACTCTGGAGCTGGAGGTGATTCTCAGAGCTTTCCCAAATAGTGGCAAGAGGGCAAGGCCTTTGCACTCCCACATTAATTAGTTATTGGATGCAAACTCTCTCCAGGAAGAGGAAATAACCTTGGTCAAAGGACCTCCCTTCAGGAAAGGACAGTTTTTAAGGATGGCTTGAGCTAAGAGCCATCAGCAAGCAACACACCTGACAGAACAATCTGTGTGGGGGCAGGGAGGTTCTCGGGGGAGAAATAACACAATCACTGATATATACAAAAGCATTAAATACAAAGTATCAGGAAGATACTAATAGGGAATCTGTATAAGACTTCCATATAAAATGTTTTCATATTTTTAATGAGAAGCTTGAGTATGCTTCTGTGAATATAACTTTTTATATTAGGTTATATACTTGTAATTGTTACACATAATTGCTTTTTAATAATCATCTCTTCAAATTATTCACAGTTACCCCTGATGAGAAACTGTACAGTTAGTGATTAAAATGTTAAATCATATTTTTTACAACTATGGAAAAATTTTCAAGAGTTTAGATTTTATTTATATATTTTAAAATAATTATTTTTCCCAATGACAAGTGTAGTGTTGAATTTTTTCATGAAAATGTGAATGGATTTCAACTACAACTGAACTTTTGCCATGAAAAGAATTTCAAAAGAATGGTGAAGGTTTAATTTACAAAAAGGGCATCTGTCGTTAGGACTCACCTGGCAGCTGGTTTATTCATCTCAAAAAGGGCAGTGGTGTGCCCTACAATTGCCATTGAAGCAGGTGCCCATGTACTAGAGAACATCCTTGGTTTTGCTCAATCTACCGTTAACCACAAAGCCCCACACCAGAAGAACAGTGTGACATACATTCTGGGCCCCATTCCATTGAAATCATCTTTCCAGAAACCCTGAATATGGTTGCTCACCACAGAAAATGACCAAACAGTCCAGGCCACCCCTTGCCCTGAACACACACACTAGAGGGCTAAAGGAATCTTTAACCATGCGATCTCATGGCATGGGTAAAATGTCACTGAGAACTGAAAACTTCATTTACTGTCCCTGTATTAAACAATACAAGGACAGGACATCAATAAAAAAAGACAACAATTAAGTTGATTCTCATTATTTACAGCAGTTATGTTCTAAAATGTCTAAAATCACTGGGGTGCCTAGGTGGCTCAGTCGTTAAGTATCTGACTTTGGCTCAGGTTCATGATCCCTAGGTTCTAGGATCAAACCCCGCATCAGGCTCCCTGCTTGGTGGGAAGCCTGCTTCTCCTCTCCCACTCCCCCTGCTTGTGTTCCTGCTCTTGCTGTCTCTCTCTGTGTCAATTAAATAAAATCTTTAAAAAATAAATAAAACAAAATGTCTAAAAACACTGAATTAATGAATACTGAATATTTCTAAGGGGAAATACACAGGTTTTTGCAGGCCTCTAGTCACTACATTTTTATAGATTGATCAATATATAACCTTATTTTATGGATGTTTCTGTTTGAAGATGGTATTCAATGACATACACACATGCACACACATGCACACACACACACACCATTGTATATATAAATAGTTGGTTCATTAACACTGAACTCACAGCCAACAGTACTGCACCTCGTGCCTGAACAAAGTTTCTCTAACACATGCATTTTCTCCATTAGGCACATCACAGCCTTGTTGTACTTGGGAACACTAGGCAGCACTTTAGCATCATGCTTGGGGGCTATTTTAAAGAGCAAAACACCAACAAAAAGCACACATACCTGGAAAACATGGCACTGAATAGGCCACAAAAAAGGCAATTGTTTATGAGAACAGAAACAAGAAGGCAGAATGTTGCCTTGCTAAACCTCAGCTGCTGTTGTCACTCTGCGGAGCCACAAATAACCACAAGAACACAAGAAGTATTGACTGGGGGCTTACAGATAACTTGCAGCTGGTAAGCAAATGTGCTAATCCCGAAACTGTGAATCATGAGAAGCCAGGTACTTACTCCTCGAAAATAAAATGTCAGGGGTGCCGCCTGGGTGGGTCAGTCAGTTAAGTGTCCAATTCTTGGTCAACTCAGGTCTCGATCTCAGGGTCTTAAGTTCAAGTTTCACATATACTGGGCATGGAGCCTATGTAAACAAACAAACAAACAAACAAACAAATAAGCTGTCAAACAACCAGGCTCCCTTGAAAACCCTCGCTCCACTGGGCCCCTTTATCCAAAACTGTCATAATCTCTGCCCAATCCTAGGCAGTTCACCTTGCAAGAGCACCTTCAGAATCACCCAGTTAAGGCCCTCGAATTTCTTCTATTTTTTGTTTTGTTTTGTTTTGAGACTCTATAAATTTGGCGGTTTTCCTTACTTCAGTAAGTCTAATAAACTTAGCTTTACTTGATGAACTATATATTTCTTTGCGATGATCTTCTGATCAGCCTGTAGCCAGCACCATTTTCTTCACAGCAGTGTTCCTGGAATATGCGGTCATGCCAAGTTTTTCTGTGGTATGTGGGACCAGGAACCTCTAATAGCATCTTTAAAATTATTTAAATCTAAATTGAATTGAAAACCATGACATTTCAGTAACTACTCCCCTTGCCCCTCAGACACACACCTCTCTCAGTGAACAGTCATTCACTGGAACAAGCTATTGACTCCCTTATTCTTTCTCTTTTGGTTTAAGGATAAAGACAATTAGTGCTCGCTTCGGCAGCACATATACTAAAAAAAAAAGGATAAAGACAATTAAAAATACCTGTGGTGGAAAATTAAAATAGTGCTGAGCAATGGAGGCAATGTGCTTAATTACTGTGAGATGGGAGATAGATGGTAAATGATTCTTGTGTCAATTTGAAAACATCAGCACTCATATTTCTCACATGATATGGACTGTGACCTGATCTCACATTTATTCAATTAAGCCAAGGAGTAAAACTCCAAAATGTGTTTTTTTTTTCCTTTTCATATCTGCCAAATCAGCAAGACTTTTTGATTTATTGCGATAATTATTACTATTACCAGCCCAAATTCCAAGGGTCAAGTAAAAGATGGGGTGATCTCAGAACCTTATATAAAAACTATACTAAGAATATGGACCAAAAGTAGAGAGCAGAGGCTCTAGTCCTATTCTAGCACTAACACCAGGCAAGTCACTTGCATTCTTGAGATCCTGGTTACTAGATCTATACCATAAAGAAATAAGATTAGATATCACTGAGGTTTTCTTCATTTCAGACTTTCTATGATTCTTATTGACAGATTGTATGACTTGCCTTGTATCCTTGGTGATTGCTTTTTATACATATACACCTTCCAGAGAAAATGGCCATGTCTGCTACAGCCTTGTTTTCTCATGGTTTAGGACTATAAGAACTAGAAAATCTACCACATGCAGATGTTGATAACTACTTAGTATCAATGGGGGCTATGGGCATGTTTCAGAAATAACTAGAAGTTTTAAGTCTCCTGAGTTTCAGGATACAAAAATATTCCATTATCTTCAAGCTCAGTAGAATCTCAACAGAATGTCTGGTTTCCTCTGTCCTTGGTTGCAATTAACAAACGAATTAACTGAGGCCAAGAGGAGGCAGCCTGAGGAGAGACACATTGTTAACATTACTACCAAAGAAATAACTAGTTTTTAGGAAAAAAAAACTAACAAAAAAGGGGGGGGGCACTCCTGGGTGGCTCAGTGGGTTAAAGCCTCTGCCTTCTGCTCAGGTCATGATCCCAGAGTCCTGGGAAAGAGCCCTGCTCTATCCTGGGATAGAACCTCTCTGTTCAGCAGGGAGCCTGCTTCCCTCTCTCTCTCTGCCTGCCTCTCTGCCTACTTGTGATCTCTGTCTGTCAAATAAATAAATAAAATCTTTAAAAAACAAAACAAAACAAAAAAACGCCTTTAACAACTAAATAATATGATCATCACTCATTGGTCCAGCTGTCAGTTTGAGGATAAAAGTAACAAGATTTTCAATTAAAGGTAACAAAGATATTTTATTTCAGAGTAGAAGATTTTGGACAAACAGTAACAGATAGTGTAGCCCCTAGGGATGTTCACGTATGTGTCATCAGTATCTCCTGCTTGAGAAGGCCATCAACAGAAGGACTAGCCATTAGGCTTGGAGAGGAAGAGGAAAAAACAAATCATAGATAACATGTCCAAAGCCAATGTTCATGCCCACTTCTTCTCACAGGTTCCTTGTGTTCTTAGCCAAGTGTGGGGGCCTGACATCTGATCACTATGGCACCTTCCCACTCAAATAGAAAAGATCTCTGTATCCTGAACGACACAATTAATTTTTGGCTTAAAAGCAACTTCTCTGCTCTAAATGGAATGCTGTCTTTGGGACTAAAGTTCTCAATAAAAGATTCTATTAACTTGCAACTGTGCCCAATTTGTGAGTGTTTTTTTGCCAGTTTAAACAAACAATTAGAGAAAATCAACGGGAAATGCCACCCAAAAAAGAGATTCCTGCTAACAGCGCCAATAGAGCATCTCAAACAGATACGGAAGGCTAAATGCCAGATACAGGTTGCAAATATTCAGTAGCATCTTTAAGGGCCCCTGGTGTTCATTTAAATTATGCCATGCAGTGAAATGCAATCACCTTCCATGCATAGACCTGTGTAGCACCAAAGCTTGATCCTTACTATCAGTGTTAGACGTGGAAGAGGAACCTTTACCCTCGGGCCACTTACCTGCAACATATGGCTGCTTCCCACGTGCTGGAGAATCTATTTTAACCAATTCACAAGGATGATTCCCTTCTTTCCATCTTGTATATATGTCCTGAGTTCTGAGAGAGGCATAACTTTATTTAGGTCAATTACTCTGGATTCTTAATAACTATCTGGGTATTTGTGGGTTTTAGTTTTGCTTTGTTTTTTATTCCTCTCCATTTATTCTACAGTCATCTGCATCCCACTTCCCCATTAGACAATCACAGGGAAGCTGGAGAGATCCCATCTGTGCTTTTCAGGGGGCGAAATCAAACAGCCTTGGGACAGGTGGAGCAGGCAGCAGGAAGGTGACCCCAGGCGCACAGCAGGTGGGGTGAGCAGCACAGGAAATGAGCGGGCAGCAGGCAGTCTGAAGGGCAGAAAGGCCCACGCTGCCTGCATCCAGGCAGCAAATCAAGCAGAGGTTAGCAGGTAAGAAGGGTGACAGGAGGGCAGACCAGGCATGTGACCAATAGGGAGGGAAAAACAGAAGGCAATTAGCCAGGGGGAGAGGGCAGATGGAGGGCATCTGCCAACAATTATCAGGGGAAAGGGTAGCAGGAGGGTAATAATAGGAGGCAGTTCTGAGGGGCAAGAGGACACCAGGCAGGAGACACGCAACAGCAGTGAGCTCACCAGGCATGCCTTACCTGGGAGCCAGTGTTGAGCGAAGAACCTTCCTACCCTTGGGGCAGGACCACGCAGTTACTGGGGCAACAGGCAACCAAGCATTATACTCAAAATATATGTGGCCTCCAGAGTCTGGGGGCCTGTTTCAAGTTCCCGCTCCAGGAAATAGTTGCAACTGCATGCCTTGATCCATTCTCTGAAGGACCTCAAAAAACCACTGTCTGTTGACAGTAACAGAGAAAGCTGGGGCCAACTGAAGAGCAGACCATAGCCTTTCAGGTAAAATTTTAAGGAAAGGGGGAAATAAAGAGAAATTCCTTTTCTAGGTGTTCTTCCGGGATCAGGCTCTGTCAGACACCTCACGTATAACTCATCCAGTCCCACGGCCATGCTTGCATGTTGCTGGTACTTTGTTTATTTTTAAGTCAAGAAAATTGAGGTTAAGAGACAATGTGGAGCTGGCCCAGAATCACAGAGGTGCAAAGTGAGAGCTGTGATTTCCACTTGAAGCTCTCTGAAACCCCAACTCTTTCATCTTTTATAACACAATGGGTCTCAAGGATGGAAACCTCTCTTTTGATTACTAGCAGATGGTATGTCTTCATCCTTAAAGAAAAAGGCTTTGGTTTTTGTTAAATACACGTTTCTTCAAGGAAATACATATTATAAAATAGTATTTCTCAGATCTGAATCATGTACAGACTCCCATTAAAGATACAAAAGGCCTGGCCCATCCTCATACCCCAGAGGCCTTAGTTTGGGTGGCAGCACTAGAAACTGTGAAAAAGATGTTCAGCAGCTCCATATGAAAAGTAGCCTCTTTGAAACATCCTGTATTGGTGATCTCTGTAGAACCCGTATCTCTGTTCTGCATGCTCACTGAGCCTGTGTATTGGTTAGGATGCTTTCACCAGCAATTCACAGAAAGCCCTGGTCCAGACTGACAGGACTCGTAGGACATTTGCTTGGCATCAAAAGAAGTTTGGAGGTGAAGAAGGATCCAGTAGCTCTCTCACTGTTCTCTTGCTCTGCTCTATTCCATTGTGGCTTCCACTCTAGCCCAGCAGCAGGGGGGCCCCAGCAGCATCACGTGTTATACCCAGTAGTAGTCTGTGCTAGGCAGAGACATCGAATTGTCAAGTCTGTGTCTCCTTCCTAGGAGTAAAGAAAAGGACTCAGCAACCCCTTCACCCAAGCACACTTCTCCATACAACTCATTGACCAAAAATAATTATATGCCGGTTCCAAACCAGTTACCTGGAAGAGGAATGGGATTATCATGATGGATAATCCTATCAGAATCCACTCTTCCCCTGAGCTATATCCTTAAAAAAAGGAGATACCTGAACATAATGAACATTCTTTTAGAAATGAGGGGAAAGATGGATGCTGGATAGGCAACGAAGACTCTCTGCTCTAGTCCTCAATTAATGATTATTGAAAAAACAAATGACTAAATGTGAATGATCTCTGAGCAGGTTTGAGTGGGAAAGGGAATGAAAGCACTGGATAGGAATTGTTTCTGGATCATTACTCATCCCAGAGTGGCAATGTGACCTTGAAAAAATGACTTCATTTCCTAAGCCTTGGTTTCCTCATTTGTAAAGTGGAGAATACCTGCCCCATTTAACTCGCAGGGTATGAGAATTAAATATATATGTGTAAATGCTTTGTGTATGACAAGGGGCTATGTAAATGTGTGGCATTATTAATATTCAGAATTTAATCAACCCAGTTATTCTGTCAGCGAGAAAATATTATTTTTGATAAGCAAAGTATAATTTAAATGTGAGCCCTGGAGACCATGGGAAAAAGTAGCATGTAGGAAATACGTAATACAGAGGAACCAAAATATTACATGTCTAAGATTATATCATACATCCTTAAAAGAACAACACTAAGAAACTTGAATCGTGTCATAAAATTGGATATATATATGAAAAAATAAAGTTATGTTCCTATACCATATTTTTAATGGCAATAAAATAAAGATAAAATATGGAAATCTATTAAATATTAGAGAATTTCAGGATGAAAAGGGCCTTCCCAATTAAGTTTCAAAATCCTGAGGTCATGGGAAAAAAAAAGATTGATACAACTGAATGCATGAAATTTTAAACATCTCACTATAAAATATATCATAAGCAAAAAAAAAAAAACCAACAGAAAATGACAATCTAGGATAAAATGTTTATAACATTTATGACACACAAAGTATTAATATCCATGAAATACTTTTGAAGTAAATTAAAAAGCAATCAAATTTAAAACTGCAACATTTTTTAGAGTACTAATTTCCAATGTAATATAAAATGACTTGTTCACTCTAAGAAATAACATAAAAAATTTAAAGTTAAAATGAAATCATAACAAAACACCATTTGCCCACTATTGGCAAAACAATTTGGAGGCTGAGAACCTATGGAATAATTACAGTGTAGGGAAGGACACATTCTGCTGTGATTGGGGGCAGGGACTAGTGGGGGAGAGAGGAGGATATAAACTTGTTTAACTATTCTGGAAGGCAGTTTGTCAGTGTGTAACAAAAACTTAAGTGCCCAGAGTCTTTGATTCAGTGGCTTACATTATAAAGAGCTATTCTGCATGATATATGTACAATGTACACAAGAACGTATATAGCTACAATTCATTTAGTTGTGGAAACCTCAAAATAACTTAAACACCTACTGACAGGATATTGGTCAAGTAAATGAAAGAAAAGATGTATCATTTGATGCTCCCATTAAAAATATTATGGAATTTCCATGTAGTAATATGAAAAGATGTCCAAAATGTATGGCCAAATGACAAAAGCAAATTAGAGAATTTAGGTAATCTATGTTCATATATTTTTTTAAATACCAACATACATTTGCCTAGACACATGCTCACTCTCCTGCTCACTTGCTCTCTCTCTCTCTCTCTCTCTCTCACACACACACACAAACACACACACACACAGGCAAAGATATATAGTAAAAGAATTCCAGAGTCCAGAGTGAGAGGCATGATGCAATATTCTGAAAGAACAGGGAGGTCAGGGCATCTGGGTGGCTCAATCGTTAAGCGTCTGCCTTCGGTTCAGGTCATGATCCCAGACTACTGGGATCGAGCCCCGCATTGGGCTACCCACTCAGTGGGCTACCCACTCAGTGGGGAGCCAGTGGGGAGCCTGCTTCTCTCTCTCCCTCTGCTCCTGCTTATGTTCCCTCTCTCGCTGTGTCTCTCTCTGGCAAATAAATAAATAAAATCTTAAAAAAAAAAAAAAAGGATAGGGAGGTGTCTCTAAAGGAAATAAATGTAGATTTTACATTTTGGCTTGATAACTCTTGCAGGTCTTACCTCCTCCTCCATGGACATTCCTTCCACCTCCTCTGGCACTGACACTATCTATAACTCCAGAATGACACATTCTCTTCACATTTTCTGATGTTCTGTTTCCAGACTCTCCTCTCAAAAACCCCATCTTTTTTTTTTTTTTTTCAAAGAAAGGCACTACCTTTTTTTCAAAGAAAGGTACTGCCACATGCAGCACCTCATTGGGATGTATCTGGAGTCTCAGAAGCTTGACTACCCTACATTCTCCTACAAATGGATCTTGAGAGCTTGTATGGAGGTTCTAGCAGGGGAGCACAGCTACTCATATACCCTTGACCAAAGAATGGTTCTCTCCTCTGTCAGGGAAGGTTGTTCTCTTCAACCAAGAACGCAGCTTCAGAAGGGATGCACATGGAGCAGGAAGGGAGGAAGGGGACACCCACCTAGCCAGCCAGATTAACTGAATCAACCCTGGTGATCAATGCGGTGACAGATGTTGCAGCCAGATCACCCTCACATACAAAACCCCCATCTTTTAGACTACTACATTTCAGGATGGTATGACACCCTCCAAGAACGCACCTATTCTATATGGTAGCCACTAGTCAGATGTGGCTTTAAATGTTACTAAGTAGACATAAGTAGTAATTTCTCTGACATTGGTCATAGGAACATTTTTCTAGTTATGTCTGCTAAGGCAAGGAAACAAAAGCAAAACAAAACAAAACAAAAAAACTATTGGCAATAGATCAAAATAAAAAGGTTCTGCACAGCAAAGGAAACCATCAACAAAACAAAAAGGTAACCTATTGAGTAGGAGGAGATATCTGCAAATGATATCTCTAATAAGGGGTTAATACCCAAAATATGTAACAAACCCATATAACTCAACACCAAAAAAAAAATCTGATTAAAAAATGGGCAGAGGACCTGAACAGATATTTTTTCAAAGAAGACACACAAATGGCCAACAGATACATGAAAAGATGCTCACCATGACTCATGATCAGGGAAATGCAAATCAAAACTACAATGAGATATCACCTTACACCTGTCAAAGTGAATAGTATCGGAAAGATAAGAAATAACAACTGCTGGATGAGGATGAGGGGGAAAAAAACCCTCATACATTATCAGTGGGAATGTAAATCAGTACAGCCACTGTAGATAACAATATGGAGGTTCTTCCAAAAAATTAAAAATAGAAATACCATATGATGCAATAATTTCACTACTGGGAAATTTACCCTAAGAAAACATTGATTTGAAAAGGTATATGTACCCCTATATTTACTGCAGCTATATTACAATAGCTAAGATATGGACGCAACCTAAATATCCACTGATAGATGAATAAAAATGTGGGGGGGGTGTAGGTGTGTGTGTGCACGCACACATGTGCGCACGCAATGGAGTATTATATAGTCACCAAAAAATGAGATCTTGCCATTTATGACAACCTGGATGGACCTAGCGGGTATTATGCTAAGTGAAACAAGTCAGACTGAGAAAAAATAATACCATATTATTTCACTCACATGTGGAATCTAAAAAAACACAACAAATGAATAATCAAACAAAAGCAGAACCAGACCTATAAATACAGAGAACAAACTGATGGTTGCCAGCGGGTAGGCAAGTGAGAGAAGGGAAAAATGCATGAAAGGAAGTGGGAAATACAATCTCACAGTTATGGAATGAAAAAGTCATAGGAATAAAAAGTACAGCATAGGGAATATAGTCGATGATATTGTAATAGGATTGTATGGTGACAGATGGCACTTGCAGTAATGTATAGAGATGCTGAATCACTGTTGTACACCTGAAAATAATGTAACAATCTGAGTATATTTGAGTGTAAATATCTGTAAAAATCACTGTTGTACACCTGAAAATAATGTAACAATCTGAGTATATTTGCGTGTCAAATATACTCAAAAAATATTAATAGATGTAAATATATGTATACATATATGACTGTTTCATACTTAAGTTTATTAGCTCTCAGAAGGGCTATGTTATTCATTAATAGCCATAATTTTGATATATGCTTTTTGTTTCAGTAATTTTAATATTTCATCCCACCTTAAGCATCTAAAATCTAAATCAAAATAAGTAATAATATTGGAAATAAAATAGTGCCTTGTCTTGGGAGGAAAAAAAAAAAGAAATGTGACTTGTGAAAACTGAGATACATTGTAAGTATAAAATACTTGCCATAATTCAAAGACTTAGTATGAAGAAAATAAAGTATCTTATTAATAATTATATACTGGCTACATGTAGAAATGATATTGGGTTAAACAAAATACATATTAAAATCAAATTTACTTATTTTTTTTAATCTGCTTCTTAATGTGGCTACTAGAAAATTTAAAATTATACATGTAGGTTGTATTTGTAACTCACAGTATATTTCTATTGGACAGTGCTGCTGTAGACCCTAAGATAATCTTTCTTCCCCCAAGAACATCTAGCTGGGAATGTGCCAATATGTGGAGACTACAGGATCCCTCCCTAGAATCCTACATTCCATCCCCCACCACAGTTTCTATCATTTAAAACTGAGATTCAAGTAAAAAGTGAAATAGTCTTAGAAACTATGAATTGGGACATGGAAAGTGAGTATAAGTCTATGATGAATCTGAGGTTTCGATACTGAGTGACTGAGTTATGCAAGGGCCATTAAGAAATAGCAGAGAAGAAGGAGAGAGAGTTTCAGGATAAGGCAATCTACTTGCTTTTAAACAGGATGAATGAGGAGAAGTAGCTATGCCCAGTAGGTATTTGGAATGAGAACATCAAACTGCAGATAAAAGTTTCAAATGGTGATTTCAGAAAGGGAGACATTCATAGTCAGTATATCTTAGAAAACCATCTAATCAAATAGATTTTAAAATATTCTGTTATTAAAGCTTGTCAGAATTAATTTTGACTGACCTGAATTTAAAATAAAGATGTTACACAATGTTAGGTTTATATTTATCTGAACACATCAGTGATTAGGAAAATTCTTAAGAAGTAGCAAAATAAACAGTAAACAAGTAAAATATGTATATTCCCAGACATGTCAATGTTTTACACTCTTATTTTAAAAAAATGTAATTTTACATGCTCATATCCAGTCACAACGTTATTTTTCATTTTCAATTAAATGACCAGATTTAATTTTGCATGGACTTAGTGACAGATACTATACTTGGGTGTGTATGGTTAGGAAAGATATCCAAAGCATCTTTCACCAAACATCATATATATCAGGTTCTCAATAATTTGTTGTTGAATGAATAAATAGATTAATACCTTCAGAATTATAAAATTAAAGTCTAAAGATCATAAAAAATAATTACAGATTCATTTGCCTCAATTTCACCATATTTCATCATTGACCCAGGATGCAGTAAAATAGCCCAGTAAATTATTTTATTCCAGAAAAGAATAATTCCTTTGGGACAGATAATGAATGTTAGTTAAGAAGAGGGTAATATATATAGTTCCTGGAAATAACAAAAATTCCATATTTCATCTCAATAAACCTGATTAAAAAATGGTCAAAACAACTTATCAAAGAAGATACCCAGAAGGCAACTAAACATATGAAAAAAATGTTCAACATCACATGTCATTAGGAAATTTCAAACTAGGGGCACCTGGGTGGCTCAGCCAATTAAGCATCTGATTTCAGATTGGGTTATGATCTCAGGGTTTTTAAATCAAGCAGTGTCTTGCTCCCCTGCTGGGTGTGGAATCTACTTAAGATTCTCCTTCTCCCTCTATCCCTCCTCCCTCCAAAAGAGGAAAAAAAAAAAAAAAAGAAAGAAAGAAAATTGCAAGTTAAAATAACAAGAAGATACCATTATATGCCTTTACAATGGCTAAAATCCAAAATACTGACAACACTAAATGCTGGTGAAGATGTGGAGCAACAGGAACTCTCATTCATTGGTGGTAGAAATGCAAAATGATATATTACCTTGAAAAATAGTTTGGTATTTTCTTATAAAATTAAATATGCTCTTACCATATTGCAATTGCATTTCCTAGTATTTACCCAAAGGAGATGAAAACTTGTATCCACATAAAACCCTGCACAGTGGTATTTTTAGCAGGCTTATTAATAACTGCCCAAATTGTAATCAACCAAGAAATCTTTAATTAGGAGAATGGATAAGATCTGGTACATTTAAACAATGGAATATTACTTAGCACTAAAAAGAAATGAGCTATCAAGACACAAAAAGACATGGAGGAAACTTAAATGTCTATTACTAAGTGAAAGAAGCCAATCTGAAAAGGCTACATACTATATGATTCCAATTTTCTGACATTCTAGAAAGGGCAAAACTATGGAAACAGCAAAAGAGTGATTGCTGGGATTAGGTAGAAAGGAGGAATGAATAAGCAGAGCACAGAAGACTTTTATGGCAGTGAAATTACTCCATATGATACTACAGTGGTAGATACATGTTATCATATACTTATCAAAACCTATGGAAAGTACACTACCAGAAGTGAACCCTGATATAAACTGTAGACTCTGAGGGATGGTACATTGATGTAGATTCATCAGTATAACAAATGCACTGCTGTGATACAGGTTTTGATAATCAGGAAGATTGTATATAGGTGGGAACTACAGATATATGGGAATTATCTGTATTTTCCACTTAATTTTGCTATGAACCTAAAGCTTCCCTATAAAATAATGATTATAAACTTAAAAAGACATATAAAAACAGAAAACAGAAAAACTGTCTAGCCAAGATTGAGTAATAAACACCAGATTAAACACTTTAAAATTAAACACTTCTACCCAAAACAACTAAAAACTGCATATAATATAGGAATCAATGATTTTGAAGATACTGAACATCAGGCATTAAAGGACATAGATCCCTGAGTGAATGAAAACAAACAAGATGTGCCAAATGCCTTCCCCAACTTATTGCCTGCATAGAGTTTTTCAGCTATGATGCAAAAACAGTGCAAATTTATGACATCTTTGACAAGCAATGTTTACAAAACTCCCAATTCCTCAGTTTTCTCAGCTCAACTAGAATGAATGGCAGTCCAGCCAGAAAGGGACTGGCTGAGTAAACAAGATTTGCTTTATCACTTACGGAGGAGGTTTCTACACATCCAAAAAACTCAGTGAACCCCAAATAAGATAGACTCAAAGAGAATCGGGCACATCATAGTTAAACTACTGAAAGTCAAAGACAAAGGGAAATATTTGAAAACACCAGAAAAAAACAAACAAACAATATACTGCATACAGTAATACAAGAATACAATTAATGGGTGAATTCATACCAAGAATAATGGAGGCCAAGAGGCAGTGCAATGACAAAAGTGTTTGAATAAAATGTCAACCAAGATTCTGTATTCAGCACAAATATTCAAAAATAACATGAAATAAAGACATTTTCAGATAAACAAAGATCAGAAAGTTCATTGCTAGCAGGTCTGCTTGTAAGAAATACTAGATGAAACCTTTCAGGCTGAAAGAAAGTAACACTAGACAGTATCTCTTATCTGTGGAAGAAATGCAGAAAGCCAGAAAGAATAAATAGATGTGTAAATACAAAAATCTATACAAACATTTTAATCAAAAAATATCAAAATAAAATTATTTCATTTTTAAAAAATATTTTTGTATAACAAATATAATACCATATTGTTGGAATTATATAGAGGCAATATATGACAATAATAACACAAAGAGAGGAAGAAAAGGATCTACAGTGAAGCAAAGATACTTTACTGAGATCACATTTGTAGTTGTCTGAAGTACATTATGATCAGTTGAGATGCATATTGTAATCCTTAAAGTAACCACTAGGAAAATAACTAGAAATAATATAATGCACAGTGAAAGTAAAATGGTAAAGTATAAAAAATATTTATTTATCACTAAAGATAGTGGTAAAAGAAAAACAGTAGAACACTAGAAAAAGAAAAGAGAAACGAAAAGCTAAAAACAAGATTCAGGCATAAATCCAAAACAGCAAGTTATATGAACTGTAAATAGACTAAATATAACAAACAAAGGGCAGAAACAATCAGATTGACCAAAAACAAAACCTAACTATATGCTAACTATGTAACCCATCTTATGTTCAAAAACACAAATAGCCTGGGTGGCTCAGTCGTTAGGCATCTGGCTTCCTCTCAGGGTTGTGGTCCCAGGGTCCAAGAATCAACCCCCACGTCTGGCTCCCTGTTCAGCACGAAGCCTGCTTCTCCCTCTCCCACTACCCCTGCTTGTATTCCCTCTCTCACTGTCTCTCTTTCTCTCTCTGTCAAATAAATAAATAAAAATTTTAAAAACAAAATAAAACAAAACAAAAAACTCAAAACACAAATAAATAAAAGGTGAAAAGATATAAAAAAGGTAAAACATGAATTCAGTAACTATGATAGCCATAGTCATATTAATATTATACAAATAGACTTTAATACAAGAAATATTATTAGAGAAGGAAATATTTATTTCATAATAATAAAAAGTATTAATCCACCAATCAGTAAGATATAACAGTTATAAATATTTATACACTTAACCACAGTGCACCAAAGTACATGAAGCAAAATTTTGTAGAGTTTAAAGTAGAATCAGACAATTCAAAAATAACAGCTTTAAATTAAAATAACCCACTCTCAATTATGAATAGAATAACAACACAGAAGATTAACAAGGAAAAAGAAGACCTGAATAGCACTATAAAACGAAGACTTCACCGATATCTGTAGAACAGTATACCTAACAACAGCAAAATACACAGCTTCTTAAATGAACATGGATAAACCATATTTTATGCCATTAAAAAAAACTCAATAAAGGACTGAAATCATACAAAGTGTATTCTCCAACTACAATGGAATCAGATTAGAAATCAGTAACAGAGAGCAGCTCTTCCTGCCCACAGGTCCTGTCCCCGTGCTTTAATAAACCACCATTTTGCACCAAAGATGTCTCAAGAATTCTTTCTTGGTCATCGGCTCTGGACCTCAGCCCACCAAACCTCACCTAGGTTTTAGAACCTCATCATATGGCGCCCGAAGTGGGGCTGTGGTCTTTACATTTGGACTCTGAGCTTTGGTACAAAATTGCCTGCATGACCAGCCTCTAGATCATGCACCATGGCTCCTTCTCTCTTCACTGTCAAAGAGCAAGAAGAGCACCACCTGGACCTAACATCCCCCACTCCAGATCTTCCCACTTGTGTCTCAGGACAGCATTGGAAACATGGGTTATTTTACCAAGACTTTGACTGGAATGTCATGTTTGAGAAAGACATGCATGGACCCATATATGACGAGACAGCTTTAAGGAACTAAGGTTGACTTTATGGAACCTGGAGCCATAAAGCCCTTTGGAACTGTTGGCCTGATACCTGGCTTACAGAGTTCCCAGCAGCCTCACCAGACTCCACTACTGCAATGACTTCACCATGACAGATGATCCTGACCACGCACAGAGACACTTCACTATCAGCGCTGGATTCTGCTAAATCCGCCTTTTGTAACTCCCCTATACGTTCCTCAACTGATCAATGTTGAGTAGGTAGGGACAGCTCTACGCTCCTATTCAGCAGGAAGAAGTTACAGAAGATGAGACCTTCCACCTTCAACCACCTTAAAGATTTAAGGGTCAAAATTGTTCAGGGGGGAATGATGAGGGAGCACAAGGCTGGCTGAAGACAAAGCAAAAGCTGGCACCTTGCATCCCCTCTCCATCCGCTCCCCCTCAGTCATATGTGTAGCATTCCTCAGGCAGCTCTGACTGCCATGAACAATAAGCAAATAGTTAACTTGCAGGGATCACAATCCTGCAAGACAGGAGTCTCCCTTGGCTTACAAATGTCCTAAATCTCACTAACAAAGACGATTGATAGCAGAATTCTGACATCCCACCAAAAAGTCTCCCAACTATCTTGATGTTAATGGTTGGCCTAAAGATGACATTGATGAAGCCAACATTGATCAAGCTACAAGGGCAAGGCCTCTGGTATCCTGGCACCTTGTAGGCCCTCTTTAGCATATGAAAACTCTTTTGAAACCTCCCTTCCCCCCTACCTTCCCCCAACCAAAGGGTACATAACCTGCCATCCCTCACAACCCGGGGCAGCAGCTCTTCCTGCCCACAGGTCCTGTCTCCGTGCTTTAATAAACCACCATTTTGCACCAAAAAAAAAAAAGAAAAGAAAAGAAAAGAAATCAGTAACAGAAAGAATCTTAGGAAACTTGTAATATATAGAAATTGGTCAACCCCCTCTTACATAACCAACTGGTCAAAGAACAAATCACAAGACAAATTAGATTGAAAACAAAAACATAACATGTCTAAATTTACAAGATGCAGCTATAGCAGTGCTTAGAGGAAATTTATAGTTTTAAGTCTCTATATCAAAAAAAGAAGAAAACTCTCAAATCAACAGCTTAAATTTCCACCTTGAGAAACTGGAAAATGAAGAACAAATTAAAAGCATAACAAACTGAAGGAGGAAATGGTAAGGAAATTATAGAGTAAAATAAAAATAATGAAATCAATAAAAAAAATTTATTCTCTTTAAGAAAATCAACAAAGCTGATAAACATTAATTTAGATTAAGTAAGAAAGTAAGAGAGAAAATAAAATTTCCAAAATTGGAAAAGAAAGCAGGAATATCACTACCAAAACATTCAAAATTAAACATATTTTTGTTATGCCCGAGTTTTCACGTCTGAGAGACCACCAAGGAGCCAAGAACTGATGCAATCACATGAGGGTTTATTTGACAAACTTAAGCTTGGGCTCAAGTATACCCGACACAGCAGGGTAGGAACTTGGACCCCGAGGTGACATGCTTAAGCTTGGGCCCAAGTATACTCGATGCAGTAGAGTAGGTACTTGGACCCCGAGTTTAGTTAAGGCAGGGGTATTTATGGGTTCCTATTACTAAAGCAGGGTAGGCATCTCCAGGGTGGGGCTTCCTGGAACTGAAGTAGGGTGGGGGTCTTCAGAACTAAAGTAGGGTGGGGGGCCCTGGAACTAAAGTAAAGTAAGGAAAGTTCAGCCCTTGGGCACAGGGGTCTGAGATGGCTGTACTCATGCTAAGGCTAAACCTGAGGTGGGATGGCCTTCATATTTCTCAGCCTCCACAATTTTAAAAGAATATTATGAATTAATTTATTAACAATCTAGACAATGTAGACAAAATATACATTTATTTGTAATCCCTAAAGTAATCATTATAAAAATAACAAAAAAAATTTGTAAAGATTAACAAAAGAATTAAAACAGTCTTTATTTAACACAAAGGAAGGTAATAAAAGAGAAACAGAAGAACATTTTTAAAAAGACAAAAATAGAAAACAAACCACAAAATTACCAAAATTGACTCAAGAAGAATTCGACTTAGTTAAGAGAACTGTGATAACAAAAAGATTTGTTTTTATTAAATTGTAATTAAAATTTCCCCATCATAAAAAGCTCAGGCTCATATGGCATCACTGATAGATTTTAACAAACTTCGAGGAATTAAAGGGAAAAAAGAATGCTTCCTAGCTCATCTAATAAAGATAGCATAATCCTGAAATGTGGGCCAGACCAAGACATCAAAAGAAAATGAAAGGGATGCTTGGGTGGATCAGTGGGTTAAGCCTCTGCCTTCAGCTCAGGTCAAGATCTCAAGGTCCTGGGACTGAGCCCCCGCACTGGGGGGGTTGGGGGGGAAATCTCTGCCCAGCAGGGGGCCTGCTTCTGCCTGCCTCTCCGTCTACTTGTGATCTCTCTCTCTGTCAAATAAACAAATAAAATCTTAAAAAAAGAAAGAAAGAGAGAAAGAAAGAAAAGACAAAAGATTAGCAAACAAAATCCCACAATATATGAAAAGAACTATGTGCACCATGATTTAGTCAGATATATTTTGGAATACACAATAGTTTAACATCCAAAAATCAATTAACATGACCCAGTATGTTAGTAGGGTAAAGGGCATAATCCATGTGATCATCTTTTTTTTTTAAAGATTTTAAAAATTTATTTGACAGAGATCACAAGTAGGCAGAGAGGCAGGCAGAGAGAGAGAGGAAACAAGTCTCCCTGCGAGCAGAAAGCACAATGCGGGGCTCAATCCCATTTTAACCCACTGAGCCACCCATGTGTCCCCATGTGATCATCTTGATAGATGCACACACACCCCAGCTAACAAAATCAATTTATGATAAAAACTTTCAACAAATGAGGGAAAGAATGGAACCTCCTCATCCTGATAAAACACGCCTTTAAAAAACCTACAGTTAACATTCTCTTTATTAGTGGAAGACAATTCTTTCCCACTTGAGATCAAGAATAAGACCAAGATACCTGTTCTCACTACTTCTATTCAAAATTATCCTCAAGTTTCTAGCAAGTTTAAAAAAGCTAAACAAAAAGAAATAAAAGATATCCAGACTTGAAAGGAAAAAATAAAATTGCCTTTATTTGCTATTGACATTAATGTCTCTGTAAAAATTATTTTGTCATTGTTATAGGGTAAAAGAACGATAATCAAAAACAACTTCTATATGATAGCAATGAACAACTGGAAATTAAGAATTTTAAAAAGTATTTAAAATAGCATAAAAATATGTCAATCTAGGAGAACACCTGACATATGTGAAAGACCTACAAACTAATAACTAGAATATATTATTGAAATAAATTAACAAAAACCTAAATAAATGGAGATATATACCATTTTCATAGGCTGAAAAATTCCAATGTTATTGGTAAGATGTTAATTCTTCTAACCTAATCTATATACTCAGTAAATCCCAATCAAAATCCTGGCAGGCTTTATTAAAATGACAAATTGATTTTAAAATTCATATGTAAATGTGAGGTTCCTAGAAAAATCAAAGTTACTTTGAAATGAATAGAAGAACAAAACTGTAGGACTTACCTGACATTAAGAATTTAAGACAGTGAGGTAGCAAGACAGAAAAAAAAATAAATCAATGAAGAAAAAATTGTCAAGAAATATATACATATGCAATTAATTTTCGTGAATGATGCAAGGTCAATTCGGTAGAGAAATGATAGTGTTTTTAAAAAATGCTGCTGGGGACGCCTGGGTGGCTCAGTGGGCTAAACTGCTGCCTTCGGCTCAGGTCATGATCCAAGGGTCCTGGGATCAAGTCCCGCATGGGGCTCCTTGCTCAGCGGGGAGCCTGCTTCTCTCTCTGCCTCTGCCTGCCTCTCTGCCTGCTTGTGTGTACTCGCTTGCTCTCTCTCTCTCTGGCAAATAGATAAAAAATCTTTAAAAAAAAAATGCTGTTGGATCAACTTGATATCCGTACATAAAAATATGAACTTTTGAAATGGCCTACTTCTTGCAGTCTGACACAGGTTTTTTTTTTTTTTTTTTTTTTTTTTTAAGATTTTATTTATTTATTTGACAAGACAGAGATCACAAGTAGGCAGAGGGCAGGCAGCCTCTCTGAGAGAGAGAGGAAGCAGGCTCCCTGCTGAGCAAAGATCCTGACTCAGGGCTCCATCCCAGGACCCTGGGATCATGACCCCAGCTGAAAGCAGAGGCTTTAACCCACTGAGCCACCCAGGTGCCCCTAAAAATATGAACTTTTATCCATACTTTGCTTCATTTAAAATACATGTCTAGTATGAAAACAGACAATCCACTAAAAAAATTTAGCAGGATATTTTTATACTTATCAAAAAAGATACATAAACAAACACATAAAATATGCTTAACATCATTATTTATTAGAGAAATGTAAACTGGAATCTAAATCAGATACTACTTCACATGTTAGAAGTTCTAATTGAAGGACTTACCATATCAAGTGCTGCCAAGATTTGAATCAACCAGAACTCTCATAAATTGCTGTGGGTTTATAAAATGTTATAATCCTTTTGGATAACTTTTGCAATTTCTTAAAATGATAAACATGTGCCTACCACACGACTTAGCTACTCTACTGCTAAGTATTTACTGCAGAGGAAAATACATTTTTAGAAGGACTTTAGGTTCATAATAACTTTGTAATAAGTCCATGAATGTTAATGTAGTTTATTTGTAATAGCCAAAAACTAAACATCCCAAATGTCCATTAACAGGCAAATAACCAAAATGTGATCTATCTACACACTGAAATATGATTCAGAAATAAAAGTAATGAAGTACTGATATATCTAAAGACATTGGCGAATTTCAAAATAGTGAGGTTAAGTGAAAGTAACTCAACAATAAAAAAGTACATGCTACATAATTCTGTTTATATAAAATTCTAGAAAATGGAAACTATAGTGATAGAAGTAGATGAGTTGTCACCTGGGGGAAGAGGATTAAGGAGGGGCAGGATAAGGGGATTACCAAGGGTCACAGGAAGATTTGGGGGTGGGATGATGAATATGCTTGTTGTCTTGATTTCACAGATGTATGCATATGCCAAAGATTATCAAATCATATACTTCAAATATGTGCCATTTATCATATGGCAATTACACCACCACATAGCTGTAAACACACACACACAGGAGAGAAAGGAGTGAATAAGTCACTCACATAATCATCATGGACAAATCTGTGCTTCAGAGGTAGGAAAAATAAGAACCAAAGAAAAAATACTGCACATCTAACAGAGGTAGAGACAGAAACAGAGAAAGAGAAAGATAGTATGTGTATTTAGTTTTGATGTAGTACCTATTATTGAGGTCTTTCTATTCCTTCTTTGATCTCCCTTAAATATAATCGAAATAGGTCGAGTTAACTGGAAAATCTGAAATTTAGTGAGGTTCTCTAGCTATGGGAAGTGTATTGCAGTGATCCAGAGCTACCAAAAACAATTGCTCTGTACCTAGGCTTTACCACAGAGATGGATTAAATATGAGATGTAAAACAATATCCTCTATCAGATTATTTGGATGTAAAATATATTACTGTAATTAACATAAAGAGTAACTGCTTCCAATTTATCTTGCTCTAAATTTTATACTTGCTGAGAGGAAGAGACACCTGTCATCAGATATTGGTAGTTTATCCTTGGGATTTTAATGACTTTTGAGGATGTCCTTCATTATCTCTTTGGATCTTCGTTTCTCTAGTTGTAGAAAAAAATCAAGTATTTGGGGATATTTCTATGCAGCCAGGATGTGGTAGGATAATAAATTGTTTGATAACTCATTGTAGTCTTTGGCACAAGCACAAAGCATTATTATTGTTATTAAATATTATTAGCTACAGTATGGTGCTGGACTGATAATTACTTAAGGAATACTTCATAAAATGCTAACTGTAGAGTGTACATAAATTTATATATCCATTAATATCAAACCTGCTATGAACAAATATTTTGGAAGACTGCCAACATTATTCCTTTTACAGTGTTGGTAAATTTTAATTTATATTCAAACCTAGCTTCTCAATTCCTCACATACAACTCTCTTCCGCACCAACTTAAGTTCTTTGGGTTGAATAAAACAAATTCATTTTCCCTTCCATTAGAAGGATAACAGCTAATGACACAATATTATGAGGAAAAAACTCCACTTCCTATAGTTTAGCTGTGGTCATAGCTTTATATTGTAGTGTTTGGTAAAAAAGAAATGATGGTAAAAATTAGGAAAGTTGGGAGTTAACCTTTGAGAAAGTAAAGAAAAAAGAATTAAACACCACTATGTTAAAAGAACTGGTCACACATATATTGGTGAATCTGCCAAAAACAACATTCATTAGAAATCAATTTTATTGTCATTTCAGAATGCGTATCAACACTGCAATCAGAATTGTGTGGGGTCAGGAAGAGGTAAGAGGTACGTACCAGCTATCAATACGCACAAATGTTATCATACACATATACCTGTATGTGATTCAGAGGTAGTGTCTCATTTATCAACGGATTAAGGAAACTCTGGTACTAGAATGGTGGGCCATTCTAGTCCCAAGACCACTTGGCCTACCATCACCCACTTCTTATTTTGGAGACCTCCAATTCAACAGAAGAATGAAAAGACTAATATAATGAGTATGTATATATTCATTACCTGAACCCATTAATTGTAAACACCTTGCACCATTTACATGGACTTTCTTGCTCTCTCGCTCTCTCTCCCCTTATGTTTACAGAAGCATTTAAATATATACTGTGTACATTCCTAAGTCTTATTCCATGTTCTGAACTGGGGCACTTACTTTAAGCCGCTGACACCGAATTTCATCACTCCCCCCCAACAATGAGTAAAGTTCAGATTTTTCTATAGGTTAAATATATGTGGACATACCTTAAGAAATTCATATATAGAGACATGGGTCTGGGCATGTACAGAGTCTGATTCCAGACATTATTTTGGAGAACAAACAATCTTTGTTCTCCAGACAGGCACCTAAAATAGGGGTGACCACACAGTTCCTTTCCTAAACCAGGACACTTCTAATAGTGGAAGGAGGCACTGTTAGTAATTCCAGATAGCAGCTGTAAAACAAACTGCCTCAGGTATACTGGAACCTGTGGTCATTCTAACTTGACCTTGACCGTGTCATGTAGGTACAGCTGCTGAGGAATAGTGGGCACTGACTTGGGTGCTTAACCTACCTCTGATGGACACAATCCCAGAGGACAACAGGCTCCTCTGCCAAGAGATGAATCTGGGGCACAACTCCTATGTGATTAACCCTCCAAACAATGCAGACTAACTTTTTGGTCTTTTTGAAAAAGAGGAAATTTATACAAAAATGAATCCAGTGCAAATGGGATACGTTGTCAGCTGTAGCAATATGTGAGCTGTCGTCAGGGTGATGTGTAATAAGTCAATAAGCTGCCCTTGCCAGATACTCAACTCCACCACTACTGCCAAGTCTCCCAAGTAATTTGTCATGCGTCCTTTACCCTGTAGCTTGAGAAAGCATCAAAGGTCAGGTATCTGATTGCTGGACAACACAAGAGTCTCCCTAAATTGGGCATATCTTAGGAAAGTGGTCATGCAAATTATTTGATTTACCCATCTGAATGTAACTGTGCAAGTCAAAATGACCATTTCCTCCCATCCAGTGTCTGGTCTGGGTAGACTATTAAGTCATTCTTTTTATAGGTAGCTAGCAAGTATGAACAAGCAGTCTGTTACTAGAAAAAGAAATAATATCAAAACAGGGAAAAAGTCACCAATATCAAGCTATCATTAGAAAGGTCAGAATTTAAAAAATAAAACACATAATGGGGCGCCTGGGTGGCTCAGTGGGTTAAGCTGCTGCCTTCGGCTCAGGTCATGATCTCGGGGTCCTGGGATCAAGTCCTGCATCGGGCTTCCTGCTTGGCGGGGAGCCTGCTTCCTCCTCTCTCTCTCTCTCTCTCTCTGCCTGCCTCTCTGCCTACTTGTGATCTCTGTCTGTCAAATAAATGAATAAAATCTTAAAAAAAAAAATAAAACACATAAAAGAGGTGGGTGTTTTAAAATTATCTAAATCCATATAAATGCCACATCAAGTCACTATGGACTAGTCTAACCAAGCAAAGGAGGAGCTCGGGAGTATGACTGCGTGATACCAAAAGAAAGACTATTCTCTATGATTAAAGTTCTTTGGGGACTCACAGAGAATGTCCTTTCTGGTTTCAGGAATTCCTTGGGCCACTACCCAGACCTCTTGGTTCCTAGGGCAAGGGCCATTTAACTCCATGCCCATGTGAGTATAAGGAGAAAAAGAACAGCTTTCCTAATAAAAATTTAAAAAAAAAAGGAGCCAAGGCATTATAAATAATACTTAACAAAAGATGACAGATGGGTACAATAGCTGGAAGTATGGTCCCATGTAAGTATCAGTCTGAAAGATACTACTGAGCTCTGAGCTATTCAGGAAGGCTTCAAAGTAGAGGTAAACATGGAGCTGAGATTTCACATGTGGATAAGAGAGAGATGGATAATAAAGACAGTCTTTTAAGGAAGAAACAAAACAACTGAAGATATGGAGGCACACAGTAACTCTACATTGTGTTGAATGGATAAATAAAGATAATATGTTATGGGTTTCAAAGCTCTTTTATTTGTACCATCTCATTTAATTATCATAGCCAATTCTAGAGATTAAACTGGGCGATATTATCATCCCCAAATTATAAGTGAGGAAACACATATAAAGAAAATAAACCTGCTAAAGTTCCTTTGAGTCCAGAATGGCAGTGTTGGATCTAGCAGACACTTATTTTTGATGTATTAGCCTTATACTTATTTTCATTTTATAGATGAAAAAAGTGAATTCAGAAAAATCAGCACACAATTGGCAGTCTCAGATTCCACACTCCAGATTTCCCACTATATCCTACTGACTAAAGAAAAAGAAAATGAAGGCCAAAGGATCCATTTAGAAAGCCAATCCCAAAACACAAACAAAGGGGGGGAAGGCTGTGATATCCAAATAGAGTCTTTCGTCACTACAAGAAGTAGGTAGCATCTCAGGGAACAGAGATGCTGAAGAAATATCAAGGGACACCAATCAGAATTTTTAAGGATTCTAGCAGCTTTCTCCAACGTTTAGCCAGTCCTAGATATAAATATTGTATTTGTTACTTTCTCTGTGCTTTCTCCCAAGTTTTCCCATGCTTATGGAGCTCTTGTTCCCTCTACTCTACCTTCTCAGTCCCTCAAGGTCTTGTTCCATGAATGCTGCTCAGAACCCTTATTTGTCTTCCCCTGACCTGAGCGTCTATGGTACTTGTCTCTGAAATACATATGAATAGGCCCTTGTTCTGTGCACACTGAAGAGCGCCCATGTTCTACTGTTGATCCCTGTGCCAAGGCAAACCAGAATGTTGCTGTTTGGTTTTGCTGAGAGTAAACTAGTTCCCAGAATATCATGCTGCGCTTGTTCTCTGCCCCTTTGATGCAAATTTAGGAGTCATTTCACTCTCCAAATTCTCTGCTTCCTGACTTCTAGTGATAAGTTATTTTATATTTTAAATAATTTTGATGGTGGACAGATGCATTTTAGAAATGCCTGTTCCATATTTTAACACTCTTTTTCAAAAGGAAGGAAAGCACACCAGTTTGCTACATGTGGGGAATTGAAATCTTGGCTCACTGAGTCTACCTTTCCCTCAGACCTAGGGCACAATTGAATTTTCATCCAGCACCAGCTTTGATTTCAAGCTGGGAGAGCACAGGTGTTTGGAGGCTTACATCTCTCATTTTTTCACATGTACAGAATGAACAATGTCTCCTGTGCCCTGGCACCCATCGCCATGCCCCTCCTAGCCCTGAAAGAACCAATCGGCATGATCACTGTGCATTTTGGCTTCTTTCTCTTCATCCTTCTGATTTAGGCCAGACATTAGCCAAGTCTCTCATCATTTGGCTTTGCTCTTGGAAACTGGCAGAAACTTAAATGTAAGATATTCATGCTTTGTTTCCTAATCACTGTAAAGGGGAATGCTGTTGTCCTGGTGCCACTTGGAATACCAGCTCTGGTCTGTGCACTCTAGAAATCTGCATTGCAAATGAAGTTTCTTGGTTTTGCGATTGATATTTATAAATGATAACAAAAAAATAAGTTGTAATTTTTTTTAAAGATTTATTTACTTATTTCAGAGAGAGAGAGAGAGAGCCCATGCATGCATGAACAGGGAGAGGGAGCAATTCTCAAGCAGACTCAAACTGAGCTCAAAGCCCAAAGATGGCATGATCCCATGAACCCTGAGATCATGACCAGAGCCAAAATCGAAAGTCAGACACCTAACCAACTAAGCCACCCAGGCACCCCCCTCGTAATTCTTAAAGGCCCTTTTTAAGTTGTAAGCTGTAGGGGTAATATAAGTGATAGGAATATGTAGTTAGCTAAATGTGGGTACAATCATGACAATGATATACATTGTGACTTAAAAGTTAGCTAAATGTGGGTACAATCATGACAATGATATACATTGTGACTTAAAACAAGTTTTTCTTTACTTATTGAGGCTATGTATTTTTTTTTCACTATATACTTTGCTAAGCACTTTAATAGCATTTTAAAACTTAATCTTCACAAATATCTGTGAGGCTGATATTATTATTCTCAGTGTATAGATCATGAAATATAGATTTAGAGATCTGAGTAATTTTTAAGAGGACTACACACTACGACTCAGTTGAAACATAAACCCAAGTCAAAATGACTTCAGAATCAAAGCTCTTAGTCATTGCCCTGTATTATTTTCACCAATATGTAATCATTTCTCCCTATCCAGAAGGCATAACCCTCCTCTGCACTATGTATAAGTTTTTTGCTGAATATTCATTGTTCATATTTCTTCATGAAGCACATATTTAAAGAAAGCTCCCCTTTATCAAGAGCTATTTACTTAACATCTCTTTATTGAGTAGCTTCTAGTCTGAGGAACTGTGCTGGGGATAGAATGAGGTACACATTACTGCTTCTGTCTTCAAGAAGAGTATCATTTACTTGGGAAGACCAACAAGCATTAAGGAATAGTAAGTGTTTTGCTGGAGGTCCACCCACTACGCTTTTTGAGCACATCGGAAGCTTTCCTAACATAGACAGGAGGGGAGATGTATGAGAAAGTCTTCTTAAGGGAGGATCAGAAAGAGAGTAGAAGAAAAAGATGTTCTAAGCCAAGGGATTGTGTGGAGAGAAAAGACAGCAGAAAATCATCCTATCACCTACCACATTCAGAGAACCATTTGCCTTCTCATGTATTTAACACTATTTTTTAGTTTAGTAACCTTGTTTTCACAATGACTTTTTTTTTTTTTTTAAATAAGATCTCTCTCCCATTATGGCATATAGTTCTTAAAGGAAGGAACAGACCAAGTCTAGTGGCATCGTTCATCCCTAGGTTCCTCACACAGCAGGAACGAGTGACTACTGATGATTACTGTGGTGGCAGTGATGGTGGCAGTGGTGGAGAGAAGAAGGAAGACAAGAAGGGGATTGTAAGGATACATATTGAGAAAATAATGTATTGGGACAGATGCAGAACTATGAATGAAATATTGAGCTCTTCTATTTCTATGCCTAGGATGAAACTTAAAGACACAACAGATATTAAAGAATGTCATCCTCCTGACTGCTCTTCTCTCAGAGAAGATGCAGAGGTAGACTTCTGAATAGAGTGACTAATACATCAGTTCTGAATACTTGGCACTAGAGAAAAGATATACTTTTTTCAAGCCCTAAAAAAAGCACTAAGAATTAAGAGCAGTTAACCAGAGGAAAAAAGTCCATCTGTTACTCATGGCATCATTTCCCTGTGTCTCTAGTCTATGCTTTTTCACTTAGGCAATAAGCTATTTTTTCTCCTGGAAAAGTAAGCAGGGTGAGCAAAAACTCAATCATTAAAAATCTAAGGGACTGAATGGGTGATAATACAAAGCATAAAATATGAGTAAGTGAATTGAAAGAGTGTGATTTTTATGGTCATATATTTTGATGGCATCCTAAGAATAAATTCAAGAAACCTCAAATAATGAGTTTTCAATGCTAGATCAGAGAAAGTTATGCCAATATCTTCATAGGATCTTATTGCTAAAGAAGATGTTATAAATTGTAAAAACTTGGCACCCAATTTGAGCCATGACCACATATAAACACCAGATTGGGAATCAGAGTGAAAATCAAATGCATGTTTTTGTGTTCTCTAGGAGTGGCATCAATCCTGTAACATATTCTTTCTTGTTCCACTCTGCCAATCTTATTCTACTCTGCCATAATAATCATTATATTCATAATAATACCAGTAAGTAACAAAAACATACATTTGTCATTTACTTTTTGCAAGTCACTATATCAAGAGATTTACTCAGATATAGTCAGATTCTTTCTAGAATATCTTCTTGTCTATCCTTTACGGCCCAGTTTAGAGCTATGGTTCCCATTCTATCTTCTCTTGATTCATTCACTTCAACTGATTTCCCCCTGTCTTGAATATTTATGACTCTTGTTATCTACATCGCTCATTGGACCTTCCAATGTTCTTTGAGTCATAACTTCTCATCTGAACTAAATTATAAGTTCATGAAGGTCAAAGAAAATAAATTGTAAATACGGTGACAAGATACGAAATTTTACAGAATATTTCCAAAAAGTTAATGCCTGTTCATTCCATAAACCTTTTTTTTTTTTTTTTTTTGCATTTATCATATTAACTTTGAGGTCAGAATATATGGCCTCCAAACTGGATAATTTCTTATTCCCCAATGATTAATACTGCATATGGCAGTGACTCTAATACAAGAGTCAGCAAACTGCCTCCTGTGGGCCAAATCCAGATGTACAGATTTGTTCACATATTGCCTATGGATGCTTTCTGAATATATAACCCCAAAATTCGTGACTTAAGCAACACAAAAATATTATCTGACAGCTCTCTTTATAAATCCTACACAGATTTCACTAGGTTAAAATCAAGTTGTCAGCAAAACTGTATGCCTTTCTGGAAATTCTAGGGGAGAATTCCTTTTCTTGCCTTTCCAGCTTCTAGAAACCATCAACATTCCCTGGTTCATGCCCTCTTCCTCCACCTTCAAGTCAGTAACATTGCACCTTTCTGACCATACTTCCATAGCTACAACTTACTCTGACTTGCTACTTCTACCTCTCCCTCCTACTTTTAAGAACTCTTATGATTACATTGTGCCCACCTGGAGAATCTACCATAATTTCCCTATATCAAGGTAAATTGATTAGCAAACTTAATTCCTTGACCTTAATTTACATGTAAGTAACATATTCATGATTCTGCAGTTTAGAGCATCTTTGATAGGCATTATTCTGCCACCCACAGATAGTAATTATATTTCTTCAATAATTGAGGTTTTCTGTTTTCAATATTTCAAATATAAATATATATATGTGTGTGTGTGTGTGTGTGTACACACACACACACACACATATATATATGAATCCTGAGAGTATTCTGGAAGAAGTAGAACTTAAAAGATTATCAAAATGTGCTTCTGTCTTCATACAAAGTGTGCAATTCATTTCACTCAACCTTGTTTTAGTGATAGTCTCTCAGATGAATTTAGAAACAGTGACCAATGGGGTGAATGAAACAAGTGTAGCCTTTGAAAGAAACAGCTACTGAATGATAATGAAGATGGAAGATGACTAACAAGCTTCCACTATCTCAGATAATCCAGTACCTGATGTAAGGAAAAACTGGGGAGGATTTTGAAATGGGTGTAATGGTTACTGGATCTCCTTTCAACAGAATGCTGAGCATAGTCTAGCAGACCTTTCAGGGATATGTGATTTTACAGGCTCTACCGCTTTCATCACCTTTGACTAATCGTTTAAAACTCTGCAAACTGTACAAAACTAAGAGCAATGCACATCAATTTTGCCCCAAAATATGCCAATTAATTTTGTCCAACAGAGATCAATTGATTTTCACTTCTGTTAAAGAAAACCAAGCTGGACAGTAGTTAAAACGGTAAAAACAGATTTTATTCAAGAATTATTTCAATAGTGGAATACATAACTCAGTATAGAAATGGGCTCAATTCCTATTACAACATGGACAGAGAGGATTCATAAACCCAGAAAGCAGGGTTGGAGGGGGGTGGTTAGTGGATGGAAAATACTAAGTGGAAACATTAAGAGTCAGTGGGGATTCTGGCCAAAACCACTTGAAAGGATTCTTGTTGATGGCAGACCAGGGTGATCAGATGCCAGAGGTGGGGGATGACAAATCTGACCCAGAATTAAGAGTAATCAGGTATCAGTATCGAGGGTGGGACATCCTCTCTAAAGTGACTCAGAAGGATTTTTTGCTAACCTTGGAGAAAGATGCTGTAGGATAGACCCAGGAGCCCAATGTTGATGTCTAGTTAAGAAGAGGACTCAAGGAACCTGATTACTTTGGTCAAAGAAAGAATCTTGGTCAGTTTTCTTACAGCATATGTTAAGCAGTCTTAACGCTTATTAGGAAATTCTTTGAGCATTTCTAATTGCCTAAACATACAGTTGTTATTCAGATGTTCTTTTTAACTAGTTTTAGAACTTTACTGGTACCATCATTCACTAATTAATAGAAAAAAATCTTTGACACACATTTATTATATATTTCTACAATAGTCATGATTTAATTTTTTTAAATTACCCTTGAACACAAATAAAAGAATACAACCTTTTCTCTATTGTATAAATCTGCTATCCATCATTTTCCAATAGGCTTGGAATTTAGAAACAATTTGTTCCAGAAACTGACTAATCAATGATAAACATTTTTGGTTCCTGTTGCAATAACTACAGAATTTCTTGAGTGATTTTCAATAATGGTAACTAACCACCTTAAAGTGTTCTGATAACCCTTAGAAACATAAACAATACAATTAAATCTAGATCCTCTGCTCCATGTAAGTGTCTAAGAAGGAAAAAGAGCCACAGAAAGACCAATTTAAAAGGGGGGAAAAGTAAGACACAAAGAAAAAATTTCAAACTTCGCATATTTTCGCACATAACTGCCCAAGTCCAGAGGTTTCATCCATAACATGCGGGGTAGGAGGAAGAAAGAGAAAAAGAGAATACCAAATTTGATGAGAACAGTGAATTTGTGTGAAAAGCTGGCTGGTTTCTTCCCTCTTAAAATTCATGTTGGGATTCTGCTTAGTTTAATGTGCTTGTGTGTGTGTGTGTGTGTTTTCTCTTTCAGCTTGGATAACAATAACATCAATATTTTCTTTAGGATGTTCAGCCCTGGAGCATGGTAGAATGTAAGGCAATTGGAAGTCATACAGAGTGAGGACCCCTTAGGTTGCCTGCAAGCAACTTATCCAAGTGGGAGCCAATGTTACTGTTTCCCTTCAATTATGCTTGTTCTTTTTTGTTTTTCCTTTTCAAGCCTGTTTTGGATTGTAGAACCTTGAATTGGAAACTCAACATTAGCAATTCAAATTTTAAACTGAGCTTTTTAATGCTAAATACTTGTGGATATCATTTGAGAAGATTGTCAAGTTAAACAATGTAGATTTTTCATATATACAGCAAAGTGACTTTGCAGATATTACTCAGTTAAGATCCAAGCCATGATATTCATCTTGTGCTCATGCATAAAATCCAGAACCAGCAAAGTATTTTGTAAATTCAGCATTTAGTTATCTCTTACCCATTAAGAGGAAGAAAAGCAAACATTTCCCCCCTCCCCAATACTTTTATTCATGCCTGAAGCTAAGCAAGGAGGAAGGGAAAAGGTTTTTAGAATTACAAATAGAACCTTTAAATTGTAGAAACTTGCTAATTTCATTTATGAAAGCACTGCCTAACTTCTGCTTTCTCTCTCAGTTGTTATTCAAATCTCTGTCCCTAGCCAAAGAGAAAGAGAGAGAATAATCCTAGTAGGAATTTAGTGAGTTTTCTTTTAGAGATCAGACATAAATGCTGCATATTTGAATATGCAAATTTAATAGAACAGATTGCCAAGAAATGAAAAATGGTTGTATGTTTAGCCCTAGGAAGTTAGCCCAGCTTAATAGAGCGGACAAAGAGTTAAGGAGTGCCCACTTGCAAAACTCAAACAAGGAAGAAAGTGCATATAATTTGCTTACCTAACAGGAAGGGTTGCTGAAAAGTGGGCTGGATGTAGAGACCTAGATTCTCCCAAATTAGCCATGGCATTCTTTTAAAAGGCCTCAATTCTTTCCTATGTAAAATAAAGAGGTTTTCTTAAGTGATCTCTGAGATTATTTCCACCATGAAAATTTGGAGACCTCTTTCTAGTATATCCAGTAAGTTCACATTATAGGAAAGGGTCTCTCAAGCCATAACTGAGCACATAAAGTCACATAATTTAGTGCAGTTTGTGTACAGACATGGAAAACATTCACCCCCACTTCCTGTGGTCATAGCTCTCATGCCATATTCAAGTCTTGTACAGTTTGCCCTTTTTCAGTAATCCCAATGAGTTTAACAAAAGTGGCAGTTTCGTCAAATCAATTTGTATTTTTTAGGTCTCCAAGGAGGTCTCTATTTGGCTGCTAACTAATCAAGGTTTTCCTCTTTAATTCTTCTCTTTTTGTGTGATAACGCTCAGACACCTTATAATTTGGAGGTGTGAGAAACTGAAAATTAATTGCTCTTTTGGATTTACAGTAATCATTCAGGCAGCTTGTCAATATCCATCCACGTGACTTTAACATACCACTCTGAGAATTCAGTCAAAACTGTCCTTGGATAGAAAATTGAGCAAAATAAGCCAAAGATGGCAAAAACAACAAAAACTCAACCAGCTTGAGAGAGAACTGGGTAAGAAAAAATAACAATTTACCCTGGGCCCAGTTTGAAGATTTAGAAATAGAGTCACATGTGTCTAATTCTGACCCCCACAGTATAATTCCAGCCCTGTTTAGCTAAACACTAGGTCTTTGGATTATATCGTTTCTTCAGTTCTATCATTTTGTCGGGTGGCAGAATATACACCATCCCAAAATATGCCTCTTTGGCATAAAAACTGTTTTGAGCTAATTATTTTGAGAAACGTTAGACATAAGAGAAGCTCTAGAAACAGAGAGGAAATTATGCTTTTGTAGGGGAAATTTACATATATAAAGTAAATTTCCATTTGTAAGGGTGTCTTTTTCTCCATATCAGAAAGAAAAGGATGACTAATCTCCAGAAACTCTTCTCTATGGAGAAGGCACTGACAGAAATCTGCATAACTTTATTTTTATTTACAGTACTTTTCCTGATCACCTCCCCATAACTAGTCATCCTAGACCCCTGGCCTAGTCCATACTCTTTTCTTTTGCCTTTAGCTGAAAAATATATTTAAGGATAGATTCTAAAACACCTCTGAGAGTTACTCATTTTCCCTGGGTATCTCGCATGTATACATGAGGTATACATGTTGATAAACTTTTATTTATTCTTCTCTTGTTAATCAGTCTTCTGTTACAGAGTTCTCAGCAGAGAATTCAAAAGGTTAGAGTGAAAATTAGTTTGTTCCTCCTCCTGCAATTCATTGGTAGAAGTCATATTTATACTTGCCACTCAGCAATGGCCCCCCCCTTTTTTTTTTAACACAATAGTAATTGTTACCATCAACACTTATTGTTTATAATAAACCAGGTTCCAGGAGTCCCTGAGTGGTTCAATCAGTTAAGTACCTACCCTCAACTCAGGTTGTGATCCCAGAGTCATGGGATTAGCCCAGCATTGGGCTCCCTGTTCAGCATGGAGTCTGCTTCTCCCTCTCCCCCTGACCCTTCCACTGCATGTGTGCTCTCACGCTCTCTTTCTCTCAAATAAATAAAATCTTAAAAAAAAAGAAAAAGAAAAAAGCCAGGTTCTGTTCTGAGCACTTTATGGACATGAATTCACTTGATCAAAAAAGTAAATACTATTTTTATTATAACTTTATAAACAGAACTAGAATTCAGATAGGTTAAGTAAGTTGCCCAAGATCACACAGTTGGTAATTGATGGAACTGGGATTTGAATCCAGACACTCTGGCTACAGAGCCAAGTTCCTAAAACATAATTTTGCTTTCTCTCATAATATTAGAAGCTAGAAATAATTTCGTGTATAATATAAACATCTTTTATAAGGTAATTCCACGAGAGAACTTAAATAGAGGGCAAAGGGCATAAGAACTTTGCAACCTATGTAGAGTACACTATTTAATAAATTGCTTGATTTCTCCAGATAATTCAGTTCCTTTGAGTGAAAAAATCTTCTCACAAATGGGTATATAGCAAGTAACAAGTAAAAATTAATACTAACATTTCTACCATAGGATTATGAAATGTTTGGTAAGAAAAATTGGATTGTGCAAACCAAAATGATTTATTGTCTGTATGGATCCATCCTCTTCACATATTACTAATTCTTACTTTCTTTCCCAATATATATGTGGTTTGAACAGTCCTCTTATTTTGACACAAAAAACGGTATCTGTACTGCTCTCAACAATGTTCGATTTATGTGAGTTTAATGGAATGACTCTACAATGATCTTCAAGAAGACACAACATGGTTTTACCGCATCTGTAGACCAACCGTTTCCAACTCTACTGGAAAGAAACCACAAGGGGAAAATGAGAGTGTACTGCAGCACGGTGAGAAAGAGCAGAGCATTGTGCTGTATGTCAAGGGTAATATGAGTATTAAAATATGAGAAGAGATCACAGGGAGTTTGAATTAAGCTGGATGCCTTTCCCAAAAGGCAGAAAAATTTGGCTAGAGGGGAAAATTGGGAAGAACTTTTTGTTTCCTCTCATTCTGCAGGTCTCTTTGGGCAAAATGGTGCTTGTGATACACCCTGCCACTGATCTATCATCCTTGGAATGGATCCAGTTCATCCTGATCAGTGAAACTGGCCACAGTAGAATAAGCATATATATTTACAAGACACAACTAAATAAGGACTAAGCTCCTCTTTCTATCCCTCTACCTGGCAGGGGGACAGCACTTTCCCTTGCCTGAACTTCAAGTCACCTATAACAATAATAAAAAAATGACTTAACTGTTACAAAAATAAATCTCCAAAACTGAAATACTTACCCAAATATCAAAATTAGATTTCTCATATAAAAATCTATGAATATTTAACAGAAACCCTTAGCTTTTATGTATTCCTGTATATTTCCATATACAATTTAGGCAGCTAGGCACTGGGGCACTGAAGAGAAAAAGACCTAATTAGCACTCATCTAAATTGGAGAAGAAATGTAAAGGAAAATCTAAATAATTCTAGGATTGCATTGCCTTCGAGGAACAAATTGAAATAGAGTTTTAAAATAGTCAAATAAGTTATAAATATGATGCTCTGAAATTCTTCCTTGTGGTTTAAGTTAGAGCACACTGCAGGAAAGCAAAATGCATTTACCTGCAATACAAGTATTGCATTTTATACTGTGTTTGCTTTTCTCATTTTGAACAGCCTTTTGGTAACCCAATGAAATCTTGAAATCTAAGACACTAGAAATACATTGGATTAACACTCAAACAGAGATACAAAAGAAGCACAATCAATAAACCCTCCTAATAGCTAACCCATCAAAGATGCTAAGATCTCTTAAATGAATAATATGCATGTAAAAACCAATGTTCCTTCTTCTTGACTGATTTCACACTTGTGATTCTCTCTACAGTCCTTCCATTGACTTGCCTTCAGATTTTTCAGGATGCTGGGAAATATCTTGGTTATTTTACTTCAGTTTATACCTCTCTCTCTCTTTCAAGCTTTTCTCCTTCCCTCGGGCTACAGTCCTATCTAACCCTCCCTCTACTTTCTTTTATTCTCTTTTCAGAGATTTCAAAGCAATACAAAAAACTACATAGTTTGGGACATGTTGACAACCAGTCAGAAAACTCTGCCTAACCTAAAAGGAAGTATTGAACAATCCAGCAGGATTCATCTGTATCCAAGTGAAGATACAACAGAAAGTATGTATGGAGATCACACTAGGCTAGAGCACCTTGTTTTGCAGTACAGTCATTCTCCAGTTCATGGGAGAGGTAAAATATTTCTTCTAGTCAGTTCTTACCATATTTGGAGATCAATTTTAAGCCACTCCTACTTTTAAACTATTGAACATAAACGGAATTTATATTCTGAATGTAAGGCTGGGGCACCTGGGTGGTTCAGTCAATTAAGTGGGTTAAGTGTCTGACTTCATAATTCTGGGATCCTGGGATCAAGCCCCAGGGCTCCCTGCTCAGTGGGAAGCCTGCTTCTCACCCCCTCCCCCACCCCTTGCTCCTGCTTCCTCTTGCAGTCTCTCTCTCTTTCTCAGATAAACAAATAAAATATTAAAAAAAAAAAAAAGATATCATTTGAAAATAAAAAAATGAGTGGCAGCACTGGTAGGTTTTCCTACCTATGCCTCCATGTTTCCCACCTTGTGTACTTTATGAACTCTGCAATATCAAAAATAACTCATGGCAAAAATTCTCAAGTTCTACAATATCCACCAATGAGTACAGGTGATAAACACAGTATTTGAGTAGAATCGAAGGAAGGATTCTAATATAGCAGCACCAGGAGTTAGTGACTCAGCAGTCATGCCAGGGTCTTAGATGGATCTGAGAAGGGAAAGGGTTAAGTAGTAGGTAGGGAGAGACAGGAGGCCCCCCAACTAGGCTATGAGGGTATTTCACGTATGAAGAAGCTGAGACAGAACAAAGACAAAGATCAGGAAAATTTAGACCACCCTATGCCAATCACAATTAGGGTTAAAATGTTTTTCTAATAATTACATTGTGAACACAGAAAATAAAAATAGCCACAAAAACTGATCAGGCCTCAGAGGAAAAGTTCACTATAAAGATTAACCAGACCTAGAAACACATATCTACAGATCATAGATGTCACAGAAACTAAAACTCATACAATGTAGTGTCAATGTTTAATTCCAGGCCACTGACCTAACCACCGGCAAGTTTCCTGGTAAGGTCCTAACAAAAGGCCAGAGATGAAAAGCCCACGTTGGCAACACAGTCGGGACCCCCTCATTCTTGCAAGCTTTTTCTGTATCCTTGTTTAATGAAACTCTTATTGCTTTGCTCACGCCCCTTTGTCCACGCGATTCATTCTCTGATTCCATGAGACAAGAACCTCGCTCTCCTGCTTCAGTTCTAGAAGTGAATCTAGTTCTTTCCACAGTTATTGCCTCTAGAACATGCCCTAAACCAAATAATGCAGTCTTCTCTATCACTCAAATCACTAAAACAATATCCACTCATGGTGACTTATTTAAAGAGTAAGATAGGCTAATGTAATATGGGCTAATGACATCTTGTACTGAATTGCAATGTTTTCACTACTTCAACCTTTTATATAGTGTGTATATGGACATATTTTGACATTTAAGCTTCCTCAACTCTAAATAATGGGTTTGAACTTCTATGTCTTTAATCCTCTTTGATTGCCTATAGTCAACATTATAAGACTTTATTTATGAAGGAAGCCACCAATTGTGTTTGTCAATAATGAGATGATGGCTTTTTAAAAATTCACCTTTAAAAAGTTTAAAATACCATGTGAATATAAGGTATTGTTATTATTATTTCAGGCATTCTTAAACACCAAATTACTTGTCCAATAACAAAATTTTCTGAGGTTGAAAATTATGAATGTTGAGATTGTTCAATTAGGGAAATTTTTGTTGTAAGGAAAGAAACTCTCATAAATCAACTCATTTTTTAAAAAGATCTTATTTACTTATTTGAGAGAGAGAGAATGAGTGAGAGAGAGAAAAGGAAGAGGCAGCAGAGCGAGAGGGAAAAACAGACACCCCGCTGAACAAGGAGCCAGACTCCTGGCTCCATCCCAGGATCCTGGGATCATGACCCGAGCCAAAGGTGGACACTTAACGGATGAAACCATTCAGGCATCCCAAACCAACTCCCGCCTTTTTTTTTTTTTTTTTTTTTTTAAGTACATAGGAGTTAAGCTCATAGACATACGAAAATGAGAAGTGAAATACAGTTAAATCACATACACAATGAAATTAGAAAAATCAACTATAGGAGTATTTGAGCAGGAAAAATACCCTTTATTTTGATCTTTGCCAACCACTTCCTCCCCACACCAGACCATGGAAATGTTTTGCTTAAATACCTTTTATTGTTTTATAAACAATTAAAAAATAAAATATTATTTTATTATAATAAAATATTATTTTATTATAATATTTTCTTTGTACATCAGTAGAAACTATCTGTAGAAATGAATAAGCCAGAGATCAAAATGCTAACATGGCAGAAAGAGAGGTCTCACGAACACTGAAATGAAAGGACTACTGTTTGATTGTTAATGCCCCATGGCAAAACTAGACCCAAAGGAGAGAATGACAACAGTAGTTAGGCCAACCCAAGAAGGACAGATTCTACCTAGAGATTCTACCATCCACCTGTGAAAGACCTTCCTGTGGTCCAAATAGTTCCTGCAAGTAGAGTAGCCTCTATCCCTTCCCAGCTCAGAGGATCATGCTCATGTGTCTTTTCCTTTCTCTCTTACTTTCCCTCCTACTCCTTCTCTACTTTTTCAGACTTAAGAGAAGGAATGGAAGATGCAATAGGAACAAACATTATATGACTGTAATGAACTCTTCCTCTTCAGAGTTTCCAATTTACTCTACACAAGCTTCTAAATTAAGCTTTCTCCTAGACAAGGCAAAATCTCAGAAATGTATTGGATATGATATAGTCCATGATATCAGGAACTAAAGCTTCTCCTCAGTCTCTCATGGGGTTCTTGGAGTTTTGTTGTATGGATATGCCATTCCCTGCTTACTTATGAGGTCCATACTTTTTCTATTTATGTATGGTTTCTCTGATTGCCTAGAACATTCCCTGGCTTTTGCACCATTTGGTGTCATTTCACTATCTGCTTCCAAAGTTACAGGAGCTTTCTGTTCGAGCATGGACCATCATGTGATGAAAGTCTGCCCGTTCATTTTCTTAAGGTAGAATATCATTGGGTACCTTTGAGTACTTCTCTTTAATCATCTGTGGTCTTGATATATCTTTGGGTGATGGGCACAGGCAATGGAGGAAGTTATGTGGCCTTTTGACCACTTAGCTGGTTTTGTAAGTAAAAGGAAATTTTCTGTGAAATAGTCAGGGAAAAACCTCTACAACATGTCTAGCATAAGGGTCATCTATTCTAAATTCCCATCTCCCTATTACACATTTGCCAGATGTTCATCTACCCCTATTTGAATACTTCCCATGATGGGAAGTTCATTATCTTTGAAGTAGCCTATTGCACTTGAGAATATCACAAATTATTCAAAACTTCAGTCGAGCTGAAATCTACTTACTTATAAATTTGATCTATATATCCTACTTATGCCCTCTGGGGCAGTAAAATCTCATTATATCTTAAAATGACAGGATTTCACATATTTGAAAAAGTTAAAATTCCCCTAAGCCTTTCTTCTCTAAACTAAATATTCTTATCATCATTCTTTGGACAAAAGTAAAAATACAGGTGGACCCACATTTTATATATTAGAGATACTGAGGGGGGAGAAAAGCATATATAATTCAATTTACTCATAAGTACAAAGAGCTGTATTATGATACATAGAGCTTTGATGCATTTGATGTCAGAGGCCCTGAGAACAAATCCTGACACAGTCATGTGAAGACATGCCGTTTAAATTCTTTGATCAATTTTAGAGCTGAGGAAATAGAGACAAGATGCTTAAATAATTTGTTTGAGGTTTCATGAATTGTAAAACTGTGGTAGCATCAGATGGCACGGTTCCTCTAAGATAAAGTTTAGGTTCCTTAACTTCTCCTATGAGGACTTTTATAGCCCAGTTACCAGTCTCCTAACTTTTCTCTCCAATCCCATCTTTCCCTCCTCATTTCACCACACCGTATGTCTACATGCCCACACTAAGATCTCATCATAGACTAGGCTCTCCTTTACTGCAGTGCCATCTACACATGATGTTGCCTCTTTCTGGAATATTTCTCCCCCAAATCATTACTTGAATAACATCTACTCCTACCTCAATTCCATATATCATCTTCTTCAGTCTTCCTTTGAATATCTAGAACCAAGTTCAGTGCCACTGCTATGTGCTCTCCTTGCATTCCATTGTTTCCTTATTAAAGTACATATCCATCTTTTGTTTATTTACTTGTCTAACACCTTCATAAACTTCAGGTTCTCTGAGGGTGGATGTATCCATCTTTTTTTGTATACCCAGGGATTAGTTACAGTGTTTAGCATATAACAGAAATTCACTTATCTGCTGAATAAAGATTTCAGGGGTGTGTGTGTGTGTGTGTGTTGGACAGGACTCTGGCTCCTAAGCAGTTATCTGTGTAATTAGTATATATTTACAAGATAAATGTGACAGCATCCATATATATCGATATTATGTCAATAAGTGTTTTAGACAGGAGGGGAAGTGAGTACAGTCACAAATGTGAGAAGCAAAATAGTACCTCATTTGTCTAAGATGCCTAAATATTTAGACTTACTTCTGTTTGTCAATTTGAGCATATTCCCACCAGTCGCCCTTACAGAAACATTTACAGAGCAGAGAACAAATCACTCCTAGGTCCTACTTTTATTCTGACTGTCCCCATGATGGCCCTGAGCAATTGGTTTCCCTCCAGCTGAAATGCAAACATTACCAAACAGTGCCCTTCTCACGGGTACCCCTACCTCACTGTCCACTAATTAAAGCTTAGTCATACAGAAAGTACCTGTCTTTATCCATTTGACAAAGGCAGTATGAAAGAGTCCCTGAGCTATCTTAATTTCTGGTTTCTGAATATTCTACACAAGAGAGAAGGGAAGCAAATGCATGTGTTTCCCTCCAGGCACCTTTCCCAAAGGAATAAACTGCCAGCTTTTCCCAACATTATACATGACTCAATGTATAATTTGACTTAATGTTGAAGTCCTTCAATGCATTCATTTTCTGGAAACCACCTGGGCTTCAACTTGAAGATGGTCATTCTTAGAAAGTGTTTTGACACATTAGTAAGGAAACAGATGACAACATTATATGACTACGTTTTCTTGAAATTTAAAAGTGTATCATAATCAGCTATTTTTTTTTTTTCCTGAAAGAGGATTCAAGGAAAGACTTATGAAATAACCTACATCAAGCAAACAGTACTGCTGTGGGAAAGCAAATTTGCATCTCTGGAAAAGCGTGTGCCTATGGATCATAGATAAATCCACCTTATTAACCGGCCCCTCAAAAACTGGATCAACATGTCTCAGCAGCAAATGCTAGAGCTCAGTATTTTCCTCTTTCTTTACATCCTCTCAGAGCCCCAAACTAGCAGATAAGGAAGGCAGGGCAGGGCAGGAGATCTCAGTATCATCCCTTGCTCCAACAGCTAATGTCCTCCTCTGGGCTGCCATGACTTTGAAGTAACTGTAGCAGTGTATAAAACAGGGGTGATCATATGGCGAGAATGGGTCTGATCCTCCCACATAGCCTCAAATATCTGGCATCTCTGATACCATCATCCTTGTCTACCAACTTCAAGAGAACCATTCATTTTTTGCCTACTGGTCAGAAAATGTCTTCCCATTTTACCTGCTCCTCTTGGCCCACTAACAGAGTGAGGCTGACATTTTCTTAGCATCCACATCTTTTGGGCCATCAATTCTCTCCAATACCATCTAAAACCATACCTCCTAAAGTGCCACTGCCATATATTTTTGGCTATCTGGCGCTCACCTCTTTCCTGTGAGCAGAAAACACTTTGTTTTTCTCATATGTTGCTCTCTTACAAGCTTCACCTTTAATGAATCTCTTTGTCAGCTTTATCGCTCAGTTTTTTCTTTCCAGAATATTTGGGTGATGGGTATCTATATCAGAAAGGGTTTGGATATATCTTCTAAGTTCCCTTTGGAACCACAGCCCTTCCCATACCCAAAACATACTGCTAAGTGGTTCACCAGACCCCCCCCTTCAAGGACAACTTGGCTTCCATTGAATTTTTCTTATATTTCAAGTCCATCCATATAATGTCTGAGCAGTTAGAGATGTTCATTCCTAGAGGCTTTGGGGCCCCACAAAAATCATTAGATAAAAATTTTTCATATGGACTTCTTTAAACACACTGACGTATTCAGAATACCTTTGACCTTATCTTTCTAAATGCCTAAAATGACACATCTATCCTGTCCCTGTAATTAGAAAAATCATTGAAAAAGATGCCAAGGAAACAACTTAGAGTGTAGAAAACAGAGTTCTATTCTGTCCCCAGTCCCTTCTTTTTTTGCTCATCTTAGCTACTTTTATCCCAAGTATTCTGATGACACTGTCAGATACGGAACCTCTTACAGTTAAGATTGACTTCACCAATGCCCATATCCCTGTGCTCTCTACCTGATGAATAATCACCTACATTACACATTTGTATTGACAACTGAATAAATGGTCAAGGTTCACTGTGGGAGAGACATTTCCAGTTTTGTAGAAAACATAAAGTTGACTCAAATGCCATGTTTGGGGGCACCACCACTTCATTGAATCAGCAGCCTCTACATGTCTTTTCTTTGCTACATTCTGAGGACCATATACTAGAACCGTTGGTGAAAGGCAAGAAAAGGACAGTAAAAATAGTAGAGTAATAACACCCTGAAGCCACCACATGTTCCCTGATCTCCACTGGCACACTTCTATTGTAGAAATTATCACTGTTCTTGACAAAAATAAACAATAAATCCCCTAACAAGTAGAAGTGAATGATTGCTACTTTGTGGTTTAGCAAACCCATAAACGCAATTAAGTCCAAAGGATCAGGAAAAGAGAAAACTGATGGGAAATGAATATTTAGAATTTATGTTTTTGGAGTCGCACTGTTGGCCTGAATGTTGAGATAATAAATAGATTTTGTCTAGGAATTTGGTAGAAGTCACACCTAACTTGTCAAACTAGCCAATAGCTTATCTGAGTTTTAGCTTTAACCCAGGTAGACATTATAGGTCCCTCAATATGTGACATTTCAAATTGATTTTTTGTGTTCCTTTTCCCTCCTAGTAAGTACCGGTACAATCTTACTACAATACAGAAGTGATCAGAAGTTATTAATTTGGGGAATATTGAGCTTGTTCTATATAGCAAATATGAATTAGGACTACAAATAGCCTGACAATCAATCTGGAATTCATAATTATCATATAATGTTATTTATTTTATTATCTGAAAATATAATGAAATACTCAAAACAATAAGTAATATCTCTTCTTGAAGTAAAAGGAATGTGACTGTTGTGTTAATGTGATGTTAGACATATGTTTGAGTAAAAAGCAAGGTGATGTGGCCGGAAGAGCCTATTCCCAAGACTTGAGGGTCCAGGGTTTGGTCCCATTTCCTCTCCAGAGTAAGTAAGTATCCCTTGGCAATTAATTTAACAATTCCAGGGCTCAGTTCCCTCTAATTAAAAATAAGGTTCCTCAATATTGATCTGTAAGATTTCTTCCATTTCTGAAATTATGATTCTACAGTTGTTGTTGTTTTTTTTTCCTAAGAAATTTCCTATTAATTATTTTTTACACGACAAAGAAGCTCACAATCCACAAGATATGGTAGGGTGGCCTTTTAGTTCCAATTTTATAAATAATACAATTGCAGCTCAGTAAAGTCTTGATTCACCTAGTGACATAACTAATTTAATACCATGACCATATTTAAGATGGGGATTTCTGGGTTTTCCTGGCATTACAGTACAGATATACAAAAGGTAGATGGAGACAATGGGACACTCTTGACAAATAATTTAACTGCTTCAATCATTTGTGTTTTTGTTTGTTTTTCATCTGAAAATCAAGAGCATAATATCTCTCTGGCTATTTTACCATGTTAACGTTAAATTCAAATGAGTTGATATATGAGAAAGAATTTTGAAAGCTGTAAAATGTTATTTAAATATATTAACCAGACTACATACTGATGCTGAAAACACCAACATCATTTTTAACTGAGCTGTTTTATTTGACTGCATACATTCATCATCATAACTGGATAACTGGAAATTCTTGCTTCTTTTTTGCTATATAGAAAAAATAGGCAATACGTACATGCTATATATTTTGTATAAGGTTCACTTGAAGTTTTTTGGTGAAGTCAAAATTCAGATTTATTAATTCATTTGACATATAATTACTGAGTACCAACTACCTGCCAGAGGCTGTTTAGAGAATATAAAGGTAAATAGTACAGACAAGCTTCTGGTGTCATGAAATGTAGAATCCAGTGAAGGACCAAGAAAAAAGATATCAGATATTGATAAGTTCTTTGATTAAAAAAAAAAAACAAATAAAAACAATGGGATAGTTAAGGTACAATGAGCTGAAATGTTAATTTCTGTAAGAAACAGCTAGATGAAGTGGATTACATTGTGCTAAATATACATGGATAAGTCACCAGCTGACTAGGGATATCTAAAGAATAGTAATGGATTAAAAATTAATCTACCAAAATGATTACAGAAACAGAGAGGTGAGTTCCATCCTTAATCCTCTTTCATTTTATAACTGTACCAATATGCTAATTCATTTTTTGATATATTTATATGGTTTAAAACCAAACTATTAATATCATAAAAGGGAAAAGCAAAATAATAAAGAGCAATACAAAAGAAATACACTATTAAAATATTTTTGCAAATAAAAACTATTGGTAATTACTATCAGTTTTTATTCTAAGCCTTCTAGCTATGAGGCAAAGGGGGAAATACCATGGTATATATAACTCTCATCTTGTAATTAAAGAAAAACATTTTCCTTTCCTCAGCTCTTCCTCCTCCTCAACTCAGAGAACCACTTGAAAAGAAAAAACTGTATGTGGAGATCTTGTGCAGCATAACAAACAATGCTATCATAGTGGTCTTACGTGTGTTGTAAATATAGCTATCCCTTTACCAATGAAAGCCAGAGAGATGTGGTTTAATTGTATCTTCAAAAAGCAACTTGGAGAGTCCTTGTGCAGAGTGTGTGGAATGGGGCAAGAAGATAAAGTGATTTTTGACATGCATCTTTCTGATGACAACCTGGTTTAATAAAAAGAAGACAATTTAATGGAGAAATTGATAGAAAACAATGGCTCTGAAATTTTTCGATGGTTTAAACCAGGGAGAGTAGAAAGTATGTTGGATGACAGAATCAAGATCCACTGAAACTATAATATATGATCTGAATATAATGAAGTAAAATTTAATGGGTCTAATGTTAATGCCTAATGATCTAATATCTAATGCTAATGCTTAACATTTAATATTGGAGCCAATATCCAGTTACACAAATCCAGGAATAGTTAGAGATGTGGTGGAGTAATATGTAATATGAAAAGTACTTATTAAGAATTGCTAAAATGCTAATGAATCAACAATATAATAAAGCATTTCCAAAATCATAAATCAGCAAAGGTTGAGAGTAACATCCATACAGTATTAAAGGATAATAATCTCATTTTATTATTTGCTAATAAAACCTCAATTTACATATGTCACATAATTCTGAGCCCTAAATTTAAGAGAGATAAGCTAGAACTTGTTCAAATGATGGATGTTAGAAGAAACTAAATTCATGACTTAGGATATTCGATTAAAAGAATTAGCAAAGTTCAGGTTGGAATAAGGAACACTGAAACTGAAGTGTATTATAGTATGAAGATTGGTTTGCTTCAAAGAGCTGACAAAGGTTCATTTATTCTGTTTGACCACATGAAGCCTGACGGGTAGAAGATAAAAAGAGGCTGATTTTAGCTCCACAAGTTAAGGAAACTTGTCAAAGATTCAGTATCAGATGGGCTGCCTTTGGAGGCAGGGGTTCTCATTCCCTAAAGGTCACTTGAGTGGAGAGCTTTTGAGGACTGAGAAGTGGTTGGTCTAGAAAACCATTAACTTCTAAACCTATCTTTGATATTTATTATTTTTCTACCGAACATAGATTGTCATCTTTTTTTCTTTTTCTTTACTTTTTTTTTTTTTCGTTAAAAAGAAAGCAACTTTTACAGGAAGAAAGTGAAACCTCAGGAATCACCAAATTAATCTGAGGATGTTTTATCAGAAATTTATATGCCTATGACCTCCCAAAGGGGAGGTGATGTTAATTTCTACAACTAACCTTTGGCATTTTATTCTAAAAGTCAGGATAGGTATGCATCAAAGTAGCCCAACAATGCTGATATTAATTTCCTTCTTTAAAAAAAAATTTTTTCCTAAAACCATTTGTGTTTACTCCTGATGAAATATGCCAACATGAGTAAAGAAAAATTATCACTATAGCATCCTTTTTTGGATAATGAACATTTACTTGCTACCCCTGCTTCGATCACCTGGCGATACCGTTCTTTCATTTCTCTCCCAGCAAGCCGGGCTTTCTGTAGGGCAACTGTTGGGTAGTACAACAGCTGATCTCAGCTCTCAGAGGGTTCATGCTGAGCAGCTGGTTGGATTTTGCTTTAAACTTGTTTGCACAGAGCTGCTGTGTACAGCTGTTTACCCCATCAAGTTTATCTCCCAAACACAGCACAATATAATTTATTTTTATAGGGAATTCTTCATAATAGGGGATCGCAAATGGCTTCTTAGGGAGAGTCAATCATAGAATAAAGAGGAACAGAAGGATTGAAGGGGAGTTGTAAAGTGAGAAAGTGACATATGAGAGGTGAATATTCCAAGGAAAGCAAGAATTCCAGCAGGCAAGAGACAAGACTGTAGGGGAAAAAATGGGAAAGGTGATGAATGGTGGTAGGAAAGAGTGAGTCAAAGTGGCAGGGACCCAGGCATCAAAGGAGGCAAGGTAATGAGAAGCACCTGTGAAAAATTCTCAGTCTGTATTTTTACCAGTTTACCTTAGGGCTGCATTGACAAACACCAAGAACAGAGCCAAGTTTTTAGGTTATTGACAATGTTTTGTTTATCAATTTTTATCATGTAAATTTAAGGAACACTGACCTAAGGATCACCTAAAATGCTTATTAAAAACACAGATTCTGTAGATACAAAGGACACATTGGCAGTTGTCAGAGGTCTGGGGGGTGGGAAAAATGGATGAAAGGATCAAAGGGGTGTCAAAACTTCCACTTAACAATGAAATAAGTTGAAGATGATGAACAAGTTGGAGTAGGAGTAGGACACCTAAATATCATTGGTTCCAAGGAGTTTGGCTAGATAGTTATCAAACCATCTTGAACACCCACAAACTCAACTGGAGATCGAAGAGAAGAATAGTAGCAATTCTAGGAACAGAAAACGACCACTCTCTGGATGGCAGGTCATGCAGAGAAGTGAATCCAAGGCAATATACAGGAAGACAGATCACGGTGGGTGGGGGAAGGGCCAGTTCCTGGCAGCAGAGCACAAAATGTGAACTTTTAGAAGTCCACTCCATTGAAGGACATCGCTCCAGAGGCTAGTGGGGGCTGGAGCCCTCCCGAAGACAGTGTGGTCTCAGGACTTGTGGGATCACAAAAAGACCAGGGGGTCTGAGTGTGGCAGAGCTCCCAGGTACTGGAGTGGGGAAGCTAGCTGCAGAGACGGAGCCAAGAAGTTGGCTTTCAGCTCGGGGTTACCTCAAACTGTATCCAAGGCACAGTCAGGCCACTGCTCTTCAAGCAGGGACCCCACAAGTGGTAGATCTGGGAAGACTTACCTTACTCCCCTGTGGGAAATGGCACAAGAGCATGCTGAGGGAATAGGCTGGGTTTAGACACTCTGAACAGGGCCATGCACCAAAGATAGAAACACTTGGTCACAGGTAGGGTGAGCACTAAGTGCAACTGAGACCAGGTAGACAGGAATGATTGATTGCTTTTTCTGGGGGTGCACCATGGAGTGGAGCCCTGAGATCTCAGATCCTATAGGGCAGAAACTGGGAGGCTGCCATTTTCATTCGCGTCCTCCAAAGCTGTACAGAAAGGGTTCAGGGAACAAAAGCTACCAAGAGCAAAACTGAGCAGATGACTTAGCCTGGCCCCTGTAAAGGATGGTGCAATTCTGACTCCGGCAAAGTCATTCAAGAATCATTGCAACAGACCCCTCCCCCAGAAGATCAAGAAGAACATCCAGCTAAGACCAAGTTCACTGATCAATGAGAACTGAAAAACTTCAGAGCTACAGGAATATAGCACATAGAATTCATGGCTTTTTTCCCTTCATTCTTTAGTTTCTCAATGTATTTTTTTGTATTCTATTTTTTCATTTTTCCTCTTTCCTATTTTAATGTTTTTTTAACTATTTTTTCCTATCAATACCTTTATACAAATCTTTTTAAATTTTCATTGTTATAGTCATAGTCTATCCCTTCATTGTATTAAACCTCATTTTTTGTATACATATAGGTTTTTCTTTCTTTAAAATTTTGGGATACAATTTCTTCTAATAGATCAAAATATAGCCTAAATCTAGTGCATGGCTTTGTTCTAGTTTCCAGCCTGACCACATTCTTTCCTCTTTTTTTTTTTTCTTTTTTCAACCTTTTCTAATCTTATCAATTCCTTTTTTAGAATTTTTAAAAATTTTCATCTTTATAGTCATGCTCCATCCCTTCATCATGCTTACCCTTATGCTTGTATGTATATAAGTTTTTCTTCCTTTAAAATTTTGGGAGGCAGTTTTTCTAACAGACCAAAATATACCCAAAATCAAGTGGGTGGCTCTGTTCTATTCACCAGTCTAATATATGTATATATAAAACCTTTTCCCCTCCTTTCTTCTCCCCCCAGTTCCTGGTCTCTTCTGATTTGGTTAGTGTATATTTTTGTGGGGTCATTGCTACACTTTTAGTATTGAGCTCTCTCATTCATCTATTCTCAACTGGATAAAATGGCAAGATGCAAAAACTCATCTCAAAAAAAAAAAAAAAAAGAAGAGGCAGTACGATGGCTAGAGACCTTATCAATACACACATTAGTAATATGTCAGAACTAGAGTTTAGAATGACAATTATCAAGGTGCTAGCTAGGCTCAAAAAAAGCATGGAAGATACTAGAGAATACCTTACAGGATAAATAAGATCCCTTCCCAGAGAAATGAACTAAAATCTAACACATTGAAATCAAAAAAGCTATTAAAGAGGTACAATAAAAAATGGAGGCTCTTACTGCTAGGATAAATTAGGCAGAACAGAGAATTAGTGATATAGAAGACCAAATGATGGAGAATAAAGAAGCTGAGCAAAAGAGAGACAAACAACTACTGAACCACAAGGGGAGAATTCGAGAGATAAGTGATACCATAAGATGAAACAGTATTAGAACAATTGGGATCCCAGAAGAAAAAAGAGAGAGAGGGGCAGAAGGTATATTGGATCAAATTATACCAGAGCATTTCCCTAATTTGGCAAAGGTAGCAAGTATCAAAATCAGGGAGGCACAGAGAAACCCCCTCAAAATCAATAAACATAAGTCCACACCTTGTCATCTAATAGTAAAACTTACAAGTCTCAGTGACAAAGAGAAAATCCTGAAAGCAGCTCAGGACAAGAGGTCTGTAATATACAAGAGTAGAAATATTCGAATGGCAGTAGACCTATCCACACAGACCTGGCAGGCCAGAAAGGACTGGCATGATATGTTCAGAGCACTAAATGAGAAAAATATGCAGCCAATAATACTATATCCTAGGTTGTCACTGAAAATAGAAGGAGAGATAAAAAGCTTCCAGGACAAACAAAAATTAAAAGAATTTGTAAACACCTAACCAGCCCTACAGGAAATATTAAAAGGGGTCCTCTAAACAAAAAGAGAGCATAAAAGTAAGAGATTAGAAAGGAAAAGAGACTATATACAGAAACAGTCACTTTACAGACAATACAATGGCACTAAATTCGTATCTTCCAATAGTGACCCTGAATGTAAATGGGTTAAATGCCCCAATCAAAAGACACAGGGGATCAGAATCAGAATGGATAAAAAAAAAAAAAAAAGAGACCCATCGATATGCTGTCTGCAAGAAACTTATTTTAGACCCAAAAACAACCCCAGATTTAAAGCGAGGGTGTGGAAAACAATTTACCATGCTAATGGACATCAAAAACAAACAAACAAACAAATAAATAAATAATAAAGGTGGGGTGGCAATCCTTATATCAGGTAAATTAGATTTTAAGCCAAAGACTGTAAGAAGTGAGGAAAGACACTATATCATACTTAAAGGGTCTGTCCTACAAGAAGATCTAACAATTTTAAATATCTATGCCCTAACATGGGAGCAGCCAATTATATAAACCAAATAATAACAAAATCAAAGAAACACATCAACATAATACAATAATAGTGGGGGACTTTAATACTTCCCTCATTGAAATGGATAGATCATCTAAGCAAAAGATCAACAAGGAAATAAAGGCTTTAAATGACACAGTGGACCAGATGGACATCACAGATATATTTAGAACATTCCATCCCAAAGCAATAGAATACATATTCTTCTCTAGTGCACATGGAACATTCTCCAGTATAGATCACATTCTGGGTCACAAATCAGGTCTCAACTGGTACCAAAAAATTGGAATGATTCCCCACATATTTTCAGACCACAGTGTTTTGAAACTACAACTCAAACACAGGGGGAAAGTTGGAAATACCTCAAATACATAGAGGCTAAAGAGCATCCTACTAAAGAATGAATGGGTCAACCAGGAAATTAAAGAAGAACTTAAAAAAAAAATTCCTGGAAACAAATGAAAATGAAAACACAACTGTTCAAAATCTTTGGGTCACAGCAAAATAGGTCCTTATCAAAACGAAAAGAGAAGGACCCAAATTAACAAAATCATGAATGAAAGAGGAGAGATCACAACCAACATCAAAGAAATACAAACAACTGTAAGAACATATTATGAGCAACTATATGCCAGCAAATTTGACAATCTGAAAGAAATGGATTTATACCACAACTGAACCAGGAAGAAATAGAAAACCCGAACAGACCCATAACCAGTAAGGAGATTGACGCAGTCATCAAAATCTCCCAACAAACAAGAGGCCATGGCTAGATGGCCTCCCAGAGGAATTCCACCAAACATTTAAAGGAGAATTAATACCTATTCTCCTGTAACTCTTCCAAAAAAAAATAGAAATGGAAGGAAAACTTCCAAACTTATTTTATGAGTCCAGTTTTACCTTCATCCCAAAACCAGACAAAAACCCCATCAAAGGGGCACCTGGGTGGCTCAGTGGGTTGGGCCGCTGCCTTCGGCTCGGGTCATGATCTCGGGGTCCTGGGATTGAGTCCCGCATCGGGCTCTCTGCTCAGCAGGGAGCCTGCTTCTCTCTCTCTCTCTCTCTGCCTGCCTCTCCATCTACTTGTGATCTCTCTCTGTCAAATAAATAAATAAAATCTTTAAAAAAAAAAAAACATCAAAAAGGAGAATTATAGACCAATATCCTTGATGAACACAGATGCAAAAATTTTCTCCAAAATACTAGCCAATAGGATCCAACAGTCCATTAAAAGGATTATTCACCATGACCAAGTGAGATTTACTCCTGGACTGCAAGTTTGGTTCAACACTTGCAAATCAATCAATGTAATACAATACATTAATAAAAGAAAGAACAGGAACCATGTGAATCTTTCAATAGATGCTGAAAAGCATTTGACAAAGTACAGCATCCTTTCTTGATCAAAACTCTTCACAGTGTAGGTATATAGGGTGCATACCTCAATATCACCAAAGCCATCTATGAAAAACCCACAGTGAATATCATTCTCAATGGGGAACAGCTGAGAGCTTTTCCCCTAAGGTCAGGAACACAGCAGGGTTGTCCACTATCACCACTGCTATTCAACATAATATTAGAAGTCCTAGCCTCAGCAATCAGACAACAAAAAGAAATAAAATGTATCTGAATCAGCAAAGAAGAAGTAAAACTCTCCCTCTTTGCAGATGATATAATACTTTATGTGGAAAACCCAAAAGACTCCAAAACTGCTAGGACTCATACAGAAATTCAGTAAAGTTTCAGAACACAAAATCAGTGCACAGAAATCAGTTACATTTCTATACCCCAACACCAATATGGAAGAAAGAGACATTAAGGAGTCTATCCCATTTACAATGGCACCCGAAACTGTAAGATACCTAGGAATAAACCTAACCAAAGAGGCAAAGAATCTATACTCATAAAACTGTAAAGTACTCGGAAAATTATAATGTAATATAAAGAATCTATACTCAGAAAACTATAATGAAAGAAACTGAGGAAGACACAAAGAAAAAAAAAGTTCCATGCTCACGCATTAGAAGAACAAATATTGTGAAGATGTCTATGCTACCATTTAATGCAATCTCTACCAAAATACCATCAATTGTTTTCAAAAAAATGGAATAAATAATCCTAAAATTTATATGGAACCAGAAAAGACCCTGAGTAGCTAGAGGAATGTTGAAAAAGAAAACCAAAGTTGGCGGCATCACAATTTTGGACTTCAATCTCTATTACAAAGGTATAATCATTAAGACAGTATGGTACCAGCGGAAAAACAGACACATAGATCAATGGAAGAGAATGGAGAGCCCAGAAATGAACCCTCAACCCCATAGTCAACTAATTTTTGACAAAGCAGGAAAGAATGTCCAACTGAAAAAGGACAGTCTCTTCAACAAACGGTGTTGGGAAAATTGTAGATCCACATACAGAAGAATGAAACTGGACCATTTCCTCACATCACATACAAAAATAGACTCAAAATGGATGAAAGACCTCAATGTGAGACAGGAATCCTTCAAAACCCTTGAGGAGAACACAGGCACAGCAACTTCTTCCTAGAAACACTGCCAAAGGCAAGGGAAGCAAGGGCAAAAATGAACTACTGGGACTTCATCAAGATCAAAAGATTTTGGGGGTGCCTGGGTGGCTCAGTGGGTTAAGCCGCTGCCTTCGGCTCAGGTCATGATCTCAGGGTCCTGGGATCGAGTCCCGCATCGGGCTCTTTGCTCAGCAGGGAGCCTGCTTCCCTCTCTCTCTCTCTGCCTGCCTCTCTGCCTACTTGTGATTTCTCTGTCAAATAAATAAATAAAATCTTAAAAAAAAATAAATAAAAATAAATAAATTAAAAAAAGATCAAAAGATTTTGCACGGCAAAGGAAACAAAACCAAAAGACAACCGACAGAATGGGAGAAGATATTTGCAAATGATGTATCAGATAAAGGGTTAGTATTCAACATCTATAAGGAACTTATCAAACTCAACAGCCAAAGAACAAAGAATCCAGTCAACAAATGGTCAAAGACATGAACAGACATTTCTGCAAAGAAGACATCCAAATGGCCAACAGACGCATGAAAAAGTGTTCCACATCACTCGCATCAAGAAAATACAAGTCAAAACCTCAGTGAGATCATACCACCTCACACCAGTCAGAATGAATAAAATCAACAAGTCAGGAAACTACAGATGTTGGTGAGGATGCGGAAAAAGGGGAACCCTTCTACCTTGTTGATGGAAATGCAAGCTGGTGCAGTCACTCTGGAAAACAGTATGGAGGTTTCTCAAAAGTTGAAAATAGAGCTACCCTGTGACCAAGCAATCATACTACTGCGTATTTACCCGAAAGATACAAATGTAGTGATCTGAAGGGATACGTACTCCCAAATGTCTATAGTAGCAATGTCCACAATAGCCAAACAATAGCCAAACTATTGAAAGAACCTAGATGTCCATCAATTGCTGAATGGATAAAGAAGATATATCTATATCTATATCTATACCTATCTATATCTTCTTTATTCCATAAAATGGAATACCATGCAGCCATGAAAAACTTCCCAAATCTTGCCATTTGCAATGACATGGATGGAACTGGAGGGTATTATGCTAAGCAAAAAGTCAATCAGAGAAAGATAATTATCACGAGGAATTTGGTATGAGGAATTTGAGAGGCAGGGTAGGGGTTCTTGGGGGCTAGGGAGGGAAAAAATGAAAGAAGATGGGACCCAGGAGGGAGACATCATAAAAGACTCTTTATCTCAGGAAACAAACCGAGGTTTGCTGGTGGGTGAGGGGAGAGGGATAGGGTGGCTGGGTTATGGACACTGGTGAGGGTATGTGCTATGGGGAGTACTGTGAACTGTGTAAGACTGGTGAATCACAGATCTATACCCCTGATGCAAATAATACATTATATGTTAATAAAAAAAATAAGTCATGGAATACAGTATATAGCATCATGACCACGGTAAATAATACTGAATTGCATATCAAAAGTTGCTAAGAGAACAGAACTTAGAAGTTCTCATTATAAGAAAAAAAGCATAACTATATGTGGTGATGGATGTTAACCAGAGTTATTATGGTGATCAGTTTTCAATATACACCAGTACCAAATCATTATGTTATACAGTAGTCTCACCTTATCTGTGGGGGTTATGTTCCAACATCTGGAGTGGTTGCCTATGACTGGCATAGAGTTCAGATTGTATCAAACCCTATATATAACCTGTTTTTTTTTCCCTACATATACACATCTTTGATAAAGTTTAATTTATAAATTAGGCATAATAAGAGGTTAATAACAAGAATAATACAACAATTATAACACTATAATGTAATAAAAGTTACAGGAATATAGTCTTTTTTCTCTCTCAGATTATCTCACTGTACTGTACTCACCCTTCTTCTTGAGATAATGTGAGATAAAATGCCAAAAATTCCTAAAGTCTGATGAAACGAAGTGAGGTGAATGACACTGGCATTATGACATAGCATTAGCCTAGTATTGACCCTACTACTGACCTTCTAATAATACAGCAGAGGGAGGATCATCTGCTTCTTGACTATGGTTGGCCACAAGTAACTGAAACAACAGAAAGTGAAAACTTGGATAAGAGAGGGACAGTGGAGAGCACCCGGGTGGCTCAGTCATCAAGCATCTGCCTTCAGCTCGGGTCATGATCCAAGGACCCTGGATTGAGTCCCGCATCCAGCTCCCTTCTCAGTGGTAAGTCTGCTTCTCCCTCTCCCACTGCACCTGCTTGTGTTCCCTCTCATGCTGTCTCTCTCTGACAAAGAAATAAATAAAAATCTTAAAATTAAAAAAAAAAGGAGAGAGAGAGGGCCTGTGGACAGCTGACACCAATGGTTAGATCACAATCTCCTTGAGAGCTTCCTAGTGTAATCTGAAACTGGCCCCAGTATTTGCAGAACAAGGAGGGACTGAGGAAAGAGTCAGGCCACTCCAGATTGGTAGGTGGCAGTTTTAATAAACACAGGAACTTACATTTAAGGTGTGTCTTGCTTGGCCACAAGATGAGTAGACTTCTGTATCTGACTGCCAAATCTCAAAGTTTCTATAGAGGCCTTTACCAGGCTCAATCACATAGACCATCCAGATGGTCTCAACCTCACTATCTCAAGGCTATGTCCTTGGATCAACTTCTGGGAGTAGGTAAGGCAGTGAGATGCACATCCCAAAGGCAGGGGAGAGGGCAGGGAGCCTATGATTGCTGGCATCCGTCTCATATGTCAACCAGCAGTCACAGGTTCTTGATGACCTCCAATACTAATATAATGTTTTATGTCAATTAGATCTCAACAATACTATTACTAATAATAACCACAGAAACTGGCTCTGATTCTAAATCTACTAAAGTGGAATTTCTGAAGGAGAGACCTAGAAAACCTTATTTTGAACCTCTGATTCTTATGAGCAGTCCAGTTTGTGAAACGATTAAGGAACGCAACTGGTTGCAAACAACAGAATAGCCAGCTGACCACAGCTCAATCCTGAAAGTATTTATTTATTTATTTATCTATCTATTTATCTATTTACTTACCTGTTTTTACTCAGAGTCTAGAAGTCTAGAGTCTAGCCATTGACTCATAGCTTAGAGATACCATCAGAGGCCCAGGTATATGTAATCTTCCCACTCCCACATCCTAAGCTAAAGACTGTTTGCTTCATATACTTTGAATCGGAAGCTATCACCAAAAGGCTACTTCAGTCCAGACTTGGAGTCTTCATTCAAGGCAGGAAAGAAGAGAAGAAAGAGAAGGCAACAGAGTTTGCTCCCTTTTCTCAGAAAAGGTAAAGTTTCCCCCTAAAACTTCAGCTTCACTTAAATCCCATTGGAATACAGCGTGATGGAGCCATTACTGAATTAAGAGAAAGCCAAGAAGGCAAATATTAAACAGTGTCTAGTAAAGACAAGCAAAGGAGAAGAAAATTGGGAATAATGTTGAGTCAGGCAAACTATACTGTCTACAAAATTGATTTAGATCAATTTTAGAATTTTATGGATGAAGAATCCTGGGCTTGCTAGATGATGTGATTTCTTTACAGCATGGAAAGGATTACAATTACACTCTGTTGGCTCTGACTCAGTGAATTATCCTCTGAGCTACCTTGACACCACACCTGTCCTATAAAGGTTTCAATAGTATCCTATAATATCTGACTTTTTCTGTTTCCAATTCTGGTTCCAAGTCACAAGTTTGTAAACACACTGTACCTTATTGGTAATAGGGATTCCTGAATCCAATGCCAGATTAATTAAATCACAAGACTGGGAGTCAGACCTGGATATATTTTTTTTATTAACATATAATGTATTATTTGTTTCAGACCTGGATATTTTTAACACATGATTATGAATTCTTCAAGCTTTTGGATGAGCTGGCACTGTGAGATGTTACACAGAAAAGACAGAACCAATCAACCTCTATTTTGCATCCATTATTGACCACAGGAAAATGATCTTCACACTTAAAAGGATAGGATAGACTTGATTAAGGGAAAATCAAAACCTCAGAAACTTTGGAAGAGAGTTGTGGATAATTGCTTTAAATAATTTCAAAGTTCTAGTAATAAATGAATTACATCAAAGGAAAACAAAGAAATCTGTAAAAAAAAATGAGGTTAGTAATTTTGGTGAAAAGAATCACAGAGAATTAATAAGGTGGTAAAAAAGCAGAAACTGGGAAAATAATTCCATAAATAAAATTTTCCCAGAGCTCAGTATTTCTCATTCTTCTCACTGAGAGTTCCTAAAAATATTGACCTGGAAGTCTAAGGAAGATTATTAAAATACAGTGTAAAAAGATGTCAAAAAAAAGAAAAAGTTGATGATTATAAGGAACCACTTGAATTCTCTATGAAGATATTACCTTTTTCAACAAGGCATCTGTGACACAATCTATGAAACGCGTGGAGAAGACTAAGCTAAAGTAGGGCATGGAAGACCATGGCAAAGAAAAACAGATTTATAGCTTTGTTGTTTTCTTTTTTAAGATGACCCCCAAAATTAAATGTTTGTATTCTAAGGAATTTGAATTTTTAATTAAAAGTGTCACTTATTTTCTGTCTGTATATAATTTAAAATTAAAGCTAAATATCTCTTTAAATCTTATACTTTTGCTAACTTATAATTTATTATTCCTAAATTGTTTAGTTTAACTACAAATTTTAAAGTAGTATTTATGGACATCTATTTTTCTTCTAATATATCTCACATATAAATCCATATTTCAGAATAATTAGAAAGCATAGGAAATGAGTGAATGGGGCAGGTGTGCCATAAAATTGGGCACAGTTGTGTCATCTTTATGATATTTTAAACCATTTCTCATTTATTTTATCCTAAAATGTGCTGTTCTCGTTTAGAGACAGATGTTATTTAAAAGCATTCAATGTCTTGTTTTCAAGAATATTTCCTTAATAATATCTGTTCTGATAGGTCGTAGGGAATTAAATTATAAGTCTTTACCCTGACATGATTGCATCTTAAAAATAAGAAAAATTCTGGGGGCACCTGGCTCAGGCAGTTAAGCATCCAACTCTTGATTTTGGCTCAGGTCATGATCTTAGGGTCATGACATCGAGCCCTGTGTCAGGCTCTGCACTCAGCACACTGCTTGTCTCTCTTGCTCTGTTCCTTCCTACCTACCCTCCGCCCCTGCTCACATTCTCTATCTTTAAAATGAATAAATAAAATCTTAAAAAAAAAATCCTGAAATGTATAGATGCAGTTTCAGAGTTTAAAAAAAGCTAATTTTAAATTACGACTTGGTTTTTGTTTTAATACAAATTTACCACATATGATATGTATATACCTATTTTTTTCCTCTTTTTCCTTCTGTGGCACATACAGGTATAAGCACAGGCATGTGTAGGAGAGCAAGTAAGACTAAAAGAGAGAGATATGGATGATAGTCAGATAATATGCAGCTTCTTCGCTCAATTTCAGCTGGGCTATCTTTAGAACAATTAGGTAGCTATTACATTAATTAGATGAATGACATGTTAATTGCTTTGTTTTATTTTTACTTTTTTTCACAGGAAGCTGTGATCTTCATATTTTTGAGTCTATTGTATGAAAACTTGGGAAGATTGATTTTGATCCAGTGAGTTAACTTCAATTCAGGATTCCATTAATAGGAAGTTATACCTACATAATTTTTTATGAATATACAGAATACTTAGAATATACAGAAGAACTAAAGTAAGAAAACATAACCTAGTATGAACTCACCTCCTGAAGTCTAACTTCACTAGTGCCTTCATGTATGTTCTACTCTTTCTGCAGTGAACATAAGACATAACCATCAGTAGTGTTTTGTCCTCTGCTGTGTCTTTCCTTCTTTTATTTTAAAATAATTTTAGGAGAGATGGGATTTATGGGACCCCAAAGCTCTAGATGCAGAAGTATTGGATAAGGACATCTGGGTGTCAATTCTATTTCCGTTCCTTTGATGGTAGATGGGCTTGCTGGTGCTAACCTCAGATCAAGATCAGTAGGGCCTGAGGTTGTGAACATCATCCGAAATAGAAGGTTTAGTGTGTCAGACTAAGTTCTGGAGTGGTACAGAAAGGAGGGTATACAAAGTTAGTGGTATAGCAAGAATTCAGCTTCTTGATTATTCAGTTTCAAGACCCTGCCCGGGTAGAGAATGTCTGGCACTGGCTTTCCTTGAAGGGAACCTAGAGCGACGGGTAAGTTGCACTAAATCAGGGTGTGCCGATTCTCCGTCTATCACTTCACTTTCCTTCAGTTCTGAATCCTGTGTAAATAGATGACATCCTTAGAAGAGGCATCATCTCTTTCCTCCGCTCTGCAAGCCAAGTGCAATGCTGCATGGTGTACCATGAACATGGTTTCATAAGAATGTATGAATATGTTTGCCTTATTGTAGAGATGCATTCTGTTGATAGATATTCCAGTAATTTTCAAGTTTTCTTTATTACAAATAATATTGTGTGAAACTTTCTTGTACATATATTTATGTATCTGCAGGGTAAATTCCTAAAGTAGAGCTGCTTAAAAGATTGCAACCCATTTTAAATTTTAAAATGAGGTATGCTCATTTTAAATTTTGATATAGACTCTATATTTGATTTGTACACCATCATGAAATAACATAGGTTGCAGAATATTTAAAAGAAGACTGCCTTCAGATAATGCACTATTTAAGTGGTATGTAGTTAACAAATTCACATTTAATACAAATTATAAACAAGCTGAAATCTTCCACATCATTATTAAATATTCACCATTAAAGTCCACCATTTATTTGCATTTTAAGTGCATGTATGTCACATCTCTAAGCCCAATTAATCAGCTGGTGTCTTTGGTTAATGTTGATTTTAGCTAAAATGTGAAATTCTCTCATAATAGCACAAAGCCAGACAAATAGAGAAACATGTTTAGCACCATGCAAATTAATGCAAGGTCATAGGCAAGACCCACGAAATAATTAAACCAGGTTAAGGGAGCCATGATTTGGGAGACTAAGAATTTTAATTAAAACTGTTATTGAGTTCAAATGAGGGGGTTCTGTCTGTAATTAGTGAGTAATATCTTTCTGCATTAATCAACGTCACCAAAAACTGCCTAAATTAACACTTTGCTTTTCCTATATTGCTTCAGGTTTGCGGGGTTAGTGGGGGAGTAAGTTATATAAAAAAGTAATTAAGATTAGAAGGACACTTTTAAAAATCTTGCTTTTCTACCTGATTTAATCTTGGGTACCATACTTGACAGTAGTGAATTAACACATATTTATTGAATACTGACTACAAAAGAGTCACGGTTGGAACTACAAAGAAGGTTTAGCTGCCACTTAAGAAGGACATATGATGTGTTAGGCACTGAATTAGGCATTTATAAACATTGTTTTATTTTCTTCCCTCACAAATCTTTTCATAGTTGAACATACCTTTTTTCACAAGAAATGAATAATTTACCCGAGGACTTAGTCGTAAATTACAGTGGAGATCATGAAAATGAGATTGGAGAACATGGCTTAGATGTGCAGTCAAAATGGACCCTACCAAGGAGATCTGCCCTACCCTGTTTCTGTCAGAGGTGGACGGCCACAATCCTTCCTGCCTACCTCATGCCTAACAGCAGACCAGAGCACACCATCTGAAAGCAGGTGGATGTGAGAGCAAGAGAGAACTCTCTTTGCTGACTGCTCACCAGACAGGTAAGTGACTCATTCCTTGGGAAACACTGACTAGTAGGTAGGGGGAGAGGGCGAGAAAGTTGCTGTCGTATGTCCTATAGAAATTGGAGGCCAAGAATGCAGAAATACATCACTAACAAATTTTGGATTCAAACTCAGTGAACTGACAAGTCAATGTTCTTGCAGTGTACTCTTCCCTCCCCATAGGACCACAGTCTCCTCTAGTGGGAAAGAAAGATGCATAAGTATCTCAGTCCAGAAACTTCTGTTTCATAATGCTCCTTACCTTGGGCCCTTGCTTAGTCTCCAGGCTGGGAGCCCAATTTTACTAGGGGGTCAGAAGCTGAGGTGTTTGGGGCATGATAAAGTATAGCTATGGAGAATTACAGGGGGCTCATGTTTCAGGATTCTCTTACTGACAAATTATTCTTGAAGGTTTTTTCCCCAGAAGCAACATGGTGCTTCACTTCACATATTGAAACAGCTCATAGGAACTGAAAACAAAAGCCTTTTTTCCTTCCTTCCTTTCTTCCTTTCTTCCTTCCTTCCTTCCTTCCATTTATCCAACAAATATTCACTAAATGTCTGCTATGTGCTGGGCCAAAACATCTATCAAAATATTGCTTAACTTGTACCTCATCTTTTATGAAGATCTGTATAATTTTCATGAATCCTAATATTTCTCCTCTCCATAACAATCTCACCTTTGTTATTTCATCAAAACATTGGTTTCTTTAAACAGCTGTTAAATTGTTTGAAACCCTATAAAAAGGATTGTAAAAGTGGATTAACATCAGCCCATTTCCCTCTGTGGAAGATCCGTATTAATGTTTCGTATGAGTAAAATGAAACTCCAAACCTCAGAAATATTCCAATTACTTTGTTATTTGGGGAAATTTTGCTGTTTGCTTTTGTTTTGTCAATGATGGGGTTATGTGGCATTTAGGAAAACAATTTTTGGGACAGATTTTGAAAAAAAATACATATATATGAAAATTTATAAATTGAGGCATCTTATTTTTTGCTGGCACTATCTCTCTGCTTCATTAAGGCTATATTTCTTTCTCTTTGCCCAGGAAAACTGCTTCTATCTCCAAAGGCAAGTTTGAAATTCTATTAAACTTAAATTGCTCAGTTACTGCAAGATCCAGACGTGCACGTGTGTGTGCACCACCACCACACACACATTCCTGCCCCCGCCCCCCGACATGTATTTTGGAAAAAAGTCAGGGCCAAGTGGTAAAAAGGCATAATACATAAAATAGAAAATGAAATGTAAAAAGAAGAGATACAACCGGAGAAAAGGAGCAGCAGAGAACAAGGGTGTGTTAATGCATAGTCAGCTTTTGAATTGGGAAGTCTGAAAGAGCAAATAACTTCTGAAGCAAATACGCATGACACGACTATAGATTTCTGGATAATTAGGCATGAGAAATGGTAAGTGATATATTCACCTACTGCACTTATGTTCTTTTTAAGGTACCTGGCATTTTTTTTTCCCCCTGTAGATAGTTTGAGGCTTGGAAGTCAGTTGAGGGTAAAACTGAAAAGAGTGATGGAGAGTCTTCTAAAATAGTTTTTGCTCCCCCCACCCCAAAAAAGGTTTTTGTCCAAAAAACAGGTCAATTAATTTGACAGCTAAAGGTGGCCTCCTAAGTTTCACTGAGTACCAAACACACGGTGTAGAATCCTTAAAGGACTCAGGTGACTGGGATGCCTGGGTGGCTCAGTCCTTTGAGCGTCTGCCTTTGACATGGGTCATGATCCCACCATTCTGGGATCAAGTCCTGCATGTAGTTCTCTGCTTGGTGGGAGCCTGCTTCTCCCTTTCCCTCTGCCTGCTACTCCCCCTGTTCGTGTGTTTGCTCTCTCTCTCTGCCAAATGAATAAAATCTTTAAAAGAAAAAAAAAGGGGGGGAGGGAACTCTAGTTACTTGTGCTTTTTTTTGTTTTGTTTTGTTTTGTTTTTCCCGTTTTGGGAACATAGCAATAACAAGTACAGAAGGAACAGCTGAGAGGATTGGACTCGCTGTCTGTTAAAGATTGGCTGATGTCAGAGTCTAGAAGGCTGGTTGGTTTCTAGTCCGTGGACTCTCACTATATACAACTTGACTTCTTCATACATAGGAGGGTAAGACAGAGAGTCCTACCCCTTTGTGAATTGGTCATCTGTTTGTTGTTGTGCTGTTTTTCCCCCACTGGTGCCTTGGAAAAATAAAGTGCCTCTATACTAGATAATCTTCTGTGTAAACACTCTGACACACCATAGAATAAATACGATAATCAACCATGTTTTTACAAAATATCTATTGTTATTAATTGGCCAGCTCTATCCTTGAAGCAGCTTCAATAGTCTCAACATGATAGGAGTTCTAGTGGACAAAAGAGAAGATAAAATTCAGTCTTCAGCAATTTCCAGATTTAACTCGTATTAGAGGGACCTGAGTAGAACACAAAACCTAGCTAGACAAAGTGAATGCTACATCGTAGCAAAGAATTTTGGACAAGCAAGTGGATTAGTCAGAGTGCAAAGTCTGGAATCTTTAGTGTTTCCAATGAATGTCATCTGTCATTTTCCTGAAAGGCCACTCATGGTATCAACCCAAAAATCTGGCCTAAATGCTTTCGTTCAGAGGCAGGAAATTGGAAGTGGAAGCATGGATTGATATTTTCACGGAGAAAACTACCCATTTCTAAGTGCTTTCCAGTTCTCTTCTCCTGCCCATCAAGTCTGAGCCAGAGTCTTCTACTATTCAAGCTTCCTAGGGTCATTTCCTGAAGTATCCCACACTGTTCTCTCCTTTTCATGGTTCTATGGCCTCTCTGCACAACCAAGATCTTTCCTCATCATAGAGGATTGAATTGCTCCTAGGACAGAGTGTTAATTGTCTCTTTCTTCCCCTCCTTTCATTCACTTATGGATGGGTTCATTCACCCACTCAATGAGCACTCATTAAGAGACTTCTCTAAGCAGGTACTATTCTAGATTCTTGGGATACATCAGTGAACAGAAGAGATAAGGAGCTTTACCCTTGAGGAGTTGAAACTCTATCAAAGGGAAACAGACTGTTAATAATAAACATACTAAAAGATCTACATAGCAGGGAGAATTGAACCATTTAATTGGAAACAAATGGGAGGGGAATGAGCAGAAGGAAGAAGGGGCAACAGGTTGCATATCAAATAGGGTTGCCAGTAGAGGCCTAACTGAAAATCTGAGATCTGAGAAAAGAGAAGCAGCAAGAGGCCAGGAGGGCTGGAGCCAGAACAACAAGGAAGAGGACCATGACAAATGAGGTCAGAGAGGGAATAGAGGAGACAGATCATGTAGAACTCTATAGGTCCTTGTAAGAACTTTGAATTTTATTTTCAGAAAATTTGCTTAATCTGTAAGTCCTAATTAAGAAATAAAACTTTGGAAAAAAGTCATACTAATTTGTAGAGGGCTGACCAAACTAAATAAACATATGTGACATTTTTTTCCCTTCTGATTTGTGACATGAATTTATTTCAAAACCCTATACTCTACATCTAAATTAAAATACCTACACACATTTTTTAATCTTTTAAATTTAGGGAAAAAATAACCCTAGAACTATCCTCAAAAATACTTATTTTTTCATCTCTTCAACTACATCGAAGAGGACTGGTTGTACTAAAATCTATGTCTGATCCTGTGAGCTTAAACTCTAACTTAAATCATAACAACAGTGGTAATGACCGATATATGGCTCCACGGCTCAAGTAGAAACAATAGGTAAAAGTTACAGGACCAAAAGTCACAGCTGAGCATCAAACAAGGCACCTCAAAAGGTCCAAATATGGAAAATGAAGCAGGGATCTCCCCAGTAGTAAATATATTTAAAGAGAAGCATGGTGATCTTCTAACAAAAATCTTAGGATGATTTGAATGGGGAAGACCATTTCTAAAGAATTCTACAACTCCGGGGCACCTCAGTACCTCAGTGAGTTGAAGTCTCTGCTTTCAGCTCGAGTCATGGTCCCAGGGTCCTGGGATGGAGCCCCATGTCCAGCTCTGTGCTCTGCAGGGAGCCTGCTTCCCCCTCTCTCTCTCTGCCTGCCTCTCTGCCTACTTGTGATCTCTGTCAAATTAAAAAAAAAAAATTAAAAAATCTTAAAAAAGAAGAAAGAATTCTAGAACTCTAATGGACTTTTTTCATTAATACTTTTTATGAATACTTAATACGAGTCAGATATTTCTAGAAGCATTTTATATAGATTATCTCATATAATCCACACTATTCTCAAACCTTTGAGTCTGGATTTTATTATGTTCACTTTACAGGAGAGGCAAATGAATTGTCCAAGTTTATAAAACTAGTGAACTAAGGGGGCAGTATGTAAATTCATATCGGTTTTATTCTAAATCCTTCACATTTTTTGTTCTTGTTATTCCTTCCATACCAGCTCTCAGAGACCAGAATCTGAAAATAGTCTACAATCCAACCTTTATCTGATTATTACTTTACTTATTTTCAGAATCCATTCTGCTCAGCAGTCATATATTAAGTTCCTTACACGCTCAAGGCATTGTTCTAGTGCTTTGAGACACAGGTGGAAGACAGAGACATGGAAAATAATCATTACAATTACATGATCAGAGAAGTAGAACTACCCCTAGGGTATTGTGATCTTGATCTTAATTCTATTTCCTGAGTACACTCCATGTATATTTCTCTCTCTCTCTCTCTTTTTTAACTTCAGTGTCTCTGTTTTTTTATGCTGCCTATAAGACTATCATCTAATTATCCAATGGATAAATACCTCAACAGCTTTATTACTCAGTTGTAAATAGAACCACCACTGAACCTGGTTGCAGTGAAGGCAAACACACAACGAAGGGTATTTACTGACTTACGTAACTTAAAGGACAGAGTTTGAATTAGTTTCTGGGTCACTAGTTCCACCAGCTCCCATGGTGTCATCATGTCCTGCCTCATGTTCACTTTTCCACTCTCTCTGATTCACTTCCTCACCCATCTCTCTGCCTGACTTATCTCTACCTCATTTATTTATCTCTTATTACAAGAAAGCATTTCTTAGACAGCAAGGTCCAGCATGGAAATAGCTCAGGCTTCAATTCCTCTCAACTCCTTGACCCTCAAGTTAAGGCCTCTGATCTTCCAGTTCTTTTTTTTTTTTTTTTTTAATAAAGAGTTTATTTATTTATTTGACAGACAAAGATCACAAGTAGGCAGAGAGGCAGGCAGAGAGAGAGAGAGGAGGGAAACGGGCTCCCTGTTGAGCAGAGGCCTACGAAGGGCTCAATCCTAGGACCCTGGGATCATGACCTGAGCCAAAGGCAGAGGCTTTAACCCTCTGAGCCACCCAGGAGCCCCTGATCTTCCAGTTCTAAATTTTAAAAATTTCCCCGAAGAGGAAACTTAATAAGGCCAGCTTAACCTGCTGAGTAGGGTACTATGAATGGCTGGGTATGGTCATAGAGCAAACGTGGGTCACAGGGCAAACATGAAAGCAAGGTCCATGGGACTGGAAAAATCTCACCAGAATTACACAATCAAGCTTGTAGGGAAACAGTTCCTCCAAGGAAAATGGGTTATGTTAGAGGAGCCCAACAGTTAACCAACACATATCCATCTTAAGACCCATATGAAAGAATATCTTCTTCACAGTGTCTCCTGAGCCACACCACATGTATGATCTTTCCCCTTCTAAAATCCCTGACACACTGGCCATCTAGAGTTTCAATTGTCATTTACAGCCACGTTTATACCATAAGTGACTTAGATCTTTTACATGAAGTTCTGGGCCAAACTCATTATTTATAATTCCCTGAAACCCATGAAAGAATATCTCTCCTGAAAGCAGAGCCTAACAAGCACATGTTAATGGGAAATAGAGAAAGGAGCTTACGCTGGGAAAAGAGATATGAACTCTTTTATTGACCCACAAATTCATTTATTCAAAAATCTTCGTTGGAAGGCTACCATTTACCTGGCATTATGCTAGAAGCTGATTCAGTAACAACGACAAAGACCAGGTGTTGTTCCTCTTCTCCTGAGCATACACACCAGTGGAACTGGATGTTCAGAAAACAAGCAAATAAGCATAGAATGCAGAAGTATCTTTGGAATTAAGAAAAATATTCCTAGAGTTCTATGTGGGGCATAACTAGGACATCTAACTTGGATTGTGAGGTGAAGGAAAGCCCATTTGCGGAAGTGCAATTTCAGCCAAGCTCCAAAATCTGAGTAGTAACATGGAGGTGAAAAATAGGAACAAAGTGGCCTAGATGAAGAAATAGTGTTTGTGAAAGCTTATAGCATTTCAGCATTTTAAAGAAATGGCAAGAGAGTCTGTGTGGTTGGTGCTCTTGGGAGTAGAAGCACACTACATTTCATCATTCATTTCTCCTTCCACATGATGAGTTTTTCCAATCTTTCCCTGGCTCTCACAGTGAGGGATCTGGACAGCCAGGGTCACCTGAAAGAGAGGTCCTTGTGGAAGGTAGGACAGCAACATCAAGACTGACAAGGTACCAAGGCTATATATTTGCCAACTTTACTCTATTGCCAATGGCAAAATGATAGCTTTTGGAAACAGCACTAAGGAGACTTCATTTGACAATTTGGATATCTAGTTCATCCCCTTTAGAACTGGGACATGTCACAGACCATGTCTGAATTTTCTATTCTTGTCTATACATTGGGAACACTCCTTACAAAGTTCAAGTTTTACATGATGTGTAGTGTGCACAATTTTAAAAGAAAGTGATATGCCCAGACACAGATATGGAGCTAAGGACTGGTTTTTGTATATTTAGCATTCAGGTTAAACCCCTGCACACTGCTTACTCTTACCACAACATCCCTGGTACAGAACAATAAGCTCTCGTTCTCTCTCTCTCTCTCGTGTGTGTGTGTATGTGTGATTGAATGTGTAATGAATGTGGTGAATTCATGTGCTGTTCATGTTTTGGCTTATGTGGGATGTGTGGCATGCAGGCACATCTGTGGTGTGTGTCCGGCATAAATATGTGGTGTGTATGAATGCATATCCCTGCATGCACGTGTGTATGTCTCTGTGTGTGGAACATGAAAGTGTGATGTGGGGAGGAACACATGGGTTGAAGTCAGGAATCTATTATCTGGAAGTATCCAACTTCATTCCAATTCCTGGGCATATCCCAGAGACTGTAAGCTTTGAAATAAATCTAGGCCTTTGCTTCCTAATAGTCCAGCAGGAGTCAAACCAGAACCCTCTAGAAAGCAACAGAGGCTGTGCTGCCCAGGCTTGGGGTTGCTGCCAGCCTCCTAAAACACTGCAGATGCCTAAAAGGCTGTACCAGGAGAGAAAGGCCATTGGCAGATGCATGCTCTCAAACCTCCAGTTGTAGCAAGAGCTCTCCAGGCCAACCTTGGGCCACCAGAAGCTGGAGAGAGGAGACTATATTCATGAAATCAGGTGTTGTAGGGCGCCTGGGTGGCTCAGTGGGTTAAAGCCTCTGCCTTCAGCTCAGGTCATGATCCCGGGGTCCTGGGATCGAGCCCCGCATCTGGCTCTCTGCTCAGCGGGGAGCCTGCTACCTCTCTCTGTCTCTGCTTGCCTCTCTGCTTACTTGTGATTTCTGTCTGTCAAATAAATAGATAAAATCTTAAAAAAAAAAAAATAGAAATTACTGCCTCAGCATCTGGCCAGCCCAGTTGGTGGAGCATGAGACTCTGATCTCAGGGTCATGAGTTCAAGCCCCATGCTGGGCACAGAGATTACTAAAAATAAATTAAAAAAAAAAAATGAAATCAGGTGTTGTGATGACAGAAAAGAAGCAAGTGCATTCTTCAGGTTTTCTATAATCCCCCTTTACTTAACTGTGCAGATATCTGTATCCTGGTTCCTACATTTCCTACATTACAGGAGAGCAAACTGGAAAACTATGCAAGACATAGAGCTACATGCAAAACTTCTCTCATCGCTTGTCCCCAGGGTGGTGCGTGGATGAAGAGGGGACTCCAGGGGCAAGAGTGCCAAACATGACCTCACATATTTTCTGGACACACACTGCACTGACTGTACCTCCAGAACATACCAGAAGAGATTTTTAAATCTAAAGTAACACCTTCAAGTTCTATTCACTATACACTGGAGGACATGTCCATCTTGGGAGAGAAAAAGGAGATAATGAAGTACAGCTCTTCCTCATGGAAAATTCACAGTCTAATAGAAAGGCAAAGATTACCAGCTAGAAAACAATTATGGAAAAATATGATCCTGGATTAAATTCTCTAATTTGAAGTACAGAGATGGAGGAGATCCACTAAGGAGATCTTGATGAATGGGGATTGAGTTTGGTGCTACAAGAGATTCTGTTAGCTACACTGGCTGACAGTGGGAGAGAAGGGCAGAGAGAGATCACTTGGATAAGACAGATTCTGTACTTAGAAAAATGTGAGTGTTTGAAACAAGTTGTTTATACTTTAAGTCCTCTAGTTACTCTGAGGTCTCCAAGGGCCTACAATAATGATGCTTGGAACCTCAAACAGTAAATACAGACCCAAAATCTAAAAAGAAAATTTAAAAATCAAAATTACAAGTATTTCATTACACCTGTAAAACATAGCATCACCTCCACTAATCAGCTGTACCTCAACATACAAATGTGATATTTGATGTAGATGCTTTTGGTATGATGAGTGGTGAGGCCCCCCAAAGAAAGAGTGGTCAGAACCAAGAAGGTCTGAAACAGGCACTACTTTAAAGGACAAACTCCAAGGGGGAACCTAAAAAAATGTTACTTTTCTAGATACTGTTTCACTTATCTGAAAAACAACGGGGTTTCTAAATTGGGCTCCCCAGAGGCCGGGGCATCATAAATCCATAAAGGAACCATAGAAATTTTACAAATTTACAGAGATAATTAAATCAAGTCTTGCAGTAAAGCAGTCAGATTATGTAGTATTTGAGGATTGTATTCAATCACTACTACCTGGGGGTAAAACTTGTATAATGTTTTATCTGAATGTACATGCAGATCCTGCTAACCACAGTCTACAGAACCTAACCAGCTGTACACTGTTGTTTCAGTAAATGTTTTGTTATAAAGATGAGAGTTACAAACAATGGAAAGAACCTCAGTGATACATTTAGAATTGTGCTGAAGCCAAGATCTGGAACTACAGAAGTACATCACTTGTCCACATTGCTCTTACACATCAATATGCTCTCACAGCTATTTAACAACTGTTCTTTCTACAAATTCTGTAGCTTATCTGATGTGTTAAATAGTTTTACCTGAATTTGGCAGACAGGTAAACCAAGTTAAAGAGGCAAAATCGAGTCCAAGTCACAGAGTTGGTTTTAAGGAGGAGCTAGTCTCTTATCTACTAATCCCAGTTGTTCCCATGATGTCCTCCTGCCCCAGAGTTCTATGGGGCCCTAGTTTTTTTGTTGGTACTCTGTGTGTGTGCATGTATGTCCTAATAGGCTAGCATATTAATAAATTTCTAGGAGTGATGCAGTATTTATTATTTCCCAGAGTTATTTTATTAAAAATCATTTTTTCTAGGTATTCCAAAGAACACATTTTGAGAAAATTTTATCCCTCCATGAAATCACTATTAATCTTAGAAGAAAATAGTTCCCTACCATAGGACTTACTATACCTTGCATATTTGATCGTATTGTTGATAATGATACACAACCATTTCAAATCTGTTATCTTCCTCTAAGAAATTTGCAAAACCAAGTAAGATATGCCTAATGCAGTTTGTTTAAGAAACCCCGATTAGTGGTTCAGACAGATGCTTTCTGGAAAACAACCAGTGAGCTGTGACTGGAACGCTATGAAATGTTTTGCACATAAAATGAATCCTTATGCATGGAAAGTCAATATCTGTTGTGAGTGGTTATCGTCTGGTGGTTAGTTTGAAGGGCTGGGAATTAGAGTAGCTCATTCCAGCTGAGGCTCTCACTCCTCAACGAAGAAGCAGGCGCCAAGAAGTTTACACAAACCCAAATGTGTTATGTTCTGGCTTTGTCCCAAGTTAGCACAAAAGGCACAGCCCACACCTTTGGAGTATTTGCCATATGCAAAGAGTAAACTTTGCCAAAAGAGAGCAAGATTTCTCTTCAAAGGCAAAGAATGCTTTATAGTATTCCCCCAAAGAGTCTTGAAGAGGGAATATGGTAGCCACTCAATAAACCTACTTCGTTAAATTGAGTAATGCTGAACTTCTTTCACAGAGACAGAAAAGTTGCTTTGTACCTATATGTGTTTTTCTTATATCAATGGCATACATTTTAGACCAGAAGCTCTAAGGCAGAGACCCTGGGGTTTTTCTGATATCAAATCAAGTACTAGATTCAGTTAATTCAGAAAAAAAGCAGCCAGTCCATTTATATAAAATTATGGAAGTCAACTGGAGCTATTCAAATCATTAGCTTAACTTTTCAGCCATGAGTTAGATATGATGAGGAACTTACATGCTTTTAAGTAACCAATTCCATCAAGACTTATTATTGTTCAAAAATCTAAAAAAAAAAAAAAAAAAAAAAAAGACTTATTATTGTTCAAAATAAAAATTCTCCTAAATTTTATCCATGGAAATGCACTGGTTATCTCCTTATCTTTGTATTCTTTTTAGCTGGTTCTTTTCCCTACAATGCTTCTTTGTCTCTCTGTGAATATATGCCATTTTGGTGATTATTTCTCTCCCCTTTTCTCTCTTTTTCTTCCTTCCACCCCACTTCTCTTTCTCCCAATTTTTCGTGATGGTTAACAGTCAGTCAGTAATTGTTGGGCTAATAACATGAGAAACATGCCTAGGAAAAAGAAATTAAAGAAGACATTAAAGAGGACTTTTTTTTTTTTTTTTTTTCAAGTAGCCACTGTGTGATTCCCCTGTGGTCCTGCGGCCATATCCTAGTGCCTTTATAGACCATGTATTCATGGAAGGAAAGCCTTAGCTTTCACCGTCATTAAATGCAGGAAGGTGTTCTGTAGTCCTGAACCAGACCAGGATGGAATAATGGAAAATCACAGAACCGGAAAGTAGTAGAATTTGGAGGAACTTTAGGAGACATCTAATCTAGTACACATTGTATAACAGTTACAACTATGGGCTCTTGATTCAAGACTGTGTTCAAATCTTCTGTTATTTTCTAGCTCTGCCATCCCTTTCAGGAGGACTACATTTTCATTGCTTTGGCTTCATCTATAAAATGCAGATAATCATAGTCAATATTTCAGGAATCCCTGTGTTGATTAAATGAGTGTAACATCTGGTATGTGGCAATTATCTCATAAATGTTGTTGTTGTTGTTGTTGTTGTTATTATTTAATAATAACAACCATTGTTATTAAAGGTAGTAGGAGCAGCAGCAGCAGGAGGAGGAGTGGTACTATTTATTATAGGAGGAAACCGAGGTGAGCATAGATTCAGTGAATTTTTTAAAGTCATAAAAACAAGAAGGGATAGAGCATCCTAACTTCAAAAGCCATGACTTATCTCAAACTCATGTCTAAATGTCATGTCTTGGCATTCCCCAACTCTGCCATCCTTTTCCCACATTTAGGAGCCATGCCTGGCTTGTGTACTTGCCACTTCCTAGGTCTGGGATAGTGCTGTGACATGGCAGAAGTTTCTCACTACAAAGAAATGAATAGCAACTTTAGGATCACACAAAGGATCAAGAGTAAGGGATGAAATAAATTATGAAGTTGCAACCAGAGGACCTAAAATAATAATACTTTAGATTCTGAGGACAGAAAAGGATGATGCTTTCTTGGAATTTTAAGAGTTTTAGAGAAGTCAAGATGAAGCAATTCAGACGTAAGTTAAAACTAGAAAGAGAGCAAAAGGGGCCCAAGCCAGTAAAACAACAGCAATGCAAACATGAAAAGAAAGTATATAAATTTCAGGCAAGCCAGTACTAAAGAGTTTATGCTTTTGCACTGCAAAAATTGAATGTATGTGTGTAATCTATTAGTGCATATAAAGTTTGTTTAGCGAATGGTGATTGTTTTATACTGAAGGCTTTTCTTTTGATTTTTTCATTTCTCCTAATGTTTGAAAACTTGCTAACAAAGATTGTGTCTTCATTTCAGGTAACAGTAGCATCTGTGTAGGTGAATTTAGTTCTAACCAGTATTTTCCTTATGTTTTAACATGCTGATAATGAACCAAAGGAACAAATAGTCAATTAAATATGTTTAAAAATTTATTAAGGGAAATTCTATATATTGATTAAATTGTATTCACTTTTTATAAACACCAGAAAAAGCCTTTAATTACAGTTAAAAGAATAGAAATGTAAAGATTAAAGATTTTTGTTACTACTCTGAGATCTATATATTTGAATACTAAGACTTTTCTATCACTATGTATATAATTCTAGAACTTGCATTCACAACAGAAATATACATTGGCTCCTGAGGATGAAAAAACTTTTACTCTCTCTATGTACGAAGCGCAGATAGACATATAGTACCTATACAGAAAACAGTATATTATCAAATGAACATTTCATGGAGAGAGCAATTAGGAAACATTTTCTAAAGGCTCCATGGAAGGGAAGGCTGATAACCAAAAAGACTGAGAAATACCTGTCTAAAATTTCAAAGCCCAAATCTTATCTGTACTACCCTATTTTAATTCAGAAAAAGAGCATTGTTTCTCCTAAATACACCCTCCATCATGCAGTAGTTTGCTTGTTCTTAACCTCCCTTTACTAAGTTTTCCCATGTTTAAAACAGTTTGCAGGAGAACACATCTAGGTTTAACTCCCACTTTCAGTTCTACTTGCATATTCTATGCAATGGAACTTACCTCTCTTAGCCTGTATTTTCTTTAAGTCTGCAGGGTGAAACAGTAGCACCCACCATATATGGATGCTAAGGGGAGTTAACTAAGGTACTACAGGTCAGTCATTTAGCTCAATTGGGCACTCAGTGGGATTGTGGCCTTGAGTATTATGATTGTTCTAATTTTTAGTCTTGGATTGCTATTTCCACTGAAGTCTGTAACAACCATGCTTTTGAAGCCCAATTGAAACCAATGAATGAAAGGTGACTGCATTTTATAATCTGGCCCTCCCTCACCCAGTTCTTTTTTGACAATATTTCAATCTAAACACATTACAAAATAAACCAACAAATAAATGTATAAGTATGTCTAGGTGCACATGCAGATAAATATTTAAGGCAGACAAAGACCAAAGAGCACTTTGGAGAAAGGTTAAGGAAAGGGAAGGAAAAGTTAACAGACATTGTTCAAAAAAATTCCCAAGTATTGCAGAAGGGTAGGATTAACTGACTGTTTTCTAATTCTGCATAAGAGTATACCACGAAAAGAGATACCAATCGCATTTCATTATAGCAATGCTGCAAAAAAATTCATAGTATTTCATCTTGTAATGATTTTTTCTGTGAACCATATTTACCCTTGGCATGAGCTGGAGCTAAAAGCAAAACAAAACAAAACAAAAAAATCCATCAAATATTTATAGGGCACTCAGAAATTTATAGTAACTTCAGAAATGAAAAGATGTTTTCTGATATACTTAACTCCATATTTCCTTTCCTCCTCCAAGATGATTTGTTTATTGTAACTGCCATTTGCATAGCATTTTATTGCTCTTCTAGGGTGGTAGCTGAATGGTGACACATGAAAGCTGGGGAAGATGAGGAGAACTGACCAGGAATGCCTGAGAGCAGAAACCAAACTTGGAAGAGCTGGGCTGATACAGAGCTGGACATTGTGCTTTAGCACTTAGAGTCCTAACAATATCTACTCTTTCATCAACTGCTTTTTTAAAAAAGCCATAATTGAACAATACTTAAGCAATAAACCAACAAGTATTCTCTTTTAGAGAATGCATGTTTTATGAACAGCCAAGAAAGAAATTATTATGTAGTGTTATTAATTGTAGATTATTTGTTGCAACCAGATCAACAAAATGCCATTGCTGTGACCATTCCTCCTGGGATACCAGAATGACTTTGTTATGCAAAATGACTCCCTGTAAAGCTTTATGCCAGAATCAGATTTTACTATGACAGCACTTTATTCTACATAGCTAGCAGCATAGGATGCTGCTCTCTGATCTGTACTAGAAACATGAGGGGAAAGAATCCTTATTGCTCCCCTTGCTACTCTTAGAGAAAACAAGAAGGTGAACTAGCAGAACTCTGAACCAGGAGCCTCAGATTCCAGCCTCACAATTAACCTTGGAAAACCCATTTACCCTATTATACTTCAATTTTCACAGCTGTATGGTGTTAATAAGAATTCCTGATTTAATGACTTCCTAGAGTTATTATAGAGCAAAAGCATTGTTTTTCCCCAAGTATGTAGTGACAGGCAGGTGTGAGGAGCTCAGGCAAATCTTTTATTGCACAATGACATGGATGGGACAAGGGTAAAGGCCAGGCTGCCCATCAGAGTCGATATTAAAAATATATAATAAGAGGCTGAGTTGCAGTGCAGATGATGTGGATCCTGGAGAGGTATATCAGGGAGTATCATCAGTACCCCAACCCTGGCATTCTTTGCCATCGTAGCTAGCTCATTCAGGACATATTCTGAGCTTCCCTTGAATAATCAGTCTCTCTAGACATCCCCATCCCTTCTCCTTCGGTGGGGGAGTCATCTCCTTCAGTGTCTGCCAGACAGAAGAGCTTATTACATTACCCTTATTAAATTTCCTTTTGCTCTTCAACTCTCATTGCCTATGCCCTCTCATTTCTATCAGGCTTATAACATTTAATTTCTCCTTTCCTCTGCTATTATTGAGTCCAATTTTCATCCCAATTGTGAGGCTACAGGATGTAGCTTCCATTCCAGTGGGAGTTCTCCATGGGGGCTTTTAGAGTGACAACCTGACTTATTAATATCATTACTGATTAATCATTTTAAGTGCAAGAAATATGTTGATTACTCTTGTTTGAACTTTCCAAGTATCTATGGCTCCTGTATTAAATGAGACTTGGTTTTACTCCTCACTGGTGAAGACTTTTTTTTTTTTTTAATTTCCTTTGGCCGTCTCTTCCTAGACTTGTGATCAACCGATGGCAATGAGTTCTATAGTAGATTAAACTGTAGGTTGGTCCTTTTTGGAAACCTGAAATAGTTCTCCCATTTGTTTGGATATAATTGATGATTCTCTGGTTAGCTCTCATGGTTCTTTATAACTCCATTCAATAAAACAGTAAGAATCTCTTAGGATATCCAGGGATATCTCTACCTGGTCATGTCTATTTGCCATTATCCTATTAGTTTATTTGGGATTATTCTTCTCTGTCTCATCCCCACCCTAGCATGTTTTCACATCTTTCTGTTTGCTTCTTTAATGTCCTCTCATCTCTTAAAATCTGACTCCCCACCTAGGGTACTGTTGAAGTCCTGGTCTTTCCCACATCGTTGAGGTGTCCTCTCTCCACACACATTAGTTTTACAACATTCAGTAATGTCACCTACTGTCTTAAGACATTAGCTAATTTGTCCATTGGTATTGCCTCCCTCACCTTATTCTGTAATTTCTGTGAGGTCAGTTTATTTGGAATAGTATTTTCTCTTGTCTTATAGGCCTCATGGAGATGGGCAGAGATAGGCACAAGAATCTAGACACTTATTAGTGTGCAATAAAGTATAACCATCAACACTTGGGAAGCACTTGCTTTGCAGGCTGGCTCCACACCCATTAGAGCAGAATGATCTATTGCTGAGTCTATTTTAAACATTTCCACAGACTCACTGGGCTTGTACATGTCTATAGCAGGGGTTTTAACATCACATCCAAGAGTCTTTTTTTTTTAAACCAAGATTTATGTATTTATTTGGGGGAGAGGGGAGGGAGAGAGGGAGAGGGGAAAAAAGCAGACTCCCTGCTGAGCATTCCCCAGCAGCTTGATCCCAGGCTGAGATCATGACCTGAGCCGAAATCTTGAGTTAGTGGCTTAACTGACCGAGCCACCCAGGCCCCCTTACATCCAAGAATCTTAAGGGGTACTGAAGAATAGGTTTCAAAGGTCTTATGAACGCATTTAAAATTCAATGCAAAATGTTGTGTGCATTTGGTTGTGTCCCTTATCCATTGTTCTTCCCACCCACAAGAATTTACAGCTTCAAACCGATTCTCAAAGGAGTCTGTGACTTCCTAGGACATTAAGAACATTCATACTGAGCCTAGGAGGATATTGCCAAAGCCAGCCATTGCATACAGGGGTGAGGGTGGGTCAATAGGCAGAAAAATAGATTGAAAAAAAAAGATTCCAATTTTCTTCCAAACTCTATCCTTATTTCTTAGTGAATTTAAGCTGTTATATCAGGGAATGCCTGTCCAGGTCTTTTACAAGAGATTTCTATAGCTGTCTAGGCAAAAATGTTCTTTTTCCAGGCCCCCATTCTTCCTATGGGGAGTCTTCCTCCCAAGCAGGTCAACTGCCCAAAGCTTATCAGTAGAGCTGTGCCCCAGGCTATGTACTGGTGGGGTGGAATGCCTAAAGCAAATCCAGAATTAAGGAGTTCCACAGGGAGTGGCCCTGGGGAGGAATTAAGGAAACAGGGCTCTGATTTTCCCTCTAGCAACAATCCTGTTTCCCTACCAGCCCTTCAGGGTGAGGAGTAAGGCTCAGCGTGAATTAGTATCTCAAAGCAAGCCTGCCAACCAGGTCCACAGTAATTGTCTCCCCTCCTTGTTTTAGGAAAAGAAAACCTCATTTCTGATTTTCCCCTGGACTATAAGCTCTCATTCTTCTCCTATCCGCCTGGGCTAATGCACTCCAAAATTGCTTTTTTTCTCACAGTTCTGATGTTCATCCTTTACTTGGCCTCCCTCTAGGTTAACACTGACTTTCTGAGGGTCTAGGGTGGGGGAGGGAGTGGATGCATTATGCTAATAAGTTCTATCTCTCTTTCCTCCTAGAGTGGCAAATCCCAGTTCTCAGGAAGGCTCTTTCACAAGGCTTTTAAACACCTGAACTGCTCCTTTGAGGATCAGTGAATGTGGAACACAGTCTTAGACTATAAAACATGAAAGCAGAGACAAAGTAAAGTTTGCAAAATGTGTCCTAAACTTAGATGGGAGGTTTAGTTGCCCTTCTTCACACCTAGTCCTCCTTTTACCACTAGTTCTCACAACCTCACCAGCTTCCAGGTCTGAGAATTTCAGGTCTCATGAAAGGCTGAGCAACTTTCACACTGCCACTAGGAAGAATACATAACATTCCAGCAGCATGTGCTGTTCTGCATCCCATGGTCAAATGTACACAATGCCCTTTATCAATCCAATAGACTAACTACTCCCTAGACCCTCAAGTCCAAGCATCCTAAGTTCTCCAGGGCCTCTTTGGTTGTGACATAGAACCACAATTCATACTTGCTTTTATCAAAACTTGTGGTTAAGAATGATACGTTTTAGAGAAAAAGACAATCTCTAGGAGGATGAGTACTTGCTTTAACCTATGACAATTATAGTCATCTAAACTTCAAGCACTATTTCTATTAACATTCCTACCATATTTACCTCTCTCCAGCCATTGCCTGGCAGGGGTTCCAAGATTCGTCTGAGCACCTTAGTATTATGGCTTGTGGTATTCATAGTCATTTTTCCCTTAAAAGGCATCTTTCCACACCAGGTGACAGAGAGCCATTTTAAATATGGGCAAGTTTACACTTAAGAAGAAGATAAAGAGAGTAACATGTTTATGGTGAGATAATACTATTGGGTTTATATGTCTTCTCATAGGATTTGTTTGAATTAGGGTAAATATACAAGTTTGGCACAAGTTGTAAGAAAATAATCAAATTGACTGAAACATATTCTATACAATGTCTTGAGGGATTTTTGTTTTTGTTTTTGTTTTTGTTTTGGTGGTGGTGGTGGTGAAGGGTTTGTTTGCTTTTTTGTCCCCAATCTATTTCTGAAGTATTTACTGACCACTCTGGAATGCTAAAAGAATTTCAAAATCTGCAGACACAGTGAATCTTCTCCTCTACGAGTTATCTCTTTACTTAGAGAAAAAAAAAGAAGAAAAAAAACTATATAAGTTAATGGCTAAGATGTGTCCTTCTCCAAGAATTAAAATTACTTCCAATGAGGACACAGAGAGACAATTAGCACACAGAGAAAACGCTATATGAAGACAGCAGAGGTCAGGGTGATGCCAAGGAATGCCAACAATTGCTAGTAAACCACCAAACCAAAGAGGAGAGGCATGGAAAAGATCCTTCCTTAAAGCCTTCATAAGAAGCAAACCATGCCAATATTTCGTTTGGTCTTGGACTTGAAGTCTCCAGCACCGGGAGACAATACATTTCTGTTGTTTAAGCAAAAACAAAACAAAACTTCCAGTGGCATTGATGTACTAAGTTCAATTTCAGCAAATTCCTGAACTACATATAAATATATGACTAAGTTGTTTTATCACTATACCCTCAATGGCTGAATCTTCTTGATTCATAATTATTTCACCCTGTTAAACTAGCAAAGAAAACCAAATCACAAGTCTCAGAAATGGTTCTGACTGTAAATTTCCTTCTAAAGTCTTTCTACCTTTTGGTATAGGCAGGAGCACAAAAAAATGTCAATATATTTGAATAGATTGCCCAAATGACCCCAATACATTTGGAGGCATACCTTGTTCATCTCTGTTACTTATTTCTTAATATCCTTTCTCAATTTAATGTGGCATTATCTCTTAGGTAAGAATACGAATGGGCAGGTGACCAAAGACCAGAAATCATCTTTATGATGTGCAACATATAATGAGTCCCTAGGACAAAAAAGAATCCAGAATGAATAAGGTTAATTTTCCCACCATTATGACCAAACAGTGGCTTGGACTTCTTACTAAGTTGAATTTTGGGGTGGGGGGCAGGGAGCAGAATGTACTATTTCTGTATTTCTCAGTTTGTGGACTAAGATTACACCACTTACCTAAGTATCTCTCAAAATCTCGGTAAGTGGCAAATTGTAATGCTGCTCTTGACAGTAGAGTACTCCTATTTCAATGTGGCTGGGTCTTTTAATTATCTCCAGCCCAAACTCCCATGTAAAAAAGTTCCATGGCTTTTCTTTTTCCTCTTATTGCTTAAATATTAAATAATGTTGCAGAGGCTAACTATGAAGACTGTTGTGAGAGTTGCAACTCCATCTGAGATGAGAAAATAATAAAATGGTAGAGTAACTGATCATTTCTCATTCAACCTAGCTGCTGAACAAAACTGTTTAGAACAACCCAGTGCTGGGAACTTAGAAGAGATCTATATAGGCTCAGTCAGGAAGTTGGTTTGGTGAAGGAAGAGCTGAGCTGGGCATAGGCTCCACCACTCAAGATGAGGGGAGGAGGATGCAGGACCATGGTCCAAGCCTACCTTGGGACATGTTGGTCCTAGGGGAACCTGCTGCTGCTTCTCCTCTCCATCATCTACTGCCACTGATACATTTCCACATCTAAAAGCCAGTTTGTGGGGCACCTGGGTGGCTCAGTGGGTTAAGCCTCTGCCTTCAGCTCAGGTCATGATCCCGGGGTCCTGGGATCGAGCCCCGCGTCCGGCTCTCTGCTCAGCAGGGAACCTGCTTCCCTTCCTCTCTCTCTGCCTGCCTCCCTGCCTACTTGTGATCTCTCTTTGCCAAATAAATAAATAAAAATCTTTAAAAAATAAAAAAATAAAAGCCAGTTCGCTAACAATCAACAAAAAGTCTATGCTGACGTGAAGCTGCAAAATCAGCAGTTTGCTCTTTCATCTACCTTCCATTTCTATAACTCTGTATGCCCCTGTATTCTATATGTTTCTTTAGAGTATTAATAAATTATGAAACATGTCTCAGGCTCTCAACATGTGTTCAAACTTTTGATAGGTACTAATGGGATACAGGTAAGAATGGGGCATTCCCTTCATCACGGGGAAATGGAGAGCTGTAGGCTGCTTGACAATATTCCTGGTGCCTATTTTGAAGACGAACAGAAAGGGTGTGCTACCTGGAGCGAGGGAGCAGAAGTTACAGGCAACTGAAGGGAACAGCACTGATCTAGGGTGTTCTAGGACCTGGTCATAAGAGGAGGAACATTTACCTATGGCAGTGGAGTTAGCATCACTGGGGGAAAAACAAGGACTTTAAGTGCAACACATCAAGGATAAAGGGTGAGACAAGGTGATGCTAGAAAGGAGACAATGGGCAATGGGGGCTGAGGCTGAGATGATCAAAGGCAGTCTGGAATGTGGCACAAAAAATGGGTCAAGACCAATAGTTCAGAATTAAGGCTGTGAACAGCAAGAGAGCATTGGAGTTCACCTTTTATGAAGTGCCTGGTGTGTGGCCCTGGTATAAGGGTGAAGATGTGCAGAAACCATGCAGGTCGTAGCAAACACATAATGTGTACTTAAGGAAGAGACCTTATTATAGGGCAAACGCTCATTATAAATAGAAGGCACATTATTGTACTTTTTCTAAGTAATTTACCAATGGATTCATCTATGTGTCCCATGCAGAAAAATATTATGATGATAATTTAAAAATTCAAGAACCTTGATTAATTTGCATGTTTTGTCTGTAGTAATTCTCCCATTCAGGCTTACCTGCCAATCAAAAATCAAATTCCTGGGACTGGTCCCAAACTGCTTCATACCTCTCCACACTGCAGGGTGTTTTCTCACTCTGTTTTTACACTTCATACCAATTCCCACGTGCTCTAACCTTTCTAATTTAGGATGTCAATTGATTAGAAACCTTAGCTTCTTCCCAGTCTATACCTGGTTTTACTCCCTGAATGGTTCTGCATTGAAAGCCTAGTAAACCAACTCATTTAAAAAAATATAGCTATAGAAAGCCCTAGAAAGAGAGCCTTGTTGAGCACTGCCCAGGCACCTAGGTCATACCCTTATTGATTCCAGCATTCTTCAAAATGCTGGGTCCTGTCTCGATAACCTCCTTTCCATAGCATCACTGAATCCCCTCCCATAGTTTTGATACTCCTTGTTAGATGAAAAGGTTCTCTTTCTTTCCATCAATATGAGAAAACAGAGTAAGTTATTACATCAAAAGCATTTTCCACAATTGAAAATCAAATTACAAGGCTATCCTCATTAACTATTCCTCAAATCACAAAGAGCTACAAGCGATTCTTTTTGCAGGTGGGGCTACAAAGAGTGTATGACCAGCACAGCAGCCGACAGTCTTCAGTGCACTAAACTGAATTGGCCTTATAAAATTACTTTTTCAACACTTTTCTTAGGGAGGAAGATAATATGTACGCGTGAAAAGTTAAATAATAATACAAGGAAACAGTATGAGCAATGTAAGTTGTATATGATTAATTAGCCAGCAAGCCCTATAAACAGTGAGTCTTATAGTTTAGAGGAGAGATTAATCAGAACAGGGGTGAACTGGAGAGGCTCATTAGTACAGTACTACATGGTTAGATCTTGAACGATGGTGAGAATTGTTATAGGTGGAAAGGCAGAAGGGAAGCATTCTGGGAGAGAAGAGCTGGAGACATTCATAGAGAAAAAAAAAAAAAAAAAAAACCTGTTTAGAGGCTGCAGAGTCACTTGTAAAAGAAGCTATCAGGGGCTCAGGGGTGCCGGGCTGGTTCAGTTGGTAGAGCGTGTGACTCCTGATCCTGGGGCTTTGAGTTTGAGGTCCAAGTTGGGCATAGAGATTACTTTAAAAAAACACACACGTCAAACAAACAAAAAAGGAGTGCCTGACTGGCTCAGTTGGTAGAACATGTGACTCTTGACCTCAGGGTCATAATTCAAGCCCCACAGTAGGTACGGAACCTACTTCAAAAAGAGAGAAGAAGAAGCTGTCAGAAATGCAGCCTCAAATCTGTCCTCTTCTTTCATAAGGACAACTTGACAGGAGTATCTTTATAAATGTTGAGGGCTCTCCTCTGTGGATGAATACTACTACCTGGACATCAGATATTTCTAATTAGGGCCATCTCACCAAAGTGGCGTGGCGAACAGCACCTCCTACCATTTCTGGATGACTTTGCTTTTCCTTCTTCAAAGACCTGCTCCAATCTATTCCCCTTCCAAGCAACTATGGTAGTCTTATTCCTTCAAAGGATCCTTGTTTCAGTGGAAAATTAACTTAATCTTGGTGGCAACTAATAATAGCAAAAGGTTGGGTCTTTCCACGCTCTAAAAGATTCACAGGTTTTCTATAAAAATGCTAAAACACTGACAGCTTTTAAAGGAGACCCTAAAGCAAACACACCTCATAAGAAATATTTTGCAAGAACTCAATTATATGCCATTATACGATAGAAATAAGGAAAGAAAATACTTATTCTTTCATTTAGGTAGTATGCCAAAAGCAAAGGTAGGTATACAAAAATAAGGAAATATGATGAATCCACCTAAGAACAAGATGCCCTAAATCATGTGCAGAAATTTTACTGAATAATAAAATAAGACTAATGAAATAGTGCCCTGATCAGTGAAAGGCAGACTGAGATTTACTTACTGGGGTGGCGAGAAGAGGTATATAGCTTTTCAAAGGCAAATAAAGGTAAGGTTATATCCCTGGGAATTCCATCATGTATAGATAAGAATTTTCAAGGAATAAAAATTCAAATATACCAATAGGCAGCTTAGGATATAAAAAGAATACCATGCAGGTTATAAATATGGAAAAATGATACTTCACCAAAAACATAAAAACACTCTTCTATCCTCCATAGGCAAACAAGTTCTACAAGCAATTTTTCAGCAGTGGCCTATAAACTTCATGAGTTTGGACTGACTAGAAACACTGCCATCAGGATGCAGACAGTTATGAAAACGATGTTGAAGGTGAAGACAGCACAGTCATTGCACTGAAAGGGCTTTCTATCTATTTGGGGAGAAGACAACCACTGCCAAATGTCAAAGAGGGAAGTAAGTCTTCAAAAAAATAGCCCCAGTTCTCCCTATGTTCTTGCCCTCTGATTTTCTGCTGGTACTTCCCACTAAGTAAATTCACTCAGAAGGGAGCAAGACAAAGAAAGCCATAAAAGTCAGTCTCTTGGGCCAAAAACAAGAGAGAGAAGTACTGAAAATGAATCTGGAAGGTAAAATAGGGCTGGGATACTGCAGGAGTAGGAGACCAAAGCAACCCACCTCTTAGCAACTCATATATTTAGGAAGGTCAGAGAAATCTTTTTGGGAAATAGTATCCTGTGACATCAAGATGCTGTCCTACAGGCTGTGAACCTGACCTTAAATAGGCAACCAATACATAATATCATTGACCCCAGGAGCCAGATGACTCAAGAACTTGCTTACAATTCCAGTAACTTTGGACTCAGTGAGCTTTGTAGATTATATTATCATCTGCAATATTATTTTTCCTGCCTTGGGCAAGGATGATGCCTTTTTGCCCTATTTATAGCATGCTTGGTCATATGACTTACTCTGGCCACTTAAATGTGATTAGAACAGGTTTCAAATTAAGCTATGGGAGGCACAAAGAAGAAATCAAAAAGCAAGAGGAGGAAAAAGTTCTTTCCCTCTTCCTTCTGTTTCAAATCACATCTCTGACAGAGGCTGCCTCTACCCCTGACTGCAGTCCCTTCTGGGCAGTGGCAGTGTTTCTAGTTAGTCCAAACTCATGAAGTTTATAGGCCACCACTCATCCTCTGTGGTGGCAGCTCTCATTGAATTCCCATAACACTATTTCCTCTCCCTGGTTCTCCAAGTCTAGAAATGAAATCAGCCTCTAATAATGGCTAGCCCCTGCATGCTTCAAGATGGCCTTGTTGGTCCCCTTAACCTTGGCTATACTTCTTCTGTAAGCACCCCCTTTATTCCACTCTTTTTCTTTGAGTTCAATTTGGTTGATTTCTCCTTCCCTTGACTCTCTCTGTTTGCACAGCACCTCATATATAACATTATGCTTCTATAGTAGAACTACATAATATCATTTATGTGACTTATTAAAGATACTCTATCACGCCTGACACTGAAGAACACACACAGGGGTGTTTTTGCATGGAGGTAAATACTGAACCTAGTAACTTGGGTTGAAATCTTCTTAATTTTCTTCAACAGCAATTTTCCGAGTTTGATTATTTCTGTAATTATGTTCATATTCTCAAAATTGCCCGTGGGAAGACAAGTCTTTTTTTTTTTTTTTTTTTTTAAAATAACAATTTAGTGTTCTTTGGGTAAAGACTACCTGGCAGCTGGACGACATCTGAGGTATTATTTTAATTTCTGATTCCTGACCCTTCATTATATCATCCTCCTATTGAAACCCAGTCAAAATCAGAAGCATAGTTCAAATTTAAGATATAACTTGTTAACTCAGGTATTTTAATCAATTAGCCAGAATTCAATGAGTTATTTGTGTCAATTACATTCCGAGGATTTTCTTGGTGATGGATGGTAAAAAGAGGAAGAAGGGTTTTTACTGAAGGGTTACTAACAATCAAGTTGGATGAGACCAATACACGTGAAACAATTAGTTAATAGTATAGGATGGTATATGAAAGCATTCCTAATGGGGCGATACAGACTTTAAGAGCTTTGGGAGCTCAGAGAAGAGGGAAATCAATAAAGCATAGAGTATTCCAGGAAGGCTTTAGCTTGAGGGAGCACGCAGTTTATATTTTGGAGTGGAAGGTTTTAAGGCTGTGTTTATCCTGAGGCATTGGCAGTGTCTCTCTAAATATATGCCACTCACAGGATGGAAGAGGCCATAACACACAACAGTGTCTACTAGCCGTCCATTTCCCATAATACACAATGTCGACACTGTTGGGGAATTTCCCAACTAGCATCCACGAGAGCCAATGTACCAAAATCATAGAAAAATTACTAGATAACAAATCTTCTTTGTGTCCTTCTATACACATAATAAGAACAAATGGTAGCAACCTTCCTTTGCAGGACTCTCCTTAAATGGTTCTAATACAAATCACATTACACTGAAATCCTGGCAGGGTATTTATTAGAACACCTCTAAAGTCTGCATAGAGTACTTAATAGATAAAACAAGTGATAGGAATTAGCCAGTCATTCTACAACTGAACTCACCATGAATCTTTTTCTAGATTTAGGTAAAATTTCCGGAGACATTCTCTTTGCTACACAAAGAATACCACGCAGACTAGTATATATCTTGTCAACACTTGTAATTTCCAAAACAAATTGATCTGGTATTTAACAAATATTTATAATAATAATAGACATTAATTCAGATCAGAATTAAATAGCAAATGCTACAAACTTGGATTAAATGGGATTTATTGAGTTTCCGCACAATAAAATATTAAACTGAAATCCATTTTTCCTTTCACTTCTTCTTTAGAAAATGAAAATATTAGAAATACTGACCCACTTTACAATTTTACACACACATACACACACATACACACACAACACACACACCCCTAATCTTTATTGAGCAACTACTCTAAGCACTCTGGTAGGCCTTATTTCTGCTTCAGTCAAGCCAGCTGGGTGACTACAACTCTATCATTCTTTGAATTCTTTGAGGATGGTGTGATCATGGATTCATTGTGTGTATCATTGCCAACTTTTGTCATTATCAACTTAAAAGTGGGTAATAAGACCACATGAGGAATATGAAGGGAAATGTTCATGTGTGAGTGGTATTTTAGACAAGGGGAATTGAGATGATCATGTAGTGTCTTTGCCAGGTGAGAGGGGATCTATGAGCAGTACACCACTACAAGGTGGGGACACAAGAACATATCTGCTTTCATGGACAGGGATGCCTATGTCAGAGGCCATGCCCTGCCCTCCCAGAAAGGTAGCAAAAGGGCAGAGGAGAATTCTACCACTGAACCACCAATGCAAAAGGCAGCAGAAGGGATGGCTACTGCACTCACCAAAAAGAGGACATTGTGACAGCAGGCAGTGTAAGCATCAGTCAACATATATATCTCTTCTCTCAGGCATGTATGACATTTCTTTCCAAAATGCTGGCATAGATAATGGTCTAGATAAGTAGTGACCAAATCCTACAGCCAGAGATTGTACTTAACAAAACAAAATTTAAATCTTTAATGACATTTCTTTCTTTGCAATCTGTCCCTTTTTATCTTAAAATCTGAACTATTAGAAGAAACCTATTGGGGGTTTCTTTCCATGGTACCAGGAATAAATTACTGTTGATTTAAAGTTGCTGATGAGTGCTCCAGTGAAAAGAAAGGAAAACCTCAGGCCCTATAACACTATCTGTGGTCCTGTTGAGCAAAAGAAGGTCTTCTTCTGATCAAGGTCAAGAGAGATTAGCATAGAGAGTATACCTCCTTCCCTACCTCTCAAAAAACCCACCTGGCTAAGTCCTGTTTTACCTAGAGTGTTACCTTAAATCATAAAACCTTAGTTGATGGAATAAAGCTCCCTAAGACAGATTTTTCCCTTGCCTGTTTCAATTGTTTTAAATTGTTCTACATCTGAGAAAAGACATTTTAATCAAATCTGGACAGAATTTGAGAGAAGATAAATGTATTCTGAAACGTAGAAAGATGGACTTCCTTTGGATATTGTCATAAGATACATTAAAACTATAGCTATAAAGAGGCTCCTTATAACTGGTTACCTATACTTTAAGTTTTAAAGAAAGTGTTTTCTACCAGATTGGACATGCATTTTTTTTTTAAGATTTTATTTATTTATTTGACACAGAGAGAGAGAGAGATCACAAGTAGGCAGAGGGGCAGGCACAGAGAGATGGGGGAGAAGCAGGCTCCCTGCTGAGCAGAGAGCCCGATGCAGGGCTCAACCCCAGTACCCTGAGACCATGACCTGAGCCAGAGGCAGAGGCTTAACCCACTGAGCCACCCAGGCATCCCATGGCCATGCATTTTTTATACATATGTAATGCGCAAATATGTCTATATTATATATGGTATAATTTAGATGGCTATATAAAAATTATATATGTGTATGTATATATATATATGTACACATATTAACAGATATATAGATATATCTCAGATACTTAAACACAAAATAATATAGTATCATGGCCATCAATGTTAATATAGATCATTTATCTCATCTCTCATTTTGAAGATGAGCAAGAAGAAAGTCCAGAAATTTGACTTCTGTAGTCACCGTATCTTTGAATTTGCAGTCACACACTCCGTGTGATATCCACATCATTCTATGTTATTCTGAATTATGGCAACTTTTCCTTTCCCATTTGGGGATTTTTATTAAATTCAAATGTACAATCACAGTGTTAGTTTTTTGGACCAAGTAAATATAACCACTTGACGCCTCTTTAGTCTTTCACAGTTTCTTTTGCTATCCCATAGCCTCTTAGCTACCAATGATTGCTCTGGACAATTTTCTGGTAGTAATGCTTAAGGAATGGACAGTGGCCATCTGAGACTATTTCTGTTTTTCCTTTAAACAAGCTTAGTGGACTGTATGTCTTCTTCACATTAGTTTCCTGGTGAGGACATAGCTGTCCCAGTAAGGCTGTCATCACTCAGATCTTCTGGCAATTCTAATTGTTGAGTTACTCTGACAGCCACCTCAGAATCCACCCAAGAAAAATGAAGACCACTGCTCTCCTCTACTTCTTCTCTTCCTTCTAACTGCTGTTGTTTTATAATCATATCTCAACTTTAATCAAGCCTCCTGCAATATGATGTTTGGATCTGCTAATTTTCATTATTTTGAATTTATTCCATAAATACCTCAAATTATCTTCCTGTATACGGAAGCAAATTTCAGTATTATAAAACCATTTCTCATTAAAACTGAACAGATTAGTAATTTCAATTTTCAAAAATACCTTTCAATGCTTCTAAACTTAATTAATATTGTCAAATTCAGATATTTATTTCTTTGGTGCCAGTTTCTGGTTAAACATTATATGCTGGAACTTGCTGGTTTACAGAAAGGTACCAACCTAATTTTTCTATAATAATCTTTGGACAGTAGGTAATTTAACTAGATTATTGTTTAGAGGGGAAAAAAAAGTTTTATCAGCTTTGCCATTTTTCCCAAGTTATTTTTGCTGAGTTCCCTTGCTAAGAAATGAGAAATAGACCCAGGAGAGAAACTAAAAGCTTGTTTTTACTTGGTTCGGCTGAGTTAAATCTCCTTAGTGGACACTGAATGTGTACAGTTTTCTCTGTATTTCCATGCTTCTACAGTGTCAGGCCTCATTTGTTGGGACTGAAACACCAGACCATAAGCTCTTGTATTTCCTTAAGTTAGGATATCTGAGTAGGATCTTCTGAATACAGTATGTTGAATGGGAACAAATTTATTAAATCATTTTGAAAATACATATAGGAACTTTTAAAACTAGAATAGTAATGTGTTTACTCATGAGTCAGGAATCCAAGATCAACTCTGAAGAAAACAGATCGATGTAATTAGAAAATAGGTATTTAAAGTGAAGGAAATAGGGTAATCGTGAAAGATGTGGGGATAAGCATTCAAACCGAAAATCCTGGCCCAGCAAAGGGTCACCTCTGTGCAATGAGAGAATTCAAGACTAGAGAAATACCTGAGTTATTGTGATAAGAAACCTAGCTTAGTCAAGTGTCATGTTTGTATTCGTGCACTTTAGAAGCAATGACCTATCCAGCATCGTGCCACCAGAAAGCAAGCCATCTCTACCATCATTACTGTGCATGCTTTTGGTGTTCATCTGAATCACCCCAAAGGAGTCAGAAGAGTTGGACTGAGAGAAAGACATCAAAAGATAATACTCCCTTGTCCATTCGTCTGTCTGTCTTTTAGACTCATGTTTATCAGGGCAGGAGACCTCAGCCAGAGGCTCAGCTGCTGCAGCGTGCTGTCCGAAAACATAAACACAGTGCGTCCAGCTGCCTGATGGGGGACTCTGCTAATTGGAGAAGTCTGCTCTGGTCCCCTGTCACCAGTTGGCAGACAGGACAGTCTGGGCTGAAGCTGATTTCCAAAGTCAGGCTTTCATTTCTCTCAGTGATAACAGGGTATGTGCAGAGAGAGGTAGCAAAGAAAGCAGAGGGCGGCTGCAGTTGAGGTGGGGACGATACTAATGCCCCAGTATCAAGGTCATGCTGCATGTAGGGGTCTGACGGTTTCGTCCTTTCTCCAAAGTTTAATTAGTCACTAATTATAAACAACTCTCTTTTATTATGGATGCATTTGGCCAGTGCTGTGATTTTTTTAAGAAACATGTTCTCGTCTCAACCAAGTTCCAAATGCTAACGTATCAATGTCAGAAACTGCAGTGAAGCACAACCTGTCCCCAAATCCCAGCCCCTTGAAACACGATGGCTCATTAATAACTTAAAAAGGATGATGACACTGATACTATTTATAGGGCCCTGCCAGGCAGGTCTGCCAGCGTTAAAGAAATTAACATGGAGAAATTGTCAACTGGAAAACATTAGTGTTTATCAACAGATCAATCAAACTTCAACAACTGTAAACTGTGCTTTTAGCTAAGTGAAACGTATTGACAATGACAGCCACTTACCCACCTTGCTGGGGAGCCCTATATTCCCGTGTCGGCCCCAAACCAGGCAGACTGTCCCCTTGACGCTGCAGACATGATCCCACTCCACAGCTGCCTTTTAGGGAAGAATCGGCCTGCCTCTCTCCCATATCCGGGGGCTAAACCGGAATGACTGGGTGGTGGTCTCAGTTGTGTATTAATTAGTTTTGACTGCTAGTTTAGAAACTCTCAAGCACACTAAATTAAATATCAAGGTTAGTAGCTCCGGGATCCAAACTCTAGATTTATGTACACTTAATGAAAGGAAGATGCTATGATTTAAGGAGTTTTTCTTGGTTCTCTCATCCTTTTAAAGCAATGCTTGACTCTCATTGTTGTATATTTAGAGATGGTTCTATTTTCATTTCTGGGCTACATCGGTGATGATGACATGGCTTCGGAACCTGAACAAAGCTGGAGAGCTCTGATAGGCTGCTGATGATGTCATCCCTGTGCCTCTAATGCCCAGGAAAAGCACCAGGGACTGACTGTTTTCCTGACTTTTCTTTTCTCTCTTCTTTTTTTTTTTTTTTTTCATTTTTCTTTCTTCTTCTCCCCCCCCCCCAAATACAAAATCCCACTTTCACACTAACAGTACGTTTGGAGTTTCATATCCTAGCAACGTTATCACTAAAGGTAGCTGGTGACCGCTCCACACAGCCCCGCACTGCTGTGGCTTGATGCATAGTCTCAGCTCTCGCAGAAAGGATTTTGTGCTGCATCACACTGAATGTTGCTGCTCCGTAATTTCTTGTCATTATAGCAAACCCTTTCACGTGCTCCCTTTCTGCAACGCAGATGATCAACACCTGTCAAATTCGACTACTCGCACAAATTCTAAACACAGGAGCCTAACAGTGGCAGGAGGGCTTGAAAACCAGGGAGAAAGAAAATATGGCCAGGGTACGTAGTTTCAAAATGATGATAGCCCCAACTCATCCCCCAGGGTTCTTCTTGTGTTTCATAAAGCCTCACCAACTGGCACCTTTTTTTTCTTTTTATGCATACATGCCTAAAACTGCAGGATACTGGAAATGGTGTTTTTACTGGCACTGGAGTGGGAAGGCCTGGGGGCACCTGGAGTGGGATAAAAGGACAGCTCTTGGTCCCTATTTAGAGGAGCTTATTTTTGTGTTCAATTTGCAACAAATGTCACATTCTTTTAAAACAAAACAGAACACCACCAATCCCGCAATGTTAGTTTTGACGTTGCAAGTAACACCCTCTCTGAGCCCCACAGTCTCATCTATTAAGTGAGACAATAAAACACACCTGACTGGGAGTTTGTGCCCATTGAGGGCTCCACTGTATCTAGAGCACACAGCGCATCACAGGAGCAAAACCGGAAATCTGTTCCTGCCGATTAGATTCCATGCTTTGTGCTACGAGCAAATAAAGATAACGAGGGATGGTAAAAAGTAAACAAATGGGACAAAAGGGAGTTGAGAACCATGAAACACTGTCCATGGCAGGCCAAGGGGTCAGGACACTCTCAGCTCGAGTGCCCACCTTTCCTTGTCCCATCATACCTGGTTTTCACCCTGGAGAAAAAACTACACTGCTAGAAACTAAGGAGAGATGGAGGAATCCTAGAGTAACTTGACAAACCAAAATTTTAAAAAAGAAATTAATTAATTAATTAATTAATTAGATGTGTCTCTCTACCTGATGCAAAAGAGTCTAGAGAGCCTGAAGCCAAACCCTCCCTATAGCATTTCTGTGCAGGAAATTTAGCAGGCCCAGGAGGCTCTGAAAAAGGAAGCTAGTAGTTGTAAACGGATGTTTGCAAAACACTGTTCTGACTTCTGTGAAAATTACAAAGTAAATATATTAGTCATGGACCTTGGCCTCAAGACTTATGATCCAATTTTAATATCCTAACTTAAATTTATAAAAAGCAAATGAAAATAATTGTTCAAATGGCAAATGTGAGTTCAAGATAACAGAAGACATGTCAAAAGGCAGCATGTGATTAAGTGTGACTTGCACTGTACATAGAAGTGTTTTATAGGAATTCGAAAGAGAAAGATTTTACCCCTTAAACAAAATGGCCAGAAAAGGTTGGATTAAAGCATATGAGCTACCCTCTGGGCTTCCAGATGTTGGCTTTGATGTGGATAAACATGGAGAAGCGGAAGAATGTTGTTCAAGAGGGCAGGGAAAGTGTGAGTGACAGCAGACTAGAGTCACGACTGCCTTCAGGAAGTGGCAGAACACAACGTGTGTAAGAGTGTGGAGGAAAACATAATGGGCAAGTGTGAAGGGTTCTGATTAGGGACAGTGGACCCTAGGCAGCAATTCTAGGATTGTGCATTAACATGGAAGAATTCCGTGGATCTGAAGTGTTCCATACAAGTAGAATACGCACTGGTTCCTTGCTTTCTGCCCCTCACATATCTCTGACACTACATGTTGTTACCCACTTCCTCCTGGAGAGTAAGGTCTGGCCCAGATTCCCAAAACTCCACTAAATCCCATCTCAACACTTCAGCTTTCAATGTGTTCAATAATTGCACATTCCAGTATTCAGAGATTGGCACAATTTTTTCTTTGGAATGAAACATGTTCTTGTCTCTGTTTGTTTCAGAGACCCATATTGTTTTGATGTGGGGGGGGGAAAGGTATTTTAAATTTGTGAAAAAGTTCACTCAATGTAGACTATTTAATGTGTGTGTATAGTGCTGAAATAATGCATATTTTTTGAATTGGCTTGATTAGGAACTTGAGCATCATAATTGTCTTCATTCTGTACTCTCTTATGTTCATTTTCTAGTTAGAGGCTATTTAAGATCTATTCCTAACATAACTCATCTTTCCCCTTAGAGCTATGTACAGGGGCCAAGGTTTACAGGTTGCCAAAGAAACTACAGTGCACCCCGGAGAACAATGGAAACACTGCTGACAAGAGGGGTACCAGGCAGATCACAAAATAGAACATCCTCCTCCCTCATTTTCCTCGTGAAATGGCCTAACTCGTTTTGAAGTGTTCACTGTTTTGGACCAAGTCTAGGCTTTATTCTTTGTTGCTTTTTATTTATTTATTTATTTATTTATTTTAAATTTATCCAGCTCTTACCATTTTCTCTCTCCAGTTAAACCAGTGGAGCATTTATTTAAAAAATGTTCTGGCCACATAAGTGAGCAAGACACCATCCCACTAGGAGGCAGGTACTGCCCATATAGGCACTGTCTCAGTCTTGAGGGAGCAACCCCTATAATACATGTCCAGCCAAATAAATTCTGTTTGGAATGATTGTTCCAGTCACATTGGACACGTGGTTCTGAATCAATATCATTTCAGAATTAACTAATTATAATACTCGCACTGACACATTAAATGTTTCCAAGCAGGAATGTTCAAGCTCATTAGAGAAAAAGGGCTATGATCTTTGGGGCAGAGAAAATCTTCAAGTGACCTCTGCTTTCTGCATATCATAAGCACATAGTCCCCAGCCTGACAAAGAGAGACCAGTTTATATATTAAAGTGGCGACAAACCACAAAAGCTACTTTATTCTATAAATAAAGCTCTACGTGTGGCTTGGAGAGAAGGTTTTCTAGTCTATTAAGAAAATTTACTCTTTTGAAGTCTGCCTTCCAAAGTAACTATTTCACTACCTATGAAAGGTTTATCCATCTCTTCCTTCTTTTTTAAAGCTCTTCCTTCACTATATATTTATTGAGGGACTAATATGTAGCAGGCACTGTTAACGTTGAGTGTATTCACTGGGTGAATAAAACAAGTATCTTCTCTGCTCTCCTGCATTGTACTATGGGAGCACAACAGGGCACAGTGATCTAGAGATGCAGAGAGAGGAAACTTGTCATGTAGGGGGTCAGAGGGAGTCTGTGAAGAGTAGACATTGAGCTTACACATGAAGGCTCTCCTGGGAAGAGCAAAGGGAACAGGATGTGCAGAAACCCTGAATTAGAAAATAGTTGAGCAAGTGTGCCCAAAGGAAGTCCAAGGAAGGCGCTGAAACAGAGTGAAGGGGGCACAGAAAGGCATGAGATGAAGTTGGAAAGGAAAGCAAGGGTCTCATGGCAAGGCATGGTAGATAAAATAGAAATCAAAGTGAAAGGGGAAATGCTGAAGAATTTTAAGGATGTGAAGAATTTAGGGATGCAAAATGATCACACAACTATTTTAAAAGATTACTCTGATTGTTACACAATGAAGGCAATACACAGGCTAAGAATGTTAATGGGGGAATAGTTAGGAAACATGTGATAGTCTGGGTGAGAGAGGACAGTGGTAGCTTGAAATTGGGTTAGAGCAGTGGGGATGCAGAGAAATATATGCATGGAAAATACACATGTACATGCACATTCCAGGACATGCAGATCAACAGAGCTGTGAATGAATGAGAGAGAAAGTATGAGAGGGAGAGAGAAGAATCAAACTGGGCAGATGGGTAAATGATGGAAGCCTTTCTGGATAAGGGTTGGGAGGAAACTGCATTGGGAAAAAGAAAGTTGAGAATGCCACAGGGATCCTCTCAACTTCGAGATTCTCTGAGCCATCCAAGTGGCAACCTTGTGAGCAGGTGCTGTGCAAATCAGACCTCAAAGAGTGGTTAAGGTGGATTGAAACATGGGAGTCACCAACACAGAGATGCTACAGGAAAGGAAAACTTCCTTCTCTTTCTGCCCTTCTAGGTTCTCCAGCTGGAGCCCTATAAACTGGACTGATGAAAGACAAATTAGTTGGAGAAAAGCAGACACATTTATTTAATATGGGTTTAATGATACAGAAACCTTCATAAGGAAATGAAGACCCAAAGAAATGGGTAAATCTGAGTGCTGTTATACTAGGTTTGATGAAGAGTGGAAAGTCATGGAAAATGTGCTAAGACGAAAGGGTATGAGCTAAGGATAGTAAACCGGAGGAAAGTGAATGGCGGCTGCTTCAGATTCCTCTCTGCATCACTCCATCTTCTGCTGTAAAGATGCTTCTTTACTCCAAGTATAGGAGTGTACCTCTCACATGAGGGTCCTCTGACCTGCCTCAGGGAATATGATGAAGGTCAGAGAGTCCTTTTTACACCTGCTGGCTCTCAAATTCCTTCCTTACGGCTAAGGTGCCGTATTTTGGGATAGTGTGTCCTGAACCCCATCAATGCCATTTAATAGCATGGCAATGAACAAGATCCCCTAGGGAAAAAATGCAGAATAGAAGGTCCTAGGACTGAGGGAATTCTAATATTTAGATGCTGGGTAAATAGGCAGAAATTGAAAGACGCTGAGGAAAAGTGGCCAGAGAAGTAGAAAGAAAATTAAGAATATGTACTATCATAAAGCCAAAACATGTAATGTTTGAGAAGAAAAAAAACATTCAGTTTGGAAGAATGTTCTGTATAGCAAGATAAGGTTAAAAAATTCCAGGGGGCAGAGGCCACTCTTGGTGTAGGGGTGCGGACATAAGCCAGCTGCTGTGACTCGAGGCCCACAGGCAGTATTTTGCCTTGGCATCTCCTAGTTTTAAAGTCAAACCTGGAAAATTTCCCCAAGCATATGTCATTCCTTTACATGTGGTTATATAATGTTCTAGAACTGGTCTGTTGCTTAACATGGTGACAAAGATTCAAACCGGTTGTTCAATTAAACTTTTCGGTTATTCCTACTTGATAAATTCTTTGTGTGTCTAAATATATACTCAAACACAGACTGGGGCCAATGTATTCAACAAATAAGCAAACAGAAACCATTCAATGAAGGGGAACAAAACATCTTGTTTCTGAATGGAGAAGAAGGATTTGTATTTATTTATTTTATTTTTCTATTACTCAGCTTTTTAAATTTTGTTGCTCAAATTCAGCAGATAATTGTTTAAGTCTCTACAAGAGTCACGCTGTGAAGTCTCAGCATGAAGTTGGCTATACCAAAATGTGCAAAATTTGAACTCCCAAGGAAATTTCATCTCTTCATGTCATCAGACTCAAAACACCCAAAAGACTGGAGATTTACCTTTGTCTGTTGGACCTCTCACTATGTCCGTGAATCGCCCTCTTCAACAAAATAGGCAGGCTTCTCAAAGTTGAAACGTCTATGGGCCATAGAAGTTTGGAACATTTGAAACATAAAAGCAATTAAATGTGCCCAACACACACGCAAACACACATACAACACATCATCCCCAAGATGAGCCATCCAACTTCAAATAAAAATTTCTGCCAACGAGCAAGCTATGAAAGCAATGCACATTGTCTGCATAAAAGCCTTCTTTTGACGAGAAAATGACTATTAATGAGAACATGTTCATTTCTGGCATCAGGCTTAAAGAGACACAGGTCATAAATCTCTTTGATCTTCTTGCTAAAGCTAGATTCAAGCAAAGAAGCAAGTTCATCCATTTAAAAAAAAAAATGCTTTTGATTGAAATGATTCCATTTAGTTACAAGTAATTTATCATGTTATTCTTTCCCTTCCCAGGTTTACTTTATTTTCCATTCTCGACTCCATCATCACAGGTAAATCTTCGCGAAGGCTTCAGCTAGATGTTACTTTGGGGTTTCTTATTTGACGAGGGTCAGGCAAAACTTCCAAGAGAAATGTGTGTGCGGGGAGGTATAGTTTGCGGGGTGAGACAAACAACAATAGGAATTCATAAATTTTAAACAAGAACAAAAAAATGTCTCTCACAGCTCAGCCTGTAAACCTCCACGCCTTGCTTTCGATGTGCCAACACTGCCCTCTCTTGCTCATTCACAGCCTAAGTTGAAACCCTGGTTTCCGTGCACAGCCTTACGGATCGCAGCACCCCTCTTTCTTCCCACTGCTCCCTGAAACTCATCCTCAAACACAGAATGCAGAGTTCTTACAAGGTTCTTCTCCAGTTGAATATGTTCACTTTTTGAAATAAATGTGCTGCCTTCCATGTTCCTGTTCCCTGCCTCCCTGCACACCTGCTCGTGTCTTAATACAAAGCACCTCAGAGGAGCAAGCCTCTCACTAGTGAAGTCCCTTTGGAGATGTAATGCAAGCAGTCCTGGCAGCAGCATAGGCATCTCCACTTCCTGTAAGCAGGCCTGATTCTATTTCCAATACCCTTTGAGAATGCACTTAGATACTTCCATGCTAGATGCAAGGGGGAATCAGGAGTCCCTTCCTGATCATCTCAACGAAACTTCCTCACTCTCTGGGTCTCTGAGCTCCCTCGGTGAGAAGGGTGGGAGCCAGAGGTTCACCGTGCAGTCAGAGCGGGAGTACGCATGCCGTCCACTCTACAGAGAAGGCAAGAATTACCAAACGCTCACGTCCATATCCTCTCCAGTTTTCAACAACAACAAAAATTTGAGAGAACAATTTTTCTCTCAGTCTCTGAAAAATTCAAGTAGGAGATATTAAAGCTCAAGTCACTGACTGATACACTCAGTGATCCTTCTTGCTATCCTGCGTAGAGTTTTGATTTTGGTCACAAGAATCAGAATCACGGGACAGAGAGAAGTGTTGAAAACAAAATGCTCATTTGAGTCATTTTACAGGGAGGATTTGGAACTCTCACAGTTGCTCACTCTGGGTTGCGAGGTACACTGTAAGTGCTTCCGAGTATGCAGGACACATGGGAGAGGGACTACAGCGAGATGAAGAAAAGCAGAGTCAAGCCTTCAACAGCTGCTGCTACCTACGTCAAATGGTGGTTTTATCTGGGCGGGAAAGGGGTGATGGAAAATCCCCCACCTACCCCATTCAAAAGATACTTGTGTAAACAAGGACGTTAAATAGATCCCATCTGTCTTGCCCCTTCTGATTAGGAATTAGCAACTGTCCAAAACACTGGATAATGAAGGAACCTGATAACCTGCTCAACCTGAACCGAGCTCAACTGGGGAAAAAAGATCTGAGATCTATGGATAGTACGTACCACTGGAGTGGGAATAAGGAACGTCTGTCTCCATGAGATTGATCAGCCATAGTGGGTCTAGATTTGGCATTTCTTCCTTGGATGCAGACGCATGACCTAGAATTATGTTTTGTTTATCACATTTAGAGTGGATTGGCTCATCTGCACAGGATGCAAAGGAGGACAGGACAGGACAGGACAGGACAGGATAGAACACTTCAGTGGGGAGGGGAAAGGGGCAAAACTAAACTCATATACCTGAAGAGAGAGAAACAGAACTTTGGGCTCCTCAACAGTCAAGAAACAGCAAGAAGGTAGACCAAGGTATCACTAAATGAGAAATGGCTGTAGAAAGGACTGAAGGGTGAGGCAGGTGTTCACCAGATTAGAATATAATGTTGAGAAGCAGGTTTTCAGTATTTCGGTTTCCATTTGCTATCAGCTTGCTGTCTTTTTCTCTTGTTGTCATTCTCATATTTCAGTATCCAGTGGTTCTTGGCTTTCTTTCCTTTTCATATATCCCAATGTGCTCTTACGGAAACCTCTCGCATTGGCCACCCAACTGAGATATTTTGCTACTGTCATTGTCAAAATATACCTGTTTCATCTCTAGGCATTTGGAAATGGCAAGAGAGGTGAAAAACAATTTTGTCAAATGCCTACTACATTTTTATACCCGACTCCGTAGTGTAGACTTTTAGAACCAGAAATGACCAACAATGTAGTTGAATAGACATTATCAGCTTTTGTTTGCTTGTTGTAATGGAACAAATATTGAACTTGAAGTCAGAAGGTGTATATTCAAATCCTGTGATTCTGCTGCATGTCATCTAGGTGACCTTGGCCAAGTCACTTAACCTCCCTGAGTCTAGTTTCCTGTTCTATAAAATGAGGATAATAATTCCTGCCTTGCCAACTTCACAATGTTGCTGTGAAGATCAAATGAGATACTGTATGTGAGAATTCTTTGAAACACTACAAAACACTACACAGATGCAAGCTATTGTTACAAAGCTGAATCCCGGTGGGTTCCTGTATTTTTTGAGCCATACATGCGCATGCTGGGTCTGGTCTATCATTATTTCTAAATATGGCTGTCTATTGGCTTCTGAAGTTTCCACATGAAATATAGTCTGTGTATTTGCTTGAAGCCTCTGCTCTATGTCCTCAAATAATGGGCCATTAAGTGTTACATTCCAAACCAGCAGAACCAGCATTTCTGACCTTGTACCTGTGACCTGCAGAAGTACTATTGTATCTCAGCGATAAACGTACCTGAACTGCAAGGTGCTTAAAAGATATATTTAGTGCATAGGCATTTCATTTGTCACTGAGCAATTTTACAGTGTCTGATATAAGCTGGAGATTTTATGATCTATAATCAAAGGCTTTTGCAGACACCTCTCCTTAATTTGGATTTGTGGCAGTACTAAAAAATGGGACTTTCATCTTTGGATCCATTTCACTTACTTGGATAAAACAGCCATATATGCTTTTAAGTGCAAGTCACTTAAAATTTCAGACTGTCCTTAGTAACACAGGAACTCTTGACACAAACTTATGCTATTGACTTAAGGAAAAAAACATTGTATTTTTGGCCCCTTTGATCACCCTGGAACCTTTCTTGCACTGGGCTGTTTCACTCCATTAGACCAATGTGCTACAGATCTAATGGTCAAGGGTGGAGGTGGGTATTTCTCCTGTTAAAATTATATACAGAAGCTCTATGACTGAAAGATCCATAGCATAATGGAGATAGACTCTCAGAGTGTTAGAACTAGTCAAGAACTTCCAGAGCACCTCTTTAAAGAGTTCCATTTTACTTACATAAATTCTCAGTCTCAAACAGACTTAGAGGTATACCAAAAGGCACACTTCTATGATTCGTAAAATAAACACTGGAAACAGTATCCGGTTAAAGTATCCTTTCTACAGTATAAGAGACAACCTTTGTATTATAATATGAGTAACATGCCCATTTCTGCACATGTTTATAAATTCCTACAGATAATTTGAGCCATGAAATCTTGCTAGATGGCAGGTATCACCTTTTCCTGCCCTACTGGAAATGTCATGAAATGATGGAGAAGTATTCCTTCCTTCTGCAAACTACTGAAGAAGTTAGATCTACATAAGGGCTCTACCATACATTTACCACCATTATGTGAAGAGATTGCATGCATTTACAAACTGAGAAAAACCAAGTGACCTCAATCACAAGAGCCATTCTTCTTTTTCTTTCACATTTTACTCCTTTTTAAGCTAAAATATAAAACCTTGTGATGACATTAATTTTGTGTCCATCTCTCAGCTTTCTAAGACTCTGCTGCATGATCTACACCTCAGAAGGGGCTAGAAATTCTCTTTCTACTTGGCCTCAGTAAAAAGATCCCCCCTTCCTTCCATCATTTCATGTCTAATGACTCTGGCCCTACTTTGTTGGTTGTAAATCTCATGGCTCACCACCTCTAGAGAAACCAAAGGTCAGCCATCAATAGTCATCACCCCTATCCCATCCACCCTCCAACAATGTGGGAGGGCACTACACAAGTGTGACTAGGTGATGAGAATTACTGAATCCATTTGGGATGCTAACTGCCACAACCTAAGGGTAAAAAAACATGTATATTGAAAGGGATTAATAGATTTAAGAAGTATTTAAGGAGATTTTTTTCGGAGATCTGAAAAAAAAATGTGTCTGTTTTTTAAACAAGCAGAGAGGCTTGGTATTACAAAGTTTGCACCACAGTATGTTCTCAGATGCAGCTAAAATATTTCTTTGGTGTCATGTTGTCCCTGCCTCGTGTCTGAATACACCTTGGATGGGGGAAGATGGCAGGAAGAGGAAAAGAAGAAAGAATAGCAGGTGCACCAAGATCAGTCCTATAGCAGGGCGAGCCCTGCAGAGCTGCCACTTAACAATGGGCTGCTTACCGGTGCCAGAGCACGTATATACCTCAAGGCCTTCACGGTTCTGCTTCCCAGGCCAAGTATCATCCCCCAGTGTCTGAGCCTAAGCTGTGCTCTCATTGGTAGGTATTAGACATGCTAGTCTTCCCTGAGCAGTAGCTAGCGTGAGCCACACCCATATCAAGAAACTGAGATGACACTTTCTCACAGAATTTTTCCATTCCTTCTTCATCTTAAGTGTCTCCCTACTGCCTGGAACTTACTAATGTTTCTCCTTATGTTGATAGGACAAATCTAGTAAGAGACCTGGCTGGCTCCATGATGTCTCAGAAGCTAAGCCATTTTCAGGCACAACTTTATCAGCAACAGCATGTGAAGCACCTCAACACAAAGGAAGTTTTCCCTTGGCTAGAGCTCAAAATTGGGTCTTGAGCCAGACTGTGACCAAGCTCATAGTGTGTAGATGCCAACAGCGAGAAAGGGGATGCCTCTCCTCTAGAGGGGATGAAGGAAAATGAAATTAAAATGGGATTTGGCACAGTGTCCCCCATACCTGAGCAACTGATAAGCATTTTAAGGAAACACCAAACACAACAGAACACAATGAGATGTAAGGCACAGGGAGAAACTCTTCAGGTGACCAGATTCTCTTAGAAGTATTTAGTAGGTGAGTTGTTTAGAAGATACTTTTCTTCCTGAGTAGCCTTAGGTCCAAAATGATTTGGAAAAACATAAGAATAAAATAATTAAAAGAAGAACCATAGAGCTGTATGTCAGAAAACATAATTCAACTGCCTTACTGTAAGTACAAGTCCTGCAGTGGATGAGCCTTCAGGGTTGGACTGATTCAGACCTGGCTCACTCCCACCGTCCCACTTGCTTTCATGGTGCCAACATGATCCTATGACCAGATTCTCCAATGAGGACAGATTTGTTGCTACAGTTCCAGGTTTCGGATCTGCAGAACCACCATCATCCTCAATGAGATAAAGAGAACTTTTCCCCCTCTAGTATCCCTAGTAAGTGTTCTGAAATTAACTCTGTTTAGATTGCTTAAAACAGATGCTTAATGAGTGTGGCCAGGAGAACAGAATGTGCTGATCGGTTTTTAACAACCAGGTCTCTAAATAGGGGCAGAGGTAGAGTCAGAGCTCTTTAAAGAATAGGGTCCAAGAGGAAGGGGGAGGGGTAAACACCCCAAATAAAATTTGGTTTATTTTCAGAAGAAGTGGTTGGTGAGAGTAGGGGAAGTGATTGATTCTGGGTAAGCAGCCAACGATATCTACTCTTATCAATGTTGTTATTAATGGAAATAATAACAAGATAACAAAACAATAATAACTAATTTATTTGGGAGGAAAGTTTGGTATCTGTATCAGGATTTTAGATGTTTATTCATTTTGCCACAATTCTATTCCTAGCGATCTCTGCCTGACAGAAATACAAGTGTGCAGACATTTAAGTTCAAGACTATAGGTGATTTTCTTTTTACTTGATATATTAATTTAAAAAATTAAATGAAACCTAAATTCATTCATTTAATAAGCATCACTGAGTACCTACAATGTGCTAGCACTGCTTAGGCCTGGGAAAAGAGAGTTAACAACAGAGCTACTATCTTGGCCTTCATGGAGTTTATAATCTAGTGAGCTTAGAGTCTGTGACTGAATACATAGTAAAATAGATTTGTGGGTTCTGACTTAGAAGAATGTCTGTAGTATTTTGATAAGTGATAATAGGCAAGTTTCAAAATATAATATGCTATAATTTTAGTTTTTAAATGAGTGGTACATGAGTATCTAAAACTAATTTACAAAAATGAGCACCAAACTGCTAACCAAGGGTTATTCTACAATGGTAAAGGGTGAATTTTTTCTTGCCCTGTATCCACTTTGTATTGGTTGACATTTTTTCAATAGGTACGCAGAAATTTTGTAATACGAAAGTCTCTAAAAGGAAAGAAAAATATCCAATCAGTCATACTGGTACTGACTTTGGTATAGAGAGCACCAAAGTAGGAAGAAGAAGGTAGAGGAAAAGGGGGGTAGTAGGAGGAGAAGCGATTGAGTATATAAATGAACAATGGCTGGATCATATATAAAAAACAGAACTTTGACCTGCACCTGCAGCCACCTGCATAGGAAACCAGCCCCCTTACCTACAGCAAACAAGCCAGGAAGTCAGCTTTATAACCAGACTTACAGGAAGCCAGATTGCTATCTCTATTGACAGTCTAGGAATCTGAACAATATTTTCTGTGATAACTGGCCCCAAATGGCAATTTGTTTCTGACAGCTTCCCTAACTTTTGTCTCTGTTTCTTTCTTTCTTTTTTTTTTTTTCCTTAGATTTTATTATTTTATTTGTCAGAGAGAGAGAGAGCGCGCGCGCGCGCGAGCGCGCGCACACAACCAGGGAGCTGCAGACAAAAGGAGAAGTGGGTTCTCTGCTGAGCAAGGAGCCTAATGTGGGACTCCATTCCAGGACCCCAGAATCACGACCAGAGCCAAAGGCAAATGCTTAACTGATTGAGCTGCCCAGGTGTCCTCTTCTGTCCCTGTTTCTAACTTAAAATCAACCAGAGAAAATTAAATATGCACTGTTAGCCAATCACACAGATGTCCTGCTTCTAGGTCGCCCAACCCCAGCCTCCCTATGCCAATAGCCTCCAATCAGGGCATAGCTGAAGCCATCCCCTTTTCTTCCACCATAAAGTTTTCAAAAGTCCTCTGCCTTCCTTTGAGTCTCTGACCAAACGCCAAGTGAAGCAGCTGACTCCCTCGCTATAGAAAGCACAAAACTAATAGCCTTTCCTTTTTTCATTTGTTTGGTCTTCATTTATTTCCACAAGAACAAGAAGACAGAGAAGGAGAAGAAGAAGAGGGGGAGGAAGGAGTCACAACACTTGATTTAACATAATTTATAAGTTTACTGAGAAGATAAATCCATCAGGCCTGAAACAATGAGAGAAATATCATAGAGGACAGACTCAAAGACTAAACAACTATGTGGCTCGAACTGTAACTTATTTGAAATTCAGGAGAAAAGTTCTGTGGACTACAACACCCATGGATCAAGTCAGGCCTTTATCTAAAATAAGAACAAAAACAGCGCTTTCTCCTTGGGCTATCAGGGAAGTCATATCTTCAGTGTCCTTTTGGAGAGAGATGCCATAATCAAGACCTGATATTAATACTCATTGCCTACCAAAGAGGAACAAAATGGAATGCTTGACTCCTAGATTATGATCTTTCTCACCACGCCTCCCCCTTTTGGTCTTACTTAAGTCTGTGACTTTATTGAAAATTCCGTTCATTGCTTCAGGGAAAAGGCTAAAAAAATAAAGTCCTAGACTCAGGGGCTGACTAGCAAATCAAAGTATTTGTATTATTTTTAATGTAAGCCTCAACTATGTGGTGGAGGGGACTGAATTCATGTACTCTGGTGTATTATAATGATTCTCTTTTTATTATCAACATTCAGACATGATACATTGTGTGGGGAAAGTGAGGCTTTGGGATTCAAAGAGCCCATAATTCCTTGGTCATGAGCTCCCATTGCACAACTCAGGGCAATGAGACAAGAACACTTATCATGCTAAGCCAAAATTGTTGCTTGGCATTCTACTTCTCAGTTCTATAATCTCCATGGGAAGAGGTGCCTTTTTCACCCTGTACTATCATATCCAATGTATAGAACATCAAACTGGCCATTCTTCATCTTTGTGCATTTTTCTTTTATTTATTTGTTTATTTATTTATTTATTTATTTATCTATTTGACAGAGAAAGAGATCACAAGTAGGCAGAGAGGCAGGCAGAGAGATAGTAAGAAGCAGACTCCCTGCTGAGCAGAGAGCCCAAAGCGGGCCTTCATCCCAGGACCCTGAGATCACAACCGGAGCTGAGGGCAGAGGCCCAAACCGCTGAGCCACCCAGGGGCCCTTGTGAATGTTTCAGATGAATGAAATTTTGAATCAAATCCTAATTTCTATTTACTAGCTACAACCTTGGGAAAGATATTTAATTTCTTAAAGCTCAATTCCATGATTTACAAGAGGAATTAAATAACACTCAGTTTAAGACTGTTCAGAGGATTGGGGTGTCTGAGTGGCTCAGTCGGTTAAGTGTCTGCCTTTGGCTCAGGTCATAACTCCAGAGTCCTGGGATCAAGCCCTGCATCGGACTCCCTGCTCAGCAGGAAGTCTGCTTCTCCCTCTGCCTGCTGCTCTTCCTGCTTGTGCTCTCTCTATCTCTCTCACTCTCTAAGACTATTCAGAGGATTAAATGAGAAAATATAAAATAAATGGAATATTAAATATTGCTTTATCTTTTTTCTCCTCTCCTCAAGGAAGAGGTTGCTTAGTATCTTCTAGTTCCATCTACAAAGGGAAAAGGAAATATATTTAAAGATTTTATTTATTTATTTATTTGAGAGAGAGAGAGTGGCAAAGCAAGGGGAGAGGCAGAGGGAGAGGGAGAGAGAGAATCTTAAGACGACTGCGCTGAGTCCAGAACCTGACACGGAGCTCTATCTCACAACACTGAGATCATGACATGAGCAGAAACCAAGAGCCCCACACTTAAACCATTGAGCCACCCAGGAGCCCCTGGAGGAAGGAAATATATTTAAATCGCTGCATTTGCAACATGAGAATTTCTTGCCATCATGACAACAAAACCAAGAATGTGCTATTGAGGAAAGTTGGTAGAAATTTTTAAAGGAAGAAGAAAATATAAGGAAAAGAGCTGACATTTTAGGGCCAATGTTCTATTTTCATCTTGGAAAAAGCTTTCTGAAGTAGAGAGAATAGAAAACTTTCTCAGACTCTCAGGCTTCATAAAGCTAGTGGCCATTTCTGCTAAAGCTAGTAAAAAGATAACTAATGCTGGAGAAATAAATAATCCTAAGATTCTTTAACATTTGCCTCCATCTGATCTCCAAAACTGGAGGAGCATGTCTACAAAAATCTGATTTTTTTTTTTCTTTCTGTGAGCAGAGGGTTGGCAACAAAGTGATTTGGAATTACCATCTTGCTGTGACACTTCCTTATGATATTACTTTGGGCAAGGGTGAAGGAAAAGAAAAAGAAACCTAGCATTTATATAATTTATTTCAGTCTCTCCCCTCATCATTTTATATAGGAAGGATCTTTCCCATTTTTTTAGAGGAGGACCTTGGGGCTTAGGGAAGTGACTTCCCAAGACCAGATAGTAGACAAGATGAGTAAGTAAGGTTTTGTTTTTGTTTTTGTTTTTTAAAGAGATTTTATTTATTTATTTATTTGACAGAGAAAGCACAAGCAGGGAGAGTGGCAGGCAGAAGCCGAGGGAGAGGGAGAAGCAGGCTTCCTGCTGAGCAGGGAGCCCAATGCAGGGCAAGATCCCAGACCCTGTGATCATGACCTGAGCCAAAGGCAGATGCTTAACAACTGAGCTATCCAGGCACCCCAGTAAGTAAGGTTTGACTCCAAGTGTGTCTGGCATAACCACGATCCTCAACTAACTTTTATTTTTAACTATATCATATGGCTATTTGTAGTTTACTTTACTGGCTCTTTTCCTAATCTGTTGAACAATGTGATGACATTACATGTTATAATTTTATTTTCCCTGTAGCAAGAAGGTCTTATTTTTCATCTGAAAAGCTATACATTTTAGCACTTGTTGGTCTAGTATAAATACCAATTTTGTTTTTATTAATTAAACTCAGAAATTAACCCAACTAGGAGAAAAGACAAAAAGGAATCTGAAAATAAGAATGTGTCTGAGATTTATTTACCCCTTCATTCAGCTATAGGCAAGTGTTTATTAAGGGTCTTTTACTTATCAAATAATATTCTTAAGTATTTGCTACAACTTTGATCTGTGGACCAATGCCACTGTCACCTCTTGGGAGGGTATTAGAAATGCAGAAACTTAAGACACAACCCAAGCCTCAAAAATCAGAATACACATTTTTTTTTTTTTAAGATTTTATTTATTTATTTGAGAGAGAGAGACAGTGAGAGAGAGCACGAGTGAGGAGAAGGTCAGAGAGCGAAGCAGACTCCCCATGGAGCTGGGAGCCCGATGCGGGACTCGATCCCGGGACTCCAGGATCACGCCCTGAGCCGAAGGCAGTCGTCCAACCAACTGAGCCACTCAGGCGCAGAATACACATTTTAAATAAAACCTTCAGTTGATTCATATGTATATTAAAGTTGGATGCGCACTGTAAAGTAAAAAAGATAGTCACTGGCCTTTAATTAGGGGGAAAAAAAAGAAAATTAAGAAAAAATATAGCCAGTCTTTTGTTTAGGTAAAAAAGACAAAAGTACTTAATTATATATTTATTAATCTGTTATGATGATATGATTGTATTATAATTGGACTAATTCTCAACACTGGATTATCCATTTCAGGGGGAAGCTGAGCTGTTGGTAAGAATCATGAACATTCCCAATTCTCATGTTCATTCAACAGATGTTTTAAAATATATAATTACTTCTTGGGGCACCTGGGTGGCTCAGTGGGTTACGCCTCTGCCTTCAGCTCAGGTCATGATCTCAGGGACCTGGGATCAAGCCCTGAGTTGGGCTCTCTGCTAGGCTGGGAGCCTGCTTCCCCCTCTCTCTCTGGCTGCCTCTCTGCCTACTTGTGATCTCTGCCTGTCAAATAAATAAATAAAATCTTAATAAATAAATAAATAAATAAAATATTTAATTACTTCTTGATTACAAAGATTTAAACAATGGGGGAAAATGGTCCTAGGTAACATTTATAGTAGCATCTTGGAAACCATGACTAACTTAACCAGAATGAATTGCTGGAAAGCACTGCAGAGCTATCAAAAGTGCCACTGTTGGGACACCTGGGTGGCTCAGTTGGTTAAGCAGCTGCCTTTGGCTCAGGTCATGATCCCAGCGTCCTGGGATTGAGTCCCACATCGGGCTCCTTGCTCAGCATGGAGCCTGTTTCTCCCTCTGCCTCTGTCTACCATTCTGTCTGACTGTGCTCACTCTCTCTGACAAATAAATAAATAAATAAATCTTTAAAAAAAAAAAAGTGTCACTCTTATGGTGTCCAGGGATGACACCTACCATTTCTTCTTTTTATTTTATTTTATTTTATTTCTTTTCAGTGTTCCAGAATTTGTTGTTTATGCACCACAAGAAGTGCTCCATGCAATATGTGCCCTCCATAATACCCACCACCAGGCTGACCCAACCCCCCACCCCCTCCCCTCCAAAACCCTCAGTTTGTTTCTCAGAGTCCACACACTCTCATGGTTTTTCTTCCTCTCCAATTTCCCCCAACTCACTTCTCCTCTCCATCTCCCAATGTCCTCCGTGTTATTCCTTATGCTCCACAAGTAAGTGAAACCATATGATAATAGACTCTCTGCCTGACTTATTTCACTCAGCATAATCTCTTCCAGTCCTGTGCATGTTGATACAAAAGTTGGGTATTCATCCTTTCTGATGGAGGCATAATACTCCACTTTATATAGGGACCCTATCTTCTTTATCCATTTGTCTGTTGAAGGGCATCTTGGTTTTTTCCACAGTGTGGCGACAATGGCCATTACTGCTATGAACGTTGGGGTACAGATGGCCCTCCTTTCCACTATGTCTGTAATTTTGGGGTAAATACCCAGCAGTGCAATTGCAGTGTCATAGGGAAGTTCTATTTTTAATTTCTTAAATTCTTAATTTCTTAAGGAATCTCCACACTGTTTTCCAAAGTGGCTGCACCAACTTGCACCCCCACCAACAGTGTAAGAGGGTTCCCCTTTCTCCACATCCTCTCTAACACATGTTGTTTGCTGTCTTGTTAATTTTGGCCTTTCTGACTGGTGTAAGGTGATATCTCAATGTGGTTTTGATTTGAATCTCCCTGATGGCTAATGATGATGAACATTTTTTCATGTGTCTGTTAGCCATTTGTATGTCTTCTTTGGAGAAGTGTCTGTTCATGTGTTCTGCCCATTTTTTGACATGACTATCTCTTTTGTGTGTGTTGAGTTTGAGGAGTTCTTTATAGATCTTGGCTATCAGCCCTTCATCTGTAGTGTCATTTGCTAATATCTTCTCCCATTCCGTGGGTTGCCTCTTTGTTTTGTTGACTGTTTCCTGTGCTGTGCAGAAGCTTTATATCTTGATGAAGTCCCAAAAGTTCATTTTTGCTTTTGTTTCCTTTGCCTTTGGAGACATCTCTTGAAAGAAGTTGCTGTGGCAGATGTTGAAGAGGTTACTGCCTAGCTTCCCCTCTAGACATCTACCATTTCTTACTTAGAAAACACTTTTTTTCTGTCATATATATGATGAGATAAAGCAGCCTTTTCTGGCCCTTCATACGAAGGCTTCGGATAGTTACATATTCTGGAATACAGTTGGTTAAATGAAATATTCATTTTATCATTCAAAATACAGACTGGAAATGCACCCGATGCCCACTGGGAAGCATCCAAGAAGATAAATTATTGGGAAAAGCAGATTTTGCCTTCTTCTTTTCTCTGGTCTCTACGCTTTCCAAATCCAAGCTTTTTTTCCCCTTTCCTTCCCCTTTGAGAGCATTTTAAGAAGATAAATACAGATTTATCATTTTTAGCCCAAATGTATGTTTTCAAAATAAGTTGTGGTTCTGTCTGCCAGCAGTAGGCACCCCTGTGTTCACTAGTAAAATTCCGCCAAACCCTGTCCTCATGGGCACCTTTGCACTCTAATTGCCAAAAAGGAAGGAAAAAAAGCTTCACATCAAGTATGTGGCACCCACGGGATAGAAAAGCAAAGAATATGCACATGAACAGTAACATTTTTCAAAAAAGAAACATAATTTCGTGGAGCAATGATAGGTGAATGGATTTTTCTAGAGATATTTGCTCTAAATTCTAGGCATTAATAACATCACTGCGCTGGATAGAAATTTGCACACATAGGGCATTGAAACAGTAGTCATGGTGACACCCAGATATCAACCCTAAGGATCAGACCCAGGCGAGGAAACAGGGTGGCCTTGCAGACATGTCCTCGCAGCACATCCCCAGGAAGCACTGCCCACATGGACTCCAGTATAAATGGCATCTCTCCAGGTTGTATGGCACGGTCATTGGCACCTAGGCTTCCTCGTCAGTAACAGTCTTCTCTTTCATCAGAAAAGTGCTAACACCTCAGTCTGACATTCCACCTCCTCCCACCCTCCCATCCTTACCACAACTAGATCTAAATTGGGTGAAATGATATAAAATTTCATAGTATATCTCTTTTCTGCCCATTTCTTCTTTTGGTCAAGGCCACCTAAAATGTACTTTCAGTTTTTTATCTAAGCTGGCTCTCCTCTAGGACATCCAAAAGAGTGAGCAAGAGAAAGAGAGAAAGAGAGAGAGAGAGAGGAAGGGAGGGAGAAAAGTAATATTTGAACACTTTGGCTTCTCTTTTGTTTGGTATATTCACCTTTGAAATCCTATAAAAATGGTAGAATGACCAGTGAATAAAAAAGATATATCTGGTAAACAAGGTAAGTGTCTTGAGCTTCTGCAAATCTCAGACTATGGCATAAATCTGCAAACAAGACTGTCTCGCCAGTTATAAATTTCATGTGGAACTTCCGGTGGTGTTTGGAGGACTCTGCAGATATCCACCACAGATGAAGTTGATGATCAAATTTCTCCTCTTTCTACACTGATTGGGGTACATCTGAATTCATTCTGTAAATGTATTCTTTTTATTTTTTATAGAGATTATATTATCTTAAATATCTCATTTACATGGGTGTAGCAACTTGCTCCATTTTCAATAAGCAATGAGAATAGGTACTCAAAGATGTTTGAATAAATGAGATTGTGAAACACTGTGCTAGAAATTCATTGCAGCAGGAGTTTCCTGAAGGAAAATTTAAGACAAAGGTTTAATTATTGAAAAGTTAAACATATAATTGAGATTTCAAAACCATACCCAGTTAAATTGATATCTGAACCTATGCCAAATTCCACATAGACAACAAAGTAGACAGTAGGCATAATGATGCTATAAGAATACAAGATGCAGAAATCATGGGGGGCCGAAAGATCATGAAGCTCTCCCAGGAAGAGAAGTCTTAGCTACCATTTGATGAATGTGTAAAATTTGCTATAAATCCATATATACGTTTAAAAAGAGTTTGATCTTACTGACTGAGGAATGTTCATTTAAAAAGGGCCAAAAACCCAAGGATTTTTATATGTCACCATAATATTTACCAACATGAGCGCAGTCTTTGCTTTACAAATATAAGACATATGAAGATGCATTTTCTTTTTTTTTAGAGTGAAGCAACTCTCTGAAATCACAACTGCAGTTCTCTGAAGATAGATTATACTTTCACCATTTATCCTTGTTTTGATTCAGGACACATGATGGAAAGTAGAAATTGGTGCCGAATATTATCAGGCTTTCCAGACAACTTTAAAGTATGTGTAATCTAATTAGCAGAGAGGAAATGTCAGAAATGATGTCAGGACTCAAGGAAGATGGGAGTATTCCTGATTAGAATTCTTCTAAAAATTGGTGTAGTCAATAAGCACGTATGCCGTAGTCTTCTTAGAATTGGCCTAATCAATAGACACATGCACAGTGATCAGTTTAACATTTTTAAATGTAGTACTGGTGTAAAATAAATTCATCGTACTCCAAGTCCATCTATCTCTCCTCAACCCATTTTAAACCTGCCCTTGATCCAGGTCTCCAAACAATGATCATACTGGAAAAAGAAACAAATAAAAATTTTGAGTGTACTTATTTTTCTAAAATCATGGCTTTGAAGGCTCTATGCGTTGCCCAGGCAATACAAAAAGTATCTACACACCCTGAGTTCTGGTAAAATAAATCTGCACAATGAGTGTGTGTGCGTGCGTGTGTGTGTGTGTGTCTTTTTTAAAGCCTTGTCTCTTTAACAATAGCATTTCTGTAATGATTTAATGATGGGTGCTGATAGTTAGGGGTTGCCTTCTCCCCGAACAGTATGAATAAAGCAACAGGGCATCTGTGATATGCAGACTTATAAATCTCAAGACAACAAGGGTCATTTGGGTTTCCCATTGCTCACAAAGCACCATTTATATTTCCCCTATGTTTTATTTATTTGTTGGAGTGTTTCAATGCACTTTTCTATATTTCCTTTACTTTTGAGGGCATTGACCCATCTCTTTCTTAAGAGCATAAAGAATGAGAACAGAGATTAAAAAATAATAATAACTCCACATTAGGCTCTTCACTTCCCTTCAGTCTTCAGTGAAAATTTAATAACATTTGAAACCTGATTCTATCCTTCATGTCCAGGAGGGTGTTAGTAACTTGCCCTTTTATTTCCCCATCCAATACAAATTCTTTCTTTTCTAAAAGAAGATTAGCCAGCAATTGGGCAAAACAATTTTATTCCACTTAGAAATGGCCCCTGGAGAGTGCTCTGTGAGAACTTTCTTCCAGATGGCTCTAGTCCTCAGCCTGGTCCTTGGCAGGGAGGTGTGAGCACAGTGACAGATGAAGCAGGTTATGTGCTCTCTAATCCTGCTACCTGAGGACTCCAGACTTTACCAAACAGATCTGTGCCTCATTGTCCTCCATGGTCTCTATTAGCATCATTTGCTCTCTTGGGATCTTAATTATATAATTGCGATTTTTTTGCCAGGATCTCCGAAAGGAGAGACTAGGAAAGCTCCTTTCATAATAGACTAACACCCTGGGGGCAAGATTTTTTTAATCAGGAGGTCACCTTGACCTTGGTACTCTAAGCCTCAGTTTCTTCATGTATAAAACTGTGATTAAAAATGCCTGCGTTTTGTGGTTCTGATAAGATGATATGAGATTCAACAGCCTTATAAATGCAAGACACATGATTGTCCCTACATTTAGTAGACCCTCAAAGACTAGTTTCCTTCTCTTCCTCAGACTCCTGTTACATCTCCACCACAATACGAGCCATGGAAACCCACATAAAATTGGGGAGTTCTTTGGAATTCATGGAAAATGTTAATATTTCTCACACGTGACTAATGAGACCCCTTGAACCAAAGCTAAACTCTAAAATCCTTCTGGAACTTTCCCCCCTCCTTATCCATTATTACAGCAGCTCATATCAGAGCATCTGTCAAAAATTGCAGTGGGACACATTTGGCAGTTACTTTCCCGCTCATTCATTTAATGTTATCAATTAAGGGGCAACCATAATCGAAGAACCCATGGTATAAATGAAGATACTGAGCCAAGTGAAGTTTAAAATTAAAAGAAAAAAAAAAGAAGTAAAATGTCTGTGATACAGGACTCTTGCCATTACAGGGTGCGCTCAAATTTGTGACTGAGTGTATCTAACCTGGGTCTCCGAAATGTGATTTTACCAGGCGATGAAGTATAACTAGGTCATAAGGCATGGACCCCAAGGATAGTTTTGCAAATACAAATGTGCAAATGGATTTCTCCATTCATGGAAGATTACATTAACTTCATCTGTAAGGCTTTAGCAGGTCTGCCATTTTGTTGGGAAAGGGCTTTTCAAAACATCCATGTTTTCTGATCTCTAAAACAACTTCCCCTCTATTTTGTGAGTGAGTGTGCCTCTTTCACAGGATGGAGTCGATAAGGGCAATGACCTAAAAAGTATTGCCACCTGAGGTATCCAGGTACATTATCAGCCTAGTGAGAGGGAGGAGCAGCCACGTAAGATTCATTGCACATCAGCTGTATCTCACAGCATAGACAGCAGCAGCAAAGTGAGGAGAAGGTGGTCCTGCTTGCCAGCCTCAGAGCTGCAGGAAGTGCCCCCTAACAACAGCAGCCCGGGCTGTGGGAAGGCAGCCTCATGCGATGCCTCTCTCTCCTTCAGAGGCCATGCTCTTCACACTAACAGCCCCCCTCAGCACTAATTCAGATGGTAAAATAACACTGCCTCTGCCCTGCATAATCAAAGAGCAGAAGGAACGTGGCACCAAGAAGCCCGGGCGTGAGGAAGTAATAAATATGTTTCGAGATGACAGTTTCAAGGAGCCTGAGTCTGCACGGCAGAGTTGAAAGCAGACAGCTCCAGATGGCAAAAGCTGCCGAGGAGATGTCTTGGAGACCAGCAGTGTCTGAAAGGAAAGAACAGAACACAGGCCAGGTCTGGATCAGAGGAAAAGCCCCAGAGACGTGAGATGAGATGTGCCTTTTGAAACAGCTGGGAGAGAATAAGAAATAAGGAAGGGACTGAGCCAGTTCAACTATTCTTGTAATAGGATGAGGTTGCTTTATTTCTGTATCTGAAATCAGTTCCCTTTCAAGGCATTTCTTTTTATTCCACTTTGCTTTAGCCCCTGCCTCTTAAGTTCTGTTTCACAGGGCACCCACACTACATAAATAAAACCACTTCGGAAACTCCCCCCCTCAGTCATCTTGGGGGCATGCATGATAGGCAGTGTTGGTATAACTCAGCCTTTTATATATTCTTAACTACCTGACATAAACCCACATTTAAATGTCACCAGTAGCAAAGCCAAGAATAAATTCACAAGCACGCTTGCATTCAAGCACGAGAGCACAAGTGCACACATACACACACTAAAAACAAACTTGCCCATTTGCAAATGAGACATCAGAATCCATTAGGACAAAGGTGGCCCTATGGTTTAAAAGAGTAAATAATTGGTTTCTGTCTTGTGTCATGTTTTAATTAAAGATAGCAATGCAATTTACAATATATCTGGAAATTATTAGAAACTTTATTTTTTTTTCCAGAGGCAAAAAGGATCAATACCTTTTTGTCTCGGCGGCATAAAACATCCCAGATTACTTTGTCCCTGATTTTACCAGCAACTCAGAGTTGAAAGTAAACATTAAAGTGATGAGTGTGAAGTCATATTCTGAAAGTAAATGAGGACACTCTGAAATTAGCTAAATTGTTGGCTTCGATAGCTTTCGAGACATCATTCTGGAGCACTTTGCTCTAGGGATAGGGACAAAGGAAGAGGTAAGTGGAAGAGGAAGGGGGTAGGTGGGCTTTCTGTTTTTCAAGCAGAACAGTCAAAACTATTAGACAAAGCCAAGAGCTAAAAATCTGTGGAAATGGATGGTGACAATTCATCCCATTTCTGGAAGGAACTAGAATAATGCAGCGAGCTCTGCGCATTTCTCTCCATAAAATGGGTTTTCAAAATTTGCTGCTGCATCTTAGCATGATGAAAGTAAAATATCAAGTTAGGGTCCTGGAAGAAAAAAAATGCTGCTTCTGTGGGAAATATTTTGAGAAATGATCAAATCCAGAGGCAGGAAGCCTCTTTTTCAGCTGCTGAAATGAGCCTTTTTCCAGGTATTTCCCACAGAAATGTAACCATCCGATAGCATTTCAGCACACTACACAGAAGTGTAGAAATGGAGAAAATAGAATGACCCTCCAATCATTATCTATAGGACATTACACTGATAAATGGTGGTGTTAATGAACCCAAATGAATTTGAATCTTTTCTCCCTGCAGTTATTTTGATAATACTGGAATCTACTAAAGTGCATGGAATTAACAATTAAAGGGGGTTAAGCAGACACTTAATACTTGTTCTATTTTGCACAGTTTGGCAGTAATGCATCTGCTGTAATCAGGGTTTTTATTTCTCTTTGGGAAAAAAAAAAAAAAAAAAAAGGAAATGTTTATGTTTTGGAAGCAAAGCCTCCAGGATCTGTGGCTCCTCCGTGCAGACCCCGCACGTAACTGTTTGCCTTGTGTGTGTTGGTGGCCTCCCAGGCGCGGCTGGCCTGTCTGCCTTTCTCCTTTTGCAACAGCTCCACCTTTGGGCTTCTAAAGGGAAAGGTCTTTTTTGCTAAAGGATATAAAAACCCATAACAACTAGAAATATGTACTCCATCCTCAAAACCTTTTGTTCATGAAACTAAAACATAAATTCATTTCCCCCCTCAGAAAGAGAGACACAAAGAAAAAAAGGGAAAAGAAAAGAAGACTGACACAGGAGATAGGAGAGAGCAAGAGAGAAAAGAGGGAAAGAGAAGAGGGAAGGAAATCAGGAAAACAAGGGGAAAGCATCCTTTCTTGACCAGAGGAAGATGCAGCAGGTCGTGGAATCATTCTTTGGTGCTTTCCTGCCTGGACTTCTGGAAGGCTGACACTGACCCAGGGTCCCAGATTCCTGTTCCAGACTTCCTCAGCTATGCCATTTTCCTATTGGTTGTTTATAAACCATAGCACCAGTTTCATGAATGAGAGACTGGGAAAAATTGTGGGTTTCTGTGAAGTCTGTTTTTTAAAAAATGAGAATTAAATATAATGTTTGCACTTTGGTAAGGCTCTTACTATTTCTTTCTGAATGTGAAATAGTCTTGGATTCTTTCCGGACAGGTACGGCTTCACTCCCAGGAAGCATGACCCTGGCTAACTAGGGATGGACACAGTGGGGGCTGGGGGGATGACACAGAGTGACTTCTTAAATTCCACTGTCCACTCAATCCCAATCTTTAGATGTATGAGGATGAGTCAGTAAGTATCCTGGGAACACAATCCATAGCCAGTTGGCAAGGCTGGCAAGCTAAGCAAATCTTTGTCTGGGGAGATTAGTTTGGGTCTTTTAGTATGAAAGGATCAGAGAAAAATATAAACCCAAAATTATGTGTCTTCAATGAATTTAGATTTTTTATAACCAAATCTATGAAGTTATGAGGGGGAAAAAAAGTGTTGCAAATAGAGTGGAAAGGACACTCTGACACCTCAGATTAACTCCAGAATCTAGGCAATTCCATGCACTCTGCTGTGGAGCTTTTAATTCTGACCTTCATAGCTTCGAATTTGGGTTGCTATCTCTTCTCTGAAAATCACCTTGCATAGTTCATCCAGATCCAAAATCCAAAAGTGCCTCCTTCAATAAATAACTCCCTGCTCAAAATCCTCTGAGTTCTTTGCATTGTTCACAGATTCAACTTCATATTTCTCAGCCCTAATACCAGGGTCTTTGCAGAACTGCTCCTAAAACTCTCTCCCGATAATCCCATACAGGAACATTCCTTTCTAGTCAGAGTAGGCATTCTATGCTTCATCCCCAAGACCACTGGGGCGTCCCTGATAAACCCATTCCGTAAAGCATCCACTCCCTCTTATAAATCTGTGGTTCTGATTATATAAGCACTCACTGAGGTATATACTTTAGAGAGGATGATGCTGTCTTATCTTAGTATATATGTGTGTATTCCTGATATTTTTAATTCGGCTGGGTTCTAAGCTCTTTGAGGGCATATCCCATGCCTATTTGAATCTTCTTCCAACAGACAGAACAGTGTTTTTGTATATATGAGGTCTTAAATCTTAAAAACTTATGGATTTTCTGCATTGAGTTTTCGAGTAAAATGAGTGTTCCAGTTTTTGTGCACTCAAATACTTCACACTGGTATCTTTTTTGATGGCTTAAGGAGCCAGTCATTGAATAAATCTGACCTGCAGAAAAGCAGGCACTTTTGCTTCTAAATCTTTACTATTTAATATTTAGCCAGTCCCTACTGCTGAAATAAGTAGGATCTTCATATTATCTCTTATACCTTCCAGCTATATTTACATGCTTTTTACATTTATTTTAAGTATCTATAAATCTTACATAAGCTGAAACGAGGAAATAGAAGTCTTCTTTTTTTTGGTGCATAATTTTTCATATACCCTATTTTACTGGAAGCAAACTAAGCTCCAAGAACTCTTGTGACTCTTAACTATCACTTAGGCCAGGAATGTATCCAATATATCCCTATCTCTCCCTATTATGCTTATCCACATTTTATTATTTTTTAATTTGGCCAAAGAATAATGGGTACTCAAAAATCATCATTTATATATTCTCCATTTAGAAGGCATTCTATGCTTCCTTTATGTTCCAAGAAAATATTCTTTCCTTAGCTCCTGAACAGTGAATTATTTCTTAACTAGGGCACTTATGTTTCCATTGGTCCCACATATGATCCAATGTAGTAACTGCAGAAACCCTTGAATCATGGTGAATAATGCTCTGAGGGCACTGCATAGCAAAGAGGGTAAGAGTAAGGGAAGGATCCTGAGAAGTCTTCTCATCACTGCTGAGGAAGGTGGACTTTGAATGTTTGTGTCATGGAGGAAAACGATCTTTATCAGTCAACTGATTATACCTATTTGTTTTGTACAAAACATTGTGTTTCTTGTAAAAGAAAAAAAGAAAGTCACAGCTTTTGCCCTCAAATTCTGAGCAAAGCTATAGAATCTTAAGACTAAGCACCTATAAGGCAAGAGTAATTTGTAAGAGGTAAATTGTATATAGAAGGATACACACTGGGGTGCCTGGGTGGCTCAGTGGGTTAAAGCCTCTGCCTTCAGCTCAGGTCATGGTCCCAGAGTCCTGGGATCAAGCCCCGTATCAGGCTCTCTGCTCAGCGGGAAGCCTGCTTCCCCCTCTCTCTCTGCCTGCCTCTCTGCCTACTTGTGATCTCTGTCTGTCGAATAAATAAATAAAATCTTAATTGGAAGGGGAAGTGAACCATGAGAGACTATGGACTCTGAAAAACAATCTGAGGGGTTTGAAGTGGCGGGGGGGTGGGAGGTTGGGGTACCAGGTGGTGGGTATTATAGAGGGCACGGATTGCATGGAGCACTGGGTGTGGAGAAAAAATAATGAATAATGTTTTTCTGAAAATAAATAAATTGAAAAAAAAAAAAAAAAGGTTACACACTGGGGCGCCTGGGTGGCTCAGTGGGTTAAAGCCTCTGCCTTTGGCTCAGGTCATTATCCCAGGGTCCTGGAATTGAGCCTGCTTCCCCCCTCCCCCTTCTCTCTCTGCCTACTTGTGATCCCTGTCTCAAATAAATAAATAAAATCTTAAAAAAAAAAAGAAAAGAAAAGAAAAAAAAAAAAAGGTTACATGCTGAAAAAGCCTAGAGAACATTTTCCAGATCCAGAATTAGAAGGGGTATTCCAGGCCCATGGAGGATTCCCAATATCCCCCTTGCTGGGATTGGATTTAAGCAACATGGTGGGATGCCTGGGTGGCTCAGTCTATTAAACAACTGACTACTGATTTTCACTCAGGTCATGATCTCAGGGTCATAAGATCGAGCCCTGAGTCAGGCTCCATGCTCAACTCAGAGTCTGCTTGAGATTCTCTCCCTCTCCCTCTGCCCCTCCCCAGCTCATGTGCACATGTGCACTCTCTCTCTCTCACTCTCTCGCTCTCAAATAAATAAATAAATACTTTTTTTCCCCCAAGTTTTTTCCCCATGCATACTCTATGCTCTTCTTTTTTTAAAATATGAATTCTAGAAAGATGCTGGATTCATAAATACACATCTCCCCACTCTCATCTTACCATTTTATTTGTAACCAAGCCCATCCCCTCTTCCAGACTGAATTATTCACTCTTCATTCTAGGCTCCATGTATATACCTCTATTTTACAGTAATTATTCATTTTGTGTGTCTGTCCCTCAGTAGATAAACATTTATCAAGAGCGAAGAATATGTCATATATACCTATGTATCCTCTTTACCTAGAACACAACCAGGCACATAAGAGTGATCAATAAATACTTGTTAAAATGTTCCAGTGAATTGTAAGCTGCTTTAAGAGAGGGGATTATATTGTGATCACATCTACATCCTTAACATGTTTATAACAATGTTTTGTAAATAGATGGAAATCAATGGCTATTTGTTGCTTCAAAGTCAAGGAAGAAACACATGAGCTAAACTCTGAGAGATGAAAGCTAAGTCACAGCAGAGCACATCTAATTTCCAGGTTTGGGGTTCAGATACAGAGCCCAGGCCATTAGTTGATATGAGAAATACATTAGATAACATGCATTTATCTTTCCCTTCATCAGAATAGTGTATTCCAAAAAATTTCTCTTAAAGAATGAAGTTGTCATTTACGATCATGGCATTTCATACTTGTTTCCGGGTTTTTTTTTTCTCAGCCTCAGATTCAGGACTGCACTGTGTCTCAAGTTATTGTACCACTCTAATAAGTGCTAACTGTGTGTCGATGGGGCAGTTTAAATGTGTCTGAGGAATAATTGCTCCTAGCCTTTCACCTTAATGCCTTTAAAATGACCTCTGCTTTGTTTTTTAAAAGTGACTAAGACAGTCTGATATCAGAAAGGGCTGAATAATCGCTTCTCGGCCTTTTGGCTAAGATCAAGTGTAGTATCTGTTCTTATCAGAAAGGGCTGAATAAGTATTCAGGGCAAATGCATTCCAAGTCAGAAATGGGGCTTGCTCCCTATAGTTCACATTATAAATTCATCTTGTGGGTCTCTGGAGTAAGAAAAACAGTTGTTTCTTGGTGTACTTTTATTTCCCCCCTCTAGGCTATTTACTCCGTGACTGCTCAGTACATGTAAATAAATATGTCATTATCTCTTTCTATTTTCAGAGTAACAGCAATAGGGAAGAACTGAAGTAAATATCAGGACATAGGTGTGGATATTGAGGAGTTTTGGAAAATCAGAAATTCCCTCTTTCCCTATGATCTATGAGAATAGGGCTGGATGGACAAAATTAGAGGCTTGGTATAAGAGGATTCTCCAGAAGTAGAACCAATGGGATATACACATATGGAGTGAGAAACACAGAGACAAAGACAGACAGATTTATTATAAGGAATTGGTTCATGTAATCTGGAGGCAATGAAGTCCCCAGATCTGCTGTCAGCAAACTGGAGACCCAGAAGAGCCAATGCTATAGTTCCATTTTGAAAGTCAGAAAGCTTGAGACCCAAGAAGAGTATATTTTTCAGTTCAAGTCTAAAGGCAGGAAATTACGGATGTCCCAGCGCAATCAATTTAGGCAAGAGGAGCTCCTTATTTCTCAGGCTTTTTATTCTGCTCAGGTCTTCAATTGACTGGATGGGGTCTACCACATTAGGGAGGGTAATCTGCTTTACTCGGTCTGCCAGTTCAAATGTTAATTTCATCAAGAAATGCCTTCACAGACACACCCAGAATAATGTTGACCCAGTGACTCAGTCAAGTTGACACACAAAATTAACCAACCCAGTTGGTTTGCTTAAGAACATAATTGACTCCTGAATAAATGTATGTGTGCATGTGTGTATGTATGTGTAAAAATTCTCAATTTAAGCACTCAAGAGGTGCCTGGGTGGCTCAGTCAGTTAAGCGAACAACTCTTGGTTCCAGCTCAGGTGATTATATCAGGGTTTTGAGACTGAGCCCTATGTTGGGTTCTAGGCTCCAGGTTCTATGCTCAGTACTTAACACAGAGTCTGCCTGAGATTCTCTTCCTCTCCCTCTGCCCATCCCCCTACTTGCACATATGCTCTCTCTCTCTAAAATAAATAAATAAAATCTTTTAAAAACATTTAACCACTTGTTATCTCATTGTATGTATTTGTATTAATGCACTAAAAATACAGGTAAACACCTGCTTAGTCTTCATTAGGTTCCTAGCACTCTACTAAGCGTTTTACATACATGACCTCATTTATTGCTCAAAACATCCAGCAGAATATGGGTCTTCTCATGACTCCAATTTTACAGATGTAGAAACAAAGTCTGAACCAGGTAAAATACATCTCCCCAAGTCATAGAACTTGTAACTCACATGCCAAGACTAGAAATCCAGATCTATCTATTTTGTACAGCATACCTAAAATCATGACGCCCAGAAAATCTGCATTATATGCAGAATCTGAAGATTTAAATAAAATAGTCCTGTTTTGCAGAATAATATTTCTGCCTTAGAAGCCAGTCTTCAAGAAAATATCATTAAAAATATCACTATTTAACCCTCTGTACATGCAGAGGAATAGTAGTTAAGAGGAATTTCTGAGTATAATTCTTGGAATGGGGCATACTGAATTATAAACACATGAACACAAAACCACTATTCTTCTCTGGATTCCCAATACCAGAGTGTTCAACTTTCATTTTTCTAAACAACTTCTGGGTTAGGTCTAATTCAGGCCCCCCTTTTGAAAGCACAGTTAAACACATATGTTCTAATAAAATTATTATAATGTTAGGTCATAATATGACAAACTATACAATTGACCTGGCTACCTTACAAATTTTGAAGTGAAGGGCCATCCAAAAAGCACTTAATGAGACGCAAATTTTTGTTGTCCTTTAGAGTTTTTATTGTTCTTCCACAGTAGTGTTAAAAAAAAAAATTCCAAAAGCACATGGTTCTTATGTGATAAGGATTCTAGTAACCACATTTTCCATCAAACTACAAGTTCACTTTTGAGTTCACCAGGCAATTTATGTTTGGTTATATTATTTACCATAATTCCCTACGTCCAGACCATATCACTAGCTTGACAAAACATTTTAAAAAACCCACCAGAGACTTTTGCTTATGCTGTAATAGAATAATTGGTAACAGGTTAGCCTCTCCAGTTACAAAATTGGGCAAAATATATGAAACATACTATTTTCAGATAAAGGATAAGATGTAATACATGACTACAATCCCAAAAGGAGGTAAACAATGAAAGAGTTTTAGAACTGTATATAATTTCTGCTTGGACACATTTTCCAGGCCACAGCATGTGTGGAGAGCTCAAACAGACCATGATGATCTTACATCATAAGACAAGGGACAAAGATAAGACTTTGGGGGCTATGATGCTAGCTGAAATTTGCAGGTCATGGCTCCAAAGAGGAAAGAATTCCAGAAACCTGTGTAGGGCCCCTTAGGGTCTTTGAAATAAAGGCTAATCAGAGTATGCCAAGGATGAAATTCTACAAGGCCCAGCAGAAGCATTAGTATAGAAAGAATAACTATGGGGGAACTATGACCCAAATAATTGATGGGGTTCACACAGGACTAAGAGATTTGAGTTCTGACAGCCAAAGAGAAAGTATTGAATAGCTCAAGCAATCAGTCAAGATCCTAGAAAGACCAAATCATAAGTGCAAGCTTATCTGATCCTAGAGTAAACATTTACCTAGACTCAGCCTATTCAAACTTAAAACAAAGCCTTTAAAGAAACAACTGACCTACCTGCAAAGTAACTTCTGCAAATTAACTTCCTGCTTGAAAGAAACTTAGCATTCTTCAAAGAAAAATAACAAAATATAGATACTCAACAACAAAGAAACTGTAATACCTGACACAATACCAAAACTTACTAGATATGTGAAGTAGCAAGAGAAGAACCAGAAAAAGAAACAATAATAATAAAAGCCAGAAGAAATAAACCATGGAATAATGGAACTGGCACACTAGGGTTTTATAAAGGATATTACAATTTTGTTTAAGGCAAAATATATATGGAGGAACACACACACACACATTTAAAAGTTAATAGAAACTATAAGGAAAAAGATCTGTGAATTTGAAGACAGGGTAGTAGAAACTATTCAAATTTCAGAGACTATAGAGGAAAAAGGAAATACTTCCAAATTCATTTTATGTGGTCAACATAACCCTGACACTAAATCCAGAGAAGATCATTTCAAGGAAACAAAATTACAAACCAACAGTCTTCATGAATCTATATAAAAATTACTAATGATAAATTTCCAATTCAATTCAGTAACATGTATAAAGAGTAACATATAATGACCAAGTGAAGTTGACCCTAGAAATGCAAGATTTGATTAGCATTCAAAAACACACCAGTGTTTTACACCGCATTAACAAAAATAAGAGAAAACGTATAGGCCATAACAATAGATGCAGAAAAACAATGGGAAAAAAATTCAACATCTATTTATGATTAAAAAACTAAATAAACTATCAGTGGACTATAATAGAGGGGGACTTCTTCAAGCTGATAAAGGACATGTATGCAAAACCTGAAGCTACTTTCATATTTAATGGTGAAAGAATGAATACTTTCCAATTAAGATTAAGAATAAAGAAAAGAGTTCACTTCTTGCCACTTCTATTCAACATGGTACTAGAGGTATATGCATATTCAATAAGATAGGAACACAAATAAAAGGCTTATAGATTTGAACGAAAGATGAAAATAGTGTTTTGTTTGCAGATAATTGATAATGTATGTAGAAAACTCTAAATAACATGTAAAAAACACCACTGGAACTAATAAGTTAATATAGCAAAGATGCAGGACACCAAATTAATTACAAAATTCAATTGTAATTCTATGCCACAAATTATTCTATGGGTTTGGTGTACTCTCAAACAAAAATTGCAGTAAGCCTCTTGTAGAAATTGGTAAGTTATTATCTAAAATTTGTACAAAAATGCAAAAGACCTAATGTGACCAAAGTAATCTAGAGAGAGAAAAATTTGGGGGATTTATAGTAGCTGGCATTCAGATCAAATATAAATCCATATTGATTCAGGCAATGTGGTACTGCATAAAGAAACACAGATTAATGGCAGAGAATGGTGATTTCAAAGATAGACCCACTTGTATTTGTTCAATTGATTTCAAATTTTAAGGTAATGCAATGTAGGAAAATAAAACATTCCAAAGATATTCGGGAACAACTGCATAAATATATAGAAGATAGAGAGAACCTCAACCTCTACCTCACACCATACAAAGATTAAATGCTAGGTGGCTCATAACCTTAAGCCTAAAGTTAAATCTATTAAAGCTCTAGAAAAAACATAGTTAGTCACAGGGTATGCAATTACTTCTTAGAACATTCCAAGCATAATTAAAAATGGATACATTTTATTAAAATTTAAAACTTCTCATTAAGAGGGGCACCTGGGTGGCTCAATGGGTTAAAGCCTCTGCCTTCAGCTCAGGTCATGATCTCAGGGTCCTGGGATCAAGCCCCGCATCAGGCTCTCTGCTCAGCAGGGAGCCTGCCTCTCTGCCTACTTGTGATCTCTGTCTCTGTCAAATAAATAAGTAAAATCTTCAAAACAAAACAAAAAAACTTCTCATTAAGAAACAGTGTTCAGAACATTAAAAGGTAAGCTACATATCGGGGGGGAAATATTTGCAATATATGTTTGTGACAAAGGATTTCTCTAGAATAAACCACTTAGAAAAGTCAATATAAAAAAACAACCTGACTTTGAAAATGTGTAAAAATCTTTAACAGGCACTTTACAAATGAAGAGATACATCTGTATAAAAAGCATGACAAAAGCACTCAGGATTATTTCTAATCAGGGAACTGTAAAGTAAAATCCCAATGAGACACTACAGTACACCCACCAAAATGGCTAATATTAAAAATACGGACAACACCAGATGGTAGTTGGTAAGAATATTGAGCAAACAGATCTCTCAAACACTGCTGGTGGAAGTGTAAAATTGTTCAAACACTTTGGAAATAGGTCTGTCAATTTCTCATAAAGTTAATTATGCATATATTCCATGACCTAACAACTGTACTTTTAGGTACTTAACTCAAAATAACAATAATAATAATAATAATACCACAAAAAAACTTGTATAAGAATGTGAACAGCAACTTCAGTCATAATAGCTAAACACTAAAAACAATCCAAGTGCTCATTAGCAAAAAAACAGATTAAAATACACTATAGTTTACTCACACAAGGGAATAATATGTAGCAATAAAAAGGAGCTACATGAAGCAACATAGATGAATCTCAAAAAAGGTATATTGAGTGAAAGAGTATGATACAAAAGAATACAGTATGATTCCATTTCCAAGAAATGTTTAAACAGGCAGAATGAATCTATGCTAAAAGAATCAGATGAGTCGTCGTATTTGAGGTGGGATGGATATTTACCGGGAAGCACAACTTTCTGGGGTGATAGAAATGTCCTCCATCTTGATAGAGGCATGGGATACACAGATATATACATTTGTCAAAACTTACAAAACTGAATTCTTTAAGTTTGTCCATTTCATAGTACATAAATCATACCTCAATCAAATATTCCAGACCAAAAAAGTCCAATGGAGAGCATATGTTTGGTATATAGTAAATACTCAATAAATTTGTGTGGGATGATATTCCCAGGAAGATTTCCAGAGAGAGATTGTTTTTTCCCTCCGAAGAACTACAGCCAATAGTCAGGAAACAACTCAAAAAGAATGTCAGTTGCATCATTTTTGTTCATAATGGATATCAGAATTATTTTTCTAATATTGATTTCTGTTCTGAGTGAAACTAAAACAGACCAATTTGCTCAATTCAATCTGCAGAGGGATGTAGGTGGTACTAAAGTGGCTCTTTGGGAAAGCAGAAGCCTAAGCAAACACAGATCTTTAGGCTTGACCTCTACCTTTATCAAACCCAAGCCACAGACTGTGATTACATTCCTCAAAGTCCGTTTGACAGACAGGAAATGTCAGTAACAGTCATACTTAGCAGAAATTCATTAACCTGCAGACCTTTCCCATTTGGGGCAATATTCTCTCAGTCTATTGACAGCATATTCATTTCTCTAAGAATGGCCTCAGATGCACTTCCTCCTTGAAGTCTTTTTCAAGCTTTGCAGCCTGAAATGATCTCTACATCTTCTAGATCTTATGGCAATTTCCTAGTGCCTCTATTATAAAACCCATCACCTTTTACTTTATATTACAGCAATTTGGATACCTGCTTTATCCCCTCCTGGATTGCAAACTGCTTTAGAGGAGAGAGATTGTTCTGTTATTTTATACTTTCAGAGAAATACCACACTTCAGTTGTCTATCTAAATATTACCAAATAATTGCATGAATAAACAGAAGAATAGAGAAAGTTTGGATCAATGGAGAGAGAAACTCATAATAGCAGAATGTGATTTTTATATATTAGTCTTTCCATAACTTTGTAATTATCATTTTTTTCAAATGTATTTTTTGAGCATAATCATTAGACATTGCTCTAGCTGGGCATTTGGGCAAAAGATGAATTAGATCTTGTCCCTCAAGAAGATCACAAATAGGAAAGGGAGATGGATACATAAGTAAATAATATGTAAAACAATGTATCAGGAGATCTAATAAAAAAGTGTTCAGAAGAGAGTGGCAGCACAAAGAAAAAAGTAATTGTATCAAATGGTGGTTTGGAGAATTTATGAAAGAAATTTCAGATGACTTTCACATGGTAATAATATAACAACTGACTCTATAAAGAGAAAACTAGGCTCTGTTCAAATCCTTTAATCCTTTCAACAACCCCAGGAGGTACTACTCTTACTCCTATTTTATAAATGAAGAAACTGAGGTGCTAAATTTACATATTTTGCAAAAGGCCATTACAGATAATGGTGAGATCTGGATTCAGGTACATGAAACTTGAACCCAGAACCTTCATCCTCTATCACAATGATCTGGGTCCTGAAACACGAGTAGGCATTGCATCTCTCCACATGTCTGGTATGTGTGCCAAATTTTGCTGCTTTATGCAGAAACAGAACTTACCAGAAACATACAAGGATTTCTTAGAGTATCCAAGCAGGTATTGAATATCCAAACCTCAAAAAGAGAGGAACTATGTCAGATTAATGGGTTTTAGCAGTTAGAGATAATGGGCCTTCTCTCTTGGCAGTCTTTAATTCTAGGATCATGTGTAAATCCCTGGATCAATCAATTATGGTCAAGGACAGGGTCATACTGCAGAGAGGCCACCACTTGTATCGTCATATGGGTTACCATTTACACAATAAACTATTCATAAACATTGCGGAAGACATCACCTGGAGTTAACACAATGTTTATACTCACAGGGCAGCTCCAATGGCTGTCATGTTACTGGTGGAATGGGGCAATTTCCAAAAGAAAAAAAATTTTTTAAAGATTTTGTTTATTTATTTTACAGAGATCACAAGTAGGCAAAGAGGCAGGCAGAGACAGGGGTGGGGTGGGGAGGGAAGTAGAATCCCTGCTGAGCAGAGAGCCCGATGCAGGGCTCCATCCCAGGACCCTGAGATTATGACCTGAGCCGAAGGCAGAGGCTTAACCCACTGAGCCACCCAGGAGCCCCAGGAAAGGGAAGATTCAAACAGAAACAAAGCAAAGCAATACAACAGGTATTATGCTGCAAGGATAAAACGCAGAATTCTCACCTATAAATGAGTCTCGCGTATTTTATATCATCTAAAAATAGCATCAGGCCATCTCTCTTAGTCCCTGCTTGTATTCCTATACATTGTAGCACTTCTGAAAAGAAGGTCCCATTTTTTCAGTAATTTCATTTTTGTTAAAGTAAAAACTATTTGAGACTGATTTCACCTGGGTTAAAATACAGTACGTTTTCCCCCAACTCAAGACATTATGTGGAATTGTACTGACATTCACATTCTCAGCTATTTTGCATCGTGGTATGATGAGCTGCATAATTAATAAACTGAGTAGCCCATGATTTGAATCAGTTGGTGAAAGATTCAAGATTAGAGCACTATATTCAAAGGCAAGTCTAGAAAAATGCTGTTTGCTCACAGGAATGGTGTTGATATATCTCAGGTGCTTTGCCTCCTTTGTCTTTGTGGAAAAGGGAGAATGCACAGAGAAAATAATATAATAGTATTATACCACTAGGTACGTATTAAACACGAAGTCCTATATGCAGATTATTTTACCTAATCCTCCCAGTGACACCCAGGCCTTTTCCTTATTTTACAAATGTGAAAACAAGTGGAGGTTGATAAGTGATTTACTTATAGTTACACGGTTAGAAAATGGCACAGGTGGAACTAGTGCCCACATTTGTATTGACACCCTTCTATTTCAGGTGCCCCTGAAAAGACATCTGGTCACTGATCGAGACTCTATGTCTTGACCAGAAGCAGTAGGGCATTCCACATGTACTGGCACGTGCGGCACACTCACCACCTGGCACAATCACCTCCTTTCAACCTCAACGTTTCTTTCACTTCAAGGGTATATTATAATATTGATATTCAATCAATTCCAACTTATTAAAATTGAGAAGAGAAATTTTAGGTTAGGGAAACTGAGGTTATTTGGCAAGCTCAATTACTAAACATTACATTGTTTTTTAAGTGGTAGAGCTTCTGCCATTGGTAGCTTTTGTCCAGCACACCTGTCGTTATTTTCCATGAGTCTCTTTCTCCTTCAGTGGGGTGCCATATTCCTTGTTTTAGTGTTGGGTACAATTACAGTTAATAAAAACTCACATGAAGAGTCATTTCTTGAATGCAGTAATACTTAACTAGGCTTGAAAACAAAGAGGCACCACCAACACAGAGTAGAAGAAATCTTATCCAAGGAGTTAGGAAGCTCTACCCACATTGTTGGCTTACCAGTGACTTGTAAGTTGAAACTGTACAAATAATGCAGCCACTCAGGTGTTCTTTTTTCTCATCTATCAGTTACAACATGTGTTCTAATCTTTAAAAAACAGAGCAAAGGCTTGAGTGAATGTCTGTGCTTTAGCTAAATATAAAACACACTGTTACACATTGCTATGGCTTACTTTGATAGACATTTTAAAAGAAACCATTAATCCGTCACGTTTATAAAGTGCAAAAATCAGGAAATGGGAAGGTAAAAATGGAAGATATAAAAGATATAACTTCCAAGAGATTGGTAGAGGAATCAGAAGGTCCTAGGGGCCAAATAGCCAAGTGGGATTTGTGCTGAGGCAAGCCGATGGTGGCTGGCACTGAATTTCCAAGACAATAAAAGTAAAACTTCAAGGTTCCACAAACTTCAGCTAATAATATCTATAATTAAATATCCCAAAATGCAAAGGCCCTCTATATTTACCTGCCTTTGTCACATTTTTTGCACACCTGATGATACTTGGCAAAATCCTCCCTGACTTCAGTGTATCTCTCAAGAATGTGAAGCTGTTTTGACAAATGTGGAGTCTAAGGAATCAGAGGTCAGAGGCAAGAATCCCTTCTGGCCTCCTAACAGAGCTCTGAACTGAAGGACTGGCTCATCCCTTTGAGATTTTGCTTTACGTAAATGTTCCCACCTCCTGGAGAGTCCTCCCTTATGACTTTGTTAGAAAGGCTGTATATTTCCAGATTTCATTTAGGGAAAGCATTTGTTCATTCAGGGAAAGAGAAAAAACTAATTCCCTGGGGCGCACTGACATTGATAAGAAATAAAGCCAAAGCCCAACAATGGTGTGAGACCAGGAAAAGGCCAGCAAAGTAGAATGAAAGTCACAAGACGTTTCAACTGCACACAAAGGAAAGGGCAGAACCTTTGGAGGAAGTAAAGCCATCTACTGGAAAATTCTCTTTGGGTGTGTATTTTGAGGATAGAGGAAGTAAGGGGAGATTGTCTATGGAAAGGTAGCCCATAGGGTCTTCAGAGACAACCTCTTGGTCCAGCCGTTTTGTGAAGACGATTCAGTCTGTTTGAAACAGCATTAGCTGGCTGGAAAACTATTTGACCTTCATGGAATCATCAGTCACTCTTTTGCTTGAGTGGCTGAATGAAGAGTATGTCATTCTGTCATAGCAAAAATCTGGAGAAGGAGAAAAAAATTAAATCGATCCTCTCCATCTCAGAGAGGCTTAGTTTCATTGGCATCTAACTGACACAAATACTCTTCACTGGGTTTCTGTTTGCTGATAGTCATTAAATATTCCTGTCTTTGACTTCACAGCCAAATGCCCTGGCTGAGGAGTGGGACAATACTCTCCGCTCTAAAAGGATGGGGTTGGAATTATGCTCATTTTAAATGTCTTTGATCACAGAGGTGTGTCTGTCTGGGTTCTCTCTTTCTCCCTTTATAATGTTAACTGCATTCACCAAATATAGGAAACTATAAAAATAAAAAACAATAAAATCTACAATGCACATACACTGACATCTCTAGTCCTGTCCTGGCTGTTAACTGGAACCTATCTATATAAAAATCTGGATCGCAGATGAATAATTAAAGGAATATATGAACTTCTAGGTCTTCAGTGATTATTAAAACTTAGAAGAGTGATTTTAAAAAGAGAGAAATGAGCAGGTGGACAGTATGGCAAGCAAGAGTCCCGGGTGACGTGACCTAGCATCATTTTGCCACAAAGTGTCCCAAGGGGGAGACCTTGATTGCCTTGCAGTTTTCTGTTTGTTTGCCTGTTCACTTATCTTTGTATCCCACTGCACCCTGCCCCCCGAAGTTAGATGGCAGTGAAATGGTACTGTGACTGACCACAGCTTTTTCCCAAGACAACAGTAAGATATGGAGTCAGTCCTCTGTCCCTTAAGAAAAGAGTGAATAGCAATTGTCCTGGGTGGCTTTCAATAACTAGCAAGATTAACCCCAGAGAAACCTCTTGTAGCTGGGACATTGATTGTTCTTTCTCATCTGAGTCTATTTGAGGAGCCTCATCCCTATCTTTAAAAGGGAAGGGGATGAGGTCAAGGTCAGGAGTTACACACAGTCTCATTTTCTTCTTTAGAATTTCTGTGCTCAGGACAGGTCTCTATATACAGTCTACTTGGGAATTGAGGGCATCACCCAGAGACTTTAGACCCTAAAAATGCTTTATTTAGAGAGTTATGTACTTCAGTTTAGAGAGTTTTACTTTTTATTTCTTGCTTCAACTTACCTGAAAATTACCTTAGGACTCCATTCTGCTTTGCTACAATTGATCAGACCACAATCTTCCTACTTTATTAAAGAAACCAAACATCTGAAACTAAGCAGCAGGAAATGAAGAAAAATCTGACAAATACTAGATGCTAGATAAATGGGATTAAAATTATCAAGGTCTCTAAATGAGCTTTTTCTTTTTCACTCTATTTCCTCCCCCCTACCCCTGATTTATACAATTTGACAAACTCCTTCATTTTAATAGAAACTTTGTGAATCAGATTCTTGAAACCACCAAAGTGTGTCTTTTGGATCATCTTTCTTGTCAACAGTCAAATAAATAAAAATTATGCTGAATCTATTAGCATTTTTGAATTCTTACTTAACTTTAGTAGCTAAAGCAATGGAAATAAAAAATAAAAGCACGTACAATGTAAGGCACTGGGTTCAGAAAATTTGAGATTTGAGCACAACTGGGAATAAACTGGTATGAGAAAATCAAGTCTGGGGAGGATGTGTATGTGTGTGTAGTCCTTTCCTTTAGCTTATGTACTCACCTCCCTAAATTATCTGGGTATGACCTTATTTCTTACCTGCTGTCCTCATAAACAGATTTGTATTTAGCAGATTATGTTTTGTCTGGATCCTGTGCTAGACATATTGTATCTTATCTCTGATCTTCATTCACAAAGCTGAAAGTTAATATTCATCAATCTAGGTTACAAAACATGTGACACACCTTGGAAGTGACCCATCTTTCTTCAAAGTTGGCTCTATTCCAATGCACCATACTTATGTGTGGTCAATTATACGGCACTGAAAGTAAACATGGGTGTTTAAAGAATGCTAAGCACTCTATGGTGGTTTGACTGAGTATCTATAATGCAGAATAGGTGAGCAGAACTTCAAATACCAGAGGGGAAGATTGAACTGTATTCATAATGAAGCTACAGACAGCCATCCAAGAAGGGGCAGGGTATAAGCACCACTGACATCCTAATGAATGTAGCATTTTCACTCTAACTTTCATTTTTGGTATATAGGCTCCTACACAGAGCCAGAATATAACAGGTATTATTCAATAATTTTTTAATAAAATAAATGAAATTCAGTTATGAATCTACTTATTGAACTAATTAAAAATTAAATCAAGAGCCACAATCACTTCTATTCATGAGCTAGATGTCATTGATCAATTTTGATGTCAGAGGGAGGATTCAAACCCAAGCTCCTATCTCATCTGGACACTTACTGAACAATTACATATTAAGTACTGGCTACCTGCAACAAATATCTATTGAGCACATGCTATTCACAGCAAATATATATTGAACCCATGCTATAAAAAGAACCAATTTGGTGCTTTGTAGACACCAAGAAATTTATAATAATGCCTCCCTTTCAAAATACTTAAAATCCTGCTATAGAGATTAGACTTAATCATTTGAAAGCTTTATTAATAATAAAAAAGCAATAGAAGTTCACGAGTAAAAATATAAGGAAATACATAAGTATGTAGCAGGTAATGCCTTAGCTAATAAGTACTTCAATTCCTATAACAAACTGCCTCCCAAATTTAAAGACAAGTTTCAGCACACCTATTAGAATGTTAAAACGTTAAATGTATAAGCTGTGAGGATTTATTTGTGAATTGGGTGCTTAGAGTGGGTTATTTTTGTTTGTTTTTTGTTTTTGTTTTTATCAGTGTATTACAATGGCACAAAACCAAATCTGACAAATATAAATCAGCTTGGTGAGCTTCAAGTGAAAAGAATGTTACATTTTTATTTAGGCACTGACTATAACCATCAGGTCACAAAGGAAATGAATCATGGAAGCCAAAAAGATGACCTACTTCTACCCCCATAATCTGGCAACCACACCCTAAATCAAGAGCAAATGTAATAGGTACAGCCAACCTCATGGCTTCTTCTGGGGCACCTCTTACTATTCTTTCTGTCCCTACCTTTGCATTTTTTCAAGGCTTGTGTTTTTCTTATTTGTTATAAGATCCTCCTAGTGATATTTTCACCTATTTCACAGCCACAGATGAACTCCAAGTAGCGGTTTTTGGTTTCCCCTCCAAGTTCAGTGTAACCATATTGATGGAAACCACCCCTTTCTGGTTCTCAGGTGTATCATGTAACAAATACAATGTAAACCAGTTTGTTCTCCATCTGGCAAGAAGGTTATCCATGTTCTCATGGTGGAGCAATCACTTTACCAATAGAAACATCTCATCAATGAAGACACCACTCCTGGTCACTTCCTCCATATAATGCAAACATATAAGTATATATCAACAAAAGAAACAAATAAGCAGGTTATCCAACTCAGGCCCTAACTCAAACCTAGGTCTAGCTCTACATATTGGATGAGAAGGTGGCTGTGTAATATGAGGTATTAGAGATACACCCCAATTCCTAAATGATTTGCAAAAGTGTCATTCCCTGCAATTAAAACCCCCTGCATCGGGCGCCTGGGTGGCTCAGTGGGTTAAGCCGCTGCCTTCGGCTCAGGTCATGATCTCAGGGTCCTGGGATCGAGTCCCGCATCGGGCTCTCTGCTCAGCCGGGAGCCTGCTTCCCTCTCTCTCTCTCTCTCTGTCTGCCTCTCCGTCTACTTGTGATCTCTCTCTGTCAAATAAATAAATAAAATCTTAAAAAAAAAAAAAAAAAACCTGCATCAGTCACCTCTGTGTGAGATATACACGCAAATGTAACTGCTCTTCCTGTAGAATGATATCCATGTGCATCAGCAACTTCAGGTTTTGGTTGATATAAAACCTACAGTTAGAGTTCTCCTTTAAGTTAGACACATTTTTTAATGAGGCTGAAGAATTAAAAAAGATGTAGTTGAGACAGAAAGTATTTATTTGGGAGATCAATACTGGAAATTCAAAAAGGTTCACAAGCTATCTTATGGGTATTTGGGAAAGGAGGCGTTTTTAAAAGAAAGCGTTTAATACTGTAATGACTTATTTATTTATTTGTTTTTTAAACTTCACAATCTGGCCAATGGCCTGCCTATGCAGTTTACCTGAGATAGCTGAAATTTTATACTGTTTAGAGACAGTTCAGTAACTGAACTCCTTCCATTTATCTGCCCTTCTAAAGGTTAAGAGCATTGTGTCATTTCTAGATTTAACATACTCTTCCGCCATTAACACCACTAACAAGACACATCAGATCCCTTTACTGCTGATGGAATTCAATGAAGACCATTGACTCTGCTATGGATGAGTATTGGTTAAAGGATTCAGATCTAAGTCTGCCTTTTTATTTTAATTCATTATGTAAATCCTGAAACACTTCTTCAGATATATTCAAACTCTTCTTTATGTTGTAATCTATATGATAATGCCATGAAAATCCCATCAAACATTTTATTCTCCTCCATTCTTTGATGATTTACAAAGTGATCATACCTACTCTGCCAGAGAACACTTCTTTCCAGCTATCATCAAAATACAACCACTTTCAAGGTGGTTGAATTACATGTCTCTATTACTTGTCAGCCAACAAGAAGAGTGACTGTATTTGTATATGTTGGCAAAAGTATGTAAAAGCAAAGAAATTAGCATAATCATTCTGTTCACCAGTAATTTATTGGACTAATTTGTGCAAAGCACTGACCTAAAAGATACATTTTATTGCGAATGGAAGGAAGGAGGGCTTAATGGTAGTTACCCTTTACTTTGTTCCAAGAACTTTAGAAAGAATCTTAAGAATCTCAGCAACCATTAAAAAAAAAAAAAAAAAAAAGAATCTCGGCAACCATATAAAATGCAAATTATTTCAAAAAGAATTTCCTTTAATAATGAGGAGACTGGGGCTTAGTGAGATTGAGTAACTTTCACCAAAGTCACATGGTTACATAGTCAGAGCAGGAATTCAAGCCAGGTCTCAGACCCTAAAGCTAGTATTGACATTACTACAGTCTCCCTCTAAATAGCTCTCTTCCTGCTGCCTTAGATCAAAGTCTTTAAACATCTCTGAAATGGTTAAGATGCAGAAATGATCAGCGGTCTGCTGTAGCTTTGTCCTTCCAGTGCCTGTTTTCACATGAACTATATCAACTGGGAGCAAACTTAGGTACATCTAAATCACTACCTCAGTTCTCAGGCCATTGTCCAGTTCCAGAGGAACTGGTCACCAAGTTCAGCCACAAGGTGAGGTTTAATGACCCCTCCACAAATACACACAGCATCTGGATTTTGTTGGAAGAACTTACAGCTGCAGCCGTTCTCCCTCTGGATCCCCTTTGCTACTCCTTCCACTGCCAGCACCATATCCTGATTAAAGTAGCACCCTCAGCCCTGCCCTGAATCCCATTTCATCATTCTCTCCATTCTCTCTTCTTCTCTTGAGGCCATGCCAGGAGCTTCAGCTAGGGTAAATATGTCTGCCTTGCTCTCACTAGCCCTCCAAATAGGGCAGTGCTTCTCACATCATGCATCAGAACCATCCACAAAACTGCTGCCTCCCTCTCTCCTAGCTATCCCTTACCCATCCTGCTCTGATTAGTAGCCCTGGGCACAGCTATGGTTTTCTTATGATGTATCAAAATTTGAGCGCCAAATCTTCAGAGATTCTAGCTTTCATACCTCCAGCTATGGAGTGTGATCATGTCATGACTGGAAAGAACTCTTATAACCTTGACATGTTTATGCCTGATTATATTACCCATCAAGTAGGAAGATCCATTTTGCAAAACTATGTTTCCCATGGATAGAACCCATCTTTCTTGTTCACTGGTTGGTAGAACTTGAAAGCTACTTATGGAGCATGGCACATAGTAAGTGCAAGATAAATATTTAACTAACTTGAATCCATGTTGGAAGGCTGAATGGATGAATGGATGGATGAGTGACATGCCTATTGGCAGAACTACCCTGTTCTCTCCTCCCTACGGCACACACTTGCCCCCAAGATAATAACAAGAACTGTTACTTAGAATTAAAGTCTTATTTCATCATATCAAACCAGTATATTACACAGGATCCCTGCACAAAATAACTAGAGGTAGTTCTATGAACCAGGAGAGCTTCAGTCAAACCTACAAAAGTATCAAGTCTTGCAAGAACATATTTTTACCTTCTGGGAATGTGACTTCATATATAATACAATATATTTATCAAAGTGATAAACAGTCAACCATCCATTTTCTTATCCTGGTTCTAATTGTTTTGTTTTTCTTTTTCCATTAAACGTCTTCATTCATATTGACCAAGTTAATTTTGTTTTGTTTATAAAACCTGATGAGATTTTAGCCAGAAGTGGCATGGCCACAGGCCAGAGTATATATTCATAAGAAACAATATTAGTGAGAATATGTCTTTGGTTTTTATGAGAGGTTTTGAATCAGATTTTCAATGACTTAAAAGTTTTCTTAAAGCGTATACCATGTGCCTAAATTTTTTTGACATTTATAAAGAAGGTTATTCTACGCCTGAGCTCTTTGGTTATCTGACTACTAGAGAATATGATGCAGAGAACACTTACTGCAAGGAAAATGTTCTTTTATGGCATCCTTTAGTATGCATTATAGCTCTAAAAGAAATAGAAGCCAGGATTTCCAAATATATTAGGTTCCCAAAGTTATCACTCCACAATATTTGACACAAGGAGAGACGATAGGTGAAGTTTGCACAGTCCTTGTTAAAAACCTGGGTTTAATGATTTTTTTTTTTTAGGACAGTCATATTAAAATGGGATCGTTAAAAATATACTGCCATTCCAGCAGCATAAAAAATGCATACAATAAGTTCACACAATGCATACCGATAATGACTCAACAAAATAAATGGTGAAATGAAACCAGCATTGCTCACACTGTGTTTAAAATAACCTTTAGGCATTTGGGGATTTTTATTGGTAACAATTTGGTGGCAAACTACTCAGTGTAAAAGAACAGTTTAAAAGCTAATAGGAAAAATCTGGCATTAATAATGTGGTAGATTACAGTGAGAACAATAGTGAGGTTACTGCAGAGAGCAATGTATCTAGATAATTAAACTTAAACCATTTTGGTTCGACAGCAGTGCAAGATATGCCTGCTGGGAACATGAGAGGCCCATATGCAAAGCTGACTCTGAGAGTAAGAAGTTGGCTTTCTAGTTACACAAGTAGATTGAAAGGAAGATCTGAGCAATATTGAGAAAAGAAGGCAAATCACTGGGATTCACTAAGAATTCTCTCTCAGTTTTATTTTTCTTTAACTTGAAAGGTTATTATCATTCTAATCCTGAATTATTATGGTAAACACCATACCTCACTCTTAAATTTATCTGTCTTAAGGTTATGAGCAAACAAATGTGTAAAAGACCTTAGAGATCATACCAAGATGAGCTATGGACAGAAATATCCTTCATAAGAAACTGAAGTCCTGGTGTGGTTACTTCTTCCAGATAACCATGAAAAGTCCAATACCATCTCTGTGTCTCAGTTTCTCAGGAAGCATGATAATGAAGCAAATGTTAATCATGATCTGGTCATGCAGAGTGATTAATTAATAAGTGATTAGATCTTATCATATCTAAATGATTTTGTTGGCAGTCTTGGATATGTGTTTCTTAGAAGTCCACTGCTATCTGAAATTGATTCTGACAAGTAGTATAAAGGGAAAAAAAGAATTACAGAGTTTTATTAATAGCCAAACCATAACAGAAATGGATCTGAGCTGAGCCCATATACAGAATATGATCATAGATGTTTAGATATCAATGTTGAAAACAGCAGAAATCTACTGCATTGCTGATGTGAAAGAATAATGACTGTGGGATCATCCTACTTATTTTTAGTTCTTTTTTTTTAAGATTTTATTTATTTATTTGAGAGAGTGAAAGTGAGCAAAAGAGAGCTCAAGCAGAGACAGGGGCAGAGGAAGAGGGAACAGCAGAACTCCCCTGCTGAGCGGGGAGCGTGGGATCATGACCTGAGAGAAGGCAGATGCTTAACCAACTGAGCCACCCAGTCGCCCCTTATTTAGTCTTTTGAAGTGATTTATATTCCTAGCCCTTTTTTGTTTTTGTTTCCTTTTTTTTTTTTTTTAGCTTTCCATCATATTAACCTTATTAAAATCCTAGATGAGACAGACCCTACAACTCCTTCATTAAGTAGAAAGGAGAAATATATTTTGATTTACATTGGTCTAAACATGACTCTAAAATCCTGACTCAAAATTTCTCAAAGACTTGATAATTCCTCACACCTGAAGATCAAATGAAATCTTTCCTTATATATTATTCACATTAAGCACTTCACTTAGTACTCACAATAGCTTTATAATGCTGTAGGAATAAAGATGCTGAGCCCCTTTGAGCTGACAAATGTTGCCTGTGCTGTCCAGGAAACTTGTTCACATGGAAAGTCACAGTCTTGGACAATGAGATCCTGCACAGTTGAATTAAATACACATTCAACTGTCATGATAGAATGGAAATGTTGAGTTTGGGTAATTAGTCTGTGTTATAGCTTCAAAAAAATAGCTACCACAATATCTCAAATAGAGAAATCTGAAAGTAGGAGTAAAAAATTTCAGATCCACTACCCTTCAAGACAAAAACACATCAGCAAACCTGGACCATTCCAGGGAGGAGGCAGAAGCTTTGATTCTGCTTCACTTTGACAAATGACCCTGAATTCAGATTGGTGGTGTTAACTTTCAATAACCGTATACATAGAGTTACCAGCAAGAGAAAAGTGTGTTTATCTCCTCAGTGCTGTTCTCAAATAAATGTATTTATATCCTAGAAGTCACCTCCAGAGGACCAATAAATGGCAAAACAATGAAGAAGAGGAAGAGACAGAAGGAGGAAAGGGAGGAGAGGGAAGAGGGTAAGAAGGGGACGAAGAGGAGGAGGAGGGAGAATTCTTCTGAGTCCTCTCTGTGCTCCTGACCTTTTCAACCACAGACTTAGCACCAAGATGATCTTTAGATTTAATTCAATGAGATTTGGTTGTTAACAAAAAGACCCAGAAACTGCTCTACCGCCCAAGATGGCAACTACATGTAAGGATCACTTCTTGATACTCTCTTCTTTTATTCTTGTCCTTTGCCTTTCTTTTCTTAGAGCAAGAGATAGCTGAAGGAGTGAGGGAGGGGGCAACTGCTAGATGTGAGGAGAAGAAGAAGAGGAAGAAAAAAAAAAAAAAAAAAAAAGCCTGACTGCAGCTTAGCTTTGTGAATTCAAGAAGTGTGTGTTTGAAAAATGAAGGTGCATAAGTTAGCGTAGCTCCAGGGCACCAGCTTCCCTAGTGTTAGCATAGCTGACACACTGACAGTTTATATGGAATTTATGTGCCTATTTCCTCTGCTTTTTATGGGAAAACATGTTGTTACCTTACAGCTGCCCACATCACATGCCGCCAATCCGCCTCTGAGCCATAGAGCACCTTTCTCAAGGAAACGTACATACATCAAGGGCTTATGTATTTTTTACAATGTTGTAAGGGGAAAATAATAAAATATGGGTTATTGTGTACACCATTCCACGGTTTAATTTTTTTTTATTTCACTGGTTTAATTGACTCTGACCATTTTTATTGCCCTTTTCCCCACCTCATCTCGCCATTTTAATTGTTTATGTGTTTGTGTACAATTGGATCGCATCTGGAAAAGGACAGGAGCTGTAACCACAACTTAAAAGCCAATTGTAGAGCTTTAAAAAGTAAATAAAGCATTTAAGCTGCCACATCAGTGGAAAGATATATGCAGATGTAAACAGAAGGAAATGTACATTTTAAAGTAAAATGCTTAAAAATCAGCTCTTCTTTTCAATCACCTGTAGGAGCCCTGGATCCTTTGTGCTCTCTGGCTGGTGGAAGGCAGTACACAAGAACGCACGGCAAGGGTCTCATTCTACCTCTCCCTTGGATTACTGAGGGGCTCTGCATGGGCCGGAACTAGGCCCTTCACCTGAGCAGGGCTGAGATTCCCCCTTTTCCACATTCCTGGAGCCTGTCATCAGCCAGCCTGACACCATCACAGCGGTACGGTAGCATTTCTTCCAGAAAGTATCCCATTTTCTCTTTTACCCTCTATTTCTATCCTTTCAATGAGATGCTAAGTGAAAAATCAACAGTTTACATCAACTTACATCTCCCAGAATTATGTATACTTGCAAATATGACCTTGTGAATCAACCTTTAATTGGGTAGTGAAAAATGTAATGCAATTAATGAAAGAGAAAAAATGGCAACAGATTCATGATAAAGTATAAGAGGCACTTTCTTCTTTGCAGTACACAGGACTGGCTCTGGACCCTTCAAAAAGAAATAAATGGAAATATGATTCAGCATTCATCTTGTCAGGTTCCCACCAAACATGCCTGCTCAAACTTACTGGACTACCCCTCCTTATGGACATATAACTAGGCAAGAAAATTTTAAAAATAAGGAGATTTTCACCTAAAGGGGAAAGGCAATGTATATGAACTTAGCCTTCTAATGGGCAGGCTGTACCCTGAACAATGTAAAGAAAGCAACCTCTCAGTTCTTCATCATGGATGCCCATGTATGTGTGTACACGTGGATGTGGGTGTGTGTACTTGTATAGGTACATCTTGAACACTTAGGCTTGATCATCTTGCCACAGTTGGTGCGCAGACGTTTTTAAACCAGCTAAATCATTAGGCAGATGGAGATTTTAGTTCCAAATATTAAACTCCTCCACCAGACTACCTTCTGAAAAAAATACTGTGTAAGTATACAGAAAAAAAAAAGTCATAACCTACGATGCTGGCACAGGAAGAAGAATCACGTGGTGACAAGAGGCACATGATCTGCACCTCCTGCAATCCGCCCACTGACACTCCCACTGCTCACAGGTTACCTGGTGAATTACAGCAAAATCATGTTGTCTTCCAGGATTAGTTCTTTTCTCTGTAATGTCCTATCTCCAAAATGACACATCACCTTTTCTTTCCAGTACTCTGTACCAAAACTGAGACAAGGCCAAACTATTTAACTAACACTTACGTAAAAGATTTGCAATTAAAAAAGCAAATAAACACAGATACTTTCATGAATTAAATTGTCCATTTTACAGAGTATGTATGGTTTATTCATCCTTGTGTCCAGCCCACTCTGGAGCTGGTCTCCTTTCTAACTCCTAACCTTGTCTCCACATGGCAGAGGCTTTGTTTTCACTCTGCCTGCTGGGAATCCTTAAAGTTAAGACCAAGAAAAGTCAAGAACTGCAGAACAGTCTGCTTCAAATATATGAATCCTATCATATGGAAGAGAAATTTTACCTGCTTTGGTGGAATTCTGGTGTGTGAAATTAAGATCAATGAAAGTGATGTGGAGATATGGTTCCGCTAAGGATGAAGAAGCACCCTCTCAAAGGGCAGCCTCGGATTTTATGAAATAAGATGCTTTAGGATCCTGGGAGTCAGAAGTAGAGTCTGAAAGACCAGCCAGGAAGGACATAGGACACCCACATGTGAGGGCTGAAGTGGTTCAGCCCTAAAGCAATCACTCCCTCTTCATCTGTAATCAATGCCTCTATCATGTTATCTGTAATCAATGCCTCTATCATGTTTTTAGTCTAGTTAAGATTCATAAATAAATAAATAAATAAATAACTCCAAAGGAAGAGCCCCCCCACCGATGTAATTCATCCTACTATTAGGTAGAGATGGCATCTGCCAAATTCTGGGTCTGAAAGAATGTCTAAGGCGGCTATAAATGCTAGGAGGTCTTAATTACTTGCAGAACATGAGTCTTTGTGATCTCAGAGACATAAGAGGTGGTACTTGTTCCTTCCTGCAGTTACTTAGATAGTTGTGGGGATAAGTTCTCAGTTTGGTTTTATCTAGTATTGGTTTTAGGTTTCATGTATTATCCTATTTATAAAGAGGTTATGCATGGCCTAGCTCATGGCTCTGTTAGCATTGTTTCAGAGGGACAGAAATATATCCTACATTCTTTTTGCCCTACAGTTGTTCCTCCAGACCAGGAATATATATAAGAAGAAATATGACAAATGTAATCTGCTCTCATGTCAACCTGCATTTATTTAAAGTGAAAAGCCAACGAGATCAGAAAGTCTATGTATTAAAATTTGTATAATCAGTGCCACCTGACACAAAAAAAGGAACAACTTCAACTTCCTGCCTCACAAATGTGATAAACAAAGAGAACATGGTCCATGGCATGCTTGTATATGTGTATGTGTCTATATTTTCAATGAATGAAGGTATGTGACAAGCAACTCCTTTTCTACATTTTTTCCCCTATATCCCCTACACTTACTTTAAAGACTAAAACAATAAAAACAGGCCAACTTCAAAGGAAACCTAGAGAGTCTTTCACAGAACTCCTTCACTTTACTGCTGGGAAGCCTGAAGCCCAGGGGGGTGGAATGTCTGGTCCCCAGCTGCACAGATGGGGACCACCGACAGAAACAGACAGAACCAATGACAGGACCAGAGCTTGGCAACAGTTTCCTAATCTTCCTCCCATAACATCCCTTAAAAAAACCACTGGTGAGTTCCCCACTGGCTGAAGTGCATTGGTGGTTTAATCAAAGACCGAGATTGAAGTTAATTTTGTATATCCACCAAGTGAATTATGGATTTTAGGATACTGAAGGCCACACCTAAAAACTTGGTTTTCAAAGGCATCCTAGTTCGCTACTGTTAGGAAGCTAGATTTTTGATGATGGATGAGATTCAGTTAAAGGATTACTTATATAACAAAATTTGTAATACTTGTTGAATGCTTGCTCTGCCAGTCTCAGTTTTGAGTGTTTTCATATATTAACTTTATTTAATCCTCAATACAGAAAAATGATGAGATTGACATAATTATCCTACTTTACAGAATGAGAAAACAGATTCAAGATGGATACCCAATATCACAGTTATTAAAGACATATTAAAGAATTACAGTCTATACAATGTGGTTTCAGGGGCTGCTTTCTTAACCAAGTTACCAAGTTTCCATGCAGAATTACTGTATCATGGATGGTTACCTATGTTGAGTGATTTGAAAAGGGTGAAAAGTCCCAGAATGCATTTATATCTTTTATTTATCTTTACTAGTTCCTGAAACTTCTAGTGAATCTAGACAGTGTTATCAGCAGGACTATATATATATATATATATACACACACAATATACACACACACAGACAACATACACAGTCACACACACAAATATATGTATATACATATACACATATGCACAATTATTATAATATACACAATTATTACAAATAATTGTCACTTTGGAAAACAGACCTCTAAAAGAAAGGCACTCAGGACAGGTGAGTTTTGAAATATGTTTGGTGGTAGTACTAGAAAAATCCAGATTCTGCAAGGACTTAACTGGATAGTCAGAATAAGATAAAGCTAAGCTAGTAGGAAGCTTCAGGAATCTTGTCACAAAAGTAGATGCCCAGATTCAAAAAGAAGGAAGCAAGCAAGATGAAAGAAGAAGCAGGGAAGTGGCAAATATATACCATACGCACTCATGCGTGTGCACGTGCATACACACACACACATACACACACACACACACACACACACACACAGGTATACTGCATATCTAAATACATATGCTTATATCATTTGCATCATAATGCTCCCAGATGCAGTTGTTTAACTCTTAGAACTAGAGTTATGATAGATGCCCACCTGTCCTATTCTTTATTAACTGAAGTCCCAATTAAAAGTTTCTTCTTTAAATTAAATTTCCTCTAGTCTTATTTAGGTCCTTAAACCCTCAATTCTGGATTGATATATTAGGTTGGTATTGTTCTATGAATTCCTCTTTTGAACATTGCCTTTTTTTTTTTTCTCAAATCCCTCCTATTCCATTTTAACCAAAGCATTTGCTAAGTCAAATTTTTTTTCTTAAAGTTTCCCCTTTCTAAAGCATACACTTCTTTGTCATAGCATTCAAGCCCATCCACCTAAAGATAGGTTGAACCTATCCATGACTCCTTTGACAAGTCCTGTCAAATGGATCCACTGGCCATGCTCAGAATATGCTGTCTTCCTGCTTATACGCTTTTATTGATGGCATTTCCTCCACTTACAGTCCCCTCTCCGATTTTTGACTTCAAAAATCTCCTACTTTTTCCCAAGATGCAACTCAACTGCTACCTCCTTCTAGTTGTTTTTTGTTTTGTTTTGTTTTGTTTATTGTTACAATCAGGAAATTACTTTCTGGTAAATTCTCAAGGACTTTTAATGTTGCAACACAACTACAGGCTGCATGCTGCCTGTAGTTATTTGCATGTAAGTTAAAAATATGTAGGAGTGACTCAATCAGTATCTGTTTTCAAACTGACTTGATTGCTGACCATATTTCTTCTTGAGCCCTAATAACATGTTTTTCCACACCAACTCTTTCTCTCAAACTATGCATGGAATTAGGATCTGGACATGTAGAAGTTCTAAATGAAGCTCTATTGAATGAATTGATGATAAACAATCATGATTTGTCCACTTACTAGCTTTCTGACCTCATTTCTTCCTACTCACTCTCATTTTCATGGTATTACCAGGCACACCTGTGTGGTTACCATGATGACCCCCTTTGTCATTCCTCAAACCCTCAAGAATAGTCTCCCTCAGGACTTTGTTCTTGTTGGAATGTTCTTCCCACAAATAACAGCTGGCTCACTCCTTCACCAGAAACGGGTCTCTACTGAAATATGACCTATGCCTGTGCTGCCCAGAGCAATCTATAATCTCAATGCCATCCTGATCAAAATGCCATCAGCATTTTTCAAAGTGCTGGAAGAAAAAATCTTAAAATTGATATGGAACCAGAAAAGACCCCCAATTGCCAAGGAAATATTGAAAAAGAAAAACAAAGCTGGGAGCATCACGTTGCCTCATTTCAAGCTTCATTACAAAGCTGTGATCACCAAGACAGCATGGTACTGGTACAAAAACAGACACACAGACCAATGGAACAGAGTAGAGAGCACAGATATGGACCATCAACTCTATAGTCAAATAATCTTTGACAAAGCAGGAAAAAATATCCAGTGAAAAAAAGATAGTTTCTTCAATAAATGGTGCTGGGAAAATTGGACAGCTATTTATAAAAGAATGAAACTCGATCATTCTCTTACACCATACACAAAGATAAACTCAAAATAGATGAATAACCTCAATATGAGACAGGAATCCATCAAAATCCTAGAGAAGAACATAAGCAGTAACCTCTTTGACATCAGCCACAGCAACTTCTTTCCAGAGACAAGTTTCCAAAGGCAAGGGAAACAAAAGTGAAAGAGACTTCATCAAGATAAAAAGCTTCTGCACAGCAAAGGAAACAGTCAACAAAACAAAGAGGCAACCCACAGAATGGGAGAAGATATTCACAAATGACCCTACTGACAAAGGGCTGATATCCAAGATCTATAAAGAATTTCTCAAACTCAACACCCCAAAACAGAAAATCAAGTCAAAAAATGGGCAGAAGACAAGAACAGACATTTCTCCAAAGAAGACATACAAATGGCAAGAGGACACATGAAAAAAAAATGCGCATCATCATTAGCCATCAGGGAAATTCAAATCAAAACCATTGAGATACCACCTTACACCAGTTAGAATGGTAAAAATTAACAAGGCAGGAAACAACAAATGTTGGAGAGAATGTGGAGAAAGGGGAACCCTCTTACACTGTTGGTGGGAATGCAAGTTGGTGCAGCCACTTTGGAAAACTGGAGATTTCTCAAAAAATTAAAAAGGGAGAAACCCTATAACCCAGCAATTGCACTCCTGGGTATTTACCCCAAAGATACAGATGTACTGAAAAGAAGGGCCATATGTACCCCAATGTTCATAGCAGCAATGGCCACAATAGCCAAACTATGGAGAGGGCTGAGATGCCCTTCAACAGTTGAATGGATAAAGAAGATGTGGTCCATATATACAATGGAATACTGACCATCAGAAAGGATGAATAACCAACTTTTGCATCAACATGGATGGGACTGGAGAAGAGTATGCTGAGTGAAATAAGTCAAGCAGAGAAGGTCAATTATCATATGGTTTCACTTACTTATGGATTATAAGGAATAACATGAAGGACATTAGAAAAAGGAAAGGAAAAGTGAAGGGAGGAAATCGGAGGGGGAGACAAATCATAAAGACTGTGGACTCCGAGAAACAAACTGTGGGTTTTAGAGAGGAGGGGGCGTGGGGGGGTGGGTGAGCCTGGTGGTGGGTATTAAGGAGGGCACCTACTGCATGGAGCACTGGGTGTTATATGTAAACAATGAATCTTGGAACACTACATCAAAAACTAATGATATATTGTGACCAAAATAATGTATGGTGACCAAAAGAAAAAAGAAAATGGAGGACATAGAGGTGTAACAGTTCCTGGGAACTTGCTCCTTAAGATATGCTCTAAGGGTGGCCAATGTATTATCATCCTCCTTTGTCTTGCTCTACCTTTCTCTCCACAGGTTTTCCCTAAATAAATCCCTTTTATGTAAAACAAAACAAAACAAAACAAAACAAAACAAAAAAAACAAACAAAAAACAAGAGAAGAAATGTCACCTAATCAGAAAAGTCTTCTCTATCCATTTTATATGAAGTTATAGATCCTCCCAACATCCCTCTCAATCCTGGCCCTGTTTTTATTTATTTATTTATTTTTTAATCTGCTTATCATCACCCAACATTTTAATTATTCATTTATTTGCTTATGGTCTATCTCTCCCCAGTTGAAAATAAAATCTACGAGGAGTTTGTCCTTTAGGGGTATGAATAGAGTCTAACAGGAGCTTAAGAAATATCTGAAAGGAGTAAAGGAGTAAATTATTTAATGTTTGTTTTAATTGTTTTCAGTAGGACATGAGTTGAAGAGAACACAGAAAACATCACTGTCTTCAAATCAAAGTTATTTTAACAAAAACTGTAAAATAAAGCCATATATTCCAGATGTGTTTACCTTCTTTGTTAGTAGATGCATATAGGAACTTGGCTCAAGAGGCTTCAACTCAAGTCTGATCCATTCTCTGGATCCGGCTGCCAATCTGTAGGGAATTCTAAGGACAGAGCACATGCTGAACTGCGCCACATGTGTGCACTCAGCAGCACAGACTGTAGGAAACTATACAGGTTAAACTAGCCAGATTTTCAACAGATAACTCATAAAGGCAAAAAAGGGATAGAGGGAGAACTTATAGACCAAAAGAGACATATTGAGTTAAAAAAACAGGCAAGACTAATTAAACTAAGCTAATCTGGAGATACACATTTGGGTAAAAAAAACTATAAAGACATGCATAGAAATAATTGCTTAGTAAGTATGAAAATGGTCACTGTGGGAGGCAGGGAGGGCTGAATTGGAAGTCAGCCTGCTAAAGGGTGCTGGGTAGATGACAAACTTCTATTTCTTGATCTGGGTGGTCTGGGAGTATTGTCTTATAGTGAGTTAACTAAGTTCATGCATTTTGTGTGTATGTGGGTTACTGTATTTGTTTTATGAAAAAATGAGGAAGCAAAAGTCTTGGCTCCCAAATAGAGTGTCTCTATTTTCAAGTTTCAGTCCATGCTGCTGCATCATCTGCTCAGGGTGGTCTGCCTGGTGCCTTTGTCTTCGCACTCCCCATGAATACACTGAATCACACATCTGGCAAATTCTGCAGTTTAATCCCATTGCCTCATCATCTTCATCGTCTTCCACTCTCCTTCACTTTCAACTTGTCCACTGAAATCAAGAATTAGTCTATGTGCTCACTGCCCTGTCACTTGCTGCTTAGGGAAACTTGAGAAAACTACTTAATCTCATTAGGAATGGGGAATGAGGGCAGGAAGGGGAGAGGGAGGGAAAGGAAGGAAGGAAAGGGAAGAGAAGAAAGAAGATGGAGAGGGGGGAGGAGGAAGAAGAGAAAAGAAGAAAGATAATTCTCTATGTATATTGTGCCTTTGTCTACAGCCCTACCTTGGGTGAAAGGGAGAGTGAGTGGAGTCTTAATGAAGACTCTGTTTATTTATTTATTTTCCCAAAGCAGGAAACTTTGGCCCTCAAACAGTTTTAAGGATGATTAAAGCAATGATGAAATTTATTGATCGATTCCAAATTTCCTCACAGGAGTGATTAATTGCATTTTGGACTTTGAGAAATTCCAAAGGAGATTGTAAGAGAAGAGAATCTTGATCTTGGGCTGTGTCTGGCTCCTCTTTTTTTCTCCCTTTTTACTGTTATGAAAATAACAGCTCTAGATACACAAAGACAGGAAGAATATGTCCAGTGCTTAAGAAGATTTAAAGAATGATCCCCTCCGAGTCACTGCACCTCCACAGACATTTTACAATGTGCTGAAGACACCTAGTCAATAATTTAGGAGAAAAAAAAATCAATATGTGGACACTGCATAAGCCCACAGCCAGAGCACCTCATGGAAATGTTGGCAGTTTCTAATGGCATGAAGTGATGTGATTAGAAGAATTTTTCTTTTCCTGGCTTCCTGATATTACAATGGCATAATTTAATTTAACATGACTAAGGTCTCATTCTTCTGCTGGCAGCCCCTCAGATGGGTCACGGAATAAGTGTTCCAAAACAATGGCATTCAGCTGAGGGAGAAGTAGAAAACAAAGTAGAATCCAGAGGAAAAGAATGGATTTCCCCTCCTATGGAACTGTAGCCCTTGTAGCTCCTTTAGCTCTACTTCCTGGCCTGAAGGGAGTGTTGAGTCATATTTCCAAAGCAGGCAGACTCCATGTGGCTAAGGCAGCTAGGACCCTTCTCTGTATCATAAGAATAATGACTAATATTGATCAAATGTTTTAATAACGCCTGACACTGTGCTAAGGCCTCAGATTTAATCCTCCCCATGAGACTGTGCCAGAGACCCTGCTATAACTACCACATGAAGAAGTAGACACAGAGGCTGAGGGTTTAAGAGACTGGACTCAGCCAGAAACACAGAAGTTACGGTTTTAAACCAGCAGAGCACTCCAAAGTCCATGCTCTCAAAAGCAAACTACCTCACTATTTGTGGTCCTGACAAAAGTGAAATTATTCTTCCAGTCACCACACATCACACAGGTGAAGGTGTTTGCCTTTGAGATGCTACTGAAAGGGCAAGACGAAGGGGAAATTTAATAGCATCTGGCATCAAAAACCAGGAATTCAAATCCAGACGTGCAGATTTTTTGATTCTGTGACTGTGAGCAACTTTCTTGTTCTCTCTAGGCCTCGGTTTCTTCATCTACAAAAGGGATACTTCTCTCACATTGTTGGGGAGAGAAAATGGAATAGCACATATGAAAGCTTATTCTGCATTCTGACGAGTCAAGGGACTAGGAGTTGTCTGTGAGGAGGAAACTGAGGCCCAGATATATTAAGAGTAGCTCACAGTCACATAGCTGGTTAATTCAAAGCTTGCGTTGAGAATCCAAGTTTTTTCAGGCATGTTTTTATAAATCTTCTCTCAAAAAACCTGCCAAAATCAAATTTAATTAATACCTATTAGTCTTAGGGCTTTTATAAGTAAAAGTGTTAATTTGTTAGCATCATGCTTGGCACACTGTAGATATTCAACAAGTATGAGGTATTATAGTGATTAATATTATTTTCAGCTTTGTTGTGAAGAAAACATCAGATGAGAAATACAGAAAAATTTTTAAAAACAACATGGGATAATCATAATGTCAGATGAATGTAAGAGATTAGGTTCAGTATCGTGGTCAAATTTAATTGCTCGTAACTCATCATCAACACCGTGTCAAGCAGTGCTTGATCATAATGCTACCATGAAGAAAATAACTGGTCCCTTCTACAGAGGGACTTATCTTCTGGTCCAACCCAATACTCAATCTGAGTAGGTCTCATAAGCCCAATCAATGTGAATATACAATCTTTATTCTTATCCTCACTAGCCAATGTGGGTTTGAAAGGCTTTGAAGGAAATTATTGTTATAACCATTTCATCTGTTGTAAAAAGAAATAGTCCAGTAAGCCCTTGGTTTCCCCCAAAACTAAATGCCCCTTCAATGGTTCCTGGAACCAAAGGCCATGTACAGGGACAAAGTGCACAAATCATTCCCCAAGGACATCCACCCACATGTCACCTGTCCCAGATGGCATGATTTTTGTCCTGATTAACTGAGCCAAATAAACAAAAGTGGAAAAAGGGAAAAAAGAAAAAGTGGCAAGTGGGCAAGAAAATAGCAATAAGCAGTGTAAGGGGGGGATGAAGTTCATTCCCATTATTTTACTGCTAGATGCTCGAAGCAGGCAGAACAGAAAAACAGTGTGTTATTAGTCCTCTTTTAGCTTCTGCCACCTCTTCATGAAGTTCCCTAGCTCTGGCTTCTTGTGTGGATCCCTAAACTGCAGATTACTGTTGAACTAAGGCCTGGAGACGACCCTCTCTGGGCTGTATCATGCTGCATCTGAGCTCCAAACAGCTGTTGAACTCGTAGATCAGATACACTGAGTCTGAATCAATTGGCCTGACTCCTCTGTCTATAGCCGGAAATGTGTTTTCTCTTTCAACTTGCACAAAACAAAAGCCTGTACCAGGCTCCTGGCACCTCCGTAGTCAGGAGATGGCCATGCAGCTGGGTGAAGCCAATGACAGCCTCTCCCTAGAGCTGGGGGCTTTTCCCACTTGTTTTCTTTTTTAATTTGTCGACCTAAGCTGTCTCTCTACCTTTTGAAAAGGACATAAGAAGTCTGAGCCCAGGGAGTTTCCCACCAGTAGTGCCTGCCAGGAACTGAAAGGACCAATTAGCAGGGTCCCCTATCCGGGATCTCTCCTCCTCTCGCTGACTTGCTGGGGACTCATAAATTACCCATGCTGAGGCAGACGCCGAGACCCTGGGCACCTGCTCACAGCTCTTCAGACACCACAAACTGAACGCGAGCTTCCCTCTGAGAGGGCCTGCGGGACTTTCACTAAACTTGCCTCAGTTGGAAATCAGTGGTTAACTAGGTCATAGGCAGCTGATAGAAACTCTAAAAAGAGTCTGCTAGGGAATGGCTTTCTTCAGAGAAAAAAGTTTATTCTTTAGATAAGGAGGAAGAGCTGGAAGAAGCTAGAAAAGGAGCCAATGATTTAAGAAAAAGAACAAAGGGAGAAGGTGAAGGAAAGAAGGAAGGAAGGGAGGGAGGGAAGGAAAGAGGGGGGAACGAAGGAATAAAGGAAGGAGGGAGAGAGGCAGATTTTACATTAGCTGCTGCCTGATCTTCAAAATAAACAATGGTATTTGGGGGATTTGATGTATTAGGATCTGATTTTCCCACTAGGGCTCAATTGTGTGAGAATCTTGATACAGACTTTTACGAGAAGCCATGCCATGTTGTATCTCTTCTGATTACAATGGACATGAACTCAAACATAAGTCCTACTATGAATTCAATTCCTTCTCCAAGCCACCAAACTGATGTATTGGTCTAAGTTTCCTCATCTCAAGTATGAGTTTGAACTAAATGTTCTTTTGTTTGTTTGTTTGTTTTAGTGTCCTTTGTGGGTTTACTAGAGAACACCTTAGGTTTCTTTGGATATATATACCATAAAGTCAAGTTAAATTTAAAAGCAGAATTCTCAGCTTGTTTACCCCTGTTCCTCTGCTTGTGTTTGCTGTCGTGGGAATAGACTCACCTCTGGCTCCCTAGCTCAGCCCTTAAGCTAGGAGCCATTGCTGACTTTCCTTCCCCATTCTACCCCATCATGAAACAAATCTTGCCAAGTCAACGTCTATAATGTCCCCACACCTGCTGCCTCCATTCTCACTCTGAATGTCTATTTAGGGCCCTCATTTCCTTGAGCTGCCACCCCTGAAACTGTCACTCATTGGTTATCCCACTGTCTGTGTCATTTTCTGTCCAGCCTACATGCCACACTGTAAGGGCTCATTTGAAAGTACCCTCAATAAACTAATCTGCATGTGGATACAATCACAAATCATCAGTTTGATGGCCACCTTCTATAATCTGGCCCAGCTTTTCCTCTTTCTCCGTTGACTCTACAAACTGCCCATTTCAGACTGCATTTTTATCGCCTTTCTATTTTGTCCATGTTTCCCTTTATTGTTCTGCCTTCTATGTCTTCTATGTCTTTCCTACTATCTTAAGCCCACACCTGCAGGCACTGCTGAAATACCATGTCCCTCAAGAAAAATTTTCAGCATCCCAACTTCAAAATAACCCTCTCCAGCCCTTTTAGTTGAGTTTCAGTTGTAACTATAATATAGAACTGCTCTAATACATTGGTCACATGTAGCATTTGTGTTATGGCTAGCCCAAATCAAGATGTGCTACAAGTGTAAAATACACACCTAAGATTCAGTATTAGGAATGTGAGATAGGGGTGCCTGGCTGGCTCAATTGGTTGAACATGTGACCCTTGATCTTGGGAGTCATGAGTTTAAGCTCCAAATTGGGTGCAGAGCTTACAATTTTCTAAAAAGATATAAAATATCTTATTAATCATTTTATATAGATTGCAATATCAACATTATAATATTTTGAACATTTTTTTGAAAATGTTGGGTTAAAGGAAATATATTAGAATCAATCTTATTTATTTCTTTTTACTTATTAAATGTGACTACCAGAAAATTTAAAATGATTCGTGTGGCTTATACCATATTCCTACTGGACAGCACTGCCATAGAGCATTTGACATTTCATATTGTATAATCTTAATATTATTTTACTATTAATGTGCCAGCCTCCCTAGTAGGTTGCAAACCTCAGTAGGAAAGGAAGCAAGTCATCTTGTGCTTTTTTTGTTTGTTTGTTTGTTTTTTTTAGTATTGCAATACCACCTTTATAATATATCAAATTTAGTATTATATTTATAGTAGATAAGAACAGATTTTACCTATTCTGGAACTACCAAGAGAACAAGGTAAAACTGCTTAGGTAATTCTTTTTGAAAAGTAAAGCTATCAGAGGCTCAGTTTCTTTTCTGTAAAGAAGAGGATTTAACAACTGTAGGATTGACCAAATGAATTTAAATTAGTACAAAGCCATATGTTACTAGTAAGGTCTTTTATGCCTCTACCTTTCCCATCCATGTGGCTAGCAACCTAAAACCTTCCTCACATAATTTTAAGAATCTCTAATGGTTCCTCATTGCCCATCACCATGGGTAATGGTCAGCTGCACTCACAACCACTAGGAGCTTCTTGGAGATAACTCAGAATGGAGGTAGGGAGAGAAAATGACTTTTTTTCTTCTTCTTCTTCTTCTTCTTTTTTCTTTTCTTTTTTTTTTTTTTTTTAAAGATTTTTATTTATTTATTTGACGAAGATCACAAGCAGGGAGAGAGGCAGGCAGAGAGAGAAGGAGGGGAAGCAGGCTCCCTGCTGAGCAGAGAGCCCGATGTGGGGCTCAATGTGGGGCTCGATCCCAGAACCCTGGGATCATGACCCGAGCCGAAGGCAGAGGCTTTAACACACTGAGCCACCCAGGCGCCCGAAAATGACTTTTCTTATATGAGACAAGGCAAGAAGCTATGTTTTTTGGGTGGATGTTACAGGAGACAGATAGCTAACTCTTGCATGTTTACCAGAAGTTTAGCAAAAACAAACCAAAAGAAAAAAGTTTTAAAATGCAGAATGTATTTTTTAATGTGAAAAACATGGATAGATACTAAATATAAAAATATAAGTTATACATATGTAATATTTTTTCTAAAACTAATTATTACCCTTTATATTTTAATGTATATGTGTATTATATCACAGGCATTTTCTTTCTTTGTTTCTTTGTTTCTTTGTTTCTTTCTTTCTTTCTTTTTCTTTTTTTTTATAGAGGGAAGGGAGAAGGAGCAGAGGGAAGAGGGAGAGAGAGAATCCATGCCCAGCACGACGTACAATGTGGGGCTTGATCTCAGGACTCTGCGATCATAACCTGAGCAGAAATCAAGAGTAGGGCGCTTAACCAGCTGAAACATCCAGGCACCCACTCCCCTCACAGATATTTCTTATGCAATAAAACACTCCTTGCAAATAAAGTACTAAAGATTGTTCCAGTCTATGAATCTATACATTTTTTTTGTTAGATTTTAGTTTTGTTACTTTTCCTCATTGATTTTGGCACTATAAATAACATTACAAGTATATGCATGTTTTTTAAAAGATCTATTTATTTATTAGAGAGAGAGAGAGAATGTGGAGGAGAGGCAAAGGGAGAGAATCTTCAGCAGACTCCCCACTGAGTGCAGAGGCCTGATGTGAGGCTCAGTCTCACGACACTGAGATCATGACTTGAGCCCAGGCCAAGAGTCAGACACTTAACTGAGTCACCCAGGCACATGCATGTTTCAAACAAATTTCGGTTATATTTATTTTTAAAGATTTTATTTATTTATTTGACAGAGAGATTCAGTGAGGGAGGGAACAGAAGCAGGGAGAGTGGGAGATGGAGAAGCAGGCTTCCCTCTGAGCAGGGACCTAGATGTGGGGATAGATCCCAAGATCCTGGGATCAGGACCTGAGCCAAAGGCAGATGCTTAACTGACTGAGCCACCCAGGTGCCCCCAAATTTTGAGTATATTTATATTGTCTCCTTAGAAACAACTTCTATAACTAGTATTATTGGATTAAAAAGAATGTCTACTTTGAAAGCTTTTTAAAAAAAATTTTTGTTAGTAAACATACAGGGCCATACTGGTTTCTAGAGCACAATTCAGTGATTCATCACCTCCATACAACACCCTGTGCTCATTAGGACAAGTGTCCTCTTTACTACCCATCACCCATCTAGTGCATCCCCCAACCACCTCCGCTCCATCGCTCCATCGACCCTCAGTTTGTTCTCTCTCATTAAGAGTCACTTATGGCTTGTTTACCTCTCCATTGTTTTCTTTTATTTACAATTAATTAATTTAACATACAGGGTATTATTGGTTTCAGAGGTAGTTTAGTGATTCATCAGTTGCATACAATACCCCAGTCTCATTCCATCAAGTGCCCTCCTAAAGGCCTATCACCCAGTTACACCATCCCCTCCCCGCTCCCCCTCCAGCAACACTCAGTTCTCTTCTTAGAGTTAAGAGTCTCTTACAGTTGGTCTCCCTCTCCATTTTTTTTCTTTTCTCCCTTCCTATATGAAAGCTTTTGATACAGGCAAGTGAGGGTAAATATACAGACATGTATTTTAGTAAAAACAAAGTAAACAAACACCACTCTTTTTATTATCTTTTACTGCTATTCCAGAAAGATGGACTCAACACATTTTCTTTCACACTGCAGGAACAGAAGGTAATGCCAACTCCCTTTGCTATATGAATCATTAATGATCTGGGATCTGGGTTCTAAGCAACAGTGAAATCTATGGTGAAAGAGGAAAGAAAGGGTTTAAGAAGAAGGCCAATGGAAGCAACTGTTCTTGAGGGAGAAATAGGGGAAGTGTCAAATAGAAAACAAATCGAGATTGGGATTGGCTTGGAGAGACTTTGAAAGTGTTATCACAAGGCAGGGAAAGAGACTCAGTAAGGAGATAGGGATTATAGCAGTAGAGAGAATTCTCTCACATAAGATCTGCAAGCATCTCTAGGGTGAGACCAAAAGAGTTTTTCATGTATTTATTTATTTATTTTTTAAAAGTTTTTCATTTATAGAAAGGAGTAAACAAGCCCAAAAGGAAGGGAATGTGAGGCAGTGGGATGAAAGATGTGGTGTGATGAGACAGGAGAGCAGAGAACGTTTTGCCCTGAGGATGGTCTAAGGAGGAGAATGAAGTTTCAGTCTGGGCTTACTCTCGTTCTGGCTCAGGCTCAGGGTAGGCACAAGTTCAGGGATCTGGGGGGAAGGAAAAACTTAGCAGAAGTTTGGCTAACAAACATTTTATTTCAATTGGTCAGTGGGGACAAAACAGTTCAGTTAATAATTTATAAGACAAAGAATGGGAATTTGGAGTGTCTATGCCTTAAATAAACAAGGCATTACTCCTTGTCATAAATAAACAAGGAAGGGGGCATCTGGGAGTCATTATCTCTGTCATGGGGAAGAGTGCTTCTTTGCAACAAGCTGTCTCCAGAATCGAAAAGGATTAACCTATGCTATTTCCAGGAGCACAGGGCTCAGAAGGATTTTCTTAAATCAAGAGTCAGAAAAGGGTGGAAAAGAGGGAGTTGGGGAACAAACATTTCCCCAGACAGAACGGTTGCTGTCCTCCACCACCCTTGCTGTGGGGAAGGGCCTATGGAGCTGTAGTGATGATCCCAGGAGCCTAAATAATCTCTGGCATACTGTCCATGTGGTGTGGATATCCATCCTGTGGGTGTCCACCTACATCCAGAAGATTCTCCAGCAGAAGTAATCAAGAGTAAAGCCTGCCTCACCATAAGACTTTGCTGGTCCCTTCTAAATATCTAGACCTCATGGAGCTGAACACCTAGTGAGCAGATAGGTATGCAAGTAAATAAAGAAAACCATATAGAATATGATAAAAAGTAAGAGGGCATGAAGGAAAGTAACAAAGATGTCTATTTCAGATAGAGAAAGGAGGGAAAGCCATCATTAAGTGTATTTTGGTCTTGGCTTGAAACAAATATTCTATATCATATTTAGGAAACTTTATTTTTAATTCACTACACATTATTTGCCTAATATTAAACTTAGGTTATTTATAGTTTGTGCCTATGTGTAGAACTGAATTTCATTTATAGTTCTTTTTTATTTTTCATTTATCTGGCTGAAGGTCAATGTTATACTATAATTTTAAAATTAAGAGACTTATCACTTTCTAATAACATAAGGGAGTGATTTTTCCAATGAAAGAAAAGAGTAATTTACTGAAACATTTAGTTAGGTCAAGTAACATTTTAAAACTAATTATTTAATCATTTTTAAATTTTTAAAATGAGTTTTAACTACTGAGACTTTCTATTTCTTCCTGAGTTATTATAATCACATTTTCTGAAAATTATTAATGTTCTTCCTATATTCAAATATAATTACATATGATTTTCTCAGTATTATTTCCAAATCACCTATCTGTGCATCTACTCTATTTCTTTTACTAATTTGAATATACATGTCCTTTTTTATTGTTTATGTTAGTGAGCATTTTATCTGTTATTTGTTTTTCTAAGAAGCTAAACAAACATATAATTCGACTCTCTTTCTGCCTTCTTAATTATTAATCTTTTTATTTTTAGCTTTATTATTTTATTTTTCCTCAAAATCTTAAGACTATATTATTTGAAGAATTGTTCAGAGAAATAGTTTATAAATTTTCATGTAGCTGCATATTTTCTGTTTTAACGTTTACTATTTATTTTGAGTGTTCTTATTAGGAGATCTTAGAATAATATTCAGACAATTTCTTACTTTCTATATTCTACCCACAAATAGAATTCCTGCCTTTCTTCCTTCTTTCCTTTCTTCCTCCTTCTTTCCTTCCCTGCTTGCTTTTCTATCTATATATTCTGAATCTCCTAGTTTAGGTAAGTATCTTGTCAAAGCTTTTTTTCTTTTTCTTAATCATTTTACTTTTTACCCAATCTGAAAGTAATAATCTAATAAATCAGATAACTGTCTTATAACTGTATTAGCCAACTGGTTTAGTTTACATCAGTTTTCTTCTTTTATGCTCTGTACTTAATACAAATCCTTGATTTCCTATCCTTCGCAAAATGAATTCTATTTTACCTCCCACATTCTGATTCCCTTCCATAACTTAGGATGTACAGATTTAATTCTAAATTCTACTTGTAGCTTTTTGTATATTTTAGAAAACAGATGTGTACTTTATCCTGTGTTTTTTTCTATTATTGTCTTATTGACAATGTTATTAAAATGTATTTTTAAATAAAGATGCAGGAGGTTTGTATATTTACACAAAAATACTTAGCACAAGAAAACTTATGAAGGAAAACTTTCCCCATCAGATGTCAAAAGACATTAAAAAGTGCAATAAACTGAAAAATATGGTTCTGTTGCAGAATAACTACCTGACCAGTCAGAAAGAGAAGTAAATTAAGAAACAGCCTCAGGAATTCAGGAAAATTCAGTGGATGAAAAAGTTAGCATTTCCAAATAGAAGGAGAGATGATGGATTATTCAATAAATGATATTGAGGAAGATAATTATATATTTGAAAAAAGTGAAGTTAAGTCTATGCCCTATTCCAGAAGCACATATTCTAATAAGAAAGGACAAACTGACAAATAACATCAATTCAGGTATTTCTAAGAAAATAAAGGAAACTAAAAGGGTACAGAGTACTCATCAGGGTAGGAGTGGTGAGGAATTTTAAGAGGGAGATGCCAAAAACTTTTTTAGGAGAAATATCTATGAATCAGCCATAAAACTTGGGAAAGCACATTTCAGGTCAAGGGCTTGACTAGAAATGGGCACAGTAGGCTTGACTATGAAACAAAGCTTGAGAAAAAGTAAAAATAAAAATGTTAAAATCAAATTAAAATAAGAGAAATCTTTTTAAGCCAGATTGGCAAATTTTATTTAGTAGCTACCTAGTTTGACAGAAGTATGGGAAAATAATCAGTTTTACATTCCTAGTTAGATTGTAGGTTCATAAAATCCTTGTGGAGCTCAATTGGCAGTATCTATCTAAATATGTAAATGTATATCTCATTACCCATAGTCCCTCTTCCTAACTTTTATCTGATAGAAAAATTCACACAAATAAGCAAAAGAATATGTGTTACAGTGTTGGTAGTAGCAAAAGATGGAGATAAACATGTCATAGCACAAACCACGCAATGAAATATAAGGCAGCTGTTAAAATAATAAGATCTACTGATTTACTGATCTGGAAATGTTCCCACAATACACATATTGCTGTGATTTTGTTTTATTTAAAATTGTTTTACTCTCAACAAAGTGGTTTTAGAGTGAATATACCTCATTTATATGTGACAAACCCATAGCTAACATAATACTCAATGGTGAAAAACTGAAAGCTTTTTCTCTAAGGTCAGGAACAAGATAAGGATGTCTACTCTAGCCACTTCAATTCAACACAGTATTGGAAGTCCTAGCCTAGTTCAATCAGACAAGAAAAAGAAAGAAAAGGCATCTAAACTGGTAAGAAAGAAGTAAAACTGTCACTAGTTGCAGATAATATGATACTCTACATAGAAAACCCTAAAAACCCACCAAAAATTATTAAAACTCATAAATGGGGGCATCTGATTAGCTCAGTCAGTAGAACATGTGACTCTTGCTCTAAAGGTCATGAGTTCAAGCCCCATGTTGAGCATAGAGCTTACTTTAAAAAAAAGTAATAAATAAATTCAGTAAAGTTGTAGGATACAAAATTAACACAGAAATATGTTGCGTTCTACACACTAATAAGGGAGTAGCCGAAAGAGAAATTAAGAGAATAATTCCATTTACAATGGCACCAAGAAGAATAAAATGCCTAGAAATAAACTTAATCAAGGAGATGAAAGACCTGTCCTCTGAAAATGATAAAACATTGATGAAAGAAATTGAAAATGACACAACCAAATGAAAGATAAGCCATGCTCACAGACTGAAAGAATTAATATTGTTAAAATGTCTACACTATCCAAACCAATCTACAGATCCAATGCAATCCCTATCAAAATACCAGTAGGGGTGCCTGGGGAGCTCAGTTGGCTGGGCATCTGACTCCGGGTTTTGGTTCAGATCATGATCACAGGGTTGTCAGATTGAGCCCCAGGTCGGGATCTGCTCTCAGTGAGGAGTCTGCTTGAAATTCTCTCCCTCAGCTGCTCCCCCTGTTCATGTGCATGCACGTGCTCTTTCTCTCCCTCAAATAACTTGTTTATTATTTATTTATATATTTATTTATTTATCTCAGAGGGAGAGAAAGAAAGAGAGAGAGAGAGCATGAGTGGGAGGGGCAGTGGGAGAGGAAGAGAGAAACTCCATGCAAACCCCATGCTGAGCGCAGAGGCCTATCTGGGGCTCAATTTCACTACCATGAGATCAGACCTGAGCCAAAATCTACAGTCAGAGACTCAACCATCACCCAGGTGCCCCATAAATAAATGAATCTTTAAAAAAAAATACCAGTAGTATTTTTCACAGGACTAAAACAAATAATCCTAAAATTTGTATGGAACCAGAAAAGACCCCAAATAGCTAAAACAGTCTTGAGAAAGAAGAACAAAGCTGGAGCTATGACAATCCCAAGTTTCAAGATATACTACAAATCTCTAATGATCAAAACAGCATGATGCCAGCACAAAAATAGACACATAGATCAAAGGAACAGAATACAAAACCCAGAAATAAACCCACACCTATGACAAAGGAGGCAAGAATCTATAATGGAGAAAAGACAGTCTCTTCAATAAATGCTGTTGGGAAAATGGGACAGCTACATGCAAAAAATATGTAACTACACCACTTTTTTTATACCATACACAAAAATAAACTTAAAATAGATTAAAGACCTAAATATGAGGCCTGAAACCATAAAACTCATAGTAGAAAACATGGGCAGTAATCTCTTTAACATCAGCCCTAGCAACATTTTTCTAGATAGCCCCCTCAGGCAAAAGAAAAGAAAGCAAAAATAAAGTACTGGGACTACACCAAAATAGGAAACTTGCACAGTGAAAGAAACCATCAACAAAATAAAAAAGCATCCTACTAAATGGGAAGAGATACTTGTAAATGATATATCCAATAAAAGAATAAAATCCAAAATATGTAAAGGACTTATATGACTTGACATTTACAAAAAGAAATAAAAAATTTAAAAATTGAATTTTAACTAAAAATTATTAAAAAATGGACAGAGATGGGGCATCTGGGTGGCTCAGTTTGTTAAGCAACTGCCTTCGGCTGAGGTCATGATCCTGGAATCCCGGGATAGAGTCCCACATCAGGCTTCCAGCTCCACGGGGAGTCTGCTTCTCCCTCTGACCTTCTCCCCTCTCATGCTCTCTCTCACTACCTCTCTCTCAAACAAATAAATAAAATCTTTTTAAAGAAATGGACAGAGAGCCTGAATGGACACTTTTCCAAAGAAGACATATACAGATAACCAACAGACCAATGAAAAGATGCTCAACCTCACTCATCATCAGGGAAATGTTATCAAGACTACAATGATATACCATGTTACACCTGTCAGGATAGCTAAAATCAAAAAGATAAAAAATAACAGGTATTGATAAGGATGTGAAGAAAAGGGACTCCTCATGCACTGTTGGTGGGAATGTAAATTGGCGTAACCACTCTGGAAAAAGTATGGAGAGCCCTCAAAATACCATATAATCCAGTAATGACACTACTGAGTATTTTTCCCAGAAAAAAGGAAAATACTAATTTGAAAAGACACACACTCTCCTGTGTTTATGGCAGTATCATTTCCAATACCCGAAATATAGAAACAACTTAAATGTCTATTGATAATTTTAATACATAAAGAAGATGTGGTATATATACACAATGGAATATTACTCAGCCACAAAAAGAATGAGATCTTGCCATTTGAAACAGTATGGATGGATCTAAAGGGTATTATGCTAAGGGAAATAAGTCAGATAAAGAGAAATATCATATTTTCATTTATATGTGGAATCTAAGTAACAAAACACAGCAGAAACAAACCCATACGTATAGAGAACAAATAGGTGCTTGCCAGAGGGGAGGTAGATGGGGGACTGGGGTAAAACGCTTTTCATTAAATACAAAACAAACAAAAATTGTTTTATACAATATATGTTTAAGTAGGAAAAACTTCAGGAACAGCACGTGTGATCAACTGTTATTTAAGATATAATTAATATACATAAATATATATGCAATGTTATATATTAGACATGAATTTTGAGGTGGAGGGGACCCTGAGGTTCTAGCATCAACATGTGGTATAGGAAATAAGTAAAACTTGAAAGTTTTCTCCAACATATCTTGAGTGTTATTTCTATGGCTATTTATGGTTATTTCTATGTTACAGAAATTCTTCATATGTTTGCCCATATCTGAAAGGAGGAGCATCTTATTTCCATGGCTGGGTACTGACTGCTAACAGAATTCTCCTTTCAGGTTCAAGGTCAAGGGCTGATTGATATGCATTCTCATTGTTAGTTCCCTTCCAGGGAACCTGAGGTGGATAGGAAGGACGGCACATCTATGTGTGGGGAAGGCTTCACTGGGCCTTTTTTTCTGTATCTGGGGTTCCTTAACACATTCCTCAAATTATATTATTATTGTCAAATAAAATGACTTTAGGAAGAAAGTGAGGCAGCCGTATCTTATAGTTTTTTGATTAGCATTTTTCCCCCAGGACTGGATTTCTCCTTTCCCTTCTTGAGTGAATGAAATATATTTCTGAGATTCTAGAAAAGTAGTGTTTCTCTAAATCTGTGTCTAACGTAGTTGTTCTTTCATGAAGAGAAAAGACAGAGCATTATTACATATATTTTCAATTAGCTTTGGATCCTGGTATAAGATGTTATTTACTCCTTAGGGGCTGTATACACTCAAAATTTTCTTGGGGTGCCTGGGTGACTCAGTCAGTTGACTCAATCAGTTAAGCATCCATCTTTGGCTTAGGTCCAGATCTCAGGGTCCTGGGATTGAGCCCTGGGCGCAGAGCCTGCTTCTCCCTCTCTCCCTCCCTCTACCTCTACCTCTCTCTCATACAAATAAATAAATAAAATCTTTTAAAAAAAATTTCTTAAGTGAGTCAGTGAGAGTGAAAGATTTATGTTCAGAACCTGGGCTATCAGCCTCTCAGAAAGGACAGCTCCCACTTCAAAAACAAACAAACCCCCACACAAAAAAATCAAGATGCCAAAAGTACTACCTTCATTATTCTCATCAAATAATCTTTCCTTCCAATGGCAATTCATTTTATTGACTAAACCTACAAGAAACAAAGTAGACTGGTGTCTGCTCTTTTGAATAATGTTGTTTTAGGCATACTGGAGATATAACATGCTCCTACGTCCTACCAGTTAAAATGTCCTATTTGCTTCAATAATATTTGAAATAAACTGACTTCCTATTACATATCTCCCACAGCTTCCTAGTATATTGGTTTAGGCTCTGTTAAATTCATCGTCTAAGTCCTATAAGCACCCCTTTCATAAATCACCATTTCTTTGTATGTGTGTTCATCGTTTTCATTACTTCCAGAAGGCTCACTTATCTCTCTTTCGCTTAAATAAATATTTCCTATCTTTCAAGGTCTTACTCAATTCTTAACTGTTTTGAAGGATTCCTCACATTCTTATTCATATTCCTTTATCATAATCCCTATAGTACTTATAGTTTGTACTGTATTATTCCAATACCTAATTCAATCCCAATACCTAATTTCTTTTTTTCAGACTGTGAGTTCTACCAATGCACAAATAATACACTTCTATTAAGTTATCTACAAAAAAGACACATGATAGGCAATTTATTAATAAGCAGCACAGAGATTACCTGGTTATTTAATTGATTACAGGAAATGATGGCTATAGCAGTGACTACTCAGGTGTAGACAGATGCACCAGCATCACCGGGGTACTTTTGAAATCATGCATAGCCTCTGCATTTTCTCATTCTTCGTCTATACCTCCACTGTGTCCATCTGCTGTTCCCACTCAAGGGGACATTCCTCTCTGTGAGAATCATCATCACAGAAAGCAAAGGACATCAATGAAAATGTGTCATACTCTTCTATGTGACAGAGTGGAAAAAACTTTTTCACAGCTGAGCTACAAGCACAGAGCATATAAGGCAGAGTAAAGACATCAGTGCTTGAAAGATAGGTCATATCTTCCTCCCTAATGAGAAATGTTTATTGGCGGGTTATTTGGGGATAAGATAGGCCAAATTATGGAAGGTCTTGGAGACATGTGGGCATTTTGGCTATCTATATCTATGTGATATAGATATAGATATGCATGATTTAAAACTTGGCGTTTTTCACTAGAAAATATTTTTTACACCTCTTTCCATATAATGGTGTAGGAATTACATCATTCCTACTGTGTAGGAATTACATCATTTATCACCATTAGGTGATAGTATTTAACAAAATGGAAAATAACAAGTTTTGGCCAGGGTGTGGAAAAGTTGGAACCCTTGTGCATTGTTGGTGAGAGTGTTGGTACCACTGTGGAAAACAGTTTGGCAATTCCTCTACAAGCTAAACACAGAATTACCATATGATCCAGTAATACTACTTCTGGGAATATATCCAAAGAAACTGGAAGCAGGGACTCAAACAGATATTTGGACATCCATGTTCATAGCAGCAGTATTTATAATAGCCAAAAGGTGGAAGCAACCCAAGTATCTATCAGTAGATGAATGAACAAAGTGTGATACATACATGCAATGGAATATTATTTAGTGTTAAAAATGAATGGAATTCCAATACATGCTACAAAAGATTAAATACTGAAAACATGAAATGTGAAATAAGCCAGGGACAAAGAACAAATATTGTCTGATTTCACTTATGAGGCACCTGGTATAGGCAAACTCATAGAGACAGAAACAGAATAAAGATTGCTAGGGGCTGGAGGAATGAGGGAAGAGAGATCTGTTATTTAATGGGCTCAGAGTTTCTGCTTGGGACGATGAAAATGTTCTGGAAATGGATAGTGGAGATGACTGCACAACATTATGAATAGACCAAATGCCAATGAATTGTACATTTAACATAGTTAAAAACAATTACTTTTTTTAAGAAAGAGAGAGAACTAGAGGATGAGTGGGGTGGGAGGGGCAGAGGGAGAGAGAGAATTTTAAGCAGGTTCCACACTCAGTACAGAACCAAACATGGGGCTTGATTTCATGACCTTGAGATCATGACCTGAGTTGAAATCAAGAGTCAAACACTTAACTGACTGAGCCACCCGGGTGTCCCAAAACAATTAATTTTATATTATGTATATTTTGCCACAATAAAAAAGGAAATGTTTGATTTTAAAAGGGATGTTTTTGGTATATGGATAGTGTAAGTCCAATTTTCATATACCTATTTATATTTTGTTTCATTTGCTTAGAATTATCTTATAGGAGACACCAACTACATTTATGTGTTTCACGTTCTCATGTGTGAAAAACCCATTTCTTCCATCTGCCCATCTCCCTCCATTATGTTGCCCAAATCTCAATCACACCCTTGTCCTACTCTTCTACACTGCAGCCATCAAAATGGCTTTTTTTACTCCCTTTCTCTTGACCACATATTCTAGACATCCAGTCTGGACAGACAGAGGGGTCATCCCATGCACATGCAAGTCCAACAGAATTCTATCACAATTAGGAATCTGAGTATGTTGCAAATGAAATGAGAAACTTTCTGTACTGTTGCTACCTCATAAAATATGTTTCTACTTAATTTGATCGAGCACTCATAGATTTAACTATACTTCCTCATTTTAATCTTATCTCACTATTTATAGCCAGCTGTGGGTTTATTTTTTTAAGTAATTATTTTCATTCCAACAAGCCTCCTTTTCCATAATTGTCTAATGAATCCAGATTTGGGTCTTCTGTGACTCAACTCACATGAGTCTACTCAGATACCATTGCCTGACAATCGGACCAGCAGCTTTATGTTACCTATTCCTTTGTTTCTCAGGTAAATATTCATCATTTATTCTCAGGTAGCATTCATCATCCTAGGCAGTTCCAGTATTTTCTCATTATGACCAGAAGCTAAAGTAATTATCCCTTGGTCTTAGTTACTTCAGTGATGTCTCTTCAGTTGTTTATAGTTCTATATCCTTCAGACAATTTTCCAGAATTCTCTCAGCTTGGGGGGGGGGTAGAAGGAAGATGGAGTCAATGCTTTCTCATCATAATGTACTTATTTCATTCTCCATTGTTAAATACTATTCTAAATCTTATAGCAGAAGCAAAATGATTATACAGTCAAACTTGTTATATAAACAAATTTGACTTTAGCTATACTGCTATTTATCCATAATCTTAATTTTGAAGTTCCATTAACTTAATATGACTCCAAGGAGTAACTATTAAGAAAATATATGTTGATAGTAAAAACATGTAAGAGCTCATTTCAATAAATAAAAAGTTTTGCTGTGACAGACGACCACATTATCTAATCAGCCGCAGATACATAATGTGAGAGGGGGTGTGGAGAAGGAGGAAAGGAAGAGTTCAATTAAAACACAAAAATCAGCACCTAACAAATCAAACAACAAAATGGTAAAAAATCAGTGCGCTGTGTTAAAGGTATATGATTCTGAATCTACCCTACGGGCACTTGAGGCATAGTTGGGGAGATAAAATCATGTGAGCCAGAGATCTGCCCTTGATAATTGTTATGGGGTTCACAAAAGAAACCTCTGAGGTGCTCAAGCACACGGAAGGCTATGTGAAGGTGTCAGGTACTTGGGAACCACCTTGATAAGTGGATAGGACTGAAAAGTGTGGAGAAGGCTTTAATGTCTAAGGAACAGTAAGATCCACAAAATAGTGGGGCCTGTGGTAGATGTGACTGGAGGTGATCAGAAGAATGCTGGAGATAACAGGAAGAAGTGAACTGATACTGAGCAAAGTAGCAGGAACTCAGATGTAGTCAATTTGGTGGGTGGTGGGCAGCCTATAGCTGGTTTTTTGTGGGTTTTTTTTTTGTGGGGTTTTTTGTTTGCTTGTTTTGGTTTTTCACATTTTGCTGCTGCTGCTTCTTTCTTTTTTAAGATTTTATTTATTTAACAGAGACACAGCGAGAGAGGCAACATGCAGGGGGAGTGGGAGAGGGAGAAGCAGGCTTCCCACTGAGCTGGGAACCTGATGTAGGCCCCATCCCAGGACACTGGGATCATGACCTGAGCCAAAGGCAGAAGCCTAACAACTGAGCCACCCAGGCACCCTTGTAGGTGGGTTTTAAGACCAGACTCTCTCAGGGTGCCTGGGTGGTTCAGTCATTAAGCATCTGCCTTTGGCTCATGATCCCAGGGTCCTGGGATGGAGCCCCGCATCAGGCTCCCAGCTCAGCGGGAAGCCTGCTTCGCCCTCTCGCACTCCCTGTTCTTGTATTACCTCTCTCGCCACTTCTCTCTCTGTCAAGTAAGTAAGTAAAATCTTTAACAACAACAACAACAACAAGAAATCTCTCTATGGGAGCAGTGGAGGTCCCACGGTAGAAGGAACATTTTAGGAAGACAAATCTGGTGGCAACATGCAAAATATTCTGAAAGGAGAGATATTATAGAACAAAAAAAAAAAAAGGGAAAGGAAGAAGAATTAATAATGGATAGAGGTTGTGTCCTTATGAACCATCACTTTCCTCTGATGTGAAGCAGGAAGTGGAGGGTATATCGAGTTCCCACTATGTGGATGGGGAGAAGCAATATACTGTGTTTCACTGTTTGATTTGTTTTAAATCATACTACTTACTGTGAGATTTCATAAACATTAGGGTTTATTATACTTTACAGTGGGGGATATTAAAAGTTAGAATCTACTGCTAAGATAATACTTTGAGTTTTTATTTTTGTCAGTTTGCTTTTTAATGTATAAGCATAAAGGAAATTATAAAACGTACACATAACCCTTTAGCAGTATATATATTTAGAATTAAGTCAAAGAAAAATCATCTAAAGTAATAATAACACAACAGCTAACCTTTACTGAATGTTTACTATGTACCAGTTAATAGTCTAAGCTTTTTAAAAATCACCACAAAAATCTTTATAAGGCAGGTACTATTATCTCCATTTTACAGACAGAAAAACCAAGTATTAGAGAAAATAAATTTGGACAGGACTGCAGAGCTGGGAAGTGATAAAATCAAGATAAGAACCTGGGCAGTCTGCTTCTGAGCTAACCACCAGCCAACATGGCCAAAAAAGGAATAATAAAGGAAATCTAACACCAAACCTCAGAACATAGTCACTCTGCTGTACTACAATTAGCAATACTGTATAGTAATACTCAAAATTCTCCAAGAGGGTAGATTTTAAGTGTTCTTTCCAGAAGGGAGAGAAAAAAAAAAAAAAGGTAACTGTGTAAGGCGATGGGCATGTTAATTAACTTGCATGTGGTGATCATTTCACACTGTATACATGTATTGCATCATCAAGTTCTACACCTTAATTATATACAATTCTGATAAAAAAAAGAAAATAATAAAACACGAGCCCTCTACTAATAATAGCAGCAGTGATAATTAGGAGGTTACAGAGTCTTCTAAAGATTGTTTTCACCAACATGTTACTGCATGAGGTTCTTATCACCTGACAGGAGAAACTAAGGCACAGAGAGAATATTTGATAGAATATACTAGGAGCACCTGGTTAAGCATGAACTTTTTTTAGGGCTTCAGTACTCTTCCACTTTACATAGTACATACACAATTACCACTAAAATGCAGCAAGTAACAGGGAAAAAAAAAAAAAAGTAAAATGTCCCCAAAGACAGGAAAGTCACCAAAAATCAAAACTGAGGGGAATGTCAGAAGTAACAAATAGCACCTGCAGAAAATGAATAAATTAGGTACTTATAATGCTTTATTATTTTAAATTATGGCACCTCTAGCTGAGCTGGGAAGGCTCTTTTTTCCCTGGTTATTGTATCTTTAAAAATATGAATTCCATCTCGACTGCCTCTTTAAATAAGATTAATTCACAGCATTTCCCATTTAATTGCTTTATCTGTTTTGGTCCATTAGATTCTATTTGAGAATATAGCTTTTATGATAAATTAAATTCTAGGGTTTTATTTTGACATCTAAGTTAATTTTTAATTCTGGAAAAAGTTCTGCCCTAAGCAATTTAGTTCTTTCAGAAGTGCTGGGGGGAAAAAAAAAAGGTATTTGGAGCATTTTAAGTTATCCATGAAACAGGTATTTCACAGCCAACCAAACTGTGCTTTCATTGGGTTTTCTTAGTCTGTACCTCGAATGAAAGGTCTCTTTGAGGGATGTTTGTGTACTAGCTTTTCCTAAGATTTCTAAAGGGAGACTTCATCAGAGGTAATTGCTTGGTTGGTGCACACCTGACTATCAGGGTGGAAATGAATCTCTATGTTGTCTTCACTTGAGTGACTGAAAAGGTATTTGAGTCTTCCATATGTGTAATTCACTGTAAGTTAGTCAGGGCTTGGCCATGAATTCAGAGACTCTAGAAGAAGTAGAGGGATACAAACAATTAATAAAGGGATTAGGGCTTACACATGTATGAGAAGAGCAGGGAGAGTAGAAAGTCAGGGCAGGACGGCTGTAGTCACAAGGTTGGCAAAACAGTCATTGATGGTTTCAGCCTGAGATAGTGGCCTGAGCGGGTGGCTGGCAAAGAAAATGTTTCAGTGTTTCCAATACATGAAGGTCCTACCGCTGTCCCAGTCTACTTCATCAGAGTGGAAGCTCGTACATGAGTTTGAGAAGCCATTCTCTTCGGCTGCCATAACTTCCCATGAAGACCTGTGTTCTCTTCCACCTACTATATCTGAAGTTATTCAGAAAAGGGTGTTTTGTGAACTGTAGTTCCTGGCTTTTTCTCAGCACCACAGATTAAAAAGGTTAAAATTGGGAGAGCCTCAGTGGCTCAGTCAGTTAAGCATCTACCTTCACATCAGGTCCTGATCCTGGGTTCCTAGGATGGGTTCCATGGCAGCCTGACTGATTGGTGGGGAGCCTGCTGCTCTCTCTCCCCACCCTGTACTTCACTCACCCCCTGCTCATGCTCTCTCTTACTATTTTTTTTTTCTCTCTTTCAAATAGATAAAATCTTAAAAAAAAAAAAAAGTTAGAATTGGCAGTAGTGATGCCCAGATGACAAGAATGCAGCCTCTCTTATGAGACACAGAATAAAATGGGCCATTATATCATCCAGCTATGACAGTCTAATACTCTTCCATACATACAATGAGACTTTCATCTTAAAGTATCATGCAATATTAAAAATCAAACAAGGCACTGTCAGTTTGGGCATCTATTAAGTAGCTGGCATTACAGTAGGTACTATGAATAAGATGACTTTTTTTTAAGGCAGAAAATTAAATTATGGTCTGAAAAAATATACATTTTAGTTCTGTTTAAAAATATGACATAATTTGAATGTTGAAATGTAGCAGTAATTTCTGGGGTCTTTAATGATGTATTGAAATAAGGAGTCTGGTTGTTTGAAATAAAGACCGATTCAGAAATTTTGAGACATTTGAAAACACAATTTTTCTATACATTTAAGACATAAACCTTGGGGGAACAAGAAAAGGAAAATTCTACTAGTTATTATTGGACTTACTAGTGGCCTATCTGCACTTGAACAGCTCATGGGATGCTCAGCCTTCCAGAGATACGGCATACAATTTTGTGCCTTAAAACAGTGGTTTTTTGTTTGTTTGTTTGTTTGTTTTTTAATGTTGAATATGTATCATTTTCACAAAAGCCATATGTCTCCTCAGTGTCTTTGCTAACAAGTAATCTAGAAGACTTTGAAGTCTTGGGAGGCAGATACCACATCTGCTTGCATTGGTCAACAGTCTATGTGGTAGAGACTCAACACAAGTGTATGGAAATAATATTTATAATAATTTAAATAATATAGTCCTAGGCACTATTGAGAATGTGTACATGTGACCTCCAGGAAAGTGTTTCTTCCAAGTTATCTCACAGGGTAGCATTTATTTTCTTGGTAAATTTTTGCACATTGGTTTAGATGGTGGTGGCCCTTATCCTTAGTACCCTGCCTTTGTCAGCACATTGTGACCGCACCATCTTTCTAGAACATACTCACTCTAACTAAACTTGTAAGACTGAGGAAAAATTCAGGATGTCAGTTTATTTATTTACTGTAAATAATATCTTTCTACTGGGAAGATAAATTCCACTCAGGAAATGAAATATACAAAGTCTATATGTCCAATTATTTTCTTCTCAGGAGAAGGTGTAGGTGGGAAATGAGATAATAAAAAGAATTAGTGAATATCTAATTCAGAAAAAAAGTTATTAGTGGAATTAATATTCCCTGAGATTGGAATGGAATGATCTCTTCAAATAGGGCCAGAACTCATGAAATCTATTAGAAATCTTCTTTGGCATCCATTTCTACAGGATGGTCTTGCCAAAGGGAGAACACCGTAAGCCCTTTATCTAAAATTTTCTCCCCCCTGAGCAAAGTATTGACAGGCATTGCAACATATGTTCATGTGGTTCTTGTTTTTCAACCTTTTTCCTTCATGGCTGACCCAATTCCTTATAGTTCTTATATTCTTTCAGGTCACAGGGAATGATTGCAAGCTTAGGAAACAATCTGTTTTTTTTAGAAAGACCTTGTCCCTCTCTAATCTAGTCCACAATGTATGGATTTTGCCATTTTGCTTTTGGTGGGCATTTTTATTTTCCTCAAATTAATATCCATCATTTATCAAGAGATACACTTTGCATCAGATGTCATTTATGTGCTTTATATCTTTTTTATGTTCCTCCCAGCAACCTTATAGGGTGGGCACCATCATACAGCATTCATTGATGAAGACAGTGACATTCAGAGTAGTAAATTCTGAACCACTCATTCTGCATTGTGAGTGAGCAATCCAGACTGAGGAGTGGTCTGTTGACTCCAAAGCCTCTACTCTATAAACCCCAGTAAGCTGCATGCCAAACACTGCCTTTCTTTGGATATAAATCATAGTTTCCTCACTCTTTTCTCTGGAACAAAATCTTATTGAATCCAGAAAAAATTAGATACTACGTTAGCTATTTCAACCCCTACTACCTCCCATTCATCTTTACAACAAAAGCTGCTAAAGTTGAAATTTTCTAAACTGGGCATCTTTTCAGAAGGAAATGCTAAGTAGCTTTGTCATGGATTATGTAATTGAAAACTGATACCAAGTTCTCTACAAATTTGTGCTAGGTCCAGTCTTCAAAGGTCAAATAGTGCTGCCAATGAGTATTCTCATAGGCTCAAGGGATAGTCCAGAGCAGCTACTGGGAAAGAGAAGCTGGGTGTCCATATGCAGTTCAGGGAGCATGCAAAACTCTCCAATAGCTACTCATCTCACTTAGAATAAACCTTTACTATTACTCTTTGTACTATGATTTAGAAGTCCCCATGTGAACTGGCTTCCAATGATCCTGTGTCTTCAACACCTCTTCTCTTCCCTTTGCTCCACCACTAATCCACCAGCCTCCTCACTCTTCTTAAAATCTGCCAGGTATATTCGCCCTTTAGGCCTCTGACATTCCCTCTGCCTAGAAAGTTCATCCTCAGGATAGCATCTTCATGTCATATTCTCTCTCTCTCTCTCTCCCCCCCCTTTTCTGTTCACCTCTCACTAGTTAATATAAATTTTTACTCCCTCCATTCAATATATTTGATTCCTAAAAGATTGCATGGCATATAATTAAAGCTCAATAAATATTTTTGAATAAATGAAAATTGGATTTCAGTTAACTTTTTTCCCAATAACCGTGGGTTAGGTAGAGAATGTAGCCACTGCCCCGATCAAGAGTCCCTTATAGTAACTGCAGATTGTTACCAAGGAAGGAGCTTCCTGACTATGTTCTCAATATTGATGGAACTGATATATTCTAGAAGAGCAGGTATGATAGAATGTTATTACTAAGAAGTGTATGGTTAGTTTTAAAGCTTTAGAAAACTGATTTTTATTCCTATTTGGTAGAAACACATCTCAAAACAACAGCTTCAAACCTTTTTATAGTCACCTACAGTTTTTCAGAAACCCACATTTTTTTTAACTCATTAGACATTAAATCCTACACTAAATTGTGGGCTTTTAAAAATTTTTGTCTGGGGGCGCCTGGGTGGCTCAGTGGGTTAAGCCGCTGCCTTCGGCTCAGGTCATGATCTCAGGGTCCTGGGATTGAGTCCCGCATCGGGCTCTCTGCTCAGCAGGGAGCCTGCTTCCTCCTCCTCTCTCTCTCTGCCTGCCTCTCTGCCTATTTGTGATCTCTCTCTGTCAAATAAATAATAAAAAATCTTAAAAAAAATTTTTTTTTGTCTGATGCTATCATTTCCTATACAACTAAGTCACTTTGCATATAGGTGATTTTTTTCCCTAAGAAGAATACTTAAGTAATTTGAAATTAGGGATAAATATAATCATATTTCTTAGATAGTAAGGTATGTCCAGCCCAATTCAATATAAAGAGAGTAGTTAAGAAATGTCTTTGAGTCAATTTTTGCTGTATTAATTCAATTCATTCAAACAAAAATTGATTTAATGGTGTGTATTCAGCATTGTACTCTGAGCTATGGGGTCGAGAATCTATGGATGTTCAGCATATTTGGACAAGGATAGCGATGTTGCAGGGTTACTCACTCTGGGGTCTATATCAAACACAAAGAGGAATTTGGAAATGTGTACAGTGCTTTTGATTTCATGGTGCTGGGTCACACTGGTACCATTAAACACTAGGCATCCAGGGATGTTCAATAACCTACAACAGTCCCACAGAAACAAGAATTATTTTGCCCAAAATGCTAGTGCTACTACTACAAAATGCTAGTTGCTACTAGAATCTCTCCTTGTTGAGAAGGACTGATTGGGACATTGTGAGAATTAGGTTACAGGAAATGGTAAATTATACTGAAGAGAGTCAACATTATTGCCTAGGCAATGGGGATCATCAAATGAATTTACATATGGAGACATTCTATTTCTTTAGGCTTTAGGAAGGAAACTCTGAACTAACACAGGAACACAGAGGAAAAGGGAGATCACATAGTGGGAAATCGCAGCAGTACGGTTCAGGAGCTGTATCTTTTTTCTCATCTTTAGTGTAGCTCTGTTGAGGGCACTGGTAGCAATAAAGGCACCAAAAGTAAAAAAAAAAATTCAGGAGGGAAGAAGAGTCTGTGACCCAGAAATTCTAGTAAAAGTAGCAAGCCCATCTCTAAGCAGATTACCATACTTAGGTAATGGGACACACTGACTGGCTTCTTCTAATCATACCCAGTTCTAGAGCTGAGAGTGTAGCCAGTCTTAAACAAACCACCTAGCTGAGAAGAGAATGATTTTCTAAGGAAATTCAGTGTTCTTTTAGATAGTCATAAGAAAAAATAAGAGCACACAGCGGAAAAATAGCACATAAAGTAACTGTAGAATAGTATACAAAAGTAAATACGGAGGGTCCCGGATGGTCAGCTGGTAAAGTGTTCCATTTGTGATTTCGACTCAGGTCATGATCTCATGGGTCATGGGGTTGAGCCCTATGTCAGACTTGGGGCTTAGCAGGGAGTCTGCTTGAGATTCTATCCATCCCTACTGCCCCTCCCCCACTCGTGCTTGCTCACACACACGCTCACTCGCTCTCTCTCTCTCAAAGAAATAAATCTTTTTTTTTTTAAGTCTATATGGAAATTTGGAAACTTATTCTTCCAAAAGTTCTTGTAGTTCTTGCAACATTTCACATAGAACCAATCATTTAGTGAACATCCAATAAAAATATGATCAACTGTATTGTAATAAGTGTCTTACGTTTTAAATTTAGCTTGCCAAAAAAAAAAAAAGATGTAACATTAATCATTTGATTGCCTTAAGTATATGGAGATATCTATATAACTAGTGGTATATTAAATATTGTATTATCCCATAGAGATATTATAATAGCAAAGATGTTTATATACTAGATGGAAAGATAGAAATAAAACACGTGAGAAAAGAAAAAACTGGTGCAATCGAGGAAGCCTTCGTGGAGGAGAGGGGGGCCTAGATGAACAGACAGAAGTTGAATAAAGGAGTAAGGAATTCATACAAACCAACATGACTAAAATAAAGAAATGGGGTCAAAAGGATGAACCATGCCTAGTTGCAACTTTGGGTTTTACTAGTCTGCAGTTGAACCCTCCTGGTCTCAGATTTCTGATTGGAAAATGCAACTAATAATGCTATCTTCCAAGACTGCACAGAATATTTACTTGGATGATATGTGACACAGCTCCCAGAACTGTGCTCAAAAGGGTTTTCTCAACCACCAGTTTGTTCATTCTTGGAAGATGTAGATCTCTCCTATATAGGATAAATGGAGTTAGGTTATGAAAACTGAGAAAATCAAGGTAAATTTATAGCTTTCACTGTGACAAAAGTCAAAAGATTGTGAGATGTGAGTTTCAAGTCATCTTAGGATCAGTTCTGATCATCTCACCCTTCTCCACTGAGACCTCACATCATGTCTCACCAGGAAATATATTTCATTTAGTTATGTGTCTACTCTTCTCATAAAAATTCGAGGGAAAGCAATATCTCACTACTCCACAGATAATGTACTATCCTGAGTCGTTGCACAGAAATCTCTGGTCAGAAATAGATTCCCATATAGAGCATCCAACCTCCCTTTCTCCACCAACTCTTAATTGTTTGCAATCAACTTTTGCATCACACCAAAATTCAAATGTTGAAGCCCCAGCCAATCCAGCAAGTATTAGATTAGGATGTGGTGTCTTTCTAGGTGATTAAGTTTAAAGGAGATCTTGAGGGCCTCATGATAGGATTAATACCCATGTAAAAAGAAACCAAAGAGCTCTTTCAAGCTCTTTCCTTTTGTCTCTCTCTTCCTCCATCTCCCGCTTCATTGTCCTTCCTGCTGCTCCACAGGATACAGCAAGAAGGTAGCTAGCCTTCTGCAAACCAGGAATAGGGCCTTCAACAGGAACCAAACAGACTAGCATTTAATCTTGTACTTCCAGCCTCGAGAAGTATGAAAAATAAATGTCTATTGTGAAAGCTGCAGTCTATGGTATTTTGTTATAGCAGCCCAAGCAAAGACAAAGCTCTTGAGAAAACAACAGGAATCAATGCCATGAGACTACAGATGATTGAAACAGAATCCAGCACTAAAACTTCTACTGTGTATATCAGTTATTTAACTTGATAAAACCATTGGAATGTCTGATAATAAGGCTTGCTTTCTTCTTCCAATTGAAAATGTTTTCTTCTCTATATTGTGTCCTTTTATAACCTTTTCTAAGAACGATTGTTTTCTTTTTCTAAGCATCAGTTGTATAAGTTCCAGAATTAAGAGAAATGGCCTTAATTCTCTACTCTCTGCCATGTACTACTTCACATTCACTTACTTCACTCACAGTTTTGCTTTTGTTTTTCAAAATCTTCGACCCTCCAAACCTCACCCAATAGGACCTGTTTCTTTCTATTTCTTCACTTAATCTTTTTATGCTGATTTGAGCCTTTTCTGGTCAACTCCAGTCATCATAGGAGGGGTGGCAGCAGAGCTGGGAATAGACCAAACTCTAGTGACAGGTGTTGTTCTTCAGTCAGAGCAGGTGCACATAAAGCCAGAGGGATGCCTCGTGCAGGCAAAGCCATCAGCTCCCTCTGCATCGAGGTAGCTGCCACTGTCTTGCTCAGAGCACATTGCTTTAAATGGAAGTCGGCTTTAAACATTCATTCAGATCGATTTATTCAAAAGTGTTTAAGGTTGAGCTGTGTTTATTACTACAGATGTGGTTGGGCCCTTACCATTTAGCCTAACGTTTCATCGGTTGCAAAGCCAAATACACCCAGGTGACATGTAGCGTCTGTTTACAGAAATGTGGGGTCTTTTATGGCAAAGCAGAGACTGGGGTAGAAGGTTTGCTGAGAACTTGTTTTCATAATACTCTTAGGGGGTTAAAGTTTATGAAGATTTTAAATCTTTTCTCTTGGCTTGAATTATTTTTTTTTTTTTCCTTTTTGCCCATCCCTGTCTCCAAAGAAAGCAATAAGCCTGTCAAAGGAGGAATTAATTAAGCAAATCAATCAGTCAGTTTTATTAAGGAATTACAAAGCCCAAGTGGAGCATTAATTATTCAGATAATGGGACATCTCTGAGCCTTTCTTTTCAATTATTGATAAGCTGCTATCTATCATCCAGACTGCTTTAGTACTGATTTAGTTGTGAATGAAGCCAGGTCATTCAGCCACAGCATATGCTAGTTATGAGCACTGCTGGGAGGCTGGGGTGAAGGAAAGGGCTGGGGCTCTATGCTTCCCCCAGCATGAATGCAAACCGTCACCACCGTGAGACAAGGACCAGAGCTCTGTCGCAGGCAACTCAGTGGAAAGCCTGTCGTGCCGGTGTCACCCAACTGATTAATGATGGGCACTGAGGCAACGGCCCTGGGGTTTCTTTTCTTCTGCCACACCTAAACAAAGTAGCCTTTATAATAAAGCCAGGTCATTGTTTAACAGCTAAGAGAAAAGAAAAAAATTGCCCTTCATTTTACATCTAGAGAAACTTTAGATCTTTTCATCTCTAGCATTAGAAAGAAAAACGGTTACTTTCAACCTCAGATTATCTGTAATATCTTTGGTTTTAGTGTTCACCTGTGTACTGATTTGAACAAACATATAAAGGTATAGGAATAAAAGTTCTGTTCAACTCTTTTCTGTTTCGTGTGAAGAGATCAATCACATTCTCTCCTTTGTCAAAGATTTACTGAATATCTACTACGGGCTGAATCCTAACAATGAAACACTCAGACCTCAAGATACTCGTGGTGCCATGATAAGGCACTTACTGATAAAATATATATTTTTTAATCAGACAAGCCCATCAGTCCCTCAAAAGTGAGTTCAAACTAAACAGAATCAAAGATTGCAATATAGGAAAGAGGATCACAGCAATAAGTACACTAATAGAGGTGCCTGCGTGGCTCAGTCTGGTAAACAGCTGACTCTTGATTTCAGCTCATGTCATGATCTCTGGTCAAGGCCATGAGACTGAGCCATGGGTCACACTCTGAGCTCAGTGGGGAGTCTGCCTGAAATTCTCTCACCTTCTACCTCTGCCCTCCCCCTGCTTGTATACACTCTAAAATGAATTTTTAAAATATTTAAAAAAAAAAGTACACTAAACAGATAATTTAATCCTTAAAATTCAAATAAGAAAATGTATAAAATCCAAAGAGCCCATCAAAATTTGAAACAAACCCTGGTGGAATAAAAAGGTACTTGGCTGACAAGGGGAGGAAGTGCTGGGGGAGTTGGAGAGCTTAGGAACATTCCTGGCTCTTAATATCACTAATGGTTTTGTTTAGGGCTCACTGGCCACAGAGAGATACATTTCTTGAACTTTATGTGCTCAAGCCAAATCCTGAAACATTGACAATATATCTCAATACTTAGAAAATACAGGAGTCAGCAGTAGCTTATTGGAAAACTGTTAAGCAACATTGCAACACTACCTACTTCTAAGTGATCTCTCCCTCACCTGAACTCTTACAGAACTTTATATTACTCATATACCACTTAGCATATCCTGTGGATATTCAGGCAAAGGCTTTAAGCATGAGGCCATATTAAAGGCTCCTTGAGGTAATGTCAAAAGCATGAGCCATAAGATGAAACACTGATAAACCAACTTCATTAAAATTAAAAGTGTTTGCTCCTGTAAGCAAGGTCTTTTGGTTGAAGGCAATGGATCAATACTCACCTCTTTTTGCTCCACTCTTCTCCTCAATATCTCTCTAAAGTTTAAAAAATATTTTTAAGGTAGGAGGAAAAAAAACCCATATGAAATGTTAAAACTAACAGCAAATATAATGGGATTAGTATCTCCAGTTTAAAAGAAACACTTGTAAATTTCAAGAAGCTGGAAAGCAAACAGAGGTGTAACTCACATGGAAGGTCAGAGAATACCACTGGTTTGAGTGCACATTTAAAGAAGGGACTTAAGGCAAGAGAACTCTTCGTTTTGTCTCTGTAAAACAGACATAGGTTCCAGGTTCAGAGAAAGTCTGAACATAGACCAGTTTGCCTCCCACTCTCTCACCTACTTTCCCCTGCACAATCTACCGGCACGGTGGTCTAAGCCTCAGTGAGCTGCATGATGACTCTGGTAATACTGCGAGACTCTCTTATCTTTCTGGCTCTGACACGAGGGGGTCCTTTGGTGACATCCTCCTGCCTTTTGCCTCTGGTTTCCCCAAACGACACAGTTTCTCTCTCCCTTCCCATTAGTATCAGCTTCAACTTTGACTGCAAAATGATCTGTTAAGTTTCGAGAAGGGTAAGTAAAGAGAAGAGAACATTTGGCCTTTGTTTTGAATTTAAGTTTCTTGGCAGAGTGGTGGGTCCTTTGTACGTTCTGTTGAGTAGTTCGGAATTTGAATACTTTTTGAAGCTCATTTTGTGTCAAAAGCTGAATCCTCAAATATTACAAATACCACCTCTTGATAAAACAGAGCTTAATTGATTGTTTACTATTGGAAACATCACGTTGCAAAGCTTTGGCAAAGTCTTGCGGGGAGAAGGTAAGATCAACATTTACTGACTTCATGCAGGTCTTTCAAAGCTGGGGGTTGGTTAGGATTGGCTAAGAATTATGAAACAGTGTCTGGGACTGATGGAAAGAGCAAGATGAATATTCAGAGGCAAGGGATTCAGAGAATTTAGGGGCATATACTGTTGATGTTTTCCATTGAAGAGCAGAGCCTTTCAGGAAGTTCTTGTGAAGAATGATCAAAACATTCTCCTGGGCAGAAGACTTGGAAATAATTCAGTCATGCTAATGAAGACTTTGAGACAGCAAAGACATGCTAACATAGACTGAAGAATGGCACAGTCATGTTGGGATAGAAGGTGGTTCCATACTCAGTGCCCAGTCTATGCACAGACATTTATTTGTCACCACAGTATCTGTTAGTATGCAGATAATTATTAAATTTTCTCATTACTTTGTCCACTTGTTTTGGAACTTTATTAATTACCTCCAGGTCATGCTCATTCATTCTCCTCAGTGACACTGAGGACACTGGCACTCCACAGGCCTGAGTTTGAAACCACTTTCTACCATTTCCTAGCAGTGTACCTTCGATCAAGTTACTTCATCTCTCTGAGCCTGTGTCCTCATCTGTAAAACTGGAATAAGACTATTTACTTTAAAGAACAGTAGCCCAAATGGAGATAGCAGGATTTCAAAGTGTTAGGATCTCTCTCTTTTTTTTTTTTTTTAAGATTTTATTTATTTATTTGAGAGAGAGAGATCACAAGTAGGCAGAGAGGCAGGCAGAGAAAGAGGGAGAGGCAGGCTACTGCTGAGCAGAGAGCCTGATGTGGGGCTCCATTCCAAGACCCTGAGATCATGATGAGTCGAAGGCAGAGGCTTAACCCACTGAGCCACCCAGGCACCCCAAAGTGTTAAGATCTCTTTGTGGCATTGCTATATACGTACACTTTTACTGTTCTCTGTCCTTGTTCCTTCAGTTTTTGTCTAAATCTTCATTTCAAAAGACACTGGTTTTCCTCAAAGTTTGCCCATATTCTCACCTTCCCCTCCCAAATCTTCCCAAATTTCCAAGGCATTGGCAATTTTTAATGAACATTTAATGTATTAATTGGTGCTTTCTTCTGATATTTATGCAGCCTCAAGCATAGTAGATTGGAAAGAGCACTGGGAGTTTAACTCAGAAGTTCCTAACTAAGCTACTAGCTCTCCCTATGACCTTGGGCTGCTATAGCCATGCTGACGTTTGGCTCAGTTTGACCTTGGTTCTCATGCAAACCCTGCCAAGTGTCTATGCTTTGAAGCACTTCTCTGAAGACCATACGCTCATCCATACAATTTGGTCAATAATTTCCTGGAGCTTCCTGACATATCTCCACAGAACTTTTGGACTTTCCTGGGCATGATTTCAAAATGATTGCCATGAAACCATGGCACTGACTTAATGAAACTCATTTCTTCTTCTGTTCATTCATTTATGCCACAAATATTTATTTTCAATGACGAAGTGCCAAGCTTGATAGGAAGTCAGTACACACGGTTATAAGAATAGAACCTAATTGTTTCTTTGCCTTAGAAGTCTTAATGATTCTCAAGTCCTCAAAATGAAAAAAGGCTTCTTTCCCTTTTCACACTAAGCCCTCAGTACACACATACACATCCACACACTCACACACTCCTGTCACCACCCACAGCTGCCGAGCTTCACAAGCCCCTCCATCTCTGTGCCGCACGTTTACTACGAGCGCCCCTCCAGTGGCACCGAGGCCAGGCCTTGGCCACAGAGTCACTGGCAATTTGTCTCAGCCATATTATTTCTCCTACCAGCCATTTCAGAGCACATCGCAGCCCTCTGCCTTTCCTCCATCGTTCCTCCATCTCATTTATTTTTTAGTATTTTCTCAACAGTTCCTCCAGACGCTCTCATTAAGCACTGGGCTAATTAACCTCCTGTTTCTGAGCAGTGGAGCTGTGGTGTGCTGCCTGGCCCTGCAGGAGGGCTCCCCACCACGGAAGGAAATCGGCCCAGCTCCAGTCAGCTAACACACCTGCAAGAGCTCACAACCGGACCTGGCACCCACTCAGCAAGGCTGGTTTTTTGTATTTTTTGTTGTTGTTTTTGTTTCTTAAGCTTCTGCTCTTTTTCCAGGACAAGGATCCACCAGGGCCTCAGCCAGCCCCACTCACTGACGATGCCAGTGATTGAAATCTCTCAGCCCCCAGAAGCAGAAGCTCTCTATTAAGTTTGCAGACATGTTTTCCACACTACGGGCCCAGTAGGCACTTAGCCGATCCTCTCCAAGATGCTCTGGTTCATGGCTAAGAGCAGCTGATGCAGCCTACACCACAGAGAGTCGTGCACTGAATTAAGAGCAAGGGATCACTGGCTTGTCCTGCAATGTGAACTCTCTGAAATGGCACCTCACCATGACATAGCTTTCCTCCCCATGTTGATATCGAAGCCAAAGTATACCTTAATCTCTTCTCCTAGACCCCAGAATAGCAGACGTTTTGAGTCACAGATGTCGGAACAAGTATTAACTTCAGAGACCCACATTACAGGAAGGAAAGCAGTAAAATAAAGTTCTCTCCCTGACCCATTACCTGTATAGCTGAGACATGAATCTAATATTCTGCCTAACCCTGGCCAAGTCTGTCTAGATTGAGATAATTGATGAGCTACTCCTCATTCATCTATCTTTGTACAGCCCTTGGATAAGAGGGCTTACTTATTATTTTTACAATAATAACAGTGTAAGCTATTAGATGCTTTCTAACTTTCCTTCCTTGGTCTAAATAACAGCAGTGCATCACTCTATATTTACCAAAAATGCTTTCAAGCCCACCTAGCTTATTTATTTTTCAATTGGATGAAAGTGTTTCTATCATCTGAGATTTAGGAAAATATATCCGAGGTCACCCAAATAATAATGAGAAAACCAAAATTAAAAGACAGACCCTTAAATTCCAAATCCTAGGTTCCCGTTCTTATACCAAGTTGCCTTCCTCCTTCTGCCACCCTTAAAAAAAGGATATGTTGTAACTGTGTGACATTTTCTGTACATCTGCACATATGATTACCATGTCCCATCCCATGCAAGAATCCCTCCCCTCCCATTCCTGAGAGACAGATGCCTATCCTTTGGCTACTTCCATTGCGGACAACTCCACCCTCTTATCATTGCAATATTGCGCATCATCTGGTATGAGTCTAAAATGTTACTAATTTCATAAACAGGAAAATTAAGCTCCTAGGTTTAGTGACTTTCTGAACTGCTACTCATTAGATGGCCACTGTTTTAGCCCTAACGGTTGCTCTCAGTCAACCCTCTGGAATGGAAGGGTAGCAGAAGAATACAGAAGCAAGCTGACCCTACTACCTCTCTGACTGTGACCTCTGGCACGTGGGTAAATACCCCTTGCCATCTTGCTGTCCACACTGAATCTGACAGCCACTGTTAACCAGGCAGAAGGGACTGTCCCCATTTTTCTCACAGACACTAGTGAAGTCTGCTCCAAGGAAGGTTTCAGAACTTTAATGTCCAAATACTTAAGTATCAGGTTCAAAGCCACAAGCTAGAGCAAGTAAAGAAATTATGAATTATTAGGAATTATGCTCCTGCTCTAGTTACTTTTCCTGTAACATTAAAAAGGAAAGTGACTGTACCTGCCTGAGTCAGAGGGCTCAAAGGAGGCACCCAGGCCAATGGGTTTAGCCTCATTGTTCACTTTCTCCATGCCCAGCCCCCACCTTCTCATCTCCACACTGCAGCCCTCTCCCTTCTCTCACCACACTTTCCTTGGGCCCTTTCCCCCTTCCCAGAACATGACACAGAAATCTGCAAGGCCTAGATCTATTTCTGTATCCGATAATTCTCTCAGCCTGCTTTCTCTGATAAATGTCAAAGCTATTCTTCACCCAGTTCCTGAAAAGAAGACAAACTTGATTCTCACTCTTGTGGAGGAGTTACTTGAGAAGTGATATATGAGAAATTAGTATTATTTCTACTTATATACTTTGTGCTTTTATTATAGATGAACCAAGAAAGCTCCTATTATTGTGATATAAAAGCATCATCCTGCTCTGCCTGGATCTTCAAGCTTTCCTAGTCACAACTTTGATGAAAGGAAATAGGCTCAGATCCCTTCTCTTGAAGCACTGAGTGTCTCTCAGGACTACTGAAAGCAGAACGAGGGAAACAAGATTTCAGAGAAGAGAAGAGTGGTGCACAGACTTGAGCCAGGTTTTCTGATACAATATGCCTCCTGTGTGACTCTGTGAAAGTCACTCAACCCAACCTGGCCTTAGTCATCTCACAGGTCTGTAGAGAAGAGGAGCTAATAGGATTTCAAAGTTTCCTCTGGCAAAAACAATCCACAATTTTACCGTGCAAAGTAGCTTGTTCCATTGCTGAGTGACTCAGGATAAAAGAAAATTATTTTTTTCCATTGAGTCAAATCTCACCCACTCTCCCAACTGGTACCAGCTACGCTGCTCTCCTTTCCCCTCCTCCACACAACAGAGCATCAAGTGTTTGGGGCAGCTTCCACTTTTCCTTGTCTCTTCTCCAGGCTGATTGTTTTCAGCAGTGCACATGCCTTGGTCTTGATACGTCATGTTAATATCTCGAGTAGTTTTGACACATCCATTAAAATAGACTATGGCTTTTGGGGCTGGACTTTCTTTATAGAAAGCATAATTACAATCTATGGACAGCTTTGCTCCTTTTGTAACATTATTCCTCCTCCCAGAGTATTAGATTTTTTTTTTCATGATGACATTAGAAGAACAGAAAAATTCCATTAATCTCTGCTATGAAATCACTGACCTGGGGGGACCCCAGCTTCTATCCACTCCAGATGTTTGCTTCAGACCCTCTGAGCAGTACTATATGTGAGAACAACCTCTGGGCAATACTGCCAATGTCCTGGAGAAGAAAGGTGGTAATTCAGAGAATTATCAAACTTTGAGAATTTAGAGGTAGTAATCTCACTTTTGGGTGAAACAATAAACAGGTAATCAGTAGTGAAAATGATATTAAATATTTTACCTGTCTGACTCCAAACCCCAAGCTCTAACCATTAGACTGTGAAGGAGGATGATGAGGTCATAACGGAACATGAAAATAAATTTGAAAGTAGCATAGCAATGTTTCTGATTCTAGCTTAAACTAAGTAAATAAAAACATCCCAGGTCCTAGCTGAAAGACTAAGGACAGACTGAGCAGGTGACTCACTCTGAAGAAATGAACCAAAGATATCTTTGGCTGTAATGAGGACAGAAGAGTAAGTTTCAGTACATCTCCCTTCTGTCTGCAAGCCCAAGGGCAGTTTCCAGCTCAGCAGGTAGAAACATGGATATGACATGACCCTGTGGATCAATTTCCCAGTATTTCTCCAGCCTTGCTGACTGCTCCTTCTGAAACCCTTTCCCCATCTCCTGACTTCTAAATTCCTGACTGGCATGCACTTTATACTTAACCCTCAGCTCTTCTATATCTAAAATTTTTCCCTAAGTATCCTGCAACCCAAACTGAAATCAGCCTTCTGGTCTAAAATCATGGAGGTCAAAATCTGGGAGTTAGACAGCCTAGACTGACCATCAGTCAACTAGTCACTGATGCCTCAAATTCTCTCTCTCTCTCTCTCGCTATTAACACTGAAACTTAATTTGCTGCCTTTCATTAAAATGCAGCCATGTTTTAGAAAATAGCATTAATTAAGTCTTTAGTTATCAATTTAGTTAGTTGGGGTGAATTTGCTTATCTAGGACCTTCCTTGAGATACGAAAGTATGGTGACAGAAAGCTCAGCCAATGTGTAAAGCATGATCTCAGATGTGCAGTTCTCAATGGGATGCCCTTGGAAAACCAAGGCGCAGCACAGGGGAGATGTAAGAAGGAGAGGTGAAGTGGATCATGGGGCCAGAAAGGGAATGAGTGCGTGTAAACTCTAACGCATAACTCCCAGCAGTTATTCAGAGCATCCTGCAGAGTCAAACTCTCAAAACATAAATATTTTTATCCAGAGGCAACATATTATAATGGAAAGATTCTCAGAGAGGTTCATTAATATACCTCAGATTGCTCAGCCAATCCATGATGATGAAGAGATTACAGTCTAAATTTTCCTCCAAAATCCATCCTCTTTCTCACCCACCAGCCAATCTCTCTAGTGAGAGCAACGCTTAGCACCTTTGGAGTGATAACATCAAATGGAATTGGTGTCCATTCGATGACAAGAGACGCTACTAGGTAAAACTCTGAAGTGTTCCAACACTGCATCTGGCAGACTCATCTTTGGTAAACCGTGAAGCCAGAAGAGCTTGTTGATAAAGTTTCCACCTTCTTCCTTCCCTTCTCCTCCAAGCACCCACCTGAATAAATTCCTTGAATAAATTTAGTCTCCTTCTAGACAGTGTGGTTTCTATTTTGTCTCCATCAACTTCTCCTAAAATTCAGATACCTTCTGCACTCAGTAGTTGTGGGAACATTAGACAATCCCTGCTATAGTGAACCCACAGTTGCTGATGGGCATGTCACTTTTTTTTTTCAGATATGCTGGCATTTAAAAAAGAAGTCAAATAATTTGTTTTGTATGAAAAGCTTCTGAAAAAGCATTTGCATTTTGACAGGGATTAGAGCATAAAACTAAAGGAGTAAAGCTTGGAAACCAAGTTTTCAGGCACATGGCACCAGAAAGAGTGAGGCATTCACACTGACATTCTAAGATCCCTGAGCTCATGCCACAGAGATATGAGATTGGTTCTTGAGTTAAATTTGGATTCTTAAGTATATTTTCTTTAAGTATTAATTATAGAAAAATTAAACTTATTTTCCAGTCCTTCAGGCACTGTTGCCTAATGATCGAAGATAGGTTCTAATTTCCTCCATAATGAACCCAACATCAGAATCCAGACCCCCTCACCCATGCTCTGAGGCAGGTAGCTATATTCAGAAAAGCAGCAACCAATGTTTAACCCCAAGTTCTTAGGCCACTTTGATTTCTTTTTTCTCAGTTCATGCACATGACCCATACTTGTAGCTGTGTTTACTATGTTTTTTTTTTCCCCCTACAGTAATTTCCTTCACAGCAAGCCATGATCCTGGCAGCCAGCCGCATTATAATCATCTGAGATTGGCTGCATACCAAGCTCCTTGGAACTTTAGTCTGTGTCTATGGAGAAGATCACTCTGGGGGGTTTCAATCCTGCTTGGCAAGTTGACTTTGGACAAGTTATTTAACCTTCCTGGGATACAGTTTCTTAATCGATAAAACAGAGGTAATAGTGCCTTGGGAAAGCTGACATCGTATATGTTCTAGGTGATAGCATTTTCTAACTTTCCAGAGGTGCCCCGAATGAATCAAAACTTTTTGTATTAGCTCCAGCCTTCTACTTTGGATATGTATGAGTCTTACAAAAATATTCTTACACGTTCCCCTGGTATCATGTTTACATGATATATGCTTTACCTGTAAACCAAAAAGTCTCTCCATGGCCATTTTAAATTGAATTGTAAGTACAATGTTGTGTACCATTTATATGATGGATATTATCTGTGGCAAAACCAACTTTGCTTTGTTTGGATTTGACTCAAGAGTCTAAAACTGAGTCACACTGATGTGTACCGTTACATAATCCTACAGGAACTTCTCTTCAGTTTTTTTGGCATTTAAATACAGGCATCTCAAGAAGCAAACAAAGTACTTGGAACTTATGACTTGAAAGTCTTGCTCAGAACACAAGAATCCCATTCCTCTCCAGTACAGTAGGAAGAACACGAGAGCAAATGCTACAGTGGGTATGGTCTAAATGACAACTTGGCTGACTAACGATGTTAGAAGTCTACTGTCCCAAAAGCCTAATCTCATTCACCTCAAGACACTGACTATAATCATTTAAATTTTGTCCTGAGATATAGAGTAGCAGTATACTTACTAAGAAATCACAGATATAATAAAGAATCTAAGTATACAAATAGTTCCGGATTTTATTCTTAGTAAAATTTATTTCCTTCAAGAGTAATTACACTGACTTCTTTTCTTTCACAAATGAAGATTACTATAATTTTTCCATTCTTGAAATAGATCCAGTGAATAAATCATTATTTTCCTCAAAAAAGAATTAGAGATAATAATAGCAAATAGCTCATAGAGTTGAGAATTAAATATAATAATACAATATAAAGAGCTATTGACAGCACCTAGCACATATTCTGTACTCAATTAATGTTAGCTATTAATAAAATTTACACTTCTTTACCCACCATTCTTCCTTGTTACAAGATTCTATGACTCTGAGAAAGAAAGGAACATCCTTTCCTTTAGAATATTATAAACACTTTCAGAAGTCTCTTGTCCCAATATCTGCTTACTGTAAAAATAAATAAATAAATATTAAAAAGTCATTATAAACTGATGGCTTGGTATTTGTTCTGCAATTTACATGCTGTGAAAAATTCTCACTTGTTATTCAGAAGGCCTCCAGCTAGCAAGATGGATTTCTCTACCAAGTTATAAGCCAAGTTGTTGGAGTTATATGCCAAATGTCTGACTCAACTGCAAGAGTGAGTCAAAGAAACAATTATAGGCTCTTTAAGAGCATTTGCACCAATGAGATTAACTCACTCTGAATCAACAATCTCATTGTTGAAGCCTAGACACTTGTCAATCAACTCAAGGAGAATATACCAACTACTCCAGAATCCCAGTAAACAATAAACACTATCTCATCCATTTATTATGTATATAACTCAGGGAAAGAACTAGGCCATAATGTTTCACTTTTTCCTGACCACACCAGTTTTATATGAGCTTAACCTGGAAAATTCTCTTCATGTTACCTGTGTGATCTGACAGTTCATCCCACAGGAATCAAAGTAACCTGATAACCTCATTACACTAAGGTGTTAAGGACATCATGCATTAATGTTACTAGAAGAAATTGCCTTTTAAAAGAAGAGTCTAGACAGGGCAGTAGTTAATCAAAAACAGTGAAGATTAATGCATTTTCAGCCCTGAGTAGGTGAGGTACCCAAAGATACAGACAGAAATACTTGGCATTTCAGAGAGTACCACTTAAATGACTCCTCTGAAACATAAAGTATCTTTGTAGGTATTTATTCATCTACACAAAAGTACTCAGTGAGAACTTAAGTGTTGTCAGAATGTAACACTACAGACATAAACAAAGAAAGCAAGATGGACATTCAACAACACAGTAAAGAATTATTGTGAGTACAAAGTGTAGTAAGAGTGTGGACTTAGGATCTGAAGAAGTTGGGAGAGTCAGGTAATCCTTCTTTGAAGGCTACTTACTAAATTCTAGTTGAAATTACACATAAAAGGGAATTTGAAAAGAGAAACAAACAAACAAACAAACATTCAAGCAGAAGACCTGCGGTGAGCTGAGCTTGCCCTCTGCAGAGCCCTGGCAAGGGGAGAAGGGTGTGAACAGAACCTTAAGAGGAAGGGGCTCCACAAAACATTAATGAGGCAAGCAACAGACAGAGCCCCAGGCTTTATTTCTATATGAACTAAGGTCAATAGAATATTTAAAGAAAGAAAGTGATTTGGTTATATACATCGCTGTATAAGATATCTCTGACTTTATTGTGAAGAAGGGGTTAGGTGGAAAGAGAAGACCAGTGAGAGATGAACAGAGCTTAGATGGGAGTGGAGGCTACAGATGAAAAGGAGTATAAGGATTTGAGAGCCATTACAAGGTAAAAACCAATGGAAATTTTGTGCTTGATTGTATATGGAAGTTGAGGGCCAAGGAAATAATCAAGAATAACTCTCAGTTCTCAGCTGGATGGATGATGGTGCCATTGGCACAGGCAGGATTTTCTGGGAATTCCAGGTGCTTCTGGTTCCAGATGGCTCTGTGAGTTTGTACTCTGATCATCCCCTCTGCTTTGCCACATAGTAATTATAGACAAAACATATAATGAGAAAACCAAAAAACATATAACTTAGGAAAAAATAAAATAAATATTTTCATGGACCAAAAATGGAATAGAAACACCAAATAAAGAGAAAGTTTAAAGCTATAGGTCTTCTCACCCCAAATGTACAAATAGTGATGGCCAGAAATTCTGTTCTTCTGGGGGGAGACTAAATGCCCCGCATTTTAGAAAAGTGACTGATCCAGAGTCTTTGAAAGGACAGGGGGAAATCTACTGTCAGTATAAATAAGCTGTGTGAAACGATTAACAACAAACAACACTAATAAACAAAACAACTACTGACTATTAATACCTGGTTTCTATCAAGAGAAATGAAAACCTACATATTCATTTATAGCAAATGTTTATAGAAGCTTTATAGGTAATTGCGCTAAGCAGAAACAATCCAAATGGCCCTCAACAAAGAAATGAATAAACAAACTGGTCCATTCATACAACAGAATACTATTTAGCAATATATATATATATATATAGATACATAGATAGATAGATAAGTACATGCTACATCTACAGAACTAAAATGCATGAGGCTAAGTGAAAGATTCAAAAGACTATGTACTTCACGATATCATTTATATGGCATTCTGGAAAAACCAAAACTAGAGGGATGGAGAGAAGATCAGAAGATCAGGTTGAGTGGGTGGAGGCTTTGACTATGAAATGACACCAAGCATTGGCAAATAAGAGACAAATAGATCAACAGAACAGAAGAGAGTCCAGAAGTATGCCCACATAAATATAATCAAATGATCTTTTTACAAAGGAGCAAAGGCAATACAGTGGAGAAAAAAAACAGTGTTTTCAACAAATGGCACTGGAAAAACTGGGCATTCAGAGGTTAAAAGTTAAATGAAAACACAGTCCTTAGATTCTACAAAAATTAGCTCAAAATGGACAACAGATCTAAGTATTAAAGACAAAACTAGAGAACTCCATAAGATGACATAGGAATCTAGATGACCTTGGGTTTGGCAATGACTTTTTAGATACAATACCAAGGGCACAATCTATGACAGAAAAAATAATGAATACTGTTTTTCTGAAAATAAATAAATTGAAAAAAAAAAAGAACTGATAATCTACACTTCATTAAAATAAAAATGCCTGCTCTTCAAAAGAAACTGTCAAGAGGATGAAAAGACAAGCCACGGACTGGGAGAAAATATTTCCCAAAGGCATATCCCAAAAGAACTATGATCCCAAATATACAAAAGACTCTTAAAATTCAACACTAAATAAACAAACAACTCAATTAAAAAACAGGCCAAAGACCTTAACAGACACTTTACCAAAGAACAAGCACATACAGATAGCAGATGAGCATATGAAAAGATGTTGTTCCATATCATATGCCATCAGGGAGATGTAAATTAATACAACAATGAGATACCACTAAACACTTACTAGAATGGACAAAATCCAAACCACAGATAGCACCAAATGTTGACAAGGATTGGAAGCAACAGGCACATTGCTCATGGGAATGCAGTGTTATAGCCACTATGGAAGACAGTTTGGCCATTTCTTACAAAACTAAACATATTCTTGCCATATGATCCAACGATTGTGCACCTGGTATTTACCCAAAGAAGTAGAAAACTTATGTCCACATAAAAACTCGCACACACATTTATAGCAGCTTTATTCATAATTGTCAAAACTTAGAAGCCACTAAAATGTCATCTAGCAGATAAATGGATAAATAAATTGTGGTACATTTAGACAGTGAAGTATTATTCAGTGCTAAAAGCAAATGAGTTATCAAGTCATGAAAAGGCAGGGAAAACTGAAATGCATGTTATAAAGTGAAAGAAGCTAATCTGAAAAACTACATACTGTGATCTAACTATCTGACATTCTGGAAAATGTATAATGCAAGGACAAAAAAAGATCAGGGTTTGGAGGGAAGGACAAATGAATAGATAGAGACCAGAGGATTTTTAGAGTAGTAAAACTACTCCGAAACTATAAAATTGGATGCATGCCATTTATAAATTCATTCTAAACCTACAGAATGTAAAACTCTGGAAGTGGACTCTAATATAGACAATGGACACTGGGTGATAATGATGTGTCAGTATAGGTTCATCAACTGTAACAAAAATCACTCTGCTGGGGGTTGCTGATAATGAGGGAGGCTACAGATGTTTGGAGGCAGAGGGTATTTGGGAAATTTCTGTCCTTCTGCTCAGTTTTTCTGTGAATATAAGACTGTTCTAAAATAACCTGTTTTTTTTCTTTTTTTTTTTTCAAGGCAGCAGGAATATTCCATGCATTCACCAAAACCATGAACTACACCACAGTGAATTTTTCTGTATATTAAGTTAAAAATAAATAAAAATTAAACTTAAATTATAGTTCTCAAACAATGTACAGAAAGGCACAGACATAGGTTCTAGACCAGGAACTGAGTCAAGATACCCCCTGGCTCTGCAGCTGCATTTGCAAGGCCTTAATACCACCACCAGACAAGAAATCATACCTTCACTTAGTATGGGAGCTGGTCTGCAAGGCTAGTTGGAGTTGTAGCAAAACCACCAGATAAGAAGAGGAGCAGAAAGAAGAGTGGAAGTTAAAAAAAAAAAAAAATTAAAAATTAAATAAAATAAATAAATAAATCTAATTCCAAGTAAGTAAACAAATAAACAATCTACGAAAAGGGTTATTTGTCCATATGAAATTAAATTTTCAGGAAAGCCAATTAAAGAATTTAAGATGATTATGTTTCAGATGTTTAGGGGTATAACTATGACACACCTTCCATTATTTTAAAAGAAGAAATAACTTTTTAAGTAATGAATCCAGATACAAAAATCCTAAAAAAAAATTATTTAACTGAATCTACTATCATATAAAAAAAATACTACATTATGACCAACTTGGGTTTAATCCCAGAAATGCACATTTATAGGTTAAAAGACAATATCCATAAAATTGTTTCAAGACATAAATAGATTCCATAAGACAGTAAATAAAGTTAAAAGTAAATTCACATTAAAAGTTTTCAGAGAACTAGGAGGAGAAGGAAATTCCCTAATATGAAAAACTATGTGTGTGTGTGTGTGTGTGTGTGTTCACACGTGTATATAGCAAGCCTCATTATAACCAGGTAATGTCAGAATGAGGAATGAGATGATATACCCACTTTAATTAATTCAATTCCTTGACCTTGTATTAGAGATCCTAGATTGTGCTCTGAGAGAAAAAAATGCTTAAAATTTGGAAAGGAATAATAAAAATCTTACGACCGTAATGATATGAGACTTCATTTAAAAGAATTTAAAGAAACTATGGATAAATTTTAGAATCATGGAAAAATTGAACAAGATGGCTGGATAATAAGATAACCAAACAAGAGTCAGTTGCATCCCCATACACCAGAAAATACAACTAAACAGAAGACAATATTATGAAATACTATTAGGTAACTAGGAATAAATCTAACAAAAGATACACAAAACCTATACCAAGAAAACTATATTTTATCTGTTTGGAGTTATTAAAAAGTGGAAGGATATTGTGTTCAAAGACGAAAATATGAGTTAATTTATAATTAATATAATCAAGTGAATTATTTCTTTATAAAATATATATGGGGAAAAAAGGAGTCAAGAATAGTCAAGACTTTTAAGAAGAGGAGTGAGGAGAGGGGACTGATTCTACCCAACATCAAGTCTTGTTACAAACCAAAGGAATTAAATCCATAAAGTACAGACATGAGGAATAAAATAAAACTGCCATAGGAATAAAATAGCCTCCAAATAAACTCATTTTATATATGACAAAGGTAGCTTGGCATACCAGTGAACATTCATGGCATTATTTATTAAAAAGAGTTTTAAAAAAATTGACTATACCTGTGGGAGAAAAATGCTTCTGGATGTCCCACCTTACACCACACACAATAAATCAACTCCAGATGCATCTGCATGTGTGTGGTTGTATACATATTAAAAATGCATTTCAAAATAACTTATGTGTGAAAGAGAAAATTGCTGCAATGGATATTATAAAATATTTAGAAATGAGTGATAACTAAAGTATATTGTACCAAATTTGGGAGTTACAACTAACATAGGACTAGTTAAGCATTAGAAGCAATAATTTAGGAAAACAAAAAGAACAGGAAGAAAATAATAATAAGAGCTAATTAAAGAAAATTAGAGAAAGAAATGAAATTAAAAAGCAATTTGCAGGGCGCCTGGGTGGCTCAGTGGGTTAAGCCGCTGCCTTCGGCTCAGGTCATGATCTCAGGGTCCTGGGATCGAGTCCCGCATCGGGCTCTCTGCTCGGCAGGGAGCCTGCTTCCTCCTCTCTCTCTCTGCCTGCCTCTCTGCCTACTTGTGATCTCTGTCTGTCAAATAAACAAATAAAATCTTTAAAAAAAAAAAAAAAAAGCAATTTGCAGTCAAATATCCAGGAAGACATGAACAAAAAGGAGAGAAGAACATTAAAAAAAAGAGGAGAAAGAGAAAGAAGCCATATATTGATGACATTAGGATTAAAAATAGGAATAAAATATAGAATAAAGATTTTAAAAATTGGGCGCGTGGGTGACTTAGTGGGTTAAGCCTCTGCCTTCAGCTCAGGCCATGATCTCAGGGTTGTGGGATCAAGTCCCTCATTGGGCTCTCTGCTCAGCAAGGAGCCTGCTTCTCTCTCTGTCGGCCTGACTCTCTGCCTAATTGTGATCTCTCTCTGTGTCAAACTAAAAAAAAAAAAAAAAAAGATTTTAAAAATCAACAAAGTAATGGGAAAATTTACATTAATTCATAGTTAAGATAAAATAATTTTCTAAAATAATATCTAAAAAACTATTTTAAAACGTAAATTCACAATTAAAGCAATCTCTGTCAAAATGCAACAGCATTTTTCACAGAACTAGAATTAAACACAATCCTAAAATTTGTACAGAATCACAAAAGATCCCAAATATCAAAGTAATGTTGAAAAAGAATTCTGGATTTCAGGCTGTATTACAAAGCTGTGATCATTAAGACAGTATGGTACTGTCACACTGGCACAAAAATGGATACATAAATCAATGAAACACAATATAAAATCAAGAAATAAACCCATAATTATACAGTCAATCTTCAGCAAAGGAAGGATGGATATACAATGGGAAAAAGACAGTCTTTTCAAAAAATGATGTTGGGAAAACTGGAAAGCAACATGCAAAAGAATGAAACTGGACCAGTTTCTTATACCATCTACAAAAGTAAATTCAAATGGACTGAAGACCTAAATGTGAGATCTGAAGCTATAGTAATCCTGGAAGAAAACACATGCAGTAACTTCTTTGACATTGGACATAGCAACTTCTTTCTAGCTACGTCTCCTGAGGCAAGGGGGAAAAAAGCAAAATTAAACTATTGCAACTATATCAAAATAAAAAGCTTTGCATAGTGAAGGAAATAATAAACAAAACTAAAAGTTAGCAACCTACATAATGGGAGAAGATATTTGCAAAGGACATATCCAATGAAGTGTTATTATCGAAAATATATAAAGAACTTATAAGACTCAACATCCCAAAAATAAATAATCCAATTTAAAAATGGGCAGAAATCATGAACAGATATTTCTCCAAAGACATACAGATGGCCAATACAAACATGAAAAGATGCTCATCAACCCTTATCAATCAGGGAAATGCAAATCAAAACCACAGTGGGACATCATCTCACACCTGTCAGAATGGCTAAAATCAAAAACACAGGGAACAAGTGTTGGTGAGGATGTGGAGAAAGAGGAAAATTGTGTACTGTTGGTGGGAATGCAAACTGGAACACTCACTGGTAAAACGGTATGGAGATTCCTTAAAAAGTTAAAAATACAAGTACCTTATGGCCATCTGTACCCCAATGTTCATAGCAGCAATGGCCACAGTCACCAAACTGTGGAAAGAACCAAGATGCCTTTCAACAGACAAATGCATAAAGAAGATATGGTCCATACATACAATGGAGTATTATGCCTCCATCAGAAAGGATGAATACCCAACTTTTATATCAACATGGACAGGACTGGAAGAGATTATGCTGAGCGAAATAAGTCAAGCAGAGGAGTCAATTATCCTAAGGCTTCACTTACTTGTGGAGCATAAGGAACAACACGGAGGACATTGGGAAATAAAGAAGAGAAGTTAGTTGGGGGAAATTAGAGGGGGAGACAAACCATGAGAGACTGTGGACTCTGAGAAACAAACTGAGGGTTTTGGAGGGGAGGGGGGTGAGGGGTTGGGTGAGCCTGGTGGTGGGTATTATGGAGGGCATGTATTGCATGGAGCACTGCTTGTGATGCATAAACAAAGAATGCTGAAACACTAAAAAGAAAAAAATTAAAAATAAAACAAAATGAAGGGGAAAAAAAGTACCTTATTATCTAGCAATCACACTACCAGGTATTTACCCAAAAAAAAAAAAAAAAATAGAAAAATACTAATCCAAAAGGATACATTCACCCTTGTGTTTATAGCTGCATTATTTGAAACAGCCAAGGTATGGAAACAGCCCAAGTGTCCACTGATTGAAGAATGGATAAAGAAGTTATGGTATTAAAAAAAAAGTTATGGTATATACATGCAGAAGAATAAAACTGTACCATTTCCTTATACCACACACAAAAATAGACTCAAAATGGATGAAAGACCACAATGTGAGACAGGAATCCATCGAAATCCTTGAGGAGAATGCAGGCAGCAACCTCTTCGACCTCAGCCACAGCAACTTCTTCTTAGAAATATTGCCAAAGGCAAGGGAAACAAGGGCAAAAATGAACTATTGGGACTTCGTCAGGATCAAAAGCTTTTGCACAGCAAAGGAAACAGTCAACAAAACCAAAAGACAACTGGCTGGATGGGAGAAGATATTGGCAAATGACATATCAGATAAAGGGTTAGTATCTAAAATCCATTAAGAACTTATCAAACTCAACACCCAAAGAACAAATAATCCAATCAAGAAATGGGCAGAAGACATGAACAGACATTTCTGCAAAAAAGACATCCAGATGGCCAACAGGCACATGAAAAAGTACTCCACATCATTCTGTATCAGGGAAATACAAATCAAAACCATAATGAGATACCACCTAACACCAGTCAGAATGGCTAAAATTAACAAGCCAGGAAACGATAGATATTGGCGAGGAGGCAGAGAAAAGGGAACCCCCCTACACTGTTGGTGGGAATGCAAGCTGGTGCAGCCACTCTGGAAAACAGTATGGAGGTTCTTCAGAAAGTTGAAAATAGAGCTACCCTATGACCTAGCAATTATACTACTGAGTATTTACCCTAAAGATTCAAATGTAGTGATCCAAAGGGGCATATGCACCCAAATGTTTATAGCAGCAATGTCCATAGTAGCCAAACTATGGAAAGAACCTAGGTGTCCATCAACAGATGAATGGATAAAGATGTTGTATATGTATGTATGTGTATGTAAATATAAATACAAATACAAATACACACACAAACACACACACATACACACACACACACTGAAATACTATGCAGCCCTCAAAAGAAACAAAATCTTGCCATTTGCAACAACATGGATGGAACTAGAGGGTATTATGCTGAGTGAAATAAGTCAATCATAGTAAGAAAATTATTATATGATATCTCTGATATAAGGAATCTGAAAAGCAGGGAGGGGGGTTGTTGGGGGTAGGGAAGGAAAAAAAATGAAACAAGATGGGATTGAGAGGTAGACAAACCATAAGAGACTCTTAATCTCACGAAACAAACTGAGGGTTGCTGGGGAGTCGGGGGTAGAATAGGATGTCTGGGTTATGGACATTGGGGAGGGTATGTACTATGGTGAGTGCTGTGAAATGTGTAAGCCTGATGATTCATAGACCTGTACCCCTGGGGAAAATAATACATTATATGTTAATTAAAAAAAAAGAATGAGGGAAAAAAAAGAAGATATGGTACACACACACACACACACACGCACACACACACAGGAATATTATTCAGCCATAAAAAAGAATAAAATCTTGTCATTTGCTTTGACATGGATAGAGCTAGAGAGTATTATGCTTAGTGAAATAAGTCAGAGAAATACAAATACCATTTGATCTCATTCACATGTGGAATTTAAGAAACAAAGCAAACTAGCAAAGGGAATAAAATAAAAGGAGAGAGATTGAGAGAGAGAGAGAGAGAAACCAAGAAACAGACTATTATAGAGAACAAACGGATGGTTACCAGAGGGAAAAGGGGTAAGAGGATGGGTTAAATAGGTGATGAGGATTTTTAAAAAAAGAAAAAAAAATTAAAATGTAAATTATAATAAAACTCTTTCAAATAGATGTACAGCCAAATTTTACCAAACTAAAAAATCTGATCTTCAGAATTTCTGAAAGACTAGCATATGTGACTAAGTTTAAGTGTGACTAAGTAATTTCTCAAGGCTAATCTAATCTTAATTCTAAAACTAGACAGGGTAAATATAAGAGAAGATAAGTACAGACCAAGCGTATTGATGAATATATTGACAAATTCCTAAATAAATTATTAGCAAGCCAATTTCAGTATTCAGTTCACGTATTATTTTTTAAATGGATTATAGAGCAAGGAAGGGTTAATGACATGAAAACAGTATAGCAGAAGAAAGCGTATTTCTATTATTTTGAAATAAATATAAAATACATACTTTTTGTCTATTTAGAAAAAAAAAATCCAAAAACCTAAACTATCTCAGCTTTGGCACCAAAATCTGCCCTAAATGCAACATCATGTCCAAAAATTACTATTGCAGAAGATTGCATCCAGGATGAACATCATAATGATACTGCAGTTATATAACTCACTGAATTTTTTTTTTTTTTAAACTCAATGAGTTTGTCTTCCTGAAGCCACACAGATTTTTCCACCAGGTACAGGGGTTGTTGTTACAGGATGAGGAACACTTTCTTATAATGGTTAAGTCCAGTGAAAACTTGGCATAGTATGCAGGGTTCAAAAACAATAAGAAAAATGGTGATCTAGTTTCAGAGTCAAAGGCATCATTTACCTCTGGATGTCCAGTACTCCCAGGTGATATCTCAGAAAATGGTGCATGGTGGGGGGGGGGAGGAGTTAAGTCTTTGTAAATTGTCTTGGTTTGAAACATTGGAAGGAGAACAATTCATTATAGATGCTCCCTAACTTGGAAAACCTAATTGAGAAAGTTCTGTTCCAAAGACATAAGAAAAGAGGCAAGGACATAGAAAGGCAGCATTTAAAGATTTTCAAATTATTTTTTGAAGATTTCCTTTTTTTTTTTTTTAACTGAAGTATAATTAACATGCAGTGTTATATGAGGTTCAGGGGTACAACATAATGATTCAACAATTGTATACATTACTCAGTGCTCATCAAGATAAGTATAATTTTGATCCCCTTTATCTATTTCACCCATCTTCCTACCTGCCTCCCACCTGCCAACCACCAGTTTGTTTATTTATATATTTATGCATGTATTGTTTTCTTAGGAATGCAGTCATCATTTAAATCAGAATATTTACTAATGTAATCCCAAAGTAATCCAGCACATTAAAAATTAAAAGAAGAAATGAAAAAGAGGATCATTTCACTTATTTCTCAGGAGAGCCAGAAAAACAGTTGGTTAAGTTTTAGATTTGTTTCTGATAAAATTTTAAGCCAACAAAAAATAGCAGAAACCTTCCCCAAAGTCATAAAGAGCACTATATTAGTTTTCTAGTGCTGCTGTAACAAACTTTGACAAATTTAATGGCTTAAAAATCATACAGTTTCTACGTTAGAAACTTGACACAGGTCTCACTGGGCTAAAATCAAGATGTCAGCTGGACTGCATTCCTTCTGGAGGCTCTAAGGGAGAAGCCACTTCCCCACCTTTTCCAACTTCTAGAAGCTGCCCACATTCCTTGGTTTATGGCAAATTAAAGGCTTTAAAGCTAGTAATGGCTAGCTCAGTCATTCTCACACCTTTACATTCCATCACTGACTTTCTCTCTTTTACCTTCCTCTTCAGCTTTCAAGGACCCTCATAACTATGTTGTAGGATTCCTTTTCCTTCAGTGCCCACAGTTCTTGGTCACTCCACTCCAGAGAATGAAGAGGTAGACCATATGAAGGCAGCAAAGCAAAGTTTACTGAGCAGAGAGTACAAAGCTCCCCAGGAGGAGGGAGGAGACCCAAGAGGGTTGCTACCAGTCTCTAAGTCTAGGGATTTTTATTAAAATGTTGGCAGACTGTTTTAATTTAATTAAGCCTCCATATGACCATCGCCCAATCAGATTTTTGTTCACACGCTCATCTACCTATCAGGTAGTTGTTCATGTGGGAAAGGGTGGAGGGCTCCTTTCAGGATGGTGTAAATCCTTTTAAAGGTAGTTTCCTCTGGGTGGTGGTGGTGGGGGGGTTGGGGTTGTCCCTGCCTGCCTTTCCTTCATTATTCACACTGGGCCTATGTGATTATTCTAGGATAACCACCGTACTTTAAAATCAGTTTAAAGTTAGTAATCTTAATTTCATTTGTAATTTAATTTTCCTACGCCATGCTTTGTTACATACTCACAAACTACTCGGATTCATATATGGATATCTTTGAGATGCCATTATTCTGTCTACCACAAGAACATATAATTTAGGTTTGTTTTTAGCTGATATTAGCCAAAACTCTATCAGAAAGGGTTTAAATGAAGTTTTCATTTGTTTCATGCTATGAGAAGACTAAGAAATAGCAGTCCAGGACAGTATGGTAATATAAGAATGACATTAAGGTTCCCAGATTTTTCTATATTTCTTCCATGTAAACTTCAGTTGCAAAAAAGGCTATAAATCTTATGGTCACCAAATCTGCATTCTAGGCAGGAAGAAGGAAGGAGAAGGAGGAAGAAACAGTGTCTATGGCAAGACTGCTAAAAACTTTTCTGGAAACCCTCAGTTTACATGTCATTATCCAGAACTGTGTTTTTAACCGCAATAAAATTAAAAAAAAAAAAAAAAAAGTTTTGTTTTGGACATATTGCTGCCCTTTTTGAAAGGGATTACCTATCTGTAAGATGGAAAAGAGTAATGAGCATTGCATAAGTAACTAGCAGTGCAGCAACTGGATTAATATCATCATACTTAATGGTGATATTTTAGAAGGAGCATTCCAATTAAAGTTAGGAATAGGTTAGAAATGCCCACTATCATTGCCTCTACTCATACTATTGGAGTTTCCAATCAATGTAATAACAAGAAAAATAGTCTGTCTAAGAAAATAAAAAGAAAATCATAGAAGATGAGCACTTTGTCAATAGGACATCATAGATTCAGTTTTATACAAGATTTTGAGGCATCTATACAATTGGAAATGTCACTTAGACAGCTGAGCATATGGGTAAAGTTCAGAGAAAAACCTAAGGTAGGGATTCAAATTTGAGTCATGAATGAACATATGAGAAGATGCTATGATTAAATCTAATTGCCTGGGGGAAAGGGTAGAGAATAAGGTTAATAAAAGGGAGAGTATTAAAGAATTATGATATTTAAAGGCAAAACTCAGAAGGAATTTCCAGTAGGAATATACACAAAAAAGTATGGTGTTGATGTCAATAACAGAAAGAGAATTTCCAGGGAAGGAACCAAGAGATGTTTGGGGGGGGGGCAAAAAATGTTAAATTGATTTGAGGACATAGGTGGACTTTGGTGACCAGGGTGTTTGGTGGAGTAGTAGGGATTCTGATGCAAGCCTGAACAAAATGTATTCAAGAGTCCATGGGAAATCTAGAAATTGAAAATTAAAATCTCTCAAATATATTAGTTTTAAGGTAAGGAGAAAAATAGTTTTAAGACAAGGTAGATGGTAGTCTTGGAGGCTGAAAGTACAGTTTTCTTTATGACAGATTGAAGTGTAATGGCTAGTTGAGATAATCCTATAAAAGGAACCGGTGGAAGTTTCAACAGAGGGAATGTACGGGCAAGTATATACTATTCCTAAATATATAGGAAATAATTGAAATAAGGAAGATGGATACCTCCTTTTAAAAAAAAAAAAAGGTATAGCGAGAAAAGAATGAGTATAGATAGACATGGAGATGAAAAGGGAAAGGAGTTCCCATCTTATGGTTTCATTTTCCCCTATTACTTGAGATATAAGATCATCTGCTGAGAATGGGCAGGGGGTAGATGGGGAGAGCTAGAAGATTAATGAAAATGAAATAGCCATTGTAAAAGTTGGAGAAAAAACTGACCAGATAAACATAACAGAATTATTGGATAGTAATACTATTGAGACACAGTTGAGATTGACGATCATGAATTCACAGTGAAATTATATTATTTTATTATGTGATTTTTTTTCCCAAAAAAATATGTTATTTCCTGGTGATAGTTTTATCCAAGAGTTGACTTTGTCCCAGATGAGAGAAACAAAGGACAGGGGAAACATAATTTACCACTTGTATAAGGTTTAATTTTAATGGTGGGTCAAACAATCAAATCTGGATAGAAGAAGAGTGAAAGCAGCTTAAAAGCTTATGGATAACAAAACAAATTAAACAGGGGTCAAATAAACAGAAATCTGAATCTCTATGGTAGGGGTATTTGAATGAGTAAGATGGAAAGATGGGAAATTGAGGCTAAAGAGCAATAATTTTGAAGTAGCGATTTCAGAAGTGAAAGTGTTTCATGATTAACGTGAAGGGCTGAAAGGATTTGAGACTAAAATGAGGAGCTGAAAGAATTTGAAACATGCCGATCATAAAAACAGACATTCTGAAGAGAAAAAGAATGAGTTGGGTTAGAGCAGTACAGAGTTATTTGAGCCAAATGGTATAGTTTCCAGTGTGGGGCCAGAGAAAGATGGCCTTACCCCTTATCCAGTGGCTAGACTGAGCACTGAGCACTGAGCACGGAGACTGAGCACTGAGGGATGCCATGACATGAGGACCCCTGCTGGCTACAGTTATGAATTGCAGCATTATATCGGGTGCTTTTCTGCATTCACAGAATATTTCACACACCAAATAATGTTCCCTCTGGAATCAATCAGTCCATCTGAATGAAAAGTGGTATCTTCTATTCCCCAATTTCTTCAGGAGCGTATACACTGAAAACTGAGGAGCACAAACGATGCTAAGTGATAGCATGATGTGTGACTTCTAAATCTGGCTCTGAGACAGCCTTTGAGACCCCAGGGGTTTGGGTGCCATTGAATTCTCAGACGACCACCCAATATGCATACACACATTCGGCTTGGCTATCCTGGCTCTAAGCTTTTCAGACCTCCCTGTTGCTTCCCAGAGGCCTGAAACACACTGCAATGCTTTGGGATGTACCCTCTCTTGTGTTTAACCACACTAAATGGCGACAGCCTGTTTAGATTCACCCTCTCTTTGGTTCCTGTTGGTAACTGATAGACTAATCAGTCAAAACAATTTATGCAGACCTGCAAATGGCTGAAGGTAGCACAGGGCCTTGTAATGTCCTTGCAACCAGTTCTTAACTCAGGTTGTTATCAGAGCTTTACCCTAAAAGAATGATTAATGGTGTAAGTTTCAAGCACTTTGTGAGAGATAGTGGAGAGTCTTTTCCATAAAAGAAAGGTTTTTAAATTTCCTGAATCCATTTTTTTTTAAGATTTTACTTATTTATTTATTTGACAGAAAGAGACACAGTGAGAGAGGGGTACACAAGCAGGGGGAGTGGGAGAGGGAGAAGCAGGCTTCCCGGCAAGCAGGGAGCCCAATGCTGGTCTCAGTCCCAGGAACCAGGACCTGAGCCAAAGGCGCTTAAGGATTGAGCCACCAAGGCATCCCTTGAATTCATTCTTTTGTTTATGTGAATTGGAGAGGTTGTTGTATCTCAGACATTATTCAAGGTTCTTGACATAGAACCATCATGCCTCAAACTGGATAGTCTGGAAAAAAGCCCGTTGTGTAAACAAAAAATTTAAGGTAATAGATGTTACAATAGAAATCCATAAGTACACAAAAAGAGACATAAAGGTGAAAGTGGCTAATCCTCCCATTCTCTGATTTCCCCTAAGAAATTGCTCCATTCAATGACCCATTCTCTTGTTTCCTTTATGTTTCCTCTCTACTAGTCCTTTCTACTCATTCTATTACTCAAATCTCTTTCACTGAGAAATAAAAGACAATACCACCATATTGTTAACTCTGGATATTCTTCCATTTCTCTATATCTCTTCTAGCTTTCTTATCCAAAATGTTCTTAACTTTAGTTGCATACTAAAGGAGCTTTAAAAACTGCTGATGTCTGGTTCCAAAGATTCTGATTTTATTGATCTGGGAAGCATGCATCAGATTTTTTTAGTCTCCCCAGGTATATTCTAAACACATGCAAGGGTAAGAGTAAATGTTCTAAAAGATGGTGAAGACTGAGCAATCTCACATATGCACAGCTTAATACATACGAAGCACTCAGGAAGTGACAATTGCCGTCACATTAATCAGTAAACATTAATGTGCTTTGTGTGCGTAGATGTCACTATCTAGTGAATAGGAGACTGGTAGACAGAGTTGCCTGACTGAGGTTGAAATGACTTATGTTTCAAATTTGTTTCATCTTCAAACTGTTGACAGCTAAAAAGACATTCGGTACTCAGTTTCTCCATCTATAAAATGGGAAAATCACTTTGAAATCATGAAGTTGGTGAAAGTTTTAGTTTGTCTGGGTAAAATGCTCTGTAGAGAGGCAAAAAAAGAAAATCTACAAGAGCGAAGGATTATGGTCTCCCAGAAGCGTCTATAATTTGTAGAGACATTTATAGCCCGTCTGGTCAGTGAAGCCTGCAGTTTTGGAGCCTCACCCTTCTCAGCCTTAGAGCACAGATTGTAGCTAAACTCATCAGCCTCCATTAAGCCCCTGGCAAAATGGCTATGAACTAGTTGCTGTTGAAAATGTCTGTGACCTCTGCTCTGTACCCTCTGGGGTGGATGTTCAATCCTACATACTCCTAAAATGCCAGTGTTTACTGCTCCTCTTGGGAAAATGAGTGGTGGAAGTGGGGAAGAAGGGTAAATAGGAGTCCCCTCCCCTAAACATATTAATTGGATGAGGTTTCCTGACAACTAAACTGAACCTTTACCTATTTTCCTGGAGGGATTCCTAGTAGCTGTTTCCATATCCCATTTCAGTAATATTTAATATCTCCTCACTTCCCATTGTGCTCAGAGGTCTTCATAAGGACAGTGAAATAAAAAGGATGGTTCCTGGCACCTGCACAGAGTGATGCAAGAGAAAATTACAAATGAAAAAATAGAGCAGGGGTCTGCTGCCTTTCTTTTGGCAAAAAACCTGCTATAGAAACTAATGTAGATGAGGGGGCACTGAGCCATATATAAGTGAGTAATTATCTACTGTTACAGGCCTTATTATCTCTCCAAATGTTTGCTAAAATTCTGTTGGGCAACCATCTGGACCCAGAGATTTACCCGTGGATAGAGAGTGGATTGTTGTTTTAACTTGAGATGGGAAATTTCTTTCTCTAATTCTTTTCTGTCATCTTCTGTTAAATAATTTAACTGAATGTCTCTTAGATAGCTTTCTGTGAGTCCTTGGAGTAAGTGGATTTTGTGTGATACAATCATATAAAATATTCTTTCAAAGTTGTTGTTTGTTATTTTTTTTTTCCCTTTTCCCCCACCAGAGGATCCAAGGACAATTTGCCATCTGTTGTAAGAATTTCATTAATGCACCTATTTTCTCTTTCTTTTGCAAGAGTGGTCAGTCCAAATAATTTGTAGCCCTCTTCTGTTTCAGGCAGGATTCCTGTTACAGGAGGCCCAGAAGCCTTAGCCCATCATAGTTAAGTCCCTGCTCTCTCATTATGGCTTTCTCTCAGGTGGCTTTGTTAGCTCAGAACAACAAAGCTTGTGTCCCAAAGCCTGGCTGGGTTATCAATAATTTAACAACATGTCATAGACAACAGTGAACCATGCTGCTAGGGTTGAAATATTCCTAGGGCTCACCCTCTATTATGCTCTGCTTTCTCAGTGTGCTGTGAATGGAGTACAGGTGGGCCCAGCATTTTCCCAACTCAGAAACTTACAAGATAATATAATGGCACTGGGGAGGGGTTATTTGCATTACAAAAGGATTCCATGCTTTACCAGAGGGTTCACTTTAGATTTCCTTTTAAATTAAGAGCTCCTCTTTAGCATTGAAAAGTTTATGAACTTAATTAGTTTGGGGCTTTCTGGAAAACCTTCCCAAAGAAGAAAGACCTTACTCAGATGTTATAGTTCTCCTTCAGACTTGAGTGGTCAAAAGTCTGAGAACAAAACATCCCCAAACCAGAATTTTGCTTTCAATATTCTTCTTGTCCAGATTTCATCAGTCTGCTAGCTTTGAGCCTGCCAACTGATCTGAACGGACTCGCTGTCCTAACTTAGCCGCAAGACCCAGCTCCACAGGGTCCAGAAAAAGTGCCCAAACTCTTAAAGCACCAGACAGCAATGCAGGACATTTTATGTTCTGGTGGTTACCTTTGTGAGATGGGAAAAGGGTTTATGGTGCATACCCCATACATAACCATAGATATCCAGAACCCAGATTTATATTCTCTAAAGTCCCCCTCCAGGTCCTCTGCTCTCAGCCCTTCCTAACACAGTGCCTAAGCTCCAGTCTCTGGTCTCCACCCTCCTGGAGTCAGTCCTCATTGTCCACACCAGAACTGTGCAGGGAATTCAACTCCATCCAGTCTGCTTCTACCTCCCTAATATCATCCATCACTGCACTCAGCTAAGAAAGAGCTCTCAGACCACCAGAATCCCTCATCCTCCTACCTTTGTTCTTTTACATAATAAGGGGATTTTTTAGTCTCAATTAAACTGCCCCACCCTCACTAGAGAAGTCTACTCTTGAGAATGGCATGGTCTGAAATATCAAATAGGACAGGCCCAAGTTGGGGACACAACAATAGGTCATTCAATATAAATGTTCAGAGCAGTTTAGACAGGGGACAATTACCATATACCCATGAAGTCAGCGAATCATTGCAGGGGAGTTATTTCTCACATAGTTCAAGTTGTTTATGCCACTTGTCTTAGATTAAGTTAAAGTGAATAGGGGCTTTGACTCCTCTTCTCAGGATGCACAGGAGTTGCCTCCCTGATCATTGGGTTTCCATCAATAAAGGATTGTGATGTGACATTGGAGTTTTCCCAGGAAGGGTTTGAGAGTTAAGTGTCAGGCGTCAGCCATCAGGGGTCAATTCAAAGAGAAGAAAGTGTCCTTTCCCTCCTGGGCCCTGGTTTTGTTTCTAGGACATATCTTGAATTCTCCTGTCCCTATCCTTCTAATCTGAATCAAGGGTGCTACCAGTAAAGGCAGCTACTTGCTTTTCTTCCTGCGTGTCACCCTCTTAGCCTCTTGGATGCCATGACCACAGAAATCTTCCTAAAACACTGCTTCCATCCCATCACTCCTCCTGATGAAAAAGGTACACTGTTTTGTATTGCCCTGCATTGGCTATACGAGATATGACTGTATAATTTATTGGCCAGACCAAACGTATTTGAGAGTGGAAAAAAGCACTTTCGATATTTATGTCAGGACCATAGGTGTAAATGGAGATGACCTCAGGTAAATAGGGGTGGGTATATGTTGCCTTTGATATAAGCTCTCCACCTTGTATTTGAGATTATACACATGTAACTATATCCCATGCCACTTAAAATCAATCTAATCTTACTGTAAAGGTCAGAACACTACTACTAAAAATTGTAACAGCAATGGCAATGGAGATCATAATACTAGCAACCACTCCTGGATTCCCTCCATAGCAAGCACTATGTCTCACATTCATTTTTTTCACTCTCCACAAAATTCCTCTGAGAATTACTACTGCCATTTTAGCAATGAGTAAACTGATACAGACAGATTTAAATGCTTTGGCCAATATAACTCAGCTAAAAAGTAGCACAACTGAAATGTAAGCCCATGATTATTTGATTCCAGTCTTACGACTGCTTTGGCCAAAACCATCTCCTTGTATTTTTTTTTTTCCTTTTAAGTATTTTATAAAGCACATGGAGAACACTTAGAACTATGACAAATGGAATATTCTCCTGGTCTCAATGTTGTCTCAGCCATATTGCTTAATGCTAGCACGAATGTCACTATTCACATTACTGTGCTCCTTCCTAGCCCTTCATCTCTGCTTATGCTGTTACCTCCAAATTTATAGCCCTCCTATGTTCTCCTTGTCAATCTATAGTCGATCCATCTGGCAAAGCCCAGTTTAATTTCACACCCTCTGTGAAACTATAGCTGGCTACTCAATTGACATTAATCCCTCCCACCTGGATGCTCCCAGACTAATTATCCTCAGTACGACACAAATTGGCACTAAATTACAATTTTCCTCTTTGGTTTTCTAATTGTTTTGTGTGTTATTGTTCTCTCCCCAACCTGTAAGCAAAACCATGAAAGACAAGGGATTTCCTAGAACCTTACTTCACTTGAAATTTGGCCCGATTAATATGACTTGAGCATTATTATTTTTCAAGGTGAACAAACTCACAAGAGATTAAATAACTTATTCACAATTCCATATCTAAAATGATAACCCCTAAAAGGACTGTTAAAAATTTAATATTGTTTTCTGCTCAAAAAAGATTTTCTTAGTAGCATTATTAAGAGAACTTGAAATACGATTTTTATTTTAAATGAATGGAAACATACTGAAACAATGAACTTAAAATGAAATACTATTGGTTTCTTAATAAATATTTCAAACTGGCTTGAGTTGTCTCATCCTGTGGAGGGAAAAAAATAACCTCCAGCATTTTCTATACACCTGCCATGGGAAGAAAACATTATCCTACTGCCTGAACCAGAGCAACCAGGGAGAACAAAAAGTATGTTCTGTGGTCTCAAGTTCATCAGAAACTTATCGGGACACCAAGGAGGAAGCTGACCTCCAATAGCTGCTTTGGCCACACTGTCCCAATCACAATACACTGAAATTCCCAAGGAAGCTATCATCAGCTTTGCTCTGGCTTCACTCCTTCTGCTAACAAAATGGTGAGACTTCTTCTGGAAGTGCTGGAAGTTCATCTGTTCTGCCTATGACTGATGATTTTATGTGGGGAAATAACTCAACAAGTACCATTCAGATGGTCAGCACCCTGCTGCTACCTCTGTGTCCAGGCCCAGGGCAGCATGTGGGCCTTGGCTGGCTGCAGGGGGTGATGGCCTTAGGACTGGTGGAATGGAACGGGTGCTGGACACACTACCTTCCAAAGATCCTCAGAGAACCATGAAAAGCAGGGACAAAATGGACATGAGACATTCTAGAATACCACACTGCAGGATATTATAATTACTAATTTGCAAAACATTGTATTGGTAGGAAATCCTGTGGCCCTTTCACAAAACACTTCTCTGAGTTACTCAGCAAGGCAAGTCCAATGAAAAACTAAAGTTAGCTAAGGTGTTATTTCTCTCTCCCCCTCTTTTTTCTGTACCAGCATCCTGGAGACATTTCTGATGCCTAAGCCCTTATGCCCCTCGATATTCTTTCTCTAGCATTCTACCGCTTCTCATAATAAAAATAACAACGGCAAACATTTATAGATGGCTTATTATGTACCAGAAACTACACTAAATACTTTTCATAGGTTGCCTCTTTGATCCTCACAGCTACAACTTGAAATTGGTTATTATTCTTGTCTTGACTTCAGAGAGTCAAGGAAAGTAGGCTTAAAGCAGCTGAAGAATTTGCGCAGAGACACAGAGATACAAAAGTGGCAGAGCTGAGATCTAAAGCCAGGCAGGTCTGCCTGAGTCAGAGGCTTTTGCAGCCACACACCACACGTACCTCACTCATGCAGCTATTTTCTTCTAAGAAGGAAAATGGTTTTAGAAACTAGTTTACTCTGACATTACAAACATAATTGATCCTCCTCCCAAAGTTATTTGCATTAAAAGAAAAAGTAAAGGGAGACAACATACACAAACAACATTTAATGGAATATCTTTCCCCATGGGAGGTTAGACTTTTCCTCTAAGACAATTCTTAATCTGTTGTGAATTATTCTAGAACAATTTTCACCTCTATTGATCCTAGATTAGGGGGTGAGGTGCTCTTCTGAACCACCAAGCTCAGAGCACTGTGATAAGATTGTTAAAACCCTCTTTTCTCAAATCCCCAAATTCAAATCCCTCCACACATATACCAGCAATTCCTTTAGTTTATAAGAATTCCTCTAGTTCAAAACTGATATTTTTCTTCATATACCAATTCTAATCCAGTCATAGATTCTTTCTTTACCATACATATATAACCCATAGCCTATATCTGAGTCTTAGACTTGATTAATCTGTTATGCTATTCTCTAGTTAAGTATGTCTTATTTTCTATCAAAACTACAAATTCTGCAGTGAATGGAAGAGAAGAAGATTGAAAGCATTATTTCTGTTTATATCCAGGACAAATAAAATATGGAGGAAATTCTTAAATGAGATAATGGATGAAAACTGCCTATGAGTGAAGAGTGGCTAGTACACAGAATGTACTCTTTTAAATTTAAATTTAATTTTTTAAAAAATTTTTTATTTAAAATTTTAAATATTTTATTTAAGATTTTTAAATTTTAAATTTAATTTAAATTTAATTTTTTAATTTTAAATTTAAAAAAATTACCTTTCTCTTCTGTTTCCTTAACAAGTGCTTTTAAGTAAACAAAACCCTAGCTTTTTGATAGATAAATTTAACTATATATGTTCAGTGCAATTAAAAATTGTGTTTGCCTTATAATTCTGTTTATAACCAGGAACTGAACAGATGGCTAAGGGTCTGGTTGCAGGAACATCTCCCATTCCTTGAAATAAGATGCCCCTTCATTTAAGGAAAGAAGTTCCTAGGGGTCTAATTTCATGAGCAGGCTAGTCTGTGCAAACTCCAAGTTTTCAAAATGTAGACCAAGATAACCAACTGTCCTCACTTGGGCCTCCATCACCTTTGGGATCAGTGGAGCCTGTCTCAGTGCAATTTACTATAGTAAGTCGGCTCAGAAGGCACCTGGCAGGACAGCCTAATTAAGTATTTACCCCGGCGGCCAAACTAGCTATTTCAGGCTCATTATGGTTTCCCAAAAACTAAAATTAATTTAAGTAAATAGAAAAGTGATATATTAAAAAAAAAAAAACCTTATTTGAGTAGTTTGATTTACTAATTATATCAGCTTATTTTTTTAAACTTAATGAATATTGTTTTATTTCAAGAGTATGTTATTATTTGTATGACAAGGTGCTCAAGACTGGTCTGGGGTTAAAAAAAAAAGTCATCAGGAGCCTCTGGCAAATAGACATTCCAGATATGGGTGACTTTGTTTGTCCTCATAATTCATGAGCACAAGTTTGACACAATCTAGAGTTCTTCCACTGCCACCCAGCTGGTAAAAGAGAGAAAAGTGTAGTTTATGATTGGGGTCTGTGGCATAAAGACCCAGGTTTTGAAATGGAAAAAGATAAAAGAAAGGAAGATTCATAGTTCTGTATGAAATTCTTTTTTGAGTAAGAAGTGTTCAAAAATATCACTAAATATGTCAACATTTAAAATATATTTTAAGGAAGTAATTAGCTATATAATGTGACATCTTTCTTGTTACTTCCTGATGCATTTTTCAATCATTCTTGATTTGTACACACATTTCTTTTAAATTCAGGAAGTCCTTACCTGTATTTTCCTAAATGCCACATACTTATTTGTATTTATGACTTTGCAGTGGCCATATGACTTGAAAAATAAGATAGCATTAGTAGAAACCAACATAGATTCACTTACAACAACATATAGCAAAGGAGATGCTTTCTAAGTTTTACAAATGGTTCTAGACTGGGAAATCACAGGAGAAAACAGAGCAATTCTTTAGAATATATTTCATGCAGCTTGTATTTCTCCCTAATGTCAGATGCTTTTATTTGTTTAAATAAGAGACTGGGAACAGAATGACAATTATTTTTACGTCACTGTTATTACTCTGATATGAAGGTCACATTTAACTGTCTCCATTAGTAATTCCTCTTCAAATGAATACTTTGTTCCCATGTTTACTCACATCTGCCTTTCCAAATAATACCCATTCTCAAACTACACATGATTATACTGACCATATGAGTTTCCAGCTCACTGAAGCCCCTTGCGCTCATATCTCACCCTAAAACTTGCCCTGTCAGTCACTTCGTTCCTCCCAACATTTCAGCTGTATGTCCACTTCATGAATCCCCAATACTTCTTTGCCACTACCTCCAAGCCAACAATTTATCAATACTATTTTCCAGTCTGTAGCCTGCTACTTTTTCATTGTCCAAGATCCATGTCTTCTCTTCCTTCCTTCCCTGGCTCACATTCCCAGGTCAATCACTCACTCATTCCCTTACATATACCCTCATCTCCTTTGCCTTCCCCACTCTTCTCAGTGAAACTTACTTCTTCACTTCTCCCACTTGTGCACCAAAACAAGGAATGTAGGTTGGGAAAAAAGCAAAACAGAATGTGATAATACTAATTAGTTTCACTTGAAGTTTATTTTTCTTTTCTTTTCTCTCTCTCTCTCTCTTTTTTAAGATTTTGTTTATTTATTTGAGACAGAGAGCATGCAAATGGGGAGGAGGATCAGAGGAAGAGGGACAACCAGACTCCCAGCTGAGTAGAGAACCTGACGGGATGGGAGGGGGTGGGGGGGTGAGGGGGATGGGGGGGGTGGGAGGGGTGCCTCAGCACCTGAGCCAACTGAGGCTGAGGTGCCTTTCACTTTAAGTTTCTAACCATCCATCCCCTGTAAGTCTTTAAGAGGTCCCTGTAGTCTTTCTCTATGTCCTTAGTTCCCTACACTCCACAGATTTATTCTAGAACACAGTCATCACTTTTCCTTTCTCCTTAAATGTTTACCATTCATGTTCCTGACCCTGTTGACGGGCTCACTTTTTATTTTACTTAAAAATGAAGAAATAAGAGAAGAGCATCCTTATCTCCCTTCGCCAAAGTCAACCAGTATACCTGTACTCTTACTTCACATGCTCTTCTTCTGGTGATTCTCAATGAACTTTTCTTTGTCCACCTTGAAAGCCAAATATTCTCCTTGCACAACATATCCTATCCTCTTCAAAATACTCAAAGGGCCTTATTCCTGCAATTTTACTTCTTTCTCTTTACTGAATCAATATCTCTACTGTATTGTTCTCTCTATATACTGCCTGTAATGCCCCTCATTTTAACTTCCTTGGCTCTACATTCCCTTTATACATGTTTTTCTTCCCCTTTCTAGTAAAACTCATAGATAAAATTCTTCATATTCATTCTGTCCATTTCTTCAGATCCAATGCGATCTTACAGCCATTCCAATAAAACTTTCATCCAGTCACTCAATGACACTATTCCTGCCAAGTTGCCCAAAACTTCCATGTTGTTGAATCATTAGTCATTTCTCAATTCTAATCTTCCTCTACTCTAGAGCAGCATTTGGCACAGTTAATCACTCTTGCATCCTTAAAACACTTTATTCACTTGGCTTTGGGAACACCTTGCCTTCCTGATTTTCCACTTACCTCCCTGGCAGCTTTCTCAGTCACCTTGGTTGTTTTGTCCTCATCTTCCAAAGCTGGGATTAAATGTCTCTCTCTTTTCTTCTCAAAAATCACTCTCTCCCTTGGAACATACATCTGGTCTATGACTTTGAGCATCATCTGTCCACTAACATATCACATTTCTATCTCCAGCTCAGATTTTTCCCTTCAGGTCTAGAACTGATTGATTTGTAAGTATCAAACTCAATAGGGTTAAATACAGAATGCTGGGGGCCTCTTTTCGTGACCTCATACTCCTCTATAAGTCTGGTTATTCCTCATCTTCATAATTCAGTTAGTTACAAACCTAAGCATCATTTTTGATTTGCCTCTTTATATCATGTCTTTGTCCCCCAAAATATTAAATAATTATTTATTTACTTTATTCTATGTAGTCTATAAATTCCATTAGGTCAGGGGCTTTTATTACTTTATTTACAACCTTATCCCAGCACATATAAGAGTATCTGCCACCCAGTAGTAAATATTGTTTTTCATAATGAATGAATCAATGAATGATATCCTCTCATCTCTGAATAGTTTTTGTTTTGCAAGTTTTAGTTTAACATCATTGTGTTATATAATTGTTTAAGGGATACTTATCTCTACTCTATATAATTTTACTTAGCATATATCCACATAATCTGGCAATTGATCATGTAACATTATATATGGTTATAGAGGTACTTAACACATACATGTATCTTTCACCCCATTTAAATGGTAAAGACACTTGAGAGCAAAAAGCACATCTATTTTCTTAGTTCAGTTCTTTACATTATGTTCAGAACTTTAAAACTAAAGGATGACAGTGCTTCTAAAAAGCATTAAAGACTTCTTCCAATTACTTCTGATCTCAGAGTTAGAAACACTCTAATATTATCTGAAATAGCATTCCATTTACTTGGTTCTGGGGCAAAGCTTATGCACCTGGAGGCCATAAAAGGCATCAGCCGCTAAAGATGGCAACGCTACAAAAATTATTCTGATAAGGAGAGAAGATTAAGTGAAGTGCAACATTAAATAACAGTATTTGCATATCTCATTAGTACTTCCAGGATGCTGAATTCTGATATTTAAAAAAAATTATGAATTTAACATTGAAGATCATAGAAAATAACAACTGGAAGTTGTTCTGAGGAAGGAAAAGAAAAAGTGTGCTTTGGATAGCTAATATTTCAGTCTTCTTGGTACAATGAGTCTATCTTTCCAATCTCTAGACCAGTGGGGTACAGAGGAGAAGAGGGCCAATCACCTGGGGTAAAAAATCAAGAAAGGGAGAAGCAAATGGGGGAGAAGGAGATCAGCTCCTGTGTGGGGAGGGATCAGACCTGCGGATGTCCATGTGTTTGTGTCAAGCAGCATTCTTTGGATATTATCAGAAAGACCTAATAGTAAAAAATTAGCCAGATGCCTGTAGATTAACTACATTAGCAGAGGAAAATAAATCATGTACAACCTCTACTTTTTCTAACACATAAATGTTTGGATCTGTTGTTACCATATATTGCCTGAAATCAGTCGTAAAACTCTTCTCTCCATACCTCTTATTTAACTTATTTGATTTGTCTCATTGCATTTCACATAAAGGTCATCTACGAAGCTATGAAGAATGCCAAAGCTTCCCCTTTAGAAATAGAGTAACTATCCTAGAAGTATCTCCTCTTGTGTCTTTGGTAACTCGCGGGAGATGAAACATTGAAATGCAACATCTATGGATTCTGCCAGCTAGATCCTGTCCTCAAAAATTACATTTTTGCTTTGGCAAAGAATGTATTTGGTGTATCTCCTCATAACTGCCATTTCACAGAGCTCTCTTATACTTTATAAATGCCTTTGGAATCTGTTTTACCTTACCTGCACTTATTTTGTTAAGGAAATATCCTGAACTAACTGATTACTTTTCAGGTTTTATTCTACTATCTACATGGTCACAAGAGTGTTATTTCTGAAGTGAGACTGATCCAGCTAATCTCTGCTTAAAAGCTTGTGTGAATCCCCAAAAACACACAGAGAAAAAGCCCCAGCTTCTAGCATGGCCCTCTACGTCACACAGCTTGGCTTCAGTCTGTCTGTTCAGCTAGTGAACATCTTATGTTCTAGCTATGCCAACCCATCTGTAGTTTCTTGGCCTTAGCGTGCTTGCGCTCTCTCTCTCTCTCTCTCTCTCTCAATCTCTCTTGCCATTGCTTCTGCAACACCTCCTCTGTGAAGCCCTCTTTGGAAGTTCCAGGCAGAGTTGGATCCTATACATGAGTGAATGGTTTTACTTTTGTATTACATTTCTCCCCCACTAAATTGCCAACGCTTCATGACAACGTAATATCTGGGTCATCTTTGTTTCCCCAACACTTAGAATAGGGAGATGGGGAAGAGCTGAGTGAGGAAAGGAGATTAAAAGGAATCATTTTCTGTGTACACTGTATTTGATTCTTTACATACTTTTTAATCTCCACAAAAACATGATAAAGTCACTATTATCCTTTACTTGCAAAGTGGGGAAACCAAATTTACCCTGGAAAGGGTAAACGATTTGCCAAATGAACCATTAACAAAGCAAAAGTCCAGGAGAACCCGGGTGGCTCAGTGGGTTAAGTGTCTGCCTTCCACTCAGGTCATGATCTCAGGGTTTTGGAATCAAGCCCCACATCGGGCTCTCTGCTCAGCAGGGAGCCTGCCTCCCCCGCTCTCTCTGCCTGCCTCTCTACCTACTTGTGATCTCTCTGTCAAATAAATAAATAAAATCTTTAAAAACAAAACAAATAGAAAAAAAAAAAAAAAAAACAAAGCAAAAGCCCAGACCTAAAAAATGTGAACTCTGCCTCACATCAAAATCTCTATTCTTCTCATGATCCCACTGTTCCTGCCAATAAGCATTTACTAAATAAATTAGCTAATGAACAAATGAATTTTTTCAGCTAAAAGCAGTTTCTTTTTAGGTTTTCAGTCGTACATATGGAAATTTTGCTTTTTGGCAAAAGTGACTCAAAGCAAGATCCATACATTGCTAAGTTCTCTCTAAAATTTAAGTACCAAGAATTTCTGGTTCTTTCCTGGGGAAATTCCTTCCTCTCTTGATCAATTTTTTCTTCCTTCAGCACATAAGACACACTACTAATTTCCAAAATGAATGAGTGTGATGACTACATCTAGATGGAATAAAACAGGCCCCTTTTTATAAACACTTAAGTTCCTTAACTTTTTTAGCTTAGAGATTTTGCAGTAACTTTCTACCTGGATTTGAGGTATCTGAAGGGCATTTGCCAATGGCATGAATCTGTTTCTTCAAAAACCATAGTCTACACTATTCTAATGGAATTTTAAGAGTGTATTTTTTTTCATGACTGAGCCAAAGTTCACATTAGGGATACAAATATGTGGATAGGTCCCAGGTGTCTGAGCTTAAACTCAATCATCCTGAAACTGAGAAAAATGCCAGATGTAAGGGTGTTTAAACTGATAAAGGGTGCAGAGTATATTAAAATATATAAGAAAGTATATAAAATATATAAAATATATCTATTAAAATATATAAGAATAGCATATATTATTAACACATGTCAATATTTTCCCTTTCATGCAAATATTTCTGACCAACAAATTTTTACCCCGTGTGTTTTGTTGAAATATATGTCAACCCTACTCTGTATGTATTTCTTAGTCTTCCTCCTAAGTGTCTATTCATTTCGTTATCCTGGACTGAGTTTCTGTTATCCACTCTGGTTCCACCACTCTTCCTATAAAATAGTTATGTCAAGTTATGAATGTTCTCATTAGTTATTCTAATATATTTGAACTTTATGTATTAGACAAATTGGAATTAGTAGTTTCAAGAAGAGAATAAAAGTTGGGATGTGGAAATGGAAGCTTATCATAGTCTTCTAGTTTTGAATCAAACTAGAAAAAAAAAAAAAGACACAAGTCAAACTGACGAAAGAGTCTCCACTTTATATCTGACAAAATTGGATCTGAAAACATGGCTTAGATGGATGACCATAATTAGGCCTCTTTATACTTTCCCTCCTAGTCTAGACCTCAAGATAACCTACCCCAGGAGAGTTTTGTGTCTTCAAGTTTGATATACTCATCCAGGATCCCTGCCCTGCATCCTGGTGTGTTTAGTCATTTATTTATCCAACAATGATTGAGCACAGACTATGTGCTAAGTTCTCAGTGCTATCGACACAATAAAAAAACAAAAGTATAAACAGTCCATTCTAAGTTTCTCACTACCGAGAAATAGAAACAGGTAAGACTTATTCCCTTCCTTCAGCCAGGCAGATCTAAAAATGGCAATGGAGAGCTGAACCACAGGCTCTTTTCTCAGTCTCAATTATTGAGCCATTCCCCTTCGTCCTTCAGGGAGGGGTAAGTGAGAGGATGTGGAAAAAGAAGGCTGAGTCATTTCTTCCATGATATTCTCTCCTGGAGAATGTAAGTTCCCTCCACCAGCTGGAAAAAGGAATATAATCAGCTTTGAGGATTAGAAAGATCACCCTATTGGTGGAATGGAGCATAAAGTAAAGAGGAACAAATTAAGTCCCAGTGGTTTTTGTAAAGGAGCCTCTCAAAAACCTTTGTTTTCAAAATTAGAACTTACAAATGAAGTTGTCTTAATTATGGATGCACAATAACTATAACATGATAGGACTTCTGTCTAGAAGTTAGTGTCACTGATAAAGGTTAATGAATATAGCATTTGTCCCCAATTTCCTTTGCATGATCACTTTTCTGGTGGACTAGGTATTTTTTCTAGAATTGCTTGAGAACGTGAATATATTATTACATTAATAGACCACAGCTTTACACTGCAATCACTACAAAACATGATAGAAAAAATAAACAGAATTTACAGTGAGATTATTAGCAATGCTGAATTTATTTCCTATTTTATGATTTTCTTTTGAAAACTGGACTAACTGCCAGGGACCTTGCAGTTTTACTTCGTCACAATAAATGCTGTTGCTCTTCCTATGGTATGGTTCTTATACTTCTTAAATTATAAGAACATTTTGTAATATCCTTCTAAATCACTGACACAGCTTGCTCTCATATCTCCAAACGTTGTAAGAAAAAATATTTTATTGTAAAAGAACAAAATTATTTTCATTTTGCATGTACTTTTTCATTAGACGATAGTAATACACTGTGCATCTGTGAAGTGTTGTGTTTTGCTTTTAGCTCCTGGTTTTGCAATCTGTATGCTCACAACAAGCTTCTAAGAAACAGAGTGAGGGTATATTTCCCATTTCACAGATGAGGAAACTGAGGCATACAAAACGTCAGTATCTTTCCTAATTCCACATGGGTAGTTATAGAAAAACAAGACAGAAGCCCAGTTTTCTAGACCATTAGCCTGTGTACTCTCTTCTAAAACACACCGCCTTCACAAATGTGGTCATTAGTCTGTGGCTGGGATTGTGATGGTGTCATGTCAGTGGGGCCAGGGCAACAAATTTAATGACACAGCTGGGAAAACTTAAAAGCCTGCCCTTGGCTGGGTCATAAGTGGAGGTTAATACAATGGTGCCATTACAGCCCTCTGCCCGCCTCCCAAAACCAGAGCACAGTTCAAGAGAATCATAAAGGTTCCACTGGGGGTTGGTTCAGGTCTAAATGAGCAGCCAAGGTCAGGATGGAAATGTGGAACAGACAGAGAACTATTGAGCCCAATGCAAAGTTCAAAGCTGCTCAGCCAATCCTATGTGACCCAAAGTCTACCCTCACCTGCCAATTAAATGAAGGAGATCATCCTCAGTTAGAGTCTAAATCAAGGCAGCACACTGTTTCTTGGGCTAAAGACCTAGAGATTGAATGCAACTTATTTCTAAATCAATCCTTTCCAAAGTGACATACTTGAAATAAGGCTATATTACCTGTCCAGATGATAAAAAAAAAAAAAAACACAAAACTCCCCCTGTAATTCAGTGTAATATTCCAAGATCCCATTGTACACTTTGTACTCTCTACTGTGTACTATACCTTTAATTTCATAATATATGCAGTTTTAAATTCAACATTTATTTTTAACACCTATATTTTAATGAAACATGAAATATAAAATGAAACTCCAGTCTGCCTTGTATGAGCACGAAGAAAAATCCTAATTACCTGTTTCAAAAGTGTGAAGCGCTTTCTAATTTTCCACCAGCCAGTTTCCTTAGACAGCACTCAGTATTATAACTATTTATGCCAATTGTGCTATTTCATGCATAAAATTACCGCATTATTGTTGGAATAGATGCCAGAGAGATATCTAAGCAGGGTGCAATCACTTCACTTTCTATCAAATTGGGCTCCTGAAAGGTATCATAAATTTTATTAGAAGGCAAGGGGCTAATGGCAGCCAATCAGTGTTAATGCTGATAAAATTGCTGTATTTTACATTATAAAAACCAGATGATATTTTTGTCAGAGGGCCACCTTTTGTTTTATTAAGAATGCATCATGAAAACTATATTGTAATCACATAAGATACTTAGGAAAGCTGACTGCCCTTCCCCTGGACTGGGGGTGACATCTCTCTCGGGGTGTTCTGGCAGCAGTTGGTGAGGCAAGCTTTGCTCTCTGCTGCCTGATTAATGGTAGTATAAAATGAAGCAATGCAAAATGCATCCCCCACACTATGGGTACCATAATTCAATTGCATGCAGCTTTATTCTCTCAGGGTCCACTCTTTGGGAAACAAATATTAATGTTCCACTGTTCCCAGGTCCTTTATTGTGCTATAAAAAAATTGTTTTCGATTAACCTGCCAATTGAATCTGGAGAGCTGGATGGTTTTTAAGACTCCCTCGCTTCTTCCTGAGGCACCACAGTAAAGAGTGGCAGATTATGATGATACTGGAAAAGGAAAAAGAAAGTTTGGTGCAGAGTTCCAGCCCCTTGGAATACTGCTGAGTTGTGCTTTACCAAAAGTAACTGTTACTTCCATGAGTTGAAGGCTAAAATGTGTGACCTTGGGCAAATCACTTAGCCATTCCAAGGTCTTTGTGTCCTTATCTCTAAAATGATGGTGTAACATACAAGAGTTTCTCAGGTACCTTCCAGCTCTAAAAATCTGATATTCTTACTGTACACACACTGCACACACACACACATGCACACACACACCCTGGACAAATAACTTTCCTTCTTACTCATGCCTTTTTTAGCCATTCATCACCTGCATTGGTATACGGGTATCTGAGAGACTTGCTACCATCAGAACTGAGGAAGCATGGGCTGGATAATCTGGTCTTTTGCTGCTGTTCTATTCCAGGAAGGAAACCATGGGACAATGCAGTTCTCTGCCTTCAGCATCCAGCAATAGTAAACATATATTAAATAATAAGCACATCTGGATGTCTAATAAAGAAGTTTGACCTCACTAATTTTTAATAATTAGATCAAGAATAAGATAGAATATAACTGTCAATTACAAGAAGACTTATGTTGTCTTCTCATGGATCCAACCACACACAACTTTTCCAAGGAAAGGTATCCATTTTCTACTACTTTTGAAAATTCTTATGGATCAATACTAAGTAGTCAATCAAAAATTCCTTTAGAACTCACTGGTTAGTGATAAGCGGTTGCCAGAATATGAAGAAAACATGGGCTGACTCACATGCTAAAACACACCAAGAGAGTGGTGTTTGCTCTAAGAGGAATTAACTTCTTGGCAAGTAACGAACTCATGTTAGATATTAAGCGGATATGTCTGCAACTATGCCTCCAATTTCTCTTCCTACTAAACTATCACTATGACTCTATTTTTTTCTTTAAAGTTGTATATATTTTACCTTCCCTTTACCTTGACTGTGGTATTTCCCATAACACATGCGCACGCGCGCACACACATACACACACACATTTATGTGCTAAACAACATACTAATATTTACATAAATCAAGTTGCCCGCATTTTATAGAGTAACAAGCTACCAATGTTCTGTGACTACTGACTAAAATGTTATACTAACTAGACAGGGCTACCATACATGGTTGTAGAGTTTGTGTGCCACACAACAGCACAGCCAAGACAGTGAGTGGTTGTAAGTGTTTCACCAGGATGTGCATCTGAGTTAAGGAGGCAACCAGCAGAAGAAAGGTACACTTTTTATTCTCAAGAAGTCATAACCCACTCTTCCAATCATGTACTCACAGAAGGAAGGTATGTTTTCCCAATTTACTCAAAGAAGCCATAAATCTACAGGGCACTAGTAAAACAAATGATTTTTTAATTCCACTACAAGTCCCCTACATGCTGAATCTCAAAAGATCTCTAATACAGTCAGTTTCTACAAGCAACAGCAACTACACCCTGAGAACTATCATATATCCTAAAGACAAATTCTCCATACCCTAGACCCCACTGACACCAAATGAAACAAAGGTATGCCTCCATCCTCAAGTAAAACAATTTTTACTTGGACTGACCTAAGGTGGGGATTATTCTCCCTTAAATTGTGGAAAATTAGAACAAACTCATACAGAAATGCTCAGAAACAAATAAAACAGTGTCTTAAGAGAGTGAGAGGGAGAGGTACCTGGGCGGTTCAGTCGGTTAAGCATCTGATTATTTGACTCATGTGATGATCTCAGGGTCCCAGGATCCAGCTGAGTCAAGCTCCCCACTTAGCAGGGAGTCTGTTTGTCCCTTACCCTCTGCCCCTCATCCTGCTTATGCTTACTCTCTCAAATAAATAAATAAAATCTTAAAAAGAGAGAGAGAGAACAAGAGGTAACCAGGAATGCATCCACCAACCTGCACGGGTGATAGGCACAATGTTCTCATTATGTACACAGGGCTGCCCCATTCTCAGAAGATGTCTTAATGACCTAGGGAAATTTTCCATTTGGGTTTTCTTAATTGTTCCCACATTTACTATCACCTTTATACCCAGCCTCATATTTAAGAACAGTGTATGAATGATTCTGAAATGCATTAACTATAGCTAAGCAATTGTTCCATTCAACCAGAATACAAATGTAATTCAAGGTAATGAATCCTTAACTATGAGTATGATAGAAGAATCACCTCTTCTGGAAGGTCCCGCAGTTAGTCAGTTAATACTCCATGTGATACATGATTTTAGAGAAACTAGCTATTACTTGGGGGAGTTTAAAAGGCTTAAAGCATGTTTCAGAACTGTACGCTGTGACAGGCACCATTTTTATGCATTCTACTTAAATAGCCAAATAATGAAAGTAAAACATACTAAATATATAATTAACCATGAAAGCAACAGGTACCCATGACGCTTGTCTCATATACAAATTCCATTCCATTCCTAAAACTGCCACCATCCCTCATACCACTCCTGAACCTCGTATCATCTCAGAAATTGATAAGCCTGCATTCCAATCCCTGGCCACCTTCTAACATAAACCCCACCTCCCAGTAATTTAATACTTGCTTTTAGTCTCATCAAATGGTAGCTGAAATCAAAACAGATGCTTCACAAAATGCTCCATAGTCAACAGAGCCTAGACCCTCAAGGTGTTTTAACTGCAATTGGGAAATTGAAATTAAACTGATAGGAAATACAAATAACAATGAAAATTTAACAAATATTGCAGTGGAAAAGTTGTCAAAAGCTGACACATGACTAATATCAAATAAGTGAACCTGAAAACAACTGATAGAGAAGGTCAAAGGGGGAAGTTTCATGGCGGATATAATCATTGCTATGGGGCAGAGTGCTAAGGTCAGGAAAGAGAGGCACCTTGGTTCCACAATGGGGGGTAGGAATCCTTAAGACTCTACCTGACTCTTTCAGAATCTAAATATGGGTCTTTTGTTAACATGGGAAATGGACCAAGCCACTTCACAGATTCTTACATTTCCTTACAGTGAATTTATAGAGGATTTACTCCTGAGTCAGGAGACATCCTGGACCAAGCTGTGGTCAGGGCATGGAACCATATGGAAAGCCATGGTAACTTGAACACACACAAGCATAAAGAAGCATGAAGAGGATTTGTTTCCACTTTTTGGTGGTTATTTGCAGATGCTGTTTTAAATATTTTTTTAAAGATTTTATTCATTTATTTTGAGAGCGAGAATGTGTGCAAGTGGGGCAGGGGTAGAGGGAGAGCGAGAATCCCAAGCAGACTCCCTGTGGAGGCTGATGAGGGGCTTAATCTCACGGCCCTGAAATCATGATGTGAGTTGAAATCAAGAGTCTGACATTCAACCAGCTGAGCCATGCAGGCACCCGGATAGTTTTAAATTTTTAGATCTAGAAGATGGGTGGTAAATATCGCAGTCCACCTGAAGGGGAAAGAAGAAAGAAATTGCTAAAAGGGAGGCGAGACGACAGAAGCTTGGAAGGTTGACTTAACTTCTATAAACAAAGGGAATTCAAAGGAAGTTTTACCAAATCAATTATGTGATGAAATTGGATTTACAGAATCAAAACTGGAGACTTGGACAGATTATGTGTGTGTGGATGATGACACTAGGCATATTTAGGTAGCCAGCAGCTACACTTTCTATAAAATTATTTGTGATTGTCTGAAACCTCAGTGGCAACAGTAGCATAATATTTGAATCCTCAATGGGTTAAACCTTTCATGAGTCCATGTACATGCTGATTACATGAAACCTTGATAATATACCCATACCCATAATATCTTAAAATCCTGATTGATTTATAACCTTGCAATCTATTTGTACCCATTTATTATTTTTTATATAAAATCAGACATCTTGAGTTGCCTCTGATGCTGGATCTAAAGAGTTGAAAGAAGAAGAGATTAGGCCACAGGAGCCTTTTTGCAGAGAGGATATAATGCAAGAGATCAGCAAAGCAATAAAAGGGTCTGACTGTCCCATCCCTAGTATATGAAATTCAGTTAAAAATATAACACCAGGATTTTTTAATAAAGGGATGGAAGTATGCGGCTCCCGGCCTTGAAGATTCTAGTGCCAGATAAGCCTTTACAATTCAGACCTTGGGGAGGAGGGGGAGAGAGGTGGAGGGAAAAAAAAAAAAAAAGAACTAATAAATCTCTAAAATTTGACAAGTGACAGATCTTTGTCTGGTTAACTGGCTATGCAAAGATTTTAGTAGATTCTTCTGTCATTCCAAATTCCTCTTCTTCATAAGAATTTTATAATATTTAAATGACACAAGGGAAGGCAAGCCTATATTTGCTTTGCAGAACATTTCAAGATATGCACTCACAGTGTAGCTGTATTCCTGTGTCCACCACTAGCCAAAGATAAAGTTGTATAATCAACTTCAAATCAGGAGGATAAAATAACTCACGCAATCATTTTCCTTGTTTCATCATGTAGTAACATTACTGAAACAATGGTACCTCTACTTAGAGCTGGTGTCAATATCATATCTGAAATCCATCAGTCCTTGAATTGCTACAAATACTTGGTTCCCCTTCCCATCTCTTCCTTTCTGAAACTATTCCTCTCTACCTGTGTGTCTGTCAGTCTGTGTCACTTTTGTCTCCTCCCTTCTCTCTGCCTTCTTCATATCAGTTTCTTTCTTGTCCTATTCATGACCCTCTCCATACCCTACCCCAAGATATACTTCTCCCTTAGACCTTATAAATCTTCATGTTCTTCTTAATTAAAAAAGGAAAATGAATGCCTCTGCTTAGCCACTTAGCTTGCGTTTTGTTCTAGTAAACTTTTCCAAAACTCCAAGCGAAAAACAGACATTCCAAGCTAAACCCAAGGGAAAAGTTGTAAGAAAGCAACACAAATTAAAGCAGGGATGAAAAAAAATGTGATCTAAGTTAGTGGAATTATTTTATAGAACCATGACTAGTATAGAGCAGGGAACTAGTTTCAAGAAGCTAGAGTAATTTTAATGAATGCTAAAACTGAATGCTACTAAAAAAGGCAATTAGCTCATAGGTTCAGGTACCCACTATGGAATCAGAGAGGTCTGGCTTGAAGCTTGTCTCTGCTTTTTCTGTCCAGGCAGTCTCTCCAAAATTCTTCTTTACCTTTTCTGCAGTCTTTTTGCTGCTCATCAAGAAAAAAAAACAAAAAACAAAAAACAAAAACAAAAGTATAGTACCTAAACTATGATAATGTAATAAGGTACTTGTGTACAACTCTAGCACTTTGTACATGCTCAAAAATGTTAGTCATTATTATCAATATTATGGTTTTCATTATTTTTAATGTCCACAGGAATAATAATTTACAAATTATTTATTGAATCTCTTAAAGGCAATTAGCCATTCCACAGTTTCATGTTTTCTTCAGGAAAGTTTAGCCAGTTCTTATTTTGATTTTTATTTGTGTAGATACATATATTTATAAAGGTTAATAAGTAAAGACTGCTCTAAGTTCATAAGAAAAATCACAGTAGTTAGCTTCACCCATTGGCACTCTAAATTCCCACTTCTAGAAGTATTACCTTGAATTCTTTTATATTTATCTGAGTTTCCCCCTCCATGTGTCTAAATAACTTGCTTATTCTAATTTTTCCTTTTTTCAGTTTTTGTTACTATCTGTTGAATTCCCACTATGGAAGATGAAAATCTGACTCTCTTTATCATTTCCCCACATACTCAGAAACACTCTTCTACTTTTCCTCTGGTTCCCCACAGTTTGTCACATTCTTTAGTTGAAGCAGTGTTCAGTGTTTATATAATTATGACTGTATAAATATTATTCACAGCTGAACCCATTTAGTGTATGATTAGATTTCCTTTCTTATAGAACTTTACAAGAGTTAATATTTACCTGGTTATTTTCAGTTGTTTAGTATTCTGTGTATTTATTGCTAACCTACCCTGAAAACTCCAACAGAAACTGAAATCTTGTCTCAGTATATTTTAACATATCAGCTTTCTATTAGTTTCATCTGATATTTGTATACCACCCCCTCCCAGGGTTCTCCATCTTCCTGCTCTAGTTCAAAGTGATTGTTCCCAAGGTTGCTGTAACACTATCAACCTGCTACCTCCTTTCACTTCCAACCTGTTTGGTTCTCTCCTGTACTGGATCCTCTATTTCCAATGTTTCTTCTTCTCTATTGGTATCAAACCTAATTTTGGTGGGTATGTTTATACAATAGCTTTTTGGAAAAGGGAACAGAAAAAAAGCAAGATCTCCCCCACCATGGTTTTGCTTATCTGAACATTTTTATTCCAAGAGTCAGCATACTATGACCAGCCGTAGTTAAAACTCTACTGTTCATGTAAACAACCTTTAGTGTTACATAGCCACACCCATTTTACTTATTGTCTACTATCTTGTTACAGTTGCAGAACTGGGTAATTGCAACTAAGATTGCTTAGACTGTAAAGCCTAAAATATTTATTACCTGGTCCTTTACTAAAAACAAACTGCTGCCTCCTGCTCTATTCCATGCTCACTCCAGATTGATAATTTGAATAGAAACAGCATTTTAAAGGCATTACTCCTTGTCTTTTAGCTTCCAGAGTGAATGTTGTCTGGTGCCATTCTGATTCCTGATCCTTTATATGAGAAGTATTTTTCCCCCCTATATCTGGAAGCTTATGGAATCCTCTCCATCTGTGGGCACTTTTTCATATATTGAAATGAGTACTCAGTGTACCCATTCAATCTAAACCCAAACAGTACTTCTGATAATTTCTCCTCTTTGACTTTTTTTTTTTCTTTCTGTGATTCCAATTAGTAAAATTACAAATCTCTTAGACTGCTCTATAATGTTATTTTTTGTTATGTTCCATTCTCCTGGCATTTAGATCTTTTGGGGAAATTTCCTCAAGTTAATCTTCCAACCTCTTTATAATGTTTTAAAGTTTCTGCTCTTTTGCTCATTTCCAGAAGCTGGAAATGAGTTTTTAGCATTCTATTCTTATTTCATGGATGAAACTTCTTCACTATTTCTCTGAAGAATTATACCCAGCAAAAGTATCTTTCAAAAATAAAGGCCAATAAGACTTTTGGAGATACATAAAAGCTGAAAGAATTTATCACCGACAGACGTTCAATACAAGAAATGTTAAAGCACCTCCTCCAGTAGAAGGAAAATTATATCAAAGAGAAATATAAATCTATGCATAGAACTATGTGGGTAAATATGCAAATTTTTTTCTTATTTTTCAAAAATCTACTTATAATATAGTTTCCTACTTTAAAAAAGGAATTATAAAGTAAAAGACACATACGGAGAGGTTTATAACCTAAATTAAAATGCATGACCATAGCATGCATGCACACACACACACACATAAAAACCAAGAGAAAAGAAAGTAAACTACTGAAACATTTTTATACTGTATACAAATCAGTACAATATCATTTGAAGATAGACTGTGATAAATTAAAACTGTGTACTATAAACTCTAATGCAACTACCAAAGTAACAAAATGCAGATAGAGGAAAAAGAGGACAAAGAACAGAGGAGACAAATATAAAGCAAAAAGCAAGATTGAGATCAATAATCACATTACATGTAAATGTTCTAAAACCTGAAGCCAGGGGCTGTAAGATAGATAAAAAGAGCAAGACCCATCTGTACGATGCCTATAAGAAGTTCATTCTAAATAAAAGATGAAAATAAGTTAAAAGTAAAAGGATGGTAAAAGATATACCATGCTAACACTAATAAAAAAACACACACACAAAAACAAATGAGAGTGGTTATATTAATATCAGACAAAGTAGATTTCAGAGTAAAGAATATTATCAGAGATACAGAAGGCCATTTTATAATGATAAAGGGGTCAAGTCATCAGAAAAACATGGCAATTCTAAGTGTTTATGTACCTAAAAAGAGAGCTTCAAATTACATGAAGCAAAAACTGACACATTTGCAAGGAGAAATATAAAAAGCCATGCATATAATGAAAACTTTCAAAATCCTTTATTATAATTGGTAGGAAAAGTGGACAGGAAGTCAACATCCTATGCAGAAGACACGAATAACATAATCAGTCTACTTGACCAAAACCTTACTGAACAACGGAAGAATAGGCAATTTTTTTTTCAAGTGTTCATGGGACATTCCCCAAAATATAAAACACTCTGGGATTCATAAAATGGAATAAATTAGGACTGAGTAACAGAGATATTTTTTTGAAATATTCAAAAGCGAAATAACATACCTCTAAATAGCCCATGCATCAAAGAAGAAATTAAAAGGGAAATAGAAAGTATTCTGAATTGAATGAAAATAAAGAGACATTAGTGGAATGCCACTAAAGCAGTATTTAGGGGGAAATTTATAGCACTAAATGCCTGTATGAGAAAAGTAGAAAGCTCTCAATTCAGTGACCTCAGTTTTTACTTTAAGAAGCCAGAAAAACAGGGTGCCTGGCTAGTTCCATCAGTAGACAATATGACTCTTGATCTCAGTGTCATGAGTTCGAGCCCAACATTGGGCATAGAGATTACTTAAAAATAAAATCTTAAAAAAAAAAAAGAAAGAAAGAAACCATAAAAAGAAGAGCAAATTAAATGGATGATTAAGCAGAATAAAGAAAATAAAGATCAGAATAAAAAGCAATGCAACAGAAAAATAATAAAGAACAAATGAAACCAAACTTTTTGAGATAAATAAAATCATTTAATTTATGGCCAAAATATTCAGGAAAAATGAGAAAAAATAAAATATTATAATCATAAGGAATGGGAGAAGTGACTTTGAAAGTATTGCTATGCATATCAATGACATGAAAAGAATACTACAGATGATAGGGTTAGTAGGATTCTATAGATATTGCTAAACACAATTTTAGCTGATACAATTCATTTTTGTCAAATGTCACATTGTCCCTATTTGTTCATATTTAAAGTAGGTTATTAAAATACTAATTGAAAGCCCAGTATACATGAAATAGCTTGAGAAATAGTAAGCTTCTCTTCAAGCTATTTGGTCAGAGACTCTGTTTTGTATGTGTGTGTATGTGTGTGTGTGTTTTTGTTTTGTTTTGTTTTGTTTTTAAATTTTACTAATAGTGTATCCCAGCTTTCTTTCATGGGGTATCTGTTTCTGTTGGGCAAGTCAACATACCCAGAAGGCCACATTCAAATCTTTTATTGGTAGTATATAGGACTAGCTGTCGACATTTCTTTATTTTTAAGAAAATATGAGGGAAAATGCTTATGAATTTGATCATTCACGACAGCACAATAGGTTCCAGAAGTATTGTGCAAACAAGGCAATAGGATGGAGGAAGAGTGTAGCTCACAGATCACTTAAGTAATTTGACAGTGCTTAACATCTTATATAAGGAATGAGTTACAAATACTTAATATATATGGGAACTTATACATTAAAAACTGTCATATCAAAGCTTTCAGATTAACCACTTTAGGAACATGGATTCATAATCCAATAGTTAGATACTACTGAAAATATTTCTTAAGCTCCTTTTGGATTTTCTTTTGGATCCAAATACTTCTTATGGATATGCTCAGTATCCTAAAGAATGAATTGTCTTGGGAGATAAGCAAAAGGTAAATTAGATTATCATGGAAGATGATGAAACTGAAGATGCAATTCTGACCTCAAAAATGAATTGTTTGAAAGTAGTGGGACTTGAACACTAGTTTAGGAGAAAATTTCAGAAGAGAAATTCCAAATGCATTGTGAATGCTGACAGCCTCATTAGAATATATGTATCTACTCCCAAAATGACTACTTTGAAAGACAGCTCTCACTCGAATGTATAAATTTAGGTGTGTCAGCATGGGTGGAGTAATTAGGAGATCCAATTAATTTCTTTACAGACACTCTTTGGGTAAGTATACTAAGGGAGGTCAAGGAAGTAGCCCATTACTAACCTGCAAAAGCCTATTAAAGTTGAACCACCTCCTGAGAATGTGTGGCCGATGACAGCAGAAGACAAGAAGGCTACTGCTTTGATAAATACCCTAAGGGGCTGCAAAATGGCAGTGCTGGGAGGCAAGTGCCAAATCATGTTTGGCTTTGGCCCCATAACTTGTGATCCTGTCAAGGACTCATCACGTCAATTGGTGGAAAATGGATTACTGTCATTCTTCAAGGCACGGCACATCATTCCCCCATTGATTGGCATGCCAAATCCTTCACAAAGTAATGAGTCAGGGACGATTCAAATCATCATCCAACTGTCAGCTTGATTGCATAGTCCTCTATCAATGGGATTAAACTGGTATGGCATCCAAAATGTAATGAAAGGCATTACTTTCCTTGAAAAGTTGACAGGAAGACGGGGATGCTGGACCCAGGAGGCCGAGGCATATACAAATAACAATAATAATAATAATAATAATAAAAACGGGGAGAGTGAATTGAATGATATAAATATATCTTTTCAGCCTCACAGGAGATGCTGTGACTAAAGGGAATTATATTTCTCTTCAAAGAGAATTAGAGCTGAAAGGGACATTGTAGGAATCATCCCACTGATACTTGTTCTCTAACCAAAAAAAAAAAAAAACCACTTAAAGAGAAGTGAGTCGCTAAGGTTAGTTAACAAGGATAGAATGGAAGGACAGTACAAAGCATGTTCTTTGGAGGGGAAAAAAAAAAAGCCTTCGTTTTCAATCTGAGTTTTTCTATTTACTAGTTGTGTCATCATAAACAGGTCCCTCAGCCTCTCTCTTCATCTGCCAAATGGGGATAATTACAGGTATATCACATATATCACAGGGGGATTAAGGGAGCAAACCACTGAAACAATGAGGGTCCTATCTTAATGTCTCCTCGAAAAAATATGCTGCTGTCTTGCTCAATTTGCATGAGTACACACGAACAATGTGCTTGTTGTAAAGGCTCAGCATTCTGTCTTGGAGAAAGGCCATCTTTGCACATATACACCTCATAAATATTATTTTACTTAATATGGTTTACAGAAATCATAAATGTTGCCAACATCGCATACCTAGAAAGAGGCTAGGGTTTCCCTGGTATGATTCCAAAGACTTCTCTTAATCATGAGCTCTGCTGCTCTTCATGGTGATGATGTTCCTGGTTCATCAAGAGTAGGAAACATTCTCCCATTTTTTTAGCCATTGCACAGGGATGTTGCACTATTTATACCCTGCTGTCTCATGTTCAACGTCCAACAGCTTCTATTGCAAGAGACCTGCCTTGCATAGAAGTAGCTACTATGTAATACTAAAGTGGAACTCACCTACGGATTACGCCAACATTCATTAAGGTACAGTAAGCCGGTAAGAGGTACATTATTTTGGATCTTAACATTTTGTTTTGTGGGAGGAGTATTACACTTCTACCTTTATCAACTAAAGGGATTATTTGACAAGTGACTAAAAAACAAGTATCTGAGGTATTATTAAGGCATTGGAACTTGGAAGGGGAGATATCATTTTATGAACAAAAACTGTTTTTGGAGTCAGACATAAGGACCTGGGTCAGAAATGTGAATCAAAGTAAACTATTTAAGCATCTATTTCATTTTTAGAAGTCCCAACATTCTCTCTACCAGATTCTTCAGATATGGATTCTGTGAAAAATTCTGGAAATCACATCTTTAGAGTGGCATTGGCAAATCAGTACATTCAAAGAAAGTCACCTTTGGTCAGACAAGTTGAGAAGATCCTGTACACTGTGTCCCTTTTAAAGAATCTCAAATGCTTACCAGCATGTTAAAGTCTATAAGAAATCGTGTGGTTAAAACAAAGAAAGAAAACATTTAACTTTGTTCACTCCAATATTTCTTTGCGTTCTTTGACAAGAGAAGTTCTTCCTTGTATAATGTCTATCAGAACCTATAATAGGTACTAGCTTATAGAAGGGGCTCAGGAATACTTGACAGAATGCTGTGGAGTAAAGTCCCCAATGGATTAATGTCTCATGGTTGTACTAGAGAAAAAGCTGATTTGATATATATATATATATTGTACTATGGCAGGCACTAGGGAAAGAGTAGAAAACGATAAATGTGACATATGCCTTGGCCTCAAAGGAGTTTAGAGTTTAGTGGATAAGGCAGAAATGTTCATAAATGACAATAGGGAGGCAGTATCACATAAATATGGAGAGTACTAGCTTTGGTGTTGGACAGAACTGGGTTCAAGTTCTGGCAATTATCACTTACCAGCTGGATGGTTCCTAGCACATTATTTAATCACTCCAAGGCCTTGGTCTTCTAACCTAGAAAATGGAGGCGACAGTGTCATATCATCCATATGAACACTACTTGATGTAATACATGCAAAGGGAAAAAACAGTATCTCTACTCAGAGTTCCCTACACTGAGCAATGTCAGAATATAGACATCACTACAATATTTGCTGAACGAATTAATTATGGCCTAATTAATTATACACTTAGAATTCCTACCTAGTACAGTGCTGTACATGGAATAGATACCTAAGAAAGCTTTGTCGAATGAACAAAAGAATGAATCAGAGAAGCAAAGTCTAAGTACAGCACATGCAACAGTCTCTTCTCTGGGCACGTGATTTTCCTGCCTTGCCACTGCATTTTTAGCCATGCTTACACATAAGCATTTGTGAATAGCCACCTTTCTCTATAACCCTCTTTGCCAACTTTAAAATGCATAAGCATGGCTGGGCTGAACTACCATAACCCTCTCCCCTGTATGTTTCCAGTGAAGGTAGGCCAAAAAAGACCCCCTTCAACCACAACCCACTGCCATATTTGCAGGATGAAAGTAAAGTAGCAGCCATTTTGTACCTCATACATGTCACTTAATTTCTTCTTCTTTTTTTTTAAAGATTTATCTATTTATTTTAGAGAAAGAGAGAAAGCACAAATAGGAGGGGCAGAGGGAGAGGGAGAGAAAGAAACTCAAGTAGGCTCCACCCTGAACATTGGAGCCCAGTGTGGGACTCCATCTAATGACCGGAGATCACGACCCGAGCTAAAACCAAGAGTTGGATGCCTAACTGACTGCACCGCTGAAGTGAGCCCATGTCCATAATTTCTAACTCCCATTTGCATGTGGGTAGCAGATGGGCCTTCAACAGTTCTCTCCTGGATCCTCCTTCAGCTTCTATGGCTCCTGGCCATGTATGCTTAGCTCCATGACACACACCAGTTTTTCCTGCCCCATCAACATTAAAAGTAGCAAAAACTGCCACAAGATTCAGTCCTTTCTTGAGGGTTCCAGCTTAAACTGCATAAAATCTTTCTCAACAGCCCCTGCTTCCCCTCTGGTAAGGCAAACATAGGGAAACTTACTTGGTTCTTATGAATATCATTAGGGTGCTGAGGGCTCTCCTTTCACATGTCTCTTCCTAACCAGAGAGACAAAAGGGCCACTGTAAAGCTCAGGCAGAGAGATGGGATCTTGTCCCAGCCCTCAACATACCAGCCTGGAGGCTGTGGGTAAATCCATAATTCTGTGAGTGGCAGTTTCTGCTTTATTCAGTGGAAGAAGTCAGCTCTTCTTTGCATAACTCATAAAGCTACTGCAGAGATAAACCATTACACTGAAAGTTAACATACCTTGGAAAAAACAGACAAATCTCTGGTGTTCGCAAGTGTTAATTATCATTTTGGCATCATTGTTATTATTCTATTTTTTGAGATTTTTTTATTTAGTTAAGAAAGAGAGAGAGAGAGAATGAGCAGGGGGAGGGGCAGAGGGAGAGGGAGAAGCAGGCTCCCCACTGAGCAATGAGCCTGATGCAGGACTCAATCCCAGGACTCCAGGATCATGACCTGAGCCGAAGGCAGATGCTTAACCAACTGAGCCACCCAGGCATCCCATCATTATTATTATTCTTTCAAATTTACCATTTAGTGAGCACTTACTTTATATCATGTGCCATGCTGAGAACACATTTCATGATTTCATTTATACCCTGTAGAATGGGCCTTATTCTCCCTATTATACTTATGAGAAAATAAGGTAGAACTCAGGTTAGTTAGCGAACTATCTCAGAGTTTTAGCAGTCTAACTACACAGTCAGAGCACCTACACATTTCTTTATAATATGTAGAATACATAAAAAGTTGTGCAAGCTTTAATGTTGAAAATATAATGAGCTACCTGCATTAGTTGTGTAAGCTATGTTATGTAGAGTTGTTTATATTACATTTTATTGAACTGTATAATGATGTAATACTAAAAATGAAAAAGTATTGCATATCATATGACAATTTGATTCTAGACAATAGAAACTGCCAAATCACGTGGCTCGTATCAGAGATGTTTCAGACTTAGGAAAGGTTAGTATGACTGACAAAATAAAGAAATATCCCTGAGGCACCAACCACCTATCAATCAAAAACTCAGTTGATATTTAAGAGCACATATTTAACTTCAAGCAATAATTAGAGAAAATTGAAAGTAAGAATTTTAATATGGTAAATAGTAAATGTGGATTAAATCATTTGATATATCTTAAAAGTGATAATAAGGTTAAGATTTTAAGTGTGGGTTTTGAAAATCAGCATGTCATATTGATACATAATTGCTATTGGCTAAAGGTGCTTCAGAAAATATTTAGAATCTGAATGTGAAGAAGGCTTAGCGTTTGATTGGGATAATGAAATTATTTATGTAGATAAATATATTTTCTATGTGAATATGAACATATTTGGCGTACGTGTGTGTTTATAGAGAAAATATGTGGGGTGTGTGTGTGTGTGTATTTCTGTGTTTACCCAAAAACCGGTCATCAAATCAATGCGTGTCTTGTGATCCATGGTAACTTAGAGTTGAGGGAATTTGGTACATGTATTTAAAGTGTTGTTAATTTTAAATCTTGAAAACTTAAGCTAAGTCTCTAGATAGGTAAAATATTCTAGGTAAATAGTTAAAGGAAGTGAACAATGTAGATAACAGCAAAAGGGTCAACATTTTAAAACTGCTTCATTTTAGAATATAAAATCTAAGACTTCAGAAAATTTAAGTTAACTAAGATCTCAATAAGTAAGCTCCGTAAATGGTGAATATGAAGGCCGAACAATAATCCTTGGTATTAAGAGGGAGAAAAAGACAGAAGTCAGAGGGAATAAGCTAAAATCATTAATTTTTTAAAGGTATTTGAATGGGCAACTTTTATTTCCATAATAAAATGAAATTGCAACTCCGGAATAACTACTACATAAAATATTGAGAAGTAATTGTAGCAATCAGAACAATGAGTCTATAGCCTATGAAAATAAGTAAATGATATATGATGTGAATTGTTAGCCTAGATAGAAAGATCAACCAAGATAGATCAGTATGCTCAGAAAGAAAGAAAAGTAACATTATGTATGAGTTAATACAAAAGACCACAACAAATCATACACAACACAAAATAGTTATTTTGTATATTTGTATTTGTGTATTTATATTTGTATATTTGTATATACAAAATAGATATTTTGTATAACAAAAATTCACTTGTTAGTGTTCATGACTTGGTGGAAATGGGAGAAATAATGCTAATACACATAAAATAAGACACTTTTTTAAAAAAACAAACCTAGAGTGGGATGAAAAAAATTTATTCCAAATTAAAAACGGAAGACTTCATTGAGACTTATAACAGCTAAGTAAATACTAGTGAAATTATGCTCCTCACTGAGTAGTTAATAGACTTCAGGGCAAGTATGTGCATACTCCCAACACTGGTACATATAGTTATGGTAATACAGGATGTACACAAGTTAAATCATGGTAAATATTGAAGTAACTAACAGGAAGCTCTCAAGTGAATGGAAAACACCAGACCTAATCGGTGACTGAATTCTCAGAACTGTAAAACATGCTTAAGGGGGTGTGCTTGAGATGCACAAGTTGAGAACGTTCATATATTCTCCTTTGTATAACAATATACCCTTTAGTATATATGGTAGGATTTCTTTTGGTTGTCTATAAATGTTATCTTTTTCTAACCCAAGACAGAAAATGTGTTTTGGGATTGAGAGCTAAGAGCCAGACCTGGTAGAGTTCCATCTGGAACCAAACATTTTGCTTATGGGTATCCGGATTCCAATTCAAAGAAAGATAAATCTGAAAAAATTATACACCACTTGCCAGTAGTATCATTCCATGGTTTGGTGAGAAAAAAGAAATATGTATTATCCATTTTCTCTTTCACCTACTTCTTTTTATTTTCTTTCTCTCTTTTTTTTTCTTTCTCTTTATTTTCTAAACTCCTAAGGATCTGCCCTCCAATGTTTCTTAGCAAAGTTTTGGATATCAGACAAGGAGACTTCAATATTATTTGAAATTACCATGATATAGTGCTCAAGTGAAATTTTTATTTTTTCTCCTAGTTATGAGTTTAAACATAACTGATGAAAAGATTTCACGTATCATCAGCAGAAAGCTGAGGTTTTACAGGAGAGAATTTAGGCTTTATATTGTCCATGAAATCTTCATATCTGAGCAATACAGAAGACCTATCAGACCCTCCAGTCAACTCTTTGCTCACCTGGGCACAGCGCTACCACAGAAATGGCTACGTGGCCAGAAGGCATAACTGCCACGGTTTAAGAATGATGCACAATAAATGTGATCAAACCCCGGGCTTGAGTGCCACTAGTTTGGTGAACCCACATGTTTTCAAATGTAATCAAACAGTCATAGAAAGATCAGTCAAAGTGTGAAGTGAATAGGTGTTCCTATCAAGCTCAATCAATCCCTCTCCAGGTTTTCAAGGCCTCACGCTGCACAGCAGTATGGGTTCAGATGACCTGGAACTCTGGGGGGTGCTATTGTGGTTTTTAATATCCTTCCTTAAAATATCCTTTGGCCCATCTCCTCAAGGTCTTTCATCCAGTGATAGAAGGATACATGTAAATATTTTCTGGCCAGGTATTATTGGTTAATAATATGGCTTCTTAAACCCTATCTTGCTAGAGATTTCAGGACCAGTAAAAGAAACAATAACATTTTTTTTAAAGATTTTATGTATTTATTTGACAGAGAGAAATCACAAGTAGATGGAGAGGCAGGCAGAGAGAGAGAGAGGAGGAAGCAGTCTCCCTGCTGAGCAGAGAGCCCGATGCGGGACTCGATCCCAGGACCCTGAGATCATGACCTGAACCGAAGGCAGCGGCTTAACCCACTGAGCCACCCAGGCGCCCCAAGAAACAATAACATTAGTGGTAGCTTATGAGAGCAGAGATGTATGCAACTCACACCATAAAGTCAGGTATTTACTTCACTTAGGTTTAAAGCTGGACCAGGTTTCCTATGCACAAATAAGCAGAGTGTACAGTTCAAAGTCACTTTGTATGTCCACAGCTCTCGAAAAATTCCCCTTTCCTTTTCCTGATAGATAAGAAACAGCCTGCTACATTTTTCTTAACTAAGGGTCTCACACATTGGCAATTTTGTCAACCTAGATGTAAACACCACTGCCACGTCCGAATCATAATAAATTTTGTTTACTGTAGTTAGACATTGGGTTTGCTTACATTTTAGTTAAAACAGCTGAAGATTTATCCTTCTGTCAGAGCCACTAGAAAATTGAGAGTCTCATGCAAGTTGTAAGCTTTCTGCTTAATCTTCTGGAAACTTTTCCAATTTTCCTTTAATAACACCAGGAGGCCAGTGGTGTGCCACTTATGGATGGAGGGGGAGGAGTTCTCCATCCCAGTCCCCCTCCTTTATTCGGCTGACAAGCTCTACAGAAATGAAATGCAGTAATATACATTAGCACTAACTTATACACCAGGCTGTCACCATCAGGTAAAATTGATCACAAATTACTGATTACTGAATCAGGAAAGTCATCAGTTATATTGTACTTGATTACTTTCTCATAAGAGGAATATATTACTGAATATGGTGAGACTACTCATGCATAAGAATTTGGAAGTGACATCCTAGCAGCCCGCACTCAGGAGGGAAGGAGAATTGTGCTGAGGAAGTCGACTCTAACTTCCTTATATAAATTGTTTTAAATCAGCTATTAAATTATGGTAAGACTGTGGTGTATACTTGAAAATTTTTCAACTGTTTTCCCAGTTGAAAACTTCTAAATCACACATTCTTCCCTCTAGGAAGTGCCATGGTCACTTACATCAGCTTTACTTCCTGGAGGGAAAGAACTCTGATACTGGTCAAGGTCACAAAATTAGGCCTATCTAGTTGATGGGATTCTTGCCAGAACAAGAAACAAAACATTCTTTTCTTTGTGACTTATTTTCTCCTTAAAGACCCTTTTTGATTTGCCTTGGCTCTCCTTGTTCTTCCTTCCTAAGCCGTTGTAGTTTTGAGACATAATGGAAATTGCTCCTCCTTTACAAGAAGGTTGTCCACCCTTGGAAGATCACGTGGGCCTGGAAGGGGGTCATAAGACAGATCCTAAGCATGAAAAAAAGAAAAAAAGTGAAAGAGGTACTAACATCCACAAACAATCTAACCAATATGGAGCTGAAGTATTAGAGTGTGCTTCTGTCTACATATAAACAGTTTGATCATTAGCAACTGAGGGCAGGTTATTGAAATTCAAGCTCTGGGAAAAGAAACTGACCATATAAGAGAAGTACAAAGTTAGGCTGACATCTCACAACTTGTATCAAAATAAAGTTTAAATGATTAAGGCATGCCCCCCCCCCAAACTGGGGTATATGGTGAGTCTCAGGGATAAGCAAAGGTATAGAGGGAAGTATGAAGAGTCAAAGGATAAAGAGAAAGTATCTTATTGGATTGTCTATTTTACACGAAGATTTGGTATCCTCGCAGTTTTAAAATATTTGGGCTAATCTCTTATTTTTATTCAAATGCAGAGAGCAATATACTTTTATGTTCAGGGAGTGATTTAAAATACTTCATTTTTATGTTCAATGCCCTTCAGGCCCTCCCCTTCACCAGATTATCAGCACAGTTGGTACTATGTGAATACCGTTTGCTCTGCTGAGAAGGGAGATTATATTACCAACACTAACCCTGCTCCTGGTGGTAGTCTGCAAGTGGTATTTGGTTCTTCATTTTTGGCTGGACTCTCTGAGGCCTAGAAACTACCCAGAAGGGAGAATATTAGGAAGACCATATTCAATCACTAGTGTGAGACTGGATGTTCTCCTGGTTATTGACTATATTCTTCACTGTCTATGGTCAGATGTTGTCAGCTCCTCCCAACATGTATTACCTTATCTGCAGTATTCCTAGTTTCTATTCAAGGTTTTATTAACAAATGGAGGGACACCTAAAACCACAAAACTTCCTGACTGCATTGGTTCACTGCCTAGAGATTTATGGTCCAATTTCATCTACAAGTTTGCATTTTTTTTTTAAATACAGATACCAGCTAGAAGTAAATCCAAGTCCTAATCTGGTTCCAGAATATGGGTATTTGACGACCAGATTGCCTCTGTGGCCCCAGTTCTGCATCACACTCTCACAATTAATCATGGCCCACTCCATTCTTATGAGGAACAACTGTCCAGTTCAACTCGGAATTCCACAACTTTGATAGTTGTGAGACCTACAGAACACATCTTCCCAAACAGAGGGAAGACAGCCTTTTTTCAGATCACATGCTGTATGATATTAAAAAAAATCTGTAATACAGGTGTTTACTTTTTATGGTGAAATTTGAAAGGAGAGTCATTGTAATTTAGAATGTTAGGCTGATGTTTATAATTCATTATAAATGTGTCAGAATAGTGTTCCAGAGGAAAAAAAACAAAACAAAACAAAACCCAGTAACCCCAAACATTTAATCATCAAAGCTGGTTGTTTATAACAGTAGGATATTTAATGTTATAGGACAGAAAACAAATGTCATGCAATACATTTTTTTTCTTTGCCTGAGCTTTAGTCTTCAGTAAGATCTGACAAATATTGGCATTATATGTCACTAAGAAGTAAAAGATCATGCTCTGACCTTCAAGAATCCCCACAATATGTACATTATGTTGATGTGCCCTTTGTTTTGTCTATCTTGGTTTGCTTTGGCAGCCTCTGCAATTTCAGGATGAGCAAGGTTGTTTTACCAAGTTTTTGATGGCATCATTTTAACCAAGAAATTAACTAAAGGCAAAGACTTCTTCTTCCACTATTTCTTTCATTCTGACACAGCCTGAAGACTAGACATCGAGAAAAGTATACACCACAAATGGCCCAGATGCTCATTTAGCATTATTTGAGGTCTACAGTGCCTTCACTAAAGCAGATGTAAACTTAAAAAAGAAGATCAAAATTTTTGTTTCTTATCTTGCATTGGCTGTTGACTCCCGTGTCAAAAATGTGCATCACCTTTAAAGCTCCAGTCACATTCCTCCTGATCTACAGAGACATGCCCCCACTCCAGAGCACTGCTCTATTTACCTCTCTATTTCTTTAAACTTCTAAAGTTCTTTTAATCTGTATTGTACAATTTATCATTTATTTATATTTTCCTGGCTTTTGTGCCAGTGATTTTGTCTCCCCAGCTAGAGGTCAAGCATATTAAGTAACTATATCTCTTCCTTCCTAGTACATGATATGTATGGCACATGGCATACTCCTAATAAACAATTCTATTGAGTTTATTACTTAAGTACAGATTCATTTTAAAAGCAAACAGATAAAAAATAAAATATAAATACTATTAGACCCTCACTTTCTCTTATGACGTCAGAAAAACTTCCCTTTAATATTAATTGTATATTTTTACTTTTCAAAGTAATTTTACATCTAATATAATTGATCATCATAATTGCCCTCAAAGATAAACAGAAATGACATAGCGTGTGAGCAGGTGCTCAAACATGTGAGTGACAGAGTGTAGAACTCAAGACTCATAATTCTTAGCTGATATGCTTGACTCTAAATCATACTTGCAAAATTCACTATTCATTTCAGAAAAGTACACTTTTGATTTTTGTCAGTTAATGATATCATTAAGAGAGTACTACTGGAATGCAGGGGAAAAGAAGAGGTTTCACTGAGTTTGGTCAACCAAAGAAATTATTCCCCTTGCGTTCGTAAAGTAGCAAAGTAATGGATCACACAAGGGTTAAAGTAGAATTACTGAAAGAATACTCAGTTAGTGGGAGTAAGAGAATTAGTCTCAGTTTTGCACATCTCTGTTCTAAGCTCTACAGTCTCAAGAATATCAAGGAGTTAATTTTAAGCATCTCTTCCAGCCTAATACTTTTGACTGACCTCTCCTTAGCACTGATAATTAGGAGTAACTTTTTTATCATCCAATTCTATTATCTGTGTCTACTCTATTATTTGGGCCTTGGCATAATGCTATTATTTGAATAGATATTTGAATTGAGGCAGTATTTATTATCAGTTCCCAGTATAGATCACCTGGTTTGTACTTTAATTGTTTGGCTCATTTATTTATATATATTTTAAAAGCTAATTGGTGATCAGATTAGTTATTTAAGAAATCAAAATGTGTTTCTTGAAAACCTAAAGGCAAGTTTAATCTAATTCTACTGAGGAAAAAAAATCCCCATTCCTCTTTAAAATTTGAAAGTGTTCTGGCGTGCCTGGGTGGCTCAGTGAGTTAAGTCTCTGTCTTTAGCTCAGGTCATGATCTCAGGGTCCTGGGATCGAGAGCCTTGCCATTGGGATCTCTGCTCAGCAGGAAGCCTGCTTCCCCCGTCTCTCTGTCTACTTGTGATCTCTGTCATGTAAATAAATAAAAAACCTTTAAAAAAAAATAAAAACAAAAATAAAATCTGAGAATATTTTGATCAGTTAGTATTTATTAAGCACATATTCAGTACTCTAGAATACTATATGAAGTGTGTTGAGAAATATAAAAAGCGAAAGGAAAGAATCCTGCCCTCAAACACCCAACAATTATGTTAGGGTGTAAAGCATGTAGAGATGCACAACTAGCTAACAATGCAAAATCTTACATAATAAACACCAAATTTGCCAATTTCCATAAAGTAAGTATTCCCACATTGGCTAATTTCAAGTCAACATGAGGTCATTGAACACAAGATTGTGGATTGATGCATAAAGTAAGTTCTGGCAAGCCAGTTCAATTGACTCCGGCACACCAGCCCTCCTATAGAAGTTTAATTCAAGGAATGATTTCTTGGGCAAAAATGTTCAAGTATGATCTGTGGAAAAACACCTTTCATAGCTCTGAAGGACAGTGGCATATGAACAGGGGATAACTGATGTGAAAGTATTCCTGATCAGAGGGATGATATAATCACAGTCCAGGGTCTCAAAGACAATGACAGGCTTGGAGAAGAGAAATAAACCTAGTTAGCATAGCAGAGAAGGATCCTAGAGAGTAGGTAAGAAATCTGGAAGGAACTACTGAGTGGTTTGGATTGTATCCTGCAGGTTTGCCTTTCCAAATATGTGAATAACATATGTGTCTATAAAGAAATAAAAACAATAGTGATGAGTCACAAATATATTTTTTCAAATATTAATTTGATGGTCATAACCACGCCATTAAGAATTTTTTGAGGGTAGAGGGCACCTGGGTGGCTCAGTTGGTTAGGTGTCTGCCTTCAGCTCAGGTCATGATTCTGGAGGTCCTGGGATCGAGCCCCTTGTCAGACTCCTTGCTTAATAGGGAGCCTGCTTCTCTCTCTCCCTCTGCTGCTTCCCCTGTTTGTGCCCTCTTGCTCACTGCCAAATAAAGAAATAAAATCTTTTTTAAAAAAAGAATTTTTGAAGGTAGAAATTACCAAGAATATTTGTATGGAGAGCTCTCCAAATTATAGGAGATCCCAGAAATACGAAATTATTCTAGGAAAAGAAATATCTTTTCAGCCAAATTAGATTACATTCTTACAGAAGTTATATTCAGTAGCATATTAGAGCTGGAAGATTCTTTTTTTTTTTTTTTAATTTCCCTCCAAATAAATCTATGTTCTGCCCTAAAGAACTTTAACTTCAACCCTTCTTCATGGCAGAATCTACTATTACAGCACTATTCCAAAATATTTCCAATTTTGTCAGAATCCCTACAGATAAGGCTTCTATTTTGATAATTCATGTGGCTGGATATCAAACAGCTGCCAGGATATCTACCAACATCTGCTGTTCAGTTTTTATCAGTTTGTCCCATCTGGCCTACATTCAACAGGACCCAAATCAAGACTGAACAAAATCACAGGACCTTCAAAAGCAATTTCACGTTATTTTTGGAAGCACTGAGTATTCTTTCTCAGTTGTTAGAGTCAGGAACTATGTTGTCTATCATCCTGTAGACAACTCTGAAACTTTTCAGATTAAACTTTTCAACACTCTTCCCTCCACCAAATGTTAACATTACTAAAATATGTGTTTAATGTTCATCTGTACTGGCTTCCATTTGGCTCAGAAATGCTAAATGTGATTAAAAAAATAGTAAATTATTGGTGATTACGATGACTAAAATACATTTGAATCATTAATTTAATTTCTACAGGATTTCTTATCTCGGGCATTTAAAATTTTTCCCAGAACTGCTTCCACCTCTTCTTCCTTCCACTCAGTTCCATGCAGCAGATTTCTGATAATATCCTTCCCTCATGCCTTACAGTACAATTTGTTATTAAGGAGCTCCCATCTCTGCCCACACCTACTGAGAAAATAAAAGGGACCAGCATTTAGCCAAATACCCAGTAACATAAAAATTCACTGTCTATGAATCCATCATCTTTCCATTTCTCCTGGGTTAATTCCTCTTTTGTGAGCCTTTGTAGAACAGGCTCAGTCCCAGTGTCTCCCTGTTTAATAACTACCTGGCATTTTACTCACTTAAAAAAAAAAATAAGTTATAGAATCTCACTTTTTTTTTTTTTTTTAAGATTTTATTTATTTATTTGACAGGTCACAAGTAGGCAGAGAGGCAGGCAGAGAGAGAGGGAAGCAGGCTCCCCACGGAGTGGAGAGCCTGACGCGGGGCTCGGTCCCAGGACCTTGGGATCATGACCTGAGCTGAAGGCAGAGGCGTTAACCCACTGAGCCACCCAGCTGCCCCTAGAATCTCACTTCTAAATGAAAAGACAGATACAAGAAAGCAAATGATCCTCCAAAAGTCATGTAATAAATCAATGGCAAAACAATGATGAAATGAAGAGTTAACTCAACAAACCCAGCCTCTTCCAAGAACTTCCCCAAACACCAGTAGCAGCCCAGTATGTGTTTGCTAAAGCAGAGTGGAGACATGTTTGTCCCTTCAAAGAAAAATGTGACAGGCAAATGAGAAGATGAGGGCATAAATGAATTATTTTATCCATACTTCTTTTTATAAAATCAAGATTAAAGGAAATAAAATATAGTTTGAAAACAATTGCATTACAGTTTTACTATCTCTTTCTTTGTAAAAGGTCTAACTAGAGGAAACACACATTTCTACTGTGTCCTCACTCAAGGTTGAGAACTGAGATGATTTTTTATCAGAAAGGCCCTAAAACAAATCCCACCTTCCTATAACATTCATAAAGTATTGTTTTCTAGGAAAGTTCAAGTGAATTTCTGTAATATCTTCTTCCATTTTGTTCTACCAGTGGTTTGGTGAAACCAACAATTCTGATGAGGTTCTCCTCCATAGGGACTATGGATGATAAGCCAAGGACCATTATAGTCAGACAAAGTGGGTAATCTGGTTTCTAACTCTCACTCTAATAAATTCCCTTCTACCATCATCTACAGGTAACCAGGATCCAAGAATTTTTTACCCAATTTACCCCAAGCCCATCTCCAAGATCTATAAACGCCTCTCCCTCAGGTCTCTCAGCCTGGCGCCAGTAGTAATACCATCTCCCTCCTGGCCCAGGATGGTCCAGGGCTGAGGACTGAGTTTGGACATGCAGATGAAGTGTCCACACATAAGCACAAGGCCCTCTATACTGCAGAACAGATCTGGGGATGGGCAGAAAAGAACCTTAGTCAAGGGTAAATATCCAGGGACTGGGGCCAGGGCCAGGTCTCTCTACACCATCATAGTTTGCATAAATCCAAGAATTCTGCATTCAAACCAGATGCTTCTGGTCTTTAACATCTTCACCACGTTGTTTCATTCATTAATTTAATTTTTGAATATTTAGATATGTGGTATGAAGGCATCCTTTTGTGTTCTTTCACTAGCCCTGGAAATGCTAAAACACAGGACTGTTATCTACCTTCAACTCACAAGGGATGTGAATGTATATCACAAAGAAATGTCAGGTGATTTGATCAATATCAAGAATGGACTAGAATTCTTACTCAAAATAATTGTGGTTTAAGGGCTTTCAGGCAAAACACAAATTTATGATTATAGAGCATTTTTTTAAAAAGATTTTATTTATTTATTTGTCAGAGAGAGAGGGAGAGAGAGCGCGAGCACAGGCAGGCAGAGGCAGAGGGAGAAGCAGGCTCCCTGCCGAGCACGGAGCCCGATGTGGGACTCGATCCCAGGACGCTGGGATCATGACCTGAGCCGAAGGCAGCTGCTTAACCAACTGAACCACCCAGGCGTCCCGATTATAGAGCATTTTAAGCCCCCTTTTCTTTTCCAATTTTGCTGTCAACACTGATCCATTTGTTGATATCGTGTCAAATTTCTACTTCATACACTCTATAGAGACTCCAAAACAGAATAATCCTTCAGTTTCTTTCTACTATATCCATCCAAAAAAGTAGCAAATTTAGCCTAGCTCTCCATTTCTCTTTATAGAGCACTGGTATTTTTATTGCTATGAGAAATTTACATGCCACTTTCAAAGTGCTAATTCTTACTCAAAATAGCTTTGGCACAATGTTATGCAAGATTTTTCCTCAAAAGGAAATGCTGAATCTACAGATCCAGTGTGGGAAATTTCGAGGTTGTGCCCAGTGACTTTACTATGTCTGCCAGGGAAGTCCCTCTTACTATTCAAGAGCAATTTCATCTTTGGTTTGAGCAGAACTTTTTAGCTTAATGGGTGATAATTTACCCCTGTCAGACATCTCATATTCTGCATGCCCCTCATCTGGCCTGTGTCACATAAAGAGGTGGGAATGTAATTTCCACCCACCTGTAGAAAACAGCTAAGTTTTATTTCCTATGCGATTCCCAATACACTGCCCCGTGAAAGGAATTCATTATCCACAGATGAAGTAATTATCCTCAAGTAGAGTAGAGTTGAAGCACATAAACTTTTAACTCTGACAGGGATGGGTTTGAAGGCTGGCTCCCCCAACCCTTACATACTATATGATCCCTGGCAAATTGCTTAATGTCTCAAAGCTTCCGGTTTCTCATCTGTAAAGCAGAAATAATATACCTGTCTTATAGAGTAATTGTGAAGATTAGATGAGACAATATATATAAAGCTTCTGGCACCTGATGGGCATTCAATAATTACAATTATTATTCAAGCATCTAAATAATTACCATCATCCTGCTGTTAATTTTTTTACTTCATCAGTCACTTTTTTGCAAATGATTCCTTTGTGACCTCAAGTCTTTTCTCTCTAATTAGGCACCTCTACTCAAATGTCTCAGCATTACCTCAATATAATTTGTGTAATATAAAACAACATAGGTTAAAAAAAAAAGCCTCAAATTTCCTGAATGTAAAAAAAAGAATACATTGTTTAACTTTTTTAAAGCAATAATAAAGAAGATATGAAATTTATAGTGAAAATCTCTCTCCTCCTACATCTTTCCTAAATTCCCATGGCTAAGCATGGTTACAATTGGGCATGTTTTCCTAATGTCATTTTTGATTCTTCTCTTTCATTCTTCCAGTGTGCGCAACCTATCACTTCTGTGCTTTGTAAATGCCTCTCACGCCTATTGCTGCTCCTTAATTTCCTTCCCATTAATACTGCTCTAGTTCCTCACCATTGCACATCTACCTAAATACCTCCCTGATGCCTGATCCCTCTCATTTTCCTCCTTCCTCCCCCAGATTATTCCCCTATGCATGGTTCTACTGCTTACTGCATCTAGTAGGATCACTAATCTACTCCGCTTTCAAGACCCTTTGGTAGCTATTCCTGCCTTTCTTATTCACCTAATGTATTACAGAATAACACAGATGATAATTTTACATAAAGTAGGTGTTTATTTTGGTTTTATTTTTATCACCTCAGAGATTTTATTTATGCTGTTCCCTCTTATTATGGTTGAAATGTGTTACCCCAAAATTCACAGACTGAAGTTCTAGCCCTTAGTACCTCAGAACATAATTGTATTTGGACATAGGTATTTACAGTGGAATTCAAATTAAAATGAGGTCATTAGGGTGGGCCCTGATCCAGTATAACTGGTGACTTTACAAAAAGGGAAACTTGGAGACAGACATGCACATAGGGAGAACACCATGCGAACAAGAAGGCAGAAACAAGATGATGCTTCTAAGTCAAGGAACTCTAAAGCTAGTTTGCAAACCACTAGAAGCTAGGAAAGATGCATGCAACTAATTTTCCTCACAGCCCTCAGGTGCAGCTAATACTAGCACCTTCTCTCTTCCTCCAGCTTTTGGCAGAAAAAGGATGGAATGGGCCATCTAGTGACCTAGAAGCACCAAGTGTGAGAACAAATGGCTGATATGCCAGGAATGGCAGAACAAGAACACTGTATGTCCATGAGCCCTTGATGGTATGCCTGACAGCCAAACTAATGCCAACAAATACTCTTCTCCAGACTTCTTATGTGAAGAAAACCAAGCTTTATTGGTTTCAGCCACTTTAGCGAGGCATGCCCAACTGACAATATGCTAAGAAAGTCAATTATATGAAGGGCTTGTTCACTTTCCATGGTTAGGACTTTTTCTCCTGGCATTTAGTAAATACTCAGCAGATAAATGTTAGTGTTCTTCATTTTATGTTATGTTCTTTATGAAGCTGTTAACATCTGACCAATGTGGGCTTACTTACCCTGCATAAATATGGAGGATAAGTTATTTTATTACCAATAATCTGGCAATAAAATATTTATTGTTTCAGTTGTGATAGCCACTAGCACTATTCTCCAGATATTTTTAAGCTCCATCATTCAAGCACCAATGAAGAATTTTATTTTTCTGTCCCACATTAAGTTAAACATGACTATAGGACTTGTATCAAGAAATATGAATGGAAATGAAGTTTCACTTCCAGGTGGAAGTTTTAAGAATCAATGTACCATTCATGACAATCTTTTTTGCTCTATTCTGGCAACTGGCAATGCTCCAGATGGGAGCTGCCAGCACTCTGTGTCCCAGAATAAAGATGGTATGGAGCAGAGCCTTTCAGCTGACCCCCTCAATGGATATTTAATATGAGTAAAAAGTTAACCTTGCTGTTTTAAGCCACTGGGGTTTTTGCTACCACAGAATAATCTACTCTGACTAGTATATAAAACCATCTTACCTCGTGAAACAAGATGTCAGGTTGATTTGAACACTAAAACCTCCTATGGCCACCATTTTGGCTTCAGTGATCTGTGATTTAGATCTTTTTCTATGTCTTTTATTAACATTCATATAGTTTTGTAATACTATATGGCTCTCATCCAGAATGGTTATGAATAATTTTATGACTTTATTAACCCAGGTCCTGCCCTCGAGGCACTTATGAGATCTATAGTGTATTGAGTTTCTCGATAAATATTCAGCACATGCACAAAACCACTAGCAAAATGTAAAGCAACAACAGCATAAAAAGAAAAATTACCAAACACATTTAGAAACTGAAGACTTAAGGAAGGACAAAAGGGGGGGGGTACTATTTATTTTTCAACACTTTCAGCCTTCAATTCCATAAAACCCTTCTTTTTTAAGTGTTACTCTAAGTGTTATTAACAGTCATATATGAGTTCAGAGCACCAATGGCAAAATCACAAGGTCAACAAGGTTTGTGTTACTGCCTCAAGCCTTGGCAGTGGTAACTGCTTCTCCATTTCCACAAAACTTTCTCCAATCTGTAGCTCTCTTTCCAAATCCTCCTTTCTCCTAGTGTCTTCTGCAATTCCTTTATGAAAATCAAGACATTGAGAACAAAGACATCCATGGCTTACTACACATTATAATGACAGACAATTTGCATTTTAATTCTTCCTGCAATCATAACTTGCTGGGCCCTGTCCCCATTTTAATGATCTAAAGTACTGATTTTTAAGCTCCATCATTCAAGCACCAGTGAAGAATTTTATTTTTCTGTCCCACATTAAGTTAAACATGACTATAGGACTTGTATCAAGAAATATGAATGGAAATGATGTTTCACTTCCAGGTGGAAGCTTTAAGAATCAATGCACCATTCATGACAATCTTTTTTGCTCTATTCTGGCAACTGGCAATGCTCCAGATGGGAGCTGCCAGCACTCTGTGTCCCAGAATAAAGATGGTATGGAGCAGAGCTTTTCAGCTGACCCATAGGAAGAGCTGAGACTTTGAGTGTTGTTGGGAAAATTAGCTTCTTACCTCTGAAATCATTTGATGGAATTCCTTCATCCAATACATAATTGCAACTTTTTTTCACACTACACTAACCAATGGACACAACTGTAATAATAATCCTAACAGTATTACTGAGTGCCATTTTTCAGGACAGTTCCCATGAGTTAACCCATTCAATCCTACCCACTATCCTGAGAGACCGATAACTATCCCCTTCTTTTTTAGAGGTCAGTTAAGTAAATGGGCCCAGGGATATACATTTAGCTTCTGCTGTATTTTGCCTCTCTGCTATTTTACATGTAGCTCAAATGCAGAGCTCAAATGGAGGCTATTTTCATAACCTCAGCCCAGGTTAGTCTGGAAGATTAATGGTAGGAGAAAGGTGATCTTTAATGGGCTTTTGGTTCGGTTTCAGTTCTCTTTTCCTTGCCCATCTGCTATGGACTGAATATGTTCCCCCAGCATTTATATGTTGAAATCTACTCCCTAATATGAAGGTAAATGGAGACGGAACATTTGGGAGGTGAATAGGTCATGAGTGTGGAAACCTCATGAATGGAATTAGTGCCCTTATAAAAAAGGCCCCAGAGAGATTCCTCATCCCTTCTACCATGTGAGGACACAGCAAAGAGAACAGCTAGGAACCAGGAAGCAAGCCCTCACGAGCCACTGAATGTGCTGACCACGTGACCTTGGACTTACCAATCTCCAAACTGTGAGAAATAAATTTCTGCTCTTCTAAGACACTCATTTATGGTATTTTCTTATCACAGCCTGAATGGACTAAGGTACTTTGCATAGAAATAACCTTTTCAGGCTTGGAACGTTTAGACCAGGTTATGCTCTGCCATCACCTTCGGCTATCCAGAACCTTGTGGCCCACTGGACAGGAGATCAAATTCAGTGCCCAGTTTTACCTTCACTGGCTTACTGAGCATTAGCTACCCGCTACACTTAGAAGCCAGTTTTTCTGTTTCCCTATCCTGCCAATGATTATTTCAGAGATGGATTATAACATTCCAATTCAAGAATATTCCTTACATCTGGAATTGGGCTACCCACGTCAGAACTACCTTTTCCCAGATCAGAGCTGTAGAATCTCAAGAGACAGAATGGGTGAGTGCAGTGAAAGCTGAAGTTACTTTTGTCTAACCATGAAGGTCATCAGATGGTCAATCAAATACGGCAGGCTTCTGTTCCCCTTGTCTCCCCTCATGCTGCTATGACAGGGCACAGAATACAGTAAGAAGTCAATAAATGCTATTGACTGATATTCTTAAGTTCTTTGCATAATTTGTTGAGGAACTTTCCCTCTTTAATTACGGAACTCAAGTATATTTCAGGGAGTTAATTCTGCACTGGTCTGACTCATTTGCAATTTATTTTTTAAAGAAATTATTTGATGTCTAAAGGCCTTTTAAAAAAAAGAAGCCATTTCCTTTTGAACAATGAAATCACGTTTCAGTGGCATAATTGGACTGGAACACAGACAGGCTCAAGTTTAGCTCTAAACTCAGAACCCATGAAGGTCGATTGGAAAAACGCAGTCGCCCATCCCAGTCTTAAGCGGCACTTTTTTTCAAATTGTGTCACAAACATGCATACAAAACAAGGGCTAAGTGTTACGGATTATAACCTAAAGCTTTCCAGCCATGTCAGTTAGGAGAGAAAAATAAAAGGAAACTTGCAATACTTCAACTGAACTTTCTTTCACAGCATGTAGGAGGGTGAGGGGAATCAGTTAGGTTAAAAAAAAAAAATAGCTTACACTGTGACCAAAAAAAAAAAAAAAAAAAATGCTTTACCATGCTTTACTTTTCTTTCTTTTAGGGTACTATCAGTTTGGCTACAGCCTGAAGAAACAAAATCTGTCTTTTTAAGAAACGTCAACTCTCATAACTACTCAATAAATCAAAAACAATAAAAGACATGTCCTGCTCATAGACGAATGCACAGCAGTTATATCAAACTGTTTCACCTTATACCCCCTTTGCTCAGCTACCCACATTTACCTATTTATAGCTCCATCCTAGCGCCCCTCCTCCATCATCGTGCAGAAACTCATGTTGGCCTTCAGAGCTTTGTGGAATCTGTTCACCTTTGGATTCCTCCTGCTTCTGGGTCTGAGTAACTGCCCCTACATTCACATTTACCTGTCACTGGCTTATCTATTAGTAGCCTCAAAAGGATTTTTCCTGTCATCCAACAAGAAGAGATTTTGCGAGGCCAACAGATAAACAATTTGTAAAATGATATAAAAGAGATTAAATCAATGGAAGTAAAAGAGACCTCTCAAGGCAGTGAGAATTGCCACTAGCAATAAGTGGCTTTAGGGAGTACAGCTTTGAAGACTATACTTAAAAAAAAATTCACAAAGATTGTTACCATGAAGAAGGGCCCTAAATTCATCTGGCTCAACTAATTTACTTTATAAGTATGGAGAGGTAACCCAGAAAAGTCAAGAGAATTAGCCAACTTCACATGGTGATTACTGACAACCCTGAGACCTAGAACCAAAGTGTCCTAAATCAAAACTTCTCTTTCCGAATTCTCTAGGGAACTCTGTAGTGTTTTACAAATTGACATGATTCCGTAAATACTGAAGGGAGCAAAGTAGAGAAAGATTAAGGAAGAGAGGGAAGAAAGAATATAATATATTCTGCAGTCTTTGGACAAAGGATAAAGTTTAGAAAGTGCTGTCTTTCCTGGCGTGACATGGAATGAAGCAGAGTAAAACAGTGTCAAGAGAAATAAGGAACGAGACTCCATCTGGGGTACAAGGAAGCAAGGGTCCTGTCTTAGAAGAGGTTAGGCAAGAGTATAGGCACAGGGGACATACAGAGAAGGAAACTGTCAGCTGCCCTTCAGAGAGTGTCTGAGCTTGTTTGACTCCAATGCAAATCTTCCAAAACTCTAAGTCACTGCCTCAGCCCCGCATCCTTCAGAAGTTTTCCCTCCCTCTGCTATTTAAGATCCATCATCAGTCTACTTTCATACGAGACCTTCCGTGGCTCCAAATTCCACCCTCTCAGCCTAACTACCCAGTACAAGCCGTGCCTTTGCAGTTCACTGAATTTATTGCCATTTTCAGAACTAGACCTGAATGCTACCATGACGTTGCTCAGACATTTCCACTTGGAATGCCCTTCTGCCACATTTTCAACTGATAAAATTCTGTTAAAAAACACCTCTTTTTTGGGACGCCTGGGTGGCTCAGTTGGTTAAGCAGCTGCCTTAGGCTCAGGTCATGACCCCAGCGTCCTGGGATTGAGTCCCACAGCGGGCTCCTTGCTCAGCAGGGAGCCTGCTTCTCCCTTTGCCTCTGCCTGCCACTCTGTCTGCCTGTGCTCACTCTCTCGGAAAATAAATAAATAAAATCTTGAAAAACAAAACAAAACAAAAAAATCTCTTTTTTGAAGCTGTACCCAATGCCCAATCATATCAACTTCTCTTTGTGGGGCCCATGACACTCTGTCCTACCTTACAGATTAGAGATATGTGCTTTTTCATCTTATTCAGAAGAGATGAGGTTGTTAGTAAAGCTACTTAGGGACATGTCTGTCTCTCCCCCTAGGTTGTAAACTCCTCTAGGAAAGAGATTGTGTCTTATTTATCTGAATCTTCACTCAGCAGGATCTAGTAAGTGTCTTGCAGCATGTGTGAGACTACCCAATGTTTACTCCCTTGAACTGCCTGGACTTACCTTACCTAACTTACATTAACTTACCTTAACTATATTCTATAGTCTCTGAAACTGATAAAAAAAATCATTATGTCAAATAAAATAACTGTCATTAAGGTGAAATAAATTAACACATAAGAGAAATGGAGACACACTGGAGAAACACATTGGAGAAACACTATTTAACAATTACCAGTAAACTAGATCAGAAATGCCTGAAAGTTACTATCTGCTACCTTAGCATGGTCAAATCAGCATTTATTATAGATTTAGAGGCATATAATGATTTTTTTTTTCAGGTTAAATAAAGGAAGAAGAAAATAAAACAGAGTAGAAGAGAAATAATCGCAGTCAACAAATGATGTCTCCAAAGGAACATCAATATAATGTAATTAAAAGTCAAGAAGAAATCTTTTCATTCTGAATGTACTTAAATTGTTTATCTCTTTACTGTTTGAAACATTTCATCCAACTTATTCAGCAGTTATTCCCTGTGGGCCTTTACAAGCACATGATAAATGTGAGGTTTGAAAATCCTGCTCTTTTGAGTTATTTTGATGTATTTTATTTTGAGTTATTTTGTGTGTCTGTGTGGAAGCATGCACACATGCACACGCATGCACCTGCATATACACACACATGAACACACACTCTGGAAAGACCACTGAATGATAAGTCTCAATGTCAACATATCTCAACCGGTGACACTGGGGGAGCACATCAGCTTCATGGGGGGGAGCTTTCTTATCATTATAATTGGGGTACTGAAATGAGGATGTCTAAATTCCTTTCTGGTTCTTTAGCCCTTGTGTTCTATGTAAATGCATACCATTTAAATAATCATGTAACACTAAACATTTTAAAGCTTTTTAAAAGTATATACCTACCAATCTGATAGGACTTTTCAGTTCTGTGGACCATCTTCACCTACAAAACCTTAATGGGGAGAATGTCTCAGATGAATCAACATTCTGATTTCAGGACTGATCTCATATCAGGTGTTGCCATACAATCTTATTTTGTCTTCTCTCAGTCTGGTTTCACACATTAAAAAAAAAAAAAAAAAAAAAGCCCCTGGAAAATGTGTGCAAATTGTTAAATGTCAGCTGAATGTCATTTTCCAAGTTCGGCACTCAAATAGGGCTCTCTGAAAATTGGTTGTCATCCACTGGGAGTTAAAGGAAAGATCTTTGAAAAGGTCCTCAGAGGCTTCATTTCTAGAGGTTTTTAAGGTCTCACAGGAGCTGACTGCTTCCCCACACAAGCCATTTTCCCCTTGGTCTGCTGCAATGTCAAGGTCCTTCCAGCTTCCCTGCCATTGATCATGCCATTCATCTGGCCAAAAATGCACCCCCTCCCTGCCCTCTATCTGTCCAAGTGTTACTATCCATCACAGAAGACATTTCGGTACTTCTACTAGGAAGCGGTCTCATCTCTGCAGCCATGCACAATCTCCCTTCTCTACAGCCTGACGGCACTCAGACACTGTACCCACTAGTCCTGGTTTTGACAAGGTCTGTTCACACTGCTCATTTCTCTTGTCTCAAAACTTGATTGCAACCCTTCAAGGTAGAACTCGATTTACCATAACACTCACATTGCTTAGCACAAACTGGTCACACAAGGGGGCGTTCCAACACCTAACACATCCCCTATTATCCTCAACAAGCAGAGGAATTTGAATGTCTTTATTGCCATCAAAGATAGACCACACAGCTATTTTGTTTTTAATGATAAGAAATTAAGGCAGTAAACAAAGAATTAAAATCAATACTTCCCACTTTGGGTATATGAACATTTCAGAATAAAGCAACATTTGAGTCTGAAATACTTGGGTCATTGTTTCCACACCTAATTAACTTTGCATCCTCTAAAAGCATTTGCCCAAACCCTAGGCTGCTTTTCATAACCTAGATACAACTGCCACATCTTACCGGAGAGCTTAAATACCACAAATGCCCAAACTAAGCACCATTAAGGAGTGAGGTGTGAGCTGCCCACGGATAGACACGAGTATCTGACGGAGCTACACCCTCTCAAAATCCTGGGCATTTGTCTTGCTGCCAGACTGACCTTCTCTTGAGAAATACCGTTATTTTTCTCTCGTTGAGGTGGCATAATCGGTGTGTTGACTCTTGTTTTCCTTCCAGGTAAATGGGACAGAGATAGATGAAGAAAAATACAGAGGGAGCTTTGATGAATCTATGCAGTGTTTTATTGCTGATGCAGACGGATTCCATAAATTTCTAGAAACATAACACTTGAGGAGGAAAGAGGGTGGGGGGTCAGAATTGAGGGTGGGGTGAGGGTAATGGAAGTCACTGCACCTTATCAGTAGGTGGGCAGACACACTCACTCTGCAGATGGACCTCATCACATAGGGAAAATCAGATGACATTGAATAGAGCTTAATGTTTTCATTAAGGCGAGAAGAGACTTTTACTTGCCTAAGAAAAATGTCTTAACTAAAAAATAGATTTTTCAAAGACCGCAGACAACAGCAAGGTAAAATGTATCTGATTTATGGCAGGTTTAAAAGGTCTTCTTCCCACATGTGAGTCTAGAGCCACCACTGGTGCCACAATAGGATGATAAATGGAGAAATAACTCAACAGGAAAGCAGCAAGGCAGTGGGCTCTGGGGTGGCAATGGAGACCCTGTCACTCGGCCTCCGAGTGAAATTCCAGGGCTGAGGATGAGCAACTGTGTTACAGGGTGCAGGAGGCAGATAAAGAAAAGAGGGGGGTGCTGGCAGTCAGAAAAGTGGAATTTTTATCCCAGGCTTGCCACTAATCATCTGCATAGCCTTCAGGAAATCATTTCACCTTTCTTTACCTCCACTTTTGCGTCTCTGAGTGAGAATAACAATGGCCCGTTCCACCCACTCCCTGGGATATTATAAAAAAAAAAACACCACAGTGTGATAATAGATGAACTCGTTCTTTGAAGAGCTCAAAACACCATACAAATGCAAGGTATTAATTATGTTCTAAAGGTATCATTTCAGTGAGAGATAAAAAAAGAAGGAACATATTATTAAATAACATATTTGAAAAGATAAGAGGCATATTGGGAGGGCTGCTTTCAAGAGATATTATAAAAGCTGGCATTCTATTTCCTAGACACCAGCCAGTCCTCACGCAAAAACACAGATCCGAGATGAGGGAGAAACAGCTGATGGTGTACAGGGGGTGAACCATGTACCCTGGTAAATTGCAGAAATGTACTGACAAAGTAAAACTGATGACGTACATAATGAGCACTGCAAATTAGCAAGCATACAAAAGACTTTACATCACAAAGAAGTGAGAGAAGGGAGAGGTTCAGGGCACAAAGTCACAAGATGAGCTTAAAAGGATAATTATGAGCAAGTACTCCTTCCTGCCCAAAGACATGGAAATATAGGTAATGAAGAGTCAGACTTTTGCTGAGGTCCATCCTGCCAGCGGCACGAACAGTCATTCCGGGGACTAACTGGAGCTTCAGGTCCGAGCAAAATTAATCATTTAATAAATACTTAATGTGTAAGTAGTATGTGTTCAGATTTGTGCATTAGGTTGTGGGGGAGACAACAGAAGGAAAAGCTGGGAAATTCTGCTCTTATAGGACAGCTAGCAAGAAAGGATGAAAATGTAGGAAACAGTGTTTAAATACTAACCACGGGCTACTGACAATGAATATTACAGTTGGTTACTTGGTTATTATATCGGTTATATATTGGTTAGTTGGTCACTGTATTATAGTTGGTGTTATAGTTGGTTAGAAAGAGAATAAGAGGGTCTGCTTCAGTGTGAATAGTACTATTAACTACCATTTTTTGAGCTCCTACCGTTAGGTAGGCAAAGTATATTCAATGAATTTTTAAAATTCAAACACTGCCAGGTTAGGTCTTGTCCCCATTTCATAGGAGAGGTGATTGAGGCTCAAGGTCACAGAACTAGTTAACGACACAGACAGGATTCACAGTTGGTTCTGACTATGCTACATTCACTGTGTTAGGCTGCTTCTCTGAAAGAAGCACAATTTTTTTATCTCAGTGACATACTGGTGGAGAATATCATATGAAAAAGAAGCCAACCATCCATGGCCCTCAAATCATACCAAATGGGCAACTGCATAAACCACCTTCTTTGAAAAACTAGACCTGATGAAGAGGATGCATACACATAGGTAAATATGTAAATATTACAAATCCCTGAAAGTATTACATGTATAAAACTTAATAATTCATCTAATGCAAAATTATGTTAGACTGTTTTGTAGCATAGCCCCAATCAAAAAAAGGTGCCCCCTTTTCCTAACATTTTCTATTGCTTCCACACTGCGAAATTCTTGTGTATGTACATGCCGTGGGCCACCCAGATTAGTTATCTTCCTATGTAAATACCTTAGACTTCGCATCTGCTGTATGATTTAATCCTGAGAGCCTGGAGCTAAAACAGAGAGAAAAAGATAATGAACAATAGTAACTAAAGAAAAAACATAAATATACCAAGAGCAGAGAGCAGCAATACGTGCTGGTGCATTAACACCATTCAGTATTAGAAGCTTTAGACTCCTTTAAAGCATTAACCAGTAGGGAGATTTTTCAGAGCTCCAAATCAACAAGATCCACTTGTTCCCTTATCCGAGATAAAGTCTCCTTTGTACCTCAAACTCTTCATTTTGCTGAAATTCTATAGCTTGATGGACATGAATAAATAGCCCAAAATGGTCAGTTCAGAGGTTCGCAAATTTGGCAGAATTCAAAGTGCCAGGCTTCCAATGGGCATGAACATCAGACCTTCTGGAGTATTACCCACCCCCACTCAGAACATTTGACCATTTAGTCATCATTCCTTACTTCCCCATTCCAAAATGGCCACATGTTGCCCTGCAATCATTTCCACACACATTGCACCTTTGGCAGAGGGTCTGCCATTCCTGTTTAAAGCAGTTATTGGTCTCACATTTATGACAATTTATCAAATGTCTTTTTGAAATTCCATTTTCTATGAGGGTATGTAAGAGATTCATTGCATCTTTGCTCTATTTGGTGAAAATTAAAAGCTTTGAAATTTCTTGGCCTCTTTCAAGAAGGAAGCTTAAGGCAAATCCATTCTTCCCATCTCCTAAAGGGACTGACATCACGCTTGGTCGGTAGGCATCCCTGAGGCCAAGTTTGGCATGCTGAATCATTATTTTCTATATAATCTACTGCATGAAAAAATATAAAATTCTGACATTTGCATTTGGAATTAGGGCCTAGTCTAAGAGCCATGAGGCCATGCCACCTCCTTAGCAAGTCATTCAACTCCTACCCGAGTATCAGTATCACATACCAAATACATGTTTGCTGACAACTCATCTTGTGCCAAGTGGGTCTAAGTGCCTGAAATTAGAGAAGGAAAGACAGGTCTAGGCCAGAAGCAATGTAAGTAATAGAATCCTTCAATAAAATTACCCCTACTACAGATGGGTTAACTGAGGCTAAGAGAAAGTAAGTAATGTGTACAATAATCACAAAGCTCAACGGTGTCATGTTTGATATCAGGACTCTCTGGCTTCAAAGACCATGTTATGTTCAGTTCTTAGTAATACAGAAAGAGAGAATACATACTTTGAGTAAATGTCATGTCAAAGAATCTATAGTTTTACCCAATTACCTGACATCTGATTGAAAAGAAATTAAAAGATGCCCCTCTCTCTGCTGTTAAATCATGCTGAAAGAATATGTGCACATGCATGCACTCACGATCTCTCTCTTTCTTTCTCTCACAGACACACACACACACACACACACACACACTACTAAGAGCTAAGAACCTGGTTGGAGCAGAGAGAAGCAGGATCACATAGCCACTTTTCTTTTCTTTTCTTTTTTTTTTTTTTTTAACCAATGCAACTGAAACCAACATTAAGTAAAATACACACGAGGGGAATAAAATCTCCAGTAAGCATCTATTGATAAAGATTCAGGACATCCATACAACCAGAAAGCTGTTAATCTATTTCTAGAACATGGGAAGATTTTCTCTTTAATTACAAGAACATAGTCATGTCACTAGAAATAAGAATAGTGAAACACCTAGTGCTGTTCAATGAAAATATAATGCAATCCATAAATGTGAATCAGATGTAATTGTAAATTTTCATAGTAGTCACATTAAAAAAGTAAAAAGAGACAAGGAAAATTAATTTTTTAAAGATTCATTTATTTGTTTTGAGAGAGAAAAAAAGAGAGCACAAGTTGGGGAGGAGGGCAGAGGCAAAGAATCTCACGCAGACTTCCTACTGAGGGGGAATCTGACTCCAAGCTTGCTCCTATGACCCTGAGATTACGACCAGAGCTGAAATCAACCACCAGACACTTAATTGGCTGAGCTACACAGGCGGTCCTAAAATTAATATTAAAAATAAAGTTTTATTAATTGTTTTAGTCAGTTCAAACTGTTACAACAAAATATCATAGACTGGGGGGCTTTTAAAACACATTTATTTCTCACAGGTCTGGAGGCTGGGAAGGCCGAGATCAAGCCATTGACAGGCTCAGTGCTTGATGAGGTTGATTCCTGGTTCATAGATGGCCATCTTTTTGCTGTGTTCTCACATGGCAGAAGGGATGAGGGAGTTTTCTTGGGTCTCTTTTATATGGGTATCAACCTCATTTAGGAAGGCTTCACCTTCATGACCTAATCACCAACCCAAAAACCCATTTCCAAAAGTCTTCACATTGGGGATTAGGTTTCAACATAGGAATTTGGAGGGGTCATCACAAATAGTCAGTCTTTAGTACTCCATATATACAAAATACTATCACTTCAAGATATAAAGCTCATCTCTATTCAGACTAGCCATATTTCAAGTTCTTGGTAGCCACGTGGAACTAACAGCTACCGTAATGGATAGCACAGCTCTATACCCCACCCCCCACGAAAAGGAGCTAGAATGGGTGTGTGTCAACACATCAGAATAATAGCTATTCTTCTTTTGATCCTCTTGGTTCATAAGTAAAGGATCCAGATTGGCCACACTACTGAGCAGTAAAGGGAGACAGAAAAGTCTAGGGAAAAGTTTCAAAGTAAGTATAGGCACAGCAATTGGCAACCTGAGGGATAGAGCTAGTCCACTCACCAGGAAAGCACTGAAATTGATGGAGATGAAGAAAAGACTTCCTGTAATGTGCACTTTTTCATATAACTCAGACTATGAGTCAGCAGGTAAGGAAGGTCAAAGGATTGGGTGGCAATCTGCCCTCCAGAGTAAGAAGCAAGAGCTGAGAATATGCACCAGAAGCCCACCTGCAAACTACAAAAGACGTGGTCACTACTCAAGTTCACAGAGTGGCACCATGGCTTATAGTCATACCTTCAGTTGACAAATATTTTGGTTGAGAAATTTTTCTCCCAGAAAAAAAAATTCTCAGAGAAAATAATAGCAGTAACTAGAGAAAAATTTAAAAAGCATCACAAATCAATGGTTAAAAAGATTGGATTATTTTATTTTATAAATGGCAATAAGGCGAATTAGAAAAACTCTAGTTATATCAAAGTATTAAACCTTTCTCTTTAACAAGACAAGAGAAAGCTAGAAGAAAATATCAGAGAGTATTGATATTTTCCTAAGATAAGAGAGATTTTTGTTAAGCATAGAACTAATGGAAGAAAGCCATTTGGGGGTGTGAGAAACAACCAGTGTGTTTGTATCAAAAATAGAACAGTTCTGAAATCCAACAAACCTCATAAGCCAAAATGAAAACAAAGGACAACAAGAAAATACTTAATATAAATGTGTTTTTACAAATTGATAGAAAAATAAAAATAATGAGTTATACACATGTACAGACGTTTCAAAAAAAAAAAAATACAATAGAAAAGTAGATGAAAGGCACGAACGGACAACAGCCTGGCAGAATTCAAATAAACTGAAAACTGAGTTATAATATACAAACTTACCAGTAAAAATAAACATAATTCAAAAGACACTGTGCATGTGAAATCCACCTATATGGTTGCTTATTATGGAATTATATGTATCAGTAAAAGACAAAAAAATGGGAGGATTCTATGTACTAGTGAGAGGACGAATGGTCAAATTAAATAAAAATTAATAAAATAAAAAATAAACACTCTTTTAGAATAATATTTAATGACATGCTTTTGATGCATAATAAATAGAAGGAAAACTTGTCTACAAATATTTATCTGATGTAACTCTGAATAAAGATGGTACATAAATTCATTTACACATATAATGTTATTTCTCTTAAAATATGCTTGTATTTTAATAACAAGATATATAGGTTAGGTTTTATTAAGAATATATGTATATATATGTGGCTCTGTATATAGATTGATTATATATATACACACATATAGAAACGCACATATTTACAGAAAAAAAACTTGAAATAAATATATTAATTTTCAAGATAGTTATCTCTGAAAAAGAATTATAAATTATTGTTATTTTTCCTGTATTTATTTTTGTATTTTTTAAGTGTTTTAAAATAATCACATATAAGTATATCATTAAGTTATTACTAATTTAAAAAATCCTAACTATGAGCTACGAGTAGACAACATGCTTAATATGGGGCAAAAGAGTGATGTGGCCATGAATAAAACTAATGAGGACTCTATTGCTGGAAACAAAGTACAATATCAAGTCATTTCTGGTTCAAACGAAAAAAGTTACTACAGTACGTAATCCAGAAACAGATTACCCATAGATATGAATATAAGGAACTTAAGGAGGAAGAAATAAACATGAATAGGAATTAGTAGTGTATAAATGTGCTAGAAATAAAACTTGTACAAGTCCTTCAAGAGCTTTTAAAAATCAGAGACGATAAAGACTTGGGGTTGGGAAACATTACTGCTAAGATAAAACTGTGGAGCAGCTCATGTGCAGAACTTTTATTCATGTATAGGAAACTTCTCTTCTCCATAAGTTCTCTTCCTTATAGAAAACTATCAAAGTCATCTGACTTCCAGCCTGAATGTTGTTGGGAAGGGTGATGAAAAAGAGGCAGTATCAGCTTCCTGGCCTTTGCAGTTCAGAGACAGTGGCAGCTCTCACTAAATAGATCCTCCTCTGAAATAAGAATTCCAAGGATAGAATAAGCATTAATTTCCATTTGGTTAATATAACTCATACGTTGCTTGTGTCCTGGCCAAAATCACAGGCCACTCATTGAGCCAAACTCTCAAGCTAAACATTCCTTATAATTGAGTTGAAGTTATATTATTGGTATGTAACCCTCAACTTCTGAGAATATGTCCTTATTGAAATAGACATTCCAGTTAACTGTATATGAAATCAACTTGATTTCATTGATCTCAATCTTTATTCTCACATGACATTTCTTAGTTTACTTTCCTTCTCTTTCACTTCTACTCTGTCTTCATGCCGAATCCATTATTTTTCTTAGAGGCTGTCTTTTCAAATCTAGTTCCTCTGCCTACCTGAGAGAACTTCACCTAGCTGGTATTTATCTTCTACATGCAGCCCACAGTGCAACACAGAGAGTGTCTGGCCTGAAGGAGGGTTAAAAAATAATCTGAGAAGAATTCCTCTCCGAAGAAACATGTATATACACACACATAGTACAGTTACCAGTTACTTTTTGTTGGGGGTGCTGAGGACCACCAAAATAAAATAACACTTTTCAGCAAATCCAGAGCCTAAATCATCCTAAATCTGGGAACGTGTCTGACCATTCCCAGACACCAGCATCCTGTACCTGTTACAAAATCTTTTCACATGAAATAATCCTCTTTGAATTAATTGCAAAGCAGATTTCAAAGGGAGAGCCCTATCAACAACTGGGACCTAGCCAGAGATCCCAACTCTTGTAACTTGTTGATTCCTCAGGTGAACTTGAATCTTCTTCCTGAAGGTGAAATCTGTCTTCAGAATCCACTGAGCCTTTTAGTCCCTTGAAAGTTCTTACAGTGTCTATAAAAATTTCTGCTCTTAACCTTTCTTGTGTTATAAAAAGCACAGCCACGTTCCTCATAACTATTTGATGTCTTATATAAAACCCTTTATAAAATAAAATAAAAAAAAAATCTCCCCAGATAGCCTCAAAAGAAAAGTTGCCCGGCGTTGTCTTTAAACGGCATGCTTATTTAATATCGACATGAAGATAGAGTCAGGGCTCTGAATTCTGGACTGCCCATGCTGGCATCGAGGGGCACTGTTAAAACCTGCCAGTAGCTAAAATATCCCTTCTACTCCGTGGGGAGACAGTGTCAAGAGTAAAAGCCAGAAAGGGAAATTTTGGCTGCCGTCCAAAAACAGTTGTAGAAAAGAAGGTTCTCTCTCCGACAGCATTCTGACATGCTTTCTTCAGTTTTGCCATGAAGTTGAAATCTTTCCTCAGGAGAGATGAGTGTATATATAAAGACAGCAGGCGCGTGGTGGGCTCAAGAATTTCAAACATGGCCCAGTCTGACATGAAGAAAGGAGAGAGGGAGGGGGTTAGGGAAGAAACCACTGAACTTCCAGAAAGGGCTGTCAAAAACTAAGCCATTTCAACAGGTTTATCTTTGAAATACTTCCACTGCCAAATTCTTTTAGGTGCTCCTAATATAATTTGAACCCAATCCTTGGATAATTTTATATATTTTTATGCTTAATTTCTGAGTTTGGATCCATCATATATAATAATATACATCATCTATGTGATGCAAACTTTTGCATTTCTGGAGTAATTAGCATACAACACATTAATACTCAAAGAGCAGCTAAGAAATGCAGTCAAATTTAAAAAGCATCAGGAGGGATGATAAGGAAAATACACAAAAAAACTCCTCCAATCTCAACTGGCAGTGACTCTCACAGAGCAGAGAGTGGCATGCCTCTGTCTTCACACGGGCTTACAAAGTCTGAAATGGTGCTGATGGAGGGGTGTGTCTGTGTGCACACACCAACATACAAGAGTGGGATAGGGCCAGGAGGACCCCTCAAGCACAATGAAACTTCAAAAAAGATATATATGCATCTGTTTCCTATACTCAGAAGTTATCCTTCTACAGAGAAAAGAGTAAAAATGTGGCAAACTAATTACATCAACGACTTTAAGAGTAACTACAGGGAGCATGTATGTTAGACCTTGACAAATAGGGTGGGTTTAACAAAATGATCCTTATTTCCTGCTTTCATATATTTTGAATTGTACGAAAGCTCAGAGTTTCTAATCTTAAGGCTCCTCTAAGGGATGTCTGGGTGGCTCAATCAGTTATGTGTCCAACCCTTGGTTTGGGATCAGGTCATGATCTCAGGGTCATGAGATCAAGCCCTGAGTTGGGCTCTGTGCTCAGCACAGAGCTGAATTGAGAGTCTCTCCCCCTTTCTGTCCCCTCCCCCCCTCTCTAAATAAATAAATATATATTTTTAAAAAGTCCCTCTTCACAGCTGTTAGTAAGTAAGCAAGGAAAGAAACCATGTTAAGGAAGATGAATTAGATAAGCCTATATCTTTATCAAAATAAACCCTGGAAGCATAAAGCACAATTTTCTTGATTTGTCTAAAACAGGAAGTTTCTGGTTCTGTCCTTGGTTACTTTTACTAGCTAGTTATCTTCTTTACAACAAATAATTCTTAACATCAATTTTCTCAAATAGCAATACTTCTCAAATAGCAATAATACTAATAATACTAATTCTTACTCTCAGTCTTATGTGACTTCAAAGGGTACAATAGGTGTATCTTTAGCAGACTATAAAATGCTGCACACATGTTGATTATCATGAATAGTGGTAATATCTGATTCATTTCACTGACAAGATTGAAGGGAAAGAATATTTTATAGCTTCTTAGATTTTAATCAGTTTCTAATGCACTAATTTCATGGTCATAAAATATTAGAGCTGAAAGAGATCTTAGAAATCACTTCATTCAAACTTCCTCACTTTTAAGGCCCAGAGAGTTTGTGACATGCTCAAAGTCAAACAGCAAACTTAAAAAGTTATAGACATGCATAGAATAGAAACATGTATTCCAGATGCACACAGTTGTAACACAGGCTGTTGTGAGCTTGCTAAATGTTTTCTCTGATAACGTTCTCTGACTTTTTGCTAAAAATTTGGTTAACAAATCTTGGCTTAAAGAAATGTCCTATAAAGGGAATTTTCTATTCACCCGACAATTCTTACAATGCAGGTTTAGGAAAAATGACCCCATGCAAACAGTAGGCAGAGACATATTTTAAAGCTATAAATCCAAGGGTTGCCTGGGTGGCTCAGTCAGTTAAGCATCTGACTCTTGAGGTAATGATCTCAGGGTTGTGAGGTCAGGCTCCATGATTAGCATGGAGCCTGCTTAAGATTCTCTGTCCCCCTTTCCCTCTGCCCCTCCTCCCCTTTTTCCTCTCTAACAAAAAACCAAAATAAAACAAAATAAAAAGCTGTAAATCCTGGTTCTTTCCACAGTTTGGTGACTGTGGCCATTACTGCTATGAACATTGGGGTACAGATGGCCCTTTTTTCCACTACATCTGTATCTTTGGAATAAATACCCCGTAGTGCAATTGCAGGGTCATAGGGAAGCTCTATTTTTAATTTCTTAAGGAATCTCCACACAGTTTTCCAAAGTGGCTGCATCAACTTGCATTCCAACTAATAGTTTAAGAGGGTTCCCCTTTCTCCACATCCTCTCCAACACATGTTGTTTACTGTCTTGTTAATTTTGGCCATTCTATCTGGCATAAGGTGGTATCTCAGTGTGGTTTTGGTTTGAATCTCCCTGATTGCTAATGATGATGACCATTTTTTCATGTGTCTGTTAGCCATTTGTCTGTCTTCTTTGGAGAAGTGTCTGTTCATGTCTTCTGCCCATTTTTTGACATGATTATCTGTTTTGTGTGTGTTGAGTTTGAGTATCAACATGCTCGGGACTGGAAGAGATTATGCTGAGTGAAATTAGTCAACCAGTGACAGTCAATTATCATATGGTTTCACTTAACTTGTGGAGCATAATGACATTGGGAGATGGAGAAGTGAGTTGGGGGAAATGGTGGGGGGGACAAACCATGAGAGACTGTTGACTCTGAGAAACAAACTGAGGGTTTTGGAAGGGAGAGAGGTGGGGGGTAGGGTGAGTCTGGTGGTGGGTATTATGGAGGGCATGTATTGCGTGGAGCACTGGGTGTGGAACACAAAAGAAAAGAAAAGAAAAAAGGAAAGGAAAGGAATAAAGTTTTAAAAGATTTGTCATATACAAGTTTCTTAACCACTTAAAAAAAAAGGCTGTAAATCCAATCTCATCATCCCATTGCTTCACCCTCTCTAGCTCATTATTATAAAGACACCTGGCCATCTCTTGCAAGGTTCACATGCTCTGTTTCCTAGTGGCTTAGACAAACTCACCCCCAATGAAACATCCCTTCTTCAATTATATTTTAGCTAACCTGCTTTTTTTTTCCCCCCTAAATTCTGAGATTTAGGTGATGATTTCCCCTCAGATTCTTGCATGACACATGTTTTGCCATTCATGTTGTCTCTTAAGTGTCAACGCCTTGGAGAGACTTTCTGAAACCTCCCCAATGTCTTATGTATCTCCCTGTTTTGCTCATTCTATCTGAAATGGCCTTATTTGTGGATATTTTTGCATAATTAGGGTCAACCTCTGCTACTGGAACATAAGCTCCAATAGGGCAGCAATTATCTCTTTTGTACAAATACTGAATCCCTAGTGTCAGGCTAGATCAGCTAGAAAGCACTTGCCAAACACACAACAATAGCCACTAAACTATTTATGAACAAAACACAAGTTGTTGATAAACAAAAGAATGAATGGATGGATAAATAGATGAATGAGTAGATCCCTCATAAGTTTTGATAAGAAATGCTAAGATGGTGGGGCACCTGGGTGGCTCAGTGGGTTAAGGCCTCTGCCTTCGGCTCAGGTCATGATCCCAGGGTCATGGGATCGAGCCCCGCATCGGGCTCTCTGCTCAGCGGGGAGCCTGCTTCTACCCCTCTCTCTCTCTGCCTACCTGTCTGCCTACTTGTGATCTCTGTCTGTCAAATAAATTAAATTTAAAAAAAAAAAGAAAGAAATCCTAAGATGGTGAACAGGATTGCTTTCATAATAGCCCATAGTTCTGAGCTGGTTGTAGCACGTTGGGAATAGGACTGTGTTGGAGGAATTACATAAATATTGTCACTCAAGAGCAAGATGAAAGAACACCAAAGACCAACTTTATTGGTATCAGAATTTCACATGAAGCCAGGCCTCAGCATCAGGCAGATTAACTAACTGTGTGAATTAATAGCTAAATGTTTAAAGCATCTTCAGTATTCAGGGCATACAGTATACAGGGGAGTGAGGGTGAACAAAGATACATAAGATGCAGTCTTTGACATTAAGTCCATAGAGTTTGCTTTAGGATCCAAGATATGAATAAATAACAAATTGTATGATAGTATAAATATTCAATAAATATGTAAACTTCAAACGGCAACTGTTATAGTCTGCATGTTTGTGCTCCCTCCCCCCAAATTCATATGTTCAAATCTAAACCCCAATGTGATGGTATTTGGAGGTGGGGTCTGTAGGAAGTGATTAGTTCTTGAGGGTGCAGCTCTCATGAATACATCAGTGCCCATATGAGAAGAAGTCAGAAAGTAAGCTAGCTCTCTTTCTACCATGTTGAGGACATAAGAAATCAGAAGTCTGTCATCCAGAAAAGGGCCCTCACCAAAACCTTACTATGTTGGAACCCCAATCTCAGACTCCCAGCCTCTAGAACTGTGAGCAATACATTTCCATTGTTCTTAAGCCACCTGTTTTATGGTATTTTGTTATAGCACCTGGAACTAAGAGAATACCAAAGAAAGATACAAATCATAAAGTGAGTGACTAGTTCTGTGTCAGCTGATCTTTATTTAGTGCTAGACACATAAAGGTGAAAAGATTTTATTCCCCTATTCTACCATGCCCAAATACCTCAGTGAGGACTGTAAATGACAAAGGAAAGCATGTTGATACACCACACAGAGTTTGTCTTTGAAAAAACTGGGACATGGGCATAAAAAGCAACTTTTGGGGGTTTCCTATTCCCAGGTCCATTTGCAAATGGCAGCAGGACTAGTGGGTTCAATCTGCTTAATAGTGGGGGATCAGTGGATTAGTGTGAATGCGACTAGAATGGTTTTCTAGCTGGAGTATGAGGAAACTAAATTCCCTAGCTTTCTCTTTCATTCGCCAACTGCAATTTCTCTTATTGCTCACGTTTTTGATAAGGAAATGATAACAGAGATTCAATAGAGTATATATTTTATATCTCTCCTTCAGTATTATCTTAGCATCTCTACCCCAGATGGGGATGGGTTGAATGGGAATCCTCTTCCAGCAGGGATCAAAGACTCAGGTCCTAGAGACACTGCACCCAGCAAAGTTCAAGCAGCCACTACTCTAGGATAAGAGCCCAATTCTTCCAGGGTGGGATGCTCTTGGTGACCCTTTTGCCTTTGCAATCTGGGTCCTGCTTGTTAAACTCAGGAAAAGGGTGTATTCTTCTTTACCTTGGCTCAATTCTGTAAACTAGCACTGATCAGAGTACATCAATGGTATCTATCAAATACTTGGAGAACAGTTACATGGATGCACAGATGCTTGGATGCATTTGTAACAGATACACATAATGCTGTCAGATAATTCCTTTCATCTTAAACTACCAGCTCTGTTCTCTGCAGGTAGCTGGGGACAGGCATCTGAAACACAGCTATTTGGCATGACCGAGACGTGGGTACAAACCCCAGCTCACACTTTGCCTTTGTAATTAAGTAAGATCATAATGAAGACTATGAACCTCAGTCTGTCTTTAAAAAGTCTTTAAAATTTATAAAAAATTTACTTTCCAAGATGAAGACCAATGAATGGGATCATGTAAGTAATGGGATTATTTTCATTTCTCAACTGTTAGAATTTTTTCATATCCTGGTCTGAAAACAGGATTTTTGTTGGTTAGTGGCTTGGCTTTGCTTTTCCAGGTCTAAAACTGGAATATCTTTTTTTTTTTTTTCCTTTAAGGGAGGGAGGGGTTGAAGGAGAGGGAGAGAATCTTAAGCAATCTTCGCCACCTAGAGCATGAACCCTACATGGGGCTTGATCTCACAATCCTGAGATCATGACCTGATCTGAAATCAAGAGTTGGATGCCCAACTGACCTAGCCATCCAGGTGCTCCTAAGATTGGAATGTCTGATGCTTTTATCTACAGATATTAGATGTCTTGCTTTTTTTTTGTTGTTGTTGTTCCTTTTTTCTTAGCTCTAACCTTTGCTGCCGGGAGGAAACCATAAAAGCTCTACAGTAGGGGAACAATCTGCCCCATACCCTGGTACATGTAACAACATTCTGCTTCTTGGTATAATATATCATGAATAAATTTAAAATGAGACTTAATTTATTTCATATTCTCTGCATTGTGACATTCATTTTGTAAAAATATTCCCACTCATCACTGCTTATTGTTCTCTCAGATAAAACTGTAAAATTGTGAAGGTGGTTAAGCTATTTATTTTAAAGCTAAGCCTCCTTCATCTCTCATATCTTTCTCCAATTTCCATCATTCTGTGACTCAGGCTCTCTCCTTATCATTTTCACACTGCACCCAGGCTTGGAGGCCATGGAAGAGCTCATCACTTCCTGGACAAGAGCATCCGTATCTCACAGGAACAGAAATGGGATGTACGAGTTCATTATCAGTGAAGAAGAGGGGAATGAGCGTAACATTCAGAAGAGCTGCTGTGGCAAACCCTGTGCAAATCAGAGATTTGTGGAAATGATCACATTTCTATAGCCTACCTTCTCTCCACAGCACGCTTTGCTCATTAATTCATTAATCTTTGTACCACCCCTGCAGCGGAGGTAACTATTATTAGCTTGGGTTTGTAGATGGAGAAATAGAACTAAAGTACAGTGGAGTTCAGCAACTTGCACAGGATCACAGTGGGAGATGTTGTTGGGAGTGGGATGTGAGCCCAGAAGTCTTGTCTCCCAAGTGCCTGCTCTCGCAGAGATGCCCCTCCCATCTTGCCATTAGCATAATGGTTAAGGGAGGCTGTCATTTTATTTCTTGGAGCTGCATTCACCTGAGCTACTGAACTCTCCTGAACACACATACAGTTGAGTTGTTCTAACATTTACACTGCGAAATGTCTGCATAATTCCTCTCTTTTCCTTGCCTACCTGTCAGCAGCTGCCCTGCCTGACAGAATGCACCCACTTGGTCATGAAAATATATTTTTGAAAAAAAAAAAAAAATACTGCTACACTTCATCTCAGTGCTACAAAAGGAGCATGATATTGTCACCTGGTGAAACAACACATTTCTTTCGGAAAGAAAAGGTATATCATATTATTTTTATGCACTGACCCTCTCTGTGTATCCCACGTCAAAGTGCAAATGACATTTTGGTTTATCACTGAGATGCTGATGATGAAAACGACCTGCCAGTGGAGACATTTGGCCTGTTCAACTTGTAACTCCTGGTTTGATTTCAGGAGACCTGTGCAGCAGTAGATCAGGGAGGAGACTCATGTGGACTCAGAGCCCACTGTGTGTCGTGCACTGTGCTACACACATTGATTGTCATAAAGCTACAAGATGGATACTGGTGTTCCAGTTACATCTCTGAGGAAATACAGAAAGTATAAACTAAGGGGTGAACTTGATCCAAACGGTTCAGCTACCAACCAGTGCAGGAATTTGAACTCAGTTCTGACTCTAAATCATGTTGATTCTCTGTATTTGAATAGACATTACAATAAGAATATACCCATAGTACTGACCCTTATCTCAGTTGAACTAACCTTTTAGAATCTATACCTTTGAAGAAAGAGAGGCCTTAAGTTAATCATTTGCTGAACGTGAGCACACAGCTATGCTAGATTCTTGGGATTCTGCTCACAGGTACACAGTTGACTGTCAGGTCATACTGTGATCACTTCTAACCTTGCAGTAGAAACAAAATGCTGTATGAGTGAGGATGTCCAGCCTAGGCGGCAGAGTAAAAGAATATTAAGACTGGAGAGGTTCTGAGGAGTTTAGCATTAGGATCTATTACAATCAAAATTTCAAAACACAAATATGTATAAATTAGCTACCATGTGCCAAGGAATGTGACAGATCATCTCTCCATTCATGTATGCTGACACTAGTTTCAGAGGGCAGATGTGACTTGCTCAAGGGAGAAGGCCATCTGGTGAGTGAGCTAAGGCTGTGAATGGTCTCCTGACTTCCCGGCATGCTTGTCACCATGCATCATGGTTCTCTCACATCACACCCACACTTTGCGCACATCTGCTACACAGAAAGACACCCTTCTTTTCTCTGCCTTTCTTCTTTCCTGTTCTGGTAAGTCCATTGTGAGAGAAAGGATAATTAATCTTTCCCAGGAAATTGTCTTTAACATTTAGACTTTGGTATTTTTATATTTAGACTTCGATGAAAAAACTTACTAAATGTGGTGCTAATGACAGTTCTTTTCAGCATTTTTATTTGATAAATACATTCAGAAATATTTATGCACCTAGTTGTATCATTTAACACGTATATATAAAACAAACACCAGTAGAACTACTACATGGGTTAAGGAATAAGTCTTTTCTAGCATCTCAAAAGCTCCCATGTGACCCTTTCCTTTCCCAGTAAAGATAGCTATTACCCTGACATATAGAATAACCTCTCCTTTTTTTCCTCACAAACATAATGTTGAACAAAAGTAGCAAGACACAACAACATTCACAGAGTGCAATTCTACTCATAAAAAAAAAAAACTATATTGTTTAGCGATAAATACGTGTGCCAAAACTATTAAGAAAACAAATGAGTGATTTTTTTTAAATAATTTAAGTCAAAACACTTCCTCTCTCTGTTAAAAAAAAAAAATCCTTCAGCAACTTTCCATCTGTATAAAATAAAACCCTTATTCCTTATGTAACCCGCAAGCATGTGCAGGGTCTGACGGTGCCCATTTCTTTGACATAACCTTCCCTTGGCCATGGCATTCCACACACACCAAGTTTAGTCTGTTCTCAGAAAAGGCTTATCCATGTCTCACAGCCTTTTCTGAGCCACTCTTTTCCAGGACCTTTGCACTGTTGGTACCTCATCCTCAGATCTCAGTTCTCCGAGAGGTCCTCCGAGAGGTCCTTCCCACCACCCCAGTAAAGATACCTATTACCCTGTCACATAGAATAACCTCTCCTTTTTTTCTTCACAAACATAATGTTGAACAAAAGTAGCAAGACACAACATTCATAGAGTGCAATTCTACTCATAAAAAATAAAACTCAGTTCACCTTATTATGTTTCCATCACTGCATGTATGATTACTGACATTATTTATTTACTCCTTTGTATGATTATATCTGTCTGTCCCCCCTAGAACATAAATACTCCAAGGGAAAGGGCCACCTCTGTTTTATTTGCCGTTGGCCTCCTTAGAACTGGAAAGGTGCAGGTACACAGTAGATGTTGAATAAACAGCAGTTGAGTGCACTGGGCAAAGAACAGATCATTCTCTGCTTAGGTGGGGGATCAAAACTAAGAATGCATAAACATCTCTTAGTAGAATTCAAGCGCTTATGGCAGGGAGCTGGCCAGTGGCAAGAACCACACATATGAAGACAAAGAGAGTGCCCATGGTAGGAGACCTGCCACAGATGCTGGGACATGGATTCTCATCTTTAAACTAAAATTCCTATGTAGGAAGTCATGAATTTTACCTTCTCCTTACAATTCCCACCCCGTCTCCACCTCTCCTATTTTGGAAAGAAGCTCTTGATTAAACTACTGTCTGCCCATTCTAACTCTCCTCCCACACCAATAACAGGAAAAGGGAGAGCTAAGGAGTACAAGAGAAATGTGAGAACTCAGCCAAGGCAGGCGGAGACTTTTAGAGATGCATCCCTGTCTGTGTCCAGTCCTAACTCATGCCACAGCCATCAACCAGCCGTGTTATCAATGGACCACAGGTCCCATTCAGGGTCAGGTGACCTTGTGAAGCAGAAATAATATGTCACAAAGATACAGTGTAATAAAAGATGTGTGCAAGGCTTGGCTGCCAAGCCAGCTTTTCTAAATAACATTCTGATTGCATTCGATGCCTCAGCAACCCCACTATTCTTGCTGCCCAGGCACTCTGCAGCCAATATATGCACTGGATGATGAAAAGCCCAGGGACCCACTGGGCAAAAGCCAAATCACATATCGGCAACATCGGCATAAGGGCATATAAAGCAATCCTGTTAAATATTTAGATGTGTAGGGCCCTAGAGCGTGACACACATTCAGCTAGAAATGTACTTTTTTTTTTTTAACTAGGAAATGTGAGATTATAAACCTGTATAATATTGTGTCTTTTAAAAGGAAGTGAATCTGAGAAGGATTTGTTGCATATTGACCTATGGGATTTAAATCATCACCATCAAATCACATGCCGCCTGGAACAGGATTCATTGAATAACAGCATTAATCCCTTACATTTACATTTTTCCTTTTTTTGTTACAAATCGCTTTCACAAGCATTATGTTGTTTGATGCTCAAAACAAAAATCTATGGAGATAAGTTCATTAGCAAGTATTTTTTGAGCATCTACTGGACAACGCACTGTACTGTGTACTGTGAGAGGGAGATGCATACCCTGGCCCTCAACTGGAGAAAGTGGGCATCTACAGAAATGGACAGGTACTATCACCTCCTATAGGAAACTAAAATAGTAGAGTATAACAGCAAGAACAAGCATTTATTATATGCGTGTGATTACCAAAAACTGCCCTAAGTTTATGGCTTAGAACTAATTATCCCACAGTTGTTTACAGCACAAATGAGAAGATAGGACCTTTAAAGAAAATAATTAATTATAAATACAATATTATATATAAATGGCCACCAAGTGACCCAGAATATGGTAATGTAAAATTTTGGAGGAAGACCGGCTGAACAAGGTTTGTAGAAGAATTTATATTTGGGCTAATATTTGAGGGAAAGGTGATATAAATGAAGTGTAAGGGAGGCTGTGCATACAGGAATGTATAAAAGTGTCTTCTCGGTTGAGAGCTTATTCTTCACATGGAGAACAGCATGAGTTCTCAAGGGTTACAAAGTTAACCAGCTAGAACTCAAACATATAGCAACCTCTCCTCCTGCAAAATGCTACCCATAATGAAATGATCTATTCACCCGTTCAATATACAGGGTCCAAGTATTGGAGGCAGGGGTCAGAAGACTGACACGGGCAGACAAGGAAGCCCAACTGTGAATATAGGAAGCATGAATTATCTAAAACATACAGGTGAGGTTCCTGGAATGAGCATATGAGCTGAGTTAGAGGACGGATCAAAATTAGCAAGAGGAGACCTGGCGTAGGGCATTTCTGATAGAAAGGAATAGAAGAATTGGAAAAAGAAAGGCTTGCATGAGTATACCAGGCCACCTTCCTTCTGGTAGCATGTGTTATCCAAGGCAGGAAACCCAGCAGAGCCCTTACATATCTCTCTTTTCCCAAGTGAGGGCCTGGGTGGGATGGTTAGAAAGAAGATGAAACCAAGAGTGAGCACTTCAGGAACCCAGGTGGAAGCATCAGCACCAAGCAGACAAAATCCAAGAACAGAGCCTCCCTCAGTCCACAGCAGTGAGCCCTGAGGACCGTGAATGTTCTAGAGATGCTATTTCTCAGATTATGCCCAAGGTCAAAGCATAGGTATAAAAATATCTGGCTATTGACAATAACAAAGATGAGTTGCTACTTAGTCTAAACGGTACATACACTTCTTCAGCCTTCTGTATTCTTCCTTCATGTTCTCTCCAGTTTTCTTTGGTGTCTCTTGAATATCCGAAGGCTTGCTCAGAACTGTTAAGTATATTGATCAAATCATTTTTGTTCAAAGTTAAGTGATAGAGTTAATTACAATTACACCTCTTGAACTTCTCTTAATGAACCATCTCAACCAACACTCTGAAGAAAAGTGATTCTGTTTATAGTCATGCTACCATCAGGGTTAATTGTTCACTGGGACTTTCTTTGAGGAGAAATCCTCAGATAATCTCATCTGTTATTTCATTGATTAGATAGCCAGAATAACAAAGAAACATGTAAGTAGATATAGCATTTTATTTTCTGTAAAGTGGGAGAAACAGAGCTACCACGTGGACACTAAGAGCAGGGAAACAGAAGTTAAGAAGAGACTGAACAACCAATTCAGGTATAACTGGAGCCATCCTGCATGGAGAAAGCTGGAAACCTGGACCTAGATCCACCACTCCTCAGCTGTGACCCTCTTAGGATCATAGCTCTTCCACCTGTAAAATGTGGGTAGTGCAACCACCATGGGAGGCAGTCTGCAGCCTGTCTCATGTGCTTATTTTGTGCTTCTGATGAGTGGATGAGATCAGCTGTGTCATAATCTCTGCCGTATTACAGGAAACTAAAAATGCTAACTTAGTAAGTGAATAAAGTCTAAAGACGCTGAGTGGTGTTGGGCAAAGAGTGTGGCCTTTGGAGTCAGAGGAACAGATTCAGAAAGTATACCAAATGACTGTGGGTAATCATGGGATTTCTCTGCATCTCATTAAATGAGATGCCACAGATGAGGAGATAGCTAACACAGGATAAGGACAGTGAATATAATGTTTATTTCATTTCCTCTTGCTTCAAAACAAACCATCATCCAGAACCTTGTATTTTCTCTCTAAGGTAAGTTTTAACTTAACCAAAAATCTGCACCCAAGTCCACAGAAGGATTACTCTGCCACCCACCCCATTCCAAATGGGTCTTTTTTTTTTTTTTTTTTAGATTTTTTATTTATTTATTTGACAGAGAGATCACAAGTAGGCAGAGAGGCAGGTAGAGAGAGAAAGAGGAGGAAGTAGGCTCCCTGCTGAGCAGAGAGCCTGATGCGGGACTCGATCCCAGGACCCTGAGATCATGACCTGAGCCTAAGGCAGCGGCTTAACTCACTGAGCCACCCAGGCACTCCCAAATGGGTCTTTTGTTGAAACACCTACTAGTTACCAAACCACAGCTTCTGAAGCTTTAAGATTAAAGAGACAACAAGGAGACACAGGAAGCAAGGACTAATGCTTACATCTGGGTGAGTTTGAGATTCTGTTCAAATGTATGTTCAAATGTCATCAAGAGTGTCTGATTTCCCTAGCAAGATCTGGATGAAAAATTAACTGGAAGAGAGCAGATCAATATGAAATGGTATATATGCTGAGGGCCCCCCTAGGATGGGTTTAATGTAGCCGCAGCTAAACTATCAGACCAAGACCCCGGATGTTAACAGAGCCCTTCCCCAGATCCACATAAGATACCAACTACTGAGAAATGGGGCTAGGGTAGTTATGCACAAAGATCGAACCTAGAATATCTCATTTTTACCTGTGTGGGGAAAAAAAAAATACTACCAAATTTGCCATCATGGGAAATAATGTTCCTATTTTCCCAGACTGGCTTTTATTTTTTCACATCTGAGGTTTTTCTGTAAATGGGTTATTCAGGCAAGTCAAAAAAGCAGAAAAATAAACACTGCTACTGTTTTCAAATTACAGCAACTACTATGGCTGTTAGTAATCCTGGATCTGTCCTGCCACGCTTCAGTAACAATATTCCATATGCTGGCTTCTTAACAGTAATCTTTAATGTATAGGATGCTTTGCCTTATTTTTTATCAGAACCTTCAAAGCTGCATTTATGAGAAGCAATCTGTTATATAAATTTGGGTTTAGTTCTCCTAGCACAACCTGAGAAAGAAAAGAAATTCAAAGAAACAGTTGTTACTGTATTGTTAAAAATACTGAATCCAGCGAAATTCCCTTCTCCTTCCTTCCCAAGCAGTGGGATAGGCTATGGCTCTCAAGTCTGTCAACTGGAAAATTCTTCCTAAAGGGCAAAATGCAACATTATGGATCACAGTCAACCAAAGGGGGAAAAAATAAAGTAGAAAATTGCCCTCCAAGCTGATAAAAACCCATCTGCCTCCCATGACAAGGCAGTGCCATTCTTCATAGCCTCCCATCCTGAAGACATTTAGAGGGTCATAATTTCCAGTTCCTTTTTCTTTTATTCTTCTTTCTTTTTCTTGGTGGGGGAAGGAGGTCTGAATGGAGCTGTTGCTGAAGACTGAGAGAAGATGGCCTGAACTAATTCATCTTGTGACCTTTTAGTGCCTTCACAGTAAGGTGATTTAATAGCACTTAATCTGTCAAAAATCTGAAGCTTTGTAATAACTGTATATTAAGCCGGTTTTTATGGAGCATTAGCTAAAGTCTTTCCAGTTTACAAAGAAAGACAGAAAGAAAACACTTGCCGTGTTCATCCTCATTAGGCTTCCTATTAATGAGTGGGTTCCTGTGCTGTGGAATGGCTAGGCCACAGGGAAGTTATGTTCTTGCCCTGTGGGGTGTCCAGAGGACAGCCAGACCATAACTGGCCTGCCTGGAGCACTGCAGGCTGAGCCAGTTTGCTGACTCTGAATGGATTTGCTATTGAGAGCCACTGGGAAGAGGCAAGGGCAAACCTCACAACTGGTCCCTGTGGCTGTTTTGAATCCTGACTATTTTGCTGTAAAGTAAAAGAAATTGTAACTGGCTTGTCCTGATTTTTCCCCCCAATACTGACAACCAATTCTATGACACCAACTGGATGACCAACAATTCCATTCAATTCTGACACTGGAGTTAGCATCAGATCCCACAAGTTAAAAGGCTCAGTCCCATAAGACTGCTCCCATTTCACACACCAGCCACAAGTGGGGTCTCCAGGCGACCTACACTTCAGACCAGAAACTATGGAGAGGCCCCACCCTAAGTCACCTGTAGCAGAAACTCAGATATGGCGAGAAGGGCTCATTATGAATAACAAAGAAGACATCTCTATATTTTAGAACATTCCTAGGGCTTTAGGAAGCCTGTAATAGTACCAGAAACAAAGGTTATACATTTTATTATACCCACTTGGACATGGAATGTATAGTCTGACAAGGACAGGCCAAGGCCAGGTTATAAATTCTACCGTGAGTGGATCTAAAACTCCACTTTCTGAAACAGTACACTTAAGTCCACCTAGTGATCTTGCTCCTATTTCTCTCCTTGCCTAAAACTTGGATCATTTTTTTCCACAGCTGCTTAAAACCCTCTCCTCATCAACTATTCTGCAGGGTTCAGCTTCAGCTCATCTCCTACATAAACCTTCTTTTCCTGACTTCCCAATTCTTGTCACTCTTACTTCCCATTCCCTTCTCTGAATTTCTATGTCACTTGGAATCTGTGACACAAGTTTGGTTAATATTGTATTGTTTCAACTGGATCATAATTTCTGTGTATCTGGTGTCAAGTAAGATAGCACACTTTTATCAGAATAAATTGATGAAAATTTCATAGAAAATTTATTTTCAAAAGTAAAAACAAGATACAGAGAAACCAACAGAACACCAGTGCTAACAATAGCCTGATTCCTGTTCCTAGGATTTAAGTGATGGGGGCAGGAGCAGCTGACAGGACTAGAAGGAGAGAATTGTACAGACACAGCTCCCTTGACAGGATCTGTGAATTCTGCTAAAGGAAAATCAGATTCAGACTATACCACAGTGGGAACTGGGTGAATAAATATCCCAAACCCACCATCTCATTTCCTACTAGGGTTCTGCATTGGCTGAACCAAACCAAAAGCCATGGGCAAATGAGCCCATTGATGAATCCCATGCAACTCAGTCCCCTGAGGCAGACAGAAGTTGGAAAGTAGTCTAGAAGTGCAATATAACTGAAAGCAGCTTAATCAATAATCATTGACATATGGATCCTGAAGCCAATAGCTATTTCCCAAGTCTAGATAGGCAAATCCCCCTATATTGGGTCACAGAGACTCTCTTCTATGGCTGCCATGCCCCAGTGCCCCATCTTTCTGCCTGGAATATTGGAAAGATGCTCACCAAATGTTCACCTTGAAACATTGCTGTTTTGATCTCTCTATTGACTGGCATTTAGCAAAAAGAACAAAGAAACTAAGGGACTATAGGAGATTCAAAGAGCTACACCCAATGGATAGGGAATAGGATAAGACTTTTTTCTTTCACTTTCCATTCTTCAGTTTTTCCTAACTCATTTAACACAGTACCTCCAATCACCAAGTTACTTAAGCCAGGAGGGTTGTGTTATGTTGCCTCCTTCCTCCTGTCTATCCTCCAGCTATACACCTGTACCAGATCCTGCAGGCTCTCCCTTGCTCTTGAGTATGCATGGAATCTTCCTACTCCTCAAACCACCAGCATCTCTCACTGAACTACTTACCGATCCCTCTGCTTATTTTCTTTGTTCCTTACAAATAATTTTCCACACTGCTGGCAGAATGACCATTTTAAAATGTGAATCCAATCCTGCATTCTTCTTCTTAAATCCTTTCACCAACTTCCCAATGCATTTAGAATCAAACCCAAATTCCTTCCTCTGTCTACAAGACTCTACGTAATCAGGCTCTGCCCTCCTTCTTCGGACTAAGCAGCCTGACATCTCACAACTCCCTTCGCTCAATCCTTGACCCACCAAGTTTAGGGCTGCCTGAGAAGCTTCTTTATAGGTGCTCTCCCTTCTTCCTGGAATGTTCTTCCTGAGGAACATGCATGCTGACTATTTCACTTGGCTCAGGTTTCAATTCAAATGTTACCTCTTTGGAGAAGCCTTTCTTGATTGTCTCAAGTAAAATAATTGCCCTCCTTATCATCCTCAAATCTCACTCCATTAGAATGATTTCATTCTTCCCAAACCTATATATATCCTTCAGAATATAATATCTGAAATTACATTATTTATTATCTACACTTTTCTCCACTAGGATAAAAATTGCTGGTTATCACCAGTCTTCACTGCCTAAACAAAGGCTGGTACATAATAGTTGCTCAACAAATGTATTTTTCCCCCAAATGAGTGGATGAATGAATAAAAGAAGTCATGAATAAAACACAATTCTCTCTTTCTCTCACTAATGACTCTTTAATTCAATTAAATAAGCAGCTATCTCATAACTTGATATATTAGCTGCTTATATAAACAAAATTTATTTGCAAGATTTACTGCAAGATTTATTTTTCTCTCCAAATTCACTGAAAGATTCTGAAGGCTGGAGAATAGATTTCATATAACTTTTCATACCTCATGGTTTCCAGTACATTACATGCAAACTAGAAGTTGCTGGGTAAATAATTGCAGAAAGAATAAATGGAAGAATAGAATGGGAGGGAATGAAGGAACAAAGTACCATTTGTTTCATATGATAACAAGCTCAGCATCCAAAATGAACAGCTCCCGCCAAGAGCAGCACATCCTCTTATGGAAATAACCTTCTCTATGTTTAATACTCTACCCCTGGTGTTCCTCATTTCTTGAAAGCTTAGTCCTTGCACAAAATCCAAAGAAATAAAGAGGCACAACATAAGCCCTCAGAGAAGCTTGGTTAAAGAGTAAGAAACAGAGGTAAGTAGCGGATATGATTTAAGACAGGTACTTCAGACTCCATAAATTTTCTCAGTCAGCATTAGAGCTGCTTAATATTTTACACAGCATTGCTTGCCTAGGTGTGACATCTAGAAAATCTCATAAATGCATAAGTTTTCTCTTTAGATTTGTTTTTTTCTCCTGGCATCAGGGATGGTTTTTGTCCACACTGTCTATATTTCCCACCCTCCCTTTTTGCTCATTTATCCCTATTATAAATATCTCCACTTTTCCTAGATTATAGTTAAGAAATCAATCCTAGATCATTATCTTCCTGTCTTTTTTTGAAGTAATACAGGCATACTTTGTTTTATTGTGCTTTGCTTCACTGTACTTAGAAGATAGTATGGGGGTTTTTGTTTGTTTATTTTTACAAATGAAAGGTTTGTGGCAACCCTGCAACTAGAAAGTCCATTAGCGCCACTTTTCCAACAGTCTCTGCTCACTTCATGTCTCTGTGACACATTTTGGTAATCCTTGCAATATTTCAAAAATTCTAATTATTTGTTATGGTGATCTGTGACCAGTTAATCTTTGGTGTTGCTACTGTAATCGTAGGGAGCACCATGAACTATGCTCATGTGAAGACAGCAATGTTAAGTGATAAATGCTGTGTGTGTTCTGACTGTTCCACTGACTATAGTCCCTACATTTTTGTCTCTCTCTTCGGGCCTCCCTATTCTCCGAGACATGATATATTGAAATTAGAACAATTAATAACTTTGCAATGGCCTCTAAGTGTTCAAGTGAATAAAGAGTCACAAGTTTCTCATTTTAAATCAAAAGCCAGAAATTGATTAAATTTAGTGAGTAAGGCATATCAAAAGCTGAGACAAGCCAAAACTCGGGTGTCTTGTGCCCAACAAAGGAAAAATTCTTGAAGGAAACTAGAAGTATGACTCCAATGACCACACAAATGTTAAGAAAGTGAAACAAACTTATTGTTGTTATGGATAAAGTTTGAGTGGTCTGGATAGAGGATCAAATCAACCACAAAATTCCCTTAAGCCAAAGTATACTACAGAGCAAGGCCTTAACTCTGCAATTCTAAGAAGGCTGAGAGAGTTGAGAAGTTGCAGAAGGAAAGTTTGAAGTTAGCAGAGATTGGTTCATGATTTTTTTTTTTTAAAGGCATCTGCTAACAGAAAATGCAGGATAAAGCAGCCAGTACTGATGAAGAGGCTGCAGCAAGTTAAACAGAATATCTAGCTAAGACCAGTAATGAAGGTAGCTACACTCAACAACAGATTTCAATGGAGAGCAGTCTTATGTTGGAAGATGATGTCATCTGGGACTTTCATAACTAGAGAGGAGAAGTCAGTGCCTGGCTTCAAAGCTTCAAAGGACAGGCAGACTCTGTTTTTTGGGGCTAATGCATCTGGTGACTTGAGCTGAAGCCAACGCTCACTTACATTCAAAAAAATCTTAGAGATGAAGCCAATGCTCACTTACATTCAAAAAATTCTTAGAGTAGATGCTAAATCTACTCTGTCTATGCCCTATAAATATAATAACAAAGCTAAACAACACATCTGTTTACAACATGGTTTACTGAACATTTTAAGCATGTTGATGAAACCTACTGCTTGAAAAAACATTTTTTTCAAAATACTACTGCTCATTGGTAATGCACTTGGTTATCCAAGAGCTCTGATGAAGATGTACAAAGAGAGGAGTGTTATTTTCACTATCTCTGCTAACACAGTATCTCTGCAGCCCCAGAGATCAAGGAGCAATCTCAGCTTTCAAGTCTTATATAGCTTCCATAGATAATGATTCCTCTGATGGGCAAAGTCAGTTGAAATACCTTCTGGGAAGGATTCACCATTCTAGATGCCATCAAAAACATTTGTCATTTGTAAGAACAAGCCAAAATATCAACATTAACAGGAGTTTGGAAGAAGTTGATTTCAACTCTCATGGATGACTTTGAAGGGTTCAAATCCTTAATGAAAGAAGTAACTGCAGATATGGTGGAAAATAGCAAAGGACTAGAGTTGGAAGTGGACCCTGAAGGTGTGACTAAATTGTTCATGATAAAATTTTAATAGATGATAAGTTATTTCTTGTGAGTGAGCAAAAAAAAAAAAAAAAAAATTACAACTTACTGAAAACTCAGATGATGATTAGCATTTTTTAGCAATTATGGAATGTACACTTTTTAGACATAATGTTATTGCATACTTGATATCCTACAGTATTGTATAAACATACTTTTGTGTTTACCTAAAACAAAAAAAAAGTTTACATTAAAATAAAAAATTCATTTGATGAGCTTTATTCTAATATTCACTTTATTTCAGTGGTCTGGAACCGAACACTCAAAATGTGGGCAAATTGAGTTTACAACACAAAGAAAATTCCTTTGGCATATTTATACTCCCTGCCCATGTCCATGGATATAAGGAGATTTCAAACTAGATTTTAATATAATACCACATTCCAGTTTGCAAACATGAGACCAGTTTTATTTTTTCTACTCAGCTCATATTCAGTACTTTCCTTATGTTCCATGTTGGTTCATTTCTAAATATCTTAGATATGTTGTGGGTGGGGGATGGGTAGCTAAATAGGATACAGTTCTGTTTCCTACTGGACATTAAGTTCCTCTGAGAAGGGATCAATTTCTGCATATTTTATACACATCTTATATGGATCCTAAGTTGGATACATAACAGATACAAATAGTTTCATTAACATTTTGTTACATGTACATACTTTTCCAATTTACCTCAATCCCACTTCAAGCTTCCATGTGTTAGGCTTGGCAGTACCCATTAGCAGTCATGTTCTAGGCACTGACTTAACCCTCTGAGGTCCTGACAGGACCAGGAGGGATAAAAAGTCCAGGGAGTGGAGGAAACACTTCTGGTCATCAATCCAAGCCCTCTGTAAATACCAAAGACTGTCAGCTCTATTACCCTTGTAACTCTCATTGCTAGGCTGGGTTCAGGCACTCTTCTACTGTTCCCAAGATTACAGTACTTGGACCTAGGCTTTTTGTTCTTTCACCAGGCCAAAACATCTGCCCAGTATTCTGCTCAGCCCTGAAAGTGCTACATGCAATCAGGTTATGTGCCTCTATCACTAACAGAACCAAAAAATTCCAGGTCTCTTTTTCAATCTTCAGTTGGTCTCAAGAGATTAGACTATACTTGAACACCTCCCCAATAATCCAGTCCCCACTCATCCCTAACTAAAATGAACTGGACTAGGTGGTTTGCAACTGGTGGCATCTATTTTATAATAAGTATTTGGTAATTCATAATTCACTATCCTGATTAAAATTCACAGCCTACTTCTTCACTCATTTCAAAAAAAAAAAAAAAAAAGAAAGAAACATGTAATGCCCTATTTGTACTATAAAGGAAAAAGTAAGAGGAAAAATACCTTATGATAAAATAATGTTTCTATATGTCAATGCCACAATACATTTTCACTAGATAATACCAGGAAAGACTCTGATGAGTGTATCACCACAAAGAATCCTTATGACTTAACAGCCACAAGTGTAGACTGATACAACTGTACTGTATTGACTGACAAATACCTCCAGCATAATTTTAGTCAGTAGTATAGTAATGATAACATTCTAAAGAAAACACACGTAAATCCTTCCTCAATTTCCACAATATTCCCTTGTGTAATAAAGAATCTGATCTCAGCCAAAAGAGAGGGTTGGCCTATTTGTATCCAGTTCTACCTTTATACCCTTGAATTTTCCTAAGTGGAGTACTTTTGTTATTCATGATGGGACCCCATGGACATACCTGACAGTTTATGCTAAGAAGATGACTTAAGGGGTGCCTGGGTGGCTCAGTCAGTTAAGCCTCTGCCTTCAGCTCGGGTGATGATCCCAGGGTCCTGGGATCGAGCCCCACATCTGCTCAGCAGGGAGCCTGCTTCCTCCTCTCTCTCTCTCTCTCTGCCGGCCTCTCTGCCTACTTGTGATCTGTCTGTCAAATGAATAAATAAAATCTTTAAAAAAGAAGAAGAAGACTTAAGATGGGGAAGAGCTATTCCAGAAAGACCAACCATATGAATAGAGGATTGAGCCACAGGATATCAGCTAGACCTCTGGGCAAAGGAATATAAATGGAGACTGAGCTCAATTACATATAGTCAATGATTCAGTGAATCACATCTACATAGTAAAACCCCATTAAAAAACCTCTGGAGGGAAGACTGGGTGGCTCAGTCAGTTAAGCGTCTGCCTTTGGCTCAGGTCATGATCCCAGAGTCCTGGGACTGAGTGCCACATCTGGCTTTCTGCTTATTGGGGAGCCTCCTTCTCCCTCTCCTCCTGCCTACTGCTCTGTCTACTTGTGCTCTATCAAATAAATAAAATCTTAAAAAAAAAAAAAAGACTACAGATATTGAAACTCAAATGAGTTTTTCAGGTTCACCAATACTTTGTGCATATTGCCACACATCAATGGGTAATACATACTAAAATCATGGGAGCTTTGAACTTAGAACCTTCTCTAACTTTACCCTATATGGAGCTCCTTTTTTGGCTGGTTCTAATTTATATTATTCTGCTACAATAAAACTTATAAATAAAACTACAATAAAACTTATGCCACTTTATGGAGTTCTGTGAGTTGTTCTATAAAATTATTGAACCTGGGGAGTGTGTGGGGACTCCTGAATTTGTAGCCCACCAGTCTGAAATGAGGATAGTCCTGAAAACCCCTGAACTTGTGGCTGCCGTATGAAATACAGGCAGGAGAGTAGTCTTGTGGAGACTTTTCCCTCAGAATGTACAGTTTGTCTAATTCTTTAGATTATATTTTCAGAAAATTCAAGAAATATTAAAAGTCATTAAAAATACTTTATTTTTTGTCTGCTTCTGTTATTAGCAGCCTAGGTTTGTTTTAGAAAAACTCTATTGCTGAAAATAACCACAAAAAAATTGAAAACCGTTAGTTGGATGGCACAGAGAAGTATTGTGTCAGTGTCAAATTATGAAGCCAAGATCCAAGAGAGGAAGGAAGCTCAGGGAATGACTCCAGCATCTGGGGCCACTTTCCTCCTTAACTTAATTGCCAATTTAGAAAGAAGAGGCTGAGAAGCTGAGAAACCAAGTAGAGCTTTCAGTAAACTCAAATAACTAAGTGGCAGAAATTGGAGTGCTAATCTCCTCAATGATCAGGAGCCCTGTACAATACTATAAACTTGCCATTGGGAGGGATGTCAGAGGAGAATATGAAAATGAATTCATAGGAGTATAAGTGAATCAGAAATAGGTTAGCTCTATCAGGGACTGAAAGACAGATTTCAATGAGTATAAACTTTGATAAAAGTCAGTCTGGGATATCTAGTATAGAGTACTCTAGCTGCCTGTCACCATCACCACCAGCACACCACCCCCTCAAATAACATAAACCAGAACCTCACCTTAATCTACTCTTTTTCATATATCATTTTTGGCACTCAACACAAAATAACCAGGTATATAGAAGATAGGACATGACCACCAAGAGAAAACCAAGAGAAAAACAGAATAGGAACAGACTCATAGGGAATCAAAATAATAGAGTCATCAAAAAAAGAAGCCTAAATTATTTATTATTGCTCTATTCCAGTAGTTAAAGAACAAAATTGATAACATTGGCAAAGAAATAAAATTACAAAATGAAATTAAATCAAATGCTTCAAGTAAAACAGAAATATATAAAAAACCTGAAATTAATAACTCAAATAATGGGTTTAACCAAAGATGAGACTTGGCTGAACAGAGACGTAGACAACTGAAAGACAGCTCAGAAGAAAAATATTCTGACTAAAGTAAAAAAGAGGGTTAAAAATGGAAAATATGGAATAGAACATTCATGATACAGTGATAGGGCTACAAGCTTACAACTGAAATCCAAGAAAGAGCAGAGATAAAATGGAAAGAAGCAATATTTCAAAAGATAATAGCTAAGAATTTTCTAAAACTGAAATTAAAAGATAGAATTACTACACGTGTCAAATTTGTAGTCAAAGTTCAGACATTATTACCAACCTCAAGAAAGATAACAAGACTGATGAAAATAACACAAAAATCAAAGTACATGGCTAAAAGTCAAAAAGAAAAAGAAAAATCTTAAAAGCATATAGATAAAGAGGATTTATTTACCTTCAAAGGAGCAATAACTGACCTCTTGAAAGAAAGAAGGAAGGAAAGAAAGAAGGAAAGAGAGGAAGGGAAGGGGGGGAGGGTAGGAAAAAAGAGAGGAAGGGAAGGAAGTGGGGGGAGAGAAAATAAAGCAAAATAAAAGCCAAAAGCCAATGGAGTGATTAATATCTTCAAGGTAGTGGAAAAAAATATCTGACAATCTAAAATTCTATATCCAGTGAAGAAAAACTAATGTCTCAAAAACAAAAGTGAAGTAAATAAATTTTCAGAGAATCAATAATTGATAGAATCTGTCACTTTCACATGCATCATAAACGAAATATTGAAAGCATAAGGAAAATGATCCACCTTAGAAGAAATTAAGAACATTGGACAGGGTAAATATACGGGCAAGTTGATAGAGATAGAGTGATAGAGACAGACAGAAATACAGATGATAAACAGAGATATAAAATACTATACTTGGGGCGCCTGGGTGGCTCAGTGGGTTAAGCCTCTGCCTTCGGCTCAGGTCATGATCTCAGGGTCCTGGGATTGAGCCCTACATCAGGCTTTCCGCTGGGTGGAGATCCTGCTTCCTAGCCCCTCCTCACTCTCTGCCTGCCTTTCTGCCTACTTGTGATCTCTCTCTGTCCAATATATAAATAAAATCTTTTAAAAAAATAAAATAAAATACTATACTTGGGGAAATTGTAAATGATATAAAAATCATGGAAAAAATGAGTATATTCTTTTAATTTTATTAAAATTTTAATTCTAGTATAGTTAATATACAGTGCTATCTTAGTTTCAGGTGTACAATATAGTCATTTAACAAACCTATACATTACTCAGTGCTCATCATGACAAGTGTACTCTTAACCTCCCTTTACCTATTTCATCCAGCCCCACCCACCCATCCTCTCTCTGGTGACCACCAATTTGTTCTCTATTGTCAAGAGTCTATTCCTTGGTTTGCCTCTTTCTCTCTCTTTTGTCCTTTTTTCATTTGTTTTGTTTCTTAAATTCCACATATGAATGAAATCATATGGTTTTTGTCTTTCTTTGATTGACTTTTATTTCACTTAGCATAATACTCTCTATTTTCATCCATGTCTTTGCAAATGGCAAGATTTACATTATTGTTTATGGATGATATATATATATATATTCCATTATATTTGTATATAATATTCCATTATATTCATATATACTTTCTATACACACACACACACACACACACACACACATACATATATGTCCCACATCTTCTTTATTCATTCATTTATCACTGGATATTTGGGCTACTTCCATAATCTGGCTATTGTAAATAATGCTACAATAAACATAAGGTTTATTGTATATTGTATATTGTATATGTATATTGCACATAAGCATGCATATATCCTTTCAAATTAGTGTTTCTGTATTCTTTGAGTACATACCTAGTAGTGCAATTACTGGATTGTAGGGTAGTTCTTTTTTTAATGTTCTGAGGAATCTCCATACTGTTTTCCACGGTGGTTGCACCAGTTAGCCTTCCCACCAATACTGCATGAGGATTCCTTTTTCTCTAAATCCTCACCAACCCTTGTTGTTTCCTATGAGAGGAGTGTATTTGGAGTGAAAGGACTCCAAGGTCCTTGCACAGTCTCAAGAATGAAAAAGTACTAACTTATACTAGAGTTTAATAAGATAATACATAAGTCCTTGGCTATTTTTAGAAAAGGCTAAAAAAAGAAAGAAAGAAAGAACAGAAGAGCCAACAAGTTTGTAGATTTAAATCCCAATACACATGTAATTACATTAAATATATATGATCTAAACATTCCAATTAAAGAAGAGTTTATAAGATTAAAAAAACAAGGTTCAGTTCACCAGAAAAATCTAACAACCAAAATTTCTATGCACCTAAAAACAGTCAGCCTTTACAGTTAAAATCAAAAGGGTTCTAGACACTAGGCAGGCTTTTTGCTTTTATTTATTTTTTTTAAATCAATGGAACATTTGGAAATTATACAGGACAATTTTTTATTTTTGTAAGCTGCCCTGACCATTTCCAAATATATAGCATTCTTCCATTAAATGTCAAAAATACCATTAACATACTACCCAAATACCCACTAAGGAATAGTACTAAATCAATCATTAGCCTAGACCACCAGAACAGGAAAACAGAAGGTTGTTGTCGTGTAGTACAAAAAAAAAATGGTAACTGCAACCTGGGACAGGAAAGCCTCAGAAATCAAGAATTCAAGGTGCTTCCCATTCATCCTGTAAAATAGAAGGGGAAAATTAAATTTCCCTCTCTTTAGTTGATAATTACATAGACAGTGAAAGACACACACACACCACTTAATTTCTCATAATGTTTCACAGATAATGGTCAAATGATTAAGAGAAAGCCTCCTAAGAATTCTAAAAGACTAAGGTTTTTCTCAATCAAAAATCACTAAAATATAGGAGAGAATAAGTTATGAAAAAAAATTATAAGGATTTGAAAAAGAAAAAGATCACACCTATTTTGTGGGATATCTTCCCTAGTTAATGGTTAGTATATTTTAAACGTCCCATGGATGATTCTGATGCATTGTGAGGGATAAGAATCAATGTCTCATGCTCTCAAGGCAAAGATTCACTGGTATTCTAATGCTATAACTATAACTTTACTTACTATTCTATGGCACAAAGGTTCCCAGTGTGAGAGGTTTTTTTTGTTTTGTTTTGTTTTGTTTTTTAAGATTTTATTTATTTATTCATCAGAGAGAGAGGAGAGGGAGATAGAACATGTACAAGCAAGAGGAGTGGGAGGCAGAGGGGGAAGCAGGCTCCCCACTGAGCAGGGAGCCCAATGAGGGACTCAGTCCCAGGACCTTGGGATCATGACCTGAGTCAAAGGCAGATGCCCAACCGACTGAGCCATCCAGGAGTCCTAAGAGTTGTTAAAAATGGAAATTCCTGGGTACTATACAGCGATTATAATTTGATAAACCTGAAAACTGTCTAGGAATCTGCATTTTCAGGGCCATCAAGGAATTCTAACCTACATGGAACCCTGGGCTACCCTTTTAGAAACAATCTTCTGAGGATAGACAGCACAATTATTCTTTTAAATATATGTTTCAATTTATTTATTTATTTTTAAAGGTTTTTTATTTATTAGAGAGAGAGGAAGAGAGGGAATATAAGCAGGAGGAGTGGGAGAGGGAGAAGCAGACCTCCTGCTGAGAAGGGAGCCAGATGCAGGGCTCCATCCCAGGACCCTGGCTGGGATCATGACCTGAATCGAAGGCAGACATTTAACAAATGAGCCACCCAGATGCCCCAAATATATGTTTCAATTCAAATCCAGAAGGATGGCTTCTCTCAAAACAGCCAAGTAAGGGGAGTCCATAGAGAATGGGATACTTCCAAGAAGGTAAGTATGCATCTTTGGCCTTAACTTGGTGAGACTCTTTAGAACCACCATGGCATCAATCGAAGGCAGAATGGATGGATTCTACTTGGATAAAAGGTTTTTGGAAGAGCTTCACATATTAGCCCTGGAGTCTGGGGGCATATGTGAACATGTGTCTATGTCTTTTTATTGCTCTGAAGAAGGCTGAGGACAGGAAGAAGGAAAAGGAGGTGGGGAGTGCCATTCTAATCTCCATTTGCCTGTGGGATAAGTCAAAAGAATTTCTCAGTGGTTTATGGGACTGATACTAAAGGGGGGCAGTGCTTAATAAATGATAAGGGATCAGTAGGGTTACCCAGGGAGCCATGGGTTAGGGGAAGTTATGATCCAGCAGGGGTGGCACAGGGGTCATTGACCAGATTAAAGGAAGAACAAGCCAGTATTCTGTGACAGGGTCATTCGATGATATGAAGGGCCAGAATGAAACTAGACCCTTCTCACTATAAACTATAAAAACCATCTGTGCATGAGTCTTCTCCTTGGAGAAGCCAACAAACCCTCATAGACACAGGTCATACCAGAGACCACTATCATTTCCACACCTCTGACTATGTGGCCAAATTTAGAAGAAGATCTCAGCCTCCCCAATCTCTTTGCCCAACCCTCAATTTGGAGAAAAACAGACCCAGAGTTGGGCAAGTATGGAAACAGGAGACCGTCTTCTTCACCTCACCAGAAGTCTCTCAGAGCCACAAGTTGAAGTCTTTGCTGTGGGAAGGTGAGGAAAGAAGAGCAGATGGGATTTAAACTGGACTGAATAAATTTTAATCATTTAAAGTAACCATGAAGTTTTGGAAACTGCTACCCCAGCTGGAAGGGCACTGAGACAGCAAATGTTGAAAGTAGTATTTGGAGAAATAAAGGCTATTTCATGTTTGAAACTCCACTAAAATAAACCCCTCAATAAACTGGTTGATAGCTGCCTAGTAGCAAAAGTGAGATAGATACCCTGACGTGAATCATTCCATCCAAATGCCTGGACATTTCCATCTCTCACTTTCTCCTTAGGCCTAAATAATCTTCCCATATTTACACTCCACATAATTTTCAAAGAAAGGCCACATCCTTAGCAGGTCCTAACGAGGACCCACCTTTTCCTTTCTTTTTCCCCTCGTTATCTGAAGAGAAGTCTTTAGACCAAAACTCCAAGACAACAAAGCCCATGAGTTGGCAGCATCTTACAGCAGCGCTGTAACCGACACCAATTTGGAGCTGTGAGGTCACCAGATGGGATGACCTTGGGCCATTCCAACACAGGCAAGGTTGGGCTGGGACTGCCTGTCCATCAACCTGGCTTTCTCCCTTCCTGAGTGCTTAGAGTGCTGAGAGTTGCCTTGCCAGTGGGGAACAATTGCATTACCATAAACCTCCAATTAGAGAGCCTCAAGGCAAGCTGATCTGATCCCTTTACAAGAGCTGCTGATGGAGGCCAAGTTCTGCCCCAGATCTGCATATTCACTCACTCAGAAGATACAGGAAACAACAGAAGAGAGATTTAGAGAAGGAATTCAGTCCAGTAAGTTTGGCACCTGAGGGTTGCACATAGATCCACTTCTGTGTGTGCAGTAAGAATTAGTAAATAGTAAGCAGACCACTATCCAGTTTTAACAAGCTGACTGCAAAGACACTGGTTCTCCCCTTTCTAACATCATTTTTCGGCTCTGGGATATTCTGTGTCATCTGAGATGTTTTCAGTTCAGATGTTACTAGAAAAATCCCGGAAAGATTGGTCTGAGGACAGCCTAGCCTCCAGATGACTAATCACACCTCTGTGATTATGCATCACTTTCATAGTAAGGACAAAGCTAATATTGTGAATACAATATCCACTGGAATAAATACACACAAGCATTTCTTTAAAGCTAAACTTAAGTTTCCTTTTCTAGTTTCAAGATATTTGATTCCAAATCTTGGATTCTAACACATAATAAGCAAGAAGTCTAGTTTATTTGTTTGTTTGTTTTTAATTTTTTTAAGGGTTTCATTTATTTGACACAGAGAGAGTACAAGTATGCAGAGCAGCAGACAGAGGGAGAGGGAGAAGTGGGCTCTCCACTGAACCGGATATGGGGTTTGATACAGGACCCTGGCATCATGACCCAAGCCAAAGGCAGACACTTAACTAACTGGGCCACCCAGGCCCAAAACAAGAGGTCTAGTTTTTAAGTGTTAAACATCACACACACCTGAATACACTTTCAGTAAGGAAACCAGTGCAATACATTAAAAAATATGAGACTGTAAAGAATGAACAATAGTCCTAACATATGTCACTGAACATAACAAACTATCTGAATTTTGACCAGGTAGTAGAAACTGGTCTATGTAAGAGTTAACATCAGCATTTTCTTCTTTTTATTCCATTAAGTCCAAATATACCTGAATGCAACGGTTAATCTAGAATAGTCAAGAACTATGAAACTCCAGCTTTTATTAAATGTGAATGAATGATATAAATCTTCTGTGAGCCCAGGGTCACTTTGATCCTTTTAGTGGCTCATAAAGCAGCATGTATCCTAATACGGACAAAGGAGGCGGGCGCCACGTGTGAGCAAGGAGCTGAAGAAGGGTCTTTGAAGGGAGGACAGGGATGCAATTGAGTCTTAGTTTGCCTCAAATACTGAGACTAGATTTTTCTCAACTCAGTTTGGTGGAGAAAGACAATGAAAAGTGGGATTTTTATAAATTGGACTCATCTTCTGATCCTTCTCTATTGCTATCTACAGGTTGTGGGCATAAAATCTAATGTTCAGCAGTGTCCTGATGAAATCAAATTGGGTTAAATGAAATTTAAGTGCCTGTCCCTGAAAGATCCTCAACCTAAGGTCAGAAACCTAATTATTGTCACCCTAGGAACTGACTAGGGGAAGCACATAGCCCTAGACTATTTGGAAAGTATTTGAACAAAAAAATGGGTTTTTATTCATCTGTAGGTAACTAATGTGTTTGATACCCTTTTATTCACAAAACCTTAGGGGGTGTGGAGGCCAAGAAAAACAAGGCTGTACCCACCTCGAGTCTAGCCCTGACATAAGTATAGCCATCTTGGCAAAGCGGAGGCTGGGCACCTTGTATCCCCTCTCCACTTGCTCCCCTCCCCTTGGTAGTATGTGTGACATTCCTCAGCCACCCCTGGCTGCCCTGAAAGAAGAACAAATGGTTGACTTGCAGAGATCACAATCCTGCGGGACAGGAAGTCTCCCTTGGTTTACAAATGTCCTTGAGATTCATAACAAAGAAGCTATCTTTTCAATAGCTCAATTTCCAGAGACAAATAATTCAGTTCCTTAAGCCCTAATGTCACCCTCCCCTGCATAAACAAAACTGAAGGAGGCTAACGTGGAAGGAAAAGTAAATAAAGTTAAATTTCTTCTAAACCCAAATCTCACTAACAAGGACGCTTGATAGCGGGAATGTGACATTCCACCAGGAAACTCCCAATTGTCTTCATGCTAGTGCCTCATTAAAGGGAAAACCGGCCTGGGCTTGATAGTAGCCAGGCCTTCAATATCCTGACAGTCTTACTCTGAACACCCCCTTTGTCCTCATCCACCGCCGAGTCCACCCCTACTCTGCTTTTAAGAACTCTAACCGTAATCTGGCTCGGGGTCCAAGTCCCTACTCCGCTGTGTCAGGTCTACTTGGGCCCAAGCTTAAGCTTGTAAAATAAACCCTCATGTGATTGCATCGGTGCTTGGCTCCTTGGTGGTCTCTCAGACGCGAAAACTCAAGCACAACAGGGGGCAGTATTTTTACCTTTTTTGTTTTTAAAAGAGGTTTAACAACACTTGGAAGTTGAAGGACTGTTGTGAGATGAGCAACCAGTTATCTGAAGAGACTGTGTGACACAGGCCAGCAAGGGAAGGTCAAAACGGTTACACTGGCTGATGGGGCCCTCTCTCATTACTTATATGTAAATAGGAGGCAAACAAGCCATTTGCCTCAGCAGGGCCAAAAAAGGAGTGATGAGATAGTGAATTTAGAATGCCTGTAGTGTGTTTTAGAAAAGACGGTTTCTGAGACCAGGGCATAAATACTATTACTGTTATTATTCTGATGCCTACTAAGTAAGGCAGCATTGCCCATGGTGTGTTCTCTCAGTGAAGCCCCTCTGGAGATTCCCGCAAAGGCCTGACAGGTGAAAGGCCATACTTCTCATTAGATAACCCCAAGCAAAGTTTGGAAGTCTGAGTTTTAATAAGAAGAGCCTTTTCCAGCCCAAATTTTCAGTGCGTTGACATACTCATATTACAGTTTCAGAATAAACGCTTCTGGCAGAGCTCTCACCAGCAAATTTCTCTCTACTAATCTTTAAGAGGAATCAAGGTAAGTAGCATATCATCACAGAGGCAGGATTCCTTCAGTCAAGGCAGAGCAAAGTGTCACATACTTCTGGCAAATACCCTACCCAAGCAGGGGAGACTCAAAATTTGATATGTTACCAGCTTTTCCAAAAGTGAATCAGAATTATCTATATTTAGTTTCCATCCCCTGATTTAACTGTAATTTTTAAAAAGATGATTTTTTAACATGTTAAATGATCTCTACTACTGTCGCATGTGAGGACTTACAGCAAAGCATGGAGAAAGATGGTAGTTTTTTCCTACATGTTGTATACCTGGTCTGAAAAATTAAGATGGTGGTGAGAACTGTTTCATAAATTGTCATCAGAAAATAACCAGAAAAAGAGAGGTCTATGTACCCATGTATTTCACTGTATACATTTTAATTTTTATTGTAAAATAATCCTACAAATAAGTATACAATTTTTATCAATGATCAACAACTGATTATGAAATGAATATGTAATGACCACCTAGATTAAGAAAGCCCCCTCTAATCCCACCTAGTCAGCTTGTGCCTCCAGGAACACTATCCTGATTTAAATATAATTATATTTTTGCATGTTTTTGTCATTTTTATCCTAAGCACCCATCTCTGAATATTACAGTTTGGTTTTACTTGTGTTTTGAAATGCATAAATGCATATAACCAGAACAAAACTGAAAGTGATCCTTTTTTTTTTTTTTTTTTGGCTTCTTCAGTCTATGTATCCAGGGTTTTTACTTGGGTAAGTAAGGTAAGCATGAGATGCCTGCTTCACTAACCTAAGCTACTCAGTCCCCAGCTCCCTCAGTGGTCAAACTAATTCAGGATGGCCCAAAGTCCCAGGCACATCAAGAGTTCACCATAGATCACATGTTAGCATAAACTATATGACATGGTCCAAAGCCTCCTGTACACAGGAGATTCACTCTTCTTAGACAAAAGGGGTAAATGGAGTTAAAGAAATTTAGAATCTTTCCACGTTGGGAGAAAAGAGCTAAAAAATGAAAGATCTAGATAATATGATTCCACAAATCCCCTAAACACCCTTGCAATAATATATACAGATAGCCTGATGTGATCCAGGGAGGTTGTAGCTGTAAGACATTCTGACCACAGTGGGATCGTATGTGAAAAAGAGAGAGCAGGGACAGAAAGGATACCAGGAGGTGGCTTTTCATAGATTCTAGCTAAGCCAATCATTCCAAACTACTCGTTATCTTGAATTTGGAATTCTCTGAGTTCTGGAAAAAATGTCACCACAAACTCTATAGGTATTTCTTAAAAAAAAAAAAAAGAAGAAAGAAAGAAAAAAGATTTACTTATTTGAGAGAGAGAGAGCGGGGAAGGGGAGCAGACAGAGAGAATCTCAAGCAGACTCTGCAATGAGCATGGAGCCTGATGTGGGGCATGATCCTACCACACTGATCATGACTTGAGCCAAAACCAAGAGTTGGATGCCCAACTGACTGCAGCACTCAGGCACTCCTCTATAGGTATTTCTGTAATGTCTATCTGTGGGGTGTGAAAGGAAGGGTTAAGGGGACAAGAAGTATACCTAACTGCCCCAAGCCAATGAGGACACCCAAAGGTCACCCTCAGGGTCCATGAGCAAGGGTGAGAAGAATCTGACAAGGGAACCAACAGAATTTTCAGACCCATGTCTGTAAATCATTTCCTGCTGGAAGTTGTAGAATGTCAGTATAAACATTATGAAGTAAATATTGCACACAATGGGGAGGGAATTAGCTGTGCAATTCCCATTAATGCTAATGAGACTTTAGTGGTTAATTTCCCATGCCTTGTGCTGATTATTTGCCCCAATTAGTTATGTCAAGCTTGTGCCACACTCCAAACCAACCAAGTTTCCACTTCTGCAGATGGGTGCAGAAGGGAGTAGGTAACTGTCCTCATCACTTCCTTCAATTTCAGATGGTGAAGGCAAGGCTTAAGCTACCTAATCATACTGTTTCCTTCTTTGGATGAAAAGCCTCTGAGAAACTAGCACTTTGCCAAAACTTTTGAAATGCACAACCCCTTGGAAATCATTGTTTTCATTAGTAAGCTACCTGCTGGGGCATTCTCTTATAGGAGACGGGTTTATTTTAGTTTATTTATTTCACTCCAAAGAATAATTTCATCTCTATTCTCATTAGACCTACAGTTTAGTTTAACATCCCTATTACTTCTATGATGATGCTCCAGATAATAGGAAATTAGAGGAGATGTAGGAGTGATTTTTAGAGGAATGCAATTGGATGGAACAGCCCATGATATGCTTTTATTTTCGTGTACAAGATAGGGTTTTCTCTTTTGTTCCAAAGAAATGTGTGTACTTATCATTTATGGCACCACTCACATCTGCCTTATATTATATATTAGATATATTTCCCTTATTTTCCCCACTCAATTGTAAGCTCCCTAAGTACTGGGACAAAGTTTTACTGCCTCTAGAAATATCTAGCAAAGCACACATATTAACGGATACTCAGTTAATATTTACTAAAGAATGAAAATATAACACATGTAGTCAAAATGGGGATGGAGTAACATAAAGCAGTTTACAATATCAAATAGAAGTTTCCTTCAAATCAAATCCTAGGGTACATGAAGTCATACCACATATATTTCATAACTTAAAAATTTTGTTTTTAGTGTGTGAAAACTGTCTTGAGAATAATTTTAAAAAGGAAATAACAGTGTGTTTAGGACATAAATAGGAGGTATGAAGGAGGGCAGGAAGTGAGGGCAGATTTTTGCAGTAAGCTTTTGGGGAAAATGTAAGAAAATGAAGAGAAAAATAGTCCAGCCTTTAAGCTGGATTCAGGTGGTTTTCATGAGGTGAGGAGGGCCTAGAGCATCCGTAAGAAGGGCCAAAATGTCATGTGTTCTGGAACAAAGAAAGGAAGGACTATGCAACCCGGGGGGTCAGAGAAAGGAGGTGATAAATATCCACTCAAACAGGCTGCCTTGAAGCTTTTTATATTTCAGACATCCCTGCTACTCCTCATAGCTCTTCTTTGGAAAAGAAGTGGGGCCTCAACATGAGCACACAATGGCTGATCATGAATCAGAAAAGAGCTTTTAAATTTTGATTGAGAAACATATTCCAGCCCAAAACTACAAACTGGTCCTTCTATGCATATTCTCTGTTACAAAACAAAACACACAATTTAAGCAATTCACCAAAATCTAAAGAAAGTACATTCTGAAAAAGATATTAATCAGCAAAACGAATAGTATAATATCTCTCCTCATAAATGCAAGGCATGTAAAATGTCACTAATGCATTCTTTAGTCAATTGGCGCATGATAAATATGGATTGAATAAATGAATGGATAGTCCCAAAGCATGCCATCCCCAGACTGGGCCTGGAAGATATTGCTTTCAAACCTTCACAAGTGTGGTTAGAAAAGCGGCCTCCCTAAGAAGCAATTTAATGACCATCAGGAGGGAAGCATATCCATGTTATAGCCATGGATTTCCCTTTTCATGTTGTCCTCCAGAAAATAATCTCAATTTATCTTTACCCTTACCTGTAGTAATTGCCTCTGGCTTATATATATTAAACATTCCCTTATGTGCCAAGCAATAATCTACGCATATTACATCTATTAAGTTATTTAATCCTCATAATAACCTTGTGATGTAGGTATTATTGTTGTCATTTTACAAACGGAGAAAATAAAAGTTCAGAGAGTCTTGGAAGCATGCTCAAAGTCACTAGTATTAAAAGAATCAGAATTTGAGGGGCACCTGGGTGGCCCAGCGAGATAAGCCTCTGCCTTCGGCTCAGGTCATGATCTTAGGGTCCTAGGATCGAGCCCCACATCAGACTCTCTGCTCAGCAGGGAGCCTGCTTCCCCATCTCCCTCTGTGCCTGCTGCTCTGCCTACTTGTATTCTCTCTCTCATAAATAAAATCTTAAAAAAAAAAAAGAATCAGAATTTGAAACCCAAGAAGCCTCACTCCACCGGCCCCTCCTTCCCTCCCTCCCTCACCCCTCTCTCCCTCTCTTCAAAGCTTTATTGAGATATAATTCACATACCGTTATAGGACTACGTTCTCCCGCAAAAACTCATATGCTGAAGTTGTAACTCCCAATACTTCACAACATAATCATATTTAAAGATGGGGCCTTTACAGAAGTGATTAAGTTAAAATACAGTCATCAGGGTGGGCCTTAATCTAATTTGACACCTGTCCTTATGAAAAGAGGGAATCTGGACACAGGCAGGTGCAGTGGAAGGACCATGTGAAAACAGAAAGCAGATGCCCGTCCATAAGCCAAATAGAAAGACCTAGAACAGACCCTTCCCTCATAGCCCTTAGGAAGAACCAATCCTGTCAAAATCCTTGATCCTGGACTTGCAGCTTCCAGTAAGAAAACAAATTTCTTTTAAGTCATCCAGACTGTGTTACTTTGTTACAGTAGCCCTGGCAAACTAATATATATACCATACACTTTATCTGCTTAACATGTATAATTCAGTGGTTTTTGGTATATTCACAGAGTTGTATAACCATTACCACAATCATTATAAAATATTTCATCACCCCTCAAATACTTCATACCCATCAGCTATCACTCCCTACCTATATACCATAGCAACCACCAATCACCTTTCTGTCTCTATGGAATTGCCTATTCTGGACATTTCCTAAAAATGGTCTTTTCATAAAAAGTGGCCTTTTGTGTCTGGTTTCTTTCACTTACAGTCCACTTTCTTAACTACTCTGCAATATTGTCTTACTGTCTCACTTCTTTATTCTTGCTTTAATCAATATACGACCTAATAAATTTCTAACAATTACTGCTAATTCACATAAATATTCAATGGCACTCTGAAACAGTAACTCTTCAGACAAATGAAACGTATGACGGCACAGAGGAGTGACTGAGATCCCGTGAATAAAATGTACCAAAGAGTAAAAATGTATTACACAAAAAGCAACCTAGAATTTACTCTTGTAAATTACATGCATAGTTTTTGACTATATTCCTGGGGCCTTTAAATGCTCTCAGAAACACTGCATATCATGATGCAGATGGATGGGCAAAAAAGGCACACTTCAACATTTTGGGTTTTTATATTCTCGGGTCATCAAAAGAGCAGGCAAAGCCTTCCTCTCTGGAAGTAATAGTAACTCTTCTATGCCTCACTTTCAGGAAATAGGCAGCTCTTTACTGAATACCTGTTGCACCACCTTGCCCCATCCTAAGCACCAGGCTAGAGATAAACAATCACGAACACACTGTCCACAACTATAGGGTTTTGTAGAAAACATCTACACATTCAGTGCAAATAGAAAGAACCACTTAAAATAGCAAGCCAGACAAGAAGGGGAACCTTATAAGCTGGGCAGTTCACCAGAGAAGGCAGCCTACCAGAAGGAAGTAGATGAAATTTAACACTGTCCTTTGGAATGGTCAAGAATCTTTTAGTCTCAGATAACAGAAATCCAACTGAAAATAGAAATTTATTAGTTGACCAAAATTCCAGGAACAGTGCTGGCTTCAAGCACGGCTGGACCCAGATGTTCAAATAACATCCTCATTTATTGTCACACATTCACGCTCTGCATCTCCACCCCCACCTTAACACTCATTCCTCCAAGTTTGTTTCATTACTCTGGAAGCTCACTTCCTGTGGCAGAAAGAGGGCCACTCAAGTTCAGAGCACATACAGTGCTTTCCTTTTGTGACCCCACAGGCACAGCCACCTTCCCTCTCCAATGTGCACCTGTCTTGACTCTCGGCGGGATGCCCACTGGTTCTGCTGTGCTGTGACCTCACCTTGTGGCCCGAGTACCACAGGCAGAGGACTGGGCTAGCACGGCCTGCCCAAATGTCCATCCCTGAGGCTGGGAGTGGGTGAGGCAATATGACTGACGGTTGCCTCATAATCTATGGGATGGGGAAGAGGCAATTACCAAAGAGAAGGAGGGGTATTGGGAAGACACAAACAATACATATCCAAGCAGTTCAATCAACTGAAAGAAATTTGAACAGGCAGAGAGGAGTGGGAAATTAGGGAAATTATAAATAATATCTGAATAAAATTGTGCCCTGAATATTTGTGTTTCTCTAAAATTCAGACGTTGAGGGGTACCTGGGTGGCTCAGTGGGTTAAAGCCTCTGACTTCAGTTCAGGTCATGATCCCAGGGTCCTGGAATCGAGCCCCGCATCAGGCTCTCTGCTCAGCAGGGAGCCTGCTTCCTCCTCTCTCTCTGCCTGCCTCTCTGCCTACTTGTGATCTCTGTCAAATAAAATCTTTAAAAAAAAAATAAAATAAAATTCAGACTTTGAAATCTTATCCCCAGTGCGATGGTATCTGAGTATGGGGTTTTGGGAAAATGATCAGGTCATGAGGGCAGAGCCCTCGTGAATGGAATTGGTAACCTTAAAAAAGAGACCCTAGAGGGAGCCTGGGTGTCTTAGTCGGTTAAGCTTCTACCTTCAGCTCAGGTCATGATTCCAAGGTTCTGGGATAAAGTCCCGTGTTGGGCTCCATGCTCAGTAGGGAGTCTGCTCCACTCTCCCTCTGCTCCTACCCCTGCTCATGCTCACATACGCATGCTCTCTCTCTCCCAAATAAATAAAATATTAAATAAATCAATGAATAAATAAATAAAAGGTACCCTAGAGACCTCCTTTGCTCTTCCACCAGGTGAGGACATAGCAATACGATGGCCATCTAGGAACCAGGAAGCAGACCCTCACCAGACACCAAATCTCCAGACATCTTGATTTTGGACTCCCCAACCTCCAGAATGGTAAGAAATAAATTTCTAGTGTTTATAAGCCACGCAGTCTATGGCATTCTCTTAGAGCAGCTCAAACAGACTACTAAAGTTATATAGTGGAAGATGAGTAGTGTAAGTATGTTTGGGGAGAGAGAGTGTGTGATGTAGTGAGTGGAAAATAGGCTCAATATAAAGGAAAATCCGAGCATGGATATTATAACATTTCCTCTTCTTACCACCTCTCACACTTCTGTTTACACGGATGAACTAAGCAAACCTTGTAGATGACCTGATGAATAAAAAAACTAACCTACTTGATCTAAGATGTGATGCCCACCTTTGTGAAGTTCATAGTCTCATTGTAAAGACAAGATGTATACACATGGAAAGCTGTCTAGTGATGGATGTTAACAGATTAACACATAACCAAGTTCAATACTCCCAAATAAATCTATCTTTACAGCCCCACAGCCCCTAGGTTTGGGGATGACACTTCGATATGAAGAAACTAGGGCTGGTGATCTTCCCATAGGGATCCTGCTGGACTAAGGTGGGCCTCAGATTGCAGCTTCCTTCTCACCCTGTGAAGGTCAGATTGTAGTTCAAAAAGAATCCTGGTGACATAAATTATGCAAAACAACCACTTCAGGGTGTTAAACTGAACTGAAGTCTGGATTTAACTGCCCAGCAAATCACTGAAAAGGGACTATAGCAATATCTTTAATAGATGATATAAATACTTAGGGCATAAAACTGCCTATTCTACTTATTTCCATTACAGCAATCCCCTCCCTCTCCCAGACCTGATTAGGACTGATAAACAGGCTCTCAAGCTTCTGTTTTCTGGGCACACACATTTTTCCTAAGTGCATCACCTTCTCCCAAACAACCCCAAACTTATTTGAAATATACGTGCAAGATCAAGGGCAGCAGACAGAACCAGCAGACAAGACCTGTTTTCTACAGGACACTTAGATTACTCAAATTCATAAATTCCTGTGTTGGCCACCATTTCAGGCTGATATAAAATCTGTCAAAATCTAGTTTAGTCCTATGTCATCCTCTAAGCTCCTCACTGCCCAACCCAATTCCCACCCTTTTTGATGACCCTGAGCACATGAATCTGTCCAACCTCCTATTCTGACCACAACATGCTGCCTCAGGCGGTAATTTTCCATATCTGCATCTTTTTTCCCAAAGTCGAATAAATGTGGGGTTCTCTGAATCTGAGAGCACATTTTATTTTTATTCTCAGGGTGTGGAGGGCAGTATGGAGGAACAAAATAGGCAGAGTTTCGAAGCTGTAAGAATTCAGGCTTGAAACCAACTCTGCCATCAGCTTTCGTGAGCCCCAGTCACCTTTTTTGTGAAATAGGAGTAATTCCCCCTAAGTTATAATTGGGAAAATGAAAATGAAAGAGTAAATGTTTGTTTCTTTCTTCTCTCCCTGTTGTTTTTCTTTACATGGTGCTCATGAATGTGCCTTTTGAATGTTTAGTTAATATTGTTGTCAAGTCCAGCAGCTCTTCTAAAACCTGGAGTCGCACACCACATAATTTCTGCCTCTCTATATTATGCCAACATTTAAAAGTCCAGCTCAAGTTCTAAATCTTTCATTCTCTAATCGAATAGTTTTTGCTCTTTTCTGTCTTCTCTAAGAACACTGTACACTCTATTTACTGCCACAGTTAACTACTCATCTTTTACATGTTTCACATCCTTAATTTTTCCTTCCCCATGAAGCTCTTTCACAGCAGGGGGGATCACTTTTTGTCTATTTTGTGTACTTTCTTATAACTAGTAAAGTACTGCTCCTTTAGCAGAAACAAAATAAATAGGTCTTGACCAACACAGGCAAAAATAATATCACAATCAATAATGTGTCAGTAGAAATTAGTAAATTATAACGGTGAAGACTACAAAAAACTGGTATGCCAAGCACTCTTCTAAGATGTTTTGCACAGATTATCTTACTGAAACAAAAACCTAAATGCATAAAAACAAATATTAAGATACTCTTAGGAAGGGGAGAGAGCTAAGTTGTTTGGATTTTCCAACACAAAGGCTTTGTAAGGAGATAAAACTTCTGAAGAACTTCAAATGGTTCTTATTGCAAGGCTGCAATTAGAAACAGCTTGCAGAGTTTTGGATAATGTTATTTTCCTATAATATGTGGTCTCTCAATCAGCTGGAAATGTGTAAAATATGACTAATTCCTTAGGGGCCCCTTCCCCAGCCTAATCATGGTGATTCTTGGGCTTCTGTGATCCCTCCCATCTGTGACCACATAGATAAGCACTTCTGTGGATACTTCTGCCTTCTGTGTGGTTTCCTGTATGTATGATTTTGTCTCTAACTAAATTTTAACTTCCTTTCAGAAAGATGCTTTTCCCATCTTCAAAAAACCTAATACAGACCTGAAACTACAGAGACAGCATGCAACAAATTTTTCATTAAACTTACTAAATTTCATCCATTCCAAATATCACCGCGAAATCCAACTACATCTCAAAAGCCCACTATCTTTCAGTAAGGAGACACGTGACAGAGTGCCAATAAAAACAGCAATTCCTTTTCTAAACTCCTCTAGGAAGTGAAACCATGTTGCACAGTAGAGCATAACAATTTGAAATCCTGAAATACAAAGCAAAGCTGCACACTCAGAAATGAGGTTCATCCCCCACACAGTGGCATCTGGTTACTCACGGAGGACTAATTCCTGTCCTTGGATGCCCGAGTACACCTTCTATTACACTAACTTAAATGAAAACCCCAAGGGGAGAACATGACCCTAAAGATTTATCTGATGATATGGCCATATTAGATCCTTTCAAATCCTTTAATTTGCAAAAAGTCCCGAAGTCGGTGAACCAAACAAATAGCAGCTCTTTCCCCATGCTGTGTAACTTGGGTGATATTTATGGACAGGGAGAAGTTCTGTGTTCAGCAATTTCCTAATCAACTAAGAACAAATGGAGAAAGCAAATCCATGAAATAGGAAAGGGCAAGACCACCGAGCTATGACTTAAAAGGCAGCAGAGAAATGTTAGCGCCATTACGCCGCTGAGCCTCTTGCCCCAGTCAAAATGCATTCCTCAGAGATGCTACAGAAGCTGAAACTTGAGGAAATGGCCTAAGGATGTTAAAGCTAGAGGCTTCCACCAGCGGCCCTACAGAAGGCGGCCCTATCTGAAATGAAAGGGAGATCTGCATATAGCCTCAAATACCAATTACATGTCTTACTGGATTCATTTATGTTTAATGTGATTTAATTCATCATTGATTGTTTCCAGTAATAAATTAAAATTCAACAAATTGTTCAAAAATACTTACTATCTACATGTCAACACCTGAGAAAAATGTTGTAGAACCTCCAAAATAGAAGTAACGGCCCCCATCTTCAAAGTGTGACGTATTCCAGAAACTGACTTTCGCTTTTGCTTTTGCTTGGGCTTGCGAATGGTTAGCTCGTCACCTGGATGGCCATCTCCTCTATCCTTCTACCTTCAGTAGATCTGTATCTCAGATGTCCCAGGCAGTTGAACCATATAATGTTGTTTTCCAGCTGGGCTTGTAAGACCCTATTTCACACCATGGAATCCTGCCAGGAACATTCTCCCTAAAATATGATTTAACTGTCCCCATACTAAACCTCAAATTATTTCTTCTCATCCTTGATTCATAGGAAAGAGAATAACCTGTTTCCTCTTTACGACTATGTTTATATTTGCCAACTCAGAAGTAGAAAAGGATTTCTGAATCTAGGGAATATATTTGTAGAATTTCCCCACACAGTGAACACAAGAAGTTAAAAGAATGAGAGAACAGGAGAGCTCAAAGGACTGCAGAAAATGGCTCCCTTCCCCTCAGCTTTCCCATGTAGGAACTGTGCCCCAGGGAATCTGGGTCATCTGCACAGCACTTAGGTCTCTCTCTGCCACAGCATGCTGGCTATGGAGAAAAGTTAGCCCCATAGCCTCTACATTAGCTTCTTTACATCTTCTATTTTACACAGTGCACAGAGGACCCATAGCCAGTAAACTAAGACAATTATGAACTGTCTATCATAGAGAAGCAAAAACAATCATGGAATGCAGCAAAGTTATCAATGTCACACTGAACAGGTATTTAAACTTCTCTTAGACTTCAAAGAAAAAAAATTAATTCCTTTCAAATTTGTTTAGACTGGTTTGGAAGCTATCTTTTTCTCTTACTGGTCTTTAAATCCCAACTCTCAGTGTTATCCTCCTTAGACTTCTCTTTTCTACTTTCTTGACTTGGTATATTTGTGAATCAGTGTATTAACATGGTCCCAAGTTTACTAGATTCTCCATGAAGAGATGCATCTTATTTCCTACTGGTCTTAAATAATTAAAATAGGACAGGTCTCACTACTCAAAACTTCCATGACCATAGCTTATCCACTACTTTATACCTGTCTATTTTTGCTGGAATGTATGGGGGAAAGAAAGGGCGTCTATGGCCAGGTTGGCTTGGTGAAGTGATCAGCTAGATTTTATGGAACCTCTAGACAAAGAAAGCATACAAGAATGGAACACAGCATCTCCAGTGGGATTGTGTCTATGCAGCTATGCAGTTAAGGGTATAAAAGTCCTAAAGCAAGTAACAGAGATCAGCAAATGTTTGTGTCTGGAAATATTCTTCAGAGGAATCAGGGAACTAAACAATAGCAAGTAAAATCTACTTCACAGGTTTAAAAAAAAAAAAAAAAGGAAAGAAAGAAGTAAAAAAGATATTGCAAAGAAAGATAGGAAAAGGCCTTGATCAAAACAAATAACAACAACAAAAACTGTATTTCTGTGCATGTTTTTATTTATTTATTTATTTGTTTTTTGCAGAGCTTGGTCACAGGAGAAAATACAAAGCAACATGGTATTTCAATGAGGGAAATGAAAGCAAAGTCATCCATGGCCACAAACTAAGTTAAATACAGGTCAGGAAATACTGGCCCATTACTCCTCATATTCATTACATAGTCTCTCCCACCACTCTGGATTCACTCCTCTGGGCTGGCTTCTCCTATGACCTAAAACCATGACTGAAGGACATCTGGTCACCAAGACAAAGGGAATCGATTTACTACTCTTCTCATCTCTGACTTTTGTGGCCTAAGATTTTCACTAAAACAATGTCTGTCAAGAGAAGCTTTGAGCAGAATTGTAATAGACATCTAAAAGAGTTCCAGAGGAACCAGAGAAGAATTTTCTAGAACAAAGCCTATGCTATAGAGAGAAAGAGACATTGAGATATTTTGTTCTAGTGGCCCCTCCTTGTGCTGTCTTAGGGCAATTAAGGCATTGCCCTTTTGTAAATGAAAAGAGCTAAGGCCTGGAGACATTCCAGGGTGAGGAAGGGATGGAGGACAGATTGGAATCAGAATGTCCCACTGCTCCAGTGGGAGCAGGACCTTCCCACCATGCCACACATGCCCTTCATAAGTGTGTGGCAAGTAGATCTCCCAACATTTACCTAAACTTTAAAATCAATTAGTGTGCTAACTTCAGAGAAGATATTGTAAGCTGTCCAGAGTAATAAAATCAGCAATGCACAGCATTACTTTCCTCTATGAAGAGCTTGAATAAATAAGACATTTATAAAAATGAGTGGAAAATCTGAAATGAATATCCCAAGAACCATGAAAAAATAAGCTAAGAGAAATTGAATTTTCTTTTGAGTCTCTAAGAGAGAGGCGGCAGTTGAGGACTTTATACATAATTTATAAGGAAAATTGTCCCGTTCACTCAGGTATACACCGTATCAGTTTGTGGGAAAGATTAAGCAAGCTGTCTTTTTTTTTTAATTGAAATCAAATATAGGTATGGAAGAAAATGAATTCTCAATGAGGGAGAATGCAGTGAGTCACATGGCCAAAGGCTTACTGGAATTTACATGAGAGCTTTTTTTTTTCTTTTTTAAACCAAGTAACTTTGACCTTATTTATTGATCAGTAATAAGAAAAGGCCCCACAGAAAAGTCCTACTTGGTACTAAAGATTACTGTTCTCATTTTCCCATCACTCCAAGGAAAGCTGCCCCTTAGCATAAACAGCACATACCTCACTAAATACCTATGATTTGAACAGCATTAGTAAAGTATTCCAGGCTGGCTGCCATTGTCTCCTAAAATGTTACCATTATCAATTCAGTCCTTGAAATTTTTTACCCAGAGAGAAGCTTTTTTTTTTCCTTCTAATTTTATTATGTTAGTGCTCCATGATTCACTGTTTGCATGTAACACCCAGTGCTCGGTGCAATACGTGTCCTCCTTAATACCCATCATGGAGCTCGCCCAACCCCTCCCTCTGAAACCTTCAGTTTATTTCCCAGAGTCCATAATCTCTCGTGGTTCATCTCCCGCTCTGATTCCTGTCTTTCATTTTTTTCCTTCCTTCTCCTTCTTCTCCTTCCTTCTCCTTTTCCTGATACAAATACTCCAGGAAACACTGAACTAATTCCCACTAAGATACTGGTAACTCTGTCTAAGCTTTAAATTAGGAGGATCGCGGAAGGCTGAGCAACCAAAAAGGGAAAGACCTTGAAAGGAAGGGAATGAGCACTGTAACTGAAAGTTTGGAAGAGGGAAAACCATACTATAGTGGTGTCACGGTTTTGCTGGTAGGACCTCAGGATAGGCCAGGAGGATCTGTACCAGCAATCTCTACAGAAAACACAAGCAATTTGCCATAGCCCCTGTGTCAAGCCCCGCCCTCATCCCTCTTCTCTGTGCCAGGAACTTCATTCTGATGCCCCCTTGCACCGCTGTGAATTCCTTCAGCAGCGGTGGCATGTAGGCATTAACATGTATGTCACTCTCATGTCATATGTTCCCTGGCCATTGTTTTCTGGGTATTCCCTGTATTCTTGCCTTGGGGCTCCACTCTCACTGAAGAGTTAAAACTCACTCTTTGGGTGCCCCACGGAATCTGTAACAAAGCTACTTCTACTTAGCAGCCTCAATACTAATACTAAAGAGAAAAGAAAAATTGCAATGATGCAGCACTTTAGTTTCCGAAACCCATTTATTTATATAACTGCTTATTTATCTAAACCAAAAAAGAAATTAAGCAAGGGGGATTTATTATTCCCCATTTACAGAGGCGGAAATAACCTCTGAAATAGCCATTACTAGCAACCTTTGCTGAAAATTACTCTGTGTCAGGCACTCTTCAGAGCACATTATACACAGTAGCTATTTTGATTACTTCGGAAGCACTATGAGGGTTCTCAGATGGATGAGGAAACTGCCGCTTTACATATTTGAGCTACTTTCTCAAGATCACACAGGCAGGGAGAGGCAGAAATTGGCTTCAATCTAGTTGTATCGAATCAAAACTTAATGCTCTTGAATGCTGACGCTCTAAATAAGAGTTAAAGTGTAGGTGCTTTTTTTCTCAAGGTCCTACTTCCTAGGTGGTAGGGAGGAGACTACTCCCCGATCTAACTCCTCAGCAGATGCACTTTCAACACCAATCTGATATTTACTGAAATGCAGGCGAGCTGGCAAAAGAACAGAATGATCAGATACACCTGGCCCTGCACCCAAACTTCAGCAAACACTGGTTCCTTACCTGGAGGACTCTGCTTTGTGGTGGCAATTTCCTGTGGATCTCTTAGATGGTTTCAAGATGTCCTAGCTGCAAGAAATGGAAAAGATTAAAAGGTTCCCATTAAACTTATGGTAATTTTAGCATTTACAATATCTGGCAATAGAACATACAGGTGAGCACAGGGTAAATTCCAGTCGAAGGCTACAACTTTGATCCCCCTCTTATTAGCAGAGTGAGTCACTGACTGGAACCAAGTGCTACAGAGAACACTTGCTTCCGCTAACTTCCTTGAACATGACCATGAGGGAATGAGACCCCAACACACTCAGCTTTTAGATTTTTTACTCCAAAGGCATTATTACTGTATTTTGATGAAGCAAAGACATGTCAACAAAATTAAGAAATGTTATTTTCTTAATAACAATGACTATTCCACTTCATGGAGTAGAATTGAATTATCCAGTATGTGTATTTCGTCAAAGAAAAGAAAGCTGAATCCAACTCCCATTTCTGACTTCAAAATTCAGGTTAATATATTTAACCAAATTGCCAGGTGAGATTCTGGCTACCTTGATGAAACGGTCAAAGGAGAAGGTTTGGGCTCTGATGAGGACCCTCCTTCAGTTAAGCAGCATTACAACCTGTTCTGTGTTCTGATTTGCACAGTGATACTGACGCTGCTTCTACCACGCACAGTGGACTCTTTGTACAGATAAACCACAAACTGTCGAATGTCACTGTACAGATTCTCATAAAGTGGCCAAAATATGAGACTGCTCCAAAATATGAAATTAATCTTTACAGCACCAAAGTGAGGAGAGAACACTGAAAATTATTTAATTTTATGAAGTCATCTTGACTCCCTAATCTAATCACTAAATTTGAAAGGGTAAGTCTAGTGGGGTTGTGTAAATTCACTTACAGAGTTGTTTTTCTTCTAGAAGGAAATAAAATGTCCACATTTTTATGTCAAGAACATTATTCAATAAATATAAAGAAAACAAAAACAAAAGCAGAGAGATCTCACATACGTAATGACAGTGGCTCTCCAAGGCCTAACTGTGTTTCTCAAAGAATGGCTCTAAAATCACACATGAGAATCACCGGGATGTGGAGTGAGGAGGGAAGAGGAAGAACCTTTATTCAAGATGCAGATTCCTGGGCCCTAACTCAGACCTACTGAGTTAAACTCGACAGAGACACCCTGATGTCAACACACAGAGCAGAGTCCAAAGACATTGTTCTGTACTGAAGTTTGAGAATCACTGGCCAGATTCTTGAAGCACCAGGAAAGTGAGGAGTCTGTGGAGGAGAAGGAAGTGGGGGATAAAGGCAGCTGCCTCAGACACAGTGGAAGGGCCTAAGGAAAGTCCTACTGATGGGAATTCCCAAATTGTTTTGGCTTCCATTCAGAGCAGGCCCAGGAGTCTGGACTTAGAGCCTCATGAAAAGTGCCATAGGAAGGATATGCCCCCTGAAAAGGGAAGAGAAAGAGTCATAAGGTGGGCTATGTGCTTGACTCAGAGATCCTGGGATCCTCCCCAGGGAAGAGGTGAGCTGCATGATTTCAGGAAAATGATGCTGAGGTCAGCCCTGCCCTCTACTTGGGGTTCTGGAGCAACAACCTCTATTAGGTTTCCAATACAATCTACAAGAAGTGTAGGTTGATTGAGATCAGTCAGAAGAAGGCCTATGGAATGATGCCCTAAGCTTCCTCTCCACCTGAAAGGGGGATACAGAGGCAACTAAATTAAGAGCAGTGGGCTGACCCCAAGCCCAGTCTAGTTGAAGCACCATCCTCTGCCCTGGCAGCTGAAGCCAGAAATGGACTAAATGAGATATGCATATAAAGCATTTAATGAGGTGCTAATTTAAAAGTAGCTCGCTCTCTCTCTCAAATAGGTAAAATCTTTAAAAATAAACAAGAGTAGCTAATGGCACAAAGTATATGCAAGTGCTCTGAGAACACTGAACAAATGAAACCTATAGAATTAGCAAACTGCGGTTCCAAGAAAACTTTAAATTGTTAAACTATTGAATGTAGAGTGGTTTACAAATTGAGCTCCACAAAACTAAGCAATAATTCTGAACCCCCCTTCATACCACCTACTTGTCAATGGTGAGGAGATGAGGCCCTACGAGGGACAGACCTCTGATCCCCGACCTTACCTGCACTTGACCGGAGTACCACTGATTCTGTTTTATCCTGTAACTTTGATCAAAGAGTTTCTCAACTAAGAAAGAGTGTGAGAAAAATATTGTGCTTGAAGACAAAAATTAAAAGATCACTAAGACCTTAGTAAGAAAAGAAGTACTATTCTAAGATACAGTCCCACAGGCCCAAACAGCCTTAAAACCCAGAACTATTGTCAACCTTACTCAAGATTTGTCTCCTGCTTTGCTTACTGATGAGTGGAATTGGAATCCCAAAGCCCACTTAGAGTGAGTGGAGTAGTTTATAATGTTTGCAGCCCTAACCTGACTCCACTAAAGAAGAGCATACTGCGTTGACCCCAAGGGTTTACAATAAAACCCACTGAATCTCTAGGTCCCCTAAGCGCTGCCTTGTCACAAGCACAATAAATTGCCTCACAAAGAGGTAATACTTTGAATTACTGTCAGCACCAATTCTTATCTGCTAGAAACTGATAAAACAATCAATAGGGAGGTTTTTGTGTATTTGTTTCAAGGAAATAACGATGTGCTCAGGGTTACTGGGAAGGCCTCTTGGTCTCCAGAGAAGAATAAGGATTGCAAGACAAAAGCCTTGAGAACGACCACCAACCTGTGCTTGATGACCTTGGATAAGTCTTTACTTTTTGTCTACAAGCCTCCCATCTATAAAATGGGAGGGATAATAGTTGATTCAATCCCCCCAAATAGGAATAGGTCAAATATAAATTACTAAAGTTAGAGAGGACAGGACGACCCTAATCATTAGACACCATCACTCTGTGTACACCAAACTTCATTGCTCTCCGCCACTCTATGTTATAGCTATCCGCTTAATCTGTCTCACGCCTATTAAAATAGAACTGTCTGAAGACTTGGGACAATGTCTTAATCATCTTTGTCTCCACAGCACCAACACAGTATTTGCATATCCTGGAGACTAATTTCCTCATTTATTAAATGAATGAAAGAAGGAAATAAATGAATGAATAGATTAATAAATAAAGGTTTTAAATCATTTAAAATTCTACTCCCAAATCAAGAATCCTTTATAAACTATCCACAAGAAGGTTCCTACACCTAGAAATCTACATAGCAAGGAAGTAATCATGATGACTAGGGAGATGTCAACAAGCATAATATTCCATTATTAAAGGAGCAAAAATTGCACGCACTTATTACCCGTAGTCATGCCATATTATCATGCCAATCATTTAGTTAACCAGAACTCTCAAATATTTTCTACATGCTATGGATTCAAAACAGCTGAACTCTAGGCACTTTGTGAGTCTAGAATCAGAAGTGTCCATAAATCTCTAATAAATATTCACATGACAATTTGGGCCCATCATTAGCTTTATAATGATGTATAATATGCATACAAAAAAATGAAAAAAATCAAATGTCCAGCTTGATGAATTTTCAAAAACAGGACCAATGTAACTAGCACCCAGATAAAATAATAGAACATTACCAAGAGCCTCGGAAGCTCCCCTTTGTGCCCTCTCCCTCACCAACCCCAGCAAGAGTAACCACTGACCTGGACTTGTAATACTGTACATTATTTGATCCAATCCTCTAGCTCTGCATACACAGAATAATACTGAAAGAAGTCTGGTAAGTTTTTTCTTTCCCTTAACATTGCTGGTATATATACATATACATATGTATACGAAAGTATAGTATTCCATTATGTGAATGCCCTACAATGAATGTATTTAGCCATGCTACTGTTGCTGAACATTTGGGTAGTTTCTCATTTGGGAATATTAGTAATAGTGCTGCTATGAAATCTTGTACATGTCTTTGCGACTGTGTGTTTAGCTTTCTGTTACAACCAATAAAAGCTTTCTGAATCATGAATCGATTTCAGTCTTGTCAGTTCCATGTCTGAACATTTCTCCATCTGGCCACCTCTGTTTTCCCTGCTCCCAACTTGGTCTAAGCCACATCCCCTCCAGTGTGGAAGACTGCAATGACTCCTAACCAGACTCTGCTTTTATAACACAAGGTCTACACGGTAGAAGTGGTGTCTCCTTAAAAACATAAATAAGATCATACACCATCACTGCTTAAAACTCACCAGTGGTCCCCCCCTTAAAATAAAATTCTGTGTCACGTTCTACAAGGCTGTATCAAAACTAGCCTCTGCCTACATCTCTGAATTGATTTTTAATCATTCTCTCCCCCTGCTCATCTCCTCCAGCCACACTGGCTTGTTGCAGGCTTCACATACACTAAGCATGTTCCTTCTTTCTAAAATGTACCTCTCCCAGAACCTTCACAGAATAGGACCCTTTTCTTTATTTAGTTCTCAAGTCAATGGCTTCTCAAAAAGGCCTTCCCTGACCCCCTAATCTAAAACTGCACCACCTTTTAAGTCATTTTCCATTTGGTTAAATGGAGCTCATTATACTACCTAATGTTTCTGTTACCTATTTCCTTGCTTACTGAGTATCTTACTGTTTACAACATTTATATTGAGATATAATTCACATACCATAAAATTCACCCTTTTAAAGTGTACAACCCAGTGGTTTTTAGTAGATTCACAAAGTTGTGCAAGCATCATCACCACCTGATTTTGGACCACCCCTCCTCCAAAAGAATCCCATGAGCAGTCATATCCCATTCCTCCTTCCCACAACCCCTCAACCACTAACGTAGTTTCACCCCAATCACGGATTTGTGGATTTAACTACCCATATAATCATATAATATGTGCTTTTTGCATCTGAATTTCCTCACTTAGTATAATGTTTTCAAGTTTCATCATGTTGTAGCATGTATCACTATGTAATTTCTTTTCTTTGCCTAATAGTATTCTATTATATGGCTATGTCACATTTTGTTTATCCCTTCATCAGTGGATAAATATGTAGGTGTTTCCTTTTATGGAGTCTACATACATTGCTATGAACACTTGTGTATGGATGTATATTTTCATTTCTCTTGGGTACAGACCTAGGAATGTATGACTCTCTTTTGATATTAGAGTGTCATCTCATGTCTATGAGAGCAGTCACTAACAACATCAGCACGTGGTAGATACCCAACCCACTTGGGAGTTGAATTAATTAACCTAGGATCTCAAAGCAAGCTTAACCAAACACTTACTAACTTTTATGATTTGTCTTAAAAATGTGATGTCATTTAGGCCTCAACTGCCTAACAAAAACCACTCAGTAAAAAGCGAGTTTTCCATACTAGTTTTCACATGAAGCAGCACATACTGAAAATCATGTATTGATAAATATATTTAAACTTAAATACACAATAACAATTTGAAGGAGAGAGCAGAGTCAAGAATACAATAAGCCTCCAAAAGAAGAAAATTCACCTATGGCCGCTTCTACAAATGAATCAGCTTGCTAAAGCCCCAGTGAAGATTCTCTGAGGACCAAGTAGAGATGACTCTAGGCAGGGCAACTGTGTCCTTTAGCACATGTGGAGACAGTTGAGAAAATAAATGAAGCAAATGACTTTAAATATTTGAGGCTGCTGCTTACATCAAAACTGGAGTCAAATGTTTTTATCTTCATAGCTGTGGGTATTTATCTCAAAATCCTCTTAGAATCCCATTTATCTCTCAGCAAGGTTGTTTAAGACCATCAAAGCACAGGAACTGCCCCAGTGGAGCCAGACCAATGGTCCATCCAGCCCAGGATCTCGCCTCTGAGAATAGCCAGTGTGGAATGGTATGAAAAAAAGGCAAAAGTCCTTACTGAAATGCATTTAATTGTGCAATGTCAGGGCAGGGGGTTTGGAGCAATCTCTTCTGAGCCCAGCTGGTGACCAACTTCTGCCCTAAAGCAGGAGGCCTGACGGCCCTTATAACTCTTAGCCTGGCAAGTGTAACTGCGGGCTCCATTTCAGAGCATGATTTCCTTCCCCCGGTGTTTTTAGAAACGAAGGTTGGATATTTACCACCCAACAAGCTTGCTGCTATCGCATTATGGCGGGCCATTAGAGTTAATCCATTAGCAAAGGGAAAAGGATCTTCAGGGAACTGGAGAGTTTAAGTTGAAAATCTAGATAATTTGCTGCCATTTTCCCAAAATAATTATTTGATTCTTGGGCTGACTTTTTTTTTTTTTTTCTTTTTTTAAGAGACCCTTTGCATTCTGCCTTGCTTGGATATGTTCCCTTAAACAAAGTGATATTCTCAGCTAACTGTCCTTGTGTATCATAAACAGGCTAGCAAGAAGCACAAGCAAAGCTGTTAAAATTTGCGAGCGGAATGGTGCCTCTGTACCTTCCCAACTGATACAGTGCTTATATTTCCAGGGTGTTAATAAAAGAAAAGCAGATTATTCATTCATTTATTCTTTCATTAAAAATTGAGCACTAATTGCCAGGCTAGACCCTGGGGATACAATGGTGAATAAGACAGATCCTATACTTGCAGTCACGGAGCTTCTATACCAGTGTGAACAGGAGAAAGAAAGAAAAGAAAAGAAAGAAATAAAGAAATACTTGTACATTTACAAGGTAGGGTACAGTCTGCCTAATGGAAAAAAGGAAGATGTTGAAAGAGAATGATGTGACAGAGGCAATAAGGGGTTTAATGTACTTTAGAGACTTTTTTAGCGACTGAAGATATGATAGAGAGATAGGTGAGTTCTAGAAGGGAGAGGTACAAAGGCTCTGGGGCAGCAATGGAGTTGGCATGCTCCAGAACTGAACGGTGACTCACCCTAGCAGAGGACAGTCTGTGAAAAAAGAGGATGATATGATTAGCAAGCACCATCTTGCAAAGCCTTTTACATTATAAGACATAGTTCAAATTATATTTTCATTCAACAAAAATGTGTAACTTTTGAGGCCATTGTCTGAGCAGCAGTCATTGACCAAGTCCACAACGTAAGCAGGTTTCCCTGGAACCAGCTGACATGGCTGGGTGGAACCAGACGGCAAACCATGCCTCTGATCCCACTGGGACTCTCCAGGGATTAGATGAAAGATGGTCCTTCCATCTGGAACACTGACCTATGACACTATGTGATACACATTTCTCTTCAGTTTGACCTGACTTCCCAATATGACCAGTGTCTTTGTTGGATCTTGTGTTTCATTCCCTTGATCTGATGTTTTAACAAGAACAGGTCTTCCCTGAGGCTTTCCCTCTGATTATTAGCCACTTGTCTCAGGGCATCTAATTATGGTGATAAGTCCTTCTGACTCCTGAAATCTGGCGCTCTCTCTAGGGGTAGACAGCTACCACGTGGAATTGGCAGGGAAGGCAAAGCATTGCACTGAAATGGAACACAGGGTAGAGTGGAGATGATCATAAAGAAAGTGGGAAACCTCAGGGGCTGGGAGTTTGGCTAGCACACAGCCTGGTAAAACCGTAATAACAATACTAACTGGGTGCTTACTACAAGCCAGACCCTGTGCCACATATTTTAATGTGCATCCACTCATTGATCTTCCCTGAAATTCTACAAGAATATTTTCAATCAATGCTTTACAGAAAAGGGAACTGAGGCACAGAGAAGATATGTAATATGTTTGAGGTAGGAAGAGCCATCTGACACTAGAGCCAGTGTTTTTACCCCCAGCTGTAGGGAGAGAACATGGAAGGGGAAGTTGAGAGATCTCATTTCTAACAGCAGTTCTGCTGCTGACTCACTGTGTGATGGTGGCATCACTGATCTTATACCTCTGAATAAAGAACACCGAAAATTCTACCCATGTCCACTTTCCAATGGCCCAAGGGCATCTATTCACAGTTCCTAATGAGCACCTATGAGAAACCATGGGCTATCTCTACATGTTTGGAAGGGAAGACAAAATCATATGGAAATATCCACCAAATGAGTGTCTGCAGAGTGCAGAGTGCAGAACACTTTGTTAGGGACAGATTGAGAGACAAAGAGAGAGAGAGAGGGCAAACCCAGTGATTTATAAGACATTCTATGTGCTCCAGATGACTTGCAAAGTAGTTGGCATAACAAATGATATATACAGTGGGATGAGGGATAAAAACCATGTGAACTATAGAAAACCAAAGGAGAGAGATATTAATGTTATCTGAAACAGACAGCAGGCTTGTGAAGTTGCCCTTCACCTCATCAGAGGTGCATCAAAATCACCTGGAGATTTTTTCCAAGATATACCTTCCTGTGCTCCTTCATAGCCCTGACAAGATGAGCCTGCATGTGACATAGGTTTCTAGATGATTCCAATGGCTACGGCTCTGTGGAAGTACTGCTATATGCAATAACAGTGGAAAAGGTACCATAAATACCCTGAAGAACCACAGGATTCTGATTTCTTATAATCAAAAGTTGTACTCACAGGAATGTCTCTTAAAAAAGCAATGGTTGGCAACTAATAATGAAGGACTGGATTTCCAAAGTTAATTGAGGAAGAGAATGACAGAGGCTACAGAAAATCATATTCTCACTATCATTCTGTCCTTCAATATACCACACAAAGATCACTTAATAGCCTACTCCAAGCATTTAATTGTGCAAGTCATTGTGATTTTCATTGTTCTGTTTTGTTTTAACAGAGAGCTAATCCTGGATTCAATCCCATAAAAGATATTCTAGGAAGTATGAAAGGAAAAGTGCATTTCCTGCATTAAAGAAACTTATAAATGAGAGAGAAAATTTGAATAGATGAGATATTTGAATAACAATATAGTTGGTTTTGTGACAAAATGAATGGCTATAAGTAAAATTTGCTCTAGATCAAAGGTCACAAAATGGAAGCCCAAGAGCTCACCCACAAGTATGCTTTGTTTGGCCTTCATGGTCTTAAAAATGAAAAATGAGCCACTAGTTAAACATTGGGAGACCTCATATAAGGACCAAGATTTTTTACTTCTCTTGAAAACAATGGAAGCTCTGGCCTCACACTGGGATCTGCTATTTTCCATCATTACAGTGGAACTGACTGGTGGTGGCAATTTATCAGCCAAGCCTGGAGTATCCTATTGTCCATAGTCCCCACTTCTCCCTCCTACTGTCTAATCCCACCTTCCTTCTTCATTCCTGTTTTTCACCTGCTCTCTGTAGATATTCCTGTCTGTATGCTTGAGAGAAAAGAGAGGACATTGTGTGTTAGAATGCAGAATTCCCAGAAGAGAGGGACATGAGACATGAAAGGGGATAGGTATTGTGTATCAGCATTTTTGATCAATGTAAAGAAATAGACTTTAAAATTCCCATCCCCAAATGAGAAAATATATTCCTTTCACCTATCCTTATTTTCTACCGATACCATGTCAGCAAGATTCATTTATAGTCATTAAAGAATGCAACCGTCTCTTTTCAGAGTCTGTAACTTTCAGAATCCAGGAAAGAAGGAGAAATGCTTGGGGAAATGTGTTCTGGGCTTTGCCATTCTCTAAGCACTTGCATAATAGTGAGGGATTCGGGCACATTTAAAAAGGAAATGGCATTCACCCATCCAGAGAGTAAGCAGTTACATAGAAAATGCTAATTCTGAGACCTGGTGCTCTGGAGACATTTAAATTCACAGTGGGAAAAGTGGCCAGCGGGTGCAGGATCCTCTGTTGAGCCCCTAGAAGGGAACTGGGAAACAGGAAGCCCTCATAGGTTTTGAACTCTAGTACATAACTACTCTATTTGCTTTTGACAAAATGCAATCTAATTGTAATCTGATGACCTCAAAGGGGACTCTTCCATGATTAAATTCAGGAGTCAAGAACCATGTACCTACTTTTTCCTTTTCATTTCCAAACCATAAAACTTAATGAGGGAAATTCAAGGCCTTATGGAGGATTAGAGTACAAAAAAAAAAAAAAAAAAAGCCTTAAAAATAAAGACGAAAAGCCCAGATGGTCTGATCTGGACTTTTTAAAGTTGGCTGCGGCCAGCATTGCCGAGGCCCCAGCCATTATTTTTTAATCTCTCATTGACAAGGCAACGCTTCCCTGCAGACTGGGATTTGGGACTTGTTATCTCCATTTTACTGGCCTCTTTGCCAAGAATAGCAGATCCGATAAAACGCAGACTTCAGTCAGCAGGGGGGCAGGGATGGACACTGAGGCCTTGGGGAAGGCAGAGAGGAGCTGCTCATACTCCCCATGGAGGCAGGAGAGGTTGCTTACATAGGAGCTGGCAGCAAAAAATAATAAAAGGAAGGAAGTGTTGGTGAGATGGGGGAGAAGGAAAGAAACCAGAGAGAGAGAGAGAGAGAGGGATAGGGAAGGAAGGGGACAAGAAGGGAAAGGAAGTAGAAGGCAAGGAAGGAATGGAGGGAGGAAAGAACAGAGGGAAGGGGAAGGGAAAGGCAAGGAGAGAGAGGATAGTTTTGTAAATGGGTCAAAATTCTATTTGTTTTTTGACCTGCCCTTCTTAAAAAGCAAGAGTATTGGGACTCCTGGGTGGCTCAGTGGGTTAAAGCCTCTGCCTTCAGCTCAGGTCATGATCCCAGGGCCCTAGGATGGAGCCCCTGGCTCTCTGCTCAGCGGGGAGCCTGCTTCCCCCTCTCTCTGCCTCTCTGCCTACTTCTGATCTCTGTCTGTCGAATAAATAAATAAAAATCTTTTAAAAAAAAAAAAAAGGCAAGAGTATCAAACAACTCCTAAGATAATTACTTCTCACATCTCCCTGTGATGTTTATGGAAGAAATTAGAGGGGCTTCCTGTCAACCTTATAATGAAGTACAAAATCTCTGTAAGTTTTATGAAGTCCTATAAAATTTGTCCCTAGTAACTTCCTCAGACTAGTGCTGAACTTTTGTCATATACTTTCCATGTGAAACTCAACCTTCTGATTTTTTGTTTGTTTTTCACATGAAATATGCCCATTCTCATCTCTTTGTTTTATTCAGAATGTTCCTTCTACCCAGAACACACTCCCCTCCTTCTCTGATGTGACTAACTCAATTCATCCTTAAGGTGTTGTTGATTCTGAATGAGTGAAGAAAAAGATGAGGGCAGGATAATGAGATCTCCTTCTTAAAAATGTCTACAGATTCAATCTCTATCCTTGGATGCGGACAGCATGATTTGGGCACCAGATAATTAAAGGAAATGACACGAAATGGTGGTGGGAGAAGGGCTTCAGGCAGGATATTTCTGGAACAATCTGTGAAACCCTATGCTAATAAATGCAGGGCCAGAAGCAGAGAACATTATGACTATGCACAATCCTAATTGTCTCTACTCCGACACACTTCCCATATCCCCCCACTGATCAGAAATGCACCTGTGTGATAATCATTTGTATAATGGTGGAGGAAGGTAGCCATAAAAATTGATTTTCTGTTCTTGGACAGACTTTCTGCAAGACTATCCCTATTGCTGTGGACTATTTATCAGGTGCCCTTTGCATTTTCCCAAGACAGCGAGTCTGGGATAGTCTCCAAATCAGATGACTCCTATCAATCATCCTTTGGAGATTGCACAGTGCATTGTAACTGGGCTTCTTGGAGGCTGTAAGAGTTGTCTTCCAAAATCCCAACTCCTGGCAGTGTCTATAGAAGACAGTAGTAAAACAGGGTCATGGGACCTTAGCAAAAGTGTTTTACTATCCAACTACAACAGAATTCTGCACTGTAAGAAGTATTCCCTTGCCAGTAAAACCTCAATCACTACGATTCATATGTCTGAAATACATAATATTTGTGATAAGGTCTAGGTCTGAAGTTTATTTTTACATTAAAAACACTGCTGTTTTTAAAAAAAATTGCTGTTTTGGGGATAATATTGTCTTTTGTTCTCAAGTAATCCAAAAGCAAGGGATGAGTAGGTCTAAAAATGAAAAATTTTGTCCATGTGTTGAAAACTGTTGAAGTTGAGTGATGGGGACATGGTGTTCATTCCCATTTTTATACTTTTGTATATGTTTGAAATATTTGTAATATCAAGACTAATATATATATCATATTTTTTGTAAATGATCAAGTAGAATTACATAAATGCATTTCTGTATTTAAAATAAGTAAGTCTTGGGGCGCCTGGGTGTCTCAGTGGGTTAAAGCCTCTGCCTTCGGCTCAGGTCATGATCCCAGGGTCTTGGGATCGAGCCCCGCATCTGGCTCTCTGCTCAGCAGGTAGCCTACTTCCTCCTCTCTCTCTCTCTCTCTCTGCCTGCCACTCTGCCTACTTCTGATCTCTGTCTGTCAAATAAATAAATAAAATCTTTAAAAAATAATAATAAAATAAAATAAACAAGTCTTATCAAGCAAAAGCATTTATGCCATATTAGGTTTTTTTTATAACTTTTTAAAATGTGTTTAATTCAAAATTTAAAAAAAAAAGCTTAGTCATTTAGGTAGGTCCAAGGTTACTGTTGCCATTTGATAGACGAATGAACTACAACCAAAGGAATCAGTACAGTATGTAATGAACAGCAAAGACCAGAACATCCTTGACAACAGAGGATGTCAATGATGAAGAAGATGATGATGATGATGATGATGGTAATTAATATCTGCTGAGTATTTATAAGGGGCCAAACACTATTCTATATTTCATATACACATATTAAGTCACTTTAGACTGACAACCTTATGATTATAGGTTCTGAGGCTTAGAGAGTACAAGTACTTTCCCTAGACTTTTCAAACAGTAAGGGTCTGAGCTAGGATTCAAATTCAAACACAAATAAGTGCTCAGTGGCCACTAAGCTATATACATGGTGATAATCCTAACCAACACTGACTGGCATCTACGTACCATGGACTGGGCTAAATCATTTATACAGACGATTTCATTCAGTGCACTGAGCAACATGATGAGGTAGCTATTTTGATCCCCATTTTACAGATGAAAACTTTGAAGCTCAAAAATCTAAAAGGATTTTGCTAAAGTCACTGGGTTTGTGAGTGTCAGAACTAGCCCTTCTAGCCTCTGTGCATGAGACAGCCCCTCCCTAGAAAAGTCAACATGACTATAGGGAGAACATTACCTCCACCAAGAGTATAAGCTTTTGTTTAAGAATCTCAGGCTGTTCAAGCATATTCTAAATTCTCATGGTAAATGGACATGGATGCCATACTGTTTAATCTCTTGTGGCAGGAGGCTAATATCAAGTAATGTTTATTCTTCTGATACAGAAAGTTTTTCCCGCCTGTTACAAAGTTTTAAATTTGCATTAAAAAAACAAATTCCAGAAATAAGAAAATAAATCAGGTATCTCATGAGGATCCAGTGCAACTGAGTTTCATCTTAAGTTTGCATTTTAAGTATAAATGTAGCATATATATCAGTTCTTTTTGTCCCCTAAGATGGTGACTATAACAGTGACTTTACCAATGGCTTCAAATTTTTTTGTTTGCTCTAGGAGTGGAACTTTTTGCTCATAGCCGTCTATTGAATCTAAAAAGTAAAAAACAGATAAAAAGTGATGTATCAGAGACGCCTGGTGACTCAGTTGGTTAAGCTGCTGCCTTCTGCTCAGGTCATGATCCCAGTGTCCTGGGATTGAGTCCCACATCGGGCTCCTTGCTCAGCAGGGAGCCTGCTTCTCCCTCTGCCTCTGCTTGCCATTCTGTCTGCCTATGCTCGCTCACTCGCTCTCTCTCTGACAAATAAATAAATAATCTTTTTTTAAAAAGTAATGTATCAGTATGATTTTTATTTTATAAATATAAATTTATAACATCTACTTAGAAGTCAGTTAATGAAAACAATGAAAAACTAATTTAATGTCACACTTCCATTCCAGGGCAGTGTCCATTACTTCCTATCTGACTACACCAAACAGTACCTGGAGCCCATGATCCAGTTTGCCTCTTTTTCATCAACGGTGTACAGTCTACACGACCACCTTACCAAGATCACTTCTAGTGCTTCCAAAAACCAAGGGATGCATACCTTATAATCTCCTCAGGAGAAACACGTTTATTCCCATATACCCCATATCTCACAGTCAGGAGGGCAGAGGTGTAAGGAATGAATTCCACTCGGTAATTACTGCTCTTCATTTTTATAATGCATTATAACATCCACCTGCACAGCCCCTTTGTTCCCGCATTATTGCTCCTACATTCTTGTGGTTATTGCCTCTCATTCCTGAATGACCTCCAAAACCAGACAATGTTCTTCCTCTCAATCACAAATCCTACCAGCATTCTCTAAAGTTGCAATACCCTCAGAGAAAACCCACTCAGTTTCTTCCATTAGATCCTTAACTCCTCATCTCCAGTGTCCTTTCTCTTCCCTTCTCAGCCACATACTCTCATGGTCTGCCCCCTGGACTTTGTCATTAACAAAAATGGCAACAATCTTTTAACTTACTGAATGAAACTTCCCATCCTCCACCAGCTGTAATCTCTTGTCCAACTAGCTTACTTGCTAACATGTCCCTCAAAAACAACAAATCTGGTTTATTTAGTTGTCTAATCTCTTGGCTTGCTTTCTATCCATTCCCTCCTCCTATTTCTACTTACCTCCTAACTTTCATTGATTTCATGGTTCTTTATCATGCTTACCTCCTTGAAAACATCCCCAACTCTGTTATTCCTTTTCCCTCCTTCACATTTTCCTCCCAACCCCAACCCTGGAAGAACCCAATGGTCTTATTTACTCTCCTGGATCACATAACTTGGAGAACGAGTCACTATGAATTCATGATAGCCAACTTCAAACAGACTTCCAGCCTGACCTGACAACATATTTCTCCCCAATGCTTATGCTTTCATTCTCATCAAAGTGTACTTTGTACTTCTTTTTCTATGTCTCCTCACCACTTTTAGTGGGTAAGCTGATCTTATCCTTTATTGAGCCAATCAGGAGCGTACCAGTCTAGAGCTTCCACATGTGATCATATCTGAAGCCCTCAAATGACCTGTGTAAATATCCTTCTCCCCATTTTTCCTTCTGTCTCAAGTGATTAAGTATCTCTCTTTTCCAGGAGACTCTGCACATGTGCTTTGCTCACAAATACCCTCTCCTTCTCAAAGGTTTTATATTCTTGGTTGCCCCTCTTCTTACCAATGCCATCAAAACTCTTTCTTTTCACCAAATTGTCCATGTTAGCATATCAACATGATGCTTCCCAAACTTTAAAATAAAGTAACAAATAAAGTAAAATAAAAATAGCCTCCCATGACCTTGTGGTTTCCCACCAGCTACAATACAATTTCTTTGCTTTCCTTCTCAGTCAATCTGTTAACAGAATTATCTGGCATACTCACTCTACTTCCTCAGCTCCTCTTCATGAAACAACCCACTTCAGTCTGGCTGCCCTCCCTTCATTCCATTGGAATTGTTCTGGATATCAGCAGTAATGAACCCAGCTCCTTTGTCTTGTGTTCTTTCCCCTCTTGATCTCCAGGACACCATCCTCCCATGGTTTTCCTCTCTCCTTGGCTGCTCCATTCAATCTTTTTATAGGCTCATATTCCTTTCCCTAAGCAGTGAATGTTGGAGGTCCTTTTGGGCTTCACCCTTCCTTCTCTTTTTTCTAGATTCTCTTCCTTTATTCTGATAGCATTAACTGACATTTATATTTTGATACTTCTTCAAATGTATATTCTCAGTATGGATGTCCCTGGTTTCATACTCATATATTTCAGCTGCCTCCCTGAAATGTCCAAACCAGAATTCCTAATTTTATCTTAAAACCCATTCTTTCCTCAGGTTCCCCCTCTCAGTAAATAGCATCACCATTCCCATATTTTTCTGAAATCAGAAACCTAAGAGTGACAGTCCTCTTTCCCCCTTCCTCTGAATCTGCTTCAGATCCAACAGTAAGTCCTATCCCCTCTACCATCAAATTAATTCGAGCTACTCAAAGTTGTCCCCATTCCTACAATCAACACCCTAATTCTGGACACTATTACTTCTCCCTTGACTATTTTAAGAACCTCCTCACAGGTCTCCCCAGTTCCTTTCTTGTCCTTCTAATCCACCTTTCCTCCACATAAAAGCCAAAGTCAATGTGATGTTAAAAATAAACATATATGTGCATTAAAAATATATATATGTTAAATATATAATATAAATACATATTTATATATTATAATACATAGAATATATAAATATAAAATATATACATATATACATTAAAAATATGCATATACATATATATGTGGCTATATTCATATCACTTTTCAGCTCAAAAGTTTTCAATAACTCCCCATTGCAAACATGCTACCATGGCCCACAGTGGCTTAATTATTGTTCCATTTCCATTTCATGTTACTGTCCACCTTCTTGCTGAGCTTTGTCCTTTGAGCCTTTCTTCCATTGTTCCAAACATTACATTTTTCCCCATGTAAGGTCTCCACATATGCCATGCCCTCATGGGATATAGCCTTCCACATGGCTGCCTCTTTTCATCCGTCAAGCTGAAACCATCACCTCCTTGGACACCTTCCCCCCAACCATACAAAAATATTAACATATCGTGTCTTGTGCCACAGATACCCAGATAAATATTTTGAATGAATTATCTTATTTAATACTTTTAACAAACCTATAAATAATGCATTATATGAGCAAATTAAGCCACAGAGATGTGCAGAACTTACTCAAGGACAACATGGCTTATAAGCAGAGGCTCTAGAATTCAAAAATAAACAGTCTAAATCTAAAATCAAATCTTTAACCACTGTAGTATATTGATTTGTGTTTCCTCCTCTGATTTCCTACACTTCAAAAAATGTGAAATTAAGTTTTGTTTGCTTCCTTTATTCATATAGCTACAGTAAGGGCCTCCTGTGTATCAGGGCCCATGGTAGGTAAAAAGGCCAGATCTTCTACTTTGTGAGGTTTGTGTCTGAGTGGGGATGACTAACAAGAGCCAAGGAAACCAATCTCTTTGTTCCATGAGGCCAGGACCTTGCCTTCAGACCCTTGTACTGCTACATCTCTGGCACACGATAAGTGCTTAATGATGTTTTTGACTGAAATGTGAATTCTGAGGAAGTCCCTATTTAAGTAGCAGGAGTTGTGTATTGGTTTCATGTGGCTGCTATAACAAAGTACCACAAACTGGATGGCTTAAAACAACAGAAATTTATTCTCAGCATTCTGGAGGCCAAGTTCTGGAGTCTGAAATCAAAGTGTTGGCAGAGGTGACTTCCACTGGAGGCTCTGGGGAAGAAGCCTTTTCTTGGCTCTTCAGGCTTCTGGTAGCTACTGATATTCCTTGCCTTATTATGGCCACAACTCTCTCTGCTCTGTTTTCACATCACTTTCTTCTCTGTGTGTCTGTGTTACTTCCTTTTGCCTTGCTCTCTAAGGACACGTGGGATGGCTTTTAGGGACCACTTGGATAATCTAAGCACTGCTGTCATCTCAAGATCCTTAACTTCATTATGTGCTTGGCCATATGAGATATTATTCACATGTTACAGGGGTTAGGACATGAACATATTTTTGGGGGAGTCACTATTCACCCCACTAGAAGGAGTAGGTCCATCCACCTTATAAAGGATTGGCTCTCAATGAGATAATACATTTCTTTTCTTAAACTGTGCACATCGTTGGAAATATCTGTAGGCCCTACTGAGGCCCAGATTCATTTTTTTTGAAGCTACTGGAGAAGTAGTTCTCAAGCTCCAGTGTATTTAGGTGTCGCCCAGGGAGCTTATTTAAAGTCCTGGTTGGTGAATCTTAAACACCCAAAGATCCAAACTCCATAGTTACCTGTTTAGCATCAGATTTTATAACAACTTCCAGGTGGTCCTAATACAAGTGTCTAAAGACCACTCTTTGAGGACAGGTCCAAGAGAAAAATCCAAGTCAGAATCACAGAGAGATTTCTAGAAATAATGTTCAGTCTATTGTTCCAGAATCAATACTGCCTTAAAGTTCTAGCTTACTCTTCAATAAGCAAAGATGGATACTAAGCAGAATCTGAAAAGACTCCCATACTCAGGTACCTACAGCACTTTATTTCTTTGGAGACACTGAAGGCTTGTTCAGTTTTTTCTAGAGAATAACAATTATGAAGGCCTCAGGATCTTTTAAATAAATACTCACACATAAGATACAGGGGCATAGCTTCCAAAAACTGTAATGACAAATTTCGCGCTATTGGGTAAAGAGGACACTACCTGAATCATTAATTTAAATACACATTCTTCTATTTCTTTATGTAAATGGACACAGCCTGAAACGTCTTTTCAAGTGTCTGTCTGTGAGAAACAAACTAGTCCACTTAAGCTGTGGGACATATTGTCCTAATATCTTTTTTCCTGAAAAATATTTCTACTTGTTCTTTCCCTGAAAAATAAAATGGAGGCATAATCTTTTCTAATGCAAAGTATTAAACTAGCATCTTTAAAACATATTGCATGTCTACTTTCAAAAACAAAAAAGGTACACTTGAAAAATTAAAAATAAAATGAGGCTACCATTTGCCTTGTGTCCAAATTTTTCTCTTTATTTTTTCTTTACTTTTCTTTTTAAGAGATATAGACAAATTAGGGACTAACTAGATTGCAGGAACGACTCTTCAAGTTTGTTAAATCTTCCCCAAAGTGTCAGAATTCAATTCAGCCTAAAGATTCTGTATTCCTAATTGTTATAGTCTATTTTTCTAGCCCTTCCAATGGTTCTGGTGCTTATAGGCCTGCAATTCAAACAATTACAGAGAGTCAGCAATAAACCACAATAAATTGGGATAGCTACATATTTCCGTTGCTTCACAGTGCTCAGGTGAAGTTATCCCTGCAGAGACCCAGATATGTTCCCCTACGTGGTACAGCGAATCAATGCATCACATAGGCTATTTTGGAAGTGTTAAATAACCCAGATTCCTCTATGGCGGCTCAGGTTTGCACTAGCTGGGTAAGCAATTCTCTAAATGGTACTCAAAGAGATTTGATGGTAATCCCCCCACACCCCTGGGAAAGACATGGAGTAGCTTCCTCCATTTCCCTCTCTACCTCCCTCAAAGAGAGTCCTGCCTATACATGATCACATTCTGTAAACTGTTTCTCTTTCAGAATTCTAAATATTCATTTTGACTTGATTCTTCCAGGTACAAATAGAGCAAGGGGCAAACTGAATTTACTTTGGTGTCATGCCCTTCTAAAAGTATGTTCATTCATTTATCTAACAAATATTTATTGAACATCTAGCATCTGTCAGGCACACAATTGCATCATGATTTACTTTCAAATAAACTGAAAGCCAAAGAGATTATTTTTTCTTTGCTGCACATTTATGCATTTATATTTGTATCATGTGGATGGAAGAGATGACTTTCAAACCTAGTGTTAACTATGAAATGTACAAATGAAGTACAGCTTCTCAGTATTATTCAAAGGCCTAAACACTGGCATCTTTAGTTAAGAGTGCCTTGACAATGGACATCAGAAAAAAAAAAAGTGTGTTTGTATGGCCACGTATGCCTGAATTCACACCCTCATGATTTGTGTTTCACCAGAAAAACCAACTTAGCAAATGTTGCCATGTGTTAACAGCACTATTTCAGTATGACCACAGACGTTAGTTAAATATTTAAATTTCACCACAGATGTGTAGATGGCCGTTTTTTCATTCTGTAGATAGTAGCTGTATTTGGTGATTAACTGCAAATGTCCCTCTCTCTTTCCCTCTTCCTGCCCCCCCCCTCTCCCTCTCTCTCATACACAATTTGCTTATTATTTTCCCACAGATAACCAAAGGACGGATATTTGCCGTCAAGATAGCTCGGGCCTTCAGTAGCTCAGCAAGGCAGTTTGTGTGATGCCTGTGATTCCATTTGTCACAGGAGCCTTTATGAGGGAACAGAAGATATAACTTCGCCTCATTTTTCATTTCCTGTTATCTCTCAGATTTCGTTCTTCAGCTGTTCTGTTTTCCTGTACCTCAACTGGAGCCGACATTATCAGAGCGCCACCTGCTACCACCATCGCAGCTGAGGCCCTGTCAGCAGTTCCAGGAGGAAAGAGCTTCCTTCTGGAGCAGCCAGAAAACTCCCTCTGGGCCAGAGCAAACCAAGTCCACGGTTAGGACTACATATGCAGAACAAAGGCCTTCGATGATTAACTAAGTAATTCCAAGGGAGGAACATTCCAGGAACTGTGAAGCACTTTCAGTTTTACGGATCTTTCCCACCTGTATTTCACTGGATCTTCAGAGCAGCCTGTACAATGACAGAGCTGGTACAACAATGCCCATTTGCACTCCTATGAAGATCATGCTTTCCACATCCCCTGATGTTAGAAAGGGCCAGCCTATGGGGTGCAACTAAGGATAAGTAACAGGGTCAGTGAGTCAGTGCTGGGGTACTCATACCACAGGGGTACAAAGAAAGGTGAATGTTCCCATGTGAAGCAGACAGAATAGTGAACGGTTACAACTTAGCTATAATATGACTCTCAGAATGGAGAAAGGACAAGAACAGAAGGAGAAAGTGGCAATAACAGAAAGGAAGACGAACACACATCACTGGGGACTCCTCTGAGCCATGCATTGTAGGGAAGGAGGCAAGTTGTTGGCAGTGGACTTGCTCAGCCTATTCTTTCATGCTGCCTGTTTTTAGAGTTTACTCATCCAGACTGGACCCCAACTAATCTACCATGAGCTTATACATGCTGTTCTCCCTTCCCCTCCTCCTTTAGAAGAATACCTCCCTCTTGGTCATAGTTCTCTTAAATACAGGTTCCCACTACTCCCAAGACCATAATAACATATCCATGTTAACACAGGAGTGGGAGGAGTTGGTGTGGGGCCATGTCTAATCTCAGAGTTGACACTCTCTTCTCTTCTTTTCTCCATTACTACCCCTCCCCCATAGACCATCCTGCTCCATAACTAGGGATAATTCTAATCTTGTTTGATTTTTGCTATCAAATCTTATGTGTCAATCCAAGTCTTGATCATATATCCATTCCTCTGAATCTTTCAGGACCACTGCTTCTGGCTATCCCTCATATTCCCAGAGTGGCCATACAAACCTTCTAGTCCCAGGGCTTGGGAGCTGGTAACTGCTGAGCAATACTTCCCTGATGCAGTCTCCCTGCCAATCAGTCTATCTAAATTTCATCTCTTTGTCTCTTCCCAAAGTTGTGTTTCTCCAACTTTTGGGAAGAGATTTTCATTTTCTTTAAATGTCTCCAAAGTGAATGTCATACTTTAAATTATAACCTGTTGTCATATTCCTTTGGTATCTAGTTTCCTCCCCAAACTTACAGGAGAGTCAATTCTTATTAGCACTTATTCAACCTAAATGAGACCTGGGGACCCAATGTCAGGTCCCATGTCTTCTAGTCCTCCCAGCCTCTTCAAGTCAAGCTTTGTCACATGGTATGGAAAGGAGAAGCCATCAACCAGAATGACTGGAAGAAAATTCACATTTCACTTGTACCTTGAGAACTATGTCCCATAGAACGGGTTAGGCCATGACAGAGAAACAATTAAGACCTGACAAAAGACCCACCTGTGTATTCGGAGCCTTAGGAAGCTCACCCTGCAGGGTCAGCCGGGTAAGGCTGGCACAGAGTCCTGCATGGGCCTCACTGGGAGCAAGCATGTCCACACTGCTTCTGCATGCTTTAAACATTTCCCTTCTTCAAAATACACTGACTCTGTTATCACACACGCTCTCGTCCAGTTGTATATGATAAAACTTACAACTAATTGTGATTTGATACACTACTCATACTGAAAGATATTGGAGTAACTTTTCATAGAAAAGGCCTGTAAGGAATGAGCTTTAAATGGAACATCATGCAAGGCTCTGAAAGCTGAGGGTCGATGATAAAGGAGAGATTATGTGTGTGGTGCTGTACCTCTGATGGGGTGAGTGGTCAGGAAGAAAGAAAACAAAGCACAGAGAAGCTGCACATGTCCAGAAGCTCCAGCTCACAACATCCCTGCCTGATATGCTCTCTGCAACAGGGGGAACTACTGGTTTCTGAAGTGTCCTATTGATCCTTGCAGATTACTCCATCCCAAATCATTCTTGAGCTTTCATTAGAACTTCGGATAAGTTTACAACAGAACTCTAGTGACTTAGAGCAGTAGTTTCCCAAGTGTGAAAAGCTATAGATAATTTTAGGTGGTGCACAAGTTTGGCAAATAAAATTGAATCGCATAGTGAGAATGTTATTCCCTTTTCAATTCTCTTTTCATCCTTACGATGACACCAAGGATAAATTCTCAGTCTGGAATTGTACATCTTTAACACCTTTCTAATACATGCTTTTCTCCTTTTTAGCAAAGGAAGTGATCTGAAGCTTGAAGGCTCAGAGCCTTTGACAGGTAATAGTATATGCCCATAAATTAATAATGTGTGTAGTTATGTTATATTTATTTTCATAGTTATTGCCTTCTTATGGAAAGTAATACCAGTCATGTATCTGGGATAGTGGAGTCAAGTGCTCTTTTAAAAATCAGCTTCTAATTTAAAAAGAATAGATAGGTTTGAAGAAAAATTAAGTAAATGATAGGTGGTATATGGCCATAGGCACAAGAAGAATGTCAACAGTGATATGCAAATGACTAACTGGTAGCAAACACTCATTAGGTCTGATTCCCAGCATTTCCACTGTGCCACAGTAAACCTCTCTTACCTTTCCTGCCCTTTTTGCATTCCTTTTGCCCAAAATAAGATTTCAGTTGAAGTAAACATCGCTTGACTTGACAGTGGGTACACAAACCCTTAGCATTCGTGCATTTCATGGCAGTGCTACAAATCTCACTAAAAGCTCAGATATACACAAGGGAAGGAGAGATTTCGCTAGGGGAAAGCCAGCGGCCTTTGCCTTTAGCACCGGGGAAGGCAGAATGGGAGTGGGGGATAAAACATGTCAACACACGATGGGTAATATACAACCCTTCCACCTCTGCCTTGCCCTTAATACCCCCAGTTGTTCAGAGGGCAAGGGGAGGGGAAAGGGAGACCACAGCCCATGTATTTGGATAACTGCTTTCTCAAAATGAAATGGCATCTTCTTTTTACTTCTCTTACTCTCACCTAATGACCACCAGCATATTGTATTCCCCACACTGAAATCTGAGTGTATAAATCTTTTCGGGCACAGTGAGGCCTTGTTGGGTTTGGCTGTTGTTTCTGAAAAGAGTATAAGGGGACATAAAATGTAAGTGAATCAAGCCCTCAGCTAGCATTTAATTGATAAGAACCAAAGCTAATATTAGATAACAAATAAATGGTCTGTTGCACAGGCATTTAATTAAACACCAAATTAATGCAGTAATGACCTACTGGAACTAACAGCCAGGAATGCTTTACTGCGCGCCAGCATCTGGACGCTTTCACCTTCCAATCCCCCCTCCTCCTTCCCCCGCCTCCACGGACAGATACATTATAAAGAAATATATTCACTCATATCCTACGTTCTCATGTTTTCATGTCCCAACTCATCATGCATAATAATCTACTCTGCCCAAGGAAGCCTGACCATTTAGGTAACTCTCTACCAGGTCTTCCCTATCGTAGGTCCCAAACCTCAGCATTTGGGACTGTTTGAAACCCTAGTCTTGTAGCCTTTGGCTGATTACATGCTGCCTTGAAGATTAATTGCAGACAGTGTTTTAGATAATGGTCTCAGGGAAGAGCATGCAAAATCATGAAGGGGCACAGAGGAATCGATAACGTGGCTTTGTCTGGGCCTACCCAGGAGTTCTCAGTCATACAGTAAAACACATAATAGGTATAGGAGATGAACTCCACTCAGATTTACTCAGCTCATCCCTGTTAGCTTTCCTGTGGCTCATGTGGGCTGCATTCACACTGTCTGCATGATAACTCGTGCCCATAAGTTAGAAACAGGCACTAGGGGTACCGGGAACACCTTCCACATGCACAAACCACACATACTCATGTGCATGCCGCATTCTTCTCTTACTCCATGAGACTTGGAATTCCCCTGCTGGACACAGGGACAGAGTCTTTTTAGCCTCCAAAGTTCTCTGTTCTCCTAGGCACAAACTCACTTCCGTAAGGAGGCAATCTCTAGGAGCCAATAGCCTTACATCAGAGCATTACTCCAATCACGAACCTAAAACTGGATGTAGGTGACTTCGCTGGAATAGTCCCACAGGATTCCTGGGTCCCAAATTATCTAATTTCCCACTCTGAGAGCAGAGAAAGAGAACTTTCAGGATCCGGAGTATTTATGTACTTTCTAATGTGGGGTCTCCACCTATATACAATCCTTGAGTTAAGGATTCCTATATAGGAAGAGGTTTTAATGAGCATAAAGCAATTTGTTCCCCAAACCACCATCTTCCATCTCTCGGACATTTTACACCAAAATGATTTTGACAAGCTGACCTAAACCCCACTGACTCCAGCAAGAACAGTACACAGTGAAAGATGCATCCATCTATCTATCCATTTATCTATCGTCACAGATTTTAATGTAGAATTGACTTTTCCCTGCAGGTCTCTCCTATATAGTATATAACATACTCTATTCTTTTTATATCACATTATCTGTCCTGATTCTACCCTATCTCCATCTCCCCTTTGGGCTCTTCATTCGCTTATCCTTCCCCAGAATTTTCTATATAGATCTTCACACATTCCTGAACATCCTATCTCTTGGAATTAAGAGTCTGAAAGTCAATAATAACTTCGATGGACTTTGTTTTGGGATTACTATTCCTTTGTGAGGAGACAGAAAGGGGTAAACCTCTAATGCTGGCATTTCCTGAAAAATTCAAGGTAAACACGAGAGATATTAGAGCTCTGGAAAGGATTCTCAGCGTCTTTCAACAACATTGAATATGTTGCAATTTCCATATAGAGTTAGTGCTATGTGGGCAGTGGAGGCAGTTTCAAAGCAATATGCCCTACAACTTATAGTATCAATAGATCTAATGGCATATATGGAATCTTCTGGGCAACCTAGAAACAATAATAACAGATAGCTTTTACTGTGGACTTACATACGTTGGGCACTATGCTTTTAGGGAAATATTTAAAATATACACATTTTTTTGCGCATGCATTTGCGCGCGTGCACATGTGTGAGTATGTGTATAGACATATATATGTTGTATAAAACACACGACATATACCCAACATTCTGTTTTCTCATTAATGTATTAGTCTTAGGGCTCATCTTGCTATAAAATGGCTGATTAAAAGTACTTCTACAGGGGCACCTGGGTGGCTCAGTGGGTTAAAGCCTCTGCCTTCGGCTCAGGTCATGATCCCAGGGTCCTGGGACTGAGTCCCGCGTTGGGCTCTCTGCTCGGCGGGGCGCCTGCTTCCTCCTCTCTCTCTGCCTGCCTCTCTGCCTACCTGTAATCTCTGTCAAATAAATAAATAAAAATCTTAAAAAAAATACTTCTACAGGTCTCAATTTCCTAAATATTTCTTCACATCAGCTACTGCATGCAATATTCTTTCCCATCTCTGTAAGATAAATTGGGCAGGTGTTACTATCCCTTTTGAGGTAAGTGTCTAAAGCCCAGTGAAACCTGAATATCACACAGCAATTTAGGGCTGGAACTAGAGAAGAAACCTGACTTCTACAAGGTGTTTTCTCATGTTATCACATTACCCCTTACCTTGAGCAGCTGCTATGCACACTATTGAAATAAACTGCTGGGGGAAAGGCAATCATGTAATAAATTTTAAAAATATATAAAGAGATGTTAAATTGTCTCCTCTAATTTTTGTTCTTCAGTCATATGTTTTATCCCAGGATAGCAAATTGTTTACAAGCAATTACAGTAATTAAGCATAAATACACCCCAGCGAGGCAAATATTATTATCCACTTTTTAACAGATGGGAAAGCAGAAGTGGAGAGAACTGGAATGACCTGCACAAGGCCAAAGAGGGTGTCTGCGGCAGACACAGGTAGGGCCTGAAACCTTGGACACCCTGGATTTGTCCTTGAACTTCTGGATAGTCCACACTCTTTAAAGATTAAAAGTTTTACTTCTAAAAAAATGGGGGAAAAAAAAAAAAAAAGAAAGGATGAAGGTGGCTGGTGACAATGCCAGGGAGAGAGATGCTGAAAGTAACAATGCCAAAAGGGACATGGCTTGAGAAATGCAAAGCGACACAGCCTGCTACCTCAGAGGCATCTTAGACAAGGTCCAGGCTCATTCTGGAACTCCCTGGGTTTAACAGCAAAGGTCATAAATGGAATATGAGTGAGTCTCCTCCAGGAAATAAGGGGGGGCCAAGATTTTTTCCAGTTCTGCATCTTCAGAAAGAGCCTGAGCCCATAAAAAAGAATATTACTGGAATCACAGAATAAGATGATCTGCTCACAATGAAGATACAATTTCCCTTTCTGGAGGGCTTTGGAATTTGTGAGTGAAATGTACAGTTGCATTAATATTAGGAAAGTTACATCCAGGGGAAAATGCTGAAGGACAAGAAGGCTAACTTCTCATGCTGCGTCTTTCTGCCCCATTATCACATTTGACAAACAGTCTGAATTCAAGCAGAAAGCGTATGGCCAAATAGAGTAAGACAGAAATAAAACAACGGTGTTAAGAGTTAACAAAAACAAATCTGAAATGAAAAGTCGACAGGCAAGGTTCATGTCACATTCCAGATATCAAAAACAGTGAAGCCAAGACAAATAATTGTTTGATTTTTCTGTTGAAACATTTGGGAGATTTTTTATCCTATTTGTCATCACTTATCGATGTAAGATGGATGCAGCATGCAATAAAACAGGAGGGATCTGAAAGCCTCCCTCAGACAGCGTTATGAAGTTGTATGGCTAGGACAGAAAAGTATCCAGACACCCATTTCCACAGCGAAGCAGTTATTTACGGCACTTGTCAGTTGTATGAAAATTTATATAGGCACCACATACCAACCGCAGGAGAGGGGGAGAGCGGGGAAGAGAGAAATGAGAAGGCAAGAGAGACAGAGATAGGAAGTAAAGTTAGCTGGGTTGCACCCATCTCAGGGATGCAGCTGAGAACAGGATGTGTTTCTGTGCCACCTCTGATTTTCTCAGAAGAACAGGAAGATATTAAGAACTGTATGCACCCTCTTGAGGACTTCTTGATACAAATGTTCTGGCCAAAACTGGAACATGTGTGGACTGTCACTACTTACAACAGAATAACCTTAGTTGGTTCCAACAGATTCTGAAAAATTACTGAGAAAAAAAAAAAAAAAAAACCCAAAATGTAAATGTCAGCTGAAATACACAATTCTATGTCTTTGGTATTATGACACACTAAATACTCAAAAATTATGTTTCTGTGTCAGTGGTGCAGGTAACAATCTTTCCTCTTTGACTGCCACTACCCCCTTAGATGTTTCTACATGCCACCAAAAGAATCTGCTGTTTGTGAAATAAGAAAAAGAATGGAAAGACAAAGAAAACAGTGAACTTGTGTAATCTTGCACCAATTAAAAAACATTCCCACTCAACAATAAATCTCTAGTTGTTAAGTAGAAATGATCTGAAAGATCAAAGTGTGAGTAAATAGGGAAGAAAAGAATAACTAGAATAAGAGACGCTGACTGTCAGTTCTTTAATTCTATTATTTTGTTGAACTTATAATCATGGCTTCTTAAATTCAGTAGTATGAATTCCAGTGAAACAAAGCCACTGGCCTAAATGAAGAAGTGAATGAATGAATAAATGAATACATCACAAGTAGCTTTATCTTTGATGTTATTTACACAGGTAGTCAATTTAGGAAACTGCATGTTTAAAATCTACAATTCCCTGATCCCTGCCTCTTGGATTGTTCAGCCATCACCCCTCATATGTAATGTACTGGTTGACATTTGGTAGTCTCCAGGCTGAGATATTATGCAATGCTATAAAATATCCAGCAAGTAGCACTATGACACCAAAATGGCCCTTTAGGCTATTAGCATTCAGGAGTCTGGGTTTGGGGTAGCTTTCATTTCCACCTTGTATACTACCCACCAAATCACTTCCACATAAGAGGGTTCATCTGTCATCAAAACATTGGACACTTGTCTGGATAGCTTGGTTTCTCTAACCTTTGAACACAAGTGGTTTATGAGTAATGGTATTGCTGCCTTCCAACTCACTGGAGAAGAACAGACCCCTCTGGAAGCAATTACCAATCCTGGTGGTCAGTAGGTAAGCTATAGCTCCTGTCCCCAAGCCTGTATTTCAGCAATATGACCAAACATCTCTATTCTGTAAAGCTGGTCATCTAGTACATGCCGAAAAGAGAACAGTCCAATAAAGGGAGTATCTAATGACCTCCCCAGTTGATGAATCTCCAAACTTTCAACATGACATTTGAACAAAGTCACATTTGTACTCTGCAGACTTTCCTAAGTCTAGATTCCAGTTCATGGGTCAGGGAATCAGGTTTACTGGGTCTCAAATCTCTCTTGTACTTTTCTGTTTTTTCAAGTATTTTATAATCATTAATTTCACATAGTGACACTTCTATTTTTTGGCCAACCAATGTTAGTAAAACTCCTATAACAAGTTGCTACAACTATTTCTCCCAATTTTCCACTTTGACATCCAGAGGACTATTAAGGTGTCCTAGGACAAATGCCAATGCCTAGCTAATTCTGAAGCTTTAATTGACTTATTTCCAAGCCAGCTGCCACACCTTCCTTTGTTGATCAATATCTTAAATTTCCTTCATACACCTTGTGCCCCAAGAAGCAATGATAGGGATTTATGGAAATCAAAGAAAAACAATGGGGATCTATCTTTCTGTCTCTCTATCTGCCTACTGATTTGTCCATCCATTTTACTTGTTTATTTATTTATTTGCTAGTGGATATTAAAAGCAGGGGACTTTTTTGTCCCTTTCCTTGTTGTATAATCCATTATCTCTCCACTTTTAAAATATAAGCATCAAATGCACTTGGGATACTAGTTCCCTTCCAGTTTTAGCAGTTCTCCCACCTAGACAGATCTACTCCTTTTCTCTAAACTGTGATGGAGAAAATATCAAGATAATCTTCAGTAATTAGTCAACTTATTTGGATGATTTGAGAATAAAACCACTCTTTTCTTGAATATAATAATAGTTCTTTCCAAGACAATGCTAATCACAAGTCCGAACAGCCTAGGTGGATAGATTTTGTACCTCTGTAAATTCATGACTAACAGTGTCATGACCCTACATCTCAATTGAGAAAATGAGCTTAAAATCTCCATCACAGAGAATGTAGTCTTAATATAATATGTATCTGAGCCTGTCTTCCACCACTGTAGGCTATCATGGATTTGTTGCCAAACAGGACATCCAGGCTTCCTGTCCACCAGTCTCAAAATTCAGGGTTCCCTGACACTACCTTTCTGTGGCAGTCACACCAAACTGCACATAACTCACTGCTCCTCCAACACCTCTAAGCACCCTATAGCACCTTCTATACTTACCATCCTACCTGTCACATTTTTGACATGTTGAACTCACCCTTCGTTCTGGAATGCTCTAAGCTTGTTCCAGATCACTAGTGATAGTGTACAATGTGTTGCATTTTATGATTTATGGTTCCTTATTAAGTGAAACTGTAACATAACACTATGAGCTTTTCATTAAGAAACACTGAAAGCTTGTTTTTTGTATAAGTCTGAAGTTTCTGTATCATATGGATCTGTAAGTCACAAAGTAAACACTCAGTAAAAGGTTTTCTAAATATAAAACTCGGAATGTTTTATCAGATTACAGCTTTTTAAAAAGTTATTTGAGAGCCAAAAAAATACCTGGATCAAAGTTCATTAAACAATTATTTCTTCTGTCTAACCAACGTCCTTTAGTAAGAAAAGCACAGATCCCAGAAAAAAATGTATGATATGTGCCCTCAAAAATCTGACAGTCAAATTGAGATGAAATCCTCATTTATTATCACATTACAAAAAGGCATACATGAAGTGCCAAGCAAGATAAATACACAAAACAATGAATTAAATAAAGAATGTATACAACTAGAAAAAGTAGAAAAGAATTTGGACATTACAGTATGGAAGAATGGACTCCATCACACGGTCAGAAGCACTCCCTGGCAGCCTTTTTGAGGGATGGTGTGGCTGCAGGAGATGAATTTAGGATATATATCTAACTAAACAGAGGACTCATACTGGAAAATGATGAGGGTAAGCTGGAAATCAGAAACATGATTGCTACTGATCATGCATAGACTCCTCATACTTTCATACAAATACGGAACTCGACTAGAGATGATTTGTGATCCACTTTTGTCCAACTTAGATGTTAAAGCTCACTTTTCCACCTGTGTGAGATTGTTTAGAGATGTAGCAACTTCATGTTCATTAGTTAATGACTCTGCTTCATCTGACCATCCATGAGGGTGAAGTTCATTATGACTAAGCAATATGAAGGCTTTAGCCATCAACAGCATAACAACTCAGTAAGGAGAAAATGCCAACAGCCTCTGACCTTCGCATTTTTTCTTCTCCACTCCAAGGTTAACTTACTTTGCCATTAGTTTCCCAAAATTAATACACCTTCAAAATGTAGAGTGCTATCAGCTACTTATTTCAATTCCACTTCTTTTGTTGGCTACCACATTTCATTTCTCTGCTTTCCAGACTTCCAGGTTAAGATAAAAACAAATATGCATTGGAAACATATGCTTCAACTATGCCTATTTAGAGGAAAAAGAAAATCTGTGAAAACTTAGAATCAGAAGTCCTTTATGATCTAAATACAATCAAAACCTGAGTCAATAATGCATGCTTTTGTTTTCTGCAAATACTGGCATCTAGTAATCTTTAGCTACCTTAAAATAGAGATTTAATATAGAGCCAGTAAAAGTCAGTAACCATGAAATGGTGTTCACATTCTGAACTATGGCTTAAATTAATAACTTCATATTCTATGATTAGACTAAGAATAGGAAACAGGAATCCATAAGGTCCAAATATCTATAATGTACACATTTCACAGAAACAAGTCTCAATTTCAATATTACTGTTTCATTGCTCTGACATCCTTTAAAAATAAAGTATTGTATTTAAAACTATCTTCTTAAAGTTTATAAAAGTTGAGCAAAGAGATAGAACTCTTGGAATAGTCTCTTCATTACCCCCACTTTCCATTCTCTAGGGCTATTTCATATTTCTGCTGCTTAAGATTCCTTTTCAAACTATTTTCAAACCATATATCTGGTAAGAGGCTAACATCTAAAATATGTAAAGAATTCATAAACTCAATAACAAAAAAACAAATAACCTGGGGCACCGGGTGGCACAGTCAGTTAAGCATCCAACTTGATTTTGTCTCAGGTCATAATCTCAGGGTCCTAGGATAGAGCCCAGAATCCGGTTCTGCCCTTAGAGCAGAATCTACTTATCCCTCTCCCTCTGCTGTTCCTTTCTCGACTTTCGCTGCCCCTCTATCTTTAAAACAAATAAACAGGGACTCCTGGGTGGCTCAGTCAATTAAACATCTGTCTTTGGCTCAGGTCAGGATCCCAGGATCTTGGGATCAAGTCCCGCATTGGGCTCCCTGTGCTCAGCAGGGAGTCTGCTACTCCCTCTGCCTGTGACCTCTCTCTCTCTCTCTCACAAGTAAAAACAAAACAAAACAAACAAACAAACAAAAAAAAACCTTTTAAAAATAAATAAGATAAAATAAAATAAATCTTAAAACAACAACAAAAAATAACCTAAGAAATGGGCAAAGAACCTCAACAGACATTTCTCCAACAAAGATACACAGAGGCCAACAGGTACACGAAAGGACACTCAACATCAGTAGTCATTAGGAAATGCAAATTAAAACCACAATGAGATATGACCTCATGCTTATTAAAATGGCTATTATCAAAAAGACAAAAGATAACAAATGCTGGCAGGGATATGAAAAAAAGGAAAAACATGTGCATTCTTGGCATGTAAACTGGTACAGGTGCCACAGAAAACAATATGGAGGAATCTCAAAAAATTATAAATGATATGGACTACCATTTGATCCAGTAATTATACTTTTGGGAATATAAGCAAAAATAATGAAAACACTAACTTAGAAAGATATCTGTAACCCCACGTTCATAGCAGCATCATTTACAGTCACAAAAACAACAACCTAAGTGTCCATCAATGTATGAATGGATAAAGAAGTTGTGATATACACATTTACACAATGGACTATTATTGTCATTAAAAACAAGGAAATTCTACCATTTGTGAGGACACGGATAGACTCTGAAGACATTTGCTAAATAAGTCTGAAACAGAAAGATAAATACTGTATGATCTCACTTGCATGTGAAATCTATAAAACAAATAAATAAATCCATAGAAGAAGAGATCACACCTGTAGATACCAGAGGCAGGAGATTGAGGGAGGGGAGATTGGAGGAAAGTGGTCAAAAGGTATAAAATTCCAGTTATAAAATAAAGAAATACTAGGGACATAATATACAACATAATGACTACAGCTAACAATGATGTATGATATGGAAAAATTGTTGTTAGGAGAATAAATCCTAAGAGTTCTCATCACAAGGAGAGATTTTTTCCCCCTTTCTTTATTCTTTTCTTTTTATTGTGTCTATATGAAAAGATAGATGTAGGCTGAACATACTGTGGTAGTCATTTCACAATATATGTAAATCATACCATCAGGCTGTATGCCTTAAACTTATACAGTGATGCATGTCAATTATTTCTCAATAAATCTGGGGAAAAAAGCTTCCTTTTCTGTATATACTAGAAAGACATTCTTGAACTTGTCCACAGCTATTTCTAATTTGTCTGATCTTCATCAGTCAGTTTAAAGGAGCATAAAATGTCATCTGCCTCATCCGTCACTGTGTGTATGTGTTAATGTATTTATCTGATTCACTTCCTCTGACTCGTCTAAGCTTGATGGAGCTCTGAATCTCTTCCATCTCCTAATTTATTTCAGTCACTCCTCGGGTGTACTGGAGCTGAATTTCTCAGGTAGACCTGTCTGAAAAGATGCTATGCTCTAGCAATTCTATAAGCAATTATCATCCTAATAGCCTGGAAGTCCTGCTTTGTATATTCACTGTTGGTCTAGTGTCAGACAGAGGTCCATTTCTCCCCTAGCCCCTGACTTGGTACTTTCAGGAGGCTTCTCAAAGGAGAAATGCTTTTTTGACTCCTTTGGACCGTATGGAGATGGCTAATGATGTTGTGTCAGCTTGCAGGACTGGTATGGACACTAACACTGACATTTGATGGCAGGATGGCCACAGCTGCTGTGACTAAAAACTTCAGGTCAGCCTCCTGTTGCAGCTGACATGGTGAGATGGAGTAGGCCTGCTCTGTTCTCAGTAGCTCAGGGCAGTGTCAGGAGACCTTTCTTTTTTGTTATCACCACCACCATTCTAATTATGATCACTTCATTTACATATGCTTATTATGTTAGGCATTTTTATGCATATGAGAGACAGAAGGATAAAAGATAAAAGATAAATATCAACACAGACAGAATGATAAAAGATAAATACCAACAGCAGATGCTGTTTCTCAGGTGAATGACACAGGTAATAAGTGCCCCAGGATTCCAGGACAGGAATGGGATAGTCAGTAGACACATCAAGATAGAAGGGAGCAGGTAGAACATTAACTAGGCCATAAAGGAGAGGCATAGGTATGTGTAGAGGAAGTTGGAGAATGACCTGGGCAATGATCTGGTGGTCATTCTGTGTTGGGAATAACCTATAAGCAAACCACTGATGTGAAAGACTCAGAACTAAGTAAGTTCTAACTAACACAGAATATGTGAGAATTCGAATCATGGAGTGGGGAGGTTGGATTGGAGAGTGTGAGCTTTGGCTTTATGCCAGAAGAAAATGAGAGACCTAAGCACTCCAAACAGGCCCCTTGACCTGGACTAACATGTCCTTGGTATGAAAGACTTTCTAGCAGATGCCTCATTTAGTCTTATATTTACTTATGAAGTGGAGGGTTTCTGAGAGCTTATTGGGTGCCAGGAAGTTTTCTAGGTGTCACACATACGGCCAGAAACAGGACAGACAAGGTCTTTCTCATGCAGGACTGTACAAATTTGCCTGGGCTGACATAACAAAGTACAACAGCCTAGTTGGTTTAAAACCAGAAATGTACTCTTCCCCAGTTCTGCCGGTTAGAAGGCCAAGATCAAAGTGCTAGTAGGGATCATTTCCCCTGAGGTATCCCTCTTAGTCTTGCAGGTGACTGCTCTGTTCTGCCTTATCACATGACTATCCCTCTGTCCCACGCACACCCCTTCATGTCTCTTCCACTTCTGGTAAGGACACCAGTGATATTGGATTAGAACCCCACCCTAAGTGGGAGAGAGCTCATTCTAATTTAATCACATTTGTAAAGGGGCTTATGTCCAAATATGGTTATAGTCTGAGGTACTAGGGCTTGGGACTTCAATATATGAATGTGAGGAAAGACACAATTCAGCCTGTAACATTTTTTTCAGCGTACATTAGAAATACAGTTCAAATTTTATTTCAAAACAACTTAAATCTTTTGAGAAATGATTTTAGTATATAAATTTGATTTTGCTTTTATAAAGAATATAAAGATTTCTGTCATTGATCTTCCATGTCAAGGGCATTACAATCCTTAAGGGAGATACTTTCTGCGCCCAAGTCTGTACCTTACATGTAGGGTAACATGGAGTAACATTCTATTGGTGGAAAGATTGATTCCTGCAGGGTTGCTCCATCACAGCCAACATGCCTGAACCCGGGATGTATACAACTGAGCTCCCCCTTACCTACCCACTATGACCCTTCTCCCCCATTAGCAGCACCATCTGAGCAAAGTGAGGGGAAGAGTAAGCACCCATCTCTTCTGTAATACGCCTGTTTATAACTTTTATTCTCTACAAGGATTCTCTTGATCCACCATAAACTGATGTCTCTTGAGAGTAATAGGGATAAAGGACTAACATAGTGAGACTTGGCCTTGGATCCATATACCCAGGGGATGTCCCTGATCACAAGGTTCACATAAGAATATATTAAGAGACTAAAATGCTTTGAAAACAAATATACTATATGTAACCTGAATTTCCTAGTCTCAGCAGTCTGTGGGTAAAATGAGGTCACATTAATATTAATAATAACAATTTCCTGGCCTACAGCCACACCTGAAGAACTGCAGATACTCATTCTTCATTCCCCTGGCCTATACCCCAAGGTCTTTGATCATCTCTCAGTTATTTCTGGGAGGCCCTAGGGTGAGTCTCAGCTCATGTTTGTTCAAGAATAAATGCACATTTGTCCTTTTTCTCAGCTGCCTAAAGGAGACCACTGACCAGGACATCTGGGGCAGCACCTCTCTACCAGCACAACTGACAATGTCTTCTGAGAGAGCTGACAGAGCACTGTCTCCCTGCCATACTGCCTCAGCACCCCCCAGTTCCTGACAAATGTGGACATGCCATCGCTTGAAAATCTGGAAAGAATATCCCTCTCTCCAACTCATCTTGCTCTTCCTCACCAAGGCACCCAGGCACACAGCTGGTGTCCCAAGTCTCACACACCTTTTGCTAGCATCCCCTGGAAATGGGGCGGAGCAAGCTTCCCACTCCAGCCTCCTCTTCAATGGGGCTTCAAATCCAAGCCCTCAAGCACACCAAATCGTGAAAGAGATGTCTGCAGAGAGGAGTGAAAGTGTGGGGTCAGGCACAACCTGCCCTTACACACCCAATTTCACTTTGGCCTACCTGATTTTAACCACATCACTATATATATATATATATATATATATATATATATATATATATATATATAGGAAAAGATGTTCTCACCATTTGTGAAGATGTGACAATTTTCTATTTAGACATTGGTTACCTAATTTCTGCCAGATATTCTCTGTCAGGATAAAGAAAACAATACTTATTCTGATATTTTGCTATAGACAAATTAGACTATCTCAATCATTAAATACTTTTTGAGCACTGACTGTATGCAAAGTATTTTTCTAGCAGAGCTCATTGGTCATGTGCTCTGGATAAGACAACCCTCCTTCTTTTAAAATTATTACTTTTTTTTTCTCTTTTTCCTGAAGATTTAGTGGTAACTGACTCTATTTTCTTAAACGGAAGGAATAACTCTCTTTCTTTGCCTCAAAGTCAGTAGAATTAAGGATAAATGAAGTACCTAAACCTTATAGAAGACTCAACAAGTCACATGTCTTGATGAAGGGTGAAATGACAGACATCCAGCCTGTATCACCTACACCCTAGATCTCTATTAGCAACCACCTAAGTGGGCCAATTAACTTTACAAGCCAATCGACTAGCTCTTTGCTTTTTTCTCTTGTCTGAACATATCTGAGATAAAGCATCTACTCCATCTACCTCAAATAGGGAGTACAGTAAAAATAAATTATCAAACCAGTAGTATCAGGTAGATGATTGACTGAACATTCTATTTCCCACTGTTTGCTATTTATGGCACAGGAAAATCTGATTTTCTGTAATGTTTCCCACACATGGAATAGTGGGCTGATCTCTACATAAACCTATATTTGAAAGACATTTCAAAAATCTATCTTTTTTGTCTTCCAAAATAAATTCTTCCAAAAAAAGGAAAAGATTCAAACAAATAACCCTAATGTCTTCCATTTATAACAAAGATTCTAATATTTCCCCAGGATCTGCTAGACAATTTCCAGTCCTCTAATAATCCATATAGTAGTGATTGCTATCTGAAATCAATGGAAAAAGCAATAAGGGTGTGATTTCTTCAAAGACTATTGATAATAGCAAGAATTATTTTTCCACAGCTTCAGAATTTACACTATGTTCTACATTCCTTCTACAATCCTTAATAATGTGTATGTATTACTATATCCATCTATGAGCTGTACAAGAATGAGAGACAAGACTTAGGTCACTTGCCCTGCCAGAATTATGAGATCAGCAGAGAGCACAGGCCAGGTTTCCTGACTCTCGTTTTCTTTCTGCACTGTCACTATTGTCTTGTCACTAAAAGCCATAATTGTACATCTCACCATACCCCTGATTTTTCCACCTTCTCTCCCTTTTAGAATTTTATAGCCATACAGTCATGCATACTTATCATCGAATTATATGTAACATTTTTACATCAGCAGCCATCCTTAAACAATAGTCTTAATTCTATGCAAGGACATTCCTACAATAAACCATTTCTCCTTATATTCCTCCCCACCCCCCACCAAAATCCTCAAATATCATTTATTGCAGCACTTTTTCTAGCCTTTGACTAAATTTACCTTAATGATGACGTATGCCTACCATAAACAACTATTAAACTGGCCAAAATATATAACACCATTGTTTTCAAGGAATGTATAAAAGAAAAAGCAATACCTAAATGTTCTCACAAAAAAAAAAAAAAAAAGTAAACGTGTGAGGTGATGGATGTGTTAATTAGATGGGAGAGGGAATACATACACACACACACACACACAAACACACAAACAGTGCTATGATTTTTATATATATATATATATATATATATAATCATATATACCCCTTAAATATTTTACAATTTTGTCAATTATACCTCAACAAAGGTATACATATTCAAGGAATTAAGAAATAGTCATCCTGGGGCGCCTGGGTGGCTCAGTGGGTTAAGTCTCTGCCTTTGGCTTAGGTCATGATCTCAGGGTCCTGGGATCAAGCCCCACATCGGGTTTTCTGCTCAGCAGGGAGCCTGCTTCCCCCCTCTCTCTCTGCCTACCTCTCTGCCTACTTGTGATCTCTCTTTCTACATCAAATAAATTTAAAAAAATAAAAATCTTAAAACAAACAAACAAACAAAACAGTCATCCTGAGTGACTCTTCAGGGAATGGAAATAAAACAGATGGTAATTTTGAAACTGGTAATCACAAATTGTAAAATGATAACATCACTGAATGGGTTTAACAGTGTATTGGAGATAGTAAAAGAAAAAGTTAGAAAATTTGAAGATAGATCAATAGGAATGACTAAACCTAAAAATCAGTGACAAAAATATTTTGAAATAAGTGAACAGAGTCTTTGAAATCTTTAAGACCATATCAAGAGAGCCAACTTATATGTAGCTGAAGTCACTAAAAAAGAAATACAGAAAATAGGGCAGAGAAATATCTGAAGAAATAATGTCAAAACTGGTGAAAAACATCAACTTACAGATCTAAGAATCTATGGAATCCCAAACAGGACAAACGTAAAAAGAACCATACCTAGGCACATCAGAGTCAAAGTGCTGGAAACAGAAAATAATCATAAAAGTAGCCAATGAATAAAGACACATTACATACAGGAGGGCCACAAAACAAAATGACAGCTAACTTATCATCAAAAATAAAGAAACATAGAAAACAATGAAATGACATTTTTAAAGTGCTTTACAAACACGAAAGAGTCAATCCAGAATTGTATATTTGTGGAAAATATCTATTAAAAATAAGAATAAATTTAAGACATCTTCAGATTTATAAAAGATGAAAGAGTCTGATGTCAGCACACTTACACAACAAACAATGCCAAAGAATTATTCATCTTGAGGCAAATGACAACAGATGGAAACACAGATTTATAGAAACACAGGGGGAATGGCAAATATGTGGGTCAATATAAAATTGTGCCATTTTTCCCTTCAATTTGTTTTGAAAGACAACTGACCGTTTACAGTAAAAGTAGTAGTGTTTTATTGTGAGGTTTACAATTCATGTAGATGTATAATATTTGACAGTAACAACACAGAGCAGGGAATATAGACAGGATAAATGAAATAATACTGGGGCGCCTGGCTGACTCAGTAGGTGGAGCATATGGCTCAAGATTTCACTGTTGTGAGTTCAAGCCCCATGTTGGGCATAGGGCTTACTTTAAAAAGAATTTTCAAAAGGGAAGAAATAATATAGATTCAAGGTTCCTACACTTTACTTGAAACAATATAATATTAATTCTAAGTAGGTTGTGACAAATTAAAGAAACATATTATAAAGCCCATCACTTTAAATACAAAGAGATATCACTAAGAAGCTGATAAATAAAAAAAGAGAAATGCTAAAATTATATTGTATGCCTTAAAAGAAGGCAGAAAAGGCAGGAAAGAAAGTACCAAAGGACACCAATAGATTGGACAAATAGAAAACAGTCTAACGATAGCAATAATCACATACAGTGAAGTGCATTAGAGTCTCACATTTATGATTAACTGGTGTTTTTTTACAGTCTCAGAGACAATTCAGCAGCATCCTCTCAACCAATGGTATTAAAATGATGATATTCATGTGCCCCTTCCACACTCCAAAGAACATTGCATCACATTCAAAAATTAACCAAAAATAAATCACGAACCTAAATGTTAAATGTAATAAAACTATAAAATTTCTACGAGAAAATCTTTGTGACCTCAGTTTAAACAAAGATTTCTTTGCTTGCAACACCAAATACATTATCTGTTAAAAAAAAAAAAGAAATGGGTTAATTTGGTTTCATCAAAATTCAAAACTTTTCTTTTTGAAAGACACCTTTAAGAAAATGAAAAGACAAGCCACAAACTAAGAGGAGTATCTGCAAATCCCATATCCGATGAAATATTTGAAACCAGAATTTATATTTTAAAAACTCTCAAAATTCAATAATCAGAAATAAGACAACCCAATAAAAAGATGTTGTGTGATTTTTTAACTTTCTGAACTGAGTAGTGGTCAACCTGTGTTTTTCTTGTATTGTTATTGTTTGTACTGTGGACATGTTTCATAGATATCCCTTTTTATTTACTCAGTATTTAATAAAATATATTACCAAGTCTTAGAACTTAAACATTCAATTTAAAAGGTAGAGACTGTCAGACTGGAGAAACAAAACATGACCACCATACATTGTCTAGAAATGATGTAATTAAAATAAAAAGACTGGAGATGTTCAAAGTACAAGGATGGAACAAAGATAAACCATGAAAACAATAAACATAAAAGAGAAAGTGCTATTATGTTAGTATTAGTCAAAGTACACTTCCAGATGGCAGCGCCATCAGCAATAAAGAGGAACATTTCATAATGATCAAAGGGTCAATTCAACAAAGTAATGGGGAAGGAGTGAAATAATTATCTGCAAACAGCAGGGCAAACTAATTGAATAATGAGAGTTCATAGAGTACTTCTTGGTCTCTCTGGAGAGCAGAGTTGTGACCTAGAAGGACTCTGGCTCTGTCAACTTCACTGACCCACTATTCTGAACTGCCTTCCTCAAGATTTCTTTTATATCATACTCATAAACCTCTATCCTTTCCCCCAAAGAGGGAGGGGAGTAAACCAACAACACCAATACCAACAAAAAAAGAGTGAAAGAATGCAGGGGTATTCAAAAAAACTCAATATTACAACTATTAACATTCGGTAACTCATTATAATACCTGAATATTAGCTCAAATTCTAAAGATAAGTTGTTTAGATTCCGAACTTTTTGATTCTACCTCTATTTGTAACTTGCTCCTTTGCTTGAATATTTTTTTCTCTCTTTGATTTTATGTTTGCACTTACATCAGGAATGCAAATATTGAACTTAAAAATAAATTGATACGTAGTTGAGCCCATGTGTAATTGGGAAAATCGAAATCATTTTTCTTTTCAGACAAAAGTATTAAAATGAATTGCTATCCTGGCTAAGTGGAGACATTACAGTGATATGAGTAATATTCCAAGTTGCTGCAAAAAGCTGCAGTATTTGCTGATTGCTCTATGGTAACTGTGTCAGAAACAGGGCTTGGGGACAGATTTCATCTTCTAAAATTATTTCCACCAAGGAGGAGAAGCTGGCACCTTGATGACTATTGGAGAATAAACAAAACAAAATAACTCAGGTAACTGACATAGGCTGGGGACCAGTACAAACTACCCACTTCATTGGCCCCTGTCCATCTAGTCTTCTCTCTTAATTTACTTGTTGATTTATACCACAGATAGATTTACCCTCTTCTTTTCCCTGGTTTACACTTCAGATTTTCAGAGTTGGATTATTTTTCCTCATTTCAGCTCTCAAGAGAAGGAGGTACAGACCCATATAACCTGGGGTTCAAATACAGAGGGGTGTCTGTATCTGCAGAAATCTTTCCTCCAGCTGTCACAACCTTTACAATCTGAACGGCTATAAGCAACTAGAGGGCGGTCAGAGCTGAAGACACTAGCAACACATTAACATTATTTCTAATATGAAAACATAGTTATGCAGGCAGTACGCAACCATTGATCAAGTCTATTCTGTCAATTGAAATGTAGGTGTGTACACTTGCGTGATTTGTACAAACCATATGCAAAAACCCATCATATGATTTAGTGTTAGTACAAACACATTCGTGCTCACATACAGAGAGGGAGTTTAGTAATACAAACATTTTCACCATTCATTATATTAACAATCACTTACTCATTAAATATTTTTTGAGCATCTATGGTGTACCAGGCCATGAAGTAGATGCTGGTGGGGGCTACATAGAAGAATTAGTCATCAAATCTCCCTTAAGTGTCTTATAACCCAAGGGCAGGGATAAACCAAAAACTCAAAAACCTTACTTCCAAGCAGAAAGTGATATGTACCACAATAAGGCAAAAAAAAAAGTACCAAGGGTGTCTGAAAAGGGGGGAGACTAACTCTGAGGGTGCAAACTATAGAGAAGAAACATCAAGGAATGCTTTATGGATGAAGTATTTTTTGAAATGGGCCAGACGGTCTTATCAGATTTCCAACAGGAGACATTCCCATCAAAGCAAACTGAATGTACACAGCTGTAGAAAATAAGTGAGGTGCATTATCAAGTGTGTGGATTTGTCTAATTTGAGTAGAGCCTAAGTTTACAACAGAGTCCTGGGAGATGAAGTGTGGGCCACAGGGGTTTAGAATCAATGTAATGGTCAGTGGGGAACTATTCAAAGAACCTGAGAATGGAGATGACATGCACTAAGATGTGAGCTTCTTCTTTCAGTTATTTCTATACCGCTCAAGATCCAGCAGAGATCCATGCATTTAGTGGATGTCCAATAAAAAACAATGTTTATAGCTTACATTTATTGAGTACTTATTATGTGACTGACCCTGTTTTAAAGACTTCACACACAGAAGCTCATTTAATCCTCACTGCAACCTCATGAGGTTTAGGGACATAATCTCACTTCCATAGATGAAATAACTGAGATGTTATATTTAAGCTAAAAACTTAACCCAAGCGGATGTGCTTATAGGGCAAAATAAGCACCTCATTTTTGGGAGGTAATGAGTAATGAGTAATGTAATTAATGAGTAATGTAATCAAAGTCACACAATTTGTGGTAACAGAACCAGGAGATAGGCCCAAGTCTTAACTTGTTTTCTGTATTACTTCTCAACAAATAAATATCTATTAAATAAACAAATGAAGACTTCTATACTCTAAAGAACAAAACATTATACCCTTTCATTTCATAATTAGATGATAGATAAAATTAGACCCAACCTACTGAACCAAGTCATAGCCTTAGCTATTACATTCTCAATGACAGAAAATAAGAATTATTGGTTTGGGTCATATTCTTGATATCCTCAGGAGAATATGATGTGTTATTGTTTTGTTTTGTCACTGACTCCTACAATATGTGCAAAAATAGTTCCCAGGTTCTACTACCAGACTGTACCCCTCAAGAGCTGACCATCCATTATGATGTGCTGCCATGTGTGGCACTGTGTGGTTATAAGAAAGATATGGAAGAATCTGCAAGTGGCCTGTGTGGAAAGGAGAGTAGAACAGAACCCTTGGGGTTCTTTGGGATGTGTGAAATTGCCTCCCCTTCCACAGCTGAATCAGACTGTTTCTCAAACTGGGATAAAAAAAATTATTCTGCAGTTGGTTGACAAAGGGGAAAGGGAGAGGACTGGGCTGTACAGTTATCTGAGGTTGGTCTACGCAAGCCAAAGAAAGGAAAAGCAAGCATCTGCTCTTCATAATTATAAAGACATCATAGTTGGAAAGCCATAGGTTCCAGAAGTCATCTTTTCCTTTGAGATTCCTTTTTGCTTTTTCCAAATCAAATACCTTAAATGTTTCTAGAAAGACACTGCCTTAGGTTTCTGAAAAGGGACATCAATCCAGGCTTGTCTGGAAGTACTCACTGAGTGCTTATGAACCATTCAGGTCCACTGTGTTGGGAATGAGAAGACCCTGAGGCAGTTGTGTGGTGAAGGGACGAGGGCATGGACTCTGACACCAAACCAGATTCCCCTCTAGCTCCTAGTTGCAGAGGCCCTACTCAAGGCATTCCAATGTTCTAATCCCATTACTTCACCTCTAACTTGAAGACAATATGATAGGGTAGTGGTGGAGTTCAAATGAGATGACAGAGATGAAAAGATTTTGTAAACATTAAAGTAATCCACGTATCTGTTTGTGTCTGCATGTCTGTGTGTGCTTGTGTCTAAGTGGTCAAAACACATTTCAAGTTCAGCAACTGCTGAAAAGTTCTCTCTCACATTCCTGAGACCACAGAGCCAGATTATCAGGACTCAATATACTTGACATGACCACGTGTTGAAGCTTTATTGGTGGGATGAACTACCCTTTGTCAACTTTTAATGGAGTCAAAAGAATGTGTCAACCCTTCCTCTGCTTCTGCTTCCTTTTTCGGGTGCAATAGGGAGTAACCATAGGTTTAGGGAGGTATTAACAAAGCTTTAGAATCAATTTAGATGAAATTATACAGTATGTTGGCAATGTGATGCCATAGTCTAGATAGACTCTCTTAATTTCTTTTCACCATCCTCTCTACCCTCACGTTTCCTGGTCTATTTGTCACGCTGGCCACGACAAATGGACTACCCATTCTGTGTCTAGTGCCGTTGACCTCAATGCTCACATATTCCATCAGTGTGTATTAGTTTCCTATATCCATTCTTATATATAGTCTTAAATACAGAAATATAGTGGCTTAAACACTACAAACTTATTATTTTACAGTTCAGAAGGTCAGAAGTCGCACTGGGCCAAATCAAGATGTAGGCAGAGCCTCCAGTGTTTGTTTATTCTAGAGCCTCTCTGGGAGAGAATCCATTACTTGCCTTTCCCATCTTCTACAGCCCACCTATGTTCCTTGGCTGATAGTCCTCTTCCATCTTCAAAGACAGCAATCACATCAATCCAACCTCTACTTCTGTCATCACATTATCTGATTTTCCTGTTTCCCTCTTACCCTTTACAAGAATTTGTGTAATTACACTGTATCTTCATCTCAACATCTCCTCATCTCCAAAATGCTTAACTAAATCACATCTACAAAGTGCAAAATCCATTTTGTAACAATATAATGTAATTACATTCTAATGTAATAGATCCACACATCCCAGGGATTAACTAGTTTTCTCTACTGCCTCTTAACAAATAAATTTTTATTAAAGAACAGATATATGACCATCTTTGAGGACCACTAATCTGTCTACCATATAGTTTTGTTTACTGTTTTTTTCTTGCTCCCCAGACCAGCATTGTCACTGGATGGACCTCTGAGGTATTACAGAGGTCTTTGAAAAAACTCTCACCTTGGGGCAGAGTTGCTTACCTACTGAGAGAAATACTCTGAGGACATTTGAAAGCAGACTTTGGTAGCATTGATCTAGGCATACATTTTTGCAGAGCTTTTCCCCTCTTTAGACCCCAGCTTGGCAGCACTTCACACTGGCTCTTTGAAAACAGCCCAAATTCAAGTAAACACATTCTTAATTATTTGGTTTGAAAGTGTAACCTCCCCAAAGGGCAGTGACCTTCTGTCCTTCCAGCATCAGGCCTTATGTTCAATGCTTGGATTTAGCACAAATGACATGAGAATACTTCTGTTTCTGTCACACATATTCGTATAATGACCGTCAAAGAAAAATGGTGTTGAAGAAAAGATTTTTTATTATATTTTATTTTACCCACTTAAAATCTAATTCAGAGCGTGGAAAGAAATGCCCACACAAAGCCGAATTTCATGTTAATTAATGTAATCGGACATTAGTGCCCAAGATACCTCCTTCCACGCCACAGTGAAAACCACCCTCTTCCTGTATTACCATCAATAATGGCACAGTGATGGCCTGGCTGGAACTGACCAGACTATAACTGAGCTCTGGGTCCCTTGGGCAACTGGGTGATTTTTATTTACAGTGACAAGATGATCTTTACACTTGTTTCTCTTTGGACTGTACACACACAGCTCTATCCATAAGCCAGAATATAGCCAGGCTGGCTCTTTCTGCTCTGCACTTTACTTAGCTGACTAGGTGTCAGCATTAATTTCTGGACTGTGGGGAAGTTTCATCTCTCTTGCCCTAGGGATGTTTTCTTGACCTCTCCAGTCCTGTGATTGGGAGCAGTTTGGTCTTTTCTCATAAGCTCCAAACATTTTCTTTCTTTTCCATTGCAATTATTATCTCCTGTGACATTTACAAGGACCCATTCTGCTGTAGCCAGAGCTATAAACATGCAAGGAGCCTCAGCGACCCAGAATTCTTTTCTGCTTCAACATGCCAGTTAGTAACTACAGGGGCTCTCAGCATGAATTTGTGATTTGAGAACCCTGAATAAGTGTTCAGCTTCAAAAGCAACGTACCAACAGTGTCTTTCTAAGTTGGACTCTTCAAAAATATATTTGAAAAAATTACAGCTAAGCATAATTACATGAAATGAAACATAGAACTGCTCAACTCTACAAAAACTATTTTTTTTAAATTGTAAGTAAATAAGGTTCATACATGGCTAGAAAAAAAGTTTGCACTAGGGTTGAATTCAAAATCAGGGCAATAGTGAGAATACCATTGGGACAGATACAATCTAAACTCAAACCAATAATCAGCTGTACCACCTTTGACAAGTCATTCATTCCCTATTTTCCTAATTTGCAAAAGAAAGTAATTAGCCTAGTGCTCCTCTAAGATCTCTTTTAGTTCTGATATTCTGGAAATAAATAAGCACCCATATAGAACTGTTGAATCAATATGTTGAATACCTGAAACTAATATAACATTATATGTCAATTATATTTCAACAATAAAAATAAATAAGCATCCAGAAGCTTAAAATCTTTATGAATATTTACTGTGAGAGTGTTGCTTCCTTATTACAGTTGAAGAATTAAACAATAGATGTTGGAGGCCACGGTACGGTTAGAGTCGAGGACCAAACCAGGCCCTGACTTGTGTCTCCTTCAAAGTTCAGACACCTTGACAAGGTTAAGGACAGGAAAGTTGAGTAACACTGAGAAAAGGGTCTGTGCTCTGTGTCGTGCGCTCACCTGCGTGACTTCCCACACACCCTCCCTACAGAAGGGAACAATGTGGTCAGGGTCATGAGTTCTTAGTTGGTCCTTGTTGTTCCTGTACCTCCCATAACCCACTCCCTGGTTGACTGTCTTGCTAATGGCTTTAGCTGAGAGTACCTGGCATCACGAGTTTTGCTTGTAGTTAATGTAAACTTGTTATAGAAACTTGCGGTCATCTGACTAGATACTGATTTATTACTCCTCCTATTGTGGTCTGCCTTATAAATGATTATAAGATGTGAAATAAAATCAGTACTGTTGGACATCCTCCTCAGTGCTCCTCCTGTCCCCATCTTTTTATCTCTTAATTTCTTTTCACCATCCTCTCTACCCTCACGTTTCCTGGTCTATTTGTCACGCTGGCCACGACAAATGGACTACCCATTCTGTGTCTAGTGCCGTTGACCTCAATGCTCACATATTTTCACTGCCTAACTGTAGGCAAGAAGAACAAACTAGAACCAGCAGGTGTTTGCCCTTAACCATGTAGAGATGCATTCAAAGGCCCAGAGGTTGAAGTGACCAGAACACCCAGTTGGTCTCCATTTACTAAGGTGCATTTTCCAAGATTCAATGACTTTGGTTAACCATTAGATAATTGTAAAAAGTGTCCTAAAGACATTTTGATTAAACAATTTTATTTTTGGAGAGTGAAATTTTGCTTTAGAGCAAGATAAACACTATTTGTCAAGGGCAATATAGTTATCTATTTTCAAAAAGTCTACTGAATTTTCCTGTCACTGCTTTTTCTGTTCTAGATTCTCTTGAAGTGAAAGTTGAAATTTGCCCTTCTCCTCTACAGAAAGTTGGTATTCAACAGCAAGTTTGCTGTGTTTTTGGCCCCTGCTTCTGAGTCCTAATACTCATTTTGTCTCCCACTCCTCAGGTAATATGTGTCCTGTCCATCATGCAAAGCACAATGAGTACCTGGCCTGCCTCCACTCTGACTCCAGGCCTCTGAGAACCCTGTGCCTTCACTTAAGAGGATATGCACCATGCAATTTAACTTCTGATTTTTTAAATTCTCACATTTTTAATCAAATAATTAAATAATGAGAACACTTAGAACAGTAAACAGATTATACTTCTACTTTGGAAATAGTAAGTGATCAATAAATATTTTTAATGAATGCTACATAACTTCTGTCATGTAAGATGAGAACCACAGATAAATATTGGTCTCAAAGTGAAGTCCTTGAACCAAAAACATCAGCATCATCTGGGACCTTATTAGAAATGCAAATTCTTGAGCCCTCTCTCAGACTTCCGAAATCAAAGATTCCAGAAGTGCGATCCAGAAGTGCAACCCAGCTGTTTTCAAGGAGCCTTCCAGGTAATTCTAATGCATGTTAACATTTGAGGACCACAGACCAACTTCTGAATATCTAAAGGTATAGGGAGTTTCTCATCACTAACCCAAACATAGCAAAACTTTGTTACTTATTTTGTAATAGGAATATGCAATGAATTAAGATGAGGCTCCATTTATTCATTCATTCATTCATTCATTCATTGTGGTGGTTTGTTCATAAGGATAAAATGTTTGTCACCCAGGCCCTCACCTGACAGTACACTGTATACAGCAGGCATCAGTAAGTGTTTTCAAAGTGTTCATTTATTTTTATCAGTGAAAAAATCACATATATTATTATCTTACTATAAATTAATTATTAGTTACTTCTATTAAATGTGATTAAAACACTAGGATATGAAGCTATTTGTGGATCACTGACTGTATGGGCAATGGATCTGGTTTGACTGATTTAGCTGTTAGGAATAGATGTTCTCTCTTCTCCTTTCAATCCTCAGCTTTCCTCCAAACTGTGTCTTCTGGAGGAAAGGCATTAAGTGTACTAATCTATGAAAAGTCCACATATAGGATCAAAATCCACTACAACAGAATACTAGATGCTCTAGATCCATCCCAATGAGGGGCTGTATGTAACCTATATTGTTTTTTAAAATTTATTTATTTTTGTTTTTATTGTTTTAAAGAACAGACAATCTGGTATCTGTCAGTCAATCTTCGAATATATGTCCTTTCAGTCAATGACCCTGAATAATGAATATAGTTAGAAACAAGAGGCCCGGAAAAAGTGTTGGTTTGTGTTAGTGTGTATGTTTATGCATGGACAACATTATTACGAGAGAGAGAGTGAAGAGAAAGATTTATTCTCCTAAAATACATCACCAAGATCCCTCAGAGTTAATTACTTCTTTTGAGAATTTAGCCCTGATCTGTCACTGGCTTACTGACAGTGATTTCCTCTGATAAACACCTGGAAGCAATTGCCTTCAGCTGCTTACCTGTGAATCAGGTATATATAGGAGCACACACTGTAGGAGTAGAAATTTTTACTTAAAGTTATGCAAAGGCATGGACAGGGTGAGACACAGAATGCCCAAGAGATATGAGAGATTCCTAAGAAAAATCAATTCAGTAAATCAATACAAAATGTTTAAGTACCTTTTCTCCACTCATTCCATGTTAGGCAGACAACAGACACCTTCTTTCCTGTTGCTTTGGGAGTATACCCTCTAAACTGGGAGTTCAGATACATGAGGGGAAGGAAGGAGGGGAGGAGGAGAGGGGAAATACAGACAGGGAGGAGAAAAAAGAAATTAAAGGCAGTAACCGATCATATGGAAAGGACTACATATAATATAGGAATTCAAAGAAAAGAGTGCATGACATGAATAAATAGGTAAAGGCTTCCAGAAAAGTGAGATTTGAACAGGCAGGCCCTAAAGGAATAAGAGTTTTCTTACCAAACAGTGACTTCTCCAAGAATTAATTCTCTTCTGATTAGGCCAGAAAATGAGGAAAGCAGGCCTCCTTTGGTTAAAGCATTTTGACTATTTAGCTGCTGTCAGGAAACAGATAAATTATACCGCCACTTACCCCCTCCACAGTGGCCTTTAATACTGCAGAAAGGACATTTTTACCACAGGCAAATTAATCCATTCCTTTTTTTAAAATAAATAATAGATTTCTATTGATATATTTAAAGTATCTGTCAATCCCTGTGCAAACTGCCAAATCATGTGTTAAATTTAAAAATAGAGCTGAGCACTTAAAACTCATCAGACTGTAATAATTGAGCTTAGGTTTGAAGAAAGAAAGAAATATGAATGAATGGGAGGCACAGGAACTAAGTTAACTAGATCTCTCCAATTTTGTGGAATCCAGACATATTCCAGCCATTTTATGGAACAGAAACCAAACACTGCTTTTCATTGGGGATGCCATGACTGGTACGATATACAGTCAACAGGAAAATCATAGTCCCTTAATACTTCTGAAATAGGTAGAAATTTCAAATAAGAAGTCAAATGAAATTTTCCTTCTATAGTGGTAGGGAATGGTGATAATCTACTTCAAAGAAACTGATGTTTCAATGTTTCCAAGATCCTTTGGAATATAATTTAGTAAATGAGACTTCAGGACCATCCACTGGAGAATTTTAACTTGAAGCTCAGAAGTTGGTCAATATTATAAATCTTTCCTCTGTCCTAGTTTGTTTTGAAGTCACTTCTTCCCCATTATTTGGTTAATAAGATGAAAAAAAATGCGAAATGTTTCAATTTAGAGCCTTGTTTCTTCAAGAAACAATAACCTGTATTTCTTTATAATCAGTTACTAGTATCCATTTATTTATAAGATCAACTAACATAGTCCTTAGGTGCCTACTTTTGTTCAAATCAGATAATTATTAGACATAATCTCCATCATCACAGAACTTAAAATCTCATGATGGAAAGATGGGGGAATACCTATGAGATCTATTACAAGTGAAAACAAAATTCAGTAATAATTTAAGAATTGTAAGTTAAATTATACCATAAATTAGGAAGTTAAGTGACAATACAAGCTTTTTTTTTTTTTTTAAGCACCTTGTATAAGGCTTTGACACAGTATGCACCCATTAAACATGGGCTGAATGATAAATACCAACAAAGACAACAGTACAGAGGATGTCAATTTTCCAAGTAAGCTAATATGGTCAAAAGGAGATCTCATCAAGGAAAAATTATTCAGATTTAACAAGAGTTTTTAATGGGGTAAATTTAGAAAAGACAAAAAGGAGTAAGAATAAGTATCCTAGGTTAAAGAGGATAAGAAGAATCTTAGACCTGTACTATTCAGTATCATAGCCACTAGACACATGTGGCTAATTTTCTAGCTACAATTCAATTGCTCAATAGCCATCTGTGGCTGGCGGCGACCATACTAGACTGAGAAAATACAGAACATACCCTTCATCATATAAGTTTTCATTGGACAGCACTAACTTAGACTCTCAAATATACACTGAGTGTGTGTGTGTGTGTGTGTGTATACATGTATGTACACTGTAGAAAGACTGACCAGCTTTATTTCTCCATCTATAAAATTATATATTCAAATATGAACTGTATCTCTCCCAGCTTTAAAATTCTGTCTGTATCTACATAGAAAAATCAGTAGAGCAACTGGTTTGTATATGGGAGAATAGAAAAGAAATTTTAGAAAGAAAAATGGAAAGAAATAATAAAGGGAACTTGATGGGACTTGTACCTATGCTGTGGGCAATGGTGAGCCACTGGCAGTCTTTGAAGAAGAAACTGATATGGTCAATATTGGTATCATTTGCACATTGAAATGTCCCTTTTTATGTAACACTTTTCTTCCATTTCTCAGCTATCATTGGGAAATCACATCCTTCCTTTTGAACAATAATATGTTCCTAACGTTTAGATGTGTCAAACTGGGTCTTCTAGGAAGCAGCTACTTAGATGGAATTAGGGGTGCAAATGATTGACTGGGAACTAACTCAATAAAAGACAAGAGTGATAGAAATAAAAATTAAGCAGGGGAAGCCTCAGACTATGCAGAATTTACCCAATAAAGAAAAAATAGCATAGGAAACAGGACTGGGCAGGGACAGCCTCAGATCATAATGCAAACCTATTAAGTTCTCAGCTAACCCAATGGGGAGTTCAGAGAAAGATGGCCCATTAGAGGAGTCCTTCATTGGACAGAAATAGCTAGGACCTTGAAGAGTATATAGCCTTGGTGCAAATGCTGAGGCAGTTCCTCAAGCTTCTGCCTCAATATCAGCCGAACAACATCTGATAACTGCATTCCTTGCACCTAAGTAGTGAGATCTACCTTAAAGTGAGATCTAAGCAGCACACATCTATGGGTAAGACTCCAGCTTGCAACTCCAACATTCCTACCACCATCTCTCCAGGTTAAAACCTCTCATTTGGTTTTGTTTTTGGCTCGGCCCTCTTCCCCTAGAACAGCAGGGAGCAAGCAAGACTGAAAATAAACCTGTCAATAAGAGAATGGGACATCAAAGAAGGAAAGAATCTCATGGACAGTTTCCTTACCTCTGGCCCTAAAGTCATTCTTGCTGAAATGTGGCAAGTCAAAATTCTGTACCCATAGCCTTGGCTCTGCTTCAGGCAAGTCCTGAGCTAGACTGTCATAAGAAGCAAAAAGGATAGTACAGGAGAAAAAGGCTTTCAGTGTAGTTACATAAAGGCAGTGGTCTTCCCTACTCACATCTATGTTAATAAGCTGTTCCATGTCCAGAAAAACCAAAGCTGCCAAATATCTACCCCACGTGGGCTGCTTCTTAGGTAATAGCAAATGTCTCTTCCAATTGTAAAGGAAAGAAAAGTGTCACAAATGTACATCTCTAATATTAAGGAAAGAGTTGAACCTGGGCAATTATGCCATGCTGACTTGGGCATTTTAGACATTGCCCCAAAGGGAATTTATTCATTTCCCCTTGAAAAGAGGCACACTAAAAAACATGAAATTTCATCAAATGTCAAATTTTTACCATATGGATAAAGGCATTAGGCCTAAATAGGTCAATAGTAGGTTGAAAATCTAAAGTTGGTTCCGGATGTAAACACAAATTTAAACTGAGGCTGGATATGGGATGGATTCTATCATTAATGCTCAAGCCCAGTGATTATTAAACTAAGATACTCAAACCAATAGCATCAGTATCACCTGAAACTTAACAAGTTCACAAACTGTATCTAGTTCAGCTAGATACACAGACTGAATCAGAAACTCTGGAGATGAGGCCAGTAATCAGTCTGTAGTTTAACAAGCCCTCATGGTGATCGTGATTATGAAGACGGAGAGCCAGTGGTCTAGTTCACGGTGCCATTGATTGAAATGTATTATTAGTTACTATAAGTAAGTTCAGGTGTCCTGGCTGGACGGTTAGAGAGGAACGCTGGAATGGGGTCATAGGCCATAAATAGAGTTGGACTGAGAAAATTGAAGGCACAATAATAAAGAACAGGTTTTACTTAAATGAAGGGGTGAGCCAAGAAGAAACCAACAATTAAGTGTGTACAAAATATAAAGAGGAGTGGTTCAGAGTGGTGATGACATCTAACTGTGAGCTCAACAAAAAAAGCAGGAATGTGATTAGGCTTCCTAAGGCCATATGTAAACATTTTCTGTGCATTTACATATGCGAGAGCATACCATACAATGATCTGGTCCTTGCTTGTCTCATTTAGTTTTTATGTTGGAAGCTTTTCTTATAATTTTATTTAGAACATCATTCATTTAATTAGTTATATAATATTTGCATTTTTTTAAATAATGGATATAATTAGTTGCAATGGTCATCTTGAGAGAACTGTGTGATTCTGGTAGGAAGGAGAGAAAGTATATTGAGTATGTTATCTCATACTTTTAAAAGTTTGTACCCTGTACATGTTAATAGTAGCATGGAATTATATTTCTGAAGCACCATCATTTTCATAACTTGTACCATAAGAAGAGTGGTGGGTTAATTTAAGGAATAATGGTAGCACATTTGCATTTTAATCTTCTGCTATTAGGACTATGTTGTAAAAAATATATCCTTGCACATATATCATTTAGCACATGTATCTGCAGGATAAACACCTAGAAATCCTGTTTTTGCTTAAGTGAAACGTGATTCACTTTTGACTCACGTGTCTCACATTTGAGTCACATTTGATTCTCCAAATGTCTTCCATACTAATTCCAATAAAAATGGAATGAGAGTGCTTTTTCCTCACAATCATTAATAAACTGGGTTATATATCTTTTTTTAAGTTTTTTTCATTTATTAGACGGAAAATGATAAACATTTAACTTACTTAGTACTTCCCTTATTTAGGGGACATTAAACATAACCGTTAAAGAGCTATTTCTTTCTTTATGAATGGTGTATCAGTTTCTTTCTATTGGGTTGTCTTTTTTTTCTTATTGATCTATAGAAATTCTTTATATATATATATATTTATTTATATATATATATTCTTTATATATTAAATAATATACCTTTCCATCTACCACATAAATATTTTATGCTTTTATGTATTGTCCCATTCTGTTATATTACATTGACTAGATCAATGTTTTCATGATAAAATATTTGGGGGTGATGGTTATGTTCATTATCTTGATTGTGGTGATGGTTTTATGCATGTATACTATGTCAGACTTATCAAATTATACACTTTATATATGTGTGTGGTTTACTGTATGTCAACCACACCTCAATAAAATTGCTTAAAATTACTATTATATAGCTTTCCACTATATATTCTAATTTTGTTTATATGTGTAATTTTTTTGAACAAGTATATAAAAAATGTTCATTCTTATATATTGTTTTATATACATATATATTATTTTAGTATTAGTATTAGTATAAATAATTTAGTATTATTTAATTATTAGTATTAATAATTTAGTATTATTTATTTTAATATATATTATTTTAGTATTTATACTAAATACTAGTATTTATTTTAGTATGATCCTAATACTAGTATTTATATATATTTATTTATAATAATACTAGTATATTATTTTAGTATTCAGCCATTTTATTCTCTTACCTTTTAACATCAATTTTCAGTTGATTTTCTTTAGCTTTCCAGGTAAAAGGAATTTTTCCCTTTTCTCAATTTCAATTTTTCCTGAATTTTTCACCCCCCTTCTATTTACCCTCTTATCTTCCCATCCTCCAGCTTCCTTAATGCTCCAATATTCAACACTAAGATCTGGATTTATAAAACACACACAGAGGATGGTTGCCCACTCAGATACAGAGTGCGCCAGGTTCTCTAGTGGCTCAGTGGCAACTAACTGAGGGAAGGCCTACATTAATTATGATCTCAAATGAGTGGGAGAATGTCCCTGGGACAGGTTGAGAATAAAAGTACCTGAAGTAAAAGCAACAAGAAGAGATCGAAAAACACTGTGAAAGGTAAGGAGTCAGAATGTTAGCCCCAGAAGGGATGAAAGAATCCAAAACTTCAAGCTCAACTGAGTCAGATAATGCTAAATGCATGAAGAGAGTAGTGGAGAACTGAAAAGCTCATATCCAAACTAAAAACATTCCAACACGCAGTTTTAAAGCCACCACCCAAGGCAAGAAAACACCTCAAATGGCTTGCAGCTAAGGTTAATACTGAAAACAAATGGGCAATGAATCTGGCCAGATTCTTCTACCATTCATTTATTCAATCAGCGGCTATTTGTACAGCAAGAAGTATATAACGCACTGCGGATACAATGTTAAATGAGACCCATCCCCTAATTATAAATAGTTTGTAATCTACTGGGAGGACAAAACATCTGCTGAGAAAGTAGTGAGACTCCTAGGTGAGACCACTTGATAAGGTTTTATGTAACTGGGCTTTGGCCAAACAGAACATGGAATTAAAGAACAGGTAGGTATGAGACCCACTTCACAGACAAGGTCTATGGTGACACTGTCTCATTCCTAATGGATGTCCCTATACTGTTTGTTTTGCTACAGAAATGTGCTCAATAGTAAACATTTGACTCCACTAAATAACCAGATTCAATTAAAAATGTAAACAAGGCAGGGGGCGCCTGGGTGGCTCAGTGGGTTAAAGCCTCTGCCTTTGGCTCAGGTCATGATCCTGGGGTCTTGGGATCGAGCCCCGCATCTGGCTCTCTGCTTGGCAGGGAGCCTGCTTCTTCCTCTCTCTCTGCCTGTCTCTCTGCCAACTTGTGATCTCTGTCTGTGAAATAAATAAAATCTTTTTAAAAATGTAAACAAGGGATACCAAACTTTGTATTTTTCATAATTTCACTTATAGTTAACCCTACGTCCACTTAAAAATATGAATATTGTTGGAGGCTACAGCATGGTTGGAGTCGAGGACCAAACCAGGCCCTGACTTGTGTCTCCTTCAAAGTTCAGACACCTTGACAAGGTTAAGGACAGGAAAGTTGAGTAACACTGAGAAAAGGGTCTGTGCTCTGTGTCGTGCGCTCACCTGCGTGACTTCCCACACACCCTCCCTACAGAAGGGAACAATGTGGTCAGGGTCATGAGTTCTTAGTTGGTCCTTGTTGTTCCTGTACCTCCCATAACCCACTCCCTGGTTGACTGTCTTGCTAATGGCTTTAGCCAAGAGTACCTGGCATCACGAGGTTTGCTTGTAGTTCATGTAAACCTGCTACAGAAACTTGCGGTCATCTGACTAGATATTGGTGTATTACTCCTCCTATTGTGGTCTGCCTTATAAATGCTTGTAAGATGTGGAATAAAATCAGCACTGTTGGACATCCTCCTCAGTGTCCCTCCTGCCCCCATCTTTTTGTCTCTTAATTTCTTTTCACCATCTTCTTACCCTCACATTTCCCTGGTCAATTGTCGCGCCGGCCACAACAGAATATCAAGAATGCAAGATGTTTTTCCCTTGACACTCTCCAGAATCCAAGCATGACAAGGATTTGTTCATACACTGGATATTTATATTTATTATTCCATGCAGAATCAAAATCAGTATGATTCGAAAGCAGTTGGATTAACTTGGATCTGGCTTTCTCGGTTTCTTTTCACCCCTCTCTGTAGTTCTCCCACACCATGAGAAATGCTCCTGGAATCACCCCACTGAGAAGAGAGACACAGAAGTGTGTCTGGACCCCAATGTTTGATAGTGAGATGTCACTGCCTTTCTACTCAATATTGGAATAGAGAAGGGTAGACTCACTTACAGACTTATTTTGTCACTGGACTAGCCCAACACTCAGGCGCACGCGCGCGCGCGCTCGCACACACACACACACACACACACACACAAATCAGTGGTCTCCTCAGCAATCTCAGAAGGAATTGAGAACATACAACCCTCGTTCCCCTCTTCTGCCTCACGTCCCCATGGATTTAAAGCAAACTTTTTACTCTTGCCTTCCACTCTGGGAAAGCCTTGGCAACACTGCTGCCCTCTGCCAACTCTTCACTTTGATTTGGGGCCAGGGAGCAGACATTATAAGGACGGGTAAAAACAGAGAATGGCACATTAGCATTTCCAGTCTACCACATCGGGAATCTTGGCGTTTTCAATATATATTTAAAATAACGGAGCGAGACAAGCTGCTGCCTTCCCTCAAAATTGCCAACGTATGCTCCAAGATCTCCTGCATTTTGCATTGTGTCAGTCTGTGTCAGAGGTTTCAGGAAAGGTAATATAGAAGATGAATGAAAGTCTATCATTGCAGTGCCAAGATGAAAAAGTGACAGCTCATAATGAAAAGAAAAATAGTTTCCATTTTGGGCCTCTGTAAGTAAGAAAGTGACAGAGTCTGGGGAACTGTGAGCCTGAAAAATGGTCCCTTTGACAGACATGCCTGTAAGTGAGAAGGCCCCGGATATAATACCACCTATAATAGAGGGAGTAATGATTATTTTAGGCATTGCATGATTTTGAATAAATCCTTGACTATTCCCTAGAAAATGGAGTTGAAAGGAATCCAGGAAGAGTGGTGGGTTAATTTAAGGAATAAATGACCACATTTTTTTAGTCTTTTAAGTCAAAGTTGGTTAAATTTATTCCTGTCAGAAATGACCAAAAGCCAATAGTATTAATAAAAAAAATTTTTGCCTCAGCAATGATAAGAAAAAATGTCACTCTAGAATTTTCCTTCAGGATTTCATTCTTTTGGTGGCCAAATCTTTTGGAATTAAGTTCTAGATTGGCTATAATAATTCAGTGTTTTAAACTAATTAAAATTTAAATTCAAGCTGACACAGCAGTATAAAAAACTGATTTTTTTAAATCAAAGACAACATTTCAAGATGTTTGGGATTATCTGAGAAATTATTTTTACTTTTCTTTAATAGATGATATTCCTTGGATGCAGCCTCAGATGTTAGGCCATTTTCAGTGTGTAGAATTTCTTACCTGCATAATTTCTTTATCCACCTTGATGCACACACAATCAGAAAGACACCACCAAATCATTCACAAATGCTAGGTCAGTGGTGCTTTCCCTGTTTGTTTGCTTTACTGAGAACACAGGCTAGTGCACTGATTTTCTTAAACGAGGCTACACAAAATCCTTCTAGGAACTGGGGCTTATAAAGTCTCTACTATCTCTGTTCTAACCATAGCTACAAGAAATAAATGATCACTAAAAGGAGTGACTGCTACCCATTGAGAGCTGAATTGTGGAGCCTGAGGGAGAATCCAAAATTGCTTATCACAGAGGCATAGGGCTGGAAGGGCCATACAGGACTTGGCTCTGCTGGCAGGGAGCTGGATGCTTCCCACATGCCAATTCCATTTAAAGCAGATCGAATTATGAACTTCCTGATTCTGAGTCAATTCCAATTTTCCTCTGACAGGCATTCTTTGGTCCCATCTAGACCTGGAAATCCAGGGAAAGGACCTGTACCCTTCCTTTAAGTAGGTTAAGGTTGTAACCAGCTACATTGTCACCTTTGGACAGAACCTTCTTCCCAATCTTTTCCCCAAAAGAAAGTTGAGTTACAAAGACCATCGAGAAGAGCCATGAAGGAAAAAGACCTCAGAAGAATCCACAGTTCATCTCCTTCCTCAGTGTTCTGCCATGGTGCTGTTGCCTACAGCATTCATCTTCCTGTGCAACGACCACGTGATTATCCCTATGTGGGCTCTGAATACAGAAGAGTCAACAACTCAGGCTTTGGGAGGACCTGCATTTGAATGTGGCTCAGCCATTTCCAGCTTTTTGTCATCATGGGCCAATCATTTCATTTTCCCAGTTTCATCTGCAGAATGGGGGTAATGCCTGTTGGCCCAATTGTTGTGAAAATCGACTGAACGTGTATAAAGCTACTGGAAAATAATAGGTATTTAATAAATAATAGTCCCTGTTCCCCCAAGGCTTATGGCTGATTTTTAGCTACCTTTATTTCTTGGATAAATGTCATATAATAGGTACTCTGAAAATATATGGGGAGATAAGAAAAGAGGAAGAGATGGGGAAAGGGGCATTTCAATTCACTTGACAACAGGGATTGCAGAGACAGGGAAAAAGTAGAAATGTATGAAAGGGTTCTTTTCTTTTTTTTTTCCCCCCTTTCATTTTTGAACACACTATGTCTCTAAGCTATAGCAGGGTTGGGTGCTAGAACATGGCACCAGAGGTGATCACTGCCATCCACCTTTCCAGAGACTATTCCTGAGCAAAGACCAAAATAGGAATGATAATGAATAACAGTGGAGAAAGTACATTTTGGTATAACCAGTCTCAGAAAAGTAAACTTGAAAATTCTGGGTGAGTACAAAGAATCAGGCCCTGGTGTTGAGATTTATTAGTCAAGGAAAATCTCTCCAACTAAGTGCAGGCAGCTTCTGCTCTCAAAAAAAAAAAAAAAAGAAAGAAAACTGTAATGGACAAAAGGCGAGGAAAAGATTGTATTGTACTAGGAACAATGCAGCTCTGAAAAGATGGTGAAGAGATGCCCTGATAGAGGTTCCATCTCTCACACTTGCTCAGCAAGGACAAACAGAACCAAGAGAACCAGCACTTTCTCAGCATGCTGGGAATAAGAAAACAATTTCCTGAATGGAGTTTACTGCTAGTCAAATGGGGATGCTGTAAGCACCCCTGAATTCATCAATAGTGAAGGCACTGGATCAGGATTTTGAGATGGAAGCTGGGATGAGAATATTTATCTCATGTTTGCTCTCTTGCTCAGACCCTCCTGCCTGCTTCCTCTCTGTTTGCCCAGTGTTTAGTGTATATGCTCTCCATCATGGAGTGTGCTTCCACTGTTTAGAAAAGAAACCCATCCCACCATCATAGCCAACACACATACACACAGTCCTACTGTCCTTCACATGCATGCATTCTCACATACACAAACTCCTTTCCATTTATCAAAACTCAAATTACCTGTAAGGTGTGTGTCAGGCCAATGTATCACACCCTCTGCATAAACCTCTCTTGGATTCAGTAAATTCAAAAGGCCTGACTGCCTGTCCCAGTGAGCCTGACTACTACTAGACAAGTTCCTTCCTTTCAAGGAACTCAAGGAATTGGCAATCTGACTGGTGAGACAAGGATTATTAAATATGCACACACTCATTCACTCTCACAAACACACACACAACTAGGTTTTTCAAATGAATGATACTGAATAAAAGCACCATTAAAAAAAACTATGTTGAAGGAGAAATGTTGTCAGCTGGAGAGGGAGATGGGACTTAACTGAACATTAAAGCAAGGATCTGACTTAGATAAGCAAGGAGGAAATAGAAGCAATTTCCTAAGTTTTTACTATAGCATTCTGCCCACAGACAGGGGAATTTCCTTGTGTCGATTCAATCAAGATAGACTCCATATTTAGCTGCCTTTCAGGGTAATGAATCATACCTTGTGAAAGTTTTCAAGACACATATAGACTACCTGAAGCCACACTCATGGCTGCTTATATATAGTTCCAGCCTTAATCAAATATAAGGATTTGAGTTTGTCTTGAAATTTACCCCTACTATCATTGCCCAAATAGTAAAACAGAAAGACAAACTTGGCCAAAGAAACTTCGTCCGGTGTGCCAGTTATTAACTTACTGCTTCTTAACTCGAACTATACTTTCTTTTGGTCCTACTTCATGAAATTCGAGCTGGGACACTACAGAGGACATTTGATTCTACGTCAGTTAGGCAATGGGGGCGGCCTCGATCCCAGCCTCAATGGCCCTCCTTAAAGATTCCAAGTTTCATCTTGTTCACTTTTTCAGCCTTCAGGGTGATGGTTGCTCTCCCTCGTTGCTACCTTTATTACCCTCTAAGCTCCCACTTATCCCTTTTAGCAGGTAACCACATTCTACCCAATTATCAATTATTCATATTTAACTTACCCTTTTAATGGTACTATATTGTATATTTGAAAGCTTTTAAGAGAGTGGATTTTAAAAGTTCTCAGCACAATGATAACTATGTGGGGTGACAGATTTTAACTACATTAATAGGGTAATCATTTTGCATTATATACATCTATAAAATCATGTGATACACCTCAAATTTTTTTTAATATTTTATTTATTTATTGACAGACAGAGATCACAGTAGGCAGAGAGGCAGGCAGAGAGAGAGAGGAAGGAAAGCAGGCTTCCTGCTGAGCAGAGAACCGGATGCAGAGCTCAATCCCAGGACCCTGAGGCCATGACCTGAGCTGAAGTCAGAGGCTTTAACCCACTGAGCCACCCAGGCGCCCCAGTACACCTCAAATTTATATAATGCTGTATGTCAATTATATCTCAATAAAACTGGGGAGAAAATTTACCTAATTCAAAATAAATGATATAGCTTCTGTCTCCTGACTAGATCCTAACTAATAGGCAGGATTTGCTTTTCCTTAATAGGAGAGCACATTTCCTTTAATCTGTGAGATTCAGGTAGACAGAGACATAGAGGTGGACATGGAGATAGAGATAGAGACAGAGATGGAGACAGAGATGGAGAGATACCTTTACCCATTAGTCTAGCCCCCTAAACCCCTTGGGCATTTTATTGACTGCCATTATAGATACAGTGTTAACAATTCTTGCTGTGCAATCAATTCACCCATTTGCTCTCAGATCCATTCCTTGCCCTTGCCCTTCTCTGCTTTGTAGCACAAGGGCTGATTCACATTTTTTCCCCCAAATGGTTTCTGGCTAAGTTCACCCAGTGATGGGAAATGAAAAGGAGGAAAATGGGAGAAGTCTAGGCATAATTCCTCAATCAGTAGGTGAAACATCTTGAGCAGTGCTGTCCTCCTTGGTTGAGGCAATCAAAGTTGCTTCAATTCCTCCTAGGCAGCCCTGGCCCTTCAGTTCTAATAATACCACCATTTCCTTTCCTCCCTCCAGTCCTGCGGCAGAGCCCCTTCCTACCATGGCTGATATTTGGTTTTGCTATTTTTTCAAGATCTTTTTAACTAGTTGTCCAAAATAAATTCCTACAATTAAACAAACCCGGTGGAGGCTCTTTTTTCCTAATTAGAATTAGATATACCTGTAGAGATACCTTTTTCATAATCTTTACCAGTTCATTTATTTCAATGTTCTCTAATGCCATCAAATATATTCTATGTCTTATTTAGTTTTTTTAGACAGTATCATGGCCGCTTCAGAAGGAATGTCACTTGATTCCTCAATGAGCACAATTATCTGAGGGTTTCCTTTCTTCTTCTTGGTTATTTTTAGCAAAAATCATGAAAATGAGTAAATAATAAAGTCAACCAGGGTTTCTTTTTGTAATTTTACATCATTACAGAGCACCTCCACATCTCAAAGAAAGGAATAATGAATAAAAGTCTCATTTAAAGCCACTTTTCCCCTAGAATGTCTAGATAATTGAGGAAAATGTGTTTCTTCCCCTTTTGATTTATAAATCACTGGTCTGGATCTCCATCCAAGATAATAAGCTAGAGGAAAAGAAGGAAAATAATAAGAGGAAGAGGATAATAATAGCAACTTTAACCAAGTATTATTAATGTATGTTTTTCTATTGATTCTCACAATAGACCATGAGTTGGATATAATTCTTATCTCTGTTTTACAGCCAAGATAATTGATGCCCAGAGAAGTTGAATAAGTTCCCCAAAGTAATTCTACTGAGCAAGTTTGTTAGACCTGGGGTTTGAAAACAGGTCTCCCAAACTTCAGGCCCAACTGAGTGTTTTGATAAAGGACCAGGGAGTGGGAAAAGCCTGGAGTTTGAGATAGAATGCCACGATGAAAACATTAGGGCCCACCGTGGGTCACCATGTAAGCCCAGAGAAAGCAAATGTGAAATTTGGAAGGGAGAGTCCTAAAGAAGAGTGGGAGAGGCTGAAAGCAAACACAGTCCAATTCTGATCCTTGCTGGGCAGCAGGTAATAGGGAAAGAAGGGGCACAGTGGCAGCAATCCCACAGAAAACATTCTGAAGGGAGAAGTGGCCACATGTGAGAAATGAGCTTGAAATCCACAATGGCATCCACAAGGCCAAAGTGTCTTTTTAGCATATGCCATTCCCCTAATAGGCAGGTAATTGCTTTAGTACCATGGTGGAGAGGAGCCTTTGGTTTGGGGTATCTTATTAAGATGTTGACAGACCCTGGAGAGTTCAGAGGGAACAGGGAGATGATTACAGGGGCTGGAGGGGTTGATTTATGAGGCAAGATGGAAAGGCTGGTGCTGTTACCGCTTGGATAAATGATAGCTAAGGGAGGCATAATGATATCTATAAATATTTGTAGGGCGGAAGCAGTGAGAAGAGAAGGGATTCATGTGCTACTGATGGAATACAATACCCTCCGTTTCCCTTTGCTGAACTGCCAGGAAAAACTTTCTGACAGCAGTGTCATCAGAACCGCAAAAAAATCAGCCCCAGGGGAAAGGGTGAAAGTGACAGCCCAGGATCACTTAAGACCAAGCTCCAGGAAAAATCACAAAGTGTGTTGAAGGGCATCCTCTGTCTTTCTTGACTCAGGAATGGACTGGAGAGGCCCTCATGGAGACTGTGGGCACTGGGGGGCCCAGGGCTCTCCTTGCTCCTAGCCTTATCTTTCACCCTCCTCTCTGCACCAGCCAGCTTCAATCACTGTGTCTTTGTTCAGTCTATCCCCTTACCTTTAAATCCCCCCTACCAGTTGGTATCTACCCATTCTATACCCACAACAAATGAGACCCGCCAGCAAGCCAAGAATTAGCTGACTGGGGATACAAAGGCAAGAAGCTCATCACTGTCTTCAAGCTGATGGCTAACTGGAAAACCAGCCAAGTAAACATATCAGTGAATGCCGAATAATGAGTGTGATGGTAGACTCAGGTCCAGGGTATTCTGGGAGTAAAGAGAAAAAGCCCCTAATCCAGATTGGGGGACGTGGAAGATAACTCCTAGTGTTGACCTTCACCCAAGCCATGAAGAGAGCACGGTTAAGAAACCACCCCCCAACACACGTACATTTTTGTGTTCTGGGAAATGGCTTACCCTAAGTTATAGCAGTAATGTCCACAACAGCCAAACAATGGAAAGAGCCTAGATGTCCATCAACAGATGAATGGATAAAGAAGATGTATGTATGTGTGTATGTGGATGTATATATATGTGGATGTATATACATATATATGCACACACACATTCACACCCACACCCACACCCACCCCACACACCCTACACCCACACCCACACAATGGAATACTATGCAGCCATCAAAAACCACAAAATTTTGCCATTTGCAAGGACGTGGTTAGAAATAGAGGGTATTACACTAAGCGAAATAAGTCGAATCAAGAAAGACAATTATCATATGATCTCACTGATCTGAGGAATCTGAGAAACAAGACAGAGGATCAAAGAGGAAAGGAGGGAAAAATGAAATAAGATGAAACCAGAGAGGGAGATAAACCATAAGAGACTCTTAATCTCAGGAAACAAACTGAGTGTTATTGGAGGGGAGGGGAGTTAGAGGGATGGTGTGGTGGGGTGATGGATATTGGGAAGGGTCTGTGCTATGGTAAGTACTGTGAATTGTGTAAGACTGATAATTCACAGACCTGTACCCCTGAAACAAATAGTACATTATACATTAATTTAAAAAAAAAAAAAAAAAGGGCGCCTGGGTGGCTCAGTGGGTTAAGCCTCTGCCTTCAGCTCGGGTCATGATCTCAGGGTCCTGGGATCGAGTCCCGCATCGGGCTCTCTGCTCAGCAGGGAGCCTGCTTCCCTCTCTCTCTCTCTGCCTGCCTCTCTGCCTACTTGTGATTTCTCTCTGTCAAATAAATAAATAAAATCTTAAAAAAAAAATTTTTTTAAATAAAAAAAAAAAGAATACAATTTCACTGTGACTTAGGTAAGACATGCTGGTCCACTCTTTCTCACAACTTCCCAGAAGACTCATAGATATCTCCTGTTGACCTGTGACAGCCCAACACAGTCCTTGCCTTTTTTGCCTGATACTTCTAAAAAGCCAGGCACAAACCCTCCAACTCCCCATTCTTCATCTCATGAATTAATAACAGATTAGAAATTGTCCTCCCAGTGTGCCTGGGTGGCTCAGTCAGTTAGGCTTCTGCCTTTGGCTCAGGTCATGATTTCAGGGTCCTGGACTGAGCCCTGAGTCTGGTTCCCTGCTTAGTGGGGAGTCCATGTCTTCCTATCTCTCTGCCTAGCTCATCCTCACACATTCTCTCTCTCTCTTTCAAATAAATAAATAAAATCTTTAAAAAGAAAGAAATTGTCCTCCTATGATTAACTAGATCTAATCCTATTCAGTTGACTGACTGAGACTTGTAATTTCAAAAACAATCCCAACTGTAAAATCACCCTACCTGTAATTTGTCCTCCTTTAATTTTTTTTAAAGATTTTATTTATTTATTTGACACAAAGAGAGAGAGAGAGAGAGAGAGAGAGAGAGAGATCACAAGTAGGCAGAGAGGCAGGCAGAGAGAAAGAGGGGGAAGCAGGCTCCCCGCTGAGCAGAAAGCCCAATTCGGGGCTCGATCCCAGGACCCTGAGATCATGACCCGAGCTGAAGGCAGAGGCTTAACCCACTGAGCCACCCAGGTGCCCCTGTCCTGTCCTCTCCTTTCTATAAAAGTTTAAGGTAAAGCCATCCTGCTTAGACGCTCTGATTTTCAGATCTCCTGGATTCTCCTTATTGTAATAACCTGAATAAAGTAAGTTTCCTTACTTGCTCTGGGTTTCTCATAGGCAAAGTGATCTTGAGGAATGAACTGCAGTTAAGGAAAGGGGCAAGGGTGCATATGGAAAGGAGTTGTATGGAAAGAAAGTACCTACTGTGCAGACAGCCCTGGAGCTAAGAGAATATGTTAGTGGCACTGCCATGGTTGAAGGGGCCATATCTAAGGTGGGAAGGAGGCAAGGAATTTGACTGGAAAGTCATCATCTATTAAAGGACCTGAACCTAACCTAAGTATCTTTTCTGACTCAATTTCCCTACTATAAAAATGGAATAAAAAATAATAACTACCTCATGGGTCAAGCTTCTGACCCATGGAAGATGCCTAGTAACTGAGCAGTGTCCCCAGAACAGAGCAATGCATGTAGTAGGTAGACAAGAAATTAGGTCTTAAGTGATTGGTAGACACATGGTCCCATATCGCCTGCTACACTCAAGTGAGTTAGCATAGCCACGTTTGTAGCCACATGGGTCAGCAGAGAGCACAGACTGACCCTAATGTCTCAGACTGTGTGCTCAGAGAGCCTATGCTAGTTTCGGGAGCACTACTGTGACTCAAGCTTCTCAGAATGCAAACAAGGGCAGAACACATTTACCATGCGAACACAAACCCACCTGAATTCCAGGAGCATGCTGGCCAGATCGTGTACCTTAGAACTTGAGCAGGGACAGCCTAGTGTCAGATGCACACTGCTCACACTGGACATCTACTGTGTGGATCGTCAGCCTGACCCTGATTCAGATCCTAGCCCCTGCCCAATGCAATGCCACTTGTGGCAGCTGCAGTTAGTATGGACAATTGGTTAGGAGGGATAAAAACAGATTTCCCAAACCAACTGTATTCAATGCAACATATTTTTCATATGTTTAATGGAACAGAAATTTTTATTTTAACCGACATTTATGGGCATTACTAGTGTTCTGTGGAGGGAGCAGAAACCTGGTGGGGAGAGATAGCAGGTATAGAAATCATATTATTTTTATCATAAGATTAGGGCACTCTGTGTTTTCCTCCCCCAAGGCTCCTCTCTCCTCCTCCCAGCCTAGAAAAACAAGAGATTATAGATGGAGGCTCAGCTGTACAAAACCCCAGCTCGGGTTAACCCTTCCTCCATTGCAGTATGGGTACCAGAGATCCCATTATTTAATGCTAATGTATTGTTTTTCCACTGCCTGGCTCTGGGAGATCCAGATTCTTGGCGCCACAGACTCAAACATCAGCCAAAGCAATAAAGAGGAGACAATTCTTCATTATCATCCCTGGAAGCTACTCTGTGACAATGAGGGAAATGTGGTTTGGGTTATTTGTGTTCCTGTATATATTCAGAAAGCGTGTCCTGAAGTTGTGGTTTTAGTGACAATCAGCTTTATCTACTTCAACCATCCTCCTCCCCTACTTTGCTTTAAAAAAGTGCAGTTTCCATCAGATCAACAGAGATGACAAACTTGAGAAGGAAGGTCCTTGAACCAAGTATGTCCCCTGCTTTAGTTCTCTCCTCCGCTCTGATTCCCCCCACATCCTTGATAACCTTCTATCACTTGGCTCCTCTTTCCCTCTATCTCTGTCTCAACTGTTCTATTTCTTCAGATATAAAGAAAACGCTGGCTGTGAATCAGCATTGTAATCCTCACTGTAACCTTACAAAGCTGTGTAAACAGAGTTAAGTCAATCAAGCACGGCTGCAGTTTTGTCTCCTGTGGAAGTGGCTCTGAGGCCTCTCCAGCTCCAGAGAACACGGAAATATGATTCCATAGGCTTGCTGTGTGCTCTCTGCTGCCATAGTTTTAGAAGCAAGTGAGACACGGAGTAGGAGCTTTCATTTCATTATTTTACCCCTGATGAAACAATGCAAAGTAACATCCAAGCTTCTGGTAGTAGAATCATCTCTGTAAACTGCATCATCTAGAATAAACCTCAAAGTGCAATTTCTAAATGGTGTGTAGTATTTGCACAGCATCATTTGCTGGCCTTCTATGCAGCTGGCCAAACACACCTAGCTGACCATTTGCCTGGACACTGTGGATAAATGAACACTGTGGATCAAAGGAAATGTGGACCAGTACTAGAAAAGCCCAGGGCAACCCCAGGGGAGTAGTCTCATGTTTGCAGCGAAATCCAGATAAACTCTCCCTGCAGCAGCATGAGCAAGGAGGCTTGTAGGATTAGGCTGACATACAAGGTGAAGTCCAGTGAATATTCCATCTTCCCATCTCTGTTTCCCATCATTTTCTTCTCTTTGTGTGTGAGTTTTAATCAGGATTTGGAGTCATGAAACACTCCTTGGCTCAGAAACTGCAGTAAAGTGGCCTCAGTTCTTTTCAGCCTGGCTCTGATACTGAAAACCATACCTCTTGGAACTTATGAGCACATCACAGATGCTGAGCAGGTGAGCTTTAAAAAATGGGGTTCCATCTGAATAATCTGTCAGGCTACAGACGACAAAAAGCTATTTCTGACTCTAGCCGGAATGAGTGATTACTTTGATAACAAATTAAAACAAGCTTGGAAATTGGAAATTACCAGAATTAAGCTATCTCCAAAGAATGACTAAGCTCCCTCCTTCAGTACACTTTCTTCTATATTAGCCATAAACATGAGCTCTTCATTAATAGAAATTGGTTCATTGCGACTGGCCACAAGGGGAATCTTTTGGATGTGTGGCACTAACTTCCAACCTGATCAAAAAGACAACTTGTTCTTAATGTGAGTGCTTTCCTGGGAACTTAAAAATTCTTTATGTCCCTTTTGGCTTCTTGCATACAAAGCCAATTGTAATGTTCAACTTAAATGTTCGAATATTTTCTCTGTATGGGATGTTTATGGCACCAAATAATTTCTAGATGATTACTGTTTTTAATAACTAGCTAATTACCATATTAATCAGGAATATCCTTTTGGCTTATAGAAAGTACCAAGGGACAGAGGTAAGAAACAAAGATACTCCTGTTGCAAGCCACTTGCACAAAACTTCTGAGCTTCCTATTCAGAAGGGTTGCCAATGGCAAGGCTCAATCCTTAGTAAAGAGGAAACAATTCAGCTTCCCAGGTAAGTGTTCAAAGCGTTCAAAATGAAATGGGCATCCTGTGACCTCCCAAATTCCCATGTATCCTGAACACACAATTGAATCATCCTTTTGTACTTTAACTTTGTGTGCTCGGGAATGTTGTCATTTGGTCTCAATTGTATTCAAACATTTTCTGTTATTGCTTTATCTCTTGATCCCTGATCTATAAGCAGTGACCTCATGCAATGATGAACCAGAGGGGTTAATATTCCAAAGACACTGTGATTTTCTTCATATTTGTCCTAGCCTTACCAAGCTTCCATTTCATCAGGTGACCCTTGCCATCTATTTAGCTAGCAAGTTTTGTCTAAATCACAATGGCCACATTCCCTGCTGTTCCTCCTACCCCCATCTCCCTGTGGTGGTATTCGTGGATAGGTCAAATATGGAAGTGATAATGACATCTATTCTAGCTCTCTCCCATTTGTTCTTATGCCAAGAATGTGTGTGTGTGTGTGTGTGTGTGTGTTTGCATGTGTGTATGTATCTAAAGAAATAATGAAAAATAGCCAGTGAAAATTTTGCTAAGTACTGAGTATTTCATTAGTGGAACTGCACCAGTATTTTTCATGTTTGATGAGATGGTGATTTTCCTGCTTCTCTTTCATACTGAGCTTGATGGACAAGCCCTTCTTTAATGTACAAATAATCTTTATGACCCTTGTAAGCAGGTCTGATGATACTCAGCTGAGTAATGTACCAGAACTGAAATCTCCATCTACTTGATGTTTTGCACAGAGGTTTTGATGAAGTCACTGTCACCTGCTATTAACTTAATATCAATTCTTAATAGGGTCCTTCTCTCACCATCTCCACACTGCTGGGGTCCAAATTAATTACTAAATAAAAATTCTACAACATAAATCTGTACTTCCCAGGATGGGGGGGGGGGTTAATCTTATTGGAGAGCTCAGAAAATAGTCTGTGGAAGAAGATTCACCTTCAAGAGTTATCTAAGAAGTCAGAGAGAAAACCAGAGTTCCCTAGAAAGTAAGGCTCACTTCTTCATGCTTAAACTCTCTATCTTCTTTATCACCATTTTTATATTTATTCTCAAAAATCACTAAACTCGGGGTGCCTCGGTGGCTCAGTTAATTAGGTGACTGCCTATGAATCAGGTCATGATCCAGGGCCCTGGGTCTGAGTCCTGCACTGGGCTCCTGCACCTCAGGGAGCCTGCTTCTTCCTGTCCCTCTGTCTGCTGCTTGTCTTCCTTGTGCTCTCTCTCTCTGTCAAATAAATAAATAAAATCATTTTTAAAAAGATCGCTAGGGCGCCGGGGTGGCTCAGTGGGTTGAGCTGCTGCCTTCGGCTCGGGTCATGATCTCAGGGTACTGGGATCGAGTCCCGCGTCGGGCTCTCTGCTCAGCGGGGAGCCTGCTTCCTCCTCTCTCTCTCTCTCTCTGTCTGCCTCTCTGCCTACTTGTAATCTCTCTGTCAAATAAAAAAAAAAAAACTTTAAAATAAATAAATAAATAATAAGATCGCTAAATTCCTGATCTAGTGCTCTATGGTACTAAGGTATGCCTAGGGATAACAAAATGCTCCTTAAAAATAACATGTTCATAAGAGGGCACCTGGATGGCTCAGTCGGTTAAGCGCCTGACTCTTGATTCTGGCTTAAGTCATGATCTCGGGGTTCTGAGCTCGAGCCCCACATTGGGATCTACAGTTAGCATGGAGTCTGCTTGAGAGTCTCTCTCTCCTACTCTCTCTGCCCTGCCCCCACTCTTGCTCTCTAAATGAATAAACAAAATCTTTTTAAAAAATAACCTATTCATTAAAAAAAAAACTATTCATTAGGTATCAAGTGTATCAAAAATATCAAATAGGGTGTGTGATGAAAAAAGCTAAATCTCTTAAAATTCTGATATTCTATAAAAAGTTGTGAACTAATAAAAATGTAAGAATTTTAATAATCTGCTCAATAGCCATTTGGTATTATTTAAAATTTAACTACCAGAAATAAGTTTGGGGGTGCAGTGGCTCAGTTGGTTAAGTGTCTGCCTTTGGCTCAGGTCATGATCCTGGGGTCCTGGGATCAAGTCCAGCATCAAGCTCCCTGCTCAGCTCCCTCTTCTCTCTCTCTTCCTCTCTCATTCTCTCTCTCTCTCTCTGTCAAATACATAAATAAAATATTAAAACAAAAGAAATAAGGTTGTTATTAAATGATAATAACCCTCAAGGGTCAGAGGAATGGAGGAAGAGAATAAGAGTTTGATAAAAAGGAGCTTAATCTCTATTAGGTACACACAAGTTCCTATGAATTTGATTAGAATATCTCTGGTAAAGAAGACAGAGGGCTCAGGGTGTTCAAGAGGATGCAGCCCAGTGGTATACCCTAAAATAGTTGAGAAGATGGTAGAGGATCTTTCCAAATATTTGGTAGAGTACTGAGAATAACTTTGCCTAAATCATTGTAGACATCCAAGGATAAGAAAAGGAAACATGGATAGAGAGCAACATTAGGGCCTACAAATTAAAAAATTTGCCAACAGTGAGAATAATAAAAAGCTCAGAGATACCCCAAGACCCCACTAATATGTAGAAACCTTAGGGCACCTGGGTGGCTCAGTCATTAAGCATTTGCCTTTGGCTCAGGTCAAGATCCCAGGGTCCTGGGATCTATCCCCATATCAGCTCCCTGCTCAGCAGGAAGCCTGCCTCTCCCTCTCCCACTCCCCTTGCTTGTGTTCCCTCTCTGCCTGTGTCTGTCAAATAAATAAATAAAATCTTTAAAAAAAAAAAAAAAAGGAAAAAAAAAGAAACCTTGACTTTAACTGCTTATCAAATGCCAACAAAACAGATTTCTCATTTCACCCTTTCCTCCTAAAATCAAAAACTGCCCTTCTGAAGCTTCTTTCAGATCCCAGTGGATCCCTTTTGCTCTCTCTACCTTCCATTTTCTTGGTTCTAACTGCCTACACTTGCAACTCATCTTTAGCTACATTTCTACCCCTAGCTCCTAATGCCAATTTGCCAGCTCAGGGAAAGCACAGAAATGCAAGGAAATGTTTTTTCAGGGGAAAAAAAACAGAAGGGCCAGGCCCTTAGCCAACAGCTAACTACTAAGGCTACAGGATTATGACAGCCTTGCTCCCTTGTTTCAGGGTGGATGAATCCTGAAGCAAGACTCACACTATAGCATCTTCCTGGGTCAGACTGATGTTACCCTCCTCAGGTATCTGCCTGAAATTTCACTTTTACTTGGCTTCTTCCCTTTTCCTAAATTGCTTTACCCCCTTCCTTACTAGAATCTTTACAAATCACTTGCACACTGTTCATTATATTTAGGACTACTTTCTGGAGAACCCAACTAAGATACACAGTTGTTGGATATATCCATCTGAAGATCTGGATGAAAATTCCAACTTACTGTGACCAAAACCAATGTATCACCATCCCCCGCCTATCCCTGCCACCTACCATTTCTGTTAGGTGCGCCAACATTCTCAGTTACAAACATTCTCGGTTACATTCTCAGGCACAAAACTTTGGAGTCATCATTAATTACTTCTTTACTTAATGACTAACATTTTATTGTCTATAAAACATTTTCATTTATTTAATATCATTTAGTTCTCAAAATATACTTTAGAAATCTATAGGCCAGATTTGATCATTTCAGTCTCAGGGTGAGTCAACAATGGATAAAGGAAATTAAACAGCTAGTAAATTGAGTAATTAGAACCAGGACCTGTGCCTTTGACTTTGATTGACTACTTTTCTACAAAACCAGATGTTCCTCCTTCAGGATATCTCTCAGATACTTCCTTTTTTTCTTGTTTCTTCCATACAACCTTGATAACCTTTCTCAGGTTATAACAATTATCTCCTAAATGGTTACTCTGCCTCTATTTCTCCTTACTGCATACCTACATGTCCCTACCAGATTACAATCCCTACATCACCTCTGATTCTCTTCCATGTGGTCTGGATCCTGCAGACATTTCTAGTTTTTGCTTGTTTGTTTGGTTTGTTTGTTTTTTTAAAGTAGGCTCCACATCCAGGATGGAGTCCAATGCAGGGCTTGAACCCATGAGATCGAGACTTGACCTGAGATCAAGAGTCGGACATTGAACCAACCGAGCCACCTAGGTACCCCCCAGACTCTAGCTTTAACTCTTATTCTTCCCTTCAGTCTAATTCTAGGGTTTATTTGTTACTGAATCACAGCATAACTATGCTTAATAGTACAGAAATGGGTGCTTTGCAGTGGGGCGCCACTGAAACAAACACCTAAAATGTATGCCACTGAGGAACCAAGCAACAAGAGGCCATAAAACTGAGTAAGAGGCTGAAAAGATTGCTGTGCATGTATGCACTGAAAGAAGTAAAGTTCTTAGTGGAATGGTTGCCCTTATAGATCACATGCCTAATGAGCTTACTGCACTAGAGGAAGAGGCTGGAAAACTTAAGAGTTAATACTATGTACCAGAAAGGGGATTTGTTTCTAGTCTAATGGGATGGTCACACAAGTGATGAAGTCCCCTCTAGGTCTGCACATGCAATCCACCCCATGCAATCCTGCAGCTCGCTCTCTCTCCACAGGGAACCTGGAAGCCTTATGTAGAAGATAGCAAAATCTTGAGATAGAAAGAGCCTAGACCCCAACAAGTGATTGAAGATTTGTCTCTAAGGAATACTGCCAGGACCTGAATTGGACTCAAATGAAACGTAAATAACCTGTGACCGTATTAAACCCTGAGACGCTGTAGTTTGTCTTAATACCAAAGCATGTCCTAGGGCATCCTGTTTGAGAGCCCACAACACCTACATCTTCCATCCCAGTACCAAGCACAGTGCTATGCATAGAGCTAAATATTCAGTGTTTCTTAAGTTAAATAGAAACAAAAGCTCCTCTCATAAACTGATTTTAATGAATAAAAAGTATACAGCCATTAATGGATACTAGTGCACAATAACTACATAATATAAGAAATAAACATTAAGGATGAAAATGGTGATTATGTTTAATATCTCAAAATAATTATTCTTAACAGCTACGAGTCAAATTATTCAATTATAACAAAGTGAACAGAAAAAAATAATTAGTTGATACATTTTCAGAAAATACTCATCATAATCCCCAAATTGTTTATATTTATGTAAATCATTAAGTAAATGGGTGAGATATATAAGCTGCACTCCTTTTAACATATTATTGTCTTAGTTAATGCAATAAAAATATCCTAGTGGTGATTTACTCCTTAAAGGGTAGAAATATTAGGAAACAATTTCAGCAAATAGCTCAGAGCAAAGGAAGTCAGGCTTGCTGGAATGTGGTGACATCCACAGCACTCAAGACTTGTGTTCACAAAACCGTTCCCGCAATGACTCTGGTTTGCAGTGTCTGCTTCCAGTGGCCCTATCCTGCTGCATCAGTCAAGGTGAGTTCCCTAAACATGACGAAACCTGACACAGTGACATGTTACAAGCCAGCGAGTACCATGGTTCACAAACTCTCAGAGTGACTTTCAGAGACACAGCCTTCCCCCACCCCCACAGCTGCCAGTTTGGTCTCAGAATGTACCAGCCTCCTTCTCTAAGTCTCATCGCTGAGAATTCAAGGATTTGTTACAGTAAACCCAACCTAATTTATTCCAGGTCACTATCATTTAACTTTCTTTTATTCACACCCTCTGGATGCCTTCTTCTCATTCTACCCATACTCCAATGCCTGGCTCATTAATACCTATGTAATGAGATCATGGCTTTTTGTCACTAGAGTTCTTTCTAGCTTCTCTTGAAGCTTTGCTGCTCCACTTCTTACACTTCTTGCTAGAGTCTTCTCTCACCCTGCTTCCACTCATCCCAGCTCTCCAATTTACCTTTTCTCTGATCAGTACTGCAACTCCCCCTGCACTGAGTTGTCGGGTACCAGACTGGGCTCCAGAATGCTGGCTCTTCCTCTGTCCAGATCTCCATTTCAACCCCAACATTAGACCTTTTCACAGGCACACACCTGCACTCACACTAGCTTCTTCTGGATATAGTTAAAGCAAATCCTTAAAATGTGGACCAATGAAGCTAGTCAAGAGCATTAAAACTGACATGTACTCTTGGGCTGTTCTTTTCAGTGCCCCAAATCAGGGTCACTGTGGTATAGAAGGGTCTTCCATACTCACCTAAGACACTGCCATATGCCCAAACGCGGGAAACCATAGCCTCAAAGTCTTTATGATATTTTCCCCTACATGGACTCCAACCCCAACTCCTTCCCCACAAGTGACTTGGTAGATCTCACGTAAATGGCATCAAACAGGTCACAAGGCAAAAAATACCCCAAGACTGACTACTGGCAATATTAACATACACATGAATATCAGCAGAGAGAAAAAGAATGATAGTATGCCAAGTGCAATATGAAGCATTATTTATTTCAAGAACTATAGGGGATAAGGAAGTGACTGTTTTCCAGAATTTCTGGGAAAATATCTCCATAAACAGTGGGGCATCTTGTGTCTGGGCATTTGCCTAGAAAATTAGTGTCAATAGGAAAACATTCCTAAAACTCCAAGACAGTCTCAGATTTGTTTAATTGTGCTTCCCATCTATAAAAAGTCTGAAAGCATTTACCTCTTTTATATTTATAAATCATACCTATATGCAATTATATGAATGCATTATATACATTATAAAGCATATCCAATACAAAATTTTAAAAATGAGATGGGAGAGAGAAAAGAAGGAAAAAATAAATAAACTCTCTTATTTTCCCCACTCCCAGTGAACTGTTTTATATACTCCCTGACGAACATGAATATCATTTTTGGCAATGGCAAACTTGAGTACCATTTTGGTAATGGTTAATCTAATAAAAGTACTGTGGGCCATAGATGTGACATTAGAAGAGTCAGTGATATGACCAACATCATTCAGTAAGGAATAGACACAGGTAGACAGGACTTTAAAATCCTATTTCTAAATTCCTCCTCTACAGCTCAGAGTGGAAGCTGGAACATGCCTATCTGTCTCCCTTCTATTGATAGAAATTGTACTCCATGTGTTATGGATGCCATGGGTAAATCTCTCACCATTTCATCATAAAGAAACCTATGGGATATTCAACATTTCCCAGTCATCTTTGTCCCCTGGTTCTCTGCCCAGATTTCCAATTTGGATTGTTTCCTTAGGGATTCATGCCTCCCATTCTTTATAAAACTTCTTTCTTGTGCATCCATCTACCAGATCCTTCTACGGGAAGATGTGAAGGTTCTGGTGGGGAAAGAGAATCCAGATGCCTTGGCATTTTTGTTTCCTTATAATAGGCACCTACTGAAACCAGCTAAAGGGCATCGTGAGCTGTCCTTGACTCTCCAGAGCACAAATAGCATTTATCTCTGGGCAGCGGGCAGCTCCAATGCGGGTTTTTGTCAACCTGTCAATTTTTTTTTTCTTAAACAGAAAGCAGAGTTCAGTAAATAAAGATAAATGATTGTGCTCCTTCTCTGCAGACCCTGGAGCTAAACTGAACAGGCCTCTTATGGTTTGGCCCTGCTTCATTGACTGTTCAGACAGCCCAGTAATACGACAGATGTACCCAGCCGTTCCCTCTTCCCCGCTGTCCATTAGATTATGTTCATTTTGTCTGAGATGCCATTAGAAGTCTCAAGGTCAAAGAAGTCACAGGGAAGAAAAGAGATGACTAATTTTTTCCTGCAGTCCTTCATTGCCCAAAAAGCCTCCAGACAGGTGGGCTATTGCTTTGTGAGGGGCACAAATTGGGGGAAAAGGGGACTCCATGCAATTTACTTGAAATAAAATGCAGGTGTGCAATTAACCCAGACACTTCTGGCAACCAGCACAGTCCGACACTGGAAGTTTCATTTGAATCAGGGGAGAATACCATTTGGGATATTTTCCTAAATGACAAATGAATGATTTGCCTACATGTTGAGGAAGAGTCTGGGGAGCAAAGCGGGCTTCTATTTCTTTCTTTCTTTTTTTTAAAGAAATAAAGATAATTTTATTTTGGGGTCCCAAACAGGGTTTCCCTTGGGATTTCTTGAAGATTTCATGCAAATCGGGAATTTGCCCACGCTTAGCAACTGCGATTATGCACGTAATGGTCCTTGAATTTATACAGTGTGTTACTCCTGAGCCCAAAGCACTTAATGCACATGGCCCCATCATTAACACTTAGAATCATAGAATGTGAAACCTGGAAGAGACTGAGGATCACCTGCTTCAGTTCCTCCACAGACAGAAAAATAAGCAGCATTGTATGGGGGCCTTTATTTGCTTCATGCATATAAGGAAGATTATCTTTCTAAATAATGGCAGGAGCTACATTTTCTTTATCTCTAAAAGTCCCCACAGCATCTAATGTAAGCCTGAATACAAGAGAAACAGAGACAAGTCATATACAGCATTGACTGGTAGAATTACAGAGCCAACAGTTGAAAACTCAAAGACAACCTAATCTCTCCAGAACTCCAGGAGTTCTACCCAAATGTCCAGAAAGGAGGTATACAAAGGGGAAATTACAGAGGGCCCCAGGGTCCTTTTACTGAAGGAAGAACACAAAAGCAGCACTCAGCATAGCCAACTCTCCCAGTAAAGGAAATTAGATGATCACAGAAAACAACAGCATTTGGCAGCTATCAAGTCAGATCCCTCTGTAGGGTGCTGCGTAAAATTCTGTGAGGGTACAAAAAAAAAAAAAAAAGGTAATGCAGTTTCTGCCCTCAGGGAATCCCCTCCTTGAGAGTAGTAGGGGGAATGAGAAATATTGTAGAGGGGTGAGAAATATTCACAGACATCTATAATTCAAAATAAGGTGAGTGCCATAGTAAAGAGGCAATTTCAGTGCTAAGCAGACTGAGAGTATCTATACACTAATGACTGTCAAACCTCATCTAGATTTAGCTTCCGCGTTCCAGACTCACACATCCAGCTGCTTGTTCCCATCTCCACCTGGATATGCTCTCCTCAACTTTGAAAGTCCCAAATGGAATTTATCACTGCCTTCTCCTTCCTATATCTTCTACCCCAACCCTCCTTCCAAGTTCCTTGTCTAAGCCACACACCTCAGGTGCCCATCTTAATCAGGGGAAACACGACTCCACCCCACTCCACCTCTACAGTTACTCAAACCAGAAACCTGGGAATCGGTCTTGACTCTTCCCTCTCCTTCAATGTATTTTTTTAAGATGTTATTGATTGATTGATTGATTGATTGATTGACTTAACTTTGGAAAGAGTGTGTGTGTATGCAGAGGGGCTGAGGCTAAAGGAGGAGACGAAGAGGGAGAAGGAAGAGGGGAATAATCTCAAGCAGACTCAGAGCCCTCCGCCCCCAATAGAGGGCTGAATCCCACAACTCTGGGATCATGACCTAAGCCGAAATCAAGAGTTGGAGGCTCAACAGACTGAGCCATCCAGGTGCCCCTCTCCTCCACTTCTTATAGCCAATCAACTCCTGGTTGTTTTGTCTCTGAAATAGCTCTAAATATGTCTATTTTACTCAACACTTACTGCCAATATCCTAGTTCAAGATGCCATCATCTCTTGAACTTGAACTGTGGTCTCCCTATTTCCTAGCTTTCCCCCTCCAATCCAAGATGCACATCAGAACCTAATCACCTTAAATTCACATCTAATTGTATCCTCTTACAGTTGCTCTTGGGAAAAATCACTTACTATGTTACAAAGTTTTTCCCTATCCCCTTCCTACTCACCTCTCCAACTTCATTTGCCATGAACTTCCTTCCCTCTTAAACTCTCCCATCTTAATTTTCCATTAATAATAGGCTCTGCTGAATTCCTTGATATTGTCCTTATTGGCATATTTTATTCCCTTTGCCCATGCTATTTCCCTCTTTGAATCCCTGTTGTACCCTCCCACACAAAGGCACTCGGCCACACTCACATGTCACATAGTTAGCTCCAACTCACCTTCAGAGTTCAGCTCCAATCTCACTGACTGCAAAATTCTCCTACCCCTACACTAAGTCCAGACTCTGTCTCCACAGCATCTTTTTACTCAGACTATTTCTATAGGATCTTCTTGCTCTACCATAACATGCACACTACATAGTAATTTTTTTCAATGTCCATCTTCCTTTTAGGGCTGTGAAGTCTGACTTGTGCCCTGTTTCATGCTCAGTGATTAGAACAACAAATCCACATAGTGTTTAATAAATATTTAATGAATGAATGATTACTGAGTGATATACGGAGCATTTAATCTCAGGTAAGCAAGTCTCCAAAGGTTTAAAGAAGGACACTCTTTAAGTGAAAATTAGGTATATTAGAAACAATTTAAAAGGTTCTTATCCCAGCAGGCTAGTGCCATGCCTAGATCAGACCACAGCTGAGATCGTCATTTTACTGAGCATTAAATTCATTCACAAATGTTAATGGGTCTGAAAAAAAAATAATTACAATGGTAACAAATTAGGGGTCTGTTACACTAACTAACTTTTCTCTATTAACACAGAATTTACTTTGAAGAGAAGAAAGAGCCAAGTGAGCAGATTTCATAATTGCAGAACTTTATTTTCACTTTGCTCTAACTTTCCCAGTGAAACAGAACATAAAGAAAGCCTTTTGCAAATGGATAATTACACACTACATCTCAGGATTATGAGATACTGTGTAACCTTTTCTCCTCCTTTTCTAATGTGACTGAGCACTATCATAGAGCTATTCTTGCCCTTATGGGGAAAAAAAGGCACTTCAAGTCACTCTTCATATCTAATAGCATGATTTCGTGTTTATTAACATATACCCATAAAATGTATAATTTTTCAGCACCTGAAGGGACCATACGGATCAGCTAACTCAAACTTCTATTTTAAAAAGCTGAAACTAAGGTCAAGAAAAGTTAAATGATTCCTTCTAACACAAAAATTCTGGAATAAGGGAAACTTCTATCAAATAACAATAATGGCTGCCTTTTTGAAAAGGTGAAGTGGAGGGTCATCCTTAGGAATGGGAAGAGAAGATGAAATGAAAACAGGTGTCAAATTAAAGGTAAATCAAATTATTTATTTGACATTTATCCCCTGCACATAGAGGAAGTTAAGATATTATAAGGTTAGGAGCACAGACTAGGGAATCACACACACTTAACCTCCAAACCAAATGAATCCCAACCTACCACTACAGCCTTTCTTGGATATATATTCCAGTTACTCGTCACACAAAGTTTCACCTATACATTATTTACGGCTAACTCTGGCAACTTTCTTCATTGTCATAATCAAAGTGTCCAGAATTAATCACATATGTGGGCAAACTCCCAGAAACCTCTGTAATAATGATCTTTCAGATGGTTTCTCCTCCTCTTACCTAACTTCAAATTTTTAGATTTAAAACCCTGTCTCTCAGGCCTTCAATTTTTACCAGGATCATACCCATCTGAATGCCTATTGTGGGTAACCTTATATTTCAATCAGTCATTTGGAGTAACACAGACCAAATAGGTTGGCTGCGTCTAATCTTTTCAACATGTCATATTTGACTTTCTCCATTTGAGAAGCTTTCCACAGTCAAGCAAATTAGTTCATTTTTCTTACTAAACGTAAACACTTAAATCCTTTATAAAGAATCAGGGTATCAGAAGATCCATCAATAGAATTCAAGGAACAAAACATTCATAAGATCTCTTCTTCACTAAGAAAGCAACATTTTTATCTTTACAAATAAGAATTCAACTTTGGAAACCTTTTATAAATTCACGGAAACAACTCTTGTTAAAGTCAATGATGACCTTTAGTTGCTAAATCTGAACTTTAAGTTTTCATGTGGCTTCTCCCAGTGGCAGTATTTGTCATAACTAATTATTCCCTCTTCCTTGAAGTCCTTCCTTCTTTCGGCCTTCGGGTCACTGTTCTCATTTAATCTCCTAGCAAACTGGCTCCTGCTTCCCAGATTCCTTTTCTATTTTCTCCTCATTTTACCAAATTCTAAACACTGGGCTGCATCAGGGGTAAGCTTTGGAGATTTCCTTTATTTACCCATATATATCCAAACTTGTGGCTTTAAATGTTACCTAAGTGCTGTTAGCTCTCAATTCAGACCACCAATAAAATGCATTATTCTGTAACTACCTACCTTTCAACATCACCAACTGGATATCTGACAGGCATTAGTCTTTAACCTGTATAAATTAATTCTCTTGATTTTACCCCAAACTTGCTTCTCCTACTACCTTCTCCATCACTATAAAGAGTAGTTCTATTTTCCCATGTGTTCAGGTCTGACATCTTGATTTCTCTATTTAACTCATGATTTATTTCCAACCCCAAAACAAATCCCACAGGCTCTACTTTCAAAAAATCAAAACAGAGTGTAACTATCTTTCTACTTCCTACAACATTTTAGAACAAGCTACCATCATTTCTTAGCAAGAACGGTACAACACCTTCTTAACTGGTCTATTTTATGTACAGAAATTCGAATAATTATTTAAAAACTTATGTCTGATCACATTTTTCTACTCAAATTCTTCCACTTCCCACTTCCCTGGAATAGGAGACATGTCTTCCCAGGGCCTACTGGATTCTACATAATCAAGATTTCACTACCTCACAGACACATCTTCTAACTTCTCCTTATTCTTCACTGCAATCCAGCCATACTGGTATTTCTGCTCGTTTCCAAATGAGGTAAGTCACTTCTGTTTTGCAACTTTTTCTCTTGCTATTTCCCTGGCTAAGAAGACTCTTCTCCTAGATATATAAATGATTTGCTCTTTCCTCCCTTCCTCCCTCCCTCCCTCCCTCCTTCCTATCCTTTCCCCTCCCTCCCTCCCTCTCTCTCTTTCTCTCTTTTTCTTCACTAATCTCCCTACCCTGGCTTATTATGCTCATTTTTCTGCTACATTTATCTCCACTGCACTTGTCATTATCTTATTTGCTATATACTTATTTATTATGTCTTTCCCCACTAATTCCACCAGAAGGTAAGTTCTATATAAGCAGGAAATTTATTTTGTTCACTGCTAATTCTCAATACCTAAAATAGTGCCTGGCACACAGTAGGTATGCAGTAAAAACTGCCAAGTTTCAATGAATGAATGGTAGTTGTAGTAAATGTCTTTTTTTAAAAACAATTATTTATTTATTTGACAGAGATCACAGGTAGGCAGAGAGGCAGGCAGAGAGAAAAAAGGAGGAAGCAGGCTCCCCACTGAGCAGAAAGCCTGATGTGGGGCTCGATCCAAGGACCCTGAGATCCTGACCTGAGCCAAAGGCAGAGGCTTAACCCACTGAGCCACCCAGGTGCCCCTAAATAAGTCTTATTTGAGCTTAAAAAGAACATGTTTTGTTTGTTTGTTTGTTTGTTTGTTTGTTTTACTGGAAATGCTGCAAAAAGCCATGAAAATTGAGGCTTAAATTATTAGTCAAGATATCAGTGGTACAAAAACAAAAAAGATAACAGAGATGCCCAGGTGTCTTAGTCAGTTAAGCATCTGACTCTTGATTTCAGCTCAAGCCTCCATGCCCAGCATGGCTTTAAAAAAAAAAAAAAAAAAAAAGATATAATTTGAGGAACATTGGACAAGTTCTCCAACTCAAAAAGAACCCTTAAGTTGAATGACATTGAAGCTTAAATTTCATTTCAAAATATTAAAAACCCAGTAAAAAAAACTGTCTTGCTCATAAAGCCACTTATAAAAAAAATTTAAAAGTCATCCAGTTATGGCCACTGAAAGAAATCTTCAACGTTTCCAGTAAATGTGACTCCAACAAAAAAAAAAAAAAAAAAAGGAAGTAAGGAAAGAAGAATGAATGAATGAAAATTCCTGTTTTTCCTACACTGATATGTAAGGACAAGTCATGATCTTGTGAATACGATAATTATGTGAGACAATTGTTGATTCTTCACCATCATTCCAATGTAAAAGGGATGATCCTGGTTAATTCTGCATATTGTTTTTATCTTCTAAATACTTGAGTTTTGTTTTGTTTTGTTTTTTAAGTTTAGTGAGCCAATTCTGAAGTCTGGCTCTCTTTGCAAAAATATCTTTTTCTCTGAGGCACCCTATGACCATGCATAGGTGACTGACGGAATTATCATCAATTACTCCTCAGAATACCTCAGAACTGTGGCCAGTACTATACTATACAATTAGCAGTGCTAATCCTAATAACCAATGATATTCTCAATGATAGTATTCATTATAATTTCACATATTTTCATCATAGTGATTAGCACATTGCCCTTCTCATACTACTTATACAATAAATATTTGTTAATTTGTGTACACTATGGTATGCATTTAAAAGACCTGGATTTGAAAGTTAAAGGAACTCTTTCTGCTTATTAGCTGGAAAATCTTAGGCAGCTTGATCTCTCCATACTGAGAATTTCTCATTATCATTTAGATAATGATGTCTATCTCCATTCACAAGACTGCAGTGAGAAATACCAGAGGTCATTCATGTGAAGCTCATCGCACTGCACCTTATACATTACCGACATCTCTGCAGTTGGTTGAATCTGAGTTACTCTCTCCTGTGATTACAGCCTCTTGAGCCTGAGTTCTCAACTCTGGCCATGTTGTAGAATCTCTGAATAAATTTTACAAAGGACTAATCCTCTGGCCTCACCCAAGATTAATTAGATTCTCAGGGAAAGAATACGGTCACAGGTAATTTTTCAAATGTGTTCAGGTGATTCTAATGTACAAATAAGGGTGAGAACCTCATGCTGAAGTCAACCTGGTTAAGCCCATATCCCAGTTCTACCAATTACTTGCAATTTGACTTTGGTAAAGTAAATTAATCCCTTTAGGCTTCACCCTCCAAATCTGTAAAATGGGATTAATAATGGCACCTTCTTCCCAGAACTGGTATTCAAAGAGTTAATTCATAGAAAGAGCTTAAAATACTATTAGTACATATTTATCAGTTCAATAAATGAGAACTAACAGTATTAATAAAAATCATCTCTATTTCATTCCTCTCAAGAACAGACACTACTGTGTGCCCATTTCTCATCACAAAAATGAGATAATGTTTAAGTGGGTAAGAGAAGAATCAATGAAACAAGATGGGATTAGGAGGGAGACAAACCATAAGTGACTCTTAATCTCACAAAACAAACTGAGGGTTGCTGAGGAGAGGGAGGTTGGGAGAAGGGGGGTGGGGTTATGGACATTGGGGAGGGTATGTGCTTTGGTGAGTGCTGTGAAGTGTGTAAACCTGGCGATTCACAGACCTGTACCCCTGGGGATAAAAATACATGTTTATAAAAAATAAAAATTTTTTAAAAAATGAGATAATGTAACTAATGCATGTTCCATTTATGATTATAGACCAGTTATGGCCTACTTTTGGATATGTTACAATGCATAACCCTACAGAATAAAATCTCAGTGTAAACCATATCTGCTCACAACTCAAAGAAGATCAATTGTGAACCACTTAGGGTAAGACATTCACCTGGGAAATAAATGAGAAGAGAAATATCATAAAGGGAAATGAGATATCACACAAGCTCACAAAATTACCCCTGGCTGGCCTTAGTGGGGAGCAAATGAGAAGGGAAAGGAAGGTTGTTTCAACATATTTAAATTATAAAAAAAAACAATTTGGAGAAATCCCAGTCTTCAAGAAAAGGGCAATATTGACTATGGGGTGGGAAATCCCTGGAAGCTCACTTCTTTGACATGAAGATTGAGCAGTCTATTATTATATAAATAGAATATTAAGATGACATTAAAAACCTAGTTGTGATCTATGTTTCAATCTTCAGAGCAAAACTTATCAAGAAGGACACACTGTATAATGGCTAAATATGTTTTCTTCATTATATTGGCACTTTACAAATTCAGAAAGGAACATTTAGCTCACACCATTTGTTTTCCTCAGACAGTTCCAAGAAGAAAAATGCTAAATAATTATATTCTTGTTACTATCCAGAATATTCATTTGATATTCAATACAAAGACTAATATGAGGAGGTGGAACATAATTTCTCTTCACCTATGTGATACAGTACTTTTATTATCCAAGGTCTTTACTGAAAACTTAATAGACTGCTTACAGCCTACCATTTAATCTATGAACTTTGCATTCTGTTAATTCCCACATTGACTACATAACACAGGAAGAGTTTTTCAAAAAATGAGTTTGTAGTAACAGTAACTAAGTTGACATACGGTGAATTGTTCTATTTTCTGGCATTTTTTATTGAAAAAACATGATGCTTGCTGCCTTATAGTAATGATGATGATTATTTCCAACATATTTAATAAAGTGCTTTAGATTTGACTATTTCTATTAAATTAACCAGATGGTGATAGCACATAATTTCACCCAGAAATGTACATTAATTATTAACAATAAATGTAGGGCAAAACAACAGACTTCAGCAATATAACTGCACATCTGCAAAGGAGATTGTTGGCGATTTGAAAATGCTAATTCTGTGATTAATCTTCCATTTGGCTACTGAGCAGCAGAAGTCGTGCAAACAAGAATGCTAAGATGAATGATGGAGCATGCAGACTTCAAATCAGATTCTGATCTCAGACAGAAGGAGACTTTGGTAGGCAGTAGGAACTTCTCACCAAAAATATGTATTTTTATCACAGAACTATTCAGAGGAAGATGTGTTCTGTTGTCTTTAGTGAAGCATCTGTCCTTGGAATAACAAAGGAAACCCTTTCTTCTCGTTCTTTTCCAAAGATTTCAAATCCACTATCCTGGAGCCTTACACTTCACAGATTTACCATTTCACATAGCCTGAAATCTCCTTTCCACAATACAAGGAAGATTATCCTCTATTGTTAACAAAATCATGGTGCCTTCACATCTGAAACACAGCAAGCAATTCTGAGCTCTTCGCCTAAAAGGAGATAGAACAACAGTGGAAAAGTTCTAAATAATCAAGTAGACTGATTAAGGACTTTCTGTGAGAGGACAGACTGGGAGGAAAGGAACCTCCAATCCAGAAACAAACACGGAAGGGAAAAACAACTGAAGTCTTTAACACTACAAATGATGAATAACAGGTCAACTCCACACTGGATGGGCAAAGCTCAGATAGTAAGAACACAGATAAGCCAGAAGAGTTCATATTGTTGGCTTTTTGAAATGGACATAATGTAGTTTATAACTTAAAAAAGTAGATGGGGAAAAATTTAAGAAAGTTCTCTTTACAACTTCCTGATCTTTGCAACCCAAGAAGGAACAGAAACCAAAAGTATAATTTTAGAAATTTTTCATGTTTTAAGTTTTCATTTGTATTCCAGTTAGTTAACATACAATCTATTAGTTTCAGGTGTGTAATACAGTGATTCAGCATGTACATATTATCTCCTGGTACTCATCACAACGAGTAAAATTTTTTCATCTTAATTCACAGGGAATACATTCAAAATGAGTTATAAGATATTCTAGGTAAATAATTAACCAAAGATAATTAATAATTTATTTTTATAAGGCAATATGTGAACACCTTAGACTCTGACAGTCAGTCAGAAGGGATATAGAGAAGTCCTTGTATCTCCTATTCAGAATAAACTTTAATAATAATTACAATCAACAAAATTGATAAAACTTTAGATAGACTGACCAATTAAAAAATATGAAGACTAAAATTATCAGAATCAGGAAAAAAAGAGAAGACACTATCTGTCTCTAAAAAGGATTATATTACTATAAATAAGATACAAGGGCATATGATGTATAATTTTATACCAACAAATTAGCTAACCTAGATAAAATCGACAAATTCTTAGAAAGAAACTATTAAAACTGACTTAAGAAGCAGAAAATCAGAATAGACACGTAACAAGTAAAGAGACTGACATAGTAATCAAAAAAGTTCCCATAAGAAGAGACCAAGACCATATGGTTTTACATGTGAATTCTACCAAACATTACCAAACAGCAAATTTTTCACAAACTCTTACAAAGACAGAAAAGGAGGGAAAAAATACCTACTCTATGAAACCGATATTCTACAAAGCCAGTATTACTCTGATAGCTAAACCAAACAAAAACATCACAAGAAAACCATAAACCAATAGCCATTATAAACACAGATGCAAAAATTCTCAACAAAATACTATCAAACCAAATCCAGCAACATACAGAAAGGCTCAAACACCATGACCAAATGGGATTCAACCCAAAAATGTAAGATGAATCAGTGAGAATGTAGACAAATGAATATATGGAGTAGTTGTTTTCAAAGCTGCTTGCAAAATAAACACTTGGGAAGTTTTTTAAAACTAAAAAAAAAAGTAAGATTTGTTCCCCACATGAAAATCAATCAATACTACCATACTAATACATATTAATAGAATGTAAGACAAAAAACCCCATGATAATCTCAGTAGGTGCAGAAAAAGGATTGGATAAAATCCAACACCGTTTCATGATCAAAGCACTTTCAACAAAATCAGAATAGAAGGAAACTTCCTCAATCTAGAAAGGGTGTCTACAAAAAACTCAAAATCAACAACATACTTAATTGTGAAACATTGACAACTTATCCCTTAAGATAAAGATGTCCCTTCTTACCATTCTGTTCAACAATGTATTGGAGTTACTCATCTAGAAAACTAGACAAGAAAAATAAATAAAAGTCATCCAGATTGGAAAGAAAAAAGTAAAACCAATCTCTATTTACAGATGACATGATTTTGTATAAAATATTCAGGTATTACCAAAAAGCTCTTAGATGAATAAAAAAGTTTAAACAAAGTTGCGAGATAAAATATCAATATACAAAAATCAATTGTACATTATAATACAATAGCAATGAATAATCTTAAAAGGAAATTGAGAGAATACTTCCATTTACAATAGCACCAAAGAATAAAATATTCAGTAATAAATGTAACAAAAATAGTGCAAGACTTCTATGCTGAAAACTATAAAACATCACTGAAATAAATTAGTCTTAAATAAAAGGGAAAACATCCTGTGTTCATGGATTCAAAGACTTAATACTGTGAAATTGACAATATTCTTCAAATTGAGCTATAGATTCAATGTAGTCTTCATCACAGCTCCAGCTAATTTCTTTGCAGAAATTAACAAGGTAACCTTAAAAATCACATGGAAATTCAGGGACCCAGAATGGCCCAAACAATTCTAATAAAGAAGAATAAAGGTAGAACATTCACATTTGAATATTTCAAAGCTTACTACAAAGCTAAGATAATTAAGACAGATTCATACTGGTATAAAGGTAGACACATCAATGTACCAATATAACAATGGAAAAGAATTAAAGTTCAGAAATAAACTTTTACATTTATGATCAATGATTTTCAACAAGAGTATACCAAGACGATTCAATGGGTAAAGAACAGTGTTTTCAACAACAATAAAATGAACCTGGACCTCCCACTTCACATTATATACAAAATTAACTCACAATGAATCACAAACCTAAATGTAAGAGCTAAAACTATAAAACCCCTAAAAGAAAACACAGGAGTAAATTTGTGACCCTGGATTAGGCAATGGTTTCTTACATAGAATATCAAAATCATAGGCAACAAAACAATATATTGAAAAACCACACCTCATAGAAATAAAAAACTTTTATGTTTCAAGGGATGCCATCAGCGTCCTTTCCCTTTACAATCAGGAAAGTAAAAAGATAACCCAAAGAATCAGAGAAAATAGTTGCTAATCATATATCTGATAATGTTCTAATGTCCAGAATATATAAGGAAAATTTAAAATTTTTTAAATAGTAAAAAAAAGAAAGAAAGAAGAAAAAAGACAAATAACCCAATTAAAAATCTGGCAGCACATTTGAAAATACTTTTTTCAAAAAAAGATACACAAATAGCAAATAAGCACATGAGAAGATGTTAAGTGTCATTAGTCATTAGGGAAATAAAAACAAAAAGCACAATAAAATACTTCTTCACTAGGATAGCTATAACCAAAAAGATAGACAATAAGTAGTGTTAGTGAGGATAGAGAGAAGTTAACACTCACTCATTGATGGAGGGAATATAAGTGCAGCCACCTTGGAAAATAGTTTTGTCAGTTATTTAAAAAGGTAAACATACAGCACATCATTAGTTTTTGATGTAGTGTTCCAAAATTCATTGTTTACATATAATATGGTGACTAACAAAACATAATAAAAAATAAATAAATATGAAGAAATAAGAGATGTGAGAAGCTACCAAAGGGCTTTAAATAAAACCAAAAGCAAACTTTAAAAAAAAATGTAAAAATAAATTCTAATCCTTCTAATTATCAAGTTCAAAAAAATTAAAAAAATAAAAAGGTAAACATAGAGTTAGTATGTGACCCAGGAATTCCATTCCTAGATATATACTCAGCAAATTTAAAAGCATGTTTACACAAAAAAATGTACACAAATACTCATAACAGCATTATTCCTAATAGCCAAAAAGTGGAAACAATTCAAGGGTCTATTCATTGATGAATGGATAAACAAAATGTGGTATATTCATATAATGGAATAATACTTGTCAATAAAAATGAATTTAGTACTGATACAAGCTACAAAATGGATGAAACCTGAAAGCATTATGCTAAGTTAAAAAAAAGGTCAGCACAAAAGTACACATAATGTATGATTCCATTTATTTGAAATCTTCAGAATAGGCAAATCCACATAGAAAAAATAGATTAGTGGTCACCAGGTGCTGTAGGGAGGAGACAAGGTGAGTGACTGCTAATGAATACAGGATTTTTTCTTAGGGTGATGAAAATGTTCTATAATTACAGAGTTCTGCATAAACTATGAATATATTAAAATCCACTGAATTACACACTTTAAATGGGAGACTTTTATATGCTATTTAAATGATATCTCAAAAAAATAATCACATGTGCTGGTTTCTAAGTCTACTATTGCATGGGTACAACCAGAAGTGGAACTCCTTTCAGGCCATATATCACTACCATCCTGTTTTTAGGCAACTAGGAAAAAAAGCATCTCATCCAAAGAAAAGCCCTCTAACATGGCGTATATTAAGATATCTTGTTACAATCAAGAAGAGTGACAATAATTACACCTAAACACAACTGTTCTTTTTACATTAAGGACACTGAATAATAAAATCCCTCTATTATTATCTGCAAAATAATAAATAAGAAAAACATTATGACATGGTTCAAGACATGAAGATTTTATAATATCCTATGCATACATTCTCTTCACTTCTTATAACTTTTAAGTACTCTAAGGGGACTATTGTGTTGTTTTGTGCTGCCATTGTATGTTTTATCAAGTCCATTTGCTCACATATTAAAATATAGTTGCTCCTGTGGCCTGCTTCTCAAGGTTTGTCTTAGGGGATATTAGCTAACCAAAAATACTCTGTGCCTTAACAACGGGCATTTTTAAAAAAAAACAACAGTTTCTCTAATCAAGATAACATGAATTGTCTCTATTGCTACTCTTCAGTAGTTAAAGACAGAGATCTTAACCTCAAGAAAATCACCAGGGTGTGTCATAACCTACAATGCCTCAGGACAAGAACACCAGGAACAGTGTAGGCAAATGAGTAGCACAAGGGACATGGGGTAATTAATTAATTGGAAATTCTGGCCTTCAGAGAAGTCAGAAGTCCAAAACGCTGTGCTCTATAGGGAAAGTAAATTATGGAATGGATTTGTTCAGGAATTGTTCTATTTGTCCATCTATCCATGCATCCATCCATACATCTCTTTGTCCAGTATCCAAATACATTGTAGACCCTAAACCAGGAATGAAGCATTCAATAGCTAAAGAGGCCAGAGTTGAGGGAAGAAAATAGTAGACATTATGATCAGAATCCAAGTAATTTAGAAACTAGGGATATACCCCTAGAAATCCCTAGTTTCTAGTGTATATGACATTATGGTAAGAATCCAAGTAATTTCCCTAGTTTCTAGTATGTATATATGTAAAATACTATATATACTATATATATACACATACTATATAATATATATAATATATATATATATATATATATGATATCCACTACTGCAAGACCATATCATTAATAGAATGCCAAAAGATGCCAAGCTCTGTACTTGCTCCTTTTTGCCTATCAACCCATTGAACCCTCACAGAACATGAGATGGGTATTATATTTTACAAATAAGGACCATAATGATCAAGGAATTTAAATATCTTGCCCAAGATGATTTAACATGTAATGCTGGATTCTAATTCCAAAGCCCATGATCATTCTATCGTGTTATGTTGCTTACAAGATTCCCTTATGCAGCAGGGCAGGCAACCCTAGACAAGCTGAAGTTCAAAACAGAGTTACAGTCCCAGAAGTGAAAATGATTGCTATGCTTAAAAAAAAAAAAGAGGTCATCAAATTTACAGGTTACCTAGTATATCAAAACACTAGAAATTAGATGCCACAAATCAGTCAAAGTCGCTGAATGGTATCTGTTGGTCCAGAACATCTCAGGAACTAGGTAAAAGTGATCTCAATGAGAGAAAGACATCATTAACTCCATCTGAGAGGAACAACATGGTGGCTCATTAGGAACAAACCCTAAGATACATTGCATTCTGAGTACTTGTAGCAAGGCTCAAATCCTTATACTCTCACAAAAGGTTGAAAATTTCTTATCTGAAATGTCTTCTTTAATATTAAAGGGGACATTTACCTTTCTTCTTCCAATATAGAAACAATATTTCTTCAAACTGGCAAGCAAAGAGTAAATACCTATTTAACTTATCTGCTGGTTGCAATGAACATTACTTTGATTTGATAACTCCTAATGATGACAGAAGACACCAGTGATACAGACAAACCATTGGGTTGAAAACAGAAATATCAACATAGGCACAATCTCCTAATTTTCTCATCTTTGGTGTACATTAGTTGGTTAATGGACTTGAGCCAGGATATCTACACAGACAAAACAAAGTGGAAAATTGAGCAATTATCTGATGAATTTAAGCACTAAAGAACGTGACTTTGGGTAATTAAGATTTTGTTCTAAACTGCTGAAGCATCCCTCTTTGGGGAAAAATCATAGAGACATGAGCAGAAGCAGGTATGTACATTTGTTTTTTCCCATTGCATTCTATAGCAGCCTGAGGAGACTTCGCAGGGCTGGAGAGGGACCCAAACTTTGGACTGTTTTCTACAAACTACATGATGAGGCATGCCCCTCTGGCTGCCATCACTGAAAGCCAGAATACAAATAGAAATAAGACATGGCAGAATCTCAGCTTCAGCACTTTCCTGAAGTTTAATGCTTATGATTTGACAGAAAAACAGTTCCCCTCCCCTAGAGTGGCCAGGGATCCAAGACTTATAGTTGCAGTAATATAATGTGTCAATTTAGTGGCAGGATCCAACATGCCAGCACTCTTGGTTGAGGAAGCACCAGACCCTCACATGGCATGATGGATACGGGGATGGGGGTGTTAGGATCTAAGCTGTGCCATATGGTACTTGTCCATAATCGGTTCCCATAGAGCTGTGAAGGCAGCCAACCACCTGGCAAATGATCAGCCTTGAACAGGTTACCCCTTATCTATCAGTATTATTATCCATGTTTGATAGTTAAGAAAACTGAGGCACGAAGAGACTGAGTAACTAGCTCAAAGATATATATCGAACAAGTGATAGTATATATCGAACAAGTGACAGAACCAGGGCCAAAGACCAGGTCTGTCTGACTCCAAAACTGCTGTATTCCAATGATCTCATATACCCTTAAATAAACCCAATTCCCATAAAAGTGAAAATGAAATATACAGTTATGTAATTTATTATCTCTCTTGGGGTATTTTCATTGTTAATATAGGATAAGGCAGTTAGCTCAGTATACTGCAACAGACATTCCCTAATTATATCATGGAGTATTGGAGCATGACTGGCCCATTGGACCAGAAGGATCCAGACTGTTAAACAATGCAGCAGACTGTCCCTCAGAACTTAAAATGAAAAAAATTAAAACCAGATACAGAGGGAATGGAATATGTTACTATTATCTGAACTATTCAAGTAAATAGAATCATATGTACACAAAAATTTAAATACTCTAAGCATGTCAAAATATAAATTTTAACCACATTTTTATGGATCAAAACAGACTGAATACTGAAAATTCTATAGGATTACACCTTAAACTTAATATGAAATATTAAACTTTCCATTAACCAGTTTATAATCAAGTTCAACTATACAGAATATCACCTGTATCAACACAGCCAAAATTCTTCAAGGTCTGCACAGTCCTCCAAAACATTAGCCAGGACTTAAACAAAAAAGATATGCCTGATGTTGTATTTCTTCAGACATTTGAAAAAGAAGTTTTATAATTCAGTAACTCCTTAGCACAAAACCATACAGCAGAAAGGGGAGCGGTTAGGGATAAGTAGCAATTCTGAGAAAGTTGTTTACTAGCTTCTAGGACTTCCTAAGGAGTAAAAGCAGCTCAAAATGGTGCATATATATGTCCACACCAATTATAACAGATATCCACACAAAACACTTTGTTTTAAATTGAGAAAAGAGGAATTTTGAGTGATTATACTAATTCAGGTCTTTTTTTTTTTTTTTTTAAGATTTTATTTATTTATTTGACAGACAAGAGATCACAAGTAGGCAGAAAGGCAGGCAGAGAGAGAGGAAGGGAAGCAGACTACCCACTGAGCAGGGAGCCCGATGCAGGGCTCGATCCCAGGATCCTGGGATCATGACCTGAGCCAAAGGCAGAGGCTTAACCCACTGAGCCACCCAGTGCCCCAATTCAGGTCTTTTTGTGAAGGAAGAATGTTATAGAACTTCTACATAAGGATCTGGTTTCCAAGGACAGCTCAGAAGTTCTCTTTTGTAAAATTATGGCTAATGAATTTGTTTTAAAAAAATTAAAACATCCCAAACTTGAAAAGTAAAGCAAGAAATGAATTACATACAAATTTCAAGAATGAGAGGGCATTATACATCATATGTAATATCAAGTGACAATACCAGGACACTAGACTGGACAAGAATTACTATGAAAAATTGCCTGGTTTAAATAGCAATTAAGGATTTAATGGGGGAAAGTAATCAAGAATATGGGTGATCTAGCCAGTAAAAGAGCATTAAATGAGTGATATAGTACTCAAAATATGTCCTGTGAATATTCATGAGTTGATCTTATTGTGACTTATCTACATGGTGACATTTTCCAGTAGGAAAACATTTGACTAAAAGAAAATAGCTCCTGAGTTTCTGAACATTATCAACTTTATATTGTAAAGGAAACAAAATTAAGTGCTATGAGTAAATGATGGGCAGCTGGATGAAATGTTACAGAACAGGGATGGTATGATTTAAAATGGCAACTTATCACTTCAGAAAACTCTGTGTGGTTTGATATGCTCATCCCAAGAAATAGAAAACATATTAAAAACAGTTGGTTTAAAAAGACAGAAATATCTTCCTGGCCTACCTCTCAAACATTTTTGCATATGCTTGTTCACTATGATAATTGCTTTCGTTAAAAATGGAAAAGAATTATAAAGAAGTTTCAGGTAATAAAAAAAAAGTTTATGTCCAAATTAAGAAAAGTGTGCACTTTTGCTCTTGTGAAGCTACCTAGAGGGAAACAATAACAGCAACAGGAGTGGCAAGAAAAGTCCACTAGAGGAATAAAGAATCAACTCAGGAAAATGACATAATTTCAGAGCCCTCAGTGGATATGAAAATCAGGAGAACTAAAATATGTGTGTGCAGGTGAAATGTTGGCTGCACTTAACTCATGCAAAAGAACCTGCTGAGAAAATGCATCAAGTTTGACCTGAATTAGCCAGACAGGCTGTCTAATGCTGTGTCTGCATATCAGCAAATGGTGTAAGAAGACTAAATAAATACGTATGTAGTTTTGTTGCCATAGAACTTCCTTGTGAACATACTGTCAACACTATTTTCTTTTTACATCTTAGTCTAAAACATGACAGTCAAACAGAGTAATTTTCCCAGATACAATTTGTTTTTCTTCAGAAAGTGGCTGACCATGGTTTCTGGAAACGCAGGAGGCATTCTTCCTCTTTGGGTGGAGTTCATAAGCCCACCATTTTTTTCTGAAGCTTTGCCTTACAGAGGTGCTAATGACTACTCCCAGCCAACTTTTCTTTCTCTTTTTGGCATCATAATCATGAATACATTCGGCATCCAAGACTGAAACAAAGGAACACTTCTCCAGCAACTTAACAGAAAGGAAAATATTCACAGCCAAAGAAATTCTCTGTCCTTCAGCGTCAAAAATAAAGTCCAACTTTTTCCCATTCATATTAATTGGATTTAGGGTTTAAGTCCAAGTTCTGATTAATGCCATAAGAAAAGGAAAATGTACATTCCTGTCCTTCCCCCAACTCCTTTTATACAGAAGTTTGAGATTTACAGATCTCTAAAGCTAATGGGAAGATGAATTTCACTTAAAGCTATTGCAACTTATCAAGAACTCCAAACATTCTTCCTTTCCATCAAAAGTAAAATTCTTGGTCGGTTTGCTTCCTAGAGAAAAAAAAAGTACATGATCACTAGGGAGATGGATATTTATAATTAATACACCCTGTGAATGTCAGCTTCAGCATAACTTTTCCCTCCACACTTGTCATGGTGTCGCATTCATCCTTGAGGGATCCATCAATTCACACAGAAGCATCAGGAGGCCAGAAGGAAAGTTTGTCTTCATTTCTACCTTCTTTCCAAGGTTAACTATCTTCAGATCACATTCAGACTAAAATAAGGAACTCAGGGCTTTTTTCCTAGGGTTTTAGTTCTTAAATGTAAAAAGAAAAGAAAGAAAAATTAAGCCTAAAATAAGTGTGATACATATTCATGAAGGTCAAAGCCATACTCAAGTCATTGCAGTGTTGGTGACCTTGAGCTGTATCAATTTACTGATCTTCATCTGTAAAGGATCTTAAGAAATGTACACCAAAGATACTGAATACCTGCAGATACAATGATACATCCATACATTTCTACTAGAAAAAAAATCTAAATACAGAATCATAGAATGGTAAAGGTGTTGATTACAACAAAGCAATGACAGTGACTCGTTTCACTACAATAAAGACTCCAGCCTAAAGGATGAAGTATCCTTCTCTGCTTGTCCAAAAAATGTAAGAGTAAAGTAGAAGCAGATCCAAGATTGTCTTCTTTCTGCTATCTGCTACCTTTATGCTCTTGTCCCCAAGCATTACACACTAGCTCTTTCCTCATTCTTGATTTGTATATAACACTAAAAATCCTTGGTACTATTTTTTTTTAAAACTGATAAGGTATATATATTTTTTATTATGTTCAGTTAGCCACTGTATAGTACATCATAACTTTTTGATGTAGTGATGTAGTGTTCAATGATTTATTAGTTGTATACAACACCCAGTGCTTATTTTCAAATATTGTTTCTATGAGCCTCAGTTTAGCTGGACTGAGATGTCTTGAAATTTTTTTTTTTAAATAGTTTTGTGGTTCTTTTTTGCATTTCCTCTTAGTCATCTATTCCTTCTTTCTTCTGTCCTTTTAATCTTTGACTTCATCTGATTTTAAAACCAGCACAGTCAAATTTACTCTAAATGAGTCTTCATGCTCTGAATATATAATCTGAACTTTATTTCATAGACTCTCCCATCCCCTCTTTGGCCACAGGACTGCCTCAATACCTACTGAATGGTGTCCAACCCATAGGGTAGAGACTCTTCTAGCTTCTTCTTTACCTTACAGATCTCTTTCTTTCTTATCTGATATATATATATATATATATATATATTTTTTTTTTTTTTTTCTCTGACTCTTCCCCCACATCTTGATACTCCACCACCTGCAGCAACTATAACTCTTCTTCCTATACCTGTCCTTGCCCTTGAGTCTCTTCCTTGGCAATACTTATCCAATGCCAGATCTGACTAGCCATTCCACCAGTAATTCAAAATTCACATGTTTAAAACCTAGTTAACCAAGCCTCTGCCCATATGAGTTCCCCTTCTACAGAGGATTACATTTCTTTTTTTTTTTTTTAATATTTTTTTAGTTATTTATTTGACAGACAGAGATCACAAGTAGGCAGAGAGGCAGGCAGAGAGAGAGAAGGAGAAGCAGTCTCCCTGCTGAGCAGAGAGCCCAATGCAGGGCTCGATCCCAGGACCCTGGGATCATGACTTGAGTGGAAGGCAGAGGCCTAAACCACTGAGCCACCCAGGCATCCCCCAGAGAATTATGTTTTTCTTGTAACTAGCATAAATAGTTCTACAAAGTTAGTTTACAAATATGGTCAAACAGAGACTCAACACACCAGCAGAACAAACCCAGACACCCAGAATTTTAGCCTTGAGGTCCCCTTCTCCTCTGAACAGTTTAAACAAAAAGCCCAGGTATCTACAGTCCTAAAAGTGAATTGTCCCAACTCACTCCCAATCAGAATCTAACAAGTCCTAAAAGTGAATTGTCCCAACTTTCACTCCCAGTCAGAATCTAACAAGTTTCTTGCTGACATTGTTTCCTTCCCCCCCCCCCCCGCTTTTTAAGGGTCAAGGAATTGTCACGGGGGAATCTAAAACTGGGTTGTTTGGGGCAAGCACTTTGTGTGTATTGTGTGCACTGCGTGTACTGTGGATCCAATCAGTGACAGGAAGATCCGGCAATGTGGATTCTCTAAGAGCAACTGACCTCACCCTCAGGGTCCTTCCCCCACCCCATGACACCCCAGAGATTCAGACACATCATCAGTTATGGGAGAGGAACACATGTGTGGTTTACAAGGACATCCAAGTGATTCTGATACACCTTTACCTTCTTTTTCCACCACATTGAGCACCTCAAGTTCACTATTAGCTTTTCTTACTCCTTACTATGAATTCCAAAATGTTTTGATCATTTGTCCCAAGGTTCTTGTCATTTTTTAAATATAAAAAATAGTCTAAAATATCAGTATCCTTTAGCATTTGATAAAAATTCCATGGACAGTAGGTTATGTTAAGTATGTAGCTTTTACTTTTAGCAAAATTAGCTCTTCCATTTATAGGAGTATCCCATCCATAACACAAACGTTCTGTGATCTGTATTTGAGAAGCACTATCCGCATCTTCCCTCTGCTTGAGTTCTGCAGCATACTCCTGCTACATCACTGATTGTCTAATTCCTCTTATCTGAGTTCAAATGCTTCCCACCATATCCACTACCCCATTTTCATTGATTTTTCACTGGTAAAGACATTTTGAAGCTGTAAAACTTTTCCTCTTCTCTACCTATTAAACTATCTGAAGAACAAATTATGTCCTTCCATTCATAAATCTTGCCCTGCCAAGTCTCAATAGAGACTTTGGCAATTACATTTTGTGTATATGTGTTTAAATATCATTATCTTTGTTCTCCTCCACTCAAAGTAATTTCTTCACTTTGAATTCCCTACACTGTCTCAGATTTATCTTATCTCTTGTTGCCCTTGTCAGTTACTTTTTAAAGTACAGTTTCATGATGCTTCCATTCTCTCTTCTATACTGGAATACAGAAAGCTCGTCTTCAAGTCCTTTTAATGTTTCCACTAACAGAGGGCACAACTTCACTTATAGAAGATCAAACCTGGATTAAAACAGACATCTAATATATCATTATACATTCCTACAATGGTGCTTGTAGTTTCCAATTTTTATTTAAGTGTCAGATGAATTATATATCCTCATTAGCACTTCTGCAAACACCACCTATAAATTTCGATGGAAATTCTGCTATTTATGGAGTTTGGGAGGTAGATTCCAGAGAACAGAAGGAGGGAGTTGTTCAATAAATGCAATTTCTGGCTCCCTTTCCTCCTTTTAGGCTGAGATAACTTAGTTTACCAGACACTAAGGGCACGGTGTTTAGTCAAAGTATTTATTTCAAGTTGTCAGAAGCAAGAGGCTAAGAAGAGATTAAATTTACTGCACAAAGACATGTTTTTACATAATCTAACTAGGAATTTCTCAAAAGCAGACACATGCTGTTAAACACACACACACACACACACACACTCAAACAGAGGGTGTAGAGTCTTTTTCCCACTACTTGCCACTGCAGTTGCTCAAAGTGAATAAACTCAGGCAAATATGCAGCCAGGTATCTAAAATATGTTACCATAAGGAACTGAGAGTCTGGAAGCCAAAATTCACATCTTCAAATGTGTAAAGGAATAACCAAGCCTGTGGTCAAAAGTAAATGTATATTTTGAATTCAGGAAATCAACCAAGTAAGAGAATGATCCTAATCATTACAAGGAAGAGTGAAGTTTAATCCTGAGGCAAGGACAATTTTCCTTTTGGCATCTGGTGATTGTCATATATGTTCTCTGCCTACTTATAGATGACTCAAGACCTGAACAAAATATATACCAGGGGACCACAACTTCTGTAGGCATATTCTGGTTAGAGCTAAGGTAAAGGTAGGAATTTTGTATCCTCAGAAATTTTGTATATGACATCTCCTTGTCATCAAGTGGATAAATGTCACTAGTTGATAAAATTAAGTAGTACACATGTAAAACGTTATTGCTACTGAAGTACTGACTTTGAGAAAGTTCAGAGAAGAAAGTGATGAAAATGGACTGACATAAGGATTGTAACAATGATGATAATACTTAGTTATTATTACTATTATCACTATTTACTGAGCACTTTCTACATGCCAGACATTGTTCTAGGTACCTTATCTCACTGAATTCTCACAGGATGACTGTGAGATATCATTACTTTCATTTTTACATCAGGAGAGCAGGTTGGAAGAGGCAAGTAAAGTGAGACAGACAGAAGTTCTGGAATAGAGATGACAACCCAGAACAGTCAGACCCTTAACCTAAACTGTCATGGGGATCCTCAGTAGGATCCTGAAGACTAGAAAGGACTGGGAAGCAAAGGACAGAATAATAAACCATTTTAAAGACGTAAGATTAGCTGGATGGGCTTGGAGCACCTCTACTTGGAGAAAGGGAGATACATTGAATAGGTAGGGTAGGGTCAGATTGTAGAAGGAAGGCTGCAAGGCAGTCCTATAAATGCATAACTTCATGGGTTTCTGGTTTCCCCAAAGTCTCAGCCTCAGGAATTGCTAGAATTCTTTTCTTTATTAATGCAGCAGGTATCTATTATTGGTCAAACATGAATTTAATTCTGGTCTTCATATATGAGGAATGACTTCTGACAGATCACTTAACTGTTCCAAGTCTGTGTTCACATCTGTCCCATGAGGATAATAACAGTGTATATGTCATAGGGCTACCATGAGAATTAAATGAGATAATTCCCAAAACATATTCAGCCCCATGTCTGACATACAGTAATCAGCCAATAAGTATTAGTTCTTATCATGACTCTGCAAGGCACTGTTCTAAGAATAAAAAGAACCATCAAGTTTAGTATCAACCCCTAAACTGCTTAACTTCAGAAAAGGAATATTAATATAGTTGCTGTTCTGCAGATTAAATGACACAGGAGGAGTCTTTCCTATGAGGAATCCCAGGAGTTGCAACCAAGCAAGAATTACTCCCTCGTTCAGCTTGTACCCTCATAGCTCTCAGTTTGGATCAAGTATGTGGACATTGTATCTGCAAAATAACAGACATTCCATTAGAAGGAGGCCTGTGTCCTCTGTGTGTGGATAGCTGTGGAACATGGGAAACAAGAGTCTGAAAGAAGAACTAAGCTTAATGCCAGACAAAGTGACTCAGTGGTATGTGTATCAAGCTGGTAATGTTCTCTGGGGACTCATATACAAGGGAGAAAGAACAAGGTTAAATTAATTTGTTGGATCATTTAAATTAGGTTATCCTGAATATCTATAGTCTTCTTCTAAACTGATCAATTTAAAAAGCTGGTTTGGAGTGACTCCTCTGTCCCCACATAGCTCTTCCACCATCTAGTGATTTCATCGCCATGCTTTTCCAGGGACTCAATATACTCACCCTTGTTGTGGAGAATAGTCCTTTGTTTAACTAGGTTTGTCTTCCTCAGAGCCTACCTTACTCAAAAGTCACTTTTTGCTTTCTTCCTAATTTCCTTTTTCCTTGTCCCATACTATTAATTGCACTCCTTAACATATCTGGTCTCTGCTGTATGTCAGGAGGGAGGCAATACAGTTACACAAACTTATCTAAGGTGAGAATGACTGATCTTACCAGCATCATGCACACTTTGAAAATGTATGCTTACAATATGCATATTGAGTGACAGTATGTTTAGAATCCAAGTTCAGCTCTAGTCAGGAGAAATCATGCTCTTTTATACACTGAAGGGAAAAAGAGAAGGCAATACAGGAGAGATTGCAGGGGGTTTCTGGCAATATGGACAAGTACCCCTTCTTCTGGCATGTCTGACTCAAAATGCCCTTGTTATATTGGAAAATACTCACTCATAGAATACTGTTAATGTGACACATGTATTTAGAACCAGAAGGAATTCTAATTTGAGAATGTATGCCAGTGGTATTGAATTATGCCTTCTGGGAAGATGGTGATGATTCCAACAAAATTTCAGCAACAAAAAGCAACACAAAGACCAACGACATTCAAATTGGTTTGACATAAAGATAACCAGGTAGACAGAGACATTCTGACTTTTTATCTCAGCTTGGGACTTACAGGCCCCCTGATGAAAGGGACTCAAGCCACAGCATTGAGGACCACTCAATAAAGATGTTTTCCCAGTATGTGGCAGCAGTTAAAAAGCAAATAGGTTTCCGGGATATAACAAAAAGCGTTGGAAGATACAGTGGCACAACGAACAATGAGGCTTTTTTCTTCAGAGGGACTGGACGCCTGCCATCTTACCACCTGAAAGCTACGGGGCAGGTTGAAAGAATCCCAAGCAACACACGTCTGAGACAGCTCGAAGTGAGGATGATCTATTCTGAATGTCTGGAAAGGCGAATTACTGGCAGTCAGATGGAAGGATTCACAATTATGAAAGGCATAGCGAAAGCTGATCAGATTCTCCTTTCTACTAGGCTTCATGCTTCAAAACAACCAGAACCTCATTTTATTAAAATGCTCATCGCTGTCAGTTAAGGAGACAGGAGTCTGCTTGACAGCATTGCCTGAAAGGCATTGTTAGGGATGCTGGCGGGGCTCTCAGGCCACCTGACCTAGACAGGGCTCTTGCTTATGCATCCTCATAGCTCAGTCCCGGAAGCTAAAATACACTGTGAAGACAAGTCAGGCTGATTTCTAGATTAAATTCCCCTGTCCACTGCTTTGTGCTTCAACGAATGTGGTAAGCTAAGCATGAACTTCAGCAAAAGGGCTGTTGAGCAAATAAAGGCAGATAAAGAATGTTAAAGTACTAAAAAGAAAAAAAAAATTATAAATTGCAAACTGTCAGACCATCCAAAGCCCTAGCCAAGTCCAAATGGCTTCATTTTCCTTTTCTAGCCTGGCCAGTCCGCTTGAGTCTCTCCCACTGGTATTTTTGGGATACAATCCAGGCCATTATGAATAGATCCAACAATGTGCAGTGATCTTGAAGCTTGCAGAAAAGTTTGGGACTAGTTAAATTACACCCCATTTATCTTTACCAAGGGATTGTGTAGATCTGTCAAAAGTATCCTTGGTTCCCCGGTGAGCTAACTTGCAGTAATTCTGCCATTTGGGAAAGATTTAGAGGTACAGTTCATAATAAATGCTCAGGATTCAGTATTTCCTTTAAGTTGAATCTTCAGCCTCCTTCCATTTCAACAACTATAACCTCTTTCCTTTTGTAACATATAGCTATTCACCCTGGGTGTCTCTTCTGTTAGATATGGAATGATGCTCCTTTGTAAACCTTAACCTTCACTCAGACGTGGAAGGCTGTTTCCATACTCAATCAGGCCATTTGTTAAATATTTTCCTGGGGTATAGCTGGTTTAACCTCCTGTGTTCCTGAATGTGATGTTTTTCCTTTTTAGAATGGCAGTTAACTAAAATGATTTTGTAGGGTAACTGTTAGAGCTTTCAAGGATCCACGTGCCAGAGTATATGGTCTTGTGACAAGAATTTGTGTCCTAGAGCCAGAGGAGCTGAACTGGGTATCAGGCTCTACCCTTGGGAACTTTGCTGTTTTTTAGAGAGTTCATCTGGCTCAGCCTTGATTTCCTCATCTGTGAAATGAGAATAGTGTCTGCCGTCAGAAATATATTCGCATAATGCCCTCCTTTGACTCACTGATCCTTTTCTGCTTTTTTTTTTTTAAAGATTTTATTCATTTATTTGACAGACAGAGATCACAAGTAGGCAGAGAGGCAGGCAGAGAGAGGGGTAACAGGCTCCCTGCTGAGCAGAGAGCCCGATGTGGGGCTTGATCCCAGGACCCTGGGATCATGACCCGAGTAGAGGCTTTAACCCACTGAGCCACCCGGGTACCCTTCTCCTCTTTTGCCTTACTCCTTACCCACCTTTTTTCCTCTCTCCTTCACCTTTCATCCTTCTGACCTTTTTCTATATCCTATTCTGTCTATAATATTTTCCAGCTACCCCCTCCATTCTTGCCAGAGAAGTCTATTAACAGAACCTACATGTGTAGCACTCATTCCTGCAGACTTTAGCACTCATTCCTTGAGTCATGTTGGCCATTTTCTCTCCATACTCCAAGCATTATTCAAATATTGTTCTGCCTTTATGATTCTGCTTCAGTCTCACCTTCCCTGTGTAAACTTGTTTGATGATTCTACCCAATACTCAGCTCTTTTTCTCAGTCCTTACTATACTTACAGTGTGTCCTTTAGGAGTCAGTCACTCTTCTGCATGTTTTTATTTGTTTGGATTTTGTCTACATAGTCAGACTCTAAGCTCACTAAGGTCAAATTTGTACATGGTTTGCATTCCCTGAAGCACCTATCCTATCTGTAGAAACATTATAGGTTTTAAAATATGTTAAATGATGGGCAAATAAATATTAGTCCACTTCTCTACTTCGGTCTTAACTATTTCAATATTTATAGCTCTAGGTGAGAGAACTCCCTCATTCCCTTAGAAGATTCTCACTTCATAGGCCTATTATTGCCATGTTTCTAGTTCATAATTAAATATTTAACTAAAAATTTTTTAAGAATAATTTTGAAAGAAAAAAAACCTTCTGAATAAAATTTTGACTCCTGTCTATGGCTTTAATGTTAGGGTACTATAATATCCAGTAATGTTCTGATAAATGGTTAACAACCATTTTTATAGGAAAAGGGTTAAAAAAAAACCCAAAACTAATCTGTATTGTTTGTCGGTTTCCATGTGTAAAAAGTCCCATCATAGCTGACTTCAAGCTCTTAAGAGTGATGTCAGAGAGCAAAGTCACGCACATTCAGCTACTTGAGTCATTACATGCCAGATCCAGGTCACCAATGAATATCACACCATCTTTAAGACCGTTGACTTTCTCTGTTTTGGAATATCTTAAGATTTTGTCTCTCCAGACAGCTCTAAAACACACTCATTCTGTAAATATCATTCCCATTGACAAAAAACAAGCAAACAAGCAAACAAGCAAACAAACAAAAGGAAACCCACAAGAAACAAAACCACACACAAACAAGAGCTATCCAGGGACAGATGTGAACTTTCCACTTTGGGAAATTTTTCTCAGAATTCCTTCCTAGACTGTTCTAATAAAGACTGACATGTTGGTCCTTTTACATGAAGAACTGAAATCACCTCTCTTCATTCCCAGAATAAGAGTTCACCTGTAAAATACTAACATTGCTTTATCCATCTCTAATAGATGGTGCAATATCTATAAGCATATGCTAGAGAAGTGGAATTCACTAAGTGTTTCTTTCATTTTAACCAGCTGTTGGCATATAGCATTAGTTTGATATACTTATGTACCAGCAAACATTGCATTTGTCATTCCAGGCATTGGTCTTAATTACTTAAAACTCCTCCTTTCTGGGGCACCTGGATGGCTCAGTCAGATGAGCGACTACCTCTTGGTTTCTACTCAGATCATGATCTCAGGGTGCTGAGATCAAGTCCCCACATCGGACTCTTTGCTCAGCAAGGAATCTACTGGAGATAATCTCCCTCTCCTTCTGCTTCTCCCCACTCACACTCTCTCTCACTCTAAAATGAAAATAAAATCATTTAAAAAAAATCCTCTTTTTCTAAATATAACTCTCTTCAACAACAGTCTGATAAATGCCTTTATCTCCACAATGGTAGTTTCCAGCCTTTCCCACCATAGCTGATTTTAAGCTTCCAATATGACATCAATAAGTTAATAAAATTCCTGAAAATACATCAGTTAACTCTAGTGAACTAAGACTCTAAGACAAAACCAGTCCAGCTTCCACACATCTACACCCCAAGTGTACTCATGGTGGTACCTTATGGTACTACTGAAGAGTGGGTGAGGCATCTCTTTATTTTTCCTATTCTATTCAATGCCATACTTCTTAGGGTTGTCTAATTCAGAAAGTATCCTTGATTTATTTCCAAAGGACCAAAATTCTAGTCTGGATCTTCCATAATTAGCTATGAGACTTTATGTCCATCCCTTAACCTTCTCTGGTCACAGCTTCTCCCTCTGAGGAAGAAAGACTGCAACATATGTGAGATGGCTTTTCAGCCCCAACATTCGTCTTTCTGATATAAGCACTGAAAAATGGGCTTTGCATTAATAAGCAAGTACAAGTCCTTGGCATCTGTATCAAATCTTACACATCTATAGATGTTATATCTAGAACATCTTCAAAGTCTCATATAGTTTGAAAGTTTCAAATTTCAAAGTTTCTTTTCTTTCTCTTTTTTAATAGAATTTTTATTTATTTATTTGATAGGCAGTAGGCAGAGTAGCAGGTAAAGGGAGAAGGAGGCTCCTTGCTGAGCAAGGAGACAAATACATAGGGCTTGATCCTAGGACCCCAGGGAACATGATCTCAGGCTCCTCACTGAGCAAGGAGACAGATCGATCCTAGGACCCCAGGGAACATGATCTCAGGCTCCTCACTGAGCAAGGAGACAGATAATGGGGCTTGATCCTAGGACCCTGGGAACATGACCTGAGCCGAAGGCAGTTGCTTAACCAACTGAGCCACCCAGGTGCCCCTCAAATAGTTTCAAACTTACCAAAAGATGCCAACTGAAGCATAAACTGTCTATATATATTAGTTTATCAATTTCTTCTGCAGAAAACATCTCTAACTGGCATTTTACCCGTTTCTATTTACTTCTGAAGTCATCTCTGTAACTCCTTCCCCATGAGGACTGTTGCTTTATTTCTTCTCTGTTTTGTTGTTGTTGTTGTTGTGTTTCTCTCTCTTTGACACACAGTGATAAAAAGAAAGACCTGGATAATAGGTTTGATTAACTTAAAAAATTCATTCTATCAGCCACCCATCCCAGCAAATGGATCACATGCATCACAAAAGATTTAGATCACTGTCTCTGTCCCAAGATTGTAATTCTTATATATCTGGCTCCCCTTTGGTAGGCCATTCTATTATTTAAAATAATGTATACTAACAGCTTTGCACACTAAAGGTTGAAATACTGGCTGTCTCTAGAGAATACAGAAAGATAATGTACTTGTTTTCAACAGAGTTAACATTACTTTATATGACCTCTGTACTTGCAACATAGCAAACAGCAACTGTAAACTAGTGCAAATCAAGAATTCAGCTCAGGCATCTAACCTCATACTGTTCACATGTCAAATGTGAGCTCGAGCAGCAGGAAACTGGCCTGCTCTTTCTAATTACAATTATGATAAGAGTTTAGCACAAGTCTACTTAAAATCATAAAACCTTTCGGTGCAAGATTGGTGTTTTATCTCATTGTATATTCATATGATTAGGTTTATTTGACTGCTCAGAGGAAAAAATGACTCTCATTGTCCAACATATCTTATTTAGGATGCTACGAGGAGTAACCCATGTGCAATCACACATTGTCTAGTTTTCATGCAAATAGCACAAGCATGAAAAACAAGATGATGGGAAAGGCTTTTCCTCTCCTTCCTAAAACTAATCTCTTCCTTCCAGGGAGACCACAAATCTCAGGTTCAAATAAAAAAGTCTTTAATTGGGTGGAATTTCTATGCAAAAAACTAATGCTATTTGGACCAGCAGGCAAGTGCAATTCTCCATCTCACCGGGGAACCACATTTTCCCTACTAAACTGGGTCCCTTTTTCCCAGCACTGGAAAGGCAAAAAGTACTCCAATTAGTGAAGCTGATTTTTCTCCTATCACTCTTCTCTCGTGTGCCAGTGTGGGGTAAGTAAGGGTAGGCATGGGAAATTGCTTTAAGTCATTGATGGAAGAACCAACTGATTGATTGATATTGGGCTGAAGCAATCTTCCCGTTCATCCATTGGTTTGCCACTCATCGGGAAGCCAAGAGCACTGAAAGTGAGCCAAGCCTGTCAGATGTGCCACTGAGAACACTGTTCTTTGCAGAATATTTTTGGATGCCAGATGCCAATCACTCATGGGACTTTGCTGCTCAATAAGAATTTCAGATGTGGACTTTAATTATAGTCTAGCAGAAAAAGGATGATGGAGGGAGTAGAAGCAGCTTTATTTTTAGCAAACCCAGCTCTTAGCCACCACAAACCCTGGGAATCTATTTTAGGGGCTTGTCATTGTTGTTTGGTGACTTTCATCAATGTTGCTAAAAAGTATCAGGTTGACAGTTTGGGGAGTCAAAGGTCTTCATCCTAGTGAAGTGAGAGACAATGACCATATATGGGAGGAGCTAAGCCCTGATGTTCTAGTATTAACTTAGAGAAAATGCTGAACCTCCTAGGAGATGTAGAAAAGTTTAGATTTTAAGAATAATCAGTTGCCTTTTTAGATTTTAAGAATAATCAGTTGCCTTTTATGCCTGCCTCAAAATGCTTTAGAGAAGGGTGGCAAGCTCATCAAGGAGTTTACAATCAAGTAAGAGAATAAAGTAGAAATTAAAGAAGAGAAGAGTTCTAATTTTGTTAACACTTTAGTCTCCATGTGGACTTTCATGGACCACATGGATTTCTGGTGAAGCAGTCATTTGTGGCTGAGGCAATCAGTAAGGTAATGACATTTATTGAGCACAAACTTCATCCTAATTAAGAAGAAAGAGAGCACAATGACTCTCTCCTCAGGACCTCCACATACGTAATTGGAGAACACGTCAACAGGTAGAAATGCATACTTCTGTCATATATTAATAGTTTCACAGAATTGCTAACTGGGTTCAGAGAAATGGCAACAAATTAGTGTGATATTTAGGAAGCCGGCTTTAAAAAGACGGCTATGGGGGCGCCTGGGTGGCTCAGTGGGTTGAAGCCTCTGCCTTCAGCTCAGGTCATGATCCCAGAGTCCTGGGATCGAGCCCTGCATCGGGCTCTCTGCTCGGCAGGGAGCCTGCTTCCTGTCCTCTCTCTCTGTCTGCCTCTCTGCCTGCTTGTGATCTCTGTCTGTTAAATAAATAATTAAAAAAAAAAAAAAGACGGCTATGGCATATCCTACCCTGACCCTGCACATACACACAACCTAGCTAGGAGCTGGACATAAACTCTCTTTTTATACCATGAGGCAGTCATCAAAAAATAAAGACTTGATATCTGTGAATTGGCAACCCCTCGGCCCACTACCATTTTCAGAGCTCTGCATGTCACATTTTGGAGCTTAATGTTAAAGGGCAAGGAGCCTAAGACATCCTACTTAAAGGCTGCTGTTTTATTATTTATTTATTTATTTATTACATTCGATGTGCTGTCTTTACATACTCCTCATCTTAAAAATCATGGTCATTACAGGCCATCAATATTTATTAGACAAATAATGCTTGAATCATAATGCTTTGGAATTAAAGAAAATCATATCCTGAACAGATGGAGAACCCTGGAGGAGCTTGCAATCAAATGAGAGAAGTCAAATAATTCAGCACAGACTTCAAAACAGATGTAAGGACTTCCTGTTTACTATTCAGTTTCATTCAAAAACTATACCTTAAACACTGTATTTGATTTCTGATGTGCTCTAGGTGATTTTGAGGATATAAAGTAGACGTAAAATGCAGTATTTCCTATCTACTACAGCATACAAGATAAAAATGTACTGCAAATGCAATTACATATAATAAAATACCAAAAAGAGGGACTTAAGTAATATGAATTACCTTAGATCAGATCAGAAGGAGATCAGTATGGGCTGAAGGACAGATTTCAAAAACTCCATAGAGATAAGGCAGTTATCTAGCTAATAGCAAAATAATAAATAAATTGAAATACTTACCCTAAATAATGGACTCTTTGGCCTGAACTATCTATTTTATGATTCTGGTTTGATCAGAAAAATGAGATATATGTATATAGATCTTGGGTAGTCATAAAACACTGTTAGTTAGGTGGAATTAAGTTTAAAGCTATTTCACCATAGTAAAAGGATCTCTTACTAGTATGCTTTTTCAGTGCTATGGAAGTAATACATGCAGTTCCCTTTTGTGAAAAGACTACTGTGATCTGAAGAGACCATAATGTACAGTCCAACTTCCACTGGCTCTCCTCCTAGCCATGTCTGGAATAGTTCCTATTCTCATACTATGTCCATATGAAGTGGGCAAAACTACCACCATCTGTTCAAAGCAGCAAGGGATAGCTCATAACAGCAAGTCCTAATGACCTGTCTCGATCAATTCATCACAAGTATTCACTGAATTCTTGAGTTGTTCAAGACAATCTTCAGAGGTATATGGAATACAAAGAAGATTCCTGCCCTCCAAGAGCTTACTGTAGAGTAGGGAATCAAAATAAATACATATAAAAATAATTAATTATTAAAAATGCAATGAATAAAAAAGTCAAATGAATAGTACCAGATATGGTAAAGGGGACCAGTTTGAGAGAAATATTTCTCCCTTTCCAAGTTCTTTAAAATTATCAGCACATCTTCTCTCCTTCTCCACACAGCAGTCAGGCAAAGGCTAGCCACAGACAGAAATCCATTTCCTGGCCATCACCCAAGTCTGCTTCCAGACTTGCTTGTCTCCTTAACCCTATACTCTGGCTACCAACAGCTAGTTCTAGAGCTCCTCAGTTTGGCAACTTACTGAAACTTTCCTTTCTTGTTTAGTAAATCTGGTTTCTTCTTGACTTTCCATTTTGTACCCTCCTCTGAATCCCATATCATCCACAGATTCAGATAAGAAACAATATCATTGCCCAGCCTAACAGAAGACTAAAAGCTATGTTAGCCCCTGGCCACTCCTGCCAAACAAAGTAGTGTCAGAGTAATGAGAAAAGGAGAGATGAAACATGCATAATACGTCGAGGCACAGGAAAACCAAAACAAAATCAATGCCAAGAAGTAAAAAGTTCAGAGTTAGAGACGGAAAGGATGATGTTCCTCCAATCTGATTATCTCCCAAAACAGCCAGTGAAAAAGACGCTTTAAGTCACTATCTTGAAATCCTTTTGTAAGCATTTAATGTTAAACAATGACTGTTTGTTGGGTTAGTGCTCAGAGCTCTGCACTTATCTACCCAACTGTGCTTCATTTTTTCTGTGGCTTGACTGGTCCATGCTAAACTAATAAACAGTGTGGCTATGGTCATCAACCTGTTGCATTCTCTACCTTTATGATTTTGATGCAGATTTACGGATTCCCATTCAAAACAAAAAGAAGTGACTTCCAGAGCACAGAGTTCTGAAGCACTACAGATACCCAATCTTCTCAGGTAGGATGTAGCTTCTAATGAAAAGGACTGTGCCTATGATTCTAAGTCTTGAAAAGAAAAGTGAAACAAGAATATTTGCTCTTTTGCCTCCATACTTACCTTCTTTCAATGACCAAACTCTTGCACTCCTAATCCTCAGAGACTTTGAAGAATTGTTAAGAAAACTCACAGAAGAAAGAAATAAAAGAGCAAAATAGAAAAGAAAGTGGGTTGTTTGAACTTACTTTCAGAAGAATAGAATCAAGACTTCCCCTGACTCTCTACATCTTAAGAAAATGTGGCAGCTCAGTTATGGGTGATGGCTAAAGGACTCGCTCTATGACTCTTTTATGACCACTCAGAATGTAACTCAGGTGCTCAAAGACCAAGAAGACAGATGCTGTAAGCAATTCTAATGTGTCTGGGGACAGCTGTGGTGGCCAAGCTGTCAGCAAGGTTGATATGCTGACACAGTGCCTTAGACTAACACCAACAGCCCTGTCTCCTAAACGCAAAGCCCCTGCAACAATTACTAGGTTATTATGCCATAACATACAGATTCTTAAGGAAAATTAAATACGTGAACCATTATCACTTCCTATTATTATTGTTTCAATGGCTCCCAAGGTGTCTTTTGCCTATTAAAAACAAACAGACAAACAAACAAACATGGACTCTAGAGCTAGAGAATCTGAATTTGTTTCTGTATATGACATTGGGAAAGAACTGAATTTCTCAGTATTTTGATTTCCTCATCTAAAATGGGAGCAAGACAGCGGGGAGCCTGCTTCCCTCTCTCCCTCTCTGCCTGCCTCTCCGTCTACTTGTGATTTCTCTCTGTCAAATAAATAAATAAAATCTTTTAAAAAAAAAATAAATAAATAAAATGGGAGCAAGAATAATAATATCTATTTCACAAGGTTGTTGAGATAGATTCAGTAAGTCAAAACACTCAAAGTAGGGCGCCTAGAACATGTTAAGTGCTATTAAGTGTTAGCTATGTGTGCTGTTATTATCACAACTTGCTGAGGGCTTATAGACCAACACTCTGCTCAAAAAACATAAAGAATCCCTCCACTGTCTTCTAGAAAAATTCCTAATTCCTTAGATGAAAATACCATGCAAGTGAACAACATTTAATTTTGTTCAAAAAAGAGGGATTCAAAGAATTAAATGCAACTGGTTCTGAACTGCTTACACCAAGGAAGTTTTATTCTATAGAGTTTCACAGGAGACACAACGCTATCCACATACAAAATGTTACCAACTCAAGTTTTCATCTGTGAATTATTACTTTTACAAAAAGGCAAATGTCAACACCCCTCTTCATTTCCACATGCGACTACATTAAATGGGTTTTTGCCCACGGAATCCAAGGCACCCAGAACCACAGAACCTCATAAACAAAAGAAGATACATTCTAATGTCTAGCATTTGTACAACACATCTCAAAGGAACCAAACCTCCTTAATGCTTGTTTCACCAGAAGAAAACTTTGAGCATTCTTTTTTTCCTATGCCGCAACTGATACTGCTGTGGGACAAGGGCCCCAATATAAATAAATTACAACCAGCATCCACTGCCATAGGACAAGGTCATAGAAAAGGATTAGCAGAATTTGAATATTGAAAAATTCAGACTGGGTCTAAACAGAAATAATGTCCTAATTGTAACAAGCTTCTCACTAACTCCTTCTTGGTAAGGTAACTAGAAATGACTATGTTATAGTTATAATCCATATATAGAACATGCTATCCTCTCTGCTTATCTGAAATAAATACTATATTAAGAAAGCTGAGGGGTAACTCTATGGTCAACTAATCTTTGACAAAGCAGAAAGAATGTCCAATGGAAAAAAGACAGCCTCTTCAATAAATGGTGTTGGGAAAATTGGACAGCCACATGCAGAAAAATGAAATTGGACCATTTCCTTACAACACACACGAAAATAGACTCAAAATGGATGAAGGACCTCAATGTGAGAAAGGAATCCATCAAAATCCTTGAGGAGAACACAGGCAGCAACCTCTTCGACCTCAGCCGCAGCAACATCTTCCTAGGAACATCGCCAAAGGCAACGGAAGCAAGGGCAAAATTGAACTATTGGGATTTTATCAAGATCAAAAGCTTTTGCACAGCAAAAGAAAGTTAACAAAACCAAAAGACAACTGACAGAATGGGAGAAGATATTTGCAAACAACATATCAGATAAAGGACTAGTGTCCGAAATCTATAAAGAACTTAGCAAACTCAACACCCAAAGAACAAATAATCCAATCAAGAAATGGGCAGAGGACATGAACAGACATTTCTGCAAAGAAGACATCCAGATGGCCAACAGACACATGAAAAAGTGCTCCACATCACTCGGCATCAGGGAAATACAAATCAAAACCACAATGAGATATCACCTCACACCAGTCAGAATGGCTAAAATCAACAAGTCCGGAAATGACAGTTGCTGGAGAGGATGCGGAGAAAGGGGAACCCTCCTAGGCTGTTGGTGGGAAGGCAAGCTGGTGCAACCACTCTGGAAAACAGCATGGAGGTTCCTCAAAATGTTGAAAATAGAACTGCCCTATGACCCAGCAATTGCACTACTGGGTATTTACCCTAAAGATACAAACGTAGTGATCCGAAGGGGCACGTGCACCCGAATGTTTATAGCAGCAATGTCCACAATAGCCAAACTATGGAAAGAACCTAGATGTCCATCAACAGATGAATGGATAAAGAAGATGTGGTATATACAGACAATGGAATACTATGCAGCCATCAAAAGAAATGAAATCTTGCCATTTGCGACGACGTGGATGGAACTAGAGCGTATCATGCTTAGCGAAATAAATCAAGCAGAGAAAGACAACTATCATATGATCTCCCTGATATCAGGAAGTGGTGATGCAACATGGGGACTTAAGTGGGTAGGAGAAGAATAAATGAAACAAGATGGGATTGGGAGGGAGACAAACCATAAGTGACTCTTAATCTCACAAAACAAACTGAGGGTTGCTTGGGGGAGAGGGGTTGGGAGAAGGGGGGTGGGGTTATGGACATTGGGGAGGGTATGTGCTTTGGTGAGTGCTGTGAAGTGTGCAAACCTGGTGATTCACAGACCTGTACCCCTGGGGATAAAAATATATGTTTATAAAAAATAAATAAATAAATAAAAAGGCTGAGGGGTGCCAGGATGGCTCAATCAGTTAAGCATCTGCCTTTGACTCAGGTCACAACCTCAGGGTCCTGGGATCAAACCCTGCTGTGCAGGGAGCCCGCTTCTCCCTCTCCCTCTGCTGTTCCCCTTGCTTGAGTTCTCTCTCTGTCAAATAAATAAATTTTAAAAATCTTGAAAAAAATACAGAAAGAAAGCTGACATATCATGGTGTATTTTCTGTTTGTCTCAGCCTAAACTATATGTGTTTTTAGGAAGCCTCAAATTAAAGAAGTTTCCAAGAGGTATTAAAATGAGCTATCTGAGAAAGTGGGACGCTTCTTATGACTGGAGCCAAGATCTTGGTATCCAAAGTGGACAAAATTGGATAAAAAGCACCTATTTACAAAAGGCTCCCTTAATAGTCTGGGAGTGCTGACAATGGCCTTGCACCTAGGCCTCTGTTTTTCCACTGCAGTGTTATCTGCTATTACTCCCTTCTGTTCTCTACATCACTGTTTTTGTTTTTGTTTTTTTTAAGATCTATTTATTTATTTTAGAAAGCAAGTGTGCAATCAAGGATAGAGGCAGAGGAAGAGGAAGAGAGAGAAACTCCAGCAGACCCCCCACCAAGCCCAGAGCCCAGCACGGGGCTCGATTTCACAACTTCGAGATCATAACCTGAGCTGAAATCAAGAGTCAAACGCTTAACCAACTGAGCCACCTAGGCATCCCTCTGTATTACTTGTTAAGAATAAGCTGGTTTCTCCCCTCTTATGTGCATCACAATTTCTGAGATTGGTCTCATAGTCCCCATCACCTGCTGCAGTTTTCTCTGTCCAGTTAAGATTCACTTCCTACCTCTGCGTAACATCATCCCTGATCATCCGAGCCTAAAGAGGTACTTCCTCCCCTTTTAATGTTGTGAGCCAGTTCAGAGGAATCACTTTGTTGCTCTCTTTCCCCTCTCCCCACTGAACCTTGCAGACGGTATTTGTTAAATGAATTGTATTCCTTATAAATGCTACTATATTGTAATAATTTCCTTATCCCATTTATGCTGTCTCTAAATATATGTATAGAAGACTGACTATATCACAGCTCAGATGAATAAGCTAGAAGGTAGAGGGAAAAAAGTGAAAAAGGCATTGGGACCATGTGGTACATAAAGAAGTCCTTGCTCTTCAGAAGGGCCCTGGCTTTGACTTCATGAACTTTACCAACAGCCAGGTTTTTTTTTCCTTTTAGTGATGTTATTTTTAATTAAGTAAAGGAGTTACCAAGCTAATTTTTCACAAATGGAGGGAAAAGAAGGACTCTTTCACTTGAGGAATGAAATCTTATTTCATTTCCCCTTTCATATGTGTATTTAGGTTGTCTTCTGTGACCTTGGTGAGCAAATTCTACCACTGTGCAGCTGAGGTTCCGAGACAGAAGGGCCTGGTCTTCTCCAAGCAGCATTTGTTCACCCCATAGAACTTATCTGGTGATTCCAAGGAACAAATGGCTTTTGCTGGGCTCTTCAATAATATGATTTGCATGCTTGAAATGAGATCGCCAAAGTAATTGTAGAATATTGCTTGCCATTACCGTCATTAAAAACAGGCAGATGTAGGAGCACTCCCAGGGAAAATCTTCCTGCTGGGTTTTCATGGAGATAAGTGCACAAAATCCACTTTTGAAAAGATGTTGAATGGAATGAATTTGCCATTCACTGGCTGTCTGATGATGATTTGCTTGTTAATTGGAAGTTTAGGCTTTAGAGAAGCCTTAACAAATTTGATTGCTAAATTCAGGAGGTTTACTCCCTCCTTACAAGCCATATTCAGAGGCATAAATCCTACTTTTTGCATGTGTGCCTATGTGCTCATTTAGAATCTCTGTAAAAAGATACCAATCCCTGACCCCCTTGTCAGTGCCACTTTTTGGAGTGACTTTACCAAAGGACAAAGGACAAAGTATTTTGTCCCTTTGCAAATGTCTCTAGGGCCCAAATATTCACTAATGGGAGGGAACAAAGCCATGAGATAAGCTGAGAGAAAGGGCATAAAAGTTATTAGGCTATTTCAGTGCATATGTCTATTGATTATCCCATTCTATGTTTCTAATAACTGGGAGGCTGGACCCCACTTCCGGACACCATTTCGTTTACTTTGCAAATCAGCTCCACTGCTGCTAATAAACTCAAGTAAAACTTTAGAAAGGGGGTGTGGGGGGAGGGAGCCATGAGCAAACATTTCTTTGGAAACCCTGCTGCTTCTCTTTCCTGTTCCAACACAGGCTGAGTGTCCTTTGATCTAAACAATGTCAACTAACTGGCAAGGTTAGCAGCCCCCTGAGAAGGGTCTGCTTTATTTTTAATGACCACCGTTGCACATCTACAAAATGACTTTATTCATCCCTGTCCATTACCTATCCAGATTAGTCTCCTCTAAGTGATGATAAGTTTATTGCCAGACATGGAGAATGACAACTGCCACATGGAGATACATGGCAGTTACATAGACAATCTAGACAAGAGCTCCTATATGGTATCATAGAGCATTTCCAAGATCTAATAGTTCTAGGAAAGAACAGCCAAATCGCCTTTCTTTTTCCATCATTCCCAGGGATTTAATAGTATATATGTACATCACCTAATAAGCCGGCACTGAGCATTATTTATATAGTAAATGATATTGGCATGTAATTATATAAAACATTAATATAGTGTGGGATCAGTTCTATGCAGATGCATACAAATAATAACTGTTTTAAATATTTAGTAAATTAAAAGCCTCTCCATTATCCGTATTTGCCATTACAAACAACACACCTAGGCACTCCTAAACTACAATACCCAGGAGGAGGTAAATCTGCCCCTCTAGGAGATTAAAACTCCAGCCTTGCACCCTCCTGCAGCTTGTTAGACAGAGACCACTGTGGTTGCATTGATTTACTCAAAAGTATTTATTAGATATTGTCTATGTGCCACAGACTGTGTAGATGCTGGTGATATACTGGTGAGAACCGTCTCTTCTTTTAAGGAACATATAGTCTAGTGGGGATGAAATGAAACTGAACACTGTAGTGGTAAAAACTTAACAAATATCAGTTATGAGGGAGAGGCAGCCAGTCTAGTCTCAGAGGTGTAGGGAAGGCTTCCTGGAAATGATGACCATTAACTGAACATCAAAGGAATGACAAGGAGTCACTCCTAGATGTTTTTGGTGGAGAAATATCACATACAGAGACTTGGCTGCAAGAGACTGAAAGATGCTCGAAGGCTGGATAATGTTCAGGAGAGCTGGCAGGAAGCATGAGCAAAGAAAATGGCAGTGCTAGTGAGGAGGGGGATCCTAGGGTTGTGAAGGAGACAGGCAGGGTCATGAAGGCTTTTGCATCACTGGCTCCTGGCCCAGTGATTGCTCAATAAATATACAGAACAAATGCATGCATGGATGAATGAAAAGTCAGGGACACACGTGAAATCCTGGCACTAAAGTTGACCAAGAAGAAACATTCACTTTGCTCAGAGTTTAGGGATATAACCAGCTCCCCTACATACCATTCTTATGACTCTAAAAATGGACCAAAGCAAACTGTGCTGTGAAGCAAAATACATTTATGCCAAATCTTTGGTGAAATCATAGAGAAGTCACCTCAATGGAAAGGGGCCCCAAAGGCTTTGCCTCTGACTTGCCCTTAGGGTATCGTAGAGCTGGGCTCCTCCTAGAGAAGACCTGCCTATTTCCTCAAGGGTGGTCTAGACACTTCATTTCTGGTTACCATGTGGAAACTGATAACAGATAACACTGTTTCCAGTGCTCTGTAGAAATTAAGTGAATTTCCAAAAACAACTTAAAAAAACATTTTCCCAGGAGACTTCAGGGTAGGGGAGGGGGAGCAAAAGAGTAGAGAAAGAAGAAAAAAGGGAGAGACTTAGTTTTTCCTTCAAGCTACCCCTCATTGTCCCTCCAACTGACCCTTTTTCACAGCAGCTCTCTGAATAATGGTAGTCCTTAACAAGGAACTTAATCACCTCTAGAGTTTCACCCATACCCTCGTGGCATAGGAATGCATCCTATCACAGATACACACTGCTGCTTGCCTGATATGAAACAGGTCACTGATGGGGTTGATATGAAAATGATGCTAAGGAGACCGCTGGCTGGCAAAGCAGTGATGGCAAGGGAGCAGAGTTCAGAGAGGACAGGGTCTCTCTTGCCATCTGAAAGCAAAGCAGGCCTCTGACCTATTACAGTAAATGAATTCAGTCACAATATTTAACTTATTTTGAATTGCAAATTGTAGGAAAGCAGCATATGAGATTTTTGTTTGTCAGAAAGAGGCATAGTGTTACAAAGGCTGAGAAACCACATACAAACCCTGTGACAGAGCCTGCTATCTTTCTGGGTTTCTTCCACTCAAGATTTTTAACATCAGTGGTTTTTCACACAACACACACATGCACACACACACTCACACAGTACAGTAATGCCATCTACTTAGGTAGTGTTTGCCCTGTATAATGCTAGGACAAAGTAATCTATCCTCCTTTCATACTGGGTAACCACTCTCCTACATCCTATGAACTTAAGATAAAATAGAGAGTGTTTATTCACCAGAGTTGAGGGAAATTAAACAGAGGAAGCAAGGCTAGTGAAGAGTTACAAAGTTTTATCCAAGGTCAGCTTTGCCTGTTAGTAGTAGAGCTGGAAATAAAAGTCAGGACACCCTCCTTCGTTTTTCTTGTCCTGTGCCCATTGGACCAAAGGGCTCTCAATCAATAAGCAGCCAGTTATGACGGATTCACATTCTACCCAGTGTCAATAAAAACAAAAATCAAGTTTTAATCAAAACACATAACCAAGATCTACATTTCTCTTGGCCACAATAAATCTTCCCCAAAGGAAGCGAGCTAAAATTCTTTACATTTAAAAAATGAGCTCCGCTGGGACTCCAAATTCCAGTTCGATTTTTGAGCCAAGGCATTTTTTTTCTTTATCATGCACTTGGTGCTGTAGTGTGATAAGGGCCCCATGCAGACCATAAAACTAATTTATCATCTGTAAGGTGTACAAAGAAAATGGTAGCTGCCTACTTGTCTGCTTGACATATGAGGTCATTTTTGCCGCTAGCTTTCTAATACTGAGCAATTTTATCAGCTATTTATATACATTAATTGTGGGTACCCATATGCTCAATGTTGTATTTAATAATGCATTGCATTGAATATGCATTCCTTAAGTTTTAGCATACAGCAAGCATCCTGCATTTAACTATTTGGTTTGCCTGTTAAAGCCCATAATTCAGTTACGCCATGTTACGTACTCTCTCAACTGAATTTATGTTTCCTTAAATCTGGCTCACCCTGCCGAAACCCATTGAACTGGACAAGGCCACCTCACATGTCCCAAGGGCTCCAAGCAAAAACAAGCAGAGGAAGTGCCATGGTCCACTTAATAATACTCAAGCAAAAGGATTATTTGATGAATCCCTTTCCCCAAAGGACAGCAGCATATTCACGCTTCACAGTGTAAATATAAATACAGTTCTCAGGCAACAGAGACAGGGATGTTAGATAAAGTGTGAAAAATACCACGGCAGACGGCTATGCCAGAGTGATTTCTTAACTATCAAAAGGGAATCAGTTCAAACATTCTAAGCAATCCCAACCCCCAACTCCCCAAGGCTTTCCCAATTTATCCCTCAGAAAAGAAAACAAAGCCAGTTTAGCTGGTTCTTTGGCCGACTGATTGCTCTAGCCATTTCTCCATGCTAGAAAACTCACTTCCTGATAAGGAAAAGCCCAGCTCATCACCTACGCTAGGCAGTATCTTCCCACAAGCTCACATATCACAAGTCTTAACACTTGCATCATAAAATTAACTGCTGTAGGACAAAAACTTAAATGGCCCTGATCAAAGACAAACAAATTCTATGGGTATAATAATCTATAAAGTATTATTCCTTGAATGCCTTGGCTCAGAATACATATTCAGAGGAGCTTTTGTTACCCAGTAGAACAAAAGAATGGCAGAATTATGATGGGGGCGGGGGAGGAAATCAAGGCAGCCAGGCCCAAGTAAAACATAGCAAACGGTGGATCAGAATAGGCAAAGCCAGCCTAACGGTCCAGGTGGTGAGGTGGGCAGGGGACCAAACAAGAAGGAAGGCACTGAGCTGACAGTCTACACAAGAAGACAATCATGCTTTTTACCTTGTTGGAGTCTGTTATCTACGTGGTGTGGGTCACTTAATCTGGCATTTAAATGTGTTCAGAAGTCTTGCTACAACTGGGTAACTTGAAACATACAGAAAATAAATAACATAGTTCCTCACTCTGGTTCAAGGTATGAGTACTAACTATCTCCCTGATACACGTGCTGTTGATATAAATGGAAAAATCCACATATAAATTCTGACATTCCCTTGGTTCTTCTGTAGAACTGTGAACCTCTAGCTTTCATGTAGGGTAAGCAGGATATAAAAAGTAAGCTGTCATGAATATACCCATGAATCCTTCCAGTTATCAAGCCACCAAGCAGGGCTATCTGAATTTGCTCAGCCTTACCAGACATTTCAATGCTAAAGCTTTTTGATCTAATAATGAGTTAAAGGCCCTTTGGCCTAGGCCCTGTAACATTGATCAAGGCAACCTGGGTCAAAAGACACTGTGTCATTGCACCTGATCCTTTCAATGCCCCGCCATCCCATCTCCAAGCTCTTATACCTCACAGTCTTCTACAGTAATTGTTTCTTTCTCTTTAAGAGAACCACTTAGAGCCATTAGTCCCATGTTTGCCCAATCCTTTCCCCCTGCCCCAGAAAGTGCTTGCTCTCTCTCTCTTTATATAATTTCCCTAAAAACCAAGATATGCCTGGATTAGCAATAACAACAGACGAAGCCCCACTATGTAAATACTCTCTTGTATTGACATTTAACAATGTTGTGTTAGAAAATCACCTCAATCAATCTGAAATGGCTCCAGGCTAAGCCTGGGTAACCTAACCATACAATCATGTATAGTTTCAAACTCCTATCCTAGCCCCCTACCTGGTATGTTAGAATCATTGCCAAATTTATCAGGAGCAAAAAAATATTTGATCTCATAAGAGTTTAATTAATGCATTTAAAATAAATGCAAGGCAATCCCAAAGACCTTGGTTAAAATACATAATCAAGCGGGTAACTATTCCAGAAAGAAAAATTTCAGGAGCGCTATCTGATACCTCAAAAATAAAAGTTTAAATTTAAAAAAAACTATAACAAATAAACTATTTTCTTAGACCTAACATAAACTCTCTTTTGCCCCAAGTTATGCCTGTTTAGCCCTGATACTTTTAGGAGCTTTTACAATTTTATACCTCTCCTTCATTTTTCCTGATTGTTAAACTACAGGATGCCAAATTTGGTAGTTAAGTTCATGAAATTATTGAGGTCAGGAAAATGCATTAGATCACTTAGAAGCAACTACTAAGGGGGCGCCTGGGTGGCTCAGTGGGTTAAGCCGCTGCCTTCGGCTCGGGTCATGATCTCAGGGTCCTAGGATCGAGTCCCACATTGGGCTCTCTGCTCAGCAGGGAGCCTGCTTCCCTCTCTCTCTCTCTCTCTCTGCCTGCCTCTCCATCTACTTGTGATTTCTCTCTGTCAAATAAATAAATAAAATCTTTAAAAAAAAAAAAAAAAAAAGAAGCAACTACTAAGTAGAAGAGAAAGGATTCCAGAACATGGTTAGAGGAGTCTAAGAAGGACATTGGGAAGGAGCAGCTTAAGACATAGGAAGAAATCAGAGAATACAGTTTCTAAGGAGCCAAAGAAAGAGTATTATAATAAGACTTGAGAAGTGATTAATGTTCTTAAATTCTACTGATAAGACAAAATAAGTATCCCCTAAATACAGAAACAGAAACATCTTTTTTTTCCAGTCTTACTGAAAAATAATTGATATACATCACTGAGTAAGGTTAAGGTATACAGCATTATGGTTTGATTTACATGTGTTGTAAAGTGACTATCACAATAGATTCAGCTAATATCCATCTTTTCACATAGACATAGTAAAAAAGGGGAGCAAAAAATATTCTCCTTCTGATGAGGACTCATATAGGAAAGTTAAGAAAGCAAATCCTGTATCATATGGCAGTGTTAGCTATAGTCATCATGTTGTGCATCACATCCTTACTTATTTATCTTATAACTGAAAGTCTACACCTCTGACAAAATTAGCTGTACTGAGTGGCAGGGGTGAGAGCCAGGGGCCAATGGGTTAAGAAGGGGTAAACTGGGAAACACAGAAAATGAGAAGAAAAACTCTGTCAAGATGTGGGCTGTAACAGGCATAAGGCAAATAATAAACTGGAAGATTTTGTTTTGTTTTGTTTTTGTTTTTTGTTTTTTAAAGATAATGTAGAATATGTAATCCCAAGGAACCCTGAAGAGTCAAAACAATCCTGAAAAAGAACATAGTTGGAAGTCTCTCCATTCCTGATTTCAAAACTTACAACAAAGCTATAATAATCAAAACAGTATAGTGCTACCATAAAGACAGACACATAGATTTATAAAACAAAACAGAAAACCCATAATTAAACACATGTATCTATAGTCAAATAACTTGCTACAAGGTTGCCAAGACATTTCAATGGGAAAAGGATAGTCTTTCGATAATGGTGCTGGGAAAACTGTATTATCTATATGCAAAAGACTGAAACTGAACCCTTCCCTTACAGTACCAAAATAGCTCAAAATAGATTAAAAATAAGAGAGAAAACTCTAAAACTCTTAGAATAAAACATAGGGGGAAATCTTTATGACATTGGATTTGGCCATGATTTCTGGGATAAGGCATCAAAAGCATAAGCAACAAAAGAAAAAAATAGATAAATTGGACATCAACAAAATGTTAAACTTTCTGCAAAAGACATTATCAACAGAATGAAAAGGCAACTGACAGAATGGGAGAAAATACATACAAATCAAATAAATAATAAGGCATTAATATCCAGAATTTATAAAGAACTCCTACAACTCAGTAACAACAACAGAAAATAACCCCATTTAAAAATGGGCAAAGAATCTGGAAGACATACAGATGGATATGAGACACAAGAAAAGATGTTCAACATCACTAATTATCAGGGAAATGCAAATCAAAACCAGAATGAGATACCACGTTATGCTTGTCAGATGGACAGAATCAGAAAGACAAGAAATAAGAAGTGTTTATGAAGATGTGGAAAAAAAGAAACCCTCGTGTACTGTTGGTGGGAACGTAAGATGCTGCAGCCTCTGCGGAAAACAGTATGGCAATTCCTCAAGCATAGAATTACTGTATGACCCAGCAAATCTACTACTGGGTATATGCCCAAAAGAACTGAAAGCATATACTCAAAGAGACTTTTGTACATCCAAGTTCATTGTAGCATTATTCCCAATAACAAAAAGGTGTCCATCAACAAATACACAAATAAACAAAATGTGACATATTCATACCATGAAGTATAATTCAAGTTTTAAAAAGGAGGGAAATCTGACAGTAGCTATAACACCTGTGAGCCTGGAGACATTATGCTACGTGAAATAAGTCAAACACATACACACAGAATACTGTATGATTCCACTTACACAAGGTACCTAGAGTAGTCAAATCCATAGAGACAGAAAAAAGAATGGTGTTTGCCAGGAGATAGGGAGAAAAGAAAATGGGGAGTTAGTGTTTAATGAATATAGAATGGCAGTTAGGAAAGATAAAAAAATTTCTGGAGATGGTGGTGACAGTTGCAGAACAATGTGAGTGTACTTAAAACCATGGAACTGTATAATAATAAATGGTTAAAATGGTAATTTCATATTATATATATTTTACCACAAAAAAATATATGAGGGAGATTATTTAGGAAGGAGACTCACAGAAGACCCCAGCTATGAATCAATTCCTGTATCTCAACAGGAAGTATGAAGATAAAAACAATAATCAGGGGCACCTGGGTGGCTCAGTCCATTAGGTATTGGACTCCTGACTTCAGCTTGGGTCATGATCCTGGAGTCATGAGATCAAGCCCCACATGAGGCTCTGCACTAAGTGTGGAGCTTGCTTGAGATTCTCTCTTCCTCTGCCCCTACCCCTGCACCCTCCAAATTTTAAATAAATAAATAATAACCATTTACCATGTGAACAGTGTACGCTTTCCTTGTGATTAGCAGATACTATAATTCCTATTTTTCAGATAAAAATACTGAATCACAGAAAGATGAAGTAACATATCTAAGGTTTTCTGTAGTTGCAAATTCCTATGCCAACACCTTTCTCAGGAAACCCACAGAACCACTGCCAATGATACAGTGCACACCCTGCAGTTTTTTCTTGTGTGTCTTACCATGAAACCTTCCACAATGGTCTGATCCCTCCCTAACTCCAACTTCTGATTCTTTTCTCCCTTCTATCTTTTCTACTGAGTAAATCCACTCAGATGTGTAATCGCACCCCCCCACCCCGCCTCCGGCCCTTGCCTTTGCCCCTCACTCTCTTTAGACTTAATTGGAGAACTGTGCCTTCAGGGCTGTTTTATGTGATTATGATATCTAAGAGCTGAGGAGAATTGTTGCTCTATGAATGCCTGTGATTGAGTTGACTCTGATCCATAGTGCCCTCAGTCAATGTGTTCTTGGAAAGGATAGAAAAATAGATGGGCACTTGCTTCAGAAATGCTACCCTAAAAAAAAAAAAAAAAAAAAAAATTAAAAAATTAAAAAAAAAAAAAAAAGAAATGCTACCCTATTTTCCAGCTTGTTGCCATTCCATCCACCCAGTGTCATCCACAGCCCTAAGCGGAGCCTGAGGTAAAACTAAAAATCAGTAATATTAATCCTGCCTTATTTTAAAATTTTGATATGCTGCTCAACATGGATTTTTGCACTGATTTTAATTGTTTTAACATTGCATTAAAATATTCTTATCTTGATTACTGGGTTCTTTGGTGCCCTCTTAAATGTGTCTGAGGCAAATGCCCTCACTCACCTCACCCTAGTTCTGACCCAAATCTATCGCCATGACTAAAAACAAAGAAGAAAAAAAGGAAAAACAGAAAACAGCCTTCCCTGAATCACTTACTACAACAAAATAGTGAAGTCAGGTGCCAGTCAAGTGTTCTAGGGATAAAAGACATGAGAAGGATCAGCTATAACCCTAAGTAGAAAAGAGTCCAGCGTGAATGTCTTTCATGTACCTTTTTGACAAGACGGTTTCAACCTAAAATCAAAAGCTTATATTTAAACACCATAAATTGCATATCTATGAAAAATGAAGTCCCTAAAGGCTAACTTTCTGCATTTTTGTTCTCTTTAAAGAAGGTATTAGAGCAATTTGGACTGTCTTCTTAAAAGATTTTTATTGTTTTGTGATAGGTAGCAGGAAGCTATCAACTGAATATGTAGCCAACAGGTCAGAAAGAAAGCAATGTGGCTTGACTGCTAAGTATGTCAATTCTGTCTTCAACTGACCGGAGGCTCGTGTGTGTGTGCGTGTGTGCGCACGCACGCACGCACACACACACACACACACATATTTTACATTTCTCACCGCAGGCCTTATTTATCAGCTCACAGCTAAGCAACCTGAAATAGCTTTGTTTTCTAAGCACCACAGACCTTTTCTCTTTGACTAAGAAATCTGTCAGGAGACCTGGCAGAACATTCTCCCACTCAGTGACAATGGGGATGAGCAAGCCTGCTCTTCCCTTTCCAGGGAATGCATTTGGAACCAGCTTGAGAATGCTCTGGTCAGATCTCAATGTGCAGGATTGTTGAGAGAGGAAAAACTGTCTCTTCATTCCTCAGGCAAGGCAAATGCCATCACATTGCAGGCTCTGTGGGAGAGTGGAGATAATGAGGTATTTTGAAACAGCGGACATTGTCAGAAAGACAGAAATTGGGAAAAGGGCTGAGGTGGTGAGTGATTATTTCTCAAAGGAGCAATGGAACACAAAATGGATCTCAGTTTGGGTTAAGCAAGGGAGATGAGAAAAGGAAGTGTGTTATGAATTATTTACCACTGGATATAGTTTTGCTTTGATCTTAGTCCTAATTGTGCTTTGTCTTGGTGTGTACGAAGTGAAATGAGTTGCCAACTCTACTGACTATGTATTCCCATGGACACACACATACCCCAATGTTCCTTAAAAGATATACATAGCCCAAGTTTAGATTCACTTATGAAGTGTACGTGATCGACCAATAAATATCTTCTTTATCATGGGCTTAATGATAATTCTATCATTAATAGAAAATCTACACTTAATGAAAAATCTATCATTAGAGATGCATGAATATGGGTTAATCATTATTTCCTCACTTGAACTTTATATTTATAAGTAAAGAGTGCCTAAAGCAAGAGGTGACATTGATTAGGTGCACAATGAAGTATCTCCCAAAGCCTATTAAGTCTTTAATACTTAAGATGACTATATATCCTCCTCTGCCCAAGACAGTCTTGTGGTATGCCTATTATCCTGAAATAATAATTAGCACCTTCCATATTAAAAGTCATATTAGATAAAAAATTATACATTTATCCTATCAACACCATACTTTCAGTCAATCTATTAGTTTACCGTCCTCGGCGGGTTGGGGGGGGAACCTAGAGAAACATGATGATAATGGGTCTTTGGTTACAGTGCTGTGCTAGTAAGAGAGATGTACTGAGCACTGAAGATAAATGTCACCTATTTCATAATTTTGCTTCAGCACTGAACTCAGATCTGAGACATTTATTCTATCCAGACCTTGTTTCTAGTACTTTGCTCATGACATGTGGAATGTAATACAGGACCTCTCATACTTGGCTATAACCACTCTATCAATTAAAACCAACCAAGGAAAGCATACAACAACTAAATAATATATTTGCAGGAGACTGTGCATATCATCTGCTAAGCAGAAGCTTCAGGATACAAAAGGCCAAAATGGCCACCACTGCTGCTAGCAGAAGGATTAGAGAGGAAAGTGGGGAAACCTGAAAAACTCTCAAACTCAGTAATAGTCTCATCAGGAATGGAAAGTTGCTGTGGGTGTTCAGTCAGACTGAGTAGATCTCAGAGCAAACTTGGCTTCCTCCAGAGATTTCCCTTGCCCTTTCGACTAGGTCAGATATCTCTGTGGGATTCTCCATAAATACTCCAGACGTCCTTTCTCATAACCTTTGCCACACTTTCCTGTTATTATTTTTTAAGTTATCCATCCTTCAGCTAGAATATAAACCCCATAATCATAAAAATCATTAACATGTATTATGTCAGGCAGTAGTCAAAGCACTTTGCATTAATTCAGTGAATCCTCAAGGTCTCCCCACCAATGAGATTCCTCTTACTTTTGATTCAAAAATAAATGAAACTGATGCACAAGTAGATTTCTCTAGGTCATATATTTTCTAAGAGGTATAACTAGTAAAATATTCAAATTCAGATAGTTTCCAATCAAAATGCTATGTTGCTTGCTTTTAATAGCAGAAACTAGTCTGCTGTGTTCTTTATTACTGTTTGCCCAAGCCTGCTACAATGCCTGCACCATAATTAAGGCTCAAAAGTATTTAAAAAATAGATGAATAATAAGTACCCTTTTTTTGCGGGCCATCATGGGAAGTACTATTCCAAAGAACCAAATAAGTCACAGCTCCTGCCTTTGAGGAGCTCACACTTCATCAAATCCCAATGAAACAGGGAAAACCTAGTCAATAAGATAAAGACAAGGGGGATGCTTAAAGCTTTGACCTTGTTCCACATATTTTAAATTCAACAGCTTGTTGTTAACTTAATATGTTGTTATGATAGAGCTTAAATTTAAAGAAGTGTTTTGAAAAGTAACACAGAGGGAAATAGAGGAGAATCTCAAGAAATGTGGTAAACTTACAAGTCAGGTACTATCTCATGGATGTCACAACAGTAACACTGAAGAACTGTAATGCTGTTTTTCCTTTCCTCTTGAAGGTGCTGCATTGTCCTTCAGTAGCAGGTCAGTGAACAGAGAGAGATGTGGACAATGGCTGGGGGAAGCTCTGGGGAAAACTTACAGTGCTAGACAGCTAGGAATGAATGATATACCATGATAGGACACCCTGTGATACTTTCACTTTTTATGCCATGATTTAAAACACACGGTATAGTGTTTTGTTTTGTTTTTAAATTCTAAATTGTAATGAATAACCAGAAGGTAATTGTAAGAACATTTCAAAAACCAAAGAAATCACATTTAAGGACACAAGAGCCATCAGTCTAGGAAACTTTGAAGAGAAAGGGCTGGCCATAGTCAGTAGCTAAGAGTTGTAGGGAACACAATGAAAGTGTAGGACAATAACTCTGGATTAAATGAATTAGAAATAAGAAGCCTCCATTAGAGTCTGTCTGTGGGAAAGTGTTTGCTATCATGGTAAACGGTTATTCTTCTATTGTTAATGTAGGAACTTTTCCAGCCACATACGTGTCTAGAATTACGTACTATGCCTTAAATCCGCTCTTGCTTGTCGACACTCTGAGATGAATTCTCAACATTTAGAGAGACCTTTTAGTTCCCCCAATCTACAACTACATGTCAACTCCATCTCTACCACACTGACACCATGATGACTGACATTGGTTTTGATTTGACATTTCAACTGTTGAAATACACAGGCACACTCACTCACACTCACATACACAGAGCCTTCAACTTGAGATTTGATTGGCATCAGTCATTTCATAACCTGTCTCTTGGGGATCAGACCAATGGACCTTTTTAAAGCTTGCCTTATTGAACTAACCCTTCTGATCTTGGCACATGATTCATACTTGCTAATCTTCTTGGGGGCCTTCCTTGCTCTTAACAAGCCTGTCACTTCTTCCTTCTCTGAAATATTTTCTTTAGGTACAAGATGATTTAAAATGTTATTTTTTATATCTCTTCTTTACTTTTGTGAGAAAAAAATACATATAAACGCATCAAAGAAGCAGCTATTCCACCTGATTAGTGAATTTCCCCCAAAGGAATATAGACATCACCATAGCTATGGAATACATTTTAAAGGTACATAGGCTTCAATTCAGCTCCACAAATATAACACCATGAAATGTTAGATCTGGAATGTTCCTTAGAGTTTTTGGTACAACCTTCAACCCAGTAAAAGAATCTCTATGTCATCTCTCTCAGATAATTAGTTTCTGTTTGAACATTTTCTGTTAGTAAGTTATTTTAAATAGAATCTCACCTGGTATTCTTCTACTTCTTAAAAGTTCTTACTTAACATTGAAATCAACCTCCTTTAACTCCATTCAAAGTGCAAGCTTTGTCATCTGGAATCCCATAAAATCTCATCTCTCCTCCACAGGACAGCTCAGAGCTGAACTAAGCTGGCTGCCTACATTTCTAAAGGTTTATATCTTTCTTGTACTCAACCTCAGGACAATCTCTCTCCACTGCCATTCTTTATTGCCTCTCACACTCTGTGCAGACACCCAAAGATCCACACTGTGAGAGGTTCTATAATCATGCTTATAGGTTCTCCTAGAATACATTCACCTCTTGCTTTCTTCTTATTTCACCTCCTCTTAATCACAATGTGGTCTTTTTTTTCCAGTTTGAAAACCAAAACATTCCCTGAACAAAAAAGTTCTGTCATTCATTGAGGGCCTGATACGTGTCAGGCACTGAACTAAATGCAAAGATGGGAAAGACACAAAAATGGGAGAAATATAATACTCTCAAGAATTTTATAGTCCATTGGAGGGAAAGAGACACAGTTAAATATATAGATAAAGAGAATGAAAATAATGTGATAGGTGCTATTCCTTCTTTTTCTCATTTTTAAGTTTTTTATTTTAATTCCAGTGTAGTTAACATATAGTATTACATTTTAGGTGGACAGTATAGTGACTTAACAATTCTATGTTACTCAGTGCTCATCATGGTAAGTGCTATTCTTTCAAATGTTTCAAGAAATTTATAATTATATAGGAGAACTATATGATTTCTGTCTGAAGGAAGAGAGTGAAAGGGAGGGAGATATCCTCTACCATGGGAAACAAAAAAGGCAACATATAAAAAGTCACAACTTGAGGAAATAAAAATCACATTTTATATAATAGTTATAGTATCTATTCATATTTGAGGTAGTAGTGATCTCCTCCTCTATGGTTTCAAACTTCTACCCTTCTCAGAATATAATTTATCCCATAAAACTCTTATGGGATATTTTCCTGCACACAATAGCTCAATTCTTATTACCTAAGAGAGAAAATACAGTAATATTAATTTCTGTACTGTCTTTACCCTCAACTAATACTATTTCTCTACTTATGTCCTTCATTTCAGTATGCTCAAGAAGATTACAATTTCAACAGGTTCTAATTTTGGCTTTCAGCCTTTTAATCTGGGTATACTAACATTTCCAAATTACTGCCTCTCTTACCACACCTCCTTCTTATGGAGATCGCTGTACCCTCAGACCCTAGAAAGGGAGCTCACAGCTGAATCTCCACTCCATACTCAGAGTGAGAAAACATCTTGTCAGGATTTAGACAATTGTCAATTGGAAGACCATTAGCTCTTACACTGTGTTGTCAGAGGTAGAGTAACCAGCAAGGCACATGGAAGGCAAGGGCAGAGAAAAGAAAAGATGAATAAGCAGGCCATGAGTTAGCAGTGTAAGCCAACCGAAAGAAAGAAAGAATGGCTCAAGCATGCAAGAGTCACAGAAGCCAAAGCCCAATGTGCCTCAGGAGTGGTGGACAGAAGAGCCTCTGTTCACAACTTGCTCATTCCAGTCCTTTCGTGGGTGTCTGAGCAGGACTTAGTCTTATGAACTTTTCTAACTGCAAGAGCACCTGTTATGTTCTTTCAATAAAATTCCTTTCTATACGAGCCAGAATGAGTGGACTTCTGTTCTTTAACTAATACTCATATTTTTCTTAGAGTACAACTTGTTCTTGGCCACACTACACCAGGACAGCTTCCAACACTCTGTGCAGGAAAATAATATATAGGACTATGATTAAGCAAATGGTAATATGTTTCTAAATTTTTTATTGCATCTTAAAGTTAAATGAACAAGGGAAGAGTGTTTCATGCTATTTCCTTTGTATAAGAAAATGGAAGTGTTTGATGAAAAGGGCAGTAAATGAAGTGGAAGGATTTGTATACTATCTCTGAAGTAAAAAAAAAAAAAAAAAAAAAAAAAGTTTGAATGTTTTGATATGAGGTAGCATAAAGACGAATCCAGAGCTGCAAAAAAAAGTCCTAGGATACACCAATCTTTTTTTTTTTTAAGATTTATTTTTTTGACATAGAGAGAGACACAGCAAGAGAACGAACACAAGCAGGAGGAGTGGGAGAGGGAAAAGCAGGCTTCCTGCTAAGCAGGGAGCCCTATGTGGGGCTTGATCCCAGGACTCTGGGATCAGGACCGGAGTCAAGGCAGACGTTTAACCAACTGAACCACCCAGGTGCCCCTAGGATACACCAATCTAATAGAAGAAATAACTAATCCAAGTAGAAAAAATAAATAAATAAATATGTACTTTATATTTATATATTTTAAATAATAAAATAATACACAAGAGTCCTAAGCAGTCAGTTCTTTTTCTTGTTGACTGTGCTGTTCTCTTACTGCAAACTTCCCATTAGATTGCCGCATTTAGAGTTGCCATGAACCAGATGACAGGACACAAGTGGAACAAGTGGAGAAAAAAATAGGACTTTCCCTTTCACACCAGGAAATATAAGCTTATTAAGATCCTCTGATTAATTTGTCCACATGTCTGTTTTTTCAAGCAAAACTCCATACACTTACATATACTCATCAGGGAGGAAATAAATTATAACTAGAAGTAGGCAGCAGGAAGATTCAGAGTTCATAGTAGTAGTCTCATTCCCCAGCTGTTAGAAATTGAGAAAAACACCTACCTGGCTCCACTCATGGGCTGAAATGAGAATCAAATGTGAATATGAATGTATCTTGCAAAATTTAAAAAGGCTCTATGACTGTAAGATACTGTTCAATGTTGGGTACATATTTTTCTTTTTTTGCAAACGTGGAAGGAATAGGGAATAAAATAATGTGCTTCTCTTATCCTCTCCCTCCTCCACTTCCTTTAAAAGTTTGAAAAGTAGTAATTAAAACTTCAGATAAATCCAAAGTTTTCTCATCCATAATGTCTTCATTGTTTCCTGGCTCTTTGAATGTCAATGAGTATATAGCTCAAAATTACTCCTGTCAATTATGAAGGTCCTTATCTTGGCATTGATTTTTAGATGCACAGATCAATAGCAGGATATGGCCCAATAATTAATATTGGGAAACTGAATTGCTTTTTTTCCCAGGCACTTAGCTTTAACCACAGAAGTATTTCTCTTTTACTAATACTGTGTTTTTATATTTATCCCATTTTGTTTGTTTCTAAGACAAATTCTCCCACATAACAATATAAATTATTTTTAACTCATCAAATAGACCTTTGTACCTGCTACATATTTTAAACAAGGCTGATGACTAATTATATATAAAATATTCCATGAATAAGTATTTTAAATACAAATTCTTTAGTCCATACTTTTCTGTACAGTCTTCCTCATGTACTCTCTAATACTATTGTAATTTCACTCAAAGTCTGTTTTTTTTCTTTCCAATGAATATTATTATGTGCCCAGCATTGTGTGAGGCACTGGGGAAATAAAAATAAATAAGACATTGTCCCTTTAATAACTTACAATCCATTAAGTGGAAAAGGACATCATAATAAACACACAGTGATCTGTACAACAACAAATGTAAGTAGAATATGCAGTAGTACTTAGAGGTTTTCTTTTAACATGTAGCTGGTTCATACTGACTTGAGATAGTTGATTGTATACCTTTTCCCAACTGTATTCAGTGACCTCACAATGGGATTTCAAAATCAACTATGGTGGGACTATTTATACAATGGGAATAGTCAAATAACAGTAATGAGAACTCCCACCGTTTCCTGCCCCAAGACAGTCATTTGTTAAATGTTCACTCACACCATTGTCTGTATCCCTTCCTGGGAGATTAAGGAATGGTGAAGGCGAAACCAGAGAAGCTGACCTTCAAATCCCTTTATTACCCTACGCAACATAACACAAGTGAAAAAAGGCTTTTATAAATTGTACTTGTGTTTTTGCATAATCATTTAACAATTGCAGTATAAGGTCAATTGTCTGGAAGAATGGAACTGTGTTAACTTTTAATTCTTTGGACAGCTGATCAAACAGGCCAAGAAGCTGTGTACTGGCCATTTAAGTGAACAAATAAATACAAAAAGTGCATATCAACAAGGTAATTTCTGTCACTGATTTAATTTGGATTACAGCATTTTCAAAAAACGAGAATAATATTTCCTAGTACTTTTAAGGATTTATGCTATCGTAGATGTTTAAAATGTATAGGGAATTGTCACAAAATAAACCTTACTGATATTACTTTGTCTTTGAATAGGCATGGCCAGGTAGTTAAATAACTGACTATTCAAATTCAGATGAGGTACCAATTAGAATAGAAAATCAAATACAGGTCAATATATGATGAACCTCTGAGTTCACTATAGGTTAAAAGTCACAAGAGTTTCATATACATCCTAACAATCTGAATGAAATGATTTACCAAGGAGAGCTTGTTCTCTCTCCTCAGAGAGCTTCAGTCTGTGAAGTTATCCATGCCACCACATTCTTCTTTTTTTATTATTATTATAGAATAAAGTATCAATAGAGAAAATCTCAAAAACATAGGTCAATGAAGTATATAAAAGTATAAGCCTGCCATTCACAGATAATCCCTATTTAATGCACTTCCATTCATGTGTGTATTTATATACATGTACATATACATATCTATATTTTATAGACAGACAAGAGAGTTAGATTTGAAACTGCTTTGGTATATTGAATATATAGTTCTGTATTATTACATATCATTATTACAAAATTTAAATGCCAACAATGTGTTTCTTTATATAGGTTCATTACTATCTAGTTAAATAATCCCTTATATGTAAATTGTTTCCAGTTTTTTTCCTACAAATTATACAGTGATGACCATCCATGAAGTTAATCCTCACATACGCACATATGATTAATAGAATAAGTCCTTTAAGATGTTAGTTCGGGATCAAAGGGTAAAATAATTCTAAGAGTTCTGAGAAGCTGTTCTTGCACAGAAATTTTACCGATTTTTACTTTACCACAATGTATTCAAGTAACATTTCTCTATATCTGCACCAAAACCACATTTTTTTCCCCAGTGAAGATTAAAAATTCCTACACTTCCTTTCATTTATAGTTCTTTGAGCATAAATAAATTAAACAGGCTTTTGTAAGTTCATAAAGTCCTAAATTTATAAGTCACTTGAACTTCTTTGTGAAGCTCCCATCCATGTCCTTTGTCCAATTTTTTTTTGAGAAAATAGAAACTTTTTATGTAGTAAGTACGCGAATTATTTTCTCTGTATGTTATAAATATTTCCTCAATGTTATATGCTAATGAATTTCAGGGTCAATATCGCTTCTATATTACTTTCCTTATGACATTTACCTATTGTAAAACAAATCCATTTGCTCTATCACCTACAAAATAAACCACCTCCTCAACTTACAAATGTCATTAACCATAATGATAATGGTGGCAATTATTAAATAACTTACATTTGTACAACATATAGATTTGGTATATTTATAAAGCACATTTATGAAACAAGTATAAAGCATGTAGCAGTGTTGTGTTCCCAATGCAAATTGCTATATATTATAGGAGTTATTCAAAACCAAATTTTATTATACTTAAGAAAATATTAAAATTATCTTACAATATTAATGCATATTACAGATGAATAAACTGAGAAACAGAAAAACTACATGACTTAGTCTAATCACAGATAATGCTTAAAAATAATTTATTCTAACTCCAATCAACAGTATGTTATCCAAATAATAGACCAAAGAGACAAAACACCCACCAACTGGTCCAATCTATATTTCCAGTATTATTCTAATTTCTTCCAATAAACAAAGCTGATCTCCCATCAGCACACCTAACATCCAAAAGCCACTTTCATTTCTAGCAACCTGAACCAGCTCAGGCAACAGTCAAAATGGCAACCATGCCCTTTCACTATCTCTCTGCATACCTATAGCATTTTCCAAGACCAGCTCAAGTTCATCTGCTTTCATAAACTCTTCCCCTATTTCCTAGCTCCAGAATGACCTAGAATATTTTTCATTTTTATTTCATACATAGTTAACAACAATAATAGCAAATACACACTGACCATTTTCAAGTGAAGAAACTGAAGCACACCACACATCATATGGTTATTTTGGGCTCTGTATATTCACCAGTGTATATCTGTCTTTCCCATTAGCTTGCAGGGACATATCTTAACTCATTTATATTTCTCTCAGCAACATGCGCAGCATTGTACATACCCCAGACACCATATAAATGCTCACTGAGCAAACATTGTCTATGCTGTTACCAGATTATTCATTTAGCAGCTCTTTATCTGCATAAGTAGTATATACATTATATGAATCAGTTAATGATTATAATAGTTAATAATAGTTAAGAATCCTTTGTAACCACTATTATCTTATTACCAAAGATTAGATTTAACTATGTTTAAGACTGGGACAATTTAGTTATATGACCAGCATAAATTCTGTTTACCACTGCCCTTGCTAGAACTACACTATGAAAATTGATCACTATAAGCAATTGTTTGCTCACATTTGTTTTTGTGACTCAGGAGCAAAATATTTCCCTTAGCTGATGATAACACATCATAACTGCCCCAGATATGTTGTTCAAAGGAAGTTATATCAGTTTGAGTTTCCACAGAGGATACGCTAATCATATAAATAAATTATACATGGGTACAGGAAATTGCATTATAGCAAAGTGGACAAATTGAGTTTAAGAGAAGAAAACATAATTGTGTAATTTTAGTAAGGAATAAATATTGACCAAAATGCACATTTTTGCAAGGAATGTTATCTCTGATCAGCAACAAACATGTTTCTTGATCAATATTTGCAGTTTGATTCATTTTCCTGCCATACAGAACTTGATGGGCTCGTCAATATATACAAAGGTTAAAAAAAAAAAAAAAAAAAGAGGGAAGGTCAATTTTAAAATAAGCTTTTCTAAAAGTTCCTTTTCTTTCTTTCTTTCTTTTATAAGTTTCTTAAATGTCTGTAGGAACACCAGAGCAGCAGAAAGTGGGATCTGCTGAAAGAAAGGAATTTGGTGATAAACCTGGTAAATTACTGATCCAAGACGTATAGCTGAAAGCGATACCGGAGGAGGGGTCATGTTTTTGAAAGCCTTGAATACAATACTCTGGTGATAAAACCTTATTTTTTATGAATTAGAAAGCAAATAATAATAATAATAATAAATAGTGAGCAAAGGATCACTGACATCACAACAACCTGTGCAGTATATAGATTGTTTTTGTCTGTAAGTGTGAAAGTGCAGTATAGGGAGGCAACAAGCCAAAGGACAGCAAAAGAATGAAAATTACACACATCTGTATCAGTACCTTTCCAAAGCACAATGATTTTTAGTGAACTTTTCAGAATCCAGAATTTCAGCATGAAGGATGAACATGATGACAAAATACAAGCCTCATTAAGAAGCAATGACTTTCTTTTTTCTTTTTTTTTGTAATTTAATTTTTTTCCCAGTGTTCCAAGATTCATTGTTTATGCACCACACCCAGTGCTCCATGCAGTACATGTCCTTCTTAATACCCACCACCAGGTTCACCAAACCCCCCAGCCCCTCTCCCCTCCAAAACCCTCAGTTTGTTTCTCAGAGTCCACAATTACTCATGGTTCATCTCCCCCTCTGATGACTTTCACAAGCTGTCTCTAAGCATTGAACCAATATCCACTGAAGGTACTATCATCTCTACCTATAAGCCAAGATTACAGAGTTGTTTTGATAATAGAGATTCCTTGATCAATACAATGTCTCTTTAAGAATGGGCCTCAGGCCCAACTAATTGGGATTCAAGGGGAGACTGACCACTACTCCCATCAACATTCATGTGGTGACCTCTAGATTCCACAAGTGCAGACATTTCTGTTCACAACAAGGGACAGGAGTAGCAACACACTTAGAGTCAGACTATTAAAAAAAAAACGTATCAATTCCTATAGGGATACACAAGTCAACATCAGCAGAAACTATACAAAGAAAAAAACAGAATTATATAGAAACATTTTTTTTTAAATACTCTCAATACATCAAACTCAAGTGAGGCGGTCTCAGCATAGGCAATGAACTCTGGAGGCAGAGATGGTTCAGTAAGTGAGCTGTGGACTGAAGACGGACAAAAAGCCATGAGAAAGAATTCTATAACATCAGTCTGCATCCAACTGAGTATGAACCCAAACTGATTTGAGCAACTGAAGAACTGCTTGCTAGAAAGGACACTATTTTCTGCAGCAACAGGTCTCTCAAGATAGGATTATTGAAAATATCAGATATTTAAATGCCCAATAGGTCATCCCTGAAAGATAGATGTGAGAGAAAAGAATGAGAGGAAAAAGAAGACCTGCCAGGTATTTACTTGGGGATTCTTGGCACATAATATTTTCAAGATGAATGTTCTTTCTGTTGAGATGTGCTGGGTTTTCAGATTGTAAAAGCAATTACAAGCATAAAAAATTTGCAAGACACAAAAATTATAAAAATAACTGAGAAAATGGCCTATAATTTCATCATCTAGAAATAATCAGGGTTAATATTTTGAGATGTTTTCTTCCAATCTTTCAGTGATACAAATATCTATAATTTCTAGAAGATTTGGAAACATGATGATTGTATGTTATTTCTGTTCATTTAAAAATATGATATTTTCCTACATCATTAAATAAAATTCAAAATGTAAAAGTAAAAATATAGTTACATCTAGGTTCTTCACTTGTAACAAAGGTGCCCTTTGGTGGGGATGTTGATAGTGGAGAGGCTATGCAAGCATTGTAGGGACAGGGGTATATGGAAAATCTGTGTACTTTCCTGCACTTTTGCTGTTATCCTAAAGCTGCTCTAAAAAAAAAAAAAGTTTTAATTTTAAAAACACAAAAATGGGAAAAACGTGCCCTATCAAATATGAAGACATATTGCCACCATAATTAAAACATTGTGATAGTATCAAATATATAGAACAGTTAGAATAAATAGACCCATACCTATTCGGAAACTTGATTTATGACACAGTGGACATTATAAATCAATGGGAAAGGATGAACTATTTAATACCTTTTCTAGGGGGGCACCTGGGTGGCTCAGTGGGTTAAAGCCTCTGACTTCGGCTCAGGTCATGGTCTCAGGGTCCTGGGATCAAGCCCACATCGGGCTCTCTGCTCAGCGGGGAGCCTGCTTCCTCCTCTCTCTCTCTCTCTCTCTCTCTCTCTCCTTGCCTCTCTGCCTACTTGTGATCTCTGTCTGTCAAATAAATAAATAAAATCTTAAAAAAAATAAAACAATTGTTTAATACCTTTTCTAGGAATATTGGTTATCCAAATGAAATCAAATCTTTACCTTACAGCATACACAAAAATGAATTCCAGGTGTGTTTAAAATGTATACACAGGTGGCAAAACTATAAATCTTAGAAGATATTGGAAATTTTCTGCATTACTTCTAGGTAGGGAAGAATTTCTTTAAGAAGATGCCAAAAGCTAAGCCAAAAACAAAACAAAACAAAAAAAGATTATAAATTTGACTATATCGAAATTAGGCATGTCTTTATTGAAAGACAATAGGAAATGCATATACATATGTATATACATATACATCTATCTATATTTATAGATACATATAAAATATATAAAGATCATATATTAAATATATGCAGATATGTATTACATACATGCATTAACAAATGTTTAAATAGATAAATGACTGAGCTCACTTTAGCACACCATAACTGCTCTACATCAAATGTCTTTTCCACCTTAAGTTAGTCTGATAAATTCCTGTAGTACCTTTAATACATCATGAACCTTTTAATTCTGAGAACACGTGTCTGACAGTCACTCTCTACCTCACTTGGCTAAGCAGTCATTCATCTATCCTTTGTGCCATTTTGTACCTTGCACGTTCCAACAATTAGAGCATCTCCTTCATGAGTCAGACACTGTGAGAAGAGCTTTCTTAACATCTGCTACCTCATTTCTTCCTCACCACAATATTTGTGTTGTGATGCATTAGTCTCTCAATTTTAGAGATGGAGACAATGAAAATCAGTACATTCAATCTAATAAAGTCTCACATATCAAAGAGGCAGAGCTATAATCTGAACTCTGGTCTGATTGTTGCTAAGGCTCTATCATTTAGGGCCCCTGTGTAATAGCGTACATACTACAATGCTTACATCAAAGTTTTGTTTTTTTTTAAGGCTATCTAGTTATCTATTGCACAAGGCAAATTACCCTGAAATTTAATGGTTTTAAACTTCAAATTTTAAATAAATTTTAAACATTGTTATATTTCATTATTTTGTGGGTCTAGAATTCGGGAGTCTTAGCTGTATTATTCTCCTATTCCACTCTGTGTTGACTGAACCCACTTGGTAGCACCCAACAGAGAAGTCAGCCAAGACAGCATCACTAAACATCTGGTGCCTAAGCAGAGATGACTAGTGGGCTGAGCTCACATGAGTCCACTGACCACCTCTCTAGCTTGTGTTTCTCTACTTAGTAGTTTCAGAGTGATCAGGCTTCTTACACAGAGACTCAGGACTCCCAGAGAGAGTGCTCCAAGAGACAGAAATTAGAAACTGGCAGTTAAGTCTTTCACCCAGAAACTAGTACAGTGTCACTTCTACCCTATTCTATTGGTCAAAAGAGTCTCCAGATCAAGGAGAGGAAACATAGATTATAGGTCTCATTAAAAGGAGTATGAAATAATATGCAACTGTCTTTAATCTTCCGTATCACAGAAAATATTGATGACAGATTTGAAGAAAATATTATTCATACCTAAAACCAACAAGAAACTAGAACAGCTCTGTCCTAAACAACTTTCTGTGATAATGGAAATATTCTCTGCATAATCCAATACGGGAGCCATATGGTAGAAACATGTGGTTATTGAGCATTTGAAATGTAGTTAGTGTGACCAAGGCACTGAATTTTAATTTTATTTAATTTTCAATTAATTTAAATTCAAATATTCATAAGTGGTTAGTTGCTACCATATTGGACAGCATAGCTCTAAATATATAAAAGATATTCCTGCAAATCAACAAGAAAACAACAGGGAACCAAAATAAAAATGGCCAAAAGATACAAATGGATAAGTCATGGGGCAGGAACTGACTCTCAAGTACAGAGAAAGGTATTCAAGCTCAATAATAATCAGAGAAATAGAAATTAAAATGATGATATACTTTACATCTATCTGAGTAACAAAATTAGAATATAGGAAATGTAAAATGTTGCTGGTAATATAGAAAAAGAACCACCCTCTTCCACAGCTAGTATGAGGATAGCCTGGAATAGCTATTTCTGAGAACAATCTAGCATCACTTGGTCCAATTAAGTAATCATATATGCTTATCATTGAGACTTGTATAAGAATATTCACTGTAGCAGGGAGGGGGAGATAAGTTAGACATCCATAACTGGAGGAAGGGTAAAAGTAAAATGTGGTCAATGAATATTGTGGAACATTACAGTCATTAGAAGCAATGGTTACAACAAAACTACATATAGCAAAATGGATGGATCCTAAATATACAACACTGAGTTGCAAAATTAAGAAACATTACCAGCCTCATAGCACAATGCTTTTGAAAAATAAAATTGCATATGCATACAAAGCAATAATACATATTCTACAAGGTTATATATAAGGTTAGGGACACTTAAATACATTGTTGGTTTGCAAACCTAAAAGCTTCGTGGGTCAAATCTGAAACTGGACCCCATACACAGAGTGCAATGAGAGACTGAAGAAAGAGTCCGGCCACTCCAGACTAGTTAAGTGATAGTTTTAGTAAGCCGGGAACTTATCTACAAGGCTTGTCTTGGGCAGCATCATGACAAGTGGATCTCCCCACCTACTCACCTCAATCTTAAGAATTTACAGAAAAGCCTTAACGGGGCTCAGTCACATATATTATCCAGATGATCTCAACAACACATTGCTCTCCCAAGGTTGGCATCCTGGAAATGGCTTTAGCTATGGGAACAATAGCCAGACAGGACAGAGGGTGAGGAGCTTCCTATTGTCTGGGACCAGCTCTTGAGCCAACCTGCAGTCAAGCCCTCTCGATGACTTTCTCCAAGGAGGGAGGAGGATATTATGTATGCATGCCCGGCTTCCAGAATTGTGAAAAAAATAAATTTTTATTGTGTCAGCCACCAAATTTGTGTTCATCTGTGACAGCAGCCACAGGAAACTAATAACTAACCACTAAAGGGGAAGTGAAAGATACTGAGAGATTAATGGCTTTGCTAAAGTCCAAAAACACCTACTGCAGACTGACCTAAGCCGTAAGTTTATTAGGCAGGGTGGCAGTCCCTAGTGAGTAGGAATATCACCCAGTGACCAGATTAGAAATTTAATATCCCCAGTGGTTTGATATCCAGAACATTTCTAGATATTTTCACCCATCTCACTCTGGACCAAGAGAAACTGAGTCCCCTCTCCCATTTCTATAGTCCCTCCCTTCCCAGCTCCTGATTACAGTCTGAAGTATGGACTCTTTACCCAGGTCTGAAGCATAAGAACTGCACCACCATTTTTTTCCCCCCTGCATCCCCTTATAACGACTCTGTAGCCTCTCCACATGATTTCCTTTATCCCTCATAGACATCCAAAAGCATGACATTAAATGCAAAATAATTACACTATCACGGTTACAGGAGAGTTGCTCTTTCCCAAACTCTGCTTTTCTCTCTGCTTCAAGGTCCTTAACCTTGGCTCATCAGAATCACCTGGGGTTTTCTGAAGTTTACTGATGTGTTAGTCCCATCCTCTGAGATTCTAATTTAATGTGCCTGGGGTGCAGCTTGGGTTCAGGGAATTTTAAACACTCCCTGGGTGATTCTCACTTGCAGCCAAAGTTGAGGACTTGCTGGTCTAGCCTGTCTTTTCTTTCTAATCTGCTCCAGGGGAAAGAAGGAACAGGATCTCATTCAATGTACCCCAAAGTAAAAACTAATAATATTTATTGTTCTATAAATATCAATGATTTAAATCTAACTCTTATTTGTGAGGTGAACATTGGTGAGTATTAACAAAGGATTCACAAGCATTGAGTAGATACAGGAAGACAGGGCCATCCTCAAGCCTCCTGGTCATGCCTTGAGTGGGAAGAACCTAGGCTTTACCCACAGTTCCTTTACTGGCAACACACATCAATGATGCTGAAAGCCTAAAACCAACTGCTGGATCCAGCTGAGGTCACTCACTCAACAGGAAGCCAAGTTCCCTTTCTCTCCCAAGCCAATCCCAGTCTTGGCACTGCAGCCTGAAATTTCTGAAAACAGCTTGCCACTCAGTTTGCAGCACCGATGACTTAAGTACATTTTTAAGTGTTGTGGAGCTTAACATCCACGTATTTCCTCCTATGTTCTAATTTCCTGCTTCTCCACACTATTTATGTTCACCTGTTACCCAATTAGCACCCCAGTAAGCTGAACTCCTGTCGTTGTTTTACCCTAGCAATTAACCCTCTCCAGCAACCCCCTCTGTAAAGAGCTTCTGATTAAAATAAATGCTCGATTATTCACCTAACAACAGGAAGCATGCCACAGTAGACAAGAAGAACAAGTTTTTCCCCCAGATCTCTAAATGTGTCCAGTATTGGCAGAGAAGAAAGATCTTCCCGAAATAACCTAGAGGACTTGGTCGAGGTTTATGGTAAGGGCACAAATTTATAAAATATCAGCACCTGTCTAGTAGTTTTAAGATGATCAGCACCTCTAGTCTGAAGAAAATGCTAAAATACAGAGGAAATTCAGTTGCTTTCATTTTTTTTTTTTAATTCTATAAACTGGTGACATGAATTTCTCATTAATGAACCATAGTGACATACAGGAAAGATGTAAAGAGAAGGCAGGGAGGAAGAAAGTAATAGGAAAATAGAAGGAAAGGAATTACTTAAATACTAAGTTACCCAACGCCCTGAAGAGATGTTCTGTTTAAGTAGTATTTCTTTATGACTGAAAAGTATTGTGCACATGACGCACAGCTTTCCTATTATTAAGAATATAACATAACATATTTAACACAGAAACACCAATTTAATATAAAATTTTCTGGAAAATGTTGGAAGAACCTCAGAATTCTGAGTGCCTAAGATCATCTTCATGAACCACAACTTTGCCAGGCAATATAGCAGGGATAATATTAAGTTGGTAATACCTATATAATTCTGTGGTTCACATTGTAAAATTTACAATTAATGGTGAGTCAGAGATGCGATAACACAATTTTCCTGGAGGGTACACACTGTCATGTCAATATCAAAGTGTGTCATAACTGTATTTGTACATGTTATACAGAATTACATATAATTGCCTACATATCTTATTTGTAATATTTTAAGGGAAAGTCCCTTTTTAATCTAGACAGCTATTTATTGATCTCCTTGTGTTCTATTTTTCTTTACCCACACGTAATTCATAAGGCAATTATCCTACAATCAAAAAGGAAGAAGGCGTGCTCACTTCGGCAGCACATATACCAAAAAGGAAGAAGGCAAACGCAACCAACAGAAGCCCATGTGTGTAAGTGGCCAGAAACAATCAAAAAAATGAGTTTAGTTTTATCTGAAAAGAAAGTTATTAAAAGTTACAATTTTTAATACAAGATTGCCTGCTAGGCAACTGAGGCAGAAGGTATTTCCAAGAACTTCACTCTGAAAATGCACTCAAATGGTCCTCTGCTTTTCTATGAGTTTCCTGAAATCTTTCCACTGCAGAAACTGCAAAAGCCAGGCATTTTAAGGCTGCTGGGGTCTGTTTTCTCTAGCATGGCTAGATTCTCCCTTTTTCAGAAGCCTTCATTAACTGAAATACTAATCCTACCTAAATTTGCATGGGGGGGGGAACCCTCTTGCATACTAAACTATGTAAACCCATGAAAACTGTTTGCAAACAAGAAGTGGCCGGCTCATAGCTGTGACTTTCCTGCTCCAAAAGAAAGCAGCTTGCCAGCTGCGGTGCCCGAAGCAGAGAAGAGCACAGTCACAGCTCCCTATGAATTTTTTTTCCCCTATGAAATTTTAACAATTCATTAACAGGAAAAGGCTGCATAAAGGGATGCAGGATCAGAAGCAGTTTGGCAGCATCAAATTTTGAGAGAATGAAGGATGGAGAAAGGGGAGATGTGGAAATTCAGGCTGAGAAGGAAAGGAAAAAGAGGGAGATTTGATAGAAATAGGAACAAAGAGAGACTGGAAGCTAAAAGAGTGGAGAGATTAGAGGATGGGGGAGAGGAAAGGGAAGAAGGGATTTGAATAAAATTCAAATCTCTAATCTGATTCTACTTTTAATCTTCTTCAGGGGTGGGGGCAGGCTGAATGTATGATGTTGACTGTTCCACATTTTTTCTGAGCCACCCCTAACTGACCAAACCATGTGTTAAAAACAGTTTCCCTCCTGGAAGGGATTATGCCCTTTGACTTTCAAAGACATCTCTCCCCTTCCCAACATCAATAAGGCTAGATGTGGTGTGTGCGCTGGTGTGGAGCACAGCGGGGCGTCTGCAGAGCTAGGAAATTACACAGAAGTCAGACAGTCTGGCGCAGGGGACGCATTGTTTCTTAAACACCCTTATCTCGGACACTGTAGGCACATTTGTCTGTAAATATACATGTTATGTATGTTCCCATGTAAATAAATAAGTTTAAATACAATTTCCAAATGAACAACACGAGAAAAAATTGTCAATTTTTGAGGGTGTCAAATAATGACTGCAAACAAAGTGTTTTGCAGCCGCCGGCAGCCTAGCCCAACCCATCCCTGAGGCCACCCTGCCATCTAGTGGGACTCTGCCAGAACTCCTCCTGCAGCCACAGGCGGCCTCATTTACCCTCACAGCTGGAGACAGGGAAGTGTATTCTCCTAAATGTGTTAACTTAGCAGTGCTATACACTAGAAACAAATTAATATATAATTCTTCTGTGTCTTAAGGTCATTACTGTTGAGGCATAAATTAATAGAGCTATTCCAGTTAATTCATTTTGGCATTTGCTTCTGCATGTCTGAGCGCATATGTGAAAATAGGCTTCCCCTCAGTGCCTTTGGGGGAGAGAAGAAAGGAGGCCTAAAAGTATCTTAGCCAGATGAGCAGACTCTCTGACCTAAAAGCACGGTAAGGGCGATACCTTCCAGATGCAGCTGCTTTTACCTTTCTCACCACTCTGAGCCCCATTTAACAAAATTCTTAACAACAGCCAAGCTGAAATACAGGATGGTGGGTGGGTTTTGGGGGGCCAGCAGAGGGGGCAGGCTCTGAGGGACACCATCATCAGAAGGCACCATTGCAAACATATCTGGTTCAGCTATCTATGAGGCAGAATGTCCTGTCATAGGCAAAACATGGGCTACTCCTTAAGAATAGAAGGAAGTGGCATTTCAATATTGAGTCTGACCACCCTGGCTACTGAAGAGGCTATAATGATGGTCATATGCTCTTACCCCAGAGGTTGCTATATCTTTATCTTATGGGTGAGTTTCCAGATCATATTCAATCTACAGCATGGCTGTCCTACTGTGGAAAAAACACAGAGCAACAGAAAGGGAAGACCAGTGTGGGAGGGAGATAAAATTTTCCCCACCTGATTTCAACTGTTCCTAGGATGCACTGGGACACAGGTATTTGAGGAATGGGTTACACAGACTTCTTTTTTGCTTTGTTTTGGTCTGTTTGGAAATTTCTGATGAAATTCTGAAGCTCCACCCACTTCTCAAGGGAATTCCATAATAGCCAGGGTAAATGCATATTGGAACATCAGATCATCCCCAAATTTTATTTTCGTCAGGGCTACTGTCATTCACATAAATATTACACTCTAAAACAAAGATACCTAAAAATGCCTTCAGGCTTCTGTTCCTGGAAAAATAAAATGTTCTCTTGAAATGTGTTTGTCTTGTGAAGAGGTAGGGGGGAGAGGGTTTCTGCATGTCCATTATGACCAGAATTGTTTAATAACTGCCCTGGACAAGCAGGCCTGGAATCAGAACCATGTATTCCCCCAACATCTCTGCAAAGTAAATTAACCAAACCAATATACTATAGTATTGGCAATATAAATGTTGTAAGATAAAATACTCCAAAGAAACCTCAGCACCTAATAATTTAGTTACAAAGAAAAAATTAACTCAAAACAAAAACAGGTGATGCAAAACATCCTCAGTCGAAATTTCGGAACTTTAACTATGCCTTACATCACCCGCAGGACTTATACAAATGCAAAGGACCGGGCCATCCAAAGGCCCAGTCTCTGGGTGCAGCCTTTTTGTTTTTGCAAACTTCCGTAGACAATCCTGATGCAGAGCCAAGTTGAAAACCAATGATTCAACGTTACAGAAGAAAAAAGAAAGTAATCCTTGCATGAGTAATTCTGTTGAGCAACCATAAATGAGAACAAGCATAGGAAATGGAATTCCAGATGGCACCGCATGGACTTTAGCCACTGTGGGTGTTTGAGAGGTGAAACCAGTGAGAGTGAGGGTTAGTTCTAGACACAGAAGGTGTCCTGGAGAGGGCAGACCTTCAAGAACGGGTAGAAGATAAACAGAGCAAGAACAAAAGAGCAGGTATTCCAGGTGAGTACATTAGCACTTCTACAGGAAAACAGACTGCAAGCTCTAAGGATCATGGAGAGCTGCCCGAGGAAACAGAGCATGTTTGAGAACAGTGAGCCCAGTCCACTTCCAGGGCAGAAAATGGCCAGAGTACAGCCATCAGAGTAAAAAGAAGAAAGTACTGAACAGTCTGAAATGCCCTATCTTAACAAGGGCATACATCTCACTTTTATCCAAGGCCTCCCTGACTGCCTCACTTCGGGGTATTTTGAATCCCTTAGAAGTAAATGGTTGGTTTCTCCCATTGTGCTGTTACCTGGGAGCTAAAGATTTCCACTTCTGGTGAGATAATGCACTCAGCTGCATTAAGCAGACAATTAATTTATCCCGTTGGCTGCCCACTACCATCCTTAATGTACTTAAAAAAAGAAATAATGCTTACCTAGCTTTAACTTGCACGGTGTCTGGAAGTAAGAAGGAATGCAGAACGTGATACTAAAACCACTGCCCTGAGAACCACCCTGACCCTCACTGGATCAGCGTGTCATACATAACTTCATAATACTGTTACAGAGACATCAGAGCGGATGGGTAAGAAGGATCTTCATATGGGGGAGTGGAATATTATTACTTCATTTCATCTTTACATACCACAATTATAAAAGTGCTGAAAATCAGGAGGGTGACCAGTATTATCAAAATGCCAGGCTGTCAAACACCTGAGGTAATCAAAGATATCCCATCATTGTGTCTGAGATGGACAAGACTAGGCCCTGATTTGTGAAAATCTGATTTGTCTGAGTTGGACTGCAAATAGATCCAATATCTTAATTAAAAGAACACAGTGTTCTATTGGGACTAGGAAGTCAGAACATTCCAGAAGTACTTCCTGTCCAGGTTGGTATAATACTTTAAGAATATGGGCTGGAGGTTGATGATCTCAAAAGATTCCTGCTAAATCTCAGATACATAATTCTGAACCATTTAATTTTACTTTACTCAAAAAACTTTCAGCGGACTCCTATGGCCTTTATGGCTTAAATTCTTTAACAGGCTACTCAAACCTCACCAAGCCCAGTCAAAGCATTCTCACATTGTCTTCCCATATATATTCTGTCCTAGTTATGTTGATCTGAATAATGCCTGCTGGATATGCCATTCTCAAACTTGTCCCCGCCCCACAGTGTACCACATCGTTCCCCACACTTGCCAACAAATCTCTCTCTGCCAATCAAAATCTCCCCCTAAATCCCAGTCAGTCCCTTCCTCTCTCCAGGAATCTTCCTTGAAAGTCTCAATGTGAAATATCTTTGTCTGAGTATTGGTAGTGATTGATATCTCCACTGCTGTATCACAAACTACATGATATGGTTAATTACCTATTTATATACATAAGCCTTATCTCCCTTTCTAAATGTAAATTCCTTGAGATCAAGATCTATTTTAAATATTCTGTCCTCTTTACATCAGCTAGTATAGTATCTGCTCTAGACTTTTTGAACAGTGTGGTCCAGAATCAGACATTTGTTCACCTCTATATAACTAAAATTTAGCATAGAGCCTAGGGAGCTACCCAATGGAGAGTGACAGTTTTCCTTTTGGGTTTCTCAAAACACAAATACCCCTGTTCTTATCTACCCTGTAGAGTTACAGACCACATTAGAAAAATGCAATAAAAATTGAAGTGTCTACAAGATATTTTCAGTATGTTAAAAAAGAAAACCTCATTCATCCCTTAAAGAGAAAAAAAAAAAAAACATTATACACGCTCTTAAAGTGAAAATGATACAGAAACATGAAATAAAAATTAGTTCAATCTATGGGATTCATTCACTAATTGTTTTTGATCTTTGGATGATTATTTAAAAAATAAAAAGAAACAGTAATTCATGCCCATTAAAAATAGTTCATTGACAAGTATCTGCTCTATACCAGGGGCAGATAAAAAAGAACCTTAATCTTTGTAGGGTACACAGAGAACAGCCTCAGGAAAAAAAAAAAAGAAAGAAAAGAAAAAGGAGACAAAGATTTTCTAGGAAAAAGCTGAAGAGAATACTATGGAATTGGACTCAGTCTTGGCCCAGTTATCAGTCATGATGGTTATCTATACATTTCTTATAAAACAGATCATCATGGATTTAGCTGCATCATTAGTAACTATGTAAATGGGAAATTTTATGTAACCCATAATACAAACAAAGCCATGGCATGGTAATGTGCTTTTTATGTAATCCATCAAGACCTTTCTTTCCTAGAAATTTCACAAAGAAGGCATACACTTGATCAGCAAGTCTGTAAACTAAGGGCAGCAAAACATTATAGGTGCAAACAATGCTAAAATCTGAAGTTGAGAGGTTCCCATTTTCTTTTGGATTTCCAAAACCAAAAGTAAACACCTGCCTTTTACCCCACTCTTCCTACCGCTCTCTCCCAGCCTCTGCACATGGATAAAGAATTTGTAATATTGCCAACCTTGCCACTTAATGATCTGGATACATCTACATAATGGCCTCCCGTACTGGCCATTATAGATGAGATTCACGTTATTTATAAATTAGCTCTCTTGTTCTTGCATATTCCTGAGTTTATCATCATTAAGGATTAGAAATGTTTCTCAACAAAAGGCCCAGGCACTATGGTGATAGACACAATAGTAACTGTTAGATACACAGATAGGCATGTTTCCATTTTGGTCTTTTGTATCCATCTTCACTTGTCCCAGATATGCCATTTTCTGATTCTCAGGGTGAAGAATGTTTTGAAATACATTTGCGTATTCATGGATTGTTGGCTGTATTCACATTTTTATATTCAGCTAATATTTAAATGTATTTAGGAAACAGGCCTCAATTTAGATTTGCAATGTGGTATGAAATATCATAAAGGGAAATCACTTTCAGGCTGTTAGATCTGGTGCAGCTGGGGAGACAGAGAGGTTCAAAACATCTGTCAGCCCACAATGATTTCACAAACCCTTTCCACACTCAACAATATTGAGTGATGTGACTGTTAACCCAGAAAATGTAAATACCTGTAGAAACATGAGAGCAAAGGAATGAACCTAATTTTCAAATATTTTATTTAGATTCTTACCAGTTCACAGTCTGAATCCCTTTGGGCAGACTAATATCTTCCAGATGAGGGCCTGTGTCTATGCAAGTTTTAAGACTGGTTTAGTGTATGGCTGGAAGTGACAAGGAAGGACTTCCCATTAGGAGAAAAAAATATGAAAAAAAGGTTTTGAGTGAAGCAGCTATTTTGAGAAGACATCAGTGCCTTCATCAACACCTAAAACATTAACTCTCAGTTCCATATTTGCCTGTAGGCAATTAGCCCTCTGGATTTTGTGCAGAGCATTAGGAGATCTAACCCATATAAAAGTATAGGTCCTAACTTTACACATGTTATATCCTGTGGCCTCAGGCTAAGCTCCATAGCCCAGTTAGTCATCTTACAAAGTTACCTGGGCAAGAGCACAATCTGATTCTACTGCCTGACAGAACAGTTCATTGATATGGATATAATGGTGGCACCTCTTTTCCATAAAGGATTCTAAATGCAACTCTTTCATAGCAAATAAAATAGCCGAACACAGAACCCAACTCAGCGGCAGTACTTCGTAAAGTTTCCATGATGAGATTTGACGATGCTGTCATGATGACAGGGGTAATAATGACCATGTTCTCAAAAACAAAGATATTCCCCAAGATTTCTACCAGAAAAGGGCAAGCGATTTTCTTGTGCCTTACCCCAAAATAAAGAAATAAATAAAACAAGCAAAACACAAATCAAAAACAAAAACAAAACTCATTTTATGCTGCTATATTATCAATAATTTTGTGTGTGTGTGTGTGTGTGTGTGTGTATGCACACTCATGCATGCATTCGTGCACATGCCTAACAAGGAAATAGGCCAGAATTAATAGCTGAGGCTGGTGCAAATATCCAGGTTCCATTTGTGGCCTGAGATAAATGGCACCCTTTGGTGGTATGTCCTTCTTTCCAGATGTAGCAATGGCTCAAAGTCAGACAATGAAGAAGTCACCGCCTGTCTCTTACAAAATTTACATTGACTAGAGAAAAGATCACTCAGCAAACATCCCTGGCCCACTCACATGATCCTGGAGACACATAATCTATATTCATAAAGCATTTTAGGATAATTAAATATCAGGTTCTAGGACAGTGCAAGATACAATTAATCATTGAGACAAACAAAGAATCTCCATTCAGCTAAATGCACTTCACAGCTTGGGGGAGAAGGGGGCTTAGGGAGATTTTCTTTACAAATCCGCTCAGGGTAGTGGGTTTGCAGCACTCAAATTTGCTATGTTAATTTCCCTTCTACAAGCAGCAGTTTAGAATCAACTAACAGATTACAAACTGAGAACAATGAGATAACTTTGTAACAATTTCAACATGGAAGATTCCAGATTATGCTCAGTGGAAACCAGAATAGTGTTAGAAGTATCACTATTTCTCCAGTATGATTGTAAAGTAACTCAATAATTAGTCACCTTTATCTGAATATGGCATTTATTTCCTTACTCAGAGTACAAGACCTTTGGATCAAGGATCATGTGATATATTTCTTTTGCATTCTCATCAACATTTGGCATAGTACCTTGCAATGAGTAGATACCTAATAAATAACTGTTGATTGATAACTGAATTAGTATTTCTGACATGTAATTCTGGTTATAACATTATCATCATTGACAAAAAATTGTGACTGGCTCCTTGTTGGCTGTAGAATAAAGTATGAGACTTACAACTTTTAAGTCATTCTATACTTTATAACTGAGCCCAGAATGACCTTTCCAACTTTAATTTCCCCCTATTGCCCTCACAGAGCTCACTGTTTTCTATTTATGTGCCACATTCCCTTCAACTTCCTGGTTCGATTTGTTTCTTTCATACGAAACATTCATTTTCTCATTATTTCATAACTTCCCTGGTTAAACATTAATTCCTCATGTGCCCTTCCTAATTCTCCCTGAGATTCTCAACTGAAGTGATCACTGCTTTCTTTGAACTCCCAGAGATTATTGGACATAGCTCTCTCATGGCTTCTCAAATTCTGCAAAGTCATTGTTGTGTATGTCACATTTGCTCCGTTACTGTGTAAATTCCCCCAAGGCAGTATCTGCCCCAAGACTTTGATTCATCTTTGAAAAACCCCAAATCCTTTTATCTCTGAACCCCAAAACTCTTATATAGAGACATTCCCAGTAAACATTTGTTAATTCAACTTGATATTGATTAACCTATTTATGGAAGAGATGGGTAGAAGATGGGTATGGAAGAGATTTTATGGAAAATCTAGGTAGAAACTCAGATAAAGTAACTGAAAATATTTTCCCTTTGGTATAGGTATTCGACACTGAGTTCTTCTGAATGGTGTAATTTGGCTCAGTATGCATTTACTAAATGTCATGTTTGGTAACTTTTCAGAGTCACCCCAGCTATAGCAGATTCATCCATATCCTAACACAGGCTCCTCTCCTTCATTTCCTAAACTCCCTACCTCAATCGCTACTATAAGATTTTTCCTTCCTCACTCCATTCACCCATATCCCTTCCTGGCTGACTTTACACTTATTCCATCCTTGCATTCTTACCTTGACATGTAATTAGGTTGCTTCTAACCTGGCTAGCTTTCTGGCAACAGTTTTGTCTATCCAGTTTGGCCTAACACAGTGACTGTTTGGTTTCCAAACAGAATTAAGAAAAACCATGGGTTCACTCCCTGGGTACAGGAATTATCAGTACTTTCATTCCATGAGAGAAAGAGGCAATAAATACAAAACTTACTCTCAACATATACAGTCGCTTTTACATCTGGTGAGGGAAATTCTATTCCTCCAAAACAATGCAAATACTCTGCTTAGAAGATACCCATATAGTCTAGCAAATTTCTGTACTTTTCTTAGGAAGTACATGAATTTTTCCAGGAAGACCTCCAAGAAAGTACTAGACTCTGACATTTTCAAGAGGATGTTAGGCATTATTCACTGCCACATCCTAAGTGTCTAGTGCAGTGCCTGTGATACAGTGGACCCTCTGCAAATATATGATGAATGAGTAAGTATATGTATTAATAAGTGAACGGATTTCCTCTTTCCTCTTTCCTCAAAGAAGCTGGGCCAAATTGTCCTCTCACTTTCTTCTGATGAGCATGCCATGTGTAAGAGCTCTGCTATCTATCTGCCAAACACTGACTCCTCAAATCAGATAACGGTAGTCCTTAGATAAAGGGAGAAAATAGAGAAAGCCGGACAGAAGGCATAGGACTAATGGATTTAGAAAGAGTTCAGGAATAAAAAAGACATTTCTAAAATTATAAAAATGCCTTTATTTGCACAACAGTTTACTATATTTTCCAATATGATTTTGAATGTATTTTCTCTACTGAGTCTCATGATGACTGTAAGGCAGCCAGATAGGTATCATTCCTTTCCACAGCTGTAGCTCCACACACACATCACACATTATATTACCGATGAGAAAGCTGACATCTCCAAAGTAGACCCAGCTAGGGGATTACAGAACTCCTAATTCCAGAATCCAACTCAACATTTGTAATGACTATTTCTTAGCTGTTAATCTGACCTCAATTCATTGTGCTAAACAGATACTATGAAGAATGCTTTTGGTTTGTTTCTTGCCAGCTCCCCTTCCTTCCATCTCCCCAATCACTTGTCTCTTCTTTATTTTCTCTTTAGATGGAATAAGGGATCCAAAACTAGGGCTTCTCATCATTCCCTGAAATACTTTTGCTTTTTCTTATATTCAAGAAGGCTTTCATGCTATTTTCATGATGACCCCCACTTCTACCCCATGTACTCCCAGTTACTCAGCTCATTTATTGGGAATGAATAATTTATTCCAATTACTACATCCATGGCTAAGCAAGTTCTGAAGAATCCCGGTGAAGTGGAGGAACATAGCAGTCAAGTGCTGTCTTTAGAACGGTATGGCTGAAAACTGGTTAAATCAGGTGCACAAAATGCCTGCTCTCCACAAGACTGCTTCATTCTTCTCTAAAAATGTCTGAGGTTGTCCTCTCAAATCATTTTTAAAAGAAAAGCTGACCACCTTTTGCATTTCATTCTTTTTGCAATTATAACACACAAGTGCTATCTAGCTAACAGCGGCAGGTGGAAGAAACACAGGAAGTCAGCCTAAATGTCAAGGGTCCCAACTCCTGGTCTTGGGCCCCACTTTTATGTATTAGGAAACCCTAAGTGTAACCCAAGTAATTTACCTGAGTTCAAGGTGCAATGTCTGATTAGGTAAGCCTAAATGACCTTTCTGCTAAGACAAAGGCCCTTCTCCCTCTATAACTATAGCCCACCTCGGAGAGCTGAGAGTGGCTTGAGCTCAGCCTCATTCAGCCCCTTGCAAGCGTCTGTTCAAGGCACACCTGACCCCACCACAGTTGGTGGTCTGTGACCTTGTCTGGTTGTCCTTTGTTAACCTACCCTCTTCCACATGCAGGCACACATAAAGCTCTAGGAGTCTCCAACATTGTGACACTGATATGAGAAAATTCCTGCTTCTTTCTCCTCATGCCCCATCCTTCCTTGAGTAGCATATTCCAAACACCCTCAGATTTGCCCTCCCTCAATTCATTTGGCTCCATTTCGATTTGGCATCCAAAAGGATGCTATTCCAGACTGCTAATTTTTTCCCTAGTTACCAGGCTCTGCAATATATAGTACTGCTCTCCTCCCTAACAGCTGAAGATTCATCCTACCAACACTTAGAACACTGACCTGATCTGGAAAATGGGCATATATTGCATAGAGAGGTTATTGTGACAATAAATGGTCAGATCATAGCTACTAAGTTATTTTGGTATACTAACGTTATACTAATGCAGTGCCTGGCATTCCAGGCGGATAGGTGTCTAGAAAAGACAGGAAAATCGACACCTAACTGCACTTACATGCTTCTATGCTGAGGAGGTAGAACACCCAGAAAAGCTGCTGACCTCCTCAAACACCCAGAAAAGCTGCTGACCTCCTCAACCCCATTTCTCACCTGGAGAGTAAAACAGGCAAAGTTTATGTTCTTTCCATTTGTTTCTGTAAAATTCCCAAGGAAAGTGCTTGGCAGAGAAAGAAAGAGAAATGAAATTAAACCTCGTATTTTTTTCTCTTTCCTTTCAAATGCCTGAGTTATTCACTCCACGAGATGAGTGACATTTGGAATTAAAACCTCCAAACCCAGAGGAATAAAGACTCAGAAGATGAGAAGATAAGCTAACAAAAGTAGAGTAAGTTAACAGAGGCAAAAGAGGGGGGAGCAAGGGCAGAAAGAGAAGAGAAAATGAATGAGGTGAGAGAAGGAGGGGTGGAGAGGTGGACAGAAAGAGGGCGGGAGCTCATGGAGGAGTTGGGATCTAGGGCAAGAGAGGGGCAGAGGTAGGGGAATGAAGGAAAGAGAAGAGAGAAAGCAGGAGGGTGAAATGGCAAGAGGGAAGGAGGGAGAAAGAGAAAATATAGGTTGGGTGACTAATGCTTAATTTTGATACAAAGGTAAATTGTCATTTAAAGCACCAGATGTCTTCATTTGCCACAGCTAAGATTTAGAAGACAGAAACTCAATTCAGTTGCTCTTTTCTCTGATACAAAATATGTTTTATCCCAATGGAAAAACGTGTTTCTTTCTGCCAATAAGTGTCAGCAGCTAATCTGAAGCTTTCAATGAAACAATGCCATTAAATAATTTAACCTGGAAAAAAGCCACTGATGTCTGTGAAATAATGTATAGATTTCAGATGGATCAAACTTGAAAACGGGAAAAAAAAAAAGTTAAGAAATGGGCTTTGCGAAACAAAGGGGCATCTGCCACTAAACAGAAAGGAAATACATTAGACCTAGGGAATTGAAAATAGCCATGGCAAACCTCTATGCTGACAAAGTGTTGTGTTTAAGTACACAACAGGCTTCTCTCACTGCTGTTGAGAAAATTGTTCAGAACAGAGCTCCTGCAAAATGAATTCTGGTCACCAAATCAGATCAATTATTCTCCCTCCCCACCCCCCACTCCCCAGAATACAAATCTATGCATTCCGTGAAATCTCCCAGGGGAGTTCATAAAGGGTGATTTCACCATTAGGGTGTTCTCCAAGGTCTCCAGCATAAGAAAGAATCTGGACTAAGTCTTAGCAGATCAAAATTCTAATTCAAGTTTTGCCACACACTAAAACTATATAGTCTCTTTAATTTGTTTATCCCAAAAGATCTTAGTTTTTTCACTAGTAAATCTGGATGATGATATTTTAAAAATTATAAAAGCATCATGGAAACACATGATGAAGTTACTCTCTACATGTAACTTCTTTCTCATTAGTCATTTACTTATTCTTCCACTCATCAGTGTTTCATCAAAAGCCAGGCAATTATCACTACTTATTCTAAAGAGACCCATTTCTTTCAACATCTCCATAAAATGGTCCATAGACCAAAAGGTTTCAGGACCGCTCACTCTGTGGTTTCCTCTTCCCTCTCCTTCATTAGTACCTCTATTAATCATCTAGGCCAGCGGTTTCCTCCTCAAACTGAGCATTAAAATCACCTGGTGAGATTAAAACAACAACAAAAAACACAACAACAAACATCATAATAAATACTGATGCCTGGACTTCACTCCACACCACTGAAATCAGAATCTCTAGAGGCTGGTGCAGAGACTATATGTTTTCAGGTTTCCAAGGTGATTGTAATATGTGTGTGGGAACCACTGTTCCAGACATACCATGGAACTTCACCGACAGAAATACATTCCAGCAGTCCCTTTCAAGCAAGACCCAAATCCAAAGCTCTTGATGGAGACTCTCATCAAGAACAAAAACTGTACCTTCAAAAGAAGCAGTTAGAAACAGGATAGGAAGAGATTAACATTATTAAAAACCTAATCATTATCTTCTGCCTAATTACTGAACCAAGACTTATCTCTATAATGGCTGTGATTTTTGCAACCTTTGGAGTTGGTCCTTTTTATTCTGACTCCAGGTAATCCACACCTAAGTTTGACTTAGAGTAAGAAAAATTATCCCTGAATTCATAATTATAGTTTTAACCCAGGTGGGATCTGGGAAACAGATATCTGCAAACTCCCTCAAATGGCACAGGAAGTCAGCACAACTTTCTGAAAGCAAACAAACCAAAACAAACAACAACAACAACAAAAACCAAAATGAAACAGTTTTAGAATTGAAGGAATTAGCTTTTAGGTCATTCTGTCACATTCCAGCCATATGCCCTTGAGCAATTCACTTTACTTTTAACTGAGTTTCACTTTCCTTATTTATAAAATAGGAATAACAACAACTACTTTGAAGTATCATTAAAATGAGAATTACAAGTAAAAAGACCTCACATACAAGGACACAATAAATGTTGACAATGAGGAAAATGATCATGGTCATAATTTAAAGCAGAAAACTGCTGAAAAACTGGTTAGCATTTTGGAAGAAATCTTAAATTTGGCATGGAAATTGTTTACCAGAAAACAGGGAGCAATGTGAAGAATATTGATAAAGCTATTAGAAATTATAATTCTTACATGAAAGTTGAAAACTCCAGTTGTTTGCTACATAGTAATAATATCTAGACATTGAGATATATGATTTCACTCACATGTGGAATTCAAGAAACAAAACAGATGAGCATAGGAGAAGGGAGGAAAAGAGGAGAAGCAAACTCTAAAAGACTCTTCACTACAGAGAATAGACTTGAGGGTTGTTGGAGGGGAGTTGGGCAGGGGATGGGCTAAATGGGTGATGGGTATTACAGAGGGTACTTGTTGTGATGAGCACTAGGTGTTGTCTGTAAGTGATGAACACTAAATTCTACTCCTGAATTCTGTTTAGTTAACATGTAGTGTAATATTGGCTACTCCTGAAGCCAGTACTCCTGAAGTACTCCTGGGCTACTCCCCATCCATTCATTATTCTCCGAGTCTGATTTCTCAGTCTCCTTTCTACCTGGGAGGAGGTACTCCTGAAGCCAATATTACACTACATGTTAACTAAACAGAATTTAAATAAAAACCTGAAACAAATAAACAAAAAACATCTGGACACTGAGAGCCACCACACACTCTGTTTGTGCAAGTGATTTCATATTTAGAAGATACAACAAAGCTTTTAATCACTAAATCCCTAGATGATCATGGTAGGTTGTTTATGGCAATGAAAAACTATTCCCATCTCTCTTCTTCATTTCTGCACCTTACTGAATTGCCTGCAAAGCCAAGAATCACCTTTCTCAGCTTTCTCTTTGACTAAGAGAATATGTGATCCAATTTAGGTCTTCTGTTTTCTCTATTCTTTCTGACTTGATTGTGTATGTAAAGGCTAGAACCATCTTCAGACAATAAGGGGAAAGTCAGAAGACTCACAAAGGGCTGAGCCCTGACATCACCAAACCACAGACCCAATCCAGTAACTACTGACCTTGAGAACCTCTGTTATGTGAGAAAAATAAAACTGTTTACATAATAAGAATCTGTAATCAGGGGTACCTGGGTGGCTCAGCTGGTTGAGTATCTGACCATGATTTCCACTCAGGTCAGGTCATGATCCCCTGATGGGAAGATCAAGCTCCATATCTAGCCTACATAGGGCTCACATTTAGCAGGGAGTCTGCTTCTCCTCTCCCTCTGCCCCTCACCCTACATGCACTCTCTCTGAAATAAATAAATGTTTTTTTAAAAAAAGAATCTGTAATCAGGTTTGTATTACTTGTAGGTAAATACAATCTTCATTGATACGATATAATTAACTAAATCTTAAAAATTCACAACAATTTGGAGTCTGAGTAGCCATCACCTACAGATCTCAACATCAATATAATGGTAATCTACACATCCAAAAAACTGGCTTTTTTCCATACCCAGAAATGAATTAAAAACTGTTTGTAAAATGCAAAGCAAACTGAACTAAGAAAATACAGGCTCTATATCTTTTAACCTAATGCCAAATCATAGGCTACTTTTATCCTGTTTGCGTAGGATGCCACTTTTTATCCTGATATTTAAGTCCTTTCCTCATGAGAACCTATTTACTCTATTTTGATATAAGTAGGGTGTCTTAATTATCATCTATACACGCCATAACTTTCCATGTAAATGAGGGTGCCCTCATCTTTCTCATCAGAAGGAATCCTCCACCTCCTACCTCTCCATTTATTCCAAATTGCCCATATTCTTTCTCATGTTCCATCTCCTCTCTGAAAATAGCTCTGGTTTTTCAAGTCCATAGCTGTCTCTTTAGTTTTTAAGCCACTTACTTAAAAAAGCATTGATGGGTACACATGCACACACATGCCCACACATACAATGCACACATACATACACACACACATTCACAAACACACACACACACACCCCTCTACTACCTTTGCCCTGTGTCTAAGTTTGCCTTCCCCTGCTCTAACTCTGCAAAGGCAGGGCACATCACCCAACGGCCTTCCACCCACACTATACCAAACTTATCAATGGAGCAGCACCAGAGTTTTATTAGGAAAATTCTGTGGATTCTCAGTAAGTAGTCTGGATTTTTGTGAACTCTTCAGGAGATACTGTTCCTGCCCTTAAGTAATACCCCTGTTCAAAGAATCAGAGACCAGGAGACCAAGGGAAGACATCTTTAAAAGGCAGAATTGTCCTGAAAACATTCACTCACATCTTACCCTGCAGACTCCAGCCACTAGAAGTGGCCTTGTCTGTATGGCACATTGGCCAGGCTGCCGCTTTGTGCTCTATAGAAGTTCCATGGTCCCAGGTAGCTTCAAAAGTTCCTCCTGAAGAACATTTTGCTTTTCATCCCTCTCTGCAACTCTGGTACCCATTCTCTTTTCTACCAACTTGCTCTCTTTCTCCTTTGCCTCAATGCATCTTCTGTTTCCTTCTGAATATCCCAGCACTTCCTATTCTGCCTCTCCTTTTGCTTTTCTCTGTGGGACTGATCCAAGGACTGATCATGGCCTTGCATATAATTTTCTCACTCTATGTCTCCCCATCCATTCATTATTCTCCGAGTCTGATTTCTCAGTCTCCTTTCTACCTGGGAGGTAGGTGGTTTAGGAACAAAACCAGTTTTGTTTTGTTTTGTTTTGTGTTGTTTTCAGGATAAAGAGAACTAAGGCCCTGGCAGAAAAGGTATTTGTCCAAGGCTACAGCAAGTTAGTACCAATGAGGACAGAGGTCATTCAACCCCCATGAAGACCTTGTCACTGACTGGTCCCAAGAACCGTGTCAGATGTAAAAATCAATTTCCTGGCAGCAACCAGCCACCACAAGTTTCAAAATAGTGACAACTGATTTGATTAATTCATTCTACAGAGAAATGACAATAAAAAGAGAAGAGTTAAGAAACTTAGAAAGGATACAGAAATGACGAACAAGCCCCTCCTTTCTTAAAAATGGTGTTAGCAGGGTATTAGATTTACTAGTGAATTTGAACGCCCTTTTCCACCCTACCCTACCATGCCTCTCTTTTAGCTGCGGATTTATTTCAAGGCCTTACCAATCATATGCTAAAGCTGGTACATCACTAAAACATCTTCTGGGAGGACAGGGAGAAATCCAATCTAGGATTGAAAGCTGCAACTGTCATAGATAAAAAATACGCTTCCAAAGGCTGCTATTGAGTCAGACAGTTGGAAGAGTTATTGCAAAAGCTCCTGAGCTTCATGTAAGTTACTGGCTACTACTCTGCCCAATGCCAGGAATACCTATTCTTAGGGAACCCCCGAGAGGAATGCAATCAGGCTCCTCCCATAACCACTCCCCTGTGACTCAATATTCTTATTACCGAAGACCACCTCAAAGGAACTGATTAAATGATTTCTACTAAAAAAGAGCTTTAAGAGCCAGATTTCCTTACTCTGAACTGTGCCTTAACTCAACATTCAGCACTACTGAGAGAAGCTCTAGCTAGACAAAAAATACCTTTTGAAGAAGAAAGCTATCCTATATCCTGCCATGAAAAGGTGTGTATTGAATGTGTGACACCACTGTCATCAATAAGCTGTTATAAAAGCCCATGGTTCAATACATTCATTTGTACATTTATGTCCTGCCCAAAAAAACTCCTAGTTTTTAGTCAGAAAGTCTCAACTTTCCTAATTAGAATCCTATATGCCAAATTGATAGTTCCAGTGCCACCAGTACTAGCCTGAGTCCTCAGCTTTATGATCTTACTATCTCATTCAGGTACTTGCATACACATGCATATGTACATATGCACACACGCATACCCCACAAGCATACAGACACATACTTCTAGTTTTATGGCCTGTGTCAAAATTATCCAGGCCTAGCTATTGCCTAGGATCATAGATAATTCAATACTTGTGTCATTAATTTATGTAGCACAGGCTTATTTTTTGTCAGTAAAAATCATAATTGTATAAATTAAACAAGAAACTAAATGGATCCTCACTTTTTGGGATTGCTGTGTGGTGAGTCAGACTCCTCATTCAGTGGCATAGTCTTCAGATCAAATGATTCAATATGTAATTACAAAAGCCCTCTTCTGGAATCCCATTATAAAAGGACAACTCACTGGGAATAAAGACTCGTCCATATGCCTTCTTTCATAGTCAGGATTCTAGTTTTTATTGCAAATAAGGAAAGCAAAGTGGCCTGCTTCTTCATGTTAGGGGTGACTTAACCAATTATTAGAAAGAAAGAGGTGTTTTACTATCTTTAAAACCTGAAGGAATATGCAATGGACTACATTTAAGACTTTAACCTGACAGCTCCAACTTGAAACTTTAGTATGCCCCCAAGATGTTAAATACAAAAGGACCTTTATGTACTTTCAACTGCAAAGTCTTTCTCAACATACCTATATACCTTAACTCCCTCCCTCTTTTTACTAACCTACAAATGCCACAACCTTTCCTTTTCCTGTACAAAAGGATATCAAACAAATTGCACTTCTTGATATATGTCGGTCCCTTCACTCAGGAAAAACGACATGGCTATTTTATTAGACGGGAGGTCTCAAGAGCTCCTGAACCCCACAGACAGTCTCGTAAATTACTAAGAGCCACACCACCGGAACAACAATAAACTTGAAATGGGTTAAGTGGTTTTGTTTCTGGCTCTCTCCCACATCTCTCCATGGATTGTCCTGAAACCGTACAGCTCCCTGGATATGTAATCACAGATACTTGCGTACCTGGGCCCCAAAAGCAAGAACACCATTACACCTGGCCTTGATTTATCATCACCAAATTGACTGCATCTTTGGATAACATTCTCTAGAAGGAGCTGATATTAACTATCTAAGGGTTTATGTATCTCTAAATATAATTCACTCCTTGAAATTCTTCGTATTTTTCAACTTTGCGATGATGTAATTATTTCTAAAAATCTGTAAGTTCTCCATTTTTATCTGTAATAATGTTTCTTTTATTTGACCTAAACTTGCAGCTTTAAGGAATGACCTCTGATATGAGCATTCTGTATTGATCTAGCCGGGATCGATCAAGAAGACAGCTAGAATCAGATCAGCCCAGTGTGCCTGCTGGGTAAAACTGCAGCTCTAGCTTAAAGAGCAAGCAGAGGATTTGAAGAAGAAAAGCTCACCTGTGAATGCAAAGGACTTCTAGCTCCTCTCCTTGGTTCACCACCTGGGAGATACCACTGCATTCAGACTTTAACCACACATACAGCACAAGTCTATCAAATGGGCAGCAATAATAAAGTCTCTCAATAATAATCTAGTCCTCAAATCTGTGGCTCTCTCCACTGCTTTAACATGGCTTCAGAAAAATCCAGGAGTCTGACTCCCTGCCCGGAGCCACAGGTAGGCACAGGAACTGCAATCCCATTCCCTTCCTCTGCAGTCAAAGGCCCTTCCCTATGCTTCCATCAGGCGTTACCCCATTTGTGCAGTATTCTCTCTCCCCCCATCTATTCTCCTCTAAGAGACTGAAAAACACATGCATTTGTGTCTCCGGATCCCTATAGCTATGGTCTACATCACAGACAGACTTCTTAGCTACTGTGCTTGAGCACAGCTTCCATGGTTAGAAGCTTCACAGATAGCTATTTTGCTTTCTATGAAAAAAAAAAATGTATAATGACCAAGAATATCAGGTCTTGAAATAATCTTGCCTGGGTTCCCAGTCAGCCTCCAACAATACCTTTTCTATAACTTTGGCAAGCCTTAATTCTCCAGTGCCTCAGTTTTTCCATCTGTAAAATGTGAATGGTAGAACAGTCCCTGCTTTACAGAGCTATCATGAGATTCTACGTATAAAAAGCTTACTACAGTATTAGTAATATATACAGTATTATTCTGTGCTGAGTAATAGTATATACTAACTGCTCAAAAAAAAAATACAAAAGAATATTATTATTCACTGTAGAACTATGCCAAGTGCTGGAAATAACACAAGAAAAAGACATGTCTTCTCTCAACAAAGAGCTTATATGTATCCTATTGTTTTATATTTGCTATAGTAGCTCACCATTTGTCTGTCCCACAAGGGCCAGGAAACTCAAAGCTGGAAAATATATGTAGGCCTAGTTATATTCAAAATTTCAAATACTATACATTTTGTTAAGTATTTATAAAAAAACTTTACCAAAATCAATCTCATTCTCAGATTTCACTCTCACAGGAAGACATACAGATTTCCAGCTTATGTCAGATAATGAATCCATTAATTTCTTCCTGATTTTGGGTCTAGTAAGCCTGAACTTTGAAGGAAATTAGATGATTATAACTATATTCAAGTTGGGATTTAGAAAACAGACAAAGGAGTAAGGAGGGATATTTGAGGCGGTCAGGGACCTAATGAGGAGCAAATTCCAAATAACAGTCACAGAATACAAAGAAAATGGCCTTTTATGGATACCACAAAGGAATCATTTGGGTTTGAAATATCTTTTTTTAAATGCAATAATTTGGTGAAGATGAAGTCACAGGGCTTCGAGCGGAGCATGAGGCGGCCTGCAGGAAGGCACAGATGGCTGGAAGCAAACTAAGCAAAGACCCAGCCCCACGCAGCCAGTTCTCTGAAAGGCTGTGATCGCCTGGCACAAAGGCCAACCAGACATGTCAGGGAGGAGAGCAGGAGGCAGCTGGAGAAGCTGAGATTAATGAGGAAGCGCAAAATGAGAAAGAGCAACAACTGGAAACCCTTGTGGTGACATCAGGAACAGAGCCAGAGAAGACAACCTTGTTATCACATCTGTTCCGTCATTATAATTAAATGGTAATGCATGTCTCTTGTTGGGTTACCAGGGTGGAATTCCAAGTGGGGGAGCCCCTCACCACTCACTCAGGCCCCCAGCCTCTGCCCTTTTTGTTGAAACTGAAGAATCGTTCCGGGTGCTAATAGGCTGGGTGTCTGGAGCAAGTGTTAATTTTGGATTACATCTGAGTGGAAATAAGATGAAGGTCTAGGGAATGCTTTGCCTTCACTCAGATGTTTCATTTCCAATTACCAGCACTGCGGAATACCCAGGGAGATGTTTTCATTCCAATTTGGAAGATTTCATAAACTTCCAAACTTTTAGGTATTGATCCAAACTCTTGTGCTTTGGAAGCATGCACATGTACTCTGTGGGGAGGATCTAAAAGCTCCAGAGAGAGGGTGGAGGGAAAGAGAAGGTGGTGTAAGTCCCACCTGAGGAGATATGCCCACTCTCAAATGGCCATCCACCTCTGTTTTTGCCAAAATTGGCTCTGCCCAACCCTGAGGCCGATTAGAGGCACTCAGAACCATTAGCTCCAACTGGTTCTGTGCTGAGTAAATACTCTCATATCCAGCTAGAAACTAGGGCAGCTGCCTGGGTTTGCTTTTTTTTTTTTTTTCCCTCTCCCCTTTCTTTTAAAATCAGCAACTCAAAGTTCTCAACCCCAAATGGCTCAAATGTACCTCTTAATAAATATACCGTTTTATATATTCTGCTAGTGGAGGTCAGCATTAATTTGAATTTTGCTAGACTCTCAGTCTTTCCTCACTTGGTTTTGAATATCTCAGATTTTTGTTTGATTTTGGACAGGGTCATTTGCAGGGAGGGTGTAATAATCAGATTTCTACCATCAGAAGGTAAGCTATCTATGCCTGCAGGGAAAGGCCTCTGTCTATCATCTTTGAAATCTAGGAGCTAAATATCAGTTGTTTGTGAAGACTCCCAAAGGAGGTTTTTAAAAACAAAGCACTTCACTAGATGAGAGTGGGGAGGGTAAGGCATGATGCTGTGCTAATGCATTATTCAGCTCAGCTCCAACCAGGGAGTTATCAGAATGCCCCCATACCTGGACATTATGTGGCTGTGTTGCAGGACAAGAAACTGAGATCACTGAGCCTAAAACGAATTTAATTTATAAGTAATATTTGTTTCTTCTTTTACATTTTGGGTTAATAGCCAAATGAATCAGCAAATAAAGAATCAATGGAGAAATTTCCTTTGTGATAAAAAAAATTAGCCTAACACCGTGGTAAGATTTATTTCTACACCCAAAAAACACAAAAGAACACCAAGTGGCACAATCATGAAGTGCCTTGCACGTTTAGTCTCTAGCTGATATTTAGAGATGCTGTACTAGAAGTGATTCAGTAAAATCAAAGCTACCCAGACAAGAATTACAGAAAAAGTATAAATGCTGGTTGCATTGAATCGTGTGGGTCGTTCTGATTTAGGCTCTTTTTATCTGGGCAACACTTCTCACTCTTTTTTCCTAATGCTGCCTTCTTCAGAAATGACAAAGGACAAAACTACTTTTTAAAAAGCGAAATAACAGGGTGCCTGGGTGGCTCAGTGGGTTAAGCCACTGCCTTTGGCTCAGGTCATGATCTCAGGGTCCTGGGATCGAGCCCCGCATGGGGCTCTCTGCTCAGCAGGGAGCCTGCTTCCTCCTCTCTCTCTGCCTGCCTCTCTGCCCGCTTGTGATCTCTCTCTGTCAAATAAATTAATTAAATTAAATTTTAAAAATAAATAAATAAATAAAAGTGAAATAACAATTAGATCACTGGCAGATACCATTCTAGATGCTCAATGCATTTCCCTCTTTCTGGATAAACAGCAAAACTACATTTCCCTGTTCCCTGTGTCTCAACTGGAGCCAGAGGAATGTAAGGAAAACTTGTGACTTATAGACTGTGATGGCTAAGAGCAGGTGGATCTTCTCTACTCCTTCAGTGGGGAGCTTGAAAAGCCACATGCTGAAGATGGCAGTAGCTAAAGATGGAAGGATCTTGAATTCCTGACTAACCACAGGGAGCTGAGCCCCATACCTCCCCTTCCCCTGCCAGTCAGAGTAAGGAATAAAATGTTTAAAGTGTTAATTCACTAAGAAGTGGAAAGGTTTATTTGGTTTGTTTGGGGTTCTCCCCCCAATAGGTAGCACTAGTTAATTTGGTATGGAAATGGATACTTTGAAACAGAGTGCTATTATAACAAAGACCAAAAATGCAGGGCACTGACTTAGAAGTCAGATGGCAGATAACAGGGAAAATGACATTAAAAGTCTGGAAATACGGCGATTTGCATTATACAAAGACCACACATGCAATAACCTGACAGGAAGATTTCACACCTACTAAAGCAGCTGGAAGGAAAGTAGGGTGTTAGTATGTGTTTACAATTTTTGCTGAATTTGGTTAGAAATTATAATAAAGTGGTAAATTCAAGAGAAAATTGATCAGCTTGCAAAAAGAAAAGGGAATAGAGAGAGTCCAGTAATATGGGACCTTGGATTATAAATATTGACTGTTTTGCGGGCTCCAAGGAACAGGAAAAAAGATCAAATAAGGCTTTGAGCAACAGAATCCCACTAGGACCCAGCTTTCTGGAAAAAAATCAGATTAAAGATAACCCAACAGCCTCAAGGTAGCTGCCATTAAGCTGAAAGAGGAAAACGTGACTGAGAGGAAGCAAAGAAATAAGGCAGATCTGGACTTGGGTGCCTCAGTTACTAACATGTGAGACTGACTTAAAGCAAATAGATGAGCAGCCTACTTAGTTTTTCAAGAAGTGTGTTACTAGAGTATACCATTTTTAGGTAAGCTACAAGAATAGTACAATCCCTTTACCATTCAGGATTTTTTTTTTCAGTATTCCAAGATTCATTGTTTATGCACCACACCCAGTGCTCCATGCAACACATGCCCTCCTTAATACCAAGATTCATTGTTTATGCACCACACCCAGTGCTCCATGCAACACATGCCCTCCTTAATACCCACCACCAGGCTCACCCAATGCCCCATCCCTCTCCCCTCCAAAACCCTCAGCTTGTTTCTCAGAGTCCACAATCTCTCATGGTTCATCTCCCCCTCCAATTTCCCCCAACTCACTTCTCTCCTTCTCCCAATGTCCTCCGTGTTATTCGTTACGCTCCACAAGTAAGTGAAACCGTATGAAAAATCCTTGTGACCTCAGCTTTCTAAATGGTCTCTGAAAACACCACAGCCCCAAGAAGGGCACACATCCCAGTGCTGAGTGATAGTTAATTTTATCTGTCAATTTGACGGCATCAGGAGATGCCCAGGTATGGTTACCAGGATTTCTGGGTGTGTCTGTGAGCAAGGATCGGGAAGAAATTAGCATTTGAATTGGAGGACTCCAATTGCCCTCCCCAATGTGGGTTAGCATCTTCTAATCAGCTAAGCGCCTACACAAAACAAGAAGGCTGAAGCAAAAGGAATTTGTCTCCTTCGTTCTGCCTAATTGCTTGGGCTGGGACATACTGCCCCTCAAAATGAATTTATGTCATCAACACCCCTGGTTCTCAGCCCTAAAGGCTCCAACTAAAATACACCACCAACTTCTCTGGGTCTCCAGATTACAGACAGCAGATCATAGGACTTCTCAGCTTCATAACCGCATCCCTTAGCCAATCCCTGATAATAAATCTCCTTTATATCCTATCAGTTCTGTTTCACTGGAGAACTCTGATCACCCCAAATGTTGCAGAAGCCCTTCCACCATGGAATGGTGCCAAGAGCCAAGGAGATAAAAGAAAATACTTCCAGAGGATAAACCAGGCTCATCAGGAAGTTCCCCACTGAACTTGACAACGCCTGACCTACAACACTTCAATTTACTATGGACTAATGATATCGATATGTTTTCTATCCTTCTTTTTCCAAATGGGAATTTTAATTCATATAACCTTGTCCTTACCCAACCACTGTATATAAATTTGATTTGGGAGGCACATGGATATTTTCTTCTCACGCACAGCCTAAGGAGTCACATCAACATTCAATGGGCATAACTGTGCAGTCAGTTCTGGTAGCATTGACTAAACAGGATTTTGAGTTGCTTCTTTTAAGAAAAGGTGTCATGCAAAGTACACATGCCCAAACAGTTGCCACAGATGCACCCTCAAACAGTACTAACTAGCAAACCTCCCAAAGACAAAGTCAATAGTAGGTGCGCAGGTCCCCTGTAGGCCCTTCATTATAAGACAGCACAGAGATGTAGCAGAAGTATAAATCAGACCATGGGAAACACAAGATCTTTCCTCAGCATGATCAGGGGACAATAAACAATTATAAAATAACATGCCAGAAACGTCCCCAGCCCTTTCCTGCAGGCTTAACTTTCATAGTTCAGGAAATTCTAGTCCCTCCTTTGGAGTGACTATGGTTTTTAGGTTATAAGCCTTGGAATTTACCAAGATTGACTGCATTAGGTCTATAAAGATTTACAAAAGTCAAACTCTTTTGGGGGGAACGTTAGTGTTATTGGTTGAAATATGTCCCCCAAAACTGTATGATCACTTGCAAATGTGAACTTTTCCCAAAATACACTCTTTGTAGGTATAATCAAGTTAAAGTAAGGTCATAGTAAAATAGGGTAGGTGCTAATCAAATTATTGGTGCCCTTATAAGAGAGGGGAATTTGGACACAGGGAAACAGACACAGAGGAGAAGGAAAGTATAGATGGAGACAGAGGTTGAAATGATGCATCTACAAGGTAGGTGATGCCAAGGATTATCAATAAGCACCAGAAGCTGGAAAAGACCAAGAGGTGTTCTTCCCTAAAACTTTAAGAGGGATGTCTACGAGATCTACCAATGACTTGATTTTGGACTATAAGAACTATAAGAAAAATATCTCTTATTTAAGGCAACCCAACTTGTTATACTTTGTTGTGTAAGATATAGTCAGCTAGCAGTAGACCAGTCTTAGGTAGAATATACCTACCTCTTAAGACAAAAGTATGCTTTAGTATAGGAAAAAAATGAAACATGTGGGCAGGCTTGTTACCAGAGGCCACTCTCTGTCATGGACAAATGCTATATTTCGTTAGTTCTAGGCACACAGCAAGACTACATTTCCCGGTCTCCCCTGCAGTTACATGGCTAAAGGAAAATGGGAGAAGTATTGTTGCCACTTCGAGGTTTGGTAGCCAAAGGTGCCATGATCCTCTCGCTCATCCTCTGCCATGCAGCCACATGTCAACACCCTCCATGACCTAAGGAGCAGCACAATGAACATAGCAGAGCCTCTGTCAAGTGATTAGCAAAGCCTTACAGTGCATCCCCACTGATCACACTGAACTGACACAAAAGTGAGAAATAAACCTTACTGACTCAAGCCCAACAGTGTGTTGGAGATGGCTCATACCAGCTCAGAAGTGCCAACAAACAGATCTTCCTAATTCCACATATAATGACGAATCATTCTTAACTTAAATCTTGATTGACATCGGCCATGGTGGGTATACTGACCCCATGAAAACAGTAAATGCTACAAACAAAGACTTTTTATTTCCTCGCTTTTGTCTGTTGGTCAGTTATTAAATTTTGCTATCACACCACTAGTTAAGATTCTAAGGAATGAAGGTTACAGCAGCTAGAATTAATCACATTAACTAATAAAAATCTGGTAGTTTTAGTTCTGGCAGTGTGATACTAAAAACAATCAGAGTGGAATTCTAAAATCTTGGAAAGAATATCCTTTGGAGATCACCTGGGCCAAATTACTTACTTCATAGATGGAAAAAAAGTAACATTCAGTTAAAAATAAATAAAAAAATAAATGGGACTCTCTGATCACTGGTAGGGAACATATTGGAGAGAACTGAACTGCAAGTGGGAGACCAGCTGGAAGGCTACTGAGAAGCGGAGATTTGAGGTGATGGTGGTCTGATCTTGAATAGGACAGTGGAGAAAGAGAGAAGCAAACAGGTCTGAGATTTTTGAAACCAGAATAAACACAGATATACTTGCTCCCTTACTTGCTTATAATTCTGTTTGCTGCTGGAGACTAATTTTGGGATAGAAGGACCATACTGGTAGGACTTAACAGGCATCCTTAGTGTCTAGCTTGAGAGTTACTATAATAAAGGATCAAAATTAAACCTACCAAGTAGCTATTTTTTTTTAAGTGGCTGCTATATTTTAGGCATTTTATATATATTAATTCTAACTCTTACAAAGGACAGAAACTTCTCTTACAAAGGACAGAAACACTGGTAAGAGATGTGTGTACCCTTGAGATGAGGAGGAAGGAAGCAGGAGATGGAATGCATGGAGCTTCTAAAGCCAAAGGTATTAATATTTCTATACCAGAGATGAGGAAACTGAGACTCAAAAAACCCGATTTGTTCAAGGTCACACAGGTAACAAGCAGTAGAGCTAAGATTCAACGCAGGTCCATTTAAGCCCCAAATTTCTTTATACTATTACACTTCTTCCTTTTTAAAAAAATGTTTATTTATTTTTTGAGAGAGAGTGAGAGCAAGAGAGAGCACAATCACAGAGGGAGAGGGAGAAGCAGACCCCCGCTGAGCAGGAAGCCTGATGCGGGGCTCAATCCCAGGACCCTGAGATTATGACCTGAGCCAAAGACAGACAGTTAACCGAATGAAACACCCAGGCACCCCACACCTCCTTCTTTACAGTGAATTTCCATGTGGTTCAAGACTGGAAGGGTACAAACCAACCTTGGTAAGAAAAGTTTATCAAGAAATTTCCAATATCAAACAGTGGCAAAATAGTAAGTAAAATTATTAACATGAGCTTACAAATACACCTTTAATATATCACTAATGCGGGGCGCCTGGGTGGCTCAGTGGGTTAAGCCGCTGCCTTCGGCTCAGGTCATGATCTCAGGATCCTGGGATCGAGTCCCACATCGGGCTCTCTGCTCAGCAGGGGGCCTGCTTCCCTCTCTCTCTCTCTGCCTGCTTCCCTGACTACTTGTGATCTCTCTCTGTCAAATAAATAAATAAAATCTTAAAAAAAAAAGATTTCACTAATGCTTCTGATTTCTGTTATAATAAACATAATACATATAAAGCATTCTATAAATGTCCATTATTACTAATTCTATCAGTACAAAACTTAGGGAAAAACTAACTGGAAAGACTGACTATTCAAGATGTTAAGCAACTAAAAAAATACCTCTCTTTCTTCTTTCCTCATTCCACTCAAAAACACATCATCCAAAAAAATGTAACTGTCTAGGCAGTCTGCTGGGGCAGGTAAAGAATCATTAACAGATGCACATGTAGGCAGCAGTCTCTCACCCGGAAGTAATGAGCCATGTAGCATCTAGATGTAAATGTAAACACATCTGTGAGTATCCAACACGCTAACTGCCCAGTGTAACTCTAGCTCCATTTCCTAGCTAGGAGGCTTTTCTTCTCCTAGCAGAACAAGGATGTAGCAGACAGACTGGCTTGACACTGGATTAAAATCCAAGATTCCTCAAACTTTGAGGAATTCCTCTTTCTTCTCCAAAGTTCTGAGAGCTATAGACCACCTTCTGAGTGTTCACACATATGGTGTTAGAAATGTATACATGGTTTGTCAAAGCAGAATTCTCCTGGGCTTTGGAGAACTGATGCCAGCTAATTTTCTGAGTGTTCAAACAGGCTAGGTACTCTTTTAAGTGTGTCATTTGGATTATTTCATTTAATTATCATATCAACCCAACTCAGTGGGTACTTTAACTTTATTTTACAAAAGAAGAAGCTGAGGATTAGACAGATGGGTCACTTTTCAGAGGCTCCACAGCTAGTGACAGATGAAGACAGGATTAGGATCCACGCATTCATACTCCAGAGCCTGAGCTTTCTTCCTGTGCTCTCCATAGCTCTATGGCCTCATGGGGGAGGGGGACTGGACCCCTCCCTCAGCTTAAACCTAGCTAGCCCAGGCTCCATTCCCTCCCTGTCATATTCCCACCTCTGAAGCTTATTTATCAAGAGGCTAACCAAGATGGTTTGTGGATTCTCCACACCATCCACAGTTCTCCTCCTCATATTGGCCTTAGAAGCTCCACGTATTCCATCTCCTGCTTACTTCCTCCACCTCTCAGGGCTACACACATCTCCTTCCAATGTCCAGAAGTTTCTGACCTCTTGAAGGTTAGACCAAATGAGGTCTACAAATGATTTTAGTACCATCTCTAGATTACTATATCAGCTGTATCTGCTTTATCACCCCCCTTCCTTTGCTAACTGGCTATACATTTCTGGCTGAGAATCTTTCTTAGAAGGATAGCAATAGTACACAATGCCCTCCAGGTTAATCATAAATGCACAATGTTAGCATCAATCAGGCAGTGTTTACTATATACAACCCATGTCAAATGCTACCTAGAAATAGAATCTACAAGGAAAATAAAACAAACATCAAAACACAAAGTACCATACATGGGGCACCTGGGTGGTTCAGTCGTTAAGCATCTGCCTTTGTTCTGCTCAGGTCATGATCCCAGGGTCCTGGAATTGAGCCCCACATCGGGCTCCTTGCTCAGCGGGAAGCCTGCTTCTCTCTCTCCCACTTCCCCTGCCTGTATTCCCTCTCTTGCTGTCTCTCTCTCCGTCAAACAAATAAATAAAATCACAAAAAAACCCATAAAGTACCATATGTAAAAATACAAAGTTAACAGCAACAGAAAACAATACATAATCAGGTTTATGTTTAATAGTGTTTTGAGGTATTAGCATTCTATGCTAATAAGTCAGTACTGTTTTAACAATAAATTCAAGAGGATGGGGCTTAAGGTTAGAGAATGAAAGGGGGAAAGAACATTTAGACAGTCAAAAGCACTTTCTAGACCTTCTTCAAGTCACACCACAAACACTGCATGCTTTTTCAAATGTACGGCAGTCCTCACTCTTTACTATACCGGAAAAGATAATTGGATACAGTTTCAAGCTACCCTAAAATTTATTATTTATTTTAATCCCAGATGCCTTTGAAGAACATCCAGGTAAAGAAGGATTTTATGTGTAGTTACTCACAAAATACCTTTGATGATTTCTTCCAAAAGCAAGATATTTTCTAAAACATCTCTCAAACCCAAACATGTCCCAGTTTCCCAAATTACCCAGGAATGATTCTTTTGTTGGCTCTTTCTTGATCATGTGCATTAAAGGCAGAAAGATAAAACATGCTCTCAAGCATTTCATAGTGGATAATTATATTTTTAAGGATCTTCAGTTACATTATTTTAGCATCTGTGTAATTAAACCAAAGTGCGATTCTCAATTAGCAGGTTTTCCTTTCGTCTCTTGGATGTAATATCTTCATGGATAGGAAAGTGTTTTCCCTCTTTGAGTAGCTATATTTATCCCCATTAAACCAGGAGAAGTGTGGTGCCGGCTTTAATGAAGAAGTCCATCCGTGAGTCAGTGACGCCGAGGGGAAACGTCAGGGTTGCCCATCAACCCCTGTTGAGCACTGCAAAGTAATAACGCTTTCTGTGGAGAGACTGACAGCAAATAGCAAAGGTGTGAAATGAGAGATGAGATTTTCTTTGGAGCTTGTCCAGATTGTGATAGTCTTCTAACCCCCCTCTACCCCACCCCCCACTAGCTTTTCCCCATCTGTAGACAGTGGCCTGCCAGTCATCAATGCTATTCCCCAGAGCATCCCTGATGATTAAACACCTGTGGCAAGCAGAGCCTCCTGAGTTTCTGCCACATTTGGCTGAAATTTCCTTTTGGTCATGGAAGAAAATTAAAGTTTAAGTTTCAATACTAACCAAATAATCCGCCATGATTATGGGAAACACAACATTGTATTTTGATCAGCTTGCATCCATTCAGTCTGATACATGTGGTTTTCATTGGGAAATTATTGCATTCAGGATACACTTCTTCACTACTTAATGGTTTTGAAGCATCTGAAAAACTTGGGAGATATGGCTTATGAGAAATGTCACAGCACAGGATTCAGAGAGTTATCTTACCCAGCCTTATCAATAACTAAACCAGTCATTATGTGCGGCAGGTGATTTTACTGCAAAATTTCTTGCACTAAACTATATTTTCTCTTGTTTTGATGAAGAGGAAGTAGTGCTCAACATTCTTGTAGCTTGAGACGAATAATGCTTTGTGAATTCCGAAATGGAAAAAAATGAATCAGAAAATTATTTCATCTCAGCTTGTTTCCACATTGAAGCTTATAGCCCTCACTCTGTGAATGAGCTCTGGGAGGTGACTTATTATAAATTTTACAAAGAATTCTGCATAGAATGCTAATATCTCAAAACACACTATGAAAAAAAAACAAAAACAAAAAGAAAAAAAAAACAAAAACAAAGTTCCACAGGAAAAATAACGGAGAAATGTGGAGATTCACATGGGCTTTTCTTTTGTATATTAAAAAAAGAAAACTGGGAAGTCCAATTTGTTTAACTGTGTTTAAGCCATCCTTTTCAAACTTATTTGGACCTCAGAAAAAATATATGCATGCATATTTTTTTAATTACTGATTAATTATCTTTTGTAAATCTTACCTTGAATTCTATTAGACATGAGATCCTTGGTATCAGAATTTGTTTACTGGTAAAGCCAAATATCTGGAAAAACTAAACAATTTGCATTCAATTATTAGCACTTTCATGGCAATTATTTCTTTAAATTCTCTCCTCAAGAGAGCTGAGTTCATGGGAAGTGAAAAGGTGGGTATGGAGTGAGGTGTACAGTCCCTTTCTGAATTACAAACACAAGGAATTAGAGCCAGGGCCCGGCAGAGATATGGAATAAAAATGGCAGCAATAAAAGCTTTACTCCATTCTCTTTCCCACTCTCATGTGGAAGTGTATCTGGAAAAAGAGGCAGAAACACAGATAAAATATTCTTCATTAGGCGTCAACGTCCATCCACTGGGCCTACCCTTCATAATTATTGAACACTTACCATATTCTAGACATTGTGCTTCGCACTTGAAGGCAAAAGCAAATTAAGACAAGACCTCTTCCCACAGTCAAGAAAGAAAATAATTAAAAATTTTAACCGAACTCTAGCCCACATTTTTAAGGGTTCTCTCACCTTCCACAAAATAAAATACTGTTGGAGTAACATTGATAAACATTTCCTCTCTCTGCTTCTCTTTCTGATCCTACCATCTATTTCAGAATCCCTAATTTTCTCTTTTAAAGTTTTCACTCCTTCAAAAAAAGATTAAAAATGATTTCTTTCAACAATTGAGCATAAACCTGTTGAATTATATACCAGATTAAAAGGACACTAAGCATTATCCTTATGATTATAGAGGACATAAAGGGGACTAAGTAAATTGGGCAAGAATGCTGAATTTGTTTATTAATTAGTGAATTCATTTATTAAAAAGAGATTTATGAAGTTCCACTTTGTATAGTCATGAGTACTAAGTGTTCTCAATACTAAGATCACACAGATGCCTTCACCATTAGCTGGTTCTGGAGAGGCTTATAGTTAAGAGAATCATGGGTAGATGGGCCAGATCAGCTTAGTGCTAAGTGTTCTATGAACCCTAGTTTGCTTGATCTAAATTGTCTGCTCGAGTCTGTTTAAAGCACTAACTTAATGAATTTGAAGCCATTTGGAAGCTTAATGTGGGCAGAATCCCCTAACAGGAAAAACAGACAAGAGAAGGAGTCCAAAAAGTAAACAGACATAATCATATAAACTGTGGATTTGGAGCTCACCTTAAGGGAAAATTAACAGACTATTATTGTATCAAGTGCCTACTCTCTGCAATGTGCCATGCAGGAGTCATGAGTGACCCCAAAAAGTATAACTCTTAACTCACAAAATTAAAATTTAGTTGCAGGGCTAAGAAAATAAACACAGATACAGAAACAAGCACACAAACAAATGCCCTAGTTTAGCATTAAAATACAGAGCTGGACTCAGGTTAACCAAAACCACAGCAACCAAAAGGAGGAAGAGACTTCTGGGAGTGAGAGGCATCAGAAATAGTGGTGGTGGGATTTAAGCTGGAACTTGAAAAATGAAGCCTACATAAAAAAGAAATTGCACTGTTTGATTAAGAATATTTGACCAGCCATAACAAAATTGCCATATTCAAGATGATTTGCATATCTTGACTGTAAATCACTGTGGGACTTCAAGGAGCATTGTGAAAAACTTGGGGCCTTCTTCATTGCTACCATTACCCCTATTCCAGAAGCAGCCAAGTGACTCTCCAGGAAAACCAGTTTTATTTCATCCCTGTATCAACCAGGACTGGTCATGCTGGGAATAAAACCAGGGTGACCTCCTCCTCTACTTCCTGGCAGTCCTCACTAAACTACATGACCAGGTGTCCAGCACACAGCAAAAGGGTAGAGAGAGAAAGTACAAAAGAGTGAATTTAGTCCTCCAACTTCCTTCTCCTCTGTTCAGTGTCAGCATTTTTTATCTCCAAAGAAACTTTATTCCTTTTTAAGAGTAGACTCAAAATTACTGCTAATTTTCTACAAGGAAACTGTTCTTTGAAATACACCATATACCATTTTCTAACCTCCCCCCACCTCCCCACTTTCGTAATGCTGGCAATGCATTGGCTGTGAACATGTAAGTATAGTTGCTTTTGAATGCTGCAAGGTAAATGCAGAAAATGACAGCTTAAATGGAATCATTAAAGCAGATGTAGGTAATATCTGAATGCTACCAAGCCTTCTTTGCAAGGCAATAAAGTCTTTATTTTCAGTTCTGATGCCTTGCACCTTTTCAGGGTAGCTGACAACCTATCATTTCTTACTTTTTCCCCCCATTTCCAGCATGAACTCAGGGGCCTCTTTCTATCTTAAGTTGCAACCTGTTGATTGGTGGAAAAGGGAAGAACTGTATACAGTTCCACCCTAAGCGGTTATTTCTGGCAGTGCAGCAGTGAGCTCTGTCAGCTCATTCAAAGACATTAGTGTGAGAAAGTCACAACAAAATTGCTACCTGTCCATGTACTGGGGGCACCACAAAGTACAAGTTTCAGAATAGCACCAAGACAGACCCAAGAGACCACATCCCGGTTTTGAAGAAGCCAGACTTTCACAGTAGTATTTTGCATTTCTTTAAGTTTATCCTTCTCCATATAGTTTTCATTATACTTTTCTAGTCTTCTTATGAAGAAAGCAGTTGGATGTTGTTACCTATAATAAGGACAGGGAAATGGAAACTTACATTGATTTTTAGAAATATGGTAAAAATAGTTAATTGCAATGTTAGGTATTTAGAACATGGTATTGCGGTTTGCTTTTGGGTTTGTTTCTGTTTTTTATTTGACCAAACACTTATACAGTGCTTCATATAGGCACTTTCTAAGTTGTTTTTGAATATCAACTCATTTAATTCTTACAACAACCTCCTAAGATCAATACTATTATTATCTCCCATTTTATAAATGAAGAAACTGAGGCCCAATGTCACAAGAGTGGACGTAATGGCAGAGTTAGAACTCAAATCCAAAACTCATAGCTCCAAAGTCCATGTTTCTCAACTCTTTCACTCTGTGTCTTTCAACACACTGGAAGGTATACTACAAAAGAACGAGAAATAAACCTAGCTCTTTGATTCTGGGGCTGTTGACTCCCTCACTCACCCAACCTACCACTGAACAAATCTTTATTGAGCAATCACTACCAACAAAGGACTGGTAGTGATTTGGGGCATCAAAAGAAATATGACAAATACAATCAATCTTCATTATTCATGGATTCCGCATTTGCAAATTCACCTACTGCTAAAATTGACTTGTAATCCCAAAATCAATGCTCACTGGCTTTCAGATAATTTGCAGACATGTATGGACATGCCCAGAGCAGTGAAAAATTCAACACTCCAACCTGCATTTCCCAGTTGAGGTCAAATAAAACAAAGCTCTGCCATCTTGTTCCAGCTCTTATACAGAAATGACCAGAGGACGGAGACAGTAGGAAGTAACACAGTGTAATGCAAGAAGCTCCAGCTCTGAGACCAGTGGAAGGGGTTTGAATCACAACTCTGGCACCTATTAATGGTGGTCTCAGGCAAGTTACTTAACATTTCTGATCAATTTCCCCTAGGAAATGTGGTTCAATATTCACTAAGTCACAGTTTGGGTGACTTTATAGAAGAAAAATAATTATAAAAATCTCCTTCATTCAAGTTAGTTACATCTTAAGTGACAGGAAAAGACAAAGATATATCAGAAATTATTTAGGTAACTAGGCATATGTGCAATATGTAAGAAGGGCAAAATCACTGAGTGGCAGCACGCGATTTTAAAGCTTCAGGTAGGCAAGTTGAAATGGTCAGTGTAAGCATCAGGAAGAAGATGGAATTTGGGACTCAAAGAAACAAAAACACAGCCAGAAGAAAATCTCTCCAGCCTTGGAGTTTTCCCATGCTCTTGGCTTTTATTAACTATATAACAAGACCCCTTTGGATGGTGGCTACCATCCCACTGACTAAATTACTTGAAGACTTAATTGCAGAAATTTCAGATTTTCTATCATATCTTTACAATGATACAAGGTGACCCTGAATCTTTAATTAGAATGATTCAATTGTCAAAGAAGTGAGCCACCTGGGCACAACTGCTGGTAACCTGTAAAAATCACAGATACACCCTCAGAAACTTCATGAAAAGGCAGATGCTGCATCTCCTCCTCAGGGTATCTTGACAAAGTGGTCACTATCGGCTTGACAACCACAATCATGGGGACACACAAGGAGAAATGTTGCCTGCTTCCTGCCCACAGTAAGATGAACCACATTCTTGAGAGAATCTGGAGATAACAGGAGAGGCTTTTGGTCTCTATGCATTGTTTTGACTGGTTACAGCTGTCATTAAGGGATTGAAATTGTAGAGTATGTCTTTCAACAAAGTTCCTACTTTCTCTCATCTGCTTAGAGACTGTAGAAATTTTTAAAATATGGTTTTTTGACACAGAAATAAAATGTTATACAATATTTGGTTGTCCTTGTTGCTAGGTGTAATCAATCATAGAAGAGATACATGGGAGAACTGCCCCTGGATCTATAACCTAGGAAATAGTCTTTGGACATTGTGGAGATAGAAAAATAGGCAGGGACTAGATGGGAGGACTGGTCTGGAAGAATCAGCATATTGGAATCAAGTGTGACGGAACTAGAAAAACTTGAAACTGACATGTCATGTTCTGAGCTTGATGAGATAAGGAATAATGTAAAGTGGGGATGAGCTGAGAGTATAAAGTTATAAGGTTTTGTGGAAAGTGTGTAGGACCTGTACCAATTCTGAAGATGGATGTAATTATTGTGCCAAGTTGAAAACTAACTGCAAAGTTACTACAGGCATCCCTTTCTTTTTTTGATCCTATTAACTTAGAAGATATTAACTTCTCCATCCATAAAAACTTATTACTCTTTATCTTTCTTTTCAAAACATATATGACTATTCCACTGAAGAAAGAATCATCATACTGGCTCATGATATTGATAATTCAAAGTACTCCCTAAATCACTTTGACCATAATGCGATGAATATTTCAAGCAAGAAACACACACACACAGAAAGGCGGGCAGGGGGGGAGAGATGGGGTGTGGGTGTGTGTGTGTGCGTGCACACACATGCATGCATCGAGGTCATCTAATTGTTTTACTTCTTTAGTCAGTTGGTTAACATCGATCTTTTTTTGGCATACTGCTAGTGAGTACATAAAATAAAATATGTACACCGGGATATGGTCCTGACAGAGTAATCATAATAGAAAATGAGGTGATCTACTGGTAAAACAACATTATACCCAAAACAACAAATCAGAGTCACAGTGCTATTACTGTTTTCAGACCATGTACACTGGGCCCATTCCCCAGCAGCCAACCAACAGCACCACAGCATTATCTCCCCTGCTCGCCTGGACACCAGGTATTAACATCATGTCTTACAATTCTGGAGACTAAACCAATTAAGGCACAATTTAAAGAAGGTATTCATAAATATTGTACCAGGGTGGTACTGACACACCTAAGTATTTAAAAAATACTTTAAAAAGCATTTAACTATTAAAAAAAAATAGAATATGGCTCCAAATATATGTAATCCATTTTAGGAGAAGAGGTTCCATAGAGAAACTTCTGCATTATGAATAAATATGCAAAATCAAAACAGTAGCCCAGTTCAAATCTCTCTCCTACTCCTCTGATATACTTCTCCATGTCATATCCATTTTCACATAAACAACACAGTAATACAACATCTGCATTGCTAAATAATGCTACTATGTTCTAATTTCTTTGGAATGGCATGAATAAAATCTTTCTACTCCTGTTTATTAGAATTTATTGATGACAATCCTTTGCAAAGTAGCAGAAGGTATAATTAATTCTGGTACGACCCTAAGTTGGATATAGAAACTCAACAGGGCTTACTTTTGACTTCAAATGATCTATCACCTGATAATGTGGAAGGGAGGCAGCAGGAGGAGGATATGAGCTTCCATAACTTCACTCTAAACTGCTTCAATGCTACCCCACGCAGTTAATGTTATATACACACTGTCAGCTATATAATACAATCGTACTTTTCTTTATTTCACAGAGATGTTTGGATACAATGTTCTGTGGGGGGAGGAAAAAAACAGTATTTCAAGGTTTGGGCAGGAATTTTACTAAAACAAATATTTAGAAATCTCTCTCATCACAGGGCTCCCACCATTACTCCTACTACATTCAATTCTCTTTGCTCAGGACATCTGCTAGACTAGAATACGGATGATTTCACAGTTATACGAAATGAAAATTAATGCAGCATTTCAGTAATTCCCCCACATAGGCTGCTTATATATATGCAGTATCCTCATCAACAAAAGAAATGATATAGTTATGTTAAAGGTATAGTATCTGATACACCTTCAGCATGTCTTACTGATGAACGTGGTTGCTCTGAAGGAAGAAGAAGCGAAGAGGAAAGTTGTTATTCTGGGTTTAATTTTGACAGATAAAATATAATAAACTAATAGTTTAGAAATAAGGCAGGATCAGTGGGTGTGGTGCAGAAACAATGAATTTTGGAAAACTGAAAAGAAATAAAATAAAATAAAATAAAATGAAAAAAATTAAAAAAAAATTTTTTTAAAGAAATAAGGCAGGAAAGAAAGTGATCGTGTCAACCTGGAATTCATAACATTAAAGAGAGGAGCACTTGGATATGTGAATTTCAGAAGAGAATGTGATGTCAAGGAAAATAGAGATATGGTGCCCTGGTGAGTGCTTTTTAAAGGAAGTAAGACTCACAAGAGGTGGAAGTGTCTTTAAATTGCAATTTATTATGTCTTTGAAAATTATCTCAATTTTCAAGGCAGGCAAGGGGTAACATGCAAGAAAAAGGTGTAGCAGTAATGATGCTTCTGATAAGGGCAGATTACAAAGATGAAAGGAGGGGTACATTTCAACTCTCTAAAAACTGAGCTATCAAAGAATAAGATGGGCTGTCTCAGAAAGTGCAGAGGGAAGAAAAGAGAAGTGTTCTACATTATCTGAAAGGTTTCTTTCCACTTGAAGATTCTGTCATTCCATGTTATGTGGAAATAGATTTTCATTCATTAAAAAATTGTTTTTAGTCAGTGATTTCAGACAATAATAATTTACATATGAGAATGGTGCCTTGGGATTTACAAAGTGCCATGATATGCACATCAATTCTCACCACAGCCACCAGAGATCACTGCCTCTAGATTATAAACAGCAGACTGAGCCCTCCTCCGGAGATTAATCCATGGCCCTAGGGTATCACATTTGCAGGACTCAGGACAAGAATGCAACTAAAGGCCCACATACCTTATGGCTAAATAATATTTAAAAGTTATAAATCAACAACAAACAGAGCTCCATATTTAAACTCCCTCCTCCCTTGGAAAATGTATCTTCAAACCACAATGTCAAAAATATATATACTTTTTTATGACTAAAATTTGGCAACATATAAAAGATGGCTGAGTTTATTATTAATAATTATAATTATAGGTCTGAATGTTCTATGGATAGACCTGTGATATTTAAAATTATGTTAATAATTCTTAAGTTATATATTTATTCCACCAAATGTATTTCTTGACTTCATTTTAATAAAATTACTAATCTTATTGTTACCAATATTTTCACATAATTTGGATTTTATTGAATATAATGATCTATACATTTTAAATGTAAATTATTCAAAGTATATATATTTTAATATATTTTGACCAAATATAAATATAACATAAAAATATTTTCATGTCTATTTTCTAAAGTCTTCTCCTAACGTATTAAAAATTAAAAGGTACAATATCAGTAATAATTAGTATATAAAATTTTTGTAACTATTATCCTCATAAGCTGATTGATTTAATAATTTGAAAATACAGTAAGATATACTAAATATTTATTAAAAATATTCACTAGTAGTTTTCAATGTTCATCTAACTGTCAAGGTAAAGAATCAATATACTCTTCATGTTTGTTACATATAACTAAACCTATGTACATAGTAATTTGAAAAGAATATAAATTGTTTAATATTATAAAATTTCCCTAGCTACCATGGCACTTTGTGTGTACCTCCAGAATCATGATGTGGAACCTGAAGAGCAGTAAGAAATGGACCCCAGCTCTATTGCAGAAATTAACTGTATCAATGCCTTCTTAGGGAAGACTTGACAAGCTACTTAATTTGTCTTTTATCTTAACTATATCCTTTCTCTGCTCAAATCCTTCCCATACTCCAAAGCACTGTTTGCCTCTGGCTTCCACAGTGTTCAACCTACAAGCCTCCATGACAAAGGTGCTTGGTATTTTGAAGACTTAGAGAAAGAATGGTGTTAAGTTATGAGAGCAGATATTTACAGTCATGATGCACACTGCATCAGACTCCAAGAGAAAAAGGCACACGAGTACTTTTAAAGCAACTGGGTGGCTCAGTGGGTTAAGGCCTCTGCCTTCAGCTTGAACCTGGGATTGAGCCCTGCATCAGGCTCTCTGCTTGAAGGGACCCTGCTTTCTCCTCTCTCTGCCTGCTTCTCTGCCTACTTGTGATCTCTGTCTGTCAAATAAATATGTAAAATCTTCAAAAAGAAGTGCAACTGATCAATTTTGCATGTGTTTGTTATTTAAGGTCCTCTAAGCAAATGGCCTAGGCCAAAATCCCCTTTTTCCCCAAGAGTTGTAGAAATTACGTGATCTACAAGCTAATCCATGCAAATATCCTTTTAATGGACTAGTGCAATCTTCAGAGGTGGTGAGATCCCCGTGACACAGGAAAAAATTTTTCAACATCATTTGGCATCAGGAAAATACAAATCAAAACCACAATAACCACCTCATACCAGTCAGAATGGCTACAATTAACGAGTCAGGAAACTAGAGATGTTGGCAAGGATGCAGAGAAATGGAACCCTCTTATACCGTCCGTATGAATGCAAAGTGGTGCAGCCATCCTAGGAAACAGAATGGAGGTTCCTCAAATGGTTAAAAATAGAACTACCCTATGACCCAGCAATTGCACTTCTATGTGCTTATCCAAAGGATATAAAAATAGTGATTTGAAGGGGCACATGCACCCCAATGTTCATAGCAGCAATGTCCACAATAGCCAAACTATGGGAAGAGCCCAGACGTCCAGCAACAGATGAATGGATAAAGAAGATGTGGTACACACACACACACACACACAATGGAGTATTACTCAGCCATCAAAAAGAGTGAAATCTTGCCACTTGCAACAATGTGGATGGAACTAGAGGGTATATGCTAAATGAAGTAAGTTAATCAAAGAAAGACAAATACCATATGATTTCATATGGAAATTAAGAAGCAAGACACATGAACATAGGGGAAGGGAACGAAAATTAAAATAAAAACAGAGAGTGAGGCAAACCATAAGAGATTCTTAACTATAGGAATAGAACAGAGGGTAGCTGGAGGTGAAGCAGGGTGGGGTAATTGGGTGATGGCATGAAGGAGGGCACTTGATGTTTTGAGCACTGGGTGTTATATGCAACTGATGAATCACTGATTCAACACAGTATGATTATCACATACTGATAATATACTATGTGTTAACTAAACTGAATTTAAATAAAATTTTTTAAAATGCACATAAGTGGTAAAGCGATTTCTAATTTCAGCTAAAATATAGGACATCTAAGTTACCCTGAAGTACTATAATCAATTAATGGCTTTTTAGAAAATGTTTCTATCCCACCATTAGAGTATATATACTTATTTAATTCATATTGAAAGGTAATTTGGAGTAAAAGTGCTATCAAATCAACTCTGTGGCCAGCTACAAACTAATCTAACAGTCAAAATAAAGAAATCTATTATTTTAGTGGGCCCATTAAAGTTTGTACATGGAAATACGGAATTAGTTTTTAAAGTCAGATGTCTAAATTAGATCCAGTTTTATGGAGAGACTCTTTGAATCTCCAGTACTTTCTCCAGCTACATAGAAATTCGTCTGAACTCTAAGTAGAGTTTCAGAATGAATCTATGCATCTGCAGGACCCTCACTCACACTGATAAAAATACAGTTTCCTGAGGACTTAACTCATTAGAGCAGAGTCAAGTAAGTCATTTTAGAAAGATTCTCAAAGATGTTTATTAAAGCAAAACAAATATTTACTATTCTCAGTTACCCAGAATATGTCACCAAACAAAATTTTTTGTTTCCTAGGCTCTAGTGTGACCCAGAGAATTAAAAGAAGCAGTACAATGAGGGAAATAGATGGACTCTGAAGCCAGGCTGCCTGAGTCTGAACCCAGCATGCACTACCCAAAGCAGTGTGAGGCAGCACATTACTGAACTCTGCTTCTCCATTTTCCCTTCTCTAAAATGGAGATGATAATAGTGCCAGATGATAACAGTGCTCCTACCACACAGGGCTGGAACGAGAATTACATGAGTTGATCTGCCTAAGGCTCTTCGACCAGAGCCAGATACCTTTGAAACACTCAATGAGCATAAATTATTATTACAACAGATTTGGCAAAAGAGTGGTTGATAAAGGATTAAAAAAAAGGAAACAGAGAAGAGCAAGAAAAATAAACAAGCAGAAACAGGGTCTCTTTTCTGACTCAATATCTAGAGAAAAGAAAGCTGTTAATTGCTTTTCTAATCTGATAACTGTCAATTCATGATAAGCATAGAAAGGAATCTGTGCTCCATTATGAGTGATCCACATTTTCCTCCTAGAATACAGGAATGCAAATCAGTAGGGGATCAGAGTGAAAAATCAAATGACCAAGTAGTGAAGGGTTTTTTTTAAAGCCTAAGTGCAGGACATGGCCCATCTGGAACTCTACAACTTGGGGAGGTGAGTTTGACCATGACAGCTAATGGGGAAGGATTTATGATCAGTGCCCTTCGCCAGCATATTATTCACCAACTGCTGACAGGCCCAACCCTTGAGAGTGAAATGAGTAGGGATGATATCAGTCACTCTCTGTCACTCGAATTGCAAATCTTCTAGTCAGCAAGAGAAACCCAGAAGCTGATACGAGAAAGTAAGTGTCAACAGGTTCAGCTGTGGCTGGAGGTGCCCCTCATAGGTCAGAAAAGGGAAATAAAGACAGCAACACTAATTGAGCCCGCAATGAATGTATGAATCAGTGGGGCCCATGAACTCTACCATGGATCTGAAGGGTGACACCAGAAAAGCACGGGCTGGAGTGTCAGAGGAAACCAGTTTCAAATCTCAGCTCTACCACTTAATAAATGGCCTTGGGCAAGCTACTTAATATCTCTAAGCCACCATTTACCCATCCATAAAATAAAGATAATAAAATCCATCTCACAGGGAAGGCTATAGAGATTTATTAAGATAATTGATAGGATGCGTCTGGCACAATGTCTGGCAAGCTGAAGGTATTCTATAAACCTTAATCCCCATTCCAGGAGGTGTCCTAGCGGGCTCACAGCCAAGGGAGGTTGGGGTGGGGGGAATGCAATTAAATAAGCAGTTACAAGCTAGAGACGAGAAAGGGACTTCAGAAGGACACAATGGGAGTTCCCCAGTCCAGCCTGGATAAGTTAGAAGCAGCAGAAAAAGAGATGCTCAGGAAAGACTCAAGAGGGGAATGTGGGGAATGTGGGCTACTGAGTTCAAGACAGCCAGCAGGAGGGACAAAGAACATAAGGCAAATGGCATAAGCCAAGGCCTGGATATAAGAGAAATCAAGGAGTGGCTGTCCTGAACCTCAGTCGTGCCACAAATTCTTGAAGTCACAGCTCCAAATCTACATAGCCATCTCTCCTTGACTTCTATCTGGCTTATTTCTCTAGTCACAGTTTAATCTACTGTTGAAGAATAATATCCACCTACAATACAGTATTATAATGACACACATAAACAAGGATTAGCCTTCCGGGCTTTGCTAAAAGACAGCAGACTGGAATGACCTGGCCATTGCTGAATAGGAAAATCCCCACCGTTACAGTTCACTGTGCTACTACACCTACAGGATCAGTGCATAACTATTGCTCTCTTCATCCCCTACTCAAAAGCAAACAGATAAAAACAAATAAATGCAGTTTGCTCTATAAGTTAACAGAGAAAAAGGCAGCTGTCCTCTAAAATACCCAACTCTTGAAGAATCTCTGTGAGCACAGAGAGAAAACTGGGATTGGTGCTTACTGTAAAAGAAACTTTCACTCAGGCCTCTTCCTATCATCCTCATTAATTTCTAACAAGGAAGAGCAGCTCAGTCTGATTGCTAAGAGTCAGAAACATAAAGCCATTTTTTTTTTTTTTCTTACTAGTGATCAAGATCACTGCCTGTTACACATCAATGCCCAAGTTGGGTACAGAGCTCCCACTTCTGCCCCACATGCTAAACCTCCAGGGCAGGATCTGTTTCTTTGGACCTACCCAGCCATCCTGCATCTTGTCTGCCTTTCTGACTCCCTACATGGTTAATACGCTAAGCAGGAGTATTTAGGGCCTGCTTCCTAGAAACAACCATTTTACTCTTCTCTAACTTCCTTCACTGCATCTGCTACAACCAGGGCAAGGAAGAACAGATTGGGAAGCATTCTGCAACCAAAACCACTTTGGCAATCCCTGACTATCTGAGATTCAGAGGAGAGAATAGAAGTAGCAAAGATTACCCTGATCCAAGTCATGTGCAGCTTTCCTTAGAGCACTGCACTAGAAATTTGGAAACAGTAGCACAGGTATCAGCAGAATAATATTTTGTCTTGCATTTTTACTTGGTTAATTGCGTATATCTATCTCCTGCAATAATCCCAGAGGGAGGAGATTTTAGAGGTATAATGAGACACAAACCACCCCCCCATCCCTAATAGTGATAAGGACTGAAATCAGATTTATAAAACACAAGATCAGTGTTAAAAATATAGAAATGGGGAAAGTTAATATAAAGAAACCCAGAAAGAGGCATGATGACAAATAATATTTTTGTGATAAATAATAGGTAGAACATGTTGATTTTATGGATAATCAGTACATGTATCTTAAAAATTTTTGATATCTACAGGGTGCCTGGGTGGCTCAGTGGGTTAAATCCTCTGCCTTCGGCTTAGGTCATGATCCCAGGGTCCTGGGATGGAGCCCTTCATCGGGCTCTTGGCTCAACAAGGAGCCTGCTTCCCTTCCTCTTTCTCTGCATGCCTCTCTGCCTACTTTTGATCTCTGTCTGTCAAATAAATAAAATCTTTTTAAAAAATTTACGATATCTAGGAATATTTAAAGATTGTGCAAAAATCAATCATTGGGTTAATTAATCAATATTTATTTGGGGAGGGCACCTGTTTTGAGACTACTGGGATACTGGAGAATACGGTAGTTACAATAATGTTTGGATACTTCCTAAATAAATGGGCTATGCTATATAAATAATTCAAAAGAAAAAGTCTAGGTCTTCAGGTAACATGGCTGGGAACAAACTTATTAGAAACACAAGCATTTCCTCTGAAGTCAATAAATCCTAGTTTAAGTCCAAATTGCAATATCCGAAGATTTCAAATCCTACTGAACTTTAGTTTTTCAACTCAGAAAGGGAATTATGAAACCCACCTTATCAGGTTGTTGTTCCCATTACAGGAGGTAACTTATGTACATGATGATTTCTGACACTGCCTGGTTAACAACAGAAGTTCAAAACCATGAGCTGCCTTTCTTTTTCTTCCTTAGGAAGGTTAAACTTTATCCATGAGAAAGCTATTAATAACAGTACGGAACATGGCAAGAACCAGCTAAGCAAGCACCTCATTCAGGCTGCAGATTTTGAGAAGGCCAGTCCATTTGTAGCAGTATGGGAAAATTCTGCAAAACAGAAGTAAACTAGGATTAAATCAGAAGAGAGGGTGGGAAACTCTTCCCATTTGGTCCCAATCTTCCTGTGGGATAATACCATAGCTCTTAGGGAAAGTTGACCTGAATTCAGACTGTTAGAAGCAGGGAATTTACATAATGTACCACACCTTATGAGTTAAAGACCATTATCAGCAAGGATGTATTATCTGCCCACTTTGTGTTGTGGCAAAGAGGGAGGAAGAAGAGAAAAAGGAGAAAGTAGTAAGAAAGAGGAGGAGGATGAAGAAGAGAAAGAAAAATAGCTATACAGGAGAGAGGAAAAAGAGTGGAAGGGGAAGTTGCTTAGTGTCCCAGACATCACAGCTGCAGTTTGAAAGGGCACATCTGAAACGGGCCTGTTAAATTCAACAGTTTCATCATCACTGCCACCAAATTGAGCTGCTCTGAGAAACACTTTGCTATGATATATGAGCCGGGTGAGGCTGATTAGCTAAGTCTGTATTACACAGCACATGAAAACTCAACAAAGGTTTAGTCATTTAAAAGGACAACATTGAGTTTTGGCCAAGGATTTTAAAAATGAATATTCCATGTGGGGAAAAAATTGTTAAATACGATAATGACAGGAGAAAATCTTGCTGTAATTATTCCTCCATATGTTACCACCTTCGAGGGAAAATATATACATATAAAGTGAGAATAATCCCCCATATGGGTTTTCAGATCCATTTTTTTTTTTTTTTAAGTGAGCAATCACAGGTTCAGAGCGAAGGGGCATTATTAAATGATGGTCAACTGCAAGCCTTGCAGGGGACCAGCTGCAGCTCCAGTATAACATGGAGAAGACCAGGGAAAGATGACCAGCCCTCCAGATTTATTGCTCATGAAGAGCTGGAGAGCACCACGGATTGCTCAAGCTAGATGGGATATTGAGAGGTTATTAGGTCCATTACCCATCCCCTAGGCCACTTCACTTGCTCTTTCATGACAAAGTAGCATTTTACATGCAAGGCAGAGCTGGAGGCAGAATGAGTATTATACACAGGCGATGGGAGCAGGGGGAAATGTGGATGTTTCTTCCACTTAGAATCATGAAAAGTCCCAACTACATTCTGTCTAGTCCATTTCTTCCTCCCCAATAATTAGGACAGCACCTGACACATCACAGATACTCAGTGAATCTTTGTGACAGGAATGAATGAATGAATCCTATGCTGGGATTTCTCTTCGTTATTGTTTTTTGAGCTCCCCCAGGAAATTTAGGATTCAACCACCATTGCTCTGGACCAGAGTTCTAGTCAGAGTTTCTCAATTTCCTCCTTTATAAGCTAGATTTTCTAATATCTCTTTTACAAAAAGAGGATTTGTATGTGTGTGTGACTGTCACACACTCCAAAGGCCATCTGAAAACTTAACAGCTTACTCGGTTATAACTAAAATAAATTTTAAAGCAAAACACTGGCAGGACTTCCTGAACAATAATTCTCTTTGTGGTAAATACAGCACAAATATCAAAGTTGCCTATAAATAATTAATAATTCTACCTCTTCCATTAAACCTTCTTTTATAACACTTGCCCACATGAATCCTTATTCTGTAAACTTCTATAGCAAGTTTTATTATAACAGCCATGGAGTACTTGGATAATCAGTGTCCTATAATTTTTCTAAATGTTTACAAAGATCTATTTGATCCCTCAACAAGCATGGCAGCCCTTAGAGAAGGACTGCATACCAGGCCTCACTTAAGCCACACAAAATTCTTTGTGTAATTTTGGCATAGTATGTCATACCTGTCTGCTTGGATCTCATCAATACATTCATAATAAAACTAAAGAAAATCAATCAGTCATCCAGATGATCCAAGGCCATTTGTTGCTAAACATCTGAGTAACACTGGAAGAGTACCTAGCCTGCCTTCAGAAAGCCAGAGTGGACAGGCTGCTCAGAGCTACTGAGAAGTGAACAGAATTCTGAAGGCCAAGGACAGAAGGGCCAAGGGAAGGCGGGGTAGAAGCAGACACAGAAGTAGAAGTAGAAGTTGCGACGTTCCAAAGATCCAGGGACAGGATCTAGGTTTGGGCTGGGGTAAGATGAAGTAGAGCAGAAGAGAAAACAAGGACCTATCATAAAAGACCTAGATTAAACCAATTAGTTGTCTACAATTTAAAAAGATGGAGGCTAAAAGGTGAGAAAACTCAAATCTGCCCTTAAACTACATGCAATATAAATTGATAAAATATTATTTTATATGAGATTTTTAAAAACATACAGAAAACCCAATGGCATCTCTGACAGACTGTTACCCAAATTTTTAAGTACTAGGGGAAAGCTCACCGACTCCATTTCAACTTGCACCATTTCAGTTGATAGACTTTTTTTTTTTCTTATTCTGAAATAAAATCATCTTCTTGGTCTGAGTGTTTCCAATTCTGTCTTCAGGGATGGCTACACAGAAACTCATAAAGTAATAATTACCATGAGTCTTGTGTAAGAAAGACCACCCCTATTTCTCCATCAGAGCTGGAGGTGCTTCTAGATGAGGTAGAATGCTACCATTTTAACCCCATCATTTGACTACACCATATAATACCTTTCACCTATCATGGATTTTTGTTCCAAAAATAAATACTAAAAAAGCAACAACAACAACAAAGTTAAAATTGAAAAAGGCTAACACTGCACACAACAAAATTAAAAGAAAATAAACTGAAAAATCCCACCATGTTAATAAGTTCCAAACTGTTAATATTGACCAAGAAAAACTGGACTTAGTAGAAAAAATCGTTGCAAAATAAAACTGACAAGGCCATAACTACATTACAGAAAAGTGTGTTATTGACTAAAAATTGACAGAAGAATCTAATTTTCTTTCCCAAATTTTGATCTGAAGAATCTGATCCAGGAAAATTGGACATGGTAGAAATAACTGCCATAAAGAAAATTCAGACTGGGAAAAGCATTATTGCAAGATTTTTTTTTTATACATGACTGATGAAGCAAATCATCATTATAAACTTCATGCATAGAAAATTGTTCCTGAAGAAAATAATTTTAATAAAACAGAACTAGAAAAATAAGGAAAAAGTAAATGGCTTAGCTGTACTCTATAGAAAACTGACCAAGCTATTAAATTGTTTTGAGGTCACTCTCAAAAATCTTTCTCAGTAAAAATTCATTGATTAGAATGTATCAGTTGGTAGAATTCTGATTTATTCACACAGAGTTCAAATATCATCACTGTCAAAATGCTGGGGTAAAAAGAACACTGAGTTAATCAGCATTGTTTTCAAACAAAACACACTAAAAATCTTTACCTGTATAAACAGGCTTCTGGCAAAGTTTAGACAGATAAGGGATAAATCTAACATCCATGTTAAGGGAACGTTAGGGTCTATGAAGTCAAATCCTTGTTCAGAAACAAAAAGGGCATTAATACTGCTCCAGGATAACTTCTCTAATGTTCTTATAGTTGAGTACTACAAATTCAATAAACAAGTATTTCCTGTGCTTCTACTTTATGGCAGATTCTATATTAAATGCAGGCTGAGACAGGCAGACTTGCTCCGGTCCTTAGAGCTTATACAGAAGTCTGCTCCACAGAGAAACTAAAAGAGAGAACCCTAGGATCACCTGACTCAGAGTTGTACTTAGAAAGTCACACTGTGAGCTCCCTCCCACCAACTCTTTTGTAAGAACAAAAACCTGTGCAAATGAGCATAGAAAGTCTTGACAAATGACACTGACATTTGACAGACACCACTTGGGTCAGAACAGATTTACTTAATGTGATGGTTAATTTTATGTGTCAATTTGACTGAGCTAAGGGATGCCCAGATAACTGGTAAAAAAGTATTTCTGGGTGTGTTTGTGAGAGTGTTTCCAGGATAAATGAGCACTTCAGTGGATACGCTTACTAAAGAAGATACCCTCAACAAGTGTTAAGTGGGTATCATCCAATTATTTGAGGGCCTAAATGAAACAAAAAGGCAGAATAAGGGCAAATGTTTTTTCTTGGCTTGAGCTGGGCTATCCATCTTTTCCTGCCTTTGGACATCTCTACTCATGGCTCTTGGGGCCTCTAGACTCAGACCAGAACATACACCATTGGCTCCCCTGGTTCTAAGGACTTTAGGTTAGGACTTGAACAAGACGACCCACTTTCTCAAGCTTCCAGCTTGCAGATGGCCATTCATGGGACTTGTCCTCTCTCTCTATATATTCATCTATCTGTATATCTAATCTCTTTCTCTCTATCTATATAGATATCCCATTGGTTCTGTTTCTCTGGAGAATCCGGAGTAATACACTTAACCAAAGGAGACAGGAGGAAGTAACCATTTTCAAGACCCAGAGCAGAAAGTTCAGCAACATAAATGAAGTATAAAGTTTCAGAACTTCAACTAACAGGGTACGCAACCATGAGTAGTGACACCTGAGTCAGTAAAAGAGTCCCACCAGACTCTCAGTAGGAGGAGGTAGATACAAACAGATCACATCATCTGGGTCAGATACACACAGCAATCATGGATCATGTCCATATACCATGACTACAGGGTTCAATGCAGGACTATACAGACCCTCAAGCACAGTTTTTCATGTACTTCTCTCAGCCTCTAGGACAGTATAGTCTATTCCAAGTACATTTTGAATTCAGTGCCATGGAATCAGAACAAGGGCCAGTTGCACAGATATCTCTATTATGCTAACAGACAGCTATATGGCCTATACTCAGAAGCTGTCAGTGACACGAAGAAAGAAATAATACCCATAACTTTTATTTAATAGAGTCTCATGGGGAAGACTGCCAATCATCTCTCATTATCTGTTCTCTCCTTCTTACATGACAGTTGAATTTTCAGCAGGGCAACTGGCCATCTAGCTAGGACTACCTTTCCCAACCACATGGCAAGATTCTCATCAATGGAATATTAATGCAACTGACGTTGGCAACTTCTGGATTGTGCCCTCAAGAAAAGGGTAAAGTCTCTTCCTGTGGAAGTAATGAAAATATAGAAAGCTGGCTGGAAATATGTGGATGAAGGATACATGTTGTAGGTGAGAGGAGCAAAGAATCTTTCCCAATAATATAGCTCTATCATAAGGACTTTTCTCAACCTTTCTAGGCACCTTATAATTTTACAAGCATTTAAAACCTCTAGACCAGCTTTGCCCTTCATGCACAGGAGAAACTGATTTCTACATACTTTTACCCAATTTTATTTTGGGCCATTGTGAGAACCAAATTTATATCCAAACCAATTAAGCCACATGTATTACTTTTTTAATATCAATGGTTATACCTGAAGAAGGTCTCTTTGTAAGAAAGAATATGGTACAAGGTGTCCAGATTTATTCCATCTTGTGCATATGTCATCTAACAGAGGATTCCAAATGTAGGTTAAATTTAACAAACTTCACTGTTTGCACAATTTGCTTGAAATGGACTGTTTTAGTCCTCAGACTTTGATTAACTGAATTATTTTGCGTTCTACAGGGATTACAAATCTTTAGAAAAAAAAAAATGTATTTTGACCCAGAGATTCTGCTGGATAAAATTTAATCTTTAACAAGTCAGATAATATTTAACCGCCTTGTTATATCACAGGGCCATGATTTTATTTATTTTTTTTAAAGATTTTATTTATTTATTTGACAGAGAGAGATCACAAGTAGGCAGAGAGGCAGGCAGAGAGAGAAAGAGGGAAGCAGGCTCCCTGCTTAGCAGAAAGCCCAACGCGGGACTCGATCCCAGAACCCTGAGACCATGACCTGAGCTGAAGGCAGCGACTAAACCCACTGAGCCACCCAGGCGCCCCAGGGCCATGATTTTAAATACCAATACTTGTTATGTTATAATTAGCAGGGTTCAAATTTTTTTAAACAATGGAAGACTAATGAAAAACAGAGTTGATCCTTCAGGAAGCTTTTGTTAAAACTGGTAGTTTAATCTTATTGAGCACCTGCTGGGTCCCTTGTCTACTTTTACACTTAATTCCTATACAAACTTATGCAACCTGTTCGGGTTTTTTTGAACTTCTGATTTTTCAGAACTTCTCCTCCTCCCCAGGTGGAGATTTCTGGACAACAGCCACTCTGGCTTTGAAAGGCTATGATTCTAAGAACGTGGGGCAGAAGCCACAGAATAATGGCTCCTGTCACTGCCTTGACTCACTGCTCTTCTTCTATGGGCACTCATTCTGGAACCAGATGTCTGCAGTTGGAGATATTTCCCCAGAAGCAACATCCTGTAACTGCTCCTCCACAGCTTCTTTCACAAGTTGAGTTGACAGCAGTAGTGTTGCCTTAGGGCCTTTCCCATGCTGAGGCTATAAATGGGGTATCTGAACCATCAGCCCTGACTGGACATTACCTCCTTATAATGTGTGCAGTATTAGAATGGAGAAACTTTTGAATTCCAAATTCCCTCCCTCTGTTAGAGAAATTGCTTGCCAATGATTCTGCTGACCTCCAAAATAAGTCCTTTCCAGGGTGCCCTGTCTCCTTCCCACATTCCAAGAGGCTGGAGGTGGTTCTCTGCTCTGCCAAGGCTGTGTTCATCTGGCCACAGTGAGAAGACTAGGCAGATTAATTAGATGCTACAGAAGGGGTGAGAATCCTGCTGTTCAAGATGAAGCAGATTTGTGGGTGAGTTAACCAGACTCCTCTGTTCAGATTTATGATTAACTTCAGAACTGAATAATGCACATCAGTTGACATACTGGATCCATCCAGGCCAGAACTCTGCCTCCAAGAGCAGCACTGTGGGGCATTTGGAGGGGCACTATAACAATAACACAGTGTAACAGCATAACCTCAAGATCAACATCCCTATAATAATAGTTTACAGAGCTATAATTCATGAATTAACCCACTCCATTAAATACTTTATATTTTTGAACCATATTATCTTGGAATCCCACTCTGCTACTTAATAGCTAAGAAAATTTAGGCTAGCTGCTTAATTTCTGGGTTCACATCTGCAAATGAAGATAATGACAACCTCATGTGGTTATCTTGTAAAAATTGACTGAGTTATTGTATGTAAAAAGTTTAATATAGTGTGTTCAGTAGCTATTCCATATCATTTTCATTTTTATAGGCATGCGATAACAATTTCCAAGTCCATGAGTCGGAGAGGCAATATGTAATACAGTGAACTGACCTGGAGTTTTACCTCTGATATTTTCTCACTACATGTCTTAGGTCACACTATTTAAGCTTCAGAGCCTTACTCATTGGGACTGAAAATAAGGATATTAATGGCAACTTTAGAAAGGTGGTAGAGGTATATGTGAAACAGCAGGCATGTACTAAGAGATCCATGGCTATGATTACCACTTGGCCTTCTAACTTCCCTCAGGAGAAGCAGTCTGAGCCCCACTAGGGAATGAGTATGGCTTATGAAGGAGAAACCACCTTTCCCATGATGACGCGAGGACAACAACACTGCTCAGAAGATGTTTGTTAAAATGACATTCACATTCAACGAAACAGAGTTCTTATTTCCCTGACGGAAAACAATGTTAAGGGTCCTTATTACAAAGAGATTTTAACCCTTATTAGAGATTTTTTGTGATTCTCTCAAGGGCCTATTGATGTCAACAAAAAAAACTGAAAGGATAACGCAGAACAGTGAAATGGGACTCCAGAAATAGAAATTAGGACATTCTTTTTTTTTTTTTTTTTTCAAGATTGTATTTATTTGACAGAGAGAGATCACAAGTAGACTGAGAGGCAGGCAGAGAGAGAGAGAGAGAGAGGAGGAAGTGGGCTCCCTGCCCAGCAGAGAGCCCGATGTGGGACTCGATCCCAGAACCCCGAGATCATGACCCAAGCCGAAGGCAGAGGCTTAACCCACTGAGCCACCCAGGTGCCCCAGGACATTCTATTCCTAGCACAAACTGGTAAAAGATAATTCAGACCTAAAGCATATGGTTGATGGGCAGAGGTATCACTGTTGTGCTAGTGAGTGTCTTCCTTACTCAAATACCACGCCCTCTTCAGCCAGCTTCTTATAAAGATCTGCAGGTTCTACAAACTGCTGGTCACCAGAGGGGAGGTGGGTGGGGGGATGGGTGAAATAAGTGATGGGGATTAAAGAGTGCACTTGTGATGAGCACTACATGATGTATGGAAGTGTTGAATCACAACACTGAACACCTGAAACTAATATTACACTGTATGTTAACTAAATGGAACTTAAATAAAAATTTAAAAAATAACAATATGCATGTTCAAAATGAAAATGCCAACATCCCTAACCTTTAAAAACATCACCAAAAGTGTTTCCCTTTCTAACCACTAAATTTATTTTCTGAGAAGAAAAGAAAAATAAGTATTAAATGAGCAAGAACTTAGGTGTGAAGCTTTTAAGCATTTATGACTTGAGAGAAAACATGTACCAGTAGGTACAAGCTTGAGGTCTTTTCTGATTACTTACTTTCCCCACTTATATATGATGCAAATGGATTAAGAATCAAATATAAAAATATATGGGGTGCCTGGGTGGCTCAGTGGGTTAAAGCCTCTGCCTTCGGCTTGGGTTATGATCCCGGGGTCCTGGGATCGAGCCCCGCATCTCTGCTCAGCAGAGAGCCTGCTTCCTCCTCTCTCTCTCTGCCTGCCTCTCTGCCTACTTGTGATCTCTGTGTGTGTCAAATAAATAAATAAAATCTTTAAAAATATATTAAAAAAATATTAAAACAAAGCCATATATAACACTGGAAGAATATACAGAAGAATACTGGGGTAGGAAAGATTTTCCTTTGTAAGAGTAATCTCAGAAAGCTTAGAGGAGAACATCACAACTTACATGACTGCACAACTCATAAACCCCCTTAAGATATTAGGGGAAGAAAAGTAAGAGACTTAGAGTCAAGTACAATACATATAACAAAGAAGGGATTAATATCTGTAATATATAAAAATTATTTCCATCTACAATTTAAAAAATGGCCAAAATATATTAATAGATAATTCACAAAATAAGCACAAAGAGGAAAATATTTAATCTCTCTAGGAATGCAAATTAAAAATTAAAAACAACCTATAGAATCTGTTTTGTACTACATATAGGCAAAAATCACTATTTTTCCTCATAAGGATATAGGGAAATAAGCCATCTATACCCTGTTGAGACAAAGCTTAGAACAGCTTTTAAAAGAGGGCAATTTTGCACTATCTGATGTGTACACATTTTGGCCCCAAATTTCTATCTCTGATACATATCTACAGAAATACACAGATGCCTAAAATTACATTAACGAAGATATTTACTGCAGCATTTTTTTATGTTAAGATAAAAAGGAGGCCGGGGCACCTGGATGGCTCAGTAATTAAGTGACTGCCTTTGGCTCAGATCATGATCCCAGGGTCCTGAGATCGAGCCCTATGTTGAGCTCCCTGCTTTGCGGGGAGCCTGCTTCTCCCTCTCCCTCTGCCTACTGCTTCCCCTGCTTGTGCTCTCTCTCTCTGTCAAATAAATAAATAAAATCTTTAAAAAAGAAAAAAAAAAAAAAGGAGGCCATCTGAATGTTCACTAATAGGCAGAAGGTCAAATAAATTTTAGTACCTGTATAACACAGAATACTATGCAGCCATTTAAAAACACTATACAGGACTCCAGACTGATATGGAAATACATCTAAGCTATTGTAGCAGATGGTTTGTTTTGTTGTTTCTTTCCTACAGGAAGTTAAGGACATCTACCATCCCACATACTTTTCTCACAATGACACTGACTTTTCTTCCTACATAGAAATGGGGCTATGTTCCAGCTCTTTGGGTAGAATTATGACTACAGTGTTGAGTGGAAGTGATGCTGTGTGACCTCCCAGATAAGGTCATATAAGAAGATACAGCATCCTCCTGGCTCTCACTACTTTGGGGTACACCTATTCTGGAGGAAGCCAACACCATTCTGTGGGGGAGCCTAAACTGCACCGCACAGAGAGATCAGACGGAGAAGCCCATGTGGAGGGGAACGAAGGCCCCCAACCAACAGCCATATCAACCTTCAGACACATGACTAAATAAACCTTCAGATAACTACAGCTTCCAACTTTCAAGTCCTCTAGGCCCCAGACATTGGGAAGTAGAGACACATCTTCCACACTATGTTCTTTCTAAATTTCTGACCAACAGAATCCATGATCATAAAATGGTTGTTTCATGCCACTAAGTTCTGGGGTAATTTATTATGGCACCAAATACTGGAACAGATATCTTACATGAAAGATATCAGGTCTCATGACAATATAGGCAGTATAATTCCATTTACAGAAAAATATCAATCCAAACTGCAAATGTATGTGCAAATATAGAAAAATATATGCATGTTACTATAAATATGTATGCATATGTTTTCGTATATGCCTAAGCATAAAGACAATTGTCTAAGAGAGACACACAGTGTGTGGCAAATGCTGCCTCAAGAGATGGGAAAAAGAATAGGACAAGGAAAGAAAGACTTGAAATTCACTCTCTGTATATCTAGATTGTTTGCATTTTATGCCACTAGCGCCTAATTTAAAGGACAAGGGAAGAGGAAGGGAAGAAAGCACAAAAGGAGGAAGGGTAAACAAACAGCTTTGTCTAGAACTGAAAATCTAGCTAAATCTGTGAATATATAAAACATAGATTTTTTTTTTTTAAAAAAGCATAGGTCAGATTCAGGAAAAAAGACTGAGCCTTGATAAAGAATTGGAATCTAAATACTACCACTTATAAGCTATATAAATTTGGATAATTCATTCAAATTTCCTGACTATAAAATGAGGATAATACTGTATTTTTGGGGCTGCTGAAAGGATAAAATAAGATGCAGATTGTAGTCCTAAATATAATGCTTAAAATATACAATGTTTTCAATAAAGGGGAAAGTTTTCTTTACCTTTCTGCTTGAAAAAATGGAAAAAAAAGGACACTCAAGTGAGCAAAAATATAGAAGAGGCAATTCAGGTGTCAGAGACAACATACAGATCTATCTAAATAAAACTTGAAGCTAATTTAAGGTGTACTCAGAGGTTATAAAGGAAAAACCTGAGCTGATCATATGCAAATATGTACATATCATTGTAACTGATCCTTTGTTCCCATGCAACTCAGATACACTCAACCATGGTACCCAGTTGTGCTATGCAAGGTGCAATTGTTAGTGCCGCAGGGTGTTGAGCACCTGGCTTTCTTGATTTAAAAAATATATAATTTCTTCTCCTCTTACATACAAATCAGTACTTAGAGGCAATTCCTTGGTTTCTGACCACCTAGCAATAATACAGCAAATTTCAAATCTAGGTGTTGTGAAAGAGACATAGTCCAAGGGGAGAAGAATGCACTTGAAAACCCATTAGAAACATGTGCAGAGTGTCCTTTGAAGGCTCAGCTCCCCACCCCCTATTCTGCCCTGAGTGTAAGACCTTATTCCAAAAGGTTGAATAAAAAGGGAAGATAGACTAATGATTAAAAAAAAAAAAAAATCAGATACAGCCTTGCCCCGATAGCCCACCCATCATACTTTCAAATAAGCTGATCACTTACAGTAGAGGTTATTTAGAACAAAGTGGAGCTCCAGAGTCCATTTATTTGAATGTATTTCCATTTCAATCACCCTGCTTCAGAAGTTGCCTCTCCTTCCCGTCACATAAGGTGAACAGATGTGATTTTAAGGACTTACTTCACGAACTCCTGCTCTGAAAAAAAACAGAGCTGTCTGCATAGAGAATTTCTTTTTTTACCCCATTAGGAGCACAAGATTCAAAAATTAGTTCATTTCTGATCCTACCCTTGTGAGGGCATCATATTATTGAAGTTTCCTTTCAATACCCTTAGTCATAGGTTCTTAGATGAGTGAGTTTTCCTCTACTCTGAGCATAAATAGATTAAAAAGATCTGTTCAGGTGAGGAAGCAGAGATCAAGAAGACTTTCTGAAACTTTTCATTTCATTTGGCATAATCACTGGTATACAAAGGCATCATCTAACATGAATGGAACATCAGTTGATGTTCCTTTTCCAGAAGATGGGAAAGGACGGATGGATCTGAAGAGAACCAACTACACAGTTTTTTGGGCAAAAGGTGCTTTTGTGACAAACAGCTCTTTATTTCAAATGATTAGCTGAGACCACGTGGGTGTCTCCCCAACACTAAATCTGGATAGAAATATGGTACATTATGATATTATGTACATTATGGTACATTTAGCCATGTGTTTATATTCCTAGTGTATTATGAAAACAATATAAACATTGAAAAGCAAGATATAACAAAAGAAACACCATAAATTTCTACCTTTTCTAAGACTAAGGAAAAATAATAGCATTACTAACCAATATGCCATTTTTGAGCACTAGAAATACCCAGGATACTCTGAGAGAGACAGGACTCCTACTCTCCCTAATGGGAAGATGAAAGTTACATATATACAAAAAGGCTATAAAAATATAAGAATGTTCTGAATAACTGAAAAATAAATGAGGTGCATGTGTGAAGACAAGGGGTATATGGGAATTCTCTGCACCTTCCAATCAATTTTGCTGTGAATCTAAAAGTGCTATTAAAAAAAAAAAACTCTATTTAATTGGTAAAGAGACCATGATAGATAAATAGATAGGAAGTCATCTAAAATGACGTGTCAAAATCAGGCAAAGTCACAGAAAATGTCTTAGAAGAGGTAGACTTTGGTGGACCTGGCTCAGTTAAGTGTCAGACTCTTGGTTTTGACTCAGGTTATGATCCCAGTTTAGACCCCCCCCAAGAAGGGCTCCCCACTCTGCAGGGAGTGTGCTTAAAGATTCTCCCCCTCTGCCCCTTACACTCACTCCACACCCTTTCTCTCAAATAAATAAATAAATCTTGAAAAGAAAAAAAAAAGGAAGAAGAGGTAGACCTAGATTTGGTACTTGAGAGAGGGTGGAATTGGGACAAACTTAGTGAAAGCAGAGAACTACAATGAGCAGAGGCCAGGAGCCCAAATGTTTGGACTTCACAGAAACCATCCTCATTCTATCAAAAGGAACATGTTGGAAGGTACTCGGATATAAATCTGAAGTCTTTAGAAATAAATCTAGAAGGTAAGGTCCTTGTTTTAAAATTAAAACATCAATCATTCTTACTAATTTATGCTATAACATGCCTACTCAATAGGGTCAAAACGCAGAACTAATTAATGATTAAGGTTGAAGCTCTTAGAGTCAAGGCATATGATTTCAGAAAATTTGGTAGTGGCCTTGCATCATGTTCACCTTTGACACCAGGTCACTTGGCCAGCCTGAGAAATTTCTAGCACTACAGTGTTGGAAATATTTAACAAACCAACTTCTATTCAGCCAGATTAAGAAAGCAAGGTAGTTTCTCAGGGAAAAAAAAACGTCCGGAAGCCTGTAGAAATTTTTTTCAGAGGAAGGAGTTCAAGAGGAGAAGTGCCAAGAGCAACTGAAGTAAACAAAAAAAAAAAAAAAAAAAAAACCCTCATGCAATGGTAATTTGAAAGGTAGGAGGGAGGTTTGTGAATTTAATTATGATAACACCAGTTTGTCAGGAAAGCTAAACTCAACAAGAAAGTCCTTAATCATTAACACTGTCATCCCAGAAAAGTGCCTTCTCGCAACTGCCTGTTTGATAGATTCTGGATGACAAAGACAGCCTGCAGACAAGGACCTGTCAATCCTGCTGCACAGAACATCAGAGAACCCCCCTGGAGTGTGTGTGTGTCTGTGTGTGTGCGCGCGCGCGTATTTGTTTCCCCTTTTGCTCTTCACCCTTTGTCCTTGAAAATTCTTGCCTCTTGTTCTCTAAAACAAACCGGCAATGCCTACTCTGCTTCTTTGCACTTTTTCCTCCTAGTACCTTCTGCTTGGTTTTTTCCCTGAAGGTTTTACTCATCTTCACTGTCTGCTTCCAAAGGCGACCATGTTATTGAAAACCATTCTCAAGCCACGGTGTGTTTCCAGCATGCCCCTCCACCCCAACCTTCATCTAATCTCAGAATAGAAGCTTCTAAACAAGTTGCATAGGTTGAGAGGTAGTTAGAGGCCACCCCCTGGCCCAGATACCCACAGCTAGGACCTGTGCCAATGAAGAGGTCAGACTTTAATTGGTCTCTTGTTGACTACTGCCCCTTTTCCCCTCTTTGCCAGCCGAGGAACATGGCAGGTAGTTCACCAAGACACACAGAGTCATTCACCTCTACAGGCTTGTATTCCTCTCCTCTAAATCAACAGCCTTTTCTTGTTCCCTCCTCAGTTTTCCCGGCATACAGTCTTTAAAAATAACCTAGTGACTGAGCATTTAAATTGAGAACATTTTACTAATATCAGAGCTAAGTTATCTAGATGGGGTAGTGTTAGGGAGAGAACTGAAAGATCACAAGTACCAAAAGAGGTGAAAAAAAGTTCTATGTCACCCAAGAGTCAGAACAACAAAATGAGATTGAAAGAAAGTAAATATATGCTCTACTGTAAGGGAAGAACTCCTAAACAAGAGTGGAGACGGCAGGATGGCTTCTGCGGGGAATGGCAAGAGAGGCAGCAGCAGGGTCATTAAAGTCGAACTCACAAAGTGCCTGAAATAAACTGGAAGTAACATTCTATTCTAAGAGCTCAGTTTGGTCAGGGCCCAATTTGGTTAGCACATGGTAACAGCAGATTTCCCAATGTGGACATCTGTCAGTCTCAGATTTTGAGAAGGGGGAAAACTGCTATTCATTTTTTGTACATTTTTTGATGCCTATTTTAAATACAGTTTTATTTAAGACATTGCATTTTCCACTTACAATACAGTGCTTACAAAGAATGTACAAGATGAAGAATCCCTAAAATTCAGAAGGGGTAAAATCTGGCTTGCTTGCTGCCATCTCCCAGATATGCATTTCTATGATAGAGTCTTCATTTATTACAGAATCACAGGTCTCTGCTCCTCTGCTTTATTTGAACTCCTAAGACAACTGAAGTTAATCATATTATGCTTTGTCCCATCTTTGCATGATATATATACCATTTTTATTGTTAATGATTTATACTTACTTCTTTTAAGATTTCATTTATTTGAGAGAGAAAGAGAGGGAGAAAGAGAGAGAGAAAGACAGCATGAGCAGGGAGAGGAGCAGAGGGAGAAGCAGACTCCCCATGGGGAAGGTAGCACCCAATGGGACTTCATCCCAGGACCTCGGGATCACTATCTGAGCTGAAGGCAGACCCTTAACTGACTGAGCCACCCAGGTGCCCCTGATGATTTGTATTTCTTACCTCCCTAACTAGCTAGTCAATTCTTTAAGGACAGAGGATACTTTGTTCCTCAAAACAATTAGCACTGCACCTTTGACATTGTAGCCAATCATGAACATGTCCAAAAATCACTATCATTAAATGTTAGTATAAATGGAAATGAGTACAAATCATTGTTTATGTATCAGAGAATGTGATAAGAAATTGGTCTAATCTTCAGAGCATTGTAATACTTAATATTTCCCCCATTTTATAGAAGAGGTTGAGGTTTAGAGAAATAAGGCTAAAAAACTTAACAGTTAACGAGTCACAGAGCTAGAACTAAAACCCACCTAATGCACTGTTCTGGCTCCAAAAGTCAGAGAATCCAATACCTTTATTATTTTGTAGCACATAGTAACAGCTAACATTTTTGGAAATCAGGCAATAGTCATTGAGCTAAGTGCTTAAGATACATTAGCTAGCTTACGATTTAAGCACTATTACCACATGAACTACAGCCATTTATAGATGAGGAAGCCAACACAGAGAGACAATCAAAGAACAAGAATGTAGAGCTAGTAAGGAGCAAAGCTGGGATTTGTCTTGTCTCATTCATGGGCACCATGCTCTTTATCACTTTGAAATACCATTCAGATAAAAGAACTTAAAATTCAAGAAGAAAATCTAGGTTATCAAACACCTAGCCCCATGCCATTTCCACCACAGCATAATTTGTTGATTCAGTAATTACTTAGAAGTGATTTTCCACTGAGTCTTGTTTAACATCTGTTGCTGAGTCCTTAAAAACTTGACCCAACCTTGTCAAGATAATTCAACACTGCTGATGTACTCTGTTTAAATTCCAACATACCAACATTAAAAGTGATCTTTGGTGAGGAAAATACGTAACACTACTGCCCAAACACCCCTTATAGATATTGGTGGTGAGCCAGAGTGAAGGTATCCCTGATGTCTGGGGCGGGCATTTGCACAGGAGGCAGAACAGAAAAAGTGCAAACTGCAGTCAAATGCTCTACCACTGAGCTATACCCCTGAGAATGTGAAAACTAAAGTGTTGCATATGAAGGTTCTGGTTCACAAGCTAAAGCCATGGTTCCAAAAAAACAAAACAAAACAAAACAAAAAAAACTATTTTCCAATTTTTTTTTTTGCCATTTACTGATCTACATCATTAATTGGTATTTAATCCTCATAGAGAAATTTTAAAGGTAATATACTGTAGAAAGGGATACCACTGAGCATCAACACTCAAGCCACACACTCCTTGAGGGCAAGCATCCCACCTCCTCTCTCTTCTGGTACAATAGCAAACACATGGGAAATGTTTGATCAGTAAAAGCTGAATTTAACCAAATCTTTCTGAAGTCCTAACCTGAACTGTACCACTGGCTAACCAGGCAACAAATCACTTTAGGAGACTCAGCAGAGGTGATAGGCCTAGAGGCCTGGGATATAGGAAGACACTTCTTCAAGTTATGCAAGAACATGACAAATCTACTGAGCCCTAGCAATGGCTATAGCCTGAATAAATAATATAGCTTATATACACACTTTCATGATAATTTTTCTTCAACATAATATATATGCAAAGGTGAATAAGATTCAACTAAATTCATAGTTGCTTTTTGTAATTGTGAATTTTTTCATCATAGAGTATGGTACTATGTGGAGAATCTATGAAATTTTATGGTATTTTTAAGAGATCCTCACATAGAAAATGTCTGGATATACTGGATCAGAGGCCATTTACGGTTCCTTTGTATTCCAAGTTTTTTTTTTTTTTTTGTAAGCCTCTACTCCCAACACGGGGCTTGAGCCATGACCCCAAGATCAAGAATCACATTCTGCTGACCTGCACCAGCCAGGTGACCCCCTATTCCAAGCTTTTATGATTCTTTGGCTTGAAGCAGAAACAGAGAACTAGGCAATGCTTTTCAAAATGTGTGTGCTTCATTCTTAGTCACTGCGTTTGGTGATCACAATTCCCAGTTCACCAATGAAAAGTTAGGAACTTAGTATTTCCATATCTGTTTTTATAATGTTTTCTGAACATTTTCTGAATTGAAAAGATAATTATTATCTTTTAGTTGGGTATCTTTGTCTTCTTCTAAGAAAGACGCAATGAGGTTTTCAATGGTGGGTGTAAATTTCTCAGTTCCATCTCTCCTTATATCCCTGTACACCTTATTTGCTCTTCACACACAAACCACTGTTGTTGTTTCCTGAGCTTGCCACACACCTTCACATTATGCTGTTCCATTAGCTGGGGGAGACCTTTAACCAGTCTTCAGACATATCCCACTTCTCTGGATCATTTTCATCTTGGACCATCACTATTAGCTACTCCTTCCTACCATACAGTGGTTGTGTGCCTATCCCAGGTCTTTTACTCTGCCTGATGTTATAGTTCATTGTTTGTATGGCTCTGCACTCTCATGGCCTGGAAGCTACTTGAGTTAATCATGATTATTCCTCATTTATCTTCTTTCCCCTAGACAGCCTAGCTAAGGTGATCTCTAAGTGCTCATTAAACGCCCTGAATGAATGAAATGATACATGAAGTAACCACCAAAGAAGGCAAATATCCTTGATTATGAAAAACTACACTTGAATTTAAAAAGTTTAAACTTGTTTCCAACTTGTATCTGACATGGTTTAACATGAGTTTAAATTTTTTAAAAATCTTACCCTCCTACTCCTGATTACCTGATGTTCTTTACACTTTATCAAAAGGCAAGTGAAAGGAAATAAATTCTTTCTGCAGTTTCCTGGCCCTGCTTCTATACTCTACAGAAAGAATTAATAAACCAACATTATTCCTGGAACTGGGTTGATATAAATTGATGGTTCTAGTACCCAAACCAAGATGTGGTGGTAGGATAAGACTGTGAGAGCATAAATTTTTGTTAAAGGGAGAAACTACATTAATTCTATCACCACATATAACAAACCTAAAATTAAAAAAAAATAGAAAGGAGAAAATTACATTTCCTTTGTAGAAGTGAGTAGACAAGGGAAGAAAAAAATACATTTGTTTCTTTAAGTTACTTCTAAACCAAGTTGAAAAAATTAGAATGTACGTGTAAGAATGAAGACATTTGGTAAAACAGAGAATATTACATAGAGTTTGCTCTCGTGGCAAAACTGTTTCTTCTAGAAACTGAAGAAGGACAATATACCATTAAGCGCGGGAGCCAGGACAAAGAGCTGACAACTGCTAACATGAACAGATTACTTCATCCTGGTCAGGTACTGTGCTAAGCTCTTTACTAGCTTATAATATTTTATCCTTACAATAGCCCTCTGAACTGTGAATTGAGTGCTGTTATTATCTCCATTTTTCAGATGAGGTTTAATAAGATTAGGCTGCCCAAGATGATGGAGTTAGTAAGCAATGAGACCAGGATTCAGACCCAGGGAAGTGTGATTTCAAAGTCTTAACCACTTCCTAGTCCTAGTATAGTTTGAGAATAGGAAGTCCAGAATATAATCTGAATTTTGTCTCTGGGCTAGATTTAGAACATAGCCAGACTTTCAACAAACCCAGGCTAAGGGTAAGATTTTTCAGTTTGATAGTCCAACATCAACAAAGATGCAGAGGTCAGAAAATAAGAGGTATCCCCAGAAGACCCAGGGAGATAAGAGCACAGTATCTATGGAGACAGTGGGATGGTAAAGTTCCCCAGGGGGAGGGGAAGAGGGGGACCAAATCTGACCTACCACATATTTTGTACAGCCAGTGACTGAAGAATGGTTTTTACATTTGTAAGTGATTGAAAAATACTTCTAAAAGAATATCAGGATTAAAAAAAAAAAAAGAATATCAGGATAAGTGAAAATGATATGAAATGCACAAACTTTGAATAAAATTTCAGTGTTCATTAATAAGGTTTTACTGGAACACAGTCATGCTCGTTCATTTTGTATTGTCTGTAGATACTTTCAGAACTGAGTAGTTACAATACAGACTGTGAAAAGCCTAAACTGTTTACTGACTTGTCTTTTTTAGAAAAGGCTTACTGATTCCTGATCTAGAAAAGTAATAGAGGAATGTATGTAAGTGACAGGCAGTTTCCAAAATGACTGATCAATCATAATTTGAAAGGTACTGGATCCAAAACTCTAAAGGATTTTGAGACATAAAGTGACATAATCAGGACCCCAGGTGTTTAAGATTTAAGACATTTTCAGATGTCTTCTGTGATGATCGATCACTTATTATAAGGTCACAAAGGGAAGCAGGACAGCAAGGCAACTGCCTCAGGAGCAGTATAGTCATTCTGGATCCTAGGGTTTCCAACTTCCAAAGAAAACAGTTCATCTACTCCTGGACTTTCCATGACCTCAGACAAGCCACCAGCCCTGGGCACTCACAGCATTCATTTCCCCAAGAGAAACTATCTGGTTGGATTGATGCCTTATTCTACAAGGTGCCTGGCTAGCTTCCTGTATGTTTTGCCTTTCCATGGCTGCCCTTGACTGAGACTATTCCTTGACTCAGACAAAAGCAGGAAAGCAGTTTCTGAGGTGCTCAACACTCAAAGCAGAAACTCCAACAACTACACAAGAACTGTCCTAAAAGCCTGGTTCATTTTATCTACTGCTTTAACCACTTATCTTTCCTGCAGCACTCTGTGCCTTTTACTGCAATTGCATTTGTTCTTTTTGGAAAGAAGGAAGGAAGGAAGAAGTGGGGGGAGAGGGAGGAAAGTGGAGGAAGTGAAGGAGGGAGGAATGGGGGGAAGGAGGAAAGGAAACTGAGAGAGAAATGCCCTTAATAGTATTCTCTCTCCATTAGTGATGACAAGTCAGTCATTTATCCTCTTTTAAAGATCTTTGTGTCATACTTAGTTTGAATAAAATAGCAAAAGATTATCTGTATAACTAGCTCAGCAAATCCTAACAGTTTTCAAATCTGAGTTCTCAAAAGGCTTTTGTCCTCTCTTCTGAAGCATTTAAACTATTTGAACAGAATAGCCAAAACCATTTTGCTGAGAAACTGTATGGATGGAGAAAACCTGAGTTCTAATCTTCACTCTATCGCCACTAGCTAGGAGATCTTAAGAAAACCAAAACTCTTTGGAGCCTCATATTGGTCAAATATGAAATATAAATAATATTACTTCTGAGACATATCTCACAGCTGGCTCAAGAGATCAAATGGGAAGGTAACACATTTCAAGCTTCAGAAATTGTCAAATATAGGATACATAGGAATGAAGAATATAAACATTAGTATGCAGAACAAACATTATAGGGCTATAGAACAATAAGCCATCATGCCAGGCCAAATTGGTAAGGGGTTGCTTTGTGAACAATTTAGAATTTCATCAGGATCTTAAAGAAAGAGAAAACAATTCAGGCTGGAAGAGTGGAAAAAAGCACAGAAGCCAAAATGCCTGAGGTATGTTTAAGGAACAGTGAGTAACGAGCATGGCTGGAGCAGATGAAGTATGTTAGCAAAGTCCTCTCTCTTTCATTCTCTTAAAAAAAAAAAAAAAAAGTAAAAGGGGCACCTAGGTAGCTCAGTTGGTTGAGTGTCCAACTCTTGATTTTGGCTCAGGTCATGATCTCAGGGTTGTGAGATGGAGCCCTGAGTCCAGTTGAGTTCCATGCTGGGAATGGAGTCTGTTTGGGATTCTCTATCTCCCTCTCCCTCTGCCCCTCTGCCTCTCTCTAAAAAAAAGAAATGTGTTAGCAAAGTTGAGGGTGATGAATGTGGAAAAGGTAAACTGAAGCCAAGCTTTTCGAGTCCTTGAATAACAGGGTTAGAAGTTTGGAGTTTACTTAGGAGACAAGGAGAGATACTTTTAGCTAATGATATGACGAAAGCATGCAGGATAGATGGGAGAGAGAATAGAGAGCAGAGAAAATCTATTAGAAGCTATGGATACATAGCTTGGCTATGAAGCTATGGCTCTCAGCCATCCAGAAATGAGAAAAGAGTCTACTGAAGCTATGGCCATTGGCTACCATGAAAGACTTAGCAAATGATGAGAATGCTATCGTTGGAAATGGTGAAGTCATAAATGGGAGCCATCCTAGAAGAAATCAACTCAGTTTTTAAAGGGATGACATTTGGGGCTTGAAAATACTCTACTATTAATCACAATATCACATAGAAAACGCTTTGAGAAGGGAATGAGGATGAAAGGGGTTTAGAGCCCCAGAGAAAAACAGGAGGTAACCATTCCCCCAGACTTACCAACTGACCAGGTTTGCCAAAAAAGCCATGAAGGAGGCTTACAACAATGCAGCCAGAAGGGAGGTAGCTCCTCAGGGAGCCTGAATAATGGAAAAAGAAATGTAGAACTGTCATGTTGGGACCCCTGAGAGTCTAAACCTGACCTTCTCTAGAGATACCCCACATAGAGGGAAGCCACAACATAAAGCCAAATTTTTTTGAACTAGGCAAATGGGGAACCAAATGCTAAGGAAGGCTGATTTATATTTAAACACAATATTTTTATTACTTTTTCTAGATATTTGACACCAATCCTCATTTTAAACTAGACAAAGCAGCATAATTTTTTTCTTTCAAAATGATTGACACTCAAAAGGTAATACCCTTTAAATTCCTCCAATTAAAGCAAATTTAATTTTAAGTTTAATTAAAGGAAACTTTAATTAGAAAGAAGATTAAATTTTAATTAAATTTCTCTAAAATCTTCATACCGGCCTTTACAGCTAATATTTCTGTCAGAAACCAAATCCCTTCTTAATATTCTTAAATTCTATTCTAGCATTTTCCTTCGTATTAAAACAGCATCTCACCAGCTGAACCTGCCACTGTGAAAATTACTCCCATCTTAAAATACTGGAAATGCAACTGAGGAACAAAAGTCTCCCTGGGCAGAGAAGGGAAAACAACAGATTCTATTATTGATGAGATTTTTATTTTCAATCTCTTCCAGTTCTTTCTGAGGCGATTAGGTATGGTGGGCCTGCTGTGAGCCAGTTGTACTGAGTCCACAGCATCAACAAATATTTATGGAACACCTACTGTGTGCGTGGCCCTGCACTAAGTTCGCTGTCTAACAGGGAAATATTGTTAAAATACTAGTTCAGGCAGAGGTCTCAGCCAACAGATCCTGGACCAGCTTTGCCTCCTGGATTCTCTGGTTACCTCTCCTTTTCCAGAGACAGGAAGAGAAACATCATCTGACACCTGATTAGTGCAAGATCCTTGCACTGCCCCACTCTGCTCTAAGCCTGCCACAGGACACTAGCAGGAAGAACCCTGGATTAAGAGACAAAAGTCAGATTCCAGACCTATACTGTTGTTAGACTGTTATATCATCTTTAAGGAAAACCTAAACTCTCCATTCTCACATTCTTCACCTATAAAATGGGATAATAAAACTTCTCATGCCTACTTCTCAAAGATGTCAAAAGGATCAAAGGACAAAAAAAAAAAAAAAAAAGCTTCTGAAAACTACAAATGCTGCATATTCCTACAGATAACTACCCCCTATTGCCCCAGTGCACATCCTTATTACATTCTTCCCAGGACCCATGCCCTGCTGCTCTCTATCAGTCCTTACCCAAGCTCAGCCTGTACTTTAACTCCTCCCAGAAGCCCCACTGAACAAAGCCCCCTTAAAAAGAAACATTCTCTTGCTTAGATACTCATTTATATATGAGTATATATATTAGATACTTCATTTATATATGAATCCTGGCCTAGACTGCTTTATATTTAGAGATGCTGCTATAGAGCAGAGCCCTCCCTCTGTTTTGACATACATGAAGCAAGCTTCAAGATCCCAAGCATCAGACTGAAATTAAAATAAAATGAGAATCAACAATTTCATTAAAAGAAGGTTACCTTTAGTTTGTCTGATAGGAAGCAAATCTCCTCTTTGCAGGTTACTAGATTAAGTTTCCAATCACTGTGAACAGGGCTGTGCTGAGCTCTATAGTCACTATTATACTTATCATGTACCCCATTTCCTTGAGTAGCGAACATGTTCAAGGGCCTATGCTGCATGCTATAGAAAAACTTAATTTTTTCTGTTATCATCCCCTAACAACCCATCTCCCTGGCTGATCAGGGTACCTTTTGGCCCTGTACCTTGAAAGCTCTCCTAAATCTACTTACCCAGTCTCCAAAATTTCCACCAAACCTAAGCTCCTCCAAGAAGCCTATCTGACTCCCCAGACCTTCCTTCTGAATTCCTAGATCCCTAGGATTCAGTAACACACAGTAAAGCCTTTGATGGAGGGCCTGACTCCTTGCTATACCCAGAGTCTCAGGCCTGTCTCTTCACCTGCCTCAAGTAGCCACAAGGTCAGATCTTTGTTTTTTTGTTTGTTTTTGTTTTTTTTAAGATTTTATTGATTTATCTGACAGAGAGAGAGATCACAAGTAGGCAGAAAGGCAGGCAGAGAGAGAGGAGGAAGCAGGCTCCCTGCTGAGCAGAGAGCCCGATGCGGGGCTCGATCCCAGGACCCTGAGATCATGACCTGAGCCGAAGGCAGAGGCTTAACCCACTGAGCCACCCAGGCACCCTCAGATCTATGTTTTATGCTCCTTTGGTAGCATCTGCAGTGCTCAGGCCAATTCTACAGACATAGGAGATAACCAAGACTTACTCATTAACTGTTTTTTAAAAAGGAGTAGAAGCCCCATTCTAATTCATAAGTACAGGGTACATCAGAGATATACTATTTCTCACAAAGCAGCAGAGACAATGAATATTTGAGGAGCAAACAAGAGAGGGACGATCAGAAACAGGAGATGGAGGTAAGGTGCTTATATCAGTGGGCCTGGCACAGGGTAAAGATGAGAATGTTGAGATGGGCTTTTCTTAGGGGGCTGAGAGGCCCTCAATGTGAGAGAGAAGTCAGGGCAAAGGACTCAGAGACAATTGCGTTTCGTGGCCAGCTCTGGGCCTGGGGTGATCCATACTGTTCAACTGTAAAATGGGTACAGTGTAATTCCCGTGTTCCTACTTTGAGGACTTTTGTGAGATCTCATTATTTACTGTTTGTAAAGGGCTTTGAACTCTCCAGATGAAAGACACCATGAGCAGTTCAAAGGATGACTCCAGACCATTATTAGCTGTAGTTAGCCTCAAAGTGAGAGGAATGACATGACCATTTTCAGTGCACCTGTCAGCTCGGCCTTTTTTTTTTTTATCATTTGCAGGATTTTTGTGGCTAAATTAAAATTGCTCTTCATTACTTTTTCCCCTGGCAATTAAAAAAAGATCAAAATGGGACTTGTAACAAGGAGGTTGAATGCTAATTTTTGTTCCCTATAGAAAGGCAAAACATACATTTCAGGAATCCTTTCCTCTTTACATTTACAGTCTGCAAGAATTTTAGGGGAAATGGGAGTTTCCTCTTCTGCCTCAGAAAAACTAGGGCTAAAAGAACCAAGGGGAGAAGAACACTTTCAGGTGTTGATTTTTCCTTCTTCATACTAGTTACCAAACTTCCGTACCGCCAATGACAGAACCCCCCCTTTTTTTAAGTTGAACCTCTGAATAGAATCTTTGCTCTCATTATCAAAATGCTGCCAGCAATGAATTCAAACATTTTCTCTCCTCCTCTTTTTCCTTCCCACACCTCCTTCCTTAACTAGCAGAGTCATCAGAAGGTGAGTTTCTCAGGGATCCAATGGAACATGGTGATTTCTTTTCCTGTTCTGGCAGAAGATTTCTTTGGGGTCCCTTCTCCAACAAGGGTTATTGCCTATGGGTCATGTTCACCTCATGCCGAGGTCCCCATATGCCTCTGGTTTTCTTTCTTGCCTTTTCCTTGACCTTTTTGCTTCTAGGAATATCTTAACTGAGAATTGGTTTGCTCCAATTTTTTTTCTTTCTAGCTTTATTGAAGTATACTTATAAATAAAAGTTATATATATTATACAGGTGTACAATGTGATGTTTTAGTATATGCATACATTGTAAGGTAAGCATCATGATCAAGCTAATTAACATACCCATCATCTGACAGTTATGATTTTTGTAAGTCCTTGGTGAGAGTATTTCATATCAACTGTCTTAGCAAATTTCAAATATATAATGCAGTATTAACTACAGTCATCATGCTATACATTAGCTATCCAGAACTTATTCATCTTACATAACTGAACCTTTATATCCTTTGACCTACATCTCCCCAACTCCCCCATCTCCCAGCCCATTCGACTCCCTGTTTTTGTCTGACTTTCTTAGATTCCACAATAAGCAAGACCCGCAATAGCTGCCTTTCTGTGCCAGTTTAATTCACTAAGCATAATGTCCTCCATGTTCATCAATATTTTCATAAAGAGCAGGATTTCCTTCTTTTTTTTAAGATTGAATATTTATGTGTGTGTGTGTGTGTGTGTGTGTGTGTGTATCACATTTCCTTTATCCATTCATCCTCAATAGACACTTAGGTGGTTTGTGTATCATGGCCATTGTGAATAATGCTGCAATGAACATGGGAATACAGCTGTCTCTTCAAGATACTACCTTCATCTCCTTCATTTATATACTAAGAAGTGGGACTATGGGATCATATAGTAAATTAGGAAATCTTTTTTTTTTTTTTTTGTAGCTCCATTTTTAATTTTTTGAAAAACCTCCATATTCTTGTCCTATGATCTTGGAGAATTAGGGCTAACCTTACTCACTGTCCTTGTTTTCCTCTAGTACTCCCCCTTTCTCTTTTACATACAAAAGACAATTCTCCAAAATGGATATGCACGTTGGAGTTACTGAAAAAGATTAGGAAAAAGCAAGTGTCAACTGTTGCTTCTTCATTTTACATTAATCATCACAGGTAGCCTAAGAATTTAGATTTTTGAATAATGTTTGAAGATGACAAGTCTAACCTAGAACAAGGAGTTGAGAATGAGTTGGCTAGAAAATAAACTTTTAAACTGAAATGCTTTCTGTTTTTCCTGCCAAAGCTGGCAGATGTGAGAGCTCTACATAACATGGTATCTTCACAACAGCAGCTACCAACAAAAGGAGGGGAGATAACCCACCCACATGAGCTTCTAAGGCAAAAATCCACTTTGCCCCCATCCAGGAGAGTTGTAGGATCCTAAACTGTGCTGTGGGCATATTAGAAACTTTCCTGGTCCCCCTGCAAGTCTTCTGTCCATATTCAGGTATTCACAAGTATTCTGTACGGGGCTTTTCATTAGAAGGCAATGCCTGTGTATCACAGGAATGTTCAATCTAAAATATCTTGAACGTGTGTTTTATGAGTCCACTCTTTTCATAATGTGTTTCTCCGAGGGGTGCTGGGTGGCTCAGCTGGTTGAGAGTCCAATTCTTGATTTCAGTTCAGGTCATGATCTCAGGGTCGTGAGATCAAGCCCCACGTCAGGCTCTGCACTCAGTATGGAGTCTGTTTGTCCCTTTCCCTTTGCTCCTCCCCCAGCTCTTGCACTCTCTCTCATATAAATAAAATCCTTAAAAAAAAATTTCTCCAAGAACACAAGTTTCTCTTTTCAATAACTGCTGCTCATTTTCTGTTGTTGCTGGGGTTATATAAACTAAAACCAAAGACATCCATTTCAATAGTAATTCCTTGAGATATAATAATTTAACAGCAATGACAATAGCAACAACAAAAAAACCCTGAATGTTCAGAAATAGAAGCAATGACATGGAACTTTTTTAAAAAACTCCACAACACTTAAAAAAAAAAAAAAAAGATTCCACATTTTTATATCTTTACTCCCTTTCGCAGAGTCCTATTTCCAAGAGAATCTCTACCTGTATCTTCTTCCTTACACACAAACACACATAGTACCCTCTCTGCTCTCATACCTCACTCTGCTCTCATACCTTATGTACACATAAACATGGTACTTCTCATTAACTTCACTTCCAAAGATTGCTCATTATTTTCAAATGTCCTCAGGCTTCTTTTGTTCCTTTACAAAACCCCATATTCATCTCTAACTTATCATCCATCACCAAACATTTGAATAAAAACATGAAAAAAATTACTCAACCATTATATCAAGCACTGGGGCGGGAGATAGGTGACCCATATTCTGATCCCAGCTTTGCAAATAATTAGTTTTGTGACCCTGAATAAATCATTTACTCTCACTAAGTCTAATTTCTTTATCAGTGACATATGGAATATAACTGTCCTTCCTATTTTATAAGACTGTTATGGAAAATAACTAAGAACTGAATATACATCTGAAGCTGAATGTTTATTATTGCCCATATCTACCTTATATCACTGTCTCTGGCATCCTTTCTGAGAGGTGTCTCTGATGATCACCATCTCACCTATTTAAAATTTATCCTTTCATTCATCCAGCATACATTTATGATATACCAACTATATACCAGGCCTAAGAGCTCACACACTCAAGGAGAAGGCAGAGATCTTGGCAGAATTGTACCCCTGTGTGAGGGGTGCCGAACATGCTGGGGAACACCTCTTCCAGTCTCTGAAAGCACAGCAAGACTTGAGGCAGCTCTTCTATGTATATAGGGAGTAGACACATGTCTTATTTTGTTTTTCCATCTTAACTCGCTCAGCATTCATTCCTTTTTCCCAATAGGATCTCCTTTTAAAAAATCTACTCTTTCCACAATGGGCCAAGAAGCAGACTCAAACTTATGTTAACTGGGTGCTCCTTCCCTGAGACAGAAACTTGTTCATGATGATGGAAGAGATTTTAAATAGTAGGAATTCACTGATTATAGCCACAGTCCCTGACCCAGCTCTCCCTGCTAGGAGACTGTATCAGTCATTACCGTTTCTGCTCCTCCAGAACTGGCTTAGTTCCTGTCTTCTTCCAAGACTGGTTCTTGGCCTTCTCTGTGAGTTAGCTGTATCCTTCCATTAAATTTCATTCTTGCTTTAGTTAGCCAAGTTGCCTGTGCAACAAAAAAAAACCAGTAATCAAACTAAAAAATTTTTTTAAAATTTAAAAAAAAAAAGAACAATAATGTGCCCATAAACTATATGCAGTGTGTTTTTGTGAAAATGTCTGAAACACATAGGCCTACCTAAGGGCTCAATCCATATCCATTCATTCAACCACTGAACATAAACTATGCATCAGGCACTGTACCCACATGCAGCTCACAGTAGAGCAGGAAGGGTGGACAGATAACAGGTAATGAAAAGTATAACATGTGGCAAAGAAAGCCAAGGTCCTTCTAAAAGAAGTGTGAAGGCAACCTGGAGCTAAAGGAGTTCTTTCTACAAAGAAGTTATACTTTACCTTAAACACAGGAAATGAGGAAGACATTCTGCTAGGTAGAAGTTGGGGATGGCATTCCACAGGGAAAGAATAATCTGTTCTCCTGGGAGAAGACCATGCATACAGGCCACTGCCTCTCTATCTCATAAGTCACCAGGGTACAGGGTAATTAGGGCTATAAAGAAGCCAGGAAGCTGAATGCTAGCTCTGGTCCTACAGCTAACTCACTATGAAAATGCCTTTTTAAGGCATTTCGTTTTTTAAAATGCCTGTTTCCTTGTCTGTGAAATGAAGGTAGAAGGATACATAATATGGGGGCACCTGGGTGGTTCAGTCCATTAAGCGTCTGTCTTTGGCTCAGGTCATGATCCCGGGGTTCTGGGATGGAGCCTGCATGGGTTTCCCTGCTCACTGGGAAGTCTGCTTCTCTGTTTCTCTGCCCTTCCCCTCACACGTTTCCTCCATTCACACATGATGTCTCTCTCTCACTAATAAATAAAACATCTTTTTAAAAAGGATATTTAATGGGTGGCTCAGTCATTAAGCATCTGTCTTTGGCTCAGGTCATTGGGATCCAGGTTGCATCAGGCTCCCTGCTCAGCAGGAAGCCTGCTTCTCCCTCTCCCACTCCCCCTGCTTGTGCTCCCTGTCTTGCTGTCTCTCTGTCAAATATATAAATAAAATCTTTTTAAAGAAAAGGATATATAATATTGAAAGTTTCTAATATTCTATGATTTCATGTATATTTATGTCTACGATAAATAGATGAATAAAGGATGGAACATGAACCTCATCTAAAAGGATCACCCATCCTATCTCCTCAGTCTTCTCTCGCTGCTCTCCCCACAGGATGGGGCAGTGTGGATGGAGACTACTTTGGAAGGTAATAAAAAGGCAGGAAGGCTCAGGTGGATGGGGCGGTGTGTGGAAGGCAGAAAATTGCCTAAAATGCAACTAATTTTTATTCTATTAAAAACTAACTCAACATCGTATCCATTTTCCTCTTTCCAGTTACTTAACACAGCACCTCCTTCATGCAATGTTGACCACATTGTGGTGTCCCTATGTTTCTCTTCTGTTTTTCTCACTAATAGTTTTAATAGCAGAAAACAAATGTAAGGCCCTGTCCAAAAATTGTTAGAGTCAGTGATTTAATATAAATGATGTGACCCCACGGGATAAATTACTTACCAAAAATCCCACCTACCGGTATGGAGAGGAATTCCCTGAAAAGCAGGACTTATGGGCCAAGAAAGCTACCAGTGGAGATGTGCATTTTCTCAGTCCACAGTTCTTTACCCCACCTGACATCTCCCTCCTCTGAAGGACTAAGAAGGTCTGTGCAAAGGGCAGCCTAAGGCTGGGAGATAAGCACACCCCTGGGAGGGCAGCCCTGTGACTAGTGAAGGCAGTGGTCTGAAAAGAAACCGCCCTGGGAAAATCGGTACTCCTAAGACTTCCAAGAAACAAGAAATCTCTACAAACATTTCCTCTATGATAAAATTTTTTTTTAAGATTTTATTTATTTATTTGACAGGCAGAGATCACAAGCAGGCAGAGAGAGAGGAGGAAGCAGGCTCCCTGCTGAGCAGAGAGCCCAATGTGGGGCTTGATCCCAGGACCCTGAGATCATGACCTGAGCCGAAGGCAGCGGCTTAACCCACTGAGCAACCCAGGTGCCCCTCTACGATAAATTTTAAGCGCAAGCTAGGAACAGCTTCTGTCCCTATATAAAATTAGCTGAAAGGGCAACGGATATGAGGAAAATTTGTTGACATCCGTTGGTTCATCACCTCTGCGATTACAGGGTGCAGTTCAAAACTGGAGTACACGGAAGTCGAAGAAGGACTGGAGAGAGGCAGGCTCTGCCGACCTGGGGATAGTGGTTTCAGGAGCGCGGAACTCACCCAAAACGCTTGCTTGTGGAGGACCCGCGGAAAAACACAGCCACTTCTCGCGACAACTGGAGGGCGCCCAGGAGGCAGGAAGTGGGCACCAAGACGCATGCGCCCAGAGGGTTTCAGCCCTACGTGCCCTCTCAGGGCGCCTGCGCATTGGAAGATGGCTCCCACGGAGGACAGGCTGGCGGACTGTGCCCTCTGAGGTCCCCGAGCTGGTGAGGAGGCTCCTTACCTGCCGGGTCCAGCTCCGGTGTAAGTCAGTTGTCCCATTATTTCACAGGCTCTTGCAGCAATAGCTGTATATTGTCCCTGAGCGTGAGGGAAAAAAAAAAAAAACAGATCTCAAATCCAAGGTGAGAGCTCAATCCCTAAGAGGAGGTTACGGTAACATCAGTCCTACTAAGGAAACCCCTCTGGTAAGACCCTGCAGGGAGCCAGACTTACCCAGGTCCCCCGACAGTGCCTCCCTCTCCAGGTGACAGAGCACCCTCAGGGCTGGGGAGCAGGATCTAGGGTGTATGAATTGCAGCATTATCCCCAGAGCTTTATTCTCCTTGTGGCTCTTCTAATACAATACATGGATGGCCATTGTTAAATCTTTGTCCATCCTGTCATAGGGAAGATCCTGCTGAAGTTTGGCTCTTAACCACTGGGAGGCTGTCGCAATTCATACAATTCCTAAATGAGTTTTCATCCCAATTCCTATAGCAACCACTGTATGAATCACTCACTCATGTGGCACCTACAATATCCTTATATTATATATACCTGGCACAGGGACCCATAGACATGTGCCTTGTTGCTGCAGTTGCCGAAAATGATGCAGATAATGGCAATACAAGATACTATGATAAAAGTAAGGGCAAGTAATTTGCCCTAGGTCACTGGATGAGGACCACAGCAACCTTAACCCCAAGGGTTATACATGGATTCTCTTGTTACAGAGACAGGATGAGGGGGGATATTTTAATATTTTAATGAGAAGGTTCTACTTAGTAGCTCTCAGATCTCATGAGGTGGCTGCATTCCCTACTCATTTAGGAGAACATGCTGCCACTTTCTGAGAATTTATTCACCCTTAAAACACCCATAAAACATTCTGTTGCTAGGCACTGGGGAATCCAGAGTGAATAAAACACAGTATTTGCCCTCAAAAAGCTCATGGTCTAGTGGGGGAGAATGTTAAAAAGGAAACTTAAAATGCAGTGAAGTAGAAGCAACTGCTATATGAGCTAAGGAGAAGAAATAACTCATTCAGCTCTGGGATGATTTGAGACACTGATATTTGGTAGTTGGAGATAATGGTGGAAGATATTCCAAACCGAAGGAAGATAAAAGCAATAAGGTAATACATTTGGAAAGGACCATACATGTCAAGTAACTGTAATTAATATGCCTTATGATCTTATATAAGTTATTTATCTTTAGCTTCTTCATCCCTGAATAAATATAATAGTGGTTTAGGGTGTTTAGTGAGACTGGAACACAGAGTTTCTTGGCATGGAGACATGGCTGGGTGAGTTGGGGCCAGATTGCAAAGCTCTTAGGGATCCAAGAACTGTAAAGGGGTCGGGACTTTATCCTTCGAGATTATTTTAAGGAGAGTGGCATGACCACATATGTATTTAGAATGTCACTTAAGTCCATACCACACAGGAAATTCTATACAGTCTTGTGTTTTTCAGTATTTTTCTTTGCTAAGTGTTAGTCTTGTTTACCCAAACACATTGTAAGCTACATGAGATCCTTATCTCTCATAGCAAGCAGCAACATACTCAGGTCATAGAATGCCCTTAATATATATATTTCTTGATTAATTCTAATACAATTATCTGACTTCCTCTTAGACATCTTAATCGATAGCATTTATAAAGCTTAATACAATCACATAAAGCAAGAAATCCTAGAGCACGGAATTTTATATTTTACATAAACCTTTTATGAAGAGAAGTTTGCCTTAATTTTCCAAAAGCCTTACATTCACCTTGTAGGTACAAATAGATGGGTGAGTATCTCTCCATATGTTTGGCTAAGTGTCTGAGTGGTAAATTAGGAGGGCTGGAGATTGTAGAGACCTAAGTACAAGTGGGGAAAATGAGCTACTGTGTTCAACAAACCCCAGCAAAATACATTAGAAGGCAGAGAAAGAGATGTGGTGAGAGATTGAAAGTAAAATGAAGTAAAAGAAATGCAACTGATAGAGGCAACCAGCTCACAGATCTCTTTACTAGGGGGTCCACACTCTTCTTTGGCGGCTACTGGATTTAGTGGTTCAAAGGGAAAAATGTATACAAATAAAGTGAGAAAAATCAATGGTGACTTTGTAGACTATTGAAGACTTGAGTTGAGTGAGTTATTTTGTATTCCTTTGTTAATCTTTGTCCATACGTAGAAGCACACAACACAAACACTTGGACCCAGTATATCTCAGCCCCTCTTAGGATTCACAAACCCTGGATACTGCCCTCTAGGCCACACATTCCCTCTTCTTCACAAAGATAAATTTCACATCAGCCCAGCAGTCAGCCGTCATCTATTCTCAGGGGAAGAGTATATAGCATGATCTCCCTTGAAATATTAGCTCTATTTACACGGGTTTGCGTGGACCACATTACTTATGAGTCACCAAGGGGAAACCGAGCCTCCAGTAGATAAAGCGATCAGCACAAACCTCTGTAAATAAATCTGAAATTTCAATGAAGGTCATGCCAAGCTGATTTATTCCTCAGCACCCTATGAAATAATGTTGACCAGGTAAGTGGTTTTCATTTTTTTCCTCCATCCACATAAGGGAGAACCTTTTTGCTCTAAGGAGCTTGTCACGCATGTAACAATGAGCATCTGGTCAGAGAGATAATACACCCTGAAGGAAATAACCTTCTATTATTATATTAGATTCTCAATACTGAAAGGCCAGGTCATATAGCAACACTTTGGTGTTGTTTTTAAATTTAATCTGGTGATACAAGTTCTCAGAACTTAATTGAGGAGCTATAGTTCAACAACAGAAACTATTTTTTATTCAATAAACAGAAATGAAGCATCTACCTACAGGAAGCACTGAGCAGAAATGAAGTTAATCAGTATAAGAGAGATGAAGACGGATACGGCATGGCCCGTGAAGGTCTCCCTCCCAGTGTCTCCATTGAAAACCCCTAAATATTCTGAGAAGTCAAACAATATCAATGGCATATTGACAAAACAGTCAATTAGTAAGTAATCATTCAATCTATATTTATTGAGATTTTCCTAAGGATAAGACTTTATCCTAAATATTGAGGTGTGGGATAGAAATAAAATGAAAGCATAAGAAAATTTTCCTCAAAAGCTTACAGTACAGTTGAATTTTATTATATAAATAGTCATTGCAGTGAGAAAAGAAATAGACAATCAAATTAGGTGGGTTTCGTTTCGTTTTTTGTGTTAAGCTCAAGAACCATGTATCTTTTCTAAACTGAATTTCCTACTTTTCCATCTGTCCTATTATACATAGCCCATAAGTAGCAAAGAGACCTCAGGACCCCAAAGCATTGTCCTTTAAGCAGGAAAAAAGAAATGTGATGACACCAGAAGATCTTAATAGAATTGTTGAGAAAGGTAAAGAGAAGCTTCAGGAAGACAAAATAAGAACCAGACATTAATTAGTTTTTTAAAGAAGATAAGATGCTATAATGCTAGAAGTATGCATCACAGTATGATTCTGCCAGATTTAGTTGGAACTTACAGAACGAATGGTAACAACTCCTACCTTCACTTCTGTCTCAAATCATGATAAAAAATAACTTAAGTGTGTATGGGTGCCATTAGAAACTATAGCTTAGGAAAACAAGCTGTCCCTGGACCCAGTGTTAATAGAAACACCAATTTCATTCATTCTAAGAAAAGTTTCTCTGGTTCTCATTTTAAAATCTCATTTATAGGCAAACAATTGATAAATTACTCATAAAATACTTCTCTTTATAAAACTTTCTTATCTTAAGGAGTCCAACTGTGTACCTAAGACTGAAAAATCTGGATTTTGTTACACTGATTCATTTTTATTTAAACCAATTTCCTTATCTTCACTCTCTCATACAGTCTTCTGAGTTTTTCTAGTTTGACTTTTCTTCTAACAGGTATTTCTTCTTTGGGGGCATGGCCTCACACCCTGTTGGAGAGAACAGTTCAGGTCTTTCTATCTGTGGTAACTCTGATCTCCAGTAATACAAGAGCAACTGTTTTGGATAAGATACATATATGGTAATTTTGTTGGATTTTCAGTCTTTGCTTACAAAGGTTTCAGAACATTTTAACTGTGTAGGGCATTAGCAAAAACCTGAGGGCCGCTCTTTGTCATGCTGAGGTACTCGCCTGTATCTTGTGCCTTTTTTTCCATTCGATCAGGCTTTATGTGTGCTTTGATCCAGGCAAAACATAACAAAGATATTTTTCAGTTGCAAAACTCCAACTATATATTCACTGAGGGCAAAGCTAAAACCATCATTAGGCAACAATGATGCTTTGAAATTCTGGCTGTAGAATTTTGTGGAGCATATTCTCCTTCCCCTTTATGTGAATAAAACCCTTTATAATGCTTCATATTCACGATGCCTCCTGGTTTCCCTGTAATGCAGCCTTGCTTTGTTATTCCCTCCTTGCTGCTAAAGAAAAAGAGGACAAGAGTGGCTAAGTAACTTGCCCAAAGTTATTCACATGGATTAAAATGAGAATATTAAAACTATTGTAAAGAATGCAGTGAATGTTCTCTGTAGTCACCGGTTCTTCCTGTGGCAATGCTAATATATATTGCCTGAAATGCACTCTCCCTCAACTACCACCTGCCAGTTCAAATCCTGTCCTTTAGGGATTAACGCAGGTCCTACCTCCTCAAGATCCTCTTCTTCCAAATCAGCCTTCTATTAGCTTCTCTCAGACTCACCAGCTGAATGCAGGATCAAGCCCTGTTTTGTATTTCTCCCGATGCAATCCAAATTGGTGAAGTCATAAGGATAATGTTTCCTGCTTTGGGACACAGTGATATTCATCCTACTTCACATGGCAATAGGAGTAACAATAATTATTTCATTAGTTGACAAAAAGCACTAGATGGGAGTCAAAAAGAAAGCATGGATTTATGTTGCTGTTGATAAGCTCTTGAAACCCGAGCAAGTCTAGATTCAGTTTTTCAATTTATAAAATAAAAATGTTAAATAACATGCTTTCTGATAATAATTCTAAAAGTACAATTTTATGATTCTCTTGTTTACTTGCACACATCCTTTGGGATGGTAGAAGGGGAACTTTTCCTACTCCTTTTCCTCCTGCTTCTAACTTTTATCTGCACGTTCCTTCAAACCTGACCCAATTAGCTCAGCATTTTCAGAAGTAGGATTTAGAGGTGTTACTGAAAGAGAATACCACTGGACTATTTAACTGATCAACACTTCAAACATGTATTTTGAAACATACTGAACAAAGCTGAAGACAATAATCATGGACTCTTCAGTTTGTGTAAAGTTTTCCGACAAAATAAACACAACACCAGGCGAAGTGGGTGTAAGGCAAGGTTTATTAAAGGTTCTCTCCGGTGAAGTTTCAGAGCCCAGGTGAAGGGGAGCCGAGAAAGTTGCACCAGGAGGAGGTGGGCACCCTCGGGCGAGGTTCCGCAACTCTGGAAAGCAGAGTGGGGGAAGTCGCGCCCAAGGCAGGGAGGAGGGGGCTTTTAAGGGGTCTTGGGGAAAGCTCAGGGGTCTTTTGGCAAGTTTCCCTTATTTGGCTATCCCGCCTGCTCATCGGGATTCCATTGGTCCACAGGAGCCCGGGGCGGGGGTCTCAGATTCCTGCTTGGGCCTTTGTTCTCCTGTCCGAGCTCAGGTCTTGTGGCGGGAACTTTCGCCTTCTTTAGTAGCCCTTCCTGCCAGCCCAACAGTTTGGATTCTCTGTCTCCAGTAAATGGAAGAAGACCATAAGCATTTTTCTTGCATCTGGAATTAGAAGGACAGCAACTTAAATTTAAAGAAATTAAGATTATATATGAAAGTCCTTAGTAATTAAAGGAGGAAAAGTTTGTCACTGGTATTATTCATCCTTTGAGGTACACTGCGCTCAACTTGACATTATAGTATCTGAGTTTTAACTCAACCCCTGTCATCAAATTAGGCATTTGATGAATTGAAAATTGTCTCTAATATCCCTTCCAATACCAACATTCTAGTAGCTGGGGTCTGATTGGGGCCTCCCTTAAGTAACTCCATATCTAAGTTTCCAGCACCCTCCATTCCCCCCGTAGTAGTGTTCTCTTCCTCCATGACATGCCCTCCTAAAACAGCTTCCCATGGGTGACCTATTCTACCTATTCTAGCTTCCACCTCTTTCAGTCTTATCCCTATTTATCCCAGCTTTTTAGAAATCTGCTACTGCTTTAAGTACTTGAGGCATGAGGCAAGCTCATGTTGTCCATTAACATGCATATATATATGAGCATATAGGATCTCTATGGCATCTGTCCAATATGGCAAAAGAAGCTACTATCGGATCAGAGGAAAAAGTCACCCATAGTCCCTGGTCTGTTGACCAGTATCCTCAATTTTCAGCAGATACCTACGTTTCATTATGACTTGATCTTTTACAAATACCAAATGATACCCCAGCATTAAGGAAACCAACCTCACAGGACTTTTTGCCAATAATTTTGAACCAGCCACAACTTTCATCTTGTATATGAAAGTGACAATATGGTATAAAGAAAGTACTCATAGAGACCTAAAGCATGAAGCACCTTAACCAGCCTCAGTTTCTCTATCTATATAGTGAAGTGGTTGTACAAATCCAAAATTACAGAAATTTTTTGGTAACTTAAGGTAGATCAAGACAATAGACTACCATGCAGCCTAAGTGGAAATTATACAAACCATAATAATATGGAAAAAATCTAAATCAATGTTAAACAGATGTAGAAAAATATTTTATTGTATTTTTACTTCAATAACCATACAAATACATGTGTCTATAAGAAAACACTACACAATAAGTGAAGTAACCATTTTGGAGTAGTTTCGTAATGGCTGATTTATATGGATAGTAACAGTTTGAATAATGACAGACTCTTTTCAGTTAACAGTACAGAGGTTAGAATGACTGCTCAGGTTTCATCTAGCAATGGATTCCTGTGGTCCTTTGATAAACACATTCATGCCAATATGCTTAGCAAGTATAAATTGGGTAAGGAGTTCCTCATGGAGATAAAAAATTGGGGCGCCAGGGTGGCTCAGTGGGTTAAAGCCTCTGCCTTCAGCTCAGGTCATGATCCCAGGGTTCTGGCATCAAGCCCCACATCAGGCCCTCTGTTCAGCAGAGAGCCTGCTTCCTCCTCTCTCTCTCTGCCTGCTTCTCTGCCTACTTGTGATCTCTGTCTGTTAAATAAGTAAATAAAATCTTAAAAAAAAATTTATATATATATATATGTATGTATGTATTTCTAAGTATGGAAAAAGCGCCTTTATGAAAAAGCATGTCTCAAATAGACTCATTTGTTTCTATAGTTTCAAAATAAGGGGAAGGGGAATAAGGGAAAGATCTTTTGCCTCCCATTGAATTTTTTCCTTAGCCCAGGAACAGATAGGCACCCTTCCTAATTAGGCACCCTTCCGATGCTTCTTTCTGCATATCTTTTTTACATACAGCAGTTACCAAGTTGCAAAGGGACTGTCTTTATGTCTGACTTCCTCCAGAAACTGTGACCCCATAAAAATAAGGATGGGGCTTTATTAATTTTTGAGTCCTCAGAACCCAACACAGTGTAGTAGGGGGCCAGATTAAATGTTGGTTTGAATGAGTAAGTGAAGGAAAAGGAGGAGATTAGCACTCTTCTCTTAAAAATAGAGATATTACAGCTGCTCAGGAGTTAGTGTTCCATCCCAGGGCCTGTGGGGTTCTTTTTGTTTGTTTTTCTTTTATTTGTTTTCCCCCCAAGCCATCTTTACATACACAGCCCACTGGAATATCTTCTGGTTGCCAAAGAAACACAATTTACGCTTTACCTCACAGACCCAAGGTTTGCCTGACCAGACTCATTAAACTTGATAGTTTTATACATCCCCTTTCCTTGTTTATTGTTTTAGTCAGCTTTGCTAATAAACCAGCTTTGCTCATATTGATTTTTTTAAGATTTTTATTTATCCATTTGAGAGAGAGAGAGAGAGAGAAAACACAAGCTATGGGGAGGGGCAGAAGGAGAGGGAGAAGCAGACTCCCCACTGAGCAGAGAGACCAACATGGGGCTGGATCCCAGGACCCCTAGATCACAGCCTGAGCCGAAGTCAGAGGCTTAACTGACTGAATCACCCAAGCACCCCTGCTCATATTGATTTCTTTCTTACCTGCACTCATCTTTGTAGATGCTGGAAGGTTTCTCTCAACCTCCTTAACTCCCATAGAGAAGACCCTGAATATGGGGGGTGGTGGGTGGGGAATAGTTTTCTGATGTTCTTCAGAGAAAGAAACTGTGTTCCCTAAAGCATGGTAATGTACCATTCCTACAAGTCCTTCTGGGGCACTGAGGGAAGCAGTCCCAGGACAGAAGTCTCCCTTTTTTGTTATGTCTGGATACAGAGGCATATATAAAAATAAGTTGTTTTTTTACTTGTCAGTGTTATTTATTTCACAGCTGTTTTCTCATTATTCAGAATACTCCTCTATGTTTTCTACCCTTAAAAATTCCCTTGCTGGGGCGCCTGGGTGGCTCATGGGTTAAGCCTCTGCCTTCGGCTCAGGTCATGATCTCAGGGTCCTGGGATCGAGTCCCGCATCGGGCTCTCTGCTCAGCAGGGAGCCTGCTTCCTCCTCTCTCTCTCTCTGTCTGCCTCTCTGTCTACTTGTAATCTCTCTCTGTCAAACAAATAAATAAAATCTTTAAAAAAAGAATTCCCTTACTACTGACTCTTCTAATCAGCATTAAATATGCCCAAGTCTGTTCCATCAAGATACCTCCCTGTCTCTTACTTCACCACACAGTACCTTGAATGTTGTCCACAACCATTGTCTTCACTTCCTTTCAACTTCCAGCTTCTCCTTACACCAGTGCTCCAGTGAATCTATTAGCCCAAAGGTCAGCAGTGGTCTCTGTGGCTAAATTCAGTGGACATTTTACTCAGTGATAGTACCTGTCCTCTCTGCAGCCACAAACATTGTTCTCACTCCTCCACTGAAACACTGCTCACTTTTCTTGGCTTCTTGGAAATCTCATTCTTTGGCTTTTCTTCTATGTCTCTGGCCATTTCCTCAAGGGCTTAAATTCTTTTACTTAAATATTTGGGCTCTGTTTTCATTTCCCTTCTCATTTTACTTTGTCTACCTGAAAAAATTATCTATTTCCCTGATTCCAGAAGTTCCTGTGTGCTGATGATTTTCGCAATCTCCAGCTTAGCTCAGCTGTCCTGAGCTCCAAAATCAAATAGTGAACACCTCCATTTGAACATCTTAGAGGTACCTCAAATTCAGTATGAAAATGAACTCATTATTCCACTTCCCCAAACACATACCTCTTTTGTGTTCTTTATCTCTGTGAAACATAAGACCATGTGTCCACTTACCTGAATCAGAAACCTGATAGTGATCCCTAATTTTTCTTCTTTTTCTCCTTTTACCCTCCTCCCACCTCACCAGCCACCAAATCCTTCCTCTGTAAGTGCTGCTTTTCCTTCCTCTGTAACTCAAACCCATCCACTTCTCTCTATCCCCCTGCTGATACCTTAATTCAGGTTACCATTCAGGACAGACATCATTTCCACCATCACCTATATAAACAATTTGTGTATAATTCACTCCCTGTTGTAGCTGTTTATCTACAAATTCTACCAAAACTACATTTTTGCAAAGATTTTGGGGGCACCTGTTGCAAGAATGGGCATGGTAACTTTCCACAGTGAGATGACCATTGCTATCAAAAGCTGCTGGATTTGTAAACACTTTATCAAACACATCATGAAAACTGGTAGCTTCTAAAACCCAATCTATGAAGACTCAATTTGAATCTGAAATAATGATGCAGTCAAATTTATCCTTGTTCTTTCTTATAAATTTCAAAAGCTCCACCATCCCTAGAGTGAAAGGCATTGATGTCACTGCTCTTTTCATTTCATCTTCTCTTACACCTTCATCTCCCAGATACTTAAAGACTCTGCCATAAATTCTGTCCAAAATCCTTTTTCATAAGAATCTTGTAGTTCAATAGGAAACTTTTTCTCTGGAGCATACTGTACAATCCAGGTGTCACTATTATCATCTATCATTGTATTGTCAAAGTCAAAAACAAGCAAAATTTTCATGGTTCCAAAAGCAAATGTGGGTTACCCCAACTTAGTATTTCCAAGATAATTATTTTTACTTCAGAATAGGGTTTAAGTTAAACAGTCATGACAATCTTCAGTTTTAAACACCAGCCAGTTTCTTCCTTCATCACCTGGACTATTTCCTTACCCTTAGAAGATAGAGTAGAATGAGATCCAAAATGAAGTCATTGCTTTCTTCATGTAACCAAATTATTTTCATCAGCCTAAACATGTTACTGTTCTATGCAGTTACTTTACCTTGATCTTCAGGTTGCTTACAGATTACAAATGAAGCTAGATGTTCAAGAACATCAAAACAGTGTCTGCCTCACTCTGCTATCCTTAATTTTGTAATGGAGATTTATCTTTGTCTCATTCACAGTCTTACTTCCTTCATGGTATTAGTGAACCAGAGCTCATGGTGCATAAAAGTGTTACAAATACTTAGGTTACAATGCAGCCCGTATACTTAGGTTAAAATACTGTGTGACTTGGGGTAAGATATTTAATATCCCTCGGTCTCAGTTTCCCATCTGAGATATGAATGGCATCTACCACAAAAGATTATTGTGAAGCCAAAATTTGTTAATATAAGTCAAGAGTCTAGGTAAATACATGGCATGTGGCAAACTCTGTTGGCCTTTCCTCTTATTATTTTAATTGGCTTATTCTCCTTGCAGTTTTCATGCTCATACTCATACCCAGTTGAACCTCTTTCTGTCACTAGGAACACCTTTTTGGCATCCCCTCCTTTCCTTCAGGCCAGCTTCCCACCTGCACCTGAGTGCTGTCTTAATGGTTTTCTCTTTAGAAGAGGGACGCCTGGGTGGCTCAGTTGGTTAAGCAGCTGCCTTCGGCTCAGGTCATGATCCCAGCGTCCTGGGATCGAGTCCCACATCGGGCTCCTTGCTCGGCAGGGAGCCTGCTTCTCCCTCTGCCTCTGCCTGCCTCTCTGTCTGCCTGTGCTCGCTCTCTCCCCCTCTCTCTGACAAATAAATAAATAAAATCTTTAAAAAAAAAAAAAAAAAAAGAAGTGAGAGAAGAAGGGGCACCTGGGTGGCTCAGTGGGTTAAGCATCTGCCTTCAGCTCAGGTCATGATCCCAGGGTTCTGGGACTGAGCCCCACATCTGGCTCCCTGCTCAACAGGGAATCTGCTTCTTCCTCTACCACTCCTCCTGCTCACGCTCTCTCTTTCTCTCTCTCTCTCTCTTTCACATAAATAAATAAAATCTTAAAAAAAAAAAAAGTGAGAGAAGAAGAGCCTAAGAACAGAAGTAACCACCACCATCACAGAGTAAGTGAATAGAAGAGATGGGACCAAATCCTTATACCTCATAACTTTGTATTCAAGGTTCTCCTCATCTCCGAAGGTTCTTTCTCTCTTTGTTGAAGGACAATATTTCCATATGCCCTGCACAAAGCATTATTTGTAGAACAGAGGAAAGGATGCTGTCGAATCATGGCTCCATTCTGCCATGGTGTCTACAATTCCCATCATTAAAAAGACTTCCTAATATACGCTGGAGAAACTTTCTCTTGGGAAACCATTCTCACTATTTCCCTTCCATTCCATTTCTTTCTCTCTTAATCCTCAGAGCACCTTATATTTATGTCAGGACTTAGCACAATTCATTAAAATAAGTTTCTTCTGTGTCTCCTCTCACCCCTCCCCGCACCCAGTAGCTTGTGAGCTCTGTGAAGGGAAGGACATCTCATTAATCTTTGAATTTCCAGTGCCCAGCATGGGGCTTATCTCACAGAAGATAATTCAATAAAAGTGTATTTTATGAATTAGTAAATATACACTCTGAGTCAAAGAACAAAGTATTTAAAAAATGGCAACATCCCAAGGGAATGTTTAAGATGACTCTACATAAGCCAGAATACATCAAAACTCTCATGAGATTAAATCTAGAATAGCTGGTATTCAAGGGAGGACACTTTCATCTGCAAATAACAGAATGCCCAACTAAAAGTGGCTCAGATTTTAAGGGTACAATTTAGTGCTTATTTCACAAGAAGTGTGGAGGTAAGTAATCCCTCACCATCAGTGAACCAAGGGCAAGATGGCAGGGGTGTAGAAAAACCCACTTTCTCTTCTGTGAGGCATAACTCAAATTGCCCTGCCAGGTTTTTCCTCTCCTGTTTTTAAATTTCCATGAGACTTCCTCCCAATACTATTTTAATTTGCTTCTATCTTATGTCTATAACTCATCTTCCCAAGTAGATGTTGAATAGATCAAGGGGAAGAACAGTGTCTTATATGTGTTTGTATTGGCCACTGAGATGTCTGTTATGTCCTGATAGACACTTACAGCTTAGTCATTGTTTGAGTAATTAATCGAGTCTAAGTTTTATTCATGTCCCACACACAAGGGATTTCCACAGAGAAACAGTGCATGTTCCCTATTATGGAACACAGGATTAAGGTGGAGAGGCGGATGTATTCACTTGCTCATCCAGAAAACTAACCCAGACTCTCTTGGATTTTCTTGGTTCTCTGAGAGGTTACTACCTGCGTCTTTGATAAGGATGCATTTCACATGAGTTCCTCAGAGTCATGCCCTTATGCTGTCAACATTGCCGCAATTTTATCTAGATTGAGTTGAAGCCCGGTTGGTTTAATCCAGAAATTTATTTCTGACAGACAGCGGGGTAGCATTTGTCACTATATTCTGAATCCAAACTCAAAGAGATTGAGAGTCAGTGTCATCACTGTTTGGGTGGTAGTGAGCCACAAATGTGCTTTATTTCCATCATAAATTGTTATTTGTTGTTTTTACAATGTGCATAAAACCATAGGTTAAACAAATCGGGAATGAGTACTATATTTTGGTATCCATGTTTGGCTATTTTATTTAGAGGGTCTGTTCTCTTTAATCTAGACTTTTTCCTTACTTACCTCTGTTAATGGAGCAAAAATTAAATATATGTGCCATCAAAACTCCCCCTGCTTCCTTTGGCACATATTTAGCAGAGGATACCATTCTTGGTCTTGCATCTCACAGATTTCCCTGACAGCCTCAACAGGGGAGATATGTGAGACAATCCATAAAAAACATGGGGTTAGTGTAGACATTCTGTCAATGAACAGAAAAGTAATTCAGAGCCCCTGCTAGAATTCAGCTTTCTATAATATTTACCAACTGAAGTCAGTTTGCCAGTAAAGTACCCATGTGGAGAAGCCAGAAACTCTAATTACATTCCCATACAATTATTCAAACAATGGCTATTTTCCTAAACCATCACCATCATCACACATTATTAGGATGAAGGCTAACCAAACATTTCTATTTTGTTTCACTTGTAAGTTGAATGAACTTACATGAATCAAGGAGGGGGATTGCAACTTCCTAATTTCCAAGACTGTGAGTTTGACGTCCACATGTAGGGTTAAAAACTATTATGGCAAATGAATCCCGGTTCAATCAACTTGAGATAAATTCACAATGTGATTGATTATTTGTTTTGTACCTGGTTGTTACTAGATGGATTTAAAGTAGAATTCAAAAAGTATACATAGTTTAATACAGTGCACTTACTGGAAATAGAACACAAATTTGTCTCCAAGCTTCCAAGAGAACTACAATGAAAAAGGGAAGCTAGCAGTCACATCACTTAATGTTTGGAAGATAAAACCCAAGCCATGTGCACAGGAGAAATTGATTCTTCTAAGAGCAGAGTCCTCACAGAAAAACACTTTCAAGCAGTGAACATCTTTAAAAAATTTTTTTTCACATTATGGAAGCATTAATGATTTTCATAGGACTATTTCCTAGAAAGTCAGTGTGCTCATTGACACAGCACTAAAGTTCAACATAGGGATAGCATTTTCTGTGGTTCTACCATTACTTGTGTGGATACACGAGACAATAGAACAGGAAATTGGCAGGTAACATTTGTTTATCATCTACCAGGGTAGCCTGCTGAATCATTGATATTACAGTTTAGAGGTGGGCATAAAAATCAAAGAGATGTTTCTTTTTTTAAAAAAATCCTCTAAAATTAGGGGACAGATGGGCTGTTACTTACAGTGCTCGGGCTTTTTGAAACCCTTCCTAAGATTTCTTGGACCCAGAAGCTATACCTATCTATGTACCCTGAAGTAGAGATAAAATTATTTAGAAACTTTGGCGGGGGGGGGGGGCAAAAAACAAACCCAAAACCTGTTTTCACTAAAATGGCAGTTGTGTCTAAATTTATATAGTCTGGCTATGTCATCAACCAAATCACTACATAGTTTTCTTAAATTTCTATTCCTTCTGCCAGTACATTAGCTTCTCCCAGGGCATCAATTACCGCAAACAATTTTTTGGAAGGTTTTCAGAGACAGCTACCCTAGCAGTTCCATGAACTGTAGCCATCCCCCATGCAATCTGTTATTTCTACAACCCCTATATGTGTACTAAATTTCACTGAAAAATATCAAATATACAGAAGATATTACTATTTGATAAGTTTGCTCAGCTTCCATTTTGTCTCAAGATGAATGACTGTGTTAAAAGTAAAAAATAAAGAGACATCTTGATATCCTATCATAAGGTACACAATTTCAGCAAAATAGGTCAATGTAGAACAAACCCATATTAAAACAAAAAGTTTCAAGAGGGTTGAAAGAGAGCAACTACTCCAGCAGAATGAAAAACCGCATGAACTGCCTACTGTATAATGGCACACCTTTTATTAAAACTTTAATGAGATTGTGCATGCAAAGCTCTCTGGGCTCCGGCTAACTTTCCTTCCTATGTAAGAGCCTATATTCCCCTTTCTGTGACCTACACGTACCCCTTACTATTCTCAGAAAAAAATGCCTCTGGTTGAGTATTTTCCAAGAGGGTGCAGCAGTATCTCCTATCCCTGTTTTCTCCTGCAGCATGATCTTGCCCCTCCCCAATGAGAGGGGGTGTCTATTTCTCCACCCCCTTGAATCTGGAGGGACCCTATGGCAATTTAGGTTGATTGAAAAGGGCAAAGTGATGTGACCCCTCCTGGCATAATCCTTAACTGGAATGGCATCTTCCAACTCTTGCCTTTCGCAGCCTGTATAAGAAGTCTGTTCTACTCTGATAGGCACTTGAAAGGTATTGAGGCTCCAGACATGTGAGTGAAATGCCACCCATTTGAATCGCCAATTCAGTTGAGCCTTCAGATGATCTGGCCTCAGCTATTCTCTAAAGACAACTGACTTAGATACCCCACCAAAACTCCTTAGGAGAGCCTGGTTAACCCACAGAACCATGATAGAAAACAATAAACTATTTTTTAAACCACTGAGTTTGGGAATGATTCAGAATAAATCAAATTCCCTAAATATGCTTGCTTTCATTTCTAAAGATTTTGCTTGCTTTCATTTCTGATTCAACTGCTTAGATTTCTATTCCTCCCTATTTTTGCCTTTTAAAATCTCACTCATTCATCAGAATTTAACTGACTCAAGTCCTCTAGCCAACACTAACCACTATCTTCATTCTAGTCTCATAATAATTTTTCCATATCTATATTCTGTGAGTTTCCACTATTATAGCATATAGAATACATATTCTTCATTCATGGATTCATTCATTCCAAAATATTTATTGAGTGCTTTCTATGTACCAAGAAAAAATGAATACAATACAGTGCCCAACCTGAAAGAAATTACTGACTGGGATTATGCCCCACAGGGACCCTAAAAGAGAGCCTTAAGAGTGATGAGGAGAATGCCATGGTCATATTAGAGCTATAATTTATTCTCATGGCATACATATAGAACATAGAGAAAAGGAGAGCATGTGTGGAGAACATCTGAGGCGTCTGTGGTAATAGTCCATCCCAGAGATGGCAAGAAACTGCCTAAGAGCAGTGGCTGTGATGATAGGAAGGAAAATTAATCTAACCCAACTCCTGCACTTGCAAGAGGGAAAACTAAAACCTCAGAAAGATAAGAGCTTTTCCCCATGTTCTAACAACACATGAGGGAAGTTTTTGAGATAAAATTCAGGTTAACTGATTCCTCACTTTCTCCATTATATTAAAATAATATTTCTAAACTCCTAGATTATTAGCTCATTAATAAAATGATTAGGTACTCTATTATTATATTTGTAACTTTATATTTCTCCTAACATGCTGTCCCTTATATATAGTGAGTGCTTGAAAGTATTTGTTGACTTTAACAGATTCTTAATTCACATTCTGGTGGCACTACTGTTATTAATACTCTTTCCAAAAAATTTATGAATATGTAGCAATTTGGGAAGACATAGTTCTTATGTAGTGAATGGACGTTTGTGTAACAACAGTATATCATGGTATTTTCAAGAAAAGTATTTCCTCTTCCCCCATCTGTAAATATGTATCCTATTCTTCCACTAAAGACTAGCCTGAAAGAAATTACTGACTGAAGGGGATGACAGATATAGACAAGATGAGGCTCAGTAGTTGTGGAACTTCATGGAAACAGTAAGAAAGGATGGCAGGAGGGGAAGGAGTTAGGAAATAAGTGAGCTCCGCATGGAGAGAAAAGGAAGGATGTTCCCTGTAAAAGGGATCACATGCATAAACAAATTTCCCAGAAGTGAAAGGCAAAATGGCCCTTCTGGGAAACTATAGGTATTTCAGTATTACCAGATGTAAACCAGAAATTTTAGAAGGCTAGAAGACTGAAGATGCGCATAGATTTTAGGGAGCCTTCTGTACCATGCTAAAGCACCAACTGAAGATTGATCTCCCTTGATCCATCCCCCAAGTTCACAGCTCTTTCTAAGTCATCATGTCTTCTCAGGTTTCCATGACGTGAAATGTTCAGAATACTTTAGAACTTTATCAGTTATTTCTCATGTTTTCTAACGTGGTTTCATATACATTGATCTTGTTTTCTCAGTTAAATGTATCATTGTGAGTTAGAAGGGCAGTGAACACACTTCCTTCTCTTGTGCATACAATAAGAACATAGTCAGAAATATTTGACCAGGCAGTCTGTAAGAGTCTTGAATTTGCCCTTGCCTTTGCTATATTTATAAACAAAGACACATGAAATAATTAAAAAACAATGGGGCGCCTGGGTGGCTCAGGTTAAGTAGCCTACTCTTGATTTCCACTTAGGTCATGATCTCAGGGTCCTGGAATCAATCCCTAAGGCAGTCAGGCTCCGTGCTCAGTAGGGAGTCTGCTTGACCCCTTGCCCCTCCTGCTGCTTGTGTGTGCAAGCCCTCTCTCTCTCCCTTTCTCTCTCTCAAATAGATAAACAAAATCTTTTTTAAAAAGTTTAAAAACACAATTACAAAATAACGTGTAAAGGAATTTGGCATGATGGCAAAACGAGGAAAAATATTGAACAAATTAATATAGTATTTTATTATATTTATGTTCTAATTAACTAAATGATAATAATCATGAAGTCTTATGTCTGTAATGTGTTATAGGTTTGCAAAGGCCTTTCATAAATATTATGTCATTTACCCTAGAAAAAGATACACTAAGGAACACAGTAATTGAGAAATGCTGGAGTTATATATTAAGGAATGAATTACCAACATTATTCTAATCAGTCAAGAAAGACTTCAGGAGTGATTGTGTGCTAAAGTGAAGTTTTGTTGAGTGAAAATGATACCATCTTATTTCGTCTTTGTCTATGAGATCTATAAAGAATGATGTCTCTCCAAGGGAATAAGCAGGATCTTGAAGATGTCAGAAGATGATTGCAAACCTGACATGGAATTCTGAAATGCAACTAAAAGTGAAATAAAGACCAAAAAGATTTTCTCCATTGGACTGAATCTAGAAGAAAATTATTACATTGTTTCAACAAATAATTAAATTTGATATCTTAGAAAGAGACTGCTATTGACGATGTAGGGGTCAGCCAGTCCTATTGTCTTCCTCTTTTTCCTCATGTGCTCACTAGAGTGACAAATGAAATGGGCAAATACTTGTTTTTTCTCCTTCCAGGTCCTTCTCTGCATAGAATTTGGGAGCTCATCTAGCTAACCACTTGGGATGGCCAAAAACAACAAATCAGATAGAAGAGGCAGAGGACTGGATGGATCACAGAGGTATGTCACAGGTCTTTTAATATAACAGTACTTTTAAATAATAGCTCATGTTATAGTTCCTTGGGCTCCTTTGCAACCACAAAAACAAGAATTGCCTCTTGTGCACAGAGTCTAATAAAAATCAGGTAGCAGATTTCTAGCACATGAAATATACTCTACTACATTTTTCCATGTTTTTTAATTCAATTTTTATGAGCCTCTGTGGCTGAGGGAACTATGGCTAAAGGAACAGGGAGTTCTGGGTATTTTAACTGCAGGCTGATGTATGCTCACAGAATTATAGGGATGGAATGGACCATGGGAATCAATTTGTCCAATCCCCCTTGTTTCATAAGAAACTGAGGTCTAGAGTAGCACTTGCCAACTATGTATATGTGATGACATCGAAAGTGAACACATTTTTATGAAACAATGGGATTATCTGTAAAGGCCAATCATAGCTAAAGGCAATCATCTGGGGGCACCTCAGGCTGGTTGACCACCAAGAAGGCTGTGGGATCAATATCTTGGCACACCTATATCACATTCACGGTATTTCAGTGTTGGCAAGGTGCACATCGAGGGGACGCTCTGGTCTAGGATACACACATTCAAATGGCAGTTTTATAGGAATAACATCTGAATATCTGACTCTCCAAAAGGTACTTGTATTGCCTTGGCCAGTTGGTCAGGGGTAGTGGTTAAAAGTATAATGGTCCACAATAGAGTTGATGAGATGCAACAGGTGCTTGCCTAAGAAATTTCTGGTTGTCTTATGTATAACTACTTAATAACTATACTTTTCAGATTCATCCAAAATTTCTGGCCTCCAAAAGTAGAAATTTAAATCATTGTTCTATCCCACTTTCACCTCCCCTTCCACTAAATTTTATTACAACTAAACAGAATTGTGATTTTTAGAATAGAAAAAAATATTAATGTGAATAACTGCTCCAAATTCCATGTGTGCACACACATACACACACACACAAAAGCAATCATAGAATTCCATCCTGAAATAATTAAAATCCTATGGTGTTGCCTGGCTTTCACTTACTGTAATAATTTTTAAAAATGTATTTCACTGTACCATGTTCTTTAGCCCTTAGGCAGTGGCAAAGTGCTTGCTGAGTCTGTGGGTGGTCAAATCTCTACCTCAGTAGTCTTCCTTAGCTTGTCTCAGAAAACTTAAAAGGAATCTAAACTATTTATGAACTTTGTGCTTCATCTGATTAAAACCTATATGAACCATACTTTATTTTTTATGGTGCTTGTGGCAGTGCCAAAATCAGAAACACCAAGGCAACTAGGCAGTGGGGTTATTGACATTCTGTTCATTAGCATTTCTTCTCCATCATAACTTCTTCCACATTGAGTTCTTAGGTCCGAAGGAAAGAGAGAGAAAAGATGCCTGCTTCTGAAATGTTTTCTTATATGCTGCTTACTTAAGATTATAACAAGATCCTTCTCATTCCATTAAAAATTATTACTTCAGTAAATTCCAGGTTGAAAACAAACGACTACAGAATGATTTTTTTAAACATTTGTAAACCTTGCTTTTTAAACAACTCCACTTCTATTGCAGAGAAAAAGCCTGAACCATTTATTCATTTCATTTGACTACTTTTTAATCTCAGTTTTTATGAGGACACTAATGACCCTCACAGATTGTTACCCTCCAGTGAAATAACAGAGCTTTGGCAGCGGCTGGATTCCAGTTGAAGAGTTCTGAAACTCACTGTAAATCTTCCTGTTTTGTTGTTCTTCAAACCAGGCTTTGCCATCTGCCTTATGAATTGAATTTTTGTTGCAGTATTTCACATGATCTAAAATATGGTTATTGCTATCCATAAACTGAGGTTCCTGGAGAGTATTAATTAAGTCCAAAATATTGCACCAATGTGCACAGTGAAATACAACACAAATGTCATGGCGTGACCATCATTATAACCCTCTCTGCATTCCATGATGGCTGTTCTCTCAACAACCCAGAGACAATTTGGTTGTAGCAGCCAACAAAGTTAAACCTGAAGACTTAAATTCAGGTGGATGAGATAAATTGAAACAGATCTTATTGCTCCCAAACACTCTCTTGGAAATAATGGCATCTTGACATTTTATCAGTCACTCAAGCGGTCATTCTCAGCAGTATCAGCCGGAGCTTGAAGGATAGAGCTGTAAAGAAGGGACTGTCAGCCATAAACATTCCTCAAAACCATGAAAACCACAAATGAGAGCTTAAGTAATGGAGGACGCAATACCCTTGATATTTCAACAATTACCTGCAACAACAGGCTTTGTTCAGAGCCGTGGTCATTTTTTCAGGAGCTTTTCTTGTCAGACCCAGACTAGGGTAACTGGAGGAAGGAAAGAGGAGAGGGAGGAGGGAAAGGGTGGTATGGACATCCTTAGGTTAAAAAGTGAACTTAAGTTGGCTACATATTTAAGCTGATGAGAATTTTTCAACAGCAATAAACTAAAAAAAATTAAAAGTAAAAATATAATAACTAAATATTGAACCAAGGACATTAATATTATTAAGCTTGTGGTGAAGCTTTGAGATCATTAGAAAGGCATTTACACTGCTCAGCTGTTTCCTGTGTGGCCATTCCTGATGTCCAATTACAGAGGAGAAAATAGCAGGGAATGCATTGCAGGGAAGAAAAGGTAGTAATGGATAAGAATGTAAGTATGGGAAGGCAAAATAAATTTAACTTCATTACACCTCAGGAACATATCGCTGTGTTGTAGAAGAAGAAAGACTAATTTTAAATGAAATTGGTGCTATTATCTTGGCAACTGGGACCCAAGAAAACTAAATGAAATTGAGTATACACCACAACTGAGTCACCCAAACTCAAGAGACAGCAGACATGGAAAGGTTAAATGCCCTAGAAATTGCATTTGTGGAGTTTCTCAACACAAGAGATTAATGGTTACTCAAAGCAATGGATAAATATTAGCTGAAGACCATTAGCCGAGGAAAACACATCAGTGCATCACGGTTCTCAGGGCTTATCAGATCAATTTTAAATAGGTTTATCTTGGACTTCTCTAACATTTAATGAGGAACAAATTGTTTTGTTTTGTTTTTTTCTGTTTCCTCTCCCCATGTTGACTTTTTGATATTACCTAGGAGAGAACAATTAAAATAAATGGCTCTGTGACAAAGTGTTAATTTGCTTGTCTCTGAAGCAATTGGAAAAGGGTCATTTTATGATTGTTTCCTCCTATTACACAGTTTCTCATAATATTTAGATTGACTAGTAGACTCTTTAGATGAGAGAAGTATTTGAATGGTCATTTGGCTCTTTCCACAGACTTCATATAGGACCCACCTAAACAATCTCAGATTAATGTGAATTTGCTTACTTTTGAGTAGTTCTCAATCCATGTTAATCAAATGGTCAGTCAGTCTTCTTTATGTTATTGTCTATCTGGGGCCCATCACTGTGCTAAGTGTGAGGTGAATTTAAAAAAAAAAAAAAAAGAATAAATAAAGCCCAAAGTCCTTACTCAAGAAGCTTAGCATCTAGGGGTGCCTGCGTGGCTCAGTGAGTTAAAGCCTCTGCCTTCAGCTCAGGTCATGATCTCAGGGTCCTGGGACTGAGCTCCACATTAGGCTATCTGCTCAGTGGGGAGACTGTTTCCCCCTCTCTCTCTCTGCCTACTGCCCTGCCTACTTGTGATCTATTTCTCCCTGTCAGATAAATAAAATAAAATCTTAAAAAAAAAAGAAGAAGCTTAGCATCTAGTAAACTTAATTCACTCATATGCTATAAATCAATTTCTTTTGTCTCTAGGAAGGATGGAGGTAAAGTGCAATTATGTTATCCATAGTTTCTTGATTGCTTATAAGAAATACTGAAATCCAAAGCTTCCAATTAGGCATTAACAAACCACTTGGTGGAAAGCAGGGAGTAGTACATGAAGACTGTAGAGATTGAATAACAGCTTTATGGCTTGGGGTTCTGCACAATTAGCTCTTCTTTGTCTCTTAGTCCAAGTTTACTTGCTTCCCCCACCAACTATGTTACCTGCTTGACCATTCTTGAAATCACAAAGACTTCTAGATATAAATTTGTCTCTTAAGTTTTATTTTGCTTTTTGTTTGCTTGTTTAACTTTCTTCTTCTATAGTGACACCCCCGAATTCAGTAAGGACTTTGCAAGACCTATCTAAATCTTTTTATAAGCAGCAAATAAAGCAACACAAATGTTCAACCAAATGGTCCAGTTTTGAAAGTAGCAAGTGACATTTCTGCTTCCTTCAATGAACCATGCATTTCATCTTCATTAAAAGAATCACTTTTTTTATTCTATGTCAGTAGCTCATAATAAGATATCAGTAGAGTAGCGCTTATATGCTATGGCTTGGTTGACCTGTAAAACAGCCTCCCATGATCCCAGTATTTCCCTTTGTAAACAGCACGGCATGAAATAGCCTGGTTCTACCCATATAGAACCTGCAATGTCACAACAAACAAAATAGCACAGAAGACCATGCACAATTTTCATATATTAAGGACTGCCCAAAGATGTGAATTTGAGTACATTTGTTGTCTGAAAACACAAGTCATGAGTAAAGGAAACTTTGAGAAGATTATTTCATGAAAGAACAAGACAAGTCCCCCTCCAGTGATCAGAAAAGAAAAATGTATCCCTTCTAGCATCAAACAAATGGAATATCCTGAGTCTTAGAAATAGTAACATTGTTGTTCACAGTGGAGGCTCTGCATAAGGGAAACTGATTGGGATAGAAGAAGGGTACTTAGATTAAGAACTTTTTGCTTCATATTTCTGTTGTGTATGTGTGTGTGCACGTGCATGCACATATAATCTATATGATCTGTTTAAACTTTTAAAAAAAGTATGCATATTTTTTGTGTTAAAAAGAGTAAAAATCTCAAATAACTTCTAGGACACGGTTTGCTTTTTTCTTTGCCTTTTTTTTTTTTTAAGATTTTATTTATTTATTTGACAGAGAGAGAGAGCACAAGTAGGCAGAGAGGCAGAGAGAGAGTGAGTCAGGGAAGCAGGCTTCCCGCTAAGCAGAGAGCCAGATTCAGGACTCAATCCCCGAAGGCAGTGGCTGAAGGCAGTGGCTTAAATGACTGAGCCATCCAGGCACCCCCATAGTTTGCTTTTAATAAACATTTTTTCATCTATATTCTTCAAAATAAAGGGTGACCAATACTTATCCTACCCTGTACTCTCTCAGCTAGAACATACCTTTTGTCCAGCTCATAACCAAAAACAAAGCAAAACAAACCTATGAAAAACAATAGCTCTAAAAATTGATTGGAGCCCATAATCTTGACCTCTTCTTTCCACCCAGGTTATCACTTTGCATTTCCTTGTTTATTTCATTTTTAAATTCTCAGCTACATTCCTGACTTCAAAACTTAATTTCTAGTCCACTTTGATTCAGCTAACTCTCTGGCCTCCAATTCCGGATCTTCAGATTTCCACTTTCTCATAGAAAAAGAGAAAATCATATCTAAAATGCGAAACATTTAACAGGAAGGATGACAGAAACTAACCTGAAAAGATAGGAATCCAGCAAGAGAGGTAGCAAGAAGCATTTTGAGCAGAAAAGGAGTTAAGCTACAGTTAACCATCACCCAAACATGAAGGACACTTTTAGATAGGGCCTCCAGGCTCAGCCATGTAACAAGTGAAGGGATGAGACCATCCTGTTTCTCTTTCTGTTTCCTTCCCACTTCACATCTAATCCTACTTCTCTTTCTTATCTGTCTATTCAGCCAAACAAGTATGAACAAACGAACTTCTAAATTTTCTCTAGTGGTAGCAAAGAAAGAAAATTCTGTCCTTAAACTTAAGGAAATTTGCCTGTAAATAAGGAGTGAAAACTTGTGTTTGTATTAATAAGTAACTAAAAATAAATAAATAACTGAAAATAGAAGTACCTGCTTTCTCCAAAAGAATCTAGTAATTAAAAGGCTCTGTAGAGAGTGTTTGGCTTTGCAAAGAAGGGCCAAGACCTGAATTTGGAAATATGGATACATAAGAGTAGATTTTTTGTTTTTTGTTTTTTGTTTTTTACATAAGAAAGTGCGGGGAGGGGTGGATACTAGATTTTGTTGGGATAGGGGCAGAGAGAAGTTAGAAGGAAGAAGAGAGAGAATGGCTCAGCAACTTACAGAAGTGTGAGAAGGACCTTTGATGAGAAGCAGCCTAATATTTGATTCTAAGATTTTGATTTGCTAGGATATAGAACTCCCTTCTTCTCCCTAAACTTTCCATAAAGTCTACAAAGTGCAGAAGACAAGCAAAAAACTGCTATTTTTGTGAAAATGAGAAAAATAGACTAAGATCCAGGCTTGGATAGAGGCCATAGTGGAAATAAACCAGGAGAAAACACAAGATGGAAAATCTGGAATTCAGAGAAGACAAGAAGCTAGAGCTAGACACTGACCTTGATAACATAACCTACCCTTGAACTCTTGAAAATCTTGGTGGAGGGCAATGTATTTTATGTAGGGCATGGAACAGGAACATAGACCAACCTAGACCAAAGCTGACATCTGGGTTCTCCATGCATCTAGTGATATGTCTAGTATATGTCTATATCAAATATGTAATAAATGCCAGAACATGCTAGAGAGAGAGAGAGTAAGAGACCCAAGCTGGGAGAGAGTCAGGAAAGGATTTTTTAAAAAGTAGAGTTCAAAGCATGAGCCTCAACCTGATCTCACTAGCTAATGTGAAATAGGGCCATTTTGTTATAACGTTAATGTAATGTCATTTGGAAGCTGTGTCTTAGCTTCAAAGGCTTTGTAAACACCCAAAGTCCATAGGGACTAGTCATATGTAACCCCCCCCCCAAAAAAAAAAAACTGAGGAAAATAAAATGTCTTCACAGGCTCTCCCAAGAGAGTTCTAGTTTTCTCTGATCTTTTCAGCTAGGGTCTAATGCTAGTGGTGTCTTTCCTATGAGTTCCCCACATGGGAAATAGAGAATGTAAACTTAGAATTCCACCTACTTCTTATTTAAGAAGAGGAATAGTATATGTGCCCAATATCTTTGAATCTCACTTTTTTTTTTTTTAAAGATTTTATTTATTTATTTGACAGACAGAGATCACAAGTAGGCAGAGAGGCAGGCAGAGAGAGAGGAGGAAGCAGGCTCCCTGGTGAGCAGAAAGTCCGATGTGGGGCTCGATCCCAGGACCCTGGGATCATGACCTCAGCCGAAGGCAGAGGCTTTAACCCACTGAGCCACCCAGGCACCCTGAATCTCACTTTTAACATGCCTATCAGTGTGACTGTGAGAAAGTCATTTGACTCTTCTGAGCTCCATTCTGTAAAGTAAGGGATGAAGGTAGCTACTTCATAATGTTAAGAGAATTAAAAGACCTCATAAGTAAAGCACTTAGCAGAATACCTAAAAGTAAATATTCAGTAAAGGGAAATCCTTATTCCTATCAATACAAACTCCTATCATAAGCCACACCAATGTAAAATTATTTTCTTTTAGATGTATATTTATTTAATTCTACAAACATTTGAACTTAATATATGTTTATAGTATTTTGCTAGATGTTGAGGAACTACCAAGAATATAACTTTCCCACCTTCTAAGAGTTTGCTATCCACCTGGAGACACAAGATAAATACAACCACAAAAAATAATTTAAAAAAAAAATGAAAACAAGGGGCACCTGGGTGGCTCAGCTGGTTAAGTGGCTGCCTTTGGCTTAGGTCATGATGGTAGGGTCCTGAGATGGAGTCGCATGTTGGGCTCCTTGCTTTGCAGGATGTCTGCTTCTTCTGCCTGCCACCTGCTTCTCCCTCTGTCCGCCATCCCCCTGCTTGTGTTCATTCTCTCTCTTATTCAAAAATAAAGTATTTTTTAAAAATGCAAACGAATGTCATTAAGTGCCAAAGGGAGTAAACAGCATATACTATAGTATGGAGATTTCACTGTTTCTCTGGAAAAAAAAAAAAAGGATTATCAGGAAAAAATAATACTTTCAGATTAGCAGAAAAAAATGTATTGCTTATGCCCATTTAGTAGCTTTTTTTTTTTTTAAGATTTTATTTATTTATTTGACAGAGATCACAAGTAGGCAGAGAGGCAGGCAGAGAGAGAGGAGGAAGCAGGCTCCCTGCTGAGCAGAGCGCCCGATGCGGGACTCGATCCCAGGACCCTGAGATCATGACCTGAACCAAAGGCAGTGGCTTAACCTACTGAGCCACCCAGGCGCCCCCATTTAGTAGCTTTTTGATTCAACATTTTGACCTCGGTTACTGGGTCAGGCAAAAGTCCTTCAATAAATCAATAAATATTTGATGAGCATCCACTATAATCAAACATTACTAATGCCCTTATATTAATGAAGGTGGCTACTGCTGAGCAGAATGCAGAATACCACTCCCAGCACAGGGAAAGTTTCTGGGCCTACCCCTTTTAGCTCACCACCAATGACTGCAATTACCAGCATGTTCATGGTGCTTCCCAATTGTAGACTCCCTGGCCCCAAGCAGAGAGAAAGGGCCAGAGGAGGTAAGGGTGTCAATAATTTTGGCAACAAGTATATCCAGCTGATCAAACACCTCACCCTGGGTTGCATCATCAATTTGCACTTTCTTACTAATTATAATTTTGGTATAAAAAATTCCCTTTATGGGGCACCTGGGTGGCTCAGTGGGTTAAGCCGCTGCCTTCGGCTCAGGTCATGATCTCAGGGTCCTGGGATCGAGCCCCGCATTGGGCTCTCTGCTCAGCAGGGAGCCTGCTTCCTCCTCTCTCTCTGCCTGCCTCTCTGCCTACTTGTGATCTCTGTCTGTCAAATAAATAAATAAAATCTTTAAAATAAAAATTCCCTTTATAAGGATAGTGCTGTTTCAGCTAGATTTCATTGCACGAGTGAGGAATTTTATAAAATTGGAAAGAGGAGGGTCATAGAAGGAGTTCTGATTGTGCATGAGGACTGCTGGATGAAACATTACTGCTACAGATGAGAACAACTTTATTTTACCAAGTTAAGTGGTGAACTTCACCCAGGCAAAGAAGTTCAAAGACTAAAGGGCTTCATGGGGCAACACCAGGCTGTCAAGATCATTGATGATTGCATTGGTAGATGGCAGAGCCCAAATTTTGAACCTCCTCAATATCCATGCATTTCTACACATATTACACAACCTAAAGAACATAATAAGTTGTTTTTAGTTCAACTTCCGGAAGAAACCTTGTTTGCAGACCCTAAAAATTATAAGCTGGTAGCTGCTCTATTGCATGAATTGTATGATGATGCCCCAGGGTAAGGACTCATCACTTCCAGTCTCCCTCATCTTTTGGGCAGGTTCAATTTTATATACAACTGAATTCCTCAGCAGTAGAGAAATAAAAGAAGTTGTCTCTATGAGCACAGCTATACACGGTGTATAGTAAATATGGTAGAAGAAAAGTTTGGAGGTATTTTTGGTTTTATCTTTTTCCTAATCCCTGAAATGTCAGCGACTGTCCATTGTTTGAATAGTAAAATTGATTTTAAAAAAGTAGATAGTGGTGTAACCAAATATGAAAATGTTTAATTTACTTTTTGTTCTATTTATACATTTTTTAAATATAATAAAGAAAGTGGGCTTCAAAAAAAATTTTCTAGCAAGCTATATCCTCTTTAGCTCTCAATGTTTCATATCGACCTTAACCAAATCTTATCATAACCTCACTGCAGTCTTCACTGTGCTTGTTTACATCTCATCCTTATCCTAGCCTTTTACTCTGATGTTTTGTTCTAATATATTGGGACCAATCAGGAGTCTCAAAATGCTCACCAGCGTATGACTTCTCTTTCCTTTCCTTTTCCCTTTCCCCCCTTCCTTCCTCCTCTTCTTTTCTTCCTTTCTATCTCCCTCCCCCACCTCCTGACTTCCTTCCAAAAAGCCCCATTTGTGTCATTGTTCTAGGTGGTACTTTACAAGGTTCAATCAAGACAAGAATCACCAGGGCCCTTGTTAAAATGCAGATTCTGATTTCAGTAGGTCTGGCTGGTGAGGCTAAAAATTCTGCATTTCTAATGAGCTCACAGGAGGTGCCAAAGCTATTGGTCTGTGGAGCATACTTCGAGTAGCAAGGCACTAGTTCTCAAAAATCCCTTACAGCACTGTGACTACAGTTAAAAATATTACATTGTATACTTGAAAAATGATGTGAGAGTAAAGTTTTAATGTTCTCACTATAACAACAAAATGGTAATTATGCAAGATAAAGGGTATGTTAACTAACCTTATTTTGGTAAACATTTCACAATATACACATGTATCAAATCATTACATTGTGCATGTTAAACTTATACAATGTTACATGTCAGTTTTAGCTCAATAAAACTAGAAAAGAAACCCTTAGGATGCTTCAGTCCTTAGCATTTCTTTAAACAACTAGACATAGCTAGACAAGAAATACAAGAAAAGACTACCTGCTTCTGTTATTCTGCTACTATAATCTATTAACTATCCAGTAATAATGGTTAACAATTCCTGAGGACTCTCTTTCTACCATGCATTGTGCAAGGTGCAGTGATGGCTTTTATTATTTCCTTTAGTCTTTACCCTGTGCAGTAGGAATTATTATTTATTTTTTTAAAAGATGTATTTATTTATTTTAGAGAGAGAGATTGGAGAGTGTGTGCATGCATGTAAGCAGAGGGAGGGGCAGAGGGAGAGGGAGAATTATACTCCTACTGAGCAGGGAGCCCCAGAAGGGGCTTCATCCCAGGATCCTGAGATCATGACCTGAGCCGAAACCAAGAGTGAAAAGTTTAACTGCCTGAGCACCCCCAGGCACCCCTGAATTGTTATTTCTGTTTTACAGATGGGAAAACTGAGGCCTAGAGAGGCTGAATAACTTGTTCAAGGTCACATCAATTAGTTAATCCATGGCAGAGACAGGATTTGAACACAAGCAGTCTGGCCTAGGGTCTAAACTCTTCACACTCACTATCCTCTCTCTTTCATATGGCATTTACTGAGCCAAAATATAACAACATTTGGTTCTAAGGCAATAAATAGATCATTCTCTTGTTCATTCAATGTCCTTATAACTAGAAATCCTTAAAAGCTCTTTCCCAACCATTGGGAAAGCGTGAGATACAGGCAGTTTATAAAAATACTCCCTACTGGGCATCTGGGTGGCTCAGTGGATTAATCCGCTGCCTTCAGCTCAGGTCGTGATCTCAGGGTCCTGGGATTGAGTCCCACATCAGGCTCTCTGCTTTGGCGGGGAGCCTGCTTCCCTTCCTTTCTCTCTGCCTGCCTCTCTGCCTACTAGTGCTCTCTGTCTGTCAATAAATAAATAAATAAATAAAAAATAAAAATAAAAATAAAAACTCCCTACTTTGCCTCAGGAAATGTTTGCTAGTTAAATTACCAGACCTCTAGGTGACTCACTACCACCTAGCCATGAGTCATCACCTCTTCTTGTTTCCCCCACTCCTGCCACCTGTAGCTTCCACTGGCTTTGAAACTGTTCCCTTGGCTCCATGATGGATGACTAAAGGCCAGCTCTGGCCACTTCCCAGACCATACTCCCAGCCCATCCAGGTAAATTCTACCTTCCTCCACCAACCAAGAAGGAAAGTTTAGACCCTAAGCTAGTTGTGAGTCACAAAAGTGAATTCAGACTTACTAATTTCTAGTCAGGAAGGGCTTTAACAAATCAGGGAGCATTTTGCTTAAGTGACCTCATCTCCTATTTGTACCCTTAATGGAGAAACTGAAATTGTCAAATCCGTGGGATATGTTGCCTCCTTGTGCGCACAAATAATTTATTTTAAGACTTTTCATGCCTTCAGGGTTCTCTTTTCTGGGTCACAAATGATAAAGCGCACAAAATTTTATTCATTTCTATCATGGTCCTGGAGATGTTAAAAATCATATTCTGCTTTTAATAGCTTCTCTATCAATACAGGTAGTAACCTCTTAACCAGCCTCCCGTCTCTAACTGCTATTCCTGCCAGTCTGTCTTAACTGTGGAACAATTCGCGTGTGTGAGCTCTCATTTATTAAATGCAGACTACAGCTAAGTGCTTTGCAGAATATATACAGCATTAGCACTTTGTGGGATTCTTTGTGGTTTTGTATACTGATGACAATAATATGTCTTACATTCATGTAGTTCTTTATATTTTTCAAAGGGCTTTTTTGTGTTACCTCATTTAATCCAAAACTACCTTGTAAGAGAAGTAGAATAAATATTATTCTCTCTATTTTATAAGTAAAAAAAAAAAAAAATCTTGAGTGTCATAGAGGTTAAGTGACTTGTTCTGGGTTAGACAACAAGTTTTGTCAGTGTGAGCTTGGAATTGGGAGTTCCTTAACTCGCTGTACACTTTTTTTTTCAATATAGAAAAATGCAAAACAAAACAAAATTTGTGCCAACCACCAACCCTTAATAAATGTTATCATTTTGTCATGGAAGGAAGAAGGAGATTGGAAGGAGGGAACAGTATTTCTGGCTGGCTGGTTCACAAAGGAGATAAAATTTTATCTCATTCTTGAAGGATAGCTGACATGTTAATGACCAGTAGGAAGAGGAATTGGTATAAACAACAGTGTGGGTATATGACCATCTATGGATATACAAGTTGGGTTTATGAGGCATTGGGTACAAAACTATGACTAGAGCAGGAAACTTAAGTAGAAAGTTAGAAGTAAGTGGATAGAGATGGTAGAGAATCTGGAATACCAGCCTAAGTAGTGTAAGATTGTTCATATTTGCATACTTGAATACTGACATATAGATGGTGCATATTGCTTCCTGAGTCAGTCCATTATCTCAACAGTAACCACCAGGCTTAATGCTGGGCAAATACAAAGGGTACTTGGCCTTGTGATCTTTCCACCTGAGGTCCTGCCCCCACTACTAAACACTTGCTCAACCTTTGATCTGAATCACCATATTTGTATACATACAATGCAAGAGTAAGGCCACAAATCTCAAAGCTTGACCATTCTGTGTTGAGAAACATTTATAAGAAGTCTATCATGGTAATAAATAACTGAAATCCATTTTACCAGTTACATCAATTAGCCATAATTTTTTTATTACAATCAAGCAATTGAACTTAAATATTAAGGAAAAATAAAACAATAATAGGATACTTTATGTGGTCATATATGTCTTTTAAAAAAAGAAAAATAGGGATGCCTGGGTGGTTCAGACAGTTAGGCATCCGACTCTTGATCTCAATTCAGGTCTTGATGACAGGGTCGTGAGTTCAAGTGTCACGATAAACAATAGAAAAAAAAAGAAAAAGCACATAGACTCTATGTACTATGGGACTCATTACTTTTAGCCCAGATATAACATCTTCTTGTTGCCTGTCTCCATTCTTGGTGATGAGAAGTCCAGTTGAGAAAAGTAATAGTGGGATTCTGTAGAAATTTCTTGGTAAAAAGAATACTGAATTATGTTCCCTGGAACCTACTGACAACATTAGAATTTCTCAATCTTGACACTATTAGCACTGTGGGCCTAATAATTCTTTGTTAGAGCTGGGGTGGGGGCTGCTCTGTGCATAGAGGACGTAGAACAGCATCCATGGCCTCTCCCTACTAAGATGCCACTGTTAACCCCCTAGTTGTGAAACCCAAAAATGTCTCCAATAGTGCAAAATATCCTCTGGATGGCAAAACCCCCCTTCATTGAGAAGAACTGGACCACAGTGCAGAATCTCAGAAGGATCTTAAGAAGGATCTCAGAAGGGGAAGAAAAAAAAAAAAAAAACCTAAGAAAATAAATAAACTAGCCTCTCTATTTCCCTAAGCTTCCCAGTGCATCAAGACTTTGCTATATAATCTCATTTGCCCAGGTAAACCTATCCAAACCAATAATGAGAAGGAAAAAAAAGAAAAAAGATGACAGAAAATAAATCCCAGCTATGAACCAGTTAACTAACATTCCACACGAAGTTATAGACAATTTCCCCTAAGAAATTAAATTCCTTTACAAAAGTACCCTGAGGACTTTAACACAAATCACTCTTCTTACTTGAGACTATTTATCATTTTTTAGAGCTTATAAATTATACACACCAGCAACAATTTTATACACCAACAACCACAATAATCCAGACACAAAACAGAGCAGTTGAAGGGTACACTCTAACAAAGAGAGAAAGAGATGGAGGGAGGGGGCGGGAAAGGAACTAACCATGCTCTCCTTTAGAGCCCTCCCTCTCAGGGACATCGCTTTTCCTTTCTGTCCTCACTGTCTTAATAGATTTCATCTTCCTTTAAAAGACAAGTCACAATCTGTCCCTGAAGACAGCCGTTATCATTAAAACGCTCCGCTGGGGGCAGAGGGGCAACATTACTCAGTGTGAGACAGGACATGTGAGAGGATATGTGACACTTTTCCTTCAAGGCCAGCATTTTGGAGAATGGCGGGACTAAAACAGGACGCCCAGAGGTCAACCCTTCCAGCCTCTGGTTGAGGCTGCAGTCAACTCCCTCAATTTGCATTTCCAGAGTGGAGTTGTTTTCACATTTCACGCAATTAAAAGAGTGGAGACAGATCCCAGAGCAATAACATTCCTCTCCCAGTGATATCCTGTGCTCCCTTTAGTGCTTCTGATCTGACATCACTTAAAATGATCAAAAATCAGATATTAGATACTCATCTGTGCAACACACAGAATATATCACTCCTGCCCTCCCATGTTGGGGGTGAAAAGAAACCAGAGGAAGGACACTTACTCACACAGTGGTCAACTTCCCTTGCAGCGCTTCTCTCCCCATTATTTTGAGTAGTAACCTACATATCACAATTAAGCTGCACACCATCCAAGCAACTCAATAGATAGAGAATGAAGTAATTACAGTATTTAGAGCTGGAAGGCACCTTGAAACATCTCTATTTCCAAACTCGTTTAACAGAAAGGGAAAGCCAGAGCTAGAGAGGTAAAATGACACTGCCCAAGGCCATTCGGCTCATCAGTGACCTGTGAGAACCAGAGCTCCTGTTTTCTGACTCTGGAATGCTCTGACATTACTGCTCCTTCTCAGGAGCAGTAACAGAAAACCCAGCACACAAAGGTACCAGAAGGAAAAAAAAACTGTGAGTTCTCATAACTAAACAAATCAGAGATAGTGTTTGGTTTTATGAAACTGTCCAGCAGCCATTCTGCTTCCTAGTACCACCCCAATTCCCTTTGAGTCATCTGTGTGTCTCCTATCCTCAGCCATGTGGTTTGGGTGGATTTGGCCTCTCTCTCAGCCCCATGCATCCTCCTTTTAGATTCACATTTAGCTGTAAACCCTGCGCAGTAGATGAATTTATCAGATTGCTTTCCTTCCAATAAAGAGAAATAGGACCATCAGGAAGGCAGGCACATTCGGGGCCCCAAATATACACCTTTCTTTTGTTTTTGAAGCTGATGCTAAGAAGTTTTACTATTATATCACCCAAGAGGCTTATGAGAGCTTACAACTAGAAAAGCCCAAGACTTTCCACCAGATACCACGGGTAACTGCTGTGGAATATAACTCCAACTGACCAAGTCAAAGTCCCCTGGATCCAACCAGGAATTAACAAGAGAGGTCCCAGACTACTCTACCAAACAACAGAACATTGTGCTTACATTCCAAGCCACTTCAGGTAAACACTCTAATCTTAAATGAAATCCCACTTGTGCTGAAAATCAATGACTCCGTTTATTACTAGTTAGGAGTTTATGCTGCTCAAGTTATTACCAGGAGGAGGATCAGGCCTCCCTTTATATCTTTATTTTTATAAAAAATATTATCCAAGTAATAAGAACAATTATATTTTATATTTTTTAACCTAAGGATCATATTTGACTAGCATTTTTATACTTTCCAAAATCTAACATAACTGAAAAAGACCAATACCATATGATTTCACTTATATGTGGAATCTGAAAAGCAAAACACATGAACAAACAAAGCAAAACAAAACAAATAGACTCCTAGGGGCGCCTGGGTGGCTCAGTGGGTTAAAGTCTCTGCCTTAGCCTCAGGTCATGATCCCAGGGTCCTGGGATAGAGTCTCACATCAGGCTCTGTGCTCAGTGGGGAGTCTGCTTCCTCTCTCTCTCTGCCTCATCTTTTCACTTTTAATAAAATGATCTCTGCCTCTTGTGATCTCTGTCTGTCAAATAAATAAAATCTTTAAAAACAACAACAACAACAAAAACAAATAGACTTCTAGATAACAGAAAACAATATGTTGGTTGCAAGAAGGGGGTTGGGGGGTGGGGCATGAGGAAATGGGTAAAAGTGGGGAAAGGAATTAAAAGGTACAAGCTTCCAGTTATAAAATAAATAAAGCACAGGAATGCAATGTACAGCATGGGGAATATAGTCAATAATATCATAACAAGTTTGTATGGTGGCACATGACAGCTAGATTTATAATGTGATCACTTCCTAATGTATCTAAATATTGAATCACTATGTTGTACACCTAAAACTAATATTGTATGCCTACTACACTTCAGTTTTTAAAAAAAACAAACCCTATTATATGTCATCTCATTTGATCCTCATAGGTATAATTTATTCACATTTTATAGATGAGGATAACTGAGCCACACTGGCTCAAAGTGATTATCCAGTAATAGTAAAAGAATGGTAAAACCAGGACTCATGACATAGGATTAAATTAACATTTAAGTTACTAGACTTTCAATAAGTAAGTTAATCTCTAAAAAAGAAAAACACACATTTACTGAATATGATGCAAAGAGTAGATGCCCTTTATTTTTCTTGCAATGGCTCAAAATATGTAATTCTCCTCTGTCTTCAAAGCTTTGAAAGTTTATCTAATCTTCATAAAGACATAGATAGATCCTAAAGCAGACACAAAGAAATGCTTTTGAAGTAGCATGACGTCGTTGAGAACTTCTGACAAATTCATTCAAATTTCATGAAACTCTGGCTTGGTGTTCCTGATCCTGCTAGAGGGTTTGCTGCGGCAATGTGTGTGTATGTGCATGTGCGTGCATGCAAATGCATGTAATGTAAATTAAAAAAAAAAAACACATGTAATGTAAATAAAAATGTAAAATAACAGAAAGGCAACATGTGATAGACCATGCTATGAAAATGAAAGGCTGAAAACTGCACTTATTTTTTAATGGTACTATTGACTTCAAATTGGGATTCATCATTTACATAGCCACTTAGGTCAGCTGACGTTCGAAGTGATTTCTAAGCTAGGATATTTACACTGCCTCTTACTCCCCTTTCTACTAAAAATGAGTAAGCATTTTGAACAATAACAATGATCTTTTGTCTGTGAATCTGGAGACACTTTTTAAATCCCATGATCTGAGAAGCAGCGCTGAGTCAATCAGAGGTGTTTTATTCTGTCATCCAGATATTCATTTACCTGGATCTGCTTTTTCCATTTATTTTTTTTCCAATTTATTTATTTTTAGAAAAACAGTATTCATTATTTTTTCACCACACCCAGTGCTCCATGCAATCCATGCCCTCTATAATACCCACCACCTGGTACCCCAACCTCCCACCCCCCCCGCCACTTCAAACCCCTCAGATTGTTTTTCATAGTCCATAGTCTCTCGTGGTTCACCTCCCTATCCAATTTACCCCAACTCCCTTCATTTATTTCCATTTATTTTTACAATCATTAATGATGAGGAAATTTGGCCACTCCATTGAAGTTTCAGAAGACTTAGTGAAAGGTTTTGAATTACTTCCCAATTCATGCTGGAAAGATCCAGAAAGGCAGCAGAGGCTAGCAGCAGCCAATTCCTGGAGCAGGGAAATGGAAGAGTTGTTTTAGGCATGGTCATGGGAAGAGATAGGAGGAGATTGGGGTGTGAGGACTAGACATCTCCTCCCAACCCACCAGTGCTTCAATTGGGCCAGCTCCCCGTCTGTTTTATATGTTGGGATTTTGCTTAAGAATTATTATGCTAATCTCTGGTTCCAAAGACACACCAAAAAAGCTTTGAAGAATTTGAGAGCCATTCAGACAAAATGACTTGGCCCATATTACATAGTCCCGGCAAAATAAGCATCCCAGCCCAAGTCATCCATGTCCCAGCACTGTTCTTGTCAGGAATCCACATCCTCCTGACTTCCTACCTCTAATCTCATTTCATCCTCACAGCAATCAGGCAAAGTAGATAATATTAACCTTATTATATAGATGCAAAACTAAAGCCCAGAACTTCAGATTATCTTAGCTATCTAGACTAAGGTTGGAATACCTACCTCTCCTGACTCCAAATTCCCACATTGTTAACACGATACACGCACCATGTCTCAATACAAAAGACAGTGGGTTGTTGTTGTTGTTTTTTAAATATATGAGTCATGCTATCTCCTTTTCCTATTTTAATTTAAATTGTCTTCTGCAGACACCACCTTGTCTCTTCTGAAATGTTCTTTGTCTTTTATCTTTGCTTCCCTTTCTTCCCTATTAAACTGATTGTGTCTGTGGTGCCCTTCGAAGATGACCTCTGCCTGGCACAGAAAGCCATCCAACAGGCCATTTGTCACACCTCATCTCTTCTCTTTTATGAAAGGGACAAAAGGCTGTCTTTGAGCCCCCTTTGGAAGTGTTTTCATGCTAATCCAAGAATTACTGTTGTGTTTGTTTTCTAGCTGGTGCAGTGTGAAGCCATTCATGGGACCGCATGGACCTTGTCTAGTCACATTCCAGGCCATTCTTGGAACATTTTGGGGAAACGCATCATCGCTCTGCTGGTGGGAGACAAGTCTGTGTCCCTGCCTGAGGCTGACAGCCAATGCATCTACGCCCTTGATTGCCCATGAAAACATCTCCTGCCATCTCTGCCAGGCAGCCCAGTACACACACAGGGACAGGGGAGCAGAATTAAATGTTCATCAAGAAAAAAAAGAGGAAAAAAGACCAGGAAGAAAACAACAACCTCCTAAATGTGTATCTCTCTAGAAAATAAGGAAAGAAAATGAACTGAACACTTGAGTTGAGGAAAGACAAGCTTCTCCCAAACAACGTGAGTTGTTATGGGATAACAGAAATAGACCCAGAATGGGAATTGGGAGACATGAACACTAATTCTGATTCTGCCACTAACTAGCTGTGTAACTTTGAGCACATTCTTTTATTTTGTCCTTATAAAATGGGGCTAATATTTCAAACCCCATGAGGATTAAATGAAATATTTTTCACTGAATAAATTGATAAACAAAAGAAGCCAAACCAATAGCCATTGCTTTTGCTCTGCCTTCCAGGTCCCAATCCCTCAATCTGTAAAATGAAAATAGAACTATGTCCCCCCAAGCCAGCTGCATATCTGAAATACCTAGGGAGCTTTTAAAAAAAAATCTTATTTGGGGGCCTCGCTAAAATCTTGAGCATTAGAGCCCAAGAACATGCTTTTGTTTTCATTCACCAGGTTATTTGAATGCAACCTGCCCAGAACTGTTTTTTTTTTTTGGATCTCCTGGACTATCTAATGAAGGCCACTAGCTCAGTGTTTTGTGATTCTCAAGACAAAACAAGGGCACCTGGTTGGCTTAGTTGGTTAGCCACCTGCCTTTGGCTCAGATCCTGATCTTAGGGTCCTGGGATTGAGCCCCTGTAGGGCTCTCAGCTCAGCAGGGAACCTGCTTCTTTCTCTCCTCTCCACTCATGTTCTCTCTCACTATCTCTGTCTCTCTCAAATAAATAGATCTTAAAAAAAAAAAAAAAAAAAACAGCTGATGGGAGCTAAAGTTGCCTATAATTTCACCATTAAAGATTCTGTTTTTTGAGTTATAAAAACTTTATTTTCAAAAGTCCCTTATTAAAAGGTAACTATTCTTGCTAGAGGCAATAGCCTAATTCAGGCAGTTTATTTGTTGACCCTTGTCAACTATACTAACTGATTAAGAGCATACTTAACATAATGGAATATAACAAATGCCTCTCTGTGTGTGATGGTGGAATTTTCTAAATATCTTTATTTTCAAATATGGCAACTGAGCCCCAGAGAGCTTATAAGTAGAATGATCATACAATTTTCATCCAAAATGAGAGTAAAAGGAGGATTACTGATAGTCACATTAGACATAAACCAGGGCATACACAAATATATGTTCCCTGTAGTTAAGGAAGGGATTGTCTACATAACAAAGAGATTAACATTTGAGAGAGAGAAAGAAACTACAAATACCAAAAAATGGGACTAGAACTTCAGCCTCCAGACTTCTTCACTGACCCATGTCACAACCTAAGTGATTCAAATTTACTTCACTTTGGGTCCATGTTCACGCTTATTTCTCAGAAACAAGCTAAGAATACATACCTTTCTCTTCTACTTCTTTCCTATCTCTATATTCCAGCTGGCCCATTTTGGGGCTTGGACTCCATCACATCTGTGACATTCCGTTGACAGAGAATTCGCTAAGAGTCGAAGGTGCTCTCCTTTAGATAAGCAAAGATTCCTGCTACTCAAGCTCGGCAGAAGCACCTGTGAATATTGGGACTCTACCCAGATCCTGAGAAATATCTCCATCTGAAGACAAATGTTCTTGAGGTGGTTGCATCACTTTGACAGTTGTGTATTAACTGCCCAGAGACTTTGTGCTTTGTCCCTCTGATTCCCATCGGCGGTGCCTTAACTGAACCCAAGCAGTCAATCTGTCAATACCCACCAGGCAGCAGGAAAAATGTCTCTTTCCAATATTAGATTTTCTAATATCGCTCGTCTAACAAAGGTTATTTCACTCTGGCTTTATTTCTGGGAGATGACTCCTGGGTTGGTAATGACCCTTTTCCTATACCCCTAAATCTCAGTTAGCCATATTAACAGGTACTAAACTCCAGGGTTGGGATTTAAAAATAAATAAATAAAAACCTGTTTTTCAGTTCCCCTTCATGCTTGAAAGGAAATTTGTAAATTGTCAACTTGACTTAATTTTTCCTCCGGTCTCACACCTATTTGCTGTAATAAGAATTTCCCCCCTGGGCTTCACTCATCTTCAGCATGTGGCAGGAAAAAGGGGGATTAGGATTGTATTTGTCGACTTTTCCGAGCGGGTTTTCTTTCACCAAGTCTGCTATCAGTTCATCTGCTGAAATAGCATTTTAATGTGTTACCTGCCGGTCAAGTATGTTCTGTTAAGTTAACTTCTGCCTCTCCTGTGTTTTCTGATGCTGTTTACCATTATTTTTTCCCATTGTTATCAAGCTTTTTTTTTTTTTTTAATACAAATGTGGTTTGTGCTATTTTGACCATGTCTCTATTTCTGCAATACATTAGTTGAAAAGAAAAAAGGGGAGGGTGTAGAGAAGGCAGCAAACTGGGTCTTCTCCTGCTGGAAAGACTCTTTTAATGAGTTTTATTCTGTAGATGGGGAGATGCTCTTAACCTCCCTGGCCCAGTAAGATGTGATTTCTTGACACTGAGAGTATTGCAAATGCATTTTTATCAGAGCTGTATAAGGTGGACACCGAGGGAATTTCTCCAGTATTTAACAAAGCCATCTATTTGCAACACAAAGTAACGCTTTGTTTACCCTTCCTCTTTGTCCTGGGCATGGTATTATTCTAGAGGCATTGCTTCTCCCTTGCAAACTGTCAGTGGCCAAGGGTACTTTTCAGTCTGTTTGGGATCATAATTGGCAAAAATGTCTGCTCAGTAGTGAAACAGAGGTAAAGGTCAGACACAACCCAGTGGGGGCCATTCTCCAGTTTGCATGACACAGACACCAAAGTACCTTGCCCATTCTCCAAAGTTCACAGACCCTTCTCCGTATTCCAGGGACAGAGCCTTTCCTCCCTGCCAGATAATTAGCAGCAGCAGCGAGCCCAGCCAACTTGTCACTGGGCACTCAATAGTGCTCCTTTCCTCCAAGCTCATTTCCTTGGAAGGTGAGAGCCATTATCGTAAAGAGGGATATTGTAAATTCTGTTCCTTCTGCTACACGGTGGCTCTGAACAGAGAAATTTGTGTTTTCTGCCAGGAAGAAGAATAACATTTATTTAATGGATGCTGAGCAAAAGGTATTCACATTTCATGCTTCGGGGCTTAAGCCGATCCTCGATCAGTAGGGAACTTTTCCAGGCTCCAAATTGTACAACTGGGTAAGTGCTTAGTGCTAACAACCCTTCTGTCCCCATCCAGGCATGGTCTGAGGTCACCATCTCAGGGGTGCCCCCACATCCCCTCAGCTCCTAAATTTGTTCACAAACCATGCTTTACATCCCTGCTCCTTCCAGCTTCTCCTACAAACTTAAACCTGTTGGTATTTTTTATAGACAGCTCTGCTCCACTGAATTCCAGTTCTGCTTCACCAGCATCCCAGACCCTTGAAGGGAATCCTCTACAGTGTTAGAGCTATAATACATGAGTGTTTCCTCCCTCAGCTTTGGGGACAGCTGAAAACCAAGAGGACAGGAGAAAGAGGGCAGCTTTTAAGCTAGAAAGATCAATCCAGGTTTAACTCCTTTTTGCACCTTAAGTAACTGGGTAATCATAAATTGCTTTATCTCATTGACAGTCAGTTTCCTCACCTGTAAAAAGGAATAATAAATCTTGCCTTGCAGCACTGTTGCAGGGACCAAGTAAAGTCACATGTAGATACGTGATCCACAGAGGACAGAAGTTGGATCACGTCTCCCTTCTCTCAGGGGACTGCAATCTAGTCTGCCTCTAACACTAACTTGCTAAGTAACTTCTGGCAAGTCATTCAAATTCTCTGTGAGTTCATCTTCAAAATGAGGAAGAGAAAAACCTCTATACTGCCTTCCCTGCAGGATTATTATAAGGATTAAATGAAATATTCATTAAAACAGAAATTTCTACAATGTAAAAAGAAATGTGGCCAAGAAATAAGGTGTTAGTATTATACTCAGGCTTACTTTTATTATCTTTAAGTTTTAGAAATTGTAAGTTTTAAAATATCATCCACAATTAACTAGACCCATCTAAAAATAGAATGATATCTTTTAATCACATATAGATAAAAGCCGCAATGCTCTGATGGTGGAAGAGCTGACATAATCTTGTGTCTTGAGAATAGGTTTGCTCTCAGAGCTGGGACAAGAGATTCCTGGTGGCTTGGTCTCTACATAAAGTGAATAAGAACTGCGCCATTTTATTGTCTCATAATTAGGTGAAAGCCTCACATGTAAACCCATGAAGCACATAACAGACATTCACTAACTATCAGATTTCAGCAGTTCATGGAATGCCAGTCAGTGTTGGCCTTTCTCCTCACTCCCACTGCTGGCGTCTTGACCCTCTCCACCCTTCCTTCCCATACATCCTGCCCCTCCTCCCCCTCTGTTCCCAGGGGTCTCTGGACTTGAGAAAGGCAATAACCAAGCACTTCCAGTTGTGCCTTCAATCCTTGCTGCTGAGCTTCCCCAGGCATAAGTTCCCAGGCTCCTAGCTAAGGTTGTGGGAGATTCTGCTTTGTTCTTGGTTCCCTAGCCCTTTTCACTTGTGTCCACAGAGTTTTCTTCTCCATTCTCAAGACTCCTCACTACTCCCTACTTGACCTCAGATCTTCCATGATTTAAGACTCTTCTGTTTGCAAATAACAAAAACCATCTCAGTCTACCTTGTGAAATAACATTAGTGGAATACTCTGGGAGAACACAGAAGGACCACAGAACCCAGGGCTTGAATCATGCTGGGCTCCTCTCCACCCATGCCTCTTCCTCACTGCTTGGTTTCTCCGCACTGGGCTCTTTGTTTCCTCAGTCCATGTGAGAACTGACAGCCTTGGAGAGAGTAATACACAAATCAAGCTACCAGGAAAGAATAAATCACTCCTGGAGCCCAACTGCAAATTGAGAGATAATGAAGACTAATTAGTCTGACCTAGGTCATGGGCTCACCACTGATTTAAACAACAATAAAAAGGGGGGGAGTCATTTGTTGATCAAAATTTAGGGAATAGCAGGTCACTGTGAGCTGGATACTCCAAAAGTGTCCACTTCACATGGAACGGTGGTCTTCAGCATTGGCCTCTACTCCTATTCCAGCTTCATTAAGTGATACCTTCCACTGAGCCCTCCAGAGCCTAAACCCCACCACCTGCCCATGCCAATGGTATGGCCTCTTCCCATGGCTTTGCTTGCCATAGAAGACAGTTGCATGTGGTGTTTGATACTGAGTTCCCTCTGGTGTCTGCCTACACTGGACAATGCTGCTACTTCTGCTATGACACCCTAGCCCCACTAGAAGGCATAGCCCTTCTGCAAGGTCTCACCACATCCAGTAGGCACTGAGGCAGCTTTGGCTGGGTTCCATTGCTCCAGCTATAGTGCCCACATTTGTTGTACATTGTGGACAAGTCTAAGAAGTACTTTCCACAAGGCTGAGCCATTGTTCAGAGGCCATTTTCTCTACAGCTCCCCTTCTATTACCTGCACTTCCCACCAGGTACCTTTACTGGTACAGGGGTTTTTTAAAGAGCCAAAACACTTGTGAGGGATGGGGGTGGGTGGTGAGAGGTTGATAGAGAGAAGGGGATTAGAAAAAGAAAGGCTTCTAGACTTCTATTTCATTCCTGTGTCAAAGTCTGGTAGTGGGGTTTCATACTACCTGTGTTACAGAGATTTAGATGGAACCACTTTCCTTTATTTATGACCTTCAGCATCATTCCAAACACAAGGCTTTGCCAATATGCCTAGTTTCTTCATCCCTTAACATGAGTTTTCTGCTAAGAGACTGCTTAGCTTTCACAAAATTCATGCTGGCATATCCTCAAATCCAGTTGTTTAATAGGCATCGACATGTAGAAATCTCATCTTGAACTGGGATCTTACCAGGATCATAATTAAAAAGAAATGTCTGTGGATTAGTTGTGAAGCTAAAATTTAACTTAAAAGAATCTTCTTTTATTTGAGATGAGTAGAATTACCATCCTTGATGAATCTCATTGTTTGGTCAACTAGGATTTTTTTTTTTTTTTTTTTTTTTTTAATAAATCAAGAGCAGTCTCTTATAAGGAGGAAGTTGTTTCTTTTTTTTTTTTTTTAAAGATTTTATTTATTTATTTGACAGACAGAGATCACAAGTAGGCAGAGAGGCAGGCAGAGAGAGAGAGAGAGAGAGAGAGAGGAAAGCAGGCTCTCCGCTCAGCAGAGAGCCCGATGCAGGACTCGATCCTAGGACCCTGGGATCATGACCTGAGCCGAAGGCAGCAGCTCAACCCACTGAGCCACCCAGGTGCCCCGAGGAAGTTGTTTCTAAGCTTCACATTCTTTGTATTAAAACTTGCTTTGTGTTGCAATTGTATGACAATAGATCTGCCAGACATTAGAGTAGTTTGAAACTGGTTATATCCGCTGTCAGGTCAAATGAAAAGCTGTTTCACTGATGGTCTCCAAGTGAGGGAATATGATGGTGGGTTGGGTGTGGCTATGGCAAGGAAGGAAGGAGAGAGAGGCAGTAGTTGGAAGCTGCTATAAAATGTTGCTGAGGACATCGTCCTGAGTTCCTTCTCCCTGAATCCCCTGGAAGAACTGACAACTGCCTGGCCTTTACAAAATGAAATTGACATTTGCAGGCTTAGGTTCAACAGAAACCGAAAAGGGAGGGGTGGAGGATGCTGTAGGCTAAGCCAGAGCCCAGTTCCCTGGATCCAGGGCAGTAGGCCCATAACTCTGCTGTGAGTGATGGGTCAATATCCAATAACTCCAAATCAAAAGCTGAAGTCTTCTTGAGTCAGCAGAGCTGAAGCCTCCTTCAGGGGATAAGAATACAGCACCAGCCCTTCTGACAGAGCTGGAGTTGCCAGTAGCCTTTAATCTAAGGAAACCACAGGCAAAGCAAACTTGGCATATAACTTCTCCAACATTAATTAACACCCTTAAGTTTAAAGGGGGAAAAATAATAATACTCTTGAGAGGGCAGTTAGAGCTCAAACTCAGCTCATTTGGATTCAGCACACAAAGTCTCTGGGGAGGGGATGGATGGGCAAAGAACAGAGCCAGGCTTGGAGTGGCAGAGAGATTATTTTCAGGTCAACTGAACAGTGGCTCTCAGAAGCAGGCCATTGTTTGAATTCCGTTTCATGATATTGATTACGAGTCATCCTTAGTAGTTCTTCACCTTTTTGGTCAGGCTCTGCCTGTCCTATTGGAAATAGGATACAATACGTCCTGGAGCTCTGCTAAAAGTGTTCTTTTCTTAAATGCAATGAACCCATTGTGGGGGGGTGGGGGAGTCAAAAATCAGACACAGTTTTAAAAAACATTTTTATTAGGTTATTATCTAGTTAAAGAAAATTAGCTAACTATTTTTATTTCCACTGACTAGAAATCAAAGATGTATCAACAAATGAAAAAAAAATCATAGAACAATATATACTGTTTGCTATTTATGTGGATGTTAAAGACGTACAAACAAATTCTTTTTAAAATGAGCTGAGGACGCACACATCAAATTCACAATAGTTGTTCCACATGGTAAGGAGGACAAAGGACCAGAACTGAAAATTAAAAAGGACCAGGTGGGCAAAGAAACTTTATTTTACCATTCTAATTTTTCTCTTTGAAAAGAATTAAAATTCATAAACCACTTGTATAATTATTTATAGAGAAAAAAATCTCTAGTAGTATTCTATATTTTTATTTAAATTCCTAAAGTTCAAACAAGGAGTTGCTATCAGATGGTTATTGTTTCTGTCTGTTTTGCATTGGAAGATGACTTTTTAAGAACAGTTCTTAGACAAAAGATACTGGACTCCTGAAATTACATTGAAATGCTTCCTAAGTTCTGATATAAACACAGGTATGAGATTGGTTCCCTTAGTCATGCAGTGAGGCAGCAGAACTCAGGCTCTGTGAAAGGAACCATTACTACTTCTTAAACCTCTTAACCTCAGCCCTCAGTCGAGAAGCCCATTGGCTTGAATTTATTGCAGAGCTCTACTTCCTTTTATTTTTATACACTTTGAACATTTATGCATTTTACCATTATTGCATATGTAGCCCATTTGAAAAAGATTTATTTAGTTATTCATAAGAGGCAGAGAGAGACAGAAGCAGAGGGAGAAGTAGGCTCCCCACGGAGCAGAGCCCAATGTGGGACTCGATCCCAGGATCCTGGGATCATGATCTGAGCTGAAGTCAGATGCCTAACTGACTGAGGCACCCAGGTGCCCCTGTGTAACACATTTTAAAACAGTGATCTAAAATATTTTTGAATGTTTATGTAAACATTTAAAATTGCAAACAATTTAAAATTGTATTTCATTTTCCAGTTACAAAGTACTGTTGCATATTATTTATCATCATATACTTTGTAAGGTGCTAGGTTTGGCATCATTTTACCATTTTGCAAATGAGAAAATGATGCCTCAAAGGAGGAAGTAACTCCTTCTAAATCATACCAATAACAATAAAAACTGTAATAAGAGTTTAAGTCTAATTCTTAGCTGTCCGTCTATTTATTCATTCAATGAACATTTGTTAAGCTTCTACTAAATAGATTCTTTTCTAGAATTATTTTCAGTGCTTTTCGTAACTGTTTCCATTTTGCATGCCTTATCCTCTACCTCATCTTCCCAATAGAAGGATATTTCCATAGTTCCGAGACATAAACTTTTCATATCCCATGGGGCTTAGCACAGTTCTTTGTATAAGAAAACAATCAGTGTTGCTTAACAGATTTACTGATGATTATTCAATAGGTATAAAAGCCTAGATGTGAAAGATTAACCCACAGAGTTCTAATTATGTTAAGGAGACAGAACCGTACCACATATGTCCCAATCTACCCCACACATGTATTGAAGATGGTAAAGCCAATAGCTGGGCAGAAACTTCAGAGAATATCCTCCATACCTATGTTACTGTTCTAAGCTTCTCGGTTTCATTCCCAATTATAACCCGTTACATAACATTGAGAATGTGATCAGGTAAGACCTTCTGGTTAGGAAAAAAAAGTTAAAGAACACAGAATTGTCATCTATCAACTTGTTTTTATTGAAATCCTATTACGTGCACAATGTTTGGGATGATACTATGAATAAACAGAGTAAAATACATGGACATTTTCTTTTTCCACTATGTGAACTACACTTTACAGTTTATATATGCTATCTCATTTGGAACTTTATAGTCCAGCATGGCTGTTATATGCTTGAGCTCGGAGCCACAACCTAAATTCAAATCCCGGCTCTACCACTTTCCAGCTGTGTGACCTCAGGCAACTTGCTTAATCTTGCCAAGCCTCAATTTCCTCATTTGTACAGCAGTGATAATAGGGTTCTTGGGAAGATTAAAAGAGATAATTCATGTAAAGCACTTAGCACAGTATCTGGCACAGAGTAAGCCCTCAGTAAATGTTAGCTATTTCTATTATCATCTTTACAACCACCCTGCGAGGTAGATAAGGCACACATTATTTATACATTAAAGAGAAAAACTGGGGTGGAGAAAAATTAGATTAGTTGCAAAGGGTGGCAGCTAGTAAAGGCCATGTACTTCAAGCATTCTCTCTCAAGTCCCGTGCTTGCCCCCTATCACACTGTCCCTCTGACAGTAGGGGTGAGAGAAAAAAATTTATCAACATAGGGAAAAGTACAAACGTGGAAGGAGCTGAAAAAAAAAAAAGACTGTCCTTGCTGGCTGAGCTCTTCTTCACTTTAATTGACATCTGATCTGTTATTTACTAGCAGATGAACACATACTTGGTATTATGAAGTTCTTTCCAGTTAAGCTTATTTTTTTTTAATCTAGGCCAGTTTTCTATATTTTAATCTCATGCAGACTTGGATTTTTGACACCACACTGTGCTTTTGGATTGAACTGAATAATACAAACATGTATTCAAGGGATAAACATTATTCACTGATGTGCCTAGAGGACTTAGGAGGCAGAATTTATCTCCAGTCCTACTACAGCACTTAGACCTGTTTACCATACTTCAGTAAATATCAGATCACAAATTGCTGGGCCCATCTCATAGATTCTGATTCAGTAGGTCTAAGGTGAATCGTAAGAATTTGCATTTCTAACAAATTCTCAGTTTGCTTTTGGTCTGGAGATCATGCCTTGAGTACTGCCCTATATCAGTGTTTCCCAAAACATAGTCCCCAGACAACTGGTACCCAGTCATCTTAAGGGATCATCAAAATGCAGTTTCTAAAGTCCCATTCTATATAGACTTCTCTTTGGATAGGTTGTGGGAACCTGCATTGTCACAGGTATCCCCAATGAATTTTAAGTCTTTGAAAGTTTCAGAACCACTAATTTAAATTCTGAATTTTTCCATGAGCTAAATCTCACTGTTGAATGCCCAGGACCTAACAGAGTGCTTGGCCTATGGCAGCTACACAATAAATGTTTTTAATTGAAATGTATCTCCCCTTTGCATCTTGTCCTGTATCCACCCACTGCTGCCGTTCCAGGAACAGCTCTCTACTCTGAATCCCCACTTTACTGCCACACCTACCCAGTCTACAGGTACAATTCATTGTCTTAGAACAGCTTTTTTATTGTCATTTGAATTACTTTCTCAAACTGTTACTAGACCTTATACAGATCCTTTTATTCAATGGGACTATAAGGTCCCTGAGGAAAATGACCAGGACCCTGCTACTTCCATTCACAGAACCTTAATCCCAGTCAATGCATTGTCATTTCACCCCAAAATAAAATATTCATCTTGTTTTAAATTTTATTTCCTTGAATTAAAAACCTATGTTTTTATATATTCAATAATTTAATCGAGCACCTAATAGATGCCAGACCCTTACCAAGACTGTAGGCTTTCAATTAACATATATAGAAATAATCAGTAAGTTAATATTTAGCAAATACTAATCCTCTGTCATTTTTTGTCTTCCCTATCACACCACCCAGACACACACACACACACACACACACACACACTTCTAGGAAGCTGACAGTATTCACTAATAGGTGAAAGGGGGCAAAGCTCTGATAACAAAGTGATTTCTCAGGAGAGACCAGGGAGTTTATCCCACTGAATATCTATGCAATTCTCTTCCCACCTCACCCTAGAGAAAGAAGAAAGCCATTCTTGTTGCCCCTTCCGATCTGATGAGAGACACTTTCATATCCCCCATATTCAGTCCTTGCTTTATCATATCACACTACATTGTTTTTTCACTGTGTGGCAGGGAAATGTTATAATCAGTTTTATGGAAGTCTCTCCCAGAATCAAGTAGCTTTAGGCAAGATTGGCTGGCAGCACGACTCAGACATTTACAGATGTGGATCTAGCTGTGCAGGAGGAAAAAGCAATTTAAAGAGACATTGTCAAGTTCGAGAGGCCTAAATATTTCATCTTTAATTTCATAATTAGTAGCTTGAAAAGTATCCAATTAGAAATATTTTCATAAATATTTCAAACAGAGAAACAAGGAGTTTTTTTAATCCCTAGAATTAATCCCCAAATGATAAAGCCAGAGAAGGTAAAGGGCAATTAATAATTGTCTTCCAATAAATATAAGTTTATCGCTGGAGGAAGTCTTAAAGATCAGCAGTCCAACCCCCTCCTGGGACAAGGCTCAGGCAAGATTTTGTTGCATGGATTAGGTAAAATGTTAAGGGCCTGGACTGTTAGAAGCCTAAAACAGACAGTGTACTTTATAACTGAGAGAAATTGGGCAAAATAATCATCAGAGTCACACAGCCAGACCCCAGTCTCCCAGGCTTGTATCCTCCTACTCCCTCCTATTGCCTCCTGAGAAAGACTCCCACGTTCCAGCCAACTTAGAAAAAGAAGCAGTCTGTCTCCATAAAGGATTTCATCTAGATATAAAAACCCCATTTCCCATGGTAAACTTGGCTACAGGGAATCTCTCCTACATCCTCCTATTTTTCTTTAAAAGGCAGGAATGATGGCCGTGCCACATTCATACTTTGGCAAATGCCTGTGATGTGCAGTTTATGAGAACTAAAGTACTTTTGTGTGTTGAAACCTCTCTATCATTTGCCTATCATGGTGTCTAAGGTTCTTACCATTAGAAAATTGTTCCCAAAACACTAAAATGTAAAGTGTTTTATCTTCAGAAAACTAATGCTACTTAGTATAACGCTACTTCTAGGAAAGTCTAACACTATGTAAAGTATTTTGTCTTCAGAAAACTAATGCTACTTAGTATAACGCTACTTCTAGGAAAGTCTAACACGTGAATCAGGTAGCAGTTATTAATGCATGGGCATAGCAGGACCCTGAAGAAATCGAACATACAACCCATGCTTGGAAGAGTAGAATCTGAAGCCATGGGTGCTGCCTAGGGCAGGCAAACAAAGGTGACATAAGGGTGAGTTCTATTAAAGTCAGATTACAACTAGAGGAGAGCAAGTAGCTGAATTACTGAAGGGAAAAAGATATAAAAGGACACAAAACATAAGCTGCCTTATTTCCTTATTTGAGCTACAGTTGACTTTGGATGGTCCCCAAGAAAAACATAGGCTAATATAAGCTTAATAACTCTTTCAGCAAGTATTAATTGTATACTTATTCTCTGTTAAATTCTGCTATGAAGTGCAGAAGGGAACTTAAGGTATATGTTTCTTCCTTTTTTTTTTCTTTTCCTGAAGATCTATTTATTTATTTGGGGGAAAGGGGCAGAGGGAGAAGTAGAAAGAGAATCTCAGGCAGACTGCCTACTAAGCATAGAGCCCAATACAGGGTTCATCCCATAGCAATGAGACGTGACCTGAAGCAAAATCAAGAGTCTGATGCTTAATGGACTGAGCCATGCAGCCACTCAGTGTGTTTCTTTCTTTCAAGGGACAGCAAATGAATAGAGACAAGTTTGACAGAAACCTTAACAACAGAAGAAACACAATGGCTATGGTTTAGAAGTGTGGCCAACCAACAGTCATTGAACCCTGATAAACCCAAGGCAGCATAGGTATGAGGGAAGTCTTGCTGCTGCACTTTTAGCTTAGTAGAGAACATGGCCTTTGTACACAGATAACCCTACTAGGATGAGAGAGATGGTCCAGGCAGGGATCTAAGCCGAAGCTAAGCCCTAAATATGTGTTTGGAGTAGGGAAGAGGACATGATTTCTACTGCAGAAAGTCTTCATCGTGAATGTGTCACCAAATCTGAACCTAAACTTGAGGGCAAGGTAGACCTCAGGAGTTGCAGATGAGGGATGGTGCATTAAAGGTGGCCACAGAAGCAGATATACAATGTACTTTTACAGGACTGTGAAGAGCCTTGTTGACTGGGATGAAGAAAACAAGTGAGAATTTACGAGGTGGATCTTACATGGCCTTGGAGATTTTACCATTTTTCCACTTTTTAGGCACCAAAAATAAGAGGAAACCTTGAAGCGCCCTTGAATCCCCAACCTAGTGCTCCAAAGTAGTAGAGAGAATTAGACCCAACTCCAGGAACTGAGTTCATTATTTAACATGTGAGCGACTTGGGTAAATCATATAACCTCCCTTAGCTTGTTTCCTCATCTACAAAATGAGGAGATTTTTACTACTGCTTTGAAAGTGTTATGAGAACCAAATTAGGTAAGTTTTTATAAAGCCCTAGACAGAGCTATACAAATATTCATTATCATTATTATGGAAGTGTGCCCAGCATGCTTGGTGGAAGCCATCTAGCACTAGGGCAAGACACATAATCAAATTAGTGTGTCCTGAAAAGACCTTAGTCTAGGAAAATAAATATTTACCTAAAATTGGAAATCAAGAGCTAGTACATTTGTGAGGTGCATCTGGCCTCTGGGTCACTGTGTACACCTTTCAACCAGTGTGAAAATTAGGGCACAGTGTGAGGTAGGGGTGGGAGGTCACCCTGATCCTTCAAGAAGTGTTTAGATGGACACAATACTGCAAATGCTTTCAGAAAGAACAACCAAGAAATATTTTTCTATACTCTGATAGGCTAGAATTCCTTTATATGTAAATAAAACCAATGTATTTCCTAATTACAACATAAATACAATGCACAATACATTTTATTCTCCTTTGTACATGCTTGAAAAACCTCAAATGCAGCTGTAAAGAGTCTTGGAGAATCTTAAGGCTGGTCAGTTAAATAACAGATTGACTGATAATAACTGCAGACTTTAAACTTATTATGAGGATATTACAAAGGATCAAGCTAACAATATTTTCAGTTTCAATGTAATGCTTCCCGTTCCCTTAATTGACCCCATTCCAACTCTTCCTAAGGATTACCATTATCTGAAGACTTCTCATACATCTTTAGAACCAATGAGAGGCCAGGGTTGTAGTCATCCTTTGCAGGCAGTCACACAGGGTCCCACATTCAGAAAGACCTCACAAGTAGGTTAATGCCCTTGTTATTATTCTTAATAATCTTGTCTTTGAATTTTGTGTTTTATAAGTTAGTCTGATGGGACAATGGAGCATAAGTGTGAGCAGAAAGAATAAACTGAGGGGAAAAAAATTTTTCCTAAATTTCACAATTTAGTACTTTTCAATGGTGTGTGTTTTGGCTAGAGTTGACCATGGCTATACTCATGGTCAAGCTCTTTAGACAAGATGCATGAGGACTGAGCTGTTTCCTCATTCCCACTGGACCTTGTTCTTAAGGCCCTGGTAGGACTCCAGTCTGTTCCACTGGAGCCATGATAATTTGCCCTGCTGTGACCTTGGCTATACCTTCTTTTTTTTTTTTTTTTAAGATTTTATTTATTTGACAGAGAGAGGTCACAAGTAGGCAGAGAGGCAGGCAGAGAGAGAGAGAGAGAGAGAGGAGGAAGCAGGCTCCCCGCTGAGCAGAGAGCCCGATGCGGGACTCGATCCCAGGACCCTGAGATCATGACCTGAGCCGAAGGCAGCGGCTCAACCCACTGAGCCACCCAGGCGCCCCGGCTATACCTTCTTTTGATCACAAAGCTCCTCTACCTTTTCAGAAATATATGAAGATAGTGAGGATATTGTATTAGTCCTATCATTTGTAAGAATGTGTTAATTTTCTGTTTCAGTCTATTATGAGGAAATATGCCCTATCAAAATCAAAATCAATGTATCTGTTTTCAAAAAAAAAAAAAAAAGTAGTTCTTAAAAATAGAAGCCAAAAAAAAAAAGCCAAAGAAGTGTTAAGCAACAATGAGTTAAGATTAAAATTCCAAAATGTCAAATTTGCTGCTACTTATCTAATTCCTTCCACGGGACTAAATTTGGATTTCTCTTTCATTTTCAGTCCTTTGTCACATTCTGATTTGTTTTAAATGGGTACAGGGACACACATACACACTTACACACACCTAACTGTCAAGAAACACGCTTGTTAAATTCGGTCTGCAGATATTGATGTTCTATTTAGAAGGAAGTCAGACAATATTTAAAAGCTGTAGGGAAAAGTTTCTTTGCATAACAAAAGAGCTAATGCATCAAGTTATGGTTTGTTAATGGCATTCAATTAACACATAACTGTTGTTAGTTGATTAAAAATTAACTGTGAATAACCATTTAACATTTAGCACTTACAAATGTTTCTTGATTTATTAAAATTGTGGGAGCTAAGGAGTCTGGGGAGAAGCTAGAAATATTTGGTTAGATTTTTTAATGGAAATTTCAGGCACATTGTGAAATATTTCTTCCTAGTAAATATACATTTGTAAATCAATCTTCATGTTTTAACCGCTCATGAAGAATTTTGCAGACCTCCTGTTTTAAAGGCACTTGAGAAATAAATATCTGCCAGGGAGAGAAATCCCATCAGTTTTCTTGCTGTTCCTATACAGATGGTGGACCATACTGTGAAATTTGTGTTCTTCGATTGCTCCATTCTGCACACGCCCCAAGGAATCTCAGAATTGTAGAAACTAGAGATGTAATAGACTAAATAGGTCATCTATTCCAATAGAAATTTTACCAGATTTATACAAGACTCTTTTGAATTTACAATACAACTTACTTCCAAGGGGGTCCAAGTGCTGAACAGAAAATTGGCTTTTTTTTCCCAGCCACCCTAGCGTCATATATTATGTTCTACTATTAATCATGTTTTTCTCTTGTGAAGATAATACACCATCAGAATGTGCACACGGAATTGCTTTTCCAACAAAGGGATTAGATTTGCAGTGATCCATTTCCAGGCTCTCATCTGCACCCTACCCCCACCCCTATCCAATGGCTGTATTTGTAAGACAGCTTTCTGAGGTCTTAGGAGTATACTCCATGGCCCAGAAAAAATGTACAGGAAAACTAGCCTTTGTGTGGGTAATACTACACAGTTTGGTCTCTTTAAAACCACTCTATAACCAATTAAAATGACAAGCTGCAGACATATTGCATGATTACTTCAAAATCATTTTCATATATATTTGAACAACATGTATAGGAAACATGAATGGGAAAAAAATTTAGGGAAACAAAGGACTTTGAGGCACTGTCTCAAGCCTTAAAGTCTTCCATTCTTGGTTAGAGCAAAAATCTTTAAATGCATGAAAACATTATCCTACTAGATGCTGGGGATGTCCTTTGGTTTTGCCTCTCTTCCTTCATTTTTCTGTTCTAATAAGGAACATTCTCACTGTGGTTCAGATAGAAATGACCCCACAAAAACTCATACCAGCAGCTGCAACAATTAATGTAGAAGTGATCTGTGATCTAAGTTTGCAAATTAGGGTCCTTTCCAGGAATTTTATGCTGGAGATCTCCCTAAGAAAATCCCCCTGGTGGTGGGTATTATGGAGGGCACGTATTGCATGGAGCACTGGGTATGGTGCATAAACAATGAATTTTGGAACACTGAAAAGAAATAAAATAAAATAAAATGAAAAAAAAAAGAAAGAAAATCCCCGTCTATCACCGGGAAGTCCTAAACTTCCTAAACTTGGAGAATGAGGGCGAGTGGCTGCCAATGGCAATTTACCCAACACATGGAGAGAGCCTGTCTGAGAAAGAAGCCAGGATGAGAGAAACAGAAACTGCAGGGTTCCCACAATGTCACTGAACCTCTAAATTCAGCTGCTCCTAAAGCTACATTCACATTTTTAATTTATCTGTTCTGTGACCTCCCAAAAAAGATCTCCTTCTTTTAGTTAAGATAGTTTGAGTTGGGTTTCTAACACTTACAACTGAAAGAGAGTTAACTAATATGTAGAGACACCTGCCAAGTGAGATATACAGATAACAAGAGTTATGGGAACTCAGGGTAGAAGGTCAAGGTAAGAATTTCCAGAGAAGATGGAGCTTGAGCCATGCTTATAAGAATTTGGGAAGATAGGAAAGGAGAAAAGAAGCATTGCACATAAAATGGTATATAAAAAGGCTGAAAAGTATAAACCAGCTTTAAGGGTCAGAAAAGAATAATTTGGGGTGAAATGGAAGCTATTTATAGAATAAGAAGTAGGAGGCAAAGTACAAAAATAGGAATATTCTTAATAAATATGGATTATAATTTATTCTTTAAAAAGGAGTATGTTTTAAAATAAGCTTTGAAAAGAATAAAATGATACCCAAATATCCTTATCATCATTATTAAATACCACCACAAATTAGCTTCCCTCATGAAGCTGCTCCAAAGATTCTCTTCCCCTGGAGAGTACACTGGTTACAAACACAGAGAAAGTGGCCCAGTGGCAACCAGCATTGCCCATGTACTCTGACTCATCTCCAGACTTGAGCATCCATGGCCATCTACCCAGCATTTGTCATGATGACATAATCCTTTTAGAAAGACCAATAATATCGACTGTATGTATAGATTGCAATTTTTCTCTTCTCCTGGTCTCTTATCTCTGGAAAATAATTCAGTTAGATACTCTTTCTTCTCCCTCACACCATCCTGAGCTTTTGTTTGTCCATTTCTTACATCTTATACCTTAACTTTGTCTTGGCCTAATGTGCTGTTACGTGCATGATGCAGAAGAGAAAACCATATTATGTTTTCTTCAGCTGCATCTGTAGAGTTCTTTTGTACTTATGTAGAGAATAGAAAATATATGTCATATGTTAAAAGAATTATCAAGCCATCCTGATTCTTTGGGAGTCAAGATGAGGCATTTGGAATAATTTATGAAGGCAAGTGTGTAAGCCACATTAATAGGAATATGTAGTTAGATATATGTGGATATGGATTTAGATATATAGATATATATATAAACAGATGTAGATGTGGATATAGGTGTATGTAGGGGTAGAAAGGTGAGATAGAGACAGAATGTCAGCAATCTGAGATTATCAAGGCCATTTATACTCTCTTATACTGATCTTACCTTTCCTAATAACTTCTAGTCAAAATATATACTCCTTTCAGTTTGATAAGGTTGAGTAAATAACCCGTGCCTTTCATTAGAAAGAGCTTACTCAAGGAGGTGGTATATTTTCTGTATGTTGGACAGCAATTGGTAAAGAGGTAAAATTGGTAAAAAAAAAAAAAAAAAAAAGTAGTCATTTGCACCACCGTCAGAATGCTGGCTGGACCAACTAAAAGTTCAGCTATATCTGACTAAGAAAGAGAGGTTAGGCAAAACCTCTTTCATCAAGTTTCATTTTCATTTATTCATTTAGAGTCCGTACTTATTATACGTGTCTAGTGTCCAGAGAGAAATGAATCTGCAGTGGGAGCAGGTATTAGGATGAAAAATGGAAGCCAGTTTGGCAATTTCTAAATAATTGAACTGTATTAATAATATAGTTAATAAACATTGATTGAGTACTTACTATGTTCTAGGCATAAATTAGCAGCATCATATGGCACATATGTGTATGTGTCTGAGTTCTAGACCATGAGTTTGCTGAATGGTCTAGTCTAGTCTTTCCATTTTCATATTGTAGAACCAAAGTCAATGTCAGATATGTGCTGGATAGTCAATATTTGTTCAAAGGATTAATGGTTTAATGATTAAATTATATAATGCATGCAAATTATAGAATAAGGGTTTCATCAATGTTGTTTTCGTTATTACCAACATTTAAAGAGCAAGTAGAAGAAACCATCTGACACTTGACTCTCTCTGCTTGACTTATTTTACTCAACATAATCTCTTCTAGTCCCTTTCATGTTGATATAAAAGTTGGGTAGAGGACATTAGGAATAGGAAGGGGAAAATGAAGTGGGGGAAATCAGAGGGGGAGACAAGCCATGAGAGACTATGGACTCCGGGAAACTTAGGGTTTCATAGGGGAGTGGGATGGGGGATGGATTAGCCTCGTGATGGGTATTAAGGGCACGTATTGCAATGAGCACTGGGTGTTATACGCAAACAATGTATCACGGAACACTGCATCAAGGACTAATGACTAATGATGACCAACTTAGCATAATAAAAATTAAAAAAAAAAAAGTTGGGTATTCATCCTTTCTGATGGAGGCATAATACCCCATTTTATATATGGACCATATCTTCTTTATCTATTTGTCCATTGAAGGGCATCTTGGTTCTTTCCATAGTTTGGCAACTGTGGCCATGGCTACTATGAACATTGGGGCATATATGGCCCTTCTTCCCACTACATCTGTATCTTTAGGGTAAATACTCAGTCATGCAATTGTAGGGTCATAGGGTAGCTCTATTTTTAATTTTTTGAGGAATCTCCACACTGTTTTCCAAAGTGGCTGCACCAACTTGCATTCCCACCAATAGTGTAAGAGAGATGGAGAGAAGTGAGATGGGGGAAACTGGACGGGAAGACAAACTATGAAAGACTGTGGACTCTGAGAAACAAACAGAGGGTTTGGGAGAGGAGGAGGTGGGGGGTTGGGTGAGCCTGGCGGTGGGTATTAAGGAGGGCACATATTGCATGGAGCACTGGGTATGGTGCATAAACAATGAATTTTGAAACACTGAAAAGAAATAAAATAAAATAAAATGGAAAAAAAAAAAAGAGCAGGTAGAAGAGAAGAATCTGCAGAGATTGAGAAGAGTGAAGTAAGAAGGGAATCAGGAAACAATGATGTCACATAAACCATGCCCTCTACACATATTTTTCTTCTGTGAAATGCCCTTTTCCCTGGCTTACTTCTACTTGTCCTACAAAACTCAGTTTCAGTGTTAAGTACACTGCCATTACAGGTCCCCTGCTCTTGTTTTCTAGTTGTGCCAGATTCCACACCCTCCAGCCCTATATTCAGTATTTGTAGCCTCTGGAAATCACTAGAGTTAAGATCATGAAGGCAAAATGAGCCTGACAAGTTTATCCATTATGTAAATTCTCTGCTAATCTCATTCATTTATGAAGTCTGTATTTACTGAGCACCTACTTTGTGATGTACACAAACATCAAGAAAGTAAACAAGACCACATCTCAAGCCCAGCCCAAAGAGTAGGCTTTTCAAAAAGCTATATGAAGTAAGCCAGTCTTCACACTGAGGCAGCTTTTTTTTTTTTTTTAAGATTTTATTTATGTATTTGACAGACAGAGATCACAAGTAGGCAGAGAGGCAGGCAGAGAGAGAGAGGAGGAAGCAGGCTCTGCTGAGCAGAGAGCCCAATGCGGGGCTCGATCCCAGGACCCTGAGATCATGACCTGAGCCGAAGACAGAGGCTCAACTCACTGAGCCACCCAGGTGCCCCATTGAGGCAGCTTTTGCAAATCATTCCTATTAACAGCCCAAGCCCATAATCATCAGCATTAGAAGGAAATTGATGAAATCTGGTCATTTGTCCTCAGGCATATTCAATAAGGTTAAACATTCCTCAGAGGTCACGTAAGAGGGGCCAGAAAAGTCTTATGGACTGAGTCTCAGATGTTCCTTTACACTCTCTCCCAGAAATGCTGAAGAGAAGTGCAGGAATGGAAATCAGAAGGCAGTGGGGTGAGGACTGAATGTGAGGTCAAGAAGCTTGACTTTCATCCAGAGGAGAGGGGAATGTGGAAAACAGAGGGGAGTGTGGAATACAGAGACCGTTTAGAGGACTTTTTTCGTTCTTTTTTTTTTTTTTTTTAAATAGAAGAGGCTTGGACATATTTATAGGATAAAGAAAAATAACCAATAATGAAAGAAAGGTTGGAAATGAGAAGAGAGGCAGAAAATAACAAGGTCTGAGGGGAGAAGTGTAGGATGCATCATGAGCAGCTCTGGTGGGATTTACTGTCCCTCAGGAAAGGTGGGGAGCCTGGATAAATGTAGACATTTCTCTGAAAATGAAAGGCAAGGTCACTTGATATGACAGTGGCAGATTTGAAGCTGGGAACTTCGGAGACATGATGAAGTGACTCTTGAGGACACTAGAGCTTTGTGAATGCAGGGCTAGGTTTTCCCTTTGTAGGGATGCCAACCCTTACCATAGGGGTAGGCTGGCCAAGGAAGGAGGTGAAATCATGCCAGGTAGCAGGCTGGAAATAAAAAAAGTGGTGGGGGGGAGGAATTGGAAATCTATCACATTAGGAAGGATGGAAGAAAGATCAGAGGCCATTGAGACAGCGTAAGATTTTAGTTGCTTAAGAGAAATGAAAACCCAAGGTATGATCTTGGAATTATGAGCCTGAGCTAGAAGGATAAATATTATTTCAAGTATTAAGGCGGAAGCAAGAAGGTCAAAAATGTTTTGTTTCATGAAGTGCTGTGTTGATAAGGATTCTAGGGGTTCACCTAGGCTTAATAGAAAAGGGTGACATAGACAATAAGTAATAGCCGCCCTGAAACAATAAAAGCAGAAACTGATGACAATTTTTTGCCACCTCTTGCCTAGGCTGTCTACGTAGATATTAAAGTCACCGAGGGCTTTAGAGAGAAGAACAAGTAAGTTAAGGCAGGAATCAAAGTCCTAAATAAAAAGAGGTGGCAAAGGGTAGCCATCCAGTTGCATGAACCTAAAAAGGGAGGAATTGTTTTCCACAATAGTTTAAGGGTAATGACCTAGAAACAGCACCGAAGAATTAACAGAACGCTGACAAACTATCAGAAGATAAGCAGTTCAGCTAGAAGAAGGGCGATTGTGGCTTTAAGGTGAAATCAGATTTTTACCAAGGACATTGATGCCCCCCCAAATTTTCTATCCAAACCATGGAATTGTTCTCTATAACATGCTGTTTTGGGGGCTCACCATGGAGAATACCTGGTTTGGTTTTGTGCATAAATCAATGAGGCATATTAGAGCACTGAATTTGATCTCATGTGGGTAAAGTGGTTAAAAGTGGATAAAAAATCTGAAACCCCACTGCCAAAATGACACTCTCAAATTCAGAACCTTCTATTGAAAGCCCATATTCCTTAGCTTGGTTTCAATTTGGTTTTTCATTTTCTCCCACTACACCCCCACTAACTTTCTACCCTTAACAGAATGATACGCTCACAGCCAACACTTATTCCCACTTTCTCATTCTCATTCCTCTTTCCAGCATTGTCCCCAGCTCAGATGCCCCTTTGTTTCTTTCAGGCTGTTAGAATCTCTCATGTCTTTCTGAGCCCAGTGCATTACCTGTTCATTCCATGAGTTCTTCCTTGGATACCAGAAAATTATGATTTCATCTTCCTCTGTAATCACTTGCACCCATTTGTACTTTCTGGAGTGATTTTTTTTTTCTTAATCCCCAAAACCCCTGTTAGATTCTTACAAACAAGAACAATCCATGTCTCCTACTTCTTTTCATCCCCACAATACCTGACATCTACTAGCGACTTCGTGAACACCTGATAGGAAAATGAGTGAATGAATTACAGAAAAATTCCTACATTACTCCCATCCTATAACTTTTGCCTTCTTAAGAAGTGGGGTGGGGGACTCTGAGTGACAGAATCTAGGACCAGACAAGGACTGCAGCACAATGCCCATAAGAAGACAGGGGCAGAAATTCAACTTTAATCCAGACACCTGCAGAGAGTTTGGCAGTGGGAAGGCGGGGGCTACCACCACCTGAAGGAGAGAGTGAGGTGGGGTGCACCCTCTCCCTCAAGGCATGAAGGGTATCTCTGCCGTCACTCATCAGAGAGCGTGCAGCACTTCTGGCAAGCTCCCATTATCCCATCACTCTCTCAGATGGTGGGCAGTGGAATCGATATTCCCAAGGCTTTAAAAAGCTCCCAAATGTTGTGCTGCCATTCATTCAACAACAGGGGGAGAAATAAGGGAGGAAAAAACTGATGTTGGCTTCTTATTTTGCTTATGTTGTTAAAAGCCGCTCCGATGCTGCGGTTCTGGAATAGGTCCCCTCTTTCTTTGAAAGCATGCTGTGTGATAGACTGTCATTTGTCCCCTGCCTCCAGAAGAGCCAGCTGGCAGCTAAGTGCTAAAGCCAGTGACTTGCATGTGTTTTTCTGACATTTAACAAATGGGAACAGCTTGCAAATCTGCATTAACTCACTCTGTCTCACAAATAATCAGGGCCTACGCAGTGTAGACGCTGGGAACATTAGCTCCGACACAAAAGAGTAAGATGCTGGGGGGTGGGGGGGGTGACAGAAAACAAGTCAGCAAATAACGGATGTTTTAATGAAGAGATGAATGTAACATTCTGGTTCAGAGGGAAGAGTTTTGAAGTCATTTTTGTTTTTCAACAAGCCACTGCTAATGGTGCTAAATCCGTCTGTCTAGGCCCAGCTTTGCAGCTTGAAGTCATCTTTCCTGCACCTCACAAACGCTGATATGTTGGTTGCTTCCATCTTGCAAATACCATTTCAGATTCCTTATGCTTCAGAGCCAAGGCTCTCTCAAGGAGCTGTATTTGGCCACAAGCAGACTTTTACAAAGCCACACCACACAATGAGATTGCCATCCCTACTCTAATGCTGAACAAAGAAAAAAAAAGGTATCACAGTTAAAAGGTTGCATATAGACGCACATTTGTAGGGAGTCGTCATATGCATGTGTAGGTATCTATTGTGTAACTTTCTTCTATAAACATAACCCCATAAATTGGAGTATAGGTCCAGTTCTTGTAAGCACTATGGATTTAGGGTAGATTCAGGGGCTTTTTGCATTAAGGGTGGTTTGGTGTTTGGGTATAGTTACTATCCATCCCTAAATATTTTATTACATTTAGAAGATAGCTGTGTTTGTGACATTCCAACTTCTAGCCCCGAATATTCTGAGAAAATAAGTCTCTAAGCATGAATAAAGAAAGAAATAGAAGCACCAGGGAGTGTATTTGGCACAGGGCTTGGAAAATCTGTCTTCTGGGAGAGAAAAAATTAATTTGTTCTTTTCTCAAACTTTCAGGAAGGGTCATAGTAGAGCAGCATAATCCCTATCTTCCTACTGGGGATTGTGAAACACTGAGATAGATCCTCAGACCCTCTAAGAAAGCCATGAGGAACACTCAGGATCTTATAATTAAGTCACTGGACCACAGGACTAAGACATTTGCATGAAAAGGGAGACTGTAAAAGTCCACCGCCACAGGCATGAATGCCCAGGCAGGCAGCCACATGGCTCAAAGGAAGATGTTATAGAGCATGGCCCTGCCTGAGCCTCAGGCATGGTCAGAATTCTTAAGGTAACATCTCTCTTAGTTACCCCAGGGCATGAGGACAGGTTCCCAAAGAGGACCCCTTCCTTCCCCACATGCCTTGAGAGGGAGCAATAACCCAGAAGATAAAAACCAACTTTCGGGGGTCAAAGAGCTGGAATGAGAACCCTCATTGACCACTGCTGGCTGAAAGAACTGTCACACTGACAGTGATATACAGCCCTGTTACTGAAGTTGAGATGTTTTGGCAAGAGCTCCAGGTCAGCAAGGAAGTAAAGGAGAAGACCGATACAGATTGGAGGTTCAGAAAATTGAGTCCAGGTAGTCAAGATGAAAGGTCCTGCAGCCTTGAGACTCTGGCCTGTTCTACAACCTTAATGGAGTTCTTAGAGATGCTAGGAAGAAAGGCAAGTGGAAAATATAGCCCATTCTTCTAGCAAAGGATATCACACATGTAGCCATCTTGGAGCTGGACACTACCCAGAGGCCTCTCTACATAACCCAAGAATCCTGACTTATCCTGTTGCGGAGGTCTGGGGAAACCTAAATTTACAGACAATTTTTATGCACAAAAGATTAACAAATTTTTTGTCTGAAACATGAGACACCTAGAGAATATATCTCTGCACCCAGGTCAGGCAGAGTTCATTAAAACAGAGCACATTTCAAAAATTTTGTATCCCAAGTAAATAATCCTGGATCCAAATCCTTTATTTTCCTTGCCCTTACTTTAGTTCCAGAACTTGTTGGCTTTTGACAGCTTTTAAATAATATTCACATATACCTCTTCATTTCTAGTAACACTATGCAAGACTAAGCCTCTATCATTTTACCTTCTCTACTCCAAGAGCTTCCAAACTCATCTTCCCCAATTCCACTTTTATTCTGACCAATCAACTGGCTGGTTGGTTTCTTCAGAACATAGGCTCATCATGTGAATGCCCTGCTTGAAACCCTTTTTTTCACAATTCTCAAAATGTGCTCCATTAAAAACTCAAAAGAATGTTCTGGTACATTTTTAATTTTTTTTTTTTTAAAAGATTTTATTTATTTATTTGAGAGAGAGAATGAGCAAGAGAGCACAAGTCAGGGGGAGGGGCAGAGAGAAAGGGAAAAGCAGACTCCCTGATGAGCAGGGAGTCCAACATGGTACTTCATCCTAGGACCCCAAGATCATGACCTGAGCCAAAGGCAGACACTTAACTGACTGAGCCACCCAGGTGCCCAACATTTTTTTAATTTTTGAGGGAAACAACAATACTCCACATCAGACACTGCAATTTCAACATTAAATCACTCAACATTTATTTCAATGACATCATATCTTTGTGATGCTCTTTTCAGTGATTGCTGTGATAAGAAAGGCAATACTAATTACATTATTACATGGAAATAAAGTGGAAGGGGAAATAAGGGTGGAGGTGTTCAATCTGATTCCAAAGCATGAGAAGTTGTATAGTGCCCAATAGGTAAACATGTCCAATTAATAAATCAGGACATAGATTATTGCCCTAGGTCTTGGGCTCTGTTGTTAAGGAACTAGCAATGCCTAGATTATCACATTATAGTTTCTCTTAGTTAACACTGACTGTATACAACCAATTCTTAACCCATCTCATTGGGCTTCTAGTCTAGTTCTAGCCTGGTTTCTTGCTTCTACCTACACCAAGAATGAAGCCTTTGCTATAGACTCCCAAGTGGACAGTAGGGGTCCTGAGTGTCTCTACTCCACTCCGCCTGGCCCTTTCTTCCAGGACTAGCCCTTGTGTCTGGTATCCCTTGTCCTAATTTGAACAGTCCTCTTTGAACTACAGCCCTGGGCCAGAAACTGCAATCTGCTGCCACAAAGAAGCCTGTACTTTCCACCATACCTCCATTTTTCAACAACAGTAAAAAGTATCAAGCACTACTGTGTTCCAGTTACTGATGATACTGTAATATTCACACAAACAAAATTTAATATGCACAATAGAGGAGGCAGATAATAAATAAATACACAAAGAAGTAATGTCATTTTTCAGCTGGTATTAAATGATCTTGTTTGTGTACTGACATCAGCTTGAATTGAACTTGAGTTAGCTCTGCCTTTTATACCTGATATTTTCTATTTCTGGCTCCCCCAGAGGGATAGGAGCCAATGCAGCTACTATAATCAACATGCCCTCCAAAACTACTAGACAGTCTCCTTCATTTCTTTCTGCTAGGAGACCCCAACATTCTACAAACGTTAGTTCAAAATATTTAGAATACTCCCATGGTAGTTAATTTAATGTGGCAACTTGGCTGAGCTGCAGGGTGCCCAGACATTTAGTCAAACATCATTCTATTTCTGTGAGGGTGTGTTTGGATGAGATTTACTTTTAAATCAGTGGACTTCAAGTAAAGCAGATTGCCATCTATGATATGAATAGGCTTCATCCATCAGTTGAATGCCTGAATAGAACAAAAAGACCAGCATCCCTTGAGTAAGAAACAATTCTCCAGCAGACTGCCTTTGAACTTCATCTGCAACATTGGCTCTTCTTGGTTCTACAGCAGATGGCCTTCAGACTCAAACTGGAACACTGTCTCTCCTGGGTCTTCAACTTGCTGGCCCACCTTGCAAATCTTGGGACTTGCCAACCTCTGTAATTGCATGAGCCAATCCCTTATATTAAATCTCTTCATACATATGCATGTGTGCGTGAACGCGTGCGCATGCACACACACACACACACACACACATATTCCACTGGTTCTATTTCTCTATAGAAATAGAGAAATTTCTATAGAATAGAGAAATTTGTCTATAGAAATTAAAAGTAACTTCTTTCCTCAAACAAACAAAAACAAAACCAAACCTAAAATATCTCCAGCAGAGACCAAGGTCAAAAGGTATGTACTAACCCATAAATACTTAATGATTGAGTGACTCACTAACCAGAGAAAGCAACAATGATATTATTCACTGGATTCAGGATTATAAAATGCATACAAAGACAAAAGATCAAGACATCTCACAAAGCACTTGAAGCAAGAACTATTGACCAGAGAACCAACTAGGGAGACAGGTCACATGTGTTATGTAATTATAAGGATAAGAAATTGGGGAGGGGGGATGGTAAGAAGTTTGTTTTATTCTCAAAATCAATGTTTCAAAAGTGGCAGAAGTGGAAGGAAACTTGGATCCTTATTACTTAAATTAGTAACATCAAGTGTAAAATAAAGACAATAATAGCACCTACCTCACAAAGTTGTCTAGAGGATTAACAGAGATAAAAGAAAAGCATTTACATAGTGCATGACTATATGCTAAGTGCTCAAAAACTGTTGACTGCTTCTATATTATTTGTTGGTCCTATTATTTTTCTGTCTGTCCTGAAATGTAAATATTAATGTCCTTGAAATGTAAAACCAGGTAAGTGCCTAGAAATGTGAAGAAATAGAACAGGGATAAAAAAATGAACAGGTTAATATAATATTATTCTGAGAACTATAATCCATTAACTATCTTAAGCCCCATCCCTCTACATCGGACCCCTCAGCTGATGACTCTCTGAAAGATCAGCTTACAGTTAAACAAACTAATCCAATTCCCTGTAAACAAAAATGTAAGTGCCCTAAAAGAATTTCAAGTACTTTGTTGTGGAAATTCAGGGAGAAGAAAGAGATTGTTTCTATAGGAAAATCACGTGGCATGGAGCCTAGGGTTGTTTTTTTTTCTTTTTTTTTTAATTAATTTTTTTTCAGCATAAAACAGAATTCATTGTTTATGCACCACACCCGTGCTCCACGCCGTATGTGCCCTCCATAATATCCACCGCCTGGCTCCCCCAATGTCCCACCCCCTGCCCCTTCAAAACCCTCAGATTGTTTTTCAGAGTCCATAGTCTCTCATGGTTCATCTCCCTTTCCAATTTTCCTCAACTCCCTAGTTTTGGAGGACATCACTTGTGCCTATGGAAGGAAGAAAAACAGTATGAGCAAAGGTATGGAGGTGGAACATCTGTACCCCCCAGTAAATAGCCCAACTTTTAGAGGCAAGGGAAGAGGGAGGCAGAGTAGTGACAGGTAAATGAAATGACTTTCTCAAGGCCATACCATACCTGATTCCAAAACCCTGTATCTGATTTTCAAATCCTGCCTTCCACTCACTACTCAACTCAGCAAGTGAAAGAAAGAAACTTCAGCCAACATCATAGGTGCAGTTCACCAGTACTTAAACACAACTTCTAACATACAGTAAGCAGATACTTTTAAAATGTATTAGGAAAGAAATTATGAAATAGTGTAACATGGAAGGCCAGCTTGTTATAGGTAGAGAAGTCTTTTATTTAATGAAATTTAACCAAAATGTATTGAAATACCTCCTGAATATCAAGAATTATGACTCATGGAAAATCTTTCAAGAGGAGTTCTGTCCCTCTATTCATATGTCTGTGTTAACAATCTGGAAAAATCCCACTGACAAAATATATATATATTTACATATTAACATAATATGTGCCTATATTTATCCTCTGAGAGGTCCCATCTCTGCTTCTATTACTGTCTAATTATGAACCAAATTATTCTACCAAATCTTTTCTAGTAATCTAGAGGCAAATTCTAATTTCAATTTGGAAAGCTTTTTATAGAGTATTTGACACTAAATCACCATTTCTGTGCTCACCCTAAATTAAATTCATGAAGTGGCTTCTGGTTGGCGTTTGAATCAGGCTGCCAAGTCTTCTGTATACTGGTTTTATTTGACAGCCTGTACTATGAGGAGTCAGGACATGCCACCATGACTGAATACACTCCCACCCCTGAATACACTCCCACCCCTCAAGGGTTTCTTGAATATCTCTTGACCTCTCACAGGCATATCCAGGGGAGCAATCTCATCTAGCTAACAATAAATTTGTATCAAGCCATGTATGTATGCATGTATGTACATATGGATAGACGTATTATTTATTTTGGTGGCTTCTTCCTGGTATCCAAACCACCATTTTTACTGCTGGCAAAATCATTTCTTCCTTCCTTTTTTTTTTTTTTTTTTCTTGTGCTTCTTTCACTTTTAACCAGTTATCAGGCTAGAGGAATAAGCTTTTGATTTACTCTTACCACTTCACCAAAATTTCTCATTTCTTCTTCTTATTATTATTTTTGTCGCGGTTTCCCTGGCTTTCATACATATATAATATGTCTTCACTCATTCCCATGATATTCATGCATTTATTCAGCTAATATATTTATAGAGCTGCTACTATGTGCCAGGAACTGTGCTGGATGCCAGTAAGATTGTAGGCATTCCATGTAAACAAATAATTCAGCACAGAGGCAGAGTTTAGAAACCTGCAAGCTTCGGTTGGGGGACGGTCTAAACCAGGGGACTGAGGTTCTGAATTTGAATCGAACTTTTAAAAACCTGTGTATATTTTTATTTTTCATATAAAAATAGGGAACAGGACTGAATGAATAATTTTTCTTCCAGTGCTAAAATTATAAATTTAGAAATCTATTGAAGACCCCCCACACTGTCCATTTTACAGAAAAATACCTTGCTTGTGATTTATCTTATCTCATCTCATATTTCTCCAGTAGGCACCTCATACTGGTGATCAATACGCCCTCTATTATTATCCTAGTCTACCTTTCTAATAAGATCTTCCAAATTTACCTATTATATCTACCCTAATTTCCAGGCCAATTTGACTTTTAACTGTGTCCTAAAATCATCTTACATTCTTCTAACTCAATATCTTTGCTTTCACCACTCTTTCAATCTGAACTGTCTTTTCCTACCATCTCCATCAAAAGGCCATCCTTTTTTGTGTGTTTCAATGAAAATGTCCATAAACTTTGCCCTATTTTCTTCAGTTAACAATGGCCTCCCCTGCATTTTCTATCTCCCTTATTAAACTTGTCATGTCATGTGCTCATTTCTTACTACCTACTTCTTATGCTGGAATGTATAAAACCACTTCCCCGACATTCCTCATCCCCCCAACCTCTAGGTTCTCTGATAGTGCGTTTCTTAGTGAATGATAGCCTGAGAGCAGTGACGTTATGATAAAAGTCAACCATCTGGTTCTCTAGGGAAAAAATTAATTAAATGTCAATGAGTAAGATGATACTGAAAAAATGAAGATGTTGGAACTTCACTCATGAGAGAATTCTTTGCTCAATAATATTTTGAATAGTAGAAGAACATTTCCTCAAATTTTATCACATTCACAATGTAATAACTATGGAGACAACACAATTTTGGGTGTAATCTTTTGGAGTCCATACAATCAAAAAAATTAAAAAAAATAATAAATCAAAGCCTGATTTGTAGATTCTACTGATTTCCATGGTGAAAATACACCCACCATAGTTAATTTTAAGCTGTTAATATGATGTCACTAAACACAGTGCTCATCTTTCTGGAACCTACTCTAGTATCATCTACGCTTAGAGAATCCCCTGTCCTATCTCAACTTTCCAAGCTACCTCTTGTATTTTCCCAAAACACAGGACTTAGAACAGACCCCTTATCTTGGGTTTGAATTTCAAAACTTATTAAATAAGATCCCCTAACTTTATAAAGGCTTGTTCTCCATACAGGAAAAAGAAGTTAACATGAAAGAAAGGAAAGACAGAAAGACATTTAAAAAAATAAAGAGAAAAGGAAAGACAAGACTATACAGAGAAGAATGGTATGTTGATGTATATAGTTCCTCCACTAGCTCTTAGGCTCTATTCTGCTGATAAAATAAGGTACTCTGTCACTGCCAGAGGTGACAGGAAAGGCCACTGTGCCCTTTGGCAGATGCTCAAATAGCAGAAGTACTCCTCTCAGAATTTTGACATGGAAGCTTCTCCAACTTTGAGAAGTTTTGTTCATAGTCCTGTCTTTTCAATTGGGTATATTACAATAAGTCAGCAGAGAGTGGAGGTGTTTTCTCCTCATCAGTCAGCCTCCCTGCCTATATTCAAAAGGTGACCCTCTGCCTTGGCAAATGGTTCCTCCATGTTATGGATGATTTTTCTCTGGGTTATTACATCAGCCCTCAACTACTCTTTTAACATTTTTGCTAATGCCCTCCTCTGTCATAATCTTCATAAGCTTACAGTAAATAGGGAAACTTATGCTTTAGGTTACATTGATCTAATACAAATAACCTCCTACTTTATAATCTTCACCCACAGCAATTCATTCTCATAAATAATGTTTCCAGTACTCTCCAAGATGATGCTGTAGGTAGTAAAAAGTATGTATGGTGGTGGGGGGTGCATGAAGTAAGAACAATAACATAGTATCCCATGATCTGTGTCTGTTTTTCCTACCAAACAGAGAACTCAAGAACATTAAGTGTAAGTTTCCCAGATGTCATAAACCCATGGCGAGTGCCATCATAAAATCTCTGATTTAGAATCCCTGTTAACAAAAGGATTGTAAAAACCCTCCTACCTCTCACTCCCACAACCTTCTTTCTCTCTTCACTGGTTATTTCATAGGTCCTATGCATAGCTAGCAAAGAATGGCTGCAGGACTAAGATTCTTAGGGAGACAGCAATATACACAAGTTTAAAATGATACACTGTTAAAAACCATTCTTTGTCACCCAACTGAATCATCATCCTGGCCCAAAATCAGTGAACAAAAAAATCAGTGAACCTCCATCTCCCCATATAAGAATGGTCATTTACACACTGCTTGCTTAAGAATTTCAGCACTAGAAATTTCAGCCACTGTTTCCGGAAGATCCATTTATTCCTCATACAAAAGTAGACCTGAAAGTGTAGGCAGCAACGGGAGTCCATACTGTTAAACCATAATACCCTTTGGAATTCTCCCTGGATAGCACAATAATTTTACACATGAAAGGAAGAAATGGTTTTATTTGGTCATCGCTGACCCACATCTCACAAAAAGCCAGTTGATTCTTGCTTCTAGCACTGACTAATGAAACACTCACCAGCCATTTATAAGGCAACCCAAAGGACTCCCATCTTTCACTGCTATGCAAAATGACCCTTCTGTGTTTTAGCACTTACTCAGCCCATCTCAGAATCTTCTGAAGGAATGAAAAAGAAGCACATTTATAAGAAAGGAAATGAAAAAACAAGACAATATCTTTTCCCTTATTACATGTACTTCTGAAGTGCTTCATGTTGTTCTGAAAGATCCAGAAAAGACATTGAAGATATCTAAGGAAATGGAGAGTTCCTCTGTAATATCAAACTACAAGGATTCAAAGGAAGGGTAAGAACTGACAATGTAGAGAATGCTTAGGTGGCTCCGTTGGTTAAGTATCTGCCTTTGGCTCAGCTCATGATTCAAGAGTCCCAGGATCAGAGTCCCAGGATTGAGTCCCACATGGGACTCCCAGGAGCTCCCTGCGCAGTAGTATGGAGTCTGCTTCTCCTTCTGACGCACCCCCCTCTCATTCCCTCTTTCTCTCACTCTTTCTCCCTCTCTCTCAAAATAAATACATAATTTTTTAAAAAAATCTGACAAGATAGAGTTGAAATCAATTATGGTTTTAATTACATGTTATATTAGTTTTATCTATTACAGTTTACAATATAGTTTCATGTGTGTCAAGTTATTGCTTCTCACAGCCTATACTGAAGACATTATTCATCTTTATTTCTCAGAAGCAGAAGTAAAATCAGAGGAGTTGTATATTTCTCATATTTATCCAGACAGATGTTAGTGGAGCCAAAATTAGAGGGTCTTCTAATCTTTAACCCAATGTGCTTCCATTGCACTGCGGCTCCTTTCTCATGGAAGGTTTGAAAGGGTGGAAGAGAGAGGATTTTTGACATTGCAGAATGTCAGAACTGGGTAAGGCAGAGTGGAGAAACATTTAAAAATTGAAAGAAGCAGTTTAAAGATGAATAAAGTTGTTAAGTCCATTTAGCAAACCCATCATGCAGACAAAATTCTGCAATCAGAAGCATGAATTAGAATTCTGGCTCTTTCACTTTTATTCTAAGTGTGTTCTAAGTCAAATAACCTTCCAAAAAGTCTCAGTGTGATAGTCTGTAAAATGGGGGTTATCAGAGTATCATCCCTCTCAAGGTTGCTATAAGGATAAAACAAGACAATGTCCGTGAAGCATATAGTCTAGTAAAACATAATAAGTAATACATTTTCACAATTGTCATTGGTATCACACAAGTTGTAACATGAGCTAGAAATTTACAAATAGCTCAAAAGTGGTTGATATGAATTCATAGATAATAGATCTAAAGGTGTTCTTAAAAAGAATCAGAGTATTTGGAAAAATGTTCCTAACTCCTTAGCTCCAAGAAGAGCTGGAGGCTCCCACAACCTCTTCTTTTATGCCTTGCTAGAATAAATTTTAGGTGGATGGAACACAGAGTTTAATATATGTGTTTATAGAAAATTTCGTGTCTTGGTTAATACATCCTTAAGACTATTGAATTCTGGAGGGCAAGGACTGAGTCTTCTTTAGATCATCTAAAACCCTCCCAAAGACCAATACGCTGCTCTGCACTCAATGAAATAATTTTAATCCCTTATTTATTGATGGGGAAAAAAATGAGGTATTTGGAGAGATTTGCCAACAGCAATTGATCGTGAAAAACAGCAATTAAACTTCATCAAGCAAAGTCAACGGCAGGCCAAAAGCAAGGAAATAAGCACTAAGAAAATGGGGAACTGAGGCAAAAATTGCCTGGTATAGAAAATACCCACAGAAGATCATTTATTCTGTAGTTTTATATTAAACATCACATTTGACGCTCTTGGTAGCCCTGAAAGATAGGGTAGTATTTTTGTATGAGATAACTCTGAGACTCAAAGAGAGAAAATGGCTTAGAGGTACATGGTTAATAAATTAATATAAAAAGATAAAGCCAATGTCTTGATTTTTTTGTTTTGTTTTTGTTTTTGTTTTTAAAGGGCCAAGTGTGTGGGGAAATGATCCTGTTCCAAATATCTGTGTTTAAAGGCAGCTATGTTGACAATGATTTTCTGGCACTTTTCTCTAACTATCAAGATAATAATACTTGTAGACTGCGGGTGAGTTTTGTTTTGGAATGGAACTATAGTTGCTAGGATATAACATATGATAACTTTGTGACATTGCCCTGAAAACCTGACCTCCTACACTGAAATGTTGAAATACGTATATTCTCAACTAACACCACTTTAGTCCACTGTTAACTTGGGGGAAATCAGGTCACATGGTAGAATAATGCTGTGAAAGACCTGGGCATCTCCAAGTACAGTAATCTGAACAATGATGAATCCTGCCTGCTCCATGGGGGGTCCTCCCTTCTCCTCTGTCCCCACAAGCCTCTCCCATCTCGAGCAATGCACAATCTCAGTGCCCTTTCATGGAGTCTGATGCAGCAATGCTGTCTGCGGGCCCATGTTGTTCAGATCTGATCTGCCCAAACGTCCTGAAAGCCCTTTAAATCAGAAGCAGTTTTTCTCCTTGTGCTTACGCAAGAGCAGGTGCTTGGCAAATATTTACTGATGAATGTATTGGGGCTGGAGAATTGTAATGCAATTTAATAACTGTTTGAAGGTAAACACGAAAGAATTCAAAAGAAATACAAATAAAGAAAAATCATTTCTGACCGGAAGGAATCACACATTGCAACACAGCATTCAAACTGAGCCCTGAATGATGAGTGGGTCACTACAAAATCAGGACAGTTAGATAAACAGAAAGTTGGGTGGAAGTTTATTGGTGATGCGGTCCAGCAGTGCATTTGATATTGTAAAATCCCTCCATCATTTGAAAAATGGGCTCAAAATTTTTAATCACATAAAATGTCTAGGTCGATTATTATGAAGTTAATAAAATGACAAGTGTGGCATTTTACTTGGTGGTATAATCTGGATCTATTCAGATTCCAGATATGGTTTGGGGCCACCTGATGGTAGTTATCTCTTCCAGATTAATATTAATGAGGACCATTCAGTGTTTTGGGGCTGGCTGGGACTTCTAAGATTCCTATAGCGATTACAAGAATCATTTAATGAAATGACACCGTTCTGTAAGCCTGGTCAGAAGAGACTGGGTTAGGAGAACAGAGACCTGCTTCCCTAGATGGGGTTGCCTGCTATTTCCCTACTTAAAATCCTTCCCCTGTTCACGTCTCAATGATCTCTCCATTCCCTTCGCCCCTAAGAAATTAGAAAAATTTAGCCAACTTCTCTAGAAGAAGAGAATGGATAAAGGGGCCAATTGTTAAGTACATTATATTAGAATTCCTGTTAGGATAGGCTCGTTGTCACAGGATTTTACTACATTTTACTCCCTCTTATGGCCTATAAGTGGTCAATCAACTTAAAGCTGTATACCTCAATTGCAAAGCAACCAATTCCACCAGCAGATGCTTTTAATTGGTGGAAAGTCATGGCCCAAACACTACTCTCTTTTAATATACATACATTAGTACTAGCTCTGTGATCATCCAGAAGGATGCCATGCTCATCAAATATTAGAAAAGAGATGGCACATATTTGCTAAGTTTTCCCTTTTACAGACTAAATTTCCAGAGTTCTCTCATGAATTACTTGTCTTTAATTCCTCTTGTATCCCAAAAGCCAAGGGAGGTGCCTAGAACACAGTGGGCGCTTAGTAAAGACGAACTGAATGAGTATGTGAATGAACAAATAGTTCCAAAAGCTTTTGACTTATAAGGAGCATATCCTCATTTATCTCCTTTCCTCTTCAATTGTTGCACCCGAAATAGTGTAAAACCTGGGGATTGTCCAGCAAGAACAGAGAACCAGAGTGATCACTACTTCCATCCTAGATGCTAAACATCCAGAAATGCAACATAAGACTGACTTCTCTTTTTGAACAATCCTGTTACTATGGATTCATATCAAGTTTATAGTCAGCTAAGACCCCCCTGAGATTTTTTTTCACAGATCTATTGTTAAGTTACATCTCCCCCAATTGAGTTTTCAGACTGAAGTGCAAGACCTCACATTATTCCCTGTAAATTTTGTCTTACTGGATTTAGGCCATAATACCAGCATCTAAAGACCTCTTTGAGCCTTGATTCTGACCTCTGACATATTAGATATTCAGCCTAGCTTTGTTCCACTTACAAATTTTATCAGCATTCTCTCACTATCCTCACTAGGTCTTCAATAAGTCACTAGACAAAATCCTGGACAGAGCCCCAAGACTTGCTCCAAAAGATTCACCTCCAGTTTACTGGTCATTTATCTTGTAGCTGCACTATTGCCTGAGGCCACATGGGGAGTCTTAAGAAAGAGAAATAATATAGCATCAGAGCTTAGACCTCTTTTGTTACCCCAGCTTATCATTTAGTAATTGCGTTTCTTCTGGCAACAAATAAGGAAAGAACATAGCCTTGATTGAACCCATGGGTTCTTGTCATCATTAGAACAACTAACATTAATATCATGAATCCCATTTTACAGATGTGAAAATGAAGGTTTAAAAGATTAAATAAATGAACCCAACTATGTAAGTTGAAGGCAGCAAAGCCAACATTAGAATCCAGGTTTTTCTCAATTTGAAGTTCTTGCTCCTTTCATTAAATATGTATTCCATACAAATCTAATTTTATAAGACAGAAAAATTTTAAAACTCAGCAATAGAGGAACCAACAGTCGCCACCTCAGTATAGTCTTATATTATATACAGACATCTTTGGGCCTTTGGGCCTTTTTGCAGCCTTTTGAACATTTGAAATAGAAATAAATTCTGGCTTTAAAAAAAAGTTTGCTGGGAAATTAATCATCTTACACAGATACATGGTGTGGTTGGTAATAAGCCTATTTGGTAAACATCTAGTGAAAACCGGCCCTTCGTCTCCTTTCGCCTATACCATGCTTCAGGATAGGAAAACACCTGCCTTTAGTGTAGGTGGAAATCAAAACCAATCAGTAGGGGCACCTGGGTGGTGCAGTTGGTTGAGCATCTGACTCTTCATTTCAGCTCTGGTCCTGATGTCCAGGTCACAAGGTCAAGCTAAATGTGGGGCTCATGCTCAGCATGCAGTCTCCTTGGGACACCCTTTCTGTCTCCCTCAACCCTTTCGCCCTTCTCCCTTCCAAATAAATAAATCTTTAAAACAAAACCAATCAGTAAGTATTTTGCAAGCATATTTTTGGATAAATATTTTTCTTTTCTTTTTTTTTTTTTAAAGATTTTATTTATTTATTTGTCAGAGAGAGTGAGCGAGAGCAAGCACAGGCAGACAGAGTGGAAGGCAGAGTCAGAGGGAGAAGCAGGCTCCCCGCAGAGCAAGGAGCCCGATGCGGGACTCGATCCCAGGACACCGGGATCACGACCCGAGCCGAAGGCAGCTGCTTAACCAACTGAGCCACCCAGGCGTCCCTGGATAAATATTTTTCTTATGAGTTTCTGAGTGCACACAGAAAAAAGATATGGACCCTTCCTTCAAGAGTAGGAAGACATAACATACAGGACTTGATTCCAACCCATCTATACAATTTAACCCCTCCCAATCCTTTTTTTTTTTTTTTTTTAAGAAGTCTCTACACTTGATATGAGGCTTGAACGCACAACTCGGAGATCAAGAATCCCATGCTCTTCCAAGTGAGCCAGCCAGGCACTCCTATAATTCAACAATGTTGTATTAATGGTCCACCACAGGTGAGACAGGATGGAATATACAGGTATAAGTCAGAGATAGCTCCTGCACGCAGATTGCCTCCACTCTAGTAAAGTGCATGCATGAAGAAAATACATAGGATAAAGTATAACAGTATATTAGTGTCCCAAGAGATAAAGGCATAGTGTTCCAGTGACTCACGGAATAATGAGAGACTTTCCTAAGATCTAGCATGATGCAGGCTCTTTGTACTCATGGCAAAAGGGAAGTTCCACAATTATAGAAATAGTAATTCGGAGTAGGAAATTCTTTTGCCCTGCAAAAGAGAGGAAAAATTACAGTTGGGAAATGGAGCTTGATGTTAATCTTGAGAAACTGGTAAGATTAAGCTGTACCATGAGTCTATTCCAAGACTCTTCGTCAACACTGTTCTATGTGATAGTCAGTGGCAATTAAGCACTTAAGATGTGGCTAGTTAAAACTGAGATGTACAAGTGTTAAATGTGTGCCAGAAGTAGATGCCTTAGTACAAAGAAAATAATTTAAAACATCCCATTAACAATTTTTGATATCAGTTATAGGTTGAAATGATAATGTTTTGGATATATTGGGTTAAATAGGATATATTATTAAACTAATTTCTATTGTTCCATCTTTTTAAGGTGGCTACTAGAAAATTTAAACTCTCATATGTGGCTTGTACTCTGTTTCTGTCAGACAGCACCAATGCTGAGAGTGTCTGACATAAAGAAGGTGCTCACCACCTTCTTTGTGTTTGTAGAACCAGACTAAGAGATAGGAAGGCAATTCCAAGACAAGCAAACAACAAAAATAGTGGCACAGGTTCCAAAACTAAGGCATGTCCAGGGTACGAGGGGAAAAAAAAGAGTGATGGTACTTTGGAAAAAAGAAAGGCTATAAATGCACCATTTTTGTTTTTATGTTGTGTAGAGGTCACCTACCTTTTTTCTTTATCTGCTCTGTGGGACTCATTAGTTAGAGGAAATAACCACCATAAATGATAGCAAATAATTTCTCTTAAAGCAAGTATATACATGCAGTTTAGTATATTAAGAGAATGAAGAGTCTTGGTTCCTCATGAACATGCTTTGTGACATTGCCTAGATGACTCCATTAATCTCTTAGGTCTTCCTTTCTACAAAATAAAGGAGTTGGACTGAGGTCCCTGCATTTCTACTGTGGAGGGGTGGGGGGTAAGGAGAATAGCCCATGGGACCAAAGCAATAGGTTACATTCTAGTTCCTGCTGATGTGTGCATTTCCTTCCTCTAATCTTGTTGCTATTAGGCTTAAACTGCCTCAAAAACTCAACAAATCTTTCTTAACATTCTACTTTTGGCCCTTATTAGGAGAAAACATAAAAGAAAAATGTTGGTCAGCTCAGCACACTGCCAGTCATCAAAGTTTTTTTTTTTTTTTTTAAGCCCAGGAGTTGATGAAAAATACATTCATTCTAAGTTCACCTATGAAAATTTGGTAAATTGTTGTAAATATTATTTGTTTGGTCCTAAATAATACCTCTTGTGGGAATAGCTAAATACATGGGCTTCAGGTCATAAAATGATCCTGAGTCAAGATGACCAAAATTTGAATTACAGTTATATTTTCTAAAGATATTGTTTGTTGTCTCTCTTAAAGCCGGATGGTAAGCTGAGCTAGAGATATAAAATAATTGAATTAAATTTCTCATATTATTAAATTAATTATTGAATTAAATTCCTGGTATATGCTACACTAGAAAATTTAGTTGGATTGGTTGGTGGAATATATTAGTCAAGATTCTCATGGTAGCCAGGAAAGATACCCATCTCAAATAGTTTAAGCTAAAAAGGAACTGCATTGGGCCATCAAACTGGGAGGATATTCAAAACAGCTATTTCATCATTTCTCTATTTGCTCAGCTCACACCTTTTCTTCTCTCTGCACGTGAGCCTCATTCTCTGTGACTTCAGACAGTCTTGCTCCACCAAACGTTCCAGTTGCATCATTCCAGCATTGCTCTTCAAGAGACAACATTTTTTTCATATACAAAATCCCAAAGAAGAAGTCTGATTGGCCGGTTTTGGATCACAAGCCAGGTATTACTATGATTAATGAGGCCTGATAACATGCTTAAGCAGAAGATTGAGATACTGTGTTTGGCAGATTCAAAAGTACCACATGGTCAGTTGTGCAAAGGAAGGGACATATTTATACTAGAAGAAAGAGGAAAGGTATGCTGAGCAGATTTTTTTTTTTGAAAATGTCCAGCACAAGAAGTCCTGCCTATGACCACTTCCTTTGGATCATAAAATCCCACTTCAGTCTACTTAAGAACTTTGTGGTCATCTCATTGTTTGCCCCTGGCAACAGTAGTAGGCATCACCCAAATCCTCAAACTTTGTTCTGACAGTGATTAATGCCTACAGGTTCAGGGAACCATGAAAACAAGAAAGACTAACAGAGCAGCAAGGAAACAAGCCTCTGTTCATGCGCCAGTTCATCATGCCTGACAGTGCCTGCCATCACTGGGTTTAGCTTACTTGGAACTTTGTCAGCTCTGGAACCTGAATGCCTTCTGGACCTGTGACTTCCCGCCTTAACCCTCCACGAGCTCTATCTCTTTCCTTCATGGAGTTTTGGCACCTTTCTTATTCCATCAACTCACCCAGCCCCCAAGGGCCTTTGCTGTCTCTACCTCCACGTGATCCTTGAGCTTCTCATGCATAATGTTTTTTGTATATGCTTTTTCACGTTCTTATATGTGTCCCTCCCCAAATTACAACTCTGGCACTTCACCAATAATTCAGCCCTTATTTATTTCCTAATCAAATTGAGCATATTTGGTTCTGTCGAAACCAAGTAGCTAACCAGGCTCCCAGTCATGCATGACTGTATGTGGCCAGGGATAGTTTTGTAAAAAACACAAAAGTAATAAGCCTTAATGGTGGCTTCACAAACGAGAAGGAGGTATCTCTGACATTGCTTGCCAAAACTTGCATTTCTACCATTAGAATCTGATTCTGTGGCTTTATCAGCTTCTTATCTAAGTCAAAATGGCAATCTTCAGTTGGAATTGGTTTATCAATCCTATTCCCAGGAGAATAAAAGGACATAAAACCTGCAAGTAACCAAAATGAGGACCAAGAGACACCATCCAAGAGGTCAAAACCACAGGACTGCAGACATTAAAGAGGGCTCCTGTGTCTGGTGTTGTACTTCCCTAGCACATACATTTCTGTTTCTGATTTTCCTCTACTCATATGACACAATCAGCTGTTTTCTTCTTGCCATATTGGGACACCTGACCCCCCCTAATCTTCCTTAGGACAGATGTTTCTTTTGTATCAGATCTGGGTGATTTGATGCTTCAAAACATGTACTAACACCAGTGTAGGCTCAAAAGTAGGAAACGGAGGCTCCTGAAAGACCAGATTAGATGAAACCCAGAAGAGATCAGCATCAGCACCGTGGTGACAAGTTAACAGGGCTGGCAGAGCTGTAACTGGCAGATTGCCAGCATTTTACCTTGCAGAAATGGAGTCCCGTTTGCTTGGTGGTTCTAAATGTTGATCATAGTTCCAGGCCCAGAGAAATGGGGGGCACAGATTAGACAAGACTGTCAGTTCCTCTGGCCCTTCACTGGGATGTCTTGTATTACTGGGGTTTTGCTTGCCTGCATGTATGCTTGTCTTTATTATTTTTTTTTTTTCTTGAAGATGCATCCTACACTGGTCTCAATACAGTCATGGATGGCATTCACAGTTGTTATCACCCTTTGTATCATCTGAAAATGTCCGGATGAGTTGGAGGCAGTAATGAACAACCAGGCAGCCAGTTCTCATAAAGATGAATCAAACCATGGTGATCTGATAAGAAGACTTGTGAGATCCACGTTTTTCACTCAAAAGGGTAAGAGTTATTATATCTTCTGAAATCATCAATGTGATAAAGTAACCAACTAGAAGACACACTTCATGCTTCACCCAAATGCACTGACTGGATAAACAGAAAACTGAAGGTCCTACCAGCAACCATAAATTTAAAGTTAGTATTTCAGGTCTATATCTAAAGAATGACAGAGTATCATCTCTCCTGATTCATCCGGCAAGAATGCATCATCCTTTTTCTCCCAATCTAATCAGGAACGCTTCTGCCATGTTCATTTTTCTTTATAAGTCAAAAAAGCGAAGAAGAGATTTAGTCCCTCTCTTCTACACCCCCTCTTGACTCAGGTTTGTAGGGGGGTGAGGGGAGGAAACAGGCTGCTGAGGAGGAGAACCTCAGATTCTATTCTGACAGCCCCACAGGTACTCTTGTTTTGACTGGACTCGATTTCAAATGCTGTACACAAGTGCCATCTAGTGGTCATCAGTAAATTAACATGGCTCTTCAGAAAAGAAAGACTTAAATCCTTTCATGAATAACCAGAAGTGGTTTTTTTCTTCTTTTTTTACTTAAACGGGACGAGTTTTCTGTATTCGCCTTCTTTCTTAAAGGAATTATTTCTTCCATCTGTTTCTCTTTGGTTGTGATAGAAGCATCTTGGCTCATTTTCTGTCAAAATGTGCTTCGAGCCATAAAATGTAGGCTGGGGTTTATTCACAAGGAAACACATTGAGAATGTCTCCTTTATCACCAGTCACTACTCTGTGGAATAAAATCGAGGTGTTTCTATATTAACACTGTACTCAACTTTACCAACATGTTAGGAATGAATGGTGACTAGAATGAGAGATAAGCAAGAAATTGGGAGGAACCAACGACAGTCCTCACCTTCAGTGTTTCCCCATTGCATATAGGATAACAACAGAAGCTACCACACCCAAATCAAAATCTCTAAAGTCTGAGACAGACTCACTTTTCTGGCCTCTTTGTCCTCTGTGCCCTGGTACAAAGTTTGATCTCCACTTTATCCTATCCATTGACTCCTGAATAAATATATATTTTAGCCTCTCTTCATTTTCTTACTATTGTCCCCTCCCCTAGTCTGTGATATTCTTTCTCTCCTCTCCCTGCTTATTCAATCCTGTTCATTCATCAAGTTATATATTACTGTCATAGGATATCAAAATGGATATCAAGACTAAAAAATAGTCTTGTATCACATTGAAATCTATATTTAATTAGTTATTGCTGTATAATAAATAACCCCAAACCTTAGTGGCTTTAAACTAGAACATTAATTATTGTTCACAACCCTATGAGTTATCTGGGTAGTTGCAGCCTCGACTAGGCTTACTCATGCATCTGTGCTCAGTGGTGGGTCATGTGGGCAGCTGTCCTATTCCAGGTCCAGCTCTTTTACATGTCTGTTGGTGTGACATAATAAGAAATATATATTTGGTTATTGTTCCTGGCTCTTGACACAGAGCTCCTAAAACCCTTGGAATTAAGTGAGTGATAGGAGTCCTAGGAGTGTCATTTGTTCTAATATTTTGTCTTGGTCTTTGTTCATGATAGAAAACTCCTAAACCCATTGGAATTTCCTGGGTGATAGGAAAGTCTTTTATTTTCAGGAGACAACTCTTGGTGGCTCCTGATAGCCTCAGGATGAGCACTAGTCACCAGAAAGACCAAGCTATGATTAGATGCTTGGAACTTTCAGTCTGGAGATTGAATTAATAATCAGTCATGCCTATGTGATGAAACCTCTCTAAAAATCCCTGAACTACCAGGTTTGGAGAGCTTCTGTGTTCGTGAACACATTCGTGTGCTGGGAGAGTGGCACACTTCTACTCCACAGGGACAGAAACTTCTGTCTCAGGACACTCCCAACATTGCCCTATGTATCACTTCATGTGGCTATTCATCTCTGTCCTTTATGATAAACCAGCAAACGTAAGTAAGTATTTTCCCTGCATTCTGTGAGCCCTTAAAGTAAATGATCAAACCTGAGAAGAGGATTGTGGGAACACCAATTTATAGCCAGTTGGTCAGAAGTACAGAGGACAACATGGGACTTGCAACTGATGTCTGAAGTGGAGAGCAGTCTTGTGGGACCAAACCACTAACCTTAAGGTTATAGTTAAATTGTAGGATATTCAGCTGGTAACCAGAGATTTGGAGAATTGATTGATTGAAGGGAAAAAAATCCCATGTGTTTTGATGTCAAAAATGTTCTGAGACAACTACAGAAGAATAATTTCCTGTTTAATTAGTTAAGATGGTCACAGCTGTGACAACTAGACTGTTCTCTCCATGCTTTCCTATATAGTAGGTTAGCCTGGGTTTGCTCACATAGTGGAACAAGGTACCCAGAAAGAGCAGAACCATCATGGCTTCTTGAGTTCCAGGCTTGGAACTGGGGCTCTGTCACTTCTACTACAATCAGTTGGCCAAGGAAAAATCACAAGATCAGTTCAAATTACAAAGAAATAGACTCTACCTCTAGGAGCGCCTGGGTGGCTCAGTCAGTTGAGCATCTGACTCTTGATTTTGACTCAGGTCATAATCTCAGTCATGGGATTGTGCCCCACCTCAGGCCTCCACCCCACCCTACCCCCTGGCATGTTCAGCCAGAAGATAGCTTGAGATTCCTTCCATCTCCCTCTGGCTGCTCCCCAGGCTCATGTGCTCTGTCAATCTCTCTTTCAAATAAATAAATCTTAAAAAAAAAAAATAGACTCCACCTTCTGATAGGATGAATTACAGTCACCTTGTACAGAATATAAATACCAGAGAAATTAAGAAAAATGGTCATTTTAGCAGTCAGCCTGTCTCAAGTCTTCCATAGATCTTTATTTCAAAACAACATGAGAGTTCCTCTGTAGAACTCAAAAGGAACTACCTGAAACTAGGTTTGCAGTTCCTAAATCCTTGCTCTCATCAAGAATTAGGGATCAGAGAGATAGGGTACCATGCTTTGAATATAACTAACATTCCCTCCTACACACACCCCAAGATAAAGGGTAACAAGTGCCTTCCTTAACCTAAGTGTACAAAGAGGTAATTCAGTGAGACTTCTTAAAGAGCTTGAAATGTGTCTCCTAAAATCTGGAGGATGCTGTGAACTGCTGTCTGACTCAATCAGGATAAATATGAAGTAAGGACAGCTGGATAAAGTACTGTAGTTTGTGAAATCACTGAACTCCCACCAATGATGGGTCACAAGTGCAAGGCTTCCTGTGGAAGAGTTTTAAAGAGATGATATAAGGTTGTCTTGGATCCCCATCTAGACAGCCTTGAGAAGGACTCAAGCAAAAGGAAGCATAATGTGTACCATGGGATGCCTGGAAGTCAAGTGACCAGTTGGAAAAGGAGTACAAATACCCATTGTGAGGCACCTGATGATCAAAGATGCTCAGATTAGGAGAAGGTTGGAGGCAGGGTTCCAAAGAGACATAGATACACCCCTCATGAGGAAAAGAATCAGTCTTTGGTAGAAGAAACCCAGATCATAGAGATACCACAAGTCAAGTAAGAACTTCCCTGCTGCCACTGACTCCCTTTGTCTCCTCTCCAATCCTCAATCCACCAAGATAATTTATGTTCAGAAAGATGAACAAAGAGCAGGAGGACTATGTGAAGGAAAAAGATCTATAGTTCCTTTTTTTTTTTTTTTTTTTCCTCCACCAGACCTAATCTTGAGTTAGGGAGGCAGAGAAGCTGTAATTTTAAGGGAAGTTCCACTTTTTTTATTGTTACACTGGACATACTAATTCCTGGGTTGGAACCACTTTTATAACCTCAGCTTTACCAAGAGTATTGGACCATGCTTTAGTCTTCACTCAAAAGTTAAGGTAAATACTAGTCACGTGTACAGCACATGTTTGAATGGGTGGTGGAGAAATAAATCAAGTTGTTTTGTAATTATGCCTCTTGAGTGTTGCAAGTTCAGTGTAATGATTTCCTCAAATTTTCTGCTTAGGGAAGCTGTCCCTGGTGCCTTTTCAGTCACTGCCCTCTTTTCCTTCTCTGGATTGTTAGGATTTTTCTTAAAATAAATCATAAAGTCTACCTAAAGCTAAAATATATGAATCGGAATTATAACTTACTATATAACATTGAACATGTCCCATAAGCTCTCTGGCCCTCTATTCCTTTCACCAAAAGTAAAATATGATAATAATATGTAGGTCCATGGTTACTGAAAGTGTTAGATGAGATACCGCAAATGAAAAAAAAATTAATATATATTGTTTTAGAAATTAAAATAATTAAAACATTAATTCACTTATAATTATAATAAACCCATTACGTGTTTACATAAGTAATATATTTGCATGAAAAATAACTGTATTTTCCAAAGAAAAATAATTCAGGGAGATAGGTGGCATCGTTTTTCATTTTTAATGAATTCTTTTCATGTCTGCCCTAATAGAAGATAGCTAGATTCTTATATCTATTTCTGCACTCAATACTGCAATCTGTGGTCTTGTTTCTATTACATGAAGAAAATCTGGCCTCAAGTAGATATGTAGTTGATAAGGGGAGGAGTATTTTATTAGCAATTTCAGATCATTGTGGTTATTCTTCTTTAATACTACACCAAAACTCAGTAAGTGGTATTCCTTAAAGTTAGTTACCACGTGAACTCTGAAACCATATCAATGATATTCATACTCTGTTACATAAAAATCTACTGGTGTGTTGTATACTTTGAGTAGATCTTTCATCCATGCATGATTTTTTAACATTCTGTATTCATCATTTGGAAAATACTGGCTCATTGAGCTATATGGATCATCTAAATGTTGATGTATTTTATTATATAATACCATTATATGATAACAATTTCATTATATAACCCCCCCACATTTATTAATAATATCACCACTGACTTCATCAGAAAATTCATGGTCATATGGCAAATACAAGAGGTCCATACTGCCAGTTTTTGCTTAAAAGCTCAAATGTTTTCATTGGCAATCAGTATTTTTCATTGTTTTCTTGAAGTGACAGATTCATATTGTTCATTTTCAAAAAATGTCTGCCAAATTCTCAAGTCTGAATAACCATAATTTGTCTGTCAGTGTTTGATTTCAAGCAAAATGGGTCTCATGAAAAAAGCTGCTAGTTACATGATTTCAAAAGTGTTTTTCAAATAGGAAAGAGAGTATCTATAATATTGGCTACATTGTTTGTGTTTCTTGGCCAAGTTAACAGTGGTAGCCTTCACTCATGTATCTCAACAGGAATTTTATTTTGGCTTGAATCATCCAGAAGAGCCATAGTAATAATGCCAAATTTAGGGAATCACAGAACTAGAAAATATTTTAGATGTCATGTAGTCTACTCTATGAGAAAATTTTCTCTACAGCAGTCTTAACATGAGATCATTCATATTCTGACCAAGTGCTTCCAGTGACATGAATCTCAGTAGTTCTTGAAGAAGCCCATTCTACCATTTTTAGACAGCTTATTAGATGGTCATCATATTAAGCCATAATGTTCCTTCCTTGATTTCATGATGCAAAAGAGAAAGAATCTACTTTCTCTTCTATATGGCTAACCCCCAAGAATCAAATCTTCAAAATCTTTAAATTTGTTGAGTTTAAAAGACTGCTTTAAGCCATACCCTTCACTACTTACACACACACACAAACACACACACACACCCTTCCCTCATCATACTGTTTCTTCTCTAGGACATGTCATTTTCACTACTCATCCTCAAATAACATAGTTTTTAGGTCCATGTCACCTTATCATCCTAGACTCTTTCTGTTCACTATCTGTGCCTCTTAAAAATAGCACCAGAATGCTATTAAAGGATTCTGATTTAAATCTTTCTGGATCAGAATTCATTTCTTTTCTGTACACTGTTTTGTTTTGATGCAGCCTACAATTGTATCCTCTTTTTTGTTTGCAATTATGTTTGCTTGTTTTTCAGAATCACATACTGCAGGCTTATACTGAATTAGTCTTCAAGAAACATCCCCAACTTTTTCCTGTATGAGCATTGTTAATTTAGTTTCCTATTCTGTACTTGTGCAATTAATTTTTTAGGCTAAAGGAAGGAGCTTACTATACTGAAAAAAATTATCTTATTGGTTTATACCATTTTAGAATGATCCCACTGTTTAAATTTTTATCAACTTTTATTTTACATCTTTGGTAGAGAATACTTGCAGGTCACCAAAACCCAGTATCTTCTTCCTGGGAACATGACTGGATTACATTTCCCAGCCCCATGTGTAGTTAGGTGCATCTCTGAGATGGATTTCCAGCCAACTCAATGTGAGTAAAGAGAGTTTATACTACTTTAGGGGACTTTAAGGCAGCAGCATGACTACTGCATTCCCTCCTATTCTTGAACATGAACATCATTACTCATATTAACTGTTGGCTGTACTTAACTATACTGTTGACAAAAGATCTTTGGGTATGACAGAGCCATAAGCAGAAGGATCCTGGTTCCCTGAATCTCTGTGCAGAGATCTTAGAATCTGATCTTCTGATCTTAGAATACCTGCCTCGGAATTACATGAGCAAGAAATAAAATATTCCTTAAGCCACTGAATGCAGGGTCTATCTATTACAACAGCTTAGCCTACATTAACTAATATAATTGCTACATACTGATGGTAGATGTGATTTTAAGGTTTGTGTCTTCATCCAAATTGATTATTTTTCTGTGGTTAGAGTAGTAAAGAGAGATAAAATGGCCACTGATAAAATTAAGCTTTCCATATGCCTGTGCTTCATTTGGACTGAAGAAATCTATTTTATTTCCTAGGAGAGTTGGCCTCAAGAAACCTATTTTATTTCCTAGGAGATACCAGAAGCCCCTGATTCTGCTCATATTGTGCTTTATTGTGTACCTCTTTGAAGTTATTTCCATCTTCCTCAGCCAGTCAGTAAGTCTCTCTACTGTGCTCCCACTGAAACCTTGTCTAGGTTTCATGACTTGGAAATTCATTAAAATTGTTTACCTGCTGTCCTTTCATTAGGCTCTGTGCTCCTAAGAATAGGGACCATATTTTATTGATCTCTATATTCTCAGTACTGTGTTACAGTGTTTGACACAAAAGGAATACTCAGTAAATGCTTGAGAATGGATGAATAAATAAATTAATGAATACCTAAAATTTGGGCCTATAAGAAAAAGAAATCATCAGGAGACAGTGATTCTAACATCACTAAGTTTTCATTAATGCCAAATAAGCACTGAGTGTGTGGTACAAATTTATAGGGACAGAGTAATTAGTCATCTGAAGAGTCTCTCTGGTATTCTGAGATCTGTGAGTCCTTTGATAATCCTATTTCTGCTTCAACTATCTGGAACTAGACATGGTATCATTATCACCTATGACTAGCCCTTGTGGAACAAGCCTCTGAAAACCAGAGCATGTTTTTCAAACCTTGCATATTCTCTTAAGATGGAATCTACTGTCTCCTTAGATTTCTTACTTTGGATTCGATTTATTTAAGACTATTCATGACAGCCAGATGGTCCACACTAGTTTCAGACAATTTATCACAGTGCTCAGCTGTTGCATTAAATCTATTTCTTAAAGGAGAAAAATCGTTTATTATTTTAACAAGAAGAGAATAGGGCTCCAGACCTACAAAGTAGCCTAGATCAGCTTATGGCTTCTTGCTCTTTAGAATCTTTATTTAGAACTTCTTTGATTGGCTCAAACTCCATTCAATGTCCTATGGAAATCCAAAGCAATTAGCAGATTTTCTCCATATTCTTGTGGCTATGGAGGTGGATGGGATATGTCTTAATGATGATCTCCTGCTTGGGGTTCGTCTCTCCTTCTCATGGTACACACTGTATTCTACACCACATCAACCCAGGCATGAAGATAAACCCCTTCCTCAGTTACCACTAAAAATCCCATCAAATGTTGTCAATGGTTTGAGGGAAAGGGAAGCTCGCATTATAGAACTGTAAACAACTTCAAAATGAATATTAGCCTTGCTCTCTCAATTACTTTTAACCCACACCAGGGATTTTTTTTTTTTTTTTACACAGGCTACTTCACCTACAATGCCTCAGTCCTGTGTGCTCTCAATGGTTCTTCTCTCCTTCTTCTGACTCTTCTACCTTCTCTCTCCCATCACAATTTCTATTTATTTCTAATTTTAAGACATGTAGTTATTTCATTGGTGTGTTGGGTTCCTGCAGACCCAGTCTCAGGTGAGTATTTCACCTTTCTCTTTGAATCTTACCAAGGTACTTTCCTAAACGATTATTTTTTTCTAAGTAGAATTCTGTCTCTAACTGTAAAGCACAACATTAAAGCCATTATAAGATCATTCTGAGTGAGGGGGAGAGACTGCTGATATCTGGACCTCAGACATTTCGTATAGAGACTTGTCCAAGGGTCTGCAGAATACGGCACTCTCTCTGGAACCCTTAGCTCCCAGTTGACTCCTTACCACAAGTCATAACACCAGCCTCTGCACTATGCTTCAGCAAAGACCCTAAGCCCAGTCAGTACCCCTCCAACCTCCTCCCTTCATGCCCAACTTTACTAATAGTACACTTTTCTTGTTTTCTTATCCAATGTTCCTGTCTTCACCACCTGCCCATTAATTATCTGTATCCATCTAAGATTGGGACTCTGATATCCCAATGCATCTTAGAGCTACACCACCAGCTTTCAGTACTTCACTATTCCAGAATATTGTGATATTTCCATGTACAAAATTACTACATTTTGTATGTGTTTTTTAAAATCTCAGATCTGTATGATTTATGTCCTGAGCTAACCTTTAAAAACCATTCTGAACATATCCTCCCCCTATTTAAAATCCTTATAATGTATCCTCTTATTTAATTCACATTTCCTGAGTTGTTAAAGAGGTTGGGAATATTTTCTTATATTTATTGGTCATTTGAATTTGTTTAGAACTAGATGATCTTGATAAAGTGTTAGAAGTTAGATGGAGATGGGGGAAGCCAAGAAAAACTAGAAGTGGTATATTGTTTAATTAACCATTGCTTAGATGAAGTATACTATATGCAATATCAAAATAGGGTTAGGCATTAGATAACCAGCATTCAGACATATGTGGAGATAGAATTATTCACATCTTGTCAATAAGACCAGCATATAATATGGACTATACTTAAACATTCCTCTAAACTGTGTCTTACATGCTCTCTCTTGAAGTTGGGTGCAAGAGGGGTTAATAATTGTTTCTACATGACATCAATATATCTCCTTAAAAAGTTCATACAACCACAAGTGTGTGTGTGCATGTGCATGCGTGCGCGCACACACACACACATACACACACCCTCCAGATGTGTTGTCTTCATGTTCCAGACACCTGATTGTTTCTAAATAGCTAGGTGCATGGCCTCCTGCAGGTGGAACATCTGGGTGATTGACTGTATTCCTCCCTATTCATCCAAAAGTTTTGGCAGCTAGTTGCAGACAGATTGAAAATCTTCCCCTGAAACACACAGGAGTAGCCTCTGTCAGCTGAATATTGACAGGATCTGTAGTAGAGTTTTTTTTCCCCCCCAGGTCTCAGCTACCATCAAAATGTTATTTTCTAGCTGCTAGGTGCTGGTCTTTTATACTGTAGCTCAAGAATAAGTATATTCAGAATGAAACATGAAAAATACATTTAGTAAGATTTCAGTCCTGGCAGAGGTATTTGTATAACAGATAAAGTCACAAAATGGTATATAGGGCAATGTACTTATGAATATCATACTATTTGACATCTGAAATTTCCCCTCGTGACCAATTTGGGCTTTTTGTATGTAGGAAGAATTGGAATTGGTCATCTATTGGCAATTAAACTTACATTTGTCCAGAATTATGTGTCCACTTATTCTAGTGAACAGTGGAAAACTAAATCAAGGAATTTTTTGAGTTCTGAAGGAATAAAAATGTGGTTTACATTTATTATAGATTACTTGGCATTAATAATCATAAATTATGTAAAATATATCTATAGAGTAAAATATATACACAATATTTTCTGCATATGCATACATTATTACCTGTATGGTTTGGTGGATAAGAACATCTATTTTGGCAACCAGACTGTGTATGAGTATTGGCTTTATCACCTATCTACATGAACTTGGGCAAATTTTTAATCTCTCTGTGACTCTATAAAATGTGAATTATGGGTAGAGCCTGTATCATAAGGTCACAGTGTGAGGGTTAAGTAAAATAATATGGGTAAGACACGTGAGAGGTGCCTGGTATAGAACAGACTCTCAATAAACATAGTAGGACTAAATCTGTGTGAAACAGTGTGTGAACGTGTGTGCATGTGTGTGCTGAAGAACTAGATTTTTTTTTCTAAATAATGAAAAGGTTTTGGCATTGATTTTCTGAATTTTATCTTCAAAGAACTATTATAGGACTCATAGGTTGTAGGTTATAGAAAGAAAGCAGACTTATAGAATGGTAGGAAATAAAATATAGCTCTTAGAGCTTTTCTCTATATTGTTCATCTTTCTTAAATATCATTTTGATCATTTCACTTCCCTGCTTTAAAATCTTCAGTGGATTTTGATCAAGTTCTTGCTCAACCACTTCCAAATTATTTGACTTTAGGTCAGCCATCGTGTCTTCATCTATTAATGATCATGGGAATTCTTGTCCTACCTGCCATTGGGAACTGTTGAGAGGATCAGGTGGGAAAATTTATATCTGCCGCTCTTGTCTGCCTAATTCCTTTTTCCCTTGGAGGAACTGTGCCCTTTCTCCAACTGCGTGTCTCTTGGGGGACTGTCCATCATAGGGATCTGCTTTCTTCTTGTCTCAAACCTGGGTATGTGGTAGATGCCAGATCAAATTCGGTATTCCATTCTCATGCTTTTCAGCAATGGATCCAAGAACTAGGAGTAGTCTATCTATGAATTTATTTATTTATTTTAAAGATTTGATTTATTTATTTGACAGACACAGATCACAAGCAGGCAGAGAGAGAGGAAGGGAAGCAGGCTCCCTGCTGAGCAGAGAGTCCGATGCAGGGCTCGATCCCAGGACCCCGGGATCATGACCTGAGCCGAAGGCAGAGGCTTTAACCCACTGAGCCACCCAGGCACCCCTATCCATGAATTTAGATATGAACAGACTCTTAGTTAAGAAAACAGCCTCTTGGGCGCCTGGGTGGCTCAGTGGGTTAAGCCGCTGCCTTCGGCTCAGGTCATGATCTCAGGGTCCTGGGATCAAGTCCCACATGGGGCTCTCTGCTCAGCAGGGAGCCTGCTTCCTCCTCTCTCTGCCTGCTTGTGATCTCTCTCTGTCAAATAAATAAATTAAAAAAAAAAAAAAAAGAAAACAGCCTCTTCTTGGATCACCATTTGTATGTAGGATTTGGGCTGGGACTATAGCCCCCATCTTCCCCACCCATATAAGGAAAGCTGTCTATAATAGCAGAGAGAAAAGACAATCAGTAGAAAGAAGCAAATATGCACAAAGAAGGCAGAGCAAGTCCATAGGAAAACCAATTTTCCAATCTTGCTATAAATCTATAGTACCTCATTTTAGTTATTTCTCATTCCCCTGTATCCCTCACCTTCCAAGTTCATGCCTTCACTTGCATTGTTCTTTTGTCACTCCTCTCCCCTCAGACCACTTGCAGCCCTTGGATCTCTTTTCCTGATGCATTTTCAAATCTTGGATCCTTCCATTTCTAGATTTCTTATACTTCTCCATCCCTTACTGATTTCCTGCTCTGAAATTTTGCCAAATATTCCCATGTATTTCATATTTGGGTACTTAATGATATAATGACTTTTGTATGTCTTGTGTATCAATCTAGGTTTCTAATTTGCACCTGCTTCCATATTTCAGTCACCACATTTCTCTTACTCTACAGCAGAGTGAAGGCTGCTTGCTTTCTAGCTCCTTCCTAACTTTTAAACCCAATCCATTTCACAGCAAAATGAATGGGTCTTTAATAGAGAGTGCTTAGTGGAAAAGTAAAAAAACACAGTGATATGCCAACACCATTTGTGGACATTAAACATACTCATAGACAAATAAACATGCATCTTATAAAAATCTATATAAACAAAAAGATATATATTAAACTCAATAAAGTAGCTGTGGAAGAAGGACATAATTATAGGAGTAGGGTACAGTGATGGAAAAGGCTTTGCATGAAGTAGTAGAGATGGTATGATGTAAACTAAAGAAGATTTTAAAAGTCAACCTTCCTCAGCTGGGGTCTTAAATATATTCATAAATATATACTTATATTCTAGGTAACAAGTGTTACAATATCCTTCAACAGTTCTGGGAATTAATATCATAACCCTACCCATGTATATATTTTCTTACATATGCTTTGCTTATACAATAAAGCAAAAAGATTGCACATCAAGTGGATATCAAACTTTAAGAAAATCCAATATAAGGAAATATGGATAAAAAATTCTAAAACATATATTAAAAAGATGGGGAAGCAATTATTTCTATTGCCAAAAAAATTGTCCTATTTAATAGATAACTTGCTCCAAGGTTAATTTAAAAGTGAGCAGTCCAGTTCATGTAAAAGCATGTTTCAATTAAAATGTTCTTCTACTTATAAAAATTTAACTCACACCAGTATTTCATAAAGAGAAGCAGCTCTGTTTTTGTTGTTGTTGTTGAAACTCTGCTTTTCTGACTTCAGTTTATATGTTATATATCTTAATAATGAATGAAGTATGCAATATCAAATACATACTAGAGAAGTCCGAGAACATTTATTTCAAGGGTAATTTAACTAATCTAAAAGTTCATTTTCCAAGTACCAGTTGAAAGATTTTTTTTTTTTTAACTTTGGGGTATTTTTTTAATGCTAGGCAGCAACAAAGGCATACAAGAGCAGAGACCCAGGGTGTCTTTTTTGTTATTCCCAGATTTGCAGGGTCTGATGATGACGGTGATCACACTAATGATGTTGATGACAGTAATAATGTTGATGGGAAAGGTAGTCAAGACTGCCAAAATGAAAAATCTCATCTTTGAAATGCGCCCTTTTAAATTGTCATTTCTTCCTTTTATTTTTTCCCTTTTCTCCATTGGCAATAATAGGTAGAGAATCACAAATAACTTCAAACTACATTATATTCCTTGACACAGGGAACCATAACTTAAATCACCAGTTCTCAACCAAGGTGTCATGACATACTCATTTGTTCATAACAACGATGGAATACTTCAAAATCAATCTTAGTGTATGATGTAAGTAATGAGATATTAATAGGCAAAATACTTTAAAATGTGGTTTTTGAGAAAATCGAGTATCTTTGAGGTTCTTCCATGAACGATGTCACTTTCACACATTTTCTTTCAAATATGCTCTCCTGAGAGAGGAAAAAATGATGATATAATGAGTACATTAAAAATTGTACCGAAAGCCCTTCTATTTTGTCCATACCAAGCCCCATGCTGAAAACCTTCATAGGTCCTCATTTTAAATGCCCTGTCATCCCATAAACAAGGAAAGATCCCAGCGTTCAAGTCCGTCGCAATCTCACAATCTAAATCTAACAACGTGATTCTTGATGGCAGAATTGGCACAAAAATCTTTTGTCAAATTCTGAATCCTGAATTTTTGTCTAAAAAATATGGTCACCATGGCAATAGCTAAAAATATAATGTTTGTTAATTGCCATATAAATTAGAAACAGAACCAGAGAACTGTTGTACATTTAATTAGGTATAAACCAGTAATACATGAAAACCCACATAAATAAAAATTCTCTTTCATCAGAGCAATGCATTTAACTGATAATTTCAACGTTTTTCATCTCTAAACTCTTTTTACTACGTCTGTTAACAAGAAAAAGAGAGAGAAGAAACTGCAAAGGGCATCCAAGCTTCTAAGAATTTATAAGACCAAAAAGGGAGACATTTGGTTATATTCGTACCTGCAAGAGATTGCCAGTCATTTGCAGTGCACTGAATAAAGAATTGCCGTTTTCAATTCACACTGGGGAGAGAGAATGGGGGAAATTCTATAGGTAAAAAGGAAAATGTCACATTCACACAAAATACTAAAAATACAAAGTTGAGTGAGGGGGGGGAAAGTGGGAAGAAAAGGAGAAAAGGAAAAGAAGGCTGTGGGTGTTGGGCCAGACTGAAAGCACAGGGACTGAATTGAGTTTTTAATTTTAAGAGGAGAAGGAATTAAATTCTTCACTAGAAAAATAAATCAAGGGAACTTTTATAGGGTGACTAATACATTAATAACCTACAGGAAGAGCTGAGTTCTCAGGTGAAGCTAGTTCAAGGACAAAAGGGCAAGCTCCCACTCTCTGAACAGTGTCAAGGGATCTTCAATGAATTCACGGAGCAGAGACACAGAATCCGGAATTCTTAGAGATGCTTGTCTGCGTCCAGAAAGTCTCTTGTGTATATCGCTGAAAGGCCTTATTATTGACTAATGAGCTTGTCTGAATCACCTATTTGCTTTATTATTTGCAAGCAAACATACAATTATGCCTGAGCTAATTTGAGATTCCAACTTTTCATTTTTCATGCAGCTTAGTTAACGCATAAAACCTTTCACAGTGTTTATGACAAAAAGGTTACTCTTTATTCTTTTGTGCCCATGATTTTTTCAAAGCGAGCTTCACTAGATGTCATTTTCTCTAGAAACTTTTTTTCCCTCCTTCCATTAGTGGAACAGTCTAATTACTGCATAATCAAAGAGAGGCGCACACGGCTGCCTGGCTTCACCACATCCACACAATGGTGCCGAATGCGCCTTAACAGTCCAGTGAACTGTCAGCAGCAAAAGTAATTGGAAATTGGGGCTATTTCTTCGTGTACGGGTAGTGGGAGTTGTTCTTGTGCTTTGTTAATAGGCAAATCACTCGCAGGAGGTAGGGAGTCTATAGTTAGTTTGTAAAGACTCTTTATAACTTTTTTATTTTTAAGTTAAGACACTGCTTTACTTCCTCCTAAAAATTTTTTTTTCAATTACACATTAAATGACTTGGCATTTGAGGTAATGTTATCTAGTGTTAATTCACCTGTTAGGAAATTGCCTCTCTCTAGAACCTGGGGTTAATAGAGTGCAAAAGACCATTCTTATCAAGGGGTAGGAGAAAGGCGATTAATTTACACTATAAATTAAAACATAGAAAATGGAAAGAAAACAGTCTCTGAGTTCTGGCCTCACTCCTGAAAAGCTATTATGTTTTGTTGTTTTTTTCTGTTTTTAATTTGTTATTTTTATCCACTTTAGCAGGCCTCTAATCATTCCAGGCAGAACACACAGCATGGATGAAACTATACATGAAAGAATATGCTTCAGGAAGCAAAATTAATTGACATTGCAGGGAACATATTCACAGAGTCCGTGGAGTTACAGCTGTGTGGCTTCTATTCACATCACAGTAAAATCATTTGTCTGTTTAATATTTGCAAAAGCACATTTGAAAAGGAAAACCATGAAATGCTAAGTAGCCTTGTTGACAAGCATGAATCTTCTTTGTCATATTTCACCTTTAGTAAAAATAGTGATGCTAATAATGATTAAATCCATTTGTACCACATTCAGAGCACACTGCAGAGCAATGTAGGTCAGAGGATGGCTTCCAACAAGTGAGTCTGAAAATAATTGTTTATGGACCACGACGCTGCTCTTTGTGAAAAATCAGTTATTGTAAAGAAAGTCTCTGGTTAATTAATAGCCAAAAAAAGCCCCACAAAAAAACAAATATCTAAAGAGAGAAGTATATATTACTCAATTTCATTCCAGGAGACAGGTCTTTGTTCTCTACTTCACCTGCCTCCAACAACTAAAGGTAATAGCAGCTCTTGTCACAAGCAAAATTTTAAACAAGCTTACCTTTTACTTCCCTAACTGCCAATTCCCAACATCCTCATGACGTTTGGCTTTCCCAGGAGCCCACACTCAGGTGCTTCAAGTTATACCTTAGTATTTGCCTTCTTCCTCCCTGTCAGTACTTACTTGTCTCATTTTTTTCTCTCGAGACATAGGTCAGCAGACACAAGGATTTGGCCTTATTGGCAATTGCCTAACATGTAAGTCAACTAAGTAATATGTGTGATTGATTGAGGTTTCACCATGTACATGTTTGGTGGCATTGGGCATGTCATTTCATATCTTAAGCCTCAGTTTTCTCATTTGTAAAATTGGGTCAATAACCCTGTAAGGGTCTGGGGGAAATTAAATGAGATGAGCTCATATAAAACACCTACGCCTATGCCTTAATAGTATTAGATAGAGGATTATTATTTTTTTTCCCATTTATTTATTTTCAGAAAAACATTATTCATTATTTTTTCACCACACCCAGTGCTCCATGCAAGCCGTGCCCTCTATAATACCCACCACCTGGTACCCCAACCTCCCACCCCCCCGCCACTTCAAACCCCTCAGACTGTTTTTCAGAGTCCATAGTCTCTCATGGTTCACCTCCCCTTCCAATTTACCCAAATTCCCTACTCCTCTCTAACGCCCCTTGTCCTCCATGCTATTTGTTATGCTCCACAAATAAGATAGAGGATTTTTATCCCCACAACCAAGCGTAGTACCTGCCGCATAATTGGAACTAGATATGTGTTTGTTGAATGGAATGAATGAATAAAGACAGATTAGGCCAGATTAGGCCTGAAATATCAGAACAAGTCATCAATCATGTAGCAGTTATTTTGTGCATAAAATATGCAAACATCAACGTGTTCTCCAGAAGAACACAACATTTTGGACTAGTTTCGCTTCCTCCTATGATAAAGCATAGATCACACAAATAAAAGATACATGTTTCATGGAATTAGAAATGACTCACTCTCATGAGGCACCTGGAGGGCTCAGTGAGTTAAACGTTTGCCTTTGGCTCGGGTCATGATCTCAGGGTCCTGAGATGGAGCCCCACATCAGGCTCTCGGCTCAGTGGGGAGCCTGCTTCCCCCTCTCTCTCTGCCTGTCTCTGCCTGCTTATGATCTCTCTCTCTTTCTCTATGTGTCAAATAAATAAATCTTTAAAAAAAATTTTTTTTAAAAGAAATGACTCACTCTTCATCTGGCAATTTCAAACAGTGGCCCAAAAGACACATCTTTAGCACTCATTCCATTCAGTCTATTTGTGGAAAACAATGACTAGTTCTTTTCAGAAATCTAACACAGTAGTTAAGAAATTTCAACATATCATGAAGTAAGTGTTGGAAGACAAAGAAAATTTGAAGCATTCCCAAGAAATTGGGCAAATCGCCTTTAAGTAGGACAAAAATCAATGGGACAAGGAGGCATATGTAAAGAAAATAAAAAGAAAGAACTAGATTGGAAGAAACATCTTTGGGGGAGAAAAGGGAATTTCAAGAAAATGAATTTGAATGTGAATAAAACTCCACTTCTTAGCTATATAACTTTATAGACAATACTTCACCTTTTTAAACCTCAGTTTTCTTGTCTTCAAAATGGAAATTACAATATGTGTCTACAAATGTCATGTGAGAATTAGAATAATCAATATTCCAGGCTCAGCATAGCCACTCAGCGAAGAGCAGTAGTGAGGTGTTGGTGATGGCAGTGGCGGCAGTGGCGGCAGCAGCAGAAGTAAGACAGCAGGAACAGGAGCAGTAGACTAGGCTTTGGGGAGTCATATGTAACGACAGGCTAAATACAAAGCAGCAATTTCATACTGGAAAGGAAAAAAACAATGTCCTGAAATGTATTTTTTTAAGCATTTAATGGAAGGGGAAAAAACAAATGGCCAATAAACATATAAAAAAAAGTTCAGTTTTACTAGTGATCAGGGAAATGCAAATTAAATAATGTGATACTATTATGCATACATCAGATTGGCAAAAATTAAAAAGTGTGACTATATCAAACACAAGTGAGGATGTGAGAAACAGGAGCTATGAGAAGCACTTGGAAAAGCAATTTGCAATATCCAGTTAAAAAGTTGCAGGTCCTCTACTGCTCTCCTGTGGGATTTCTCCACTGGAGACACTCTCCATGTGTCTGAACATGAAGCCACATGCACAAATATTGCTTTCAGTGGGGGAAAAGAGAAAATATAAATGTCTCTCAACAGAACGATGAATATATGAAAGTTATTTGTTAAATGGAATATGATAGACCATTTAAGATGACTGAGTCAAAGTTACATCTATCAACCTGGATAAACCTAACAAAACAATGGTAAAATGAGAAAAGAATGTTGTTGAATGATTAAAAAATATTATACTACCTGTATTGGTCCTGGAAAAGTGCAGAATCATGAAATGATACACACTGGATTTAGGGTGGAGGTTTTTCCAAGGATGAGATTTGGAAGAATACAATCAGGCAGAAATGGAGAGTCTGTGATGTTTGATTTTTCTTTTTAAAGAGTCTGAAGCAAAGGATGCCTGGCTAGTGCAGTTGGTTAAGCATCCAACTCTTAATTTCCACTCAGTTCTGAACAAGGGGCTCCATACTGTGCTTGGAGTCTGCTTGTCCCTCTCCCTCTGCTCCTCCTGTGCACGCACATTTATTTATAAACAAATAAACAAAGTCTTTAAAAAAAAAGTCTGAAGCAAATAGGCAAATAGATGAGATTTCTTAAACTTGGTATTATGTATGCAGAAAGGCCCACATAATCACTTTCTGCAAACAAACCTTTGGGGCTTATAGTTATCAAGTATAAGATGAAATAGCTGGGCCAGCTAATCATCAAGTTCCTTTCTAGCTGAAATATTTAATAACTGAAAAGAACCTATCATGATGGGGTGGGCCAGTCAAGTTGTTCTTTCTAGCATAGGAAAAGGAAATTGTGTTAAATTTAAGAAAAAACACTAGAAAACTAGAGTAATCAAAACATAGTGGTTCTGGCATAAGGCCAAATATATAGATCAATGGAATAGAATTGAGAGAACAGAAGTAAACCCTTACATTCATAGTCCATCAGTTTTGAACAAGGGTGCTAAGACTATTCAATGAGGCAAGAATGGTCTTTTCAACAAATAGTACTAAGACAATTATATATTTGCATGGAAAAGAATCAAGTGGACAGACCATCACACCATACACAAAAATTAACTCAAAATATTTCACTGACACTAAAAACTATAAAATTCTTAGAAAAAAAATAGGAATCTGTGTGACTTTGGATTAGGCAATGCTTTCCTAGATATGACTGTAAAAGCACAAGAGATGAAAGAAATATAGGTAAATTAGATTTCATCAAAATTAATAACTTTTGTGTTTCAAAGGCTTCCATCAAGAAAGTAAAAAGAGAAAATATCCTCAAATTATATATATAACAAGAGATTTATGTCAAGAATATGTAAAGAACTCTTACAAATGAACAATAAAAAGATAGTTCCTCTTTTTTAAATAAGCAAAGGATTTGAACAGACACAAATATACAAATAATATTCAAAGGAGCAATAAACATATGAAAAGATGTTCAACACCATTAGAGAAATTAAAATAAAACCACAATGAGATACCCCTTAATACCCACTAGGATATCTACGATCTTAAAAAGAGATGATATCAAGTGCTGGCAAGAATGTGGAGAAACTGGAACCCTCATTCTTTGCTAGTGGGGATGTAAATTGGTGCAACCACTTTGGAAACAGTGTGAAAGTTCCCCCAAAGAGTTATAGATAGGGGGGCACCTGGGTGGCTCAAATAGTTGAGCATCTGACTCTTGTTTCAGCTCAGGTCATGATCTCATTGGGTTGTGAGATCAAGCCCCACCTCAGGCTCTATGCTCAGTAAGGAGTCTGGTTGAAGATTTTCTCCCTCTGCCCCTCTCCTCACTCACATGCATGAATGCTCTCTCTCAAATAAATAAATATATTTTTTAAAGATTTATTTATTTATTTATTTGACAGAGATCACAAGTAGGCAGAGAGGTAGGCAGAGAGAGAGGAGGAAGCAGGCTCTCTGCTGAGCAGAAAGCCCAATGCAGAGCTTGAGCCTAGGACCCTGGAAACATGACCTGAGCCGAAGGCAGAGGCTTTAACCCACTGAGCCACCCAGGCACCGATAAATAAATATTTTTAATAGAAAGGGTTAAAGATTGAATTACCCATATTATCTAATAATCCCTCTTCTAAATTTATACACATAAGAATTTAAAGGATATGTTCATACAAAAACTTGGACACAAATATTCATAGTAGTATTAGCCATAATAGTGCAAAAGTAGAATTAATCCACATGTCTATAAACTAATGAATGGATAAACAAATGTGGTATAGTCATGCAGTAGAATATTATTTGGCCCTAAAAAGGAATAAAGTAATAATACACGCTATAACACAGATAAACCTTGAAAACATTATGTTGAGTAAAAGGAGCCAAACTTAAAAGGTCACATATTATATGATTCCATTTCTGTAAAATGCCCAGAATAAGCAAACTCATAGAAACAGAGAGTAGATTAGTGACCGCCAAAGGATAAGGGAAAGGAAAATGGGGAATGACAGCTGATGGGTACAAGGTTTACTTGAGGTGATAAAAATGTGTTAAAATTAGTGGTGAAGGATGCACAACTCAGAATATACTGAAACCCACTGAATTATACATATACTCTAAAAGGGTAAATGTCACAGTATGTGATTTATATCTCAGTAAAGCTGTTATTAAAAAGTTTAAGGAGAGACATAAAAATAGTAAAAAAGGGGGAAAATTTGGGGTTACATTTTCAAAGAATGTCTTATCATAGTTATTAAACCGGTTAGAATTGTTTAGAAATCTTCCAGAAAATATGTGGGCATTGTTGGAGAAGGGTCCCAGAAGATAATGTGTTATAAACTATCTTGATGTTTTTAGACGTTTTTTAATCTGAATACATGAGGTTGGTTCAGGGAATTTTATGAGATTTCTTTCAGTATTATTCAATAATGAATCTAAGACTCCTGTTACCAAATATTGATTTTTCTTCTGTTTCTCTCTTAGGTTTTATTTCTAAATACAAAATGTATTCTCTTTCTCATCAGATCTGAGGAAAACCCTTTGTGGAAATCAAAATTCAGTGATATAATATTCACCTGTCATTATTAAGGAAAAAAGATTCCATATAGGTAAATATAACACAATAACTGAAATTTATCCACAGCCAAGTCCCATATTGTGCTCTCCTTAATCACACTTGATAGAAATATCTCAAAAATGCTTTGTTTCCCTGACTTCTGAAGCAAAGAATAGCAACTATACCCACCTTTCTTTCATGAATCGGGGTCAGCATTATTAATATCCATTCCCTGTAATACACTATTATACACCACCTGGCTCTTCGTTGACTTTGAGTATCCTATCCTCCCAGATTGTCAACAGTCACTTCTGCTGTCATTGCAGAATGCTTTCCATGAAGGCTTTTTTATAGGCGTACAGAGGGATTATTTCATTTCTTCCAAACCCTCCCTCATGTTTCAACTGAACAAAGTCTTCAACATCTGTCACTTTTAGAGGGGAAAATGGGACCTTTTTATAAAGAGAAAATGAAAATGAAGGACACTTGGCCTGCACTCCCATAACTCAATTGGATCCCAGCACAAATGATAGACTTGAAAGCTCTTGCGTTCGGCCTTTCTTCCTTCAAGCAGTGATGGCTTATGGTAAACTCTGTTAAAGGATGGATGGATCCCCACCTTTCAGTTCCAAGGAGAGCCAGAGGAGTTGGAGTGGGCACCAGGCCTTCATCCCCATAAAACAGATATGATGTTACTCCCAGCAGCCCCATTTTGTCACAAGGAACCCTACTCCTATCTCCTTTCCCTTCTCACTAATGTTCCCTCCTTAAAGATGTTAGGGTAGGAGAATGTGGGGAGATTTTAGAAGATGAGGGGGCACAAAGGAAGCAAGAGCATGGTTCTTACATTGACTTATTTTCTTCTAAGACATAAGCAGAAGAATAGGAATTAATTGCCATAGTATTAGCTTCTTAATCTTACTTAAAGATACAACTTAAATAAATTAATGCATTTCTCTGGCTGCATGATGTTGGCCAAACAGGATTATTTTTTATTATGTACCATCTTTCATCACTGAATCCTTAGTATTGACATAGTCTTGGCTTCTGGGTTTTGTTTTGTTTTGTGGTTTTGGTTTTTTTTTTTTTTCCCTTAGAGGAAGGAAAAAGTATCTGCAGGAGAAAATTTCTCCCAAACTGGCTGCCACCTGTTTTCCCTCTTTTGTCTTCCCAACACTTCAGTGTTACATAATTGCAAACAAAACTTTAATAGCCTTTGCATTTGCATGGATAGAAAATAATCAGATTGTTGAATGCTAAAATATTACAAGAGATATTTTGGAATCTCAGGGCCCCTGTTCATTTACTTATTGGTTCACAGATTGTGCTACAGGGTTGAGTATATCTGAAGTCTTATTTCTAAGTAAATGGGATATTATATTCCAGAAATTATTTGGAAGGAACAAATCTAATTTGGGTAATTAAGGTTACTGTGTGTTCCAGATGGTACAGCTATTTTTTTTTCAGGTATTGCTCTCTAAGTGATTGTGTGGAAGAAAAATCCTTGATAACCTTTATTAGAAATGCAGCATGAACAAGAAATGAAGCTTTCTTAAATGACATATTTCAAGTCTAATATTCATTGTCACAACATAACCTACCAATCCTGAGTAATATAGGCTTTGATGGAGCAAATCTGTATGAAAAGGGTGTTCAGCTTCTTTGTCAAGAAAGGTTGTTACTTGGGAAAAAAAAATCTAGGCTAGTATATGCAATTTGAGCAGAAGGAGAGGTGTGAAATCCAATTGAGTAAAAGAGGAGAATGACAAATGTATAGAAAACATTAAACAGTATGGTTAGCTATATGTTATTAGACAAGATATCACAGTCCTTGAACCCAAAGCATTACATGAGATACTTTAACTGCAAGAAACAAACTGATTTGAGCTAGCCTAAGTGAAATAGAGGAAATCACTAAAATGATGTGGAGTTGAAAGGAATCCACATGAACAAATGCTCCAAGGCTCAGAAAAGGTTGAGAACCAGATCCGGGAAAGCTGGTAGAAATCCTTTCTCTGACTATCTCCCCTCTACTTTTTCTTTTGACATGTCTTTTTCATTCTCCTCTCTCACTCACTCTGCAGACTGGCTTTGTCAGCTTCTATTTACATGTTATAATTTCAGGCACAGACTGGTCATGTCGGGATTGCAACATCACATCCCAGGAAACATGACCTTTGGGTGCTGTACAAGTCAGATGTCCCCCACTGACCCAATCAACTGTAGCCAGGAAGGAGGATCACATCATACATTCAGGAATGCTGGAAGCTCAGTCTCTGAATCAAGGGTCTCCAGAAGGGTCATGGCCTTGCAGCTGGACTCGCCCCCCACCTATTTGTTACAGAACGTAGATGAATTGACACATGATACATTATGCAACAAAAACATGTAAATAATAGGATAAAAGCCATTTTAGAAAAATTGTCTTGGTAATATTAAGCAGACTAGATCAAGATCAGCATAGATCAGAGACAGAATAGATCAAGAAACATGCAGGTAAACATGTATCTTAGTAAAATTTAGTGTCATTTTAAAATAAAAGTAAATATGCAGGAAAATTCAATTCTATCATATCAACAATAATGATTGCTTCTTGTTTGAAATTATAGGACTTGAATACTGTGTGGACAGTATTTCTTATTCAGTTAGAGGCATATGTAACATGAAAAAAGATTTTTAATGGAGCCAATCAAATCAGTTCCTCAAATTTTAAAGATAAATATACATAGACCTCATAACATTAGTAAATGAAACATTGACGCCTTCTTTCTGGTCAATAATGGGCAGCTATGCCAATAATGGGCACCTATCTTTAAACATTTAAGTCAGAAGAGTTTTCTGTTTAACTTTTCAAGCTATGAATAATATATTTTCTCATATATTTTTTCATTCAGAATTTATACCCTCTTTTGATTCAATCCTACAAGAAATGACAGTTTGATGAGGTAGAAAGGGCCTGATTGTTAGAATACCTGCTCTGAAATCATAATTCCACCTCTCTTGGATTGGAGTCCTTGAACAAGGAATTGAGGCAGTCCAAGTCTTTGTTTCTTCATATGGGTATTGATTTTTAAACATATTTAACAAACAGCATTTTGAGCAACACTAGAAAGCATCATTTTGTTCAGGCTGGACACCAAAGATGGGGTTGGCACATGTATGTCTCCCCAGCTCTCATGCCATCCTGTGGAGCAATGGTAATGGGCTGAGTAGCACCGATCCCACAAGGAGGCTTGGTAAGGACTTGCCTTCTGCTGCTGTTCCCTTCCTGTGATGCTCTGCACTGTGGAAGATGGGGCAGAGTCTGAGCATAGACATCAGACCCTGAACTTGGATAGAGCTGTTCTGGAATGCTGAATACTAGCAGCTCTACACAAAGCCACTTTGTGGGAAGTTGATCTTTTCATAAAGCCAACCCTTAATTATTTACTGATTTAAGTTTCCTGTTCCCAGTAGCATATGTTACTACCTGCCAGCAAATAAGAAGGCATACGTGATCTAAGTAGTCTTTGCTGCCATCACTTGATAATAGGTTTAGCACTAATGTTTTCAAATAAATATATATTATTCTATAAAATCTAAACCTACATTAGTGTAAGCATTACTCCAACTGGCACTTCTACTGGCCCCTCTTACCACATGATCATATCAATGTTAGTGTCCTGCATCAAACTCTTAAATCCTAAGGTGAAGATAATTTGCCTTTTCCCCTTTCATGTTACCTGGACCTTTAACAGTCTGTAGGATCAGAATAGAAGAGAATACAGTAGATGTTCAGTAAATATTTTGGACAAAGAAAACACAAATATTTCTTTATAAAATGAACATACCATCCAAAAAAAAAAAAAAAAAAGGAATGGAGGGAGGAAGAAAAGTAAAAATTTGAAAAGTAAGGTGCAGATGAGTAATGAGACCTTAATAAAATTCCAAGTGGAATTCCACCTGTTCTAGGGAGTGGGTTTTTTTGTTTTGTTTTGTTTCATTTTCGAAAAGAACAGTAGGAATCATTAAGCAATAAGATGTGCCCTTTCTTTGTAACCCAAATGTTTTTTGCCCTTCCTAACTAATACCTATGATCAGAGGGGATGTGATACTTTGGATTTATTGTGATATTTTGGATTTATTTATATGTGATGATGACATTGTCATAAATGATGAATGTCATAAATGATGACATTTATATGTGATACTTTGGATTTATTGTGATATTTACACAGCTCTTTAATCTATAGGCTTATGTCTTTCTCCACATTTGGGAATATTTTGGCTGTTATTTCTTTTAATAAGTTTCAAGTTCCATTCTCTTCCCTGTTTGGGGGACTTTAATGACACAAATATTAGTTGAGTTCCCTGAGACACCATTTATTTATTTATTTTTCCTGTCCATTTTGTCTTTATTGTTCAGGTGAGGTAAATTCTATTAATCTTTATTCAAGTTCACCTCATTCAAGTAATTTCTGTTCTACTAATGAGCCCATCACGCTAGTTTTTTCCCGTACTACTAATCTTATCAGGTGGGTTGCTTTTTTTTAAATACTTCTGTTTTTTGGACAAGATTTTCTGCTTTTCATTTGTTTCAAGAGAATTTTTAATTTTTTTGTTGAAGCATTCAGGGAGGGCTGCTTTAAAATCTTTTTAAAAAAATATTTTATTTATTTATTTGACAGACACAGATCACAAATAGGCAGAGAGGCAGTCAGAGAAGGAGGAGGAAGAAGGCTCCCCGCTGAGCAGAAAGCCTGATGCGGGGCTGGATGCGGGGCTGGACCCCAGTCCTGGGATCATGACCTGAAGGGAAGACAGAGGCTTTAACCCACTGAGCCACCCAGGTGCCCCCAAATCTTTATCCCATATAATTGTAATCTATCATTCATCTTGGTGTTGGCATGTGTTAATCTTTTCTCATTCAGGTTGTGCTTTTCCTGGTTCTTATATAGTGAGTGATTTTTAAAAATATATCCTGGATATTTTGGATATTATACAAGGACCCTCTGGATCCTATTTAATCTTATTTATTTATTTTTTTTTAGACAGCACACCTGTTAGTATAGTGAGAGGCCAGTTGGGTGTGTATGTTCTGCCTCCCATACCATCTTGCAAAAGTGGAGCCTGATTCCTATTGCCTCTTTGCAGATGTATGCAGTGGAAGTTCATCTCCTGCTTTGGCCTGGCTGACACATTTCCAAGAAAGTGAGATAACACTAACATCTCATCCTTGCCTCTAGTGGGAGTATAAACTCAGCTCCAAGCTGGGCTTTCCACTGATACCAGAAGAGGGGAGGAGAGAACATGTTAACTAGCTCTGCCTCCTAGCAACTCACTCTGCCCTGTTAGATGCCAGGTGTGGGTAGAGACTGGTTCCCTGCCTGGTCTTGCTTTTTGAGAGGAGAGAGAGGGTGGGATGTGGAGGAGAGCTTAAGAGGAAAAGGGGGACTGGAGTGTAGACTAGCCCTGCTTTGCTTTGCCTCATTCAGTCTCATTGCAGCCAGGTGTATGTAGTGGTTCAGCTCCCCATTAAACCTCCCCGATGTGGGTTAGACTGGAGAGGACTGAAATATACTAGCACCGAGACACCCTAACCCCCAGAAGTCTCCTACACTAGCCTACCTTGCACCATCTCTTTAAGTCTGTTGTTGCCTGCTGAGGGTGGAGGCTCAGCTCCATATAGGGCCCTGCTGCCACTGCCCTGTCCAGGGAGCTTACTGCACTAGGGGAGGAAGGGATGGAAAAGCAGTTCCCCATTCAGCGCTGCTGAAACTACATTGGGGGTCTGGGCTAGTTTTTCCATTGGGTCACCTTTTCTGTATTCTTTGGCTAGGAGAAAAGACTTTCTTGGAGTTTTTTAGTCTATGACTATTAGTAGTTCCAGTTTGGAAGCTTTTACCCCCTGGATCCAATCTGGGGCTATATGAGAGATAATTTAAAGAAACCTAGGGAACATACTCCCCTGACTTCTCAAGCCCTGAGGTCCCTAAGCAGTCAATTTCTTTCCACCTTTCAGAGTCTTCTTATGTTTATTTGTTCTCTTATGTCCAGGGTTTTTTAGTTGACCTCTAATTTGGTCAGGACAAAAATTTGGGATGTGATAATTTGGTTCAGACAATTGAGACAGTCTCTTGAATCTCAGGCAGGAGCCAGCCCAACCAAAAATCTTCCTAGGCAAAAATACTTGGGAGGAATGAATGAATGAATTAATTAATTAATATCATATATCCTAAAATTTTAGCCATTGCTATGTGGTTTCAAAAGAAGGTCCAGCTGTCATCCATTTTCATGTGATTTAATATAACCACCCTTTATTTTCACTCTAACACACAAAAAAGACATTTTACTAAGACAATTAGACAAATTAACATAAAAACACTCTAATTATAATGTTTATATTTCAAGCTTTTAAAGAATAAATACTGCATTTTTAATCTAATGCTGTGCTTGTCTCCAAATCTGATTTTTAAGTCTTTTTACTTTAACTTTTGAAAAGCTCATTTTTATTTTTATTAGAAAAGCAGTACACGGTTATTACAGAAAACCTCAAAGTATAGAAAAGTTTAAAGAAAAAGCAAAAAATACTTTTAATATTACTAACTTTTCATATTTTGGTATATTTCTTTCCAGTCTTTTTGTGTGTTTATTGAGATGCATTAACCAGATTCATAAATTCTCCTTTGTTCATCTAACACTGTCTTGACCATTTTCCTATGAGACTAAAAATATTGGGAAAGGTTATTTTTATGGCAACATAGTTTACCATCTTAGAGATAAATCTGAATTTATTTGGATAATCCCCTTTTGCTGAATATTAAAATGGTTTATATTTTGCTACTATAAATCATGCTGCAAAGAATCATTTTTTAAATAAATGTCCATTTTTATATAATTGTGATTATTTCCTTAAGACAGATTTGTTACCTTCAATCTTTATTTTGAAGAGCAAATTCATCCCATAAGGTTAAAAATAGTATTTTGATCTGTTTAATAAATGTAGAGAAATAGTTGAGATCCCAGTTTTGGACTTTTTGATATGCTATAAAAATATACATAGTACTCAACACCAAAAAGACTGATCTCATTAAAAAAAAAAATGGATAGAGAATCTGAATAGACATTTTTCCGAAGAAGACGTAAAGGTGGCAAAAGAAACCTAAAGACGTGCTCAACAGGGGCATCTGGGTGGCTCAGTTGGTTAAACATCTGCCTTCAGCTCCAGCCATGATCCCAGGGTTCTGGGATTGAGGCCCTTGTAGTGTTCCCTGCTCAGTGGGGAGTTTGCTTCTCCCTCTCCCTCTGCCCCTCCCTGCTTATGCTCTCTCTCTCTCAAATAAACAAATAAAATCTTTTTAAAAAATGCTCAATATCACTAATTGTCAGGGAAATGCAAACCAAAAACACAAGATATCACCTTATACCAGTCAGAATGGCCAGTATCAAAAAGACAAGAAATAATGAATATTACAACAAGTGGCTAGGGCACAGAATAAAAAGGAACTCTTGTACACTGTTGGTGGGAATGCAAAGTGGTGCAGCCACTGTGAAAAACAGTATGGAGATTCCTCAAAACATTAAAAGTAGAAATACCATATGATCCAGTAACTCCACTACTGGCTATTTATCCAAAGAATATGAAAACAGTGATTCAAAAGGACATATACACCCCTATGTTAATTGCAGCATTATTTACAATGGCCAAGATGTGGAAGCAATCCAAGTGTCCCCCAAAAGATTAAAGGATAAGGAAGATAGAATATTACTCAGACTTAAAAAAGGATGAGATCTTGACATTTGTGACAACCCGGATGGGCCTTGAGGGTAAGTGAAGGCTAAGTGAAATAAGCCAGAGAGAGAAAATACAGATACGATATGATTTTACTTATATGTGGTACCTAAAAAAACAAGTGAACAAACAAACAAAACAAACAAAAAAAGCAGAAACAGACCTTTAAATACAGAGAACAAACTGGTGTTTGCCAGAGGGCGGGGGAGTGGGGAGATGGGCAAAATGGGTGAAGAATAGTGGGAGGTACAGGCTTCCAGTTATGGAATGAACAAGTCACAAGGATGAGAGTCACAACATAAAGAATATAGTCTATGGTATTGTAGTAGTGTTGTATAGTGACAGAAAGTAACTATACTTGTGGTGAGCACAGCATAATGCATAGTGCTGTTGAATCACTATGTTGTACACTTAAAGCTAATGCAACATTGTATGTTAACTGTACTTACATTTTTATAAATGTACACAGTATATATATAAGTCTATGGAAAATGAGAGCTCCATGTTTCTAGCACATATTTACATCTTTGTTATTAGATACTTTAGTAGAGTTTTTGATATTTTCAATGGTCTCCTTAACTACACTGAGTTAATGATGAGTGTTTTTTTTTTTTTAAAGATTTTTTATTTATTTATTTGACAGAGAGAGGGATCACAAGTAGGCAGAGAGGCTGGCAGAGAGAGAGAGGAGGAAGCAGGCTCCCTGCTGAGCAGAGAGCCCGATGCGGGACTCGATCCCAGGACCCTGAGATCATGACCTGAGCCGAAGGCAGCGGCTTAACCCACTGAGCCACCCAGGCGCCCCTGATGAGTGGTTTTTACGTGACATTTATTTTCCCACTGAAGTGTGAAGATTGTATTTTACTCTGAAATAGTAAACATATCTTTAAAATATACCTGAACACAATGGACTTTTTAGGTCTTTATGGTATCATGAGAAAAAATATATTGTATTATTTTTTCTTGAATATTCTTTAGGAAAAACATTGTTGAACACACAGTTTGAGGATGACTGTAGGTAGCATGTAAATTAATGGAATTTTTAAAGAACTTTGGGCTTATAAGAATCATATGATTTTTTTAAAAAAATGATATCTGTTTATCACTGTAAAGCATGTAATTAAACTTCAGTAGAAAGGGATATGAGGAGTATCACCAAAGATGAAAACCAGATTGACTTCAGATGATTTGAGGATGAAAGGAAACTAGTTACAGGTAAAGTTCTTCATTTCCTAAAATGCTCGACAGGAGAAAAAATATTCACATAAAGAGTTTAAAGATTAAATTGCCTTAAACTGCTTTTTCTTCCTTTAGAAAATAGACACACTCTGGCTCTTTGTAGCAACAGATCGCTTCTGTAATTGACATGATAAAAAATGGAGCTGGGCAAAACCCGAGGTGGTTTGGAGTTTGAGCTGGGAGTACCGCATTCATACATTCCAAGTTTCCTTTCTTAACTTGTGACTCTGGGGCTGAAATAATGATCTCTTTTTTTCCCTTTAAAATAAATCTTTCCCTGCTTCTAACTACCAGGGGAATATTATGAAAACATTCAGAACTAACATTACAGAACTAACATAGCTAAAAACCGTGCATCAGCATTGTGAAAAGGCCTATAATCCCAGAGAGAGAAAAACTCCAAACATTATCAGCGGTGCAGGGCTCTTGACTGTTGATTCTGAGAAACAGTAAGTTTGGAATTCTTGCTGCTCATTTAGCAAAAATAAAGTGACCAAAAGTAAGAAGAAAGAAAGAGAAAAGAGAAAAAGGAGCCACAGAGAGAAAACTTCCTTGTGTTTACCTGGGTATCTCATGACCAAGGAGCCTGTTTATGCACCTGGCTCATAGGATGAATGCTGATAGAAGTTTGGGGTGTGGAGAGCACCGATAGAAGCAAGTATGGGACAGGAGCTTCAAGCATCCGGGGTATTGCTTCCTTCCTCCTCCCTGCTGCTTTGCTCATCCAGAGAAGAATATAAATGGCAGGCACTGATTTTATTTTTTTAAATAAGACTTTATTTATTTATTTGAGAGAGAATGAGCCAGATACTCTCATGAGTGGTGAGAGGGGCAGAAGGAACCCTATCCTGGGCTGATTCCAGGACCCTGAGATCAGGATGCTGAGATCAGGACCTGAGCTGAAGGCACATTACTCAACTGACTGAACCACCCAGGCGCCCCATGGTAGACACCAGTTTTCCACTAAGTCTTCCCGTCAGTGTGGGACTGAGCAGGGAATCTTAAAGAGCTCAAGTTAAAAAGCAGATGCCCTCAATAACTATGACGGCCCCCACCCAACACACAAATTAAACCAAATGCTACCATTTTATCCTGAGTTCTCTGGCTCTTTTTGGTAGTTAGTTAGTTCCACTCTAATTTCAATATCCATTGTGCCTATCTCTACTAAAACATGCACAACTCCTTGTGTGTGTTGTGTGTGCATGTGTGTGTGCCAGGCGAGGGTTAATGTTTTAATATTAAAGTCTCACCACTTGTTTATGAGTTCCTTGAGAGTACCTTTGAATCCCTAAAGCCTTACAAAGTACCTAGCATGTAGTAGTAATTTGATGGTAGTAATTTTTATTTATTGAGCAAGTATTGATTCTCAGGAATTATGCTAAGTAATTTTACATGGATGATAAACAGAAATTAAAAGGAATTAAAGTAAATGTCCAGGGTTACCAGCTAGTGGGGGCAAGTCTAGCCCCATTATTTAGGCCTCTGACAAGCAGTAATGCCTCACTCATTTCTTAAATGAATACAGGAAGCTCTCTTTCTCTCATCCCATTGTGATAACTAAATGTGACTATAGACAGCCAATATTTTAATATAAGAAACAGAAAAATCTATCTTTTCAGTATCATCAGAACACTATTTAGCACTTATGTATACACTTACGTATACCGAGATTGCCTTAGAAATGGTTACTGCCTTTTGGAAGTTAGAATCTGGGGCAATCACATTATGGGGAGCACAGATACATAAAAGACATACAGCCTACAGAATAAAAACATTACCCTATACATTAATGGACCATAAGATACTGCTTAGGGGCCTCCCTTCTCAATTTACACTTAAAACTACAGCAGGAACATGCAATATATCTATCAGTATATATATATGTGTGTGTATATGTATATACATGTATACTTCCGCATATATATTTATATACATACTTCTATATATATATTCTTCTATAATTATACATATACCTCTGGTATACATATATACACATAAGCATATACACATACACTTGTACGTATAAAACACACACACACACACACACACGGCACAGAGAATCATTATTGAAGAGTATCCCTAGGCAAGAATCTACCTCTTTATTTCTCTACTCTGTCTTCTGTAAAATGGGTTGGTATGAGGGTTAAATTGGATAGAGCATAAAACGTGCTTTGAGTCTGCAGCCTGTCAGACATTTTGTAGATGATCACAGCAGAGGAACTATCCTTCTGAGGTTAAAGTTAGCATGCATGTCAGTGAACTGAGTTGCCCGAGCAGAGCTCTCATGGGCCAAATGTCCACCCACTTCTGAACTACTCAGGACCACTATGACCACATCAAGCCTTGCGTGTGTGTTGCCCTCTCCACCAGCATCCAGGGCATCCATCATCACCTGAAATATCATTCCTATTTGGACATACCACCCCTAATCTGACTTAATGCCATCTCTTCTCCCTGAATTCTTTCCCTGGACCTTCTGGAACAACTTTTTGCGATCAGCCTCAGCTCCATTTCTGAAAAACTCCTTAACCTCCATGCCTGTGCGAAGTGTGTCTGTCTCTTGAGGACTCCACGCCTCCTTTCAAATGGAGGCTGTTGTTTCTTTTTCCTTCTCCTGCCCAACTCCTTAGGGCCAGGAAGTAGATTAGATAGTCACCTGATCCCCACAGATGCTTCTAGCCATTTCTCCTTCATCGTCCTTTACACGAAGGTTAACTTACCGATTTGGCATACTGGACACAGTAGACATAGTGCCTGTGTTGCTTTTAGGGGACTAGGAAAATATTTCCATTTCTTTTAAAATTTGAAGCAGAAAATGACTATAATCCAACCTGAATTGTATTCATCTTTTACTCAAACAATTGTGAATATATTTTTTAGTTTTTTTATGAAGGAAGGGGCTAATATGCCTAGGGCCCAGATAAGTCATAATGTGGCCCTGCTTTAGACCCCTAGCTCTTCCCTAGCTCCTGCTGTCAAAGTCCATCACCCCTACTCCGCTGCAAATGCATCTAAAGACCAGGGTTCTGTCCTTACATACTGAGGACCTGAGCTCCAGTTGATCACTTTCCTCTCCACCCAAACTCTAATATCCAGAGTTGGCTTAAGTACATACTGAGGCCTTAATGCAAGAGGCCACCCTTTTAGATCAGATCTCCTCAATGGACTGGAGAAAGTAGCTGTGTATTTTGGTGGGTACCTGGGGGTGGAGACTAAGGAAAAGGACAGGGCTAAGGGCTGGAACATTGTGTATATTTCCTGTTTGGTCCAGATAATTTCAGACATTGGGAAGTGATTGACTCTGCAAGCAGAACGCCTTGGCAGTTTTGGTGGAAAGAGCTGGGGAAGGCAGAGAGAGGACTAGCAATTAATTGAGGCTGAAGAGGGTACAACCATTTCAGGTCTTTCAGCCATTATTCTTTCCCTTTTTGTAGCCTCAGCCACTCTCATTTATGTAGCAGGGCTGGTTGAGCCAAGGGTGGGATGCCAGGTGGGGATGCTCATGGCCCAGTGTTGTGAAGAATCCCCTGCGCTGCTCCAGTCCTAACTCTGCAGATCACATGACATCAGCCTCTGAGTACCCCTGTCCTGAAAACGAGCTGAGTTTTCAAGGTCCTTCAGTGCATCCTGTAGGGAAAGCAAATGCTCATCACAATGGAGGGAGAAAAAAATCCTGAATCCTTATAACCCCTGAAGCTTGCTAAGTTCTTGAAGTGCAAAGTAGAGAGAAGGGCTCAATGGGTGTGCAGAGGGCTCTTCATGCTGTAAAAGCCAGCCTGAGAGTGGCAGGCAGCACTCATTAGGCAGGCATGGGGAGAAGCCTCCTCTTCAAAAGGCAGGAGGCAAGGAAGCATTTGATGGGGCAGGTATGTTTGTTTTAGCCTGGGCTGGGTCTGGGGACTGCTCTGTTGGGAAGGACGATTGCCTAGGGTCAGAGAATAAACCTGCCCCGGGCATCTTTCTCTCCTTCCCTTTTTCTGTCTTTCCGTCTTTGTTAAAATACAAATTTACATTGGGAAACAGCCCAGCTTCCTAATGATGGAGACTGCCTCTGTGCAGATATAATCTCTGATTGATGGGGTGTGGGGAGGGAAGGAAAAAGACCAAAGAGTTCATGAATTCACTCTCAGATTCAAATCACGTCAGGGGCCCTGCCAGTCAGTCTCCTTAGGCGGAAAACCAGGCAAGGCAGAAATCAGCAAAGTGTGTGGATGTCTCACTTGCTCCCCCTTTTCTCTACATCTGCATTTATTCACTTAACAACCTAGTGAACTTGCACAATAGAGTCTCACTACTTCTTCTTCTTCCATAAAGCAAAACAGAAATGCAGAGTCCTTGTTTTAATCGCTACTCTTCTCTGGGGACTTTAGGAAAACTGAACATACTGGTTCACATTTAAAGAAAGTTTTATTTAAGTTACTTCCAGTGGGGATGCCCCAAGGTTACTTAGTCTACTATTTGTCTGTCTACTATTTGTCTCAGTATTTAAAAGCTTAGTGTATTAATAGAACAGGGATTTGCAAATGCTTACTGTCACTCACCTGGAAGCAATTACTCAAAAGATAATCAATTTAACATCAATTTTTTTTTTCTTTGAGTGCCAATATCTGACTGGCTCTGTTCTGGGGTCTTTTGTGAGTGTAAGATAAAAAAGATCATATGCCATGTTGGTCAGTGTGGGGTGAAAAAGCAAACATGTGAAAAAATAGCAGGAAAAAAAACCATACTAAGTAAACAAGTACCAGCAGGCAGTAGCATATACCTTACACATTCTAGGTTTTCCATACAGGTAGAAATAAAGCTTATATCTTCTCCATAGTAATACTGACCTGTAAATACACTATGCTATTTCATAATGCTGGCCACCTCAGCCACATAATATGCAAATCATCTGGTTCAAATGAAATTTTAAAAGATGAGGTCCTTTTTCTTTATAGCACAGATCATTTGTGAAGCTAATCACAACAATAAAAAAACACAACTCCTTGGCAGATTCTAAGTCACAGCAGAACTTTTATTTTATTATTTTATTTTATTTTTTAAGATTTCATTTATTTACGAGAGAGAGAGAGAGAGAGAGCATGAGGACGGGGGCATGGGGAGGGGCAGAGAGAGAGAGGAGGAAGCAGACTCCTGGCTGAGCTGGGCTTAATCCCAGGACCTTGAGATCATGACCTGAGCCAAAGGCAGACACTCAGCTGACTCAGTCACCCAGGTGCCCCATGGCCGAACTTTTAAACTCAATTTAAGAAAAACTTGTGTTTTAACAGGGTGCCTTCTAAAGAAAAAGGGAGTCCATACCTTCTGTGCCTTACAACGAAAAACACTTTAAATAATCCTCAAGTCAGCTGGGAATGTGAGCACTAAAAAGTGTATCAGCAAATTTGCGTGGTACTAAATAACTTAATGCTTTAACTATCAGTAAAGACAAAATAGCATATTGTATAGTTTACCTTCAGAATTTTTCTTTCTCTTTCTTTGTATACATTTTAATTGTTTTAATGTAATTATAAGTAATTAAATCCAATAAGAAATTTTTCTAATTTTTATTAAGGGGTTATTTTGTAGAGAAAAGTCAGCCCTCTCACAGAGGGTCTCAATAGAAAGATGTTCAAACAATAGATGCAAAAACTGCAGGAGGTGACTCCAGCTGTGGAATGGGAGAAGGGAAGGCGAATAGACTTGACATTGGAACTCAGGTTGAAGAGAAAATAATGATTTCAATGAACCAATTAAATTCTGGATTTAATTCCAACTTCAAGGCGGTTTGGTGGCACTTGGAATCTGAGATTGGTCCCTGTCAAAGACAAAAACCAAATGAGGAGGGATATTACTTTTACTTAGGCAATTACCACAGGGAGAACACTCCAGGTGAGTAGATCAGAGTTTCTTAGCAGGATGGTTTCATCTTAGGCTTTCATAGGAAGAAGGAGACAAGTTATAGGTAGGATGATTTTACAGTAGGGATTGTTTCTATAATCAGAAGGATTCTTAGTCACTTAAATGGGAAATAATATTCCTCTCTGTGTTAGGTAATTTTTGGACAATAGACACTTTAATTAATTATGAGACAAAGAATGGAAATTTGGAGGGTCTGTGTCTGGTCCCGTAATACAAAGAATAATAAGCAAATTTTATCTAAATCATAGGGAGAAGTGTGGTTCTTTGTAGTAAGCCATTTTCCTTGATCACAAAGAGTAGACCTTTTTGGTTTTTGATATATAATAATTTGATATATAATAAAATGTAGGCATGGTAGAAGAAAATGAAAGGACCCTTAGCTGGGCTTATGGAAATCCTATTAGAAAGCTTTTGTTTTTCTTTTTTTTAAAAAAAGATATTATTAATTAATTTGTTTGTTTGAGAGTGAGAGAAAGTGAGAGAGAGCACGGGTGGTGAGAAGGGCAAAGGGAGCCGGTGAAGCAGACTCTCCGTTCAGTGGGAAGCCCAGGACTCCATCCCAGGGTCTGGTGATCATGACCTGAGCTGGAGGCAGATGTTTAACTGACTGAGCAACCCAGGTACCCTAAACATTTAGTTCTTCCTAAGAAGTATCAAAAAGACCCTCCATAAGATAAAGTTGGCTTCCAGGAAATGCAAAAAAGGTTTGGGAAAGGAATGGAGAAGGGGAGAAGTAGAGAGCAGCCAGAGGAAGCCCTAACCCTAAATTTAATTTTGTGTCTGTTAACATCACCAGGGGTCTACTGTACTCCAGGGGCGCAGAGGCACACTTTACTCCAGTTCCAACTCTATAATTTTGACCCCAGCAATTAGCTTTAATCCCTTCAGAACTCAATTTCTGTGTCACTAAATGAAGAGAAATGGATGGTGCAGAAGACAGTTTGAGCATCACTCATTGTATGTGAAGACTCTCAGACCCAGCAGCTCACACTCACTGAATCAGAATCCTCATTTTAGTAGGATTCCCTGGCACTTCATATGCACATTGATCTAGAGAGACTTTTCCTTGTCTTTGGGGGAATGAATACAGCCAATTCTCATTATTCATGGATTCCATATTTATGCATTTGTTTGCTCATTAAGACTTATCTGTAACCCCCAAATGAATATTCACAGCCATTACAGATGGGCAAAGAGCAGTGGAATGTCTGAGTCCCCTGATGTACACATTCCCAGCTGAGATCAAACAAGGCGATGCTGGGTCTTCTTAACTCCTCATAATTTGAACAAATGGTCTTTTTTGCATTCTTTTAGTGCCATGCTGTGCTTTGTTTGTTTGTGTGTTTTGCGGTGGTGATTTCCTTGTTTAAAATGGCCCCCCAAGTGCAGTGTTGAAGTGCCCTCTGGTGTTTCTAACACGAGAAGAATGTAATGGGCCTCCTAGAGAAAATACATGTGGTAGTAAGCTTCATTCTGGTGTGAGTTATAGTGCTTTGGCCATGAGTTCAATGTTAACCAAGCAACGAGATACACACACACACACACACGTATATATGTGTATATATATACATATACATATACATACATACATACATATTTATATGTATACACACACACACACACACTTATATAAATAAATAAAACAAGGTGTCTTTAAGCAGACCTATACACCAAAGAAGCTTATATATTCATTGTTTGATGAAAATGCTATGGTCGGAGGCTTGTAGGAATATAACCGTTTATTTCCCCTAAGAGCAATATTTCAATATTCACTAACTCACTGCTCTGTGACCTTCTAGAACATAACCACTGTAAATAATAGGAATTGGTGTTCCCCTGCTGGGTGAAGATAAAGGTACAATCTGAATATAGAATAATAGGAAAGATATTATTTGAGACTGATGTCTTTAAGTGAACATAAGAGACAAAGAGAAAAATTACTATTACACAAAACAACAAAAACTTAGCTCCAATTCTAAATAGTCTCTGAGGTCTGGAAAGCCTCTGCTTCCTCTTAACTGCCATGAAGTACCCCAGTATTGAACAGCACTTTTGTGCTGTTTTGTCTTTGTTGGTTCCCCAAACAGGGAGCCCCTAGGGAAAATTCGAAACTTCATCCCTCTCCAAAACAGAGAGCCAGGAGAGATGAGAAGAAAGAGGCTGGCCCCTCCAGTTTTGGGAAGTTGTGGTCTCATAAGCAAAGGAATTACGAACAGGTAACTGACTATCTCAAGATGAGTGGATCTCTGTACCAGCCTGTTAGAATCTTGATGGTTTATATTGAGGCCTTAACAGGGCTCAGTCATATGTACTGTCCAGAGGGTCTCAACACCACATTGCTCAACAAGGCTGAATCCTTCCAAACAGTTCTCACTATGGGAATGGTGAGCACAACATATAATATGGGACAAGGGATGAGGGGTGAGGAGCCTGTGACTGCCTGGAGCCAGCTCCAGGGTCAGCCAGTGGTCACGTCCTCTCCATGACATCTTCCTACAGTTTTTAAGATAGAAAAAGAGACAATGTTTTGCCTCTGCACCTTGGCTAGACTTGGTTTCTCTGAGAAGAGGAAGTCCCAGTGTTTTATTTCTCACATTCTCTCCTTTGAGCCTTAAGCCTGTTCACTTATTAAAAACCCCCTCCAGCCTGACAAGTATCCCTCTTGTTCTGGAAAGAGTATTAACTTTTGGAGCTCTCACACTAATGCATGGCTTAAATCCAGGCAGACTCTCAAGTGAACCATTCTCCTTATACCCCTCCCCCTTTCTTTTTCATTCCAGGGTTTCTTTTAGTGTTTACATTAGCTTTTTGTTTTGTTTCTTATTAAAAGATAAATTCCTACAACACAGTGAGGGTCTTTCCTTTTCTTTTAGAGTCTCTGTTACTCTTTCCCTGTGCATTTACAACATCTGGGTAGGTGGCAAAGTGACTTGAAATGACTCAAGAGATCACAAGGAATTACTTGTGTTACTAATTATTGTCTACGGACTCCGACCCTGATTGTGCCTCTTCCGTCTCAGAGAAGCAAGTCTGAGTGTTGGGTCAGCAACCTCTCTGTGATTAAATATTCATGCACAAACACAAATGCGCACAGGCAAGGCAATAAGAAGGGCCAAAAATAAAAGCAGCATGTTTGTCCTGTGGAGCTTGTAGAAGCACACGTAAAGAATGAACGCAGATCAAAATTGCAGATCAAACATAATGCGAGCTGACATTGCACTCATTGCAATGGGTTTCCTAACAAGAGTGAATTCTCAGGAATATCTAAAGTCATTGTCTTCCCACAATATCCACAAAACAAATTAAAGCTCATTGTGCCCTATGATCTACAGGACATGCTGCATGGTGACATAGGGAACATCGCATACTGAGGGATGCCAGTGTGGCATCACAAACAGATGGGGAATACCATTTTCTCTCTGGTGATACTGGAGGGATCAATGTCTAATATAATGCTTGGTGTGGTTCATGGCATCTTTTAAGTACTCAGTAAATATTTACTACATAAAAGGATGATCTCCAAGGATGCTAAGTGGACCAAAATCTCCCCCCTCTATGGAGTTAATCTGTAATAAATCAAGATGCTTACCTGAGAAGGTAATCTACAGAAAGGCAGAGGGATCAACAGCAGTGCTAAAGAACATGGAGGATGCTAAAGATACTGCCATTAATAATTTATTTTCTGTTGCAAAAAATAAGTTCAGAAAGTGTTCTGGAATATTCCTGTGTAGTTCAGTAAAAATGTCATGACTTTTGGAGTCAGACCCACTTAGCTCTGCAACGTATTAAGTTATTCATGATATACAAATCACTTAATCTACCTTATTGTTACTTTTCTGTAAAATAGGGAACACCTACTTCATTAATTTGTTGAACTAATTAAATAATACACGTAAAGTTACCCAACCTGTTATCTGACATATAGTAGTTTTTCAAATGCTAGTTTCTTCCCTACTTTGTTTATACAACATCTGCCCTGTGCTAGGAACTGAAGTAGGATGCCGTGCTGAATAAAGTCTACATAACTCTTCTCTTACAGAGCTCGTAGCCTACTGGGGGACACAGTCACTAACCAAATTATTGTGACAGAAACTCTTGAAAATTTGTGAAGAATATGAAGAGGGATGGATTTTTGAGTGAGATGACTTAATCAGTGCTGGAAAGAAAGGTGAGTTCAGAGGAGGTCTCTCTCTGAGGAAACCAGCTTAGGCTTGCAGGAAAAAGATGTAACAGAAGTTCCTCTGGCAGAGGTGGGGGAGGGGGTTAGAGACTCTTCCAGGATCTAGTATGATTTTGTTAAAGCCCAGAGTTAAAATCTTTTTAGGGCACCTGGGTGGCTCAGTTGCTTAAGCATCTGGCTTTGGCTCACATCATGATCCCAGGTTCCTGGGATCAAGCCCCACATCAGGCTCCCTGCTAAGTCTGCTTCTCCCTCTGCTTTTGCCATGCTTGCACATGCTCTCTCTCTCAAATAAATAAATCTCTAAATTTTTAAAAAAGATTTTATTTACTTATTTGAGAGAGAGACCCCATAAGTGAGCATGAGTGGGGGGAGAAGCAGAGGAAAGGAGAGAGAAAATCTCAAGCAGACTCCCCATCCAGAGCTCAACATGGGGGCTTGACCACATGACCCAGAGATGATGACCCAAGCCAAAACCAAGAGTTAGACACTCAATCAACTGAGACACCCAGGTGCCCCAAAAATCTTTTAAAATCTTGACTCAAAGTCTATAAATAATAATTAGATATTTATCACACTGTTTTTTAGTTCTCTTTTCCAAGGTCTACACGAGAGATCACTCTCCTATTAGTGAGAAAGGTAAAGACACACAGAGCTCTCTGTAAACAATGTTCCTAGGGATAGGAGATAGGACTTCATTCCTCTTTTATAGCTGAGATTCCTGATAGGGATATCATTCAGCTACTTCAAGTTTTCTTTTCTCAATTGTAACACAGAAAGTGGAGCTTCTTCTATTACATAATAGAAGTATTATGTAATAATATATATTACATTGCTTATGTAAGATATATATTTATATATGTAAGATATGTTTATTATTTCCCAGAATACCTCATACTTTTGATATATATATATATATATATATATTTACAATTTTGTAGCAGATAGAAATTACCTTCTTGAATAGAACTGTTCAGGTCTTGTGGGTTCCTCCTCAGGATCTTAGCAGAATTTCTCGAAGTCCATCATTTCCCACATTGTAACTTGGTAAGAGGCTAAGAGTCTTGGTTTATGAGGTACGAGTTTTCAAGTTTCCTGACATTATTTGTTCTGTCATGTAATTAAGTTCTAAAACAACTTGAGTAAATAGAAAACTTGTAAAAGCATTTTTTAAACTGAAGAAAAGGAATTAATTATGTCAATTTAACCTCATGATATAATCATTTCTTTCTTCTTTTTAATGATCATTTTATTTTTATTTTTTAAAGATTTTTATGTATCTATTTGAAAGAAATAGAGCAAGAGAGAGCAGGAACAGTGGGGAGGGGCAGGAAGGGAGGGAGAAGCAGACTCCCTGCTGGACAGGGAGCCTGACATGGGGCTCAATCCCAGGACCCCAAGATCGTGACGAGAGCTGAAGGCAGGTGTTTAACCAATGGAGCCACTAGGCGCCTACCTAACTTTTACTTTTTACTAAGTTTTCCTTAGGTCTAATAATAAAAGTAATTTAAGTCAACACCCGGTTCAGAGAATTTGTCCTTCACAAACTGTCACTATTTTATTTTAATTTTTTTAGTATAAGAGACCCTGGTTTAATTTCTCATAACTGTCACTATTTTATTCAATTTTGATAAACCTGTTTCACATCAAACCTCACACTCATTGTGGAATTATCCCATAGACAGGGCATTTGTAACTATTTGTTTTACTGTTGACACCTCTGATGACTAGAAAGTTTAATTTTTATTGTTTGATGATACTACCTTTCCTATAAATTCCAACCATTGGTAGTAGTTATGCTTAAGAACCTATCAATTCTGTTCTCTTTTTGTGGGAACTTTAAAGTTACAGGAGGATAACTATCATGTTTTTTCCATAGTCCTAACTTTCAAAAATATTTTTGAGAACTTACTTTGGCCAAAACATTGGGCATGAGCTATGTTTTGCCTTTCCAGCTTCAACAGCTACTCTCCTTCTAACCTTTCCTTGAAAGGTTTCCCCCTTAATTACTATAATTTATACAAACTCTAGCCATGTCCTTGTCACAGTGTGCACCTCGAAATAAACATATACAGAATGGAGAATTTTATTCAATATCACCAAAAATAAAAATAGGAATTATTAAACTCAAAAATGTATTAAGCACTAACGGGGACAGATATAGAAATAAATGACTTGCCTTCCAAGAATATTGAATCTAGTTGGAAAGGGAGATTACGAGTTTAAATAATATTAAATATTATTAAAAACAAGAATTTTAGGAGTTCAGATGATTCAGAAAACTGAGTTCTAGATCTTATTGGATGTTTCTAGTTCTAACTAGGGCTGTCTTGAAAACTACATTGGGTCTGAATATTACCAGCGTAAACAAGTACCAAATGCTTTGCCCAAAGTGCATAAATATCGGTAGTGCCAAACTGCTCTTTGTCTAGTTCTTTCTCCACTCTTTACAGCACAAAGAGGAAATCTTAGCTTGAGATAGCAAATAAGTGATTAAATCTGCAAATTTTGGAAAGGCCACTGGAAATAAAACTTGGCAAAATTCTAATTCTAGTGATTGCTCTCTGTTTAACCCGCAGCCAGTGAAGGCTGTTAACATTCTTTTTGGGTCGAATTTTCTTTTGATTTTAGAAACAGTTAAAGCTCAAACGACAGCGCTACTTAAAAAAAAAAAAAAAAAAAAAAAAAAAGTTCTGTTAAGACAGGAAAAACACAGGAAGACTGGAATGTAACTAGATAGGCTGTATTTCCGGAATTTTACCCTTAAGCAATACGTTTGGCTCCTTTTGCACATGCGCAGAAGGAAAAGTTGGGCGGGAGTTCCGTTGCGCCGGATCGCGCTCCAGGCAGGGATTGGTGGCGCCAGGTGGGAAGAGGCGGAACCGGAAGCGCCTGTGTTGTGGGGCTTAGCCTGTTGTCTCCCGGCGTCTTTCCAGCGCCTTGCTTCCAGCAGTTGGTTCTGCTTTTGCGGGGAGTGCCATGGGGGAAGCGGAGAAGTTTCACTACATTTACAGTTGTGATCTGGACATCAACGTGCAGCTTAAGATGTAAGAGAATCGGGACAGTGACTGGGATTGCTGGGGCTTCGGGACGCTGAGATGGGGGCCTGTGGGTTGGCGGGGAGAAGGTGGCTATTAGCCTGAAGACCGTCCTGGGGGCGGCTGGGAGGGCTGTAGCCCGGGAAGCGGAGGAAAACCGGAGGCAGAGAGGGGAGCCTTGTGAAGGGATTGAGCACTGGGTCTGTGGGACAAGGATAGCCGTCGGAAGATGCCCTCAAGTTCCACGCTGTTTTACTTTCTTCAAAGCATTTTGCTGTTGACAGCAGCCTTTTGAGGGTTTTTACGTTTTACAGTTTAAGAATTCAAGTTTCAGTAGAGTCGTCTTCCTGCCGTTAATAGTTGGAAGATCTTTAGAACCGGGCTGGCAGGTGGAATGGAGGGTACAGAAATTAGACACGGGCAGATCTGGTAGTTGAGAATAACATGAGTACATGGATACAGTATTAGAATCACGGGGGGTGATAGAGACTTAGGTTGAATCTTGGGACATGGTGGCATTGTTTAGCCAGGGAAGTTAGGAGTCAGTCGAAGAGAGTGTCAGTTGCAGAGGGACCAGAAGATAGGAGAAAAGGCTTTGCAGGAAGATTTTGGAGCATTACAGTTGAAGTAAAGGCCAAGGGCATGATATTTTGAGATGAGATTAATGAAACCGAGATTGGGGGTGAGTAGGACTGAGTTGGAAATTAGGTCATTTTAAGGCAGTCTTAAAGAAGAGTTTTCCTATATGAAATCGATCACAAATTATTAATCCTATCGTCATTCATTATATGTCTAGTCAGTGTTCATCTTATGTTCATACATGCAGTGAATACATTTTTTTCAGCTGTCAGGTACACCTTTTAAGGATTGTTTTTATTTTCAGAAGTTACTTACTTCAGACTCTGACAGATCTTTTACTATCCATGTTGTGGTGATAGTAAAAATAATATTTCCAGAACCAAACTATAGTTTTGTAAAACAATTTACACACCCATTTCAGGAAATTTCTGCAGCATGTGGCACTACATGCTTATACAGGACTGCATTGCTCTCATTTGATAAAGGGCTTTCCTTCAGTCTCATTCCTCTCAGTATTTTTTTGGACATAGGAATGATTTTTTTTTTTTTTTTTACACTTTTGAACCCTAGAAGGAAAGAAGAAAAGTAAGAAACACTGGTCTGTCATTAACAGACACACATTCAGTATTTTGAGGCAAAGCTAAAGCATAAGTTAGAAGTTTGGCAAAATTTAATACTATCTTTTAGCTTCTAAGATTGCCGTTGTTGATCATTGGGGGCAAGGAGTATCAACTTAGAATCATATAATGAAAGAATAATGAATTCTATAATTCAGTTTATTCTCCCCAGGGTTTTAGTTTATTGTGACAGTTTTAATTAACAAGTTGCAATTAACAAGTTGCAAGTCTCTTTTCCTAGCCCCGTAACTGAATATCAAACTGCCTGCAAGACATGGTCACTTAGGATGTGCCAAAGCACTTTGAAAGCAACTTGTCTGAGACTAGCATATCATTAGCCTACTCTTCTGATTCTGCTTTTCCTGTATTGTCTCATTTATTTTGGCGATTGTTGGCATGATTAATCGAGTTGGTTAAGACGGGAAACTTGAGTTCTGCATACATCCCTCTCTTACCTTCTCTGGTTAATCATTCACAAATTGTCTTGAATCTACCTTCATATCGTTGATCGATGCCACCTTTTTTTTTTTTTTTTTTTTTTACCCCACAACCCTGGCCTTAGTCTACCTTTTTCCTTTTAATGCGGGCTGAAATTCTTCTGATTTCCTCGCTTTCAGTCCCTCCTCTCCATTATGTTCTTACACTTCTGCCAAAAATACAACTCTGATTACATTACTCTCACTTCAAATAATTTTTTAATCATATTTTTGAATGTTCACTTTGTGTCAGGCACTGTAGTGAAAATGGTGGCTACTCGCTTTATTTTCTACCTACTTTTCATTCTTATCTTTACCCTGTGAGCTTTATGCTTTAGCTATGCCAAACAACTTGTAGTTTCCCAAACATACCTTCTTGCTTCTTTGCATCTATATATGGTGTTTTTTCCTTCTAGGATGACTCCCTGCCTTTTTGGCTCTCATTTCTCATAAATTGTTTGGGCTCATTTCAGTCATCAATCTGGTATATACTAAGCTCTTGCTCCCAAGCAAGAGACTTGCTCCTGAGACTTTTTGGTATGCCTTTCTGTAGTAGAAAGGACATTGGCTTTGGCCTCTTTTTTTTTAAAAATAGATTTTATTTATTTATTTTAGAGAGCACTAGCAGGGGAAGGGGCAGAGAGAGAAGCAGGCTCCCCACTGAGCAGGGAGCCTGACCTGGGGCTTAATCCCAGGACCCTGAGATCATGACCTGAGCCAAAGGCAGACTCCTAACTGACGGAGCCACCCAGGCACCCCACTTAGGCCTCTTTTGCCAGCTCTCTTACTTATTTTGAATAATGAGTTTGATCACTGAGTGTCTGCTTCATTATTTATAAAATGAGAAAAGGGTGAAAAGAGAGAATATATAAAATCTCTGGCACAATATTTGACATAATCTTGATAGCCAAGCAATGTTCCTACCTCTTTTTTAATGTCTTGTACATATCTTCTATGATCTATAACATTGTATGTTTTTAATTTAAAGAACTTATCAGATAATATATTTACACAGTAACAAAATTAAAAGAGTATTGAAAAATATTCAGTTAAAAAGAAGTGAAAATGAAGTTTTAATATTTTATCTTGTATTTATCTCATCTTTCATTTTTGGTCTTCTGTGCCTAGTACAGTGAGTGTTTATTGGATGAATACATGAGTAAGTGCTCAGCTTGAAATTTAATAAAAGGAAACTAAGGTCTGGAAAGCTGATGATGTCTAGAAGATAGATCAAGAGTTGGTGAGAGGATTTAAAATAAAGTAAAAGCCTAAAATAGAGAAATATGTTGGTGAAGATTGGAATGATCTTAGATATGTTGGGACTTATTTTTACCTTTATTAGATGTAAAGTTTATTTTAATTTTATATGCAAGAAAATGTTGAGGTATCAAAGTTACTGTGATACAACCATAAACTGTTCTTAGTATTTGTTGTGTATATGCTTAAAAAATACATCTAATTATTGTTGTTCTTATGCCTCCAGAGGAAGTTTGGAAGGGAAGAGAGAACAGAAGAGTTATAAAGCTGTTCTAGAAGACCCAATGTTGAAGTTTTCAGGACTGTATCAAGAGACATGCTCTGACCTTTATGTTACCTGTCAAGTTTTTGCAGAAGGGAAGCCTCTGGCCTTGCCAGTGAGAACATCCTACAAAGCATTTAGTACAAGATGGAAGTAAGTTGTGTCTTGCATATGGTGGGTTCCAGACTATTCTCCCATTTCTTTATAGATGTTGCAAGTATGATTTGATTGGGATTCAAGAGGAAAATTTAAAAAAAAAATTGGATTTAAGACCTATAAGCATTGATCCAGTAGTTTAAAGCAGTAACCTACTCAGAATAAGGTCTTAAATATACTAGTATTATGCTGTTTAAGTAGAAGTGGATTTATATTTGAATTATGTTTGTATTTAGTATATTGACATATTTGTGTAGGAGCTAGACTGATTCACAAAATGACCCAAACCAAAAAACAGATATAACATCTTTACATTTTCTACCACCCTATGGCCCAAACATGTGCACATTTCTATATAGATAGTATGAATTGTCCAACCTGATATTTGGTGCTCAGATTTGATGAAATCTCTCAGACAAGAAAAACACACCTGTTGTCATCTATTCGGATCAGATTTTTATTATTATTTTAAATATGAAACTAACTTTTTTAAAGTTCATGGTTTTTTGAGCATGGTACGTTAGCAAGCTACTGTTGAGATGCAACATAAATAATGAACATGAAGGTCCCGTTTTTCCAGAACACTCTTGTGGGTCCTGGATTTAAAGTCTTATCTCTTCTTATTTGGTAGATTATGTGGTACAGTTTTGTTGTTCCTTCAGTGTGTGTTATTCAGTACCTTGGGAGGCTTAATGCAGGATACATGACCTGAGCTGAAGGTAGTTGCTTAGCCGACTGTGCCACCCAGGTGCCCCTGAATTTCTTGATTAAAGAATTTACCAGTGTTAATTTTCATGAGCTTGGTTTTTTAAAAAAATTTTTTTCATGTGTTCTGTGTTTAAACTTGGGAGTTGCCCTCATTAAAATTAAGGTAAGTGCCACATTTTTTTGTAGTATTAACTTAATCTTCTGGGACATTTTCTCTGGACAAATCTTCTTACATGGTTTGTTAATTTAAAAGGAAGTTTATACACACACACACATATATATTTATATTTTATTTTCTTAGTGTTATATTTACATTGACTTTATTCCCATAGCTGGAATGAATGGCTGAAACTGCCTGTAAAGTACCCTGACCTGCCCAGGAATGCCCAGGTGGCCCTCACAATATGGGATGTGTATGGACCAGGGAAGGCAGTGCCTGTGGGAGGAACAACGGTTTCACTCTTTGGAAAATATGGGTAAGCATTTTTGTCTCTTTAGGAGTGTTGGAAGAGCTTTTCTTTTTTGCGAGTGCTTGAATAGTTTATACCCAATCTGATTCTCTATGTTGTAGGAAATGAAAACCTGTTCGGTACATATGATTCCTTCATTCTCAAGACTGAATTTGACACATTTTCCTTTGGGATACGCAGACAGATTAGTTAAGAAACCTCCTGTTAGTGTTTGGTATTGTGATTTGCGATTGAATATAGTCATTAGAAACTAGAATCTTGCTAGGAAAAAGAGGCTATTTGGTGTATACTGTACCTTTATTGTTAATAGAAGGTTTTTGCTTTCTCAAAATAGTGACAGGACAATGAGCAGTGTTAAAAAGCACAAATTTGCTAATAGTGATTGTAATAGAAGAGTTGTCAACTCAGTTTTTAAAAATTTACAGGTAATAGGGGCTCCTGGGTGGCTCAGTCATTAGGCTTCTGCCTTCAGCTCAAGTCATGATCTAAGGGACTTGGGATCAAGCCCCATGTCGGGCTCCCTGCTCAGAGGGAGACACAGTGAGAGAGGGAACACTCTCTCCCTCTCCCACTCCCCCTGCTTGTGTTCCCTCTCTCACTGTCTCTCTCTCTGCCAAATAAGTAAATAAAATCTAAAAAAAAATTACAGATAATAGGAGCTAATTGTAAGAAAAAAAAAAAAGGAAAAAGGTGTAATCTTGGAGGGTATTTTTTTCTCTTGGAACAGAAGGATTACTACCTTAAGAGAGTTGGTGATTTCCTTTTTTCTTTTTAAGATTTTATTTATTTATTTGAGAGAGAGAGAGAGAGCACAAGTGGGAGAAGGGCAAAGGGAGAGGGAGAAGCAGACTTCCTGCTGAGCAGGGAACCTGACTTGGGGCTTGAACCCAGGACCCTGAGGTCATGACCCAAGACAAAGACAGACACCCAACTGGCTGAGCCACCCAGGAGCTCTGAGAATTGGTGATATTCTATTATTCTTTTCTGTGTTTATTAATTCAAATTTTCCACTAAAGAACATGGTCGACAACATGGATGGAACTAGAGCATATCATGCTTAGCGAAATAAGTCAAGCGGAGAAAGACAACTATCATATGATCTCCCTGATATGAGGAAGTGGTGATGCAACGTGGGGGCTTAAGTGGGTAGGAGAAGAATCCATGAAACAAGATGGGATAGGGAGGGAGACAAACCATAAGTGACTCTTAATCTCACGCAACAAACTGTGGGTTGCTGGGGAGAGGGGGGTTGGGAGAAGGGGGATAGGGTTATGGACATTGGGGAGGGTATGTGCTTTTGGGTAAATTGGAAGGGGGGGTGAACCATGAGAGGCTATGGACTCTGAAAAACAATCTGAGGGGTTTGAAGTGGCGGGGGTGGGGGTGGGAGGTTGGGATACCAGGTGGTGGGTATTATAGAGGGCACGGCTTGCATGGAGCACTGGGTGTGGTGAAAAAATAATGAATACTGTTTTTCTGAAAATAAATAAATTGGAGGAAAAAAAAAAAAGAACATGGTCATTCATCAAGTATCAAGTTACTTTGGTATACAGTTCATGTAAGAAAGACAGATGACTGTTTAATTTTTTTCCCCTTTACCAGTTTTAAGAATGAGTTGGTGTCCTGGTAACTTGGATATTTGATTTTTTGTTTGTTTGTTTGTTTTAAATTTTGTCATAAACTTTTAGTCTTAAACATTTCTGGAATGTTTCAATTAATTGCTGTCTTTAGTCTTTATAATGCTCAAAAACTCCCATTTTTGGTTGGTAAGAGTCCCTTCAAGCTGATTCCATGTTTTTTTGATAGTACTCCAGAAGCCATTCATAGTTTCTTTGCTTTTTGATGGGCAAGCTATTTCAGGCTCATTTGTCAATTTTCCACCCCCGAACTGGAATCTCTGAAAGAAGTCCTAATTCTTTTTTTTTTTTTTTAAGATTTTATTTATTTATTTGAGAGAGAGAGACAGTGAGAGGGGGAATACAAGCAGGGGGAGTAGGCGAGGGAGAAGCAGGCTTCCCGCGGAGCGGGGAGCATGATGTGGGGCTCTATCCCAGGACCCTGGGATCGTGACCTGTTGCCAAGGGCAGATGCTTAATGACTGTGCCCAAGGAGCCCTAATTCTTTTCAGGGTGAAATGGTAGAGAACTAAATCTGGTATTACTGAACTTAATTAGTGTTTGTCGATGTTGAAGTTGGAAAATTTTATCTCCTGAATTAATTTTCACATTATTAAATGTAAATGAATGTGACCATATTTTGATATGTTCATTTACTATTTGTGTATATGTTTCTGTGAATTGCTTTTTGATGTTCTTTCCCATTGCCATAAAATTCTGATATTTGTTTTATTTTGTTTTTTTGAGTTGTTATTTCTCTCATCAATATGTAGGGGGTCTTTGTACATTAATGAAATTAACCTTTTGCATGTTACATGTTACAAATAGTGTTTCCTGTGGCTTTTTTTTGAATTAGTATATATTTCTTTGCTATTCATGTATCTTAATTATGTTGAATTGATCAGCTTTTATTTTTATGGCCTGTGAATTTAATGTTTTAGAAAGTCCTTTTCTATTTAAAAAAAACATTTCTTTGTATGATTTTATGATTTCAGTCTTCTACCTTTAAATATTTGATTCATGTAAAATCACTTTTGTGACTGCTTGGGTGGCGCAATCAATTAAGCATCCAACTCTTGGTTTTGTCTCAGGTCATGATCTTGGGGTCCTGAGATAGAACCCTGCATCTTGCTCTATGCTTCTGCTGAGATTCTCCCTCCACCCCTCCCACTCATGTTCTCTCTCTCTCTCTCTCAAATAAATAAATAAATAAATAAATCTTGTGAAAGACACTCCCTGTCAAAGGAGTAATGTATTGGGAATCAACTTAAAAAAAAAAAAAAATCCGGGCGCCTGGGTGGCTCAGTGGGTTAAGCCGCTGCCTTCGGCTCAGGTCATGATCTCAGGGTCCTGGGATCGAGTCCCGCATCGGGCTCCCTGCTCAGCAGGGAGCCTGCTTCCTCCTCTCTCTCTCTGCCTGCCTCTCTGCCTATTTGTGATCTCTCTCTGTCAAATAAATAAATAAAATCTTAAAAAAAAATAATCCAACGAATGGCTAGTTATTTGTCTTAACACCATTAAATTCACCATTGTTTCCAAATATTTTGAAATGGTACCCTTATATGTTCAATTCATCAAGTACTGAAGTCTAAGAGAAACAGCATAGTCTATCAGATGGTGGTGGTTAGGCACGTAGGATGTCTAACTAGGTTATCTGGCTTCACCTCCTGACTCCTTTAATGTCTGTATTTTTAGGCAGGTTATTTAATCTCCTTATGCCTCAGTTTCCTCCGGTAAAATGATGTAAGAATAGTATTTACCTTATAGAGTAGTTTATGATGATAAATTACTGAAGACACATAGTTAACTTAATGAATGTTTAGTAAATATTAGCTATTATTATTTCTGTGCTATTCTGTTAGTTTTGAATACTATTATACTATAGAATGTTTTAATCCTAGATGGCGATGATCTTCCTTATTTACCTGCCTTTTATAATTTCCCTGGATATTCTGTTTTGTTAGATAAGTTTTATTATTTCCTCAAATAGAAAAGCTCATTGTTATTTTGTTAGGAAATCATATTGAAATATATATGTTAATTAAGGAGAAAATTGACACCTTTGTAATATTGAATTTTTCCATCCAGAAATAGGGTGTGTCAGAAAGGCTTCAACTCATGAATAAAACCTAGGTCTAATTTCCTTTAGAATAGCTTGGTTGCTTAGTAATATGAAGGTATTTTTGTTTAATGTTTTAACCATTAGATATTTATTATTGAAATACATGGAAGAACAAATTTAGACATAGTCTGACACAATAGATATAATTTGAGTAAAATACCATGTTACAGTAGATTGGAGATGATATTAAATCTGTATTGTTCCTTTTCCAGTGTGTCTGTTCCTTTTTACTTTACTCGGGAGGGTTTTACTTGCCACACAGATGAAAAATGGGCAACAGTTTATTACTCTTACTATATAGTTAGTAGTTAAATGTTCTTGAGAAGTTACCAGCTAGACCTCTTGGTTTTTCCTCTTGGCTTTTTTATAAGTGATTTACCTTCTGGAATAATCAGCCAGAGGTTCCCTCATAAAAGCACCTCTTTTCAGGACACTTGAGCATTTTAGATGACCTTAGGATATAGTTTCAGGACACCTTGACTAGCCGGTAAGTGTGAGACAGCCGGAATTTACACAGAAGTGCAGTGAAATGAGCTACCTAAAGCCAAACAAACTCTTGGGTTAACATTTGTGATGCAGTTTGACTTGACTTTTGGCAAGGTTTTGAAAAGTACATGAAGTCAGTAGTAATCAGCCTATGACTAGGAAGCACTTGGTAAACTAACTAGATAAGCGTCTTCCTGCGTTCTCTTTAAATTTGTTAAGAGGGTGATGGGGCCTGAGATTCAGCATTTTTAGTAAGCATCCTGAGTGGTTCTGCAGACCTGTAGATCACAGTTTGCAAAACACTGCATTAACCTTTTCTTAGTAGTGTATTTGTTGGACGTAGGCTTGCAGTGGTCAGTTTCTTTCATGACTTTATCCCATTGCTCGCTTTATTTCTATTTCTGTATGAATCCCAGTAAAAGACAAATTCCTTTACCTCCCACCCAAACCATGCTGGAAACATGCCTGGGAGATAAATCTGTAGTTTGTTCTGCTTTATGAAGTAATTAAATTTGTTCCACTTTATGAAGTAATTAAACCCCAGATATTTCCATGAATGTAGTAGTAACAATAAGTGGGACTTAAATTTCAATTCTCTCTTCTGACATTAAGTAAATTAAGACTTTGAATCTTAGAGAGTCATCTGTTTTCTCTTAACTGGACAGTAGGTTATCCCTCCATGTCTTGAACACCTGAGATGTCAGATGAACATGAAACATTTTGGAGAGTAGTACTAATTCTGTGACATTCCTTCACTTAGAGCAGGGTTTCTCAGATAGGAGTTGTTGACTTACTTCTTTCAGAATTCCTGCCTTATTTCTGTACTAAGTGTACTCTTACATACTTGGTTTTTTATTTGAACCAGCTCACTTCTTTTTTTAACTTTAATTTAGTTTGAAGCAAAAGCTTAATATCCCTAATACACATGGGAAGCAAATATTATTTGACATTGATAGGTAAGAATAAAATAAATACAATGAGAATGACTGTTATTAGGTTTTAGAAATTGAAGGAAGAAAACTGCAGTGAAATATAATTGATAGTAAATGTATTGATTTGTAAAATACATAAGCAATATCTGCAGAGAAAGTCTTTCTTTAATTAGAATGGTTCTTTTTGTGCCTAGTCAGATATTTAGCTCACTGTCGCTTAATTGAAGGTAAAGATAAGGTTTTTACACCAACATTTTCTTTGTTAATCAGTCCAACTCGTACGTGGTTGTACGTCATCAGTTAGCCAAATGATAACATCAGATTTTAATAGAGATTTCTGGATACTTTGAACGGTGTCGAAGGAATGCAGAAAAGCTTCATCACCTACTCCTCTTCCCTCTAGCCTGATGTTTATACTGACCTTCACTTCAGAAAAAAGCATAAGAAACTGGATGAAATTAAAATAACTCCTTTTTGGGGCACTGGGTGGCTCAGCGGGTTAAGTCTCTGTCTTCGGCTGAGGTAATGATCTCAGGGTCCTGGGATTGAGACCCGCATGGGACTCTACTTAGTAGGGAGCCTGCTTCCCCCTCTCTCTCTGCCTGCCTCTCTGACTACTTGTGATTTCTCTCTCTCTCTGTCAAATAAATAAAATCTTGAAAGAACTCCTTTTTCTCTGTGTATCCTGGGGCTTTTCCTTGAGGGTGCAAAGTGGGTTGCAGTGGCTACGAGCCCAGGAATCCCCTAACACGAAACAGGACTCTGTGTGCGGCTGCTGGTACTGGTGCTCTGTGCCGCTGGTCAGGATGTTCCCAGCACTGCGGCAGGGTGCACACATCTTCTCGGTATCCTGAGCAGGAAGCCTGTGCAAATTTTCTTCCACCAATTGTTAAAAATCACGTTATGGACCACCACAGTTTTTTTGTGACTTAGGGAAATAGTGCTTTAGACTATAGTTTCTTCAGATGTTTCTTGAACAATGATGTCACACCATTTGCTCCCCCACCTTTTTCCCTAAATAGTCCTGGTATGGACTTAGTAGCTTTTAAAAAAGTGGTCTTCAGAGTGTATAGTAGTTGTAGTATAGTACTGGGAACCTTGTTACTACCAGGTTTTCTATTTGCTAATGTCTCTTTGATATACTTTAGTCTGTGTGAAACAGTGCTTTTTGGACTATAGTATAATTAATAATTGAAAGACTGATCTCTTAAGATACAGCTAGAATAACTAATTGTCTTCATTTTGGAAGTTTAGCTTGTGAGATTTCTAAGTAGCTAAAGAATGGATTGATCAGTAGGTTGAATTGGCAAAGAACCACAGGCAAGCCGCAGATTTCTCCTGCAGGTGTTTTTCCAAATACGAGTTTGGAAGTCAGGGCAGCGGCTGCTGTTGTGGCTTGGCACCGGGAGTGGGAGCAGCAGCCACAGCTGTTGCTGGGCTTCTGCTGGAGTCTGAAGGAGATCCTCCTCTGCTGTTTCTTTTGTCTTGCCTGTTTGGCTTAATTTCCCAAGTGGACATGATGCTCTGAGTATCCTCTGGCTTGCCACCTGGAGGCTGTGTAACTCTGCAAAGATTCCATTAGTGTCAAAAGAAAGTAATATGTTCACTTGATTATTTGAGTCACTTGGCATCACCCCTACCCTCCACATCCCATATCCTTAAGTCTTCTCTCCAGATCCATCCCAAGGCACCTAAATCATTTAGTAAACTGACTTCCAGCCAAATGTACTTATTTTTGATTTAGTTACATTCAGTTAGTCACAGTATCCACTGGGGGACACAGAGGTAGAGAGAAGGAAGGCAGGCCTTCTGCTTCTCCAGCTACATTTAAGGATATTCATCTAAGAGTGGCATTACTGTTTCACTGTACCAAGTTTCCTGGATACTAAGTGGGTCTACTTGATGTTGAATCTGTCCCTGAGTTGAAAGATCTTTATAAAAGGCTTGCATATGGCTTTTTGTAATGTAACTTTTTTTGATCTTTCATATGATAAATAAATATTGAGAATTTTGATTCTTTACAACTAGTCAGCGCATTTTTTATTGAGCCTCCATTGGAAGCTTCTGCAGATACAGTTGCTGGATAGCACCTATTATTGCCAACCTTAGAGATCTTACAACAAGTACAGCTATACCTTAACCTTATTATGCTCGTGAGCTTATAGCAATCACTTCATCACTCCCATTCTAATTGTTCATGGCGTCATAGCTTATATACATTACACAATCAATGAAAATTCTCTTTATTACCTTTGGAAAATCTTAAAGAAATTTTCCATTAGAACATGATAGTAATGGTTTATAAACTTTATGTAAACCTTTTACAGTTATAACTTATAGATTACTATATCTACCATATACCTTATTTTAAAAATTATTAAATGGAAGAGTGTGCAAAATGGACTTACCTCCTCACCTGTGCATACCTGGAGTCTTATTCTTACAATTGCAGTCAACAGCTTGTTCTTTGATTTTGGGAGGATATGAATAGAATTTATACTGTTTGAAAGGTCTTGTTTAAAAGAAAAAACACTTAAAAAAAAAAAAAAGAACACAGTAACAGAAGAACGTCTGTAACCACCCCCCCAATTAAAAACACTCAGATACTAAACAGTAGCATATTTCAAAAGTTCATGTAAAGCTCCTTTACAAGTTTGCTCAACCTTTACTCTAGATCTTCTGGGTAGCTTTTTGAAGGAAATTTGACAATCAACAGTCATAGAATTTTTCACTTTAAAATAGAATCTCCATGTTCAGACTGAATTTTGACTCTATGTTAAATCTGTAATTTGTAGATATGGAAGCTTTTTCTCATGTGGATCTGTAATCGTATTTTGTTTAAGATGTACCTCCTGGGCAAGAGAAGACAGGAGAGAGATCAGCGTGTACTTAGTGAACAGAAAATAGTAGCTAACATTTTAACATTTAGCTAACATTTAATGCCGGCACTGTTCTAAGTTCTTTTTACTTCTACCCATCTGTTTAACTTTTCTAACAAGACGCAGGTATACTCTTTATAATCTTACTTTATAGATGAGAAAACTGAGGCACATAGGTTAGATAGTTTACCCAAGGTCGCGTAGGTAATAGATGATAGCTGGCACAACTGGGATTCAGATCTCAGCATTTTTACTTTACAGTCTACTAAGCTGAATTGTCATTTAAAGTAGAGAGTTATGAAATTACTTAAATTTTGGTTTCAGTCATTGTTAATGTGACATTCTTTCATTGGGTAGGAATTTAGTCTCTCATTTTTTCTAGGATCTCCACGGAAGTAATGGAGTGTGTGGTCCATCACTGAACTTTTTCTGTTTCTACTCTACCTTTAGAATTTCTGTAACAGTTCTATGTGGAGGAGCAAAGAATACCTTGTAAAAAAGTGTTACATGGATTTTAGTTACTTAATTAATTGCTTTACAACCCACTGGAGGCTTCAAGGTTGGCAAGAGAGATATGCATTTTTCTTTGTGGAATTCTCTCTGTTTGGGAACTGAAATGTCCTATAATGAACTGCATTAATTTACTTCTACCCTGAACATTCTCTTTTCACCTAGCATGTTTCGCCAAGGGATGCATGACTTGAAAGTCTGGCCTAATGTAGAAGCAGATGGATCAGAACCCACAAAAACTCCTGGCAGAACAAGCAGTACTCTTTCTGAAGATCAGATGAGCCGCCTTGCCAAGGTAAAAAAGAAACTATTGAAACAGGTGGAAAGCTCTGAGTGATGCCTGCTGTAATAGAAATTGACATTATGAATTGTCAGATCATTCTTTTGACTTAAATTTTTATTTTTTTCCAAGATTTTATTTCTCCATGAGAGAGAGAGAGAGAGAGAGAGAGAGAGCGAGCGACCATGAGGGGGGAGAAGGTCAGAGGGAGAAGCAGACTCCTCATGGAGCTGGGAGCCTGATGCGGGTCTCGATCCTGGAACTCTGGGATCGTGACCTGAGCTGAAGGCTTAACCATCTGAGCCACCCAGCCATCCTGAATTTAATTTTTTAATAATAATTTAATTGGAATGATAATTCACATACCGTAAAATTCACTCTTAGAAAGTGTACAGTTTGGTGGTTTTTTAGTAAATTCACTAAATGTTGAATTGTGTAGTCATGCCACTATTGAATTTTAGAACATTTTCATCAAAAATGTCACCGTATACTCTACCTATTAGTTGTCAGTCCCCTTTCCCTCTGCTCTCCGGCCGCTGGCCTGGCAACTATTAATCTACTTTCTGTCTCTGTGGATGTTCCTATTCTGGACATTTCATACAGATGGTATTATACAATATGTGGCCTTTTGTGTTTATAATTCTGCCAGATTTGAGAACATAGAGTTTTTGGTGATACTTTCAAGATGACTGCCTATTTTTGGTGACATAGTCTTAAAGATGCAAGTGTTACATGCTAGACATTCTTATGTTACTTGGAAGTAGCAATATATCACCAGCTTATGTTATTCTTCAATCTCAATTGTTCTCATACTTCCCTCACTTTTTTTTTTTTTTTAAGCAGACTGAATTGTTACCTTTTTATTTAAAAATTGTTTTATTGTAGTGTTTTCATTTAGGAGAAAAGAAAAACTAGATTTAATTCTGTGCTTAAATCACAACACTATAACTTATTTTGTGAATATTTGTTCATAAAGCACTATGTCAGATACTGTGTAAAGACCTTTTACGATTCTTTTAAGAGACTCTCTTTTAATTCTTGGTGTAAATTTCCTTTGCAATCTTATTTGTATGAATGGCTCTTTAATGCCTGGAGAAAGTTTTGATGCTAAGCATTTTATAGCTTGTTGCCTCAACCTATATATAGGAGAAATCTTAATTATAAAGAATAATTACTTGCATTAGCTTGGCTTTTTTTTTTTTCAACATAATTTTTTTATTGTCAAGTTCATTCTTCGTCTTTTCGTATTGCTCTTTTATGGAAAAATGATGCCATAGTTTCCTCATAAGCTTTCTAACCAAATTACTGTTGTCAACTTCCCCTTCATAATTACAGAAATAAAATTTGTTTTCAGTATAGTTACTCCTGAGATTTTGTTTACGTTCTTACATGGGATATAGGAAAGTTCTCAAGCTTTTCATGTGTTCATCAAGGTTCATTAGTGCACATTTGGTCATTAGTCATTAGTGCACATTTGCAGCTCTAGGAATGATGTCTATGCATATGCAGAGCTAAATGAGGTGTCAGGAAGAAGCTTTCTTAACATATTTGTCAATTGGTAGGAATCGTCTGCAGTCTCAGTTCTTTATATTGAAGAATATGGCAAGTTGGGTCCTAATTTTTTAAGAGATACTAACATATATATGTTGTTTGTATTTCTCAGAGTATGTTAACAGTTTTCAAATAAGTCTTTATTCATTAGTTTATAAACCTCTGAAATGGGAATAAAAATTAATGAGAATGAGCATCTTAACAGCTTTTTTGAAGCTATGTGCCTCATTCTTTTCTGTATAGCAGTTGGTCATGCTGTGTGAGGTTTCAAAACCTGTTCTAGCCCTGCTGCTGTAGAGGAAGAATGTGTTTTAAAAAATGATATTGGAAGTTTGGGTACTTGGAAGCACTTTTCAGTGGGAAGAGCACTGTAGTATGAGTCAGAGACTTGGCCATCTCACTGAATCGCAGAAAATAATTTCTGAGCCCGTAAAGTCAGAAGTTTAGAATGGATGATTTCTGGGGTCCTGTGTAGCTATTCATATTCAGTTATTTTCAAAGTACTGAAATGGTGGGTAGCAGGTGGCTTAGTTGGTTAGGCATCTGCCTCTCGATTTCTGGTCAGGTCTTGATCTTGGGGTCCTGGGATGGAGCCCTGTGTTGGGCTTCGCACTCACTGGGGAGTCTGCTTGAGGATTCTTTCTCTCCCTCTGTTCCTTCCCCTGCTCATGTGCACACCTTCTCTCTTTTTTCTCTCTCAAATAAATAAGTCTTGGGGCACCTGGGTGGCTCAGTGGGTTAAAGCCTCTGCCTTCGGCTCGGGTCATAATCCCGGCGTCCTGGGATCGAGCCCCGCGTTGGGCTCTCTGCTCGGCAGGGAGCCTGCTTCCTCCTCTCTCTCTGCCTGCCTCTCTGCCTACTTGTGATCTCTGTCAAATAAATGAATAAAATCTTTTAAAAAAATAAATCTTAAAAAAAAGGAAGGTACTGGAATAGCAGTTTTATATATCTACCAGGATTTTATAGTAATCACCTTAGTAGAGAATAAACATGTAATCATATATTTGCAGTTTTGAATGTGCTGTATTCATGTCATTCCTTTTTTTCTGCAATCTGTATGCTTAGAGTAAAGCATTACTCAGGACCTACCTAGTGTGAATGATGTGGCTCTGCTCTTAAATCTGATTTTGTTGTTGTTGTTGTTTGATTAGTACCTGCTTCTTTAGTTTAGGTTTTCAGACTAGCTTCCTGAGTCTGTTTCCCTTGCCTTATACCAGAGAAAGTATACTTTAATACTTGTTATGTCTGAACTTAAAATTATACTTCCATATTTGTTTTGTTCTTAAATTGTGCCATAGTAGCTCTCTTTTCCTCTCATTTTCCTTCCGCTCTCATTTTTCTGGTTCCACATTAAAAAGTTTGTTCAGTTAGATTGTGATTCTTTTCCTCAAAACACTTTGAAATTGTCTCTGGTACAATACATTTTTAAAAACCAGGAAAGAATGTGTGTGCTCTTATTTCCATTTTTATACAAAAGAAACAGATTTTTTTTCTTTTATTTATATCTATTTTATTTTAAAATATTATTTATTTATTTATCTGTCAGAGAGAGAGAGAGAGCACAGGCAGACAGAGTGGCAGGCAGAGGCAGAGGGAGAAGCAGGCTCACTGCTGAGCAAGGAGCCCAATGGGGGACTCGATCCCAGGATGCTGGGATCATGACCTGAGCCGAAGGCTACTGCTTAACCAACTGAGCTACCCAGGCGTCCCTATTTATTTATTTTTAAAAAGATTTTATTTATTTATTTGGCAGTGACACAGCGAGAGAGGGAACACAAGCAGTGGGAGTGTTAAGAGGGAAAAGCAGGCTTCCCTCTGAGCAGGGAGCCTGATGCAGGACTCTGGGATCATGGGATCATGACCTGAGCCAAAGGCAGACGCTTAAAGACTAAGCCACCCAGACGCCGCAAGGAACAGATTTTAGATTAACAATATTCTTATTTCTAACACTACCATTTTAGGGAAATAAATGAGAAGAGGCTGAAGTGGTTAGAACTGAATAGTTTATTTCTTGACTTTGATTTTCCAGCCAGTGAATTTACTATGATTGTTTCTAATTGTTGAGAAGGCAGTTGGACTCAGAGTAGAAAGGTATATATAAATCTTAATAATAGCAAAGCGTAGTTACCATGCACTGTACCCATGAGCCAAAATAAATAGCATAGTGACAGTTTTCAAACTGCTGTGTAAGAAAGTTTATTCAGTTACAGAAGTGCTTTAGTCTTGGCTGCCTGGGGATAATGGGACAAGAGGACTGTGAAATGAAGATGAACTATTTAAATGGCTTGTGGAAAGATGGCGTTAGATAATTATTAAGCAAAGAACTTCAAACTCAAGCTGGACTAACTGTTCTTATTCTGACTTATTGCTTGTTCAGCTATGAAGCTTGAATTATAACTGCAGTATGAATAACTGAAGTTTAAAAGCCTGATTTCTACGTTGAATATTTTTAAAAGTCAAATCCTTTCAGCAGGATTTTAGTGGAATTAACCTCTGTGATGATTTTACTTTATACCTAGTTTTCATTTGAGTAAAGGAATGTGAGAAAAGGAAACAAAATGGGGCAGTCTTCAGTTTGGTTCTCATTTTTTCTAAGTTAGATTTCTTAGACTAGTAGGGGATAGGAAGAAATGAGTGCATTAAAATAGACTCACGCCCCACCCAGTTCTTCCTCATTATCTTTTTTTTTAACCCAGCTCTAAATTTTCCTAATTAATATTTACAAGTATAGTATCTTTCTGTTTGAATTGATTTGTGACAATAATCAAAGGCCAGACCTCTGGAGCATTTACCCTCCTTTCATTGTCCATGACCCAGCCTTTTAATGATTGTGGGCCTTACTTGAGCAAATTTGCCCATTGTTCCCATCTGTTCCGTTTTTCAGCTTGTCATATTGTAAGAGTTTTATGACTAGGATGCATATCCACCTGGGGTTTTGGATGTGACTACCAAGCTTCAGTGTTTGATTTATATTTGAATCCATGTCTTTAGACATGAAAGGTTAGTGCAAAAGCATGCTTCTCCACTGTCTCCTTTTCATTTTAGCAGCTCTGCCTGATGCCTTTGGAATGTGCTTTAGTTTCTGTCAATTTGATTAAGAGGAGGCAAAGAGAAAGTAACGACTAGATGAAAAATGCTTTGTGGTCTGTGTGACACAGATAGGTTGGGGCAAGTTGAGTATGTAGGTGAGAACTGCGATAGTGAAGTTGTGGAAAGATGAGGTGAAGTTTCAGGCTGACCCTCATATTGTCTGCATGGGATCAATCTGGGTCTCTGGGTCCAGGGTCCAGACTTAAGGTTTATAGCAATAGAAACTGGGTGTTTTTAGTTCATTGAGGAATACTTAGTGTCTTGAGAATAGGCTTATGCCAATCGATTTGAAGGGTTATTTATAATCTAGAGCTGTACTGACCAAAATAATTGCCATAATTCGCATGTGGCAGTTTAAGTTAATTAGAATTAAATAAGGTTAAAAATTCAGTTGCTTTGTTACTGTAATCACATTTCAAATGCTCCTTTGCCACATGTGGCCAGCAGCTATTGGTCAGTACAGATATGGAGTATTTCCATTATTGCCATATGGTCTGTTGGACAGCACTGGTCTAGAATGCCAATTTACTAATTAGTAATGGGTTAGTAACCATATTATTATCTTTTTGGTAACTATATTACTTGTGTCTGCTACCCAGGATGTGTTTTTTTAAGGCACCTTGAAAATTAAATTAGTCTTCAGGAGATTGTTGATTTCTTAGTGAGCCATGAAGGAGCTAGCCTGAAGGAACTAGAAACTGCCGTGAGATATTTCAGTTTGGGGGAATCTTAAAAGGATCTTTTCTCTTGAATTTTTTTAGTTACAGGATTACTTGAATATGCTGTCTACACTCTATCTGTGGAATAAACACCGACATACTATCATGGTTACAAAATGATCCTTTAAAATTGAGATTAAGGTAACAGGAAATTTTCTCATGACATAACTTTGTGAAGTGGGATTGAGGCTATTTATTTTAAATTATTTTATAGTACTCTTTGGCCTGCTGAAACATTTGTCTTTGAAAGAAAATATTTTACATTGAATGGATTACATTGAACGGGTACTAGTCTAGAGGCATTAATTAGAGGGGGTTTTTATGTTAAATATATGCAAAAGTCCTCTTTTTAATGTTTTCATAAAAATATATTCAATATAAAGGACTTTATTCTAAGATTGTGTTCTTTTGGTGTTTTTGAGTATTAAAGTGTCTCGTTTGATAGTAGCACTTAAAAAAATGACTTTACTTGGCAAAATAAAATTCGGGAACATTCATAAGTAAAAATTTTAGTTGACATGCAATATTATATTGGTTTCAGGTGTGCAACATAGTGATTTGACATTTATATGCTTTATGAAATGCTCACCGTGATAAGTGTAGTCACCCAACACTATTTATTATCCCTCTTTGTCTCCACCACCATCACCTGCTCTATTGAAGGCATACTTCTGTATGTTGGAGACAAAAAAAAGGTATTACTAAGTCGATGCTGTTGTTACTATTAGTGCCATTATGAGAATTAATAATACTAATAATGATAATCACCTTGCATGTATAAAGTGTTTTAATACCTATAAAGCCTTTTAGTGTAAAATGGAGCAATGATTAAAATCATGAATTTGAATATGGATTTCCATTTAGATTTCAGTTGTCTCTTGTTGTGATCTTAGATTAGCTACTTAACTTTTTCTAAGTCATGAAATCTTCATTTGTACAATAGTAATAATAGTTAACATCTACTTTTTTGAGTTATTGTGAAGACTAAATATAAATGAGATAAACTATTTAAAGGATTTGATATTGCTAGACTTCACTGAGCACTAACAAATGTTAGCTGTTGTTATTACTTATGTGCTTTCATTTGATTTTATGAGTATAATGATTGGACTTGTAACATACATTGCTTTTAAACTCCTGAGGAAATGGAAGCTTAGAGAAGCTAAATGATTCATTTAAGGTATCATGCTTGGTAAGTTGAACCAGGACCTAAATTCAGGTCTTTAAATTCTTCATGTAAATGTTTTTCTGAAGATAAGTATCTGACTTTTTTTTTAAGATTTAAGGCTTGTGAAGGATTTGTTTGTATGGAGAATATGTTTTCTTATCAGGGAGATAAAAATTGAAAATAGGGGAAAAGGCAGAGGGAGCTTGAAACCACACGTATATACCTGGAGGTCCACATGTAGGGCATAATAAATGGTGCCTGGAAACTTAGTAAATAAGGATTTGCCCATGGCCAGTGAGTACCTTTGCAAACATGTGCTATGAATGAAGTTAGAAACAAATTTATTTTGGAACTCGAAAGAGTAAGTGAGGGGAGGAGCAGAGGGAAGGGGGTAAGCAGACTTCACTGAGCGCAGAGCCCCATGTAGAGCTTAATCCTGTGACCCCAAGATCGTGACCTGAGCCAAAATCAAGAGTCTGATTCTTAACTGACCGAGCCACCTGGGCATCCCGAGTTATAAACAATACTTGTGGCTTTAGTTGTCACCAGTGCATAGGTTAAAAGCAATAAATAACAGTCACTCTTAAGATTTCTTTCACCCACAGATGTCAAATGACTAAGATTTAGGAGGAAAAGAAATGTAACAGTGGAAGAGGGTATGTTATTCAAAGAAACAATACGGTAGGAACTTCATGGTACAACTGGATGTGAGAATCCTTTGCTAAAGATTGGAGGGGGAGGTGAACCACGAGAGACTGTGGACTCTGAAAAACAGTCTGAGGGGTTTGAAGTGGCGGGGGGTGGTGGGAGGTCGGGGTTCCAGGTGGTGGGTATTATAGAGGGCACGGATTGCATGGAGCACTGGTTGTGGTGAAAAAATAATGAATACTGGGGTGCCTGGGTGGCTCAGTGGGTTAGGCCTCTGCCTTCGGCTCAGGTCGTGATCCCAGGGTCCTGGGATGGAGCCCCGCATCGGGCTCTCTGCTCTGCAGGGAGCCTGCTTCCTCCTCTCTCTCTGCCTGCCTCTCTGCCTACTTGTGATCTCTGTCAGATAAATAAAGAAAAAATCTAAAAAAAAAAAAAAGAATACTGTTTTTCTGAAAATAAATAAATTGAAAAAAAAAGAGGAAAGCAGATGCTGATAAAATTGTGGGAATATTTTAGAGCTGTGGAGGGGAAGGTGTTGGTAGTTTCTTTGTGTGATCACAAAAAATGATGCAGCTAGAAAATTAGTGGCAATGAAGTCTCATTTGTTCAGCCCAGGCTTTTGTCAAATTGCTTGATCACAGGGTAATTTTTTAGAAGGTTAAGGAAACAAAGTATGGCTATTTTAGCACTAAATTATAGCCAGTATGAAGGAACCAGTTGGTGAAAGGGGGAAAATAGGAACTTTGGGAAAAAAAAACTAAGGATATCACATTATACATCGAGATTGCAGTTATAGCCAAGGAATGGAATAATGGATTGAATTTGGGGTTAGTCTTGAACTCTGAGAAAACAGTTTCAACAAGACTGGAGAATATTTATATTCTTTATATTTATATTTTAAGTATAAATTTTATTTTATTTTGGAAGCATTAAAATCATATGGAAGAAGGGGGTCTATGTGAGATAACCCAAATGAATTCGTTTTATCTTCCTCATCAGAGTATTCTTCAGCCCAAGGGAGTCAACTAAATAAGTTAAGCGGTAGTTGAACCTCAAGACTGGTGAGGAGAGATAGTGAGAAGGCACACACAGACTGTAGCCTCATTCAGTTTTCCAGTCCTTGCAAGTTAAATGCCTGGGTTTTAAAATTATGTGTACTGTTAAGTTTTTAAATTTTTAAAAAGATTTTATTTATTTATTTGACAAAGAGCGAGAGAGGGAACACAAGCAGGTGGAGTGGGAGAGGGAAAAGCAGCCTTTCTACTGACCAGGGAAAACTTGGCACTCCAAGTTTTAAATTTTTTTATAAATTCAATTAATTTTTATAAATTCAACACATAAAATAATGTAATAGACATCTATGTATTCATTGTTAAGATTGAACATTTAACATTTTGCTTGTTTCACATTATTTTAGAAAAGATTTAAGGGGCACCTGGATGGCTCAGTTGGTTAAGTGTCTGCCTTCAGCTCAGTCATGATCCCAGGGTCCTGGAGTCGAGCCCTGCATTGAGGGCAGGGTCCCTGCTCAGTGCGGAGTCTGCCTCTCCCTCCACCCCTCCCCACCTAGCTTGTGCTCTCTCTCAAATGAACAAATAAAATCTTAAAAAATTAAAAAAAATCATAGATATTTGTTAAAACTTCCCTCATTTTTTGTTTTGTAATTTACATTTTAAACTTAATTTTGTTCTTGAGATTTATCCACGTCAGTATATGCAGTGCTTTGCTTGAGTGCTTTCATTTAAACTACTGTATAGTATTCCATTGGATAAGTAGATTAGTTTATTTGTTCTCCCAACAATTTCAGTTTTTTGTATTACTTACAGGGCTGAAGTGAATGCTATTTCATATTCTACCTTATGCCCACCAAGTGATTTTTTTAGGGTAGAAATTTAGGAGTGAAATTGCAAAGATGACCATCTATACATTTTCTTTTCCAAATTTCAGGTAGTTTTGGTTACTATTGTATATGTCTTCTAAAGACTGTATTTTTAGATTGGGAAAGAGGGAATAGTAGGAATTTTGGAATAATACTGATTTCTTTTCATTAATCTGATATTGAGCAACACTTCTGAACCCATTGTTTCTAATAGTTTGTCTAATGGTTCAAATAATACTGATTTCTTTTCATTAATCTTACATTGAGCAGCAACATTTCTGAACTCATTGTTTGTAATAGTTTGTCTAATGGTTCTTTTGACTTTTCTATGTGATAATGACCTATAAATAATGTTTATTTCTTTCATTTGTGTTTTTCTTCTGTGACTGGTATATGAAACTCTGATATAGTGTTTAACAGAAACAGTAGTGGAGGCATTCTTGTTTTGTTCCTGACTTTAATGAAAATGCTTCTTACATTTAACCATGTGATAAGATGTTGGCTATTACTTCTTTATATATATATATATATATATATATATATATAATATATATATACACACATACATATATATACATGTATGTATATATATGTATGTGTATATATACATATACATATACATATACATATACATATACATATACATATATATGTATAAGAAGGTTAAGAAAGTCCTCTTTTATAGTACCAAAACTTTATATGATGCCTGAGTGTTGAAACTTACCAAAACAATTTTGGGATCCTTTTACCATATTTTGTTTCCAAAACAGTTAATGTAGTAGGCCTGAGGCTGCCATCTTTAGGAGGTCCTGCTTGCAGGGTTGGCTCTCAGCTGATGTTTGAGAACTTAGCTTTTGAAACATTCCCTAACTGGTATAGATGTTTGACTGTGTGTAGGCTGTCTGTACATTGTGATTGATGGTGAATACCTGCTTTCTTCCTGGGAACCTAGAACTTAGGTAGTTGAAAGCAGAGAACGCTTGTGTGACCAGCCCCTGATAAAAATCTCTAATCTCAGTCTCAAATGGACTTTCTTAGGCTGCATTTTTCTTTATAGAGAAAGAAGCTTATTCAAGTATGTTACTTTTTGGGCAAGGAGGGGAAGTTATAGGAAGCCTGCATATAGATTTTCCCCAGACACTGCCTTGTCTTTTTTTTCTTACTCAGCCTTCTAGCTGTATATTCTTACTGTGTTGATGTGATGAATCTTAACTGTGATTACAGCTGCCTCTGAGTCTTGTGAGTTTGCTGATTTTGGGAACCCCTGATACACTTAATAATGTAAAGGATTACACTAATAGGTAAACTGTGTTAAACTGTTCTTATGTTCTTGGAATCATGATATGTTTTGTTTAAATATTTAATTTATTTATTTGAGAGAGTGCCTATGAGCAGGGGTAGGAGTAGAGGGAGAGATGCGAGTGGAGCCTGATGCAGGGCTTGATCTCACAACTTGGAGATCTTGACCCAAGCCGAAATCAAGAGTCAGATGCTCAGTTGGCTGAATCACCCAGGAGCCCCGATGTGTTCTCTATGTATGTATGTATGTTAAAGATTTTATTTAGTTTTTTGTCAGAGAGAGAGCACACAAGCAGGGGGAGCGGCAGGCAGAGGGAGAAGCAGGCTCCCTACAGAGCAAGGAGCCCAGTGTGGGACTTGATCCCAGGACCCTGGGATTGTGACCTGAGCTGAAGGCAGAGGCTTAACCGACTGAGCCACCCAGGCATCCCGATATATATTTTTTTAATTGCTTGATTCAGTTTGCTAATTTTCTGCTGAAATTTTTGCATATATATTTATAAGTAAGAATTACCTATCGCTTTCCTTTCTTTGACTTTCTTTCTCAAATTTTAATAATTATGGTCATATTGATCTCAGCGGCTTTGTTGATCCAGATTGTAAAATCATTTGTTCCAGTTCTTTGTTATGACTATTGACTTTAGCTTTTCATTGGGTTGTAATTGTAGATAGGAAACTTACCTTTTGTGAGGCTTGCCTTTCTAAGTTGTTATACCTATTTTACTGTTACTCGTATGTTTTAGCTGTTTGTTGTATGAGGATTTTCACTTTATCTTAGTCTTTCACATTATTGAAATTGGAACTCAAACCCAGTGTTACTTGCTTATCTGCTCTTGATGTTAGATAATAGAGAACCTATATTGGAAAACTAAGATTGGCAAGTGTTTTGGTTTTTAGAAATATGATTAAAGAAATGAGTTTTTTATTATACGCTGGTTAAGCCACTGCCTTCGGCTCAGGTCATGATCTCAGGGTCCTGGGATCGAGTCCCACGTCGTGCTCTCTGCTCAGCAGGGAGCCTGCTTCCCTCTCTCTCTCTCTCTCTCTGCCTGCCTCTCCATCTACTTGTGATTTCTCTCTGTCAAATAAATAAAATCTTTAAAAAAAAAAACAAAACTCCAGATTATAGCTGTAATGGTGGCTCATTGCATAATCAGCTATTTCTCTATTTGTGGATATTATTCATTGGTAAAGTGATTAGTTGGACTCTGTTATAGGAATCATAAAAATGAAATTATTGTTATTATTATTATCATCATCACAATGAAAAACAAATAATAATGAGTATAGTAGAAGTGATGTCATGCTCTCAAAAAATGAGACACCCACTTACATTTTTTGTTTGCCATAATAATGCATTTTAGTGACAAGAAACCAGGAACAACAACAACAAAAAACTCCTGTTTTTAAAATATCTACATTTTGGGGAAGGAAAGCAGTGGTCAGAAGTGTTAATGGGGAGATTTGTTACTTTAAAAATGAAAGAACAGAATCCTGCTATAAAATTTGAGTTAGGCAGAAGCATCTCACTTTGGTTTATTCCTTCCTCAGATCTTTTGTAAATGACAGTAATAAACAGAATTATGATGACAGCTGCTGAAATTATTCAAGGCTATGAAACTTGTTCAGTGGCACCACTGACATCATCAAAAATTCCTCTTAGCTATAGGTTTTTATACAAATAATAGGTGTAACTTTTATAAACATAGCTTATTTGATTTGATTCTCTGTTGCAATTCTTTTTTGTCATAAAAGAAGGATTTGGGAATCTCTTATACATTTATTCCTAATGATACATGGTAGAATCTTCTTTATCAATCACTTTGGTTTGCTTACTGTTGTCTAATACTGTCAAAGCTTTTAGATTTGTCTTGAAAGCATTGGTAGCAAATAGACTAAATTAGTTTTTGTCAGTGTTAAGATTGAGCCCTAAAAGAATATTGATTGATGTTCTATAAATCTGTTGTCTGTCTTTACAGCTATAGTTTCTGCCAGAAAAATAGGAAGTAACATGCTTTTAAGACTAGATTAATCTCTGAGAAGTTTAACTGAATGAAACTTTTATGATACAAAAGCCACTCTTCCTGAGTAAGATTTACATGTAAAGTTTCAAAGTAAAATTGAAGATTTGTAGCTAAGACTTCATTAATCAGGAGGATAGACACTCCTGTGCTTCCTAAAAATTAAAAACATATGCGTATGTAACAAAGACTCTAACACACACACACACACACAGCTCCTTTTTTATTCTTAGTAGTTTAAGTGAGTTCTTAAATACAACTATATTTGGTCTTGAATTATAAATTACTGTATAGCTTGTATTTAATTTGATACAAATAAGACTCATTGTCTTACATTTATTGAAGAATTATACATTTTAACAATAGAAATTTATGAGCCATAGTGCATCATGTGAATGCATTAGCTGACCTATAATGGTATTCTGTTCAATGAATATTTATTAATTTAGCTCAGTTCCAGTCTAGGCTCAGGGAAGTGTTATTTGAAAGAGTTATGTTTTGGCCTTTAACTTGAGGGAATTTAGAGGAAGAAGATAATGAAATAGTTGAATTAAACAGCACTTATATAGTCATGCTGGAGAAAAAATAGTCTTGTGTGTGGTAGTAGCAAGTACTTTTATTGGTCAATATTCTCACATATGTTTCAAGAGAGAAATTTTGGACTTTCACATAGGCTTTGTGAATCTGAAAGTTCTCTTTCTGGTGACAGGTGGACTTGTTTTTTTTCATTTAATATTCCAGCAGCTGGAAAAAAAAAATACAACTTTGCCATTTTCCCCCCCTTTGTTTCCCTAAGAGAGTATATATATATATATCTGGCCCAAGCATCATGTATTCTATATCTACTTTTTTGGAAGGAAAATCCATTTATTTTTTAACTCTTCTCTTAAGGTTTCTTGACATGAGTAAGGTTTGATACATAAAGCCTATAAATCCCTCTAAATAAGAGTTTTTAGTAACCATGTATTAAAAAATGGTAGTTTTAAATTTATACAGTTTTTTAGTTGGACTTAGTTGAAAGGCTTTTGGAAGAAACAATTTGAGAGAGAAAATTATATTGATGCCTGGTTTCCATTTTAGTAGCTCAAATTAATCAGATAGGTCTTTTTTGAGTTTTTATTATGAGGTGAAATAATAAATATAGCATCTTTTTTTTTCTAAATTTTTATTTTTATTTACATATAATGTATTATTAGCCCCAGGGGTACAGGTCTGTGAATCATCAGGCTTATACATTTCACAGCACTCAACAGCACATACCCTCCCCAATGTCCATAACCCAAAAACCCTCTCCCTCCCCCCTCCCCCCGGCAACCCTCAATTTGTTTTGTGAGTTACGAGTCTCTTATGGTTTGTCTCCCTCTTGATCCCATCTTGTTTCATTTTTTTTCCTTCCCTACCCCCAACGACCCCCCTCCCTGCTTCTCAAATTCCTTATATCAGAGAGATCATATGATAATTTTCTTTCTCTGATTGACTTATTTTGCTCAGCGCAATAACCTCTAGTTCCATCCATGTTGTTGCAAATGGCAAGATTTCATTTCTTTTGATGGCTGCATAGTATTCCATTATATATATATATACCACATCTTCTTTATCCATTCATCTGTTGATGGACATCTAGGTTCCTTCCATAGTTTGGCTATTGTAGACATTGTTGCTATAAACATTTGGGTGCATGTGCCCCTTTGGATCGCTGCATTTGTATCTTTAGGGTAAATATCCAGTAGTGCGATTGCTGGGTCCTAGGGTAGCTCTATTTTCAACTTTTTGAGGAACTTCATGCTGTTTTCCAGAGTGGCTGCACCAGCTTGCATTCCCACCAACAGTGTAGAAAGGTTCCCCTTTCTCCGCATACTCACCAGCATCTGTCATTTCCTGACTTGTTAATTTTAGCCATTCTGATTGGTATCTCATTGTGGTTTTGATTTGTATTTCCCTGATGCCGAATGATGTGGAGCACTTTTTCATGTGTCTGTTGGCCATCTAGATGTCTTCTTTGTAGAAATGTCTGTTCATGTCCTCTGCCCGTTTTTTGATCGGATTATTTCTACTTTGGGTGTTGAGTTTGATAAGTTCTTTATATATTCGGGATACTATCCCTTTATCTGATGCATCATTTGCAAATACCTTCTCCCATTCTGTCACTTGTCTTTTGTTTTTGTTGGCTCTTTCCTTTGCTGTGCAAAAGCTTTTTATCTTGATGAAGTCCCAATAGTTCATTTTGCCCTTGCTTGCCTTACCTTTGGCGATGTTTTTAGGAAGAAATTGCTGTGGCTGAGGTCGAAGATGTTGCTGCCTGTGTTCTTCTCCAGGATTTTGATGGATTCCTTTCTCACATTGAGGTCTTTCATCCATTTTGAGTCTATTTTTGTGTGCAGTGTAAGGAAATGGTCCAGTTTCATTTTTCTGCATGTGCCTGTCCAATTTTCCCAACACCTTTGGTTGAAGAGACTGTCTTTTTTCCATTGGATATTCTTTCCTGCTTTGTCAACCATAGAGTTGAGGGTCTAATTCTGGGCTCTCTGTTCTGTTCCACTGGTGTATGTGTCTGGTTTTTGTGCCAGTACCATACTGTCTTGATGATGACAGCTTTGTAATAGAGCCTGAAGTCTGGAATTGCGATGCCACCAACTTTGGCTTTCTTTTCTTTGTTTTTTTTTTTTTTTTTTTAAGAGATTTTATTTATTTATTTGACAGACTGAGATCACAAGTAGGCAGAGAGGCAGGCAGAGAGAGAGGAGGAAGCAGGTTCTCTGCTGAGCAGAGAGCTCGATGCGGGGCTCAATCTCAGGATTCTGGGATCCTGACCTGAGCTGAAGGCAGAGGCTTTAACCCACTGAGCCACCCAGGTGCCCCCAACATTGGCTTTTTTTTTCAACATTCCTCTGGCTATTCGAGGTCTTTTCTGGTTTAGTATAAATTTTAGGATTATTTGTTCCATTTCTTTGAAAAAAATTGATCTGATTTTGATAGGGATTGCATTAAACATGTATATTGCTTTAGGTAGCATAGACATTTTCACAATATTTGTTCTTCCAGTCCATGAGCATGGAACAGTTTTCCATTTCTTTGTGTCCTCCTCAGTTTCTTTCATGAGTATTTTATAGCTTTGAGTACAGATTCTTTGCTTCTTCAGTTAGGTTTATTCCTAGGTATCCTATAGTTTTGGGTGTAATTATAAATGGGATACTTAATTTCTCTTTCTTATCTCTTGTTATTAGTGTATAGAAATGCAACTGATTTATGTGCATTGATTTTATATCTTGACACTTTACTGAATTCCTGTACAAGTTCTACTAGATTTGGAGGGGAGTCTTTTGGGTTTTCCACATAAATTATCATATCGTCTACAAAGAGTGATAGTTTGACTTCTTCTGTGCCTATTTGGATGCCTTTAATTTCTTTTTGCTGTCTGATTGCTGAGGCTAGGACTTCTAGTACTATTTTGAATAGCAGTGGTGATAATGGACATCCCTGCCATGTTCCTTATCTTAGTGGAAAAGCTCTCAGTTTTTCTCCATTGAGAATGATATTTGCTGTGGGTTTTTCATAGATGGCTTTGATGCTATTGAGGTATGTACCCTTTATCCTTACACTTTGAAGAGTTTTGATCAGGAAAGGATGCTGTACTTTGTCAAATGCTTTTTCAGCATCTATTGAGAGTATCATAAGGTTCTTGTTCTTTCTTTTATTAATGTATTGTATCACATTGATTTATTTGTGGATGTCAAATCAATCTTGCAGCCCTGGAATAATCCCTTTGGTCAGGGTGAATAATCCTTTTAATGGACTGTTGAATCCTATTGGCTAGTATTTTGGTGAGAATTTTTGCATCTGCGTTCATTAGGGGTATTGGTCTGTAATTCTCTTTTTTGATGGTGTCTTTTTCTGGTTTTGGGATCAGGGTCATGTTGGCCTTATAAAATGAGTTTGGAAGTGTTCCTTCTATTTCTATTTTTGGAACAGTTTCAGGAGAATGGGAATTAATTCTTCTTTAAATGCTTAGTAGAATTCCCCTGGAAAGCTGTCTGGCCCTGGGCTCTTCTTTGTTGGGAGATTTTTGATGACTGGTTATGGGTCTGTTCAGGATTTCTATTTCTTCGTAGTTCAGTTTTGGTAGTTTATACATCTCTAGGAATGCATCTGTTTCTTCCAGATTGTCAAATTTGCTGGCATGTAGTTGCTCATAATATGTTCTTATAATTCTTTGTATTTTGGTTGGTTGTGTTCCCTCCTCTTTCATTCATGGATTTATTTATATGGGTCTTTTCTATTTTCTTTTTGATAAGTCTGGCCAGGGGTTTATCGATCTTATTAATTCTTTCAAAGAACCAGCTCCTACTTTTGTTGATTTGTTCTACTGTTTTTTGTTTCTATTTCATTGATTTCTGCTCTGCTATTTCTTATTTCTCTTCTCCTGCTGGGTTTAGGCTTTCTTTGCTGTTCTTTCTCCTGCTCCTTTAGGTATAGGGTTAGGTTCTGTGCTTGAGACCTTTCTTGTTTCTTGAGAAAGGCTTGTATTGCTATATACTTTCCTCTCAGAACTGCATTTGCTGTGCCACAAAGATTTTGAACCATTGTGTTTTCATTATCATTTGTTCACATGATTTTTTTCAATTTTTCTTTAATTTCCTGGTTGACCCATTCATTCTTTAATAGGATGCTCTTTAGCCTCCATGTATTTGGGTTCTTTCCAACTTTCCTCTTGTGATTGAGTTCTAGCTTCAGAGCATTGTGGTCTGAAAATATGCAGGTAATGATCCCAATCTTTTGATACTGGTTGAGACCTGATTTGTGACCCAGGATGTGATCTCTCCTGTAGAATGTTCCATGTGCACTAGAGAATGTGTATTCTGTTGCTTTGGGATGGATGTTCTGAATATTTCTTTGATGTCTGTTTAGTCCAGTGTGTTATTTAAGGTCTTTATTTCCTTGTTATCTTTTGCTTGGATTTTCTGTGTATTTCAGTAAGGGGGGGGTGTGTTAAAGTCTCCTACTATTATTGTATTATTGACTGTGTGTTTCTTTGATCTTGTTATTAATTGGTTTATATAGTTGCCTGCTCCCATGTTGCATAGATATTTAAAACTGTTAGATCTTCTTGTTGGACCGACCCTTTAAGTATGATATAGTGTCCTTCCTTATCTCTTATTATAGTCTTTGGCTTAAAATCTATTTTATCTGATATGAGGATTGTCACCCCAGCTTTCTTTTGATGTCCATTAGCATGGTAAATTGTTTTCCACTCCCTCACTTCAAATCTGGAGGTGTCTTTGGGACTAAAATGAGTTCCTTGTAGATAGCATATTGATGGATTTTTTTTTTTTTTTATCCATTCTGATACCCTGTGTCTTTTGATTGGGGCAGTTAGCCCATTTTTCATTCAGGGTAACTATCGAAAGATATGAATTTAGTGCCATTATATTGCCTGTAAGGTGACTGTTACTTTATATTGTCTCTGTTTCTTTCTGGTCTACTAGTTTTAGATGCTTTCTTTGCTTAGAGGATCCCTTTCAATATTTCTTGTAGGGCTAGCTTGAGGTTTACAACCTCTTTTAGTTTTTGATTGTCCTGGAAGCTTTTTATCTCTCCTTTTATTTTCAATGATAGCTTAGCTGGATATAGTATTTTTGGCTGCATGTTTTTTTAATTTAGTGCTCTGGCCTGCCAGGTCTCTGTTGATAAGTCTGCTGCCAATCTAATATTTTTACCATTGTATGTTAGAGACTTCATGTCTGCTTTCAGGATTTTCTCTTCATTACTAAGACTTATAAGTTCTACTATTTGATGATAGGGAGTGGACCTATTTTTATTGCTTTTGAGGGGAGTTCTATCTGCCTCCTGGATTTTGATGCTTGTTCCCTTTGCCATATTAGGGAAATTATCTACAATAATTCTCTCCAATATACCTTCTGCCCTCTTCTCTTTCTTCTCCTGGAATCCTGTATATTCTAATATTGTTTCTTCTTACGGTATCACTTTTCTTTTGAATTCTCTCCTCGTGGTCCAGTAGTTGTCTCTCTTTTTTCAGCTTCTTTATTCTCCATCATTTGGTCTTCTATGTCACTAATTCTCTCTTCTGCCTCGTTTATCCTAGCAGTAAGAGCCTCCATTTTTGATTGCACCTCGTTAATAGCTTTTTTGATTTCAGCTTGGTTAGATTTTAGTTCTTCTATTTCTCCAGGAAGGGCTTTTATTTCTCCAGACAGGATTTCTCTCATATCTTTCATGCCTTTTTGGAGCCCAGCTAGCACCCTGAGAATCGTCATTCTGAACTCTGGATCTGACATTTTACTAATGTCCGTGTTGATTAGGCCCCTAGCCTTTGGTACTGCCTCTTGTTCTTTTTTCTGTGGTGAGTTTTTCTGCCATGTCATTTCATCCAGATAAGAATATATGAATGAGAAAATAAAATACTATCAGGGTGGCAAAAACCCCAGAAAAATGTATGCTAACCAAATCAGAAGAGACCCCAAATCAGGGGGAGAAGAAAGGGAGTAAAAAGAAGTTTAAAAATTTTTTTAAAAAGATAATTAGACTGGTGAATAGAACAGAGCCACCCACTTGATTTTGGGTGTATTTTGGTCTCTTAGAAGATACCAAGTCCCAAGATTTTAAAGAAAGAAAAACTTATATATAATCATAATTAAGGGTAAACATGATGAAGGGATAGAATATGACTGTAAAGATGAAAATGTAAAAAAAAGTTCTGAAAAAGGAATTGATGAGATAAATTTATTGGAAAAAAAAAGAATAAGAAAGTGGAGAGAATTTGCCCAGGCTGGAGACAGTGCTAGACTTGGGGTATATTTGGATCTATCATAAGAAATTCTATTCAAAAATGTTTTAGAGGAAAAAACCCTGTATGTATACAAAAAATAAAGTTAGATACAATGAAGGATAGAGTATGACTATAATAATGGTTTAAAAAGATTTTTTTTTAAGAAAGGTGTTGTTAAGATAAAGTAGTTAAAAATGTTAAAAGAGGAAAGAGGAAAACTTAAATTACAATAAAAATATAAAAGTAAAAAAATTTAATTAACTTTGCAAGACTAAAGAATCATGGGAAGAAAGCCATGAATTCCATGTTTTGCTTTCCCCTCCTCTGGAATTCTGCTGTTCTCCTTGATCAGTGAGCTTAGTCTTAGCTAGATGTTCTTGCTGATCTTCTTGGGGAGGGACCTGTTGTAGTGTTTCTCAAACGTCTTTGCCTGAGGCAGAATTGTGCCACCCTTGCCAGGGGCAACACCAAGTAATCTCGGGTTCCGCTCTTGGGAACTTTTGTTTCCTGAACGTTTTCTGTAGAGCTCTGGAGGGTGGGAACGAAAATGGTGGCCTCCCAGTCTCCAACCTGGAGGAGCCAAGAGCTCTGGGCCCCACTCCTCAGAGCCCTCAGAGAAAAGTGCTCAATCACTCCCGTCTCCCTGGTTTCTGGCTGCACTTGGGCTCACCCAGCCTGTGACCTGTTGTTTCTGTCTCTGGCAGACAGTTCCATTTGGATTCTCCAAACCAGCAGATTCCTGCTGCTCTGCCTTTCCGGCGGATGAAGGTGGGTCTCCCTGGATCTGACACTTGTGGGGTCCCTGCTCAAAGTGCAGTGGTCTCACTGTGCTGTGGATCACAGTTTAAGGTAACTCCAAGCTGAGAGCTCACTCCTCAGCTCTGTCTCTGTAGTCTGCTTCCCCACTCTGATACTTGCGAGGTCTGCTACACTCAGACACCCTTGATCTTTCTGTGACCCTACGGGACTTGAGACCACACTGTCCCTCTGAGGGCTCTACTTAGCCTCTGGAGCCATGTCCCTCAGTGGAGCAGACTTTTAAAAGTTCAAATTTTGTGCTCCATTGCTCCACCACTTGTTGGGAGCCAGCCCCTCCCCCCGCAGTTTATCTTCACCTCGCTTTGGTTTCACTTCTCCACATGTCCTACCTTTCAGAAAATGGTCGATTTTCTGTTTCTAGAATTGCTGCTCCTCTTCTCTTCAATCTCCTGTTGGGTTTGTAGGTGTTTGGAATGGTTTGATAACTATCGAGCTGAACTCCTGTGACCTGATGTCATCTTAGTCTGCTATTCCCCTGCCATCTTTTCTCCTCCCTTTGCATTATCTTGATAAATGCCAGTCTTTAGTGGTTCTCTCAACAGAGATCTCACAATTAATTGTTTTTAAAATGACTTTTAAATAACATTTTTGAAGTAGAAGATTTTAAAAAGAAGATTGGTAAAGCACAAAGACTATAAAAATCTCTTCTACCCCTCTTCCCAGAAATAGCCATCATTATTATTTTAGTTGATAATGTATTCAGTATTCAAATTAATATATGTGGCATATAAATGTATATGTATCTATTTTTAAATTGGAATCATATTGTATATGTGTTTAATTGAATTGTGATTTTACACTTAATGGCGTTTAAAAATTGTTCCAGGTCATTTAAGATACTTCTACAACATGATTTGTAAAGACTGCAGGAATTTGCATGGTGTCGATGGCTGTGCTGTAATGAATTTCAGCAGTCCTATATGGTTGAATATTCAAAATGTTTGCAATTCTGTGCTATTGTAAAGCCATTATTCAATTTAAATTTTCTATTGGCTTAAAAATAAAAGAGGAGCATTGCTCTTTTAAATTGTTTTTAAATGGTTTATTTGATTTGTTCATATACTCTATTTCCAGGTTATCAGATGTAGTCATAAGGTGCTTAAAATCAGGATTAAAGTTCGGGACACATCTTTGAGTTCTTTTGTTTTATCAGTTATATTCTGTCTCATTTGTTCATCTCATTTTCACACCTAGACACTAAGCTTTTTGTGCAATCATATCATCTCTGAACAAACAAGAGTAACCCCTTTTCATAGCATCTGTGAACTTGGGCCATGTGTCTGGTATTGTTTGATAAATACATGTTGATTGATGTCTTTTGTAAAGGTAGAATAGCTATGTAAATGTGGAAGAAATCGGCCAGGGAATATTTGTAAAGCAGAAATCATTTCTCTGCAGTTTCCTTTTGAGTCAGTGAGTCTCTTCCTCCCCCTCCCCTCCTCCTCTCCCCATTTACCTCACTAGAGATTTCTTTGCAGACTTGTAATAAATAAACATTATTTTTCAGTCCTTCTTATTACTCCTCCCTTTTCTTCTTTAGGCTTTAAGTGTAGTGTCTATTATAAGGAAAAATCTAAATGATGATTAACTTCAAGAATGGTGATTCCAAGTAAGCATATATATGATCTTTCTACCCTCCACCTTCAAGAGAACTTGGTTTATTTAATGAAATATTTACTGAGGACTACCATCTGGTCTGTCTTTAATCCCTTGTACATGAATGTCACTGTTGTGCCGACAGACAAACTCTTTCCTTTGCCTGGGAGATATTCTATTGGTTTCCCTGATTCTTTTATCTTTCTGGTCTCTGCTTGAATGTTATCTTCTTGAGAGACCTTCTCAAGATCCCCCATTCTTTTGTGTCACAGCATTCTGTTCAGTGCTTTCATATTATGGCTTCAATTTATAGATATACATATGGTCATTTATGGTCTTACCTTTAAGTTCTGTGAGGGGAGGAAACTTGCATCTCTTTTTCAACATTTCTGTGCTTGCTTCCAGCACAGCGGGCCTAAGGGAAGTTTGCAGCTTACAGTAGCAATCAAGTAATATGTAATTACATTGAGAGTTTATAAATTCTAAGATAAGTGACCCAAGGGCATGAATCATTTTCTCCAGCTTCCTTCTGAGTATCACCCCTCCCCATGTTTCCCATCTCCTTTCTCCAAAGCTTAAGCAAAATTCTGAAGTATAGGAACATTTGATTTCCATCTGTCACCCTTTTACATTAGAAGGCCTTTCAAAATATACTCATTGAGTGAATGTGTGCTGGGTTCTATCATCCATTATAGCTCTAGTGCTTAAGAAGCTAATAGTCTAATAGGGCAAATATGAGTCTACCTACTAAGATGGATAAGGAGAGATGATCTGTGAGTTGCAGTGATCATGGAAGTCTGTATTCCCACAGATAACTGTCAGGTTTGACATTTGTTTTCCCAGTTATGGTTAGTCGATATACAGTACAGCACTTGTATTGAACATCCAAGACGCCAATACATTGTTTCTGTCTTCCCATTAAGTCTGTCAGTACATGGTTGGTACTTGAAGCAGTATCTTGGACATGCTGTTATTTGGGTTTTACAGATTTGTTTGTTAAATTCCACACATTGAGTGAAATCATATGATAATTGTCTTTCTCTGATTAGCTTATTTAGCTTAGCATAATACCTCTAGTTCCATCCACATTGTTACAAATGGCAAGATTTCATTTTTTGATGTCTGATTAATATTCCATTGTAGGTATATGTGTATATATGTGTATATATATATTATTATCTATACATATAAAATATATATATATATACACCACATCTTTATCCAGTCATCTGTTGATGAACATCTGGGCTCTTTCTATAGTTTGTGGGCATTCCTGCTATAAACGTTGAGATGCCTGTGCCCCTTCAGATCACACTGCATTTGTGTCTTTGGGGTAAATACCCAGTAGTGCAATTGTTGGGTCGTAGGGGCTCTGTGACTTTTTTTTTAACTAATACAGCCCATCTAAAGTGATGCTATGCTTGTTGCAGGCTTAAACCTTAAGACAGTTTGATTGCTTCTGTTTTGCACTTGTGGGAACAGTGAACCATATGTAAGAAGTCTGGGTATCCTGTTACACTGCCTATGTTGAAAGACGACCTGGAGAGGGAGCAGCATTGAACATACATGCAGAAAGAGAGGAGTCCAACCACCCTGGCTTCCCAGATGAACCCACCTTTGTAATACAAAAGTATTAGAAATGTGAGTGAAGCTATCTTGGACATTCTAGCTCTAGCCACCGAAATGACAGTGGTCTCATGAGAAACTGTTAGGCCAGTAGGAAAAAAAAAATCTAGATATCCCACAAGAAGATGGCTTCTTGACTTCTCCAGGAATCATGAGAAATAAGAAACTGATTATTGTTTTAAGGCACTCAGTTTTGGAGTGCTTTGTTACATAGTGATAGATAAATAGTACAGGTGGCTAGTGGACATTTTGAGTGACAACTTCCCAATTCTGCAGAAATTATAAAACTAATTCAAGCAGAAATATCTAGAAATTCTCTCAATCTCAGGGTCAGGTTTTCAGGAGACAAACAGTCATAGTATAAGTGGTACCTCTTCTTTGCAGTCACTTGTGCTTTCAACAGAAACCTTGATTTTTTTTTTTTTCCCTATCCAGGTATACGGTATTCCATAGTGTATGTGTACCATACGTTTCTTTATGACTAAATTTTCTGTATGCAAATAATGAAGCACAAATGTGCATTTATCCAGGATAATTTTTTTTAATTTTTTTAAAAAGATTTTATTTATTTATTTGACAGGGAAAGATTACAGGTAGGCAGAGAGGCAGGCAGAGAGAGAGGAGGAAGCAGGCTCCCCACTGAGCAGAGAGCCTGACGTGGGGCTCGATCCCAGGACCCTGGGATCATGACCTGAGCCGAAGGCAGAGGCTTTAACCCACTGAGCCACTCGGTGCCCCCAGGATAATTTTTTTAAAAGATTTTATTTATTGGGGTGCCTGGATGGCTCAGTGGGTTAAAACCTCTGCCTTCTTGGCTCGGGTCATGATCCCATGGTCCTGGGATCAAGCCCCGTGTTGGGCTCTCTGCTCCGCCAGGAGCCTGCTTCCTCCTCTCTTTCTCTGCATGACTCTCTTCCTGCTTGTGATCTCTGTCAAATAAATAAAATAAAATATTTAAAAATATTAAAAAAAAGAAATTACCTGAATGGAATTACTTATTTGGGAGAAATTTAAGCTGATATTTTTATATTACAGTAATTTTCAAACTTTTTTGTATGAAGTTACTGTTTTCACTTCTGAAATAGTATGACCACATAGTTGTGACGAGAGCTCCTTAGTTGAAGAAGATAAAGAATATTGCTGGTGAAGATTTTTAGTTCTTTGAGAGATAATAATTGATAGAAATGTTTAACATCGTTGTAGGAATACCATCGTAACATATATAATGGAAAGGAAGACATCAGATAAATACAATCTATTATGTTAGGCTTTGCCGCCCAGTTTTGCTTTATTCTGTGAGCTTATTTAAAAAGAAAAAGAGGTATTGAAAAAGAATAATGCTGTGTTTAAATTACACTTTCAAAGACAAAAATCTTGTTCCAGTTTGAGCACCTTGGAAATTGTCTTGAATTCTCTGTGGTTTGAAGTGAATATATTACTTGATTTCTGAAACCAAGGGTAGACTGGTATGTAAGATCTTTGGAGAGCTGTACCAACTGCAACTCCAGAAATTACTTTCTTACTACTAATTCTTTTTTATTGTTAATCCTTTAATCACTGCTTCTTAAGAGTAAAACACACTTGTACACCTATGCCCTTAAATCTTAGAGTATTAAATTATAGATCTCAGAGAAATGCCTTACTGTATATAACTTATTTTTTATAATTTTTTTAAGATTCAGATCTGGGAAGGAAATAGACAAAGTAGTTTATTTCCCATTTGGGAAACTGTTCTTATTATAAATCTCTGTCTTTATAATCAAAATATAAGAACTGGAGAAATGGAGATACTTTTAGGAAGGCCTTGATTATTTTTTAACATGTTTAAATGACTGATTGTGGACCTTTAAACAAAAATTTTTTAAGCTGTTTTTTTCTAAAAAAATATAATGATTAGTCTCTAGCCAACTCTATTTCTTAACCTGATAGTTAGTTGTATATGGTTTGTTACATATAAAAATATATCAAATGTGAAGGTGACATTACCATTTTTTTTTAGACATGTAAAGATTTTATTTTTATAGAGCAGTTTTAGGTTCACAGTAATATTAAGGGAAAGGCGTAGAGAGTTCTCATATGTCCTCTGTCCTCATACCTGCATAGTATACCCCATTATCAGCAATACCCACCAGAGTGGTACATTTGTTATAATTGATGAATCTTCATTGACACATCATAATCACCCGAAGTTTGCAGTTTTCCCCAGGGTTCACTCTTGGTGTTGTGCATTCTTTGGATTTGGACAAACATATAATGACACTTAGCCATCATTACAGTATTATACAGAGTAGCTTCACTGCCCTGAAAATTCTCTGTGTTACCTATTTATTCTTCTTCTCCTAATCCCAGGCAACTGATTATGTTTTTATTGTCTCCATAGTTTTACCTTTTCCATAATGTCATATAGGTGGAATCATATAGTACGTGGTTTTTCCAGGTTGGCTTCTCTCACTTAGTAATATGCGCTTTAAGTTCCTCCATGTCTTTTTATGGTTTGATAGCACTTTTCTTTTCAGCACTGAATAATAGTCCATTGTCTGAATGTACCATATTTATCTATTCACCTGTGAAGGACATCTTAATTCTTGCAGATATTTATAGTTCTAAATAAATCTGCTATAAATATCCATGTGTAGGCTTTTGTGTGGACATGTTTTTAGCTCATTTGGGTCAATACCAACGAATGCAATTCCTGGATTGTATGGTAAAAGAACATATTTAATTTGTAAGGAACTGCTACACTGACTTTCAAAGGGGCTGTACTATTTGCATTCCCAATGTAGCAATGAATTCCTAGCAATCAGCGAAACTTCCTTTGCTCCAAATCCTCATCTGCCTTTGGTGTTGTAGGTATCTATAGATTTTGGCCATTTTATTGATATCTTTAATTTGCATTTCCTTGACATATTGTTCATATGCCATCTATGTGTCTTCTTTTTTTTTTTTTAAGATTTTATTTATTTATTTGACAGAGAGAGAGATCACAAGTACACAGAGAGGCAGGCAGAGAGAGAGGGAGAAGCAGGCTCCCCACTGAGCAGAGAGCCTGATGCAGGGCTCAGTTCCAGGACCCCGAGATCATGACCCGATCCAAAGGCAGAGGCTTAATCCACTGAGCCACCCAGGCGCCCCTCTATGTGTCTTTGATGAGCTATCCATTAAGAGACTTTGGCACATTTTTCTTAAACTGCTTATTTTCTTATTGAATTTTAAGAGTTCTTGTGTATTTTGGATAACAGTCTTTTGTCAGGTGTGTCTTTTGCAAATATTTTCTCCTAATCTGTGGCTTAGTGTCTTGATAGTGTCTTTCACAGAGCAGAAGTTTTTAATACTGATGAAGTCCAGCTCATCAGTGATTTATTTCATGGCTTATGCCTTTGTGTTGCATTTAAAAAGTCATCCCTATACCCAAGTTCATCTAGATTTTCTCCTTTGTTATCTTCTAGTTTAATAATTTTGCATTTTACATTTAGATGATCCATTTGACTTAATTTTTGTGTATAAGTTCTGTGTCTAGATGCATTTTTTTGTATGGGAACTCCAGTTGTTCCAAAACCATTTGTTGAAAAGTCTTTGCTCCATTATATTGTTCCTGCTTCTTTACCAAAGATCAGGTGACTCTTTTTATGGGATCTATTTCTGGATTTTACATTCTGCTCCATTGATCTATTTGTTTATTCTTTTGCCAAAACCAAACTGTTTTGATTATTGTAGCTCTATATTAAGTCTTGAAGTTGGGTAGTGTCAGTCCTCCAATTTTGTTCTTCTTTGGTATTGTGTTGGCAATTCTTGGTCTTTTGTGTCTCCATATTAACTTTAGAATCAGCTTATTGATATCTATAAAATGTCTTGCTGGGATTTTGACTGAGATTGTACTGACTCTATAGATGAAGCTGGGAAGTACTGACATCTTGACAGTTTTGAGTCTTTCTATCCACGAACAGAGTATCTCTCCATTTATTTAGTTCTTTGATTTTGTTCCACAGATTTTTAGTTTTCTTTTTTTAAAAGATTTTATCATTTATTTGTCAGAGAGAGAGAGAAAGAGCGCACACAAGCAGGCAGAATGGCAGGCAGAGAGAGAAGCAGGCTCCCCACTGAGCAAGGAGTCCACTGTGGGACTCGATCTCCAGACTCCAGATCATGACCTGAGCTGAAGGCAGTTGCTTAACCAACTGAGCTACCCAGGCGTCCCTATAGTTTTCTTCATAGAGACCATGTTTTGTTAGATTCATGCCAGTTTCATTTTGGGGGGGTGCTAATGTAAATGATGTTGGATTTTAATTTTAAATTTGACTTGTTTATTGTTGCTATATAGAAAAGAGATTGAATTTCTGTGTTAACCTTATATTCTACAACTTTGCTGTAATTGCTTATTAGTTCCTGGAGTTTTTGACCTTTCTTTGTTTAATCTACGTATATGATCATGTCATCTGCAAATACAGTTTTCTTTCTTCACCATTTGTATACCATTTATTTTCTCTTAATATATTGTCTTATTGCATTAGTTAGTACTTTCAGTATCCTGTTGATGATCATTACCATTTTTATCCTCCTTTCTATGAAATCTGTGTTAAAATTTTCTTAATTTATTCACAGCTCACCAAAGCTCATCGACAAGGACACATGGTGAAAGTAGATTGGCTGGACAGATTGACATTTAGAGAAATAGAAATGATAAATGAGGTGGGTTGTATCCCTCTTTCCCCTGCTCCCCCTAAATATCTTCCCCAGATGTCTAAGTCAGGATTTTTTGAGAAGCACTTTTGTTGCCAGATTATCTCACAAATGTGAGAGCATTGAGGATAGCCTGTAATTGTGAGTTTTGTGTTAATAAGTGGAAAACTTGGAATATCTGTTTTTCTTATGTTTTAATGTTATATTGCACCATGAAGAAGGCAGTGGACATCATAATTGTACTTGTATTGTACAAGTGAAGCCACTGTTAAGCCACTTGTGTGTTCTCTCTCCATTTGGCAGCCTATGTTTAGGTTCAGTTCAGTATTGGATTCTTCCGAAACAGTGTTGCCCCTTTACTTCACTTACCCTAAGTCATTCTTAGTAATCCCTGTCCCCAGTTAAGATACTGTGTGTAGTATGTGCTATACTATGTATAGGACTCTGCAACTTACATGGTTCAAAGTAATTTGTTTCTTGATCTTGTTTATGGTCTAGAATATGTTTAATTAAAAGATGGCTTCCATGAAACTTTCCAAAAGTTAGAACAAAATTTTCTTTTTTATATATTTACACTGAAATACTAGATGTGTGGCTTAACATTCTGTGTCTAGAGAGTAGAAAGAACAATTATTTTAATCACATTAGCAGAGAAGTATGTCAACTTTTGTGATATGCCTAATTTATTGTGATCACCACAGGGCATAGCTGACTTATTTTATATTCTCTCAATGATTTTTACTGGGTTGAAAGAGAAAATTTTAATTTTATAATGAACACTTAATAAAAGTTAAATTCTACTATTGTTCATTTAAAAAAAAGAAATTAGTTGGTTTAGCTGTTTATATTCAGTATGAATAAACTGGGCATTTTTTCTAAATTTATTCATAATACACTCTCATTTACTGAAATTAGAAGAAAAATGTACTTTTTTAAATGTTTATAATAGTCACATTCCTAAATTAGTTAAATCAAAATGTTTACTTATGTTTTTCTGTTCTTTAACTTAGATAGTCTTTGGTGTAGAAAAGGCAGTGTTAGGGCTTACTTTGTCCAGTCGTACTTATTACCTTTTCTACCCCCACTCATTAAAAAGTAGGAGAGCATTGCCATTACCATAATTAGACTATAATATGTATCATAAAGCTGAACAATTTAAGTGATTTCTTTAGACCTTTATGATTTTACACATAATGATTTAAAGTCATTTTAAAAACTGGTTTAAGACTTATCACCCTTTTAGACTTCATTTTATTTTCACTTTGTTACATGTTTCTTTTTTTTTTTTTTTTTAAAGGGGACACATTGTTATGTTGGAGAGAAAGGAACTATTTCCCAATATGTTTAAAGTATATTGAGAAAAATTTACAAATGATTGCGAGTTATCTTAAGACCACTCATAAATTGTGAAAAACTTGTGAAGGTTGTTTATAATAATGGAATAAATATTGGTTATATTTTAAGTTGTACTTGAGAGATCATGTATTAGTGAATTGGAAATAATGATACGTACTGATCCTTTAAGACAATGTTGAAGATCAAGATTTTTCATAAAAATCTTTTTTTTTTTTTTTAGAGTGAGAAACGAAGTTCTAATTTCATGTACTTGATGGTTGAGTTTCGATGTGTCAAGTGTGATGATAAGGAATATGGTATTGTTTATTATGAAAAGGTATTTGCCTTGGAACTGTTTATAGTCTCTGAAGTAGAGGGGAGGGGAAACATTAAAAAAAATTACTGTTGTACCTGCTGAGATGAATTATTTGGTTGCAGGATAGCAGCAGACAGCTGTCAGCTGCAGCTGTTTGTATATACACAAATCAGATCATATAGCTACAACAAGATTACAAAAGCCCATCATTCATGTAATGCAGTTCTAGGTTCCAGAATTCAATAAATATGCAACAGATTAAAAACTTTTTGATTAATCGTTCTGCAAATTGGCAAGTCGGACATTAAAGTAATAGCTTTATTAGCAATTAGTATTCATTTGAAAAATAAAAAGGGAATCAGTTTTTAAGTGATAAGCTGTTGAAAATTAAGGGTATATTTACTATTTGAGTTTGTATATATAATGTGTGAGCCTAACATATGTATGCTTATAAAAAACTTCCTAAATGTGTATTTATGTAATAAAGGCAGAATTTTAAAAAAATTGGTCTATCACTCAGTAGGCTGAGTGATAACAAATATGCATTTAATGGATTGGCTCTGGTCTGCTCATTATCCAAAAGAAAGTAGTTTTGTGTTTGATATGTTGCTACTTGAAAAATATCTGTGCCTTAAATGCTTGTTGAAGGGTCTTAATTTAAGCACTATAGAAATAATTGCACACGTAGTTCAGAATCACATAAACCAGGTATTATTGTGGAAATAACCTTAGACAGGTGCTTAAATCAGTATGAATGAGGGCAGACTTTTGATACATGGCATAATGGAATAATATTTCTTTTAGTATATAGCTAAGCTTATATGCAATATATTTGTGTATTAGAAGCAACACTTCTAAATTATATTTATGCTTTAGTGTTATTTATTAAAGCTGTCATAGTGATTTTTTAAAATACGTATTTTTTCATAAATGTAAGTTACTACTTGAAAAGTTTTCGTAATGGAGTTTTGAGTTTGTGTAGTTAATTTATGATCACTTTTCTGGTAACTTTCAAGTTAACACATATTTTTTTTCTCTTTAGCTTGTATCCCTTCCCTTTAGTAAAAGGTTAGGAAAAGTTAACTTTTAGTTGATAAATGATAGTCTTTGGTAAAAAGAAGTTAGGAAGATAGACTAACATTGCTTATTAATTCATTAGAAAAGCTACATTAAAAAGGGGAAATATAGGTGAGTGAAATTGTTTTGTCACTTTAATAAACTAACATTTTACATCTTATACTATGTGTAATGAAAAAGTATTATTTCTCCTCCAGGATTTGTAGGGTTTGTATTGCAAAAACATGCCAATGGAAATGGTGCTTTGAAGCAGAAGAGATTTGAAGGATCTTTTGAAAGACAGCTTTGATAATAGATGAAATAATAACAATAAAAATTAGAAGAATTTGAAGTGTTTTTGAAAAGGTTCTTGGCCCCTTTCTGCTGCTTCTTAAAAATTGCTCATAAATTAATGCCTGTCTACCTACCCTGTCATATTTCCACTTAGTGTAAAGATTGCTGGGCTAGTGTATTGAATCTAATGGAAATAGACTTTCTTGTCACCTGTCTTTTGTGACAGATAGCCTTAGTGAAGATTACTTGTCACAGTTGGGCTGATAAATGTGTTTTCTGGTGTTGTGACTGAGAACCAGCCTGTTAAACAACGGCTGTGGGAATTTGTGGTTTTCTGTAAGACTCAATTACTGAACTAAAGTCAAGTCCCAGTACTTCCCTTCTTTCACTCTCTCCTGATTTGCCTGCACGTATCTTACATTGGAAATACTAGCATTTGGAATTTGACAGAAAAGCTTGATGTGAGGTATACAGTTGTGAGGAAATGAATTTAATTAGTTTACCATTTTCTGGTATGTATGCAGTGACATTTACTATGCTGAATTACCAAAAATGATAATACCAAGAAAGTAAAGCAGCTTTGTGTCTTAAGAATTGATGGATTAATTCTTCTTATTCAAGTCTCCATGGTATTGAGTAGAAGCAACGCTGCTGAGTCTCTAGCTATGTATAAATTTCAGCTAACATTAACACCTTGCTTAAAATCCAGCTTCTTTGAATGGAACTCAGTTGTGCTAATTTGAAAGTTACCAACATCTACTTAGTATTTTTTGAAAATGATGCAACACATCCTTTGTGCCATAGTTTAGTCATACTTTGTGGTTTCTAGTTGTAAGTTTGAAAATTAGGATATTATTACTTTGGCCCACTAGGGTTATAAGCAGAGTTAAAAATAACTGACAAAAACAATCTACTGATTCTTAGACCTCATATATCTAAAAACTGTAACAAATTTTTTATTGTTAGATTTTATTTTTCCCCAAATATTCATTAGCAATAATAGGTAAAAATTGGATATGTATTTTAAATTGCAGTTGAAAGAAGATGCTTCTTTAAAAGGGAGGAATAGTGTTCATTAAATAGAACTAAAATACTTTGGAGTGTACATTATCATGTATTATTTCTTACCATTTGGTTAAATTTTGTTTATTTTTTTTTTTAACTTACTACACTATAATCCAGGATGGTGATGAGTCATCTCCAATTTTAACAAGCTTTGAGATAGTAAAAGTTCCTGACCCTCAGATGTCTATGGTGAGTTATTGCCAAATTTCTTACAAAAGTGCTTTTCTCCAGAGTGATTATGACTTGGATCTACAGCATACACTTTCTTTTAAAAAAGTATATCTGTAACTAAGTCAGTTACCCAGAAGTGACTTATAAGTCCATTTTAGCTAACTGGAAGTAGGTTCAGGTGGAACTTTACAATATCAACATCTAAAAATACGGTTAGAATAGTATATTGTTGGAGAAACATTTATTTGAATTATTGGAAGAGTAAGGGATGTAGTCTTGAAGTGAGAACTTGGGAAGCAGATATTTGAAAGACTGGGAGGGAAGTTTTTTATACCAGGATGTAACACTGGGTTCAATGGATGAGAATTTTAGGGAGATTAATTTTGTTGAAAAATCTGGAAGATCATTGTAGCTACTAGAACTGTTTAATTTGGATCTTGGTGACTTGGATGATTTTGAGATACCCATCTATGGAATTTTTGAGGTGATAGTTTGGGGATGTGAAGCAGGAAGAATTCTTTGCAATAGTGGTTTAATTTGATGACTTTAAATTTAGAAAGTTTCAGCAAAAAATCCTTTTAGTAGCATAATACCATGATATTCACACTTACAACTCATGACATCACCCTGAACCATTTTATTCTTATTTTTTATGTTTCTAATTGGATTAGTTACCTTCTTAATCAGACCAAAGTGAATTTAAAGTAGTATATTAGAAGATAAAAGTATGATGATGGAGGTAAATACAGGTCATTAAAGCAAGAAGTAATGACTGATGTTCCAACATCAAAGAGTATAAAAAACTAGGAAAAAAGGCAACCTGGGAATCTTTTGGAAACAAACATCCTAAATATTATAAAGGTGACATTTCATCACTGGAAAATAGTGCTGGGGAACTAATGATGAGCCATTTGGAAAAAGATAAAATTAAATTAGACCCGGGGCACCTGGGTGGCTCAGTGGGTTAAAGCCTCTGCCTTCGGCTTGGGTCATGATCTCAGGTTCCTGGGATCCAGCCCCACATCAGGCTCTCTGCTCAGTGGGGAGTCTGCTTCCTCCCTCTCTCTCTCTCTCTCTGCCTGCCTCTTTGCCTGCTTGCGATCTCTGCCTGTCAAATAAATAAGTAAAATCTTAAAAAAAATTAAATTAGACCCATACCTCACATCGTACATAAAGAAAAATTCCAAATAGATCAGGGATTGGATTTAAGTATTAAAAAAACAAGGCCTTATGAGTACTTTACTTTCAGTGAAGTTCCCTGCCCTCAGTCACTACTGGCAAGTTAAACTGCTAAGATGATAGTACAGGGATATTACAAGGTCACTAGTAGCTTATAGGAAGAGGGAATGCTTTAGCCTGGGTTGTCAGGGAAGATTATAGAGTGCAGGTTTTATCTGTGTGTGTAGAGGATGTGAAAACCTTGACTGTATGGAGAATAGGAGGTGTTATGAGATGTTTTAAGAAGCTGGAACAGCAAATGCTTAGTATGGCACTAGAGAAGCATAAGACATGTTTAGTTTCCCTATCACAAAATGGTGATTTTTTTTAAATTAATTTTCATTCTTTTTTTTTTTTTTTAAAGATTTATTTATTTATTTTAGAGAGAATAGGGGGAGGGACAGAGGGAAAGAATCTTGAAGCAGACTCCTGCCAGGGGTGGAGCCTGATTTGAGGCTCAGTCTCAGGACCTATGAAATCATGACCCTGAGATGAGGTATTTCAAAAAAAAAAAAAATACATAGGGGACTAAAGTTGTAACAAGAATAATATGTTAAGTGTTATAAAGTGGTCTTGAGTAAGCAACTACTTATTTTTGCATTTCTAATTGGCTGTTGAAACTTCCTTTTGATGAAACTTACATTATTGATAAGTATTTATAAATAATTCATAGGAGAATTTAGTTGAGAGCAAACACCACAAGCTTGCCCGGAGTTTAAGAAGTGGACCGTCTGACCATGATCTCAAACCTAATGCTGCCACAAGAGATCAACTAAATGTAAGAGAATTTTTAAAGTATTAATATAAAAAAAAATGAAATTTGTAATTTGGTTGCAGCGGATATGTTAGCCACTCATTTGAAAGTGGTTCAGATGCATATTTTTTCCCCAGGGTAATAAAATATGTGTAATTTCAACAGATTTGTTTTTTCTGTAGTTTTTGTTTTTGTTTTAAATCATTTTGGGGCTTTAAGAAAATATATTAACCCTGGAGGCAGATCTACAACTAGTATATACTTTCTTGATATAGTGGTCTTAGAAAATGGCCCTAAGGTACTGGCTCAGAGAAACCTTGGTGTGCACAAATGCATTGTGTGTGTTAACTTCATAGGGGAAATGTTTATTGTTTATAAACTCAGTTATATAAAAGGGGACTTTTGCTATTTTGATTTGGTTTATTTATGAAATGAGCTCTGTAGTTACAGATTTTTATATGGAGTGTTAATTTTTAAATTTCGTCTTTTTCTCCCCCTACACTCCAATAATTTTCTTTTTAGACTAATAAGTACAGCAGGTTTAAGTTTTACTCTGTTGCATGTACATTCTCCCTACTTCTATACAAGTTCTACTATAGAAATATTTAAATAAATGAAAAATTTTTAATGAAATGGAAGTAAATAGGAAGAATATATTTGACAAAAGTAGTTTTTTTCCTTTGTTGTAGATTATTGTGAGTTATCCACCAACCAAGCAACTTACGTATGAAGAACAAGATCTTGTTTGGAAGTTTAGATACTATCTTACTAATCAAGAAAAGGTGAGTATCTTGAATGTTTTCATATCTGATTTATCTGTAAGATTTTTGCTAATAAGATGAAGTTAAATTCCCATGGAAATAGAGTGTTACTGTCAAATTAAAAATATGATATAGGTGAATATGTATGATACATTATTTTTTCAATATTACAAAGGGTATATGCACAAAGACACAGGTACCAGTTACGTGGTGCACAGATTATGCATGCATGCATAGTTTGAATGGGTTAAGTCAGAGAGACTTGGGTTCAGTTTCTGGCACTTCTACTTATTCTTAACTATGTAAGGTTAGGAGAATTTCTTTGGAAGCTTGGTTTCCTCAATTTTCTAATCATGCCTGCCCTTCTTCACAGGTGAGGTAATACTGGTGAATAAACTGGCCAAGTACCTGGCACTTAGTAGATGCAGAGTGAATGTTGATTCACTTCTGTCTTCGTTGTTCTCACCTCTTTCAGCCTAGATGACTAGCCAACTATTTATGTTATTCAAGGGACTATAGAATTTTGGAGGAGATGTAGCTAGAGAGAGAGTATGAGAAGTGTAATTTGAAATATGTAAATTGAATTTGTGGAGTGGCATCCATCTTGGCATGCAGGAGGCAAGGTTAGAATGAGACATTTTTTTTCTTTCCTTTTTTTTTAAAAAGATATATTCATTTATTTGAGAGAGAGAGCGCCTGATGCAGGTCTCAGTCTCACAACTCTGAGATCATGACCTATGCCGAAATCAGGAGTCGAATATCAGGAGTCGGCCACTTAACTGTGGCATCTAGGGGCCCCTAGACATTTGCTTTTCTTATGAGACTGACGCACTGCCTACTGCGCTAAGGAGGCACCTGTAGACATTTGCTTTTCTTAATGAAACCAAGGAGTTGATGAAGTTTCTGGAGAGAGAATTATGATAAATTAGCACTAGATTTGAGTCTGGGGACTTGGTTCCTTGTGTTACTATTGCCACTAAGAAGCTTTTTGACAGCTGGTCAATCATTTCACCTGTCTGAGTTGTGGTTTTCATATTTAATATGAGTTGATTAAATAATTGGGAACTTCTAGGTCTCTTTTCATACTTAAAGTATGTCAATTCTTAGAACTGTCAATTCTTAGAACATAGGTTCTAGGATTAACTCTAAAGATAAGATAGTAGTGGGGCACCTGGGTGGCTCAGTGGGTTAAAGCCTCTGTCTTCAGCTCAGGTCATGATCTCAGGGTCCTGGGATCAAGCTCCCAACATCCGGCTCTCTGCTCAGCGGGGAGCCTGGTTCCTCCTCTCTCTCTCTGCCTGCTTCTCTGCCTACTTGTGATCTCTCTCTGTCAAATAAATAAATAAAATCTTTAAAAAAAAAAAAAAGATAAGATAGTAGTAACCAGTATGGATTCACCATCCACGGTGTGCCAGGGATCTTTTCAGTCCCACAACAATATCAGTCTTAATGTGGGTCTTCTACAGATGAGGAGACCTGTGCAGCAGCACAGAACTTACAGATGCTAACTCTTGATGTGCTCATATCTCTGAGTTAGAAGCGAACTCAGTCAATGAAGCTGTAGAAAAGTGGATTGTAGGGAAAATATTTGCAACGTCATCCTGAGCAGGCATTCTGCATTCTGCATTCTGCATCTTTTTGGGGGACAAAACATAGAAGTGTTAGGAAAATTAAGATCTGTCAGAAAGCTATTATATAATTCTATGAGAATGAATGAATATGTTCTACAATCTCATGAGACAGTCTTTAGCTACTTTGTTGAATTTGCTTTTCTGAAACACTTGCGTTTCTTTTAGTTTCTGAAGTAAAGATAAAAATTCATTTGCAATTCATCTTAACTCTTCAGCTTTTCTTCTTTATCTTTTATTGATACCTTGGGAAATTCGTTGTAGATAAGTCATATTAACTCTTCTTTACGTCCTTAAGAAGAGTGAGAGAAGAATTTTAAATTCAGTATAACTTTGAGTGTTATTCTCGTCATCACTGCAAAAAAGGGAAATATTCATCAATAGAAACTCAGGGTATGATTCTGTGTTTTATAAAAAAGATTGGGTTAGTACATGATATTCAGTTAAATGAAGAATAACCTTGGTCCCAGAAATTGCATCTTGAATTTAGCACAGTGTTTTCTAAAATACACAGTGAGATATTGAATTAAACCTGTTAGAATATATGGGTTCAAGAAGCATAGAAAAGATTTACAGAGCAGAACTGCCTTAGATAGAAAGGCTTGCAAGAAAAATTGTTTGTTTAAACAAGTAGTCACTTCTCACTGAAATTCAATTACTTCTAGATATGTGCAAAAGAAATAAAATGCTCAAGTGATATAAAGTGTGTGACAAGTTTCATTTAACTAGTTGATTTCAAGTTTTCGAAAGGTGGGTGATGAAACTTCAATTCTCAGGACATATTATAGGATTCTTATGATCACTAGAGTAGAACAAACAATATTTTTTAATGTTTGGGAAGCACTTTTCAGTAAACCAAATATATATATTGGCCTTGAAGTGACCAGAGGAATTATTCACACAGCTGCATTTGTATCTTTGTAATAATTTAAAATGGGTTTTGTAGAAAACAAATACTCTGATACCCCTGTCCCTTAATTTATTTATACTAAGAAATTCTTTCAGTGTCAGTTTCTCAGAAACTGATTTAGGTTATTTGGCATTTGGGCCACAGGGCTGAAAAGATTTCCTGGAGAGAAAACAGTACTCAGAAAACAAATTGATAGAAATTAGGTCTTACAAAGTTACGTTTCTTATTACTTTTTAATTAAATTTCGTCTTCCCACCTACTTTTTTCTAAATGACCTGTCTTAAGTACTTCGGATGAAAACCATCTAGTCTGGATTTGATATTGCACCTAAAAAGTTCACAATAACCACTTTGTCTAGCAAAACCAATGACATTTAGGAAGAATTTTTAAATTTGTGGTCCATACTATGTAGGAAGTAACCTATTTTTATGAAATCCAAAATGTGAATATTGTAACTTTCAAAACGAGTCAGTGGTAAATGGTTTCTGCTTATAAAAATATTAATTGAAAATAACTTTCTTAATGGCTTTTTATTATCTTTGGGGGGAAAGAGCAGTAAGAAGAGTCACATGTGGTAAAGATAATAGTGATGCACTGACTGTTCTGTGAAGCTGTTTCTGAAGTAGCTACTGAGACAGTAGCATCAGGACAATAATCATATTTGTGCTTCCTGTCAAGAAATTGATGACAAACCATAGCAGTAATGAATTCAGTTCAGAAAGTGTTTTTTACCACTCTTGGCCTAGTATTGTTCAAGACTCTGAGCTTCAAAAAACCATTTCTCTGTCTCCATATAAATTGAAACTGTTTTAGGGAAATAATATTTCTACACAGTTAAAATGGAGAAGCATAAGCGTTTAATTGATTAAAGGTTACTCTTAATAAACATTTAGGTAATTGCTATAGTAGAAATGTGGAGTAGAACAAACAGTGTGCTGTGATACGAAGGAAATTTCACAGAGCAAAGATTGGTCTTGAAATTTGAATAAGCTTCGATGATATTTTTATTTGATGATAATTTTTCATGGGGAAGAAAAGCATGAGTAAGGCAATGTGTTGGGTAAACAGAAAAGATGGAGTCCATTTGAGCCTTGAATTCTACACCTGGGAGTTGGATTTCACTGGCCATAGGAAACAAACCACTACAGCAACAGAATGTGTCTTAAGAAGTAATTGTTTTAAGGAAGTCAAGCCAAGGTGGATTGGAGGAGATCTGGGAATGGAAAAAGAGACCTAATTAGGAGGCTCATGTATGATTTTAAGAGTGATATTGGAGGGCAAGGGAAGGAGAGGAGAATGGATAAAATAACTTGGTGTCACCTCCCAGGAGTTTGGCTTGAGTGTCTAAAATATGGAAATAGGGCAAATGGAAGGAGCAGGGTGAGGAGATATTTTCAGTTTTCAGTCTGAAGTTTTAGAAGTACCAGTATGATATTGTCATATTATAAGAAATATATATTTGGTTTTTGTCTTTAGCACAGAGTTTCTAAAGTCCTGAGAATTTCCTGAGTGGTTGGGATGAGAGGAGTGTCTTTTGTTACTCATGATAAGTCTCTTTTAACCATACTGGAGTTTTTCATATTAAGGTGACTCTTGCTTGAGGGGGCTGGTTGCTAGAGGAACCAACCAAGTGATTAGAGAGTTGGAATTATCACCCTTACCCCTTTACCTCTAGGAGAGGGACTAGGAATTGCTTTAATCACCACTGGCTAGAAATTTGAGAAATCATACCTACATAATGGAACCTTCATTAAAACCTATAATGGCAGGGTTTGTAGAGCTTCTGGGTTGGTGAATGCATGCATGTGACTGGAGAGTGGCATACCCAAGACTTTTATAGGGACAGAAGCTCCTTTGCTTGGGATCCTTCCACACCTTGCCCAATGTACCTTTTCATCTGGTTATTCATTTTATATCCTTTACAGTGCATTGGCAGTAATAAGTAGAATATTTCTCTGAGTTTTGTGAGCTGTTAGAGCAAATTCCTGAACCTGAGGAATGTGTTGGTAACTTTTGATTTGTACCCAAGTCAGACAGCAGTGTGGTCAACGTGGGGACCCCAAATTTGCAATTGACATCTGAAATGGGAAGCAGTTTTGTGAGACCGACTCTTTAATCTCTGGAATCTTCAGAAATTCCAGGTAGTTTCAAACTGAGTTAGATTGTGGGACACCTAGTTCCTGTCCTCAGAAAATTAAGGAATTGTTGGGTGTGGAACAAACCACGTTTGTTGTCAGAAGTGTTCTGAGTAGAGGAATGGGTTTCTCTTAGCAACAAATTAGAAATTTCCAATAACTTAGTAGACGTTAAAACTAGACATATATATATGGTGAACATAGTTTTTTCATCTTTGAAGTGATTGTGAACATGATTCTAAGAGTTAGAGATAATAGTGGGGAGGTTCTAAGATCAGAAGGGAGGTTAATATAATATTCCTATTAATATGAAACATGGCAATAAATGTGTAAATATTAACATTTGATGTTGACTCAATGTCAAATAGAATAACAGTAATATCAGATGATAAAATAACATCAAATATTTATTATATTTATTATATTAAAAAGTACTGTTCTAAACATTTACACTCAGTAACTTTATTTAATCATTACCACAACCTTATAAGATTTGTTATTTAAAGTTAAATAATGTACTTCTAATGACTTAGTTAATTGATGGAGTTGGGAATTAGGATTTGACCCCAAACACTCTGCTCTAAAGCCTGTACCCTCCAGTTATCTGTGGAAACTCTAAGGATAAAATCACATCATTTGAATCCTGTACCTTTACATCAGTACAGCATCTTTAAAGGGCCAGAGATTAAGTATCATCATGACTATTGCCTCAAATTCTTGCACTTCCTGCCTTTCTCTTTTCTCTTCTCCTTGTTTCCTTCTTTATTCTACTATCTCTTTGTTTACATTTGTGACATTAAGCATTATAAAGTCGTGAATTTTTTTGTACGTGCCTTAAGTTCCTTGGCAGCAGCATGATCTATAAATCTTACTAATAAATCTGTAAATCTGAGAATCTGGGGGTGAGATTGTTTCAGTTATTGAATTGAGTACATCAGCATGCTATGAGATTTGCTTATAAGTACATATCCACACATTTCTATTAAGATTGCTGATGTGCTGTGAAATGGAAAATTTTTCATTGTAGTTATTTAAGAAATATTGCTTTGTTTTAACATTCAACATAGAAATACATTTTATTTTATTTTATTTATTTATTTTTTTAAAAAGATTTTATTTATTTATTTGACAGAGAGAGATCACAAGTAGGCAGAGAGGCAGGCAGAGAGAGAGAGAGAGGAGGAAGCAGGCTCCCTGCTGAGCAGAGAGCCCGATGCGGGGCTGGATCCCAGGATCCTGAGATCATGACCCGAGCCGAAGGCAGCGGCTTAACCCACTGAGCCACCCAGATGCCCCTAGAAATACATTTTAAAAGTGAAAAATGCATGGAATAAGTTAGAAGGGTGGTCTGTGTTCTTACATGGAGAAGGGAGCACTGTGCTAAATGGCATGCGGAAGGTACAGAAGAAATGGATAGCCAGTCTTGCGCAATGCAGGCTCCAATTGTAGAGATAAGAATGCCTGCCAAATTAGAAGAGCATCATTTGAATGAAGAGAGAAAAATTAAGGCAGCTACTAAAGGAAGAGCTCAGAGTTGCTGAAAACTTACTGGAAAAATTGAGTCTTTGACAAGCTGGCCTTGAACATGACACTACTATTTGGGTGAAGAGCTTATAGATGGGAGTTAGACAAAGTCATGTAAAAAATAGGTTAGCTTGGTTGAAACATAGAAGGAGAATTAAAGGTCGCTTAATGAGAGTTAGAGGATTGTGGTGCAAAGTATCGGTTTTGGGAAAGAAGCCAAGGTTTTGTTGTTATGTTTGTATATTGGTTTTGTTTGTTTGTTTTTATAAATAGGACACCACACTGTAGCCGTATGGCAGTCATCATCAACTGTTAGAAAAGATGTCCATGTGGTGGGGTTAAATTTACTCTCATTCTTCCCATTTAAACTGATTAGTGGGAAAAAAAATAAACTGATTAGTGGGAAGAAGTTATATGAAAACACATTTGTCTTTTGGTACATTACAGTTAAAAAATAAAGATGGCTTCACCGTCCATAAAAAGAATGGGTGCTTTGGAAATTAGTCACTGAAATTACTTAAATATTAGGTCTCTTTTTGTCAGGGATGTTAGAAGATGAATTTCTGTTGATAGTTGAAGAGTCATTCTAACATCACTTCTAACTTGAGCGTCTGAGAGTTTGTATGAAATGATTAGAAGTGAAACTGGTATTAAGGCTTTTAGCTAGAAGGCTATGCCATACTCAAGATAATGTGGATTTTGCATGTAGATTGTCCACCATTTTGAGGTGATAGGTAAGCCACTTAACTGAGATGATATACACTTTGAGCCATGGACTAGATAATCTCCATTGTGCTTTTTTGCTTAATTTAGTTAAATTAAGAGTAAGTTAGGTGATGGGCATCAAGGTTCATTTATGTCATACTAACCAGTAATTGTGTTTTATTGTACAAAAAGACATTTTCTTGAGAACTTGATAGTTTACTAATGAAAGGATTTATTTGGGCAGAGTAGGAATTTAAAATTTTAAAGTTATCTTTGTTCAAAAGATGAAGTCATGGGAAAGAAGAAAATGGGATCAGCCTGAAAAGTGTTCTCATTAGGAAGATGTGACAATAGAGATCTTTTTTTTTTTCTTTTTCCTTATGGAAAACAAGTATTCAGCCTTTTTAAAAGAGCATTTATTATGTATGCAACCATGAGTGTTATGCTCCAAGGTCATTTACTTACCTGGATGATCTTGTGAAAACTTTAGATAAATATGCTGCCTGTCTAAAGAAGTGAGGTTCCAGAAAGGCACTATGAACGGGCAGCTGAATCATAGAATACTTGCTGCTGCTTCTGTATTTATCTATGTGCTTCTTTCTGTGGAGATTTTTGATTGACTGTCTTTTCAAATAGTTAGTTCTCTGTGTAAGAGCTGTACATACTTTGTTTGAGCCCTCATGTGTGAGTGTTTAGGAAACCCAGTGATCTGGGGAGATGTTTGAGAGTAAGGTTAGTGTTGGAGATTCTACCCTCACTTGACTTTGGACTCTTCATTTGTTGGCTGCAGTGTTTTATGTCTCATGTTAATGTTTTAAAATGAAGATTGTCTTTAAGGCATTTCATGAGAATGTGCCTCATCTCTTTATTTCCATGTCTTAAGGCCTGCACTATTTTAAAATAAAAAAGGAAAATGAAAAGCCAAAGAAATTTAAAAATTCTTAGTGCTCTATAAGTGGTTTAACCTGAAAAATGTAAAGTTTACAGGGAATGTATTTCTTTTTTTTCTCTGTCCTGTAGCATTTTCTAGGATCATATGTATAACTATGTGTAGTGATTACACAAGGAGTCTGTCATCGACTCTGTGGCTCTGCCATTAGCACTAAGTGAAACTCTGCCTAGTCACCCTTGACCTTCCTTACCCCAGGTGATAAGCTGTTGTTTCTAATTTTGAAATCTTTTCTGATTTTAGGCTTTGACAAAGTTCTTGAAATGTGTTAATTGGGATCTACCTCAGGAGGCCAAACAGGCATTAGAACTTCTAGGGAAATGGAAGCCAATGGATGTAGAGGACTCCTTGGAGCTGTTATCCTCCCATTACACCAATCCAACAGTGAGGCGTTACGCTGTTGCCCGGTTGCGACAAGCAGATGATGAGGTACATTATTATTCATTAGTCCTCTTTGACTGGATGCTTTTTTTTTTTTTTTAAAAGTAGGCTCTATGCCCAGGTTGGAGTCCAGTGCAGGGCTTGAATCCATGACCCCGAGATCAAGAGCTGAATCAAGATCAATTCACATGCTCAACCGACTGAGCCACTCAGGTGGCCCAGACTGGGTACATTTTAAACTAGACCCTCATTTTAGACTCTTATAGCATATCCCTGCCACCTCTGTGTGTGTGTGTGTGTGTGTGTAAGGAAGGAGTGGGGGGGGTGTGGGGAGGGAGGGAGAGAGATTTTTAGAAGGGAAAGGATATACTAGGTGTGTTTTCAGTAGTAAAATTAAAATATTCCTCCAAGGACTCTTCTGTGAAATGAAAATTTACTTCCTGATCTGTTACATGATAGGACAATCTCTCCCAGGACATTTACCTGGCAGCAGAGCTTGTATTGCTCTGTCTGGAAAAAAGAATTCTAATGAAAAATGGTTTAATGCAGCACCAGCTAGGGAATAATTCAGATCCCCTCTATCAGTCAGTATACAACAAGCCACATTTAATTGCAGCCTTGAAAAGCCCTTGGGGCCTTTAAAGCATAGAGATGCATGGTCATCTTATTCTCCTTCAAACTTCTCCTTTAAACTTTCAGCTGCTGACAATTACATGTATATGTAGATTTCCTGAAGGTGGTTTTGAATCCTCTGGAAAGCAAAGACTGCAAACTTTATGCTGGCTATTTATATACATATAAAGCCACCAGGGAAGGAGGAACACTCTATGTTGACACAAAGCATTGCTAGATTTTGAATTTTAGTAATTGCTAATAAGATAGAGTAATCCAGCAGTTTTATTTATACTTATCACTTTTTATATGGTGGATGTCTTTTCCAAACATAACCTAATAGTTTATGCTAGCTGCAGGACTTATGGATATGAGATAACTCTTTTCAAGCCTCAAGATATATGTGTGTGTGTGTGTGTGTATCTCATAAGTTATATTATATGTATATCTCATATGTTAATATATATATATTTTTATATGATATATATAATATAAAATATGTGAATGTTGACCCCATACAACAAGTAACATCAAAGATCTTTTTTTTTTTTAAAGATTTTTATTTATTTATTTGACAGACAGAGATCACAGGTAGGCAGAGAGGCAGGCAGAGAGAGAGAGGAGAAAGCAGGCTCCCCAAAGAACAGAGAGCAAAGAGCAGAGATCCCAGGACCCTGGGACCATGACCTGAGCTAAAGGCAGAGGCTTTAGCCCACTGAGCCACCCAGGTGCCCCCATCAAAGATTTTTTTTAAAAAAATCATTTTGAATTCATAGTGGCAAACACAGCATTTATTAAGGTCAGTAAGGTTGATGTATGTCTGTGTTTAATTATTGTAAAATGTAAACAATAAATAGTGCAGTGAATGTTCACATATAATTTACCCGTCTTCAGCATTTGCCAGCTCATAGCTGGTCTTGTTTCAACTGTAACACCACTTATTTCCTCTTCTCCATTCCCTACCCTCCACTGGATTATTTGGAGGCAAATCTCAGATATTGTATAATTTTATTGGAATAGGATGTTTTTCAATTTCCTGTTAAAGAGCAATCCTAAGCATTGTGATTCAGCATATTATCTTTCTTCCTCATTGTCTTTACCGTATCACAAGTAAAAATTGAAATGTGGAAATACTGAAATATTTATTTTTAAGTTCATTTGAAATTTAACTAAAATCATTAATTCTCTATGTTTGACACGAGTCATAGAGTTTAGCTAAAAGCCTTTGGGCTATAGTCAAGACAGCCTCTCATTGTGGTTTCAGAATTTAAATGGAAAAATTTAAGTCCTCATTTTTTATTGTCTGTCTTAAGTTCCCTCACAGGATTATAAACTAAGTATTTGATTGTCTGTAGTATAGCCATATTCATGTAGGTACTGAACTATTTCTAGACCATTTTATAATTTTTGTTATGAGATAGAGGATAATGGTAGAAGCATTGTGTACATTTTAAATTGCAGAATTTGGTAGTTTTTTGAAGTCTTTTTTTTTTTTTTCAAAGATTTATTAATTTATTTGAGAGAGAGAGAGAGCTTGCGTGCGAGAGCATGGCGGGGGAGCGGGGGATGAGGGAGGAGGAGAAGGAGAGAAGCAGACTCCTGGCTGAATGGAGCAGGTTGAGGGACTAGGCCAGAGCCTCGCCGTCATGACCCTAAGATCATGACCTGAGTTGAAATCAAGACTCAGATGCTTAACTGACTGAGCCACTCAGGTGCCCTTTGAGGTGTTAGAGATCTAGATAGCATAAATATTATGATGGTTAAGTTATCTCCTGATTTTCTTTTCTCTGAACTTAGTTCAGTAATAAATTATATAAAGGTCTTTTAATTCTGTTACTACTGATGTATATTAAGATGAATTTTGTCTTTTCTCTGACTCTGTGTACCTAAATATATGTCTTCGGGAACATCTTATATTATTCTGTTTCCTATCCAAAAAAAATAATCATAATTGCTGCTTATGTCACTTGACAGCTATGAGGAAAGATTATGTGGGTCATAGTTTTGAAAACTGTACTCATACACATATGCAGAAAGATTGCATGATATTGATATTATGTAAATTTTTTTTTTTAAGATTTTATTTATTTATTTGACACAGAGAGAGAGATCATAAGTAGGTGGAGAGACAGGCAGAGAGAGAGAGAGAGAGAGAGGAGGAAGCAGGCTCCCCACTGAGCAGAGAGCCTGATACGGGACTCGATCTCAGGACCCTGGGATCATGACCTGAGCTGAAGGCAGAGGCCACTGAGCCACCCTATATAAATTTTATACTAAAGTCATTTATATTGTTAAAAACTCACCTTCTTAACTGAGCAGTATAATCTTGGACATATTCTCATTATCAACAATGTATTTGGTTCCTTGAAGTCTGGAAACATAGGCAAATAAATATCAAGGCAAATGATGTCAAGGGCAAAAAAAAAACCACTGTGTTTCTAGATTTTATGGACACCTAAAGATTTACCTTATTTTTTTAAACAGCAACATAGTATTTTATTGCAAATTTAATTTATAATTTATTTAACCAGTCAGCTTCTTTTGATTTGTATGTTATTTGTATTCTTTTGCTATACTGTATTTTAGTGAACAGATTTATGTATATATTTCTCTGTATTGTTGAAGAAATAGCTTATATTGGAGTTATTAGGCCAAGAGACACATTCCTTTTACATTTTCCTGATAATCCTCTATAAATCTTTTATTTTGGGACTTGTATCATACTTTAAAAAAAATTACAGTTTCTTCACAATAACATTAAGTATGATTGGACAAATCCTTTACCTGTTTTTTTCTTTTTATAATTTTCTTTATAATTTTTATACATTTATTCTTTTCAAGAATTTAAGAATAATTTTTTCATTTTCTTAAAACTCCACCAGAATCTTTTTTTTTTTTTTTTTAGATTTTATTTATTTATTTGACTGAGAGAGAGTAAGAGAGGGAATAAAAGCAGGGGAAGTGGGAGAAGGAGAAGCAGGGAAGTCCGATGTGGAGCTTGATCCCAGGACTCTGGGATCATGGTCCTGGGATCATGACCTGAGCTGAAGACAGACACTTAACGACTGAGCCACCCAGGTGCCCCAAAACTCCACCAGAATCTTTGGTGGAATTATATTTAACTTATATATTATGTTACAAAAAATTGACAAATTTATGATGTTAAATCTTCCTTCCTGGAGACATGATTTTTGTATTCATTTAAGTCTTGAAATTTTCAAATTTTACACATTTAAAAAATAGGTTTATTCCCTGCCAGTTATTGTTACTGTTATGAACTACCTCACCCCTTTTATCTCTTAGTTAAATGAAAAACTGTGGGCTTTTTTAAAAAAAATATTTTATTTATTTATTTGACTGAGAGAGTTCAAGGAGAGGGAAAAGCAGGCAGAGGGAGAGGGATAAGCAGGCTCCCCACTGAGCAAGGGAGCTCAATTCAGGGCTTGATCCCAGGACCCTAGGACCATGACCTGAGATAAAGGCAGACGCTTAGCAACTGCGCTACCCAGGCACTCCAAAACTGTGTGTTCATATTTATGTTTTATCTAATCACTTCACTGATTTCTGTTGTTAGTTTTTATAGATGTTGGATGTTTTAATATATTTTGTGGGTATGGCATTGTGCTATCTGGAAAACATCAGCATACAATATATGCTAAATATGGAATCTGCTGGTGAATTTCCTAATGTTGTACAGCCACACATTTGTAAAATAAATTTTACCCAATATTTGAATACTTTTCTGAATTTAATTTGCTGATACTCTATTTAGGAATTTTTTAAAAGCCATATTTCTTATTGCTGTGTGGCTCAAAAAGAGAGATACCCCATAGAATTTGAGGAGGAAGTGGCATTTAAGATAGATATTGAAGGAAGAATAAATTTTCACCATTGGACATGAATTTACATTTTAAGCGGAGAGACCTGCATGAGCAAAAGCAAAGAGAATGAAAAGTAGAAGAAAAATAGAAAGTATTTTACTTTAATAGGAATGTGGGTTGTATGTAGCTAGCTGTTCAGGAAGTAAGATCAGAACCCATGTCCTTCTAACTGTAAATGCCTATATGAAGAATTACTCTTAATTCAATAAGAAATGAGAAGTAAGTGAGCGATTTTTGACATGGAACTTTGCCTGTGCACTCTGAAGCATTAGAATTAACATGTTATCAAGAAGAATGGTGATCACTATCTAGATAATATTCTATAGCTCTTGGGAAATTTTTACTGAATTGCCTCAGTCGGAAACCTGATTTTTTTCTTTTGTTTTACTCGGATGCTTATGTCCTTCATGCTCAGAAGAATTTTATGTTTTTCAAGATGTGACTGCATAATGAGCAAACAGACTTTATACAAATGAAGTGAAGAGCAGTTTGACTATAGAATACCATGCCAACAAATCAGATAGTAATGAGTGACTTAAAAAGAGGAAGGTTTTCTTTTGAATTCCTCCTTCCTAGGGAATTTAATAATGATACAGCCTTTTTATTTCATGTGGTTAAGCCTTCTACAGTGGAGAAAACGTAATAGGTAATATATTCAGCAGCATTTTTGAAGCATGCCTTGGTAAGGAAGGCTAGCAGTGAAACTTAGTTACTTATATCTCCTGAGAAGGATACTTGTTATTAAATATATTAATCAATTTTCTGTTACTTAATTCATTTTTTTTTCTTAGAAAAAGCATGCCTATTGCTATTAGATGTCATAAGTCTCAGAGGAATTATAAGAAATCGGATGTTTATGCTTCAGTTAAAAAATGGTTTTTAGAAGCAGAACACTATAGGGGTGCTTTGATACAGAGTAATTTTGTTTTTTCTGGCCACCAACATCAGTATATTTGAATATGGATGAATAAATCTGTTAACCTTTCATATAACTTTTTTGTGACAAAATCATATTTAATGGTGAAATCTTGCACGTTATTCTTTGTCAGTGTTTAGAAGGTGATAAAAATGTTGACTATATTAATGTAAGAAAAAAGTTATTAAAAATTTATAGTATGATATTAAGTAAAGGAAAACGGGTTGTTGGAAGTGGTCTTTGTCCTCATGACATTTGTAATAAACTGGAGAAGACCAAGAGTAAATAATATAGCAAATAAATACAAATTCTGTATTTGTTACAAATAGTGAAGGAAAGTGTAGGCCCTCAAGTTTTGACAGGGGATTTTATTTGGTTTGTGGGCTTAAAGAGGAGACTGAGATTGAGGTGTGGTCACGAAGTCTCAAAAATTATCTAATTATGAGGGGTTTTGTTTTGTTTTGTTTTGTTTTGAAAGATTTTATTTATTTGACAGAGAGAGATCACAAGTAGGCAGAGAGGCAGGCAGAGAGACAGAGGGGGAAGCAGGCTTCCCACTGAGCAGAGAGCCCTATGTGGGGCTCAATCCCAGGACCCTGAGATCATGACCTGAGCCAAAGGCAGAGGCTTTAACCTACTGAGCCACCCAGGCGCCCCTAATTATGAGTTTTGAGGTACTAACTCAGTGAGTGACAACGTAAACGTAACAGTAATGATACTTAAAAGACATGTTTTGAGTTTTGTGAATTTCTTCAGTTTGTAATTATTTTTAAAATGAGATTTTTGGAATTTTCTTAACAGTCATTGGGAAGGGCCAAGAGAGTATGACATTTATAGAGAGTATGACAGGAAGCATTTCCATCCAAAATATTAAACCTGAAGAGTCTTTTTACATTAAAGGAAAACTCAGAAAAGTAAAAAATACTTTGTTAACACTTTGAGTCCTAATTATCCCATTGATTGTCAATAGCAGTATGGGAAATTTAGTCTTAGGTTTTATTTTCTTTAATCCATTATTGCTAGTTGGCAGAAAAGTAAGCTTTTTCCTTAACCAAGAGTGTTTAAAATTAAAATGTCTGTTTTATCGGATTTTTCACTTAAGAAGTAACCCAAATTCTCCAAAACCTGAGCTTTCAAGGGGGGTGGGAAGTAAGATCTCAAGATTCAAAAGAATCCTAACCAGAAAAGCATATGAAATAGAAAGTCCTTTAGAACTTGAAAATTTGGAGTTTCTTATGAAATCATAGGCATAAAATGCTGTTATCTGATCTATTGTTGAGAAAAGGATTCGTCTTTAATTTCTTAATTTTACATGAACCATCTTAATCCTTGTTTTTGTTTTTTGCTTTGCTTTTTGCATATTACTTCAGACAAAGCATTTAGGGGCACCTGGGTGGCCCAGTCTCTTAAGTGTGGACCTTTGGCTCAGGTCATGACCTCAGGGTCCTGGGATCAAGCCAACTCAGGCAGGGAGCCTATTTCTCTCTCTCCCTCTGCCTCTCCCCCTGCTTTTGCTCTCTTATTCTTTTTCTTTTTCAAATAAATAAATAAAATCTTTAAAATTAAAAAAATAATAAGGCATTTATTGGTCATTTACCCTGTGCCAGGCACTATTCTATGACTTTCTTCTATTAACTGATTTAATCCTAACAACTGACCTCTAAGGTATATATAATTATTTCCATTTTATAGATGAGGACCCAGTGAGGCACCAAGAGCTTAAATAACCTATAACTTGCCAAAGGTAACACAGCTGATAAGTGGTAGATGAAACTAAACTGTTCTCTTGATATTTAGGAATAAATGATGTCTATAATCCTATTGCATTGCCTTTCTAATATTAGCTTATTTTTTGTGTTTGTTTTCCAGGATTTGTTGATGTACCTATTACAGCTGGTCCAAGCTCTCAAATATGAAAATTTTGATGACATAAAGAATGGATTAGAACCTACCAAGAAGGATAGTCAGGGTTCAGTGTCAGAGAGTGTGTCAAATTCTGGAATAAATTCTGCAGAAATAGATAGGTATGGATATCCAGGAGGACTTATTTTCAAATCTAATAGTCTCCCCCCTTTTCAGATTTCTTCTCCTTTCCTTTTTCCCCAGATGTTCCAAACCCTCGTTGGTACTAAGTTTAAAGTTTTACCAATGAGTGTAGTGTGTGGACTTAGAGAACACAGATTACTATATTGCACAGCAGTGTTTTGCAGGCTGTGGAGTCAGAATACCTAAGTGAAAATCTTCACTCTGCCACTTACTAGCTGTGTAAACTTGTGGAAGGTGCATATTTTCTGGGTGGCCCCAGTTTCATCTTAAAAATGGGTATATAATAACAGTAATTGATCTTTGAGGGCTATTGGAAGAGTAAATGAGTTAACATACATGAAGCCTTTAGGATACTGCTCAGGGTTAGATACTATTATCGTTCAAGCAGAAATAAAGAGGATGAGGCATGTTAGTGGGCTCAAATATTTTATTGTATGTTTTATTGGCTACTTTTCACCTTTTAGTAGTTACAATGAAAAAATATGATACGTGGATTAAAAGCTATTAACAATAATAACAACAATTAAGAACTCATACCTCTGTAGCAAACACTGTGAGGTGGTACACATACATTAACTCATTTTACTAATCCTCTCAAGTAGGTGTTCATATCCCTAATTTAGAGATGAAGGACTGAACAAGAGGTTAATTGTCCAGAGTCTTCTATCCTGCAAATGGTAGAGTTGACTCCAAAGCTCATGTTATTTATGTATTGCCATTTTATTTTTCATGAAGTCTTAAAATTAGAGATAAATAGGAACCTTTAGGTGAGAAACCTGAGGCTCAATAATAAAAAAATTATGTTGTGAAGGTCATGAGATTTGTTAATGACAGATGAGGTCTAGAATTCAGGTTTCCTAAATTACTCCAACTGTTATAATTATCACATGAGCTCAATTGTATTTCTGAATTTTTCATTATTATTATGATGCTGCTGTTTTTTTATCATGTGATGAAGAACTGAAAAATGGGAAATACCATTTTTTTCTTCTCTAGGCTGCTTTATATTTTTCTGTTTTTGTTTTTTTTTTAAAGATTATTTATTTATTTATTTGACAGAGAGAGAGAGATCACAAGGAGGCAGAGAGGCAGGCAGAGAGAGAGGGGGGAAGCAGGCTCCCCGCTGAGCAGAGAGCCCGATGTGGGGTTCGATCCCAGGACCCTGAGATCATGACCTGAGCCGAAGGCAGAGGCTTTAACCCACTGAGCCACCCAGGCGCCCCTATATTTTTGTTTTTAAGAGAAGATACCCCATTACTTTGTTTCCCACCGTACATTGGAAGCCTTCATTCTCTATTTATACTTGCTTATTTACCTTCCTCCTCCCTTATGCCATCAAGAATATTTTACTAGAAGTCTTTTAAGATTTTATTAACATGTGAAATGTAACCCAGTATTTCACAAATTATGGTCTGCTGGTCACTAGTTTATGTTTTTTAAAAAGATAAAAGAGATGGGATTGTCTTGTGGCCAGATATGTTTGGGAGATGCTGGTTTAAATTAAAATGGGCTTAAAAAAAAAACTGCAGTGCTTATCAAAAACCTATAATATACCAAGCTGCACAAAAATCTTCCAAGAGGCTGTTATCTGTATATTTTGATTGTAGGCTTTTTCTAGGACATAATGTGACTCTAGTGTTGCACAGAACATGCTTATAAGTGATGCTTTAATCAGATACAACTGAGGTGAACTGTGCTAAAAAAAAAAAAAAGTGTATCTTCTCTTACACACAGAATTTTTGACATATCAATGATATCTCCTTTATCTTTTCAGCTCCCAAATTATAACCAGCCCTCTTCCTCCAGTGTCTTCTCCTCCTCCTGCAGCTAAAACAAAGGACAGTTCAGATGGCGAAAATCTAGAGGTGAGTACAAAGTTCTCAAGTTTCCTACGGGAGCTGTCTTAACAGATAAACATTTTCTCTTGGTCTTTAAAAATTGATTTTGATTAATAAACTAAATATTACAACTTTATTAAATAACTTGTTTTATGATACATGTTTATGACTTCTCCTCTCAGCAAAAAGTGCCATGATCTTCATTCAAAGCATTTTATTTGTGCTTTGGGCATATAAATGGATTAAAATGCAATATGAAAATAAACTGGGCTTAAATATTTTATTAAGGAAACTCAGAATATTTATTGTTAGAAAGTTTATGAACATTACTATAATTGTTTGTGATTACACTATAGAAAATGTATGACTTTCATACTAGGGATTATATGTTATGTAGCTGTTTTTAACTCATAGAGAAAAATTAAGTGAAACCTTTCTAAATAATTAGACTGATTTTTGAGGGTACAGGTCAAATAGGCTATTACTACTCTGAGAGATATATTTGGAAGTACATTTGCAAAAGCTGATAGAGTATGTTCTTGAATTTCTCCCTAAGACTTCTAATTTGAGAACTTTTCTCACCTCTGATGTTGAAAACAAATAATATATGCTTTGATACTAGAAGGTAAAGTGGATTAAAAAATAAATATATATGTATTGCTTTTAGTCAAATTTTAGAAGTTAATGTTGATGACTGAATGACTCTTGCTTTTTATCACTAACTGTTAACCAGAGTTTAATATCTGCCTACCTCTTGATACAGGAGAAAATACTGAAAAAAGAATTTTAAATTACAGGGTCATAGAATCCTTAAAGGAACTCTTTAAGACATTCAGCTCAAGTTTAATTGTTTAACCTTTTCAAGTCTAAGGTATGAATATACTGATTCAGTAATTCATTCTTTGGCACATATGTTTTGAGCTCTTATTATTTGCCAGAAATATTCAAGGTGCTGGAGGTAGAGAACAAAATGGTCAAAATCTTTGTCTTCCTGGAGCTTACATTCTAGTGTTTGTGCTGATAGTAGTCAATAATATTTATATATAGTAGGAGACATAATGATATCTTCTTTCTAAGGAGAAAAATAAACCAGAGGATGATGGGGGGTATTGGGTAAGGTTAGACAGTTGCATTTTTGAAAAGTGGTCAGGGAAGGCCTCCCTGGAAAAGTGACATCTTTTGTAAAGGTGATACAGGTGAGAGAATAACCATGTGAGTGGTCTGGGGAAAGGAGTATATTAGGTAGAGGGAACAGCAAATATAGAGGACTGAGGACCAGAGCGTAAGTGTGAAAAACAGCAGAGGATGCCTGGCTCTGGGGAGTGGCAGAAGGGAGCATGGTGAAAGAATGAGTCAGAGAGAAGAGGAGTCAAGCAGAGTCTTGGAGGCCATGCTATCAAATGGCTTTTACTTGGAAGCTGTTGAAATAATCTATGTGAGACTTGTTGGTGGCTTCAACTAGGGTAGTTTACATTGAAGATTGTTTGAAGCGATTGTATTCTGAGTGTTATATTTAGAATACAGTTTTACACAGTGTGACTCAGAACTTTTAGACTAAAAATAAAAAGTTTTTATTTATTTCTTTTCTCTTGTGACTGTTGAACCTATTATTACTCAATGATTAAGCCATTTTGCCTTTTCTCAGCTGAAAAGTTCTATAAAGGGTTTAAGTAATTCAAGCTATTGGAGAAAGCACTGGGATTCATTTTGAGTCCTTTTCCCCCCACTGCCCCCAGCAGAGTAATAATAATATTGTATAAGCAGTCATCACCTTTAAGAGGCCTGTAAACAATTCAGTGTCTGGAGATAATCAGGTGGCATCTGACCAAGCTGAAATTCCCCTGCTTATCACTGCAAATACCAACATTCTTGTCTCCTCTCTGACATCTGAGGATTGTCTTGCTTTCTCCTTTCCTTTCCCTGTTCTTGGAGTTTTAGGAAACCACTGTTCATGTGTGGCCAAATATTAGAAAGAAGATAGACACTCAAGTCTCATTGCTCAGATATGGTTGTTTTCCATAAATTCCTTGGATTCTTGAAAAGAAGATATATTCCCCAGTTGTTGGGTACAACATTGTACATATGTCACTAGGGCAAGCTCATTCGTTGTGTTAATGAACCCTTTCCTGATGTTTTTCTGTGCTTGATCTCTTAAGAATTAGGGTAAAATTCCCCCTGTATGATGGTGGAATTGTCAGTTTCTCCTCCTTTTTCTGTTGATGTTTGCTTTAAATATTTTGAAACTATTTTATTAGGTGCATTCAAGTAAATTGAATCTTTTATCACTGTTTATTAGTATAATATATTGACTCATATTTTTTGCATTAAAGTCTTTTGTCTGGTAGTAATAGAATTTTGTCTTGGTTAGTATACATTGAAATACTTTTTAGTCCTTTTTTAATTTTTTTGAAGATTTTGTTTATGTATTTGACAGAGATAGCTATCACAGGTAGGCAGAGAGGCAGGCAGAGAGAGAGGGAGAAGCAGGTTTCCTGCTGAGCAGAGAGCCTGATGTGGGGCTCCATCTCTGGATCCTGAGATCCTCACCTGAGCTGAAGGCAGAGGCTTAACCCACTGAGCCATCTGGGTGCCCCAACTTTTTAGTCCTTTCATTTCAGTATTTCTAGGGCCTTACATGTAGGTTATCTCTTACTATATATGTATACATACATATATATATATATATATATATATAATATCTCCTTATATATTAGGTTTATTTTTAATACAGTGTAACACTGTTGTCTTTTTTTTTTTTTTTTTTAAGATTTTATTTATTTGAGACAGCATGAGAGTGTGGGCACAGAAAGGGGAAGGGGCAGAGGGAAGAGGAGAAGCAGTCTCCCTACTGAGCAGGAAGCCTGATGTGGGGCTCATCCCAAGACCCTGGATCATGATCTGAGCCAAAGGCTGACCCTTACTAACTGAATCACCCAGGTGCCCCAGCACTGTTCTCTCTCTCTTTTTTTTTTTTTTTAAAAGATTTTATTTATTTATTTGACAGAGAGAAATCACAAGTAGATGGAGAGGCAGGCAGAGAGAGAGAGAGAGGAAAGCAGGCTCCCTGCCGAGCAGAGAGCACGATGCGGGACTCAATCCCAGGACCCTGAGATCATGACCTGAGCCGAAGGCAGCGGCTTAACCCACTGAGCCACCCAGGCGCCCCAGCACTGTTCTCTTTTCACCAAACTTCTTCCCCATTTTTATTGTGATTAGAGCTATACTTGGATTGATTTCATCATCATAAATGGTGGTACTTTCTAGTCTTATTTATTTTTCTCCTGCCTATATTTGCCTGGATCCCGTCCCTATGCTTTGTCTCTCTCCTCAGCTTGGAGGTTATATTGTCTCTATCAATTCTTTTATTGGCTATGCTAGATATTTTAACATCCATCCTTTAAATTTGGTGTAAGAAGTATTATCCTTTACCAAAACAGTATACCTCTCTACTTGTATGTCACTTTTACCCAGCAACTTAGTTCTAGCTTATTTAACTCCCTAATTAGATAATATTATTATATACCATCAGTAACTATTTAGAGGTTTTACCATTTCTTTTTATATCTCTGACCTTCAGAATGAGATCATTTTCTTTCTTCCTAAAGCATATTTTTTTTCTTCTGGTTGTTTTAAAGTTTTAAAAATTCCTCACACAAATTGAATCTAAAAATTTATATTACAAGTTTCTTGTTTCACGTATGTTTTTATTTTTATTTTTTTAAGATTTTATATATTTATTAGAGAGAAAGAGAGAGCATGAGTAGGATGAGAGGCAAAGGGAGAGGGAGAAACAGACTTCCTGCTGTGTGGGGAGCCTGACATGGGATTCAGTCCCAGGACCCTGAGATCGTGACCTGAGGTGAAGTCAGATGCTCAATCGACTGAACCACCCAGGCTCCCTTCACAGTTGTTTTTACATTTTTTTTTATTACTATTTTTAAAGATTTTATTTATTTGACAGTGAGAGAGGGACCATAAACAGGGAGAGTAGGAGAGGGAGAAGCAGACTCCCTGCTGACGTGGGGCTCGATCCCAGGACGCTGGGATCATGATCTGAGCTGAAGGCAGACGCTCAGACTTAATGACTGAGCCACCCAGGTGGCCCCAATGTTTTTACATTTAATTTTTCCCTGTCTATGCTTATAAATAGTTCTTTAATAAAAAATAGTATCAAATGCTATCTGTGTTTTCTATTTAAATATATATAATATATATAAAATTATATAAAAGTGTAATATCCTTCTCATAAAGTCAAAGATAAACTTTAGGCTTAGATTCTACCTGTTAAATTCATGGATTCATTATTATGGCTTTCTGATTGAGGCATCTCCCTACTGGGCTTTTTTAAATGTTTCACATTTAAAATCTAGTGCTAAGGTTTTAGCTCTAAAATTAGAGATAAGATTCTTGCCACTTCTGAAAGCACTGGCAAATATGCTTTGTGATAATAACCTTTTATTACTTTAGCTTACTTCTGAAATACCCCCACCACATAGAAAGTTCTAATCCATTGATCTCTACCCCTTTCTTTGTTCATCAGCCCCCTTCAGTATTTGCTTTCCTCTGAATATAGCTTTAATCCCGTGGCTCAGCTTTATTATCGTTCTTTTATAAGCACTTTCAGTTCCCCTGGTGAAATCTCAGCCCTTGATAAGCCTAATGAATTACCTAATTGCTCTATGCCTGACTATTGCTGAAGGAAGCACATAGCCTAGCATGTTGGCATCACTGTAAATTCATGATCGTAGACATCAGGGGGATACTCAACACTGTGTGCCGTCTTACATTTCTCTGGGTGGGTTGCTCATCCTGCTCTGTAGTGACTCTCTCGTACTTTTTCTGTTCTGTCCTTCATGCTCTGCTTCATACTAATGGAAACAAATAGAAATCACTAGGTAAGAATGGTCTGTTTCCCATCACCAGATGGGAACCTAATCCTTTTTCATTCTTTCTATCCGTTTTCTTATACAGAAGAAATATAACTGTCCTCAAAGATATGCTCTCTTCTCCTGGTAGAAATACTCAAATAAAATTCAGAAACATACAAAACAAAACAAAAATTCTCCCTTGACACCACATCCTTTGAAATAGCACCTTATTTTCTTACTTCCCTTTAAATAAGATCAATCTTCTAAAAGGAGTTGTTTGTACATACTGATTCGTTCCCCCCCCCCCCCAGTCTTCAGGCCACATCATTCGGGCCTTTTCCTCCCATTGTTAACTGAAAACTTACTTTGCTAAAGTAGGAAATGACTTTAATGTTTGCAATTATGTATACTCAGTTCCTCTTTGCAGTATTCAGCAAAGTAAATGGCTCCCTTCTTGAAGGACTCTTCTCATGGTTAAAAAGTTACCGTAAGGCCTGTGTTTTCCTCCCCAGTTCTCTGGCTGTGCCTTCTCAGTTTCCTTTGTCAGCACTTTCTTTGTGGCCTGACATCTTAATGTTCCTCAAGGTCCTCTTCTATTCTCAATTTATACTCTTGCCCAAGGCTGCACTGATAAACTCAAATTTATATGTCTTGCGATTTCTCTCATCTGAGTTCTAAATTCATATATCCAAAACCCTACTTGATCTCCATTGTATAACTGACAGGCATTTCGAAGTTAATATTTCAAAATACAACTCTCTCCCCACACTCCAGCCTGTTCCTCAGTTGGAATTTTCCATCCATGACATAGCAAATCAGCCCATTTGCTAAATCCATAAATTTAGGAGTTGCTCTCAATTCCTTTCTTTCCTTCCTCCCTCCTTTAACATCAGCAAGTCTTACTAATTATACTTCCCAAATGTTTTAAAAATCTGTCTATTTCTCTCCTTCTCTGTTCCCCGGGTTCACTTTTGTAGACTCCTGTAATAGCCCTCTAACTGATCTCAGGCCTCTACTTCTCAGAGCTGCTGGAGTCGTTTTCATAAAATGGAAATCAGATCATCTCACTCTCCTGCTTAAGATCTTTTGTTCAGTATCCATTGCTTTGCAAACAAAATCCATACTCAATAGTGTGACCTTAAAGGTCTTGTACAATTGGGCTTTGCCTACCTTTTTAGCCTCCTTTACTTTCATGTTCACCGTATTTTAGCTACAGTGGGCCTTTTTAAAATTTCTTGAACAGTCAAGTTTAGGGCCTCTGTCCATAGTGTCATTTTGGTCTTGCCTAATATCACATTCCCATCGCTGCCTTTTGTGACCTCCCGATCTAAATTATTTCCATGAATTTCTTTGATGTCTCTCTTCCCCCTTAAATGTTAAACTTCAGTAGGGCAAGTATCTCTTTGAACCATGGTGTCGTTAGCCTCTCATATAGTGCCTAATTTAGAATAAATATTGGATGTAAGTATGGAGGGATAGATGGATGTGTAAAAATCTGATCTGTGACAAGAGATATATAGATGAAAACTGATAGACAAATGTAGACTCTTTTCTTTTCCCCTTGTTAATAGCAGATGGTAATAAATATACATTTCTTTTAATTCTTTCAGCAAGATCTCTGCACCTTCTTGATATCAAGGGCCTGCAAAAACTCAACACTGGCTAATTATTTATACTGGTATGTGAAATGACTTTTTTTTTTAATTTTGTGTACTGGTTAGGACTATTTTTTCCCATACTATAAACATAAAGGTAATTTAAAATAAGGTATGAGAAGTCATCAAAACCCTGAATATAGTATTTACATCTATCTGGCTGTATTTCTTTACCACTGTGTTCATGGAAATGCTTGTTAGCACTGTGGTTTCTCTTCCCTTCACTGACTTTGCAGGATCCAAGATAAAACTGGGTAAGGTAATAGGTTTTACAGTTTGATATCTATTTGCCTCTTATGCTGTTTAAGTAGTGTAAGTATGATTCCTCACAATCCTTCAGCAGTGTGTGTTTTTACATTGTTTACCACAGTATTGGAATCATGCAAAAACAGGAAACTGGAATTTGAAGGTCCTTCTCTCATGGATGAGGAAACTGAGGCAGAGGCATGATGTAGGTGAACTTGGAATCTCAATTAGAATTAGATCGTTTGGGGCGCCTGGGTGGCTCAGTGGGTTAAAGCCTCTGCCTTCGGCTCAGGTCATGATCTCAGGATCCTGGGATCGAGCCCTGCATCGGGCTCTCTGCTCAGCAGGGAACAGCAGGGAGCCTGCTTCCCTTCCCCTCTCTCTGGCTGCCTCTCTGCCTACCTGTGATCTCTGTCTGTCAAATAAATAAATAAAATCTTAAGAAAAAAAAAATTAAAAAAAAAAAAAGAATTAGATCGTTTATTTAGCACTTTGCTATTTTCAGAGTACTTTCAGTGACCTTTTTTCCCTTGTGCTCATGAAGTTAAATGGGGCATGTAGAAGTGCCTCTGTTTTACATGAGATTTCCTGAGTGAGGCGAAGGGAAAAGCAACTAAGACCATAGAAAGGCTGACTGACTTCCTGAGACACAAGTAGTACGAAGCCTGGCTCAGCTCCCTTTATCTGTCACAGAATATTTAAGGGTAAAGGACAAGTTAGCTTAAGCCACAATGAGCAATATTTTTGGTCCAATAAGAGAAAGTACTAGGATTAAACACTAGACAAGAGAGCCTCCTCTAGTTTTATAGAGCAAGGGAAGAGCTGAGCCAGCTGGTCAATCGCTACCTGAAGCCTCTGTACATTTGGAAACATTTTTAAACTTACAACATACTTGATAGTGTTTAACTGTGGAAATTGTTTCTGATCTAAAATACTGCCTGATTTATTGGATTTACTTAACAATAGAAATGAATAGATAGATACCCATTCTGAAAGCTCATTTGAGGCATTTTGCTTTTCATGAAGAAATTAATCAAAGAACTATCTTGTTTTAGACTGAGTTTTAGAAAACTGTCCTACAGGTCAAATCAAGTATTAATTTCATTCTCCCACTCTCCAAACAACATTTTTCTGGATACTGCCCATGTAGCCAAGAAATATGTAACTAAATCAGAGGGTTCTTTTAACAAACACAGCTGTCTATTATATACATACACAATAAATAATTGTTTCATTTCATCTTTATGGTTCCCTCTATAGTGAAGAAAACTATCAACAGTCTTAACTAAATCTGTTATTTTGGAATCTGTAATTTTTTTTTCTTTCTATTGGTCCTGGTAATGGCAAGAAAAATATCTCTTTATTTTAGCAGTTTAATATAATATTCATAAAACTACATTACCCTCACAGTAAATGTCAGTCTGTCCTTGAAAAAGACCCACAGAGTGTTTTGATTAGTTGTTAATCATTCTTTTTACTTTGAAAAGTTTACTTGGCAATTCTCATAGCACCACAAAGCTACTATTTCCTTTTAATGTAATTTCTTACTTTCTAATGTTCTCCATATTTCAGTCTGAATTCGTAAGTGTATGTCTATTCACTGGTGTTATGGAATATTTACTCATGAACATTTAAGTAAATATTTAAAAGGAAATTAAAAAAATATAGCACTAAGCATGTTGCCGAGTTTTGGGGTGAGCTTCTTAGTATTTTAAAATTAAGATTTTATATTTTTAAAAATCATTTTCTGAGAATTCCTTTATAGGTATTTTTATTTTCTTGCAATATTCATGAAAAGTTTTCTCTGGCTCAGAATTTATAGTCTAGAGTAGTCACCACTGTAGGAGATCTGTGTGCATATACTGATTATGTGGTGTTTTAAAATTATGTATTTTCCAGATTTGACTGTAGAAGAGATTTCATTGTAAAATCTGAGATTAGTTGTGATAGAACCTTTGATCTCTTATTTCAAGTAGGTAAGAGTTTTAAAACCATTCTGAAAGCAGCTAAACAGTAGGAAACCTATTAGATGAGCAATTTCCAGCAAGGCAACAGTTTCCATTCAGAAAGAGTGCTTTGTTTTCTCCATAGACAGTAAACAAAGTGCAGCTCCAACTCCCAGTCTTATAAGCATTCCATCAAACTTAGATTTGATTTGTGTTTTCCCGCTATAACTCTGATTCATTGAAGCAATAGCATGTGCTATGTCTGCTCCTTCTCTGAGGAGTAATTGCTTTTCCTGTATTTACAGTCTGCATATTACATATTCAGAAATACTCATGGGGAGAAAAAAAGCTATTGGCGTGGGCTTCTGATATTGGTAGACACTGCTTTTGTGAGTGTCCGGTGAAAATATGGAAAATAATTTCAGTAGTTGGCTTAAAATGATCATTCGCTTCCTTTGAACATGGACAGAGTAGTATAAAAATATTAATTAAGTGTAACAATTTAAAGGGCTCTCATTCTAAGAGTGTTCTTATTATAACAAATGCATTAAAATAAACATTTTAATTGATTGTGCTGTTTCTTTCTGAACCTTTGAATTTCCCTTTTCATTTGTTCCCTTTCCATTGATTTAAATGGGATTCCTGCTATAGCTGAATCCTTAGGGACCTATAGTTGTGCAGACAATCCTTTTAAAATGAAGAGTGTCAACCTTTTAAGCCAAGGAGGGGAGTTATAGTCTCCAATCTGTAAAGTGTTGGGCATCAGAATCTATAAATCGTTCCAGTTTTTTATTTTTATAGCTGTTCCAGTATGTTGAAATTGAAAGTAAACTTTGGATGCTTTGACATGTTTTTCTATAACTTTTAAGACCTTTGAAGGTAATAAAGGTTATTTACCCCACAAAATGGAATTGCCAGGAAGCAGGTAGCCCACTGCAGTCATCTTACAATGGGTACCTGGACAGTTCTGTCTCATTTCTACTTGAAGATGATAGGTTTCAAGGGAATATCTTAGAGTGCTTTGTAGAATCTACTTACTGCTGTGAACTGAGAATTCAGAAATGATTCAAATCTAGGTCTTTTAGTCTTGTTCTAAATTTGTCCTTCATATTTGGAGATGACATTGTCATTTGTATTTTTAGATGGACTTTTCTTTATGCAGCAGAACTTTGGCTTGGAAGATTTTTTGACCTTTACCATGAGCATCAGTATAGAGCCTCAGTCATAGGAAATAGCTGTGACCATTGTGTTAACTTCATGGTCATTCAGGGAGACCTGAACAAAAGCAGTGGAGCCTGTATGTTCTGGTCATCTCTATTACCCATTTAAAACTGAATTTCTGTGTAAACACAGAAAAGGACAATATACTAAGGTAATGGAGATAGTCAAGGACTTTAAAGGATGGAAAGGTCTGAATAGGATTTGAATAGGACTGTATATTGACAGTTTCATTGTTTAGAATCACTGTCTATTTAACATTCCTAGGTGGTATCCTGAAATGACCAAATATTCTGGAATACCACAACTAGGAAATAAGAGTTTCTCTTAACTGTTCTTAGCTTATTCATCTAGAATAGAGCTGTCTGATGAAACTTTCTGCAGTGATGGAAATTATCCATAATGCTGCACATATGGCTACTAAGTGCCTGAAATATAGAGTGTATGATTGAAAAACTGAATTTTTATTTAATTTTAATTAATTAAATTATTATTACTATTATTTTTAGATTTTTATTTATTTATTTGACAGACAGAGATCCCAAGTAGGCAGAGGCAGGCAGAGAGAGAGGAAGGGAAGCAGGCTCCCCGCTGAGCGGAGAGCCCGATGTGGGGCTTGATCCCAGGACCCTGAGACCATGACCCGATCCGAAAGCAGGGGCTTTAACCCACTGAGCCACCCAGGTGCCTCTATTTCTCTCTCTTTTTTTAAAGTGTTTATTTATTTATTTGACAGATGGAGATCACAAGTAGGAAGAGAAGCAGGCGCAGAGAGAGGTGGAGAAGCAGGCTCCCCTCTGAGCAGAGAGCCCCATGCAGGGCTTGATCCCAGGATCAAAGGCAGAGGCTTTAACCCACTGATCCACCCAGGCGCCCCTTAACTTTATTTTAAATAGTCATATGTTCCTTCCTTCCTTCCTTTAATCCATACTTCCTTCCTCCTTTCCTTCCCTTCAGAGAGTGGGGAGAAAGGGAGAGAGAGAATCTTAAGCAGTTTCCATGCCCTGTGTGGAGCCTGATGCAGGGCTTGATCTCACAACCCTGAGATCATGATCTGAGCAGAGATCAAGAGCTGGATGCTTAACTAGCTGAGCCACCCAAGTGCCCCTCTAGAACACTTTCTTGATTCAAGATTCAAGAATGCCTTCTTGAAATTTTGACTTAGAACTTCTGTTGGGAACATTATATGGTAGAAATAGTGTCATGGTTCAGTTCTTCATTCTACTTTACAGAGAATTCTAGGCTATACAACTCTAGGGCTTTAAACAGCAGCTAGTATCATGGTAAACCTTTGTAGTGGGAAGTCAAGAGAAGAAGGCTTTTACTTTTATGAGCCCTTAAAATATTTCTGTGTGTAAGACTGTTATGGGTATGTCAGGGGCTATTGAAAATTTTAAGATGTGGCCTGTGCATCAGTTTCTTTACAACATATGAGGGGAACTAAGAGTTAAACACGTGAAACAGTTTGGTAACTTCAACACAAGTTGTCTGCTAGGCTTCTTCTAGGAAGTGACAGAAGGAGGGACTTCCTAGAAGAGACTAGTCAGAGAAGGACTAGAGGAGAAGTCAGAGAAAGAGGGACTTCCTAGAAGAAATAAAATGTCTCCTGTACTTGAAGGGTGAGTAGGAGATGGAAAGGTATTTCTGAACATCATTGCAACCTGAGCAAAAGTTCCAAGTGGATGCATATACTAGGAGTGGTTCGGGGCCTGACTTGACTGCAGTGTGTGTGCATAAATTGAGGATAGTGGAAGTTTGAATCCGATGCTGGGGCCACGAAATCTATGTTAAACTGGTAGATAAGAGAATCATTGGTGTTAATAGAGGTGGGACATTATGAAGATAGTTTAAAGAAAAAAACATTTTAGGATGATTTTATTGAGCAATAACAGGTTTCTTATAGTTGGAGAGGCCAGGTAATAGGTTATCTGCTGCTTGATTCTAGATGGGACTGGCTAGTAGTATAGAACCATGGTAAGAGGCATTTTATAGGGAAGAAAAAGTCAACACAGTCTGGTGACTAATTGAGTATAGATGTTTGAAGCAAGGGAATGGGAGCTAGGCTTGGCTCTACATGCATGGACCGCAAATGAAACACAAAGTGCCAGTGTTGATTTTGGGTAGAGCTTATGTTCTCCGGTCTATCTACTGCTTCGCCTCTTTTTTGTGTATTCAGGTGATTTAAACATTTATGTTTTCTACCTTATTTCTGAGAAAACTTGAGTTTGCAAACCCTGCTACAGTGGGATTCCCAGTCCAAATGACTGGAATATTGGTAGATTCAATAGAGATTGAAAAATAACTCATATAATGTGTTAAGTTCAGTATTACACAGGTTCAGGTAAAAATGACAGTGTCTTGGAAAAGGATTATGCTGCTTGAAAATTAGGATGGCTGAATATAAGAGGACATGTGAAGAAATGCAAAGTCAGACTTTTGGTATGATTAAAGGGATATATATTCATATTTGAGAATTATCAGCGTTGAGATAATGGCTAGATCTGTGAGATTTGAGTCATTCATTCATTCAGCAATAGCCTATTCAGTGTTAGGAGCCAGGCCTGGAGGTGCTGAGGGTATAGTGTAAACAAGGCAGGTAAGCTTTCTGCTCTTACAAACATCACCTTCTACTGGCGCACTATACTTTTTCCCAGAAATAATAGAAAAGAAAATAATTAAGTGGCTGTAACTTGAGATTTGAAAAGCATTATCAGATTAGGGAGTTGAAAAGTTTCATGTGATTTTTAAAGATAAAACAGGGTGAGGTTAAGCTTAGCAAGACAGAAAGAGTTCTGACGCAGGTGCCCCAAAGTCCTGGGCTCTGATTTCAGGTCTACAGTCAACTAATTATTGTGCTGTGGCCAAGACACAACTCCTCTTAAGTTTCACTATTGATGAAATAAGCAAGTTGGTCTAGAAAGATCTGTGTTTTTCAAACTACGTGTCATGATCCACTGAAATCAATTTGCAGGCTTACGATCTACTATTTGTTATTTAAAGAAAAATGAAATAGAAGAGACTAGTAAATATTAACATAGAATATTGTCTTGTGAAGCTTTTTTGTTTTGGGGCATCTTTGTCGCACATGTGGCTGTGTGTCCTGAGTTGTGATATAAAATATGTTTGTTAGTATGGCTTGATGCTATCAGAACAGTTAGAGAACATTGGCCTCTATGATCTAATTCAAATCCTTGGCTATAATATTTGGTACTTATAGAAGCAGTCCAAGTTTAAGAAGATATTTAAAATTTCTTTAACCCTCTAAAACCACAATTTTGTGATACACAAATGGGAGATTACATATGGATTTTTGAGAAATGGGGAGATTGGATGGGAAAAAATAAACTTAAAATTGTATTCATTTTGCAGAGGTATATTAATGAGAAGTAGCTTCAGTGAAGTTCTCAGAATAAGAGAGCTGTACAGAAGGACTACATAGATTTTGAAAATATTATTTGTGAGTTACTTGGTAGATATGTGAGCTTAGATGATTTCTGAATATGGTAATGCTGTATGTACCTTATAACGTATTAGGAGAAAATGCTTCTTTTGATCCCAAACTTTTTAGAGACTCTAGGATATTATACAAATTAAGGCATTATTATTATTAATTTACCTTTTATAAATGATTGTGTGTGTGCCCTAATTTTTCACTTTTAAAAGAGTGATGAAAAAATATGTTTCATTACTTCCATTTATTTATTTTTGCAAATGTGAACTAGCCTGATTGAGTGGAAAAGTAGAAATATTTACAAAATGAATCTGACTCTTATTTCACCTCTTATGAATGACTTAACATATTTTTAAGGTACGTGATTGTGGAATGTGAAGATCAAGACACTCAGCAAAGAGACCCGAAGACCCATGAGATGTACTTGAATGTAATGAGACGATTTAGCCAAGCATTGTTGAAGGTAACCATTTTGTATGGGGGTTGGCAAAAACACCAGGCATGGGCCAGATCTGGTCTGTTGCATGTTTTGTTATGTCCCATGAACTAAGAGTGGTTTTTATGTTTTAAATGGTTAAAAAAAAAAAGAAGAAGAAGAATATCTTGTGACATATTAAAGTTATATGAAAGTCAAATATCAGTATTACTACATAAAATTTTATATTCATTTGTTTTCATATATTTATGGCCACTTATGTACTGCAGTAGTGGTTGAATAATTGAAATGGAAACTGCATGGCCAACAAGACCTAAAGTATTTATTCCTTCGCCCTTTATAGGAAGTTTGTTGACCTCTTATTTAATGAAATAAACCTGTATATGGAACAAATTCCAAAGTTTTGCTCTTTTATTTCTTCCCTCTCATTTGGTTTATCAAGACTAGGTACATTTTCAGAAATCTGACAATGCTCATATTGCAGGTACTTACTACGTAACATATTTTGCTTCTTAAACAGTTTTTAGAATCTATGTAAAACCATTTTTTCCTCTTTGGTGTTGTGATTCTTAAAGTGCTGTGGCACAGTTCAGCCAGCAGAGGGTGCATGGGTAGTGAGGACCCTCACAGCACTGATCTGTGATATGCTGCAAAAATAATTAACCTCATAGCATCTTTATCCGCAACTGCAGATAAACATGTTTCATGTTTTTACTACTTTAAATCTCATCTTATTGAAATCTTGGAGTCTAAACTTTTCTATAGTTCTCAGAGCTCAGAGTTTCTCAGCATTCACCTATTGGCAGATAAAGTAGTTGGTTTTCTCTTCTAACTTCCAATTCTGCATTTACAGTTTTTGTTATACTGTGAAGAAATTTTATTTTCTCTGAGCTTAAATTTCCTCACCTTTGAAATGAGGATAATAACAGTTGCCTAGCCACCCTTATCAGTGTAATTGGGAAGATTAAGTGAAAAAATGTATTTTATAATATTTTATGAACTGGGAATTCACTGCATAAGACTTTATGGCATTTAGTTTTTATGACTTATATTTTACTAAGCAAGCATGCATTATGGTACTATTTGAGAATGCTTTTCTTTTTTTTTCCAGTAGATTTTTTAGTTCCTTGGAGATGATATTGTTTCTGCCGTAGGCCTAGTGCATTTCTGAGGACATCATAGGCTTCCAGATATTTATTGAGTGAATGAGTGAATGCATTTTGGGTGAACGAATTCTCTTCTCACATGGTTGTATGTGAAAAAAAGTGCTGTTTTTGATAGATCAGTATTTGCTTAAGGCTCAGATAGTTTTCAACTGTGGAAGAGTTGGCAGTGTTTAAATAAGCCAGCAGCTTTCTCATTATCTCTGAATCAAGATAATTAATCTTTTTCAATTTCACTTTGTATTGAAGTTTGTAGCTATTAGAAGAATAAATAAAGATCACCCATGCTATTAAAGAAACCCTGATCATTATGCTACACAGAACTAATTTTCCTTTCCTTTGAATCCCTTCAGGGTGATAAGTCTGTCAGAGTTATGCGTTCTTTGCTGGCTGCACAGCAGACGTTTGTAGATCGGTTGGTGCATCTAATGAAGGCAGTGCAGCGTGAAAGCGGAAATCGTAAGAAAAAGGTAAGCCTATGGGCTTTGCTTTTTGTTTATTACTAATGATGTTTCAGTATCGTAAAATACTGAATTTTGGTACTGTCTCTCTGGGTTGATATATTTTATGAAATTCTTATGTAATTATAGCAATAGGGAGATTTACAAGCACTGATTACATACAGGATCCTGTTTTATGAATTTGTGTATGTACATATATGTATATTGATTTAATCCTCACAACAACTCTGTAAGTTAGATGCTGTTATCTCAATTATAAAAAAAAGTGAGAAAGAGGTTAAGTAATGTTTTGAAAATTCTTTATTTAAATTCAGTTTAGTGAACATATACTGTATTATTAGTTTCAGAGGTAGAATTTAGTAATTCATCAGCTGCATGTAACACCCAATGCTTATTACATCAGGTGCCCTCCTTAATGCCAATCACCCAGTTACTCTATCCCCTGACCCACCTTCTCTCCAGCAACCCTCAGTTTGTTTCCTAGAGTTCAGTGTCTCTTATGGTTTGCCTCGCTCTCTATTTCCATCTTATTTTTCCATCCCTTCCCTGTGTTCGTCTGTTTTGATTCTTAAATTTCACATGTGAGTGAAATCATACAGTATTTGTCTTTCTCTGAATGACTTATTTTGCTAAGCCCAATAACCTCTAGTTTCATCCACGTTGCAGATGGCAAGATTTCATTCTTTTTGATGACTTAATGTGTATGTGTGTGTGTGTGTTTATACACACATATACCATATCTTCTTTATCCATTCATCTGTTGATGGACATCTGGGCTCTTTACATATTTTGGCTATTGTGGACATTGCTGCTATAAACGTTGGGATGCTTGTGCACCTCTGAATCACTATATTTGTATCCTTTAGATAAATACCTAGTAGGGCAGTTGTTGGGTCATGGGGTAGTTCTACTTTTAAGGTTTTGAGGAACCTCCATACCGTTGTCCAGAGTGGCTGCACCATTTTGCATTCTCACCAACAGTGTATGAGGGTTCGAGGGTTTAAGTAATTTGTTCAGTGTACTCAGCTAGAAAGGATTACAGTTGAGATTTGGTCCCAGGCATTCTAAGTCCGTATTATTAATCTATATTGCTTTATTGGGTCTCATTTTAAAATTTTAGCGTCTTAGTATATAATGTGTTTGATGTGGAAAGAACCTCTGCAGATCATGGAGACTGGAACTACTCTGAGAGAATAAAGGTCCAATGTGACTTGCCCAGGGTGGCACAATAAATTGTTAGTAACAGCACTGGTTTTGCTTCTGTTCTAATGGCGAGGACATGGATCTTTCTCTCAGATAAGGCTTCTGCTTGCCGAGTATCTGTTCTTCATATGTCATTCTCCCTCATCATTAGCCCAAATGGTATAAAGAATTCACTTGATACCTTCTCTTTAACTAATCCCGCCATAGGCAGATCTTTCTTGGTGACCTTTGTGAAAGAGCACGACACATTTTACTGTTCTCCGGACTTGTGAGAGGAAAGTGGAGAGAAAAAAAAGTGAAAAATGGAGTCAGGAGCTCAAAGGCAGGGGATCAGGTCTAAAGAGAAATACTACTAGATGTATGTGCAAAAAATAATGTTCACAAAGTTAAGAAGGAGAAAATAGGCTGAAGAGAAACACATTTTTATTGAGATGACTTTTCTTGTCATTGCTGTGAAAAAAATCAGAAACCATGGTTAAATAACTAAATGCCTACTGCTATTCATTCTGGAGCCCCTCTCCCCATTAGGTGCCTGTGTGAGGAAGCAGTGTGATCCCACACACCCACCAGCAGCAGTGCGGTCCCCCCGACTGTCAGTGTGGGCACGTGTTTAAACCAGTTTATGTTGGTGTGGCATGCTCTTCTATTTGTCACTCACATGAATCTGACTGCACCTCAGTTTTAGCTGTATACCCATTTAAGATATCACTTAAAGTTCCCAAAATAAATTTTGTTTCTGCCACACATCCTGTTTTAAACCAGACAGTCCTAAATATAGTCTCAATCTTTGGGCTAAAGATCTTTTCAGACTTTTTTTTTTTTTTTTTTTTTTTAATGATGTGTTAAAGGACAATTTTGTTAATGTAGATTTACTAGAAACAAGCCCTGGCACCATGGAGAAATGCCAAGATGGCTGTCTACTACTATTATTTGTGTTATTACTAGTAATGATGAATTCACTACTGCTAAGAATTTGAAATTACATGTAGCACTTTTCCATCCCCCCATTTCCGTAATGAGTTTGGGAGAAATACGTCATGCTGAATGCAGCAGCATTAGATATATAGGAACGTTATCTGTGAGTTATTAGTAACATGGGTAAAACAAATGATAAAGTTTTTGCAATATTGTTTTCCTTTGTTGATCTCTAGTTTAGGAAGAATTCTGTTGAAAGAGGTTTCTGAGTCTAGATATTGGAGTTCAATAGAAATGCATTTCCATCAGTACTTTCTAAAAATTTAATTATGGTACCTAGGTGGCTCAGTAAGTTAAGTGTCTGCCTTTGGCTCAGATTATGATCTCAGGGTCTTGGGATTAAGTCTACTTGTCCCTCTCCCTCTGCCCCTTCCCCCCGCTCATGGACATGAGCTCTCTCTCTCTCTCTCAAATAAACAAATAAAATCTTTTAAAAAATTATAGTTAAAGCTTTCATTTTAGATGTTGTTAAATAGTCTCTTTTCACTTTTTGATTCTTTAGGTGATAATCATTTATTTGTTTGTAAAAATGTATTGCATGCCTTCTGCATCCAAATACTTCTTCAGGTTCTGGGAGAGGTTCTGGTCTTCTTCAGGTTCTGGTCCCAGGTTCTGGGGATACAGCAGTGAATATAAAAATTCTGTTCTTGAGGTGCCTGGGTGTCTCAGTGGGTTAAGCCTCTGCCTTCGGCTCCGGTCATGATCTCAGGGTCTTGGGATCAAGTTCCGCGTTGGGCTCTCTGCCCGGCGGGGAGCCTCTTTCCCCCTCTCTCTCTGCCTGCCTCCCTGCCTACTTGTGATCTCTCTGTCAAATAAATAAATTAAGTCTTTTAAAAAATTCTGTTCTTAACAGAGCTTTTGAGGAGACATTAAATGGAATAAGTGAGTGAAATATAGAGTAGATACTGTTGTATACTCTGGAGAAAAATAAAGCAGAAATAGGAAGCAGGAAGTGCTGGGTTTGGGTAGTAAGGTAGTGTTTTACCTCTCAGTAGCGTGGTCAGGAAGGCCTCACTGGGAAGTTGACATTTGGACAAAGACCTGAAGTAGGGGAGGGAGCAAGCCATGGGCATATCTAGAGAAGACTATTCCAGCCAGAGGAATAGCAAGGACAGAAGCCTGATGTGAGAGCATATGTGTGTTGTGTGCATGACATATTTGTGAACGAGGAGGAAGCCCAGTGTATGTGGAGTGGAGGGAGGATGGGCAGGGTGAGCAGTAGGAGAAGAGGACTGAGGACAGAGATAAGAGGGAATTGGAGTATATATCCTTGTAAGCCATCACGAGGACTTTAACTTAAACACTGAGTTCACATAGAAGCTTTGGGGGGTTTGGAAGAAGAGAGTGACATGACCAGACTTTGGTTTTAGCAGCAAAAAAACCGACTCTAGTTGTTTTTTTTTTTTTTTTTAAAGATTTTATTTATTTATCAGAGAGAGAGAGGGAGAGAGAGCGAGCACAGGCAGACAGAGAGGCAGGCAGAGGCAGAGGGGGAAGCAGGCTCCCCGCCGAGCAAGGAGCCCGATGCGGGACTCGATCCCAGGACCCTGGGACCATGACCCGAGCCGAAGGCAGCCACTCAACCAACTGAGCCACCCAGGCGTCCTAGTTGTTTTTAATAAGAGACTGTAAGAGGCCAAGTTGAAGAAGAGCTGTCAGGAGGCTACTGCAGTGGTCAAGCTGAGAAGTGAGGGCAGCTTGGAGCCCAGGGCTTAGAGCAGTGGACGTGGTGAGAAGTGGCTGGATTTCTCACCCTTCTTTGATCTGTTTTCTGGTTATTTTATTGTTTATTAGTACATCAATTAGAAATTGGTCATGATAGGATAACTTGAAATTCAGGTTAATTGACGTTACTTCATATTTGTATATCTGATCATATATTGGGTTAGGGAGTAGATTTACTGATTTTTATAAGGGCTTTGTAGAAGTTTGTACCGGTTTTCAGTTGACCTTAACTTGGACTTTCTGCAGTTCAGAGGAAGAATTGGAATATTACTGGAGGTGAAGAATCTTTCTGTCTTAGTGGTCCCGGGGAACATATTTCTGAACTTCCACCTTACTGATTGCAGAGTTTGCTCCTGTGACACCGCATCCTCACAGTAGCTTTATAGTTGAAGTGCTTTATGTTGCTAGGATTGGCAGGTCAGGTTTTCCTCTTTAAAGAACAAACACATCTGTTAAAAGAATGCAAGACTCTGGAAGCTTTCAAGTGGATTGTTCTTTTGAAATTGACTGGAAGGACTTGATCTATGCAGTATAGATGCTGCTACATGACAAAGCCATGTGACTTGAAATTTTCAGTTTCTGAATTCTTGACTCAGTGGCAGTATGCATGTGAGCTGAAGAAAATAAATGATGATATTCTTAGGAAAAGTTGATCAGACAGATCCAATGAACAGTAAAATGTAGGGTTCAAGTTCCTCCAAGTGAATTGTTTACTTTTTAAACCTGAAATATGCCCTGGAGCAACATATTGAAATTCTTGCTTAATATTTCATCATATAAAATTAAGCTTCAAATGAAATGAGTTTCTCTTTGTGGCTTCACACATCCTTTGAAAACAGAAATGGAGTTTTAAAATCTGGCATGAGTGTATTCCTTATTCTCAGTTGTAGCAAGAGAAATGTATTGCCTAACCTTGTGTAAATCTGGTTCTTCACAGTCAAGTCACTCCTCTTGAAGTGGGCCACTGCTCTCTCTTGTCAGGCAGATTCCAAGTATGAGTGCTTGTCTCTTAGAGGTGCACTGTCTGCTTTGTGTTACTTTTATGGTGCTTTGGAGACATTTTAAGTTAATAGGAGTAGTCTTTATGTCTTTATCATGTGTTTATAAACTCCTTTTTCATTTTAATGTAATCAGTTCTTTCTGATTTGTTCTCTTAGAATGAGAGACTACAGGCATTGCTTGGAGACAATGAAAAGATGAACTTGTCAGATGTGGAACTTATCCCATTGCCATTAGAACCTCAGGTGAAAATTAGAGGAATAATCCCAGAAACAGCTACACTATTTAAGGTAATTGTGATGGATCTCTAATGTATATGATTGGAACCTAATTCTGTAAAGCAAAAACAGAGGTACTCCCTTCCAAAATGATTATAATGCAGATAATATCTGTAATTTTGTTTGATATAGTAAGTGCTAGATAAAAAATTACCTTTTTCTAATCGTGTTTCGATTTCCCTGTAGATACTTTTATATGAAATGTATCAAATATTTTTTTTATCTGTGGGTTGTTTTTAATCTTTAATTCTTTGAATGTTTTATTAGACCCACACCTACTTTTTCAATGTAAGCTTTTGAAAAAAATTTTTTAATTGCAAAACTTGTATTACCTATTCTGTTCATAAGTTCATATGGTTATAGTCTTGGTTAGCCTTTTTAACATTTCTTGCTCTGATATTTATTACTGTGACTTAAATTTTTTTCTTGTGCTTTCAAGTAGTATTCTCTTTAGTTCTTGATAGCATGCCAGACTTCTTTTGGTTGGCCACAGCTTGGATATTTAGAAAAAGCTGATGGTAGCCACTTTCTCCAGTTGGGCCAAAGTATTTGGTGGGCATCATTATCTGTGAAGCATCGTTTTCTGTTGGGCATAATAAAGAAAGGTCTCTGAGACATGGTGTTTTACGTTTTGTGATTCTAGTGGTGGAAGGGCATATGTTGCGCCGTAATACTACTTTGTACCAGAAATGAAAGAGCTCATAGGACAACTACTTACACTTTTTAATAAAAAGGGATGTGACTATAGTAAGAAGTAGTTTGGATTTTTTTTCAAGGATGTGTTTAAAGGCAACCTGTGGCATCCCAGCTCACACAACTGAAACATAAGTTTTTAAAATAGCACTGAACCTTTCTGCATGTTATATACTGATAGTTTCTATTCTTTTAAGAATTATTCTGGTGTATTATATTTTAAATATAACTTGCAACTTGTTTACTTGGTTTTAAAACTCATTCATGGATTATAACCTGCAATTTGAAAAGCACTGGAGCAGGAGATAAAAAGCAAATATTTCTTCGCTTGTGCTTAGAACCTACCAGAAGCTGAGATTTTAAAAGCTACACACAGACATGTAACAACTGGTATACATGTGTACAACTGGTATTCCTTTGGGCTGGAAGTCTCAAACAAGACCAGCTTCTGATATTCTCATTCCCTGAGGACTAATCAAGAGCAGTATATAAAAAAGGTAGTTTTATACCATTTTTTGGAAACAAGATGGGAAAAAATATTTAAGACAGAATAGGAGTTGTAAGAGTGTGGTATAGGAGTGTACATCTGCCACTATTGTTAGGTGGATTCTGGACCCATTTTCTTCTTAAATGTGTAGTATTATATTTACATCTTAAATGCACAAAGTGGACGGTCAGTAAACTATCATGAGACATATTTTTGATCCTGATTGCCAGTCTTTCTGTTTGTTTTTCTTACAATCCTTAAAGTATGTAAGCATTCTTAAAAATTCTGGGTTAGAGTTTAGGATTAATGGTTCCAGGTCATTTACTACATAACTCTGTCATAGTAATTCTTAATCATTTTGGGGTCGCAAATGCTTTTGAGGTAATTTACAAAATACATTTTTTGCTTGAGGTGATAAAAGGATACTCTAAATTGAAGATAATTTAAAATTCAGAGTTTTAATCCAAAAGAGGTTGTAAGTTCTGAACATAAATTCACTGAAGCATTTTTTTGACACCTTTTACCCCACCATTTTATAGGAAAGTTTTCAAGCATACAGCAAAGAGTAAAGCATTACATGGTGAACAACTAGATAGATACCTACTGTTTTGACTTTTCTTAACATTTTACTGTATTTGCTCTGTCACATGTCTTAGGAACTGTGCAGAGGAAAAGTTATCTTTATTTTACAAGTGAGGAGACAGGTTAAAGAACACGTGAGAGGTCACCCAGCTAGTATCTGGTGGAACTTGGATTTCTGTCACTGACCTTAGAGCTCTTGTTCTTTAAGCCGTGTCATCTTCTGTCTGGTAGCTCGCTGATTGTTTTCTCCAAAGTATCTGATTACATCTTGCTGCCAGCCCATCTTGTTTCTGTAGGTTCTGGTAACTTACTTTTTTACCTTACAGGTCACCATTTCCTCCTGTGTATAGTAAATCTTTGTGCAATAATTTATATCCAAATTTGAAAACAATATTTTTATTTCCAGAGTGCTCTTATGCCTGCACAGTTATTCTTTAAGACGGAAGATGGAGGCAAATACCCAGTTATATTTAAGCATGGGGATGATTTACGGCAAGATCAACTTATTCTTCAAATCATTTCACTCATGGACAAGGTGACTATATAACCTTATGTTGGCAGGGAACATTTTTTAATTTTGGAAAACTGTGGTTTAGTGTATACACTGTGTATGGACTCAGAAGTATTTTTTTTTTTTTTTAAGATTTTATTTATTTATTTGACAGAGAGAGATCACAAGTAGGCAGGGAGGCAGGCAGAGAGAGAGAGAGAGAAGCAGTCTCCCTGCCGAGCAGAGAGCCCGATGCGGGACTCGATCCCAGGACTCTGAGATCATGACCTGAGCCGAAGGCAGCGGCTTAACCCACTGAGCCACCCAGGCGCCCATCAGAAGTATTTTTAACATTCAGCTACAATCCTAGGAAGCTCAGCAGTTTCTACTTGACCTTGACCAAGTGTAGTTGTTTTTGTACACTGCAGAGTGACTCTTGTGATGAGTATTAAATGAAACTGCATGCATTTCTTTTTATTAAAACTTTCTTCTCAGCTAAGTTCTTTTGATGTCATGTTTAGTAATTCCTTTTCTCTTGCTAGATCTTTTTGTTCTTTATTTTTTTCTTTTTATTCTTTAAATTGCATCCCTGCCCGTCTTTAAATCCTTGCCCTCATTTTCCTTTTTGTGAGTTCTGAAATACTTAGTGACTAGAGAGAACTGCTTAAATGAGTTGGAGGAAACCTACTGTTCATTGAAATCTATCAACAGTGATTTAGAATAAGATAAAAAAAATTGGCATACATCAAGTAAGTGCTTAATAAGTTTATTTCAATGATCAAAGTAAAATTAACTGATGAATTTAGTTAAATTTCAATTTAGATTTATTGCCTAAATCTCTTATGTTAAGCTATTACAATACTTGCCTACAAAACTTTATAGAACAGTCTTTATATTTGGTTAACATATTTTATCTTTTGATCAAAAGTTGCTACGGAAAGAAAATCTGGATTTGAAGTTAACACCCTACAAGGTATTAGCCACCAGTACAAAACATGGTAAGTTTACGTTACACTATGGTCTTTTATTTCAACATCCAATGAGGCTGCTTTTCCTCTTTTAATTGAAAGTTAAGAACATTAGAGATTGAATTAATTTGTAGCACTGAAGACTGATTGTGCCTCTTCTTTTCTCCCTTGCTTCCTCTTAAAAACATGAAACAGCGTATCTGTAAGGAAAAATTAACACCTTTGTACTGTATTTATTTGCCTTCAAAGCCACTTACAATTCACAGTAGTTTCTTACGTAGTAATTTTTGTCCTGAATCATCATTTGAGAGTTACTATGATGCAAAGTGGCGTGTATTGTGCTCTGCTTAAAAAAGCCACTCAGCAAATGATGATGCCTTACTAACTAATTTTTTTTTAATATAGATTTATGGCATCTAAGTCTTTCTAGGATGGAATAGCCTCTGGAACTTTGATAGATGATTCCTTAGGAATGCTTATCTAAAACCCGTTGTAAATTCCCTAGTATTGTTCCTCTCAGAGCTTCCACCTTAGGTAACTGGGAACAACAAAAAGTATCTGTTTTAGTTTTCCTGGTCTTCCCCTGGCCACCCTCAAATCTTTTTGGTGGGATAATTCCTCTTCTCATTTTTCTCTCAGAATGATCTTGCTGGGTGTCTGGGTGGCTCAGTTGGTTAAGCATCTGCCTTTGGCTCAGGTCATGATCATGGAGTCCCAGGATCGAATCCCACATTGGGCTCCCTGCTCAGTAGGGAGTCTGCTTCTCCTGCTGACCTCTCTCCCTCTCATTCTCTCTCTCTCTCAAATAAATTTAAAAAAATTTAAAAAAAAGAATGATCTTATTTAAAGAGTACTTATGTTCTTTGACGATCCTTCATAAATTGATTTATTCACTTCCTTTTGCTCTTTGGACAAACACAAAAGCCTTAGCTTGGTTCACAAGTTCTGGCTTGCTGTGACACGCTCTTGTGCCTGTTTCCCAAGCCTCTCTTTTGCCAGTCTCCCCCTTGCTTCCCAGGCGTTAGCCACATGGGCCACCTTCCATTTTCTCAAACACACCATGCTCTTTTCAGCCTTTCAGTTTTCATGTATGATTTGGTCATCATCTTTAGCATCCATTCCTCCACAGCTTTACCTATTAACTTTCATTATCCTTCAAAACATGGCCCAAATGTCTGATGCCCTCTGATCTCTGTGGTGATTTATGTCTCCCTACACTTTCCTCTTTCATAGAACCCTCTTCTTCATAGTATTTATCCCAGTAACACTTGCAGGCTCATACAGTCTATAAAGGCAGGATCAAAGCTATGCTTTTTACGTGGCCAAGTATTTACTACATGGGAGAAAGACAATAAATATCTTTCAAATGAATTAATGCAGACTATTCCCTGTTTGTAATTCAGCAATGAATGAGACTTTTCTTATTCTAAAGGAGTATACAGTAGTTTCCTTCATTCAACTTTGATATTTTCATAGATTTGTTGTTTTATACTACTGTTGTGGTCTCTAGACTTACTACACTTACCTTTTCTCCTTCTTGTTCTCCCATGTAATGTCCTCTTCTCTTTCTTTTTGGTACTAGAAGGGTTTTATACTTTCTTCTTCTGTCATTTCTAGGAAATGTTAGAAAATGGAATATTAGATTAGAGAAGCCAAAAAACATAATTCAGTTTTAGGCTTAGGCAATTGATATTATATAACTTAAGATTTCTTAAAGTGATTTTAAATTAGGAATATTTTTAATTGGTATATGTTACAAAAGTACAGAAAGAAGAAATTTTTGTGCCCAATTTAGGAAGCTTAGCTATTATTTTCTCTTCCTTGTATACAGTAATGGAAACTGTCCTGGAGAAACATACAGATAAATCAGCTTTATTGAAAGAAAAGTTTTCTTACAGTTCCTGTGACTTAAATGCCAGTCTAAGTATATTGTTTAGAGACCTCTTTAAATTGTTCAGGTATGTAGTGTATGCATTTGAAAATGAGGGTTATTCTTAGTAGAACCATTATTTTTATTGCTTAATCAATAGTTGTGCTTAATTCAATGAATATATTTCTGTGCAGGCTTCATGCAGTTTATCCAGTCAGTTCCTGTTGCTGAAGTTCTTGATACAGAAGGAAGCATTCAGGTACAGAACTAATTTTAAATGAGTTATATAATTCTTGAATGTATTACTTTTCTAAAAATTGCAATCTTTATAAAAAATAAATACAGTTAAATGTCTCCTTTTATCACCATTTTCCCCTCACATTGTTTTCCTTTCCTTGGACGTAAACAGTGCTAACAGGTGGAAATTCTTTCTTGTTAGTACATACAGATACTCAATTCCTTCAATGGTGCCTGGCATGTAATAGGGAAGCAGGAATTAATTAAATTAAAAATATATTAGTTTATGGTTATATTCCAAATTATGAAAATTCTATAATTTTTTTATCCTAATTGAACATTTGATTATTTCCAATTTTTGTTGTCATTCAGAACAGTACTACATAGTATTGCTCCTACATGGTTCGAACATTTGTTTTTAAGACCCTGTCTTTGGGACGCCTGGGTGGCTCAGTTGGTTAAGCAGCTGCCTTCAGCTCAGGTCATGATCCCAGCGTCCTGGGATTGAGTCCCGCATCGGGCTCCTTGCTCAGCGGGAGGCCTGCTTCTCCCTCTGCCTGCCATTCTGTCTGCCTGTGCTCACTCTCTCTCCCTCCCTCTCTCTCTCTCTCTCTCTCTCTGACAAATAAATAAATAAATAAATAAATATCTTAAAAAAAAAAAAAAAAAGACCCTGTCTTCAACCGTAAGAGACTCTTAATCTTACAAAACAAACTGAGGGTTGCTGAGGGGAGAGGGGTTGAGTTGAGTTATGGACATTGGGGAAGGTATGTGATATGGTGAGTGCTGTGAAATGTGTAAGCCTGACAATTCATGGACATGTACCCCTGGGGCAAGTAATACATTATATGTTAATAAAAATAATTAATAAAAAAAAAATGACCCTCCAGCCTCATTGCTATCCTTTAATGTAAGAAAAGGTAAGCAGTTTCTAGAATCATGACACGTGTGTCTTTGAAATTTTTTACACTTTAAATACACGGATTACTTCTTATCACATCTCAATAGTTTATTTTGGTTGTTTTTTAAATACAATTTTTCTTTTTTCCAGTGGGAAAAATATGTAGTTTGCACAGAAAACCTGATATACCTGAGATGAAAGATAATATGAGAAGGACTTGACAGGATAATTGTTACAGTGTGTTTTTGTCTTTCTTAGTTTAACATGTCACAGTAATTCAGTATGGAGTTTAGATATGCAGAAAAGCATTACTCTGATTTCTTGGCAAAGCAAGTGCTTATTCTTCTTTGGTTTAGGGAACAGTCACATGCAGTGGTTAAAAGCTCAGGCTTACTGAAGTCCTTAAGGTCTCCCAAATATATAGTAAATAGTGAAAGTTTTACTTCTTTGTTACCAATTCAGATGCCTTTTATTTCTTTTTGTTGTATAACTGCCGTGGCTAGGACTCCCAGTACTATTTGAACAGGGGTGGTGAGAGTGGACATCCTTGTCTTACTTCTGACCTTAGGAAAAAGACTGTCAGTTTTTCCCCACTGAGTATGATGTGAGCTATGTTTTTTTTCACATATGGTCTTTATATGTTGAGATTTGTTCCTTCTAAACCCACATTGTTGAGGGTTTTTATCATGAATGAATGTTGTACTTTGTCAAATCTTTTTGTGCATCTTTTCAAATGATCATAGGATTTTCATCCTTTCTCTTACTGATATGACATATCATGTTGATCAGTTTGTGAATATTGAACCACCCTTGCATCCCAGGAATAAATCCACTTGATTATGGTGCATGATTTTTCTAATGTGTGTGTGTGTGTGTGTTTTTAAGATTTTATTTATTTATTAGAGAGAGAGTGAGAGAGAGAGCATGGGAGGGGAGAGGGTCAGAGGGAGAAGCAGACCCCTGCAAAGCAGGGAGCCCGATGTGGGACTCGATCCCGGGACTCCAGGATCATGACCTGAGCTGGAGGCAGTTGCTTAACCAACTGAACCACCCAGGTGCCCTCTAATGTATTCTTGAATTCAGTTTGCTAATATTTTTTAAGGAGTTTTGCATCTATGTTCATGAGAGATAATAGCTTCCTAGAACTGATAAATGAATTCAGTAAAGTTACAGGATGCAAAATCAATTTGCAGAAATCTTTTGCATTCCTATACACTGATAATGAAGCAGCAGAAAGAGAAATTAGGAAAACAATTTCACTTAAAATTGTACCAGAAATAATAAAATAAAAGACCTAGGAATAAAAGAGTTAAAAAAGACCTATAAAACACTGGTAAAGTAAATTGAAGATGACACAAGGAATGGAAAGACAATCCATGTTCAGATTGAAAGAAAAAATATTGTAAAAATGTTTATACTATCCAAGCTGTATGCACACTTAATGCAATCCCTACCAAAATACCAACAGCATTTTTCACAGAACAAGAACAAACAATTCTAAAATTTCTGTGGCACCACAAAAGATCTTAAATAGACAAAGCAGTCTTGAAGAAGAAAAACAGAACTAGAGGTATCATAATTCCAGACCTTAAATTATATTACAAAGCTGTAGTAATCAAAACAGTATGGTACTGGCACAAAAATATACATTGATTAATGGAACAGAATAGAAACCAAAGAAATAAACCCACGATTATGTGGTCAATTAATCTTTGACAAAAGAGGCAAGAATTTGCAATGGGAAAAAGTCTCTTTAACAAATGGTGTTGGGAGAACTGGACAGCTACATGCAAAAGAATGAAAATGGGCCACTCCCTACACCACATACAAAAATAAACTCAAAATGGTTTAAGGACTTAAATGTGAGACCTGAAACCATAAAAATCCTACAGGAAAGTACAGGCACTAATTTCTCTGACATCAGCTATAGCAGCATCCTTTTAGAGCCATCTCCTGAGGCAAGGGAAACTAAAGCAAAAATAAACTGTTGGGATTACATCAAAACAAAAAGCTTCTTCATAGTAACAGCTATGAAGTAACAAAACTAAGTGACAACCAGAAGATTTTGGCAAATGACATATCTGATAAAGGGTTAATAATCCAAAATATATAAAGAACTTACACAACTCAATACCCCCAAAATCAGACAATCCAATTAAAACATGGGCAGAAGACATGAACAGACACTTCTCCAAAGACAATATCCAAATGACCAATAGATACATGAAAAGATGCTCAACATCATTCGTCATCAGAAAAATACAAACCAAAACCACAGTGAGATACCACTGCACACCATCAGAATGACTAAAATCAGACTCAAGTAACAAGTCTTGGCAAGGAGTTAGAGAAAACAGAACCCTAGTACACTGTTGGTGAGATTGCAAAGTGGTAGAGCTATTGTGGCAGACAGTATGGAGGTTACTCAAAAAATTAAAAGTAGAACTATCCTACGATCCAATAATCCCACTACTGGGTGTTTAACTAAAAAATGAAAACACTAAATTGAAGGGAAGAGGTATATATACCCCTTTGTTTATTGCAGCTTTATTTACAGTAGCTAAATTTATGGCAGTAGCCCAAGTGTCTATCAATAGATGAATGGGTAAAAAGGAGGTGGAATACACACACACGCGTACACACACACACACACACACACCATACACAATGGAATATTATTCCACCGTAAAAAAGAATGACATCTTGCCATTTGCAACAACGTAGATGGATCTAGAAAAGTATAATGGAAAAAAAAAAGTATAATGATAGGTAAAATAAGCCAGTCAGAGAAAGACAAATACCATATGATAATGATCATTCATATGTAGAACTCAAGAGACAAAACAAATGAACAAAGGAAAAAAAAGACAAAAAAATATTCCTAACTATAGAGAACAAACAGATGGTTACTGGAGAGGAGGTAGGGTGGGGAGGAAATGGGAAAAAAAAAAAAGGAAAAAAGTTTGTGCTCAAATCATGGAACTGCCTGGGGTTGGAGTTTGGCCATGCAGCTTTTCAACTGTAAACCTTGAGTGGCTTCTTAACCCTTTGTGCAAAGAAGAGTTAATATAGCCGACTTGAGGGTCTTATCATTGGAAAAGCCCACTTGCCAGGGTAGCCTTTGACTGGTATCTGTGAACTTGGTTTCAGTGTGTTGTTCCTCTGTTCCCTAACTGATAAGAGTAGTTCAGTGTGCCTAGACTGTTTGTGTTATGTGATTTATAGCAAACAACTTGCTTTCCTTCTAGAATTTTGGCAGTTGCTAGACAGAGGGTACCTATATGACCAGCTCCCAATAAAAACCTTGAGTAATGTCTCCAGTAGGCTTTCCTGGAGAGAAATATTGCACCCATATTATTGCTTTTTTTTTTTTAATTGTTGAAGAAAAGTAATAAATATGATGTGTATCCCCTCACAGAAGAGAGTCAGGAGGCTTACACGTGGGTTTCTCCAGACTTTGCATGTGTACTTGTCCTGTGATGGATCTACTGTGTGTGTTAAGTGTCAGTTGTGGTACCAACCATATGTTGAGTCTGTGACTCCATGTAACACATGTAGGAGGCCTTGAACCCCTAACATACCCTTCAGGTCTCAGTTTCTTCATCTGTAAAATTTGGGTTATAATTAATAGTACCTACCTCTAGGATTGTTTTGAAGATGATGTGAAGTATAGGTAGATCTTTAATATAGTTTCTAACTGAAGTAATTGTTTAATAAAATTGTCAGTTATTATGTTGCCTTGTGCAATTATTATTTAATAAAATAAGGCCAGTGGTAGTTTGTATATTGATTCTTGGTTTTCATATCTGATCTCTGTAAGTAGTTTTGCCAAGTCATGGGTTATTCTCATGTTCAACTTCAGTAGATAATTAAAAGCTATCTTCCAAAATGGTTGTTTTTGGAAAAAAATGTTCCATTTCTCGTTGCTATACATCTTTGCCTAATCTTGGTATTGTTAAACTTTTATTTTTTTTTAATTTTTAAATTTTTTTTGTATTGTCAGACTTCTGAATTTTAGTATTTTATTTTTGTTTTCATTTGCATTTCCCTAATTAGCCACAAGGTTGAGCACTTAATATATATATGTATAGGTCATTTATTTCTTCTGTGACATGCTTATTTACATCTTTTGTTCATTTTACTGTTGGGTTATTTGTGTTTTTATTGATGTATAGGAATTCTTTATATATTCAAGACATAGTCCTTTGTCAAAGGACTTTCAGAAAAGCTGAAACATAGGATAAATTTTTTTTAGCATTATGTTACTTGTGTTTTCAAATAATATATACTGTTTTTCTTCAACATTTAATAAGTAAGGGAATAGTTCCAGTTGGTAGTCAGAAACAAAGCAAAACACTGTTTTCCACATTGATTCCAGACTCTTTCGACACTCTAGTGCATTTATTGTTCCCTGTAATTCTTTTGTTCAGTTCACATCTCTCTTATATTTATCTTTCCGTTAATTTTCTGTAAGAATTAGCACTTGCATTCTAATTAATTTACAAATTTGGGTGTAATTTTACTGAGCTTTTTTTATTGGCATATATTTCACATTAACACTATCATCTTGCTTTGAGGTGTATAGCACAGTGATTAGCAATATATAATTATGAAATGGTCACCATGTGTCTAATCACCATCTGTCACCAAGTTATTAACAATATTATTGACCATATTTCCTGTGATGTACTTTACATCCCCTTACTTGTTTTATAACTGGAGGTTTTTTAATGCTGACAGAAGTTATACTTAAAAGATAATTTTAATAACTCAAGTTCATTTTAAGGGGAATATATGGTACCAGAAAACCCTCATTTTTTACATTTGGAAGAAAGGTAAAAGAATTGGATAAATTGACTATAAAGAAATAGCAGTAAATTTATTTAATTTTATGTAATGTTTTCCCTAAGATATGAAAGTAGCAGCATACTTTTTTTTTTTAATCTTAACTGTCTGTAAGCATATTAATAAGACTAATTCTTGGAGTACACTTTCTAAAGTCCACATTTCATAATTACTGACTAAGCTTTAGATTACACATTTGGTCATTTCTTATAATTTCAGAATGTCTGATTTGCTTAAGGATTATACTGAATTTGTAAACATGTAAATTTTATCTTTTCAGAACTTCTTTAGAAAGTACGCACCAAGTGAGAATGGGCCAAATGGCATTAGTGCTGAAGTTATGGACACATATGTTAAAAGCTGTGGTAAGTTTTTCAAACTCTGCTTTCTATTGGTACGTTGGAGTCAAGGAACTAGGCTATCCCAATGTTGCCGTATTCATACACATTTACATTTAGCACTTTGTAGGATTTTATCTTAGTCCTTGTGGGCTGCTATAACAAAATACCAGAGGTTGGCTTATAGGCTGGAAGTCCAGGATAGGGTATACAGCATGGTCAGGAGAGGGCCTTTTTGGGATGGAAGACTTTTTGTTGTATTTTCATCTGGCAGAATGGGATAGGGAGCTCTGTGGGCTCTCGTTTTTGAGTTTTTAGGATGGTCAGCACCTCCTAATACCATCACACTAGGCATTAGGATTTCATTGTGTGAACTTTGGGAGGATGTAGACATTTCGATCACGGCAGATTAAAATTCTCTATAAGAAGATGATTAAAAGATACAAAATCCTGATAAAAGAAGTCATTAATGTTTTGACATAATAGTAGTAACAAGGTGTAAAGTCTATTTAGTCTTTAATGGGTTAACTGTGCTAAAATTACAAGTTATCTCTTCCTGGAAGCTGTTAATTTTCCCCTAGATTTTCCCTGTGTTTGCTTAACTGCAGTTAGTAGACTGTGGGAAAAATCTCAGCAATAATTATGGTTTAGATAAATCTCAAGAGCTGTGTTAGAAGGATGCCTCTCAAGATATTTTATTTTATGGTGCCTTCCTGGAAATAAGTAAGTGGTAGAATGCCATAGAGATTAATTCATATGTTTTGATCATTTATGCCTACCTATCCTCATGAAGTTTATATTCTAGAGGATTTTTTCAAGATTTTCTGAAGAGGTTTTTTTGTTTTTTTGTTTGTTTTTAGTAACTGGATTGTTTTAGGGAGGGTTAATAAAGGAGTTGATACTAGATTTGAGCCCTGGATGGGATATGGTATATAACAAGTCATTCTTATTTTATTAAAATTTTATGGTTATGTTCCTGTTTATACCTATCCTTAAGTTAGGGGGAAGCAAGTAAGGGGTTTAATAGACATGTAACAATTACATTTAAAGTTTCATGTCATTTTATGTCTTGTAAACTGTTTCTTATACATGGCATTTTTAAAGTATTTTTCACAATGTTTCTGTGAAGTAGTACTCTAGATTATTTTAGACAACATAATTTCTCCCCAAATTTATACTTGATGTTGTAGGTTTGGCTTAGAAGTATAAAGAAAATGTAATATTCCTGGGAACTTTAGAAGCACCAAAATAAAATATGTATGTATATTAAAATCCTTTACGGTTTTGATCTTACTTTTACTGAAGGAATATAACATGTTACATGTAACTGTGTTTACCCGTAAAAATGACCACATACAGTGTAGATTTAAGAACTAAAAAAAATCAAAACATTCCAGAGAAAATGTATTCTTTCTTTTTATTTACCTTTGCTCTCCCACTCTGGATTTTTCTTATCTTTCTCTCCTACCTTCCCTGCTTTCATTCTTTTCTTTCCTTTTCCTCTTTCTTTTCTTTCCTGTTTTTTCAGACCTTCAGTTCTGTTTTCTGTTTTCTGAAAAAATTACATATTATCTAAAGACAGGCTGGACATCTAAGATTACTCACATGACAGATCATACTGTCTTTTATAACAAGCCTTGCCGATCAGATCTCCTGTACATGGCCTCACTGTGGCTTGGGCTTCTCAGAACTGGGTTCCAAGAGGAACTCTAAGAGACAGGAAGTAGAAATTGTTGGTTTCTGAAGGCCTGGACTGAAAAGTCACAGAGCCTGCCTGGACCCAAAGGGAGGGGCTGTAGTTCCTACCTTGAATGAAAAGTATGTTAAAGAATATGTGGCTCAGTGGGTTGAAACCTCTGCCTTTGGCTCAGGTCATGATCCCAGGGTCCTGGGATCGAGCCCCACGTCCGGCTCTCTGCTTGGCGGGGAGCCTGCTTCCTTTCCTCTCTCTCTGCCTGCCTCTCTGCCTGCTTGTGATCTCTGTCTGTCAAATGAATAAATAAAATCTTTAAAAAAAAAAAAAAAAAGAATGTGTCTCTCTCTCTCTCTCTTTTTTTTTTTTTTGAAAGATTTTATTTATTTATTTAGTTGGCAGAGAACAAGCAGGCAGAGGGGGAGTGGTAAGCTGAGCAGAAAGCCTGATGCAGGGCTCGATCCCAGGACCCTGAGACCATGACCTGAGCCAAAGGCAGAGGCTTTAACCCACTGAGCCATCCAGGCGCCCCTCTCTCTTTATCTTTATCCAGTTCTCAGTATCTTGTTACATGAGATATTTCACATGCCTTCCAACAATTACCTTGTGTCTTACTGAACTTTTAGATAGTTACTGTAAACTTTTTTACATCATAAATCTGTTTGATAAAGAATGCTAACTTTTTCTAGTTGAAATATATATACACACATGTCATCTATAAATATTGACTAAAATTTGAAAATTTTAGTAAAATTACTAGAACAGTATATTGCGGATACATGTCAGAGTGTTGTACCTTTTATATAGTGTTCTATTTTTTCCCAAGACCTAATGAAAATATGACTGGCTTTTTCATTTAAAAAAAAATAGCAATTTAAATTATACCTCTTGGACACTTAAATTCAAATTGGATCTTGTTCCTCTCTTTTTTCCCCAGTGTTACACATTTATTCCTTCCCTGATAATTGATTGATGGTAGGTCTTCTCTTCATCTTATTTTGAGTAGCCTTCTGTTTCATATGTATCTTGCTGTGTTACAGAATCATCATTTGTGTTTCAGTGAGTTTGGTAGCATTCCAAAGTTTGGTTACATCAGAGGTTGAAAGTCATTACTTTAATTTTTCATTAGAGGAGTTAGTGATTAATAAGTTGTTAGCTACTTTGTACTAGAATCTGGTTATTGGACACTATCATATAGATGTATGTGTAACTTTCATTTTAGAAAGTAAAGTTTTGGGTCGTGGGCAGACTGTAAGAAGAAAGTAATAATAGTTAGGGTGACATTTCTGGATTATGCAAGGTGTCAAGTCTATATCATGCTAGTAAATGTGAGAACGCTACTTACTCTCACACACATATCTTTACTAAGTAAAGGGAAATTATTGCTTAGTTGTCTAATATTTCTCTGTATTTTACTTTAAATCAAAGTTGTATTAAAAACTAATTTGAATACATTTCACATGGGGTCGTAATACTAATGGACAGCATCCTTTGGACAAGATTCTCTTGGACGGGTATAGTATTTCCACTGAAGTTAAAGAATAGCTTCAGTTCCTCTAAAAATCCCTTGATCTACACTGTGCCATCCTAGGTGTTCTGAATCTATTATCTGTGTCCTAAAAATTTCTGGAGATCATCCCACTCTTAATTCAAATGTCTTTTTCAGGATGTATTCTTTCTCTTAAGCATTGACAGTTTGAATTATTGGAACACTCTCAATTCACACCCCCACCATGTATATAAATGTGAAAGAGGGAAGATCATACGGTATCTCACTTGACCTAAAAAAATATCCATCGAAAACATTTATGGCCCCAGCCCACTGAAGCAGGGTTTAAGGTGCTTTTCCATACATTTCCCGTTTCCACTAGAAAATAATCCAGTAATAACAACGAAATGTTATTGTGAAAGCAAATGCAGTGATAGTAGTGTATCAAAACATCTTGCCCTATCAATAGAGACAGGCAAAATTTATGGCATGTCAAGTTACGTAAAAACTTTTAGGTCAAAAGTACTGTTGCTGCACGTATGAATCGTTACTACTCTGTAGGGACAGCTAAACAATTTGAAACAAAGTAGTGGCAAAGCTAATTTATAATTAACAAAAAAGGACGTTGTACCAAACAGTAGCTCAAGTGCATTGGTACATAGTGATGTACTTTTTGAAAATTGCGGTTCAGTTGTCCTTGTAAGCACATTATCAGTAGGAGTTTGTATCCTTCACAAGTATTGAGCGACAAACCAGATTTCCAAGTGGCTCACATCTTAGAGAGCTCAGTGTACTCAGTGCTTATAAGTTCTCTTTTTGAATACCAGACTCAGAATCCCTGGGTAAGTCACTTACTGGGTGTTCTCTGGGGAGCCAGTAGTCACTTGCGGAATTGCACATTTGGCAGCAGTGTTAGAGCGTGCCGCTGCTGCACGTCCAAGCTGCAGACCAGCAGCTTCGGCTTCGTCTGGAAGCGTGTTTGTGTTGGTGAATCCCAGTGCTTGGCCCCTCATGTTTTGATTGGAATCTTCATTTTAATAGGATTCCCAGGAGATTCTTATGTACATTAAAGCACTAGAGAGGGCTTTCCAACCTTCTCTTGTGTTTAACAAACTTCTCTTGTGTATGGCCACTGCTTCTAGAAATTCTGATGCAGCAAGACTGAAGTGTGTCCTAAGCATCTGTGTTTTTATCAAGCTTCTAGGTGAGGGTGATGCTTCCAGTCTGTGTCTCATGTTTTGATAAGCTGCTCTGCAGATCAAGAGTCAGACCACTTTTTCTCACAAGCCCTCCATGTAGAAAATACTGTAGCCCAGATTCAGGCCACGTGGTCTCTGGTGCAGCCATTCGACCAGGCCATTGTGGTGCTCAAGAAATATGCGGGGTACCTGGGTGGCTCAATGGGTCAAGCCTCCGCCTTCAGCTGAGGTCATGATCTCAGGGTCCTGGGATCGAGTCCCACATCGGGCTCTCTGCTCTGCAGGGAGCCTGCTTCCTCCACTCTCTCTCTGCTTGTCTCTCTGTCCACTTGTGATCTCTCTCTGTCAAATAAATTAAGTCTTAAAAAAAAAAAAGGAAGAAAGAAAGAAATATGTGACTGGGTGTAGCTGACTTCCAGTAAGCTTTATTTATAAACTATAAAAACAGGGGTCCAACTTTGGCCATCAAGCTATATTTGCTCATCCTTTAAGTCAGTGACCCTCAAGTTCCTCAGTGGATCACTCAGTGTGTCAGTGGTTGAATTCAGCTGAAGTTCACATAATCTGTAGTGGTTTATACACACAGGTCATTAGTCTTTTGTAGGAATCCCAGATGTCAGCCACTGTGGTTGTTTCAGCTGCTTATAGATGTTAGGGCCAGCCAAGGTTTTTGTGATTCTCTTGGCCTTTTCCCTATGTCCTAAATGACTTTTGCCAACACTTTTGCCAACACAGTCATCAGGTTTGCGGTCTAGCTAACCTGGAGAAAAAGCCTAAAAGGCCCACTCCTTGACTCAGTCTGCTCCGTCTTTGAAAACACTCATCACAGAGCTACATTTACTTAGTTCCCTGGGCATGCCTAAGTGCAGGCGAGGCTGGGAAACACATTCTGTTACCTAGGCATAGTCTCACCCCCCACATCCTGGTTTTGTGTTAAGGAAGAAGCATAGAGAGGACAGTGCATGGGCGAATGACTAGGTCCTGTCACACTGCAGGCTCTATTTTTTTTTCCCCCCCCGCAGGCTCTATTTTGAGAGTAACTGATTTTGTTACAGTTAAGTGAAAAGTGTTAGTAGAAGCATTTTTTGAATGATAGTATGTTTTCCTACATTCTGTACATATGGATATAGTTTCAAATACATATACTATAGAATTTTATCTGTAGAACATGGTTAGTTATTCTGAACAAATAAACTTGAGTTTAAATATCTTGGGGAGTATTACACCCATCTAAATAGCCATTTTGGGGAACATGGGCTTTATAGTGTGGAAGTGGCCTGAGCAAGAACTTTAGAATAAATTCCAGCCTAGTGACCTTGCGCAATCTTGTTAAGTTCTGGAGCCTCAGGTGTTTTCATTTGGATGGTAGTGTACTTCACTGGCATCATTGTAAGGGTTAGAGATGATGGATGTAGTGTGCGTACCTAAGTAACCTTCCATAAGTTGTAACTGTGATTAGTTAATTAATAATTAAAGATTAACCCAGTAAAATTAATTTAGTCATTAACAGGTGGTCCAGTCTTTTTTCTACATACTAACTGAGATAAATATGTTTTCGTAGATACTGGTATAGTCATTTGTATGTTTGCCAGTTGTATATCTTCTCAGGCAATAGAATGGAAGAAAATAACCTTCAAAAAGGTGTTATTTGCTTTATTTTGTTTGAGCATTTTCAACACATGACAGGTTTCCAGACTTTTTAGAAGAGAAAGATAAAAGAATAAAGCTAGAGTCAGTGAGTGACTTTGTCCCTGGCTCTGCTCATGTAATTTTTCTGAGTACTTAAGAGGATTATGCTTTGAACTTCTTAAGTGCTGTTACCACTCACATGAATTCTGTTGTTTTTCTATCTGCTGACACAATTGTTTCTCTAAAGATTTTCCTTTTAAACCCTGCATTTACTTTTGTTATCTTATAGATAATAGGGTAGTGGGATGATTGATTTCATTATGTGTATTTCTGTAGATACTTCTTTTTCGCTGTCAACTGTAATATGTGTCCAATTTGAAATGAGAAGTGGGAGAATCATGTTATAATTAAGGCTGCTGAAGCCTGAATTAACTTTTGATACAAGTGACTTTTGTAATTTGACAAAATTCTACAGGATGTTATTTCTCATGCAAATAGTAATTTATATTGAGTTTCAAGTGATAAACTCTTCATAGAATCAAAGAAGATGCCATATTTGTGAATTTAGGTGAGGTATCAAAAAGTAGTCCTCAAATAGAAATTAAAGTAACAAAGACTGCTTTTATATTCATTTGTGTGTTTTAACCTGGTTTGCATGTGTTTTTCACTATTTTTTGTTTTGAACTGTTACTTTGCAGCTGGATATTGTGTGATTACATACATACTTGGAGTTGGAGACAGACATCTGGATAACCTTTTGCTAACAAAAACAGGTAACAACTAGTGGCTACTAGCACATACATACATTTTATATGCCAGTGATTTTTACTGTGGAATCTGCTTAGTAACAAAACAAGTTACATAAGTGGAAATAAATCATATATGTCTTAAAAGTTCGTTTATATGATAACGTTTGAAGGAAACTCTCATCCCTTTTAAGAATCATTTTAGTAATAACAGGTGGTCATCTAACCCTTACTTCTAAAAATGCCTCCTTGGGTAGAAGGCCCATAATGTATGCATGCAGTTGAGTCTCTTACCGTAAAGCTCTAGTTAGAGTGTCAAAATGTTCTTTCTCTTACTTACAAACCGTACTTAACTCACATTAACCCTTATCTTTAATTTTTTGCTTTTCCCCTTGGAGTTCCATGGAATAATCATTCTAATCCCTCTCTTTCTGTTAACTCTTGAGCCCGTGGCTTTAACACCATCTCTAAGCACACAACTTCCAAATTTACAGCTCTGTACTTCAGTCCATTTCATGAAGCTTTAGCCTGAAATATCCAACCACTTACTTGACATCCCAGTTAGGTGGCCAGTTGTAAAAGTTGTTCCCTTCCTCCATTACCTGCATAATAGTACCTGCTCCTCACTTCATTTTTTCTGTCTCAGGAATTTGTAGCATCATCCACCCAGTTGTTTAAGCCCCAGGCTTGAGAGTCATTTTTAATTTTACTCTTGGCATCATCTCATTATTAAACATATTAGCAGATCATGTCTACTCTTCTCCAAAATGGATCATTAAGTTACCCACTCTCTTCATTTCCACTGCCTTGACCCCATTTGAAGCCACCAATGCCTTTTGCCCAAACTATCTGAATAGAATCTGAGCTCTTCACTGTGGTAAATTTGTGGCTTCCCCATACTGACCAGGTTGAATGAGTGAATGTCAGACTATTCCTGCCTCAGGCAAATGCCCCTGTTGTTTTTCTCTCTGGAAAGCTCTTCTCTCAAATCATTTCAAGTCCATCTTTGGTTAGTAAGCCTAAATTCCGGGGGCATCTCCTAAGAAGAGCCATTTTAACTGTCTGATCTGAAAAGGTGGATAGCTGCACACTGCCCTTCTCCATTACTCTATTATAGTTTTGTTTTCTTTGAAGCACTTAACCACTAGCCAAAGCCCTTCTTTTTGTATAATTCAGCAAATATTTACTGAGCACCTCCTGTGTGTCAGGTATTGTTCTAGGTACTGGGGATACCAAAAGGAACAGAATAGGCATAAATCAAGGTCTTTGTGGGCCTTGTTGACTTCTTATCATCATCTCCTATTCAGGACGCAGGTTCCATGAGAGCAGGGACCTTGTCCATCTGGTTTGCTCCTGTACCTGCAGAGCCTTGAACAACACCTAGCTAAAGTGATTGATAAATCACTGTTGACTTAATGAATGAGTAAATATTGCACTCTCTGTGTAGTCTTTTCTTCCTGGGCTAAATAATTCAAGTTCCTCAAACTTTCCACAGAAAATAGATTTTAAATTACTCTTAAAATGGTCTCTTTGGTAAGAACATTTTCCGTTTTGTTAGTATTCCTTCAAAATGTGATACCAAGAATTTAGCACATCAAATGTAGCTTCATACATCAAATTAGTCTAATTATTATATGCGACTAACCCTATTAATTTTCATCATCTGGAATTTCATATATTTAGTTTTGCTTAGTTTGAAAAATTCTCTATGGTAGAGACTGCATGTGGGGGGGCACCTGGGTGGCTCAGTGGGTTAAGTCCCAGGATTGAGTTCCTCATCGGGCTCCCTGCTCACCAGGGAGTCTGCTTGCCCCTCTGCCCCTCATGCTCTGTCTCTCTCATCCTCTCTCTCTCAAATAAATTATTTTAAACAAAGAAAAAGAAGAAAAAAGAAATTGCATGTGGAAACCATGTCTCTGTCAAGGCCAGGCAGTTTTACTAACCAGGACTAAGGAATGTCATAGAGGTTCTTGCCAAATTTGCCAATTTAGCAAAGGATATTTATAAAATATTGCAGTGTATTTGGAGAGAACTGTAAGTTGGAAAAAGTTGTCGTGTTGTCCCTTAACTGCCTTTTTCAGTTAAATCTTTTAACCATAAGAATCAGAGTGCCAGAGTGATTCCATTTGTTTTTGTGTTGTAATCATTTGATAATTACATTGGAATTATCTGCTGTATAGAGTAGCATTACGTTTATAATGTTATTTTCACATATGTTGTCTCTTCATGTGGAAATTGTTAAATAATAGACCTCTTTCTTTTGAACTTTGAGAACTGCTCTGTGTGTGTGTATATTTTGATAGGGATATTTTAGGAATAAGATCAGGAAAGCGGAGTCAATTTAATATACTTCTGTGATCAGTTACTTATCATGGTTACTTGTTTTAATGGAATTAGAAGTATAAAAATTTCAGAATCAGGTTTTAAGCATCTTGTCACCAGTTTTCCACTAGAGGGTGCTCCAACTTTGGCTTTAAAAATCCAAACCTTAACCTACCATGTGCTAGATGAGAGACACACACTATTTCTTAAGAAACAGCATTTCTTTCAGTTATTTTTTCTTAACTCGTCTTTAGTTATTGCATCCATTTATATCATACAGTTATCATGTTAAGTCTTACTAGCATAAAGTTTTTAATTTTCAAGTTCAGTTTGAATGATATTATGTAAGGAAATACCAAATATGTCAAGACAAATGAAAATAAAATGCATTCTGTGACTTCTAAGAATTTATGATTTATTTTGAGTTTTTTTGTGTTTATATGCATTTTTTACTGAAAGTCCGTATTTCAAAGAGGTATTAAGTTATATTAATTACATATATGTTGTAATTAGACTTTGTATAGTTTAGACAACTATTATATGTTGAAAGTGAATTTTGAATGTGGTTCATTGCAGGAAGTACACTTCAGTACTTGTAGTTAAAATGCCTCAAATATCATGAAGCCCTTCCCTCGTTTGTTTTAGATCCCTTATGCCTTCAACACAGACTATGACATGTTAAAATTTGAGATTCTCTTCTATAACCCTACAATCTCAGTCTTGGAGGAGAAAAAAAATTGTTTTTTAATGACAAATAACATTTCTCTCATTCTTCAAAATAAAATACCTTCTGTCCTCTGATTTACCAGCCTGAATAGATATAGTGTCTATGTCTCTTCTTTGGGATGAAAGTGGTTTGAAATGGTAATCACAGTTCCACTGGTTGATCTATTTCTAGTTCCCCGGTAAGACAGATGGAACAGAGAGGAAGAAGACCGCTAAATTTCATTTTACTGGGGATCTCTTAGGGATTTACCCCCAACACACTTCTACCTATAAATTTAGATGACACACAAAAAGGTCAGACTGGTAACTTTAGAAGTGTGTGGAGGAAAGTGTTTCACAACATAGAAAGAATTGTAAAATTTATACAATAATGTGCAAAAATGCAAAATGTGAGTCTCGATTCCAGATTTCCCAGAAGTTTTTTTTTTTTTTTTTTTGACTGTATTTATTGGTTTGTGGATACTTTTGCATAGTTGAAGTATCCTTAGCTTGTCCAGCAGAGGGCGATGTGTGTCCACCCTAGAAGTGAAAGTCTGGAAATTCCTTTGTCAGTGTATTGCCATGTGGTCCCTTAGAACATTGTTTGCCTGAAGCAAATTTGGAGTGAATGGTGTTTCACTTATTAATCCAGCGATATAGCATTTTCTGGGCAAGAAATTAAAAATTTAGGCTCTACAATGGAATTGAAAAAGTTTTTTTCAGAGTTGGTGTCCTTTGAAGAAGCTTTCAGAAGTTTATCCAGGGTAATTCAATTGTGGCAGGGCTCAAATAGAACATAATATGAGTTTATCTCAGCTCTTGGGAAAGTTTTTTTTTGTTTTGTTTAGTTTTTTGCTTTTTAATTTTCTAAAATTTGAGGGGAAAAAAGAAGACCAGTATAACTGAAAAACTTTGTTCTTTATGATATACAGACTTTATAATAGGATTAACTTTTAATATTAGTATTTAAGTAACTGAAAAACATTCACAAGTGGAACAAGGAACTTGGTGTCTGTAGTAAATGGAAAAGTTCTTTGTAGGTCCCAAGGATGGCTCATCCAATCTGGAGTTGTCGTTTTGTGTAGTGAGAGGAGTTGGTGGCTTTTTGTCTGTCTCAGCACTTCAGAGTAATAAATACTATGAATCTTTTGTCAGAAAGCTTGAAGTTAAGAAAGTCATTGTTAGCCTAATTGGGCACTTTTCTTCTTTATCATTCTTTAATTTTATATGAAATTGACTTACTTTCTTTTTTAATTCTGAGGAACATTCTCACATAGGAGTTAATATTCAGGCTCTAAAGTAAAAGTCTTTGGGTTTAAATTGTCCCTCCACCATTGGGTTACTTTGGGTAAGTTACTTACATCTGTGACTCAGTCACTTTTCTGAATGTGCAGATAACAGAACCTCTCTTTGGTGGTAGTGTGAGGGTTGAGTAAGATAATGTGGTAGAGTTTTTGTGTGTCTGGAGCTTACAGTAAACATTCCTTCATGGCTGGCTAACTGTTATGGTTTTGTTTGTTTCACTACCAGGAAATAAGAATATTTTCCTTTTTGGCTTATGAAGCTTTTATTTGGAGTCATAAATTTAGACATTAAAAAAAAAAACCTCAAAAATTCCTTTTTCCCCATCATAAAATCCAAACTCTTTTAAGGTTACTGCCTTTTAAATTATGTTTTGACTGGCTTTTTATTTTGGTAGTATAGGAAGGTTTATTTGTTTATTTACTTGTTTATTATTTGTTTATTTACTTGTTTTATTTGTTTACTTTTGAGAGGGGTGTGGGCAAAGGGAGGGAGGGACAGAGAATCTTAAGCAGATTCCATGCCCAGCATGGAGCCTGATGTGGGGCTTGATCTCAGGACCCTGAGTTTATGACTTGAGTCGAAATTAAGAGTTGGACACTTAAGAGACTGAACAACCCAGGTGCCCCAGTATTGGAAGGTTTATAAAAGAGAAACAGCCAATTTGACCATTGATTTTATCTTATTCTTTCTGTGTTTTAAGGTAAATCTTGATATTTTGAAAAGAAACATGTTTGATTCTGTGTTTTGTTTTTTTTTCTTCCCCATGGGGCATAACACAGTAGTTCAAAGTCTTACCTAGAAAGAATTTTGTTAACTATTCAAATGGTGGCGCTTCCTAAGCTATTTGTATTTAAGTTAATTAGTTTGGTAGATAAAATATACTGTAAAATCTAAATCTATATAGACTTACTTTCTTAATGTGCTTATTTATTCTCTGGGACTTGAGAGAAGGGGGCATAAAACGTTTTATGCATTTAGTAGGCACCCAGTAAATGCTTTTAAAAGGAATAAATGAAGTAAGTTTTTCATGTATTTTTAACCATCCTTAGGTTTTCTAGGATAATCTGTTTCCAGCCTACACTTATTTTTCTATAGACTATGGGCATAGTATTTGTTGTTTACCAATTTGATTGTTTTTTTCTCAGTTCATGTATGCAAAAGAGAACCAGGTGCATGAGACCACCCCCTTTTAATCTATAAATACTTTTATAGTCTTTATTAATCATTACTTTAGATGGTTAGATAATGAGAAGGACTTACATTCATGTGAATAGTTTTCTTTTAGACATTGTTTAAAATCTGAGTTTTTGAAAGGTTCTTGAATATTCAGTATCAGGAAGTCAGCCTTCTTATGTTTACTGAAACCTGTCATAGGGAAAATGTTAATGATTGTTGTAAAGGGTCCTGTTTTTCTTTTTATTTGTTTGTTTGCTTGTTTGCATAAGTTTATTTTAGAAGGTCATTGTTTCTTCTCATTAGAAGTAATAAAGAGTGATAAAGTGTTATACTCTTTGTGCTTAAGGGGCTTCATGGAGAAAGTAACTTAGACTGAGTCATGAAGAATGTGTTGGGTTTCTATGGGATATAAGTGGAAAAAAGCACACATTCCAGTAAAAATACCCAGAAGCTGAAATAAGCAATGCCTTTGCAGGTAACACAGGTTACCTGTGGTAGATTGGTTGAAGGTCACATTGTGGAGACAAATCAGTCTACCTCCTTTTGTATCACCTTTAACACGACAAAGCTTAATTCAGTTGAAGTAAAACTGTAGATTAAGATATTCCTTTTTTTTTTTTTTAAGTTTTCTTATTAGGTGATATAGTTCTTAAAGTTGGGTAGACACTGCATTTGTTTTCTTTTGTAATGAATGATTTTGGACAGGGTTAAATTGTACTTTAAAGCATTCAAATTCTACCATAGACTAGCAACCATAAATTAGATTAATAAAAAGTTAGTACATTTTTTAGTAACCCCTTGAACATAAAAATGTGTCAATTTTTAAAGTAATGGGGTTATACAACACAGGGAAACTGTAACCATTAGTATTGAATATGAATTTTAATTCACTGAGGTAATTCTCCTAGCCAGTGTCCCCTCTCTAGTGACTTACCTGCACTTGAGAGTTGCATTAGTCAGGATAAAGTAGGTCAGAAGTCCTCAAGCTTTGGCTTGTATCAGTATCACCTAGAGAGCAAGTTAAATTACAGATTGCTGAGCCTTAGGCTCAGTTTCTCATTCAGTACATATGGTAGGGTCTGAGAATTTGTTGAGAAACCTTTATTGACTTTAATACTTTAATGACTACAGGGAAAATGAAAATACGTAGCATTTAAAAATTGTTTTTTCTTTACTGTTTGGCCCCCTTTTCATTAGTTAGCTTAATTTCGTCCCTATTCATAAGAAACCTAAGATCTTAACAGTTGAATGCGAAAAAAATTATAGGAAATACTTAGCAGATAATTGGAATGTCTGTACTGATCTGTACTTAGGTATGTCTTACTGTTCTTCATTACTCAAAAACTGAAAAACTGAAAAATATTTCATTACTACTGTGCTTTTAACTGTAAGTGAAAATAGCTCTAACTAAGGATATTATAAGAGCTTAACTAACTATTAAGTAGGAGTATTGGGAGTGTAGCTTAGGGAGTATTTTTAATTCCAAAAATATAGCTTCCATTGCATCAGCAAGTGGTTGGTGGTTCACCACCTTCTTTTTTTCCTGGGTTTCATGCTAAGACATTCACATAAGAAAAATACAACATTCATGTAAGAAATAAAGGCATTTTGTGGAAAAATAGTAAAATGTCAGGTAGATACTGAAGAGTGAGAAACAATATATAAGTAGAGTGGCAGGGAAGAATATTTCAATTTGAGTATTGTGTAGGGTTTTCAAAAATAGAGTTTGGATTGTGGGGAACAGAAGAGAGTCAGGTAGAAGGATTAAGCAGAGGTGTAAAAAAATGAAATAAGTACAATTTTGAGATTGGTTGCTTGTAATTATTGGATAGACAAAAGGGAAATTTAAAAAAAGCTTTCCTATGAAATACTGTTCATTTCAGCAGTATCTGTTCTCTTTAATCCAAGAACTACAAAGGCTTTGAACCACAATTTTAGAAATAAGTTAATGTCACAAGGAAACTTAATTAGCACCTCTTACTCCCTTTGTATTGCAAGTCAGGGACAAAAGGAGGTAATTACAATCAACATTCAGTTTGTTTTATGTACACTTTAATTCTTGACTGTTTAAGATTAATAGATTTGTTAATAGATTTGAGTAAATCCATACTTTCTGAACTTCTTAATTAAACATTTTTTTTTAATTTCATGAAGTGCGTTTTTAAAATCATTACAAGTTTCATTTTAGACATTAAGTTTGAAAGAGCCATTCCCTTTGGTACCAGCGAGGATGAATTTCCTTAAAACATTAATAGCCTCTTCTCAGAATACATGACTCTTTGAACTTGCAAAGCATAATAATGGTTTCATTGTTAGATACTGAATCTTTTATGCCATATAATTAAGCAGTAATCCTGTTCTTTGAGAGTTTTCTTCTAAGAAGGATACTCTCCATTTGCAAGCAGTGACGCAGAGCTGACATTGGCGTTCCAGTAATGCCTGTAGTGAAATGGAGAAAAGTGGTTAGGTTTCCTATTAAGAGATGGATCCCATTAAGTAAGCCTTGTGTGATGGCTAATACAGTTTGATATTAGGGTAGCATGATTTATTTTTAAAAATCAGTTTTGAATCAAAGTTAGGTCAGATAAGTTATCTGCTCAAGTGCTGAGTATCATTAGAAATTATATTGGTAACAAAACATTTTTTTTTAAAGATTCATTTATTTCAGAGAGAGAGCATGTGCAGATTGGGGGAGGGGCAGAGGGAGAGAAATCCCTCAAGCAGACTCCCCTCTAAGCAAGGAGCCCAGCAGGGGGCGGGATCCCATGACCCTGAGATCATGACCTGAGACCTGAGACCACACCAGCAGTCGGCCTCTTAACCGACTGAGCCACTCAGGTACCCCAAAACAAGACATTATTTAAATAATTAAATAAAACCAAGGAAACTTTATCTGTACCTATAATATCATAAGTTTCTCATCTCTTTAAGTCTTGAAGGGTAGAATGGTATTTGTCCAACAAATTGTAGAAGACAAATGGGAATTCAGTGAGAGTAAAGCACAAAATGAAGAGCTTAGATTAGCGGAACAGAGGATACATGTGTAGTTGAAGGCAGTGAAATCCTTAACAGAAGTTGATCAGGGACTTTTTACCAAATCATGGAAAATTCAATGATAGCATACTCCTTTGAACTTCAAAGGATTAGGAGATGAAGCTTTCCCAGTAAGTCCTACAATTATCAAACTCCTTACTCTAAAAGTAGTTTCTTATCTTTTTGGAATCATGGACTTCCCTTGGGATTTTGGTGAAGTCTATGGATTTCTCCAAAAATCAAGTTTATTTGTGGTTGGGGACCTCTGAAGCACATTTTGGAATTCAGAAACAGTGTTTTTCAGTCGTGAGTAAGACACAAACCCATTGTGTTGATAATTACATTTTATAATTTAAACTATGTACAACATAAAACCTGATATTAACTTCTTATGCATCTATTCTTCTATAACTATAAGGTAAAAACAGATTTATAAATTAAATCATGTTATAGACTAGCAAGATGTAATCCAGCGACATTATTGTGACGGATGAAGTAATGCTGAAACTAAATTGTCATTTGGAGGGCGAATATGGTGAAGATAGTATAGTGTGAGTTTGAGGTCAGGATGCTGTTAATATTGTGTCCCCTGTGAATATGCTTAAACAGCTTTTCTCTTCTTGAACTACTTTATAACCTTTGTTCAGGATGGTGTCATGTACTTTCAGGATATAACCAACCACTTCTGCTTTTATTACTATTAGCCTGAAACAATTGAAGTAGCCTTGCTGTGTAATACCAACCCAATCAAAAACAGTGAAATTACAGTATAGTACTAAGTAGCAAGGATCTAGGTGATCCAGATTCAGCCTCTGTTAATTTTTGTAGGTGTTCATGGAAACAAAGATACAAAAATTTTAAAACAAAACAACTTCCCGCAAGAACTCTCTGGTTTCTAGAAGGAAATTTCTTGTATTAACAATGTTTATAAAAGTTGTCTAAGCTGTAAATGTGAAATTGAGATATCATCGGTTAAATACATACAAACTAGTCACACTGGGTGCTTTTGCTTGGTCGGCATTATTCTAGGTTTCAGTGCTCTACAAAAATAAATAAAGCGAGGTTCTTGATTGTAAGACTCTTATTGGTTCAGGAAGAGTTTAGTTTGGGGCAGAAAGCTAAGTGAACAAATAATTTCATTACACACTTACCTGAGCCCTTTTGATGTGAATAGGTGGGGTAAAAGCCTCACTAGTAACTTCTTACCAGATGCGTGCCAGATGGATGCCTTGGAGGTAGCCCCGGTGTGAGCTAGAGGAACCATTTCACTAAGCTTCTACTTGTTGTTTTTGGGGAAACAACACCCTTTTCCAATTCTCTGCGGGTCCCTTGCTCTCTATATCTAATTGTAATTCTTTCTCCCCTCACCTCCTAGCTGTCATTTACTATAGTAGATAGATAAACATTTGTTTAAAAAGTTCTTATGAGACTTCCGTCAGTTCCCCCAATTTGAACAGAACATTTTAAACCTGGTATAAGTTAAAAAAAAAAAAAAAAAGACAAGGAGCTGATATGGATACATGGAAAACTGGTTTTCAGTGCAGTGGTTGCACTGATAATAGCCACTTATTCCATAACTGGGTGATGATAGTATTTAAAACCTGGGAAGCTTGTTAATATGCATATTCATATATAAACTGTTCTTTTTCTTTATCTATGAACTCCATGTCCTAGATGTAGTACAATGTCTGCTCTCTACTGCCGATCATTTTCAGCCTAGTTTTCTTTACTGTTGTGTGAAAATAGCACCAGTGTCTATGAATTTTACTTAAATTTGGTATCAGTATTGCCTTACATTTGGACTTTTTTTTAATTACTTGGCCTTGGCAGACCTGAAGTTCTTTCTCATTTTCAAAGTTGTATAGAATTTCCAACTTAATGTATTATTTAGTTTTTCATTGTAAGAACAATGCCTGGAAAGAGTTGCAAATAATAAGATTGCTTATCCCTTTAATATTTAATTTTACTAATTCCTGGCAGTTGTGGTCTCAGGTATAAGGGATATAAATACCAATTCAGTATATTTTAAACATCTTTAAGATGGCAGTTAATATTTATTTTTGAACAGAGTTTAGTATTTAACAATTTTTTTTTAAAGTGGTATTTGAAGTATTTAAGATAAACATTTGTAAACACCTTTAAAAGACCTGGCTATTAGATATTAAGTAGCTTAATTTATCTTATTAAATAGATATTAGATATCTTTGGCTTTACATTCAGACTAAAATGTTTTTTTTCCTCAGGGGTCATAGCTTCCAAAATGGGACAAGGCTATGGATGTAATCATTCTTGATTTAATTGAGGTTTTTTAGTTATTTTGCTTGACACACTCATCTATAGCTTATTTGGAAATAGTTACAATGACAGACATTGTGTACCAGACTGTGTATCTGGTACTGTGCTAAATATTAAATGTATTGTCTCTTACTTCTGTCTTACAAGGTAATTAACAGTAATGACCTATTTTGCAGTTTAGAAAGTGAGGCTTAGAAACATTAAGGTGCTTTGTCAGGGTCACATACCTGATTAAGTGAAATATGAAAGTGTCCGTTGTACTAAAGAGCAGTTACACCACATCCCAGTACGTCACTGTTCACCTGGGACTTCATGGCCACACCTGGAGTCATTCTGTGCACCTCATCGTTTTCTATTTCCAACAGTGACCTAAAGGTGGAGCAAAACATTCACAGATAATAGTAATAATGCTCAGAGCAAGAGGTAGAGAGTTTAGCTAACATGTTAATGGTAGAATTGATATATAAAAATATTTTGCAAGATGCCAGAAGTATACCCAAATTTAGTACATGTACTTGAAGAAGAAAAGTTTTTGGCTGCTACCCTTGAAGAGGCAGGAAGCGGATACCTGAGCTTCCCAAATACATGATGGAGGATAGGTTTTCACATAAAATAGGTCATATAATGGATTACAAGACAAATAAGAGTGGGCAGATTGCATGAGGGAAATTTTTTGGCTGGCTTTTATTTTTTTAAGATTTTATTTATTTATTTGACACAGAGAGAGATGCCAAGAGAGGGAACACAAGCAGGGGGAGTGGGAGAGGGAGAAGAAGGCTCTCCATGGATCAGGGAGCCCAACTTGGGGGCTCAATCCCAGGACCCTGGGAGCATGACCCAGGCCGGCAGATGCCTAATGGCTGAGCCACCCAGGCACCCCTGGCTGGCTTTTTAAATGAATTCATTCCTTCATTCAACAGTGAGTGCCTACTGTGTGCCAGAAACTATTCTGAGGCTGGGGATACACAAAACAGGCATAAATCCCTTCCTTGATAGAGCTTGGGTTGTAGGATCCAGGGAGCTACTTTTTGTGTTAAAATATATGCCTCTTTTTTACCTACTTGTAAGTCACAGGATGCTTTATGAATTCAGATGATGAGTCATTCTCTAAAGTGAATGATCGGTCACATTCTTACTATATATCTTGTCTGTGGGTTTAGGTAACTGTCCTAGGGTTTGTCATCATGGGCACTGCATCTGTCATCAGCTCTCAGCAGACATAAATACTGTGGCTTCCTACTCTGCAGCTACCAAGTGACATGGATTAGTTAAAAATGGTTCAGATGAAGCTAAGAATATAATTTTGAAATTTGGGGGATTTTGTTTTGTTTTGGTAAGGGGAATAGTGATAAGTTAAAGGATTCATTTCAATAATATTTAAAAGAAGAGATCTGCTTATGAATGGAATTTGTGTAAAACTTCAGCATGAGAAATTTGTTACAGGATACTGATTTCTGCTAATACCTTTAAAAGCTATCTAGCCTTTGGCTGTCTTTGGTTCTGAAGATCTAAAAGTGGAATATAAATTAATATTACCCTGAGATTATTTTAACTGTAGTTTCATCTGAATAAATGTAAGTTAAAATGAACTTCAAAATGCTCTGAAGACCACTCCTAAGCCTGGGTTTAGAGGATTAAACAATTTAATAGACTTCATCATGAATTAATATTATCAAAAGATACTGTTTATACCAGTTATATGACATATCCCCTTCTCAGTTTTTAAAGATATTTCTGGAAACAAATGAGTTTCTTATCAACATCCAGGCAAACTCTTCCACATAGACTTCGGATATATTTTGGGTCGGGATCCGAAGCCTCTTCCTCCTCCAATGAAGCTGAATAAAGAAATGGTAGAAGGAATGGGGGGCACCCAGAGTGAGCAGTACCAAGAGTTCCGTAAACAGTGTTACACGGCTTTTCTCCACCTTCGAAGGTAAGTTGATTTGCTTGACATAAAGAATAAATTCATTTCATAGAGCAAGAAAAGGAGTTGTTCAAATGCATACATTCTTTAGCATCACTCTTTTCCAGAATGACACAGGCAGAGTATTTCTTAATGCATGGTATCTATTTTGATAAACTGATAGCAAAACAAAAAAGAATTTCTTGCTTTCCCATTAATTATTTGATTGCTAAATGCCACCAAATAGGAAGCTAACCTTACATAAGATTAGGCACACATGGAGGCTTCAAAATCAGTGGGCTAAAATCATTTTAGTAAAATACACTCTGTATACCTTGACATTGTTGGGATGGAGAAAAGATTAAGAAGCTTCATAACCATTCACATCTCCCTGAAGCCAGTCTTGAAGGATTATAATCACGATGTTGAGTTCTTTTCCTTCTCCCAAGCTCTCTCCCTACTTCTTTATCACAGAATGAAGCATTTAGCTTATTGAAAGTGATACTTTAAATAAAAGCATCATTTCATTTTTGTTCTGTAGTAACTTTATCAGCCTTAGTTTCAGTTGCTCTAAAGGAACATTTAGAAGTTTGTTAAATAATGGAAGAATAAATGTTACATTGATTTTGTGTCTTTTAGTACCTCATCAGTCATCCTGCTAAAGGAAGAAAGTTTATTTTTCTCTATCCTTTCTTCTTTCTCCAGTGCCACTACATCTCTGCTTTCTTCATCCTAGTTTACTTAGGACTTAACATATATCATCAGGAAAAAAAAAGTAAGTCATGTTTGTTAAATTTAGGACATGGCTCTGGTCATTAGTCAAAAATGGCAGGATCACTTTACCCAACTTAACTATGTGGAAACTCCCAGCCCAGTACGCACACCTTCTTTCACTTCTTCCCAGTGAAAATACAGAACTAGTAGACAGGAAGTTGCCTGTGCACGTCGGCTCTCTCTTGTGTCTTTGTAACCTCACTTACTCATGCAGTGGTTAGAACATAGACACTGTGAGTTTATTAAATGAGAACCCCCAGAATTTCTGCCTCATACCTGGGGTGAGGTTATGTTCCTGGGTGATATTGATGCTGCTTGTCCTAGTAGGAGAATGGCTGTCCTCTATTAAATAATCAGATTTCATCTCCGCAGTGACTCATTAGGCCTTCATTGTTAACTCAGTCTGTACCATGTGTCAAGAACTCTGACGTGCATGTTACAAACAGCCGTACTATTTATCCTTTAGGTGGCAGAGTGACTCAGTTTTACTTACCACAGAAGCTGAAAGAATAATGAGATCAGTGCTCTTTGATTTGTCTGTTGATGCAGACGCACTTTCAGAGAAATGAGATCAGAGTTCCACTTTAATATCTGGAATTTTTAATTTAAAATAGTCAAAGCCTACTGAAAACTAGATGGGACCATGGCATTCTCAGTGACAAGACAGACAGAATGATATGAAAACTAGAGAAATGTCAAAGATGCTCTATCTTACTAAAAGCAGAAGGAAAACAATGTGCTTTATAAACTGTCATTGATAATGGATTAGTAGCAATTCAGTAGAATGAAAAAACAGGCAGGTTATTAATGTGGAGCCAAAGTTAACTTTCATCACTACTAAGAAAAATCACAGAGATTAATCTAAATAGTTTTATGTTAAGTCTTCATGAAAACTGCTTTTTTATTTTTTTAAATTTCTCTGTGCTTCGGTTAAGATCACCAGGACCCTAATCTTTTAATCTACATTTATTTTTCGTACTTTCAATTTTTTAAGAGATTTTATTTTAGAAGGAGAGAGTGTGGTGGGGAGGGGCAAAAGGAGAGAGAGAGAGAGTCTCTCAAGCAGACTCCATGCTGAGCACAGAGCCTGATGTGGGGCTTAGATCTCAGGACCCTGAGATCACTACCTAAGCAGAAATCATGAGTTGGACACTTATGCCCCCAACATTAATTTTTTTTTAAAGATTTTATTTATTTGACAGAGATCATAAGCAGGCAGAGAGAGGAGGAAGCAGGCTTCATGCTGAGCAGAGAGCCCAGTGTGGGGCTCGATCCCAGGACCCTGGAATCATGACCTGAGCCAAAGGCAGAGGCCTTAACCCACTGAGCCACCCAGGCGCCCTGCCCCAACATTAACTTTTTAATACTGTTTTTTAGAACATGGTTCTGTTAGTAAGGACTTGCCTTTATACCATAAGAGTTAACCTGATACTTAAAAGCTAAGGTTAGTTGGCATTTTTTAAAATTAGGGTTTGTAGGTATGACAAACCACCTTCTTTTCATGGTTCTTGTGGATAGTTGATCATTTTCTGCAGCAGGAAATCGTTCACTAACATTGGACCTTGTAACCAGAGCAGTTCCTTTTGAACTAACTTATGAATGATTACAATTGTATTACAATTGTCAGAATACATTTTATGGTGTTCTGATTTTCATGTAACAGAATACATTGTCATCTCTTATTAATCAATACCTAACACACCAATTATTGGTAAATTTGGTTTTTGAATACTGTTTTGTAGCAAGAGTAATGCTAAAACATTTTAAGTGTCCAAGGAAAACGTAATTCCTTCTCTTAACCCACATACATACCAAACACTTAGGATCCTAATACACTTAGGATACAAAGACAGCCTAAGTTTTCCGGTAAAAATACTGAAATTAGGAATGCATTTGACTGTATCAAATAAAGTTTTTACATTGTCTGAGAATGTTTGCATAGTTACCAAATAGGCGTGACTTTATTGATCATACTTCCTTTCATCATTATGTTCATTGTTCTCCCTCCTTGAAGTATTACACTTACTAAATAAATCTTTGTTGTAGGATTCTTGATATTTGTTGCATGCAAAGTGGATATATTGTAGGGGAAATAGACCCTATAGGGTCTACACTATAGGAAACCTCACTTGATGTGCTTAAATGCATCTCTCTTTCTAGTATTGAAGGTTTTCAGTGAACAATTTAGACCATCTTTGGATGACCTTATATTTTCTTTTGATAATGGTTTTAAAGATGTCTAGTAAACTTTTAAATCTATTTTTCTGTGTAGAATATTGAATTACTATACTATTTAATACATACACTTTCTTTTGGGGGCGGTCATGTGTCCTATCTTAAATGGAAAATTCAGCTTCATAGCAACAGATGTAGAAGATTAATTCAGTTAAGGTAGTGACAGATTTTCTACAAAATAATTGGATGTTTAAACTTCTTATGGAATATCCATATATTTGTTTACATTTTGTTTTCTTTTGCTACAATAATAGCAGCGTGGGTGGCTTAATTAAAACCAACAGATACTCCAGAAAACATTAATGTTTGCCTTTTAAAAAAGAAACACACATATGCTTCCATGAAGGCAAACATTTTATCATAGATCCTGGCTGCCCGTTAGAATTACCTGGGGAACTTTAGCGGGAAAAACAGTTTGTTTGTTTTTTTTTAAAATTGTTTTTCTTTTTTTTTTATTATTATCATTTTTAAAGATTTTATTTATTTGACAGAGAAAGATTACAAGTAGGCAGAGAGGCAGGCAGAGAGAGAGAGGAGGAAGCAGGCTCCCTGCCAAGCAGAGAGCCTGATTCGGGACTCAATCCCAGGACCCTGAGATCATGACCTGTGCCGAAGGCAGCGGCTTAACCCACTGAGCCACCCAGGCACCCAGGGGGAGAAATAGTTTTTTGTTTTTTGTTTTTTTTTTAAAGATTTTATTTATTTATTTGACAGAGAGAAATCACAAGTAGATGGAGAGGCAGGCAGAGAGAGAGAGAGAGGAGGAAGCAGTTTTGAGACCCGTCAGATTTACTTGGTCTGGGATTGGGCTAGGGCATTGATATATTTTTCTTTCCAAAGATTTTATTTATTTATTTGACAGATAGAGATCACAAGTAGGCAGAGAGGCAGGCAGAGAGAGTGGGGAGGGAAGCAGGCTCCCTGCTGAGCAGAGAGCCGGAAGCAGGGATTGATCCCAGGACCCTGAGATCATGACCTGAGGTGCAGACAGTGGCTTAACCCACTGAGCCACCCAGGCACCATGGCATTGATATTTTTAAGAAGCTCCCAGGTAAGTCTAATGGACAACCCGTTTTTAGAACGTCTGAAATGTCTCTTTCAAAACTGAGCCTTGTTTTCCCCTCCCTGTGTTACTGTGTGAATCTACCCTGTGATATAGTCTGAGATTCCCTTAACGGCGAGACTGGGAAATCCTGTATAGTCAATAGAGTAGAATGCAAGTAATTGAAGGTTCATTGAAAACACATTTTTTTCCCTGATGTAATACATAGCAGCTGGCTGTACTTTGCTGATGCCAGGTCCTTGCAGTCCTTTCAAGTGGTTCTTCTTGGTTTCCGTATCCTACATGTCTCAAAGCTTGGTGCCTTCCATGCTCCCTCTTGCAACTTCCAAACCATGTCTTTCCTTGCTTGCTTAAAGGAAAGCGATAGCACACACACCGTGAGATCACTCCAATACATATCCTCCCCACTGCTACCTATCATGTATCTCCCCATCACCCTCTGTTCCTTGAAAACTTGTATTGCCTTCTTCGTGACTACTGCTGTGACTTCACCATTCATATGTTGCGTGCTCCAGCCACGACCTGACCTCTGGGGGCCTTCTTCTCCTCATGTAGAGCCAAACTTGTCCACTCCTTCTCATCAGTACCATTAACGTAACCCTCCAAAATTTCAGTCACAAGCTTTCCACTCTCTTACCAACATCTTCTATTCTTACAGCTTATTTTTGCATTATACTCATTCCTGGAATTCTGCAACCTCATACATCCAAGTCTTACCACCCTTCCACCATATAAAATCTGCCTTTTCTCCTTTCCCCATTGAATTTTATGGCCTCAAACTATGATCACTGCCCTTCTCTGAACTTTCTTGCACAATTTTTATCAAGTCCTGTAACCTTACCTGCTGATACTTGATCTCTAATCAGAACTGTGTGTCTTCTTTTTCCTGCAGTGCATCAGCTGTATGTCACTAAAGAAAAGCCAGCATTCATGGTGTTTTCACTATTTATTTATTTGACAGAGAGAGAGACGGAGAGGGAGCACAAGTAGGGGGAGTGGGAGAGGGAGAACAGGCTTCCTATGGAGCAGGGGGCCCAATATGGGGCTCCGTCCTGGTACCCTGGGACCATGACCTGAGCGGAAGGCAGACGCTTAATGACTGAGCCACACAGCTCTCCATCACCATTGGTTTTAAATAGTGTTTCTCAACCGGAGCTCTTTTATACTTCCTCTTCCCCCAAAGCACATTTTGCAATGTCTGGAGACAGTTCTGGTTGTCACAGCTAGGTAAGCACCGCTGGCCTCTAGTGGGGTAAATTAGGAGTATTACTAGACATTGTACTCCTGCCCAATTCTTTATTCTCTTTCATAGCCCATCTGCTTTAAAAAGACCTGTTCTCACTGACTCCACTGATTTGGCTCCTTTTCTTCCTTCAGCCTTCTCCAGGAAGACTTTTAGCCTTACTCTGCTATTAAAACTAATTTTATCAAGGTAAACAGTCACCTAAACCAAATCTAGTGGCCACTTTGCTTCCTAGCATCTTTGACACAGTTGAGCACTCCTTTGTTCCTGAAAACCTTTCTTAGATTTGGTGTAACCTGCTCCTTTTTTTTTTTTTTTTTTTTGCCTTGCTGGCTACTTCTGCTTTACTGATTTCTTCCCTCTTCTCTCTGACCTTTACATATTCCACTGTCTAGAAGTTCCATTGTCAGTATAAACCTTTTTGTTCTAGATCATTTCCCCCCAAAACTCTCTTTCAGCATTTTCATCCAGACCTGTGACTTTAATTAGGATCCAGATGCCAAAGTTTTGAACTGATGCCATCAGCCCTGATAACTCCTCTGAGTTCTCTGTCTACTTGACATCCTGACTAAGAATCTGGTAGGCACTTCAAACTCAGTATGTCTAAAACAGAATCTTACTGATTCCCTGTCCCAAATTCTGCTCTTTCTTCATTCTCTTTCTTATTGTGATGATCAACAGTAGTTTCCCATTGCTTAGGCTGAATCCTTGGTGATATTCATTTCCTCTGCCTTCTCTCCCCTGCTCCATTGAAACCATCAACAACCGTCTTCCAATCCATTTCCAAAGTACAGCCTGGGAACATCTATATTGCTTCTTTTCTACCTAGATATCAGTGTATTAGTTTCCCTACCTCCATTCTCCATTCCCACAAGATGGCCAGTGCGAGCTTTTGATACATCTCCTACTTACCTGCAGGGGAGATACCATGATCACGAAGGTGATTTTCCTACAGCAAGCCTTATTCATTGCACTCTGGATATGCTTACCCCTGCAATTCCTCCAAATATGGGAAACTTGACCACATAATTTGTGGTAGTGGGGGAGTGTGTTCATATTTCCCCTAAAAAAGAGAAAACAAAAATATATATGAGTATGTCACTCCGAACTTTACCTTCCTTTGCTGCTTCCCAGCTCATTTAGAATAAAATCATACCTGCTTAAGATGGTTCTTCTCCCTAACCTATCAATCTGTGACCTATTTATCTCAGTTTTCCTTTTTAAAAAAATCTTTTTATCAGTCAGTCAGATATGAAATTATGTTGTTTATCATTTTATTTTGTGAGTCCCCATTCTCTTCCAGAATGTAAACTTCATGAATGTAGGAACCTTGTTGGTTCAGTTCACCATTATATCCCTTGTGCCTAAATGTATAGAGTGAATACTCAGTAAATATTTGTTGGTTGAATAAACACAATTTTGTATGAGTAGAAATGGAATGACATCTGTGATAATGCTTTTTAAAAATAAATTCCCTTAAGGAAATGAATAACTTAAAGCTAAGTTAAAGCCTTTTAGCTATTACTGTATGAGTCTAAGTGAGTTATCCTAATTTGATTAGAAGATGACTTCAAGGTATAAGTTTTCATTATAGTCCCTCTTTTTTTTTTCCCACTTACAGTCCCTCTTGATTTTTATGGACAATATAAAATTCAAAAATATTGATAAAATAGGTAATTTGAAGTTTATATGAATAATCATTATTGTCTTCAGGTTCCATTATCCTTATAGTTCAGTAGTAACCAGTTTTCAGGTAAAAAGTTGTACCTTTTTATATAGTGCATAAGTAGATGGCTAGAGTAAAGGTGCTGTATCACCTAATACCCAACCTCCACCCCTAAAGGAGACACGCAAGGTACTTGTTGAAACTTTTACTGAGATCAGCTAAAAGGCTTTATTACATTAAAAACAAAGCTTCATTTGCTCACCTCCATCCCCAAAGTCAAACTTGAATGTCTTTTATCACTACAGTGCTAAGAAAGGGCCATCCAGAAAAATTATAACTCTTTAAGGAGAGAGGGTTTTGAAGGAGGAGGTGAATTGTCCCCAGTATACACTGAAACGTTTCCCCACAAGGCTTCACCTCTGGAAATGAGCATTTGGAATAACACCATTCTTTCTAGAGGGAGAGGAAGTGGAAGAGTTTGAGGACTGGTGAGGATAAATCTTTAGTTTCTATAGGAAACAGCATAGTCCAGAGATGATATTATTTATATACTTAGCCTATCCTTAGTATAGTAGAGTACTAGCTATTTTCTCCTTCACTTAGGATTGCTTATATCCAGACAAGCCACTGTAGTTCAAGATGGTGATTAATATCCCTGGGGAAATATTCCTGAATGATTAGTGGGATGACTGTTTAGCTCTTTCTTTCCTTTAGCCGTGACACACTGAGGTAGTCTTAAGGTAGCAGATTCTTAACATCATCTAGCAAAGACAGATCTCCAGTGTTTAGTAAATACTAATTAGATATAAAGTGGATTCTCCTTAGATTTCTCCTAAAAAGAATATCTTTACTGTAAAAATGAAAAGAATGCCATTAGATGGCTACTCCAAAAGTTTATCCCATAGTGTAGAACCTAGAAAGGACATTATATCAACATCCCAGAATAAGATATTTCTTTAAGGCTTGCTTTTCAGTGAGACAGCTGACAATGGCACATCTATATTCTGTAGGAGTCATCATAAAGATCCAAGTACAACTACTTCTAGGACTATGCTTGGCAGAAGAAAGAACTGCAGAACTAATGCATTACTATTTTTTTTTTCTTTCTTGTTCTCCTTTAGGTATTCTAACCTGATTTTGAACTTGTTTTCCCTGATGGTGGATGCAAACATTCCAGATATTGCTCTTGAACCAGATAAAACTGTGAAAAAGGTAATTTTTATACACTGTTAGGTGTCATAGTCTTCTTTTCCTATATAAAGGATGTTAAGGTTTTAATAACCGATTTCCCCTTGATGTCCCTGACTCTAGACTCTTAAGTAACATAAATTAAGAAAGAAACATTTTATATAATTTTTTCACCTTCCAGAATGTACCAGCCTCTCCTGTCCCTACAGTCAAGCCAGTTCTGTTCATACACACAGTCACATGACTAAGTCATTATATCTACAGAGAAAGCTTACTACTACTGCCCTTGCTTTTTTTTCTAGCTCTTCTTTAATACTCCTGATAGGATATTTGATTCCTGGCACTCCTACGCTATGCATGCTAAAGATCAAAGACAAACTATTATAGTTCTAACGAGGAGGAAAAAACCCTTTCTTTATCTTTCCCATCCATATCCTTGGTTACAGGGGTTTCTTACTGTGTCAGCAGAGTAGAGACCTGCCTTTTAACTCGGCCTTACAAGGAAAAGAAAAAAGGATAGTCTTCGTGTAGATGAACAGTGATTCAGAGTTGTTGTATCATGAATTCTAACAAGAGATGGGAGAAAGGGCAGCAGATTTGAACATTTTTGTCTGAATTAGCTTCTGGTTCTCTGATTTGGTGGGGGAAGTGGGGTAGGAGGTGGTAAGTAGAAAGTACTTTTTAAATTTTTTAATTTAAAGTCAATTAACCAGGGTACACTACATCATTAGCTTTTGATATGATGTTCATTATTCATTATTGAATATAACACCCAGTGTTCATCATAGTACTTGCCCTCTGTAAGGACTTTTTTAAAATTCAAAGATAACATAAGATGATCTTCAATATCAGTATGATTATCAGTATTGAATTTGAAAGATAGTATAGATTTTTGCCTTGCAGAAATATATAATTACTAAAGGACAGTAGCAGTCTCAGAGATAGACTCTCTATGGGGGATGAAAGTAATAATTGGGACCAAAAATCTCTAACTTCTGATATAGTAGACTCTGAACATTATTTTAAAAATTCATCTGTGGCGCCTGGGTGGCTTATTGGGTTAAGCCTCTGCCTTCAGCTTGGGTCATGGTCTTGAGGTCCTAGGATCGAGCCCCACATTGGGCTGTCTGCTCAGTGGGGAGCCTGCTTCTCCCTCTCTCTCTGCCTGCCTCACTGCCTGCTTGTGATCTCTCTCTCTCTGTCAAATAAATAAATAAAATCTTTTAAAAAGAAAAAAGATTTCTCTGGAGATTGAACATTGTCTTAGTCCGTTTGGGCTGCTATAAGAAAGTACCAGTGAATGGATGACCGATAAACAACAGAAATGTATTTCTTACAGTTTTGGAATCTAGGAGTTCAAGATCAGGGTGCCAGTGTGGTCAGGTGAGAGCCCTCTTTGGGTTGAAGACTTCTTGTATCTTCAGCTGGCAGAAGTCCTAGGGAGCTCTATGGGATCTCTTGTTTAAGGGTTCCACTCTATGACCTAAGCATCTCCCAAGGCTCTACCCCAGTATCTTTCACATTGGGCATTAGTATTTCAACATGTATTTGGGGGGAAAGGAGCACAAGTATTCATACCATTGCAAACAAATAAAAACCTCTTATTGAGAGGTTTTTTTTTTTTTTTTTTGAGAGGGGGTTTTAATGGAAATACTTCATTATTGAGCCATTTAAGAAAATTATGCTCTTTTTAAGACTTCACTAATTATTTTATCCAGCAAGCACTGTTTCAGTAAACTCTCTTCTCCCCACAGGAAATAGACTAGTTATCACACTGGTTTTTAGCATGACTTCCTTTTGTCATTTATGTTTTATTTATTGGCTAAAGCTCATTCATCGAGAAATCTAATTGGTTGATGAAAATTTCCCTTGTTATAGCAGCCCAGATGGACTAATTAATAGGTGTCCTAGCTTCCAAATATTGTTGGGCCCTCCTTTTTTTTGCATTGATTTATTCAGGACTTGTTTTTTGATGTGTACTTTAAGTCCATTTATCTTTGGTCATATAGTCACTTTTTCCTGATTCCACTCAAGTTCAGAGGTCAATTATGAAAGTTCTCTAGTGGTATTTGTTAAATTGAGACTTCCAATTTCTTCTGCTAGTTATGTTGTTCTTATTAGATCTTTTGTTCTATTTCTGTTTCTCTTTTAGAAAATTACTGATTTTAGGGGCACGTGGGTGGCTCAGTGGGTTAAAGCCTCTGCTTTCGGTTCAGGTCATGATCTTAGGGTCCTGGGATTGAGCCCTGCATGGGGCTCTCTGCTCAGCATGGAGCCTGCTTCCCCCACTTTCTCTGCCTGCCTCTCTGCCTGCTTGTGATCTCTGTCTGTCAAATAAATAAATAAAATCTTTAAAAATAAGGTACAGATTTTTATACCTTGTTGAAATCATAGTTGCTAACATTACTTCAAAGTCTTACCACTTGGAAAATTTTTGTGTTGACCTCATGAATGAAAACTAACTACGGAAATAGGGTAACATATTTGAAGCTGAGAGAATTACAGATTATTTAAATTACTTGAGTCATCATAACAAAGTACAACAATATTTTCTTGTCTCCATAACTTAATTTAGTATATATCAATTTTGTTTTAATTTTTTGAAAATTGAATACTTACATATGAAATACACGATATTTTAAAATCAGATTTATTTATTTCTTAGAAAACACAAATGCCCAAAAATATGAGGTGGAATCACAATTTAAAACATATGATCATGAATCACAAACATCAAGTACCTGGTAGTAGTAGGTTAGTGTGCTGCTCTTTGCTTTGTGCCATAGGAAGCTTCCACAAAAGTTGCTTGAATCCTTTTAATAATTTAGTACAAAGTTACCCAAGTAGTCTAATAAAAATAATGCATATTGATATAAAGCAAAGTGGTATATACAAGTATAATTAAAGCATGGTGGAAGACTAATTTCCAAAAATGAGCAAATAGATCATACTAGTTTTTTTCTTTTTTTAAAGATTTACTTACTTACTTTGATAAATACTTACTAGTATTTATTTAGCTATTTACTAAGTGTCAAGCACTGTCTTAGTGCTTGAGTTATAGTAATAATAAAACAAAGTTTTCTGCCTTCATGGAGCTTACCTTCTAATAAGGGAAACAGAAAAGAAACAGGGTAAAATGAATAAAATATATAACATAATAATCATGATTAGTGTTTAGAGAAAAAATAAATGAGAGAGGAAAATTAAATGTTGAGTTGACATTGATTTTGGAAATTTTAAAATTTGTGGCCAGGAAAGGCTCACGAAGTAGGGTGTGTCAGTTTTTTCTGAATAAATGAAAAGGAGATATCTTATGAACATGTGGTATGGATAAAACATTTTAGTCAATTCCTGTAGATTGTCCTAGTGAATAAAGGGAAGTTAAAATATTTGAGATAAGAAACCTACGTATTCGGGGGCACCTGGGTGGCTCAGTGAGTTAAAGCCTCTGCCTTCGGCTCAGGTCATGATCCCAGGGTCTTGGGATCGAGCCCCACGTTGGTCTCTCTGCTCAGCGGAGAGCCTGCTTCCTCCTCTCTCTCTCTGCCTGCCTCTCTGCCTACTTGTAATCTCTGCCTGTCAAATAAATAAATAAAATCTTTAAAAATAAATAAATAAATAAAAAAGAAACCTACGTATTCGGAAACTAACGTAACGTTGTATGTTGACTATACTTCAGTTAAAAAAAAGAAAAGAAAACTTGTATTTTCTAGCATATTATTAACTTTGTTACTAGGGAGAGTGTATTGATAAGACAATTGCCTGTCTTCAGAGAGTTTTACATTTGCTTAGCTTCTGATATAGGTGAATCTCTATTAAACAATGGGGTGAGGGAGAGAAATAGAATAGTTTAATGGATAAACATAACTACTTGATAGTGCTTTTTCATTTGTGTTTTCTTTAAATCAGTAATAAGGAAATCTTTTAAACTGTGGTAATAAATTTATTCATAGTAATTTAATGAGGTAATACTATTTTGTGTTGAAGAATAAAGGGATGTGTTCTTTCTCTGATTTTTTTTAAAAATTTTATTTATTTATTTGAGAGTGAGAGAGCATGAGCACGGGAAGAGGCAGAGGGAGAGGGTGAGAGAAGCAGACTTCCCACTGAGCAGGGAGCCAGATGCTGGGCTTGATCCCCAGGCCCTGGGACCATGACCTGACCCAAAGACAGATGCTTAACTGACTGAGCCACCCAAACACCCCTCTCTAATTGATTTTTGACTAAACTTTAAAACAAACATATATATTACAAGCAGCTACAAATTGTGTGACGATCTCTTTCAAATGAACTATAAAATTAAATTACCTTTGGTGCATACAAAGTTTGTTTATTAAAACATACAATCTGTTGGAGGGAAGGGGTGGCTGGGAGATGGACATTGGATAGTGTGTATGTTGTGGTGAGCACTGTGTGTTGGGTAAGACTGATGAGTCACAGACCTGTACCTCTGAAACAAATAATACATTATTTGTTAATTTTAAGAAACTCTAAAAAAATTAAATTAAAAATTAAAAAAAAAATACAAGCCGTAGCATCCATGCACATTGAATTTTTGTAACGTAGGTTTTATTTTTCTCTACTAGTCCTGTGTCTTATTACAAACAATTATAGCATTAATTCTCTTTTAGCAGTAGTTGGATAGGGGTTCAATTTTTATAATTTTTATTTTTTTATTTTTTTTTTAAGATTTTAATTTATTTATTTGACAGAGACAACACAAGCAAATAGAGTGGGAGAGGGAGAAGCAGGCTTCCTGCTGAGCAGGGAGCCGAATGCCGGGCTTGATCCCAGGACCCGGGGATCGTGACCTGAATCAAAGGCAGACCCTTAACCAACTGAGCCACCCAGGCACCCCTTATTCTTTATTTTAAATTCTGGTTTTTATTCAAGTAATGGAATTTTTTTGTTCTGTTGCAGCTCAGATAATCAAATGAACTCAGCAAGAAAATAATGTTTACATTAAAACTCTTCCTTTTACTCTGATGAGTGAAAATTTTTCCTTTGTTGTAATCACTTCTTTGATTAAATTATTAGGAAATGAGTACAAGGAAAGAATTTAAAATTCTAATTGGAATTAAAAATATTTAATAAGGAATGTCTGCTTTATTATTTTAACAAAAGTTACTCTTATTTCAGAGATGCTAAATACTGAATTATTTTAAGCAAGAGTCTTTTTTATTAATGAATGTTAAATTAGTCTTGTAATGATGTATTTTGAGCTTTGAAAGACAAAGGGTAAAGATTACATATAAATGAAATCTCTGTGTTCCTTAGGAAAGACAGTATAGTTTAGTCTAGAAATATGTTGCAGGGTTTTTGTATGGGGCATATACACATCTGAGAGTGTGGTTGCAAGAAGAATATACATCAAAATGCTATTAAAGACAAAATTTAATATTTAGTACTAATTAGAATGTTAGACTGTGTGTGTGTGTGTGTATGCATGTGTGCACACACACTTGAATAGACCTAAACTATAACCTGAAGAGCAGAGAGAGGGTATCTTGAAGAAAAGGATTAGAACCTTAAGGATCTATAGAACAGTAACAAGTAGCCTGGTCAGTATATATGATGCCAAATCAGCCATTTATATGCAGTTAAGGATGGTTTTTTCATATTCGGTAAATATGAAATATAAATATAAATATTCTATGCAAAATACATATAGTCTGTGTTGCAGTACTTATAGAACCATGTAAGTTTTGATAAATTAAGCTAAAGTTTTGATTTTCCTGCCCTATAGTTTTTTCATGTCCTTAAAACTAGTTCCAGACTTGTCAGACATCTTTTTTTTTTTTTTTTAAGATTTTATTTATTTATTTGACAGAGATCACAAGAGGCAGGCAGAGAGAGAGGAGGAAGCAGGCTCCCTGGTGAGCAGAGAGCCCGATGTGGGGCTCGATCCCAGGACCCTGGGATCATGACCTGAGCCGAAGGCAGAGGCTTTAACCTGCTGAGCCACCCAGGCGCCCCATTGTCAGACATCTTAAATCAAAGAAAATAAAGGGTTAAACTCAAGGAACTGATAACCATTGGGATTCAGAAGTGGGAGAGCTAGTTCATTCAAGATATTCCTTAAGACATCCCTCCATTGAACTGTCCTTCACTTTTTAGTGAAGGACACATCTTTTTTATCCACATCTTTTTTACTTCCCCATCCTGAAGCTGCAGAGCTGTTGGATCATCTGGCATACTTCCAATCTAGTGAAGAAATAAGTGCAAATCAGGGCCATGGGTTGTTCTACTGTGTCCTTCTTAGTTTCCTAGTAGTTAAATTCTGTACTTAAAAGGAAGTACTAAATGCGACTACTTTTTAATTGCATAGAGACATTTTCTCCTTGCCTGCTTTTTCAAAAGTATATTTGGGTCACTTACAAGAGGAGAAAGGAGTAGAGTTATAATGGTTATGTGCAGTGGCATGAGATTATCTGGCAGCATGAGACCCTTGCCATCAGTGAAGGGACTCTACTCTGGGTTGGTTGGCTTCATAAACTCGCTCTGCCTTTGTTTCTGCATCTTAGAGGTAGAGATACTGTCTACCTGAGAGTCAGGTGAAATACTGCATGTGAAGTGTTTTTTGCACAGAAGAGTCATTCAAGTACATTGGCTTTTATTTTTTAGGAACCATTCTCGTGTATGTCTCTACTAATTTTTCTAGTTATTCTTATAAAAATTCTAGTTATTGTTATTAGGAGCCATCTGTAACTTTAAATATGAAATAAAGGAAAATTCTTCTCTGGAAATTGCAGACCAATTGAAGTCGTTCTTGGCAGAAGTATAAGGAATTGCTGTAGGAAAGGAGGCATTCTGGAATATCTTAATTTTGCCAGTGATTGACATGATTCCTGTTCTTGTAGAGGAATTGAAACGGTGTGGGAGAATATTACTATAATCTCACCTTGGTATATTCATTTAATAATAAGTAACAGGGATAAAGTGAAGGAGATTATTAAAAAATATGCCCCATTTTAAATTTTATACAATAGTTCTAGCTTTGAAATGCAAAGAAAAAAAAAATAGGGGCCCCTAGCTGGCTCTGTCAGAAGAGCATAGGACTGATCTCAGTCGTGCGTTCAAGCCCCACGTGGGGTGTAGAGATTATTTAAATAAATAAAACTTGAGAAAAAAAAGAAATGCAAAAAAGTAAAGCACACTTTTGAATTAAAAGAACCATTTATGTTTATTGTCTTATATCTGCAGCACCTGGCAGAATCATGTTTACTGTTTATTTTTTCTTAAAAAAAAATCTAACAACCAACAAAGAAAGGGTGATTAAAGAGCATATAGCAAAAACAATAAACTTCACTCAAAAGAATAATAATATTCAGAACTTCTTGTACTTTATGGATTACTTCTTTGTCATGGAAGTAGGTCATAATATATTGTAACAACATCTATATCAATCTGATGCTGTCTCTTTAAATTGAGTCCTTCTTTTCATTCAAAAGACTAACCTACTGTGACCTCATAGGTTCAGGATAAATTCCGGCTGGACCTGTCTGATGAAGAGGCGGTGCATTACATGCAGAGTCTGATCGACGAAAGTGTCCATGCTCTCTTTGCTGCAGTGGTGGAGCAGATTCACAAGTTTGCCCAGGTAAGTTCTCTGAAGGCGGTGCAATTGAACTCAGCTTCTCTGTGTCCTATCCCAGAGGCCTCAGGGAGTCACGCTTTTCTCCTGCTAGTGATGTCTTCTCTGCGTTTTGTCAAGACTTTTTGGCATCAGCCAGCTGATATGAATGTGTTGCATACATTATTAACTCTGAATCATCCCACTTAAATTTTCATGGTTGTTAACCAGACTGCGGAGTATCAGCATAGGTATTTGTCCTTTGTAGTCAGTGGTGATTGTAAATCTTTCTTGAGAATGATCTTGAGTCTAGCAGAGGCCTTGGCAAGTGAGACTTGAACTCTTGTTGGGTTTTGACAAACAGGGAAGTGCTAGGAAAGGAGTATAGAAGCTGAGAAAGCAGTGCATACCACGCACTGAAAAAGTCTATCTGTAGACTTACTGTTAGTAGAATCTTGCATGCAGATGTCTGAGGGAGATCTTTTCACACTAGCCTGTGATGGTAAACCCCAGGTTTAAAACCTGGTTTTATTATGAATTTCCTAATGAGGATGATTATGAAAATGGAAAGCAAACAGAAAAATTAGGCCTCTTTCCCTCCCACACACTCACACTCTTCTTCTTCTTGCACACTCCTTCCTGACTTTGCTTATTCTATTAATAATTTTACTAATCATCTAATTTTACTAATCGCCTGTCTACTTTGCCTTCTTCCTCACCCAGTACTACTGTCACTAAGCCTTTTCAGTTTAACCATTTCCTTTTTAGTTTAACCATTTCTTTAATTATCCTTTTCTATAATTTTCTGACTACTAAAATTTTTTGTTTAAGATTTTATTTACTTATTTGACAGAGAGAGAGAGAGATCACAGGTAGGCATAGAAGCAGGCAGAGAGAGAGGAGGAAGCAGGCTCCCTGCTGAGCAGAGAGCGCAATGCGGGGCTTGATCCCAGGACCCTAAGATCATGACCTGAGCTGAAGGCAGAGGCTTAACCCACTGAGCCACCCAGGAGCCCTCCAACTAACATCTTAGTCCATTTTTTGTTCTTTAAGATATCTTGGATAAATAGGGACGCCTGGGTGGCGCAGTTGGTTGGACGACTGCCTTCGGCTCAGGGCGTGATCCTGGAGTCCCGGGATCGAGTCCCGCATCGGGCTCCCAGCTCCATGGGGAGTCTGCTTCGCTCTCTGACCTTCTCCTCGCTCGTGCTCTCTCTCACTGCCTCTCTCTCTCAAATAAATAAATAAAATATTAAAAAAAAAAAAAAAAAGATATCTTGGATAACTAAAACCCTTTATAATTCTTCTGTAGTTTTTTTCTCCAAGCATTTTTTATCCTTCTAAATATCCCAGTCAGATATATTTTCACAAAATAATGTCTTTTTTTTTTTTTTCTTTTTAAATTTCAAGGTGTACAGTGTTTCCTCATTGCTTAAGTCCGTTCCTGGCAGCTCAAGACTTTGTAGGATATTGTATTCCAAGCTACTCTCCAAGGTGTTTCCCTAATAACCTCTCTGAATATTTTGTTCTTTTCTGTCTCTGTGATTACTTTGCAGCTGCCATTTATTCAGCATAGAATATCCATCTTCTTCAGTGAATCTTTGGTAAACTTCTGCCTACCAAATCTAAGCTGTTGTCTAAGATCTATTCTTAATGCCACTTTGATTGAGCTTCCTCTGGATATTTATAGGACTTTTATCTTTATTATGAGTTGCACTTATATTTTGCTTTCTATTGTAGATACTTGGATACTTTATCTGTTACTCACATATTAGCACAGTGCTTTATCTACTTAAAAAATAACCAAGGAATGTAAAGGAGTTTCTTCCTGTAAATGTTAGCTTATTCTCTTTTTCTGGCTTAACAAAAGTTTCTTCTCCCAGAATACCAGTTTGGGTCCTGTCATATTACAGGGACCAATCAAGGATTGCTTCCCAGGTTATTACTCCTAACCAGTCACCTTTCAAAGGAATAAACTGATTCAGATGGTCAGTGATTTGTCTAGCTAATGGTAGATCTGAGTCTCCATATAGCACAGGAGGGTATTTTGGAGCAATCAGGGATAGAAACCAGGAATGGGACAATGACTTCGCTAATGTCATGTGACTAACAAGGAACAGAATCAAGACTTGAACCCAAATCTTTTGACTCCCATATCTAGTGTTTTTGAAACTTGTTTTCTTGTCAGTATCTTGCTTATTGCTCTATTATATTAGGAGTTACTGAAACTTTCCCAGGCATAGCCCTCATAATCCACTTACTTTCCCTCTCCCTTTTTGTGTGTACACTCTTTTTTTTTTCTTTTTTAAAACTCAGATAGTTTTAATATGCTTGAGGTTAGCTAACTTCTGTGTCTTCCCTTTTCCTTCAGAGTTGGTCATTTATATTTCATTTTTGCTCTGTCCTTATTACAGCTGAACAAATTTCTCTCCTTCAAGAGTTTTTATTCTTGCATACTTCAAGTTTCTCAGTTTTCTTCTTTAGTTCCTTGGCATTTACAGTATAATAGAGCTAAAACTCCACACTTAAAATTAACGCTGCTGCCTGACACCTCATTTCAGATTATCTGTAGCTGTATAACAAACCTGGACTCACTAGCTCAAAAAACAATAATGATTTATTATTTATGATTTTTCAGTCAGGATTTCAGCCATATCCCACCTATATGGCTCTTTTGTTTCCTGTTACATCAGGTAGGTTCACTCATTCAGCGGTTTTCAGCTAGTGATTGGGTTTTTCTGAAGGATCCAGTAGGTTTCACACACCTTCACTTTGGAGCTGCTCTAGATGGTCTGTCTCTGCTTCTCTCACTGTTCCCTACTCTAGCCAGGGCTGCCATTCTCCTGCATGATGATGACTGTCCCCCCAAGGAATGTGAAAGCGGGCCAGCAGGCCTCTTAGAGCAAGTCAGGAGGCCAGCCCTGGCTCTCAGGGACAAGAGAAGTGTGTCCTCTGGAGAGGGGTTAAGTATGGCATCCTTGAAAACTCAACTGCCACTCATCTAATACATTCTAGCTTAAAGTTTGAGCTTTCATGCAAGGTCTGTGAATGAACTTGTGGTATACTTTATTTCTTTATTTTAAGATTTTATTTACTAATCAGAGAGAGAGAAAGTGAGCGAGTGAGCGAGAGAGAGAGAGAGAGAGAGTGAGTGTGAGTAGGGGGGAGGAGGAATGGGAGGAGGAGACTCACCGCTGAGTAGGGAGCCTGATGTGGAGCTTGAGGCCAGGACCCTGAAGTATGACCCAGGCTGAAGGCAGATGGTTAACTGACTGAGACACCCAGGTGCCCCTGAATTAGTGGTATACTTTAGTTTAGTTTTGAAATTGTTTTGTCAATTTATGAGAGAGAGAGAGAGAGCACGCCTGGGACTGAGACGGGATGGCCAGGGGGAGAGGGAGAGAAAGAATCTAAAGCAGACTCCCTGCTGAGAAGGGAGCCTGATGTGGAGCTTGATCTCATGACCTGAGACCATGACCTGAGCCAGAATCAAGAGTCTGATGGGTTTACTGACTGAGGCACCCAGGTGCCGCAAGAAGGACTACTTTTTAAAATTCCTTGTATTAAAAATACAGGAGAGAAAAGGCTAGATTAAAAAGGGACCACATTCTTATTTGAAGGAGGTAGTAACAGAAGGACCTTTCTTTACCAATGTCTCTGGGCCTCAGTTTCCATATCTGTAAAGTGATTGGCATTGAGATAGAAACTAAATTTGATCTCTTGTCAGAGATAGACACAAAGGTTAATCGCTTTCCACATATAAAGCTGATCTTGACTATTGCCAAGACTGAAAGTAAATGAAACCCTCAGCACCGATGGTTAAATTATGAAGATTGTTCAGAACCAAGAGTTAATGCATATACCTTTTCTATTCATAGAGAAAATATGAATATGGCTAATAAATTGGTAATAGAGGTGGATGTACTCTTAACTTAGACTTGGGAAAGATAATTTTATAAGCATGAACTAACAGGATTATATTTACTGGAAAGAAATATTAAGTCTTTCTTAGGTTTCTATTTTTTAGTTCTTCATTAAAATGGTAGATAAGATGTAGTAATCCTGGATAAATAGTTATTTTAGATTACTTTGGCCTTCGTCATAACAAATTCTCTCAGACTAGGTTAGATTCTTAATAACAAAATAGTACTTTTTATCTAAAATCAAGACCATAAAGGGGTGCCTGGGTGGCTCAGTTAGTTAAGCATCTGCCTTTGGCTCAGGTCATGATCCCAGGGTCCTGGGGTTGAGTCCTGCCTCGGGCTTCTTGCTCAACAGGCAGCCTGCTTCTGCCTCTCCCTTTGCCTGCCATTCCCCCGGCTTGTGCTCTCTCTCTCTCTGTCAAATAAATAAATAAAATCTTTAAAAAAAGAAAAAAAATCAAGGCTGTAGCAGCATGAATATGAATTAAGAACAACTATCTGGATGATTCCAGCAATGTAGAGACCACCAGTGTCATCCTAGATAGGTAATAGTGGAGACTTAATACAGCATGAATATTTATATAGACAATTTTTTTTTAATTTTTATTTATTTATTTGACAGACAGAGATCACAAGTAGGCAGAGAGGCAGGCAGAGAGAGGAGGAGGAAGCAGGCTCCCTGCTGAGCAGAGAGCCCGACGTGGGGCTCGATCCCAGGACCCTGGGACCATGACCCGAGCCGAAAGCAGAGGCTTTAACCCACTGAGCCACCCAGACGCCCCATATAGACAAAATTTTTTACATCATCATATCTCAGTGCTCCATTTTACAGTGAGAGATAATCGTATCTGGGACAATACTCTTATTTATTTGAACTGTGTATTTCATACAGTACTTCACTATTTTTTAACATTATATAAGCTCTACTGTAGCCACAAAAGTGAGTTTTAACATTTTCCCCGCTTAAAGATGGGTGGGCTGACCCACATAAAAAGTTGTTTCCTAGCTTACCAAATTCAGGTCTTTACCAGAATATTCACAATATTCTACATCCTAAGAAATGAACTTGACAATGCTTGGGTTTCCTTAAATAAGTCACCACTGCCTGTACTCATTACCTGTGCCTATATTCTTGTGCAGCTGAAACAATATCAAAATCAGAGTAACCCAAGGATGTTTAATTTCACTGGAATTTGTTTAGGCATTGAAGATTACAAGAGGTACTAAATACGATTTTAACCTCATGTAAATCTTTTCAAATTAAGAAATTACGAAGCATAGCTATTTCTTTTTAAAGATTTTATTTATTATTTTATTTTAAAGATAGTGAACAAGCAAGTGAGCATGAGGGGAAGGGCAGAGGGAGAGGGAAAAGCAGACTCTGTCCAGAGCATAGAGCCCAGTGAGACCCTCAGGACCCTGAGATCATGACGTGAGTCAAAATCAAGAATCGATTACCTGACTGAGCCTTCCAGGCACCCTGAAGCGTAGCTATTTCTTTATTAATCTCTGCAGTTTATTTTTTCTTTGAACTGACACTTCTAGAATGCTGTATATTTTCTAAGTAGTGACTATATATTTTCTAAGTAATACTTAGAATAAATGACATGCACGTGCAAATATGGATGATCAACATCTATTTTTTTGGTCACTCATAACATTTATAATAAGGATGTATACTGCTAATTGATTTAGGCTAATTTTACTGCATTTCCATTAATCACTGTGGATTCTAGGATGTTTTTCTAAAAATGGAGGTAAAGTAATTGATACATGTTAACAAAAATTGTAGTTGTTTCAGCATAAAAGAAATTATAGTCTAAAAGAAGACTATAAAATTGCCACATACAACTATTATATTGCATGCTGAAAAGGCTTATTTTCTTCCATCGTACCATTCCCTAGGAAGGGTAGAGATTAAACACTGCAATATTTGTTGCCTAGCAACACCCACCTATTAGTGATACAAATTTTCCACTGAAAAACACTTTTATTTAGGTCATTGTCTTTGAGATTGCATCATCAGAACTCTTGTCCCCACTGAAATGATCTTTAAAGGGCTTTCTACTCTTGTCTGCACAGAAAGGTAGAGGTCACTTAGTTTGTGTCATTTACTGCTCTAAAACTAGCCTTTGGTTGGTAATCTCTCATATGACAGCCCGTTTCTTCTCTGTTTCTGCTTTCTCCTGTCTCTCTCTCTCTCTCCACTGATTGATGAGAGAAGGCTGAAGAGCGAGGTGTGGTTTCCTTTCATCTTAGTACATACTGATCTAATTAATTGAATCTTGGTAGATTAACTAGGGTTAGAGATGTATTTTTTGTAGAGAGAGGAAAACAGTAAGAACAGATGGCATTCAGAAAGTTTACCGAAGTTCCAGCTCAAGATACTGGGAGCACTTACTGCTTTACATTTGGTAAGAATCCTTAATTAACCCCCGTGGTGTTCAAGGGGAGAAAAGCTCAGATCCAAGCAGAGGGGCACATGAATGTGCAGTCATATATTAAGTGCCTTTAACTGAAGAGAATTCAACTATATATATTTGTGGTGATTTCAAAGACAAACAAACAGTGAAAGGAGACAGACAGTGTGGTTATTCTGCCTCATGTTTTTTTTGAACAGCAGATGTCCTAATAAAGGTGAGAAGAGCTTCTTCAGGCATGTTTCAGATCCCAGTGTCTCCGATGACATGACACCTTGCCATGCTGAGTGTGACTCCAGTTACTGGGCATTCTCGTTTTTTTGTACAAGGGGGCTTCTAAGTGCAGGCCATCCATCTGCCCCTTCTGCTGCTCAAAAAAGCCCTACTTTTTTTTTTTTTTTTGCATTAGTATTAAGGGAAAAGCTTCCTGTTCTGAACTTTTGGAGAGAGGACTAATTCCTTCTGAGGAATTTTGTTTTGTTTTGTTTTATTTGAGTAATTTTGTTTGTGTATGTTCCTGTTCTACCTTTATGTGCTGACCCTAACACCTCAGCCCCGTGTAGGATGTTTGGTCTGTAACTGCTCTACTCTCTGATCTACTTTGAGAGCGCATAGATGCAAAAAATAACCTAGGAGAAGAGAATAGAACATTATTTCTGAGTTTATTTTATGTACCTTATTTTATCATTAGGAATAAAAAACAACATATAAAATATTTAATTGAACAAAACAAGAAGTATTGAATTCTTTAGCCAAAGAGAAATTTTTCTCAAAAACCAAGCTTTTCTTTTTAATTTAGTTAATAACTTTCTAAAGACATAGATGATTCCTAGGCCGGTGGCTTAAATAAATAACTATCACAATACCAGTATATCATATATCATATTTTGTATCATTTTGTGTCCCAGATCTATTCCTCATTTATCTGAATTATCCTGGGAGGAATAAAAATTAACAACAAAGAAACAATAGTAATAGTAATAATTACAGCCTACTGTACACTTAGAAGTATGAGAAATTACATAAAGAACTTTCTCTGTATCACCTTTTTAATCCTCACGCCTGTGCGTGTATCACCGGGCCTGTTTTACAGAAGAGAAAAACCAAGGCTGAGATTAAATAACTCATGGTCTCAGGGTCAATGTGGGACAAAAGTTCAGATTCAAACCCAGACCATTGGTTGTAGAAATAGTAGTTTCTATATCATGTTTTTCTTGATACATATGTTTAAGCTTTAATTTAGTAGAGATGAGTGGATTTTGTTGTGAGTTGTGAGTTTTAAAAAATATACTTGTAAATTTAAGAAAATGATCTTTAACTCTTCTCTCCTTAATGTTTCATCTGCCCCTCAAAAGGAAAAAAAACAAAACAAAACAAAACAGCTATGCAAACAGCTAAGAGAGTGTGCTATAAAAAGGAGTCATTGGAACCAGTTAATCCCAGATAAATATGATAAATGTGGGGTAACGTTTATTTTGCACATTGGCCATAAGCCAGTCCTGAATTTTATTGCCCCCCACATGCTCTCGGTGGCTGTGTAGTCAACCCTGCTGCACAAGTAGCCATCAGAACCCACCATGTTGAAAAACAGCATACAGGCACTTGCGACATTACAAATGTTTTGAAGTCTTAAGAATAATTACTGTAATAGCAGCAGTCAGCAGAGTGCCCCATAATTTTTGGCTAAAATGCCCTGCAGTTTATTTTTTATCTGTAGAGATTTAATTTCCTTGTCTTCTGTGCGGCAGGTTTTCAAACACTTGAGTATAATCCATGGTAAGATTTGTCTGTTTGCTTCATTAACTGCTTTTAGGAAAGTTAGTTGTCATGCGTTGTTTCCCTGCCCCTCTGTTGTATCAAACCCTTTTATATAAATTCATCAGGGAGTTGAATGTTTTGGCACTGACTCTACTCATAATATTACTGATTTGTTTTCCCCGCAGACAGATGCTCACAAGTATTTAGGTGATCTGTTAGAGTGTTCAGTAGTAGTGTTTCTTCCACACATACAAACATACGTATCCATATGTGTGGATTTCCTTGTTTGCAGGATATTTAGACTCCCTAGCATGTCTGTGAGAACCCTCCACAGTTTGGCTCTAACCCGCATTTTCAACTTCAGTAATCTTCCACCAGCCTTCAAAAAGAGTCTTCTTTGTAGCTCTGATGATTTACCCCGATGGCTCTTTCTCATACCCAATATTTCCCTCAACCCCCCACAAACAATCCACCTCTGCTTGTTGCCTGGAATGACTTCCCCACCCATTGCCCAACTTTTGGATGTACTTGTGTGTGTATGAGTGGTGACCTGTATATGAGCCGTATAGGTCTTCAGGCTTTTTTTGTCTTGAGTATCACAGGGACTCTCACAAAACCTGAGCTGTTCCTGGCACATAGTAGGCACCAAATAAATGTATGTGATTTTATATACATGCCAACGACCATTTGAGAAGTTTATTTTTATTTTGTCTGATATTGTCTTCTAGAAGATATTTAAACAACTTCTTAAATCAGAAATTACATTCCTTTTAAAAGCATTAAAGCTGAATCTTACCATATATTATTGCTAGAATCACTTTAAATTGTATCAGATTAAAATCAGTCAACATCTGTCACATTTTTACATATATACATGAATATGCACACATACCCACAAATATTTGTCAGTGAGGTTCCCCGCCTTTCATTGTTTTTTCTTAGAGTAATATTAATGGAAACAAAATTATGTTGCCCATGTCCAGCATTCTTATTTCCTCCAAGATGTTGCCAGCATATATTTTATTGAACAAGGTGGCGCATGAGTTATGGATGACTCAGTTATGTTCACACAAACGATTAAGAGTTGTCCGTACTGGGGCGCCTGGGTGGCTCAGTGGGTTAAAGCCTCTGCCTTCCGCTTGGGTCGTGATCTCAGGGTCCTGGGATTGAGCCCCACATTGGGCTCTCTGCTCAACAGGGAGCCTTTCTCTCTCTGCCTGCCTCTCTGCCTACTTATGATCTGTCAAATAAATAAATAAAATCTTTAAAAAAAAAAAAAAAGAGTTGTTCGTACTGGGAGTGGTGACTGGCAGCATCCGTACATGTTAAAGACAGCCATTAACTGTTGCAGATTAAATTTATATTAGCCAGTTCTCAGAAGTAATGGGTAGCATTCTCTGAATTTCACTGGATGCTAATTTTGAGAAAAAACGAAGAGAGGTACAGTGTTCCACATCTCTTTATAAGCAATATCTGAGGTAACTGTGGGGGTGCCTAGCATAAAATAGGTACTACAAACGTTGGTTTCTTTCATTTCCAATTGATATTTTAATATCAAACACTGTTAATGTGTTGGCCACCACACAATCCATGACTGGGCCTCCTTGTTCTTTCAGGACTACTGTCTTTGATTTGATTCCAGATCAGTTCTGGAATGAAGTGGGTACACTCTGTGGAATAAGTTAACAGCTTTTCAGTAGCTAAAAATGTCATGCCAAGAACTAAACATTTTTTAGAACTATAGACTCTGTTGTTTGTCTTTCTTTGTGAAATTGAAGTTAATTACTTTCTACTTGTTTATCTTTTGTTTATAGTACTGGAGAAAATGAAATTGGACTTGGCACATCAGGATGTTTGGCTCTGTAAGAAAACTACTTTAGAAGCAACCTCTGTATAAGGAAGACTTCTGAGTAACAAGAGAACATTTGATATTCAAGATACCATATATGCTAAATGTTACATGGTGCCTGAATTCAGTTTCTTTGGATGTCATTGCTTAAATATGGTCTTGAAGGGTTTGTTTTGAAATATTGTATATATTTATTTTCAAATATACACATTGTTAATAAGCTAAGAAGTGAGAAATTTATTCCAGGATCATGTACATATTATGAGAGTTCTGGAAGAATTTTATGTTGAAATAGTAAAATATTTTAGTCTTTGAGTTTGGAATGTCCTTTTTTTAAAAAAAAATAATCTCTTCACATCAGAACAGTAGTTATGAATTTGGATTATCTCAGTCAAGAAGACTTTTTTGGTTTGTCTTCCCCTCCGCCATTTCCCTCTCTCTCCCCACTCATGTTTGTTTTTGCTTAAGTTGTAATACTTGAAGTTTTACATATTGTGGCTCATTCTTTTACAGTTCAACAATTACTACATATACGTCAAATAAGACAGTCATTTTCTCTCACTTTTAAATATAAATCTTATTTGAAAACTATGGTTAGTTTACAGTTCTACTTTGTAAGTACATAAAGCAGGATATGTAAATGTAGCAATCTGAATTACTTGCCAAAAGGTCATAATTACAGCAGCTTTTAGTGTTGAGCCCAAGATATTTTTACATATACATGTAAGCATAAATTGTCTTTCTGCAATAAATACATTTTTGATGCAAACTTACTTTTCAAAAAGTTTTTGAAATAGCTTTACTAGACCTTAATGTAATATATCCTTTCTTTTTTTTTTTTTTTAAGATTTTATTTATTTATTTGACAGAGAGAAATCACAAATAGATGGAGAGGCAGGCAGAGAGAGAGAGAGAGAGGGAAGCAGGCTCCCTGCTGAGCAGAGAGCCCGATGCGGGACTCGATCCCAGGACCCTGAGATCATGACCTGAGCCGAAGGCAGCGGCTTAACCCACTGAGCCATCCAGGCGCCCTAATATATCCTTTCTGATTTAAGCAAAATGATTTCTTACCTTTTAAGACTAAAAGTCCTGCTAATTCATCTAGCCTCCTTACCTCATGGAACTTTAGGAAAAGAGCACATGCAAAAATAGAAGAGTAACACTATCCTAATCCTTGCATATTAATGTGTGGCATAGTCATGTGATTTTGTTTTGGAAGAAAAACAGTATCTCATTCTTTCGGTGCTGAATATTAATATCCAATAACAGAAAAGATTAGAAAGTTAAATGGAGGCACGGTTTCAACGAATGCCCTTAATTACAGTGTTTGTTTGTTACCACATCCTTGTATCTGGGAGTTTGGCCCTTTTTAGAGTGGGGTTCCCAGCTGGATAGGAAGCACATAATTAGGAGACGACCTAGAGGCTCATGGAGTATGGTTTGTGTGAAACATACATGCTGTTTTGAAAACCAGAAAAGATGAAAAGATATCTGCAAAACATCATAAGAGAGTGATGCCCACATGAGCTGGAAGCTCCATTCTCTATCTTGCTTTTTCTGTGCTTGACATGTTTATATCACTTTCTGTTGCCAAGAAGTTCTGAACCCATCTGCATTCTCATTCTTTGAGTCCTCTTTCTCTATTTCTGTTGGCTTTGAAAAATTTTCCTGAAATGGCCCTATTGAAAGTGGCCAACCTTCTGAACTCTTAAAATTCCTTTTTTTTTTTTAAAGATGTATTTTTTATTTGAAAGAGAGAAACAACGCACACATACCTGCGAGGAGGGACGTGTGGAGGGAGAGGGAGAGTCCCAAGCAGGCTCCATGCTGAATGTGGAGCCTGACTTGGGGCTCGATTTCAGTACCTTGAGATCACAACCTGAGCTAAAATCAAGACTCCAATGATCAACTGACTGCCAGCCTGGTGTCCGTCTTATAATTGTTTATCGTTTTTTAATTGGCATTTAGTAAAGGTGGGTGTTTTTATTATACTTGCATCTTCCATTTCAGAGGTTTGGCAGACTTCTTCTATAAAGGGACAAGGTAGTAAATATGTTAACCTTTGGAAAGCATATAATCTTCATCACAACAATTCAACTCTGCTGTTAGAGAAGAAAAAGCAGCCAGAGACAAACTATAAGCAAATGGGCCTGGTCAGATCTGACACTTGGGCCTTAATCTGTTGATCCATTTGAACTAAGTATAAGGCAAAAACTTATCATCTTACCCTTTATAAACTCCACTGCACTTTGCATAGATAGTAGTATGTTTATAGTATGCCTCTATGAATTATTTTGGACTAATACAAAATTCTATAAGGGCCAACACAGTTGTTAAGGAGAGTTGATTATGAATAACCTTGTATTCAGTGCAAACTTGGTAAGAATTATACGGGAGACAACGTTTTCTAAGGAGGAAGGTGAGTATTGGGTAAGGAAAGACCATCTTTGAAGACAGACAGTGGCCATCGTTTTGCTGAGAGCATTTTGGCTGCGGGTGGTGAGCCTACATCAGAAACAAAAGTGATTTATCAGTCCCAGTTTCTGTTGCTCAAAGCAACCTCTTTGCTCCTACTGTTTTCCCCAAACTCCATTGTTTTTCTTGTTCAGGGATCTTTACTGTGGTCTTAATTGTCTCTTAATTGTCATTGCCTTTCACATTCTGTCAGTGTTTGGCTTTGAGAACTGTGTTTGTGAGGACATGGTGCTTTAATTCGAAAGTGTGGGTACCCTAGTCATGTACTTCAAGTATTCAGAGTGACAGTTCTGAATGGGGGAGAAAAAATGTTGATGGCAGCCGCTGAGAGTAGGGCTGCAAAGGTGAAGAAGGAAGTAAAGTGTGATTCACATTCCTAAAGCTAAAGTCTTGATAGCACCCGATTTCTGCCATTCTCTATACACCAGGGTTTGATGTTCCCCAGCTCACTTACATTACAGAGTTTTCAGTTGAGTGTGTAATGTACTAACAAAAGTTGACATTATAAGGCCTTATGGTTACATATTAGGACTCTGCCAGTTGGCTTCATGTGTTTTTCCCATTATTCTATATAATAGTTATGAGATAGAATTGTGTCCCTGTTTTCCAGAATTTCAAGACAACTGAACCATCGACCCAAAGTTAGACTGTACTTGAGAGCAGAATTGGGATCTGAAGTTGAATTACTCAGATTCCAGTGACCACATTTTGACCATCAAATTCTCTTGGTCTTCATTTCTCACTGAGTCAGTAGTGACAGCCCTGTCTTCTAGTATGTGCACGTGTGTGAATGTGGCCCATTAGACTGGGATCCCCCCAAACAAAATTCCATTTATTTGTTTGTTCATTCATTTATTGATTTTGTTTACTTTCATGAACAGGGTTACCAAAGATATAGGCAGTAATCAATAAAATAAATTAAAAATTCCTGAGAAAATAAATTGAAGTGAATTTCAAATTTATAAAAATGGAGTTGTATCATCATACCACATATTCATACTTGCCTTGGCATATATCATTCAGTAAAAACATAAGGTTATATAAATCTTAACCATGCAACTGTTAACCTACGATCATGATGTACTTTAAATCTTTGCACATAGACCTAACATTGCAATTAAAAAAAAAAAAAGCCAGATTGAGACTTAAAAGGATTTTTAAAAAAATAAATTGCGGAAACAGCATGGACTATCTTTAATTAAATACAGAAAATATATTGGTTTGCCAAAATGAATAATTTGATATATTAACATTTCACCATAAAAAAAGACATACTACTGGACTGGGATGGAATCCTGGAAAAGAGGACATTAGCTAAAAACTAAAAGAATATAAATAAAGTAGTAGTTTAAAAAAAAAAAGAATGAGTAGCCTCAGAAGGTAGTGAATGTCCCACCTGGGTGACCACCAGAGAAAGTGAATTGCATCAGAAGGTGATCTTCCACCTGAAATTATTCCTCAGCCCTCTCATCTTTTCTGAACTTGACGTTTTTTTAAAAGTACAAAGCAGATACTTGTGATATTAATTTTCCTCAAGGTTGACTCCGTTTTGGTAAGGATACTTAAATAGTGCCACGTTCTCAAGGCATCTTACCAGCAGGCACAAGAGGTTCCTGGTGGTGGTAACTGTTATCCCTTGCTTAAGATAGTTTCCAGCTTTCTCCATCATCCTGAAGTTAACTTGTATTTGACACATAAAATACGTAATTTGTAAATTCTATGAGGAAGCATTTTGAAACTTTGTAAATATCCTGTTCTTTACCACACTTTTACCCACCAAGTTTAGCATGGATTGATGATCCCTGCCTGAATTAATTATTATTATGGTGAAAACTAAATAGTTTTTTTTTTTAATTCTCTTGTGCTTCTATACTTGTTAGTGTTCTGCTGTAAGATAGAATTCTCCTTTCTGCATTAGAAAAAGTAAGCATTCATTTGCTTATATTAAAATGGATTTTTATCTATTATACAGTGCATTCCTATATTATTTATTTTGACGGTAAAGTTCCCCCAGAACTGACTTGTCCTCAAGCTGGTGCCTGTGTCTCCTGACATAGCCCCAATATTCTCTGAGTCCCTTTTTACTTTTTGCACAAGATGTTCCAGGCTCATCATCTAGCTTCTCTGCCTCAGCCCTGAAGTCAGCCACTTCTCCAAGGAGCCCTGGTTCTTTCCTGGTCTGATTTTAGCAGATAACTCCCCAAATAAAAGATCTGATTTTTCTAAAATAGAAGTTAATTTAGCAGCCCAGTATTGCCATTCTAAAACTCAAGTTTGAATAGGGTGATATGGATATAAATAAGCTCAGAACAGTGTAATCCATATATGAAGGAACCACAGAATTTAACTTGAATTTAGCTGTATTTTCGGTTCTCAGCTTTAGATCATCACCATCTGCCTTGAGACCATGAGGACTAGTCTTATTATTATGCTCTTTATCTCTGATGATGTTAGTCACCGCAAGACACTCAGACCTCCCTAAAGTCATTTCCTTATACCAGAGTCTGTCGTTTTCATACAGCTTTAGACAATCCCATCTCCCAGACCTTTGGACTTCCTTGGTCTGTCGTCAACAAAATTAATCTATGAGCATCAAAGTTTACCTATGTGCTGTATAACTAGATACTGCTGATGTATATATTTTTTCTTTTTTTAGAAGAAAGAAAAGTAAAACCAAGTTTCAAGATTTCAGTAAGAAGTAAAAAAAAAAAAAAAAAATCTGAGCATATCCAAGTGTGTGTGTACCTTCAGCTTCACTCTCTTCAATGACGCTGAACCATGACTGCTACGTTCATAATCATGATCTTTCATAAGATTACAAGTCATCGGGGCGCCTGGGTGGCTCAGTGGGTTAAGCCGCTGCCTTCGGCTCAGGTCATGATTTCAGGCTCCTGGGATCGAGCCCCACATCGGGCTCTCTGCTCTGTGGGGAGCCTGCTTCCTCCTCTCTGCCTGCTTCCTCCTCTCTGCCTGCCTCTCTGCCTATTTGTGATCTCTCTGTCAAATAAATAAATAAATATTTTTTAAAATAAGATTACAAGTCATCAAAGGAAACAGTCGTGTTTAGTTAACTATACTGAGTACTGAATGGTTAGTACAATGTCTAGCTCTGTGTTTCAAAAGTGAGTAAAATAATGGGTCTCAGTTAACAAGATAGTAGAACTTCCAACGCCAACTTTAATTTCATTTAGATTCTTGATCTCTCATTTAAATCTAATACAAAGAGATGGGAGCTTAGCATTAAAAAAAAAAAAAATAAAAGCTGGACCAAAAAAAAAAAAAAAAAGCTGGACATAAATTTAGCTTACAAAACTGTAATCCCACCCTTAGACATAGACAAGAGAATTGAAAACTTGTCCACCCAAGAATTTGTTTTTACATACAAGTAAATATATGTCCCTAGTATGATTCATAATAACTCCCAAAGTAGAACTACTCAAAGGTCCATCCACTGATGACTATCTAAACAGAACATGATACATTCATACAAGGGCGGGAATACTATTAAGCAACAAACAAAAACCCTACTCCCAGGGCAAAATATGGACAAACCTCAGAAATGTTCCATTAAGTGCAAGAAGCCAGACACGAAATACCACCTAGTATAAGCTTCCATTTCCACAAACAGTAAGTCTTCAGAGGCAGAAAGCAGATCAGAGGTTTCCAGGCACTGGGGGTAAAAACGGGAATGGACTACAAAGGGAGAGTGAAGGAAACTTGCGGCAATAACCATGTTCTAAAACGATTTTGGTGACGGTTGCACAACTATGTTTACTAAAAACCACGAAATTACGCTAAGTGGCACCTGCACCTCAATGAAACCTGCCTTAAGAGATCCAAGGCAACTCAAGGTCTAAGGTAAGGTGACACTGGCTTTCCAGTTCCCAGGAGGCGGCAGATGGGGGGTGGGGTGGGAAGCTCCGCCTCCGCACCCGCTGGGCTGCGGGAGAAGGCGGTTCCGCAGCGACTCCTCCCCAGCCGGTGGCTCCCAGCAAGCGTCTACCCGCGCCTCGCCTCGGTCTCCGGTTTCGCCCAGGCTGTCGTTGCAGGTCGTAAGCCTCCAAGACCCTGGCGGACGCCAGCTCTTCCAGCTCCGCTCTCTGAGGCCCGGAAACAGGCAGGTTGCAGATTTCCAGCTTTCCAGCAGGGCCGGTGGGAAGGAGCAGCCCAGGCTGCCTCTGGGGAAGTGGTGGAGGAAACCGAGGCCTGGGTGCGAGGTCGCTGAGGTCGCGGACACCCACAGGCGTCGGATCCCGACCAGCCGGCCCAACCCCGTGCAAGATGACACATTCGCTTTGCTAAGGAGACTGAGATCTTGAAACACAGTGGGGTGCTTGAAGTCTATACGTTATTTGATATGGAGAATCTTCGGTTCGGAAAACCCTGGAGACTGGAGAATAGGGTAGGAGACCATCAAATTGAGAGGCAAAGCACGGGATGTAAGCAGACACCTCCAAACTTCCACGCAGTTCTCTGGGGTCTTGCTGCCTTGGTCTGGAGCGAGGAAGCACCACCTCTTTTGCCACAACGAGGAGAATAACCTGTCTTTGAGCACTGCTCTCCCTTCAAAAAAGGTAACCCCTGTTAGTCCTTTTATAGACGGCAAGTGTGGGTGGTGAGTTCCTGGTGAGTGGCAACTTCAGTTCTGTAAATTGGTGCTGCTGCTGCTTTAATAAATTTATCTTTTTGAGAGAGAGAGGAGGGGAAGAGGGAGAGGGAGATAATCTCAAGCCGACTCCTTGCTGAGTGTGCGAGGTGGTCAATCTCATGATTGGGCTCAATCTCATGACCCTGAAATCATGACCTAAGCCAAAACCAAGAGTCAGATGCTTAACAGACTGAGCCCCCCGGGCACCCCTGCAAACTGATGCTTAAGTAATGAGACAAGAACCCCAAGTTGGTATTCTGGAGCTGAGGTATTTTCTCTCCCTTCCCAAAATACATGCTGGGAATTTTCAGCCGTTGGAATCCATTTCCTAGAGTTGCTGCTGCAGTAGCTACATCCACTGACAGGTAGGGGTTTGGCTTGTCTTTCCTTAGGAAAAAGCCCCCCACATATACCTTGCTGCCACTGAGCCAGCAAAATTAATCCTCAAATATCTGGTGCATGTGTACAGGCACCTAACTCAAATTTCCTCATGAGCCTCTCTCTGAATCCAAAAACTGCTTAAAACTTGTTTTCCAATGTCACTGCACTTTCCTGCGAGAGCATTTGTACGCCAGCCCCACTGCAAGGCAATGGCTCACTTCGGCCGTACCCACCTACAGTACTGGTCCTTACACCAGAAACTCAGTGGTGAGCCCCTCAGACATCAGTGCCGCCCTATTTAGTCTGTCAAGAACGAAAGGCCCAGAAAATGCAGTTAACAGCATCAAGTCCAGATATTTCTAACTGTCATGTCCTTACCTTCCTGTCTATACCTTCTCAGCAGTACCTCATCCTTTGTGGGTACTTTCTCCTCTGAACAACCTCTAGATGTTGAAGCACCACAGTGCTTATGTCTGGGACCCTTTGTGCTTTCTGTCCGCACTTCCACTTCCCATCCAATCCCGTGGAGTTAGACACGAGTGACGTGCTGATGCCTGGGGCCAGCTTGGTGGGTGGGTCAGCTCTGCAGCTGCAGGAAACTCCTCGTTCGGAAGGGCCCCAGGCTAGTTGAATGCTCTGCTGTTGCCATGGTAAGAGCCTTAGTACTTTTGTCTTGGAGCTGGTGTTGTTTAACTGAAGTCAGCTGAGATGGAGGCGCCTGCACAGGAGCAGAGGAGATGGGTTATCTGTGCATCTGTCGCTGTCCCATGCCCTTGCTGCTCCATCAGCATTTCCAGTGCGGGGTGAGCACAGAAAGCGGGGAGGCCCACAGGCCACGGGGGGTGGTGGGGGAGGAGATCCAGGGAAGCTCAAAGAGAGAACAAGATCATTGTGTTGGCGTCTGTGACTGAAAGTGGGGACACTGACAGCTTTAAGAGACCACACTTTCATTTGAACCAGAACCTACTTTGGAAGCAGAAAGAAAACAGTGGTGTTCTAAGAATGCAAATAACCAGAAAACCCTATGCACATCCTGAAAGGTCAGGGAACTATGTGTGTGTGCCCCCTGTGGGACGTGAGGATGATAGTGTGAAGGTGAAGGCTCAGCACAGCAGCACCTGTTAGGAGGCTTCCCTCTCCAACCCCCCCCCCCTTTTTTGTTTTGGAGGAAAAGGGAGAGCGCATGTTGGGGAGGGGGTGGAAGGGGAGAGGGAGAGACAGTCTTAAGCAGCTCCATGCCTGGTGCAGAGCCCAGCGTGGGGCTTGGTCTTATGACCCTGAGATCATGATCTGAGCCAAAACTGAGTCAGAGGCTTAACTGACTGAACCATCCAGGCACCCCCATCTGCAACTCTTTTAAAAAATATATATATTTTAAAAGATTTTATTTATCTATTTGACAGACAGAGATTACAAGTAGGCAGAGAGGCAGGCAGAGAGAGAGGAGGAAGCAGGCTCCCCATGGAGCAGAGAGCCCAATGTGGGGCTTGATCTCAGGACCCTGGGATCATGACCTGAGCTAAAGGCAGAGGCTTTAAACCACTGAGCCACCCAGGCGCCCCCAAAATATTTTTAAATTAAGATAAAAGTGACATATGACACTGTGTAAACTTAAGGTGTACAATGTGTTGGTTTGGTACATTCATCTATTTGCAATGTGAGTACCACAGTGACATTAGCTAACATTCTTTTCATGTCTCCATCAATCTTTTTGTGTTGAGAACAGTTAGTCTCTTAGTAACTTTGAAATTTATAATATAGTGTTGTTGACCCTAATCACTCTGTTGTGCATTAGCTCTCCAGATCTTAGGGGTCTATCAGTTACCAATTTGTACCCGTAAACAACATCTTCCCAATTCCTCCATAGCCAAGCGTCTGGTCATCACCATTCTGCTCTGTTTTGTATAAATTCTTTCTTTTTTTTAAGATTCCACAAAAAAGTGATGTATTTATCCTTCTTTGTTTGACTTACCTTACTTAGCATAATACCCTCCAGGTTGATTCATGTTGTTGCAAATGACAGGATTTCCTTCTTTTTAAGGCTGAATAGTGTTCCATTATATATAAACATATAGACATACCATGTTTTCTTTATCTACTCATCAGCTGATGGACACTTAAATTGTTTCCCTATCTGCGCTATCATGAATAATGTGTTTCTAGATTCTATGAGTATCTTGGCTGTGATGAACATGAATGTACAGGTATCCCTTCGTGATACTCATTTCAGTTCCTTTGGACAATTTACCCGGAAATGGGATCATTGAATCATATGGTAGTTCAGTTTTTAATTGTTTGAGGAACTGTTGTACAGTTTTCCATAATGGCTCTACCAACTTACTTTCCCATGGTTCCTGTTTTCCACATCTTCATCAACATTTGTTATCTTTTTTTTTTTTTTTAAGATTTTTTATTTTATTTGACAGAGAGAGATCACAAGTAGGCAGAGAGGCAGGCAGAGAGAGAGAGAGGAGGAAGCAGGCTCCCTGCTGAGCAGAGAGCCCCATGCGGGACTCGATCCCAGGACCCTGAGATCATGACCTGAGCCGAAGGCAGCGGCTTAACCCACTGAGCCACCCAGGCGCCCCAACATTTGTTATCTTGTGTTTTTGATAAAAGCCATCCAACAAGTGTGAGGTGATAGCTAATTGTGGTTTTGATTCACCTGCAACTCTTAATTTCCCGTACTTCTGGGCGGGCTCAGTCATTTTCTCCTAAGACCAACAACTTCCCCTGAAAGAGCTCACTGTTTCAGCCACCTGCCCTGTATTGTGCACTGACCCTAGTTACCAGCCTAGATTTCTGATTCCTTCAAGTCTACTTAATCTGAGGTCCTTGCTACCCTCCCTGCCATGCGGCTTTTAGGAGGCACCTACTTTCATCCTGTGATACTCCCATGATCTCAGAATTTCAGAGTTGCAACAGGTGCTTTTTTTCCTACCTCACAGTCCTTTGGGATTGTCGAGCAAGCTGTTCCATCCTGTCTCCAAAGTCTGCACACAGTGAGGGCTAGGGACAAGACACTACCTTCCCTAAGTCGAACCAAAAGCCCACTTCCCCCTTTTCTGTAGGTCTTGTGCCTTCTCGATGTATATCAGTGTAGCACGGCAGTTTACAAACTTAGGTGCCAGAGGCCACAGTGGCTTATGTGTTCTTGTGTGACACTGAGGAAGTTGCTCATCTTCTCTGTGCCACAACTGCCTTTTCCAAAAGGAAAAAAAAAAAAATGGGGTAAGAATAGAATTACCTCAGGGCACCTGGGTGGCTCAGTGTGTTAAAGCCTCTGGCTTCAACTCAGGTCATGATCCCAGGGTCCTGGGGTTGAGCCCTGCATAGGGCTCTCTGATCAACGGGGAGCTTGCTTCTTCCTCTCTCTGCCTGCCTCTCTGCCTGCTTGTGATCTCTGTGAAATTAAAAAAAAAAAATCTTAAAAAAAAAAGAATGGAATTACCTCATTAAATTGTTGTGAGGTTTAAATAAATTCTCTATGTGAAGCTTGTGTAATACTGCTTGGCTTAAACTAAGCATTATAAAATTCTTCTGTATTCTTAATTTCTCCAAAATGGCTAAAAAGGAGATATTTACTCAAGTGACAATTTATTTGACCAGTACTTATTGTATGCTTAGCACTGAAGGTGCAGTATTAGACGGAGCAGATTGGGTTCCTACTGCATGGATCTTCGAGACAAACCATAAGCAAGCATACAGGCTATTAAATGAATGTCTAAAATGGAATAAATATTTTTAAAGGAACAACTGTGTGCAGTGAAAGAGGACACAGGAGAAAGATCTAATTTAGATAAAGGCACCAAAGAAGTGTTTCTTTGAGCAGATGATACTTAAGCCAAGAAAAGGTGGACCAAAGGAACTCTCTGTGGAAGAGTGTGGTGTCAGCGTGGCAGGAGGAGCATTATAGTCAGAGGGAACAGCATGTGCAAAGACCTCAAGCCAGGAGAAAAGATTGCTTTGTGCAAGTCTCTGAAAGTTGGTATGTCTAGGACCTTTGAGCAAGGGGAGACAGCAAAAGATGAGGCAGGTGGGAATCCAATCCTGCAGTGTCTTATAAGCCATGGGGAGGATTGGAGATTTCCTTTGAAGTGTAAAGCCTATCAGTTAAAACTTTTAGGAAGGGGACCAAAGTGGTCTCTTTGAAGTTATTAAATTATTACTTAGTTTCTGGTATAAAAAAATGGACCTTTGGGGAAAAATCAGAGAGAGCAGTTGGTCATCTAGGAGATAATTATTGTGGTTTGGATTAAGGTTTTGAAAGTGAATAAAGAGACAAATGAATGAATTTGAAGTTTGGTTTGGAGGAAGAACAGATGAGACTTACTGATAGAGTGCCTGGGAAGGGGGTGGGGATGAAGAACAGTTTCTGGCCTGAGCATGGGGTGAATCATGTGGACACCTGCAGTGATTAAGTATAGGGAACAGAAGAAGAAATGGGATTTGGGGGGGGGCGGTTATTAGGGTGAATTTTCAGTGTAGTTTGCACACTTGGAGGTAGCTGTGAGACAGTCAGCTGGGGCTCCCCACCAAAGGCTCAGCTTCATTATGAGCCACAGCTGCAGTGAAGGATTTGGAGGGGTATAATCTCATGGGTTTTCTATTAGTAAACGATATTTAAGGGATAAGAATTGATGAAGTGTAAGTGACCAAAGATGCCCAGAACAGTCTTGGAAAAGAACAAATTTAGAGGACTCAAGCTTCTGGTTTTAAAACTTACCACAAAGCTCTAGTAATCAAGACAATATAGTATTGCCATAAAGACATACAGGTCAATGGAATATAATTCAGGATACAGAATTCATCATTAATTTATGGTCAATTGATTTTTTAAAAAAATTTTTTAAAGATTTTATTTATTTATTTGACAGAGAGAAATCACAAGTAGACGGAGAGTCAGGCAGAGAGAGAGAGAGGGAAGCAGACTCCCTGCTGAGCAGAGCGCCCGATGCGGGACTCCATCCCAGGACTCTGAGATCATGACCTGAGCTGAAGGCAGCGGCTTAGCCCACTGAGCCACCCAGGCGCCCCGGTCAATTGATTTTTGACAAGAAAATCCAATTGGCGGTTGGGACTGGGGAGAAGAGTCATTTCAACAGATGTTGCTGTGACAGTCGGATAGTCTTGTGCAAAAGGATGAAGTTGTAGCTGTCCCCTCACATTACACACAAAAATCAACTCAAAATAGATATAGACCTTGATGGAAGAGCTAAACCTATTTAAAATGCTTAGAAAAAGACATAGGAGGTAATCTTTGTGACCTTGGTTTAGTCCAGGGCTTTTTAGCTGACACCAAAACCATAAACAAAAGAAAAAAATAAATTGGACTAAATAAAAATGAAAGAAACTTTTGTGCTTATAAATATACCATTGAAAAAGTGAAAACATAGCTCTCTTAATGGTAGAAAATATTTGCAAATCATATATTTGATGATGGTTTTGTATCTAGAATATAAATAAATATGAATATAAAGAACACTTAGAGTTCAGCAATAAAAAGACAGATAACTCAATTGAAAAATGGGAAAAGATCTGAATAGACATTTCTCCAGAGAATGTACACAAATGGCCACTAAGCACATGAAAAGATGCTCAACCTTATTAGTCACTCAGGAGATGCCACTTCAAACCCACTAGGGTAGGCGTAATAATAACAATAATTGTGGATAAGGATGTAGGAAGAGCGGAACCCTCATGCACTGGTGGTAGGATTGTAAAATAGTTCAGGCAACTTTGGAAAGCAGTTTAGCATTTCCTCAAAATGTTGCACCATATGACCTAGGTACCATATGACCTAGCAGTTTTGCTCCTAGATATATCCAAGATAAACGAAAACATACGTCCACACAAAAACTGGTACACACATGTTCATAACAGCAGTACTGGTGATAGCCAAAAAGTAGGAGCACCCCCAAAACCCATGAACTGACAAATGGGATAAAACATTGTGGTATATAGTACAGTGGAAATTATCTATCAATCAAAAACATTGAAATTCTGATACATGCTACAACATGGATAAACCTTGAGAATGTGCTAGATGAAAGAAGCCAGCCACGAACACCACATATTTTATGGTTCCATTTATATGAAATATTCAGGGCACCTGGGTGGCTCAGTGGGTTAAAGCCTCTGTGTTCGGCTCAGGTCATGATCCCAGGGTCCTGGGATCGAGTCCCACATCGGGCTCTCTGCTTCCTCCTCTCTTTCTCTGCCTGCCTCTCTGCCTACTTGTGATCTCTGTCTGTCAAATAAGTAAATTTAAAAAATTGGAAAAAAAAAAAAGAAAAATGCAGCATAGGCAAATCTATAGAAACAGAAAACGGATTACTGGTCGCCAAGGGGTGGGTGGAGGAGGGCATGGGGAGTGAGTGCTGTGGGTTTGCCATTTCTTTTGTGGACGATGAAACTACTCACAAGTGGTCAGGATTGTGCAACTCTGTATTATGGTCTGTGAGTTATATTTCAATAAAACTGCTGTAAAATTTGGTGAGATTACCTAGGGAGAAAATGTTGAAAAAAACATGAAAGGATAACAGTGTACACAGCCTGACTTGGGAGGAACTTCCATGTTCAGAGATTGGGGAGGGGAGGAGGAACGGGCCCAGGAGACTGAGAAGGAATGGCCCAAGAAGTAAGAGAAATGCGTGTGTGGGGTGACACAGGCCAATTAGAAGAGTGTCTTAGAATGTTACTGAGAGGCGAGCAAATGGAGTATGAGGAAATGGCCACTATGTTTGACCAAGCAGCATCATCTTTGTCTCATTAAACTGTAAGTCCCTTGAAGGCAAGCTGGTAAGACCATCAATTTGTATGGGACAGCAGAGCCAGGGCCAGCTGGAGTGGGATGTAGAGGGAAGGCAGGTGAAGGACAGGAAGCAATAATTGTAGACACTTCTTTCCAGACTACTGATGGAGCAGGTAGGTGAGGAGAGAGATAGAAGAGGATATTGGGGAAGGGATGATTTAAAAAAAAAAAAAAAGGGCACAGAACTAGATAATAGAGCCATAAGAAGATGGTGATGAGTCAGAGGAAGGAAGCTGATTATGGAAAGGGCGCTGTAAGTAAAAGAGTGACGTTCCCAGGAAAGTGCGGAGGCATGTCATCCCACAGGCAGGTGGAGAAATTGGTTTTAGATGGCAGGAGAGTGATTTTCCCATTGTAAAGGGTGGGAGGCAGTGGTGGGACCTGGGGAGATATAAGAAAGTTGATAAATATGAGGGAGTTTTAATTTGAGTTTTCAACTGTGCAGTGCAACGGTAGGAAACATTATTAATTGAGAGTGATAGAAGAGGAAAGTGTAGGAGGTTTGGTGGGAGAGATTATATTGAGAAATGAATACTACAATAAGATTACTTAATATATTCATCACCTCAATTAATGATGGTCTTGTATGTGTGTGTGTTGAGAACATTTAACATATGCTCTCCTAGCAACTTTCAAATATACAATATTGTTAACTATAGTCATCATGTTGCATTCCTAGAACTTCGTCATCTTATAGCTGAAAGTTTGTATCTTTTGACCTACTTCATGGGTTCCCTCACCTCTGCCAATAACAAATCTACTCCATATTTCTAGTTCTTTTTTAAAAAATTCTTTATTATTATTATTTTTTAGATTCCACATATAAATGAGACCATATAGTATTTGTCTTTTTCTGATTTATTTTACTTAGCATAATGCCTGTCAGGGTCCATCCATGCTGTTGCAAATGGTAATATTTCCTTTCTATGACTGAATTACATTCCTGTGTGTGTGTGTGTGTGTGTGTGAGAGAGAGAGAGAGAGAGAGAGAGATATTCTCTTTATACGTTTACACATTCACAGTCGTGTAAGTTTTTCTGTCTTGGCTGTTGTAAATAATGCTGCAGTGAACATGGAGGTGAAGATACCTCTACAAGGTAGTGATCTCATTTGGTTTGGCTATATACCGTAAGAAGTGGAATTTGCTGGATCATATTATTAGTTCTATTTTTAACTTTCTGAGGAACCTCCATACTGTTTTCCATAGTGATGGCACCAATTTACATTCTCAGCATAAGGGTTTCTGTGTACACAAGAATTTCCTTTTCTCCACATCCTTAGCAGCACTATCTCTTGTCTTTCGGAGAATAGACTTTGTAACAGATGTGAGGAGATATCTCATTGTGGCTTTGATCTGCATTTCCCTGATGATTAGTGATGTTGAGCATCTTTTCATGTGTCTCCTGGCCATCTGGATGTTTTTGGGAAAATGTTCAGGTCTTTTGTCCTTTTTAAAATCAGATTATTTGTTATTTTGCTAATGTGTGAACCTTTAATATATTTTGCATATTAATCCCATAATTAACAAATATAATAATTAATAAGTTTATACATTAAGAATTTTATTAATTGATCTGATTAACCAGATATCTGATTTGCAATATTTTCACCGACTCTGTAGGTTGCCTTTTTAGTTTTTTGATCATTTCTTTTTCTATGCAGGTTTTCAGTTTGTTTTAGTCCCTTTTGTTTATTTGTGCTTGTGTTGCTTGCACTTTTGGTCATATCCAAAAAATTCAGTGCCAAGACCAATGTCAAGGAGCTTTTCCCCTCTGTTTTCTTCTCGGAGTTTTATGGCTTCAGGTTTTATATTTAATTCTTTAATCCATTCCAAGTTAATTTGTAGGAGTGGTATAGGTAGGGGTCCAGTTTCATTCTTTTGTGTGTGAATGTCCCGTTTCACCAGCACCATTGATTGAACAGACTGCCTTTTTCTCCATTGAGTGTTCCTTAATTGCTTGGCAAATATTTGTTGAGAGTATCTCCGTGGGTTTATTTCTGGGCCCCTGATTCTGTTCCATGTGTTCTTATTCAAGTACCGTACTACTTTGATCATCATAATTTTGTACTGTAGTGTGAAATGAAGAAGTAAAATGCCTCCAGCTTTGTTCTTTCTCAAGATCACGATAGCTATTCAGGGTCTTTTGTGGCCTCCATATGAATTTTAGGATTTTTTTCTATTTCTGAGAAAAAGTGCCTTTCGACTTTTGATAGTGATTACATTGAATCTGTAGATTTGGGTAGTATGGATAGTTTAACAATATTAACTCTTCCAATTCTTCAAAACAGAATATCTTTCTATTTATTTGTGTCTTCTTTAATTTTTCTTATGAATGTCTTATAGTTCTCAGTGTATAGATTTTTTTTTTTTTACCTCTTTGGCTGAATTTATTTTTCAGTATTTTATTGTTTTTGGTGCTAGTGAATTTTGTATTTGTAATTTTGTAATGTAATTTTGGTGCTATTGTAAATTAGATTGTTTTATTTTTTTTTTTCAGATAATTTGTTGTTAGTATAAAGGGTTAGTATAAAGAGTATAAAGAGTTGATTTTGGTATGTTGCATTTATATCCTGCAGCTTCCCTGAATTTGCCTACTAGCTCTAATGGCTTTTTTGTGGAGTTTTTAATATTTTTTTATAAATAAGATTATGTCATCTGTAAACAGAGACCATTTTCCTTTCTATTTCGGATCCTTTTAATTTCTTTTTCTTGCTTGATCGCTCTGGCTAGGATGATTACCCCAGTAAATAATTGACAGCATGGTTGGCCCATTTCAAGATTGTGATCATGAAATGAAGTGAAGAGCGTTGGGTGATTTCTTTTTCCTGACAGTCTTCATTTTCAGGCTTGGAAAAGTGAGATTATTGGAGGTATCCAGAGCTTGGGTTTGGCTCCACAAATGTGAAGATGTTACAACTTTTTCAGGGGTTGCTTGAGTTGGTGAGGCCTGACCTCCATGCTCCACACACAGATGTGAAGACGGAGAGGGAGTAGATTGTGGAAATGATAGAGGCAGTGCATTGGAGGTCTTTAGGAGACTGAAAATGTGGTAGGCATGGGTGAGCAAGTAAGATAGACAGGTAGGTGGTGACAGTCACCCAGTGGGACAGCTGAAGCTGAGATTTTGTAGATAATGGAATTTCTTTTTTTTTTTTTAAAGATTTTATTTATTTATTTGACAGAGAGAGATTACAAGTAGGCAGAGAGGCAGGCAGAGAGAGAAGGAGGAGGAAGCAGGCTCCCTGCTGAGCAGAGAGCCCGATGTGGGACTCGATCCCAGGACCCCGAGATCATGACCTGAGGCGAAGGCAGCGGCTTAACCCACTGAGCCACCCAGGCGCCCGATAATGGAATTTCTGATGTTGACGTAGTCTATGCTAAACAGGGCAGTGCGAGTGTATAGCTAAGAAAGGGATGAGGAAAAAAAGGCAAAATGTAGGAGCACCTGGGTGGCTCAGTGGGTTAAGCCTCTGCCTCCGGCTTAGGTCATGATCTCACGGTCCCTGGGATCGAGCCCTGAATAGGGCTCTCTGCTCAGCGGGGAGCTCCTTCCCCACCCCGCTGCCTGCCTCTCTGCCTCCTTGTGATCTGTCTGTCAAATAAATAAATGAATAAAATATTTAAAAAAAAAAGTTAAAATATTCAGTTGAGAGGCCTGGGCATTGGATGGACTGTCTGTGTGCATATAGAAGAGAGTGAAAATGATGGTCCCCTAAACTACTCATGGTAGTAGTAGTTGGTTTTGTTTTCAAAATCTACTTTATAATGACACCTCAGTGTGACTTGAATAGAGAACACCTTGCAACATCTATCTACAGAGAATCACTGTCACTCACTTGCACATGGGAAATCACTTTTGGTGGTCAGATCTAAGTGTGTACCAAGGATTCTTATATACTCTCATTTAAAACTTAGAAAAATCTTAAAAGGTTTTCTTTGTGGGACAGTTTTATTAATCCATATCTGAAAGGACCTTCCATTGCTCTGTGGGCCTCTCTAGTTCTATATTTTTCTAATTTGTCTGTTTATTCATTGGACAAATGCTTAGTCCTTGGATGCTTTGTATCAGGAATGTGCGGGGATTGCAAGTTCTGGGGCACAAGCTCTGGAGCTGACCCCCCTCCCTAGAGCTCCTGGTGTGACAGATGGTAGAGTAGTGTACACAGTATGGTCACTTCTTATATATCTGGGTAATTCTCTTGTGCTGGTGAAGTTTGTGGTGTGTACATTAATAAATGCTTTATGATCCACCATTAGGAACTGAAGGTCCTAATGGTCACATGTTTTTGTCTTGTTGACATCACTAGACCTACCCAGATTCATTTACAAATATTGCTTTTGAAGTTCTTTTCTTTTCTTTCTTTCTTTTTTTTTTTAAGATTTTTAAAATTTATTTATTTGACAGAGAACACAAGTAGGCACAGAGGCAGGCAGGGAGCAGGGGGAAGTAAGCTCTCTGCTGAGCAGAGAGCCCAACGCCAGGGCTCGATCCCAGGACCCTAGGATCATGACCAGAGCCGAAGGCAGAGGCTCAACCCACTGAGCCATCCAGGTGCCCCTGAAGTTATTTTCTTAGCATTGTCTCGTTTGATTTGTTTGATATCTTTGTCTTCTAAACTTTAACATTTTACTGGAAGACAAGGAACCTAGAATGTCTTGGAGTGAAGACATTTGGTAGTCTTGTGTTAGGATATGTGTCACTGAAGTCTTCAGGATTGAAGGATTTCTGAAATCTGGTGTCAAGAACTTATTGCTGGAAGCTACTTTCCCTGATTCCAATTCACAGCCATTGAACAAATTCCCAAACTCTCCTCCTAGGGATATGCAGGTTGCTGAGGAAAGGAGATACGGGTTCTTTCCTCTGTATGGGGGATGGTCTGAAAACTGCCTCTCATGATCAAACATTCCTTCTTCTTTTTCAAATATCTTTTTAAATTTTACTTCAGCCCTCCTGTCATTTAAATGTTCAGCCAGGGTAGCTGGCCCTCCTCAGCATTTCAGTCAGTCAGAAAGCAAGCAGTTCTGCTCACGGGCCCAGGCAGGGCATTTTCTTGGCACTGGAAGAATTGAGCTTAGCCAAGGAAATGCCGACTTGTAATCTTCTTAACTTTTCTAATGACCTCATTTTGCAACCCCATTCCTACCCATTCTTGTAAAAAGGAAAGGAGTTGTAACTATGGTTTGCATACATGGTGCTGCTGTTCCTACATCTTAATTTCCCTTTGGACTTCAAAATAAAAGTTCATTCTGTGCTTTGTGGGAATCTTACGATATAAAAGACATCCCACTCACCCTCCCCATCCTCAGTCTTCCTAAAGTTAACCGACACCGAATTTCCACTTCCACGTGTTTCTGCTTAGTTGAGAATACTTAGTGCTGAACTAAAAATGAATGTTGCTATTGAAACGTATCATGTTATGAAAGCATTCCCATACAGATTTTTATATATAGCATTTGTGAGATTTTACATTTTTAAAATTCACAAGTACCTTGGATCTTGAGAATAAGGCAAATACCAGGGCAAACAGTTTTGCTCATGTTGCTTGTAACTGAATCTTCAGCTTCTTTACACGTGACTGGAGGTTTCCACCATTTTTCATGGAATGCAGGGTAGAGTGTTCATCATTATGAGAAATATCTAGAAAGCACTGTTTTCTTTTTATAAGATTTTATAAGATGGCAGTGGTTTGAAGCCATAAAAAATGAATCTTTATAACTCATAATTGCAATGCCTAAAATCATAAGATGCTTAGAAATCACAGAGTTTAAACTCTTCATTTCATGGAAGAAACTGAGGCCCAGAAAGGGCCAGTGAGTGTTCTGAGTCACAGTTGAATGCGTGTGAGGCTAAGGCTGTGGGTTGATTTCCCAGTTCCCACACTAGCTCCTCCTCCTTGTGATGAGGTACCTGCATGACTTTCCCAATGCTACGTGGTTCACTGAAGTTGAATGAGATCCCATTTTCTCATCTATCTAATAAAGGAGTTGAATTAAAACTTCAGAGTTCTGCCTGGTAGAAAACCAGATGATCGTAATCTCTGAATTTAGATAAAAAGGAATGCAAGGGGTGCCTGGGTGGCTCAGTGGGTTAAAGCCTCTGCCTTCGGCCCAGGTCATGATGGGATCGAGCCCCACGTCGGGCTGTCTGCTCGGCGGGGAGCCTGCTTCCCTCTACTCGCTGCCTGCTTCTCTGCCTACTCGTGATCTCTGTCAAATAAGTAAATACAATATTAAAAAAAAAAAAAGGAATGCGAGTGATAGGAAAAGAATGTGCTCAATGGGACTTTTGACACCATTGCAAATTTCAGTCATGTGTTTCTCTTCAAAATAATAATATAGAAATTCTTTACATTTCTGTATCATTCTTTGTACTTCTAGGGGACCTTCCGGTTAATGGTTCATAGCATCCCCAGCAACAGAGGTGACTGTGCGATTCATGCCTGCCCTAATCAGAGGACCCATGTATTGTGTTATATACAAGTGGAAGCTTATGTGCTGTCACTGAGACAGGCAATGAAGAAGTCTTTGCCGTGGGGTTAGCAGCTGGGATGATAGAATCCTGGAGCTCTCTGTGGGTCTGTTGTCCCAACCTTCCAACTCTGACCCTAGCTCCCAAACTCCTGCTGTAAAGGAAATATGACAAGCGAGAGAAGGGGCGAGTGAGTGCGGGGAAGGGGCAGAGGCAAGGGCGTTCATTTGAGTCCTGGCCTTATCTGTGCCCGGAGTGTCTTCCTGCTCTTCCCAATTATGTGAAGCAGGAAATTACTCCTTTTTTGCTTAAGCTAATTTGAATTGGTTTTTTATCACCTTTATCTGAAAGACTCCTGACAAATGCTATTATGTATGCCCAATAGGGGAATTGAAACTGGGTCAGGAAAAAGCTTCAGAATAAATCCCAAGGATACTGGGTAAGACTGCCCACAATCCTTAGTTATTTTTATTTACTCATTCATTTATTGAGCACTTTGCATATGCAAAGCACCCTAACTTAGGGGGAGGGAAACTGAGGACAGGGCAAAAAATGAAGCTTGGGAGCAGGTCAGAACATGAGAAGGTCAATGTACCAACCTTAAGACCCATGGTTTGTGGAAACGGGGAGTCAAGATCAGCTGAAGAATCTGGGGAAGGCCCCCAAGATAGGGTGAGGACCCCCTGGGATACTGAGGTTCCAGATGATTTGGTCTGAAAAGAACGTCGTTAGAACTAAAGATTTGGTGGGGAAAAAAAAAAAAAGAATATCTTGTTAGCAAGGATTTACTAGTATTCATAGCTGTGATGTACCATGGAGTATTTTAGTAACTTTTTAAGCATTTCCTTTCTGCTTGGAATTTGTATAGCTTTTCTCTTTATTTTTGCTTTTAAATAAGTCTTTCTTACTTACTGCTATTTGTAATAGAGAAATCTGGTATACTAATTGCACAACCACTGATGGGTTTGTGGAATAAAGTAGGTTAGGAAAACATAATAGATGGCATATTCCTACTTTTGAATAAAATAATGCATGTGCCTACTGAAAGATTTATAAGGAGATATATTCCAGTGTATTATCAGCAGGTGACTCTGGGTACTCAAGTGTCATGAATAGATTCTTTGTATTATTTTGCTTGTCTGTATTTCACAGTATTTTTGTAGTAAGTGTGCATAATTTTTATTAGAAGAAAATAATAAGAGAAACTTAAGCATTAAGAATAGAAAAATATAAGAAACCTGAACATAACAACAACATATGGTAAGTTGGAAGGGCTGGGTGAATGGAAGATAAATGGACATCCTGATAGGAAGTGGAAGTGGCAGAAGCAGAGATCTGGGGGTTGGGGGGCAGCCTCTTCTACTGGGGGTTTAGGAGAGACGGAATGGGATGAGGAGGGCTCTCTGTTGTCATCAATATTTTATGTCATCAATATTTTATTTTTTAAAAAAATTTTAAAGATTATTTATTTGAGAGAGAGAGGGACTCTGAACAGGGGGGAAGAGCATAGGGAGAGGGAGAAGTGGGATCCCCACGGAGCAGGGATCCTAACGTGGGGTCTCGATCCTAGGACCCAGGAATCATGACTTGAGCTGAAGGCAGACCCTTAACCGACTGAGCCACCCCGGTGCCCTGTGTCATCAGTATTTTAAATGGCAAGGTGAATTTTGTTTTGAAAGGAAATTTTAAGCAAGGAGATGTCAGTAAAAAGACCTCGCCATGGGCTTAGAAAGGTAAAATATCAAAAAGCCAAATTAAAAAAAATGTATATATATATATATATATATTATAAATATCAGATGTATATCATAAATATGTGTGACTTTTAAAGTCCATTTCAACACGTATGGCGGTTTTGGACCTGAGTGTGCTGACAATAGGTGAGCATACGGGTGTCCGGGAAGATTCCATGACTTCATCATGTTGGCCAGAAGAGGTCGTAAGCTGAGGTGGAGTTATCCTCTCAGAGGGAGGTCACTGTCTTTGTCCCTTTGCTGTTGACTTTGAGAGAAATGCAAAACAGAGCCCAGGTGAAACAAATCATTGAGCATGAGAGCAAGTGAAACCCAGAAGCAGCGAGGAAACGGGAGGAGGAGGAGTTGCTGGGGGCTTCATTAGGACAACAGATACCCATCGTCCTGTCTCCAGCAAGTTGAAAAATCGGTTGGGTTACTGGAGAAGAAGCATTTCTCTTTGAATATGACTGATGGAAAGAATCAAAAAGCAAGAGTTAGCGGAGGTTTGTGAATCTAAATAAGCTGCTTAATGTTGCTGAATACAGAAAAAAACTCCGTAGAGAGATATTTTGAGCTTGCTTCTTAGAATGTTCAAATACACAAAAAAGACAAATTAGCAGTGACAACTTTCTACAGACTGAATCAGAACAAGCTAACAGTGATGGGGAGAACTGAAGTCTTGGCATTAAAGTGCTCTATGGAAGATCAAAAAAAAAAAAAAAAAAAACCCAAGAAGACGCAAAGCTTGAAACATGGGAACAGCCTTTGGATGAATTTCCTTTAGAACTGGTGATTATGTGAGCCTTGTTCTAAAATCTGCAAATTATTCCATTGGCAAAGTTTCAGAGAGGTTTTCCTCTGGGGTCATGTATGTCTCCAATCCTGGATCAGGGGTAACCTAGGAATGCTTAGTTGAAGAGAAGGCAAAATTTGAGATTCAGTCATTTTTAATGAAGGGTCTATGACATCTGACAACTACATGAGAAAAGTAATATTTCTTTGTAGTAACCTGGTTATGACAGAGCAACGTCAGTGAGTTCACAAGGTTGGAGTCTATGAAACTCTCTGATGGGACCCCGGACCCCCCTTCCTCTGGTGGCTTCCCCACCCCTTCATTTTCCATGACTCCAATTTGAGTCCGGGCCCTCATCTTCGTTCCTCTGGTTTGTGTTTGCCTTACTCATTTGCCCTCTTCAGACATTGTGATCAGAGCTCTTGTTTGCCTCAGGGGACACCTGTGGCCGGGTCCCCCTCAGTGTAGCCCAGCAAGCAGATCCTAGTTCTAGGCTGGCTGCCGGCTGCCAGGGGACTTGGGTCCGCACTCTTACTCTGTGACAAAAGACCTGCCTGCTGCTGACAAGAATGTTCCTGCTGCCACCTCCGTTGTCGGGCTCTGAGGACTTGTCCGGATCAAACAGCTGTTGTCTGTTGGCTGGCAGGGGCTGGCAGGGCTCAGGTAGCAGGGGTATGTGTTTCTCTTTTCTCTAAAGTAGATCAGCAGTTCCTCCTGTGGTATTTCAGATCACTTCACTGAGTCCTCGCCAGGGTGCAAAAAGCACTTATTCCTTTCTCCAGCTCCCCTCTGCCTGTCATGACTCAGAGAAAAAATTGTGAAGTTGCGGTGCACGATTCACACCTCACACTTGCTTCTTCTAAGGCGTGTAACTGGTCTGTATCCCCCCTGGGCAGGGAGGCCCCATTGTGGTGCTCCAGGAGGATTTTGCATAGAACCTTCTGTCTGGTGGTGAGGTGTGACCCAAACAGCTGCCCTCCCTGTGTAGTAATACCTAGAGAAATTCTCCAGTGCAGCCAGGAGATGTGTTGGGAATAACTTAACTGGTGCTCTGGATAGCAGTCTTGTCTACACCTTCCTGTGTGTGCATCGCTGATATAAAAGGATTTATAAGGAGAGCTTCCTGGAAGGGGTGAAAACCTGTAACAGGTGTGACTGAAGGGGCAGCTTTGTTGTGTCTAGAAGATTTCCCTTTGCAGCCCCGGATGCTTTTATTGTATTACCTGCTGCTTTAGGGACTTGTACCGCTAACATCAGCCCTTAAGCAGTGATTCTCTCGGTTCATTTCTGGGAAGGTTTTATTCCTTCCACTGTGCTTTGCAGAGGGCTGGCTGGGGCGGTGTGGTATATGTAGCATATTGCTTTTTTCCCCTTCTCCCCTTCCTCCCCTCATCCCTCGAGATGTCTGTCTCCCTAATGCAGATGTCCTGGAGTTGTGTTAGCTGGACTGTGAGAGTCATTCTCTGGTAGTCTGATGGAGGCAAGACCCCCATAGCCGGTGAAGGGGTAGGCAGTGGGAACATCACCCATCTTCTCTCCACACCTCTGCTCTCCCGTCTCGCTCAGGTAGGTTTCTGACTCTGAAGGTAGGGGCAGGGGGAGGAGGCGAGCAGGGGGTCTGGAAAGTCATCACTTGAATGGCGCTGCCCTGAGCTAGCTTTGCAACGTTCTGGACCAGTTGCTGTTGACAGCTGTCTCTTTCTCAGGTGCTGGTGTTAGTGGGCTTCTCGGAGGCTCCTTGAGGGACCACACTGCCAGTGACTTCCTGCAGCTGGCTTCTTTGCTCTCAACCCTTCTTTTTTGGCAGTTTGCTTCAAAGACACTCTGTTTGCTGGAACCCATCATCCTTCCTGCCAGGTTTTTTTTTTTGTGTGGGATTGATCGTGGCTTCTGGCCAGTTCTCTGTTTGGACCACATCTGGTCCAGGAGAAACTCTTGCGCAATTTTGGCCCAACAACACAGTGACTCTCTTTCATGTTCCCTCCAAAGCTGTGCACCGGCCATCCTCTTGTCCTCTCGCGTTTCTTCTACTGGACTCGGGTACCAGTCCACTGAGTACTTCCTTACTGCAGGGGTCCCACAGAGTTTTCACTTGTGGTCTCCTCCTCAACACTTCGTTATAGGGCTGGACCACAGGAGAAGCTGGACCAAGGAGAAGCTGAGTGGAAAATACGGCTAGGCTTTGAATCTCTTCTTCCTTTCAGTCCTGAGTAAATGTCCTTGAACCGAAAGTTTCTTCTCTTCTCTTTTCCTTAGATTGCAGTTCCCTCTGAGAGCAGGGCCACTCCAGAGACCCTCCAGACATGTAAAATGAGGATAATAATAGTTCTACATCAGAGGGTGTGTGAAGGTTAAATGAGTTAATGTGTATAAGGCACTTACACCAGATCCTGGCACATAGTAATTGCCATGTAAGTATCAGCTATTATCATAATTACAATGCCATGTGGGTGAACCGTCTAGCCCCCCCCCCCCCATTCTGTGGACTTGCAGCAGAGGGTGTAGGCAGAGGTGGGGGAAGCGAGAGGATTAGTCTTCACGGGAGACGTGGCACTAGGAGTGGGGGGACCTATGTCCACGCAGTTTATTCTCTGGATGGGAAGTAGCTAATTAGATACAGTATTATTGAAATTCTTTGAGCTTGGCTTCAGGCAGTGAAATATTAGAATTTTGCATTTGGCTGGCTTGGAAGAAACAATTGATGGGACATATTGCCTTGTTAAATGTATATGATAATTAATGTGCGACTCAGTGAACTAGGTAAACGTTAAAACCTCAGTTTACTCCTCAAACAGTGTCAGAATGATTTGGCTAAGATTTCAGACAGACTCAAAGCCCAATAAGAATTAAGATGTCAACTCATTCGCCCTTGGCGGTCACTATCTTCCTGTCAGCAGCAGAGTTATTGTCCGTTTTAGACATTGAGTTGGTTCCGTGTCTTCTCTGTTCTTGGGTTCCTGAAAGGCGCGAAGTATGCATCCTGAACACAGGGAATGCCTCGCAGGGAGAGCTCATTCACTGGCCTACATTCATTCATTCAACATGCTCTGCCTTGTTTTGGGGGTCCTTTAGGGGTTTTCCAAATTTTATAAAATTAACACGTTCTTTATAGTCAGATAAAAGATCCCTCCCACCTGAACTAATTAGCACTGTGATCAGTGTCCCCTGCTCTGGGTGTTCCTTCTGGGTATCTCCATGCTTCGGTTCTCATCACCCCCTGCTGGCCTCCCCGTCCGCCGGTTTCAGGAGCCTTGGTGACCAGTGCAGCCTTCGCATGTCCCCTCAGCTCCGGCTACCTGTGTCTTCTCTCTCCCAAACGCTGCATGTAAAACACAGGTTGTTCTGCATGTTTTAATTTAGCCACATTGATTTCATCGATGTCTTGTCAGATACCCAGGAGCCTGTGGCCTCGTCAGCCGCACGAGACAGATCAGAGATGGGCCCTCTGGTCTTTTGACCCTGATTATTCTTTCTTCTTGTTCTGATTCTCTCTTAGTTATAGAATTATGTGGACAAGGGGAGCCAGGGGGAGGAGGGGAGGACGGAATCAAGGAGGAGGGAGTAGGAGGTCAGTGCTCACAGAAACACAAGAACAAAAGAACTACAAATTGGGACCTCTCTTCACAGGCGCCTTCGTTAGGAAAGTCAGTGAGGAACCATCCATCATCTTCCAGGACTCCTGGCTCAGGGCCGGCTTGGACCAAGTGAGAGCTGTTTAGGCAGTCACCTGTCATACCCTTCCTAGGGCCACCTCTGTGTGGTCACCCTGCCTTCCCCACGAGGGCCCTCCTGCTGCCTTCGGCGGCTTCCCATCCCAGTTACTTACTCAGGAGACAAAAAGGAATGGTTGCTGGAACCCATGGTTGGAGAACAGCACATGGCCTGTGGCTGTAAGAATGGGCTTCTCCAGTGTTCAACCAGCTTTATTTTGTTTGGTTGTTTTTTTTGTTGTTATTGAACTCATCCAGAGAGGAGAGGTGCCCTAATTGTATTTCTAGGTCATTTCTTGACAATTCTGATAACCTGTGGTTTTTAAAATTCAAGTCTTGGCGTCGGAGGTTCCTCCTACGTTCGAATCTGGGTTGTATGTGAAGGTGGGTTGGGATTGGGAAGTTTATGAATAATATATGCAATTTGTAACCATCTGTGGAGCTGAACGTAAAACAGACTGTGTGTGCGTCTGTATAAAATCTCTGTATTTCCATCCTGTGTTTGGAATTTAAAGTTTTAAGGGAAAGTTAGTGCCTTTATCTGACCTGTCAACATTATAGATGATACTGTATATTTATAAAGATATTTGCATATCTTTTATCAGATGGGTGCTCTTTGTTGATTTAGTGTTCCAGTTTCTGCTTGGAAAATGAATTAATATTTGAAATGAAGATGAAAAGCTCAGAGGATCTGACTCACTGTCAGTCTTAAGTGCTTTGTGCCCTTGGGATGTTTGACCTTTTGGGGTTAATGCTGGGTGTAGGGCAAATTAGTGAATTAGGAACTCTCCCTCCGCCCATCCTCTGTTACCACCTACCTACAGCGTGTCTTTCTCCTGAAGGGTTTCTTTGGAGCCCTGATGTTCACTAGTTATCATTTAAAACGCACTTTCCTTCTATTGAGTTTTCAGTGGGCATTCTTGAAGACCTGCGATATCTAAGATTAAAAACACAGAATGCTTTAAGAATTTCAACAGTGAAAGCAAACCTAGTTAAAAGATTGTTTTTGCATATATCTTATTCTAGGTTTTCGTTCTAAATTACAGAAGCCCTATTCAATAGAAAGGACAGATTTTATTATGTATATTCCACAGATGCTAAAACTGGTATTTAGAGACGTAAAAGATTTAAAGCCGTAGTAAGCCTCAGCCCGAAGACAGGAGGATTCATTGCATCTCACAAGTACTTTTTCCTTCCATCACGCACTACCTGTCTTTTCTCTCTCTCTTGCTTTTTTAAGATTTTTTAATTTATTTGTCAGGTAGAGAGAGAAACAACAAGCAGGGTGATTGGCAGAGGGAGAGGGGGAAGCAGGCTCCCCACCGAGCAGGGAGCCCGATGCAAGACTCATCCCAGGTCCCTGGGATCATTACCTGAGCCAAAGGCAGACACTTAACCGACTGAGCCACCCAAGGGTCCCAACTGCCTGACTTCTCTAGTAATGGAGTTTCAGGTGGTAGGATAGAAGAGGAAGTGAGATTTTTTTGGCTAGAGAAGCTTACTCATCCCTTTGAGGATGGCCCTCTGTTCTTCCTCATCCCAACGAATAATATGGTAGAGCAAAACCCATGTGGAATCAGACAAAATTCAGTTCTTAATCCAGCTCTGAAACTTTCTAACTGTGTGCTCTTTACAAAATACTGAACATCTCTGAAACCCCAGTCTGACATTCTATAAAATGGAAAAACACCAAACAATGTTGTGAGAACTTGAGATGTGCCTCTAATATTCCAGGCTTAGACCTAATAAGCAAGATTTGATATTTCAGATTCTTAATACCTCACAGTGACCTTCTTCTTTTTGGAGAATGAGGAAGACGCAAATGAAAATAGTTCAAGGTACACATAGAAGTGTTTATACATGCAGAAAATAGGTTTAATTTAGATAAAGAATACCTTATCTAAATGAAATGGCTAGTTGATTCAGTCATGTTTGGGTTTTCCAAACTGGTTATTAAGTGGAGATGTAGTCTCATTTTATTGAGTTCTCACAGTTGCCTGCCTAAGATGCCCATTTGGAGGACTCACTTTGGGGACTAGAAAACGAACTTAAAGCCCTGATGTCAACACTCTGAAGGGTCTGATTTTTTTTTTTTAAGATTTTATTTATTTATTTGACAGAGAGAGACTCAGCAAGAGAGGGAACACAAGCAGGGGGAGTGGGGGTGGGAGAGGGAGAAGCAGGCTTCCCATAGAGCAGGGACCCTGATGCGCAGGGAGCCTGATGAGGGGCTCAATCCCAGCACCCCAGGATCACGTCCCGAGCCAAAGGCAGACACTTAACGACTAGCCACCCAGGCACCTCAGGGTCTGATGATTTTACCCAACACTGCATGCTAACCAGTTGGCCAGTCTCCTGGGCGCTGGTGGAAGGCATACATCTCCCAAGTCAAAAACAAAGGACTTCATTGCTCATGGCACAGCAAACAGCATGAGCTGTGGCCTCATATCAGTTCCCTTTGGCCCTCAAGTTTGAAAAGACATGTGCAGCCCAAGTAGATGCTGTGTACATAGTAGCTTGTATCATACCTGAGAACCCCCCAATCTAGGAAACCCTCACATTTTATAATGGACTCTCCAATATGGGCCTCAGAAATCATCTTTATTCTACTGTACAGGAAATAGACCTGCCGTCGGCTCTGGAGAGAGATCTTCTAAGAGTATTCGCTTCACAAACATCCTTAAAAAGATCAGAATAGAGTCGGTGCCTCTGCTTTACGGGGCACAACAAAGACCCACCGAGGATTGTCTCCCCATAAGTGGCATGCCCATTCATCGTTGATGATCTCACTGAGAACCTACTCTGTGTTAGGCACTGGGGTCAGTGACAAAAGTCAGTGAATCGCTTGGAGTCGAAGATTCCTCCCTAGTGACCTCCACAGTTTCTCTCCTGCGAGAGCACTGATAGGTCTTCGGGACTGAGCTCATTCTCCCTTACCAGGAAACCGGCCACACTTTTTTTATTTTAAAAATGCTTCCGTCCCCAGCTAGTTAAAATATTGGTCCATGAGCACTTACTGTGTGCTAGGCAGTGCTGATGCTTTTCTCGAGTCAGCTCCTGCTCTTTTCATGCCACAAGTGAAGGTAAGGGAGTGGCAGCTTCACTTGGGTCACAGAGGTGATTAGTAGCAGGGATTGTACTCAAAGAACTTCTGGCTCTTTACCATCTCACTGAAGAAAAAAAAGAGAGAGAAAGAAAGGCATAGCATATTTTTGATGCAGATTTTCCTCCTTGAAATCTAAGAGGGGAGAGGGGAAGGTTGGGTGTAGACCCAAGAGGCCTCTCAGAAGCAGGGGCAGAAAAACTGGGGGAAAATTCACTTCACATTTTGTGGTCAGCACTGAAGTCACTAACTATACAAAGGGGGCTTGGGGAACGCTGTAAACTAATTAATAACGCATGGGAGGAATATTTATATTTCAGTTGTCTACATTTAAAAAACACTTTGCATACCCTTCAAGGCTTCTGCCCATGGTCTTGAATATAAATGGGAGAGGAAGCAACAAAGGAGGCCCAGAGGCAAGAAAAGCCAATTAGAGGGCTCAGGCCTGAGCACCTCAGTGCCATAGGATCCCAGGCAGGACACTGTGGCCAAGCCGGTGGAAGTCGGCATCTGGTTTTGTCTGCTTTCACAGGGAGCCTCAGGTCCCCTCACACCCTCCTGTGAGATTTACCAGGATTGCTTCAGAACCAGGCCTGTAATTTCCCCCACATAATTGGCTTGTGTGGACCACATGCGACGTAAAGGTTATTGGGCTCTACACAGTCACTTCATTAATTTTCAGATGCACTAATTGGGTTGATGTGTGCCGCAGTCCCGAAAGGAGGGAAAACACATGGTTTTCAGCCACACTTCCCCAAATTCACAAGACCTTGAGGGGTTCTACTGTCTGTTAGAGCAAATATTAACTTTCATCTTTGAAGTGAAGCTATGAACTTAGGACAGAGACCCCAAGGCTTTGCATTACTTTTTACTATCATCCTCATAGCTGAGAAGGTTGACAGAGCAGCCACTGCCATTTCCAGTTTTATGCAGGGGACAGAGGCAGATGAAGGACTTCTGAAGCCATCCACCCTCTTGCTGGTAAAACTGGGACTATACAAAGTCTTGCCACTAGATGGCGCTGCCCACCAGACGGTTGGTGCGGTACTGCCTGCAGTCCAGGGACCTTGTTTTTCAGGGAACAAGGCCAAAAGAGCTTTTTCTCCTTACATAACTAAAAGAAGAAAGTCTCTCTGTATGTTCTAGGGTCTTTCTTTATTTTTATTTTTTTAAGAAGTATTTATTTATTTATTTGACACAGAGATAGAGAGAGAGAGAAAACGAGCCTAGTACACACGCAGGGGGAGAGGCAGGCAGAGGGAGAGAGAAAAACAGGCTCTCCATTGAGTAGGGAACCCGATGTGGGGCTCCATCCCAGGACCCTTGGATCATGACCTGAGCCAAAGGTAGAGGGTTCACTGACTGAGCCACCCAGGCGCCCTTTCTAAGGTCTTCTTTCTTTCTTCTTTTTTAAATTTAAATTTAAATTTTTATTTTATTTTTTTAAAGTTTATTTATTTATTTGACAGAGAGAGATCACAAGTAGTCAGTGAGGCAGGCAGAGAGGCGGGGGAAACAGGGTCACCCGCCGAGCAGAGAGCCTGATGCAGGGCTTGGTCCCAGGAGCCTGAGATCATGACCTGAACCGAAGGCAGAGGCTTAACCCACTGAGCCACCCAGGCCCCCCTCTAGGGTCACTCTTAACTCCTCTCGGCTCAGCTGTCATTTAGTGTGGTTAGTGTCGAGGTACAGATCTGAACACGGTATTCCTGAAGTAGCTGTCCATTTTGGAGGCAGCATTTATAAAGTAAACTTTCAAGATTGGATCACTTTTTAGAACTTTGGTTTACATGACTAAAGTCAAGATAGGTATCAAGAAAATAAATGTGACATCCCAGACAAAATATGGGCTGGAGAGAAACGAAGATCAACAATTAAAGAACGACTGCCAAAAGAAAATCATATCATTTGGATAAGATTTTGGTAATAATAACACAGAATAAGTTAAAAGGAGAAATGCTATCTTGAAACTTCATTCTCTTTGAATTACAGATACCCAAGAGATACCGTAATAGGGTTGGAGTTCCAGTTTCTTTTGTTTAATACACTCTGTTCTATTCTCTTAAAAATATTAACTTTATAAATATAAGAAAACCCTGGCCTTGAGCTTGGGTTTAGTCTTAGCTGTTGCACTGCAATCTCTGTTGATGTATTGTGTGATAAATACTTCTGTCCTAGTTACTGTTATGATTTGCTTTTTAAAAAATATCCTTATTTTTTTTCTATTTAAGAGACTTATTTTTTAAAGTATTTTTAGGTTTATAGGAAACTTGCTCAGAAAATGCGGAGAGTTCCCAGATCACTCTTTGTGCCAATTTTCCTTATAATTAATGTCTTGTATTAGGGTGATGTATTTGTTGTAACTGAGGAAACAATATGGATACAGATTTTTCTTAACTAAAGACCATTCTTTTATTAGGGTTCACCCTTTGTGTCGTACAATTCTACAAGCTTTTACCAATGTGTAGTGTCATGTTTCCACCATTATAGCATCATAACAGAGTAGTTTTACCCCTTAGAACTACTTTGCACTCCACAAAGTGTTCATTCCTCCTTCTCCTGGCCCCCAACTCTTGGATCACACCTGACTTTATCTATATATAGTGGGTTGTGTTTTTTTGTTTATTTATTTATTTTTTTACTGTTGTTATAATTTTGCCTTTTCCAGAATGTCCTATAATTGGAATCATTGTACTTAGCTTTTCAGACTGACTTCTTTCACGTAACAGTATGAGTGTATGATTCCTCCCCGTCTTTTCATGGCTGGTAGCTCTTTTTTTTTTTTTTTTTTTAATTACTAAATAATATTCCATTGCTTGGATGTACCAGTTTGTTTACCCATTCACTTACTGAGTGACATCATGATTGCTTCCAATTTTGGCCGCTATGAATAAAGCTACTTTAGTCACTTGTGTGACAGTTTTTTTTTTTTTAAGATTTTATTATTTATTTGAAAGAGAGAGAATGAGAGGGCACAAGAGAGGGGAGGGTCAGAGGGAGAGAGACTCCGCACTGAGCAGGGAGCCCGATGCGGGACTCGGTCCTGGGACTCCAAGATCATGATCTGAGCCGAAGGCAGTCGCTTAACCAACTGAGCCACCCAGGCGCCCTGTGTGCAAGTTTTTATGTGGGCATATGTTTCCACGTCATGTATAAATACCTGGGAGCATGATTTCTGATCACAGAGATGTATGTTCAGCTTTGTACGAAATTGCCGAACTGTCTTCCAGAACGGCTATACCACTTGGCACCCCCATGGGCATGAATGAGAGCTCCTGATGTTTCATATCCTTGTTGGCACTGGTGTTTAGCCATTCTCACCGGAGTGTAGTAACAGTATCTCATTGTTTTAATCCACAGTTAGGCATCTTTGATATCTATTTGCTATGTGCTATTTTCTTTGGTGAGTTGTCTATACAGGTTGTTTGCCCATTTCTTAAATTGGATTGCTTTCTTACTGTTGAGTTTTAAGAGGTCTTTGTATATTTTGGATATATGTTCTTTATCAAATATGTCTTTCTGCAAATATTGCCCCCCACCCCGTCTGTTGTTTGTCTTAAATTCTCTTTAAAGGACTTGCTGTTTTGGACCTATTTTAAAACTATCTTGCACTGACATGAAAGCTTATTTCTCCTCTTCCTTCTTAGGGCATCTGCATGTAAAAGAAGTGTGTGGATTTCAAGGAAGTTTCTGCTTCTAGATAGGAAAGACTGTTTTATCTCTAAGCATCAATTCTCTCAGATGTAAAATACAAAGTAGTAAAAGTGAATTGTCTCTAAGTTTGCACATAGCTTGAATGTTCTGTGAGTCTCTTTGATGACTGCAGATTGATTGCACGCAGGCAGGGAGTTTTCTGAAGCTTACTTTCTCTACGTGGATGTTATTCCTGAGGACTTTGATGAGTCTTCACATATGCTGATGTCAGACATGGAGAACTCATTCTTCCTTGGGGTGGGTGGTACTCACAAAAACACATGCCATAAAGGGAGAGTCCAAGTCATAGAAAGGATGACCCACCAGTGTAGACAGGGTATTTGATCTCAGTTGGCACTGAATGTGCCCCCAAATTAGACTTAACTTATCTTCTGAGCTTGTTTGCCTTTCTTCCCTCTGCCTGGGTGGCACCCACCTCCAACCCATGTATCATCATCAGGTCCTCCTCCACCAAAACTACTGCTTCCATCTCAGGGAAGAAAAAAAAAAGTTTTAATTTCCCTGAGATCCTAAATGCACTTTATGTCTCTCTTCCTTTTTTGACATATTTTGCTGGGCTTTCCTGCCAGAGACTAGGCGCTTGTCCCAGAAATAATCAAGCTCATTCTTGTCTTCAGGCTTTCACTATAGCTTTTTTTTTTTTTTTTTTTTTTTTTTTTTTACGATTTTATTTATTTTATTTGACAGATAGAGATCACAAGTAGGCAGAGAGGCAGGCAGAGAGAGAGGGAGGAGGAAGCAGGCTCCCTGCTCAGCAGAGAGCCCGATGCGGGGCTCAATCCCAAGACCCTGGGATCGTGACCCGAGCCGAAGGCAGAGGCTTTAACCCACTGAGCCACCCAGGCGCCCCTCACTATAGGTTTTAACCCAGCCTATGAGGTTTGTTCTCGCCTGGGTTTTGCAGGCCTGGAGACTTGTCATTCACCTCTCAACCAAGTATCACTTCCTGGAGAGATGCTTTCTCTGACCCCCCTCAAACCAAAGTAGACAACATTATCCTTTCTTTTTTTCCTTCCTCTCCTCCTTTCTAATTTCTGTTACAATGACCGAGATTTTATTTTATTTTATTTTATTTTTTTATTTTTTATAAACATATATTTTTATCCCCAGGGGTACAGGTCTGTGAACCACCAGGTTTACACACTTCACAGCACTCACCATAGCACATACCCTCCCCAAGGTCCATTATACAATGACCGAGATTTTAAGTTTCTCTTTTTACTTCCACTGCTTTGTAAGTTATCCATATAATTTGTTTTCTTCTGGTAGTTGCTCTTACATTTTAAACATGTACACTTACTCTGAAAAGGTTAAAATTAGTGTCTTTTCTTCTCTGAAACATCCTCTGAAGTTTCATCCTTATTTTTGCCCTTTTTTTTTAATGCTCAACACACGTTTCTGCTTCCCAGTGGTTTCCATCTTCTTTCTTGCTTCTTGCACTCTCCTTCTGCTCTTTGGTTTAGTTTTCCTCTTGGGCAAGTATCTCTCTCACATAGTTACTTGCTTCAGGATTTGGAAACAGTTAGCACTTGCAGTGTTTGTGTTTATGAAAACATTTTTTTATTTTGCGTTTTGTTCCTGCATGATTTTTTTAGTTCCCTGTCAACATCTAGGCTGACATTAATTTCCACACTACTTTGAAGATACCAATCTTTGGTTTTATGGCATCTGTTATTGCTTATGAGAATCTATATTATTAGTCTGTCATTCCTGTTTAGAGAAGCAGTCACTTCTTTCTGGTAGCCGTTGGGATATCTCTTTCTCTGTTACATTCTGTAGGTTCACTAGGGGACGGCTACTGTGGATTTATTGTTTTGTTTTGTTTTGTCCTGCTTGGGACCCATTGCATTTCTCAAATATCAGAATTCTTTCCTTGATTTTCATTCCCATGTTTAATATTTCCCTTCTTTTGCTTACATTGTGTTTTACTTATTCATATTTTTATAGTGTTTTAAGATGGTCATTAATTTGAGGCCTTATTTGTTTTTTTCCCTGTCTTTCCCATGATTATTGTAAATTCTTATGTACTGATCTAGCTATCTCATACAGAATTTGATATGTTACTTTTTCATTTTCATTCAGTTCAAAATATTTTCTAATTTCTTCTTTGATCTCCTTTAATTCATGGGTTATGCAGAAGTGTACTACTTCTTTCATAAATATTGGAGGAGTAGATATCTTTCTTTTACTTCTAATTTATATTCCCCTGAGGTCAGAGGAAATATTTTTTTCTTTTTATCACTGCTTTTGTGAAAATTGGTTATGAGAGCCCCTGCTTTAATTTTATGCTCTTGTGCTTAGGATTTGTTCAAATTTGTGTATCTGTTATAGTTTTTATCAGGTTTTGGACAGTTTTGGGTATTTCATTTATTTATTTATTTATTTATTTACGGCTCTCCCTAAGGACTCCAATTACACATTATTAGAGTGCTTTTTTTTTCTTGCTGTGTTCCCTTTTGAGTAGTTTTTATTTCTGTGTCTTGAAGTTCACTAATCTCCTATCTGCCATGGCTAATCTAACACTAGATACGTACTACATATTTTTTTTTCCTCCTCAAACATTGTAATTTTCAACTTTAGATGTTTATTGGACCTTTATTCATATCATCCGTAGTGCTACTTATTTTTCTTTTTTGAACATCTGGAATACAGTTAACTTTTTAAAATGTTAGTTCCTGTGTCTGCTGTTTTATTATATCTTTTCTCTTTGTTCATTCTTTTTCTTATTCCTGTTTACCTTTTCTGACTCTCTGGTGACTTATTTGAACATTTTTAGAATTCCATTTCCACTTCCCTCTAGTGTTGTTAAACATAACATAACCTAAATGGAAGTAAGGTTTTTACATTTAACTCAAGGTAATAAAATGTTGATACAAGTAGACTATGCTATGTTACCTGTGTATATATGTAAGCATAGTTTCTTACATATACACAGGTAACATAGCATAGTCTACTTGTATCAACATTTTATTACCTTGAGTTAAATGTAAAAACCTTACTTCCATTTAGGTCCTTTCTGCTTCCCTGTTTTAAGACATAAATGTTGCTGAGAAATGTTGCTGAGTATCTTCTCTGTGTACACTGAGTACCACACCAGAGGACGTTATATTTTTGCTTCCTCCATCACATATAATACAAAAAACTCATAAAGGAAAGAAAGGAGGATCTATTCTATTTATGCCTATTTTACCCATTCTCTTGTTCCTTCTTATGTTCATGTCTCCTTCTCTTATCACTTCTCTTCTGTTTGGAGAAGTCCTGTTGATCACTCTTTAAGAGTACGTTTGTTGGCAAAAATGTCTTAGTTTTATTTATCCTGAGAAATACTTTATTTTTTCCTTTATTGCTGAAGGATATTTTCACTGGATACAGAATTTGGTGATGACAGTTCCTTTCTTGCAGAGTTTGGAAAATGTGCCTCTTTCATGCCATCTCCCTGGCTTCCAGGGTTTCACTGAGAAATCTGCTGTCATTTGAAAAGTTTTTGTCCCCTAAAGAAAAGACTAACTTCTTCAAGGGTTTTTCTTTGTCTTTGGTAATAAGAAGTTTGATTAAGGGGTGCCTGAGTGGCTCAGTGGGTTAAAGCCTCTACCTTCGGCTCAGGTCATGATCTCAGGGTCCTGAGATCGAGCCCCGTGTTGGGCTCTCTGCTAGGCAGGGAGCCTGCTTCCCTTCCTCTCTCTCTGCCTGCCTCCCTGCCTACTTGTGGTCTCTGTCTGTCAAATAAATAAATAAAATCTTTTTTTAAAAAAGAAGTTTGAGGGTGCCTGGGTGGCTCAGTGGGTTAAGCCGCTGCCTTCGGCTCAGGTCATGATTTCAGGGTCCTGGGATCGAGTCCCGCATCGAGTTCTCTGCTCAGCAGGGAGCCTGCTTCCTCCTCTCTCTCTGCCTGCCTCTCTGCCTACTTGTGATGTCTCTCTGTCAAATAAATAAATAAATAATCTTAAAAAAAAAAAAGAAGTTTGATTATGGTATGTTTTGTTGTGAATTTCTTTGGCTTCATTCTATTTAGGGCTACTTGTCTTCGTGAATTATTGGGTTATGCCTTTCACTAAACTTGGAAATTTTCCACCCATTGTATCTGTTATTATTATTTTTTTCAATCTCTAAGTCTTTCCTCTCTCTCTGTACAGACAGTGATGTAGATGCTAGATCTTTTATTAATGTCCCAGATGTTCCTGAGGCTTTCTTCTTCTTCTTCTTCTTCTTCTTCTTTTTTTCAATCTCCTTTCTCTCTGTTGTTCCTATTGAGGAATTTCTATTAATCTGTCTTCAAGTTCATTCATTCTTTTCTCTGTTATCTCCAGTCTACTTTTGAGCCTGTTTGGTGAGAGTTTTTTATTTTGGTTATTGTATTTTTAATCTCTACATTTTTTTCTTTTTTTTTATATCTTCTATTTCTTTGCTGAGATTTTTCCATTTTTCATCTGTTGTAAGACTGTTTATAATTGCTAATTGATGAATTTTTGATGACAGCATTAAAAGTCTTATCAGATGATTCCAACATCTGAGTCTTCTCAGTGTTGGTATCTATGGATTGTCTTTTCTCAATCTGTTTGTGATTGTCCTAGGTCTTGGCATGAGGAGAGGTTTCAATTTGTATCCTAGCATTTTTGGTATTATATTATGAAACTTTGGATCCTTTTTAACCTCTTCTTCTTCTTTGATTTAACTGGCACTCATCCTATTTAGGTACAAAGGATAGGTCCAGGTTGGGGAGTGAACGTTCAGTTTCCTGCTGGGTCGTGGTGACACTACCCTGACAAAAGAGAAGTACTGATTTAACACTGCCTCATTGCACAGGAGAGTGGTGTGTGTTAAGCTTCTGGTTGGGCCCTGCTGATGTCTCTTTGGAGAAAGTGAAGCATGAACTTGTACTTCCTTGTTGCTGATGAATGGGCCTGGAAACCCAACTCCCCAGTTGGTTGTGCCATCAGCACTCTGATGGGGGAATTGGAGTACCACTGACTTCTGTGGGTGGGGGCTGGATGATTAACCACCTGATTGGCACCACAGATACCACAGTGCATTTTTCCGTTGTTTTCTATCAGTGTTTGACTGGAGTAGGGTGAGTATTGTCAAAAATATTTTTTGTTTTGTGAGGCTGCTCTTTTCCCATTCTTTTAGCTCGAGAGAGTAAACTTTTCTTGGAGCTTTGTGCCTCTTTGGAGTTCAAGGTTTCAGGCTTCCCCAGAACCCTCTCTTGGATATATGGAAGACAAAACGGAAACCCAGGGAATTCACTGCCAGGTTATCTCAAGTACTTGTATTCTTGCTACCTTTCTGATTCTTCCTATATTGGGATTTTCTACTTGTTATAATAGCTATATATTCTTCTATATATTCTTTTAAGATTTGTGTATTTATTTGAGAGAGAGAGAACAGAAGCAGGAGGGGCAGAGGGAAAGGAAGAGAAAAATCACAGGCAGACTCTGCACTGAGCATACCCCAACATGGAACTTGATCACATGGACCCTGAGATCATGACCTTACCTGAAATCAAGAGCTGGCCACTTAGGACTGTGCCACCCCAGTGGCATTATTATAAAATAATAACTATTTTATATTCTTGTTTGCTAATTATAACATTTGTGCTAGTTTTAGTTTAGTTCAGTTGCTTGACTTTTTTCCTTATTAGGGGTTGTATTCTCTGGCTTTAACAATTAGATGCCAAACATGGTGAATTTTATTTTTGGGGGTGGTAGATATTTGTGTATTCTTATAAATATTTTAAAATTCTGTTGTAGTTAATAGTTAAATTGCCTGGAAATAGTTTGATCCTTTTGGGAATAATTTTTAAAAATTTTTTGGGTGGGACCAGAATAGCATTTTGTCTAGATGCACTCTTGCAGTAATCTGACACAGTCAAATGTTTTCTGTCTCTTGGGTATCTTATCACTCTCTTTCATTGCTTGATGTGTAATCTCTTAAAAATTGTTTATACATTACCTTTTTTTAAAATTGGTTTCAGGGGAAGGTAAATTTGGTTCTTGCTGCTCTATCTTGGCCAGAAGCAGAAGTCCTATGAACATCCTTAAAAGGGGGAAAAATCACAAAAAAATAAGAAAATGAAGTTTAGAATATAGATGTCAGGAAATGAGAAAAGCCTAGGTTCAGATCAAGTTAGAGGTATTCATGATAATCTCAAGAAATACTTATTACCAAGGAACCAAAAACATATATTTCTTTTACATCTAGTTTTGTCTTATAATTAATACTTAATGCCAACAGTGCTAAAAGATGTAACTACAATAACTAACTGTCCAATGTCTAGTCTTAGCTTTCTCCCAGGACCATGAAAATGATCCAACTCTTTTCTCTCATTTCCACTAAGTCCCACCTCTTTTCCAAGGACAAATTCAGTTGCTCCTGGAATTTCTCTGAAGCTAAGCTAACTTCCTCCTCATGTAACCAATGCTCAGAGTGATTGATTTTACTTTCATAGATGTAGAGAATATTATAATTGGAAGGATGTTTAGGGATTAAAAAAAATCTCTCAGAAAAGTGAGGTACAGAGAACTGCTCAGTGGAATGTTAATATTAAATAAAATATAGTGAAATAGCCAAGAAAGGAATTACTTTTCATGTATCACAGATTGGGAAAGCCGGGTTTATAAGGACCAGATGACTTATCAGTGTTTTATAAGGTGATCGAGCTGGGCCGTTTGGACATCAAGGGTGTCTGCGTGTGTTTTCATACTTCTAGTCCTTCCTTAAAAATGAGCTGCTATTTTCTGATCCTCAAATGAGGACTCCTTTTGCAGTAGCTCTGAAATAACTTGTAAGAAGTCAAAGAACTTTCTGATTCATATAATTCACATTATGATGCAGAAGCCAGATGGGGACATCTCCCTCCTATCTCTGAAATATAAATTATGAACAAGGCTTATACAATAAGAGGAAACCTCTTCTCCAATGCAACATTTCACATCCCCTTCCAGTTTTAACCCCTCAATATACTGCAGCCATCTGTCCTATGTAATCTTAACTCAGATAGTTGCATTGGGTGGTTCCTTATAAACACAACTGTGGAGTGGGGCCTTTCTAGACTTTTTTGTACAAGTATATGCAGTTGGGACCTCCATCTCATGTGCAACATCTATAGACTTGGCTGGTATTAAAAGACAGGATACCTGATAATTTATATCAACTGAATGAGAGGGCCAAAGATGAAAGTAAAACATCCCAAAAGAAAAGAATTACAGGTTATAATTAGATGTCTCTGTTTAATAGATTAAAAAAAAAAAAAAACTTTGACAGGACATGAGGAAAACTACTAATTAAACCCGCTTTGCTTCCAGATCCCTGGTGTTTGAGAAGTTTCCTAATTTCCACAGCAGCCGCCACACTTGACATTCTGTCCTGACCGGGTGTAATGCCGTCAGAGCAAATGGTTTGGAAAAGAGGAAACAGCAAAGAAAAATTCTAAATAATGAAATGATCTTAGGATCAATTTATGGTTCTTTGGGCTCAAGGATTCAAAAGTTTGATATTTCCTTTGGTAATATTCCAGAGAACATTCTTGAGATTGCTTCTTCGAGTTCTTTTACTAGATTTATATTGGCCATGAGATTTAATCATTGACTCCCTGTATGCCTGATTCAGTGTTACTGACATGCTGGAGGCTCAGGCCGTGTTTGTTGTTGATACACATGTCACTGAGTCGAGGTTCTTACTGTCAAAATTGGGGGCAATGAAAATGTTTTGGAAGAAGACAGAGGTTGTGATTATACAACATTGTGAATATGCTAGATACCACTGAATTGTTCACTTTAAGTGGTAAATTTTACATTATGTAAATTTCACAAAGTTAATTTGGACAAGGGAGGTAGCGAGAGGAGTGATTTGTCTCTAAGAATGTGCCTGTGGGAAGGATTATTACTTTCTAGATTGGGGACTCAGAAAATATACAAATACATTTGTGTGAATTCATATAAAATAAAGTGAGCAGTGTGTGTGTGTGTGTGTAGATATAGATATATAGATAGACAACTATATATGTATGACATTATTTTGACTTTCTAGAAAACTGGTTTGTTTACTTAAGACTTTTATGTAATGCTCTATGTAATGAACCCTGGGTATGAACATGCAACTGATGAATCACAGAATTCTACCCCTGAAACTAATAATGCACCCCATGTTAACTAAATTAAATTTAAAAAGGAGAAATATATAATGTTATAAAGTTTTAGATACAAGAATATGCTACTAAGATGAGTTCTGGCCAGGAGCCTACATTTTGTGGTGGAAATTTTAAAATTTGTGATCAAATGAGATAGAACATCTGAGGGAAAGAATGACATTTAAAAATACGAAGTACAAGATAATAACCAGGAATTTTACATCTAAGATAGCATTTGCCAAATGATTTTTTGAGAAAAACAAAAATAAAAACAAACGAACAAAATATCCCTCCTCCCCAAAACCCAAAACCAAAAATACACCTTGTCATTAACAACAAAATAAAGGGGATGGAACAAATGACAAGGTGAATAAGGACCTCTGACCGGCCGGATGGCCGTCTGCCTCAGTGAGCGCATTTATGGGCAGGAGTGAGTGTTGCTCTTCTAGAAACATAGAATGAGTGAGTGCTTGCCAAGAAGCCCAGCCCAGCCAGCAGCAGAGCCGTTATTAAGCTGTAGCCCGAAAGCCTCCCAGTTTTATTTTATTGTTTCTGGGATGAGAGCGCTAGGCAGCTTTTAGGCAACTTTCTTTCCAAGCAATTAAGTGCCCCCGTCTCCCCATCTCAGAAGCCGCAAAAAGGAAGTAAATAAGGGGGAGTCAGCGGCTTGGTGGGGGCTTCCAGGTTATTTATTACTTTAATAAATCTGGGTTCCTCCCAGCCCGCCTCAGACTCCTGTTTCTGTCAGGCTTGTGAGGACTAACGATCACTTAATTGTGGGGTTTGTGGGCCGAGGTGGGTGCCAAGCACAGTTTATTGTCCAGGAAAGGCTGTTAAGTAAGACGATGTGATAGCGCCCCAGCCAATATGTCATTAAACAGAAATTAAAAGCAGAAAACTTCCAAGTAGCCAGTCTCTAACTTGTATTAACCACTTAAAGGCAGGGTCGGTTGTGTCTGGAGCCCAGGGTAAAGTGGAAGAAGGTTTAGTCAGAGAAGCAGGAGCACAGAGGTGGCTGTGGAATCATCGTGTGTGTCCTGTCCCCTGAAAGCATGGTCCCTGGCCCACTCTGTCCAGACAGGGGCCGTCATGCCTGGGGACTGGAGCCCCCCCCCCCCCGCCCCCGCCGCCGCCAGCCACGTGTTCTCTTCTGTTGTTTCACTCGAACTTGATTATGTCCTTGCAATATACAGTCCCTGTTCCTATTGCCACAGGAGGAGATGGCCAGGGCCCCGGGTCTTGCTTAGGTCACAGAGTCAGGTGACAGCCCTGCGGGACCATGGACATGGGTGGCTTCCTCTCCGCTGCTCAGTTTCACTGGGAGCAGAAACCTTTTACTTCCGGGAATCGGTCTCGGACTCCAGCTTGAGTTCATCCAGGCAGTGTGATCTTCTCTTGTGGAATAGAGTGCAGTTTCCCCACTCGGGGGTTAAGGAAAAGAGTGACTAAAGGACCTTGAGTAACGGTCAGTCAAGGGATCCCTGCTTCTGACATCAGAGGGCAAGTGGAAATTTCAGCTTGCCTTTGTTTACTGTTCTCCCGAACCGCCCTCTCTTTGCTTGCCCCTTCTCACTTTGCTCTTTTAACCTCACCTCTTTTTAAATGTCGTCTTCTCCATCTGTTCCTCCTTATTTGTGACTTTTCCGGATTCTCCCTCTCTCCACTGTTCCCGTCCCCTGTTCCAACCAGCCTCCATCCTTGTCTGTTCTATTCCAGTCTGACAGTTGGCTCATGGATCTCTTTTCTGCTTTTCCTTTTCTCTGCCTTTTCCTAACTATCCCTCCGCTTTCTTCCCATCCACATTGCATAAACATGAAATTGAAGGACGATATGTATTTTCAGCACATATTGTTTATATTGAATGTATTAGTATTAGCTCTTAATTAAAAATAGCAAGTGTTGGGGCAGCTGGGTGGTTCAGTTGGTTAAGTGTCCGAATCTTGATTTTGGCTCAGGTTGTGATCTCAGGGTCGTAAAATCGATGCTCCGTGTTCAACATGGAGTCTGCTTGAGTTTCTCTCCCTCTGCCCCTCCCCCTACTCTCTCTCAAATAAATAAAAAAAATCTTGAAAAAATAGCAAGTGTTGAGTATTTCATATTTCTCTAAGGAAAACAGCACCAAGTCAAAATCCTTTTTGTATGTAGCTCTTGGTTTGTTTGTTTTTTTTTTCCCCCCTAGGAGGTCAGTAATTCTCAGAAGTTATTTTCTACCCCATAATTAGTCTGTTTGTAACCTACCCACAAGGATTCTCAACATTTTTCTAATCCTGTAAAATTATCTGCTCAATCTTATATTTCTCAGAATTCTGTTTGCTCTTATTCAGTCCATAGCTGAGAGTGATATTTTTCTTGTAACAATGCACTTGAGTGGAGAGTTGAATAATGACCCTGTCATCCCAATTCTTCCTTCAGTTTTAAAGATGTTCCTTTCCACTGTAGCTCTCTACTTATATTCTGTCTTTGTTAAGGAAGATTATCTAGCACTTGGAAATCAGGCAGACGGTATCTGGCATGCCCCTTTCAGTGTCATCCTCGAGCATTTTGTAACAAATTCACCCAAGGGTCATCTCACACATTGGAGGAAAGTGACTTTGTTTGGTTTATTATTTATTATTTGATTAAGGCTTAGATTCTCTAAAACTGGATTCTAAATTGTGGAAGATTTTTGTGTTGCAAATGATTTTTTATTAGGTAGAAAATATCCCTCCAGAGGCTATGGTTTTATTGTCCTGTAGGACATTAACCGGTTTTCAATCTAAGTTTGCAATCTTCTTTTTTTCCACTGACGTATATTAGTTTCTCACCTCCTTCCAATTGGCTTTGCCATCCTGCTGGTCCTTTTGTTAAAGAGTTAAATACATCTTTGACTCATCTCTCTACTCATATGACAGTTACCTTATTGAAAAATGTTCTGATATCTTCAAGCTCAGGCAACACTTCATACAGGAACCTTCGCTTACTCTTTCCGCAACATCCATCTTGCCTTTCACAGAGTTTTTGTAATCGATTCAAGTGAGTTAAAATCTCTTTATTTACAAAACGTGTACTATTTTAGAGGAAGAACCTGTGTTGTATACTTCTTCTATATCCAATTCTTATCCGTCAATGAAAATAGAGACAGTCTCCTGAAATGTTTATTGGATTGGATAGAATTGAACTGAATCTGTCTCAATTGTCTTCAGCCTTAGGCTGCTAACGATAGCTTGCATGGAAAGAGAGCTGTAGTGTTCACAGAATATTAGATTCTGGAGATCTCCATTATTGTCTCTTGGGAATATTTACACTGGCTAGTGTTGGCTGTCATAGCTGTCCATCTCTGGCCCAATTTTGGAGCCTTTCCAGGAATCTCTCGGTAAGCTGCAGAGCATTTTTGAGTCATTTTGCTTAATGCCAGTAAAATGTCACCTGGGTCCCACCTCGGGGTGTTGGGCTAGAACTAACAGCGACATCCCTTCCTCATCTATGAGATGGATCCACACTGGCTAGGTGCTGCCTGGGGATTACAGAAAATGTAACATTTGTGCCCTTCTTTTTTTCTGTTTTCATATGTTGAAATTAATGTGTCATTGTGAAGATTCTAAACAGATGGGAAAAGGTCAAGGTTTCTTTGTTGCTAAGTATGTTTCCATGGCTACGGCAATATATGTGCATTATCAGAAAGCATCATTTGTTTGGCTGTGGTGGCTCATTAGCGGAGGGAGGGGGCCCCCCTTTGATGGTTCTGGCTGGTTTATTTCTGCTTTGCTTTTCATCGTGTTCGGAGAACTGTAATAAACGGTTGGAACACACATAAACCTGGGAGCTGTAGGTGAAGAATCCCTACCACAGCTCAGCACTTCCATGTAAATAACCTACACAGTTTCATTGGGTCAGCTGAGCCTGGATTAAGAATGAAGCCGTGTCCAAACTGCCATATATCTGGGTTTCACTAGTCTCAGGGAGGGTCAATGTGTTGCGTAGTGCCTGCCCTTTCTTTTTTTCTACTTCTTGGTACTTTGCTGACAGTATTTAGGGAAAGCCCCATTTTATTCTGGGTTTTCTGGGAAATGCTGTCCTCCCTACCTGTTGCTTTTGTCCTGCCCCACAAGGTTCTGCTCTGACACATATCTGGGACTGCAGTAGGGAGCATGTGAAGAGGAGTAACTTTGGGTACCTTGGGTCATCTGTAGTGAAAAATGTTTGGATACACATGCATGGCAAATTGAGATTTAATTCCCATAGAAGCCAAGAGATTGCGATACGGGTGAAATAGCAGGGGGTGTCTTTGTGCAGTAGGAATGCTCAAAGTCAGACCCATGGCAGGGTGCCCATTTGCTTGCAGGGCATATCCCGGTCAGGAGCTAAAGATTTCGGGGACATAGCCTCGGTTCCAGTGAGGGGGATTGGTAAGGCAGGCTTGAGGGGGTATCATCCAAGGGAGACTGAGATTCAAATCTATGTGTCAGCCCTAGTGAATGCATTGAGCGTTCTGGACCTCACCGTACAGAGGGAATTCCAGATCCCATAGGCTGTTGGAGTCAGCAAAGTGCGGCTCACTTTCGTAAGGACTCCTTGTAGACACTCACAGGCCTAGGATTGTGTTTTTCTTTGTATTTCCACCCTTGGGCATCAGGGCTGCTTCTCAGAATTTACTATTTGATGGTAAATGTGTGATCTGCGATCAGCGACTGTAGGGCTTGAAGGGTGGAAAGTTCCCGCCTCTCACTTGGAGTAACCAGGAGAATCCAGAGCCGAGAGCGTCTTCCACCCTCCTCCACTTCTGCAACCCTCGCTCTGTACATTGGTCTCTCGGGAAAATGATGGATCTTTCCTAGAGAGAAATATGAGTGTGACAAGAGGTACGCTGGCGTTGCAGAAATGGAGCTGTTCCCCTTTTCTGGTCCCCAAGACTGGCTGATTTAAGACAGTCCTCTCTGGGGGCGCCTGGGTGGCTCAGTGGGTTAAGCCGCTGCCTTCAGCTCAGGTCCTGATCTCAGGGTCCTGGGATCGAGTCCCGCATCGGGCTGTCTGCTCAGCAGGGAGCCTGCTTCCTCCTCTCTCTGTCTGCCTGCCTCTCTGCCTACTTGTGATCTCTCTCTGTCAAGTAAATAAATAAAATCTTTTAAAAAAAAAAAGACAGTCCTCTCTGTTTTCTGGCCTCAGGCTCCTCATTGGTCCAATTCAGGGCTGGGCTTGCAGCGTTAATGGTTCTGCTGTTGATCTTTTTAAATATATGCTGAGGAATAACCAGCAGAAAATATCCTGGCATCAGAATTTTAAAATGAAAGAAATCCACGTTAATATCGTCAACTGATACTATGAAAGAACTCTACCTCCACCTGACAGATGAGAAAAATACGTCCGATCTCTTCATTTCCCCTGCCACTATTTTGGTCTGGGCTATCACCAGGCCTGGTTTATTTTTTCAGCCTTTACTTTGCAACCGGTCTTCTCTGGCTTTAGTTCTCCGCCTTAATATGTCCAGGTCACTGCTGCTGGAAATATTCTCCCTGATACTATCATCTGTCTGCTCAGAAGACTGTTGTGTGCCCCACCACTGACAGGATAAAGACTCATTAGCTGTCTACTGAAAGCTGTGTGCAAGCCATGTTTATGTTCTGTCATCACAAACACAGACCAGATAGGTTGGCTTCTTTGTTCTCCCCCAAACTGGCCATTTTCCTTCCCTGCATGCTGCACACTTTCATATGTCCTTGTGTGCTCATACAGGCTGGTTTCCTGTTCTGAGAGGTGATCTACTTCTCTGTGCACCTGGCTGCATTTTTATGCATTGATTGACTCACCTGTGGCATCCCGGGCATGCCTCTCGCATGGGATGTACCTTGACCTTGTCTTTCTAGGGGGGAGAACCTATGGCACATTCATCTTGGTTTCCCAGTGTGAAGCTTATATATTTGATTCAGCTGAACTAACCACAGACTTCTGCTCATGTTATTCTCCTTTGGGAATCTTCTCCTAAGTCTCACCTCCAGCCATGTTTCCCCCAACCCTACTGCCGGCTTTAAATAGTGAGCTACTTTTTATCTCTCAAGAACCTGCTTATCCACAACTGTTGGTGAAACCTCACCTAGCTCTCGCCTCCCGTTTACCTTCTTGCAGGCAGTTGGAGAAAAGCAGCCAGGTCACCGGCAGTTACGTCCGAAGACTCCAGCCCAGGTCCTCGATGCTGGTTTGGGGGAAAGAATATTATTAATTTGAATTCTAAGACACAACCCAGTTTATAAAATTCTCTTATCAGAACCATCTCTTTTAACAAAAGCAAGGAGGTTATATGGGTAGGACAGGCAACATTAACTTTTTTTTTTTTTTAAATACATACATGAAAGGATGAGATTCGCATGGGATGGAATCTGGCCAGGATCTGAATTAGAAAGCACAAGATGTAGGATTCAGATCATTATTGATGACTTCAACGGAATGGTTTTTCGCTGTATCCATAGTGAGATGATTGCCAGAGTCCCCTCTCCTTGGATTCTAGAAATCCTGGCCATCTACCTGGATTGTCCCAGGCCTTCATTATAATGGTTCCACCTCACCGCCCTCCCCCAGCCCCCATTGACCTCTGGCTTCTCTGTTATTTGGCAGAGCACCTGTTTGACAGATGGAATGAGAAGGAGCTGACATTTGTGGAGTTCTCAGGTGCAAGAGATGTCACAGTTGTTATGCAAGTCTTACAAAAACTCTTTGATCTACCTATTTATTTTCTTATATTAATACCCCATATTTTGTAAATTTCTCAGTGGGAAGAATAAAGGCGTTTAGTCATTATTTTTTTATCTACCTACTGGTAAGAGAAGCCAGACTCAAATTCTTATCTTCCGTCTCTGATTCCATGGTATTTCCATCAGACCACACTGCCCAATTAAAGAACAGAGACAGTCAGGGGCTCTTGGACATGAGTGTGTCACATTCTTAATAACACACATTTGAAAAATTCCTTTTATTCTCCAGTTCTTAGAAATTCCCTTCTTTGGGGCACTAACAAGCAATTGACCAAACACCAGATTGGAGGATCATCTTTGGCCCAATTTGTTCTTTGTAAAACAAGAAAAGCACAGTTTCTTTATCAGAAAGTAAAATTTTTTTTTCATCCTGTTGCACAGCTCTGTTTCAAAAGTACCTTTCCTGTTGTTGCAAGCACTGTGTTCTTAGGTAACCCAGCTCTGCTGGGTCAAAATGACAAGGGAAGAAAGGCATTCTCCTGGAAATACTGGTTGATAATGTTGTTTTTGAATTTACCTTCTGCCATGGGAAGTATTTCTTTTTTCTGTAAAGATGAGGTGTTGGGAGAATGTGAATTTTCTCTAAATAATAATAATAATAATAAAAGATCATGAAATTTGAGGGGGAAAAAGAGCATTTCAAAGCTACTCAACATCAGGAAACTCATGAGAGTCAGTAGATAGGGCATGTTAGAAATAATATTGTGTGCTCTGGCCAAAATCACTCCATATGTGGATATTTTCTGGATCTAGAAGGTCACTTTGACTGTCCACATGATTATTAAGGGCCCAGCTTTAAACACAAATTAAATAAATGGTCACTTGCTTGGAGAAGCTTGAAGAGATGAGAGATGAGTGATGGAATCATTGATTTAAAAGGCTGTAAGAAATCTTAGAGACTGTCCTCTAGAATGATGTTTTGCAAACCACTGGTCATAACCCTTTAGTCAGGCATGAAATCAATTTAATGACAGCGTTTTTAAAAATTAGAACATAGCAGTACAGCAAAGTGTACTGCATATAATAAGATTAGTAGAATTTTCATGGAATTTTTATTTTTATGCACACATACATGTATATGATTTAAAATATATTTGTATATTTCTTACAGTGGTCATATAAAAATGCTTAAAAGCCATTACCCATGAGAATAGGGAACTGAATATCCTATGACTAGCATGCAAACAAGTATCAAAAAATATTTGCTGATTGATCTAGCTCACCGCTTTTATCTTACAATCTACTGTGTACTGAAGACTGTAGGTTCAGTGTGGCCCAGAATGGGGAAATGCCATCTCTAAAGTCACAAAACTGATTAGTGACAGAATCAGGAGTTCTTTTTTTTTTTTTTTTTTTTAATTTATTTATTTGACAGATCAGAAGTAGGCAGAGAGGCAGGCAGAGAGAGAGAGAGGAGGAAGCAGGCTCCCCACTGAGCAGAGAGCCCGATGCGGGGCTCGATCCCAGGACCCTGGGATCATGACCTGAGCCGAAAGCAGAGGCTTTAACCCACTGAGCCACCCAGGTGCCCCAGAATCAGGAGTTCTTGGTACTAAGTCATAACATACAGTGCTTCTACTCTGTCCTTCAAGAAAAAAAAAAAAATTTTGGTACAATTGTTACTGCATTGGCAACTGAAACCATTTTCCCTTAACACATCAATCCCCTGGGGTGCCTGGGTGGCTCAGTCAGTTAAGTGTCTGCCTTGGGCTCAGGTCATGATCCCAGGGTCCTGGTATAGAGTCCTGCATTGCGCTCCTTGCTCAGCAGGGAGCCTGCTTCTCCCTCTGCCTACTGCTCCCCTTGCTTGTGCTCTTTCTCTGACAAATAAATAAATAAATAATTTAAAAATAATAAAGACAAAAAGAAATATATCATATTAAAAAACAACAACAACAACATCACAGAACATGAATCCCTTTTCCAGGGATATGATATGTTCCTGATCTCCCCAGGCCTTGTGGGTCTTCCCCCTATATCCATTCACCTTTGCCCTGGACTTGGTACCTGTCCTCAGACTATGGACTATTATCTCATCCTTCAGCTTGCCTAGACTTTTGGTTACAGTCTCCTTTACTTTGGCCCCTGCCATGTTGTGTTAGATCCCAAACCCCATCATCCAGACGTGGTCATCATTAACTCATGCTTTTTTTTTTTTTTTTTAATTCATTTTGCTTAGTTGTAGTGACAACTGCAGATTTGCATTCTGCCTTCTACTAACATTTTAAATAATAATGGGTTTATAATAATGATGCTGAAATGCCTGTAGCTAGAGGACTCAGAAATAGGATGGCTTTTCAGAAGACAAAAACCTGAGTAATGTTACATGTTAATTGGGTGGTAGGAATCATTATTTCCCAAGAGTGAGGGGGGTGCATCTTTACGTCAGGCTATAGAACAAATGACCGTTGTGTGTGAGTACAGCCACCGTGAAAACTAACAATCTTCTCCTGTTCCATGCTTCTCTCTATGATGGTGTGGCTCCTCCTAGAATTCCTATTCTCTCCTCCAATGTTGGGTATCTGAGGGCTCTGAAGGGGAGGATGTCACTGTGAGAGAGTGACTTGTGATGATGGAGTAATGCACTCTTTATTTTGTAGTTGGGTCTTGTTTCAGAGAAGGGTAACTTCTTCCTCTTTTGATACTTAAATAAATAACTCTAAGCACTAGGAGAGACAGAGTAACATAGACTTCTTAAAAGAACAAAGGTAAGATGACATACCATGTTTTTAAAAAAAATCAGATTAGAAATAAGGCAATTTGTGTTTAACTCCTGGCTCTGTCTCCAAGAACTTGTGGATTTGGAACCAATCACTTCCTCTGTTTGAACCTCAGTTTTCACATCCTCAGAATGAGGGTTTGATGAGACCAGTAGTTCTGAACCTTGGGTAGACATCAGATCACTTGGGAAGTTAAGGGAAATTGGAAGGGGAGGTGAACCATGAGAGACTACGGACTCTGAAAAACAATCTGAGGGGCGCCTGGGTGGCTCAGTGGGTTAAGCCTCTGCCTTCGGCTCGGGTCATGATCTCAGGGTCCTGGGATCAAACCCCACATCGGGTTCTCTGCTCAGTGGGGAGCCTGCTTCCTCTGTCTCTCTCTCTGCCTGCCTCTCTGCTTACTTGTGATCTCTTAAATAAAATATTTAAAAAAAAAAAAAAAAAGAAAAACAATCTGAGGGTTTTGAAGGGGTAGGGGGTGGGAGGTTGAGGGAGCCAGGTGGAGGGTAGTAAGGAGGGTTCGTATTGCATGGAGCACTGGGTGTGGTGCATAAACAATGAATTCTGTTATGCTGAAAAGAAATTAAAAACAACAACAACAACAAAACTGATAGGTGGGCTCTACCTGTAGAGATTCTGATTTAAATTGGACTAGTGTGGGGTCCAATGTAGGTATCAAAACAAAATTCCGGGGGCGCCTGGGTGGCTCAGTGGGTTAAGCCTCTGCCTTCGGCTCCGGTCATGGTCTCGGGGTCCTGGGATGGAGCCCCATATTGAGCTCTCTGCTCAGCGGGGATCCTGCTTCCCCCTCTCTCTGCCTGCCTCTCTGCCTACTCCTGATCTCCGTCTGTCAAATAAATAAATAAATAATCTCTAAAAACAAAACAAAATTCCATAGATTATTATAATGTATAGTAAGGGCTAGGTGACTCAAGGGCCTTTCAAGATCTGATCTATGATGATAACGACAGGGAAAACATGCCAGTATTAGGCAAATAACTATTATTACTACAGCAGAAATACAACTCAAACTAGAATGGGAAAAAAATGAAAAGAAGATATTTAATGACTCTGGGCTTCCCAATTTGAATTCGTTTTCATCTGTGATTTGGTCTTATTTTCTCCGGTCTGCAATTTGGCTTCCAGTATTTGCCAAGAAAAGTTGGTGGCCCCATGGATTCCTCAGTGGGAACAGGAGTTGCTTCCTTCTAATATCTGTGTATCACCTCCAGAGATGGACTCTAAGGGGTCTTACTTGGCTCCTCTGTCCCTCTCTCGCTGTGTTGGGTGGTATGATTGACAGCCCACCACATGGAGATGTTCTAGATGGATCTCTCGTCTAGAGCACCTGCTGCAGGGAGCATAGCTGACTGAGTGCCTGCAGCTGCTGCTTCTTTGGATTTGCTGCCGCATCCAGGCCAGGCCACATATTCACTGAGCTGCTCCCAGCCAAGGACCGAGCCCAGGGAGGGGGACGGATTGATTCCTCTAATGGGCTCTGTGAGTTCTGGGCACTCCCCCACCCCCACCATTGGTCTAACTGAGACTCTCAGAACTGCCCTGTAGACTGAGGCCCTTTCCACCCAATTATTCCTTCCCTTTCTTCTCTTATAGATGCCAAACCTCCATCGGGGTCTAAAATGAAGATTCTCACTATGTATTTCTTCTCTCTCAATCCTTCACTGGAGTTTCCTCCTAAAAGTCTCCTGCTTACTCATCCAGACCTGGTGTCTACTTCTTGGAGGACCTGACTGATGCAGACTAGAGCCATATGGGATGGAGAGGAAGTGGTTCATGGAAGGATGAACCGGTGTTTGAAAGAAACACATGCCTGCTACAGACTGTGTCTTTGGGTCTCTCTCCAGTATGGGTCACTCTATAGAGAGGATACAGAGCAAGTGCTCGTAGGGAGCAGGTAGGCAGGTTTCAGACCTCAGGTGTCTTCTAGAGGATACTGATATTCCCAGTGGCCAGTGAAACCCCTAGTGACCTCAGATCTTAATGTGTTGAAGAGCGAAGAATTTGTTAAAACGAGCTGAATCAAGGTGCGCAACCAGAGTTGGGCGTGTGTCACTCTGAGCCCTCAGCAGACATCAGACAGCAAACCACTTGACTTACTAACATTGCACTATCCATCTGATGTTTCCAGAGCCAATTCAATGTCTGGTTTTTTTTAATTAAAAAAAAAGAGAAATATAATCTCTACATGCCTGCATTTTAAACTGATGAAAGCTTTTATTTTGTCAAATAGGCTTCATATTTGTTTTTTGGCTTTTGTTTAATGATTCTATTTTTTTAGGAGAACTCTATCAGGACCTGAAATGCAAGCTTTTTAGAGGAGAGTAAGTAGAATTCTCCCCTTACTCCTCAAGCCTTAGCCTCAAGGTGTCAGCCCTGTGATGCCGCTGATTTTCCTGGAGATAATCCATTTGATATTCATGAATTCTTTCTCTTGGAAAAAATTATTCAAAAGCTTATTATTATACTAGTGATCCTGAGAAGAGTTACTTTTACATTTGGTCATCTTTTAGAAGCTTTTCAGTGTGAGCTACTCATTAGCTCTGATTTCTAGCTGGCAGCTTGCTGAGAGCAGGACAAGGAAGGAGCAGTGCAGTTTCAGTGAATTTGGGGGTAGGGAACAGAAATATCTGCAGCACAGAATGCTGGCTCCCCAGGCCCCTAGAGCCAGGGGCGTGAGCTATTAGGGTCCATTGGGCACTTCTAGGGGACTGTGAAGTGAGGAAACAAGGATGTTGAAGAAGAAATGGGGGAGGATGACGGCAGGAGATTCCTGCTTTGTGATTTTTGCCTAGGACCTGGCTTGGACTCCTTTTGCCTTTACAGCAAGATGTGCAAGAGGTACAGTGTCATCCTGAGCAGAACAGGTGGTCACAACCTCCCTTGCTTCTCTCCGGCCAGAAGGAGGCTAATGTCCAGCCCCTGGCGAGGCATACTTGATTCACCAGCAGAGCACAATGATACGGGGGTATGTGCCAACTCTCTTGCCTCGCCAGGCTGTGAGACCAACTGTTCCTTATTTTCCAGGCATTGAGCTGCTTATGGAATTTGCTCCTTTGGATAGGAGTTGCATCCAAATTCCTCTCCTCTGGATTCGCTTGATCTCCAAGCCTGAAGTCAAGCCAACTTCGGTTATTTTATCTTCTCATTTAGCAACCATAATAACCACACCACACATTTATGGCTTCATTTCTTTTTTTCAAGGGACTTCTACATATTCTACCTGATTCAATACTAGAAACTAGTTTCTACATTGGGTTGGGAAAATGTGATCACCGGTTTGGGAGGTGTAAGCCTGAGGTCCAGAGAAGCTAATACAGAGCTAGTGTCAGAGCTGGGAGCCCATCTATGGTCCAAGAATACAAGTCTGTTACCTCTTGGGAAGAAAATGTACATTTTCATTTCCTGCTGGATAATATTTTCACTCTTACATGTCTTCTATCTCCAGTTTTTTGTTTTTTTATTTTGTTCTCAAGTAACCAAATAAAGGAAAAGAATGGCTTTAACATGGTGAGGCCCAAGGCCATCCACTTGATAGGCCAAGAGTAAAACTTGTTGGAACACATGGTCATGTCAGTGTGTTAGAGGAAGAACCTAAAAGCAAGAATAAGAAAAGCTGAATTTAAATTCTGATCTTTCAGTGAATTATCTCTGTGATACTCATTAAACTCACTTGACCTAAGTTTTGTTCTCTTCTTAAGCAGGAACAATGCTAACCTGCCATTTATATCCCAAAAAGATTGTTAAGATAATCAGCTGAAACTACAAAACAAAACTTCATTTAAAATTACAAAGCATCATTCAGATAGAAAGGTATTTTTCAACATTGTTTTAATTACTTTTACTTGGAAGGGACTAAACAGATATCTGCTGGAAGAATGAATGAAGAGAAGAATGAGTGATTTGGGTCCTTTAAACACTCTACATCTGCTGGAGCTCTTGCAACCTGTTTAATTCTTCAAACCCTCCTTTTTCCCATTTCCTCATTGGTGGAGATTACGTTGTCTTTCCCCTTTGCCTTTTATTGGATGTCAGTCTTCCAGGCATATCTTTGACCCCAGAAGTGTGTGGATAGTCACTGAGCACTATTCATGAACCCTAAGATTGTCAGTGACAGCCCCTCCCCATGCCCGAGAGCAGGAGAAGATACTGAGCCAAATGGCCTCACTTCCACTTTGTTCTCCTTTCTACCCAGTGGTTTCTTAGAAGTGGCTGTCACCAAGTTTGACTCATAGTGAAACTCTTGGATACGACAGGGGAACAGACAGATTCAAAGAACCTTAGAACTAAAGGGGCGTGAGACGCCATCTTAACCATCCCATTGTCTTAACGGATGCAGCTGCTGATGTTCAAAAAGATCAAAAGGGCTACACTGGGCTCATTCACCTAGTTAATGCCAGAATCACTAAATCCAAGAGTCTGGACTTACCAGTGTAAATGTCTTTCCAGTTCCTAATTCCGGGAGGAGGCTGCAGAACGAGAAAGCCAAAGGAACCCCCAAGACGGTCTGTCCTTGGGGCTTTCCTTTGATCCAAGTGTGAATTTCAGAAGGTCTTTGTTTGTTGCCCTTACCTCTCCATTTTGAAGACCTCCCTTTAAAAATGTCATCATCCTATGCAGTGCCTTTCCACTCTATATCCCACTGAAGCTAACTCTTCTAGGCAGTATTTTTTTTTCTGATTTATGCTTTAGGGGTCTCAAGATTTAGTGCCCACCTTCTTGTTTGTACAATTTCTATTTTTTATTTCATGAGAGAGTGAATTCAGTGGGTGACTTGCATGGAGAGCTGATTGAGGAAAATCCTAGAGTGTTGATCCCACCTCTGTTCAATAATTTGGTAATTAAGGAGGGCTTATCCGGTTTGAACAAGTTGGAATAGGCTGGGAAGAATATGAGTGGTCGGATTTCTTTTCTGTTTTTTGGGAGGGGGGTGGGGATGGTCATTGCTTTACATTTTTTTTCCCCCTTGGGGCATAATTGGCTACAATGTTGTCTTAGTTTCGGGAGCACAGCATAATGATTTGTTGTTTGTATAATTTGTGGAATCATCCCCACAGATCTAGCCAGCACCCATCACCACACACGGCCACAGTATTCTTTCATATTTATGATCCTTTTAAAGCTTTCTTTCTGTTGATTTATTCAACAAATATTTCTTGAATTCCTATTATGTTCCTGGCACTATAGGTAAAGATCGCTTTACCCAGTTTACAGATCGGCTGAAGGTTAGTGACTCAGCTAAGCAGGGAGGAAACAAAGCTTAGACGGGTGCCTTCTGGTTGTAGGTTCAGTGATCTTTCTGCTTTATCATTGCCGGGTCTCCTGACTTCTGCTGTTGGCTCAGTTCCTCCAGAATTACACTGTGTACTCATAGCATGAAGCCGTCCTATAGATACAAAAGGTCAAAGCTTGGATTTGAATATTGTGGAGTAAGCATGCAGTTGGTGGCTGACTTTTTCACAGTTTAACCGTATGTGTCCCTTCTGACTATCCCACAGCCGTGCCAGGCTGGTTGGGAAGTATTGGAATATTGTCTGGTTATCACCCCATCGCATTTCGGATTGTGATATCTTTGTTTGTTGCTTTATTTTAAAAACACTCTTTAATCGTGGTTAAGTACACCTAAGGTTAAATTTTTAGGCATTCAGTTTAAGTGTGGCCTTAAGTACAAGCATGTTTTGTGCAACCCATCTTTGGAACTCTTTTCGTTATGTAAAAGGGAAGCTTGGTACCCGTGAAACAGCAGTTCTCCATTCCCCATTCCCTCCTGTCCCTGGCAAAGCACACTTGGTTTTCTGTCCCTGCTTTGTCCTGGCAGACAAAGAGTTAGCAGTGCCGCCACTGTCTTCTGGTCCTCCTGAACTCCCAATACAGTCACGCACATGCTTTGTGTCATTTACCTCTGAGCCAAGGATTATACATAAATTAGGTTTTCTTTCTCATATATGTTTTTGTTTTGTCCAGATTTATAACTGCCTCATTTTAAAATGTGGTCATTTTTTTTTTCTATATGTCTGTTGCTAATTTTTCCCCTAAATCCAATGACTTTCTTTAAAGGCTTTTATAGAGTTAAACATATCAGACATTTCATGATCTCCATGTTTTCTTGGAGATGCTCCTCCTGGAGCCCTCTGTTCTCAGACTGTTCCTAACTAGATGGGTTGTTTTCTAACGGGCTACATTGCTTTTGGACTGAATTAGCTGCTCAGCTTTGGAAATAGTGTTGGCGAGGACTACGCCAGCTCCTCACTGGCTCTGGTGTGGTTTATTCATTTACTGATCTGTTTTTTCCATTGTGCTCTGGGGCCAATCCTGTGCCAGGCCATGGAGTGGGTCAAGGGGATGGTGTGGAGAGAGCACAACACAAACTTCAGTTTCCTGCTCTAAAATTGGAACAATAGTGTTTATTCCACAAAGTTCTTCCGAGAATCAATTGCTGTAAGGTCTGTGGAAGCACTTAATAAATAGTAACCCATGAGAGAAATCAGGGTGGTGTTACTTTCATGCAGAAAAGAGTGAAACAGTTACTGCATAGAGCATCCCCCAACCTTGTAGACAGGTGCACTCATCTGGGAGCTGCTCTCACGTGGGAATTGGGTGCTATTCACTGTGGTCGTTTTGGTTCCCTGCACCGTGTCTGACGGATGGTGTATGTTGGAAGAAATAAGGAAGTTGATGCCAGAGGAAAAGTACAGAACATAAGTTCTACAGAAGTTCATAGGAGCAAGGAAATTTGGTTCTATGGAAAGGTGCTATGACAGCTTTAACGGAGGCTTAATAAGGAAGAGCTTTCTAAAAATAGAACTACTAACCAAGGAATGAATTCTCAGTGGTGGAATTACTGTATCATATTGTAATTGGTTTTTGTTTTTTGTTTTTTGGGTTTTTTTTAGAGGGGGAGGTGGAGAGAGGCAGAGGGAAAGGGAGAGAGAGAATTTTTGTAAATTTGTTGTAGATGTAGATTTATTTATTTGAGAGAGAGAGAGAAAGAGAGAGAGGAGAGGGAGTGAGCGAGTGAGTGGGGGAGGGGCTGAGGAAAGATGCTCAAGCAGACTCCCCGCTGAGTTAGAGCCCTTCCCGAAGCTCCCAAGCTCCGGTTTCAAGACTGATGAGATCAGGACCTAAGCTGAAACCAAGAGTTCCACGCTTAACTGAATGTGCCACTCAGGAGTCCCTAGAGAGAGAATCCTAAGCAGGCTCCATACCCAGCTCAGACACCTACATGGGGCTCAGTCTCACAACCCTGACATCATGACTTGAGCCAAAACCAGGAGTCAGATACTTAACTGACTGAGCCACCCAGGAGCTCTTCTATTTTTAATTTTAATTTTTTGAAACCTCCATTACTGTTGTCCACAGTGGCTGCACCAGTTTGCATTCCTGTCAACATTGCCCGAGGGGTTTTTTTCCTCCACAGCATTGTCAACACTTAGTATTTCTTGTGTTTTTTGATTTTAGCCCTTTTGAGTTCACGCATATGGAATTTAAGAAGTAAGAAAAATGAGCAACAATGGAAAAAGGAGACAAACAAACAAAAAACCAGAATTTTAATACAGAGAGCAAGCCGGCGGATGCCAGAGGCGAGTGAGGGGTAAAGGAATGGGTGAAACTGACAAAGGGAATTAAGAGACACTTATCTTGATGAGCACTGAGACCTGTATAGCATTGTCAGCCTGAAACTAATAGAACACTGCATGTTAATTATACCTGAATTAAAACAAAAGACAAAACAACATGAAAAAAAAAAAAACTCTGTGCTGCATGTAGTAAAAATATAATAATCTGGTATGTGTATATGCCTACACATTTTCAAAGTAATTTTACATTAATCCTTTCATTTGATTCTTACTGTGATTATCATACTGTGAAAGTGATAATAATACAGGCTAAGCTCTGTTCTACATATATTATTAATATATTAATTATTACATTATATCAATTATTAATACAGTACATGTAAATTCATTCTGGCCTCACCAAAGCTTGGGAGGCAGGTCATCATCTCTATAAGACAGACAGTGAAAGTAAGGCAGCCAGAAGTCCAGCAACTTCCCTGAGGTCACACAGTTTAAAAGTGGCAGAGCCTGGACTTGAGTACTTGCCTCCCAAAGCCAGCATGGGTGTGCTCTAAACCATCACCCCACGTGGTGGAGAAGCAGACCCGATGCCCTCTGGCCCCAGCGTGGGCTGTGCCCCAGTGATGCAGGCACCAGAGAGGGGCTGCCGCTCTGCAGAACTGACCCTCGGTTTTGGCCATGCTGGAATGCGCGTCCAGTTTGCCGTTTCTGAATGGCATATGGCATCGTCCAGTTTTTAAGTATGTCAGTTAAGCAAATATATGCTTTAATATAAAAGTGTGTAAATGTCTGTTAAAGCAGTGGTTATACCAAACAAACTGGGAGGCGAGGTTCGGCTCGCAGGCTCTGCAAGCATGTGGCTTCTAACCTCACCGAAACCTGGGGAACCAGCACCTTTTCTGATGTGCAGGAAGAGTTGCATAACTTGCTTAAGGTGAGTACAGTTAGTTGACTCTGGGTGTAAGGAAGACCCAGCTTTTCTCTTGCTGTCATATCCATGCTGTGCCCCGTTTCTATAAAGAGGAGGTGAAGAAAGAAGTAACTGAAGAGGGAGTCACCCTCCCTTCCAGTGGAACGCATCTCATCATCCCTGTGGGGATTTAAAATGGCGGAGGGGCGCCTGGGTGGCACTGTTGGTCAAGCATTGGGCGCAGGTGGTGACTTCAGGGTCTTGAGATCAAGCCCGGCATCTGGCTCTGAACTCAGCACAGAGTCTGCTTGAGGCTCTCTCTACCCCTCTCCACTGAACTCTTTCTTTCAAAGTAAATATGAAAAAAATGGCCACAGATTGTTATTCTTCTCATTGAGAGATGGACTCTGATCCTGCTCTTCTAGTATTTGCTTGACCAAAAGAATGTGGCAGAAGCAATGTTCTGAGACTCCTGAGATCAGTCATAAAAGCCCCTGTAGCATCTGCCTGAGCCCTTTGATACCCTTGCTCTGGGGATGCTTTCTGGGGGGCCTGGCCACCTGCTGTGAGTAGCTGGAGCAATGGAGAGACGACAGGGCTCCCAGTCGTCAGCCAGAATCAGCTGGCAGGCACGCGGCCAGCCTTCAGTGTAGTGAGGGCAGATGCCCCGTGGGATGTGACTCGTCCTTCCTCAGCTGTCCCAGCTGATGCTGCATGGTTCAGATTTCCACTCCTCATTCCAGCCTTTTCTAAATTTTTGACCCACAAAAATGTGAGGCAAATAAAATAATTGGGATTTTTTTTTGAGTTTCTGACAATTTATTAGGCATGAATACCCATTTCTTTCTGGATTTGAACAATTAAATCCAACCAAGAGAGAGCGATACTTGCTTTTATATATGTCTACCTCTTCCTAATATTATCCAGTCATGTACTTAAATTTCACACAAAAATACATGTATATATTTCCAAACCACTACGTTTTGGGGTAGTTTGTGGCACGGCAATGGGTCACTAGAACAACACCTTTAAGTAGTTCCCTGGGAAATATACTCCGGAGCTGCAGCCTCCTCTCCGCCCACTTTCTCTTCAGGTTCTCCCACAGAAATTTCATTTCCTGCTGAGACCTCACACAAGCCTGATTGTGAGAGAAGTCGTTTTTGTAAAAGAGGGCTTGGGCGGTTCCGTTTTCATATTGAATGCGTTTGTCATTTGGACACAGCCGACAGGTAGAAACCCTCTGACAAGGGGGTGAATGACGTGGGAGTTTATGAGCCTGGCCGTGGGATTTATCGCCCCATCACAGTGGGCCTTCAGAAGACAGGTAGAGTTGGAAGGATGGAAGAGGTCTCTGTAATGACCGCAGGCCCTCTTAGGATTCCACCTGGAGTCGCAGCGCTGATCAGAAGGGACTCTTGTAGGAAGAGAGAGAGAAGCGGGGCCCAGAGTTGCTGTGTCGGGCAGCCTGACATTTTGGGGGTGCGTCTGACAGCACGTGCCCCTCTTCACCTAGCGCCCCTTCATCTCCATCTTGCCGTAAGTGCTGTGCTAGGGGCTAGGGCCCTACAAATGAACAAATGTGCCCTTTTCTACAAAAAGCTACAGACTAAAAGGATGTCTGTGTGCATATATACTTATTTATATACATTTTGTTTATAGACACATACACATATGTCCCTACATACATGCACGTGCACATGTATATATGTAAGAAATAAAATGGATTTATTACTTGGGCTGAACTTTGGAGAGTATAAACAGGAAATGGCTTATTTCCTTCAGCAGGCTTCATCTCACTTCCCTTCCTTGCCTCTTGATGGCATCACGGGCGGTTCCAAAGCAATGCCATTCCTTTCCCTTATTGTTGACAATGCAGGGTCCCTTTCAGGTATTTGGAAGCCGAATTTTATTGTTTTTAAAACTTCAAGATCTTGTCTAATTTAAAGCTTTTTTTCTCTCAGAGCAGGTTGACCTGGTGGCTTAGGGACGGTTGTGGGGGAGGAGGGGGGGGGCCAGTGTGATCTGTTTCTTCATTTTGTTTCCATGTTTCCTCTTCCTGCTTCATTTTCCTTCAGGGCTTGGGGGTGGTGTAGGAGAGCTGAGGTCAGGCATCAGATGTTGCAAGTGTAGGGGAGGCAGTGATTCACAGGACTGATGGATTGTAAGATAGGACCCACGCCTTCCCTGTAGCAGGTGTCCAGCTGCTGCCCAGCACCACCACCCACCTCCATCATGAGGATTTCCACAGTGTGTTTTCCTGATGTGGGGGCCACATCCTCCGAATGACTCCTAGCAACCCCTTTCCAGCTCCCATTCTCTGAGGTCAGTCCAGCGGCATCCAGCCCTCTTGGGCAGGATCTCATCACGTTGCCTCCAGCTCGGCTGTGAATCTTCTGTGCCATATACTTGGTCCGCAGGAAACTTACAGGCACAGGTCAAGTCCAACACTGGCCCATCCTGCTGGCCTCCCCCTGCCATCCTGGGCTCCCCTGGCCAGCCCTACACCTCCAGGATCCTCCATGTGGGAAGCAGTTTTCAGCCTCCCTGTCTACATGTGTTCCTTAACTCAAGCTATCCCAAGAATACTTTGTGCTTCACTTGGATCCCTGATTGTGAAGCCAGCTGCAAAGCCTGTAACTCGGTGGCCCAGTGAGTGTCCTGCAGGGGGTGGGACTCCAGCCTCCTCTCGCAGCTACCCCAGGATCTGAAAATGATGCTCTTCAAGTCCTTCCTCCAGCCCCTTGGTTGAGAAAAGCCAAGAACTTTCTGTTCCTTCACTGAACCCCCTTTTCACAATTCCTGCTTCACACAGCCTGGATGGTGACATGGTCTTCAGCTTCTCACTAGAGTATGTAGGTACATATCTCTTGTCCTCAGTTTTAGCCCAGATTCTAAGACAATGGGAGATGTCTCGTTAAATACAAACTATTCCTAACCGCACTGTTAACTGTTAACAGGAGCCGGGCACCAAACAAGTCCAATGGGAGGGAGAGGCAGGAGTGCCTTAGGTAGTCAAGCATGGAGGAAGAGAGAGATCTAGAAGGCCCAGAGGGGTCTTGTCAGGAAGGACAGCAAGGAGGCAATTCTAGGCAGAGACTTGAGAACAAGCTTGATGACAGAGGGTGGTGAACTCCCATCCCAGCACAGCAAGTCTGCAGGTCGGGTCTGTGAGGAAGGAGTGGCCGTCAGGACTGCAGAGGCCAATCACACTGGGGTGGGGGGTGGGTGGAGGGCTTCCCACAAGCTGTAGGTATGTGGCACTACCATATCATTTGCCTGTCAGAAGGGGCTTTGGAAAGGAAATAGAGAAAGTGGTTAGGAGACTTATGCCATGTGTAGATGAAGGATAATGAAGGTCGGCCCTAGGCAGGATAGACAGGAAGAGGAGGGCTGGTTGGAGAAAGATCTTCAGATGGGGCCTAGTGGCTGACTAGCTGTGTGGAACTCGGGGCTATGGGTAGGGGGTAAAATCTTGTCCAGGTCCCCCAGTAACAGCAGGTACCTTCAAAGTTTTACTTTCTTACATCTTCCTGAGATACCCAGTTGTCTTGTGTTTTCTTGAGTCTCTTCACCTTCTGTGTTCTTCTCCAGGGGCGTGACAAATACGGGTGAGTGGGTGGCAGAGTATTTATTTGGTGGTGGTGGAGCAGATTCATATGGTGATAGCCCATTTTTAGCTAGCTCAGTAAGACTGAGTGAAGTAGGTGTACGGAAATGTTCTATAAACTCTAACCTGAGAACATGTAAGGAGCTCTTATTTTTAAGCAGATCCTATTTGTGCAACTTGTTTGGCAATCAATCATGTCACATTTCTTCTCGTTATATGGAATTGGTATTTAAGTCTATAAATCCACTCATCCCATCCCTCGGGATTCTGCTTCCCGGTTTCCACGGTGACAGCTAGCTAGCAGGTAGACTAACCCATGCTGAGTTGTTAGTTGATACCATAGGAGGGAACTCTGAATGATGCCGAGCCTTTTAAACCTAGTAACATACAGTTTTCATTTAGAAGAAAAAAAGCGTTTCAGACCCAAAGTAATAACCTAGATAATTTTGAGTTATAACATCAATTCAGTAGGTATGCAGAACATTTGCGTGTACTGGCTATGTTATATTACTTTATGTATTTTCATTCAGACTGAATAAGACTCTGAGTTCTTAATATCAGGCCAGCAAGATATTGAATCTTGGTCTTATTACTGTTTTCGGTGTCTCAGCTAACGTTTACTAAAGGTTGTGCAAAGTTCTTAGGAGAGCCTTAGGCAGTGACCAAGCCTATAAGCCATTAGTTGTACTACTTATCAATGAGGTGGTCTTGTCCAAGCTCTCAAGGAGAGAGACTTCCAGTCTATTGCTGTGCCATCTCTAGACCATGTTTGGGGTCCAGGAATCCCCAGGATCCAACTCTCCAAGAGGCATGAAGCAGCCGTTCATCCCATCTTCTACTCCTATGCTACTCCTGTTGGGGAGTAGACACGGATTTCTACTACTTGAGGGAACTTCAGGGCTTTTTTCCCCCTCCACAGCTGGGTAAATCTAACATTACTTTTTCTACTTCTTCCTCTCTAGCAAGGATCTTTGCCTTCTTCCATCCCCTTCTGATATACTCAACATATTTCCTCAATAAGTGAAGTTTTTACATAGAGCCCAGCTTCAGTAGGACCCCACAAATACTCCTGACATGAGATAATACAAAGTGCCTGATACAGACCAGAAAACACAATTTCATATCTTGGTAAATCCTTTTACCTCTTGTACAGTCATAGAAGTGGTTATATGGTTTTTAATGCCTCTGGCTTTTTACATAGTAGTAAACATAATAAAGTTATTAATTAAATAGGAGCAAATGCACAATCTAATAAAAGTTATATTAACAATTTGCTCATATATAATGATGGTATTTTGGGGGAAAAAAAACCCACAGAAGGTGTCACCATGGCTCTGGCTGCTGTGGCCTGGGCCTTTGGAGGTCAGCATGAGTGTCCTGTTATGTTTTGTGTGATGATGACCCTATTTGCCCCCAGTGTTTCAGTTTTAGCTACTGTGACCTCTTTTCACATAATCACCTGTGATGCTATTTGGACTTCACATTGTGCCAAAATCATTGTTTACGTAATAAACATGCTGTACTCCTTTTTCATTATTTTGTGGCAATTAAAGTAGTACCAGTTGTAACCAGCTCCATTACCAACCCAAACACAAGCTTGGACACGGAAATCATGGGGTAGTGTTTGGCTATTAGATGGCCGTTAACACAAGCCCATATATACTCACCATTTCAAAAACCGTTGCAGTACAAATAGAAAATTTGGAATTTTTTGGATTGAAAGTTTTGAATTCCAGATACCTATGAATCCTAGGCCTGCGGAAACCAGTTTGGAAACATTGCTGTGGTTGCCCAAGTATGCGCTTGAGTCAGACTGAGCTGAATTTGAATTCAAGTTTCCCTCAGTTTCCACCTCTGTAGCACAGTCATGGTGATACCTTCTGTATTAGTTGCTAGCACTTCCATAACAAAATACTAACAGTTGGGTGACTTAAGAGTAGAAATGTATTATCTCACAGTTCTGGGGGTTAGAAGTTTGAAATCAAAGTGTTTGTAGGGCTGTCGTCCCCCTAAAGACACCAGAAAAGGATCTGCCGTATGCTTCTGTCTTAGCTTCTGGCGGCTTCACACATTTCTTGGCTTGTACACGGATCACTCCAATCTTCTGTCTTCGTATGACAGATTTTCCATCTTCTGTATCTTTTTTTTTTTTTAAAGATTTTATTTATTTATTTGACAGAGAGAAATCACAAGTAGATGGAGAGGCAGACAGAGAGAGAGAGAGGGAAGCAGGCTCCCTGCTGAGCAGAGAGCCCGACGCGGGACTCGATCCCAGGACCCTGAGATCATGACCTGAGCCGAAGGCAGCGGCTTAACCCACTGAGCCACCCAGGTGCCCCGAGCTTCTGTATCTTCACATCACCTTCATCTTCCCTCTGTGTCTCTTGTCCAGACTTCCCCTTTCTATAGAGACACTGGTCATGGGATTAGCACTTTGCAACCCATTGAACTCACTTTACTTTGATCACCTCTATAAAGACCCCGTTTCTAAGTGAGGTCCCATTCTGAGGTACTGGGAGTAGGACTTCAACACAATTTTTTTTGGGGGGGGGCACACAACTCAAATCAGAGCATCATCCTTTGCTGTTCTGAGGATTAGAGATAATGGATCTAAACCACCAGGCTCATTTTAAATGCTTAATGAGGAGTGGTCAGTATGCTCGTAATAGGATGGCTCATTGCCCCGCCCAGAGACACAGTTCACGGCCATATTTACACTCAGCACACTGACTGTAGTTTGGGATTTCTGACATGCCAATGTATCAGTGACAGAAAGGCCCTTTATTACAGATCAAATTCCACTAAAATGTTTATGTACTCTCAAGGCTAAGGCTGTCACATTTCTTTATCTATTATGTTAGTTTTCAAAAATCGCTTTGGACCAGACTGTGAATCTTTTGATTTCATTCACTACCCTATCTCTCGTATCTAGTAATCTAATAGTCGCTGGGCAAATACCAGCTCCTCAGTTCTACCAAATTTAGTCTGAGTTTCTTTTGCTTTATTTTATTTTATTTTTTTAAGATTATTTATTTATTTATTTAATTTAATAGAGAACACAAGTAGGCGGAGGCAGGTAGAGAGAGAGAAGAGGAAGCAGGCTCCCTGCTGAGCAGAGATCCCGATGCCGGGCTCAATCCCAGGATCCTGGGATCAAGACCTGAGCCGAAGGCAGAGGCTTAACCCACTGAGCCACCCAGGCGCTCTTGTGTGTGTGTGCACGTCTTTATTTTTTTTCTTCCATTTGGATTTTGGGACTAAGTCTGATTCTCCCACAAATTAAGAAAATTAATGCCAAACTAAAGGCAGTGAAATGCAGAACTCAGGAGATGTGAAGGGAAGGTACTATGGGTGATAAGCTGTTGTTGGCCTGGCCAGCTGCGTCCAAAGACTTCACAAGTTTCTGCATTTTAATACCAGGCTGTCATATTCCGTGCAGATTGGAGTCCCAGAGAGAACTCTGAACAGTGGCCTTTGCCTCGTAGACATGAAAATTTTCCTTGTGGAGTCTCATGCCCGTTAAAGCAAGGAGTGGAGTCTGGCTCATCAGGCTGGCTGAGGGTTTTTATGTGGTGGAGGGAGAGTGGGGGACCGGCTTTACAGAGTGCCCTATCAGGTAGATACACATTTGACACAGGAACGCTGAGTTATCAAGTTTTCTCCAAGGGCACCTATATATCTTGGGAATCCAGAGCCAAATTATATTTGACATTTCATTTAAAGCCCGAGACATCTTGATGTTAAACCAGAGTCTAAGAGTGCTCAAGTACGAGGCCGTTCAATTTGACGGAGCCAAGGTTTCTCTTCCTATCTCACCTGCATGGGTAATAGACAAGTCCTGATAGTTCTTCCTTATTTCATCCAGATGAAAATCACTGAGTTAGCTCTCTGCCGAAATGACACTCACTCAGTTATTTTCTCTCTGGCGGTGTGCAGAGAGCACATCTGGAGCGCTTTGGAAGCTTCTCGGGGCTGGTATTATTTATGTAGTGGGTAACAAAGCTATATGTACTTGGCTTACATTCCAGATTGAAGAGGTCGGGTGTGTGTGAGTGGGAGATACGTGAGCAAGACCCATTGGGCGACATTTCCTCCAGATGAAAGGCTGAGCAGAGGTGGAGGAGGCTGGGGGCCTGCTTTTAATTCAGGGCAGCGGTGATTCCCACATCCCTCTTTCCTTAAATGAGAATTTTGTGCTACCTGTCCTTGTGGATTTTGGAAAAAGGGCAGAGAGGATAAAAAAGGACAAAAAAAAAATAGGACAAAAGGAAGGCTATTTTAGCACAGTGTTTTTGAGAACATGTGGAAATACTTTTACTGTACCAAAATAAGAAAAATTAGACATATTAAGTTAGCATAGTTGTAATAACATGTTTTTCATAGATAAAGAAATGTCCATACTTTGAGAAACAATGCTCAGTTTTTATTCGTGTACTTTTGTACTGAGGGAGTGTAACCAGCCAATGGCCTATACTGGTTGGTATGCTTTTTTTTTGTCTTAGGAAGTTACAAAAACAGAGTCGGCCCCTCTGATAGTCAGTAATTATTTTAGGAGTATGTGAACAGTCCTGTGGTAAACTTTGCAATAGAAACAAAGATACACGAGTGATGGTCTCCACCCTCAAAACACCCCCATAATGGAAAAGAGGAATCTGCTGAGTCCCGGGAAAGTTGCCAAGGGCCACAAACATGCGTTCGAGTTTCCATGCCCAGTGTCTGTGGCAAAGCCGCCCAGTGGCAGGGGATCCAGAACGGCTGGCAGAGTGGAGGAGTGAGTGATGGAGTAAATAAACAAATGCAAGTCTGACAGTCTGCTCTGTCAGACTGAAGCGGAGAGAGGGCTCAAAACGGAGTGGGCTGCAGGGCTCACAGAGAACTCTAGGAAGGAAAAGGAAGACTTAATGAGCTGTGACTTCTGTTTCATCTGTGAAATGCTCCAGGTGCGGACCGTTTCTTTTCCAGGGGCCCCAAATAGGGCCGACTGGCAAAAAAAAAGAAAAAAGAAAAAGAAAAAGAAAAAGCTTTTTGAAGGATGAGAGCAGACATCAATTCCTCAAACAGCATCTATCATGGTACTGCTGTGCTTGGATATATCCATTTTGCCTCATTCATCATTTCTCTTTTAAAAATATTCCTATAAGGTGAAAACCCAGTGTTACAGCCCCAGTGTCAACTATCGCTGACAGTTAGAGAAAACAAACAAAAAACAACGGTCCATTCTCGTCACCCAGAAGTCAGCACGGCCCGCACCTTACTGTATATCCGTCTGTGTGTATTGATGCCCAAGTGAGATCATACTGTACACACTTAACTGCAGCCTGCTGCTTTTTTTTTTTTTAAGACTTTATTTATTTATTTGACAGAGAGAGACACAGCAAAAGAGGGAACACAAGCAGGGCGAGTATGGAAAGAGAGAAGCAGGGAACCCGATGCGGGGCTCGATCCCAGGATTCTGGGATCATGACCGGGGCTGAAGGCAGATGCTTAATGACTGAGCCACCCAGGCACCCAACCTGCTTCTTTTTGCAGTCGTGATGCCCACCTTTCCATTTTCTTGAATTACGAACTTGTCATATGTTCTCCCAGAGGACATTCGTATGACCCTTGTAGTTAGTTAGTTGGTTTCTCCTCTTTCAGTCTGGGACTGCAGTGACAAGGTGTATGTCCCCTCGGCGGTGGTATATGAACTACAGCTGTCTTGTACTGTGCACAAGGAGTTGTGCAAGCTGCTTGATCTCACACAGGTAGCTTGAAATCATCATCATGGGGGTGTTCACGGCATCGAAATTGGTAAATAGTGTATACTGGGACTTCCCTTCACTCTCGTTGTGAGGCATTTGCCGGCATTCCTTTGTCCCTGGTTTCTTTTAATCTGGTGTAGCTTCCCCAACCCTTTCTTTCTTATGCCACTGACTTGTTCAAGTAGGACAGAATGTACTACGATCCTTGTCTGCCTAGCTTGTGTCATTTGGTGCAGGTCTCTTGTCCTCTGAATTTCCCATATACTGGAAGTTGGGTCAAAAAGCTTAATGCATTCCAGTTAAACATTCTGACTATTTTAGTTGATTCTAGATATATAATATTGTAGTATGCCAGAAAACATATATTTGTTGATACTAACATTGATCCTGGGTTAAAATAAGGACAATTCAGTCTCTCCATTATAAAAATTACTTTTTTTTTTCTCTTGGGACCAGAAAGAAATCTGTGTGGTATTATTTGGCACTAAATGAATTTCTTACTATAAACCATTCACCTACTGGTTTTGACCCCAGCTGATAATCCTTCCCTGAAGCAGTTAATTTGAGTTTCTAAAATGTTTTTAAAATTCTGCCACTCCTCCTTTATTTGTTGGCTGATATTTCTAGGTAAAGAACACATTTCCCTCACCAAGTGGGCTCTTTTTATTACCCTAAAACAAGTTGCCACCAGAAAGACAGATAAATGATCAATTGTTTTTCTTTATTTCCCAATTTTCAAAGAGAGGAGTTGTGTAAGTACTTACCTCAAATGGTGACAAATGTGATTTCTATGACTTTCTCTTTTATAGTATCATTATGGACTCATCGATTTTTCATTGATTCAATCTGTTTCAATCCACTAAACTCATTATTCTCTTTGAGGTCCAGATGGTCACAACTTTGACCAGGGGTAGTAGCCTTTCCACATTGGCTCCTGGATCTGTTTGGCACAGTCCCATTAATCTTCGCAGGCTCCCTTGTTTTTTGATATAGTAAAAGATACCAGGCTCATTTTGTTTCTTTTCTCCCCAGATGAATCAGCCATTTCTTCTGGAAGCCTTGGTTTCTTTCTGAGAAAGAAAGAGAGTGGTAATAGAGGCCATAATCTGGGGGCCGGGAATGTGCATTGCTGTTGAGGTTACACTGCTTCTGGGAATTTTTCAGGGCTTTAAATATATAATTAAAAAGTCATGAGCTCATATTCATACTTTAAATTCAACTTTTAACATTCGCTCGTTTTCGCTTACCCTTTTTAATTTTATACTTGTATTCTTTTTACACTGAAACTTTTGATCCCTGAACCATCATCAACATAGTTACTTGCTTTTGTATTAAATATAGTTTGAAAATACCAACACCAATTTTATAACAAACAGTATAATTACTGAGGAAGGTTTATTTTTGTGTATGTGGTTATTTTTTCCTTAGACTATCTCGTACTAAGTCTTCACAGTCAAAATACAGTGTTTTCAAATCTTTCGAATTAAATCTTTCCACTGTTATCAGTTTAATATGTAGTTTAGTTTTATTTCTTTCAATTTGAGGCTTTTTCGCCTAATTTAACTTTTTTGGAAATTTACTATATCAACATAATTCAAAGGTCAGAGCAATACAGAATATATACACAGAAGTCTTGCTTTCGTTTCCCCCTCACCAATTTCATGTACTCACTTAATAGTTTCCTGTTTATCATTCCAGTATTTCTTTTTTACATATCTTTTCCCCTCCATGGACTATGCACATCATTCTGTGTCTCTCTTTTTGTTATTTTACTATATTTATGGGTGGTCTTTCCAGATGGCTACATGAATATTATCATCATTTTTTTTTCTTTCTTTTTTTTTTTTTTTTTTGACTTGCAAATCCTTCCTTCTTAGGGGACCATAACAAGTCAGAGAGGGAGAATAAAAGCAGAAGAAGGGGAGTTTTGTCGAAGATTATTTGACCATAGAGTTGAGGGTCCATATCTGGGCTTTCTACTCTGTTCCACTGGTCTGTGTGTCTGTTTTTATGCCAGTACCATGCTGTCTTGGTGATCACAGCTTTGTAGTAAAGCTTGAAATCAGGTAACATGATGCCCCCAGTTTTATTTTTGTTTTTCAACATTTCCTTAGCAATTTGGGATCTCTTCTTTTTTTTTTTTTCCAATTTATTTATTTTCAGAAAAACAGTATTCATTATTTTTTTACCACACCCAGTGCTCCATGCAAGCTGTGCCCTCTATAATACCCACCACCTGGTACCCCAACCTCCCACCCCCCCGCCACTTCAAACCCCTCAGATTGTTTTTCAGAGTCCATAGTCTCTCATGGTTCATCTCCCCTTCCAATTTACCCAAAAGCACATACCCTCCCCAATGTCCATAACCCTACCCCCCTTCTCCCAACCCCCCTCCCCCCAGCAACCCACAGTTTGTTTCGTGAGATTAAGAGTCACTTATGGTTTGTCTCCCTCCCTATCCCATCTTGTTTCATGGATTCTTCTCCTACCCACTTAAGCCCCCATGTTGCATCACCACTTCCTCATATCAGGGAGATCATATGATATTTGTCTTTCTCCGCTTGACTTATTTCGCTAAGCATGATACGCTCTAGTTCCATCCATGTTGTCGCAAATGGCAAGATTTTGTTTCTTTTGATGGCTGCATAGTATTCCATTGTGTATATATACCACATCTTCTTTATCCATTCATCTGTTGATGGACATCTAGGTTCTTTCCATAGTTTGGCTATTGTGGACATTGCTGCTATAAACATTCGGGTGCACGTGCCCCTTTGGATCACTACGTTTGTATCTTTAGGGTAAATTCCCAGTAGTGCAATTGCTGGGTCATAGGGCAGTTCTATTTTCAACATTTTGAGGAACCTCCATGCTGTTTTCCAGAGTGGTTGCACCAGCTTGCATTCCCACCAACAGTGTAGGAGGGTTCCCCTTTCTCCGCATCCTCGCCAGCATCTGTCATTTCCTGACTTGTTGGTTTTAGCCATTCTGACTGGTGTGAGGTGATATCTCATTGTGGTTTTGATTTGTATTTCCCTGATGCCGAGTGATATGGAGCACTTTTTCATGTGTCTGTTGACCATCTGGATGTCTTCTTTGCAGAAACGTCTGTTCATGTCCTCTGCCCATTTCTTGATTGGATTATTTGTTCTTTGGGTGTTGAGTTTGTTAAGTTCTTTATAGATTTTGGACACTAGTCCTTTATCTGATATGTCGTTAAAGGAATCCATCAAAATCCTTGAGGAGAACACAGGCAGCAACCTCTTCGACCTCAGCCGCAGCAACATCTTCCTAGGAACATCGCCAAAGGCAAGGGAAGCAAAGGCAAAAATGAACTTTTGGGATTTCATCAAAATCAAAAGCTTTTGCACAGCAAAGGAAACAGTTAACAAAACCAAAAGACAACTGACAGAATGGGGGATCTCTTCTGATTCCATACAAAGTTTAGGATTATTTGCTCCAGCTCTTTGAAAAATACTGGTGGAATTTTGATTGGAATGGCATTAAAAGTATAGATTGATCTAGGCAGTAGAGACATTTTAACAGTGTTTATTCTTCTGATCCAAGAGCATGGAATGGTCTTCCATCTGTTTGTGTCTTCAATTTCTTTCATGAGTGTTGTGTAGTTCCTCAAGTACAGATCCTTTACCTCTTTGGTTAGGTTTATTCCCAGGTATCTTATGGTTCTTGGTGCTATAGTAAATGGAATTGATTCTCTAATTTCCCTTTCTGTATTTTCATTGTTAGTGTATATAAAAAAGCCACTGATTTCTGTACATTGACTTCGTATCCTGCCACGTTGCTGAATTGCTGTATGAGTTCTAGTAGTTTCAGAGTGGAGTCTTTTGGGTTTTCCATATAAAGAATCATGTCATCTGTGAAGAGAGAGAGTTTGACTTCTTCATTGCCAATTTGGATACCTTTTATTTCTCTTTGTTGTCTGATTGCTGTTGCTAGGACTTCTAATACTATGTTGAACAAGAGTGGAGAGAGTGAGCATCCTTGTTGTGTTCCTGATCTAAACGGGAAGGCTGCAAGCTTTTTCTCATTGAGGATGATATTTGCAGTGGGTCTTTCATAGATAGATTTTATGAAGTTCAGGAGTGTTCCCTCTATCTCTATACTTTGAAGCATTTTCATCAGGAACGGATGCTGGATTTTGTCAGATGCTTTTTCTGCATCGATTGAGAGGACCATGTGGTTCTTCTCTCTTCTTTTATTGATTTGTTCAATCACATTGATTGATTTGTGAATGTTGAACCATCCTTATAACCCAGGGATGAATCCCACTTTCTCATGGTGGATAATCTTTTTAATGTGCTGTTGGATCCTGTTTGCTAGGATCTTGTTGAGAATCTTAGCATCCATATTCATCAGTGATATTGGTCTGAAATTCTCCTTTTTGGTAGGATCTTTGCCTGGTTTGGGGATCAGGGTAATGCTGGCTTCATAAAAAGAGTCTGGAAGTTTTCCTTCTACTTCAATTTTTTGAAACAGCTTCAGGAGAATAGGTGTTATTTCTTCTTTAAAAGTTTGGTAGAATTCCCCAGGGAATCCATCAGGTCCTGAGCTCTTGTTTTTTGGGAGGTTTTTGATCACTGCTTCAATTTCGGGAAAAAATATACAGTGGAAAAAAGACAGTCTCTTCAATAAATGGTGCTGGGAAAACTGGACAGCTACATGTAGAAGAATGAAACTCGACCATTCTCTTACACCGTACAGAAAGATAAACTCGAAATGGATAAAAGACCTCAACGTGAGACAGGAATCCATCAGAATCCTAGAGGAGAACATAGGCAGTAACCTCTTCGATATCAGCCACAGCAACTTCTTTCAAGATGTGTCTCCAAAGCAAAGGAAACAAAAGCGAAAATGAACTTTTGGGACTTCATCAAGATCAAAAGCTTCTGCACAGCAAAGGAAACAGTCAACAAAACAAAGAGGCAACCCACGGAATGGGAGAAGATATTTGCAAATGACAGTACAGACAAAAGGTTGATATCCAGGATCTATAAAGAACTCCTCAAACTCAACACACACAAAACAGATAATCATATCAAAATATGAACAGAAGATATGAACAGACACTTCTCCAATGAAGACCTACAAATGGCTATCAGATACATGAAAAAATGTTCATCATCACTAGCCATCAGGGAGATTCAAATTAAAACTACATTGAGATATCACCTTACACCAGTTAGAATGGCCAAAATTAGCAAGACAGGAAACAACATGTGTTGGAGGGGATGTGGAGAAAGGGGAACCCTCTTCCATTGTTGGTGGGAATGCAAGTGGGTGCAGCCACTATGGAGAACAGTGTGGAGATTCCTCAAGAAATTAAAAATAGAGCTTCCCTATGACCCTGCAATTGCACTACTGGGTATTTACCCCAAAGATACAGATGTAGTGAAAAGAAGGGCTATCTGTAACCCAGAGTTTATAGCAGCAATGGCCACGGTCGTTCAACTGTGGAAAGAACCAAGATGCCCTTCAACGGATGAATGGATAAGGAAATGTGGTCCATATACACTATGGAGTATTATGCCTCCATCAGAAAGGATGAATACCCAACTTTTGTAGCAACATGGACAGGACTGGAAGAGATTATGCTGAGCGAAATAAGTCAAGCAGAGAGAGTCAATTATCATATGGTTTCACTTATTTGTGGAGCATAACAAATAACATGGAGGACATAGGGAGATGGAGAGGAAATGGGAGTTGAGGGAAATTGGAAGGAGAGGTGAACCATGAGAGACTATGGACTCAGAAAAACAATCTGAGGGTTTTGAATGGGCGGGAGGAGGGAGGTTGGGGGAGCCAGGTGGTGGGTATTAAGGAGGGCACGTATTACATGGAGCACTGGGTTTGGTGCAAAAACAATGAATACTGTTACGCTGAAAAGAAAAAAAAAATTTTTTTTAATACAAAAAAAAAGGAAGAAGAAGAAAAAGGGGAGTTAGGAAAGCAGAAGCCAAACCCTATTGGTTGGAGGCATCAACTTAAGGCCTAAGACAAGGCAGAGTAGGAAAGTCCAGGTTTGTGCCAGGTAGGAAAAAGGGCTTGTTTGAGGCTGGATAATGTTTTGTCAGCTCATACCAGATAGCTACCTGCCTTATTAGGGGCTAACGCTTCCTCCAACACCTGAGTCCTCCTTAGGGTACAAAACTCTTCATGCTGTGGTAAGCCTGCAAATGAGAAGGGCCAGCATTTTTCAACCAACATCATGATCTCCAAAGGATCTGATGACTGATGAAAAGTTGATGAGTTCAGACTGTATCTCCTGTTGGAAGGAGCCTGATGGTTGATCTCATTGAAGTTGTTCCTTGTGATCAGGTCCTAAAATTTTGTCTTAACTGATGAAAATGGGCTAATACAGAGTATAGGAATACCAAGTTCAGCCATGTTCATTTATTCATTAATTTATTCAACATGCATTTATTGACTGCCTACTATTTTCTAGCAACTTAGCTAGGGTCTGAATACATAAAACAGAATAAGATATAATTGTGTTTGAAGGATCTTCTCGTATAGAACAGTGTTCCCCTTGTGTTTTAAATCTCATACCTCAGCATTTAACACTTTTCATCATTCATCCCAATTATTCTTATTTATTCCTAACACTTTGCCACTCTAATCTGAACATTATGAAACTTACACAAAAATACACCTCACAAAGGGTTTATAAAAATATAAATAGTTATACATACATATATATATGTACACACACACACATATATATGTACACATATATACACACACACACATATATATGTTTTTTCTCAGAATGATTTTGTGAAAATTATTTAATAAAATACCAATGTGATATGGGTTATTGCAACTTGTTAGATATCCAGGGAGACATTAGAGAGGTTGAAACAGAATTTGTCAAGGGTCTTCTTACCTGGGTACCCAGGTATCAGAATCTTGCCTCGAATATTAACATGGAGTTTCCTAGTTCAACTAAACAAATGGACTTTGGACTTTTGTCTTTTTTAAGCTAAGACTCAGGAGACAATAAAAATATTTTGGTGGGGAGGGTAGAGGAAAATTACTAAATGTAATATCTACTACCTGTTTAAAGGCAAAAGTTTCTGAAATTGGCACCCAGTTCACCTGGCATAAGAAATTGGTAATGATCCGAACTGGTGTGTTTAAGAGGACAGTTCGGATCCACCCGTGGATACATCTTTGGATTTCTTCTTGGTGTACCATAGTATTCTTCTATGAGTTAATGACAGTGTTTCTTGCTTTTGATTCAAAAGTACTATTACTAAGGCATAGTCTGTGCTTAAACACTTAAAATAAAGCCTTTAGTTAGATCTAGTGAAGGATTTTTTGCCTCCCCAGTGTCTCAGAATTACTGCCTTCAGCTCTGTGATACTGCAACATTTTGTGATTGGGTCTTGGAGAAGTAGATTCTCTATGAACTGTGGTGCTTGGGTTTTGGGGTGGGATGGTCCACTCTATTTTGCAGAAAGACCTCCTTCCTTCTTAAAGTCTTGGTTGAAAAATGAGTTCCCTTTCCGTGCAGAAGCATGAGCAGAATGACATTTCCGCAGACATTATTAGACATTTCCATGGCAACAGTGGATTAGCACGCTAAGTTACCCACTCATGACCAATATTTTGGCAGATACAATAAGATCCAGATATTACTGCCAAATCAGAAACGCAGACATTTTTTTTTTTTTAACTTCAGGCTTACTATATTACCTTTGAAGAGAAATTTAAACTAAATATTTTCAAGTGTTCCACAGGAGACTAGTTTTTAAAAGAGATAAAAGAATGGTTTTTAATTTCCACAGTTGTTTATAAGTAAATGAGGGCCACTGAAATATTTGGAAATCATTTATAGATAGATTTAAATATCTCTTACTTTAGCCCTAAGAATTTACGTTGCAATATTAATTACTTCTCAAAAGTCCCAGGCGCCTGGGTGGCTCAGTGGGTTGAGCCTCTGCCTTTGGCTAAGGTCATGATCTCAGGGTCCTGGGATGGAGTCCCACATTGGGCTCTCTGCTCTCGGCAGAAAGCCTGCTTCCCCCTCTCTCTGCCTCCCTCTCTGCCTGCTTTTGATCTCTCTCTCTGTGTCAGAAAAAAAAAAAAAAAAGTCCCTTGACAGGCAGCTTAGAATGAGACTTTAGCCTCAGTCGGAATTATTCAGATTTTAAGTGATACAATGCAAATTACAGAAGTCTTGGTGAACTTTGAGGCTTGGTTTAGGGTTAAGCCAACAAACAGTGAGGAGCTATTCCTGGTGATGAGAGAGAAGGCTTCTAATGGAACGTCTTGGCAGGGTTTCTGTTCTCTCTTTTTGAGCTCTGCTTAGCTCTCTCTCTTATGAGCCCCATTTGCATTATTAATAGAACAGTATCCACATACATATTCTTATAGGGTCCTTCCTTTTTCTAAGGAGGAAAGACATTAAGATTAAGCCAAGTATTTTTATCTCCCCAACCATATTATGAACATAGCAGGTTGGTTTGTTTTGTTTTGTTTTGTTTTGTTTTTGCCTCTGGGATAGAAACCATCAGTTGTCTCCAAGTCATCGAGTTATGCTGGGGCTAAAGATAACTGAAATTATAGCATTATTTTAAGCTGAAGATCAAATGACATAACCTCCATAACACTCTTGGGATTAATGAAAACAAGTTTGGAAAATGAAGTTTTCTTGAGGAGCGTTCATTCTGCCTTGTGGCATTAACCAGCAGGAAGGAGGCACTTTCATGGAGATGGCCATCATGACCCCTTACTTCCAGAAGCATTTAAGCATATATATGTGTTCCATATGCATGTCCTAAGCACTGTGCTCCTAAACCTCCACTTGTGGCCCTTTCATAATTCAACGTTTATTTGTGTGCTTAGTTCACAACTGCTGTATTCCCTCTGACCACCTGAATGCAGAGACCATTCCTGACTTATACCCAGTTTCTGCACAGGTACTAGCAAATAATAGTGCTAAGTACATACTGGTAGAAGAAAGAAGGAAGGAAGGAAGGAAGAGATGAGAAGGAGGGAAAGAGGGAAGGAGGGAAGGACTGAATACAAAAAGTACAATGCAGTTATAGTCCTTGAGCTCTTGATTGAGACTCTTTAAATGTTTTAGAGAAGATGGGGATATTTTTTGTGACTCAGAGCCTTTAGATCATGGGACATGGGTAGTATGACTTATAGTCCGGTTTGTCTGGCTCAGTCCTCATTTACTCTTATTGACCGGGTATAATTATTAACAGTGTCCCTTTTCAGTCTCAAATGTGTCCTGATTTGGCAGACAAATTACGGTAGTTTCTCTACCCCCTCCCCCATTAACAGAGTATGTTCCAAGGCCTTCAGTGGATACCTGGAACCATAGAGAGTACTTTGCCCTGTATATACCTATACATACATTCCTACGATAATGTTTAATTTGTAAAATGGGCACATTAAGAGATTATTAATAATGACTAATGAAATGGTTATTATTAGAATATAGTATAATAAAGGTTAAGAATATATAAGAATATGCTATAATAAGGGTTAAGAATGAACTAATAAGAGTATACAGTAATAAAGGTTATATGAAGGTGGTCTCTTGGTCTCAGAATATTTTACTGTACTGCACTCACCCTTCCTGTGAGGATGGGAGGTGATAAAACGTCTGAGTGATGAGACGATGTAGGCAGTGTGATGTAGTGTTCGGATACCACTGACCTAAGGAGAAATCGGAAGGAGGATCATCTGCTTCTAGAACTTCAGGGGTAACTGAAACTATAGAAAATGAAACCACAGGTAGGGGGTGGAGAGGGGGAGTACCGTATATGATAATCCTAGGAAAGGGGATGTGGAAAACGGGATCTGTTGGCATTGAACCACACACTGGTCACTCTTAGCTAACTTAATACTTTGCTGTTTTTGTGAAATATGGGCTCACAGCTCTGTATGAGAAAGAAATAATAAACTTTCTGAGTTCTTGGCTGAAATTCCTGTGATAAAACCCAGATTAACAAGAGAAAAACAAACCAAAGTTTATTAATATGGATACCTCATGTATCCATGAGAAAGACCTAGGAAAAATGAGTAATCCAAAGAGGTGGCTTTTTGAATTTAAGATTTAGTACAATCTTTTTTTTTTTTTTAAAGATTTTTTTTTTTTTTTTGGCACAAGGCAAAATTTATTAAAGGCACTCTCCGGCACAGTTTCAGGGCTCAGGAGAAGGGGAGCCAGGAAAACTGCAAAGGGAGGAGGGCACCCTCGGGCAAGGTTCCGCAACTCTGGAAAGCAGAGTGGTGGAAGTCGCACCCAAGGCAGGGAGAAAGGGGCTTTTAAGGGGTCTCCAGGGGAGTTCAGGGGTCTTTTGGCAAGTTTCCCTTACTTAGATATTTTGCCTGCTCCTCGGGGTCCCATTGGTACACTGGAGCCCGGAGCGGGGATGGGGGTGGGAGGGGGTGGGGGATGGGGGGGTGTTTCAGATTCCTGCTTGGGTCTTTGTTCTCCTGTCTGAGCTCAGGTTTTGTGGCGGGAACTTTGGCCATCTTAAGTAGCCCTTTCTTCCTGCCAGCCCAACATTCCGACCTTTTGCTTTATATAATGGTGCCAGGGGCGTTGACTCAGTTCTGGCTACTTCCTGCTGATGGGGGGGGGGCGTCGTCATAGGGGTAGTCAGAAGTGGGCAGGCTAGAGTAGGGCTGAAGGAGGAGTTGATTGACGGACACTCAGGCAAGTTCTTGTAGGCGACCCTGCAAGCATCGGAAAAGACAGGGAGCAACTGAGATTAGAAGGAGGATTATGCATACCGGTCCCACCAGAGGGAGCAGCCAGGTTACCCAGGTGTAGGGGTCCAGGCCCCAGAAAGACGTGTCTCGCCGCCGTGCTTGAATCCGATCCCTGAGTTCTTTGATCCTGGAGGTAACTATACCTGATTGGTTAACAAAGTAACAACATTCTTCATTTAAGTATAGGCAGGTCCCCCCTTTTTCGGCGGTCAGGTCTAAGGCCCATTGGTTCTGCAGAGCTAAGGCTGCCAGGCTGGTAACTTGTATCTGTAGGGCTGTGAAGGAGTCAGCAATCCGTTCCATGTCATCACTCAGGGCTTGGGAGGGTTTGTAATAAAAGTCTATGGAAGTTCCTGTCCCCACTGTTCCGGTTGCCACCCCTGTGGCTACTCCTGCCCCTATTATGAATGGAAGGAAAGCAGCCCTTCCTCCACGGTGTTGGGGGAATAGGATGGATTGCAGCTGGGACTCAGAGTAGATGGTGGTAGAAGGAGATAGTAGAATGAATATACAGCCTAGGGAGTCATTAGTGGTCAGGCAGCGATATGTTCCTTGAGGGCACGAGAGAAATATTCCCGAGGGAGTACACTAAGGGAGGGAGGAGTTAGTGATGCTGGCAGCTGCCATGGTAAGGGGGGAGTACACATTAATAATAGGTATTTTTCCCCCGATGGGGCCGATATGGACCGTATTATTTGTGGTTGTAGAGTTAGGGAGTGGCCAGCCAATAGGGAGGGGTACCCCTACAATGTTGGAACGTGTTGAAAAAGGGAAACAGATCCAGCAGTCACTGTCACCGTTCTTCGACACATTTCGCCATAGGTTGTAACTAGAGTTCAGGAGGGCCACTGTCAGTTGTTCGGTGGTAGGGAATTTTTGGATGCTACCAAGATTGATGCCCTTATAGACTGGGTCACTGGGGCTTAGAGTCGTTTAGTCAAGTCGATGACCGCTGTTTTAATGCGTTTGCGGCTAGCCTGGTCCTGGACCCCTCCCTCATCAGAGAGACCGACATGACCCAGATAGGTCCAGCAAACTTTTCCAGTCCTGGGGTAGATGTTGCAGGGGGCAATACCGCGTTTGGCTGTCACGAGGTCAGAAGCCCAATAGGTTTTCCGGTCATACGTGCAGGTTGTTGGTTTCTTTCCCCGGTAGCAGGTTGCAGGCATATAAGTAAAGGCTGAGAAATAGCGAAAGGTACCTGAACCCCTCATGCAGCTAGACTCACATGGGTCCGCCTGGTTTGTCTGGATTAGAAGGAATATGAGAAGGGGCCCTAACCAAGCGAAGTTTGGTGGGGCCTGCCATCTGGGAAGTCCAATCAGTCTCTGTGGGTGCCCGTTTGTGATTGTTGATATGTACCCATGCAGAGCGCCCCAACAGTTTCGCAGCAGGTGGGGCAGTAAGGACGACTTACGTATGAAGACGACTTACGTATGGGTTTGTAAGGAGCCTGGACGCAAGCTTTTGAGGAGGACCTGGTCCCCAGGAGATAGATCTTGTATACCCCCTTCGGAAGCATGGTTGCTTGGGTCTGGGATGACAGTGTCGGCGTGGGCCCTTAAGAGAGCTCGGAGGAGAGTGAGGTAAGGTAGATAGGATAAAAGAGGCGGGGGAAATGGCCCGAAGGCTGTGATTTATAATTATAAGAAAGGGCCGGCCTGTAAAGTAATTCAAATGGGCTTAAGCCCGAAGGCCTGCTGGGCATAATCCGAGTCTGGTGAGAGCCAGGGGCAGAAGTGTGGGCCAGGAAAGGCGGGTCTCTAGGGTAAATTTGGTGAGTTGGGCTTTGAGCAGCCCATTGGCCTTTTCTACCTTACCTGATGGCTGTGGGTGGTACGGGATGTGAAGTTTGCAGGTTATGTTGAGGCTCTCAGCTACCTGTTGGGTTACAGTGGAGATGAAGGCAGGTCCGTTGTCTGACTGGAGGGTCCAGGGCAATCTGAACCTTGGGATGATGTGCTCGATGAGTATTGTAGCCACCACATCCGCTGTTTCCCGGGCCGTGGGGTATGCCTCGATCCAGCCATTTTAGGAGCAGGGAAGAAGAACCTTCAAGGTCTTCCCTTCAAAGCATGTGTCAACTTCGCAGTGAACGCGAACCTTCCCGTTAGGTGCCAGGGCTGGCGTCCTCGGAGCTCTGGTCGAGCCGCTCGCTTTTTTTAAAGATTATTTATTTATTTATTTGACAGAGAGAAATCACAAGTAGATGGAGAGGCAGGCAGAGAGTGAGAGAGGGAAGCAGAGAGTCCGAAGCGGGACTCGATCCCAGGACCCTGAGATCATGACCTGAGCCAAAGGCAGCGGCTTAACCCACTGAGCCACCCAGGTGCCCATATTTAGTACAATCTTAATAGGAAAAGGAGATGGGGTGTGGCTCTCATGGGATAGTAAATGATTATTTGGAAAGATGACTGGACCCTTAGAAGAATAGATGTGAGATATGATCGTGTCTAGCGAAGTTTATCAGGGTGTGATGTTGACTTCTAGTCTTCTCTCCTCTGATAACACTCAGTCCTTCCTGGTTGGTAAAACTCCTGGGGAGGGGATTTCTGACAGGTGTGTTCCTTTCAGAGGATCTGTCCTTAGGCAGTTGAGGAGAGTTCAGAGAAAGCCTCTCCCAGCATTTGTTATAGGCATTTCAAATGCCTACAGCTGAAATAATCATTTCTTAAATGGCATATTTTGGGGTTACATATTCCGCTATCCTTCGGCTTGCATTCCTTACGCTGGCCTCATGGAAAGTGATCTACAAGGATTTTTAAATCAAAATATTTATGTCATTTGACCACTTTTTGGTTCTTCCAAAGTACATGGTCGGGTTCTAGTTTCTTGGACACCAAACAGAAATGGAGCAGCTGGAAGCAGTGGTATGTTCCTACTGTCTTAGTGATACCCTCGGTTCTCGCTTGTGACTTTCTGCATCAACCAGAGTGCTGGTTTTCACTAGAGCACAAGAGCAATAGGGAGAGAAATGAGGGCTAACAGTGTAATCCAGGTTGTTCTCATTTGTACAATATGCAAAAATGAGGAAAAAAAAAAAGAAACCCTTCATTAAGTTATCTGGATCGTTTGTGTATCTGGCATTTGTCATTTAGATGTGGGATCGGAAATAGCCAAAACATTCTCATCTTCCAGTGTTTAATTTTTTTCCCTCACCATATATGACTAGTACTCATCTGGCTTCATGCTTCCTCTGGAGGGGCAGCAGGGCCAGACCTGCCAAGTGTTCAGCTCATGGTGAAGAGGATTTACTCTCGGAGTGAAAATGAAGCCATAAGCAGACTGCTCAGATAGGCATTTCTGCAGATCCTGAATTGTAAATCTGAGAAAAGCTTGGCTGCTTGTCAGATCCTCATTTTGGTGATGAAGAAGTTGAGGCTCAGAGAGGTTAAGTGACTGGTTGAAGGTCACACAGCTGCAGAAGACAAACTCCCGCAGTAGTCCGCGGGCAAAGCATGCATCCCTCTCTGATTTTTGATGCTCTCGATGGTGAAGGGAAGCCAGAGTTCTTGCTTCAAAAAGAATGCGCTGAGGTGGGGTGACTGAGGAGCGTCAGGGATTTGCAGCCATCCTGGGTATTTGGGTGTCTGGCTGAAAGTGACCTCCGTCAATCCCTGGCTCGTTTTCTGGCTCGTTTTGATGGTTGCTTTCGTTGTAGTTATGGGTGATATTTGACCAAATACATTTGCATATGCTTCTTCCTTCAAATCTTCTTTTCTGGTAAAGTCTGATTGGGCACTTGGATTGTCCTATCCAGCCCCAGGGAAGGAACATGGCTTCTGCCTTCAAGCCGGCATGTGGTTCCCGGCCCCTGCTGTTTTATGTGTCTCAGGCCAAGCAGTCCATACATCTTAATTATGCAATTATTTGAAAAGATTCCAATGTTGTCTACTTATCAGAGGTCTCTGGAATACACACCATACCCCTCTGATTAGGGGTGATTAGGGGTGATTAGAGAAATACCTGATATCAAACTGTTTTCACATTTCCTTCTGTATCGATTGTCCAAAAGGTGATTATTGTGAGTGCTCAGCTGGCTGTTCTCATTAGGAATCCATTGATTGTGGGCTGGTTATGGTTCCACATGCCAGGCTAAATGTGCTGCTTTCGATTCATAGTGTGAGGCAGCCAGATAAGAAAAAGGAATATTAAGGCCAGCATTTTATTGTCTAAGCTCTGGTTAAATGGCCCCACCTTCTCACTACTTTCCCCGCTCCCTCCCCCAAAGAAACAACATTAATTAGTCTTTTCAGCTATGCAGTCTTTGGAAGCAATACTCTTGATCTATTGAAGGCTGCATTATTAAAATTATCTGCTGTGTCTGTCCTTAATAAGGTCAAAGAAGGAATCTATGAAAGCTGATTCATCACAAAGGCCCCGGGGATGCACATCATTGAGAAAGCCAATTTTATTTTCCTATTCCAGGAGAGAATTGGGTTGCAACCTCCCTTGCTTATCAGAAAGGCAAAGCCTAGAGAATCTGCCATTAATTTGGAGAAAGCCCTAATCAGTCCATCAGGCCTTCTTTATGGAGGGTTCCTCAAGACCAGGCTACCTGTGGGGGATGAAGTGGTGAGGGGGGATTTTAACTCTCTAAGTGAATGATAATTCCTCTCCAGAGATGCTTGTCAGAATAGATTTCCCTCTGAGCTCTCAGCTTACATTTCTTTAATAGTTATTAATGCCACTGTATTGGCAATGCTCTTCTACCATGATAAAATCTCTCCAAAGAGGATTGCTATCACATGCATTCAGCAGGATTTAGGAAGGCAAGATTCAGGGAAAGAGAATTGATTTTCCCTCTTTTAGTAGAGGGCAATGATTAGTGTGTCTTGTAGCACAAAGTCTGTAAATTACTTCAGAATTGCATAGATTGTTCTCCATAGTATTCTCAAAATTTGAAGACTCCCAACTTGGTCTCTTTACCTTAATTGTGTGTTCTGAAAAAGAATTTGTTTCCTATTTTTACTAAAAAATTGAAGTTCTGGAATTTGGAGAACAACCACTGTAGGAAAAAGAAAAAATGACTTTTGGCCCCTTACCGCACCAGATACATAGTAAGTATCCAGTGACTTTTTGCCAACTTGTGGTTAGAATGCCATGATGAAACGTTAAAATTCCCCCATGAGTCATTTCAATACAGTCCCATTTACAGCAAGTAATTAGAGCTTGATCTTTAACATAATCTATTTCTTAAATAAGTATAACTGTAGAACTACAGAATCCATTTCTTTTTTTTTTTTTTTTAAAGATTTTATTTATTTATTTGACAGAGAGAGATCACAAGTAGGCAGAGAGGCAGGCAGAGAGAGAGAGAGGAGGAAGCAGGCTCCCTGCTGAGCAGAGAGCCCGATGCGGGACTCGATCCCGGGAGCCGAGATCATGACCTGAGCCGAAGGCAGCGGCTTAACCCACTGAGCCACCCAGGCGCCCCAGAATCCATTTTTTAACTGGGGGTTCTCCGAGATCCCCCTCACATCAAACATGGCCATCAACTGAGAAGTCATCAACCAGCCTGCCGCTCTGGGGTCACAGTGAATTATTTCTCCCCATTTACAGACTTGTAGTGATATTTCTAGAATATGTGGACAATTTTGTCCTCACCTCTAGCCAAATAATAGGAATGTTAATAAAATGAGTAGCAAAGTAAGTTATTATTCAAAGCCTTAAAAGTATGAGATTCCTCTTGGCTGAGAATGCTGTGGAAAGTCTTGGTTACTAGGTTATATGAGGGAGCTTTTATTCAGCTTATATCTAGTACTGTTTTTTTTCCCCCTTCTTTTTTATATCTAACACTTCCTAGAGTGTTCCAGGCCCTTTATTTGGAGTTAGAGGCATGAAGGTACCTACACTGTGTCCTTTGTCCAATCAGTCCAACTGATTAGATTCGTAAAATTTTATGGGGCATAAAGGAAATAAAAGGATTTCCTAGTTGGATGTGCCACACAATCGAAAAAGATCATAGTCTGTTTTGGAAATTTTGGTCTGCCTGAAACCAAGTGGCTGGAGGAGAGTATGAGAAATAAGGAGGGGCAGGTCATTCAGGACCCGATACGTCAAACTGAATATTGGGGAAATTGTATGGCCGACAGAAGATTCAAACCTGGAATGACAAGATCACTTTTGCCAGTTAGGAAGTCTGTGGTTGTCCATAAACCCAAAGGAAAAAAGAAAACTCAGGTCACAATATGTCCCACATCTAAAGCATCCTAAGATCCAGCCCTGGTCATTGCATTATTCTGCTGAGGGATTTTGTATTTTTCTGAACCATTTCAATAACAAACTTGGAAGACACATCCTAGCTGGGAGAGCACTGATTTTTCTTTCTCAGTGCCAATATCACAGGGAAAAATATCATTTATGAGGCTCTAGGAAAATTGATCTTCAGATGGGATAAAATATCCTACATGTAGTCTTCCTTTGGTTTAGGATTTACATAGTAGCTCTGTGTTCAGCAAGGAACAGCCTGTATGACTTCCTGATGCTGACCTGGATATTACTTACAGCTGCCCTAAATTGTGTTATCCTGGTATACCAGTTGTTCAGTATTCAGCTTTGCTCCTCTGTAACTTAATATTATGATTTATTTCTGACTTGGCTTTTCTTTATCAAATGCTGTCTTTTCCTAAGAGGTTCATGTGGAAATGTGCTGCATAGAAAAAAAAAAAAAAAAAGAGTTTGGCCTCAGGGCAAAACCATGAATACTGACCCAGAGACATGAATACAGGGCAGGAGAGCTGATGCCAGGAGTATGTCAGCAACCAACACAAATTAACTCCTTCCTTTGCCTCTTGCACGTTCCTTGATGTTGTACAGGGGCTATAGATTTTAGCACAGAAGATAAAGTTAGGATGTATTTGTCTGCCAACAACCTGTTCTTTCAACCTCAAAATTAAAAATTTTGCTTGAAAATGGACATTTTCATTTTATCTTGGCCCAGTGAACCAAGTTTTAAGGTATGTGGTGACTCTCATCCTACCTAAAATACAAATACTACTACCTAAAATACAAATACTTTCGAATGGTTTGAAAGAGCTCAAAAATAAATGACTCAGATAGATTAAATGTCCCTTGAAATACACCCAAACTTAATAATTAGGAGAAGGGTGCTTGAATAAACACACTTAGAGGGTTATTGAGCATATATAAACTTAGATGGTCCATATTTTGAAAAGGCAGTGAGTCTAGGGCACGTTCTTACGAGCTGAGTAGATTGCACAGTAAGTAAAAATGGCAGCAAAAACATTTGTTTTAGCATTTAGTTAAGCAGTAGCAATTCTTTTATACCTAGGAGAACTTAGGTGAGACTAAGGAGCAATCAGAACAACAGAGAAATAAGAAAGCATTATCATTCAAGAGTATGAAATTCCTTCTCTCAGTCTTTTGGGATTTAAGATATTTGTTGGTAAGTCGAACTAAAATTTTCCCGTAAAATAGCAGATAAGTAGGTGGTTCTTAATGCACCTCCCTGGGCTTATGGTTTCCCATTATTCAACTGACTTCCCCTTGTATGTTTCCAAATCACTTTTTTCAGTTTCTCCAGTGTTCAGAGACCTACTGGCTAGAGTCAGGTGTGTGGGAGTGGGTTCGAATCCTGGTGTGAGGTGTGTGGGAGTGGGTTCGAATCCTGAATCTGTCATTGGGTTGATCTCTTAATCTTGAGCAAGGCGCTTAGTATCTCTGAGCCTGTTTCTGAATCTACAAGTGAGAAGAAGCAAAACACCAGTCCTGTGAGGTTGCTCTGTGGGTTGCAGAAAGTAATAAGGGAAGGTGCTTGGCTGGGTAATAATCTCTGTATTCAACAGTGAACTCTCTTGGCCTGCAGACTCAGACATGGCCTTCGAGGCTCGTCTCTTACGTCTCCCTAACGCAGCTCACACAGTCTCTACTCACTGTTGTATTTTCCAGTCCAAGAATACCCTTGGCATCGTCCCATTCCTGTACTCGTTCCACATTATTTCCATCTTGGAACCTCCGATGACAGTACCATCTTCCTAGAGAATCTCTGAAGTAGAAACATTCTTAGTCCGTGCTGGATACAAAAATAGACTCAGCAAAAAGAAAGACTGAACCTGACTGAAGATGAAATTCTGCATTTCCTTGGGACATGCAGGAATGGAAATACTATTTTTAAAAATGTTGAAGTTCAGGAATGTTTCTGTCACTCTGCCGGCTGTCGAACCATACAGAGAGCCTTGGTTCCCCACAGAGGTGGAAGTTTATTTGTGATGAGTCAATGCTGCTCCTTATTGTGGTTTCCCCCGAGGCCCCTGTGGAATAGGCAGAGGTCTTCCCTCCCCTTGCTCCCCGCTGTAATGAGTCAACACTCATTCTTCCCCAGAGTTCTCCTTGCTGCTGTCCCCAATCCAGCTGGTCTGTGTGGCCCGCAGCCTTCTCTGACTCAGCCCAGCTGCAGCTGTCCCTGGAGTACATTGGGTGCTACTCCTCAGGGTCACTGCAAAAGAGCCTGCCGTGTGTTTCCAGAGCTGTCGTATACCCAGATGGTACGCAGTGTAATTTGTGTTTAGAGAGCCTTCGAGCCAAAATACCTTTGAAATGCAGCTGTCAATATGTCACTTCTCTGGGTGACGTCTGTCTTCTCCCTGTTCAAAAGCACGTGCTCCTGGGGAGGACACGCGTCAAGCCATCTCTCTATTTTAAATAGCGTGAATCTCACACTGAGCTGGGCTAAGTTTGTGGTTGGCCCAAAAGGGAGAAAAAAAGGTACACAGGGGTGAGGCAGTTAATATGGGAGATGTCCATGAAGGGAATGGAGAGAGGATATGGGACAGGTACACACACGTAGAGGGCAGAAAAGAACCAAACTGAATGGCTTCTGTCGTCTGATTTTGCCTTGAGCTAGCCCTGCTTGCCATACAGCAGCCACAGGTGTTCCTCTCCCCACCCGTCCCTCTCATTAAAGGCAGAACCCCTTCTTGTGAGTAGTATATTCCACTTCGGTATAAAGCAAAAGCCCCCTGCTAGAGCGAGCCTCTACGGAATGCTAAGTTTTCAGAAAAGCCCAGCACCAGCATATTTCTTATCAGCTTCGAAGGTTAAAATAAATCCCTTCTTCTGTTAATTCATAAATCCTTTAACCACATGCCATTTTGGGTCCATATGCTTTCCTTCCTCCCTCTAACCCTGGGAAAGATCTTTTACATCCCATCTCTGTAGATATCTGAATGCGAAATCGGCTATGGTTATCTTACTCCTCTAATCAGAAGGTCAGCAGTTACCTGGGGCTTTTCCATCTGTCCTCCAGCTGAACGCTGGCATTTAGTAAATCAAAAATTGGTTACAAATTAGCAAAGCCGACTGGCTCCATGAGATCCAGCCTGGAGACGTTGCTCAAAGGGTGGAGGTTTAAATATGGTTTGAAGGGAGATTCTAGGTGAATTCTATTTGTCAAAGCCATAGAGTAGCAGCGTAGAAGATGAGAGATGTTCTCCTGGGGAAAAATGTCAAATCACATGGGGAATGGAAATATTTCACAGGGTGATTATTGAATTTTGAGCATCACTCTGAGTGGATTAGGTGTAATTTTTTTTTTTTTTTTTTTTTAAGGTACAAGGAAGGTAGCTGGCGACAATTTTCTCAAAGTGTTTCAGCTCAGAAATCAGTAGGAAAGGCTCTCATGCATTTCCAGCAGTTTTCCAGGTACTAGAGGGATAAAGGGTAAGTTTCAAAGTACACAGAAACACACAAGTGAAATAATTTGCAAACAGTAACATGAAAACCCATATGGTGCGCATTCCAGTTGCATTAGGGCCCCAGAAAGGGAGGGAAGGTCAGTGTTAGCTGAAGAAATTGTAGGGAAGCTTTATAGAGAAACCAAGTCTTGTCCCATAGAAATGGGGGTGTTCGATTCCAGAGGTAACAAGAGAGGAAACAGGGAAGTAAGTATGGCTGGCAGGAGCTGCAGGGAAGTGCTGGAAAGTGGTGGGGGAGGAAGATGTTGGCAGTCATCGAAAGCCTGGCCGAGATATTTGGAGTTGATATTTCAGACCAAAGGGATCCCCTGATGTTTCTCAAAAATAATATAAAAGATAAAGGTGATGCTTTAGGATACATCTGGCTTTTGGGGTTGAGAGTGGGAAGAAAACCCCAAAAGGGTTGGCAGGATAATCCAGTGATGACTTGATGGCCTAAGAGGCCATCCTAGAGGACTGGCCTAAGAGGAGGACGTGGAGAGAAAACACGATTTTGCAGAGAAAAATGTCAGTGAAACTAATAACAGTCCATCACAAGACAGGACAGGAAATAACTGGCAAACCTCCAACCTGCAGGGACGGGAAATGCGGTACCTCTGGCTGTGGTGAGGGCTTCTCCATTGGAATATCTCCATCGCAGCCAGCTTTGTTTGCCTTTATGTAAAGCTGGGCACCCCTTCAGCAGGAGGGTGGGTGGGCTCAGGAGCCAGTGGTCATGGTGGGATCTTGATACAGCTGAGGCTGCCACTCTCCAGTTGGAGCTGGGATGGGCCTGCCAGAGGACAGGGAGAGGTGGTGGAGGGATCTCAGGGTTCTGAGAGCCCCTACCTTCTCTGTTTAGGAAGGGCTTGGAGCTCCCTGGCCACTTGCACCTGGTTTGTACATGCTGAGAAGCAGGTGCAAAAAGCCTGGTCATTGTAGTTTCGCGTCCGTGTGGACCTGGATGACTACCCAGTATTTGTACCTCACCATGGCCGAGTGTTTCCTTTTTCATCCTTATCCTGTGACAGTAATTTGTGTGAAAGGTTGAAGGAGGTACGGAACATTTTCTCTTTAGAATTGACTACATTTTATGGCAGACACGATATGCTAAAGTGCTATTTGAAAACCCAGGCAGTCGTCAAAATCTGTGAACATAATTAGACGATCAGAGGTGCCGTGGAAGCCTGTCGGGCCTGGGCCTGTTCAGTCTTGCTAAGTGTAGGGGTTTGAGAAGCTGTTGGGGAGGGAGATGGCAGAGACTGAGAGTACAGATGAGGGTCAGGGATGGAGGGTCAGGGAATGAGAACAGCCAGGATGGCCTGGGTGCTTTAGCTGGATGCTGAGGAGAGAGGAGAGTGGGTCTAGAACCATCTTTAATGAGAGCATCCCTAGTTCTCAGAGGGATCCAGCCTGGGGAAGCTGAGTGAGGGGCTGACAGTGACTCCTTCGGAGCCATGCCTGCCATCGATGATTTTTCTGAGCTGGTGAAAGAAGTATTTCTCCTTCCACGTGGCTTAGGGATCGCGAAGATGTCAGGCAGAAATGGAATTTCTGAATCACTGTCCTATTTGGTCCCCGAAGCCGGGGCTGAAAGCTCTGCAATGGGGCATGTAACTAGGGCTCCGGCTCCCCTTAGCAGTCATTTTCAGACTTGCAAAAAATGATGTATTTTCCCAGGCGGGCAGGTGACTGCCTACAGCAGCCTTCAGCTAAATGAAAGCATTCTTTTGGTCTCTGGGGAGCTAGATGCTGGCAGACGGGCTTCTAGGATTTAGAATTTCCTAAGTTTGTTATTTGAGCCTAACAAAAGGGAAAAATCCATCCTGGATGCAATTAGATCATTTTTCGTTGTCTTTTTTTTTACCCCAGACAAATAGAAGAAAAAAATGTGAAGGACAGAATTTTACTGCTGTTACTGGTAATTTTAAGCCCAATATGGATGGGATAATATCTGATAACAAATAAAAGGTTTAGCGTGTGCCCTTTTAGCTCTCTGGAAAAAAAAAAAAAAGCTGTAATGCCTGAGTACACTCTGTGCAGGAGGGAGATTCTCAATATATTCAGATACAGTAAGGATAATTTTATCGTGATACCATGTAGTAAGGCTTTTGTGCAGAACTAGAAGCTCCCAGAGGAAAGGAGTTTCAGAGCAACTGCCACAGACAGGGTGGGGGCCGAGCAGAGGGGAGCACCCATTCTCAGTACTTGGCATCGTAAGCAGGGTGTCGCCCCACGGGTGGGTAGTGATTCAGTTGTGACATATGTTCTCCCAGTTTTGTTACTGCTAACGAACACTTGTGTATGTGTATGGGATGACCCCAATTTTAAAAAATGAACTTGGTTGGGTTATAATTTACCTACAGTAAAATTCACTGATTTTGAAGTAGAATTTGATGATTTTTGAAAAATGTGGGGGTGCCTGGGTGGCTCAGTGGGTTAAAGCCTCTGCCTTTGGCTGGGGTCATAATCCCAGAGTCCTGTGATCGAGCCCCACGTCGGGCGCTCTGCTTGGCGGGGAGCCTGCTTCTTCCTCTCCCTCTGCCTACCTCTCTGCCTACTTGTGATCCCTGTCTATCAAATAAATAAATAAAATCTTAAAAAAAAAAGAAAAACGTGTATATTCATGTATATATCAATAAGATCAAGATGTCGAACAGTTCCATCACCTTAAAATGTTCCCTGCAGCCTATTCCCATCCCCCCACCGGACTCCTTATAACCCCCGGTCTGCTCTCCATCACCGCAGTTTCCTCTGTTTCTCCTTTCCGCTGTAATTCTGAAATCACAGTCTAATTACGTAGTTTCTATATCTGTGTTAATATTACGAATCTCATGTTCTCCAAGTCTTTGTGACCTTAGAGCCATTGTGTCTCTTTCAGGTAGTTTTGTAGATTTTCACTTCAACCCGTAACGTGATTTTATGTGATCCTAGTGTGACTCATCTCTCCACCCCTGCCCTTCCAGCCCAGGTTCTTGGTGAGGAGCTCCTCATTGTTATCTTAATGCCTTAAGAACTATGAAAGGAGATTAGACGTGTATACATGCTAGGAGGCCGGGGGGGGGGGGGGGGGGTGTCAAGAGGAGGGGGTACCCAGGAAGAGGCCGAGGAGAGGAGGGTTGATTATCACCTGGAGCAGCTCCTGGAGGAAGAAAGCTGGAATATGTGCTTGACTTTGGGCGGGGGGGGGGGCAGCAAGTTAGAATAGATATTATTAATCGGTTAACCTAGAAGTAAAGATAAGTCACTAAGGCATGAGATAAGAGTGACTAGAAAGGATATATTTGGGGATTCTAGAAGTTTAGAACCACTGAAGAAATGCAACACAGCGACTTAGTATAAAAAAAGAAATTGCCAAGGAGCATTGCAGAGTCATTTGTTCCTTTAGATACCATCTGGGCACCGTTTTATATGGGTTCTTCTTTGATCAGACAGATCTCTAATCCTAGTCAATTAAATTTTTATTTAAAAAGCTTTCAAATCTACGTAAAAGTCTCAAGAATATTACATTGTACTCCCATAAATCCTTCACCTAAATTCAACCCATGTGGTCACATTTGCTTTCTCTTATCTCTTTCTTAGATAAGATAGCCAAAGTATCATTCTTATAGTAATTATAATGCATTTAAAAAGATACTTGCTTATTTATTTTAGAGGGAGCGTGCATGCATGAACCGGGGGTGTGGTGGGGGCTGGGGGATAGAGGGAGAGAATCCTCAAACAAAGAAGGCCCATGCTGGGCTCAATCCCAGGACCCTGAGATCATGACCTGGGCTGAAATCAGAGTCAGCCACTTAACCGACTGAGCCACCTAGGTGCCCCTATAGTTATTATAATAATCATATCATCTTGCTGAACCGTTTGAAGTGATTTGTAGAAGTCATGACTCTTCTTTCCTTCAGCACATGCTTCCTGAGAATACAGGCCTTTTTTTTTTTTTTTTTTTTTTTTTAAACATAATCACAGTGCAGGTCTCAAAGTCAAGAAATTTAACTTTGATGTAATTGTACCATCTAATATGTAGTTCATGCTCAGATTTCTACCAGTGCAGGGGCTTTTCAAATGACTCTGCTGAAACAAAAACAGTCTAGGACTCAAAAGAATGAGAGTGTTGCAGAACTACAGGTTGTGGGGTTGCTATCTGGGAGAAGAGGGGTAGCCATTGACCGGATAAATGCTTACTTTTTTGGAAAGTGTCCAAAAAATATTTGTTTAATTGACCCAAAGTATTGGAACATTTATTAAAAAATCATTTGCTTGTTTTTCATATTTTTTATTCTTAGGTTTGGAGACCCTGTTGAGAATGAGTGAGCAAGTGTGGGCCATGAGCTATTTGGAAGACTTCATCTCAGCTCCATTTCTTTAGCCCCTTGTAAGGAGCAGGACTATACCCAAGAAAATCCTTTTTACTGCCCTAATTCATATCAATCAAAGACCAGGGAAAGAATCCTAATATCTTTCTAAAATGTTCTCATTTATCTTAGAGTTTAGTTGTCATAAAAACTGTATGTTTACAGCGTCCACTGGGTGTAAATGGTCCCATAAACTCTTGTAACCGAGTGACATGTGATAATGAAAGTACCCTCACAAAGAACAACAAAATAGATCTTTTTTTTTTATTGTAATCATCAAATAGTGTGCCCCAAGGTATTGATTGAATTATACATAAACTCCTGATGTGGAGCTATAAAAAGGATGCAAGCATGTGGTTCAAGACAAACCACACACAGACGAGTCTGCAAGAAATAACCTTAATTCTAACAGCATCCAGGTTTTACTGATGGATCACAAAACAAAAATATTCCCCCTGCATATATGTTATATTTTAGGGTATACTGTGAGAAATTTTATCAGTCACAAAGTAGGAAATGTGTATTTAAACAAGGAAGAGACATATTTATTTAGGAGGCAAGAGTAAACATGCAGAAGGGTGGCTAATGGTCCAAGGTATTTCCTTGAAAGTCACTAGAATGGAGGTAGTGTTCAGAGGAGAACAGAGTTGTCAGGGTCTGGAAAAATCCAGAGAAAGGTGGAGAAAGGTGCTTTGACTGAGTATTTAGTTTTGTATATATTCCACCTGAAATTAACTGTTTTAAGGAAAAAATCTATTTTCTTTTAATTTTTAATTTTCAGTTGCTTAATTGAATGCATATGGTGGGTTGGGTTGGGATATTGGGATTTGGAATTCTGTTCTTCAGTAGTTCATTTTCCCCCTGATAAGTCAACACTGTTTATTTATTTACTTACTTACTTATGCAGCACTTTAAACATCCTTACCTGCACAGAACATCTGGAATGAAAAACATACGATACCTCACATGTTTTCTTCAGCTTAAATATCCATTCTTGTAATGTGTCTCATGCATTTTCATCTTCATGTATCTGCTTTCTAGTCCTTCTGGAATTCACTCTTCTGCAGTTCCGTGTAACCAAATCCTACTAGTCTGTCAAGGTCTACCTCAAATCCTCCTTTGGTGGGAAGGCTCCCCTGATTGCCTTCAGTGGGAATATGCTCTCATCTACCTTAATCTCTTTAAATACTTTTAGCTATACATCTTCTCACTTTCTACTTGATATGATAAGCATGCATAAGTACATCTCCTATTTCTTCTGGCCTGTGACTCCCTTGAAGATAGGACTTGAGCTTTTTTTTTTTTTTTTTTTTTAAGATTTTATTTATTCATTTGACAGACAGAGATCACAAGCAGGCAGAGAGATAGAGAGAGGGAGAAGCAGGCTCCCTGCCAAGCGGAGAGCCCAATGGGGGGCTTGATCCCAGGACCCTGAGACCATGACCTGAGCCAAAGGCAAAGGCTTAACCCACTGAGTCACCCAGTGCCCCAGACTTGAGCTTTTGGACAATTTTTTGGTGCCAAATTTGTGAAATTTTTAATAAACATTTCTGATTCAAAGCAAAAGTTATGATAGAATAGAATTAGGCCAGAAAAAAAGGAATTTTACTTTATTTTATTTTTTTAAGAAAGCATGTATACAAGTGGGAAGGGGCAGAGGGAGGAGAGAAAGAATCTTAGGCAGGGCCTTACCTCATGACCTGAGTGGAAATCAAGAGTCAGACACTTAACTGACTGAGCCACCGAGGCAACTCCCCCAAAAATACTTTTTAAAAATTTGTTGCCCAATAAATAAATAAATAAATATCTGTTGGCCAACCTGATATTTTCAGTCTGTTTTTTTACACTAAAAGAATCTCAGGGACTCTCGATATTATTGCTATAATTATTAGGTGTCATTTATATAGAATTAATCAGTATGCCTTGATCCGAGATGAAAAAAACTGTAATATTCTACCTAAGAGTGTCTCAATCTTAGTACTCTTGACATTGTGGGCCAGATTGTTCTTGTTACTGAGGCCTGTCCTGCGTATTAAAGGATATTAGGCAGTAGTCCTGACCTCTACTCACTAGATTAGCATCTAGTGAGTAACATAACCTACTCCCTACTTTGAGTTTGTGAAAATCAAAAATGTTCCCTGACATTGCCAAATTGTCCCAAGCAAAATTTTTTCCTGTTGAGGAACAATATTCTACGTGATGATTGATTTTGCAATTTGACTGAGAATCTTCCATGTTATCTTCTCAACTTCTTTCTCACTCTTTCTTTATGTCTTGGTTTATAGCCAGCTGCCACTGTTTAGTGAGTTTCTGTCATTCTGTTTACTTGGATTTCCTTCTTTCTTTCTTTCTTTTTCTTTCTTTTTTTTTTTTTTTGCTGTTGTATCACCTTAAGTACTTTTTTTAAAAATAAAGGGTGTGTAGAAGATAAAAAACAAAAGAGAACCTTGGAGTTTCTTTTTCAAGACAGATGTATACATATATGCTTAATTTATGTTTGACAGAGGCGCCAAAGAAATTCCATTGGAACAGGTAATCTTTTCAACAAATAGTGCTAGAATAATTGGATGGCTATATGTAAATAAGCCAAAAAAGAACCCTCACTTTTACCTAACATTGTATAGAAAAATTATCTTGAAATGGATTATATTCCTAGATACAATAACTAAAGCTATAAAACAGAGGAAAAATCTTAGTGCCTTTGAGTTTGGCTAGTAATTCTGAGATTTATGAGAAATGGGAAAGGCACAACCCATAAAAGCAAAAGCATTGAAGTAAAAAAAGTTCGACCTTATCAAACTTAAGAAAAAAGTGCTTTTCAGAAAACATTTAGGAAAATAAAAAGGCAAAGTGCACTTTGGGATAAAGTATTGCAAAGCATATGTCTAATACAGGTCTTGTATCTAGAATATATATTCTTACAACTCAATAGGAGGAAAACACCCAATTAAAAAAAAAAAGAGGAAGAGATTCTAAAGATAATTTACCATAGAAAATGTACAAATCTACAAATGGCAAATAAGCACATGACAAGATGTTCTAAGTCATTAGTCATCAAGGAAATGCAGATTAAAACCTTAGGAAGCTACCACTACAGTCTCATTAAAATGATTAAAATAGCAAAGACTGACAGTACCAAGAATGTGGAACAACTGGGGTCCTCATATGCTCACTGCTGCCGGGAATGTAAGATGGTGTAGCTACCTTGAAAACCTGTTGGATGGTTTCTCTAAAAGTTAAAAATGGACCTCCCATATGATCCAAACGTTCACTCTTTGGTATTTATCCAAGGAAACAGAAGAATGCATGCATTCACACAAAGACTTAGACACTTATTTTCACAGGAGCATTATTTTCAGTAGCCCAAAACAAGAACAAGAAGAGGTACACAAATCATTGTAGATTCCTACTGAAGATCCCTATTTAGTAACAAACTAGAATAAACTATTGATACATGCATGAATAAATCTCAAAATAATTATGCTGCTTGAAAGGAGTCAGACGAAAAAGAATATATGCTGTATAATTTGATTTATGTGAAGTTCTGGAAACTGTGAGCCAAAATATGATGAAGAAGAGTAGATCATTGATTGCTTGGGGGAGGGGGGAGGGACAGCAGGAAGGAATTCCAAATAATCCTGAGGCAAATTTGAGGATGGTGACTTGAGGGTTTTCATTTCTTAGTTGTGATGATGGTTTCGTGGGGGAATATATATGTTAAAATTGGTCGAATTCTACACTTTGATCTTATATATTTTACTATACATCAAACTGCTCAATACAACTGTTAAGAAAAACGACTCTCCAGATGATATTCTCCTCAAATGATATACTTGCCATCTGGTTCGTAGCTTCAAAGTAATCTGCTGGTTTCTGTTTGGAGGGCAGATGTTGTCATAGAAAGAAAAGGGGCTCCTGGGTTAACTAGATATGAATTGATGCCATTGCTTTGCGCCTTCCCAGATGAGTGCCCTGTGTGAGTTCTTTTGAGTGTCAGAACTTTTTAGTTTTCTCTTTCGAAAAAAGAAAGAAGACTGATGGGAAGGTTACATGATGCTGGTGAAGCAGCCAACACAGTGGTCCCATGGGATCACGTCCCTTCTCTTCTGTCTTCTCTACACAGCCAAGCATTCGTGTCAGAAGTGCTCAATAAATCCTGTTGTTGGAATCATTCACCATTTGCTTGCTTCGGCCCAGTTAGTAAAGGAGTCTAAAACGCCGAATCAAGAACTTTCCAACCCCATTTTTTAAAAGATTATGTGTTTATTTATTTGTCAGAGAGAGAGGGACAGAGAGAGCAAGAGAATAGGAGTAGAGGTAAGGGACAGAGGGAGAGGGAGATGCGGACTCCCCTCTGAGCAAGGAGCCTGATGCAGGACTCGATCCCAGGACTCTAGGATGGCCTGAGCTGGAGGCAGAGGTTTAACTGACTGAGCCACTCAGGCATCCCTCCAATCCCATTTTTTAAGTCTTGGCATGAAATAAGAGCAAACTTCGAGTACATGTAACTAGAGCACATTGGAATAATGTAATTGTTAAAATAATTATATATTCAGTACTTATAGACGTTACTTATAGAAATGTGAACCTCCCCATACACACAAAGCAATCAGTTAAGATTTAATCATACAATGAGAATCTGTATTATGAATTTTTGCATGGGAAAAACATAATTATTTGGAAAGTTCAGTCATGAATTTGTCCAAATGTGTATTTCCTTAATCCAGGGGAAAAAAAAAGGTTTAATTAATTTAATAAAGCAGATGTTCAGGTATTCAACAGCAAATATCTTCTTTAGGCCTCAAGAAACTCTTCCATATGGAATGTGCTGTTGATGGCATTGCTTTCAAACGGTTCCTTTTGCCTCCTTAGTCTGATATGAAAGCCCAGGAAGCTACAGGGAAAAGAGCACAACTATGCTATTTATAAATGTCTTCAGTAAGTCCATAGAAATGTTTTCTGATAGCCTCAGGCATTGTGAAGCTGTGGTTGACACTTAAAGGCTGTTTTTTTCCCAAGGGTTGATTGGATCTGATGGAAAGTCCTTTATATACTACTAGGAAAGCAGCAAGGAGATACAGCAGGCTGTAGGCTAGGCAGAGACCATTGGTTAAAAGCTGCATTCTTAGCTGAAAAAAATGTAAAGCAGCTAAATTTCTGCAAGCCGTGATTTACTGACTACTTGAAATGTGGCTGTCATAATGAAAAACAAACAGCCAACACACAAATTTAAAAACCACAAATTCAGTTTTGATTTGTTTGGAATTTGTGTTCAAATCATGTTTGGACTGAAGTTTGCCATTTGTTTAGAAAATCCTCTTTCAAAATAGCTAAGCAGATTGTGCTGTGATTCTAATGGAGCTCCTTAAAATATTCAAGGATATTAACCTCTTCAAGAATCCATATATGCTTTAAAATTTCTCATTCGTTGGAGGCTGTTAGGCTTGTAATAACCATGCTATTCAATTTCATCTCTTCATTAAATGTAAATTTTTGAGATTCAAATCATTTTTAAAAGGAGACAGGCTACCATGAGTAAATCAATAAGCAGTAGGACCCTGTGGCTGATGCTGTCAGTTCCCTATGCACATGCTTGTGGCAATAATGCTTCTTCTATGTGTGCCTTCCAAATTTCCACCTAGCGGCACCTGTGACTCTGCCTGGGTGGTCTCTCTGGCTGTTGGCACCTGCTTTGGCTGCCCACGGAACAAGCCAGAATTGCTCAGACATTCCTCGCTCCCCTTCAGGTGGGTAGTAAATAGCCCCGCTCCTTCCCCCATGGAATAATCTGAGACCCATGTTCTAAATGATTTTCCAGTAATATGAATGAATTAAGCTGCAGTTGTCCGCTGCCATGACTTGCTTGACAAGCCTTTTATTGGGACTTTTCTTTCCTGTCACCTCTCTCCACACCCAAACCAACGTTTTCTCAGATCACTTTGCAAATAAACTATTGCACTTGAATCTTGTTCTCACGATCCTTGTTTGTGGGCATGTACACTAAGGCACACCTGTGAACTCTGAGTTGAAGCGATGCTTTCTCTGGAGCCTTCTATTAGGATTCACATGTTCCTGGGAGAATCACTCCCTAAAAACTTGGCGGGTATTAGTTATCAAGGAATAAAGTGGTATGCTATCAAACAGGGCACTGCTGAAGACAGAGATGTCAAGAAGGAGGGATATATTTGACAGCCGGTTTTCTTCTGTTCACAGCTGCTGTGAGGGGAAGGCCGACGTAGACATCAACAAATCCCACGTCATTAAATTTGGGAAGGGCTCTTGGAGGGAGAATCTCTACTTTAAGCCTCTGAGGGTTGCTTGTAGTGCATTTAATGATTCCTCAGTAGAAAATCAGCTCTGTGTGAAGCCTCAAAGCAGTTCCAAGTCCACCAGCCATTGTATAGAATGTTTTGTGCTCATTCATAAGTAAAAGTGCTGCTTCAGACTAACCAGCAATTATAGCTTCTAAATGATGACACACATATTTTTGTGTTGCGGCAGGATTTAAAGACTTGCTTACAACTCAAGACATGCAGTTGAAGGGAAAACACATGACAATATGCCTTTCTTTGTTTAGTAATTGTGTTTTCAGCAGAGTTACTTACACAGGCAGAGTGGGGAAGGAGGCTGTGTGAAGATACACGTCTGTACACTGAGGGCAAGCTGAAAGGTCCGTCAGTGGCAGAACATGGTGTTGATGGGACCAGGAAGACTGTCCCTACTTGGATGAGTGAACTTAATAGGGAAAGGAAAGAGAAGCGAAGAGAAGAGCAGCTCTAAAATACTTGACAGGGGTGGGGAGTCCAGCTTCTGATATTACACCCTCTACGTAATCTCTTGCTCCATCTTCCTATGAGCGTATGAAGCTCTGCAAGAACATTTCGCTTTTTAACAATGCTGTGGAGATGCTTGCCCGCTTCATCCCCAACTCTAAGGATGATCTTGAAGTCTTGTAGCTGGGTGTCTTAGTTGCTGAGGCTGCCATAACAAAATACCACAGGTGGGTGGCTTACACACAACAGAAATTTATTTTCTCACATTCTGGAAGCCAAACCTCCAACATCAAGGTGCCCTCAGCATTGGTTTTTGGTCAGAGCTCTCTCTTTTTTTTTTTCCAGTGATTGTTTAAAATTTTTTATTTATTTTCAGCATAACAGTATTTCTTATTTTTGCACCACACCCAGTGCTCCATGCAATCCGTGCCCTCTCTAATACCCACCACCTGGTTCCCCCAACCTCCCCCCCCCCACTTCAAACCCCTCAGATTGTTTTTCAGAGTCCATAGTCTCTCATGGTCAGAGCTTTTTTCCTGGCTTCCAAGTGCCCTCCTTCTCGCTGTGTTCTCTAAAGACATTTCCTTTGCGTGTGCAGGAGGCCGATCTCTGGTGTCTCCTTTTTTTTTTTTTTTTTTTTTTGACAGACAGAGATCACAAGTAGGCAGAGAGAGAGAGAGAGAGGAGGAAGCAGGCTCCCTGCTGAGCAGAGAGCCCGATGCGGGGCTCGATCTCAGGACCCTGAGATCATGACCTGGGCCGAAGGCAGCGGCTCAACCCACTGAGCCACCCAGGCGCCCTCTGGTGTCTCCTTTTAAAGATAACAATCTTAATGGATTAGGGCCCCACTCTTCTGACTACACTTAACCTTTGTTATCTCCTTAAAGGCCCTCTGTCCAGAAACCTTCGCATTGTGGATTAGGGCTTCAACATAGGAATTTCAGGCGGATATAATTTATTTTTTTTAAAGATTTATTGCTTTGAGAGAGAGAGGAAGTGTGTGTGTGTGAGCAGGGGGAGGGACAGAGGGGTAGAATTTTCAAGCAGACTCCCCCCCCCCCCCGAGCACAGAGCCCACATGGGGCTCCATCTGATCTCATGACCCCTGAAATCATGACCCAGGCCAAAACCATGAGTCAGATACTTAACCAACTGAGCCATCCACATGCCCTCAGGTGGATGTAACTTAATTGAAAATAGTGGGAGTTATGGACTAGAAGGTGGCAGGTCTGAAATAACTTGTTTCTCTTCCCTGCACCTTCCATAGAGCTGGGGCTGGGCAGAAACTAACTCGAGGCACTCCGCACTCTAGAGGCTAGAGGAAAGGGATCTCCGCTTAATGAGTGCGGCTATTTGGTATAACGTTTTAATTCTCATACCAGCCAAATCCTGTTTTACAAGTACTTTCTTTTCTATAGTAGGAAATTGAAGCTCAGAGAAGTTAGTTAGCCAGTATGTGACCCAGGATCCAAGCACAAAACTCTTGTTTTTTTAACACTAATACTGTGATTCCTCCCACTGAGGAACGGTTTCAACTTTCTGTAGTCTTCCCTGATACTCAGCTTTTATCAGTTGTTAAAACAATGCTGAGGCTTCCAGGCAGAGACATATAGTTAGGGAGTTATAGGTCATTAATGGCTATTTTCTCCATTGGAGATGAATTAAGTGTAAATAAATTAAAGCATCTGGAAATTATATAAATCAATGAAAATAGCATTTAATTAATGAATATATAATGTATAAGGAGAATTTTTATGGAATGAAACTTATGAAGGCAATAATGACTATAAAATAGGAATGATATATAATATATGAATAATTTTATATATATATAATATATTTATATATATATATATATATATATTTTATATATATATATATATATATATACTTGAGAGAGAGAATCCTAAACAGACCTCCCGCTCAGTGTGGAGCCTGATACGGGTCAATCCCACGACCCTGAGATCACGACCCAAGCCGAAACCAAGAGTTGGTTGCCCGACCGACTGTCCCACAGGCGTCCCAACATTTATATTTTTAAACAGGGAAATCAAGTATACTTGTTGTCTTGCCATTTCATTCACGTATCTACTCTGTAAGTATACATGATATTCTTGTTTAATACAGATTTTTGCACTAGCTCCTGAACTGGCTGTATGCAGTACAGGATGGATTTAAAGTATTTTTACTGTGTTGAAGGCAGTAGAGACACGAATGAAATGACTGAGAATGATCATTCAAGCTGAGGAAGAAACGGATCCAAATGGAAAAAAAAAATGCCCCCGTTTCTCTATTTTTTTGTGTCTGTTCCACCAACCCTTATTTACACAGACTTCAGGCAACTTTGGTTTAACCTGGAATAACTATGAGGATAATGTGTACCTTCTTCAGAAGGGGAAAATAATTGAAAATATCCAAATCACTGAAATACTGTGTATTGAGGCTTGAAAGCTTTGAGGTGCTGTGAGTCCATTTTTAGGCCTTTGCAGGCATTTTTCTCCACTGCAGTAGGTATGTCAGCGTCTGTGTAAAACCTCTAAGCATAGATTAGTTACCGTCTGATGACGTTCAGCCTGGGAATTTGGATGGATCATTAGTACACGTACAGGCAAACTCCTGCATGCAAGTTTCCTGGGTTGGTTGTGGAGTTCTCTTTCCTCTAAAGGTTGTACTATTTCATTTCACTTTTTCTTTTATATATGCTGTCTTGTTCACATGATCTTTAAGATGGTGGGCGCATGCATTTTCACAATGTATTTATAGGCCCGTTACTCTTTCCCTTTATGTTTCATAAACCACCTTCTTTGCGTGTAATTAAATCTAATTTATCTGGTGGGTAAGGTCTCGAGTCTTTAGTGTCTTGTGCTGACCATTCCCACATGGACACAAACATGCACACACGAGCTCGTCCAGGAAGTCCTGCATTGGTTCGTTCCATAGTTCAGAGTTGAAGCTGGGCTGCAATCAGTAACAAGGACTTTCACTATTAGCTCACTGACGAAGAAGACATCTTTCATTCTTAGAAAGGAGGTAATGCGATCTCCCATGCCAGTCACCGTCTCGTGGTTCTTTATGCCCAAAGAACAACAGATGTTCACTTCAAGATGGAAACCCTGTAATTACATCTTTCTTTTTCTCTTCTCATTACCAAACGGTCCCCTGTTCCTCCAACTGCTGCTGCTTTTGTCTGGTTTCCAAACACCTTACTATCATGTCTGCTTTTCTGGTTTTATTGTATATTGCTGTGTCTTCTCAAAAAATGGCTTCCACATGTTAGCACTTGGGTGAGCGCGGAGGATGGTGGTCATACTGCCACCTGTGCTTAAAATATTCCACTTTTAATATAAGCTAAGATTGCACAAGCTGTAGAAAACCAGTGTCACCTACTTGGTTGATTTTGGGCTTGAGATCAACTGGGAATTTTCACTTGAATTCTGGCTCTGCCAGGTGTTGGCTGTCATCTCAAATGTGATTAGTGTCCTTATAAAAGCAGTGAGAGCATACTTCCTTGCCCTTTTGTCCATTTCGTGAGGGTGTGGAGAGGGTATCTGCTGGTGCCTCCATCTTGGACTTCCCAGCTTCCGGGATGGTGAGAAATAGATGTTTTTGTCTATAAATCACCTCATTTATGACGTTTTGTTGTAGCAGCCCAGTGGACTAAGATAATATGATTAACAAGTGCTTTTATATGTATCAACTCATTTGAGCTGTGTAAGATCTAGGAGATAAGAGTGATAGGCATTATCCTATTCATTTTGTAAATGAGGAAATAAAGGCCCAGAAAGGGTAGGTGACTCAGCCATCATCATTATAATTTCTAAGTATTTAAACAAAATACCTTTTGATTTCATTGTCTTTGGCATGTAATGAAATAGGCTGTATTTTACTGTTTATAGAATTTGCAGTAATACCTAAGAGCTAATTGTCTAGTTAAATGTATTTTTATTGCACACGCATAAATAAACGGCGTTAAATGGCTTTTAAAAACAAAGAAATTCTCTTATTTCACAGCTCCAACCGAAGGGTTGATTTCAGTTTAGATATTTTTCGTTTTGGTTCATAAATATCCATGTTGTATGTAACTATAATTGTAGGAATGATACATTTCTGACCTGAAGTTTTTAGTTAATGGTATATTAAAAACATTTTCCCTTGTAGTTAGAGTTCATTGTCATTTTTTAAAAATTATATTTTGTGTGTAATGGTTTATGTATTTAAGAAATATATAGTTGAGGTGCCACAGTGACTATTGAAAAAACTATTATTAATTTCCAGAAACTTGGGTAAAAAAGGCCTATTGCTGTGTGAGAAGTTGGTATATCCATATTGCATTCCAAAGGGGTTGTCTGTATGTGGCAAACTTATAGTAATATAGTCATGGCCTAATTATTTTATAATTATTTTGACTCTGATGCAAAGTTGTATCATGTGTTTATTGTCATTTTTCATTACTGGTAAAGTTTTCCGATGTCTTTGGCATTTCTTCATAAACTTCTTTCCCCTGTTCTTTACTGCTTTACCTACCTTTGAAATTTTTTGATGTCTACCTATCAAACATTTCTTCATCCCGATGATGGATCAAGTTTAGGTTACAGCTTGTATTCTTGGTGATGCTACAATTAGCTTTAAGAACGAGTCTGTCTAAAAGGGGATAATTCTCTATGTTCTACATGGTTGTTTGTGTGTGGGGGTGGAGGAGGTCTTGTATGCAAAGGGCTCAGGTGAACTCCCTCACTGCCCTCATGGGCCAGTATTTGAACCTCTTCTAGCTGGACTTACCATGGAGTTTTGCTCAGGGATTTGACCATCTGTTGCTTTTCCTTTTAATACGGAGATTATTAGAATGGCTTTTGCAGCTGGAGACAAGCAGGCTACCTCAGCCCCAAGCACTTTGACCTTAGATGTTGGCTGTTGGCACCTGCTTTCTTGGTGAGAAATTGGGTTGGTACATCACCTGTCTTGCTTGGAAGGAGCCCCCCCTACCCAGCACCAGCTTACTTCTTACCAGGCTGTCTAGGTAATGTTTCCAGAGTGGGGGCATCATTAATTGGAGAACATGCTTGTGTATCCACGGGACCCAAATAAAAGAAGGGACTTGCAAGCATTGTAAATGTAAGGTGCTAGACAAGATAAGATCTGGGTGACCCCAACAAGAGCATTTTGGTGCTAATGAGGCAGTGGGAAGGTGTTAAAGTCTTAATTCTAACATGCAGATAATAGAAGGATTTTGGTTTTGGGAGAGACAGAGGAGAGGGATCAGATACCTGCTAAATCCTGTAACTAAAAAGCCACAACAAATATTACTTAATACCTATTCTTAGTGTATTTGTATGTTAGAGGATTGCATAATTTTAAAGATTGAAAACTAGAGTTTTGATATAGCAATAAGCACTCTTCGACCCATTTAATAGCTTTCAGTTTCAAATATTACTCAGTACTCTGCTGTGATACTTACTCCTTTCATACTTGTATTTTCCTTATACAAACAGAGTGAAGTTAGAATCTGATCAAAACTTAAAATTAAACTTTTTTCCTCTGAGTTCACTTAAAATTGTTTCTACGTTTTAAAAGTAAACTTTCTATTAAAGTTTAATGCAGAAAGGTACATATAAATGTACATCTCCGTTTCCCCAGTGAACAGACCTATTGTAACCAGAACCATGTGAAAATCAAAAATGTCCAGTTCCAGAAGTTTCTTGTGCCCTTTTCCATCAGTATCCACACCCTGTCCCCACAAAGGTAACAACTGTTTTATAGTACCATGGATTAGTTTTGTTTGGTTTTGAAATTTCTGTAATAATTCAATATGTACTCTTATGTTGGGCTTCAAAAAGTGTATTTTCTTTTTTTATTTAAAAGCTTTTATTTATTTGATAGAGATCAAAAGTAGGCAGAGAGAGAGGGGGAAGCAGGCTCCCCACTGAGCAGAGAGCTCTACATGAGGCTAGATTCCCAGACCCTGAGATCATGACCTGAGCCCAAGGCAGAGGCTTAACCCTCTGAGCCACCCAGGAGCCCCCCCAAAATAAATTTTCGAAAGAAACCTGCTAATGTACCAACAAGGATCTGTATTTGGCTATTGTTCAGATTTGTTGCTGTTGCTTTTTATAGTTCTATATCCTACTTGTTCAATATAGAAAATTTGAAAAGTATAGAAAAATAAGAAGCAAAGACCATTCCTACTCCTATCAAAGACAATAATTTTGGCATATTTCTAGTATTTTATCAATACATCCATTAACTAATTTTTAAATCAATTTTGGAGTACCCTCCGTGTGTAGGCAACTGTGGTAGGCACAAGAAAAACACAGGTAAGCAGCTGATTTTACATAATTAGAAAAATTTGTAAGTTTATTATCTTGCCTTTTCAATGAACATTGTAGTGCAGGCTTCCTGCAATTCCATGCTGGCTGGCTAAAGCAAAGACAAGAGGGAGAAGTCACTGTTCTGGCCTCCAGTTTAAGCTTCATCTGCTCCTCTGTAGGAAAGAACTGAAGTTTTCCCTATAGCTCTCCTGGTGGAGGGAGTGCAGGTGGAAGAGAGGGGGGCAAAGAACGGTGAAGTGCTAAGTGGCTCCAATGACAGGGTGACAAATTCTGTACCTTGATGGTGGGCATAGGGAATGTTTGAGTTTGGTGACTAGTGCATAAGGTCTTGGAGGCCTCAAAACTGAGGGCACGCTAGGCTGAAGAAATCAGGAAATGAGGACAATGAATGAATGACAAGGGGGTTGCTAATAAGTGGAGAACTGTGAATCAGGGAAAACAGTAAATTAAACTTATTAGCTGATGCAAGGAAGATTGAGTATTCATAAGCTCAGAGAAAGAAAAAAAAAAGACATTTAAGAAAAGCGAGCTGGTCCCAGGTCAGTGTTGGGGTAGCACTGAATATTAAGATCAGTGGAGGGGCACCTGGGTGGCTCAGTTGTTAAGTGTCTGCCTTCGGCTCAGGTCATGATCCCAGTGTCATGGGATCGAGCCCAGCACTGGGGTCCCTGCTTGGCAGGAAGCCTGCTTCTCCCCCTCTCGCTTCCCCTCCTTGTATTCCCTCTCTCACTGTCTCTCTCTATCAAATAAATAAAATCTTAAAAAAAAAAGTGGAGACTTCAGGATGGAAGGTGGGTCATAGGCTTCAGATGTGTCCAATCCAAACCACTTGTGGGAGGCGTGACAGGGCGTGGCGAGGCGTGGCCTGGCGGAAAGGGGAACCAGCGTGGGCTGATTCTTGTGACCACCTCCTTTCAGGGCATGAAGTGGAGGGGATCAGAAACTGAAACTCACTTGAGATTTTTAGACCTAAGTTAGAGGGTAACAGAGCCTGCTGCTTGGATAACAAAATCCTCACTTTAATTTATCCCCGTTATCTTGTGAAGATATGCCAGGTAGGAATAGAACTTTTGACATTAGTTAGTACTTCAAATAATACCTTTTAACGTTTCAGTTCAACAACCATTAATAGCTGTCCTTATATTGGTTAAAATGTATCAAGTTCTTTACAGTTTTAGATCTAATGAACTGTGTCTCCCTCATCTTTCAAAGGCCTTCTAACATAGGTAGTTATACCCATCTCACAGATGAGGAAACTGAGTTTCAATATAGTTAAGTACTTTGTATAATGAGAGTCTGCTAATGTGTGGCAGAGGGAGTCCATATGCCATCTGAACTTTGGTGGGGGGCTGTGGGGTGGTGGGCAGGGGGAGGGAGGGAGTGAGTGGGGGATAAACCTCCCTGCAAGGCGCTCTCAATCCAGAAGACTGTGTCCTCAGCCCACCTAGGGGAAGTGGGAATGTGAGGCAGGATCACCGGATGGTTTGGGATGGCCCAAAGACACATGTCACCAGACCCCCAGGGCTCCACAGGCAGCATCAGAACGTGTGTTTATTTGCTTTGTTACAAAAGGGGTAACCAAGTGGATAGGTTGAGGGCACACAGCTGAGTTCCAGGAGGGCAGAATTGTCGGAATCAGAATGAAAACCAATGTCTCTTCCCCAGCGCACGGTGCCAGCCGCTTGCGTGTGCATCACAAGTATCTTCAAAGAGAGGTGTTTGTCAGCCTCCCTGCAGCATTCCCTGACCTGTCAAGTTCGAAACCTGATTCCCTATTCTCAGCTTTACTTTTTGAATCTGGTGAGAATTTATCACTTTTAAGGTCTTCATGGGCATGATAAATATTTTAGAACGTTTAGAAAGTCGGGAACTTTAAAGCTCCTTTCTTCCTAAGATGATTTTGCTTCAGGTTTTTATGAGCTCGCTCCTGCTGCGTCTTCATTAGCAGGTACCTTCTGGAACAGTACTTCCCGCCTATTGCTGGGAATATTTGTATGGTATTCTGGGGTATGATTTGAGGGAATTGTCTACGAAATGGTAAAAACAGTCATTATCTCTTCTGCTATCCTATGAGAAAAAGAATTAAACTATAGTAAATATTACGTGTTTATAAAATTCCACATACTTTTTTCAGTTTTGCTGAGAAATCTGAGCTCATGTCAGCTTTTAATATAAGGTTTAGTGTTTGCAATGACCACATACAATTTCTGATGAAGATTTTTTAGTGACGCCTTTTACATTGTCGATTGCCTTTGTCAACAAAGACATTTTATGCCACAAATGGTTTCAGGAAAAACTTAAAACAATTTTTGCAATTATCTTACAATTAACAACAGCTGAAATTACATGTAAGGCTCTAACAGGTCTTTTCTTTCATGGGCTCAATGTTGACATTTCTTGTGATAATGCGAAAAGATGAAAATGTAGTTGAACTTCCTGACGTTAGGTATTTAGAAATAATAATGCAGTTCCAATTTGCAGAACGTGCATGGATTGTTAGAGCTGTCACTCTGCAGATAGCATGGGTGCTAATAAAAGGGCCCAGCAGCTGCAAGTTGAGAGACTTCTGAACGTCTATGAAGGCAGGGGTTCAGGACGCTGCCTGGAGACTTGTAGAACCGGGTGTGCTTCCTCCTGGGCCCCCACCTCACCCTCATATGGCTGCACTGGGCACTACAGATGGAAATGGTCCGTGTTTACCCAGAATAGGACCTTTCCCAGTTTTGTTGGCTCTTCACTTCAATAGCAGGGCCATGCTCTGCACCTGGCCTCCTGAAATACATTGCCAAATAGCATGGCACCTTCCATCTACATTCAGCCTCACGGTGCACACAGCAGCACAGTACTGGCATCGCTTACCTTGCCAGTGGCTGGGAGGTACCTGGTTCTTCAGACCAGGCTCTTCTCCGCTGTGCTCCAAGGAGCTTGGAAACTGGCCTGTTGGCTTCGGCCATGCGAAACCTCATCTGGCTGCCCCAGAGCTGAAAGGATCAATAACTCCTGGTACCTGTTGATTGATTGATATATATATATATATATAAATATATTATAACAAATATAATATATATTATATATAAATAAATATATATAAATATATAATTTGTTTTTCTATATACATATAGAAAAACAAATTATATATTGAAAGTTCTAATTTAGAGGGATAATTATTATTCTTTCTGAATTTGTAGGAAATGGTTCTTCCTTTTAGGTTTCAATAGTCTACCATGATACTAGAGGTTCCTGCAAACCACCCATTTGGGAAGACAAGAGGCAGCAAAGTGTAATTTCTCAGAGGGTAGACTCTAGTGCCTGACTGACAGGTTCCAGATCTCAGCCCATTGCTAGCTCCATAGGCTGTGTTCCTCTCCTCATCTGTATAAAATAGGGCTGATGACGATAATGCTGTTTGCCTAGGGTTGAGAAGATGGACTTAGTTAATGCACATTATTTACTTGAAATAGTGCCTAGTGTAGTGTCTCCCAGTATTCATTAATGATGATAAATTGTTGTCAGTAACAACAAGCTGATGTTATAGGTGTTACTAAGAAGCTGACTAGTACTCTAGTAGACTGGTGGTGTCTTTTTTTTTTTTTTTTTTTTTAAGTGGAGTTGGATTCAGGGGAATAAACAATGGCAATGAATCTGAAGGGATTTTAGCTTTAACCAATTACTAGACCATAGTCTTTGCTTTGGGTTTCTGTTTTCCATTTGTATTATATGCTCTATAACCAGAATGGACATTATCCTTCCATTATAATGACTGGCAGCAAGATGACAAGGCAGAATTAAGCTTAGGGCTTATGCATGGACTAGCTACCTACCTCTAAAAAGATTGAATCCTATATTTAGTGTCATTGAGTTGCTAGAGTAACTTGCAAATACAAAACCTCATGGACATAAATTTAAAAAAATTTATTCTGCTCCTTGATATCCAGAGGTATCCTAATTTTTCACATTCTTTGAACCTTGGACTTAGGCTAACCATAATAAGAGACCACTTAAAATTAGAGTGTTAACTAAAGACATAAGTTGGCTTCACAATTGACATGGAAAGTCTACAGAGGGAGCAGACTTTGTCTTTTGCCTATTACAGGTTTTGTCACAGGAAAGAGGATTAATATAGTAACACTTCATTGTAAATGGACATTAATAAATGCTAAATTACCACCAAATTCCTATGGAACTGCACACAGCTACTTTTTACGTTCAAAGAGTTTATGATTAATGTTATTGTAACGAATACCAAAGGAATTAATAACCATTTGTCACTTTAAAAAGTGTTGCCGATTAATTTTATGCTATTTTTCTATTCTCATTTGTCATAAGAGTGAGAACCTAGAATTTTAATGTCTGATATGTGGTGTGAATTAAAGAAGTAGCCATGCCACACTGACCTTTTCAATATTCTAATCTTTGCTTCACTGACCTCTTAGACCTCTTCCTGGCAACAGTTAGGTTTTTGAGAGGAGGGAGAACTGAGCCTATTGGGTGAGTGAGCAGAATGAGGAAATAGTTTAAGACACACTTTCATAATTCACTGACTGTATTGGAAATTCAAATTTTCAGACTATTCATTATCTTGACAAACATTGTAATGTGTGCGGAATATGGCACCACATAAATCCATTCTGGTGACAAAGAGTGTAATGAGAATGGGAAATAGTAGAAACCCAAAGCAATCACTTTACAATCTGGAAACTGGATAAAATGAAGGTCCCATCAGGTTTCACGGGAGTTCTTTTTTGGCAGTCTTAACAATTGCTTTCTACAGAAAACACAGCATGGCACCATATACAAGCACTCATAATGGGAATTTGGACACATTCATTTGGAAAGTGGCCTCCATCCAAGTAGAACATCAATTTAACAAATTCATGTCCTTTACTCTGTGGGGCAATGATTTGACATCATTAATTTATACTGAATAATTCCCTTCTATTTTGGAGGGACATAAATACTTTCACATATTTGTGTATTCATTTACTTATTCAACTATTCAACAAGTATTTAACAAGTAATGTGTGTGCATAGCATTGTGCTACCTAGTATAAGAGGGTTACAAAGTGAAGAGATTAAATATGGATAAGTGGACACTGGAAGGACGAAGAGCTGGGGATAGATCCCTTCAAAATGAGAAATAGTCTGTATTTTTCTGGAGAATATGGGAAGGATTTTGGCCATGAGGACCATGGGCCGTTGTGTGCCAATGAGAGGGTATTTGGTCCCTGGAAAAGAGGATAGCCAATCTGCATGAGAAGGGTATTTAAAGGGTCTGATAAGGGTTGAAGATGAAGAAGGGTTGAAGAATTATTTTTAATAATTGTATAAATAATTGGACATATCAGTATAAGGTTTTATAGTTGTTCACACAAAATTTTAGCTAGTCACAATTAGCACATACTTAGCACCAGCATATGTGCTTAGCACTTGGTGTGAGAAGGCCTCATTTTAGAGAGTGTTTAGGGAGGTAGGAGCCAATGGGACACTGTGTCTCACTCAGATGTACTAATACTTTAATTCAGTATCTTTGGTGACTGTGCTTTCAGTCCATGTGTCTGAAAGATGCAGTCAGGATAGTTTGGTAGTGTGTCTGGAAGTAGGTGGGTGGTCTGGACTGGAAGTGTATCCAGCTGCTGAATTTCAAAGCAGGTGTCATGATGATGACTGTATTAGGTAGGCAAGTATTAAAAATGATTTTTTAAACCATGGTTTAGCCAGTGTTAAAACTTTCCTGACAGACTTTTCTTTGGCCTTTCTGGTCTAGAATCAGATAAGTCCATGTGTTGTGATGAGCTGACATGAGACTTAGGCTTCTTTTAAGCAGTTGGGTTATGTTTTGTTAGTTTTGGAAGAATATTCATTATCTCTTTAAATACTGCTTCTGCCAGATTCTCCTCTTTTCCTTGGACTCTTTTTAACTTGTCAACAGCAGCTCTATGGATATTTTTGTATCAGATAATTCATGTTTCTGGGAGTCTGTCCTGTTTATTGAAGGATGTTTAACAGGATCTTTGGTCTCTACCCACCAGATGCCAGTAGAAACCTGTAGAAGTTGTTATTGGAAAAAACAGAAACAAAAAAACAAACTTTAGGATACTGCCACATATTCTCTAGGGTAGGAGTGCAAAATTGAAGTTAACCACTGAATTATATGTATATTATACCTATAAAAATCTGTATTCCATATATCCTCTGGTTTTCTCTTCTCGTTTCAGTTTGTATGCTTGTGTTTACCCTGTAATCCCATTTTTTATTCCTTTCATCATTGTCAACTTAGTTAAACTCCTTAATTTCAATTGTTTTTCAGTTCTAGAATTTTCACTTTATTTAAAAAATAGTGGTGGACTAAAAATACCATATCTTGTTTATTTTCTTGACCATAATATTTTAATTGTTGACTTGAAAATTTGGAACATTTGTGGGTCTATTTCTACTTGTTATTTTAACTCTTGGTCCTTTTTCTTTCTTTTTTTTTTTTTTCCTGTGCCTAGTCATTGAAAACTAGACATTGTTTATGAAAAATTATAGAAGTTCTAGTCTCACTACAGAGAAGATAGTGGCAGATCCCTTTAATTCAGTTAGGAATTGAGCTAGTTAGAAGTTAAGTGTATAGCTCTTTAATGTCCTAAGTAAAAGCCTAAAATCTTTACCAGGATTGTTCTATTCTGTGGGCTCTGGATACTATTTCTTTCTCTCTCTCTTTCTTTCTTCCTTTCTTTTAAAAGATTTTATTTATTTATTTGAGAGAGAAAGAGAGTGAGCATGAGAGCAGAGAAGGTCAGAGGGAGAAGCAGACCCCCTGCGGAGCTGGGAGCCTGATCTGCGACTTGACTTGGGATTCCAGGATCATGACCTGAGTCGAAGGCAGAGGCTTTAACCTTCTGAGCCACCCAGGCACCCCTACTCTCAAGATTTTTGAGGAAGGAAAGTCATAGCAAGAGAAGAAACACCAAGCAAGAAAAATAATCTTGGCTAAAGATTAGCTGTATCTTGGTCTTAAGCTCTATAGCACAAATCCCACCATAGATCTGGTTCCTACTTAAAGGAAGGATACAAGACTTTTGTACCTATTTTGTCCCTGACCACCGTTGGGGGCAAGACTTAACCTCTTGAATGAGACTGCTCCTGGTTTGCATTTAGTCAAGGAAAATTTGGAGAAAGGGGCAGCTATGAGTGATTATCAGCCAACACTAACAACGGGTGGGACTGTGTGTACCAGCTCAGTGAAGGGGATTTGGCTCAAGCCACCAAGGGCTTCCACTGAAGTACAGTCCTTGCACAATTAGGTTCCCTTCTCATGTTCAGATGACTTTATTGAGATACCACTTTGCCAGCATTGTGGTTTGTCCCAATTTCTGGATAATCTTGTTTTAAAAAGCAAGGAGAAGAGTTGGATTAAATTGGTCCTAAGTTTGAAACTGAATTGTAACTTCTCTTTCTTCCCCGTTACTCATTCTAGGTTTTCCTCCTAATTGGCTGTCTCTTCTGGCGTCCATGGCTAGCTTAATAGGGTGAGACACTCAGACCCTCATTACTCTGGTGTCCTAGTCCCTTTACCATATCCTTATTAGACTACAGTCTCTGAATTTGCCCATTTAAAGTTAGTATTATGCCTCCATCAGAAAGGATGAATACCCAACTTTTGTATCAACATGGATGGGACTGGAAGAGATTATGCTGAGTGAAATAAGTCAAGCAGAGAGAGTCAATTATCATATGGTTTCACTTATTTGTGGAGCATAACAAATAACACAGAGGACATGGGGAGATGGAGAGGAGAAGGGAGTTGAGGGAAATTGGAAGGGGAGATGAACCATGAGAGACTGTGGACTCTGAAAAACAATCTGAGGGTTTTGGAGGGGAGAAGGGTGGGAGGTTGGGGGAGCCAGGTGGTGGGTACTATGGAGGGCATGTATTGCATGGAGCACTGGGTGTGGTGCATAAACAATGAATTCTGTTACACTGAAAAGAAATTAAATAAAAAAATAATAAAGTTAGAATTGGGGGCAGGGGGTGCCTGAGTGTCTCAGTCAGTTAAACAGCTACCTTCATATCAGGTTGTGATCTCAGAGACCTGGGATCGAGCCCTACGTTGGGTTCCCTGATCAGCAGAGAGTCTGCTTCTTTCTCTCCCTCTACCTGCTGCTCTTCTTGCTTGTGCTCTCTCTCTTTGTCAAATAAATAAATAAAATCTTAAAAAATTTATGGTTGGGTAGTTACCAAAATGTTCCAGTGGATTCACTGAGTCTCAAATTTCTTCCTTCCCCCATTATGTAGTATTAGTTGTACCTTTTTATAATGATTGGGGTAATTACCACTGTCAGCAAGGTGACTCCATTTTGTGCCTATGAACTCTTTGGCTTAAAGAGCCCAAAATGATCAGAAAGAACTCATCATCTTGGATTAGGGTAGACCCTAAATCCAGTAACAAGTATCCTTGTAGGAAAAGTGAAGGGAAGACTACTGAGAGGAGGCAATGCAAAAACAGTTTGAAGTGATGTGCCTGCAGATTGAGGAATGCCAAGGATTGTCACTAGTCCCTTAAAGCTAGGAGACAGGCCTGGAAGAGATTCATTCTCAGAACATCCAGAAAGAACCCAAATTGCCAACACCTTGATTTCAATGTTCTGGCCTCTAGAACTGTGAAAGAATAGATTTTTGTTGTTTGAAGTCTCTGGTCTGTGAGAGCCCTAGGAAACTAATATGGATAGTCATGCTGGCTAAGGCTTTGTGTGTAGAAAAGGTAAATGAACTATCTAGAATATGAGCCAGCCAAGACAAAACATTCTCTTTAAATTAGAAGGTGTCCAGTAGGGGCGACTGGGTGGCTCAGTGGTTTGGGCCTCTGCCTTTGGCAGAGGTCATGATCTCAGGGTCCTGGGATCGAGTCCCACGTTGGGCTCTCTGCTCAGCAGGGAGCCTGCTTTCCTCCTCTCTCTCTGCCTGCCTCTCTGCCTACTTGTGATCTCTGTCAAATAAATAATTAAAATCTTAAAAAAAAAGTGTTCAGTAAATCAGCTTACCACTGAGACACTGGTCTACTTGCGATTTGGTATCTTATTGGAGGCTCTCAGCATTGGCTTCTGTTACTCAGGTATTAGATATTGAGCAGTGACTATATCAGCCTTAGTGACATGAATACTATGGGCCATCCATAGCCCTATGTCTGTTACTTGGGTTAATTCAGTCTTGATCACATCAGGCAAGGCCTTTCTGGAGGAAAGAAACTGGTTGACACCTGATAAAGACATGTCCAGTCAGTTGCTTGGACCTATTCCACAGTTGATCATTTCTGTTGGGCATTTATGTGCAATCCAAAAATTCTCACATTTTGTGCCCACTCCTCTAAATCCAGCATTGGCCTCTTGGATATTCTTACATGCAGTTTTCTAATATTGCAACTTCAAGGCCTCTAATGATAAGTCATGTACCACTTCATGAAAGTGCATGTATGTCTTAATTTTGGGCCACTTTACTCTCTCCACAAAGTGAATAACAACTGTTCTGCTTGAATCCCTGCTTTTGGGAGTATCTCTCTTCACTGTCATCTTTCAAAGATCTACCTGAGTGGGCCTGTAGTTAGGTAGCAGTCCGTTTTGGCTTATAGTCGCAAACCAAGCTGATTCACCTATGAACCAAGTTTAAATGTCTTCCTCTTCCTCTAGTTGGTGATAGAGAGTGTCTCATGAGATAATACATGTGAATGCTCTGGACTAGCCCAAACCTGATACCTAAAATTGTTTCCGCCTTATGATGAGTTATTGCCTCACTTAAAACTTTCTAGTCTTCTGTGCCACCTGACGAATGGGATTGAGCAATATTCCCAAGTGTGGAATATGTGTTTTCCAAAACTTGGAGGCTTACCAAGAGCTGCTAATGGTAGGAGTTGCACAGTGCAGTAACTTTACTTTGAAGGGGCTGTTCCAGAATGCTCTGGATCACCAGACCCCTAAAATCTTGATTGGTGTGGCAGGTCCCTAAACCTCTGAGGTGTATCTCTCACATTATGGGATGCATTTATTTTACCAAGGCATCTGTAATTGCCAATATTACCAGGTTTGATAAATATCGAATATGTATATTGGGCAGTGTGTCTGCAGAATGTCCAGATGATTCAATTCCCATTGAACTACATTTTGACAGAAAGTAGGGGAATTAAGTTGACTCTTCAAGACCACAAATGTATATGGCTGGTCCCAAGCGAAAACAAATGGCTTCTAATTTTTCTTTCTGATGAATACTAAATGATTACATTCGTAGAGATTCCTGGCTGGCATAAAATTATCCTATAACCAGGGATGTGTTAATCTGTTCTACCGAAGATAACATATCTGCTATAGCAGCTGTACTTGGGACTGCTACTTGATTAGGTGTGCAGTGGTCTACTCTATTTCTGTGTTTCACTGGGCTTCTTGGAGGAGCCTCGTTGGTGAATTGAATAGGGCAAGATGGCACCACCATTACTAAAAGAAGTCTCTGAAAGTGGCACTGATCCCATCTCCCTCCAGGATATAATACTGTTGATTCCTGTCTTGACCGAAGAGAGAGTTTCAGGTACTTCCATTTGATTTTTAATACTATACTAGCTGTTGCTTTCTAGGAGTCAGTAGGAAGTTTCTGAACTGTTATGCATATCCCTTTAATAAACATTTTGGAACTGAGAAATTATTACCAGATGTGCTCATAGGCATATTGGATACACTGAAATGGATCTGGGTTAGTTTTCTTTTACTCTGTGAGCCCCATGTACTGACTCTAACAGGAGAGCATAAGGACTCTTGGGGTCCCTGCTTCTCAGCGTCACCTCATATTCTAAGTAGGCAGCTTCTATGGAAATCCTTGGTTATTCTTTCTCCAGTGTATGGTTATGTGAATTGGGAGCCATAGGCCCCTTTCAGATGGGCTACGGAGAGTGCAAATACTATGCTTATTTTCATTCTCTAGTACTTCCAGTTTTTGCCATTGGGAACTCAGTCAGTTGATCCTATGTCCTTTTGGCATACCTCCTCATTGTGTTTTGTTGCTGTTTGTTTTTCATTTTCCTACTTTATGGCACTTTGTGCTTCAGGCTCCCCTTGTCTGTTTCCTTCCCCAATCATAGAATCAGCCATTCCTCCAAGGAGACCTGTGTAAGTGCATGTACTTAGGAATGGTATTAGGAACTAAGATTTAATTACTAGTTGTACTTTTTAACTGGAGTATCATTGCCTGTAGGTCCTCTCAGCTAATGAAGCAAGGAAATATATGTGTTTTTACTAGCTCCCATATATGCACATATCTAGAAGTAATTCCCTATGTAGTCATCTGTATAATAAGCTAAGCATGAATTCATACTGACGTCTCTGATTCCAATCCATTGCCGTGTGGGTCTTACGTGCTTTTTCCACATGCTTATTTGTGAACTTTGACTGCAATAATAGGGGACCTGGCTCCCAGCATCCATTTTGCTTAATTGTTCAGATCCAGTATATACATATATGTGTGTGTGTGTGTGTCTCTGTGTGTGTCTTCTACTGGAATTAACTCCTACTCCCATGGGAGCGACTTTTATCAATTAAAGTGCAGTGCTTATGTATAATCTCTTTGCCACTAGTTTTACAGACTTCTTGCCAGAATTGCCTAGAGCAGCATGCTTTTCCAGACCCCACTCACTGAGGTTTTATTTTACGTTTGTTACACAGATTGTTGCATCACAGTCTATATTCCATACTGGGATTCCCCCAATACCTTCTATGACTTTAAAAATTTTACATACCTTAAGGTGTACTCTTTGTGCTGTGGAGTTTGATAGGTTTTTGACAAATGCATAATGTCATGTATCTACTATTGGTGTAACTTATGGACTAATTTCATAATTCTAAAATTCTGTGGTTCACCTACTCAACCCTCCTGCTCCTCTCCCTGAACCTATGAAAGCCACTGATCTTTTCACTGTATAAAGTATACTTTAGCCTTTTCTACAATGTCAAATAACTGAAATTGGAGTATGTAGTCTTTACAGATTCTTCTCAAATTGTTTCACTTAACATTTTGCAGTTAGTATTCATCCAGGCATTTTCATGGTTTGATAGCTCATTTCTTATCACTGAATAATATTCCATTGTATGGGTCTACCACTATTTGAGCATTTAACCTATTCTGGGAAATTTGGTTGCTTCTGTTTCTTGATAATGGATAAACCTACTATAGATACTCATATGCAGGGTTTTGTATGGTCATGTTTACCCCAAATCATTTGAATAAACACCTAGATATGAGGTTGTTGGATCATATGCTAAGCCTATGTCAGGTTTAATAAGAAACTGACAAACTGTCTTCCACAGTGGCTCTACCATTTTTGCATTCCCACCAGGAAATGAATGAATTCCTGTTATTTTACGCACTTGCCAGCAACTAGTATCGGTGGATTTTTGGATTTTGGCTAATCTGTGTGTCGTGGTAACTCACTGTTTTAATTCATAATTCCTTAATGACAAATGTCCATCTTTTCCATATTTTTGTCATCGATATTTCTTCAGAAAGGTAGCTGGATTTTATTTTTGGGGCTGGGTTTTAAGAGTTCTTCATGTATTAGATACAAGCAATTTATCAAATGTGTGTCTTGAAAATATTTGCTCCCACTGTTTTTTGTTTTCATTTCAAGTGTCCAAGAGGGAATTTTTTAAAAAAGATTTTAAGTAATATCTACACCCAATGTGGGGCTTGAACTCAAAACCCTGAGATCAAGAGTCACATGCTCTACTCATTGAGCCAGCCAGGTGCCCCAAAAGAATCTAATAAGTCCAATTTATTTTTTTCTTTCATGGATCATGCTATTGCTACTATATCTGAAAACTCATTGCCAGGCCAAGGTCATCTATATATTCTCCTGTGTTTTCATCTAAATTTTATTGTCTGACGTTTTACATTTAGATCAATGGTCTTTTTTCTATCTTTGTGAGATAGGAGGTCTGTATAAATTTTCTTTCATACGTGGATGCCCACTTGTTTCAGCACCATTTGTGGAAAGGACTATCCTTTCTGTATTGGATTGCCTTTGTTCTTTTGTCAAAGGGCAATGGACTGTATTTGGGTGGGTCTACTTCTGAGCCACATTTCCTAATGATAAACGTATCTTCTTGCCAATACCATGCTATCTTGATTATTGCAGCTGGGTAATGATCCTTGAAATTGCGTACTGTTCCTTAATTCTGACTACCTTCTTCAATTCTGTGTTGGTGATTCTAGACCTTTTCCCTTTCAGAAAACATAGTTGAGAATCTGTTTGTCAATACTACCAAAGAGCTTGTTGGGATTTTATTGTTCTCTTAAGAGAGTGGGGAAGGACCAGATCGAGCTCGAGTTGTGGAAATGACTTTCTCTCAGGTGGATAAGGTGGGAAAGTCGGATAGTCTTTCCCTCTGTAGAGTGCACCTTTGTAGTGGAGACTGCTCTGTGCACATTTCACAGTGGTTGTTACTTTTACTTTTCTTCTGCCAGAGCCACACAAGGTCTTTGTTAGTTCCTCACTCTAAAAGCATGGTTGGGTTCCTGATAGTAAGGAATCAAGTGTCCTCTACTGATGCATCCCCAGGAGTCTGTCACTCTCAAGCTAGTCTCTAGGTTCTAGAATTCATCTAAATCACCATTTAAGTATTCCAACCAGTTAATAGCTCCAGTGGCTTCTGCTCAGGTCAACAGATATTTCTGTAAGTCTCTACATTCAACTGTCTCTCCAGATGCAGAGTAGTTATTTGCCCTTAGAAAACAGTTCTGAGTCTAGAAAAGGTGATGTTCACTTTTTTAAAGCTTCTTCTTCTTTTTTTTTTTTTAAATCTCCTTTTATATAAGGATGGAAGTAATGATTTCTATGATCTTTTTCTGCAGGAGCTGAAACTAGAAGTTCACATTATATAAGTTTTTTTTTGTTTGTTCATTGTTTTTGCCACTTCTTCTGGAAGTCACATTACAAGTTTGTTGAGTCTCAGTTTTTCTTTAATCTTTCTATTCAGGAAGGTTAATTTCTTTCTCTTGCCATCACAAATCTTCTGTAGAGGCCATCTGGTGAATTTTTCATTTTCATACTATATTTTTAATTTAAATTTTCATTTGGATCTTTTTTGAACTTGCTCTTTAGTTAGATGCTCTATTTGAGTCCTGTCATCAGCTTTTCCTTCAGTACTTTGAATATGACTCCCTTTAACTCTTTGGACATTAGAATGGCTGCATTAAATTTTGGGGCTGCTAACTTCTATTATCTAGTTTACTCCTTCTCATGGAGTGGTTTATTTTTTTCCATAAGTGTATGGGTCACACTTGCCTGTTTTGTTTTTGTTTTTGTTTGCCTATCCTGTAATGTTTTGTTTAACTAAACAGTTCAGATCGTATATTACAGAAATTTTATATTCTAATTTTACTTTTTCTTTTTTGTCTTGTTTTCTCTAACTTACCTGGACTTAAGCTATAGAATTTATGACCCCTTCAGTGTGTAGTTGATGATGTCTCTGCTCAGATGTCTTATTTTTCCTGGCTTCCTAGAAGTCACCCAGCATCTGTATAGCTTATTGCTCAGCCAGTGGTTGAGGAATAAGTGGTGCTCAATTATGTTAAGCCAGCAAACCTTCCTCCTTCTGCTCATCTTAGGGTGGGATGGGGAGCACATTCAGTGTTGTGCCAGTTCTCAAGTTGTCTTTAGCTTTACTTTTTTTTTTTTCTTTTAGCTTATCAGTAATTATTCAGGTATAAATAACATGGTATTATATTAGTTTCAGGTATACAATGTAATGATTCAACAGCTCTATGTGCTTCTTCATCAGGATAAGTGTACTCTTCATCCCCTTTATTTCCCCCATCCTCCTACCCATCTCCCCTGTGGCAACCACCAGTTTGTTCTCTACATTGAAGTCTGTTTTTTTTTTCTTTTTATTTTTTTTTACTTTAATTTTTGCTTTTTAAATTCTACCTCAAAAAAGTTAAAAATAGAATTACCATATGATACAGTAATTCCACTACTGGGTAATTAACCAAAGAAAATGAAAATACTAATTTGAGAAGAGGTGCCTTCTACTCTCAACTCCGCTCTCTCGGATATGTTTCCCATATGTGCATACATTGCCAGTCATGGACGTGTGGGAAGTTTCTCTCCTATGGTTGTTATTTGCAAGATCTTTCCTCTACATTTCTGGCTGGTTCACTTCTTGGTCCAACCAGGACCACATCCTTAGGCTAGTAGATCTGTCAGTTACCCATTTTTATCCTCACAATTGCTGTCTGCTGTCAAATTTTTGTCTGGAATTAGGTTCACTCTTTCTGGTAGAGAGAGCTACTCATGCCTTGGCTAGTTCTGCATTGCCAACACTGCCATTATCATTGACCAAACTGAAGGTGGGCGGTTGGTTTTAGCCCCAGACAAGGAGGATGCATACTGATTTTAGTTGAAGGACTGGAAGTTTTCCATAAATTTCTACTTGTTTGCATTTGTCTAGTTTTTTTCTGAGTCCCAAATAGTTATTAAACAATTTTATCCTTTTTGGTGGGGGTAGGGAGAGGAATTGTTGACCTCTAAAGCTACAGTTCTCCAAGGGTTGCCTGGGTGGCTCAGTTGGTTAAGCAACTGCTTTCAGCTCAGGCTATGATCCCAGGACCCTGGACTCCTGATGCATCAGGCTCCCTGCATAACAGGGGGCCTGCTTCTCCCTCTGCAGCTCCCACTGCTTGTGTTCTCTTGCTCTCTCTCTTTGTCAAATAAGTAAAATCTTAAAAACAAACAAACAAACAAAAACCCACCACTTCTCTATAGCTTTAAGGCTCCTTTTCTAGAATCTTTTTAGTAGGAAGTTATAGACCATCTCATTGCTGGGAATACTGCTATCGGTTTAGTTCTTGTTTTTATATGCATATAGTATATCAAGTTCACACTGACACTTCCAATTCAAATGTAGGATGATGGGGTTTAAAAAAATGTAATCTTTGATTTTAACATCTATATGTTCTCTCTCCTATGCCAAAAGTATGGTTCTTAATAGCACCAACATAATTCCTTTATCTCACAGTATAAATGTACCTGTTTCAGAATAATACCAACAGGGTCAAATACAGTTACTTAAAATAGCTTTTTTTTTTTTTTTGCACTGTAGTGTATGTTTTTATAATAAAATCCAGAGGCTGATACTTAATTTTTTTCCTGCTGTATATGTATTTGCTACATGAGTCAGGATATATTTGTGTATCCTGGGGGGGAACAATCTGTGTATTCTATCTTGCCAAATTCTTAAGCATGCTGTTTTATATCCATGATTGATAGCAGAACACATTTCAATGAGATTTGGAGAGCTTTTCCACTGTCCAGTTTTGCTGCACACTTTTATGACACCATAATTCTCAAAACCTGATAGAGTTTATGTTCCAGCTTTATGTCAGATGTACTAATGTACTTTTAGAATACTGAATATTAAAGATTTTCAAAAGTAGTTTGTAAAATTGGGTATTTTGTGCCCCTTTATTGCTTTCCATGTATGTGAGCCGCATGGGTTGGAATATAGACCATTTAGAGTGTTATGGATCTATCACATCTTTGCACTTCCAGGAAGGCAGGTCATGAAGGACTCTTGGTTTCTATACATGACAGTGGTAGGTGGAGGATCATAGCTACAGAATTTTACTCGAGTGAATTATACCTTGTTCCAAATTCAAAAGATAAAAACAACCTACAAGTGACCCTGTCCAACATAAATTTTTTTAATTAGGAAAATTTTATTTGAACTTTCCCTAAATTTTAAATGATGCAGGAATATAGATAGTAAAAATAAACTCCCATATACTCACCGTGCACCTTCAGAAATCCTAATTTTTAATTTTTAATTTTTAATGTTTAATTAAGACCTCCATCCACTGACCTTCATTCAGTTTGTTTCAAGCAAACACTGGATACCAAATTTTGTAAACATTGTTCAGTATTGCCAAAGGATAATGCAGCTATGCTTCTATTTCTTCAAAATATTGTCACAGCTTAAAAAAAAAAGTATAGTTGTCATATAACATTAGTTTCAGGTGTACGGCGTGATGATTCATTTGTGTACATTGTAAAATGGTTACCACAGTAATTCTAGGTACACTTGTCACCTTACAAAGTTAATACATTGACTCATTCAGTGTATTACATTGTAATGTAATACAACATTCCTCGTTCAGTGTATTACATTCCTGTGACTTACAACTGAAAGTTTGTACTTATTCCCTTCACCCATTTTACACTACCCCACCCCTCAGCAATTACCAATCTGTTCTCTGAATCTGAGTCTGGACTTTTTTTGGTTTGGTTTTTAGATTCCACATAGAGAAGAAAACACATGTCTTCCTTGGTCGGCCTTCAAATAGCATACTACCCTTAAGATCCATTCATAGTCTCACAAATGGCAAGATTTCTTTGTATGGCTGAATGGTATTCCGTTGTGTATACATACACATCTTCATTCATCCATTGATGGGCACTTAGGTTTTTTCTCCCTATATTTTTGCTATTGTTACTAATACTGCAGTGAACATAGGGACATATCTTTGTGGAATAGTTTTTTCATTTTTGCATAGATGCCTGGTGTGGGATTCCTGGTTCATATGACAGTTCTTTTATTTTTTTGAGCTACTATGGAAAATAGTACTATTTTCTATTTTTCATAGTAGCTGTATCAGTTTACATTTCCACCAACAGTGTATAAGGGTTTCCTTTTTTTCTGTTTCCTTTCCAACAACTACTACTTGTCTTTTTGATAATAGTCATTCTGACAGTGTAAGGTAATAGGTGTTTTCGATTTGCATTTCCCTGATTAATGGTGTCAGACATCTTTTCCTGTGTCTATTAGCTACCTGGAGGTCTTCTTTTTTTGGGTGGGTGGGGAGGGGGACAGAGAGTCCATTCAGGTCCTCTGCCTTTTTAAAAAAATTGGATTTGTTTTTTCTGTTGAGTTGTTTACATTCTTTCTGTATTTTGGATATTAGCCCTTTCCTGGATATGACTTGCCTTTCATTTTGTTGATTTCCTTTGTTGTGTAGAGCTTTTTAGTGTAATGCAGTCTCAATACTCTGGCTCTGCCTCTGGCTCCCAGTCAGATCCAATAGGTAGCTAAGACTGATGTCAAAGAGATTACCAACTGTGTTTTCTCTTAGGGATTTTATACTTTCAGGTTTGTCTTCAAGTTTTTAATGTGTTTTGAGTTAATTTTTGTGTATGGTATGAGTGGGTCAGTTTCATTCTTTTGCATGTAGCCATCCAGTTTTCCCAGCATTTATTGGACTCGCGTTTCCTCATTGTATATTCTTGGCTTTTTTTTTTGTCATAAGTGAATTGACCACATATGCATGAGTTTATTTTTGGGTTCTATATTCTAGACATATGTGTCTATTTTTATGCCAATACCATACTCTTGATGACTATAGCTTTATAGTATTGTTTGAAATAGCCAAACTATGGAAAGAACCTAGATGTCCATCAACAGATGAATGGATAAAGAAGATCTGGTATATATACACAATGGAATACTATGCAGCCATCAAAAGAAATGAAATCTTGCCATTTGCAATGACGTGGATGGAACAGAGGGTATCATGCTTAGCGAAGTAAGTCAGTCGGAGAAAGAAAACTATCATATGATATCCCTGATATGAGGGAGTGGAGATGCAACAGGGGGGGGTTAAGCAGGTAGGAGAAGAATAAATGAAACAAGATGGGATTGGGAGGGAGACAAACCATAAGTGACTTGTAGTCTCACAAAACAAACTGAGGGTTGCTGGGGGGGGGGGTTGGGAGAGGGGGTGGAGTTATGGACATTGGGGAGGGTATGTGCTGGGGTGAGTGCTGTGAAGTGTGTAAACCTGGCGATTCACAGGCCTGTACCTCTGGGGATAAAAATATATGTTTATAAAAAATAAAAATAAAAAATAAATTAAAAAAAAATCTGGGAGTGTGAAACCTTGGATTTACTTTTTATCCTTTAACATTATTTTGGTTATTCAGAGGCTTCTGTGGTTTCCTAAAGGCTTTAGACCTGTCTGTTCTTGTTCTGTGAAAATTTTTATTGGAATTTTGTTAGGAATTGCTTTGAACCTGTAGATTATTTGGGGGTACTGTGGGCCTTTTAACAATATTAATCTTTTTGATCCATGAGTATGGAAAATCTTTCATTTGTCTTCAGTTTTTTTGATCAAGATCTGAAAGCTTTCAGCATTTCATCTCTTTGGTTAAATTTATTCCTAGGTGTATTCTTTTTGATGCAATTGTAAACAGGTTTCCTGATGTCTCTTTCTGATAGTTCACTAGTGTGTAGAAAACACAACAGATTCTTGTATGTTGATCTGGTATCCTATAACTTTTCTTAATCGATTCTAATAGTTTTGGGGGGAATTTTAAGGGGTTGGTATATATGTGGTGTCATCTGTAAATTATGACAGTCATACTTCTAATTGGTATGCCTTTTATTTCTTGCCTGATGGCTATGGCTAGGACTTCAATATTAAATTGAATAAAAGTGGCAAGAGTGGGAATTCTTGTCTTGATCATGATCTTAGAGGAAGAGTTCTCAGTATTTCACCATTGAGTATGATGTTAGCTGTGGGTTTGTTATATATGGCTTTATTATGTTGAGATATGTTTCCTCTATGGCCATTTTTATCTCTTTTATCCTATATGGGCTTTGAATCTTATTAAAATTTCATCTTTTTTAAAAAGATTTTATTATTTCACAGAGAGCAAGAGGGAGCATGAGTGGGAGGAGAGGCAGAGGCAAGAACTGAGTGGGGAGCCAGATGCCATGTGGGGCTGTATCCAAGGACCCTGAGATCGTGACTTGAACCGAAGTCATACTTAACTGACTCAGCCACCCATGTGCCCCTTCTGCTTGTTTTGAGCTGATGATAAGTTTTTTTCTTTTATTTTGTTACTGTGGTGTGTCATGTTGACTTGCAGGTAATGGGCCATGCTTGCATCCTTGAAATAAATTTCATTTGATCATGGTGTATGGTTTGTTTAATGTATGGTTGAATTTATTGAGGAGTTTTGTTTCTTTGTTCATCAGGGATGATGACTTCCTGTCACTTTTTTTGGTGGGGCAATGTGGTGTGTGCATGTCTGATTTTTGGTATTGGGGTAATATTGTCCTCGTGAAATGAATTTGTAAGCTTCATTTCCACTTAAATATTTTGGAAGATTGAGAAAGATAGGTATGAATGCTGCACTGAAGGTTTGATGGAATTCACCCGGAAGCCGCCTGGTTCTGAACTTCAGTTTCTTGGGAAGTTTTTGTCTAGTAATTAAATCAGTAATCACTCTTCACATTCTCAATTTGATTCAGTCTTGGAAGGTTGTAAATTTCTAGGAATCTACCTTTTTTTTTTTTTGTAGATTGCTCAATTTGGGGTATAATTGTTCATAGTTTGATTTTTTTTTTTTTTTTTGTATTTATGTAGTGTCAGTTTTAACTTATCTGAACCTTTTTGTCTGGGGGAGGCTAGCTAAAGGTTGGCCATTTTGGTGTATCTTTTCAAAGAAGCAGCTTAGTTTCATGGATATTTTATCTTTTTAGTATATATTTCATTACTTCTGATTTTACCTTTTTTCCCCTCTACTATCTTTGGGCCTCATCCATCTTTTTTTCTACTTCCTTTAAGTGAAAATTAAATATTTCTCCTATTTCTTTTGTAGACCTATATTGCTATAAACTTCTCTATTACAACTGTTTCTGTGTGTCCCATAGTTTGGTTTGTTTTTCCTGCTTTCATTTGTCTCTAGATAATTTTTTCCCTTTTGTTTCTTCTGTAATCCAGTAGTTGTTCAGTAGCCTGTTTAATCTCCACATTTGTGGTTTTTCCAGTTTTCTTATGTTTATAGTTTGATACCATTATCATCTAGAAAGATGCTTGAGGTGATTTCAGTCTTCTTGAATATGATTTCTTTATGGCCTAACATGGATCTGTCCTGCAGAATGTTCTACGTATACTTTAATTTATATTCTGCTTTTGGATGAAATATCCTATATATCCATTAATTCCATCTGGCCTCATGTGTCATTTAAGGCTGAGTTTCCCTATTGATTTTCTGTCTGGATGATGTATTTATTTTGTAAGTGGGGTGTTGAAATCCCCCAATAGTCTTGTATTGCTACTTCTCCCATTAGTTCTGTGAGTACTTTATATATTTCGATACTCATGTGTTTGGTACATGTTTGTTTATATATGTTCCATCTTCTTTCTGGATTGACCCTTTTTTATTATGTGGTGGCCCTTTTTGTCTATTACTGTATTTGTTTTAAATTCTATGTTGTGTGGTGAATATAGCTACCCTGGGTTTCTTTTAGTTTTCATTTGCATAAGCTGTTTTCCGATTCCTTTATTTTCAGTCTGTGTGTTCTTTTGTTCTTAAGTAATTCCCTTGTAGGTGGCATATAGATGGGTCTTGTGTGTGTCTTAATCCACAATCCAGGTATTGTCTTTTGATTGGAGAATTAACTCCTTTTACATTTAATTCATTGATAGGTATGTAATTATTGCCATTTTGCTAATTGTTTTTTGTTTTTATAGTTATCCATATCTTTTTCTCTTTGCTTGTCTGCTTTGATAACTTTCTTGAGCATTATGTTTAAATTCCTGTTTTTTTTTTTAATGTATTTTCTAAGGTTTTTGTTTGGAGTACTCCGAGGTTCACATATATTGTTCTTTGTATATTAGAGTCTATTTTAAGTTGATAGCAACTTAATTTTGAACATCTTCAAAACCATGCATTTTTACTGCCCACCTTAGCCACTTTTTGTTGATGTCTTTTTTTACATTTTTATCTATCCCTTCAGGTTATACTTAATTTTACAATTTTTTTCTTCAACCTTAGGAGCTTCCTAGGTTATTAACCTACTATCTTTACTCTATATTTACCTTTCCAGTGAGATTTTTACTTTTTACATTACTAGTGCTATTTCTTCTCAGCTTAATGAAGCAACTTTAATATTTTTTAGTAAGGCAGGTTTAATAGTGATGGACTTTTATTTATTTATTTATTTATTATTATTATTATTATTATTTTTTGCTTATCTGGGAAACTCTTGATCTCTCCCTCAAATCTGAGAGATAAACTTGCTGAGTAGAATATTCTTGGTTGGAAAATGTTTCCTTTTAGCACTTTGAATATGTTCTGCCACACCCTTCTGATCTGCAAATTTGTTGCCAAGAAATTTGATAGCATTATGGGATTTCTCTTGTATATGACAATTTGTTTTTCTCTCACTACTTTTAAGGTTATCTTTAACTTTTGACATTTTAATTATAATGTGTCTTGATGTGGCTGTCCTTGCATTTACCTTATTTGGAACTCTTTGGGCTCTGGACCTGGATGGATGTTGCCTTCACCAGGTCAAAACTTTTCCGTTATTATTTCTTCAAGTAAGTTCTCTCCTTTATTTCTTGCTTCTCCTTCTGGGACCCCTGTAGTACAAACATTATGCTACTTAACTTAGGGGACCTCTTAAACATTATCTTCATTTTTGTAAGACTTTCTTTTTGTTGCTCAGAGTTCCATTGCTTTGTCTTCTAGCTTATAGAGATGAGCCATTCTTCTTTACGCAGTCTGTTGAACACCTCTAGTATATTTTTCACTTTAAAATATTCTTCAGCTCTGACTTCTGTTTGGTACTTAATTGTTTTCCATTGCTTTAAGTTCTTACTGTGTTCATCCCTTCTTCTCCCTAGTTCAGTGAGCATCTTTGTGACCATTACTTCAAATTCATTATCAGGTTGATTACTTCTCTTCCTTTCATCTATGTCTTTTAAATTTTGTCTTATTCTTTTGTTGTAGATGTTTTGTTTCCTTATTTTGGTTAACTCTGTGTTTCTAAGACAACTGCTTCTGTCTTGAGTGTCTTGGTAGGAGAGGATCCTTCTTGCTCAAACTTGCCCTAGCTCTTGCTTATCTCTTGAACCTTTGTGATTGTCTAAATTGCTTGACTTATTCTTGATATGCCTCCATTTTTGAAGATAGACCACAACCTGTCCTTGATCCAAGGGGAGAGATCTCTTGTAGCACCTAGTTTCAGAGTGACGATAAGCCAGATCCTCAGGCAGCAGCTTTTAAAGTATGTAAATATCGTTTTGTGGCACAGGCAGCAATAGTAATCCCTATGCGCTTCCAGACCAGGAGATTTGGATGTGTTCCCTGGATGACTGGCAAAAAGTGGGTCTCCAGAAACTTTTTCTAGAAAGTGTGCTCAAGCTGTAGGTGAAGCCAAGGGTATATACAAGGATGGTATCTCCTTGCTTAAATTCCTTGGAAGTGCCTCCTTGGTCTCAAGATACGTGGGAAACCTGAATCCTCAGGTAGAAGATCTGGGCCAGTTAAATAGCCTTTTCACAAGAAGACTGGGGTTGTGTTTTATTCTACTCTCCGTGCAGGGCCCTGGGGTTTTGGCTTGCCAAGTACTATCTTTATGATTATTACAGTCCTTTGGAGCTCAGGCACACCAGCTGTCTTGGCCACCAAGACCAGGAGAGAAAAGGGTGTCCCCTGTGTGGATTGTGTGTGTTTCCTGGCTTTAGCTGGACAGTTGGAGAGTGCAGGATGTTTAACAGTCTTAATCTCTTTGGAAAGGCAGGGAGGCGGATGATTACCCTCACCCACCCTGGGCTTCAGCAGTGCAGTGACAGAGTGCCTTTTCTGTACAGGAGTCCTGGCTTAGGCTAGAGGTGGGAGAAAGCCAGGACCACTTGTCTTTACCAGTTCTAGGTAGGGAGTGGGGGAGTATGGTGACTTTGTGCTCTTCTGCCTTAGCAGGTGTGGGGGGCTACTTGCCCCAGCCTTCCACAGCAAGGCAGCAGGAGATGCATCTGAGCTCCCCTGCCTGTGCTAGCAGACTGTGGAGATTGCAGCCATTGTGTCTGGCAGCACCTCCTTCTCCAGGGAGCATCTTAGCTCTCTGCTGCCCCTCCAGCCCATACCCCTAGATCAGCAAACAAGACTCATTTATATATAGTAGAAGTATTTTTTAGACTGCTGTTTTTACCACTCCCTCCTCACCCACGGGTGTGTGAGCCCACACATGAACCCTCAAAGAGAGGAATGGTTCCTGTTGTACTATGGATCCCTGGACTTCAGCCCCATTGGCTTCCCAAGCCTAATTTTCTGGGCACTCCCCTCTCTGATACAGGCAGGTCCCAGGGCCTGGAATGCTCAGTGTGGTGGGCACCAATCCCTCACTCCTCCGAGAGAAAGTCTTTCTGGTGAGATCCTTTCCTATTATGGGTTGCTGTGCTGAGGGTAGAGTTTTTTTTTGTTGTTGTGTTTTTATTTTATTTTATTTTTTTTGTGTGAAATTGTTTCTGCCTCTCTATCTTGATGTGGTCCTTTTTTTCCTTTGTTGTAGAGAGTAGTTTTTGTAGTTTCAGATCTTACTCAAAAGAAAAGGATCCTTATGTAGCTATAGACTGGTGTGTCCGATGGGAGGATTGAGTTCAGGATCTTCCTATGCTGCCATTTTGGACCCCCTTTCAATAGCTTAACATCATCAAATAAGTAGTCCTTATTCAAACTTTAAATTCCCCTATATATCATAAGTTTTAAATAATGTGTATGAACTAGGTCTGAAATTTTAGAATTTTGCCTTATTGATGGAACAAGGCCGCTTGTCCTCCAGAATTTCAGTCTGGATTTTGAGGATTGTATCCCCCATTGTTATATATGTTCCTCTGGTGCATTTAATATGTTCCTCTGGTCTCTGTATCTTCTGCAAATTGAGAATTGAGTGATCAGATTTAGGTATTTTTTTAAGGCAATGCTACTTGATAAATGATCCCCCGCCCCCAACTTTTTGGCAGTTGCTGTTTGGTTGTCTCTCTTTTAGTAGCTGTTAATGGTCCATGACTTGATCCATTAATTCGTTAAAAGTTACAAAATGGGGCTGTTGTAACTCACTGGGTCTAGAATTAGATGTATATATAGTTGTGTGTAAAGATCTATTTCTGAAATATTCCTCTAGGTTGAATTTTTAGAAACCCAGTGGTATACTTTGTATAGGAAATGCAGGATAAATTCAAAATGTTACATATCATGAAAAAGCCATAAACAAAAACAGGTTCTGGAATGTCATAAGAAAATATACCCAAGGCAGTATTCCCAAGTGGTTAATATTCTCAAAGTTTGAGGTCCTTTTTACAAAAGATATAACCAGATACATTGTCAGTATAGTTTTTAAAAATACCATAATGGTCTGTCAAAAAGTTACACATGCTTATTAAAAAATAGAGACAAATAAGAAAAAGTGGGGGGAAATGAGGTGATTCCATTGCCTGGAGAGAACTAATGTCCAAGTGATTTCAAGTGTGTTGATGTTATTGTTTTCTCTTCCAAAGTTTATAGAACCATAAACAGTGATACCTAAACTGAAAAATAGAAACACAAATAATGTTTAAAGTGCTTTAGTGAGCTTTTGTGCATTTTTTGTGTTAAAATACAAATAACATACAATTTGCCATTGTAACTATCTCAAAGGGTACAATTCAGTACATTCATGGTGTTGCACAACAACCATTGCTATCTAAACCCAGAATTTATGATCCCAGGCAAAGACCTTGTGACTGTCACAGCACTGACTAGACTAGAAATTATGGTGCACTTTAAATTGAGTTTCTTTAAAGATTTGTTTTAGAGCGTATGCGTGAGAGAGGAGGAGAGGGAGAGAGAACCTCCAGGAGACCTCCCCACTGAACCTGGAGCCTGATAGGGGGCTCCACCTCACAACTCATGAGATCATGACCTGAGTCAAAATCACCAGTCTAGTGCTTAACTGACTGAGCCACCGGGTGCCCCTTAAATTGAGTTTTAAATTATATCTCAGTTGTTTTTTAAAAAAGGAGACAGCGGAAAATAGAAGGAAAAACCCTTGGCTTCATGGAGCTTGCATTCTAGTGACAATCTTAAAAAAAAACCTTTAGAAATGAGGGGAAAAAAAAAAGCATATTGCCCATAGGAGGGAAAGGACATGTACCTACTGTTCCTATGGCATCCCTTAGATTTCTTCAGTGTATTCTCAAATTTATGGTACCTGACCCTTGATTCTCATGAAGAACTAGCCATCCAAACCTGCAGTGGGGGGCAGAAGATCATGTATTTTCTTGTAGGTGAACAAGTACTTCAATTACAAAACTGGAGGATAAATTTTAAAAATCTGCATCCTACAGAGTGACGGAATTTTTAGATCTGGAAACAGTCTTAGAGAAGATAAAACTCCTAGTCATTTTACAAGTAGGCCACTGATACTCATGGTAGATCAAGCATTTAGTCATAACCAACTGAGAGCTATCTGAATCTATAAAGCGGATATGCCTAAGGCAGTGCTATTGTGGTTTATTTTTGCCTCCACTCACCCCCCCCCCCCGCCACCTCCAAAGCATTGTCTGACAGCTCACTGATTCAAATCCTTTATTTGTAATACAAGCTTTACTTTCTCTCCTAGGAAGGTTGCCTGTTGGCTTAACATAGCATCTCGGACACTTTCAGTTGATCTTCTTGGTGTCACTTTGATAGTCAACAGCAAAACTGTGTAAGGAGAGCCTGAATGAGAGAGATGACTTAGTGAAATCTGATCTGGCTCACGGGTGACAACCTCAGGGTGTGGATGTGTGTGGGGGGCAGTATGTAGTAGGAAAGACATGTATTTTTGTCCCATTCACTCAGTAAAATCTATAGCTATAGAGAATAGATGTCTGAGTGGGAACCTCTTGTTCTTCGAAGTCTAGTTAGTGGCAGAGTAGAGATGGTCTTCGAGAGCTCAGTGGTGTCTACCTTTTGGCTTTGATGCTTTGACAAAAGTCCTTTCCAATCAACTAACCCTCCCTCATGCCTCAGTCTAATCAAACACAACTAAGTGTTTCTTTGTCAATTCAAACCCTTGCCAAATGGTAGGGTCCTGTTACTGAAAGTAGATTTCATTCACCTTGCAAAGTGTGGTTCGTGAACAGAGGGAAGGCAGGGTAAGAAGAGGAGTCTGAATCTATCAGTACATTAACTGAATCCAATTCCAAGAAGACCACTGGGATGATTTCAGGGTTAGTCCCACAGAGGCTAAGAGCAGATTTGCCATGGATCAGTTTGGGCAGAAAAGAGTCTGCCAAAGTTTTTATCTGAGGCTAGTACTTTAGGACAGAGAAATAAAAATACAAAGTGGTCTTTGTGCCCATCACATAGGTGTTCAGCGTACTACTTAATTTGAAATCCTGGAAATTCACAAGTAAAGAACGAGGTGGAAGGTAGAGATGGTAAAGGGAGGAGTCCACAATCAGTGCTGCGAACAAACCCCCTTCTTCCAATGTGTGCTGAATGTGGGGTCTGGGTGCCTGGCATAATTTGAAGAGCAATTTGAAGTCTTGATATTTTATCATCTAAGCATCATAACAGCTTTGAGAACTAGGTCAGACCTATGTTACTACCCTTATTTTGGATGAGGTGGTTAGCTTTTGTAGGATCACTGATACATTCACTCAGGAGGGTGAGTTGGTTTAAATGGAGGGAATAATCGGATCTGTTTGTCAGCCAGTTGGCCTGCCATCGACACCACATCGTCTCCATGCCCATTATGGGGCCACCTTTCTTTCCTATCAGTAGGGCAGATCCTATAATCAAACATACTGCCATTGCCTACTCTTTGCTATATAGACCTCAGTCCTAGAATTTGCGTGAAGATATCCATCACTCTGATAGTTAGAACATAAACCTGATTTGGGGGAAAGGATTTGAGTTGCCTACAATAATTTGTGGTTAATGAATTGTCTTAAGGGTTTTATGTGTCACTCTCCCACTCACTGCTTTGCATGGTAGTGGTCCTTTTCCCATTAAAAGGCTTTTCTCATTTGAACTGTTTTATGAATAGAGGGCTCTTTCATTTTTCACAGCCGATTTCCTTTTATTGTCTTTATTGCAATTTAACAGGGAGACAAATGACACAGCAAACAGAGATGAGGCAGACAGCCCCTGCCTTTCATTTATGTATTTTTATTAACCTTTGTCAGCTCCTAGCTCAGGTTGTGGGATGTAGGCCTTTAGTATAGTCATAAACGAACAGCCAGATCTGAAGCACTGTGGAAAAGCTCTCTAATGGGGCAGAATGGTCCCTGAAATAATACTTGTTTTTTAAAGCTGTCTGAACTTAAAATGACCATAATAGGATGAGCAATCTTGTATCAAATTTTAAAACTAAGAATAGAGGTCTATGGACAGAAAGAAACCTTCAGTATCAGCTATGTGCTAGAGGATCTAAGTTTTCTTTTAAAGGAATGCATTACTGTGATAAACATTTTAAAAGACAGGGGTGTATATAATAAAATATGAAAATTATCTTGATTTCCCTCTTCCCCACCAACAACCCTCCAAACACCGCTGGCCTTGTAAGAGGCTTCATAAGAACTCAATCTGTATATTCTAATATGTATTTATAGTTTCTTATTTTGACAAAAACTGGCTCAAAATTCTAGTCCACCTATGATTCAATGACCTTCTATTTTAACATGCTTTGAAAGGTTTATTATTGCCACGTTTTTGAAAACCTTTTTTTTTTTTTTTTTTTTTTTTTTTTTTAGCATTTCCCTCTTGATGTAGAGAGGTAAAACTGGAGTGAACATCATTAGGCATACATGTGCCCATAGGATACACTTCTCAAAGTCTAATTCCAATGTTGAAGGATCTGTGCATTCTTTTGGTAGACACAGATTCCCTTCCAGCAGTCCTACCACTTCATCTGCCCACCATAGGGAGTGCAGCCGGGACTCCAGGCTCTTTGCATGTTACTTTTTTAGTTCTCAGAATACTCTGACAAAAAAGAACTAATCCTTATTTTCATCAACTGAGAATTACAAGCTTCAGAGATGGAAAGTAAACTTGCCCAAGGTTACACGACTAAAAAGGATGAGCTTTGTTCATGACCCAGTCCCATGCTGTGTCCATAGTTGGGACTTTTCAGATTCAGCATCCCTGTCTGGCTTTGCCCTCAGGTGGTTTTAGGTCTGGCTCAGGGGTGACCAACAACTCCCTGGCTCCATTTTCCTTTTCTGTAAAATCTTGTTGGATTGCATGATTTTAAGGACCCCTTTAGCTTTAAGTTTTGAGCTTAGTTTGGGGTAGGTCTTACGGATGTCCTATACGAATAGTCCAATTCTAATAGTAACAATAATATCACTTATAAAGAGTATTGAATGTATCATTTTGGCTAGATTTCCATCTTGTTTCTTCTACTTACACCTTCATTTTTCAAAGGGAGAAGTACTTGAACTAGGGTTGACTTAAATGATCTTAGTAACGTTAATATTGTAAGTAAACTTACTCAGCATTTGTGTGCCAAGCCCTCCTCACCCTTTGGAGTGTTCACGGGCATTGTTCATGCTGCTGTCTCTGCATTGCAGTGATGATGGATTGTTTCTATTCTCTAGACGAGATGAATGGCAAGGAGGGCAGGTAACCCATCTAAGGTCTTACAGTGCATAGTGAATTTTTGAACTGAAGTTGTCATACTTGAGACCAGTCTTGGAAGCACTACTGCTTTTCTTGGTGGGTCTATCCAGGAGGAAAAGGAATAAAAGTGATTCCTCTTCCTGACATGATGAAGGAAAAGTGAAAAACAAAACAAAACAAAAAAACAATGCATTTTCTAGATAACTGAAGTTTATTCTCTTTAGGCTCAAAAGGGAAAACTTTAACAACTGAAGATAAAAATTTTTTAGAACATGTTAAACATTTTTCTTTTCACATTCAACTTAAAACTTTCTGGGGCACCTGGGTGGCTCAGTTGGTTAAGTCTCTGCTTTTGGCTCCAGTTATGATCTCGGGGTCCTGGGATCGGGCCCCGCATTGGGCTCTCTGCTCGGCAGGGAGCCTGTTTCCCCGCACCCCCCCTCACCTGCCTCCTTATGATCTCTGTCTGTCAAATAAATAAACAAAATCTTTAAAAAAACAAAAACAAAAAAAAACTTTCTTGTGACAGCATCATTTTGAAAGTATTACTTTGATTCTTGTGCCTGGGAGTAATTAAACTGAATAATTTGCCCCCCACCAAATGACTTAAAATTGCCATGCATTTTGAATGTTTGAGCCTTTTTTTCATAGTAGGTTTCTTTTGTCTCAGTGTCAAGCCTCTAGGTATGGAGAAGGTATGGACGAAAGGAGAGGGTGTGTCCCTTAGGCATAGGGGACCATAGGACTCCTCATTCAAACCAGGACACTCTAGAGGGTGAAATGGGACATGACGTCTAATTAAGAAGGACAATGGAACAAAATGCAGCTGCCTCAGACTAGGGAGTATGGTCACTTGACTTTGAACCAAGTCCAAGTCTGGCCCAGTTACTTGCTAGTTAAAGAGTCTTACTCCAAGTCCTTTAGATGGTCTGAACTGCAGTTTTCTCATTTTCAAATTGGGTGACAATAATGCCAGGTTGTTCTAAGGATTAGAGTAATTGTGCGGAATTCCTGGCATAAAGTAGGTAACTTCTGATAGCAGCTGCCTCACAGGCTTGTTGAGAGAATGAGACTCGATAACTTAGTAAAGTGCTTAGCACAGAACCACTCATGGCCTGTTCGCATGATGATTGTTGAGGCTTTACGTTCTCTGCGCTAATTGTGCCTACATCTGGCTGCTTCCTCTTGTACCTCCCTCTTAGCTATTTCTAATCTGACGTGGGCTGGGAAATGAGATAACCAATTTATTAGTATTCTGGAAAGCTGTCACTTCTGAAAAACAGACACATATTTTTACTGTGTGAGTTTTCATCTTTACCGGTTGAAGTATCTCTTTGTGTCTGTGACCTGAACTATAAATGTCACTTGGTAATTGAGCACTCGCTAAAGCTGCTCGGTGATAATCGGTGTTAGAAGAGTGTAGGCTGGTTAATGGGTGGATTTTAGGTATTAAGGTAGTTTAATTCAGTAAAGTTTGGTGTCCTCCACCTTGCAAGGAGGGAGGCCTGCTCTTCAAAGTATCCTCTCCAGAGTGAAAGGGGATAAAATAGAACTTCTAGAGCATTTGACAGTGATGTAAATGCTTCGAGAGTGACAAGGGCTGAACAATGTAATTTCTTGCTTCCCTGAGACTCAAGATGTATTTATGGAGAGAGAAGTGAATTTAGCTTTCCTTTTTATGTAAGGGAAAAGAATTATGGTAATATATAATATGCTTATGCAGTACAAAGGGATATATAAGGTGAATTAAACGATGTTGTAATTTAACAATTTTTTTTATTACTTATTTATTCTTATTGTGTTATGTTAGTCACCATATAGTACATCATTCGTCATTGATGTAGTGTTCTATGACTCATTGTTTGGTTATGAGATCTAGTGCTTTATGCAATCCATGCCCTCCTTTAATACCCATCACCAGGCTCACCCATCCCCCACCGCCCTCTGCTCTAAACCTGTTTGTTTCTCAGAGTCCATAGTCTCTCATGGTTCGTCTCCCACTCTGATTTCTTTCCCTTCATTTTCCCCTTCTCCTAAAGTCCTCCATGATATTCCTTATGTTCCACAAATAAGTGAAACCATATAATAATCGACTTTCTCTGTTTGACTTATTTCACTTAGCATAATCTCCTCCAGTCCCATCCAAGTTGATGCAAAAGTTGGGTATTTACCTTTTCTGATGGGTAAGTAATATTCCATTGTATATGTGGACCACATCTTCTTTATCCATTCATCTGTTGAAGGGTATCTCAGCTCCTTTCATAGTTTGGCTATTCTGGACATTGATGCTATGAACATTAGGGTACATTTTGCCCTTCTTTTCACTAAATCTGTACCTTTGGGGTAAATACACAATAGTGTAATTGCTGGGCCATAGGGTAGCTCTATGTTTAAATTTTTTTTTTTTAAAGATTTTATTTATTTATTTGACAGAGAGAAATCACAAGTAGGCAGAGAGGCAGGCAGAGAGAGAGAGGGGGAAGCAGGCTCCCTGCTGAGCAGAGAGCCCGATGCGGGACTCGATCCCAGGACTCTGAGATCATGACCTGAGCCGAAGGCAGCGGCTTAACCCACTGAGCCACCCAGGCGCCCTATGTTTAAATTTTTGAGGAACTTCCATACTGTTTTCCAGAGTGACTGCACCAATTTGCATTCCCACCGACAGTGTAAGAGGGTTCCCCTTTCTCCACAACTTCTCCAACATTTGTTGTTTCTTGCCTTGTCAATTCTAGTTAGGATTTTTGTTCTCCATCTTCTCCACTAAAAGAGAAGTAGAGATCACATCTGTCTTAATCCTCTATTCCTAACACCCCACACAGACTCTGACACGTGGATTTTCAATATATGATAATTAAAAAAAAGAAACCCTACTGATAGAAGGCTGGTTAACTGTTTATACTTGAGTTGTAATTATGGGTGTACCTGACAATTGTGTGAGAATGCACACAAAATTGTTTACTTCATTCTGCTTCTTCAGATGACCTATTGAGCTATTAGTAGAGACTGATCATTTTGGGGAAACAGACATTACTTTGGTTTTCATGTATGAAGGGTAATGACATTGAAATAGCAAGAAGACTCCGATAACCCAATGTTCTTACTTGTTCCTATTTCTTTTGTGCCCAATTGAGTTCAGTCACTTACTTCTTGAGTGCCTGTTATATGACAGGCACTGTGCTATGAGGCACAGATGGAGGAGAGTGAGTGGGTGAATGAGGTACTTCATAATTTTTCATGAGTATATTTCAGCTTACTAAGCCTGTGTGTGTGTGTGTGTATGTTATGTGTCTATAAAACTAACTGCGTTTCTTCTGTGGAGCAAGATGATAGACATTATCTTTGTCCCATGTTCCCCATTTCTAGTTAAATTATTGGGCTTCTTTGTTCTGCCCCTGGAAATAAGTTCCCCATATCTTAGCTCTGGAAAATGTAGGGCTTTCTGGACAGTCGTGGTAAATGACTAACACAAATGCTGGGACACCCTCTTCATTTTTGCCAGTTTTTGTTGTGTTTGGGTGGAAATGTTTGCAAATACACCAACTCTTAACTGTTCTCATTAATGGTGGTGAACAGAATGTGGGTAGGCAAACTCAGTAGCTAAACATTTACAGTGTGCTTTTTGGCTTGGAAACATGGTCAGATAGAACCAGCCAGCCTGCCTTTTTCCCTCCTCCTCTCTCTCCCCCCAGATCCTTCTTTCCTCCCTGCCCCAGTTTCTTTCTCTTCCTTCTCCTAAACTTTTTATGGCCTTTTTGTTGGTCATTTATTCCATGATCATTTGCTGGGCCCCAGCTCCTTTTAACCAGTGTGTTAGCTATGGCTAGCAGTGTGGTTTCTGGGCTTAAAAACTTCATAGTCCGGTAAGAAAGAAGATAAACACATAGCCATATTAATGTGTTTTATTAAAAATTTGTAAGGAAAATTATGGAGTCCACGAAGAAGGGTTTATTGTGGCCTCTGGGGAGGAAGGAGAAACTTCATAGCTGATAGAAGTAAGACAGAGGCTGCTGGTGGCTCAGTGGGGTAAGTGGCCAACTCTTGATTTTGGTTAAGGTCATGATCTGGGGGGCCTGGGTTTGAGCCCTGCATTTGGGCTCTTTGCTCAACAGGGAGTCTGCTTGAGGATTCTCTCTCTCCCTCAGTTTCTGCACACCCCCCACCCCACTGCTCCTCATTCACTCTCTTGTGTGTGCATGCTTTTTTCCAAATAAATCTTTTAAAAGGTTAAAATAAGACAAAACTTACTTAGAAGGTGACCAAGAGTGGACATCAGGCCCCATCATTTCCTAATCAATGCGGGCCATATGTTAGGACATTGTGGTTTGCTTCCAGGTCTTCCAAAGAACTGGGTGAGTTTAGAAAAGTTTAACTTCTTACTGCTTCAGCTTTCTTATCACTAACATGTGGATAAGCATCTTCAGGGCTGTGAAGACCGAATAAAACAATGTTTGAGAAAGCTCTTTGACAAGGCTTAGGTAATTATAAATGTTATCTTCATTGTGCTGGTAGGAAGATAGTCTTGTGTCCGATGTTTCTTCTGAGGCAGCTGCTCTCCTTATCTCTTTGGGGAAATCCAGGCAAGACTAAGACTCTTCTTGGTTGAAAGACACAACCAAGTGACAATCTTGAATTCCAGTCGTTTCAAAAGCGAAAAGTTTTAAAAACAGTGGTAATCCTTTTTCAGAGTCCATAGTCTCTCATGGTTCACCTCCCCTTCCAATTTACCCAAATTCCCTTCTCCTCTCTAACACCCCTTGTCCTCCATACTATTTGTTATGTTACACAAATAAGTGAAACCATATGATAATTGACTCTCTCTGCTTGACTTATTTGAAGTGGCGGGGGGGGGGGAGGTTGGGGTACCAGGTGGTGGGTATTATAGAGGCCACAGCTTGCATGGAGCACTGGGTGTGGTAGAAAAAAAATAATAATGTTTTTCTGAAAATAAATAAATTAAAAAAAAAAGGCTTAGTCTAAGGATAGACTGGTGAATGGATTTGGAGAAAACAAAACAACAACAACAACAAAAGAAATTATCTGAAATAAACATAGGATCTAGTATAATAGTTCTGTTAAACCGATGTCTTTTGCCTTGAGAAAATGTGTATCAGTAGGTCCTCGGGTGAAAATAAAAGAGACATAGCAAAGAAAAAAAAAATAGTGGTAATCCTGCTGCTCAAGGATGACTTAGAGCATTTCTAAGCACTTACACAGCCACGATGTCCTATGACACTTCAGTGAAGTGTTTTTACCACCGTTTCTTTATAGACAAGTCCACTAAGGGACAAAAACCAAGAGAGATCATTTAGTATTAAGGCCAGAACTAGAATAATTTAATGTTGGGATTCTAAATGGAGACAAACCCTAAATAAGAGTATAGATTATTTATATAAAGAGGGTTATGAAGCTAGGAGAGATCAAATAATCTCTGCAGGGTCACATATGTAATCAGAAAGTGGAAGTTGGACCTCAAACCCATGTGGCTCTCCTAATGTCTCCTAACTTTGGCAGCTGAATTATGCTGTGCTACATCTTTGTGCTGGATTTCTCTTCAGTGGTCAGGCTCTTTTAATACTTTTTAAATACTATGATGTATATCCCCTTTTCTTTCAGTGCTTTTCTATCAGCTGATTGATAATCTAAAACTAAACCTGTGTTGGAGCTCCCTGGATGACCTAATCCTACATTCTGCAGATGAATAAACTTGATGGTTTTACCATCTATAGATCTTCTCTCATCTCTGATTTGCCTATTTTGTGGAGTTGAACATTCTGATCTGGAATTACCTGGGCATACAAGGAGGTATTGGAGGTTTTGTGATTTTCTTACCTGGGCTTGGGCTGAATCTTGTGCTCTCAGGTTATATGGTGGGCTGGGCATCTGTAGAGCTCCAAGTGTTAACTGCACCTATGTTCCCAAACCAATATCTGCAAATTGACTTCCAGGTCCTAGGACACCAATAAACATTCCAGATGAAATTAAGTCCAGTTAGTTTCCTTCCATTCAGATTTTGGAGTTGGTGCTTAAAAGGATACCAGTATTGGTTCAAATGCCTTTTAGCACTGTGAAGGTTATGAGGTTCTTCTGCAGAAGTGATAAATGGCTAGGTTTTGGGCATCCTTAGATCCTAGGGAAATAAACCATTCCCCCCTCACTTCCATACTTCTAGGGCAACAGGTCACCGATAATAGAAGACTTTTGTGGTTAATCTTACTTTGTCAACTGGAGTAGGTCATGGATGCCCAAATAATCTGGTTAAATAATACTTCTGGGTGTGTCTGTAAGGATGGTTTTAGAAGAGATTATCATTTGAGTTGGTGGACTGAGTAAAGCAGATGGCCCTCCCCACGGTTGGTGATGGTGTCCAATCTGAGCCCTCACACTGGGACGTGGACCATCTGTGCTCCTGCTTCTCAAGTTTTGAACATAGGCTAGCCATCTTCATTTGAAGATGTTTGAACATAGTCTAGCCATCATCATTCTCCTTTTTCAATACTACATGCTTTATCGGTCTTTAATAATGGATGGTGTAGTTCTAGTCCATCAGACAACATGGCCCTTAGGTGGGATGGATTTAATCCTGTGAGTTGGCCATAGAGTGGATGCTTGTCTTGCTTTTCTCCAAGTCTGAACTCTTGTCGGTGAAACTGACAATAGGCAATCTTCCAGGCAGTGAAGACCTGTTTCAAGCCTAGCCCTGACAATGATCTTGTAGGTGGGTAGTTATAAAGAAGAATATAACCCAGTTATAGCACCCAAGTTTCTTACAGTCTAGTTGGAAACAAAAAGCAACAAGAGGAAAGTTTCCTGGTGTAGGAAGCATTAGAAGCACTAGAAGAGAGCCCTGGGAAAGGCAGACAGAGACCTACTTGCATTGAGGGGGAAGAACTAATTTTGTTTGAGAAAACAGAATGAGATAATCAGTGATGAAAATCAAAATGTGGGAAAAGAGTTTCTGGATGACCTGTGTACATCTTAACTTTTTGGCTTGACTGTTGGTCATTTTCTTTTTCTTGGCTAACCAAATGTTATTTTAGTCATAATGAACATGAAGAAAACCTATAGAAAAAGATAAATGACGAGGGAATATGAAAGATTTCATCTCATTGGTAACTAAAAAAGAGCATGAACAGTGGAACTTTTACTCATTAAGTTGGCAAAAACTTGAGGGTCAATAAAATGTACTGCTGATGAAGATGCAGAAACATGAACAACCCACACAAAACTGGCAGGAAATCTCACAAGAATTGGGAAGCTGTTTGACAATAAGTGTCAAAACCTTAAACCTTTCATATTCTTCAAAAATCTATAACAGAAGTAATAGTTTTATAAAAGTAAACTAAAATGGATATTCAAAGAGATTCATTGCAATGTTTTTAAATAGAGAAAATTGGAGGGGAAAAAACATTGATTTTAATGTGGATAAATAAGCTACATAGTTAGAAAGTTTGCATAGAATAAGATTTTAACAATATGTAGTCATAGCTACCATGCATTAAGGATTTACTGTATATGAGACACCATACCAGGAACTTTGAATATGAGTCTCATTTTTAAACATGAGTACAATAGATTGGTCCCTCATTGGACCTTATTTGTGTTATAGAAAAAAAATGTTCTATAAGTTGAATTCATGAGGATCTTTCCCAAGCTGTTCCTGACCTATCTTCCTGACTCCACTTTTCCCCCCCTCCTAACTTACAGAATGAGGAAAATGAGGCCAAGAAAAGTGTAGTTAAGATCAAACAAAAAATCAGAGGCAAGGTCATGAATGAGCTCCCCACTTCTTGATGCCAATTCCAAGAACTTTTCATTCCACCCATTCTTCTTGAATAATCCTATCCTGCTTTACAGACATTTACTGAGCATCTGATACATGCCTGCCACTGGTTTAGGTAGGCCTAAAGAAACAAAACCTAAGCTAAAACCTTCGCTGTTGAGGAGTTTACAGCCCATGGGAAGACAGACTGACTTTTAAAAAATTTAAAGTGAAACCACTGTCTACCTAAAATGGTGTCTTCTTGGATTGAAATAAGGTATCAGTTAAGGACCAACCCTCCATGTACTTGGATAGATGTAAAATGTGGCAGAGAACCATCAGCTCATCCTTACTTAAAGGCATCCCCCCCAAATCCTAGCTAATACTTAATTAGAACTCCGCAAACCCTATGCTCTCCTTTAAGTCCCTACATGGGTTAATTTATTTCATCTACACAACACTCCAAGAAGGAGGTACTATTCCCACCTTGCAGATGATGGGATGGAAGCAGTGAGACACAAGGTGTAGCTTGCCCAGCTGGAGAACTAAAATTGGAGCTCAGGTGGGCTTCCTCTGCCTGTGTCTCACTATACCCAGGAGGCTACCTTTGAATTTAGAATTGAAGGATGCACAGGAGGAACTCCTTCTGGGTAGAGCATATGGGGTAGTCAAACCTTGGAAGTTCAAGGGTACTCAGTTTTGGGGAGATTCAGGAAATTGACTGTGGGAGGGTAAGGTGGGTGTGATCTTTGCTCAGGGGAAGGGTTGGAGCAAGGGATGCTCAGCCATGAGGCCTGAGCCATATCAGGCCACTGAGGAGTGTGGCTCTTTCCAGCTAGGCAACTGGAGGCCACTGAAAGCTTCAGCATGGAAGAATTATGATCAAGGTTGCCTTTGAGAACGATCACGTATTAATCAGTTGACAAAGTGACCGAGTTGGTTTCGGTTGGCTTTTAAACCCCTGACCCCCCTGCCCATGGTTCAACCACACTTTTCTTCCAGTAAAAAGGAATTGCCCTTGGAAGGAAACCATTGCTCAATGCTACAGGGGGTTAATAAAATCTCTTGAGGCCAAGAGAGCCAAATGACAATTTAAAAACGTTCCTTCCTCGCTGGCAGCTGCTGTGAGTGACTAGTGAGTGTAGGCGTCCGGCAGCTCTGTTTGGCCGGCGGTATATTGCTTGGCCTCCCCCTCATAAACCTTTCTGTTTATATTGCGGGAGGGTAAAGTGCCTGACAGACCTTATTCAGAAGGCAAATAAAGAAGCAGGAGGCCTTAAATCTTTAAGTTCCAGAGACCTCCAAAACAACCCAAACTCTGAGATGAAAATTGGGGACCTTTCCTAAGCGTCCACCTGTGGCTCCCTCCCTCCGCCTTCAGTTCCCCGTTCCCACTTCCATGACACCCTCTCCCTCTCGTGTGTCTCAGCTCTGAATCTTAGCTCCCAGTGGATCAACATGTGCGTATTTCCAAAACCTCATGCTACATTTCCCTAGTGCAAGCCTGCCCTTTCCAGAACTGCCCACCTTTTGAAATTACTTCCTTACGTTTCCAGTTACAGCTATTAAACCCCTCCTGGGGCTGAACTCAAATATGTGTTAGGAAGAACAATTTAATTAAATTGCATCCCACTAAGGCATAAATAACATCTAGCCCCCAACCCCATTCCTCCAATCATTACAGGTACGTTAAAAAATGTAATGAAAAAAATGAGTCTCTTATTATTAAGAAGATAGCAATGAAGTATTTATTAACAGTGTCTTCCAAGTGGAGGGTGTATTTCAAGATGCCTTAAAACATGCATGCTTTGCAGCCAGCCCACTTCTAGCTAAGGCTCTGTTCATTGTGTACTGTGTCTATTCTGTTGTTGATGCATTTTGCTCACTTTCTACTTACCAGAACCAATTGTTGTCTTTTTTCCTTTGCTCAGTGGCTCCCTAGCCTGATTTTCTGCAAGCCTGAGCCTGTTTGTTTTTGCTCCGAGGATTACATGCAGTCTGAGTGAGGAAACAGAAAGGGTAGGCAGATGATTGGGAGGGAGGAAAGGAGAGGGAGATGTCAATAAGAATGAATTATGTACATCCAGAAGAGAAATGCAGTTTGTTTTAAACTATTATCAGCAAGGAAGGGGAGAACTTGCAACAGGAAACAATATGACAAAATATACAGCAAGTTCATGGCTTAGGGCAAAGTCTGGACAATTACACAAAATTTGATCTTGTGTGATTTCCTTAATGTCATGGCAACTTTGTGTCCCCACCCATAAAATGAAGGGGGTTGGATATACTTAAGGATAGCTTAAGTACCAATTAGATCTGAAAGGAACTGATCAAATAATAGGCCTCATGTGGAGACCTTGGACTTGTGTGTTGTAACATTGACCTGCTTTACATGCTATTGTGTTGACTACCACATTTTCTGCTGTAGGGTAGAAGAAAGGGCATCCCAACAATGAGATATGGTAGGAAAAACATCGAACTTAGAATCAAAAGACTAGGGCTCTAGTCCTACCTTCACTTAGAACATTTTTGAACTTTGGTCTACTAATGTAACCAAATTATGTTTCAAGTTTTTTGTCTATCAAACTAAGGTTATAAATTACCCCTTTACTTTATTTATAGTATGGGAAACCACTCCATTACACATGACTGACTCTCATTCCCGAAACTGGTCTGGTTCTGAAGTCCTCCATAACCAGAACTTGTGTTATCTGATGGCTGTTGAGGAAGGTGGGGACAGATGAGGGTTGATGATAGTTTCCTAAACTTGTTGTTTTTAATAAGACTCAGTATTTCAATTTACACTTAACTGATGTCTCTCTCTCTTTCTTTCTTTCTTTCTTTCTTTTAATAAGTCAAATGGTAATGGGAAATCATGATACATGCCCTGGATTATCCACTGTGTCAACAGGAGGAGGATGGAGGTGAAGTTAATGGAATTTTTCTTAGTTCTCTCTATTCAAGGCACAGATAATCTTTGATCTTTCTGAGTTTTATCCATTACTGAAAAGATTCTCTTGGACTGCATGGGTTTTGATCTCCCCCCGATAAGAACACATGATTGACAAGCAGATATTTCCCATCTTCCACCAAGGGGCTGATTACAGGCAGGAATGGAAGGAGCCTTGATCTCGGTTACCTAGAGGGCAGAACCCCAAGAGAGGACAAGTGTGCTTTGCATGGTTGGGAATTGCTTACTCGGGCTTATGCTTCCTTCATACTAAACATTACAAAGAATTTGGACATCATCTTGATCTTTGAAAAGCCATTCAGGTCAGGTCTCTCACCGCCCCCATTTGTACTATTTGTTCTCCCTGTTTACTCATTTTGGCAGAAAATCATTTGTCACTTCCTATTTTCACGTGGATATGCCTGATGCACTGGGAGAAAAATCTAAGTTCATTTGGGTCAGGGGCTCTGTTTTTATGCCTCTTTATCTTTTGAATGTTCTTCAGTCAGAACATACACATCTTGCAAGTTTAAGTATTGTTGGTCTTGGTAACAACAGTACAATTGAGTACTGGAGAAAAATAAGTACTTTATGAGCTCTTATAATGGGACTTATAAATATTTCTTTGGTTTAACTGAAGCCCTTTATCTGTAAGATCTTGGCTCATGATAATTCAGTAAATGGGGAATCCCTTTGATTTGAGAAGTGTAGGGAGACTTGGGGATATACCAATCTTTGCCTCCCTAACATCAGCCTCCTGTTAAAATGAGGTTATATTCCTAGGGAAGGATAGAAATATACCAGGAAGAATAGAAAAAAGAACTAGCTGTAAAGTGAGCTTGGTGGTGGTGGAGATAGTGGCTGGTGGCCAACAACTCAGTCACTACAAGACCCATTAAAGGAACAGTTCTAGATTCATGCAGTTGGTGCCTAGAAGATCCTTAGAAGCGATTCAGTTCTATTTCCTTGTTTTACAGATGAGGACGTTGAAGCCAAGGTGTTTAGAGAATGACCAGTTTTGAAGAACTTGTTCTGGGAAGTAAACGCATTTCTAAAAACATACAATTCCACAGCTTTATAAAAGTGATATATGTGATTGAGTGTTTGCTAAAGGACTTAAATAATAATAGAAACATAGTAATGCATCTCGGTAGCGGAGCCTGCCAGTTGTCTTCCAAACATTATTTCTTCCCTTCCACATCGGAGGCTTGTTTCTGGGAAGTGCATACTCACTTAAGGATATTTTTCTAGCTTTTGGCATTTCCGTGGGACATAGGACTAGATCTGTGCCATGGAATGTGGGTAAAAGTGATGTACACTGCTTCCAGAACTAGATCCCTGCAAGGTTTTCACTCCAGCCCCCATTATCTCTTTCCTCCAGTCTCTTTGCTTCAGTCTTATTTCATCAAGTCTTATCACTAACTTCTCAACTGGCTTGGCTTCTAGTTTGTGATGATCTAACCTCAGCTGAGACTTACCTGTCAGATCAAATACACTGTAACACAATGTGGCCTTGTCTGTGTTTGGATAGGTCAGAGAAATAATTTTTTTTCACCTATCAGATGGGCAAAAACTCAAGTTTGATAATCCTTAGTGAAACTGTGGGAAAAAACAGGAGCTGTCATGCATCAGTGTGAAAATATAATTTTATGTCGAGCAGGAAATACTAAAACTTAGCTGTTTAAACTTTGACCTCAGAAAGCCACAGCTACAGTTTGTTTGGACGCACTGCACATGTTTGAAATGATAACGTGGACAAAATTCTCCCTTTTAGCACCGCCTGGAATAGTATCCTGTAGGGGGCATTCCAAGGATCCATTACTAGAGGGATGTGAAATGAAACATGATCTCTACAACGAGGGACTTACAGCTGAGCAAAATAATGCGGGAGGCTATTTTGGGACAGGAAGTGTCGCCAGGATATATTGGCAAGTGTAAAAAGGGCAAAATTCAGAACAGCTTGTAGAGCATGCTATCCTTTGTTTTAAAAAGGAGATACAATATTTTCATATGCTTTCATTTGCATGGAGAGACCATGAGTGTGAGTGGAGTTGAGAAAAGTGTAGAATGGGACAGAAGTGAGAATATTTCTTAGTCTCTACCTCATTCTGTTTTAAGTGAATGAACTGCATATCTAAATATAATTAAAAAAAAATTATGAAGGTCATCCCTGTTGGCTTATAACCAGAAAGGAGGAGTGGGAGTTACTGGATAATCAGTATTAAAGAGCTGTTATTAAGGACAAATCGAGCTTTACTTCAGAGCGATTGACCTAGAATTATAGCTCTGCCTCTGTCAGCCCCAACTGGGTCAGTATGTTGCATTCCTGGCTTGTGTTTTCAACTCTAATAGTTTATTTAATTGGATGAAACTCTCCTGGTTTCTTTAGGTTGGTGACTTTTAAGAAATGAGTATTATTCCCATGAGCGTGTTAATGTGAACTTCCTTACCTCTGTAGCTCTTCTATTATGAGTCTCCTGTGTATCAAAGGCTTTGGTGAGGGCTGGAGATAATAAGAAAAATTTTTTAGGCGATCATAACTGGGAGGAAGGGAGAAATGAATAAATACCTTCGAATGTGCTGAATTGTCCCCCCAACCACCAAACTGGTATGAAGTCCTAAACCCGAGTACCTCAGAATGTGACTCTATTTGAAGAAACAATGAAGAGATACTTAAAGTTGATTGAGAATGTTGGGGTGGGTCTTCATCCGATAGGAGAGGTATTCTTAAAAGAAGATGACATTAGGACACAGACATGCATGGATGAAAGACCAGGTAAAGACAAAGGCCTGTTTCCTTGGAATGAAATCCAGTCTGCCTACATCTTGATCTTGAGATAGGCTCCAGAACTATGAGGAAATAAACTTCTTGTTTAAGCCCCCTACTCTGCGGATACTTCTATAAGGTGGTCCTAGCAAACTAATACATAATAATAGTTCAATTAGAGCTGTGATAGGGAAGTTAGCCTTGGGTGGTAAAGAAGCACAGAGTAGGAGCCCCAAGTTTAAGAGTTCAGACAAGACAGAGAGCTGGCCTTTGAGCCTCATCTATGAGGCAACTCTATTACGATCCTTATTTTCTAGAGGGAGAAACCTGCACAGAAAAGTTGTATGAATTGCCCAGGGTTACAGAACTAAGAAGTGACAGAGTCTGAGTTCAAACCTAGCAAATTTATCCTAGTCATTGCTTTTGTGACCATATACTGCCTCTGATACAATTTACTAAGGCGAAATCATGTGGAAAGCAAACAAAGTACATAAAACATTCAGGGAGCCCCATGTATGTGGCTTGATCATAAAGCAAAAGGTTGGGTGGCAGCAAGTGGTTAGGGGAGCTTCTGTGGGCCTCCCAGGCCATCCCGATTTTGGATTTTATCTGGAAACCAGTGGAGCCTCATCTATCCAATTTAAAGTAGGAATTGATGCCCCAGCCATAAATGTTAAGCTCAATGAATGATCACAAGCTGATACACTTGTTACCGGCACCTAGATCAAAAAACAAAACATTACCAGACCCCCCAGAAGTTTTTTTTTTTATGTCCTCTACATTCACTAGCTCCTCCACTGATAACTACTCCTCTGACTTCTAAGAGCGTCGACTAGTTCTACCTCATTTTGATCTTGTACATAAATGGAATCATGCAGAGTGTACTTTTCTGTATCTGCCTCCTTTTGCTCTTATAAGTCTGATCTTGATGTATACGGTTGAAGTGAGTTCGTTCTCTTTGCTGTATGGTAACAAAGACTGTATCTGCCTCTATTCTAGTGTTGGTTGGCAAATTCATGGTTTCTAGTTTGAAAAGAATACAAATGCTGCAATGATAAGCCTTAGAAATATTTGACAGTGAACATATGTACCTAGGAACAGAATGGCTGTATCCTAGGGTATGTGTATGTTGCGTTCCAGCAGATACTGCCAAACAACATGTATACTTAATGGTAAAATATTAAAAGCTTTTCTCTAACACTGGGAACCACTTCTGTTCAAAATTCTGTTGGAGGTCTCAGGCATTTTTAGAAAAACAGGCATAATGAGGTATGTGTGAAATCTGAAAGAATCTTCAAACTATTAAACTTAAATGAATTTAGCAATGCTTCTTTGTACATATTGATACAAAGTATACCTGTTAAAACCAATTGTATTTCTATCAACTGGCAAAAACAGATGGAAGATAAAATCTCAGTAATACCAACTTTACATAATTTTATAGAGCATCAATGACTAGATGCTTGGCATTCAGTTCTTTTCCCTGTACTGAAAATTAAAAAAAAAAGATTAAAAGAAATTAATAAAGAGTATACCATATTACTACTGAGTCTAGTATTGAAAGATACAGTAATATAAAGAGGTTAATTCCCAAACTCCTTTGTGGATTCAGTGCAATCCCAAAACACAGTCTTGGCAGGTTTTTCCATAGAATTGGACAAATGGACTGTAAATACATTTGTGGGAAAATAAAAAAACCTCAAAATTTAGCCATTTAAAAAAAATTGATACTGATTGAGACAGTGTTGTAACAACCTTGAAAAATGCTCTTCCCTAGAATTGTCAGAGGAATAGAATATTTATACTCTAACATCGTCATTGTTACAATCTTGAGGAAGACAATGACCATGAGAGACCAGCACAGGAGAGAGGTTTAATCAGAAGAGAAAACCCCAGAAGAAGCAAGTAACTTAGAGGTATAAGTCCAAGACAAAACTAGGATAATAATGATTATTTCTTTGATCCCCCTTTTCCTAAACCCTTACTGTATAGACCTCGTATGAATTAGCACATTTGTTTTTCTTTTGTGGGACATTTAAGGATGACAGCAGCCTACCGATTTGAACTACCAAGTTTAGGATGGTAAACTTGACAACAAACCTAGGTCAGTCCTGTGAATTGGAGTAGATATTTTAGAGGTGCTAAGGGAAGGTGCCATATTGGAGGCAGGCACACCATTTCTTGTTAAATAGAACAATACCATCTTGAGCATTGAAGCATGTCGGTTTCTTAGGTTGAATTCTATATGAAGGGGTCACCTTGGGTTTTCGGCTGTATTATAAAAGATATTCCCTTCTCACTAGAGTTTCACCCAAGTGATAGGAGACTCAATCATGAGACTTAAGGTTGCTAAGACCAGACTGAGGAGCAGCAGATGATGGCTCTCGCCTCAGCGCACTTGGAGGCTGGTGTTCATAGAGAGGAATGACTGGGTAGATGGCCCACACTAGTTAAACTGCTCTCTTGTTTTTTGTTTGTTCTTTTGTTTGTAAACATACTTGGTTAAATTATAGACAGTAAATGCCTCTGTGTGAGATTGCACTGTATTTTATAAACTAGTCTATAACTTTTTCTATTCCCAATGTGATTGCCAGCATCTCAATATTCCTGAACAATAGCAGACTACAGTTTCTTTTGGTTCACTGTTGACATGGGTAAGTATCCCATTTTTGGATCATGGTTGAGTTACTTCCCTGAAATTGAAGAAAGCAAGCTGCTCACAAGAAAAGGCAAAAACAACTTGTTGCTTTTTTTCTTTTTTAATGAAAATAATAGGCTGCTTCCTTGTTAAACACTTTCAGTAACTTGTTAACAAAACTAGTGTTTTTCACCTCCTCATACAAAAGATTTTTTACACTCTACAGTGAGAAACAAAGGCTCAGTCTCATTAGCAGAAGCTCATGCAATTATTGGGCTAGCCTTAAGTGCATCTCCCATTTTAGGGTTGAGATATTTGAAAGAGGCTATCCCATGTGACATAAATCTTGTTTTTACCAATTTCACTTCTAATTCTAATTTCTCCTAAAACAGCGAGTCTTCTAGACTCCATCTTTTTGGTTGCCTGGCCTGTCCAAGCAGGAGACAAGGATTAATGAGGAAAATGCTATAGTAGTTGGGGGGGAAAAAAGTAAAAGACAGGCAAAAAAAAAAAAAAAAAAAAAAGAGACACCTTATGTAGGAAGAAGAGAGAAAAGGCTTGGTACAGCCATTCATCCTAGTGTGAAGAACAGTGGAATTGTACAATTCAACTACTGGATAAGGACTAAAACACTTAAAGTGATAAACACGGTGCATGTTAATAAAACCAAGTAAGCTTCGTAAGGCCTAAAGTTTCTGAGATATCTCAGGGCAGAGTTGTGTGACAGTTTCTCCCCATGCTTTTTTTTTTTTTTTTTTTTTGGACACTTTGTCAATGTCTTATGTCAGCAAATGGACTTGATTCAAAGGACTGGAAATGTATAATCTTTCATTTGCTATTGCCTAATTTAAGGATGATCCGTTACTTATGAGGAACCTCTTTATGGTCTTCCCCTACTTAATGTCAAAAATTCTTTCAATTATTTGTTTCAGAGGGACAAAATTTACCAGATTGGTTACTTGCTAATATTTTAATTGAACTCAACTACTTGGCAATTAATGTCAGTGGGTATTTCATTATATCTTTCAAATGAATTGACATGTTTCTTTCTTTCCTTCTTTCTTTTTAAAGATTTTATTTATTTATTTGACATACAGAGATCACAAGTAGGCAGAGAGGAAGGCAGAGAGAGAGCAGGGGAAGCAGGCTTCCAGCTGAGCAGAGAACCCAATGCGGGGCTCGATCCCAGGACTCTGGGATCATGACCTGAGTCGAAGGCAGAGGCCTTAACCCACTGAGCCACGCAGGCGCCCTGAATTGACACATTTCAAAAACATCTTTTAGAATAGAGCAAAACTGCCCTGTCTTCAAAATGCTTTCACTCTGAGCAGTGAGTGTATATATCATACTGACTTGTAAAAGAGGTCTAAGAGAGTTGTAATAAATAAGGTGCCTGAAGAACAAAACAAAAATTCAAGTGTTCAAAGGGACATTCAAATTATTAATGTACTTTATGGTATAAAGGGAAAGAATATAATCCAATAATGTCTTTAAGTCTGTTAATTTAAAGTTCGTTGGGCATATTCCATTATTCACTGATTCAGCATTTTATGAATATCTTCTAGACACCATTCACCATATTAGGCTATGATGAGTGAAAATAATACATAGTAAGTCCTTAATCCAAGGACTTGGAAGGGCAGGAATGTGGTTCCTTAAGGTCAGGATCAAAAATCCTAACTTGATAGGGCTGACAGGTGGGGAGATGAGAGATGTGTTTGAGAAAAAACAGGCAGGAGTCAGACAGTTACAAAATCTTGCAGGCCATTCTAAGGATTATGGTCTGCCTAACAACCTTGACTTTTCATAATCCTTGCAAGATTTTATGTAGGTGGAAACATATCTCATGTAGATTTAGGAAAGCAGATAGGAGGGGCCTAAGAAGGTTTTCTTCAGAATTATTTGGTAGTTGATTGAGTGGTCCAGGTGAGAGAGAAGGGAAGGATATGTTGGGCTGGAATGGTAGCTGTGGAGATGGAGAGAGATAAGTCTTGAAGAAAAATCAAGGTTTGGTGACAGGATCTGGGGCAGGAAAAAAGTGTCAAGGCTCTAGATTTCTGTTTTAATTATTTAATACTATGGAGAAGTCTTGAGTGTGTCCATATGGGGATTCGGGGTCAGCATTACTTTATCCCTAGGTAAGTTTTGTATCTCAGTGAATTATTAGTATAAATAGATCATGATCCTACCAAAACCCGAGTCATGAGTTAGACTTGATTCCACACTGTTCAGTTAACTTTATTCTCTTAAAGGACCACAAATCCTGTTCCTTGCTCCTGCTTTCTCAAGAAGCCTTTTGATCTTGGATAACCCTAGAAGGGAGCCTGGAGCTATTTCACTGTAGATGTGTCTTAACTCAAAGTGTGTGTCCTGCAAATACAGATGAGTATCTCTGCACAGTGACTGACATACTATGGTTGCTAAATTCTTATGGGGTGGACATTTGGATCATTAACTCTGTCTTTATATGTGACGATTTTTTTACTTTATAGGAGGGATTAGTATGTCCTGAAAATTCCAAGAAAAGAGGGTATGAAGTGAATGCACATTAGATTTTCCCTCCGTGCTCTCCGGAATTCAATAAAATGACTCAAGTGAGAGTTAATGTGGGAAACCTATCAGTAAGACAGCTGAAGGGAAGGAGGAAGAAACCTGGTTTCATGAAATGCTCATGGCAATTAGGAAAGCCGTGGATTGACTAACTATCCTCCTGGGGCCAAACCCACCAGTAAAAAGTAATCTGTTCTCTGACCCTGTGGAATACTTACTTAGAAAATGAGGGTTTTCCTAACTGGACTCTGTGCTCAGTAATGGGAAGAACCTCAAATTTGGTCAACCTCAAATTTCCAGAGCCCAATCAAGTGCCTGGCGTATGGTTGATGACAAATATTTCATAAGTGAGTGAATAAAAGTGGTCTCATCGACAGTGCCTAACATGAGGTAGGGTTCATCAGTTGGGGGTCTGACCAGTGCAGAACAGTTACAAACTACATTAATAAACCATTTTTGCAACATTTGGAGTCTCTTTGAAAAATAAGTTGTGGGGCCCCTACCAACTTCAGAGTATGAAGGGGAGACTAGGCACAGAGGTAAAGAGCTAGAAGGATCTAGACTAGCCATTGTGGGTTTAGCCACTTTAGCAAGTGTCTAAATTTTAGTGGTATTACTATTAAAGAGGAAGACATAAAGTCAAGAGTGTACCCAGTCAAATTGTTTGGAAGAGTAGGGAACTGAGCTGTGGTTTTTTGGACTTTAAGACTATGGCCCAAACACAAACACATATTTGACATGTTAGGGCTAAAGATGAACTATAGGGACATTGGGGTTCCTGACAGTTTGCTCAAATATGGAGGAGACAGACCTGTTGGAACACTGATTCTTAAAGGTGCTCTCCCAGGGGCGCCGGGGTGGCTCAGTGGGTTGAGCCTCTGCCTTCAGCTCAGGTCATGATCTCAGGGTCTTGGGACCAAGCCCTGCATAGGGCTCTCTGCTCAGCAGGCAGCCTGCTTCCTCCTCTCTCTGCTTACTTGTGATCTCTCTCTCTGTCAAATAAATAAATAAAATTAAAAAAAAAAAAAGGTGCTCTCTCAGAAATACCCCACTTCCAGCAGGCCACAAGAGAGAGGGGTCCATTCTATTTGGGTTTTCAGTAGAGATCTACCTTTTTCAACCTAGGAAATGACCCTTTCATTGAAATAACTTTATAGGAAAAAAATGTACAAAAGAAGACATACAAATAGCATTTTAAAAGTTACATTATTTGCTTCCCTCTTTTTTCCTCTTAACTCTCAGGAACTGAGGGTTGCAGGAGAGGATGGTGTAATTGGGGGATGGGCTTTAAGGAGGTCCCTTGAAGTAAATTGCTCTGGGTGTTGCATGTAATTGATGAATCCTTGAACTCCACCTCTGAAACTAATAATACAGTATATGCTAATTGAACTTAAATAAAAAACTTAAAACATTATGTGAAATCTACCCTTTCAGAAGCCATTATTGCATCACATCTTAGGGAACACTTTTCCAGAAATCTTTCTGTAGATATATGAATACATTGATGAAGTTATGAAAGAATCCTACCATGTATGCCATTTTGAAAGCTGCTTTTTTCAACATTAACTTGACACAACCATCAGTTTCATAAACTGCTTAGTCACCTGTTTGACATATATATTGTTTATTTCCCTATTGCCTAATGATACTTGATTTATTTCTTGTTGTTGTTATAAATAGGACAGCAGTGAACATGACCATAGTACCGCATCCGCCATTTTACATTTCACAAAACTCAAAAACATGACTCAAAGATGCGACACATGTCAACTCAATTATGAGGAAAACCATCAATAGTAAACCACCAGCTGGTTCAATGGTATTTGAAGAGCACATGTTTATGCATTTAGAAGGGAAAAGCATTTTGATGTAAGGTTACTAATTAGGAGACAATATTTCAGGACACTCTAGCTCTAAGTTTGGGTTTATCTTCTCTATCAGACAGAAATCACTTTTATCTCTAACAGACGAAAGTTGATAACATGTACCTTAAGGCCTGGAATCTAATTAGTGACAAATTCTACATCAAAACAAGCACATTATCATAGAGAATTGAATAATTTGGGGCAAGACCCATTACTACCTAAGTACAATATTGTAGGGACTTGTAATTCTTTTTCTTATTACCAAGTTTTGGATAACTTTTCTTAAAACATATGTTGCCAAAGTTGGTTTTATTTTGAAAGGTGTGGGTTTCAAAAAATGAGAAAGAGGAGGCCCGGTAAACTTCCAGGCCATGGATGAGAAAGGCTGAGGGTACCTGGACAGGTGACATATTGTCTTAGGCAGCCTGTGGAGAGCAGTGACTTTCCTTTGTTGTGAATTTGCTAATACTTATTTCTAACTAAATCATAAGCTCCAAGATGGGGGACTATATCCTACATTTCTCTTATATTTTTAAGAGCACTTAGATGGGCCCATTGGAATTACCTAGTTGGAAGAGAAAGGAATGCAAAACTAACCAAGAATATGCATTTTTAAAAAGATTTATTTATTTATTTGACAGAGATCACAAGTAGGCAGAGAGACAGGCAGAGAGAGGAAGGGAAGCAGGCTCTGTGCCAAGCAGAGAGCCGGTCGCGGGGCTTGATCCCAGGACCCTGAGATCATGACCCGAGCCGAAGATAGAGGCTTTAACCCACTGAGTCACCCAGGTACCCCAAGCATATGCATGTTAATGTAGGGAAATATGAGGTTTCTTCTGTAAGCATGTATATGAATTGTTTTAGGGGGCACTGGGCATTACAGAAATTTTGGAAAAGGAAAAAAAAGGAACAATGTTGTAGTTTTAAAAAAAGGATTGTTTTATAAGGAGCTAAATGCAGGACCATGAAATCCAAGGGGTAAGTCATCACTTTGATACTGGCTGTATAATCAATCCAGAACCTGGACCGCCTCCCCGGTCCTGTCCTGGACTATGGAAGTCACTTTCTGTTTCGACCTTCTGTTTCTCCTTCAAAATTTTTTTCTTTTCTTGGGGAGGGTATGTGCTTTTGGGTAAATTGGAAGGGGAGATGAACCATGAGAGACTATGGACTCTGAAAAACAATCTGAGGGGTTTGAAGTGGCGGGGGGGTGGGAGGTTGGGGTACCAGGTGGTGGGTATTATAGAGGGCACAGCTTGCATGGAGCACTGGGTGTGGTAAAAAAATAATGAATACTGTTTTTCTGAAAATAAATAAATTGGAAAAAAAAATAAAAAAAAGCTTAGATAGCACAGACAGATAAAAAAAAAACAAAAAAAAAATTTTTTTCTTTTCTTCTATTTTTTTTTTCCCTTAAGGTTTTATTTATAGAGAGCCAGAGAAAAAGCACAAGCAGGATGCAGAGGGAGAGGGAGAACAGCCTTCATGAGCAGGGAGTCCTATGTGAGGCTCGATCCCAGGACCTTGGGATCATGACCTGAGCTGAAGGCAGATGCTTAACTGACTGAGCCACCCAGGTGCAGCTCCTTTGACTTTTTTTTTCCTTGTGTGTGGTTTCAAAAGGAGCTTCTAACAGGGCTGCTGGATAGAAGTAATGCTGTTTTGAATTGCCCTGCTCCTTTTGGCTAGAGCAGGAAGGATTTGTGTCAGACAGATACTTTTCACATTGCATTTTGTTTGTTTTGTTTATTTTTTCAGTGTTCCAGAATTCATTGTTTATGCACCACGCCCAGTGTTCCATGCAGTATATGCCCTCCTTAATACCCACCACCAGACTCAACCAACCTCCCACCCCAACCCCTCTAAAACCCTCATTTTGTTTCTCAGTGTCCACAGTCTCTCGTGGTTCATCTCCTCCTCCAATTTCTCCCAACTCACTTCTCCTCTCCATCTCCCCATGTCCTCCGTGTTACTCCTTATGCTCCACAAATGAGTGAAACCATATGATAATTGACTCTCTGCTTGACTTACGCTTTTCATATTGTTGCTTGATCCGACGGACTCTGCTCACTTGTGATGACCGGTATCTCATTCCACCTTTATCAATAGCATCCACTCTGTAATAAAAACAGGATTTTTTTCCTTCATGCTTATATTTTTTCTAATTAGGTGAATAGAAACAAAGGGAGCTCTTAGTTTTTAGGAATAGCAGGGTTGCTCCCTCAGATGTTTCACTTCTGGCTTAAGCCATTTATAACATGTGTCAGCGAGTGCAGTAGGGGACTGAGGTAGAATGTCCCAAATCCGTTACCTGCCCCTGTCTCCTGCTGAGGGCTTCAGTGGAGGGTTTATAGGAAGTTTCAATAGGTACAACAGTGTCTTCGCTTTGGAACCAGTTAGAGCATCACTGGTTTTTTTTAAACATTAAACATTTTATTGGATGATTTCTCACAAGCCTAAGGGGAAATGTGCAACTCCTTTTAAATTAAAGTCAAACCAGCTGATGAAACTGACTTGTCCCATAGAGCCTTTCTCCCTGAAACCACCTTGAGAAAGAGTAAATGTTTTAAAGTTTATTTTAGGGCTTTATTAAAAAGGAAAACATGCTTTACAGTTATGCCTTAGAGGTCAATAGAGATTCAGGCCAACTGCAATCCTGTCTCCACTTCTGGTCACAATAGAAGAAGCCTGTTCAAGGAAGGGGTTTCTTTGGGATGTTCCACCTTGAGCAAGAAAAACCCATTTCCACTCCTCTAACCCCCCATTTTGGACTGGCCACGGCAGGAAACTGCATAGACGTTTTAGAGCTACAAAGAAAATATCAGGGATCAACAAATTTAGGTGGTTTGGTTTTAAACTAATTTTAGAAAAATAATCTGAGACCTCCAGTGGCCTTCAAAAAATGTGAATGAGGATTGTGTGATCTTGCCGGGGTGGGGTAGGAAATGGTGTTGCCTCTGTGCTTTGGAAGTCCTGGAACACTTCTGGCTCAGAGTCCCTCTCCAGTTTGCTCTCTGGAATTGTGTTCGTTTCTGGGTTCAACCCTCTGCCCTCCCCTATCTGTCTTGTAAAATTGAGCACCCTGTGAAAGGCATGGTATGGAATGGTTTCACTCTGGTGTGTATAGACTTGTCCCTTCATTCATGCCAAGAAAAACCAAACTCTGTTGAACAAAAGAAAACTAAAGTCACCCTGAGATGGAAGTGGAACATGCAATGACGTACCAGGGATGCGAAGGAGCAGAAAACTCATTCCCCCATTTTACAACCTGAGCCAGAGAAAGTTTTCTCTGTCTCAGATCAGATGCATCTTGTTGGGTCTGGCTTGGAATTACTCCGTTTCCCCCTGCTTTTAGAACCTCTCGTTTTTCTCTCCCTTCACTTCTGTGGAAATCTCTTGATGGTATTGTTGAACTTGGTAAAGATTTAGATTGCTGAATTTTGCTCTTGAAGGCACAGGACAAAGTAGAGCCACAGGATATTGCATTGTAAGTGAAAATGATGGGAAACAATTTGGATTGAATTTTTACTGTACTCCAGTGAGAGTCCTGGGAGCCTCCTGTTGCTTCATGTGAAGTGGAGGAGGTTCTGTTACATCTGTCTCCATAAGGTAATATTCCCAGGTGACTTGTACTAAGCGTCTCCATTCCTATTAGATCACACAGCAGGGCCAAGACCAGCTGGAAAATATGCAGCACTTGGTCTTCTGTGATATCAGACTTCATCCCTTCAGGCACTTGAGGGGAGATGGATGTTTCCAGAGCAATTTTATTAAGAAAAAAACTTAGGATAAGGAAAACAATGGAAATAGCATTTTTTTTTTCTGGCAAGTATTTAATGTTTTCAGTATTAGCATCATGGCTATACTCTCATTGGAAAAACAACTGGAGAATTTGTTTAATGGAATACAGAAAAGTCAAACCACCTAGCAAGCTTATTTGTTACTCATAAAATTTTGCATATACGTGGTTTTAAGTTAAGCATTACAGCAATGTAAAAAACATGAGACGTGGAACTTCTATCTCAAAATTTATGTGTAGGGCGCCTGGGTGGCTCAGTGGGTTGAGCCGCTGCCTTCAGCTCAGGTCATGATCTCGGGGTCCTGGGATCGAGCCCCGCATCGGGCTCCTTGCTCGGCGGGGAGCCTGCTTCTCTCTCTGCCTCTGCCTGCTTGTGATCTCTGTCTCTCTCTCTCTCTGTCAAATAAATAAATAAAAAACCTTAAAAACAAACAAACAAAATTTATGTGTAAATGTTAAGACATTAGAGCTGATTTGTTTGTTTCATTTGTTTTTAACTATTCTTTACCTTGAGGGGCACTGGCTGTCTCAGAGGTGCGTGCAACTCTTGATTTCTAGGTCATGAGTTCTGGCCCTCATGTTGGGTGTGGAGATTACGTAAATAAAAACTTAAAAACAAAAAACTGTTCTTTACCTGGCATTTGGAAAACATTGTTGTTTCTAAGTGTTCTGTGGTTTGAGAAAATAGAAACATTTTTTTAAAAAGCCTTGAGAGAGAGCAGGAGAGAAAATGTGCATGAGCAGGGGGAGGGGCAAACAGAGAGAGAGAGAAGCAGACTCTGGCTAAGTGGGGAGCCTGATGCTGGGCTGGATCGCAGGACCCCAAGTTCATTAGCTGAACCAGAGTCAGTTGCTTAACAACTGAGTCACCCAGGCGCCCAAGAAAGCAGTGGCATTTGATTTCTGACACCAGTCATTTCTGTGAAGGAAGAAACAGAACTAAGGGATAAAGGAGAAAGAGAAAAACAATTTATAGTCCTCCCCTCTCACTGATATGATAGTTTTTCAAAGACTTCTACCTCTGTATTGTTTAAAAAAACAAAAAAACAAAAAACAAAACAAGACATGTTAATCTTAAGAGCTTATCTGTGCAAAAATCAGTTCCAGCCAGGCAGTGCCGAACCAGAAGTGGTCAGGAGGGCTCCCCCAGCAGGAGCTTAGGGAGAGACTTTGACTGATAAGAGGTGGAAGCAAAGAAAAAAAATTGATTGGCTATATAACTTGAAGCCTAGTTGTCTGTGATCAGTCATCCTTAGCATTCTGACTTGGTAACCTTGAGGCTTTTCAGATGTACATTTTGGTTTGCTTATGACGGCTGTCAGCGCCATAGAGCCACATGAGTCCAGTGGCCTCCGTGTTTATTAATTCAGCTCAGCCATGTTACTATATCCCAGCGCCAGGGAAATAGTACTCTGCGCTCTGCCTGTACTCTGCACAGGACCCCACTTTCCAGAGCTGGAGTGGTCCCTCATCCCTGACCCCATGAACCTAGGCCACTGCCCTCGGTTATATAAAGATTGCCTTGATTGACTGTTTGAGGGTGTATGGAGATTGCCTGAACTGATTGGTTCTCTGCTTCCTTTTGCCACTGTAGCCCCAATATCCCATATCCTTTCTCAAAATAAGCAGTCCTCCTAAAGCCAGAGCATAAAATGTCTTCTAAAGACACCTGAGATAGTCTAGACTTAGTTACATAAGCAGAGAAGGAACCATGCAGGAAGGTGTGAATCCTAACCCCAGACTGCATGATCTAGCATTTCTTTTGCAACTAATAATGGTAAAGAATACACTGTTGAGATTTAAGTGCCTGGAGGTATGCCAAGATTTTTATACACATCTTTTTATATTCCCTATGATACTATGTATTATTCCATGAGGAAATGAGGCCCCAAATGGGGGTAGGACTAGAACTCCAATCTCTGATTCTCAAGCTGTGCTTCCTTTATTTCAAAAACTGAAGAGATCCAAACAGTTTCCCCCTACTATCAGCTGATAAAATTCATGCATTGAAATTTTACAGATGCTTTAGTCCCATAAAAAAATGACATTACCAAAATATTCCCTGTGAAATCTTACAAAGGAAGTGGTGTGCACTGGCAGTGCGGACAGCTGTGTGATAAGAAGTAAGACTAGAGCACAGAACTTTTGTGCAAAACAAAACAAGGAAAGCACAGATCCCTAGGGAGAGCAGTATGAGTGGGGGCAAAGACGACGTTCCTACCTTTTTTCAAGACTTCTTACATCTTGCTATGATGAAAATAATTTAGTCTTCCCGGAATGAGTATAAGGAGAAATGTACAGGTCTAATTCACTTGAAGGAACCCCCCCCCAAAAAAAAACAAACAAACAAAACAGAAACCCATGAACAAAGCATTAGCAGTAATAATAAGGGAGTTTTTCTGTGAAGCTTCTCATCTATTTAAATTGTACATCTTTTAATTACTATCTCCTTCAGGCGCAAAAACCCAGATCAGTAAGACAATTCAAAAGCCAATGGTTGAAAATAGTTTGAAGACAGCTCACCAATGAACAGTATGATTACTGGTTGTATTTTCCTCTTTTGGCAACTTACAAATTCTATAATTCAGTTGGGAATTGCAGCTTTAGCAATAATGAATTTAAAGGGAAATCAGGGAAATTCATTTAAAGTGTCTTCATTATTTTCATATTTTAATTAGGTTGTAAATATTTACCAGCCCTTTGGTTGATTGTGACTAATAGGTAGAAAAAAATGGCCAGGTAATGTTAATTCAGAAAAGAAGTAAGAGATCAAGGAGTTTTTGTGATATAAAGGGACATTAGTATTGTTGCATGGTGACTTAGGAGTTTGTGATAAACCTTTATTATAGACCACATCTGAAGGTTTTTTATTTGTTTGTTTGTTTGTTTGTTTTAAACTCTAGGTCCTGTGTGACAGAAGGGGGGTGCAGCCGGGTAGCTATTTATGGAGAAGTATATAGGGTGGGGGGAAATCTAGAAAATATAAGACTCATGAAGAGACCGGATAGCCATGATCCAACCTTCCAAGGATTATCATGTTAGTGTTGGTCATATGTGATTTTGAAAACTACAGCTTGGAAATTACTAAAAAGTGTTCAGACTTAGGCTGGAAGACCATCTGGCAGGGAGGTCTGGGTGTGCCTCTGCTACCAGTCACAGTGTGTGGATGGGAGAAGGTTGTGTTAAATGACTTTATCGTTCCTTCTCAATTCAAGTTCTCAGGTTTTGTACTGGCGATAGCATTATTTCAAGGAGGGGACTAGTAGGGGCTGAATGCAGTGGACTCCTGACAGTTTCTTTTCATTACTAACATTTCTCTAGTTTCCAAAGACATTGGAAAAAAGGATAAAACCAAAGAATTCTAGAAGTAAATATCCTTATGATAGGAAAATGATTTAGTTGAAAAAGAATATTTATAGCACCTTAATTTTTAGAGGTTTAGCACCAACACACAAAGCAGGCTAAAGTTTTTTGGATCATTCTAATGGGAGTTAATAACTTTCTAAAATTGATCTATTGTCACATTCATAGATAACTGGCCTAAAGTTTTCCTCCCAGATCACCAGATCGTCCCAAGAACCAAATGACCTTTAATCCTGACTTCCTTAATCATGTTAGGCAGAATTCCAAAGATACAATTCAATATTCATATCCTCTGTTAATTAAACCTTAAGGTAGATACTACTGTGAAGGGACTTACATTTGGAATTATGAATCAGCTGACTTTAAGGTACAGAGAGCTTATCCTGAATTTTCTGGGTGAGTCCAATTAAACTGTATGAGTCTCCCAGTAGAGGCACGCACATAGGAAATTCTAGACATTTACTGAAGGAGAGTTCAGAGAGACTCAAAGCATGAGAGAGCTTCAACCCAAGGCTGCTGACTTTGAAGATGAGGAAGAGGCCTAAAAGTCAAGGGATGTGAGCAGCTTCTAGAAGTTAGGAATAACAGGACCTCATTTCTCCAATTGCATGGAATTCTGCCTACAGTCTAAATGAACATTTAGGAGGAAGATTCATACATAAAGCTTCCACTATGGACCCCTTGATTTCAGTCTTGTGAACCCCAGAGTAATAATACTGTTGGATCTCTGAGATAACAAATGGGTGTTGAAAGGTGCCAACTTGTGGTTGGTTGTGTTACAGCAGCAACAGAAACCTAATACAGCAATAACGTGGGACTATGGGTGGTCCTTGCTAGTCATTAGTAGAAAAGCTTAAGAAATTTGTTGCTTTAATTCAAAATGAATGAATTGTACTTAACCTTTTAGGAATTTATTTTTTTCAAAAAGAGGACTCATTAATCAAAATGATACTTATAATGATGGAGTACACAAGACTGATATTTTGAGAAGTAGGAGTTTTCTGATAGTTTTTGCCTATCCAGGTTACTATGGACTTCAGTCCATCCCTTAGTATTCTTTGTCTTGGAAACGCAACATAAATGTTCCCCTTTCTTCACGTCCTCCCCAACACTTACTTCTCATCTTTTAGATAATGGCTATTTCAACAACTGTGAGGTGATAGCTAATTGTGGTTTCGATTTCCATTTCCCTGAAGATTAATAATGTTGAGCATTTTTTCATGTATTTGTTGGCTTCTGTATGTTTTCTTTGGAAAAATGTCTGTACAGATCTCTGTCCACTTATTGATCACTTTTTGCTAAGAAATCGTATGAGTTCTTTGTATATTTTGAATACTAATGCCTTACCAGAAATATGCTTTGCAGATTTTTTTTTCCCATTCAGTAGTTTGCCTTTTCATTTTTTGATATTTTCCTTTGTGCAGCTTTTTAGTTTGATGTAGTCTCCTGTATCATTGCTTTTGTTGCCTTTGCTTTTTGGTGTCAGATCCAAAAACAAACCCCAACCAATACACACACACACACACAAAAACAAAAACAAAAACAAAAACAAAACATTGCCAGGACTGGTACATATGGTTTCTTTTAGGAGTGTTACAGTTTTGAGTTTAACATTCAAGTCTTTGATCCATTTTGAGTTAATTTTTTTTTTTAATGATGTAAGTTAGTGGTTCAGGTTTCAATCTTTTGCACATGATAGCTCAGTTTTCCCAACATTTATTGAATGGGGTGTCCTTTGCCTACTGTATATTTGTGCTTCCCTTGTCATAAATTAATTAACCATATATGCACGTGTGTGTGTGTGTGTGTGTGTGTGTTTGTGTGTTTATTTCTGGGCTCTATTCTGTTCTATTGATCTTGTGTCTGTTTTTATGCTAATACCTCATTGTTTTGATTAATACAGCTTTGTTATTGGTTTGAAATCATAGTATGATGTCTCCAGTTTTGTTCTTTTTTCTCAAGATTGCTTTAGCTATTTGGAATCTGTCTTAGTTCGATACGAATGTTAAGATTGTTCCAGTTCTATGAAAAATACCATTGGAATTTTGATAGAGATTGCACTGAATCTGTAGTTCACTTTGGGTAGTCTGAACATTTTAACAGAATTCGTTATGAGTGTGAAATATCTTTCCATTTATCGGTCTTCAGTTTTTTTGAGTTTTCATTTAAATTTATTCTTAAGTATTTTTTAATTAAACTGCAAATGGATTTAAGTTCTCTCTTTCTCTTTTTTTTATTTATTTTTATTTTTTTTCTCTTTTTTTTAAAAGATTTTATTTATTTATTTGATAGACGGAGATTACAAGTAGTCAGAGAGGCAGGTAGGGAGAGAGGAGGAAGCGGACTCCTCCTGAGCAGAGAGCCTGATGTGGGGCTCGATCCCAGGACCCTGAGACCATGAACCGAGCCAAAGGCAGAGGCTCTAACCCACTGAGCCACCCAGGTGCCCCTTAAGTTCTCTCTTGATATTAGCTTATTATGGTATAGAAACATGAGATTTTCATAAATTGATTTTGTGCCCTGAAACTTGATGAATTCATTTATTCTAATAGTTTCTTGGTGGAGTCTTTAACATTTTCTATATAAAATATGTCACATGCAGATAGTTACAGGATTTCTTTCCAGTTTGGATGACTTTCATTTTTTTGTCCTGATTGCTCTGGCTAGTACTCCTAATACTATACTGAATAAAATTGGTAACAGTAGACACTCTTCTCTTATTCCTAATCTTAGAGAAAAAGCTTTCAGCTTTGCATTATTTAGTCTGATATTGTGAGCTTGTCATTTATGTCCTTTATTATGTTGGGTGTTACTTTATAACAACTTTGGAGTTCTTATTGTAAATGGATTGGAATTTTGTTAAACCTTTTTTTCTGTGTCTACCGAAATGGTTGTGATTCTTACCTTCATTTTGTTGCAGAAGTGTATCATGCTGATTTGTGGAAATTGAACCATCCTTGCACCTCTGGATCACCCGTGTGATTCTTTTAATTTTGTTGAATTTGATTTGCTAGTATTTGAGGATTTTATATCTATGTTCATCAGGGATATTGACCTGTAATTTTTTTTTTTTCTCCTTGTGGCATCCTTGTCAGGTTTTGATGTTAGGGTAAATCTGGCTTTGAAATGACTTTGAAAGTGTTCACTCATTTTCTCTATTTTGGAGGAGTTTGAGAAGGATTGGTATTCTAATTTGGATGTTTGGCAGAATTTAGCAAAGCTGTCTGGTTCTAGACTTTAATTGGAAGTTTTTTGATTACCCATGAAATCTCCTTACTAGTAAAATCAGTTTGTTCAGTTTACCTATTTCTTCATGCTTTGAGCTTGGTAGCTTTTATGTTTCTAGGAATTAATCTCTTAGGATGTCAAATTTGTTGGTCTAGAATTAAGTTTTTTATGCTCTTTAGTATTATGGTTGAAAAAAATATGCTGGCTGGCTGTGATAGTAGTTTTTCTAAATGTATTAAAACTTGTTTTGTGGCCTAACATGATCTTTGCTGGAGAGTGTTTAACATGTGGGCTTGAGAAGAATATGTATTCTGTTTCTTTTGGATGGAATGTTATATGTATATCTTTAAGTCCTTGCAGTCTAATATGTTCAAAGCTGATGTTTTTCTATTAAATTTTTCTTACTTTTTTTCCCTGTCTGGATGATTTAGCCATTGATGCAAGTGGGGTACTGAAGTCCCCTATTGTGTTGGTGTCTAGTTCTCCTTTTAGGTCTGTTAATATTAGCTTTATATATTTAGGTATGCCTGTTGGCTGCATAAATACATACAAATGTTATATTCTCTCATTGGATTGACCCTTTTATCATTATATAATGCCATCCTTTGTCTCTTACTATAGTCTTGGTTTTAAAGCCTGTGTTATCTGATTATCTATTGTTTTCACTTTTCTTTTTGTTTCCCTTCACATGGAATATATTTTTCCACCTTTTTGAGTGTGTGTTCTACCTCAAGTGAGTCTTATAGGCAGTATATAGATGGGTCATGTTAATTAGAGAATTTAGTGCATTATCATTTCAAGTAATTACTGATAGTTGGAAACTTCTATTTTCCATGTTTGGGCTGTTTTTATGCAAACTCACACTTTGTGAAACCTTGTACAGACACTTGCTAAACAAATATCATTTGGAAACCTAACCCAAGATAACCTTGCATCCCCAATTTGTGAAGATAAGCCACACTGAATTTCCATTATGTCTCTTTTTACTCTAACTTAAGTCATGTGACATTAATATAATAATTAGTCATGTGTGTCATCAATAAAAATAGAGAGTTTCAACATTTCTAAAAATAGTTGATAGTAAACATACTGTCAAATTCTATGTATTAGATGATGGAGTAGAGCACTCATGGGTAGGGGTTACAACTCCTACTCCAGATTTTTGACGCACTCTGTGTACTGGGGATGGTTCTATTTGAAACATTTTGCATTATTAAAATGTTTATCAAATATTGCATAATTTAAAAGGAAACTGCAGAGTGAAATAAGGCATTCATCTCATGGTGATCATACTTCAGCTGGTAAATGGAAATCTCTATATCCTTAGTCAAAATGAATAATGGATTCAACAACTTTGGTATTTAACAAGGTCTTTAGTAATCAACACTTTTCTTTTGAAAAGACAGTGACAGTACAAGAGAGTATGAAGGGCCATGAGGTACACAGACAATATAAGCCCTGGAGGATTTTTAATGGAATACATTAATGTGAGCAGAAATGAGGTATTTTAAGGAGCTTATGTCCTTAGAAAGTGTTGAACAGGTAGTGAAGAAGCCAAGTCATTCCAAAGGGATTGATAAGAGAAGTTATGTCAGGATATGTAGGTTGGGTCAGGGAGGATATTTGGGAGGTTAACCCAGCCAGAATATTTGCCAGTTTGTAGGGTTCTTTTTGTACTTAAAAAAAAGGAATTGACCATTTTCTGTGCATAGGAGGCTGTTACCAGGGTGAGGTCACAATCCATCCATCTGTAGGCTTCCTTTCTACTCCAACCCCTGCTCACCACCCCATCAACACTACTAATCCTGAGTATTTGTATGCAGTTGAAATCTGATTAAAATGAACTTAGGCAGTCACAAAAAAGAGTTGTAGCCACAAAAGAGCGTTCTATCAGGGGTTATATGAAGGGGAAGGAGGTGTTCATGCTGCCCTCTGGTCAGCAGGAGTATTTTTGATAATGAGAAAACTGTTTAAACTTTGACTCATGTACATACAGAAGCACTTCACTTACACTGTCACCTCTATGTCCTTTTTACCTGAAATGCCTGCAAACCATCCAACCATGACACTAATATCTGTGAAAAATGGTAACAATACCAGAATGATTCCTGTCTCCTACCACAGGCAACTTGACCCCAAGCAGGGGGCAAGGGTTTCTGCCCACAGAATGGGAATGTTCCGAAGAGCAGATGAAGCCATAAACATTAAACGTTTCTGTGACAGGTAACCAAGATGATCTCTTGCAGCTTCCTATTCTACCCGAGGTGCCATGGTTGGTATTAAACAATGAGATTAAGCTCTTGTCAGGCAAACTAATGAATTTTGGATTGATTTCTGTCTTCTGCAATGCTACTGACATTTTTGACAGCTATGATTTATAGGACCTTTATTGGGTCTATTCATGAGAAGAGCTGTTTATTTTGGTTGATGGGCAAGTTTTCTAATGTTCCCAGTGGGAAATGCTGAGGGCCAATGGGATGGCTGTCTCGAAGGTGCTCTCTGGATGTCTGGGGCAGGTTTCTTATAAATTTGTAATCAAGATCTCAGAGAACTAATGAGGGCAGGATAGCCTGGAAATTGTTTTGGTGACATTTGACCAGTGGAATGCTCCTAGAAAATATATGTCTGCAGTTCAGCTACAGATCCTTAAGGTAAAAATTATACTTTGACATTTTATTTCCTTTTTTCTTTTTAATTTGAAATGGCTTAAAAGGTATGTGCAAAGTGGAGTAATAATGTTAGTTCCTCAAAACAGTGGTAGAAATCAATGATTTAAAACTAGGGTCCTTTTTTCTTTTGATGAATCCTATAGCTTATAGAACATTTTCCTTTTTTTTTCTATTTTATTTTATTTCTTTTCAGTGTTTCTAAATTCATTGTTTATGCACCACACCCAGTGCTCCATGCAATACGTGCCCTCCATAATACCCACTACCAGGCTTAACCAACCCTCCACCCGCCTCTCCTTTCCTCTCCAAAGCCTGCAGTTTGTTTCCCAGACTCTACAGTCTCTCATGGTTTGTCTCCCCTTCCTATTTCCCCCATCTCACTTCTCCTCTCCATCTCCCTATGTCCTCCATGTTATTCCTTATGCTCCATAAGTAAGTGAAACCATATGATAATTGACTCTCTCTGCTTGACTTACTTCACTCAGCATAATCTCTTCCAGTCCCGTCCATGTTGATATGAAAGTTGGGTATTCATCCTTTCTGATGGAGGCATAATACTCCATTGCACATATGGACCATATCTTCTTTATCCATTTGTCCATTGAAGGCATCTTGGTTCTTTCCACAGTTTGGTGACTATGGCCATTGGTGCTATGAACATTGGGGTACTGATGGCCCTTCTATTCACTACATCTGTATCTTTGGGGTAAATACCTAGTAGTGCAACTGCAGGGTCATAGAGTAGATCTATTTTTAATTTTTTGAAGAATCTCCACACTGTTTTCCAAAGTGGCTGCACCAATTTTCATTCCCACCAAACTGGTATAAAGTGGTATTTCAGTGTGGTTTTGATTTGAATCTCCCTGATGGCTAATGATACCATTTTTTCATGTGTCTATTAGCCATTTGTATGTCTTGTTGGGAGAAGTGTCTGTTCAGGTCTTCTGCCCATTTTTTGACATGATTATCTGTTTTGTGTGTGTTGAGTTTGAGGAGTTCCTAACCAAAGAAGTAAAGGATCTGTACTCGAGAAACTACAGGACACTTATGAAAGAAATTGAGGAAGACACAAAGAGATGGAAGACCATTCCATGCTCATGGATAGGAAGAATAAACATTGTTAAAATGTCTATGCTGCCTAGAGCAATCTATACTTTCAATGCCATTCTGATCAAAACTCCACCTGCATTTTTCAGAGAGCTGAAACAAATAGTCCTAAAATTTTTATGGAACCAGAAGAGATCCCAAATTGCTAAGGAAATGTTGAAAAAGAAAAAACTGGGGGCATCACATTGCCTGATTTCAAGCTTTACTATAAAGCTGTGATCACCAAGATAGCGTGGTACTGGCGAAAAACCAGACACATAGACCAGTGGAACAGAGTAGAGAGCCCAGATATGGAGCCTCAACTCTATGATCAAATAATCTTCAACAAGCAGGAAAAAATATCCAGTGAAAAAAAGTCTATTCAATAAATGTTGCTGGGAAAATTGGACAGCTATGTGTAGAAGAATGAAACCCAACCATTCTCTTACACCATACACAAAGATAAACTCAAAATGGATAAGAGACCTCAATGTGAGGCAGGAATTTATCAAAATCCTAGAGGAGTAAACTCGGCATCAGCCACAGCAACTTCTTTCAAGATAGGTCTCCAAAGGCAAAGAAAACAAGTGAAAATGAACTTTTGGGACTTCATTAAGATCAAAATCTTCTTCACAGCAAAGGAAACAGTCAGCAAAACAAAGAGGCAGTCCATGGAATGGGGGAAGATATTCGCAATTGACATTACGGACACAGGGCTGATATCCAAGATCTATAAAGAACTCCTAATAGAACATTTTTCTAACAAAGATTTGTAAGTTTACAAATAATAGTGGGTGCTGTGGTGGGCCTCTCAGACCCCTCTTTAAAGACCAAGGCATTGACTTTGCCTAGTTCCTGGGAGTAATGGCTCCTGATAACTCACAGATGGGTCCCTTTCTGAAATAGGCCTCTGCTAAGGGAAGGCCTTGCCTAAGGTTAAGTCTGCTTTCTAGGTTGTTCTTCATTCAATGATGGGTCAAGACTGGAGTAGAAAGGCCTCTTCTCTTTCTCTAATTGAGGATATCTCTATTGAGCCATCCCAACTCTACCACTTACCATGTGGTTGGCTAAAAGCCTTTGTTGTGAGCACACCATGGTTCACCTGCTCTCTCTGACTAATGCATTTCCCCCAAGAGATGTTGTTCCTGAGACCACTTCACAATCAACTTTATGAACACAAATCACAGCTTGGAGTCTGTTTCCCCGGGGAAACTCTACCTACAATAAGGAAGTGATGGTTGAAAGATGTGGGCATAGTGGAATAAAATAATCAGGGGTTGACTACAAATGGGATTTGAGGGATGAGAAGGGAAGGAATTTGAGGATATCTTAGAGTATCCAAACCTGGGCATTTGGGAGGAGGATGTTGCTTTAGGCTAAAAGGAATCCTCCTCTTAGCACTTCTTGAGGTACACAGCTCCGGAAGACTGCATGAGGAGCCAGTCCCACACCATCTTTTTCAATAGTGAAATAGCATGAAGGTCCTAGCAACTGGCATTTATAGGGAGATTCAACCTAAATTATAGAGAGGAAGGCCACTATTGATAAGCAAAGTAAGAGAATAAAATTAACTTATCTTAAAGTTCAGATACTTTTGATAATGTTTCTGAGAGTGTTGCTGGATGGAAAGATAGGCTGTATAACCAGATGGGATTACTTAAAAATATGTGCCTTTTTAAAAAGATTTGAGAGGTACAATGAGTGCACTTGCTTGGTGGGGGAGCAGGGAAGGGCAGAAGGAGAGTCTTGTGCTCAGTGTAGAGTCTGATGTGGGTCTTTTGATCCCAAACATCCTGAGATCACAACCTGAGCCGAAACCAAGAATTGATACTCCACTGACTATGACACCCTCATGCCACCCCCCCACAAATATGTAACTTTTATCAGAACACACACAACAAGAAAATAGGACTTGCTATAAAGTCAATGAAAGCTCGGCAATAAAAGCAATAGGCTGGATGCATGCTGCTTGCATGTATTCAGATGGTGATCACTGGGTAGTACGGGCAATGGCAGCTCTTGTGAACCAGGCAGGAACCAGCCTTCTGGAGGTCTGCAGGACATTCTTCATGTCTCTTGTGTAAAGAATTAACAGTTAGTGTTAGGACACTTCCCCAAAGTAATTGTTAAGAATTCCACATCGATTTATTTATTTATTTTTTAAAAAGATTTTATTTATTTTAAAAATCTTTTAAAATATTTAATTAATTAATTTATTTATTTGGCTCAGTTGGTTAAGCCTCTGCCTTTGGCTTTGGTCATGATCCTGGAATCCTGGGATCAAGCCCCACATTGAGCAGCGAGCCTGCTTCTCCCTCTCCCTCTGCCTGCAGTTGCTTATGCTTATGTGCTCTCTTTCTCTCTCTCTGTCAAATAAATCAATAAAAATCTTAAAAAGATTTTATTGATTTATTTTAAAAATATTCTAAATCTTTTTTTTTTTTTCTTCTTTTTAAATAAGTAAATCCACTGCAGGGAGCCGGCTGGGGGACTCGATCCCAGGACCCTGGGATCATGACTTAAACCAAAGGCAGATGCTCAAAGACTCAGCCATCTAGGTGCCCCTGATTTTTTTTCCCCTATAAATATGATAGGGCTTGATTTTGTCTTTCTGAGCTCGGTATAATGTAGCTGTCTTTCTCTCTTACTATAATAGATACAATAATTCCAAGATGTTGACTGAAAGTTGAAGAATCTCAGTATTGCATAATCCACTGGAATGTCTTCTCCAAAGAAGAGCAACCACCAAAAATAATGACTCAAAAATATTAGCTGAAAAGTGATTTTCTTCATAACAAAGTATTGAGCTTTGATTGCTGAAAGGTTAGAGAGTACGTATTCCTATCTAAGCTAGACTTCATAGGCTAACTGGCATAGCCCCTGGGGGGTGAGTTTAGGAGTTCTGAAGAGTCGCTACAGTTTAAGGTAGCATTAGTGTTGGTAACTTACATAAGTGAATGAGATTCTTTCTTTCCTGAGAAGTGTTTTTTTTGTTTTTGTTTTTGTTTGTTTTTGTCTGAGAAGGCAGGAAAGAGGGGTGATCTAGTTAATTTTAAATATTAATTTTTAAATACAGAAAAGAGGATCCGAGATAAAAATGAAAAGCTACCTGGGTTGTGGTGAGTGGGGCACAGTAAAGAAAAGGTCTCCAAGATCAGCTTTAGCTACCTCACAACCTTCATAAATTAGACCGCTGTAGTCAGATTTCCTGGACTTCAACCAAATAGCCCTGTTTGAAAAGTATTTTAACTGTTCCTTTCGTGCTTTTGAGGCTGTGCATAACTTTCCATGCTTGGGATATTTGATGTCCCTGCTATTATTGATTTCAGCTACTACTTAAATCTTTCTGTAGGTTAGTGAAGTTGAATGTGAATCATTGGACTGGATAAAGGATGGTTTCTCTTTAGATATTGGCCCAAGTGAACGGGTTAGGTGAGTCCTCTCTGTAGTCAGTTGATAGGTGCCATGAACATCTCTGGCTCCCACATAGCTCACTGGCCAGCTACTGTATAGACACCATCAGGGGTGAAGGAAGAAGTTCTAGGTTTCAGGGGGTGGACCTACAGTGCGTTGTGACTGGATGTGACATCTTGATATTTACTTCTAGGACCATCAGTGCACCAGCTTACTAGTGATTTAGTAATGCACTGGAGAAGGCTCACAATTAAATCTTGAGAAGAGCATTACTTTACTGAAGTGGCTTAGGTCCTTGGAATGGTGCAAGTGCGTTGGTTCAGTTAAATGAGGACGAATTGACTCGGTGCAGAAAAAAAAAACAGTGGGAAACCATTGGACTGACCCAGTGTGCTGTTTAAATGCCATGGCGTCTCCTGGGAAGAGCAGTGCTGGGTGCAGGTGTCAGCAGCCTTCAGTAGCTGGAACGACAAAGCCCAGACACCTTTCCTCTGGTGTGTCTGGCAGGACCCATGGTGGGATGAATCTGCTCTGTTCACTAAGTGGCCCCTTGGAACACTTTGGACAGTAACTTTTTCAGGGAAGTAGTTAGGTACAAGAAGGAATGGTTTTCGGCAACTTGGTTTTCAAGCAGCTTGAAACTTGGTTTCAACAGCTTTTCAAGCTGTCGTCCTGTGTGTATGAATCTGCTGTGGGTCTTGTTAAAAATGTAGGCTCTGGTCTGGTATTCCTGGGTGGGCCCGAGAGCCTTCATTTCTCTTAAAAAAAAAAAAAATCCTAAGTGATACCAGTACCGCTGGACCACAAGCCACATCTTGCCAGGCCACGAGCAAAAGAAGTGAATATTCAAAGCCTGCTTGTTCTTTTCATCAGACATCTTAGAAATCAGTGGCTCGCTCTGTCACAGTCACATAGATTGACTCATCATTACTTAGGTGTTCTTTCTTCTAGATCTAAAGTTTCAGAAAGTAGGACCCAGATTATTGATGGAAAACACATTCCCAAGTAGATAAACAGCATCATGAGAAAAGAGCCCTGATTTAGGAGTCATAAAATCTGATGCTAGCCCCAGTTTTGCCCCTTCTGAGCTGGGGCACCCACAGCCAACACTTAAACTGAGCTTCATGGAGAGGAAAGACATTGCCAGCCCATCCTCTTTCCTGTGAGCGTGAATGAGGTACTGGAGGGGAGAGAGCTAAACAAGTATAAAGTGGGCTCATGAATGTTCTGAGACAAGGTCTAGTTAGGCCTCTTCTAGGTGGGATAAAGAAATGGGAAGTCCTAAGGAAGCTGGTGGGGCTCAAGTGGCTCATTTGAAATTCCCTAATGTGTTTTTAATACATTGCTCTTCTGTGAGATGGGTGCCTAATGCAGCCAATCCATGCACTGCGGGAGGCATGATCAATGCGTGCGTTCTGGTTTCTCTACCACCCTTCAGGGAGGGTGGCAGAAAGACAAATGTGCTTTATTTTCTCCAGCTCAGCAGCTCGTTTGCATAACACGCAAGAGGGAGAATGCAAAGGAAGGAGAATAGTAAGTGGGGCAGAATATGCTAAAATAGGTCAAGGGAGAAAACGAAAGAGTATTATTCTGTTCTCTTCAGAAAATGCTGTTAAAATCGAGCCTGCCACAGACGACAAGATCAGTATGGTAAACTTTTCTTTTCCCAGCTCCCAAAGGTGTTAGCGTGAGGGTACTTATACAACTTTAATGATTAGGTAACGGATTCAAGATGTGGGTTATGTAGTGGGCAAGATCTGTGTTGGGTTGGTTTTGGTGGGAGAGAGTGCTTCTATCTTGAGCCAGGCTGAGTCCTTGGTAAAATAAACACATAGGCAAACTGGGCCAGCAGCCCCGTTTTTTAGAATTTTCTTTTTCTTCATACCTTTTTGTAGGTGCCTAATTATTGTTTAAATTAACTCACACTAAGATGTTAATGATGACCTGTTACCTTTCCTAGCAGTGTTTGTCTTACTGTCTAAATTGCAAAGCTTTTTTTTTTTTTTTTAAACTATGATATTCATTAGTATTCTGAGGTGAGTGATACTTACCTGGAGGTACTAAGGCCACGCTGCCAGGTACAGTGTTTGATGGGTGTGTTGATTCTGCTGGCTCGAGGGTCCTTTGCTGGCACTGTACAATCACCACTGTGCCCTTCAACACGCTGGGTGTTCTTGCCTTCAGGCACAAAAAGAAAATCCTGTCTGCCTCCTTACTGGATCCCAAAAGCAAATGTTAGACTTCAGGACTTCATAGTCAACAGGCAGTTCTGTATCACGTCTGAATCTTCCCATTGGTTTTCCTTTGCTCTGCCTGCACATCCCGCCCTCCCCACCCCCGCCACCACCCCAGGAAGCTTGGCAGCTAGGAGAGGTCCCAATTCAGTCTACATTTTAAATTAGAAGTTACAAGAAAGTTCAGTATAACACAATACACTAATAGTATTTCTGGCAAATGAGATGTTCAGGAAGTAATATATCCAATACCATGGTTCCTTGCTGAATTTTCTTTTAGGCTTTGTTCCATTTTCCTGGAAATGAATGCAGGTGACATCACCATGATTTCCTCCTCATGCGTCTAAAGACTCAGGACTAGAGTGGAGCTGGCTGAACCTTAAATCTTTCTAATGAGGCTAGGGAGGGAAGACAGGGCCTCGAATGCGGGGCTGAGGGACCCTGCTGGGGTTGGAGATTGAGAACACAAACATGCTGGGCCTAAGGCCAGGTTCCCAGAACATAAACAGAAACCGAATCATTGACTTGTACAGCGCAAGTTTACTATAGAACACAATATACCTGGATGGGCTCCTGTGTTGCTCTAAGGATAGTTACAATGTAGTAACTCGGTAGCTCATCTGGAACAGTTTTAAGAGACTAGCGGTTTCCTCTAGAGGGATTTCTTCTTGCCGGTGAGGTCATGAGAAGCAGAAAGATGGTCCCTGCTGGAAGATGCATCTTGTGACTTCACTTCTTAGAGGTGTGAAGATCACTCACTGGCAAGACTTAAAACCAGGTGGCTGTGGCTCCGTTGTCATTTAGAAGAGATGCATGCCATGTTGCTGTCCCAGACGGGGACCTGTAGCCCCTTCAGTAATTAGACTTTAAAATTTTTCACCTCCCCCCACCCCAAGATACTTCTTTGTGTAAAAAGAGCTATGAGTCATCTTTAGAACTGGAAGAGAAAATTCACTTCTGCTGTAATTAAGCAATAATTATTCTTTCCTCTGAGGGAGAACTCAGGGAGATAAACAACTCCCAGATAAATAAGGCTCAGAGACTGGGGGCCAAGGCTTGTATTGATTCACAATATATTTCTCTTCCTCTCAAATAAAAAGATAATGGTAATTTTTTAAATGATTCTTTTTTTAATCATTTAAAAGTGCTATTTTCTACTCTACTCAAATACTAATGCTTTTTATGGCCATGTTGTAACTTGTGGGGAGGAGGGAGATGGAAGAAGCTTCTGGGAAAACCCACTCAGTCCTTGGGCAGCATCTTGAAGGCACAAAGCAGATTTGCAGGAGCTCATCTACCAAGACTTCTTCAGCTCTCTGTCTGGATTTTATGTGGTGATTGACGGTGGAAGACGAGGAACGTGGGTCTACTAAGTGTTAGATGGAGTCGAGGGAGGGTATTTGGATAATTGCTATTGTAAATACCTCGGAAGCGAATTCTATGACCTGATGCTGGACTTGGTGTTGTAGGAGGGGCAAGGGGGCTAGACTGGATTAAGAAAGCCTGGGTTTTGCTACCTACTAACTGTGTGTAAATTTCAGTGATTTTTAGTGGTGTTTTTCTTAAAGGATACACATTCCACATAAAAAGTGGTATAAAACATGTAGACTTGGGTCACTGGGGCTTGGAATTGGAAGCACTCTCTAAAATGTTGGCCCCAAATGTTTTCATACTTCCCAGTTGCCGTAAGTGGGAGACAGCAAACCCACTCCAAAATGAGTTACTGAGGGAGTTTGAAATTGATACTTGACTTTGGAAAATGAGGAGGGGGTCCTCCTGAAGTGGAAAACTACTCTGGAAGTTTGTATGTTACATGCACATGCAGGTCTGCCAACCCGCATGTGTGAGGATGGGAAGGAGCTAGGTCATGACCGGTCAAAGGGGAGTCAACTGCTAAGTCCTTCTTTAGAGGGCAAGGTAGTAGGTGACCCAGAGAGTCGGTCAGTTCATGGCTTACTTGTTATTTGGGTCTAACAAATATTAGAACATCTACCTAATGGGATATGGGAATGAAATGAGATAATCCAAGAGAAGTGCTTAGCATATTGTCTAACTCATAAAATATATTTGATAAATGGCTTATGGAGATGGCTATGCTAATTTTAGAGGAAGAATATATTGCTGACTTCATTGTGTAATTTCAGAGATATTGAAAAACCTGCAGATTAATACTTCCCCTTGTAATATTTCTCTGTATTTTCCCTTAGTTTTTATTCAAAACTTTCTTATTCCCAGAGAATTACATATCATTTTTACCTACTGAGGTCCAGGTGCTAAGCCTCTTTTGCTTGCTAATGGACACTCACTCTTCAAACTAGACCCATATTCACGTTAAGTAAATGTGGGCTTAGTAACCTGATGGAAGCTGATTCATGTGGTTGACTCTGAATGGTAGTAAAGAAGTGCCTCATTCTCAGATAACTGTGAACTAATGCAATGCCTTTGCATACATTTCTCCAATGCATGGAGAAGGATACAGAGTCTACAACAATGCTTCTTGTATTTATTTTAATTTTTAAAAGATTTTATTTATCTACTAGAGAGTGAGAGTACAAAAGCAGGGGGAACCAGCAGGGGAAGAGGGATAAGTAGGCTCCCCACTGAGCAGGGAGCCTGACAAGGGACTCCAACCCAGGGCTCCAGGGCCATGACCTGAACCAAAGGCACTTAACCTACTGAACCACCTAGGCGTCCCTACAATAATGCTTCCTAAAATGTTGATTTTTCCTGTTTTTAGTTCCCCTCACAAAATATAGCAACTAATTTCTGTGCTTTTCCAAAATTTCTCAAACTTCACTTCTTCTTCTTCCCTAATTGAATGTGTTTTTACGTTTTTGCTTTCCCATTTTATACCATAAGCCCCCTGAAGAACTTATCTGACAAGGCAGAACTCGGGGTACAGGGTGTGAGAGTGGGTAAACCACAAATGCAAAGCCAAAACTTTCCTTGAATTGATAGTGAAAGGAAAGCTGGGAATACCTACATACTAACTTCTGTTGAGTTTGTTAAATACTTGATTGAGTTAAAAACTTTTAATAAAGTTTTCTGGTTTAAAAAAATTCGATAACTGAAAGTGAGGGATTAGAAAGTGTTGACTGGGGCGCCTGGGTGGCTCAGTGGGTTAAGCCGCTGCCTTCGGCTCAGGTCATGATCTCAGGGTCCTGGGATCGAGTCCCGCATCAGACTCTCTGCTCAGCAGGGAGCCTGCTTCCCTCTCTCTCTCTCTCTCTCTGCCTGCCTCTCCATCTACTTGTGATTTCTCTCTGTCAAATAAATAAATAAAATCTTAAAAAAAAAAAAAAGAAAGTGTTGACTGGGCATCTACAAATAAATTCTGATGAGTTATTTTCTGATAAGTTAACTTCTTCTGAAAATATTCTAGCACAAGTTAGGAAATATGTAGAAAGAGCTGAAACTTGATACTGTTAAGATTTTTGAGAGAACATGTTCTAGAGAACATAAGCAGGGGGAGGGACAAAGGGAGAGGGAGAAGAAGGTTCCTCGCTGAGCAGGGAGCCAGATATGGGGCTCAATCCCAGGACCCTGAGATCATGACCTGAGCTGAAGGCAACTGCTTAACAGACTGAGCCACCCAGGTAGCCCAAGCGCAGAAAATCATTGTCCAATAAATTCTGAAATGGAAACTAATTAAAATTGTTGATAATTGTTTGGGTGGTGAGACACATTATCTTCCAACTCTGAGCAATTCTGAGAGAACAAAATAACCAGGGAGAACTTCTGGGTTTTGAATCTGCATAAACAATCATGTTTATCACTTTGAAAAACTTTATTTCCCAAGTAGACGTTTACCTGTCTGCACACCCAAATCATTCCCCCAAAATTAGAGTAATAGCTAAGATTGGGGAGTTTGCCTTGTGCACTAGTAGTATAAGGAGAGCCACTGGAATAGTGTCAGATCAAACAGGAGTATACCAGAAGAGTGGCTGGTTTGGGAAAACAATTCAGTCTAAAGACTAACGCCCATCAGCACTTCCTTCCTCTCCTGTATTCTCTCTGTATACTGGCTCCATTTTTTTTTTCCCCCCACTTGGTTTTTTTTTTTTTTTTTAATTTTGATTGGAGATGGTCTTCTTCCACAGGCTGTTTGGGGCTCATGTCTTTCCAGTTGGTGATCAACAGTTCTGTGTCTGCCTGAAATCTTCCCAGTTTTAGTGCTGAAAGTCCTGCATCCTGTCAGATCCCTCAGTCCCGGCAAAACCTGAAATAAGTCAAGTGGAGAAAGACAACTATCATATGATCTCCCTGATATGAGGGAGTGGTGATGCAACATGGGGGCTTAAGTGGGTAGGAGAAGAATCCATGAAACAAGATGGGATAGGGAGGGAGACAAACCATAAGTGACTCTTAATCTCACAAAACAAACTGTGGGTTGCTGGGGGGAGGGGGGTTGGGAGAAGGGGGGTAAGGTTATGGACATTGGGGAGGGTATGTGCTTTTGGGTAAATTGGAAGGGGAGATGAACCATGAGAGACTATGGACTCTGAAAAACAATCTGAGGGGTTTGAAGTGGCGGGGGGGTGGGAGGTTGGGGTACCAGGTGGTGGGTATTATAGAGGGCACAGCTTGCATGGAGCACTAGGTGTGGTGAAAAAATAATGAATACTGTTTTTCTGAAAATAAATAAATTGGAAAAAGAAAAAAAAAAAAAAAAAACCTGGACAGTAGATCATCACAAGGGATGGGAGCTATCCGCTGAGCAGGGAGCTCGATTGGGGCTTGATCTCAGGACCTTGGGATCATGATCTGAGTTGAAGGGAGACCTACTGATCCACCCGGGCACCCCTACATTCTTTATTTTTAGCACTTTTTTTCTTTGTGGCGGCCACCAAATATTTTCCAAAATGTGTACAACGATTGCAGGAAAAAAAGCCTGATAGGATCGTTGAAACAGGACTACCGATTCTGAAGTCAAGCAGGAGGCATGATCCAAGCCAGGGGTAAAGAGCACTACTTAAGAAAGATATTTCAAGGCTACTTACAAGTACTTATGTAGATGATAAATTTGAGGAAGGTTTCATGCTAAGTGTTTGTGGAAATGGTACCATTAAAGGAATATTTGTTGAAAAGCCATTTAGCATAAAACTGATTTCCAAGCTGCTGTGAGTATTTTTAGTGTCCTATGAATTATTTTTAGATGGCATTTTGTTTTTAAATTTAAAAAGCAACTGTTTTAAAAATAGACTTGTGATATTTAAAGATGGATAAAAAATACAGTAAGGATTGTCAGCTACAAGTTGTTACTTTGGGACAGTGACTAAACTTCTGTGGGGCTCAACTTTATTCTCTCTACAGGGGCAGTGATGGAGTTGAGCTAAAGGATTCTAGGGTTGCATCTTCCCACCCAAGTAGTCTTTGGTTTTATTTCAGTTATATTTCTATGATTTCATTCTGTATCAGAAGTTGATTAAAATCTTTATAAGAACATTAAGCCCTGTTCATGGAAGGCAGAATGTTAAAGTCAGTTGGCATTTTAGGCCTTGGGTAAATGAAATTTATTGATTTTTATCAAATGTGAATTACAGGCAAAATTGATAGGATCAGATTCTAGGGATAAGGATAACTGGATATGTATTTAGGTTGCATGGTTAATAGTTTGGTCCATAATTAAGGACCATGGGAATAATTCTTAAAATATAAAACTGTATTCCTTTATTCTGTCAAGAGACCGACACCCATACGCAAGGTGCTAACTTTTCTCCTTAGTTTTATTTCACCCAGGGTCTTTCTATAACTGGCGCTGGTTTAGTACGATCTATGAGAATTTTACTATTCCCGGGAAGGTAGCATCTGAAGTTCCACATCTTTCAGGACTTTGAATTTTAAGCCCGGCGCAGAGTCTACTGTAGCGCTAGGAGCGTGATACATACCTCATTGTGGTGGAATCCAAGTTCTTCTTTATCCCAATGTGTTAGGCCTGCCCCTGACATTTAGAGCATCAAGGTAAGATAAAAACAGAGGCTCATAGTCCATGTGTCTGTATATTTAACAGTTGCACACAAAGCTAGTGAATTAATGCTAACACATTTTATTCTCCCTCTTTGGCTAATATATTTTCATAATTTAGAATGACTGGTTGGAGTTTAGCTCCCTGAATATACCCAGTGGACTAAGGCCACGCTTTCTTTTCCTACCCACAGCTCTGTTCTACACTAGGAGAGACCACACATGGACATGAAGAGATGACCCAGTTCCAGCTTTACCGACAGTGTTGCCACAGCTTCCCTAGACTGTGGTTGTCCACACTTACCCCACTTAGGGTGGGGTTGGGACTGGGCTTATCCACATCTACAACTTGGTCCACCCTTGAGGGTACAGGACAAAGAAGAGGTCCATACAAGGGATTTGGGAGGGCTGGGATGCAGGTTCCAGCTGGACATATCCCCTAGGTTTCTATGGAGAGTGGGTATAGGAGTGTTACTGTGGCTGGAGCGGCACCTCCTGCTTGGTTCAGACTTGAACCCAAGGAACTCGTTAAATTCAGGGGTGCCTGGGTGGCTCAGTCGGTTAAGTGTCTGAGTTGTGATTTCGGCTCAAGTCGTGATCTCCTGGTTCATGAGATGGATCCCCAGTGTGGAGCGCCCCCGTGTAGGGATCCCTGCTCAGCAGGGAATCTGTCTGAGATTCTCTCTCTCTGCCCTTCCCACTGCTTGCATGTTCTCTATAAAATAAGTGAATGAATCTTGGGGTAGGGGGAACCAAAAGGGGAATTTAAGTTTACTGGGAAGACCCAAGAGCACAAATGTGCTGGGTATTGAGACCAAAGATAGGGTCTCATTTTTCCTCTTGTTACTCTGTCTGCTGCTTTAGTCTGTCTCCCCACAGATTGACTTTTTTTTAGCTTCTCTCATTTACGGGGTAGGAAATGTGAGCACAGACTCTTCCTGGCTGTGCATGTGTTAGTCTGGGCCACCAGATACTTCTCTTTCTCATTTTGAAGTTCTTGGGCTCATCCTGGGTCAGGTTTCTTGTCCTCAACTAATTCAACTATAGATGAAGAAATTAGGTACTGTGACCCCCAGAGAATTCCTTGGAAAGTAATGAGAAGTTTTATAAGAAAACTTCTTAAATGAAATAGAAAATTATGAAAAACATGTTTTAATTGCAACAGCAGCAAATTCATAGAGCGAGCATCTAACGGTCTTGTAGGATAATATAGTAAGCATTTTTGGCTTTAGATTTGGCTTCTGTGTCACCATGAAGAAAGTTCTTTTTGTATAAATATTTGATAAAAATGTGTACAACTCATTATAATCCCTGGAAGATGTTGGGGATACATACTGGGCATTTGATAATAGTGTGGGACAGGGGAAATAGTGAGGAAAGCTTCCTGCTTGGGTGACACCTAAGCTGCTTTCTGAGACTCAGTGAGTTTTTCAGACTGAAGAGGGGTTGGGGAAGTTCTGGTGGGAGGAGGGGTTCAGATCAAGCCTTGCTGTGGGCAAAGGCATAGGAGGAGGTAATGCAACTGCATGTGGAACAGCTGCTAGTGTGTCTGTGGTGGCTGGAATCCGAGGCAAAGGCAGGATGCAGTAGGGTTTCTTTGTAATTCTGTTTCTAGGGAGAAATGAATTCCAAGTTACAAATATACACACATGATCAAACTTGTAACCCAACCACGTCATGCTTGACAACCTCCTAAATGACCACTTCAATATCCTATTCACCAAAAGACATCAGACAACATGATTTTTTCCCTCATATATATATTTTTTATTTTTATTTTTATTAACATATAATGCATTATTTGCTTCAGGGTACAGGTCTGTGAATCATCAGTCCTATGTAATTCACAGCACTCACCATAGCATATACCCTCCCCAGTGTCCATAAACAAACCACCCTCTCCTCTCCCCCCCCATCCCCAGCAACCCTCCGTTTGTTTCCTGAGATTAAAAGTCTCTTATGGTTTGTCTCCCTCCCTGGTCACATCTTGTTACATCTTGTCCCTCCCTATCCCCCACGACACCCGACCCTGCCTCTCAAAATTCCTCATATCAGGGAGGTCATATGATAATTGTCTTTCTCTGATCGACTTATTTTGCTTAGCATAATACCCTCTAAGTCCCATCCATGTTGTTGCAAATGGCAAGATTTTGGGGGGTTTTTGATGGCTGCTTAGCATTCCTGTGTGTGTGTGTGTGTGTGTGTGTGTGTGTACACACACCACATCTTTATCCATTCATCTGTTGATGGACATCTAGGTTCTTTCCATAGTTTGGTTACTGTGGGCATTGCTGCTATAAACATTTGGGTGCACGTGCCCCTTCAGATCCCTACATTTGTATCTTTAGGGTAAATACCCAGTAGTGCGATTGGTAGGTCATAGGGTAGCTCTATTTTCAGCTTTTTGAGGAACCTCCATACTGTTTTCCAGAGTGTTGCACCAGCTTTCATTCCCACCAACAGTGTAGGAGGGTTCCCCTTTCTCTGCATCCTTGCCAACATCTGACATTTCCTGACTTGTTAATTTTAGCCATTCTGACTGGTGTGAGATGGTATCTCATTATAGTTATGACTTCTCCTCTCTTCTCCTCTTCTCTTCTTGTATAAGGGTCACCTTGCTGCCCCTTAGTGCTCCATTTACCTTGCTGCTGACCATTCTCCCTATGGCTGTTGCCCTATTGGCTTCCATGGGAAAAATGGAGAACATTAGCCTCAGTCCTAAGAGCACCCTTGGCCCAAGACTATGTTAAGTGACAGTTATTGCTAAAAGTTTAGGAGGAGCCAGAGGAAATGGCAACAGAGAAATATTCCCAGAAAAAAAACAAATTGCAAAGGCCATTCCTCATAGGGGTTGTGCAGGCACATCTCTGTTCTTCTCGTTTATTCTAGAATAGACCCCTCTTCTGCCCTTTGTGATATGAACCTGTGATATGAACCTATCATATAGAGAAATCCTTGTTTTCCTTTGGAAAACCACGTGGAAGGGCTGTGCTCCCACGGGCCTATCCACTTCCTACCTGCTGGACCCACTGCCCAGAACACGGGCCAGGGCCTGTGTTGTGCACACCTGGGCACCTGCATGGCTCCTTTCCCACCATGAGCATCTAACCAGTCACTAGGTTCTCTTACTTCTCGCTCAGGAATATCTCTGGGACCTGCTGTCTCCTTTCAGTTCTCCCGGGCTTTCTCCCAACACTGGTTCCTCCTTGTAGTCTCACTGCCTGGATTCTTTCATGATGCTGGTCTTTCATCACTCCACGACCTGGGTCCTAGTTCTTAGAAGCAAGGCATCGTCCTTTAAGTCACATCCCTGTGTAAGATACTATTTATAGCTCTTTATAGGCTAAAATAGAAATTCCTTCGCTTCACTCAAGGCTTTTCTAAAATTGGTTCCATCCTTCCTTCCTTTTATCTCCCACCAATAACTAAAATGGTGGGAGATAAAAAAAAACTCCCCTGGATGGGGAGCTCTCTTCTCTACCTCATGCCTGTGAAAACACTGTTGCTGTGCTGAAAACAAGGATTTCTTTTTTTCCTTGCTACAACTAAAGTGTAACATAATGCTGTTTCGTGAGCGTGGGCTTAGATAGGATGGTGGTATTGGGGGAAGCATTCGTGCCATCCCTTCCAAACACCACCACAAACACCCCCAAAACACACATGCATACACATACCAGACCGGCCTAGAATATGTTGACAACACCATGTGATAATTAGGGGAAATGTCCTATGTATGTGATTTATACAGATGGACTATTAACAATCCTCACCTTCATGAGATTATTCCTTAACTCTATTTTAACTACCTAGAAACCGTTGCATATCAGGAAAATATTTTCTGGTTATGCAGTCTGTGAAGTAGGTCACAATATTGTGGCTGTGCTGGCCTGGCCGTTTCCCCGTCTTCTTTTCCCTCTTATCTTACTCCTTCTCGCTGCCTTCTTCCCGTATTCCATCACTTACCAGTTTCTCCCAGAGGCACAGCATTGTTACGTGAGGTTGTGGAGACTTCTGAAAAAGATGTCCTGAATCAAAGATTGATACACTGTGCCTCAGGCACTCATATGCACAAAGATCATGAAAGAATGAAAAAGCTGCGATATATGTGACACAATAAGGCTTCTGGAGGTTCAGGAGGCAATACTTCTGAGGAGGGATCATGGACGATGTCCGTTTGAAGCAGGGGCCTGGAGAACAAGCGGAGAGGAAAGAAGGGGCATTACAGGTAAAGTGGGTCAATAACTCACGGTATGTTGGGGAGATCAGTGAAGTCCTATATGGACACAGATGTAAATCTGAATCCTTTTGAAACTTGTGTTCTGAAAAGTAGACCTGTGGAGTTGAATTTCTCTATACATCAACAGATCAAGAGAGATTAGTTTAAAAAAAAAATGTAGCTCATTCCTTGATTCAGAAGTAATGAACACCGTTTTTTTCTTTTGTGTTAATTTGTTTATTAGGCCATCTTTTTTTTTAAAAAATATTTTATTTATTTATTTGACAGAGAAAGAGACCACAAGTAAGCAGAGGGGCAGGCAGAGAGAGAGAGAGGAGGAAGCAGGCTCCCTGCTGAGCAGAGAGCCTGATGCGGGACTCGATCCTGGGACCCTGAGATTATGACCTAAGTGGAAGGCAGAGGCCTTAACCCACTGAGCCACCCAGGTGCCCTCATTAGGCCATCTTGATTGAGTGCTCACATTTACCAAGTGCTGTGCCAGGTTCTATCCACGGGATATCCTGCATCACAGTTAAGTATTTATGAATTGTATGAGCGACTGTAGGTCAGATCTTGAAGCCTGTATTTTATTCTCTTAGCCTCCTCAATGGCTTTTCTAGTCCATTATCGAGCTTACCACTAAACTGACGAAGAATAGAGAAAGGAAAAGTCAAAACTGGGTTTTACTATGTTAGTCCTGCTTACTAATTTTATATGTGAACTTACCTAACATTTGTTTTAACCATTCAGGATAATAGTTGCTATAGTGTCACAACAGAGAACAAAAATGAACTGGCCTGTTGATTCTCCCCAGAGTTTTGTATGAGGCACACAGTCCTCTCCTAACTGAACTGTATTGGATCACTCCTTATACATATCCTAGCAACATTCAGAATAACTGCCCAGTTTTCCTTATCTGGGGACGGTGCAGTTTTCCATGTGTTCAGACATAATCTCAAAGTCATTGTCAAATATCCGATTGGCTATATACTGCTCAGAATGATTCAATCACATTTCTCCAATTAAAAGAAAAAGGCAAAATAATGATCTGGAAGTAATCATGTGTTCTAGCAAATAGTATGTGAGGGAGATTGCAATGGAATATTTTAATTATTATCTTGTGCTGAGGAGGTTTGATCCAAGGTTAATCATCCTCTGCTTAGCTCTGTCCTTCCATGTGACTAAGTGCTTGCCTGGTGCCTGGAGAGTCTGGGGACAGATGAGGCTAAGTGATTGACTGCAGTTTTTCTCTTGCTACTTTTTTTTTTTTTTCATTTATTTATGGAAAGGCACCTGGCACTTTAAATGGCATCTTTAATCAGTGACTCAAAGTGCTTTTCAAATAGCTGCATTATCCTTATTTTATAGAGAGAGGGAGAGAGAGAGTTCAGTGACTTGGCCAAGGTCATAGAAGTGGCAGAAGAGCTGGAAACAGTCCTGAGAACACCCTGACTCCTCACACAACTCAGATCATTTGTATCTGATGCAATGGCTGTGAGTCACAGGACTGGTTTGCTGCTGATTAGCAGTGTGCTGGTACTACGTGGTTCTGTTTTCTTATTTTTTTTTTAAGATTTTATTTATTTATTTGACAGACAGAGACCACAAGTAGGCAGAGAGGCAGGCAGAGAGAGGGGGGGAGCAGGCTCCCTGCTGAGCAGAGAGCCCGATGCGGGGCTTGATCCCAGGACCCTGAGATCATGACCTGAGCCGAAAGCAGAGGCTTTAACCCACTGAGCCACCTGGGTGCCCCGGTTCTGTTTTCTTATTTTGAAAACCAGCTGGGAACCAGGATTTCTCTTGTATTCAAGGTAGCAGTACATTTTTTTTCTTTTAAAATACTTATTTATTTTAGCAGGGGGGCAGGGAGAGCCAGAGGGAGAGAATCTCAAGCGGACACCCTGCTGAACATGGAACCCAACTGAGCGAATCTCATGTCCCATGAGATCATGACCTTAGCTGAAACCAAGAGTTGGACACCTAACCATTTGAACCACGCAGGTGTCCTAGTAACAATAAATGTATGTGTTATGGCCTCAGAAATGTCAAACTCCTCACTTTTGAAATAATGATTATTTGGGGAGAACTCCACGAAACTTACCTCTGTTCTGTTTCTGATAGGGTTTTAATGTAAATGGCAATTTGAATTAAAAAAATAAACTTGTTTTGAGCCTTTGATATCAACTACTTAGCTGCAAGGGAATGTGTTGAGTAAAGTGGTCTTCTAGAAGGTCTGGTTGGTGGCCTATTGACTGTACGTCTGTATCCATTTGGTGCATTTTTACCAAATCTTGACTATTCAAAGGCTCTGTGCTAGAAAGTTCTGTAATACAGAAATGAATGAAATGGAACTCTTCCTCCTTTGCAATGACAAACAGTAGCAGAGTACTGGAAATAAACCACTCAGGAGAACCCAAAGAAGGATTAAATAACAGTGAAATAAGGTAAAACTAGAGGATTGGGCAATGCCCAGGTGAGGAGCCTGAAATTTTGGGGTTTGAAACTTGGGTTTGAACTCTGACTCTACTGTTTCTTTGTATGATGCATAGCAGCTCATCCAGATTCCCTTAAACCCTGGTTTTGTCATCTGTAAAATAATACCCACTTTATGCAATTAAATGAGATACCGGTGAAGAATTTTATACTAGATTTATTCATAAATGCAAGGTATTAAGTCCCAAGATTGGGGAAAAATCTAGAAAGGATGGCTTCTGAATGGAGACTTGAAATCTGAGACATGCATTAATATTTAGAAAAGAGGAAAGAAGAGAGAGCACATTAGAAAAGCAAAAAAACATGAGCAGAAGCCTAGAGACCTTCAGGAATCTGGAGCGTGGTTGATAATCTTGCCCCTGGGAACAAATAAAGTCAGCTGAGCAGGGGTCAGTGTGGATGGCATTCACCATTGTGCTGAGGAGTTGGCGTTATCTTCTAGTTGAGGAGGCTGCATGAATTTAAAATTATTCGTAGTTCTTTTAAAATATTCTATAATTGTAATCTTCCACTAGCTCAGATTGACCTCTTCTTGACAACAACAACCCTGTGACATTATAGATGGTGTGACTATAAAGTAGCAAGATTAATCTTCCTGTGGAGACTGGACTGCACTGACAAGTTGAGAGTTAGAGTCAAAGAAACGGTTAGGCCTACATAGATATTTACTATATATAAGGTCTCCACTTTGGTAGTTTGTCTCTTGTATTTCCCTAGGCTTGTTAAGACCAACTCACAGTGGGGAATTTGGTCCCTGCCACCCATCTTTGCCCTTTGAAAAGTGAAAAATGACATATGCATTTTTAGAGTGCTTTTGGTAAAAATACTTTTGACGGACTAGTCAAACACTTTTTTCATAAAAAATTCCCATTAGGTTAAAAATCCATCTAGGAACTCTAATCATGCCTGACAGGTGGACACATACAATGGTGCAGCCACTTTGGAAAACAGATCGGTAGTTTCTTAAGATGCTATGCATAGATTTATTTTATGATCCAGCAATTCCACTCCTCTATGTATCTACCCAAGAGAAATGAAAATATGTGTCCACAAAAAAGATCTGTGTATGAATGTTCATCGCAACATCACTCATAATAGCCCAAAGAGGGAAACAACTTGAATGTCAGTTCACTGGCAAATGCACACTTAAACATGGTGTATCCATACAAGGGAATATTATTCCGCAACTAAGGAATGAGTACCAACACATGCTACAGTGTGGATGAACCTCAAGAACATTAGGCTAAGTGGGAGAAGACATGGAAGACCACATATTGTATGAGCTCCTGCAAAGGAAATGTCACAGAGAAGGGGAGTTCCATGAGATGAAATTAAACATGATGTTGTCTTCATCTGGGGAGATGAAGGTGACTGCAAATGGTTGATGAGCTTTCTTTTTGGGAGTGGTGATAATATTCTAAAACTAGGTTGTGAGATAGTTGCCCAACTCCTTAGGTTTACTAAAAACCATTGAGTAATATACTTAAAATGGATAGCTGGCATATAAATTTTATTTCAATAAAATGGATAAAAAGCTGACTAGAAAAACCTTTAAGGCATTAAAATTGAGGGCGTATGTACAGTGCAGATCATAATTTAATCCTTAAGAGATTAGAACAGAAAAAGATGGCACCTTTAAGTGTTGAGGGTTTTAAAGAACTCTTTGTGGAAGAAGTAGGTTTCTGAAGTGAATAGGAAAACGTTTGTGTTTGAGTTGAGTGTTGAAAGAGCAATATGATTTATTCAAGATCCTTAATAATTTGACCCAAACCAAACCCCCTAAACGCTGTTTATTTCCTTCAGGGCCCTTGAGTTTTGATGAGGTTTTCCCAGTCTTTGTTAAACAAAATTTGACAAGCATCACCCTATCCCAGAATATTTTCCTTTTAGAAATCCCTTCCTCTTAAGAATGGTAGCTAATTTTTTTATATGTCTCAACAGGCACTTAGCATGGGACATGGCTTAGTTAGGGCCCAATAAAAATAGCTTTGGCTGCTTACCTGAGCAGTTGTTAGTGTGCTGGGGGGTCGACAACAAGCAAGGGCTTCATGATGGGGGTAGTGGGAGGAGCAGCCTGGTGCTTAAGAGAAGGCTGGGTAATTAATTGGGGCTCCATTAGGAGGCCCTTGAGAGCTGGGTGTGGAAGTTTGGCAATTGATCTGGAAGTTGGAGAGCAAAAGAGTGGCTGGTGCAGGAGGGGATTTCAAGGGTTATTTTAGTAGGGGAGAGCCTGGCATCAATCAACACAAGATCAATTTTTTCCCCTTCACTTATTTAAAGCTCAGTGCACCTTTATCGAGCATATGGTGATTGTTTGCCTTACTTTAACTTCTGCTTTCTGGAAATAATTTGATTCTTCACAGTTCTCCCTTGGCATTAACTTGAGGAGGCTGAGTTCTGTTGAACAGTTCCTCCAGAGCATACTTTGAAACAAAGCAACTATGTGTGTGTGTGTGTGTGTGTGTGTGTGTATTTTTTCCTGTGAATTCCACTCCTATTCCACTATCATCGGTTTGAGAGGCAGCGATAAAAAACAAAATTCCTTTAAAAATACTGACCCAGACTAGATACTGCTTTTTATTTTTGAAGTAAGAGGCTCAAAGTTGAATACCCCTTTGTTGCTACAACACTTACTCACATGTGAGACCTTGATATGTGTGCAGCATTTTGGTTGTGGCTGGTTAAATGGACAGGTGTCTTGGCATAGCAGCACCCCACAGAACCCTGCTATTAAGAGCAGTGCTGTAATTTCGTGCTTTTCAGTCTGACCTGTAACATATCCTACATCCCCCAAATCAATGCTCTGAGCTCCCTGGAGCCCAAGGACTGGCATGGAGTGTGATCTTGATGTCAGTATCAATAATCATAGCACATAAGCTCACATCCAGGTGCACATTTTCCTCCATTCTCCATATGAAATGGGGAGTTCAATACTCTTCTATTTCAAAGGGAATTGAAGTTCGTGGAACAAAAGGGCTATTAATGCTACACAAATCACACTGATGTTGCAGTGGATGGCTCCCACAACTCCAGCTGGAGCTCATAAAAATTCGGACGCCTTGTGCTCCCTAAGACCAAAAGGCTGGAAGATGCACGTTGACCTTTCAAAGTAAGAAAAAAAATGCTTCACAACAAGGATGTGAAACAGCTTCTGTACACCTACTCCCCATCGTTGAGTGAAAACGGGATCTGAGATGGACTCAAATAGCCTTTTGCAGAATTGCATTTGATTAAAATTCCCAGCAAGGACAGACCTATGTGAGCTGACTTCTGAGGAGGGAAGCCACCTGCATTGGTTCACATTGTTGCAGATGATTAGACCAATAGATGTGCTCAGACAGGCTGACCATAACTTTCCTAACCCAGGTAAATTCGGCAAAGCCACAGAAATCCAGGTTAGTTTATCAAGATGAAGTATCCTACAAAAGGATTCAGGTAGATCAGTTTGACACACAGAATAATTCTTGGAACACTCAGGTACTACTCACCCACCCCATTGGCTTTGTCAAAGAAAAATCAAGTCGTTTAGCATCGCATCCAAAGACCAGTTGTTATTTTAAGAATGTTATGTTTATGGTGCCAAACAAATACCAAATCATGGGTACATCTGTGTATCAAAAGCAGTGATTACACGTGAATTTGGGGGGTGTAGACTTCAAGTACAAAAATATCCTCCAGGGAAATTAAGTCTATGCTACCAGACTTCATATCGTATTTTAACTTCAGGGGATCTTATGTACCTAGATCTCACAGATGCCACTGGAGGACTAAACAGGGAAGGCTCACTAGGTTGAGCTCGGGAAGGGGAGAAAGCAGGACAGAGACAAGTGACCTGTGAGGCTTAGTGGTCAGATTTGGGGGCAGTGGGGTGGTTTTAGGAAGGGCAGGTCTGCATGAGCTAAACATTAAGCAGCCGGGAAGATACACAAGAGAGTGGCCATATGGATTGATCACATACTATGGAAAATATGCAAACTGGGTTGAACATTAACCTTGACAGATAGACATTTGTCACCAATAATTTATCAATATTTCAGTTCCTCTAATACTTTGAATAATTCATCCCTTCCCTAGCTTTGTCTTGTAATACTTTTATATGGATAAAAATATTTCCAGGAGTGGTATAACCAGAAAACTCCAAGGGACTGAAGATATAACCTAGTCCAGTGTTCACTTTACAGAAGAGGAAACTGAGGCCCAGAGAGGTCCACTAGCTACTTGATAGAAAGTTTGGTGTGATTTTGTGGTATTAGAACTCACTTTTAGGCTCTTTAGCGATCTTAAATGCATATACCTTCAGGTAGCTTGATTTCAAAGGTCTTTCCTGTGTGGCTGGGCTCTGGTTCTAGGATCATCTCCTGAGACCCATACAGGTTTTTGAATCATGTTCCTAATTGTTGCTGAAAACAAACAGTATAATTTGGGGGGAAAATGGAAACAAGAGTTTTGCAGAGGGTTCGCTATTGGGTTTGGTTGTAAAGCGTACTTATTCTGAATGTTAGCTCCTTACTTTAGAACTTCCTTATAAAAGTTCTAAGGACTTAATGGTTTTTTCTTTTTAATTCATCATCCTTGGAAGGAAACAATATTGCTACAAAATGAGATTAAATGATGAACAGCTGATCACTCACTTAGTAATAACAATAAAACAAAGGCTAATATTGACTGCTTACCATGTGCCACACACTGTTCAAAATACCGTAGCTGAATTAATTTCTGCTATCCTTACTACAACACTACCAGAGTTGAATAATTTTCTCAGATCTCAGGGGTCCCATCCAGAATACCATCTCCAGCATTTTGCTTTCAGAATCTGAGATAGTGCTCACTGAACAATACCAACTCTTTATAGAAGATGGCCTATTTCCCTGTACTTTCCTCTTGGGTGCTTATTATTAGAATTGCCACCCTCAATGCTGAAAAATACTTCTGTGACCTGGATCTCTAAAGCTTCAGTATGAATTACTTTAATTGCTCCCTCTGATGCAAGGAGACATTCAGGAAAAGGAGGTCCTGGGGTTGGAGGTTCGATTAAGGTAGGTGATTTAAAAAAAAAAAAGTCTAGGGCTTCTCAAGATGATCAGCGTCCAAGTTTTCTTATGGCCGGTGGCATTGCCCCATTTCGCGACAAAGCAGCAGATTATAGGGGAAAATCTTGCTTGAGTGGCTGGAGACTGAGCCCTGCTGCTTATACACTGTGTTAACTTGGACAAATTACCTTCCTTCTGAGGACCTTGGGTTTATCTGTGTGATCATCTTTGTTTTCTTCTTGCTCAGCCTTGGAATTTTTTAATTTTTTTTTTTTAAAGATATATTTATTCATTTTAGAGCGAGCTCCAGGGAGGGGCACAGGAAGAGGGAGGACCCGGAAGCAGACTCCATCCTGAACAGGGGGCTCAATCCCAGGACCCTGAGATCATGACCTGAGCTGAAACCACGAGTTGGCCACTCAACCGACTGCGACATCCAGGCACCCCTGTTGTGGATTTCAAAGGTTGTTTCTCCCAACAGGACCAGTGTTCCAGGAAGGTAGAATAGTTAACCATCTGCACAGGACAATATGGGCAGGCTTGGACTCTCCCTCCCCTGCATGTTCCCAGTGAGCTCTCTTCCCGTTTTTTATGTTGAGTCATTTCTGAGTGACAAAGCAAGTGACTCTGCCCCTAAGGCAGCTCATCCAGGCAGGGAATTGTTAGAGAGCCTGGCATTAATTCTTTGTATTCCCATTGGTTCCTTGCTTCAAGTCACGTGAGATTGGGTTCCTCATTGGCCTGTTTAGGATAGAGAAGGTGTGGCAAGTGGAGAGAAGAGGCTGTAGAGAAGTAGGAAGAGCTGTTCCCAGGGCTCTGCACAGCCAGGATTGAGGACCTTGGATTCCCACTTGTGCACCTCTCCTTTAAAAAAAAAAAAAAAAAAAAAAGGTGAGGTTGGGGGAAAACTACCCCACAGTCAGTGAGGCTGTATGCAGAGGCGCTCCTGGGATAGAAGCATCATCAGCTTGCAAACTCTCACTCGCCCCCAGGCCTCATCACCGAAGACGAAAACAGTTCCCACTTCCCTACCTGGCATGCTGTGTAGGCACTCCCTCCCTTGCTTCTCACTATTAATCATCCTATGCATTTTTAAAGAGTTCCACTAGAATAAGCTTTAAAGCAAGAACAGCCACACTAGACAACTTGATTTTGGGCTGTCAGAGGTTAGGACTGACGAGTAGAAGGAGAATGGAGAGGTTGACTTGGTTGGGGAGTTACCTGAAGACTGGGAGAGGAGGGAAAGAAGTAGGAATCAGGAACACAGAGATCATGGACCAAAACCAAAGATCATTCTTTGCCCCTGGCTTAATTAAGATGAATGAAATAACCATATCGACTGTTCCCCCTCCTTTTTTTTTTTTTTTCTTCAAAGATTTTATTTGTCAGAGAGTGAGCGTTGCGTATACACAAGCAGGGGGAGAAACAGGCTCCCTGCTGACCTTGGGATCATGACCTGAGCCCAACACAGATGCTTAACCAACTGAACCATGCAGGGATCCCCAAAACACCCTTCTTTGAAGTGCCCCCTCTATTTTCTCAGAAGGATATAGTGCAGAAGAAGCCACAAGAGTGTATTATTTTCACTGTTAAGGATAAATCACCTAGTTGTGCTAAAGGCCCCCTTCCAATGTGTTGATCTATGTGTTTCACTGGAGAGCCGTGTGGAGATCAAAAGCACAGAACCTCAGTTTTCCAGTCAATAGACCCAGAAATTCCATTTTCCTCTCCTTGGTCTCTGTCATTTGATTCTTCTGGAGTGGATACTTAAGAGATGGAAGAAGCTCAGTTGATGTTGGTTAGATGGACCTGTGTAATTCCCATCATTGAGAATTTCAAGAAAAAGGGGAACAAAACAAACAAAGCCAAATAGAGTCATGTGCAAAGAGCCTCCCCTCCCCATCTCCTCTATACACATACATAACACACTGGAAAGTCCACCAAAATTTCATGTTCTAGTTCACAGTTTGGTGAAAAGAATAGAGTGATTGACAGTTAATTTCAGCCTGTTCATAGAATTACCAGACCTGCCCGGCCTGCCACAGGCGCTGCTTTTGGAGGTGACGGAGGTGGAAATTTCCACGCATGTGGGTGCGCTGGCCAGCAGATGGCGATGTTTCTTAGTTTTATACCAAGGTGTCAGGCCGGAGGCCATTAGAGATGCAGGGCGTGTTTATCAGATGGCTGTTAAATCAGCTCAAAATCTGTAAAGGCACGGTAGATCAGCTCTTATTTATTTATTTTTACTTGGAGTTGATGAATTCAGTAAAATTCCATAATGGGCAAATGAACACTGTGTGTGTGTGTGTGCTGGGAATGGGAGCAGAGGAAGACCTGAATCTGAGATGGTTGGGTAGGTTGGTTTTATCTTCTGCAGTTGCTTTTTAAAATGAGATTCCTCTTGTGCTGCCTTCTGGATGTAGTCAGTGTGGGACCAAAGGGCACTCGGACAGCAGCTCTGTTCATTTTCTTTTACATTTCTTTAGAAGTGGCCTCTCCTCCAGCGTCAGCCACTTTGGCCCCCAGCTCCTGGGGCAGAGACAGCCTGTGTGGGGCTTGGTCAGGAACCAGAGCATGGTTGGGCCAGGTTGATGGATGGGACGGAGCAGGAAGGAGAGCTCCCTGTATCCTCTCCTGGGCTTCATGCTCTGCTACACAGAACTGGAAACGGACCTGACCCACTGCTCCCAGATACAGACACAGCAGCTACTGCCTTGAGAGCCAGGCTCTGCCTGGAGAGTGGCAGATGCATTTTAAGCAGAGTGAGAGAAATGTGGGGAGTAAATTGGTTTTAAAACAATACTGCTTGTTTTGGGTGCTGTCCCATTAAGGGAAGTGGAGCCACCTAGGAGCCTGGCATTCGGTTTTTAGGCCTGAAGGTACCACTGTTCATGTGGTAATGAACTTGTTCATCTGTAGTATGAGCCCTTGGAAGAATTACCTGCCCCCCTTCCACACTTAAAATTATGTTCCTGTGAGCTAGAAATCCTGGCTGTACAGGGGCATTTTTAGATGGCAAGGCATCACTCTTGTCCAATTAAATCAGTGTCAAGGGGTAGGGTCTCAGCATGTATCTTTTTACTAGTTGTCTGGGTTATTCTTATGTGCAACCAGGACTGAGCACCATTGATCTAATAGGACTCCTCAAAGGGGGTTCCTAGGACCAGCAGCATCAGCCTCTCTTGTGAAGTTGCTAGAAATGCAAATTCAGGCCTTTCCATCAGAATCAAAGTTCCAGGGTGGGCCCAGAGATCTGAGTTTCACAAGCCCTCCCAGTGATTGTGATATACCCACTGTTGCATTTGGGAGAATGAGGCTTCCCCACAGTTGTTGCGGGTAGGCGGAGCCAGTGACTGCTGGTAAGGAGCTGAGAACACAGGTGTTATATGCCATTTCCTGGCTTAAGGTTTCTTCTGCTTTTTTTTCCCCCTGGCTTAAGCTTGTAATTGCTGGCACATGACCTTTTATTTTCTCAACCCCACAGACCTGTATTCTGATATAGAAATGCAATACGTTGGCCCCTCTAGCTAATATCCATGAGTTTGGTACAAGGAAGCCTTGTGAATAAGAAAAACAAATTTGATAGAAATAAATAACTGAAATTTGGTGGCCGTTTCTGCCTTGGTCTTATACTTTTCTGACACATGTATAACCATTAATGGTATAATTCCATTGACCATTAACCATTAATGGTATAGTTCCAACTGTTGGTATAGTTCCAGCTGTTCCAGTCCAACTGGCTGGATTGGTGCTGATAAAGAAGCTAAAGGGGGGGCGGGGAACAGCCTTATATTCTGAGGTTTCCAAACATCTGTATTTGGTGTTAGATTGTCCAAATATTGGAGGCCAGGTTTGTATTTTTTAAAATTCTTAGAAAAGGTGTGGATTGCCATGGTGATACTAGGAACTTAACTGTACTTCGTTCATTGTAAGAAATCAAATCTGGGAGGGTTTTCTCCTTACCTGAGACTCTTTCCAAGCAGATTACTTCCTCATGACAAACTGCACAAACTTGTGTTTTCAGAGACAAGTATCTTTGGGATTGGTCTCTGTATTAGTCTGCTTGGGCTGCCATAACAAAATACCAAAGACTGGGTAGCTTAAGCAACAGAATCTATTTACTTCTCATTCTGGAGGCTAGAAGTCTAAGGTTAAGGTGCTTGCATGGCTGGTTTCTCCTGGGGCCTTTCTCCTCGGCTCACAGATGGCCGCCATCTCAGTGTGTGTTCAAATGTCCTTTCCTCTGTGTGCGTGCTCCTGGTTTCTGTTCCTCTTCATAAATGGATGCCATTCCTATGGGATTAGGGCCCCATGCTAGGACCTCATTTTAATCTTAATTATTTCCTTGAAGGCCCTATCTTCAAACATAGTCACACCAGGGGTTAGGGCTTCAATACATGATTTTTGGTGATATACAGTTCTGTTGGTAATAAACTTCTCAATTGCTTATTCTTTTTGCTATATCATTACCTGCTTTACAGGTCTGGTTACCTCTGATACTAGTCTCATTTTTGCTAATAGAAATTTTTCCAGGCCTCTTTCATAATTTTTGCATTGGTCTTTGATTATTCTTGTTCCTTCTTGCCAATAGATGACATTATTACTGTAATTAGAATCATCACACCATCATTAATATTATTGTAACCAATGTTTATTGAAATCTCTCTGTGTTTTTAGGTTCTGAGCTCAGTTGACTATACATTCAGGCATCATACATTTGACCTTCTTCTCCCATCAGCTGGCTCATCTAATCTGCCTTCTTTTACCTTTTTATACTTTTGTGACTTGGACATACTGTGCTGGTCAAAGAAATGTGGCTTTCGATCCTCTGTATTTTGCTCATTCCTGTCTTTGTCCATTTACTGAAATTACAGTGTCCTCCTTTTGCTTAAGATACCATCTTTAGTATCTTTGTTTATATGTAAATAAATGGTCATCTTCCATTTCTCTAGGGATCTCCAGGACTAAGTCCATCATTAAACTGCGAGAGCACAACAAAAGCTGCTGTTATGTTTGTAGGATTTCTTCCCTCTAGGGTTGGTGTTGAAGATCTCCCAAGAGTTGATGTGATTGGGTCATTAAGATGAATGAAATAACCATATCGACTGTTTAGTGGCCTGGTTATTTCAGTCATCTTAATGAGAGAATTAGATAGACCCTAAGGCACTCCGAATCCTCATTTGATGATTGACCTGGAAGCAATCAATCTGACCGCGTTGCTCTCTCTGAATCCTCTGCTCTGTTCAATCAGTCTCAGTCCCTACCACCCTTCTAGATGCGAGCTCTCCATCCCTCTGTCTCCTGGTCAGTCGTGGAGCAGTTGGGGGAGCGAATTCTGACCCTGCACTTCTCTAGCTGCAGGATCCTTCCACTTTGCTGAGCATGAATTTCCCAACAATTATCCGTTTAAAAAAACAGACTACTTGTGATACTTGTAAGCCAGAGGACTCCTACAACTCTGAGGTTGTTTCATCCCCGCCTTGTTCAGGCTGCATCACCCATTTAAAATACCCTTCCCGACTTTCTATGTGTCTATATTTTCCCCTTCAATTGTGCTAGCTTCAGGTCTGGCTCCTCCGTGACCACTGTGCATTGTCTTTTCTGACTCCGTCTTCCCCTTATTGTCTCTCTGTTATGTGGATTTGGAGAATGTTAGATCTGGGAGGGACTTTGCATCAGCTTCATGTCTGTCCTTACTTCCATTTTTCAGAAGAAAACCAGTGACTTGCACGGGGACACAGCTGTGACAGCCTCAAACAGTGAGACGTTCTTTGGACCCTGGCATTAGATACTGGCTGCAGTGTTTTCCAGTACATCTCACTGGGCGTGTGCAGGGAATGAGGCGACGGGACAGGTCTCCCTAAAGCAGTGAACTCTTGAGCTCTGCCGAAGATTGTTGGCTAGTGTTTGTTTTCTGGAGGCGAGGGAGTAAATAAGGACCTTCTCTTTACTTCCACAGTTCAAGAACTGAGTGAGAATGAGACGTGGGTGTCAGATAGATGAATATTATTGGGAAAGCTCGTTTGAAGAATGCAGGACAGACTTAATGGTCAGAACTGCCTATCTTTAACAGCGTCCCTCACACTGAAGTCCTGGTATGACTCCTCCGCCCCCGACACCCACAGTTTGTTCTCTGTAAAGGGAGAGGATGGGCGTGCAAAGCAAAAACCCTTCTGCAGCATCCCCGCCTTCTCCCTGTGAGTCCTGCTAGTGGGAACAGTGAGAGAAGGACCTCCCGGCCTCCTGGTAGCAGGGAGACCTGCATGATTGCCCTGTTGAGTTCACCCAGCAGAGGGCAGGAGTAAAACAGACACCTGTCCAGCATATGCGCTGGCTTGTGAGCGAGCCCAGGAGATGCGGGGCCGGCTCTGCTCCGTTCCTCCTCCTTAACCTCACTGGCCACACAAGTCACGCCCCCACCCCTTAGCAAAGGGTCGCTGAGATGGGATTCTTTTTCTGGTATTTTTGGAGGTGTGGGAGTTGCTTCTTGAGAGGCCAAGAGATCTACTGTGGGGAGAGGCAATGGAGAGAGTTCTCTCTACTACACTGTGAGGAGGTCGGCCTACTGGGCCTGTTTGCTTCTCGATCTGCTTATGATTTTGCAGCCTCTCAGCCCCAGGAATCCATGCGGGCCGGAAAAAAATGGTGAATCTTCTACAGATATCTGACAATACTCGGGCTGGACCCAGAATTGAAGCTTAGATGTTAATCTGTCTCCATTTGATGCTGAGTACTTAACAAAAGGTTTTAGTTATTTTTCTTTTCCAGGATATTAGAAGGAAAACACTCTTTTCTGGAGGACATAGTCTGATCAGTTGCCTGCTTACAACCTAATTAACTTCTGTGGAAGGACCAAGTAGAAAGGTCAGCATGGATTCTGGGCCCTGGGAACTCCGTTCTTTATCTAATCAGGTCCTACCTCTTGGATACCAGAGTCCTTGTTGTGTAAAATCATAGCTAATACTGCAAAACTAACATTTCCATCTGACGTTATCCTCTCTGGGGTATTTGCAGTTTGATGTGTAAATGTCCCAGAATGAGAGCCACAGGAAACCCAGCTCATCTCTCATCTCGGCAGTTCTGTATTGGTCTAGTCACTGACAGAGGATTTGGGGTCTTTGTTACTAGAGGCTGTGAAGATATCTATCAACTCATAGCTACTCTTCTTGTCCGTGTATGTTTTTTGGATACCAGGACCAACACTTTGGGGTAGCATTAGCTAGTCAGGTTAAGTCTAAGGAGACCAGGGTTTGGGAGATGTCTTGGATTAGTCTGGACTTCTACAGTAAGAATTTCTGTCCACCCCACCCTGCCTTCTAGATGCCAATTAATTCACATTCCCTGCATTCTCTAGGCTCATGGCAATATAAGCTAGCATGCATGGTCAGCTGGCCTAGTGATTCACAGGAGAGGAACATCTCCTACTAAAATGTGTAAACTACAGTTAGGAGACCCGAGTTCTACAGCTAACTGTGTGCTTTTATTGCTTAGGAAAGACATAAATAGCCGCAACTTTTCTATGCTCTGGTGATCTATATCTGCCTTATGCTAAATATTTCATGTCCAAAGACTGAACTGCTGAACTAGTCATGGCATTTAAATAAATCCTGTTATTGTGTTTTTAACTTTGTCAGGCACAGTGAGGTTAAGTGCTTTGTCCAATGTCAAGTTTGTAATTCATGGCAGAGTCAAGTTCTAAATCCAGTTCCTTGCCCGGCACACAAGTTTAGTCTTCCGGTGCTTCCCTTTGTGGCATCATCTACATCATCCACCCACTCATCTGTCTGTCTACAGGGGAATCATATATGTCATGTTTCCTTGGAAGTTTTCTGAAACATCAGTATCTGTATCATTGCCTCTCTGCCGGATGGCACTGGCTAGCATCCTGCATGTGTGCCGTCACGTACTAGTGTTCCCCAGTCCCCCTACGAGGCTACATTTTATGATTCCCCAGCAGCGCAGCTCGGATTCAAACTTCAATCTCCAAAATACAAAACCGATGCTCTGAATCTCTGTTCCACACCAACTGTCCCTTATCCTTTCTTCAGATGCTCATGAAACACTTACGAGTCTGGCCTTGCGTATCAACTATTAAAAAAATAAATAAAAAATTCAACCCCCCTTTACACCAAGGCCTCCTTGTACAAAATCCTTTTATGGGGAATTCTGAACGAAGTTCGTTTTTGCCTGCCAGGGACCCCTCTGTGGAAGCTGCTCAAATGAGGGTGTTTTAATTACCAGGCTTAGGGAACTACATGGATATATGGAGATTTATTTGTACTAATTTTCATGGAAAGCTCTGTGATGTATATATAAAAATATGTGAGGTTCAGATATTTGTCTAACAAAAATTGTTTATAAAGAACTTAGGATTGTGTCCACATAACTACAAATCATTGGTTAACCAGTGAAATGGGAAAAGTTAATTAGGGGACATTTTGATAACCATAAAAATAGACTCCTTCTACTATCTCTTAGCCCACATTTTGAAAAGCATTTTATTATTTAAAACATACACCAAAATGGAATACTACAATGAAACTTCTTGCGTGTATCCTTGTGTTCAAAGTGTATCGATACTCATGGACAGTATTGTGTCCAGACCTGCTTCTTCCAGAAATCCCATCCCTTCTGTAATACTTGATTATGCATGTTTAAAAGCCAACTTTTAAAAACCATAACCAGACTGTTATCACATGTAGAATCAGTTGAAATAGTTTCTTAAAGGCCTTCAATAGCAAGTCAGTATTGAAATTTATAATGGTTTCGTAATTATGGCTCCCCTCCCATTCATTTGAATTAGGATCCAAATAAGATTGTCATGCATTGTTTCTGATAACTGTATTTACTTATTAAAGATTTATTTGAGAGAGAGAGAGAGAGAGAAAGGACAAGGATGGCTGGTGGCAGAGGCAAAGGGGGGAGAAAGGGAGAGAAGCAGACTCCCTGCTGAGCTTGGGTCATGACCTGAGTCGAAATCAAGAGTCTACCATAAACCTGTCTGAGCCATTCAGGTGCCCCCACTGATAACTATATTTAATAAGCACTTTTTTAATTGACAATTTCCCCTTCCATCCCTTTATTTCCCTTGAATATTATTTGCAAGAGAGATTGGGTCATTTGTCCTGTAGAATTTTCCACAGTCAAGATTTTCCTGATTGCAACACTGTTATGTCACTGAACACTTCATCCTCCTCTGTTCTTTCATTTTTGGTCCATTATCTCCACCCCATGCTCCCACCATAAACTCAAGGTAGTGGTGTTTTCTTCCACCAGGAGAAATTTGCTATCTGGCTCTCTCTTTTTATGATGTCTGCAGCCATTGATTCTTATTGACTTGATTCATTAATTCATGTGGAGTTTCACAATAGTATATCAGCTAGGGAACTTCTACAAGGAAACACTATTTGGTAACCCAGTGGTTCAGTCTGTATAGGAAAGTCAGATTCATTGACCCGTTTTCAAAAGAATGATTCAAACTGCTATCATCTTCTAATGAATTCCAATGAACTAATTTTAAAAATATTAGGAGCTCATTGACTGAAACACATGTTTTGATCCATTCCAATACTTTCCATTACCAGTGATCAGAATGTCTTCCTGTTGACGACTCCTCAGTCATTTTTTGCTCCTTATGACAAGACCCTATTTGTCTATAGTACCAGTGCAGCAAACCAACGCATTTTTGAGTCCATCTTGCTCCAGACCTAAATTTAACATCTTCCTTAGGATCTTTTGTCCCTTTAATGGAGAACAGTATTTAGAAACTATAGTTTAGGTGCTAGAGGTACTCATGGCTAGAAGGTTGGTTTTTATTTCTAGGTCTTTTCTGAGGACAGAACTGGGACTACCTTTAAAATCTAAAATGTGGCAAATGAAATTCAGAACTATTGGGATTTTACAGAATTCCATCCATTTTGTATCTGCAACCTCTTCGATTCTAAGACTCCTTAGCTTCATCCCACACTAGACCAATAATAGGATCAGCAAAACAACGTAATACCTGGAAACTGTTTAAGAGGTTTTATTTTGTATTTTGTATTGGTTTTTGTTTTCAGAATCTGAGTAGAGCCATATGGTAAAAATACTGTGTTTTAAAATCTCTTGGAATATTTTCCTATTATGATACCAACTGGATATACATTCTGGCACATTTGTTTAATTTTATTTTCAATTTTAGGGATTGCTTTTTCAAAATTTAAGTCTGTTGTATTAATATATGGAATATTTACATGGCTGCAAAGTCAAATCAACAAAACAAAGTATATTGAAAGAAGATTGACACTTCCTTTGTCACTTCCTCCTGATTCCCCACCCTCCCTTTTTTTATTTTAAATAACCATTTCTTCGTACTGGGATTTTAAAATTGCAAACAGATGATATATAACCATGCACTGCATATTTATTATATATACTTATATATTTGTATTCCACTCTTTCTTAATAAATTGGAGTGTACTTTCTCTCCTATTGTTTGCTTACATTATTACTTGGATATCACTGCCCGGTGGCACAGTGAGAGAGTTCTCATGTTTTGTTTTCACAGCTGTGCCGTCCTCTATCATGTGGCCGATGTTCTGTGGTCTTTCCAACCCGTCTTCTAGGGGTAGACATTTGCATAGTATCTAGCATCTTGTCTCTTGCTATTGCAAATAGACTAGAAGTGAATACCTTACGTATGTCTTTTTGCATTTTTATTAGTGAATGTTGGGTCAGATTCCTGGCATTGAAATTGCTAGGTCTTAAGGTAAAACACCTTTTCCCAAATTCCATCGTGGTTGTGCCTTCCTTCCCACCAGGAATAGATGAGAGCATATGTTTCCCCCCAGCCTCACTCACAGAGTGTGCAGTCAACATCAGATTTTTGGCAACCTAATATATCAGAAGTGATACTTGATTGTGGTTTCAAGTCGCATTTCTCTTTAAGGGAACGAGGTTGAGCATCTTTTTATATGCCTAAAAGCCATTTGAATTTCTGTTTCTGTGGCTGGCTATTCATTTCTCCAGCCCATTTTTCTATAGGGTTTTTGGGTTTTAGAAGCTATTAATATTTCAGGGACATTAATCATTTCTCTGATAGGTACGTTGCAACTATATTTTCTGAGTTTGTCATTTATCTTTTTGCCTTTTCACTGCCCTCATTTTGTCCCATGATTTTCAGAAACCATCCCCCCTACCGTGCATGACCACAACTACCTTCTCTAATTATCAGGACTAAAACCATAAAAATCGCAACAATAAATACAACAATAAGTAATGAAAACAACAATAAATACAAACGGAACCCCTGGGTTACCGAATAGAAGTGTTTCTTTGTAGAAGTTCTCTAGCTGATGTATTATTGTGAAACTCCACACGAATTAATGGATCAAGTCAATAAGAATCCATGGCTGCAGTGGATTATTACAAAAACAGACTCTCAGTTCCCCTTGGGTTCAGATTCGACAATATTACAGTCATTTTATTTTTTTTCTAACTCAACAGTTTAAAATAATCATAACCTTGGTTAGGCTTAGTCAGTCGCCTCACTGGAAACTTTTTTTTTCTTTTTAGTTCAACTAAAGATACAATTTAAAGTATATTTTTATATTAAAGGTTCAGTAAGTAGATTTTTCAGTTGGGTTCCCTACATTTCAGGGATGGGATGAACACATTTGTGTGGTTCTCATTGGGAAGAGCATCCAACTCTACTTTGAGACGGGTATAAACTGGGAATCCTGATGCTAAATTTACCAGCCTCACAGGGCTTTGTGCTTACTCAGTGACACATCACTGAAAAAAAGCTTTGAAAAGCATAAAGCAGTTTAGGAATCAGACAAGTTTAGGAAAGAATGTCAATATTGACCAAATAACTTAGATGATTGGGTTTCTTTGGTTTGTCAGTAACTTTCTCAACCTGTTTTATCCATGTGATGCTTTCCTATCTCGAACTTTGATTCTGCCATGTACTTACATCATTATTTTTTCTGGGGGGAAAAACAAAAGAAACGTGCATCTGCATGCATGCATGTGTCTCTGGGCAGAATTAGGGAGTTTGTGAACTATTGGAAATGCTTGGAGTTTTCATTGGAATGATCCTATTTGGCTCGGAAGCTAGCCGACTGAGCTAGCTGACCGGCTGAGAATGTAACACAAGGAAGGAAGAGGGAGAGTTGTCCAAAAAGATTTTCACTCACACTGTGATGAGGACAGAAATGCCATCGGCTATGAGACAAGCCTGTTGATGTCTCCATTTCCGAAGCCGTACAGAATTTCAACTACTAAAATAGAGTTGTGATATTTTCTCATCATGTAGTTGTCTTGCTTATATGTGGATTTGTCCTGTTTCCTTTGCCACGTTTTAACATCCCCTTAACCGAAAATGCTTTCCTTTATTCCCCACAACCTGTCATTTAGGACTTGGGCCATGTCTTTTCTTCTTTATAAATGTGTCCTCAATTAATTCAGTTCACCTTAATGCATTTCCTTTACACAACTGAGTTATATCACGGTTTTAATTAAACTGCCTTATGGTGTAATACCAGACAGACCTGTAAATTACGAAGGCGGCAGTGGGGGAAACCTTGGGAGGTTATCAAGTTTAAAACCTCATTTCACTTGTGAGGAAGCTGCAGTCTAAAAGCTGGAGCCCTCAAAGTTTACACATATTTCTGGCTTGACAGAGCTAAGGAAAGAATCAGGTCCCTTGATCCCAGCCCGGGGCTCCTTCCACTCTACCACTTACTCTTAACTCTGACAGAAACCTGCTGTGTGGCCTCGGGCAGTTCATGTGACCTCTCTTTGCCTTGGCTTTCTTGTTTAAAAAAAATGGGGCTAATATAAATCTGACGCTTTCCATCTCAGATATGCTTTGTGGATCAGAGGAGACATATGAATCCACATTTATGTGACTGGACCTAAAATCATTTTGATAAAAGAAAATTCTATCCGAAGGTAATATATTGCTCTGTTGAGAGAGCCATGGACCAAGCTTATGTGAAGTCGATATTGGTTGACAATAATGACATTGATAATGTGGCAGAAGTGTCTGTGTGTATGTCATCCTGAGGCTAGTGAAGCTTGAGGAAGGAATAAAACTTCAAAATTGGAACATGAGGGCAAAGTAAAGAACAAAAGAAGACAAACAAACAAACAAAAACCCAAAGCAAACAAACAAAAAAACACCCCAGTATGAACCTGAACACCCCAGAATGACTCCCTGAAGACCTGAGGAATATGTGAGTTAAGGAGATTGCATTAAGGGGAAATGCGGGGACTTGTAAAACAATAGCCAGTATGTGGCAGAATAAACATCTGCTGCAGCCATAAATTGAGTCCCACTTGGAAGCAGCCCTATCCCCTCTAGAAATAACATTGTTCATAGGAACATAATATACAGTACAACCACAGTAAAGAGAATTCACATTAACTCATTGGTTTAAAGAGGTTCAATCTCATTTTTATTTATATTTAAGCTTTTAATCCTGGAATAATTAGTCATTACTAGTATTTAATGACTGGCTTGCTAATTGTGTATCCCAGGATGGAGCAGAGAGCAGTTAACACCCTCACAAAATGGTCATTAACTATGTTAATGATCAAAGTCACTGGGATTATGACTATTACAAGATATAATTAACAGTTGATAGCTATTATTATTATTTTTTTGTTTTTGTTTTTGTTTGTTTGTTTGTTTTTGTTTTTCTTTTAGCAGAAAGAAAAAAGGAACCATTGCTTGAGCTTCAGACAGAAACAATGAATGCTGGCCTGTGCCGTGTTTCTTCTATCAGGAAGAACAGCTTCTGAGGCAAGTTTTGCTTTCTTAATCATTACTAGGGCTGAGCAGAGTAAATGCTGGTTCTGGCTGGCTGAACAAATAGGCTCTGTCTTCTCATTAGAGTGTCATGGGGGGGCTTATTTCATAGACAGTACAACCTCCCAACTGCTGGAAAGCTTTCTGTCAGTTCTTATTTGGTAAAAATAAAACAATTAAGGATGGTGCTGCTCAAGCTTGGGCAATATTTGCTCTTGGAAAAACTCCTGGGCTTCATGAAAGTTTGTAAAACTTGTCGGTGACATTTGTCCTCTTCCTGTGGAAACCCTTCTTCACCATGTGACGTGCGACATGCCTCCTCATTCTCTCTCCCTTCTCTTAGAAACTGCCTTTCTAGGTTGAAGCTGTTGACCATCAGGTGTGAATGACACATCACTAAAGCTTAGTGGAGGCCTAAAGTCTTAGTGGAGGGATTGGCTCCTCACCCTTGGCCTTAGAGACGAGCATTCACCCTGCTGGGGATGTGGGCAGTGAGGGTGGGAAGGTGAGGCTTCCTTCTGGAGAATCGTCCTCAGGTTAGGACCCCACTGCTCACAGGAACCTTTCTATTAGCCCACTGGGGTTCTACCACTAGAGTTGCTTTGGGCTCTTCTTAAAACAGTTTTTGCTGGGCATCCAGTAAAAGGAGAGGAAATAAGATAGCTAGTTTTAAAAAGCCATGAAGTTAGCTTTAAACAGATCTTTATTTAAGCACAGGTATTAATTCTGTGGTTTTAAACTTCCTAAAGAAATATCTTCCATGTAGAAAAACATGTGGAAATCTGATTAGAAATTCCCTAAGAGCTAAAATTAAGATAGAAAATACACTTAGAAAATTAGTGCATAACTTTATATTTATGAAATATATAAAATACATAATGTAGAACGACATATGTCACACAGAAAAATGTATAATGAAGGAGACCCTTTGTTTGACATTGAGCACACACACGTGGATTGCTGACCGTGGCCCAGGCACTGCTCTGGGACTGTGGTTACAGCATGGACACAGCATGGGCACCTCTCTCATGGTGCAGTGCAGGGCATCAATACCAAGCCGTGATGGACAAGCAGCCCTGCGCTTTACGGGGTGCCTGTGGATGTAGGAGGGAGGGATAAACTCGTCTGGGGTACAATGAAAGACTTCTGGGGGAAATGAGGTCCCAGCCACAAGGTGAGGCAATTTTCTCTTGTAGTAAAGACTCTTGAACCCTGAATGAAGGCAGGGTGTCTACCAAGCAGCCATTTAGTGCCATTTTTCCAAGAAACAGAGGGTCGCAGTATAGCCAGAAGCTAGAAACAAGCTTAAAAGTGACTGCAGACATTGAAGGGATGATGGGAGGGAAAAGGGAAAAGAAGATGTATTTGAGTCACAAAACTACTGTGCTCATGTGACATGAAAATTTGGGCGCCATTCTGAAATATTAGACACTAAAAAGGAAAAGTTTTCATGCAATGTACTTACTTACTACTGGAAAAGGGAGGTTCTTGTTTTTGGCTTCTCCTTGATACCATCAGAGAAGGAATGACTGGTGAACGTTGCATTGCATTGTCCGTGGCTGTGAGCTTAAGGTAGGGTAATGGGGGCCTGCTGAATTTCATACACTGTAAGGAACAGAATGGTTGATGGAAAATGGCCATGTTCATTCTTGTGAGAATGTTACCAGAAGCCTCTCCTTTTCTGGAATTTATTTTTTTAATAGTAACTTTTGCACAAGTTTTCACCAATAGCTATGCTTTTATTCCTAGGGCATGCTTTATACAGCTTTCTACAGGACATTTTCTTTTAAGAAGAATGTGTGTGTGTGTGTGCGTGTGTGTGTGTGTGTTTTGGTGGGGGGGATGGTGGGTTGCTGTTTTGGTGTTTTTCCCTCATGTGTTTGGATATCACATGCTCTGACACCTAATTATCTGACTTTTGAAAATAGCTTTTATTTACTGGGCAATGAAATAGTGAAAGGCTCAACTGTGGTAGCCAATTAAGCAAATCTTTTGCTTTGGTCAGATGAAGGGAATGGAAAATTTGTTTTTCTTCTATTAGAACTTCTTTTCATCAGTTTGTTGACAAGTGGTATAAGTAATCTGATGATATATATTTATATATCATATATTTCTGTAGTTCCGTTCCTATATATTCTGTATTTCATGGCTTCGCTTTTTACTGCCTTTGTTGTGAGTTAATTCCATACTAAGCTGACTATATAATATGCAAGATGCAGGCATAATGTAAGCAGCTCTTAACAATTGATAACAATTCATTTTAAATTAGTGAATTCATTTAAATGAATTAATTGGGCCATTATTTATACATAGTTGATTTCAAATTTTATTGGGAATAAAGTAATGAAAGAGTTGGCCCTGATAATTTTGGCATCTCCATAACTTAGGACAAGAAAGGGCCCATTTCTCTCTCCTCCTATTGTAGCCTCCTAATTTCTCTAATTACCTCTGTAGAAAAATAGATGTGGTGTTGAGTTGTTGACAGATAAATGAGGGGGCTGAATTATAGCATTGCATAGTCCAGAGAAACTGCATTTTATCATATGACAAGGGGATTTTGATTGTTGGAGTTCAGGATAATGTAAAAATACATGCCTAGTGCAGGAGAGAAGCCCACAGTTCTTTAAGAAGATCTGTGCTTGACCTGACCTCGAACAGCCTCTGATCACTCCAACTTTTTAGCTTCCCTTGGCTCTGTATTCATAAGGCATTTACCACGTTTTTCTTTATTTAGCTTATATGAATTGGTATCTATTTATCCCCCTGCACAAACTCTTTAAGAATAAATATTTTAAAATATTTTCTTCTCTCTCTTATAGTCAGGCTCAGCTAAAGGTAGGCAAAGTCCTGGCCAAATAATTGAATAATCAGCCTCTTGTGGCAGCTGGAACCAGTGCTGGAGGCTCCCAGCTGTGTCAGGTATTGACCCTTTAGTTGCTGGGTTGTGGCCATGTGCAGGAAGTGCTTGAGTTAGGGCTGCAATAACCAAGGACAATTGCGGTTTTCCAGTCATTTTTGAAGATATTTCAGTATCTTATGTAGACTTTTGAGCCAAGAAAAGAGAAAGCATTATTATTGCCAGGAGTCAGGTGTCTTAGACTACTATTTTTATAATGGCCTCTCCTGGTTTCTTATTAGCAAATATTGAACAAGAGCACATGTGTGCATGTCTTGAGAGAGAATATTAACTTTTGTTATAGATGAGTCTAAATCCTGATCTGGGTGGAAAATCTAAGCAAATAATACCATTTGCATAATTCTACAAAATTCTGCCCATTTTTTTTTTAAAGATTTTATTTATTTATTTGACAGAAATCACAAGTAGACGGAGAGGCAGGCAGAAAGAGAGAGAGGGAAGCAGGCTCCCTGCTGAGCAGAGAGCCCAATGTGGGACTCCATCCCAGGACCCTGAGATCATGACCTGAGCCGAAAGCAGCGGCTTAACCCACTGAGCCACCCAGGCGCCCCAAAATTCTGCCCATTTTATGACACTCTAATAACTGAAACATGGTATGGATCTGAAGTGTCTGTAGTCACATCCCTTCATGGCCTTCAGTTATTCTCCAAAATAAGAGAAAGATTCTAATTTTAGATGGGAATAACTGAAACCACCCATCAGATTGATCCCAACTAGAAAAAATGAACTGTTAATATTCATTAAGATGGCTATCTTTCCCAGTTTCTAAACCACCACTCTAACAAACACTAAGGGGTCACTCTTTACCAGGTATTTTGTGACATTGATAAATTTTATTTGTAATTAAAGCTAGAACTGCTAAGTAAATTATTACTTGAACTGTCTCCTTGAGTGCACAGAACCTGAAGCTACGGTGTTCATTAGATAGAGATGACCCCTCAAGGGTGAAGATGTCAAAGAGCCATGAGGGCCATATAGACCCCTCACCAGAGAAGATAGATCAATTGAAAATATGCATTTAGGAAGATGCTCCTTATCATAGGTTATTAGAGAAATGCAAATTAGAATGAGATACTATTCCACACATATCAGAATGACTAAGACAACTGACAGCATCAAACGCTAGTGAAGATGTGGATCAATGGGAAGAACTCTCATTCACTGCTGGTGGGAAGGCAAAATGGTACCATCACATTAGAAGACAGTTTGGCTGTTTGTTACCACGTTGAACCTCCTGTTACTTATTATTCAGTAATTGCTTTCCTTGTTGTTAACCCAGAGGAATTAAAAATAGTATGTCCATACAGAAATAGGTACATAAAAGTTTATAGTGGTTTTATTCTCTGAATGCCAAAACTTGGAAACAACCAAGATGTCCTTCAGAAGGTGTATGGATAGCCCAGACAATGGAGGATTATTTGGCACTAAAAACGGAATGAGCTATCCATTCATGAAAAGACAAGGAAGAACCATAAATTCATATTACTAAAGGAAGGAAGCCAATCTGAAAAGACTACATACTTAATGATTCCAACTCTATGACATTATGGAAAAGGGAAAATGATGGAGACAGCCAAAAGAAGTTGAGGAGAAGAAGAGAGGAATAGGCAGAACACAAAGTTTTAGGGCAGGGAAAAGACTCTATATGATACTAATGGAAGATGCATGTCATAAGTTGGTCAAAATCTATAGAATGTACACCAAGAGCGAACCCTAATACTTCCTAGGGACTTGGGATGCTAACAAGGTGTCAGCGTAGGTTCATTAGTTGTCACAAATGTCCTACTCTGGTGGTGGTGAGGTGTGTCATTAATGGGGGAAGCTGTGCATGTGTCGGGAGAGAGAGCATATGGGGGATCTGTGTTTTCTGTTCAGTGTTGCTATAATACTAAAACTTCTCTGAAAAACAAAATTTATTTTATTTATTTTTTTAAAGATTTTCGTTGTTTATTTGACAGACAGAGATCACAAGTAGGCAGAGAGGCAGGCAGAGAGAGAGAGAGAGGGAAGCAGGCTCCCCTCTGAGCAGAGAGCCTGATGTGGGGCTCCATAACAGGACCCTGGGATCTTGACCTGAGGGGAAGACAGAAGCTTTAACCCACTGAGCCACCTAGGCGCCCTGCAAAATTTATTAAAAAAACCAAAAAAAACACTTTTAAATGATCCTCCATAGAAAACAAAATGGGCATATCCTCACTGATTCACACTTACCATTCATGTAACTCACAGTGCTTCCTATGTGTATTCTGTGTTTGACTTAACCTGCTAGCTGACAAAACCACAACCTGTGAGACTCCTTCTGCAGAGAAATTTCTGGCTGGAACCACATTCAGTCAGCTTCTTTTTCTTTTCTTCAGTCAAGAAGAAAACAACCTGACAAGAGGGGGAGGAAAAAAAAGCACAAAGTCAAAATGACAGGCAAGGAATGAAAGAATCAGGCCAGTAGTGATGTATGAAATGTCCTACTTTTGATTTTCCATGTAGGAAACACTTAAAATTGATTTTCAATATTTTCATCAATATTCTTAGCCACTGCTGTCTATTTCCTATGACAGGATGGATGTCCCATCTCATTCTCGTCTCCCTCCTCTTTTTTTCCTCCTTCCTCTCCTGAATAGTTAACACTGGCTGTCCTTTAAGTATATTTAAATTTCCGTTTAAATGCAGTCTAAAAAGTAGTCTGTTTGCCTGATTAATCCAGCAGCTACAGAAGATATGAAAATGCCCAAGGATGTCTGAGTTTAGCACTACGTGTAACATGGGCCTTTGAATTTTGGATGTTGGTAAAATGTGAAATGACATTTCACAGAAGGAGAAAGCTATTTTTACCTTAGTGTTTTAAAGATGGCCCTTTGGAAGAATTGTTGCTGTGTCCCAGGGCTTCCCAGCTGTGTCCTAGAATCCTGTCAAATTAGAGAACCACCCACTGGAAACCTTTCAGGAAGTCAGCCAGCCACTCCCTGGGGCCTTCCTAATTGCCCCCCTCCCCATCTGGGCTGGTAACTCAGTTGGATGCATTGTGTATGGCAAATTCAGTGGCGCTGATTAGACCAATGTCATGGATTTGATTTTCTTGTTGTCTCAAAGAAAAGCGATTTGCAACTTCTTATCTACTAACTTAAAAATATATGTTAGTACACAATGGGGTTAAAGCTGTACAAACTACTAGTTGCCCCCTCTTCTCAGTAGTATATGGTGGGGTCAGGGTTGTGTTTTCCCTATTTAAACATTAGCTTCAATTTAATAGAATGGGAGATTGAAAAGGAATTTGCAACAAGATTTGGCTCACTTCATCTGCGCCATGTATCAATGGCTATGTCACCGAGCCGTCCACCATGTTATGGTCCTGATCACTAAATACAGTTGATATAGGTCAGTCAGATTTCTCATTAGACAATGTTAGCCAAAGCATGTTCTCCTCTGGGCAGCACTGATTGGGTCATCTCTTTCATCAGGATTGCAGACAATAGTGTGTGCCTTCTCTTATTTCATTAGCAGGAGGTTGTTTCCCAGCAAGCAGGCTTTTCTAACTTCCAGAGCATGACCTTTGACTCTATACCAACTTTTAATCAACCCTTTAGAGATGCTCCCTTGGAAACACTTAGGCCTTGAGAAGGCCTATAAATCTGTAAATCAGTGCTATCTTTTTCTTTTATGAATGCAATATGGAATTTCTCCATGTTTGGACATTTTAATCTGGACCGCGAGTGATCTGATTCTAAACCTAGAGTAGGCACGGTCCAAACCTCCAGCCAATTTCCTCCCATCACTTCCTATGAAACTCTCATGATAGGAAGTAATGATTGCATACTAATTTGCATTGGTTAGGACGGCTTTGCCAATTCCTTTGTGTTCCCTCATGTTACATTCCTCTCTGTGACCATGACCACTATTGTCTATGACCTGGATTTACTGCTAGAAGCATTATGGCAAACACTTGTGTCTCAGGGGTTATGTTCATTACTCTGGAAGCCAAGGTTACTTTTGAGAGTGCATCACCAATCTCCTGGCTTTATATACTAGGAAGAAAACTGTTCTGTGGTTGTAAAGCTTCTGGACATAACCGGGTGATTTAGTGATATTTGTAGTTGGCCTTATGAAAATGAGTCAAGGGAGTATTACTGCCTTGTCCTGTATAAGGGTGCATTAGGTTAATGAGTCAAGGATAGAATATAGTAGTTTAGGAATCAGAGTTGAGGATTTGCTGAATCTGTCATAAATTTCTTTGTGCCTTACTTGTGTAACCTGACTGATGTCTGACTTTTTAATTATTCTATGCAAGATATTGAACTTCTCTGGTATCTTTCTCTCTCTCTCTCTCTCCTTTTAGGTATCTTTCTTTTTTCTTTGTTATTATAATTTTTTTTTCCAATTTATTTATTTTCAGAAAAACAGTATTCATTATTTTTTCACCACACCCAGTGCTCCATGCAAGCTGTGCCCTCTATAATACCCACCACCTGGTACCCCAACCTCCCACCCCCCCGCCACTTCAAACCCCTCAGATTGTTTTTCAGAGTCCATAGTCTCTCATGGTTCATCTCCCCTTCCAATTTACCCAAAAGCACATACCCGCCCCAATGTCCATAACCCTCCCCCCCTTCTCCCAACCCCCCTCCCCCCAGCAACCCACAGTTTGTTTCGTGAGATTAAGAGTCACTTATGGTTTGTCTCCCTCCCTATCCCATCTTGTTTCATGGATTAGGTATCTTTCTTAAAAAGATTCAAGGCACTCTGTAAATGTGAGGTATGATTATGTTTGCATCTTGCCTTGATAGCAGATCTACCATCAAACTGATCTCACTGGCGTTTGCTTTCAGCAAGTGGTCTTTTCTAAGGGAACTACAAATGCTCCATTGCCCTGTGGGCCTTGCAAAGAGAGAGAAAGCAACTGTAGGTGCTAGAAACACCAGTCCACATTTCTTCTTCTCATATTTTCATTAAAGGGGGAGTAAGAGTTTCAAAAGAAAGCTTTTATACAAGCTCTTGGGCTATTTAACTAATTTAATAATTGGTTTATAGTTTAACCTAATTTCATCTGCTTAAATAATGTTGTGGGGGTAGCAGTAAGGGATGAAGAAGTGTGAAGTTGGAGGGTGAAGGTAAAAAGAGAAAACAGGAGGTCCTAGCTTGTAGCATCATCTACAAAGCTTCTAAAATTTCTGGAAGACCTTTCACATCTGCAGAGAATCCTGAATTTAATGCTTTGATGGGCTTTTAAAAAAGTCAACAACTCTTCAGTGGGACTAGTCTCTATAGCTGTGATGTCCAATCGGATAGCTTACTAACTGTATTTGGCTACTCAAATTAGAATTTAAAACTCATTTCTTCAGTTACACTAGTGATATTTCAAGTGCTTAAGAGACACTCGTGGTTAGTGACTACAGAAGTGGACAGAAAGTTTTATTTGATAGTGTTCTAGGGAAATTGAGAATCAGAGCCTTCATTCAGGTAAGAGCACATTAGATGACTGCCCAATACTTTCTCTGGAAAAATTTGTTTTCCTTTTTTCCCCCCCATGTAAATTAATCTGTCAATAAAAGGTAGGTATATATTAATCTGCTTGGGTGTTTATGATTATTGAACATGGCAAAGTAATATTTTTTTCATCAAATTGATAATAGAAGTGAGAAAGGGAAGAGTGTTAGTATTAATGCAATGTTTCCTATATGTTAGACATTGTGTGCTAGACCTATTAAAAATCTCAAAAAGTCACCACACTTGAGACACAGCAGACCTATAAGAGATGTTTTGTAATTGTCTGTTTTTACAGATGGAGAGAAGACCAAGATCCTACAACTAACAAGTGAAAGAAAAAACTCAAATTTAGCTTTGTTGTCTGACATGAAAGTTAGTCCCCCCCAACCATTACACACACACACACACACACACACACACAGAGTTATTGAGTCTTAAAATAAATATTACTTTCATTAGTGCTTGTAAGTCCCTAAGAATAAAGTATTAGATTTGCTTTTACATGACTTATGTGGACTTAAGAACTAGATTGAAAAGAACTGCTATCAAAGCTGGAATTGAACAAAATGTGCCATGATTAAAACTCATTTTTCCGTTTGGAAAATCCTCCCTTCAGGACAAGATGAGAAACATTCGGTGTAAAATGCATATAGATTAATATGGTCTCCAAAGAGACTGGAGCAAAAAGTTGTAAAAGGGGGGAAAAAAGAAGAACTCAGCCATTTGATCTAATTTCCTGGTTGTGAAGAGCTTCCCTGTACTTGTCATGCACAGCTTGAGAAATTCAGTTCTCCAATAAACCAGCTGGGACACATGGGAAAGAAAGGCCAGCATGTCTCATATGTGTGCGCAAACTCACTCAATTCCAAATGACTAAGTGGGGCTGAGATGCAAAGAAGAGAAGTATGTAGGTACTCAAACCCGTTCTTACAAACACGATACTGAAAGAGCTTTTGCTATGTTGGGTATAGATCACCAAGAGGGACTTGTTTCTGCAGTGGCAGAGTTTTGAGAGAGTGGATACAGCCTGTTTGATGGCTCAGAAGTCATTGGGGTGGGGGGACAGTAGAAACCTAATGGTTAACAACCCCGGCTCTGGAGCCATGCAGTCATGTTGGGTTTGAATCCCGACACTAGTACAAGCTAGTTGTGTGGACTTGGATGAGTGATTCAGCTCTTTGAAGCTTGAGTCTTTCTCCTCCAAGGATGGAGACACTACAGATTCCAAATCACAGGGCGGGGGTAGGAAATAATTGAGATGCTACATGCAAATCATTTGTCACCTTGGCTGTGGAAAATGCTCAGGGTTAGCTATTTATCATTATTACTATTATTATCAGCAGCAGCAAATCCTTTTTATTGAGGCTGAATTGCCTCATTTAGCTAGAGATAAGCTGTTAATCTTGTTGGTCCCTCAGGATTCTTACGTAAGTAAGGACAAACTTACTCTAGGAGAGTCAACATTTCAGTTGAATCTAGCTCTCTCAATTGTTCCTCAAGTGACAAGATTCTGTAATATAATACTAGGTGGGGTAGTACTTGTATTTTTCTTGTGCGTTAATGATCATTAATGATTAAAGTTTATTTAAATAATGTGACTCTGAAAACAGAGCCTTGCCCTTCAGACTCAGTGTGACAGTGTCAGAGTACATGGGATCATTACTTCCTAGAATTCAGATTCAACATATTTGTTATAAAGCAGGTTACTTTAATTCCTTCAAAAGTCCATAGGGGGACTTTTTCATTAGGATATATGGAACAGACCTATTTTTCTCTATATCGCCCATGAAACAGAATTAAAAGTTGTGGACATTATGTATATGGGTAGCATAAGGAGAGAAGTTAGGGCAGCTAGGAAACTGGGGACCCAAAGAAAACATGCTGAATTGCCTGGTTTTTCTTTTTTGTATTTCATTTATCTCAGATTGGGTTCTGGAGAAGCTGAAAACCCAGTCACTTAACTGGGTTTAGACACTTAAATCAAGAGTCAGGCCCTTAACTGACTGAGCTACCCAGGTACCCCGCCTACCTTCACTTTGATTTGTCAGCAGAGACTGCATGAGGATCAGTGATGACACATATATACCCCTTCCAACCAAGAGGTGTCATGCATTAAATATAAATTATGTAAGTACATCTGTTAGAAGACACGGGCAGAGTGAATTAAGAAAACTTCACACAGCCGTATGCTGTCTTACAAGATACTCGCTTTAAACATAGGTAATAAGCATGTTGAAAGTAAAAGGATGGAAAAAATACTATGTAAATATTAAAGCAGGAATAGCTATTAGTACTTGATAAATTAGGTGGTCCACTAAGAAGATGTAGCAATCCTAAATATGATTGCACCAAACAACTAACAAAATATGTAGAACAAAAACAGAAGAGAGAAGCAAACCCACACTTAGAGGAGTGTTGAGGTATGCTACCAAATCACCAACTGATAGAACAACCAGGTAGAAAATCAGCAAGGATATGGAGGAATTCCACAGCATCATAAACCAACAAGATCTAACATGGATAGAGCACGCCACCCAACAAGAACAGATAAACATTAAGTTTCCGTAGAACATACACCCATCCATATAGATTACATCCTGGACTATAAAACAAATCTTGGTAAACTTAAAAGAATTCATATATAGTTGTTATCTGACCACAGTGGAGTAAAAATAGATAGGAGTAACAGGAAAACCTCTGAACATTGGGGAACTAAATTCCTTGCCAAATAGTGTATGAAATAAATCTTAAGAGAAATAAATAGTATATTGAGCTGAATGAAAATGAAAATATAATTTACCAGAATTTATGGGACCACAGCTAAGGCAGCATTGAGAGGAAAAGTCTTAGTCTCAATGCTTATATTAGGGAAGAGGAAAAAATAATCCCTAAGCACTCATTTCACAAACCTTGAATAAGGAGAACAAAGTAAGTTCAAACAAGAAGGAAGGAAATAAAGAGAATAGTAGAAATCAGTGAAATTGAAAACAAAATAATAGAGAAATACCTGGTTCTTGGAAAAGATATAACTGACAAATGTGTAGCAAGACTGACAGAGGGGGAAAAAATGGCCAGTATCAGGAATGAAATAGGGTGTCATGACAGACCGTGAAGACCTCAGGAGGGAGAGTATGAAATTGCTACTACCAGGTCTATAGACACATATTTGACAACTTAGATGACATCTATCAGCTTCTCAAAAACAAAAACTACTGACTGACCCAGTATGGGATGGATATTTTGAATAGCCTTTTGATGAATCAAGGAAATGAATTTCTAATTAAACAGTTGCCCAAAAAGAAACTCACAGGTCCATATGGTTTTAGTGGAGAATTTTATTAAATATTCAGTGAAGAAAAAGTGTGAAGTTTTTGAAATCTCTTCCATAAAATAGAAGAAGGAACATGTACTGATTTTAGGCTAGTATTACCCTGATTTTAAAAAAAAAAAACAAAAAACATAAAAAGCACAAAGAAGAACACTATATGAAGAGAAAAAGAAGAACATCTCTCATGAACTTAGACACAAAGATTCTCAATAAAATTTTGGCAAATGGAATCCAGTGATTTGATCAGGTGGGTTTATTTCAGGCATCATGCCAGATTCTTTCCTTCACCAATCAGATCTTGAGCGTCCTCATACTTCCCCTGTTCCCTCCATGAAAATCCATCTCTCACCAATGGATGACTATGATCATGTGACTGGAGGTTGAATTTATTCTCCCAGTTCAATTGATATTTCAGCCATATCTCTGGGAAGAAATAGCTTAGCTCTCTTGACATAGGGGACTCAGGCATAAGTGAAGCAAGAGGGAGATGACTTTTGAGCAAGGACCCATCCTCCTCTGAGTTTCCCCTGAAACTCTGTAATAGGCTGGGCCTCCTTGAAAGGACAGCAATATGGAGTGTCCATATTGACATCCAGAAGCTTTTGGGGGCCTGGATTTGTCCACTTCAGTTGCTGAGTCTGTGGTACTTCAAGTTGCTTTCATTCGAGTTTTTGAGGTCTACCCTGATGACCCATTCTTTTTAGGCAGCTTTATGGACAAGCTTATGTTGTGTAACTCTCTTCTGTGGTTCATCCATGGTGGCTTATATGAAGGCCACATTTAAAGATAGAGGCTAGGGGAAATTCTTCCATTCCTTCCCCTCGCTCTATTCCTTCTATAGACAACATTGCTTGAGCCTTAGGTTGGTGATGTCTCTTACATCTAAAATCAGACAAAACTCAATAGCATCACTCTCTGGAGAGGCAGCATTCACTTGAGTGTGATGCCTTTTCTTTCGAGCATGAAATGTTAACTTCCACTGCGAAGAGGTTTCTTACCAGAAAAGAAAGTGACAGTAGCTGAGTACCTCACTGTCAGGCCTGGAGCACATACATGCCTGCTTATTCTCCCCAAGGACCAAACCCAGCATCTTGTCGCCACACTCTGGTGCCTCATAGGGTAAGTGGAAATCTTTCATCATGTTTTCTTCTGAGAAGGGAGACTGTTTCTGGCCAGTGACTTCTGTTCTTCCTGAAGTCTGACTTGAAAATTAACTGGGTTGTAGTAAATTTCTAATTAAATTAGAATCTAATTATTTCTTCCAGATTCCTTTAAAAAGTATGAAAAATGTAGATAAAACCAAATTCATATGGTAGGTGTGAGATTTCTTTTGGATTTGTATGAATTTCAGGGCTTTTGGGATAAACTGAAGAATAATCAGGATTGAATCCAGATTTTTGAAGAAAAAGGATATAGTGTTCTGGGAGATTCTGTTACCCACTCCAAGCGCACAGGGGAAGGAGATCTCTCGGAGGGACTGGTGGGGCAGCAGGCACCCTGTGGGTGAGGGATAACAAAGGAAACTTGGTCACATCTCTGTTCTGAAGGTATCTGAGATTTGGATTTCAAAGCACTAGTTAAGGTTTTTATTCTATTGTATTTTATTTTTATTATTTATTTAATTTATATTTATATAAATAATAAATATAAGTATATATTTGTATTTATTATTTATTTTATTTTAATTTTCAGTTTTGTTAATATGTACAATTCCTGCACACTCCTCTCATCCCCAAGAATATCTAAGTTCTAGAAGCATGAGGCAGAAGGAGGCTTTAGAAGGTTATTTCTGTTCTGTTTCCCTGGAGCAGGGCAGTAGGTATCACCAGGAGGAGCCTGATGGCTGGGTTGATGGACAGGGTTCACCTGGCTCCATTTTCACTTTATAGGTGATACAATAGGCAGATCCAGTCAGGATCTTTGGGACTCTCAAGGAGAGAAATTCTCTTGTGGAGTCTCACACATGAGTGGCTAGAAACGTCTTATCTCTTGACCCGAGAGTTGACTGCTCAGTCGACTGATAACCAGGAGTTTGGATGATCACTCCCAGCTGTCAAACCCTGACCAGGGGTCTCTCCTTCTACATCTGTCTGTGCAGCCTACTGTTCATTCTTTTTGGTGCTCAAAGTTCCTTGGCTTTGGAAGGTGGTTTATATTTGATACCACAGGTCATTTTGTTTTGGGCTCTGATCTTGGTGTAACATTCTGTCATCATTTTGGTAATTTATAGAGGTGAACTTGGAGCAGTGCACATGCATACTTACATGTAATAAATAGGTTCCATTAACACAAGCAAGTTGGCATCTGATTCTACACATGTGACTTTGTACTCAGATGATTTCTTCCACACCCTTGACCCAGAGGTGGCATCCCTAACATGTGTCATGGTTGAAAAAAAGGGAAACCTGCCCATTTGTTTTTCCACAAGCCCTCTGAAACAGAGCCAAAAAAGGAAGTTTGTAAAGTAATTCCTGATTGGGTGTACGACTTTGTAGCTTAGGCAGTGCCTCTATGTACTTTATATTGACTGTTTCCCATGAAGACTCAGTGTGGGAGGCAGGATGTATGAACTCATAATGAATAACGGAATTGAGTTTCCGAGAAATTAAGTAGCTAGTCTGAGGTCACATTGTTGGAGATTGCCTAGTTTAATCCACTTCTTATTTCACAGACCAGCATCTGAGTCCACTGCATTTCCACTCCCTTCATACAGATCTGTGCCGTCAACCCATGGATGAAGTCAGTGTGGGGCAGTAAAGGAAAGGGCAGGAGGGAGCCATGTGACTTCAATTTTCATCCTCAGTGAAGGGTTGTTTCTATGTCTATGCCCTCTTCTATCTTCCCCGAAGGAAAAACAGAAAAGGACAGAATCTTACTCTTCTCATGCTTGAGACAGAGTAAGAACACCATTTCAGTGCATGACTGAGAGTGAATGTATGAGTTACATGTTAGATTTCACAGACGAGGTGATGCAAGAGTGAAGTGACCAGGGTAACTACTAGGCCAGGAAGAAATCCATGTTGGCCCCATCTGTTCTTTCCTGAAAACCAGTTTATTTATGCTCTGTGGGTAACATCCAGCTCAGTACAACTCTCAGTACAGAGCTCTGAAGGAGGAAAAAAAAATTATTAGAAGCTCGTGCCTATTGTTGGAGTTCATAACACAGTTGCCCCCAGAAACTCTAACATCGAACTTAATATGACCTGCAGATCCTGAGAAAACTAAATGGTTCGACGTGTGGATCTAAAAAATTCTTTACATATTCTAAGTGAAGTAAGTCAGACAGAGAAAGAGAAATATAATCTCATTTATAGTTCTAATCTATAAAAGCCACGGCCCTAGAAACCATAGATGGGTAGTTACCAAGGGCCTGGGGTATAGAGATTGGACATGTTGGTCAAAGGGCATGGACTTAGACTCATGAGATGAGCAAGCTCTGGGGATCTAAAATAGAGCATGGTGATTATAGTTAACAATACTGTATTACATGCCTGAAATTTCCCAGAAGTATGATCTTAAAATTTCTCAACACAGATACACACACGTACACACACACACAAATGCTAAGATATGATAGATGTGTTAATCAACCTTTAACCTTTAATTATTTTATAATGTGTCCATATATTGTGTCATCACTTTGTAGACCTTGAATTTATACAGTGTTGTCAGTTACATCTCTATAAAGTTGGGAAGGAAACTAAAAAGCCCTTTACAAGTTGTAGATCTGTGGAATATACATTGGATATGAATCTAGAGTTTTTGGATTCTAGCTGTTTCTTTTTTACATTAACAGGCTTAAAAATGAAGTTAATGTATAAGTGCATACTTATTAAAAGTTTTAAGGTACAGATAAGTATATAGAATTAAAAAGTTAAAGTCTTTTTTTAAAAGAAATGTCCGTGTAACATTTCATAATAAGGATGGACCATGATCCAATCATTGAATTCGGCATGATTTTTTCCAAGGTGAAAAAGCCTATGGTAGTAGGCATTTTCACACATGCCTTTGTGTACATGGACAACATGTATGTTGGATAGATTTCTAGAGGCAGAATTTCAGGATCAAAGAATAAATCCATAAGTAATTTTGATAAATATTGCTTTCTAAAAAGTTGTATCCGTTTATAATATCACTCCTTTTCTCCTATGCCTGTGAATACTGGATTTTGTCAGTCTTTAGAATTTCTGCCAGGGTACCACAGTTTGTTACAGAAACTTTTCCTGAGACCTGGAACAATGTGTTTTTAGTTTAATCCTGTCAGCAGAATGGACTCATCAGTCCTACTTCAGGCAAGTTGGGAAACTCAAAGAGGGAACAAACATCGTGTAATTATTATATATTATTATGGCAATCCAGAGTAGAATCACATTCACAAACATTGTTTGACACTCCTTAGAGATGAAGTTCTTCTTCATCCAAGTCAGTTCGTGGGGTATGAATTGCAAAGATTTCAGAAACATGGCAACCTCACATGCCCCCTCTCCACCCACATTCACTCAATGATAGACACGGCTTCACGGAGCAGTTGCCAAGGAGGGGAATGCAGCACCTGTCTTAGGGTACTGCAGCTGCTCCGTGGCCTGTGGGTGAGCCCCCATTTTCCTTATGGAGCTTGCTGAGCACCCCACACTCAGAATTTTGAGGAGGGCATGCAGTGCTCTTTAAGAAACGCTAGAATAGGCTAAAAATGCTGGCATTAGATGACCCTGCTGTTTCTCTGCAGATGGTGGTGACATCAGGTGACCATAGTCACCAGTGGGGTGCATAGGTTGCTCAGCAGTTGCATGTAGAAGCCTTCCATCCTGATGTTCTGCCTCCTCCCTCACAGGGGAGGAAGCTGGATGATGGTTGCTAAGGTGCAGTCTGAGGCTGCCTGTGCCAATATTTGAGAGCTTTCATGGCAGGAACTTTCCAGCAGTGACCCTTGATACGACAGACTAGGCTGAGGCTCTTGCCCATTTCCTGCCTGGGGTGGACCCTAGGAGTGCCCTCTCTTGATACCTGCTGAAGAGGCTACACAGGAGACAGGAAGGAGGTTTTCATGTTAGTTCATCAGCGGTTGCTCCTGCAGCATCTGATTTGGGACGATCCTGTGCTAGATGTGGGAGATGAAGGAAAAACAATCCTACACTCCCTGCCCCAGGCTATGTAGTATGAAATGAATGGCAAAGGGGTTTAATGTTTTGCTAGAATTGGTCAGAGTTGTCTTAAATCCCTCTCTAGTCTTCAGGTCGCTCCCACTCTGGTTGAAACACTCATTTTCTTAAGTTCCTAAACTCAGTTTGCAGTTTTCTTTTACTCTAAAATATACATACTGCCATGGTATTATTAGTCTCTAGCTAACTTCTGCTCAGAAGCCTTCAGAGCCCACCCAATTAGATGTGGTTTAAAGTCCAAATTCTCAACACTTCTAATTCAAGAGTCAGCATTCTCTTTTCATTACTCTCTAGCCTTGAACTTTTTTTTTTTTTTTTTTTTTTTTGTATTTGTACTGACATTTGTTCCTCTTTCCACGTTAGATTACTTGCAGCTTTGCCAACACCTTCCATTTCATTTTTTCCTGGAGAGTCCTCACCTCAGGGCTTATTAAAAGCATTGCCACCTCCATGAAGTCCTTCCTGATTACTTTCAGTAGCAATATGACCCCCTTTCTAAATTCTTAGGAACATTTGTTTGCAAAGCTCATGATATCTAACATCATGTTGTCTTACCTACAAGCACTGGAAGAGGGTAAATATCCAAAGCACAAAGATGAAGTGGTGGTCTTCCTGGTATCCTCTTCCCAGTGTTAGTGACTAGTCCATTCTAAGGGGAAATGTTAAATAAACTGATAGTCTCTAAAATGTAGGAATTCAGAGAAGGAGGCTGTCAGTAGAAATGGAGGTGTGTAGGAAAGATGTAAACATGAGACTGGATTTTTCAGGATTCCCCAGGGGGTCAGCCACTCAGTGTCCATGTTTGTGGGGTTGTGCCTGGAGGCATTTGAAGTCTTTCCTAAGTTTGCTTCGAGACAAGTGTAGCCAAAATCCTTGTCTTGTAAACTTGGCATTTAATATTGGAGGATACAGGATGGGGTGTGTTTGTGATTTGTTTGAGGCCACAGCACAGCTGCGTAACATTTTATGGGCCCATTTTATACAGTGGGGTTTCTCATTTTCAGAGACTCATTAAAAATCTTATTAAACTATTAAGTATCCTCAAGGTGATTGTGTGGCTTAATTACAAAAGCTCTCTTCGTGGCAGACTTCTAGGCAGAGGGCCCTTCCCACCTTCAGAGAGCAGGTTTTGATTTTATCTTTTCCTCTCAAATATAGCAACCTAAGTTTCAACTTTGCCTTTTTCTGAAGAAAAAAATTCTCATAGTGTTTACTATTTGTGAAGAGGAGAATTTGTTTGTGGGATAATTGCAGCCTCCTATGTGTTCCTGAAAGGTTTGTACTTCAGTGTACCAGGTGTCAGAGGTGGCAACTGTGGACTTTCCATATACTCAAGGGTAGGCATTTTCTAGAATGTTCCCAGTGCTGTCCAGCACATTACTCAAATCTATGTTGAACCAATGGCAGCATCAAAAGGCAAGTCAGGGAACACAGCAACATCTAGCTGAGCCTCTGGCCGTACCTCCAAGCCGGAGCCCTTGGAGACAGATTCCTAACGCACTTCAACCCCCTCCTGCATCTGGGCCTTTGCATTTCCCGTTCCTTTGATCTGGGATATTCTTCCTCTAGATGCCGGCATGGTTTACTTTCTCACTTCATTCTTCATCTTGTGCTGATGTGACCTTACCAGCCAGTGCTTTCCTGACTACCTGAAAAAAGACTCAGTGTCCCACTCCTCTCCCCATCCTATACACACAACCTTACACCTTATACCATTTACCCTAATTTCACAGTATTCACCATTTGGCATAATATGTATTTAATTATTTATTATTATTATTATTATCATTTTTACTATCTTCATCTGTTAGAAGTTAAGCTCCAGAAAAGCAGGCAGTTTTTTTGTTTTGTTTTGTTTTCCTCCTCTTCTTCTTCTTCTTTTTTGGTTTTTGATTGTTGTATTCCTAGGGTTTAGAACAATACCTGCCTTGCATTAAGCACTTAATATATATTGAATGAAAAGAGATATGTTGAATGAAAATGTATAATACTAGAGAATTATGTATTATTAGTGGGCAAGGAGATCTTAGAAATAATTTAGTGTCCCCCTTTCTCTTTGCCAAGGGGGAAACAGAAGACCAGGGAGGTGGTGTGACTCTGGAGATAGCTTGGTGGTCCGTGGTAAAGCTGGGGTCTGCCCCTTCTTGTCTGACTCAGAGACCATGCCCTGCACCACCTGACCCACTCCATATGCAGTGGTTTCTCACATTTTAAACCCTTTGACAAGTAAAAGGGGGGAAATGTCCAGGTTCCGTTTGAGAGAACAAAAATCAAGAAGGGGTGTCAGGGCATTTGTTGATTTGGCAGGGCAGAGAGCAGGTCCCACAGCACTGAGGACTCTTGGACAAACGTGCATTTCCTCGGTGTATTTAACATGGAGTGTCGTTGTTGTAACTGAAGCCATTGAGCAAACAGGAAACATACTGAGAAATCAATATCTCTTGCCGCTTAATAACGACATATCATTTTGTAAAATGGAATGCCACAGCATGGTGGCAGCTGATGCCATTTGTTCTCGATGGTGACATTCTGTGCGGTGTAGCAACACATCATGCATAGTTAGCAGATGTTCTCTGAGTCCCTTCGAACAGGTTGAAAGAAAACTTTACCAAGAAACATACCCTGTTTTGAATGGCTCTATGGGATCTACTCAAACACAAGAAGCTGTGACTGTTTCACACAGTGATGTTCTAATGGACCTCATTTTCTTCGATCTAATGGATCTCAGAATAAACCTAGCCCCTGCATCCCTGATGATGTCTCGGTGCAGCCAGGACTGAGGAATCCCTGCATCTGAGCTCTCTTTCCTCTGTATGGTTTTGGGGCCATTTCCATGCCTGTCATTGTCACCTTCCATCTTCTTGCCAACTCGTCTTTTCTGTTTTTCACAACCCTATTCAAACTCATGCTGGACCATTTTCCTCAAACTGACTCATCATTCCTTCACTTGGGTTCTGTATCCTCCATCCCACATTCCATAGCCATTGTGATCCTATTACATTCCTCTCCATGCATGGTGGGGAAGAATAGAAACAAGGAATGAGACAACGTCCTTCTCTCCAGGAGTTCCCAAGCTTCTTGTGAGGGAAGTCTATCATTCATGAATCAATTAAAGGACAATTAATCATAAATCATGGAGCACTAACAGAATGTTTCCCTAGCATGCAGGTGAAGGAAACATGGAAATTGGTGTCAAAATCTGGACTTAAACCTTTTTTTTTTACTATTATATGTACAACCTCGGACAGGTGACTTATTCTAAGAGATTAATCGTGGCCTCATCCCAAAGACCCAATTGTTACTGCATCTCTAGTTAGATCCAGGTCCCCAAGGGAAGGAGCGCTAGGAAGTCTGTCCAATTCTTGTTACCTTTGGAGATGACATAGGATGGTGATGAACGAGGAACAATTTCACATCAAGAGTAGTGTGAAGAGCATCAGGAAATTCCCCATACTTAAAAAAAAAGTGTTTTCCACTTGACTCCTGGAAATACACTGTACTCATTGATTCCTTTGACCTAAGCACTTACATCTTTTTGAGGATCTCTTTTTATTTTCTTATTTTTTTCATTTTTACTTAAAAGATTTTATTTATTCACTGATAGATCACAAGTAGGCAGAGCAGCAGGCACAGAGAGAGAGGGGGAAGCAGGTTCCCCTGCTGAGCAGGGAGTCCAATGTGGGACTCGATCCCAGGACCCTGAGATCATGACCTGAGCCAAAGGCAGAGGCCCAACTCACTGAGCCACTCAGGCACCCTGAGGATCTTTTTTAAAAAAATGTTTTTAAAAGATTTTATGAGTTTATTAGAGAGAGAGAGAGAGAAAGAGACCATGAGAAGGGGGAGTGTCAGAGGGAGAGGCAGACTCCCCACCAAGCAGGGACCCCGATGTGGGACTCGATCCCGGGACTCTAGGATCATGACCTGAGCTGAAGGCAGTCGCTTAACCAACTGAGCCACACAGGCGCCCCGCGAGGACCTTTTTTTTAAAGTATGTGCACGAGTTCGAGACTCTTCTATCCATGATAGAGATGGCTCTGCCCCTGGCTTGGGGCTGGTTTCCTACACAGCACTGGAAGGGAGTGATGAGATTAGGGGGATCCAGAAAGGCAAAGAAAAAAAATCACTCTTGCTTAAAACATTTTCTCTTAATTCACAGATTTGTCCAAAACTGTTGCTATGCATAAAAATTACTAAAAAAGCCACATGGTCTGCTTTGCCCTTATATTAGAATGAACAAGAAAAAAAAATGCTTATATGTGTATTTGGGGATTGTGAACACTTTATTACTGGAATATTTATTTAAAATTTTTCTTAGAAAAGCTTTAGTAGTTTCTCCCATGTTACAGAAACGTCAGCCTTGCTCAAATCGAATCCATAATCGGCACATGACAGAATCGCTCCCCGAATGTTTACTGAGACTTTGTCTCAGAAAAATAACTGGCTGCTCGCAACACGAGGTGTGCAAATGATCCAAAACCAATTGGGTTTCCTCTCTGTGAAGGTGCAGATGTAATGCGGCATGAAGGATGATGGGGCTCAATCTAGTGTAAAACCACAGGCAAAAGGGCCTGAGAATCTATTACAGGGAAAAATCCTGACACCCCTGATGGTTACATTAACATGAGGGCCGGCACTGTCCCCATGGTTGAAATGACTTACCTGCCTGCTCCTATCCTCCTCCAGACGTGTTAGGATGTAGGATGGACCCGGAACCTGGTGTGGGGGGAAAACAGACACAAATGCGATTTTCTCCTAGCATGGGTATGTCCCTGTCCATCTGACAAGGCCAAGGAGGCCCCCGCTGGAGCCAGAAGCCCAGTTATCATTTTGAGAGAACTGGAAGAGAAGGGTTTGTGTAACAGGGCTTTTCCAAACATGCCCTCTCTATGTACCTTGAGTTTTCTTCTCTCAGAAATTTCCCATCAACATCTAACATGGTTCTTGGGGCAGGAGCATGCTTGGGTGGGTCCACAGTGGTCTGGAAAATTTAAAAAAATATATTTTCATGCTGAAATAAGGCTACATGACTCAAATGCTGACATTCGTCACTGTGCTCTCAAATGTGTTTCTCCCAGTGGCTCTGTGAATTAGCCAGGCTAGAAAGAATTGGTAGAAGGTGGAAGATAAAGGTGTGTATAGAGATCATCTTCCTTTTCACTCCTCCCCACCCCCCCTTCCCTCTTCTTATTGACACAGGGAAGGGAAGCAACCTGTCCAGAATCCCACAAACTGACTGATATCAGATCTCCCAGCTCGGACCAGGCTGTTACCACTGGAAACCGATAGTAGGCAAGTAGAAAAACAAGTAACATATGTATGTAAATATGTTGATTAGTGGTATATTGGGTAGGGAGAAAGGAGCTGTCTTCGTTCAAAAATACTATATGGGGCACCAGGATGACTCAGTCGCTTAAGTGTCTGATTCTTGATTTTGGCTCAGGTCATGGTCTCAGGGTTGTGCAGTCGAGCCCTGCATTGGGCTCTGCACTCCCCAGGGAATCTGTTTGAGATTTTCTCCCTCTTCTCTGCGCCTTCCCTTGCTCACATACCTGAGCTCTCTTTCTCTAAAATAAATAAATCTTTAAAAAAAAATGCTACAGACTGAGGAGCTTAAATAACAAATGTTTAATTCTCAGTTCTGGAGGCTGGGGAAGTTCAAGATCAAGGCACTGACAGATCCTGTCAAGCACAGGTGAGGACCCACTTCCTGCCCTGTGGATGGCTGTGTTCTCATTCTGTCCTCACGTGATGAAGCACAGAGGAAACCAGCTCTTGGGTGGTTCATAAAGATACACCCCTCATGACCTTACCTAATCCTAATGACCTCCTGTGGGCCTAATCTCTTAATACTGTCACATGGGGTGTGTGTGTGTGTGTGTGTGTGTGTGTGGTTTCAACACTGAAACTGGGTGGAGGTGCAAACGTTGAGCCCATAACAGGTCATTTTGGAATCTCAAACAAGAAAGGTGAGGATAGCTTTATGTTTTGGGGGAAAAAAAAACCCCACATGATTTTAATCCATTCAAATCATTAATTAAAATCCATTAATCCTCTACCATTGAAGAGAAGGTAACTTTTCTTCCTTCTGTATTTTAAAATGTTTATCCCAAAATGTGTATGGGAAATGAAGAGATAGATGTGTGCGGTAGTGGGAGGAAGGCTCATGTCAATGCCCACTGTCCAGGCACCTGCACCGTTGCTGGGTAACGAATGGAGGTGTTATGTGATGCTATAATGACTCTATTTAAGGTAGGTGGAGGCTTGGCTTCTTGGCTGTCCTACAAATTTATGGTTTAGGTGGGATAAGGCACTGTCTTTCTGGCACTCTCTTTGATTTCCCCTTTCTGATCACTTTACAGTATAGCCACTGGGCTACCCTGGGAGACAGCACACACCACATAGAGAACTGTGAGGTCTGCAGTAACAAGAATTGGGTTCTTTTACTGGCCACTTATCAGCAGGTCACTGTCCCACAGGGCCTTAATTTTTTCATCTGGAAATTTTGGAGGGTAATACCTTCCGTACTGGCTGGCTTTGAAGAGTGTATATATTGGGTATGAGTAGTAGGTGCATGTGATATTTGTCATGTTCTGGCTCCCTAGAACTTCTTAACACCTTCACTCTGAATATGTAGCTTACTAGTACTTCTTCCCACAGAGGCAGCTCGAAACTCCTACGCCTGTCCTCATTAAAGCAAAAGCACAATCTCTGTTGTGTGCATTCTTGAGACATGTAGCAAGGGGCAACTTGAGGAAGGAGGTGACAGATAGAGGATACTATTTTTGACAAAGTTAGTTATTGAGCCCAGGTTAACATGTCTTTAGTGATTGTTAAATTAAAGTTTCTGACTTAAAAATGATACTGGTGCTGGTAACATCCGTTGTTCCTGTTGGTTTGTATTAGCTAATATACTCATTAACTCAGGCTCTTTATAAGGCTGGGGTGGTGGTGGTTATATTTTTCAGTTCCCTTTTCCCTGAAGTGTATGCAAGTCTGTGTGAATGCATGTATGTATTTCCTCCTTGAGGCCAGGGGTCCAGTCTCTTTGGGTTTATATCAAAAGAGTATGACATTGGCTGATTACATTGTTTGATTCTACCCAAAAGGATCTTTGGTTGACCTAAGTTGACATTCAACTTAATGTCTCTGTGCACTTCTCAATTTGTGCTTTCATTTTCCTGATCACAGCAAATGAGATTTCATTGGTCTTCCCCATTCTGTCTCTCAAGGTATGAAGGCTATTCTTCTAAGATGATGAGGGCTTATATTCTAATTTAGGACCATTTCACTAAAATTTCTTTACATATTTTATAGCTCTGCTACGGGGGCAGTTTGATTTCCCTGGTTCCATCTGCGTAGACTTCATTCTTTTGGGGGAAAGTCATCTGTTTTTCTTAGATGCTCCTTGATTGATGTCTACAGCAGTGGACTTGAAGGAAATGCACCTTTGGAGACTACTGTGATGATCAAAACAGTTCACATCCCACCTGCATGTGAGAGAAATTCTTCCTCAACCATCATCCCAGTGCCACTCAAGGTGCATTGGTAACAAATCGTTTAAAGTTAGCTCCTTTTCACATGCCAGATTCTGGAATTACAAAACTGTGATGCACAGTTTCTTCCTTCAAAGAGAGACAGAACTAGGTGCAGTGGTTAAGTATGCATACAAGTCTAGCTCCTCCCACTATGCAGGAGTGATAAGATGTCAGGAAAGTCTAAATGGAGGCCTAAAAAATAGACATTTGCCAAGGAAAGAAGAGTGGCGTGGCAGAGGTAGGCCAAGGTGGCAGAGATGTGGAGATCAGGGTGACTCAACATGGAGGTGTGAGGGACATGGTCAGCTAGGCACCATAGGCAGCACTGAGGGTTCACACAGAAGGCAGGGAGCAGTCTCATGAGTTGACAGGGAAGATGACAGGGTAGAAGAGAGAAAAGTTTTCCCTGATCCTCTCAGGGCTTCTGACTGGGTCTGACAATTAAACTGATAAAGACAGATTAAACAGAAGGCATGCATGCAAGTTGATTTAGTATAAGGTGTGTGTGACCTGATAGTCTTTCTAAGGAAATGAATACCAAAAGAGGGGATTAAACCTGAGTAGGTTTGTGTTAGGTTTGATGAAAAGTAGAAACTTTTGGAAATACAAACTAGCACAAAGAGTATGAGCTAAATGTAATAAGCGGGCTAGGGGAGGGGAGAACCTAGCTAAGGCCTGTTCATTCAGATTGCTCTCTGTGTCTCTTTGGGGAAATAAGGATGTTCCTTCCCTCCTGGTATAGGGAACAATACCTCTCACATGAGAGTTTTAGAAACTGTTTCAGCCAAAGGTCAGAAAGTTCTTTCTGCACATGCTGTTTCTCAGATTCCTTCAGCTTGAACTGCTTAGTCTGTCAAGGTGCCCTGTTTTAGGGTAGCATGTCCTACATCCTCTCACCTCCATACGGAGGGTCTTGTTCTTAATGGTGGGCGCTAATGCTTTGCTATGACTGCAGACCTAAGTAACAGGCCAGGTTTGGATGCACAGAACTTGGTGAGAGGCAGAGTTGAGGGGAATAAGTGTAGTTTACTTCTTGCCCCTGACCTGGGGGTTGGCCTTGTTTGGAGTCACTTCTTTTCTGGTCCCCTGGTGCCTCTCTAGACCAGAGGACTTTCTTCCCACAGCGGGTGTGACTTTGGTGATCTTTACTGTGCATCTTCTTCTCAATGAGATGAGAAGCCCTTAGGGATAAGCCATACCTAAACCTGCAGCCTTTGTGGGACTTGAACTTTTCTGTGCTTGGACATTTACCTCCTGAATTCTTTTACTCTGAGGATACAGATATTCCTCACCACTTCTGGGGGACAGGGGAGGTTCAGCTAACATCAGCCCTTTCCCTGTAATCAGCACTGTGATCCCCAATCTTGAGAGCATCTCAGTGGTTTTTTTCATATTTTCTTGAGGGTCTCCTAATGGGTTATCAAGGGATTTCTGTATAATTTATGAAACATTCTAGACCTGAACATTACTGTATGATCTAGGGAACCAAATTTAATCCTTAGACTTTCAAGTCTATGAGGCTAAAAATGAACTTAGCAATTAGAAGTGTGCTTTTGACAGTGGAATGAGTTCTTACTGAAAGAATACCTTTGAAAAGAGATCTGGCTCACTATGATTGATAGATTGGGTGGGGGTTCTTAGCAAGCTGCTTCCTTCAGAAGTTAATGGAAGAACATCTGTGCTCAGGGAATCATTGTTTGCTGATCATTGAGGCAATCAGGTATTGCAAATAGGTGAGCTGTGACCAAATGAACTCATGAATGACAGCAGGGGACAACATGTGACCTCAATATTTATATTGGGGAACCAGGATCACCAAAGCGCTCTCTTCTATTTTAAAGCAGAAGAAACTATCATCCGTGGATAAAGGTGGATTTAATAGCAAGCCACTACAAGCTCACAATTTTCTGAATGGAGCATTATTCTACAAATAACAAGAGGAATAAATACAGCCATGTACTTTTATAGATTTTTTTTTTTTTACTCTGACACTTTTTTTGAAAAGCAGACCTTATAGAATAATCCTAGTAAAATGGCTATTGTTATAGGGGACTATACCACTAAAAAACTTCAACTCTCCATTCTTGGTTTAATATTTGTCCATCTTTTCTGATTGTTTTTCTTCTTTCTTCCAGATTCCTCAGGTTCGAGAGCTAGAAAGTTTATTCAGTAATGACATTTAAGTGGCATTTTAAATAATGGGTTCACAGTACAGATCAAGATATTATATAATGGTTGTAATTTGGAAGCAGGCACAGGCAAATATTAGCCCGAACTTGTGCAGTAGCTGGGCCAAGAGAATGCTTGTGTCTAAACAGCCCTTATGTGAGGGAGGAAGAATGGCATAGTCCCCATCCCTTTCAGTGACTAGGAATGACTTTGTATAAATGTTAATAAGGCACCCAGTAGTTCAAGGTTCCTTTAGGTTCCTTCATAAGTATTCATAAATCTAGACTCTCCTTTTTAAAAGTATTTTCATATTACCAGTAATGACTCTTCTATAGTGAGTGGGATATACATAGTATGTCAATCCTTTATGATCATGACCTCAAATATTAATCCTGAACATAATTATCTTTCCTAGAGCAATCTCACATATGAAAAAAATGGAGGCTCAGGGATGCCAGTAACTTGCGCTGGGTCAGCCATCCAGTGAGTGACTGAGCTAAAGTTCATACATGGCTCTCAGGGACACAAAAGGCTCTCGGTGTCTAGAGCACACTGTTGTTCTCTACCAGTGTGAGTCTCCGCTGTGATGAGCTTTACCTGATTTCTCTCAATTCATTTCTTCCAAGGATTACCTTTAAAATCTGCATGTTTCAGAATCAGCTCTAGAATTTTGCCAGCAGTGGACCTTCTGCTCCCCGAGAGTAACTAGAAATTCTTCCTATGTCTTCTATCCCGGCATTTGTTCACTCTTTAATGAGTGTCCTGCACATTCCTGTTAGGACATTGTTTTCTCTAGAGAAAAAAACATGCTGAAAAATCGGTGCTGAGTGCTGCCTGTTCTGTCGTCCACCCCTGGTCCTGAGTTGGCTGCTGACATTTAGGACTCTTGCATTCCCAGGTTCCACCCTGAACATTACAGGGATTTCTGTGCAATCATTGCACTGACGTTTGAGTTGGCCGGCAAGTCTGCTCCCATTCATAATGAGACTGAGCACCGAGAGTAAACATGGAATTAACCCAGTAACTTGTATCCAACTAAATTATTGGAAAACAGACCTCATAAGCCTGAATTCCATTCCGCCTTTGAAGGACCCCTTCCTGAACAAAGAACAACCCCTTTATTTTCTGAACATGAATGTGGTAACATAGAAATGAATGCAATATTGAGTGGAATGCATTTAATTCTCTTTCCCTTACTGTTTGAACCTCAAGTTGAAAAAGACCATTGTCCCAAGAGGAATTTCATTCCCAGGGCACTGTGTATGCATTCATTTTTGGAATGTGATAGACTAAGTGAAACCTTATAGTTTGGGAGGTAAGGTCCAATGGGAATCCACAGAGTCCTTCATGCAGAAATGCTCTGGAAGACCCATTTAGACCAACCCTGAACACATACACAGTCCTTTAATCCTTGCCAACTGCCAACTGCTCTTTTATGAAGCCCAGCCTTGCTGTTCTCAAAGAGCTTATTATTAAAATTGAGCTAAGCACAGCCCAGTATTCACCATCTGTTAGAAGCTGGATCACTGCTGGTGTGTTTACAAACTACCTTACACACTCTTTATCACCGGCACATGTTTTAGGAATAATGTAGATACATCTTGTCCTGGTTATTTTCATTAAAACAAACATATTGGGTGACAATATGGCATTCTCCTTGGTCAACATTTGGCATAGATGAATCAAGAGGAAAAATATTTAAGTTGTGCTGGGTGGCTGATGTATAGGTATCTTTACAATTTGTAAACAACAGCCACACTGATTTACTGTTCTTCTACACATCACAGCATTTCAGCAGTTTTGTGTGCGTGTGGGTTCTAGGACCTTTTGGATCCATCCATACAATGTGCAGGCATTGAGCTTGACAAAAAGCCTAGCCAACAACACAATGTATTTTGTTGAAATAGTAAAAATATTATGAATGGTAAAAACTTCCATGTTTCCAGAAATATGTTTAGGAAAAAGAATATTCCAATCAAGTGAATCTTCTGCTTCACCCAAATTTTCCATTTTGTGTTTAGATTACCAATTGTCAAAGAAATGGGGTTCAGTGAAATCAGTCCCCTAAAATTCTGTTGAATATCTTTGACAACATGTTGAACAATCTGAAGACCTCCCCAAGCTTTAGGATCACCATTCTGAACATAAATTGAATTACCCATAATCTTAGATGGGAACAGGGGAGATGTGGATATTGATTTGTGTTTCCTTATTTTAGGACATAAGCTGAAATTACCGCCCCCCCACCCCAACTCAGTGAATTCCTCAAATCAGACTTGGGACTTGATTGTAGAAGCTAAATTTGGCAAGAACGGAATCAGATATTTGAATTGAAAATGGCAGGAGAAAAACTAAGCTTCATTTTAAAATATAGGTGATTTGGGCCATGACCAGAGCCCCCAAAATAAAACGGGAGGGGCTGTCTTCTTTGGTAGTCACAAGTGCTTTTGAAGGGTAATGAGCACAAAGTTTTCCAAGGACAGACACCAAATTGTAAACAAATGTTGCTGTTTGATGTATTATCCATGAGGTAGAGAGACACATTATAATAGGAGATGCTTCTCCAGCTTTCTCCCAGCTGACCTCTTAACAAGCCCATGTAATCAATATTCTCAGGGAAGAGCACCCATTCTGAGCCTCTGCTTAAACATACGCCTTATAATGTATTTGAAAGCCTAATACGTCTTCTGGAATGCCTATTCTTTGCATTATCACAAGCCTTTTTGTTTCTAGGAATAGTAGTACTTTAGAATTCTTTTCCCATCTTTGGCCTCATTTGGTTTTCATAACTAAGGTGAGAGTCTGTGAGAGAGTTAGCATTCCTATGCACTGATGGAAGAAAGAGAAAAAAAGATCTGAATCTAGGGCAGGCAGGAAAGAATTGTTTGAGGATTCACCTGGTGATAAAAAGGCATACTGGCCAGCAAGAGAGAAATAATGACATCATTCTCATTTTCTTAATGACCCAGAACAATGCATTAAAATATAATATCTGTGTGCATTTTTAGTTAAGCTGCATTTTTGGTTTTCTTTACCTTTTTCAGCACTTTCATGAACAGATATTATTGGCGCTATTTTCTTCTTCACTGGAGTGGTCACCCATATTGCTCTCTCTGTGGGAGAGCTAATGCTCAGTCTACCTGTGAGTGCCAGCATGGGAACTTCTCTCCACCATGGCGTGGAAGTCCAGGGGTCCTCATATAAACACATTTTTTTTAAAAAAGGCTTAATTCTCCCTTTTAAATAGAAGAGACTTCTCCTCATCCTTTTTCTTAGAGGATTTACTTTAAGAAATCGTTAAGTCTTTCTCTGGCTCTTTGAAATGTATGTAAATCTTTTTAGAAACTAAGAATGTTGTCAGCTTCACAATCCAGGAATGTCTATCTTAAAGACCTGGGAGCCGTCTCTTTGAAATGCAAAAATAAAAAAAAAATAGTACCCCTATTTCCCACTTGATGTGGGTGGTAGAAGTGTCACTTCAGGGGGTGCCTGGTCTCTGGGTTGCAAAACTACCTCCTAGCAAAAGGGTGTGGGAAGTTTATTTTTTTCTTTGCGTAAAGCTAGTTAACTAACATGGATGGATCACCCTAGTTACCAGGTAAATTTAGGATGAACTCTAATAAAGGGTGCTGCCAGCTCTTCTTACTTGAGTCCTAGTTCTTATTTACCTAGAGAGCACACAAGTGGTAGGTTGTATCTGCCTGGCTATATAAAAGGGTAAGATCCTGTTCTGTCTGTAATTTCTTAGGGATTGTCTATGATGTGCATCACATGTGGCTTTAATATTTATTCAGTAATCCTATATTTTTCTACTGCCATTCTGGAAAGGCTTCTGGAGTTGGGAGAAGATTTTTTTTCTTCAGTAGGCTCCATGCTCAGTGTGGAGCCCAGCGCAACACTTGAACTCATGACCCTGAGGTCAAGACCTAAGCTGAGATCAAGAGTCACATTTTAACCAACTGAGTCACCCAAGTGCCCAGATTTTGTTTTTGATGATATTTACACAATAGCTTAATTCTTTGGGACTCTGTGGGGAAACAGCCTCAGTAGATGATCAAATGAGGTGGCAAGAAATCTTTCAGGTCAGAGCTGGTCTTCTTATTCCGATCACAATGATTCTTGGCTGAGTAGGAGCTAAGTGACAATGACAGTACAGGGTAAGGAATTCTCTTCAGTCAGTCACTTACTTCCCTGGATGTTTAAAGAATGGCCTTCAGGGGTGCCTGGGTGGTTCAGAGGGTTAAACCTCTGCCTTCAGCTCAGGTGATGATCTCAGGGTCCTGGGATCCAGGCCCACATAGGGCTCTCTGCTCAACAGGGTCCTGCTTCCCCGTCTCTCTCTGCCTGCCCCTCTGCCTACTTGTGATCATCTTTCTCTCTGTATCAAATAAAGTCTTAAAAATATATCCTTCATATATGCTCTCTACTCCATCTACTTGTCTGGGCATTTCCCAAACTCCCTTCCAGGAAAACTTTCTTGGATTGTTTTCCACACTTCTGGGCTTTTCTGTCTAAGACTAGTATCTACTCCACCCTGTGGCCAAATTAACATTCTCCTTTCAATCCTCAAAACATTCTCTTCCTTTCTCTTCTCTTCCATTCTCTTCCTTTCTTCACAGTTGTTTTCACATGGCTTTTCACAGAAGATTAATAGCCAACAAAATCCAGTCACATCATTAGCAGCACAGGACTTTTTGAGGCTTTGCCTTTCAAAATCCAGTAGGACCTTCACGGTGGGGAGGTGGTGGTAGTGATGGTACCTGGGAGAGAGAAGGTGGTTTCTCCAAGTACAGATTAAATAATTAACAAAATTAAACAACACTGAAGTGTTCATGTCTCAAAAAAAAAAAAAAAAGTGAATTTTCTAATGCCTTTTCAAGTGCATTTAGATAATTACTTCACATTACCTGAATTGACATGGGTCCTCTTTGGCGCTGGCTTTGTTTGCTTTGTAACTGACCCAGTCAAACAGGTTTCCCTCTGTAGTAGTACATCTTGAATTCAAAGTGATCCTCAGAAATGTGTACCTCTCCTTTCCTTGATGGTCTGTTACCCTCAGTAAAGCTATGGCTAACCAGGAAAAGGCTATAAATTATTTAAGCACTGTTTACATCACTTGGGTAAAGTTTCATTTTATTCAGTGTTTCTCAGGGCAACGTTTTATTACTTTCTTTGGCTCCAATGCAGATAATGTCTAAGAGGCAGGCAGGAGGCTTTCCCTCTTGGCATCTACCTCCAGGCTGGCTTCTTCTGGATTTTTCTTAGGTGTGTTCTCAACCCTAGAAGGACACTCTCGTCTTGATGGCTTCAGTATCTGCAGCTAGCACTGGAGGGGATGGGTGATGGCCTTCCATCACGCCCTACTGAATACTCACCTTGACTATCCCAGTGGAGGGCTTCTACTTGTTTCTCCGTGTGGTGTCACATCTACCAGTTTGCATTCACACTATTGTTATAATTGGCCATTTTATGAGCCCTTATTATGTAAAAAAAAATTTCATGGGCTTTTTATATATGTTACTTAATTTTTAAAACTACATGGGATAGGTACTGTGTATATCTTTATTATCCAGAAGAGAAAACAGGTTTAATAAGTTGAGGTAAATTGCCTGTGGGTACCCTGTCTTGACTCCAGAGCTGGGCCAAAACAGATGAGCTGTTTTGCTGTACTGCTGTGAAGTAGGTATTGTATTGGGTTTGCGTTTTTTGGTTTGTAGGTTAGTAGGTTTATATTTGGTTACTAATATTCAATCAGTTCAAGATCGCATTTGGGACACAGGAAGCTGGGTCAGTGTTGCATGGTAATTAAGAAGATAGCTCCATTTTCTGAATGCCTGTCTTGGTTGTTTTGATAATATCATGCTGCTGTTAATAAATAAGGAAGCAAAAAATACTCCTTAAGTTTGATAAGGGAACACTTCCAGCCCACGATGTGGGTTTTCTCATATAGCACTCTTGTTCTACTTTATTGTAACAGAAGGGGGCCATTTTGTTCTTTTAGGTTGTTATGACCTATCCCAACTCACCAGGTTCATCCATGAATTCAAAATTAGTAATTAGTTAACAAAATGAATTCAGCTTATCCTAAAAAGTGACCAAAATAGGAAATGGGTTCAAGAGAAGTAAAATCCAGACATCCTGTCATTTCAGTTAACTCATTTGCTTACTATAAGTTTAGGCCTTAAAAACACATTCCAGAGGTAGTGTATGGCACTTTTCAAATAATAACGTCAAATAATACTTAAATTCTCAGTTTTGAACAATACTGAGTAATAACCTTTAATGGGTTATTATCAGAATCTGACCAGAGGGGTATCAGTCAAAATGAGAAGATGAAAGATAATTTGTATAGTCTGTGAAAGCAAGAAATTGGCTAACACTCAGGGCCTTTAAACCATCTATTAGCTCTATGAAAAATAACCTCTCTGTCTTGTCAGCCTAATAGGATGACCACCCCTTAGCAAAATGCGTGCTGGAGTTGAACTGCAAAATCTCTTTAATGCCTTATAGAGCTTTTACTACATTTCATTTATAGACCTAAAACAGCAAACATACTGGCCTGGAGAAAAGTTCATTTTTAGCAAAGCTGCCTTTTAATTCAGGTATAACATAGTGCCCCAAGACTCTTGTAAACTTTTCCTGGTAGATATTTTCAGATCTATTTATCATGGTCACAACATGAAGTAGTTTCTGATTTATGGGGTGAGCTTCAGACTTTTGGTATTTTCTCTCTTGGCCTCAATCCATCAGGAAGCAAGTCTGCATCACATTTAACACCAATATAGCACTGTCGATAATGTCCCAGTACCCAGTGTGCATAACAAGGAGAGCCCTGGCAGAGATGGAGGGCCCAGAATGTGAGCTGGAAGTCTAAGCAGTCTAAACTGAACAATTTTTCAAATACATAAGAATTTGTATGTGTGCGTATGCGGGGGGTCGGGCAGTGGATAATGCCTGCTGTTGAATTAGAATGGCAGAGAAGGTATAATATAAATGGAGAATTATAGCAGAACTCCGTGGATTTTGTATTTGAGCAGAAGGATTTCGGAGGTTTTGGAAAGAGAGAAGAGTTTCACAGAGGTCTGGTCAACCTCACTGTTGACCTCAGTGTTCATCAGATTCCTATCATCTGGCACAGAGCCTGCACATTAAAGGTGCTAATAATTATGGGTTAGATATAACTCAAAGTCAAGTCATGCTATAGTTGCGTTGACTCCTAGATTCCTAACTTTACCACACCATCATTTCACAAGTGTGCTTGACTTGGATGATACCTCAAATTTGTGCATCTACCTTCCTATCTAGTTTCTTTTATCGGTAGGGGAGTCATTGTAGGTCCACGTTCTAGTTGAAGTCATCTTGGCTGACGAGAGACATGAAATAAGTTTTGTATTTGGAACTGGGTATAAATCTGCTTTCTGAAGCCAGCCAACTGCTTGTCATGATACTACATCATATCTCTGCCCATGGTAGATACTAGATGTTCATTGAATTTGCTGACTAGTTAAGACAGGTGTAATGAAAAAGCAGGACTGCCACATAGATGATAGAGAGTTTGTAACATACACTAGCCAAAAAACATTTGTTAATTCGGCAGATATTTACTGAGAACATATTATGTGTCAGGCACTGGGCTATACGCTGAAATCCACTCATGACACTGGGAACTCAAGAGTCCATTTTTATGACACCACGGTAAAGAAGTCACCACAGCCCCGGGGGTTGGAATCTAGAATGTTAGAGAACACACAGCAAGTAAATGGGGTGAGGATTTGGAAAGAGATTCACAGAAGAGCAAAACAAGACTCGAAGAAATTTTTACTTCTTATTAGAAAAGTTTATCACGTAATACAACATACTGCAAGTTGTGTACAATAGAGATATACTGTATAATGGTTTATTACAAATTGAACATTCACGTCAAGCAGTGAACTATCTGTGCTGAGAGATTTCCCCCCCCAACCTACCAGTTTAAAAAATCATTTGAAATGAAATATCATTTGAAATGAAATCATTGAAATGAAATTTCAAATTTCATTTTTGGAAAACCAGTGAAAATAAATTACCAGAAAAATGAAAGAAAAACAAAACAGATAAAACTCTTTATATTGCTATGTTAGTTTTTATGTTAGATTGATAGATACCAAGGAACTGAGCATTTTTTTAATTGACGTATAATTGACATATTACATTAGTTTTGGGCATTCAACATCTGATTCAAAATGCATGTATATTATGAAATGATTACCATGTAAGTCTGGTTAACAGCTGTTACTATGCCTGGTTCCAAAAAAAATTTTGTGCCTGTGACAAGAACTTTTAAGATCTACTCTTAGCAACTTTCAGATAGGTAATAGAATATCAATTATAGTCCCCATGCTGTATATTACATCCCATGATTCTGGAAGTTTGTACCTTTTGACCCTCTTCAAAAGACCCAAAATTAGTGAAATAAGTCAAGCGGAGAAAGACAACTATCATATGATCTCCCTGATATGAGGAAGTGGTGATGCAACATGGGGGCTTAAGTGGGTAGGAGAAGAATCCATGAAACAAGATGGGATAGGGAGGGAGACAAACCATAAGTGACTCTTAATCTCACAAAACAAACTGTGGGTTGCTGGGGGGAGAGGGGTTGGGAGAAGGGGGGTAGGGTTATGGACATTGGGGAGGGTGTGTGCTTTTGGGTAAATTTGAAGGGGAGGTGAACCATGAGAGACTATGGACTCTGAAAAACAATCTGAGGGGTTTGAAGTGGCGGAGGGGTGGGAGGTTGGGGTACCAGGTGGTGGGTATTGTGGAGGGCACAGCTTGCATGGAGCACTGGGTGTGGTGAAAAAATAATGAATACTGTTTTTCTGAAAATAAATAAATTGGAAAAAAAAGAAAGACCCAAAATTACTTGGGTCAGTTAAAGTTTCTGAACATTTACTCTGTTTCTCTTCTTACCTCCTGTGGACTCATGCATTAATGGAGGCAGTTAGAGTTCAGTTATAAAAAACAAAAACAAAAACAAAAACAAAAAACAAAACCATCTGGGACCCAAAATAGCAATATTTGGAAATACACAGAGAAAAGGATACAGTATCAAAGTAAGGCTGTGGATCACAACCAAAGGCTAGCTCCCAGCAAGCTGTCCAGAGAAGTTAGGTGGAAGCTACCGTTCTCTTACAATACAGGGCTTTACTGGACAGAATTTCTCTTTTGACCAGGAATGTGTGCATGGAATAGTTTGGATCAGGGAGCCCAAAGTGGAGTTTGCAGCTGGTGCTTCTTAAACCTGCTAGTCTTATAGACACATTCCTATGTATGTATGTGACCATCTCCAGTGGCATTTGTCTATAATGGAGGAGGTTGAGCATCTTTTCATCATCTATTTATTGACCATTGGGATAGAAGCTTCATCTGTTCAAGTTTACCGCCTATTTTTCTGTTGATTTCTATTTTTTCTTACTAATTTATGGCAGTGATTTTTATATTCTGGATATAACTCTTCAGATATGTGTTTCAAATGTATTCTCCCATTGTGTGGATACTTTTTCACTCATTTAAAGGTACTTTCTGTTGAAGATAAGGTTTTTTTTTTTTTAAGATTTTATTTGTTTATTTGACAGAGATCACAAGTAGGGAGAGACGCAGGCAGAGGGAGAGGAGGAAATAGGCTCCCCCCTGAGCAGGGAGCCTGATGCAGGGCTCGATCCCAGGACCCTGGGATCATGACCTGAGCCGAAGGCAAAGGCTTTAACCCACTGAGCCACCTAGATGCCCCAAAGATAAGTTCTTAATTTAAAGAAATTTTGATTAAAGTATAGTTGACATACAATAGTAAGTTTATTTTAGGTGTATTTTCATAATTTAGGTGCATCTTCATAGTATAACCATATGTATTATGAAATGCTCACCAGAGCAAGTGTATTACAACATTATTGACTGTATTTCTTATGCTGGACTTTCTTTTTTTAAATTTTTTATTTTTTATAAACATATATTTTTATCCCCAGGGGTACAGGTCTGTGAATCGCCAAGTTTACACACTTCACAGCACTCACCAAAGCACATACCCTCCCCAATGTCCATAACCCCACCCCCCTTCTCCCAACCCCCCTCCCCCCAGCAACCCTCAGTTTGTTTTGTGAGATTAAGAGTCACTTATGGTTTGTCTCCCTCCCAATCCCATCTTGTTTCATTTATTCTTCTCCTACCCCCTTAACCCCCCCTGTTGCATCTCCACTCCCTCATATCAGGGAGATCATATGATAGTTGTCTTTCTCCGCTTGACTTATTTCACTAAGTGTGATACACTCTAGTTCCATCCATGTTGTTGCAAATGTCAAGATTTCATTTCTTTTGATGGCTGCATAGTATTCCATTGTGTATATATACCACATCTTCTTTATCCATTCATCCGTTGACGGACATTTAGGTTCTTTCCATGGTTTGGCTATTGTGGACATTGCTGCTATAAACATTCAGGTGCACGTGCCCCTTCGGATCACTAGGTTTGTATCTTTAGGGTAAATACTCAGTAGTGCAATTGCTGGGTCATAGGGCAGTTCTATTTTCAACATTTTGAGGAACCTCCATACTGTTTTCCAGAGTGGTTGCACCAGCTTGCATTCCCACCAACAGTGTAGGAGGGTTCCCCTTTCTCCGCATCCTCGCCAGCATCTGTCATTTCCTGACTTGTTGATTTTAGCCATTCTGACTGGTGTGAGGTGATATCTCATTGTGGTTTTGATTTGTATTTCCCTGATGCCGAGTGATATGGAGCACTTTTTCATGTGTCTGTTGGCCATCTGGATGTCTTCTTTGCAGAAACATCTGTTCATGTCCTCTGTCCATTTCTTGACTGGATTATTTGTTCTTTTGGTGTTGAGTTTGCTAAGTTCTTTATAGATTTTGGACACTAGTCCTTTATCTGATATGTTGTTTGCAAATATCTTCTCCCATTCTGTCAGTTGTCTTTTGATTTTGTTAACTGTTTCCTTTACTGTGCAAAAGCTTTTGATCTTGATGAAATCCCAAAAGTTCATTTTTGCCCTTGCTTCCCTTGCCTTTGGTGATGTTCCTAGGAAGATGTTGCTGTGGCTGAGGTCGAAGAGGTTGCTGCCTCTGTTCTCCTCAAGGATTTTGATGGATTCCTTTCTCACATTGATGTCCTTCATCCATTTTGAGTCTATTTTTGTGTGTGGTGTAAGGAAATGGTCCAATTTCATTTTTCTGCACGTGGCTGTCCAATTTTCCCAACACCATTTATTAAAGAGGCTGTCTTTTTTTTCCATTGGACATTCTTTCCTGCTTGTCAAAGATTAGTTGACCATAGAGTTGAGGGTCTATTTCTGGGCTCTCTATTCTGTTCTATTGATCTATGTGTCTGTTTTTGTGCCAGTACCATGCTGTCTTGATGATGACAGCTTTGTAATAGAGCTTGAAGTCTGGAATTGTGATGCCACCAACTTTGGCTTTCTTTTTCAATATCCCTTTGGCTATTAAAGGTCTTTTCTGGCTCCATATAAATTTTAAAATTATTTGTTCCATTTCTTTGAAAAATATGGATGGTACTTTGATAGGAATTGCATTAAATGTGTAGATTGCTTTAGGTGGCATAGACATTTTCACAATATTTATTCTTCCAATCCAGGAGCATGGAACATTTTTCCATTTCTTTGTGTCTTCCTCAATTTCTTTCATGAGTACTTTATAGTTTTCTGAGTATAGATTCTTAGCCTCTTTGGTTAGGTTTATTCCTAGGTATCTTATGGTTTGGGGTACAATTGTAAATGGGATTGACTCCTTAACTTCTCTTTCTTCTGTCTTGTTGTTGGTGTAGAGAAATGCAACTGATTTCTGTGCATTGATTTTATATCCTGACACTACTGAATTCCTGTACAAGTTCTAGCAGTTTTGGAGTGGAGTCTTTTGGGTTTTCCACATATAGTATCATATCGTCTGCGAAGAGTGATAATTTGACTTCTTCTTTGCCGATTTGGATGCCTTTAATTTCCTTTTGTTGTCTGATTGCTGAGGCTAGGACTTCTAGTACTTTGTTGAATAGCAGTGGTGATAATGGACATCCCTGCCGTGTTGCTGGACTTTTATTTATTTATTTATTTATTTATTTATTTATTAAAGATTTTATTTATTTATTTGACAGAGAGAGATTACAAGTAGGCAGAGAGGCAGGCAGAGAGAGAGAGAGAGAGGAGGAAGCAGGCTCCCTGTTGAGCAGAGAGCCCGATGCGGGACTCGATCCCAGGACCCTGAGATCATGACCTGAGCCAAAGGCAGCGGCTTAACCCACTGAGCCACCCAGGCGCCCATGGACTTTTTTTTAAAATGTAGTACTTTGTATTGATACTTTCCTTTTATAGTTAATAGATGGTTTTCCCTTGTCAAGACATTGTTTGCCAGCCTGAGATCATGAAGCTATCCTCTTGATAATCTTATAGAAGCAACACTGTTTTGTATTTCACATACAGATATGTTTTGTATAATATGAGGTTAGGGTCAAGTTTTATTTATTTTTTTCTTTATATATTTAATTGACCCAGAAACATTTATTGAAAGGGATGTTCTTTACCACTGGTCTAAAGTGGTACCTTTGTCATAAATCAGTTGTTTATTTAAGTGTGGGTCTCTTTCTGCACTTTCTGTTGTATCCATTGATTTTCTGGCTTTGTGTACATATCACACTGTCTCAACTACTGTAGTTTTATGGTAACTCTTGCTAAGTGGCAAAGTCCTTCTACCCTTGTTCTTCAGAGGTGTGTTGGCTGTTCTTCACCCTTCATTTTGCTATGTAAATTTTAGAATTAACTTGATAAGTTTTACATAAAAACCTTTTCAAAATTATGGTTATAGAATATATCTCCATTTATTCAGGTTTTCATTTGTTTTACTTAGTTATTTCTTTAAATATTTATTTATTTATTTTTTGGCGGTGCGGGGGGAAGGGGGGGCAGAGCACAAGCAGGGGGAGTGGCAGGCAGAGCAGGCAGAGGGAGAAGCAGGCTCCCCGCCCAGCTGGAAACCTGATATCAGGCTGGATCCCAGGACCCTGAGATCATAACCCGAGCCAAAGGCAGATGCTTAATGGACTGAGCCACCCAGGTGTCCCTAATTATTCCATACTTACATGGACTTGCACACATGAATATATTTATTCCTATATGTGTTTGCTGTTCTGTCTGTTCTAAAATTTCACATAGAAACACAAACATTTTTTTGTATTGATCTTGTAGCCATAACCTTGTTAAACTCAATTATTTACAATCATTTATCTGTATATCTTTTGGATTTTTATATCCACAGTCATCAACTAAAATAATGACAGATTTATTTACCTTATATATCAAAGTTTAGATCTCCCTATAAGCAGACACTGAGATAAGGATTCATTGCAAGCATTTTATCTGAGAGTTGATCCCATGAAACAATGGTTACGGGAGTAAGAAAGTGGAAGAAGACCGTTGATAAAGAATTCCATATCAAGCAAGTCACCTTGAAGGCTTAATTATACTTGGGGGAGGCATGAATCATTTAGAAAACTTGTCTTAGAGTCATCATATCCAAGGCTAAGCAAAGTAAAGTACTTATTTTTTTTTTTTAAAGTCCTGTGCATCTGTAGTTGAGGAATCCTCAACTACAGCACTCACTACATTTTCTGTTCTCTGTAGAATTTCTTTCTTTCTTTTCTCTTAGTGTGCTGAGTTCTAGCCAGATTGAAAAGAAGTGATAGTGGTCATCCTTGCATGGCTCTTGATCTCAAAGAGAAGTCTTCCACTGTTTTATCATTCCCTAGGATGTTTGCTATAGACGTATTATAAGAGCCTTTTATCAAATTAAGGAAATCTCTTCTATTCATTAATTTGTTTGTTTTTAAAATAAAAAAATGGATCTTTAATTATATCAAACATTTTTCTGCATGGAATGAGACGATGGTATGATTTTTCTCATTTATTTTGTTAATGTGGTGACTTAGACTGATTAATTTTTAAATGCTTAACTAACCTCACATTCCTGGAATAAACCCACCTTGTTTGTTTTGGTTATTATGTATTACAGAGTTCATTTTGCTAATATTTAGTTTAGGATTTTTGCATTTATATTACTATATGAGATTGGCTGGTATTCTTTCTCTTGATTTACTTATCAAAATTTCTTATGAAGGTTATGCTGATGTCATTAAGTGATTGGAAAACATTCTTTTTCTTTACTCTTGAAAATTTTGTGTATTATTGGCATTTTTCCTTCCTTAAATGTTAGGGAGAATTTGTTGATAAAAGGTATCTTGCTTGTAAAGAAAGATCTAAACTAAGATGCACAAGTTCACCCTATTTGTGAAGCAGCCAAAATCCCATCTATACTATACCCAAAGACATAAGCCCTTTCTAAATAAAAGGTCATCATTCATATGGTATGTGTTAAGATGCCATTCTTCTTCTAAGCTACTAATCTATCCTCCGTTTGTAACCTACACGTCCTCCAGGACTTAGAGAATATCATGTCTTGGAAAAACAATTCTTTAAAACTCCAGCCCACACCTATCTGCTTTGAACTTCTGTACTATTGATGGACAGTTTACCCAATGACTTTTCTCTGCCATTGTGTGTGTGAGAGTGTGTGTGTGTGTGTTATAGTGTGAACTATATCATAAATTCTACAAGGGCAAAAACCATGAATTATGAATACATGAATATGTATATATAAATATTAAGTGTACATTTTAAGATGAAATGGCAGTCATATGGTTGGCTACTACCACTATGAATTTCTATGAATTAGTTTTGGTGGTACAGTTTGGTCAAGGGTCAGGTTTTACCTTAACGCCTGCAATAGCCCTCAAAGGATGAAGACCTCTAGTCTTTTGTTGGGGAGGGGTTGGGTCTTTAAAAAGCCCATTCTAAAGAATGGGAAGTGTTCACATCACATGCACTGCCCTAGGGTAAGGCAGAGTCATGCAGTGCAGGTAAGAATATTTCAAGGGGCATAAACAACATGCTAATCCGTGGCAACCAGGCAGTCTGACCCCATGGGAAGGCAAGAGATGACCCATGTTGACCGAGCTTCTGTGAAGCTCCCTAGCCCTGGTGGCTCTTGGTCCAGCATATCTCCATTTCTATGATGGACTTAAATGTTTGTGTCCCCTCAAAATTCACATTTTGAAGAGTTAAGCCCCATTGTGACAGTGTTTTGGGGGTAGGTTCTTTGGAAAATAATTAGGTTTAGATGCAGTCATGAAGGTGAAATTCCCATGAGGGGTTTTGTTCCCTTAGAAAAATAGGCACCAGGAACTCTCTGCCCCTTTCTACCACGTGAAGACACAGAAGGAAGGTGCTCTTCTACATCCAAGAAAAAAAGTCCTCACCAGGAACTGAATTCAGTGGCACCTTGATCTTGGAATTCCCGGCCTTTATAAACTTGTGTGAAACTTGTGTCTGTTGTTTAATCCAAGCAGCCTATGGTATGTTGTCAGAACAGCCCCAGCGAAGAGATTTCTCCCTACCAGTCCTCTGCTAGCCACATAACCACGTTCTTCTGTCCTCATTTCAGTCTTGGTGTCTTTTTGATCCAGCAAATATGCATCTAAAGCTTTCCTTCTCACACGAAGGCCAGAAGCTTTTTACAGTGCAGGTATTTCTAACCCTTGTTTATAGTTTACAGTAGTTAATTCATGTCTTAGACTTTGGTCTGTTGTATAAAAGAGGACTTTCAGAAACACTAAAAGAGGGATATGGGAGCCATGGAGAACACTTCGACGTGTTAATACCCCCAACATATGTGTCTACCATCATACTTAGCACTTGTTTACTGATGTACTTTGGATGCAGTTCTGAGCTGTAGTGTTGAATGAGCATAGTAGGAACAAATGCAAACCAATAAAGAAGTTAACAGACTGTTTAAGGTAGTCCCCTGCTACTTTATGGTGCCTCTAAAAGGTTTTATTTTGTTAATTAACAAAGTTGTAAGTGAATCACTTAATTCTATCCAAGAGCTTCTGGGAAAGTTTTCAGAAAAAAAAGAAAAAAGTATGAGATGACATATTACCCCCCCCCCCAAATTAAAAGAAATGAGCTTCACTTTTGGCAGTAGTGGATTAGATAACTATTACCAGTACTGTTTCAGAGGACAGTTAGACCAGCTAAAGACTTTGAAAATTTGAAAACATCTGCTTGGGGGTGTTGAAGAGCTAGCCAGACAGTAAAGAATTATCTAAAATGCAAAACCTCCTATTTGGGACAGCTCTTCCCCTGAGAGTGGCTGAAGGTTGGGTAAAGCAAAGCAAAGGCAAACAAAGAATGAAACAAATAATTAAGATAACATAATCAGTGAAAGAGGGGAAAAAAAACATGAAATAGTGAGGGTCAGTAGGGCCAAATATGGTTCTTTGGAAAGGCCAATAAACTAGATAAAGCCTGGGTGACACTGACGAAGAAGGAAAAAGGGTGGGACAGAAATAGCAATGTGTGTGTGTAGAAACAGTGTTTATTACAAATATAATACAAGGTGTTTATGAATTACTTAAAGTCAATACATTTCAACATCTTAATAAAATGAAAAAAAATTAAAGTACAACTTCACGAAATGGATGTGAGGAGAAGTAAAAATATGAACATTCATATCACTATTAAAGAAATTGAATCTGGGGGTACCTGGGTGGTTCAGTGGGTTAAAGCCTCTGCAGTCAGCTCAGGTCATGATCTCGGGGTCTTGGAATCGAGCCCCGCATCAGACTTTCTGCTCTGTGGGAAACCTGCTTCCTCCTCTCTGTCTGCCTGCCTTTCTGCCTGCTTGTGATCTCTGTCTGTCAAATAAATAAGTAATCTTTAAAAAAGAAAAAAAAAGGAAATTGAATCTGTAATTTTAAGTATTTCCAAGGAAAAAAATTAAATGCCATAGGCTAAAATGCCCATCAGTAGCACAGAAGTTAAAAGGATATAGATGTGGAAGTGTTTTTGCAAGACATGATATTCTTTTAGATCTTGAAGCATGAATAAATTATAAATAGATGGGAGACAGAACATTAGTAGAACAAGACAAATTGGCATTTTGACGTGTATCCAATGAACAAGGACCTTTTATTCAGAAATAGCTTTTGTCTTTTAGTTTACTATAGATATGACTTATACTGCTGCACTACTAGAAATAGAGTGAAATTGTGCATTTAAATTTAGGTCTTTCACCATATTCTTACTCAGTTATTTTAGGTATAAAGCATGATAAATCTTGAGATTGGAGATTTAGAGGTAGCATGATGCTAGAACGATGGACCTTTTGTGTGGAACATTGCCAGAACAGACTGCAAAGAACAAATACCTGTTGTCAGGTGAATTGTCTTGTTGATTTCTCAGTGAGTGCCATTGCGCTCTTCATAGATGGGGATTTACATGACTGACTATGGCTTCAGGAGTTTAGACTTTTATCCCAGGTCAGGAAAGGCGAATCAGTGGCAAAATTAAATCCATTCCTTTCTTCTCACTTTACCAGTCCTCTCTCTCACTTAGACTGTAGACCTCCTTGTGGGTCCTTCTCACCAAGGCAATGGAGTCATTCCCTACTAATCCATTAGAGCTATCCCACAATTTAAAACCTATTTTAAAAAAATCTGTAATGATGGGGGCTTCAACCACCTCAAAGAGACTGTGTTGATTAATGGTAGCGAGAATGTACTTGTTTAGGCTTTTCATGAGCAGAGAAAGCAGGGCATTATGATCTAGGAGAGTAACTTTTTTCTTCATTAATGTAGCTCAATGATAATAATTTAGAGTGAAACTTTTCAAAGGCATTAGTATCTAAGAGGAATTGAAAGAATGGAGTTTGACTGACAAGGTGTCTCACAATGAGGAGTCTTTTTTTTTTTTTAAGATTTTATTTATTTGAGAGAGAGCATGGGTGGGGGGGAAGGTCAGAGGGAGAAGCAGACTCCCCTCCAAGCAGGGAGCCTACATGGGACTTGATCTTGGGACTCCAGGATCATGACCAGAGCTGAAGGCAGTTGTGCAGCCAACTGAGCCACCCAGGCACTCACAACAAGGAGTCTTGAAGTGGTGGTTCCCTGCCTGGCTGATTCCACAGCTAAATCCCATCAGATCGCTCCTTTCTTTCCTTGGAAGTTCTGTTGGCTTTCCTTTCATGGTTCATGGATGGAGGATGGTTGATCCAAGCATCATCTATTCCTACAATGGTTTTCAGTGCAGGTGGGAAGGGGAGTTAGAGAAGGCTCTCCAGTCATTTTACTTTGTATTTATTATGGAGAAATGTATTTCCAAGAGATCTTCAACAGAATTCCTTTTAGATCTTTATTATTTTTCTTGAATATAGCTCACACACAATGCTAGATTAGATTCAAGTGTACAACACGGTGATTCAACTTCTCTATGTGTTATACTATGCTCATTACAAGTGTAGCTACCATCTGTCATCATAGAATGCATTACAATAATATTATATCCCTATGCTGAGTCTTTTATTCCCATGACTTATTCCATAATAGGAAGTCTGTATCTCCTACTGCCCTTCACCCATGTTACCCATTACCCATCCCTTCCCTCTGGCAACCATTAGTTTGTTCTTTGTATTTGTAGGTCTGATTCTGCTTTTGTTGATTTTGTTCATTTGTTTGAGGGATTCCACACAGGAGTGAAGTCATATAGTATGTGTCTTTCTCAGTCGACTTACTTCATTTAAAATAATACTCTCTAGGTCTACCGATGTTGTCCCAAAAGACACAGTCTCATTCTTTTTTTATTGCTGTGTAATGTTCTGGGTGTGTGTGTGTGTGTGTGTATTACATCTCCTTTATCCAAGTATTGATAGACATTTGGGTTGCTTCCATATCTTGGCTGTTGCAAATAATGCTGTAATAAACATCGGGGTGTGTATATCTTAAGAAATTAGTGTTTTTGTTTTCTTTGTGTAAATGAAATTCCCAGAAGTGGAATTATGAGATCATATGATAAATCTGTTTTTAATTTTTTGAGAAGCTCTCATACTCTTTTACCTAGTGGTTGTACCAATTTACATTCCTACCAACATGGCATGAGGGTTCCTTTTTCTCCACATCCTTGTCAATACTCATTATTTCATAACGTTTTTATTTTAGCTGTCCTGACATGTGTAAGGTGATATCTCACCTATTGCGGTTTTTGGTTGCATTTCTATGGTGATGAGTGATGTTGATCGCCTTTTCATTTGTCTTTTGACTATCTGTATGTCATCTTGGGAAAAACAGCTATTCAGGTCCTAACTATTTTTTAACTGGATTGGTGTGGTTTTTTTGTTTTGCTTTGTTTTGTTTTTGTTTTGGTGTTCAGCTGTAAAAGTTATAAATTTTGGTTACTAACCCCTTACCAGATACACCATTTGCAGATGTCTTCTCCCATTCAGTAGATTGCCTTTTTATTTTGCTGATGGTTTCCTTCACTGTGCAAAAGTTTTTTTGTTGTTGTTTTTTGTTTTTTTTTTAAATGTAATCTCAATAAGTTTATTTTTGCTATTGTCTCCCTTGCCTTAGGAGAAATGTCTAGAAAAGTGTTGGTGTGGCCAGTGTCAAAGAAATTACTGCCTGGTTTCAGGTCTCACAGTTAAGCCTTGAATCCATTTTGAGTTTATTTTGTGTATGGTATTATAAAGTGATCCTGTTCTTTTTTTACATGTAGCTGTCTAGTTTTCTGAGCACCATTTATTAAAGGTATTTTTCCCACTATATATTCCTGTCTCTTTTGTCATAACATGGGTATAAGTTGGAGTTGATTTCTTGGCTCTATATTCTACTGATCTGTGTGTCTATTTGGTGCCATTACCATACTGTTTGATTACTACAGTGTTTTAGTATATCTTGAAATCTGGAATTGTGATACCTCCAGTTTTGTTCTTCTTAAGTTTGCTTTGGCTGTTTGGGGTCTTTATGGTTCCATACAAATTTTAGTATTTGTTCTGTGAACAATATTGTTAATATTTTAATAGAGATTGCCTTGACTCTGCAGGTTGCTTTGGAAATAGGGACATTTTAACAATATTCTTCCATTAGCATGGGATGTCTTTCCATTTGTTTAGTGTCATCTTTAATTTCTTTCATCATTGTTTTTTACTTTTCAGAGTGCAAGTATTTCACCTCCTTGTTTAAGTTTATTCCTATGGATTTTATTATTTTAGGTGCAATTGTCAATGGAATTGTTGTCTTCTCTTTCTGCTACTCTGTTATTAGTGTATATAAATGCTACTGATTTCTGGGTATTTTGACAACTTCACTGAATTCATTTATTAGGTGTGATAGTTTTTTGGTGGAGTCTTTAGAGCTTTCTATGTATAGTATCACGTTAACTGCAAGTGGTAACAGTTCTTCTTACAATATGGATGTTGCTTATTCTATTTATTTATTTATTTATTTTTCTTGTTTGAGTGATATTGCTGGGGTTGCCAGTAATTCGTTGAATGAAAGTGGTGAGAGTGAACATTCTTGTGTTGCTGCTGATCTTAGAGGGAAAGCTCTCAGTTTTCCACAACTGAGTATGATGTTAACTGTGGGCTTTTCCATATATGGCCTTTATTAGGCTTATTTGTTGTGTCCCTAAACCCACTTTGTTGAAATCTTTAATCATGAAGAGATGTTGAATTTTGTCAATGCTTTTTCTGCATTTATTGAGAAGGTCATATGCTATTTCTCCTTTGTTTTGTTGATGTGGTATGTGATGTTAATTGATTTGTGGATATTGAACCATCCTTGCTTTCTGGAATAAATCTCACTTGATTGTGGAGAACGATGCTTTTAATATATTGAATGTGATTTACTAATATTTTGTTGAGAATTTTTGCGTCTCTATTCATCAAGGATATTGGTCTGAAGTTTTGTTTTGTTTTTGTAGTGTCTTTGTCTGGCTTTGGTGCTGGATAATATTGGTCTAGTAGAAAGTGTTGGGAAGTTTCCTTCCTTTTTTACTTTTTGGAATAGTTTGAGGAGAATAGCTAAGAACTCTTCTTTAAATGTTGGGTGGAATTCACTGTGAATCCATATGGTCTTGGATTTTTTTTTTTTTTTTTGTAGTTTTTAGTGATGTAATTTTGTTACTAGTAATTGCTCTGTTCGCTATTCTATGTATTCCTAATTCAGTTTTGGAAGATTTTATGTTTCTAGGAATTTATCTGTGTCTTCTAGGTTGTCCAGTTTGTTGGTATATAATTTTTCATAGTCTTTTCTTCCAATCCTTTTTATTTCTATGATGTCAGTTGTTACTTCTCCTTCATTTCTGATTTTATTTTGGGGGTTTCTTTTTTATTTTTGATGAGTCTGGCTAAACATTTCTCAATTTTATCTTTTCAAAGAACAGGCTCTTTGTTTTACTGAATTTTTTCTATTGTTATTATAGTTTTTCATTTATTTCTGCTTTGATCTTTATGATTTTCTTCTTTCTACTCACCTTGGCTTTTGTTTTCTTTTTTTAGTTCCTTTAAGTATAAGTTTAGGTTGTTTGAGGTTTTCTAGTTTCTTAAAGTGGGTCTGTTTCATTATAAATTTCCTATTAGAACTACTTCTGCTCTGTTCCAAACACTTTGGACCATTAGTGTTATTTTCATTGTCTCTGTATTTGTTTGTGTGTTTGTTTTGGTCATTGATTTCTTCTTGACTCATTGATTATTTAGGAGCATGTTTTTTAACCTCCACATGTTTGTATTCTTTTGGGGGATTTTTCTTGGGGTTGATTTCTAGTTTTATACATGGTCAGAAAAGATGCATGTTATGATTTCAGTCTAAAATTTATTAAAACTTCTTTTCTGGCCTAATATGTGATCTGTTCTGGAGAATGTTCCATGTGCACTTGAAAAGAATGTGTACTCTGTTGTTTTAGGATAGAATGTTATGTCTATTTGGTCTAATACGTCATTCAGAGACACTGTTTCTTTGCTGATTTTCTGCCTGGAAGATTTATCCATTGAGGTAAATGAAGTATTAAAAGTCCTCTACTATTATGATATTACCACCAGTTTTGCCCTTTATTTATGTCTATTTATATTTGCTTTATGTATTTAGGTGCTTTAATGTTGGGTGCATAGATATTTACAATTTTGTATAGATATTTACAATTTTTATATCCTTTTGTTAGATTTATGTAGTGTCTTTGTCTCTTATTACAGTCTTTGTTTTAAAGTCTATTCTAAATGTCTGCTAAATATATTTCTACCCTGACCTCCCCCCCGCACTTTTATTTGTATTACAAATGTTTTTACAACCTTCCACTTCTAGTCTGTAAATGCCTTTACATGAGGCATTTTTAAAAATCCTTTCTGCCACCTTATGTCTTTTGGCATTTACTCCATCACATTCATAGTAATTATTAATGTATGTACTTATTCTCATTTTGTTAGGTGTTTTCTGGTTATTTTATTTTTGTAGTTCTTCTCATTTCCTTCTCTTGCTTTTGTTGTACTTGATGATGAATTTCTTTAGTGTTTGGCTTTCATTCTCTCTCCCCTACCCCTCTTTTGTTCTTTTCTTTTTGGCTTATCTATTATAGGATTGGGGCTTGTGGTTACCATGAGGTTCATAGATAACATCCTAATTATATAGCAGTCTATATTAAGTTGGTTGTCAGTGAAGTTCAAACACATTCTAAAATTTATATATTTTTACTCTGTCCGTCACATTTTATGCATATGTTGTCATATTTTACTTTATTTTAGTTTGGAATTTTCTTATGTTTAACAATGGCCTCTTCCTTTCCAGTTAAAGTAGTCCTTTTAACATTTCTTATAAAGCTGATTTGGTATTGATAAACTCCTTTAACTTTTTTTCTCTTGGAAACATTTTCCTCTCCTTCAATTTTGAATGATAACCTTGCCAGGTAGCACATTCTCAGTGTTTTTTGTTTTGTTTTGTTTTTGTTTTTTTTCCTTGCAGTACTTTGAATATATCATGACACTCCCTTCTGGCCAGTAAAGTTTCTGCTGAAAAATGAGCTGATAGCCTTATAGGGTTTTCCTTATATGCAAGTGTTTGCTTCTCTGTTGCTTTTAAAATTCAATCTTAACCTTTGACATTTTAGTTATGTGTCATGGTGTGGACCTTTTGGGGTTCATCTTACTTGTAGTCTCTGTGCTTCTTGAACCTGGATGTCCATTTCTTTCCCTAGATTAGATAAATTTTCAGCTGTTAACTCACATTTGAACTCAGGCAATCAGTTTTCAGATTATGAATGCCTATTGATTTACCATTCTACCTTCCTGGGAAATAATTGCATTCCTCAAAGAAATCAGTGGTTCTCTTTTTCTCTGAGAGGATTGGAGTATTCAGAAAGGATATTGGGTTCACACTGACTGCTTGAAGAGTTGCTGTGTTTCCATAAGCTGTGTCTGAGCTTCTCTATTCCCCAGTACAAGAAACTGGCAGAGAGATCAGAAATAATCTATGTGCAAATCAACAGCTGAGATGTGAGGATCTTTGAAAATCTAAGTTCTTCAAGGGTATAAATTCTTTCTTATTAAAAGTAGTATTAATTTTGAAGGGGTAGGTGGGTGTGAGGTTGGAGGAACCAGGTGGTGGGTATTGGAGAGGGCACAGATTGCATGGAGCACTGGGTGTGGTGCAAAAACAATGAATACTGTTACGCTGAAAATAAATTAACAAAAAGTCATTCTGATTTGTTATTTTAAGGTTAACCTTAACTTTATTTAAATTAGATTGCCTACATTTATAAACAATAACCTATGTAATCATCTCCAGAAATGCCATAGTCGCTATTAATTCTGAACCTAGTTTTTCAAGTTTTAATGTTGTTTATGAGTTGTTTCAAACTTTACAATAAATTCATATTTTGCTTATGTTAAAAAAAAGTAGTATTACCACTACCTAGCAGATCACCTGTTAGGCTTCTAACAAATATTTATCATTTGTTACCAGGGTTAACTACTTCTGCTGACCTCTTATTGCATGCAATGAAAGATGTGAGCTTTTGAGTTAAACCTTATTGTGCTGTATTTAAAAATTGCTAATGATTCTCAAAAATACTGTTAGAAACACATTAAGCCAGCTCTATGTGTAAATTAACAAACCATAAGTGACTCTTAACTATAGGAAATAAACTGAGGGTTGCTGGAGGGGAGGTTAAAGGATGAGGTAATTGGGTGGTGGGCATTAAGAGGGCATTTTAGGTAATGGGCTTTGGGTGTTATATGCAACTAATGACACTATATGATAACTAAGTTGAATTTAATTTTTTTAATTAGTAAATTGCATCTATTTGCTTTTAATAGAGTTGAGACTTGATGAGGATTTTAGGTAAGGTGATTATGGGTTGGAAGTAGAGAAATATGAAGATGGTTTTATACTGGGTATTACACAGCAAGACTGCATGAGGATGGAGCCTAAATAGGGAAGCATGGGCTCATTGAAGCCTTGGGTTAGAAGGGATATGTGTCTTCAGAAGAGGGAACAGTCATTGTCATCAGTATTATTTGTACCTGAATCATTAAGATACTAAAACTCATTAAGTTGCAGTGGGAAGAATTTCAGATAAAAGTAAAATGCCCTTATTTTGGATGAAACTTCACAAGTGATGTTGTAAGTGACTTTGGTAACTTTTCTATTGAACTGGAATTTAAATTCCTCTTTCAGCTATATAAGAAGCTTTAACTTACAGCTTTAATATTCCATGATCCTGTGAGAGAATGATCAGATTTGCCACTTCCCAATAGCTGGAGATGTCAAACGTGTGGCATATATACACACCACTATTCCCAGCCTTAGTTTTATTGAAGACCTCACTAATCAAGGAGTACACTCTGTCCCATTAAATCAGGGTAGATGCTCCAGGAATCATCAACACAGCATGCCTACAAGCTTTTACTCTTCAATCTAAACTGGCATGTAGGTCATAATATCACTGTTAAACTAGTTTCATAGCTGACAAAATGTTATTTGAAAGCTGATATTATCATTTAGGTATTTTTAGTGCTATTTTAATTTCCTATTGCTGCTGTAATAAATCACCACAAATGTAGTGGCTTAGCACAACACAGGCATATTACTTTATATTTCTGGAGGTCAGAAGTCCTACAATCAAGGTTCCAGCAGGGCTCTATTCTTTTTGAAGGGGAGAATCATTTCATCTTAGCATCTAGAAGCTACCTGAACTTCCTGGTAGTGCCTCTTCCTCCATGTTCAAGGCTAGCAGTATAGCATTTTCAAATCTTTTTGATTTGATGCAGTATAGCATTTTTCAAATCTCAAAGTCTGAATTCTTTTATCATCACATCTACTTTTCTGATTCTGCCTCCTTATTCTGTTGGCTCTCATGATTATACTGGGCCCACTGAGATAACCCAGGATAATCAGCTCATCTCATGATCCTTTTTAAAAAAATTTTTTTTAAATTATTTTTTGTTATATTGGTCACTGTATAGTACATCATTAGTTTCTGATACAGTGTTCCAAGAGTCACTGTTTATGTATAACACCTAGTGTTCTGTGTAATATATGCCCTCCTTAATACCCATCACTGGGCCAACACATTGGCCCACATTACCCTCTAAAACCCACTGTTAGTTTCTCAGAGTCCACAGTATCTCATGGTTCATCTGCCCCTCTGATCCCCCCCTTCATTTTTTCCCTTCCTTCTTCTAATGTCCTTCATACTATTCCTTACGTTCCACAAAAAATTCAAACCATATGATAATTGACTTCCTCTGCTTTACTTATTTCACTCAGCATAATCTCCTCCAGTTCCATCTATGTTGATGCAAAAGTTGGGTATTCATCCTTTCTGATGGCTGAGTAATATTTTCCATTGTGTATATGGACCACATCTTCTTTATCCATTCATTGATTGAAGGGCATCTCGGCTCTTTCCACAGTTTGGCTATTCTGGACATTGCTGCTATGAACATTGGGGTACTTATCGCCCTTCTTTTCACTACTTCAGTATCTTTGAGGTAAATACCCAATAATGCAACTGTCAGGTCATAGGGTAGCTCTATTTTTAGTTTTTTGAGGAACCTCCACACTGTTTTCCAAAGTGGCTATACCACCTTGCATTCCCACTCATCTCATGATCCTTAATTTCATCTGCAAAGTCCCCTTTTTCATGTGAGGCAGAATATTCACAAGTCCTAAAGATTGTAACACGGATATCTATGGGAGGGTATTATTGTTCCTACCACAGGTGCATAAGGTTTTGCCAAAGTATACCTCTTTTATATGTTATTTCTCATCATATATTATTTTAAATATCTTCAATAATAGAAATATATGCTATGTTAACCAGTCAAATGTCTTTTATCAACAGGTTTGATAATCAAGCTGAACAAAACTATTTTGGGTCAAAAATAAGATTTTTCTACAAAATAGTGAGGCAGATTTTCTTTTGGAGCTACTAATCTGATTCTGAGAGCATTTAATAAGGAGGTGACCCAGAAATGTAGGAAAGAGCAATGCTGTTATAAATGTACTGTTTGCCAGACTGAATGTTCTAAATAGTATATTGATGTAGATGTATCTGTTACCACTCCAAGGGGGGTAGTGCCTGTGTTTAGGGAAATTGTACTGCTATTCACTGCAGCACTTAGCATAGGGGCTGACTTATGTATACACACCAAATGATTGGATGGAGAAGATAATGTACAATATATGTAGACGTGAGTTGGCAGATGTAAAATTTTATAAAAATAGAAAATATTTTAAGGGGCATCCCAAAATCTTAGAGAAGGCCGTGATATCAATATACAAACATATGAATTCTATCTGAAATAGTTCCAAAGTATCTTGTCATCTTAAAAAAAAAGAAAGGGATTGCCTCACTTCTGTTGTCTATTTTGTTATTTTAATCAGATTTAACTGTAAGAAAAATAGAGCATCCTTTGAAAGGGGAAATAATGAGCACCATCCTTGGTAATTTTAATCACTTCTTAGCTGCTTCCCTGGGAGCCCCATCTGCCCTTCTAGTCCATCTGCTAGTTGTTAACACTTAGTCAGTCACTTGACAAATGCAAAATCTGAACTGAGAAGGGGGTGGGGGGTGTGAGATTATGGTTTCTGATGATTAGATGTTGTGATTGACACACACACACACACACACACACACACTCTAAGATGTTTCTGTTCAGGCTTAGTGTGAGTAGGACCTAGAGCCAGTTTGGTCCAGAAAGATAATGTCAGAATGGCTGAGGGAAATGTACTGAGGGAAATGTACTGATGTTCATGGTTTTGCCAGACATTCATTTATTCAAGAATCAACTTTGCTTTGTCACAGAAGTTGATGATCAGACTACTTAATTATTTAATCACCAATATAATAAAAAGACAAAATCTTCAGTTTCCCATTGGAGGAAGATAAGGCTGTTGGAAATCTTAGACTAATTTGTTCAATACTAGTATCCATCAACATTCAGAACAAATTCTTTCAGTGGATGGCTTGAATGTACTTAGAAAAGTTAAGACAATAGAAGGGCAGACTCCAGAGTCTTGTATTCAAAAGGAGGTGTAGTAACTACCCAGGTGGGGTCTTTCCTATATTAGAGCCAAGAAAACCAAAGTACAGCAAGGTCAAGGGATTACTGAGGGGCATTTGTAATGCTTATCAAACAATGTTTATACAGTGGCCTTTGGACTAGAAGAGAACATCCTTTCAAGTTACCCTCAAACCTTCTTGCAGTTCATGATTCTGAGTTCTGAAAACTCCACATAGTTCTCCCCTGAAGTCCCTCTTCCCCAGACAAATTTTCACTCCAGTTTGAAAATTTTAGTAATGAGATACCTATCAACTTCTGTTAGAACATAATCAATGATGAGATAGTTTCTTGGTTGGGATGGGTGGTGGGCTGTGGGTGCACAGGCACATTTTGCTGGAGGGTTTTCATTGTTAGAAGTCATTTAGAGTAAACCTTTCTCTTTTTTTCTAAGATTATATTTATTTGAGAGAGAGCACGCATGATAGCATGACGGGGCTTGCAGAGGGAGAGGCAGACTCCCTGCTGAGAAGGGAGCCCAATGAGAGGCTCCATCCCAGTCCCCTGGGATCATAACTGAGCCCAAGGCAGGCACTTAACTGACTGAGTCACCCAGGTTCCCTAAAGCATTTTGCTTTTTGTTTTTGTTATTTATTTTTTTCATTTAAATCCAACTTATTGCTTACTTTTTCATCTGGAGATACACAGAATACATTTCCTTTCCTTTCTAAGTGATAGTCTTCTAAATATAAGGACAAGTTACAGTTCAGTAGAAGAAAATCCCTACTTTCATATCCACATTTTCAGCAACATTTCTCGAACTGGGAAAAATAGTCCCAATCCAGCATCATCTCCCCCTTTGAAAGTTGACTAGAAAAAGATGAGACCAACAGCAACAAGTCTCTATGTGAGTTCAAGGTGCAAACATAGAAGTGAAAAGTAATTTATATGAAAAAAATATTTGCAGATATTTCTTTAAAATTGAGCCAAAGTTATGATGTGATGTTAAATAACATAAACTTATGCTTGGTTACTAGTGATACAGTGTCAGGATGAAGCAAATTAGCTGTTCCACTGAATTGTGCCTTGATGGGAGGAAATTTAGAGTAGTGTGCTTTGATTGGATTGGCCGCATAAGGAAAAAAAAATGGATAAATAACTAAGAAGCTAAAAGAATGGCTGGGGTATTTAGAAATCATGTTACATGAAGAATAATAGAATTAGAAATATTCGACAAGAAGGAAAAGAATTTTCAGAAAGTCATGGTAACTTCAAGTAAATGTAGTATTATCCACTAAAATGAGTTGGACTTAGTTTATGTCACTTCAGAAAACAAAACTAAGTCCCTCAGTTGAAAGGTACTGGAAAGCAGAATTTGTCTTAGTACAAGTAAATGTGCCAACTGTAGAATGCTGAAGTGCTTCCACTAGAGGCTGGGGTGCCTGGCATGACAGGGCCAGTGAGAAGATATCTTTTGAGGAAAGATGTCCTTTAAGTTTCATTCAACTTACATGCTAAAATAAGGAACTGCCAAGATGCACTGATAGATTGCATGGGTTTTCTTTTTTCTTTTTTTTTTTAAAGATATGATTTATTAGAGAGAGAGTGCGGGAGTGCACACACACAAGCCAGGGAGGGGCAGAAGGAGAGGGAGAAGCAGGATACTGGCTGAGCAGGGACCCTGATATGGGTCTTGATCCCAGGTCCCTGAGATCATGACGTGAGCCAAAGGTAGATGCTTAATGACTGAGCCACCCAGGCACCCAGGATTGCATGGGTTTTCTAAAAGGTGTATACAACAAGGCTTACTTTCTTAAAAGTACTTATTCTCTAGTGCAGAAGTCAAAATATAAAAACACAAACATATACTGTATTCTAAGGCTTTTGGAGAATGCGTGATATCCAGTTAGGAGGATGGCATAATTGCAAAGGGTAGGAAGAGTCCAAAAATTAAAATGTCATGGGAAAGACGTGAGGGGGAAAAATGAATGGTAAGAGAAATGGGAACCATGAAGGCAGATGAAGGGTGGAAGAGTGAATACACGTGCTATGATCAGAGCTAAGTTTGTCCAAGTTATTTTGTCATGTGTGACTATAATGTTGGAAAGATGATTGTGAATAGACTGCATCATTGCTTGAAAGGTATATTTTGGAGTTTGACCTTTATTTTTACACAGCTGGGAACCATTTTGTGCTCTTGATTGACAGAGGAGTGGTATGATGAAAATGATACTGAACGAAAGAAGCCTGGCTGTGCTCGAATAAGGAGAAACTGCAAGTAGGGAGCACAATGAGACAGATTGTACTCTGGGAGAGGAACAGACAGAGTTTTTGGGATGGGGAGTATGCTGCAGGTTGCTTTGACCACTTCAGGCATCAACAATTGCCTTGACACTCATTTAGCAACTTGTCTCTGTCAAATAATGAGAGTTACCACTTTAGAGCCTTGAGCAACGTAGCAACCACAGAACCATAACAATGTTGTTTATCATCGACTTGTCCAGCCTAATGATGCATGTGTCTGTTGTTTCTTAGACTGAATTAGAAAAAAAAAAATCTGCTGCAATACACAGGAATATTAAATATTTCAAAACAGACCAGGGCCTTAGCCTCCTAAGCCCGAAAACTTGTTTTCTTTACTAGTTTTCGGAATTGTCAGAGAACATGTGTCTTTTCCCCCTACTATATGTAGGGACTTGGTAAATTTTATAAGGTCAGGAATTACATAATATTAAAGTATTATATAATTCATATGTTATATATGTTTTTATATATTACATATACGTACATATGCATAATATATATACACACATACATACATGCATATATATAATTTCTTTATGCTCATCATAATTTCTAAACATAAGTAAGTAGATAGGATTTCATTACATTTACAGTTGCTATGGAGATACAATGTCAGAAATGGTCACACAGTTTTCTATCTTGGTCAAATGATAGCCATACTATAACTCTTTCTTGCTTAGAACATGATTTTTCACTTTATAATTTTATGTAAAATTTCCTATATTTTTAACTCCCTCTCTTAGATTGTGTGAGGAAAAAAGATAAAAAGCAATCTTTTAGATTCCTGAGCCCTGTTTTCCTCTATAGGACCTGCCAGCAGTATTAATGCCTGATTAACTACATTCCAATAAGTATTCTGTGTAGTCTGAATTACTTTGGTTGTAATGTTTGCTTAATTACAGCACTTAACTTAAATTTTATAGTTGGTTATTCAGAGTGCAAGCTTGTTTGATTTTAATTTAAAAAGGAGAGAGAATATTGTTCAGTTGACTTCTCTTGTAGCCATTGTGGTTACACATCAAGGCAACTGGTTGATGCAGCTTCCCAGAAGGTCCAGTGGCCTAACCCAAAGTTCCCTGCTGTGTTGCCTCTTATGATAACTGAAGTGCTGTCATAAATAATTCATGAATTTTTGCTCCTTCATAGTAATTCAGTAATTATTTCAGCCATTGAATGTGCCCAACTCTTTACTAGGAGTGAGCTTTGAGGTATGAAGGTGGAAATGGAATATGGTGTGGATAAGATGGAGATCTTGACATTGAGTAGCTCATATTAAATATGACCCATAGAAGTGTAAATTTCCAATTATAGTAGAATACAGCGAGTTGCATAATAGACTTACCTGAAGAGTTAAGTTGTAGTTTAAGGGAAGATTCAGCTCACATTGCCTGGGGAAGATTGGAAGACCTCTCAAAGAAAGGAGGAGAGGTTTGAAAGAAGAAAATTCCTTTGTATGACCTCGTCAAGTGGCAGAATCCAGTATCTTCAATAAATGGCAAATGGAAATTAAAGTAGGGGTTGGGGTGTGGATAACAGGGAAGTTTTGCTAAACAGATCTGAGTTCAGCTTGTGGAAGCCTTGAATATCATGACACGATGAGTTGATTTTCTAGCTAAAGGAGGAGGAAGATGCCTCTAGAAAGAAAAGGAAGAATCACAAGGGTGGATTTAATTGAGGAACAAAATGCCTGAAGATGTATAATCTAGTTCTGGTTATGAAAATGGAATAGAGGAGATAGCAAGGAAAGAGAAGAGGTAAAGCTGAATAGAGAGAAGAATGAATTTGAGGTTATAATAGGAAGAAATGATTATTTTTGTTTTTATGTTCTTCAGTAATACTCTAGCAAAAGGCAAATCCTCTTTGGATAAAACAGGAAGCTTTTTTTTTCAAAGATTTTATTTATTTATTTGACAGCATAAATAGGCAGAGAGGCAGGCAGAGAGAGAGGGGGAAGCAGGCTCCCTGCTGAGCAGAGCACCCAATGTGTGGCTATCCAAGGACCCTGGGATCATGATCTGAGCTGAAGGCAGAGGCTTTAACCCACTGAGTCACCCAGATGCCCCAGGAAGCTCTTTTCAACTAATGTTTTAGCAGGAATTCAATTAGCAATAGCTGAAAGCAAAGCCCTTGTGAATGGTGGATGGGACAATTAATTGTGACTGGAAAGGTGACAGGGAACCAATGCTGGGATAATGTAGGCAGATGAGAGAGAAACCTGGAATGAAAACGTGGAGGACTTGAGCAATAAAATTTATGTCTTAAAAACCTCTTTTTTAAATAGGTGGTTCTAGTTTATAAGACACAAGATTGCCTACCAACTGTTCAGGATATCTATGTACTTGTGTGTTCATCCTTGTCAGCTTCTCTGTAGTGTGATTGGCCCATTAAGCCCTACTAGATGGTAGGAAATCCTTCAGGATGGTCAGACCCTGAGAGGTCTATATGGCCACCTTGCCTCAAATGTGATTTTTATTGATATGGGGCTTTTAGAAGATTGCACTCTGGTTGGAAAGCCATTGCAAAAACATTTTGGGGTTTTGAGGCAACTTGCATTGTTACAGAAATATGAACAAAAAGGACATGAGAGAGTCCAAGGGCTCTCTGTATCTTAATGTGAGTTCTATCGAGAGAGGAAAAGTTAGCATGAATAAGATAAATGTAGAAATTTTTCAAGAGTACTTGAAAAGGTCTGAATTGGCATCCTACTTTTTTCAATTGCAGTCCTTTATTTACTTATTTATTTTGAAGTAGTTAGAACCAAGTAATATATTGTATCTGGGAAAAAAAAGCTTTGTAAACATCAGAGTTGTACATGTATGACACATTAGTAGTAGCACCATTTTTGTTTGTGAGACACTTAAATATCACGTGCCATGTCTAACACATAAGTGCTAGAAATTGTTGATCTTAGACTTCAAAACAAACAGAATTCATATTCCATATTTTAAAAATCAAGTTTATTTTTATTATAAAAATAATGCCTCTTATTATAGAGAGTTTACTACATAAAAAGTAGACCAAAAAAGTCATGTTTCTGTCACTCAAATGCAACACATTCTGATGTGTTTTTCTTAGAGATTTCCTGTGAAAATGTGTAATTTGTTTGTTTCACATAGTTGATCATACTTTATAAAATGTTGAATTGGACTTTCTCATTTAACATTGAAACATAAGGATATTCTCATGTTATTTTAACCTTAAAGAGAGATCATTTTTAGCAACTTCATAGAATCCTAACCATTGGATATGTCTGCTTAAGTCTCCTAAGAAATGTCAGGGTCTGTGGTTTCTGCAAATATAACTTACTCTAATGTTAGCATACTTTAATTTGTTCTTATGTAGGGTATATCTGACTTAAAAGCGCAAAACTCAGAATGAGGTTGACAATTCTGGGAAAGGCATGAACAACAAGTCTCAGTACAAATACTTTTGCTCTTATCTTTGTAGTGTAGAAGAATTACCTAAATCAGGGCCCACAAATTTTGTAAAAGAACAGTGAGTAAACATTTTAGGCTTTGCAGGTCATAAGACATCTGTGTAAAAGCAGCCATAAGCACCTCACATCAACAAAAGAAAGCATATAACCCATATGAGCATTTTAGTAGATGCAGAAAAAGCATTTGGCAGAGTCCAACATCTGTTCATGATAAAAATGCTTAACAAAGTATGTTTAAAGGGCACATACCTAGATATAATAAAGGCCATATGTAAGAATCCACAGCTGATATTATAATTAGTATAAAAACTGAGAGCTTTTCTCCTAAGGTCAGGGACCAGGCAAGGTTGTCCACTTTTACCAGTTTTATTCAACCTAATACTAGAATTCCTAGACATAGCAATCAGAAAAGAAAAAGAAATACAAAGCACATGAATTCATAAAGAAGTAAAATTTTCATTCATGATACTATATGGAAAACTTTGAAGACTCCACCAAAAAATACTAGAACTGACAAATGAATTTAATAAGGTCACAGAATACAAAATCAATATACAGAGGGGCAACTGGGTGGCTCAGTTGGTTAAGCGTCTGACTGGCTCAGGTTCTGATCTTAGGGTACTTGGACTGAGCCCTCTGCTGGGCTCCCTGCTCAGCTGGGAATCTGTTTCTCCCTCTTCTTCTTCCCCACTTCATGTTCTTTCACTCTCTAAAATAAATAAAATCTTTAAAAAAATCAACGTACAAAAAAAAAAAAAAAAAGAAAACAATCCCATTTACAATTGAGTAAAAAATACTAAAATACCTAGGGATGAACTTAACCAAAAAGGTGAAAGATTCATACTCTATAAAACACTGATGAAAGAAATTGAAGATGACACAAAGAATTGGAAAGTTATTCCATGCTCATGTGTTGGAAGAAAAAATGTGGGTAAAATATCCATCTTCTCAAAGTAATCTACACATTTAATGAAATCCCTGTCAAAATACCAGTAACATTTTTACAGAACTAGAGAAAGCAGTCCTAAAATTTGTATGGAACAGTGAAAGACCCCAAATAGCCAAAACAGTCTTGAAAAAGAAAAACAAAATGGGAGGTATCACAATTCCAGATCTCAAGGTACACCTCAAAACTGTAGTGGTCAAAACAGTATGGTATTGGCACAAAAATAGACCCAGAGATCAATGGAACAAAATAGCCCCCAGAAAAATCCATGATTATACAGTCAATTAATCTTCAACAAAGGAGGCAAAAATATCCAATGGGAAGAAGTATTTTCAAATGGTGTTGGGAAGACTGGACAGCAAAAGAATGAAACTGGACCACTTGCTTAAACACAGAAATTTAAAATAGATTAAGAACTTGAATGTGAGACCTGAAACCATAAAAATCCTATAAGAGAGTCCAGCAAGTAATTTCCCTGACACTGGCCATAACAATTTCTTTCTAGGTAGGTCTTCTGAGGCCAGGGAAATGAAATTAAAAATAAATGATTAGGACTACATCAGAATAAAAATATTCTGCACCACAAAGGAAACAGGAAAGCTAAAAAGCAATCTACAGAATAGGAGAAGATATTTGCAAATGACATGTCTGATAAAGGGTTAATATCTAATATATATAAAGAACTTAACATCCAAAAAACAACCCAATTTAAAAATGGGCAGAAGACATGAACAGCCATTTCTCCAAAGAAGATATCCAGATGGTCAACAGACTATGTTAAAAGATGCTTAACCTTACTCATCATCAGGGAAATGCAAATCAAAAGCACAATGAGATATCATCTCACACCTGTCAGAATGGCTGCAGGCACCCAAGAAGCTTTCATAGCTACTGATATTTCCAGCCACACCTCTAGAGATTTTTATTTCACTGATCTTGGATATGATCTGGGCATCAGTATTCTTTAAAGCTTCTCAGATGATTCCGCTGTGCAACCACTGAACTCTATGTTCATCCTTGCGCAGGGGCCTTGCTAATCCTCTCTGTATCATTCCAATTATAGTATATGTGCCCAAAGCGAGCACCACTGAGCTCCACTCAAGGTAGTGCTCTGATTCCTGTTTGCAGATAGGTTTGGGTGGATGTGAAGATCTTTTTTCTTAACTTTGCTGAGAATCCATGATTTCATATTTATTCAACATGCTACCGTGGAATATGGCATTTAGGTTATGGAAAAACCTGGTTATCCTAGATCATGTTCAGGTTGTTACTTCTGGGTCACAGTATTCAAACTTACCTAAATTATTTTAAGAATGCTACACAGGGACCTTAAACTACTCTGGAAAACATTTGCAGCCTAATAGAAATCATGATTTAACTCACAACCTTCTCATAAAAAATCAAAATGTGATTGGAGCATATTAAATAACTCTATTTTTAGAGCAACTGAAGTAATGTCCCAAGACCATATTGAAGAGTCGAGTCTGCTGCTGCTTGTTTGAATGGAATTCAGTTAGAGGATTTGGGTTTGTGCACTTGAGGCTTTAAGATTCAATGATCAATCTATCACAAAACTAATTTATATCCTACGTTGGTGTAAGAAAGGCACTCTTCTCTGCTTTGGAGGATAGTAAACTGAAGAAAATAAAATCCCTCTCTTTCAGTAATTTATAATCTTCCTTGACGATAAAACTTAAACATGGAACATAAGGCAGTCAACACCAAGCACCAGCTGGGAATTCAGAATAGCAAGGCCGATCTGTGTGCAAGTGGTAATTAGAGATGGCATAGATGGGACAGAGCTGCTGTTGGCAGCACGGGCCACCTTTGTAAGAACACCTGGAGTGTGCATTGAGAATGCTGATTCCTAGGCTTACTGTCTCTCTGGGCAAGAGCCTGGGAATCTGCCTTTTAAATGGAGTTTTCAAACCTTTACTATGTACTCAAGTCTTGAGTACTGTTGATGTAGTAAAGGCAAAGTAAGCTAGGCCTTATAAGATCAGTTGGGGTTAGAGAATAGTAAAGACTAGTTCACATGTATTGAAAGCTAGATACTTTTTTTAAAATTTATTTTTTTAAATTTAAATTTGAATTCAAAAATTTTTATTTTTAAAGATTGTATTTATTTGAGAGAGAGGAAAAGCATGAGTGGGAGGCGCCGAGAGAATCTTAAGCAGATTTTGTGCTGAGCGCGGAGCCTGATGAGGGGCTCGATCTCATGACCTGGAGATCAGAACCTGAGCTGAAACCATGTCAGATGCTTAATTATTGTGCCACCCAGGCACCCCCTAGACACATTTTCAATTGGTTTAAGTGTATTACCTCCTTTAAACTGCCCCCGAACAAACAAAAACTGAGTCAAGTTTTGTTATTATCCCCATTTGACATATGAGGAAACTGAGGCATGGGGAGCTTGAGCATCTTTACATACAGTCCCAGGCACAAAAATATAGAGTTCAGCTGAACCTGGGTTACCACTGAGAGACGAAGGAAACAGTTTGAAGAGGTTGCAGTTCAAGGCCCTGATCCCAGGTGGAAGCTTCCCAGGAATACAGAAATTATTAGCAGGATTGCTGCAAAGGATCCTGAGTCCTAGGAATACTTAATAAGGCTGTCAGTTATCAAGAGGCCACTGTTCCCTGTCTGACCAGCTTTCATACATTTACAGTGGAATCAAGTGGGTGAACCCAGACTTTTGCACAAAACCAGAACAATTTAATTAGCCACCTTTCCCTCTCTTGTTTAAGGCTAGAATTGGGTGAATTTATGGTACAGAAAGTAAAGTTTTCTTCAGAGAGTAAGAAGTCAGTATTTTGGAGGTCCATTTAACTTGACCAAATATTCTTGTGGGCATTCTGGGCATCGTCCGGTGGGCAACAGTGAGGGGCTGGTGCAGGCAGAGCAGGAGCAAGGCAGTGTGGGGTGCCACTGAAGCTGGGGGCAGAAGTAGGACTAGGACTTTGACAGCTGGATGAGCCCTGCTTGCTTCCTGTGCTGTGTAGCAGCCTGTAGCACCAGCCACAAAAGCAATTTCTGAACAGGCAAATGCACTAGAGGTGAGACAGAACCAAATAGCCTTGATAGTCTAGCAAACACATTAAAACCTTTAATTCATTGGATTTTGGGGACCTTCTTTCTTCTTAAATATTACCACTGACCTCTCAAATAAACCTATCTCAACATCAAAGAAAAAAAGGTGTTAAGGAGTCCGTATGAAATATGTAGCACATCAAACAGGAATTCAATAGTTAATGTGACAGGTGGCATTGCTGCTTGCTTGAACTTGTCTGCTCCAGACCCATCAGCAGGTGCTCTCTGCAGCCCTATATTGTTTTAAAATGTAAGGCCATGGATGAGAGGACTGCCACTGAGAAGACAGTCTGTGACTACCATTTTGTGAGGAGGCACCAGGGTGGGTCAAGAGGCAGAGAGAGGCAGAGGGGAATGGGCAAGGACCTTCCTTCTGGTCTTCGAGGGAAGGAATGGGCAAGGCAAGGCAAACTGATTTAGGATTGAATAAGTATTTTCAGCAGGTCACAGGGCGTAGAGCATGTTCCTAATTGCCTGATACCTGGTCCTGGAGTGTTTAGGGCAGGGGAATATTGGTTCTACAGTGTAAGCTCCATGGGTGGGAAGGGTGGGCTTCTGGTCATTTAGTTTGCATATGAAAAATATATTCCTAGAGCAAGTGTTTACAGTAGGAGTTAGCTAGGCCTGGAGGAAGCAGTCTCCATAATAATCAGGGCTCCAGATGTCATAGCATCAGAAGGGAAAAGAAGATTAATACACACATGGTGGATGCTTTATTTTAGGACGAAATACCAACAGCACAAATATTTGTTGAGAATGACTGAACCTAATGAACATCGCAGTAGAAATTAGCTTTCTGCATGGATTTGAATCAAGTTAGAGGAAGGACAGTTGTGTCCTATGCACTGAGTTGAGTGACAAAGCATAGCAGACCATCCCCCCCATCCACATTTCTTTCTGTTTCTTCCCATGTAGTACAAAAGAGCTCCAGACGTCTAATTTCATCCTACTCTATGCTCCCAGTTGTCACTGCTTGAGTTTATTGATCACAAACATTTATTTTGAGTCCTAGAGCATTAATGCAGTATGGGTTTTTGTGCTCAAAATGCGTTTTACTAATTTTAAAGCCCAAATATCTCCCTCTAACCCTTTCCCTTCTCGGCTCTCTCTCACTCTCTCAAGTAAATAAATAAAATATTTAAAAAAAAAAAAAAGAAAAACAAAAAAACAAACAAACAAACAAAAACGGGCACCTGGGTGGCTCACTTGGTTAAGTTACTGCCTTTGGCTCAGGTCATGATCCTGGAGTCCAGGGATCGAGTATCGCATGGGGCTCTGTGCTCAGCGGGGAGTCTCCTTCTCCCTCTAACCCTCTCCCTTCTCATGCTCTCTCACTCTCTCTCTCAAGTAAATATTTAAAATCTTTATATATATATATATGTATATATATATATAAACTTATCACACAAAAAATGTAAGTGGCTCCCTTAGGTCCTTGATAACACTATTTGGGTTTTTTCATATATATATTATATTATAGTATTATAAGAGGTTTATAGTATTATATAGTATTATAAGTTTTTTCATATATATATTATATTATAGTATTATAAGAGGAAAATTAAATGCCTCGACTATTTTTAAATTTCCAAATCTTCTGTTGTCCCGGGGCATATCCTTTGTGAATATCAAGGGTCTACTGTTACCCAGTAACCTTAAGAATCATTTTCTAAAACAGACTGCAAATACTGTAATGTGGGATTCCTTTTTAGAAATCCTAATTTGAATTGTATTACAAAAGACTACTGTGTGTAGAAAATATTGACAAATAAAACAAATTCCAAAGAAAACTACTTCTGAAAAATAAGAAATGTATAGTTTCAGATATAAAATATTTTGAGAAAACTGAGTGACTCCATAGGTGCCTTCTATTTGTAACTTAGACATTTCATTTTGTAAGTTGCGAGTATATTTTTACTTCTAAAAATAGTTATTTTATGATAATGGCTAGTACCCCCATTATATTTTTACACCAAGATTTATTTAAGCAATCCTCTATTTTAGGGTGTTTCAGTTATTAAATATGTTGTTAATTTCCTTAGGTTAAATTATTAGAACTGGTAATGATGATTCAAAGAGCATTCATGTTTTCAGTTCTTTTAATACATAAGACAAAAATAACTCCCAGAGAAGTTGATAAAATTTATACTCTTCACAAGTATAGAAGTATCAGTTTGATAGCCAAGAGGTTATTCATTGTTTCATTTACATTTTTTTCATTACTTATACGCTCTACCATTTTTTCTTCATGTGCCTATTGTTAGTTTGTTAATACAAACTAATTATGCCTGTTTATTTCTTTGGCCTTCTGTCTTTTGGTGGGTCTATAATTTTTTTTTAACTTATTTCTTAGAACTCAGTGTTGACAGCACACTGACTGTAGCAAATTCATCTGATGTCCTGCATCACATATCCTTGACTTACCTCTGATTTCAGATTTCAGCCACAGCTGTGGACAGTAGTTCTCCACAAGGTCAGTTTCTCTGGCATGCACTTTATATCTTTTTACCTTCTATTTTAGGGAATTCTCCAAAGCCTCACAGTCTTCTTGGATGGGAGGGGTTAATCCTCACCCTGTCAGAGATAGGAAGCAGTGGGGCAACGCTCTAGGCTTCTTATTCTGGATGGTTAATTCTAGACAGCATGTTATGTGGTTTTCAGAGGTCCCAGTGGCTACCCTGTCCTTCAGCAATGACCTTGATTTTTGTTTCCTCTTCTATCCACTTTCACTTTTCTGGGCTCTCTCACTTCTATTCCCTGGTATCACTTCATACATAAACACTCAAGTCCTTGTCTCAAGCTCTGCATTTAAGGGATTTCAAGTGAAGACATTAACTCTCTTCATTTAGGCACTGGTATTTTAAATTTCTCTCCAGCTTGGGCCAGCAGAATTGTCTTTTATCTAAATTGACCTTTCACATCTGTTGATATTTTTCTCTAGGTCTCCAGCTGTTTTGTTCTGTGCCAAGCATATTGGTTTCCCCTTGGTGCTGTAACAAATTGCCACACATTTGGTGTTTTGAAACAACACAGATTTCTTTCATATAATTCTGGAGGTCAGAAATCTCAAATGGGTCTTCCTCGGTTTAAAAATACAAGTGTTGGCAGAGTTGTATTACTTTATGCAGGCTCTAGGGGAAAATCCATTCCCTGCCTTTTTCATTGTAGACAAGCCACCGTCATTCCTTGACTGACAGCCCCTGACTCCATGTTCAAAGCTAACAGCATAGCATTTTCAATCTTGAACTCTGACCCTTGTGTCTCCTTCTTTTAAGGACCCTTGTGATTACATCAACCATACCCACATAACCCAGAATAACTTCCTATGGCAAGACCCTTAATTGAATCAACTTCAAAAACCTGTTTTGTAATGTAAGAAGACATATTCAGAAGTCTTGGGGATCAGGATGTAGACATCTTTGGGGAGCCATTATTGTGTCCTATAGGGTATGCTGAAATTTTACCTTTTGGTATTGAATTCTAGATCACAATTAGAAATTTCTAATTCGTGAATCTATGGTTGCCAAAATTTATAATGGAGTCCTTTCAAGTGATATTCTTAGTGATCTTTTGGTCATTTCAACATGCTCAGCAAAGTGCCTATCACTGGGTCTGGAGACAGTATTCTCTGTATGTGGGACTCCACTCTACTGTCCAGTTCTGCCCAGGGCTGCATCATTTAGTTGTCTTTTATATTCTGTGTCAGTTTTTAAAATTCAGCCCCTTTGGAAGAAAAACTAACATCTTCATTAGGGTCCAAAGTGGAAAGGTATGCTTCTTGGGTAGAATAGTGGATACCATGAAATTTTGTGGAAAATTCCAACATCCTTTCTGGATGCTGCATCTAAGGATTTTTCAGCCTGAATATTTCATATCCACATCCAATGCACTTTAGTGATGGACTAATGTGGGTATCACTTGCTGACTCAGTTTCCTGAAGAAAGTTACAGTTACTCATATAATTAGGTACTGTTCTACCTTAGATGGTACAATATGCCTACTGTATGGAAGATTCAAGTCAGTAACAAATTTAGATGGCCTGGAGTCTTAAGCAAAGAACATCTATGGAGTGAGAGATGAGATGGAAGTCTAGCTCTTGTACCTACTGTTGTGTGTCCTTGGGTAATGTACGTAACCTCTCTGAATCCTACTTTTGTCTAGTAATTGGATATGTACAATAAACTATTTCCTGGGGAACAAGCAGTTGGGGAATGCATCAAAAGATATTTGATATATAGTCTAGCATCTGACATATTGTATGGACTCAGCAAATATTTGCCATTTAATAATAATTACTCAGCAATTCTTCCTTTTCCTTTCTGCATCATATTTTTTTTTCTTCTCCACTATGTCATTTATTTTTTAAAGAAGATTTTATTTAGGGTGCCCAGGTGGCTCAGTTGGTTAAACGTCTGCCTTTGGTCAGGTTGTGGTCCCAGGGTCCTGGAATCGAGTCCTGCATTGGGCTCCCTGCTTGGCAGGAAGCCTGCTTCTCCCTCTGCCCTTCATTCCACTCTCGTGCTCTCTCTCTCTCTGAAATAAAATCTTTTTTAAAGATTTTATTTATTTAAATAAATCAAAACTAAACCTTAAAAAAGATTTTATTTATTTCAGAGAAAGAGAGTATGTAAGCATGGGCAGGGGGAGGGGTGAAGGGAGAAGCAGACTCCCTGCTGAGCAGAAAGCCTGATGTGGGGATGAATCCCAGTACCCTGAGATCATGACTTGAGCCAAGGGAAGATGCTTAACAATCTGAGCCATCCAGGCATCCCTCCACTGTATCATGTAAAATAGCATGCAAAATCACATCATTTCTTCCATCTAAAAAATGCTCTCACTAAAGCCTCACCTTCCTCTTAAGATACAATCCATTTTTCTTCATTTTGCATTTTTTGTGACATTCTCTAAAGACTAGCCCATACACTGTTTCCAGTTGCTCTCCTCTGTCTCTGTTTCTCCCTTACTGAGGCATAATTTATATATCATTAATTGTCTCATTTTATCTGTACAGCTCTATGAATATACTGAATAAAAAGCTCATGAAATGATGCTTTAAGTGATATAGGGGACTCTTGCTGTCTGCTCAGATCAGGTATATTCCTTTTTAGCAGATCTGTGAGCCCACCTCCCAGCTTCACCTCCTAGGTTGCTGCTTAGCAGCTGGTACCTACGACCTTGAGAGAGTTGCCCTTGGGTGTTGGAAACACCTTGCTTCTATGAAGAACAGGAAACATCTGGGAATTAATGTCACCACCCCAATCCTGAAACCTGGACCAATGGCTGGCTGCTGTGGGAATACTAACACCCAGTTCCTTGATCTCACAGTGGGATAAACTCTGGCATGTGATTTATACTCTAGAGCTACCCAGGGGATCAGGTGGAAGCTGAGATGTGCTTGACTTCTTCCTCTTCCCTGATCCTTCCAGTCCTTTTCTGCTGTCTCCTGAGGACATTTGTTTAATAAATCACTTCCATTTAAACCCTTGGCTGTGGGTTGGCTTCTGGAAGAACCTGACCTCGACAGGTGGCCAAATGTCAGAACTTGTCACAGCCACAGGCAAGATTTATGTTACAGGCATGGAAGGGGCAGTCATTCATCACAGCAGTCCTGGAAGCAAAGTTAGAGTCTGAATCACGATGACATCCTGAAGTTAGGGAAATTCAGGGAGAGACGGGGAGACCGGGGTCTGTGGTGGATGGTGTGGACAGTTCCTCTGAACAGTCATTGATAGAGATGACCACTGGCTCTGCATATCATCCAGGTCCACTTCCTTCCTCTAGACTCATCATTTTGGTCTCCAGAGCCAGGCTCTGTCAGTGTGTGTTTAGGTCATTGATGTTAAGTGTGCTAGTCCTGACCTGTCCAGACACAACTTGAGTTTGTGTTTGGGTCTCTCTAAGAACCACGTTTCTAAGAACCAAGTTTTGGCAATGCAGAAGGGAGACCTTTAAGTTCTTAGATATTCCTTATTAAAGATCTTATCCCTCCCCCAAGGCCTATATACTCCCTGACTTTGGCCTTGGGAGTTACCTAGTTTCATGTAACTTAAAAATCATTTGTGAGGTCCACTGTTCAACCTTGTATTTCACGAGATTGTACACAGAATGGAAGAGGAAGAGCACTTCTGGGAGAAGCACACCCAGGTGGGGGGAGCTGGGCAAAGAATATATGCCCAAAGAGGAGGCTGGGCCCTGCTCATCCCCATGACTCATGAGGGTGGTCCTGACTATAACTCCATAGAGGTCAGATAGGGCTAAGGTAGGTATAGTAGGTTCTGTTAAACATGGTAGGCAAGCGCATGCCTTTGAAACATTGCCAATGAAATTGGATGGGTAGATACTTAAATGTTAAAATTCAGTTCTGTATAACACTTACTCATGAGGCAGAATGAATTCTGTTACGATTTTTGCCATTTTCTATCCGTTGAGCTGTCCCTCAAAGTATATAAATTCCCTTTAAGGGGGTTGTATTTTTGATTCCTACACTATTCTGCTTGCATTTCATAGTGACTCATTATGTCCTTATTATCCTGCCTATCCAAAAGTAGCATCTTGTATTCATAAATTATCAAACTTTAGAGGCAGGGCCATCTGTAGAATCTCTGACTGGCCAGTTAATAATAACTTGTAAGGATTTATCGGCACTATTTTCTTTTCTTTTCTTTTTTTTTTTTAAAGATTTTATTTATTTATTCAACAGAGAGAGATTACAAGTAGGCAGAGAGGCAGGCAGAGAGAGAGAGGAGGAAGCAGGCTCCCCGCCAAGCAGAGAGCCCGATATGGGACTCGATCCCAGGACCCTGAGATCATGACCTGAGCCGAAAGCAGCGGCTTAACCCACTGAGCCACCCAGGCGCCCCAGTCGGCACTATTTTCAAATTAATGACCAGTTCTTATTATCTTACTTTCCTATTTCCCCTTCCCCATTTTGGATAAAAACCCCTGAATTTGGATATTTGATAGGGAATGGTAAATTAGATACAGTTCTGTGGTATAGACAGGACCCTTCTCTTCAGGACGTTCTGTTTACAGTTCATAAGGCGGCCACATGGGTGTGTTAGTGTGTGTTGGTGGCATGGCACGTGGGGAACATGAGCAGGCTGGTACATGACACAGTGCTAGATTGAATCCTAGCCCCTGGTTTTAATTAAGAATCCAAACTGGCAACCACCAAGTATTGTCCTCCCTGATATTTTCCCTGCTGTGCCTTTGGATTACTGGGCAGTGGCAACGGTGGCCACCTGGAGACCATTCATTTTCTTCATTGTGGAGTCAGGGTCTTGGATGTCTCCTTGACAGACTAGGGTTTAGCAATCATGAGTGGCGGGTCCTCTGAGCTCCAAATCTCCTTTCTGTGTCACAACATCATTCTGGATCCTATAGAGTGTGTTGTGAATGGGGCAGACATTTCTGACAAAGTCAGAGCCAAGGGGAGGAAGAAGATGCGTCTGGGTGTTGCCGTTGTATAAGTAAGGAGCCCTGAAAGACCAGTGACCTTGTTAGAGGTACAAGATGTCAAAAGGCTCTTGGCAGCTTCCTTTTGATCCTCAGCAGTACCCTCTTCAAATGGCAGGGGTTACAGTGGTTCCCACTTGTCTGGTGTTTTCCCTTTCCATGGTTCGGTTATGATCCAGCTGTGGTCCAGAAGCAGATTATCCTCCTTCTGACTTAGAGTCAGAACATCAGTGGTAGCCTATCACTATGTCACAGTGACTATATCAATCACCTCACTTCCTCGCCTCATGTGGGCTTTTTATCATCTCAAAACATCACAAGAAGGGTGAACGTAACACCGTAAGATACTTAGACCCCTGTCACATAACTTGTATTAGAATACATTGTTCTAATTATTCTCTTTTATTATTGTTAATTCCTTGCTATGACTAATTTATAAATTAAACTTTAATATAAGTATGTATGCATAAGAACAAAATGCAGCATATATAGGGTTTTATGCTGTCCAAGTTCGAGGCATCCACTGGGGGTCTTGGAATGCATCCCCTATGAATAAGGAGGTCCTGCCAATTTGTTTATTGCACTGGTTGTTCGTTGTCTGTGAAAGGCACCCAGTTGTATCCACTCTCTCTTTTTTATGTTGATTTTATCCTTCTTTCTTAGCAGTCATCCCCCATGTTGTCTGAACTCTGACTGGTGTTAGGGAAGGAATATAGATGAGCGAGAGCTTAAATGGGACTCTGTTTTTGACCATCAGGGAAAAGTGAAGGAGGGGAGTCTCTGTTAATCTCTAACAGCCAGTGGGAAAATGCTCTTGGGAGCAGCAGGTTCTTCTTCATTTCCCCCAAAGGATTTCAGTGGACGGATGAATCCAGATGGATTCCAAAGGAATTCCAGGGAATTCCTATGTATCATATGTAAGACTAATTAATTAATTAAGACTGATCATAAAAGTCACTATTTTGATATCAGTCTGAGGATCATTCTGAGATGAATAATGGCAATGCCTAACCATTCTATGGTGTCTATTATGTGCTAGACAAGGGCTTTTCCCAAGTAGCCCTGGGGTGTGCTGTTTACACTCTGCCCTTCTGTCTCAGGATAAACCAGCCTTAGTATAAGAATCATTGTCCTGAAATTTTAAATGTATTTTTGTCATCAACCAAGAATAGTGATAGGAACACTAAAGAAAAGGATACCTAAACGTGGGCAATTTCCCTTAAAAATAGTAATACAGTATTCTCCCTTTGTTCATTATCCATTTCAGAGTATTAAGAACAAATACAGCTTCACAGTCTCTCCTATCTGTGATGCCAAACTCTAAAGAATTCCCAAAGCCAAAAGTTTTTGTAAATTTTGGATTTGATGAACTTCATTTGACAGCCAAACCTGATCTGAACTTGAATGAAACAATAGTTTTATGCCATTCAGTGTGAACATCTGTATATTTTGTTGATGAAAAATCAGTATGCTTGACTGAAAAATCAGTATGTTTGCCCCAAATCAAACAATATGTTGTGTTTGCACAGTATTGTCTTTCTAAAATCATCAGAATTTGAAACCTAAGTGGCCCAAGGAGTTCAAAAAAGGGCCGGTAGATTTGTATAAAGTAGCATAAAAATACTGGCTAAAGGAATGCATTGCTTGCCATGTGATGCTGAGGAGATTATAGTATATTTTATGCTTGCCTGTGACAAAGGGCCTGGCTTAGAATCACTGTTCAGATTTTATTAGAGAATGATGCTTACTCCACCATACCACAGTTGACAAAACCTTTATGGAGCTGCTGAAATGGCAGATGGAAAACGTTGGTAGCATCTGTAGTACAGTTGGGAAGATTATCTGGGTGTCTCTTTTTCTTTTTATTCACAAAACCATCTATAAATCACTTGTTCTAGAAATTTACTAAGGGTGGATATCCAACTTGGGAATGTGTACTTTGGACTTTTCCTTTTTAAAACTTTGTACACCTATCTCTACTTTTCCCTGTTATTCCCTCTTTCCTGCTTGCATCTGTCCTTATCCTCTCCTTGACTCTTACTTCCTTCTACTTACTCCTTCCCTCTTTCCACGGTCTAGGAGGAAGGGGAGAGAAAACCTGGAACCCAGAGGTAAGAGAGAGGCTAATTTTAGGACAGACCAGGGGTTGCAGGTAAGAGATTAAGTAGCACTGAAGACCTAGAATTGGCAGAGAGCATCGCTTTGGCCTACCCTCCCTCTTAACACCCTGTCTTTTAAGTTAATTTCCTAATTCCTTTCCAGCAGAATGGAAACATAGATATGGAAATGGCACAGGCAGAGGCTTATTATAGATTGGGTATGAGCACAAGAGAATTTGGCAACAAGAAATTACAGACAAAGTTAAGTCTAAATTTCCACAGAGAAAGAAAGATCCTGGCTGGTTGGAAGGCAGAAGATGGTGCACCATGATTTTCCAGAATCCTTTGGAGTGGTCGTCTTGAGGTGCATATTCAGCCCCCCTCCACTGCTCTTCTTTATGCCCAACACATTCACCTCCCCAGAGAACCTCTCATTTACCTGCCTATGGTCTTCCCTATATAGGTCCTGGTATACTTGCTTCCCTCAAGGTTGTGAGTTGGGGTTCATCTATATGCCTTGCTTCATGCACAGGCAAGCATGTAATCATGTGTCTGTGAGCCCTGATATTTATATCTGGCTAACACAAAGCAGAGGCTACTGTTAGATGGATATATCTGGATTATGAGCCCAGTTATGTCTGTTCTGTATAAATGTTCTGTCAACATGTTATTTCATGAGTACCTATCATGAGTACCTACGGAGGAGATGATCTGGCTGTGTGGGTCTTCATTTAGATAAGTTCAGTGGGAACTTACTGGGAAACTTGGATCCCAGGCTCTTAGCTGAACTAACAATACCAGAAAGACTTTGATCTTTGCAATTTTGCACTTCGATAGCTAATAAAATGTCTTATACTTTTTTAGCTTCATTTGCAAAATGGAAAGATTAAGCTATATGAGCTCCAAAGAGCTCTGTTTTGTAATATTCTAACACAAAGAACATGGAAACCAATCCGTCAGTCTCCTGGCAAAATTAAAGTTCTACCTAGCCTCTTCATCACTGTGGTGGCTATAGACCTTGATTTGCCTGGGGCGGTCCTGATGGATGTCTGCAGTGCTAGGATAATTATTAATGGAGCTCCTGTTACTCTATTTAAATGATAATATACATGGTCATCCTACTGAAAGCAGACCCTGTTCCTAGACACATTTTCTAGGAAATGTATTCCTCCTGAATGTTCTCTAAATAAGGTTATGTTATGGAGGCTTTGCTGTCTCCTATAGGCGATTTGGTTCCCTTTTCCTTCCTGCCCTGACAGGTGATAAATAAATAAAACAGATCACCTCTCAGGAGCTGTTGTCAACTTTGCTCCGATCCAGCCCCAATTTGAGGTGTTTTTTTGTTCCTGTCCCCATCACTCAGGCCTTGAAAGCTCATAGATTTCTGATTTCTTCCTTGAAACGTGACATGATAAATAAGACAGCACACTTTACTGCAAGGGCCAAGGGAGAGAACGATAAAAAAAGAACTGTCCCGTACAATGGGACATTATTGAACAGGTTTGGCTTCTCACATGGGGGGAGAAGTAGGGGCCTCCGTATAGTATGATTTCAGGAGCTCAGGGAAATTTTCTTCTGTAGGTCTGATGGATGGATAGCCATCTTTTGAACTAAGGACAAAACAGTTATTCCACAATAAGAGAATGGTTTGAATTAGAGTTCTGGGGGTGGATTTCAGTTACATCCACACTGAGCCTTTGCCCACAGCAGTGTGGGTCCCATAAATCCAAACAGTGCTCGTATCTGGGAAAGTAGCAGTTCCTCTGTGCTCTGAGGCAGTTAGGGACACCTCTGAAATATTGTGCCCAATTGTAGGTGTCTCCTAAGTACTAAAAATGCCCAACACCAGCGTGTTACCATTTACAATGTTATCTCTTTATTACGGTGTGTTCCTTTCAGGTTTGTTGTTGTTGTTGTTGTTTTGTCTTGTTTGTTTGTTTGTTTTTAGTTTTATTGCTTGGGATGCTTCTCTCTCATCACCTAGCAGATCTCAGCTAGGTAGGAGGTGAGGACCAGGGAGTACTTGAAGAAGCTGTGTGTGGGGGGAGGGTAAGGGTTACGGTAAGGATGCACATGTTAGTTTGAGTCTTGAAACATTGGAAGAGGGTTACCTCTGCTAAGCGCTAATGACAGTGGTGGGTGGTTCCTTAGCCCAATCCAGTATGCGCGCTCTCTTTCTCTCATCTTGATGAATTTTGAGTCTATCTACTTTTCTCTCCATTGCCTCAACCCTAATAATAAATTGATTGAGCATTTTACATGTAATATTTAATTCTCATAAAAACCCTGGAAGGGAAACTGCCCACATGTTATAGATGATAAAAGTGAAGCTTTGACAGGTTAAGTAACTGACTCAAGATCATCCCGCTAATATGTGGGAAAGCCAAGTGTCAAACCCACACATTTTTTTTTTCTGCCTTCTGTTGTTATTATTTTTTTCTGTTAACTTCTTATTTTCATGTTGTTTTGGACTTAAAGAAAAATTAGAGGGGGGGAAGAAAAGTCTTGTTTACCCTTCCACACAGATTTCCCAGCTGCGAACATGTTTGCATATTCACCTTATCATTTTTGTTTCCTCTCAGCATTGTAGATGTGTGGTTTTTTTACTCTGAAGTACCACAGTGTGTTTTGTAAAAATAAGGAATTTGCTTACATACCCCTAGTACGGTCATTAAGATCAGGATATTAACATTGTTATAGTAATATTATCTATAAGCCTTAGTCAGAATTTACTTTTTGACCCAATAATGTCCTTATAGTCAAAGAAAATCCTGGATTATGTATCACATTTCACTTCTGTTCTTTAGTCTCCTTTAATTTGAATCAGTTCTACAGTCTTTTTATTTCATGACATTAACTTTTAAATGTCAGGAAGTAACATTTTGTATTTTGAAAAAATAATACAAAAAATTAAAAAAAAATACAGGTCAGTTATTTTGTAGATGGCCCTTGAATTTGGGTTTGTTTGATGTTTCCTTATACTTAGATTGAGGTTATACATTTCAGGCAAGAATACCACAGAATTAAGCTTGTTTCCTTAGTGCGTTAGGTCAGGAGACACATTATCTGGATCTGTCCCATGACTGCTAATGTTAACTTTAATCACTCAAGATGGTATCTTCTTCTTCCTTTTTTTTTTTTTTTGATAAAGAAAGAAATATTTTTAAGATTTTATTATTAGAAAGCACAAGGAGGGGGAGCAGTAGGCACAAGGAGTGGGAGAAGCAGGCTTCCCACCTGGCAGGGAGCCCGACGTAGGGCTGTATCCCAGGACCCTGGACCCTAACCTGAGCCAAAACAGATACTTAACCAAGTCAGCCACCCAGGTGCCCCAAGATGGTGTCTTCTAGGTGATTCCACTGTAAAGTTAACCATTTTTAAATTTATAACTAATAAGTATCTTGTCAGAAGATACTTTAAGGCTATAAAAAGTCCAGGCACTCATCAGATTTCACCCTAGTAGGTGAAATGTCTAGCCTTCACTGATGATTCTTGCCTGAAACAATTATTATTAAGGTGATTACAAAATGTTAATTTTCGAATTCCAACATTGATTCTACATTTATTAGGTAGTCCATCTATAAAGAAGAAACTTCTTTCTCTGTCTTCCCTTTCCCTTCTTTTCCTTAGTAATAAAATTATAAATTAGGTATACTTTTTTTTTAATTTTTTTTTCAATTTATTTATTTTCAGAAAAACAGTATTCATTATTTTTTCACCACACCCAGTGCTCCATGCAAGCCGTGCCCTCTATAATACCCACCACCTGCTACCCCAACCTCCCACCCCCCCGCCACTTCAAACCCCTCAGACTGTTTTTCAGAGTCCATAGTCTCTCATGGTTCACCTCCCCTTCCAATTTACCCAAATTCCCTACTCCTCTCTAATGCCCCTTGTCCTCCATGCTATTTGTTATGCTCCACAAATACTTACACCGTACACAAAGATCAACTCAAAATGGATAAAAGACCTCAGTGTGAGACAGGAATCCATCAGAATCTTAGAGGAGAACATAGGCAGTTATCTCTTTGATATCAGCCACAGCAACTTCTTTCAAGATACGTCTCCAAAGGCAAAGGAAACAAAAGCGAAAATAAACTTCTGGGACTTCATCAAAATCAAAAGCTTCTGCACAGCAAAGGAAACAGTCAAAAAAACAAAGAGGCAACCCACGGAATGGGAGAAGATATTTGCAAATGACATACAGACAAAAGGTTGATATCCAGGATCTATAATGAACTCCTCAAATTCAACCCACACGAAACAGACAAACACATCAAAAAATGGGCAGAAGATATGAACAGACACTTCTCCAATCAAGACATACAAATGGCTATCAGACACATGAAAAAATGCTCATCATCATTAGCCCTCAGGGAGATTCAAATTAAAACCACACTGAGATATCACCTTACACCAGTTAGAATGGCCAAAATTAACAAAACAGGAAACAACATGTGTTGGAGAGGATGTGGAGAAAGGGGAACCCTCTTACACTGTTGGTGGGAATGCAAGTTGGTGCAGACTCTTTGGAGAACAGTGTGGAGATTCCTCAAGAAATTAAAAATAGAGCTTCCCTATGACCCTGCAATTGCACTCCTGGGTATTTACCCCAAAGACACAGATGTCGTGAAAAGAAGGGCCATCTGTACCCCAATGTTTATAGCAGCAATGGCCATGGTCGCCAAACTATGGAAAGAACCAAGATGCCCTTCAACGGATGAATGGATAAGGAAGATGTGGTCCATATATACTATGGAGTATTATGCCTCCATCAGAAAGGATGAATACCCAACTTTTGTAGCAACATGGACGGGACTGGAAGAGATTATGCTGAGTGAAATCAGTCAAGCAGAGAGAGTAAATTAGGTATACTTAATGCTATGGACTTTGATTGAAGTCTCTCTTCTCATTGCTGCAACTTCCATTCTTACCACTGCATCCCTAAAGACCAGGGCAGGGCCTGGCACCTAGTAAGAGTTCGATATAAGTTTGGTCAGTAAAGTATATACTCTTGACATGGAGACATGCATTGATTTTAATACTTTTGTGTTGTGATACTCGGGTTTAGCCTCTTTTTATTTTTTTGTAATTGTTGAAATGATCATATAGTAGTTATGAGGTATAGTTGTAGAAATATAAACATAATATTTCTAAGAAAGATTTATTAGAGAACACAGCGTGGAGAGGATGTCGGGGAGAAGTGGCTAGAGGGAGAGAGAATCCAAGGAGACTTCCTGCGGAGCACAGAGCCCATTGCAGGGCTCAATCCCATGACCCTGAGATCATGACCTGAGTCAAAATCAAGTCAGGCGCTTAACCAACTGAGCTACCCAGGTGCCCTCCAAAATGTAATATTTATATTAATAAATACAATGAAATGTGATGTTGTATGTTTTGAATAATAAGGCAACATAAATTTGGGCTTAAGCAGGCTTTGGACTTGAAAGAGATTTGATATTTTAAGTGATGGATCTTTGAGGAAACAGTGGTTCTAAAATGAAGTTTATGATGGAAATAACGTGTGTATCTTTTTTAAAACATTGTGGCAGATACTGCTTTCACTGTCATTGATGTTAGATTCTCAGAATAATTGTTAGAAAGATCCTAGTTTTTGAATCAGTAACAGTTAATAATGCAATTGATATAATGGTATTACATTAATATATAGTATATTCAATTATAGTATTGATAGGATTATATTAATATAGCATATTAGTTAATATATATTAAATGTTAATTGTATAATAGCTACACTATTAATAATCTCAGTTAATGATATTCCAAGCCACAGCAGTGTCCAAAAATCACTGTGAGCTCTCCAGTGATTTTTCCCATGATAGAAGAGTTATCAGGCTATATTTATCCTTTAAGACTGATTTGTTCATTCTGCTACCTTGTTCAGTCTGGTACCTTGCCCAGATATTACACCCAATGACTGTTGTCTGTTCAGTTTTACCTAAAAATGATAGGAGAGCTTTACTTAAAAAGTATACTATACTTAAAAAGGCTTTTTTTTTTTAATAGAAAAAATCTTATGCTGGTACTCTCTCTTTCTAAGGATTTTTAATTTTCTTCTAGACTAATTTTTAATAGACTAGCAATCCACAGATGAGAAATAAAAACCCATATAAAAGGTGATTAAAATATAATGGAACATTATTCACTTTCACAAGTATCCTGAATTCCCATGGCAAATTACCAGATTTTACAGTTTTAAAATAGGGAAATGGAGATGCAGTGAGTAAAGAAAAATTTGCATTGGTGATAAAAGTTATACATATGCATAATACCCATAAGAAAGACAATTACTGCAGCCTTACTCATTGGCCAGTAGGCATTTGTCTGATATGCACTTACATTCTGTGAAAAACCTGGCTCATTAGCCAAATGCCATCTGATAAAGGCAGCTGAAGATGAGGAGTGCTTTGAGGCATTTGTTGTCAGGGGTTTTGACTAGCTTCTTTGTCCTTATGAGTATTGGAATTACTCTCCCTAAATTGGGACTTGGGCCTCCAAAGGAAGCCCCAAAGCAAAGATGGGAAGGGAATGTGGATTCTACTCCATTCCTGTGTTCAGAATTACTGTCACCTTCAGAGGGTTGTTGAAAATTGTGGCATAACAGTGTGTGGTGTGCATTGTGAAGTACATAAAGTACGCCAACATGATGGGTTAAACTCAATGAATTTTTACACATATACACCCAGGTACTCAGTAGTTGAGGCATGTTTCTAGCACCCTAGAATTATAGGGTACTCTTGCATGCTCCTTTCCCATGGGTAACCTTGTCATCTCACCCCACCCCTGCCCCAGATCCACTGCCCTGGCTTCTTTCGTATATGCTATCATGTATTATACATCTCATTTGTCTAGACTCTTTCAACATACTGTGTATAAAAGTCACTATGTTATTGAATATATCTATCTTTTTTTACTATATAAAATTCTATTGTATGAAAATACTACCATTTATATGTCCATTTTCTTGTTGACATTTGGATTATTTCATGGTTTTGGTTAAAAAAAATTTTTTTTTTAAAGATTTTATTTATTTGACAGACAGAGATCACAAGTAGGCAGAGAGGCAGGCAGAGAGAGAGGAGGAAGCAGGCTCCCCGCAGAGCAGAGAGCCCGATGCGGGGCTCGATCCCAGGACGCTGGGATCATGACCTGAGCCGAAGGCAGAGGCTTTAACCCACTGAGCCACCCAGGCGCCCCATGGTTTTGGTTATAGCTGTTATGAGTGTTATGTATGTCTCTGGATGGCCAAATGAATTCATTTCTCTTGGGTATATAACTAGGAGTGGAAATTCTATGTCAAAGAGTGTGGTAATGTTTAGTAGATACTGCCATAATCTTCCAGCTTAGTTATACCCTTTTACACTATTGTAGGAAATATGTGAGAGTTTGTTACTTCTAGCTTTGTTGACATTTGGTAGTGATAGTCATTTTCATTGTAGCCATTTGTGTATGTAATGGCTCATTGTGGGTAACTTTTAGATTTTTACATAGTCTGACTGTCATTTTCATCATCAGATATAGCACCTTTTCATATCTAGACCTCTTTGATGTCACTTTGATGTCACTCTTGACCTCTTTGATGTCACCCTCTTTGACGTCATTTTTTCCAGTGTAGTCCAGTATGTTTGTTTGGAACAGTGTTCTGCTTTTACCACCCTGGTTTTATTTTTATCCTTCTTTCCAGGCACTAAAAACTTTTAGTTATTTAGATATGCCACAAAAATAAGGTAGGACAACTAAAATGTATAATAAACATAACCACTGCTCATTTCTTTAATTAAAAGTACATATGTAGGGGTGCCTGGGTAGCTCAGTCAGTTATGCATCTGCCTTTGGCTCAGGTCATGATCTCAGGGTCCTGGGATCAAGCCCTGGGTAGGGCTCCTTGCTTGGCGGGGAGAACTCTTTTAAAAAAGATCATATTAAATAATACATAGAAAAAGCACAAAGAGTTAAAAAAAAATGCTACTCTATGTTAATACCTAAACATTGCCAGTCTGAGATCACTGGAAAGAAGTTGATGTTATCTATAGCTCTGAGTAGAATAGGAGATGGTCCTTAAATGATGGTTAGGCTTTTTGTCACTGATCCAGAAGTTCATCCCAATGAAGGGAGGGGGGACTACTTTGGTATTTTTAGTTCTAAGAGCCAAGTTAGGAAAAGAAAATAGAAATGGCAGTAAAGACTCAGTTAAGCAGGACCTATAGGTAGTGGTAATATCATTAGCTACAGCTCATGGAGAACCAGATGAACACATTTTTGTCAAACTTTCTTGTTGGGTATTGTCTTCATGTCCACATTTGTTTTATGTCTCAGTAAGGAAAGGATACTGAATGTGATTGACTTTGTCTCTGTAGATGGAGGGATCTTAAGAGCCTTGGTGACATCTTAATGGCTATGAATTCTCAGTGTTCTCTACTAAAGATAGAGACAGAAAATGAAGAGTTCACACTGAATTCATAGTGACTCTAGGATTTGCCCTGAATATTTGAAGTAAAATTGCTCCATTTGGTTTTCTTTCTGCTTCTTTCTCTTAGCGCACTGGACTGAAGAAACTACTGTTTGTTAGGTCTGATTATTTCAATTCCATTTAATTGGAGACTTATTGTCATTTGCTCATCAGTGTACTAAAGGTGGGAGACAGCTTGAAAAACAGAAATGAAAATCATAAAATCACACAAGAATACACAAAATCCATATTTTATCATGACTGAGTGAAGTCTACTTTGGTAGGGAAAAGCAGCAAGTTCTTGAACTTACCCAGGACAGAAAGAACTAGTTTGTAGGAGTGGTATGTTGGTGAGGAAATAACAAGCTTTTAGAACCAAAGTTCAGAGTCCAAACTTTAGATTGCAGCATCGGGTATGCCATTAACTTTTTTGTGCTTGAACTTTTTTTGTGAACTAATTTCTTCAGCTTAAAAATGGGGAAAAAAAAGGGGGGGGCACCTGAGTGGCTCAGTGGGTTAATCTTCTGCCTTCGGCTCAGGTTGTGATCTCTGGGTCCTGGGATTGACCCCCACATCGGGCTCTCTGCACAGCAGGGAGTCTGCTTCCTCCTCTCTCTCTGCCTGCCTCTCTGCCTACTTGTGATCTCTCTCTCTGTTACATTAAGAAATAAAAAATCTTTAAAAAAATGGGAAAAAAAGTAATAATACTTAAAGATTATTATGATCAAATTGGAAGATGCACATAAGAGTTGGGTGATATGTGAAAACTTATGACAAGGGGGGATGTCATCATCCGGGTCCCCAGGGGATCAAATGGAAAGAAACATGGAGTGCATGAGAGGGTGGGATGGGATGTGGGTGCCATGTCCTTACTGTGCTCTTTGGGCTGATCATATGTATAGAAATGAGATGGTGTCATTCAATAATTAGTGAGTTACTCAAAGTCTCCTTGAGCTGTTTGATGGGAAGCAGCTGGCGTCACCTTCCCAATTTCCATCCTAATTGCTTTGGTTATAATAAACTGAAGCTCACCTGTTTAGGGGTTATATCTGGTGAGGGAAACATTATCTTTAAGTTATCTGATTAAGCATAATTCAAGTAAGAATAACTATCCATGAGTGACTTGTTCCAAGGGCTGGGGGAAGCCCCTTGGTGATGCTTACAGCCCGAAACAGAGGAAGATTGGAATAGTGCAGATTTCTAGGGGAGGAGAGAAGATGACTTGGTACGTTGGAAAGGAATGCTGGCCTGCAAATCTGGACGTCCGGATTTAAGCAACAAGGAAGTAGGTGACCTTGGCAGAGTGGCTTCTCTTCTTTGGGCATCACTCTTGTGTGTGAAATGGGTGGCTGGTTCTCACATTCTTCATCCTTGTCTTCTCCCCCCAGTACCCGCTGCCCTTAGCATATCTCACTGTCCTCTACCATAATTTACCAGGAAAGAATTAAAAGTGGTGCACCCTATGGTACAAATAATGGATTATAAAGGGGATGGGAGTTTTAAGCTAAAGGAATGAAGCACTGGCTGTAGAATTCCAGGCATTATTCAAAAGGTGGGGAAGTTATTTTGGAAGCAAAAAGGAACCTTCTGGTCACCTACAATCATAACTTGGCAGTAGCTATGCCAAGTCTGCTGTCATCCGGTACAAGTGGAAAGATACATAAGAGAGAGGCAATAGGCCTGGGTAGTTAATCACAGTAGGCAGGCCTGTATGGATGCAAAAAGGGGCAGAGGGAGACCAGAGGAGAAGGACCCTTCTCCCTGTCCTGCTTGTCCAGTTTGTGTCCCAGCTCCCTCTCTGTGGGTTCCAGGGTAGTTTATTTAGGCTAAACAACCCATATCCCTTATTATTACACTCTGTGATTAAACAGAATGGTACAATTCTGAAAGAGAAGAGGCTGGCCCGAGTGCCTTTTGTCTTGGGACCACTCAGAAGCTAACCAGAAATGCAGAGTCTCTGACTCACTGGATCAGAATCTGCATTTTCACAAGATCCCTAGGTGATTTGTGTGCACATGAAAGTTTGAGAAGAACTGAATTCATACATTGGGACATTTATTCCCCAGTAATTAAAATCCCTGGTGAGTGTCACCGATGGCCCTTTCCCTAATTTAAGTGGTTCTTCTTGCCATGCTGTTTTCATCCTCTGGCTACTAACACACAGTTGTCAGATCCCCCAGGCCCACTCTGAATCACTGTGGAGCTCAGCTATACATATTTAGTTCTTTTAATGTTTGCTCATAAATCAAGTCCTGCATCTCCTTAATCAATCCAGCAACTCTCCACTGAATTTGCAGCAATTTGTCAACATCTTTCTATATCTGAGAAGCTCTAGGACTGAATGTAATTTTCTTTGAGGGGACACAGGTATTATTTACAGGATTTAAAAGTCCTTTAAGATATGTGATCAAGGCTAATAATCAAACACAGTGAAGGCAGTGCATGTGCAAAGACTCCACAATCAGATGGAAACCCATCTGATAAGAGCATCGGCATGTTGGTGATCATCGTCATAGACGACAGTTAGAAAGATAGCCCTTCAACACGGACCCTGTAGCCTAAATCCCAAGGATACAAAGAGGTATAAGACAGGACCACATTCCTTGGAGAAGTGTAAGTCCTGCTGGAGAGAAAGGTTTGCCATAAGTAATAGGAAGCTAGAGAGGAGTATATACCATGCACAAAATAAGTGGTTGAGACCCAGTAGAGAGAGAGGGGTGACTGTGGACCGGGGCTGTTAGGAAGCATTTCAGAGGGGCTTTAAGAACATGTGAATGTGTCAACTAATATAGAAAACCAGAAAGGATATTCTGGAAAGAGTACACAGAATAAAAGGATGATTCTAAACAAACACAATTTTGACTTTCTTCTTCATAGACTCTCTGCTTGCCTGTTCTGAGACTCAACATTTTTCTCTCTACATTTTCTGTATCTGCCAAGTGTTCTTTAGTTATATGTGTTACTTTAAAAAAAAATGATTCCTTATAAATCAAAGTAAAAAAAAAATACTTACTGTTTCTTTAAATCAAATAATCTCATATATCCCAAAGAAGGAAGAACTCTGAAAAGCAGTGTGTATAGAGGAAAACACAAGGTCTCCTTAGCTGCCCTTGTGTTCCCTTCAGTCTGGCTTCAGGAAGGGAGAGAGGTAGCACAAATGGCCTCCAACAACATCTTTTTGGCAAAAATGTTAAGACTCAGGGGACCTGACTTCTCTAGATGGTCTGACTCTGACAAAATTTTAGGACATTGAGTGTCACTCTTTCATCTGCCTAACAGGGAGTCTGTTACAATCAACCTGTTCTTCATTGGGTGATAAGACCTTCATTTGGGACTTCCAGTATCTTGATTTAAAACTGATATATGTTGCTGTCAAATAACCATATAATTTTTTGTCCAAGTCCAGACTTTTGAGGATGAAAGGGACCTCTGTTAATATTGACACCAGAACAGCAGGCATCAACTGGGACTGTCCCAGACTATCAGGCTGTCTGGTCAACTCAGGTAGCCTAGACCAGGCCATCGTTAGAACTCTGTTTCAGGGGAAAGAGGAGGAATTCTTGGTCGACATAGGAACAGATTGTTTTGCTTTGTGAGACCGAGAATTTTATTCTCTGGTTGAAGGAGACCTGTCCGGAAGCCATGTTTGTGTGAAGGACACTTTAGTGTGTGGGGTGAGAGATGGGGATTTGCTGGATATAATGATTTTCCCATCTCTCCCTCTCACCTCTGCTCTCACAGATTGAGCTAGAACTGCTCTCAAGGCCGCAGAATAGATTGATGCATATTCTAATTCCTAATGCCTGCAGGGCAATAACTCAGGCCGATTCCTTCAGCTACAATAACAAGGTTTATTTTATTACAGTTTGAAGGCTGTTTGGGGCCTCAATAGGAGAGCTTCTCCCTTGGCTCAAATAGGCTAAACATCTGCTAAGTTTCCCCCCAACTTTCTCCTTAACTTTGCTTTATTATTATTACCCTCAGGAGGCCACTAAGCAGGAGTTGGTGGGAGGAAGAATGGAAGTGACATTTGTATCATTATTCAGCACATTTAAGCAGTTTATTATCTGGGAACTCATTCCTCTACACCCCCCCAAGGAACTTAATATGAAATAATGTTAACACATTAAGCACATAATGTGAGGCTGCATTAATTAATATAGTGTTCTGATCTCCTGCAAGCTGTAGTCCAACTGTGCTGCTTTTACTGAGCTCAAACGTGGAGGTGGGTGCCAGTGTGAGAGAGAACCTGGTGGTCCAGGGGGTGACTAGGCATGAGGTGCCGAAAAACAACCTCATTCAGTGTGATGGATAGGAGAAATGTGGAAGTTATTTTCTAAAATTGGAGAGCCTGCCACAGGAAAAAGGAATACGTTTGTATTATTGATGTTCCAGAAGACACAATGGAAGCAACATAAAACATAGCTTCCTGACAAGTTACACCTGGGACCAGCAGATGCATATGTAAGGTATTTTAGAAGAGGCTGGTTATTAGATGTGGAGGAACTTTGCACTAGGTGAGAGCAGATCTGTAAGGAAACGAAATACAGGATCTGTAAATCGTAGACAGAACCAAAGTTACCTAGTTCTCAGCTGGAAACACATTTGAACTACAGAATTTCCTTGTTCCAACTGTTAGGTTACTATTCTCTGTGTATGTACCCTCTACCTTGTAGAGTAGTAGTACATCTTATATACTCAACAGTGATCACTTTCACATTTCAAGAACATTTATTTTCATTATAACAAACATCCATTTCCTTCTCCTTGACAAAAATCTAATTTTCCTCAAGGTTCTTCCTCTTCTTTATGCAGTTGTGCTGTTCAAGAAAAGCAAAATCTCCCTCAGTTTCAAAGATGAGTTCCAATTAAGCTGATCATGGTGATTGATTTCTTGCTAGTCATTGGTGTGGGAATGCATTCATGACTCAAGTCTGGCTTGTGAGACTCACAGAGAAAATAGTTGGAGGCCTTTGCAAAGATTCTTACTTTTATGAGAATGGAAGAGAGTGTTTCTCCTCCTTTCCTGGAAAACAAATGAAGATTGGCTTCAGTGACTGCTGGCATCCATCAAAACATCATGAAAGGGGTGCCTGGGTGGCTCAGTGAGTTAAAGCCTCTGCCTTCAGATCAAGCCCCGCATTGGGCTCTCTGCTCAGTGGGGAGCCTGCTTCTCTTCCTCTCTCTCTGCCTGCCTCTCTGCCTACTGGTGATCTCTGTCAAATAAATAGATAAAATCTTTTTAAAAAAATCATGAAAAAATCCAGCCTGAAGAGCATCCATTGTGAGAGTAGAAAAGAAGAACAGAAATAAAGCAGATATCCCCATTGGACCAAGCCAGAAGGCCCCTACCTGTGAACTTCTGGGAAGTGAGTAAAACTCCACTTTAGGATAATAAATTGGAATTGCTTGCATCTAAAAGCATTCTGATAACTTAATCCTATAGGAATTGATGACTAGGAACTGCATTCACTACCCAACTTTACTTGTTATTCTACCTTTATTTTGGATTATTTTTAGATTGACAGAAGAGTAACAAAAATAGTAGAGTTCTCAAACCCCTCACTCACTTTTCCCCAACATTAACATCTTACATAACTGTAGTCCAATGGTCAAAACAGGACATTAACTTTGATACAATGCTGTTAATAAACTACAGACCTTATTTGAATTCCATCACTTTTTTTTTTAAACTAATATCCATTTTTCTCTTTTGGGATCTTACTCAGAATCCCACATTGCATTTAGTTACAATTGCTCCTTAGCATCTTCTAATCTGTAATGGGTCCTTCCTCCTTTTTCTTTTACTATCTTGACATTTTTGGGAAGTGCTGATCAGTTATTTTTCATGATCATTGGTTACAACTCTTCAGCTCTGGTTTTCAAACTGAAGACACTTGCCATTTTGGTGGATTCACAAATATGTTATTCAGTGTTTTGGGCTTCTCCGGTAGTAGCCTTTCCTGGAAACATTGTCCCTTAAAGCAAGAGTGGCAATCAGCAAAGTACATGAGTTCACTTAGGAGTACCATCTAATTTTTTTTTTGAAGATTTATTTATTATATTAGAGAAATAGAGCAACAGTGAGGGACAGAAGCAGAGAGAGAGAGAGAATCTCAAGCAGATTGAGCCACTCAGAAGCTCCGGGAATACTTTTGGTTTTATAAACAAAAGGGATGTTGTCTTAATTATTTTTTGGTCTTCGATGGTCTTTTGAAGTTTTCAGGATTTTGTTAGATTTTAGGCCATAAAGGTCACATTCTTCATATATGGGTTAAATACTTAGTATGAGCAAGAAATTTTACTTCTTGTGAAGGACATTTGATGATATGACATAGGCCCTGCTTTCAAGAGAAACAGACTATTGAGAAGACAGTGAGCAGTGGTCCATAGGTGTCTTAGCAGTTGTGGCCAAAAGTCCGCAGTCTGTTATTGTAATCAGCATGTGGTATATCTGGGCCAGTTGCTTAGAGAAGAAATATGAGTCCTGGAAGGGGGAAGTGTGTTTTTCACTTAATTCTGGAAAAACACGTAAGAGAGAGCAGGTATCTCCTATGTCCGCAGAATCAAGGAAGATTTGCCTAATGTAGAAGATTTAAGCAGATGGAAATTTTTCCTTGTAAACTCTCCAGGTCTTGAAAATTTGGTGTCTGACGACTGAAATTTCAGACATTCTTTAAGTAAGACCACTTGCCTGTAAGAGTCCTCTCCCAAACCATAGAAATAAGTATGGAATCAACATTATTATAGGTTTTGCAAAGGCAAGGTATCAGTGAGATATATCTTACCGTAATGTAGAACACTGTAATTAATAATAATTAATGTGAACATGCTATTTTCCTAGAAGCAATTTTCACTCTCTGAAGCTCAAAAAATATTGTGGTCACAAAAATTACAATTTGCTCTGAAATAGCTAAAACGTGTGAAACTTAATCTGTAATGCCTTGTAGCCAATGAAGCTGTGTTGGGTTGCTGCCATTGATTAAATGTAGTAGCAGAACTGGAGCATTTAATCAATCATAAAAGCCACTTTAATGCATTGTATCACTCCAAAGCTGGAGCGATTAGAGCAGTTGCACTGTTGGTCAGAATGCAAAATGTGGAACAAAAAAAAGGAAGGCAAAAAGAATGACTTTCTTCTACATTCAGGTCTTCATGTTTCAAAATGTGCAAAATGGATAAAGTTTTGTATGCATTATTGGATTATTTTAGCTGCATAGATGGGAAAAAATAACCATAATTTGCTAAGTATAGTTATGCCCCCACACATGAGCATAAACAAGTGTAATAGTTTGAGATAGAAAATAATAGTGGGTTTTTGAAGAATACTGGATATTTTATGATGTGTCACTTCCCTTGGAAATTACTTAATCCCTGCCCAAACGAGGAATTCTGATATTGTTCATGTAATTGCTACAGCAAAGAAAAGAAGCAATTGCCAGAATAAGAAGGAAGAGGAGGAAAGGAAAGGGTGGTGGGGTAGGGCAGAGAAGAGAAGAAAAAGGAGACAGACTGAGACCTGTTACTGGTTTTCAGATTTGTTAAAAGAAAATGGTCAGACCTGTGACTCATAATAGGACATGGAATGATCTGGGAGCAGGAGAAGTAATGATAATGTAGAATTACATGACAAAAGAGAATAGAGAGGGATTATCGGTTTTGGTAGGTGGATGACAGTTTTTCTTGGTCCATTTTGAGGAAGAATTCTACTTAGCACCATAACTATATAGTACAATTATATTACTATATAGTACATTGTACTATGTGTACTATACAGTACAATTACAATTACTTGCACTGGTAGCATATACATGTGTGTATGCATATCTTTAGTTAAGAATGAATCTAGGGGCACCTGGAAGGCTCAGTCAGGTAAGCATCTGCCTTTAGCTTAGGTTATGATCCTGAGGTCCTGGGATAGAGCCCCTCACTGAGCTCCCTACTCAGTGAGGAGACTGCTTCTCTCTCTGCCTTCAATTCATGCTCGCTCTCTCTCTCTCTTCCTCTCTGTCTCAAATAAATAAATAAGAATCTAAAGAAAGAAAGAAACAAAGAAAGAAACAAACTGTGGATCCTAGAACTTATGGAATAGGCAAATAACACCCCTGCCAGTGGTCTCTTCTTGTATAATTCTGCACTCTTTACTGCCAAAACATTGACTCATCTGCAGAACTAAGCTGAAGGAGAGTCTGAGTTCTTACTGCTTACATGAAGCCTTCATGTTGCCTTTTGTGTTCTGTTCCTCTTCTGGCTCACCTTTTTGCCTTAGTGTTTTGGGATACAGTTCTTGATTATTTTTACAAATAATCAAGTTGTGGTTCTTGATTATTTTTAAAAACCACTTTGAGGTATGATTGACATACATGACATTGTGCTGATTTAATGTATATAGCTTGATGACTTTGGACATAAATATACTTTTTTAAAAAGAGTTATTTGATGGTGGAAGGAGCAGAGGGAGAGGGAGTCCTAAGCAGACTCCTCGCTAAGCATGGAGCCTAACACAGGGATAGGATCACAACCTGAGCCAAAATCAAGAATCTAACATTAGGCAACTGGGTCACCCAGGCACCCTGGACATAAATATACTTCTATAAAAGCGTCCCTACAGTCTGTGCCATCAACAATGCATCACCTCGAAGAGGCTTTCTTTTCTTTTTCTCTCTTTTTTTTTTAATGGATGTTAGTTTTGATTGCATAGTGATAGTCATACAATAAGCACCTTTTAAATGCCTTTAAAAAGTCAATTCATCTGGTTTGAAGTTTTGAGCTGTAGTGAGCATGATGAATGGCCACAGTCCTTAAGGAATTCATAATATTGAGAAGGCAGTATTAATACACATGACATTACATGATGTGAACAGCTTGTGTAAGAGAGCATGTAAGTATAAATTGTGGGATAAAATTCCTGGAGAGATGAGAAGTTCAAGTGAAAATATAGTCAGCAAGACCTAAAGTGGTCTGGGAGAACTTCAGGGAGGAGGTGGGATTAAACGTGGGCCATCATGATGGAGTTGATTAATTGAAATAAACAGAAAATTGGAGAGAATCCACCAAGGCCTTATGAGCTAAAGAATCTACCTAAAGTTTTCCATGAAACAGTAGAAGAGACAGATATTTTTAGGGGTGGTTGGAAACATTAGAGGAGGCAGAGTCCTGAGGATAACTGTCCCAGAGGTCACTCTTTTGAAAAAGTTTCAAGATGAGTATTCATGATACCGTGTCTGTTAATGCATTTCTTTAACGACAGAGGGTAGCAATGCTAAGGAAAATCACAAGAAAATGGGCCAGGAGTACAGTTTGTTTTAAAAGACAAACTAAGAAGTAGCTCTGAAGGCACAGTGTCATGGGGTTGGCATGGGGAAGGATTCAGGGTACTGGAGGACTAATACCCCTTACTCATTACTTTACGGCAGATTCTGGATGTCCATATGCATGGCAGCAGTAGCTGTATTTCTTCTTTCTATTCTAAATTCTAAAAAACTTCTTTCTAAATTTCTTCTTTCTATTCTCTGTTTTTTTCTTTTCAGAATTAGAACCTCTGCATTTTAGTTGGGATAGAACAATGCCCAAAATAAACACTAAAATTTCCAGACTTGCTTGTAGTTGGGTGCAGCCATTTATTTGTCTAAGACTTGTCCAATGGAATGTGAGCCAATTCATGTGTTGAATTTCTACGTCATGTCCTTAAAAGAGAGTAGGCATGACCTCTGTATCCCCTTGTTCCTCTTTTCTGTGGACCAGAATATGGATGTGATGAGCTATCTTGGATCACAGGGATGAGGTTAGCACCCTGGAAAGGACAGAGCCATAAAATGGAAGGAATCTGAGTCTCCACATCGGTGGTATCACTATGCCAGGCCCAGACTAAACAACTTCTCTTCAAGAGGGAAATGTACTACTTTTTTGTCTTAAGCCACTATATTTTGGGAGTCTGTTTTACATTGTTGATTTTTGTCAAGAAGTTCATATTTTGGTGTATGCTTCCTAAAGACTTAACTGGTAATACTTGAGTAAATTTTGGAAAGATATTTCAGTATGCATATGTAACATGTGATCTGATAACATTTTCTTGGGAAAAATTTGGTTTTGTTCTTGGCCTCAGAGATAATTCACTCTGTAGGAAGGATGGCAGCTTCATGGTCCTATTTATATTTTCTCCTTATTTATTCTTGTTGATGGTGGAGTAAGGTACCACAAATTTATGGCTTACTGTGTTCAGACTGTTGCATGTCACTGTTGGAGTTAACTAGAAGACTATAGTTACTTATTTTATAATCTTTATTCTGGAAGCTTTTGAAAATTGGGTTTTAAAACATTTAGGCATAGAACCTCATTGCAAGGGTTACAACGTCTCTACTTTGAACTTTCAAAAGACCAGGAGGTGTCCTCATTTGCCAGCAGCTGTCGTGTGGGGTCATTCTTGTCAGCCAGTTTATCACACATGGAGAGGCTTATTCTCTGCGGGGTTTCATACTTTCATTTCTCTGACTTCATTAACACAAAATAATTGATGAATGCAGCCTTTGAGAAGGTACAGGTGTGGGTGTTGGAGAAGTACAGAGCTGCACAGTGTTCTTAAGGGAACAAATACTTTTCAAAAGTCATTCTGTGTTCTCTCCTGCTTGGCCCACCCTCTCATCCCAAAGTCAGTCCTGACTAAGGCCAAGGTTCGCAACCTTGCAACACCGTCCTTCCAGGTCTGCAGGGTGAAGTTTCAGGATGGCCGTGGACCCTGAAGGAGAGAAGTGTGAGGTCACTCAGGTTATAAAACCACAGCCTCTGAGCTAATTAGGAGTGACCCAGTTCCTGAGTCATCAAACATTATCAGAAGCAAGAGAATGGCTCTAAAAATTAGTTTAATATTAACAAAATCAAAATCCTCTTTCCTTTCTTCTTCCACTGAGCTAATGCACTTTTGTGTCTGTTTATCCCTTCATGTTTTCCCCTTTTCTGTCTTTCATGATTCCTCCTTCCTTTTGGCTGAAGAAATAGCACTTTCAAAGTTATACAGGGCTAGCAGGGTGTGAGAAAGGCAGGTTTAGAAACCGCAGAACCCCACAGGGTAGAGGAGGTAGGTTTGTGTGTCTGGGGAGCCACTGTTCTTTCGGCCTCAGAAGCAGCCCTGTTCAGTCTCTGCACCAGCCAGGTGCCCAGCAAAGATTCAGTGACATGCAAGTATATCAGGCAGATTTCCTAATTTATGTCTGTGGGATTTGCAAACTTCGCTATAATGTATTCTGAAAATTTTGCATCCTTTCAACAAGATGTATTGAATCTCAGGCCGTGGTTTGTGATTGATCCCAGTGCTGGGATAATATGTTAGAATGTCGCCCTGATCTGACAGGCCTTTGTTGTGGATTTTAAAAGGCAGGTATCCTGGGTAAAAATCCTCAAAGGTCATTCCTGGGGAAAAAAAATTTAGGATCTTTCATGGGTGTGAATGGAGAAATGTTTCCCTTCACCATGTGCATGGTGCTAAGTACCTGTGGTTAATTTCAGCCATCTGCCTCAGGGTGCGGTTGGTCTGTTTGGAAAACTGCCCTAGCCCAAGGTCATGACCAACATTCCCAAGTAGGAGACATTGATTTTCTTTAGTCTGTTCTATAGCTTTAGAGTGCCTGCAACCTAGACCAGTTTATTCCAAATAAATATCCTTGGGATCAAGAGGACCCTACAGGAGTGTCATCATAGGCATCCCTTGGAAAAATTGGGAAGTCAGTGAAACCTAAACTTTGCCTGTCTTTTCACCCAAATTCCTTACTCAAGTTTCTATCTGAGGTTTCAATCTTAAGAATCTCTGCAAAGGATATTGGTAATAATGCGATTTGTGACTGCTAACAGAGGTTTAATCAATGTCTTGAGGATTAAAAGCCCCACGCCTCAAAGGAATAAAACTGTAATGATTGAATGAAAGCCTATTTGGCTAATGTTGGGGGAGAGAAACTAGGACTCCGGCCCCATAAATCAAATTGTTGACAGGCTTACGTCCAGCCAGGCTGACCCGTTTCCTCCCCTGGGGTAAAGAAAACAAAACACTGATAGCAGATCAAGAATTGCCAGCTGCATTCGTGGACATCAAATGTAGCAGATTTTTTCAGGGTAGCTGTCCTGGGTCCTTTTCACAGATTTGCTGAGTCACTGTAGAAGCAGAATTTCCTTGTTGGTTCAGAGAAGAAGTAGTTAGGGTAAATGATTTCATTTTTCAGTCTGAAGGTGATTTGTTTGTCTCAGGCTCCTGTGGCCCAGGGAAAGCAGGGAAAGAATGGAGGTGGTGAACAATGAAGCAGCCCTGGTGAACTTTCTCTAGCCTCAAGCCTGTCTTCGAGAGAAAAAGTTGTCTTAGTTAGAGAAGAGTTACAGGGAAATGTTGCCTCAAACACCCTGGGATCGATGGCATTCCCACTCAGTTCAGAGCTGATTCTAATTTTGCTCTTTGGATACTGTTTTGTGGAACTACTGCAATGTGTTATTTTTTGTAACAGATGGCTTTCCAGGTATGTGGCAAAATTACCCTATTTTATTTGGGCATCGATCAAATTTTAGAAGGGTAAAATGAAATGATTTGGAACAAATATGATACTTCCCCCCCCACTGTCAGGTGCAAACTTTTAAAAGTGAAGTTGTTTGCTAGCAAATATACTTATGTAACTCCAGGTTATATACTCCTACTTTCAGGAGGGGAGAAGTGGTACAAAGCTAAGCAGAGATGTCATCATTGTTCAGTCCAAAAGGGCAGAATGTCACAACCCAGGACTAGAGATACCAGTTGTAGGATGTAAAGGAACCCAGCTTCTTTCTCTCCGGTATGATTTGAGAGGTGAAGGTCAGGCCCCTCCTATACCAAGAGAATTTGTGAGTTGCAGGATGGGAAGAGTACAAGAATCCAGTCGGGTTTTTATCAGGGATTGGGGTATGACATAAAACATAGGAACATACCTTAGAACAGCATTGGACACATTCAATCCATCTTAAATTTCCTCATTGTCATTATAGTTATGTCCACATTATTGCCCTGTGCATGTGTCACCCTTTGTACTTCCCATAACATTTTATCCCTATTGGCTTGTTTGCCTTTCTTATTGGACTGTGGATTGACGATGGTAGGGACTGAGCTTCAGGAAGCTGGGTCTTAGCATTCTGTGCTTGTCTAAACTTGGATGCTAGATATGAAAACGTAAAGCAAGTTTTATTTTGCATGTGGAAAATTTTCTCAGCAGATGTTTTTCTACCTTGGAAGAGAAATAGCAGCCATGTGCAAACCTAGTAAGTAGGTTCTTTGTCATCCGTATCATGAATCAGAAGTCACCGCACAAAGGCAGATGGGACTATGGCAGCTTCTGGAGATAGGTTCACCTATCTTCTTGGGGCATGCGTGTGTTTCCTGTAGTGTGATGCTTCATTTGGTGGTGGCCCGGAGCTCAGATGGCTCTGATCTGATTCAGCTAACTAGATGCACCTGGCTTAGACCTTAAAGGCAGATGTAAACATCAGGACATGATGATGTGCAGCTTTTGTAGAAAGTACATTTAGGGAGTCACCTCTTTTTTTTTTTTTTTTTTTCCTTTGCAGCAGTTGTATTGGATGTTCTAGTGTCTAGTACCTCGGGTTTTCAGTGTTAAGCAACGGGTGGCACTATCAGTGGGATTTCTACTGGAACACTCTGTGGTGTGCATGGACGTATCTTTTTGTTACATTAAGAATAGATTCTGTTGTCTGCAACTAGGAACTGACCCACAGAATAATTGGGATCAGAAGTGGTTGCACATTCTCAAAGAAAGGGGAATGTGGGATAAGCTCTCTGATCTGGATAGGGATTAGTACCATTAAGGGTGGGGCACTGGTACTATTCCATACCACCTATTGGAAGCTGTTACACCAAGTGGGGCCACTTGGATTGAAGGAGTGGTTTTGACAAATGGGGAAAAAAAAAAAAAAGAAGAAGAAAGCTGTGGGAGAACATTATAGAAACCACAGTTACAGGGGAAAAGTCTGGCTGCTTCTAACTACATGGAAATGCTGAACAACAGCAGACTCGGGGTCTTAGAGAACAGAGGCATTTCATAGCCTCACCTGAAATAATTTCCTATGGCTTTAGGGCTGATGTGTGCAAAGACGCCACAGGATCTGTCCCTCTAGGGTGTGGGATTAAAACATAGGCTGAATTCATAGCTTTCTTTCCCCAGTCTCTCTGATAAAAGATAGGACATTGGTTGGAAAAGAAGTAGACCCTGGAAGAATGGAATTGGAACATTTAGGAGAATTGGATTAAGTCCAGATTCCCTGAACATCCTAAGGCAGCAGAAACGATCCTTCTCTCCTGTTAATGAGGCTGATTCTGTGATGCCTGAGGCATTGTGATGACTTCGCACAATAAGGTGCCAGGTTTCTTCCTGCCTCACTCGACCACATCTGGCATCTGGAGTTAGATCCCAGTATGCTCTTGAGGATCAGTTATAAATCAAACGTAGGTGTTGATTTAAGCTTTTCAATATTTTACATCAACAAAAATTCTTGGGAAATACCAATGGGAATTGATCCCAAGGATGCAAGATAAGTGAGGGAAAAACTTATTTTAGATGCATTTGAATTTGTCAGTTTTGGTACATTTACAAGAAATATCAGATTCATTGTGCTACTACCAAATGAACTCAAGTAACTGGATGTGTATTTAATTATTATCTGGAATTGTTGAGTAAAAACTGGACCTTTGTCAAACGAAGTGAAAGTGACAAATTTTCATTTATGTATTTAATTATTATCTGGAGTTGTTGAGTAAAACTGGACCTTGGTCAAATGAAGTGAAAATGACAAATGCCTTGGGTTTACTGTAAAGCAAGAAATCTAGAGTCTTAGGAAGATATGGGATCTGGAATGGACTTAATACATACAACTGGCCCATTCTTCTGAAACATGTCCTATAAAGGAACTTAGATGATACTCACCTGATCTCATGTTAAAAATACACTGATGAGGGAAGCACCAGAGATTTTAAAAATTCCTTCATTGGCTGGTCTCTCTAGGCTTTGATAAAAGTGGGGAAAGAAACTATTTAAGTGGCTTCCTGATTTGAAAATTTTGGGTACTTAAAGCACCAGACGCAAATTATTAGTTATTATAGCCCAGAAGCAAGATAAACGTTACCATCAAAGGCAGCAAAGCATAAGTGGTAATCAGAATAATTTGATCTACATGGAATTTTGGAAACAGCTAATTGATCATGGTTTCCTAGAACTGAAATGGGCACCCCATTAAAATTCTGCTTGATTTGTATGCCTGAATAAAAAAGATATATATAATTCAGACTTAGTGACTAGAAGTCTGACTTGAACAATGCTATAGATACTTGCAGACCCTCAACCAACTTACAAACCATCTGGCATCATTGAAGTGAAGGAGAAGTTGGTCATGCTTATGGAAGGATCTTATATATAACTTTCCAAGTTATATTGTAGATCTTCCTCCTAGCCTTCCCCAAACAGACCTATGGCAAATTCAAGTTTAATTATTTGCTGACCATTAGGAAATCACCTGGTTTTGAGGGAAAATTGTTGGACATTGTCTCTAGGAAAACAGTACTCTCTGGTGACTCAGGACAGTATTGTGATTCAGAGATCAGAACTAAGATTTATGAATACTAGGTGGTAAAGAGAATTTAGGTCTGATGTTATATAATAGTGGGTCTGGTGGGTCCCCACTGTGGTCACTAGTGCATAGATGGAAAGAGTATATCCCCAGAAAAAGGCAGGATTCTTATGGTTAGTCTCCTAACTTGTGGAATGGTAACTATTAAAAGCCAAGTGGGAAGCCTTAGAACTAAAGGAAATATATACCTGGAATAATTGCAGAGATTGGTCCATCTTTTATAGACTTGCAAGATTCAAAGATGGTTAATTTTTATTATGTCCTAGTTAATTCTCCTGTAGGGTCTATAGTGTGACAGAAGAATCTTGGGAAGTGACAGTAGATTATTATGGTACATGTAATTAAATAATGGCTTCAAGTGTAAGCGCTGTTCCAGATGTGTTTATATATATGATAGATAATCCCAGCTGTTGGCTTCTGTTCTTCAGCTATTTATCTTAAAACTGTTGATCCCTTCCCCACATCCTAATAAACACCATTAGAAATAGTTTCTTTTCACCTGGAAGTACAAGAGTAACTTGATCTGGGCTATGCCAATCTCTAGTCACTTTAATTTATTCCTCAGGAACATTCATCACAAAATTCCTCAGGACAACGTGCTACCAAAATGACATCATGCTGATAGGACCAAAGAAGCAGGAAGTAGCGGGTATCCTGAATAGTTCAATGAGATACATGTGTGCAGGACACCTCCATGAAGATGTTGGGGATGTATCCTTGAGTATATTGAGGATATGTCTGCCAAAAGGAAATACAAGTTGCAACATATGTCACCTCTCATTAAGAAAGTAGCATAATGTTTAATGGGTCTATTTTGATTTTGGAGACAACATAAAGCATATTATTTCAACTTATTTTCCTATCATGCTTATAGCCTTGAACAAGAGGAGGGTTTACAGGGTCTGACTGGTAATACAAGCAACACTGGTTTTGGGGTTTCATGAGCCAGAGAATTCGATGGTGCCAAAATACCTGAAACAGAGCAAGGTGCTCTACAGGCCTGTCATAAACTCAGTAGGATAATTACATAGTAGTGCAATTGCTGTATCATAGAGTAGTTCTATTTTTAACTTTTTGAGGAGCCACCATACTGTTTTCCAGAATGGCTGCACCAGTTTTCATTCCCACCAGTAGCACATCTTCGCCAACACCTGCTGTTTCTTGTGTTGTTGGTTTTAGTCATTCTGAGGTATGAGGTGATATCTCATTGTGGTTTTCATTTGTATTTCCCTGGTTGTCAGTGATATTGAACACCTTTTCATGTGCTGGCCATTTGAATGTCATCTTTGGAAAAATGTCATTCATGTCTTCTATCCATTTTTTAATTAAATTATTCATCTTTTGGGTGTTGAGTTTTATAAGTTCTTTACATATTTTGGATACTAACTAGGTATTTGGCCAAAGAATATAAAAATAGTAATTCAAAGGGACACGTGGTCTCCAGTGTTTATAGTGGCATTATCTACAATAGCCAAACTATGGAAACAGCCCAAGTGTCCACTGACCAATGAATGGATAAAAAAGATATATATACAATGGAGTATTACTCAGTATAAAAAGGAATGAAATCTTGCCATTTATAATGACACAGATGGAGCTAGAGGGTACTATGCTTAGTGAAATAAGTCAGAGAAAGACAAATACCATATGATCTCACTCATATTGGGAATTTAAGAAACAAAGCAAGCATGGGGGTAAAAGAGGCAAACCAAGAAACAGACTCTACTATAGAGAATAAACTGATGGTTACCAGGGTGGACGTGGGCATGGGAGATGGGTTAACTAGGTAGGGGGGATTAAGGAGTACACTTGTTTTGATGAGCACTGGGTGTTGTATGGAAATGTTGAATCACTAAATTGTACACCTGAAAGTGCTGTTAAACTGTGTTAGTAATATTTTTTTTTCATTTTTTTTCCAATTTATTTATTTTCAGAAAAACAGTATTCATTATTTTTTCACCACACCCAGTGCTCCATGCAATATTTTATTTTATTTTTTTATTTTTTTTTAAAGATTTTATTTTATTTATTTGAGAGAGAGAGACAGTGAGAGAGAATGAGCGAGGAGAAGGTCAGAGAGCGAAGCAGACTCGCCATGGAGCTGGGAGCCTGATGTGGGACTCGATCCCGGGACTCCAGGATCACGCCCTGAGCCGGAGGCAGTCGTCCAACCAACTGCGCCACCCAGGCGTCCCTCCATGCAATATTTTAAATAAAAATGAAAAATAAACTCAATAGGAAATCATAGTTGAGGTCTCTAGACTTTTGAAGCAAAGCCAAGGCTTCCTTTTCAGAAACAAATAATTTTTCTTTTGAGAAATAATTTTTAGCTTGCCAGTGCATTCTTTTTTTATCATTATTATTTTTTATTAGGTTCAGTTAGCCGATATATAGTACATCATTAATTTTTGGTGTAGTGTTCACCGATTCATTAGTTGCATATAACACCCAGCCAGAGTATTCTAACAGAGAGGGAATCTAACAGAGAGGGAATTCTAACAGAGAGGGAATCAAGGAACACTCAGTTACATTTGACTTAAGCTGCTTGTTTCAAACAAGGTGTAATCAAACCTATCATGTGATAAAATCAGATGAGTCCAACAATACTTATCAGCAGATCATACTATTAGGATCTTGGTCATAGAGAAGTCCTATAGGCTTGAAAATAAGCTGCCAGGGGTGCCTGGGTGGCTCAGTGGGTTAAAGACTCTGCCTTCAGCTCAGGTCATGATCCCAGAGTCCTGGGATCGAACCCCGCATCGGGCTCTCTGCTCAGCAGGCACACTGCTTCCCTCCTCTATCTCTGCCTGCCTCTCTGCCTACTTGTGATCTCTCTCTGTGTCAAATAAATAAATAAAATCTTTAAAAAAAAATAAGCTGCCAGAAAGGATTCCTCACCTACCAATGTGCCTGAGCAGAGTTGATGTGATTGGCACCCCCTTGGAACATTCTCTAAGAAACAGCCCTCCTTCTCCGTTGGCTTTCTTTGGGATGGGAAACATAAAGAACTTAAGAAGGTGATATTAAAATTTAAGAATATTTTCCATGAAACATACTTATCAGGGGAGGGGGAAAGACTTGCATCTGTACTTCTTGGAATGTGGATGATGTGCCATTTTTAACCCTGTGCCTTTAGACATATGAGGAATGAGCCTAAGAAAGGGCCGATGAATTGCCCAAGGGGACAGTCTTAGGAAATGGTGCAGCTGCCATTGAAAGTTCAAGAACTCTCATTCTTCATCCACTGTGTTGTACTCTGCACTATAACTTTGCTTCTGTTGCGCTTTACCTCTCATTTCTTGAAGTGCCTTTCAGGAACACTTCGACTCTGTACTCAGAGCTGTTAGAGTAGGCCCCTAGTCTCTCCTAGGCTCTAGGGAGTTTTCATTTGTCAACGTCCACCATCACCTGGCACCCCACTTGGTCACCCTTCCATCTTGCTCCTCATGCATGAGTGGTTGGTCTTCAGGCTACTTTTCTCAGAATCTGCCAGGGTTGTGTCATCATCACTCTTGTCCTTGTGCCTGTCAACGTGGTCTTGATCTCGGCTCATTATCTAATTTACATCATAAAATTCATGGAGAATACAAAGGAAGATCCAAGGAAATATTTAAGTAGACAAAACTTGATTGTTGAGACTGCAAAGCTATAAGAATATAATCATTTTTATCTTGAGACAATAGTTCTTTAGCTATTTGAAGATGGTTCCCATTTTCCTCTTTAAGGCTTCTATCTCCAGGAAGAACTGCCTCAGTCCTTTTGAAGAGTCCTCACTGGGACTAGAGTTACTTTATTCTTAGTGAACAATGAGCTTTCTTGTGGATAGGCACCCATTTTTTTTCTTTTCTTAAGCAAGTTTCCCAATTATGCTACCATCAGCATGCAAAAAAACCCCAATTTTATTCTTGTTCTTTTTTTTTTTTTTTTAAGACTTATTTATTTTAGAGCAGATGTGGGTGTGAATGGGGGTAGGGACAGAGGGTGAGGGGAAATAAATCTCAAGTAGCTTTCCTGCAGAGCTTGATCTCATGACCCTGAGATCATAAGCTGAACTGAAATCAAAAGTCAGATACTCAACTGAGTGAGCCACCCTTGTACCCCTCTCCTCCTTGTTCTAATCACTGTATTTTTATGAGGGGTGAGAAGTTTTATGCTCCTTTAAAAAAATAGAAACAAATATTAAACAATATTTTGTATTTAAACAATACAATACAATATTTAAAATATTAAACAAATATTTTGTATTTGTTTTTTGTTCAGCTGAAGCTTCCAGTGCCTTCTTACTATCTGCCTTTAGCTTTCTTGAGTTGTTTCAAATTCTTGCTGCCTCCTACAGTTATCAGCTACAGTCTTGCTTTAACCTGGGAGGTATACCTTTTAGTGCAGCTAGTGGTAAATTTTGCCTCCTCTGACCTGTGCTCTGTTCCCAGAATCATATTGGAACCACTGGCTTGCAAGCCTGAATGGGGCCCAGTCTGCTATCCGTACCGGTATGGTCTTGCTTTGCATTTCTTGGTACAGCCACAGTATCTGTGATCTTGCTTTATACCTATAGCCTGGTATTGACCTCTACTGATTTTGTTTTCTTGGGGAAGACATTTTGTTCCTCCTGGTTCTTTCTGTACACGACCAAAGAGAATTCCCTGCTTTCTCCACCCTGTGACTCTGGAGAGAGTTATTTTGACATTTTGTCAGCTATTATGATGGCAGTGTGTTTCTTGTATTTCCTCCTTTGAATTAGGTAGAGCCCTATGGAGCATTGGAGACCTTTGAATCAATGGCCCAAATCTTCATTTTTCACTGACTTTGACAACCGTCTCCTATTTTTCCTTCCCTCCTCTGGCCCGGAGATGGCTTGCTACCCTTCTTGCAGGCACATGGGGGACCTTGCGATTCTTCAGGCTGACAGGGTGAGACACAAGTGAATCCAGGCTGGCCTGATGAGGATGTTGTCAGATGCAGTCAGCCTCACCAGAAGCTCATTTGCTTAGAGCAGGCAGGTTCCGAGTGTTCCTCTAGCTGTTGCCCTCTAGTCCCCCGTGGCGGTTCCCTGGGGGGCCCCAGGCTGGCAGGTGGGCGATCAGAGCATGGCTGTCGTGGAGGCTCAAACACAGCCCAGCAGTCGTGTAGAAGAGGGCATTATATATACAAACTTGGAAGCATTCTCAGGAAAGGTGGGTAAGATTCAAGGTGTTTCTTTAACTCTATCTTAGGGCTAGAGCCCAAGGAAAAAAAAAATACCTGATCAAACATCTTGAGTGCAGATTAACTTTAAAAACCATGAGTTATTAACTGCTCCCATTTCTTTCCTTTTTGTTTGTTTCTTTTTTTGGTCCCTTTCACCCAAATGCTGACCTCCTGGTTGCCAGTTCTAGGCATTACAAAATGCAGGAATGAGAAAGGAAATATATGTTCATGTACTTAAATGTGTATCATTTATCACGAATAGGGTATTTGGTTAAGGAAGGCGAGTCTCAAAACCAATGAACTGAAAAGAGTAGTAGATACCGTCTCTGGTCTTGGGACTCTTGAGGCCAGAAACGTCTCTATATCTTACATATTTGTAAGACTACTCATTTATTTACCCTTTACTGATCAGTATTGATGAAGCTGAAGTTCTTTTTCCCCACAAGACTGTAAGTTACCTAAGAGAAGTGGATTCCTCATAAATATGTATATTTCTTGGACTCTCGAGTAAAGTATCATGCCTATAGGGAGACATGGCAGTGTAGGGGAAAGAGCAAAATCTTTGGCACAAGACGGATCTGATTTTTAGCTAAAATGTCCCTGGAAAATGATGTATTTATAGAGGTAAACAGACAGGTAGATGGCTTTTGGCCTTCCCCTATTAAGTAAATATCTATTAATTATAGATACACAGTTTTCTTTATCTGTAATAGGTAAGATTAGATTATTATTTTTTAAGATTATATAATCTTGTAATATTATCTTATTAAATTAAGATTATTTAATACAGGAAGTTATGAGTAAATCAGAAAGTTCTGGCAGAAGTAAAAATAAATAAACCCTAAGCACAGGAAGTATGAGGTAAGACCAACGGTCCTTTTGAACGAGCGAGATGCTATGTAATAAGACATCACAGCCAAGAATTCCAAGAAGAGAATTGACTGAAGAAATGATCTCTCCCATGTCCCGAGGTATCATCCTTTCCTACCCTTGTGTGTAATTCTACTCCCCAAATGTGTTCCACATCTGTCTGCTTTTATCCACTTCCTCAGCCACCATTCCACGGGAAGCCCCTTCCCTCTACCACCGGGACTGTTATGTGGTCTTCTCTGATTTCTGTTTCTGTTTATTTTCCCCCTTAGAACCTGCTCTCTACAGAGGAGCCAGAGTGACTCTTTAAAAATATAAATCATAGCATGGCAGTACACTGCTAAAATGCCTAATGGCTTCCTTTTGAAATATAATATTTTAATCCCGGTGTACAAATCTGCTTTTTTACTATGTGGCTGCCTGGCAGATTATATTCTGGTAGAACAAGATTAGAGGCCAGTGATTTGAGACATGTGCAGGGGACTAGTGGGAAGCTAGTAAATACTGTATTCTGTAGGAAGTGACATTTAATAGGAAATTTCTGCTTCAGCATAAGCCCTATGGAGGTAGTGACCAAACCAGAATGGCAAAATTAATTCTGCAAATACCCTTTTAGCCTGGCTTTCCTGTCTCAAGTGTCTCCCACTCTGTCCCAATGAAACCTTCCTTTGGTGGCTGTAAAGAAGACAGCTGAGTGTGTGTTCTTTTCTAAAAGGCAAGAACAGAGAGGTAATATAGTATACGGAAACTCCCAGGTGAATGTGTGTTTTCATTTGAGGGTTATGTAAAGTTTCCTATTAATTTCACAGAAATGTGAGATTCTGTAAAAGCTGAGACCTTTTGATGTTCTGAGCTAATAAAATGTCTCTATTTAGGCTTAAATGACGCTCAGTAATATTTGGGGCTGGGTGTACTCTTGTGTCCTGCTCCTGCTTCCCGAACACCAAAATCCTTCCTTGATGGAAATTCAGATGCTTAGGGGCTCAGCTACCTGGCTGTCCTACCAGATTACTTTCTAGTCCTTAATGTCATTCACATTTAAAAGTGGTTTCTTTTCTTGCCAGAAACTGCAACTTAGAATGTCAACACTTAATATTTTCTGAATGCTTATTATAATAAACAAGGAAGAGAAAAATACAAGCACAGAGCTACCCTGAAAGGACCACCAAGTATAAATAAGCATCTTGGGTTAGGAGAAAAAAAATGGAAGTACCATGTTCGAGTATGAAAAATGGAGAGGATTTCTTAGTGAAATGTGATTGTAAGACCAGAATCACCAACTGTATATTACTGAATAAATCCAACATTTCCTAACAGTGTATATCTATTTAAAGCAGTATAATTAAGAAATGAAACATTAAAATGTAGAACTATCACTGTTGGAAATGATCTTCTTTTTTTTAATTTACAGAATGCTTTTGCAGAACTTGTTTTATAAAGTTGACTAAATCATGTTGAAGCAAGGCATATCAATAAATATTTTGAATTCTTCCTGTGTTTCCTATTCTTGGATATGCTGTACAGTAAGAGAAGAATAAAAATACTACCTTTGCTTTACAGAAGTTTGCTGCCTTACAGAGGAAATAAATCTATAAAACAAGACATGGTAGCATCAAATGCTAGAGTTTTCAGAAAAGACTTCAAAAGCTCTAGCATTTTACATTTGTTGGGAGTCCTAGTTGTCTCAAGAGCAGGGGAATACCATACAGAGTCTGGGGAAAATTCCAAAGTCGAAAAGATCGTTATCTGTGGGATGCGTCCACATGTCCCTGTCCCCCTCTCTTCAAGGAGTCTTACAATATGACCCCTACAGCTATGGGCTTAGCCTCCTGGAAGGATCTTGTACTTCTTTTCTACCATTTGCATTTAAAATTGCCTTCCTTAAATATGCCACTATAGAAGATGCAAACTATCATCAGATAAAAAAGAAAAAAAAAAAAAAAACCCAAAACCCTAGATGTTTTTTTAAAAGGCTTTTAAAAAAGACTATTAGCTGAAAATTCTATCCAGCTTGTCTCCAGTAATTCTGTCTACTATGTTTAACTCTGATGGGTACCCAGGATAGGTATGAATGAAAACTTCAAAATATCTTTTAAAATCTCATATTTGGGACATTCTCCAAATCTTTTCATGCTTTTTCATGTTTTTCTTTCACCCGTTAGTGTATTTTATGAGTATGTATATGCTCATCCACCTCTGCTAGTTAGATATAAAATTCTGAAAGATCCAGAGAACCCAAGTGTGATAATAAACTAACCATTCAGAATTCAGAACAGTACTAGACATAAATCCAAATTCAAATCTATCCAGTTCTATCTATTGTATATATGTATACATGTGTATATGTTTATATACCTCTCTCTTTATATATATATAGATATAGATATAGATATAGATATAGATATAAATTTTGACTCCTTCTTGCCAGTATAAGGAAATTAACATTGTAAAAACCCTGAAGCAATTTTTATTAAAGGTACAGCTCTCATCCCCAGTGTCCCAGCCATCTGTTTTCCTAACATCTCCCTTTTTTTTTTTTTTCCCAGCACCTCTACTCACTCCCTAAATGCTTTCTTTCACCTAATAACATTGTGATCTACCTTCTGGTTCAAGCTAGAAACATTCTGATTTTTGTCTTTGTCATCCATTAGATCTCCTATTCATAATTAGATGTCACTGCTAAGTAGTGCTGGATCTTGGTAAATTGCGTAACTTCTCAGTGCTTTGATTTGTTTACCTCTCAAACGGGGATGATTGCAGTGTCTTTTCCATTATATTGTGATGAGGAATAGATGAGACAGTGCAGTAATACATTTTGAAATGTCCCTGACGTATATTAAGATGAATGCTAACTATGCTAACTATGATGACATTATCATCATTTGTGGGACTACATAAAGTATCTTCCTTTATCTCCTTGGCATCAGTGTCTGAATTCCACTGGTCCTCCAGAGGAAAATCAGGATTATCTTTGTAAAATCAGGTTCTAATCATGATTTTAAAGGATTCTGTGATTTAAAAGCATTCAGTGGTTCCTTCTATGTGTAGAATAAAGTCTAGACCCCTTACCTAGGTACAGAGACAAATGAAAACTGATTAGAGCTATTGTTTCAGTCTTATCTCCAGGTACTTTGCATCAAAGCTGGTGATGACTCAGAGCACACATGGATAGGTAAGACCCAGGGTTTCTCAGGGCCCCATTCCCTGGGTTGTGGCTGCAGTGAGTCTTGATATACTTGCTTGCCTCTCTGCTTTTGCTCAGTCTTCATCGGGCTTCATGCATCCACATACCTCCTTTTTCTGTGGAGTGAATGTGAGCTCATCCTTCCAAGACTTATTCAGGGGCCCTCTGCATTTTGAAGCTTCTTACAGGATACAAGTGTGTATACTTGTTTGCTCATTAGTGTTCCCATAGTGGTTTATGTTTCAATTTTAGCACTAAACACAAGAGTGTTCTTGGTTGTTTACGTATGTACTCCTCCCCCTCCCCCCATTCCTCAGCATTTTAAACTCACTGAAAAAACGATCAGCTGGGCTGGGAGCACTGTGGCAGGTTGGGGAGGGGGCAAGGAGGTAGATCTAGGCTAAGGACTGTTCCAGATAGTTTTGTTATGCTGTCCCATTTAATCGTCACCATGAAGCCATAAGGATTAATAAGCCCCAGATAGCTTTGGGAGGTTAAATTAGTTGTAACCGCTATAAAGTCTAAAAAATGTAAAAACTCTCAATTAGGGACATAATGTTCTTTCAAAAATCACTGGATGCATTGCAAAGGTAACTTTTTTCAATACCAATATATATCTTTTTCCCAACTTCACTGAGATGTCATTGATGTGCCATCTATAGATTTTTACAATCCCTTAAGAATTCCAATGTCATTTTCCACAGAAATAGGAAAAAAAACCCTAAAAATTGAATGAAACCACAGAAGGCCCCAGATAGCCAGAAGATTTGTGAGAAAGGAGAATAAAACTGGAGGCATTACACGCCCTAATTTTAAACTAGATTACAAGGCTGCTATAATCAAAACAGTATGATATTGGCATAAAAGTTAGGGTTTAAAGATGACAGCCAAGAAAGGATTCTTGAGAATCTTTGGTGCAAAAAGGTGGTTTTATTAAAGCACAGGGACAGGACCTGTGGGCAGAAGGAGCTGCACCGGGATCAGAAAGAGTGGCCCTTTACATACTTTCAAGTCAGGAGGGAGTTTGGAAGCAAGGTTTCCAGAACCTTGAGGGAGCTACCTATTGTTGGGAAATGGACATTTATTACCATTTAATAAAGCCTTAGTCATGAGACCCTTGAGATGTATATTGGTGGGCGATATGCTTCGAGGATGATTGCCAACATATATCTTAGGGGGTTTAGAGAAAAAGGAAGTTTCCAGAAGAATTTTTATATGTTAAAGTAGACTTACAGGAACCAGGATCAGGGTAATACTGTCTTTTGCCTTTAACAAAATATTCACATGGAGGCAGTTGGGTCCCTAGAGGAATGTGATGCTGCCTGTTTCAAGGGGTTGTCAATGGGCCGTCAGTAGTAAGGAAATTTCATTTTTCTTCTGCCTTTGTTTCCCACATCAAAAGCAGAGACATACATTGGTGAAACAGAATTGAGAGCCCACAAATAAACCCTCACAGACAGTCAACAAATATTTGACAAGGGAACCAAGAATACTCAATCTGAAAATGATAGCTCTTCAATAAATGGTGCTGGGAAAGCTGGATAGAAAGGTCTTTTGGATAATTCATGTCCCTGTTTGTCTCCACCAAGAACTCGCCCTTTTGTTTTGATGATGGAAACTTGGGTTTTGAGTAACCCTTCTACATGGGGAAGCATTTTTCAGTCCTTCTCAGAGGCCCAGTGCTGTATCCATCTGCCCTGGAGCTGCTTTGTGGGAAGGAGGGAGTTACAGCTCTTTTTGTCCTTAACCTCTTAACCAGAGATGCTTTAATACTTTTGTTTGTATTTTGGATGGAGGTTCCTTGGGGTTTTGTTTTTAAAAATGCAGCTTCAAATGTGGTAAGTTTTCTGATCTACAGCATCTTTAAATCTTACACCTCATTACATATTTGCCAAATAACATTCCACCCAAAGCCGCCCACAAATAAGCCGTAGTTCCAGTTTTTAATTTAAAGTTTAAGTTATGGCAGTCTGTTGTGAGAAGGGTTGTGGGATGAAGAGCTTTTCTGAATTTCCCTTTAACCCTAGATGGTCTTGGAGCTCTGAAAACAGGTATCTGCCGGGCTGAGAGAAAATGTGTTCTCCCAGACTGCAGGTGTGAAGTGGGGAGAAACCACATCACAGACATAGTGTCTGACCCCAAGTGGGGCCACAGCAAATGTGACAGCCCTTGGAGCTGTCCTCTCTGGGTCTATTTTTGTGGTTTTCTGACCCCCTTGCCATAGGGAGTCTTTCTTTTTAATCAAAACGGGAATGCAATTTCCCAGCCCCCATCAGGGGCTTGGCTCAGGAAGGAATGTATTCCTGTCCATGTGGCAGAGCTGCCCTGCAGACAGTGTCAATAGGAAAGGTCACCAGCTGATAGGCTGCCAAGTGGCTGCTTCTTCAGGCCAGAATGTGTTCAGCCCCTCCCTCCTCAGGGGCAGAGGCATTAAAGTTAAATGTTACAGATGTGAGGGGACGGCGACCAGCATGTTAGGCTTGCAAAAGAGCTCAGGCTGGGAATGCAATGCTGTGTACAGGGACAGAATTTATTTTCTGAGTAAAAGAAGTTTTTAAGGACAAAAAGAAAAGGAAATTAGAGTTGAAACTCCCAGGCCTTTATGAATTCAACCCCATCTAACTTGCCCAACCGTATTTTTCACAATATGCATACACATCTCTGGTCTCTGCCCCAAGAGTCTGTATACATTTGATTCCTGTTTGGAGTACCCCTTCCCTCTGTCCTTCTGTCCATAAGCTACAGATGAAGTGGATATTTGTGTCCAAGTATTTTTGTGTTGTTGTTGTTGTTCAAAGACAAGGCTACTGATCTGATTTTAAACTCGGACCTTTTATATAGAGGTCTTTCCTTTATTGATATTATTGTTTATGTTTTCATGTGCATATTTATGAGGTCATATAGACTAGGGTAGAGAGAGCTACCCAGGTCATGAGATTCATTTTTTAGGACCATTAAGTCCCCAAGTTGCAAATATAGCTGATAATGTGCAGTGGTTGGTTGTCCCAGAGAGCTGGCGGTTCATAGAATCTCCCTGTCAGAGCTGAAAGCCACAGTTGATAGTATCTTTTCCAACTGTTTGGGATGATTAATGAGCACACTGTCATATATGGAAAAAGAGTATCTGCCGTCTATTAACAGGGTGCATATAGGAACTGCTTTTCTAATAATAGAGATGGGTAGACGTCTATAAAGAAAGCCTCAGTCACTCAATTCTTCTTGCATTGGGTACCTTAAATTTGTAAATTGAATGATTGGCATTTGCCAAAATAAAGCAAAAGTACTGAGGGTATAGTAATGTATCGGAAACAAACTTAGTCAAGAGTTCCAACAGTAGACATTCAGAGAAAGTGCCCATAGCTAAAGGGTAACTATCAGGGACGTTGAGGGGTACGTAGCATGGACTTAGCCAAAATAATTGGTGTTGCCGGCATGGCTCATATTCTTGGGAGAGGGCTAAAGCCAGTTTCAAAGAACCATTAGGGTACATATAGGGCCTCAGTATAATTACATGTGCCCAGGAAAATGAAGAGATACCATCGCTAAGACTGAAGTATAAGAAGGATAGCCAATCAGCAAGTTAGGAATTCCCACACACATCTTCACGGGCTGACCTGGTACCTTCCCAGAGCACACACTGAGTAGTGACAGGTCCAATGCCACAGAAAAGACAAAAACAAGTATTCGACATTGGTTAATCCAGTATTTCCCAAACTCCTCTCTATCTACAGGTGGAGTGTGTATGAGAGAGACAGAGAAGTAGACAGATAGCCTCTGAGCTGGCCGAAGACAGGAGCGCGGGCAGTCTGTGCAGGGCTCCTTCGCGGCAGGGCACATGTGTGCAGACGTCGGCAGGCACGTGGATTTCACGGTCGGCATGTGCTGCAGTTCTGTTCTGACTGCTCTGTTTGCCGCACCCCTACACCGAGTGAGATAAGGTCATTAGCTGAGTTAGAATGTGGAAAAGCTGTTGGAGAGAAATGAAAAGAAAGAAAATTATGGTAAACGATTATTTAGGAAAGGAGTCAATTCTCAACTTTATGACTCCTTTTTTTTTTTTTTTTTTTAAAGGCATCACAGCACGGCATGCAATAGCTTGCTGGTCCAGGAAAAGAATCGTCTTCAATGTCTTTGGCTACTGTGTTATTTAAGTAGTAACTTTCACTTACGTATATATGTCCACAGCGGGGTAAATGGAAAGATAGAGATATCCTTACTCTATGCTAGTAATTTGGTGTTTTTTTTCCAAATGATTTTACTGAAGTAGTGAAGGTGAGGAGAAACTTGTTTTAATTTTCTCTATAATTAGGCTCTCAAGCAGCTGCCCAGCTGGTTCATAGCTTCACTGAGCTCTGGCCCAAAGGGCCACTCACAGTGAGAGAGGGTTGAAGGGGCATATGGGGGCATGGGAGGTGGGAGGGGCAGGGGCCGGGAATCCAGAGATGTGCATCCTGGTCTGGGCCCTGTCAGCGCGCACCTTTTCTACCTGCAACTTGTAAGCAAGTTCCTTGTTCTTAATGGGTAATTATGTCTCACCTAGAGTTGGATTAATCTCTAATATAGCCCTCAATTCTAAAATAGAAAAGTAATTCCATTATTAATCACATGCCTATTGCCTAAAAAGATGTAGCTACAGGAAAAGGGAAAATAACACATTGCAGAACGATGTTGAGCATCTTTTTGCTCTGAAGCAACCACTGAGATCATGTCGCCAGCTGCTGCCCGCCCACAGCATCACTGACACTCCAGCTCATTTAGCAGATCCAGAACCTTTAGGTAACCTTTAGGAGTCAATTGCCAGTGCCTTCCAAGATCTATCCAGCAGGAATGGGAGAGAAAAATCTTATCTATCTGTGGGTAACGTTTGCCTGGAAGGTCAGTTTTCCTACTGCTCTCTCTCTATTTGCCAGACACAGCACCCTGTGTTTTCTGACTGTCCGTGGAACTACCTGTGAATGCACACACACCCCTGATTCTTGGGCATCTGCCTGTGTCCCTTCAGTGTTCTGCGGACTGCCCCAGAGAGCTGTGAAGTGACCAGACAAGGCTTACATCCCACCCCTGGCCAAGCTGGGAGGAACATTGGGTATAAATTCTCCATGACTCTGATGTGGCATGAACTGTCCTTGAAAAGTCTCTGGAGGACAACTTTGCTTTAGTTTTGTCACATTCAGAGGATACATAATACTTGTTCCATAAATATGTTAGGTTGAATTCAATTGGACTGAATTTGTTAGAATTCATAATGTCACTCAAGGCCAGGGATGTTCCGACTAAGAAGCAATAGTAACATAGAGGACTTTGCCAGACCCTAACATAAGTGAATGTCAACTAATGTGCAAATTGACCTGATAACTTGAGTTCTTGGGTTTGATTTTATGTCTTCATTGGCTCAAAATAAATATCCTATCTCAGAATCCAGGTAAAGATTGTGTTAATGTTTCCTTTTCTTTAACACTCTGTCCTGCCCAAATGCACATGATTCTTGAACAGTGCATTTCAGAGAGCAAGGGAACTGGCCGTCTTGACTTGTTTTGGCATTCATGTGAATGTTGGTGGGAGTGGGGGCCAAAGCTAATTCCTTGGTGATTATTCTGCAAATGAGCATTGGCTAAGTTACAACAGAATTAATGTAAAATTAAATATTACAGTAAGGCTATTACCAAAAGAGGTCACAGTGATGAATGGCCTATTTAAATGAGACCACCAGAAGGAATTAGAGCTGGAACCTATTAATCCCAGTCAGTTTGCGAGACTCCATTTTTATGCAGATTAAACTATATTTCAGGTTGATAAATCAGCATGACGTACTCTGTGACAGAGCCAAATTTCCTTTCCATTCTTTATTTCCATGAGGTTGCGGCCGCAGCGAGGTGGAGAGAGCATCCAGGAACGAGGAGCAGTGATTAAGGCTGGAGTGGCAGGTGATCGTTGGGTTCATATTGCTGGACCTCAGGTCTGACTTCCTTTTCTTTTAGGATGGCAGCCAGTGAATTTAGGCCTGCCAATAACCGTAGAATTATTTATGTGTTGATTATGTTGGCATCTTGTGCTGTTCTTGCTCCGGCTTTTGCTTAGGAATCCAGTTGTATTTCTGTGATACTGTTTGTGTCTCTTTGGAAACGTCCCGGTGTCACTAATGTATTTTTTCCTCTCCCTAAATTAAGAGAAACCCAATGAAATATTTCTGGGAAAAACCCATGTCCTTTACAGAGAGCTTCAGATGAAACAGTTGTGAACCCAAAGCAGATGAATTCCATGTTATTTGCCTGATGGAAAATGGTTGGCTCCAGAATATGTGAGGGAAGAGAATGATGGATAACACAGCTGGGAGCGAGGGCAGCTAGTTTAGCCCTACACTAACCAGCTCTCTGACCTTGGACAAATCACTGAAATTAAAACATAGAGCACAGCACATTGTGCATGATAGGCTCTCAATGAATATTTAGTATTCAGTGGAGTGAACTTAACTTCTCTGATCCCAGACTTCCTTCTAAATTAGGCAGCATATCTTGCATGGATGGAAAAGTGTGACAACGGCAATTGACCCACTTGCCTTAGAAAATAGGCCTGCCAGCTCTCTGTGGTCTCAACAAATGTTCTGGATGAACAACTTCCTGGCTTAATTCGATATTGTTTAGTGTTTTAAAGTTTTTGAGAATGCTTTCATTTCTCTGATAGTCAGGTTTTCCTTCCAGACTAGGAAGAGTAGGCATCTTTATTCACCAGATGAGGAAGCACAGGGGCAGAGATGAGCAGCTTCTCCGAAGTGCTCGCACAGGGTTAGAATTCAGGCCCACAAGGCTCGGGATTGTGTTCTATTCTGTATTGCTACTAACTCACACAGTAACACTGAAGTGATACTCTTTCATGGAATGAATGAATGAATGAATGAATGAATGAATGAATAAATAAATGACCAAAGACAATTACCCTTCAGCTCTGAAGGCCAGGGACACCTGAAGGGCTGGTTCATTTCAGGATTTGCAGTGGCACCCCTTAGCATCATTACTGCTTGACTGCGCTCCTTGTCATTTCCAATACCAGGAACTGACCCATTGAGTGGTGAACGGGTTGGGGGGGGGAATTGGCTCGGTCCCCAGAAGTGTCACATTGTGGTTGAGGTGTGACCCAGTTATGTCATGAGCAGTGAGTCTCACAGAGGGAAATAGTCTGGAGGCTGGCCAGGGCAATAGAGAAGCCACATGGTTGGTGAGGACTGGATGCTCTCTGCACAGCAAGAAGCAGCCTCCTAGCTGTGAGCCATCTTGGGAGTTTATGATAATGCCAAAGCTAGGGGCAGGGACAGCTTGTATGTAGAGGAGATGACTCTCTGAGGACTATTCTAACTCTCCCCACTAAATAAATCAATACGAGATCCATATGAGATCCATCTGATTTAGGTCCCTGGGATTCATTTACTGAGGAACAAAGACTTTTGAGTCTATAGCTGGAGTAACCTCTCACTTAAAATGCAAGACCCCTGGTCAGAGGACATCAGTTTATAATTAATCATATCAGGCAATTATATGACTGATTGCACTTTAGAAGAAAGGGGAGTTTGGGGTCCCCATGTGCCCCCAGAGCCCCCTCAAACAAAAAGATACCTACTTCTACATACTCTCTTAATGTTTCTTATGTTACTGCATTTGCCGAGAGTCTTACCATGGCTAATTTCTAGTCATTTCTCAAGATAGGGCTCAAAGCTTAGCCACCTTAAAAAAAAAAAAAAAAAAAAAGCTTAGCCACCTTGGGAAGATTTCTCTGATCTCCTGTCATGTCACCTGAGTTGTATTTATTCTCCTTCTCTGGGTCCCTATAATATTCCACACGTGCTTCTACTGTGAAACATGTTATACTATATTTCCATACCCTATTCTTCTCAGGCATGCTCATAAGCAGTATGGGGAAACAGCATTTCGTTTTTAGGTTTTAAAACATTTGTTTTTGATATATTAAATGTACAAATGCAGAAGCCTAGTTCTGAGAATAACCTTTGTAAGGTTCATGATAAAGGGACACAGGACATCTTTATGTTTACTAACAACATTTCTTTTATTCTATCTTTATTTCAAAATGGCATTTTTATAACATTATTTGGAGTGTCAGTGAACTAAAGGTCCAAAGTGCCAACATGCTACTCGGAGCCATTTTGTTATATAAGGGGAATGTCTCACACAAAGGGAACTCATGGAGACTTGCCAGTGGGATAGAAGACTCTCTAAACGGAGAGCAAATTTTCATTCTTTCCCTGGGTCAGAGGTTGTCTAGCTCCCTTCAGAGATTTATCCAGACTTCCAGATGGCATGGAAGAGTAAGACGACATTAGAAATATTCGGACTATAGCTACTGCACTGATTTGTGCAGGAAGGAGACAGCCATTGAGATGCCTATATTGGGAGAGACAGCCCCCTGAAATGAGAAGGAAAAGGAGTGATCATAGAAAGGGAGGGGAGGTAGGTCATTATCCCATCCCTTAGATTTTTTCTTTAAATGATCAAGGATTTTTAAAAATTCCTTACATTTGAGTATCATTACAGAAAATGTTATAGCATAGAATTGTTTAACATTATTTTTATTTTGGTCTTCATTTCCACTTGAATGCTGTAAACCTTAATACCTAGACAAGATCAGGGACTGATTTTTTGTCATTGGTTCTTTACAAAATTACATATATTGGTTAAAAAGGCTGTCAGCACTTAAGGAAGTATGCCCTCCCCCCAACTCTCCAACCTATGATACCCACTATCCTAGTGGCCATCTTCTCCCTAGACCAGCCTGATCTATGTCCTACAGGGGCTTGGATAGGTCTGTTTTATGTCTGGGTACAGTTCCTTCCAAAATTGTGGTTCTGAAGTTTTTAGGAGTCCAAGGCCTAAACCTGATGACATTAGCAATGCTGAAGTGCTAGTCATAATTTATTCCCCTAGAGCACTATCTCTGCCAAACCCAGCTATTCCACTAGCCAACCCATCACATCCTCTGCATAGTTAAGCACACTTATCCATACTGCATGCACTGAGATGCTTCTAGAATGGATGTGTAAAAGAAGCCCCGGGGCTCAAAGATAGTAACCAATAAAGTCCCATTCTAGGTACTCAAGTCACTTGACTGTCCACATGCATAGATTGTTGGAAGGTCAAATCGTACCTGGCTCGAGTTTTGTCTCAGCTCCTGAACTGAGCTTTTAATGTATGTCTTAGCCCACTTTTCTGGACATTGACAGGAAGGAAAAATTATTCCTCTGCCCATCAAGGTCTTCTAGCTGGACTAAGAATGAAATTTACACAAGACTGATTAAAGGAGGGCAAAATCATAGTTTTATTACGTGAGCACAGAGACCTAATAAGGGCATTGAGACCTAAAGAAATAACCACAACAGGTAATTTTTATACTTTTTATACAAGAAGACAATAAATTGATGAGGAATTGACAGGATAAGGAAAACTTTGGGAACTTAAATTAGTAAGGATTATTATTATATATGTTTATATTTTTTGAGAGTGTGTGCACACCTCTGTGTGTGAGCTGGGGGAGGGGCAGGGGAAAAAGAAGAGAGAGAGAGAGACTCTTAAGCAGGCTCCACGCCCAGCACAGAGTCCCACAGGGGCCTTGACCTCAGGACCCTGAGATCATGACCTGCCAAAATCAAGAGTTGGACACTTGACCAACGGAGCCACCAAAATGCCCCAAACTAGCAATGAATTTTAAGCAGAATTTGGTAAGGTATTAAGTTAGTAAAATAACAAGGCTTGTTTTCTACAACCTTCTTGGCTCTAAATCTCCCATCTCTGGTGATAGGGATGTCTCTTTACCTCCTGGTACAGGGAACGGTACCTTCTACATAGGACATATATTTCTTGCTTTCAGGGAGAGGAAGGAGGGTCTGAGTGTCCCTCCACAGATTGTCTCTTTGGTAACTTGTGTTTGTTTATTTATTTAGATTTCTTTTCTTTTTTGGATTATTTATTTATTTATTTGACAGAGACAGAGAGAGAGAGAGAGAGAGAGATCACAAGCAGGCAGAGAAGCAGGCAGAGGGGGAGGGGGAAGCAGGCTCCCTACGGAGCAGAAAGCCCAATGCGGGGCCCAATCCCAGGACCCTGAGACCAGGATCCGAGCCAAAGGCAGAGGCCCAACCCAGTGAGCCACCCAGGTGCCCCAAGAATTCTTTATTTTAGTGAGAGTGAGTGCAGGCTGGGGAGGGGCAAAAGGAGAAGGAGAGAAGCAGACTCCCTGCTGTGCATGGAACCCCACATGGGGCTCTATCCCATGACTCTGAGATCATGACCTGAGCCAAAATCTAGAGTCAGATGCACCACCCAGGTGCCTCTCAGTAACTTTATTTGAAATAATATGCCTAAGTGGCACATTTTGGAGTGCCCTGCTCTTGACCTCTACAACTCTACAACATCACATCTGGCCTATCAACATAGAAATTTTTTTTTTTTTAGAAACCAATCTAAGTTCCATAACAACCAGTGAAGGAGAGAGGAACAGTTGGTGAGAAGAGAGGGTCGCAGTATGGAAACATTGATGGATCCCCAAACAGGAATGGATCATTAATATTTCCCTGGTTTTGAAAATATACTTGTTTTCTACATTTTTGTTTCTGAAATCACTGTGTCCTATAACTAATCATTATATTGAATGCTTAGAAGGATTTTTTTTTTCCTCCTGAAAACTTCCCTTGAATCAGTGCTGGGTTCTAAGAATGAAGTACAGCATGTCAGTAGTATTTTGGTTCCATTCATTCCCCAGTTTAAGAATGTTCAGTTGTATCGTACAGCTGGGAAAACCGAAATGAGGAGAAACTAAGAAAGTCTGGGGTCAGTCAGGAGCTTGGGGCCTGATTTTCCTTTTGTCCTCTTATTCTTCGGTGTTTCCTCTGAGCATGTGCATCTCCTAAGTGGTGAAGCATTTTGCAGGCCCAAGGCGACAGTTCTGCGCTTGAGGCTGAAGTGAGTGGAGGCTGTGTCTGAATTCAATATCCTGCTTTCTTCCGAGGAACCCAGCCTTCCCAAACTGACTAACAGCTATTCTGCTACTTGCGCCTTTTTTATTTTTATTTTTATTTTTTTGCGTGTTTCTTATATGCCAGAGCAAGCACCTCATACGCATTTTATTTATTTATTTATTTATTTATTTATTTATTTTTAAGATCAGCAACAGTTTATTTAAGAATGAAAGGAATTGAATAATTGATTATTAAATACAGGAGCAGGGAATGAGATACAATGTAAATTCTGCTTAATTTATAGAGGCTTATTTCCATTGGCTAAATGCTTATTAATTTAACGCACCAGAAGAAGCAAAATGCATGTCATGGGGGAAGCATTCCTTAGTTTTACTTCTCCTCTCACATTCCTCTAACTTGGCTTTTATTTTCATGCGCATTTTATAATCTAATTCTCATAACAAACCTAGGTATTTTTAACTATGATTTTTCTCATTTTTATAGTTAAGGCAGTAGGCCTAGAATTCTACAGATGGTCAGTAAATTACCTGTCTTTGCATAAGAACTATTTCTGTCAGTCTGTGAAGTCCATCTTATTAAACAGTCATTATCCTGAATCACAATAGATTTTACACCACCTTAATTGGACGTTGTTTAGATGGATATATTCTCAATCAGTCTTGTGGATACATACTATGTATATTGTTTATCAGGGACTTTGTTGAGAACAGGTTGAGATCTGGAAACATCAGGAGTCCCCAGGGGATGGGGAGCAAATGTTAGAGAAAGGAAAGGGGTGAGCTTCAGTCCTGGGTCACAAGTAGTTGTGTGTACAGAGGGAAGGAAGCCCCTACAGTCCCTACAACTGAGAACAAGGAGGGCAGAAGGTCACCTAATACTTCTCCCTGTCTTCAGACAGCTCCACATGTAAGCTATTCTGAAAGCATTTATATGGAATTTGAAATGAAAACGTAGCTGCTTAGTCTTTAATAGAAGACAAACAAAATGCAGGAGACTGTGGGTTGAATCTGAGCAAGGTACCTTTTTTTAAATGCATCACACTAGGAGGTGATCGCATATTTGAAAGGGCTTAGAATACACACAAAGGCTCTGTATTTTGACCTTGACTAGTGCCAGAGAATGCAAATCCCCACAGCAAGAAATCCACACCCAAGTATCTAAATAAAGGAAAAGGAAAATGAGAAGTAAATGAGCTACATTTTGGTATTTTTGTAACTGACCCTTCAGATTTATGTAAAAAAACCCCACTTTCACCCTGGAATGCTGAGATCCATAAGGTGTGTACAAAATGCAAAAGGTATTCTTCCTAACATTTCTTTTTAGGCTGCTTGTCCATGGGGTGAAGGGAAAGAAAATGTGTTGGGGTGGGGGGCATCCCTCTAGGATCTTAGCTCTGCAATGCTTTAATTCCTTCTCACAGTGACAAACAGAGACCACAACTGATGCTTTTGAAGTTAAGTTTAATCTAAGAAAAGATTTGTAAGCTTTTAAGAAGACCTCTGGGTGGAAAAGCTGTATCAGGATTTTTTTTTTTTTTTTTTTTTTAATCTTCTGAACTTCACCGCACAAAGCATTTGGAGACAAGGGAAGTGGAGGGCATTATTAACTGGAGGAAAAATGATGACTTTCCTTTTTTGCCCATTCTTAATAAATTATGTGCTTTCAGCTAAAATAAATGGCCCTTGGTGTTCATAACCATTTCACACTTCATGTTAACTCTTTTTGGTTGTTCCTCAGCTCCACGTGGCCTAGGTTCTTTAGGAAGGTTAACTTTTATTTTTCCGTGAGGTAATCTAGAGCGCTAGGTAATGAAGATAGTCTCTAAAGATGATTTCTCATACTAGGAATGAGAAAATGATATAGGTGACCTGTTTTTCCTATGATGCTCAGAGTATAATCATAGTTGACACTAGTCCGGATTGCAGCTTTTGGGGGGAGATTTTACCCAGTTGTCTGTTGGGAAATGTTTAACAATAGGATTTATGGGAAAAACAAAAAAGAAATATAAAAACCTGATTACTGTGTTTGTCGATGTCCACGGTGTGAATATGCTTACTAATGCTGGTTTCAGTCTACAGCTGCTTTAACAACTGGCTTGAAGGTCCCTGAAATTTTACCAGTTGGCACGCGGATGGGCTGGCTTTGACACCACACCGACTTTATCTCTCTTAATTACCCTGTCTTCTGGAAACCCTGTCCTTCAAAACTGGGACAGTTATTCTAATAAGCCGTGACTTCCACCATCACCGCCACCACAGAAATATATTAAGTCAGGACTATTAAGCTCTGCAGTACCCCAGCTTTACTGGTTGTTTCACTCGTGGGTCACAGAGAAGACAGGGTATTAAAAACATAAACCAATTCTCACTTTTGGATATCTATGAATAGTATTCAATTTATTCTCTTCCCTTTCATGGGTTTGTCAAAAAACCCCAAACTGACCAACTTAAACAAAGGTGATCCCCTTTAACCAAAAGTCTATGTATTTTGGCAGGAAATTGAATGTGTCCATTACTGTACAGTTCCAGACCCTGAGTGTCAGCTTACATTTCATGAAATGCTCTGTCATACTTTCTGCCTGTCACTGACATCTCTCCTTCCTGGTCAACAGCCAATAAAAGAATATAAGGTTCATCCTCAGCTAGTGAGACAACTTGTAGATTTAGCTTTGACCTCTCAGATCTTAGTCATTCTTTCTTTTTTTTTTTTTTTAAGATTTTATTTATTTATTGGAGAGAAGTGAGCATTAGCTGCGGTGGAGGGGTGGGGTGGGGTGGAGTTGGGGTAGGGGGAGACGCAGACTCTCCAATGAGTGGGAACCCTGACAGGACTCTGAGATCATGACCTGAGCCAAAGGCAGATGCTTACCCAACTGAGCCACTCAGATGTCCCCTCAGTCAGTCTTTATCATTAGGTTTGTTTAGGTGGAAATGGAGCTGACATGCTCATTGACATTCACTCAGTAGTCAGCTAGAGCAAATAGTATTGATGTTCTTCTAGTTGCTAGATGGTGCAGAGGGATTGAGGAAATTTGTTCATGGTTAGACTTCAGGCAGCTTGGGGAAGGTGGATATGGTTTGGAAAGGTGACTTCTCGGTTGGCATCAACTCCATAAGTAGGCAGAGAAAGGTTTAGGGAGAAATTAGAGATTAAAATTGCCTATGTCAAGTGCCTGCGTGACTCAGTGGGTTGAGCCTCTCCCTTTGGCTCAGTTCATGGTCTCAGGGTCCTGGGACTGAGCCCTACATCGGGTATTCTGCTGGGCAGGGAGCCTGCTTCCCCCCTCCCCTGCCCGCCTCTCTGCCTACTTGTGATCTCTCTCCCTCTCTCTAATAAATAATAAAATCTTTTTAAAAATTGCATATGTCAGTGAAGGGTAATGTAGCTGAGGCAAAACTTCATCTCTAGTCCTAATTATTAACAGACACAACACCCCATTATCTCTTAGCCTTGGAACCAGGATTATTTCCCAGGTAACATAGCCAAAATATCTGGGCATAAATAAGTAGCATGTATACATATTTACCACTCTGATAGGGTGATAAACTTATCCTAGTTTAACTGGGATTTTCTCAGTTTCAGTGCTGAAAATACTGTGCCCTGGAAACCTCCTCAGTCCTAAGCAAACTGACCCTTGGTCACCTCATAGCATGAACATCAAGAAGATAACACTCTCATTGTATGTTTGTGTGGGTGTATGAACTTACGGAATTGGGTTTTCCAATCTTCTACCTATCCATTATCATTTTGTGATTTACAAATGTTTAACCAGATTTTCTCCATCTGGTTGTGCTATTATTAAGCCAGATATTTTTGTCTTATTCACAAAGAAGTCATGTGGGGCTGGCTTCCCTGAAATCAACATGTGATAGGCCTGAATTTTGGTTGAGCATTTTAACAGGCATATCAAAAATGGCATAAATGTCATGAAATTGTGGTTTGGGAATTTTGACAGAAAACTGATGTTTTACTATTCAATAAAATATATAATTGGCCTCTTTCTTTTTTATTCATTTTGTTTTCATTTTCCTATCATTTTGGTAGTTTTTATTTTTTATTTTTTTGAAGATGTAGTAATTTGAGGGAGCTTGAAAGCATAAGAGCCCGTGGCGTGCACGCCAGGAGGAGGGACTTGGAGGGAGAGAGAGAAAACCAAGCAGACTCCCTGATGAGCGTGGAGCCTGGTATGGGCTCAATCCCAACACCTGGAGATGATGACGGAAATCAAGAGTCAGATGCTCCACTGCCTGAGCCACCCAGGCGCCCCTTCGCTTTGGTGATTTTTAAAAGGATATATTATTGTGATTTTGAGAGACCTGGCCATACATTTTTGCATTTTTTACTTGCCCAAATCATTGATCCCCTTAAGTTCCCATTTACATCCTTGGCAGAGGGCTTATAATATTTCAGTGAGATAATATACGTGAAGAATCTGATCCATAGTAGATGATCAATAAATATTCACTTCCCTTCATTTTTTCTTTTTTCTTAAAACACCATGGCTTTGTGTCCAATCATCCAGCCCTTCTCTCTCACTGTGTTCATAATGATAGTGGTTCTGTAACCATGTGGGTCAGCAACTGCTGTGAGAAAGACTCTCTTAGCAAAAGACAGCAGTTTATGCAACAGAGCTTCTGTTCCAACAGTCTGGACACAGGATGTGCTAATAAATTAATCTGGTTACTGTCTTAATAGGAGGCTAAAGATTCGTGCTCAGTGCCCAGTGCAGATAAAAATGTATCTACTTAAGAGATGGTGAAATTTTGATGAGGATAAAAATTCTTTCATGTTCATTCTAAGCGATCTCTGAATATTTTTAGATACCTGTGCACCTTAACAAAGTGACTGTAATCATAGTAACCAAAGTCAAGCTGCCAGTCCTGACAGATGAGCTTTTTGGCTGATGCGGCTAAAGTTAGTTGAAATTAACGCTTGGCATATATGTAGAGTCAGTAGTGGAAATTAGTGTGGGATTCTAAATACAAATACTAAACATAAAGAGATTTTTTTTTAAAAAGATTTTATTTATTTATTTGACAGAGAGCACAAGTAGGCAGAGAGGCAGGTAGAGAGAGAGAGGGGGAAGCAGACTCCCCGCTGAGCAGAGAGCCCAATGTGGGGCTTGATTCTAGAACCCTGGGATCATGACCTGAGCTGAAGACAGAGGCTTTAACCCACTGAGCCACCCAGGTGCCCCAACATAAAGAGATTTTGAAGATATGTTTAAATTCATACAAATTTCCCATTTTGCAGATGAAAAAATAACTATCAAAAGTGGTGGTCTCAAACAATTTGCAAGCTTTAGGACAAAGGTTAAAACCCTTGACATTCTAGTCAAGACTCAACAACATTGCTTATTTTAAAAGAAAGATTCGGGGAGGGACTTGAAAGCAATGTCTTTTCTCCAAGATTCAGAATACATTGTTGTTTTGTTTATTTTTAGAGAAAAGACATTTTATTAGGTGTCTGTTTATATTGAAAAATTATTACATTTGGGGACACTCATTAACAGGATGGAGGGAAGCCCCTCATCCCACTGAGAAGTTAGATTACTCTGCTAATTGTTTTTTTAGGAGCTGTTGCCCAGATCCTTTGGGTGCTCACTCCTGCAGATGGCACTCTTGTGAGATGGAAATATCTTATCTCTTGACCTGTTATATTACTTGCCTACTGTTGATAGCTCTTTATCTAAACATATTCAGAGAAATAAAGTGGCTGTTGGGGAATATCAGGATAAGAGCCCTTCCCTAAGGAAAACCAAGATGATCACAGATCAAGTGACCTTCGTCATTATCTCAAAAAGTGACTCTGTCTTGAATATTGCTCTTGGATTTATAACCAATAGCCAGAAAAATATTTTACAAATATAGTTAGTGAAGGAGATTGTACTGCATCTCCCTGGTAGGTATGACAAAGTTGTAATGAGGCTTGCAAACGTAAAGAGGACAAAGGGTTGGTAGCTGAGCCATTCAATGGGGAGAAGAAAACAGAAAAACAAACTAGAAGACCAGAGAAAGGGTCAGGCATTGTTTTCTTTTCTGTTCTTTTTAAAGATTTTCTTCAAATAAAGATCTCTAGGAGGGATTTTTAATCTATTGTTGAAGGATCCCTGAGGCTTGTATCAGTTTAAAATCTGTGTTATTTGGAATGTCAAGTCCAGACAAGATGAAAAGGAGGGTCGTCTGCCTAGAATAGACATAGGAGATCAAGGTTAATGGATATAGTTGAATCTTTTAGGTTTCCCCTTTCTTACAGAGCATTTCCCATGTGCCCCACACTTTGCTAGAGGAAGGGTTAGAATGGTGTATCTGTTATCACTGCTAAGCCTTTTCCAAACTCAGTAGCTTTAAACAACATTTATCATAGCTTCTTTTTTTTTTTTTTTTAAGATTTTATTTATTTATTTGACAGAGAGAAATCACAAGTAGATGGAGAGGCAGGCAGAGAGAGAGAGAGGGAAGCAGGCTCCCTGCTGAGCAGAAAGCCCGATGCGGGACTCGATCCCAGGACCCTGAGATCATGACCTGAGCTGAAGGCAGCGGCTTAACCCACTGAGCCACCCAGGCGCCCTTATCATAGCTTCTGTGTCTTCAGGTCAGGAGGGTGTTGGTTGATCTTGGTTTAGGTGAGAGGTAGTCTTAAAACCATGGACTTGTCAATACTCAGCTCCACACTAAATTCATTGCTCAGGCTCCCGCTAGGTGTGTCACTCTTGGGCCCAGGTTGGGTTCAGTGACTGCCTGAAGGAAGCCTTCTCCACAATGATGCCAGATACACAAGAGAGCAAGCGGAACCACCCAAGACTCTTAGCACCTTAGCCTGAAACATGCACACGTCATCCCATCTCATTAGCCAAAGCAAGTCATGTGGATAAGCTCAAAGAAAGGGACTTAGGTATAACTTTATGGAAGTGATTGCAAAGTCATATGAGAAAGTTGGGGAGACAGAGGTGAAGGGTTGTTGCCAATGCTGCCAACTATCACAGATTGGCCTGATGACGCAAAGAGGGTAATATGTGTAGTCCTTTCTTTCAAAGAAATCATCATATAGAAAGAGAAAAAAAAACCATACAAGTAATTATATAAATTTTTAGGTGCCTATGAGATGTATGTAAGATAGCTTGGCCAGATATCTAGTATAGGGAAATATACCCCATATGTGTTTGACCAATGGGCAAATAAATGAATAACAAAGATCCAAGTTTTGTTTGGCCAAAATAATGGCTGTGTTTGGTAACGATTCTTTGTCTTTCTGTCCAGACTATCCGCCTCCTTCCTTCTCTTTTGCCTTCTCCTCCTCCTTCACCTCTCCTTTTTTTTTTTTTTTTTTCCTTGTTACTTTAATTTCTGGAAATCTAAGTATGGAAATTAAAAGGCTTGGGATTTTGATTGATTGTTTGAAAGTCCCTTTTCTCCCTATGGCCAGCACATATTACTAGCTACTTGAAAGAGTAAATGGCTGGAAAGACCCTTTAGGTCAGAATACCTGTATTTTAAGTTTTTATGTGATATATTATAGATGTATTTTTCTCCCTAATTATGCTCTGAAAGTTTTGTGTTCTGCGGACACCTGTGGGACAGGAATTCTCAAGATCCATGTCTACTAACCTTTTTCCCCTAGAAGACGCTGAGATGATTAGAACATGTGTGGTCTCATGGCTCCCTTGAAGGGGTTGAGTTGCTTTGGAATTAATAGAGGGAAGATGTTACAGATCTCTTTATTTGCTAACCTAAAGGCAGGGCTGACTAGCTATGAGAGAAGGGTGTATAGTTAATTTTGTGAGGTGCTATAGGATGCTTTTCCTGTTCAAAACTGTATTTATGATTTACCTATCAATAATGTAATGCCAAATAATTTCTCTGTAGAGATGGAAGTAGAAAATCATGACCAATAGGCTGTATGACCAAATGCTTGGTTATACCCATTCATTCCCTTATTGTCTGTGGTTATTTTTATACTACAGTGGCAGAGTTGAGTACTTGTGACAGAAACTAGATAGTCTACAAAGACAAAAATATTTATTATCTAGCCATTTATAGACAGAATTTGCTGACCTCTGTGTTTGAGACACATCCCTTTGGGCTAAAGTTTATTATCCAATTGAAACATAAATTCAGGTGAAGGATTTTGATTACTCATGGGTGGGGAAAACTCTAGGGAGGGAAGGATGAGGCACAAAAGGCTTTCTCTTATTTTTAATATGATTTGATTTTCCCTTGTTTTTAAATGAGATATTCCCTGTCCTTCCCTTCTTGTTTCTCATTATTTCTTGATACCACCATTATTATTCAAGTGATTAAACAGCTTGAAGACTCCCAGAATAAATTATTTTCATATGGAAGAGGTTAAAGATAGAGTGAAAAGAGCTGAGCTTATTTTGAATTTCAGCTATGCTCCTTGATAATGATAAAAATTTGTGCAAATTACTTAATTCCTCTGAGGGTCAATTTCCTTATATTATTGTTGTAAATTTCATATTACTGTAGAAATTGTTCTGAGTATTAAGTACAATAAAATGAGATAAGTAAAGATGTAACTTCACAAAGAATAAAAAAAATAACAGTATTGAAAAGAAAATATTCAGACATACAGAAATGAAAATTAACTGTCAAACTTACAGATGAAAAATTAAATTATTAAATTAAAAAAATCCTTACTTGAATATTATACTAATATTAAAAAAACAATTAGACTGGAATTCATCAGATATATAAACATACACAAATTTTAAAAAGTATCATAGTAGAAAGTTGTTGAATAATATTTAAACTATATTTTTTGTATAAAGTTTATAAAGTTTGAAGCAAAACAGTATTATATATTTTTAAAGATTCATACATATATGATATTTTCATTTTTAAGTTTTTATTTTAATTACAGTTAACACACAGTGTTTATTAGTTTCAGGTGTACAATATAGTGAGTCAACATTTCCATACATCACCAGGTGCTCATCACAAGTGCATTCCTTAATCCCCATTACCTATTTCACCCATCTCCCCTGCTCTCCCTCTGGTAACCATCAGTTAGTTCTCTATAGTTAAGAGTCTGTTTCTTGGTTTGCTTCTCTTTTTTACTTTCCATTTACTCACTTGTTTTCTTAAATTCCACATATGAGTGAAATCATATGGTATTTGTCTTTATAAATACACAGTGTGGGTTTATTTCTGATTTTCTTTAAAAAATTTTTTTTCTTTCTTTCTTTCTTTTTTTTTTTTTTTAAATATTTTCAGGTTTTCTATTCTGCTCCATCCATCTAAGTATCTTCTTTTGTGCCAGCACCGTACTGTTGTGATTACTACAGCTTTGTAATATCACTTAAAGTTCAGAGTTATGATGCCGTCAGCTTTGCTTCTCTTTCAAGGTTGCTTTGGCCATTCCTAGTCTTTTGTGGTTCCATACAAATTTTAGGATTGTTTATTCTAGTTCTGTGAAAAATGCTGGTGATATTTTGATAGGGATTGCATTAAATGTGTAGATTTCTTTGGGTAGTTGGGTCATTTTAACATTATTTATTCCTCCAATCCATGAGTTTCTTTCCATTTCTTTGTGTCATCTTCAGTTTCTTCTTTTAGTTTTTGTAGTTTTCAGAGTTCAGGTCCTTCGTCTCTTTGGTTAGATTCCTAAGCATCTTATTATTTTTGCTGCAATTATAAGTGGGATTGTTTACTTAATTTCTCCTTCTTCTGCTTCATTATTGGTGTATAGGAATGCAGCAGGTTTCTGTACATTGATTTGTGTATCCTGTGACTTTAATGAATTTATAATTATAGTAGCTTTTGATGGAGTCTTTTGATGGATTTTATACATATAGTATCATGTCATCTGCAAGTAGTGAAAGTTTTACTTCTTCCTTACCAATCTGGACACGAGTTATTTCTTTTTGTGGTCTGATTGCTATGGCTAGGACTTAATTACTATATTAAATAATAATGGTGAGAGTGGACATCCCTATCTTATTCCTGATAGTAGAAGAAAAACTCTTAGTTTTTCCCCATTAAGAATGATATTTGCTGTGGGTCTTTGATATATGGCCTTTATTACATTGAGGTATGTTCTCTCTAAACCTACTTTGTTGAGGGCTTTTATAATGAATAGATGTTGTGTTGCTTTTTGTGTATCTATTGAAATGATCATTCTTAAACTTTCTCTGATTGATGTACTGTGTCACGTTGATTGATTTGCAAATATTGACACTCTTGCAACCCAGGAATAAATTCCACATAATCATGGTGAATGATTTATCTTAATGTATTGTTGGATTCTGTTTGTTATTATTTTGTTGAGAATTTTGCATCTGGTTCATCAGAGATATTGGCCTATAGTTCTCATTTTTGTGGTGTCTTTTTCTGGTTTTGGTATCTGGGTAATACTGGGCTCAATATGAATTTGGAAGCTTTCTTTCCTTTTCTATTTTTTGGAAGTTTGAGAAGAAGAGGTATTAACTCTCCTTTAAATGTTCAGTAGAATTCGTGTAGCCATCTGGTCCTGGAGTTTGGTTTGTTGTGAGTTTCTTGATTACTGATTCAGTTTCTTGGTTATTGGCCTTTACAAATTTTCTGTTTTTACTTGTTGCAGTTTTGGTACTTTATATGTTTCTAGGAATTTATCCTTTCCTTATAGATTACCGCATTTGTTGGCATATAGTCCTTCAAAATATTCTCTTATAATTATTTGTATTTCTGTGCTATTGTAATTTTACTTTTTCATTTGTGATTTTATATATTTGAGTCCTTTCTCGTTTTTTTCTTGATAAATTTGGTTAATGGTTTATAAATTTTATTGAGTTTTTCAAAGAAACAGCTCCTGATTTCCTTGATCTTTTCTACTGTTTTTCTAGTTTCTATATCATCTATTTCTACTCCAGTCTTTACCTTTTCCTTCCTTGTTGGTTTGAGGTTTTGTTTGTTCTTTTTCTAGCTCCTTTAGGTGTGGGTTTAGATGGTTTGTTCGAGATTTTTCTTTCTTCTTGGGATAAACCTGTATAGGTATATATGTCCCTTTCAGAGCTGCTCTTGCTGTATCCCAGAGGTTTTGGACCATTGTATTTTCATTTTCATTTGTTTATATGTACTTTTTAATTTCTTGGTTCACCTATTCATTGTTAAGTGGTATGTTATTTAACCTCCATGTATTTGTGGTCTTTCCAGATTTTTTATTGTGATTGACTTCTGGTTTCATAGTTGTTGCAGGCAGTAAATATTCATGGTATGACTTACATCTTTTTAAATTTGTTGAGGCTTGTTTTATGGGCTAATAGGTAATCTATTCTGGAGAATGTTCCATGTGCACTTGAACAGAGTGTCTATTCTGCTTTTTTTTAGGATGGAATGTTCTGAATGTATCTGTTAAATCCATCTGGTTCAGTGTGTCATTCAAAGCCATTGTTTCCTTATTGATTTTCTGTTTAGATGATCTGTCCATTGAGACCCCTACTATTATTATTTTATTACTGATTATTTCCTTTATGTTTGTTATTAGCTGTTTTATATATTTGGGTGCTCCAATGTTGGGTGCAAAAATATTTACAATTGTTAGATCTTCTTGGATTGTCCCCTTTATTATTATATAGTGCCTTTCAGGGTATCTTGTTACAGTCTTTGTTTTAAAGTTTACTTTGTCCAATATAAGTTTTACTACCTGCTGCTTCCAATCGGCGATGAGAGAAGAATTAGGCACAAACAAGTCAGCTGCAAGAGATTGGGAGCAGGGGACAATAGTCGAAAAGGACGGCTGCCACGAGCAACTCCACCGTCTCACTTTTATTGGATAGAAAACAAGAGCCAACAGAAGGATTGATGAAGGTCAAACGTTAGTCACGTCTTGCAGGCAAGCAAGGAGGAGGATAAAGTTTATATAGTTAAACAAGCACATTCAAAGGACTCATCTAACTAACAACCGGCGCTTGGGCGCTTTTGGGAAGAGAAAGGAGCGATAACGGATAAGGGAAGCAGGCAGTTTTCATTCCACGCAGGCAGTTTTCATTCTCCCCGGGCATTCCCGGGTGCTCGGCTTCCCTGAAGCAGGCGGTGTTCCGCCCTGGGTTCTCCGGGCGTTCCTGACTGCCTGGCTTCGGTGAAGGGGCAGCCTTCCGCCCGGAGCGAGCCGGACATCCCCGGCTGCCCAGCTTCACAGTCGTACATCGTCCTTCTCCCCAAAGACCTGTTGCCAATATATGTATTTCTTAAGGCCATATCTAAATGTGCTTGGTAACTAGTAAAATCCTCCAGGGGTTACAGTTTAAGTAACAAATTGTTCCGAGGGGCAGCAGCACTACCTCGGCTTTCTTTGACATCTGTTTACAGGATAGACGTTTCTCCATTCCCTTATTTTCAATATAGTCTGACATGAGTCTATGGTAAGCAGCATGTAGATGGGTCTTGACTTTTCATTTATTCCATCACCCTGTTTCTTTTTCTTTGACTGTTTAGTCCACTTATGTTTATAGTAATTACTGATGATATGCATTTATTGTTATTTCTGATCCTTTCCTGTTTTTGTCTCATGGTTTGCTGATTTTCTTTAGTGATATGTTTGGATTTATTTCTCTTCTTTGCATATTTATTAGTGGTTCTTGATATATGGTTACTATTAGGCTTGTATTGGACTTCTATATATAGCAGTCTACATTAAATTTATGGTCATTTAAGTTTGAACCATTCTTTACTCCTTTCCTCCCCATGTTTTAGGTATATGGTGTCATATTTTGTATTCTTTTATTCTGTGAGTTCCTTGACTGAGTTTTTTATAGGAGAATTCATTTTTACTTCTTTGTGTTTCCTCCCTTTATACTACCAATTTTGGTCTCTCCTCTCTCACTCAGAGAGTCCCCTTTAATATTTCTTTTTTTTTTTTTTTTAAGATTTTATTTATTTATTTGACAGAGAGAGAGATCACAAGTAGGCAGAGAGGCAGGCAGAGAGAGAGGAGGAAGCAGGCTCCCTGCTAAGCAGAGAGCCTGACTCGGGGCTTGATCCCAGGACCCTGGGTTCATGACCTGAGCCGAAGGCAGAGGCTTTAACCCACTGAGCCACCCAGGTGCCCCACCCCCTTTAATATTTCTTGCTAGGCTGGTTTAATGGTCATGAATTTCTTTGTTTGTCTAGCAAACTCTTTATCTACCCTTTTATTCTGAATGATAGCCTTGCTGGATAGAATATCCTTGGCTGCAGATTTTTCCCATTCAGGGTTTTGATTATATCATGCCACTCCCTTCTGGCTTGGAAAGCTTTTGCTGAAAAATCTTATGCTAGACCTATGGGTTTTCCCTTGTAAGTTATTATCTTCTTTTGTCTTGCTGCTATAAACATTTTTTGAGGGGGGTTGCCTCGGTGGCTCAGTTGGTTAAGTGTCTGCCTTTGGCTCAGGTCATGATCACAGGGTCCTGGGAGGGACTCTGTTTCTCTCTCTCCCTTTGCTTCCCCCTGCAACTTGTATACTCTGTCTTTATCTCAAATAATAAAATCATAACACTTTGCCAGATTATTATCAATGTGACTTTTGTGGGTCTGATATCATTGATTTTTTTAAAAAAGATTTATTTATTTATTTGACAGAGAGAGATCACAAGTAGGTAGAGAGGCAGGCAGAGAGAGAAGAAAGCAGGCTCCCTGCCGAGCAGAGAACCCCATGCAGGGTTCAACCTCAGGTCCCTGGGATCATGACCTGAGCCAAAGGCAGAGGCTTTAACCCACTGAGCTACCCAGGCACCCCTGATTTCATTGATTTTGATGAGAGTTTTCTGTGCCTTCTGGATCTGGATATCCATTTCTTTCTCCAGATTAGATAACTTTTTGGCTATTACCTCTTCAAATAATTTTCTGCCCCGTTTTTTCTCTCATCTTCTTCTGGGACTCCTATCATATGAATGTTATTACAGTTGATGGAGTCACTGAGGCAATGAGTTCCCTATGTCTATTATTTTTTTCCCATTTATTTATTTTCAGAAAAACAGTATTCATTATTTTTTCACCACACCCAGTGCTCCATGCAAGCTGTGCCCTCCACAATACCCACCACCTGGTACCCCAACCTCCCACCCCCCCGCCACTTCAAACCCCTCAGATTGTTTTTCAGAGTCCATAGTCTCTCATGGTTCACCTCCCCTTCCAATTTACCCAAAAGCACATACCCTCCCCAGTGTCCATAACCCTACCCCCCTTCTCCCAACCCCCCTCCCCCCAGCAACCCACAGTTTGTTTCGTGAGATTAAGAGTCACTTATGGTTTGTCTCCCTCCCTATCCCATCTTGTTTCATGGATTCTTCTCCTACCCACTTAAGCCCCCATGTTGCATCACCACTTCCTCATATCAGGGAGATCATACGATAGTTGTCTTTCTCCGCTTGACTTATTTCACTAAGCATGATACACTCTAGTTCCATCCATGTTGTCGCAAATGGCAAGATGTCGTTTCTTTTGATGGCTGCATAGTATTCCATTGTGTATATATACCACATCTTCTTTATCCATTCATCCGTTGACGGACATTTAGGTTCTTTCCATAATTTGGCTATTGTGGACATTGCTGCTATAAACATTCGGGTGCACGTGCCCCTTTGGATCACTACGTTTGTATCTTTAGGGTAAATTCCCAGTAGTGCAATTGCTGGGTCATAGGGCAGTTCTATTTTCAACATTTTGAGGAACCTCCATGCTGTTTTCCAGAGTGGTTGCACCAGCTTGCATTCCCACCAACAGTGTAGGAGGATTCCCCTTTCTCCGCATCCTCGCCAGCATCTGTCATTTCCTGACTTGTTGATTTTAGCCATTCTGACTGGTGTGAGGTAATATCTCATTGTGGTTTTGATTTGTATTTCCCTGATGCCGAGTGATATGGAGCACTTTTTCATGTGTCTGTTGGCCATCTGGATGTCTTCTTTGCAGAAACGTCTGTTCATGTCCTCTGTCCATTTCTTGATTGGATTATTTGTTCTTTTGGTGTTGAGTTTGTTAAGTTCTTTATAGATTTTGGACACTAGTCCTTTATCTGATATGTCGTTTGCAAATATCTTCTCCCATTCTGTCAGTTGTCTTTTGATTTTGTTAACTATTTCCTTTGCTGTGCAAAAGCTTTTGATCTTGATGAAATCCCAATAGTTCATTTTTGCCTTTGCTTCCCTTGCCTTTGGCGATGTTCCTAGGGAGATGTTGCTGTGGCTGAGGTTGAAGAGGTTGCTGCCTCTGTTCTCCTCAAGGATTTTGATGGATTCCTTTCTCACATTGAGGTCCTTCATCCATTTTGAGTCTATTTTTGTGTGTGGTGTAAGGAAATGGTCCAATTTCATTTTTCTGCATGTGGCTGTCCAATTTTCCCAACACCATTTATTAAAGAGGCTGTCTTTTTTCCATTGGACATCCTTTCCTGCTTTGTCAAAGATTAGTTGACCATAGAGTTGAGGGTCTATTTCTGGGCTCTCTATTCTGTTCTATTGATCTATGTGTCTGCTTTTGTGCCAGTACCATGCTGTCTTGATGATGACAGCTTTGCAATAGAGCTTGAAGTCCGGAATTGTGATGCCACCATCTTTGGCTTTGTTTTTCAATATCCCTATAGCTATTCGAGGTCTTTTCTGGTTCCATATAAATTTTAAAATTATTTGTTCCATTTCTTTGAAAAAGATGGATGGTACTTTGATAGGAATTGCATTAAATGTGTAGATTGCTTTAGGTAGCATAGACATTTTCACAATATTTATTCTTCTAATCCAGGATCATGGAACATTTTTCCATTTCTTTGTGTCTTCCTCAATTTCTTTCATGAGTACTTTATAGTTTTCTGAGTATAGATTCTTAGCCTCTTTGGTTAGGTTTATTCCTAGGTATCTTATGGTTTGGGGTGCAATTGTAAATGGGATTGACTCCTTAATTTCTCTTTCTTCTGTCTTGTTGTTGGTGTAGAGAAATGCAACTGATTTCTGTGCATTGATCTTATATCCTGACACTTTACTGAATTCCTGTACAAGTTCTAGCAGTTTTGGAGTGGAATCTTTTGGGGTTTCCACATAGAGTATCATATCATCTGAGAAGAGTGATAATTTGACTTCTTCTTTGCCGATTTGGATGCCTTTAATTTCCTTTTGTTGTCTGATTGCTGAGGCTAGGACTTCTAGTACTATGTTGAATAACAGTGGTGATAATAGACATCCCTGCCATGTTCCTGACCTTAGTGGAAAAGCTTTCAGTTTTTCTCCATTGAGAATGATATTTGCGGTGGGTTTTTCATAGATGGATTTGATCATATTGAGGTATGTGCCCTCTATCTTTACACTTTGAAGAGTTTTGATCAGGAAGGGATGCTGTACTTTGTCAAATGCTTTTTCAGCATCTATTGAGAGTATCATATGGTTCTTGTTCTTTCTTTTATTGATGGGTTGTATCACATTGACTGATTTGCGGATGTTGAACCAACCTTGCAGCCCTGGGATAAATCCCACTTGGTCGTGGTGAATAATCCTTTTAATGTACTGTTGAATCCTATTGGCCAGTATTTTGGTGAGAATTTTCGCATCTGTGTTCATCAAGGATATTGGTCTATAGCTCTCTTTTTTGATGGGCTCCTTGTCTGGTTTTGGGATCAAGGTGATGCTGGCCTCATAAAATGAGTTTGGAAGTTTTCCTTCCATTTCTATTTTTTGGAACAGTTTCAGGAGAATAGGAATTAGTTCTTCTTTAAATGTTTGGTAGAATTCCCCTGGGAAGCCGTCTGGCCCTGGGCTTTTGTTTGTTTGGAGATTTTTAATGACTGTTTCAATCTCCTTACTGGTTATGGGTCTGTTCAGGCTTTCTATTTCTTCCTGGTTCAATTTTGGTAGTTTATATGTTTCTAGGAATGCATCCATTTCTTCCAGATTGTCAAATTTGTTGGCATAGAGTTGCTCATAGTATGTTCTTATAACAGTTTGTATTTCTTTGGTGTTAGTTGTGATCTCTCCTCTTTCATTCATGATTTTATTTATTTGGGTCCTTTCTCTTTTCTTTTTGATAAGTCTGGCCAGGGGTATATCAATTTTATTAATTCTTTCAAAGAACCTGCTCCTAGTTTGGTTGATTTGTTCTATTGTTTTTTTGGTTTCTATTTCATTGATTTCTGCTCTGATATTTATGATTTCTCTTCTCCTGCTGGGCTTAGGGTTTCTTTCTTGTTCTTTCTCCAGCTCCTTTAGGTATAGGGTTAGGTTGTGTACCTGAGACCTTTCTTGTTTCTTGAGAAAAGCTTGTACCGCTATATATTTTCCTCTCAGGACTGCCTTTGTTGTGTCCCACAGATTTTGAACCATTGTATTTTCATTATCATTTGTTTCCATGATTTTTTTCAATTCTTCTTTAATTTCCCGGTTGACCCATTCATTCTTTAGAAGGATGCTGTTTAGTCTCCATGTATTTGGGTTCTTTCCAAACTGCCTCTTGTGGTTGAGTTCTAGCTTCAGAGCATTGTGGTCTGAAAATATGCAGGGAATGATCCCAATCTTTTGATATCGGTTGAGTCCTGATTTAGGACCGAGGATGTGATCTATTCTGGAGAATGTTCCATGTGCACTAGAGAAGAATGTGTATTCTGTTGCTTTGGGATGAAATGTTCTGAATATATCTGTGATGTCCATCTCATCCAGTGTATCATTTAAGGCCTTTATTTCTCTGTTGATCTTTTGCTTGGATGATCTGTCCATTTCAGTGAGGGGAGTGTTAAAGTTCCCTACTATTATTGTATTATTGTTGATGTGTTTCTTTGATTTTGTTATTAATTGGTTTATATAGTTGGCTGCTCCCACGTTGGGGGCATAGATATTTAAAATTGTTAGATCTTCTTGTTGGACAGACCCTTTGAGTATGATATAGTGTCCTTGCTCATCTCTTATTATAGTCTTTGGCTTAAAATCTAATTGATCTGATATAAGGATTGCCACTCCTGTTTTTTTCTGATGTCCATTAGCATGGTAAATTCTTTTCCACCCCCTTACTTTAAATCTGGAGGTGTCTTCAGGTTTAAAATTAATTTCTTGGAGGCAACATATAGATGGGTTTTGTTTTTTTATCCATTCTGATACCCTGTGTCTTTTGATTGGGGCATTTAGCCCATTAACATTCAGGGTAACTATTGAGAGATATGATTTTAGTGCCATTGTATTGCCTATAAGGTGACTGTTACTGTATATTGTCTCTGTTCCTTTCTGATCTACCACTTGTAGGCTCTCTCTTTGCTTAGAGGACCCCTTTCAGTATTTCCTGTAGAGCTGGTTTGGTGTTTGCAAATTCTTTCAGTTTTTGTTTGTCCTGGAAGCTTTGAATCTCTCCTTCTATTTTCAATGTTAGCCTAGCTGGATATAGTATTCTTGGCTGCATGTTTTTCTCGTTTAGTGCTCTGAAAATATCATGCCAGCTCTTTCTGGCCTGCCAGGTCTCTGTGGATAAGTCAGCTGCCAATATAATACTTTTACCATTGTATGTTACAGACTTCTTTTCCCGGGCTGCTTTCAGGATTTGCTCTTTGTCACTAAGGCTTGTAAATTTTACTATTAGGTGACGGGGTGTGGGCCTATTCTTATTGATTTTGAGGGGCGTTCTCTGAACCTCCTGAATTTTGATGCTCGTTCCCTTTGCCATATTGGGGAAATTCTCCCCAATAATTCTCTCCACTATACCTTCTGCTCCCCTCTCTCTTTCTTCTTGTTCTGGAATCCCAATTATTCTAATGTTATTTCATCTTATGGTGTCACTTATCTCTCGAATTCTCCCCTCATGGTCCAGTAGCTGTTTGTCCCTCTTTTGCTCAGCTTCTTTATTCTCTGTCATTTGGTCTTCTATATCGCTAATTCTTTCTTCTGCCTCATTTATCCTAGCAGTGAGAGCTTCCATTTTTTATTGAACCTCATTAATAGCTTTTTTCCCTATGTCTATTATTATTTTGCATCATTCTTTTCACTCTCTTTTATTCAGCTTAATTAGTTTACATTATTCTGTCTTCTAGGTCATGAATTCATTCCTCTGCTTCTAGCCTGCTGTTCATTCCATGAAGCATGTTTCTCATTTCATTTACTATGCCCTTTCTCTGCAGTAATTCCTTATCTCTGTGTTAAGAGTCTCACTCATATCTTCCATTTTGTTCTCAAGTACAGTGAGTATCTTTATGATCATTGTTTTAATTATTCATCAGGCATGTTACTTGTATCTGTTTTGCAGATCTCTGGCTGTGGTCTTGTCCTGTTCTTTCATTTGAGATAAATTTCTCTGTCTTATCATTTTGTGTAAGTTTCTGTGCATGTCTCCATCCATGTCTTGTTCTTTTTTTTTTTTTTTTAAAGACTTTATTTATTTATTTGACAGAGAGAAATCACAAGTAGGCAGAGAGGCAGGCAGAGAGAGAGAGAGAGAGAGAGGGAAGCAGGCTCCCTGCTGAGCAGAGAGCCTGATGCGGGACTCGATCCCAGGACCCTGAGATCATGACCTGAGCTGAGGGCAGTGGCTAAACCCACTGAGCCACCCAGGCACCACTCTTGTTCTTGATGGTAATGGCCTTATGAAGAGGGCCTGCAGTGTCATGCTGTTCAGTGTCTCCTTTTCCCTAGGGCCTAGTGCTTCCAGGATTGTGCTCTGATGTTTTATCATGGCTGCTTTATCCTTCAGGCCAATCATCTGCAGAGGCTCTGTTTGCTTGTTGTGGGCATTGTTTTGTTCCTGGCCTGAATGTAGTGAGTTTTCACCAGGTAGACTCTGGTCTGTTTGTAGGTGAGACATGTTGGTGCAACCTCCAGAATTGAGGCTCTACAAAACCCTTTCATTGGAGGATACACTGTGAGCAGGGGTTTGGGCCAGTCTTCTGAGGAGGCGGTCACAGTACTGGGTCTGTGGCAATTGTGACTGAGGGGTAGTTCCACTGGAGTATGTGTGTGTGTGTGTGTTGTGGGGAAAGAGTTTGGTGTAAGGAAGTTAGGTAGCTAGTGTTGGTGCTGTGCAGGTTCTGGCAGCTGGCCCTGTGCTTATGCTGAGGGGCACGGGAAATGGCACCCACTAGTTCCTTTGTTCCTGAGGAGGTCTTTCTCTGAACATGGTCTCTCTGAAAAGTGCTCTGAGATGAGCAAATAACCTCCCCACTGGGTGCCCCAGGTGCTCTTCAGATTGCTGTTTCATATTATATATCCCCGGCCTGTTTGCCTTGCCGTCTCTCTAGGAGCAGCCCAAATGTCCTCCAAACTCCCCAGAACCAAGTACACCAAGCTTTAAAACTCCAGGCTTTAAGCCTTGCTGGTTGCAGGAACTCACAAAATTCATCCCCTTTCACTTTCTAAGCCAATTGGTATGGGGATTCATTTTCTTTGTGTGCTCCCCTGTGTGCTAGTCTGTCTTTCACCCTTCTATGCCACACAGCTCCTTCTTCACTGCAGTGGCCAGGATCCATTTCTTTCCCAAGTCATGTCTCTGTACTTGCTACCTTCTTTGATGTGACCTCTTCTCTACCTTCAGTTGTGGAGTATGTCCTGCTGGTCTTCTGGTCAATTCCTGAGGTATTTTGGATGATTTGATATTTACCTCATTGGATGAGGTGAGCCTACTCCACTGCCTCCTATTCTCACCATCTTCCTATCTCTACCTAAGATACTGTCTTAAAACTAAAAGATCTAAATCAGTGGCAAAATGCTGTAATTTAAAAATATTTTCCTCAAATGATTTTTTGAGTTGGTTAGTGTTGGAGCAATGGATTGTATATGAATTGGAAAGATTACTACACTGAATATGTGGAGACCTGAAGATTTGTGTCTATTCTCTCACCAGTGAAATGTTTGATAATAGATGTTAGTAATTATGATTTTTAAATACTTTACTATTTATAAAGAAATCCATAGATGATCTCATTTAATTCTTCCAGATGAGGTAGATATAATTAACAGTTTCATTGGTAGTGAAGCTGAGGCTCAGCTATATTTTTATATACGGGGTCTAGGGTTGCCAGATTTAGCAACTATAAATACAGGATGCCCAATTAAATATGATACTAGAAAACAACAAAATATTTTTTTAGGAGAGATATGTCCCATGCTGTATTTCCTCACATGATTACAAACAACACAAGTAGTTCTGTCATATTAATCCCTGATTTTAGCCCAAAAGTTCTCTCCACTTAATCAGAACAATGTCTTCAGTCATCCATTTAATGTTCATTCTTTTGTACAACAAATATTTAGTGAACACATCATTTTTTGGGGTTTTGATCATTGTTTTCTTGCTTTTCCTTTGTAATTTAATACTGAGTTCATCTCTCCAAGAAGATAACTAGAAATACTTGTGGGACAATTAAATGTAGTAATAAAACTGTTTAACAAAGAATATTTGAACACTGGCTTGGATTAAGTCCCAGTGTAGGCCCTGCAAGGTAAACAAGAGCAAATTAAGCCTGATCAATTCTGAGGCTATATCCAAGGGATGGTGAATATTAATAGCTAATCCACAGTGTTGATGTTTGGTAACAAAAATACCAGCATTAAGATATTCCAAAGCCTATTGTGTCTTTTTAATTAAATTTTTATTTTAATCCTAGTATAGATAGCACACTGTATAATAATAGTTTCAGGTGTACAAAATAGAAATCCAACAAGTCTATATATTATCCAGTGCTCAGAATGACAAGTACAATCCTTAATCCCCAACACCTATTTTACCCATCCCCCCATTGCCCTCACCTCTAATCATCAGTTTGTTCTCTATAGTTAAATGGCTGTTTCTTGATTTGCCTTCCATTTTTAAAAAAATTTTATTTATTTGACAGACAGAGATCACAAGTAGGCAGTGAGGCAGGCAGAGAGAGAGGAGGCAGGCTCCCGGCTGAATAGAGAGCCCGATACGGGGCTCGATCCCAGGACCCTGAGATCATGACCTGAGCTGAAGGCAGAGGCTTGAACCCACTGAGCCACCCAGGCGCCCCTGCCTTCCATTTTTTTCCCTAGGTTTCTTTGTTTTGTTTCTTGATTCCACATATGAGTGAAATCATATGGTATTTTTCTTTCTCTGACTGATTTGTTTTGCTAAGCATTGCAGTCTCTCACTCCATCCATATCACTGCAAATGGCAAGATTTCATTCTTTTTATGGCTGAATAAAATTCCCTTGTATATATATAGTACATCTTCTTTACCTATTCATCTGTCAATGGACATGGGCTACTTTGATAATTTATCTGGTATAAGTAATGCTGCTGTAAACATAAAGGTACATGTATTCCTTTGGATTAGTACATATTTTTTGAATTTTAAAGTATTCATTTATTTAAGTAATCCCTGTACCCATCATGAGGGGCTCAAACTTACTACCCCATGATCAAGAGTCACATGCTCCTTTTACTGAGCTAGCCAAGCACCCTGAATTAGTGTTTTTGTATTATTTTTTTGGTAAATATTATTTATTTGTTATTATTATTAGTGGATCATAGTAATATTATTGGATCATATGGTAATTCTATTTTTAACTCTTTGAGGAAACTTCATACTGTTTTCCTTAGTGGTTTCCCCAGTTTGCATTCCTACCAACAGAGTGAGCACGTGATTTTAAGTAGGGGAGTAATATGACCTTATTCAGCCTCTAGAAAGTCACTCAGATGACTAAGTGAAGAATGGATCAGAGGAGAAGAAAATGAAGATTGAGAAACCAATGTGAAGGTGGGTGTTGGGTGGATTTGGTGCAAGTCACCAGTAAAGGGAACCCAGGAGGCAGAGCAGTTTCTTCTGAAGGGACTGGGCATAGATTTTAAATGTGTTGAACTCATAGCACATGAAATACTGAGGTATAGAAGTCCAGTAGATAGTGTGAGTTGTAGATATGAAGATTAAGGTAGAGATTCATTTTGAGCAGTAGATTCAGGAGTCATTTACATTTGGCTAGTGCCCTATTCCTGTCACATGTCAGACCTTATGTATTAGATTGCCTTACCCTAGCTCTCAAGGCACTTACTTACAGTACAGTGAAGAAGGCAGACGTTAAAATACAGAATGATTTGGATAATACTGAAAGACTAGTTATAGTCCTCAGGGAGTCAGAGAAAGAAATAACCTCAACCTTGAGACCAAAAGGGGCCAGAGGAATATATGCTCAAGGCAGAGTGATGGGAGGGCAGTGCAGGAGGAAGGTCCAGTGTTGGTCAAGACTTGAAAGTCAGAAAGAAAACACATTACTTTTATATATATATACATATATATATGATTTTATATATATATGATTTTATATATATGATTTTATATATAAAAAAGCAGGAGAGCATGAACAGGGGGAGTGGCAGAGGGAGAGGGAGAAGCAGATTCCCTGCTGAGCAGGGAGCGCTACTTAGGGCTCAATCCCAGGACCCTGGAATCATGACCTGAGCCAAAAGCAAACACAGCCAACTGAGCCATCCAGGCGCCTCAAAAAGCATAGTACTTTGAAAAAGCTCATTATGAATGGAACATAAAAGGTAAAAGGTGAGTAAAATGATATGAACTGAAGAAATAACCAGGGGTTATTGTAAAGGTGTTGTTAGCCCTATAAAGGACTTTGGACTTATTTTTTGTCAGGGAGATCATTAAGTGATTTTTATCAGGGAAGTGACATGATCAGATTTGGGTCTCAGGCTATGTGAGAAATGAATTAGAGGGAAAACAGCCAAAATGGGAGAGACTAGACAAGAGTCTTTATAATCATTTAGGCAAGAGTTGAAGATATACTATAAACATCTTCAGAGTTATTTAGAACATACAGTTAGCACTAGAGATGAATGCATGAATATGGAGAGCAAGGAAGAAGCATTATTCAGATCTGAAGCAAAGAAGTGTAATTCACATCTGAAACAATCTGATGGCTTGGGCTGCTGGAAGATGATAGATCATCGTTGAGATAATGATAACAAATAGTGGAAGAGGAATTAGATTTGGGGACAAGAAAGAGAATGTGGTTTTGAATGCCTCAAGGTCAAGATATTTGTGAGGGTCACATGGAGCCAACTGGATACGTGAGTCTGGAACTTAGGAGAGAGGCATAGGATGATGTAAAGATTTGGGAATTATATTACTAAGCTTTAGATGATGTTTTTTCTAAAGTTACAAAAGAATGTAAGATCGACATGAAGGGCATGTCAAGTGAGGAAAGAAGAAGTCCTCAGTCAAAACTCTGGGAAAACCCAATATTGTAGGTACAGGTGGAGAGGAATAACCTAGAATGGAAGAGTCATGGAAGTAGGAAGAAAATGAGAAATGCTGGCAGTAGTTTGGACAGGAAGAGAATGTGGACAGTTGGATCTTTTCTAAGTTGGAATAATACAAGATAGAGGCAATAGTAGGAAAATGTCACAAGATTTAGAAAATTACAGTACGATGCTTGAAGTGACCAGAAAAGGAGTGTAAATGAATGAAGAAAAATGGGGGGAAAAATAATAAACATAATAATAGATCTCAGTGCAGTCAAAATATAGCTAAGAGAAGTAACTCTCTGAGTGCTAAGAGGAAGTATGGTTGTGGTCAGGGTGGTGGAATTATTTTTCATATTTACACATTTAAAATTGCACAACTATGTATAAATGTATTCTTATGGAAAGTAATTCAGGGCATAGCAAATTATAGCAGATTAAATACTGAAGTGCCTTCTAGGTCTTTCCCCATTATCAGTCTCTTTCCCAAAGTAGCCATACTCAACAGTTTGGTGTTTATCTTTTTGGAAATTTTTCTGTGTCTTTACATACACACATAGCTGCACATAATTTATTTTTACAAAAATATATCATAATGCTTGTTTTTCAATGCAAGTATTTTAGTGAACTTCCATTTGTATCTAGTGTATTTATATTATGCAATTATAATAACCATTTTCCTGTGACTGGGCCTTTGAGTTATTTGAGAATTAAGTTTCAGATCAAATGTGTCAGATGCGGAGCAGTGACATAGTCCAGAGGAGTGGATGGCAGGAAAGATCTGAGGGCAGCTTGGTGATAAAAATGTAGGGAGATACTGGTTGTAAGGTGGCTGAAAACCAGGGGTACTAAGGGTACCCAAGGTGAAGGCAGAATCTGGGATAAGCCAAAGGATGGCAAGCTCTGACTTCAAGGAAGGATTCAATGAATATGGGTAGATGACCAGGAGCATGGTAGATACCAATGATAAAGGAGGTATTGAAAAATCTGTGACTAGGTGCAAAGAGCCATGAGAGATGTTCTTTTGTGCTTTTGTTTTTTGTTTTTTAAGGCTCAAGCAGAGATGTTCTGAAAGGAGTACTAGAAACCTAGTGTCAGGGCTGATGGAGAATGGCAGATTCTATTTGAGATGCATTTTTTAATACATAGGGTCTTCCAGGCCCTGTGTGGTATCTGCCAAAGCCTGAGAGGGGTAGGACAATTGAATTCATGAAGGAGTTGGAGATGGTGGGGTTTCCAGTGAAGGTGAAGATCCTGTGATCTCAAAGGAAATAGAATGTGGTGGGGATGCTTGGAGTGTGGAGTGGTAGGTTTTGGTGGCCTTATGACTTCCACAATGAGTAATTCTGCCAGGGCCCAAGGAGGTATGTGAGTAACAGGATTTGGGGCCTTTCAGGAGTTCACGACCTGGCATGAGGGTGCTCCAGAGAGAATTCTGGTCACAGAGAGGCTTACCACAGAAGTCGGTCCGTGGAACTGTCCCCAAGTACTGGAAACAGCTCTTCTCTCCAGTGGGCAGTGGTGGTGTGAGAAGCACTATCTCCACGGTATGATTATCCCTCAAGCGAGCGGTTTTCCTCTGTCTGGGTTCAGTTTCCTCATCTTCAAAGTGAGTGCTTACTGTCATTTGTCTCCAGTGTCAAAATGTATAATTCCAGGTATGATATCTCTCTTTCACAAGATGGTCTTTTCCTTCTGGGAAAATTATACCATTGTCAAGACTGGCATCAGAAAGTAGTTTTCAGTATTCATGGTTCTGGGATTCTTAAGGTTTTATATAAGGTGTGATGTTTATTTAAATGGATTTGTTTTTTTGCTGTTCTTGTTCCATGCTGGCTAGACAGCTGTCCTTGGGGTCTCTTGTCTATTTCTGTGAGATTCCATTCATCATTCACAGAATCATTAATTTGTGTAGTGTTAACCTCCCGAGGTTTCCTTTTTCTGTGTCAATGGACCTGAAAACTAATGTACATTTCATGTATATTGCTGGGAGGGGGCTTGGGGCAGGAATTGGAAAGACATTTATTTCCCTTTCCCTAAAGGATGTACCATAACTTGTTTGTTTAATGTGACTCTTGAAGAAGGGAACTCCCAAATGAAATGAATGAGCCACTAAAAACATACTTAGACATGTTAAGTCAGGCAGAGCTGTGTTCAGGTCAATTCAAATTATAACCAGTTACTGAGTACCAGCTGTGTGCCAGGCCCTGAGTTGAATTGTCTAGGAGAAAAGAAGAAACATGAAACATGGTTTTGTACTCAATTTACAATTGGAGAGACCAAAATGAGCATACAAATGAGTAAGGATAAAAGTATGTAGTATTTCTCAATAATTAAGAAGAAGGTGTTAGAAAGTGGAAATTAATTAACGGATGAGTGAACTATACAAATCGGAATTGCTATAGACCTAAAGAAAAATGTAATACTTCAGATTATGATAGGTAAGGAAAACTTTGAGGGAAATGGTTTGGTCTTAGATCTTAGTGTCTTAAGTATTGGTCTGAAAGTGTATGAAGGACTTGAATACTTGGACAAAATTTACACAGCAGTGTGTAAGGGGACTAAGAGTGTTCTGAACAAAGCCAGGGAGGTAGCCAAATAGTAACATACAAGTGAATGGAAACACGAGGACGCTGAGCCAGGTGTTGGGGGTCGTGGAAGCTAAGCTTGAGGAATCTGGACTACTCCAGAGGAAGTCTGCTCAGGCCAGGGGAACATAGTTACAAGTCTCTTATATGGGGACTTTCTGAGTGGCAGTAAAGAGAGAGGGAAGCATGAAAGCAAGGAGATCATGCAGTATGATGAGAATGAAGGAAAGCCCAAATGAGGGCATCTGAACAGATGCCATGCAGTGGGAATAGGTGAGAAGATGCTCCTGGGAGAAGAAAATTGTCTGCCTCAGAAGTACCTGGCCTCTTCTCCCTGCACACATTTTTCCCAGGGCTCCTGTGCCATTGATCCCTCCATCTGACATGCTGTCCTCCCATAGTATTGCAGAACTGTCTCTTCCTTGTCTTTCACACTCTAAAAAAGTTCTTTCTACACATACTCCAGGAACTTTGTATGTATTGTAATACATTACCTTACTCTGATGGTGAACTTTTTTTTTTACTATGCCCAAATATCTTACTCATCATCATTCATTCACTCATTGACTTGTTTGGTTAAAATCCAACTCACTAGATAAAATGGAAGGTCTCCCAGGAGATGCCCTGCCTACAGTGATTCATGGCTGTAGTCCATGGCACCCAGAGTAACGACCAACACACAGTAGATGCTCAATAAATGCTTGTTGATAAAAGAGTGACAGAGAAAGTGTGCTCTGGTGTAAGCATAGTTTCTGGACTCTGTTGCTAACATTATTATCATGTGTAAGGCATGATAATGAGTTTATGCTTAAGGGATTACAAACTGAAGTTTTGGTGCCAGTGATGAGCAGAAAAATGTTACCCCCAGGAAATAAATGTTGTGTCAAAGAACAGATGTGAGAATCTTTGTTCCCTTTTCCTGAGCACCCACAGGACTGACTGAGATTTCCTTCAATTCCATTGAAAGCATTTGCTGCAGGTTCTAATATACCAGAAATATCTCCAAGGCCCCTTTCCTTCCAATACTAACACTCTATGATTTTAAGTTACTGAATTCATAATCCAAATCAATATTCTTTTCATATAAGTGCTCAGCGAGGGTAGCCACATGCTTATTTCACTGAAACTTCCAATATCTAAAATATTTATAAATGTTACCACAGGGGCCAATATTCATAGCTTGTTTCAAGAACCACATAATTAAATAGATCTCATAACTTGGTAGACTTCAGTTTTTATTTAAAGTTTTATGATAGAAACCACTCATTTAAAAAAAAATGAACTTTGAGTTTCTTGCTAAGGTTGCATCTGATTTCTTCTACATATTCATACTTTGTACAGTGAGAAGTTGGAAGTGAAAACTGAACTTATGTTGAAGTATTCATTTGTGACTAACCAAGTATTGACTGAATCAAGATAAAAGTCTAGGATTTATTTACATCTCTTGAGCAGGGTTAAAATAATATCTTGAATAGAAGGCATCAGAAGCATTTCAGCAAACTTGTATTTCAGTCCAATGAACAGCCTCCAACAGACCTGTATCTGTAAGAACTAGGGTTCAGGTTCTTTCATACCTCCCCAGGGGAGTGAAGAGCTTAAGTTACCCATCTCGGCAGCAGGTAGAATGAGTACCTTCCATGAAGGTGAGAGGGGGGGCAGTAGCTTGAGCAAATAAGGTGACTAGTAATGAAAACTTCTACTTTATCTGAGTAGTACTCAGTTATGCCAGAAACCTAATTCTCACTGCAAGAGAGTAGAGTTTCCTGCTCCATGAAGACTGTTCTATTCACTCACTGTTATTAGGAATCTGTTCTGCAACAGTCTGAGCATGTCATGAGGATGTTAAAAATAAGATTTAAACAGTCCTATAAAAGGTAACTTAAAGTCACAAAAAGCTGTTAAATGAGTGGTCTGCGAGTCTTCCCCAGGAGCAGTCTTTGAGCAGGAAGGAAGAAATGAGAAAGGAAGAAGTAGCCCGACAGGAAAAGAATCCATGAAAAGCAAACTGGGGCTTTCAAAAAAGGCTGTGTGTGTGTTTTGTTTTTAAATCTTGCTCAGAAGTCATTTTCTTCTGAAAAGGGGCTCTAAAAACCAGGGGAAATAACTCTAACAGTGGTTCTTTTTCCTCTGTGAAGTCCTGCAGTCCAGCTTGAGAAAATTCTCTTCATCTAGAAACAGGATAGATAAAAATCTCATGGAGTAAAGCTATAGTGACATGATTGTGGGCTTTCTCTCCTGAAAAGACCAGTCACCAAAATGTCCTATAGCAGCCCAATCAGCCCCTCCACTGTGGGCCCCATGGAGACATGACTCTGTGTATTCAGCTAAGTCCACTACTATTATTACTATCAGGGGAAGAATTAGTGTTCTTTAGAAAATGAGAACTTCTTGGTTTCTTTAAGCGTAGACATTAAAAAGAGATACAATGCAAGAAGTTTATGGCTTAACGTCAGTATATAATCTGAGGTGTTTATAAATAACAGAAAACTTTTTCTCAGGATGAAGCTAGGATTTTTCTCTTTTACGTGACATCAAAAGAGCTTAACTCTATTATTCTCTTTGGAGCTCTGGTATGGAGTCTTTGGAAAATGTTGCTAACATCTTGGAGATTTATTTAAGGAATATCTCTTCATGATTCCTTTTTCTAATGGTATTGCAAGGGGGATACCATCCCATCCAGCAAACCATGAATACATTGTGCTCAGGGATTGCTAGTTGTTGATGATGGTAATGATGGTGATGGCCTTACTTCATTCAAAAAGAAGTACATATATTTCAAATCCTATTCAGTTTTGAACAAGAGTCTTTCCTTGAAAATGAAGACATCAGACCTTTTTTCTATTCGGTACAAAAAAATGCTTTCAGTTTCCCATTTTCTGTATGTTAATTCTAGAACAAGATTATATCACCAATGCTTACATTTAGCTTTAATTAGCAACCACTTCTGAGCTGTACAATGAAATGCTTCAGTGAAAGAAATGGAAAAATTTATTAGTCTGTCAGTTTGGGTGCAGAAATAATTTTTTTCCAAACTCTGTATATTAGATAAGTTTGCTGAAATAACAATTCTTTAACTTATCTAATCTGTAAGTCTCCTCTCCATCTCTCGTATTCTTCAACTTTAACATGTGCTGGTTCACTCCTGAGTGCTCACAATACCCTTGTCCTTCAAGCTCCCTAAGTCTCAAATGAGATATTTTCATGTATGGTTTGGAAATCTTTTGTTGGCTGGAGTTGTGCAGGCTAGAAGTAACTCTTTTCAGAGCAGTCTAGAAATGATTCTAAAACTGGGACCATCAAGTTGCACAGTAGGGTATTTGGGTGTAATGGTCAAAGGAAAGGGGGTGCAAAGGCGTATTGCATCCTAGGAAAATAATGCCAAGTGAATTTAGTAGAAATAAGGTGAGTGTTCAAGTATATCTCATATATAAAACTCGATGCTTCATAGATTTGAAGATTAGGACACTATAATTTTCATCCCTTTCCAATCAGCCTGCATAACAGGCAGAACTATCAGCAGTTCATTCAATCATTCCACAACTGTTCATGGAGCATTAACTATGTGTCAGGGCCTGTGATAAGATCTGCTATTTACAAGGCAGAATCAAACACCATCCTTATCTGCAGGGAGCTTGCAGCTTGAAGCAGAGGAGGTATAGAAATACTCACTTAGGGTAGTGAGCTAAATGAAAGGGAGTGGTTTGTAAAGACCTCAGGAAGGTACAAAGAATAAAAGCACTCATCTTTAAGGTGGGGCAAAGAGGAGATGATAGCTGAATTGAGGGATAAGTAGGGCTTTATCAAGCAAGGTGGGAAGGCAACTGAAGAGCATGATAGATGCATGGGTATGGACTGCAGAAAGCTGGGATGATTCAAGAGGCTGTGGGAAGTCTGGTGTGATTCCAGTTGGTATCCTTGTGAGGACGAGTGATTGGTTTTAAGGTTAGGATGGTAGGTAGGCATCAAATCATGGAAGACATTCCTTGTGAGGCATATAGATTTCAACACGATACAGTTAACAGGTGTCTCAAGTGTGAGAATGCTGCTAAAAATCACAATTTTTTTTGCAGACTTAGACATGTTAAAACAGTGATTAAATGAGAAAATACGTGACACAAAGCTATAATTCATTTAGCAATGGATTAGAAGAACTCATATTTTACTAATCAGTATCGAAGTACTTGTTGAATACTTAACATTGTGCCATTTACTGTGCTGGGAAAAAGAGATGCACAGGATAGAAAAAGTCATTCCTGTTCTTAAGTTGCTTAGTGTCTAGTGAGGGAAGCAATAGTTAGCAATCAGAACAACACATTGGGATCATTCCCATAATGGAGGCCTCTGTCAGTATTAGAGAAATTAAAAAGATAAGAGGATCCTACTGGAAGAACAGATATTGTTAAAATATCTACACCACCCAAAGTAATCCACAGATTGGATGCAATCCCTATCAAAATGTCAACAGCATTTTTCACTGAACCAGAACAAATAGTCCTAAAATTTGTATGTTACCAAACAGACTCAGAATTGCCAAAATAATCTTGAAAAAGAAGAACAAAGCTGTAGTCATTGGAACAGTATAGTACTGGTACGAAAACAGACACACTTCACTAGCCAAGAATAGAGAGCCCAGAAATGCATGCTTTCATGGTCAATTAATCTGTGACAAAGCGTTGAGAATACACAATGGGAAAAAGTCTCCTCAGCAAATGGTGTTGGGGAAAACTGGATAGCTATATACAAAAGAATGAAGCTGGATGACTTTCTTACATCATACACAAAAACAAACTCAAAATGGATAAAGACCTAAATGTGAAACCTGAAATCATAGAATTTCTGAAAGGAAACAGAGGCGGTAAACTCTCTGACATGAGTCATAGAAACATTTTTCTAGATCTGTCTCCTCTGGCAAGGAAAACAAAAGTGAAATTAAACTATTGGGACCACACCAAAATAAAAAGATTTTTCACAGTGAAGGAAACCACCAACAAAATAAAAAGACAACCTACTGAATGGGAAAAGATATTTGCAAATGATATATCTGATAAAGAGTTAATAACCAAAATATGTAAGGAACTTAATCCACTCACCACCAAAAAACCCAAATACTCCAATTATAAAAAGGGAAGAGGACTTGAATAGACATTTTTCCAAAGAAGACTTCTTTGTCTGACCAACAGACAGGTGAAATTGACGTTCATCACAAGAGAAATGTAAATCAAAAGCACAATGAGATATCATCTCACACCTGTCAGAATGGCTAAAATAAAAAAAAACATGTTATTTCTACAAGTGTTGGTGAGGATGTGGAGAAAAAGGAAGCCTCATACACTGTGAAGAGGAATGCCATCTGGGGCAGCCACTGTGCAAAACAGTATGGAGTTTCCTAAGGAAAAAAAAATAGAACTGCCATATGATCCAGTAATTCCATTATTGGGTATTTACCCAAAGAAGACAAAAACACTAATTCAAAAAAAAGCTATATGTACCCGTATGTTTATTGCAGCATTACCCAACCAAAGTGTATGTCCATAGAAGATTAGATGAAGAAAATGTGGGGCTGTGTGTGTAAAGGTATATTATTCAACCATAAAAATGATGAAATCTTGCCATTAGCAATAACATGAATGGAGCTAGAGAGTATAATGCTAAGTGAAATAAGGCAGAGAAAGACAACATGTGATTTCACTCATATGTGGAATTTCGGAAATGAAAGAAATGAACAGACAGAAAAATAGAGAAGAAACTGGTAGTTGCTAGAGGAGAGGTTGGTTGGGGATGGGTGGAATAGTTGAAGGAGATTTATTTATTTATCTTTTAATTTTTTATTTCTTTTCAGCGTAACAGTATTTATTGTTTTTGCACCACCCCCAGTGCTCCATGAAAGCCGTGCCCTCTATAATACCCACCATCTGGTTCCCCCAACCTCCCACCCTCCGCCCCTTCAAAACCCTCAGATTGTTTTTCAGAGTCCATAGTCTCTCATGGTTCACCTCCCCTTCTAATTTCCCTCATCTCTCTTCTCCTCTCCATCTCCCCTTATCATCCATGCTATTTGTTATGCTCCACAAATAAGTGAAACCATATGATAATTGACTCTCTCTGCTTGACTTATTTCACTCAACATAATCTCTTCCAGTCCCGTCCATGTTGCTACAAAAGTTGGGTATTCATCCTTTCTGATGGAGGCATAATACTCCATAGTGTATATGGACCACATCTTCCTTATCCATTCATCCGTTGAAGGGCATCTTGGTTCTTTCCACAGTTTGGCGACCATGGCCAGTGCTGCTATAAACATTGGGGTACAGATGGCCCTTCTTTTCACGACATCTGTGTCTTTGGGGTAAATACCCAGGAGTGCAATGGCAGGGTCATAGGGAAGCTCTATTTTTAATTTCTTGAGGAATCTCCACACTGTTCTCCATAGTGGCTGCACCAACTTGCATTCCCACTAACAGTGTAAGAGGGGAGGGTTCCCCTTTCTCCACATCCTCTCCAACACATGTTGTTTCCTGTCTTGCTAATTTTGGCCCTTCTAACTGGTGTAAGGTGTAAATTTGGCCATTCTAACTGGTGTAAGGTGGTATCTCAATGTGGTTTTAATTTGAATAGTTGAAGGGGATTTAAAGTCATTATCCTGCTGAGTACTGAGTAATGTATGGAATTGTTGAATCATTATATTGTACACCAGAAACAAATATAAGACTATGCTAATTATATTTGAATAAAAAAAAAACCCTAGTTTTCCTTGCAGGAATCAGAAAAAATGTCACAGAGTAAGGCTTAATGTATATTTAAAAGAAAAAAAAAAGATTTATTTATTTATTTGAGGGAGAGAGTGAGACTGTGAGTGGGAGGAGTCACAGAGGGGGAGAGAGAGAGAATGTCCAGCAGCCTCCCCACTGAGTGTGGAGCCCAATGTGAGGCTCTGTGTCACCACCCTGAGATCATGATCTGAGCTGAAAGTAAGAGTTAGATGTTTAACCAATTGAGCCACCAAGGCACCCCAGGCTTATTGTACCTTTTGAAAAAGGAGTAAGATATCAGCCACAGCAACTTCTTTCAAGATACGTCTCCAAAGGCAAAGGAAACAAAAGCGAAAATAAACTTCTGGGACTTCATCAAAATCAAAAGCTTCTGCACAGCAAAGGAAACAGTCAAAAAAACAAAGAGGCAACCCACGGAATGGGAGAAGATATTTGCAAATGACAGTACAGACAAAAGGTTGATATCCAGGATCTATAATGAACTCCTCAAACTCAACCCACACGAAACAGACAAACACATCAAAAAATGGGCAGAAGATATGAACAGACACTTCTCCAATCAAGACATACAAATGGCTATCAGACACATGAAAAAATGCTCATCATCATTAGCCCTCAGGGAGATTCAAATTAAAACCCATTGAGATATCACCTTACACCAGTTAGAATGGCCAAAATTAACAAAACAGGAAACAACATGTGTTGGAGAGGATGTGGAGAAAGGGGAACCCTCTTACACTGTTGGTGGGAATGCAAGTTGGTGCAGACTCTTTGGAGAACAGTGTGGAGATTCCTCAAGAAATTAAAAATAGAGCTTCCCTATGACCCTGCAATTGCACTCCTGGGTATTTACCCCAAAGACACAGATGTCGTGAAAAGAAGGGCCATCTGTACCCCAATGTTTATAGCAGCAATGGCCACAGTCGCCAAACTATGGAAAGAACCAAGATGCCCTTCAACGGATGAATGGATAAGGAAGATCCATATACACTATGCAGTATTATGCCTCCATCAGAAAGGATGAATACCCAACTTTTGTAGCAACATGGACGGGACTGGAAGAGATTATGTTGAGTGAAATAAGTCAAGCAGAGAGAGTCAATTATATGGTTTCACTTATTTGTGGAGCATAACAAATAGCATGGAGGACAAGGGGCGTTAGAGAGGAGTAGGGAATTTGGGTAAATTGGAAGGGGAGGTGAACCATGAGAGACTATGGACTCTGAAAAACAATCTGAGGGGTTTGAAGTGGCGGGGGGGTGGGAGGTTGGGGTACCAGGTGGTGGGTATTATAGAGGGCACGGCTTGCATGGAGCACTGGGTGTGGTGAAAAAATAATGAATACTGTTTTTCTGAAAATAAATAAATTGAGGAAAAAAAAAAAAAGAAAAAGGAGTAAGAACTTTCCAGAAAGAAACATGCTATGAAGCAGGGTAGAGGGCATTCCAGGAACATAGAACAACTTGTCAATGGCTTAGATAAAGGGAAAGGCAAAATAGGAACTTTCTGGAACAGCACAGAATTCAAAGGGGTAGGAAATTATGATTGACAGGACCTCCTTCTATCTAATAGGGAAAATGGTAATAAGGAAAGTAGTGAGTTCTTCAGCTGTGTAAGGGGTGGGAATATCTTTGACCATCTAATTTGGTGTGAAGACTCATGGGCATAAAAGGTTTAATTAGAATGTCTAGTTATTACTGGAGTCTATAGCAACTCCCAGCTTGGTTGAAATATCAGTTAAAACAATAGAGAAGAAGTTTTGTAGGATTACACAATATTATAAAAATGGGCATAAAACTGAAATTATATATGCTACTAATTTGAATATGCAGATCAGAGAAAATATCAAAATGATAATATCTGCATTTTTAAAGTGCTATTTATCACTGCTTTGCAACTTACTGTTATTGGACTATTACCTTGATGATTAAACTTTTCAATTATATGTTGCATTGTATTAGGCTTTATACAACCATTAATTAGTTCACTCACATAAAACTCTGTGAGGAAGCAGAGGGATTTTATTACCCACTGTTTCACAGATGAGAAAACAAAAGCAACAAGGTTAAGTGGCTTCTTGAATTTCTCCTATAAGGTCTGGGGCCGCCAGGATAGGAGTCAGGCCCCCTGCATCCCCAGCCCGGCAAGGCTCCTTCAGTTTCACTTTGAGCCTTGCTCCCTCTACTAATTGGGAATGGGTGCCCCTGGTGTTCTTGAAAATTAATGATATTCAGTGCTACAAGATGTATCTGTCACAGCCTATGTTTGTTTACTCGTGGCAATTAGAGACCATCTGCTCTGGAGGGTGATAGGAGGAAGCCCTCCTTCTTTGGAAATATTGACTTCCAGGGTGGAGAGAGTCTTGCGAGGCCCAGGAACTTAGGGAAGGAGAGTTGACAAGTGAAGAGGAAGGACCTTGGGTTTTCTGGAGAGAGGGTGGAGGCTGCATGCCCAGGTGACCAAGGGAGGGACGCAGTCTAAGTTCTTTATTTTCCACTCTTGTTGCTTTTCCTTTTATTCCGTCCATGCTCCCCTTTCCTAGTCAGAGTTCCCATGGGACACGTAAGGAGATTGCTTAACAAGTACTGTGGTCTTTCTGACCTTGGCCTTTTATCCAAGTGACCATGTGCGGCAGAATTTGGAGGACGAGTCTGCCTCCACACTTCCCACAGAGGGGTTGTCTGTGGCATGGGAATGGCAGGAGGGAACCACATGAGAGGAAAAGTACAGGATCACACAAGAGGCAGGATATGAGAAAGGAGTTGCATGATGACAAGGAATGCCCCCAGGAACTGCTTTGTGGGAATGTTGTGCACCTTCCAGGATGATGAACTTGTCACTTGGTCTCTGGCTGGTGTTCTCATGTCTTCAAGGAGACCCAGCCAGGCTGGAAAATAGGAAGAAGTGCTTAAAAAAGTGTGTGTATATGTCTATTTATTGAAGCATAATTAATATACAAAAAATTCACGTAATCAATGTATATATCTTGGTGAGTTTAGAACATACATACACCTGTGATAACCATCACCACAACCAAGGTATCAAACCTATCCTTGCAAAAATGTCCTTGTTTTTTTTTTGTTGTTGTTTGTTGGTGGTGGTAGTAGTGGTGAGAACATCTGAAATCTATTCTCAATACATTTTTAAAAAATTTTAATTCCATTATAATTAATATATGGTGTTATGTTCATTTCAGGTATACAATATGGTGATTCTGCAATTCCATATATTATTCTGTGGTTATGGGGATTAAGTGTACTCTTAAATCCCCTTTGCCTGTTGTACCGATCCCTCCACCCACCTCCCCTCCAGTAATGATGTGTTTCTTCTCTATGTTAAGAGTCTGTTTTTTGGGTTTTTTTTTTTTCTCTCTCTCTCTCTCTTTTTCTTTTCTTTCTTTTTTTTTTTTTTTTTTGTTTCTTAAGTTCTATGTACGAGTGAAATTATATGATGTTTGTCTTTCTCTGACTGCCTTATTTCACTTAGCATTATACTTTCTAGATCCATCCATGTTGTTGCAGATGTCAAGGTTTCATTCTTTTTATGACTGAATAATTTCCATTGTATATTTATATAGCACCTCTCCTTTTTCCACTTATCTACAGATGGACACTTAGGTTGCTTCCATAATTTGGTTATTGGAAATAATGCTGCAGTAAATGTAAGAGTGCATGTATCCTTTGGAATTAGTGTCTTTGTATATTTTGGGCAGATATCTGGTAGTGCAACTGCTGGGTCATATTTTTAATTCTTTTTTTTTTTTTTAAATTATTATTTATTTATTTATTTTCAGAAAAACAGTATTCATTATTTTTTCACCACACCCAGTGCTCCATGCAAGCCGTGCCCTCTATAATACCCACCACCTGGTACCCCAACCTCCCACCCCCCCCCGCCACTTCAAACCCCTCAGACTGTTTTTCAGAGTCCATAGTCTCTCATGGTTCACCTCCCCTTCCAGTTTACCCAAATTCCCTACTCCTCTCTAACACCCCTTGTCCTCCATGCTATTTGTTATGCTCCACAAATAAGTGAAACCATATGATAATTGACTCTCTCTGCTTGACTTATTTCACTCAGCATAATCTCTTCCAGTTTAATTCTTTTCTATTTAATTCTATTTTTAATTTTTTGACAAAACCTCTATACTGTCTTCCACAGTGGCTACCTCAGTTGGTATACCCACCAACAGTGTACAAGGGTTCCTTTTTGTCCACATCTCATCAACATTTGTTGTTTCTTGCATTTTTGTTGTTAGCCATTCTGACTGGCGTGAGAGGATATCTTATTGTGGTTTTGATTTGCATTTCCTTGATGATGAGTGACATTGAGCATCATTTGTGTCTGTTGGCCATCTGAAGATCTTTGGATAAATGTTCGTGCCTCTGTCCACTTTTTAATTGGGGTATTTGTTTTTTGGGGTGTTGAGTTCTATAAGTTTCTTTAGATTTTAGATACTAACGCTTTATCAAACATATCACTTGCAAACACCTTCTTTCATTCAGTAAGTGCTCATTTGGTTTTGTTGGTTGTTGCTTTTGCTACGCAGAAGATTTTATTTTGATGTAGCCCCATTAATTTATTTTTGCTTTTGTTTCCCTTGCCTCAGGAGACCTCTCTATCTAGAAAGGTATTGTTATGGCCAGTGTCTGAGAAATTACTGCCTGTGTCTTCTAGGATTTTTATGGTTTCAGGTCCCATTTTTAGATCCTTAATCCATTTTGAGTTTGTTTTTATGTACAGTATAAGAAAGTGGTCCAGTTTCATTCTTTTATATGTAACTGTCCCATTTTCCCAATACCATTTGCTAAAGAGACTCTCTTTTCCCCATATATTCTTGCCTCCTTTATGCTGGATTAATTGAGCACAAATCATGGGATTATTTCTGAGTTTTCTATTCTGGTCTGTTGATCCTTCTGTCTATTTTTGTGCCAGTACCACACTATTTTGATTACTACAGCTTTGTAATATAACTTGGAATCTGGAATTATGTGTCTTCAGTTTTGTTTTTCTTGTTCTAGATTGCTTTGGCTACTTGGGGTCCTTTTCATTTCCATAAAATTTTAGGATTCTTTTTCCTAGTTCTGTGAAAAATGCCGTTGGTATTTTAATAGAGATTGCATTAAATCTGTAGATTGTTTTGGGCAGTATGAACATTTTAGAAGTATTTGTTCTTCTAATCTATGAGTATAGAATATCTTTCCATTTATTTGTGTCATCTTCAGTTTCTTTCTTTAGGATTTTATAATTTTCAGAGGATAGGTCTTTCACCTCTTTGGTTAAGTTTATTCCTAGGTATTTTATAATTTTTGGTGCACTTATACATGGGATTGTTTTCTTAATTTATCTTTCTGCCACTTCATTACTAGTGTATAGAGAGCCAATGGATTTCTGTACATTGATTTGTATCCTGTCACCTTACTGAATTCATCTGTCAGGTCTAGGAGTTCTTTTATGGAGTCATAGGGTTTTCTATATAGTTTCATGTCAGTGCAAATTTTACTTTTTCCTTACCAGTTTGGATGCTTTTTATTATCTTCAACATATTTTAAAGTGCACAATATTGTTAACTATAGGTACTATATTGTACAGCATATCTGAAGAACTTACTCACCTTGCGTAATAAACTATGTCCCAATAGTTAAATGGCATGGCTGGTTTGCAAGATAACCAAACCCTAGGGTTCCTGGCTGCATTCCCCGATGTACCGGCTAACCTGACCAGTGACTTGGGTGAAACTGTTTTTCTCAGGCTTACTCTGCCTCTCAGGCTGAGAGCTTGTCCTGGTTACTTGGAATTACTCATTTGTATCTTTATGGATTTATCCTATTCTCAGGCCTGTCTGGTTTTTGCTTTGTGCCTTCTGCCTCCTGTTTTAGTCTAATCTCTCACAAGTAAAACATGCCTGTCCTATGTCTCCTACCATCATTTCTGATGCTGCCTTTCCAATGGCTCTTTCTCCACTTGTTGTCAGAAATTAGCACCCAGGAGAGCATAGACCTTAAGTCTAATGTTGAAACTCCAAAGTCAGTACCTCTCTTACCTGCATCCTTCCCAGGACATTTGTTTGCAAAGGTGATGGGTATGGATGACACATGAGGTGTTTTTCCAAGGGAAGGATTCAGAACTGATGATTTCTGGTGGTTTTGGTAGTGGTGTGCTCCAAATGGCTTCCACTGGCTTGTGAAGCCTAGTGTGTACACCACTTACCTACTCATGTCCAGTGATGTTGGTAGTCTGAAGCTGGCTGTGATGGGTGTATTTAGACAGTGGAAATTGGCATACCTTAGACCCGAGGGCTGGAGAGCCACATTGCTCGTCAACCATTACTACTACTAATGGCCAGCTGCATGGTCTGTTAAAGGTGTTTCTATCCAATCCCCTCTTTATATTTCATGCTTCAAAGCCGTGAAGTGTTCAGTGTGTCAAACTATGGTACTCACAATGTTCCTAGCCTTAGTTTTACTGGAAGCAGTTTGCAGAATGGGCCCAAGAACACAGCCTAATCTGAATGCTATTTCAGGTTGCTTGCATGTTTTGGAGAGAGGAGCCTAGGTCTGCAATCAGGAACCTCACTGGTGTGTCTGTGTTCTCTTACTAACCAGCTATACCGTATAGGATAATTATTTAATGCTCAGCCTTCTTTTCTGCTCCATAGGGACAAAAATTTCCTTTCCCATAGCTCTTACTATGTTGTTCTGGGAAGCAAATGGAGTAGAGTCTTATAAGTGAGAGGAGTACATTTGACCAGGATGAAGAGTATGAGCTGGGGACTGAGAAAGTCTTGGCTCAAAAGTTGGGTTTGTCCTTAAAGGGGCCACTTGCCTAACTCCATCAATTCTAAGATTCAGCTAAGGACACCCTATAATCAAGGTGGTTGTAACGATTAAATGAAGTAAGCTTTTAAAAAGCACTTGGGGGGGTGCCTTGGTGGCTCAGTGGGTTAAAGCCTCTGTCTTCGGCTCAGGTCACGATCCCAGGGTCCTGGGATCGAGCCCCGCAACGGGCTCTCTGCTCAGCCGGGAGCCTGCTTTCCTTCCTCTCTCTCTGCCTGCCTCTCTGTCTACTTGTAATCTCTGTCTGTCAAATAAATAACTAAAAATAAAAACAAATAAAAAAATTTAAAAAATTAAAAGCGCTTGGGGCTCAATAAATGGTTGCTGCTACTATTAATAATGCTTTGAACATGCTATGCAAACTTAGGAGCTTTATTATTACTTAACTTCAGCATATGGAACATCGGTCATGATCACTTTGTCTAGCACCTGGCTTAGAATAAATGTTCAGCAAATTTTTTTGAAGAATTTATGAAATTCAGTAGGGTTATTTTCAGTACAGTTCAAGTTCAGTTGATTGACTTAGCTGACTAACCACAGTCCTTAGAGAAAAAAGAGTTTTTGCTGCAGATAAAACATTTTTGGCAAAGTGACTGAAAGTTGTCCTTCAAAAATCTAAAGAACCTGGTAAGTGAGGCAGGCTGGTAATAAATTGCCTTAATAGATGTAAGACGTTATAGATTTTATCCTGGGGACTTGAGAGTTGTCATAAAAATGGCACTTACATTCTAATTTCTTGGGGGTTGTTTGTAAGATTCTTGTAAGTGTTCCCTGGGGATTTAACCTATTCACATTCAGGCTGAGTATAGAAATGTTCTTTGCTGATTCCTCTTAGAAATGTAAATCGAGTTGAGTTCCACATTTATTCAGTACCAGGAAAGCAACAGCGCCCTGTCTTCATCACCCCCAGCTTAGAAGGCAAATGGGGATTTGATTGTTTTTCTGTGTGTAAAACTATTGGGGAGGCAATATGTTCCCTTCATGGTGAGAAAAATATTTCACCTATCAGGGTCATTAATTCCATTCCTGTAGGTTAATGTCTTACTCCTGAGGAGAAAGTAATCATGAAATAGTTACTAGGCTGCCTCACAAAAGGTTCTTGTTCACTGTGTATGCTAAGGAGAGACATTGAGCCTTCCTTTGAAGGAAGGTGCAAGTGCCTGGTGGAAGGAAGCCTCAGCTTTGAGGTCCTGTCAAGTCTGGCAACCTTGGGGTCCTTGCTTAGCTTTTCTGAGTATCCATTTTCACATTTGAGATAGAAGGAAGATATTTGCTGCTCTCTAGGGGGTAATGATGAGGATCAAAGGAGCTCATCTATGGGTAGTAGAGTGCTGGGTAGGCACAGATTCAGAACCAATGTTTGTTTTCTCCCCATTCCCAGAAGTTGGTTTAAAAACTTTTGTTTGGTTGTTTGGTTGGCTGTTGGTTAAAAATCTTTTTCTTTTTTTTTTTTTAGATCAAATCCATGGCACTAGCTAAAATATCATAAGGAAGATATTTAGGGGGTGGATATCTCAACAGGCACGGGACTGCTGCAATGGAGTAGGGCAGTAGTGGGAAGAGATCAGACTCTCCCCTCTGAATGTGACTATGTCATGGGCAAGTGGGAATTTATGGCCAAGCAGCAGGGTGAGGGAAATGACAAGCAGACATCCAGTCCAGGGGAAGGGAGAGGTACAGCTAAACAAGACATGACTGGATTCTCCGTGAAGGCAGGTCAGGGTGTTCAGACATCACCTGGGAGGTGGCAGAGGAAGGGGGATTCTGGTTAAGGTGACTTAGCAGGACTCCTGCTGCAGTTGGACAGCGCAGGCATGAATACAGAAGTATAAAATTCAGGCCTAACTTGAGAAGAATTCAGGGGAACCTGAGAAGAGTTTTGTCAGGAAGCAAATCTTCGGCACCCTCTAGAGTACATTTGTTTCTCATGGCCGTGGAAATGGGCTCTGACAGGGTGGGAGCGGGGATAGGAATGGAAGGGAAAAAAGACCCAGAGCTAAGGGTATTGCCCTCAGAGGGAGTTCTGTGAGGCAAGCCTTAGAGCCACAGGTGGCCTGTTGGTGGCAGGCAAGATGCAGCACAAAAAGGGGGTTCCTGGGGGAGTCCAGGCAAGTCTCCCTTTGCAGCTGCCTGGGCCAACTCAAGGAAATTGGGGACCTCCTGCCACTGGAACTGCTGCAAAATTTCTTTGAATTTTGGGACTCTACTTGGATTATCATTACTATTTTCTGTTTTTGAGAAGGGGCCCCACCTAGACTACTTACCACAGGAAATAAGTCTTTTGACTGACAGTTTCAATTCCCAAATTGAACATAAAGTGAAAGAGTGGTACTTTGTAAAAGGGTCCCAGGAAAATACAGTTGTTGTTTAAAAAAAAAAAAAAAATAGGCAAGCCCAGTCAGGTGGATAAAGATGTATGGGTTAATTGCCGCATCTGCGTCTCACCTGCATCTTTTATGTGGCAGATATGAATGCTTTATAGGTAATGAGGTCCTCACAGGAGAGTTATGGCCTATCGGCCTGACATTTGTAAAGCTATAAAATGTAGGGGGAGATTTAACAAGCAGGATGAGCTGCCCTCCTGCATATTAACACAATTATGCACCTATGCACATGTCTAGGAGTAAATAGCGTATTTATAGCATTAGGATTCTCCAAAGGATATTAAGCAGACATTGCAATTTGCATTTTATTTTTCTTACAAGTAAACCTTTCTATTAGTCTTGAAACTTCCAGGAGCTCTAAGCCTCTTTAGCTGCTCCTGTGGTCTCTGTCTTTGTGCTACATACTACGGCCCATGTGGCAGGACTGACTGCACACTCAGGTGTTGGGGATGGAGCCCAGGGTTGGGGTTGGTTCAAGCTTTCAAACATGGAGTCGCTGCTACATGGGGAGGCCAGAGGTTCTGGAAAGCCAGGAGATGTCAGTGCCTACTTCCGTGTTGCTCTCTAGTCTGCTTGTTTGTAATATTTGGTTTTGCTGTTCTTTGTATAACTTCCTTCCCTAGAAGTTTTGGGGGAAACCTAAAAATCTGTTAGAATAGCCTAACTCTTGAAGTATTTTTATTTAAAATATGAGAGGAAATTGACATCTTTGGACCACTAGAAGAAAGGAAACAGGTTAAAGAATCAGTAAAGAATGGAAGAGACTATCAACACTGGTCTTTCCCCTGAACCAAATTTTTCTGTAAAGAACCCACAACCTGAGGTAGGGAGAATCAAAGAAACTTAAACACCTTTCCTTGTTCTCTAAGGAACCTCCAGGTCTGAGTTGCCCACCTCCCAGCAAGGCAGCCAAGGTCCTGGGGGACATTGAGAGGTTGGGAATCTTCAGTTCACTTCTGACTGGACTAGATAAAGTTGAGAGTTCAGAGTCCTCTATGCCTTCATCCTCCTTGTCCTCTAACCCCCCCACCAGTGTCTGCCTTTCCTTAGAGGTTCAAAAAGACCAAAATCTTATAGCTTTTCCCAGCAGTCCCTAGTGACACTGGTCTCCCTCACTGAGCTGCCATTGATGAGTGAAGCAAGTCTTCTTCATCTCACTGTGCTCTGATTCAGCACTTCCCGAACTGTAGTGTGTCCATCGATCATTTGGGAATCTGATAAAATGCAAATTTTGGCCCTTAGGTCTAGAGTGGAGTCTGAGATGTTGCATTTCTGACAAACACTCAGGGGTATCCATGTTGCTGGTCTGGAGTCTAACTGATTTGTGTGTCCTGGTCTCCACTGCTCAACTATGCATTTAATGGCCTTGAACTATAAAAACCTGACCCTGTACCACCTTTATGACATGTTGATGAGCAAGTTGGGAGGGGGCATATGCTCACTCGATGGTGGTGGTAGGAGGGAAGATGGTCAGGTATTTGAATGTCAAGACCACAGTGTCAGGAATTATGCAAGATCGAGAATTTGCCCTATGCTCAAGCTAACAAATTCGCCTTCCATGGTTTCATGAGTGCTGGCAGAAGACACAAGACTCCTGAGTCCGAGACAAAGAGCACTTTGTTACTCACAGCAATAACAGTACCTGAAATATCATCACGAGTGCTGGTTTTCCAAACCCCAGGCCACTGCAACAAGGACAGAGTGATCCCTGCAGATGCAGAGGGGGTACATTGCAGGAGAGGGACCTTGAGCTTAGGAAATGCTAATTATTTTTCAAGGGACTGAAAGCAGATTTTCTCAACCTCGATTCCAGAGGCAGACACTGTGTCTGTCATCTTGGACAACAGGCATGTCTACCTTCTGTCCAAGAGGTAGCTTCTCTATTTTCCAAGCTTTTTGTGATTCAGACATCCTCAAAAAGAGAGTCTGGATCAAAGGCTGCCAGTGCATCTGCTCACAAGATACACAGAAACGTGAGACCTGTGGGGAATCGCATTCGAGTCCCCAGGTGAACATAGAGTGACTGGTCGATACTTGGTATGTTCGTTTTCTGCAGGTACTGTAACAAATTACCACAAACTGGGCAGCTTAAAATGTTAGAAATTTATTATTTCACAGTTCAGGAGCTTGAAGTCCAAAACTGAGGTTTCAGTAGGGCGATGCTCTTTCTCTGAAGGTTCTAGGGCGGAATTTTCTTTGTCTCTCAGAGCATCCAGGGGCTCCCAGAAGTCCCTGTCGCTCCTTGGCCTGTGTCTGCCTCACTCTAATCGATGCCCCTTCTGTCACATGAGCTTCTTCCCCGCCTGCCTGTGTCTCGGCATCTCTAAATAGCCCTCTCCTTATAGGGACACTAGTCATAGGATTTAGGACCCATTGTAATCCAGTATGACCTTTTCCTTAGCTTGCTTATAATTCAACCCACAATACTTGAGTAATAAGAAGAAATTCACCATCTATTTCTAGTAGGAAAAATGAAAGTTGTGAACACATGCCCAGGCTAATACTTAGTGTTGTGTAGCAGTAGCCAATTTCAGAGGAGATGGATGGGACGCTTGCTTAGCTCTGTGCTGTTTCAGCAGGCATTTTCTTCGTTGGAGAATAGCAGCTTAAGGTCTCAGGAAACCAGGGTGAAATAATTCTATAGTTTGGCTAAATCTGGATTTAATTCTCAATCTTTCCTGTGTCTTTATTTTTGCCCCTTAAGTAGAGATCCTACCACCCAACAACTACCCTCCTGAACTCCTACCCCAATCTGTTCTCCTATTTTATTAGGAATTAAATTTCTGGACCTCTCCCACCCCTTCAGAAGTAATTTGCCATTGAAAACCTCCTTTTTAAATTTTTTAATGGAAGGAAAGACTGTCTCCAAAAAAAAAAGTATTTGTATTAGTTATCCATAAACAGGTTAGGAAGATATTTTGAGGGAAGAAGCTTGTTCCATTGCTCTTGTCATCACCGTGGGTGCCAGATCTGATTAATGAAGCTTTGTTTGTGCATGGATACCACACTGAGTTATGTAACTAGGCTTTTTCCTTTGTCTAAGTGAGATCTCTGCTTTTTTGTTTGTTTGTTGTTGTTTTATTTTGTTTTTTCCTTCTTGGATCTGTTTGACATAAGGTCCATGGTATGCAGTGGAAGGAGGGCAGAGCCATAGGCAATCCCATACTAAGGTACTTCTATTCCCAAAGCTGCTTTTTTGGCTTATAGATTAGCTTTGTTGCATATACTTGCTTGTTCTATTCAGGGTACACCTGAGATTGGTAAATACCCATTGGACGACCAATATTATGGAATAGAGTGCTGCTTTGTTTGGCCCTAAGGATCCATGAAAAATCCACACCATAAGAATTGGTGTGGGGGAGAACAATATAGTCCCTTATTGTCTTAAAATTCTATGATGACAAAGGCCATTCTAACAAAAGTTCCATATAACAAAGCTGTGTCTTTGTTTCAGAGCATAAGCCTGTAGTGGAAATGTGCAGATCTGGTGATAATTCACTACAATGAAAATCCACAGGGCAAACGATTCAGAGAGTTCTATTCTTGGCCAGTCCATGAAGCAGTCACTGTCTATAGCACAAATCTTGTGCCCCTGGCACTTTTCCACTACAGGAGTAGAAGATTCTACGGCTCTCTGGCCCTCTTAAAAAAAAAAAAAAAAAGCCAGAAAACTCCCATGTTTGTTCTTTTTAACTCCTTACAACTCAGTAGAAAATCGGTCCAAATCCACAAGCCTCTCCCGCGGCCCAAATTGGACTCCTAAATAACCAAAACTGGGCCAGAAAAACTTTAATATCTTATTCCGAGCTCACCGACTCATTCACATAAAGGCACACACTTAGATATCTTTTTGCTGCCTTTGTTTTGAGGCGTTCCCACTGTGACTCAGGCACTGCACTAAATGCTGAAATGGAAGCATGAATGTTATTCCTGTCTCTTGGGAGCTCAGGTGGGGGGTGCATGGAGCCTGAGGAGGAAGGATGGAGAGGCGACATGGAAGTAGGATGAAACAAGCGGGAGTGAGTGTATTCGGTGGGAACATTTGTTGGTACTAAATGCGCCAGGGAGAGCTTCTGGAAGAAATAGGGGACTGAAACGAGTCATTAAAAATATTTAACATACAACCAGGTCAAGCTGTGGAAGAGTTTTAGGACGCAGTATATGCAAAGGGCAGGAAGCTGTACCCAGGGGCTGGCAAATGACGGGCTTGGCCGTCAGTAGACACCCAATTTATTGACTGATGTTTAGGGAGGCCCTCATTCTGGCTTAACAAAGGAACGAATGCCCAGTGGGGTTCATTAAAATGGGTGTGAAATATGTTGCATGCAGAAATGGGAATGTACATTACTGAAGGTTGCAGTACACACACACACACACACACACACTTTAAAAAAATGGAAAGAAGAATCTTGTCTTCTCTGATGAGCTGTGTCACTCCCTCCTATTTAACGTGATTAAAGGTGACATTTAATAGTTCCACAGAGCTTTCTGTGCTGATCTGTATCTCTTGGGTAGCAACCATTTGCTTTTATTCTGTGTATTCTGGTACAAGATAAAAACAGCAATATGACATCAGTTATAAAAGGAATCTGGGTGGAAAAAATAAAGTCACGTAGTACTATGATTCTTTGAATTCAGAACTGTGAGGCATTTTTTTTTTATATATATACATATGTATTTTCTTCTTTCATTTCTTTCTTTCTGTGAGAGGTCCCTGCCTCTCCACTTAACAAAGGGAAAACACTTAGGTGCTGTTGACAGTCCTGTGCTCTGCCTCTGAGTGGAAGACTGAATGGTCAGCAGCAATGCCAACAGCTAGATCTTTCCACTGCCCACTCTCTGTGTCTCCAAGTCTTTCGACAATGTGAATGAACTTCAGGGGGTGTGTATTTGTGTGTGGATTGTAGGCCAGAGAATCCCAGAGGCTCATTACTGCATAAAACTGAAGAGGAGGTCTTCGTGGGTGTAATTGTCTGTGTCGAATGAGTCAGCCAGCCTTAGACCTGTTGGATGAAAAAAAGAATGAGAGAGGGAGCCTGGGGGGGGGGCGGTGATAGGAATCTCTAAAGAAGTACTTTGAAGGTTAAAACGAAATACCCTCTTCATAAATGAGGGAAAGGACCACCTAATGTGTAGATGTGTCCACTTTATTTATTTAGGGGTATTGATTTTCCTTGTATACTTGGGAGGCTTCAGAAGGAAAGATACCTTCCTGAGACACATGTCTTAGTATTACTTGGTTTAACTTTTTCGTTCAGTTTCATTCAAAATTCACTCTATATGCTTATTAAGCTTCTACCTGTCCCTCATGATGCTGATGGAGATACAGGAGAAGGGTGCTGAGCTTATAGAACTGTGGCGGAAACGCACATGGGCATGTGTATTTTGACAGTGTGGTTAGTAAAATTCAGTTCAGTGTTGCCTCAGTAAATTAGTGCTAATTAAGCATTTACAGACGGCACTGTGATAGGAGGTACATGAGAAAGAACATGGTCTTTTCCACTTTCCACCTGGGTTTCTTGAGATTCTTTGAGCCTACATTTCTTCAGTCGTAGAATGAGGTTTAGGGGAAGCATCTCACCACATTCTCCCACGATGGGTACATAGCAGCTGGTTCAACACGTGGTACCCAATGGCTGCTGAATAAAGATAAGTGTTTTTTTGGGTTTTGTTTTTGTTTTGTTTCGTTTTTGTCCCTTGCCTTGTGATTAAGAGCCTACTATGGAAATTGGGATTTCCAAAGGCTAAATTTCTTGACAGAAGCTCCAGACTTCCCGAGAACAGACTTCTTACAGCCCTCATTCCACAGCTGGGGAGTCTCTTATCCCTAGGGTCCATCACTACTGCCCTGCTCCAGCTTCTGTTAGAGGAGAAGTGACCGACTCTCATGTCAGTTCAGGACGTCTCCTAACTGTAGGGCTTCCTGGACTGATTGCCTGGTTTCAAACATCTGCACTCCAGTCCGCTTTCCACCTCTTAATCTTTTCAGCCTGAGTAACCTAGATGACCCCTCAGACACTCCTGATCCAGGCTTTTTTTTTTTTTTTCCCTTGGTTTGACTCAGGAACTCCTGCAAAATCCAGTGTCCGATGTTAATAATGTAGAGCTGAAACATACACTAAACAAACCAATACATGCAGAGAGTGATCATTTGCATTCCTCCCTCAGGTTTCCCATAGCCCTTTCTGGAGGTGAGGAGTGAGATGGCAGGCGGGCAAGGATACACTTCCCAGGGTCAGCATTTGCCTTCACTCCTTGATATGTGCATCTCCACAGTCCTGGTCCATGGTCTACAATGCTACATTGTTTACTTCTTTCAGGCCACTCACTTCTAGAAGATACTCCCAAGTAATGCTATTTCATAGGGCTCATTTTCTCCACCCTAATGTTGGCAGTACAGCGACTTGTCTTTTTCTTACTTTACATCCCAAAGTGAGTGTAATACTAATGCATACTCTGTGTGTGTGTGTGTGTGTGTGTGTGTGTGTAATTTCTGAGGTAATGGCACGAGTAATACTGTAGCACTTTGAGATTTTCAGGATGTTGATGTCTCCGCTATCTCATCTGATTTTCACTTGAGTGGGATTGGGGGAATGGTTAGAATTGGTTTCTACCACTGATAAGGATGCAGCCGCTCAGACCCGTGACGTTATCTGGCCAACATCATGCAGCTATCTAGACTTAGAGTCAGGATTCCAGATCTGCTCATTCCAAATTTAGTGTCTTTTTTCTACACAATTCTTGAATTTGCTAAAATGACTTTCACGGAGGTTTTAGTAGATGGGATAGGTCAGTTTCTCTGGGGTTGCTTGCATTTTAGTGAAGATCTTGAGTGCTTTAAAGCGGGGGACTCATTTCACTTAAAAAGTGTCCCAGGTGCCATAGCAACCTTTATGAGATGATAGCGATTGAAGATCCTGTCCTCATCTCCTTGGTCTGTTGCCTGTCCACTCCCAGATCTGCCCATCTCAGCTGATTTCAATCATGTGTTCATAAATATTCCCTAAAAAGAGTCTACTGTGTGCTCAATGTATGCACAAGGTTTCAGTTAATCTTCATAAGTAATTTATTTACATGGTTTTCAGTATCTCCATTTTTTTTTCAAAGGTGTTATTTATTAATTTGACAGAGACACAGGGAGAGAGGAAAGAAGAGCCAGAAGAATGGGAGAGGGAGAAGTAGGCTTCCCACTGAGCAGGGAGCCCGAAGTGGGGCTTGATCCCAGGACCCTGGGATCATGACCTGAGCAGAAGGCAGCCACTTAACCAACTGATCCACCCAAGCGCCCCAGTATCTCCATTTTTAATGTGAGAAAACAGAGACCAAGAGATGTGACTTAGTCAGACAGCAAGTAGCTGACAGATCAGTCTTCACATCCAAGTGCAGCTTAATTGAGGAGCATAACTGCTTGCAAGGCTTCTGACCCTTCCTGGCCTCAGTCTTTTTCCGGCAGCCCAGAGCTGGAGCCTGTTGCCCGAGGCAGTTTCAGAATTACATTTATCTCACTCGCTCTGCTGACAGGTCCTTACATCCTCCTCTTGTCTTTCTTGTCCCTGAAGTAGCTGTATTGGGGCGGGTGGGGTAGGGGAGTAGCGAGTCCCTGTGCTGGAACCCCCTGACCATCTCAGAGATGCTGCACAATGACCTGGTCTCATGGGACTGGCCTCATCGGCTCTGTGATGGTAGCCTCCGCACACCTCCCTTTTCCTTCTCCGGTCCCAGAGCAGAACATTAGGCACCTGGTACCTTTTAAAGTCTGGTGTACTTTACACTGAAGTTAGCCCTTTAGCCACAGCTGGGTGGTTCTTTCTGACAGTAGTTCCTGCAACTAAAACCACCTCCCAAATACTCCCAGCTTTTGTTATGTTTAAAGTCCTTTTTTTTTTTTTTTTTTTCCCCCCACATAGAAGAGTGACATCCTCATAGCAGAGTCTGTCTCTGGCTCCATCGGAGCAGAACAACCTTTAGCTGGAGGACCAGACTTCCATGGATTGCTTAGCTCCGGTGCTCAATTAGCCTTCCAGTATTTTCCCCCTATTTTCTCCTAACACACTGTCAAACACGTCAAACACAGAGCAGCTTTCTCATGTGGACACTGGCTCATTAGGCCTCAGCTGAGATCATTAAATTCTGTTTCTTTAAGGCCGATGGAAAGGGCAGATTTATGCTTCCTTTGATAGAATGGTCTTCAATTTCCTCCCAGTTGTGAGATAGATAGTTGGGGATGAATCAGTGATATTTCAGACTCTAGTAGGGGAAGACTGACTGCTCATAGGATTGAAATTTCTGGGATATTGAACAGCAGACACGTAGCCTTTGGAGAAACACACATTTCTGGTCTTGACTCCTACCTTGGGTCAGTCTTAATGACGTTGCTTCCTTTAAGACAGGCTTTCTCATCTTGACACTGGTCACATCTGGGCCGGCTCATTCTTCAGTGGTGGATGGGGGGCTGTCCTGTTCATTCTAGGATGTTAGCAGGACACCTGGTTTCTACCTACTAGGTACCCATAGCACACCCTGTAAACAGCAACAACTAAAAGTGTCCTCAGACATTGCCAAATGATCCTTGGGTACAAAGCCACTCCCAGGTGGAAAACAATGTTTTAGCATTTTCTGGGAGTTTGGTCCCCTCAAATTCATTCTCTAGAGAGAATTCAACTATGAATCTAAGTTATAAGATGGTAGGCATGAAAGCATTTGATGGTTGTCCCTAATATGGTCAGACTGCAAAATTGTGAATCAGGGGGATGCATTTTTGCAGTGACTTCAAAATTGTGCTTTATCTCTCCTTCCACCCTAAATCCCTTTCGACCCTGCCCACTGATACTTATTGCTCATCTGCTTTGTCATAGCATATGATTCCCTTACTGTAGGTTGGATCAAACTTGGATCTCTTGCTGACTGTATATATTCTCTGGGCTTTAATTTTCTTCTCATAATACCTATAAAACATTACTTTTACTCTGTTCTCCAAGAATTCTGTTGGCTAGAGAAACAGTGTACATATTCACAATCTTGTTTTAATAGGCTGTTATTGGTTAAATGGATTAATCCTCTCAGATTTATATACTGTATATACCTACATATATGTTTTCAGTATGTAACAGCTAAAGAAATAGGTACTAAGGGATTTAGACACCACAATAGAATCCCAGAGAGGTTGTTAGATAAGAAAACCCTGAAATCATACCTCTACCTAACTTTGCAAATAGCTAGGAAGACTACAACAGTATTTTTCAAATGGTTATGTCATAACTATAATTTTTTAAATGTGTGGACTTCAATATATGTATTATTCATAAACTAAATAAGTGCATTTAAAGTACTAAATATTAATAAAGGTTAAATTTTATAATTTTAAGATACTTTAAAAATTTTTTAAATATGTTATTTATTTGAGAGAGAGCAAGAGAGAGAACAAAGAGGGGGGGAGGACAAAGGGGAGGCAGGCTCCCCAGTGAGCAGGGAGCACAGCATGGGGCTCCATTCCAGAACCCTGGGATCATGACCTGAGCCGAAGACAGATGCTTAACCAACTGAGCCACCTAAGTGCCCCCTTAAGACACTTCTTATAACTTGAAGTTACCATGTTTTCTTTCCATATCCTTCCAAAGTCATCTTATGATTTTGAGTTTGCTTGGATTCCTGCTCTGGAATTGACTTCTTAATGATGAGCTTCAGGGGAACTCAAACCCTCTAAGACTGGACACACAATTTTATGACCCTAAGTACACGTTGTACATTTCTATGGTGAGGTCCATAGCATTCATACATTTTAAAAAGAGGTCCTTAATTCAAAAGATACTAAGGACCACGTGGTGGTCCTTGAGAGTGATCAAGCATTCATGCTTGTGAGCAGTGAGCTGTGTTCGAATGTTTGCCTTTTTGTAAGGATGCAAGGATAGAGAGTAGCCTTCCCCTCAAGCTCTAGTCCTCCTTGACCTCCTGATTTTGCATCAGGAGAGTTTGCTCAGCCTCCCCCTTTCCTCTCTGGTGATCATGAACTAAATCTTTGAATTTTAACTTTGCAAATATACAGCCACCCTGACTTAAAGCTAGAAGGCGTTTTAGAGATCTAGTCTTCCTTCCTGTTTTTAGATGTAATACAAGCAGCACGCCCAAGATCATCCATGTCTTCTCCCTGAGGCCACACTGCTGCCTGGTGAAGATTATTTTTATAACTCTTGCACCATACAACAGTTGCAATATTAAAGAAGAGAAAATTACAATATATCAAGGGTTCAGGCATGCAAATGTTAAGAACTATTACATGCCTTTCTAGAATTTACCTTGAATCTCTCCCAGATCTGAGCAACTAGACAGAGTCACTGAAAATATCTTTATTTAAATGGATTTAAGTGTTTAAGAAGTAAATTGGAATAGTGAGTAAACCTCTTGAGGAGCTAAGAGGATTCATTTCTTTAAGTCTGTGGTGGGGCTGTTTCAGGGATGTCACTGGGAGTACATGCCTGCTTCACACATCAGAGCTATTTTTAAGTAAAAGAAATGAGAAAAAGCATAAATATCAGTGCCTTTTCCCAGACGCTGTCATTGCATAGTCATATGATCTAGAACAGAGAGAATTTCTCGTTTTTTTCTGAGACCTGTTGCTCGTCTCTAAGGTTTCTAGAGGTAGGGGTCCCACAGGTAGGGGGCCCACAGGTGGTTGCTGTGGTGTCTGTCTCGCGCCCTGGTCGGGAAAGTGGGTGGTGACAGCTGTGATCATACATCACGGCCACACTCCCGGTGCACAGAGGACTGTTGCCCCACATGGGCAGAACGCTTCCTGTTGTGCACACATCCACTCTTGAGGGTCTAACCTTGCTCCAGGCTTTCTTCTTTAGAGCACTGCTACTGCTTAGGTCAGCCGAGAGACCATTATAAGCAGCATCTTTCTCCCTCTGCTCCCAGGAGCCTCTATTCAGGCTGATAAAGCCACAAGACTCATCTCTTGTGCACAGTGGGTTTCTGAATGAGCTTTCCAAAGAAAAATTTGAAAACTATCGATTGAGCCCACCACTCTGCTTACTCTAAGTAGCAGAGTGACTCCTTTTGTTGTCCCTTTCCAGGGTCACTCCGCTATAGTCACAGGGAATTCAAGTTTCCCTTCCCAGCAGTCCTTTATTACGGGCCCTTCCCCGCCCCCAAGACTTTTTCTGTGCTTTCTTGTTTTAATCATGAAGCAAGAGTGTGGGTTTATATCCCAGGCGCTTAATCCTAGATCCCCTATTGTGGAGACATGAAGATGGCCTGAATCTAGCTCTCAGCCTGGAGCCGAGCCCAGGAAAGGCTCGCAGGACTTGGCAGAGCAAAGCCAGGCTGTTGCAAGTCTAAAGATCCAGGAGCGAAAAGCAGATGCTTGGAACTATAAGCTACTGATTTTCTTTCTTTATCTTTAATGCAGCGTAACTTCAGCAAAAGCTGACTAAGGAAAGCACTTAGTGTGTGTGTCAGACTCTGCTCTGAATGTTGGAATTACAGTAGTGAACAAAAACAATCAAAATCTCTCCCCCAGGGAGATGATATTTTCCCTCCTGCCTCCCCATCTCTCTCTCTCTCTCTCTCTCTGTGTGTGTGTGTGTGTGTGTATAGCATAACAGACATTGGTAAGTGCTTTCCCTATGATGTGTGGAAGTAGATGTGTTCACATGCCTGAGGACCCGCAAGGAAGCACGCTCACTCACGTGTCAGGAAGAGTTGACTCAGAACAGGAGAGGAAACAGCAGTGGAAACACAGCGTAAGTTTCTAGGCAGGTCAGAAACTGGCCTGGGCTTTTTCCTCTCTCTGATCCAGCTTGCCACCAAGTGTCTTTTCACACTTTTCTGACTTAGGAGGTCACTCGGGGAAATTCCCAGGGCAGGAAACCAATAAAGAAGTTCCCATTTAAGATGTTCTCGCAGTGGTCCTCTCTCCTCCCGTGACAGCAGGAGCAGCAACATCAGCGGTTGTCAGAAATCGCAGTGACAGCTTCTATTTAAGGGCAAAGTGCTCCCGAGGTGGCTGCCCCACTTGCGGCGGCCTGGGGATACCAGCGTTAGCAGTTTATTACCAGGTAAAAGAAAAACCTTTGCTTCATACAAGCGGGTCGACCTTACAAGGTCTTCACAGATGGAGGATTTGCTCCTAGGAAGCTGGGGACCATGCATAGCGTGTCCCTTGCAAACACATGCGCGCCCTGCAGCTCCCCTCTGCTCCTCCAGCAGGCATCAGCCCACCTGTCTTTATTTACAGTTTCGGAAATGGCACGTGTCACCCATGACAGTGCCATCACTGCTGCCCTCCTAGAAAGGACCTAGGCTGACGGGAGACAATTATGTACATACTGTTTCTATAGTTAGAATTCTGTCTTCCTCACACTTCAATATACTCAAAACACACAGAGGTTTATCTTTGTCTCTGTAGAGCATACTATACTTTACAACTGTTTTTACATATAGCCCCTCATGTCATCTTTTAACTGTCTCGTCCTGTAGGTCAAACAGAATTTATTTTGCAATTCGTGAATGTGCCCGGAAAGTTCCAGGAGCTGGCCAAAGGCCACATAGCTGTAGAACAAGTCTTCGAATAGAAACCTGTTCCCAACACAATTGTCTGATATTTTTACCATTTTAAAATGCTTAGCAACCATCTCCTCTTACATTTTATGCATATCTGAAGATGTTAACATTTTTTAAAAAAGACTTTCTTAAAAGAGAGCATGAATGTTTTACGGGTAAAGGAAAGCACTGAACATCCTCCCTTGTGAGGAATGCCAAGAATGCACTTGGTCAGGGTTGGGGTGGGGGGGGGAGGAAAGGTAGAACCCCAACCTGGAGGGTTGCAACCCAGTCTTAGATTTTCGTCCTGGGTGTCTAGTTTAGAACCTGACGCACAGGGCATGTTGACCATATTTTTGTTGCAAAAAATATTTTGTTGCAAAAAAAAAGCATAAACGTATGGATAAGTTTTCTAATCTAACAACTCATTGTGGTAGGCAAATGCAATCCAAGCATGTGGGGTGCATACCCTAGAAAAATAAGGTGCTACTTGAAATAGGGCAGACACTTTTCTCTAAGAAAACAAATGTCTCCACACAGCGATATCAATCTAACCAGCCTCTCTACCACACACTGTCTCCCCAGCATCGGCAACCTATCGAAATGCCATTTCTGTGGTCAGTGGTGACCACTCTCTTTTTGGGCAGGGGGGCTCCTTCATCCTCCTCTTCAGCCCTGTTGCTACCACTGGAGTTCATGAGGCACGTGTTTGTAGGGGCGAGCCTTCCCCACACAGCTGGCTGGAGCTTGGGTACAGCTGGTCGCAGCGGTGAATATTGTGCTTTAGTGTCTGTTCGGCGGGAATGGCGACATAGCATTTTTGCCTACTCTGGACCCTTTGGCAAGATGCTGTTCAGTCTACAGATGGTGCTCTGCTGCATTTGCTGATCCTCCTCAGTGATCCTGAGCCCAGCAGAATTAGCAGGTGTGAGAGTGAGCCCAAATGCCCTGATGCCAGCTCAGTCCCCGTCATTTACTAGACATTGCTCTGTGTGCAGACAGTGAGCCTCTCAGGGTGAACGTAAGGAAATATATTTTTTTTCCCCTTAAATGTAAAAATCTGTTTCAATGCAAAATAAACGCTACTATATGTTGAAGGTCTATGTATATGGCAATTTTAGTTTTTAAATCTACAATCCTTACAAAATCCTAAAATGAGGGGCTTCCATTTTACAGATGAAGAAACAGAGGGTTCTTGTAAAGGGCTTTCCCAGCTCTGGAATGTGAGGCTCTAAGGATCATGGTTTTTCACTTACTGAAAATATGACTCAACTCAGAAACACCAGTATTTCTCCACAGAGTAGGCTGATTGAAGCCAAATTGTTCGGTTTGACATTCCAGACCCTCCTCAATGGTCAAAAGCTTCCATGCCTAACTTCTGAACATTCTGTGACTTCTTCCTAGCTCTCTAATCTGTATTCCTGGCTCTGCCTACTCCAATTTCTTTATTGTGCCTTCCTCTTCCCAGCTAAATCCAAATATTTTCTAAGCCTCTGCGTACAACTTACCTTCTTCCTTAAACCTACGCAGAGTAACGCCTAGTCTGGTCTCTTACAACAAAAGTGCCAAGAGAACTCAGCTTATTCCCACTAACATCCTGTTGTTTAAGTTGTTTCTCAGAATTGCCCTCTGTTTATGTGTTTCTTCACAGTTTCCAAACTAAACTCTAAACTCTGACGAGCCGGGGAGGTAACTTTTAAAAAAGCTTCCTCTACGCTTGGCAGAAAACTCCCAATTTTAGACAGCCTTACTGAATAAATTATTATTATTATTATTTTAAAGATTTTATTTATTTATTTGACAGAGAGAGAGATCACAAGTAGGCAGAGAGGCAGGTGGAGAGAGAAGGAGAAGCAGGCTCCCCGCCGAGCAGAGAGCCAGATACAGGGCTGGATCCCTGGACTCTGAGATCATGACCTGAGTCGAAGGCAGAGGCCTCAACCCACTGAGCCACCCAGGCACCCCCTGAATAAATTATTTATCTGAACCTATCTTGATGGATTTTTCTCAGAAAGTTACCATCTTTACTCTTCTTTAGTGACACATAATTGTTCCCTAAAGCTGTTTAATAGTAATACTCTGTATAAAATTATTTATGCCATTGCTTAACTCAGGCTCACAATCAACCCAGAAGACATCTACTATTATCTCTGTTTTGCAGATAAAAAGTCTAGTGGCTAAAGGGAGTGGCCAGGGTTAAACAGATTTAAGGAGAAAATCAGAACTGGAACAGAAGATTTCTGATGTCTAGTCTAGACTGTTCCTGACCCTCCATGACACCTTCCTGCCTTTCACTGTATTATACCTAGTGTGAAGCTCTAGTACTCGTCCTTTTACAATAGTGTTCTGTAAAGATAGCCATCATTGTATGCATATCAGCATAATAGAAAAGTGATTTACAGTGACTTACCAGATGCTACAAATGTCTTAGTGAGAAAGGCCTGGTGAATCTGAGATTTATATTTTTGAGAAGTGAAACTCTTCTTTTTTTAAAAAATTATTTTATTCCCTTTTTAAAAAAAATTTCTTTTCAGCGTAACAGTATTCATTGTTTTTTTCATCACACCCAGTGCTCCATGCAATACGTGCCCTCCTTAATACCCATCATCTGGCTCCCCCAACCTGCCAACCCCCACCCCTTTAGAACCCTCAGGTTGTTTTTCAGAGTCCATAGTCTCATGGTTCACCTCCCCTTCCAATGTCCCTCAACTCCCTTCTCCTCTCCATCTCCCCATGTCCTCCATGTTATTTGTTATGCTCCACAAATAAGTGAAACCATATGATAATTGACTCTCTCTGCTTGACTTATTTCACTCAGCACAATCTCTTCCAGACCCGTCCATGTTGCTACAAAAGTTGGGTATTTATCCTTTCTGATGGAGGCATAATACTCCATAGTGTATATGGACCACATCTTCCTTATCCATTCATCTGTTGAAGGGCATCTTGGTTCTTTCCACAGTTTGGCGACTGTGGCCAGTGCTGTTATAAACACTGGGGTACAGATGGCCCTTCTTTGAGAAGTGAAACCCTTCTACTTTTTTGCATTGGACAGGGTTACGAGAAATGTTTTCTGACAAGCTTGGTAGGGCATGGTAACCCAGGAAAGCTCATATGTCATCTGCCAGTTATGACTTTGAGACCTAAAGCCATCCTTTTGTGTCCTGGTCCCTTTTCCCTTCCTTTATTAAGGTGCAGCTCACATGTGAGGCTGCACTATCATTCCTTCGAGCCCATCTCTTAGCTCACTGAGGTGCAAAGGCTTTTCATACTCCGATGTAGTGTATTCAACGAACCACTGGGAAATTACAGGACTCAATAAAACCCACACGTCCCAGAAGTCAGCTGATGGTCTACAGTTTTCAGTTTGCCTCACCCATTATTTCTTACAGGTGTGCTCAGGGTTATGCAATTTGATCACCTTATGCATTTAAAATTTTCTCACTGACCCTATCCTTATTAGATATGTCAGAGATAAAATGTTTCCAAGTGCCATTTAGTATTAATGACATCTGAGAAGTAGTAAAAGGGGTGTGTGTGTGTGTGTGTGTGTTTGTTTTTTTGTGGGCTCTTTATGGAAGTGAGTCAGTAAAGTGGAATATACCACAATACCATTCCAGATCATTTTCTGAGTTAATCAGGTTAGAATTTCAGAAATTCAGTTTGAACCAAGTTTTTGTCAAATGCAACTGAGCAAATGATATGAATCAATAAAATACAACATAAAAGGTAAATATGTTAATTTGTTTAAAAAAAATTTCCTTGGGTCACTGTCACCCAGTGGGAATAGAATGTGAGCCAAGCCACATACCCATTTACATTTTCGAAAACCACATTTTAAAAAGGAAGTAACTGTAATTTTAATAATATAGTTTATTTCCCTCCATGTATCTAAAATATTATTTCAGTGTATCTGATATAAAACTATTAGGGTATTTAGGGTATTTTACATTCTTTTTCTCTTTACTGTCTTAAAAATAGAGTGTGCATTTCCACTTAAAAACACATCTTGGGGTGCCTGGGTGGCTCAGTGGGTTAAGCCTCTGCTTTTGGCTCAGGTCATGATCTTAGGGTCCTGGGATCAAGTCCCACATAGTGCTCTTTGCTCAGCGGGGAGCCTGCTTCCCCCTCTCTCTCTGCCTGTCTCCTCTCTGCCTACTTGTGATTTCTCTCTCTGTCAAATAAATAAGTGAAGTCTTTAAAAAAAAAATCTCAATTTGGACTGGCTACCTCAGTGGTTTGCTGGAGCTAGCTTGCACTGGACTGCCAGAGCGAATTGTTAAACTTTCAGAATTTCATGACCTGGTTGATTTGCAGATTAAAATTGGGCACTGGGGGAATATTCATTCCACAGATAGCATCAACCATTGCAGTTTGGCAAGGTGAGGGGTAGAGGGGTAGCTGATAGTTAAATATTCAACAACACACCACTGCCCTGTAGCCACTGTGGCACCATTTGTGGCTACCAAAAGTAGCTACCATTTTGGACAGTGCATTCCTAGATAGTAAATTATTGGATAAAATTATTTAAGTCAGATGCTTAACTGAATGCACCATGCAGGTTCCCCTGTTCGATGTGTTTCTTAAGCACATTTAGAACTCTTTAATTTGTTCTAAGTGTGGTGACAGAATGGCACTTCTTAGAATAGACACCACTTGGAGAAATATCAGAAGAGAGAAAGGACAAAAACAGGGACTAAGAACCTATTAGTTTTGACACCCTATAGCATAACTGGCCTCTCTCCCATACATTTCCACATCGGCTTGCGGTTAGGGAAAGGTTTGCTTCTTCTGGACTTAAGAATGGGTCTAGTTAGGAATGCTGGTGTTGATGAGGAGAGGACCTGGAAAAGGAATTAACATAAAAACATGAGTTTTCTTTTTAGATAGGAATCCCAATTTTGTTTTATGATAAAAGAGAGTTTATATTAAGATATTAGCTTATATATTTAAGCCTCATTAAGGATTATTAAGTGTTATCTATTAAAAAGCCCATAATTCCTTTGGTTTTTAAGATTACGTACTGTACTTCTAATACATTAAATTTAAGTAATTAAATCTAATTTTAGTGGAGCAGAATTGTGGGGTAGGCATTCTAGGATGTTTTATTATAAAAGTCCCTGATATCTATAAGAAATATATACACTTCCATAAAAACCATAATAGCTTGCTTTTATTGGGTATGTAACTATATGCCAGGCATTTTAAATATTTATTTCAGTTGATTTACACAGGGATCCTCAATGGTGGATATTATACAGATTTTAAAGAGTAGGAAACCGAAGCTCAGAAAAGTTAGTGGGTTCAGAGTCAGCCATCTGGTAAGTGGTGGACCTAAACAACGAACTAAGGTCTTGCATATTTCATAAACTCTGGCTTTCCTCTAGGTCAGACTAACTTCTTTAGAACTTCAAGTTCACTCCATATTTTTTCTTAGTGGGGAGATGGGACTAAAGCCAGGCTGGAATTATCATGACCTAGAAAGCCTCTTTGGTTTAAATGGTGAGGAATGGTAGGGAACTGAGGCAAGTAACAAGCTCAGGTATGTCTATCAGAATATAAGCTTTATTGTGTTCACTTGGCTAATGGTAATACATGTGGCAGAGCTAATATACTATGTGTACTAAATACACATAGGTAGTACGCTTGCATAGAAGAACAGCAACAAAAACCCCAATTACACCAAAACCTTTATTCTCCAGGAGTAATAATGCAAGGTGACGTTTTCTGAGCACTTGCCACAGACGAGGCCCTGTTCTAGGTGCTTCCTTGTATTTGCTCATGCATTCTTCACATGAATTGTATGAAGTACGTACAATTAATATTTTCACTTTACAGATAGGGAAAGCTGAGGCACATAAAAAATAAGACACTTTTTCATGTTACGAATAAATAGCTGAAGGGAGATGTAAACCCAGGCAAGTCGGGTCTGCAGTGCATACTCCAGCTACCACAGCATATGTCTCGCTCATTGATTAGATGACAGATGCGTCACAGACATTTCAAATTATAATAAATTATGAACATAATGCTCTAGAGTGACTTTGAAAAAAAGATCTATCTAATACCATGCATCACTTCAGTGTGAACTTGCCAAATTAGAAATAAAAAAGTCTAATAAAACCCTGAATTCAGGGATACAGAGAACAGATTGGTAGTTGCCTGAGGTGGAGGAGGGAGGTGCGTGTAAGGGGTGAGGAGGGTGAAGAGGTAAAAATTTCCACTTATAAAATGAATAAGTCATGGGGATATAATGTACATAAGAAAAATAAATTACCGTAGAAGGAGAAATCACTTCTTACTCTCAAAATATGGAAGACGGTGGCATTGGAATTTTAAACAAGCCATTAAAGGAAAAGTGAGATTTGCACACACAAGGTACCTTGAAAGCATTTTCTAGCTAAAGAAAACAGTATGAGCAAAGACATGAGAAACACATTTAAGTCAATTTATGGGACTAATAATTTTGAAAATTGCAAATGGTCAACAGCCGTGGGAAGGTAGTTACAAGTGAGAGCAGGCTTAAGTCTGTCTCCTGCGTAGTGGGGACTTCAGTTATCCACAGGGGATTCCTGTTCGTGGAACCTCCATCACAGACAGCATGAGAATATTAATACCTTCCCTGAGGCATTAAATTCCTAATTTAATCTTGCTATAAGACCGCTAACTCTGACATATTGTAGGGGAAGATGAGTAACTGATCCAGCCAAGCATCATGGAGGGAAAGAAAGAGGATACGGCTGTTGAAGGGTGGGACGTGTAGTGTCTTCTCCTGAGGACTGTAGGAAAGGCTTCATAGGTTACATTGTGTTTGAGAACTGCATTCACGTTGTTGAGAGCATCATAAATTAGGTGAGGAAGAACAGTGGAAGGTCAGATTTGTAAGGCCAGTTGAGGTTGTGTTGTAGAGAATGTCGCAGGCTTCTTTTCAGTAGGCAGTCCTGAGGAGTTTTGAGTTCCAGAGTGAAAATTTTCACTTTTTCACTTCAGGAAAATACATCTGACAGTTGCAAGTGGGATCAAGTTTAGTAGAGGGTTCTGTGGGCGGGGCTTCACATTGGTGGTTATTGTAGATGATTGAGGTAGACATAATGACGTCCAGAAATAGGATAGTGACAATAGATGTGGAAGGAAGAGGCTGTGTGAAAGTGTTTTGGTGCTAAAAGAAATTGCTGAGTATAATGAGGAAAACCCCCAAACTTGAGAGCAGGGAAATGGCAAGATCAAAATCAAATGACTTACCAATTCTCTTGTTCTCGCTTATATCCATGGATAGGTGCTGATATTCAGAGAAAACAGGAATGGTGAAAGTTTGGGACTTTAGAGAGAGCTGATAGTATTTGTTAGATGACCTTTCTTTTGAGTGGGTGGAAAGAAAATTGATGATATGTGACATGGAGGTGGGGACAGAGAAAGGCATTCTCCCAGCGTATACTGTGGGAATAAATTAAACTTTTCACTTCCTAAAAGGTGATATCACTCTACAGACTAGCAGAAATACTATAGAAGATAAGATTCATTTTTTTTTCCCCTCAGCCTAATGTAGATATCCAGGTATTTCTAAGTGTAAACCTCATATATAGATAAGTGAGGCATCAGTATTTCTCAAATTATCTCTGGTGAGGAGCTTTTTCATTAAAAAAAATTCCTCTCATCAGTGCTCTAAATTCCTATAGAAATGAAAAGAATTTAAAAACATATACAGGACATATTCAACTTGATGGAGGTACTCATTATCTCTACAGTAGCAATCATAATACAATATATAAATGTATCAAATTAACCTGGTATGCACCTTAAATGTACATAATGTTGTATGTCATATATTTTTCAATGAAGACTGGCATATCAATACAAATCCTTGTTTTAAAATTTTATTCAACAAATGTAAGATTACTGTATCAAACTAATAGAACAGTATCTTTTTTTTAAAGGTTCTATTTATTTTGAGAGAGAAGGCATGAGCAGGGGGAGGGGCAGAAGGAGAGAGAATTTCCAGCAGACTCCCTCTGAGGGCGGAGTCCAATGCAGGGCTTGATCTCAGGACCCTGAGATCATGACCTGAGCAAAAATCAAGATTTGGTTGGGTGAGCCTAGTGGTGGTTGTTATGGAGGGCACGGATGTGGTACATAAACAATAAATTCTGGAATACCGAAAAGAAATAAAATAAAATGAAAAAAAAAAAAAAAAGCAAAACAAGAAAAAAAAAAATCAAGATTCAAACCCTCACTGATTGAGTCACCCAGGTGCTGTAGCTTGTCTCGTTGTACCAGTAACAAACAGCTCATGCACCAGCATTGTCTGTACTGCTGTTGCATCAAGAAATTGATCTGGGTGATCATTTCCATGATATGATTTCAAAGATTTCAGGAAGGCTCAGAAATTCTCTTTTCTTTCTTGGAAATTCTCCAGGGTTTTTTTTTGCCCATCTCCTGCATATTTGGCATATGAGTGGGCTGTACCTAAAATTTTTTTATCATCTGTATTTTTTAATAATTAAGTGAAAAAATCAGAGACTTTTGCAATGGCCTCTGTGCTACCTTTATATATACCTTCCTGAGAAGTGAACCAGTAGACCAAATGGAAAGTAAGTCAGTGCCACCACTCTGTATAAAACCGGTACCTAAACCTGTGCTTCTTGTTCACCATCCTCTAAATTCTCTTTTGGTCTTTTCCTTCTTAGGCCAATTTCATTTAGCAAGGCCTTCCTCCTTCCCCACTTAATGGAAATGTATCCTTCGATTCCAAAATCCAGTCCTGGCTTCTTCAGTAATCTGTCCCTGACCACTGGAGCCCATAGTCACTCCATCCTCCTCTGACATTTTTGGATTCATTGACTGTACTCTAATTTGGTATTATTTGTAACTTATTGCCGAGTGTCTTTTCTTGCCAGGATGTTTTTTCCTCTATTTTAAAATGTTTTATTATGTTATTTAAGTGTATTTGTCTCATTTTCTTTTTCCATAAATGCAGATGGACAGAGAAACAGCATGAAGGATGAAACAAGAACCTTTATAACAACCCCTAGGTAAGAAAAAAACCACAGACAGTACCCAAGAAGCCCCCTGTGTGCTTCCCTAAGTGCCGCCTCCTACTTCTACTCCAGGGATAACTGTTACCCTGACCTTTGTGATGATTATTCTTTGCTTTTCTGGGATAGCTTTTTTACCTAGGAAAATATGTACAAATGAATTCATACACACACAAGCGCACACACACACACACATGCACTTAAGTATTATGTATATATTTTAAAGTATCAATATATACACGCATGCATATGTATCCCTGATACTTTTATACACACACATATATATATACATAGGTGTGTATGTATGTATATATAGTATAGTTTTGCCTGTTACAAAGCTAATAGAAATGAAATTATGCTATATTGTTTATATTTACTATATTTATTCATGTTGATTTGAGTGGTTTCTGTCATTCATTTTCAATACTTTATAGAATCTCTTTGCATGAATACTTTACAGTTTGTTACCTGTTAGATTGTGGGTGGATTTTTGATTATTCCTAAAAGTTTGTTTTTGTGAACAAGGATTCTGTAGACCCATGAGCAATTTCTCCAGGTACACGTGTCATGTATACTGATAATGACCCAAGTATATACCCAGGGGCAAGATTGTGGGATTGCAAAGAAGGGGCATGTTCCCTTTACTGGGCAACATCAAACTTTGGCCACATTGGTTTTGCCAATATATACCTCTTCTAGCAGCGTGTGACAGTTGCCACTGATGCATGTGTAAGCCATCACTTGATTTCAGAGAAATTATTAGTGCCTGTCAGGGTTTTCACTTCATTTCTTTCTTGAGGAACAATAAAGCTGATTACACTTCCTCACCTCTTTTAAGGTAGCCAAAATCAAATGACAGTTTGGCTTTGCTTTGGACAATAAGGTTCATTTTCTGGGTGGAAGAATTTATGTCCTTTTAGGTAATTTTCCACGTCCCTTCCCTGCTGTAGCAAATCCAGATGGCAGTGTCATAAAATGGTAAGACTTCTTTTAGCCTCATCCCCAAGTTATTATGTGCACAATCTCTGTCAACCTCCTGTGTTGGCCTTACCTTGTGATTGAGAAATCATCTTTTATTGTTTGAAGCCAGATGATTAAAAAAAAAAAAATTGCTGCTTATCCTAGTCCATCCTAGTTTGATACTTACGTGTTGTCAGACTTTACAATTTTTGACAGCCTGGTGATTGTGTAATTGTATCTCACTGAGGGTTTAATTTGCATTTCCCCAAATATTGTGAGCTGATATTTTTTTCATATGTTAATGTTTCTTTGGAGTTCTTCCTTTGTAAATTGTCTCAACAACTTTGCTTCTATTTATCCATTAGCTTGTTTACCTTTTTCTTATTGATTCATAAAATGTCTTTATATGTTACAGATACTGTCCTTTGTCAGTTAGATGCTTTTTTTTCTTTCCCCCTTAGTCTGTGGTGTCTGTTGAAGTATAGAGAATCTTAACTTTGATTCTTAGGAATTAATTAATTTTTGCCTTTATGGTTGTTGCATTTTGTCTTGTGTAATGAACATCTAAACCTCACGATAATGAAGATATTCTGCTCCATTCTCTTCTAAAGTCTTTGGAGTTTTGTCTTTCAGGTTGAAATCTTCCTTTTCTAATTGAATTTTATGTATTGTGGGAAGAAAAGATCTAAATGTATTTTATTCCACAAGGTAACCAATTGTCCCAGCACCATTTACTATGTACTCTACACTTTCTCTGTGTATCTGCATCACACCCTCTGTCATATAGCCCATCAATGTCCATATTCTACATCATTCTGTTTATGGACACTGTGTATTGTTCCATTGATCTGCTTGTCTGTCCATCAGTTCCACACTGCCTTATTTACTACCGCTTTATAATAAGTCTTGATGTGTAATGAGGTGAGTCTTCCATCTTCGATCTATCTCTTCAGAATGTTTTGGCTATTCTTTAACTTTGTCCTTGCAAACATAGAATCTGCCTGTGTAGTTCCAACAGTAAAATCTGTTGGCATTTAGATTGAGGTTATCTTGAACATATCTACCAGCTTGAGGAAGGACTGACATCTTTATCATACTTAGTCTCCTAATCCTGAATCCAAGAACATAGAATTTCCTTTCCCGGCCTTCTTCAGTATCTCTCAGTCATGTTTCATAATATTCTCCATATAGGATTTGCAAACTATTTTGTAGATCTGTATCTAGGTACTGCCTATTTTTGAAGCTATTATAAACATTGGCTTTGAGATTTTGTTTTTCATTTTTTTAGCTATTTGTTTTTGTTGTATAGCAGTTTAAATTATTGTCTTGTGGAATAATTTAGTGTGCAGCAATCTTGTTAAACTTTCCTACCACTGCCAATATTTTATTTATGGTTTTTTTTGGATTTGGTATGATTTTTTTTCCTGTCCTTTCCAAATTTCATGCCTTTTAATTTTTCTTTAAATGAATCACTATGCTAACAAAGTAGAGGTGGTAATAAAAGGCATATGGAACTTTCCTGAAAGGAAATATTTTATACACAGAAACTTTAATTGTTATATTTGCTTCAAGATTATTTTTTATTTAGTTATTTTCTTTTATTTTTTTAAAGCTGCCTATGTGTGGGGGACAAAATTTCCTTCATTTTATAGTTAATCAGTATTTTTTTTCATCAAGAGTGTATTTTGAATTTTATTAAATGTTCTCTAATCTTTAGTAATATGATCCTATGATTATATTTCTTTAATTATGTATGCAGTGATTCATATTAATTTCTGATGTTGAATCTTTAGTTATGATAATGGTATTATATGGGGTCATAATTTTTATCTCTTTTATATGTTGTATTCAGTTTACTAACATGACATTTTAAATAATTGTAGCTATGTTTGTGAGTCATATTGGACTCTAATTTTTAATTCACATACCTCCTTACCAGGTATCAAGAAAATTATAGATCAGTACTTCTTAACTGAGATTGATGTTTTCTTCCCAAGGACCATTTGGGAATATCTAGAGAAATTTTTGATTCTCACAATTGGTAGGGGGATGCTATTGATATCTAGTGGGTAAAAGTCAGGGTACTGCTAAATATTCTCAAATGCACAGGACAGCACACCACAACAAAGGATTATTTGGCTAAAAATGTTAATAGTGCTGAAGTTTAAAAATTCTTTGCCTTATAAGCTTGTATAATATCTCTAGAATTAGAATGATCTGCTCCTTAATGTATGGTAGAGCTCATGGTTGAACATATCTGGGCTCCAGGTTTTCTTTGTGGGAATACTTTTGATCTTAGGTTTCTTTAATGATCATAGAATTAGGTTTTCTAATTCTTTGGGTGGGGCAGTATCTAGTTTTAGTAAATAATGCTTTCTGATAATGTATTTCATCTAATATTTAAAATTTACTGACTATAAAGTTTTTCATAACATACAAACTTTTTTAAAATTTATTTTTATTTTTTAAGGATTTTATTTTTTATTTGAGAGATAGCAAGAGCAAGAGAGGGAGAGAGAAAAAGAGATCACAGCAGTGGGGAGGCATAGAGGGAGAAGCAGACAACCCTCACCCCCTGCCTACTCTAGCAGGGAGCCTGATGTGGGACTAGATCCCAGGACCCTGGGATCATGTCCTGAGCTGAAGGCAGATGCTTAAGACTGAGCCACCCAGGTGCCCATAACTTACAAACTTTTCAGTGTCTACAATATCTATGAATCTCTCCTTTTTTTAAATTTCCTGAATTCTTTTATGTTTTGTGTTCCCTTTGCCAGTTTCTCTGAGATTTTCCTGTTCTATGATTTTTTTTTTTTTTTTCGAAGAACCAGCTTTGGCTTTGTTGATTCTTTCTGTTGCGTACCTATTTTCCATTTTATTAATTTTGATACTTAACATTTATTATTTCCTTTCTACTGCTCTTCTCAGGTTTACTTTGCTGTTTTTTTTTCTTAAGTACTTTGTTCATTAAATGTAGTTTTTTCTATTTCTAGTACAAGTATTTAAGGCTATAAATAACCCTGAGATTTTATTATAATTGCATACTATTAGTATTTGTAAATGTTCCGTGTGCACTTGGAAATAGTTCTATGGAATATTCTATATATAAGTAGGCTAAGTGTGTTAATCATATTGTCGAAGTCTTATGTTATCTTCTGGTATATTCTTACTTCTGTTTGTACTAGCTTAACTGAGGGATGTCTTATAATTTCTCAGTATGATAATGAATTATCTTTTTCTTCTTGAAGATATATCAATTTTATCTATATATTTTGAGGCTACATGATTAGTTTCTTATTAAGTTTAAAATTTATTTATTGGTGATTTTAGACTTATTTTTATGAATTAAAATTTGTAGGTAGTGAAGTTTTTTGAAAAAATCACAATTCGTCTAGTGTTAATATAACTATATTGCATTTGTCTTGGTAGGGGAAAGCATCTCATCTTTTTACCATCAGTGTCTGTATCATGTGTTTTACGTGTATTATAAACCTCAAGTTTGGCAAATGCCCTTAAGATAAAAGAAGATTTCAGTAGTCCCTTTAATTCCTTGAGATCTTGGTTCTTTTCTATTCTTTTCTTTTCTTTCATTTATTGCCTAAGAATTCCTTCTCTCTTGTGGTATCTTGGAAGCATTTAAGAAACAGTATGCATTTACATTTAAATTTATAATTTAGGATTTTTGTTATTTTAGTAGCGGCTCCAATGCAAATCGCTTGCCCATTTTATTATCAGTATTTTGTCTTTTCTACTAAAACAGTTTTCTAAAGGAGTGAGTCTCATGTTTTTTAAATATTTATCTATACTGTCTCTTATAATATCTTATATGTCATTGACAGTATACTTCTTAAAACAAATGGACTATTTTTATTTCCTCTCCTTATAAAGAGTAAAATGTGCCTTCAGTAGGAAAATTTTATGACTTATGGATAACCTATTCTCATCTCTATGATGCTTGAATGACCTCTATACCATTTGTCCCTTGTGGTCTTACAACTTCTGCTTCTGTTTGTGATTAACTTCAGTGATTGTCACTCTTTCCATCTCTGGAGGTCTAATTTTATTTTTGGTTAGTTCTCTTTGTTGAGAAACTCTACCTTATGTTGATTTGAAGAACCTTAGTAAGAAAGATGTGATATGCATACCTATCTCCACTTGAAAGCAATGCATGTGTAGTTGGTAAGGGAAGATGTGAGTGCTGAGGCCAGAGAAAGTCCATCCTGGTTGGGATGATTAACAAAGAAGCATGGAGTTTGTTTCTGAAAGATGGAAATACTTCAGGGACAAGAGAGCTGCAGGAAGGGAGAATCGATGAGAGAAAGCAAGTAAGCATGGTTGTAGAAAAAGCATGGTAATGTGTTATTTGTGTTTGGAAAATTATAAGTAGTGTGAACAGTCTTGTGTGAGGTAAGTTGGAAGGGTTGTTTAACAAACCTCTTGGGTGATCTTGAAAGTTTCCATTTTCTTTTGGTTCTTTTTATGGTAGAGAGGGATGATTTAGGAATATTAATTACCTATTGGTGTATAAAATAGATTAGATCATCAAGAATCTGAAAGTGGGAAAATAGCTTGGGAAACAGTTATAAAAATCCAAGCTGGATATGGTTAGGAACCCGTTTGAGGCATTTGTAAAGAGAACGTAAATAAAGGAATGGATTCAAGACAATGTGAATGGAGGACATGTCTTGAGTCCTGATCAGATGTGAAAAGGATAACGAAAAAAGCAACAAAATTAAACTCCGAAATTTTTTGAACAAACTAGTAACATGTTTCAGAACTAGAGAATAGAAACTTAGAAATACTTTGAGCATGGTGATGATGAATTAAATTTAGATACACTGAGTTCATGACGCATTGATGACAATGTCCATTTTTTTCTGTAATTGGACTTATGAAACTGGAATCCATGAAAGAGTTAAGATTAAAAGGAAATGCTTGAGAATCTTCTACCTGGGCATGACAGTAGATGAAGCCAGAAGAGCAGTCAGACCATCCATGTGCAGTTATTTCACATTAAAAAAAATGTGTGTTTTGGTAGTGTGTCCAATGGTGTCTGGAAATTCTGGAAAGCAGAAATTTCTTTAAGGATTTCTTTGACTCTCCGCTGGTCAGTTGGAAGCCTTTGATGTGTGGAGTTGTGCTGCTCAGTATTTGGAAGCAAAAGGTGTACTAAGGATTCCTAAGATCATTAGACTTTCAAGTGTGGGCTCAATGAGATCTGTTCAATATAGTCTTCTGCTGGCATAATTGGTTTTCTGAGCACTTGCTGCATCCAGGTGCACACTTTAGCACTTCTCTAGCAAGACTCTGATTTCCTTTGGGGCTTTCTTGCCTTGAGACTCTGTTGAAAGAACTAAAACTTCGACAACGTCTGTTCTTTTTCCGTAAGGCCAAGACCAGAGCCAGACCAGGACACCCAGCTTCAGTGATTCTCCCTGACTTCACTAAACGCTTACGAGTAGGAAATGGCTTTCAAAGTCCAGCCCCATTCCACCTCTTTGAAAGAAGGAGGGGAAAGCAGGAGGGCATCAAGGAGGAAAACAACCTTGAGACTTTCATTTTTTTTCCTCACCAGAGGATCATATCTTCCAGGAGAGTAACCTGATTGTGTGTTTTTCGTGGCTTTGTTCTTGACAAATAGTAAGTTCCTGGGCTCCTGGAAGTGAAAATAATTGGCGATAGAATTGATACAATGAGAGTGAGTGAGTGTGTGAGAGAGAGGGAGAGAAAAAGAAGGGGAGAAGGAGGCTGAGTATGTTTTGAGATGAGAGCAGTGTTGAAGAGGTGTTTGTTCATGCTACGGATCAGTCGTTTACAGAATTGTCTGCCCATTCAGATAATTTGCATTGCTCTTAAATGATAAGCACATGGACCACTTTTCTAGAAGAGTCTAACTCAATAGGTCTGCATATGTTTAAAATATACACAGAATAAAAATATACACAGCTTCCCAAGGGATTCTGATGGGCAGGGCTCTTTCTAAATTTTAGGTTGTCTTTGTGAAATTGGGAAGAAAATACTGTCCCCCACCCCCATCCCCAGCCAGGGCAGACCCAACTTTCTGCCAAGTTGCAGGACTGAGTAAGTACAGTGTTGACTGGATTTCATGCCCCACCCACTCCTCCTTGTCTAAATACCTTTGTACATTACACACTATAAAGCCAAGGGTATCAACTATTCCACTTGGGGGGCGGGGAGTTAAGATGGCAGAGGAGCAGGGGGACACTAAGCTGGCCTTGTCCCTTAAACACAGCTAGATAAATTGAACACTCAAGAAGTCAATCTGAGGACTTAGAAAACAAAACTCCATGTTTCTAAATACAAAAATGATTACCTCATGGAAGATAGAAGCTGTGAAAAGTAGACCTGGATGGGGGATAAGACCTGTGGTGCCGTGAGGGGATGGAGTCCTGCTTACTGAGATTACCACAAAGTATTATAAGTAGTAGAAGGCAAAATCTGAAGTTTTAGAAGTCTTTGACTGACCAGCTTAGCAGAGCTCCTGTGGGGAAGGAGGGTGGAGACCCAGGAGAGGTGTGGTCTGAGATATCCAGGTCCCTCTTGGATAGTTGTCCTGCTTGGAGTGCATTCAGGACTGGCGGCATGGCAGAACTGGTAGTGCGTCCATTCTGCACTGTTCCCAAGTCTGGGAATGGGGACCTGGCTGAGGGCAGTGAGCCTGGGTGCTGGCTTTCTTCTACGCTTTCCCATAAACTGAGAATTGCTGCATGGTCATGCAACCATTTTCTGGGGAAACACCAGCAAATGTAAAAGTGCAGGGAGATCCTTCCTTAGAGGATTAGTGTGGGTCTGTGCCATGTGAGTCCCTAAAATTCAGAGTTTTGAAACTCAGCCTGAGGTAAAACAGGAGTACTGTGCTGCCTGGTAGGTGGACAGCTTGGGTACAATCTGGGTGAGGGCAGGGATCTGATAGAAAATGGGGACACAGGAGGGGTGATGGGTCACTCTTCTCTGAGGGCTTTCTGAATAGTGACTGCCGGAAGTCTCTACTCCAGGGAGGAAAGAAAGCCATTTTGCCCTACCCATTGGTACTGACTGACCTCAGCTAAACTGTGCCATCAAGGGAAGACCAGAGCCGCTTTCACAAAGCACCCCCTCCCCCAACCCCTTGCAGGTTCATCTCCACTAAGGCAAGTTGGTCCTGAGCATCAGTGGAACAGTCCACTGCCCCAGAAGACCAGCACAAGCCCTTCCCACACACCCAAGTCTACTGATCATACAGTGCTGCAAAGCTTCTACTCCTGAAATTCTACTCCTGAAAACCGTATTATACTGTATATTAACTAACTAGAATTTAAATAAAATTTTTGAGAAATAAAAAGGGATATCAACACTGTTCATGGGATACTAGATCTGGTTATATAAGACCTCAGAATGTTGAGGTTTCAAATATAAAGACTTCCATTGTCTTCCCAAATACCTTTCACAGCCTCTGGGACTGGATTCTCACTACTAGTAGAAAAATCCCTCTTCTGTGTCACTGTGCACCATTTCACCTAATCTGTCTTCATCTCTTCTCATGAACTATCTCATGCGGTACTCTGACTACTCAGCTGCTGGTCTGTAGCTCGTGGTCTCCTCGGTTCCCACCCAGGAATGCTCTCTCAGTCCTACACCATTTATCCTGGATAAACTTCTCTCCAGAGATAAAGAGGAATTCATTGGCCTTATTTAAGTGGACTTACAAAGTCAACTTATCATATTTTGTTTCATTTGTAGGATATCATCAATGGACTTACAACATTATATTGTCCCATTACCTTGTAAAGTACATGCAGGCTTGGCAGGAATTACACTCTAAGTAATTTACTAACACTGCCAGGATGAAACAAAAGGAGGAGGAGAGTGGGCACTTTTGCCAATTTCAGCAGTGATACGCTGCTCTGCCTAAAGGAGATAAAGGTGGCGTGTATACCAGCCAGGTAGTTGTGTTGGTAAGTCATGGATTTTTTTAGGTAGCTTATAGAAAATGAGTTCTCTTATATTTGAAAATAAATCATAGTGCTTACACTTGCTCGTAATCAAGCCTGCCCTTCTCTGTGACAGAATATGGAGCATATGGAGACCTGTGTCATGTCATGAGACTTGAGTATTTCCAACCCCATCCATATTTTCCTCTGTTGGGCCTGGAATTCTGCCTTCTTTATTCATGAATCATAAACAATCCCTAGATCATTTTCTATGTGAGAAAACTCAGTTTTGGAAGAGTGAAGCTGCCAAAGGCCACATGGCTATTTGTTCACAAAGTTAAGGCAGAACTTGTGAATTCTAGTCTTCTATGCTTTTCTCATGTCGTGTTGCCTTTGGGTTAACATTGCTCTTGCCAATATTCTATTTCACCATCAGGAAGTTTTAGGAGAGACCACGCAGTAAGTTCTTAACACTTCACTATGAACGAGTTATACGCTGCGAGACAGAGGAAACCAGAATTAAATATTGCCGGATCCTAAGAAATGGAGAGAAACAGAAAATTGTAAAGGGAAAGGAATTTTGAGGAAAGAGGTTGAAAGAGAAGCCTTAGGGTGGCAGAGGGAATTTTGACCAGCTTCATTTTGGTTCTGCCTTGGGTCAGCATGGTTTTGTGAAATAGAAAGTAGTGTTTCTTTAATGGTTTTATCCCAATACCAGTGTGTTTTCACTGTGCATATATCTGTGAAGATTTGTGTTACCAGTTCTTTGTGTTCCTGTTCCTTTTCTCATGAAGGACACAAACAATTGTGCTGTCATCTAATTAGGCAGCACCATCTGCAAAAATGCGCTGCTCCCATAAGTAGAGTGTTGGTGCTCTATTTAGAAGACTTTTAAATCAGAAGAGACTGCCACCCTTCACAAAGAGAAATTCCTGATCTCCTTGATCCCCTGCTACCTTTTCTAACATGCCACTGCAGTCCTCATATTGCTGAAGGAAGTCAGGCATGAAATGGTGTTCTATTTAGTTTAATGGTTAACAGACAGCTCCAACGGCTGCATTCAGCACATTAGCCCCGTGCTGAAAGACTTGATAATTTTTAATAAGGTGAAAAGCTATTTGCTGTCTAACACTGTATGGCAGAAGTATCCTTGACCCTCTTTTTCTCTTCATTGTCACAAAATGTATTGGAGAGTGCGGCTCCGTAATAGTGCTTTTCCAGCTTGCACTAACACAAAGCAAGCAGTTCTCAGCCTTATGGAGTTCAAAAAGAGAACTAAAATGGCGGAATTTCCCAGAGATTTTGAAAAGATCATCGTAGTCCTCTAGTCCAAGTCTTTTCATTTGTTAGTCAAAGAAATCAAGTGCAAGGAAGTTGAGTGACTCCAGTATCTTGTTTTTTTCTTTCCCTCCTTTCCCCTTCCTTGTTTGCTTCCTTTTCTCCCTCCCTTCTTCCTGTGTTCCTCCCTTCTTCCTTCCCTTATTTTTCCCTTCATTTTTTTCTTCTTTCTTTCTCCCCTCTTTCCTTCCCATGAATATTCTTAATGTCATGAAATTATTTTTGATATCTCTCTTGTTCAGTCCCAAACTTAGAACATAAATAATTTTTATTCAGTATAAAAGACTACCTCTCCCACACCCACACATTGGGTATTTTCCTGATCAATGAATGTCCTTTTCCTGGAAAAAAGAAAGTGTCTCCTCTCACTTTATAATTATTACATTTCCTAGCCCCAATAATCCTAATCCTAACATATGCAACATATGTCTTATTTTAGTACTCATTAATTTACTAGATGAAGAAATAGATTTATCTAAAAATAATATTAAAACTTCATCTTCCATCTCTAGGGTTAGGGAGTAAAGACTTCAAGGAGGATCATAGTAATTATTGATCATTTTCACTAAAACATTAAATATTTTGCAAACAAAGATAATTATACTTATTTTTCAGAGCTGTCTCATGTTATCATCCTGTGTGAGCCTTACAATTACCCTTTGTACTAATATAGAGAATATGTTATTATCTCAATTTTATAAATGGGAAAATTGATTTCTGAGATTTTATATGACTTGGTCAAGGTCACATGGTTCATTAGTATTAGAGCCATAACTAAAAACCGTATTTGCTAACACCCAGCTCTGTGTTGTTCTCACTGTACCAAACTACTTCCACTTATGACAGTCATTACTGCTTGTAGATGTATCTCAGTTGGGAGATATGCCAGGAAAACCAGACTGAGAAAAAACTGTAAGGACAGTCAGACTTGGGAAAGCATGGTGGAGGAGAGCAGGGGAAGGTAGAATTGCCACATTTCCCTGCAAGTCCATGTGGGGATAGGGGCATGTGCCAAAGTGGGCTGGGAAGCTCCTGGTTCATAAAATGTAGACTCCTCATCATTAGAGAAATGCAGGCTGGATCTGTCCTGAAAGCTGATTTCCAGGTCTGAGGTAAGCACCAAGGGCAGCTCCAAAATAAATTAAGTCCTGAGACAAAAAGGTCATAGAGCATACAGAAACACGAATGTGATAAGGAAGGGGGGGAAAAAAAGGAGCTGGAATATAACAAATTATATATAAGGACTGAAAATTCTGCCTTCTGGCCTTAAATAAATAGTCTATCCAAACAAATTTCCTTAAAAAAAGAAAAAAGTTTGTAGAATTTATTCACTTCTTTTGTGTAACCTGAATGCATCATTGATGTGCTCTGAAGGAGGTATTAAAGTCAGTCTCATGATATTGCTGAGTTATCTGTTTTCAGCTTATTCTCGTTCTATGGCTCTGTGTCAGAACCTGGTATGGGGAGCACAATCCCTTAGCTTGGGACTTAATACACAGTTGATTTTTCATTGGCATCTTAAAGGCTAACATCTTGTGGATATAAAATTTGCCCCAAGGATGATGACGTACCACTGCAGATCCTAATGACATTTTACTTCACTTGGAGTATGTCTATGATTGACTATGATGCTCTAAAGGATATGGTTTGAGTGTGTACTGTCTCATGAGTTATTTCTAAGTTTATGTTACTAACTTTTGGTGAATATATGAAGTAATTTATTTTTCCAAAATATCTTAGTTCCTTCAAAGTAATTATCACAGGAAGTCATATACAAATGCAAACATTATTTAAATTTTTTGTACTCTTTTGTATGCTTGAACATATTTCCTATGATCTTTTATAGGATTTTGAAATAGAGTAAATCCATGCTCTCCACCCCTCACCAACCCTCTCACCCCCCAAAAGTATATTGATCAGTTTCATGTATACCATGGGATTATGGTTATGGAAATGGAAAATAGAAATAATTTCCCCCGAAAATAATGGGGACTTCCTTGTTTCTTGTGCATCCCTTTTTGGTATAAGCCAGAGAGAGTTTCTGGTCCAAGCTTTACCATTAATTAACTGTATAGTGTTGGGAAAATATCTTAACCACTCCATTTCTTCATCTGAAATAATGGATTACATGACCTTTCACTTTGCTGTCAGCTGTAGCAGACTGTGTTTCTGTGCTCTACATGATGCTAAATCCAGCATCATGTTCATTTAGAGAAGGTGTAATCTATTTCTTTAAAATGTCCAGGCTCACACATTAGATGGAATACTGCCTATGCCCTGGGAACACTGTCTATGATGGTTAGGTCATTTTATAATGTGCAGATGCAGTATAATATCTTTTAAAGTTCTTTTATATTTTGAGTATGTATTTTTAGGTAAATTCTGAGAAAGAGGGACATTTGATTCCAGGGGGCAGAAGGAAGTCTGCAAATAAGTGACTAACTATATGTATATGTATTTATCTTCATTTGGGACTTCAGGAAAGAGCATTGCCAAGCCACAACCCTTGATTGAAACAAGTGTTTAAGAAAGGAGGGCCAGAGGGCAGAGAAAAACAGCATTAGAATGAGAGAGTATTTGAGGAGTTACAAACATCCAGAAGAAATTTTCAAGCAAATGACACAGATACAAATTTGGCCAATCATGCCTGTCTGCCTGCTTGTGATCTCTGTCTGTCAAATAAATAAATAAAATCTTAAAAAAAAAATTATCCAATCATGGATGGATTCAAATAAATATAATATGAAAAGGGAGAACAGTTTCTGTGATAATTCATTTTTTTGTCTTAAAACATAATTGAAAGTAGACATGAGAAAATGGAATTTGCTTAGATATTTGCAGAAATCACTGTGTTCCATGAAAAATGAAAACCAGTCCAATTCGCCTCCATATTCTATGGAATGTTTATGTCCTAAGACTTTGGTAAAATCTGAGTCGTGCAATTTCCCAAGTGTTACTGGCCTCATGTCTTTCTGCCATCCAGGCCTGGACTTTATTACTGCTTCTCTCCCATGATGTATCTCTTCCCTGAACACTATTTATCGACCGAAGATTGAACTCACTGTCTTGATGAGACTGTCCAACAAAGACACTCTATGAAATGTCTGTGAATATACAAAATATTTGGGGTAATGTAGAATGTTTATAGCAACAGAAATAATCTATAACTGAATCTTGGACATCCCTGTTGTGGGCCACCTCACCATTTGGAATTCTCTTCTGGTCTCCTTAAGTGTAAATTCGATCCTCTTGTTCTTAGGCAAGCTTTTCCTCTACTGAGTTCCCCTCACTCCAGGTAGCTCCACTGAGGATGTGCTCTACAGGGCTTCAGATTGTACCCTTCATGAGATCTGCTGTCAGGTCTCCCAGTATCAACAACAGCCTGATGCTCTATTTGGAGAACTTTCATCAATAATAGTATTAGCTGAGTAAACAAAATAACATCCCAGACCCTTGAGTCTGAGAAATGATTCTCATCTTTACCTTCTGCAGCCTCTACAACTGCACATTGTTATCGACCATGAAGCTATTTCATTGCCCATTGTTTGAATATTTCCCCTCTAATCATTTACACTTTTTTTTAAGAGATGTCATTAAGCATGGAGACTTCAGTACTGAAATAAAACACTGAACATGAAGTGCCCCTATGGTAAATATTATCTATCTGCAGAGGACATGGTAGTGATTTAAAAGTACAAGTTTCCGTCAAATCATAGGCCAAAGTGCTAAAAGTGCTTTTGCATCCTTTGAAGGAAGGCTATGTGTTAGGCATGCAAATGACAACAGAAATAAATATATGAAACTATCTGTACCATTATCACTAAATGATTGTTTGATATGTTTTAAATGGGCTTGTCACATTGTATCATTTCTTGACACACTGTCAGATTGCAAAATATTTTGAATCTTAAAACTGAAATTTGTAAATTTCTAGGAGTTGTCAGGCTGTGATGCTGATGAGAAATCTGAGGATTTGCATGCAAAAAATCCCCCCAAATACCAGCAACTCTTAAGACCATGCTTAAGTAGAAGGAAGAGGAGAAGAGCATGACCATGTGTTGTGGTTGGGAATCATCACCAGGAAAATGGAAATACTGAAGATGACCTTGAAGGGAAGGGACGGCTATCTAGGAGAGTGAAAGGCTTAAGTGCTTTAACTCTGGTGAGGAATCATAGGTTTGGGACTAAGACAATAAGAAAAATAAGCAGGCAAGAAGCAGAGAGTGTGGATGGTGTTAAGAGGAGGGAAGAAGTGACAGGTAAAGGCTGGAGGGTAGTAGGATTCTGAATGAGAATACAAGTACCATGTAAGTGTTCATAGACTCCACTACTCAAAAATAATTTTGGGTCTTTATCTACCTTTATTACCCTTCTTCTCATCTCATTCCCCCAGATGTTGCCAGCATGTCTTCTTTATCCTACTCATCTTTCTGAGCAGAGTTCTTTATGCCAGACTGAATCTTTGGACTTCGGCGATGATTTCCAGAAGAGGGTGAGTTACGAGGGCAGAAGCTAGAGGGAAAGTAAGATTCAACGGAAGGCTTGACTTATAATGAAGAACTAAAAAGAAGGAGGAGAAAATTCATCAAGCTGAATATAGAGGAAGATTTTTATCTAGTTTTGGCTGTTGTCTTCTTTAACATTTCATTTTTTTCTTGGGAGGTTTAAAGGGAAAGTTTTGGAGCAACTGTTGCAGAACGTGAGGAAGGTAAACATCAGAGTCCAATGAATTTTAATAAGTGTTGCCCATGGATTAAATATTTAAGCCATCAGGAGAGAAGCACAAATGTTGAGTCATTTTTTTATTAACCTGTAATGTATTAAGTGCCCCAGGGGTACAGGTCTGTGAATCATCAGGCTTACACATTTCACTCACTCAACTGAGCACATACCCTCCCCAATGACCATGACCCAGCCACCCTATCCCTAATTCCCTATCCCTAATTCCCCCCAGCAGCCCTCAGTTTGTTTCATGATATTAAGAGTCCCTTATGGTTTGTCTCCCTCCCGATCCCATCTTGTTTCATTTTTTTCCTTCCCTACCCTCCATAACCCCTGCTCTGCCTCTATGATATCAGAGAGATCACATGATATTTGTATTTGTCTAATTGACTTATTTCACTCAGCATAATAGCCTCTAGTTCCATTCATGTTGTTGCAAAAGGCAAGATTTCATTTCTTTTAATACCATTGTATATATGTACCACAACTTCTTTATCTATTCTTCTATTGATGGACACCTAGGTTCTTTCCATAGTTTGGCTATTGTGGACATTGCTGCTATAAACATTTGGGTGCATGTGCCCCTTAAGATCACTACATTTGTATCTTTAGGGTAAACACCCAGTAGTGTGATTGGTAGGTTGTGGGGTAGCTCTATTTTCAACTTTTTGGGGACCCTCCATATTGTTTTCCAGAGGGGCTACACCAGCCTGTATTCCCACCAACAGTATAGGAGGGTTCCCCTTTCTCTTCATCCTTGCCAACATTTCTTGTTTCTTGACTTGTTAATTTTAGCCATTCTGACTGGTGTGAGATGGTATCTCATTGTGGTTTTGATTTGCATTTCCCTGGTACCGAGTGATGTGGAGCATTTTTTCATGTGTCTGTTGGCCATCTGGATGTTTTCTTTGCAGAAATGTCTGTTCATGTCTTCTTTCCATTTCTTGATTGGATTGTTTGTTCTTTGGGTATGAGTTTGGTAAGTTCTTTAGAGGTATTGGATACTAACCCTTTATCTGATATATCATCTGCAAATATCTTCTTCCATTCTGTCAGTTGTCTTTTGGTTTTTCTGACTGTTTCCTTGGCTGTGCAAAAGCTTTTGATCTTGATGAAGTCCCAGTGGTTCATTTTTGCCCTTGCCTCCCTTGTCTTTGTTGATGTTTCTAGGAAGAAGTTGCTCTGGCTGAGGTCAAAGAGGTTGCTGCCTGTGTTCTCCCCAAGGATTTTGATGGATTCCTATCTCACACTAAGGTTTTTCATCCATTTTGAGTCTGTTTTTGTAGTGGTGTAAGGAAGTGGTCCAGTTTCATTCTTCTGTATGTAGCTGTCCAATTTTCCCAACACCATTTGTTGAAGAGACGGTCTTTTCTCCACTGGACATTCTTCCTTGCTTTGCTGAAGATTATTTGACCATAGAGTTGAGGATCTATTTCTGGGATCTCTATTCTGTTCCATTGGTCTATGTATCAGTTTTTGTGCCAGTACCATACTGTCTTGATGATGACAGCTTTGTAATAGAGCTTAAAGTCTGGAATTGTGATGCCACCAACCTTGTCTTTCTTTTTCAACATTCCTCTGGCTATTTGGTGTCTTTTATCATTCCATATACATTTTGGATTATTTGTTCCATTTTTTTTGAAAAAAAAATTGATGTTATTTTGATAGGGATTGCGTTAAATGTGTAGATTGATTTAGGTTGCATAGACATTTTCACGATATTTGTTCTTCCCATCCATGAGCATGGAATATTTTTCCATTTCTTTATGTCTTCCTCAATTTCTTTCATGAGCACTTTATAGTTTTCTGAGTACAGATTCTTTGCCTCTTTGGTTAGGTTTATTCCTAGGTATCTTATGGTTTTGGGTGCAGTTCTAAATGGGATTGACTCCTTAATTTCTCTTTCTTCTGTCTTGTTGGTATGTACAAATGCAATGGATTTCTGTGCAATTGAATTTATATCCTGACACTTTACTGAATTCCTGTGTGAGTTTTAGAAGTTTTGGAGTGGAGTCTTTTGGGTTTTCCCCATAAAGTATCAAATCATCTGCAAAGAGTGGGAGTTTGACTTCTTTGCTGATACGGAAGCCTTTTATTTCTTTTTTTTGTCTGATGCTGAGAATTGGACTTCTAGTACCATGTTGAATAGCAGTGGTGATAGTGGACATCCCTGCCATGTTCCTGACCTTAGGGAAAAAGCTCTCAGTTTTTCCCCATTGAAAATTATATTCGCTGTGAGTTTTTCATAGATGGCTTTGATGATATTGAGATACATACCCTCTATCCCAACACTTTGAAGAGTTTTGCAAGGAAAGGATGCTGTACTTTGTCTAATGCTTTTTCAGCATCTATTGAGAGTATCATATAGCTCTTGTTCTTTCATTTATTAATATATTGTATCACACTGATTAATGTGCAGATGTTGAAACAACCTTGCAGCCCAGGTGAATAATCCTGGTGAATAATCCTTTTATTGGACTGTTGGATCCTATTGGCTAGTATTTTGGTGAGGATTTTTGCATCCTAGTATTTTGGTGAGGATTTTTGCATCCATGTTCATCAAGGACATTGGTCTTTAATTCTTCTTTTTGGTGGGGGTCTTTGTCTGGTTTGGGGATCAAGGTCATGGCCTCATAAAACGAATTTGGAAGTTTTCCTTCCATTTCTGTTTTTTGGAACAGTTTCAGGAGAATAGGTATTAATTCCTCTTTGAATGTTTGGTAGAATTCCCTTGGGAAGACTTCTGGCCCTGGGCTCTTCTTTGTTTGGAGATTTTTGATACTGCTTCAATCTCCTTACAGTTCATGGGTCTGTTCAGGTTTTCTATTTCTTCCTGGCTCAATTTTGGTAGTTTATATGTCTCTAGGAATGCATCCATTTCTTCCAGATTATCAAATTCGCTGGCATATAGTTGCTCATAATATGTTCTTATAATTGTTTGTATTTCTTTGGTGTTGTGATCTCTCCTCTTTCATTCATGATTTTATTAATTTGGGTCCTTTCTCTTTTCATTTTGATAAGCCTGGCCAGGGGTTTACCAATCTTATTAATTGTTTCAAAGAACCAGCTCCTAATTTTGTTGATCCGTTCTACTATCCTTTTGGTTTCTATTTCATTGATTTCTGCTCTGATCTTTATTATTTCTCTTCTCCAGCTGGGTTTAGGCTTTCTTTACTGTTCTTTCTGTAGCTCCTTTAGGTGTAGGGTTAGGTTGTATACTTGAGACCTTTCTTGTTTCTTCAAAAGTCTTGTATTGGTATATACTTGCCACTCAGGACCGCTTTTGCTGTGTCTCAAAGATTTTGATCAGCTGTGTTTTCATTTTCATTTGTTTCCAGGAATTTTTCTTTTCTTTTTTTAAAAGATTTTATTTATTTATTTGACAGAGATCACAAGTAGGCAGAGAGGCAGGCAGAGAGAGAGGAGGAAGTAGGCTCCCCACAGAGCAGAGAGCCCAATGTGGGGCTTGATCCGAGGATCCTGGGATCATGATCTGAGACCAAGGCAAAGGCTTTAACCCACTGAGCCACCCAGGCCCCCTCCAGGAATTTTTCTAATTCTTCTTTAATTTCCTGGTTGAACCATTCCTTCTTTAGTAGGATGATCATTAGCCTCCATGTATTTGAGTTCTTTCCCATTTTCCTCTTGTGGTTGAGTTCTAGTTTCAGAGCATTGTGGTCTAAAAGTATGCAGGGAATGATCTCAGTCTTTTGGTGAGAGTTGACCTGATTTGTGACCCAGAATGTGATCTGTGCTTGAGAACGTTCCATGTGGGCTAGAGAAGAATGTGTATTCTGTTGCTTTGGGATGGAATGTTCTGAATATATCTGTGATGTCCATCTGGTCCAATGTGTCATTTAAGGCCTTTATTTCCTTGTTGATCTTTCGCTTGGATGATCTGTCCATTTCAGTGAGGGGAATGTTAAAGTCCCCTACTATTATTGTATTATTGTCGATGTGTTTCTTTGTTTTGTTTATTGATTGGTTTATATAATTGGCTGCTCCCATGTTAGGGGCATAGACATATAAAATTGTTAGATCTTCTTGTTGGACAGACTCTTTAAGTATGATATAGTGTCCTTCCTCATCTCTTATTATAGTCTTTGGCTTAAAATCTAATTTATCTGGGAGAGGAAGGGGCAAGATGGCAGAGAAGTGGGAGACCCTGTTTCATCCAGTTTCCTAAAATGAGCTAATTATCTACCAGAACACTCTGAACACCCATGAAATCAGCCTGAGATGTAGGATTATACACTTCTGCAACTCTACAGGGGCAGAAGACACCAGTAGAGAGGTAAAGGAGAGTGGGAGAGCTCAGACTGATATCAGAGGATAAACAGAAGGTGGAGGGAGCCTCTAGAACTGACCCACTGGAAAGTAATACCCCAATATGAAAGTACCCTGGGATTGAGCATTAACTTGGAGTCTGGTTAAAAGAACTCAAAAAGAGCAAAAGATCTTAAGGGGCAACTGCTGGAATCTGGTGGTTACAGGCGTGGGCCTCAGCCCATGTATCCAGGATGGGCACTGTCGGTGACCACCTGTGCCAGAGAGAGTGCGGTAGAGCCTCCAATTCCTGGTCCTGGAGCCCCCCGGGGTTGCCTGGCTTGCACCACCATTCTGGCTGGGTGCACTCCCATCCCCCACATGACAGAGTCTGATGTGAGTGCCAACCTGTGCTCTCTAGAGTTACAGCCTTTGGTGTTCTGTATGCACTGCCTGACTAGGGTCTGAACCACTCTTACCACGTGTGCCTGAGAGAGATTCGCGGGGGCATGAGCTGGTGGTCTTTAGGACCAGCCAAGAGTCTGGACACTTCCAGCGTTGGCCTGAAGGAACTCAGGTGCATTCAGTGGTCAGGATCTCTCGGCGGGTGGTAACCTGCGCAACTATGAGGTCTGGGCCTCAAACAGCAGTCCTGGCAAAAGCAGCCACTGGAAGCAGTCTCCCTGGATCAATATTGCTAACAGTTTTATTGGCACCAGTGTGCAGAGACTAGCGGGCCCTTCAGGCAACCCCTGAGATGGTTGCTGGAAACATGCACTGCCTGTGGGCGGTTGCACGGTTCAGTGGAGTTTGCAGAGGGGGAGTCTGTGTGCTCTGGACCATCTAGAGGGGAGAAGACTGAGGCTTCTGTCTGAGTTGGAGGTCTGGATGTAGTTTTCTTTCCACTAAACCTCCAAAAAGCCACAAAAAATTCCAAAAAACCAAAAACCTCCAGAGAACAAAAACCTGAAAACCTGATTTCCACAGAGCCCAGCCCCTTGATAGGGAACAGGAGGACTCAACCCAAGCAAGACTTACTGAAAAACAACATGGCAGGCCCCTCCCTGAGACAGCCAGCCAAAACAATGAGAAGACAACCACCACAGATCTGCATAAAACTGTAAAACCCCAATATCAGGGGAAAACAAGGTATTAAGCTTCCATGGTAACTTCTGATTGCTCCGAAGTGTTCCAGAGTGCACCTTGCCTGGACTGCTGTTGATATATTCAGCTATACATCCCCTTGACCACCTCTCACCAAAATGACTAGGAGGAGGAACCCCCAACAGAGGAAAAATTCAGAGACTGTGCCGTCTCCATCAGAGCTATAGGATAAGGACATAAACAGTATGTCAGAAAGGGAATTCAGGGCAACAATTATCCAGGCAATGGCTAGGTTGGAGAAAACATTAGTGACAACATAGAATCTCTAAGGCCAGAAGTGAAAGCCACCCAGGAAGAAGTTAAAAATGCTATCAATAAGATCCAATCTAATCTAAATTCTCTAACAGCTTAGAAGCCGTGAAAACAGAATTAGGGAAATAAATGATGTCATGAAATGTTCCAACATCAGAATTATTGGGATCCCTGAGGGGGAGGAGAAAGAAAGACTAGAAGATATAGTTGAACAAATTCTCCATTAAAATCTTCCCAATCTGGGGAATTGAACCAGCATTCTTGTCTTAGAGGCAGAAAGATCAACCCCCAAGATCAATGAATCTAGAAAGACCTTGAGACACCTGTGAAAATGATAAATCATAACTTTAGACAAGAGCTCTTGAGAGCAGCTAGTGGGAAGAGATTCCTTTTGTACAGAGGAAGATCCATCAGAATGACGTCAGACCTGTCCACAGAAACCTGGCAAGCCGGAGAGGGTTCGCAAGACATATTCAGGGCACTAAATGAGAAGAACATGAAGCCAAGAATACTTTATCCAGCAAGGTTGACATTCAAAATGGATGGAGAGAGAAAGAGCTTCTAAGGCAGGCAAAGTCTAAAAGAGTGGGTGACCACTAAACCACCACTACAAGAGGTTCTATAAAGTAAGAAAGAACCTAGGAGTGTCATAGAATAGAAATTTATAGAGACAATCTATAGAAACAAGGATTTCACAGGCAACATAATGTCAATAAAAGCATCTCTTTCAATAATCACTGTTGGGGCACCTGGGTGGCTCAGCAGGTTAAGCCACTGCCTTCGGCTGGGATCATGATCTCAGGGTCCTGGGATTGAGCCCCACATTGGGCTCTCTGCTGAGTGGAGAGCCTGATTCTCCCCCTTCTCCCCCTCTCTCTGCCTGCCTCTTTGCCTACTTGTGACCTCTCTCTCTCTCTCTCTCTCTGTTAAATAAATAAATAAATAAATAAAATAATCACTCTCAATGTGAATGGCCTACACATTCCCATAAAATGGAAAAGGGTTGCAGATTGGATAAAACAACAGCACCAATCCCTATGCTATCTACAAGAGACGGATTTGGACCCTAAAGATACATGCAGACTGAAAGTAAAAGGATGGAGAAGCACCTTTCATGCCAATGGGCCCCCAAAAGAAAACTGGTGTAGCAATTCTCGTAGCAGATAAATTAGATTTTAAACTGAAGAGAGATAATCAGAGATAAAGAAGGACACTACATCATTCTTAAAGGGTCTATCCACCAACAAGATCTAATAATTGTAAACATTTATGCTTCCAATACGGGAGCAGTCAACTACATAAATCAAATGTTAATGAAGATAAGGAGTCATATTGATATGAATACAATAATAGTATGGGATCTTAACATGCCAATCTCCATAATAGATCATCCAAGCAGAAAATTACTGAACAAGAACATTGAATGACACATTGGACCAGATAGACCTCATAGATATACACAGAACATTCCACCCTAAAATAACAGAATACTCATTCTTCTTGAATGCACATGGAACTTTCTCCAGAATAGACCACATACTGGGTCACAAATTAGGTTTCAACTGATACCAAAAGATTGAGATTATTCCCTGCATATTCTCAGACCACAATGCTTTGAAACTGGAACTCAACCACAAGAAAAAGTTTGGAAGGAATTCAAACACGTGGAAGCTAAAGACCATCCTGCTTAAGAATGTTTGGATCAACCAGGAAATCAAAGAAGAACTTAAACAATTCATAGAAATCAAAGGTAATGAAGACACTTTGGTCCAAAACCTATGGGATGCGGCAAAGGTAGTCCTGAGGGGAAAATACATAGCCATCCATGCCTCACTAAAAAAATATTGAAAAGTCCAGAATACACCAGCTCTCTTTATACCTTAACAAATGGAAGAATCAACAACAAATTAAGCCAACCCCACACACAAGAAGGGAAATAATCAAGATTAGAGCAGATATCAATGAAATAGAAACTAGAGATACAGAAGAACACATCAACGAAAATAGAAGCTTTTTTTTTTTTTTTAAGGAATCAGTGAGATTGATAAGCCACTGGCCAAACTAATCTTCAAGAAAGGAGAGAGGATGCAAATTAATAAAATTATGTATGATAAGGGAAAGATCATGACTAATACCAAGGAAATAGAAACAACCATCAGAAATTATTATCAACAGTTATATGTCAATAAGTTAGGCAACCTAGACAAAATGGATACATTCCTAGAAACCTGGAAACCTCTGAAACTGAACCAGGAAGAAATCGACAACCTAAATAGACCAATATCTAGTAACAAGATTGAAGCAGTGATCAAAAACCTCCCAAAAAATAAGAGCTCAGGACCTGATGGATTCCCTGGGGAATTCTACCAAAAATTCAAATAAGAAATAATACCTATTCTCCTGAAGCTGTTTCATAAAATAGAAACAGAAGGAAACTTCCATACTTTTTTTTTTTATGAAGACAGCATTACCCTGATCCCCAAACCAGGTAAAGACCCCACCAGAAAGAAGAATTTCAAACCAATATCCCTGATGAATATGGATGCCAAGATTCTCAACAAGATCCTAGCTAATAGGATCCAATAGGACATTAAAAAGATTATCCACCACTACTAGGTGGGATTTATCCATGGGATGGAAGGGTGCTTCAGCACTTGCAAATCTTTCTACTGTGGTAGAACAAATCAATAAGAGAAGAGAGAAGAACCACATGGTCCTCTAAATTGAGGCAGAAAAAGCATTTGACAAGGTACAGCATTTGTTCCTGATTAAAACCATTCAAAATATAGGGATAGAGGGAACATTCTTTAACTTCATAAAATCTATCTATGAAAGACCCACAGCAAATATCATCCTCAATGGGGAATAGTTGACAGTCTTCCCTTTGAGATCAGGAACACAACAAGAATGACCACTCTTGCCAGTGTTGCTCAACATAGTACTAGAAGTCCTAGCAACAGCAATCAGACAACAAAAAGAAATAAAGGGTATTCAAATTGACAATGAAGAAGTCAAACTCTCTTCCTTTGCAGATGACATGATAATTTATATGGAAAAACCAAAAGACTCCACCCCTCAACTACCAGAACCCAGACAGCAATTCAGTAATGTGGCAGGATACCAAAATTATTGTACAGAAATCAGTTGCTTTCTTATACACCAACAATGAAAATATAGAAAAGGAAATTAGAGGTATGATCCCATTTACTATAACACCAAGAACCATAAGATACCTGGGAATAAACCTAACCAAAGAGGTAAAGGATCTGTACTTGAGGAACTACAGAACACTCATGAAAGAATTTGAAGAAGACATGAAAAGATGGAAGAGCATTCCATGCTCATGGATTGGAAGAATAAACATTGTTAAAATGTTTATACTGCCTAGAGCAATCTATACTTTCAGTACCATCCTGATCAAAATTCCACTGGCATTTTTCAAAGAGCTGGAACAAACAGTCTTAAAATTTGTATGAATCTGTGTAAAGCAGTAAGCAACAAAAAGTGAAGTGATAAACGCAAATTACAGTCTCCAAATGACTTTTCAAACATAGCGTCTGAGTGGAAATTATGGTCATCAATGAGGAGCTGAAACCAAAGAGGCTGGGCCAGGAAGTCTTCTCCTTTTCCTCTTAAAGCAAAATAGTTCCTTATATTTACTCTGGGTTGCTCAGGTCACTATCATATTGTGAGTGCGGATTCCAGTTTCGTTTACTTGCTGATTCTGTTTTTCAAGTTTTTGATGTTTAGTTTCTTACATCTATCTGAATCTTACTTTCAAAACTTTTTCAATTGTAATTCTTACTGAACACCTCCTCTGACACAGTTATCTTCTCTCTCCCATCCTTAAATTACTGTCCCAGTACTGATTTTACTATGACATTATTATTATTCCCAGTTTGGTCCTAAGCTCTTCCAGGGCAGTAACAGGGGTTCACTTTGGGGCCCTCTCTTCCCACAGGTGCTGCTTAAATGCATATCTAGTACTCCATAAACAAGCTCCTGAACTGATCAGTTTTCCTGGGAGAAAGCATTTCATTTGGCAGGATCCATAGTTATTTTACAAAGAATGTGTGGATTAAAAGCTAATCTTCTCTTTAAAAATAATTATAGATTTTCATGGGTAAGAAGGTATGATGAATTCAAAACTATTTTGGCCTCTAATAAAATGGTTTGGTTTAGGGTCTAAGCTGTGTGAGTGTAGGAAAGTCAAGTGAGCACTCTGGACTTCAGTTCTCTCATTTACAAAATGGGAGGCTTGAATCAAAGATTTCAATCTGTCCTACAGCTAGAATAATTCTATGAATGTCTCTGCTGTGTAAAGAAAGAGCTTCACGCCATTTAATAGCACATGTATGCTATTATCTACCAAAAATCTGTGTTTGTTCGTGAACTATTAAAAAAAAATCTATTGATAGTAGAACACTTTTGTATAAAAGTTACAATGTATTTATGATAATGGATATATTTATTACAGAGTTCTTTTAAATAATGGACTTGGGAAACACTGAGTGATGTAAAAAATTCCCTATCACTTACACAGAAACCTTCCACAGCACAATATAAAAAAAATCAATCACGTGAACTCTAATATTATCATGTATCTTCAACTTGAATTGAATTTTACTTTGCTGCTTCAGTGAGTACTACAAAAACATGCTGTGCTTGGCTGACCCCTGGACACACAGTCACACCTATTTAATGTGGAGGAGTTTGTGAATGCCACTTTCCAAAGCTTTCAGGAAGACAAGTCACAGCTAAATGCATCCTTGAAGATTAATTACCACTCAGTTCTTTTCAGCTCTCAAATATACAATTGCATTAAACATAAATTTACCTTGAGGCTGCATAATGGACACCGGGTAGAGGACTTCCATTGTTATGTCTTTGGTTCGAATCTATCCCCAGTTTAAGACTGACTGAAAGTCATTATCCTTTGTCAACTGCTCGGTGACTTATGAAATGAGTTACTGGTCTTAGTTAAGTTCCTAGCATAGCCAAAAAACACCTTCACAATTGATGATCATCGGGAGCTGCTGGAAATCTAGAAGAGGATCAGAGATTGAATCGGTTGTAGAAATTGAATTAGCATGTCTCCGGTCTTCCTTCTAAATATGCATTGAAACCTAGAGTTCTGTCTTTTTCTAGAAGAGAGCAATTTAAGTCTACAGGGTTGCTGTTTGGACATCTTTCATTCGCATAATATGATGGAGACAATCATGTTAACTCTTTCTTCTAGTTAGGGCAGCACGATTACCCCCAATTTCTTTTTTGCATGAAGAGATATCCGAGGGCTTAGTCATCTCTAGGAAAGGTTTGTTTGTCTTTTTGTCTTAAGTCTCACAGTACAGAAAAAGCACTGAGATTCCATAGCCTTTGTCATCATTGTCTATGGGGACAAGAACATGTTGGTGTCAGATTGTTATTTCTGTCTGAAAATAACATGGTTTAGTAGAAAGCATCTTTGTCACGTGAAGGTTGTTTCTGCCTGAGTTCTTGTTCTCGGTCTGCATCTGTTTGTAAAATATTAAATACAGTTTGAAGCCCCAGTGTCCCTATATGTAAGATAAAAGACCTTATCTATTTCTCACACTCTCTTCTGACTTTATTGGATTCTAAGACATTTCCTGAAAGGTTTTGTGATAATCCTGGGACTGTGGGAACCTGAGACTTTTCTCTTAGAAAAGGATTAGTATTTTAATAGGTGACCCTTAGATGAGGAAGTAGCTTCATCTGGAAGTCGGTAACTGAGAAACATAGAAAAATTCACATTTAATGACCAGTAGGAATTATTGATGGTGACAGTAGAGAACAGGTAAATGAAAGCCAGAATTTGAGTTCAAATGGGAAAGAGAAGCCTGTATAATATCCCAGGAGGGTAAGAATGTAAATTGGAAGGACTAGAAGAATCAGTCAGAGAAGTAGGAGGCCAAGTGTACGATGATAGCTGAGTCTAAAAAGGTCAGAGACTAACAATTGGTGTCTGAGAGTTCAACGAATCCTCTCTGATAAGAACTCGCCTCTTCCCTTCCCTTCTTTCCTTCTCCTCTGTCTCCTCCGCACTCCTCACTTGGGCTTTCTTCTTAGGTGACTTCCTCAATCACAGTTTGAAAGTTATCTTTATTTAGATAACTCTCAGATTAATTTCTTTAGCCCAGTTCCTCTCTGACTTCTAGACTCAGATGAGAAACTAATTATACATCTCTCCTTTACTTTCTCATAGACAACGAAATTTTAGCATGTTCAAATAGAATTCTAACTCCCTCCCTAACTTCCTCATTAGTCTCAGTAAATAACATCATCATAAACTATTTTTTTTAAAGATTTATCTATTTATTTATTTTACAGACAGAGATCAGTAGGCAGAGAGAGTGAGAGGAGGAAGCAGGCTCCCTGCTGAGCAGAAAGCCTGATGCATGGCTCCATCTCAGGAACCTGGATCATGACCTGAGCTGAGGGCAGAGACTTTAACCCACTGAGCCAGCCAGGTGCCCCCATAAACTAAATTTTTAAAAATTTAAGAGTCATCATTGATTCTTGATCTTTCCTTCACTCTTCATTTTATAGTCTGTCTAGCCTAGCTGATAGAATTGGATTTTCCTTCTACGCGTCATGTCTACTGCCGCCATTCTAGTCTCGACATTTGCCATTTTCTTACCCAGTTTGCAAGGATAGCATCTTTTCTCCCTGATTCTAATTAGCCCGCTCTCCCATCCTGAATTCTTTTTCCACGTAATGGTTTGGGTGATCTTTTTTAAAAATAAAAGTTGTCAAACAACACGTTTATTCCTAAAACCTCTTGTACCTTTCCATTTTCACGGATAGACAGATGTCTGTGTGTGTGTGTGTGTGTGTGTGTGTGTGAGAGAGAGAGAGAGAGAGAGATTGACCAGAGTTATCTAGGTAGGCTCAGTATAATCAGAAGTGTCCTCATAGTATAGAAGCAGGAAGTCAGAATCAGAGGATGAGATGTGATGATGGAAGCAGAAGCTGGAATGATGTGATTTGTAGAGGGGAACCACAGACCAAGGCATGCAGGTGGCTTCTGGATACTGGAAAAGGCAGGAAAACGGATTTTCCCCTGGGGCCTCCAAAAGGAATACTGCTCAGCTGACACCTTGATGTTAACCCGTGAGAACAAGTGAGACCCACTGATGTTAGCCAGTGAGACCCATCTGAAATGGGTCTAGAACTATAGCTCTAGAGCTCTAGAACTGTAAGTTGCGTTGTCTGTTGTAATATGTGCCAGTAATAGGAAACTGATATAGTCAATTTTCTCATTTTTCAACTATGCTTTGTATGTCTTCTGTTTTTTCAACATAACATGTGGTGGTGTTCTTCAGGATTTTTGCACAGGCTCTTTGCTGGGCGTTGTGTGCTTTTACCCATAATCATAGGGCTAGTTTTTCTTGTGGTAGAGGTGGTGGTGGTGGTTTTAATATTGATTTAAATGACATCTTCTTAGGAAGGTCTTACTCAACCTCCTCTTTCATCACCCTGAATTTGTTTTTTTTTGTTTTCCAGACAGGTTGTCTTAGTCCTGGCAGAGTTTTATTTACCTGTGTACTACTTGGATTTTTGTTGTTGCTGTTGTTCTTTTTCTTTCTTTTGGCCTATTAATGTAGAACCTGAGCTCCATGACAGAAAAACTGTAGCTATCATGTTTAGCACCATGTCTTGAGAGTAGTTTCAGGCGGATAGTCAGTTCTACGTAAATAGTCAATGCCTCTCTGACAGATTGAATGAATGATTTAGGGGAATGCAGCATATTAGGGGGAGAATGTGGTTCTAGGGAAGGAAAGCTATCAGGTGCAAGCCGAAGATCCTCAGCCATTACAAGGTTCTAGGCTTGACTTTGGTAACAGTGGAGATGAGGACTTACCAAAGCCAACAGGAAAAATTGTCGAGTGATATGAGTTGTCAAGGAGGAGCCGAAACTGGTCAACTGGACATTTAAGAGAGGCAGGTCAGTGAAGGTGCTTTAGGGAACTTGAAATGCTGACAGAAGTTGGGCCTGGTGTCAGGTGAGGCTTCGAGGCAACACAGGAACCCAGCAGGCAGATGAAGGTGTAACTCCCCAAATCAGACAAAAAAGACAATCAATGGAAAAGGGGACAAGGATTGCTACTCTCTTGTCCAACTGAGAATCCCCCCAAATTGGTTTAATGCTAGGCACTTAAGAGATACTTAATAAAAACAGACAAAATACTTATGAGTGTCGAATGAACAAGTGATTAATCTATATACGTAAAAGTAATTACTGTGATGCCTGACATTTTAGACAACTTGACTTCCCTCCCCTCTTCTCTCCCTTTCTAGATTGTAGCAAATGATGGAGTTATCCTGCCTTCAGACTGATCAGATATGGCTGTGGGGTGGGGATGGGATCTTGGGAGACTGACAGACCCTCTTCGTGGAAGCTGGGAAAGAAAAGTGTGATGGGAAAGTGAGGCAAGGCCAGCGACACTGAGTGTCCCAGTGAGTAGAATCCCTAAAGAGAATATTAATGTTGTCAGTGCTCAAGTGACATTTATTCAGGACTTTCTCAGTAAAGTAAGTTAGATTAAGTGTTACATAATTAACCCTAAGAAATTAACTTTAATCAAGTATTCCGTTCTGTAATTTCCTTGTCCTTTGATCTCTCTATTCCTTTCTAATCCTTTTGGCACTCAATCCTATTTTATACTATATTCATATCTGTTGAATCAATTTCCCTCACTATCTAAATGACATTTGCTCTAAAGGAAAAATGGCAGGTCTTAGTGTCCTTAGTATATGAGTTTTCTGGGGCTGTCCTAACAAAAAGTATGAACTGGGTAGCTTAAAACAATAGAAATTTATTTTCTCACAGTTTTGGAGGCTAGAAGTCTAAACTCAAGTTGTTGGCAAGGCAGTCCTTCCTCTGAAGAGTCTGGGAAAGAATCTTTCCTTCCTCTTCATAGCTTCTGTTGTTTGCTGGCAGTTCTTGACATTCCTTAGCTTACAGATCCATTTCTCCGGTCTCCATTTCTATCTGTACATGGCCTTCTCCCCCATGTTTCTCCTGTTTCTAAATTTCCCTCTCGTAAGACCATCTACTCTAATCCAATTTGACTTCATCTTAGCATCACTGTATCTGCAAAGGTCCTGTTTCTACCTAAGGTTACATTGGTAGGTTCTGGCTATATGTGATTTTTGCTGGGAAGGGGGCACTAATAACCCTACTACAGGTGGTTGAGACTCAGAATACTATTGTGGGACAAGTCCAGACTGAAGATCTTGTTGAGAGAGGTCTAGGAAATTTTTCACAGTCCGTAACGTTGTTTCACAGATGCTTTTTCACAAGGGGTTGTGCCTTAGTCATTTTTATATTCTCCATTATTACAAGTGAACTTACACACAGTGGGTATTTACTGAATAGTAAGAATACAAATTTGAAAAAAGTGAATGCTAATGCCCACCTCCATAATCCTCTAACACCACCAGTAGAACTTTGTTTTTGACTCAGCTGTTGGGTGGGAAGTGTCTGAATGTAGAAGCCTTGGTCTCCTGGGATTGCTGGACTTTGTTTCTGATGTCTAACACCTGGTCAGTATATCCTTGATTTTTTGTTGTTGTTGTTTGATACTTGAATTTTGAGAAAAATTAAGACTATAGTGTGAGGGATTATCTGTGTTCATCAATGTTACTGAACATTGAAAGACCAATCTTTAAATGAACTGTTTTAAGAATATCTGAAGGGGGGTTGGGAGAAGGGGGGTGGGGTTATGGACATTGGGGAGGGTATGTGCTTTGGTGAGTGCTGTGAAGTGTGTAAACCTGGGGATTCACAGACCTGTACCCCTGGGGATAAAAATATATGTTTATAAAAAATAAAAAAATTAAAAAAATTATTAGCCCCACTGGGGCTAATAATACATTATATGTTAATAAAAAATAAAAAAAATTATAGATTTTATTTATTTATTTGACAGACAGAGATCACAGGTAAGCAGAGAGGCCGGCAGAGAGAAAGGAGGAAGCAGGCTCTCTGCAGAGCAGAGAGGCCAATGCGGGGCTCCATCCCAGGACCCTGGGATCATGACCTGAGCCAAAGGCAGAGGTTTTAACCCACTGAGCCACCCAGGCGCCTTGAAAAAAATTAAAAATTAAAAATTAAAAAAAAAAAAAAGAATATCTGGAGAGACAATCTACTTAAAACAAGAAGTAGTTAATACAAATCACTGTTCCTTAGTTGATAACAAGCTGTTTAGCCAGGGGTGTCTGGGTGGCTCAGGGGGTTAAGCCTTTGCCTTCGGCTTAGGTCATGATCCCAGGGTGCTGGGATGGAGCCCCGCATCAGGCTCTTTGCTCAGCAGGGAGCCTGCTTCCTCCTCTCTCTCTGCCTGCCTCTCTGCCTACTTGTGATCTCTGTCTGTCAAATAAATAAATAAATAGATCTTTTAAAATAAATAAATAAATACATAAAATCGTTTAAAAATAAATAAATAAATAAATAAATAGAACAAGCTGTTTGGCCAAATTCAACTACACCACTTTAAAATAATGATTATATAGCAAAATAAATAAAATAAATAAAATCCAAACCTTACAACAAATGAGGCGTAGGGAGAGACACGGCTAATAACATGGAATATTTGCATAGCTCCTTCTAATGATCTCATCTAATTACTACAAGTTAGGTAAAACATGGATAATTTTCTTCCTTGTCCAAGAAGGAAACTAAGGCTCAGAGTTTAAGTAGGGAATTCATGAAGGTGTTAGCACTTCAGATCCTCCTATCCTAGTCACCTTCACTGTCCCGAACACAACCCTATTCCCCATTACCAGGAGAAAATGGTTACATGATAAGGTTATTTTGGCAATGTCTGCTTAGTCTAAAGAAGTCATGTACACATCGCATTGGTCAAATTATGGATATTGTTTATGTTCAGTTAGTTTAAATGCTATTTTTTAAAAATTTCTTATCACATCACAAATAAAAGCATAAACTTAAAGAGGAGAAGCCTGTGTGCTTGGATGAGAATATCAGATCCATAAACTGGTAACTTGAGTTTAAGTCCTGTGTGACAGGGGGTGAGCTGCTGCCCTCCTAGGAAGATCAAGTGAACTGAACCGATGTGGGTCTCTACGTGTGTTGACCCTGTGGTATTCCAGTGTCTGGCTGTGAATGAGTGGAAAGATCATTCCAGTGGGAGGAACTTGAAAATACATTGGCCATTCTGGTTGCATTGCCAGTCAGACTTTGCCCAGCACATGAACGACTTTGGGCCTATTGATATTTGCTGTGACACGTAAATGTTCAGCACAGTATTGATTCTGAATGTCAAGCCCTCTGCTTAGGTGCTGTTTCGGTGTGATGAGCAGATTATCACAGAATACTAATTGAACCCTTTAAATTCTCTCTCTCTCTTGTATGCGCAACACCAACAAACAGCAGTTTAAGAGTAACGAGAGTCCATTCCCAACCTTAATGGAAGCAAATGATCTTTTGAGTGTTGAATAGTATCTGGTTAGCCTTGAGTGAAATTTTTAAAAGGTGAATGGCTTTCTACCAAAATACATACTGTAACTGCTGTAAAATAAGGTTACATGGTTCAAAATTGTACCTTTGATAGTTAATTAACCAGATTAGAAATAAGGATGAAATAGAATGCTGAGATTATTTACTCATGCATTAAAGGAAAGAAAAAAAGGTGAAATGTAATTTTGTTAGTGCGGTTGGAGAAAACCAAGGTTTTGAAGATAATTTCAAAGTTCTTCCAAAGTATCTATATGAAATTTGGTAATATTTCATAAACATTATTTCAAATACTTGAAAGACTACTTATTGTTAAATAGAAAAGACATTTAAGTTGATGAGTGTTAGTCTACATTGTTGTGGAATTATTAATATTCTGTAATTGATTATTTGGCATCTTGGAGGCATGGGCCAAACTAATAACCAAAGTTTTTTCATAGCTGTGCCATCCATGTGCTTTGATAGGTACACAAAAATCTTATTTAATACCCTCACAACAAACCTTAACATCTGTATTTTTCTTCCTGCCTCATAAGAGATGTCCCTGCCCCACACTTTCCCTCCACTTTAGTAATAATGGCTCCCCCCAAGCTTTCCCCTCACTCCTTCTGTCTCCTGGTGAGCTGGTGCTTCTCCATATGGCTCTGTATGGTGTGGTATAGCTCCTCCTCTTGGACATTGTAAGTAATATACTCTGTTTTCAAAGACATTGACCTTTCCATGTCATCACTGAATCATACCTATAAATTAAATTCCAGGCACATTTAAAACATTTTCAGAATTCAGTTTTAAATGATCCAACTGTAAGTTTGGGCACATATTTTGAAGTGTGTGTGTGTGTGTGTGTGTGTAGATAGATAAATAGATTAAATCATTTTATCAGATACATGTAGAAGCTTACTTTAAAATTAGCGAGAAAGTCTTAGGGCACCTACGTGGCTCAATTTGTTCAACGTCCACCTCTTGGTTTCGGCTCAGGTCATAATCTCATGGGTTGTAGGATCGAGCCCTACCTCTGGCTCCGTGCTCTGTGGGGAGTCTGAGATTTTCTCGTTCTGCCTGGCTCTCCTTAAATAAATAAATCTCTAAAGAAATAAGATCAGCAAGAAAATTTTAACTCATACCCGCTTGAGAAAGGCAGGGTCTTATATCAACAAATCAGAAATATCTGATCAAAATTAGACCAGCGTGTTTTGTGATTTAATAAGTTAGCTGTGAAGTTCTAGCATGCTACAGATCTTATGAGATGTCTTCCTTCACCCCACTCTGTTCTGATTCTGACATGATAATCAGAATCAGAATGGCCTACAAATGAGAAGTGAATTCCTCATTTAGCATTCAGCACTAGGCTTCTTTGTCTTTCAGGTAGATTGCCCCATGTTTTTCCCTAAACATGGGAAAACAAGCCATAGGCTTATTGGGAAACAGAACACGCTGGTTTACTATTGTGCAAAGACAATGATACCCACTTAGAAACATACTCTACAACCAAAAATCACACCATCAGTATTATCATCTGTGTGTTTGAGATCTGTGGCCACAAACTACGGTTTGCAGTTTCCAGTTCCTCAGTGCTGAGGCAACACTGTTCAGAATCTTCAGTGGATTTGATACTGAAAAGAACGACGCAGACATGCTATGGTGGAAAAAAATGCCTTTTTGCTATGACCAGTGGAAACCATCTAGAATAGTGATGTGGATTCGTCTCACTATGGGAGCATCAAATTCACCCCTCAAAATAATGACTCCTGAAACCTCGAGCCAGTATTGGTTAAGAGTGTCCTTTCATGTTTCCTCACATAGATGAGGATTAACTGTGGCTTCCCAAGCATTTATGGGATAATCTTGCTTTTAATTTCAAAAGGCATGTTACACGTGATAAAGCTAGATAGTCTGGCCTATTATTTGAAATGTTATCTCCTTTGGTGCATACATGCATTTAATATACTTACGCTGTTGGGGCACTTTCATAGGTCACGCTATCAGGAAAAAAAAAAGGAGAATTTTAAAGGCTGTAGTGGAGACAGCTAAGTGTAATTCAGTACAATAGGTGTGATCCTGTCCAGTGTGTGGGTCCGTTCTGTATTGCAGGAGCCCGGGCTGCCTGCCTTCTGGTTCTGGGTAAGGGGAGGTCAGGGGCCTCCAGTCTAGTATCACAAAGAAGGTGACAATGGAATGATGTGTTTCCTTCAGTCCTAAAGACAGAGGGATGCTTTTAAATGAATGTTGCAATTAAGTACTTAATTGAATTTGATTTTGCTGCTTTTCTAAGAAACAATTTTTTTAAAAATGGGTAGTTCCAGCTGTTAAGAAAATATGTCACTTGGATGTCATTAATACCGGGAGTCCTGATTCAGAGATAATGGAACTCTTTCCTCTCAGCTGTTTCAACTTTCTCAGGGGTAGACACAATTCCAGGTCCCTGAATTCAGTTTGCAAGAAATATGACTTCTAGTTATTTTCTTCCCTTTTTTAAAATATTTTTTTTTGTTATGTTATTTTAGTCACCATATAATACATCATTAGTTTTTGATGTGGTGAAGGACTCTGCTTCACCAGGCACAGTTCTCCCAAAGAAGTCACCCTTCTGTTCTCAAATTCACCTTTATCAATCATCAAATCAAATGGCTCTTGAGGCCAAAAAGCAAATTAATGAAACCATTAATTGAGAGGCCCAGGAGGTCTTTAAAATGACCTCAGTCTGGGACACTTAGGATAATCTTCTGAATGAGTAAGGGTTTTTTGGGAAATGAAACATAAGGAGAAAGTCTTCCCAATGGATCCTGCCTTCCATCCAATGACAAATCTCTTCACATGCCAACTACAAATACACCCCACATCCTTCCAGGTCAAGGATCCTGAGATCAGAAGAATGGAAATAGGATAAAAATAGCACTGATATTAGAAATGCAGCCTGCACATTCTCTGGGACAAAACCACCCTACTCTTATTCAGGAATGCATCTTTAGAGTTACATTTACTTCCCACATAACTTTCCACTAGTTTTCTCCTGCGGCTTCCTCCTCCCATTTGATACCAGCTTTCCCTCTCCCCTTCCTATCCCCATGACCTTAGACTGTATCAATTCCTTATTGGATTGAGGATCTGGAAATTGAAGCTCCTTGAACAGAGAGGTTTGGGTCTACAATCCAAATGTAAGTTCTTGTTGGTTTTCTTTTGTAGCCTGTGGCAGTCCCAGGACAGGTCCTCTTTTGTTAAATAAATGAAGTTTGCCACTACTCAGGCTGGTACGATTAGGGTGTCAGGATGAGCCAGAGGGGACTCATGATTTTATGCAGCATTTTTGACACATCTTTGCAAGGTACACTTCTTTTAGTGCATATAAATCCAATCCAATTTCTTGGTCTCTTTCATGAAAGGCCACATTTCCTGAAGTCCAGCTGGGGATATGAGTGTCCCCCTATAGCAGCTGGGCTCTAATGGCTGCCCATAAACAAACATCATCGGGAATAGAGCCATTTTATAACGCTGGATGCTATTCGTTTCTAAGATTGCCATGGTCATTTATTACTAATGACAGGAATCTGTAGCTGGCTGGAGTTGGCGATCGTGTTTCTATGCAAGCAGCATTTCAAACTGGCGGTGTGCTTTTGGGAAAGCAAATAGCCTAAACTTATGGCTTTTATGCCTTGATCTAATTTCCATGTCCTGCAGGAAGACTTCCCATGTCACAGTAGGATCCACTTGTTGTTCATGTAATAAATTCATATAGAGTTGTGCTTTATTGTCAGATGTTGCTATTAAGATTCTTGTATGTCTCTGTCGTGCATCTTTAAGAGATAAATGAGGTCCTTTCAGGAAGCAACCATTTCATATTTGAATTACTCAAGTCTGTAAGCACAGTAATTTGGCATTGTGGAGTATCTAGAACTCCACATAAGGGATCTTCCAGCCCAAATCTGTCAGTGGACAGTGAAAGGAAAACAGGGTATGGGTAGAGCCCACGATGGAAAAAATCATCTACTTAGTTTGTCGGACCCCCACATATCTCCTTTCCAGAAGTCAAGGACAGCTGGCTCCTGTTCAGCCCTGCCATACAAAGTGATAATATTCCTGCTTCAGATTAGGAAAAAATACATAAGGAAGTGCACCTGGGTGGCTCAGTCAGTGAAGCATCTGCTTTTGGCTCAGGTCTTGATCAGGTCCTGCTCAGCAGAGAGTCTGTTTCTCTCTTTCCCTCTACCCATCCCTCCTGCTTATTCTCTCTCACACTCTCACACATATACTCCCTCTCTCTCAAATAAATAAATACAATCTTTTTAAAAAAAGGAAAAATGTAAGGAAATTTATGGCACAAAATTCGTTAACAGTTCAGCTTTGATGTGGACCCATTCTAATCTTAGGTCTAGAGTTTTGGTATTTACAGTCTAGTATTTTATGCTTCTTGGGATAAGCCTTCTAATATCTATGCTGGATGTCATAACCAGTTACCAATTTATTTCCTCTGCAGCTTTAGATAATATTTTCAGTGTTCCATGTACCATTTTAAGTATTTTATGTGTATTTTTTTTTGATCCTTCTAACTGCTCTGTGAGGTTAACACTATAACCCCATTTTACAGTTGAGAAAATGAAGGGAGAAAAAAGTTACATTTTTCCTAAGGTCACACAGCCAATAAATAGCTGAGCCAGTATTCAAAGTCAGAAGCCAGTCTCTAGAGCTTTTGCTCATAAATACTCTGTCACTCTTTGACTTGATTTAAAGAAACGGTATTTGTTGTCTTAATGGGCACAATTGGACACTAGGTAGGTCCTGTTAGTGGAATGAGGGTACAGATGACTAAATGTCCAGGGAATGCAGAGGGGCTGGAAATTGAGTTCAGTCGCCAATAGCTAATGATATGATCAGGGATCCCTATGTAATAAAGCCTCCATAAAAATCCCCAAAAGATGGGCTTCAAAGAGCTTCTGGGTTGGTGAACAGGTAGAGATTCAAAAAGAGTGGCTTGCCTAGAAAGGGCATAGAAGCTTTGCTTCCCTTCCCACATACATCTCTTCCATCTGTCTGTTCCTGAGTTGTATCCTTTTGTAATAAACCAGTAGTCTAGTAAGTAAAATATTTCTATGAGTTCTTTGGGCCACTGTACCAAGTTAATTCAACCCAAGGTGGGAGTCCTGGGAATCTCTGATTGATAGCCTGTTAGGATTACAGGGAATAAGCTGGATTTGCAGTTGGTGTGTTAAGTGAGAACAGTCTTCTAGGAGTGGGCCCTTAACCTGTGGCATCTGATGCTATCTCCAGGTAAGTAAACATGTCAGAGCTGAGTTAGATTGTAGAGCACCCACTGGTAGAAGGGATTCACTTGATGGTGTGGGGGAAGAAATCCACACATTGAAATTGGGAGCAGGACCATTAGGGACACAATAAAGTCCAGTCAAGGAGACAGTGTGTAAGCAGATGGATACAGAGGGACCAGCAGAGGACTCTGCAGGGAAGAAGTAGAGCCCATACATGCTGCTGGTTTCCAGAGCTAAGTCCAGTCCTTTTTGGCCATCAGGAAGGGAAGACGAAAAACAAAGTAGGAAGGGGAAGATACCAGAACAAGAGGAAAGCCAGACTTGGGATCTTTACATACCTGCTTTGTCTCTATCTAGAATACTTTCCCTCTGGCTCTTTTCCATCCTCCAGAGAGGCTTGTCTGACCCCCACCCCTCCAAAATCTGTAATAGTTATCTCTGTTCATGTTTGTCTTTCTTATGACACCTGGTCCTTTTCCCTTGTGAAACCTATCACAGCATATACATACTCATTTATGCTCATTTATTTTTTTATTGCCTGTCTTCCCAACTCAGATATAAACTTGATGAAGTTAACATCCATTTCTGTTTTGTTCACAATTGACTACTCAGGGCCTGTTCATAAATATGCATTGAATGAATAAATGAATAAACAGGGCTCAGGCCCAGGGGTAGAAGGGATTAGCCCATTTCATATAATGAATCTGGAGCTGAGAAGGAGACATTGGAGAAAAGAACAGATTACTTATGTTGAATTACCACTTTACCGTTATTAGCAGTGATTAATTCCCCAAGTCCTCCACTGCTAGATATTATAGGTATATAATGAACACAGAAGACAGAGATGTTTGCAAAGTCCCTTTCAAAATGTCATCTGTGGGAGAAGCTTTGTCCCCTAATATAAGCGATTTGGAAATCCAGTTTACTAACATGCTGTTATACAGAAAGCTCACCAGAAATGGAAATATATTCACCTAGTGTTCTCAGGGAAACGTCTTTGAAAGTACAGAATTAAAATGTTAATGGGTTAAGTTGTTCCACATATGTATATGTGACATGAAGTTTAAGAATATCCTATCTCCTTGTCAAACACACATACTGGCTTCTCCCTCTCTTCCCTTCTCCTCCCTGCCCCTTCCCTCCTCTCCCCTCCCCTCCCCAGTGGCCTCAATCTTTTTCATTAAAGAAAAGAATCACTCTTTCAGAGTTCTGCTGAGGATGTGTGATTACAGATGATGCCAGGGAGCACTCCAGGAGCCTCTAATGGGGAAGACACAAGACAAAGCAATAGATGGTCATTTTTTCCCCAAGAGATGGGCCCCCTGCCATGAGGAAGCTCTTCAGGCGGTCTCTCCTTTTGTGTTTTTAGTTGATTTTTAATAAAGAATATTAAGACTGTATGCCACTGCCCCTTCAAATCCCCAAACAGAGACTTGCATTGGAGAGGCTAGAGGGAGGGAATGATGGCCCCGTGGAAAGTGTGGAGCTAAGAAAACAGTATTCAGTGAACTTCTCATCTCTGCTCCCGATCTAGCACAGTGAAAACAAGGTGCTTCTTATTAAAGCTTTGCCTGTTATATGGGGTCTTGTTAGAGGTCTTGAGCTGCAATGGGCAGGCCTGTGCTGGTCCCATTTATCTGTTACTGATGCCTGCTTGTGCCTTCTTCCTTCTCAGAAAGCTTCTCCTTTGCAAATCCCAAACCCCAGCCGCTTTTCATCAGACAAGGGCCAGAGATAAAAACAAAGTCTGTCCAGCCGCTTTTCATCAGACAAGGGCCAGAGATAAAAACAAAGTCTGTGTCAAAAAGCATAATCATAGGAGTCCTTATACTTTCTCTCTCTCTCTCTCTCTTTTTTTTTAAATCTAAGAAAGTAATGACTTCTATCCTTTGAATAGATTGCACCTCTACTTTGAGTTTTAATAAGGCGTCTGTGTGATAACTTCTGATTTTACTGTTTATGCTTCAGTAATGGTTCTAGCCTTTGTGGAACCATGTCTAGAAGATCATATAGATGATGAGTGACCATGATAACCGACCTCCTCCCTGATGGTTCTGGAATGATGTTTCTGTCTCCCACCTCCCTCCCTCTTCTCCCCTTTAATAGAATGGTCTGGCCCAGGAATGAATGGCCGAAATTTGTAGGATGCTTTCCTAGGGAAAGGGCACTCCTCTCAAGCCCCTGCCCAACCCTCTTCCTGTATACATCTCACTCGGTCAAGGCTACTTGCAGTTTTACTGGTCAGCCCTTTGCTATTTTGTTTGTCCAAGCGATCCGCTAAAAGCTGCCCTCAGAAGCTCTTGCATTAGTCTGAATGAATTCCTGATGCTTTGCAGGAAGCAGGTGTGACAATGAACAGGAAGGATAGGGTCTGTGGACACTGACCGCCCCAGGAAGGTCAGCAGCCCAAGAAAACATCCGAGCTGAGAGCGACAGAGATCCAAGAGGCTGTCAGGGCCAACAAGGGTGTTGACTTAATCCCCTGCTGCCAAAGACACACTCTTCCTTCATTCTAAAATGCAAATTGGGAAATTAACCAGCGCAGTCATTTGTTCAGGGCTGCCGGTGGAAAAATACACACAGATATTATTGCATGGCCCATGCCAGCTAGCATGGGGCCAGAGCAGGAAGGAGACCGTGAAGGACACAGCAGGAGATGCGTTATAGGATGATATATAGTGTGACATTTAGAATTTGTTTTTAAATAGATTTACAATGCTCCATGTATTTTTTTTTCCCTCAATTCCACAGTTGTTTTTTGTTTTTTGTACTTTTTCCCCCCAGTATTCTTACACATTCTCTTCTAGGCTTCATCTCTATGTTAGGTGAGTTCATAAAAATCTCTCTCTCTTTCTGCATAGATAAATAGATATAGATGTGTGTATGTGTGCACGGCTGCACATACACTCCCATGATGAAGTTTAGGCACAAGCATCAGAAGAATGACCAGATAAGAGGTTTTGAATTAGTTCAGTCTCCCTGCAGCACCCTTGGGCTGCCTTCTCTTGCCTACCCAGTGCCTGTCACCCCCTGACCCTGGCCCCATTTTTTAGTGCCAGCTCTTCTTCATGGGAGCAGAGCCTGGATGACTGTACCCATCAGAAGGGAAAGTAAGTTTATTCTTCAGTCAAGAGTTGGCGCAAAGGCCTGCTATAAAGTGACACTGGGAAAATGAGTCTCAAGCTACCAATCAGTTAAAAAAAATATTTAATAGGTGGGGAAGAAAACATTATCTGTTTATGGAAATGCAGAACAAACACGGGATGAGGACCAGTGTCATCTGTGGGCTACTCATGAGTGACCTGGTCTTGGGGAAGTCACTTCTGCTGTGGGTAGGGTAGGCTCTTGTGCTCTCGTGAGGAAGAAGAAGATAAATTTAATGTCTCTTTTCTGTATGAGCTTGTGAGTTTTCATTGCAGAATAAAATTCATTGATGTGGGTTCTACCAACATTTCAAAACCTGGCCCCCATTCCTCTTTCATCTTCCTGTATGCCTGTTGTGGGATAAATTCTCTGAAGTTCTCTAGCTTTTATCAGTAGAAGTCACTCCAATGATGAAATTCTGCCAAAAGAAAAAAAAAAGTTAACTCAAAATACCTCTCATTAAGGTATTTTATTATATTGGGATTCTTAAAAATGACTCTGAGGAAAGATTTTTAAGACAGTGATAAATAGGGGTTCCTGGGTGGCTCAGTGGGTTAAAGCCTCTGCCTTCGGCTCAGGTCATGATCCCAGGGTTCTGGGATCGAGCCCTGCATCAGGCTCTCTGCTTGGTGGGGATCCTGCTTCCCTTCCTCTCTCTCTCTCTGCATGTCTCTTTGCCTACTTGTGATCTCTGTCTATCAAGTAAATTTTTAAAAAGTCTTAAAAAAAAAAAAAAGACAGTGATAAATAGTGGAATACTTATTTCTGAACACAGCCCATTTCTCGTTAAATCACCCCTGCTCTACTTCCTGCTAACTCCAGTCCTGCTTCAGTGACTCCGCTAAGTTCAGCTCATGCATCCATGTAGCCTGGGTTTCATTTCCTCATTTGTTCATCCAAATACTTTCATTGATTTCTCCTGCACAGTGTTCCTGCCCATGTGCTTGGTACCCAGGAGGGAAAATGCCATTCCTGTTTTTAAGGAAACCCCAGGTTTCCAGCAGCTTCCCTGGATGTGAAAGAGTCACCTGGGTTCTATGCTCCTCCCAGTTATCAGGGAGAAATGCCTGGAGGGTGGGGACAAGATTCCCCTAAGAAAAAGGGAAAAAGAAGGGGATTCTAGAGTCAACACAACATCTTTACCTAGGGCAAGATTGATGACTCACCCTGCCTTCTAACTTGTGAATTAACTTGGGAAGACTTTGGTGAAAGGTCCAGCTGGGACATTGTCCTTGGCCTGGTGCATGATAGAGCCTGATCAAGTACTGGCTTGTGTGGCACTGCCTCATTGAGGGAAATTCTTGAGGTGAAGGTGGAGCTTAAATAGTCAGATTAATGCTGGGCCAAAAGGAGGGCATCCTGAGTGGGTCAGAGGCATCAAAGGTAGGACTAAATGTTACACAGATATGGGATGAGCAGTATGACGAATGATCTTTTGCATCTTGGGAATGGAGAACTCAAGCTGCTCCTGAAATTTAACCATATAAATGGTTAAAGAGCAGAGGGTGGGAGCTGGAGGCTGACTGTCCCATACCACAATTTGGGCTCTCCATGGAAGGAATGTTCTGTTGGTCAATAGTATTCAGAAAGCTGGGGCGCCTGGGTGGCTCAGTGGGTTGAAGCCACTGCCTTCGGCTCCAGTCATGATCCCAGGGTCCTGGAATCAAGCCCCACATCAGGCTCTCTGCTCGGCGGGGAGCCTGCTTCCTCCTCCTGCTCTCTCTCTCTGCCTGCCTCTCTGCCTACTTGTGATCTCTGTCTGTCAAATAAATAAATAAAATCTTAAAAAAAAATAGTATTCAGAAAGCTGCCTTTTGTCCGTGTGTGTGTGTGTGTGTGTGTGTATACTCACTGAATTTTAAATGTGAATCATTTACTTACATTTTTAAATCCTTGTGGTACCAGCAGAACATATTTACTGGGTAGTTTTTTTTTTTTTTAAGATTATTTCAGAGCATGAGTGCACTGGGTGCACAAGTGAAGGGAGGGACAGAGGGAGAGAATCCTCAAGCAGCCTCCCTGCCGAATGAGTAGGAATTACATAGGTGGTGAGGGGACGAAGAGTGTTCTGGGCAGAGGACCACAGGGCTCCATCCCACAGCCTTTGAGATCATGACCTGAGATGAACCAAGTCAGATGCTTAACCGGCTGAGCCACCCATGTGCCCCTAGATGGGTACATCTTTTGTAAATACTACCAAATTTGCCTTTGTGACTCTTCCTGAAGGTATTAATATTGGTTTGATGAGCTTCTTGACAGTCTTTTCAAGAGATATTTCAAGAATATAGAAGCAGGGGTGAGGGGTGAGCAACTCCAAGCTGAGAGACAAATTAGAACGATAGCACTTGGTATCTATTTATACCATAATAGAAGGGCAGAAAGAGATACCCTGAGAATAATAGCTTGTCTTAAACATAGATCTCCCTGGTGTTACATGTGTTCTTTCCATAATTCAGTGATTAGCTTTGAAGTAGAAAATAGAGATAATACGAAGACTATTTGGACATGTTTAAGGCTCTTTCTCCCTTTACTTTTCTAAAAAATACCAACTAATCTTATGGTGTCAGTGACTCTTATTTATGCATTTCAGAACAGTGACCTCTTGGGAAAAATAACATTTATTTGGGTGAAGTTGTAAAATGCACAATTTGTATCTGAAAACCAAAACTTGACAGCAAGTTGCTTGTTTTTTTTTGTTTTTTTTTTTAATCAAACATTTCTGGAGCGAAAAAAACCCAAACATTTCTCATTTTTATAGCTAGAAATAAGGGATTGCATAACAAGGATAGAGCTTTTCAATGGTGAAAAATGATGCCTGGAATGACTGGAAGAGATAAATTCTGCACACACACTCACAAAATGTTACAACATTCATGCCGTGTGTATCTATTCTTCTGAGATGGCCTTAAGCTACAAGAAAATATATGCTTTCCCACAGAGGGATAGGGTCCAGACTGCTTGAGTTAAATATCAGGTCCTGCTTTCTACAAGGTCCCATAGTTATGAGTATTCACCATAATGCCATGAAATCACATCATAAATCTATGTAACCACTTCCTTTTACATTCATTATTTGGGAGCAGAGGCAGTGCTCAGAATGTGAAGCAGCATCTACCTAGCTGTTAGGAAGGAAAGGCTTGTAATGCTCTTTTTTTTTAAAAAAAAAAACAAACAAACTTATTTTGGCATATTGCACAATAATGAGAATGTATTAAGCCAATTATAACAGCCATAATTTGAAGATGTTTCTTACCTGACAGAAAGTTACTTGATTATCTATAAATTCACATGTTATAATTATTTCAATGATAGCTGTATTCATTTTGTCAGTCAAAATTAAAATGTGAAATACTGTAGGGGGTTGCATAATAAAGTGTAGCATACAATTGGTACCCTTAGGACCAGCTCCTCAGCAAAATCATATGTGAATAAGATTCTTCTTGACCACTTAGATTCTCATTCAAACACCTTTTTGTGTGTGTCCCTGGGACAGCCTCCTTAATGCATTCCAACCTTTCTGAGATCCTCTTCAGGAGATAAGCCTGCCTCAAGATTCCTTATCCATCTACCCTATTCAAACTGCTGTCCAAATAGGCTTTCAAATTATTATTTGTAATTCAGGGATGAGTACATCACTCTCGTTTTAAGGTTTATTTCTAACTGTAATGAAAAGCTTTGGTTTATGGAAATGGAATCTCAGACATTTAAATAAAAAAAGAAGAGAATTTATTTAGGGTAGAAAATAATACTTTCAAAGTCCTCTAAAGCCACTCAAAGAATGTAGCTAGCTATCCCATTATATTACTGTCATGGCATCCGTATTTGTCCTCAAGTGGCATACAACATAGAGATAGGATTAACACGTGGTAAATATTGTCAAACCAATTAATATATAGCTGTTGACTCTGCTGTGCTGTAGGATCCAGAAAAGGGGTGGGGTGGGGGGGCAGTCAAGGAGTGCTGGAGAAAGAATCCACATCATTTTGAAGGAAATTAGGAAAGAAACTTTGAATATAGAATTGGCTTTTGGACAGTTTTATTCCCACTCATTCCACACCCTGATGAATACAGTCCTGCAGGCTCCCCCAGTTTTCTCTGAAATACCAGTATTATTTTAAAATTGAGCAGAATCAGATCTAAAAAGCCATGGCCATCTCTCACTCGGGCCATTGTAAATGAATTTCATTAATTCATGACTGAATCCTTGTACACTTCACTAGGCTAGTTCCAATCCATTTAAGAATGTTCTTCCAGAGGGAAGAAAAGGGGAAAAAAAAAACCCAAAAAAACACTATATATATATATATGTATGTGTGTGTGTATGTATACATGTATATATATGTGTGTGTATATATACACACACATATATATATAATTTCTAGACACCAAAATAGGCATCTGCAAGATATCAGAGTTAACTCTGTTATGTTAAATGATTTCATATGTCTTATATAATATTGTATTAGTGCTAGGTTGAAAAATTAAATCCTCCTAGTTGAAAAGTGTGCCTACCATGTCAGGTCATCAATAGAGGTAGGACAGACACTAAAATGTCTTTTCAGAACTCTTATATAGAAGACTGAATTGGCTTGTCCTAGGCGTAGGGTAGGGTGATTATCCCAACATTTTGACTCTGTTGTGTTCTCAAGAATGCTGAGTCTCCGCTGTGCATTACTTGTGGAAACACAGTAATGTGAGACTATGTCTCTGACTCTTCAACCCTACCTTATCTATTTCCGTTCTTCCTTGTTGAAGGAAACTCCAGGTTTCTCATGTTAACATATAAAACAAGCTGTTATTCTTTATCTGATTCCTAAATAAATAGTATTTAAAGTGACACTAATTGAAACTGTGGGATTTAAAATATATTTACTAACGAGACAAAAGTCTTATTAAAACTTAGATTTGTGAAAATTCGACCCAAAAAAGTAGATGAGGAAAAAAAAAAACAAATACGAAAGTAACTCAACACGAGAGAACAATGTATCTTTAATAGTACCTATATCTGTACTGTAAAAATTAATTGTATTAGAGTTGACATGATTTTCTTTGAAAATAAAAATTTAAACTAAAAGGTAAAAAAACAGCTCTTTGGGAAATTAATCATTGAACTCCACAAACTCAATTTATGAGCACTAATAGAGTGAATCACAATCTACCCTCAAATCCAATTTGAGATGGATTGTAGATTTAAATACGAAGGTAAAACAATAAGCTTTTAGGAGAAAACATGAGAAAAATATCATCATGACCTTGTAGTAAACAAAATTTCTTAATACAACCAGTTCTAATTACAGAAATATAAAAATCATGTTCATCTAAACATATCATTAAGAGTGAAAACAGGGGCACCTAGGTGGCTCAGTCAGTTAAGCTTCTGCCTTTAGCTCGGTTCATGATCCTGGAGTCCCAGGACTGAACCCTACATCAAGCTCCCTACTCAGTGAGGAGTATGCTTTCCGCTTTCCCTCTGTCCCTCCCCCTGCTTGTACTCTCGTTCTCTCTCAAATAAATAAATAAAATCTTAAAAAAAAGAAAAAGGTGAAAAGGCAGGCTAGTGGGGGGGGGGAAGGATCGTCACAAAGCACGTGCTCAGTAAAGGATTCATAGCCAGAATGTAGAAAGAATTTCTAATGATCAGTTTTAAAAATCAACCCAACATAAAAAAGGACAAAATACTTGAATAGGCACCTAATGAAAGAGACTACCTAAACGGCCAATAAAAACAAAAATTAATCATAGGGAAATGCAAATTAAAGCCATGATGCAATGCATCAAAACTCAGCACAATAAAATGAATTAAAGAGTACCAAACTGCTGGTAAAAATATGGAGCAACTAAATTTCTCATGCACTGCTAGTAGGAATGTAAATTGGTACACTATTTTGGAGAATCGTTTTAGAATATCTGCTAAAGCTTAGCATATGCATACCTTATGACCCAGCGGGTATACCTGTATATTCAAATGAAATGGGTGCTCATATCCATCAAAAGTTACGTAAGAGAATTAACCAGGGCAGCTCTGTCAATAATCCTCTCAGAAAAACTACCCAAGTAAGAGTATAACGGTTGAATGGATATATACATTGTCATATATTCACTAATGGAATACTGTACAGCAACTAAAATGAATGAACACTAAATACATGCATCAGTGTGTATGAATCTCACATATTGAGTGAGAGAAAGAGACAAAATGATTCACTAGAATTAGAAGTTGGGATAGTGGTTTTCCTTAGTCTGGGCGAGAGATGCCTAATGATCAGAAGCGGACGTGAGCAGGGTGATACCTCTCACAGTCTGATTGTGTTCTGTTTCTTGATATGGGTGTTAACTCTATGAGCATGTTCACTTACTTGAAAATTATGGGATTATGGTTGGTGTACTTTTCTTGAAAATTTAGTGTGATTTCAGTATTTTTCTTGTATATGTATCTTGAAAGTGGGACCTGGGGACCCACAAAACTTACTGAGATCAGTTTGTTCTCGGTGTCCTCCCACTCAACTCCCAGTACCTGTCCTAGGAGAAAGTAAGAGTAAAAACCCATGATCACTAAGAAAGGGACATTCTATAATACCTTTTTCCCATCCCCAATTGGGTAGGTGCCTGGAATCTGCTATGGGAAGTCCACTGGGTTGTATGTGTTCTTCTAGTGAAGGAGGAAAATGATATTGAGAAGCCTCTGTGAGTCATTTCCTGACATCTACCCAAGAGAAGGGTTACTACAGTATCCCCTGTCCTGGAGAATATCCTGCAGCAAGATCTCTTTTATTGTCATGGCAAGAGGAATGGGGTGAGAGAGGTCTCCAGAAAGAGAGTTGCTCCACTCCCTATAACTAGAACTCATTGCACCATTGCAGGTCAGGAAAAGGACAAGAGGAAGAAGTCTGTGAAGAGAACTCTGTGGCAAATTTGGAATAGTTAACATATGATGAAAAGAGATCTAATATCCTTGGGTAGGGACCTCAGCTCCAAAGCCAAAGGGGAAAGCTATAACAAAGCACTCTTAACTGTCTACCCAAGTCATCTTCCATTGGGCATGAACTCAAACTGCGTATTCTAAAAATATATAAATCTGAAAATAAGGATTTATAAATTATCTGAAGCATGTACATGAGTACTCTAACTCTTAAATTGTGGTTATCCCATTTGTTTATAGAATTACTTGGCTTACAAGATTTGCTTTTTAGGGTGTTTGGAACAGGGAAGACTGCCTACCATCTTGAGAATTCAGGGTTTTGGCTACATAGGAATCTTACCATAATACATGAAACTTTGGGGGGAAAAATGTTAGAATAAGAGAGTTCTTGATAGTTGTCCTTAGAACATTAATCATGATTTTTTTAAATTACCCGAATGCAGAAACAATATTGAAACACTTAATGTTCATTTCCATTTTTCTGGCCACATGTCGTTCTCCCCTAACCCCCTTCTACTCTTTTGTTATCTCACCAGTCTAAGACAGTGCTAATACCTATTAAATGGAGAATTGATATAATTATTCAGGTAATTGAGGTTCAAAAATATAGCACATGAAACTGTTGACTGATTTGATTATTTCTTACAATATTGATTTTATTGGCATGAATAACCTTAATAAGTGCCTACTTGGCCTTGAAATTCACATACAAAGATAGCTTGCAGTGATTATCAAACAAAAGATGAAAATTTGAAGCTTTTTGAAGAATTCAACTTTTTTTTCATCCTATAGCATGAGAGCTGGGGTTTATCTCTGTAGCCATGACAGCCAATGTGTTTCAGACAGCATGGTGTGAAAAATGTAGGAGCAAGATGACAATTGTTCTTGAAGCTCGATCAACGTTGTATCATAAGAGACATTTGTGAAAACTAATGATAACATCAGGTGTGCATCAACATTTACATTTCCTAATAAATTGGAAAGTTAATACATTCTCCTTCTGAAAATGCTGGATATGTGTGTTTAGATAACTTTTATTAGCTAATGATTTAGAATCCACTGAAAGTCAGCATCTTCTAAGTCAGTAGTTTACATATTTAATTAAAACACCATTAACTTCATTTACTATGCAAAGCAATGATCATGGGATTTGGGGATTAGAGAACTTTTGTTAGGAAACTAGAATGTGCTGATATCATGGGCTTTCATCCTAGATTTTGTGAATCATATATATGGAAACAGTCATTCTACATGTTCAAAAGGTTTGAGGCAAAGAAAGGGGCTCCAAGTTTGGGGAAAGTGATTTTTTTTTTTTCAAATTTCCCCACTTACATGTTGCAGTTAATTTTATTCTCCTAAGGGGGGAAAAATAGAAACTCAAAACATGATTCTCCCTCCTGTATTGGGAGATGATGAACTCTCCAGGAGTTTTACATGGGAACCCCATGTGTCAGAAAGCACCTTATAATACAGGTCCAGACTAGCAGTGTAAATCCCTGTGCTTTTCAGGGTTTTATACTTAAGAAATGGGGCTGTACTTGTTTGTTTCTTGTCATTAATACTTTAAACTATTGTCAATGTATTTAGGTGCATGTGTTTTAAATTCCTTATTGCTGGTCTATGAGTTAGGCAGGGTAGCTTATGAACTCGTTTTAAGTGAGAATACTGAGTTCCAAGGAAACTGAAGTTTCAAAAAACTGGCCACAATCACACAGAACATACATTGCAGTTGTTGGTTGGATAGTGTCTTGAGTCTACATTTGTCTTTGCAAAATGACCAAATCTGACTCACTTCATGCAGTCCTCTGTGGCATTATAGGAAGGGAAGCATAAAATTGAGGCTAGGAGCTATAAGGGCTCTCTGACTTTGTACTCACCGTTTCAGAATCAAAGAGGGAAATATTAGAACATCCCATATACTTTCTTTCTCAGTCATGGTTATGGATGTTGATGGGAAGTCTTTTTGTTGTGATGGTAGTTGTGTTTAAGTCCCATATCTTTGAGGCCTATTAAATATGTAGGAATATGTATTTTAGGTATAGAAAGATGATAATGCCATTTTCATGTGTCATGTTATTTTTATCAGTTTGATTTTTTGCCTGGATGGATTAGAAATTCAGCAATCCAGATTAAGAACAACTAACCAGCTGAAATACATTTATTTGGTGACTATGAGCTTAGTTCTATGTTATATACTGAGTAAAATACAGAAATATATGAAACATGGCTCTAGTTCTGGTACTGGCATTATTCTATGAGGTGAGACATTCAGCTATAAAACCAAGGACTAATGAAATTCTAAAATACCTCACTGACAGCAAGAATGAAGTGGGAAATCAGTATGGTAGGAACTACTATCATGTAGAGGCTGCATACAGGAGCCCTGGAGCTGCGCTGTCCAGTTTCAAACCCTTGGTCCACCGCTCACTAACTCTGTGGCTCCCCTCGTGGCCTTCACTTACCTCAGTTTCCTTATCTGTCAAATAGAGCTAATGATGTCAGCTCTTAGAGCAGCTGTGCTGATTAAATCCATTGAAAAGTGTAATAGTCTCAGCACATGCCCAGTACTTGTTGTTGGCTTTTTTTTTTTTTTTTTTTTTTTGCATTGGGACAATCCCAGAGATTTTATGTAGAAGACAGAACTTCTGAATGGAGGAGAGAATGGATTCTGGATTAGGTGAGGAATGTGAATAAATAGCTGCATTGGGAAGGTAAGTGGCTGGTTCATGGATTAATGGGGAAACCATTTCACCTGGAGCAGAGAAGGTAGGTAGAGGGGAAATATGCTGAACAGGCAGGGACGGGTGGACAAACTGAGTAAGAGATAATTTCACAAAGAGCTGGCCTGGCCTGGGATGTCGAGCTTCTAATCAAACCACCTGAAAGCTGCAGCAGGAACCTTGCTCTGGCCACTGCCTCAGTAAGAGATAATTTCACAAAGAGCTGGCCTGGCCTGGGATGTCGAGCTTCTAATCAAACCACCTGAAAGCTGCAGCAGGAACCTTGCTCTGGCCACTACCTCCCAGTCTGGAGTGGAATGTACCCCAAATCCAAGGACATTCACTTACAGAGATAAGGTTGGTTACATGCCTCTTAAAGAATTGTAGACACAGTAGGGTAGTTATTTGAAAGAAATGACTCAGACGTGGTTAATCAATTATAAAATCTAGGAATAAGTATCTTCATTTATAACTTTCCTGGACAACTTAACGAATGAGTGAATGGATGAAACTGTGAACCTCAGGGACGCTATCTCCACATAGAACGTTTTACCAGCACGTAGGGCGTCTCAGTATCAGCTGTTAAAGAAGGACTGTTATATTTCAGAAGCAGGCAAGTCTATATGTAATATTCTGTTCTTTCTTTCTCTGCATTGGGATAGTGCCTTTTCTTAGGAATGTCCATTGTATGAGACTTGTATATTATTTGCCATTATTTCTCCTCCCTCAGTCAGCCTTCTCCCAAATTAAATGTTGCTGACTTTTATCTAATCCTCTGGTCCTTCCAGGGGACATGAGCTAATCATATATGCAACAAACTAGATCAGAAATGTATTTATCTGCATTATTATAATGTTATACATCATACTTGATCAGTTTTACAGGGCAGGCTAGGAAGTGGTATATATCTCTGGTTGTGACAACAACAGTTTACACCAGAATATAAATCTAAACATGGCTTCCTTCATCAAGCAATTTGTGCTGGGGAAAAAAAAAAAGAGTACTTCTGGTTCCAGCTTTGACATATAAAAATCTTGGAATTCATCATACCCATCTTTAAAACAAGAAAAAATTTTGAACAGTCTGAAAATGAACAACTTCTCATGGGCTTGCCAAAGAACTGAGGTTGCAGGAAAAGTGAACAAAAAAGTATAACTGAGTGCTAACATATGAAAGAAAAATAACCTAAAATCCTCAATTAAAACCACAGGAGGCAGAAAGAGAATAAATGCATCAAGTAGAAAATAGATATTAAAAGTATATAAATACATTAATTATAAAACATTTCTACCACTTAAAAGACAGAGATAAGAAAATAAGACCCAAACTTATAACAGCAACAAGAAATGCACTTTGTTATTTTTCTCTTTAACGGGAGAAAAAAAGGTGCATTAAGTGTGCATGGAGGCCCAGGAATGAAATTGAGACCTAAAGAGCTGCCAAGGTGGGCAGCTTCTTACATGTTAGATACATATAAATCTGTGGGGAATTCACCGGACAATTACCCCTTATGTTCGGGAGCTTCAATTAGTATGGCATTCTGAACAGGATTTGGGCTGGGGTAGTAAATTAGTAAAAGTAACATGCTTTGTTTATATAGACTTTCTGGCCCTGAATTCCTTAAGGAATTCTTCTGGTGATAAGGATGTCTGCCTACCTCCTGGTGCAGAGAAAGTGGGGGCATATTTCACATGGAAGATTTATTTCCTGCTCTTTGGAGACAAGGGAGGGTCAGAGTGGTTCTTCTTGCACTGCCATTTATGAAGTTATTTTATTATTTTTGTTTTTTTAATTATTTAAATTTTAGATAGTTAATATACAGTGCAGTATTGGTTTCAGAAATAGAATTCAGTGATTTATCACTTACACGTAGTACCCAGTGCTCATCATAACAAGTGCCCTCCTTCATCCCCACATCTATCTAGCCCATCCCCAATTTATCCCCCCTCCATTAACCCTCAGTTTGTTCTCTGTCCTTGAGAGTCTCATAGGGTTTGTTTCTCTCCTCCACCGTTTTTTCTTTTATTTTATTTAAAATTGATTAATCAGAGAAAAACAATTATCCTATGATCTCACGTAATCAGAGAAAAACCATTACCATATGATCTCAGAATTTAAGAAACAAGGCAGAGGATCGTAAGGGAAGAGAGGGGAAAAAAAATGAAACAAGACGAAATCGGAGAGGGAGACAAGCCATCAGAGATTCTCAATCTCGGGAAACAAACTGAGGGTTGCCGGAGGGTAGGAGGGTGGGGGATTGGGGTGGCTGGGTGATGGGTATTGAGGAGGATATGTGCTATGATGAGCTCTAGGTTTTGTGTAAGACTGATGAATCACAGATCTTTGCCTCTGAAACCAATAATACATTATATGTTTATTAAAAAATAAAATCAATTAATTTAGCATATAGTGCATTACTGGTTTCAGTGGTCGTTTAGTGATTCATCAGTTGCATACAACACCCAGTGCTCATTCCATCAAGTGGTTCCTAAATGCCCATCCCCCACCCACCTCCTTCATCAACCCTCAGTTTTTTCTCTATCATTAAAAGTCTCTTATGGTTTGTTTCCTTCTCTTCTTTTTTTTTTTTTTTTCCTTTCCCCCCTTTCATGTATGTTCATCTGTTTTCTTTCTTAAATTCCACATTTGAGTGGGATGGATCATATGGTATTTGTCTTTCTCTGATTGATTTATTTCATTTAACATAATATACTCTAGCTCTATCCACATCATCGCAAATGGCAAGAGTTCATTCTTTTTGATGGATGGGTAATATTCCATTGTGGATAAATACCACATCTTCTTTACCCTTTCATCAGTTGATGGGCACTGGGGCTCTTTCCATAGTTTGGCTATTGTTGATAATGCTGCTATAAACATCCGGGGTGCATGTACCCCTTTAAATCTGTATTTTTGTATCCTTTGAGTAAATACCTAGTAGTGTAATTGCTGGATCATAGGGTGGTTGTTTCTTTTTAAACATCTTTAAATCAAAATAATAAATATACCATAGCTGAACATTTTGGAGACAGCCTCCCCTGGCTCCCTAGAATTTCATCCTCTGAAATTCCCTGAAAATTCAAATACAAACAGCTTGAGCTGACAGTTCTACTCAATACCAGCTGTTAGCCCCAACAATGGGTAGGTTTAGGTAAACTCATTTTAGGAGGTAGCAATGTGGGTGCATTCCCAAAGTTAGGCCTCTGTTTCAAGTAATTAAGTAATCTTAAGTAAGAGGCATTTCTATGGAAAGAAAAGAAAAACCATGATTACTGAGTGGAGTTTGTAAATACAAAGACTCTGGTTAAAAGTGAAGGGATAGAGATAGCTATATAATGCTAATACTAATCTCAATAAAGTTAGAATAACTGTATTAATTTCAAAATAAATAACTGTATTAATTTGAAATAGGCAAGTTATCAGGATAAAAAGAGGCATTACATAATATTGAAGGGGTCAATTTTCCAAGAAGACATAATGTTCCTAAATGTGTATGTACTTAACAACAGAGTGTCAGGGCGCCTGGGTGGCTCAGTTTGTTAAGCGTCTGCCTTCAGCACAGGTCATGATCCTGGGCTCCTGGGATCAAGCCCTGTGACAGGCTCTCTGCTCAGTGGGGAGCCTTCTCCCTCTCCTTCTCCCTGCTGGTTTGCTCTCTCTTTCTCTGTCAAATAAATAAATAAAATCTTAAAAAAAAATTGGAGTGTCAAAATACGTGAGGCAAAGCTGATAGACTTGAAAGGAGACATAGACAAAGTTGCTATTATGACTAGAGACTTCATCAGGCCTCTTTAAGTAATAAAGTAATAAATAAGATAAAAAATAAAGAAGTATAAAATAAAAAAAATATTAGATTATAAGTCAAAGTATTAAATATTTGTGAGTCCATTGTGTCATGAGTAAATAGTGAATACGTGAATCTGGGAGAAGAGACAAATCTCCCTTGCAAAGAATTTGGAAGAATTGAAGAAGGTGGTAGAGCCCAGCTCCCCACTTCTTAAATCAAATTCTTTTATTTATTTATTTATTTATTTTTAAAGATTTTTATTTATTTATTTGACAGACCACAAGTAGTCAGAGAGGCAGGCAGAGAGAGAGTGGAGGAAGCAGACTCCCTGCTGAGCAGAGAGCCCGATGCGGGGTTCGATCCCAGGACCCTGGGATCATAACCTAAGCTGAAGGCAGAGGCTTTAACCCACTGAGCCACCCAGGTGCCGCTTAAATTAAATTCTTAAATGTGGGCTGGGCATGGTGACTTCCTCCTGAAGAGCAGGGTATGGAAGAGGGTGGGGAAGTAGTCACACAGTCAGGAGCCTCACAGCTGCTCTCTCAGCCAAGTGATCAAGATGAAAAGCAACAGTGACATCATGTTGATAGCATATATTCTTGATGCAATACGAGGAAAATGATACTTTCTCCCCAGAATGTGTAACCACAGTGTAATCATGAGGAAAACCTAAAAGATCAACATAGAGGGACTTCTACGAAGTACATGGCCAGTACTCCTCAAAACTGTCAATGTCAACAAAAATAAGGAAAGTCTAAGAAAGTGTCATAGCCATTAGAAGTTTAGGAGATAGGGCTATGTAACACATACAGAGTGGTATCCTGGATAGGATCCTGGAACAACAACAACAAAAGAATATTAGAGAAAAACTAAGAGAAAAAAGGAGGAAAAACAAAAGAAAAAACAAAACCTGAATAAAACATAGACTTCAGATGATAACATTGTGTCAGTATTGGTTCATCAGTCATTGAGAAAAGGGCCATGTCGATATAAGATGTCAGTAATCAGAGAAACTGGGTATAAAGTACAAGGTCTTTCTGTATGATCTCAATTTTTTCTTTACTTTTTTTAAAAAAAATATCTATTTTGGGGAGAGAGAGAGTGAAGTCTCCAGCAGACTCCCCACTCAGCAGGGAGCGCAATGCAGGACTCCACCTCACAATCTATAATCATGACCTGAGCTGAAATCAAGATTCTGACACCTAACCTACTGGGCCACCAAGGAGCCCCTATATTCTCAATTATTCTGTAACCTAAAACCATTTTGAAAGGAAAGTGCAAAAAGAAAACATCAGCCAAATAGGTGTGCCTGGGGTCATGGGCGATTCACATCCTGCTGGAAGGATTTTTCTATCTCACCACCGTCCAGTAAGAAGCAGTTTGAGACCAGGCTTTTTTGCTGTCCCCACACTTGGGGCGGCACTCGCGTCCAGTACTTCTGCTCGTATTCTGTTGACAGAAACTGATCACATGACCTCACCTTGAGGCCAGGGAGGCTGCGGAGTGGTTGGTTCTTCTGCGTGTCCCAGGAGGGGAATGTAATGGGCTACTGAACTCAGAGCTGTCTGTGCCACATGCCCTTAATGGATTCTTCTGGGAACTGTTGAGAAAAGACTGCAGTGGGGGTCAGGGAGGAGGCCGGAAGCCTGTTCCATAATCTCCCCTCATTGCTGGACAGACTCTTGACTCACATCTGTGACGACGCTTTCCTTCCTGTTGAAGGTTTCCCTGACCTCTCTGGCTGTATCGTCCTGTTCTACCTTCTCTTTGCACCAGATGTCACAACTGTAGCTGTGCGTGTCTGCGTGTGACTGGATCATGTGGGTCTCCTCCCTTAGCTCTAAGCTGGATAGGGGCAGAGACTGGATTGGTTTCTGCTGATTTCTTTACCCCAATGTCTGATGGAGAGTGGACGCTTGCTAAGCATTTGTTAAATGAATGGATACAAATTATTTAAAATGGTTTCAGTTTGCTAGCCTGCTGTACAAAGTGTGAGAGGTTGGGTGCCTTAAACAACAGAAATCTATTTTCTCGTGGTTTTGGAGGCTAGAAGCCAAAGCTTAAGGTGTCCGCAGGTTTCTTCATAGTTCCCTCCCTTTGACTGGCAGATGGCCGTGTTCTCCCTGTGTCTTCACATGGTCTTTCCTCTGCTCGTGTGTGTGTGTGTGTGTGTGTGTGTGTGTGTGTGTGTTCTAATCTCCTCTCTTGTTAAGGATTCCAGTCATACTGGATTAGGGCTCACCCAACAGTGTCATTTTAACTTAATTATCTCTTTAAGGGCCCCTATTTCCAAATATAGTCACATTCTGAGATGCCAGCGGTTAAGACTTCATCCTATGAGTTTGGGGAGTACATCCCATAACAAGTGTGTTTTTAGTGTTTGGACCTGAAAGCAAGTCTAAGAGAATCAGTGACCTGTTCAGGTTCCTCCTGGATTTAAGGGTTAAGCTTCTATTCTCATCTCATTTCTCATTCTGTTCCTGGTATACCCTCTACCAATCAATTCTTTATCTGTCCCTTTGACCCGAGGAGGTGGCATGGGATCTGACTCTCTTTAATGTTTGGATCATTTCTTTTCCTTTATTTATTTATTTGTTTGTTTTTACCTTTGCTTTAAAGGGTGGCTCTACCTTGCATCTATACTGTTCAGAGGGCTTTTTCTTGATACCACTTGATAATATATATGTGTGTGTGTGTGTATAAAATACATATATAAAAATACATATATATAATATATATGTAAAATGCATATATATAAAACATATATTTTTTTCTGTATTTTACTAATGAGCAATAAAGCATGTTCTTGGTACAGCTTATTGAGATAGTTATAAAAGGAAATGCTGTCTTCAGAGTCATAATAAGCGCCTTTTCACAAAACTTATTTTATATATATATATGTGTGTATGTATGTATATGTATATATATATATAAGTGTATGTGTGGGTGTGTGTATATATATATTCTAAATATATATATATATTCTGTGTGTGTGTATATATATATACACACACACACACATATAAAGCTTTTAGAATATATATATTCTAAAAGCTTTCTTGTTATTTAGAAAGCCTTTCCAGAAATCCTGTAGCTGGTTACAGAAGGAAACTTACCGGAACATCACACTGGCTCACACTGAATACTGATAACCCTTCGCATCATTTTCCGCTTGAGCTGGGACTCTCAGGATGGCTGGCAGTCCTGCACCCACATCCTCCCTTCTTAGGATCAGTATGGGTGCTTCAGATAAAGTGGGGAGGAGCTTTTAGACGTCGGATTGCTCAGAGAGTCTGCAGAGCCAGGCCCTGCTGGGGTTTGGCCATGGCTAATGAGACTATAATGTAACATTGGGATTTCTGTAACTCCAGAATGGCTCCCTAAACTCCTACCCTTGAAACTTTCTCACTCTTTTGGGGTGATTTATGCACCCCTCCTGTGCTACTGTAAGCCTTAAAGACTCAGGATAGGGGGAGGGGCTCCATGGAGTCCAATTCACTGGTGGGTATTTTCTTGCTGTTGGGAATTCCACTTACGTGAAAAACTAAGATGTGTGAAACCCCTTCTGCCTCTCATGATCATGATAATGAAAGGTAGAGTGGGAGTGATGTTTCCTTTTAACTTTTGTTTTAGAAGAACATATTAAACATATGTATCTCTCAATATTTATCTCTACAAGTGAGGACTCTGGATGCTCTCTACCAGAAACCCCCTACTTAACATTTTCTTTCCCCTCTGGGCACAGTTCTCCTGCAGAATTGAGAGTCGGTGTGTATCTGTAGGATACACGTACGTATGAGTATAAATGTTGAGGAATACAAAGAAATATTCCTCTCTCTCTCTCTCTCTCTCTTTTTGTGTGTGTGTGTGTGTAGAAAACATTAGTATCAATTTATGGGGCAGGGCTTTTTTGTTTGTTCATTTGTTTCTTTGTTGGGTCATTTTTCACGAGTAGATAGTTGAAATTATTGTAGTCAGACTGCTAACTTCCCCAACCAATCCTCTCAGGGTGGGGGTAAAAAAAACCCTCAAACAGGAATGCTCTCCATTTTAATTACTTGTTTTCCCCTCTTGAGGTGTATTATTTTAAAGGTCATCAATTTTGTTATTATTATTATTTTTTAAAGATTTTATTTATTTATTTGACAGAGAGAGGGAGAGAAAGAGCACAGCAGGAGACGGAGAGGGAGAATCAGGCTTTCCACTGAGCAGGGAGCCTGATGCAGGGCTTGGTCGCAGGTTACTGGGTTCAGGACCTGAGCCAAAGGCAGCTGCTTAACTGACTGAGCCACCAGGCACCCTGAGGTCATTAATTTTAAAGTAGGACTGTTTCCTTAAAGCATTGTGCTAGGATGGAAAATGGTGCTTTAATATCATTTTAGGGGAAGCTCTTGGATCTCAACACTGACTGTCTCTGAGGTAAGGTCTGTGAAATAAATGATCCTATAACAAACCAAAGGGCCAGACGACATTCAATATTAAACTTCTCCAGGGCACTGGGCATCATAAGGGATTAGCACAAGTCCCCTTCCTATGACAGACTGCAAATGAAAGAAATGGAATATGATTCACTGATAAACAAAAATAACAGAGTGATCAGGACAATGAGAAGGCGCGGCACAGGTACACAGGAGCAGGAGGCCAGAAAGCTGTAAGTGCTAATAGCTTTACTCCTGCATGTTCCATCGGTGGGTAACCTTTGTACTTACGGTCTCAGTGACACTTTGACCGTCTTTGCATTCATTAAATTTTTATATACTGCTTTTCTTTTTGCTCATTTGGTTTTCAACACCCTAAGAAAGGAACAAGTTTTATTGATACATTACCCAATAAAATCCAAATCTGTTACAACATCATGCATATATTCTATTAGCATTCTTGTTTTAAAAATCAATTCATCCACAGACATTCATTCCCAGCACGGGACATACGATACTAAAGGGAAAGTTCCCTTTCTGTAAGAGAAAGAAGTGTTGGAAAGTGACTGAATTTCAGAATAGGGAATTCACTATGATCAATTTCTGTTCCAGAATCACCAGGTAAAAAGCCAGAGTTGGTCCTTAAAACACAGAAACATAAACTCATATGTGCAGATAAAGTTGTAACAGTTTAATTCGGAGGAAAGTATCCCTGTGGTCCAGATAAAACCCATTCTGCCTCTGTAAACAGATAGTAGCAGTGCCCTTGTCAGAGTCCTCTTACATTCAGGCAAAACGGTTAACAACTCCAGGGAGAAGGACGACTCCAAATGGATCATTCCTCAAAATGAAGGGCAGCCCCCCCGCCACGTTCTCATGAGACATCTCTTCCCTCGTGTTGGGATTGCACACTTGCTGTTCTCGATGGCACATGCATTTTGCTTCCACTTTGCCAAATCCCTCTCCTGGGTTTTTGCAAGAGTACTTAATCTACCTAACAGCATTTTGATTAAACAAGAAGATCATCTGATCTTATCTGGGGACACAAAAGTGGCATGAACAAAGGCTCTGTTTATGTCGCTTTTTCTAAATGATTTTCTAATTTGTAAAAGGGTCCCGGATAGAATTGTCTCTGCGAAAGGGATGTCTACTGTGGCCGTCTGTTTGTCCAGGTTAAAGGCATGCAAGGCTTTTTCTGCAGTCTCCTTGCAGTGGTCTTCTGAATTCACTGAAACATGATATTCAGGTTCAGGAAAAACATGGCCAGACGTGGTTAAATGAGTTGGGTTTAAAGCAGGAAAAAAAAAAAAGATTAAAAATAAATTCAGATTTAGTAGGTCCTTTGTAAGAGGAAAAATCAAGAAGAGGCTTTCCCCCCCCCCCCTCTAGCAGTTATTATAACCCTGAACATAGGAGCCAGAAAGCTGCTGGAAAGGATTATGGCTTTTGTCTTTTAAATGTATTAGTTGCAAACTGGATTAGCTCTCCTTATCAGTTTTTGATTGAAAAATGCCCTTGTAATGACACAGCCCTCCATAATAAAGTGCCATGTTATACCTATCAGTGGTAGGTTAGAAATAAATCTTTGAAGAGTGAGTAAGGACAGTAGCTGTATTTCCCAAACGGAATGTAAAGAATCAAACTGAAAAAATGCTAATTGATTTTCAAATTTATCTGCAAAATAGCTCTGTGAGATTAATGTATATTAGTAATATATTCAATAAATCATCCTCATTGAAAATAAGATTTATGAAAGTAGAACAGTTTGAAAAAAAATCTAGACATGTGGTAGCTTTACAGGTTTCCTCTCATTTTTCATAACCTTTCTTGGGGTTAACATTAAGCGCAATATGGCTTCAGCTCATTCAGGCCTCCCTGTGTCTTCCTGGGCTTGGCCATGTGACTTGTTTTAGCCAGTGGGATAAAAGCAGACGTGACACGAGTTTGACAAATACTTTCCCAATGGATTTTCCCTCTTGCTTTCTCATGGAACATGTTATCAAGGGAAGGAGCCCACCCTGGTCAGCTGGAGGATGGGTGACTGTATGGTGGGGAAGGGAGGTGCCCAACCACTGTTGGCCAGCCCTAAAGCGCCCCAGCGGCTGATGGTAGACATGGGAGAGAGCCCATGCAAGAAAAGCAAAACACAAGTTATTCTCTCCTGTCACTCCACCAGTTAATGTTTGTTTCCACTAAAGTCTTCATCCTAAGGGCATTGAGACCAGAGAGCCATGAAGTGTGCTAAACCAAACGGAAGGGGGTGATTTTTTTTTTTTTTTTTTTGGAAGGGGGTGATTTTGATAAAGCAGAAGTGTGGACTTAAGTCCTTCAGCTTTCTCCTCAAGTGTGAATTTCAGTCTTCATAAAGCGGAAGTGTGGACATTAGTCCTTCAGCTGTCTGCCATGCACAGAATCCTCATCGTAGTAGGTACAGATGGTGATGCCGCTTTTTGGTCATCTAGTGGAAGTTCTAGACAGTTTCTGAGCTTTGGAGGGTTTAGTCCCTTTAGAACATTTCATCTGGGGCTGGGAGAAGGGTTCAGTGTAATGGAAAGAATGTTTCTTTGATGTAGGCAAAACAACAGAAAACTGAGTTTTTTAAAGAAAATTGTATTAGAACACAGCCATATTCGCCTTTTTAAAAATGTACTGTCTTGGGGCACCCGGGTGGCTCAATCAGTTAAGTGTCTGCCTTTGGCTCATGTCATGATCCCAGGGCTCTGAGATCAAGCTCCACATCCAACTCCTTCCTCAGCAGGAAGTCTGCTTCTCTCTCTCCCTCTGCCCCTCTCCCTGCTTGTGCTTGCTTGTGCTCGCTCTGTCTCTCTCTCTCTCAAATAAATAAATGGACTTTAAAAAAATAAAATGTACTATCTTCATCTATGAGGCTCAGATATTAGGCCCATTGAATCGAAAATATTTACTGTTTGGCCCTTTATATCTTTACAGAAAGTTTGTTAACCCTTGATTTAAGTTATCAGAATACTCGTGTTTTCTCTGTGGAATTAAAAAAGTTCCTTTTGAATGGGAAAATGGGAAGCAGTTCATGCTCATTTTTTTTCCAATTTATTTATTTTCAGAAAAACAGTATTCATTATTTTTTCACCACACCCAGTGCTCCATGCAAGCTGTGCCCTCTATAATACCCACCACCTGGTACCCCAACCTCCCACCCCCCCGCCACTTCAAACCCCTCAGATTGTTTTTCAGAGTCCATAGTCTCTCATGGTTCACCTCCCCTTCCAATTTACCCAAAAGCACATACCCTCCCCAATGTCCATAACCCTACCCCCCTTCTCCCAACCCTCCTCCCCCCAGCAACCCACAGTTTGTTTCGTGAGATTCAGAGTCACTTATGGTTTGTCTCCCTCCCTATCCCATCTTGTTTCATGGATTCTTCTCCTACCCACTTAAGCCCCCATGTTGCATCACCACTTCCTCATATCAGGGAGATCATATGATAGTTGTGTTTCTCTCCTTGACTTATTTCGCTAAGCATGATACGCTCTAGTTCCATCCATGTTGTCGCAAATGGCAAGATTTCATTTCTTTTGATGGCTGCATAGTATTCCATTGTATATATATACCACATCTTCTTTATCCATTCATCTGTTGATGGACATCTAGGTTCTTTCCATAGTTTGGCTATTGTGGACATTGCTGCTATAAACATTCGGGTGCACGTGCCCCTTTGGATCACTACGTTTATATCTTTAGGGTAAATACCCAGTAGTGCAATTGCTGGGTCATAGGGCAGTTCTATTTTCAACATTTTGAGGAACCTCCATGTTGTTTTCCAGAGTGGTTGCACCAGCTTGCATTCCCACCAATAGATGCTGAAAAAGCATTTGACAAAGTACAGCATCCCTTCCTGATCAAAACTCTTCAAAGTGTAGGGATAGAGGGCACATACCTCAATATCATCAAAGCCATCTATGAAAAACCCACCGCAAATTTCATTCTCAATGGAGAAAAACTGAAAGCTTTTCCACTAAGGTCAGGAACACGGCAGGGATGTCCATTATCACCACTGCTATTCAACATAGTACTAGAAGTCCTAGCCTCAGCAATTAGACAACAAAAGGAAATTAAAGGCATCCAAATCGGCAAAGAAGAAGTCAAATTATCACTCTTCGCAGTTGATATGATACTCTATGTGGAAACCCCAAAAGACTCCACTCCAAAACTGCTAGAACTTGTACAGGAATTCAGTAAAGTGTCAGGATATAAGATCAATGCACAGAAATCAGTTGCATTTCTCTACACCAACAACAAGACAGAAGAAAGAGAAATTAAGGAGTCAATCCCATTTACAATTGCACCCCAAACCATAAGATACCTAGGAATAAACCTAACCAAAGAGGCTAAGAATCTATACTCAGAAAATTATAAAGTACTCATGAAAGAAATTGAGGAAGACACAAAGAAATGGAAAAATGTTCCATGCTCCTGGATTGGAAGAATAAATATTGTGAAAATGTCTATGCTACCTAAAGCAATCTACACATGCTCATTTTTTATTTTCCTTGAAATATAATAGGAATATAATAAGGTAACTATTCTCTGTGATTTATGTTTAACCAAACAGAAGTATAAATTTGGATACTTTTCTCATAATATTAAAAAAAAAGGTGTTATAAAGCTATAGCATGTGAAGTCTGTCAAATGCACACATAAGCCTGATTTTAATAAGAGTAGTTTTAAATTATTTACTGGAATTTTTATTGGATTGTAAGATAAGCAATGAAAATTTAGCACATCCTAGACAGTGCATTGAATGTTTAAAAAAAGTTAACATAAGATGGAAAAATACTTTCAATCTTTTACTCATGTAAATCTGCTTTTCTTCTAGTTATCCAACTAGTTAGGGCCACCATATTGATCTGGCAAACAAATTTTGTACATGTTTATTGTCTTGAAGGCAAAGCCAAAGACCTTGACTCCTTAACAAGGAGTTTTAGACTCAGGTTAGAAGGAGCCTTCGGCTTCTAGACTAGTATCTCACTGAGCAGTTCTTCCCCTGAGAGATGGTCACCCACAGGTTCAAGAAGCACAATGAAGTCTAATGAGGATGAATACAAAGTAAAATTAGTATAAATAGTGCATATTGATTTCACCAAATACTGTAATATAAAGATATGAAGAGGCAAGTGTATCCTGGGATCATAGTATAAGATCTAAATTTTCACCTTCCATAGTAGAAACTCAGTACCCGGTGTCTAGAACTGATAAGGGAACATACAGAACTATGAACACATTATTTAGAAAAACCGAGATGGCAGGTACCTGGGTGTCTTAGTCGGGTAAGCATCCAACTCTTGATTTCAGCTCAGGTCATGATGTTGGGGCTGGAGGATTGAGCCCCATGCTCATAGGGAGTCTGCTTGAGATTCTCTCCCTCTCGCTCTGCCTCTAACTGCACTCACTCACTTGCTCTCTCACTCTCTCTCAAATAAATAAAATCTTAAAAAAGAAAGAAAGAAAACAAAAACCTGAGTAACATACAAGAGGAAATAAAAGAGTAGAAAGTGACTGCTCCAGTCTGAGACCGGGAGGAAGTTTTCAGGGGTGGAGGGACCAGTGACTGGACAGCATAGAGTTTCAGGCCACATTTGAAATTTTAACCTATATATATGCATTATTTTGGTTGAAATTACATAAAACATCTCTACATAAACAAACAAACAGAGTTCACCAGACGACCAGACAATAGAGGAACCCAAGAAAAGAATGGAGAGTAACTAGGATGAATGAACAACAAAGATTCTAATCCCCGAGGAGGGGAGATAATTCAGGGAAAAGAAGAGAATTGAGAATTAAATTCTAATTTGCATCCTTAGGGAGGTTGTTGCATCCAAGAAAAAGAATAGGCTGCTATGAAAAACTAGCAATCAAACAATAAGTAATGTTTCCTGAAAATCAGAGTATATTTAACCATTGAAATAAAAAAGTTAATGAACAGGCGGTTTGTCAGTAGGAAGGAAAAACTAGGAATATCTGCAATTTACAGCAATACTGTAGAAATAGAAAATAGTTAAAAAACGTGAAGAAAAATGCAGAATAGACTCAGGATAGCTACATCTCTCTGAATTCATTTCCAGAAATAGAGAATATAGATAGCAGAGGAAGTAAGTAATCAAAGAAATATAAAATGAAATTTCCCCAAGGCAAAGACAGAGTTCAAACTTAAAGATCTATCTGTAACTGAGGAGGATGGATGATTAAAGATCATACCTAGACACATTCTGTGAAATTTAACTTCTTCAAGGAAAAGAGGAAATCTTAAAACTTTCAGAAATAGATACAAAATAAGTATATGAGATTTATTTATGAGAGTTCGAAATAAATATGACATCGACTTCTCATTAGCAATTTTGACTATCTCAAAGAAAGGTCAACCTTTTTTGAATGTCACTCAGTCATAGACACTAAGCTATACTTTATATGTATATATGTATATACTTTATATGTATTAACTCATCTCACCAATCTTAATATGATTCTCATTTTATGAGTGGGAAAGGTAAGGTACAGAAAAGCAAAGTAATTTTACTTAAGTGGCTGAGGGGCTAAGAATCAGAGCCCACCATTAATTACCTCTGCCACCTGCCTCGAAGGCTCATCTGCTCCCACACTAAAATGATGAAGAAATTCCAAAGGGGCAAATTATATTTACCAGTACCTCTATGTATTGCACAACTGCTAATCAAATACACATACATACACACAGGTATTTTTCAAATATGCATGGTACTAGATACTGCACTATTTATATTATACTCAACTTGAAAATATTACTGTAGGACATGGGGTGATAAACCAACAATGGCAAGAACACATAAGGTACAACAATCACAAGGAGTTGGAACAATCAGAGTAAAAAAGTGTGAACAAAGAGATCACAGGAAACTCCTTTGGTCCTAGCTGCCTGAGGCATTCTCCCTCAAGCAACACTGAGGTGAGGACAAAAGATTATTTTTCTGTCCTTGTGGATCTTGTTTCACTACTTGCTTCTCGAGAATAATACTTATATAATACTAATATTGTTATTACTTTTATTGGGTGGAAAATTTTAGAATCATCTTAGAGAAAACATAGAAGATGATTTTAATTTGGGTACCGGCTTTGTATGATAAATATTAACGGACTTTTTTTAAACCAGGAGGTGGGGAAGAGAGCATAAAAATGGAAGGATGTGTTTTTGCTTACCATCTCTCACACTGAGGATTTCACAAATACACTGAGATTGATGTGACAAGACAGAGTTTTAATTTACCATGTAAAGTTACAATACTGAGCAATAGAAGAACAAAAATTATACCGTAAAAGAAAACAAATTGTTAATGTGCTGTTTTTCAAAATTATTCACAATTTTAATAGACATCATCAGAAAAACTTAAAAACAACCAGCACCTTAAAAAACAAAGCTCTCCAAACTACAGATAATAGTTACTTCAATCAAATAAAGGCACAGTTTATCTGTGGCCCTTTGGTCTCCTGTATCAGTTACTATGTAACTGCTAAAAATTCACATTGCTGAGTCACACCCTGAGAAGCTGAACCAGAATTCCTGGGGAATTTCTTAAGGAAGAAAAATACCTTTTTCTGTGCATGTTGAAGGTGGTCTGTGCAGTGGCAATAGTCAGTGCCCCCACCCCCCTGGGCTAGTGTTAACTTTCTCCATTGTTCAGTGATAATCATTGCATTCAGAAGCATTTTTATTAAGAATGGTTGAGTGGGGTGCCTGGTTGGCTCAGTGGGTTAACCTGCTGCCTTCAGCTCAGGTCATGATCTCGGGGTGCTGGGATCAAGTCCCGCATAGGACTCTCTGCTCAGCAGGGAGTCCGCCTCCCTTCCTCTCTCTCTGCCTGCCTCTCTGCCTGCTTGTGATCTCTGTCTCTGTCAAATAAATAAATAAAAAATCTTAAAAAAAAAAAAAATGGTTGTGTGTGTGCGTGTGTGTTTATTGTGTAAATGAATGAATGAATGTGAATGAATGGTTTACACCTAGGCTGAGTGCCGTGGGGACACAGGATAACAGCTTGGAAACACGGCAGAAGACAGCCTGAGAATGTTAGCTTTCCCAGAACTTGCAGAAGCCCTAGGAAGGCTCTGTGTCCACACACTGTGTATCAGGGTTTCTGGCCAGTCTCGAGGATTGGGAACACTGGAAGAGCAACTAGGTCTCATAATTAAATTGTGACCTCCTAGCCGTCTCCTATTTGGTTTGTGTGGTGCCAGCTGAGGCTGTACCTGTCAGCAGATACTGTTGAATGTCACTTGCTCTACAGGAAGAGTCTCAAGGGCGTTGAGGGGCCTCACGTTGACAGCCCTGGAGATAAACACGGCACTGTTCCTCCCCTCCATCCTGGTCCCATGCAGGCGTGGCTACTGCTCTAGTCTGACCGTTCCTCCGCCCAGCTCCTCAGCCAGCCCCCTCAGCGGAAGACAGAGCACCTCTTCTGGGAATGGGTTTTTGGTTCAGTCCAGAAATATTTTTGGATTGAAAGATTCTTTCTTTCAATCTTCTTCTTCTTTCTGAAGATTGAAAAGAGTACAGCGCAAGGATCAAGAAAGATGACGAACCCTTTCATTTAGGCCGTCAGTGGGATTGTGGGATTGCTGAAGTTCTTAAAAATCACTTCAGTAGGGACGCCTGGGTGGCTTAGTTGGTGAAGCCACTGCTTTCGGCTCAGGCCATGATCTCAGGGTCCTGGGATCAAGTCCTGAATCGGGATCCTTTCTCCGCAGGGAGCCTGCTTCTCTGTCCACCTCTGCCTGCCACTCTGCCTGCTTGTGTGCTCGCTCTCTCTCTCTGACAAATAAATAAATAAATAAAATCTTTAAAAAAAAAAAATCACTTCAGTATACAGCTGCTATAGGTGCTTGGGCCTTATTTCAAATGAACGTTTGACAGACTTATTTCTTTGTGGGATGTAAATAGCCAGAATGTTATGTGGCGATCTGTGCACATAATTTTGTAGAGGGAATTGATTTTAGAGATTAGGTTGTTTCCGTGTCCCTTAATTTTAAGAAAAACTGAGTTCCAAAGACTTTCTTAAAGTCACACAGTTTGATTATAGCAGAGGTTGGATGAAAATGTTTTTAGTTATGTTTTTTCTATTAAATTCAACATGTGATGAGTCAGTACATGCCTGTACCTAAAACAATTAGAACAAAGAAGTCAAGAGAATGCAAACATTTTCTTGATGTAAATACCCTGAAAAAAAATTTTTTTTTAAAGACTTTATTTATTTGACAGACAGAGATCACAAGTAGGCAGAGAGGCAGGCAGAGAGGGGGGAAGCAGGCTCCCCGCTGAGCAGAGAGACTGATGCGGGGCTTGATCCCAGGATCCTGAGACCATGACTTGAGCCAGAGGCAGAGGCTTAACACACTGAGCCATCCAGGTGCCACATAGCAACTCTTATTTAAAAAAAAAAAAAAAAGTATTTGAAGTAATTGTGTAGGTAATTCTAGCCATATGGCAGGGTCTCCTTTTCTTACATTTTAAAATACTGATTTAGTAGATTGTTTCCATTCCTGTTTTGCTTGAGCTCTAACTACCTCATTTTAAAGCTGATTTTATTTTCTTAGCCAGTGCCTTAAAAGACTTCCTAATTTCCTCTTTCCCCAACCGTGGCAGTTGCTTCCAAGCTTGCTCACTCGGTGCTGAGCACCACCGTCATCTTCTAAGACATTGTTCTGGTCACGTCGTTGCCCTGTTCAAAGCCCCTGGTAATTTTATTTTGCTAAAAGATAAGCACGAAAGCCACATTAAAATTAATTCAAGCCTTTCACAATCCCAGTTTATCACTCCAGAATCTTCGTTTTTTGGGGATTGTGTGTGTGTGTGTGCGTGCGTGCGTGCGTGTGTGTGTGTTTTACATCCTTATCCTTCATTCTCCATGAAACTCCTTTCCTGGTATTCCATACGTTCAGTACTCCAGGCACAAGGAATGACGCATGATCCCTGAACACATCAGGTGTTATTCCTTCTGTCTGTAAGACCCTTCTTTTCTTTCTCCAAATGTAGAAATCATTTCCAACCATGAAGACCTGGGTCATATGTGACCTTTCTTTTTTTTTCTTTTGGTATCCCTTTCTTTGAAAGTGATTTGCCTTGCTTCAGCTTGCAATGCTTACTTTCATTTTTTTTCTGAAATAAAACTTATGATAATCTGATACACAGTTTATGTGGTATATATTTGTGAAACGAAATGGCTTTCTTAAAAAAAAAATCTCAGATTCTTCAGAGTTGACAAAGGCATACTTGTATCCTCCAAGGAACTGATGTACTTGTGTTAAAAGAGTATTCATATTTTTAGTATTCTAAGATTTGGGGACTGGGACTTAAAACCTGACTTCACTACTTACCAGCTTTTTGATACTGGGCAAGGGCTTTATGGTCTCTTTGCCTCTGGTTTTCATCTGAAAAATGAGGTATTGATAGTATTTATCTCATCTGGTTACTATACAGATTAAATGTGTTAAAACATATAACTCACTTAAAATAGGACCTGGCACTAATAAGTGCTCAAAAATTAATAGCTGTTCTTGTTATAATGAAAGCAGAGTCAGCAGAACATATTGCCACAGCTTTTCTTCAGATTGGAAACTTTAACTTGTTGATTTCAAATAAGTTACTTCCTTTTTAAAAAATATTTTTATTGATGAGCTGAATTTTGTTTTATCTTCTTAAAGGTAGTATACATATTACTATAAAATCTACATCTGAAAACTCCCATTTCCAGGAATAGCTGTATAGATCTTACTCTATTTGCTATTGGTTTGTTATAGCTTATACATGTGGTTATGTGGCGACCATTGTTTGTTTGTTTGGGAGATTTCCATTTAAAGTAGCATTTGAGGGGTGCCTGGGTGGCTCAGTCCTTAAGCATCTGCCTTTGGCTCAGGTCATGATCCCAGAGTCCTGGGATTGAGCCCGGTGGCAGACTCCCTGCTTGGAGGGAAGCCTGCTTCTTCTCCTTCCCTTACTCCCCCTGCTTGTGTTCCCTCTCACTGTCTCTCTCTGTCAAATGAATAAACGAATCTTTAAAAAAAAAAATAAAGTAGGATTTGAAAAAATAATACTTAGGAATAAATTTGAACAAGGAGATGAAAGTCTTGTGAATTGAATACCATAACATCTTGATAAAAGCAATTAAAGACCTAAATAAATGGAAAGATATCCAGTATTTATGGACTGAAAGACTTAATATTGTTAAGATGACAAGACTGTCAAGAAGATCCATATATTCAACGCAATCCCTATCAAATTTCTAATAGCCTTTTTTTTTGCAGAAATGAAAATGTTGATCCTCAAATTCGTATGTAACTGCCAGGTGGAGCCCTGTGATGATATATTTTACATATCAACTTGGCTGTGTCAGTGGATGTCTAGATAGCTGATAAAACATTTCTGGGTGTGTCTCTGAGAGCATTTCTGGAAGCAATTTAGAATTCGAATCTGTAAACTGAGTAAAGGAAATCTTTCCTCCTCAATGTGGGTGGGCCTCATCTGATCCCGAAAGGACCTGAGTAGAACAAAAAAGGTAAGGAAGGGTGAATTCTTGCTCTCTCTCTCTCCTGGAGCTCCTGTTTCTCAGGCCTTTGGCCGTATACTGGGAGTTATACTGCCAGCTCTGCTGGTTCTCAGGCTTTCAGACTTGGACTGAATTACACGAGTGGTTCCCAATTTGTAGCAGCAGGTTAGGGGGACTTCTCAAGTGAGCCAATTCTTCTAATAAACCTCTTCTATCCATCTATCTATACCTGTCTATCTCTATTAGTTTTGTTTCTCTCTAGAACCCTAATTCAGTCTTCAAAACAACATTGTAAAAAAAAATAACAAAGTTAAAAGACTAATTTTTCCCAATATTAAGACATACTATAGAGTGACAGTAATGAAGATAATATAGTACTGACATTAGGATAGACTTATAGATTGATGGAGTAGAACTCAGATATGTACTTCTGTACATATACATACCCTTGCATGTATAGCTAATTGATTTTTCTTATTTAAAGATTTTATTTATTTATTTGACAGATAAAGATCACAAGTAGGCAGAGAGGCACACAGAGAGAGAGAGAGGAGGAAGCAGGCTCCCCGCCGAGCAGAGAGCCTGATGCGGGGCCCAGAAACCTGGGATCATGACCCAAGCCGAGGTAGAGGCTTTAACCCACTGAGCCACCCAGGTGCCCCTAGCTAATTCATTTTTTTTTTTTAAAGATTTTATTCATTTATTTGACAGACAGAGATCACAAGCAGCAGAGAGGCAGGCAGAGAGGAGGAAGCAGGCTCCCCGCCAAGCATAGAGCCCTATGCGGGGCTCGATCCCAGGACCCTGGGATCATGACCTGAGCTGAAGGCAGAGGCTTTAACCCACTGAGCCACCCAGGTGCCCCTCGCTAATTCATTTTTGACAAGGGTTTCAAGAGCTTTCATTGGTGAAAGAATGCAGTGGATTCATACATCACACCAAATACAAAGTTAACTCAAAATGGATCAACAATGTAAATGTAAATGCTAAAACCATAAACTCTTAAAAGAAAATATGGAGGTAAATCATTATAGCTGTAAATTTGACATTGTATTCTTAAATATACCAAAAGTATGAGTAACAAGAGAAATACACTGAAATTCACAGAAATTCAAAACTTCTTTTTATCAAAGCATATTATCAAGAAAGCAAAAAGATCATCTATAGAATAGGGAAAAATATTTGCAAGTCACCTATCTGACATGGATCCACTATCCAAAAGATATCAAGAACTCTTAAAACTCACAACTGAAGGATAGAGACCCACCCTAATTCAAAAATGGGTTAAAGGGAGGTGCCCGGGTGGCTCAGTGGGTTAAGCCTCTGCCTTTGGCTCAGGTCATGATCTCAGGATTCTGGGATGGAGCCCAGTATAGGGCTCTCTGCTCAGCAGGGAGCCTGCTTCCTACTCTCTCTCTGCCTACTTGTGATTGCTCTCTCGCTGTCAAATAAATAAATAAAATCTTAAAAAAAAAAATGGGCTAAAGACTGGAAAGGCATTTTTCCAAAGAAGATATACAAGTGACCAAGCATATTAAAAGAGGCTCCATATTCTTAGTCAATAGAGGAATACAAATCAAAACTACAATGAAATATCATTTCACATCCCTTAGGATGCTCTGATAAAAAAGATGGAATATAAAAGTTTTGGCAATCAAAAAGTTGGCAGATAACAAATGTTGGCAATGATGAGGAGAAACTGGATCCTTATACCTTGCTGGTAGGAATAGAAAATGTTTCAGCCACTGTGGAAAACAATTTAACAGTTCATCAAAAAGTTAAACATAGAATTACCATGTGACCTAGTGATTGCTCTTCTAATCATGTAGCTCAAATAATGGAAAACTGGTGCTTAGATAACATATACACATTTATAGTCTCACTCTTCATAATAGCCAAAATAAGTTCTTAATTTATTTATTTTGCTAACTTTAGTTTTTCACCTCCCTTTAAATTATACCATGTCCATCCTCTTTTTTTTTAATCCATCCTCTTTTTTTTTTTAATTGAACTCTGTTCAATTCCTGAAGACAAAAATCACCTTTCTCCTTTAAGCTTTTGCCTATCTCTAACCTCCTTACTTCATTCTTTATCTTGGGAGCTTCCGTTGATTCTTTAAGACCTTGGTCATTCTAAGTAGAATGTAGACCTCTGTAATCCTGCTCCTGTTAGTGCATTGCACGGATCTCTGTGACAGCATTTGTAATTTTGTTGAATACAAATGTATTTACACCTTTATTGTACCTTCTGCAACATGAAGCTGTAGGTCAGTGGGCAAAACAGCAAGTGGTATTGAGAACATTATTTTAATCATCTTTGTTTTCTATTAGCTAACAGTTCCTGACATACATTCAAAAACTGCTAAATAAGAAAGTGAGAGAAGAAACATGGAACTGTTTAACTTTGACTTAATCCATATATTTGCCATTTCTTTAGTTTTTCAGTGGTAAAAATGAGGCTGATAAGAAGAGTGAGTGATGAGAATTTTTTCCCAAGGTGATAAGGTGAAAATTGCATATGTGAGAAAGCCTTTCAGAGAAAGGGATTTGCAAAGATAAAGTGTATCATCATCATCATTGGTCCATCCGACAAATAACTTATTTTTTGCTCTGTCTTAGGCAGAGCACACAGAGCATATCGCAACCTGGAGAATGTATTCACTTTTTTCTTAACATCTATGCCTGTTTTTTACTCAGACAAAACAGACTTTTTGGAGGACTTTCAGAGATGCTTCAGTCTCTCCCTTAATAAACCTTCTCCTAAAATGTGGACTTTCAAGGCTAAAGACCTCAAAGCCAAAAAGACCATGGCAAAACCTCTGGTTTGTAGCCAGATGACCAAGCCCCTGCATCCCTACATTTGGATGGATGATTTCCCAGGGGGCCTTGGACAGATTGGACCCAGCACTAACATAAAGTTGGCTTGCAGGAATAAGCTCCTGGAAACTTCAATTAGTGTTTGGGGTATGAACATTAAACAATACTGAGGCTGGAAACAATACATCACTCGGCAGGTCCCAGGAAATAAGCAGAAGGCTGGTAGCAGGCCAGGGAAAGGGGCCAAAATACTTGTCAAGGACAATTCCTCATGGAGAAATGACAGCAGGTTTGAGGACAGCAGGTATGACCTGAAAAGTAATGATATTAATTACATTTTGAAAATGAGGAGAAGACAGAATGTGGTTTTTATTTGCCTATCTAATAACAGACTACTTTTTTGGGGGACCAGCTTTCTTGATAGTCTGAATGAAATGCATGTAATGGAAAATTAATTTTTAAAGCAATGCTAACATATATGAAGCACTACTACACATCAGCATTTTTACAAGTTTTTAAAAAATATTTATTGACTTATTTAGTCTCCACAGCTAACCTTTGGAATAGGTAGAGTTATTATCTCCATTTTTACAAACGAAGATGGGAAAGGATGGGGAACCTGCTCTGGGTCACACAGCTAACACAAATGGAAATGAACTAGAAACCAAACTGAGGTAACTGGTGCCAGAGTCCACTCTCCTGAGCATGACACTGTATTGGCTCTCTATTCTGTCTTAATAATTAAAAGCAGGTTAGATTCACCCAAGGATAGACAGATAACCAGTGGAATGTAAAACAGAACTTGGAGACAGAATCCGGCATATATAGAATCTTGCTCTATGACAAGGGTGGAAAACATATCAGTCGGAGAAAAGGATGGCCCACTGAACAACTGATGCTGAGGCAATTGGTTTTCAATTAGGGAAAATATAAATTTGGGTGCTTACCTTTCTCAATATACAATAATCCAGTCTAAGATGATTGTAAAGTAAGTATAAAATGTAAAACTTTAAAACTAAAAAAAGGTATTTATTGCTGTTTGGGGATGAGAACAAATTTTTGAAAGCATAAACTACATAGGATTTTTAAAAATAAATTTAACGTTTCAGTTTATCAGGTTACATATTTTGAAGTGAAAATATAAGCTATCTGAAGAAAATATTTGCCATATATAAAGTCAACAAAAGATTTGCATCTAGACTATGTAAAAAAAACTCCTATGAATTAAGAAAATAAATAATAATTCAAAGATATGAAAGGACGTTTCATAGAAAAAGAAAAATTAATGGCCAATAAATATGAAACAATTTTCAAGCTAACTATAAATCAGAGAAATTGAGACTAAAACTATAAAATCCTTCATTTCACATTAATCATTTTGGCAAAAGTTAAAATTTCTGACAATGTCAAGATTTGGCAAGAAAGTGAGACTGTAGGGAAGCTTACACACTGCTAGTGGGAGTAGAAGGGTGTATTTGTAACCACTCTGCAAAGCTCTATGTTGCTACTTGATAAACTTGAAGGTCTCTAAGTCCTACAATCCAGCAATTCTACCCTTATATATATACTCTGAAGAAAATCTTGGACATGTGTACCAGGGGGCATGTAAGAATGATTTTATATAAAACTACTACACAATACTATATAGTATTTATATATAAGACAGCCCAAATAAAAATTATGAAATTCATAAACAGTTATAGTGACAGAATGGACAATCTAGCGGTAGGAAGGAATGAGCCATAGCTCTACACATGAACATGTATAAACTATACAGACTTCATGATGTTGCGTGTATGTTGAGTGAGAAGAAAAAGCAAGTCACACAAGACTGTAAGTACTATGATTCCAATTCTTTAAAGTTTAAAGACAAGAAAAACTATAAAAATGTGATTTTGGATTATAATAATCTATTAAAAAACTATAAAGCAGAACATAAGATTGCTACACACAAAGTTCAGGAGCATGGCTTCTTTTTTGAGGGGGATGGGAAGGAGAGCACATTCAAACATGAAGGGAGCCTGCAATACTAGGGGCTTCAAGATTTCTTTGATGATGGGTGTACATATTTATTACAATTCAATTAATTTAATATTCACCAAACATACTTGTATTTAGGCATATGTATTGAATGCATACAATATACAGCCTTCATGATGTTCTTATTTTCCAGTTTGGGAGATGATCACAGGGACAGATGAGCAGATATTGTCAGAGTGTCCATTGTTCAGAGCTCTGAAACTCTTGTTCCCAAAATTTATGAGAAAATTTCTTCTCAGTTCTATGGAGGGAGAACTGCAGATGGGCAATATTGAAACAGTGAGACCTAGACACACACTGTGGTGATAATCTAGGCAAGAGACAACGGTGGCCTGGACCAGAATGGCAGAAGTGGAGTTGTTAAGAAGTGGACATTGGGATATGTATTGGAGGTACTCAGTAGATTTGCTGAATGACCATGACACTGGGAAGAAGAGGAAGAGAGGACTTAAGAACTGTACTTAGATTTCAGTGGTTGAATGCACAGCAGTGCCATCTAATAAGACAAGAAAGGCTAGGGGACCGGCAGGTAAGAGCAGAAGTTGGATGTGGGAATCCCATTTTTATCACATTAAGTTTGAGAAACAAGTTAGATATTCCATCAGATATGTCACAGGGTAGGTAGATACATGAACCCGGGATCCAGTGACAGTTAAGGAGTGAAGATAATGTTGAAGAGACCAGTTACTTGGGTGTATTTAAGTTTTTTCATGTAAGTCCCAGTTTTCTCATTAGCTAATTTTCAAGGATGTTTTTAGAATTCAAAAAGGTAAAATGTGAAAAGTGTTTCAGAAATTACATATTGTAATGTAAGGATAGTATTACATAGTAGGGAAAGAAAAATTGACTAGAAATTAGAAAGTAGACATTTTAGATCTAGCTCTTCCACTGCTAATGCTAACTACCATAGGTAAGTACCATATATTATTGATTTGAGTTTCTTTAGCTTTAAAATGATGGAATTAGAATCAATAACTTCATTGGTCTCTTTTTTGTCTAATGATTGAAAATAGAAACATTTCTTTGTTTAGATGCTAGTTATTCCTCCTCACTGGAAAGAATTAAATTATAATTTTTTAGATGCAAGTTAGTTAAACACATAAACATTGTAATCATTTTATCTGAAAAACATTAAGTGCCTAAATGGAACATTACAAGAACATCTTAACCTTGAACTAGAAGAGTACTTGAGAACCAGAGTGACATTTATCATGTTAGCTTAAAGTCTACTAGAATGTCTTCTGTCAATTGTGGTTCTCTATATTGTAAACACAAGGCCAAGGAGAGAATTTCATGGCTACTGGGAGACTTGTCTCAGACTTACCTCATTCCTCTTCAAATCTAGACCGTTGCTAAACTTAATATTCATTGCTTCCTTGACTCAGAGAGTAGCAAATCATCAATAAATTTATATTCTATTTCTCTATCTGCCCCTCCCTGCTTTCCCCTCTTTCCTGTCCATTGACCTCTCAAATTCTTTGCCTCAACTCTGTCCTTTGTCTCTTAGAATCTTTGCTTATATCCACAGTACTATTTCTGGGTCTTAGAACATAGGCTTCTCACTTCTACACTACTTTTTCTGATGTCATGATTTTTTAAAATTTTTATTTATTTATTTGACAGAGAATGTGCATAAGCAGGGGTAGCGGCAGGCAGAGGGAAAGGGAGAAGCAAGGTCCCCGATAAGCAAAGAGTCCGACATGGGACTTGATCCCAGTACTCTGAGATCATGACCTGACCCCAAGGCAGACATTTAACTGACTGAGCCACCCAGGTTCCCCTGGTGTCAGGATTCTTTTGTGCAAATCCTTTTTGTTGGTATAGGTGAATTTATCGAAATGTCCCTGAGCTACCATTATGTGACATTCTCTCTCTCTCTCTTTATTTCCCCCCATTCCCAACCAGTTACCTTATGTCTCAAGTCTCCTTCTATAGCTATTGTGCCTAGGCTGCCTTCTCACACAGTGCATGTCTAATATTGTGCTGCTCTGCTGATACGTGAAGAATATGGACACAGTTAAATTATTATTGTTATCACTCCTTTATTTCTAAGAAAGCCAGCCCTATTATTAATATAATCTATATAATAACGTGATTACCATCATCATCTTGGTAGAGGTAATAGCATCAAAGGGTTTAATTAGAGCTATTAAGTTTGCTGTGGTAATGACATGATAAGTGAGTAAAAATCACAAATACCAAGCCATTATTATCACATCTTCTTCAATGTCAAATGAGCCTTTATGAAACCAACAATGCCATGTCCTCCATTGATTAGCATCACCTCTAAAGATGATAATTTATTTGTAATTGATCACCCATTAATTTAACATTTTTAAATGTCAAGATTTAAAGCTGAATATTAAAACAGGAGAACAAAAGCTGTATTTATTTATATTGGCCTCTTAGATAAGATTTAGGGATCACAGAAACTCTCATATTCCAAATTAGTTGACCAAAAGAAGCTCAACAGGTCCTTTTGTTTTTGTACTAGAGAAAAGAGAATTAGCTTTTAAAATTATAGTTGACGCTTGAACAACATAGGTTTGCATGGGTCCACTTATACATGGAATTTTTTAGTATAAATGTAGTATAGTACTATAAATGTATTTTATATTTTTCTTAACATTTTCTTATTCTGGATTGCTTTGCTCTAAGAATACAATATATGATATAACCTACAAAATATGTGTTAATTGAATGTTGATGTTACTTGTAAGGCCTTGGTCAGCAGGTGTTAAATTTTGGGTGAGTCAAAAGTTGTCCACAGTTTTTGACCGAATGGGGAGTTGGTACTCTTAACCTTCATGTTGAAGGGCCATCCATATTTGTATTGTTTTAGATACTTTATGCTTAATTTTCACTATAACTCTGTGATTATTTATATTGTATAAATGTGGATACCAAAGTCCAGAAATATTAAATAGCTCCACAAAGAAACTAAATAAAAGAAGCAAGGTATAGGTATATTCATCCAACCTCAAAGCCTATTTTCTTTCTATATTCTACTGCTGTTCAAGTAGGAACATTTCCTAACACTTTACTAATTATATTAACTTGGGAAACTTCAACTTCCTTAAGGTGTAGTTTCCTCATCTATAAATTGGATAAAAGAAGAGTAACCATCATGTGGGATTTTCATGAAGATTAACTATAAAGCCCTTAGTACAATTTCTTGGTATTTAGAAGCTTCAGTCTATGCTAAATGATAATGATAAATAAAATGAGGATTGTAATTGCTATATATTAAGCTATTCAGAAAAGTTCTGGAGGAAGTTAATGGTGTTTTTAAAGGAGCAAGTTATTGGAAGTGTACTCAGGAAGAGAAGATCAGCAAAGTGCTTCTAAGATTTCAAGCCTGACTGATGGAGAGGATTAAGTTCTCATTACATGGAAGGGAAATGGTAAGAAGAGTGATTTTTTTATTTTGGCAGTCAGAGAAGATTGGCTTTATTGTTGAGATGTGGAGTTGTATTGTGTGTCCATTAGCATGTCAGGATGGGATGTCTGACATGGAGTTGTGTATGTGGGGATGGTTATCAGGAGACTAGTGAGGGCTGAAGAACTATGTCTGTGAGGTTTCTTCATGCCCCTTGGGTTGAAGCTAGTGGAATCAGTGAAATAGATCAGAAGGAGAACTTCACGTGTAAAAAGGAAAGTAATGGAAAAAGAAAATTCATGGTAGGCACATTAAAGATAGAGAAAGATAGAAAAAAAGAAAAAGAAAACACGTTTATAACCCAAAAGGCACAGACCAAGCATTCAACTTAAGGCCTTCAACAGGTTGATTACAAAGGAAATTGAGCTTTTGGGGGAAAATATTTGACTTCCTAATAGCATCTTAGCTTAAGAATAAAAACAACTCTGCTCATCCAAAAGATGTAAAGACATTTTGGCCTCCCCTACTTCCTGCTCATAGCGCAGAGACCAGTGATGTATAAAATGAAGAAAACTTTACTGTTTTGTTGTATATTCTGGGTTTGTTTGTTTGTTTGTTTTAATGGGATTAGAGTAATACTGGCCCATTCCTTTTTTATTGGTCTTTCAAATAACATTAGGGCAGAAGGTGCTAGGCTGGAGGCTGAAGAAGGTGGTATAGCTTTTCATCTAGAGCTAGTTCCCTTCAATGATGTTAGATTGTAACTTCATCTACCTGAACTCACATCTTGAAGTTAGAGAACTTATTTTTATTGAGTAACACTCACATATTGTTAAGCAAATCAATGACTCAACAAATGAAAATATGACACAGCATGATCCCTGGTAAAATGCTAGACTTAGAATTATGGTTTATAAGGTGTTTTAACCATTTAGAGATTCAGATCAGCAGTGGGGAGAGAAGAAAATATTATGTTAAACTAGTAAAGCTCAGTAGATAAATGGGTACAAGATAATGGGATTTGGGGAGAAGCTTTGCTGATACAGCCATCTTCTGGCTGTGCATCGAGGAAGTAGGATCCTCTGTCTCCCAAATAAATGGTGAAGGAAGGCAAAGAATATCTATATACAAACGCTCTTTCTATTGACATGTAATGAGGGTTAAGTAGATTTGCCTTATTTATAACTGAGTGACATGCAGACATAAAAGTGCCCTGTAGAACATGGGAAAGGAAATAAATATCATCAATGAAGATTTGTGAGAAAAAACATCTGGAAATGTTCTGCTGAAACTTGAAAAAATTACTTGCTGTATTCCAAAGGGCAGAGTTTTAATGGTCTATGTCTGTGAAAGAACAAGTTCACAAGGAAAGAAAAAGCAAAAATGGAAGATGATGCTAAAAGGTATATCCATGGACATCGAATTCCCTGAGAAAAAGAATGCCATTGAAAACTGTAAGGGTAATACTTAGAAATTACACATGGTAAAAATTCAGGTTACAGAAAGTTGAATCAGTAGAATGCGGAATAAAATCAAGACACACCTAAATCGAAGGGGACACCACTGCTATGTGAAAACAGAGAAAAAATATTTTTAAATGGTAATACTTCTAACATATTTATGGCTCTTCTATGAAATGAAACAAGAAAATGTTAAAAAGCAAATGGGAAGGAAACAGTAATCTAGGGTATAAAGAAAAGCATTTCCAAATTGAAGAAATCATGGGTATTTAGATTGAAAGACTCCACGTGTCCCAAAGAGATAGATTTAATAGACCAAAGGTTAGTAAAGAACATGAGAAAAATATCACACAAGTATCAGTTTGAAAAGAACAATTTAATATCATGATCAAACATTATGTGGGCACCAGCATTTGTCTTAGTAATACCAAATGTTAGAAAAAAATGAAACACCTAAATGGCTGAAAACCTTAGTTTTCAAGCAAAAATATTGAGGACTAAAAATTCTTCAGTAGAAGAAGCCAAAAGGAATTTCTCAGGTAGCAAGAAGTTCAGAAAATATGCCTTTCACATATTTTTTTTTCCTTATGTGTGGCCCTGCCCCGTCAAAACTTTCTGTTGTCTACTATATAGATGGGTAAATGAGAGCATACTGGAGATCTTGTACCCCATTTGAATATGACCATCATCCCTTCTACCCACATTCCATTGTCAAGTACTCTGTCATATAGTCTTTTTTTTTTTTTAAAGATTTTATGTATTTATTTGACAGAGAGAAATCACAAGTAGATGGATAGGCAGGCAGAGAGAGAGAGAGAGGGAAGCAGGCTCCCTGCTGAGCAGAGAGCCCGATGCGGGACTCGATCCCAGGACCCCGAGATCATGACCTGAGCCGAAGGCAGCGGCTTAACCCACTGAGCCACCCAGGCGCCCTGTCATATAGTCTTAATTCAAGAGAAGTTTGTTACTGCAGTATTCCTATGGGTTTAGATCAGATGGGATTAGTGAGTATCTAGCTACTAATGTTATGTTTTCTAACCTTTTCCCTTGGAGTTTTAAGGTCAGTAAACTCATGAGCTGTCTCCTAAGTTGTAGTAACTGATGGTACTAGCAAATATTTTGTCAATTATAACTACCTACAGCAGACCAGCTGACCTATAATAGTTCTTGTCACCAGTTGATATGTAACTTCTAAGTCAATACTCTGTGTTTTAGGATTTTTTTTTTCAGTGACATCTCACTTTTGGTAATAATTTCTGGATTAGTTGAGGCTATTCTGAAGCAATACCCACACCACTTGCCAACAAAATCTCATGGTTTAACTCAATGGCAGGATGCTTTTAGTTCACTTCTTGGTGTGATATAGGAGGTGAGGAGAATCTCCTAGCTGACAATCTTCCAAGCAAAGCTGCAAGGATCTTGGCTTCTTCTCTAGAGTGCCTCTTCATGCAGGAAATGAGGAAAACTGAGAATATGGAAAAATCACAAAAGATAGTTTATGACCAGTTTTCTTTTGGCTCCTATACAGACAATAGGCTGTAAGAGGCAAGGTAGGGAAGGAGACTATTGCAATAATCCAGGTGGGTAAAAGGTTATGCTTAGGGAGTCAAAGTTGGAGAGAGAAGAGACAGGATAGTAGAGAAAAAATTAAGAGACAGCCACTAAAATTTGGTAAGTAACTGGGTAAGGAGTCAAAGATTCACTCCAAGGTTTCTGGCATGAGTAACAGGAAGGATAAAATGTCCATCAGTGAGATAGAGAAGACATTGACTGAAGCAGATTTGTAGGAAAAAATCAAAAGATGAATTTTGAACATAGTATGTTTGAGATGTTGAATAGATATCCCTTTGAGGTTATCAATAGCCAGCTTGATAGACGAGTCTGAAGCTGAGGAGAATCCATGGCTTTAAATATCGTTTATAAAAGAGGAATGTGAGAGAATAAAGAGTAAGATTGAGATTAGCAACTGGATAGAAGTAGTAAAAATCCCACATACTCCTACTGGGTGGGAAGAAAGGTATCTGAAGATACCCTGAACTTTTAGTAATAAGAAAAAACATAAGAACAAGAATATTTTCAGAAAAAACTAGAGATAAATTTTAGAAGAATTAAAGCTTACTTTGTATGTTATAAATTCTAGAGAAGAAGAAAAGCAAAGGAAATATAATTTATAATATTAAAACATGAAATGAAGCAAAGAGCAAAAACATTAAAATACTTTAAAAAGGAAATAAAAATAAAGATGAACAATCATTTTGAATGTGTAAATTATCAATTATCACTTAATTGAAGCAGATTAAAATATGAAGACTCAGGAGCTTTTTTTAAACTTTATTCTGCTTATAAAAAATTCATTAAGAATAAAGTAACATACAGCAGTTAAAAATAGAAATGAAATGACAACTACTCAAGCAAAAAAATGTTGACAATGTTAATTTCAATAATATTCTGGAATTCAAGTAAAATTGGCAAAAGAGAATTATTTTATAAGAAAAGAAGATTATTTTATAAAGATAAAGGGTAGAATCCACAATAAAGATAGAAAAACCAACAATTCATTTATCAAATATGAATACAGCAACTCATATAAAACAAACATTTCAGAAATCAACACAGAATTATTATATGAGATTTTAATCTACCTCTGTCAGTGTATACTGAACCAAATGGAGAAATAACAAAGCTTTGGAGTATATCAGTGATATGTACTCTAAATATAATGAGCAGATCTGTATCAAACTATTCTCCTTGTGTTTAAGAAAGTAAAAATTATTATATACCAGGCCGAGAAAAGAGAAAGTCGCTAATATTCATTAAGCCCCAGCTATATGCCAGCAACTCTGTTGACCCTTCATGTCATTAATTCTTTAAAATTTTTAACCTTCATATAACTATGTGAGGTTGGTGTTACTATTCCCATTGTACACAAAAAGACCGCAAGAACACTAGTCCAAATTATGTAGCTAGTAAGTGGCAGAATCCAGGTTTGACTCCAGAACTGCTTGGTCTAAGGTCTGAGCTTATTGCATAAAATCCCTGTGGCATTAGCTTCACTCTTCTGCTTGCGCAGAGAGGTGAATACTTAGGGGCTTTGGAGATAAAATCCACCCCCCATCCCCACTTTCACCCCAGTGTGTCCTGACCAGCAGTTTCCCAGTTATCTGTGGGGGTACAGATGGGCTCTGCACAGATAATGCTCATGTTTCTTTTTCTTTCTTTCTTTCTTTCTTTCTTTCTTTCTTTCTTTCTTTCTTTCTTTCTTTCTTTTTTAATTTTAATTTTATTTTTTCAGTGTTCCAAGAGTCATTGTTTATGCACCACACCCAGTGCTCCATGCAACTTGTGCCCTCCTTAACACCCACCACCAGGCTCACCCAATCCCCTCCCTCCCTCCCCTTAGTGTGTTTCTCTGAGTCCACAGTCTCTCATGGTTCATCTCCCCCTCCGATTTCCCCCAATTCACTTTCCTTTCCTTCTTCTAAAGTCCTCCATGTTATTCCTTATGCTCCACAAGTATCTTACACCATACACAAAGATAGACTCGAAATGGATAAGAGACCTCAAAGTGAGGCAGGAATCTATCAAAATCCTAGAGGATAACGTAGGCAGTAACCACTTCGACATCAGCCACAGCAACTTCTTTCAAGACATGTCTCCAAAGGCAAAGGAAACAAAAGTGAAAATGAACTTTTGGGACTTCATCAAGATCAAAAGCTTCACAGCAAAGGAAACAGCAAAACAAAGAGGTGACCCACAGAATGGAAGAAGATATTTGCAAATGACAGGATAGACAAAGGGCTGATATCCAAGATCTATAAAGAATTCCTCAAAGTCAACACTCAAAAAACGGATAATCACGTCAAAAAAATGGGCAGAAGACATGAACAGACACTTCTCCAAAGAAGATATACAAATGACTAATGGACACATGGAAAAATATTCTCATCGTTAGCCATCAGGGAGATTCAAAGCAAAATCACATTGAGATACCACCTTACACCAGTTAGAATGGCCAAAATTAACAAGACAGTGAACTCCTCATGTTTCTTGTTAGTGGGAAAGCCTCATCATTCAGTTGCTCAGTCAAATGTTCCTTGCCTAATCCTCATGTATTTATTTGGTTGTCTCCTGTCCATTTTCTCATTTCTCACGAGGCAGGTCAGGCAGTCTGGTGTGTGGACTCTCCTCTAACTGGCCCCAAGATGAGATGACTAAATTCACCTCCATCGCTGAGACAACATACAACCTTTGTTCTTTAATTACTCCTACTTGCTTTCACCACATACGGTGATTCATTTGCTTAAAACCACGGCAATAGTTGCTGCCATAACAAATGCCTTCCTGAGAGTAGATTAATGTTCCCTTTTGTTTCCAGCTTATCTCCAGCCTGTCTGCAGTAATATACTCAACCCAAACAAGCATATTTTTCACTCACAGCCTGCCTTTTATGAGTCCCACTGACAGTTTCTTAATAAATAATGCATTTCTAAATGTTCCTAAGCTTTTCTCCTTATTAATAATTCCAGTAGCTTTCCCTTGGCTGAAAGGTTTTATTTGGTCACGGGCTAGATTTTATTCTTGCCTGTTTCTCTATATTTTGCTCTCTTAGACTACTCCCTGGACAAAGAAGAGGTTACAACAGTTCCCCATTCATAGCAGATGTTCGATAATTATGAGTTAGTACATACTAAACATTCAGATCTCTAGCATAGACTTTCTTGGGTTTTGTTTGTTTGTTTTCATAGCTCTGGCTCTTTTGTCATGGGAACAAAAGAAAATCAGTACATTCCATTGAGAGAAGCATCAGTTCTGGTTCTCAGGAGGCAAATTGCCATCATGTTTGCAAAATGCATTCTCAGGTCAAATTACCACGTTTAGACATGAGAACTTTATGTTTGATGTTTGCACAAAACTATATTTTGTCGATAATGATGAGAAATTGTAAGTAATGCCAGAACATATGCTTTTGTCACCAAAAGAACATTGGCTTGATTAACTCGGAAAAACACCAGCAAATTCAAGGGAAATAAACACATCCACACAATTACTTTTCCACAGTGTGTTCCTCTGTTCTTTTGATAACACTAATCTGGAATGTCTTCTCGTTTTACTACAGGAAGCATTTTTCTAGATACCCCATTGTCATGGCTCCCTGTTCTGAAATCACTTGACTGTATACTACTGAGTGTATGAATTCAGTGTGTGTTCTCTTGTCGGATTCTCTTACCTTCATTGTTAGGATTTCTTCCAAGCATACATACTGTAAACTCTGGGAGTATAAGGCTTTGGCTTTGTCACATAGCATTTACCATGTCATTTAGTAGAAAAAGGACACTCAATATATATGTCCTGGTTAACTGAATTGTTTACATCTATTTATGTTATATCTTTTGTATGTTTTGCATCTTTTTTTATGTACTTGTCAAGAATTTTCTGCTTTGATGGAAATTCCACAAGCCAGCAATTATGTTTTCAGGTTCTTTTGTATCTTTTCTGACAGCCAGATTGTTCTATATATAGTAGGTGTTCATAAATGATGCTGTACAATAAAAAAAAAAAGAGGCGAAGTTCCACCATGATAAGGAAGTTGTTGAAGTAAATTCTTCTTTATTAAACAGATATTCACTGACTATGATACAACATATAATTTGTATCATGAGATTCCTTATGCTGTTGTAAAACCAGACTAGCATTTAAATTGACTGCATGTGCTCAGCTTATAAAAGGGAAAAGAGTGTTGCAAAAATAATAATAATAACTAAACTCATTTGAATTGTAGGAAGACTTGAAAAAGAAATTCCAGAAATTCTATTTCTGATAATTTATGATACATATAAACTTGCAAAAGCATTTCACCTTTGGAAGGCAGATGCTACCATTTCCCCAACTAACTGTATCTTCCTCTCAGTGCACACTGGTCAGCTTCTACCTGCTGGCAAAGGGATTTCTTGAACACTTTTTGAGAAACCCCAGCCTTGCATCCTTTTGGTGGAATAATTCTGAGGTGTGAGTGCTCTGCTAGCACCTAAATTTACCCTGTTGGCTCAATCTCCAGCCTCCTGTAGTGGTAGTTGGCTTGAAAATTTACCATTTACTGCTTCTCTTGCCTTTAGTATGCTTCCCTTTCTTATTTCAATTCCCCACTCCCATACCAGCATTTCCTTCATTGTCTGAGTAAGATACTAACATTTGATTTTTTTGAATCTATGTCTATTTTGGGGGAAATTCAGATTAGGACACATACACTACTTATTTCAACAGAAATTCCTCCTTGACAAATACAGAGTTCATGAGGAGGTCTTAATTTGTTTGTTTGTTTTGTTTTTTACTTTCTCTTGAGAAATAGGAATAAGCGTTCTTATGAAGAGGGTCTGCTGAGCAAGCCCTACCTGTGTTCTCCTTGAGATGTACATCCTCTTACTCGCTAGACTGCTAAAGTCAAATAAATGAGCTTGGACTTGGAAAGAAGCACTCACCTTTATAGTCCAGGGAGGATTTCAGTTTTTACGTTTATCTTTGGGAAACTAAGGGGATGGGAGCAAAATGAAGCACGGATAATGCAGGCATAATGTCCCTGAAACAAAACTGGAAACCTAAGTAAGATGTCTGAAACTCAGATCTCTTCTAATCCTCCAAATTGCCTTCATTTCCATTTCAGGGCTGATCCTGGCACAGTTTCTACAAAACGTTGGCCCATGAGATTGGAGTTGGGATGTGAGGCACTGGCTCAGTGAAATAAAGAGATGGTGTGAGTACCATGGAGCTGATTTTCTCAGATCTAGATCTAGATGGTAGAGATCCCAGAGCTTGGTTTACCAGTTGCTAGTTTATAATTAGAGTATTGAATACGCTGCACATTCACTAAGAGTGTGAAGTTAGCATGGTACGTGTTACGTAAGATATAAATCTCAGAGATTGTTACATCTTTTATTTTGGCATCCAGTGATCTTAAGTATGATAGTCTGTGTATGTTCTATATACAATTATTATTTATATGTCTACTATATATTTAATAATTATATATACACTTTTATTTGTATATTTATGTCATATGCATTTTATATATGACATTGTGTGGCACACACCTATATGTCTATACAAACTCCCATGAGCCTTCTTAAAGTCTGCTACTGTCTTCCCCAACCTTCTCTCCTGATTCTCAGCCCTCAAATGAGCACTTTCTCTACCACACCTTCCTGAACACATATACCACTTCAGCCTCTGCTGCTTTGTTTCCGATGTGCCTTTTACCCCACACTCTCCTTTTCAGTCTATTAAAAATTACCCGCCCTGCAATGCCTGAGGTCAAATGATATCAGATTTCTGAACCCAACAAAAGCTTCCTCTATCACTTCCAGTTCTTCCTCTACATTAAATATCAAAACCACTCCCTGGTAACTCTTAGGAAGAAATTAGCTGTTCATGGGTACTGTCAAGTCCTTCCCAACTTGATCATAAACAACATGAGAGTTTTACTTATTTTTATCCTCCTGATATCTGACATTTCCTGGGTTACTTAGTTTCTCAGCATTTTATTCAAATAAAATATTCTCTATATTAAATCATCAGCTGGACCCTTGGTAATACTCACCGTTTTTCCTTTTTCTGAACAGTCTCCTGAGCAACGGTTTCACAATATTTTCTATCTCTACAAACTTTCTAAGTGTGTGTCTTCTTCTGTGGTTTTAGAGGATGAGGTGCTCCTTTTCCTGCTCAATAGTGACCTTTCTCTTTGTGCCTTTTGTGTCATGATTGATTCTCCCATTTCTTCAACCTCTCTGTATTGACTTCCTGCTCAAACCTTGCACAACCTCTAATCTCTCATTCCATTCCCATCACATTCATTTCCTGCCTCCCTTCCTGTTCTCACATGACTGGGATCTATTGTTAATCCTATTTCTGGACATGTTCTCAGAGGTTCTCTTCAAGGACACTAGTTGTCACATATAGGAGATATTTTACATTCTTATATTACTGAATCTCTCTCTACATTGCTTTTTCTCATCATTGTTAACCTCAGTTTTCTTTTTTTCTTTTATTTCATACCACTGTTGTATAATTGTTGTGTCTCCTTTTCTGATGATATTTTGTTCTTCAGTGTGTGGCCCTTCTTCTCCTCGTGTACTCACTCCTTGCTTGATCTCCTGTCTCTGTATCGTATCAATTAATATTCATATGTTGCATCTCATTCAGCATCTCTACTACAAAGCTCTACTTTAAGATTCATTTTCACATATTTGATTGCATACTAGGTTCATTCAGCAAGCATCTCAAACCTGAGTCCAAAATTCACTTGCTCTTCATTCTTTACCCAATTTTCCTTTTTATCAATCACCACATGCCCCAGTTCTCTTCCCAAATCTCTCTAGTCCACCTTTTTTTTCTATCCTTATTACATAGTTCACCTGCTATATAATTCTATTTCTCATGTGGACTGTTGTAGGAGCCTTTCAAATTGGCTACTGATGTATAGGGCTGGTTCCTCAAACCCAGTCCTCACTCTGTCACTAAAACAATCTTTCTAAAGCATAAATCCCACCATATTGTTCTGCTGAAAATCATTCAGTTGATCTCTTCTATAATAAAGTATAGCTTACTTAATGCAGCGTGTAATGTTGCTCATGGTCTGTTGCCAGCCCATTTCTATAGACTTATTTTTCTCTAATACTTGTCCTGAACTTTCATCTTAGCAAGATAGAACTCCTTAGTTGGTTACCTTTACTCTGTGCCTCTGCCTCTTTTTCTGCTTCATTGTGAAGAACATCACCTCTCTTATGCCAATTGAGTATACTCATTCTTTAAGACTAAATGCCAGCTGTATAAATAGACCATACCATTGGAAGGACTTGTTACCTACAGGAGTTTAGTATATAATCATGATTACAAATGAAATCCGTATATAAAAGATGGATTATGTAATAAGTAGTATTGAGACAGAAGAGTTGCCATTAAAATAAAATGGTTTCCTATGTCTTATATCAAAATGAAATTTTGTATTAATTATTTGATTATCAAAGCAATGGCATTATAAAATGAATAAAAGCAAAAAGTATAAAGAGAATAAAAGTAGAAATGGTAGATAAAACTTCTTTAATAATATTAAGAATGGAGGAGGCCTTTCCCATCACAATATCCAACCGGCAATCCATATAGAAACAAAACCAACCAATAAGCAAAACTTTGACGTATCTGATGACATAAAGAGAATAATGCTTCTATGGCAGCACATACAGAAACACACACGACCCCTCCATATGTTCCAAAACAAAGACAAAATACAAATATCAAAGTATTTGCGACTCACATGACGCATCAGTGGCTATTTACTCAAAATTTTCTGAGTTCTGTGAATTAACCTGACAGAATGAGGAACAAGGGCAGTGAATAGACAGTTCATAGAAAATACTAATAATTTTTAAGTAAAGGTATTTGCCTTCATTCGTAATAAGAGAAATGTACTTAAAATATTCTGTAGCGCCATTTTTTCACTTTTCTGAAAGGCAAAATAAAAAGTTTAATAAGATATGGAAGATTGTAAGTTAGTAGGAAATCTTGGTGTTTTTGCTTGGTAATTTAGAAATATATTTCAAGAATAAAAAATGCAAAACCCCTTTGACCGAGCAGTTTTCTTTCCCCCCTAAGGATTTATTTTAAAGATGCACTTCACTTACTCAAATGTGTGAAGTGGCTGATAAACACAGAACGTTCACTGTAGCATGGTAGCACTTCAGCAAAGGGTTGGACAGTAACCTAAATGCCCGTCCATAGGGGCTACTTGAATACATTATAGCCCATTCATACAAAGGAATTTTAGGTAGCCTTTATGAAATGAGTCTACTTTATATTCTAACATGAGAAAAAGTTCCGAGATACATTATTAACAGAAAAAAGATAGAGAACAGTAAGTGGGTCTGAGCTGTTCAGTATGGCAGTCACTTGAAATGTAGATAGTGTAGCTGAAGAAATAAATGTGCTTTTAATTTTAATTAAAATTTAAATCTGATACTTCGTTTATTGAAAGGAAAATTTAAGTATGTTGGGCATCATTTGGTTATGGGTATGTACTTTTTAACCTGTTAATCTTATAAAGTCTAAATGCAAAGCAAGTATTTCAGATGAAAACTCACTCTCCTGGATTTATTTTAAGTATAAAATACATACTAGGCTTTGAAGACTTGGTACAAAAACAAAAAAACTCGGTAATTTAAAAAAATATATTACACATTGAAATAGTTTTGAGTATCCAGGGTTAAATAAAATATTAAAATTAACTTCACTTGTTTCTTTTTACCTTTTTACCATGGCATCTATAAAATTTAGGATTATATATGTGTCTAGAAATTATATTTTTTGGATAAATGCTGCTATCCATAATGCTTTCATTCATAGTATAAAAATATTATATATATATTTTTGACATTTTATTTTTTTACATTTTTTATTATCATAAAATATATTATTAGCTCCAGGGGTATAGGTCTGTGGATCGCCAGGTTTACACACTTCACAGCACTCACCATAGCACATAAAATATTATATATTTTTAAATGCATTGAGTATTTCTGGAAGGACATGCAGAAAATCTGGGAGGGAAACTGGGAAGGTCTAAATAAAAAAATAAGAGGGAGTCTTAACCTTTCCTCTCTTCTCATTTGTACATTTTGATTTTGTTTTCCATGGACTAAGAATTTACTTACAATGAAAATAAACATAAATTTTAAAACATAAGGATCAGTGCTTGTGAAGGCTTCTAAGGCTCTTTCCCCATGTACCCTTCCCCAGACAATGTGAGGTACCCTTATTCCTTCAATAATTCTCACTTATCACTAACATATACTTACTAAATTGTTTTATAATTGTCCATTTGCACCTTTATGTCACACATACTCTGAGCTCTGTCATTACCTAATTTAACACTAGATGTAATTCTTAATAAGAAATAATTTCTTTTTTTTTTAAAGATTTTACTTATTTATTTGACAGACAGAGATCACAAGTAGGCAGAGAGGCAGGCAGAGAGAGAGAGAGGAGGAAGCAGGCTCCCCGCTGAGCAGAAAGCCCGATGCGGGACTCGATCCCAGGACCCTGAGATCACGACCTGAGCCGAAGGCAGCGGCTTAACCCACTGAGCCACCCAGGCACCCCCAAGAAATAATTTCTTAACAAAGAAAATATTTCTTATTTCTCATCACTGCTAACCTTAACTCTGATATTCTATGCTGTGAAACTAAAGGAGAAAGAAGGCAGAATTTTAAAAATGAGAGCAAAATATAAATTAGAAGGGAAGGAAAAACGAGTGATGCAGATATGAGGGGATTTCCTTTTCTCACTTATATTGTGGTCAAGTCACACCACTGTGTTGTCCCATTATTGACCTTACTTAATATAAAAAAGAGTGAGGTGGTGGGTATGCTGATCCACTCTGCTCTCCTGGGCACTAGGAGACCATGGGGGATCTGTTAAGAAAAACTAGAGAAGAACCAATCCACTCACTTCCAGGCAGCTACTTCACTTGTTCCCTTGCCTAGGACTTCTGCACATTGATCTTAGCTCTGCCACTTGTAACCAGGAAGAACAGTGCAATTTCCCTTTCAGAGGGTGACCTGTTGGACCCTGAGAAAATTACTTTAGTTGAACCTGAGGGTTTGATGGGCTTACTGAAAATTTTATCCTCCCTTTACTGCCTACCAGGAAACAAAGGGTCTTGTATTTAACTTCTTCTAGGTAATTGACCAGAAAAGAAGAATTTAGTTTTTTCTGGAAGCATTTATGTTAGATAAAATTGAAACATCTTATTAAAATACATTGACCTTTGGTTGCTAGAAGCTGGAGTGCTAAAAATATTATTAATAAAATGAATCACATTCCACAACAGGACTGGGGCAGCTAAAATATTGAGAGAAATGCCAACTGCTTAAATGCAGAGAATTTGTGGGCTTTTTTCCCTCTTCTCAAAAGGTTTTATTGTTCTCTGGAAACAATAGCCCAGAGCCCGCTAACTATCTTTTCAAACTGCCACCATGCTAGAAATTTATCATTCTTTTTTGTTCAGGCAAGGAACTACATAATGCTAGGAGTTATGGGTGAAAAATGCTCTTCAGGAAGGATTGTATTCTTGTAGTAGATTAGGAATAAAGATGGAAAGAGGTCAGGTTGGGTCTCTATTTTGCCATTGCATGTCGTGGCTCTTCACATTCTTGCAACATAACCTAGCCTGTATGATATTCATATCTCCTTCTCTCTCTCCATCAGACTTAGAAATGGGTGTCAGGAACTCTACTGAGGTCATGGGGTATCTGGGTGGCTCAGCTGGTTAAGTGACTGCCTTCAGCTCAGATGATGATCCTGGAGTTCTGGGATCAAGTCCTGCATCAGGCTCCTTGCTTGGCAGGCAGTCTGCTTCTCCCTCTGAACTTACCCCTTCTGATGTTCTCTCTCTCTCTCCAACAAATAAAATCTTAAAAAAAAAAAAAAAAAAAAAAAAAAAAAAGGAAATCTACTGAGGTCAGAAATCACCTTTTGTTCAATAGATTGATTCATATGACATTAAAATGCTGATGATTTTCTTAGACTCATAAAAACTAGAGTGTTGGCTGCGATTAGAGAAGTTGTGGGCCTGTAGCAGATGTTTTCTTCATTGCATCCCTGTTGAGGGGCTCTTCAGCTGCTCTTGAACAACCTCCCAGAGACAGCAGATGAGTCTTTAGAGAGATCCAGCTCTTAAAACCTTTTTCCTTTAACACAGTTTTGTGCTACCCCCCTGCGGTTCTTACTCTTAGTCTTTGCTGTATTCTTTTTAGCCAAGTGGAACAACTTGAAGCTGTCTTCCTCATGGTGGTCTTTTGCATACTATAGAAGTTGCTTTATCTCTCCTTCGGTTCTTTCTTCTGGAAAATGCACTTTAATACTAGTATCAAGTTCTAGGGTGGTAACTACCACTATTTGTAATAATAGTAGGTGGTTAAAGCTGTTGCTAAATGAGATGAAGCATACAAAGCGTCTAATACAGTGGCTGGCTCAGGTTAGCATTTGGTAAATATTGCCATTTGTCCTGTCATTTGTAGACAATACTGTGGTCTAATTGAGTCTTCTATTTCGTATGAATATTTTTAACACCCATATCTCTGGATGGATTCCACGAAGTATAAGAATTCCCTTTAACACAACAGCTAGAACTGAACATGCCATCTTGGTTGGGGACTGAATGACAATACTGTGTGGACTGTTTCTGGGAGTGCCCTCCTGGGTGTTATGATTTTAGCAAACTGCTTCCACCAACTTTATATTTTCCAAAAGCCACTAAACTTTACGAAGTTCCTTGTGCTTGAAACTCCTAAACCTTTTTCATATGACCTTCACATGATCCGGTTTCTAATTTGTATTTCTGGTTGGTCTTATAATTTTGAAAGTTTTAGTGTTTATTCCTAATAAAGTTTATATTGTTTGGTTTCCTTTTGACCTGTTATAAACAGATTAAGAATTTCAAATAACTGTTTATCTTTAATAGTATCTCAAAAAAGCCAGATAGTCATGCTACTTATTTCAAGCATGCATTTTAAGTGATTTTGATTAAAAAAAAAAAAAAAAAGTCTAAAGGGTTTGGATTGCTCTTAAACAGTACCATCAATGACTGCCCAATCATTCCTGTGTTAAAATCAGAATCGGTTCAACTATCCGGACATCTAATGCTTCCTTATTGGCAATATTCACATGAAAGCAATTTAAAATGTAACAAATACACCTAAATTTTGCAGCTTTGGCCAATCAGTACTGGGAACTGATGAAGAAGTAGGAATCTAAAACAAATAACTGAGGTGTTTTAGGAGGGGCCCAGCATTAGAAATTAAGATCACCCAGATGTTGGTACCAAATTTAATTTCTACCATGGGGAAGTTTGCTTTATCTTTACATCAACTTTTAGCAAATGAATGTCTATTGGCACTCTAGTCTCAAGGCTGTCAATTCAGCAGTTAAATGGTTCGCCTTTTTCTTTTCCTTTAAGAAAAATATCACTGGGAACAAAGGAAGCAATCAATTTCACATCAGTGAATGAGCTAAGGTTTCACCTTCTAGTTGGATTATTCCTGCACATCATTTCTGAAAAGATAATTGGAAAATTGGGCACTTAGGTGGTTAAAGACTTGTTCAACCAAAAAGTAATATTTAATACTCTGTCAGCGAGGCAAAGCATTTGCTAGGAATTCAGAGAAAATCTGTCATTGACCATAGGGATTTAGAAGAAATGGCTTCTGAAGGACTGGTAGAGAAGATAAGTCAGGTCTAGGTCATGGATCTTCTTACTGGGGATGTGGTATCTTCTATAACGAAATTTCATCAATTTCTGTAACAGAAGTGAAAGCATTGTGGTTTTAAGGGTAAAAATGCCTTCTCATTCTGATCCCTCCCTATTATAAGCAATGAAACAGTTTAGAGATATTACACTTATTTCTACACTTGCACGGTTCCTCCTCTTGTATGGGTGAACTTTGTAATATTTTATTTCAACAAAGTACTCATTGTTTAAAAATCCCTTAAAAAACTAATGAAATTACATTAACATGCATTAACTTAATATTTTTATTGTCTAATGTGTCCCCATTCCTGGTATAAATGTAATAAGATGAAAGAAGTATAATATGATGTTGATAGAGTCTCAAGATAGAAAATTTTTGTCATTGAGGTATTGTGTCAATTGTTTTGGCCCAATAAACAGTGGCACCCAGAAATTTGGTAGATTCAGCAATTCTTGACATTCCACTGCTAAAATTTACTCCCCTCATAAGCATTAGTGAAATGCGTAGATTTTATTGAGCAGATGGTAGGAGAAATAGAAGAACCATTTGCCTGGCATGCCCCTCAGCACAGTCCATAACTAAAACCTGTTGACATATCTCTTCTTGCCAGTTGTCCACTTACCCAAGCCATCTTTAGTTACCTCTTTCCTTTTTCCCCTTAAAACAATCACTGATGGATTTCACCCCACTATCAATAATGGGTAGATCATGTGGATGGAGAATCAATAAGGAACCAGCAGCTTTGAACAACACTATGCTACAAATGAACCTAATAGACATATTTAGAGCATTCTATATGACAACAGCAAAATATACATTCTCAAATGCATATGGAAAATCTTCTAGGATAGACAATATGTTAGTCCACAAAACAAGCCTTGACAAATCCAAGAAGGTTGAAATCATGCCAAGTATCTTCTTTGACCACAATGATATGATGCTAGAAATGAATAATGAAGAAAACTGGAAAACTCACAAATACATGGAAATTAAAAAATGCTTTCCTGAACAGCTATTAAATGAAGAAGAAATTAAAGATAAAAAAAGTATCTTGAAAAAAAAAATGGAAATGCAGTATACCAAAACATGGGATGCAGCAAAAGCAATTTTAAGAGGGAAGTTTGCAACAGTGAATGTCTACATTAAGAAACAGGAAAGATGTAGTGTGCAACACTACATCAAAAACTAATAATGTATTATATGTTAGCTAACTGAACATTAAAAAAAAAATCTATCATCACCCCCCCCCAAAAAAAAAAGAGAGAGGAAAGAAGAAGGATCTCAAGAAACCTAACTATGCCTTAAGGAACTGGAAAAAGAAAAAAAAAAAAAAACTGAACCCAAACCTAACAGATTAGCACGAATAAAGATTAGAATAGAACTAAATAAAGTACCGAAAAAATATACTACTATTTGGAAGTCTGACCATAGTTGTCAATGAATAGGAAGAGAAAGTTTATCACAAAGAAGTGGAGTTTATTTCATCCAGGGGAAGAAAAATCTTTCTTGTCAGTGGAAGTGGTGCCATAAAGAGAGCAGAAGTGATGTGTAAGAGCCCAGAGGCAAATGTGATGGGTTATGAGGAGTAGAAAAATGCTAGTAATTTGGGATGATTAAGGAACATCATGTCTGATTTTTAACTTTTCAGGCACAACTAGTGGAAGGTACATGCTTCTAAGAAGGTTGATATTTAGTCATTTAGTTCATACAAGGCTATCTGTGACTGATTATAGTTAAAGCACTTATCAAGTTGGGAAGGGAGGAATGGCCATGGATTTCGGCAACAGCCAATATCATGTCCAAAAGCCCAGATGGAACCATCTCTCACTCATCTCAGTCCAGGGTACTATGGATGAGTGACCCATGTGACACCACAGTGAACACAGCAAGGACCTGAGGTAGGAGCAATAGGGATCATATAATAATTCTCTAACCTCTGAGCTGTAAATATTTCCCCTTACCAAGGATGACCTTACTTTTAGAAGGGGGAGAAGGATAAAAACTCTAATGTGTAGGAGAAAAATCCCCAAAGACCAAATAATTACCAAATAAAAACAAGCTATTAGATGAAAGAGATAGATGAAATTCAACACAGAAATTAAATTAAAAAATCACATTTTTGGCAATCTGATTAATGCTTTGTAAGTTTTGATCCCATTTAAATGTTAATAGTTAAGATTAAAATGAATTGTGAAAAGGAAATGTTACATGAGCTGGAAGAAAACATATGCTTTGACAAGGGGAGTAGAAAGAAAGCTAAAACATAGCGGGGACTGTAAGCTTGAGTTGTCTGTCAACTGGAACTGCAAATTGAAGACACCAGATAAGGTAGGGAGTTTGAGAAGAACCCATTAGAAGTCAATACAAAGAAAACAGTGAAGCAAGGTATTGGGAGGCCAATGGACGATGCAGTTAAAATCTCTTGAAGTTTTGAGTTTTTTTCTGTTTGTTTCTCCAGACTTGGATTGACATCCAGCAGGTAAAGAAGGTGGTCTTCTTTTGAAGAAGACCAGGCTTGCTAGACAAGGATGCCCTCACATGAAAATGCCTGACTACTCTTTGTGTTTTCTCAGCTCTCCAGATGTGGGTTCATCTCTAAAAGTAATGCTCCTTAATCAAAGTAGAACCTTCATGTTTCACAGATTCCTCAGTGAGAACAGTTGTAAAGTCATCAAGACTGACAAATTTCCTTTAGGCTCAATAGCTTGCAAAAGATTGAAAGGGTCCCTTTACTTACAGTTTTGCATCACTATGTGAAATATAAGTAATTTACATGTTAGAGAAAGTTCACCAAATTTGGGCTTGGTCAAAAATACTAAACTGGACAAACAATGGAAAAATACATTCTTGGACTCAAACTGAAGGTTGGATTTTTGTCTGCTGGCAGTGGTCATATAGTAACAAAAGATTGAAATTAAGAAACGTGATTTACTGTGTAAGTTCTTATTGTATTTGTTTTTTTTGTTTGTTTTTTGTTTGACTTTTTTTTTTTTCATTTTATCATAGTAATTTCTCTGGATTCTAGGAGAACTGGTCTCTCTGAACTGAAATTCTTCATGTTAAACTTTTTTTCCCCCTTAAGCTTGCATGGATTTAGATTGCTGTTCATGGATAATTTGGTCTTCAAATGTGACCTGTTTAGCTGGAAAAACTATAACTGAATGGCTGCCTAACCACAATGGCCACTGTTATTTCACTGATTTCAGCATCTAGTCTTTGGAATCAACAGCTCTTCAAAATCATTCAAGAGGGGTTATTCCCCAAGCGTTCCATGTCATAGAGTTTGAAAACCATGTGGGTCTCTATACTTGCCTTCCTTTTTGGCACTAATTACTCTATTTTGTCTGCTCCTGAATTCATTTAAAAAGGCCTTATTCCTCACTGCGAACAAAGGACCAGTTTATTTTAGCCATGTCATGGTTGGTTTGGTTCAGTACTTGTTTGGAACAGTTAATCAATCAATCACTGAGTGACTCAACAAATATTTATTAAACAGCCCCACGTGCAGCAGTCTGAAGCAAAACACTGTATCTGCCCTCAAGGTTGGAGGGTCCAAGACTTGACATGTTCTTATTGGAAGAGGAGACCCTGAAATACTGACTCTTGAAATACATGCAGAATTTGGGTGTGCAGAATGGGCCATTACAGACATGGTCCCTGACATGGATAAAAAGTGAACGGAGCCTAACCGAAGTTGAGACCCACAGAAAGTCAGACATCCAAAGCATCCTCTGTTTAATTTTGTGAGGGTTATATGTGATTTTGTGCTATATACCAGATTAACTTTCCTGGTTTGTGGACTTGTATTATTTTCATGTTGCTACTTAAAAAATTAGCATAAACTTGGTGATTTAAATGAGCACCATTTATTATCTTACAATTTTGGAGATCAGAAGTCCAAAATTAGCTATTTTGAGCTAAAATCAATATGTCAACAGTTGTGTTCCCTCTGGAGGCTCTAGGGGAGAATAGATTTCTTTACCTTTTCCAGCTTCTAAAGCTGCAATCCTGGTTTAACTTAGTACATGGCCCCCTTTTCCATCTGTGGAGCAAGTAGTGTAGCATTTTGCTTCAGTGGTTACGTTTCCTTCTTGATCAGTGTCAAATCTCTCTCTTCCTTGTAAGGAAAATTGTGATTGCATTTATGGCCTGGATAACCCAAAACAATCTCATCTGAAGATCCTTCATGTACTGTTATCTGCAAAGTCACTTTTGTTGTATAAAGTAACGTGTAGGTTCAAGGGATTAGGGTATTTTGGGGGGATGTCTTTGGGAACCAGCATGGAGCCTATCACAGACTTCTACTGAAATGACTTCATACTCTAGGAGAAAATATCAACAAAAGGAAATTATCAGTCCCTCTTTTGAAAGGATGGACAAGGATGAGGAAAATATATATTCGGAACTGGAACTGGAGATGTGACTAATTCAGAATGGATTACTGAGTATGCGTTTGGCCTCATGTTTGTCCTACAGACACTGTTGCTTTTGAGATTCTACTATGTTGGGCTCACCTAGGAGTGTCAGTGGGAATACCTTGAGGCATAGACTCAGACTCATGTGAGTAGATTAATTGAAGGACTGAGACCTTGCCCCTGACTTGTCAGCAGAAGCCACCTACTTTGAAGCCAGGAAGGACTCCCGCCGTATCACACTGCCATCGTCAGTGCCTAGCATCTTGCTCATCATCTGGCGGAACACCTTCTTGTCTATGCATCCAGCAGTTGGGATAATCTTAACAACATCAAGGAGATTTCTATTCAAATGGACATTCGCTCTGCCTCCTGGCATAGGCTGATATGTTACTCCAAGCCAACTCTTTTGTCATGCTGCCAGCCAAATTCACCCTTGAAGCACAGCACAGCTCAGTATTTCATAAGCACAGTATATATCCATGTGCATTTTTACATTTTTACTCATTCAAAGCCCAGGGCCTGTCTTGTCTCTTCACACGCGGCATAGTAACCCAGGACTCCTAAATCCCCACTTACTGGCTCTGTGATTTCATGATGTTCACTGTTCTCCCATTCCCAGGACTCTCAAAAGTGTAAGTTCTTCAAATACAAACTTTTCTTACATCTTATTTATATATCTTCTTAGCCACTGATGTCATCTTAAAAATGCCAACCTGAGTATCACTCACCATTAATTGCTCTTCAAATGAGCACCATTGTGGGGAGAAATGTGAACTGAAGCCTGTAGGTTTTCTTAATAGGACTTAAGTACTATTTATGTTCTGATAATATTTTTATTTGAGGCTTTTGATAAATCACTTCTCAACTTTGGGTTTCATACTTATTATACAGGGTGATAGGAGCATTATTGTTTTTTTAACCACAGGAATTATCAGTCAATTTAGTTATAGGAATCATATGAAAATGCTTTTAAGTTTGACTAAAATAACTTTTGAGTATTTATCAATAAATAAAATTTTTGAGGTGAGAAGGATCACAGTAGCTAGATTCCTTACCTTTGATTTCTCCACTTAGCTTAATAATGCTTTATGCTTTCTGAGTTGGTTAATTGAATATATTCTATTCTGTTTTCTTTTATACTTAAATATATTATTAACGTTTTGCAATTTTTATTTTCAAGGCCAAGTTACTTTGTTATTTACCTTTGTAAATTGCCAGTTTTTAGAGTATTGATGTCATAAGTAGATGTTTTTGTTTGACTTTGGAAAGGTCAAGTTTCTTTGTTCTCTTTTATTTCAGTCATTTTGGATGAGAATGTTCCAAATATAGACTGCATTAGCTTTTGTTATTTAGAAAAGATGAACCAAATTATAATTTTTCTCAGGTAATTGGTTCTATACACAGAGAACCCCAAATAATTTACAAATATTCAAATCAATATTGGGTACATTGTTATTAGGTACATTTTTTTTAAACTATCTTTCTACAAGTTAGAAAACAAAAATTTGTGAAAAAAGATTACATTTAGGGAGGTGAAAATAGCAACAAAAATTTTTATAAAGAACACTGGCAGTGCCCTGTTTCCATGGTCATTGTTGGAGAGGTCTGAGTCCCCTTCTCTCCCCCAATGTGATGCACAGATGAAATGACAGGCAGGCCTGGGCAGGCAATGCAGACCTACCTAAGTGAATGCAATGCGTATCTTTTCATACCTCAACCTCAGTGATCTCATCTCAAGTCTGATAGAAACAGTAAAATTGTTCATTTTCATTACTGAATTGGATTCCATTTCTTAAACATCTGATAGTTTTTCCATTCTCTGACTGATGGACAAATGGGCTGTTCTGTTTTTTTGTCTCTCAGATTAATATTTAGAATTGAGATTATGGGATCCCTGAGAAATATAACATATCCAGAATTTGAAGCTGCTCATCCCCTCTGTTATGCAGAATTATAGCATAGGGTGAACGATAGGTCTTTGGAGCTACAGCTCCTTGACTGAAGTCATGAGATCATGGATCACACATCCTAAGATGTTGTCCAGAGAGGTAATTAATTAATTAATTAATTAGGGGCAATGCTCCAGTCCATCTGTGTATCTGCATAGCTAGAAATTCCTATTTACCTTTCCTAAAGATTGTAAAATTCAATCTGTATTTGTAGTGAGCTTTGAAAAATTGCCTTGCCAGGGAAGAGCTAAGTTGTATTATTATGCAGGAGACATATTTGGACTGGTATATAAATTGTGATAATCCCAGAGTCTTTGAAAGTACCGAGGGAAATGGATAGATCTATTTTTTAATCAGTTTAGACAGCTGTCTACACAGCTGCATCCTGGCTATTCGTCTTCACCCAGTCACATGGCCCAGGACATCTGTCTGGGCTACTTCCCACCCTGAGAAAACTAATGAGGTCGTTGGACACACATCTGAGCCAGATCTGGAAGAGGCTCAGTGAACACTGGGATTACTGTTGGTCTGTTTCTTGTTTTTTGTTTTTTTTGTTTTATTATTACATTGTAGATGTAATAATATCACATGTTTTGTGAAATATCTCATCATTTTTAGAATGGCAATTTCAGACGCTATGACACAGGACACCTCTTTTGTTTGGAGGGAAACAGCATTTGTTTCTCAGTTAATCTCAAATGCTGGCTACTGCTACTTAAAAGACTGCTCACTCGCTTGCTCGCTCTTTCTTTCTTTCAACAAAGAGAGCAGTTGGTTCTTCCTATTCTGGAAAGGGTCTCCCCTGAGAATTGGTATGCATCTGCTGAGGAAGAGACAGGAAATGCTTCCTTAAATTTGCAACCCCAGAAAGGGGATATGTCCATCACCACCCTTGCACCAAAATTCTGATACTTGGAAACTGATGAATGTTTGCTTTCTTTGTTCCCCTTCCCTCAAAATTTTTCTCTCTCAACCCTATTTACCTCTACTACTGGCCTTTGTTCCTCAGCTCTTCCTGTCCAAAGCCTGCTCAGTTTTCATGCCCAGTCATCTCCAGTGGTAAGAGAACATACTCACTGCTCGAGTATGTTCTCATTCCCTTTCTGTTTCTACTGAGATTCATTTTCACCTCTATTGGTCTTTGTGTTCTCTTGTCCACCTTCCTTACTAGTGAAGCCAACTGAGGTAATGCCTTATTTATCTTTGTGTTTGACTTATTTCATTGCCAGTGGTGAACAATGTCCCAAATACTTTTTTCTGGGTGATTTATGGGATAATCCACTGAAATCATGCAGTATGTCCTTCATCTGAAAATCCTGAAAATGTATATCCTGTAATTGCTGGAATATTCTTAGACTAACACATTAAATATTGCTATCTGCAGAAATCACGATATCCCTGTTGTAAAATAATGGCAAGTGAATGTAATGTGCCTCGTTACACCAGACATGAATTGAAGAATCAGGGCAGGAGAGGGGCTGAACTGGTGAAATCCCAAAGAATACAAGTGCAGAATAATATAGTAATGGAAACAAGTTGTGAGCAAAGTAATGTCTCAGAGCAAAGTAATGTTTTTGAAGGGCTTCCTTCAGGTTTCTCTATTCATCTTTGGGTTATTCCTTTTGATGGGTGTTTTGATTTTGTACAGGTCCCTTGGAATGGAGATGGTCTAGAAAATGAGGTACGAATATGCACTTCATGATTATAAAAATAACTATCATCTGGAGCAGAGTGACATTTCCATGGGACTGAACTACAGGATGAACTTGAAGCTGGCTAAAGAAAGTACGGTAAGAAAAGGAAGGCTTTACTCTTTGTTGCGTTCAAAAGAGGTTGAAGGCCAGTTTTCTGAGTGGATGGGAAGATGGTTAACATCTTCCATCTGTTGAAGGTAAGATTACCCCACCCCCAGCCTTTAAGAAGACATAGGGATGAAATATTAATGTGAAGACAGGCAGAGGGCTAAGGAAGGAAAAGGACAAAAGGAAGCCTTTGGCAGATAGAACTATGCACAGAGGACTCCAGGAAAATTCTCTGTAGATACCCACTTGATCTTTTTCCTCATCCTATCCCTAAGTCTTTAGAAAATTTTGCCAAATTTTCAGCCTGGTGTTTGCTGTTCTGGGTGGAATGAAGGGAGGAGCCACGCTTGGAATGAGGTGGAAAAAGAAAGCCAAAGCAATGTAGAGCCAGGGGTGTGGGTGTGGACAGACAAGGAAGGCAGATGAGAGACCAGAGACAGGTAACCACCATAGATGGTAGGTTGCCTGGTCAAACTCCTTATTAGAAACTGGAGATAGAGCTGCCTGCCTGAATCAGTGTCAGGGATCGAAAGATTGTTAACTAGATGTTAAAGGAGGGATGATTTCCTGAAGGCTGGAAAACTTAGGAACATTTTGTTTTATCTTTATAACTGGAGGAAATAGACAAAACTCTAGGAATAGCAGCCATCCACTCTTCTTTTAAATGGCCAGACCATGAACTAGAAAACCTGAGACCATCCAGGGAGGAACACATATAATAATGTGACTGGCCAGCCTGAAGAACACAGGTGTCCTGTCGGTGTGGATCACCATGAGACTGACCCTGAAATAGGCTGAAGAATGGAGAGAAATGGCAGCATGGGTGCAATTTCCTTTCTGATCAGTGTAGAAGAACCCTGATGTACAGCCCCTCAATGAAGAGGTCTTTGCCCTTTGTACCGCTAAAACACAACATGTGAGAGGAGGGAGGCCTTGAAATACTTAGGCAATATGTAATCATTTTCTTCTTGAAAAGAAAATTTCTTCTTTCTTTCTACCCTGTTTTGATGATTTTACATATATATATATATATATATATATATATATTATGGTTTGACTAAAGCAGTTGGATTTGCTCATTGGGTGGGAAAATCTCTGAGAACAGACTTTCTCCTAGCTCTGACTATGGCAGTGATAGCTCATGTGTGACCTTTGGCGGGGTACCGTGGGACTTCCAGCACAGGCCCTGGCTATGTCTGGGAGGCACAGATGCTCTCCACTGAAAATGTTCAGATGGGCCAAAGTGAGAGGCTGTTGGCTCTGCAATGTTAGTGGGATGAAGGTGGAAAATTAAACGTAATTGCATCCATGTCATCCAAACTAAATGACATTTTAAAACTCTGCATATGGATTTTGTTTCCCTTTTTTATTGTTATGGTTTTCAGAGGCATCTGTGAGCACTTGTGGATATTCAAAGTAGGATGCCATAGTGCCCTTTAGTAAAGGGTTTATCTTATGATAGAGTACTGAGTTCGAAGTCAGACTACTAGTGTTTACAGCTTGGACTTGAGTGCCATTTCTGTTAATAAACACGTTGGCAAATTTGTCATAATTCTGAACCTCAGATTCCACGTATGTAAAATAAGGTAGAAATATATTTTTTCAGAACAAACCCTGCTACTCACCTTCCTTTTGCTCAAAACACTTTAAAATCTTAAGGCATCTTCCTGCCTACAGGACAAGGTCTGACATCTAACATGGAATCCTGGGAACTGATCTCTGTCCACTCTAATGGTACTTCTCTCTCTTCCTTCACACCTACCCCTCACAAAACTCCCTTCCATCCAGCCATCTTCACTCCTTATGTCTGCCACCATCATGCCACCTTGTTTCCTGCCTCCTTGCTTTCTTTTCCAATATTCTCTGTGATGAAAACAAGTTTTCCCTTCCCTTAGCCTTGGCCAAATGGGTAACGCTAGGTCCTTTTTGGGGCATCACATCTTATCTCTTCCATTTAAACTCTCATTTTGTTTGTCTGTTTCATTTCCAAATAGAAACAACGTCTTCTGAGTTCTTCTTGACTCAGAGTTTTTTGTGTTCCCAATATGTAACATAGGACTTAGCACACAAAAAAATGCTTAATGCCTTTGTTGAATGGCTGGGTCAGTGAATGCTGAGTGAGAAATCCTAGGACCATATTATTAATGACGCTGGAATAACCCATACTGTTCACCAATTAGAACACCATCGTATGCCGCAGTTTTGAAACTCACTATAGCATCTCCATCAAGAGTAGCGAGTTGAGACAATTGGAAGCTCACCTTTTTATAAAACCCCCATTCAGTCATCAACATTGTCGTTGAGACCACTTCTTTTCCAAGCTAGTTTCTTTAACACCTCCTCCTACAACCTTAGCATATCAGTCTAAACGTCAAGGTACATGGAAATGTTTTCTTCTACATGAGCTATAAACACAACAAAAGTATTATTTCCTCCCAAGATGAGAGTGAACAATTCAGGCCTGATGTAAACACACCAATAGTGGGTGGGGCTGAATGCTGCCTCCTTCTTCCACCCAACCCATCCCCTGCTCTATGTATATAAGAGGTATCCATGTCTTTCTCATTTCAAACATGTTTATTGTCTGGCTAACCCTTAGAAGGCTTTGGAGATTTTCTTCCTGGTTTAGAGCTTAAAGTTTTGAATATTATTCTTCCAGGAAAGGAACAGGGTTGTGTAAGAATAGGTGAAAGATGGAAAGATAAAAACAAAAGTAGGAATGGTGAGTAAATGTTCTCGTTACCATTTAAAGATCTTCAAATACATTTTAATTGAAATTTAAATATCTCTTTAATGAAATTCCATGGTGCATTTCTGCAGAGCTCAAGAGCCTAGGTATCAAAGCTTAAAATCCAGTTATCTGCACAATTTCACCAAATTGAACGCTCCAGCGCTCAAAAGTAGAACATAGATAGTGTAAAGGCCTTTGTCAGTTGACAAGCCCATTTTCTAGGATTTGTAGCAAATCCTTGTTAAAAGTAAGGCAGCGTTTTCACAAAGCCAAAAAAAAAAAAAAAAAAAAAGGCTTGGGGAGGGGGTGGGAGTCAGATCCATTCCAAAACAGTTATTTAAGATATTTGCTTCATGAACTAAAAAAGCAATTTTTGATGGATGTATATGACCCTCTCAATGAGCCCTTTGTGCATTATGTGGACGCAGCCTTAGAGAAAGCTACATGTGTGAGTTTAGGGGAAAATTATTCCTGTAGCAAAGATTCATCATATCATGGTCACATTGTTGAGATTCTTGACAAAAAGTCTAGCTAAAGCAGGAAAGCAAATGATGCATGAAGCATGGGTGGGTTCTCCAGAGGCTGGAAGTGTTTAGAAGTATGACCTGTGTGACCCACATCATATTGAACATCCGCTGGGGCAATGCACACCTCTTACTATTATTTCTGATACCTAGACATGAAAAATAAAAATCCGTCCCTCAAAATACACAGAACAGTCATGCGAACAAAGCAGGATGCTTCCATCACCAAAGTTCACTTTTCTGTTGAGTATGTTCATTGAATATCTTGGCTGTATTTTAAATTGTATTCCCTCTTACAAAATTATGGAGTGACATGGCTTCTGTTCAGATGAGTTTGCTTTCACTTGGTGAGAATAGATGTTTTTGTTTTTGTTTTTGTTTTTGTTTTTTCTTTTCCTTTCTTTCTTTTTTTTAAATGTAAGCTTCCCTGAAGGCGCACAGCGGTTTATTTTGGTCAACCCCATTTGCCTGTCTTTCTGTATCCTTGAAACGAATGGTGCTGAGGATTCAGGCAACAGATTTCCAGGTGTAGCCAGATCGTACAGCATAACTCTCAGAGGTCTCATATAGGCTGTGTGCATACCTCATATCAAGTTGCTTATTTTGGAAATGGGGAGCTAAACCAACCACTGCTCATTTCATTGATGCCCATTCACACGATGCTTATAGAGAAGAAAAATCTTTTAAAAATGTATTTTAATTTGAAAGAGTGATACCTGGACTTGACTAAATACTAAAGTCTAAGTCACAAACCTGTTGTGTTGATGTCTTACCGCAAAGAAGTGAGGTGTCCGTGGTCTGCAGTCATCATTTGGGGGGGGGAAGTAATTGAGAGGAGAAAAGGGTATTCGGTCATTCTCCAAAGCAGGGTCCTCCCTACACAGTGAAAATCACATAAAGGACTGATGTAAATCTTCACTTCATGGGTCAAAAAAGATTTATGAAATAGGTTTGATGGAAGAAACTCTGTGCTGAGTTCCATCTCATTGTGCTCCTCTCACTTACCATGTGATGCTAGAGCTTTTACCGTGGGAGTAACCTCTGTGGTCCATTTTCTTAAGATTCCTGACTCTTGTGTTCCCAGGGCTACCATTGAATTAATCTGATTGCCCAAAGCAGCTCTGTGAGTTGAGTTGCACTTCTGTGTGCAGTAGAAAACCTACCGGGTTTGGAATCAGGATTCCAGTATGGCGCCATCCCTTGGCAGTTCTGTAATCTGAGATGTGTTCAGTTTTCTTGAGAGTGGGGTTATCGTAATATTCAAATGAGCTGATACCTGTAGAAGCCTATACCTGTAAAATAGCCTATGAAACTGTTAATATCGCTATTTTGGATTGCTATATGCTCTAGTAGGAAGTGAGTGAAGTTGGATAGCATGTTGTAGGAGGGAAGCATCGTCAGTGACTTCTGCAAAGTGAGATATGCTTTTTCAGGTAATATTCAACCTAAGACTTGTTCTTTCGCTGCCAAAAGGCAAAGTTACTTATGACAACGATTGTGAATATATGGTCCACAGCCCAGTATTATCCAGAATGGATAGGTCAGCAATCGTGACAACTGATGTCATAAGAAAAACTATCTCCATTATTAGGGGTCACTTGTTACAAAAGGACATTTAAAACTTTATAGCTTCATAAAAATGTACCGTGGTGTTAGAATAAACATGAATTGTTTCTTGACTCTGACCTTTGAGCCAGTGATATTAATTTGACCCCTCACCATTCCCAAGACAAATGTGTCCTTTCATTAAGCAGAAATTTATTATGAACATTGAAGTATTGAACTTTTAATTGAGTTTTTCCTGATTGTTTTTTTTTTTTTTTTATTTCGCAAACTTGTCTTTGCATTTCCTGTGTTGCCTTGACTTTTCTTGGAGAGGAAGTTTGTACCTGCTTCAGCATGGGTGGAACAGTGTGCAAAGTCGTCCTTCCTCGGGGTGGTCCGTCCCTTGGACTTTGGGGATGCCACTGTCTGCCTGCCTGTGTGAAGCAAAAGTGGCGGGACAGCCTATCCATCATCTTATCTGAAATAAATCTAAGGATGTTAAGGGTTTGAGCTCAGTACTGTAGGAATTAGACTGAGCTGCAACAGACAATAAAAGGCCAGTTATGCCGATGTGGAGCTAGAGAGAGAGTGGCCATTTCACGGTCAGGTTACCCCAGTTGTCTTAACCACTAAATCGTTGTTGCCAGCTTGCAGAGATAAGATGAATTGCTCAGGGGCTGACTTGCCCATAGTCAAAGCAGTCAGCTATAGAGACATAGGCAGTATAAAATGGAGGTCAGCTATGCACACTGCGCTGGCAAGCATTGAAGGGTTTTGCAGCTCCAGGTCATTTATATGAAATGAGCCGCACAGTGAAAGGAAGAAGGAAACAGCTTCTTCGTCAGGAGCGCTGAAACTGGGAATTCATAAGGATTCTGAAAGGAATCTCTGAGAGTAGCTAAGCTAACCTCTTTCTGTTATCTCTAAAGACATTGAAGGAGAGAGAGATGAATGCATTAGCCAGCTTCCCTATAGTTGAGGAGAGAGCCTGGGGTTTCAACTTCCTGTTCAGTCCTCTTCCCATAACTAAGGGAAGGGTACTCTGTGCTTCCTTCCAATAGTTCCTTTTCCCAAAGTTGGAACTGAGGTAGCCTTATAGTCTACTCTACTCAAGGCTGGTATGATTTTTGATAAAAGGATGCATAAAAGGATGAGGGCAGTATCAGCCTCCCTAAGAGGTAACATTAATGTCCATGAGACCTGGGGACCTGTGTGAAACATGGGAAGAGGGTCTTCCTTTTGATGGCAGAATGCTCAGTCTTTAGTTCAGAGTTTAGACTCAAACTTCATTATACATGTCTTACTATAATTATACACACAAAGGATTCTAAAATAGCTGTACTTGTGTTTAGCCCTGAAGAAAACAAGGTTTCAGATGTATTATGGGTATTGTGCTGTTTCTATTTTTGTTTAGTGCCACCCAACTGATAATCAAATGCTGATGGTATTTCTGAACAGTGGACTGCACGATTTCCATGAGGTAGAATTAGGAAATAGGTGGTTCTGCTGTTTTGCAAGGACTGATCAGACTGGAGGGACATCCTCTACTGTGAAAGATAAACTGTAGCCCATGACCTTGCAATACACTTGAGGGGGGAAAAAAAAAAGCTTTTGTCTTTGTACATTTATTCCCATTATATTCAGTCATCAATAAAAAACAAAAACAAAATGAAACAAACCCCAATTCCTGACAAAATAAATAATGTATTTTATTGACATATGCCTTTTTATTTGATTCTTATGCAATATGAAAACTTTTCCCAGTTTTTTGAGTTGCTTGACAAACATTAAAGCACACATTATAACATGTTCAGTATGAAACTATTTGAAATTGCATTTATTTCTCTTTATTTCTCTTTTTTTGCCAAATCAGTGGGTGAAACAGATGTGCTTTTAACTTCTAAAAGGTGTGACTTCTACTTCTTTGTTATCTATTCCTTAACAAAGTTAGGTGCTCCGTTATATTTATATTCTTTACATTGTCCAACGTTTTAATCAAAAATTCATAAAGGAATGAAGAAAGTTGATGAATACCTGTAAAAGAAAGGTTCATGGTTTCTCCTGCTAGCTAGCTCTGTAAACTTGGGGATTTTAAGAAGGAAAAAAAAAAAAATCCAGGAATGACTTTTATAGCCTTGCTGCCGTAACGGCATTTATCGTAAGTGTCAGAACACTATCCGTGATAATGTCTTACTGAATAAGCGGGTAGCTCACCTGATCTCCATCTCCCCAGCACCTAATAGATATTGTGGGCACACAGATAAATCTCAGTTTATGTTATGCTCGGTCACAAAAAAGAATTAGATTGTGTTGTTCTATCAGGCAAGAGGATATATATCTGTTGTAATCATCCGTAAAAATTACTTTAAGTTGAGTCACTAGGAGCTTGTTGGATACATGCAAAATCGGGATGGTGTGTTTTGGCCCGTTTCATGTTGACTTGGAAAAAGAAAAAGAAAAAAACTTATACCTCTGAGTGATTTGCCACCAGACCTTTAGAAATGAGACAAATTTGTGGATTTTCTTCCTGAGAAACATATTGCAAAGGAGAAGTATTGATTTTATTTCATTCAGGCAAAATTGGTTATTTATTTTTACTTATGACCATTATAAAACAGGGCTGAGCTGCCTTGTTATGATCAAATAAGAATGATCTATAATGTTTTCCTGGGTATTGAATAGGATCCAAACTGTATTGGGGTCATTGGTGTTAGACAATTTCCCGGTGTTGAGAAGCAGGGGAAGGATGAACGCAGCCTGTGGACAGTGTATCTGAGTCAGAGCAATAAACTTCGGCTGTGCGTACACTTTTATTAGGAGCATGAAGGAATCAGAAGCCTCATTTCAGAAATGATAATAACATGGGCTTAGATGGCCATAATAATCTTGTAATTATTTTTCAGTCAATTGGCCTATTTGATGATTCCTGGAATGAAATGCTCGTCCAACTTGACATTTATTGGACGCACATACACATGCACACAACCTAAATAGAGCAGTTTATTAGTGCCAAATGCCTTTGACTTTCAATATCCCAAAGGACAGTGCATCTAAAACTAGGTAAAGTGCAACTATATACATAGTCATCAAACACATAGAATATTTTCTTTTATTACTCCTTAATATAAAGGATGAGGAAACTGAGGGCTATTTCTCTATTACCTCTATTATTTCTTTATATCTCCCAAGTCCCAGATCAGCACTTATGCCACTACCCAGTGCTGGTTTGCTCATCGATACACTGTAGACATTCTAGGAAATGACACAGAGGAGTCTTTGTCCATCATGCTTCAGTCTGGTTTGGTTTTTACCCCATTTTGTTCTCCCACTTCGGACCTCAGCCTCAGTTTCCCTTCTTCAGAAAGAACCTCATTGATGATCTTATCATCCGTCTTTCCATTATGCTTTCATTACATCCTGCCTAGTTTCCTATTCGTATTTTGGAAAACTTCTAATTGTTTTGTTTATGCAAAACCTGTCAGCAGGTTTGTTCTGCTGTTCCTACCACTGTGAAAGGTCCCTGAGCAGGATCCTCATCTGCGCCGTTCACCACTCTATTGTCAGAACATAGACAGTGTCCGGGGCCATGTAGGTGCTCATTTCATGTTTGATCATTGAATAAAAGAAGGAAGAATGAGAGAGAAGCAAAGAGGGAAAAAATTGATAGTGTTTAAAGTCCGTAGGGGAAGGGATCAAGAATATTAATTGGTATAATTTAAAAAATATTCATAAATATACTCTGTAGAGAGTTTAAAAACAAGAAAAAAAGCAATGGTGTGTGTATGTGTGTGTGTGTGTGTGTTCACATATACGTGTATGTCAGACAGAGAATAGTAAATGGAGACAGACGTAGGAGAAATTGAGAATACTTGGAAGACATGAGAAAGGCATGAGAAACAAGATCTGGAGTAGGCTGAATGAATCCCCCCCATCCCAAAGATGTCCACATCCTGATCCTGGGAGCTTGTGAATATATTACTTTCCATGGCAAAAGGGACTTAGCAAGTATGATCAAGTTAAAGTTATTGAGGTGGGAATGTTAGCCTGGATTATCCAGGTGGCTCCAGGACATTAACAAGGGTCTTTATCACGGAAAGGCAGAAGAGAATCAGAGAAGATGTAATGAGGGAAGCAGAGGTGAGAGAGAGAGAAAGAGATGGTAAGAGTCGAAATTGTTCCACTGCTGGTTTTGAAGACGGAGGAGGAGGCCATGGATCAAGTAAGGCAGGTGGCTTGGAGAAGCTAGAATAGGCAAATAAATTGATTCTCCGTTAGAGCCACTAGAAGTGATCAGGCTGTGCCAACCTTTTTTGAATATCTGGACTTCCAGAACTTTAAGATAATAAATTTATGTTATTTTAAGCCACTAAATTTGTGGTAGTTTGCTTCTCACCTATAGGAAATTACTATGAGATCCTATTCAAGATATATCTTAAAGATTAGTTCCTTTTCTCTTTTATAAATTTTATTTTTTGAATGAAAATAACACATACTCATAAGATAAAATGTAGAAAATGCAAAAAAAAATATGCAAGAGAATAAGATTACCCTTTAACCCCATCACCCAGAGAAAGAAATCTTAATATTGTGTTTCATTCTCAGAGATGGACTTTGGATCAATGAAGTCAGGGAAGGAGGATATTAGAACTGGCACTAAAAGCTCTTTGCCATACTGAAAGGAACATTTAGTTAATTGTGAAGTTATAAGTCATATTTAATTAAGCATTATTTCCTTAGTCCGAAGTACAATAGAAATTAGTGTGATAAAGAAAAACTATCAGGGGAAGAATATATCTACTGCCTTCCCCTTTATCTGGGTCAGTTTTTCTTATGAAGGTCTGTGCATGGCAGAGATGACATTGCCCACTTTGTTTCACTGTTGTGTCTTGTTCAAGGGGCATGATGGGTGTCAGCCCATAGTTGTAGGGTGAATTGGCCTGGCTCAGCACCCAGCTCTGTTCCTAACAAGCCATATGAGCACAAGTCCTTTCTTTTCCTTGGATCTCAGCTTGCCTGTAAGGTGTATATCAAGTTATCCTCCAGGCCCTTCAAGCTCTAACTTCCTAGGGCCCAATTTAAAGCACTCCAGGGATGCCTGGGTGGCTCAGTAGGTTAAGCGGCAGCCTTTAGCTCAGGTCATGATCCCAGGGTCCTGGGATAGAGTCCCACACCAGGCTCCTGCTTGACAGGGAGCCTGCTTCTCTCTCCACCTTTGCCTGCTTCTCTGCCTGCTTGTGTGCTCTCTCTCTCTCTCTCTTTCTCTCTGATAAATAAATAAATAAATAAATAAAATCTTACAAAAAAAATAAATAAAGCACTCCAAGAAGATCTTGTGTTATTTCAATTTCCATTTCTTTAAACCTCATTTTGTTTCTAAGGGGCTCTAGTGAGGACTCACCTGTTTGCCCAAATCACACAGTAGATGGATTTCTTTCCTGAAGGAGTTAAAGAAAGAAATCACAGCTTCTGGGAGAAATGGGAGAGATTGTGAATAAAGGTTTACCTCAGTGGGGCGCCTGGGTGGCTCAGTGGGTTAAAGCCTCTGCCTTCAGCTCAGGTCATGATCCCAGGGTCCTGGGATCGAGCCCCACATCGGGCTCTCTGCTCAGTGGGGAGCCTGCTCCCCACCTTCTCTGCCTGCCTCTCTGCCTACTTATGATCTCTGTCTGGCAAATAAATAAATAAAAATCTTAAAAAAGAAAGAAATTTATCTGAACCTACAACATTTTCTTTGGTGATGCTCTGTGTACATTTTCAGATAACCCTCTAGATTCTCAGGATTTTGTTCAGAGAGAACCAAACAAGTGTCAGAGGAAGCATTGAATTTGGTAATAGTGTTTCTTCTGCTTACTGTGGCCATTTTAAACTTACTAGTCTGGGAGCGGCAAAAGGAGCTTAAAAAAATGCATATCATAGTGCCTTCACCTGCATTCTTCGAAATGGGACCTCTTAATGCAGATGGCTCTAAGTTTGTATCTGACATCCAGAGTCTGAGATGATAGAGTTGAAAAACCAAACAGACTTGTGTGTACATATGTAAACTGGTTTTAGCAGGGGTACTAGTGGTGGCATTAAATTAAGCAGTTATTTAGAATGGAATTATAAGTATCCAAATCTGGTTAGAAATATTCAAATTCAGTCATGGGTCTTGCTAATTCAACTCCTCCTCTGAATTCTGTTTAAGTGTAGCCGATGACCTTAAAATTAGTGCTAACAACAGCAAAACCCCTTTACTCTTCGCAGACTTCCCTCTTGAGTCTTTCTTGAGGGAAGAACTGCTCCCCTCATGTGGTAGAGAGCGGAGGAGTATTTTGAAGAGCCATTCAGTTCATTATTTGCAATAATAATGGAAACATTAGGTTGAATAATTTACAGGTCTGAATGAGTCCTTCATAACCAACATCTAAAAAGCAGTTCTTCACATTTGAAACAATCCCGGCTTTAAGAAAGTTGTTCCTTGACTGGGTAAATCAAGCTAAGCAAAAAGAAATTGTAGGGATGATAAAGCTATTTGGAAAAATGTTTAGAAATATGAAGAACACTTCTTAAAACATAGACCTTTATTACACAAAGAGAGAGAAATGTCAAGGGCATTGCTATTTGGGTAGCAAATTCTTCATTTTAAGTATAAGAACTAAATTGTATTGCTCTTGGTAGAGAAGGGTTTAAGAACCCAAGCTGTGGATCCGCACATCCAGGATGACTCCTGATTCTGACTCTGTTGTGTGTAAAAGTTCAGGAAGATGACTTATCTTCACTTACTTATCTTCACTTACTTCCCTTACTTAAAATGGGGCTATTAGTAGCATGTGAAAGTCTGTTCCTGGAGTTTGGAGGGAGGTGAAGTGAGAAAACACACATGGTTCTTAGAAAATAGTAAAGGTCTAGTAATTATTAGTTCTTCATAGCAGTGGTCGTATTTGTAAAATATGTCCTGAGCAATTCTTACAGGGAAGCAACAAGCTAGAATTTGAGGACAGACTGCCATTGAGCAGCTCACAGTTTAATGGAGTAACAGACATACAATGAAGAAGCATTATAATATAAGGACCGAAGAAACATAGGTGAGGCATTATGAGCTTATGGAAAAGATATGAAATAATGGTCAACTGCAAATTCAGGAAATGCTAGGTAGAGGAGTTGGTATATGGGCCCTGGTTTGCATAATAAATTGGAATTTTCCAGGAAGAAAATTATTATAAGTGAGAAGGATTGGCTTTTTAATCCTAACAGAAGCTGAGTTTGTGCTTCAAAGTAATTTTGTGACCAGTTAATGGTGCATGATTCCATTTGTCGAGTTCTTAGTATTTACAGGGTGTGAAGAGGAATACAAAGGCATAAATCTGGAAAGGAGACAAGAGCCAGATTTTGAAAGGCGTCATTTACAAGTCTAAGGGCTTTTGATTTCATCTTTTAGGCAACAAGTCACTATCAAAGCTTGACAAACTGGAGAGTGACATAATGACATAATATTTTCTTGTGTTTTAGAGAGACCACTGTGATAGCATTGTTAGGGATGAATTTTAGATGAGGGAGATGGTAAGTAAAGGGAATGCATAGGAGACTATTTCAAGTCCCAGTGAGATACAGAGAGAGCTTTATTTTCTGAGAGTGAAAGTGGTGATGGAGAGAAAGTTGTAAATGTAAGGGGAAGGAGTTTACATTCTCAGAAAGATGTGGAATATGAGAGACATGGAGTTGTTAAGGATCTCCTAATCGATGGTTATAAGTTGGGTTGACTGTTTTAATCACCGATGCTACTAGTCAAGATAGAGGGATGCAGTTGGGGTTTAGAATGGAAGTGGGAAGAGAGATTGTGTTCTGTTTTGGAAGTGAGTGTGAAGTGGTTAGCTTATGTGAGAGAGAAAGATCAGATGCCATGTGTGATTATTGTTGAGTTACTGAGGGGAGACGGCTTTTTTTAGGGGGTTCATATCTGTAGGAGTTAAATACATGGAAGTAGTCAATGTAGCTAACCAGCTATAGACTTGAAAAGAGGGTTCAAGGAACAAGGATTATCTTTATTTAAAGTGAAGACTTAGGGCACCTACGTAGCTCAGTCATTAAGCTTCTTGCCTTTGGCTCAGGTCATGATCCCAGGATCCTGGGATCGAGCCCCTTTGGGTTCCCTGCTCAGTGCAGAGCTTGCCTCTCCCACTCCCTGTTCTTTTGTTCCCTCTCTTGCTGTCTCTCTTTCTTTGTCAAATAAGTAAATAAAATCTTAAAAGTAAATAAATAAATGTAAAGACTTAAGATATACCACTTGCATTTAACCAAATGAAAAAGTAAATGGGGTAGAAAGCAAACAATTGGTGTCCTTGTAAATGGTTTTAGTTTCTTGTGCTCTATATGTACCGTTTCTCCAAGTTTGAGATTTTGTCAAAATGAACATATTACCGGAACAAACAAAACTTTGCCATAACTGTCAACAGAAACTACCAAATAATTACTTACAAATGATTTTAAATCTGAAGTCCTGTGTAGGATGGAGCAGTCTGACCAGGTTGATGAAAAACTTTTCTTTAGTTTTTTTTTATTAATCATTTTTATTAGTGTGGCCAACATAAGATTGTAGCTTCAGTGTTCAGTTCGCTGATAAAGATTAATGACAGTTGACTAGTAATCTGATACAGTGACGTTTCCTAGTCATTTAGAGTGAGAGATTAAGTGAATTTTTTTTCAGTTCAGTCAGTGAATATCAACTAGATTTCTTCATGAAATTGTAGGAAAGTATGGGGCAATGAGTTTACCCAAACTGAGGAAGTGCCTTTATGGGACTTCATGTCTATAGGTTTTGGCACTGTTAGATGAATGTTCATATTAACAGGAGTCAGCGCATTTACAGTCTCTGACTTGGGGCTCTTACTTGGTAAATGCCACAAACAATGGCATAGCCCATTTTTTTTTCTGTAACATTTTTCCATTTCCTTTAGCTTGAGAAAATCTATTGGAGCCCAAGGGCTTGGAGGAACTCCATATTCTTATCTGTTTTCTTTGGGAGGGTATGTACAGAGACATGTTATTTTGGTTCTCTAGACGTGGTCATAATGTACCAGCCAGAAGGGATTTTTTTATGGGTTTTGCCATATGAGATGGAGGGGATTTTGTTATTAGAATATCAGTTCCAACAGAGATAACTCTTAAAATTGGCCATTGAACAGTGTCCTCTGCCATCTGGCCTTCAAACACAAATAAATATTTGAAAAAACTCCACAAGATTAATTTTTAATGAGCCAAAACATCAGAAAAAAAAAAGAATTTCATTTAAACTTAGAGCTTTCAAAGAGCAGTGTAACAATAAAAATTAGATGTGAAAAAAATTTCATAGTTTACAGCGGGTGTTACCTACATAATAACCTTGTCTTGTGATATGCTATGTGATGCAGTTATTTTGGGTACAGTTTTTAATCACATTCCTTGGCTGCAAACTCCAGCGGCACTTTCTTCAACTGCATGATCTTGTGTGAATCATGCAACCATGCTTAGCCTCAGTTTCCCCAAATGAAGACAGTAACAATACCTACACCATCAGCTTATCGTATTAAATGACATAAAGCATGTGAAATATTTAGCATGGTGTTCAGTCTATTCTAAGTAATCAATATACATTACCTATGATTATCTTAAGATGAAAGCTTTAACAATTTATCCTTTCTGACTAAACGTATCTTTTATTTTAGTGGCACACTGAATCAAAATAGTCACATTGATTGATGCTCTGAATTTAGCTTTTATTTTTTATTCTCTGGCCAATTTAAGTGAACTCACAATGTCATTTTGTTCAGCAACAGTCAGGTTTTGAAATCTACCTATATATTTCTTATTTTAGCTATTGTAGAGGATACAATATTTATGTTTTTCCATCAGGATTACTCTTGTGGTTAGAACTGAACACCTGGATGTTTTATAATGAACTTGATGCCTCTCTCAATTACTTCCCTTCTACTTAATTCCATAACTAGATCACACTCTGTTTTCATATGTCAGGGCTATGCGGATGATAAAGATGCTATCCTCATGAGTCAGCCTGGTGGGGGAAACACGTGATCCTAGTATAGTGATACGTGTAGCACAATAAAAGTTCCTAAATGGTAGGGTGCTAGCGGAGGGTAATGGAATAAAATAATTAATTATTTCTAGTAGGTCTAAGAGAGCTGGATTGGAAATGGAGTTTGAGCTGGGCTCTGAAGAATGAGTAGGCACTCTGGAGTTGCAAACAGAAGAGCCCATGTAAATATATGAAGGAATGAAAAAGAAGGCACGGGCAGAACAAGAGCAAGTCATTGTTTGGTTGCAGAAGAAAAATATTAAGTGGGTGGGGAAGAGGAAATGGGAATTGTTGGGACAGACAGAATAATTGGATGTATCTTGATTGTTTCCATCCCCAACACATTTCTTCATGGGAAGTCTAGTTCTCCCTTCTCATTGGGCTCATAGTAAATTACTCTTTCCCCCATCTATCCCTTTCATGTTCCATGTGAAATGATGATGTGTGTATTCCATCCTGGGTGATTTCCTTGCATGGAGGGATGAGGGAATGGACATCTCCAAACAACAGAACATTCTTTTCCTAATGTCTCCTTGCTGATCTCTGGTGGGGCTTCCATTCATTATTTCATTATCCTGGAGCTACAGTGACACCTCCTATAGAATTCTGAGGGTTTCCTTACTCCTCCGATAATGTCAAGTCAATTCTTGATTTTTCTGGAAAGACTGTTTATTCTGAAGGGATTGCTGAGAAACTCCAAGCAGCTGCTTGATCTGACTTTTGGGGAAATTGCCCAAAGTTTCCTATCCTGTCCTCTGAGAAGCCTGTGAAACAGGTCCTGCTGTCATACTCTTTGTTGATTTTAGCTTTTTTTTTTTTTTTTAACCCTTATTTTCCAAGTCAGGTTAAGTTTTATTGCAATAACTGAGGGCAAGTTGTAAAGTTATCTAGAGGAACCTGCTAAGAAAGATGGTTTCTTGGCAGTACACACACTCACTGTTGTAGACTATTTGGCCAAAGCACAGAGTTTATTTTTACATGTCATTTCTCCACTTACAGAGGGTTAGAGAAGCATCTATAAAAATATCAGAAACAGTTCTGGGTTTCCCATCTTTCCCCAAATTGGACAGGAAAGCAGGTATAGATTTGGGGGCTCTCTCTTGACTAACAGTATCTCAGGTAGGGGACATGGAATCTGCCTTTTAAGACAGCACCTACTTCCCTGTGATTCTTTAGCTTGCTGAAATTTTAAAACACCTGATATGAAGTAAAAAAAATCAGAATCTACTGAAGAGTTTTGAAAGTTGAATTTTGGGAAGATTAACGTGCTAGCAGGTACAAGATGGATTATATCAGGGAGATTTGGGGGGCTGTGACACATTTAGAAAGTTATTGTACTTCTAAGGCAGGTGTAAGGGCAGGAGGACAGAAATTAATCTTGGTGTTTGGGTGGGTGCATGACTCTAAATCATGGTAATGAATCGAGGAGACTGCTGTATGAATGTTTATTTTGATGTGCATGAAAGGTATCCTCTAGCATACCAAACCCTGCCCCATCATTAAGAAATTGTGAAGGGGTAGGCATGTGCTACAACTTAAAAGGGCCACATGTTCTCCCTAAGTGTTGACAGGAAAGTTAGAATTGAATATGACCATTTAACTTCTCAAAGAAAGACACACACTGAATTAATAAGATCGAGAAAGCCTCATCTTGCCATAGCTGTGAATGCGACCAGATGGCCAGTCACACACGCCTCTGAGAAACACTGAAATGCTTTTGCTTGCTTGCTTGCTTGCTTTTTTTAAAAAAATCTATTTTATGATTATTCCAAGATGAAAGCTATTATGGGAAAAATCCACAGAGATAGTCCAACAGTAAAACCAGCAGAGAATTCACCAGAAACAGAAATAAAGATTAGAGTCCCTTTGGAGACTGGCATAAATAAGTTATACTACCCCACCCTCATCATCCAGGTAAATGTTAATTTCAGAATAGGTTTTCTGGAAGTAACTAATGAAGGCCCAATGCCTTTCCTTCTACAGATAATCCACAGAAGTCAGTGGGCTTTTTTTTAAGTTTGCAAACTAGTTAACGACAGAACCACAACCAAAGCATTCTCTCCTGAAGACTCTTGCTTTCTTTCATCTGCATCAAGTGTTCCTGTTGTCCTCACAATTGGTACATGCCACATCGACATAAATATGTGCTTTTGTACCTTATTGATTTTTTAACAACACCTTTTTATTCTAATATAGCACAGGTATGAAAAAATAATGTACAAGTTGTAAGCATTCTGATAAATGAATTCACAAAATGAACCAGGTTAAAAAAGAATACAGGTAAAAAAAATTATCAGTAATTCAAAGTTCTTACCATCTTTCCCATTCATCATTCTCTACTATATTCTCCCAATGGTAGCTTTTTAAAAATTTTAACAAATTAATTTTACTTATTTTTATATTTTAGATAAAGGAATGATACAACATGTATATTTTTCTTTCGGCTTTTTTTTTCCCCAACATTATACTCATAAGATTTGTTCCTGAAATATGTAACTATAGTTCATCATTTTTATTGCTGTTTAGTATTTTCATTGTATGGATATTTATGCTGAATAAATTCATACGATGTATTTATTCATTCTACTGTTGGCGATTACTTAGCTTGTTTCTAGTTTTGGCCTATTAGAAGTAGTGTTGTTTTGAAATGTTTTTATACATGACTTTTATAAATATATATGCTCCTCTATTGGTTATATACCTAGGAGTATAATTACCAGATCATAATATATGAATACATTTAACTTTAGTAGATTCTGCCTGTTTACAGGCAAATACTTTTGTATATGAATGTTTGATTTATATTCAAGTTAGCACAGCAGAGTTGTGGGGGGAAGGATAGTCTGAGTAAATATCACTAGAACATTTAGATATACATTTTTTTAAATGAACCTTAATCTCTACCTCATACTGTATGCAAAAATTGTGCCAAGTGGATTTTAGTTTTAAATATTTAAGTTTAAAGAATAGAGCTTTAAGAAGGTAGAGAATATTGTTATGTGCTGTCATGATTTGGAGCAAAGGGAAAAAATTTTTTTTTAGTCTATAGAAAGCATGTTTCATAAAGAAAAAAGATTAAGTGTAACCACATTAACATTAACAACTTCTCTTAAGAGAATTAGAAGGTAAGCCACCGAATTGAAGATGTTTACAAAACATTTAACTGTTGAAAGGTGTGAATCCAGAATACATAAAATCTACAAACCAGTAAGGAAGAGAGAGCATAATAAAAATTGGGCCAGATCTAGAATGGGTACTTCATAAAAAAAGATATCCCAATAACCAATAAAAATACAAAACTAATATTAAAACCCATATTAGATGCTTCTATACATGGCAGCAAATTTTTTAAATAAAATTCGCTAGAGATGAAGAAGAGCACTGGGTTCTCTCACTGCTGATGGAAGTGTTAATTGGCCCAACCACTTATAAAACATGTTTGATATTATTCACTGCAGTTATAGACACTCATCTGAGTCTACACCCAATAATAGCATGCACCCCATGGGACAGGTGTAAGAATGCTTATACAACGTTATCCATAATAGCCTCAACATTAAAAATGGCATGCATCTTTTGTCAATAATAGTACAGATTGATAATCTTGGGAACCAAATGATGGAGTATTATTTAGTAGGGGTGAGCAGACTTTTTTTCAAGGAAGAGTGAGGGAGTAACAGTGATAAAGAAGAAGTGTTACAGAGAGGGAGGAGGGCTCTGGGGTATCATCAGCACTGTTTCTTTACCTGAACAGTGTTTGTCCAGTTTGTTTAGTGATGCCTCATTGAGCTGTACAATTTGGGGGCACTTTTTAAATAATATGTTATATTTCACAGTGCAAGTGGTTTGAAACAATCAACTCATAAAAAATTTGATTAAAAGCCCTTATGAGAAATAGAAGGGAAATAATGTACGGTGGCGGGGGAAAAAAAGAAAGTACAGCTCTAAAAATTATCAGAATACTTTGAGAAACATGATTTGGAGTTACGTTCACCTGGTATTTTCATAACACCTTCACAATACCACTGTGGTGGTCTTGAAGATATATTAAGAGGTAAAGAGAATTAGGGCTTTGGAAGTGGGAGCTCTCTGCAGGACAACATTCTTTAGTGATACCACAGCTTGATTTGGACAAAAGTTTGGGAGGGAATGGTTTCTATCTGAAGGGAGATTAAAAATATGCTGGTTTCTCTAATGTAGTCATATTCGAAATCATAGCCCCTCTCTCCATTTCTTAAAGTGGCAGCTGAAGTTAGCAAATTTAGGAAAATACCTGAATCCATATCATGGAGTGTTCCTTCTTTCACTCTCAGGAGATCTGGATCTCTTCCTTGCTATCTTCAGGACAGGTTCATCCAAAGATGGCTCTGACTGGGAACAAGAAGGCTGGTAGGCATCTAACACTGAGGTGTAAGAGGATGAAACAACAGAGACTTTTCTTGTGGTAAACTTGCTGAACCTTCATTGCTCTCTGATACCCTTCCCCTTCTCTCACATGTCTCTGGACACATTCTCTTAACTAATTTAATAGGACTTTATATCAGCCATCTTTCTCTGAAACTCTCTTGCTGTTGACTGTTTCATGGACAATTGACTTCTTGACTTGCCTTCTTCTCTTTGTAGGCTCCTGATTATTGGATTGGACCATGGCCTCTGGTCTGCTCTTTTCATGTGTGCTCAGCTTCCTGTATCTGGCTCTTCACTTGATCATTTAAATGTCTGTCTCCCCTGACTTTGTAGATGAGCATTTACATGCCTAGGGCAAATGCGAAGTTTGGAGATACTAGTTTTGTAAAAAGCAGCAGACATAGGGAAGAGGCAAGGAGGGAGAGGAATAGCCAGAAAGGTGCGTGAATAAATCATGAAAAGAGTGAAGAATAACTTGCTTAGGAGCATGATGGAGTGGAGAGTGCTGAAGAAGGGTAGCGCCAGGAGATGAAGAGAGGGTGTGCACTGATTGGAGGACCACGTGTTAGATCAGAGAAGAGAGGATAGTCTGTAGGAGGGTAAGACAAAGAACCAATGTTTAAGGACAAATAAGCAGGTCTAGTATAAAGCCCAGCTTCAATTTCTATTAATGGAAAGGAATGTACTTTTGTTCTGAAACTAGGAGTTGGACTTGGAACCTGGAAAGAAATGGCAGCAAATCCTCAAATACCAGAGCCAGGCACCATCTCATACTGTGTATTAAACTGGCCCTAGCATGTTCAGTAATGATGTTACAATGAATACTAGGGATTGAAGAATAGTAATTTGATCAAAATTGTCTATCAGCTAGATGCTTTGAGAAGTTCTGGAGATACAATGAAAAGACAGGTTACAGACTGTTGCTAGGACTTGGACTATTGATACCAACCCAAAACAAAGAATCAACTTAAAATCACTGTGTTCCTATTAACATCCCTGGGCCTTTTGGAGAGTGGTCTTTATCCACTTTCCTGTATCATCATCTGTATGAGTCAACATTCCTGCTTTTGTCCCTTTCTCTTTTCCTTTAACAAGGACAAAGCTCTCTTCTTGGGTACTGGGGAAGTACACACAAATTTTTGGATTATTTGCTCCACCTCTTTGAAGAATACTGGTGGAATTTTGATTGGAATGCCATTAAAAGTATAGATTGCTCTAGGCAGTATAGACATTTTAACAATATTTATTCTTCCGATCCAAGAGCATGGAATGGTCTTCCATCTTTTTGTGTCTTCTTCAATTTCTTTCATGAGTGTTCTGTAGTTCCTCAAGTACAGATCCTTTACCTCTTTGGTTAGGTTTATTCCCAGGTATCTTATGGTTCTTTGTGCTATAGTAAATGGAATCGATTCTCTAATTTTCCTTTCTGTATCTTCATTGTTAGTGTACAAGAAAACTACTGATTTCTGTACGTTGACTTTGTATCCTGCCACGTTACTGAATTGCTGTATGAGTTCTAGTAGTTTGGGGACACAGCCACTGCAAGCAGGGAGATTGCCATCAAATCTAGTGGTCACACAGAAAAATAAATAAATAATTGATCTATGAATTATGGAAGTCAGTCCTATAAAGGACAAGTGCAGCTTGCTAAGAGAATGTATAATGGGGAAACTAAACTGGACTGGGGGTTCAGGGAAAATGTCTACGAGGTAGTGATATTTATGCTGAATTTGGCCTACCATAGAACTCTTAACACAGAGAGAACAACATCCTTTTCCTGCCTCTCTTATAACCCCTGCTTATCCCGTCCCCAGTCTGGATCATATCCCTTGATTCCTCGTGACAGTAGCCTGGTAACTTCCTTGGAGTGGTTGACGTCCCCTAAGGCTCTGAACAGATTGGAAAGCTGCATGTTAAAGTCTTTTTATATGGATTTTCTGAGATCCCATCATTAATTTTAGACCCTCAAATGCAGCACATCACATTGAGGTAGAAAGTTTTACTCCAAACAAATCAAAGATAGCTGACAATGCACAATGGTGGCTTTGAGGTACAGGGTTTGGGGCACCATCAGTTTCCATTGCCAGTTTGTGGTCTAAATACTTTTTTTCCCCCTTTAACAGTGGCAGCTAATGTAGCCAGCAGTGAATGCTGAATATTCCTTCTTGGTTTATACACTTACCATTTTTTGTCTGAAGCACTGTGGTGATTATCCATCAGGATGGAAGAAACAGCATGTGCCAAAAAAGCACAACATACTCCAAGAATGCCAAGGAGTCTCATCTTGGCTGGCATGGTGTGCTGTCTCACTGCAGGGGGTTGGGGGAGGGAGGCCGTCTGGTATTGTGGGTGGGAGACCAGGCTTCTGACACAGGGACCAGGGTTAAAAGTGCTTGCCTCACTTTCTTCATTTGTAAAATATATTATACCATCTCAAGATCGTTTTGAGAATTTAATGGGTTGTTCTCACTTTGTATTAATTAAGATTGTTCCTGCTGCAAATGATTAAAATCGATTTAAATTCACTTAAACAACAAAAGGATTTTTTTTTCCTTTGTTAGCAGTAACGGATAAAGGTGAGGTTGATTGTTAGGTAAAGTAAATTTCAGGCAATTGAGTTGCTAGAAGAGCTGCCTCTTCGTCTTATTCGTCTTGCTCCCCTGAGGTTCAGCTTCATTTTTGGTTTCCTTCCTACTGTGCAGACTGGTTATTCTCTTTGTTGGGAGGCACAACACAGGTTCTGCTGGATTTCATCTTGTCTTTCAGTGTCTGTGGTTAGGAGTGGGTTTATATGTCCCTACTTCAGCAGTATACAGATATCCCAAAGGATTTTATTTCTCTAACCTTGGACCACAAGTCCACACTTATAGCTCTGGGATGGGGGATTTTTAGACTGGTATCCCTAGCAGAACCACATAGTTGGGGTAGGGGAAGAACAGTGGTCCCCAGGAGGAGCAGGAAGGTATAGTTGTAGGAGAAGAAAGCAGACAGATTAGGGAGTGATGTAAGGTGCCACTGGAAGGTGAATGTTTTTTTTTGTTTTTTTAAAGATTTTATTTATTTATTTGACAGAGAGAAATCACAAGTAGACGGAGAGGCAGGCAGAGAGAGAGAGAGAGGGAAGCAGGCTCCCTTCTGAGCAGAGAGCCCAATATGGGACTCGATCCCAGGACCCTGAGATCATGACCTGATCCGAAGGCAGCGGCTTAACCCACTGAGCCACCCAGGCGCCCGGAAGGTGAATGTTAAATAGATGTCAAGTTTGGCAAGATGGCAGAAATAAATCATAACAAAATGGGGCTGATGAATGATGTCATTAGAAGAGGGAAGGAACAAAGGGAGAAATCCCAGCCAATGTAACCATTCCTGACTCTCATTTCATAATTCTGAATTTGCCCAAAAAGGAAGGCTGAGAGACCACATTTGTAGCAGACAGAATGATGGTCCTCAAATATATTCTCACAACATGTGAATGTGGTTCTTTCATTGCAAAAGAGACATTGCAGCTGTGCTTAAGTTAAGGCTCATGAGATAGGAAGAGGATCCTGGATGGTATGTGTGAGCCCAGAGTTCTCACAAGGGTCTGCATTAGTGGATGAGGGAGGCAAGGAGTGAATGAGCGAATCAGAGATAATAGGAAATGTAAAGAAAAGAATGTGGTGCTGTTGCTGGCTGAAGGGGCCACAAACCAAGGAATGTAGGCAGCTTCTAAATCTAGTAAAGGCAAGGAAATGATTTCCTCCAGCATCTCCCAAGGAGTGCAGTCACATCCATGACACCTTAATTTTAGCTCTGTGATCCCCATTTTGGAGTCCGATTTTCAGAACTGTAGCATGATAATTTTGTTTTTTTAAGCCACAAAGTTGGTGGCAATTTGTTAGAGCAGCCACAGGAAATGAGTACAGCATCCATACATTCTTCTGCTAGCTCTCCTCTCCTGATCTCCCGCCCTGTCACCATACCCAGTTTCCTAGGTCTTCACCCTAACTGGCCTGACATTCGCTGGCTCCTATTTCCCTGGAAAGCAGGACCACAGTTTTGAAACATAACCCATCACGAAGTGCTCAGGAGAATAAACTACTTCCTCTTGCTGTTTCACTTTTTACACCCACTAATGATGGGCTTCTCCTTTTGGTAACACATCGAGGCAGAGCCCAGGCTAAAGATAAGCAGTGGATGGCTTCCTCTTCTCAGTTCACGTGGCTCGGATAGGTAAACTGACTTTGAGTTTTCGTGCAAGTCTCGCTGGTTATTATATATAATTATATATAATTATATAATTATGCTAATTATTAGACTGTTTTTGAGTCAACTTGAGAAGCTATGACCTTCCTAGTGGGAATCGTGAGGAGGAGTGGATGGTTCACTGAAGGCAGAAGAATGAGAGAATTACCATGGGAAGAGCTGAAGAGCATGTCTGGGAACCTGGGGCTCCTCCCCACATTCGTTCATCTCTAGCAGTTTGCTGTCAGAGCAGTCATTAGATCTCTTTAGGCCCGTGTTCACTGACTTGCCCATAACTGGTGTATTGAAAATGCAAAGCTCATGCACTCAATCAGAACACAAATTCCTTTTCTTCTCTCACTGTCCCAGTTACTTTGTTTGGGAGGGAAGAAGCCACTCTTCCTCCGTAATCTAGAGGAAAACTCATGCAGACCCATAATTGAATTCAGTGTCTTAATTCAATGTCCTATAGTTGACTGGAGTCACGAAACAGATTTATCCCTGTACTCAGAATGCACAACTCATGGAACAGTCAAATGTATTCACAGTTCCAACTCCTTTACTTGCTCTCCTGGCAGAGATTGCTGCAGAGGGTGATCTGGGAAGTTTCTTCTTTCTTCCCTTGATCCCTTTCTTCCCAGTATTGCAATTTGTGAGCCCTCTAGGGTTGAATCTTACTGAACGAAGAATGGTAAAGGGAGCAGAAAAGTTCTTACATGGCCTGTATGGTCTCATGGTGGTTTTATGCTCTCTGACTCTGGCTACTGTTCACTGCCCATGTGGCTTCTTAGTAAGGTTTCTAGATAAAGTAAACAATGCCCAGCCAAAACTGATAAACAGCAGATTTTGTGCAATGTGTGAAATAGATCTATATTAAAATATTCTTTGTTGTTTTTCTGAAATTCTAATGTATCTGGTACCTCATTTTTTACGGGCTAAATCTGACAACTGCGTATCCTTAGGGACTCCCCATTATTACTGGGAACATTTACCTACAGTTGCCTTCATGTGGGTGATCTTTCTATTGAGACAAATACACCTTATATATCTTGCTGGGGTGTCTGTTTGCCTCTGTGGATGCCTTATTAGATGGGATCTAAGACAACTCACACAGCAGATCTCTCATGCTTGGCCTACATTTGGTCAGTTAGAAACATTCATGCAGCCTTTGTTCTGTTAACTCTGGGAGTGCACACCATCAATTTTACTGCCTCACCTTTGTTCCTGCTATCTAAGCTGCCATCCAGCTGTCTCTTGCCTTTAGCTTTTCCACCCCATGGTCAGACAACAGTCTCCCTGCTTCATCAGCAGCAGCTGAAACATCACACACTCAGAGAGGTAACCCTGCTGTCTATTTGCTCAGTGGTAGGGGTAGGTGCTTCCTATGGTTATCCCTAAAGGCAGGAATTCACACAAAGAAACACCTCCTTCCAAAGAAGTGTTTTCCACATTCCCTCATTCAATCTCCAGTGACCAAATTCTGTCATTCCCTTATCCCTTGTAATTGGGTTTCTACATTTTCCTTTGGAAACTTGCACTGGTGTCTGATAGCTCACTTTGGTGCATCTTGTCGGTTTTACCTTCTAACAAAATGTCTCACTTAGTATCCTGTCTGTGTCAAAGAAGAGGTTGGGGTAGATGATCTCCAGAGTCTTAGGCTAGTTCTCTACATTTCTTTGGGGCTCAAGTTTCTTTTCTCCCACCCCAAGTCAATTTTACCCCCTGAGTTCTTAAACATCTTACTTTTGCTATGCAAATTGTTTCTGATCAGAATTTTCAGTGTAAATGTTCTTATCAGGACATTAGACTTCTCACTTGAGTGACTACAAGAGCAACAAGGAAGAAAAATTATTCTTAAACAAGTATATATGTATCAGCAGTGGATGTATCTTTCTAAAAAAGCCATTTTGTAAAAATAGAATCTTCCTTTAAATTTTTCAAGGTTCCTCATTGCCTATAGGATAAGGTAAGAAGCTCTTGGTAGGACATTCTTGAATTCCATAATCTGGTCCTTATGAACCCTCTCATTGTTTTCCCTTTACCCCTCTTCAACATATATCCTCTTCTTGGCCATTGTAAACTATTTAAAGTTTCTCAAATGAATTAGGCTATTTTTATCCTCCATGTTTTTGCTTACTCTCTCCCCTTGTCTTAAAGGCCTTTCCTGACTGTGCCCAAATGATCAAAGATAGGAAGTCCAGAAATGACCTGTTATAAACATATTTCATTGATGTTTTATCATTTCTGTCTTCCAGAGAACTGGAGCACCCTCCTTTGTGATCTTTATTGTATCTTGCACTTCGGAAATGATTTTGCAGACGAATGGCTCATTAGTATTTACTCCTATTTGATAATAAGTCTGTCTCTATCAGACTCAAAGTTCTTTGAGGCAGGGTCTGTGTAAGTTTTCTCTACAACCCCAGAGCTCATTTAGTATCATGCATGTGGCATGTATTTCCTATATGTTGTTCAGAGAGTAAATTAATGATGTGTGGGATCCCCTTCCATATGGTTACTTGGGATAGAACACCATGATTCTGCTAATGTTGCCTCTGCCCAAACTCTTTAGGGAAATCCCATTTTGAAACTTGGAGCCATTTCAGAGCCATATATGAAGGCAGTCTTGGTCTTCTATAAATTTCTGTGATTTGAAATCAAAGAAAATATAACAGAATAAAATAAAAAAATTAAGCCCACCTAGAATGTAAAGATTGACCTCCTTTGAGAAGATTTAATATAGACATTAAGCAAGATTTGTTTGAAAAGGAGTAAATGACAAAGATGAATATATTCCTTCAAAAACAACATCCTACAGTATTTAATCAACTATTGAAAATGCTTTTTACAATAGGAAGGACAGTCTTTTGTTTCTATAGTTACAGAGTCCTAATTTGATATTTTTCTAACCATTTTGAGTAATATTTACAGAGTTTCTCAAAGGGATTAGTCCATGCCCTACTAGGTATTATAGACTCTATGGTCACCTTGATATATTATCATTTGTTTCTTAATAAAATAATAAAATCCTTTTGCTTTAAATTTTTATAGACCTTAAAAGATCTTATTCCTATTTAATAACCTAAATGTAAGTGAGAGACTCAGTTTACAAATGGACAATACCCAGGCCATCCATATAAATAGAACTGTGACCCACAGCCTGCAGCAACTTGCCTAGGAAACCAGCCGTTCATCTACAGTTAACCCAGGAAGCCAGCCTACTACAGGTCATACTTGCAGGAAGCCAGATTGCTACCTCTAGTAACCAATCAATTCCCTAATTTTTGTCCCCACTACCAACTTCGGACCACCCAGGGAAAGCCAGTTATGCACGCTGACCCATCACATAGGATCCCCCCTTCTAGTTAGGCTGCCTATATGCTCCCCATTCCAACAGCCTCCATTCAGGGAGGCTGAGCCTTGGAGCCTTCCCTTTTTTTCCCACTATTATAAATTTCTCCCTTCTCTGCTGGTCTTTGAGTCTCTGCCACCACACATGTAATAATAGCTGACTCTCTCAAGCTCTGAATAAATGGCCTTTGCCTTTCTCATTCAGTTGGTCTTTGTTTATTTCTACATATGTGATGCTCATGTTTTGCTTTGTTTTTTCCTTGCTTTGGAACACAATAAATAACTTTAAAATTATTTTAGGTTCCCCCCCATACTTTTAATGAAGAATTATGTGAAATCCTGGCCACGATTCATCAGGCAATTCCTTTATTTTTAGACTAGACTATTTTGAATCTGGTTGCATTCTGATTTAACCTGAGAGCTATTTCCAGTTTCCTTTTATTCTCATTGCTCCTGATTACCTAGTCACTAATTGCAGTTTTAATTACACTCTCATCTTTTCTGAAGATCAGAACATTTTTAAGAGAAGATAAAAACAAAAGTAGTTAATCGCCTGCTCACAAAGGATCTCAAAGTATGTTTCATCTTATGAATCAGCAGTCCCCAGTGTTTCCTTCTTCATGGCCCATTTGAGAAGTCGCTTGATAGATGAGGAAACTATAGTGCAGAGTGCTTGAATATGTACACTGTTAGTGCTGCTCAGTGGGAATTACAGGGTAAAGTGCTGTGACATGCATTCTGCAAGCAGCAGCAGAGTAGAATGTCATTCTGGCTTAATTATTCCCCTGGTAGATGGCTTCCTTGGGTTGCTATTTTGGAGTCACCCTTGTCTTGTGGGTTATGATCATGAGATCTCTTCTCCATTAGTCTGCTGACTCATATACCATATATTCGATCCAATGAAATGCTCTAAATTCTAGCTACATTGAGGACTCCAAGCGGTTTGTATTTCATTACAAATGCTACATGATTTTTTCTTTCTTTCTGAGAATGTATTCAAGAGAAGATGAGTCTTCTCTGAACTAGAGTTAGGTAGCAGAGTAATATCTATCATGGTGCCTAGGTTATACCTTGATAGGTTTTGTCCTTGAGAATGGGATATGGGTTATAGTCAACAGATTTCATTAAATTGATTTTTTTTAATTATTAAAAAATAAAGCTGATGTTTCAAATCAAAAAGAATTTTAAGCTTTGACTATGTGTCCTTTGCTATGTCACACCACGAAAGGACTTAAAAATGTTTATATTCATTGTTTTTGAAGAGGAAAGTTACATGCAAATGCAACAAAGAAGACTCTGTATTTCGTCTTTATGCACCAACCCCCTCCTTTTTTATTTTAACTGTTTAGAGCATCTGTAAGTGCACTCCAGAACCAAGCATCTCCCTCTCTTAAGGTTTTCACAACTTTGTGTGGAGTTATTCACTGCTTTAATCACAGTGCTCCTTCTGAGCATGGATCCATGCTCCAGACATTTCTGTCTTTCTCCTAAAAGCAAAACTTAAATCATTTCCAGGGGCATCTGGGTGGCTCAGTTGGTTAAGTGTCCAACTCTTAAATTCAGCTCAGGTCTTGATCTCAGGGTCCTGGGATCGACCCCCACTTTGGGCTCCCTGTTCAGCTGGAAGTCTGTTTGAGATTCTCTCTCTCCCTCTGCCCATTCCCCACCACCCACAGACACACATATGTGTGCTCTCTCTCTCTCTCTCTCTCTCAAACAACAACAAGAACAACCTTAAGTGGTTTCCATTCTGATGGGGCATACCCTTGTGACTGTGATTCCCAACAAGTTTATACTGGTGTGTTTAAGGATCATCTGATGAATCAGATGAATCATCTATATGAATTATGCTTCTCTCAAGAGAACAGCCTTGTTCTCTCATTGTGGGGAATTACATACCTTTTGGAGGCCAGAAATGGAGATGTAGAAGGCTGCTGACATCCCCTAATAGGACATTTTGATGAGCTGTCTAGGTTACCTGTGTTAAGTCCAACTTTGAGAATGACCTTATAGAGAACCAGATATGGTTCCAGAAAGTCTAAGGGCTTCTTCCTTCAAGTACATTGTGTGAAACCCATCAAATGGCCAGAGTTATGGTTTGGTATGATCTTATTTTGTTTGAGAAACTATTTCCTTTTGCTCCATCTCCAGGCACATTTCAGAAGATGGTAATTCCTTCTAGGAAAGGACTCCCTGACTGTCCTTATCAGGTGCTAAGGTCTTGTTTGTTCTCTGTTTCAAATGCATTTAGGTAAATACTTGCTCACCCATTCCTAGCAGAGTTTATAACAGAAATTCTGAAGTCTTGGTTGTAGAATCAGGACACAACTTCAGTGTTACTGTTTATAGGCCCACCCCTTGGTGAGTCTGTCATGTGTACCATGCTTTTCTAGGAGACCAAGAGTAGCTTCCAGATCCCTCTTGCTCTATTTTGTTCTTGGCCCTTTCTGTTCACCACAATATCTGTGGGACACAGACCTTTCTATCAAAGTAGGTTTTCTGCCACCTACCTTCTCATCACACGTGGCTCTGAGTCAAACAGAAATGAGATCTAACCACAATCTGCAGGCTCATTGTGTGACTTTGGCTAGTAGATTACTTAACCTTTCTCAGCATTACTTTGTTGTTGTTTGTCTTTAAAATGGGACTGTAACATCTACCTTACAGGGTCTTTGCAAAGATTTAAAGCATTATGTGTGTAAAATGCATAGTTTGGTATGTAAGTTCAAAGCTTAGTAAATGGTACTTCTCCTGGCTTTGATTTTTACTTTGGTGTGGTGTCTGATTCTGAGGGCACTTAAAGTCAACAAAACATCTTTTCTTTTTTTTTTTTTTTTAAATAAAACTAAATGTTCTCAAGTTTAAAATACATTAACAAATTCTGAAACTAGATAAGGAATTCATTTTTTAAAACCATTACTAAATGACTTAGGATACTTCATATGCTATGATTGAATTTGTGGGTTGTATCCAAAGGGTACCTGTTCATAAAGAAATGAATATATGTTTGATTTTGAGGGGTAAAGAATGAATCACATGATCTGAAGTCCTTCTTTCATTAACTGTGAATCAGCTAGAGTCAGGAGTGGGGAAATCATAACTGGAGAACAAGGAGTTTTTGGCCTCAAAGTTCTGAAATTGATGGGAATTGGTCTTTGGCCTCTCCTTTCTGCCGTGTCTACTGACCTCATTGTGTCTCCTCTTCTTTAAAAACTCATTAGAAACTAGTATCGATATTTAATCAATATTAAATATTTTTCACCTCTTTGCATTTTCAGTTTTATGTAGAGGAATAAAGAAGATTGGTGCTTGATTAAAGGGATTTGAGACTTGTTTTAATGCAGGGCAAGAAAGCATTTAGAGTAAAAGGAAAGCCCTTTCCTAGCCCCCTAAAATTAGCCTTCAGTAATGATCAGATTTTGTTTCTTTTTTTTATAGTTAACAAGTTTTGAACCTCTTGGATTTTAAAAATATGCATATTTGAATACAAGCATGGATGCTTTAAGAGTTATGCATACTTCTAAAAAGACTAAGAATGAATTCTAGGACAGGTGGCAAACACGTAATGTTGCATGCAGCAAGTCCAGATATAGAACAGCACAGCTGTGTTATGTAGCTTCAATAACTGTGAAATTATAATAAAATTATTAAATATGAAACATGAAAAATAAGAAAATAAATGTGAATATTCTTTCAAAGCATGTTATACCTATGGGCTGAAGCAATGGGGTTCTCATGAATCAGAAACCATCATGTCTATGAGCAGTTTGGATTTTTTTGGAACATCAGGAATGGTCTTTCTTTTCATTTGAAAGTAAGTGAAAAGACAATAAGCTTGCATTTTGCTGCAGTAAATACTATTTATTTAGGTAATTTGGGCACTAAAATTACACAGTCACAATAATTGCTTTAATGACCCATTTGGGTTTGTTTTTTTTTTTGACAAAAATTTTTTCCAATAAAAAGGAATTTATTAAATAGAACTCAGTATTTTTAGATGAGCCCATTTAGATGAGTTTGTTTACATTTTGGGGATAAATCACAAAAAGAAAATCCCAAGAAATGGCATTGATTATTGTCAAGGGTAAAATTGGGATTACTGAAAGGATGAACCCTGCAAAATGATTAAATTGGATTTTCATGTTGATTTTGAGTCTAAGGGCTTACAGTTTAAGTTCCATTTTTTGCCTTGATTGGAATTGTGCTTATGTGGATATATCTGGTGAATGTGCTTTTAGATATGCATGCAGGTCTTATAAATTTCATGCATATTTGAAAAATGCAGAAGTATTTTCATTTCTGTTTGTGTGTGTGTGTCTGTAGCAATAGGAAAACTTTTAAAAATAATTAGATTATGAAATAGAAATCTAAGAATATAGTATTTGTTTTGGCAGCATGTATACTAAAATCCCCGCACAAGGGTGATACACAGATTCATGAATCATTCCATATTTAAAAAAAAATGTAAGAATATAAATATTTATATTAAACTTCTAGGTTTTTCTCCTTGACCTTTAGCCTCTAGCCCTATATATTGTCCATATACCAAAGAGATGCAAAATAGTGGGAATCTTTTGCATTTACAACAGCCGGTAAGACTTCTTATAAACTCTGGAGATTTTAAAGACTCTAGTCTGTGATTACACTGACCTCTCCACAAGCAACTGTTTATATAAAAGAGGGTTAATCATTCACTTACTCAATATTTATCGAGCACATTCTGAGCCCCAGTCCCGAACCATAAGGAATGTAGGGTTTAGGGAAAGTGACAAGAAGACAGCGGTTACAGATGAAAATCAATGTTCTGTGACAATGTGACATGAGACGCATAATCCAACTATTTTAGGGAATCAAGAAAGACTTTCAAGAAGCAAAGTTTAAAATGAAGAACAAGGGGAAAGAGGACATGAAATCAGGGGAAGAGCTTTAGGTAGACGTTAAGGATTACAAAGGCTCAGAGGTATGGGAGAGAATGGTGTTTTCAAAAAACGGTGTAGAGTTGAAGGGCAAGTGGCAAATTGAGGCTGATGAGGAAAAGGGATCAGGTCATGAGAGGTCTTAATAACCGATCTATGTAATTAGAGCTGTATCCTGTGGCAATAGCAATTCCTTGAAAGATATTAAGCACAGAAATGATATGACCAGGCTGGGCCCTTAAAAGCTCACTCAGGATGCCATGTAGAAAATGGATTATTGGGTCTAGAAATTGAAATGAAGGATAAAGTGCTTTGGGGCTGTGTAATTTGGGAAAGAATATTGGTAATTGGCAATGAGATTATGTACTGGTGGTACCAAGAAATACACACATTTCAAAGATGCTACATTGGAGGTAGAATCAAAAAGTTTTTGTGAGGATGGAAAGATGGGAATAAGAAAAAAGTAAAAACCAAACTCATGCCCAGGTCCTGGTTCAGGTAACTGGGTTAATAGTGGTGGTGTTCAGTGAAATAGGTAGGATTTTAAGGGGGGGGCCGCAGGGTGGTTTCTTAGTCAGGATCATTCTGCTTGTTATAACAAGTGATCTCCAAATCTCAGGGACAAAACTCTGAGAATATTCTGTGTTGCTCACCACACAACGTAATGGGGGAAAAGATAGGTTCCCTGGTGACAACTCAGGGATCTGGATTCCTTCCATCACGGGATGCTCCTGATTCAGAGTCCTCTGATTCCCTTTGCACTGGTGGAAGAGAGAGATTTTTATCATCATTATTATTTGAAGTATTGGGATTTTAAAATAACATTTATTATTGTCCTCACTAATATAGAAGTAGAGTGCTACCATCACAAACACCTTTTTTTTTAAAAAAAAAAAAAAGATTTTATTTATTTGACACAGAGAGATCACAAGTAGGCAGAGAGGCAGGTAGAGAGAGAGAGAGGAGGAAGCAGGCTCCCCGCGGAGTAGAGAGCCCGATACGAGGCTCAATCCCAGGACCCTGAGATCATGACCTGAGCTGAAGGCAGAGGCTTTAACCCACTGAGCCACCCAGGTACCCCCATCACAAACACCTAAAACATGGGGCAAAGGATAGTGGTCAGGAAGAAAATAAAGAGGAACCTGACCTTGGAGATGGAAAAGATGTCTGGTTGTGTCCTGAGAGGCAGAGAGTTTGGAAAAACTGTTCCCTGTAGTAGCTTGGAAAGCAGACTATATGTACGCCAAGTGAACTAGCAGCGCTAGGTAGAATTTCTCTGATATAACCTCAGGTGGGGGTCCCTGGTGTTAGCGATTGCCTTGGGTAGGTGGGGCCATGCAGACAGCACCTTGGGAAACAATTAGCTTTCAAGAAGCTTGGCTTAAAGTGAGGAACAAGATAATATTATTGCTGGATGTGTGTGGAGGGGGGTGAAAGGAAATTTTAAAACATGAGAGGGTAAGAAAGGATGTGTGAATGATCCACAGTGCCTCATTTCTTTTGGGGATTATGGGGAAACCCTGTCTTATGCCCCATTGCAGCTCTTTCTTCACTTCTAATCCTAAAACAAACAAACAACAAAAAAAACCTATAATTTACTGTAAATTTCCATGAGGTTAAATATTAAACTTCTTCAGTGCCAGGAATGTCTTCTACTTCCATGTGTTCCCCAGGCCTCAATGCAGATTTGAGCCACAAGTGAGTGCAGTACATATCTTATTGATGTTTAACCACTATAGACACTGAGATTGTTTAATCGGGAAATGAGATTCTGAAGAAAATATGTGGTATTAGACTTCAAAAATAGGAATCTGGGATCCACATTAGAAAAGAAAATATTCGCATTTTGCAGAATTTTGATGAACGTTACCAGGGAATTTTTAGAACATTCTTCGACAATTACTTTTAATTTTAGTTTCCAGGCCACGAACAATCTTCTCAGTTATAAATATGCACTGTACAGAATATAAAGCTGCGTAGTTACATTATGACAAGCACTTAGGTATTTCTATAATTGTGTTTTTACATTACCTTTTTATCTTTGCTTTATCTATTAATAATATTCATACGAATAAACTGCTACTAAGAGCATTTTCACTTATATTATTGTCTAACTTTCACATTCGTTATCTAATCCTGAAGCAGCCTAGGAAGATAGGCTGGGAAGATACATTTATTTCTACTTAGTGACAGATCTGGGATTACAGTTCCGTTTCTCTGCTTCCCAGTGCAAGGGTCTTGCACTGTATAAGCTTAATCAATGCATTTGTGACATTTACGTCATATTTAGTTCATGCAGTCTTGCCAGTTTTTGTGTCTGCCTTCCTTTTCCTCGTTTCTTTGATACATTTGCAAAGAAGAATAATTACTCTCACATAAAAAGATTCAACACATCCATCCAATATTTATTTGGTAGATGGTTTATAGATGGTGAGGATTTGAGGGCCACCTGAGAAGCCCTGAGAAGCCCATGGGAGCTGCCTGAAATCTTTTTCGCCCTACAAGGCTGACATTTAAGGCCCTGATTCTTTGTCCAGTCTCAGGTTCTCTGGGAACCACACTGCATGGGCTGAATCCCAGAAGCAGCACTGCTCTTAGCAATAATATTCCATCAGCAGGTGGGGACTGGTCAGGGGTGTTCTCTGTGCCCCAAATCACCCAGTGTTACTTGTATATAATTGCCTAGATGCAACATTGATTGGCCACAGAAGAGTGTTCTTGACAAGACTACTGGATTGGTTATCAGGGAAACAATTTCAAACTGGAGCAAATTTCAATTTTCAGAGATTGTATCCAGAATTGTATTCAGTTATAGAAAAAATGGGCACGTTCCCAGCTGAGGTTATAATATGATAACTCTGTTATTATTTTAGTAATGGTCAAGCTGCATTTTAATTGTCTCCTCTCTTGTCAAATTGCAGATAATGACCTGTCCCTTTCATGAAGATAGAATGAAATATGCCATTGGGAACAGAAAGAAAGGAACATGGTCTAATGAATCCAAGTGAGTGGTGCTGAGCTGTTGAGTTCACATCCAGTTCTTGCTGTAAATGATATTCTTAGTGGTCAGATCTTTTCAAACAGTGTTTTTAAGCAAGGAAAAAAAAAAAAGATGATTAGTTGTCAGTTGGAGACATTTTCCAAATTTTTCCATACATTTTTTCCCTCACGGCAATTTTGAGCTAGGTTTTGCACCCAGTTTCAAAATACCCTGAAACAGTACTTATACTGGTATTAGTCTTATGCAAAGAATAATAAGTCTCTGGGAAAGGAATGTCCCTTGGGAATACAGCACATGTTTTCAATGAAAAAGATCTCGACAGATCAGTGGGTGTGCATTTTACAGTTAGATCCACCATCGGATAGCTATGTATTTTCTTCAGACAAATCATTTAACTTCTTCCTATTTTCTCACCTATAAAATGGGAAAATAATGTCTGTGTCTTTTGCAGGAATTCTAGGGTGTCAAATGTTCATTTTCAGTGGAATGAGTACTTGGAAAATATAATCTCATTTAACAAGCCCAAGGTTGATAATTGTGTTCCATGTCCTAGAATTCATGAGCCATCGCAGACCTGGGGTACTTTGAAATGTGGTATACTTTTTCTTTTTTTTTTTTAAGTTTCTATTTTCAAACTTGGCTCACAGCTTGGATATATTTGAGTAAAGCAGCTTTTCCTTATGGCCCCAATCATATGGCTCTTGAGCATATAGGGAAGAGTGTGAAAGAAGAGGGTGGGAAAGCATAACATTAAATATTCAAACTCACTAGAGTTTTCTTGGCTTGAAGTGTTGTCTGTAAAAAGAAAAAAAAAAAAAAAAGGTGGGGTGCGATGAGGGGAGGGGAGAAGAGAAAAGAAAGGAACAAGACCAGAGTCTTTTCCCTTGTTTTTTTTTAAGACCTTTTCTATGGTCAGATTTACCTCCCTCACTTTTTTTTTTTTAATTTTCATTAAGTACCACTAAGAAATTAGATTAGATTAAACATCATTAACTCTCCTGAGCTCTGATTGAGTTTGTATACACAATCTAAAGCAGATATCTGCCTTTAAAGAGAAGCTCCCACATCATGATTTCTGTTATCAAATGCCCTGTTTAAAATTCTGCTTTTCATTTGTGTCACCTACCTGTGTATGACTCACCAAAAGGATTCTTGAGGGAAAGCACCTTGTTTGGGCGTAAGTAGCTCAGGGAAGCAAACCTAGCAAGTAGCATTCAGTTTCTTAGATAATGGTGCCATCTTCCTGGCACTTATGGAGACAATGAAATATTCATGAGTTTCTTAAAGGCTTTTGGAAAGAATGTGTGCTGGAATGGAACATTAATGAGGCAGTCTCTTCTGGTTTCGTGCCAGGCAGGGGCTGTTAAATAATTAAGGTGTGACAAGCCAGAGTTTACACAGGAGGAGGTGGAAAAAAGCACTCTTTCAGCATTGGAAATGTTCCCCCGCCATATTGAAATGAAGACCCATCTGGTCCAAGTTCTCTTATGTTCCTTGGAGTACTCTCTTTAAACAACCTCATGGTACCCAATGCATTGAATTGTTTTGCTAAAAACCTGCCGGAGGAACACTGAACTACTTCAAACATGTTTGGAAATCATTCAATTAGCCTTTATTGTGATCAGCACTGAGTTAGGCATGGCAGGGGTGGGGGGAAGAATAATTGTACTTCAAGATTCCTGCCTTCTAATACCCCTGGACTAATTGGAAAGCTATGGAAAAATCTACTCTGTGATCAGTTGTTAACTTGTGTGGAGCTTAAAATGATAAAGGGAGAGATACACCGAGGACTCTTGAGTCAAGAGGTTTTCATGGGCAATGGGAGGGGGTGCTTATCTTGGGCTTTGGAGAAGATACTAGACTTGTATGAGCAGAGGAGAAATAAGGGTCCATCTTAAGAGGAAAAAGAAAAATGAACAAAAGTGTAGAGAAAGGAATGCACAGAACTGGAAGAAAATGAAAATATTCTGTGATGCCATATCATCAATAGACATGTGGAAAATTCCTATTTCCCACACACAAAAATATGTAAATAAAATGAGTATATGTCCTATTTGGGACATGTTGGCTCACCATGACATCCAGACTCTGTGAAAGGGAAGGTGGCCTCCCAGGAGAGACTGACTCAGTCTTCCAGCAAAGTAGACAAATTGAACTCCAAGGAGTTTTTATGTGTGCAGATCTTTCATATCAGATCATGAAAGCAGACATTTTCACAGCTTTGCATTAAATATGCAAAATCTCATGGTTCTTTCATAAGAGAAAATATTCATGCTGCTTCCCTTGGTCACCCATACATTATCCCCAGAGTTGTCAGTCTGTGGCTTTCTCTGCAAGGCTGGGCTTTGGAGATATTTAATGGCTACGTTTGCCTGTTTATTTTTCTGCCTTTGCTTGAACAACTAAGCCCTTACTCTGCCCAGAACACAAGGTTTTAAAAACCCATGTTTATCTCCATCTCTCTGGCTTACAAACTAGGTTAGAGAAATATGATAGAAATAAGAAAATTTAATAAAAGTCTCCCACAGTCTTAGAAAGAAATCACAGCTAATGTTTTGGCAAATTTCTTTTTCACCTTTTTTTTTTTCTATATAGCATGTGGAGAACAATTGTCTATCTATTTGTGTGTGTGTATGTGTATTTAGTAAATTGTAGTCTTACCAAATATATAGTTTGTATCTTAATTTTACTCTTCTGTTACATTAGACAAGATTTCCTAAAAAATGTTTAAAAAGTATGCCATTTTCAAACTATACTTAATCTCCACATAACACACCATAATTTATTAAAATATTCTTTATTCTTGAATATTTACATGTTCATAATATTTCATTATTGCAATTAACACTTTGATAAACACCACTTAACATCAATGTATAATTCAACGCTTTTTCTCTCAGGGTAAATTCCCAGATGTAAGCTATTTGGATCAAAATATATCAACATTTTTAGTGATGTGAGCTCATATTTCCAAACCGTTCCCCTAAAAATACCAACTTATCATCCGTTCAATGAAAGAGAAGGCCCATCTACTTCATAAAAGATGCATTGTCAGCTTGAATATGATTTTATAGAAAGAACTTAGGCAATTTGATAGGTGAAAATAATGGCATTGGTTTTATTGCATTGTTAATAAAGTTGGACATTTCTTTTGTTTCATGGAATTTGTGTGGAGTGTGTCTGTGGGAGAGAGAGAGAAAGAAAGAGAGAGGGAGAGAGAGTTATTTCATCATGACCTTTAGTCTCTTGTCTTTTTTTTGTAAGTAGGCTTTTGTAGGTATTAACAACAATTTTTATCTTTTTTTTTTTTTTAAAGATTTTATTTATTTATTTGACAGAGAGAGATCACAAGCAGGCAGAGAGGCAGGCAGAGAGAGAGGAGGAAGCAGGCTCCCTGCTGAGCAGAGAGCCCGATGCGGGCCTCGATCCCAGGACCCTGAGATCATGACCTGAGCCGAAGGCAGCGGCTCAACCCACTGAGCCACCCAGGCGCCCAACAATTTTTATCTTTATGGTTCTCATAAAACTTCTAATAATGATAAATGTGGTTTGGAAATTAATGAAGAATTATAGCCAGGACTTCTTTATACCAAAATCCATTTATCATAGGAAGAAAATTAGAATCTTATGACTTTTTTAAAACACATGTTAAAATAGGCTGAAGTCACCAGGCATGAGCCGTAGAGGCTGATCATTTTCCTCTAAGAACTGGTTTGATTTTCCAGCCCCAAATCTATTCATTGCTCTTCATTACTTCATAACACAGAACCTTCCATGTGGTAGGAGTCTACCTATTTCTATGTCTGAAGTTCAGACATAAACTTCCAGAAGAAAATGCTTGTTTTTTGTTCATTTTTTTAAGTGATAGCAATTGATATATTTCATTATATTAGGGAGGAAGAATTGTTCTTTAAATTCATGGAAATATTTAATAAACAATTTTATCTCGGGAGTCTTTAACTTGCTCATTCATTTCTCTTCTTCTCACAGGCCAGGAGTAAGAGCATCAATCCCCTGAGGTATAATCTCATTCTTCCATTACCTTCTTCCTTTTCCTCCATCACCCTTCATGAGTTACAGGTTTTTTTTTTTTTTTAATTCTTTCTTTCTTTATTTGTCTCTCTTTCTTTTGTCTCTCTTTCTTTCTTTTTGCTAATGCTTTAGTATAATAATCTTACTTCCATCTGTTTTTCCTTTAACATTCACAGCTTAATAAAAGCTGTTCTTCCTTCAAGCAAGAGAGAGGAGGATTGTGTCCTTAAAATACCATGCATATTTTTATATTAATAACATCTAATCTGTAGAGTTGGGAAACAGGAATCTTATTCCAGATTGACCTAAATCATTCATTATAATGCAGCAGAAGGTACATACATAAGTAGTATATAATAATATATGTAAAATACAGAAAATGATACATATAAAATATATGTGTATATATATTTATATACATATATGTATATATACAGAAACTATATAAAATATAGTTTCTAAATATATGTAATATGTATATGAAATGTTTTCATATTAAAAGGGCTTCTGCTTAGCCTCATGGATACAGTGCCTGATGGTTACAATGTAATAGCATTGTTGCAGTCTAAGTACCTTATTGTTAGAAAAAGTTATCACTTGTCAGTGAAATAATGTCTCTGGTAGCAAGGCTGGTTGGTAGACAAATCTAAATCAGCTCCCTCTGTCTTACGGTAACACAACCAACCTTGGTTTTAGCCAGAATGGAGGGAGTGATAATTTGGGAGATATAAATAGAAAGATCCCACAACTTAAAATGTCCAGCATCAATGGAAATATGGGGGCAAATAGACAGATGAAATGTAATCATATTCATGAAGAAGTACACATAAGAAAAAAAAAATACTACCCTCATGATCCATGTACTTCGGAGAACTAGACAATAGTGAGTCAATCTAGGAATCCATGCGATAGTTACTTTGCTCACAGGTTTCAAGTTACTCCTTAGAAGCTAGTTTTCCCATAAGGCGGGTCCAAGGCCAGGTTGCGTATACAGGCTTTTGAGGAGGTGCCATTATCTGTGTAAGGCAGTGGGAGAGCCAGCCCTGCCGGTGTTGCAGTTCCTGGTCACTGGCACTCAGCACGGCTGTTGGGGTTCCCTGAGTGTAAAATGGGGCTGCTCTCAGCCCTCAGATTGCTTTTCTCCCTCTCCCTGCCCCTACTCCATTCTTGATTGCCCCTTCCTCATTTCTTTGCTAAAGGGCCCCCTCGCTTGACTGTACTTGCCCACCTAATTTCACTCAATCTCGTCAACTCGAGCAGTCCTCTAGCTCTTTCCTATTCCTGGAAATCTGGCTGCTCACCTCCAGCTTCACATCCACTGGCTAAATTTCTCAGCTTTCCCTTCAGAATGTCTCCAGAGTCTAATGATCTCACAGCATCTCCACGGATGCCATTCTCATCTAAGCCACCACGGTCTCTCTCCTGGTTTGTTTCGGAGAGTCTCAGAAATGTCACTCTGTCTCCTCCCTGCTTGTGGGACAATCTGCAAGATCCCTACCTTCCCAACCTCGCTACCTGTCACCCCCTCTTCTATTCCAGTCACAGTGGCCTCCTCAGTATTCCTCAGATTTACCAACAAACTCCTGTATAAGTGTCTTTGCACTCTGTGTTTTCTCTGTCTGGTAGGTTTCCCCTACAAAACCAAATGGCCAGTGGCATCTGGCTGGCTCAGTTGAAACCTCTCGACCATTGCTTCATCTTCCTTAGAGCTATTAGCAAGGTTTCATCTCCGGCCTTCTTGTGTAAAAAACAATAACCTATCTGTATTTCTCTTCCTTGTGTCATCTTTTATCACAATATATCTCATCTTTTTTTTTTTTAAGTTTTATTTATTATTTGCAAGAGAGAGAGAAAGAGAATGGGAGTGGGGAAGGGGCAGGAGAGAGAATATTCAAGCAGACTCCTACTGAGCACAGAAGCCTGTGCGGTGCTGGATCTCACCAGTCATGAGACCAAGACCTGAGCAGAAAACCAAGAGTTGGATGCTTAATCAGCTGAGCCACCCAGGCACCCCAATATATCTTGTCTTTGAACAGAGCATATATATGTGTTGTTTGTCTGCTCTCCTGGAATGCAGCCTCCATGAGGGCAAAGATTTTTTATCATTTTAAATATTTCTACTATTTACTCTCCCAGTGCTTAAAAGCAGTGCCTGGTGCAGGATATCCCCATAATAACTTAGTGATAAATGAAGGACCGTATGAAGGAATAAAGGAATGTATAGTCTTGCTACCTCTTTCTTACTTCATTGTATCGGAAATAAGACCTTAGATCCCTCAAACATTTAAATATTGAGGAAATTGTGGTCTTACTCTCAGTATAATTTTCCGGGAAGGAAAATAAGCACACAAGACAGTTTGTTACGTCCAAAGTTTCCAGATACCTAATAAATGAAAGGAATATTTTTGGGGATGGTATATGTATTTCCTCATACCCCATCTCATTGTGCTCATTGAGACAACTGAGAAAGGATGAGAATGAAGTTAGTAGTGAAGGAAATGAGATAAAGGGAAACCAAGATCAGGTAAGGGAGGTCAGTGCATATAACTGCAGGCAGATACTGCCCATCCAGCTTCAATTGTTCCGGCTTAAAAGTAAAGAGGGAATATGCATCAGCTTAAGATTTGTAGTGTCTGTGAAGACAGACAATAGCAGCCCTTTGATTTGCTAGCTTTCCTTACTTGTCCTTATTAAAGCCTTTTACATTATAAATTTTTTCATCATTTCCTTTTTCCCTGACAACTGGTATGCTCCATGATGGCTACTAAGGTAACTATTTTATCCTCATTGCCAGGTACACAGTTTGGTTTTAATACATTTTGAGAACAAAAGAATAAATGAGTGAATGAGTGAAGGTTAAATTAAGAGGATAAAGACATTTTAGGGGGTGCCTGGTGGCTGGGTTGGTTAAGCGTCTGCCTTAAGCTTAGGTCATGATCCCAGGGTCCTGAGATCGAATCCCACATCAGGCTCCTTGCTCAATGGGGAGCCTGCATCTACTTCCCCTTCTCCCTGCTTGTGCTCTCTCTCACTATCTCTGTCTCTTTATCTCTCAAATAATAAATTAAAAAAATACATATTTTTTAAAGGCATTGTAGGACCTGTGCTGAGACAAGGGCTTCATGAAGCTAGATGAAGTGACTCAAGAGAGGTCAGCTCCAGGTTTGGGTAAATGGTGGGAATATCGACAAGTTGCAAAGATGGTAGAAATATATTGAATAAACCTCAAATAATTAAATGGCTTTCTGCCCTGTAATGCAAGTCTGGCAGTTCAAGAGAAACTGTGATTCTGAAAGTCAGGATATTGATGTGGCAGATTTTAATGAAGGAGTTAAAGTTAATGAGCATTGTTCTTATTTTTTGAATTCTTGGGTACACTAATGTGTTTCAGTTGCTGAGTGCTCTCTAGCCCCAGAAACAGTGGCCTTGGGCTTAGGATGGGTGTCTAAATCCTAACCCTGACTTTTTTCTCTGCCTAGGTTGAATTGTGATCATCTTCATTTATTATTAATTTATTGAAAAACTACCCTCTAGCAAGCATTTTCTAGATATCTGAGATAAAGTGAGAGATCCATACCTTGCCCTCACACAGCTCAAGTTCATAGAGCAGTACACAAATAAAGTTGGATATTTGAAGCCTTCCCGTAATCTATGGCATAATTAATTGGGAAACTCAGTGTCCATCTAGCCAGATGACAGTCTACAAAGCTGACTATTAAGTTTTGACTTCAAGCCCTCACTCAGACCCGATCCTCTCTTCTTCAGGCCTGGCATGTCACATCAGGCTCCCCAGGACTCACCATGAGAACCAGCCCCCTGGTCAGGTGTCTTATCATTCAGAGGATCTTTTGGGCGCATTCCATGTACTGTCCTACTCTAGATCATTCCCCTGCCTTCCTAGTCTTCTCTCTCTGTTGCTGCAATAGACAGCCTGGTTTTCTGCAGTTGAAGAATGGGATGAATTCAGTAGAACTGAGCCCTGATAACCCTCAGGAATATGACCCTGCAAAATTATTTCAGCTCTCTAATCCACAGTCTGTAAATAGGAATCATATGCCTTTTCTGAAGGTTTCTGTGACACTCAAAGAAGATGAGATATTATTTTATCACAATGCCTGTCATAGGGGCTCCTGTTTTCTTTCTCAGTTCCTGTGAACAGAAGTATGGCCAGTAAACAATGCCCAGAGGAGGGAAGTAGAAGCCTAGGAAAATTGAAAGAGTCCCTTGAATTATTAAATTGAAATGATTCCTCTGGAGAGTACCCTTAAGTAAGTTATTGAAAACAGTAATTTATTAGTTATATTTGGGACAAAGTGACCTTGGGAAATGTGGTATAGTTTTCATAATCACTCTGGCTTATTGTATTCATTTGACTCTTCAATATACAGTAACCTATATGCTATACAGAAAGAAATTTACAATAACTAAGAATCACCATGACTATTAATTATTTTTAACTCAAGTCTGTCAAGCTTGTAAGCATGTAAAATATTTAGCAATTAAACATAAAATTACAGAGAAAAGCTTCTCCAGAAGGAAAAAAAAAAAAAGATTATTTCTCTTTTTGCTTTGAATAATGCCCATGTGTATGCATGCGTTTGTGTTTGTGTGTTTGAAGAGCACTGAAGTTTGGGGTGTCATTGTACTCTTTAACTGTTGATTTGCATTTGAAGTCCTCCAATGTGTTTAGTCTAAAGTGCCAATTTAGTTATATTTTTATTCAGTCAATCCCCCACACTTGCTCACACTTGCTGTTCCTGAGGCTATGAGTCTTTATTAAGGTTATAAAATGCTTCGACCTTCATAAAAGGCACAGTGACTTCCCTTGAGGTCCAAAGCATTAATGATGAGGTGAAATGCAAAATCATTATCTGAGGGCAGCATCTCTCCACCACAGAAGCTATTCAAATCATCCAATTGAAAGGCAAACCTACCCAAAAGCTAATAAAGAATTCTCCCTGGCAGTTGAAATATTGGACAAATTGCTTTTCAACCCATGATAGGATGTTAACCCGGTGACGGCCAAATGATGCTGCTAGTTCACTGTATTCCACTTCTGTAAGCTGGGTAATTGATGGTCTTTGGGTCCAGAGGTCAAAAGTTGTTGGTGAGTTTGTGATGAGAAACTTTGCTGTGGAAATGGGCCAGTGGTGAGTGTTTATTGCTTGCCAGTGTCTCAGTACCTACGGCTCTAAGAGGAGAGCCTGACTTCATTCTGGGTTAGTGTCACATTTGCATTCAAGTGTTCATGAAAACTTGTAAGTGCATCAGTGGAAAATTGAATGCTGACAACATGAGAAAATGTCACTTCTATGAAAACCAGTGTGTAAAGACAGGGTCTTACCTCCTTCCCTTCTCAAACAGAGAGCCATGTGCACCTTTGCACGTAACACCCACGGTGATGCTGGTAACAAATAAGTGTCTCTAATACAGCCAGTCTGTCCATTTCATCCTGGATTTGAGGACTGTGTTAAAAAGAGCCTCGAGTATTTGAGACTAGAAAGGCCATGTTGACCGGTATTCACTCTACCTTTGCAAATTGAGACTGAGTAATTTTTTGCATGATGATAAAAAGGAGTTCTCCATAAATTCATCAAAATCCAAATTCCATATGGTTCTTAAATTTATTACAAAGTGGATGTTCTTGGGGTTCTATTATGTAACACGGTAATTTATTATATGATATCAGAGATAAAGAATGTTCTGGGTAAACGGGATCTAAAAAATCATCTTGCTCTGGGGTGCCTGGGTGGCTCTGTGGCTTAAGCCTCTGCCTTTGGCTCAGGTCATGGTCTCAGGGTCCTGGGATCGAGCCCCACATCGGGCTTTCTGCTCAGCAGGGAGCCTGCCTCCCTCTCTCTCTCTCTCTGCCTGTCTCTCTGCCTACTTGTGCTTTCTCTCTCTCTGTGTAGAATAAATGAATGAAATCTTTGAAAAAAGAAAAAAAAAATCATCCTGTTCTTGGGTTCTCATCTAGTTCCTGAGTCCACAGAGGATCACCAGTCTATAAAGGTAGAAAAGGTAAGTTGGTAATCACGTTCAGAATTTCATAAAAGTTGCTGGAGATCATACATTTACTGGTTGATGTAGGGTTCAACTTTATTTGCTTTTGACTGGCTTGATACCAACTCAGGGCACAAGTCATACTGCTATGTGTGTTCTCACTGCTATCCGGAAGCTTTGGTTAGCAGTAAAGTAATTTATGAGAAGTACATAAAATCTGGGTTTTCTGTTCAGGCTAGCCAACTAAACTTAATGCTTAATGACTGTGTAGTTCTTGATATTGTTGAAATATTTTCTCATATAAACTAGGCATGAAAGTGTAAGAAACAATACTGTCATTTGCTTTTGGCAGCAAATACACTGAAATTTGAATGATAGAAAGATTAATGTGGTCCCTGAGAAAGGATGCCATGTAAATTCATAAAGCATTCCATAGTTTTAAAAGGAAAGGCTATTCCAACACACAAACTATTTTTAAGGCATTTTTTAAAAAGATTTTATTTATTTATTTGACAGAGATTACAAGTAGGCAGGCAGGCAGAGAGAGAGGAGGAAGCATGTTCCCTGCTGAGCAGAGAGCCTGATGTGGGGCTCGATCCCAGGACCCTGGGATCATGACCTGAGCCGAAGGCAGAAGCTTTAACCCACTGAGTCACCCAGGCACCCCACACAAACTATTTTTGTACTGAAATTTGCTAACTTGAATACAGAATTTTCCTTTTGGCCAATAATCAGATTTCTCTCTAAGTCACCTGGACATTGCTCGTTTCTAAGAAATTGAAACTAGAAACATTTTGACAGTTACATTGAAAAATAATTGTACTGAAATTAACTATCCTCATTTGGTTTTAATTTTTAAATGTTTGTGAAAGACGAGGGTATGGGGAAGAAGAGTAGGTAGTTTCTTTTGTAAGTATAAAATAAATGAACATGCAATGGATACGAAAACACAAACACTAGCAGGAAAATGAGAATCAGGAGATCTGGTTTCTGGTAATGACTCGGTCAGTGTCTACGGGAGTTTTTATATTTTTTATTTTTTATTTATTTTTTTAAAAGATTTATTTATTTATTTGACAGAACACAAGTAGGCAGAGAGGCAGGTGGAGAGAGGAAAGGAAGCAGGCTCCCTGCCGAGCAGAGAGCCCAATGTGGGGCTCAATCCCAGGACCCTGAGACCATGACCTGAGCCAAAGGCAGAGGCTTAACCCACTGAGCCATCCAGACACCCCGTCTACAGGAGTTTTAAAACATTGTTGTATTTATCTTAGTTTTTAATTTCTAGTCATACCAGACAATCTCTAAGCCTCTTACAATGATGCACTTTAGTGATGAAGCTATATTTTTTTTGTTGTCGAATCCGCTTCTTATTCTCAAGAAAGACATTTAGGAGATCTTGACCCTGGAGTTATTTATACTGGGGCTTTTGGCTACTGAATGTAGGAGGTCTGCTTCCCAAATACTCAGCAATCTTGTTTCCTCACTTTTTAAGGGCATGAGTAAGAGACTTCTAATAAGGAGGATTTTAAGGTAAATTTACCTTGAGCCTAGACTATGGTACCCTATGAAGGCTGAGAAACATTTGGGTAATGCCCTCTAGTTACTCCCAGCAGGGAGTGTTTAGACTCTGGTTTCTTGGGGAAAAGCGAAGTCATGAGAATAGCTTAAGAAGTTATGAGAGTAGGGGCACCTGGGTGGCTCAGTGGGGTAAAGCCTCTGCCTTCGGCTCAGGTCATGATCCCAGGGTCCTGGGATCGGATCGAGCCCCACATCAGGCTCTCTACTCAATGGGGAGCCTGCTTCCTCCTCTCTCTCTGTCTGCCTCTCTCCCTACTTGTGATCTCCATCTGTCAAATGAATAAATAAAATCTTTAAAAAAAAAAAAAAAAGAAGAAGAAGAAGTAGTAGTCATGATAGTAGCTTAAAGAATGACCGGTGCCTAAATCCATCTCACTCAATATTTCCTGCAATAAAACAGAGAAAAACAGATCAACAGAACTGTATGTGAAACACACTCAACATTCTTGGAGCTAGAGTATGGCTTAACTTAAAATAACTGTAGCCAAAGTGAAGAATAAGGAAAAAGAGAGAAAAATAAAACCAACTCCCGGCAAATGATCTCTTATGTTCCCACAATGCCACAAGATCTTGAGGTCAAGCAAGAAGTGTTAAAAAGAAAAAAAAGAAAAAAAAGTACGAGGAAGAAACAACAGAGCTAATGACCAGAGTAAAGTTAAGCCAAAAGCATTGCCAGGAAGAATCCATCTACTCTGAGCAGGTAAAATAGGTAAATGGGTTCAAAAGGTACAAGCTTCTAGTTATAAGTGAGTCATGGGGATGCCATGTACAGCATAGTGACTATGATCGATAATGCTATATTGCTTATTTGAAAACTGCTATGAGAAGAAATCTTGCAGGCTCTTATCACAAGGAAAAAAATTCTCTGTGCAGTGATGGATGTTAATAGGACTTGTAGTGGGGATTATTTCATATGTATACAAATATGGACTCATGTTGTACACTTGAAACTAATATATGTTAGTACATAATAATAATAGTAATAATAAAAAAAATACAAGAGGAGGCAAAAAGAGAGTCACTTTAGAAAAAGGAATAAGTGAATGTAGGGACAGATTTTTATGTCCAGCAAATGTGTTTGTCAAACATTAAGATTTTAAAAAAACCTGCAAAAAAGAGGGTTTTTTTTTTTTTAACATACAGCATATTGTTAATTTCAGGGGTAGAATTTAGTGATTCATCACTTGCATGTAACACCCAGCACTCATCACATCATGTGCCCTCCTTCATGCCCATCACCCAGGTGCCCTGTCTTCCCACCCACCACCCCTCCAGCAACCCTCAATTTGTTTCCTATGGTTAAGGGTCTCTAAACAGTTTTAAACTCATACAGCTTAGAACATACAGTATGTATGAGCTCTCCATGAAGATTTATTAGATCTGCTTTATTCAATTAATAAATGATTGGGAAAATGTCACCAAACACTGATGATGGGCTTTAATGCATGTTACTGGGGACCTAAAACAAAAACAAAGGTGTGGGTAAGTGTAGAAGATGAACACATGGATATCATATTTTATGGCAAAGCAGAAATAAGGCAATGAGATATGAGTGGAGACAACAGAGGAGAAGTAGAAAGTAGAATAAACTCATTGATTGACGTATAGGGTATAGGTAGGATTTCAAAGGTATTGTTAAAAACTAACAAGCTAGAAAATAAAATTATACTAGGCTCCAAACTGAATTTTTTCTCAAAACTCTTTTCCAAAAAAAATATAAAACAGAGGGCATTATGAAAGACATAACTTTAAAGATGACAAGTAGAATGAAAATATAATTCTTCCTAGTTATCATTTTTGAAAGATTTTTATTTATTTATTTGAGAGAGAGAGAGCAGGGAGTCTGATGCAGGGCTGGATCCCAGGACCCCAAAATCATAACCTAACTTAAACGTTATGGTTAACTGACTGAGCTCTAGTTATCATTTTTAATTAAAGAGCAAATAATGCACATTTTGTAAAGAAATAAATGTAGCAAGTATAACCTAATATGCATAGTTATAAAATTATTGGGACAAAAATTGAGACCAACAGAATTCAGACATTCAAGTTAAAAGACACATATCAGTCATATCAATAAATATGAATGAAGTTAATTTACTTGTTAAAACAGTGTATTTTTTTATTGTTACATTAATTACCATACAGTACATCATTATCTTTTGAATAGTGTTCCAAGATTCGTTGTTTGCATATGACACCCAGTGCTCCATGCAGTACGTGGCCTTCTTAACTCTCATCACTGGGCTTTTTACTTTGGTTTCCATAGCTATGCCAAGCCATATGCTCTATGCAAGGGGAATAATAAAGGGATTCAGAAAAGCAAGCAAACAAAACAGACAAAAGTATACTGGGTCCTCAGAAACGGTAAGAAAGAAGGGGTGTGAATTTAATATCAGATAAAGTAACATTTCAACCAAAAAGCTAAAAAAATTGATGAGAGATATGTTTTAGTGCTAAATACCATGATTCAAAATGATAAGGTATATTTGAACAAAGAATACAGCAACCATGTTTATGTAGTAAAAACTCTAAAACATAGGTAGAAATAGCATAATTATAGAAGTCTTTATAGACTGAATTTTTAATTATAACTCATAGACGTGCACCAGTCTCAGACCAAGACAGATCAAGTGAACAAAACCAAAATCAAAGAGCCCAAAGACCTGAACAAGTGAATAAAATAGATCTTATCATTATATACCAAAGTTTAGGCTTTGATAATAGAAAATATACTTCCTCTTTGGATGCTTATGGAACATTTACAAAGTTTTCCATACACAAGTTCACAAGGAAAACATCAAGATGTCCTATAATGCAGAAGTATTACAAAATATAGTCTCCACTTACAGTGCAATAGAACTAGAAATTATTAACGAATCAAAATAATAAGAGGCCCTTCCACCAGTAATCTTAAAAAAAAATTCTTCTATAGGACAACTCAGGTGAATTGGAAACATAAAATTGAAACTACAGAATTCAGTCAAATAATAAAAATACTAAATGCAAGAACCTCTGAGATATGCTATAAGCAGTGGTCAAAGAAAAATTTATAATACAAACACTTCCACAATTACAAATAAAAAAAAATGAAAACAAATACCCGCTCAAGAAATTAGAAAAAAAGACAAGTCAAAGAATGCCCAAGAAAAGAAATAATACAAAAAAGCAGAAAAGCAGAAGTTCCACAAAAAATTATAAAGTGGAAGTTCAGGTAGATTATAGGGAAACAGTAAATATGTGTGTGTGTGTGTGTGTGTGTGTACTTTAACAAGTCTCCTTGGGATTGGTTGTGGAGGGTGTTTCAGTGAGAAACCGTGTATTCTTTTGGATTTGAGGAAATCCTTTGAAAAACAGAGAACATTAGGATATATTTATATGCTTATTTATTTATTTATTTATTTAAAAGGATTTTATTTATTTATTTGACAGAGAGAGACACAGTGAGAGAGGGAACACAAGCAAGAGGAGTGGGAGAGGGAGAAGCAGGCTTCCCAAGGAGCAGGGAGCCTGATGTGGGGCTCAGTTCCAGGGCCCAGGGATCATGACCTGAGCCGAAGGCAGAGGCTTTAACCCACTGAGCCACCCAGGCGCCCCTATATGTACTTTGAAATGCACTTTTTAATTGCTTAAACTGAAATGGCCACACCGCAATTCAGGCCTACCCTACACAGCACTCTAATAAAGGTGATACCATAAGTAAGCTGTTGATTCAGCAGGTACACACACACACACACACACACACACACGCACACACACACACACACACAGTCAACATACAGACCCCAAGCAGAGTTGCCATGCTCCTCTCTGTAGCCACTAACAGAAATAAGGGAATCGATAATGTGCAGTGTATCTGTAATGTGCAGTGTGGTGACAAGAGGAAAACAATGGACATCACTCGAGCAAATGAGAGGTATAATCAAAACCGCGGTATTTGGGTTTCAGAATTATATTCTTCTAGCTTTTGTAATGCCCGCATTACTACAGTTCTTTCAGGGCAAGAAGCTCTTCAGTATGTTGAGTCTGAAACACTACCTCACTCCCTGTTTTCCATGAGGCACTCCCGTGAAACGCTTTATTATCAAAAACAATTGCATCTGAGCTGAGCGCGCATTTTGGTTGGAGGAGCTGGAGACAGGATGCCTTATCATATAAAATATGTCTATAATGTGAGGCTGAGAACAGTTGTTCTGAGGGTTGAGATTTTATCTTACACGTGAGGCCCCCGCTTAGTCCAGGCTTTCCGAGTATCTATTGACTGACTATACCGAAGAGTGAACAATTGTTCATTTTTAACAATTTCTATGCAGATACAGTATTCCCTTCTTTAGACACATTACAGGTTGTCAGTTCCTTTTGTTGTTGATATCTCCCTAAAATTTCAGCCCCCAAGAACAAAAGAATATGCTAGTTTTACAAGACTAAGCCTAAATTATATTTCCCTGGTCAGAAAAATAGTTTAATTACTTTATAAACTTTTCTCATTTAAAACAAATTTATCCTGTGTCTTTGATGATTACCATAAATTGCAGCCATGCTTCTTCTAATATATTCTATTACTGTTTGGTTTCTCAGAAGATTTAAAGGGTGCCAATTTCCTCTACAATTTATCAGACAATATTCAGCAGTGCTGTTTAGAGAAAACTTATAAAAATACAACTTAACAAAAGATTTATCACACTGCTTGCATTTTAGCATGTTTCTAAGACCAGTAACCTAGTTTCTTCTTGCCTGCTTTTGACAAGAGTAAGCTTAATATTAAATATTAACTCTCCTCCCTGTAAAAAGGCATAGATATTATTTATTCAGGATACTTTTGATAGAAAGTTATTTAGAGATTTTCATACTCTACTGCAATGCCTATGTAAGGATAATTCCTCCTTATTTGATTTGATTGTCTTTCCCCATAAATTGTATTTAGTAGCCTTGTCACCTACTCCTCGCTACACACACATGCACATGCAAATACTCTTCAACATATATATCCTTTCGGTTCTGAATTTTGATGAATATACCTGCTGATAGATCTCTCCTATTTTCATTATTTGGCTGTCTGAGGAGGCTGACTACATGGGAACAATTCTGTCATTTATGTTCTTTCTCTCTATCTCACCACAACCCAACCTTCTGACTGAATACTTTATTGATAAAAAATCTGGAATTTTCTTCAGAGGGAGGAAATCCCAGCCTATGGGCTTTGGCCCAACCCCAGGACTTCATTGAAGTGATCCCCCTCCTGATGTGTACAGCTCCCTGATCCTCTCACTAAGGTTAGAAGGGCAAGATGAGCCACAGCCGACTTTTTGGATTAAGCCAGTATCATTGAGTAGAACCCTAAAATCCTACCTGATCTACAAGCATATCCTAATCATTAAATTTGTTAGGGGCTATGAGGAGCCATCTCTAGGTTGCCTGATGCTAAGTCTGGTTCCTTCAGAAGATGGCACCTCTCTGAGCCAGAGATGATGTGGAGAACAGGAGCACAAAAATCTCATCTGTTAAGCTCTCATTCCATATCCACCACTGAGTCGTTTGCTTTACTTTCTTGTATTACCTAAAGTCATTGAATTCATACCCTATTCTTTTGCATTGTCTTGAGAACATTCGAGATCACATAGACCCTAAGTGTCAGAGCTATAGCTAACATGGACCCCCTCCTCCCATGAAGAAGCACCCCCCCTCAAAGCTCCCACAGCTGCTCTGTGAGCCAGACTCATATCAGAACTGAGGACTGGCCTTATATTTTAAGTCTCTTTAGATATTTACATTATATTCTTCTAAAAAAATTACCTTCTTTTAAATACCTAATAGAAACAGGTCTCCAATGAAATCCATGTTCTTCTTTCAAATGTATGGAGTTGGGCTGGGACTTAGTTGTCTTACTGGGTACACCATACCTTTGCAGAGGCATTGCCATGTAACTGAATTCTCTCCTGGCCCACCCCAAATTTGGATGTCTTGCCATATATACTCTTTTCTTCATACTGGCTGAGATGAGCAGAGCATCATTGCTTATGAAGTCATTTGTTGAAGGTAGCAGAGCCACTGTCCCTCTGGGTCTCTGAATCATGGCATATGGGTAGCTAGGTTGTCCATTGCCTAAAACACCCATCCTGGATTGTTAAATGAGTAAGGGAAATTTTTTATTCCTTAAGCCAGTGAATTAATGTTGAGTGTCCTGTGGCAGCAGGATAGCTTAGTCTGTCCTAACCAGGGAGAACTCTGTTTATGTTTTTAGTTAATTTACTTAACTTACAGAATTTTGCTGTGTAAAAATGTGGTACACTATAAATAACTGTGTTTTGTTGGTGAAGTTATCCTGACAATTAAATTGATGTCTTTACACATGGCCAAATTAACTATCCAGACAATGAATTTAAAAAAGGAAAAAAAAAAAAAGATTCCATGAAATTGGTTGGTGGTCAGTTTGTAGAAAAAGTAACTGGTAATTTTGGACCGATTTTCCCTTTCTGTTCTATTTTAAAAGTATGTGTGGACTCAATGCCAGATTAAGTGTTTTCTCACCACATACAAGCAGGAGTATTTTTATTCCTTTGCTGACCTCCACTGTAGTTCTGTCCTATGTTTATCTCAAAGAAATTATTTCTCCAGAAACAGTAATGACAAAGAAGAACAAAGACAGGGCGCCTGGGTGGCTCAGTGGGTTAAGCCGCTGCCTTCGGCTCAGGTCATGATCTCAGGGTCCTGGGATCGAGTCCCGCATCGGGCTCTCTGCTCAGTGGGGAGCCTGCTTCCCTCTCACTCTCTCTGTCTGCCTCTCTGCCTACTTATGATCTCTGTCAAATAAATAAATAAAATCTTTAAAAAAAAAAAGAACAAAGACAAGTATTTCTAGCATTTGTATAATCCGTTTTGTTGATTCAATTTCTGTGATGTCTTTAAAAATGTCACACTCCTTTCTTTATTATTGATCAGTTTGGTAAAGTCTTGCTGAAAAGAGGGCCATGGGATATATCAACTGTCTTAGGCATTTCTTTCGTTTTTTATAAGATTTATTTTAGAGATAGAGCAAGATGAGAGAGAGAGAGAGAGAGAGAGCACACTGAATGGGAGGGGCAGAGGGAGAGATCCCAAGCAGACTCCCCACTGAGCAGGAAGCCCAATGTGTGTTTGATCTCATGACCCATGAGGTCATGAACCAAGAGCCAGGTGCTCAACCAATTGAGTCACCCAGGTGCCCCATCTCTGATAGGCATTTCTAACTTCCTAAAACTAATACATGGTTATTTTTATGGAATAATTATTGCAGAAAGGCATCATTTCAAACTTAGTATTTTTTCTTTCTTCACATAAGATCTGAATCCAGTGTCTCAACAATACACTTAAATTCTCATGATCTTGGAACAGGTGGGCACATATTAAGAAATGTCAGACTCCATCAGCCCTGCTGAACATAGATATTCCACGTGGTGATTTTCAGTATAGTAGGAGAAAAAAAAGTCAATCTGTCAAAATAATAACTCATAATATGTAATTTCAGTCTTTATCTCTTACCTTATGCCAACTACAAATGTTTTCTATTTGTTTATCTATCTACTCTTACCTTCCATGGCCCTAGCATTCTCAGCTGTGTGATGTAAGTTATGAAAACATCCACTGGATTCTATCACATTTTAAATCAAAACCCATTGCACTTGAGGAAAAAAAAATACAAAATCTTTAACTTCATCCACAGTGGACACGGTCAGGCCCATGCCTTTGTAACTTCAAGTTGTGCAACTGTATGTCTTTATCTTTCTCAGCTTACAATAGGCTTGATTTTTTGTGTTATTGTTTGTTTTGGGTTTTTTTGGCCAGCTTTTTTTTTTTTTTTCCTTTTCAACACTTAAGCACTTTCCTACCTTAAAGCCTCTCCACTTACTATTCCCTTTTCAGGAATACCTTTCCCCTGTTTATTTCTACATTCCAAGTTAAAGGACATTCCTTGAAAAAGGCTTTCCCCAACCTCCAAATATGGTGCCCTATTATAACTGAGTGCTCACCGTATTTATCATTTACTTTTGCATCTAATTGTTAGTTTAATAGTCATGGATTCTGTAGAGTGAATACCTATTATTTTGTCTCCTCAGCATTCCTCTGTACAGAAGTACCTTTCTGGAAACTTATTCCCCATTCCATCTATGTTATCTTTTCTAGAAAGTTCTTTTATGCATTTGTAAGCCCACCCCAACAATTGTGTAATAGAGGGATGGACACCTAATTCCATCTGAGTACCTTCTTCTAGTCACAGTTGATTGGAAAAAGGGGCCAATCAGAGTTCTTCACTAGGCTTCTTCAAACTTCAGTAATCATAATCAGCCTATTCTTGAGTAGCACTTGGTGCTCTTGACAGCTCTACAATTTGGTGAACTCTGACTTGCAGAAAGAATCAGAGATGAGAAAAGGAGGGAGAGTACAAGCCATATTTGGGTACCTGGTTCTGGTTTTTCCAGAAGCCAGGGTACAAACATTGATCCTCTTAGACATAAACTGGCTTTATGAGATACTTCAGTCTCTTCGTTATTTTTACTGAAGTTAGTTTGTGTTAGATTAACTGGAAGTTAAGATGGCTGACTAGCAATATGTCCTAGAAGATGTAAGCACCACAAAGTCACCCTTTCCGACCAGGATGTCCCATCACCTGTTTCTTCAGAATAAACATCTTTGTGTGATTTTGTAAAGGTATATTAAACTACAAAGTTTATATTAAACTTTGTGTATTAGAGACTATTTTAAACTACAGAGGAACCATGTACTAATACTTCGTCTTTGATTTATTTTTATCTAGACTGTGAATGTTTGTGTGAAGGTTTTTTGGTTTTATTTTGAAATCTAGAAAGTGTCCAGATTATAAAACTTAAATATGGGATTTAATACTTGTTTTAAAACCAGCCACTCTAGACTTTAAAAATTCTCCTCCCTTCTGTCCTCTCAAAATATAAATTCTTATTTGAAAATAGGGTAAAAATTTTTCCTCTGAATAAAGGATCATTTGCCAATTTTTAGCATTTACTACTTCCTCAGTTCTGCCACCTTAGGTATAAGTGGAGAGGAACCTAGCTATTTGTGCACATTTGCCTGAGAATATCCTGCAATGAAGGATCAAGGCATCCAACTGAGCAATGTAAAAATGTAGGCTCCCCCTGCTCTCTCAAAATTCCCACCCTGGGAGTACAATCTTGCTACCTCACCATATGCTTAGGGTATTTCAGGGAGTAAAGTCAAATTGGAACCCTGTTTCCTGCTGTTTCACCATGATTGTTTGTACAACAGATGCAGCCAATCCATCAATGCCAGGAGAAACTAAGAGGAAACTGCTCTCATAACCATAGACACCAAAACACAATCTTAAATCCTTGCTTAACAAACAACAAAGACCATTATTTTGATCTATGGGGGAAATACCATTAATATTAATATCTTTAAATAATCCATTTGGAAGTAAATTAAATGTAAGCCTTATAGAAGTAAAAGTTGGATGATTGACTGAGATAAATAATACTAATAATGACATTAATAACAGGTAACCAATCCTTTATTGTTTATAAACCTCTTTTTAAGCCATTAACTAATCTTTTTTAAAAAGATTTTATTTATTTGAGAGAGAGAGAGCATGAGCAGGGGGAGTGGGAGAAGGAGAAGCAGATTCCCTGCTGAGAAAAGAGCCCAATATGGTACTCAATCCTGGTACCCCAGGATCGTGACCTAGCCAAAGGTAGATGCTTAACCGACTGAGCCACCCAGGTGCCCCAAGTCATTAACACATTTAATGTGTTCATCTCCCAAGAGGCCACATTTTAGAGATGAGGCAAATAAAATTTAGTTAGAGAATATGATTGAATAAGTATTGCTAGGTAATATACAGGGCATCTAGTTTATTTTGAATTTGAGATAAGCAATTTATTTTTAGTTTAAAGACATTTCAAATAGTGCATGCTCATCTAAAATTAACATTTAGGTTGGTATCCTGCATTTTTATTTGCTCGATCTGGGAACCCTAAATAAAACTAAGGTTACAAAGTTAGTAATGGGCAAAGCAGGAGATTTTTTACAACCACTAGAGAAACTGATGGTTGACATGTACTTTGAACAGATTATAGTAGACACTATTATGGATTTATTGTCAAGACATTGCAGGAAATATTTCTTCACATTCCATATCTCCAGGTATGATGTTAGTTGGAAATTATCCATGAATAGACACTAATTCTGGTGGGCCTCTTTAAAATATGTGCGGTATATTGACCCAGGGAGAGCTAAGAATTAACCAGGCACATTTCTTCACTGGCTACCTACCACAACCACTAATGACTGAGGGTTAAAACCTTCTTTGAGCGCAATTTATGCTCTGGGATATTTATAAAGAACAAGTCCATCATTAGAAATAATAACCAGTGGATTTCAGATCTCAGCTTGACCCTGTGAGAAAATAGATCCAAAAAAGGACTTTTTATGGGAAAAAGAGAAGGAAGATCATTAGCCTTTTGAACCCTGTGGGAATCAGTATGGGAAGTAAATTAATGAAACTATGGTAGAAGACTTTGGTCAGCTTCTTTTGGTTCAACCTCCAGACTAGATCTTTATACATTGTATTAAGACCCACATATATTTTCACTAATGTCAGTTTTAAGACTGCTAAAGCTATATATAAGTCCAAAGATAAAAAGGTAAGACTATAGCTTCTAAAAAAATTTATCAAAAATTTTAAGTTCTTAATTCTAGAGTTAGCAATCATAGAGAAATTCTCAAAGGAAATCTATAGCATTTCTTTCTAGAGGTGAAGTCATGAGTTGTGTAACTTGCTTATAACTAGTATCAAGCTAGACAGAATTGGTCAGAGGTGGCTGGTTGTGTTACTTGACCATAAAATACATGTCATAAATTTGGGCTTAGCAAACAGTCTCCTAATTTTAGTGGGCATATTCACAGAACACCAAGAATAAGTTCCTAAAAGGAAGTCAGGACCATTGATAATCCTAAAGAATGGGACATTTTCCTTCAGGTGGCAGAGCTGAAAACAGAGTATACCCTCTAAGGAGGAAACCAATTGAATGATATTTAATAAAATAACATCATTTTATTATGTTTTAGATGGATCTACCATTTCAGACATTCACTCATAAATTTGAGCATTTCTAAAAGAAAGTAACTTGAAAGTGATATTCCTGGTGCATACTTACAGTGTTGTGAGAAGTGATGACATAGGCCTCGATGGCCTGTGTGGAATGAGTGATACCAGTGAGAACTCATCAAGCCCCAATCTGTATGAGCTTAAACTAAATGACAAACATTAAGAAGTTAACACTTGACCAAGCTGCAACACTGAAAAGCATTAATCCCAGAATGGTTTTCCAGGGCAGTGCTAAAATTTAGCTAAAACGTGGACATATCTGAAAAGGATGAAATCACTTACATCAAAGGAAGTTAATTCCTGTATGTGATGTTGAAAGATCAGATCAAACTGCAGGAGAAAACTAAAGCACATTTAATTAAGAGAGACACAGACATCACTGTTAGGAAAGATCTTTGGGAAAAGCTCCACTGAAGCCCAAACTTCATGGTTTCTGAAGTGCTATTTCCATTTGACTGGGACAGAGAGGTCAATAAATAGTGGTCATTTTTGGAGTCAAGCTACTGTTTATTCTCCATAAATTATTCCCTATAAGTATTGCACTGTCAGAGAATGAATAACACATGCTATCTCCTGCTTAAAACTCCTTCCTTTTGGGATGGAGCTTCCTTGTCATTTGAGATGTAAGTTCCTTAACCTATTTGAGCATCCCTTTTTTGACCAGATGTGACAGAAAAGAAATGCCTCATGGAATTTTACCACAGGTGCAGGTATAGCACAAGGGAGCAGGTTACAAATAAATTTTGTCATAGGTTCCCTAGTCTTCATCCCCCAAAAAGGTACAAAGCAAGATTTTTCTGCCTTTTACTGGAAAGGTTTCATTGTTGAAGGCCACGGACACTGATTGTTTGCCCCTGAACCCAAGGGAGCAATGCCAGGTGCACTCAGAGAAGTGAGGTGTCTGACCTTGACACAGAGGATTAAATGCAAGGTAGAAAATAAATAAATCTAGTCTGGGCACGGCACATGAAACAGAGTAAAAGTTCTTGTAAAACACTTTCAGCAGTTTCTGTTATTTCATTGCTCTAATAATTGACTCATTCCAGTTGCATAAACTAAATTCGTGCCAGTCCTAAGGAGGGAAGGGTTTCTGATTTTGGCAGATTAAACAATATCCTCTGATTAAATGAAGACTAATGGCATTGCCTACTTTCTGCCTTGAAGCCCAGTTGGCAGATAGCAAATAAAGGCAAAGGTCAACTCTGCAGAAAGGGTTTGGAGGTCCTTTTTCTCGTACATCTTTATGAAATAGAGAAGATGAGGGAGGGAAGAGGAGGTTTCATTAAACTCTGGGCCAGGGAAACATACATATAGGCATCAATCTAATGTGTGATGGCCACTCAGCCCACAGGTCCTCTTTACATGTGTATCCCCCAAAGCAGGAAGGACTAAAAAGGAGCCAGAGATGCCCTTACTTAGGATGGAAAGTTTAGGTGAAGAAGAAAATTTATGTGAAGAAAATTATTGGAAATTTCTAGAACAAGGTGTGAGGTTATATGTCCTTTGCCCAGATTCATTAAAAAATCTACTGCTTTACCAGGCAGCTAGAAGGAACCATCCATGTAGCTCAGGACATTGCGTCTTGGGTATTGATGTCTTTGGGAAGATTAAAAGATTGCCAGTGTTTCCCACTTTCCAACAAGGATTTTTTTGATGAGGTGAATGGCAGGAGGATCTTTGGATTCTGGGGTCATGTCTGCTCATTCTGTAGGGCATGTTCACCAGAGGTCTGCCTCTCTGAGGGGCTGAGAAGCCTCACTGGAGAAACTTTTCTCTGAAGAGAAGAACGAGACAGGAAAGAATGACCCAGTAACACAACTCTAGTCATTAGAGGGAGTATGTAACTCTTGAATTTAAACTGAGAGTGCTCGCTTCGGCAGCACATATACTAAAATTGAATTTAAACTGAGGTTCATAATACAGGTCAAGAGCAAGGACTGTGAGAAAACATCCAAAGAATTGGTTTTGGTTAGTTCTAAGTCTGATTCTACAGAGTAAGGTGGCCCTTCAGCAGTAAACTTCTGAAAGATCATCACAGAAAAAGAATTAGTGACATTTTCCTGCTCTTGACCACAGAACATCAATCAAATTGGGCCCATTGCAGGCTCCGGTTCATCTCCTATTTGAGTCTCGCTTCTGTCTATAAAATAGGAATATTACCAGCATGTTATGTGAAAAAGGGCAAGATGCATTCCGTGTTAGTTGATATATGATATATGATATGATATCATATAATCAGGAGTGGAAAGAATATTGGAGATTACCTCTTCAATAAATGAAAAGGAAGGAAGGAAAGTAATAACTACAATGAGGAACTTTCTAAGATCCTAAATATTACTTTAACAAATCCATCTGTAGATTTCAGCTTTATTTACTCACGGTCCAGAATTTCTCAAATATGCTAGATAACTGAAGACTATGATTTACTTTACAATACTCTGATGTGGGCATTGAGATAATATGCTAAATAGTTAAACTTCAGCTTTAGGGGCAGTTGTCCTCATGGAGAATCCACACTGTAGGGATGATAGCTAGCATAATGTGAAAAAGTCTGTATTCTAGAAACAGTTACTACAAGGTATCTTGATCAACATCTCCTATTCAAGTTAGACTGGTGAATGACAGAAACATTTTTTTAAAAATATTTTTTATTTATTTGACAGAGCGAAATCACAACTAGGCAGAGAGGCAGGCAGAGAGAGAGGAGGAAGCAGGCTCCCTGCGGAGCAGAGAGAGCCCGATGCGGGGCTCGATCCCAGGACCCTGGGATCATGACATGAGCCAAAGGCAAAGGCCCTAACCTACTGAGCCACCCAGGTGCCCCTGACAGAAACATTTTTATTGGTGATTTAGTTATTTTGTAATTTTCTTAGGGTATGATAAAATCAGTGCTTCTTGGTGAAAGTAAAAGGTACTTATGATATATCAATAGGTGACAAAAATCAAAATCCTTTCAGATCTTTGTAGGAACACTGTTCAAATCTAGGAGATCACCAGTCTTTAGTTTAGGGATAGCACCCAAGACCATGTGGTCCTGACATTGGTTTAAAACAACAGATTGGGTTGCATGATGATGATGATTTTAAGAGTAACAGAATTTTACTTTTGCAGGGAAGTCATGTGTGTCTTGAATGGATCTTTCAGGTGAGGTGGTGGTTAGCACATTGAGAAAGACAGCAGGGACTACAAACTTACAGAGACTTACAGGTGGAGGGAATGGTTCTGCCTGCTTACGAACAATGGTGTTTTTATTTTTTAAATAAACATTGTTTATAAGTCAAAATCTGATGTATGACTGCTTTTCAGTGTACATGCTAATTGCATGGTTTTGAAGGGAGCATCACAGAGCCTCAATATTGCAGTGGCTCCTGTTGTCTCCAAAAAACCTAAGGCAGGTAGGCTGCCTGGGAGGCACAGTTGGTTGGGCATCTGACCTTCGGTTTTGGCTCAGGTCATATCTCAGGGTCGTAATCTCAGAGTCATGAGATCAAGCCCCGTGTGTTCTCTCCCTCTCCCTCTGCCCCTCCCCCATTTCCCCCTCTCTCTTAAATAAATAAATAAATATTTTTTAAAAATATTGCTTCAAAAGAATGGAAGAGTTAGCACAGAATGGTTTGAGTCAGTTCCCTTGTTTAAGAATTATAGCTTTTCATGGGCGTGTTAAGCACTGTAGCTGAACAAGAGGAGAGAGATCTGGAGGAAGGGATTGCGTTTTGCTGCTATTTAATTCAGAGTTGGAGGGCAGTCTCCCAAGTGTCACACTGAAAAAAAAGTTCTCTCTTTTCAACAAATAACCATAGTTGAAGATGGGAAACTTAAGGGAGGTGACTAAGGAGAGAAGAGATGTTATTAAGTGAGGATATGGATTTAAAGAGATAACAGTAACACTTTGTGGAGGCACTTTTTTGAGAAGTTCCTTTTTGGGGGGAGGGATATCGGCACCTGGGAAAGTGACATTAAATAAATAATGCTGCCAAAAACACATCAGGAGCTTAGATGCGCTCTGAGCACAGATTTTCAGACCTGAATTAATGAGGACATCTTGTATTAAATCATTTGACAACCTGGATGCTATTTGTCATTGAAATGTAACTTAATATACATTTTATATGCTATAAAATGCTCACCTTCAGATTGAGAGTATTACGCTCTGAATATATATGTGCAAGTGGATGTGTATATTTTTCTCAGCCTAATTCTCTATGGAAATATGTACTGTCAGGATGCACCCTTAGATGTTGAGCCGGGATGGGGGGAGGGGGCAATTACAGGGCTTCTGTAAGTGGCACCTGGTGATCTGTTGGAGAATTCCTACTAGTGGGAAGGCTCTATAGGGCTCTTCATGAGGAATATGGATGCATTTTAACCCACCCTTCCCCTCCAATCATCCATCTGTATACTCTTGCCAGATTCATGGTCCTCAATGCCCAAATTTGTTTTGTCCCTCTCCAATGTACAGCCTTCCAACAGTTACCCATTTCTCACAGATGAAATCCAGATTCCTCCGCCTGGCAGTTCAGAGCTGGCTAGTTACAGCCTACAGGAACCCCTTCCTCTGAGTGAGTGAGCTCGGGATTTTGTTGTTTACTGCAGCCATCTTACATTTACTTGACTGTGCTTTTCTCAAGCCTTTTTAGTCAGCTTGCTTTGTAAAATCTCATTCTGAGAAGAATCAAAGGTCTTATATTTATTAAAAAGGGTGGCGGTAGATGGACGTGGCTCTGTTCCCGGTTTCTCTAAGTAGTTACAGGCAAAAAGAAAGAAGGGAATTATTTAAAAAAAAAAAAAACCTTTCAGAAAAAAAAAAAAAAAAAAAGACAGCTTGCCCACAAACTCTGTCAAGGCATTCGTAAGCAATTTACATAATCAACATGAATTCCAAGTATCTCTGTGCTTGATTACATTAGATAAAAACAGTTTTGCTCACTATAAATCCAGTTGACTCTCCTTTCTATTTACAGTGAAGGAAAAGCTCTCTTTACCTTAAATGGTAAGAGGTTGCTCTAGAATCAGAAACGTGTATCAGGATGCCAAGGAAGTGACAGTGTAACATAACCCTTCTGAAATGATCAATTACTTGAGCTTGAGTTCTGCCACTGGAGTAAGACACATCTAAAGAAAGAATTAAGAGAGAGAAATATCCAAGCAATGGAGGGAAAGAGATCTGTGCAGGCCCAAATGAAAACGAGCCTGGCACTGTGCCCTCGTAGTCTCTGCCAGCCATCCCATCTGTGGCCAGGATGAGTTAAGGTATGATAAAGAATATGTATTCTGATACTTTTGTCCATTGATGTTTCTTTTTGCTTAATTTTTTTCTATTAAAGATGAATTACAACCTTAGACTAAGATGACAACATTGTGGGGTTTTTGGTTTTGTTTTTTTAATCTGAAACATGTTAAAATGGTGAACAGGACATTGATGGAGGTTTATTATGATGGGAGCAGCGTGTGGGGCAGCTTTGCACCCCAAATTAAATTTGGAAAGTGGAGGCAGAGAGAAAGGAAAACAGTAATCCCCATCCTTTAGCTTCCCACCAAAGGTATCCAGATGATTAGAACTGTGTACCTGGCCAGAGGCAGGCTGTAGAAGTTATTTCTGTCTTCATTTAATGCTTCCGGGTTAATACTTCCAATTTACTTCCTGAAATCCTACGTTGGTTTCACATCTCCCTACTCCACCTGCCATCCTCATCCACACGAGGCTTCGTCCATACAGATGCACAATGGTCTTCAGACTGCAGTGGTAGTGGGGGCAGAGAGACAACTGGGTTTGCAGGAGGAAGGCATGTCCACACTCCTTCCATCCCATTTCTTTGACCCTTAGGTGTGGCATTCTTGGTGGTAAAATTTGGGAGGGCATGGTCTGGTGATAAGTGTGACTTTTGCTTTTTTGAAAAGTAAGAGGAGGGAGGTGGAAAGGGAAACAAAGAGTTAGCAGGTGTTTCTGTTTTTTCCTTTCAGTTTACCCGGTAAGGGGAGAGGACAGGGACTTAAAGCAAAGATTGAATGAAAGAATTAGTCTTCCTCTGGCTGGAGAGTCAACAACTGAAATCTCTTAAGAGAATGGAAAACTTTATCTTTTTATTTATTTATTTTTTCAGCGTAAAAGTATTCATTGTTTTTGCACCACACCCAGTGCTCCATGCAATCCGTGCCCTCCCCAATACCCACCACCTGGTTCCCCCAACCTCCCACCCCCTGCCACTTCAAAACCCTCAGGTTGTATTTCAGTGTCCATAGTCTCTCATGGTTCACCTCCCCTTCCAATTTCCCTCACTCCCTTCTCTCCATCTCCCCATGTCCTCCATGTTATTTGTTATGCTCCACAAATAAGTGAAACCATATGATAATTGACTTTCTCTGCTTGACTTACTTCACTCAGCATAATCTCTTCGAGTCCCGTCCATGTTGCTACAAAAGTTGGGTATTCATCTTTTCTGATGGAGGCATAGCACTCCATAGTGTATATGGACCACATCTTCCTTATCCATTCATCCGTTGAAGGGCATCTTGGTTCTTTCCACAGTTTGGTGACTGTGGCCATTACTGCTATCAACATTGAGACATGAAACAACGTGTGTTGGAGAGGATGTGGAGAAAGGGGAACCCTCTTACATTGTTGGTGGGAATGCAGGTTGGTGCAGCCACTTTGGAGAACAGTGTGGAGATTCCTCAAGAAATTAAAAATAGAGCTTCCCTATGACCCTGTAAGTGCACTACTGTGTATTTACTCCAAAGATACAGATGTAGTGAAAAGAAGGGCAATCTGTACCCCAATGTTTATAGGAGCAATGGAAAACTTTATCTTAACTTCTTTCTACCCATTCCCATCACCAAAGGTGTTGTTTTTAAGGGGAGGGGGAGGGAGTTGTTAAATTTGTGGATCAGAAGAGTCCAGGACAGTGAGTGGATTATGTTTTCTAGAGAATGAAGTTACTCTTCCCTCTTTTTTCTAATGTGTTACACTTATTTCAGAAGGAGAACATTTCATGTGCTTTATTTCCCTTTCTATTTTTGCCTCTCTGTCTCATGACAGTGGAGAATATATCTACCATGACAGATAATGTGGTGTGCTGCTTTAGGACAGTGGGGCCCAGACTTTGGAATTTTATGGATCAGTAGCATTTCCAGGGACTTATGTAAGTCGATACTGTTATGCAAGTTCAGCATATATCTATATATAAATGAGTACAGTTATATATACCATTTACGAACATCTGAATTTGATAACATAAAAGAAGTTTTAACATAAGAAATAAAGTAATCTCGGTGTTTCAAAAAAATAGTAAATTTGGCTTTAAAAGAAATCTTATTCAATCTCTACTGGTCACATGGATACCATCATTTCAAAGTATTCAGATCTAGAAGAGATAGTTTGCTATTCACTGATACTGAGCTACTAATTTTTTTTTTAAGATTTTATTTATTTATTTGACAGAGATCACAAGTAGACAGAGAGAGGCAGGCAGAGAGAGAGAGGGGAAAGCAGGCTCCCTACCGAGCAGAGAGCCCGTGAACCCAGAACCCTGGGATCATGACCTGAGCCAAAGGCAGAGGCTTTAACCCACTGAGCCACCCAGGCACCCCGAGCTACTAATTTAAGTCAAATTCTAGGTCACATTTTTTTTCTTTTTCTTTTCACCAATTAATATGGTGAATTGTGTTGATTGATTTTTAAAATAATCAACCATCCTTGCATTCCTGGATAAACCTTTTACAAATGATTGTGTTCAAATTTCTAAAACTTTATTTAGAATTTTCTCATTGATTTCATGAGGGATATTGGTCTGTAGTTTTCCTTTATCATAAGAGTTTTGCCCAGTTTTGACATCAGTATTTAGTTGGCTGAATGGTAATTATCAAAAAGATATGTCTAATACACAGAACCTGTGAATTTTATTTCATATGGTAAAAGAGTAACTATCACATTATATGGCAAAAAAATGTGGTTAAGAATGTTCAGAGGTTCAAGCTTATCTTGGATTATCTGATTGGGTCCCAATCCAAAGACAAATGTTCACATAAGACAGAAGCAATGGGACATTTGAAATAGATAGAAAAGGACAGGACACACAGAAGAGAAGACAATGTGCCACAGAGGCAGAGATTGAGGTGATAGGGCCACAAAATCAAGGAACACCAGGACTGGATATACCAGAAGCTGGAAGAGACAAGGATTCTCCCCTAGAGGCTTTGGAGAAAGTGGAGTCTTACTGACACCTTGATTTCAGACTCTCCACTCCACAACTGAGAAAGAATAAATATCTGTCATTTTGAGACACTTAGTTTGTAATAATTTATTATAGCAAACCCAAAGAAACTAAAATACAATATAATGATGGTCCCATGAGATGAGTATCTATGATAGTTTTTAGAGAATTAATAATATTTATCTTTGAAGTCATCTGGCTCTGGACTTTTCTTTGTGCAAGGTTTTTTCTGTACCAAGTCAATCTCTCTAATGGATATAGGGCCAATCAAGTTATTTTTTCATAAATAAGCTCTTAAAGCTTTTAATCCATTTCATTTGTATTTTCAGATTAGTTGGTATAGAGTTGTTCTGGTGTCACCTATTATTTCTGATAAGTTTTAATATTTTGTGTCTTTTTCTTTTATAGTTGTTTCAGCGTGTTATAACTTGAATTGTGCTACTCTTTCACAATGCCCCCATCTACCCGCACACCCCCCCCCAAAAAAAACCATGTCATATGTTGAAGTCCTAACCCTCAGTACTTCAGAATGTGACCTTACTTGGAAATCATGTCAATGGAGATGTAATTTACGGTTGTTAAAGTGAAGTCATACTGGAGTAGAATAAGCCTCTAACCCTTTATGAATGGTATCCTTGAAAAGCAGTAATTGGGACACAGGCACACTCCTCAGGAGAGCACCATGTGAACATGGAGGCAAGACTGAGGTAAAGCACATGCAAGGAAAGGAATTACAAAGATTGCAGTAAACCATCAGAAGCTATGGGAGAGGCCTGGACACATTCTCTTCCATATTCTTGTCTCTGTGAGACAATAAATTTCAGATGTTTAAGCCACCCAGTTTGTGATCCTTTGTTGGCAGCCCCCTCCCTACCAAACTGATAAAAATGAGAGGATAAAGCCAGTCCTGATGAATGTATCTTGGCCCATGGGGTGCCTGGGTGGCCCAGTTGATTAAGTGTCTGCCTTTGGCTCCGGTCACGATCCCAGAGTCCCAGGATCAGAGCCCTGCATCTGCGATCCCTGCTTAGTGAGGAGTCTGCTTCTCCCTCTGCCCCTCACCCTGCTCTTGTGCACTCTCTCACTCTCTCAAATAAATAAAATCTTCAAAATATCTGTATCTATATCTTGGCCCAAAGCAAAATGGATAGTTACTCAAAACACAGATGTCCGGATTTACTAAATACACACAGTTTATATTATAACTGATAAAGGTTAGCAGATTCAATTTGGGAAAAATGCTATATTGAAAGCCAATAATTCCTTTGTTGCAGATAGCATTCGAATGATTCTGCTGAAAAGTGTGATAATAGGGAAGGTAGAAATAGGGGATTGCTCTGAAATGTGAAAAAAGGTGCACTGGCTTGCCACTTAAAATAGAGATTTCAGGAAGGACGCTAAATCGTGAATCAGAAAATACAAAAGAGGTATAGCCAGAGAAATCAAGAACCCTGGATCTGGTGATACGGAGCTGGAGACTCCTCTTGAGTAAGACATCTTGTCCTCACCTCCTGCTACCAAATGTGTGTGCTGCGGAGTATTTTCCCTAGGGACTGGGCAGAGTCACAGTCCACACCCTAGTTAAGACCAGATCAGGAAGGAACTCTTGAAAAAGTTGCCTGCAGGTTTTTTTCCCCATAATGCTTTTATAGTCATTTCCTCTGACAAAGGATTTCTAATCCCATAAAAGAATTTTGTATGCAGTTTACATGTGAGGTTTAAAGAACAATTAAATAGAAAAATTGAATTAAATGGTTTATTTTTCAAGTTTATAAAGTATCACGAAGTCTTCTGTGATAGGAGAGCAATTATTTCACCCAAGAAATATCTTAAAGTTAACGATTTCTTCAAAATCCATGGTGTTTGTGATATTACCTTTCAGGTCATTTGCTCTCACTCATACAATAACCCATGGCTGATTAACCCAAGACCCATGCCTTCAGTTATCATTTGTTTTCACATGTTTCTGATATTTATCTAGTGCAATATTAAGAATGTATTGACTAGCCAAAATAAATGGAAAAAAAAAATTACCTTGCCCAATAGATCTGTCCCTTTAAATCACTACCCCAAAATTGTCAGAGCTAGAGTTCTCACTCCCTGGAAAGACCAGCTTCATAGGTAAAAAATAATACGCCCTTGGAAACATTAATTCTAGCTTCCCAATATTTCAGCTAATTGAGGCAAATGACCCAAGTGCAGAATTTGCCAGCAGCATAGGTTTTATTTAATATATTAAAAAAAAAAAAAACACCTTTCTTATCTGTAGAGAACAGCAAAGAGAGCTTTTGGCACACACATTTGTCTATGAAGAAAGAGTATCTTTTCTGGCCTTGCCCTTTGGGGAGAAAAAAAAGCAGAACAAAGAATAAGCATCTTGAATTTTGAATAGATATACATTCAGCTGCACTTGTAGGTTACCTACGGGCTATGCATCTCTAATTATTTCCCCTTATAAATTCTAATTTGTCTTCCTCGTTTCTTTTAAAAAAAAGGATTAATGAACATTTTCAGGGAAGGAGATCAGACATAATCCCTTAACATGTTTCCTTGACATCTTGCATAACCTTTCAGCATCTTTCTCATATTTTCTGGTTAATTTAATCTGGTAATTTTTACTAAAACCAGAATCCAGTAAAAAAAAAATGCAAATAATAGGTCAGAGCTCTCTCTACTTTCTTATAAAGCCATTTTCTTAATGTGTTCTTACTCTTGGGCACTCTGTTCTCTTGAACTTAGGTGTTAAAGTTTTAAGTTTTGTATATCTCCAAAGGGAATGAATGTCTTGCATTCAACAACACAAATATTTATTAGGTGCTTTTATATACCAGACATACACAAAAACCTGGAAGTATCAAGATAAAGAAGACACAATTCATTCCTTCAAGGAATATTTATCCTGGCTGGGATGACAGAGCTGTTTACCATTACTGTAATGCCACATAGTAAGAGCTATGTACATGGAGATGAAAAACCACCATGGAATCCCAGAGAAAGAAGCAGTTTTTCCTTGTAGCCTTTGTATTCCACTTCACATCTACTAACCAACTGCAAAATGCAATCTCATAGGAGTAATGAACGTGAGTGTAATAGCTTCCAAAAGCAGTCAGCTGGAAGTTTGTAGTTTGCCTTAGGAAGGAAAGTACCCTGAGTTTGATTTATCCATGATTTGAAGATATGGTCATCTCAGACTGGGAAGAGTCCACAGAGCAAGCTTTGTTCTAGGCTGGAACACTCGGCTCTGCACGTACGGCGTACCTACATAACTTTATACACCTTTAGAAAATTTATTATCTGGATGTTATCAGTGTCTCTTTGGGAAGAAGGTTACTATGAGTATGAGAAAAAGATAACACAATTGGTGATAAATGACTGGAAAGATTTTAATCTACTTTATTTGTTTCTTATATACCATTTGGAGATGATTACATGGGTTAAAATGCAGGTAAGCCTTTCCCCCTCCCCACATCTTCAAGTTTATTAATTTTTTTTAAAGAAACAGAAGAGATAAACATGGCTAACTAACAAATGCTTTAGTTCTTAGAGATACATCTATGGACTGCATTTAATGTATTTAGATGTGTCTAATTGAGGCTTCAAATAGGGTAGTTTCTCTATAATTATGTAAAATTTATTAGTGAGTAGAGGGTTTAAAGAGCCTGGGAAGATATTAGAGTAATGATTCAGGGTGCAGAGGCCTTTTGTGTTAATAAATAACAGTTTTCAGAACCTTATAAGTGATGATCAACATTGCTGTGCTTGGTGCAGGGGAGTTGTTGAATTCTCTTAACTTCATCAGGGATCCCCACACTCTAGGATTGAGACGGAATGAGGACAGTTATTTCTGCAATTGTTAAAAAAATTTTTTTATTGTTTTAGCAGTGTTATTTACTTGAGCTGTTTATTTTAAAATATTCCCAAATCCACGGAACAATTGCAGTAGTACAATACCCTTTACATAGCTTCCCCAGCCGGTAGCTGGAGCCACGTTTGCCTGAGTATTTTTCTCTCTTGTTTTCATTTCTTTTTCCAGGTGAGAGTAAGTTGAAGTCAAGGTCCCTCTAATGCTTTAGTGTGTATTTGCAAGAAAAGAGGCATTCTCCTAGTAACAGCAGTACAGCTTTCATAATCAGAAAATTAATATTATCTAAGTTTACTATCTTATCAACTGACCCCCTTCCAATTTTACCCATTGTTCTAGTGATACTTGAAATGTCCAGGATTCTGTGTTGTGTTTAGTCATCACATTCTTTTAATCTCCTTCAATCTGAAGGAGTGCTTTACCCTTTGCCCATGTTTCTGGACATTTATATTTTTAAAGAGTATAGTCCACTTACTTCAGATGTGATTGTATTTTCTTATAATTTATGCAGGATTTATGCATACCCAAATTTGAGAGGGGCAGAAATATATTAAAAGTGATGCTGAGATCTTTTCATTCCATTATATTAAGAAACCACGTTATCACTTGGTTAAGATGGTGTCTGACCTGTGTCCTTACTATAAATTTAATAAGTATTTTACATTATTAACAAGTAAGAAACATTTTATGAGAATATATTAAAAGTTTTGTAAGGAAGAGCTCTCCCTTCTTCCTTATTTATTTATTTATTTATTTTTCCACTTATTTACATCAGAATATAATCATGGCTCTTATTATTTTAGTTATAATTTACAATCTGTGCATGCGGGTGTATATATATTTATAGCTATAAATGTAATATAGCTTATGCTCAAGTTATCCCAGTCTTGACTCATAAGAACCCCTTCAATCTGGATCCTTTGTCTCTTAGGCATACATCCGTCATTTTCTGCATACTTGCTTACTTCCTGTTAGAATTTGCTCTGGGCTCATCTACTATTTTTAGTGCTTTATTTTTGGAGTCAGCTATTTCTCCAAGGACATTTCATTCATTCTTTCTTTCTTTTGTATTAATGTTATTGAACCTATCTTTGAGGCATTTAATATCAGTTATAACATGGAGTATAAACATTTCACTTAAGTTATACCCATTTGACCCACTTTTATAACGAAGTGTAATTACCCTTTGAGGTGGAATGAGGACATCTAGGGTCTACACAATTCTTTGTTTTTTTCCATTAAGATTTGCCAGTTTTCTCCCAAAGGGAAAATAAAAAAGAGCTAAGAACTATGACTGCAAAGAGAGGAGGACAGTGAGAATGGTTTTGTGTGTGTGTGTGTATGTGTGTGTGTGCATGTGCATGCACATATGAACAAATTTCTGTTTTGAGTTTTTAAGGAAGGTATGTTATTTTGAACTGACTTAAGCCAGTTTGGTTATGAACAACATCAAATCTTTTTGGTAAAAATTAATATATGTTAATAGAGATAAATGATAGATATACTTTTCTTCTATACTCATGGGGAAAACTAAGTTCACACATACAAACATTTATTAGCAAGGAGGCATAAAGTAGGCACATGACCTTTTATTTTTAAGATATTGTGTTTATTATTGTGTTATTTGACAGAGAGACAGCAAGAGAGGGAACTCAAGTAGGGGGAGTGGGAGAGGAAGAAGCAGGCTTCCCATTGAGCAGGGAGTCCAACGTGGGGCTTGATCCTAAGACCCTGGGATCGTGATGTGGGCCAAAGGAATCCCAGGACCCTAAGATCATGACCTGAGCCAAAGGCAGATGCTTAACAACTGCACTACTCAGGCACCCTGGCATATAACCTTTTAAACAGACTTGACAGAATCTCAGATCTTGCCCTTTGTGGGTTCTAATAGCACTTTGCAAGGTAAGTGCCCTGAACATAGATGTGACAATATATTAGAGGTGAGATCCAGCTGACCCTGATAGAAAGAATTAGGTTACCAAGAGTCAAGTGTGAGACACAAAGCCAGTTACAAATTGTGAAATATGAATAATGAATTCACTAGATTCTTATACTACATGGGGGAAACAGTGTAGACTCTCTTAGTACTTTGGACAATCCCGGTATTTTGACCAAGAATAATTTCACCAAGAAAACCTCAAAATTTTACATTTTTATTCCAAATAACAAGTCATTAATTTTTTTACTACAGGGGCATCTGGGTGGCTCAGTCGGCTAAGCATCTGACTCTTGATTTCAGCTCAAGTCATGATCTCAAGGTTGTGTTGGGCTCCATGCTAGGTGTGGAGCCTGCTTGGGATTCTTTCTCTCCTTTTCCCCTTCTTCTCTCTCTCTCTACCCCTCCCTTCCTCTCTACTGCCTCTTCTCTTTAAAAAAAAAATTACTACTGCAAATCCATTTCTAATATTCATTATTAACAAACTTGTGTATCACATACACATTTTGGCTGAATTGCCAGATGACTGTGTCTTAAGGTAAATATTCATCAGAAGCCAAGTGTAAAGATAATATATCATCATTTTGACCACCCTGCTATATAGATAAAAACACCAACCTCCCCCTCCACACAACATCAACATCAGCTAATAACCAACAGAACTTTCCTTGCTGCCCAAAGATGTCCTTTGTCATTTTTCTGTCCCAGTCATGATCCAACCTAAACCATCCATTACATCTGGTTGTTCCATCTCTTAAGTTTCTTTCAAGTTTCAAGTCGTTTGTGCAATGTCATTCTACCAATTGACCTATAAATTGTTAATTTGGGATTTGTGTGATTACTTCCTTGTGGTATCGTTGAGTTTTTTCCTTTATTCTGTAATTCCTTTAATTTGGAGTTTAATTCTAAGTACTCAATTAAATACAAGTTAGTTTTCCCCTAAAAGAGACCTCACAGGTGATTTCATATGGTTCATATTGATTTTTTCACCATGAGGATCATTATGCACCAATGACTTTTCATGGACTCATTGTGTTTCAGTCAATATAGTCATTATTATCTTTTTAATGTTCACACTGTCACAACTTTGGTCAGTGGAATGCTGTCACCTTTATTCTCTTGATGTGATCATACTAATTTTTGAAAACTTTTCAATTTTCTGGCACAACATATCCCATGTTCCCCTTTTACTATCTCTGCCTCACACATGAGAATTAACCATTTTCCAAGGAATTTAGGATTCTTTTGGTTGAAAAGTATATTAGGAAAAACATCTGGATTCTTGGGTATGTATCAATTTATATTATAGGGATGACTTGATTTTTTGACAGTTTTGATGGATACATTAAAGTTGTATTTTCTTTTTTTAAATCATGAATGCAAATTGCTCTTTCTAAATCAGTGCTAACAGTACAGTGTGGATATGGGTAGGCAATGATTGTATTTAATTATGTATTTTTTGAAGTATAGCTGACACACAATGTTACATTAGTTTTAGGTGTATAAGATAGTGATTTGACAATTCTATTTGTTAGTAACACCCCTCGTTCACCACAAGTGTAGCTACCCTCTATCTGGTCAGCACTATTACAATACTATTGACTATATTCCCTGTGCTATACTTTTCATCCTTGTGACTTATTTAATTCTATAACTGGAAGTCTATACCTTCAGAATGGGTGCTTTTAAAGTAAGATTTTTAGAGAAGTCTTTATAAAAGAAATAACATGAAGAAAGTGAAGACCAAGGTATTCCAGTTAGTAGAAGCAAGTACAGAACCCTAAGGCAGGGATTTGCTTAGTGTGAGCAACAGTGAGGAATCCAGTGTATTTTACCTCAGTGAAACCAAATGATAGAGGAGAGAATGAGAAAAGACAAAGTTATCAAGATGTGAGGGGTTAGGAAGATGATGGCAGGTCATGTAGGACTTTGTAGGTATTTTAAGGACTTTGTGTTTTATGCTGGGTAAGATGGACAGACATTTCAGGATTTCTTTTTTTTTTTTTTAACATAACCAAAGATTAAGATGATTAATAACACTGAGGCCTGGAAAAGGTGAGAAGATATAGGAGTTTAAAGGCCCATTGAGTGCTGAGAAAAGTGTTATTGAACCAACATTCTGGAGGAATTTTCCATAAGATACATTAGCTGTTTATAAATGTTTTTAACCTTCAATTTTGGAGGTCCACATGTAAAAATTTTTTCTTAATAAAGAATAGAAACAAGAGTTAAGAATTATTAACAATAAGAAAAATTAGAAATGACAATCTACTAATAGAGTAATGATTAAAACTATGATCATGCAGCCTTTAAAATGATGACATGAAACTGTTTTTCACTTGCTGAGATATATTTATATAAAGGAAAGACCAAAAAGTAAACAAAAAGGAAGAAAATAATGAGATACTTTAAAAAAATTACTCTTAAACTTTCTGACAAGAGTGATAAAAATCAAAAGACAGATGTAGGTAAAACACTTTAAAAAAAGAAATAGGTCATTTATAATACAATTTAAAATATCATAAAACATGAAAATAAGTTTGCCAATAAAAAATGAGAGGTAGGAGTTCCTAGAAAATTCTAAAATGCTAAATTGACCTGAGAAGGAACTGAAAAATGAATAAATTAATGAATTTTGATTATAGTAAAATGCTAAATAGAAAATAAAAGCTTCTTCTCTTCCTCCATCCAAATATAACAGTATTTTTAGTGTTGTTTTAGTGTCTTCTACCAACCTTTTGAGAAATAGATAATATCTATCTTATATAATATTCTCCAGAAAATAAGATATGATTGTCTAGTTATTTTATGGGGCTTATATAAATTTTATCCCTAATAAGATAGAGGTAGAATAAGAAAAGACAAATACAAAAATTCAAAAGCAAGTAATTAGGTAATTCAGTCTAATACAAAAATATCTATCATGATTAAATAGGATTTATAATAGTATTCAGGATGGTTACCAATGTATTACCATGCAAACCCCTAACCATGGCCTATAAATCTTACATAATGTGGTCTCTCTCTACCCATTTTGACCTAATTTGTGATTTCTCCATTTCTACTAGATTCTACCACATAGATGGCTATCTTGTTTTATAGAGCATCAGGCTCTATATTGACTTATGGCCTTTGTGCCTGTAATTACCTCTTCCTGGAATTTTTTTTAACAGCTTTCCTATTGGTTATCTCCTCTTTACCCCATCTCAGGTCACCTGTTTGCCCTCAGAGAGATCTTTTTTGACCACCTACTCTGAGAGTAGCCTCCCTGTCTACCCTTCCATCCAGAATTCTCTATGTTTCTTTAAAAGTTATCATTAAGTTCTAATTTTTATCATTACATTTGTCACTATCCACACTATATTGCCTGTTCCATGTTCATCTGGGCATTGTGTAATTCCCAGGACTAGGACAAGGCTTCCTGAGAGCAAAAATTTTCTCCGGAGTCACGCTGATCGCACAGGACCAGCTACACAACTTAACATAACTTTCATAAATGAATGAAGGGAGCATTAAAATGTTACCTAACACCTTAGTTTTCCCATCTCTTACTTGAGCTAATAATCAGTGTCCTGTGTACCTTAAGAGATCTTTATAAATAAGATATAAGAATGGACAAGTCTATTTTGACACTGAAGTAAGGTATTATTTTTATTAATATTATCACCCTAATCATGATCTTGGTTGTTTTCATCATTTTAAAATCAAATAGAATGAAAAAACACATTTTTACCCTAGCTCTTGTCAGCATCATTTATATGAGGTAGGTCATATGGCAGCTGGATGCTGTAATCATTTCTAATGTTCTCTCTTCAGGGATATAGATATACCATTCAGTACCTGCCTGAAAACCAAGATTATTACTATCATATTTTTCCACCACTGGGCTGTGTCAAGGATGTTTATGTGTGTTTTGTTGCCTTGTAAACAGATGAACAAGATCCAAAAGGAAACTGCATTGGCCGTGCTGGGATGAAGGGCTGGCTTGCTTTTTAAAAGCCATCAAGAAGAAATATGGGACAGCATGAGAGCTGGTTGTAAATGGAAGGCATCTGAGACAGGAACAATCTGTCCATGAATGAGGCAAGCTCCCATAAACCAGCAATAAGAAGAAATGGGTGTGAGGCACAGGAGACATATCAAACCATTAACTTTTAAGAAAGTGGGAAAAATTTTATCTTTACAAAGGAGTCCTGGGATAGGATTATTCTCAAACTTTTCTGTTTGGTTCATGTCACATGGGTTTCTTGTAGATCACTTATTCATTTATTAATTTATGTAGCAATACTTACAGGGGAATCAGAAGGTACCAAGTCTTCCTGTGGGTGTTCTGGAGGCCACAAACATAATCAGCCATGTTTAGGACCTCAAGTATGGAAGATGGCATAAATATTTTGCATACAGTTTTGAGTGTTTTGGAGTTTGGAAAGTGATTTTGTGGACGTTTTCTTACTTGACTCCCAGAACAAAGTCTATGAACGTATAGAACAATAAAACCAAGACTGTTCAGGCAAAGTGACTTCCTCAAAGTCCCCTCTGCTTGTGGTGAAACTTAGAGGTAAACCCAGGTCATCTGCTTCCCAACCCAGTACTCTTTTTTCTCCATTACACAAATGCTTGCTGTCTCCAGGGCTGGGGGGTAGGGCACATATTATTATAACACAAACCACAATGTAATGTCTGTCATGTGATAGCTGCCATCAAGTAGCTGGAGAAAGAAGAGTGTACCTGGAGCAGTGAAGGTAGAGGTTACCTGAAAGGTATAGCATTTTAGCAGAGAACAAAGACATGAAACAGCGTTTGCTAAGCAGGGACTCCTGATCTTGTTGGTGCCTACGGTCTAGTCCAAATCTGAAAATGTTGCAGAGGAGACAGCACAAGCAAGCGGTGTCTGAGATATTCCCAAGTGAGAACAATCGTTAAGGAGAAACCATAGTCAGGAGCCATAATCAGGAAACGTTCACTGCACTGGATCTTGAAGAACCGGCTGCCTGAATTAATAGGTTGGCATTACAGGGTGAGTAGCAGCATCAGAGGCTCTGAGGCATAATATTCTGCGGGATGAGGAGAGACGTCAGTGGAGTAGAAACTGGGTTGAAGAATAATGACATTTCTTTAATAATCATATGGTTTCTCCTGAGATAGCCAAGCTAAAAAAGAATTAACCAAATAAACCTTACGATACTCCAGTGTGTGGCCAGGTTTAATTAGTGGGCTATAATGGCAATTCATTTTCACAGAAAGCTCAGGCTGCTTTTCAAGCAATCAAGTGAGAATTTATTATGGAGAAGGTCTCTGATATTACTCAGGCTTCCCTAAAGACACCGTTACCCCTGATGGCTATTCAAATGGGAACTGTTATTCAGGATTTAAAGTTCTGTTTCTTGTAAACACAAAGATGCCAATGGTGAAAAATTTAGAAAAGGCTGGCATGAAAATGATTCATGATGTTAAGTCCTGGCTACAAACCCATTGCTAAAACTGTAGAGTATTCTAGTCATTAAATTCTAGTCTTTCATTTGTAAACTGTATAATACACATATGCATATGGTGGTTTTTATCTTTATGTCAGGTATAACCATATATATATGTGTGTGTGTGTGTATGAAATGTACACACATACATATAGGTATAGATATAGGTATATAGATCACACTTAAAGTATGACCACATTGTATATACAGTTCTTTCTCCTGCTTTTTTTGCCTTACTTAATAATTGTGGAAATTGTAGTGTGTTATGTAATCCCAAGTGTTAACCTCACCTCTTTCAAGAGTCTTCTAGCAGATGTTTGTGCAAAGTAGAATTTGCTAGACAATTTGCCCTTGAGTCCATTCATCTTGCAGGTGCTCCTCTTTGCAAGTTTGCTGCACTTTAGTGCCACCATTTCCTCTGCAAAGGCTCTGTGACTAATTCCAAAGCAACCCCGTCCTCATCCAGTTCAGCCACCACTGCTGACCTCATCAAAGGGGTAATGCAGGGAAGGGCACTATCTGTGAAATTTTGTGACTATCACAGAAAGATGACTATATATGTACAAGACACTTGACTAAAGGATGGGGACTAACCAGAGTTGTTTAAGGTTCTGGCACAGGGAGTAGGGCAGAAGTCAACTTGAATGCCTATTATGGAATTTTCTGAACATTGAGGCGCAGTAACCAACATTAAAACTTCCCTGGACTCACCATTCCCTGATTTGCTCCACTGTCTTTAGATATGCTCTCCCTGACTCTGCCATACCCCTAAAAGGACAGAATGCCCTAAAACATCATACTTTCCAAAGTCTAGCTATTTATATTTAGCAATACACAGAGATGGGTTAGAGGGAGGACAGATGGAAAGGGTCTAGTATACACTTTCCAGAAGACCAGTCCAGGCTGCAGGTGGTGATGCTGGATGTTTGATCCACCTTTGCCAGTGCCAGACGACAAGCCTTTCATTTCTCATCTTTCTCCAGTCTTCATGGGAGAAACTATTAGATCAAATGTTCTATATACATTTTATGCTTATGGACTCACATACCCTAAAAATGGTAGTTCTCACAAAGGTGATGATCTAAACTTATTTTATGAGAGCATTTTTTTTTCTGAATGTAGTAATACAGCTTCCTCTGATCATGAAGAAGAGAGTATTGCATGATTTCGTAGAAAACTATCAGATATCATTTCCTCTTTGTACATCCTCCTCCACTTCAGTGATTCGTAAGAAATAGTCTTGTAACTGTGCTCTTGAGATTATAGGCCATCCCTGAAAATAAAGTTTTTCTTTACCCTCAAAAAAATTTCTTCAGCTTGATAGGTTTCTCCCCTGAGAACGAGTATTTACTTCACTCCTCACCAGTTGTTGACTATTTGTTGTTTTCATCTCTCTTGTTAACGGACATATCAACATTTGAGGCTTCTGTCAGTTCACAACTTGCTTCATAAAGAGACAGGCATGTCAGAGTTACTAATAAGATAATAGTGAAAACAACAAACTTTTGGACAACCTGCATTTCATTGACTACCCCAGGAACTTAGAACACATCACTTACACTTATGTGCTTCAGTCTCTTTCTTTTTGCAATTACAGAGAAGAGAAAGCAGTCTTTGGGATCCTTTCAAACACTCATCTATGCCTCTAAAAATACTTAATTCAGTAAATCTTAGCCCTGAATTAGTTTTATCTCCACATACCTAGACTTTCAATGTTACCAGTCAAATAATGATCATTCACAAAACTAGTTATCTTTGATTTTAAGTAGAATTGCATCTGTCCTAGTTATTTGGGAAGAATAATTATCATATCAAATCAAGCCAGGGAGAGAATTGTGGAAAAGTTAGTAATCAGTAAGTAACTTCTTCACTTGGATCATTATTGCAAGATTTCTCCATGCTTTTCTTCACTGAAAATTTACTGTTGAGCTCTTGTTATGAACTGGGCACTATGTTAAGCACCAGGAATCTAGCAACAAACAGAAAGGTTTCTGCCCTAGAAACTTTATATTCTACATCTTAAGAATCATCCTGGGGTAGACTAATGGGAAAAGTATGGATGCCCTCATAGATGTGAAGAGGAATGAGACTTCAGTCCCTATGTGGTATTTGGGGAAGGATAGCATGAGGAAGACCTCTTTCTACTAAAACAAAAACCTCTCTAGCCCAAGCCTCAACAATTCTTATATTTTTGCTGATTTTGGGCAAGGTACCTGGCTTGAGTGATCTTTAAAAGTCTCTAAGTTACCAATATTTTCTTTTGCCTGTATTCTGAAATGCTGACCAATAACTTTCATCTTCTGATTCGACTCCCCTAAAACTTTTTCTCAGATTCCATTCTCAGTGAGGTAATGATAAAGACATTCCAACAAGCTGATACTCATTTACAGCTTCCATTTCTTCCTCCAGTTTTTGCCTGAACCAAAGTTCACAAGTCATGATACTCATGTTGAGGTCCTGAGAGTGGGTATATATGCCCAACTAAACATTAGGGTGTTGTCACTTCTATTGGAAATTGAACTGTTGTACTCACTGAAAATGTCACAGTAGATATTAGAGAAGCAATAAGATAAAGTTGAAAGAATTTAGGTTGGGATTGATAAAGATGAAAAGGACAATCAGTGGCTAAGCACATGAAATGGCAAGATGATAAAATGGGTATAGAGGCAGATCCAGATTCTAATATTGAGATGACTACCAGTAGTGCCAGTGGGTGAATCGTCTTAGATCTTTGAACTTTAGTATCTGCAGCCATGAAATTAAACAGTTAGGTTAGAATATCTCTGGTGTCTAAACATATCTTGCTTGTATGGTTTAAGCAGTCTTAATTAGAGCAGATGATCCCTAAACTTTTTCAGAGCCACAATTCTATAATTCTTACTCCTCCTAGGATGATATCATTCTGGAGACAAGAAGGTTAAGATGTGGCATGATTACTTTTTTTTTTTTAGGGCAGGAGTTGCTTATAAAATACATAAAGGATTTTCTTTTGGAAGTCCCTGAACAAAGAAAAAATAGTCTAAATTTTTGAAGCAGGAGTATCTTGACTTCCAGAGAGAAGACAAGGGACATTAAGAGAGGTAGCCAAGAAGATACTTGATAACCAGCTGTTTTGGATTAATTATTAGATTTATTATAATTATAAATTGATTAATTATCATCTCATTTAAAGGCAGAAAAGTTTTGGTGCTTTATAAAAATAAGTCCAGAAACTATCTGATACTTTTACCTTCAAAATAGAATACGGCAAAATTTACGGTTTGTCTCTTCTGAAAATAGATTGTAAAAAGACTGAATCTTCCACCTCTTTCTTTCTCTGATTCTCTTTGGTCACTTGCTTTGAAGGAAGGTTGAAAACTGCTCTGTAGAGAGTGCAGTGTGTTGAGGTAGTTGTCTCTCGCTGAGAGCCAGTGAGGACCTGAGGCTTCTGGTCCACCTTCCTGCAAGGAACTGAGGGCTACCAATAGTTGATTGAGACTGGATATGGATTGTTCCCCAGTCAGGCCTTCAGATGAGACTGTAGCACCAGTTGACAGCCTGCCTGCAACCTCTCAAATGACCTTGAGAACAAATTACCTATCTAAGCCTTCCTGGATTTCTGACCCACAGAAAATGGGAGATGATAAATTGTTATTTTGAGGTGCTAAATTTGGGAGTAATCTGTGATACAACAATAGGTCATAAATACAGAGATGAACCATAGCCCCTCTCAAATTCTCATTAAATTTATTTGGAATCTCATTTGTTAAGAAGTAAAATATACACCTCTAAGTCTGATTTCCAAAGTCACATTTCAAAGCATTTTTCTAAATTTGTCACACTTTTTCTATATATATCTTGAGTTGCAGTCTAACTAAAACTAGACTTTTTGCTGAAATTATGTTTTCAGGCTTAGACTTTATATGTTTTTTCTGTAGCATGGAAGGAAAAGAAGAGCCCTTTCCACCAAACCATCCCAGAGTTCCAAGAACATCTCATGCATAGTGTATACCAGAGTTTAAATAATTTATTTTGAGACAAATGGAACTGAGTTTGAGTTCTGTCTGATACCACTCATTGAAAGTTGTATGACTCCAAAAGTAACATCCTTACATCTAAAAAAATGTGTGTAATACTTTCCTATTTAAAAAAAATCAATATACAGGTTAAGGCAGTAAGTATAAGATAGTGCTTGACATGTTAGCATTTAATAACCATTTCTTTTTGTCATTGTTATTCTGTTCCTTAACTGTGGAGTTTTTCTCTGTTATCTAATTCAGATACTATCCCTTTCTTTTGAAACTTTGTTTTTTTGTTCTGTACTTTTTTGTTCTTCTCCAAGGGCACTTACTATACTCTTATTACGGTAATTATTTTGACCTCCTAATAATGTTATGTGGGGATAGTGTCTTATCTCTCCATTCTCTGAAGTGCCTTACATTAGTAACTGCAAGTAAGTAGCCCACTCACAATACTCTTCTTTTTTTTTTTTTTTAAGATTTTATTTATTTAATTTGACAGAGAGAGGTCACAAGTAGGCAGAGAGGCAGGCAGAGAGAGAGGAGGAAGCAGGCTCCCCGCCCAGCAGAGAGCCCGATGCGGGACTCGATCCCAGGACCCTGAGATCATGACCTGAGCTGAAGGCAGCAGCTCAAACCACTGAGCCACCCAGGCACCCCCACAATACTCTTCTTGACTTGAATAGAACCTTGTCTATTGAAATAATTTTTGAAAGTGACTTTAGCTCCTAATTTTTTTTCAAATATCATTGAAAATCAGGCCACTCAGATGATTGGATATTTACCATGTTCTTAAAATCTCTGTAAAAAGACTTCCATGAGAGAAATGAACACATAGGTTCTAGCTTAAGCTCTCGTTTTGCCTTGCTGTATGATAGGTCAAGTTAGTCAACTTCACAAACTTTGTTTCTTCAACTCTCAGTCAAGGCCAAGATGTTTAAATTCCTTTTCAGTTCTGACTTCTGAAAGTCATCCTTTCCTTATATATAATCCATCTTTTGCTTAGGGTTAATCTGCAGGTAGACCAAGAGATGAGCATTTTAGTACTTCAGTTTTTTTGTCCCTTTCTGGCCTATGTTATAAGAAATCATTTCCTTGTGGGGCAAATAAAATTGACTTTTTTAAATGCTCACTTCGGTCTCCTTCCTTTGGTTTTACAACACGAGTAGTCTGACATGCGAATTTAATGACACAGATAAAATCCTGTTGTATGCACACAAAAACTGTTTTTATGTGTGTTCCGGTTCCTGAGCAGACTGAAATCTTATGTGCTGGCCCAAGAAACAAAGGGAAATGGTTATTTGAAAGGTAGTAAAAGTTTATTTTATGTCCTAGTCTCATTTATGCCACTAGCTGTGATTACCTTAAAGTCTTTTTATATATACATATACATATATGTTTTTTTCAGATAATAAAAGGCAAAAGAAAAATTTTTGTTCCTAGCAAATTGTGCTGTTTATTAGCCACATAGGTATATTGATAGAATATATTAAACTCATAAATTTTTGGAAAACTGGAAGAGAATTAGCTTGGGCATTATTTTATCTAGTGATTCTTAAGCTGGGGTTCCTGAAGAGCTATTTTCAAATATTTTTCAAAGCCCCATATAAATTATATATTGATCTATGATAGAAATATGCAAAAAGTATTCTGCAGAAAATTCAGACAAGAGGAGTGGGAATAATAACTGATAATGTTTGGGCTGGTATTTTTTAGCCTTATCCTCTTATAGATAAGGAAACCAAGCCAAAACATTTGAATTATTTTCTCAGGGTGAATCAGGATGCCGGTGTTAGGATTTGCAAAGCCATTTGCTGACACTTGTCCAAAATTCTTTCTACCTTATCTTTTGACTAAAAATCATCCTTAGTCTGAACTAATTCTTTTGATCAAACAGGTCAAGGCCTTATACTTCCATCTGTGGGCCAGAGAGTGCCCAGGTAAAAGCCTTCAGAGAAGTAGACTCTTAATTTTGTTACCTCACAGCACCACACACTGCCATGTTTAAAATTCTCTAATGGTTACAGCCATCTCCTTTTTTATCTCGTCCTCACTTCTTTGGATCTATGTTATCCCTTTGCCTTCTCTGCAGTTAAGAACCTGTCTGGTCCCTCTCTGACTTACTCCCATTCAAAGTTATTATTACTCTTATTATTTTGCCATGATAAATAATTAATATATTGAACATCTATGGTAGTTATTTTATTAACTACTTTGGACAAACACTTTGTTCAAAATAACAGTCCCATGAGGCTTCAGAAAGTAATGCTCATCTAATTCAAGTAGACTGTAACCTCTCAGCTTCAAGTGTCTGGTCCAGGGATATAGTCAGGCATTTTGATTCTGAAGCTGATGTAGTCTCAGTCCAAAATGCAAAGAACTTGGACCTGCAAAAATGTTTTCTTTAGGTAATCAGGATCAAGGTTGTCAAAATTACAAAATAGAAAAGGATTGGTAGATAATTTACATATTTATATATATTTATAAATTAAAATATTGTGTTGAGGTGTGCATGAGTTTGTTTGTTTGTTTGTTTGTTTTTTAGTATCTTGATTTAACCAGGTCTTTCACATAACTCACCAACTGTCACATAGGATGCAATCAACCCTATTAAAAATGAGTAGAATTGGGGTGCCTGGGTGGCTCAGTGGATTAAACCTCTGCCTTCAGCTCAAGTCATGATCTCAGGGTCCTGGGATCCAGCCCCGCATCGGGCTCTCTGCTCAGCAGGGAGCCTGCTTCCCCTTCTCTCTCTGCCTGACTCTCTGCCTACTTGTGATCTCTCTCTGTCAAATAAATAAAATCTTTTAAAAAAAATTTAAAAATAAAATCTTTTAAAAAATGAGTAGAATTGTTAGAAGCTTGTCTATTTACCTCAGAGTTATGGGTAGACTTCCATTTTATTATGCTATGTTGTGTATTCATTGTATTCATGTGGTCTCGGTCTCAGAATTTTTCTTTCTCTGTTACTTTCTGTTACTTAGGGAAATTACCACCAGATCATAAAAACAAAGATTTTAGTTAATCTCTAGAGCATGATAGAAGTTTTTCTCTTTTTCCCTTTTTTTTTTTTTTTTTTTTTTTTGGTTTAGAGACCAACTTCAAGGAATCTATGAACTCCATGAAATTAAATATTTACTTAGACAAGTCTCTGTAAGTATAGTTGTAAGTGTACTTGAGTGGGTATGTGTAGGTATATACATGTGTGTATGAACACAGTCATGCATGCGTAGGTAAATATTTTTATTTTTCTTGAGACTCCATACCTTTCACTAGACTCTCAAAAATAATTCAGGACACAAAAAGATTTTAAAACAAAACGCCTTCCTTATAAGAAATTTAACATCCTTTCTCACGATGACTACATCTAAACCCAGGCAGTTCCTGCCTCACTTATTTCAAAGGATTTCTCATCCTTCTTCCAGAGCCTTCTGTACATCTAACATATACTTCAGGCTATAGTGTAGGACAATTTTTATTAGACTTGGAGCTCTTTTAAAAACATGAATATTTTTCTTGCAACTCTGTTCTTTTCCACTTCCTGCCCTACTCATTCCACTTGATCTCTCTAAATACTTTATTACTATTTCTCCTTCCCCTTGTCCCCCTCACCAAATGTAATTACCAGGGGTTATTATTCATAAGAATTAGAATCTCCAGATCAGTCTTGTTCAAATCTCTGGCTCGATTGCATCTTGCTTCTATGATAATAATCTCTGCTTCTGCATTTCTGTCCAGCTCTTCTCCACCTGAAGCTGGCATCCTGCTTTAGCATTCTCATGAAATACCAAATAATTTACATGAATTTAAGGAACACAATGACAAATCTTCCCTAATGAAATAAACTTTTCTTAGCCTCATTTGTTCCTTACAATGGGGCAGTTGGTAGGGTTCCCTATTCCAGTTTTTTAAAAGACAAATCCAAAGTCCAGAGAAATGGAAAATATTTTCATGATCAAAAAATTCAGTCACTAATAGACCTGATGCTGTATCACACATCCCTGAACTGTTCATCAAGGCCTCTGTTTAGCTTAGTGACTGGATAAGATCTAGTTAGTTGATACTACCAGAATAGACAACGTGTTTGTAATAAGAGAAACTCTATTCAAATCATAGCATTGCTATTTATGAGATTTGTGATTTTATGCAAATATTCAAATAACTTATAATCTCTGGATGTCATCTTCATTATTTAAAAATGGGGTGGGGAAGAGTCACGTTTGATTCTCACTAGTCCCTCTCTGGTCTAACACATTTAATAGTGTTTTGTTCATTGAGCCTGTTCTCTGATTGGCTGAGGAGCTGGTAACAAACAGGCCAGATGTGTGCATAATTCCATATTGCTTTTTGGCATCGAGGGTAGGAAATTTGTATTTCCTTGAAGCAAAGAAGGAAATTCTCCTGCAGAATGTAAGCTCATATGACCCTAAATATCACATCATTCAGCTTTGTAAGGGCAAAGGGAACCAAATGACTTGAAGCAGGATTTTGACGTGCCTGTCCTCACCAATTCCTGCTAAATTGCTGATACCGTTTCTCTTTGTGAATCACTCCACACTCACTCATTTGTGCCATCGCCAACTGCTCCTGTTGGCAGGACCTTCTGAGGGCTTTCCAGGCCACTGCTTGTGGCACAATGCCAAATGGATTGTGGGATGGATGATTGACAATCAAATAAGCATCCTGCCTTGTGGCCGTGCAAAACATAACTGTTATTATTACGTATGGAGCCTTTCAAAATACCATGTTAAATAGCCCATGTGAAAGGAAATTAATGCCAAATTACTATGAGGAGCTACTTTTAAAACAGATGAGTTGAGAGGCCAAGGATGCTCCCTTCTAATCAGTCATGGAGATTTTTCTCATTTCTCCCTCTTTCGTGTCTTACATAGCTCAGTTACCCATCATATACCTATTAATTTGCTGCAAGAGCCTCTTAACTAGAATTTTGCTCTTGGTCTTATCCATTTCAATCTATTTTTCACACTGCTATATCTTTCTGGAAGGTCTTTTACATCATTCAAAATAAAACCCAATCTGCTTGGTATTATAAAAAATACCCTTCCTGAGAGAGGCCCTTCCAAACTCTCTAGCTTCCTCCTCTGCCCACCTTCTCACTGCTCACCTTCCATATAACTCTGCCGGTAACTTTTTCAAATAGGCAAGTCCTTAATAACAATAAATACTTAAATGCAAATTCTTTATGAAATCAGTTAGCTTTCAGTGTCCTGAGTCAGGTATTCCTAGCAGGGCTAGTTTTGGTTGAACTTCAATATATGCAGGTGACCCTGATCATGGAGCACAGCTCAGAGAGAAATCATTTATATTGAACACCTGAATGGTGGCCTCCAAAAAGCTCTGTGCATTAATCCCTGGAACCCATGCATATTGCCTAATATGGCAAAAGTGGACATTACTGCATGGCTTTGTCTGTTTGGGTTGCTATAATACAATACCATATATGGGTGGCTTAAACAACAGAAATTTATTTTTCACAATTCTGGGTGGGGGGAGGAGTCCTAGATCAAGGTGCTGGTAGATCTAGTTGTGATTAGGGCAGTCTTCCTAGATTGCAGAGCACTGTTTTCTCATATCGTCACATGACAGCATAGGGAGAAATTGCAAGCTCTTATGTCTCTTCTGTAGGACACTAATCCTATTCATGAGGGATTTACCCTAATGACCTAATCACCTCTCAAAGGCCTCACTGGCTAATACCATCACACTGGGGATTAGGTTTTCCACATACAAATTTTAGGGGGACTCAAACATTTAGTCCATAATACTACATGTGATAAAAGATATAGCTAAGGATTTTGAGAAGAAGTGCTTATTCTGGATAATCTGGGTTGGCTCTAACTGCAATCACAAGTATCCTTATAGGAGAATGGCCCAGGGAGTCTTTAAACAGAAGAGGAGAAAGCAGTTGTGACTAGGGACACAGAGATTGGAATGATGTGATAAGCAAAAGAATTCCTGGAGCCACCAGAAACTGAGAGGCAATGAGGAATTCTTTCCTAGAGGCTTTGGGATGAACATGGTTCTGTGAACATTTTGATTTTGGAACTTACGGACCTCTAGAATTATGAGAGAATACATTTCTGTTGTTTTAAGCCATTAAGTTTGTTATAATTATTACAACAGCCATAGGATACTGCATTTTAGTGAGAAACAGATAACTAGGGGGTGTAGAATCAAGCAGAAGGATTAACTGAAGGCGTCTAAAAGCATATAAATGATTTACCCAATGCAAAATCATCATCCTCAAACCAAAGGTAACTTAGAGATTATTTCACTGTACATTTTATTTGACAGAGAGGAAAGCTCAAGATCACTGAAGTTTATTGGCTTCCCAAAGCTATGTGTGTGGTGAGTGGCAGAACCATGGCAAGAGTTCAGGACTCCTAAGGGTCCAAAGCTCCCTGTATCAACCTTCACTGGCACTCAGTTAAAAATGGCACACTGTTCAATGTGATTCTATCTCTAATTGTAAGACGTTGAAATAGGGCTAAGTCTCTAACAAGAGAAAATAATTTTAGATAAATTATGTTCCCTTTAGTATTTTTTATTTTAATTTTTTGAATTTGAGTATAGTTGGCACACAATGTTACATTAGTTTTGGGTGTACAGCATTGTGGTTCAACCTCTTTATATGTTATACTACATTCACCACAAGTGTAGCTAAAATCTGCCACCATACAACGCTACCACAATATAACTGGTTATATTCCCTATGCTGTACATTTCAAAATCAAATTTTAAAAAATTTTAATTTCAATTCAATTAATTGCCATATAGTGTATTATTCTTAGGATACTGGGAAATCATTAAAATGGCATTGAAGTAGATACTACAAAAATTTAAGAATGTACAGGGAAGTGCATTCACAGTATAATTTTAAGGAAAAGAAGTTCACACAGAAGAATTCTGATAAATCATAAAAGATACTTCAAAATATAGATTTGAAAGGTAATATACCAAAGTGTTAGTTGTAGCTCTCTGTGATCACAAGGATTAGAGATGGCTTTTATTTTTCTTTGTTTTTTATCTTTTCTCTACAATAAATATATATTGATTTTTATAATAAAAAGGGTTTTATTCTTAAGTTTTAAAGAATTCTCATTGTATGTCTATCCCTCAGGGGCTGTTCAGGAGACCAGATATAGATATCTTATCTATATTTTATGTAAGGATTAGGTTAGGGGGTTGGGATTCAGGGGTAGTACAAGGCAGGAGGTAAAGTAAGAATGAACAGCAAAGAAGTGAGAATAAATATGGTTGATAGATGTAGAAAAAGGGAAGCAGATATACAGGCTAGAAGGTGGTAAGTTTGTGTATGGGCCTTGATATCTTCCCAGTCAGCTAGTTATATATCCTGTTTATGTTGCCCTTATCAATTTTAGTGAATAGATTACTTTGAAGACCCAAAGTTTTTCTCTAAGTCTGATCTCAGACAAGGCAGTCTATGGAACGTCTAGACACCATAGTCTGAAAGGCATGGAGATGCACCTTCCATGAAGATGGGAGTCTGCTGAAGTCTGCCTGTCCAGGGAGAGAATGGCTAGGACCTTCAGGCCTTATGCTACCTTGCAGACTTTAGAAATTTAGTGAAATTAATTTTTCTTTGAGGGTTAACTTTTGGACAGGGTGGAAGAACGAATCAAGATCACTCCAGCCTGAAACTAGAGTGATAAGAAAAGTAAATCTTTCAAAAAAAAATTATGGGTGTTTTATATCTTGCCCCATAGCAGGTTCTAGTTGTACTTATAGCTGAAATAAGTTGTTATTCATAGCATCTTCTGGAGATTGTAAATTGATATGACATACTTTTACTGGGAATCAGTTTGGCACATTTAGCAATTTGTCCAAAATCTTGAGGAAATAATTTGAAAAGCAGACAAAAATTGTGTATAAATATGCCATCACTGTGATATTTATAATATTGAAAACCCCCCCAAATTAAATATTCAATGTTAGATGAATGATTAAGTATTATAGGATAGATAAATATGACGGACTATTTTGTAGACATTAAGAATTATGTTTATAAATAATTTGGTGAAAAAAGCAAGTTATTATACATAAAACTTTATACTAATCACACATAATTTACATCTATGTATGTGTGGGTATGTATATATGCACACATATATATACACATACATATACACACATACATACACAAAATCTTTGTTGGAGAAGTTGTGGAGAAAGGGGAACCCTCTTACACTGTTGGTGGGAATGCAAGTTGGTGCACCCACTTTGGAAAACAGTGTGGAGGTTCCTCAAAAAGTTAAAATTAAAGCTACCCTATGACCCAGCAATTGCAGTACTGGGTATTTACCCCAAAGATGTAGTGAAAAGAAGGGCCATATGCACCCTAATGTTCACAGCAGCAATGTTCACAATAGTCAAACTGTAGATACCCTTAAAGAGATGAATGGATAAAGAAGATGTGGTCCATATACCCAATAGAATATTACTCAGCCATCAGAAGGGATGAATACCCAAATCTGCATCAACATGGATGGAACTGGAGGAGATTATGCTGAGTGAAATAAGTCAAGCAGAGAAAGTCAATTATTTGGTTTCACTTATTTGTGGAACATAAGGAATAGCACGGAGGACATTAGGAGAAAGAAGGGGAAAACAAAGGGGGCAGAAATCAGAGGAGAAGATGAACCATGAGAGACTATGGACTCTGGGACTCAAACTGAGGGTTTTGTTGGGTGGATGGTTGAGGCTGCTGATGGGTATTAAAGGAGGGCACATATTGCGTGGAACACTAGGTGTTATACACAAACAGTGGAACACTACATCAAAAACTAATGATGTACTATATGGTGACTAACATAACATAATTTAAAAAAAATTCTTTTTTTATGCATACTACTTTGCAAGAATGTAACTACTAGATGCAATGAAATGTATAAGTAATGTCATATTGATCTTTCTCTTTGCAAAGTAATGAATATCTTATTTTTTCTTTATCAGAAGTTCCAAATTTATTAAAGATACAGACTAATTGAAAAAATGGAGAAAAGAAAACATCAAACTAACAATTTTTTTCTTTATTTAAAAAGAATGGCATATATTGATAAAATTCACTCATTTCCTCTGTGTTTTAGCAAGTTATCATTTATAGGTATGTTCTCTTAATGCTAAGATAGTTCTTCATCATTCTGGGTCCTAGAAGAGACAAAATATGAAATACAAAATCTCCATAGCTGATGAATTTCTTAGAGGCATGCCTTAAAACACACACAAAGTAAAACAGGAAAGACTTATAAATAGAATAGCCACCACTAAAATTCCCTCCATTTCAAATAATGATCGACATCTTTACTTCTCAAAGATACTCCCTGGCTAACAGTGAAGTCCCTTACATGTAGAGGTTGCAGCTGTTGTAAACTACTCACAAGCCTACTCTCTCCTCTCCTTCCACTTAGCAGCATTCCCTTGCTAAGATAACTCTGATTTTGTCATACAACAAAAGGCTATGCATCTCAAGAAAGGCTAGATCATGGGGCACTGGGTGGCTCAGTGCGTTAAGCCTCTGCCTTTGGCTCGGGTCATGGTCTCAGGGTCCTGGGATCAAATCCCACATTGGCTCTCTGCTCATTTGAGAGCCTGCTTCTCCCACTCTCTCTGCCTGCCTCTCTGTCTCCTTGTGATCTCTCTCTTCTCTGTCAAATAAATAAATAAAACCTTAAAAAAAAAAAAAGCCTAAATCAGAAGGCAAATCTTGCAGTGTCTAAATCAATCATGGTAACAACATCCCCCGCACCACTGATATGTGACATCATTCTCATCAATGAGATGTGAGGAGAAGTCTGCAGATGTTGCTTCTGGGAATAGTTCTTAGCTCTTAAATAGGAAAGGAATAATGCCTTTTCTTTCTTAAGGATATAGATGTAGGGAGATGGGATGCTGCAGCCATCTTGTGACTATGAAGAAGCTAGTCAAATGTTAAGAATAACAGAGTAAAAACTCCAAAGAATGTATGTCTTTTTCAAGACACTTTTTGAGATCCTGATCTCTCTTAGGAGTCACCCAAGAGCCATCCTATTACTTCTTTTCGTGTGAAGCGACAAAGCTCTTTTATGGCAGATCTTCTGAATTGGATATTCTGTTGCTCAAATAATTTGAACTGATATTGAAGGTAAAGAAACTGTTGAATTCTGTTTTAAGTATTACGTGGGGTCGGGGTTCCTTCAATAGACTCAAAGTGCTGGGAGAAAGTTAGAGAGGGACCTGTTCATACAGGAGTTTAGGATCTGCATTAAAGCTTTGCTGTGATGTGAAGCCTTTAGTGGTTCTGAAAAAGAAAGTGGTAAGATTTGATTTTTCTATTTTTAATGCATTTCTGTGTGTTCTGAATTGTTTCCTCTACCCTATTTGGAGTTAATTCTTCAAATATAATAAAGCTGTTTGCTTCTATTCTTCCTATCTTTTCCCTTAGCCATTTGGCTTTTCATTGATCTTTTATAAGTCTTACAATCTTAACCCTAATGCTATCAATCCAGCTCTCCACTTTTGACTGTATTTCTTTTTTCTGTTCTCTCTTCTATTTGGCCCTTGGCTCTGGGTATGCTTTTCAGGGCTTTTAGTCTCTCCAAATACAAAAGTCTTTTAAATGCACAAGGTCAAAGTGAGGGCTGCATTTACTAAAGTGAATACCAGTGTAATTGAAGAATCTCTTTGCAAACTAAATAATTAGTCTTGGATGAATTTTCTTTTAAATTGAATTTCCATGCTAAGGATTGATTTTTTTAGAAAGGCCAACTTACAAATGAATATTTTTTTCCCATTTTGAATTCTTGATCTTTTTCATAACGTGGAGCACTTAGACTCTCTCTGAAGATTTAAATTTGCTACTCGTATTTCTTTGGAATTTGGAGCTTGAGTGAAATACCATGTATTTATAATTGAGATGCCTTTTCCTTTTCCTCTTCCCTGCAATTATGTTGTGTTCTGTTACATATCGTCTAGAATATGGCTTCTTAAACATTTAAGCAATATTCATCATAGACCTTTTAGATTTTATTTTCTTGAATAATTAAAATAGAACTAAACATATCTGTGCATCACAAGGGCATTAGTTTCAAGCCTGTTGGCTGTTCTCCTACATTGGGGAAATTGCATGTTGAATATCAGTTTAATTATAGAGCATTTAATAAGTTTACTGATGTTATGACATCAGTGGAAAAGGTTTTTTTTTTTAGCCTTAATTTACTTAAAGGTCGATGACTTGATTAAGAAATGAGACATAGGCAGCAGTGACCTGCCTTTCAATAGAGTTGGGCTTACCTTACATCATTTTGAGACTTCATTCTCCACTTTCTGGCATTTTAGCCATGGCACCTACCAGACTGAAGTCGTAGTAGGAGAAATCTCCTATTTGACCTTCCTTTGTAGAGTACAAAAGCAAAAATAAAGATTCCCCTCGCTTCTGTCTTTCAAGGATCATAAATTATTTTGATTTGCTACAAGCATGCTGGCTGATTCACTTCTAAAAGGAAGATGGCTAATATTATTTTCCAAATGGACTCATTGTACTCTGATAAAGTACATTATGGCAAGACTTTCTCATCTCTTCTATGGAAAGCCCAGAGCACAAATGTGTTACTTCACCAACACTGGCTACATTTATTCATTTATTTACTCATTTAACACCACTATGTAAGAAACTCTGCAATGTTTCTTAATGTACATAACCTCATTTATTATTCATGCCCATCTGTGAAATAGCCTTTTCTGTTATTCCCATTTTACAGATTAAGAAATTGAGGCTCAGAAAGATTATAATTTACCTAATATTGTACTGCTTATTTGGTTGTTTAAGACTGTGTGTTCGAAGTCAGTAAGGATTCAGTGATAGGCAGTTTTGTTTTTTTTTTTTTAAGATTTTATTTATTTGACAAAGAGGAGGGACACAGCGAAAGAGGGAATACAAACAGGGGGAGAGGGAGAGGGAGAAGCATGCTTCCCAGGGAGTAGGGAGCCCAGTGTGGGGCTTGATCCCAGGAGCCTGGGATCACTACCTGAGCCAGACAGAGCCTTAACCACTGACCCACCCAGCCGCCCATGATAGGCAATTTTTAAAGAACAAATTTAGAAACTTGTTTGATAGGATTAAAAGGACAGATAAAACAGACAAAACGGAAGAGGGAGAGAAGGCCCTAGGAACGTGGACTTTATTGTCTTGCCCCGTGCTGGTCCACAAAGCAGCCTATCCCAAGAGCTGTTCCCTGTGCAGACTTTTCTTCTGTCTAGCCTCTTCTATATTTACCCAGTCCTCTCCTTTCTGAAGATCCCAGACACTATCATCATTTTATTTCTCTCTGAAGAACTTCCTGTAGCCATTTTAAAAGCTGGACCTAAAAGGTTTGTTAGCAACAAATTTTCTTCCTTTCCTGTCACCTGAGAATGGGTCTTTTTCCCTTTCATTCCTAAAGGATTATTTCATCTGATACAAGATAAGGGTTGCTAGTTCCTTTCTTTCAGTATTTGAAAAATGTTATGCCACTTCCCTCTGGTCCCCTTGATTTCACATGAGACATCGCCTATTTAAATTGTTTTTCCTTTTACTGTTAATTCATCGTTTCTCTCTGGTTGCTTTAAGGATTTTTTTTTCTTTGTTTTCAGTTTAATCATGATTTGTCTTAATACAGATTTCTTTGGGCTTATCCTGTTGATAGCTCTCTCAGCTTCTTGTATCTGTATGTTTATGTGTTTCACCCTGGTTTGAGAGATTTTCCTCTTTAACTTCTCCAATAATTTTTTAGTTGGCTCTCCTCTTTTTCTGGGACTTTGATAAAATGAATATTAGATCTTTGTCATTGTGCCACAGAATACTGATGCTCAGTTTTCTCTCTTTCTCTCTCTCTCTCTCTTTTTTTTTTTTGAGTGTAATTGACATACAATGTTACATTAGTTTCAGATACACAACATAATGGTTCTGCAGCTCTATGCCTTATGCTGTGCTCACCGCACGTATAACTACCATCTGTCACAATACAAGGCTAGTATAATACCATCAACTATATTCCCTGTGCTGTGCCTTTCATCCCCAAGAATTACTTATTCTATAATTGGAAGCCAGTACCTCTCAGGCCCCTTCACCCATTTTGCCTGTTGCGCCTACACTCTTCCCTGTGGCAACCATTAGTTTGTTCTCTGTATTTGTGGGTCTGTTTCTGTTGTTTTTTTGTTTTTTTTTTTTATCGTTCTTGTATTTCTTTGTTTTTGTTTTTGTTGTTAGATTCCACATATAAGTGCTATCATATGGTATTTAATCTTTCTCTGACTTATTTCACTTAGCATAATACCCTCTAAATCCATCCATGTTGTCCCAAATGTGGCAAAATCTCATCTTTTTTTAGACCATTTTTCTATGACCTAATAATTTTCCTGTGTGTGTGTGTGTGTGTGTGTGTGTGTGTGTATACACCCCATCTTCTTCATCCATTCACCTATTGGTGGACACTGGAGTTGCTTCCATATTATGGCTATTATAAATGATGCTGCAATAAACAGAGGGGTTATATTTGAATTAGTGTTTCCATTTTCTTTGGGTAAATACCCAGTAGTGGGATTACCGGTTCATATGGTATTCCTATTTTTAATGTTTTGAGGAACCTCCATACTGTTTTCCACAGTGGTTATACCAATTTACATTTCTACCAACAGTGCACAAAGGTTCCCTTTTCTCCATGTCCTCACCAACACTTGTTATTTCCTGTCTTTTTGATTCTAGCCATTATGACACGTGTGAGGTGGTATGTATGTCATTACGGTTTTAATTTACATATCCCTGGTGATTAGGGATGTTGAGCATCTTTTCACTTGTCTGTTGTATTCTTTGAAAAATGCCTACTTATATCCTCTGCCCATTTTAATCATATTATTTGTTTTTCTGGTGTTGAGTTGCTTAAGTTTTTATAAATATTTTGAATATTAACCTTCTTTGGATATATTGTTTGCAAATACCTTCTCCCATTCAGTAGCTTGCTTTTTTGTTTTGCTGATGGTTTTATTCACTCTGCACAGAAGACTGTTCATTTTTGTTTCAGTCTTCTGTTGTTTAGATTAATTGTATTCTATTGACCTATTTTCAGATTTACTAATTCTGTCCAGTCATCTCCATTCTACTTTTGAGATCATTAAGTGAGATTTTTTGTTTTGTTTTGTTTTTAATTTCAGTTGTTGTATTTCTCTATTTTTTACTTCTAAACTTTCTATTTGGTTCTTTTTAAAATTTTTTTCTTTGCTTAGTGTTTCTTTTTCTTTGTTTCAGGAGAATTCATAACTGGTTGTTGAAGCATTTTTATGACAGATGTTTTCAAATCCTTGTCAGAAAATTTCAGCACCTGAGACATCATGGTATCAGCATCAGTTGATTATCTTTTCTTATTCAGATCATGATTTTCCTCATTTTTTGATATCTGTTATATCCTGATATGGTAGTCATTTTGATAGGAGATCGTTGATCCTACTTAATTTCCAATTCAGATAGTTCTGTTGCTTAGGTACAGTGTTTAGTTTTGTGCTACTTTTATGGGCTTTCGTTCAGTGACAGCTCACAGATCCCTTGCAATGTTAATTTGCTCTGCTTCATTATTCTGGTAGTGCTCAGACTCAGTCTCTGCTGGTGCTATATGCATGGGCTAAAGGCACTCCCTTCTGTCACTAGTCCCTGTTCTGGGTGAGCAAGAAGACAGAAGCTACTGAGTCTGGGTCTCCTATGTTTTTAGATAGAGGGCAGATAAACAGTGTTCTGCTGATGCTGTCACTTACAGAGGAGATTGCCCCCTAAGGCCCCAGTTGTGGCACAGGGGCTGTGGTGTTTTGAAGTTTTGCTATAGCTTCTGGTGGTGGTCATCCTCTACCCACATTGCCTGGGTTCCAAAGAGGAACTGTGATGGTCAGGGGGTTTCCTACTGCTAGTGGATCAAATTGCTGCCAGGCCAGGTTGTGAGGTAGAAGCTTATACTGTTCTGATCTGTCTTCTGGCGCTGTTGCTGGCTGATTGAGCAATTGCTGGGGCCTCAGTTATGAAACAGAGCTTGGGACTTCCCAGTATGTCTCTTTTGGGCTTTACTTTCTCTGTCCTCCCCACTTTCCTCTTTTCTTTCTTTCTCTCCAGTACATAGTCTGGGAGTATATGAGCAATAATAAAGAGAGACTCTGAGAACTTCCATGGTCGTTCCTCAGTTCCTGAGATTCCTAGCTAGTCTTCTCTTACTGCTTTCAGCGTTTTCATTGTCTGATGAAGAATTTCCAGGATATTTTATTTATAGGAGAGCATCAGGGAATAGTAAGTCTATGCCCTATTTGAGAAACAGAGGTCTCCCCAAATTTATTTTAATTAGTACATGTTTGCTGGGAACCTAGGTTTTCTATCTGAAATTTCTACAATCATTCATACTGGTCACCATTGGTGTTTATATAATAACCGATAAGGGGTAACACCAACCCTCTACTTTTCTCTGCCATAATATATTTACAAAAATCTGATTCAGCCCCTTTTTCTGAATGAGAAGGGATAACAAAGGAAATGAAAATAAGGAATAGGAGGAGCCTAGGATTTTAAGCCTCAAACTTGTCTGTAAATTCATATGTTTACTACATCCCTAGTAAGGGGTTCATTTTAGAGGATAAATAACCTGGACTTTGTGAACCTGCTGTGTTCTTTGTCATGTGCTTTGTTTACTTTCGTTTTCTGTTCTCCTACAGAGTTCCAAAGGGATAAAGCTCTCTTGGAAAATAGAAACCCATTTAGCTTACATTAAATTAGAGAACTAGAAAAAGAAACATAAAACCAGGAACTATGATGAAAGATCACAGTGTTTATTCCGTTTCCTTCCTTCTACTGAGCTCAACAACAGGGTCAAACTAGAGGCTCAGGAAAAGTTTGAGGAAAAAAAGATGGCTTATTCCCTTGTTTCTCACGGATGTGATGTATCCTCACCTCATTCATTTTCCTTAGGCCTAACCTCTTAAGGCTTGCTGATCTTTCTTTATAACAAGAGTCTCCAGGTACTGAGCAAACACATCCTGTTTCTATTAATGAGGTTTGATATCTTCATCTCCCCTCCTTCCTTCATCTCTACAAGCTTGATTAGCTTCTCAATTACAAGAAAACACAACACAACAAAATAACCTCAGTCAATTTCTACAAATTGTGTTCTTAGTCTCCAAGAAGTGATCTTAATGAATTGGGAGAGGTTGCAGAAATCAAGATATCATAGTAGGCAAAGGACATATGTATGGAAAACCGGCATGTTAGTGAACCCTCTAAGGATGTTCACTTCAATTGTGACATGCTGTAGGCATACTTTCCTAGATGCAGTTGAAAGGAACCTTTCCTAGATTTAAGTGAAAAGATATATTTTATTCAGTTTATTTATCTTAATAAACTCCTTAGTCTGTTCAGAGAAGGGATTTGTAAAATTTGGTGTGAAGAGGAGGAAAGAATATATGGTCATTGCTATGAAGATGACAGCATCACATTTTCCACAGTGACCCGTTTTCTCAAATTTTTATTCAGCCGTGAGTAAATTACAGGTATTAAATTACATAATTTCTGACAAAATAGAGTTATGGTATTTTACTCTATTCTCCTTCCAATCTATTCTCCAGAGCCAGAATTACCATTTTAAAAGGCAAATAATTTATAATTCATCCACTTAAATCCCTTTAACAGCCTCTCATGTTTCTCGGGATAAAGACCAAATTCATAACTCTCACCTATCTCACCTGAGCAGACCGGCATGGTCTTGTTCCCAACTTCTCCTCCCATCTCCTCGTGTCATAGACCTCTTTTCTCTTTTCCATCCCTGCCAAACCAATCATCCCTACTTGCCTTGGAGCTGATGCGCATGCTGTTCTTGATGACTGGAACTCCTTAACATCCTCCCTCTCCTGTTGGTCTAAGTATAAATGGTGCTTCCCTTATATATCCTAAACAATCTGCATGTCTTCAGGGAAGTCCTCACCTCCTTAAAGTCTCCTGTTATGGACGATATTTACATGCCCTCACTCTCTAGTATAGTATGGGTTATAGTCCCAATTTTAAAATTACAAATCTAAATATTTTATTGTTCTCTTTCTTCCTGATTAGACTATATGCTTCAAGAGTCCAAGGGCCATCCCTCTTTTTGTATGGTTATATCCCCAGAGTTTAGTGCACTACTGACACACAGTAGGTACCCAGAAGATATTTTTCAATGTGTATATGAATGGTTTGGTTTATTATGTAATTACTGAGAAGTTAATAAAGAATATCTAGCAAGGTGTGTTATATACAGCACCAGCTCAAAAATATTAAGTGAATGAATACATGAATAAATGAATGTTGAGTGAATTAGCTACTTGTGAATTAGTAGCTCATCTATCATTTTAGTTTGTCTTTTTTGGCCCTATATTTACATCTATTGAGTTCCTCTTTCCTCTCAAACAGGAGGAAGGATACAAATAATTTCTATTACTAACCTATTAAAAAACCCAATAAATTCACAGGATATCCTATAAAATAAATTATGCACTGTCTGCCAAAGACCAAGATAAACCATTCAAAGAATACCCATCTTTTTGTGTCCTGGTCCCATCCCCATTTAAATGGAAACTGATTAGCTCTCAGAAACGTGAAGGGCCTGAGTAAGCAAAACTCACAAAGTCTGTGTGTGACTTAGGCATGCTGTGAATTTTTGCATCTGTGATTCATAGTTGTTTTGGCTTTTCACACGTCTTCAGGGCGTTAGCTCACTGATAAGTGCTTTTATTCCTCTCTTTACCTCTTCTGCACATAAATATATACTTGACTTGCTGTAGGTCAAGCACTTCTCAATAGTGATACATTTTAAATCTTGGGTAAACTCCCCTTAATTGACAGGCTCCCCCTGTTGTCAGATGCATTACCATGAGGGATGACTTACAATAGCATTGCTCTCTGTGTCCTATCAACCTAAGCTTAGAAAGGGAGGTAAACAGTCCTCATATTTCATAGATTTTAAAGAGACATTATGGATCTATTCGAGAAACCATATTTTTTTTAGTTAATTTATTAGGTGACTTTAATTACACATCTAGAGAAAGCTGAATGATACCCAAATTGCAACAGAGACAGTCCACAGAATAAATTATTGTTGTGATCTTAGTGGCATGCTGGGCACATCAGAAAAAAAGTATTTTCCCTTCATTTGAGATCATTTTTACTAAAAATGGAAAAAATAATAACCTAAAGTTATTCTAACCAAATTGGTGTCTGGAGTTGCTGACACCTCACAAGCTTGAAGTTGTCACATCTCTCCACTTTGTCCTCGAGAGACAAGAAAACATTAAAGGGACAGGCATTTTCATATTGGTTTTTGTCCTCTCAGGACCCTAATAGGCAGTGAGGAGCACAAAATGGAGGACCAGAATGAGGGTGAGGAGACGTGGCTGGAGAATTCTTTTTGCCCTGAACCTCAGTTTCTTCACCTATAGAAGGGAACCGGGTTATCATGATTTTTATGGTTGCTTGAAGTACTACTATTTAATTGATTAATTTTTATTTAAGTTTTTCAAGATAAAAGGCTAATTACTATGGAATATATATTTTTTATTTTTAAAATATTTATTTATTTATTTGAGAGAGAGAGTGAGCAGGAGTTGGGGGAGAGGCAAAATGAGAGAGAGAATGCCAAGCAGACTCTCTGCTGGGCCAGGAGCCCAACGTGGTACTCAGTCTCATGACCCTGAGATCATGACCTGAGCTGAAATCAAGAGTTGGACACTTAACCACTGGGCCACCGGGCACCCCCATATGGCACAAATTATTTAAATGAATTAGATACATATCACACTGTTATTATCATTACTTTGGTAATGCCTTGATAATTACTTTACACCCATTTTTACATAGCTGAAATGTTGATTGATTGCTATGCTTTCTTAGCCATAAAATTTAATTATTTATACCAGTATTTTGAAGGGAGAAAGTTACACCAAGTTATCTCAATCTCTAATGGAATATTGGAGGCAGAGTGGAACTTGAAGCAAAAAGGCTGAAGAAACTAAAGTATAGTCTCTCCATGTCGGTTTTGTGTACATGCTTATTCCCTGATTGAGCTTTGGTGGTCACCAACTCTTTATCCTCTCACCTTGTAGCCTCTGTTTCCATTGTTCTATCCTATGAGTCCCTCATTCCCAGGTATGGGAGGCTACACAGTCCTGTTATCTTCTAAATGATGCATGGTCTAGGTGCTCTTCTTCACTCATAAAAATTCATATGTTCTTTGTCCCTTCATTGTAGGCCCATCTGCTCTGCTTTTAAAAATAGCAACTAATCATATGACAAATACATTTATATTGTTGACATTTTAATGAGAAATTTTCTACTTTCTTATGCTTACATTTATAGTGGATATATGGCCTGAAAAAATGATGACATTTTGTCATCTAAACCCATTTAGAAACTCTAATTGGAAAACCTCAAGCAAAGCACAAGGGTTCAAATGCAAGCTGACAGAGGATTTACACTAGTATGGTTTTAGGGCATCTCCTAGGATCATATAAAGACCCAAACCAGAAGAACTACAACTTCAGTTTATACAAATATGGTCAGAAGACACTAGATATTACAAGATACTGCATGTGTGATGGGGATCATTATGTTTTAAAATATTTTAAAGTTATTCTATCTTGAAATTTTTCTTGATCCATGGCTTTTTTAAAAACGTATGTGACCTCCTTATTGATATGTTTCCGTGTTTTGAAAAAGTAGATTTTGGTGTTTCAGAAGAAGAATAGAAGCCACCTATAATAAGCAAGGCATTTCTCATCTTGGACTATTAAATTCTCTTTTCTTATTTATTTTGCCTGCCAGCATGTTGTTGAAGGATAACTTAGAGAAAAGAAAAGCATGCAGCCTACCCCCATCCAGCAGATGGTTTGTGGAAGAGAGACACTAAAAAGCAAATGGACTATACATCAGGATCCTCTTCCTAATCCTACACCCTAGGTCCCTCTGGCTGGCTAATGGTGGGAACCTCCATGATGGGAATGAACAATGACATGAAGTTCGAGAATTTGGGCTAGAAACTGAGTTTCCCATGGTCATGGATACACTTAAGGTTTATAGCTGATATGGCACATTCTAATTGATCTATCCATTGATCTAATTATATATCCATTCTGCTAATTAATACTAGGAGTAAGCCAGATTCCTTGGGGCAGCCCCATGTGAGCTCAACAGGGTTGAGAGGGGGGAGGTAGAGCTCCAAATCTTCATTGAAGCAGTGCTTCAGAGTCCCCCTATCCTGTGTGTGGCATGAGAGGGATCCCAAAATGTGGCATAGATACTGGTAGAGGTCTCTGGAAAAGACCTGGGGTCAGAGTAAAGACAAGACACTGTACTGGGAAGGACCTTGAGACTTAAAGGCAAAGAACAATTTCATGTACACCAGTAGAAAGCACCTATTTACCATGGCCTAACCTGACTACCTTCAATGTACTCAGAGTCAACCAGTCCAGTAACAGAATCAGATGGTTGCCAGGGACTACAGGGAGGGGGCAGTGGGAAGCTACTAAGCAAAGGCCATAAGGTTTCAAGCAAGATAAATAAGCTCCACAGAGCTGATGTATAACATTTTACCTCTGGTCGGCAGTAATATATTTTATAGTTAAAAATTTATTGAGAAGATAGATGTCAATGTCAAATGGTATTATGACAATAAAATAAAATTAAAAAAAAAAATCAGACCAGACCCGTATACATTGATTGTGTATCTTGTCACTTTACTGAATTCACTTATCAGTTCTAGTAGTTTTTGTTGGAGTCTTTAGGGTTTTCTATATACAGTATCATGTCATCTGTAAATAGTGAGAGTTTTACTTTTTCCTTACAAATTTTGTAATTTTTGTTTCTTTATGTTGTCCGATTGCTCTGGTTGGGACTTCCAGTACTATGTTGAATAAAAGTGGTGAAAGTGGACATCCTTGTCTTGTTCCTGACCTTAAGGAAGCAGCTCTTAGTTTTTCACCATTGAGTATGATGTTAGCTATGGGTTTTTCATAAAAAGGCCTTTATTATATTGAGGTATGCTCTTTCTAAACCTGTGTTGTTGAGAGTTTCTATCATGAATGGATGTTGTACTTTGTCAAGTGCTTTTTTTGTATCAATTGAAGATCATGTGGTTTTTATCCTTTTTTGTATTGATGTGATGTATCAGGTTAATTGTTTTGTGATGATTGAACCACCCTTTTATCCCAGGAATAAATACCAGTTGATTGTGGTGTATGATTTTTTTTAACGTGTCATTAGATTCAGTTTGCTAATATTTTGTTGAGGATTTTTGTGTTTTGTTGTTGTTGTTGTTGTTGTTGTTGTTTTGGTATCTGTATCTGGTTTTGGTATCAGGTTAATGCTGGCCTCATAGAATGAACTTGGAATTTTTCCTTCCTCTTCTATTTTTTGGAATAGTTTGAGAAGAATAGGTATTCCCCTGTGAAGCCATCTGGGACTTAAAGGCAAAGTCTTTCTTTTGTTTTTTGGGAGTTTTTTTGATTACTGATTTAATTTCTATGCTGGTTATCAATCTGTTCAAATTTTCTTTCTTCCTACTTTAGTTTGTAGGTTATATGTTTCTAGGGACGTACCCATTTCTTCTAAGTTGTCCAATTTCTTGGCAGTCCCTTGGTTAAAAAGATTAAGAGGATGATGAGGATACTGTAGGACTTAGAAGATGAGGAAGGAGTTCTACTGTCATGAGATTATGTAAACCATGCCTTTCCCCTATTCCCACATGCAGTTTTGGAAAGGAAAGGAAAGGAAAGGAAAGGAAACAGGGCAGAAATGTGAATGATCAAACACTAACCTAAGTACATGATACAGAGGTTGTGTTATTTAAGGATATTTCTTAAATGATTGCCTCATATTAACACTAAATTACTTCACTGAATTAAAATTTGTATCCCCTGCCCCAGCTACCCATTAGTCAGGGGCTTTTGAGAAAGAACAGATGAGTTAAAAATAATGTAGCTATTTTTTCCTTGCACATCTGAGTATGATATGAGTAATGTTTGACCCAAGTGCTCATGTTTTTTTCTCACTGGCATTTTCTATGGAAGTTCCCAAGCTCAACCTGTACCTACTGAACACAAAATATAGTATTTTAGAATGCTATTGTCTTTGACCTGAGGAATTATTTTATCATGGGGACCCACAAGATAAGTTAATGAAAAACATCTAAAAATAGATAGAGGATACATTTCTGGATGGTAGAAAATTGTATTTAGAATTTCCTAAGTGCCTTGTTAAACTCACTCAACACACACACACACACACACACACATGAGTGTGGTATCTAGAAAAGTGCTTGGTAAATAGTAGGCTTTTAGTCACTATTTGATAAATTGTGTTGGGTGATTACACATTCATCTACAATGGATATGGATGCTTATTTTCAAGAGTTTCTTGACATTCCCTTAGCAATGTAGGCATGGGTACTTTGTGGTTTTCTTCTCTGAGCTTTTGAGATTAACTTAGATATTCTAGGTCTGGTTGGAAGTTTTTAGAGATAATGATCAAAAACAAGATCTTGGCATTTTGGTTTTATGCCAAGAGAGGGAAGCAGTAGCCCCTGGGCAGAAATATTTAGGTTTTATTCTTCTTGAATATTTCCTTCTGCCCTGTCTTCCAGAAGGAAGACTGGTCTAAAAACAGTGCTTGAAGTCTGCCTTAATCTGTCTTTAATAACTATCTCACATCCATGCAGCCCTCAGGTGATAAATATAGACCTCCCTCATTCTGTAGAGTGAAATGGTAGGAGTTGGCAAGGGTTACCCAATTCTAACCTCACTAAAAGTTTCTAAAATATATAAATTATTTATTAGCACAAAGGAATATAAAGAAAGAGAAGAAAAAAAAAAGAGATACAAACTCTAGAGGCAAATGCAGTGGAGCTTACAGTAATAAAATTTACAAAGACTGAGTTGTGTTAGGAAAAGAACCAAACACTATCAGTATTCATAGATTGAGCACTCATCAGGTTTTCAATGATGTAGTTCCATCATATAAAACTAAGTGTCAAGTACTATGTTTCCTAGATTGAATCTTCTAGCAAACAGAAGACTCTGATGGAATCCAGTATTCACAGAGTCTTCTCAGACATGGACAGGTTCTGGAAGGTCAGGGGCTCCAGGAGAAAAGAATACACTAACCCCTTTTTAACAGGACAAAAACAGAGTATTAAATATTCAGAACCAAGGACAGGAGGAAGTAAAGACCAGTTCTGTAACCGTAAGAGTATCTTTGTATCATCTTCATGGGTTCTTTTTAAAATTTGGTTTTTCCCCTAATTAGGAATGCCTGAGAATGAAAAGATGAAGTGGATTTGGTTGCAGGATGCTATAGAATGGGAAAAACTGATTACTTTGTGTCCTACACCATCGAATATGGGGGTTGAGAAAACTCAAAAGGGAGAGACTTGGCAGCATTTAATTGCATGCCTAGAGCATAGGAGCAGGAACGATGAAGTTCCTGTGGTTTTGACAAAGGCCCTGGTTCCAAGCAATAAAAGGACCCACAAGTACACTATTCCAAAAGGCTGAAATTTTAGTCCATCTGTTGAAAATCTATGATCTCTTAATTCCTTCCAGTTGTATCTATGTTACTATGTAAAATGTGTCCTCTCATCTCATAATGTATAATTCCACTGTTCTTCAGATAAGTGAGTTTTCCAGCTATATGTTAAACTACCTTGAGTCATTCCTGCATTTTCAGAGATTAACAAATTCTAGGGACATTGTGAATAAAAGAATACGTGTTTACACATTGCATAACTATGCCCCTTTTTCTCTGATTTGTGATAAAAACTGTCCCCAACCCATAAAGACTGGTTGGGTGGATTCCATCTCATATTTAACTGTCTATTATTTAACACTTTGTCTGTTAAACATTCAGAACTGTTCAGGTAAGGTACTTTCTAAGCATGAATTTGAAAAAACCCAATCACAGTGGGATCAATGAGTGAATAGACAGTTTCATTTCTCGTGATGATCTTTTGTAAACAAAGAAGAAAAAGAGTGCTCTAACTAGGAGTGTTTCATGGTTTTAGTAGGAAGAGATAGGAAATTATAGCAACATAAGGAGAATATAGGGTCTCTGGATCAACAAGCTTCTTGCCCTGCAGGTGGTTGGTCCCAGTGTAAGTGAAGAAATCCTAGGAGGGACTCCCACTGAGAGGAAGCAGGTTATCTTTTTGTGAATATCAGAGCCACCAAGTTCCTATTAGCCTCCCTCTGCCTGCTACAAAGACAATGTCCTTTTGCCACAGCTCAGAGAATTCACTGTGATAATTTTGCCAGAGCCTAACAGGGCAGAGCACTGCAAATATGGGGATATTTCCTTTCAGCCCTCCAATGACCCACAATTGGTTCCTATTATTAATAATTCTTCTAAGGTTTATCTTCACAAAAAAGCACCAAGACTTCTACAGTTAAGGAGAGACAGGGCTGCAGACTCCTGCTCTGAATTGTTTCTTGAGCTTCTTCATTATTTACTGAGATTCCTGAAATGCAAACAATCAGAGGCTTATCAGGCAAAGGCAGATCCCCTGAGCCTTTTATCATTCTGTCTGCAATTTTGAATTTCCTCTATAACCAGACAGCATACCAAATGAAGCTAGACTCTTTAAAGGGAAATGAGGCAATTGGAATGTCAATTTTATTTAGTAATATATTGTAAAAACTTAAACAGCATATCCAGCTGATTGACAAAATCCATCCAACTGTTAAGGGCAAAACAAGACTATCTCAAGAGGTACAGTTATGCAGATCTTGCGTTTACCTATAGGCAGATATTTAAAGAGAAAGGGAGAGAGAGACAGAAAATACTGAAGCAGAATGCAACATCTGGAATTGTCCGACTGATAAAATTCAGAGAGAGAATAAGGGAGTTAGAAGTAAGGATATCATGTCATGTTTTCTTTCTTCTTCTTCAGTGAGCTTTTTAACTTCTTCCACAGGCTGTCTTTTCTCTTCAGTTTCTTTTCCATCAAGGATGGCATGGACTCCTTCTTGCGGATTTCCCTCACTAGACCGTGAAAGGCATCATCAATGCAGAATCTGAGGGCCGCAGAGGTCTCAAAAAAAGCACAGTTATATTCCCTGGCCAGACTCCAGCCCTCTTCTGTAGAGACCTAAAGGAAAAGTAAATGATAGTAAAAAGAGAGAAAAGGAAAGATGCTTAAGTCAAAAACAATGTTCTCTATCAGGACTGTGGGCATATTATTTATATATATACACATATAAATGTATATATGTATATATTATATATACACACATATACATTATATATAAATGTATATATTTAAATGTATAATGTATATATATAAAATATATGTATATATATATAAAATAGAATTTGTTATACTAATGGGAATTTGGTATAAAGGAAAATTTCTAGAATTTCTAAACTTGATGGACAAATGAGAAATCAGGATCTCTAAAAAGGCAACTGATAAGAACTAATTAAAGATCAATTCTCCAGACTTCAAAAAAAGTAACATGGCACAGTGGTCAAAACCATGGCTTTAGAGTAAAACTGCTTGGTTTCTAAGTTTCAGCTCTTCCACTTTTGAGTTTTGCAAACTTGCGTAACTTTCTTAACCTTTTTGGCCTCAGTTTTCTCATTTGTAATCTAGAATAATGACACCTACTTCCAAGGCTTTTTGTTAATGTATCTTGATGCACCTTTTACAGATAATGTTGCTGAATAAATATTGAAAGCTTTATAACTACTGTTGTTAAATATAGTCCAGAACTTTAAGTTAAGAATAAGCCAGAATGAAGCTGCCATGAACTTGAGAAATGATCTTCTGACAAAAAACAAAAGCTAAACACCACCATTATGTCTGTAGCTAAGCACTTCAGAGCACAGTTAGAGCGCTACACAAGCTTTGTGGCACAAAACCAGGCTGTGGTGCATGTTATTGCAGTGGATCCTCTAGGGATGATAAATCAACGGAGGGCAGGAACTATGCCTTAACATCTAATGTCCACTATAGTGCCTGGTACCTGAGTCACCACTAGAGGAGAAAGGATGATTAATAAAAGCACCTAGATTTAGAAAGTATGAATTAAGTTACAGATATAAGTGATGCACAAATATTTAAACAGGAGATTATATGACACTGTACTGGGTACTAATAATCCTGCTCAAACTTTAGCATTCCCATTAGCTCTACTAGGTTATTCACACTGCCTTGAAGAAAGCAGGAATAAGGCTGCTTTGACTAGGTATGTTCCGATAGCCTCCTCATCCATTCTGGTCAATTTATTGAAGTCACTCACATGTGTATGTATTTATATGTTCTTTTTTCCTGTCAAATGAAAGTGTATGGTGAACTGGAGACTCCATGAGCCTGTACCCTTGAGTGTCTGTGACCGGGACTGGAGAGTAGAGCACCCAATTCACCAGGGTAGGCATATTCCCCAGGCATAACTAAAGAATTTGTTCATCAGCTTAAAGCTTAAACATCAGCTGAAAGCTGATGACATTTTGGGGTTGTTTGTAACCAAAACAGAAACCACTTGTTCTTAACTGATACACCATGCTGTAATAAATGGTTGAGCTGGGATATAAAAAGACCTCTGATTTCAAAGCCAGGTCCTTTCTCGTCTTTAAAAACTTCACTAAGCGCTTTCATTCCTGCTGGCAAGCACACCAGTTCTTTTTTGAGCTCATTTCTGTCTTTTAGTGACTAGAGAAATGCAGATATAAGTAACAAGGTAAAGTTATTAAGATTCTGTCTTACAAGCAAAGTCATACATTTATGAACTTGTCTGATTTCCAAGGAAACACAGGTGACAGTCTTACCAAATATTTTGACCCTGTATACCATGTGTTGCCATTTATTTTTCAGTCTCCTGTAACAATTTTCCCAACTCAGAAGGTAATGGACTTCCATTTGGTGTTTTTTATAGCAACACCACATTTCTAGTAGATTTCCTAGATTAATCACCTTTCATTACAATACACACACACAGACACATACACACACATAAATAGCCTCAAAATCCCTCTGGCTTGCAGAAGTGTTTCCTGCTCTTACTGCTTATTAGCAACTTGAGGGCAGACGGTGTCAGTTCAGCTTCAGACTCTTAGCTGGGATTTGGTTTGTCTCTCCTTATCTTATTCTGAGCTCCTTATCTTATTCTGAGACTCAGGTTGAAAGAACCCGTCTTATCTGGGATAGAATGTTCCCCTGACAGAGCAGTGGACAAGAGGCAGAGATAATTTTACCTACATCTCAAAGGTCAAAAGACAAACGGAGAAACCTTAAGTCAATGAAGCAGGATGTGTACTCAGCTCCCAAAGAATTGTGAAGAAATAGAATCTACCAAAACCATTTACATGTAAGTGCAGCACATTATCCAGTTAAAAAAAGACAAACATTGTGAGACCAATTTTTTAAACACTTGTAGTTGAAACACCTTACATGTAAGAATATAGAAAGAGTGAAATTTGAATGGAAATTAATACAAAAAGGTATTATATTGATGCAGTATCAGACAAAGTTGATAGTTAAAAGTTACTTAAAAAGAGGACTCTATCATGATGATACACATTTGTATGTACCAAAAATAATAGCCTCATTTAATAAGCTAACAGAACTAAAATCCAGAATCACAGTGAGAAATTTTAACCATTCTTTCACATCAGTTGAAAGAATACATAAATAAGTCAAGAAGGAGGTAGAGGATTTGAACAAAACACCACATTTTATCTAATTTATATAGATAAGATGGCTATGTCCAACAACTGAAAAATTCACATTTTCTTCAAATGAACCTGAAGCATTTATAGACTGACTTCATGCTAAGCTTTAAAGCAAGTTTCAAAACACCATGAAGAATCAAAGTAGAAACACTCAAATTTCACGACCAATGTAACAACCTCAAAGTTACCCGAGAAATCAGCAAGTTAGACCAAAAAAAGCAGACAGAAAGAATGATAAAGACAGAAATGAATGAAATAGAAAATAATCATGCAGTGGAGAAAACTAAATGTGAAGATGTTAAATTGATACAGCCCAGGCAAGACAAGATTAAAGGTGGGAAAGGGTACAAATAAACTATATCAAGAATGACAAGTAGACATAAGTACAGGTCCTACAATCTTAAAAAAGGTAATTAGGGAATATGATATTTGTGTCAAAAGTCTGACAAGTTAGATGAAGGACAAATTCTGAAAACAAAACTTACCAGAACTTTACACAAGAAGAAATAGAAAATCTATTATTTTTTTATATATTTATTTATTTGTTTGTTTGTTTGTTTATTTTATTTATTTATATATTTTTTATTTTTTTATATCTAAGACAGGAATTAAATATGTAATTAAGACTTTTCTACAATTAAGTCTCTATAACCTAAGCCTTCTCTGATGGATATGTGTGGATATAAGTACCAAAAGACTTGTACAAAATAGTTCCTATCAGTATTATCACAGGTTACCAAAAACTAAAAGCAATACAAATAAGTGAATTTGATAATTTGTTGAATATGAATAGAATGGAATACTGTTCAATGCAAATGAATCAAATATTGTTATATGTAATTGAGGTAAATCTCACAAACATAGTAGTGTTTAGTGACAGAAATTAGACCTATGATACATTTTTTTTCCTGTGAAACATTTTTAATAAACTAGGATAATTTTAGATTGCTAGAAATGTGGCAAAGATAGTACAGATATTTCCCATATACCCAATGTCTAATTGTTCTCCTTGTTATAGTAATATGTTACACAATTATATTTTTAGCAAGTTGAAACACAAGAAAACTAGTTTACCTTCCTTAGGAGGTAACACAAGGGCATCTTCTGAGTGCTTTTTGTTATCTTCTTTGATCTATAGTGGTTTCAGGTGGGTTCACTGTGGGATAACTTACAAATTCTATACTTATAATTTGTGTACTTTTTGTATATGGTGCATCAATGGAAAAAACAGATGTACCATATAATTGGAAGGACCCCCTCTGAATTTAGAGCATCACCATTTCCTCAAGTTCAGTAGTATTTCTATACCTAAATGTTTCAACACTCACTGTAAATAGGATAGGTAAAGTCTCAAATCACATCAGATCATGGCTTGCCACAAAATGAATCGGGTCTGGTCATATTTTGCAAAATACATTAAAAATTTTGTATTGTAGATTTCTGAAATCAGATAACATTATGGACTTAGGTTTCTAGCGGGAAGGTTAATACCATAAAGATTACAAATAATCTCAAAATAATTTGTAATTTCAATAAAAAGTACATTCAAATCCTGAAATCTTTTGAAACATAGATTGTTATACAGAGATAGTAAAATTCATAGGAAAGAATAAAGGTAAAGACAGGAAAGAAATAATTCTAGTAAAGAGGAGATAGAGAGAAAACCAGTGACAATGGCATTGGAGTCATCCTATTACAGTTCTTTGTATATGTATAGCAGTCTAGCTAGTGGGGTATTAGTTAAGGGCTAGAAAGACCTATACAATGCAGTGGGGAATCTAAAAACAAGATGATGAAATATATGGGAGCTTGATATATTATTGGGTAGAATTTCAAATCAAGGTTTGGGAGTGAAGATCCATTTAGTGGTTCTCTGACACTGAGTCATCACCATTTTGGATTATCCTTGAGGTATGGAGATTATTTCTACCAGCACAGGAAGATAATTTTTCTTTGAAAAGAAAAGAAGTAGAAAGGGGTTGAGGTCTTTGGTTGTATATTTCTTTCTTACACATTTGAAAAATCTCTTTATACAAACATGTTTATGAAATGTTTCCTAATTATAAAAATGCATTACACATTATTGGAAACCTCAAAATTCAGTTAAAATTCCAATGTAATAATCTTAATATGAAAAAAATTAGAAAAATTTCATCCAAAGATTCATACTGATGTCACATAAGCAAATAATAGATTATATAACTGCTTCTTAGTAGCAAGATGAAGTATTTTTAACTCTGTAGCTCCTCATTGCTTTGGTAAATCCTTCTATTTCAAAGCATGGAATGTAGTTGTATATATTCTTAGACTCATTATCAGAATTAATTCCATGTTATAACTCAGTAATTTTCACATTCGTTATAATAAAATCCAAAAGGAAATTAAACTTAGTAAAATATCCGATCTCTTCTATAACTCCTGGAGAACTCTTACTAGATCAATCACCAAAGGTTTTTATTTTTTAAGAAAAGTATTAAAGTAAAAGCATACTTTAAAATTCCCATGTTTCAATAAATTTTATCTCACACCGATGTTGACAAACCATAATCTGTCATCCCTACATTGAATGTTGGGATCAATATATCAATATACTATATATTCAATGCAAGAACTTGAGTCCAAACATGTAATAAAAAAAGTTCAAAAAATTAATTTTTATGGATTCTGGGCTTATGCTTAATAATTTTGGTCTGTTCAAAGGCTATAAATATTTCAACAGTATCTCTGGGAATAATTTTTAGTCCACTAATGGTTCTGAGTGGTTCAGAATCAGACTAACATAACAAGAAGTAACAGTTTCTATATTGGGCTTTAAAACAGGGGTATGTAACATATTCATCCAATGTATTATATCTTAGCTATCCAAAGTTTAAGTAAAATTAAGTATTTTTAAATGAAAAATATTCATCCATGCTATACAGTAGCTGCTAAGAAAGAACAACAGTATTAGATGGGAATTTTTTTTTCCCCCAAATTAGGAGTTTCAGGTCCAAAAATGGTTAAGCAAATGGCTCAAGGTCACATCCCTAATTAAGTAAAACAACCACCAAGTTCTATTCTCTTCCATCAAGTATTGTTTCCAATCCTCGCTGTTTCTCTGGAGTCTTTCCAGTTCCCTCTGCCAGTATTCCACATATATGTAATTGATTATTCTGATCTGAGGTTTTAAAATTTGGGATTATTCTTAAATTACAAACCAGTGGCACGGAACATTTTACATCGCATTTAGAGAAAAAGAAAATTTTAAAAACAAAGAAAAATAATATTGTAGAAAGATTATTTGGGGGTCAGGGAAGGACCAATTAATGCAGATCCAATTGCCCCTCAATTCCAAGGATGGGGACTTTGTGATTAGATGTGCCACCTGCAGGCCTTAGAAAGTATTGGCAGAAAAAAAGGGATTAAAGAAAAATGTTTTATACAATAGAAAATTTCAATGACCCAGGGGAGTCATCTTTTTAATAGATGTGACCTTTTTCACCGAGGAAGATCACTGTGTAATGTGCCAGGTACTCCCTGAAATGCCATTTCCCATCTGCCCGAGGAGGCATTAGAGCACAGCCACAGCTGTATGGGGGGTTGAAGAGACCCCAGGGGCATGATGGCAAGCACAGCCTGTTCTGGTCCTGGCCCAGCTGCTGGTGGGAAGTGGCAAGCATGCTGGTCAATTAGAGTTCCAGTCCCAACAATCTGCAGACTTCAGGAGCTTCATTGGTCTTTGTTGTAAAGGTACTCAGGGTGATGGTGGTCGTCTAGTAACCTGTATAATTCTTAGTAGCATAGAAGGAAAGTCTGATGCTGCTTTGCTATATTTGCTAACTTTGAATGAGGAGAGATTGGCAGAAAGTTGAGTCTGGCTCTTCCAAGAGAAGCTCTGCAAGGGTAATATCTTTATGATTCAGTCTACCAGGTGCTGTTAAAACATTCAGGATACCGAATAAACTCTTTGGGACTTGTTTATATTTTTTAATGCTTTCCTGTGTTTCACTTGATTCTTGCCCATAAAGATAGTTATTTTCATTATAGAGCCTACATCATCAAGGTAACAGGAATGAGTCTCTTGCATATTTGGAACCAAAACATTTTATTTGTTAATAAAATAAGAAGGAAAAGTTGTCCAAACTTAGATTGTTCAGTTTTCATTTTGTTTAGTTGTGTAATTGATTTTGATCAGTTTTAACAATATGAGTAGCCTTGCTGATTTCCTTGACAAGCTCCAATGAAAGTGTTTTAGATTTTTTTGCTTTTTTAACCTGCAAGTCATTCTTTTAAAAGATTTATTTATCTTAGAGAAAAAGAGCAAGCACCAGTGGGAGGGGTAGAGGGAGAAGGAGAGAGAATCCCAAGCAGATTCTGTGCTGTGTGTGGATCCTGGTGTGGGTCTGAACCTCATGACTATGAAATCATGACATGAGCTGAAACCAAGAATAAGACGCTTAACTGACTCTGCCACCCAGGCACCCCTACAAGTTATTCCTTTTCTTTACACATATCTTCCATTTAAAGCTAAGTGCATAAACTACTTGCAGGGAAAACCAAAACACAGCAAAGCACTGGCAAGAATTTCCCATCCTCAGCTGCAGTCACTGACATAGGAGAAACTCCTTCTTTTTATTTTTAATTTTCATTCCAGTATACAATGTTATAATAATTTCAGGTACACAATATAGTGATTCAACAGTTCTGTACATTACTCAGTTCTAATCAGGTGTACTCTTAATTCATCTATTTCACGCATTCCCTCACCCACCTCACCTCTGATAACCATCAGTTATTCTCCATAATTATAAGTCTGTTTCTTGGTTTGTCTCTTACTTCCCTTTGAATGTTTTGTTTCTTAAATTCCACATATGAGTGAAATCGTATGGTATTTGATATGTTTGGTTTAGCATTATACTCTCTGGCTCCATACCCGTTGCTGCAAATGGTGAGATTTAATTTTCTTTTTAAATTTAATTCTTTTTTATGGCTGAATAATATTCCATTGTATGTATGTACATACACACACGCACACACACACAACTGCTTCTTTATCCATCTGTGTATTGATGGACACTTGGGCTGCTTGCATAGTTTGGCTATGGGAAATAATGTTGCAATAAACATAGGAGTGCATATATCCCTTCAAATCAGTGTTTTTGTATTCTCTGGGTCAATATCTAGTAGTGTGATTATTGGATTGTAGGGTAGTTCTGTTTTAGTTTTTTGAGGAACCTCCATACTGTTTTCCACAGTGGCTGCACCAGTTTGCATTTCCATCAACAGTGCCCAAGGGCTCCTTTTCTCCACATCCTTATCAACATTTGTTGTTTCCTGATTTTTTTTTAAGCCATTCTGACAGGTGTGAGGTGATACCTCATTGTAGTTTTGATATGCATTTCCCTGATGACGAGTGATGTGAAGCATCTTTTCATGTGCTTGTTGACCATCAGATATCTTCTTTGGAGAAATGTCTGTTTATGTCTTTTCCCCATTATTAATTGGATTATTTGCTTTTTGGGTGTTCAGTTGCATCAGTTTTTCATATAGATCCTAATCCTTTATCAGATATGTCATTTATAAATATTTTATCTCATTTAGTAGGTTGTCTTTTAGTTTTCTTGGCTGTTTCCTTTGCTATGCAGAAGTTCTTTTTTTAAATTATTTTAATGTAGTCCCAATTGTTTATTTTTGCTTTAATTTCTCACACCTCAGGAGACCTATCTAGAAAAAGATAGGTTTGCTATCTTTTTAGCAAAAAGATAAAAATTTGCTGCGGCCAGTGTCAGAGAAATTCCTGCCTGTGTTCTCTTCTAGGATTTTTATGGTTTTAAGTCTTAGATTTAGGTCTTTAATTCATTTTTAGTTTGTTTTTGTATACAGTATAAGAAAGTGGTCCAGTTTCATTCTTTCGCATGTTGCTGTCTGGTTTTCCCCCAACACCATTTGTTGAAAAGACTTTGCATATTCTTGCCTCCTTTGTAAAGATTAATTGGCCATATAATTGTGTGTTTATTTCTGGGCTTTCTGTTCTGTTCCATTGATCTATATGTCTCTTTTTGTGCCAGTACTTTACTATCTTGATTACTATAGCTTTGTAATATAACTAGAAATTTGGAATTGTAATGCCTCCCGTTTTGTTCTTTCTCAAGATTGCTTTGCCTACTCCAGGCTTTTGTGGTTTCATATAAACTTTAGGCTTGCTGTTCTTGTGAAAAATGCTGTTGGTATTTTGATAAGGATTGCATTAAAAATGTAGATTGCTTTGGGTAGTATAGTCATTTTAAAAATATTTGTTATTCCAATCCATGAACATGGAATGTCTTTCCATTTCTTTGTGTTGTCTTCAGTTTTTTCCATCAGTGTTTTATAGTTGCAGAGTAAGGTCTTTCACCTCTTTGGTTAAGTTTATTTCTAGGTACACTTTATTATTTTTGGTGCAACTATAAATGCAATTCTCTCTTATTTTCTCTTTCTGTTGATTCATTATTGATATACAGAAATGCATAAGATATCAGTACACTGATTTTGTATCCTGCAAGTTTATCAAATTCATTTATTTGTTCTAGTAGTTTTTTGGTTGAGTCTTTCAGGTTTTCTATATTATTATATATTGTATATACAATATCATGTCATCTGCAAAATGTGGAAGTTTTACTTCTTTACCAATTTGGATACATTTATTTCTTTCTGTTGTTTAATTGGCGTGGTTAGGAATTCCAGTATGAAGCTGAATGAAAGTAGTGAGAGTGGACACCCTTGTCTTTTTTCTAACCTTACAGGAAAAGCTGTAAGTTGTATGTGGTTAGCTATTGGTTTTTCATGTGTGGCCTTTATTGTGTTGAGGTGTATTCTCCCTAAACCTATATTTTTGAGGGATTTTTTGTTTTTATCATGGTTGGATGTTTTATTCTGTCAAATGCTTTTTCTGTATCTATTGAAAGGACCATAGGGTTTTTATCCTTCTTTTATTGACATATCATGTTGGTTGATATGCAAATATTGAACCACACATTGTATCCCAGGAATAATCTGACTTAATCATGATGAGTGACTTTTTAAATGTATTTTTAGATTCGGTTTGCTAGTATTTTGTTGAGGATTTCTACATCGATGTTCATCATAGTTGATGTAGTTCTTTTTTAGTGGTGCCTTCATCTGGTTTTGGTATCAGAATAATGCTGGCCTCATAGAATAGATTTGGAAATTTTCCTTCCTCTTCTATTTTTTGGAATAGTTTGAGAAGAATAGGTATTAACTCTTCTTGAGATGTTTGGTAGAATTTCCCCTGTGAAGCCATCTGGTGTTGGGAGTATTTTGATTATGATTGCTGGTAATCAGTGTGTTCAAATTTTCTACTTCTTCCTGTTTTGGTTTTGGTAGGTTATATGTTTCTAGGAAGTTAATCCATTTCTTCTATGTTGTTCAATTTACTGTCATAAACTTTTTATAATATTCTCTTAAACAACTGTATTTCTCTGGTGTTTGTTGCTACCTCTCTCCTCTTTCATTTGTGGTTTTTTTCTGAGTCCTCTCTGTTTTGTTTGTTTGTTTGTTTGTTGTTTGAGGAGTCTGGCTAGAGCTTTATCAATTTTGTTGATCTTTTCCAAGAAACGCATCCTGGTTTCATTGATGTGTTCTGTTGTTTTGTTTGTTTCAGTTTGTCATTTTTTTCTACTCTAATCTTTACTGTGTCATTCCTTCCGCTAAGTTTTAGATTTTTTGTTGTTCTTTTGCTAGCTTCTTTTGGTATAAGATTAAGTTGTGTGAGGTTTTTCTGCTTCTTGAGGTGGTCATTTAAACTTTCCTCTTAGAACTACTTTTGCTGCATCCTAAAGATTGTTGATTGTTATTTTATTTTCATTTGTCTTCATGTGTTTTTTGATATCCAATTTTTATTTCCAGATTGACCCATTCTTTGTTGAGTAGCAAGTTTTTAACATCCATGTATTTGTGCTGTTTCCCAATTTTTTCTTATGGAGGATTTCTAGGATCATAGTGTTGTGATCAGAAAAGATGGATGATGGATGATATGACTTCAGTCTTTTTTTAATTTGTTGAGAATTATTTTTCAGCCTAATCTATTATGTGATCTATTCTGGAGAATGTTCTCTGTGCACTTGAATGTGTATCCTGTTGTTTTAGGATGGGATGTTTGAATAAGTCTGTTAAATCTATCTGATCCCACATGTCATTCAAAGCCAGTGTTTCCTGGTTCATTTCTTGTTTGGATATCTGCCAATCAATATAAATGGGGTATTAAAGTCACCTACCATTACTGTATTGCTATCAGTTAGTTCCTTTATGTTTGTCATTAGCAGTTTTAAGTATTTGGGTGCTTCCATGTTGGGAATATAAATATTTATAATTGTATGTTATCTTATTGGATTATCCCCTTTACTCTTACATAGTGTCCTTCTTTGTCTGTTATAGTCTATTTTGTCCGATGATTGTCCCCAGCTTTCTTTTGACGTCTGTTTGCATGACAGATGTTTTTCCATCCCCTCACTTTCAATATACTGGTGGCTTTAGCTCTGAAGTGGGTCTCTTGTAGATATCATATAGATGGGTCTTTATTTTTAATCCATTGTGTCACCTTATATCTTTTGATTGGAGCATTTGGGCTAATACATTCAAAGTAATTGTTTTTCCCCCTCCTTTTTTTTTTCCTTAAAGATTTTATTTATTCATTTGACACTGAATGAGAGAGAGAGAAAGTAAGCACAAATAGGGGGAATGGCAAGCAAGGGAGAAGCATGCTCCCTGCTGAGCCAGGGGCTTGATGTGGGGCTCAATCCCAGGACCCTGGGATCATGACCTGAGCTAAAGGCAGCTGCTAATTGCTGGAGCCACACAGTCCCCACCCCTTTTATTTTATACTTTTTTAAAGTTTTTATTTTATATTTTTTTAAGTTCTTTTTTTAATTTGTTAGTCAATATACATCATTATATTATTTTAGGGTGTACATCGCAAAGTAATTATTTCTGTGTATTGCCATTTTGGTACTTGTTTGTGGTATAGTTCTTCTCTGAACTTTTCTTGCTCTCTTTCAAGGTTTGTTGGCTTTCTTTAGTGATATACTTGGATTCATATCTTTTGAGTTGTGGTTGTCATTAGGTTTGTATATAATATGTTTTGCATGTAGCAGTCTGTATTAAGTTGATGGTCACTTAAGTTTCAACCCATTCTTTTCTTCTCTCCCTGTCATGATTTAAGCATATGGTATATTTTACATCCTTTCATTCTATGAATCCCTTGACTAATTTTTACAGATATGCTTACTTTTACTGCTTTTGTGTTTTCCACTTTTCTTATTCCTATTTGTGGTCTTTGTTTTATGCTCAGTTTGTCCCTTTAACATTGCTGGTTTAGTGGTCATGAACCCCTTTACCTTCCATTTCTTTGAGAAACTCTCTCCCTCTTTCTAATTTGAATGATAGCCTTACTGGATAGAGTATTCTTGGTTGCAGATTTTTTCTTTTATCACTTTGAATATATCATGTTCCTCTCTTCTGGCCTGCAGATTTTCTGCTAAAAAATCAGTTGTTAGCCATATTGGATTTCTCTTATATATAATGGTCTTCTTTTGCTGCTTTTAAAATTCTCTCTTCATCAGTATTTTTTTGCCATTTTAATTACTGTGTGTCTTGGTGTGCACCTCCTTGAGTTGATTTTGTTGGGAGATTCTCTGTGCCACCTGAATCTGGATATCTCTCCCCCCACATTAGGGAACTTTTCAGCTATTATTTCTTCTTATAAATGTTTTGCCTACTTTTTTCTCTCTTCTCCTTTGGGTATCCCTATAATGTGACTGTTATTACGCTTGATGGAGTCACTGAATTTCCTAAGTCTATTCTTATTTGGCACAATTTTTGGCATAATTATTTGGCATATTTTTTTCCTCTTAACTGCTTAGCTTCATTACTTTCCTTTACTCTGTCTTCCAAGTTGCTGATTTGCTCCTCTGCTCCCTCTAGCCTGCTATGTATTCCATCTAGTGAATTTTTAATTTATTGTGCTCTCCATCTCCAGTTGGTTCTTATCTCTTTGTTAGGGGTCTCACTAATGTCTTCCACTCTTTTCTCAAGTTGAATGAGTATCTTTATGATCATTACTTTTGATTCTTTATCAGACATATTATTTACCTCTGTTTTATTTTGCTCTCGCTGTGGTTTTGTTCTCGTCTTTTGTTTGGAACATATCCCTCTGTCTCCTCATTTTGTCTAACTCTCTTTGTGTTGGAAAAGTCAGCTGTGTCTCCTGCTCTTCAAAATAATGGCCTTATGAAGAAGTCTGCTAATTCCCTATAATGCAGTGTTCCTGTTCACCAGAACCTGGTGCTTCAGGGGGTGTCTCCATTGTGTGTTACATATACTCTGCTCTTGTGGGCAGAGTTTATTAAAACTCTGATCCCCACCCCAGCAGGGATCCAAGATGTGTGCAGGTCTGCTTGCAAAATGAGACCTGCAGTCACCACTGGGACTGGGCCTGACCTGCGCAATTCGAAAAGCAAGCAAAAAATGGTAGATGTGCAATTGTAACAACAAGGTTCACCTGGGCTATCTCAGGGCCTGTCATTCTTGGGGCACAGGCTGTTCAAAATGCACAAGTGGGGAGACGTGGTGTCAAGGTTTGTGCCAGTCTTTTGAGGGAGGGGACCTCTAGCCCAAGGAATGAGGCAAACATAACTGGGAAGGGTAGATCTGCTGAAGTGGGGAGGGGGCAGCAGGGCTTAAGTGAATGTCAGCACAGTGCTGGTTCCAGTAGAAGTCCTTCAGCAATCCCTACCCCTTTGGGACATGCTTCACTGCAATATTCTAGCCTTTGAGTATTTGCACATTTCCTCTGCCTGAAATGTGCTCCTTCCAACATTTTTTGTGGCTGTTTTCTTCTCATCAGTCATGCCACAGCTTAAATATTATTTCCACAGAGACACCTTGTGTAACTATTCTCCAGAAAATATTCTGCACATTGCCAGTGATTCTGTACCAGTATTCTGCCTTATTTCTTTCTTGGCACTCAATTACTCTCTGAAATCATTTTACTAATTTATTCCTTTGCTTATTTTCTGACTTCCTTCAGTACAGTGTAAGCTTTATTATAGCAGGAATCTGTCATTCTTGTTCAATGCTGTACCTGGACCCAGCACAGTAGCCAGCACTTAGAATGACACTACTGGATGCCCAGCCATAGTAATACAGTGCTGGAGTTATGATAAATAAAGGAGCTAGTTGTCAGGGCAATAGGAAAATAAAAGGAAATTCCAAGTCACTGTAATCAGTGCCATGACAGGGGCCAGCACAGAGCACTATGGTGACATTTATAAGTAGTGTCCATACCCTTATTAGTGGTTCTGGGTTTCCTCAGGGAGGATATCTTTGTAGGAGACCTAAATGATAAGCAAGAATTATGCAGGTTGTGGGAGGGGGGGTGGCAGGGAACTGGAAATAGTCTCAGATGGAAGGACTAATAATGGCTTAAGGCAGAGGTGATAATAGTACTTTTGTGGGCTCATCAGTAGTTAATGTGGTTTAGAAGAAAGGAGGAAGGAGAGAATGAATAGCACTATCAGGAGAAATTTAGTGAGCTTAAATGCCTAATTTATGTAGATTCATATGAAATTTGTTTGAAACCTGTCAATTAAGTAATTTTTAAAAGCCCATTTCTTGAGTTCCTACTCTGTGCAAAGAAATGTAAAAGGTTTTCTCTCTGCTGCTAAAGAGATATTGATTGAATGGAGAGAAAAGCAGGACATAATAAATTAAATGGTGTAGCCAGTCCTTCTGAGGCACAGAGTGGTAATGGCCCTAGGGTAAAGGGTTTAGACTGCTTTGTACAAGAGACATTTGAAATCTCCAAGGCCTTGTGCTTTTCATCCAAGAAGCCCTGGTATGCTGGGGGGAAAGGTTGCCATGGCAGCCAGTAGTTGTTATGAAGGGAAAAAAGAGAAGCTTAATGCTAAATATTTTGCTAATAGCAATATCTGGCTTCTTTGAATTTTTTTTCTAAGGACTACTTTTAAAATATCTTGTTAAAATCATAAATCAATAAAGTTAGGCAGTATATGAAATATATATGTCAGAATATATATAAATATGTAAGTATACATATATGTATGTCCATGCCTTAGGATATATTCATATATTTGCACTAATAAATGTGTATATTTGATGTATATTAAATTATACTTTATGAATAAAGAGTAAATTTTTTGCCATTTGGAGAACTTAAGTATCAAAAAAATATTTCAAAATTTATTACATTAATAAATTTGCATGAGGTAAAAATAGAAGGAACCTATATATTATATTTGCAACATATATAACAATTTTAATTAAACAATATCTGGATCCCCTGCAGCCTATAAGACCATGAGAGTAGGGAACATTGCTTTCCCAGCAACACCTTAGTGTTTTGCACATGAAATAAGCTCAATAACAATCTTTTGTATATCTTCCTTGAATGGGTGGCTGAATAAAGGGATAGAAAGGCAACCAAGGAGGAAGAAACCAACTACTACAGCAAAAACTCTCCATAAATTAACCAGAGAACTCATAAGCCCAAATCTCATTTGAACTGCCAAAGGTTTTGAGTCCCATAAATGCCCTATTTTATATGTATGTATGTACTATCTGTATAAGATAGGTGTACTGGAGAATCTCTAAACAAAACAAAAACAAACAAACAATCAAAAGGTTGCATCACGATTCTTTTTTAAATGGAATTTAGGGATCACAGTGGTAGATGACACTGATGTGGTCCAAGGAAAAGCCAGAGGTTGTATCAGGGTTCCTCCAAGTTTATGGTCAACACATGTATCTTTTGGATTGTATTCAGAAAAGGAAGGCCTTGCAAAGAAGAAAGAACCTGAACAAAGTAAGTTTTTTTTTTTTTTTCAAGATTTTATCTATTCATTTGACAGAGAGAGATCACAGTAGTCAGAGAGAGAGAGGAGGAAGGAGGCCCCCTGCTGAGCAGAGATCCCGATGCGGGACTCGATCCCAGGACCCTGAGATCATGACCCGAGCTGAAGGCAGCAGCTTAACCCACTGAGCCACCCAGGTGCCCTGAACAAAGTAAGTTTGCTACAAGTTCTAACTCTGGGGTCTGCAGAATATAAAACTGAACCAATGTTCTAGGGAGCTGGGCATTTTTTTGAAAAATTTATAAGCCTGTGCTTCCTGGCACTACTATAAATTTAGTTTTCAATTTCTGCACAGCCATCAGTGCCCTTGTCAATCATTTTACTTATTATTAGCTAGTGCCCTTTCCTATTCCTCATTTAGTTCTTCAAAATCTTCACTTCTCATTTTCAGCAGATGTTCTTGCCCTCTTACTTCACCTCAATGAGAAAATAAAAACATCCAAAAATAATGAGTAAAACATTCAAGGCTAGCACCTAGAAGCTCACCTGTGTCATTAGCTACATTTTCTTACTCTCCCAGTCTCAAATGAAGATAGGTTATTGATTCTGTCAAGTCCAACACTTCCATCTGGGCTCTTTCCTCTTCAATGTCTGTTTCAGTCATGCAGTACGAGTTGTACCTTCCTCTGTTCTATATTTTAAGCATTTCTTATAGTCTCTTTTTTCCAAGAAAAATATTCAAGTCACCTGTTTTTTTAAGTATCCAGTTCTAGTTACTTTCTTCCATCCATCCTTTTGTTCACCATTAACTGTAGATTATTTAGGAAAGCCCTTGTACAAGGTTAAAAAGATGGAGAATGGGGGTAATGCATGAAAATGGAAGAAGGATGCAAAGTCTTAAAGCACCCTACTAGATGGGAGAGGATATTTACAAATGAAATATTCGGTAAGGGGTTAATATTCAAAATACATGAAGAATTTACCACAACTCAGCACCCAAAAAACAAATAATCTGATTAAAAATGGGTAGAGGAGGGGCACCTGGGTGGCTCAGTGGGTTAAAGTCTCTGCCTTTGGCTCAGGTCATGATCTCAGGGTCCTGGGATCAAGCCCCACATCAGGCTCTTTGCTTAGCAGGGAGCCTGCTCCCCACCCCCCGTCTGCCTGCCTCTCTGACTACTTGTGATCTCTGTCAAATAAATAAATAAAATTAAAAAATAAAATAAAATAAAAATGGGTAGAGGACCTGAATAGGCATTTCTCTAATGAAGACATACAAATGGCCAACAGACGTGAAAATATGCTCAACATCACTAATCATCAGGGAAGTACAAACCAAAAGTACAATGAGATCACTTCACACCTGTCAGAATGGCTAGTATCAAGAAGACAAAAATGACAAGTATTGGTGGGGGTATGGAGCAAAAGGAACCCTCATGTACTGTTGGTGGGAATATAAATTGGTACAGCCACTGTGGAAAGCAGTATGGAGGGTCCTTGAAAAAATGAACAGTGTAAATACTATATCATCCAGTAATTCTACTACTGGGTATTTACCCAAAGAAAGCAAAAACATGAATTCAAAAAGACATATATACCCCTAGAGGTTTACTGCAGTGTTATTTATAATATAATAAGATACGAAAGCAACCTAAATGTCCACTGATAGATGAATCTATAAACATACTGTGGGGTACACACACAATTATTGCTCATAATATAACTCAGCAATAAAAAAGAATGAATGAAATCTGGCCATTTGCAACACCACGGATGGACTAGAAGGTATTATGCTAAGTGAAATAAATTTAATAGAAAGACAAATACGATATGATTTCATTTATATGTGGAATCTAAAAGAAAAAAAAAGAAAAGAAACAGACCCGTAAACACAGAAGATAAACTAATGGCTGCTAGAGGGAAGAGGGTGGATAGGCAAAATAGGTAAAAGAAAGTTAAAGTACAGGTTTTCAGTTATGGAATGAATAAGTCATGGGGGTGAAAGGTACAGAATAGGGAATGTATTCAATGGAACTGTAGTGGCATTGTATGGTGAAGGGCTGTAGCTACAGTTGTGCTAAGCACAGCATATAGAATTGTTGAATTTCTATTGTACACCTGGAACTAATGTAACATTGTATTTCAACTATACTTCAATTTAAAAAAAAATAAGGTATCAGAGGTTTATGTGCTGATTTAATCACTTCTGATTTGCACATCAACATTCACAATCTAGATTCTGTTCCCCCCTCACCCATTCTCCTAAAATAGTTTTCAAAGGTATAAATATTACCCTTGCTGCCAAACCCAATAGGTGCTTGCAGTGATCTTTCAGCATCTGCAATATTTGACAAATTGACTACTTTCTTCTTTAAACTTCTCGTCTGATTTGGTACCTCCTTCTTTCCCGATTTTTCTAACTTCTTTCTGATTACTGTTTCTGAGTATTTGAATATATTCAGTATCTTAAAAATACTACTCTTCACTCACTTTTCCCATAACTATGTGCCCATGGATTCTGACCTTTACTTCTATTCTTATTTGACATTTGTTCCTTACAGATTCATATTCATGTCCAAGCTTTAGTCATCATTAGAATTCTCATAAGCCCATATTGATGTCTTCAAAGATTCTCTCTCAGTTTAAGCCCAGAATCACATGTACAAGTCTCTCCTGGGCAGTTTCTCTGAAATGTCCCTAAGCACTTCAAATTTGTGGTCATATTAATTATTTTTCTTTGACAAATATCCCATCTTGGCTAATGGCACCAGTATTCCCAGTAATCTAAGCAGGTTCCTCTGTCCCCCACATCCTTAAATCTAACTGATAAGCCATTCCATTTCCATCTTTTTATTATTGTATACTGACATTTTCCTCTCCATTTTCATGGCCAGTACCTTAATCCAGGGCTTTTAGTGCATTTATTGCCTAAATGATTTTTCTACCTTCAGTCTTGACTCCCTCAAATCTATCCTTCATACTCTATCCAGAGAGAAATTTCTATAACATAAAAGCAAGCATTCATCTCTCCAATTTAAGTTATTTTTGTGATTCCCCCTTTATCAAAAACACAGCAAGTAGCACATAATAAGTGCTCAAAAAACAGTGATTTATTCCTATGGCGACTGGTACTAAATGAAGTCAGGCTCATCTCTTATTTGGACAAATAACTCTGCCTCTCAAACCCTAATTTTTTTCTTCAAGATAAAGAGGATAATACCATCTCCTTCAGAACTTTCTTACACAGATTAAAGATTATATAGTAATATGGTCCTAAACCTCCTAGGACAGAAAATGTACTTAATAAATATGTACTTAGTCATAATTACCAATGGAGCAGTCTGGCCTCTTAGAAGAATCAAGGGCATCATATGGGCTATCAGAACTAAAAGGATATGCAATATGCTCAAAACAAAAGAATTTAAGATTTCAATGGACTTTAGGGTCATCTTTAAGCCACCAAGTCATTACATATCATTCTACAACAACTCTGTCACCAACTACTTTTTGTAGGCACACACTAATTACACAGTCCTTTATAAAATGACCCCTTTTTATCAAAAGTTATTATATTGAGTCAGAAGAAAATTGGAATTATAGAGCTGAAATTGGCCCAAGGCATCCTATACTCTAAATCCTAAGCTGTTTAAGAATTCCTTAAGTTTTAAGATATTATAGTTCTTCAATGCTGGAGTTGGCACTAAAACCCAAGGCTCTTTTTTACCACCACTAATGCCCCTTTTTCTACAACACAAAGACTCTGTCCTGATGACATGGTACAGATGACAAATAGAATACACAGGACATAAAAGTGCAGAGAAGAACCTTCCTGAGGCAAGCGGGCTTGCATGGAGTGGGGGAGAGACTAGAGACTCCCCTATCGAGTGAGTAGCTGAGGACTCTGGGCATCTGGTTATGCAGCTTTCACTTTACTAAATTTATTATTTTTAGTTTTAAAATGCATATTATATATATATATACATATATATATATATATATATATGTATATATATATATAATAGAGTATGTGCGACTTCCTTCCCTTCGAATCTGGAAGATAAATGTAGATTCAAGTGGCTGCACAGATGACAGCTTTTAACTGTACAAGAAACCCCTCTGTGGCCTTAGCAACTCCTTCCATTTGTTGCTTCTCAAGCCCAGTTGCCCAGTCCTTCCCCAGGTGGGCAAAATGACCTGTTTCCCAATGGCTGTGCACACAGCATGCCGGAGAAAGGAAGGTAACCTTGACAATTCTGTTAGGAAGCAGCGGCCTGAGACTGCATCTCCAAGTCAATGACACCTGTTTTCTCTTCCAGATTCTGGTCATGTCAGAGCACAGAGCAAACAACACTATCACGGTGATAACTTGTCAGCTCACTGACATTATCTGTGCTCCATCCTCCACAGAAGCAGCTGAGAACATAGTCTGTGTTAGTCAAAACAGCAGATCTTACTAAGATACAGGGAGGAAAGTGTTCTGGTTGAGACCGTGGTTTATGAAACCAAAGGTCCTGAGTTCTAATCACATCTCTATTGCTTAAGAGTTGAGTGACCATAATTGAGTTACTTACCCTTTCTAAAATTCAGTGTCCTCATCTTAAAATGGGGTAAGAGATAGAAAGGAGATAACAGAATGCTTCATGCTTATTGCAGGATAAATGTACTATAATTTGGACTTTTTTGTTTATTCATTTAATACATAGAATTGGCTTGTCTCCAGTCAGGAATCATGCAATGCTGGTGAATGAGAGGTTTGATTCTCATCTTTACAACAATTACCAGAGTTGGGGAGGGGGCCTTCTACTGTCAGAGTTCCTCTGATACATTTGACTCCATTGCCCTATTTATCCTCAGAATGGTTCAGTTTTCCCTTGGGCATATTTTACTAAATGTGTCATAAAAGCATTTTGTTCAAACCACAAGTTTTCCCCATCTTATTCCCCTCCCCCAGCCACCACAGTTATGTTTAATCCTCAATCTACTAAAAACCATGAATATTCTTTCACTTTCTCTGTTTTCTTCACCTTTCTCTTTCATAGCCTCTTAAATTTCTTTTCTTCAATTTTCTTATTCTCTAACTTTACCTTTTCTTTTCATCCTTGTCCCTTAGATCTTACCAGCCAACATTCTGCTAATCCCTTGGGTTTTTTGTTTGTTTGTGTTTGTTTGTTTTATTTTTGTTTTTTGACAGAGAGAGAGATCACAAGTAGGCAGAGAGGCAGGCAGAGAGAGAGGGGGAAGCAGGCTCCCCACTGAGCAGAGAGCCCAATGTGGGGCTCAATCCCAGGACCCTGGGATCATGACCTGAGCTGAAGGCAGAGGCTTAACCCACTGAGCCACCCTCCTTAGGGTTTTTTTTTAAAGTAATTCCCAGACTCTTTTCCATGAACTGCTTGTTGATCCCTCAGACTGAATATGATTTCTCCCTCTTTTTAACTCCCTAAGCATTTGGTTTTCGTCACACTGTCTTTCATTATGATTAATATTCCTTTTACTCGGTACCAAGGGTAAGTTTCATGGGCACACAAATAGTGCTCCTTTCTCCTCTCTGTCTCCTACACTTGGACTAATCATCAAATTGGCTCCAAAACTGACTTCTATTATTTCCTAAAACTGTTTATTATATTCTCCCCTCCTCCCAATTAACGCAGTGTTTGCCTTAGGGATTCATTTTTTACCCTTTCTTATTGTGTGTGGCTATCAACACAACCTAAATTTGATCTTGTGGTCAGATCTTGGTCTTTCACAGTGACATCTAATTCACCAAAGTTCCTAATTCCTTAAACAGTTGTGATTTGTCTAAATGCAAGCCATGCTAAGTGGACAGGTAGATCATGAAATCATGGGATCATAGACATAAGAGACTATTAGTGTTGTAAGGAAGTCAGACATCATTGCTTTTATAGCATTCCTGTGAGATGGGGCACAGAGACTTTTTATAGACACTTCCAGTGGTGAGTTTATTCATATATCAGAGAATCCCAGGCTATGATGTGTATCTCTCACTGGCTAAAAGTCCATACCATTAAGAAGAAAATGTCTTCCCTAGATTTCCTTTCTCTTATCGTAATTCTGGCCTTATAGAAATATTCAGAATACAACTTCCCCTCCACTGCCTTTTCTTCCATGTGACAGCTCCTTTAATACTGGAAAACATAAATGATCTCTTCTGCTTGTGGCTTTACCACTGACTGTATTCAGAAGATAGCACTGTCTTATTTTCAGAAGACAGTCTTCATCTTCCAGAATCTTAAACAACAACAACAGCAAAAAAAAAAAAAAAAGAAAAAAAAAATCAGAAGAAAAATGAGCAGATGGTTCCATTTTGCTTTGTTCTTGCAGAGTAATATGTGACCCAAACAAAGGATCTATAAAACAGATAAATAGCAGCAACAACAATGAAACTTTTGCTATAGGATCATCACTTTTCTAACCAGAGAAGATGCATAACTGCTTCACCACACCAGACATGAACCATTTTGTTTTGTTTTGTTCTGTTTTAACTATACTTGTTACTCCCTCTGCTAGGATAAGGGCAGATAGTTGGGCCACTACATTTTAATTTCTTTGATAGACAAGCAAAAATATAGGAACCTGAAATATGTCCTCTGCAATGGCATTATTATCACTGCTAGTGATACTTACTGGAGGAGATACTTCCGAGGAAATAGCTTCCTTTGGTGACTCATTCAAAAATACATACATCTTCCCTACCATTTAGCCTCTTATAGATAGTTGAAATGCATTTATTCATCTCCAATTAAGCAACACACAGAATTTGTATACTGTAAATCCTCAGTACATATTTACTAAACTAGAATAGTTAAGAAGAGTATAAGAGTATATAGCAAGAAGAGTCCTGTGCTGTATTTGTTTTTTGTGTGTCTAAGGTGGGCAACCCCAAATTGACAAAGAAAGAGGAAGGTGATCTGGATTAAACAAATAGTGCTCAAGAGGAAACCAATGGAATTTAGAAATGACATCTACACATGACTCTCATTCTGTGGAGGTGAGCTACATTTTTGCTCTGCAGGGTAACATCTTGACCACACTGATTTGGACTCCAGTGTCCTTATCTATAAAATCAAGGGAAAGGATATCTTAAGGTTACTTCCACCCCAATGATTTCTCAAACTCCTTATTTTTTTCCCCTTTCTCTTGCCATGCCTACCCACTCTCTATTTTGAATCAGTCTTTTCTTATGTTCCATTTCCAAGAATATCCACAGTGTTTACCCAGTTGCTAACCACTCCACATCCTCCATACCCTACCCATTTAAAAGTCCTTGAACTTTCTTGAATTCATCATTACCTCTGCATAGATACATTTCCAAGGAATGTACCAAATCTGTTAAAAATTTAACTTCCACTGTCTTTGTAGTAAAAGATTAGTTTCACCTGCTACCCTGTGTATCTTCCCAGGTACTGTATGGGCTAGATACCTTTTTGTCCTCATAAATGACACTTCTTGAGAGTAGAAACTATCAAGTTCATTTTGTACTCTCAGAATTTAACCATAACAGGGATTTGATAAATATTTATTAAATGAATTGGATTCATCAGTAAAGTCACAGCATCACTAATGTTATCTTTTCTTTAGACTTGTGTAAGAGATTGCAATGGGAAAATCTATGACTGACCTTATTTCACTAAATCTGCTATCTCTGAGAAAGCTTTGAAGTATTACCATAAATAATTAAAACAAAGGCTCACTTACCAAACTAATTTTTGATGTAGCCTTATAGTTTTTTTTCTTGCTAGCTGATCTGAGAAATTTGAGAGTCCATCCATCTAGCTATCTTGAAAAATTCTTATTGCCTTAATATTTATAGGTACTCAATCATCATCACAAACATCATCACAAAGCTTCCTTGAGCCTATGTTTTCTTCTCAATGGGGGCTTGGAATAGCCATTAATTTTGCCATTAGTTTCTGGATCTGATGTTTGCAATGCATAATGAATGCATTTACAAATTAGCAGAGTGAATATTTTGTGATTATGAAGGAAATTAATATTTTGTGTCAAAAGAAAAAAATCTTTCCATAATCAGGCATTCAATAACAAGAAATGTTGCTTATGCCTATGCTATAACTATATGTAAAGAGATTTCAGAAGAGTAATGCAAATGATCCAATTCATGGACAATTTAAGTACAGTAAAATAACTTGGAAATTGTCTTCATCTTTTCTAAGACCAGTTGCCATACAGCCTGTCCTCATGAAAAAGGAAACATTTACTGTCTCTGTGAGGTATTTTACAACATTAAAATTCTGTTTGTGGCTTTTGTAAACCTCCCCTGGAAAATTACAAGTGAGATTAAAAGGAACTCTGACAGCCTGGGGAGGAATTGATAGATGACCTGCCATATTTAAGACAGCCAGCTCTCTGCTAAGGTCAGCCCTCACATACTGAGTGGACAAAAGCAAAAACACGAGGTCCAGGGAGAGCCAGGAGGCTGAAAGAACAAAGTGTGTTGACATCTGTGATCTCTAGTCCTGGTCTAAGGGGAAAGACTGTTCTCCTATGTATGTTTATATATACACTTAAATATTTACTTGCATATTTATTATTTATACAGGCACATAATTATATATACTTTTTATGTAATGTATGCATGATTTAATATATAGTATATTGTGTGTGTGTGTATCTACATGGGGGTAAAAAACAAAATGCAGTGATTTTTCCATGTCCTTGACTTATCCTTACAGGAGATTTCTGCCCTGCATCCTGATCTAGTTGAGTTTGTTGTACGTTTACCTTTGTGAATGAGTTTGTCAGAATGATAGTGGGATTAGCCCAGGATAGCTTTAGGTGGGGAGTTTCAACATTAACAAAAATCATCTAAATCAGGATGGCAGGCCCAAGTGCTGGCCTTGAGGCAGTCTAGCAATAAATTGCCCTCTGGTGCCTAAACCTGCCAACCACCTGTCATTAGAAGTTCAAGGTTTCCATGGATACCTTATCCTGAGTACAAGTGAAATGATAACTCTTCAGAAGCCCTTTACAAAACAGGATGGCTTGGAGTTAAGTGGAGGTTAGCCTAATTAGTTAACGTGGGAAGCAGGATTCTATGAATGGCTTCCAAAACCCAGTTTAATTAAAAGTCGGGGCGCCTGGGTGGCTTGGTGGGTTAAGCCGCTGCCTTCGGCTCAGGTCATGATCTCAGGGTCCTGGGATCGAGTCCCGCATCGGGCTCTCTGCTAGGCAGGGAGCCTGCTTCCCTCTCTTTCGCTCTCTGCCTGCCTCTCCATCTACTTGTGATCTCTCTCTGTCAAATAAATAAATAAAATCTTAAAAAAAAGTCAAAAAGGGATGAGAAATAGGACACCTGGGTGGCTCAATTGGTTAGGTATCTGCCTTTGGCTCAGGTCATGATCTCAGTGTCCAGGGATCAAGCCCCGCATTGGGCTCCCCACTCCATAGAAGGTGTGCTTCTCTCTCTCTCCCTCTACCTACTGCTCTGCCTACTTGTGTTATCTCTCTGTGAAATAAATAAATAAATAATTTTTTAAAAAGGATGAGAAGTGATATTGTCGAAGGCAGTAAAGAAAAATTTTAAGACTCAGATCTGATGGGATGCCTGGATGGCTCATTTGGTTAAGTGTCTGCCTTTGGCTCAAGTCATGATTCCAGGGTCCTGGGACCAGGTCCCTCATCAGGCTCCTTGCTCAGCAGGGAACCTACTTCTCCCTCTGCCTGCTACTCCCTCTGCTTGTGCTCTCTCTCTGACAAATAAAATCTTTTTTAAAAAAAATCTCAGATCTGATTGTATTGCTTCTCTAATATTGTTGAGTGATTCCATGATTCCATGCTACCTAAGACAGAAATCCCCAGGTTTCTGTTTTTCACAGATAAGGTTGTTCTTGTTTTGTTTTGTTTTTAATTAAGAATGAGGTAGGCTTCTGAAAGCATCTACAGAATGTAGGCATTCAGTGATAGACATGTATTTTTGCCTGCCCAGATGACCTTCTCCCCCTTTTTGAAATAGTATCCCAATATCCCTTGGGACAGCTATCTTTTTCTATTTATCGGCCCAATAATTTTGATGGGATTGACTCTACTTCTAACTCTAAGGGTAAGCAAATAACCCAGGCTTGGTATTCAGAGAACTACATCTCCTTACCTAAAATTTTGGTTGCAAAATTAAGTATGACCTAAGCAAGGTTAGCCACCCTCCTCCCTTGGACTTTCACTAGCACTATTCAGAAATAACCATGATAGAAATAGATAAGTTTGGAAGTGCAAGTGCCTACCTAAGAATAAAGTCAATAGAAAAGAAAAACAAAAATGGAAAGATTCTGATGATATTGTTAGGGGCTCTGAATCTAGTTATGCCTGAAGCTAACTGAATTGGGTTTTCCAGTTAAAGGACCTAATAAATTCATTTTTGTGTGTTTTGTTGTTGTTTGAACTAGTATGTATGGAGTTATATAAGAACTGAATGGGTTCTGACTAATATACTTGTCAAGTTTTTATTTCAGCAAGTATTATAAAATGATGTAAAGTATTACTGAGACTCCTTTCTGGTCCCCTGTGGTTATCAACAACTACAGAAATTACTCTGGAAAGAACCCACAGTTGGAAAAAAGGATAAATTTCAAGTGGTCAGGTTTAATGAGAACCTGATTCCTGGTGCCGGGCATTCATATTTTGCATCAAATTTCAGACTAGTTAAGTACTATTTTCTGTCAGAAATATTTTTAAAGAGACAAAAGAAAAAAAGGACATTAATTTTAGGTGTGCCAAGAAAACAGTGAGTGATACACTCTTCAGTTTTTCATCTCATGTGTCTTAGGGGGCTACTCTGTGATTGCTTGTAAAATATGTATCTGTATCCTATCTCCTAGCTGGACATTTGGATGTTTTCTGAACTGCAGAATATGCCAACATGCTGAGAGCCATTGGATTATGGGAATTTAACCTTATGGAAAGCACAGAACAATGTAATACATTGGGAACTCCAGTCCTGATTTCTCTGGAAATCAGGATTCCACATATCCAAGGCAGTCATAGCTGAGATTCCTAGGCTATCGTGTGGCCTAGATTAGGTTTGGGAAGAGATTTCAGTTTCTAGTTGGCCAGAGACTGTCCCAGAGAACCAAGACTTGTGTCTGGGAGATACTAAAGAGATGACTGTATAACAAAAGGAAAGAAGTATAATTGCAAAATTTGACCTCCAGTGTTAGAATTATTTCAAATCACCTGAGCACTGTATGACACACTAACATAGCAGAGATAATCTGGGTCCTTGTCAATGTCAAAGACCACCTGTGGATAAAGGGTAGTCCCTTTATCCACAGCCAGCAGAGAAATCACAGTGACCTAGAACAAGACACCAATCCCTTCTAACCCTTTCTTAAGACTGATGGAATGGGGAAGGAGAGAGTAAGGTGAATTAGCCTGCCCTTCCTTCAGCATGAGTCTCATTCTGGATTTGTGAAACCTTTTGAAGATGGAACTCTAATCCATACAGTGGCAAACCATTACACATAGACTTGGTTAAATATTTACCTAAATTAGGATAGCCTTAAATGAGAACTGATTAAAAAGACCAAAAATCAATCCAAAACAAAAATTATCTTTGTCTTTTTGACAGAGAGCACAAATAGGCAAAGCAGCAGAAAGAGGGAAAAGCAGGATCCCCACTAAGCAGAGAACCCAATGCAGGTCTTGATCCCAGGACCCTGGGATCATGAGCTGAGCCAAAGGCAGACACTTAACTAACTGAGCCACCTAGATGCGCCCAGGATTGATATTTTTTGGAAGGGATAAAGATAGTGTTAATTGGAATATTAAATTTCCTACTTTCCTATGCCAGTTTATAGTGGGTAGGGACTTAAAAAGAGTAGATTTCAGTTATGTCTCTGAGTGGAGACTGCTCAATACAATTTTCCCATCCAAGTATAGACACTAAAAGAAGAATGAAGAAAGGAAGGGGGTGGGGCAGGAAAAATTAACCTATTATTATCATCAGTTCATTAAAGAAGTTCATTTTCAAGGCAACATACCAAATGAGGTGGAAAGAACTAATATGAAAATAAAAGCTGTCATTTCATATAGGGTAAATGTGAAAAATCACCTGCATGGTCCTTTTTTTCTCCTCTTTCATAGAAGAATGGTGTCAATTTCATTATGGACTGACATTTGGACACAATACAAACTTGCATGACACTTCTTTGATCCCTGCCTATTTACCTTTTCAGAACCATCTCTCACTTTGCCCCTGGACTCTTGGCTCAAGTCATGCCAAATAATAAAGATTTTCTTGAATGTGATTTGTCTCCCCTTCATCATTTTTGGCCTTGCTCTTCCCTTAACTGGAATTGTCTTTCCTTACTTGTTGGACTTAACAACTAATAACGTATATCAAGGCAGAAATGAAATGTCAGTTACACTATGATGCTATCCTTGACCCCTCTGAGATGAGTTAGATGTTTTCTCTGATGTACTTTGTGCATTCTTCTACATAGTATTTATCACATTTCTTTCCATATTTGTTTTCATAACTTGAAATTAAGCTCTTTGAAGACAGGGAGTAGCCTAGTGTAGTGGTTATAAGCATGAATTCTTATACTAAGAGTTCCAATGAAATGCTATAAACATTGATGAGATCCTTGCTCAGGCACTTGCTAGTTAGTGGCATTAGGCAGGCTATTTTAGTTATCTGAGCCTCAATTTATCTGTTATCCATTTTTACCCAGAATTCAGCATAGTGCTTACCACATTATATACATATAGATTGTTAAAATTATGGGTGAATTTACTTCAAAAAATACATTGAAGATAATTAAGAAAAACTTCACATTGGATAAGAGGAAATGTCCTTAAAGAATCTGTGAAATTTTGTTTCTTTTCCAAGTGGAATTATATTATAGCTGATAGAATATAGCGTACCTAATTGAGTTTGGTGCATACTGACTGGTAGCAAAGTGATTCTGAGTATATTTGTCCCTCAAATGTGAGCTATATTATAGTGAAAAGAATTACACTGACCTTTTGTGTAAGACAGAAATTAGAAATATTGACACATTTCCCTTTGCAGCCTTTTTAATGACTGTCAGTCCATATATGACATGTTAACGTGGCATTTATCCTAGGTCCAAAAAATACAAAATAATAAAAATAGGGTCATTGGATGATGGTGGCAGAAGAAATTCCATTGAGGTTAGTCAAGGAACTAGAAACTGAGGGCGGTTTGGAAGTTATCCAGTTATAGAACTTGGGATCTCCGGAAATTAAGTGACTTGTCCTAGGTCACACAGCAAATTAATGGCAGAGCTAACCTGAGCCCCCATGTCTTCTGACACCATGTTCAATACTTAGTGACACAAGCAGAACATAATGAGTGCTTCCTCTTGCCTCAGATGGCTCCTTGGAAATCAGTTTCTTTAGAGGCAGAAAATACCTGACGTTGACACAAATCTCCTCACTGTTTTCAATGGCAGAGTTTTCTGAAATTGCTTCCCCCCTCCCAAAACAAGCATCTTCTTCCTGAATTTTAGTTCTTTACTTCCAATATATCCACCTCTTGCTTAACCATGTGAAGGCCTCTCTCAGCACCACCCTCAATTCTCCTTTTATTCTTTTATTCTTTGATACAGAAATCCTACAAATTTCTAAGCCTCCTTTAAGTATTCAGTTCCTGTCAGATAAAATTATTCAAACCTTCAAGTTGATTATTGACCATTTCAGCTGGATCCTCAATCCTTGGCAACCATTCTTTTGCTTTTTTTCTGTGGCTACCTCCCTCCTTGTATTTTACGTAACTGCTTGGCACATTCCTGCTGTCTCAGAGCCAGCTGCTTCCACCATCCACCCCAGAAGATTACCTGCCCTTCGACTTCCCAAAGAATATAAATGGACTGGGCAAAATCTCTCTATTTTCTATCATCAAACTTCAGAGTTTGGACTCCATTGCTTCCTTGTTAGCCCTCTTTAAATGCTCATTTTTTTAAAGGCCAATTTTCACACTTGACCTATGGATTTTACTCCTTTTCATTTCCTTCAGAAATGAATCCCTCTTCTCCTCAACTTTTTCATCCTTTTATCTTCTTTCCTTCACCAAATAAGTGGCACTGTAACTTCTATATTTGAAAAATTTTTTACTGGTTGATTTTTATTTCCTCTGGTCACTGTTTAGCTTCTCTCCTTTTCCCAGTTTGATTTACTCAAAGAACAATCCATGCTCATATACTATCCATAGATCAACTTGCTAAAGTTAGGTATCTGCTTTACCTCTCCACTGAAACTTTTCTGACAAAAATAAAGTTACTCACAAATAAATGGAAAGGTGTCTCATGTAAATGGATTGGAAAGCTTAATATTGTTAAGATATTAATGCTTGCCAATTTAAAGATCCAACTACCATCTACCAATACTAATGATGCATTTTACATTGTGTGTATACACCATGTCTTGCTTATCCGTTCATTTGTCCATGAACATTTGGGTTGCTTTTACCTTTTAGTTATTGTGAATAATGTTGCTATAAAGAGGGTGTACAGATATTTCTTCAAGATCCTATTTTCAATTCTTTTGTGTATATGCTCAAAAGAGGGATTTTTGGATATGTTAATTCCATCTACCAATATCCATCTACCAAATTCCATCTACCAAAATCCATCTACCAATACTAATGATGCATTTTACAGAAAAAGAAAAATCCATCCTAAAATGTATGTGGAATCTTAAGAGGTGCCAAATAGCCAAAACCATCTTGAAAAAGAGCAATAAAGTTAGAGGTCTCATATGTGCAGATTTCAAAACTTATTACAGAGCTACAGTCATCCAAACAGTGTAGTACTGGCATAAAGACAGACATATAGACCAATGGAGTAGAATAGAGATCCCAGAAATAGACCCTTATATATATGGCCAAATGATTTTTGACAAGAGTTGCAAGATCTTTCAGTGGAAAGGATGGTCATTGAAACAAAAGACATTGGGAAACTGGATGTCATCTGTAAAACAAAGTTGGACCCTTACCTTACACATGCACAAAAATTATCTCACAATGAAACGAAGTCCTAAAAGTAGGAAATAAAATCCTTAGATAAACATAGGAGGAAAAGCTTTATGACATTGGATTTGGCAGTTTCTTGGATATAACACCAAAAGCACAGGTAATAGGAGAAAAGAAATTAAATTGGACAGTGTCAAAATTTTAAAATTCTGTGCAAAGACATAATCAACTACATGAAAAGGCAACCCTATAGGAGAAAATATTTGGAAATTATGTATCTGCTAAGGGATTAACATCCATAATATATAAAGAACTCATTCAATTCAATAAAAGACAAGCAAACAACCTGATTAAAAGATGGGCAAATGACTTGAATAGATATGACCAATAAGAACATAAATAGTAACTCAACATCACTTATCTTTAGGGAACTATAAATCAAAACCACAATGAGATACCACCTCATATTTATTAGGATGACTACTAACAAAAAAAGAAAGTGTTGGCAAGGATGTGGGAAAACTACATCTCTCTCTTTTTTTTTTTTTTTAAGATTTTATTTGTTTATTTGACAGACAGAGATCACAAGTAGACAGAGAGGCAGGCAGAGAGAGAGAGAGAGAGAGGGAAGCAGGCTCCCTGCTGAGCAGAGAGCCCGATGCGGGACTTGATCCAGAACCCTAAGATCATGACCTGAGCCAAAGGCAGCGGCTTAACCCACTGAGCCACCCAGACGCCCATGCATCTTTTATACATTGTTGGTAGGAATTAAAGGGGTACAGACACTGTGGAAAATAATATAGCAGTTCCTCAAAAAATTAACATATGATTCAAAAATCCCTCTTTTGAGTATATACACAAAAGAATTGAAAATAGGATCTTGAAGAAATATCTGTACACCCTCTTTATAGCAACATTATTCACAATAACTAAAAGGTAAAAGCAACCCAAATGTTCATGGACAAATGAACGGATAAGCAAGACATGGTGTATACACAATGGAACGCTACTCGTCCTTAGAAAGAATTTTGACACATGTTATGACATGAAAGTGCCTTATGCTAAGTGAAATAAACCAGTCGTAAAATGACAAATACCATCTGATTTCACTTATATGAGATACTTATAGTAGTCAAATTTATAGAGGCAGAAAACAGAATGATTGTTTTCAAATGCTGGATAAAGGAAGAAAGGGAAAGTTGTTTAATGGCTATAGTTTTAGTTTTGCAATATTCAAAGACTTCTGGAAATTAGTTGAACAGTGTAAGTCTGCTTAACCCTAGTAAACTGCACACTTAAAAATTGCTAAGATAGTAAATGTTATACTGTTTATTTTATATTCTTAAAAAGGCTTTAAAATAAAGATCCGACCCCATGTTACTAGGAAAAAAATGGAATAAAGATTCACTTAGTATCTATTCTTAAAACAAAACAAAACAAAACAAAAAGAAAAAGAACCTTATTATCATCTCCAAACAGTATTGTTTTGCAATCTTAGTTTTTAAAAAAAATTCTCTGTAGTATTTTTGACTACTGCTCTTCTTATAAATTCCGTCCTCCACTGTATTTTGTGAAATATGATTCTCTTGCTTTCCTGCTGGCCCTTTGTCTTCTTTCCATACACTAAGGATATGTATTGCCCAGAAATTTATACTCAACCTCTTAATACTAGTAGTACTGTCCTTGGCTTGAGTGACCAAGGCCTTTGCCAGGTAGTCCCTGCCCTAAAAAGGGCCCTCTTTGGCCCTCTTCTGTTGACATCCATCTACACAGGGCAAATAGGTCAAGATTAGCTACTAACCTGGATTCCATACCTTTCTACAATTTCTTATCTGGGACCCTGGAATTACTTGCCCAGGTATTCTTAAACTTATTTCCTGGGCCTCATCTCCAGATCCATTCTCCCCATCTTCCCTTTACCAGTAAGCATACACACCAGTAGAGAGAGGTGGTCACTTGGTGGCTGTCTGAGGGAGAGAGTGTGAGGGCGTAAATAGAGTTTGGATATGTGGGTAGAAGGTCTCTTGAGATAAAGTACAAAGTCCTAGATAAAAAGAAAGTATGGAGCTTGACCTTGGACCCTGCAGGGGCATTCATTTTTACTCTTGACCAGGCAAGGTCAAGATTACTAGAGACAGACCTGACTGTATACATTCCCTAGACACATTTATTCACCCCCATATTTTAAAATCCCACCTGCTTGCAAGGTAACATCTGTTGCCTTGGGCAATATTCCCTCTGCTAAATTCGGACATGAATTTCTCATTGTCCTCCTGAATATATCCACATGGATTTCCCCTACTCTCAAAATAAAGGTCTAAAAATAAATTCAGCACACCCCTTTCTCACAAACACATTTCCCACTCCCTTGTGCTACTTTATTAATAGCAAACCAGCTTCCTAGTGATTCATTGTAAATCCTTATTTCTCCTTCACCCCCAACATGCAACTCAGTTATTAATCATGTCCCATTATATCCCAGGAATACCAAATGCAAGGTTCATGAACTATTGTGATACCTTCAGGAATAGGAGATAATGATGGATTTTAGAAGCCAGCTAAATTTTACCCTTCTACATGGGCTATTGAGGCACAACCTGTATAGGATAAAAAGGTGTTTATAGCCACCAAAAAACAATTGGGATCATTAAGGAAAAGCTGATTCAAAGTAAAAGTGAGCAACTTTTCCCATTGAAGGTGTCCATCAGAACGAATGGGGTTCCTGCTATCCCAAAGTATATATTTGGAGCTGAAGGCATTTGAGAAAAGTACATATTTGGAGCTGAAAGTATTTGAGAAAACAGCAGAAGCAGGAAGGCCCCTCCAACATTTCTCCCACAGCTATCCCTGACATAGATCTAATACCCTCATGTGAAAGGTGCTCTTCCTCGACTTGGAGAAAAAGAATATTCTTATCCTCAAAGACAAAAGGACACTGAGAGGAATCCAAACAAACAGGACTTGCATTGTTTCCCCCAGTTCATTTCAGAGTCTTTAACCTATCCTATTCCTTCATGGCTTTCCACTTCTCATCAAACCCAGCGTAAAAACACTGAGGTCTATTTCTTTTGGTCTTGATTTCCTTAGGAAGTCTCCTATGTCATGAAAAACTTATATTAAATAAGTTTGTATGCTTTTTTCCTATTAATTTGTCTTTGTCAGTTTAATTTTCAGACTAAGGTAGAGATCCTAAGAAGGTCAAAGAATACTTTTTCCTTCCCTACAGAACCTAACACTAAATTTGCTTATATTAATTCATAAGCACTGGCCTTCAAGGAAAGTGGATTGAGGGAGGGAAGAGGAGGATAGTTGGAAGGATGTTTGTCTTTACCTTTGGGATGCGCTCTATACATGCTGCTACCACACACTAGGACTAGGGCCACCGAGGAGAGCCATGGGTCTGGGTAAAGGGTCACGAGAAGAGAACAGACATGTGTATTTAAAATTCTCCTCTGGTTTGACATGACTTATCCTCTGAAAAGAGCCACATCTGTACGCAGCATAAAGAAGTCCTGTTTTTTAATACACTTTAAATATCTACTCATCCAAGGAATAGTAAAATTGTTTTTTAGACCCCTTCTGTGCAAGGCAAAGAGTAAATATTGGTGTTTTCTTAATAAATATTTATGTGCATGTAAATAAGTAAAAGTCTTTAAAACTCCTGATATTTATGAACTGATCATAAAGTTTGAGGCAGAACTGACATCTCTGACTCCCTGAGAAAAACAGATCGAAAGGAAATCAATTCAAACCAAAGTAACGGAAGGTAGCTCTTTGTATATGCTTGGAATAAATGAGAAAAGCAGAGCAATGGCATTGACAAACAATTTAAGATATGAATATCAGGGATATAAACTGGTGGATGAGAAAAAAAGTTTATTTTCTAGATCTTGGGCATGGCAAGCTAAGGTATTAACCATGGCAGACTACTGTAGCTAGCCCATACAGAGATAAACCAACTGAAATATGTCCTTTTTTAAGCAAATTAGTGCAAGATCGGTGCTATATGCTTGATGAACAAAATCAGATACAGTCCCTGCCCTCAATGAATCTATACTCACTGTGTAGAACACACAGTAATTAATTATTCCATTTAACATAAAATAACAATGATTGCTATGAAAGATGACTGAAGTTTTAATGAATACAAACATTTGAATATATTCTGTCAATTAAGGCAGAGAAATGAGCCTGAAGAAGTAATAATTGAGTAGATGAGGACAGAACGGTTGGCATTAACTAGATTTCCCATGTTTATCTCTGTCACATGGAAGCTGGATTAGTCCTCTGTGGTATTTTTAAATATTTTAAAATAGAGGAAAATACCTCCTTTCATTTTATTTGATTTTTCTGTAAGTTCTAAAGGCTACATGAAAGACTTTGTGGAAAATCTTGGACCTGGCATGCATGAGGAAGTAATGGAATTGACAATTTTACCAATGCTGTGAAAAGCAATTAATCAGTGTCATTAGGAGCCAATAGGTTAGCACTTCCTTTAAACAAAGTTAAAAAGGTATTTCCAAGCTCATAGAACTTAAGAGAAGGAGAGTAATTCAGACCGTTTGCAAAGGATTTTCTCTCCTTGAAGTTTCAATTCAGGACTCATTCTGTTTCAACGTCTACATATTTAAATGGCAAACTGAGTGGAGTTGATTTTACTTGACTCCTTTTTCTAACTGCATGGGTTACTTAGCTGGGTCATTTGCTCAGACGCTATCTAATAATTTGACTGTAGGGCAGAAATCACGAAGAGGGGCCAGAAAGAGGATTTTTTCCTCCTTTTCCTTGGAGAGTAGCATGTTCCCTCCATGCCCTATAAATTGACAACATCATTTCACTGCCTGTGAAAAGCCTGGGCCTGAGCCCAGAAGACAAAGCACAGAAACACCACAATTCCATCTTTTCCCTAGGCAGTTTCTATGTGGTACAGAGACATATGGTCAGTCACTTAACAAGACATTTTCTTTACATAGAATCAAGTGTTCAAATTGCCTAAGATTTTTTTATTAACCCGAACCAAATGACTAATTGGACACCATGGAGTTACAACCTTATTCTGTTTGTTCATTTTTTAATATTGATATTAGCATAAAATAGGAAAATCTGATGTCTAACTAGGTGTCATTTTCCCACAAGCAAACATTTTTTAAATGAGAAGCTCAGAGTGGATTCTGAAATTTCATGATCTTTGGCCTGATAGAAACACAAGCACAACCATGACCATATGTATGTTTTTCCTCTAAGTTTAGATGCAAAACTATGACAGCAGAGACTGAGACTTAAAAATTGTACTAGCTTTTGAGTACTTAGCATGTTCCTTATTTATATTTTTCTCACTGCAAAAGAAACAAGAAAAGATATTTTTGTTGAGAAGATCAACTTATGGTAGGTCAGAATAGGCAAGATTATGTTGTAATCATATACACTGTAAATCTCAGTGGTACCAAGTGACGAAAGTTTATTATCTACACCAAATATTTATCACAGATTGCCTGAGGACTCTGCGTATTGTATTCACTTAGGGACACTACCTATTCAAATAGCTACCATCTTTAATAAGGTCAGTCACCATGCTCAAGAGAAAATAAAGAGTTCTGGAGAGCCTCAAGGTAGCAATCAAATGCTTTAGACTATAAGTGACACATATCATCCCACTTAAAATTCACTGGTTAGAACCAATCATATAGCTCCATTCACGCATAAGGAAACTGTCCAGAAGGCAAAGATCCGAGTATATCTTGTATACAGTATTAATGATTACCATACCCTCTTAGGAGGAAACGGGTAGATTTCTGATAGGGACTGATGAGCTTCCTCTTTGCTCAATTTTCCAAAACTAGTTTAGAGACAGAAGAAACCTAATAAAGTGCACGTGCACGCATGCGCACACACACACACACATTTCTACTTTCTGTTCTTCTTCCTAATGCTACTCAGTAGAGAAATAAGTATAACATTTAAGGCAGCAAATGATATGGTGAAAACATGAGAGATGCCTTAAAGGCTCAAAGGTAGGCTCAGCTTACTTTGGTAAGGAAAATGAACAGCTGCCAGTGTGCTGACTTTTGGGGTATATTGTAAAGCGGAGTAGAAGAGGGAGTCAACAGAGAGGAAGGGTAAATTCTGAAGAAAGGTTTTTTTAGGTCTTAGGAAAATATAAGCATATGAACAGTTGAAAAAGAGAAAATCAAAAAGAGAAACTGAGGATAAGAAAAGACAATTTTTATTAGATTATTTCATTTTTTCAGTCATTCAACAATAAATTTCTGGTCCATTGATAGGTGTTAGCCCAATAGTTTGCTCTGGTTGTGGAATATATAAGATGTACTCAGTCTTGTCTTCACAGAACTCACTGATTCATGGAAGTGATACCAACACCATCATGATAATCTTTAACCTTGAGTACTTATTACAAACTCACTCTGTGTTCATTAAAAATTATACAAGAAAGTAGAAAATTCCAGTTTTAAGTGATTCTTATCAAATACCTTATTTAATTCTTAAAACTAACAACAACCTTATGAGGTAGTACTATTATCATGCCCATTTATAGATAAGGACGTTGAAAGCTCAGAGAGGATTAGTAATTTGATGAAAGTTCCAAATAGAGTCTAGATTAAAATCTAAGGATTTTGACCCTATAGCCCACACTCTCAATTATTGATTACAAAAAAAAAGTTAGCAAACATAAAGCCCTATGCAGGAATTAAGTGTGATGAGAAGCCACAGGGAGGAGATTAAGAAGAGAAGTGATATCATCAGAGTCACAATTTCAGAAAGATCAATAGGAATGTGAACAGACTTACTGGGAATCTATGGTAGGAAAAAAAAAAAAAGGAAAGAAGGAATCTATGAAGTATAGCAGTTCAGGATAATGGTAGAAAACGTAGTGGAAAATGGTCAGATTTGACTTTGAATGTATTGCCCCTGGGTTGCATGTGAGTTTAAAGAAAAACTAGGGATTGTTCCTAAGTTTGTGGTCTGGCTAATTGGATGAACAATGTACTATTCACCCAGTATTATTTACCAAAATGAAAAAGCATGAAAGGAGAAGTTTTAGGGGTAGGAAAAATACAGATGTTGTTTGTAAATCTTTAAGTTTGAGATACTTATTATTCTAATGGAGAAGAGAGGCTAGTCTGGCAGTTGAAAATACACCTCTGGATTCCAAAATAAAGAAAAATAAGGGTGGAGACAAAAATTTAAGATTCAAAGGTAGATAGTATTTAGGCCTTGGTCCTACTTCTTTGAGTCTAAGTAAATCCCTGGGACTTTCCACATTTGCACATCAGGAAAGGTAGAAGAACAAGTAAAGGAGACTTGTAAACAGTGGCCAATAAAATAATAAGGTAACCTGGAGAATGTAGAAACCTAGAGGCCAAATGAGAGATGCTTCAAGTTACAAAGAAAAAAACCCAAAAATCGTGATCATTAGCTCATGTTGCTTATAGGTCAAGTAAGAGAGTATTAAGAGCTAAGCATGAGATGAGATTCAATTCAGTTATGATGGACTTCATTGGCAATATTTTTATTATCATTTAGTTAGAGATCATCCATCACTTCTGATTTGTTGGAGATTTCAGAAACAAAGCCTAGTTCAGTAGTCATTCTATCTGTGGAATGCAGTATTAATAAAAAATTGAATTTTCACCATTTACCCCATCAAAGAGGCTGGCTAGATAGAAGAGAAGGTATTCTCCTAGAACTATATCCTTGCCAGAAAGAATGTCTGGTTATTATGGGAACACTGTAAGATGAAATTCATTACAAACATTGAAAGCTAGAATCTAGAAATAATAGCAAATTCTAGTGTAGTATTCAGGCATTAAAACAGAACTATTATAGGAAGCATACACTACATCATCTTTAAGTACAAAATAATCATAGAGAGACAAAATATATTCTATAAAATAATCGCCAGTAAATAAAGAACAGTGGCCCCGTTCTAACTCTGACTTTACTTTTTCTATTATTGATCTTCATTTGCAAATTGGTTTTCAGGAAAACTTTTTTTGGTCTTCCCTACAGTGACCATCAAGAACTTGCTATTCAAGGGCCTCAAGTTGCCTGTGACCGGCTGCTGTGCTTTTAAGAGCTGAGGCACAGAGAGGGACTGATGTATACATGTATTTTAAAATGCTATCATTAAGCCCCTTAGTTAATTAGGTCTGGACTGCTCCCTTCAGCAGTCAAAGCAGGAGTTATATGCTCATTTTCTCTCTCATAGTGTCACCAAAAAAAAAAAAAAAAAAAAAGGAAAGAAAGAAATCTTTACAGAAAATATGGCAGCTCCAGATGGTGAGTTTCTGTCAATTAAGAGAACAGATAATTTTAGTTAACCCTTGGAAATCTCACTGACAGTCATTTCTCCTCTCCTCTTCATGTGCAAACTTTGTAAAATGTCCTCAAGTGTGATCACTAATGATTACTTGTACACAAATATGTACTGGACTTTCCATAAAGACCTTTTTCTAAAATATGCAGACATAGATTTAAAATGACACTTATGAAACACCAAGAGATTTTCCTGGTGAACAATTTAAATATATTTAGAAGTAAAAATGACAACACACATACATGGAGTTAGCTCACATTCGTAGAAGCCGTTGTTTTGCAAGGCTTCCCTCACCACACCATGTCAATGACTCTCCAGTCACCATCCCCAACCTATCTTTGCCTTGATGTCTACATTCCTTTCCCTTGAATCCTAGAGGCTACAGCTGCATGTGAGCATTCCAAATGTCTAAATCTAAATAGCCAATTTCTCATTTCATGCATTTCCCTTACTTATTTCTTGAGCATCTTAAAGCTTTTGAGCACTTCCACCAGAAAATGGGCAAAGACAGCACATACACACAAAGAGGCAGTATACGTGACTGTAAGTTACAGCACTGAAAAAAAAATGCCTCGGACAAGACATCCTTTATGATTCATTAAACTCCTTGACTGATTCATTTGACTTCTCTGTGTAATTCCTTCAAAAAATATTAACACAAACCATACGCATTGTAAAAATAAGAAGTTTGACTAAGATCTTTATGGATTACAAAGACCAAATTAAAGAATAAATTAATAAAACAATAGAGTATTTATTTTCAGAAATTTGCAATTGTAAATTCATTCTCCACCTTTTTGAGATGCAAATCTTTTAACAATACAGGAATGTTTTCCTTAAGGTCCTGGGAGCCATCCCTTTGAAACATAAGAACTAAAAAGGATAGGGCCCCTGTCCCCCATCTCAGTGGAAGGGTAGGAGCCTGACTTCAATAAGCAGACAAATAGGAAATACAGATGGCCTAATCACACTGAACAGATTCCCTGCCCCATCCTCCAGGTTGGTTGTTTTGTTTCTGTTTTTGTTTTTGTTCTTGTTTTCCTATTACCTTACCCCCTTGTTTAAAAACCTTCCCACCTTTTGTTTCCAGGGAATTAAGTTCAGTCTTTCTGCCTTATTGCAACGTCTTAGCCCCTACTGTAGTGGTCTTGGATACAGTCTTCCTTTCCATTTTTAACAAGTGTCTAATGCAGTTTTTCTTTCATAGTATTATAGCAGGAGCTGAGAAAGATGCAAAAGACATGCAAATACTATTATCAACCTACAGAGTTTATAATCTGTTTAATAAATTAAAATACACAAAAGAATTAATGAAAAAATAAGAGGAATAGAGGTTCTGTAAAAGAAGTCAATATGAGGGCGCCTGGGTGGCTCAGTGGGTTAAGCCACTGCCGGCTCAGGTCATGATCTCAGGGTCCTGGGATTGAGTCGCGCATCGGGCTCTCTGCTCAGCAGGGAGCCTGCTTCCTCCTCTCTCTCTCTCTGCCTGCCTCTCTGACTACTTGTGATCTCTCTCTGTCAAATAAATAAATAAAATCTTTAAAAAAAAAAAAAGAAGTCAATATGATTTGAAAATAGTCTGTAAATGAAATCATTATTTAATGCCTATGTAAACCCAAAGGTAATATTGTCCAAAGGGCATCTCTGACTTTCCCATTGACTATTCTTTAACTTAAGCAGGTTACTTAATAATATCTGTCCATTCTTGGGGTGCCTGGGTGGCTCAGTTGAGCTGCTGACTCTTGATTTTGTCTCAGGTCGTGATCTCAGGTTCTGCTTTGGGCTCTGAGCAGAGAATCTGGCTGAGGAAGGATTTCTGGGTCCCTCTCCCTTTACCCCTACCCTCACTTGCAAACTCTAAATAAATAAATAAATCTTTAAAAAGTGATAATATCTGTACATCCTTTATCTATGAAATAGGGAGAGTAGCTGATTTACCTATGTTATGAAACTTAAAAATAGCCAATAATTATTGAGCACTTAGGATTGGGCAGGTGTTATGTTCTAAAATGCCTTACCTGTATAGATCCTTTGATTCTCACAACTATAGGTATAATGGTTTTCATCCTTATTTTACATGGGAAGAAACTGAGGCACAAAGTTGATAAATATCTTGATCAAAAGTATCATCTCATGAATGGCTGTCCTGAAGTGAAAATCCAAGCACCAAACCCTACCACTTACTTAAATCTGTGAAAGTGCTTTTAAATCACAAAAGCCAAATAGATGAAAAATGAATAAATATAAAAAGAAATGAATGTCCGCCCTGAGAAAAAGGGAAAACTTAGTTGATTTCTGAAATTTCTCTGATTTTATGCATTCTGGTATGTGGGGAATAATAAACATAAACTCTATAAATTATAATTTCCTGTTCCACCTTCCAGTTTCTACATTCTAAAAGAACACAAATCTGTCTCTTTTTCTTACTTAAAATGCTGCTTAAATATCTATGCTCTTGGATCAGAAGCATCATCTCTCGTGAATGTTTTTCTTCATAATACTGAGAAGGACAGATGGGAATTCGTGCCTTCTCCCCACTGAAAGCAACAGGGAGAAAGCCTTGGAGCTGTGAACCCTTCCTTTTGTTTACTCTGCCTGGCCACCCGCCCATAGCAGCCTCTTGGATCTCTCCCTGAGAGCTTTGATGGCAGCTATTCTGAAGGTCAGGTCTGTGCTCCACACATCTGTCACTATATTCCTTGTGATTTTCAGGCAGAAGACTGGTAGAATTGAGCTGGGTTATTGATAAATATTGATAGTTGTGTATAAAAATGTACCAGTGCATATGAGCTTGTTCTGATGTGGGAGGGATTTCTGTTCTCTTGACTCCTCTCTTCTGCTCTCTGCTTCTAAGTTATTTGCATACTTGTTAACACACATCCTGTAGGACAAGCAAGGACAAGGAAAGCTATGTAAACTTAAATGAAACCATTCAGGTAGAGCTGTAAATAAGGGCTCGATAGGACCAAGCTAGAAATGACAGACTTCCGCTGTTTGACTTTTGGTTGTGGGGCAACAAGGAATTTTCCTCTTTATATTGTTCTTGTCTTGTATATTTCTCATAATTGTGAATAAAATAAACATAACACTTTGCAAATATAGTAAATGTTAGCTTCTTTTTTCAATAAAGCATTAGCTATTCACTATCTTTGAAAATATGAGCAAAACATGCAGCTTCTCTATATGTTCATTATTGATTTTATCTGGATGCCAAGTATTGGATCAACCCTAGAAGTCTAGAAGAAAACCATTTAACCATCGATTCAACAGACATTAGTTGGGCTGCTCAAAAGTTGTCTCTTGCTCTTATAGATTATTTGTAGCATTAACAAGAATTACTGTTCATGTATTATTGAGTACAAACTTTCTAAGCACCTGATATGCTCCCAGTTACAAGTGGTACATGATGTGGTACTCAGCTGACTTGAACTAAGTTGTTACATCAAAGAAGCAGCAAGATGACCCATCTTAACAATGTAGGTTATTTATCCTATATAAATTCTTACTCCTGCATATATTTGCTCCCTGGATAGCAAGATGATTGATAGGTAGATAGGTAGAGGATACATGTATATAAGACAGTAGTATTGCATAAATAGAAGACAGCTCAGATTTAAAAAACCCAAGAGCATACAAAAAAAATACAAGCTATAAAATGAGTGTTCTAAGAATGAGATTTCTGGAGATCAATGTTCATAGGGTGAGTCAAAGAAACTAAAAAGTAGATAAGGTATAGCAATTTTGCTTTCAAGCCTAAGCACAATATGACCTCCCAGAGAATCTAAATGCTTCAGTTATAAGATGGACAGCTTTAGATGTAGGGCTTAGGGGAAGTGGAATCTTCTCTGTGCTCCTGGGGAAAAGTACAGGCACAGATTAAGGAAGATTATTTCTAGGTAGCCAGGAAAGTGAATGATCCTCAGGATCCAAAGACAGAAAGAAGGTGAGAAACAGGGCAGTCACCAGTGCATACAGCCAGTTATAGATGATCAATCACCAACTAGCATAACAGCCAGATTATTCCAGGAACTAAACTCACACTTACAAAGATATAGATTCTAGTATTTGGAATGTGTTTAAGTGTCATTCCTTTGGTTCTAAATATTAGTGCTTTACTAAATAAATGCTTTACTAAATAAATGCTTAACACACATCCTATAAGACAAGCAAGGACAAGGAGAGCTATGTAAACTTAAATGAAACCAGATTCTAACACCGTAAGTGGAATTAATTGTGTGACATGTATACATGTCACTCAAAATACCCAAGAAATTAAGAGGAATGTGAAGATTAGTGAGGGCTGGAGTGGCTGGGGAGGCTTCATGAATGAAACGGAGCCTGAACTGAACATTGAAGAATGGGCAGAAATGGTCTGGCAGAGAGTGGTGAGGGAGAAATTAGGGCAAGAAAAATTCTAGGAGGAAAAGAATGGAAGTGGCAATGACGGAATATCAAGGTAAGTAGAAGGAAATGAGGCTTTTTACATGAATTGATCCAAATTATAGTTGGCCCATGCAATCTTAAATGCACTCCTGAATTCCAACTTCAAGAGTAACAAAATTATATGACTTACTCAAGTGACAAAATTTATTCTAGTTGAAGTAAAAATGTTGACTTTTTAGTTTACTTTTTTTTTTTTTAATTTTGCAGGGGCTGAACAGAAAGGATGTTGGAGTACACAGCTTGAGTGAGGCCTACATTGAAATGTATGTGTTCAGAGTTACATCAAATACTATTTAGTTCTGCCTAAAGCCTTCCATGGGCAACTGTGAGGAGAAGAGTGGGTCTGAAGAGAGAGAAGAGGGCACTCAATAGTTCTTCCCTAGGTTTTCTCAAATATCAGGCAAGTCTCACAGAACACGTGACACTGTATTATCAATGTGGACTTCACATTAAGAATAGTTTATGTGTGAACATTTAATGGACAGAGACAAAAATGTCATATCTTCACATCCAATGGAAGGTGGCAATTCAGTTCTGGCAAGGTCATTTATTATTCCCTTTTGGGTAATATATTAAGGATATTTGTTCCTTGAATCTTGGATCAATCATAACTCCACATCCATGTACTCTTAGTTGTTCAAGGAAAACTTTCCGGGGAAGAACATTTCAAAGAATTAACACTGACAAAGCCATATTTTCCTTGTTCACTACTCAATTAGGATGAATGTGGTTGTACATACACAATACATTCACAGTTATAAACTCCTATTTCACCTTATCATATCTTCCTAGACCCCTTTTGCATTTCTAAATTGTACAGTGTATATCTAAGTCTCTTAAAGCCAAACTCAATATGTAGTCCCAGCATAGAGCCTTCCTTGCCAATTCCCATCTTCACTAATCTCTCCCTCTAGAGATTATTTAACCTTAAAATAGAATGAATGATTAAGGCAACAGAGCAGTATGGTTTATGAACTCAGGTAATGGATTTAGATAGACTTGAGTGTGGACCATTGTTCTGCTATTTTCTTTATGCTATCAGGCAAATTACTTAATCCCCCCTTAGCCTCAATTTTCTCCTTGATAGAATGAGAACAAGAGCAATCCTCAGGAATGTTATATGAATTGAATGAGATATTTTCCAATATGCTCTGCATGGTGCTTGACTGTAAACTCTCATTAAATATAAGGTATCTTTGGTCATAGTGAAAATAATATTACTATTAGTCAACCAAAACAGAGGAATTTTTTAAAAATGGAATGACAATGTTTGATACTTACTGTGACTACAATGCTTTTTCTGTCAATAAAAATTCTAGTTATCCTTTAATACTCTGTTCAAATCTTACATCTATCATTAAGACTGTCTCAAGTATCTCAGTAACCATTATTCTCTTTTGAAATGTCCTACTATTCAGAAGAAGGTACACAAAATTTTAATATGATTTATTGAATACACAATGTGCTTTGAATTCCAGCACATGTATGCTTGAAACCCTTCTCTAATTTCCTAGTCATGTATCATTAGATGAGTATCTATGATTGGTCAAATACTTAGGACTTTCCAAATTCCAAATGGGAGGATCCAAAAGAAGTTTTAAGTTTGTAAAGTAAGTTACATATTTGCTTTAACATTTAATTCTAAATTTAGTAATAGATTCAAAAGGAATTATTAAATAAAATAATGTACTTATTCTTTTCTCATATTTTATAAAAATGTATCTTAATTCTTCATAATCATCTTTGACATCAGTATCTTATAAATAGAAGTATTTATTAGGTCATTAAATACTGTTTTCAAGATCTGATTGAGACACTGCACTTTCAAAATTTCTGAAAAATGCAGCCAGTGGAAATTTTACTTCAAGTCTCAAGTTTTATTTGCAAAGCTTTGGCACAGTTGATTTTTGATTCCATTAGTTTTGTAGGAATAACTGGGATCCTAATGATTTACTGTATTGGTTTTCTAAGTGATTTTCAGAAGTTTTGTGAGGCGAACGTGATAACCACTACACTACGGAAACGATTTTCAGAAGTTTTGTTTGTACTCGTCCCCATTATTTGGAATCATTATTAAATTTAAGTTTAATTTCTTGGCATTAAGTGTTTTTCTGCACAATTTTATCTCTATAAATGTTTAACACTAGCTGTGACTGAGGTTTTTCAAGCTAGGGTGTCTTCCTCATATGCCATTTTCTTGTGAAAAATAAGGAAATTTGAGAGAGTACTCCAAATTTTGAGCACAACTGCAGAGCTCAATCATAAGGCTATTCCTTTTTTAAGGGATAGTTTCATATCTGAGCATATGTGGAACTTACCTTCCTTGAGCATCAGCCATCTTACTTCTAAAATGGTGCTATCTGCATCTACAGTTAGGATCATTAACTAAATGAGATGGTGTGTAGAACACCTGGTATTGTGTCTAGCACATTTTGCCTTTTTTATACATTTTAGAATTATAAGGAATCACAATTATCATCAAAGAATACAGATGCCCGGATAATTTGCCCAAAGCAAGGCAACTAAAATGGGAAGCCAAGTTTCCCAAATCTATATTCAGCTCACCCTTGGGTAAGCATTTAAAATGCCTTTTTTAAACTGAATATACTATGGATGAGAGTAAATCATTTCAGAACTAGATTACTGGAATACTAATTTGTAGCAAATTTTTTAAAAGATGAAAAGAGAGGTGAGTGGCCCCAGTCTCTGGCATATGGGGGTTAAAAAAAAAATGTCAATGATCAGGAATTTGTCACAGAAATGTAACTGGCAAGGAGACAATACAGTGACAATTATGTTATCTGTTAGGACTTTTTGTTTGGTAGTTGCTTGATTCCTGCTAGTGTAAGTTTTAAATTTCCAGTACACAAAAGATCTAAATTTATTCTGATCATGTTTGACCTTTCAAATAAGAAGAGTTTTCTAATCAAAATTATTTAATGAGATATCTGCCTTTCATATGTACTATTATTTACTTGAGGCATTTAAAATTGATTCAGTATTCCAGAAGTAAATATATTTATAGAAGAATTTTATATCACTGTAATTATATCTTTGTAACTAGTTGAGTATATGTTACTAATAGAAATTAAATTTACTCATTAAAATACATACATAACTATCAAAACATACAGATATTAAAATGTAAATGGATGTTTATTTAAATGTGTTTGCCTTTGTCTGCTGGTTCACACAGCAGTTTGGGAGCACATGTTTGGCAATTAGATGGAGTCCCAAGCACTAAGTCTCAAGACTGCCGATCATCCTGTTTCATCACTTGTGGTAATTATCTCTGGTCTTTTATGTGAACTCTTTGCTATAGTCAGATAGAGCTTCTCATTTTACTCACACATTCTTCTAAAAAATTCTCATTATTATGACTTTGTGTTTCCCTGAAAAGACTATCACTTTTCTTTCCATCCAGCAAACTTGATTTTTCAGATCCATTCTTATCATTCCAGACAACCTCCCAATCACCCCATATTGTCTTACCCCCATCTTGTTCAGAGTTCATACAGCTCTTATTGTCATAATAGACCATGTAGAATTTCTGAGAAGGAAACCTGAGAGGTCATGAAAATTATCAGTGGGAAGATTGGAACCCCAAAGGGCAAAACGACATTTCCAGATAAGGAGAATATGTTCATTTTAGCCTGTGTTGCCTGTGCTTTTGATGTTTCATCTGAGAAATCATTGCCACAATCAATGTCAATGAGCTTTTTCCTATTTTCCTCTAGGAGTCTTGTTACAGTTTCAGGTCTTACATCTAAGTCTCTACATTTTGAGTTAATTTTTGTGAGCCGTGTAAGATAAGGATCAGGACCCCACTCTTAAAAATTACTGAAAATCCTGTCGTTCTTTTTATCATAGGGGTTATACCTTAGTATTTCCGTATTATAAATTAAAACAGACTTTAAAATCTTAATCCACTTTAAAAATAATAAACCCCATTAAGTATTGACATAAATAACTTTTATGAAACAAAATAACTAATTTACAAAACAGAATTTGGTGAGAATAGTATTTTTTTTTACATTTTTTTTTTAAATCTATGTGTCTTAATGAGAGACAGGTTTTCATACCTGCTTCTTGGATGGCTAATTTTATGTGTAGAGTAGGCTAAGAAATATGTGGTAAAACATTATCTCTGATGTGTCTCTGAGGGTGTTTCTGAAAAAGATTAACATTTACATCAGTAGACTGAGTAAAGAAGATCCACCCTCACCACATTCAACTGGGCATCACCCAATCCAATCCCTTGAGACTGAATAGAACAGAAAGAAGAGGAAGGGTGAAGTTGTTCCTTTTGCTTGAGATGGGATATCCATCTTCTCCCTTCAGATGTTGGACTGGGACTTGTACCATAGGATCTCCTTGTTCTCAGGCTTTCAGACTCCAACTGGATTATACTACACACTTCCCTGGCTCTCCAGCTTTCAGATAGTAGACAAAAACCCTGACTGATAAAGCTCCTAATTCCATATTTGCCAATATGTTATTTGTTTAAAGTATATAATGAAAATCTGGGCTCACACAGATATATAGTTGGGAGGGGAAAAAAGTATTCTTTTTCTGGATAGAATACTTTTTTGTACATGTTGTACATGTAACCTTTTGGTACTATACCAGAAGTTGCAAAGAGTATTTCTTTATTCCTTCTTCTTTTTCTTTTTTAATGATATATATCTAAGTAATTTTATTTATTTTTTAAAAAGCTAAAAAGATGTATATTATGTTATGTTAGTCACCATACAGTACACCATTAGTTTTTGATGTAGTGTTCCATGCTTCATTGTTTAGGTATAATATCCAGTGCTCCATGTAATACATGCCCTCCTTAATACCCATCAACCAGGGCTCACTGATCTCCCCTTCCCCTCCTCTCTCAAACCTTCAGTTTGTTTCTCAGAGTCCATAATTTTTCATGGTTTCATCTGCCCCTCTGATCCCCCCCCCACTTCATTTTGCCCTTCCTTCTCCTAATGTCCTCTATGCTACTCCTTATTTCCACAAATAAGTGAAACCATATGATAACTGACTTTCTATGCTTGACTTATTTCACTTAGCATAATCTCCTCCTGTCCCAACCATGTTGATGGAAAAGTTGGATATTCATCCTTTCTAATGGTTGAGTAATATTTCATTGCATATATTAACTGCATCTTCTTTATCCATTCGTTTGTTGAAGGGCATCTTGGCTCTTTCCACAGTTTGGCTATTGTGGACATTGCTGTTATGAACATTGGAGAGCATATGGCCTTTCTTTTCACTACATCTGTATCTTTGGGGTAAATACCCAGTAATGTAATTTTTAATTTTTTGAGGAACCTCCACACTGTTTCCAAAGTGGTTGCACTAACTTGCATTCCCACAATGCAAGTTGTGGGAAGGGGTTCCCCTTTTTCCACAACCTCTCCAACATTTGTTGTTACTTGCCTTGTCAATTTTTTGAATTCTAACTGCTGTAAGGTGGTATCTCAATGTGTTTTTATTTTAATTTCCCTGGCTAATGATGATGAACATTTTTTCATGTGGCTTTCAGCCATTTGTATGTCTTCTTTGGAGAAGTGTCTGTTCATGTCTTCTGTCCATTTTTTTTTTTTTTTGCTTGATTATTTTTTGGTTGACTTTGAGAAGTTCCTTATAGATCTTGGATATCAGCCCTTTGTCTGTAGTGTCATTTGCAAATATCTTCTCCCATTCCATGGCTCTTTGTTTTGTTGACTGTTTCCTTTGCTGTGCAAAAGCTTTTTATCTTGATGAAGTCCTAATGTTCATGCTTGCTTTTGTTTCCCTTGCCTTTGGCAATGTGTCTTGAAAGAAGTTGCTGTGGCTGATGTCCAAGAGGTTACTGCCCATGTTCTTCTCTAGGATTTTGATTGATTCCTGTGTCACATTGAGCTCTTCCATCCATTTTGAGTTTAACCTTGTGTATGGTATAAGAGAATGGTCGAATTTCATTCTTCTGTATATAGTTGTCCAATTTTCCCAGCACCGTTCACTGAAGACATGGTCTTTTTTCCACTGGGTATGTTTTCCTGCTTTGTTGAAGATTATTTGACCATAGAGTTGAGGGTCCATATCTGGTCTCTCTATTCTGTTCCATTGGTCTATGTGTCTGTTTTTATGCCAGTACCATGCTGTCTTGGTGGTCATAACTTTGTAATGTAGCTTGAAATCAGGCAACGTGATGCCCCTAGCTTTTTCTTTTTCAACATGCCCTTGGTAATTTGGGGTCTTTTCTGGTTCCATACAGATTTTAGGATTTTTTGTTCCAGCACTTTGAAAAATTTCATTGATATTTTAATCAGGATAGTGTTGAAAGTATAGATTGTTCTGGGCAGCATAGACACTTTAACAATGTTTATTCTTCCAATCCATGAGCATGGAATGTTTTTCCATCTTGTGTCTTCTTCGATTTCTTTCATGAATGTTCTGTAGTTCCTAGAGTATAGATCCTTTAACTCTTTGGTTAGTTTTATTCCAAGGTATCTTATGGTTTTTGGTGCTATTGTAAATGGAATTGATTCTCTAATTTCTCTTTCTACAGTTAATTGTTAGTGTATAAGAAAGCAACTGATTTCTGTGCATTGATTTTGTATCCTGCCACATTACTGAATTGCTGTATGAATTCTAGTAATTTGGGGGTGGAGTCTTTTGGGTTTTCCACATAAAGTAACATGGCATCTGTGAATAGAGAGAGTTTGACTTCTTTTCTGTCAATTTGAATACCTTTTATTTTTGCTGTCTGATTGTTGTTGCTAGGACTTCTAGTAGTATGTTGAACAATAGGGATGAGAGTGGGCATTCTTATCATGTTCCTGACCTTAAGAGAAAGGCTGTCAGCTTTTCCCCATTGAGAATGATATTCATTGTGGGTTTTCATAGATGGGTTGTATGAAATTGAGTAATGTTCCCTCTATCTTATACTCTGAAGAGTTTTAATCAGGAAAGGACACCGTATTTTGTCAAATGCTTTTTCTATGTCAGTTGACAATTGTCTTTTCTCTTATTTATGTGTTCTGTCACATTGATTGATTTGTCAATGTTGAACCACCCTTGTAATCCAGGGATAAATCTCATCTGGTCATGGTAGATAATCCTTTTAATGTACTGTTGGATACTATTAGCTAGGATCTTGTTGAGAATCTTGGTATCCATATTCATTAGAGATATTAGTCTGAAATTTTGCTTTTTGATTGGGTATTTGCATGGCTTTGGGACTAGGGTAATGCTGGCCTCATAGAGTGAGTCTAGAAGTTTTCATTTTTTTGAATCAGCTTCAGGAGAATAGGTAGTATTTCTTCTTTGAATGTTTGGTAGAATTCCCCAGGGAATCTGTCAGGTCCTGGACTTTTGTGGGAGATTTTGATCACTGCATCAATATCATTACTGGTTATTGGTCTATTCATATTGTCAATTTCTTCCTGTTTCAGTCTTGGTAGTTTATAAGTTTCCAGAATACATCTGTTCCTTCCAGGTTGCCTAATTTATTGGCAAATAGCTGGTGATAATTTCTAATGATTGTTTCTATTTCCTTGGTGTTAGTCATGATCTCTCCCCTTTCATTCATAATTTTATTAATTTGTGTCCTTTCTCTTTTCTTTTGGATAAGTCTGGCCAGTGGCTTATTAATTCTTATTAATTCTTTCAAAGAATCAGCTTCTAGTTTCATTGATATGTTCTACTGTATTTCTGGTTTCTAACTCACTGATATCTGCTCTAATCTTAATTATTTCCCTTCTCATGCATGGGTTAAGCTTAATTTGTTTTTGATTCTCCAGATCCTCAAGGTGTAAGTATAGTCTGTGTATTCAGGATTCTTCTATTTTTTTTGAGTGAAGCTTGGATGGCTATGTATTTCCCCCTCAGGAGCGCCTTTGCTATAATGGGTTTGGCACCAATGTGTCTTCGTTCTCACTGGTTTCCATGCATTGTTTAAGTTCTTCTTTGATTTCCTGGTTGACCCAAACATTCTTAAGTAGGGTGGTCTTTAGATTTTAAGTGTTTTAATTTTTTCCAAACTTTTTTTTGATTAAGTTCTAGTTTCAAATCATTGTGGTCTGAGACTATGCAAGGAAAGCTCTCATTTTTTTTGGTATTGATTGAGAACTGATTTGTTCCACAGTATGTGATCTATTCTGGAGAAAGTTCCATGTGCATTTGAGAAGAATGAATATTCTGTTATTTTAGGGTAGAATGTTCTATATATATATATATATATATATATATATATATATATGAGTTCCATCTGGTCCAGTGTGTCATTCAAAGCTTCTGTTTCTTGATTTTTTTGCTTAGGTGATCTGTCTAAATCTAATTTGTCTGATATGAGAATCACTACCCCAGGTTTCTTTTGAGGTCTGTTGGCATGAAAGATGGTTCTCCATCCCTTCACTTTCAGTCTGGATGTATCTTTAGGTTCAAAATGAGTCTCTATTAGACAGCATATGGATGGGTCCTATCTTTTTATCCAATCTGCAACCCTGTGCCATTTTATGGGAGCATTTAGGTCATTCGCATTTTGTAGAAGCCCCCCCGCCCTTAATATTTCTTGCAGGGCTTGTTTAGTGGTTATATATTCTTTTAGTTTCTGCTGGTCCTGAAAGCTCCCTTATCTCTCTATTCATTCTGAATGACAGCCTTGCCAGATAAAGAATTCTTGGCTGCACATTCTCATGAATATGTCTTGCCAGCCCTTTCTGGCTTGCCAGGTTGCTGTGGACAGGTCTGACATTTTTCTGATGTTTCTCCCTCTGTATGTATTGAATCTTTTCCCCCTAACTGCCCTTAAGATGGTTTCCTTGGTTCTAAAATCTGCGAGTTTTACTATTACATGCTGGGGCATTGGTCTATTTCTTTGTGATCTTGGGAGGGGACCTCTCTGTCTCTAGGACACGAATGCTTGTTTGATTCCCCAGATTAGGGAAGTTTTCAACTATGATTTGCTCAAATATGTATTCTTGTCCTCTCTCTCTACACCCTCAGGGATCCCAGTAATTCTGACATTAGAATGTTTCGTGACATCATTTATTTCTCTAATTCTATTTTCATGGATTTTAAGCTGATTTTAAGCTGTTTTCATGAATTTTAAGCTGTTCCAGGCCTCCTGCTGTTCCTTCTTTTCTATCAGTTTGTCTTCTGGATCACCAATTCATTCTTCCAATTCATTTACTGTAGCCATTAGAATATCTAGATTAAATGAGATCTCATTGATAGCATTTTTAAGTTCTATCATATCAGCTCTCATTTCTACCCTTAAGAGAAACTATGTTGCCATTAATAGTTTTCTTCATCCTAACTGTTGTCTGCAAACTGTTACCCTGAAGTCTATTTCCGACATCTTGCTTATATTCATATCCATTAGTTCTGTGACAGAGGTCACAGTCTCTGAGTTTTTCCTATGTTGGGGGTTCCTCCTCTTAGTCATTTTGTTGAGGGGTAGTTGGATTTACTTCTCCCTATGGAGAATCCATAGGATTCTCTGTTCATAGAATCCAAATTATTAACCACAACCCAAGCAAGATGCCCCTGTTTTATAGGTGGTGACCTTAGGGTTGTCAGCGTCTTGTTCTTCCAGCCTTTCTTCTGGGGGAGGGATCTGCCACACTGTTACTGAGGCAACCCTGTTTGGACAGAGTTTTCCTGCCCTCTGTCGGGGGAGAATGGGCTCAGTGAAAACTGTTTTTTTTGTGGTTTTAGCTCTCTGGCAGTTTTCCTCACTCCCCCCACCCCCACAAATCAGAGCAGAAGTGACCATATCCAAACCTCTGTCTCAGAATAGAGATATTGCAGTCTGCCCCTCAGCTCTCCAGGCCACAGTGTCCCCACTTCTGTCTCTGCTGCCCCAAACCTCAGCATTCTGGGTTTGCACCCCACAGCAGCACTCCCAGCCCTCCTTTTCAGGTCCAGGCATGTCTCTGCCCTTTGTACTTCTAAAACTGCCAGCCACCCCCAGTTTTCATGCTTGCATTTGTAGGTCCAGGTTTCAGTCTTGGGGGGCCACCCTAAAGTCCTTTCCTGCTGCTACCAGTCTGCGAGTCTATGCCTGGTCCCCAGTGGAGGAGGCTTTTGCACTCCAGTGGCTCAGGAGCCCCTTGGCTTCCTCCCCCTCCCATTTATCTTCCAATATCTGCCCACAGAATCACAGTTCCATGCCTCATACCTCAAGACCAACTGCCTGAGCTATTCTGTTTGTAGAGATCCATATATATTCTTCTTATATCACAGGCTGATTTTGTGGATGTTCAGAATGGTCTGGTAGATAACCAGCTCAATTCAGGGAAACAGTTGAAATAGGGTCCCCTACTTCTCTGTCATCTTTGCACCTCTCCAGAAGAAGTAGTTTCTTAAAGGTTAGTTGCAATGGGTAAATTTAAGATGACATCAATAAACTCATTACATTTAAAATTAAAATCCATTGGTCAATCTTGAATTTTGAATGAATTTTTTTTAAATTTTTATTCATCTGAGAGAAAGAAAAAGAGAACTTGAGTGTGGGGAGGAGCAGAGGGGGAAGCAGACTTCTCTCTGAGCAGGGGGCCAAATATGGGGCTTGATGCCAGGACCCTGGGATCATTACCTGAGTCATAGGCAGACACAACTGACTGAGCCAACCAGACACCCTAAATGAATCTTTATCCATAAATTGTTTTTTGAAAACTCCTACAACTTTCATTTGGAAATAGTTTATAACCAAACTGAATTACTAAATGTTGACACATTTCATTATAAGCTGTCAAAAAGCCAGATTCATTAACATTGCCATTGATTTCATGAGAAAAGTTTTTAAGTGTTGGACAGCTAACCAGGGTCGTATTATACATACAGATTTTCCAAAATACTGATTTTCATTTGAAAGTTTGATAATACTGTCATTTGTTTTCCTTGAAGTAACAAGCTCTTTCATTTGCTTTTGAGAAAATACATAAGTCTGAATAGCTGTATTTTGTCAGTCAGACATTATGGCAAATAAAAAGTGATTTTTCTATGAACAGAGTGGCTAATTTAGTATGCCACTGGATAGCCCAAGTGCTTTTCCTGGATCTAACCATCTAAAATAACTATGGGACAGAAGTACTTTATGTGCACATACCATTTTTTCATAGAGAATATTAAAGACATATTTTCAAGGGCAGAAATTTAACATTTCTACTAATTCACAAAAGACATTCTTAAATGAAACTGGTATATTTTTACTACAAGTGGTGGTGATCAAGAATAAATAAAAATTACTAATATAATTTGGTACCATCACACTGACTTATTCTAAGGCACCAGCAGCTTTATCAATTATAATTTCAGTACTGTCAGTGCAAATGTCAACACACTGAGAAAATGAAGAACTGAGAACACTAAAACAGTTTATACAAAGAATTTTGACATTAAGGATTCTCTGGCTAGGTGCCAGCAATTCCCCAGTGGTCTATGTACCATGCTTTGAGAGCCACCAATGCCACTACTTTGGCCAAAATTTGCTTTCTATAGCCAACAGCAGTACCAGAAGTTTTATACACTCAGAAAATAATTATCTCCTCCTTTTAAACCCAGGAATGCTATTTATAAGGTCTCCAAGTAGCATGAGTTTCCCTAGTGTTTGCTTTCTATTCTACAACTGTTAATCACCTGAGCTACCAACTCAGGGTCAAGCACAGACTCATAAATTGACAAGTAGCTAATGACTATTATTATCTTGACTGTAACTCATTTTTCCATAGAAACACTTTGACTCAACTATCAAATCGCCACCACAAAGTCCTTCATATCAGTTTTGGAAATACATAGATGTATGTATTATAAAGACATTTTTTAAAGCACTTTTCCCCCCATCTTTCCTCTTAAGATTATTTATTCAAGAAGGATGACACTCTTTTGCACAACTCCAGGCAGTTTTTCGAAAAGAAGCAGAATACCAGGAAAAGGAAAAGAGAACAAAAATATAATGAAGAGTGAAAATATATCTACCCGATAGTTGATTGTAATGCCTTCCAAATACCTATGCAAAATTTAATAAAAACATTCTAGGAGTGGAGATATGGAGAACTACATATGTGAGTGAATATTTTTAATTGTGTTTAAGATGAAAAAACAAAAGTGAAACCCCAATTCTCAATAATCTCAAAGTCTTAGGAAAATAGTTTATTGTGTCACCACCTAAAGTAGCCTGTTGATGAGGTAGTTCTAAAGATTCTTCACTTTATTGTATATGAGTTGTCAGCTTAATAATGACTATAACAAAGGCTTATTTCCTGAGATGAGAAGGAAAGAAGTAAACCCATTTGTCAGGTAGCTCAGAAGGCTGTATGGAGTATTTGATATACATGACTTGACATGAGTTCTCTCTAGAGTCCCCATATAAGATGTTTCTTCACTCCCTGCATGTTCTTGCTTGGAAGATTACAGTTTAGAAAAACAAAACAAAAATAACCAGGAAAACTGTAACAGTCTGCAGTGTCTTATTGGGAATTTCTCCATTGCCTTGTCCTACATATTTTTGTGTGTGAGTTTTACTATTGAACACATTGTTTTTCTTTTTAATGAAATGTTCTTCTTTTGTTTTTCTTTTCTTTTTTAATTTTTTTTGAAATGCTTTTCTATTTTCTTTGAGATTCCAAGAGATAGCTGTCATGTGCCACATGAATAGGGCAGATATGGCTGCAAAGGTTTATTGGGTTTATGAGCCATAATATTGAGATATTTAACATTTTGTATTAAAATGTAATTCCGCTTATCACATTAGAAGATAGTTAAAAGGGTGAAAAACTGAATTGAAAGGGAGAAAAACCTGAACTCCAGATTAATTTCTTGTTAATAATAGGATATATCAAAACTGCATTAATGTCGGCTTTTATTCAGAAGTCTAATTCTACCCTTTCTGCCTTCCTGTGCAAAACTGTAGTAAAAGTCATGTTTTGTTAACTGCATTTTCCTCCTCCAAAGTAATAGCTCATTATTGAATATTCTTCTCCAAATAGCAGGGGAAGTTTGGGAAACTCTCCTTCCACTTGATCATCCTCACTGTAAACTTAGAGCCCTCCAAAAGAATATGTGTTTTAACATTCATGTTTTCATTGGTTTCCAATGTCTCTTAAAAATGGTTTGAATTGACTTTAGTAGTAAGCCAACCTGGTGTACTCTAAGTAATTTCTTTAAATGTTTAGTTTAGAGGGGGAAGCAGCTACTTATTAAATAAAAAAATCATCTCTTGACTTTAATTTTATCTGTAAAATGATCCTAATCAAATTTTCTAAGTACTTTTGTCCATGGTCCCCAACATCAATTCTCCATTTAAATAGAACTATTTCAGGGGGGAGCAGCAAGATAGCAGAGTAGTCAGAGACCTAAATATCATCAGGTCCCAGGAGTTCAGCTAGATAGTTATCAAACCATTCTGAATACTTACAAACTCAACAGAAGGTCGAAGAGAAGAAGAGTAGCAATGCTAGGAACAGAAAATCGACCACTTTCTGGAAGGTAGGACATAGGGAGAAGTAAATCCAAGGTGATATAAGGGAAAAGGGACTGCAGGGGAAAGTGCCAACTCCTGGCAAGCAGTAGAGCAGTGGAGCACAAAATCAGAACTTTTAGAAGTCTGCTTCTCTGAAGGATGTCACTCCAGAGGCTAAGTGAGGGGTGGAGCCCTTGTGGGAACAGTGGTCTCAGGACCCGCCGGGTCACAAAAAGACCAGGGGGTTCTGAGTGTGGCAGAGCTCCCAGTATTGGAGCAGAGAAGCCAGCTGCAGAGACAGCCGAGGAGTGGGCTCTCAGCTCAGGGTTTCCTTAAACCATGATCCAAGGCACAGTCAGGCAACTGTTCTTCTAGCATTGACCCCACAAATGGCAGATCTGGGGAGGACCCCTCTTTCCTCCTCTGGGAGGAGCAGTGCAGGGACACACTGCAGGAATCTGCTGGGTCCGGAGACTCCAAATGGGACCATGCACCAGAGATAGAAATGCTCGGTAACAGGTCAGGTGAGCAAGGAGCACAGCCAGAGAACAGAGAGAGAGGAGGGATGGACTCCTTTTCTCTGAGAGTACATCGAGGAGTGGGGCCTAGAGCTCTTGGCTCCTATGGGGCCGGAGATTGGGAGGCCACCATTTTCACTCCCGTCTTCGAAGCTGTACAGAAAGCATTCAGGGAACAAAAGCTACTAAGAGCAAAATTGAGCAGATTACCTAGATGGCCCCTGACAAAGGTGATGCAATTCCGCCTCAGGCAAAGACATTTGAGAATCACTGCAACAGGCCCCTCTCCCAGAAGATCAACAAGAACATCCAGCCAAGATCAAGATCACTGATCAATTAGAACTGCAAAACTTCAGAGCTACAGGAATACAACACATAGAATTCATGGTTTTTGTCCCATTATTCTTTAGTCTTTCAAAGTTAATTTTTTTAAAAATTTTATTTATTTATTTGACAGACAGAGATCACAAGTAGGCAGAGAGGCAGGCAGAAAGAGAGGGGGAAGCAGGCTCCCTGCTGAGCAGAGAACCCAACGTGGTGCTTGATCCCAGGACTCTGAGATCATGGCCCGAGCCAAAGGCAGAGTCTTAACCCACTGAGCCACCCAGGTGCCCCTAAAAGTTAATTTTTAAATTTTTTTTTGTATTCTATTTATTAATAATTTTTCCTCTTTCCTATTTTAATGTTTTTTAACTACTTTATCTTATCAAGACCTTTTTAAAAATCTTTTTTAGGGGTGTCTGCATGGCTCACTGGGTTAAGCCTCTACTTTTGGCTCAGGTCATGATCTCAGGGTCCTGGGATGAAAACCCACCACCTTGGATCTGGAGAATGAACAGTAAAGAAAGCCTAAACCCAGCTAAAGAAGAGAAATAATAAAGATCAGAGCAGAAACCAAAATAACAGTAGAACCGATCAACAAAACTAGAAGCTAGTTCTTTGAAACAATAAGATTGATAAACCCCTGGCCAGGTTATCAAAATGAAAGAAAGGACCCAAATTAATAAAATCATGAATGAAAGAGAAGAGATTACAACAAACACCAAAGAAATACAATTATAAAAACATATGAGAAACTATACACCAGCAAATTTGGCAGTCTAGAATAAATGGATGCACTCATAGAGACATATAAACTACCAAAACTGAACCAGGAAGAAATAGAAAAGCTGAACCCACCCATAACCTGTAAGGAGATTGAAACAGTCATAAAAAAATCTCCCAACAAACAAAACCCCAGGGCCAGACAGCTTCCCGAGGGAATTCTACAAAACATTTAAAGAAGAATTAATACCTATTCTCCTGAAACTGTTTCAAAAAAATAGAAATGGAAGGAAAACGTCCAAACTCATTTTATGAGGCCAGCATGACCTTGATCCCAAAACCAGACAAAGACCCCCATAAAAAAGAATTACAGACCAATGTCCCTGATGAACATGGATGCAAAAATTCTCACCAAAATACTAGCCAATAGAATCCAACAGTACACTAAAAGGATTATTCACCACAGCCAACTGGGATTTATTCCTGGGCTTCAAGGTTTGACCAACATCTGCAAATCAATCAGTGTGATACAATACATTAATAAACGAAAGAACAAGAACCATATGATACTTTCAATAGGTGCTGAAAAAGCACTTGAGAAAGTACAGCATCCCTTCTTGATCAAAACTCTTCACAGTATAGAGATAGAGCATACATACCTCAATATCATAAAAGCCATCTATGAAAAACCCACAGTGAATATAATTCTCAATGGAGAAGAACGGAGAGCTTTTCTCCTAAGGTCAGGAACACGGCAGGGATGTCCGCTATCACCGCTACTATTCAACATAGTACTAGAAGTCCTAGCTTCAGCAATCAGACAACAGAAAGAAATAAAAGGCTTCCATATCAGCAAAGAAGAAATCAAACTCTCACTCTTTGCAGATGATTTGATACTTTATGTGGAAAACCCAAAAGACTCTAATCCAAAACTGCTATAACTCATACAGGAATTCAGTAAAGTGTTAGGATATGAAATTAATGCACAGAAATCAGTAGAAATTAAGGAGTCGATCCCATTTACAATTACACCCAAAACTATAAGATACCTAGGAATAAACCTAACCAAAGAGGCAAAGGATATGTACTCAGAAAACTATAAAGTACTCATGAAAGAAATCAAGGAAGACACAAAAAAATGGAAAAATATTCCATGCTCATGGATTGGAAGAACAAATATTGTGAAAATGTCTATGCTACCTAAAGCAATCTATGCATTTAACGCAATCCCTATCAAAATACCATCAATTTTTTTCCCCCAAAGAAATGGAACAGATAATCCTAAAATGTATATGGAACCAGAAAAGGCCCTGAATAGCCAGAGGAATGTTAAAAAAGAAAACCAAAGTTGGCAGCCTCACAATTCCAGACTTCAAGCTCTATTACAAAGCTGTAATTATCAAGACAATATGGTACTGGCACAAAAACAGACACATAGATCAATGGAACAGAATAGAGAGTCCAGAAGTGGACCCTCAACTCTATGGTCAACTAATCTTCAACAAAGCTGGAAAGAATGTCCAAAGGAAAAAAGACAGTCTCTTCAACAAATGGTGTTGGGAAAATTAGACAGCCACATTCTTCTGAATGTGATCATTTCTGAAACCGGATCATTTCCTTACACCACACACAAAAATAGACTCAAAATGGATTAAAGACCTCAATGTGAGACAGGAATCCATCAAAATCCTTGAGGAGAACACAGGAGCAACCTCTTTGACCTCAGCCAGAGCAACTTCTTCCTAGAAACATCAGCAAAGGCAAGGGAAACAAGGGCAAAAATGAACTATTGGGACTTCATCAAGATCAAAAGCTTTTGTACAGCAAAGGAAACAGTCAACAACACCAAAAGACAACTCACACAATGGGAGAGGATATTTGCAAAAGACATATCAGATAAAAGGCTAGTATCCAAAATCTATAAAAAACTTATCAAATTCAACACCCAAAGAACAAATAAAACTTTCCCTCAAAACTCTTCAGTATGATTAAGTGTCAGCTTGCTTTGCACCACCCACATGACCAGCAAACCTCTGTTGCTTAGTTTATTTGCTTTCTTTTGGTAATGGGAGAGGTGTGTCTTTAAATATTTGTTAACCTAAATCAGTCTGTAAATGATGGAATGCTTAGTAATCTAAGGGAGAGATTTTTAGGCAGGACATTCATACCATCCAACTTATTATATCTATTTAAAAAAAAGACACTCAGGGACACTCAGCCACCTGGGTGGCTCAGTCAATTAAATGTTTGCCTTTGTCTCGGGTCGTGATCCCAGGGTCCTGGGATAGAGCCCCATTTCGGGCTCCGTGCTCAGCGGGAAGCCTGCTTCTCCCTTTGCCTGCCACCTCCTGCTTGTGCACACTCTCTCTCTGACAAATAAAATCTTAAAACATACACACACACACAATACCTGTGTAAGGAAAGAAAGGGGTGTCTGAGGTTCTTAATGACCCTTTTTTGTGGGGAGCAGAAGAAATGGGCAGAAGACATGAACAGACATTTCTGCAAGAAAGACATCCAAATGGCCAACAGATACATGGAAAAGGGCTCAACATCACTTGGCATCAGGGAAATACAAATCAAAACCACAATGAGATACCACCTCACACCAGTCAGAATGGCTAAAGTTAACAAGTCAGAAAATGACAGATGCTGGTGAGGATGTGGAGAAAGGGCAACTTTCCTCTGCTGTTGGTGGGAATGCAAGCTGGTGCAGCCACTCTGGAAAACAGTATGGAGGTTCTTCAAAAAGTTGAAAATAGAACTACCTTACAACCCAGCAATTGCACTACTGTGTATTTACTCTGAAGATACAAATGTAGTGATCCAAAGGGGCACATGCACCTGAATGTTTATAGCAGCGATGTCCACAATAGCCAAACTATGGAAAGAACCTAGATATTCATCAACTGGTAAACAGATAAAGAAGATGTTTTCTATATCTATCTATCTATCATATATATATATATATATATATCACAGCCATCAAAGAACTGAAATCTTGCCATTTGTAATGACATGGATGGAACTAGAGGGTATTATGCTAAGCGAAATAAGTCAGTCAGAGAAAGATAATTATCATATGATCTCTCTGATATGAAGAATTTGAGAGGCAGGTTGGGGGTCATGGTGTGTAAGGAGGGAAAAAATGAAATAAGATGGGATTGGGAGGGAGACAAACTATAAGAGACTCTTAATCTCAGGAAACAAACTGTAGGTTGAGGGGAGGGATAGGGTGGCTGCGTTATGGACACTGGGGAGGGTACATGCTACGGTGAGTGTTGTGACTTGTGTAAGACTGATGATTCACAGACCTGTATCCTTGAAGCAAATAATATATGTTAACATAAACAAACAAACAAACGAACAAACAAACTGAACTATTTTACTTCCTGGCCTCTTGGAGAGGACATGGGCTTTTTTAACCAATTCCTATAAACGGCACATACCATTCCTCTCTATCTCTCTCCCTCATTTAATACTACTACCAAGTACATCCCTGCTTCTTAAAATCCAGTCATCTTTCTTATCTGGACTCTTCTTATTTAAGGCATGGTCTTACCTAGAGAGTGGAAGGACCCCAATATAATGATGCTAAATAATGTCTTGAAACTGAGTGAGATCATGTAGCAATTGAGGTCTGAACACTGGTAACATATGGAGGAACCAAAAGAAAAACAACTGAGAAGAATCAGATAGGAAATCCGAAGTAATAAAATCAAGCAAAAGAAGATAGTATTTCAGGGAGGAGAAAGTTGATCTACTCTCTCAAGTACTGATAAATCATGAGTCATTTTACTCTCATTCTTTTTATCAAGTGTTAGAGGGAGATGAAGATGGAGATTAACTAAAAAGTTTCTTAATTTTTTTTTCTTTTCACATTTTTCCTAGGACAGCCTGAGAACTTTTGCAAACTTCTCTTATCTCTAAGCATTTTTATATTTTCCATTAGCACTCCACAATGAGCACTTTTTCTAATACATCTATTTTCTGTGCTACCAAGTTTAGCACTTAACGAGTGTACAAGAAAGAACACAGTAATTTCATAACCATATATTTTATTTACCCCCAAGAAGGGAGTTCAGTCAGACATTACCATTAGACACGGTAAGAACTGTACCAAGTTTAAGACATAGAATGTATTAGTCTGGGCTCTAACATGGACTTGGTACTATCAGTCAAGTTACTTGTCTTTTAAATTACTGGAGTTCTTATTTTTAAAGCACAAATATTGACCTGGGCCACACCAAGTAAGTCATTTATACGATACCACATTTAATAGTATAAATCATTGAATAATCATTGAATAATTTATTATATGAAAATAGTGGGTTTAGCTAATTAATTAGTTAGTTCCTCATTAGTTACAATGGTTGCTTCTACATTATTCTTCCAAAATTCTAAAAATTCTCTGGATTAGGAGGGTTAGAAATACAAGTATCAGGGATTGGTTTTTCTTTTTAATGTTAAAATATATAGGTCTTAGAGACACAGGTTATACCTCTCATTTCTACTTTTGTTTTTAGAATGGCTTACATGGACATCTCAGTGCAATCAGCTAAAATAAACTCCAAATCCAATAAAGGCAATGGAATTGTTGTATGGTACACTTTTATTATAGGGAATAGTTCATATTTTATAGTAAATCTGATTCATATCATGACATTCATCAAAAGAGGAATGAAAAATCGTCAAGGCCTGCCTTGCTAACTGGAAAGGATGCAATTTTTCTTTCAACATTATGAGAAATAATATATAATGAAAATAACTGCCAAGTTAGTTGACACTGGTGAGTGGCATACACTGTTTACCTATAGTATCTTCCACAGAAAAATCTTGAGTATGTCAAAGGTTGTAAAAAACTTGTCTTGAACATTTAAATTTTTTCCCCTCCCTTGAAACCAAGGGGAGGGATTGGCAAGAGCACCCACATCTGCTTCTGATCACAGTGAGCTGTGTTAGGTGCAAGGGCTTATGGGAGTTTTCTCACTGGGTTCTTTCATTACACATCTGTGTAAGATGGACACTATTATACTGGGTTTAAAAAAAGAAAGATAATTCATGTAGGATGTGACAGGATTTAAATATAGTTCTAAAAGATGTCCATCTTTTTTTTTTTTTAAACCTTAGGATGTTATTACATGTTTCAATACTTTTTTCCTTTTACATAAAACCTTCATCCAACTGAACTCACCATAGTTCTTCAGAATCTGCTCCTCTTCCTGTTTCCTTGGTCAACAGGACTAGTATCCTTTGGGTCTCTAAAATCCTCTCTAACAAATCTCCCTCATATGTATATTCTGGGTTCTTCTAGAGTTCAGGTATGAGAACTGCAATGTAAGGTCAAAATGGAATGAATTGCAAAGATTATTTGATACCTGCCTTGTAAAGCATTCAGCTATGGTTCTTGCCTCCTTAAGGAAAGAGGAATTAGCTTGGAGCATCAGGATAGTAGAATAAGTAGATTTTTGTGACAGCATTACAAATAAGTTAAAATTCCATTTCTTTCTGCACTCCTCTGCTGCCTAATGTTAGATATCCTCAAATTCCTATTTGCCCATTTGTAATGAGAACAGAACCTCATAGGTGACTGAGGAATTTAAGGAACATAGACATGTATTCTACAGAGAGCATCTACACATTAGGTTCTTGGTACCTTTTAATCTCTTTCTCTACTCATTTGCTTACTTTGTAGCCATGTAGAAGAAATGGAAAGGATAGGAAACCAGACACATAATCTAAAAAGGCACTCAAGATCTAAAGGAGGGGTCACTTAGAAAACTTCCTGGTTGGGGATTATAGTACTGAGAAGATAGAGAAGATGACACTTTAGTGGTGTCACTATCTTTTCTTCACTTAAATCCCAAGAAGAGAACACACTTCTATGTGAAATTCTGGAATCTCTAGCCAAAATTTCCTCTCTTTCTATCTCACAAGGTTAAAAAAGATTACAAAACCCCACAAGTGAGTAAGATTGAAGTATTATGGAGATTAGCTTATAGCTCTTTATTTTAATTCATCACAAGTAATTATTATGAAAAATTGGGTATTTTATATTATTGCCTATTACAAATCATGAGGAATTGTTCTTACAGCCCACCTCAGCACAGGCAGATCTAAGACAATCAAGATTTGGTTGTGACTAATGGCTCTGGGTCACTATTTGGCTTTCAAGCAGAGCTGCCCCAGAGACTTTCAGAATACATTTACCTCTTCAGCTGAGGTCCAAAAACATTGCCTTACTATAAACTGGATTTACATGGGAAGAGCACATGGGAAACAACATAGTTGTCAGTAATGGGAAGAACTAAGGAATTTACTTATTTAAATGTCTCAGAAAACACCACAACGGTAAGGTACGATTCCTGAAATACCGTAGCTAAATAATGGTAACTATGGTAGAATAGAAATTAAGACCTAGGTTAAAATTCTGCCTCCATCATTTTGGCTAGAATTTTGATTTTACATAACTTAGATACTGGATTCTCTGTACACTTTCTTGCCCATCTTTATTTGCTTTCATGTCTGCATATTCTGTTATTCTAGATTGTAATTTTTAACTTCCATAAAGATATGTACGCTGTTACATAGTTCCATGACATATATGATTTTAATGATCTGATCTTTGGAGCCATTACTCCTACAGAACTTTAGCACATGTTTCATTCAGAATCTGTATTTGAGATTGTTATTCTGTCTTCAATCATTTATTACTCATCATTGACTACCCTCACATATGAAGAACAATTCTGATTCAGAAAGCCCCAAACAACTGTCTCAAGAAATTTCCCTTTGGATTCATTATTATTAATTCTGAGGGAAACAAAACAGCCTAGGATTTGTGAACTTCATATTACAGAAAATTTTGCTCTACAGTCATATGAAGTTAAAACTGAAATCACTTTCAGGAAACAGTCCCTTTCTTATTTTTTAAACATTGAGATTATATATAGTTGATTAAAACTAATTTGCTTTAATTCAATTTCCAATAGTTTATTATAATATTGACTTTCCCTTCTAATAAAGTCTATTGACCCAAAATTAAGTATTACAAAAATAAATAGAATAAAGCACATAACCAATAGATATTAAATTGGAAAGGTAATTACAGATCTTCAATCAGACTGTCCTATCAAATGGGGCTATACGAAAGCCAACTTGTTAAAGGACATTAAATTGTGCTTTATGTTCATTTCTGACCTACTCTCTCCCTAACCCCTTCCCCCTACTATTGGCACCTAGCCAATTAATGGCTGCACTGCTCGTTGAAAATTGGGTTGCCACAAAGGCTTATTGGAAACCTCTGTCCCTCTGTTGGAGAAAGGCTAGTGATAACTCAGATGCAGATGGAGCCATAAAGTGCCCTCCCCTCAGGATTGCAGGATGCTGGAAAGGGGATTTTCACAGGTCTTTAATCATGATCCACCCAAGGAAATGCACCCAATCTTACTGCATAAACTGTTTATTTTAGTTTTCATGTTTGTAATTACTTGTTATCCTCCACTTCTGTTACACTGTCAACATATTAACTTCAGCAGTGCTCAGAAGGGAATTAACTATTCTGGAAAATAAACAGGGTAACTCTGTAAGGCTCTCAGAAAGAGAGCCTTGTTGAAGAAATAAAAATACAGTGAATCACATGAAATTCTACCTCCTTGCCCTCCCTGCCCCTAGTGAAGCTGTGACAATGGATTCAAAGTTTGTTCTCTTTTTGTGTAATTCCAATATAAGTAGGTATTAAGGTGTTACAGCAGATTAAGATTATATGGACCTGAGAGATAACCTAGTCACACTTTTTATCTAAAACACCATTTCTCACTCCTGGAGTTCTCATTAAATATTCATCTTTCATATCCATTCAAACACCTATATAAATGAATTCGCTTGTTCATTTTCACTGCCATTACTACAGCCCAAACTAACACTGTTCCCTGATTAAACTCTTGTGATATCCTCCTAGTTACTACTTTCTTATTCTCAGCCTCACCTGTTCTCCTCTCAGTGGCTGGAATGATATCTTGAAATCAATCCGTGTCACTTCTCTTCTTGGATGATTACTCTTCTTCATGTTAAAATAAAAACCAGCATCTCATGAAACCCTGCAGGATCTGGATTCTGCATAACCTTCTGGTACCATCTAAGAATACTTCTCCCCGTCATGACACTTCTTCATCCATACTGACTTTCTTTTTGTTTCTTATTTACAATGAGCAACTTTTTGTCTTCTGTTTTTTAAAGCTTCCTCTGCCTCTTCATTTGGCAGGCTCCTCAGTTAGAACATTGCCTCCATACAGAGCAGACTTCCTAGAGTCTCCGACTAGCCTACTTCTGCTGCTGCTGAGGAAGCAGAAGGCTAGCTGAAGACAAAACATAAGCTGACACCCTGCAACACTTCCCCGCCCCCCCACCCCCCTGCAACACACTCTGGGGGGGGATAAGTGTGATACTCTTCCAGGAAGCTCCTGACTATCTTAATATTATTGCTTTACCAGAGGGAAAAAGAACCTTAACTTGACAATGGCAAGGACTCCAGTATCTTGTAGGTCCTCTTTAGCATATGAAAGTTCTTTTGAAAATGTCCCTTTTCCCTTATCTCTCCCAACCCCATAACATATAATCAGTTGCTCCTCATAACCCCCATGCAGCTCTTTCTGCCTCTGGGTCCTGTCCCTGTACTTTAATAAAGCCATATTTTTGCACCAAAGGTGTCTCAAGTCTCAAGAATTCTTTCTTGGCCAATGGCTCAGGACCTCTCCCCACCAAACCTCACCTATATTCCAAAACCACATCACCCCTACAAGTTATTATAGATCTTGCACATATGTGTCATTGAGTTTATCATAATAGAAACGTAGATATTTCTGTGTATAGGTTTTATATCTCCCCTCCTCAATTGGGCTATAGGCGCCATGAAGTAAGGAATGCTCCTATGTCAGTTTCCATTTATCCTCGGCACGTTAAAAAGCATCTGGCATGTGGTCTGGCTCAATAAACATTAGTTAATCAAAAGAGTAGCTGAATAAATGGCATTCATTAAAAAACAGCATTTCCAACTACTCCTTTGTGAAATGGATCATCACACAAATGGCACAACAACTTCCATCCATTCTTAGTCTGGTTCCCTAGCTACACACAATTGGTCCTATATGGGTTTTGAAATAGTATATTTCCTTATGCAGATACTTCTATTTTTTAGGATGACTTTTACTGTAACTTTATCCACTTTACATAGCATTAGTTTTTAACTGCTAGCTGCTCTCCTCAGTATCTTAATTCCAAGTTACTTCAGGGATTTATATTTAAACCATTATTCACACTCACTTTAACCTGCTTAAATTGCTCAAAGAGGTAAACCTCAGAGCTGATCCTTAAGGTAATTGTCCCTCTTTTTGTTCTCAGGACACTGATTGGTTCTTCAACCTCCCTCACATTTTCCTCTTAGTTTTCCTTTCCCTCTGAACAGCTCCTACTTTTTTGATTTAACAATCATATCCTCTACTCCATTCTATCAATTCTGTACACATTCCCTTGGCAATTTCATCTTCTCCCACAGGCTGCACTAGCACCAATGATTGGTGACTGCCATTCTTTATCTCTTTCTCATATTCAGCTTTGAGTTACAAGGAAGAAGCTTAAACAGCTATCTGAAAGTGTTTCTCAGGAGAGTCTTTTGTTTAGTATGCAAAAATATTAATTGGATGCTAGTGCTAGTAGATATAGTTGAAGTTTGTTGAACCATGTACTCACAGTTTATGACATTGGACCTCTGCTCAGTGTCACTTTGGACATCAGATTCGGAGAACTACAGGGCTTTGCCTATTGTCCTACCTGTAGCTTACTTTATTAATCTGTCTATTTTTTTTTTACATGAAAATGACTTATAAAACAGGCATGTAAATATTGCAAGAAACACAAAATGCAAAGCTCAAATGCAAAATATAGGAGGTATAGGAATCAAAATTGGATAGAATTTTAAAAATAGGGTAAAAATAGAAAGCATGAATTTTAACTAGGATTATAATTAGAATAATTATTATTTATCCTAGTAGTCTTATACTTGGGTTCAAAAAATGATAAACAATGCAGAGATGCTTGAGATCTTATTTAAAAACCAGTTCATGCAGAATGAGAACAATTTATTAGACTGCATACTCAATATGATGAACCAGGCACATGGTGTAGTTACAAGAAGAGTTGCAATTTTAAGCTAAATCTAAAAATACTTATAAAAATACTAAAAATACGAAATTGAGCAACTGTATTACTTTTGGCACAGGTCAGGAAACATCTGGGGTCTTGCCTGAAGTTTTGGGGATCGTGTTTTGAGGAAAATATTTATTGAAGTATGCACTAACATGGAAGACTGATGAGCAACAATGTCTACTATCATTTCCTGTTTGCACACGGACAAGATAAAAATGGAAAACACTACGAAAAAGAGGAAATGCTAAAAGGATGGAGGCTTTATTTCTTTGGAAAATCCTTCCTGGGACTAAAAGTATGTTTTATCATAAAGTAAGCTATTGAAACTACATACAGGGATCTTTTTTTTTTCTTCTTCAATTCATGGTTGGGATAGATTGTGCTGATAACTTGATATTGCTGATTACATAGATGTTTATATTCTCTCTCCTGTTCTCTTTATGTGGGTGTCCTAGAATCCCAAAACTATGTTAATGTCTGGCAATTTGAAAGCTTATGTTCTATCTACTTATGAAACAAAGCAAAACAAACCTCTAACATTTCATTTTAAGCTTCTTTAAGTAGCGGTTAACTATGGGTTTGGGAATTAGATAGCCCTCAGGGAATTGTGGCTCTGTCACCTTACCAGCATTGTGACCTTGGGCAAGATACTAACCTAAGTTTAGTTTCCTCAGCTGTAAAATGGAGATAACAGTGCCACTAATCCCTTTATTCGCTGATTCGATACACATGCACTGTTCTCCCTATCAACAGTAATTTCCAATTTCATCATCCCAACCTAGGCTTCATTCAAGTTTTGTTTGCTTCTTTGGGTAAACTGACTGTACCAAATTTTTCCAGTCTCACATTACCACCCCAAAAAAGAACTAAGCCACATTATTTAATACTGAAATAAATTAGGAGAAGAAAAGAAGTAGCTTGTACCTTTTGAATTTACTAATGTCTTTATTTTATTATTTATAGAAACCAACTACCTCTGAAATCATCATTTATTAATCATTATTTTTACTTATGAATAATGTAGCAGTAGTTATATTTTGGATGATGGAGTTGATTATCTTTCTATTCCATTTACCTCTTTATTGAGATTTTCCCTCAAGTTATCCAGAATTACATCTCCCTTATCTGGTAAGATTACTGCAATGTGGACTCAAAAGACATATTCAAATGGGTTTGGGTAGTAATTTTGGTTAAATAGATTAGTGGTGATCAACAGAGCTAGAAAGTAAATTATTAGTCTATATATATTAAAATAATCTAAGAAGAGTTTTGTAGTTAACTGCATATGATGTTGTAAGGCAAGACAATGTTTTTTTTTAGAAATAAAACAAGTTAAGAAATGTAAAAAATAAACATTTGGTTTAATTTTTTTTTTAAGATTTTATTTATTTATTTGACAGACAGAAATCGCAAGTAGGCAGAGAGGCAGGCACAGAGAGAGGGGGAGGCAGGCTCCCTGCTGAGCAGAGAGCCGGATGTGGGGCTGGATCCCAGGACTGTGGGATCATGACCTGAACCGAAGGCAGAGGCCTTAACCCACTGAGCCACCCAGGTGCCCCAAACATTTGGTTTAAAATAGAAATATGTTCATTCTCTAAATTTTGATATAATTATCTTCTATTCCAACTGATTAAAAATCACTTATGTTTTAAGTTAAACTTAAAAATGGCTCATCTCACTTGATGCAGAAATTTAAGATTCTGATAAGAGTTCTTATATTGGTAAGGGTTTTTAGTATCTAAAAATCACTCAAAGATGAAATAATATATGAAATAATTTTGAAATTATTCACCAATTAGAGAAGGAAATGTTGAACTATCTCAATAAGCTAATCTTTTTGTGATACATTAGTTGACAAGCAATAAAATTCTAGAGTGACAAAACAAGTTTAAAAAATTCCTATGCAGGGGTGCCTGGGTGGCTCAGTGGGTTAAAGCCTCTGCCTTCGGCTCAGGTCATAATCTCAGGGTCCTGGGATCGAGCCCCGCATCGGGCTCTCTGCTCAGCAGGGAGCCTGCCTCCTCCTCTCTCTCTCTGCCTGCTTCTCTGCCTACTTGTAATCTCTGTCTGTCAAATAAAATAAATAAAACCTTAAAAAAAAATTCCTATGCAGAGGAATTACATTAGCAAGATGGCCAAATAAGATGCCCCTTGTCTGTATCCCTTCTCCCTGAGCAATAATTTGGCATTCATCCCCAAAGAGCCTTTGTGGGAGCGTGGGATTCAGCACAATACATCAAGAGACTCAGTGTGAATCCTACTGAACTCTGCCTTGTGAAATGGGCACACAGATATCAGCCTCACCTTGAGCCCTGAGGTGGCTCATAAAATGGTTCTAGTCCTTCTCAGTTCAAATGTGAGAATAGCAATGCAAGACTTTAAGGAACATGAAAAATCAATGAAACATGACATCAACAAAGGATCATAGTATTCTTCTAGTAACTGACCCCAGAGAAATGGAGATGTGCAATTTATCCAATTAAGAATTCAAAATAGTTCGTTCACAAAGTTCAGTGAGCTGTAAGAAAACAGACAATTCATTGAAACCAGGAAAACAATACACACACAAAATGAGTAGTTTAATGAAGAAATGGGAATCACAAAAAAAAAAAAAAAAAAAGAAGAAAGAAAGAAGAAACTATCTCAGGAGCTGAAGAATACAATGAATGAAATGAAATGTGTAAAGCAGGGGCACCTGGGTGGCTCAGTGGGTTAAAGCCTCTGCCTTCGGCTCAGGTCATGATCCCAGGGTCCTGGGATCGAGCCCCGCATCGGGCTCTCTGCTCAGCGGGGAGCCTGCTTCCTCCTCTCTCTCTGCCAGCCTGTCTGCCTACTTGTGATCTTTGTCTGTCAAATAAATGAATAAAATCTTAAAAAAAAAAAAGAAAAATGTAAAGCAGAAATAAATGAAATAGAGATTAGGGAAACAACAGAAAAGATTAATGAAACTAAGAACTATTTTTTTAAAAATTAATTCAACTTCTAAACCTTTAGCTAAACTAAGAAAGAAAATTTAAGCAAAATCAGAAATGCAGGAGGAAACTTTGCAACTGATATTACAAAAGAAAAGCAAAGAATCATGAGAGACTACTATAAACAATTATATACTAACAAATTGGATAACCTAAAAAAAATTCCTAGAAATCCACAACCCACCAAGACTGAATCATGAGGACCCAGAAAATCTAAGCAGACCAACAATGAGGTAAGAGATTGAATCAGAAACCTTCCAACAAATAAAAGCCCAGAAACAGATGGTTTCATGGGTGAATTCTACCAAATTCATAAAGAAGAATTAATGTCAGTCCTTTTCAAACTCTTCCAAAAAATCAAAGAGGGAACACTCCCAAACTAATTTTATAAGGCCAGCATTACCCTCAAACCCTAGCCAGATAAGGGCACTATAAGAAAAGTATAGGCTAATATTTCTGACAAATATAAATGCAAAACTTATCAACATGGTATTAGCAAACAGAAGTCAACAGCACAGTAAAAAGATCATACACCATTATCAAGAAGCATTTATCCCTGGGATGCAAGAATGGTCCCATACATACAAATCAATAAATATACATCACATTAATAGAATGAGAGATCAAAATTCTATGATGACGTCAAAAAATGCAGGAAAATCATCTGACAAAATACAGCATCCATTCATGATGAAAAACACTCAACAAATTGGCTATAGAAGTGTACCTTAACTTAATAATTAAGTCACAGCAAAAAACCCACAGCCATCATCATACTTAACAGTAAAAGGTTGAAAGCTGGGGTGCCTGGGTGACTCAGATGGTTAAGCATCTACCTTCAACTCCTGTCATGATTCCAGAGTCCTGGGATTGAGCCCCATGTTGATCTCCCTCCTTGGTCAGGAGTCTGCTTCTCCCTCTGCCTCTCCCCATGCTTGTGTTCTGTTTCTCTGTCTCTCTGTCTCTGTCTCTGTCTCTCTCTCTCTCTCTATCTGTGTCAAATGATTAAACAAAATCTTAAAAAAGAAAAAAAAAAGGTTGAAAGCTCTCCCTCTAAGATTAGGAACAAGACAAGTGGCCCATTCTGACCACTTTTATTGAACACAGTACTGGAGGTATTAACCAGAGCAATTAGGCAAGAAAGGGAAATAAAAGCCATCCAATTTGGAAGGGAAAAAGTCAAAGTAAAGTGTTACAGATGGTATGATCATATATATAGAAAATCTTACAGACTCCACCAAAAAAAAAAAAAAAAACAAAAAACTACTGGAGCTAATCAACAAATTCAGTAAAGTTGCAGGATGAAAAAATCAAGATGCAGAAATCAATTGCAATTCTATATACAAACAACATAGAAAAGAAATAAAGCAATCCCATTTGCAATAACATCAAAAACAACAAAATACTAAAAATTAAATTTACCTAGGAGGTAAAAAATATGTACACTGAAAACTATATGACTGTGATGAAAGAAACTGAAGACAACACAATATAAAGACATCCCATACTCATGGATCTGAAGAATTCATTTTGCTAAAATGCCAGTACTCTTCAAAGCTGTGTAGATTTGATCCCAGTCAAAATTCTAATAGAATTTTTCATACTTATAGGAAAAAACCCTAAAATTTATATAGAAACCCAAAAGACCCTAAATAACCAAAGCAATCTTGAAAAAGAACAATACTAGAAGTATCACACCTTCTAATTTCAAGCTATATTACAAAGTTATAGTAATGAATACAGCATGGCACTAACATAAAACAGGTGTAGCCAATGGAACACAATAGAGAGCCCAGAAATAAAACCTTATATACAATAATTATTTGACAATTTACCAATAATATTCAGTGGGGACAGGATAGGCTCTTCAATAAATGGTATTGGGAAAACTGGATAATCACATGCAGAAAGAAAAAATTGACCTCTATTTTATGCCAGTTACAAAAATTCACCTGGAATGGATTAAAGACTTCAATATAAACCTGAAACCATAAACACCTCGAAGAAAACACTGGAGAAATGCTTCTTGACATGGGTCTTAACAATCATTTTTTTTCAATATGACACCAAAAGCACATGCAATAAAAGCAAAACAAATAAGCAGGACCACATTAAACTAAAAAGCTTCTAAACAGTGAAAATATTAATTAACAAAATGAAAAAAGTAGCCTAAAGAATGGGAGAAAATATTTGTAAACCATATATGCGATAATGGGTTCATATGCAAAATATAAAAGGAACTCATTTAATTCTATATCAAAAAAATCAAAAGAATCCAAGCAATCCAATTAAAAAATGGGCAGAGGACATGAACAGATATTTTTCAAAAGAATATATACAGATTGGAACAGATGCATAAAAAGATGCTATCACTAATCATCAGAAAAATGCAAATCAAAACCACCATCAGATATCACCTCCCACCTGTTAAAATGGCTCATAAAAAATACAAGAAAAAAAAAAAGCATTAGCAAGGATATAGACAAAAGGGAATCCTTGTGTGCTGTTGATGAGAATGGAAACTGATAAAGCCACTATGGAAAACAATAATCTTGTAATCTTAATTCTCAGTATATATCAAAAGAAATGAAATCAGGAGCTTGAAGAGATTTGTATGCCTATGTTCATTGCTGCATTATTCACAATAACCAAGATATGAAAATAATCTAAAGGTCTGTTGATGGATGAATGCATAATGAAGATATGGTATAGATATACAATGGATTATTATTAAATTATAAAAAGGAGGAATTTCTGCCATTTTTGACAACATGGATGGGACCCTGAGGTCATCATGCTAAGTAAAATAAGACAGAGAAAGACCAATATGATCTCACATAATATTCTATTATGTAGAATCTGAACAAACTGAATTCATAGGAACAGAGAGGAGAGCGATTGTTGCCCAGGGCTGAGAGTGGAGGAAATGGTGAGATGTTGGTCAAAAGTACAAATTTCCAGTTATAAGATGAATAAGATCTGGGAATCTAAGGTATAACATGGTGACTATAGTTAACAATATTACATTATATACTTAGAAGTTGGTTAGAGTGAATCTTTAATGTTCTTACCATCCCCTAAATGGTATTTCTGTGAGATGACAGAGAGGTTACTTATACCAATCATGGTAATCATTACACAATACATAAGTGTTCATCAAATTAACACATTGTACACCTTAAACTTATGTGATGTTATATATCAATTTTACCACAATGAAGCTGAAAAAAATATTATGGACTTTTGTAGTTACTTAAGGTATTGACTAATTCAAATCCTTATAAAAAATCAAAGTTTCTTGATTCCTTTCTCTGAATGTTAAAATAATAGAGTAAAAAAGATTTTTGACATAAGTTATATATTAATTTTCTCAAAAAGAAATATAATGACTATCCTGATCAACATCATTGTGTCTCCCCTAAATGTTTATTTCCATGTGTATGAGGCAATCAGTGTTGCTTATCACGGTAAGATATCAGATGGGGAAGAATTTTTTTCTTCAAATTTGGTATTTTAATATAATAAGACTTTATATGTTTTCATATAATTCATATGCTGATGTATTTTAATAAACAAATAGGAAATTATCAACTGATTTTTAAAATAATGTGTTATTGGTTATGTATTTTGGTACAAGGGATTCTTCAAAGCCCTAACACCCCAAGGAGACAAGATTTTCACAAGTGACATACATAAAATTAATTGAAAATGAGTTACATTTAAGTCCAGAATTTTAATAATTTTTACTTTATGAAAAAATACAGGAAAGTAGAAAGCAGGTGAAAGAAGCCTGCTCAGGGAAGTTATCATAGGAAGTTAACTACTCTTTGTTGAGTTTATTTCACATGTATTGTCATAGATTTTTCTTTGTTAAACAAAATGCTTTGAGGAGCAACCTAAATTTTTTTTTTTTCTTAACACAAACCATAGGTAAAATGGATATAAATTCTGGACCAGCTATTGAGAACTTCTACATAACATTAAAATAATCTCCCAACCTAGGAAAACATTTTTAAAGAAAAGCCCATGCAGAGCCATTTTGAATATTTCATACAGTTCAACATCATAAAGATCAATTTCCTTTTGTAGTTTTTAACTATACCAGTCTTCGAGCCAGTGATCTGACTAGTGAGCAGACAACATTATGGGGCTGTAAAGGAAACAATTAGATCAAGATCCAGATCTCATCTTCCATTCTGATGAAATATTGAAGTCATTTTATTCATTTTAACAGCTTAGAAAAATTATTTGTGTGATTGTTGAGGAATAAGTTGGTGAAAGAAGGATTATAGTAGGGAATTGGACAGTACCTAACTATAAATGTCCTCCCATTATAATAAATTCTAGTATCAGCTTTAGAATCTCTGCTGGTAAGACACGTTAAAAGCCTCCAGATAATGGTGTTTTTTATGTTTCATTAACCAGTTTTCTAGCTTACGTCCCCACTATAGATATAATTGTCTTTGATAAAACTTCATCATTTTATTTGTCACATACATGTATTTGAATCCTCACTGTCTTAACTTAGGCTTTTAGAATTGAAAGGGAAATCAGAGGCCAACTACTGTGTCCAGGAAAGTTCTCAGAAATGATCCTGATAAATTATTTCCAGAGATAGTTGGCCTCTTAATAGTAAAAATCTCAATATCTCATAAGGCAACTCTTGAAGTGGTTAGAGGACTCCAATGCATATCAGAGGATTTATTCTATTGAACAATATTTTCTGCTACTACTTTCCACCAAATTGCCTCAATTCCTCTAATAGAACTGTATATAAGTAAGCTTAATTTCTGCTTCACTGGCACTTCTCTCATTATTTAAATATGGGCCTCATCTCACCCCAGGACAGGCACTTGCTGAGTGCCTATAGTTTTATGGGCAATGTGCTAGCCAGCACAAGCTTCTTCAGTCTTCATCTCATGATTTGTCCTAGGGCTTCAATCACCTCTGTTCTCATCAGACTCCACTCGGGGATTCAAACATCAACAAACATATATCCGACTCACATCATGTATTATGAGTATATGACACACAAGCAAAGCTCTGTAATCCCGTCTTTTACTATATAAGCCTTATATAGTTTCTGAACTCATTACTGTGGTAGAGACAGGCAAATGCTCACCAATTGCATTTACTCTTTTTAGACACATAGGAAGACTATTTCCCAGCATACATACTTATGCAGGGGCCGTTTAACAGGAAGCTGATGAACATAGAGTGGTCAAAGTGATGTAAGGTACTTCTGGGTCTGGCATAGACCCCTGTGTCATTGTCACTCTTTTTATTTCCAAACCACAATGGAAATGTCACAAGCCTGAGAAAAGCCTGGACCCCTGAGTCATCCTCTGGGCAAAAGCAGTTTAAACGACATCAGATTCTAATATGAATAGCCTGCATTAAGTCCCTGAGAGTTTGTTTCAATTTTACTGTAACAGAGTCTAACTTCCTTCAGTTTACTGAGTGACTGATATCTGAAGTGGGGTGCTGTTTTACCCCCAAATTAGGTTCATGAAATTGGTTTGGCAATTTGGTGGCATGCAAGCTAAAAAGTGATATCAGATCCTAGGAAGACAGAATTCAGTGATATGCAATGGAAAAAAAAATATATTAGTAAAAGTTGTTACTGAATAGATCCTTGAAGACAAGGCATTTGCCTAATGAGATTATGGCACTAAGGTAAGATTTGGAAAATAAAAATGTTAGCCGTGTAGTTGGGTTTTATTGCTTGGCAAGGGTTTGTAAGCCAGTGATAAGTTAAAGAAATTGGCTAGTTTCAAAAAGATATGAAAAAGAAGAGAGAATCCATAAAAGTGGTATCTCACTTGAAAAATTGCTTCTAAACCAGTATTTTCAAATAGAAACATGAGTCACACAGGTAATTTAAAATTTTCACTATGGCTTAGTAGCTATACTTTCTAGTGAAATTTCCTAGTGAAATATGGCTTAGGAGCCGTATTTAAAAAGTAAAAAGAACCTGGTGAAATACAATTTAATGATGTCTTTAAAATTTTTTGAAATATTTCAATATGCAATCAATATAAAAATATTAATTAAATATTTTACACATTTTTCATACTAAGACTTCAAAATCCAGTGTGTACTTTACACTTACATCACATCTTAGTTTCGACTAGCTACACCTAAATGTTCAGGAGCTGTATGTGACTGGTAAATACAATATCAGACAGTAATTATCTAGGTAAATAGATATAAAATTTTGTAAAGGCTTTGTGTAACAATGGGCCAATTAAAGTTCTCAGTTGAGTAAAGTGATTCAGGAGAGACCAGGTTAGGGTATAGCTATCTCTATTATTAAGGACATCTCTAAGGTGGCTGCCATCATAGAAAGAGATACATAGTGTAGAAAAGCAAATAAATTAGATTTCAAAGTTATATCTTGCAAAGAATATTGAGAGTAGTCATTAAAGCACATTGATCAGAAGCTTAATAGCTTTTTTCTGGGAAATGCACACCCAAGGAAACCCTATGTTCAATATAAGCATGGCTGACTATAGAAGATTTAAAATTGAGCTTTCAGATCCCAGCCTTTCATGGACAAGAATCGGCTTTTAGGTCTATATAGGCCCTGAAGACAGTATATTTCCCAATGCACAAAACAGAGATTAAGATCAATTATTATAGAGATAGATTGACAAGAGAACAAAGATGCCCTAATCAGGTACCCCACCTTGATTTCTAGTAGGGAGTCCTTTAAAATAACTGTCAAGCTGAATTTCAGAATTACTAAGGAGTGGTGACTCCTATATTTCTCATTTGTTCCACTTTCTGAATGGTAGGCTCTATTGGATTATTCAGTTTCTATTCTATCACTACATGGGATGTGACAAGAGGTATATAACATCTTTTGTTGGGTATAAGTCACTGGATGAAGAATTACAAAATAAAATGGTGAAAACGACTGTACTTCTATCAAAAAACCACCTATGTAATCACACATTTTCTTATTCTCTGTGACAACTATCAATACTGTGTTGAAGATGACAGCTTCACAAGACAGAAGGAGCCTAGTCCTTGAATTACTGCTTGGAAAAAAGTCGCCCAACAGAGTTGCTCAACCTACATCAGATCACAGCGTGAACTAGAATAAATCGTCATGGTGTTCAGCCACAAGATTTTTCTTGGTGGTGGTTATAGGAGCTAGCGAGAATGACCCTCAGGAACCAGCTTACTCTAGTAAAGCTTCTAGACTTTAGAATCAAAAGGTAGCCACCTTCAGCCACTACTGAGGTACTTTGCACTCCATAGACTAAAAAAAAACAAAAAACAAAAAACCAATGCATGAATAAATAATGAGGCAGTAGTTCAAATACCCTAAAGCCGATCAAGCTTGGACTCTCACTTGAAACAAAAGATCAATTGCTTTTCTCATGCACTGGGAATGTAAAGCTGGGAAGTTCAAAGAATATCTTCCTGCTCATGTGTTGTGACTTTAGTGCCCATATGGAAAGCCTTTGCTGTCAGTTTCAAGGGTTCATTGAAAATAGCTGGTATCTGACCTGCTTTGATCTCCATCTAATGTTGTTTGTGACTGAATACTTTGTGTCAGTGTGAGTGTGTTTGCAGTCGAGTGTAAACAATGAGGGCTCTTCATTTCTGTGCAGCTTTTCTGTTAGCCTTCCTGTAAGTGGAGCATGGAATTTTGTATGCCCTCTTTTAGCCAGAGTGGCATTGTAGGACGCAAGGGTTGCCTTGGCAACTCCACCTGATTTAAGCAATAAGACACAACAGAGCATGTTTTATGGGGCAATTAATACATGTTTTGGTACATTTCAACCTGATGTTATTTGCTGCCCAAGGTGCTTATTAATAGTCCTATAAAGCATTTTGCAAACAACATTGCTCTGATAAAAATGGAAGCATTCATTTTAAAAATTCAATTTCAGCAAGAACTCTGTTTTAATTACTTTTCAGAAATGTTTCCATTTTAAGAAAAAGAATCTGATTATTAGCAACCATAGGATGGGTCCCTGAAGAGGACAGAGTACAGGTAAGTTTTGAGGCATCATGCTGCTTTAAAACAGTCTGTTACCATCACAATTTTTATTACATTCGGATAGAAAAAGAAACCATGACCAAAGGGGCTTAAGACATTCTGACCAGCAAGTGAATCAAGCCAGTTATAAGTGAAAAATTAAAGTAATAATTGAGGAATGGAGTCACAGATGGTGGGTTAGATATCAGAAAATATAAAAATAAACTTTTAAAGACAGGATGTCCCAAGGGAACTTTTTACAAATATATCAGCATTTCTAGGTCAACAGTATACTTATCAAATAGAAGTTGGACGAGAAGGATCATTCATCCCAACATGGATTAAGATTGATATTCCTAGCAAATTGAGGATAAATATCTTCTATGTATCCCCAAGCTTTCATCTGTATCTAACAAAATACATTTTATTAATTGATGGCCTTGGTCCTCAAAGTAGGTGCGACCTATCCCAGCCCTCTGTGACCTAAGCCAACTGTCTCTACTTGAGACTCTTTACCATCACCATCGACCAAAGCTGATAGTCTCTAACTCCCATTTTAATTTCCAGGTAGGATGAATCTGAAAACTTGTACTCTGTCATTTTCCGTTTTTCTAACTGCATCCTAATCAGGACAAGGGAATATGAGGTAGGGTGTGCAGTTTGAGAACATAGGGGACGGAGGTGCTCTTAATGGACAGGATTGAGGGTTATTAAGACAATCTTCACCAACTTTTTTTTTTTTTTAAACAGCTAAAGCAAACCCGAGAACAAAAGAAAACACTTATCTTTCTTTGTACATCGAAATCCGAGACTAAGGTTCTAAATTAGTGACTTCTAATGTTTATATGAATTACACCTGCCAATATGTACCATTTTAGAAATTAAAACGAAGACTTTAAATTATACTAATTCAATGATAAATCTTTGTTACCATAAAATAACTTTTTATTAAAAGTGATTTTTCCAGGGGCGCCTGGGTGGCTCAGTGGGTTAAAGCCTCTGCCTAAGGCTCGGGTCATGATCCCAGGGTCCTGGGATCGAGCCCCGCATTGGGCTCCCTGCTCAGCGGGGAGCCTGCTTCCTCCTCTCTCTCTGCCTGCTTCTCTGCCTACTTGTGGTCTCCATCTCTCAAATAAATAAATAAAATCTTAAAAAAAAAAAAAGTGCTTTTTCCAGAACAAAACATATTTGTGAGACAAATGGTATTGTGTTACCTTTCTACAAATCTTGTTAATGTCTAGACAAATATAAGAAGGCTGGATTCTGATATTTGGTTTTTCATTTAATATGGTAGAATATATTGTTGCTAGTAGTACATGCAGACAGTATAGGCTTATGAAGTTGCAAAGGAAGGAGTATTTGAATAGACTTTCTTGGTATTGGTGGATATTGTTCTTTGCAATGGTACCAAAAACATGACTAACAGTTCCTTGTGTCATAAACACTAAAACTATCTGAGTGAATGGTTTGTACCTTCTCGTATTTAAATCTATGATACATTTTTTTCTATCTTATATTTTGAATGGATTTTTTTACTCATGCCTGATTTTGTAACCTCATGTATTGATCATTTGGAAAATATTGGTTCACTGAGCAATGCTGATCTTCCAAATGCTAACACTATATATTGATTATATAATATCAAAGAAATCACATTTATTAATATCACAGCCAAGCACATAAGAGAAATCTTTATGTAGAGAAGCTCCAAATATTACTGGGCTTCTCTTTGCCATAGAAGTGCCTTTTGTGGACTTTCCATTTCATCGATAAAATATTTAAAAAAAAACATGTTCTCAGGGGTAGAAATTCAATAAAATTCATAATTTTTACTGACTTATCAAGGTCATTTTAAAGTGAAGCTGTCCTTGTTTTTTTTTTTTTTTTTTTCTTTCTTTCTTTCCTTCTTTCCTTCTTTTTTCTTTTTTTGGACCACATGGGCATGAATAATATATTGACTACTAAGGCAATTTGGTACCACTACTTTGACTTTTGCTGAAGAGCTAGTAACTTCATAGTAAAGAGGCTAGTAGCAACTTACTATTATGAAAACAGTTTTGATGTCAGAGGGTCTCAGGGGTCTGTGGTTTGCATTTTGACTGCGACTATTCTAGAATATTCTAGAATAACATTTTGCGAAGAAATTAACCCTAAATTTACTTGATTTAAGTAAATGACTGAATTTGCAAATGCAATATTATAAAATTTTCTGTACTCCTTTAATAGAGGAGACCATAATCAAGCAATACTGAGGAAATGCAAAACTCCTCATTGTAAATAGGAATTTCTAGGCTCAGCATGTGAAAAGAATTATTTTCTTTTGCAGAAAATAACTTTTTATGACAATAATTTTGAAGGATAATTCCTCTGATATGTTTATGGGGGGGTGTTTGGCTTTAAAAATGTATTGATCACAATTGTTCATATTTTCCTACATTTTTATGTTCATTTGTTATCTGCATGGTATTGATCTTTTGAATTATGTGTCTCCAAGTTTCAATTTATAAATTTGTTACCTTAAAAAAAATTGTTACCTTTCATTCTAGGTAGGCCAATTTCTTTTTTAAAAGGTCCATTTAACGATTATTTATTTATTTATTTGACAGACAGAGGTCATAAGTAGGCAGAGAGGTAGGCAGAGACAGAGAGAGAGGGAAGCAGGCTCTCTGCTAAGCAGAGAGCTTGATGCGGGGCTCAATCCCAGGACCCTGGGATCATGACCTGAGCTGAAGGCAGAGGTTTTAACCTAGGTGCTTCCTAGGTAGGCCAATTTCTCCCTTAGAATTTTCTTGGTAAGACATAGTCCTTAGACAATTCTATTTTTTAGACTGGGTTATGACATTTTATAGTTTTAGACAGCCTTGAATAAAGCATTCATGTTCTAAGAACATTGCTGCTATTTTAAAACTTGGTATCTGAAGAAAAGAAAAATATGGTATCTGAAAACTGTATCATAGATCGTAAGTCAGAATAAAAAAATAAAACATTTCCAGTCCTTGTGCTTTTGCTATTACAGAAACTACTGTCCTTACAAGCACAAAGCCTAGAGAGACCAGATTATTTTAATACAAAGAATACAAAGTGAGTGCATATCTCATTGAAATAAAATAAACTAGATGTGAGTTTTCTTGGGAGCTTCTGCAGGTATTGGTAGAAGGAACAATCCATGCTAAAGAAGTTAAGATAGGATCTTTTACTATACTGGCTTATAGAGCAATGAAAAAAGATTCAGGACTGGTTTTTTTAGCATATGTGGATGATGTGTTAGAACTGAGAAGACTCTAATGAGCTGTCAGATGGCCAAATAGACAGAATTTTCAGTATGCTGGAATAAAGATGACCAAAGGCTTAATGAATTTCTGAAAGGTTTAGCATGGCATCTCTCAAGGTTGTTTTGCTCAATGGAGCAAAACAAAATCATTTAGCATCTATTCTCTCACCTCAGTGTTGAATGAACTAATTGAAAACACTGAGTTACTGCCAGGAAGAAGTAAACTATGGACACAAGGTTCTACGTCACAGATGCTGGCTGTTTACTCTGCTTGGGGTCTGCATTCTGTTACAACACATCAAGAGAATCTGGAAAATGATGTATTTCACAGGAAAGAGATTATGCACTCATGCAAAGAACACATGTAAAGGACATGTAAAGTCATGATTTTGTAGTACATAATCACTGAAGAGTAGAGCTCTTGTTTCCCCTCTAAGGAGAAGGGATAGTTCTCTATCCTTTTTCAATATAGGTGCCATGATTTAAAAAAAAAAAATCTATGTTTAGAGAAACATAACTATACATCATGTGAATCAAAAACTTGGCTAAAAAGGAAAGAAAATAATTCAGTATCTTTACTTGGGGAGCAAGAGGAAAAAGTGGCTACCAACTGAAATTTGGATTAAACTGAAAACTAAAGCATTTTTGCCTAGTATATTTCCTTCTTAAAACTACTTTTGCCTTATTTTGTAAATACATGAAAGAATGGGGGACATATAAATCATCACTGTATGAAAATTCACCAAAGACTGGACTTAATAGATAATTGTGAACAATTCAAGCAATAACCAAACTATATTCTACTCTTCTATTTAGACTAGTTCTCTACCAGTACTAGTTACTAAATGTAAAATGATATGGACACTATGAGAAATGTTAGCCTCTTAAGGTTTACAAGAAAGATATGGCTTTCTCAAATTTTGTATGAGTACCATTGCAGTAAGAAGACTTTATTTAGAATGTATTTACATTGAGGGAAATTTCTATTAGATTTGACTTTGTTTTCAAGGATGTTACATTACTGTTGAAATAGGATAGACAAAACAAAAAGTTAAGGTCATATGTACTCATCACATTTTATGATTGTAACAGATAGCAGAAACATGAAATTTTAATTTTAAAAATTCTGATTATATAATGTTATGAAAATAATCTGGGTTATAATATTTTTTAAAATTTCAAGAAAATAAAGCAAATTATTTATTCAAATGAAAAAAGTAGGGATGATAAGATTAAAAGACAACCAAAATTCTGTAACTAGAGGTAGACTTAAATTACTTAAATTCAAATCTCTTAAATGCCTGTGTTATTTTCTCTCCATCACACTAAACTGTTCATTCATATGTTGTGTGGATTTTCATCAAACAAAGCTTCATTTTGAGCCATAAAACTAGAAAATTTCAAATGAATTTTAAAAGTAATATCGAATTATTTAATTAATTATTAAGAGACAGTTCTAAATGAAATCTTGTATATCTCATCCATTGGGATAAATGTTCAACCTTTTCAGTCTCACCTGTATGTGTCTACTTTGTACAACTAATTATTACCAGCCCTGAAAAATGTTTTACATGAATTTGCATGTAATAAAGTAACTGTCTAAGGAGAAAGCCAAAGAATTAAAGAACTGTAGGATAAGAAGGTATGATTTGGGGTCATACTAATAAATAATGGGATTCATTGTTGTGGTTTATTACAAATACGCCTGTCAAAATTACTTACCTATGGAAAAGAAACCATTGCTTGCCTTTATTGTTAAACCCCTCCAGTGAACTGGCAACACAGTCTAAGAAAGACATGCTCATTAGTGGCTCATTACTTAGCTGGATAATTGCTGTTCATATCAGCAACACAAATCACAGAAAAAACTTATTAAAGTAACCTATTAATTTTTTTCCTGACGAGCTTCATTATACAGTATCTTCTCCTAATTAATGTAATCAGTACCATAAAAAATCCAAGATGAAAGAGAACTATTAGGTCATCTGCATTCAACTACCTGGAAATGGAGAGGCTATTCTCTGCAATGACCAGTCCATTAATCTCAAGCAAAGAACCTCAGAGACTCTACCATAAATAACAGCTTTCCCTTTAAAAAGCCCTACCTATGACATTAAGTCTCTTTGCTCCTGAGAAAATTCCTTGATTTCTTTAAGAGGAGACCAGGAGCTAAAACTCAGAGCACCTCCTCCACATGAAATTTTTAATGACTTCTCACAAACTCCAGTATAAAGCTCCCAAATCTTCAGATAAATGAAATCTAAAACTACCCTCTTTGCATGGCCTTTAAACAATGTGACCCACACTAGCTTTCCAGTTTCAGCTTCCTCATATTGCCTGCTCTCTTAATTTGAATCATAAAGCTTCAGATAAATCTTCCGATGTTTTATCTCTCTAAGAGGTTTTCTTGGAGAGTTTTCTCTAGCTTTGCTTTACTCTGTGACATTTTTGCGATTTGGAAGGCCAGACTCATTCCCTTCAACTTCACAAATGTGCAGGAAACTTTAGACTTTGGCTAGGAAGTTAGAGTGGATGACTCCAATGTTCAGATATTATTATTTTATTTCTTATCAATCCTTGAGATGTCATCTGTCATTCAGATCATACAGACCAAACAGATAAAATACAAAGTCTAGAATGGGATGATTAACGCAGACGTAAAATAAAAACTCAGGGGCACTTGGGTGGCTCAGTGGGTTAAGCCTCTGCCTTCAGCTTAGGTCATGGTCTCAGGGTCATGGGACCAAGCCCCGCATCCAGCTCTCTTCTCAGCGGGGAGCCTGCTCCCCCCTCTCTGCCTGCCTCTCTGCCTACTTGTGATCTGTCAAATAAATAAATAAAATCTTTAAAAAAATAAAATAAAAAATAAAAACTCAAATGCTACCTTGATTCTAGACCAGTTGCAGCGTTATCTATGGTTCCCCATTGAACATTAAATGATAGGACCATATCACCAGTAACAGAAAATGTTTCTCAGAGTTTACAAACTATTCACAATAAAGGCCTATTTGTGGAAGACAACTCTGTGCAAGGGTATATAAAGCTAGAAATCTGTTAAGCAGGGCCACAGCCAGAAAATAAAAAGCTGGACTAGAATTGGAGGATCCTACAAATACTTGAGGCCATAAAGAACAATGTGGTAACAATCCAGGAGTCTAACCCAGTCTATAAAGATCTAGTAAAAACTAAAAGGTTATCATCATATTTACTTGAACAATATAATGAGCTTTGAATGATTCATTTGAAATACAGGGTAAGGTACTGGAATTTTGGATATATGATCACTGACCAAAAGGCATAAAATATCAAGAGAACATATATACAGTGATGAGGAAAAAAATCAACAAATGTTATAAAAAAATAATTACCCAAAGAATACAGGGACTCATATTTAATGGCAAGTAAGCATAAGGTAAATAAAGTATGAGGTACTTTTAGGTGTTGAACATTTCTTTCTTTCTTTCTATTTTTTTTTTATGATTTTATTTATTTGAGAGAAATAGAGCACATGAGATGGGGGGTAAAGGCAGAGGGTGAGGAAGTAGCAGATTCCTTTTGAGCAGAGACCCACCCCCACCCCCATGGGGGGGCTCATTTCCAGGACCCTGAGATCATGACCTGAGCCACTTAGATGCTTAACTGACTGAACCACCCGGGCACCCCACCCCAGTATTGAACATTTTTACACAAATATGGAAATCCTTGACCCGTAAGTACATAAAGGCAGGGAAAAGAAAAACCAGAGACTTGGAAGTATGCAGAGTAGTGTGCTACATGAGACAGGAGCAACACAAGTCTCTTGGTGTGGACATTATTAATGCTGTTCACCAACTATTTCTGTTTTCTAGGACATAGTAGGTTTGTATATATAGATCACCTTTAAAGTTAGCTGTGGTCATATGACAGAGTTGAACCAATAAGAGGTGAGAAGTGTATTTTTTTGTAAGATTTTATTTATTTATTTGTCAGATAGAGAGATCACAAATAGACAGAGAGGGAGGGGGAAGCAGTTTCCCTGCTGAGCAGAGTGCCCAATGCAGGGCTTGATCCTAGGATCCTGAGATCATGACCTTGACCAAAGGCAGAGGCTTAACCCACTGAGCCACCCAGGTGCCCCAAGATGTAAGAAGTTTTAAGAAATAGTGTATAAGTCTTCATATTCCCATCTTCCTGACTTGAGAACTACAGACATCCAGATAAGGAACTTCCCTCAACTTGGGTCCCTTAGTGAGGATCACGTGAAGTAGGACTTTCTACCAATGCAAAATTGACAAGAGTGTGAACAAAAAACAAAGTTTTGTTGTTTTAACTCACTGAAATTAGAGGAACATTTCCAGCATAAACTGTGTCATCTTGAATAATATATATGCTTTGGGGGGAATTGTAAGAATGCATCAATCTCTTTACTGGATCTGTTATATTTGTCATATAACATGGCAAATGTTCGATTGTGACAATTCCATGCCTGAAGTCTTTACCTTCTCACAAACAGGATGCGTATCTTCCTTATTTTGTATCCCCACCACCTAGCACAATACCTCACTTTTAACAAGATCTCTAATGCATTTTTATGGAAGGAGGGAGAGAGGAAAAGAAATGAAAAATGGAAGGATTGATGCAAGTCTCCTGGGCTTTTCATGCTGATTGCATATCGGAAAGAATGACCTATTCCAGAGAGTTTATGACTTATATTTATCCCTCCCAGAGATGAAATGAATCCATCCTAAAAAACCTTCAAATAGCTGCAATGCTGCAATCATACAGGGAATATTTCTCAAGAAGTCAAGTCTGTAAACCTTTTAGTTTGTTCAAAGTGCTACAACAAATTTTAAAATTTATGTTTCTGATGGATATCTATATTGTTTTTAAAGGATATTCTCTTTTATTTGCATGGCCGCCTCAATGAATAGTGGATCTTAACCCACTGAGCCACCCAGGCGCCCAATAGTGGATCTTGAGGTTAGGTTCGTGTTTCAGTCTGTTTGGGTCCACTTAAAAGCTAAGTGACTTTATGGCAAGGAGTAAAAGAGAAGGTGTAAAAGACCGTAATGAGCAACTCTCATTTTGCATATACAAACTTCCAAGAACTCAATAGCAGTTAATTGAGCAGTAAGAGTAAAGAGTTTTTACTGAAGATTATTTTTATATACTCAGTACTTTGTTTTGGAGGCGTTTAACGAGTTCCCTTATTTTCATTGCCAACAAACTCCCAGAGGGTGCTATGCTGCTGGTCTGATGACCATGCTTCAAATAGCAAGAATCTAGAGTTTAGTAAAAACATTTGTTTAGTTTCCTCAGACTACAATCTGTCTTTGAAGTAAAAGAGAGAAAGAGCTAGATTGAACTTCGTATTCAAACTTGGTCAAGCTGAAATCAGAACCAGATACAGCCTGCACACAACTTATGATTGTCTCAGAAAATGGCATTTTTAGACTCAGGCAGCATGTAGGATTGGCAGAGGGAGAGAAAATGTGTTTGACTCACATCAGCATTTTTAACAGGTCTTAACTAACTTAGTAGGTAAAACATTCACAATTTAGTTGAAGCTAAATTGATCATTTGATCACGGCATTCTCCAAATTTATTCTCTTTTAATACTTTCTATCTACTTAAGTGGTTTCACAGAATGAAAGACAATGGATTAGATTTGCAGAGTTTTGTTGGCATAATGGAAAAGAAAATCCATTTTGTGACCAGTTTGATCTATAATAATTAGTTTCACAATTGCTATCCAACAATGTCTTTGAATAATTAATTGGATAATGTTCATGTAGGTTTGAAATTACTTCCATCAAAAGGTTAACATTTATTAGATGTCATAATTATGATATGTACTAAAGGAGTTTAAAATAACAGATTAGCATAGATTTGAAGGCAATTGCAATATAATGGAAGTAAAACTGGTTGAAATTCAAAATCTGTCTGCATTGGTTTTTTTGATGTTACATATCTTTAAAGGGGAATTGAGAGATCGAGCTTAGTCCAGGGGAAAGAGGGAAGATTTTGGAACCAATGATATCTGGGCTTGTAATTTTCACTGGCCAAGTAATAATTGTGTGACCTGAGACAAACCAGGTTATCTGAACCTCGAATTCTTTATAGATAAAATAGTAAAAGAATACCTACCTTTCAGAACTGTTGTGAGTATAATATAGTATCTAGTGGAGTACATACACAAAACAAGTATGCAATAATTAGCCATTTATAAAACCATTATCATGGTTAGTATGGAAATTTTTATATTATTTCCTGTGCTGCATTTTTTATTAAATACTATATAACATGAATAATTTATTTAAATGTAAAACTTACATTTATATCAGAGTACATCTTATTAAAGTAATATATTAGTCATGTTATTTTGATATTTCATGAGATGAGTTTTTATTGAAAACAGTAATCACCATTAATGAAAACCTGCTTAAAATGCTCAAGTTGTTAAGAAAAAATGAGATACTATATGTGAAACTTCTTCTAAAAACTGTAAAGTCCGATGTAAATATAAGTTAGCTTGTCAAGCAGAATGAATTGGCCACACATTACCAGATACACCCAGTCAAGATGCTCAGAATGGGCAAAATTAGGCAAGCTAAATCCCTAAGGGAACTTTATAATCCTAATTTTGCCTCTTTCTACTATGCATTTCAACTGGTACTATGAGAAACATTTTAAAAGTATAAAATGTGATCCTTTTCTCCTGAGAAATTGGAGGACAGAATTCACACATGAAGCAATTAGACTCTAAAATGGTAGAATGTACGGTGCTATTTTTTTTTGTATATGTAAATATTGAGAAAAGAGTGAACTCTTTGGATAACACAATCATTAAATAAGTCTGTATGGAGGTCTTGGTATCTAACATTTGACTTTGAAGTTTAGGTTGGATTTGGAATGGTTGCTGCAAGCAGCAGTAGATCATTTTCACACAGCTGAGGATGTCAAGGAGCACTGGCAAAGAACAAGGAATAAGAACACTGTAAGCACATCACCAATTGTAGTGAAAAGTGGATCCATGGAAGTCATGGTCGATATAGTTGTGTAGATAGGATGCGGCAAATTACAGAACATCTAGACTAAAATACAGCAGCATTTGGGGGCAATGTGGTAAAACAGTGACACAATAAAGGCAGTGTACTCAGTCAACAGATGGAGGGTGTTGTATGTCAGAAGGAGTAGAATAGAGAAAAATTCAGTCACTAAAATCTCATAAATATTGAATATTGAAAGTATTTTCTTTTCTCATTTATATTTCAAGTGTTAAATGTGATGAAAATACTGTAAAGAATTGAGAAGGGGACAAAGAGCCATATCATTGCTATACAAATGTTGGATCAAAAAATTATTTGTTCAAGAAAACAAATTACAAATGAAGACAGAGATGGTAAGAAACCCAGTTTGTAAGGAGAAGTGGGATATTTTTACATAAAACAAGTGTTTCTCTTTCTGTATGATATGATAAGATGATATAACTGGAAGGGAACTGGTAGCATCCAAAATCATGAGAGTTACCAAATTTGTATTCAGCGTGTCATAGAATTATGCAAAAACAACATAAATGCTACAGTCCTTGCATTTGTATTCTAACACTTGATGCTGAAGCCCCTTAGTTCCATTTCATTAGAAATCACCAGATATTTGGACTAGCATATAAACAATATGTCAAACATAGAAAATATTGCAATTCACAAAGTGTTTATTCCAAAGAATATCTGTGAAATCTTTATTATTTTTGATATGATTTTGTCTTTCTTCTCCTAAAGTAAGCCTCTCTTTATGATGTTATATTCTACAGCACAGTGAGCTTTTATTAACTGTTTTTATACTTAAATAATGCAAACCCTTATGTATAACTCATCATACTCTACATATATGAATTAATTCACCCTGTTCATGTTATTTTCAGGTCTTAAAACATGGAGTTCCTATTTTATATTACATAGGAAAACAGTGTTTTTGCTAACATGTACCACTGACATGCCTGAACTCATTGCACAATTCCATCTACCAATTAAATTCATTCAAGTCAAAAGAGAATTCAGTAAAACACCACCAACAAAAAGCAACAAGTAAAACATACAAACCAACATGTACACACACACACACACACACACACACACACACACCCCACCACCAAAATTACTATTTGTGTCACTAATTTTTTACCCAAATTGCTTTAACAGTTTAGTGAAACTGGATGTTTTCTGTGATTCCAACCTGAGTACTCAATTACATTTTTATTCCATCAATGGCATTCACCTTTAGTTCAGCTTTGAAGAACATTCATTCGTTCATTTGTTCACTACTTTTCAAGCATCAGACATTATGCTCAAAGCTAGAGATTTAAAGATGAATATCATGAGGACACTGACCTTGAACAGAAACTGAGTAACTCATGTAAGGCAGAAACAAGGCAGTTTAACACCATGGCAAATTCTGAAGGTTCTTAAAAAAATAATGCATGAGAGGGCATATATTCATTCATTTATTCTTTTGCATCAAGGAAAAGAGGGGACATAAATTTATTCATGAGTGAAGAATGCAGGGGTCAGAGAAGCCTTGTTAGGATTAGAGGACAGTTGAGCTTCTTAAAGGACAAGTAGGAGTTTTCTACATGGGCACCTGTGGGATGTTCCAGAAAGCAGGAACAGCAAAAGCCAACAAGCGGAAGAATGCACAAGCCTGATAAACTTGAAGAATTCACGACCATGCAGTATTAACAAACTGTAAAGTGCAAGTTGAGAAAAAGTGGGAGCTTATACAAATGTGATAAGTGAAAGCAAAATCACTGAGAATTTAGAGAGCTCTAGAGAAGTTTAAGCAACAGAGTGTCATGATAGTGTATCTATCTCAAAACATCACAAGTGGCAATATGGAGAAAGAATGGGAGTGAGGTACCACTAGGGGACAGACATTAATTAGCAAGTTATAGTCTATCTCAACCATATAGTTTTTATTAAACACAGCATATGCAGGGACCTAGTAGTTCATTATGGGACGCAGTCACTCCATTGGTATTTTACTCACTCATCCTTCACCTTCTCCCAGGGCTGACATACAGCCAAATTATAGTTAAGCTATATTACCATACCAGAGGGCAGAAAACCACTACCTTGAGCCCCAGAAGAGCCCACCACTTGCTGTTTCACTCATCTGTCTTTGGGCATCCCAAGACTTTCTGAATCTGTAGGATACCGCTTTAAGTCTATGGCCAGCATCTTTTTTGGTGGATGGGTGCCAAACCTATATAGATTTTATAATATTTTGAATATTAATCCTGCTAATTATCTACCTCTTACCTCTTATTTTATATGAGTCTCCCTCTTGTTCTTAACTCTTGGCTCTCTTTATGGTTGATCATCTTGTTTGTTTCTCTTTGGACTTCATGTTTGCATTTTGTCTCTCTAGCTACTGACCTTCTGTGATCTAACTTGGAGATATTGACATTTTCTCACTGCTTTTGACTAACTTGTTAGTATAGTTGATTTTTTAAGAACTACTTCAAATCCCTGAGCTTGGAAGGACAGGACAGATTCCAGCCAGTTTTTACTTAGAGTACAGAAAAGACAGGAGATTCTGATAATAGATAATGCATAGAGGCCTAAGGTTTCACTAATGCACGTAACACAAAGGATGAGATACAGCAAACAGATTTGAAAGTTATTTAGAAAATAAACTACATAGATTTATAAAGGATTAATTATGGATAATTAGGGAAACTGGGTAGGGTATTAGCTAGGATTGTTCTGAGGTTTTGATGATTCTGAGGTATATAGCATTGTTATCATTTGACACAGAGAAACCAGGACGAAATGCTACTTTGGGAAAGAAGAAAGACTAAGTTTAATTTTGAAAAAAAATTTAGTTTGAGGGCATCTGGGACATCACATGATGATACTTGAAGATACACAGTGAAGAATTATAAGTGCATAGGTATTATTTAAATCAGTGAGTATACACGGCATGACCTAGGAAGAATATTTAGAGCAAAAGAGAAATGAATATGGAGAACATTACCATTTATAGAGTTCATAGAGAAAGTGAGACAAAGTAGAAGAAGAAATGGTCAGAGATTTAGGAAGGGTATAAAAAACTCATTGTCATAGAAACTGGTAAAAGACAGTTATTTTTTTGTTTTGTTTATTTATTATTTATTTATTTGAGAGAGAGAGAGAGGGAGAGAGAGAGAAAGAAAAACATTGAGAGAGAGAATGAGAGGGGAGAAGGTCAGAGGGAGAAGCAGACTCCCCATGGAGTTGGGAGCCCGATGCGGGACTTGATCCCGGGACTCCAGCATCATGACCTGAGCCTAAGGTAGTTAGTTGCTCAACCACCCGAGCCACCCAGGTGTCCTGGTAAAAGACAGTTTTAAGCAAAGGACAATGTCATTATTGTCAAATAATGCAGGGGATTCTGGTAGGACAATGGCATAGCATGTCTACTGATATAGACTAAGCTCAGACCAAATTCAGCACCATAAAGAAAGGAGCCTACTAATTACAGTGGGGTTAAATGATAAATAAGAAGTGACCACCATCCAACAATGTGGCTGGAGCTAGAGAGTATTACCTTAAATGACATTAAGTCAGTCAGAGAAAGACAAATACCATATGATTTCCCTCAAACGGGGAACTTAAGAAACAAAGCAAATGATCAAAGGGGCAGGGAGAAGAGGCAAACCAAGAAACAGGTTCTTAACTATAGAGAACAAAGATGGTCACCAGAAGGGAGGTGGAGGAGGGGGATGGGTGATATAGGTGACAGGGATTAAGGAGGGCCCTGATTGTTGCATGGAAGTGTTGAACCGCTATATTGTACACCTAAAACTAATATTATACTGTATGTTAACTAACTGGAAGGTAAATAAAAATAAACAAAAAGAATATGAGAAGAAAAAGAAGTGACAAGAAGAAAAGGACATTTTGCTTTAGGAAGCTAGTCAAGAGCAGAAGACAACAAGAAAGAGATGTTTGTACTTGTCATGCTTTCCACTTAGAAATCAAAACTAATGTAAACAATAATATTACAGTTTAAAAACTTGTCTCTAGTAATCAGCTCATCAGAGAAGATACTAAAACACAATCCCTGTTTCTAAAGATGTTCAGATTCACTCCCATTGTGTGCAAACATATGAACATGGAAGATTTGTTTTAAAAAAACAAATCAAGGCAATTAAGGAAGAGCTATTTTCTACCATCCATACAAGTTAATTTCACAGGAATAATACAAATTATATGTGTTATAAATACTCAAGGTTATTCTGTTTTGTTTATGAAAATAGAAAGTAAAGGTGGGTGGAACGGTCTCACATTTGCGTCTCCTGCTTCATACTACCTTCAGCACTCTGATCTCTACAAGTTTGATCCATAGGGGCTACATCAACAGGCTTTCTTACCCTAATTTCTGTAGGATTCAGCCAATGCGGAACCATGGAAGGGATTGATGTGAAGAAGGGTGATATCAGACTATTTTCCTGACTTTCTTTTTAAAGTGTCAACCTGGTCTGCCTTGGACCATTTACTGAGAGTCACAGAGCCTGTCATATGGTGCCCTTTCCTCCTGGTTTTGTTAACTACTCCAGCTGTCTATCCTGTCAGGGCTTAGTAATGAGGAAGCACAAGGCTAGCTGAAGACAAAGCACAGGGGACTTGCAGTCTCTCCCCATCCTCTAAATCCTGGATGGGATATGTGTGATGCTCTTCTAGGAAGCTCCGGTCTTAAGGTTATTGCTTTACTAGAGGAAAAACCAACCTTAACTTGACATGGCAAGGCCTCCAGTATCTTGTAGGTCCTCTTTAGCATATGAAAGTTCTTTTGAAAAATCCCCCTTTTTCCCTACCCCCAACTCCCAAGTATATAATAAGTCACCACTCACAATGCCAGTGCAACAGCTCTTCCTATCCCTGGGGTCCTGTCCCTGTGCTTTAATAAAACCACCTTTTGGCATCAAAGACATCTCAAGAATATTTTTTTGGCCATCCTTTCTGGACCCCACCCCACCAAACCTATATTCCAAAACCACATAATTAGTATCTTAACAACTATGAGATACTACACACACACACACACACACATTTTTCTTCTTCTTCTTGACTACACTTTACCAATCTTTGTATATAGTTCTTTTATCCTTTTTGAGTGGGTCCTCTGTTTCCCACTAAGACCCTGCCTGATATAGAAAGCTTCATCTAACTGATGGAGATTGGAACAAGGCTCCATAGAAAGAGGATTTGGGGGATTGAAGGCAATGAGAAAGAGGTTAAAAGAAGGAGCAGTGAACAAAAATACCACTTTAAACAATGGCTTAAGGATGGTACAAGGTAGATTTACATGACTATAACAGGTTAGTTTTGATAAAGTAGACAGTGCATGCTGTGAAAATGGGAGAAATAGGCTGTAACTATTTCTTTAAAGCAGTGATTGTCAACCAGAGGATTTTGCCCCCAGGGGATATTTGGCTACATTTGGAGACATTTATGGTTCTCAAGACTAGGTGGGCGTAGGGGGGCCAGGAGAGGGGGTGCTGGGCAGTGAGGAAAATGCTACTAACTTCTGGTGGCTAGATCCCGGGGTGATGCTAAGCATCTTACCAGGAACAGGATAGCACAACGAGAAATGATCTAGCCTAAAAATATCAATAATGCCAAGGTTACAAAAACTTGTGTTTCACTTGTGTATTACTTCACAGCCAATGGTGGAGCATATTCAGTACCCTTTCACTGCTCGTCCTTCCAGAAAAATTCAGCCAGGTAGGGAAGATTCATGAATTACTTCAGCAAATACTGATTACATACTTTATGTACGACACTGTGAAAATTACAGTATTACAAAAGTATACAAAAAGAACACAGTCCCTAACCTCCCAGAGGTTTGACTCCTCTGAAGAGAGAAAATATTTGTCAAATAATAATACAAATAAATGTGAAATGAAGCTATGTTAAGTGTGGCTACTGAAAATGTAGCAATTTAAAATAGGTGCTAAGAAGGCTTGGTCTAATCATCGAGGTAAAAAAAGACTTGCGGGAAGAGAAATTTAGTAGGAATTAAGTAAGGCAGAGAAGAAGGCTAAATCCAGAGGAGATAGCATGACCAGCCATTGGAGATATGAACAAGTGGCCAGCACCATCCATATATGTGTATGTATACGTGTGTCTTTGTATGTGTACTTGATTGTAAAGCATATTGTTTTCTTGTTAAAGTATTTTTATTTGGGAGCACTTGTGTGGCTGTTAGTAAAACATCTGACTTAGGCTCAGGTCATGATCCCAGGGTCCTGGGTTTGAGGCCTCTATTAAGCTCCCTGCTCAATGGGGAGTCTGCTTATCCCTCTCCTTATGCCCCTCCCCCCACTCATGCTCTTTCTCTCTTCCAAGTAAATAAAATCTTTTAAAAATAATGTATTTTTATTACATGGTTGCATTTGTGTTTGGGTGGTTTTATCTCTAACTAGAGAATAAGTTCTATTCACTTCTTTGTTTATATCAAAATAACTTGTTAATAAATCACAAGAAAAGATCAATTTTACTATTACCAGTGGTTTCTAGATTCACAAGTTTAGGACATTTGAAGAAAGATTTGAACTTTTAATTCTGTCTTTCAACATGTAGCACCTTGTTAATCTTGAATGCCACACACTGAAGGAAATGAGAGTGGAATTGGATAAATCCTCTGGTTTAATTTCATACATTCACTATTTAAAAGAATTGGTACAAGGTCATAACATAGGAAGTCAATTAGACTGTAACAAAGAATAGTCATAAACAAGGAATGACTTATGAAGATATGTGCTACTTTCACTCCATTGTCCCTTCTTACTTGGAATTAAGTCAATATGAGGGGGCGATAGTCACAGCTATTCTTAACACTACATTTCCAACTGTAACCGTAGACAGAAGATTCATATCTATGCTATTTTTCAACCTTTTTTCTCAAAGATGCATAAAATTATATGGTAATCTAAGTATTAAGCTGAAGAGATAATAACTGACATTTCAGATCTAATAATGCATAGTTATAAATCAGATAATTTTATATCTCTGCAGATATATTAATCTAAAAATCCATTTGAAGCAGTGGGATTTTAATAATGATATTCATATCAAATTATTCTCCTAGGCGAATCTCTTGCTAAAGCTAGTTTAAATCCTGTTTTTTTTTTTTTTTCTTTTTCATTATAGGGAGAAAGAACTAAGGAGAAAAATTGTGAGAAAGAAGAAAAATGTAGACCACATAACATCATTGCTTTATTTGTAAAATTTCAACAGGTTATGTCTGCATCTGATAGAAGGTCACGTTCAGAGGGCCATGTACATGATGCTGAATTAACTTCCATTTACAGACTAAAAGGAAAAATATTGGATTGGACCATTCTCATCAATTCCAATAATTGCAGGAATTTGACATTTTGCACACATAACCATTTCTACAATTTGGACTGAATTCATAATCCTGTTTAGTGAAATAACTTGATGATTTAGTTAAACTTAACGTTTCTCAGTTTAATGAAAAATAATGGTCACTTTAGTTTTTTTAATTGGTCAAAGCAATTTCCATAAATATACATAATTCATCAAGACAAAATAAATACTAATTGTATGGAGAAAATGGGGTGAAGAAAAGATAATAGTAAGAAAAGTCCAGGAAGCCAATTCTTTCCATAGTGTCTTAAATATAAACTAGAGATGGATTATGAATTGAGCTCTGACATTTTAGTAGACAGTGCAAACAGGGAGATATGGCCAGCCAGCTGCATGAGTGTCTTTAAACTATTAAATGATTGCTCAATGTATACCAAATATTTCTAATACTAGAACCAAATAGAAATTTTTCTTAAAGGAGTTAATTCATTGAATAAATGTTCCCTAAAAGTCCTCCAAGTATATACCACTGCTATATTAAAATATAACATTGGGTAGATTATATTTGATTAAAAATATATAGATAAGACATTCCATAGAAAATTACAGCCCAATTTACTTTAGATATAAAAATGCTAAGGTATGAATAAACCAACTTGACTAGTATTTAAAATAATATCAGTAACAGTAACAGTTATGACTATGAATTTTATGTATAACACTATACATTATATATATATACACATATGTATATGTATATATATATAAATTCATAACCATCTCTAGGAGAAATAAGGATTTTTAAATGAAACAAAAAGATATTGTTTGGTTGAAAACTAGGGATTATTCTGCACATTCTCTGGACTTATCTGATTCTATAGAGTCTGTGTCTCTCATTATTTTTGAGCTATTTCACAACTCTGAAAATTATAGAAAACTGATTTAATGCAAATAATTCTTGAGTATAGAAAGGCAAGTATTTGTGTACTGTGGAATATGGTTTATTATTATCCTGTGGATAAACCAAGTTTACATATCTTTGTAAACTTATTTCAATATTGCTTATTATCTTATTATTGCTTATTATTATGTGTGATACTTTTAATTCCCCTTTGAATCAGTTGTGACACCTTGCTGAGTCCCTCATTATTTAAATTATTGATGTATGTTCATTTCATATTTGTATGAAAGTCAGGATTTTATATTTTTCTTGAAAAGTTATTTATACACATGTACACACACATACACATGCACAATGAGGTAGGCACTATTTTATACCCATTTCACAAAAGAAAATCTAAAATATAGAGATATCAAGTAGCTTCTCCAAGGCTACTCATATAAAAGAGGTATGACCAGAATTGAAACATGAGAATCGTTAAGTTTGCCCAACTTTAGGATATCTGTTACTGTAATAGAATACATGAATATAGGTGCTTGGGTGGCATAGTTAGTTAAGCCTATGACTCTTGGTTTTGGCTCAGGTCATGATCTCAGTGTCTAATACCTTTTAGAAAAGGTATTAGAAATTGTTGGGGAAAGAACAAAGTTTTAACAAAGAGCCTTGAGACAACTGATTTCCCATTTGAAAAAAAAAAAATAGTGTGAGATTCCTTCACTGAATCACATACAAAGCAAAACATCAAATGGATTAAAGATTCAAGATGAAAAACTTTAAAACAAAGGAATTATAAGAGGCTGACTTTAAGACCTCAGGATAATAAAAATCTCAAATCAGACTCAAAAGGCAAAAATCATATATAAAATGAGACAATTTTGCTTAAAAATCAAAGAACTCTTTATAGCAAAGGACTCCAACAAGATAAAAACCAAAAACTAGGTAAAAATATTTGAAACATAAAGTAAATAAGTGATCCATTTTTTTGGAAAAATATAAAAACAGTTTCTACATAATGTAGAAAGCAAACAAAGTACAACACAATAGAAATTAACTAGAGGCTATGAATAGACAAGTCACAGAAGAGAAAATGTAATGGTTGCTCAACATATGAAGATATTCAATCTATAAGTAGTCAGAAAAGTATAAAATAAAACAACAATGAAATATCATTTTATCTCCAGAGATTAAGGGAAAAAAAAGGAAAGAAGTTTGACAATCTCAAATATTGATAAGGATATGTGTTGATGAGGAACTCTGAGACTGCTAGCAATATCATAAATTATTACAGCCACTTTGGAGAGTGGTTTGTCAATATTTAATATATTTTACATGTATATTCATCAATCCTAAAAATAGCTTAAGAAATATTTAGTGCAATTATTATCCAACACTTACAGCAGTCATTAAAGTAAACCTCACAGTTGTATGCCAATAGAATAAATATACTATCTTGAACATCACTTGGAGCATCCTGAAAAATTATATATTTGCAAAATATCTTCTTAAGGTGACTTGTTTAATTTGCCAGTGGATTTCTCAGCTACCATCCAATTACATGATCAGAGGCCTTCATTTAAAGTGGTAATCCTAGTTTTAGAACAGTTGACATATAGCCCTTCATTTTGGCAGAAATTAACAAGATCATTTGGCTATTAAAGCAATTTAATTTGTTGAGTTAATGTAAGATAATCAGTCAGCTAGCTTAGACAAAATGAGAACTGACCCATGATAGTATTTTGAAAGGAGTCTTAACATAAGTCCCAAGGAAAGAAATGTGGAAAGTCAAGGGAATTGTCATCATGTCCTGGAGCCTGAGGAGTCACGGAATCCTGCTCTCCCATGGGAAATAAACAGAAGACTGGAAAAACCTTGCCTCAGTCTTGTCATGTTTCCCAAAAACTAAATCTATGTTCTTGAAGTACAGTAATCATCCTCTTCCTTAGGTTTGGCTATCCAGTGCAGGAAGAGAATATAGTAAGTCCTGGAAAAGTGGGGTTCTGCCAACAGGACCACAGCTTTTGCCTACTTTGAGTACTCTTTTTGCCATGGTCTATCAGCAGTGAGCAAGGAGAAGTGCCTTGAGACCCTTCCTGGATGGCTGGAGACCTTTACCTATGTGAAAGGAAGTAAGTGTACTAGAAACAGGTTGGTGCCAGGAACTTGACTCTTCTCCTTACACAGCCCTTCCCTGGAGCTCCAATTTGCTTCTTTAGCAAAATCAGTCCTGGCAGAAGAAGGTCGGGGAGAGAGCAAAGGTGGCACTTCTCTGAGGAAGACTTGCCTTTTTTCTTTTTTTAAATCTTTGTGTTTCTGGCTGCACTTAGAATAATGAATAATATTTCTGGGAAGATAAGAACTCTTAAAAAACAGCTTTAAAAACTAAGATTATAGAAGTAATTAAGTAACCTTAGTATTAGAAAACACACTTCCCCTCATATCAAGTCTAGACCATCTAAGCTGCCTGGAAACAATACCTTCATAAAAGTCGAATTATGTTACCTATAGAGGGATAATTATCCTTTGTTGTAAGGTTGACTTGTGTGCATTCTGTGTTGCTAGGTGAAGCCTCACAGGGAGATATTCTGAGGAACAGAAGAGCTCAGGTATGGCTTCTGGTACAGGTAGCAGGTCAAGGATAAAGCCCCCTGACTCTCTGTTGTTAGACTGGACTTTATCAAACCAATATCATCTTTCTATATGCTTCTTAAAAATCAAAAAAAAAAAAATCAAACTTAAGGAAAACTATAAGAAACAGAATGTAAATGTTATGAAAGGAGAGGAGATGTGAATTAAAAAGTAAAACAGAAATAAATAAAAGTAAAAATTAAAAATGTAGGTTATAATTTAAAGAATTAAAGGGCCAGAAAATAAATCTATTGTAAAATTGAAATGAAAAAATTAAATATAAAATTGGATGGGCTTGGGGTGCCTGGGTGGCTCGGTTGGTTGAGCAACTACCTTCAGCTCAGGTCACAATCCTGGAGTTCCGGGATCAAGTCCCGCATCGGGCTCCCTACACTTCAGGGAGTCTGCTTCTACCGCTGACCTTTCTCCACTCATGTTCTTTCTTTCTCTCTCTCTCTCAAATAAATAAATAAATGTTAAAAAAAATTAGATAGACTTAAAAACCAATGGTAGGAATTTAAAAATTAAAAAAAATAGTGAATACACAATAAAAAATTAAGTAAGATGGAGTAAATCCATATTAAAATGGCAAAAAAAAATAAGTGACAGATGAGTAAAGGGGAAGAAATTAAAATTTCTAGAAACAACCAAAGAGTAAGAATTTGTAGGAGGCCTCAAAACTATCCAGCTTTCTTTATTGATACTCTACAATGACCCATCACATGATTGGGTTCTCAGAGAACCCATGCCATCACATGATTGGCAGAACTCAGAGACAGTGACTTGCCAGCTTTATTTCCCCAGCCATCATTTCCTTAAGGAGCAAGCTGATAAAGTTACTATCTGTAAAGGTAAAAACACAATTTTATACCACAGAACTATTGGTATAGTTTTTGAATCACAAAAGCAACTGGCAGTATAGGCTAATAAAACATCTTAGTTTGGTGTTGCCTGGTCAATTGTTTTCTATTCACGGCAATTTTGGGGAATAGCAACTTATACTACTCTCCACTATCACATGGTCAACCTAGTAATGGTTTCACATGATTCACAGAAGATCCAGTGAGAACACCTTCAATAAAAACTTCACTTGGTTATTGAGGAATATTCCAGGAGGAAGAGTCTCTTTAAATGGCTGAGGGGGAATCATACATTTCCCACTCATTGAACTTCATAGAACAGGGAGAGAAGATTAAACTTTGGATCTGTAAAATTGTATAGACTCAAACTTTACCTGAACTAAAGACAGGAATTTGCTAATCATCTGGAGCTAGAAACAGAGCTTCTGTTAGAAAGCAAAAGTCAGGGGTCTTCCCCTTCACTCTGTACCTCTTGGCTGAATGCCCTATAAGTGTGAAACAATAGGTGATCTAAGAATTTGAGGTAAGATAAGGAACAAATTCTGATCCAGTCATAGAGAGGCTTATATTAAATGTTTTTGATGATAGTCTGCTAGAGGGTTTTTTTTTTTAATTTTTTAACCAGGACCATTAAATGAATCAAAGCTGATCAAGGTCTCCACTTAAAACCAGAATCACTGGGTCACCAATTTTACTTTCTTTTCGAAAGTAATTGGTAGAAATGGATTCTTCTTCCCGTAGTATTTTCTAATTTACTCTTCTGAAGAAGGGCACAGAACAAAGATGTAAGAGCTAGAAGTGCTTTTCCTTATTGCGTAATGAAATTCTAGTGTGCTGACCTCTTGACCGTGATATAGAAGTCTAATGATTTTAAAATTACTTTTGCCTGCTGAGTTGTACATTCTAGCCTGGGACTAACTAATTATCATTTTAAACTGAACAGATTATGTAAATGAGTGTGCTTGATAGTTTATTCTTTTCTTTGTGTATACTATGAGAGGCAGGAATGGTTTCTCAAATAAAATGAATTAAACATCTGTGCTTAGGATCATCTCAGTGCTAAAATGCTTGTTTTCTCATAAAGCTGGTTTTATATCTAAACAAGCAAATGTTTCAGAGAAAGATTGATTTGAAGGACAGCGGGATGCTCCCATTTTCCACAAAAGCTGTTTTTGTTTTTGTCCCAGATTTTTCCTTTTGGGTTAAGAATTGCCCTCATTGATTATTTTTTTCTTTTTTAAATATAAATCCACTAAGAGTTGGTAGGATAGTTTTTCTTATCCTCTCTTCTTTTTAAAATTTTTAAATTTAAATTCAACTTAATTAACATATTATTAGTTTTCAAGGCACTATTTATTCTTCATCAATTATATATAATGCCCAATCTCATTCCAAGTGACAAGAGGGCAGGGTGTATATGCTCGGTGTAAGGGTGGAGGTGCAGTTTCTATGAGGTCCTAAAAGAGAGGCTCCAAAGAGCAGAAACTGACAGGGTCAAAGGACATTTCCTCTTGGGAAAAAGAAGATTAAAGGAAGAAGAAAATTAAGTTTACATCTGTGAATTTTAAGGAGTCTTACATTTGATTCAATTCCTGCAGGTCTGGAACACAGATAGACAAAACACAAACTAAACTTAGAAAGGGATATTCAAGGAGAGTTAAATTTTGTTTCTCTTCTACTCCCTCAGGTCAAGTAGGAATCCCCACCTTGGGAAAATCATGGGAATGATCAACCTTGCTTCTTCACTGCCTCTTCCCTTCCCTGAAACAGCTGAGATCCTGCAATGATCTCCTGGCTTCTAGAACACTCATTTGTATGACCAGACTTGAAACCCATCTGATTTTCTTTTGACCCTACAAGTGCTTTGGCAAACCCAAGCCGCAGCAGATCATGTCCCTCGTTTTCATAGTTGAGCTTCTTTTCCTAGATCAGGTACAGACTCAGAGGAGAAAGCTTTGGAGTAGGCTACCACCAGAGGAGAAGTTTTGTAGGAAATTCTGGAAATGGGTTGGTAATGAAGAACTGGGGAGGCGGTTGGTGAGGGGTGGTACAGTGTGTGCCACTAGATTTGGCCCTTAATCATTCAGTGTTTGGTCTGGGTAAGAATGAATTCAACCAACAGGCTTGAGACTGAAGCAGCAGTGAATAGCCCAGTATTTTAAATAACTATGTAATCAAGCTGTTTCCAAATAATGTAAGTGCCAAAGGGAAAGCGTCAGTGCAATATGTTTATAGTCACTTCTCCACCCATTTGCAAAGTCATAAGAACAGGTATTCTCCTTCTCAGATTTTTTCCTCAAAACCTGATTTTCAAAGAATTTCACTGTCAGAATAGGGCTTAAGTACCCTCTTAATAAATAGTACTGAATGGCCCTGACTGCAGCTCTGGACTTTATTTTATTTTTTAACAAAAGATTTTATTTATTTATTTGACAGAGAAAAAGAGATCATAAGTATGTGGAGAGGCAGGCAGCTGGAGAGAGGGAAAAGCAGGCTTCCTGCTGAACTGAGAGCCTGACCCAGGGGCTTGATCCCAGGACCCTGAGATCATGACCTGAGCCAAAGGAAGAAGCTTAACCCACTGAGCCACCCAGACACCCTAAGTCTAGACCTTTAAATAAGAGGATCAACTGTTAGCAATAAAGTTACTTTTTTTTTTTTTTTCCCAATTTATTTATTTTCAGAAAAACAGTATTCATTATTTTTTCACCACACCCAGTGCTCCATGCAAGCTGTGCCCTCTATAATACCCACCTGGCAATAAAGTTACTTTACCTCATACAGCATTTTACAGTTCACATGCATTCACATATACTGGCTCATCTAACTAAAATAAGTAAAAGCACACACCTATGATCATGAGGCTTGAAAGTCACAGATGGGCTCACAGTGATTCTCTTGAGCCAAAATCTCAAGTTATCTCAATTGCAAATTAAACTAGAATCACTTATTCAACGTATTCCTATTAATTCAACTCAAAGCAGTGAATATAATTCAAGCACCAACTATGTCCAGCATTTTTTGTAAGCATTGACAGAAAGGAAAAAAATAAACAAGATATTGTACTGATCTCAGGAAAACTGTACAGGAAGACTGTGGTGAAAGGTATATATCCAAGAAAAGTGGAAGGGGGAAGATATGTCATGTTGTTCTTATTGTCTGCCAGGTAAGATCCTTGATAATTTGAAATATGCTATTTTAATCTTACAAACAACCATACAAAGCAGGTTTTACTCCATTTTATGTGGCGAAAATGCAAACCGAGAAGTTATGTAACTTGTTACCACCCTCCTTGAAGCTGGTATGGAATGGACTTTTTCAGCCTCATCTTCTCCCCACCATACTATGTTCTTTCTCTGAGATTATCAAGAAATAAAAGGCAAAAGTCATCTACTTAACAATAGGAGGGGAGAATAGGATTGACTTTCCAATGTCCCTGTTTGGTTCATGGTATGGTTGAAAGTTTTCTAGATTGAGGGTCAAAAATTCTGCAGTCTAGATTTCTATCTGCTTTAAACTTGTTTTGTAGGCTGGAGTTAATTTATGTAAAATATACTCTCTATGAACTTTAATTTTTCCCCCTATAAATGGATGGGTTGGATTGGACAAACCCAGGGGTCCATCTTATTTCTAAAATAGTGCTTTAACTGATCTTGGTCCATCTACATTAATTACATCACTGAATATTTGCGACTCCACTATTTATATATGCAATAGGCTGGGGGATAGATATTGCATGATTTCTCTCTCTCACATACATACATACACAGACACACACACACACACACACTCCACAATGGTTTTGAATAGCTTTCAATATTTCTTTCCCATGAAAACAGGATTATCTCTATATAAATTATTTTCTACTAAGTGAGAAAGGAAAATAATTTGAATTACAGAAATAAAGATTTTAAAATTAGAAAACATTTAAATGTAAGGTTATACAGTAGAGAAATCACATTTTCTCAAAAAAAATCACACAAATAGTTCTGTACAATAATTTTGTCCACTTAAGTATGCACCTAAAAATTAGGCTAAAAGAGGTTGATGCCACAGTGAATTCATTGCATCTTTCAGAATGCTTTTGACATGCTTGACATAAATTAGTCCCATAACAGACATGACTGCTAACCTATCTAAGCACAAAACCAAATTCATTAAATTTTGCTGAATGTACTGGTCAAACAGGAGTCCTCAAACTGTCCTCACTGAATGGTTCAAAATAAGGAGACAAATGATTCTACTTGAGGTCCACATGCAGTTAAAACTCATGACTCTCCCAGTTAAGATCCCTCACTTTATTTCAAACCAGAGTAAAATTTCGGATCAAATGATTCTGGAAATCCATGTTCTACTTTGGCCATACTCAATGCACTTGTAAAAATGTTATTTCTCCTAAGCTTATATTAGTCCGCTCTATTCATTAGACACTCACTTTTAAAAACTTCCACTTCTGGTTGTTGATTCGAAGGTTTCTACCCAAGATTCAATAGATATGACAGGTCATGTACAAACATGTGCAGAGAAACACACATGAAATTAGAATTGCACCTTAGAATGGCAAATTTTGAAAAGAAAGTTTCAGTCTGAGGGAAATAATGCCTGCAAACATTGAAACTAACTTTAGATAACATGGGGACCAGATACTTTCTTTGTTTCTTTTTTTTTTTAGGATTTTTAAAAAAAATTTTATTTGACAGAGAGATCACAAGTAGGCAGAGAAGCAGGTGGGGGGCGGGGGAAGGAGGCTCCTCGCCAAGCAGAGAGCCCAATGTGGGGCTCGATCCCCGGACCTTGGGATCATGACCTGAGCTGAAGGCAGAGGCTTAACCCACTGAGCCACCCAGATGCCCCGGCCAGACACTTTCAAAATGATTCAAAATTCATGAAGAGTGTTAAATGAATGGGGACCACATTGCTCTGGCCAGAATATTTTATTTGCTCAAAATGGAATTATTTACCTAAAATTAATAAATTCATATTCATCTAAGTATGAAATTGTTTCATTATCAACAATAATGCATTTGTTTATATGAACATATCCAAATCATTTCACTTTTTAGGACTTATTTTCCTACTTAGAAAAATGATGGTGGAGAACTAGCTAATCCTTAAGTTCTCTTCCTGGGTATAGTATGCTTATTTCTCATCTAAGAACTTATTTCTTACATAGTTCCTACAAGTTGTGGATAGAAAAAAAAAATGAGACAGTAATAATCCATAAAGGTATACGGTACACAAACTTTAACCAGACCAAAAATAAAGAAGTAAACCTTCATTTCACATTTGATCATCTTTTATTTTATTTCAACAATGTGTCTATTTCCTTGACTTTAAGCTCCCTGCTAGGTTACTGCCTCCCTGAAAGCAATGATCTATCTACACAGCCACCATTTCAGATTTAGACTCATCAGTGCCTGAGAGAGGCTCCAGGAGATGAGTCAGAGTGGGCTGGGTGGGAGTAGGGGCGCACAATGGAAGTCTCCTGCTCTGTCTTGGGAGCCTGGGCCTGTGGAATAGTCAAAGACCAGGAGGTAGCATGACCGTCCAGGGCACTGGACACCAGAAAGTCAGAAGACAAAAGAAAAAATTGACGAGAAGGCAGAGTAGGCACCTCACTTTAGAGTTTTACCTCAAAGTTGTACTGAGGAGAGACTTTTCCCCCATGACAGGTTAATAATCACAAAGGAAAATTAAGACCATAGATATATTATGGGGGCACCTGGGTGGCTCAGTTGTTTAGGTTTCTGACTCTTGATTTTGGCTCAGGCCAGGATCTTGGGGTGGTTAGATGGAGATCTGAGGCATGCTCTGAACTGACAATGGAACCTGCTTGGGTATCTCTCTTCTCCTCTCTTTTTACCCCTCCCTACTCCCTGCATGCTCTCTCTCTCACTCTTTCTGTTCTAAAAATAAAATAAAATAAAAGGAGAGAGAGAGAAAAGAAAAGAAAAGAAGTGATACGACCAATAATAGGGAACAAAAATGCCACTAGGCTGTTCAGCTTTTGTGAGGAATAGAAATGTCCTGGTACTGTTCACTTTACTTTGAGATTACCATATTGTTCTGAGATGATAAATCATCCTCTATGCCATCCTTCAAAAGGGACAGAGTTATAAGTTGAGTACCTCACAGTTTTGTTTTGTTTTTAATGTTTTGTCATTTGCAAAGGATTTAATCACGCCTTTCCCTAATATCAAGAACCTTAAAAATGCTGTTTTCAGTGGTATGCACTGTGTTGTATGCAGTACAGCCCTGGACCAAGAGAAAAACCTCAGAAAGATCCACTAACTTCACTAATGAAGTGTTCTTCAAACTTTCTGTGGCTAAGGCTCACTTTTTTTTAAAAAAAGATTTTATTTATTTATTTGACAGAGAAAGATCACAAGTAGGCAGAGAGGCAGGCAGAGAGAGAGAGGAGGAAGCAGGCTCCCTGCTGAGCAGAGAGCCTGATGCGGGACTCGATCCCAGGACCCTGAGATCATGACCTGAGCCGAAGGCAGTGGCTTAACCCACTGAGCCACCCAGGCGCCCTAAGGCTCACTTTTTTACTTTCTTTTTCCAGTCATCACAGGTAGATGCACAGTCCTACTGTGCTGGTCTCCTGCGTAGCTCAAGTTATATGTAAATAACCACGTTAATTCAATCACATTTGAAATGGTCTATATGCTCTTGAATGAAACGAATCAATTCATTGTGCCTTTGAATAACATCACAATGTTAAAATGCCCTAAAATTTTTGAAATACTTTCTAGTTTTATATTTCTTCATCTTATTAATACACAGTTCATGGACTGGCATCTGTTCAGAGGACTACTTTGAACAGAAATGCTATTCAAAGCTGTTAGTTGATTTGAATAAGAATTTGAAAAACCTCCAATAACAAGATTTACTACATTAGGGGAACACAACTTCATGAAAGGAAGGTGAATAAAGAATACACTATAATTTCGAGCAAATCATGGTCTTTCTGTAGTCCTGGTTGGAGCTGTTAAATAAAACTAAGGAAGACTTTGTTTTATTATACTACATCTTTAAAAACATTCTTTTAATGGAAATTGGGCATTTTAAGAGCTTGTATACTTGAGGTTTGTGTCTAGATAGTACTGAAGATATTAGGTAAATGTAGATAAGCAGCAGTGAAACATTGCACAGAAAAATAAGTGAAGCATGTTACCAAGTATATTTACGAAGGAAAACACTTGATTGAATTTTGATTTGGTGCGGGGGAGGGTGGGTTATGGAAGAAGTGAGTACAGATGTCAGGACAATGTAAAAACTTCACCATCTGAAGGATGACAAATTTCTTCTCCTAAGTGCTAGAAATCCTAGGTGGTTCACAGAGTGTGATCCCTGATTATATATTCCACCATATTGCTCATTATTTTATATATTTTAGAGACTTTTATCTAAGCATATTAAAAGTTCCTCAAAGGCCAGTTTCATATAATACTGCTTTTTTCTTTGACTCCATAGAACTGATGTTGATTTCTGTTGTATAAGGTAGAGTAGGGTTCTAAGGACTAGCCCTTTCCCTTTCTTCCAGCCCTTTTAGAAATGCTCTTCCAAAAGTTTACTCTGCAATAGCATTTTTTTTAAATTAGAAAATATAAAAGACTGCACACTGTCGATTTTTAACAGGTAACTTCTAAAGTTCTTCTTCATTTTCTAATTATTATTATTAATTATTATTGGTTCATGCTGATACCAAAACTCAATGTTTTTATAGTATTACCTCAAATCTTCCACAGCAACTGGATATTATGACCAACTTCATCTATGAGAAAACTAAAATTCAGAGAGATCACATGATATGTCCTTGTTCACATAACTACTAAGTGGCAGTGTTATTATGAAGGATCAAAACACCTCTGTCTCAAACCAAAACTTCTTTTCCTTCACAGTGCTCGGTTTTTCCTATAGAAATGTTTCCTATGTTATCTTTTTATATTCCCAATATCTTTCTGTCTGAAGACCTCAGAATTTGAAAACCAAAACTTTCAACTTTCAGATACCCTAAAGCCCATGGGTTCTGAATAAGCACTAGAGAGTTTGCTTCAGCTGTTATTTACAACCAAAAAGAACAAGCATCCGAAACAGCCACATATGTTATTGAAACTGGCATAACAACTTTCCCTCGCTTGAGAAGCAGGAGCTTGCCAGAGTTAGTGCACACCTCAGCTTGCAGAGCAACTTCCGGCAACGACCGCCCAAGCCAGATGGGCCCCGGCAGCACGCATCACAACCCCCAGCCCAGAATGACAGGGTGATATGAATGTGACAGAAATAAGCCCAGCTAGCAAACATGTTAAAAATCTTCCTTCATCCCAAACAATCCATTGTACACTGGAAAATGAGAAGAGCAAAATCCCAATAAACCAATAACAAAAATCAAGAAGGGGCCAAGCTCCATGTCTGACTTTAGCTGACCCCCATTAGAGGGCCATTCCTACAGAATCAATACCCCTAATGCATAACTATAGACACCACCAATCAATGGAAAGTGATAAAGGAAGCAGAATCAATAAACATTAGAGGGGCTAGAGAGAGTGAAGAAAGAAAAAAAAAATGCAGTGAGAATGCTGTACTTTGTTGAAATGAGAGGTATGGGGATTGCTTGAGAACCACCTGTTTTCTCGCTAATCTAAACTATTTCCCTCCACCTAAAAAAGCTTATGTTTTGGCCTCAGTTGACTTTATGAGCAGATGGTTAATAGCAGTGTGACTTGAGGACTTCACTGACCTAGAAAGTCTCCTCGAGAAAATTTCATGCTCTTGAATTATACCACGAGAGACTCACATTGTCACATTAAAGTGTTCTGTTCTCATTGGTCTTCTTATAAAATGCAAGCGCTCCTGCAAGATTAACATGCCATGTCATTACCACTGAAATATTACTTATACAGCATCAACTATTTAGCAAGTCCTTAATTTTAGTGTCGCCAGACAGAATTCACAACACCAAACAATATCCTGAGTTAAGAAACAGAATATAAGAGTGGTATACAAGAGCCCAATTTTTTACATATACATATTTTTATATACAAGTTTATATATATATGGAACCCTGACCCATAACATTCAGCAACCTGTCAAAGAAATCAACACCTCTTCTACAATAACCAGCCCAAGAAGTCAGACTTGCTATAAATCAGACTTGTGGAAAGTCAGACCACTATCTCCAGTGACAATCCAGGACCAAACACTTTCTTATCCAATGCCCCACAATGGCCAGGGCTTGATGAATAACTGATTAAGCTTCCCTCATTTTTGTCCCTGTTTAGAATTTAGGACCATCCAAAAGAAGGAAACCATACACCCTTAACCAATTACACAGGATCCCCATTTACTGTTAGCATATCTGCAGCATTTTATTTTATTTTATTTTTTAAAGATTTTATTTATTTGTCAGAGCAAGCACACGCAGACAGAGTGGCAGGCAGAGGCAGACAGAGAAGCAGGCTCCCGCTGAGCAAGGAGCCTGATGTGGGACTTGATCCCAGGATGCTGGGATCACAACCTGAGCCGAAGGCAGCGGCTTAACCAACTGAGCCATCCAGGCATCCCAGCATTTTATTTTTAACAGACACCCTCCTTCAGGTTATACCTGAAAATTTGTTTTTGTTTTTGTTTTTTTTTTTAATTTGTTTTTGGCTTTTTTTCTTTCTTTCTTTTTCTTTTTTTTTTTTTTTTAAGTATAAAGCTTTCTCACTCACTTGCCTGCCTTTGAATCTCTTCCAAAATTCGTGTGACAGTGGCTGATTCCCTTGCTCTGAATATATAGACTTTGCTTGTTATCCTGCATTGATCTTCATTTATTTTCATAGGAATTACTTATACTAAAAAAAGATTGTTTATCTGAAATTCAAGATTAACCAGGCATTCTGCCTTTTTTTTTTTTTTTTTTTTTTTTACAATTTTGTTTATTTGAGAGAAAGACTGAGTGAGTGAGAGAGGGAGAACATGAGTGGGGGGAGGGGCTGAGGAAGAAGGAGAATCAGGCTCCCCACTCTGAGCAGGAAACCTGATGTGGAGTTGGATTCTAGGACCCTGAGTTAGTGACCTGAGCCAAAGGAAGATGTTTAACCAACTGAGCCACCCAGGCATCCCTGGGGTTTGTTTTGTTTTGTATCTGCGAATTCTGGAAACCTTACTTACCATATACCAAGAACCACTGTGAGTATTTGACATATATTGCTTTTAACTCACAATATTCTGAAGTAGATACTGTCATTCCCAAATGGGGCAATGGTGTTTTAGTGACAGGTAGCACAATATGCCCCAGTGCTAGCATTAGGGAGTAAAAACAACACCTGTCAGACAGCAAAGCCCATGCCCTTTACTACTCGGCTTTCAAAGTCTGGCATTTCCACTATAAAATTTGCACAGAATTCCTACTTAGGAGCACCTGAATGCTGATCTATGAGCACCAGAGGAGGCAGAAATTGGGACATAAAGATCCTAAGTAGAGGAAACACAGCTGATGTGCACCATCAGGGAGAGGTAGGAAATGAGAGTAAGTCAATGATGTGAATGGCATGTTTCTGTAAATGCTCTGATGAAAATCCCATTAAAAAAATTTCAAATAATAAGCTTAATAATTATGATAGACATATCAGAGAAACTCACACATGTTTTCCTTTCTCTCTATGCCTTGCTCACTTAAACTTGGAGGGAAAAAAACAGCCTTCATTAGGCATTATAGCAGGTTCTCATCCATAAAGCCTAAACTAAAAGCACCATGTTTCCTTGAAGGAAAGTAGACAGTTTTAAAATAATAAATAATAAAATGTTGCTTTCCAATTTCCCTTCTCTAAAGAGCTATATGATAAATTTAGGGAAAATGTGATTTCTACCAAAATAAAAAATGTTTTTTATTCCTGATGATTTATTTCTTTCATGTAACAATAAAAATATATAACCCACAATTTTTCCTCTTGATATCCTGGCAACCCAAAATTAGAGTCTAATTTAGATTTTAATCTAAACACTGCATTTCAGATTGCATACCTTAAGCTGCCTTTAAGATCTTACCTTCTCTATATATTTTGATACCTACCATTCAATAATTTTATTATAAAATACCAATAAATTAAGTACATTGGTTTATGGATTTTAATTTTCTCTTTTAAAATTATAAAATATGTACATGCTTCCATGATTGTACAAGGGAGCAACCCCTTTATTTGTATTAGTTCGGTCTAAGATTATCCAGCTTTTAAGGCAGTTGATTTTTGCTATGAGGACACATTGAGTATCTGTTTTCACTCAGCCTTCCAGAGCTTTGTCAGATAGCTCATGCCACCTATGTCTTCTATATTCTGTATCCTGTATTCATATAATGGGTGCTTTTAAATCAAGTCTGAGCTTCACATTTATTTCTACTAAATTTCATTTCTGCTCTGTTTCCCCATTGTTCCAGGTAACTTCCAATCAATTTAAAAGGTAAAAAAAATTTATTTGCTCTGGGATAATATGCAACTAATTTGTCTATTAATTGACACTTTCCTCCCAGGGAAGAATTCCTTCAGGATCTTGCCAGATTCACCTTCTGCTGTGATGCACGTCTGACTGTCATTTGTTAATTTTATTTGCGTTCATTGATCCATTAATATATATCACACACACAACCTAACTTAGTTTCCATCTGGTGGAAAGGATACAGGGATGTTATCAAATTGTCTAGGAAATAAAATCGCCTTGGGTCTCTTATTATCGATGTCTGTCATCCCCTAACAAAAGTGTATAAATTACCTAGTCAGGGAGAGGCTGAAATTGAAGATGCAAATATAAATTACTGGTGGAAAATATTTTATTTCCCTCAAACCATTGTATTGAAAATAACTCTGTATAAAAATTAATTTATGTACATCTATATCATAGGAGGAAGAGTGATTAGAGGTCTTATAAATATATTCTTTAGATGTTTATCAAACATATAGGCAGAGCTAGAACTCTTAAGAGAAAACTCATTTACTTTACCTTCCTACCGTAAGCTGAGAGAAAATTTCAATCCCTCACTTTAAGAAGAAATGTATACAACTGGATAAAGAAAATACTCAGTCCTCATAGCTTCTGCTATAGCAAAACTAACTTGCCACCAAATCACTTAGTAGCTTAATCAATAAAGAAATCAATGCACATGCAGTTAGCTTATGGTGAATGTCCAACGTTGGCCTTAAGCTAGGATAGATGTGAAGAAATATAAACATGTGACACTGTTTTTAATGATATATACCAATAACAGATGTATGTCAAATAAGGTACAACTTGAAAATACAAACTACAATAATGGATAGGGTCCATATTCTTTTTAACCCATCATAAACTTCCAAAGGACATATATTAGGAGGGAAACTTTTCTCTCCAGATGTTGAATTTTCACTTAATATGTTTGGTGTGCTTAGTGTTAATATTTGGTTATTCATTCATTATAGTGGGTATTTGTGAAACTGTTTTTTGAATACTCACCATGCTTTCTCCTTACCTAGGTCAACATCAACAAATTCTCCATATCTTATTAGACATTTATATGGTTTAAGTGGGGCTGACTCAAGCTCCCAACCCAGATGTGAGTACACAACTCAGGCCTAAATCTATTAGTGAATTATATCTCCTTGCACAACAGTGATGTTGGGAATAGGAACACATTTTTCAGGTCAATATAAATCGGGTTTAAGATTTTCATTCAAGCTATTAGGGAAAAGAAAATCTCTTTTCTGCTTGTGTAGTCCTTGAGATATACTATTGGCAACTTTTGTGCAAGCATGAAAAATGACTATTTAGAAAGAAGTTATCTAAAAGAAAACATGCTCAAGAAATGAAGATGGGTCCTGGTGACTTCAGCCCCTAGAATTATAATCAGTTAGAATTGAAAGAAAACTTGGAGATAATCTCTTCTAATATCATTCTAAGTTATAGAAAACCTAGGCCCAAAGAAGGAAGTTTAGTGAATTTATCAGGTCTCCAACCATCTGTAAGTCAGTGATTTTTTTTTTAAAGATTTTATTTATTTATTTCACAGACAGAGATCACAAGTCAGACAGAGATCACAAATAGGCAGAGAGGCAGGCAGAGAGAGAGCGGGAGGCAGGCTCCCTGCCGAGCAGAGAGCCCGATGCGGGGCTGGATCCCAGGACCCTGGGATCATAACCTGAGCCAAAGGCAGAGGCTTTAACCCACTGAGCCACCCAGGTGCCCCTAAGTCAGTGATATTTTTAATATCATGTATTGTTGGAATCTGTTAAATTCACCATATTTACCTAGCAACTACTGTGCAGTAGATATCATTTAAGTATTAGAGATATAATGGGGAATAATGTTAAGTATCTTGTTATCAAATAGCTATTGACTTCTTGTCAATAGGCAGTTAAAAGGCAATCACATAGAGTGTAATGGGTTCCATAGTAGGGGTAAGCATAGTGCTATAGGAGCTCCAAAGAGAGATACCATACTTGAATTATAGGATCTCTCCTATAATGAGAAAGAGACAACATGTTCAACTAAAATCACCATCCATGAAGACATCTTATATTGAGTAATGCCTAAAACCCACGAACTTTAAAATCTGCTGTCTCTGCTTTTCAAAAATCTTCTGTGAACTTCTCCTGTGTCCCCACTAATAAGACGCCAAAAGGAAGCAATAAAATATTAATCTCGGGATAATAATTTTGAGATTATCAGATAAAGTTTTATGAAGCTCTTTGATGCTCTAAGATCCCTTCCAGGGGATGACTACCTGTCTGAAAACTTGGTGCATAGAACTCAGACACAGTCACTAAAGAAAGGAACTAAAGTAGAAATACACACACACACACCACAATATGTGTGGGTGTGTGGACCACACAAACAAACATCTTTAGAGCTCCAGATTTAAAGCACAACGCTGTTCATTTATCATTTTATTGGCCTTAGTAACATTGGAATAAAGCAAGCAAACTCAGGGGTTTCCCAATTTAGAAAGTAATTGTGACCTATTTCTATAGAACTTTGGTAGTTATATAACTGAGACTTGGATATCAGAAAATTGTTGAGGTCTGTGGCAGGGACCACAGAGACAGTGATGAAACAGGTGCTCTCAGCTCAAGAGAGGTCTCAGAACACAGATTAAGTTTCCCAAAGGAAGTGGATGTAAAAGGCAGTATCTGAAAGACAATTCAAGTTACTCTGGTAAAGAAAAGGATAAAAATATTCTTTGAAGAGAATATATGTTACTTGCAACAGAAGACTAGAATGATTCAAAAACTATTAACAGTGTAGAATCTAACTGATAACAAAAACAGTGCCATACATGTTAAAAGCCATGTGAAAATATGTGATTATTAGTTGTATAAAAGTTTAGTAAGGTAGTTAAGACTAATACTAAGGTTTTTTTATAGGGCTACTTAGTGCACATTGCTGTCATTAATTGCCACAAAAATATAAGAATGTTTGCAGGAAGACAAAGGGCTCAATTTTTAATGCTTTGAATTTGAGGAGAAACCTACAGGATATAAAAATGAGAAGCTGCATATACAGGATTATATATCATATAAAAGCAGTAAAAAAATTTGATAATATAGATTTAGTATCATTAAGATATTGAAGACCTTTGGAACTTTGAGAATGGAAGAGATTGCTGAGATGTTTATTTAGAGAAAAAGAGTCGAAGATAAAACTCGATGGGACCATAAAAATTAAAGGCTAAAAGGAAGAGAGATTAGACCCTAGGCAGTAGTTTACCTTGTCCATAGTTTGAAGAGGTCAAATAAAATATTAAATGAAGACAGTCCATCAAATTAGACAATAAGTAAATTATTGGTAAACTAAACTAGGGTAATCCTAATATGGTATTTGAAAAAGAGGGATGAATGCATCGAGAATGAAGAATAAAGCAGATAATCACCATGGTCTCTTTGATAATTAGCCGTGGCTAAGTCAACATCCTTTGAGAATCTTCCAAAAGATTCCCCGATCTCTTGTCTATGTGATGACTATCAGATGTGGCCTGCATTATTTTGTTTGTTGTATAACAAATTACCACACACTTAATGGCTTAAAAAAATACCCATTCATTATCTCACAGTTCTATAAGTCAAATATCTGGGATGACTCACAAAGGTTCACTCCTTAAGATCTCACAAGGCCAAAATAAAGATATCAAGTGGGCTAGACTCATATAGATGCTCAGAGGAGAGACCATTTTTAACTCGTTCAGCTTATCAGCAGAATTTAGGTTTTTGTAGTCTACAGATCTTTGTAGTCTACAGATAGGAGGTCCTTGTTTCCCTGGTGGTTATCAGCCTAGAGGTATTCTCTGGCCAAATTCCCTCTCTTCTGGCCATCTCCATCCTAAAAGCATCAAGGCAGACATGTCTTTGACTTCCCTTCCTTCTGCCACAAGCTGGGAAAAATTCTGCTTTCAAAGAGTTTATGTGATTAGATTGAGTGCCCCCCTGGAAAATCTTCCTTTCTTCAAATAATGTGTCATAATCACAGAAGTGAGATTTCATCATATTCATGCACAAGTGGAAGGGATTATATAAAACCATGGGTCATTTAGGATCATCCTATCTAATACACTTCCATCTTCAGGAGAATAATACAAATTTTACTTGAGTTGTCTCTCTTTTTTTATATACAGTCTAAACCAATTATAATAACTATGAGTTCTCTGTGCTATATATATATATATATATATACATATATGTATATATATATATATATATAGGGGTACATCTAAAGTACAAATTGAGCATAAATTTATACTATGAATAGCAGGAATAAAAATAAACACTCTGAATTACAATAAAATAACTACTGGTATTCTGTTTCTATTCTATTTTTACCAACAGTGGTATAAGAACTTTTGATAAAACTTCCTAGGACATACACAATTCCCAAACAAAAAGAGAAAAATCAAAACATGGACTTGAAGGAATCAGAGAGCTACAAAGACAGTATGGAATTGGAAAATATGAAAGTCCAGAGTAGTCAGCACAGAAGTTGGCATCACTTATCCCTTCTATGAAGGTCATCCTGACTCAAAAAATGAAGGTGAGAGTCTCAGAAACAAACAAAAAAAGTTCAGATCTTCTGGGCAATAGAAGGATAAGTATTGAAATCCTGGATCCACTTATATTTGGTCCTAATAAATTCATGTGCCCTGGATTATGACCATGGAGTTTTCCATCATAAGAATGAGCCAGAGGGCACCTGGGTGACTCAGTTCAGTGGGTTAAGGCCTCTGCCTTCGGTCATGATCCCGGGGTCCTGCAATGGAGCCCTGCATCGCTCCATTGGGCTCTCTGCTCAGTAGGGGGCCTGCTTCCCCCTCTCTCTCTGTCTGCCTCTCTGCTTACTTGTGATCTCTGTCTGTCAAATAAATAAATAAATATCTTTAAAAGAAATGAGCCAGAAATGAATGGTGTCTTGCAAAGTTTAAATCCAAATTCAAATAATCTCAAACATTGAAAATAGATTGTTTACCCCAGATTTAAGTTGTCCTTAGCCACCACCAACAAAACAAAACAAAAAAACCCCACAAATTTTGGTTAAAAGGGAAATATTAACATACTAGGACTTTTGCTAGTTCTAAAATATTTCGTATAATATCGAGGTCTTAAAAGATTAAGCAGATGATTAAAAACAAAAGAAATAATGGGCATTATAAACAGAACAAGAGTGGATCCAGCCAACAGTTACCCAGCATAGATTTTTATACAACCATGACTAACACATTCAAGAAATAAGACAAAGTTGAAAATTTAAGGAGTACACTTCAAAAATCCAAAGATAAGTTCCCAGGATCAGAAAAATGTAATAATTCCAAATATAGATAATCCTAATAACATAAGTTCAAACATATGACAAAATTGACCTAACTTGATAGATAAAACTGACAAAAATTTCAGTAAAAATATACATTTAAGGTGCATTGTTGGCAAACTTGACCTAGTTACAGCACAATATACCCAATAACTCTAATATAAATATTCTTTTCATATACACATGAAACAATTGTAGGTATTGACCATGGATTTGCATTAGGAAAGCTTCAAATTCCAAAGAGCAGAAACCATGGAGTATTCCACAATAGTGGAATTAAACTTAAAAATCATTAAAAAATAGAAGGATATTTTTATATTTATAACTATATAAATAGCAAGGCCTGAACCACACCAAAATAAAAAGCTTCTGTCCAGCAAAGAAATCCAGAACAAAAAAGCAACCTATTAAATGGGAGAAGATTTATCTAATAAGGGGTTAACATGAAAAGTATATAAGGAACTCCTACAATACCAAAAATAATCAATTAAAATGAGAAGAAGACCTGAATAGACATTTTTCCAAAGACAACATTCAGATGGCCAACACAGACACATGAAAAATGTTCAACATCACTCATCATCAAGAAAATGCAAATTAAAACCACAGTGAGGTATCACCTCATACCACTCAGAATGACAAATACCAAAAAGACAAGAAATAACAAGTTTTGGTTTGGAGGTGGAAAAAAGGAAACACTTGCATACTGTTAATGAGAATGTAAATTGATACAACCACTGTAGAAAACAGTCTGGAGCTTCTGAAAAAAAATTAAAAATAGAACTACTGTACCATGTGATCCAGTAATTCCACTATCAGGTATTTACCTAAAGAAAGTAAAAATATTGATTCAAAAAGATATATGCACTTCTACATGTATTGCAACATTATTTACAATAGCCAAGATATGGAAGCAACCCAAATGTTTACTGATAGATGAATGGATGAAGATGTGATCTCTCTCTCTCTCTCCATTTCTCTCTCTTTCTCTCTCTCTCTCTCTCTCTCACACACACACACACAGGAACATTACTTGGCCATAAAAAAGAGTGAGATTTTTTTTTTCCATTTGGGAAAATATGGAAGAACTTAGAGTATTATGCTAAGTGAAATAAGATAAAGATAAATACCACATGATTTCACTTATATGTGGAATCTAAAAAACAAAACCAATGAATAAAAACAACAACAGAAAAGTAGAAAAAGACTTACAAATGTAGAGAACAAATTGGTAATTTTTAGAGGGGAGGTAGGTGGAGGGATAGGTGAAATAGGTGAAGAGGATTACGAGGAGAAAAAACCCAGTTATAAAATAAATAAGTCAGGAAATGAAAAGTGAAGCATAGAAAATATAGTCAAAATATTATAATAACACTGTATGGTAACAGATGGTTACTACACTTATCATGGTGAACATGGAGTAATATACAGAATTTTCAAATCACTCTGCTGTACTCCTGAAACTAATATAACATTTTATGTCAACTAAATAAAACAATAAAAAAAGACAAACAAAACCAAACAAAACTAATGCATCAAAGAAATCACTATGGAAATAAGAAAATACTTTGAAATAAATTATGAAGAAATATATTGTTAAAAACTTGGGGGAATACAGCTAAAGCTATGTTTCAAGGGAAATTCAAAGTTTTTTTTTCTTTTTATGCATACTTGAGAAATAAAGTCTAGATATTAGAAAGTAAATATTAATCTTAAGAATTGAGCAAAATAATAAGAAATTAAACTCAAAGACATAGTAGGTACTAAGAAGAAAACAACTAGCATAAGAACATAAATTAATCTAATTTTTAAAAAGCTATAAAAAGGCCTGGAAAAAACTAATAAAGTTTAAATAATTTCTGGACATATTGAACTAGGAAAAAGAAAAAATGGAAAATAAGCAAAATCAGGAGGAAAAGAAGAGGCATATATGCCTCCTATATTACTGAAAAAATGACAAGGAAGATAACAACTCTGATAATTTATTTTAAATTGATAAATCCCCGCAAAATACTTAAAACTGACAAAGAAAAAAATCAGTATAGTCTCATATTGATTAAAGAAGATATACCCATAACCAAGAAAACTTATAGAAAGAAATGATAAATTTCACCACAAATTTGGAAACAAAATGATCTTATATAAATTCTTCCAGCTTAATATGGTGTCAGCCTTGATAATAAAGTCTAGCATGGGAGTTACAACTGTAGAAAATTACAGACCAATCTTACAAACACAGATGACAAAATCTTAAACTAAATATTAGCAAACTAAATCCATCGATGTAGAAAAAGCAATACATCATGAGTTGAGTTTATTTTATGAATTCGAAGTATTTTAAAAAGTTAATGTAATTCACCTCATTAACAGAAGGAGAAAAAATATGCAATCATCTAAGTAGATGATGAACAAAATTCTATAAAATATTTATTCAAATTAAAATACTTAGCAAACTGGAGTAAAAAAATGGGAATTTCTTCAAACTCATACAAAGTAACTAGAAAAAATCCAGAACATACATCATACATAAATATAAATGTTGAAACTTTTCCTTTGAGTTGAGCTGGAGTTTTCCTTTGAGTTTGGAAAAATTCCATTAATAGCCATGACTATTTTTCTGTATTCTATCAGACTCCATAAGTAGTTTTAAGTTAAAAGGGAAAAAAAGTAGCAAATTGTCCTCAAAGATATTTTTCTGTTCTAAATAAATTGTAGGTAATTCTTTTAATAAATAGAATGCACCCCAATCTAGATGGTCAAACCTGCATTGGGGAACAGATTGTACCACCAAGATATACCTCTTTGATATATTATTTGTAGGTTCAAGAGTAGTTCTGAAAAACCAGTAGAAGTTACCTTTTTGTAAGAAACATTTTTAAGGGAAGTTTCCATTAGTTAAAGTATCTCCCTTGCCCTACCAGAAAAGGGAGATAACTCAATCCCCAGAAACCCTTATCAATGGAGAAGGCATGGATTTACTGTGCTACTCCTGCTCCTGGTAACTCCTCATAACTGACTTCACACTCTCAACATCACCTTCTGTCTTTGGGTGAAGATAGTATTTACAGTCATGGCTTCAATTATATGGGGGAGTAACTCAGTTTTCTTATGTCTCTCTCCTGTATACAGGAGATATGCAAGTCATTAAAATTTATTTTTCTCCTGTTCACCTGTCTCATTTCAATTTGATTCTTACACCAGCCAGAATTTAAAAGTGTAGAAAAATTGTTTTGCTCCACAACACCTGTCATTTTTCCAGTTTCCAGTTTCTAGAACCATAATTTTTAATCTTTAAAAATACATATATTTTGGGGGGCACCTGGGTGGCTCAGTGGGTTAAGCCGCTGCCTTCGGCTCAGGTCATGATCTCAGGGTCCTGGGATCGAGTCCCACATCAGGCTCTCTGCTCAGCAGGGAGCCTGCTTCCCTCTCTCTCTCTCTCTGTCTGCCTCTCCATCTACTTGTGATTTCTCTCTGTCAAATAAATAAATAAAATCTTAAAAAAAATACATATATTTTTATTAAGGAAATTTAACTTTTACTTCATATTTTTCTTTGCTGGGTAGATAGCTGAAATAATTTAATAACTATGTTCTATATAGGCCTTTGGAGAGTAATAATTATAGTCTGAAATATAAGTTTTAGGGTTCCAAGAAGGAAGTCATTATATATACACACATTTTATATATATATTATACACATTTATATATAATACACACTTTTGTATATATAATATACACATTATATATATGTGTGTGTATATATATATGTAATATACACACAGGTATGTATATATGCATATATACAAACATTTTATAAAAACAAAGGAAATGAGCATTAGTATTTAACAGAGTGATGTGTGTCCCGGGTACTCAGTCAGCAGAACCTAAGTAAGATGGATAACTAAACATGTTATCAGGCTGCCTGTCAGATTTATAAATCTATTTTCTCATGAATTTATAAAGTTTTATCATAGACAAAACTTTCTATGTTCCACTTAAGTCCCCCCACAATGAAGACCTTATTGCCTAGCTTCCAGGAGCAGGGTGCTTCCTGGACAGTTTTCCCTATTAGCTCCTTTGGGAATTGGCGTTCTTCAAACTGCCTAGCCCAAGTGCCATTCTAGTGTAATTCCACGGTGACATAAAGCCTGCACCCATGTTGAAATACAAAGGTCTGGCCATCTTGACACAACTGAGGACAACCCAAGAAGACAATTCCAACTCTCTCAAACGGAGTTGGCTGAGACTGTCCTTGGGAATTTATCGCAACACAAATTCTTCCTCTGTTCCCCTCTATTTTCTCTTCCCTTTCACAGGTGTGGGATCCCAGGAGTACTCTTTAATAAACCTCCTACATGCTAAAGTTTCATCTCAGAGTCTGTTTCCTAGAAAATTCAACCTATAACAACTCCTATGGTTTTAAAAGTGTTACAGTAGCATTATGTGTTCAGGAATGTGAAGCCTGATTAAGTCTTTTTCAATTTAAGTTTAAAAAGTATATTCTCATCATATAAAGATCTTCCTATATTCACAGGTCTAAGTAGCAGCAATTGGAGCCTGGCACTTAGCATAGAGTAATACTATAGCAAGCATTTATACAGTACTTACTCATCCTTTGACAAGTTTTTGCATATTTATGTATTTATTCTTTACAACAGTATTGTGAGGTAGGAATTATTATAACCATTTTATTAACAGATGAGAAAATGGATGACATACATACTAAAGAATTAGCCTAGGTCATAAAGATAGAAAGCAGCCGAGACAAAATTCAAACAGGCTATGTGACCACAGACTGCTTTTATCTATTAGGCTGAACTGCTTATCTTTCATAGAAGCACTTTGTAAAGTTTTGTTAAATAGGAATAAATAATTTCAAAGTGTAGTTCTAAAGAGGTTATTAGATCATTCCCTTTTAGGAACTAGTAATTAGAAGACCTAGATTAAAACAACTATTTTGGTGCTTGCAAATGTTGACTTTTTTTTTTTTTTTTAAGATTTTATTTATTTGACAGAGAGCTAGCAAGAGAGGGAACAAGCAGGGGGAGTGGGGAGGGAGAAGCAGGCTTCCCTCCAAGCAGGGAGCCTGATGCCGGACTTGATACTAGGATTCTGGGATCATGACCTGAGCTGAAGGCAGAAGCTTAACTGAGCCATCCAGGCACCCCGATGACCTAACCTTAAGAAAAGCAAAATCACTGATTATTTTGATCTTTCTTTCTTTCCTCTCTTCTTTCTTTCTTTTCTTTTTTATATATTTTATTTATTTGACAGAGATCACAAGTAGGCAGAAGGGCAGGCAGAGAGAGAGGAGGAAGCAGGCTCCCTGTGGAGCAGAGAGCTGGATGTGGGGCTCCATCCCAGGATCCTGGGATCATGACTTGAGCTGAAGGCAGAGGCTTTAAACCACTGAGCCACCCAGGTGCCCCTATTTTGATTTTTCTAAGATAAGTCTGTAAGTAGGTAGATCACTACTTCCAGGCCTTCTATCCTTTTGTAATTATGAAAGAGAATTATGAGAAACCAGAGGGATGACTCTTGATTTAGTGTGTTTTCCAGTGCATCTAAACATATTTTTGTCAGACTACCCGAATTCAAAGCCTTATACCCCTACTTACCAGCCTGAAAACCTAAGGCATGTTATAACTCATTTGAACCTCAGGTGTCCCGTGGGTAAAAGAGGACTCACAATATTTCTCAGGCTAACTGTGAGGATTAACTGAGATGATGTATATTAAGTGTCTATCGTGTGTGTGGCATGTTGTAAGCACCCAATGCAATTATTAATATTGATATTAATACTAGTGAAGCACCAAATTATTTTTGAGGGTAGGCTTTGTCAAGATGAAAAAACAGGAAAAACCGTCTTCAACACAGAACTCTCTAAATTATACAGGGAATCATGGGAATATATCATCAGGGAATCACCTCATATAAACCTAACAGCGTAATATCAATGAGTTATCTACCACTAACATAACCAGCATGATGAGCTGGGAAATTCTAGGGAGGCAGGAAATATATCAGGTTCTTAGCTCAACAGTCAATAATGATCTAAACTGGGGTAAGCCATTTAACCCTCTTGGACCTCAATTTTCTCATCTATATAATTAGGATAGCATAAAATAAATTCCAAGTTTCCTTTGAAATATAATAATACATAATTTTCATGCTAAGTATTCTAAAACCAAGGCCCGAAGTACATTCCCTTCCAGTTCTAAAGTATTCTATGGAGCCAAATATGTATTCAAGCAAAAACACCTTGTGTGTGTGGTGTATGAATAAAGTAAAAGGTGAATAAAATGTGAATAAATCCATTTTGGGGCCACACAGGGATATCTAGGGAAGAGAGATATCTGGCAATGATAATTCTTTGGAGTGCTCCCCCTTTTACCTCTCTCTGTTTAATTTGCTATCAAAACAATCAGTTAACATCTGGCCAGGAAATTTAAAATGCCACCAGTTTTGAATCATTTTACCCTGGGGCATGGCTATCACTCAGTTTCACTATTACCCACATTATCTAAATTGCTTGAACATGTTTATGCACAGTTAATGGATTGTATTGTAAAGAGTAAGGTTGGTCTGGACATAAATCTGGTGGCAGACCTCATTTGATGATGAATGTGTTAATAGCCTTTATGCATGAATTCCCTTTATAAGTCAAGCAGAATCACTGGCAAAGATATTCCTAGAAGATGGAATGATTTCAAAGGCTGGGGCAGATAATAGAATGGAAAGTAAAAATGTCCATAGAACCCAGGTGTAGAAGACTGAAATTTACCCTTTGATTTTCCTTTGGCCTTCATAGGAGAATAATTAAAGTTGTTTCTTTGGCAGAGAGGTTCAGGTCCCTACCTATTCTTTCTTCCTGGCTGCAAGTCCCACTTTGTCCAGGATGCTTCCTTAACTCCTTGCTCCCATACCCAATGATGTCATCCACTTCTGAAATCACCATCTTGACAGCTCATTAGGCATTCTCTCTACTACCATGTCACATCACTGTTCTATGCATCATTTGTCCAACTATTGTCTAATTTTCACAAGTCAGGAACCAGAGGTTATATTCTTTTATATCCTCCACACTGCCTCCCACAGTAGTGTATATATAAGAGGCAGTCATGAGTGAGGAAATGAAGAAAATAAATGAATTCATGAATTCTTGACCTAAGTGGTCATGACAATGACCAAACCCTCCAACCCTGAAAACAACAATGACAACAAAAACACCAAAAAAAACCCACAAATAAATCAATGTTGGCTAATTTTGTTCATTTGCTTCCACTATTTTACCCAAATAATGCCAAACATCCAGCAAAAATGAGACTGTTATTATTCAGATGTCCCAGACCACTTGGCGATTTCATACTCTTTCCTGCCTCTGCAGAGCCACTGGATACTTTACATTTGTGATGTGCTTATCATTTATAATTTCCTTTCTAATAGAGGATCTTATTTCATCTTGACAGTAAGCTAGAAGCAGATGTAAAAATCTTAATTTTGCCTGTAAATTGTCTTAGAATTTTACCATTACAGAATGGGACTTTGGGCAGTAATGTGTTTTGGAAATATAAAATAACAGTAACAACTGTAATAAAACAGAAAAGGTGAGAGATTCCTCAGGATTGTGCTCAATAGTGCCTACCACATCTTATTTGTAGAACCAGAGACATGGGCTGAATGGTTGAAAGGCAGCTGTTTTCAACATTTTCTTCCTTTCCTTCCTCCTTTCTCCTCTGTACTCTTGTAAGACAGGTAAGGGGCTCATAGCAGGAAACTAACACGTATGGGTAAAGTTTGCTGTATGAGGGGCTGTAGAGTTGAGATGGGCTGCAGGAAACAGGAGACCCTGTGTATGCACTCCGTCGTCCCTGACCTCTGCCTGCGGGCAGGCACTCGCTTGCGTCTGGCTCCTGTTAGAAGTTCCTGCATGAGGACAGTACTAACGGTGCTAACCTCTACACGCTACTGCTCTCAACTCTCCACCATGGACATGTCACCTCTACATTAAGTCATTAATTCCTTAAGACATCGATTCACATACAAAGTGTACCTTAACATAGTAAAGTGGAAGATGATGATACAGCTCACTGTCATTTAAAGTTTAAAACATCTAGATGAATTAGTTAATTAGGCTCCTAGCTGTTGCTTTAAAATCTATGAATATGGTCTAAAAGTTAGGAAAGGTCAGTTTTGATAAAAATCAAAGGTTGTTAAAAAAAAAAAACTATATTGAGTTTAGAGTATAAAGGATCACAGATAAAAATCCTAGTGATTTAGGGAACACGAGAAGATACCAGTAAGACCCTGAACAGCTGAACTGAGTCTGAAGTAACGTGGCTTTTATCATACAATATTCAGACAGGAGCTCCTTCTTCACTCACCTGCACTATGTGTTTGCTGCTCACAGATATTGAACAACACAGAGTCAAAGGTAAATCACAATGAAGTCCATTCCAAACATTCTTCTTTCCGAAGATTCTCCCTCTTTTGTGATCACATGTCCTCTACAACTATATTGCTTCTTCCTATACAGTTTATAATTTACAGGACTCTAAAATTAAGTGGATTCAACTTAATTCTCTTCTGAAATTTTCTTTTAAGGAGTCTGTAATAACTTGAGATAAGTTTGTGATACCTTTCTTGTATGTATGCTTAAAGTTAGCTCCTTAAAGCTTTACTATTGATAAAGCAATTAAAAAAGTACATCTACCTGATAGGACATTAAGGCTATTTAATGAGTTGCTGTAGGATCGTCACAATTGTGACTGCTTTGCTGCATGTGACAAGCTCTTATATTTCCATAAACCTTGATCATGCACAAGTCAGAGTCCAAATGAATCATGGGCGTAAACTCAGGCTATGTCTAAGCATAGAAACTAAATCCATCATTTAGAATAAATGGATAAAGTCTCTGTTCTCTGAATTCCTATTACTCCATCATGAATATTTATTTTCTAACATTTACATGTTAAAAGCATAAAATATGAATGCAACAGAGAATCTTACACTTGAACAAGTTGCCAATACTGTGGGATCCCTTTTCTCACCTATGACTATATTTTAGACTCCTCTCCTCAGACCTTAAACTATTATTACTGTTTTAATTCTGATTCTGTAGTAGAATTTCTGAAAATCTAAGGTCCCTTTCTTATAGATCTGTAGCTCTTACAGAAGCTATTAAAATCCTGTGTGTGCTCAATAGTTTTAACTAATTACATCAATTTTCAAGCTAGTTTTGGCTCTGCAAAAAGCGCAACTCAAGCATTTCTTCCTAAATCTCTCACCTGTGTGTTTAAAAACAGGTGGAAATAAACGCTTACAGAGAAATTCTCAGTTCATACACTGATCTAAGGATTAAATTTGAGCCATGCAAAAAACCTTATCCTCTACTTGGAAGTTCTATTGAACTTCATAGGAATATCCTTCTCTGCCTTCTCTTCTTATTTCCCATGACTGGTACAGCTTACCACATTACTTGATCCTTTAACTATATCATACAATTTGGCAATTTTTAGCTTAAAAAAAAATCATTCTTTACATATGTGCTCTCTACCATTAGGTTGTGAACTCCTTGAGGGTAAGAGCCACATCTTATACTTCTTTGGTTTCCATATTCTATAGCCCAGAACTTTGCCCAAAGTGATTACACTATGTTACCTTTATTGCTTTCTTGGTTAATAAGGATCCCCATTCCCCAATCAATAAGTCAGAGAAAGATAATATAACTTTGACTTGATTGGCAGGGGCCAATGTATTGTTCATATTATATCTCTATAGCTCCTTGCCTAGGATCTTTAATATAGTGAACATATAATAACTAACTAGAAAGTAAAAGATCTGAGAAAATAATTCCACCCTAGATTTCCAATAAACACAGGGTTAGAGAACTCTTATGTGGGGTTGTTTGGGTCTTCTGTCCTACCCAGGATGCTTGGTTTTTAGAATTAGTCTCTGCATTTTGTTTAGTGCCTTAATAGTAACTGTGAATTTAAATTGACCTTTGGAACAGAAATGGACATAATTTTCCTTGCCTGACTTATTGGAATCAGGCATATTTTCCTATCTGTGTGTTGAACAATAATGAGACCAGGCATACAGTGAACAATACTAAGAATGAGCAAAATAACTAAATTATTTGCTCTAGGAAATACTTACTGCTAGAAGGTAAGCCTAAGACCCAACTAAAATAGCTTTGTATGAACGATTACAACTTGCTTATCAAATTTGATCTAGACATTACTGTATCCACCAATCCAAAGCCAGATGTCATAAATTCTAAACCATCCCAACCATTTACTCTCTTTGCAAGACCTACCTGGAAGTTACACATTCTAAGTAAAAAATCATAACCTCTTCTGATGTCCCCCCTCTGAGACACAACTCAGAGCCTCTAAAAGTGGTGCTCTTTCTTACTGCATTTGATGTAAATAAAATAAATGCAAGTGTTTTACAAGTTTTTATGGTGATCCTTTGAGAGAGTCAACAAACAAATCTTTAGGGCAAGTGGGAAATCAGTAAGGTGAATTACACATTGTAAGCGTTCTCATTTCTGAAAAGGAGCACAATGTTTTGCACAGTTAAAACATGTCCTACATCAAATGTTATTTTAGGAGGTTTGAAATAATTTTACATTCTTTGCATAACAAAACCTGCTGGTAACTTGTTTTTGTTTGAAATCAGCTTATTAGTAGAAACTTTTCTTTATCAGAGTAATACTCTTAACCCTTTTAAGAGTTACATTTAAGCATTACCATCCAAATTTTATATAGAGATTAAGAGGTAAATTTTTATTCCAGAAGCACTAGGAAAGGGCAGAATAGTCACTCAAGATATACAATTACAAGAGAGGTTAACCATCTTCTGCTCACTGCTATAATTCACCAAATGTATCACACAATAAAATTCTGTGATAACTCACTTTTCCTGACAAAACCTGTAATGAGAACAGAAAATGGAATAAATTCATCTATTCACTTGACCCAACATATAAGTAGAAAGGGGGAAATGCCACAGAATTACACCTTCTAAAAGTCACCATTCAGCTTTAATTTCATGGATTTTCCTTAGATTACTTAGCAATATATCTTTTATAAATCTTACCTCTCTCCCATTTAAAAAAAGTTCAGAAATTCTAGTCAGCATTGAGGACAATATTACAGAGTTTAACCTAGAAGAACACATCGAATCCAGTTCTTTCTATGGTCTGTAGCATTACCTTGTTTCAGACATTGTATCAAAAGCAATAAAAAGAGGAAGACAGGCAAACATTTGATAAGTATTGAACCACATACCTGTCGCTAGTTTAGTTTCATCACAAAATTAGTAAAATTCCAGTACTTTAAGATCTAGTATGTCTTTGCTGTCTTTATCAATGGTGATGTCAAGAGGAACACTGGACAAGAAGTCATAAAAGTCCTCTAATCAGATTTTGCTTTGATTTGTACTTCACCAAAATCAACTCATTTGAAAACACTAAGCTTCAATTACCCTTTTAAACAAAAAAGGATTAGACTAAAAAGTGATTCTCAGTTGGTTGGGGAGAAGAATGACTGCCCTCTCCCCTCAAAGAAACATTTTTGATTGTCATAACCGGGAGGGGAGCTATTAGCACCTACTAGGAAGACGCTGGGACCGCTAAGAATCCTACAATACAACAAAGCATTATCCATTCCAAAATGTCCAAATGCCTAAAGTACTCAGGGACTCCTTCAAATTCTGTAATTCTTGTCTCACCGCTTTGTCCATAAAATCCTTTTCAGCTAATTTTTACATCAAACTACACATGTGTACAACAGCACTGAATGGTTATGAAATACACTTGTGTTAGTTTTCATTCTAGTGTTTTTTTATTCCCGACCTAGTCTGATCCTTAGCACATAAAGTTATAATTATACATACAAAATAATAAAATAGAAATGAATTACTGGAGAAAAGGACAACATATTTATAGAACAAGACATTTTAGATCAAAGAGCTCAGCCTTGCTGGTGTATATGTACAATGACACCCCGTGCACATTACATCCAATGCCCGGAAAGGACCTCCATAACTCACAATATTAGAATTGTGCAATGCAGTGGCCATGCCCCAGAATGGTTTTGCATCCACTGATCTAAATGGGGTTCTTACTTTTGCAACTGGGATACATAGGATGCTTTGTTAAGGAGTAGGTTGTAGGCTAAAGAAAGCTTTATGGAAGGAATTCTGTGGCATATGGGCAAGAGCCTATGGATAGAAAGGTAAGAGTAAAAGCTGATGGGATAATATTAAAGACTGCAATCAATCAATTTTGGGCTCAGGTAGAACTTCCTGTGGCATTTAGGCAAAAAAATGTGACATAGTTATGGGGAGAGGGGATTACTCTACTCCTGTTCATACACACACACTGCTCTAGAACTTGAGAGTTTTCAGGAGTATAGACATTAGAGCTGGGGAGAGAGAGAGAGAGACCATGAATGGAGCATGTTAAAACGCTGCCAAGCTTGGGAGAGTCAGACATTTTCCTTTAATACTCATTGACTGCTGCAAGCATATGGTTATTGTTCAGAGACTTGAAAAAGTTGATTTTGACATTTTTTGAAATGTTTCTTTTTTTTTTTTTTTTTTTTTTAGGATAGCACTTCACTTTTTGCCTCACTCTTTGGAAATTTTTTTTTCCAATTTATTTATTTTCAGAAAAACAGTATTCATTATTTTTTCACCACATCCAGTGCTCCATGCAAGCCGTGCCCTCTATAATACCCACCACCTGGTACCCCAACCTCCCACCCCCCCGCCACTTCAAACCCCTCAGATTGTTTTTCAGAGTCCATAGTCTCTCATGGTTCATCTCCCCTTCCAATTTACCCAAAAGCACATACCCTCCCCAATGTCCATAACCCTACCCCCCTTCTCCCAACCCCCCTCCCCCCAGCAACCCACAGTTTGTTTCGTGAGATTAAGAGTCACTTATGGTTTATCTCCCTCCCTATCCCATCTTGTTTCATGGATTCTTCTCCTACCCACTTAAGCCTCATTTTTGAAAGTGTTCTCATTAGGTTTGGTGAAGATTTTTGGAGGCCCTTCACCATTTCAGAAGTGCTCTTCTGTTCCATTATAATTTGAACAAAAATTATTATGTGGGTTTTTTTTTTTTTGTTTATTTATTTATTTATTTATTTGGTTTGTTTTTTTAAACTCTAGCCAGGGAGAGGATGGGGAAGATAGAGTGGGAATACCCTTCCTAGGAGGGGTACGCCCTAGGCTGAGATACGGTAACATTTCTGCGGAGTAGCTCTCCGTAGGCTGTTAAGGCCTTTGTAATAAACCTGCTGGTTATGCTGTCTATCTATCTATCTATCTATCTATTTATTTTTGTTCCAGGGGACAAGGCTTTAGGCAGAGCCTGAAGGAGATGAACCAAAGAGAAAAATGACATCACTCTATAGAGCCATGTTCAATATATTCCCAGGATGGCAAGGGTCCCTGAGGGGGAAATTATGTAAGGAAATTATTTTTCTTCCTTATTACCCATCTCTGAGAATTAGTCTTCATCATTATAAAGGGTGTGTGTGTTTGTCTTGGTCACAAGTCTATTCTTATTGTACCCAAATGTAGAAAGATGTAATAACATCTTATCTTTCTTAAAAGACTTACACTTATGCATAGTGAGGTAATAAAAAAAAAAAACTGTATTGGGGGCCATCTGCTTTTAAATCTGTTAGGACTTAATAATTCAAATGATCCATTTTGATTCACATTGGATGATTTAGTCAATATTCCACAATCACCTCCTCTGCTGCCAGACACTCTCAAATGGCATTTGAGTATGGAGAAAGTATTTGAGTAACCCAGTGACTAGGCAAGGAGATTTATCATTCCTTTCCTGGGTGGCATCCTGTGATGTATCTGACCCAGTTCTATCTCTGGATTCTACCATTAAGAGATTATGATTTGGATAATTGCATCTATCCATTTTTGGGTACTCTGAGAGGACCTTCCAGCTGCTTCCACTTCCTCTTGTCTCTCATGCCTGTATTTCTCTGATATGTGTTTAATTAAGTACTTATTTCAGACTCTCCAAACCACGTCTCTGTGGTGACACCACCAGGTACTCTGACACAGTATGACCAATAGCAGGCATACTAGCTTTCAGTGGAACATTCACAGGACAGGAGAACAAACACAGAACATTGTCTGACCAGGCTGTTCCACCCCTACTAATAATTTGACATTTTCCTCTTTTTTTAAAAGATTTTATTTATTTATTTGACAGAAAGAGAGAGAGATCACAAGTAGGCAGAGCAGCAGGCAGAGAGAGAGGGGGAAGCAGCTCCCTGACAGGCAGAGAGCCCAATGCAGAGCTCGATCCCAGGACCCTGAGATCATGACCTGAGCTGAAAGCAGAAGCTTAACCTACTGAGCCACCCAGGCACCCCAATTTGACATTTTTCTTATGTTGGTTTGGGATCATTAATTTTATTCAGAGATCCTACATAAAAGTGTTCTTTATAGTTTCTAAAAGTTTGTCAGCAATCTGTCCTCTATTTTTGTCAATTTATCTTCTTTATAAGACCTTCTAAACAAGGCCTAAAAGAGATTAGAAAATTCTCAGTAATAGCTGGCTTTTGATCCTGACATCTCAAAGCATACTATTATTTTGAATTCTAAAAGTTCTAGCTTTTCCTGTATTCCTGCTACCACATCTTAATCCCACCTTCCACTCTAGAAGCTGGATTTTTAAACTTTATGGGGGAATGGGAGAGGAGGTCAGGCATATTGAAAAGCAAAAGAGAAAAACACTACTGTTTTTCTTTTTAAAAAATTCTGCCACAATAGTCAAACTATGGAAAGAACCTAGATGTCCATCTACAGATGAATGGATAAAGAATATCTGGTATATATACACAATGGAATACTATGCAGCCATCAAAAGAAATGAAATCTTGCTATGTGCAATGACATGGATTGAACTAGAGGGTATTGTGCTTAGCAAAGTGAGTCAGTCGGAGAAGACAACTATCATATGATCTCCCTGATATGAGGAAGTGGAGATGCAACATGGGGGGTTTGGGGAGTAGGAAAAGAAAAAATGAAAGAAGATGGGATCGGGAGGGAGACAAACCATAAAAGACTCAATCTCAGAAAACAGACTGAGGGTTGCTGGAGGGGAGGGGGGACGGGAGAGGGTGGTGGGGATATGGACATTGGGCAGGGTATGTGCTATGATGAGTGCTGTGAAGTGTGTAAACCTGGCGATTCACAGACCTGTACCCCTGGGGATAAAAACACATTATATGTTTATTAAAAAATTTTTTTTATTAAAAAATTTTTAAAAAATACTGCCATTTCATACATCTGTAATGTGATTCAGAGTCAGAGAGATGCTCTAATTTATGAAGCCAAACATATTTTACCAAAGCACTTAATTTAACTGCATTAATCAAAGAGTAGGAATCAATAATTTGAGGTCACATTTTCCAAATTATAACTTGAGAGTTTGTTATGTAAATTCCATTTTTTTTTGAGTTCATCGAAACCTAACCTAATTCTAATTCTTATAGGATTTCTGTACATTTTTGCTAATGTGATTCTATGATACATATCATATATTATGCTCTACAACCTAAATTCAATCTGTCTGGGCCCCCATCTGTGCTGGTCAACACCAGTGACTCCTGAAAAGGTCTTGCTTTTCACTACAACTTAACTCTATTGCAGGCATACATCTTCCTACTAAGACTATGAAACTTCTGAGAACAAAGACAAATGTCTAAATTCTTTATATGTTCACTAACACCTATGATTTAGTTGGGCATAACATTGGAGAACATAAAATACACACTGATACATACATAAGGTACATAATGAATACATTCATTAATACCTAGAGTCTTTAAATCCCCACAAAGATATCAATTTTGGGTTTGCATGTTTCCTGTTTTATTCTACTGCTTTTGTTTTTGGGGAGAGAGATAGCAAAAAGATCAAGCATTTTCATACAATGAATTGAACAAAAGCCTCAATCCAGCTATTTGTAGACTAATACTTATAGATCATGACCATATTCATAGAATTTACTATGTTGATATGCCAATGAATTAAATTCCATTATAGATGAGAATTTCCACAAAAGCATACTTTAGCAGAATTTCCTCAGGGCACCTGGGTGGCTCAGTGGATTGAGTGTCTGCCTTCAGCTTGGGTCTCAGGGTCTTGGGGTGGAGCCCCACATCAATCTCCCTGCTCTGTGGAGAGCCTGCTTCTCCCTCACTCTCTGCCTGTCACTCCCCATGCTTGTACACACACTCTCTCTGTCAAATAAATAAATAAAATCTTTTCAAAAAATTTTAAAAAAGAACTTCCACTTGTTGACTTTTGGCATTCAAGTGTATGTATGTGTGTTTAAATATTTTGGACTTCTCATTATTCAAAAGGCTACTTTGAAGAATACATGTTTCAACTCAGTAATGGCCAGAAAGATTTTCATCCATGTGTACTCTGTCATAATCCTCAAGAGTACTTGTTTAAAATGCACAATCTTAGGTCCTATCCCAGATACACTGAATCAGACTGGGGAGTAGGAATCTCAGTCTGCTTTTAAAAAAACAAAGAAACATACTTTCTGGGTATACTTTGTGGATACCCACAAAGTGGATCACTAATTTAAAACCATTGTGGGTCCTTAGGGCATCAATTCAGGCTGTTGTGGATTCAGTGAAATACAAGAGTGTATGACACATCAGTCCAAGGCTGGCCATAGCACAGTGTAGGAGGAATTAAACTCTTCCTTCAGTGAAACTTGACAAAAATCAAGGGAGTCTTAATTGAAACTGTCATAGTTTACCATTATTTTCCCATTAAATATGCCAGTATTTGGCCATTGTTGATTTTCCTCCACTTGATATTTTTAAAAATAAGAAGAAAATTTTCCCTCTATGCTTCTGTGCTTTTCCTAGTTTCTATAGTTCAGCTAGATTAAAAATTCTCTGGAAAGATTAATAATTTAGCTGGGTCTCTTACAAAATAGTAGAGCAAGTACTTTCCAAGTCAGAGGTGAAAGCCAAACATGCTCCCTTAGAAATTCCAGGAAGTGAACTTCCCAATTATTCTTCTATATTAACTTCTAGGGTATTCATGGAAGCTTCCCCATTATTATTTCCACTATTGCTTACTGGGTTATTCTTCCAGTGCATAAACTTGGATTAGGTCTGCAAAATACCTCACTGCTAATGTCAGGTCATGTTATCTAATTATTTTCAAATAACCACAAAAGGGTGTGTATTTCAAGAATCATTCTAAATTAGAGAAAAGCAGAAGTAAATGATATTTATGAATTGGGAGACTGGAAAAACTAATTGAATTAAGTATTAGTTTCATAGAAAATAGACAAAATAAGGAAATATTCTAAGACATGGATTTGGGGAACTAGCAACTCTAGCCATAAATTGAATAAAAAGACTATTAAAATAAATGGGAAAAAACTATAGGAAGATAATACTGTTTAACAGAATCAACCAACTCTTCAATAACTTCCTGAACCAGAACACACTAAATAATACTTTTTTATCAATCACTCATGCCTGTCGGCTGCCTATCATGCCTGTCTGTCTTTTACTTGAAAAGCCTAAAGCAACATAAAAGGAGAACCTGGTATCAGCTCTTGAAATACCCACATCACTAACGAGATTTTCAATTGGCTTTTCAATTTCATCTTTTTCCACGTCATGCCCCTGAATAATTGAAAAAAAGGTTTTATAAATTACAAATCCCCATGAAACCTCTGTGTACAATAGTCATTTAATTATTCAATCCTTTCTACTGTTATCATTAATAGAGCAATTGGCATACACTTTGTACCTTCTACACTGAATGGAAGTTACAGTTCTTTCACAGAAATTAGTGGAAGTCTGGGCCCTGACTCAGAATGGGAGAAGCACAGGAAAGAAACTAAGAGCCCTTTCTTCAGTTAGAGACTTCAAAGAAACTCACTCATACTGAAATTCCTGGCCTTTTTTGTAAGAAATTCTATGCTATTAGAACCATATCACTTAATCTGCCATTCCCTCTATGCATTTTAAAGAATCATGATCCTTTTTTCACTAAGCCTAAGTCCATATTACTACTTTCCTCATTCCTGTCCAGCTAGAAATTCTAGGAATTTTAGCCTACAGGTGATGCACTGTCCAGTCCCCCAGTAAACTTTACCAAGACAGGTTATCTTTAGGAACCTCCATACAAATTGGCAGGTGAAGGTTGTCTTAGACCCAGCTCACCTTATGACCAATGTGCTATGGTCTTTGCTGATCTATGAAAATTTTTGCCTAGTAAAATTTACTAGATGGACTGCCAACTATTCTTATGGTACCTGAATAGCCATGAACTTCAATCTGATTGACTACAGTCCAGACTTTGTGACTTTTTCTTCTCAGCTCTCCTTCCTAAGAAGATTGACTCAGTATTTCATATTCAGAGTGGCTTATAGGCTAGTTACTAACTGAACTAACTGAACATGAACCACAAGCATTGTTATCTAATTTCCCTAATGACCCTCATATTAGACCTCAGCATAATAATGCTAATCTTAATCCAGCATAAGATTTGAGGATTGATTGTGATAGCCACCACCTCTATGTTCCCTAGACCATGGTCTTCTGGATCTCCATCTTTTGCTTTTCTCAGTCTATAGCCGTCAATGTCTCTGTGCAACTTGGACCCTAGTATCTATCTTATTGTGGTTACCAGCATCCAAAGATTAAATTTAAGTATTTAACAGAAGCTTTCCCTGTGACTTTCATATGGTATATGATGGCATTTCTTAAAAATGGGCAAAAGAAAAATGTTTATGTCTATTACCATGAAATTTAGCTTAGGAGAGCTTCCTTAAATTTGTAATGCATTCTAGATATCACTCACTCATTTAAGAATATATTCCTAGATACTTCTATCTAGAACAATATTTTGCAGTATCTGATTTTTAAAAAAGAAATAAGGCATTAAAATGCTAGGAAGAGATTATGGTTTCAAAACAGTTGGCATGAGAACCTCATGAGTTATATCTTTCCATTTCCACCCTCTTAAGACATTTAAGTTACCAATGTACACCTTACGATAATGCACATGTCTTATCAGTCCTTGCCCCCCAAATATTTAATGTTTAAAATGAACAAATGTACATCTAGATTAAGACACCCCTAATATTGGCTAATATTTGTAAAACAAAAATACACCCATTCATAGACAAGTAATCGTGGGCAGAGTCAACACTGTGCAAAACTCTGAAGAAAAAATTACATTCCTATCCCTTCCAGCCCCTGAATTCTGCATTAAATCTACCTTTCCCTTGCTCTCATATATCTATTTTATTCCCAAATCAAGCAGGTACAACCCTATTACTCATATTGAGAATGGCATGCTTCTTCTCCATGTTCTAAGGTTACATTCCCTTGAGAATTGGTCTTAGTGGTATTCAAGAATTCAACAATTACTTCAGGATTTATTTTGTGCTGGTAAAAGAAGAATGATGAAGACATGGTCTTCTGGAGTTATTCACTTTTCATATAATGCATGAATGTAATTTTGTATTTTAGAAAATATTTGCAACCCTTTATGCTAAACATTCACCCACAGTATTATTATTTAGCTCAAATGAATAATAAATTGATACATATATTTAAAAGATTTGTTATCTCTTGAATTTAAACATCTTAAGATAATTCAAAAAGTCCTTACTGTAGAATCTTATTTCTTATATTCATCTTATACACTTCTTTTGCCTTGTTTTGCTTGATTGTATCTAGTTCTAGGTCACCAAGGGCACTTATTCATTTAATCTCCTGCCTCAGGTTTAATACCTTCACATTATAAGTTAGAAAAATCTCTATTTTGTCAAAATGAAGCCGTCATTTATACAACTTGAAATATGATTTAATGCTCCTCACAAGGCTGTTTTTTACTTTAATTGGGAGGGAAGCTTTTTATGACTTCCTCCTGATTTACTTTCACTTTAAATTTTTACTTTTTTTAGCATTGCTAACTCTGCTAACCTGAGAACATTAATTAAATGTGGCTGGTGACAAGAGACTTTGCCAGGATTCTTTAAATTTAATATTTCCTAGGGCAGTGATTTTTAAGTGCAAATGCATTAAAATCACATGAACAAAACATAAAAACATAGTTTGGGGGCCCTAATCCTAAATATAGGTTTCAGAAAAACTGGGGTTGATTTTTTTAAAAAAATGTGTATTTCTAACAATTGCCCAACAGATGCAACTGGTCTATGCTCTGGGAATCTATAAATTCAGTCTCATTGTACTCTATAAGCACTTAATCTAACAGGCTATCAATATCCTAAATAGAGCAGGTTATTTAAAAAAAAAAAAAAAAAAAAAGGTGCTATTCCTGCCCACATGGTTCTCAGCAATGGCTGCCTGCTAAAATTATCCGGGTTGGGCGGGGGTGATTCTTACTGGAACCCCAGGTCAATTAAAGCAGAATTTCTGGAATTGGATCTCAGGCATAGTATTTTCCAGAGGTGATTCCAATGTATAGCCAACCTTGAGACACACAATTTTATTTTAAGGAGTATCTTTCTCAAGGTAAGTCAAAATCAGTAAGTTTGAAAGTTGGGAAGACAAAATTCATCTTACCAATTTATACTATATGATTTACCAACCTACAAAAAGGACAGAAGCAAATTTTCCCATAATTCTTTTAAAGTCCTTTAGTTTATTTATCGACTTCACTGCCCAATTACATATATTAAAAAGAAAAGAGATTTAGATCAATGGTCATTCACTCCTGTATGTCTGTGTTTTCTTCCCGAGTAGGAGCTCTTATACATACCCCCTTTATATCCATGTCCATATTCAATAACTTATTATTTTTTTTTAGTTGCCTTTTTTTTCCAATTTATTTATTTTCAGAAAAACAGTATTCATTATTTTTTCACCACACCCAGTGCTCCATGCAAGCTGTGCCCTCTATAATACCCACCACCTGGTACCCCAACCTCCCACCCCCCCTCAATAACTTATTAATAATGATAGCCAACATTATGCTGACCATTTGCGGGAGAAAAAGAGGCTAGGTTCTACTTTGAAAACCTAATTTTAAAGAAATGGAGAAAACCACAGCTGGATTAGAAATATTCCATAATTTTCTCAAGGTCTTATGACTAGCAAGTTGAAGTACAGCAGAAAATATTTTTAATTTCACAATTCTTACATTGAAAAACTATTAAATGAGTGTTTGTTATTCACTAGGCAGCAGTATAGGCACTGCACGTGCTTTTAACTTCTACTCTGTAAGAAATCAAGAAATACTTGAGTAATGCTCAAGTATATCAGGGTGCAATATACAGAGATCTCATGAGGAGATAACTCCATTATTGTTAACCTCCAAACAAAAGGATTTGTGCTGTGAGGCTCACTAGTAACTCAGAGATAACCATGCACCAGGATGCTACAAATGTATTACTGGTAGCATTCCACTGGAAATTAGAATATCATAGAATCAAGAATCTCAATGCCATCTTTTTTTCAGCCTTCCTCCTAATTTAGTACACCTACCATAAAACATCTTTGACAGATAATGGTCTAGTCCTGGCTTGAGCACAGAATGAAGGGGCTCTCACGTCTTTGCTAGACAGATTGTGTCACATTGCTAGAAGCTCTAATTGGTGAATTCCGTTCCAAATCTGTTTATATGCTCATCTTCCCTTTGGCTTAAGTCATAACATCATTTGTTGGACAAATATACTCTTTTTTCCACATGAGAGTCTTTCAATTCTGGTTTCTTAGATGATAATTATTTAGGGGCCATTTGTCTCAATACTTTGCTGAGCATTAGAAAATATAGTTTTCTCTTCTGATGACTTTGTTATCTGCTTCAAATTTATATACAAAGCAAATACTGATAATCAGACCTCTTTGTAGTAATAGAATCAAGGGAGATCTACTTAGTTAATAGTCTGAGGATGTTCTATCTTTTAAAGTCCTTCTTTCCTAAGATTGTATTTTGTTACTTAATAATTCCACAATGTTCTAGAAAAGTGTCACTTTAGAAACAAGGACTCATCTTTACAGCATCACTAATGAAGATGACGTACTTGAGGGAACTCTGAGCAGGAAGCTGATCAACAAGCTACCTCACTCACTGTATTCCATGTGAATGGTACACTGTCGAGTTGGGTAATAGGACAGCTTTGCTGGGAGGATCAAAAAAGAAACTCATTGACAACAACATTCAAGATAGAAGTTTAACTTAAATCCTGGGAACTTTACCGATTTTTTTTCCCTTTTTAAAGATTTTATTTATTTATTTAACAGACAGAGATCATAAGTAGGCAGAGAGGCAGGCAGAGAGAGAGAGGAAGGGAATCAGTCTCCCTGCCGAGCAGAGAGCCTGATTCAAGGCTCAATGCCAGAACTCTGGGATCATGACCCAAGCCAAAGGCAGAGGCTTTTAACCCACTGAGCCACTCAGACACCCCTTGGGAACTTTACTTTCAACTGTTTTGCCAATATCCTACTTAATAGTTTTATAGTATACGAACAACTCTTTAATGACTTAATTTTCTCCCAAAAGACTGGGTATTTCATTTTAGGGATTAACTTTCTGAAACAGGTCTGTTATTATCTTTGTTGTAATGTGGGCTGCTATTAGGCAATTAATTAACAAGTTACTATATGCTCTGTGATGACCTACATCACACAATGGACCACTCTTGCAATAACTACCTCACGATGGGAGATAATTATTCAGTTTGTTTGTAAATCACTTCAAAGAGTAAGTCTTCTAAATTGTACCAGTCAATACTTACCTAAACCCTCTTAATGCTGTTGCACTAATAAGCAATAATACATTTTATAATTATTCCTTAGTATTCTTCTATTTGTTTCATCTTTCATCTAAGAAACTATTTTTAAGAAAATATTTAAGCTATTCCTGGAAGTGATAAAAATATGTATGGTGTGAAGATCTGTGTGTGTGTATGTGTGTGTGTGTGTGTGTGTGTGTGTAGAGGGAGAGAGAGTATGTGTGTTTGTGGTGGTGGGGTACTTGCCTGGATCAGCAGGAAGGAGAGCTTGCAAATGGAAGCATTTCAGAGAAACCGTGAACTCCATCCCTTCATAGGCAAAAAATGTGTATCAGCCTCAAAGCTAAGTAACTTAGTTTTTCTAAGTAAGGAGTTATTTCAAATGATCTGTGAATCCAGGAACCACAGTAGGGGATACACACAAGGGTCCTGAAAATACCTCATGTGTCAAGAATATGGACATCATCCAATGGCCTTGTCCCAGGCTGACTCAATCCAGGGAACTAGCTCCCTGCTAGGTTGCCAAACGAAGGAAGGGAATGAGCATCCAAGGCTATTTGTCTCTTATCAAAGTACTATAAAAAGTGATCCCCCGGTATCCAGATTTGGTATTAAGTAAAATTAAGAAAAAAAACCCTAGGATTTTACAGGTGTTTATCTCTCAGTGTAACATTTTAAGTTATTTTAGGTACAAATACACTGGTTCTCAAAATGGCTAAGATAATCATGGGAATTGCTTGGCTCAAATAGTTTAAAAGTCCAGAGATAGGACTGGATTCAGATGTGTCTTGTATTGGTTGTGCAACTCTCACAAAGACCCCAATTTCTCTTTCTTCCTCTTGGTCCATTATATTTGGCTTCATCTTCAAGGTCTGCAGTGTGGATCTATACAAACTCAGACACCCACGAACTCTATGATCACAAAATCACTGCCATGGAAAAGAAGCTCCTCTTTACAATAGCAGCTGAATAGCAGTCTCATCCTAGAACTCACTGGCTAGATTTGCATTTTGTGCCCAATGCTGAATCCATCCCTCTAGTCTAGGTGAGCCTAAACTTTTTCCATGCACATCACCCTGTCAATAGTTTTTTTTTCTTTTTTTAATGCCCCAGGCTGACAAAATACAAAACATTCTGTTTATTTAGTAATTGGGTCCAAACATCTTAAGTATGTTTTAACAGCATAGTAGCTGTTCAAAAATATAATGTTCCTAAGTTAAAATTATTTTTATTTTTAAATAATTACAATTACTAATGGGATGCATGGGGCTCCGCGTAATTTCTCAAACCTTCGATCAGATGGGACACCTCCACCCTTGTTTCCTGCTCCACTTCAGTTTTTCACTCACCACTGTATTTTTTTTTTTTATCACAACCACTACTGAAGAATCAATTTTATAAACATAATGTCATGGAAGTTAAGGCTTTATAGTTCAGCAGCAGTGTTTGTAATGTCCAATAGAAGACATGGATCACTTTGTTCCCCATGAAATTTTAGCATATCCCAGAGCCCACAGCTTGAGAACTATGAATGTCATCAGAATGACAGAATATGCTATTTAGGTTTAGCTGGTCATAATTCAGTCCCTGACCTGAGGGTGAGGTTGATGCCAATGACTGAGACTGGGGACAGGTGCTTCATGAAAAGGATAATTTAAGATGCTGTTTGTTAAAACCATTCAGAGTGTTGCTGGGCAGTAAGATGCCCATTACATCCAGTTTGTTTTCTTTATGCCTGAAATGTAACCATTATTTGCTTCTTGTGTTTTATCTATCTAATGAACTTTTGGCTCCCCAAAGGAAGAAACTTTCTGTAGTTGAAACAGTTACATTTAAAAAGTCTATACTTTTCTTACATTAAAGTCCTTACAATTCATATTATTAGATTCCCCTCTGTGAGTAGATCAATGCTGACCTGGTAATAGGTGGTATTCAGGTACTGATTCACTGGCTGACTGTGAGTATGGCAAAGTCTCATGAGTAGAAACAAGGAAGTAAACCAAGGAATATTTTCATTCTAAATAATGTTCCTACATTTATTTTACAGTTTTACTTTGAAGTGATTTTATAGTTTTTGACTTTTTTTTTTGCTCTTCTCCTAGCTGCTCCTTGATGTTTTAATTAAAAAAAAAAAATTAAAGCATATTAGGGAGAAAGAACATTTTTCTTAGGCTGAACAGAAAAAATATTCAAGATGATGAAAGCAGATATTGGAAAATTTTTAAAGCAATTCTTTTTCAAAAATTAAAAGGAAAGAACCTTGCATTCCTAAAATGTAATTTCTATGCTGAAAGGAGGGGACACATTTCTAAGCTAATAAAAGAAAATTAACTTCTCTGTCCTTGGCAAGGGTTTTGAAGCAGGAGGAGGCTAGATGGCATAATACAGAGAATACAGACTTGGGAATCAGAAAACGCAACGGTGAATGATCTGTGGTCCCTGGGAGAACACAATGTCACTTTCCTGCTGGTAATTGCTGAGTTTAACTTAGAGAGTACAACTTTAGATACAGAATGGGAAATGAAAGCTGATTCTCCAACATAGCATCATTCCGCTGAGAGATGGACGGGAGCAAATTATGAATCAACATAACCCTGCTCTCGCCTCTGAATTATTGAGTATAAAACTAAAACCTTGGAGAGGCTTAAACAATCTATCAGCTGCTAAGCTTTCGTTAGAAAATTAGCTCGTGATATGTAATGGTCGGTCTTATACATTTTAATTCCTTTAACAGTTTAAATAGAATTTGAGTAATAGCTTCTTAATGTTCACCACAGAAGGTAACTAAATCTTTAATGGACTCCTGCTGCAGCCTCCTTAATATTGTAATTTAATTGAGGTCTATGCAAAAGAGATTTTTTTTAAAAATTTTTATACTTGCAGATTTGTTGAGATCCGTGTTTTCTTCAAACTGTTTTGCATAAACAAAACTAATATTTGTATGTGACTGAAATGGGGATCTTTACAATAAACGGAGCCTCATTCTCTTCTGCATTGTTGAATCCTTGGATTTTGAAGATATTAGATTTTAACAGAATAAGTAATGGTTGGCTAAATGCTTAATTTTTATTCACACATGGGCAGAATCAAGAACCTGTCTTGTCTTTCCCTGGTCTTGCCACTGTGAACCCCCTGTTTAACTTCCTGATATACAGCACACCTCCCTCTGTAATAAAATTCCAGTTACAGAATCTTCATACAAAAACAATTAAAAAATGTTTTTTTCTCCTTTAGGGGAGAATTAAAATCTTTTTAGGGACTAAAATGTAAAGCTGTAATTACAATGATTTTGCCTTCCACCCACAGCTGGGAGGAAAGAAGTGAAATCCAAGTAAGGGACCGTTTGCACAGACTGGTAGAAAAGGCTCATTCAGGACTGCCTGGAGAATCATACCACCTAGTAGCGTGGTATCTATTCCTCCTAAATTTGAACTGATCATACACATGAAGCCTAATACCACCTCTCTTAGTTTCCTTTATCCAGTTCCACCCAAACATTCTTTTTTATCCAGTCTTGCCTCAGGGATAGCGGGTGACCTAATCAACCTAAAGAGTTCTAGGGACACAGTGCTTTGCCTGACTCTACTATTTGCATTTGAGAAGAGCACAAAAGGGGGGGGAATGCTTTATACCAAGGATTTAACCTTAGGTGATTTCATTCTTGGGGTGGTGCTTCGGAAGGAGATGGTTTAGCAATGCATTGCTTTTTTTTTTTTTTTAAGATTTTATTTACTTTATTTTATTTATTTATTTGACAGAGAGAGACACAGCCAGAGAGGAAACACAAGTGGGGGCGGGGGAGGAAGGTAAAGGGAGAAGCAGTCTTCCCAGCTGAGCAGGGAGCCTCATGTGGGGCTTGATCCTAGGACCCCCGGGCCATGACCTGAGCCAAAGGCAAAGGCTTGATGACTGAGCCACACAGGCACCCCAGCAATGGGCTGTCTTAAACTAGGATTCCTCCCTAAGGCATCAACCTAATGACTAAATGTCAATTCACTAACACACACACACACACACACACACACACACACACTCCATTTAATTAGTCCCTAAATTATATTAGAGTCAAAAAGTTTAGTGCTAGAAAGGTCTTCACAGACCATTTACTAGCTCAATATTCTGACTTTTTCATATAAATATTAGGTCTCAGAGAAGTGAAGTGATGAATACATGTCTCATTAGGATAGCCAAGATTATATAACTCAGGCCTTTTGGCTCACAGTTCAACTTATCTTCATCACATATTCAAATACTCATAATGCATTTTGAAATCAAACATTAATTGAATTGTCTATGAAATTTTTTTCAAGAAAATACACTTGTTCAGAAAGATAGTTCATATGAGCTATTACTTCTAAGGGAGTAGAGAGAAAGGGAGTATCTAGGATGATGCAGAAAAGGAATGAGGTATTAAATTAACTTTGTTTTCAATTTCATGCCTCTTTGCTCTACTTGGTACTCACCTCTTGTGAGAAAAGTAATCACAAGGGGTGGAAGAAGTAAAAACATTGAATAACATTATTACTTAATATCGTAAAGTTAATAAATAACACTAGAAAATACATTTCTAAGTAATTTTGAGAAAGTCTTTCTTCATGTTCTTTTATTAGAATTCCATATTTATTTTAGTTTTTTTCTAATAAGTAACAGATAATGGTTTGGAAAGCAAATTGTTAAGTGATAGCATTTGTACTCTTATTTTTGTTTTTTATTTTTTTATGGGTACATTCAGGTTTTTTTTTTTGTTCTTAAACAGATTAATACTTTGTGAAAATTAACTGCTATCCACATGCATGAAAATATTTGAAGGTCAGTTTTTACAAAATTCAGAGATCTAGATTTTTTAATTCCTACCAGTCCTGACAGGTGCAATGGAAAATCTAAGCCCTTTGAGATATACCCCTCAAAATCTTAAAGTCTACTTTCACTAGATGGACTACTTTCTATACTGAAAAATGGCATGGATCATTATCCCTGGAGGAAATTTCTCCTAGTTTTCAAAACCTTTTTTTTTTTTTTTTTTAAAATAGATTGTCTTAAGAGCTCCATATTTCCAGGGAACCCAAGGAGTAAAGGATAATTCTTTCTTTCTTTCTTTCACAGCCATGACCCATGGGAGGTATCATTTTTAGAGTTTCACTTTCTGTGAAAGAGAAAAGCATTCTTGAAGCAAAACAAGAAAACTACCAAAATATTAAAAGGATCAAGGCAGCTTACATATAGGTAGAAAATATATGATTAGGATGTATAAACACACGAAGTTAATGTGATGTTTCTCTAGAAATTTTCAATATCATGCACATTAAGTCAAGAGTTTGATGATCCATTAGATCAAGAGTGAAGACTGTATCTTATTCTTGTCTAGTAACTGATTACTTAGTGGATAAGAAAGGCATATTGGCTGAATGAATGAGAGAAAGGTTGAATGAGCAAAACTGACTCTAGTTATGAACACTACCTGGCGAATGTATAGACAATGAGCAGAGAGAGCTGAATATCCAAAGAGATGTATTTGGAGACAGAAAGGAATTGGGAGGGAAAAGACCAAACTTGAATTATTCATAATTTTGCTCAGATGTATTCCTGTCTGTGTCCACCAGCCTGTGTGGAACAAAAGAGGGCTTATTCCTAACTCAGATTATAGCACAACCACTCTACCACTCTTGAAATGAACAGAGAACAGTTGATTTACTATATTCAGTCATGCTTTATAGTAAGTAGTGAAGCAGTTGATTGGACTTACCATGCAGCAAGGCAAATTTAAAACAACCAGTCAGCCAAGACCCTCCATATACTATTGTCCAAGTTCACTTTGAGTTTCCATTCTGCTTTACTCTACTCAGTTTATGCTCTGAATCATATCATCTAAATGTTTTATAATGGAAGCATGTATCTTAAATTTCTAATTATATTCTGGGCATAGGAATGGATCATTCCAGAGCTCATTGTTCATTTAATTTTTTTTTTCCCACATGATTGTAAAGATCTTATTTTCTCCTTGCCACAGAAAATAAGCATTTCATGCTTTTTTCTAAATTAGCCTCTGGTTGCCATTTACACCTCCTCATTTCAGATGAATGAGATCATGTTGGGCCCTTGCCTTCCATCTGATTAGTTTTTAACTATTTATTTTCTGCCATTCAAGTTTATTGCTGAGCAGTAAAAGACAAGCTTAATGGACCGGTATTCAAGGATGGGAAATCATCCAGCTACTGAGGCACTGAAGATATCAAATTAGAGGCGATGCTGATCCATTCTCTCCACACTTGACATGTGTCTCAAAATGCTTATCGGCCAGAATGTAGGCTCGATCTCAGACTGTACTGTGCTATTTATTATAAGACTGAGAATTTTCCATTCTTCCATTTCTATTTAAGAATATTATCCTTGTAGCAGGGTTGACCACTTACTTATAAGTAAGTATAATGTGATGACCAATTCAGTGATGACCAATTACTTATAACTGGGACTCTGGCTATCTACTTTTAAGTACTTTGACTGGGAATGAATCATCAGTCCAGTTAATTCACACTGATGCTTTACACTGCATGTACCAGTATTGGCAGGTGGAACTGATTAGGTAATTCAGTCAAAGGGGATGAGTTTCTCATAAAGCCATGAAAAAAAGGCTAAAAGTGATATCAGGATCACAAAGTCTAGTCACCAGCACTGTTAGCTAGCTTGACTTGGGTCAATGAGTGAAACACTAAGCTTTGATTTTTGCTTCTGGTAAATGAGGTACTTGGGTGAGAGGAGGATCACAGTCTACTGCCAAGCATTTGGCTCTCCGTGGATAATTAATTCTGGTCCCTGGACACCTCTTGTCTATGGGTATGCTGCTTGTAATTCTAGTAAATTATGGAGAACAAAGAACATTTTTAGATTTTTAATTTACCTTCCCCCAAACTTAATTTTTTATAATGGGTAAGAGTGTTGATATCCGGGGGGGTCATTGTAGGAACAACATGTGTTCTGCAGATAAGAATTTTATGGACAGCACCTGCCTATAGTCTTTCTTTTCCAAATAGGCATCTTACTTCAATAAAAATATATTTATTGAAATTCCTTGTGTGCCATAATCTATTCTATGTGCTAATGTCACAGTGATATATAGCCCAAAGACCTTCATAAGCTCACATTAATTGTGTTTGTGGGTGTGGATTAATATATATATATATATATATATATATATATATATATATGTAGAGATTTTCTCCACACAGAAAAGTAGTAGTTGGGGAAAAAACAAAAAACAAAAAACAAAACCTTAAGAGGTTATATTTATATTACTATGTGAGGAAATTTTTTTCCAGGAGAGTTTTTACTCTGGAATTGTACATATAGGAGAGCTGTAAATTTGTTTTGCCTAGAGCACTTTCAAACCAAATAAAGATAGCATCCAGGAGGATTTGGATAAACTATTTGTAAAGAGTAATAATAGCAGGGAATCTGATAGTGAAATAATTTCTTCCTTGATAAAATCCCTCTGTGATATTTAAAAAATTCACACATGACATACAAATATGAAATTATCATACATGAAGTTATAACAGAAATGATACATTTATATTAGCAGAATCATTTAAGAATTAAAAAAAAATCTCACCACACAACACACACCTCTATTTAGGTCTATAAACTACAAAATAAGAGCACTTTTGAATTGCAACTAAAGAAAGAATGAAGTGATTTGTGTGTATGTTTCTAAAAGTGCATTTCAGAACCCTGGGTGGACCTCGCATGTTAACATATGTAAAATCCCGAGTACTGGGATGCCTGGGTGGCTCAGTTGGTTAAGCATCTGCTTTTGGCTCAGGTCATGATCCCAGGGTCCTGGGATTGAATCCTGCATCTGGCTCCCTGCTCAGTGGAAAGCCTGCTTCTCTCTCTGCATGACACTCCCCTGCTTGTGCTCTCTGACAAATAAAAAAATAAACTCTTTAATTAAAAAAAAAAAAAATCCCGAGTTCTACTAAGTTAAGTTAGTTTTGTTCCTGACAATAAAAAGCCAGTAACACAGGAAGCTGGTGATCTAATATTGCTTAATGGACTATTGCACAGTGCACGATGTCATTGTAATTGCTCTGTAGTTAATTTGAGGTACTCTCTGTATTTGTTCCATCTATGACTATGTTAATTTCCTTGCCAAACATTATCATACTTCATGTATAAGTCCTCTGTCGAAGAAATTGGACATTAGAGCCTCAGCAGGAGACAGATTCCAAATAGCACTTTTGCAAATTGGTTACTATAGGTGAATGCCTGAGGTTTCTCAGATTTCCTTTTGCTTTGTCCAGCATTTGTGAGGAAGGGCAAATCTTTTCTCTCAGTGGGAAGCCCCAATGCTATTTTCAGAAATAGTTGAATTGTGAATATGTAAATAATCTTTTGAAGTTGCATTTTATGATTCTGGGCATATAAAAAGAGCAAAGTTTTATTCATATATTGGGGGATCCCAAGTGTTTGGGATATTTGACTCTCCTCTGTTCAGATGACTCTTCAATAAAACTATTACTTCTAAAAAAGTGGACTTCAAGGTTATGAGTCCAACTGTCCTCATTTTCTGATCAGAATCCCAGTGGGGTTAAATGGTATCCCTAAAAGAATGTGGCTCATTTGTAACATTAACAGTGTCTTTTCTACCATACTGTATATTATATAAGCTTAAGGGTCATTCAGGCTTAAAAAAAATCTTTAAAAGTTTGCAAGACAATAACATAATATGTAATCATACAAATAAATATAAATTATGTGTCACAACATTAAGAGTTCTAATGTCCTGAAACTTAATAGTTTAGAAATATGTTGTTAAAACTCCTGCCAGTTTAAAGACAGAGTATGGCAGTGAATCTCTAAGCCTGTTCTAAGAAGACAGGGGTAACCTAGGATCTAAAGTAGTCCCTCCTGGGAGCTGACAGCTCTTGAACTTTATATATCTTCTGAGGCTGACTTTCCCCATGGACTGTCAGTTGAGTTTTCGGAGCACAAAGTGTACAGACTCTCAAAGGAAATCAACCTCTCACACTTCCTTAATGTTAACAGTTATGATTGTAACTATGAGAACCCAAAGGCAATTCCAGTCATCTGAGAAAAACTGCCTTTGGAGATCTCCATATATAACCCTGAAATAAACAAAAGGAACTTAAAGTCTGACTTTGGTTGTGGTTGATAGGTTTCTAGCACATATTTTCTTCATTCACGTTGATGTTATGTAGACCTCTTAGATTGTGTCATTGCAGACATGCTGGATGCCTGCTTCTCAATACTCATTCTCTAATCCCACCCCCATTATTAGAGGTGTTCATTTGATCTGCATAGACAGTCCTGTCAGGGCATATTTATGTTACCTGGAATACTAATCCAGTAATCTGGTTTTATTCATAGATCACAGATTTGTCAGATGAGCAAAATGTCACTTAACAAACCCTAGTTCACGGTTTACTCAGTTGCCCGAAACTTGTACTACAGAGTCCCATTGAAACTGCTCTCACCAAGGTTTTCAAAGTGAATGGCTTGGTAGCCATTAGATCATTCCATCGGACTGACTCTTGTGGAGGCCGAGAAAATTAAGGCCATTCCACCTCAAGTTTAGCTGATGTGGGAAACAGAGGCAGAAGAAAATCATTAAAATTCCTTACCTACTGACAAGCCCTTGAAACAGACAGAGTGGCTCTCCCCTAGGGACTCAACTGCCCTCACCTTGAGGTTTTGCTAAGGACAATCCTAGCCTGACCAACCCCCACCCCGACAGGTCCAACCAGGATCCCGTAAGTCTACTCTAACAACTCCTTCAGGAAACTTTATCTCTAAACCTCCAAGATAGTGTCCAGAATCATTCTCAAGTATATGGCCCACTGATATACATCTAAAGGGTCTCACCAGAAGATTTTTATTACTGGTAACAAATAACCCTTCTCCCAACAATAGCTAGCCCCTCAAGGTCCTGGAGACCTTGATTCCTTAGAGACTTACATCATCCATAATCCTCTTTGTCCTCACCCACCACGGAGTCCACCCCTACTCTGCCTTTAAAAACTCGGTGGTATCGGGTATACTTGGGCCCAAGCTTAAGCTTGTCAAATAAACCCTCCTGTGATTGCATCGGTGCTTGGCTCCTTGGTGGTCTCTCCGATGCGAAAACTCAGGCATAATACTCTCAAGTCTGTTGTCATATTGAATTGCTTCTTTTGCTACTTCATCTTAAATCATGTTAACAATTGGTTAAAAGAGGTGTGGCTAGAAGCAAGCTAAAAAGAGCACTGAAATGGAGCAGAAAGTAAACATAAGACAACTCAAAACCTTTAGGTGTTGCTTTTATGAGTACATCCATTTCAGAGATGACAAATTGGACTCATTTATACCTCTAATACAAACAACAATCGCTGACAGAAACAAGATGGGAAGAGCACTTTATTGCCAATTAGAGAGCAGCCAATTAGAATCTACAATAGGGAAAGACAGAGGAACCACCACAAATACATTTTCATGAATGTTTATTATTACATAAGAAGGCCCAGTAGTCTTCATATTGTAAGGCTTCTATAGAGATATTAAAGACCAACAAACAAAGTCACTTAAAATAAAAGTAAGACTTTTTTGAAAGATTCAAAATTTATTTATTTATATTTGGGATTCTTGCTTACTAATCAATTCCACAGCTTTATACTTCCAATGCTCCAATATTTTATAAACTTCATCAATCAGCAAGGGATCAGACATGGAACTGAACTTACTACATTAGTTCTCTTGCAAGGCACTTAAATGATCTAAATCTAAAAATAACACTGCCTCCTCCTTAGGAAGTGTTTTATTAGCAACAAGAATGTGTGATTAATTTAGTGTGTGGTTTTTTTTTCCCTTCAAAATGAATTCCTTTCAATTTATCCTTTAAATGAAACTGGGAAATAAAGGCAAAGTGGTCATCTTTGACTCACGGCTGTCTATGGTCTTCCATGATAGTCTGCTGATTGAAGCATACATGTTAACAATAAAGATTTTGAAATATATTTCTATTTGTCAGTTGCAGTATTTGCTTCCCATCTAAAAATCATGAAAATTCCATCAGACAACAGAGGGATGAATATTTTGAACAGATTTTAGTAATTGCATTGTGAATAGAATAGCCTAATGAGCTTAATAATAGGGGGGTATAAATAGACTCTAATATAAAAATGATGGCATGCTAGATATAAAAATAGGAAAAGATAGACCATTAATAAACTGAGCTGTCTGGATTTTATTAACCTATATCTTAGCTATTTTGCCTCTATTATGAACAGAGAGATTCCAGTGCCAGCTTCTCATAGTCTTTCATGGTCAAATAGGTCTGTAGCAACATTTGGGAAATAATGTACATTGTTGTGAATCTTAGAAAAGAGAAGGTAACTGGTCACTTAAGTTTTATTGCCCTTTCTTGATTTAATGAAATCTATGCAGTATGTGACTGGTTTGGCAGATTATTTTGTAGCACATAATGAATGCTAACATAATTTCTGATGCAGAGCATTAATACAATAAATGAAATGAACCAATATAGAGAGTAATAGGAGGGGAATGTATAAATTAAACTACAAAAAATCACAGTAGTAAGATTGGCTGTTTTCTAATTATGAGATAATGTGAGGGATGCCTGGCTGCTCCCAAATTTCTTTACATTAGATACAATTTATTTAGAAAACCACACAAGAGAAGTCTAATATTCTTTCTTTGCAAGACCTCAGTGACACACTCACATCAAAGAATTAGAGTTGAAATCTTATGTCATTTAGGGTTCTTTCTAGAAAGATAAGGTAAAAGTTGACAGGGCTGGTATCTTATAAAATTATGATGTATAAAATAATTTTGTTACTAAATTTGTCTACATATGTTTAAGAATAATACTTTCCTCCATTTCATTCATTTTAAAATGAAATTTGGGAGAAAAAGAGATGGATACTGCTACTGAAACTCATCATATCTAATAAGATAAAAAGCTAAATAAAAGCACCAAGAACCTAAAAGATTTGTTAGAGGAGTTACTATGGAGCTAAAATATAAACAGTATAAATAATCAATAAATACTGCACAAATATTAAGAGAGAAAATGGTTTTCCTTAAAGAAAAATATAATCTTAAAAAATAATCTTGACTAGAATTTTATACCAGATAATGTGCATATTTGATTCCGTGGTAACCTCTCTTTGAGTTTGATAAGCAGTATGAAAAAGGAAGTTTCAGAGTTTAGGTTTAGTTGATGATGTAAGAACCTGGTCAAATAGAGCTTCCAGAAATCCAGAGAAACAGATGGCCAAGTTCAGAAAAGTTCAGAGAAGATAGACACATCCTGAGTCATAAAGCACATCTTAACTTTAGAAGAATAGAAATCATAAATGTCTATTCTCAGACCACAATGGAATTAAATTAGAAATCAATTACCCCCCCCAAAAAGCTGGAAAAATCCCCAAATACATGGAGATTAAACATACTTCTAAATAACATGTGGGTCTAAGAGGGAAGTCTCAAGATAGTTTTAAAAATACATATAATTTTAACTAGGTGAAAATGAAATTACGATCTATCAAAATTAATGGGATGCAGCAAAAGCAGGACTTAGAGGGAAATTTACAGTATTGAATGCATCTATTAGAAAAAAAGACCTAAAATCATCTGATCCTTTACTTTATGAAGCTAGAAAAAGAAAGTTAAGTCCAAGTAAGCAGAAGAAAAATAAAAATTAGAGCAGAAATCAATGAAATTGGAAACAGGAAATCAAGAGATCACTAAAACAAAAAGTTTTCTCTTTGAATAGATCAATAAAATCAGCTGCTATCCAGAAACTAAGAAAAAAAAAAAAAGAAGAACACATATTACTAATATCAAAAATAGAAGAGATAGTTGCAGATCCCATAAACATTAGAAGAAACACAGAAGAATCTTATGAACTCTGTTCCCATAAATTTTAACCTAGATAAAATCAAGCAATTTCTTAGAAAATGCAATTTCTTGGAAAACACAATTTGCCTAAACTCACACAAGTTATCAGACAACCTGATAAGGTCTATATTTATTTAAAAAATAATATTTCTATAAATGATAGCTAGAAAGCACCAGGCCCAGATGGATTCACTGTAAAAGTTTACCAAATTATACCAATATTCTATGATCTGTTCCAGAAGTTAGAAGCAGAGGAAATCCGACCTAGATCATTCTATGACAACAGCATTACCCTAACAAAATCAAAGACACTTGAAGAAAACTCTAGAACACTATCTCCCATAAGCAAAGGTACAAAAATCCTCAGCAAAGTATTAGCAAATCAAATCCAGCAAAGTAGAAAGAATTATACACTATGATCAAATGGGATTTAACTCAGGATTTAAGGCTGGTTCAGTATTCAAACACTAATTTAATGCAATCAATTACATCAGAAGGTTGAAAAAGGAAAATATATGATCATATCAATACAGAAAAAACATTCTATGAAATTCAGCACCCATTAATGAAAGAAGCTTGCTCAACACAATACAAATAGAGCAGAACCTCCTTAGATTGATTTTTTTTTAATCTACAAAAAAATTTTTTATAGCTAACATCACACATAACGGTAAGAAACCTGAAGCTTTCCTGCTAAGATTAGGAACAAAGCAAGACTGTGTCCTCCTACCACTTATTCCCAACATTGCAGTAGTAGTTCTAGCTAATATGAAAAATAAAAAAAAAAAAGTGTGTATGTGGGGGGGCAATAAAAGGTGTATAGATTGTGAAGAAATAAGTAAGACTTTGTTCACAGATCACATAACCCCATCTATGTAGAAAATTGAAATGAGAAAACAACAGCAGCAAAAATCCTCATGGTAAAGCCACAAAGCAAAGTTGTATAACACAAGGTTAAAAAACAAAGGAGGCAAAGCATTAAGATGCTCTTAAATATGGAGAACTGAGGGTTGCTAAAGGTGAGGTGTGTATGTGGGGTGGGCCACATGGGTGATGGGTATTAAAGTGGGAACTTGTGATGAGTGCTTGGTGTTACATGTAAGTAATGAATCACTAAATTCTATTCCTGAAACCAATGTTGCACTATTTGTTAACTACCTAGAAAGTAAATAAAAAATTGATACCAAGAAAAGAAACAATACAAGATTAATGTACAAATATCACTTGATTTCCTATATACTAGTGATCAACGGGTAGAATTTGAAAGTATCATAGTGGTCACTTCGCAATATATAAAGATATATAATCCCTATCTTGTGCATCTGAAATATTATACATCAATTATAGTTTAAAAAGCATAATGTCATTTGCATTAGCACCCCCAATAGGAAATACTTCGATATAAAGAAAATATGTCCAAGAATCACATGATAAAAACTATAAAACTCTAATGAAATATAGCAAAGAACTAAATAAATGGAGAGATACCACATACTCATGGTGAGAACGACTTAATATTGTCAAGATAAGAGTTTCTCCAAATTTGAGCTATAGATTCAATACAATCCCAGTCAAAATCCCAGTAAATTATTTTGTGTATATTGACAAGCAGATCCTAAAGTTTATGTAGAGAGGCAAAAGACCTTGAATAGCCAACATAATATTGAAGGACAAGAACAAAATCAGAGAACTAATACTACTTGACTTCAAGGTTTCCTATAAAGCAGTAGTAATTAAGGCAATGCAGTATAGGTGAAAGAATAGGCAAATAGATCAATAGAAAAGAATATAGAGCCCCAAAATAGATCCCATAAATACAATCAACTGATATTTGCTGAAGTAACAAAGGCAATACAACAGAGCAAAAAATCTTCAAGTGTTACTGGAACAACTATATATTCATATGCCAAAAAAACAAAACAGAACAAAACAAAAACAAAACTACATGCAGACTTTTTGACCTCCACATTTAAAAAAAAAAGATTTTATTTATCTATTTATTTCACAGAGAGAGACACTGTGATAGAGGGAACACAAGCAGGGGGAGTGGGTGAGGGTGAAGCAGGCATCCCACTGAGCAGGGAACCAGATGCAGGGCTGGATCCCAGGACCCTGGGATCACGACCTGAGCTAAAGGCAGATGCTTAAGGACTGAGCCACCCAGGCACCCCTTGACTGCCATAAAATTTAACCCAAAATTGATTATAAAAATGATGACATATTTAAATGTAAATTGGAAAACTATAAAATGCCTAGAAGATAACATAGGAGAAAACCAAGATGACCTTGAGAATGGCAATGACTTTTTAGAAGAAAATACTTTTTAGAAAGAGTTTTTCTCATAAGCCATGAAAAATTTATTGGTAAATTGGAGTTCACTAAAATTAAAAATGTCTACTCTGTGAAAAGCACTGTCAAGAGAATGAAAAGACAAGCTACGGACTAGAAAAAAATTTGCAAAATACATATCTGATGAAAGACTGTTACCCAAAATATGCAGAGAACCTTTAAAACTTGACAAGAAAATAAACAACCCAATTAAAAAATGGACAAAGGCTCTTATCAGACACCTCACAAAGAGGATATATAAAGGCATATAAGCATATGGAAAGATGCTCAACATCATATGTCACTAGAAAAATGCAAATTAAAACAATGAGATAAATGAGATGTCACTACACACTTATCACAATGGGCAAACTCCAGAACAGTGACAGCACCAAACACTGGTGAGAATGTGGGGCAATAGAAACATCCATTCATTGCTGGTGGGACTGTAAAATGTAGAATCACTCTAGAAGACTGTTTGGCAGTTTCCTAAGAATTCAATATTATCCTTATTGTACCAACCAGCAATCATGCTCCTTGATATTTACCCAAAAGAATTGAAAATGTATATGAACACAAAAGCCTGCATTAGATATTTATAGCAGCTTGGCTGATAATTTTCAACATTTGGAAGCAACCAAAATGCCTCTCAGTAAGTGAACGGATAAACTGTGATACATTCAGACAATGGAATATTACCCAACAGTAAAAAGAAATGTATTATAAGCCCTGAAAAGACTTGGAGGTATCTTAAAGGCATATTACAAAGTGAATGAAGACAATCTGAAAAAGCTACATAATGTATGACTCCACTGTATGACCCTCTGGGAAAAGCAAAACTATGGAGACAGTAAAAGGTTTAGTAGTTGCCTGACAATGTGGGGGCTGGGGACAGGTAAATAGATAACGTACGGAGGAATTTTAGGGCAGTGAAGCTGTTTTGTATGATACTACAATGGTGAATATACATCATTAAACATTTCTCAAAATCCACAGAATATATAATACCAAGAATGAACCTTAATAAACACAATGGACTTTGAGAGAAAAGAATGTTTCAACTTAGGTTCATTCCTTTTAACAAATATACCACCAAGATGTGGAATGTTGATATGAGGCAAGGTTGTATCTGTTTGGAACAGAAGGCATATAGACGTTCTTTGTACTCTCCACTCAATTTTGCTATAAACCTAAAATTGCTCTAAAAACAATAAAGTTATTGGACACCTGGGTGGCTCAATGGGTTAAGCCTCTGCCTTCAGATCAGGTCATGATCTCAGGGTCCTGGGATTGAGTCCTGCATCGGGCTCTCTGCTCTGCAGGGAGCCTGCTTCCTCCTCTCTCTCTCTGCTTGCCTGTCTGCCTACTTGTGATTTCTGTCTGTCAAATAAATAAATTGAAGCTGTTTCAAAAAAATGAAGCAGAAGGAAAACTTCCAGACTCTTTCTATGAAGCCAGCATTATCCTGATCCCCAAACCAGGCAAAGACCCTACCAAAAAGGAGAATTTCAGACCAATATCACTGATGAATATGGATGCTAAGATTCTCAACAAGATCCTAGCAAACAGGATCCAACAGCACATTAAAAAGATTATCCACCATAACCAGGTGAAATTCATCCCTGGGCTACAAGGATGGTTCAAAATTTGCAAATCAATCAATGTGATACAACAAATTAATATGAGAAGAGAGAAGAACCACATGGTCCTCTCAATTGATGCAGAAAAAGCATTTGACAAAATCCAGCATCCGTTCCTGATTAACGCGCTTCAAAGTATAGGAATAAAGGGAACAATCCTGAACTTCATCAAATCTATCTATGAAAGACCCACAGCAAATATCATCCTCAATGGGAAAAAGCTTGCAGCCTTCCCGTTGAGATCAGGAACAAGGCAATGATGCCCATTCTCACCACTCTTGTTCAACATAGTATTAGAAGTCCTAGCAACAGCAATCAGACAACAAAGAGAAATAAAATGTATCCAAATTGGCAATGAAGAAGTCAAACTCTCTCTCTTTGCAGATGACATGATTCTTTATATGGAAAACCCAAAAGACTCCACCCCCAAACTACTAGAACTCATACAGCAATTCAGCAATGTGGCAGGATACAAAGTCAATGTGCAGAAATCAGTGGCTTTCTTATACACTAACAATGAAAATACAGAAAGGGAAATTAAAGAATCAATTCCATTTACTATAGCACCAAGAACCATAAGATACCTGGGAATAAACCTAACCAAAGAGGTAAAGGATCTGTACTTGAGGAACTACAGAACACTCATGAAAGAAATTGAAGAAGACACAAAAAGATGGAAGACCATTCCATGCTCTTGGATAGGAAGAATAAACATTGTTAAAATGTCTATACTGCCTAGAGCAATCTATACTTTTAATGCCATTCTGATCAAAATTCCACCGGTATTCTTGAAAGAGCTGGAGGATATAATCCAAAAATTTGTATGGAATCAGAAGAGACCCCGAAACACTAAGGAAATGTTGAAAAACAAAAATAAAACTGGGGGCATCATGTTACCTGATTTCAAGCTTTATTACAAAGCTGTGATCACCAAGACAGCATGATACTGGCATAAAAACAGACACATAGACCAGTGGAACAGAGTAGAGAGCCCAGATATGGACCTTCAACTCTATGGTCAATTAATCTTCGACAAAACAGGAAAAGATATGCAGTGGAAAAAAGACAGTCTCTTCAATAAATGGTGCTGGGAAAACTGGACAGCTATATGTAGAAGAATGAAACTGGACCATTCTCTTACACCGTACACAAAGATAAACTCAAAATGGATAAAAGGCCTCAACATGAGACAGGAATCCCTCAGAATCCTAGAGGAGAACATAGGCAGTAACCTCTTCGATATCAGCCACAACAACTTCTTTCAAGATATGTCTCCAAAGGCAAAGGAAACAAAAGCGAAAATAAACTTTGGGGACTTCATCAAAATCAAAAGCTTCTGCACAGCAAAGGAAACAGTCAAAAAAACAAAGAAGCAACCCACGGAATGGGAGAAGATATTTGCAAATGACAGTACAGACAAAAGGTTGATATCCAGGATCTATAATGAACTCCTCAACCTCAACACACACAAAACAGACAATATATCAAAAAATGGGCAGAAGATATGAACAGACACTTCTCCAATCAAGACATACAAATGGCTATAAGACACATGAAAAAATGTTCATCATCACTAGCCCTCAGGGAGATTCAAATTAAAACCACATTGAGATATCACCTTACACCAGTTAGAATGGCCAAAATTAACAAGACAGGAAACAACATGTGTTGGAGGGGATGTGGAGAAAGGGGAACCCTCTTCCACTGTTGGTGGGAATGCAAGTTGGTGCAGCCTCTTTGGAGAACAGTGTGCAGATTCCTCAAGAAATTAAAAATAGAACTTCCCGGGGCGCCTGGGTGGCTCAGTGGGTTAAAGCCTCTGCCTTCGGCTTGGGTCATGATCCCAGGGTCCTGGGATCGAGCCCCGCATAGGGCTCTCTGCTCAGCAGGGAGCCTGCTTCCCCTTCTTTCTCTGCCTGCCTCTCTGGCTACTTGTGACCTCTATCTGTCAAATAAATAAATAAATAAATAGATCTTAAAAAAAAAAAAAAAAAAAGAACTTCCCTATGACCCTGCAATTGCACTCCTGGGTATTTACCCCAAAGATACAGATGTCGTGAAAAGAAGGGCCAACTGTACCCCAATGTTTATAGCAGCAATGGCCATGGTCGCCAAACTATGGAAAGAACCAAGATGCCCTTCAACGGACGAATGGATAAGGAAAATGTGGTCCATATACACTATGGAGTATTATGCCTCCATTAGAAAGAATGAATACCCAACTTTTGTAGCAACATGGACGGGACTCGAAGAGATTATGCTGAGTGAAATATGTCAAGCAGAGAGAGTCAATTATCATATGGTTTCACTTATTTGTGGAGCATAACAAAAAGCATGGAGGACATGGGGAGTTAGAGAGGAGAAGGGAGTTGGGTTAAATTGGAAGGGGAGATGAATCATGAGAGACTATGGACTCTGAAAAACAATCTGAGGGGTTTGAAGTGGCAGGGGGTGGGAGGTTGGGGTACCAGGTGGTGGATATTATAGAGGGCACAGATTGCATGGAGCACTGGGTGTGTGAAAAAATAATGAATACTGTTATGCTGAAAATAAATAAATTAAAAATAAATAAATAAATACGATCTTAAAAAAAGTTGTTAATTTAAAAAGATATACAAATTAAAATGCATTACAATATAATAGACAGTAATTCAATCAATTGTATCTGTTATGTATGTTCCAAAAGTAAATGTTATATCCCCTTTATAAAATATTTAGCTATCCAGATCCCCTTAGGTATACTGATATATAAAGAGAATCTACTGACTCAACATTAATCCATGTATTTGCCAAGTTATGGTTATAATATATAATTAATTTAAATAACCTCTCTTTAACTAGGATTCCTTGCCTTCACCACATTCTAAAATTTTTAATTTCGCTTCACTTTAGATAGATTATATTATTTCTGTCATAACTCTATGTGGATAGTTGCATTGCTTTCTTGCAAAGTAGACTCACCTTTGACCATACAACACCATGGATATCTAATTTCCTAATATCCCTGCCATGGTGAGAGACTTATGATCTTGAACATATTAATTCAACAGGTTTGTAAGTACAAGAAATGTGCCATTTTTACAATGTTCCAACTGGTTAAAGCAGTTCTCTGTTTTAGAATGGCATGATGAATGGCAAATATATCTTAAAGCTAAGGAGAAAAGTTGCTTTGTGATGGACACATTATTGACAAGCTTCCTTTTAAAAATGTATACTGCTATCAAACATTTATACATATAATTACAGAAGATAAACACACACACTGTATCTCATGTAACATAAGCAGGCATGTGTGTTGACAACAAAGGGACAGAGAAATGCAAAAAGAACATTAAGTTGTCCTGATATTTATACACTTTTACTTTGAATACTGGCAAGTAGGGATAAGAATCACCCCTCATTTAACCAGATTTGTCCTTGTGCTATGAATTTGTTTTGTTTTCCTCTAAGGACATACATCTGTAGAGATGTAACCTCCTCTCATTTCCTCCAAATGATCAGATCCTTTTTTTTTTTTTAAGATTTTATTTATTTATTGGGCAGAGAGAGATCACAAGCAGGCAGAGAGGCAGGCAGAGAGAGAGAGAAGGAAGCAGGCTCCCGGCTGAGCAGAGAGCCCGATGCGGGGCTCGATTCCAGGACCCTGGGATCATGACCTGAGCCAAAGGCAGTGGCCCAACCCACTGAGCCACCCAGGCACCCCAGATCCTTTTGAATTACTTCTTTTAACTATCACTAAATATATTTACATGTTTAGGCATTATGGTATAAGATAGTAAGCATTATGTTATCTTGCAAGAAGCTAGGTGATTTGGGCACCATTTCTGGCTATCACTGAGATGACCTTAAGAAAACCATTTGACTTGGGGAGCCTGGGTTGCTCAGTTGGTTAAGCCACTGCCTTTGGCTCAGGTCATGATCCCAGAGTCCTGGGATCGAGTCCCATATCAGGTTCCTAACTCTGCAGGGAGTCTGTTTCTCCCTCTGACCTTCTGCCCTTTCATCCTCTCTCTCATTCTCTCTATCCCCCTCAAAATAAATAAATAAAATACAAATTAAAAAAAAGAAAATCATTTGACTTGACTGGTTTCAACTTAAAAAAATGCAAGTTTTATGGTAGCTTATCATTATATTGCCTTCCAGTTCTAAATGTCTATTTCTTTATGAAGCAAACATAGTTATTCTTTATTTTTACTATTCATTACCACCGTATTTTAAGTCTAAGCAGAAATTTTCAAAGTTCCCGTAGCAAAAAAAGCATAGAAAAATATACCTAACATTGTGAACTGTTCTTTTTAATACTATTACCTAGACAGCACAAGGGCCATTTTGCAAGAAAAACTCGCTTTCGTAATTCTTTAAATGTGAAGAAAGGGAAAGAGGGATAAGAACTGAAGAGCCAATGAAAAGGTCCAGAATATTTGCCATCATCTTAGGTATTTGCTACGTAGTGGCCAAGGTCATTAATATCCCTGTAATTGAGACTTAGTTTGGTTCCATGTTCCCTTAGCTATGTTGTAAGTTTAAAAAGACACACATCAAATTAAAAAATAATAATGATTAAGTCCTCTCACCTCTACCTTCTTAAGCTTCCATAAACAAAGAGCTATTTTAAGGAACAGAACAGCTGCCTGGGGTGTAACTGTGGGAAGGAATCAAAAAAATCACTGGAAATAGACACAATGAAGACATTTATATCTAGCAGAAGTTATTTTCAGTTTTTAGTTGGAAGTTCTTGATAAGCCTTTTTGGGTGAAGGGGAAGTTTGAGCCCTCTAACAGACATACTGAACTCAAAATAGATTATTCACTGGCTTAGAAATAGAAGATCTAGTTAACTGCAAAGCTTGTACTTGGCAATGTCCAGAGTACGGGGACAGGGCAAAGTGATAATGCCATGATAGGCACTGGCACCATCAGCTCTTCTTCCTTGTCTTTCTCTAGTGTTACATACAGTCGCAATCTTGAACATTTTACCCATATTTTAAAAATAGCCACTTGAATGTACATCAAACTTACCAGATATTTATATGATTTTTTTTCCATATAGTACTCTATCTCTCTATTTAAAAACAAATGATTATGATGACCTCAAAATAAGTTACTCAATTAAAATATTTTCTCTGCATCTTGTTTACATAGGTCATAAAAACCCTGTCTAATGTCCAAACAAAAACCTGCACATGGCTGTCTAAAGCAGCTTTATTCATAATTGCAAAAACTTGGAAGCACCCACGATGTCTTTCAGTAGGTTGATGCATCGCCTGTGGTACATCCAGACCATAGAATGTCATTGAGTGGCAAAAAGAAATGAAAAGTCAAGCTGTGAAAGGACATGGAGGAAACTTAAATATATATTACTAAGTGAAAGAAGCCAATCTTAAAAGGCTACATACTGTATGATTCCAACCAGTTGGCATTTTGGAAAAAACAAAACTATGGAGACAAAGAACTAAGTGCTTGCCAGAGGTTGGGAGGTGGGAGGAATGGAGAGGCAGAGCATTTTTAGAGCTGTAAAACTACTTTGGACCTATAATGGTGGATACAATGTCATAGAATGTAGAACACCAGAGTAAACTATAGACTTTGGGTGATCATGATATATTGCTGTAGATTCATTGATTGTGACAAATGTAGCCCTCTGGTGAGGAAGGTTTGATAGTTGGAGAGGCTTTGCGTGTACAGGGATGGAAGGTATAAAAGAACTCTGTGCTTTATGTTCAATCTTACTATAAACATGAAATTTGTCTAAAATAGTGAAATCTATTAAAAATAGTACAAACAACAAACCTATTCAGGGTCAGAGACCCAGATCAGTGTTACCTCCTGCCAAATTTCATGCTTGCCTCCTCTGATCTATACTCCGTGTATTCACTTCTGAAGTCCAGGCACTTCTTAACTTGGAGCACTAATTCAGACCCTGGTATATATTCTAGCTTCCATTGTTAAAAACTCCTTCATAGGTGTAGGCCACATTTTCAATCAAGTGAACATTTTATCTGTACAATCTAACCCAGGGTTGGACTTCTTGTGATCATAAAATCCTCATAAATTAATGTATTTAATACTAACTTAATTGGAACCCACTGAATTATACAGATCCTTAAGCTATTTAAAAAAGAAAAATCTCTGCTCTCAGAATATCTGGCTGCTTCAGAGAAAATAATCCTGTTTAAGAAGTTGAGATCAGCATTTCTAAAGGACTTTACCCATATTAAATCTTATCTGCCATTGTGCTGTCTGAACCTTAAATGTTCCAAATCTGGAGTTGCTTTGAAGCTAAACAAAAACACCATTTGAAAATGTAGTTGGATGAGACACCAAAAGGTGTTTGGGAAATAAAGTGACTAGAATTATGTATATAAAATATGCATTCGTGAAAGAATGCTAATGAGAAAACTAAACATCTATTTTTTCCTTCAGAGAAAAATGGCTAAGTAAAATTACCTGCAATTCTGTTGTCTTATAAAAAGATTGTCTAACTCATTCTACTCTGCCTAGGAAGTAGTTTGCATACTGAATTCACAAAGCGGCATTAACAGATCTCTGGTTGGTCCATTCTCAAACAGGTCTATGTTAGTTCCCTTGAAGTGTGAGAACGAACACTGCTTTTCTCAGTTTATTGATTCAACCTTTACCAGAATTTGAGGCAAAAAGTCATTACTACAGTAGAGTGAACTTTGTTGAATTTTTAATACATAGACCTAATCAGTGAACCCTAAAACCAAAGCCCATTTCGAGACCTCAGATTAGCACCAGGCTCTTTAAACCTAACTCTGATTGTAGGATCTGAAAAATGTGGAGCTGGTTATATTAAGAAATGAACCATACTAGAAATGAAACACCACCTTTGAAATAGGTTTCTATATATTCCTGTTAGTAGGAGGGTTACAAATATCTGCAAAAAAGATGGAAGAGAAAAAGGAAAGAGGGAGTCAGAGATAGAAAGATCCATCATCTTCATTCTATCATGGGATGCCTTTATCACTTTCATTTTTATTATTCTGATCTTTTCTGCACTTACTCAGTCAAAAGTCGTATCACAGACGTGTTTTTAGCTCATCAGCTTCAAACAATTGACACTGGAATATGACTAAGCTATAGGATTCATCTCTTCGTGAAATCTTTGCATCTAAAATATCAGATTTTAGGAATAGTAATTTGGCAATGGAGAGATTGTGAGCTGTGTCCAGGATAGCAAGCCTGATAGAGCTCTTTGTCTATGTCAGAAGGCTGACAGCATTCAGTGGCAACAGCACAGCTTAGCTGAGTCCTTGCAGCTGTACATCACTTCTGTTACAACCCAAAGTACCCTGTGGTGTCAGCAACAAAGAAAAATGTGGAGACGGGACACTGCCATAGTCAAACAGTGAGTACTTTGTAAGGTAACGGACAAAACAAAAGATTGTCTATCAAAAAGCATAGATGTCACAGACTATGAATTTCTTGGAACCAAATTTTAGCAGAAATCAGCAGAAAACCAATGGGAACAAAACATCAGCAAGACATATGGAAAGAAGAAAGATTTATCTCAAGTAAGCAGCAGGCAGAGGTTGGTACAAGGATACAAACTTCAGTTATGAGTAAGAAGATCTGAGGATCTAGTGTCTAATATGGTGATTACAGTTGATAATACTGTATTATATAATTGAAATTTGCTAAAAAGGTAGAACCTAAGGGTTCTATAAAAAAGTAAATATGTGAAGTAATGGATATTTTAACTACCTCCAGGGTGAGAATCAAATCATCATGTTATGAATGTTAAATATATTACAATTTTATTTGACAACTAAACCTCAGTAAAACTGAAAAAGTAACTATTCAAAACCATAATTACAATTTGTTAAAAATAAAATATTCCCTTTCATAGAAGGTCACACTCACAGTCAATGAGGATTAAAACACAGACATATCTTTTGTGGGCACAATATTCAACCCACTACAAGGTATATGCCATCTGACCAACAAGTTTAGATGGTACAAAGGAACTTGAGTCCCTGTTAACATCTCAAGATAGTGGGAGGTGGGGAAGCAGATGAGTGAACAGAGGGTGAATAAGAAAGGATGAAATGATGTAATGGGAGACATATATTAATAGCCTGGGCAAAATGAAGAAGATGAGTTGTCCCTGGGTAGAACTCAAGTTCTAGATCAGAGCTGTCAAAACATCACAACAGTGAGTCTGACTTGATACCTGGATATTGGGAGATATAATATGGTCTCCATAGGGAGGCTGAGTTGGGCTGTGTTTCTCACATAGTGGTCCATAGACCATCTACATTAGCATCACCTTGAGTCCTGGTCATCATGCAGCTTCTGCAGCCCCATAATGACCACAATGAATCTGAATCTGTAGATAAGGAATAGGAAGCTTCAAAACTGATGCTGGATTATTTTAGGCCCACAAAAATGTCTGGACTTTCGAGGTAGTTGTAAGTTAAGATGCTTCTATTATGAGGTTTGGTGGGTGACACAGAGAGGCAGTCTGGCTAGGGAGATCAAGAGAGTTGAGATTCCCTGTATCAAGAACAAGGCTATGTTGTTTGTCATGTCTACCTCTGTCTCTTCTGTGCCCTTGATCTCTGTTCTTCCTCAGGATTTGCTCATTTACTCTATTCCTAAAAATATTTTCCTTTGGTATCTATTAAAAAAAGATTCCCCAATTTTCAAGACTCCATTCATTTTGGGTTTTTCACATGAATTCTAAGATAATCACCTTTAGTTTGATGCACGGTCAAAGACACGAGGTAATGCAACCTGAAGTGCATTAAAAGTTCAACATTGAGGTATTCATTTCCTTCCTGAAATATCACTTAAGATATAAAAGTGTTTGAACAGTTCTGGAATTTGGGTATTCTAATGTTCAAAGCAAAAGACTATTTTGGCACTATTTCTTTTTCTTTCTAACGGGAGAATTTAAAGTCAATTTTTCTATACACATTACTCATTCAGATGAGTTGGTTATAAGATAGCTAAGAAAACATGACCCGAGACATTTGTGTAGTTAAACACATCAGGAAAGGGTATTTTTCTCCAAATCATTACTGTATTTAATTCAAAGACAGCATTCAAAATGTATTTAGGAAATTTTCATAACACATCTGGATTACTAAATATGTAGCTCCATTTAACAACAGTTTACATTTAAAAAGAAAACTTAGTAAAAGGGCCCCTAGGTGAGTAGGTTAGTTGAGCATCCAACTTCTGATTTTGTGTCAGGACATGATCTCAGGGTCCTGGGATCCAGCCCTGCATCAGTTTCTGTGCTCAGCTTTGATTCTGCTTGTCCTTCTCTCCCCACTTGCATGCTCTCTCTCTCTAAAATAAAATCTTAAAAAAAAAATCTTAATGAAAGTATATATTTCAACACTCTGCTACACAGATAATTCCATATATTATTAAATCCATCAAGTAGACTAAAAAATATGAAATTATATAATCTCATAGTAATTAATGGAATTGAATAAATGACATTCATGAAAATGAATAATCAGAAACTAATTAAGTTAATTATTAACTAAATCCCAGTAAATATTTAATAATCAATTTGTAGATACAGAGCATGCATTGTATTTCTTAATTAATTTAAATTAAGTGTGTGATTAAAATGATGATTAAAATGTGATTTAATGATGTGCTTTTCATTCTACAAAATTTAATGTTGTATAATTTGGGTGAAAGTTCTGCTTCTCTTCTCAGGTGGACTATACTACAATATCTCACATGTGACAGATACTGCACAGTCACTTAATGAGTTTTTAAATTATAATTCTTTGTGGTTTCTCACAAAACTTATGTTGGAATTAAGATTCTATGTGGGAAAGTGAGATTCATAGTCCATGCCATGAGAGAGACAAGGCAAACACCTGTTGAAATTAAGCTAATCCCAGATGAAATGATTAGGATTTGGATGCCAAGTTAGCACTGCATGGCTATTGCATTCATTGTACCAGAGAAAGAAGCTAAAAAGCACACCTCTGAATACCTTTTAATGAAAGAATTTCTTTTGATGGTACCAGCTATATCTAAATACCATGCCATTATCTCCCTAGTTCAAACTTCTACTACAGGCTTCCATTAAAGGATAAATACTCTATTAAACAATACTCCCTTTTTTAAAGATCAGTTTTGTTCAGTGAACAAGATATGTGAGGATAATAGAGATCCAACTTTGTAAGCTGAAGCAGAAGAGCTCAACAGGAAAGAAAAAAATTGAAGGATGTTAAATGGAAAAAAATTATGTAATGGCATACCAGAAAAAATAACAAGAGATGCAATCAGAAAGCAAAGGAGGTTTATCTTTAACAGTGATTCTCAAGATAGGAAACATAGACATAGAATTTTGGGCATTCTCAAGATTCTTTTAGAAGAGGTCAAATCTATTTTCATACTATGGTTAAGATTTTATTTGGCATTTTCCCCACTGTGCGCAAAATAAAATATTGGGTAAAAAGGCTGGGGACTTAGCACGAATCAAGGTAGTGACACTAAGTTGAACTAGTATTGTTGTATTCTTTGTTGCCACATACTCATAAAGAAGAGCAGTTTAAGAATAAACTTGATGAAGCAGTCAAAATTAATTTCATTAAATATTGACCCTGGAATTAGCATATTTTTAAAAAAATGTGAAGTGTGCACAAGGCAGCTCTCTGCTGTCAATATACAATAGTTTCCTGGAGTTTAAGCCTTACACATTTGGCTTGAGTTATGCGCTGAGCTAGCCACATTTTTAGAAAATGCTACTTTGCCGGAAAGAACGATTAACAGATAAACTATAGTTATTCAGGCTTAAATATCTAGCATACGTTTTCTTGACAATTAAGGAAGTGAAACTTTCATTTCAAGGAGTACTACTGACAATATTTGTGGCCAATAAGAAAAGTTAAGCATTCAAGCAAAAATTAGAATTTTGGAAACCTTATATTCTCAATCACGAACTTCCCAATTCTAGAAGACTTTTAAAATGAAACTGGTAAGTAAAATTAATAAACCTGATATTTTCATATCATATAATCAAAAGTGTTACCATTTGGAAAATCTCTATACCTTAGTGAACCAATATTTTCCAAGAGACCAGTATATGATATTACAAAACCATGTGTATTTTCATAAAAGGTCTTTTCAAAAATGAAAGGATAACCAATGAATTCTAAGGTATAAGAGTATGGTATTCCATTGACATGGGTTTGGATTCTACAGGCAACTAATATTTTTTTAAGATTTTATTTATTTATTTGACAGAGAGGGAGAGAGATAGAGAGGGAACACAAGCAGGGAGAGTGGGAGTGGGAGAAGTAGTATTCCCGCTGAGCAGGGAGCCTGATGCAGGCCTCAATCTCAGGGTTATGGGATCATGACCCAAGCTGAAGACAGACGCTTAATGACTGAGCCACACCAGGTTCCCCTAGACAACTAATTTTTTTTTAATTTATTTTTTTATTTATTTTCAGCATAACAGTATTCATTATTTTTTCACCACACCCAGTACTCCATGCAATCCATGCCCTCTATAATACCCACCACCTGGTACTCCAACCTCCCACCCCCCCACCACTTCAAACCCCTCAGACTGTTTTTCAGAGTCCATAGACAACTAATTTTTAAGAAAAATACCCCTTCTTGAATTTCCTATATTGTCATAGAAGAATATCCATGGCTATCTGGAAGAGCTATAAAAATGGTTTCCCTTTTCTAAGCTTAAATTTTTTCCATATACTGAACCAAAAGGTGTTCATTGCAGATTGAATAAAAAAGAAGATATGAGAAGTCAGCTGTCTTCTTTTAGGTCAGACATTAAAGAGATATGCAAATAGTATAAAACAATGTCACTATCAGTAACTTTGGGGATGTCACTATCAGTAACTTTGGGGGAAAATATAGGTTTATTGTATTTAAAAGATGTATTGTTGATCTTAACATGTAATCAGCTTACTATTAATTTGAATCATGTTTAATAATGATAAATTTAAAAGTTGTTTTAATTTTTGATATTGTAAATATCAATAAAGATAAACTCAGATAAACAGAAGGTTTTTGGGGGTCTTCAATAATTATAAGAATGTAGGGGACCCTGGAAGACCACTAGCTTTATGTTTTCTCCCTTATACATATAAATGTTATGATTATGACTAGTACATAGATATGTATTAAGAGTTTAAATTAAAGAAAATTATTATGAATATAAATTCAGAAGAGGACAAGAGGAAAATGAAATCATATAAAGGCCTATAGGGAGTTTCAAATGTTACTAAGAATGTTCTGATTCTCAAGTTGGACACAGAGTTTATTCATGTGCACTTTATAATTATGTATTTCATAACTTACATATATTCTGTTATTTCAACTATTTCAAAATTTTGAAATTAGAAGTAGGATCTAAATAACAATTAGAAGATAGGAATGGGAAAAATTGGAGGGCAGTTGAAGCATGCTAATGCTTTGTTTCTCAAAAAATAAAAACACCAACTAATTTTGGCTTCTCTTAGGGAAAAAGAAATATGTTTGTGGAAAAATGGAGAATAACATATAAGACATAAACTAGAACTTCCCAACAATGAGATTAAAAATAATTATTAACTAAAGACAGGAATACATCAAAAGAGAAAGAGAAATATCACAAATGGGGAAATATTATATAAATTTAAATATAATCAATAGCTATAAAATATGCATAGTTTACATTTTTAGTCTATAATACTGGATTTAAAATTGATATAATATTTTTACATGCTAGTTACAAGAAGAACAATTTAACAATATGTCAGAATATAAAGGAATAGAGAACTCAAAAAAATATATAATAGTAAGTATGGGATATAAATCAGTTTAAATAGAGATAGAGAAAAAATAGTAAGGAAGCAATCTGGAGACTTTCAGGGAGGATAGTGGAGAAAAGTCTCCTATGTTCACCTCCACTCATGGATATAGCTGGATAGCACCCACATCAGTGTCAATAATACAGAAAATGATCTGAAGGACAGAAGAACAAACTCTCCACAGCTAAATTTAGAGAAGGGGGCACACTAAAGAAGGTAGGGAGGACAGACATGCAGTCACAGACCACAAAGACCCAGGGGCTATCTGGTGGATGTAGGGACACAGCAGTTGCAGAGAAGGAAGAGGAGCAGACCCCTCCATTAGAGGCACTCCAGATACAGGGGACCCAAATGAAGAAGACAAATCCCTGTAACATTTGACTTTGAAAACCAGAGGGGTTTAAAAAAAAATCAGTGGGGTTTAACATCTGGAAACTTGAAGGTCAGCAGGCTCAGCTCTGGGAGAGATGGAAGGGCAGAGTCTCTGCCCTTGAAAAGACAGAACAAACAACAGAGGACTCCCCACTGAGATACAGAATAGAAGCAGCAGTTTGAAAAACATCTGGGGTCTATAAGGTGGAGAGCATGTGTTGGAGGGGTAAGGATCTTTGGGAGACCCCTCCAAGAACAAAAGAGCTACCAGGTACCATTTACCTCCCTTGTTCCCCAGTCTAGAAACAAAGATACCTACAGGAACCAGCACAGCATCAACACTCTCCATCTAGCTTGCCACCATTACCCTGCCTGCATGCACCTTTGCAGATCCATACCCTCCAACCTGGACAGCCTGGGAAGGAGTTTTCTCAGGCAGCTACAGTTTCCTTCCCTCAGCAGACCAGCAGGAACTTTGCTGGAAATACTACACCTTGATTTCCTGTGGACCCACCCTCTCTTACTCTGCAGACCTTAGCAGTTTTCCTACGGAGCTGTAGGGACCCTACCACAGTGGTCCAGTGTAGACTTTGATGGCACCACATGTCCCATCACTGTGTTTTTCTTCAGACCTACTCCCTTCAATGTGCCCCTGGCCAGAACCCATCCAAAGTGGTACCACAAGCCTGACTGTGCAAGCAGCCATGGTAGGATCAAGTACCACTCCCAAGTGACTCCTGCCTCAGGAAGAGAGGAAGATAATGATCAGTCTGATTGTGGCCCTAGCAGTGGACAGGGGGTAGACATCAGGTCTCACTTCAGGCCCCACCCATCAATGAAAACTCAAGAGACAACACAGGGAAAACACCCTCCAGTCAAGTGCTACTGCTTCTCTGCTAAATGCCTCATATGACATCATTCAAGCCCAAGGCAGCCCCAGACTGGCCCACTAACAACATAGGGACTAAACCTTGTCCTCAAGAGGCAGGGAGCTATTGCAGATGACTGGACTGGCAGCAAATACAGCTCAGTCACAATAGTATGGTATATGTAGCCCACACAGGAAACAGCCTTGGAGTGACAAGTTCTGATGAATAGGGGACATTGCACTACAGAGAACTATTGGCCTCTTCTTCATAAAGCCACTACTTTCAAGAGTGGGGACATAGCTGACTTTCCTAACACATAGAAACAGACAAAGAGAGTTAGACAAAATGAGGAAACAGAGGAATGTGTCCCAATGAGAAAACAGGACAAAATCACAGGAAGAGAACTAAAATAAATAGAAATAAGTTACATGCCTGATAGAGAATTTAAAGTAATGGTCATAAAGAGATACTCAGTGAAACTGAGAAAAGAGTGGATGATATCAGTGAGAGATAAAGAACTCAATAACTGAAATTAATAATACGCTAGATAGAACAAGTTGTAGACTAGAGGAAGCAGATAGTAATGCAAAGCCATCAAGCTGAACAGAAGAGAAAAAAAATAATAAAATGAATATACTAAGAGGAACTCAGCAGGACCATTAAGCATAACAACATTTGCATTATAGGGATCCCAGAAGGAGAAGAGAGAAAAAAGGAGACAGAAAATGTATTTGAAGAAATAATAGCTGAAAACATTCTGAATCCGGGGAAGGAAACAGAAAACCAGACCCAGGAGACACAGAGAGCCACCACCACCACCACTACCACCACCACCACCAACAACAACAACAACAAACAAGGAGGTCCACTCTAAGACACATGGTAATTAAAATGGCAAAAAATATCAAAATGGAATTTTAAAAGCATAGCAGAGAACAAAACAGTTATACACAAAGGAAATCCTATAGGCTATTAGCTGATTTTTTTTTAGCAGAAATTTTGCAGGCCAATAGAGAGTGGCATGACATATTCAAATGCTGGGGGGAGAAACAGCAACCAAGAATAGTTTATCCAACAAGCTTATCATTCATAATAGAAGCAGAAATAATTTCTTGGACAAACAAAAACTAAAGGACTCATGACCACTAAACCAGTTCTGCAAGAAATGTTAAAGGGGACTCTTTCAGTGGAAAGAAAAGACCATAGTAGGAGTAAGAAAAGTAGAAAGCACAAAAGCAGTAAAATTAAGTTTATTTATGGAGTGCATGGGTGGCTTAGCTGCTTGAGCGTCTGACTTGATTTCAGCTCAGCATGATCTCAGGGTCATGAGATTGGACCCCATGTCTGCTTAAGATTCTCTTCCTCTCTCTCTCCCTCAGTCCCTCCCCTCCACTCTTTTTCTCAAATAAATAAATAAATTTTGAAAATTTGTCAAAGGATTCACAAATAAAAGAAAGTATGACACCATATACCTAAAACATTGGTGAAAGAGGAGTAAAGAATGGGTTCAATCTTAAGTGATCATCTGCTTAAAATAGACTGCTATATGTGCACAATTCATATATAAACCTAATGGTAAACACAAATTAAAACTGGAACAGATATGCAAGAAATTAAGAGAAAAGAAGCCAAGTATATCACTAAAACAAGCCAGCAAATTGTGACAGAAGAGATCAAGAGAAGAAACTAGCAGAGAACTACAAAATCAGCCATTAAACAAGTAATAAAATGGAAATAACTATATACTTATCATTAATCACTTTACCTATAAATGGACAAAATGTACCAAAGATATAGGGTGACGAATGGATAATAAAGCAAAACCCATAAATAGGCTACTTACAAGAAATTCATTTCAGGGGCGCCTGGGTGGCTCAATGGGTTAAACCTCTGCCTTAGGCTCAGATCATGATCTCAGGGTCCTGGGATCGAGCCCCGCATTGGGCTCTCTGCCAGTGGGGAGCTTGCTTCCCCTCTCTCTCTCTGTCTAGCTCTCTGCCTACTCGTGATCTCTCTCCCTCCCTCTCTCTCTCTGTCAAATAAATAAATAAAATAAAATAAAATAAAAAGAAATTCATTTCAGACCTAAAGACACATGCAGATTTAAAGTTAAGGCTTGGAAAAAATATTTGTCATAAAATGGAAGTGAAAAGAAAGCCAGTCTAATAATACTTATAATAGAAAAAATGGTCTATTATAAGTATTAAAATAAAGTCTTTAAAATAAAATAAAATTAAAATAAAGCCTTTAAAATAAAGACTGTAACAAGGGACAAAGAAAGACACTATATAATCATAAAGGGAACAACCTACAAGAACATATAATAATTATAAATACTTATGCACCCAACATGGGAGCACCCAAATATGTAAAGCAGCCTGTAACAAACATAATCAATAGAAATACATTATTAGTAGATATTTTAACACTCCACTTACATCAATGGATACATCATCTAAACAGAAAATCAACAAGTCAACAATGGCTTTGAAGGACACTTTGGACAAGACACACCTAACAGACATTATTCAGCATATCCCATCCTAAAACATTAAAGTGCAATAGAATTTTCCAGATCACATGAGGTCACAAAACAAGTCTCAACAAATTGAAAAATATTGCACTCATACCATACATCTTTTCCAACCACAACACTATGAAACTAGTAATCAAACACAATAAAAATACTGGAAAGTGCACATATTAACATTAACAATGAATGGATCAACCAGGAAATTAGAGGAAATGAAAAAGTTGCATGGAGACAAATGAAAACAAAAACACATTGGTCTAAAATCTTTTGCGCGCAGCAAAAGCTGTTTTAATAAGGAAGCTATAGAATTACAGACCTACCTCAAGAAGAAACAAAAACCTCAAACAACCCAACTTATTCCTAAAGGAACTTAAGAAAAAAAAAAGACAGACAAACCCCAAACCAGTAGAAGGAAGGAAATAATAAAGACTAGAGCAGAAATAAATAAAATAGAAACAAGCAAACAAACAAACAAACAAAAACCAATATAACAGATCAATGAAGCTAGGATCTAGTTCTTTGAAAAATCACCAAAATTGACAAAACTTTAACCAGACTTATCAAACAAACAAAAACAAAAACAGAGGACACAAACAAAACCACAAATGAAAGAGGAAAAATAACTGACACACATAAATTTTGTATTTGTAAGTATTATAAGAGAATATGAGAAATTATATGCCAACAATTTAGACAATCTAGGATAGATAAATGCCTAGAAACCTATAATCTACCAATACTGAAGCAGGAAGAAATAGAAAACCTGAACAGACCATTTACCAGCAATGAGATTGAACCTATAATCAAACAACTTGCAACAAACAAAAATCCAGGACCAGATGGCTTCACAGGTGAATTTTACCAAATATTAAAAAGTTCATACCTATTCTCCAACAACTCCAAAAAACAAAAGAGGAAGGAAAACTTCCAAGTTCATTCTATGAGGCCAGCATTACCCCAATACCAAAACCAAATAAAGGTCTTCCAAAAAAGAGAACTACAGGCCAATATCTCTGATGAACATAGATACAAAATTCCTCAACAAAATATTAGCAAACAAAATCTAATAATACATTTAGAAAACCAATCATCATGATCAAATGAGACTGATTCCGAGAAGGCAAGGGTGGTGGTTAAATATATATAAAATCAATCGATGTGATACATCAACAAAGGTAAAAAACCATATGATCATTTTAATAGATGCACAAAAAACATTTGACAAAAATACAACATCCATTCATGTTAAAAACCCTCAACCAAGTAGATTTACCGAAAACATAACTCAACATAATAAAGAAAACATGAAAAACCCATAGCAAACAGCCTACAATGGGGGAAAACTAAGAGCTTTTCCCCTAAGGTCAGGAACAAGATAAAGATGACCACTCTTACCTACTTTCCTTCAGTATAGTACAGGAAGTCTTGGTCAATGCAATCAGACAACAAAAATAAATAAAATGTAGCCAATTAGGTAAGGAAGAAGTAAAACTTGCAACTATTTGCAGAAGACCTGATACTATATATAGAAAACCTAAAAGATTCCACCAAAAACCTATTTGAACTGATAAATGAATTCAGTAAGGTTAGAGGATACAAAGTCAATGTACAGAAATCTGTTGCATCTCTATACACTAATAATGCAGGAACTGAAAGAGAAAATAAAATAATTCCATTCACGATTTTACCAAAAATAATAAAATACTTATAAATGAACTTAACCAAGGAGGTAAAAGACCTGTATTCCAAATGTTATAAAACATTGATAAGAGAAATTGAAGATGACACATAGAAATGTAAACATACTACATGCTCATGAATTAGAGGAACAGCTGTTGTTAAAATGCCTATACTATCCAAAGTAATCTGCAGATTGAATGTAATTCCTATCAAAATACCAACAATTTTTTCACAGAAGTAGGACAAACAATCCTAAAATACATATTGTACCACAAAATTCCCCAAATAGCCAAAACAATCTTGAAAAAACAAAACTGGAAGTATCAACAACCCCAGCTACCAAGATACACTACAAAGCTGTAATAATCAAAACCATATGGTACTGGCATAAAAATAGACCCATAGATCAATGGAATAGAACAGAGAGCCCAGAAATAAACCCATGATTATATGGTCAATTAACTTTTGACAAAGGAGAAAGAATATGCAATGAGAAAAAGTATCTTCAACAAATGGTGCTGGGAATATGGGACAGCCACATGCAAAAGAGTAAAACTGGACTACTTTCTCAAACTATATACAAAAAACCCCTTCAAAATTGATTAAAGACCTAAATCTGAGACCTGAAACTATAGAACTACAAGAGGACACAGGCAGTTATTTCTCTGATATCGCCCAACATTTTTCTAGATATGTCTCCTGAGGCAAGGGAAACAAAAGCAAAAATAAACAATTTGGACTACATCAAAATAAAATACTTCTGCTCAGCAAAGGAAACAATCAAAAAAACTAAAGACAACTTATTGAATGGAAAAATATATTTGCAAATGACATATCTGGTAAAGGGTTAGTATTTGAAATATATAAAGAATATACAATTCAGCACAAAAAGCCCAAAATAATCCAATTAAAAAAAAAAACACATGAACACACATGTCTCCAAAGAAGAGGCAGATGGTCAACAGACACATGAAAAGATGCTCACATCACTCATCATCAAATCAAAACCACAATGAGATATCACCTCACACCTGTCATAATGGCTAAAATCAAAAGCACAAGAAACAAATGTTGATGAGATGTGAAGAAAAAGGAACCCTGTGCACTGTTGGTGGGAATGCAAACTGGTGCAGCCACTAGAGAAATCAGTATTGAGGTCCCTCAAAAAATTAATTATAGAACTACCCTATGATCCAGTAATTCCACTATCAGGTATTTACCCAAAGAATACAAAAACACTAATTCAAAAAGATATAGGCAACCCGACGTTTATTGCAGCATTATTTACAATAGCTCAATTATGGAAGCAGCCCAAATGTCCATTGATAGAAGAATGGATAAAGAAGCTGTGGTGTACATACACACACACACACACACATACACACACACACACAGTGCACACACACACAGTGGAAAATCACGCAGCCATAAAAAGAAAGAAATGAAATCTTGCCATTTGCAATGACATGGATGGAATGAGAAGGTATAATGTTAAGCAAAATAAGTTGGTCAGAGAAAGACCAATACCATATGATTTTCACTCATTTGTGGATTTAAGAAACAAAAGGAATGAATAAAGAAAAAAAGAGACAAACCAAAAAACAGACACTTAACTATAGAAAACTGATGGTCACCTCAGGGGAGGTGGGTAGGGTGAACAGGATTAGTAGTGCTCCTCTCCTAAGGAGCACTGAGTAATGTATAGAACTGTTGAATCAGTAGACTGTATAACTGAAACTAATAAAATACTATACGTTAATATTCTACACTAGAACTAACATTCTATACTAGAATTGAAATTTTAAAAAAAGGAATTTGGACCACAGCAGGACTAAAATTTACAATGTATTTTGGTGAATTTATAAAAAGAAAGTCTTTGTTATTTTGTTGATTAAAAAAGAAGCAATCTAGAAGATTCAACATATATCCATGTGCTTTTAAAGAAAATCATCTTGCATATGACACAGTCCAACAAAATTATAAGAAAAAGTGGAAAAACCTTAAGTCTTAGCATGTACCTCTTAGACCTCTTTCAAAATTTGATATAAAGAAAATAATTATGAAACATATGTAATAGATTGACCAGTAATACCAGGCCCATCTTGTTAAAGAAGAAATTTCTAGGCATAACTCAAAATACAACTCACAAAGGAAATTTAAAATGAAAAAAAAAAAAAAGAAGTGTATATTGGTACATTTGTGTGTGTGTGTGTGTGTGTGTGTAAAACATAAAGAAAGAATTCCATCAGAGTATGTAAGAAACTCCTACTAATTCATATACAAACAGTAGGTAACAAGAAAAATGTGGGCAAAGAGTAAAAAGATAATTCATGAAAGGGTACAACAAAGGTATATGAAAAAGTGTCCAACTTAACTGGTGATGAAGAGAATGAAAATCAAAGCAAAGGAATGATAAATTTTCACACTAGACTGACAGAAATCTAAAATCTAATAATTAGGATATAGAAAGAGGGTTTTTTAACATTCTCAGGAGTGCATAAATTGGTGCAAAATTGGAAAACAATTTGTCAATACCCAATAAACTGAAAATTTGCAGGCCTTCACCAACTTCAATTTCACTTCAAGCCGTTTCTGCTATGGCTGTTTTTGCACACGTGTTTGAGGAGATGTGCAAAGAAATGTTCATGGCAGCGTTGCTAGTAATGTGAAAAACCTGGTGGAAACATTTTTCAATAGGTCAATGTAAATTTCAATATATTAATTGATCAAATTATTATGCAACCATTAAAATGAATGAACTAGGTTTATATATGTCAACATACATATCAAAATAATAACCTTGTATGAAAAAAGACCCAAAGTCCATACATAGATACATAGATAGATAGGCAGACCTGTATACCTGTAGCTATGAGTATGTGTGTGTATCCCATATGATGTATTTAAATATATTCAAATTTTACAATACGCAAAATTATAATACCTATTATTTCTAACTACACATGGTTTGTAAATGACAGAAACATGTATTTATGATTAGAGAGAAGATAAGGTAAGGAGGCTTGCTCCAGAACTCACAACTAGGGATAAAGAATGAGGAGGAAAAAGGAACTTAACATTTATAAGCGATAGTTTTTCCTTTTATTAAATGAAAGTAGCTGAGATAAACATATATACCCACACGTATGTATCTGCCTCTTCTAAGAGTATTTTCACTTTAAGCCTTGTCTCTCCCTTGGAATGAAAGTTCGTACTCCCCAATATTGAATAGCGAGTTTCAATACACAGGGAGAGTGTTATGTGGTTGAGAGTCGCCAGCCAGCCTGAATTCACATTACATATTCCGTTAACGCTCTGCCCATTATTAGGACTCTATTTGCCATCAGGCAAAAATGAAGTAATCTGAGTTTCCTTTTATTCTCAAAACAAAAACCAACCCATTTTCCCTCATAATGTCTCATTTTTATAGACACATATACTGAGAATACAGCAAAACAGAATCAAAAAAATGCTAAAATCATATCACATTAATGTCATTACTGCATGAATTTCTTTATAAGAAATGTCTTCTTTGATTATGTCTTTACTCCTTGATCTTTTCTATTTAAAGCAAATTTTATAAGAAAAAGATAAATCTTAATTTAAATAATAGCATGATATGCTTAAGATATTCAACAATGCTTCTGACATTATTGGTTTCTTAGAGAAAAACCATCTTCTATTCAGCCTCTCCCCTGCTGCTTCGCATGGTAATTTTAATTGCAGATTATTCTCATTTTTGTAGCATTAGTGATAGATTAGAAACAGATGACATACATCATTAATTGCTGTGTATAGGACACTGCATTTCAAAACCTGTCCTTTTTGCCCAAGATTTTGGCTGACATTAGTAAATGGCTTTGTTTCTTTTGCCTATCTTTGTTTGAAGTCTTTCTTCTGACTTTTTAGTTTAGTAAAAACTAGTTCCCTCTTCCATTTAGTGCACAATTTGTATAGGCAGATGTATACAAAATAGATACAGTGTGTAAAGTACAAAGACACTAACAAGTACAGAGGTCAGAACAGGAAGGGCACCCCAGTGTGTGATGTTCAGTGAACAAATGGTTTAGTGTACTGATGGTTTAAAATTCAAGCCATGGGAAGTTGGCATTACAGAGGTACACAAAGCTGTGTTTGGATGGGATCAGGCATTGGAGTTTACTCTGCAGACTAGCAGAATGATTGTGTACAAAGGAAGAAATTGTAAGATGCATGCATATTTAGAGGAAAACAAGCTCCACACAGGGACCTATCAAGGGTGTTTTACACGGGCTGGGAAGAGCCTATCATAACCCCTCTCTCACCTATAGGTGACTGATCCTGCTTCCCTTCACTTCTACCCATCTACTAACCTGGCTACTGCCTCCCAAGTCCCAAGAGAGGACCAGATGGGTATAGTCCAGGCTCCTACCAAGAATAATGGGCACTCAGGGGCCAGGATCTGGTATGCATAGCTCATAGAGCTTTTCAAAAATAAAACTTAATCCTACTCATTGGTCTTTAATTTATGATCGATTTAGAACAGCTAGATGTATGTACAAGGCTGACAAGCTAAACTGCCATAGCAAAGAATCCACTGGCCAATAAAAAACATAGTGTTAAAATTTGAGGGTAAGTTCCCCTTCTGGCAATAGCCTACCAGGTAATTTTGAACAACCTTCCCACTGAAATAAACTAGTAGACTTGGAGGGATAGATCATGACAAAGTTCCTGATTAGTTTAAATTGATATTTTTGTTTTGCTTTGTTTTGTTTTTAGTCTTTCTAGTTTCCCATCAGAAGTAAATGTGATAGGTCACAGTGACTAAAACATGAAGAGTAATTAAAAAAAAAAGAATTTAGGTGGATAAAAAAGTTATTATCACATTTTTAGATAAATGTGCTTTGCATTTTCAAGGACATAAAAGATTTACATTTTTAGTGAGATGGACTTTTAAAAGAAGAATTACTAGAATTTAAAAACAATTAAAATGAAGAACTCAGTGGATGAGTTTAAATCAAATTAGGTATAAGAGAAATAGTAAACAAAAAGAGCATTCAGAAGAAAATATCTAGAACGAAACACAGGGAGATGATTGATGGAAAATATATGAAAAAAAGTATAACTCCAAGGCAGTATAAGGTGAAAAGGACTAAAATAGGTCTAATTGAATCCTAGAAGGGAATACAAAATAAAAGTAATATTTGAAGAGGTAATGACTATGAATGTTACAAATCTGATTAAAAAAAAAATAATAAGCCCTAATTCAAAAAGCACAGATTTTAACAAGTAACACTTGTTCCCAGACAGAGAGCAAGTAAGCAAGAGAGAGAAAACCACATAGCTACATCAGAGTAAACTTCTTGAAAATTAAAGACAAAAAAGAAAAATCTTAAAATCATCTGGGATGGGGGATGTGGTACAGGAAATGTGGTGCAGAGTACCTTCAATTAACAATTGGATGGGTATGTGATTTTCCAACACAATGGTTGCCAGAAGAAATAGGATTCTATCTTCAAATTGTTGAAAGAAAATGCCTGCAAATCTGGACATGCATGAATTGCCACCCAAAATCTATATTCTTATCAAGTATATATGGGACATTTACCAAAAGTGATCATATGGCATGTTAAAAATCAACACTTTACAAATTTCAAAGGACTAAAATTGTACAGAGTATATGAAAAATAGTGGAAAATAAGAAGTTCCATGAATACCTCATAAGTCACCACATGCCCAGAAATTAAGGACTGTACTAGTGAAAAACCAATGAGTCAAAGCAGAAATCACAATCAAAATTAGAAAATATTTTGAACCTAATGATAAAATAGGACATAAAAATTGAAGGGATGGCTATACCAAACCCTTCTAACTGCTTAGAAGCAGTTACAGCCTTCAATGCATAAATCAGAAACAAACAGATGAATGGATAAAAATCAATGAGCTAAGTATCCATCTCAAGCATTCACAAATGGAATAGTAAATACAACTCCAAAAAATTAGGAAAAAGAACTAATCAAAATAAAAGCCTGACAGTTATAAAATAGGAAAACTCCAAGGTAATCTAGTAAAAATAGTGAGATATAGAAAGGATAATATATTAAGACATGGGCTTATTCCAGAACTATACAGTATGTTTTATAATTAAAAATTAATAAAATTCACTGTTAATAAAATAAAGTCCAAATTTGGTGCTTTGAAAGGACTAACAACATTGATAAATGCATGCCAATGCTGTTCAGTAAAAAGAGAAGCACAAATTAACACTAACAGAAATTTAAAGGGGTTATCATTTCAGTTTCTACAGGCATGAAAATGATCAGAAGAACCTATTATAACAATTTTATGCCAATAAATTTGCAAATTTGACAAAGTAGAAAAGAATTAAAAGTAAAAAAACTATTCAATGAAAAAAAAACAACAACAACAAAACAAAACCCTCACTGGATGATCCGTATAGCAGAGAAGGCAAAGGATAGAACTAGTAAATTAAAGACAGATCAATAGAATGTACTTAATTTGAACAGAGAGAAAAAAAAAACAAAAGAAAAAAATGGAATTCTCTGAAGAATTTCAGGAGAGAAGGGATAGCCCTTTCAATAGATTTTTCTGGAACAATTCAATATCTATCATCAAAAAAACACAAAACAACAAAGCAGAAAAAAAACCCAAACACTTTATACAAAAAATAATTCAAGATCTGAAGCACCTGGGTGGCTCAGTTACTTAAGTGGCTGCCTTCGGCTCAGGTCATGATCCCCAGGACCTGAGACACACCCCGTGTCAGGCTCCAGGCTCAGTGGAGAGCCTGCTTCTCCCTCTGCCTGCTGCTCTGCCTACTTGTCCTCTCTGTCAAATACGTATATAAAATTTTAAAATAATTCAAGATGGATTATGCTCTTAATTGTAAAACATAAAACTTCAAGAAAAGAACACAGGTGGAAAATCTTTGGGACCTAGGACTAAGTGGTAGTCTTTGATTTGATATTAACGTCATGGGCCCAGCAGCTTCCGCTGATATTAACGTCATGATTTATTCAAGAAAAAGAAAGAAATAGACTTCATCAAAATGAAAGTTTTTCCCACAAAAGATCCTGTTAAAAGGATGAAAAGTCAAATTCAGGCTGGGAAAAATATTTGCAAATCACGTATCTGACAAAGGCCTTGGATCTCAAGTAAAAAAAGAACTCTCAAAACTTAATACTAATACTAATAAATAAATGGAATAATCTAATTATACAATAGTCAAAGGACATGCACAGACATTTCACTGAAGAGGCTATACAGATGGCAAATAAACACATGAAAAGATGTCCAATATTATTAGTCATTGGACGAATGCAAATTAAAACCATAATGGGATATCACTATACACCTAACAGAATGTCAAACAAAAAATAGTGATAACATCTAATATTGGCAAGGGTGAGAAAGTAATGTAAGTTCAGACACTGTGGACAATACATGGTATCTCCTTTCAAAACTAAAAATAGACCTATCATAGACCTATCAGCAATTTCACTCTTGGGCCTTTATCCCAGAGAATTATAGATTTGAGTTTATGCAGGAATTTGTATATAAATGTTTATAGCAGACTTATTTATAATAAATGAAAACTGGAAACTACCCAAATGTATTTATTTATTTATTATTTTATTTATTTATTTGACATAGAGAGAGAGAGAGAGATCGCAAGCAGGCAGAGAGAGAGGAGGAAGCAGCCTCCCCGCGGAGAAGAGAGCCGGATGTGGGGCTCGAACCCAGGACCCTGGGATCATGACCTGAGCTGAAGGCAGAGGTTTAACCCACTGAGCCACCCAGGCGCCCCCCCAAATGTCTTTAAAGGGTGAATAGATAAACTGTGGTCACATCCAAACTGACTGTGATTCAGTAATAAAAAGGAACACATTATTGATAAAAACAAAACAAAACAAAACAAACAAAAAACTTGGGTGTGCTTCAGGATATAGTGCTGACTGAAAAAAAGCCAGTCGCAAAAGGACGTGAAATGGATGTGTAATGGGTGATTCCATGTATGTAACAATCATGAAATAAATTTTCATGTAGAGATGGAGAATGGACTGGTGGATGATGGTTGCCAGGAGTTAGGGATTGGGGTAAGTAGGGGATGCATGTGGTAAAATGAGGAGTAAAATAAGGAGTCTTATGGTAATGGTGCAACTGACTATATTGATTCTAGTGGTGGTTATGCAAGGTATATTGATGACAGAACTGCACAGAATTATACACATATACCCACAATCGAGTATTTGTAACTGGTGAAGTTCAGTAGGCTCTATGGGTTAAACCAGTATCAATTTCTTGTTTTTGATATTTTATAGTTATGTAATATAAAAATTCTGGGGTTGCTAAGAGACGGGTGCACAGGGCTTCTCTACCCATTTGTTTATAATCTCCCGTGCCTGTATAATTATTTTAAAATAAATTTAAAAGCAAGATGGTTATGTAATTTCCTAAACATATGGTTGAATGAACTTAAAGAGTTTCCAGTATGCAAACAGGAAATGTTCCTCTTTCAGAAAACAGGTTTCCTTCACTAACAGAAAGTTCACTTTAGAAACCTTGCTTTTGCTAAGACCTACGTTAGAATCTGTTTTTGCTATTGGAATGAAATCTGAAGATGATTTTCACTTTTATGGAATGCTATTTACTTCTTTGCTTTATGTCCTTCTGGCTCACGAAAGGTTTCATAGCAACACTCTCTTTGCAGATAGCAAGGAAAACCTGTATTTGTAATTCAACTTATATCAATAACTTTTTTTTGGATTTACAGGATTGTCTTGATCTCTATGATACCTATACATACACCTGCAGACATACAATGTTTATTTTTGTCTTTTTTTTTCCAATTTATTTATTTTCAGAAAAACAGTATTCATTATTTTTTCACCACACCCAGTGCTCCATGCAAGCTGTGCCTTCTATAATACCCACCACCTGGTACCCCAATCTCCCACCCCCCCGCCACTTCAAACCCCTCAGATTGTTTTTCAGAGTCCATAGTCTCTCATGGTTCACCTCCCCTTCCAATTTACCCAAAAGCACATACCCTCCCCAATGTCCATAACCCTACCCCCCTTCTCCCAACCGCCCTCCCCCCAGCAACCCACAGTTTGTTTCGTGAGATTCAGAGTCACTTATGGTTTGTCTCCCTCCCTATCCCATCTTGTTTCATGGATTCTTCTCCTACCCACTTAAGCCCCCATGTTGCATCACCACTTCCTCATATCAGGGAGATCATATAACAGATGAATGGATAAAGAAGATGTGGTATATATACACAATGGAATACTATGCAGCCATCAAAAGAAACGAAATCTTGCCATTTGCGACAACATGGATGGAACTAGAGCGTATCATGCTTAGCGAAATAAGTCAAGCGGAGAAAGACATACAATGTTTTGTTTGGTTTGGTTTTGCTTTTTTGGATAAAGCCAGAAGTGTGAGAATTGAAAATTATCACAGATGTCAGAGCCTGGCTGACTAGCATACCTAGGGAAGGGCACAGAAAGCGGAAATCTCAGATACGATAAGAATTTTAAAGCTTCACATACTTGGTGTTCCTTTTCAGGCAGCTCTTTTAACTGATTGGTTTATAAGTGATCGAAGCAATTTTGTAATCTTGGATTTCATTTCAGAGCAACAATCTGATTCCCCAAGCAGCTTTTCTTTCCTTTTTTCCTTAAAAAGAAACTTATTTCTAGACGCTTCCACTGACTTGTCAACTTTACAAATGTGGCCAATGATCCATGAAAACCAAACAATTCACTGTAACACCATTTAAATAAGGAAGGGAAGCAAACAGTTATTTATGTCAATTCAAACTGAATAGACATGACCTCTGTTCCAGTGAAACATGAAACTCCCAAACAGAATGCCACTTAGTTGTAGGTGCCCAATATATGCAGCAAAATTTAGATTTTTTTCTTGTGACACATTTGACTGGAGAATTGGATTTAATTCATGCTATTTTCATCACTGTTCTTTTGATATAAGCATTTTTATTTAAAAATTTTTATTTTTATGAATATAGGGGTGTGTGTGTGTGTGTGTGTGTGTGTGTACGTTCGTGCACGTGTTTTTCTTTTAGGATTCCAATATTTCACTTAAAACTTTGAAAATGTTTATAGAATCTAGATTCTCTCTTACGGAGGCTAAAATATAAATGGCCTCATGTCTTTTCATCTATATTCCTTCTGGCCCAATGGTTCTCTAGCTTGCTGCAAAATCACCCTATTTGTTCAAATAGATCTTTGTGCCTACTTCCATTTTTTTCTGATTTATGAGGACCAAGAGCCTGAGAATGTGTTTCCAACAATGTTTCTAGGTTATACAAATTCTTCTGTTTAGGGGAGTATAATTTTGATAACCATAGGTCTCATCCAGGATGAGTTTGTCCATCTATGGAAAAATCAGCTTTCCTGGAATGGCCAATAATCTTTTTAAAGTCTTTCTCATTTATTGCCAGTTTTTACTCAGTTTGATATCATTCGTGGTCTAATGGAAAAGAAGCATGGTTTCTTCCAAAACTTTGTTCAAAATTCATTTACTTCAAGATTGCTATTTCACATCTGAAAATTAGGAAAATAATTCCAAAATTGATTTTACAAAATCTGTACACCAAAGCCTATGTTCTTTAGTTATCAGAAAACTTTCTGGGCTTTACTCCAGTGTTAATTACTCTTCCTTTTGACACAATCCTTATGTATTTCTTTTACTAGTGTTTAACTTGTGAAACAACAGATTAGAAGACAGTAACCCAGAGAGTATTTAAATAATTCAGGTAAGGGATGAAGATGGTAGTACATGGTATTTATTGAGTCCTTTGTTTGTCCCTAGTTTGTACTCAGCACTGTACTAGGTAAACTAGTATCTCATCTAAACTCTTATCTCATCTACCCTACCTGAAAACATATGAAAGTGTATTGTCCCTGTCCTACAGAAGCAGACACTGAGACAGATTTTGGAGTACCTGATATTTGTTAGAGATCATCCCTTGTGAAGGAAGGAGTAGGAAGCTGGATTGGGTTGAGGGAGAAGCTGAATGACAATGGAAGCCCAACAGTCTTTGCCAAACCAGCATGCAGACAAGATTTACTAGTCATGGTGTCCCATTGGTTTGCAATGGGTATATATTTATGTCCATACTTCCCTGGAAATGGGCAAGAATGGAAATGGGAAAAGCATGACTTCAGACAAAGAGGATTTGTGTAGCTGGGGATGGCCCCGAAGTGGTCTACTGACTATGCCCCCTATTTCTGGGCTGGGAGGATGCACTTCTTTGAAGGAGAATTTGGGTGTTCATTGAGTTTGCCACTGATTTATCCAAGGACACAGTGATTGTCTCAGTGAAAATTCAAACTCAGGACTATTTGATTCTTCTGAGGATATACTTCATTATTTTCTGAAAAATATGTGCTAAGTATGTGCCTTAACCTTGTCTTGACGAGTCCACCCTGGACATTCACTGTTTTGTGTGACAATGCAACAGTGACCTCAGGTACCACTGAAAAATGTAGCAGTTTGTCCCTACATGTGAGGTCTCCAAGCCTCCCTGTAATTTTGTCACCTGTCATCCTGTCAGGGTGCTGCATGAGTACAGAATCCATGAATAGTCTATTGCTTTCACTCAAGCTGCCATCATTCATCTTGATGACTCAATCTCCTGACTGGTCATTTTGCTTCCATTCTCGCCTCCCTCCAACAACTAATTGGAGAATGAAAATGCATTCAAGCCGCAACTCTGCTCAAATATTTGAAAAGTTATTTCTCTTCCTATGTATGTATGTATAAAAAAGTGTTTGTTACCCATTGAGTACTTACTAAATATTTGGTAAATAAATTGCATGAAAAAATGGTGTTAGCAAAAACAAAACAAAACAAAACAAAAATATGTAAGGATCAGAAAACTGATTTAAGTTCAAAGTCTAGTTTCAAAACCTATTCAATATAGATAATATACATTAAACTCTAAGCTTTGTTATGCTTTGTTTTCTATCTTAATTGGACTTAATACATTGGCATTTTTAATGAAATGAAATAGCATATAAAGGAAATGTTATGGAAAGTATAAATAGGTCTAGATAATTGTTAAATTTAAATGTGTATCCCTATAATATTGCATAAATTATCACAAATCTTCTCCCGTTAAAAAATACACCCTCTTAAAGCCTCTGCCTTCAGCTCAGTTCATGATCTCAGGGTCCTGGGATCGAGCTCCATAGCGAGCTCTCTGTTCAGCAGGGAGCCTGCTTCCTCCTCTCTCTCTGCCTGCCTCTCTGCCTACTTGTGATCTCTGTCTGTCAAATAAATAAATAAAATCTTTAAAAAAAAAAGACACCCTCATCCTTTGGAAAATGTGTTGATATGGATTACCCACCCTACTGATAAAAGATGAAGTACTACTCTTGTTTTTCACTTTTTAAAATTTGAGTGGTATTTGCAATTACTGCCTCACAGCATATCCAAGACCCTCTGGTACATATTTATGATTTGTGTTTGACAAAGCGTGTCTTCAAGGCAGACCTTATGAAATTATTCTGAGGGTACTTGATATATATGTACCAGGCAGGCTGGTCTTCCCAACTCCTCCTCCTTTACATTCCATGTCTCGTGCACATAGTCTCACAATTCATTTCCTCCTCTATCTACTCCTGTTGGCCCTTCCCACAAGAATTTTCACCATTCACCTGCTCCTTCCTACCTGGTTGTGATGCTTTTTCATTCCACATCCTTCTTCCTCAAAAATGTTGCCCACATTGATCTTTCCTGGTTTTCAGCAACAACTGCACTTATTTATGGTATCATATTGTTCAATATTTAGTTCTGTTGCTTAATACTATGCTCTATATCACATGCCTAGATCCTTTCCGAGAAGAGAAAGTCCCTGAGAAAAGAGACGGGATTTTGCTTTTTCCTTTTCTGGGCCACGAAGCCGCCATCGCTTTGCAAAGATAAGCAGATGCTTGGTAGAACTCTAAATAGATGTCATTTTTCTTAACACCGCAATTTCTGATCTCTGAAGCTTTTATAGGCCCCCCTCTCAGTAAAGGAATTGAACCATTTTCATTCAATAGGTAGGTCACTGAAGAAGAAACAAGGAGTATTTCATGATCCCAGATCTGCACTTAGAGAATTAGGCTGTAGAAAGCAGAGTTTCAAGGCTTCAAACTGAGTATTAAGCTGCAATTAGATTGTCAATGCTGAAAGTGTTGTCATAGTCTACCTTCAGGATAAAACATTTTGTGGTCTGCAACTGATGTAAAACTTTCCTAAACCGGTTCCCAGATCCTTGGAACTCACTCTATTCGTAGACCATATGTACTCTACACAGCTGGTCAGGGTTTTGCAAAAAACAAACAAAAAAAACCAAATTATTGCCTTCCACTCCTCAGTTTGACAGTAGAAGGCGTAGTAGGGACAAAGACCATGCAAGCTCAGGGACCTTAATGTAGACTGGGAATCTAAGGGCTTTATAATAGTCTGGATGAACTTTGGACAAAATTGAGAAAATAGTGCCTTTCAATAGTTTCGAGCATCATTTCCTTGTCTTTACTTTTCCTCACATTCTTCCTAAGTTCTGGCTATTACTGGCTTGTCTAATAATTCGACACCTCCAAAGAGATCCAAAGAGCTAGCATTCTGCTCCTTCCTGCTGCAAGACAATGCAATTGCTTATGTTCTATCCTTTGTGGAGCACACTAAGATCCTGAATCTGATATAAAAAGTATTCAAGAAAAACAACAATGGTTTGGACGCCAAAAGTGAGATTTCAAATCAGAAGTGCTGGACATGTCCTCATAGCCCTAACTAGCTATGTGACCTTAAGCAAGTCACTGAATCTTTAAAGCCTCCGATGACTCATAGGTAAGTAGGGTCATAAAGGAACCTAGTTGGTGGCTGTGGTGAAGATGAAATAAAATTATGTGTGCTCGTACCTGGTATGGAGTCTTGCAATACTAAATGCATCATCAATATCAAAATGAATATTATTCTCAGAGAAAATACTCAACTTTAAACAGAGCTCTTCAATATTTTTGCTTAAAGATGTCACTAATCATGAAGGACATCAGGCACTAGGAGTCATTTCTTTTCCTTGGTATAAAGGGACTCAGGATTCACCAAAATAGATTCAGAATGCAGCTACCCACTCTACCACACAAGCATGACAAGAAATAGCTCTCATCATCAACACTTTCCCCTCACCTTTTTAAAAAAATTAACATATAATGCATTATTTGTTTCAGGGGTATGGGTCTGTGGCTCATCAGTCTTACACACTTCACAGCACTCACCATAGCACATGCCCTCCCCAGTGTCCATCACCCAGCCACCCTATCCTTCCCATCCCCCTCCTCCCAGCAACCCTCGTTTGCTTTCTGAGATCAAGAGTCTCTTATGGTTTGTCTCCCTCTTGGTTTCATCTTGTTTCATTTTTCCCTTTCTTCCCTATGATCCTCTGTCTTGTTTCTCAAATTCTTCGTATCAGCATCAGCACTTTCCTTTCAGTCACTTTCCATGAGAAGGATGAGGAGCCACCAAGTAAAAACCCTACTTTCTCTGCCTCCTAGCACTGAACATAAACACCAGCATGATTTCCTTCAGAAGCTTCCAGAGCTTAACATTTACTCTAGGACTCTTCACAAAACTCCTTTGAGCTGGAGATGATGCAGGTGTCAGCATCTTCTTGTTTTACATAAAAAAAAAAAAAAAAAAACCAAAACCCTAAAACAGAGACCTAACCCTTGAAGACTAACGTAAAAAAAAAAAAAAAAAAAAACACACAAAAAACACGTGATCAGGGTTTTAGTCTTAAATTTGTCACTAACATCATTATTTTATTAAAATCAATCTCTATCCATTTATTTATTTCTCAAATATCCTCATCCATCAACCACTTGCCTTAGAACTACACAGGGCAGTTACAGGATTAAAATAAAGTGTGAACGGAAAGCATTTTGAAAAGGAACAGCCACTCTACAATTATAGGAACAATTATTCCCATCACAAACACCACAGCCAGAAGCCAAATTTGCATATCAACACTTCATTATTGGAGATGTTGGTACATGAGCAATTTTAAAAAGATTGTAATTTGAGTTTTCATGGGTTTTGCACTTTCTGTGACTATCTTGTTTATTGCTTTTATCTGAAAGGAAAAGTCTGTCAAATTTGCTAAATTGCTCAGCTTACTCTCATTTTTTGTATTTGTTTTAGTGATGTATATGATGCTGGAGAGTCTCATCACTGCTAATCTGCAATTACGGAGGCTAAAACAGGGGTCCCTGTTTTAGGGAAGGAGAAGCAGGACCAGGATAGCAAGGGAAAAGCAAATGCCAGCCAGGGCTGGAATCATGGGGAGCAATCATTCTGGAGACAACATGATACACTTTTGCCTGAAGAAGGTTCCCTCGTGTTCTCAAATCCCTTAACGTACAAGAGCCACTTGTAGCTCTCAACTGGCCTTCAATTAAAGGTTTATGTTCTTGAGGAATTCTGAGAAGTGCAGTAAAGGTGGTCATGTAATCGCTGTTGGTATACTTCCATCTAAGGGCGCTCCCTCATGTCACTTCCCAGAAGTCCATAAAAACAAAACAAAACAAAAACAAAAACAAACAAACAAAAAAAGGAGACTATTCCCACTCTTCAGAGGAGTATCTGAAAGTTTCACCACTAGACCTATACTTCTCTTCCCGTTTTTGTCAAATATTGCAAAATAGATTTGTATTTAACTGGTGAAATAAACTTGAATTCCTATCTCATAGCCAGGTAACCGTTTCATACTAAATGTTGCTTTGGAGAAAGAGAAGCAACAAAGGAAGGGAGGAGAACAAGTACAGGGGACTCAAATATTATAGCTGCTAAAAAACAGTCAGCTGCCACTTTAACATGCCTAGATTTTCAAGTAAAATATAGAAAAAAATGCCACTACAAAAATGTCCTGCACTAAATATAGAAATATGTTTCCGTAGTAGGCATAGATTTATAAGCATTGACTCTATATGTTATTTTCACTTCAAGAAACTGTAAGATGCATTAGATAGAAAAATCCAAATATATGAAACACTTAACATAGGAGAAAAATGTTTTAGTGAAGATTCTTACCTTAGCAAAAGGATTTATTAGCAGGCTACTTTAAGTCTAAAAATCATTAACTGGAAACATACAAACTATTAAAATCCAGCTCAAATTTAAGGTCAATGCAAATAAAGATAAAGCATCTAAAATTAGAACTCAACCATTCAATTTAGAGAATTTGATTTATAAAAATTTGATTTGCATGCAATATCTTGGTACTTTAACATTGTACAAAGTAAGTCGTGGCAATAGAATTGTGAGATGATTCATCTGGTTCCTGAACTAGGTTTTGGTTATTTAATCTCTTTAGGAGTACTAAGGAGCACAAAAAGGACTAAGGACAAATATTACCGTGTAAAGATGAAGCCAACACAGCTTGCCCATCAGGCTCTGATAGTGTCTGATCAGAGAAGAATATTATATAGTAAACGACATGAAATCTGGTAATGGATCATAACCTGTGGTTTCTACATGATCAGAAATTAGCCATGCTTTCTGCCTTTTAAATTTTGTTTGTTTGGAAAAGTGAACTGAGGACCACAATGATACAGCAGAGGCAGCTTGAAGCAGATTGATGGCATATGGAAGGCACTTCTTACTCAACCTGACAAGTGAGGCTTGTTCTGGTTCTACAGGGTGGGAAGGGTCCTGTGAACTCGAACAGGTAGTGGTCTTTACATGGTAGCTGGATTCCAAGAACAAGCATTTTAAGTGGTAAATGCAGAATCTGCAGAACTCTTACGGCTCAAACTCTGAATGTATACAGCTTCATCTCTACTAAACTCTACTGCCTGAAACCAATCATAGGGCCATCCCAGAGCTAAAGAGACGGGAGAAAGAGATTATGCATCCCGTTGGAGTGGTGAAGACACTGTAAAGTACCATGTGAGTTGGGATACACTGGCAGCTGACACGATCTACCATAATTTCAAAGATTTCTCAGAAAAATCACATGCACCATTTCTTTGTCATAATTCTCAATATGAACCTTGGAACGCAGCCATGCCTTACCAAGTACTATGTACCCTTGGAGTTCAGAAAAAACAAAATTTGGCACTTACCTGGCGGAACTGTTCTAGGTCAATTTTGTTACCCACCAGCACCAGGGGAATTTCATAGGTGTGGCGGACTTGAAAAATGAGCTCTTTAAACTTGGCAGCTTCCTGGAATGATTGGCGGTCAGTGACAGAGTAGCAGATGATGAATCCCTCCCCACCTCGCATGTACTGCTCCCGCATGGCTGTGAACTCTGCCTGCAGGGAAAAAAGCAAAATTGTTATGTAATTTAAAACAGTGAAGCCAAGACATCCTTAAAATAAAGGGTCAAAAGTAGATAAATTATGAGATGAGGTAGTTTGGGTAGAAATTTTATAAAAGTTTATTTCTGGGCTTTGGATATAGAAAAATAGTATGAAGTCTAACTGTACTGTTATGAAATCTGAATGCTTTGAAGTAGTCAGAGTGTTGATCTTTAATCATAGAAGATTTGATTCAAAAGATCTTGGGGGAGATATGTTAAACAGCAGGTTAACTAATGAACTATTAGGGATTATATACATCCTTTTAATAGCTTTCTACTTAATGGTCTCGTTTTAGGAAAGGGAATCTAAATTTGTATACTTTAAACTTTAAAACCTAGAGGAACTAATTTTCTCCTCAAAAAGATGAAAAGAAACACGAGTTTAACCTTGATTATCCCTGTGAACGGATGAAGTTATTAGCATAGATAATCCCCGACCCAGTTATGTGCTTGGGTTTTCTTAGATCTGTCTCTCTGAGGGGCATAAACAGAGAGAGCTTGACGGCTGAGTCATGGGGCATTTTCCATGTTCTGTTCACTCTTACATCTTCTTCTCTCTTTGCAGAGGACAGGATCACCTTCTGAAGGTACCCATGTCCCAATCTGGGAGGCACTGCTGTATCAGCTTTCCATGTGGCAGTCCACCTGAACTACAATTTCTTGGCAACTCAATATTTATTTGGGTCTGAGTTGCAATCTGAAACATTCCTCTTAGAAGTATCTGTCTTGGGCGCCTGGGTGGCTCAGTGGGTTAAGCCGCTGCCTTCAGCTCAGGTCATGATCTCAGGGTCCTGGGATCGAGGCCCGCATCGGGCTCTCTGCTCAGCAGGGAGCCTGCTTCCTCCTCTCTCTCTGCCTGCCTCTCTGCCTGCTTGTGATCTCTGTCTGTCAAATAAATAAATAAAATCTTTAAAAAAAAAAAAAAGTGTCTGTCTTCATTCACTGTTACTCTTCTGATTCCACTGTTAAAATACAAGGGCTAGTTAGACACAAGCAAGGGAAATATAAAACTTAGACTCTGGCTGGGGAACAAGCCATGCTAAATGATAAAAGGACACAAGAACATAGTGTGATTTGGAAATAAAGTCATCAAAGAAAGATTCACATGAGTTTGAGCTGTATTTGAAGATTTCGAGATACGAATTCTTTTCCCTGCAAGCTATTTATAAGAATTACTAAAATGCCTTCTTCAGAGTAATTGTTAAAAGAGATATTAAGTTGATTTAACATGGCTTGACTTTTGAGGGGTAGGAGCATTTAAACAGATCCAGAAATTGTGGAAATCTGGGGTGCTTACAAGTGTAGAGAGAGTAGTAAAGTTAATAGGGTATGGAGTTAGTGGGTCAATCTTTTGAAACATTTCCAGTCAACACAGAATGGGTGCAAATAATATCACTGAGTTCAACCAGTCATTTTAAAGTTTTACAAACTTGAGTCCAGAAAGGAAAAAAGTGAGAGAGAGAGAGAGAGAGACTTGCCCAAGTATGAAAAGGCAGCTAATGTCAAATTGGTTTGAATAATTTATCTTCTCTGATTCATACTGTCTCAATTTACTTATTACTAAAATTTACCTCAATCCTAAATTTCACCATGTAAGTGCCATGTGCTAACATGGGAGAAATAAATCCTACTGTGTCTCAGTTTCTTCATCTCTAAGACCAAGTTGGCTTATAAAATTTCTGACATCCCTCCCAGTTCTGGCATTCTCTAATTCTAAAAACCCTTAGCCTCAGTCAGAATCCCATAGCTGATTGTGGACTGAAAGAGTAGTATGGATTGAATTTGCTAAATGTGGTTTTCCTGAGTTATAATGGCATTTTCCAAATAGAAATGGTAGAATCACTGTAGAAATATATGATATTTTAAAAAATATGAATGGATTTATTACAACGGCGTATATGATCAAAACCATAAAAGAACAAACTGAACAGGAAAAATGTATCTTACGATTTATAGTTCACTGTATTTGCCAATTATGATCTTAAGTATTAAAATTATTTTTAGTTGTCTATCGAAAAATAATATAAACATTGCAAAATACGCAAGAGGTACAGAAATATATAAAATTAATTTTATCTCCAGACCCAGTTTTCTTTTCAAAATGCGTGACAGTTAATAGAAATATATACAGTATTCAGAAATAATCTATGTACATATAAGCAAAGGCATCTACATTCCACCTTTACATACTTTTTATACTCAAATGGGAACATAATGTATGTAATTTTTACTTTTAACCTTAATTAAGATTTAATATCCCTAATATATATTGGAGATCATTCTATATAAGCACAAATAAGTATTTTTAATGCATGTACTATATTTTATGTAACTAGTTGCCTATGAAGATATTTAGAAATCTTCCTTTTATTCCTATTATCAAGTATGTTGCAATACAGAGTCCTAAATATCCACGTTACACAGATGTATATCTGAGAAGTAATATTGCTAGATGAGAGAGAACACACATTTTTACTTTGAAGAAATAGTGCCAATCTCACCAAAGATACCGTACCAATAACACTTTCCAGCATTATATAAAAATACCTATTTCTCCTCATTCTCTCCCATGTCACTTACCAAATTTTTCCACCTTTTATAATTTTTAGGGTAAAAAGTAGAATCTTGTTTCATCTGCATTTATATGAGATTCATATTGAGCATCTCTATGTTTCTTATTCATTTACAAATTCTCTCCTAGTTATGGTTTTATTTTAAAAATGCAATTTTTATTCTTTGATTTGGGGCTTTAAAAAATTCTGGCTGGAGACATTTCTTTCTATGTGAGACATAAGAAAAAATTCATTTGTGTACTTAAAAATAACTACATCATAGGGAAAAGACTAATAAATTTGATGAAGTCTAACATGTATGAGGAAGATGGGCTAAGTACAGGAAAGTAAAATTCATAGAGAACAATGTTGGATAAATGAATGAGTGAATATCCAATTGTTCTGATTAACTAGACTCCAAGTCACCTATAAGTTGTATTAATAGATCTACCAGTCCTCTCATATGCTCTGAACTGAACTCTCCAGATACAAGGTTCTAGCGTAGGTCTAGGTGAATATTTTAAAGAGGTACTTGTCTGATTTTGCTTTGCACCTAGATGCAAGAGTACATAACTGTGTTTGTGTTCAAAAGTTGTCTTTACAATCTGAGCACAGAAACTGGGAAGCACAGTACATGACTTCTAGGTCTGTTACTCAGAATATGTCCTCTAATAAATCACCTAACCCCTCAGTGCCACAATATCCTTCTTTGCCAAAAGGGATTAGGACACACACTTAACCCGTCTTACAGGGAAGTAGAAAGGATCAAATGAAAAAACAGATGTAAAAATGCTTTGATCATTTTTTAAAATACAATACAAATTAAGCCTATTATCATCTCTGGTACAAATCCTACAGAATAGAACCTTTCACTGGGAGTATAAGCATAAAATCCTCTTCGAGCTGCATTAAATATAAATGTAGAAGTATTTTTCAAATATGCTTAATCAGAAAATTAAGGTTTAGGTTGTGGTATTTTTCCCCCTCCAAATAGAAAACTGTTTCCACCAATAAAACAGACATAATTAAGCTATCCCAGTGAAAGGGGAGGATACTTCCTCTTAGCTCACGTCACCCATTCTAACTCTTTCCATAACTTTCTCTTAAAGATGCACTGGAAGCTGGTGTGGCACAGGAAGTTGAGCAGAATCTCTGCAGCTATTATCAACTTAATAATATATGACACTGGAATCACTTTATAAGAAAAATGCTATGTTCAACATGTTGCTTCCGTCTTTATTCACCCATGAATTAAAGATCTCTGTGCTTTATGTTCTGTGTATCCTGAATGTTAATATCTTCTTCATTTGCTTCTTGCTATAAATGAAACTTGTTGGTTAATTATTCAGGAACATGACTAGATTTTATTTGCTATCCATAAGTAGCAAAGTATCTATGAAAGAGATCTATGTGTAAAATGCTACAAACAGGACCATTTCTAATACATATATTTTTAGAGAGAGAGAGGGAGGGAGGGAGTGGGGGGCCAGGCGGCAAGAGAGAGGAAAAGAGAGAGATCCAAGACGGTACCATGCCCAAAAGAGCCTTGATCTTACAACCCTGAGATCACGACCTGGGCTGAAATCAAGAGCTGGATGCTTAACCGACTAAGCCACCCAGATGCCCCTTTCTCTAAGAATTTCTAAGCTATTCTGAGTACAATGCTGTAGCTTCATCAGTTCCCTTTGATAGGTTTTCTTGCAGGTGAGAATACTCCTAATTGAAAGGAGAATACTCCTAATTGAAAAACTGATAGGTTTTCTTGCAGGGTGAGAATACTCCTAATTGTGAACACAAAGTGTTCTGATTAATCTCATATCCCAGTCTCTTGATTATCAGAGTATTTTAAGCAGATTTTCAGAAATATAGGGACCGGACCAGGTCCCCATTGTATTCAACGAGTGCCACTAGGATGTATAAGTGCCACATTGTTTACAAAGTGCGCTAGTGTCATGGTCAGGCCAACCCTCAAACGCGTTCTAGCGCAAACACACACGTGTCCCACTGTCTATGGTTGCCATACTCATGACAGCTATATCTCCATACGAAACTTATGTTCCTAGTACACAGAAAGTAAATAAAAAAATAAGTCACTCATGCAGCTGACACTACGCCAAGTGATCAGATACATAAACTACCAAAAAAGTCTGGCCCTGTCCCGGTTGACCAAGCAGAAGTGGGCAGGAGGAAACAAATGAAGAGCAATGGAGTACTACACGAACCGTGGGGGTTTAGAAAATGCCAAGAGCATTTTTCAGGAGGAAGGCAAGGAGGATTTGGTGGAAGAAATGGGATGTGTTATTTTTCTTAAATTTTTCACCTGTAAAGGGATCCTTAACTTTCATGCAATCTTTCTTCCAAAGATATCTATTACCCTTAAACTACCTTTCATGATCCAAAGTCAGCATTTGTATGGCACTTAAATATAGAGGCCTGAATTCCCGTCTATAATTTAGTTTTTGGAGGCTGTCAGAGGAACTAAACCATTGTTGCTTTTGTTTGAATGTTTGTATAAAGAAGGAATTAAAATGAAAATATTAAAGTGATGAAAGTGTAGGTATCATAATTTTGCTGTAATTGATGCAAAGTAGTGGTGGTTCTCCAGTCTCAAACTGAAGCCTTAAAGTAGTTGAGAATGTCCAAATAAAATGGAAACAAATAACTTTTACAAATGTTGGTAATAAATGGTCAAAGATGGTATCTAAAAGACCAAATGTAATTAACAAATTTATACTATTTTGTAGTTTGCAGAGAACATCACCATGTCCATTATACATTTGTCTATCATTTTCTTTCAATATTTGACACGCCTGTATTTTCAGGAATGCATTAAGTCATGGACTACTGCCTAACTCATTCATCAAATATTTATTGAGCACTTATGTGACAGGCATATCAGATTTCAGATGGCTTAATACATATAATGAAACAGAAATAGGAGTAAATGTGGAAAAGAACAATTAGAAATTAGAACACTGAAACCAAGATAAAGTGGTTTGATCTGCAAATTTGACTCAACTTGTAGAGAATCAAAGCTACACTGGGAACATGATCAATTCCATCACTCTTGTGGTCAATAACAAAAACATACTAATGTGTCAGGTGACATGTGTCTCTCCCTGAGCACTTATAGCTGAATGTAGTTTCTTTTATGAGGTTTCAAATAGGGGACAATGCCCTCAATGTCAACAGGATCTGCATTAGCAGGTTTTCTAAGGCTAAGTCCCAAATTCTGTTTTTCAACTTAAATCTTACCAAACATTTTGTGGATTTACTCAATGATACTGTTGCAACACTCAAGCAAGGTAACAGAAAAGCTGTTTTGTAGAAAATACTATATGTTAAGATTGTGGGTGACAGTTAAAATATTTTATATTAATGCTGGAAAAAGTAGGAAGTTCTTGATTGTGTGCCTAGATACATCACCGAAGAGTGGCCGATCCATAGTGCCTAAAATCTGGCTATAATGAAGATTACTCCTACATGTAAGGCTCTCACCTCAGTGCAACTCAAAATAAATGCTGAGGTTGCCCTGCAGGTTATCTAATTCATGGGGCCCAATGCAAAAGGAAAATATAGGAACCCTTGTTCAAAAATTAAACATCTCAAGACAGCAATAGCAGAGTATTAAAGCAAGTGCAGGACCCTCCTTAGCATGGACCCCTGGGTGACTGCACAAATTCCTGGCTCATAAAGCCAGCCTTACTGATGTAGCAGAATCACAAAAGAACATCCAAGAGTGTATGGGAGAACAATTCCAAAGAGACGGTCTCTGGGCAGGTCTCTCAGCAAAAGAGGCAGTGGCAATTCTCTGACACTCAGTCACTTCTGAAGCTTCCTGACCCCAGCAAGGGACACAAGACTAGACGATGATAGATATGCATGGTGGCAAGAAGCATGGGATTGAGGAGAAAATGAGGGATATGTGGTAGGGGGCTGAAATATGTACCTCACATGGGAAATGTTATTACTGAAAAAGACAGGATCGAGTCCCGCATCGGGCTCCTTGCTCGGCGGGGAGCCTGCTTCTCCCTCTGCCTCTGCCTGTCTCTCTGTCTGCCTGTGCTCGCTCTCTCTCCCTCTCTCTCTGACAAATAAATAAAGAAAATCTTTAAAAAAAAAATACAGGAGCATGGCATATGTAAAGGGTTGACATGCTCCTGTTGTTGAGCAAAGTCATATTCTGGAAAGCCCTGACAACCAGGTTTCAGATTTGATGTGATAGGAAAACAAGAACTCAATTTTTTTTAAAGGAGGAAAGTAAACTGCAGCTCTATTTCAGTAGGACTGATCTGGCAACAAGAGCAAAGGAAAGAAAAGAAGTTAAAGACAGGAGAAAAAAAATGAAGGCTTTTACATAATTCTGAAGTGAATTTCCATGGGGAAAGAAATAAAAGGGGAAATACTTGAATGAGAGGTCACAAAACAGAGAAATGGAGAAAAGAGAAATATTTCTGTCATTTCAAGGGCTAAAAATGAAAGGCTTGATGTCTACCAGTTTGGGCATGAGAGAGAAGATATGAAAACATACTATTGATGGTTCTATCAATAACACCAGACAATAGGTTGGGTTTTTGCACATGCCCTGACTCATTATTAACTCCCACATTAGATAGTGGGAAAAAAAAGAGGAAAGCAGAGATATTAAATGATATGGCCAAAGTCCTAGAGCTGCCAATTAGGAAATCAGAGACATATCATTGTCACACTTCTTCTCCAAAGACAAATTAAATTAAACATAGCACCTGTTTTTGTAGCTCTGGAGCCTGGGAAACTACGGAAGTAGGATCAGAAAGAAGTGGATTGAGAAAGTTAGTAATTTAAGGCCCTTTTTGTCTCACACAGATTTGCCCTTGTCTGATTGGAGTTGACACTGGACAACTGAAAGGAAAAGTCCACAAGAAACTGGAAATCTGGTTTATGGGAAATAATAACTGAAGGTAGGGAGACTGAAAAAGCCGCACTCAGGAGACACATCTTTTGGATTGACCAGAGAGACAGGGATTAGTATGTAAAGCAGATTCATCTGAATCATTTGGGGGGTGGGCAGAGATTGTTTTCACTTCTTTAAAAAATCTGGAGCTTCGTTCCATTGAGAGTGTTTTTTTCTATTGTAAAGGAAATTTTATGAAAACAGTTTTTGACAGCTATTTTCTCATTTTGTTCCCTCTTGCCAAATATGCTCAGTACTTTCATTTCCAAGTTTTTGTGTAACTCTATGTATTGTAATTTATGTGCTTTGCTTTCATTCCCAACACCAGACTCAGCTACCTGAGGACTACTCAGAATTGTATTTTCCAAAGCAATAAGGGACCATGCCTGGATCAGAGCCCAATAAATAATTATATTATCATTTGGTTAATTACTTACTTTAAGCTAAATGTTTTTGAGAGATGTTACTATTCCCTGGATGATGTACCTTTAAGGAGAGGGTAGAGGATGAAGACAAAAGGAAAGTGAATCAAATTTCTAAACTAAATGGATAAGATGTTTAGTTACTGAACCTTATATAGGTAGGGGCATGTCTAGTTTAATTTTTATGTAAATGCATAATCCACTGAATTCTGTGAATTATAAAGTAACTGAATGCTCCTTATTTCATTCTCTACTTTCAATCATTCGTCTTATTCTAAGAGAGGATGAATGTTCTCGTCTTTGGATGTATCAGAAGTGGGTCTTTCCCCATCTGATTTGTATTTCCTCAACAATAGAGTTTCATGACTGCCTCTGGTGGTACAAATCCTCCAAAAGATATTTCTCATCACAGCTGGCTTCATGTTTATGTTTGAGGTCACTCACACTGGGAGCTTCTTTCCTGCTGAAAAAACCTGTAGGAGAGCATCTTGGAAGAAGGTAGTGTAACTGTGTCATGAAAGGATTTTGTCCACTGCATTTTAGTCATTCTCAGTGTGATACTAAAAGGATGATCCCAACAAAAATTAAGTGAATAAGAAAACCCATATGCCAAAACTGCATTTGCTAATCGACTTTGAGCATATGATAGGGTCTACTCTAAAGAAAAAATGTTATGTTATATATATGTGAAATATATAGTATCTAAGAAAAATAGGTCATATATACGTCACATGCTCTAAAAAGCTTATCACACAAAGTAATTTTTATTTCTATAGCTGAATGGCAAAAATAAATTACTTTTTGGTTCCTCCCAAGGTAAAAAGTAAATCATCTTGTTTTTTAATACAGTAATTTATCTCAAGATAACCTGAAAATTTTAAAGTTGTATTGAGGAAGTGGCACATATAAATGACGAAAAGATGCCCAGAGAATATGTGCTTGTCCTCCTTAATATCAGAATTACAGTGACAAAAATTTCTTTGGTCAAATTCTTCTTAAGCTCTTCTGAACCTATCAACTAGGAATCACTTTTAGGCTTCTGTAGCTCTACTTTGTCAAGTTCTAGCAAAACTCCTAAGTTGATTTAGTCAGAATTTCCCATCATGCTATCTCATCATCCTCAATATCTAATTATGGTCCCCAACTCTACCAACCTCCAGGTGATGTCTGATCACCCTGGCCTGCCTTCAGTAAGAATCCTGCTTTGTCAGTTTAGCCACAATTCCTCCCATCCCCTAAGGTTTCTTCTCAGCAATTTCCCATCCATCAATTGCCCATTCTGCTTCTTACCTATAAATTCTAGCTTGTTTGTGCTGTATTCAGAATTAGGGCTGCTTCTGTTCCCCTTTTGCAATATTCCTGACTACAACCTACTTTGTACTATTTTAACTGTCCAGCTCTGGTTTTCCTTCAGCAACCAAGCAGAAATTGCAGGGTCCCTGACCCTTGTCAAGTGCTAGCTATCCCTCACCTTCCATTTAGCAATAGCCTCCTGTGTTGCTGCTTTAACCCCAGACCCTTTTTTCCAATCAATCCATCATTCATTTATTTCTCTGTCCAACTAATCTTCTTTAAGCACTATAGATTCATTATGTAGCTCATCTGCCTCCAGAGGTCCAATGGTTACCCATTTGCTTTCACATCAAATCTATACTTGTCTGCCCAGTTTTAAGGCTTTATATAATCTGATATCATGCTGCATATCCACCTTTATCTCCAATTAATCCTGAATATGCACTCTCTGCTGGAATGGGGTCACTTCCTTCAATGGCTTGATCATAGTAGCTGTCTCCTCTCCCAAAGGTGCCTTCATGAAAACTATTCCCCACACTTGAACTTTTTCTAGCTAATAGAGATTTTAGTGATGATTGAATACAACTCTTAATCTGCAGATGAGAAAATCTAGGCCCAGAAAAGTAATGATATCATCATTTTCTCATACCAGGTCAGAAAAACTAGTGTTCTAATCTCTTTTATATTGTTGGAAAGCCAATTTTCATCTTCAGTGACCTGTGTGCATACTCTTCAGGGTCAATTATTTTTTCTTCTTTTATGCACCCATGTTAACAAACCTAGCCCTTAGTGAGAATTATTCTGTTTTGTACATTTTCCTCACCAATGAGCCTCAAAAATTAGCAATTAATTATTTCTCATATTATTGAGTTAGATTTTTTTTAAAAGATTTAATTTATTTATTTGAGAGAGAGAGAGAATGTGCTCAGAGGAAGAATGAAAGGGATAAGCAGACTCCCTGATGAGCTGGATTCAGGGCTTGATCCCAGGACCTTGGGATCATTACCTGAGCTGAAGGCAGCTTCTTAACTGACTGAGCCACCCAGGAACCCCTAATAAAGTTCAATTTGTGTCATCAAGTAGATTTTGGATGTCAACATCAAGGCTTAAACTATTTTTAATGTTTATATTGACCAGACTTTGGATGTATGAAACTTTAATTAAATTTCTCCTATTTGAATGGCTAAATGCCATTTCAGATAAATTATGCTTGTTCTATACAGAATGCATATGTTCTAGAAAGGAGATACTCAAGCTTTAGAACTACAGGAGTATGTGAAAGACTTAAAAGACACATTTTCCTTGATCAATCTTATCATCTGGAGGAAGAAGTTTTAAAAACTTACACTCCTAAGGGACATGTCTGCATAAGCAAAATCAGTAGAATTTTTGTTCATGTCAGTCAATATCCATCTTTCAAAAACAAGTTTGAACCCTTGTATACCAATATATAGAAACAAGTTTGAATACATAAAAACAATCATTATTTGCCCCAAATTATTTCAACTTCCTACAGTAACTGTGTTTTCCAGATAATTTGGCTACATGAACAGAATTGTGCTTCATTCCATTTTTAAATTCAGTGAGCTCCTCAATGTGTTCCTAAAAACAAAGTAACTGTAATTCTGGTTTGATAATTTCAAAATCAATTTCACTGGACTATTTAAAATGCAATAATTTCAAAATTACACATTTAACTCTAAGCCAAGGAAAATGATATAATGAAAAAAGATAAGATAATGAGAACTGAGTTTTGAAACTATTAACATGGGTTATTTTCATTGTGTTGTTTTGGGGGTCTCAAATGGATTTAGTGGGGAAGATGACAGGTCTTGTGAACTTAAGTTGAATAAAAAATAGATATTAATATATGCTTATAAACATATAGGCTATATTATTTAAAAAATGCACTTTGGTGTCTAGCCCATATAAAAATTTGAGGCATTCTCAGAAACCATGTTTTTGCAGTTATATTTAAACTTTGGAAATTTGCTGTTCAAAATAGTTGACAATTTCTCTGTCTTTTGCCCCTCAAAAATGCCGTTATGCCCGATTTTTAAAATGTCAATAGTATTACTGGAAATGAAATAATGGCAAACTTTCTAGAATATTAAAGGTGAAAGCAGAAACAAAAGTCTCAGAAGGCTTCCTAATGAAATCTTGGGCATTGTCACTGAGTCACGAACATACAGAAAAATAGAGTGGGTCAGGGGGCAGTATGATGGTCACTAAAGGAATCGCTGGGACAAATGACACTTCTTTGCCCCACTGCAGCAGCTATTGCTTTTGGCCCCTGTAAAAAGCCCTGCTGATGTTATTAAGGAGAGTGGACTATCTAGCTGGGGACTATCTTGGTGTGGATTTGAGGAGGGTGGAGGGAGTGAAAGCAGATACTGAGGAGATACTGAACTGCTTCACAGGATAATACAGTGGGGCAGTGTGAATGAAAGAGGTATTCCTTAGTTAGAAAATGAACTAACAGAATCCCCTACATCATCCCCAGAGCAAACATCTCCTCTCCCTTCACCTTTTTGTGAAGTCTTTCAGACTTCAGCAGATATGAATGCCTCCAGACTGGTTAAGTGGCATGATGCCCTATGCTAACCTATCATAGTGCATGATAGACTGTGTTACTGCAATTATCTGTGGTACTCTGGTGGGATTATAATATCCATGAGGGAGGCAACCTGTCTACTGTGTTCATCATTTTATAGCCTTCACACAATAGCATCTGAGATATTAGACATATCATATGTTGAACAACTAATAGATGAACTTTTAAAATCACAATACCAGGAGCATTATCATTTAATGGGTAGAATTTTCAAGATGCACATAAACTTCCATTTCCTAACCAGCTTTTGTCATTAGAAAAGTAGAACCCAAATTTCCAGTCATGCTGGGTAATATGAGGAAACCTCCACTGAAGTATTTGAAACAGCCACGAAAAGTACAAGATGCCACCCCCTCAAGAAACTCATAAATAAGAACCATTCCCAGAAATTTTAGATGACTGAGGTGAAAAATCAGAGACACTAAACTTTTTTCTAACCTTCTCAACACTTTTTCTCAGTCCTGGTCACTCTGTGATACTCTTTTAGGAACGATCATACTTAGAACATCAATATAATCCTGAAATAGATATTCTTCTATTACATGTGATGGCCTTATTCTATATCAAGGTCACATTATAGATTATTAAGATTATATAATGAAGAGAATATGACTTAAGGGTCCCATAAGCATGAATTTGCTAGGCAAGTTTCTTCACTTGGTTGACTATCTATTTCCTCATCTGGAATACAGAAAATAAATGCTTTTCTAATACCACCAATATGGAGATTAAGTGATATAATGTATCTTTATATATATAAAAGTGACTTGCACAATGTTTGGTTCTAAAATGGTTTGCCACTGAAAAATACTAGTTATATTCCTATCCTTTTCATCCATCTTCTTGGAAACCAAAGTAACAAACCCTAACTTCAACGTTTTATTACTGAATAATTTAGTCACCAATTTAGTTTGCAAAGACTTTGAAAACACATCTGCTTTTCTGTGTAGTACCTATGTGGAGAGGACTGTTATCAGAGTGAGTCTAAAGTTATGTTTCATGCTACTTGGACTTCAGAGGTACATTAGAGAAGCTGAAAAGGGGAAGAGTAAGAGTTTGACATCCCAGAAATATGCTGGCAAGTAGCCTGTCTTGCATGTTTCAGAGGCAAGCAGAAAAGGGGGAAAAAAACCATAAGTAGGAAATGTGCTCTGGAGAACATCAAATCCATCTGCAAAACTGATTTAGTTATCAACTAACCACAAAGCTTCCTGCTCTACATATTTCAGAGTTAAATCCAATTTGCTCAAATCTAGATTGAATAAAAAAGAGTAAATAAGACATGGATGGAATATTTCTGGGAGTTACATAAATTCACAAGTAGAGATAAAAATGTATTGGGAAAAAATAAAAACCTTCCCAATCTTATCAGATCAAAGAACCCAGGAAATGGTAATTGTGACTATTTAGGGAGGTAATGGGATAAATAAAACCTTTCAAGAGGCAAGCAATTGGTCCGTGATTATTTGAGAGGCAAATGTAGGATGGGGGCCAAGGCCTCAAGAGTTCTCCAGCTCTGAGAGAGGACTCCAGTGGCTATACAAGGTTGCCTCATGTTAACAAAACCTCAGAATCAGGCAGAAAGTACAAATGGAAGATTGGTCAAATATGGGTCTCCAAGGCAGTCCAAGAGGTAATAGGATTGATGTGAGAGAGAAAGGCAAAGGAAGATAAACTGCCACTGTGCTCTTCATACAGTAAATATTTAAAATATGGTATATGAGGTTTATAAACGAGACAAGAAATAGTGTGTGAGTTTGTTTGAGGGGATAAAATAATAGAACGGAAGAAAATGAAAACAATATACTTCTAATCAAAACACACAGAAAACCTTATTGTAAAAAGGCCCATCCAGGGGATACTTGCTGTGAGACTGCAAGCTTGAACCCACACACTTCATGAGATTTCTGTTCCACATGGAGAAGAACAAGATGGCACCTTGTCTTCAGGACTGAGGAGAGGCGATCACACATGGGAGTCACTTCTGAAGTTTACAAGTCTTTTCCTCCTCTGCCTTAAAAATACCATCCTTCAAAAATGCTGAAGGAAAACTTGACCAGGTGACCAGTTTCAGCTTTAAAACTAACTCTAAAGATGATGATGCCTCCACAAGTAGTAAATTATCTACTCTGGTGTTAGGATGTAGCATTAACTGAAAAATGATCCCAATATGGAAACTGTTCTTTCTATATTAGGATAAAAAAATAAACAGAAACATTAACCTACTCTAACAAAAGATTAGTAACATACACAATAGACTACATCTGATTTGCTCAGAAGAAATTGAATACAATTGACTTAGAAATTTTTGAATAGAGTCATTCAGAACATGAAGTAGAGGATTTGGAGTCTGAAAAATGTCAGAAAATGAGGAGTAGGAGGAGTGGGAGACTAGAACAGTGTTCCAGAGCCACCCTGTCTGGATTTGAATTCTGGGACTCTCAGGGACTCTGCTTTTTCACCTGTGCAATGAAGTTAATAGAAGTATTTACCTCACAAGGTTTTTATGATGATCAAGTGAATTAAATATAACCATGGCTTTGTGAAGATTTCTCTTTGTAAAGCACTTCTAAGAGTTTCTGTGACATGGTAAGACCCAATATTGCCTATCCCTGTCCTGATAGGTTGGTTTCCTCTACTTAACCCAAGATAGACCCAATAGCTCTACTTGTCCAAAAAAAAAGACTGTAGAAGTTACAATTTGGACTTATCCTTTTTAACCACTTCTTTTATACTCAGGGTTACAAATGAGCCTCAGGCCACAGATAACTTCCTACAGAAGGAAATTTTAATTACCCCTAAAATGATTTACTGATGCTTAACACGGTCTAGCTACTAGTTTAAAATTTAAAATTTGTTTTATTTCACATTGACTCCAAAGGTGTGTTCTTTAGTTTTAGTTCTTTAGCATTAGTTTTTATTTCCAAAAACTGAATTGCAATTCTGGTTACAGACCTCATTCTCCCTTCAGCACTGTGCTAGAAAACAACGTGACTTTTGATAACTCTTGGCACATCATATAATATAGAAAACAAAAATACTTCAGTTTTTCTAATTTCCATAAGTACCAGAGTTTGAATATAGGACGCAAGCCAGAAGGATTTGCTTGAGATGATTAAATACAAATTCATGGCAATTTGCATTAATCTGGTCATTTCCTTATTATTTGTCTACCTGAATCAAGGTCTTGTAGGTATAAATCATACAGATTAACACTCTGAGAAGCTGCCAACACCGGTGTTTTAACGCATTTGTGCAAGTTAATGTAACTGAAGCTGAATAACAATGCCTCAGGAAAGATATATTTTAACGTCCCTATTCATTTGCTCGTGCTGTTCCCATGCCTTAAATTCCCTTTTCATTCCTCAAAGTTCAGTTTAAACGTAGCAGGTCAAATCTTGTTTCTATTCAAAGTAGAAATGCTCTCTTAGGTTTTCAATGTCTCACTAAGTTTTTTCTTTTTTTTAAGATTTTATTTCTTTGGCAGAGAGAGACACAGCAAGAGAGGGAACACAAGCAGAGCGAGTGAGAGAGGGAGAACCAGGCTCTCCACCCAGCAGGGAGCCCCATGAGGCGCTCGATCCCAGGACTCTAGGATCATGACCTGAGCCAATGGCAGATGCCAAATGACTGAGCCACCCAGGCACCCCTCACTAAGTGTTCTATATAGCGCTCTGTTGTACATGCTCTACTGCATGGTGGTAGAGGTACCACATACCTGATATGGTGCCCGCACATGGCACTTAGTAAGCCCTCCACGTATATTTGTTAAGGGAATCAAGAATCACACTTTACGCAGTTTAGAGGACTTATTCATCAGCTTGGTTTCTTTGATACAATGGTATTGAAAAGTATTAAGAGTTTTACTTAATGGATTAGGAAAATGAAGCTCAGAAATATTCAGTACTTGGACCAAAGTCACAGCGTTAATGAGAAGGAGGAGGATTTGAACTGAACTCCACCTGATGCTAATTCTGGGGCTTTTCCCACAATTCCATGCTGGTAAATTCGCAAACTCTTACAGCAACGATGCCATTTGTTTCCTTGTACAAAATCCCAATAGCCTAGGACTTTAAATGCAACTGCTGATAGGTAAACCAGGGCCCCATTTATTTCTAGTTTATCTTGGAAAATTGCATTCATTCATTCAGGCTTGACACTCAGGTTTCTTCTAATACATATATTTGGCTTACTGACATTCAGCAGAAGGGGAGTTTTAAGCCACATCTAAGGGAGAGAAGGAATAGTTTAATCATGAATATGGGGAAGCGATATCCAGACTGAGATTTTATAGAAGCAAAAGAGAAATGAGCAAGTGGTGTATATCATTTTAAGCAGATTTGCATGACTGGAGCCAAGAGCTTCTGTCAGGGAGGAAAATAGACTGGTGGTACACAGAATTGGGATAGGAAACTGTCAAGATGGTTTGATTTGAGGGATACTAAAAGCCATTCCCTTGCCTAAAAATACTCTCCCTACTGACCTCCCTCCTGTCCAGTATTACTTATTTTTCCTGAGTTAAAGCATCAAAAGTTTCTGTTTACAGACTTACTCATTTTCTGGGAGAGATGAAACTTCCATTGTTTGCTGCTGATAGGCATAATGTGAAGTAGTTGATTAACAAATAGTAATGCAAAGGTAATTAATTTATTAGAACAGTACAAGTAAATCAAGATAACCATATAGACAAATGTTTCTAAAAACATCTTCCTTGAATTCATTGCACTTGGTAGTCACCTACCCATTTACAATATGGACCAAAGCAATCAGGGATAAATAATCAGAACTTGAATAGTCTCAGGATACTACATGCATAACATTCTGTAGGAAATAGGATGTCCTTTAAAGAGAAGCACTGCCACCAACTCATTCTGTGATCTTTGGTAAGTCAGTCATATGTCCTCAGCAGCCCAGTTTTAACATTTTCAGAGAAGGTAATGATAATTCCTATCCTTCTTAACCAACAGGACTTTTGTCAATGAGTCACATCAATTTCTTTCTGGAAAAAAAGTCCTCACAAACATAATATATTTACTTTAAAATAATAATATCTGATGCATTTGAATAGGATTTAAAATTAACATTCATATCATAGTTATCAGTCAGGTGTTATTCTGGGACATATTATATGTAAAATTTCACTTTTTTAAAAAAAGAATTATATATTTTTAGAGAGAGTGAATACACATGCATGAGTGGGAGGGCAGAGGGAGAGGATAAGAGAATCTCAAGCAGACTCTGCATTGAGGGGGTCCTCATGTGGGGCTTGATCTCACAACCCTGAGATCAATCACAACCTGGGCCAAAACCAAGAGTCAGACACTTAACCAAGTGTGCCACCCAGATGCCCCCAAACATCACTTAATTTTACTAATAATCCAATGAAGGAACAAAGGAACTAGAAAGAACAGAAACTAAGGAACTGATAGGTTAAGTAATTTGTTCACGGTTCCACAGTTAGTTAAGTAGTAGAACTAGGATTATTATGATAGGTATTTTTATTTTTCTCATTTCTACTGTACATGTTTATAGAAGAATAAGTTGTTTTCTTACTGGTACTCATCCTCAAGGTATCATTTATGTTTAAATCCCGAAATATGCCATTTTAGAACTGTCATCTGAATTGTTCAAGTTAACAAAATAGTATGTTAAATACACTGATATACCATTTCCTTTCAAGGTAGAAATACTCCCTTGGAACCTAGAAATAACAATTGAACACACAAAAACTTCTCAATCTGGATTGGTATATGGACTGTTGTCATCTCATGGAGAGACTGGAGGATACTGTCATGAGGTCTCAACCTCCATAATTAAGCAAATTGCATGTCCCTTCACCATTGAGACAGTAGAAGGGGAGTAAATTCTCCACATCTGAACCCTCTCTCTGCTCAAGGGTCCCATAATTTGCTTCCTCATGTACATAATATGCAACAAATTTCACTGCTACATGTAGTCCTTCCTTCTTAGTTAATGGTCACTCTAGCTTTCCATTGCTAAGGTCCTAAATTATGGAATAATCCTTGATTTTTCTCTAGTTTTCTGTGCCTTAGATTAAATCAGCATATTTTGTCAGTTCACTGTCAAGATACCTCCAGACTCTGCCTACTTTTGTTTCCCCACCGACGTACCCTTGGTGCAGGTCACCATCACCTCTCATTCATTTCATTATAATAGTCTCTCAGCTGCTCTTCCTGCTCCTACACTTGCTCCTCCCAGGTCTGTACCAACACAACATTCACAATGGGCCTCTTAAATATGTCAGATCAGGTCCTTTTCCAGTTCAGTTCAGAACAGGCTAATGTCTCCACATATCGTTCAGGGAAAAAACAAAGTCATGACAATGGTTCACAAGCCCTTATGCAGACTGCCCCTTATCCCTTACCTCTCTAATCATGTCTTTTAGTACATTCCCTTTGCTCTTCACATACAGCCATGCTGGCCTCTTCCCTGCACTTCAAACATGCTGATTATACACTCCTGTCTCAAAACTGTAACATTAACTGGCCCTCAGATGTCCCCATGTCATACTCCCTAATCTCTTTCAGGACTTTACTTGAATGTTACCTTCCAAAAAGAGCCCATCTCGTCCCTTCTATACACCCTGCTCATTTTTTCTCCACGTTTCACAGTCCATTTAACAGGCCACTGAGCCTGTTTATTGGTCTTCCCTACTACAATATAAACTTATGGAGGTCAAAGATTTGTGTCCCTTTTATTTCCCTAGGCTATACCTGGCACAGGTAAGGTGATCACAGAGCCCGAGGATGGTGGATCAGCCAGGTAGGCATTTGTGATTGGGAAAGCAGGTGTATATCTTACTGAAGCAGCTTCTACTTAGCTCTAGAGTACTATTTTCACATGGTAGTAAATGCCCAAATCTGGATTTTTGTGAAGGATCTCCTGATTTAAAGAGAAATGATTTTTAAAAATGTTGATTTAGCTCTTCACACCAAACAAATCCTGTATAAACAAATACAGTTATGCCCACAAATCACCACTTTGAGACTTCTACTCTAAGCATCTGAGGTGCTAAGAATCCTTTTAGATCAAACACTCAAAAGATTTCACCTAGGTACTGTTCACTGGATCACACATTTCCATGAAAATGTGTAATTTATTAGAGCCAATATTTTCAATCATACCAGGAGAGAGATTATATCACTTCTGCAAAGTCTTAATCCATTTAGCTTTCTAGGAGAAACAAGAAGGCAGTCACATGACTAAAGGAGTTTTGAGAGGGATCGTTTTAATTATTGCAAACTAGCAAAACTCAAGCATTACTTTTGGGGTTTTGTTTACAAACACATTTCACAGCCTTTTCTTCAATGACTACATTATTGAATGTGGCATATTTCTATCTTTTTTAGTGAAATGTGATTTTTTTCTATCTGATAATTTTAGCACTTATGCTTATTAGATATAAGTACATTTATGTCACTGACCACTTAACTTAAACTTCTCATTGATATCTATTTCCTAAGAAATTTCCTCAAGGTGCCTGGGTGGCTCAGTTGGTTAAATGTCTTGCCTTAGTCTCAGGTCATGATCCCAGGGTCCTGCAGCAGAGATTCGGCTTCTACTTTCCCTCTGCCTGCCCCTCTGTCTGCCACTCTGCCTACTCAAGCACTCTCTTTCTCTATCAGATAAATAAAATCTTTAAAAAAAAAAATAAAAGGAATTTCCTGCAAAGGCTAATCACATTCTACCAACATGAAGAGCTAATGAGTGAATCCAACTATTTTAAGATCCCTTGTCTCAAGGAAGATAAAAAGTTGCGATGCCAGTTTAATTCACATTTAAGCATAGGACTCTTTCTTTGAAGAGTCAAAGCAGATTGACAAAGATTCCTCTGTTAGAACATTGCAGGCTGAACTTGCCTCCAAGAATTTGGGTGCCATCACTGCGTGAACTGGGTATAGTTTTTGACACTAGAAACCTACATGAGCAAACATGAGTTTGTTGTTGAGCATTTCCCTATGACAGAATAAATATAAGCTTATTTCAATCAGTCAGCGATAAGCTTACATTTAATCTGGTTTTTAATTATTTTGTCTTAGTGTGATTTTTAATTTCTGGTCTTTTTTTTTTTAATTTACTTCTCAGCTTGTGCAATGACTCATTGTATCTTATCTGTTAAAGATAAGATTACAAGTTGAGCAAGCTACCCAGAGCAAATCTGACAGTAAGATCAAATCAGTTTATCAACAACCAAGAGGCAAAACTGGTCAAAACTTATAGTGGATTTTAAGTTAGTTATTGCATTTGATGTATTTGTTTCAGAAAACACAGAAAAGAGGAATATCAGACAAATGGGGTTGTTGTAGACCAAGGAAAAGCCTTGATTGGGTAGTGTTTTTAGTGTTTTGATTTGTACAGAATCAAATTTTAAGTTATGAATACTTTGGATGCGTATGTTATGTAACTATACATTATCCTTAAAACAAAAGTTCTTCAACTATAAAATTAAATATTCTGGCCATGATACGTGAACATTATTAAAGAATATAGTAATTTAGTCTAAAGGGGTATATAAGTTGGAAGCTGATATGGCATTGTTATCAAGAAGTCAAGCCTTAGTCAACTTCTAATGCAGACCACTGGTTTGGAAACTAGCAGGCATCAACACCACCCCAAGGGCTTCTTCACACAGATGGCTGGGCCCCAGAATTTGCATTTCTAGTAAGTTCCCCAGAGATACCGATACTGCTGATCTAGCACCAACACTTTGAAAATCACTGATGTAGCTAAATCCCCTCCTTTTCAGGAAGTCTGTATCATGAGCACACTATGAAGGCACACAAGAGTTGTGTCTTTCCACAATGGCAGCTTTATTCAATCAAAGCAAGTTTAATCACAATTACAAAGCAGGTTCAGGATTCCAAATGCAACAATCCATGGGATTAAACTTGGCTTCTTACACAGCACATGGAGCAAGGCAGAAGACAAGCCACACAACCAACAAGGTAAAGTGGTGTACAGTAAGGTAATGAACCAAATGTGAAGTCAGTCTGTGGGCACACAACTGAGATAGGGCCTTGATCTGCTCTGGGTCAGCTCCGGACACTGACTGCTTCTGATATCGAGGCAGGAAAGGCTCTTGGTTCTGTTTGGAGATAGACTGGGAAGCCTTCAGGAGAGGTTGCCTTTTTTAAGTGGTCAGACATAGAGGGGTCAGGTCTGAAGCATCTGACAGTTTGCTGCCAAAATCATCCCCTTCTTAAATGGATGTAATCAGTTTTGAGTCCCTGCAGATCTCCCCTAGTTCTGTTCATCACCAGTTCTGAGTTGTCAGTTGACATGGGTCCCAACAAAATCTCCTAGCTATAGTACCTTAACCGTTTGTGTCATTACTTGACACAGGCTCCTGCTTGACATGAGAAACTCCATTTTGCTCTCTACAGTCTGTTACAACTCCATTAAACACAGCACAAAGTTCTTGTGTTGAGGTAGTCTATGCTCTTTTAAACCCAAATGAATCTAATGTTTCCTATCCTATCAGTTTTTTGAAATTTAGAGGGTATAATTTTTAAACATTCTATTTACTCATGTATACTATACCTATAATTCAGAGAATTAGTTAAAGGCTATTCATATTTTTAAAATATTTTATTAATTTATTTGACAGAGAGAGAGAGGTCACAAGTAGGCAGAGAGGCAGGCAGAGGGGGTGGGGGAAGCAGGCTCCCTGCTGAGCAGAGAGCCCAATCCGGGGCTCGATCCCAGGACCCTGAGATCATGACCGGAGCCAAAAGCTGAGGCTTAACACACTGAGCAACCCAGGTGCCCCTATTCATATTTTTTAAAAGAGTTTTACTTATCAGAGAAAGAGAGAGAGAGAACAAGAGAGAGAACAAGAGAAAGAAAGCACAAGCAGGGGGAGGGGAAGAGGGAGAGCAGGCTTCCTGCTTAACATGGAACCTGAAGCATGGCTCAATCCCTAAGAATATGACCTGAGCTAATGACAGATGTTTGACTGAGCCACCTGGATGCCCTTTTCATATATATATATTTTTTAATGTGCTAAAGGGAATATTATTTTAGGGACAGAACAGAGTATACTTGCTAAACTGTTTAAGCAGCTTTATAATCTAATCTCTCCAACTTCCTCATTCTTACTAAGGAAGTTGTAAAAAAACAAAAAACAAAAAACAAAACAAAACAAAAAAAACACAAAAAAAAACCCCAAGAACTAGGAATGACCAAGGATAGTGTATTGACCTAGAAATCTCAAAAATAGCATTCCTGCTACAGAAGGTTTAAGATAAAGTCTTCTACCAGTCTAAAGAGATGTAAATAAAAGTACATCAGACCATCCATAGGATCCAGAGACAGTAAAGAAAATTAAAAATCAGGGCCCAAGATAGCTTTGAAGATCCCTTAGTAGCCTTTAATTTCCTGATCAAATATGCTTTTAAAAGCTCAAAAGTTGGTTCTTTTTCCTCTTTTAAAAGCCCATTTTGGTTGGTTCTAGACATTCTTTGCTTGGCAAGAGTTATGTTGGATGGAAGGGATATGGGTCAAATAAGGGAATGTCTCTCACTATCTCCCCTCTCCCTCCCTCTCTTTGTCTCTCTCATATAAAAAGTGTGACTAAGAATATGAAGAGGCATTTCGAATTTCCAGCTAAGCAGATCAGGGAGTGATTCACTGAAGAGCTACTTTGTGTTAGTTCTTGACCCATGGACAGAATTTAGACAATTAAAATAAAGGACAAACTCACCCTAAAGGAACATAAGGGTATGCACAAAGCCAAGGAGGTTGAAAATTGACGTGCATAAATGATGAATGACTAGTGGTTCTATTTGGAGAAGAAGCTTAAATGAGAGCAAACTGGATTCCTTTGTCTTGAAAACAAGGTTGACAGATTGATTAATTCATTTGTGGAGTTCAGGTCAAATTGTTCATGAACGTTGTGATCAGCTGAGTCTTTACAGTTCAGTGGGAGCAAGCATTTCATTGCCCATGGCTGAGCACAGTAAGGAAATGGAAGCAAGTTTCTCCAGTGGTTTGTTTTCCATTTCCTGTATTGACCATTTTATTTCCGGTGCCATTTCATACTGGTTTTGCACAGCATATTACACAGAAGAGCCCCCTAAAAATTACTTGATTAAGAATCACTGCACTTAATATGAACTTTAAAAGGTACAGACCCCAAAATGAAGGATTTTCTATACAGAGAATGAATCAGCAACACTGCTATTAATCCAGCAAAGTAGACTAAGCATGAGGCTGTCAAAGGAGTGAACACATAGAAGGTCAGTAGCACCTGAATGAAGTACAGCTCAAACTCCGTCAGAGCAGAGCAATGAATTGGAACTGATATACAATACCACTGTTTAATATTCATGTAACTGTACAGAAAATATAAGTAAACCAAATAAAATGTATATAGTTCTTACCCTCGAAGGTAGGTAATATTCTTCCATATTTTCTGTCTTATGCCTAAATATCTGAACTAAAAATACCTCTAGGTATAATTTGTGTATATTTATATCCGTGTCTGTACCTATACAAATTAGATGGATTGTACCTAATTAAAAAAAGTTAGCAGAACTACTTACAGAATGCAATTTTCAACAGACTTATTTCTGTCTCTGTGTGATACATCATACCTCCTACCGTTCTAAATGTGGCACATATAATATGTTTTTAATTGGAATGAATTAAATTTAATTTTATGCAGAGAATATTGAAACATTTGTGATATCTTTAAGCATAAAGAAAGATGAGAAAGGTTTGGGAATAATTTTCTTATAAATACAACAGTCTCAAATTTTGTTCAAATGCTTAAAGGCATTAGCAAGCTCAGAGGAGAGGGGGTGGTTTGGCGGTTCCAGGTTTACACCCAGTGCCAGATCTTTGATATTTGATCTTCCTTGGCAACAGTCTGAGATCTATAGAACCACGGGAGGGTTTGTTATTTAGACTGAAATACCAGTGTGGCAAGTTCCAGGGCCATGAACAACAGGCATCTTATTACTGAATTATGAGTCTAAGAATGAGCCACATCAGAGGAGAGGATAAACATGACAATCAGAACATAAAATTAAGTTCAGGAAGTACACATGCATTCTAGTTAATGGCCCTGGACAGAATGCAAACTAGGGAATATCCCTGTTTGCCCAAGGAGTCCTGAATTATGCCTGACTTGTCTTGCTTCTTTACTAATATATCCCTTATATGGTGAAAAGTATCTGCTTTGGATGATAAATTACATGGTCATCTTAATCAGGGAAACATCAAGAGAAATCACTTCATTTAAAAGGGGATTGGCCCATCAACATTCTACTACCAGGACCCTTCTCCCAAGTCTCCCTCTGGTCACCCACTTTCTTTTCTATTTCACCTCAAGATACAGCTGCACCTTAAAGCACAGAAAGAGAAATGAGAAAGTCAGAGAATCCTGCCCACCCTGAGAGCTTGGAACTCTCAGACCAACTCTGCTCTTGTTAAAGCTTCATTGGTTTTTCAACTCACTTTTCAATTCTTCTGATTTCCCACAGCTCTACTTCCCATCTGTGTTTCAGCCAGTTGCACAGCTGGGGAGAAATTAAAATAGAGATTGCAGAAGCAATACCCACAACTAGGAGCTCTAATTAGATGCCCTGCGACATAGACCAGAGTTTCTAAGTCAAAAAGAACTACACCACTCATCTTCCTGCTCCAGAAAATGTGTGCAGGGGTTGAGAGGTGGGACCCTATAAAGTGGCAATCCATCCCCTTTGATCTGAGGGTGATAGAAAACTAGGAATGAAGGACCTGCAGAAGGACAAGACAACCTGGAGCCTTAGATTTTTAACAGCCTGAGAGCTGTCCATTGTGAAGGAAGTGTTCTTCAAATTGATTTGAAGAATCAATTTGTTTGAATATAAGAAAAAAATCACACTGAATCTCCATCTTAATTGATCTGCATTCCAATCTGTGCCCCAAAAGGGGTTCTCTTAGGATATGGACTCTAGATACACAAGAAGAATCAATATCTGTTTCTCAGTTATATCCATGTCATAGGGAAGAATTTCTTAGCAGTTCTAAGTTTTTTTTTAAATTAAAATAATTTAAGTGCAAAATGGAAAAAAATTGGGTATTAAAGACATACACCAAAATACAGAAGTTAACTATTCTACTCTTCCCAATGCTTTATCCTTCTGCATAAATTTTATTCCACTTCCTTTATACTTAACCTCAATCCTTATCCTTTTTTTTGCTAATAAAAGATATTCTTACAATTTTATTAAATAGAAAATTTGATATACAGAGAGAGAGAGAGAGAGAAACAGGTATACAGTTATTACATATATAGTATCTATAATGGGTAAGGACTCATATAAGCACCACCCAGTTTAAGAAATATTCTTACTATTGAAATTTCTTATATATCTCTTTGAGAACAAGGCTCTTCTTCCTGAAGTAAACATTATCCTGCACTTTTATCCCCCTTTCTTTATAGTTTTAAGTTTCTGCTTTTGCAGTACATTATACCTCCGCTTCTTAGCTTTTCCAGGACTCTACAGAATAAATCACGTTATTTTTCATTGTTATCTTTGTCCACAGACACCTAGGTTGTAGTTTCCAATAATCTACAAAATCATCCCCATTCATCTGCTTTGTTTCTTCCAGAAAATGTGATGCAATCTCTCATCTATTGTCTTTGCTCATCCATTGTCTTCTCAGGTGAGTATAATTTTATTCTTTTTTTAAAAATTTTATTCTTTTAATCAAGTTTCAGTCTTTCAATTTTAATGTTTCGAAAGAGCAAAAATAGACATGTTAACAATCTGTCATGTTTATCTATATGTCATGATCCATCATTTAAATATTAACTTAAATCTATCCCAAAGCCTTACCTTTTTTTATGGTATTGACTCATGGCAAAGGGATTCCAACAATCAATTATTAGAAGGCCAAGATGTTTTATGGAAAAGAGCGAGACATCTCAGCATTTCCTAAAACTGCCTACTGCAAAAAGGCCAGACAGAACAGTTGCTTTGGAAGTATGGGAGCAGGACAAAGAGGATATCATCAGAGTGTGGGAGGAATTTGCAGAGGAGCCAGTGTTGCTTTGACTGCCATGGCCCTCTGATTCTGGCTTATGAGGGGGAGGAATTCTCAAAGGTCTCCAGAGTTCAACACTTGGTTAAGACTATTTGTTTCTTACAGAGTCATCACATCAAGTGCCAGGTAAGGGTCTTGCTATCCTTGTAAATGACAACTTTAAAGGCTTGGAATGTTCCACAGAGTCTCTTTTCCCATATTATACCAAATTGTTCCCAATTTTGTTGTGATTCCCAAGGTCACCCTTTTGAAAATTATTATCTTTATAAATAAAGGTTTAAAAGAAGTATCAGAAGAGTGGGATTTAAAAAATAAAGTACTAAAGTTAAAATTGGAAACCAGATAATATCTGGAATCCTTCCAGCTACAATGTTCTAGGCAAGTCATAGGAAAAAAAGTCTTAGAGTGAAGGAAAAAAAGTGGCATTACATACTTTAAATAAAATTTCCAGGGGATATCAACTTCAAAAAGAAACCAGGTAGATAAAGGATAAAATCTGGTTGGTTGGGCGGCTGCCTTCGGCTCAGGTCATGATCCCGGCGTCCTGGGATCGAGTCCCACCTCGGGCTCCTTGCTCGGCAGGGAGCCTGCTTCTCCCTCTGCCTCTAGCCTGCCACTCTGTCTGCCTGTGCTTGCACTCTGTATCTCTCTCTCTCTAACAAATAAATAAAATCTTTAAAAAAAAAAAAAAATCTGGTCTTGTATAAAACTTTTTTTTTTAATGAAGCATGTTCTTTCTTATTCAAAATGTAGACTCTCCCCCAAATGCCATGTTGTATAGATTTCAGCTTTTTGAGTTTTGAATTTTCATATTTTAAAATAACATTTTAAGGTCTTAATGGGGTGTGTAACCTAACATCCTTTTAATGGATTTTTCCAGTGCATTTTCAGTCCCTGATATCCAGCCCATCCCATGAGTCAGTGCTTTCTCCGTTTTCTACCAGAAAGGCCTTCCTAGAATAGACCTGGCTCATGTTCAGATGGAGCAAAGATTTCATCACTTTCTTTGGTTTAAAGGGACTGATGTAAAGCTGTAAAACTCTGCTTCCCCCACCCAATACAATACTGAGTTTTCAATTCTAATGAATATAAAAAACATATCATCTCACCCCTATTGTTGGCAAAACCATTGTGAAGGAAGTATTCTAATTATTGATGACACAACCAATTAAAATGTTGCTCAGGATGACACAAACAACCAGTATATGAGAAATTGCCTCCACTCTTTTCTGGTCACAGTAAGTGAGTAAGCAACAGGTTGTATTCTTCTTAATAATACTTATGTTAGGAAGTCTATCAAAGCATTTTACACTAGAAAACTTATTACATGTGGAGCTCTAGAAAACCAGTCAGGCATCCTATTGTTTCCATGTTGGAGATGAAGAGACACAAAGATCCTATAATGTCACAATTTAACATATTTCTGAGGAAGTCATATAAGCAATGATCAAATTATCAGGAAAAAAAAAAGTTGTTTATGATAGTTCAAGCTGTTTCAACACAGAAACCACAAGAGCCAATATCCATAGGCTGAAATGGTTCAATCATACTATTGCTAAGTCAGACAAGAGTTACTGCTGTTGGAACCCAAACTGCATGAAGAAAGGGAGAGTCTGGAAATACCTAAGAATTCAGATACAATTTGTGACAAATGAGTAATAAAGCAAATGCCCAAAGAGACTAGGTTGATGTAAAGACAGAGGCCAGTTAACCGTGATTGTACATGTACAATAATGATTTGATTATGTCCTTTCTTTGATATTCACGTTGCTCCAAAAGTTCCTCCAGTAAAGTTTTAAAGAGGGTACTGTCAGGTGAAAGTTTAACATAAAGGACACAAAATCCTTCCATTTCTCACCTTATATGATTTCATGGTTTTTCCATGTGAAATAGCTAGTCAATGTTAGAACAGAGACAAAGATTTATATTCCCTAGTTATATGCTGAGTCAGATGTTCTGATCTAATTGCCATCAGTAGCCTGATCCTTAGGATATTTTAAAATTTTAATTGTTTGAGAGTTAATACTTATATTATAAAATCTATCATTTAAAAATACATAATTATTTTAGTATATTTACAAAACTGTGTAACCATCATGACTGCACCTAGAATACTATTATCACCACACACATGAAAAAAATCCCCAAATCATTAGCAATCATGCCTTATTCCCTCTCCTCCCAGAACTTGCCAATCAATGAATTACCTTCTGTTTCTATAGATTTGCCTATACCACAAGATTCACATAAAACGGAATCACTGGGGGATCAATGAATCTAGGTTTACTGGGGGGTGTTGAGAAAATCCTTGGCATTCAGGAGAGAATGACTTCCCTTAGCATCATAAGAGCAATGCTAGTTTCTACCCACACCCCACATCCCTGCTGGGGGACACTAATAATAAAAGAAATACATTAAATCCCTATCAATCCAGTCAATCCTAACTCAGTGTCCAAGAAATAGGAGCATATCCCTTTTAATTCCTCTGTGCGTCCCCCTTTTGTGGTCTTTCTACTGAATCTTTTATCACTGAGGTATAGTGCATCTACAGCTTCCACAGGCTATTCAGGCTTTGTGGCACAAGATGAAGGTTAGAGATAAATGAAATGTACTGAAATTGGATTTTCTCTCTGCCCCATTTCACTGGTTTGAGATACGGTGAATCTAATCACAGATTGATCTTATTAAGGCTAATGACCTAATGATTAACAAGAGAAATGCATCTGTAGTCAAATTGCCTGTTTTAATTATTCCAAGGAGCTGCACCATCAACGGGCAGCAGACTCTTGGATGGGCATTTGCTTGCACCTGGGGCTATCTCCATTATTATTATTCTCCTGGTATCTAGCAGAGGAAAAATAGCCAAAAATCTCAGATGTACTTAAGTTCTCTCTACTTACAACAGGCAGCTTGTGGCAGAGGTGAAAGTTTTGATCCAGTTATGAGTCACAAATTGCTACAGAATCCAGGTGTCAGAGAAGACAACGAAGGAGATGAGAGCAAGCTACATAGGCATTTGCCAGGAGGTAGACTGTGAATCAGGGAAGCCATATTCTGACCCAAGAAAGTAAAGATGTAGAGGACAATATTTACTGGTGATTTGGGCAAACCGTATTTTGTGTCTGGGCTGTCTGATAGCCAGGGACTCTTAGGGACAATAAAGACCTGAGCTGGCCTCACCCCTTTAAATGGCATCAGTTAAAAAGTGTAGTAATTTTAGAAGATAAACATTTTATATTCATCTTAAACATACAAATGTGTATTCATCCTCCAATCTTTGACGGTGAGCCAACACACCCCTTTTTTAAAATAAGTCTGCCAAATGGAGTTATATTTTTGCACAAAACATCCATAATGCATCGTTCATGATTTAAAGTTTTGATATCTTTAACGTGGAGCAAAAATTTAAGACACTTACAAATTCACAGTTCAGAATCATAGATTTTTAATGCCACTTCTTAATCTCGCCCATCCCTGTTTCAGTAACCATTTGAGAGGCGGGGTAGCTGAGATTCATCATTAACATACCATTTTAAAACTCTCAACTTTGCTTAAATGCTGACTGTCCTCTCTCAATATTTTATCAGTCCATGTAACTTAAATTATATCATTACAAAATATATACAACTGCGATTAACTGGTTGAGGAGCCAATATCCCCAAATCCTGATAAGCCAACTGGGGAGAGCTGAAGTGGAGAATAATTTGCCAGGATTAATCATATAATTTAGAGAGAAAGTAGGGAACACTGGTGGGTGAATTGAAGGGAGGTCTGGTTTAGAGTTCTTATTTTAACAGGTACCAATAAGAAGGTGAGGTATTCTGTTATAGGCTTTGGAAGGAAAGGGACTGCCCATTTTTACAAGACAAAAAATGGTCTATAAAGATGAATTTTTTTATAAAGCCTTTATTTCAAGAGCAGCCATTTGGAGATTTTGAAGTTTTATAAACTTAGATCTACATTTGTTTTTAAATGTGGTTTTGTTATAGCATTTTAGTGATTTTCATCTGTCATTCTACATAGGGTGTAAGGTTCAGATCTGTTATGTTACAAAATTTTTAGAAACTTATTGACCAGCACATTAGCATTCTAATACCTAAATATGCATTCAGAGACAAGAAATGACCTTGTAGATGGCTCCATGTGCTGGGGTAAGTATAGTTTCTGATTAGCAAAGCAGTATCAACAAGCCAGGAGTGAGTTAGTAGGATAATAAACCCTATGCTCAGACTACCTAAATAAACTAGGAGTATCTGTCATCAAAATTATAGAAGTGTCTTTATAACAAGATTATCTTTTAGAACAATGTATAATTTGAACATGAAAAGTACTAAATGCAGACCATGACTAGTGTATCATGATAGGGTCAGGTTTTTGTTTGTTTTTATTTTTGTTTTTGTTTTTTAACTGTGAAATAGTTCCCTGAAGCTTATTTCTATATCTTATTTCTACATCTGAAATAACTCTGAATTTGTTATTTCTTTCCATCCAGTTAGCCAGACTGTGATCCTTCATGTGGAATTCTGTAAAGGTCTCTTAAAGATCTTTCTACATTTACCATGTCTCCTTACAGTTCTTACTCTATACTATACCAAAGTGAACATTTAAAAATACAACCTGATGCAAACCCTGTCAAAATACCAACTTTTTTTTCTTACAAATTTAAAATAATCCTCAAATGTGTATGAAACCACAAAAGGCCCTGAATAGCCAAAGCAATCTTGAAAGACAATAAACCTGGAGGTATCACAATCTCAGATATTAAGATATACTACAAAGCTATAGTAGTAGGCTTTAGCTACTACCAGAACAGGATGGTACTGGAACAAAAATGGACACCTAGGCCAATGGAACAGAGAGTTCAGAAATAATATGCTCAATTAATCAATGATAAAGTAAACAAGAATAGAGTCTCTTCAACAAATGGTGTTGGGAAAACTGGACAGCTACATGCAAAAGAATGAAACTGGCCGCATTTTTATACCGTACACAAAAATAAACTCAAAACTCTTACAAGAAAATATAAGGAATTTTTTTGGATATTGGCCATACAATCATTTTTTTAGGTAAATCTTCCTGGACAAGGGAAACAAAAGCAAAAATAAACTATTAGGACGGTACCAAAACACAAAGTTTTGCACAGTGAAGGAAGCCAACAAAACAAAAAGGCAATCTACTGAAATAAGTCTGCAAGTAATATGCACAATAAGGGGTTAATATCCAAAATGTATAAATAACTTGAATAACTCAATACCCCCCAAAATAGTAATTCAATTAAAAAATGGACAGAGGACCAAATAGACATTTTGTCCAAAGAAGACCTACAGATGGCCAACAGAAAGGAAAGCTGCTCAACATCATTAATCATCACACAAATGCAGATTAAAACCACAATGAAATATCACTTCACACCTGTTAGAATGGCTAAAAATAAAAAACACAAGAAATAAGTGTTGGCATGGATGTAGAGGAAAAGGAAACCTCATGCACTGTTGATGAGAATGCAAATTGGTGCAGCCATTGTAGACAACAGTATGAAGAGATTCTTCCAAAAATTAAAAATAAAATTACAATATGATTCAGTAATTTCACCACTGGGTATTTAACCAAAGAATAAGAAAACACTAATTTTGAAAGGATACACGCACCCATATGTTTATTCCAGCATTGTTTGCAATGGCCAAGATATGGAAGCAACCCAAATGTCCATCAATAGATAAATGGATAAAGATCTCATCTCATACACACACACACACACTCTTTCTTTCTTTCTCTCTCTCTCTCTCCTTCCACCTAATGGAATATTTTTCAGCAATAAAAAGGAATGAAACCTTGCCATTTGCAACAACATGGATAGACCTGGGGGTGTAACACTATATGAAATAAGTCAAAGAAAGACAAATACCATATGATTTCATTCAAGACACAAAGTTAAAAAAAAAAAAAAACAGACTCAAATACAGAGAACAAACTAGTAGTTGCTGGGTGTGGGGTGGAGGGAGATAGATGAAGGGATGGGTGAAATAGAAAAAATGTTGGACAACCCTGATTACAACTGCTGAATTTGACGGCTTAAAAAACAAACAAACAAACAAACAAAAATAAAACAAACAAACAAAAAAAAACCACTGACTTTGCTACTCTTCGGCAACAACTTTTTTTTTAGGTGCTCTTGAATAAAATTTTTTAGTACTCTTGAATAAAATTCTGAATGATTAATTTGCCTTGGTATAAGCAGACCGACTTCATTAGTCCCACTTTGTCACATAGGTGCTTTCACATGTGGCCTCTCTGGGAAGTCCTGGACACCTTAGTTTGCAAACCTACCGTCATCTCCCCTGCTACAGACCACCTCCAACTAGCCAATTTCCATGCCTGGAATAGTGCCCCCTGCCTTCTATTTGCCTTGTGAACTCAAACTTAAATCTCAACTTAAAGCATTCACTCAACCCTCCACATTAGGCTGGGTTTTTTCTGAATAGTTGCAATTCCTTTAGTTTGCAATTTTTCATCTGTCTTCTGCATAGAACCAGGCTCCATGAGGTCAGAACCCATCTCTGCTTTGCTCATCCACTTCCTCGGTCCAGTTGCATATGTTAACAACGTAGTCTCATAATCAACATTTTCTGATTAAATCCATTATTTGTATTGTTTACAAGATATTTTGGGGTCTTATTGTTTGACTGTGTAATTGCTAGAATTAAAAACTTCAGGGAATTTGTTAATATTCAGACAGTCATTTTAAGACAATCACTAAAATACTTTTATAGCATTTTAAAAAGTTAAAGTGATACCTCATTTCTGGTCAAGGATTAAAAAATACACATATACCATATATTCTAAGATATGTATCTTTTTCATATATAATATGTATTTAAAATGAGAATATGACAAGTATTACATCATTGTTTTTATACTCTACAGTTGAACAACTGTCACTGTAGATCTTCAACAGACACTAAATTTAAGATGACAGCTTTGTAGCTTATTGGAAATTTTCATACATCAGTCTACTCTTTGGGATTTACAGGTTAAGAAGCAGTTTATTCTATTTTGAAGAAAGCGTAATTGAATGCTGCTATTTTCCTAGCAGGCCATAAGGACGAGTCATTTGTTAGATTTAGGTCATATACTTTGTTTAAGATTAAATCATGTGATCAAATTGTTGCACTAATAAAAGTTTATAATTTACTTTTACTATGAGCCGCTCCTTAGAGGTTAACTTGTTCCAAAGGGAATCAATAATCTAGTGAAGACATTATAGCTTTTAGAGGATAACTGAGCCATTTAACTTACGCCTACATGGACTTCTAAGAAATTTCTGAGACGATGACTATGCATGTGGACCCCTTGAAGCACTCAGCTGGTATCTCTTCACTAATGTAAATTTAGCAAGTCGATTTCCAAGAAAAAGTGGAGGAGACTATGCACACTACCAAGCAGATACTGAGACCGAACATAATTTTAAAAAGCAAATGGTATCAACAAATAATTAGCAAGTTCTTTTCTATCGATTAATTGGAATATCCCAAACCCTGTTCAAGCTTTGCTCTTCTGTGAGAGATTTCTAAAAGACACAGAATCTTCAAAAGGGTTCACTATTCTGATTACCACAGATAGAAATTTAAGAATTGCACAGAAATTTGTGTTACCTAACATCATAAACAAACCTACATGGGCAAAAATCCTTAGAAGGCATGTGCAATTCTGAAGGTTTGGGGCAAATTTTTTGAGTTATTGCCAATGTATGCAGTAGTACTCAAAGGATCAAGAGTCCAAGCTGATGTATAACACCAGCTCTATAATATTAATAAACTATGAAGGTACTTCCCGGGCTAATTTTCTTCACAGATCCTCTACCTGTGGCATAAGCTAGCACATATTCATCAAGATTATATACAGTTTACTATTACCAGCAAATATGTTGATTGTGTTTTTTTCCAGGCAAGGCATTGCTCATCATGCCCTGAGTATAGCAAAATCTTTGTGTTATTGGGCATGCTTCTCAAAATATCACATCTGGATGTTTTTAATGAATCACCTGTCTCCAAAAGTTTAACATTTAAAATTACTTTGTAGTTTTTTTTGTTTGTTTATTATTTATGCTCCTGAAATTTCTCAGTACATCTTACTTAGAAAGTCTGATTTGTAGGATTCCAGATGCATTGCCATATTTCAAAACTATGTTATGCATGGGTTGCACAGCTAATAGAGCTTTGGGGATTATTTTAAAAGTCATTCTGACTTGTAAGGTTTATACATAAAAATGAAAAAGCATAAATGTTATAGTCACTATATACTCACCAATAGAGAGTTTACTCCAACTCTCTATTATAAAAAGCAATTCAAGAATTTCAGTTTTCTCTGGTGACCCCAATCTGCCTGGCCTTTCTTCCCTGAAAGATGAATAAATGGGGGCACCTGGATGGTTCGGTTGGTTAAGTATCTGCTTTCAGCTCAGGTTAAGTATCTGCTTTCAGCTCAGGGTCCTGGGGATCCTGGAGGTCCTCTGCCCCGCCCCCACCCCAGGCTTGTGCTTGCTCATTCTCTCCCTCTCAAATAAAATCTTTTTTAAAAAGATGAATAAATGTCCAGTTAGAAATATTGTTAAAGCTGTTACCAGTGACTGCAGAAGTGAAGTTTTGGAAATGACTACACAGTTTATTGCTGGACATATAAACTCAGGTTCAACATAGGAATTATTAATCCCTAAAATGATTATATACATATGAGAATTCTCATCAAGACCTAACTAAAGCTATTCAAGCCAAAAGCAACTTACGTTACTACTACCCACCCCCACTGCCCTGCTGTCTGTCCCTCAGTTGTAACCACACATTTGTGGTCCAGTACAAGATCAACTTCAGAGCAAACACGGTGCCTATGACCAAGTAAGAGAATAGTTGTGGCACCATCAAATCTATTGTCAACATATTTGACCACATACATGATTTGACCCCAAGTTTTATAAGGATATCCCTGGGGCCACCACCCATATCACTATTTAGGTTACATTTCCTATGGTCTCACCAGTGCCACAAAGTGAAAGAAGCAATAAATTCTTTGTTAACCACCACAACTACTAGAATGAAGTCATCTAATAGTGTGATATCAGTATACGGAAGAGCTTCCCCAAATGGTATTCATGATGATTAATTTTGGTCTCAACTTGACTGGGCTAAGGGAGGCCTAGATACCTGGGTTTATCTCTGAGGGTGTTTCCAGGAAGATTAACATTTGAATTGCTGAGCTGAGTAAAGCAGATGGCGTTTCCCAATGCAGTTGGCATCATCCAACCTACTGAGGGTCCAAATAGAATATAAAGAAAAGAAAGGATGAATTCATTCTGCTTGAGCTAAGATAGTCATCTTCTGCTCCCAGACACTGGAGATCTTGGTTCTTGGGCTTTTGGACTCATATTGGAATGTACACCACCAGGGGGACCCAGTTCTTAGACTTTTGGGTTTGAATTTACACCATAGACTTTCCTGATTCTCTAGCTTGCAGACAGCATATTGTAGGATTTCTTGGCCTCCATAACTGTGTGAGCCAATTATGTAATAATTTCCCCTTACCCATATCAATATTGATATTTTTATTGGTTCTGTTTCTCTGGAAAACCCTAACTAATATATTCTCTCAGAGGGGAGAGATGACAGTCATTTCACACAGCACTGGCACCAGAATTCCTATAAATGTATTGGTTCCATTGACTTTCTATAGTTTAGTGAAAAGATGCTCAACTGAATTTAGCTCATTATAGTTGTTTAGATAAAAATGACTTTCACTTATGTCATGTCTGTTTTTCATGGCTCTGTAACAGCATTTTCTCTCTCTCTTTAGGTAAAAGACTGAAGTAGAGAAATGTTTAGGAGTAAGCATTAGTAGTTATAAAGGCAGACCTATACCACATTTATACATGAAATCTGCCCCAAATAATATAGTTATTCTACAAGGAAGCATTTTGGTTTTCCCAGAACAGCAACTTGGTTTTGAAATCAAAGTTGAACATCTGCAAAGAAATGTAATAGCATTTTATCGTAATGGGGGCTTTCCTGTATTATGGTTGGAAAAGAAAAAAGTGGAAAGGGGAATCCATTTAAAATGGTTTTAAAACTATTTCCATCCTTTGAGGAACTCAGCTTATGAGCCATTAAAAATATTACTGATAAAATGCATTTTGAATTTCCATTAGGTATTTTAGCTTTCATTTGAACTTGAATTGATTCAGGATGAGAGAACAGCACTTTTGGATAATAAGCTGCAAGAACCCAGAGAACTGTCAGAGCAACTCACAGAAGTATTATGTTTAGGTATGAAAGTGTATTTATCTGAAGAGCCTTTGGGAGTTGAAAGCTTTGCTTCAAAGATGAAAGCAGGGTGCCAAATTTTTGGTTTAGGAGCCTGGCAGGAAAAACACGTCTTTTGATTTCTTAGTGATACTAAAGATACTGTAGTGGGTGAACTCATCATTTAGTTTCAAACTACCAGTCTAAGAGACCCCCTATAACTTTCAGTAATCGCTAAATGAGGTGTTCATTATCATTTTAATTTGTATTAAAAAGAATTCGGAATTTAGAAGACGTTTGGAATACAGATAAAGAGTCTTGAGGATAATTCTATTAAGTGGATCCTCATCAAATTCCATTGATTAGAAGTTTCTTACTTTGAAGACACTTAATAGCTCTGGGGCAATGTATTTTCTAATTCTTTTGGTCACAGTTTGTCTCCAGTTGCTCATGGAAGCCAAAATCAGCAGGCTATTTACCAGTAGTTGGTCCTAAGAATAACCCAAGTTCCTTGAATGACAGCAGCTCTGCTGCCTAATTGCAGAATTGATTTCTAATAGAGAAGTTTGGTTCCCCAAACTCCATCTGTTTCTGAATTTCAAATGAAATGCAACACACTTATTTTTCCAGAGCTTTTAAGGATTCTAAGGCATGAGAACAGGTTCAACAGAAAATAAGTTCACTGGGAGTCCTGAACCAAAAAAAACCCCAAAAAAACAAAAACAAACAAACAAACAAAAAAAACAACGACGACAACAAAAAGCTGGATTGATCCTTTTCTTCCCTACTTGATTAAAAACAAAACTCATGAGACACTAGACAGTGACATAAGACATAGTCCTTCACTGAAAGATTGTTTAATCTTACAGAGGAAACTGGCCTAATTTTGATATATTAACTATGAAGTATATAAGGGCTACTGGCATTTCCCAAGGGATTTTCTACAGGATTCTGTTTACCATACTGAAGAGCCATAGTCACACCAGCCAAATTCATGTCCTTATTTCTGGATAAGTTTTCTTCCCCTTATTATATGTTCCCAATGTGCCAACCAAGGCCTTCGTGTACAGAAATATGACCTACATGGAAACACCAAGCTTATTCCTTTAAAAGCCTTGATTTAGTTTCAAAAACCCAGTTTTCTATTTCCTTTGGAAACCGCTTAAAAGCAGCTGAACAAAAATCAAAATGGCTGCATCAATGCTTCAGTGAACCTCGATTATAAAGTAACTTGTTTTTCTATAGCAAAGTTACTTTTATGAACATGAAAATGACATTAACATAACATACATTGACACTATTCTCTTCTCTTCTGCAAAACTCTTCTCCTCAGCCTTTTGTTTCAGGAACGTGAAGAGGACTAACCAGGCTGGCAGCACACACCATTCCTGTCCCAACTGGCTAGATCTTCTATTTTCCTATAAAACTCCCCTGCCCCTTTCTCCTGGAGGCCTCACAGCCTGCTGCAGCCTGTTTGCCCTGCCTCCTTTGCTGGGCAAAGCAATAAAGCTATTGTTCCTCTTTATCCTAAACTCTGTCTTCCCCTGTTGTATTTTGTCTCCCAAGCACAGAGGCTGATTTTTGATAATTTTCCTCTGATTCCCATCCCTTGCAGTTTTCTTGATTTTGCAAGAACATAGAAAAAAAGTTTAGTATAATCTTGCTATATTCCTTAAAAAAAAAAAAAAAAAAGATGAAGTCCCAAAAATTTATTTTTTCTTTTGTTTCTTTTGCCTTTGGAGACGTATCTTGAAAGAAGTTCCTGTGGCTGATATCGAAGAGATTACTGCCTATGTTCTCCTCTAGGATTCTGAGGGATTCCTGTCTCACGTGGAGGTCTTTTATCCATTTTGAGTTTATCTTTGTGTACGGTGTAAGAGAATGGTCGAGTTTCATTCTTCTACATATAGCTGTCCAGTTTTCCCAGCACCATTTATTGAAGAGACTGTCTTTTTTCCACTGTATATTTTTTCCTGTTTTGTCGAAGATTAATTGACCATAGAGTACAGGGTCCGTATCTGGGCTCTCTACTCTGTTCCACTGGTCTATGTGTCTGTTTTTATGCCAGTATCATGCTGTCTTGGTGATCACAGCTTTGTAATAAAGCTTGAAATCAGGTAACGTGATGCCGCCAGCTTTATTTTTGTTTTTCAACATTTCCTTAGCGATTCGGGGTCTCTTCTGATTCCATACAAATTTTAGGTTTATTTGCTCCAGCTCTTTGAAGAATGCCGGTGGAATTTTGATCGGAATGGCATTAAAAGTATAGATTGCTCTAGGCAGTATAGACATTTTAACAATGTTTATTCTTCCGATCCAAGAGCATGGAATGGTCTTCCATCTATTTGTGTCTTCTTCAATTTCTTTCATGAGTGTTCTGTAGTTCCTTGAGTACAGATCCTTTACCTCTTTGGTTAGGTTTATTCCCAGGTATCTTATGGTTCTTGGTGCTATAGTGAATGGAATCGATTCTCTAATTTCCCTTTCTGTATTTTCATTGTTAGTGTATAAGAAAGCCACTGATTTCTGCACATTGACTTTGTATCCTGCCATGTTGCTGAATTGCTGTATGAGTTCTAGTAGTTTGGGGGTGGAGTCTTTTGGGTTTTCCATATAAAGAATCATGTCATCTGTGAAGAGAGAGAGTTTGACTTCTTCATTACCAATTTGGATACATTTTATTTCTCTCTGTTGTCTGATTGCTGTTGCTAGGACTTCTAATACTATGTTGAACAAGAGTGGTGAAAGTGGGCATCCTTGTCTTGTTCCTGATCTCCATGGGAAGGCTGCAAGCTTTTTCCCATTGAGGATGATATTTGCTGTGGGTCTTTCATAGATAGATTTGAAAATCAAAAGCTTCTGCGCAGCAAAGGAAATAGTCAAAAAAACAAAGAGGCAACCCACGGAATGGGAGAAGATATTTGCGAATGACAGTACAGACAAAAGGTTGATATCCAGGATCTATAATGAACTCCTCAAACTCAACACACACGAAACAGGCAAACACGTCAAAAAATGGGCAGAAGATATGAACAGACACTTCTCCAATCAAGACATACAAATGGCTATCAGACACATGAAAAAGTGTTCATCATCATTAGCCCTCAGGGAGATTCAAATTAAAACCACATTGAGATATCACCTTACACCAGTTAGAATGGCCAAAATTAACAAAACAGGAAACAACATGTGTTGGAGAGGATGTGGAGAAAGGAGAACCCTCTTACACTGTTGGTGGGAATGCAGGTTGGTGCAGCCTCTTTGGAGAACAGTGTGGAGATTCCTCAAGAAATTAAAAATAGAGCTTCCCTATGACCCTGCCATTGCACTCCTGGGTATTTACCCCAAAGACACAGATGTCGTGAAAAGAAGGGCCATCTGTACCCCAATGTTTAGAGCAGCAATGGCCACGGTCGCCAAACTATGGAAAGAACCAAGATGCCCTTCAACGGATGAATGGATAAGGAAGATGTAGTCCATATACACTATGGAGTATTATGCCTCCATTAGAAAGAATGAATACCCAACTTTTGTAGCAACATGGACGGGACTGGAAGAGATTATGCTGAGTGAAATAAGTCAAGCAGAGAGAGTCAATTATCATATGGTTTCACTTATTTGTGGAGCATAACAAATAGCATGGAGGACAAGGGGCGTTAGAGAGGAGAAGGGAATTTGGGTAAATTGGAAGGGGAGGTGAACCATGAGAGACTATGGACTCTGAAAAACAATCTGAGGGGTTTGAAGTGGCGGGGGGGTGGGAGGTTGGGGTACCATGTGGTGGGTATTATAGAGGGCACGGCTTGCCCATGGAGCACTGGGTGTGGTGAAAAAATAATGAATAATGTTTTTCTGAAAATAAATAAATTGGAAAAAAAAATTAAAAAAAAATCAAATCAGAGGAAGTTTTTCTAATACCTTTGGTTTTATCATCATTTATCAAAATTATCTACTCCTAGAAGGTTTATGTTGTTAGGCATTATCATCTACTTGTTTTTAACAAATTCAGTTGTTAGAAGTTATGTGTATAAATACATCGCTCATGAAATTAACAACTTATTGCGAGAAGCCCTCCTGTGTTCTTTCTCTGCTTATCCTTTTGCCTGAGAAAAACAGTTACTTTTCATTCTTAAACTTGAGAATTGCTTTAATGACACATTAGTGATTTTCTCCTAACCAATCAGGTATCTCTTGCTTCTACTGCTAAATTGCAAGTTTCTTAAAAGCAAGAAACATTTCTGAAACTTGCTCCAATCTGTCATAGCTACTAGCACTGTTGAGAACATGAGCAGTGTTCCGAACATAGTAATTTACTGTTGAATGCATGAAACAGTTTTGAGAACAATGATAGAGCACAAATATTTAAAAAAAAAACAAAAAACCTAATCTAAGTTGTTTTAAGAATGTGAAGAGAGTGATTCAGTGACAATATTTGTCTAATTCTACATATCCCACTTATGCTGGAAACGGGAAATATACAGGTCATATGCCCAAGTGTTTCAGTCACTTTTTCAACACTTATTGTTAAACTCGGTCTCTCCTTCAAGATCTAGATGTACAGGAGTTATAGCAAGTGGTATGGTCTGATCCTATCATTCCTGCTGCTTTGATCATTCATAGAGATGTCAGTGGGATGCAATATTGGTTTTAATTTATATCTAAATCTTTTCCTAATGGACTAATATACTGAATGTAACTCAAGGAAAAAAACTGCAAACAAATACCCTTGACATTTAGAATTAGGGAAAATAAACTCCTTTGCAAAATGTTATAAAATATATAAAGGGCAAACAAACTCCTATACTATGGCATTCTTTTTCCTTAGATTTTTCCTTGGTTTTACCATGTTGACTTTTTGATTCATTGTTCTTGTCAGTTTCCCATACTGGTAGTTTTCAACTAAGATTCTTTTAATCAAAATATAATTAGTACTGTCAAAAAAGTGATAAAATGCTCATAGTGAGCATTACCAAGCATGAACAGTTTATAGTGTCCACAGAAATGGCTTTAAGAGGCAGCAGTGTAACCACATCACTGCCGGACTTCCAAATGACTCGCAGGCACAGCACAAGGTTCGCTCTAATGGTAGCATTTGAAAGCCACGTGACCTTGGATAAGCCAATTACCTTTTCTGAACACTAAGACATGTGACCTCTACCCCTTCTAATTTTAAATGTTCACAATTATAGTCATTACATAGGGATTGGGAATAAATAATTAGGGACTGACAAGATTCTACTAAGGACTATTCTTCCTGCAAGTTCCATTTGCACAGTCCCCAGTAGTAATTATAGGATGCAGAGCTCCACATTGTCTATGACAAAAGTGGAATACTAAAGGAAATTCTTTGAATGATGAGGTCACTGAATGACAGCCTGCTTTTCAGCTATTTTTATCAAAAGTACACTTTAGAGAATCTTGGTACTCATTTTACTTAGTACATTTAGGCTAAGTATGTATCTTTTTTTTTTTTTTTAATTTGGCAGGTTTGGATTTGAAATTGCCAAGTTTCAGCTAAAAATATAAATGATAAATATAAATCTTAATGTTCCGCATATCACATTGGTGAGTAATTAGATGCTTACAACGTGGTTTAATAAGGAACACTCACTATTTATAAGAGAAAGCTAAAGAGGTGATATGATTAAAGACACAGCAATGAAACTTAACATGTCTTTCCTCAGTTCTGAGTCCAGATTCTTTTTTAAATATGTAAAAAATAAAAGGGCAAGCTCTTCAAGATCAGGAGCTATAGTGATATTCTTTCCTTTGTCCTTATAAAATGATTAATCCAGTGTTGGATTATTGATCCAATTGATACCCAATTTTAATCATGTTAAAAATGAGATATGTAAATAGATATATACAGACTGTCTCGCCATTTCATTTCATATACATCGAATTACTAAGGACTTCGTTGTGGCTCTGTATCTTTTATAGATTTTTATACAATTCATGGTCTAACTATTCTCCCATGTTAACAGAAATTTATATTTAGGACTTTAAAAAATAGTCATCTTGTAGAAGCTTTTTAGATCATATTTTCTTTAGCATAAATCCAAATTATTGGTAATTTTTGATAGTTTGTTATTTATGTTATTATGTTATTTAATACCATTGTACCTAGCTATAGAAATGCTTGTCTTTACATCAAATGATCCCAGATTTACATGTTTCTAAAATATTACATTTCATCTTGTATTTTAAAATAATTTTCTTTTGCTTCTAAATGATATAGATTGTCAGTTTTCCTTTTTCAACTATAAAAACATTTACTTCCAGAAACACACTTCTAAAATTTTATTTCTAAAAGTATTAGAGGAAAAAAGCAACCAGCTTGTATTGTATCTGCCTCCAACAACAGAGATGGAGACTGAGAATCTCCCTCATGATGAGAAAGATCTTAAAGAATATAGGAAATTTATTCCATGTTTCTGTTTTTGTTTGTTTGTTTTTTGTTTTTTGTTTTGTTTTGTTTTGTTTGTTTTAACATTTGGTTTGGCTATTACAAGTCATGTTTTGTTTCTGGTTTATGTTCTTATTTGCATAGGGGTTTGCTTTCCTGGCTTGCGTATTGACATCACAAGTAGGTTGTTGTTTTGTTTCTTTTTTTTTTCCACCATGGTAAGTACACTCTTTAATTCCCTGTCCCCAATTTCCCCCATCTCTCCACCTACCTCTCCAACAAGTGGTTTTGTCATCACCTTTTAGAGCTATTTCATTGGAAAAGGAAGCTAATGGTTTAGGGTTTGGATGAATATATAAATTATCATCCAAACAGCATTTTTGAGGGAAAGACAATGCTAAAAAACAATTAACAAGCAACCGATTCATCTATACCAGCTACCAATAGGAAGGTCCTTGAAAAATTAGGGTTCATGGCTTTTCCATTTGTAATAATACTAGTAGTGAATTGTTTTCAAGTGTCTCAGACCCAACTCAGTCAATCACCATGACTTGGGCCTGTTTTCCCAAAACCAAAATCTATGATCAAGCTGTATTAATTCAGGACATAAGTCTGGTTGCGAGCATACACTCATTTATATTTAAAACTGGATTGACCTTTGCTCATTCCCTTAATGCTGTTGCTGATAATATCAGGTTTTACTTTAATCTCTATGTTTTTGTGTATTTTAAAATATTTATTTTGCTTTTTCTTCATGTATTTCTGATTACTATGGTAACCCCTTAAGAAAGAGCTTTATTTCTAGAGTTATGATAGTTTATTTAAAAAGTAATAAAGAGAAACCCCACTAAAGTACAGTCAGGAAGCTAGAAAGAGGAGCCATATCACCAATGTCAATTACAGGAAGAATGGTCTATTCTAGACCCCAACAGAAGAATCAACAGGAAAGAATCATCAATTATAGGCTTTAACAGGGGAAGATGTACACTGAATCTTCTATAAGAAATCAACTTCCTCTGCACCTCCGCCAATGACAAACCATCATCACCCTAAACTCTTGCTTTTCACCAGTAAACTTGCATTCAAAACAACCCCTCTCAGCTTCATCCTTCTCCGTAAAAAGTAACATTCCTCTCCTTTGTTGGACTTGTCAATGGTTTTGCCATAATTGCATATTCTGACTTGCAATTCTCTGCTATTCCTGAGTAAACTAATTTCCAGTGGTAAAATACGTCTTTGTTTTTGTTTTAATTTTATTTATTTATTTTTTATTTTGAAGGCTAACATTATTTAGTGATCAGAAGTAGGATCCAGAGATGACCCCCAATAACTAAAGATAGTTAACAAACAGGTTTTGGTACCCACAGAGCCTACTGAGCTCACTGCTTTCATGGGCTCAGCTCTGTGCATTTTGAACTCTCCAGGCTTTCCTCAGTATCTGTTTCAAGGCTTTACCCTTTCTGAGAACGCTCCTTATACCTTTGGTCTGACTCCTATTTGGGACTGGACTATTCCTGTTGGAACTGTGCTGGCCTTTGGTTCAATTCCTTTGGAAGTGGGCTATTCCTGTTGAAACTATGATGTTTAGGATTTTTTTTCCCCTCTAGAGAAAAACCCACCTCCATTCTGGGACCCTAGCAAGATTGTTGTTTAAATATTATAATCTCCTCCTGATTTGCACTTTTTAGAAGTTTATTTACCAGAGAGGGAGAGAGCATGCACACAAGAGAGAATACGGGGAAGGGCAGAGGGAGAGAGAATCTCAGGCAGACTCTCCACTAAGCATGGAGCCTGATGTGGGGCTTTATCCCACAACCATGACCTGAGATCATGTCCTGAGCCTAAACCAAGAGCTGGATGCTTAACTGACTGAGCCACCCAGGTGGCCCCTGATAGGCATTTCCAACTAAATGAAACAACCCAACCAAAGTAGAACATCAATGACCATTTTGGGGATTTTTTTTTTTTTTAATCTCTTCGCCCTTAGTTCCTCTGCCCCTACTCATTTAGAGGGTAGAGATTTCTTAGAAAAATATGTCAGAATTCTTCTCTCTCAAAAGGAAAAATAATTCTACAATTTGACAATAGTAATCAAAATAGCCAACTGGGTGAATTAAATGAAATTTCAACATCTTTTACTTGCTTAGTCTGACAGCTTTGTAGTGGAGTCTGGGATACTGACCATTTGTCCTTATTGGATCAGCTACCATCCTTGATATGGGCAAGATTTTTAACTGGCATTGACAGAATCCGTACTGTGCCTTCCATCAAGATTCAAATAGACACCTCAAAACCTCTTCCCAGAATTAATAACCTATAAATAAAAAAAACCTTCAAGGCATCAACCCCATGATATAAAGTTGCAAGGCTCAGGACTTCATTATGTCCTACACTAGTGCTACAATATCACTCTTACTTGTGAGAAAACCCAGCAGCCAAGGATGGAGGTTTGCCCAGGACCTCTGAGAAACAAATGACCTTGTTATCCCTTGATACCCTGTTGTTCCTAATGCCCATTTGCTATCAGAATCCATTTGAACTGAAAGTAAAATTTTCACATAACTGATTTATGCAATGCATTTTAGTATTCTAGTTGATAAAGATAACTGGTATCTTTTTACTTTCACTTGGGAGGAATGGAAATACACCTGGACAGTAATGTCCCAGGGGTTCACAGTCTCTTTTTCACAAACCCTAAAAGCAGATTCAGAGGATATTGAGTTTTCTGCAGGCCCTATTTTGTTATAGTAAATGGATAATTTGATTCTCTCTACTGTCCTTCTGAAACCTCTTCAAAGAAAGGCAGCATCTATCTATTAAAACTTTTGGCTTTAAAGAGACACAAGTTCCTGAAAAAAATTAGTTTGCTCAAACTCATGTTCAATGCTTAAGCTGCCTGACTCAGAGCAAGGACTACATTTGGACCCAGACTGACTTCATTGCATCCTGAACTTCCCCAAACCTAAAACTAAGTGCAAGTTTAATGAGGTTTTCTTGAGGGGCTAGCTGTCAAAATTGGATTGCAGGCTTCTCTCTTATGGCTCAACTTCTGCCTGCTGTATGGAAAGAAATGACGTACCTGATTCTAAGATATGGAAAGATCAGGAAGACAGTTTTTGGGACTTCAAAGAAAAGCCTAATAAAACTCCTTCAGACATCTTAATTATCAACTGTCCCTTTTCCTCTTTGTATGTGAAGAAAAGGAATATTTTGGAGTACTCATCCAAAAACATGCAGACCATCATTAACCCACAAAATATTGTCACACAGGGCTATTCCCCTCACTTCAGAGCATTCCTGACACTATCTTTTTAGTTACGTTCCCTGAAGAAATAATCATGGCTATGCCCTTTAACCACTCTTGTATTTTCATCAAGGGTAAAACTGTAAACATTTATACTTATCGTCACTATGCCTTTGGGATGGTTCATGACTTCAGAATGCTAGGAAACATGAGCATTTTCTTATCTAGAGTGGGGATAAAATTAAAGACAGCTCCTTTATCCAAAATTTATTAGGTGTTGTACTTTTGCTGGCTGCTCTGGCTATTAAGTGTTCTGGGCATTCCAGACTCAACTCTCTAGAGAGAGACCAAAAGAAACCATCGCACTGTTCCACCAAAAGCATGCACTCCAGGAAACTAATAGCCAAACCTCTGTTGCGGTTCAAAAGGATGTTCTCCCAAATGGATAACTTGGAAAAACTGACAAGAGTTACCCAACAATTGGCCCCAGAGAAGGACTAACAGTATTGGCAATCTAGTAATTGTTCATTCAATAAAAAGAGAACTCTGGTTTGAATCTAACAATTTGGCCCTATGAGAAATTCTAAAATTCTCACTATTTACCACTATACCTTTGGCATTAAACCATTAGCTTACTGACAATAACATTCTTAAACCAATATTGGTGGGAAAATATTAATAAGGAAACAAAAAATCCCTACCTCATTTGTCCCATCTGTTTATATTACAATCAAGGAAATCCTGTTCACACAAATGGGTTTCATAGTTTCCCCTATCTCATTGTTACAAATATGCTTTAGTAACTGCTTGTGTTTTCCCCCCTCCAACTGGACTGTAATTTTCCCTTGTAGACAGGCCACTGCTTCTTCGGTGGCTAAAATTATTTTATTAGAAAAGATGAACCCTACCTGGGGAATCCCTCTTAAACTCTACAGTGATCAGGGAACCCATTTTACTGGTCATGTGCCTTGACAATGCTGTGTTGTTTGGCTGGTATGACAACATTTTCATTGTACATATTGTCCTCAATCTTCAGAGTCAAATGCACTAATGGCACTACCAAGACTCAACTTGTAAAATCTGTAGACCTCCCTAAATACCCTGGCCAAAAGCATTGTCATTGATCTTTCTAAATCTCAGATTCACTCTGAAACTCACTCTCACCCTTTGAGATAATCCCAAGATGTCCAAAGGACTTGACCCCCAATTCTTTTGACACACAGTTAATACCAATATACTTAAACATTGTAAAGGTCTAATTGCTTCTGTGAGGAATAACCCACCACCCTTTACCTGAGAAATCTTTACTTAGTGTAGACATTAAGACTTTAAACATCACCTAAAACTAAGTGCAAAGTTAACCTGGAGATCTTGTCTATTGAAAAGATACCTCCATGAAAGATTCTTTTGAACCTCACAAGAAGGGCCCTTATCATGGAGATCTTGTCTATTGCAACCTGGAGATATTGTCTATTGATAAGACACCTCCATGAAAGATTCTTTTGAACCTCACAAGAAGGACCCTTATCATGTATTGCTAACTGATCCTTGTGCTACCAAACTCCAACGAATAGACTCTTGGATTCTTGTGACCCATCTAAAGAAAGCACCAAGCTCTGACTGGACCTATATACCATCTGGTCAAAGTAAAAATTTCCCAGAATTGAAGCAGCAGACAGCATCTGATGAGAAAGCTTCCCCAACATGTCCAAACCAGGTCTGTCTGCTTTTTCCTTACTGTTTGCTTCTATCTTCTTTGTGGAAAGAAACTGCCCTTCTTCACATTTCCCAAATCCTTGAGAAAGGGGGAATCTTCTCCCCCTCCTCCCAATTGTAGCCTTTCAGAATCCACATCATGATCCTGTGACAATTTTCCACTTGGCTTTTTCTGAAGGGTTAGAAAGGTTAGAAGGGCCAGAATTCACAGTCTTTCATCTGAACTATTATCTGACTGGATTGTTACCCAAATTTGCAAATGTATAGGCTGTATTATTGGTTAACATTTGTTTCCAACATTTTTTGAGATACTAATTTAATATATCCTTGAATGTTTGCTATTTTTCAAATTAGTTCATCAGGTATTGCTTCATGTTTGTACCTGTACTCCGTCTTTCCAAATGCACTTGGTTAATTCTTTCAGTGAACTCTTGCAGTATTTACTATTTTGCTTTCAGTGCCTGTTTTAATCTGGGACTTCCAGGAGGCAAACATGACTCTAGGCTTTCCTCCATAAGAACTTTTCTTCCCTAAACAGGAATAAGCGCCAATAAATATTTTCAGCTGGTTACTTTCTGATCTAGGATCCCAGATTAGAACCTTCAGACATTTGGAATTGTTTTATTACTTCTGTTCTGTATAATTACTTTAAGTTTTCTATTTTGATACCTGTCAAACTTTTGTAAAAATGATGTACCCCATAAGGTGATCTTCAATGTTTATGATCTTAATAAATATGGACTATGGGTGGGAAGTACCTGAACGTTTTCCCTCTTCACCTCCCTTGTCATCTATACATGACCATAAGTGGTTTCCAACTGCTTTTGCATTTACCTTCTTATGTAGAACATGACAGCCAAAAAGGTCCTTTCTGGCACTGAGGGATAATACCACTAATGTGGTAGAAAACCTGCATTTTGATCAGTGATGGTTGCAGAGAAAGATCTTGATCAAAAGTGGCAGGGCTGGGGAAGGATGGAAAATTATCAGAGAAACCTCACTTAAGTAGAGTTAGGAGGCTAGAGGGTGGCCCATACCACTCACGATCAGTTATAGGAAGAACTGAGTATCAGCAGGACAGAAATAACAAAGACCTCAACAAGAAAATATATACACTGAATCTATAAGAAATGGACTACCCTTGCAACTCAGCCAATGAGAAACTATCATCACCCCGAACTGTTGGCTTTTAACAAAGGACTTTCATTCAAAACACCCCCTCCCAACTTCCTCCTTCTCTATAAAATAACATTTGTTTGTTAGGCTTTCCTATGAGTCAGCAGCAGTGAGGAGGAGGACACAAGAGCGGATATTAGAAGGACAGCAGAAGTCTCTAGACTTCCTTAATGCCAGGTTGGCTGACTACAGAGTTGGTTAGGGGCTAAACCAAATACAAGGTTATAATGACATTCCTTATTGCTTCTGAATATATTAATATAGGAGGTAGCCTGGTATTGGGGGAATGCATAGGTCTAGGAAGTTGCAGTGACTGGATATATTAGCACACCAAAAAAATAAAGTTTGAAGGGTTTGGAGGACGATTAGTTTTATTATTTATAATAAGGATGATTCAATACATTTATAATTAAACCTGAACTTATTTTGTTTCACTTAAATCCATGTAAAAATATTTTTAAGCTCTTCTTCTGTTTTTGACTGACTTTTTTTGTATTTAGGTCAGAACAAAAAATAATTCAGGCATCTGACATAACCCACTACCAAAGTTTCTGTATCTCTGCTATACTGCTTATCACAATTAGCTGCACATTTAGTATTCTCCTACTGCCCCAAATCTCAAGAATTTTAAGAACAGAGGCCCAATTTTATTACATTCTGCTTTTAAAGATTTATTTCTTTGAGGGGGGTGGGGGAGAAAGAGCACACAAGTTGGGGAGGGGCAGAGGGAGAGTGAGACTCTCAAGCCGACTCCCCCCTGAGCTGAAATTGAGTTAGACACTCAACTAACTGCATTTTCTTTATGTAGGATAGTATTTCATATATACTAAGGGATTAGAAACAAAGTAAGAAAGAGCTTGAATAATAGTATAGATAGACTATGGTAATAGCTGGCTCAATAGCTTGCTGTTGTTTTAGTTCAATCATTTAACCTCTAGAAAACTTAAATTTTCTATTTATGAAATGAGTAATAGAGTTATTTTCAAGGAATCTGTGACCAATAGTTAGAAACTATAAAGAGGAAAATTTAATCTCATTGTAAGAACATCCTTAAAAATAATTTAAATTCCCTAAAAGCTCTATTTGTCCATTTCTAGAAGTAGAGTACCTAATCAATTAAAGTGGTCAAACACAGTCTTAATGAGCATTTGGCAGGAACATTGAGCATTGAAAAGAAAATTTCAACACTGGAAGAACGGTTAAGGTAAAAGTCTTTTTCCAACATGGCAGTTGGTGATAGCCAACAATTCTTCCATGGGATTATTGTAGCACTGCAAGGTTTTGTGCATAGCACAAATACTTCAGTAATTGGCCCTACTTCCAGTATTGCCTCCAAGAGGTAATTTCTTTGCATTCCATTTTACTCAAATTCTAGGTGGCAAAAATATCTTTTCTACTTCCTGGATTAGTTGTAAGGATAATAAGTTTCAACAAATGTTAACAGGAATAGTTACAGAAGAAAACAAAATGGTATTATTCAATGTGTTTCAGCGGTGTTCTCTACTGTCCCTGACTGTGACATAAGTCTTAATAACTCAACTATATAGATTATCTCTTGCATGTGAGAGATTGTTTGGAAACCAACAAGTCACCATCTTTTGAGCCTGATGCATTCCTGACTATGTGTGGCTGCAACTGAAGCTAGCTCAGAAAAATAAGGGTATACACATGCAAGAGTTTTTCAAATTGTTAGGCTTGCCTATTTTCAAATTGTTTGTTTACAAGTTTTTCATGGTTTCCAGAGCATAGGATCTCAGAGTTAGAAAGCACTTCAGTTTATGTGGGTTTCTCTCTCATCACTTACCACTTTATCTAAAAATAGGTAATATTGTCCATCTTTAGTTACACTGAACTAATGAATGCTCCTTTAATATACTGCATTGGCCAGCTATTGTCATGATAATGCTGCGTGACCAAGCTACTCAAATTTAGGAGCTTGAATCTACTAGTATTCATGGTTTTTCTACTTCACCAGTCTGTATGGTGGTTAGAGCAGATGTACTTCAGGCAATGAGTTTGCAGGACTTTGTTCTAGTCTTTGATTTGGGTTTAGGTCTGTTCCATGTGTATCCCTCCTCCTGGGACCAAAGGTTACCTGCCTCATCTTTGTGCATAGCAGTGCCTCTTAAAAGACTTTGACTCAGAACTAGCAGGCTGAATCATCTGCCTACATTTTATTGACCTGAGCAGTGACATGGCCAAGCCTATACCAACGGGAAGGAGAAACATCCAGCTATCCATGATTACATTCATACCCAGTGTGACCACATAAGTGCTCATACATACTTGTAGATGTCATGATAGAAATACAAAGGATTTCACTTTCTACCAAAGCATAATTCTAGATGACTTTTTGGTTTTAGTATTTCAGTTGTTGCAAATATCTTCTTATATTGAGTGAAATTTAACCTACTCAATCTTCTTCCAATTAGGTTTAAAAATTCCCCTGAAAAGAAGTATATTTTCCCTTGGATAACATAGCTCTTTCAAGTAACTGAAATAATTTCTCCATTCTAAATAGCCCCAATGGCTTCAGCCCTCCTCCACCACCATAAGCCCATTATCCAAATGTTCCTTGAAACAAATGAATTTATCAATAGATGGATTTCAAATAACCTTAATATTTCATAAATATAGAAAGAAACAATGTATTTCCAGTGGCTTATATATATGCCAGTTAATGCCGTTTTTTTTAAAAAAAGTAGGTACATCAAATAGATGACATCATAAACATTTTAATATATACATTTTTTAAGTACAAATGGAAAACAATGTAATGAAGATCTGTGCATCTATGACCTAGGTTTTCGACTGTTAACATTCTCCTTTATTGAATCAGAACTTTATGAAACATGAATCATCACGTATGTAGTTGAAGTTGACTTTGTATTTCTCCCCTTCCTGGAGAAGTAGTCATTAGTGTAAACATTTTCTAAAAAAAAATTTTTACATCCCAAGCCACAAAGTAAAATTATATATAGCAAATAATCAATCTCCTATAGACCACATTTTTTTGTGATTAGATAAAAAAAAAATCAATAAAAAGGATAAGAACCTATGTGAAAAGATTGCCAGCTCACATACTGACTGCAGCATTCTGTTTAAGTTAAATGTGTTCTCAAACCTGACAGAGGTGCATTAGAGTTTCCCATTATACAGGCTTTTGGATTTATGCTCTTTAGATTTATATATTTTTCTTGAATTTTATAGATGAATATTTATCTTTGATTTTTTTTCTATTGCAAACTGACATTTTTATACCTTAATAATGCTTTTTGCAATAAAATCTACTTTGCCTGATTTTAATACAGATATACCCACTTTACATTTGGTTATCTTTTTACTATTTTTTTTCTAATCATTCTCTGATTTGTCAACTTTCTGCACTTTTAGGTCTCTTCTAAACCAAAGAAGTATAGGTTAGTTTTGTTCTTCTATTCAATATAATGCCAACGATTTATGTGACTATTTTGGGAAAAATACCATATCCATTTCCATTTATTTTGATTCCTGATAGGCTTATATTTATTATGTTTCTGATTTCTTTTTTCTTTTCAACTTCAAAGTTATTATTTTTATATTTCTCCTTTCCCCTCTGCTAGTTTTTAAGTTATATTTCTAAATTTTTTTTTTAAGAACAGTTTTTAGGTTTACAGTAAAGAGGAGTTTTATGCCTGGCACTTGATATGTTTATATTTCAACATGATTATATTTAAAGTATGAAATGAAATAAAATCTCCATCCTCTTCCCAAATATACCAAGGCTTTTAAAGGTTTTTACTCTGACTCCTTTTGTCCATTTTACTTATAAATGCCACATAGTATTTTAGTCCTATATTTTTATATACACCAACAATGCTTTCCTCCTCCTTGTTCTTATCTACACATTTGTAAATTAATGTACTAGAGAACACTACATCTTGGTTATGTCACCCATTTCACCTAACTATCTCTACCCTTGGTTCCATGAGTATATATGTTAAGTAGACCTTCCTTTTTTATGTCACTAAAGTTTTTAAATAAAAGCTATCGGGGCGCCTGGGTGGCTCAGTGGGTTAAGCCGCTGCCTTCGGCTCAGGTCATGATCTCAGGGTCCTGGGATCAAGTCCCGCATCGGGCTCTCTGCTCAGCAGGGAGCCTGCTTTCTCCTCTCTCTCTGCCTGCCTCTCTGCCTACTTGTGATCTCTGTCTGTCAAATAAATAAAATCTTTTAAAAAAAATTAAAAAAAAAATAAAAGCTATCACCAGATTAGGGTCCAAGACAAGTTTTGCACACATCTGAGGAAGAATAAACTATTCTGTTAATTTTATAATCTTAGATGACAATATTATATCTACACTTAACTTTTTATATTTAAAAATTTAAAGGAATGTTAAAATATTCTAGTTGGCAATAAGTTACATTTTCCTGCCAATTCTTTTCTTATTTAATTTCTCATCACTATTGCAAATTTCCTCTTGTCCTGTTTGAATTGTTAAACTCTCCTTTGTGGTTAATGTATTTGAGATTAAAGCCTAAATTGGCCTCAGAATCTGGAGAGATCTAAGAAAATTACCTACCTGACCAGCAGTGTCCAAAATGTCCAAATAAGCTGGCTCATCATCAATCCTAACCTGGGTCTTATAAGCATCTTCTGAAAAACACAAGACAGAGTTTACATTCAGATATATTCAACTGAAGAGGCATAATTCATTTTTAGATGTCATAACCAAGAATTTCTAAATAGGTTAAGTAAGAGAACGAGATATTCTAGTCGAATACACCAAGTAAGAAGGTTATAACCCAGGGAAAGAACGGAGAGTGTTTCTGCTTAACGTCAAGTCAGGTTTATTTCTCCTTCATCAGGAGAATATTATGATTTGAGGTACAGTGGTCATATTCCCTATAGAACAAACCTTGACACAAATTCATCAGTTCTTTGTTTCATCTTGCACTTCAAATTTGCATTTCAACCTCACAGTCAATGAAAGACTGAAAGCTTTTACTCTAAGATCAGGGACAAGTAGGCCTGCTTTAACTTTTATTTAACGCAGTACTAAAGTCCTATCCAGAACAACAAGGCAAGAAAAATAAATAAAAATCATCCAAATCAGAAGAGAAGAGATAATAAACATGATCTTATAAATAGAAAGCTCTAATGATTGCATGGGGTGGAGTGCAGTGGGGGTACTGTCAGAACTTCTAAAATATTCAGCAGTTACAGGATACAAAAATCAAACAAACACACTGAAGTCAGGAGTCTTTCCATACACTGATGATAAACAATTTATTTTTTTAAGATTTTATTTCCTTATTTGACAGAGAGAGACATCACAAGTAGGCAGAGAGAGAGAGGGAAGCAGGCTCCCCTCTGAGCAGAGAGCCCGATGTGGGGCTCGATCACAGGATCCAGAGATCATGACCTGAGCTGAAGGCAGAGGCTTAACCCACTGAGCCACCCAGGAGCCCAATGATAAACAATTTAAAATAAAAGAAAATGTTTTCACCTATAGTAGCATCAAAAGGAATCAAATACTTAGGAATAAACTTAACCAAGAAGGTAAAGAATTGTATACCAAAAACTATAAAGTTTTAATATGTTTTTGTACTTCTTAACCTGTACAAATTTATATATTCTGAATTCTAAACATTTACCAGGTAGGATTTATAAATGTTTTTTCCTATTCTGTAGGCTTTTTAACTTTAATGATGGCATTTGATGCATGAAAGTGAATTTTTATGTAGTATAGTTTTTTTTTGTTCATGTTTTTAGTGTCCTAAGGATGTATTCTAAATTGAAGGTCATGAATATTTAATGCTCTGTTTTCTTTTAAGAGTTTTATAATTTTAGCCTTTGCCTTTAAGTCATTGATCCATTTTTAGTTTATTTTATTTAGCAGCTTTCTCTTTTTAAAAATGTTTTAATATAAGTTAAATTAGCCAACATAGCTATCATTAGTTTCAGATGTAGTGTTCAATGAGCCACCTGTTGTTTATTTTATTTATTTATTTTAAAGATTTCATTTATTTTTCAGAGAAAGAGATAGAGAGCAAGCACACCAAGGGAACACAAGCAGGGGGAGTGGCAGGCAAAGGGAGAAACGGGCTCCCCACTGAGCAAGGAGACCAATGTGGGACTCCATCCCAGGACCCTGGGTTATGACCTGAGCTGAAGGCAGACGCTTAACCGACTGAGCCACCCAAGTGCCCCAGTTGCACATTTTTAAATCTGTTGTTTGGTAAGGATATAAATTCATTCTTCTGCATATAATTCTCTTGTTATCCTTCATTTTTGTAAGGTTGGTACTGATGCCCCCAATATCTTATTTGATATTTCTTTCTTAGTCAGTCTAACTAAAGGTTTGTCAATTTTGTTCAACTTTTTGAAGTAACATAGTATCATTTTTCTCTTTTCCCGCTATTCTTTATTTACCTCTCTTCTAATCTTTAGTATTTCCTTCCTTCTATTTGCTTTGGGTTTAGTACCCCCCGCCCCCGCTCCAGACTGCTGGGGGTTAAATCCTGGATCTACCAATACCAGCTGTCTGATTTTAGGAGGAGAAAATCATTTGGTCTCTCTAAAATGCATATTACTCATTTGAAAATTATGAAAATATTTGTATGTAACTTATGTAGTCTTCAGAGGATTTAAGAAGACAATGCGTGAAATGTATCCAGCACAGTGCATTGTGTATAGAATATGATGCTGTACGTATGGTTTTTGTTTTTAAGAAATTTGGACTCTATGGGACGCCTGGGTGGCGCAGTTGGTTGGACGACTGCCTTCGGCTCAGGGCGTGATCCTGGAGTCCCGGGATCGAGTCCCATATCAGGCTCCCAGCTCCATGGGGAGTCTGCTTCGCTCTCTGACCTTCTCCTCGCTCATTCTCTCTCACTGCCTCTCTCTCTCAAATAAATAAAATAAAATCTTTAAAAAAAAAAAAAAGAAATTTGGACTCTATCATAACATCATTATCAGATATGCATTTTGGAATTCTCAGGGGGCTGAAATGTGGTGAATAGATTTTAACATGGGAAACTAGAAAGATTACATTTATATCAGTAATCGAGGTGAGAAAAGATGGCGGTCTATATTATAACAATGGCACTAGGGTGGAAAAAGAGCTGACAGATTTGCAAGGTATTTAGGAAGTTGAACCTGTAGCACTTAGTAATATATAGAGAACAGGAAGGAGGATGATGCAAGAATCGCTCTCCAATTTCTGGCACTTGAATGTGGGCAGATAGCTAGGATGTTTACTCAGAGAGGGCAAAAAGGAGGACCACCACAAATGCAGCTTAGAAAGGACTTTGCCATGTCTGTATCATGGAAGTGGAAACAGTGAGTACCTTGGTCTGAAGCTCTGGGGAGAGATCTGAGAGTCTTATTTCATTATATCCAAGTTTTTGCTCATTTTTTCCAATCGTAAACCGAGCCTGAAATTCAAACTCCTAGAATCTGGCTATATCTTCTCTCTTCTCTGCCATTTATATTTTAAGTAAAGAGCAAACTGAACTAATACTAAAAGCATTTAGAACAGTGTTGAATTTTGGCACCATTTCAATACTTATTCATACTGCTGATTGTGAATCACAAATGAGTTATTTTCAGAAACTTTTGGTTTACAAACTAGTAATGGTCAACAAAGGAGGCGCTTTTTAAATACACAGTATTGGGACGCCTGGGTGACTCAGTTGGTTAAGCAGCTGCCTTCGGCTCAGGTCATGATCCCAGCGTCCTGGGATCGAGTCCCACATCGGGCTCCTTGCTCAGCAGGGAGCCTGCTTCTCCCTCTGCCTCTGCTCGTTCTCCCTCTGACAAATAAATAAAATCTTAAAAAAAAATCATAAATACACAGTATTGATCACCTCCCCTAAATTAGATTTTCACTAACTGCTAGAGATATGAAGATAGACACACACACACACACACACACACACCCCATCATGGTCTCTACTCCCAGGAACTTAAACAATCACAGTGGAAGACATACAAACATGCAGTGATATGTTAAGAAGAACCCTCAACTCTATGGTCATATAATTTCTGACAAAGCAGGAAAAAATATACAGTGGAAAAAAGACAGTCTCTTCAATAAATCATGCTGCGAAAATTGGACAGGTATGTGTAGAAGAATGAAACTTGGCCATTCTATAACACCATACACAAAGATAAACTCAAAATGGATAAAAGACTGCAATGTGAGGCAGGAATCTATCAAAATCCTAGAGGAGATCATAGGCAGTAACCTCTTCGACATCGGCCACAACAACATCTTTCAAGATAGGTCTTCAAAGGCAAAGGAAACAAAAGTGAAAATGAACTTTTGGGACTTCATCAAGATCAAGAGCTTCTGTACAGCAAAGAAAATAGTCAACAAAACAAAGAGGCAACCCAGGGAATGGGAGAAGATATTCGCAAATGACACTATAGACAAATGGTTGATATGCAAGATCTATAAAGAACTCCTCAAACTCAACACACACAAAACAGATAATCATGCCAAAAAAATGGGCATGAAGAAGACAGGAACAGACACTTCTCCAAAGAAGACATACAAATGGCTAACAGACACATGAAAAAATGTTCCTCATCATTAGCCAACAGGGAGATTCAAATCAAAACCACATTGAGATACCACCTTACACCAGTTAGAATGCAAAATTAATAAGACAGTAAACAACAAGTGTTGGAGAGGATATAGAGAAAGGGGAACCCTCTAACACTGTTGATGGGAATGCAGGTTCGTGCAGCCACTTTGGAAAACAGTGTGGAGATGCCTTAAGAAATTAAAAATAGAGCTACCCTATGGCCCTGAAATGCACTACTGGGTATTTACCCCAAAGATACAGATGCAGTGAAAAGAAGGGCCATCTGTACCCCAGTGTTCATAGCAGCAATGGCCACAGTCACCAAACTGTGGAAAGAATCAAGATGCCCTTCAACAAACAAATGGATAAAGAAGATATGGTCCATATATATATATACAATGGAGTATTATGCCTCCATCAGAAAGGATGAATACCCAACTTTTGCATCAACATGGATGGGAATGGAAGAGATTATGCTGAGTGAAATAAATCAAGCAGAGAGAGTCAATTTCACTTAACTTGTGAAGCATAAGGAATAACACAGAAGACATTGGGAGATGGAGAGGAGAAGTGAGTGGGAGGAAATCGGAGGGGGAGACAAACCATGAGAGTCTGTGAACTCAGAGACAAACTGAGGGTTTTGGAGGGGAGGGGGATGGGAGGTTGGGTGAGCCTTGTGGTGGGTATTACGGAGGGCACGGATTGCATGGAGCACTGGGTGTGGTGCATAAACAATGAATTTTGGAACACTGAAAAAAATTTGAATTTAAAACAAGATTAAAAAAAAGAAGAAGAAGAAAAACAACTTATAGGGCATACAGCCTACCCCTTTCTAGCAAATTCATTCCTTACGACTATGCTCCAGAAATAAAATTGTGAGAAGTCTAACTAGCAGGATAGTCAATCTGCTGTGAGCAACTACTGGCCATCCTGTAACAGTGTTCACTATACGCTCAACCACACAATCTATTTTTCATTCCACTGCTCTCTGTACTTTCACTGATCTTCCTCTTACACAAGAGATATCTGGTGGATTTTTTTTTTTTTAAATGCATGGAGTTGTTTTTCCATTTCATAGGAAAATAAGAATAGTTACTGTGAAAAGGACACTATGACCAGAGAATCACATGTGAGTCTTTCAGATTTCATGTTTGTTTATTTAACTCAAAGGCCCCAAAAGGAGCCTGCTGAGGCCAGGAGCATGCTGAGTAATCCAGAGGAGAACTGCTCTTTGTGATTATTTGGGCCCTAGATAAACCCAGCACATGAAACGTATATCAAATAAAAGCTTCTCCTGGGATTAGAAAACCCCTTCAAAGAGACTTGATGTGAATTGGCTGGAAATTAAGCCAGGCCTTCTATCAAGATTTCTTTCTCTCTTTTAAGAAGTGTCTATCACAGTACACATTCCAGTGCTGTGAATCTAGGTCACCTCCCTGGCCTCCATAGAAACTAATCTCTTTCATTTCCTTCCAATAAACAATCTTCCCTCCTGTTTCCATCCATCCACTCCCTTTGAGACCTCCCATGTAGAAATGCAGTGTCAAAAATACTCTTTTGAATACATATAAACACCTCCCTGAATTTCAATCATCCGCCTATAGATGCAACGCTGGAGTGAGCTCATTTATCTTCCAAAGCAAGAGGCCAATGTATACAAAGCCTTATCGGGCAAAAATAGTAGCAACTGCCTGCTATGTTGTCTGCACTGGAAAGCAAAATGGAGCTAGATTCTTAGGGGCATCTCTAAAATTCCACCTTAAAATGCTACTTTAAAAATTCATTGGAAAACACTGGTGTTTGAGATCGTGGCTTCTTTTAGGTCTTCTTCACTTTCCTTCTCCAAAATTTTACAGGAGGAAATCACCAAAGACCTGTATTAAAGTTTCACATCCATCACTAAATGTTGGTGTTACAAGTGGCCAACCACTTAATCTTACTTGTAAGATGGAGTTAATAGAACATGCTAGTCGCTGTATAGGAGTTCTAGAAAGATCAACTAAAGTGGACTATAAAATGGTGGAAGGAAGGAAGGATGGATAATTCAAACTCAAGGCATATTATGTAATAATTTAAAAAAAATATTGCTTCAAGTTAACCATAAAATCATATTAAAGCTAAACCACTTCTACTTTGGCCATCTGTATTTACCCATGCAGGAATGTTTCTCCCCACTGAGGGCTTTTTAAAAAAAATATCTTAGGATACTATGGTTTACTTGAAAACTTTAAATGTATTATAATACATTTAAATGGCACGCTAAAGATCTGCTTCTGTGACTCTGAGGTAGTATATATCTCTAAAATATTAATCATCAACCCAATGCTTTAAATAATATAAAGGATCAGATTCAGATCATGTATAACTTTCTCAAAGAATTTCTTAAATCATCCTAATTGGCTGTTTGTATGTGTATGAAGCAGAAATATCTTGGAACAAAGTACAGTGCAAACTCTCTCTTGAACAGAAAGGGAAATCATGGCTGTATCAGTATTGATACAAATCTAATGTATCAATATGCGCTTAAGTATATAATCTGTGTTACACATGCTGATAGGCCCAGGATCTACCATGTTGACAAAGACAATTGATTCCTATCCATACAGTTTGAAATCTTGGGAGAATACATAAACAGGCAATTGCACTGTATTGTAATGAGTGTTAACAGAAGTGTTTGAAATGTGCTTATTTAGAAAGACAGAAGACACCCAGCTGAAGTTGAGCTAAGGTCAGTCCTCAAAAGAAGCAGATAGAAAACAGGGTTTGCAAGGGGGAGACTTGGTAAGAGGCCAAGACAGGCAGGGAATTGCATGGACTATAACACAACGCCTCCTCTTGAAAGTAAACATCCAGTGAAATCTATTAAAGGTGTATATGCCTGCTGGATTTGAAAAAGGTTCTGGAAACTGGCTGAGTTTGGCTTCAGAAAGGCCTCAAAATGAATGAGAACACAGTTTCCTACCATGGCAATAAGAGCTGAAGATAGAGGTGTCATTAGAAACTCAGTCCTGGAAATTCATGGGAATTATAAGGCAGAATTTGGATTTCTTTTTTTTCTCATGCTATAAAATTAAGGACTGAGCCAAGGACAACTGTGAGGGATAAGGGCTCTTGAGGATGCTGGAGTTACACAGCAATTGAAATCTTTCCTACAGACATAGAAGCAGATTCTAGTGGGGTAGTTCATACCAATCAGCATTTTCCTGCTGTTCCCAGGGAAATGTCTAAAATCACTGGTCTGGGAAGTTTAACTCCAAGGGAGACAACCACATGCATTCTATAGGGTCCTCATGTAGATTTTCTATATCAGACCTTTTGAGGTGGTGCAAGCTGGAGCGTTTCCTTTGGAATCAGAGGACACCTGGAGATTTGCACCTGCAAAGGGCCACTACTGAGAGAGGCCATTCCAAACAACAGCTTCTCATAGCAAGGATAAGCAAACAGAGAAGTCTTTGAAAAGAAAGAATAGTCCTCTTTAGTGAATAGACCTGTAGCCTGGCAAGAGATTGCTGAGACAGCAGCAAGATCCATGTTCGTTCCCAAAACTGTCATCTACAGAAAATATTTCAGGACGTCCACATCCTTTCAATGTTAGAGCCTTCTAAATCTTTCTTTTTAGCCAGAAAGAGAGGTTCATGGAAAACCGGATTCTTTGGCTGTCTTCTGTTAAATAGAAATGAGAGGTAAAAGGATTCAGCCACACCGACATTGAGCATTTCAAATGCTTTGTATCTACCTCACTTCTTTTGGAGTGAGGGAAAGAAAAGAGTAGATGTTCTCTTCTCCCCAGCTCCTTTAGCAAGAAATGACATCTCATTTCTACCTTTCTTGCCCCTATTTCCCATCTACACAATGGATGGCTACATGATCCTAAGGCCACGATCTGTGTAATGGTGGCCTCCCCGACTTTAAAATAGAATGCATTTATATACAGACTATCTCTTCACAGAAATAACTAGCTTTTATGGTTAGAACAACTGTGGGAGTGCCACAGTTGATGGATACCTCCAGAAGGGTTCCATGAACTTTTGCTTTCCACAGATACAATATAAGAATATCTGGTGGCAGAGGTTTGGTTTATATCAAGACCCTGGTTTCTGGGAAGGGGAAATAGATATACTTTTCCCTATGCTTCCTGCCACATACAGCATAAAATCATGAAAATTTTTTCTAGAACAAGCTTAAGAAAACTCTGAAAGTTGAAGAGGAAAAGGCAGCCTGGCTAAAATCCTCAGGATCTAAGGAATAACCCAGTGGTGAGTTCTCTGGGTTTTCTTTTTGCCTCACAGAGTTGAACCTAAAAAAGCTGGAAGTCTGGAAACACCAATGGGTACAGACAAAACAAGAAAGCCCAGAGAAATGAAGCAGAGTCTAGAAAGATGGAACACATTTAGACTATAACCCATTTAACAGTGAACCAATTTAGAACTGTTCGACAAATTACTTAGCTGTAAATAGAACAAAACATGTGCAGACCTTATATGCTAAAAGCCATGTAACACTGATGAAAGAAAATTTAGACAATCTAAATGCAGAGGCATACCATTTTCATGCTTAGAAGACTCAACAAGTAAATATGTAGATTCTCCACAAGTTGTGTAAAAATTTAACCAATTTTCTATCAAAATCTTGAAAAACTTATGTGTATGTATGGATATGGGCACCATTTTTAAGTCTTGTATGGAAAGAAAAAGGAACTAGAGAAGCTAAAATATTTTGAAAAGTAGCAGGAATCAGTTTTCCTGAATTCACAACTTACTATGTAGCTATAGTAATCAAGACTACACAGTATTGACACATAGCTCAATAAAATAGAACGGAGAATTTAGAAATAAGCCCTCAAAAACGTAACTACATTTTGACAAAAGTGCAAAAGTAATTTAGAGAAGGGAAGAGACTTTTCAACAAATGGTGTAGGAAAAATTAAATATCCATGGGCAAAAACAAGCAAACCTCCAGCTAAGTAGCACACTTTATACACCAATTAATCTAAAAATGTATCATAAGCCTCAACAAAAAAACTACCAAACTTTTAGAAGAACCTAGGAAAAATCTTCATGATCCAGTACTATGCAAAATTTTAGACTTCACATAAAAGTTCTGTAAAAGGAAAAGTTTATAAATTGGACTTAAAAATCTTAAGACAGCTTTGCGCTATAAAAAACCCTCTTAAGATTTTTTAAAAAAATACTAGAATGGGAGAAAATATTTGCAAACCAAACATCTGATGAAGGCAGGTACAAAGAACTCTCAAATCTCAAGAACAATCTATTTAGAGGGAGAATAAAAGACATGAAGAGACATTCCATAAAACAGGATATATACATGGTAAATAAGCACATAAAACACGTTCATGATCCCAGAGTCAGCTAGAGCCTGGCTTCGGGCTCTCTGCTCAGCAGGGAGTCTCCTTTCCCTCTTCCTACCCACTGCCCATCCCCCACCCACCCCCCACCCCTCGCTCATGCTCTTGGTCTCTCAAATAAAATAAATAAAATCACAATGAGCTATTACTACATACCAATCAGAATGGCTTATAAAAATGTGACAACACTTAAGGCTGGTACGGATGCGGAAACATGAGATTACTAACAAATTTTTGGAGGGTTTCCTGGGGCGCTCAGTCAGTTAAGTGACAGGCCTGGACAAACCTCACCCCACCCGAAACTTGTTCACGCCCGAAAGTGTTATCAACCAGCTACTTCTGCTTCTGTAGAAGTGCTTGCTCAACGCGCGGGCTAACTAGCTCCTTTCGCTTCTGTTCGAATGCTTGCTGCGCACGCGGGCTCCCAACACCAATCAACCAACACCAGGTATGATTTTTTAACTTGTTTGTACCCCACCCAAAAACCTGTTTGTACCTGCTTATAAAAACCCTGCACTTACTCTGCTCGGGACCTCTCAGCATCACCGGCAACGAGTGCGCGGAGGTCCGGGCTGGAACTCGCAAAAAACGACCCTTGCTGTTTGGCTTTGACTTGCGTCTCTGGTGGTCTTTTAAGGTGGGCGTACAATGCATGCGGCATTCCATTTGGGGGCTCTCCCGGGATACCCCCCTTCAGGACCACCAGACAACCAGTCAACAGGTCGTCGGGAGCCGATCGGTAAGAGAGCCGGCTTTGTCTCTACGTTTTGTCTTTCGTGAGTCTTGTTCCTGTGTTCTGTTCTTGCATTCTGTCCTCCCTGCGTTTTGTATCTGGGTTCGAGTCCCAGACTGAGGACTGGCAAATACGCCCTGGCGGACGCGCTATAGGGCTGCCAGTGGGCCGACAGAGACGTCCCTTGTTGCCCATCAGGGGTCTCTCAGGGATCGTGGGTTAGAGTCCCACCCCAGGGAGACCATCAGAGGTGTGAACTATGATAAATGCTATCGTGTCTGTAGATGTCCAACCCGTTTGATTCTGAAGAGTGCTAGACTGTGTGAATGTGCCTGTAAGGCTCCACCGCTTCGGCTACGGAGTCTGAGTGGGCTGTACCCTGTGTCTCGCAGAGTGTCATATGGCATAATGGTCATCTACTCCACGGAGTAGCCTGGTCCGGGGATTATACAGATAGACCTTAGCTAAGACGCTCCTAAGTTCCCGCAAGGAACGCCAGCAGGACAGCACCTGAAAGGTCCCCCTCCCCTTGTCCGCAACTATATGTATGACAAAGGAAAAACTATCACAAGAATATATTTTAAGGTTGCAACATTGGGTCTCCTAATGCTCAAACCTTGCTACTGCCCCACTGAGACATAAGAAACCTCTTCCAAACCTTCTGTGTTTCCCAATCTGTTTCACTTTCAGATTCACCCTGGCAGGCGGAGGAAGAGAATCTCTACTCCCATCATCGGAGGATGAAACGCACCTAGCTCCAACTTTTAGCTCTCCGAAGGTCACTATTTACCCCTGCGGACTGACCAACCGGGAGTACACATCCTCAGCTAGCCCCTCCGTATTCCTAACTTGTTCCTTCATCTCCCATCCCTTGCACCAGTGCCTCTGTTGCTCCCTGCCTATTCTAGGCGCTTTCCTCTTCGTCTTAAGCATATTCTTAATCTGGGAACTGCCTGACCAGATGGGGCAGACCCAGAGCACTCCTCTCTCTCTCCTCCTGGCTTATTTCAAGGATGTTCGGGCGAGAGGCAATAACCTGAGCCTGGATATCCGGAGATCTAAACTCATCACTTTCTGCCGCTCCAAATGGCCAACCTTTGGGGTGGAATAGCCCATAGAAGGCACCTTTTGCCTACCCATTATCCTTAAGATCAAGGCCCAGATTCTCTTGCCTGGAAAGGAGGGGCATCCAGACCAAGCCCCCTACACATTGGTCTGGCAAGATTTAGTAGAAAATCCCCCTCCCTGGCTAGCCCCCTTCCTATCCGCAGGAAACTGCAAGGTCCTGTAGCCCGACCTACAGAACCTCCTAAACCTCGAAACCCATCCGCGCCCCCTCTGCCTGTCCTCCCTGATAGCCAAGATTTACTCAGTTTCGATCCACCCCCTTACCAACCCCCTCCTGCGAGAGCTCAGGTGATAGCGGAGGATCGGGAGGCAATGGCCGCCCCAGCTCCACCTCAAGCGGGAACGGAGGGTCAAGAGGCAATAACCGCCCCCGATCCACCCCGCGGAGGGACCGATGGGCCTGCCGGGCATACTAGAGGGTGCTCTCAAAGAGAAAACCCTCCCCGCCCGCCAGACTCAACTGTGGCTTTACCCCTTTGGGACATTGCCCACCCCCCCATGACACTGGTAACCCTAGACTCCAGTATTGGCCTTTTTCAACCAGTGATCTATATAACTGGAAAAGTCAAAATGCGCGATTCTCGGATAATCCAAAGGATCTCACAGTTCTTTTAGATAGCATAATGTTCACCCACCAGCCCACCTGGGATGACTGCCAACAGCTCTTATGAATCCTGTTTACTATGGAGGAAAGGAAAAGGATCCAGGTGGAAGCAAGAAAGTTGGTCTCTGGGGATGATGGTAGACCAACAGCTAATCCGGACCTCATTAATGCAAGTTTCCCTCTGTTCAGGCCTGACTGGGACCACAACGAGGCAGAAGATAGGGGACGACTACTCATTTATCGCCAGACTCTAATGGCGGGTCTCAGGTGGGCTCGCAAGCCCACCAATTTGGCTAAGGTATATGCAGTAATGCAAGGTAAGACAGAGAGTCCAGCGGCATTTCTAGAAAGGTTGATGGAGGCCTTTAGACAGTATACCCCCATGGATCCCGAAGCCCCTGAGAATCAGGCAGCAGTAGTTATGTCCTTTGTCAACCAGGAAGCCCCTGACATTAAAAAGAAGCTCCAGAAATTAGAAGATCTGGAAGGAAAACAGGTTCAGGACCTGCTCCGTATAGCACAGTGGGTCTACAATAGCCGGGATACTCCGGAAGATAAACAGCTAAAGGTGACCAAGGAAATGACCAAGGTCCTGGCCACCTTCGTCAAGAGGGAATCAGCCCCTCCAAAGGGAGCTCAGATGGCCCAACAATCTAGATGTCCTCTAGATAAAGACCAATGCGCCTATTGCCAGGAAAAAGGGCATTGGGCATGTGACTGCCCTAGGAAAGACCCCTCGCGAGCTAGACCACAGCCATGGGAGCCAAGACCCACTCCCATCCTATCCACACAGGATTTGCACTAGGGGGTACTGGGTTCAGTTCCTCTCCCTGAGCCCAGGGTAACCCTACGAGTGGAGGGGAACCCCATACAGTTCTTGGTTGACACAGGAGCTCAACACTCAGTGTTAACCAAACCATATGGAAAGATTTCGGAGAGATCCTCCTGGGTCCGGGGAGCCACCAGAACTAGAAGATACCCTTGCCACCCAATGGACAGTTAACTTGGGTACAGGGGAGGTAACCCATTCCTTCTTGGTCATCCCTGACAGCCCCTGCCCCTTACTAGGACGAGACTTACTCACTAAAATGGGAGCACACATTTACTTCCAACCCGAGTCGCTCGGCGGTCCCATGGTGACCGACTCACGGAACCTGCCATTAACAATACTCACAGTGCGTTTGGAAGATGAGCATCTGCTCCACCAAACTGCGCCCCCTCGAGAGCAGGATATCGAGTCCTGGCTACGCCGGTTCCCGGAAGCCTGGGCCAAAACGGGGGCATAGGGCTGGCAAAACACCGATCGGCCCTCTTTATAGAGCTCAAACCTGGGGCCGACCCCGTCCGGGTCAAACAATACCCCCTATCTGCGGTGGCTAAGTCAGGTATCACCCCCCACATCCATCGCCTTCTGGACTCTGGGGTATTACGCCCCTGCCACTCGGCTTGGAACACTCCCCTGCTGCCAGTGCGTAAGCTCAACAGCAGGGATTACCGGCCAGTGCAAGACTTGAGGGAAGTTAACAAATGGGTTATGGACATACGCTGTCCCCAACCCTTACACTCTCCTCAGTGCCCTGAGGCAAAACAAGAAGTGGTATACCGTTCTCGACCTGAAGGACACTTTTTTCAGTATACCCTTAGCACCCACAAGCCAGGAACTCTTCTCATTGGAATGGACAGACCCTGAGAGAGGCACAAATGGGCAGTTGGCATGGACGTGTCTCCCACAGGGATTCAAGAACTCGCCCACCCTGTTTGATGAGGCCCTCCACGAGGATCTAAGTGAGTACAGAAATCAGAATCCCGATATAACGCTCTTGAAATATGTAGATGATCTTTTAATAGCTGCAGAGACTCAACAAGCCTGCCTCCCGAGGAACCGAAAACCTCCTTTGAACCCTCGGTGACTGAGGATACCAAGCCTCAGCAAAGAAAGCCCAGATCTGTAAGCCTGAAGTAGTGTACCTAGGGTACTTACTGAAAGAAGGACAAAGATGGCTCATGGATGCCCGCAAGGACACTGTGCTCCGCATCCCCCGACCTACCTCACCACGCCAGGCAAGAGAATTCCTGGGGACGGCAGGATACTGCCGACTATGGATACCGGGCTTCACCGAGATGGCCAAGCCTCTGTATGCAGCTTCCAGAAGCCAGCAGGATTTTGAATGGACAGAGGAGGCACAACGAGCCTTCCAGCAGATAAAAAAGGCCCTCCTCTCTGTCCCGGCTCTGGGTCTACCAGACATTTCTAAACCGTTCCACCTGTTTGTGGATGAGCATAATGGGGTGGCTAAGGCAGTACTGACTCAAAGTCTAGGCCCCTGGCCTAGACCCGTAGCATACCTTTCAAAGAAATTAGACCCCGTGGGAGCCGGGTGGCCCCCTTGCCTGCAGATGATAACAGCCACTGCCCTAATGGTAAAGGATGCCGATAAGCTGTCCATGGGTCAGGAATTACATGTGACCACCCCGCATGCTATTGAAGGCGACCTTAAACAACCTCCAGATTGATGGATGAGTAATGCTCGCTTGGTCCATTACCAAGGACTGCTACTAAACCCCTTAAGAATAACTTATACTCCTCCTCGGGCCCTAAAACCTGCATCCCTGTTACCTGACCTGGACTTGGAGACACCCTTCCATGACTGCGCCGACGTATTGGCCCAGACTTATGGGCTACGAAAAGACCTGCAGGACTACCCCTGACAGATGCCGAAGTTGTCTGGTTCACCGATGGCAGCAGCTTCGTTCACCAAGGACAAAGTTAGGCAGGGGCCGTGGTGACATCTGAGACAGAGGTTATTTAGGCAGAGGCATTGCCTCCGGGCACCTCAGCACAAAGAGCTGAGTTAATCGCCCTGACCCAGGCCCTAAAGTTGGGGCAGGGCCTCTGGATGACTGTGTACACGGACAGTAGATATGCCTTTGCCACAGCCCACATCCATGGAGCAATTTACAGAGAAAGGGGGTTACTCACTGCCGAGGGGAAAGACATTAAAAACAGGTACGAAATTTTGGCCCTACTAACGGCCATCTGGGCCCCCAAGAAACTGGCCATAGTACACTGTCCCCGCCACCAGAAACCAAACGATCCAGTTTCCCGGGTAAACAACCTTGCTGACCAGACTGCTTGCCAGATAGCCCACAGGACCATTCCAGTGTTGCCTATTCAGCTGCCTGACCCAGGGCCCCGAGAACTGCCACCTCACCCCAAGTACTCTGGAGAGGACATTGCCTGGATGAGCAAACTCCCAATGACTCAGATCAAGGAGGGTTGGTGGCAGGATGCCAAGGATAACAGCATCCTCCCCGAGGCCTTGGGGCACACAGTCTTGGAGCGAATACATCGCACGACCCACTTGGGTTCTAAAAGACTTCAGGATCTTATAAGGCAATCCAAGCTACTCATCAAAGATATCACCAGGAAGACAGAGAAGATTACCTCAAGCTGTACAGCCTGCTGTTTCCAGAACGCTCACCCACATCCCGCTGTGGCCGGATCCCAAGAAAGGGGGACCCTGCTGGGAGCCTACTGGGAAATAGACTTTACAGAGGTAAATCCTGGAAAATATGGCTCTAAGTATTTACTGGTGTTCATAGATACCTTTTCAGGTTGGACTGAGGCTTTCCCAACCAAGCACGAAACAGCACAGGTTGTAACAAAGAAACTACTCGAGGACATCCTGCCCAGGTATGGTTTTCCTGTTGTGATAGGATCAGATAACGGGCCAGCCTTCGTTTCTAAGGTAAGTCAGGGACTGGCTTCCATACTTGGGGTTAATTGGAAATTGCATTGTGCATATAGACCCCAGAGCTCAGGACAGGTAGAGAGGATGAACAGAACCTTAAAAGAGACCCTTGGCTAAATTGACCATGGAGACTGGCACTAACTGGGTGGCTCTACTCCCCTACGCTCTGTATCGATTACACCACACCCCATACAAGCTGGGGCTCACGCCCTATGAGATCATGTATGGCAGGCCTCCTCCTGTCATTCCCAAACTCAAAACCGATCTCATAGAGTCAGACCAGGATAACTCCCTCTTGTTTTCCCTCCAAGCCCTGCAGCAGGTCCACAAAAGGATTTGGCCTAAACTGAAGGACTTGTATAAGACAGAGCCACCACCTGCACCCCACCAACTTCGTCCAGGGGACTGGGTCCTTGTCAAGCGACATTAGCCTGAGACCCTCGAGCCCAGGTGGAAAGGACCTTACCAGATCATCCTGGCCACGACGCTTACGTCAAACCAGTCGACCCGCTGTCGGATAACATCAGGGAGCCTGACCAGGACATCAGTTGGACAGTGGACCACAGTAAGGACAATCCTCTAAAACTAACCCTGCACTGAAAACCTGACCCCCTGCTCCCCCAATAATTAATATGAAACTCTCTCTCTCTGTCCTGCTGCTTACATTCCTGCCATGGTGCGGGACCTCCAGTCCTCACATGCCACTTAACCTAACATGGATAGTCTACAATGTGGCTAACGGAGAGATTCTAAACTCTACCAGTAAAATTGCTCCCCGGGGGACATGGTTTCCCTCCCTAACCTTTGACTTAGCTAAACTCCTCTACCTAACCTGGGACGAAACCTTCATAAACAAACATCACTTTTACGTCTGTCCCGGCCATCCACCAAAGAGAGCATGGCAATGTGGGGGAGCCTCTAATTTTTATTGCTCGTCATGGAGCTGTGTCTCCACAGGGCACACTTGGTGGACCCCACCATACAAACAAGACCTCATAACAGTCAAAAGGCTACCCACTAGCAAGCGGTGCTCCAAAAATTTTGGTAGAGGTATTGAAGGAATCTGTAATCCAGTAATCATTTCCTTCACTCCCCTAGGACAGAAAGACACCAGATGGAGCTCTGGAATGCTATTCTGGGGGCTAAGACTTTTTGAAAAGACTAGATTGGGCCCCAAAGATCCTGGAGCTCTATTCAGAATTAAACTCTTCATTGCCCCCCTTCAGCCTCCAGTAGCCATAGGACCCAATCCAGTTCTCGCCTTGCCTCCCCAGAGACCAAGGCCAAGGCCAACACCACTTACCCACACACATGGCCCAACCAACCCTCCCAAGACAGCGCCAACCTTCCACACCTCAAGCCCCGAAAAGCTGCCTGTAGTAGTAACAGGCCCTAAGCCAAAAGACACCCCCGCCCGCCTAACCCAATTAGTTCAGTATGCCTTTCAAGTCCTAAACTATACTAATCCTAGTGCCACCGAGTCCTCCTGGTTGTGTTATGAAACATCACTCCCCTTTTATGAGAGCTTGGCCACTTCTGGAAGTTATAATAGCTCCAGTTCACCTTCTGGGTGTTGTTGGTCTAACTCCAACCACCACCTAACTCTAACGGCCATAAGCGGACAAGGGACTTGTATAGGACAGGTCCCACCAGAACATTCCCACATCTGCAACCAGACTATAGCCATAAATGACACAGAAAAATATCTAATACCACCCCAAAATACCTGGTGGGCCTGTGCCTCTGGACTTACCCCATGCATCCATCTGTCAGCACTGAACCGAACTAAAGACTATTGTGTTCTTGTGCATCTTGTACCTCGCCTAATCTACCACCCCTATGAGGACGTGATTTCATACTGGGAGGGAGGACCACACAGGGTGAAGAGAGAACCCATAAGCTTGACTCTTGCACTCATTCTGGGGCTAGGACTAGGAACTGCCGGGGTAGCCACCGGAACCTCAGCCTTAATCTCACAACACCACCACTATCAGGGCCTGCGAGAAGCCATAGATGCAGATATACAGGAGCTAGAATTATCCATCTCAAAGTTGCAAGAGTCAATCAGCTCGTTAGCTGAAGTAGTCCTACAAAACAGATGGGGGATAGATCTCCCACTCCTCTAACAGGGGGGCCTCTGTGTTGCCCTTAAGAAGGAATGTTTTTTCTATGTTGATCACTCAGGAGTAGTCAAAGATTCTATGGCTAAGGTGAGAGAAGGGTTGGCAAAGCGGAAAAAGAAGCGAGAGGCAACACAGGGCTTATTCCAATCCTGGTTTGCCTCGTCCCCACTCCTCCTGTTAACTTTTGGGCCATGCATTTTAAACCGCCTGGTAACTTTTGTCAATCAACACCTCCAGACAGTGCAAACTCTGGTCTTAAGACAGCAGTACCAGCCCCTAGACTTACACGACAACGACTGTACTCATGACCACGGAGGATCCAAGATTGGCTCCTCAGGTACTTGAGAGAGGGGGAAATGAAAGGCCTGGACAAACCTCACCCCACCCGAAACTCGTTCACGCCCGAAAGTGTTATCAACCAGCTACTTCTGCTTCTGTAGAAGTGCTTGCTCAACGCGCGGGCTAACTAGCTCCTTTCGCTTCTGTTCGAATGCTCGCTGTGCACGCGGGCTCTCAACACCAATCAACCAACACCAGGTATGATTTTTTAACTTGTTTGTACCCCACCCAAAAACCTGTTTGTACCTGCTTATAAAAACCCTGCACTTACTCTGCTCGGGACCTCTCAGCGTCACTGGCAATGAATGAGCGGAGGTCCGGGCTGGAACTTGCAAAAAACGACCCTTGCTGTTTGGCTTTGACTTGTGTCTCTGGTGGTCTTTTAAGGTGGGCGTACAATGCATCCAGCATTACATAAGAACTTGCCTTCAGTTCAGGTCATGATCTCGGGGTCGTGGGATGGAGCCCTGTATCAGGCTCCCTCTCAGTGGTGAGGGGTAGAGGGGGCTGTTTCTCCTTCTCCTCCATGCTCATGCTCTCTTACTATCTCTTTCTCTCTCTCAAATAAATAAAATATCAAACAAACAAACAAACAAAAAAACTTTTGCAGTGTATATTTAAAAAAATATATTCCACATGTTGGGGCACCTGGGTGACTCAGTTGGTTAAGTGTTTGACTCTTGGTTTTAGCTCAGTCCTGATCTCATGGGTCATGAGATCAAGCCCTGCCTTGGGATTCCTGCTCACCAACTATTCTTTCCTTCTGTCCCTCCCCCAACATTTGCACACGTGTGCATAATCTCAAAAATAAATAAAATCTTTTACATATATTCCACATCTATTTATATTCCACTTGGAATATGTAAAGCAGTAATTGCATTCTTGGACATTTATTACATTTATTTACATTTATTAGAAATGAAGACTTAGGTTCTCATAAAGACACACTAATTTTTTTTTTGCCCAAGTTGTTTGTAGTAGTTTTATTCCTAATAGCTAAAAATGGGAATAGGTCAAATATCCTTCAGCATGTGAATAATTAACAATCTGTGGTATACCCATATCATGGAATACTATTCAACAATTTAAAAAAGAATGGAATGTTGATACATGCAACAGCCTTGATGAATCTCCACAGGATTATGCTAATTAAAACCAGCCCATTCCAAAAGGTTACATATTCTATGATTCTATTTATATAATATTCATGAAATGACACAGTTATAGATATGAATGACAGATTAGTGGTTGCCAGACATTATGGAGGAAGTGGGTGTTGTTTTCATAATCTACATAAAGGATCCATGTGGTCATGAAATTGTTCTGTATCTTGACTATCTGTATCCTGACTGTGATTTTGGACTAAGTTTCAGAAATACTACCATTGAGGGGAACTGGGTAAGGGGACATTGAATCTCTCTGTATCTTACAGTGCCATATAAATTTATAATTATCTCAAAATAAAATAGATATATCAATATCTGCTTATGTATAAAAAATTCAAACCCTCAAAAACATTTTAGGAAGATAGGCATAGAATTAACTTGCTTTATCTCTAGTACTGAGTAGCTAAACAAAACTTGAAGCAAACATTATGATTAATAGATAAATACTAAAACCATTCACTCAGGGTGAATACAAGATGAGAATTTTCATTATAAATACTTTATGTTGGTAGTCCCACCTGTTCAGTTAGACAAAAATGTGACCAGTGTAAACAAATTTAGAAAGGGAAAATGTTGGGGGCACCTGGGTGGATCAGTTGGTTAAGCTTCTGCCTTCAGCTCAGGTCATGATCTCAGGGTCCTGGGATCGAGCCCCACATCAGGCTTTCTGCTCAGCAGGGCATCCTGTTTCCCCCTCTCTCTCTGCCTGCCTCTCTGCCTACTTGTGATCTCTCTCTCTGTCAAATAAATAAATAAACTAAAAAAAAAAAAAAAGAAAGAAAGAAACAGAAAATGTCACCATACATAGAAAATATCTTTTGGGCTTTTGGGCATATAGAACTTTTCAAAAATTCTATAGATAAATTCATAGATTGAATAAATCAACTTAGTAACTTATTAGTAATCAGTTTTCTGGGAACAAAGTCAATAGAAGAAAAAATCAACATGCAACAGAATAAGTGAAATTATGGTATTAACATCAAAAATATCAAATCTTGAATAAATCTTGCAAAAGTTTTGCAAGTCTTCTTAGGAAGCTGTAAGATATTATGAGAAAAATTAAAGATGAAAAATAACTAGAAGTATATGCATGTTTATGAATTGGTAGATTAAATATTTTAATGAAGTCAATTTCCCCTAATTGATCTATAAACAAACATCAGAGTTGGAAGGTGGGGGCACGTGGATAGATTCACCAACTAATTCTAAATTAATATGGAAATGAAAATGGCCCCAAATAGTTGAGACAATCTCAAAAAAGAACATAAGCTCTACCATATCTCAAGACTTACTGTTAATCTACAGCAATTAAAACAAGGTGATATTAGCATACAGAAAAATCAACTGACAGAATGAGAGCCCACATACTAACGAACACTTTTTTTTTTTTTTTTTACAGGACAGAATTGGCATTTCAAAGCAGTGGGAAAAAAAGTATTTTCAATAAATAGCATCATCAAACAGGTATATATATTGAATAATGGAGGCTGACAATATATCTCACAATATACATAGACATCAACTGCAGTTGGTTTGTATATAAATATGCAAAACAAAACCTCTCAGAGATACTATAGGATAATACCTTCATCATTTGGAGTGGCAAGACTTTTTTTTTAAGATTTTATATATTTGAGAAAGAGGAAATAGGGAGGGATGGGGGGAGAGCAGGAACAGTGGGAAGAGGCTGGAGGAGAGCAAGACGTAAGCTCCCTGTTAAGCACATAGCCCCATGTGGGGCTCTATCCCAGCACCTGGGATCATGATCTGAGCCAACGTCAGTCACCCAACCGACTGAGCCACCCAGGCACCCCTGGCAAGACTTCTTAAAAACTAATATAAATACTAACTATAAATTGAAAGGCTGACAAATTAGAATACATTTATTAAAATTGTGAGTACATTAAAACAACAGATTGGTTTATCAAAGGCACTATTAAGAGAAAGAAAATATAAGCCATGATATGGAATAAAGTGTATGTATCAACAAAAGATTCATACTCAGAATGTTTGAAGAATTTCTACAAATCCTTCAAAGAGGCAATCTCCAAAGATAAGTGGGCAAGACACTGGGTTTTTTAAGTAATCATGTTTATTTTATCATTAAGCACTGAAATTGTGCTTAATATATATTTTCATTTTGTCATTTAAACATTGTAATAACCATATGAAGAACTATTCTCACCTCCAATTACAGAGATAAAGTAAAAGTTCATAGACGTTAAGTCATTTGCCCATCATCACACAACTTGTAAGAAGCATGCTATTGCAGAGAAATTTTCACTTATTCAGTTATGAATATTACTAAGATCAGTAACACATGGCCCTTGTCCTTAAAGGAGGACACAGTGGCCTCCTTTACAAAGGTAAAGGAATACAAAGATCAGTAACACATGGCCCTTGTCCTTAAAGGAGGACACAGTGGACTCCATTTGTGTTGGAAGTTGGTGAATAGGCAAAGACTTCATAGGAGAGCTGACCCTTGGGCTATCTTAGAAGTAACCTTACTGATAAGGGTAAGGAAAACAACAACAACAACAACAACAAGAGCATCCTAGATAAAGGGCAAAGTATCAAAAAGAGTATGAAGTCTCTTCCTCTTCCTTCCCTTCCTTGGGGGTTAGGAGGCATTGATGGTGACACCAGGGGTTGAGGAGATAAGAGGATAAAAAAAATACAGAATGCTTTACAAATGTTCTCAAACTTTCCAATTCAAAATTCTTAAGTCCAACTTCAAATTTTAAAACTGTTCTAATCTAACTAGAGGGTATTATACTAAATGAATTAAGTCAATCAGAGAAAGACAATTATGTGATCTCTCTGATACGATGAATTTGAGAGGCAGGGTGGAGTGTCGTGGGGGGTAGGGAGGGAAAAAAATGAAACAAGATGGGACCAGGGAGGGAGACAAACTATAAGAGACCCTTAATCTCTGGGGGGAACAATTGAGGGTTGCTGGGGGGGGGGGGTGGTGAGGAGGGGGAGGGATGCGGTGGCTGGGTGATGGACATTGGGGAGGGCATGTGCTATGGTGAGTGCTGTGAAGTGTGTAAGACTGATGAGTCACACACCTGTACCCCTAAAGCAAGTAATATATTATATGTTAATTAAAAAAAAAAAAGATTCCTTCCATGTGGCTTATAATGCCCATCTCCATCTAAAAATCTGCATAGGCATTTGGTACTAGCAGAACAAAATACAGCATGGCCTAGGAAACTTACTAACCAAAGTTAATTTATTATCTATTTTATTTTATTTTATTTATTTTATTTTTTTAAAGATTTTATTTATTTATTTGACAGAGTTCACAAGTAGGCAGATAGGCAGTCAGAGAGAGAGAGGAGGAAGCTGGCTCCCTGCTGAGCAGATAATCTGATGTGGGGCTCGATCCCAGGACCCTGGAATGATGACCTGAGCCGAAGGCAGAGGCTTTAACCCACTAAGCCACCCAGGCACCCCTATTATCTATTTTAAAGTTAATTTATTATCTATTTTCAACTCCAAATCCTGCAAGTTCATCTCCTTCTTTTTTTCAAAAATTGCTTCTTGAGCATGTATTAATGTGCCAGGCACTGACTGGATACAGCTGATAAAAAGCAGTTATAGTTCCTGTCCGTCAATGTAGAGAAGGGGACAAATAAGTAAAATGACACCAAATGTATAATTATTTATTCTGAAGAATATGATGGAGGAAATTATTAGGACAAAAATATATAATAGTGGAACAATTTACCTAGACACTACGAAAAATGGAGAATTCTCCAATAAATGTCTCAGGACATTTAACCTGAGAAAAAGCATAAGACAGAATCAGCCACATGATTTTCCAGACAGAGTGAGAGCATATTTGACATCCTGGTTTGGGAAAGAATGTTTTGTATCCGAAGAAGAAAATGGCCAGGAACTCTGAAAAATAATGGGAACAGACTGCCAACAGAACCGGGTAAGTTTTTAGTAGGCAGAGATTAGATCATAGAGAGTATACCAGTTAGGTCAAAAAGTACCAAACACCCACTTCAAAATGGCTAAGTGAAAATGTGAATGCATTGACTCATATAATGTAAAAACTTTTGGAAATAGCTCCCTTTAGATAAGGAGGACTGATTGAAAGTTTCCCAGTATCTAATTTCTCTTTCTTCTTTTGGTTCTATGTCCACATATGGACCCTTTCTCCTAGGTTTGTGGGACAAAAGTATATCCTTTCCCACTAATAAAAATCCCAGAATGGAAAAAAAAAAAAAGTAAATAAAACTGTTCCAATTCTAGTAAATGTAAAAGTGAGCACTTTTCAAATGGCTGATAATTTAAAGTGTACAGCCTTATTAATCATCATTAAAAATCAGGTGAATAGTATAGGATGCAAGTGTTTGCACAACAGAATAGCAGATTTAAAAAGCTGATGATACCATAAGTAGTACACTGGGGGAGCCATGGGGAATGATCATCTACTACAGGGGGTGCATAAAAGGATTACCTGAGACTGTCTACTAAAACTCCTCAGACCTGTAACAAGTGTTGCATGGACTTGTTGGTCTCAATTCTCTGTACAGGTATTGCATTTGCATACCCTTACCATGGCCCCAGAATGGATGGAATGTACTTACCCATTCTTGGAGTTTAGGCTTGATCAGGTGACTTCCTTTGGCTAATGGGATGCCAATGGATGTGATGTGAGTAGAGGCATAACATATTCATGCGCAGTGGGGCTCATGTTTTTGGTTCTTTTATCAACATAAGAATATGCCCTGAGATACCCACTGGTTTCAGAAGATATCTATCAGTCAGAAGACAAGCCATTCCACTAATGTGAGAGGGAAAAATACAGTTTTTGTTTTATTTTTTCCCCCCAGATTAGGGCAGTCTGTTATAAGCAATTGCATTCATCAGGAATATATACACATGTGCACAAAAGGCATGAATGAAAATATTCAAATCAGCTTTATTCATACTATCTCTAAACTACAAATAACTCAGACTTCAGCAGTGGTATAATATACAAATGAATTCTAGTTCACTCATACAGTGGACTATTTTCATACAAAATTTAGACAACTACAGCAGACAACATGATTGAATCTTAGAAACCATCTTGAAAAAGCTAGACATGTTTCCATTTATATAAAATGGAAAAACAAACATCCAAACTGAACTATATTTTTAGAAAGTCCTTTTTTAACCAAGGTGGATATCATTTGGATATTTACTTTGTGATAAATCATTGTTTTTCTATATTTTTATTATACTTTATTTTTTAAGAAAGGTTTTGAAAAAGGAATATTTTGGGCTCAAGTGCAAAAAAGGAGAAAATAACCAGTTCCAGTTCTCTGACTGTTGATTTTGTTTAATGTAAGTAGAGAGTTAGGGGTCCCTGGAAAAAGATATAACTTTCTTGCCATAAAAGTCATTTTAGACCCCTAGTCATCTTGTGATTTCTGCGTGACCAGTACTAGTTGCCCAAAGGACATTTCTTGCAGAGCTTCCTGAGATATACAAAAGAACAAACCCCAGTAGATAATGATTTTAAGGAAACAAAACAATGTAAGGGCAAACAGCCACTACCAGGCCAGGAGATAATCTAGTCATAACAGGAACAATAAATCAGTGGTCAAACTCCCAATGCTGGTTGTAAAGCAGACTGACCTGGCACATATACTTGAGTTACCTTTGGAGAACTTAACACCCTTAGAGCTCTCAAATACCAGACCCACTCAAGACAGAACTGATGATGTTCACCCTTGCTAGCCATCATGACCTTGACCTGGATTATCACCTTAAGAAGACTTTTCACCCAGTTCTATACTGAACTCCCTCTTTGGCACGCCCCTTCATGAATATGTATACACTTAGCTTAAAATTGCCCCAGCTTTGTTGTTCAAGGAGATTCTGCTTTGGGAAATACTCCTTTACTGGTTACAAGTAAAGCTTTCCTTTTTCTATTCTTTGGCTTGGTGGTGTCTTTTGGCTTGACACCCACCAAGAGGGGGACCTAGTAACACAATACTTGCACAAAATTAAATGATGACTTAAATTTTTCCTAACGATTCTTTTTCCTTTGATCTGTATCAATTCTATCTCATGCATTGAAATGACAACTTCTAAGATATTTAACCTTCATATTAAATGAATTCTGGCAATGCCAACAAATATGGATTACAGAGATGGAAACCAGAATGGTGCCAAAGGACCTTTCTGTTTGAAGTGTTTCACTGGCCTGGCATGATGCCCCAAATTCTACCCCTTCTGCTTCATTCTTTCTAGTTAAGATAAGCCATTTTATTTCCAGGAACTCTCTATTAAAATGCAATAAAACTACAGGAGAGGTAAAATATTAAGCTATTATCAAGCACAAACACCTTACTCAGAGATTACTTTTGCACAAAATTAGCTGTCATGAGAGAAAGCAGAAAACAGGGCCCGGGGGGGATGATCAGGAAGGATGATAAAGGGGCAGGGAGGGAAGGGAAAACTGCTAACAGCTGTGGAGAGAGAGACTGGGAATGTCAGATGAACAAAGGACTTGCAGTAGGTATGCAGGCACTGGACGACCAGCAAGAACCCCAGACGGGGGCAACAACCTGCTGAAGACAAATGGGTACAGAAGAGGAAACAGATGCTTCTCCCTCCTTCACAAGACTGGTGACAAAATGAAGTCGCTCTGGTGCCCCAGCTTGCTAAGCATGGTGGATTTTTTTTTTTTAAGATTTTATTTATGTATTTGACAGACAGAGATCACAAGTAGGCAGAGAGAGAGGAGGAAGCAGGCTCCCCACAGACCAGAGAGTCCAATGCGGGGCTCGATGTGGGTCTCCATCCCAGGACCCTGGGATCATGACCTGAGCCGAAGGCAGAGGCTTTAACCCACTGAGCCACCCAGGAGCCCCTAAACATGGTGTTTTAACAACCAGACCCTACCTTCAGAAACCTATTCAGAATTCTCATCTTGCCTCTTGCGAAGTCACATCATCTTTACTCTGTCATACTCTCCAGGAATCTGAGCAGCAGAAAGGAAACTTCTACTACAGCTGGAGGATTAAGAGAACTATTTTTAGGACAACGGGCTACAGTGGTACTTCACAACTCTCCTATACAGAAGAGTCTTCTGGGATCTAGTTGAAGGGCACATTCTAGTTCAGTTAGGTCTGGAGCCAAGATTCCGTATCTAGTAAATAACCATGTCTTACCCATGCAACGGGTCCAGGATGAATAGAATTAACGCCCAACAGAAATAGAGTATGAGTCACCTATGCAATTTAAATTTTTTGGCAGTTGCAGGAAAACAAATAGAGAAAACAAATTTTAGTGTGTTATTTAAATAAATTTATCAAATATATTTAACTGTGTAAGCAATACAGAAAAGTGAGAGATCTTACATCTTTTCCTTATATTAAGTTTATGAAAACCACTCTGTATTTTATACAGGAAATTACAGTAGAACTCGGTTTGGGCCAGTCACATGGCAAGTACACTACAGCCCCATTGGCTCATGGCTATGGCATTGGCCACGGAAATGTGGAGAAAATCACAGCTGTCACAAAAGCAGGTGTCCTTACATACTCAAAATATAAATATGGACTCTTCTGTCAGTCATTGTGGTCTTTTTCATTATAGAATATCCGGTGTGAATTTAAAATGCAAGAGACTGTATATTGACTACAGTAAAATTTAAAATAAAGTAAAATAAAATACAAGTGAATGATGTCCCTAAATATGTTGTAAACTCCTACTATCCTTTAAGTGATATTTTATAATTTCCTTTATTCGTCAGTTTTCTCCAGAGAAACACAGTATGTAACATATATATTTTTCAAAGATTTTATTTGTTTTACACCGAGACAGTGAGAGCTTGAGCAGGCAGAGGAAGAGAGAATCTGAAGCAGACTCCCCACTAAGCATGGAGCCTGATGTACAGGACTCTGCCTCAAGACCCTGAGATCACAAGGTGAGCCAAAACCAAAAATTGGTCAGTAGTATCTTTAAGTGACATCCTATTTACATCTTTAAGTTGCATCTAACACAATTAAAGAATTGAGTCATTCAAATATAGAGATGGAGAAGTCCCAAAGTCTCATTCAAATATAGAGATAGAGATGCATTCCCAAGATCTGCAGCTGGTAAGCTGGAGACTGATCGTATGAATTGCTGTCCAAATTCAAAGGCTTGAGAAAGATGACAGCCTACAGTGTAAGTTACAGCTTAAGGACCTCAAAAGACCATTTCTCTAGCTCAGTTAGGCAGGCAAAATTCCCTTTTACTCAGTCTTTGTGTTCTATTCAAATACTTAACTGATTGGAGGAGACCCACGCATGCTGGGAAGGGCAGTCTGCTCTACTCAGTCTATGACTTCAGATGTTAATCTCAGGCAGAAACATCCTTGCAGACACACTCAGAACATTTAACCAAATGCCTGGGCACCTGATGGCCCACTCAAGTTGACACAAAATTAACCATCACATTTCCCTTTGAAGCCTGTGGTACTTGCTCAATGAGAGACTTTATACCCCATCCCATATCTCTGTAAGACCTTGCAAATAGCTCTATTAAAGCACTGTAAACATTCTGTTCTAAATAGCTTTTTAAATCTTAGCTATTTGAAAGCACAGAACATGGCTTATTCATCTTTGTATATGCATTTTCTATCATTGCAACAGGCACATAAGTGGTCAATAAATTCAGTTTACCTTCTGTGTCTAGCACACTGCTCAATTATTTCAGATATGCAACTTAACTTGGACATCACACTGTATACATAGCAATATGCCCATTTTATAATTTTTTAAAAGATTTTATTTATTTATTTGAGAGAGAGAGAGAATATGAGAGAGAAGAGGGTCAGAGGGAGAAGCATACTCCCCACTGAGCAGGGAACCCAATGCAGGACTCCATCCTGGGACTCCAGGATCATGACCTGAACCAAAGGCAGTCGCTTAACCAACTGAGACACCGAGGCACCCAATATGCCCATTTTAAATATGGGGGAAAAAAAAGAAATTAAAAATAGAACAGAGATAATTAAACTTTGCAAAGCTCACAGAGCTAGTAAGAGGTTGCTGGAGACTAAGCTTGGTCTGTTAGACACTAGAAGCTGTTTTTATTTTGCCACACTGGTTGTTTGTCTAACATTAATCAAATGTATAAAGGGTTTTACTTTGATAATTAAGTGCTGTTTCTTAAATTAGCTGAGTGAATACATAACTTCCAAAGCTAGTCCAATCTTAATACTCAAATAGAGTGCTGAATCTTTGATGAAACTTTTAGTAAAAGAAAACAACAACAACAAACATACAACCACCACCCAACGTAGTGGACAATTGTTAAGTTTGTGGTCACCCTGCATCTTTTAGGCCCTACATTCCATGACTGAAATAGAAGCAGCAATTCACTTTCCCAGCTGCCTTTGCTACAAGGCTACAGACATGTGACCTAGATTCTGCCAAGCAGATGTATCCAACCAAACCCTTGATTCACTTAGGAGTCAAGGAGAATGGCTGTGCCCCAGGTATTTGAATACTGGGAGGATGATAGAGCACACCAAACACCACTCCCATGCACAGAGGCAGCAACAGCTGCCTCATTGGCTTAATTGGTGCAACCGTAGTATAATTTAGATCTTGTTCAGGATACATATCCTTGGAATTCACTTCACTGTGTCGCCTTGGCGGTTATGTGAATGAGATATACCTAAGTTCTTCTCACTTTGGGGCACCTTCAAATCATTCTAGAGAAGGGACTACCTATTCATTCCTCTTTTGAGAGGACTTGTGCTTGGCTACCCACTAGCCTGGCTCTTCCAGGGAGATGACCCAGCACTGAACCCCCCTCCTAGTTAGAGAATTCTACACCAGACCAGTTCAGTTTTCTCATCTTGTCCACAGGAGCAGGTCTCATTTAGAGTCTGTGTGTCACCCTCAAACATCTGGTCTCCTTTTACCGTTCTACCACTCAGTGGGATCAGTCTGGTGTTTCAGAGCTATGTACTAGAGAAGAGGACAAAGGCACACAGCTGCTGATTGATGTTCAGAATACATAATTTACACTTCAGCTCCTCCCTCCCTTCTCAGACACCAAATGTAGAATGTATGTACCAAGTCTAGAGACCATATGACTGGCACCTGTTCCTTCCTACCTGGTTTGGTGCTTATAGATGTGTGTCTTTTTTTTTTTTTTTTACCTCCTTCTCCCTATCTCTCTTATGTTTTATGTCATGGCTGAATTTTGGAAAAACAATCTTTGAGTAGCAAACTAACCTGGAGTTCATATCAGTCTAAAAGTTCACTTTGATCTGCACATTTATGTCAGACACGGCTGGTGATAATTTTGTAAACCATTTGTGTCATCACAGATTTCATTCATTCACTCAAAATATATTTTGGGGGCACCTGGATGGCTCAGGTGGTTGGGCAACTGCCTTCAGCTTGGGTCATGGTCCCAGAGTCCTGGGATAGAGTTCCGCATCGGGCTCCCTGCTTGGTGGGAAGTCTGCTTCTCCCTCTGACCCTCCCCCTTCTCTCGCTCCACCCCCCTCTCTCTCATTCTCTCTCAAATACAGAAATAAAATCTTTAAAAAAAAATAGGCCATAGTGCCTTTAAAAAAATATTTTGGCCACTTTTTACATATTTTTTTCTGGGGCATAATGTTAACCAAACAGATATTCTCACTGCCCTCACATTTTTTTTTTAATCTAAAGGTAGAAAACCTAAAATAATATACAGTGATAAATACCATACAGTATTATTAAGTCAAGGTGTTCCCACCAACTCTTGAAAAATAGCCAGTAATTTTGAAGAGGTTCAGGACACCCCCCCCACACACACACAAGGTGCCACTTTGGTATGTAGATTATTTTGAGCTGAAGTCTCAATATCATTTTTCAGACTTGCTTCCACTCACTACTATGCATCATGTGTTCTAAGAACACTGGGCTATTTTTTTGTTAAGAAATGCCTTCTCCCCCATCCCCATTATGAAAATATGCTGCTCATGCCTTAAGGCCCAGCCCAAGAATTACCTACTTTGTAAGGGTTGGCCTTACCTGTCCTTCTCTGAATTAACATATCTCTTTTCAACTGCTCTGAACCAATTTACTACACCTAAGAACACTTAACTTTTGCTTCTGCTAGGAATAAGATTTTTCACAACTGAACAATAGGCACTGAACAATAACACTCTTCACTACTTTGATCAGTTCATATTAATCTGAAATTCAAAATGCAGGATCACATTGTTGAAAAAAAATACCATAGATTATATATGGTACAGTTCCAGATGGTCCCATTCCCTTAAACTCCAACGTGAAAGAAACCACCTGGAGTTGTGAAAAAACAAAGGCCCAGATAGGAGGAAAAAGGAGGACAGGTAATATATTTAGGTGCATATGTGCACTTCCCACTCAGTTGCAGCTGGAGGAGGTGTTGGGTTATTGCTGGGCAGGCAAGGATGTTTCTACCAGAGTGATAAAGTCAAGTAGTCCAACTTGGCAAATTAAGGATGCATTTCAAAACCAGATATGGTCCAGAAAATTATGAAGGGATTTAGGAGAAGAAATTGTATGAAAAACAGTACTTGGCCCATGGGGACATTGGGGATTTTATTAGGAGATGTGAAGGTTTTAATTTCACTTCTTTCAAACTTTAGAGAAGATTTTCAAAAAATACAAAAGACAGTTTATCCAGAAAGATGACAAAAGGAATGTGTAATGCTGATGAATGGCAGGAACACCGGAATTCTTTTTTTTTTTTTTTTTTAAGACGTGTGTTGAAAATCCAGAGATGAAACTAACATTTGTAAAGAGAATGAAATCCTAAGATTGTGATCAGGTTTTAAAGGAGTATGTAGCTACTCCATTGGAGTGCAAATCTGCTTTAAATTAATGACATTTTAGGCTCCTGCAAAGTATATGAATGGCATATTAAACCATTGCTGTGCAGGGAAATGGGATTACGATGTGTGTTGTACTTGCAATCTCAGTTGAAAAATTTGGAGAAGTATAGACTCGGGCCATATATGATTGAAGGGATTAGTAAAAGCTCAAATTACTCTCTCCACAATGATAAATGGTCAACTGTTTCAGTAGTACGAAGTTTTCTAGTAGTCTGCTCTATACCCTGTCATTTGCCACAATGCATTTTCCATTTTTATTAATAGATTTGATGAAGGTACAAAATGATACATATTCACAAGGAGAGTTGGTTAAAAATAGAGATAGAAAATACTTTAAATGATAGAATAGGTATGCAAAAGGTCTTGAAAGTGTTGAAAAATGGACTATTTATAATAGGACAACATTCACTGGGGATGGATATAATTTTGAGAATTTTCCTACCTCCCTTAATGTCTATGGGCTGTATGAGATTTGAATTCAGTATTATCAACTATCTGAAGATTCTTCTATTGATAAGGATTGTATCATGAGTCAAGGGAATAAGGAATTTACAAAAACTGGGCAAAATCTCTTGGTTTGTAGTAGGCTGGGATTGGAAAGGTTTGATTATCTCCATTTATTTAGGAATGAAGAACCCACTATGTTCTCTACTGGTCAGGCCATAAGTCAACTATTTTATTCATTGCAGTGGGAAGCTATTCCAAATGAGATATTGATAGACTGATGTACACAGGGAGGGACAGGAGGAGTGTCTGAATTTGAGATCTTGCTATAGAAGAGATTAAGGAATAGAGGATGTTCACCCTGGAGTGGAGAAAGGTCATGCAGCATATATTTAATATCTTCAAATATTTTAAGTACTTTCATGTGGACAAGAATTAGACTTTTGTGTGTAGAGGGCTTTAAAGGAGGGGAAGGAAGACAAAGTGGTTAAAGGACAAAAAAATAAATATAAGGCAGGGGGGAAAGGAGAGGTTAAGAAGAATAATTGCCAAAAAAAAATAAGATGAGTTTTCTTGAAAAAAAAAAAAACATATAGGGAAGGATGGGTGGTAGTCAAAGGAGATTCAGTACATCAAGTTCAAACAAGGGATCCAGTCTAACTGTATAGCCTAAGACTTACTCCATCTTCTTGAGGAACAACCATAGAAACAGATGAGTGAAATGGCCATAAGGACATTTGGGAAGTGAAATTGAATGAGCAGCAAGTAGTATTTGCCCCACAAGGCATTTGGGATTTTATCTAGAAGCTTAAAAATCTATTCTTAAGCCTTTTAAACTTCCTTGTGTTTCTCTTTATGTTACACACCTTCTCACTGCATTTTCTTTTCATTTTTTATCAAAAGTCCATTCTTCAGTTACCAAAGGATTGAGTATTTTTTTTAAATTCTATTTTAGGTCTGGCAAAATAAAAAAAGCTAAGAATTCTTCCTACCTTTCCTGCTATGTGTGTACAAATATAATAGGATCGACACTTCAGAACTTCAGCAGGAAGAAACAATTCAAGAAGGGTTCTTTCATATTAAAGGTAATTTTTAGAAATACCTAAATTTTACTGACAAAGAATCACCCTTTTCCTGAAGATGGACCTCAAATCAACTCATAATAGAACAAATTAACTGCAACTTCCAGCTGAGCCCTTGTGGGGTTGGACTACTGGATCACTGAACCATGGAGAAGGGAGTATTCTGAGCCACAAGAAATCATGATCCATCACAATATCTGTAGTAGGCAGAATATCTCCCCATCCAGCTGCATAGGTCCTGATTCTCAGAACATATAAACACATCATCTGGCAAGGGAACATTAAGGATACAGATTTAACATTGTTAATCAACTTATCCCAAGATAGACCCGTTATCCTGGATTATGCTCCTAGGGTACTCACAGGGGCCTTTAAAGAAAAAGGGGCCAAAGTGGAGAGTTGGAGGAAGACCTGACTAAGGAAGCAGGGCTGGAGAGAAGCCATGTTGCCAGATTTGAGGACAGAGAAGAGCCACAAGTCAACCAATGTAGGCAGTCTATAGGAGCGGAAAAAGGCAAGGAAACAGATTCTTTTTTGGCGACTCTAGAAAGAAATGCAGCTATGCTGATGCCTGGATCTTAGTCCAGTGAGACATCAAAGTCCTGACATCCAGAAATTTATAACAAATTTGTGATGTTTAAGGCCCTTATGCTTATAATTTGTTATTAGAAGACATAGAAAATGGGAACATCCAATCATAGCCCTTATTCAGGAAACAAATGAATGTATCTAAACAAGCAAATAGGATTTCAATTCAATGCAGTTTTAAATAAGATTTACCAATGCTAGATTTCCCCTCATTTGCATAAATGTAACTTATCATTGAATGAAAACATGAGGACCCTGGAATATCTTTAGAACAATAGAGCTGATTTGTTTTATCCCTTAACATAGTAAGGATGAGCCCCAGTTTTCCCTTTGCAAAACCGACTCAATCAAAATGAATTTCTTCTACACTCCTCACACCTACTTTGACTTCCATTTAGTCGACCCTGATGCCAAGATCTTCAATCCTTTGACAGAATTGGAAAGAAGCTCCAATCCTTTGGGGGCTTATTCTGCTTAGCCAGCTAGTAAATTAAAGACTTGAGATTAACACTTCTGTCTTCCTGATGCTAGAACTTTAATTCTCTTCACTCTATCATTTTCAATTTTTTTTCTCCTCAGTGATAACATACAGAGACCTATTTTGATGTTCCCAAAGGACTTAATATTTTTTTAAAAGTTCATTATAGTCTAGAATAGTGTGTCTTACACTCCACTTTGAAATATGTCTCACTCCCACTCCACTTCCCAAGATACTCAGTGTAACCTCTTTTTCTGGTAACAGATTTTCTTTCTCTGATGCTTCTGTATCCCATTCAGCACTGTAAGAGAAAGATCTGGGTATGATATAGATTGCTTCCTTCCCCTCTGCCACCAAGATACCTCTTTCAACTGCCAAGAGCAGTACAGGGCTCCTTTAATCATCAGTAGCGATGACTATTTTGTTTAGTTTTGAAAACTCTTCTGTTTAAAACACTATGCATTTATGAAAAACACTTTTATTTCATGCTATTATCTGTAAGCACACATTTGAGGTTGGAGAACTCTGAATAGGGTCTATAATAAGAGATCCAATTAGTAAAACTTCCCCATTCCTGTGATCTAGGCCTGACTCAACATGCCTATTACAGGGAGGCATACTTTAGCAGATCAGGTTTCCCTGCCTTGCTTCGAGTTTAGCTCATTGAGAACTGTGGTTAGAGAGGTTTCATGGAAACATGACCTACAATCCTTGTTGTGCATTATGGTATTTCCAGTATCTCAAGGGGTGCTATAAACATTGAAGACTTCTAAAAAGCTTTTTGTTTTTATTGTTAACATGAGCCATGTAGAAGGACTTCCCAATAAGTAGATTTAAATCTACTGGGAGACCTCAACTGCCCCCGATGTGCTCTGAGCTTTCTGGGAAGTACAATTAGTCCATCGTGCTGACTCTGGGCTTTGCTCTTACATGGATCTTCCCTCCAGAATGCCCTTATACCACCTCTGCTTCACAACTCAACTTCATGGACTCTGGCTAAGTACTTCCTCCTTTTTCATGAGCCCATTCACTAGATCGAAGTAATAATTGCCCTTTGCTTCTCTCACTCACCGATTACCCTTTGTTGTAAGGTGTTCCACATTGTACTACTGTAATTATTTATGTTGTCTGTCATCTATTAGATCATTACATATGCAGTTTCAGTGACTGTCCTCATGTTTGCTTGTCTGCACAGCATTGACCATACTAACTGGGTGACAGGATGGGAATTACACTACCAAGGGAGGGGTAAGCCAGAGAAAAGACCACTGTACCAGAATCTAGAAAAACTATCATGTGTAACCCCTAAGATTCCTTAACAGTGTGCCTATAAACAAATCATTGCAGTCCTCTTGAGACTGTTTCCTTATGCAGCAATTTCTATTACATTTGCTTTGTGAATGCAAATTTGTTTCAAAGCAATTGATACATTAGCAGATAATTTGAACACAAGTTTCTTTTTAGGGACAATCTGGACCTCGAGAAACAGGTGAAAGAACTTGATCTACATGAACTGAGTAAAAATACAACATACATGTTTACATACAGCTACCTCTCAGTGATCTAACTACATGTCAACTCACCATGTATTATGAGTCTGGCTCATCCACATTGGATCAGTACAACTTTCTGTCCAATTTCAGATCACTTCTCTTCTGAAACTTCACAGTAATTTACAAGCTACAACTCTTCCAGCACCCACTTCCACAAGTACCTTTGTATCTTTTTCAAAGAAAAGAGAATTATCATAGTACTTATGTTTTAACTATTTAGCATGTGTGAAATTTACTTGATAGGTTCCTATCTTTTTACATTTTTAATAGGTCAATGATGAAGTTTGAGTATTGAGCCTATCTATTTTTCCTGTAAACACATTTTTCCCCACAATTAATGTAATTTTACATAGCACAGTAGTTTTTAGGAATCTTTGTTTTATTTAGAAATGACTGGATGGGGGCACCTGGGTAGCTTGGTAGGTTGAGCATCAGATTCTGGATTTTGGATCAGGTCATAATCTCAGGGTCCGATGAGCCCTGCATCTGGTTCCATACTCAGTGGGGATTCTGGAAGGGATTCTCTCTCTTTGCCCCTCCACTGACTCACATACATGCTCTACAAGAAATAAATCTTAATAAGAACTGACTGCATGCAAAATGGTAATACAAATTTATATATCCTCCATACCTCATACTTGTTATTATAATATGCTAATATAATATCAAAGTCTTTTGAAATATTAGCATTACAAGCTTTTGCTAATATAACCTTTCCATTTCCGAGGCTTACCTATATTTGTAACTGCCATTATTTGTGGTGGATTCTGTAAGGTGTTTGCTCTCTTCGTCCTATTGCTATACCGCTCTCCATTGCTATTAAGCAGTTACCACAAACTTAGCTTCCAACAGTGCTGCTATGGAAAGAGCTGTGTTCCTTCAATATTCTTATGTTGAAGCCCTAGCACTCTATGTGACTATATTTGAAGATAAAGCTTTTTAATGCAGTAATTATGATTAAATGAAATCATAAGGAGAAGGACCTACTCAGATAGGAATGAAGTTTGGGTGTTGTTTTTTTTTTAAGATTTTATTTCTTTATTTGACAGACAGAGATCACAAATAGGCAGAGAGGCAGTCAGAGGGGTTAGGGGGAAGCAGGCTCCCTGCTGAGCAGGGAGCCCGATGTAGGGCTCAATCCCAGGACCCTGAGATCATGACCTGAGCCGAAGGCAGAGGCTTTAACCCACTGAGCCACCCGGGCGCCCCAGGACTGAAGTTTTTAAAGAACAGATACCAGAGCTCTCTTTCTTCACACACAGAGAGGAAAGGCCTGTGAGTACACAGTGAGGAGGTAGCCATCAGGAAAAGTGGACTCGCCAGAAATGAGCCCTGCCACCACCTCAATACTAGAATTCCAACATTTGATACAGAGAGAAAAAAAGTTTTGTTGTTTAAGACACCTAATCTACGGTATTCTGTTAGGGTACCAAGCAAGCAAATATAAATGTCCATTTATTAATTCACAGTTCCTATTCATCTAAAGTCTGGGTATAGCACACTTTGTCTTTTCAGTCTCACATGGCCAGAGTCAAGGGATGAGCAAAGCTAAGTTATAATCCACAGCTGTGGATCCTCTTACAAGTTCATTTGACTCATTGGCAGAATTCAGCTCCTTGCAGTTCTTGGACTGAGATCCCAGTTTTCTTATAGGCTGCTGACTCGAGGTCATTCTCAGCTTCCAGAAGCCACCCACCTACACCCACACCCCTCAGCCTAGCTACATGGTCCTCTCAACACAGTGCCTTTTGCAATGCAAACAAGAGAATTTCTGACTTCCTTAGTCTCTGATCTCTGAACTCTAGGAGTTTATCTCCCTTTGTTTGACAGACTGTCATAAATGGGACCTAAACTCAACTGATTAGGAAGCTTAAAAGACATTTGAGATATACCTTCACATTTGTCAAGTCATATAACATTTCATGGAAATGACATCCTATCATCTTTGCCATAATCTAGTCCTTAGAAGTTACAGGTTCCTCCCACACTAAAGTTGAGGGGATTAGATGAAGACATTAGTCATTGATGTCATCTTACAATTCTGCTTACCATAAGGGAAACTCCATTTCTATTCAGAGTAACAGTATTCTAATACTTATTAACCCCCTAATACTCACTAGCCCCCAATACTCTATTGCAGATAAGGACAACAATAAGACTCATTTATGTCAATTTCCTAGATGAGGCTTCCAGGAAAGCATCTTAAAAGGGAAATAATGGTCTTGCATCTGTTTTGCCCTTTGATGGCAGAACAATTAGTGTTAGGTTTCTCAAGAAGTTAAAGTTGGGTTCTGGGAGGAAAGTGGTGTATAAGTTTCAAATCTTCCTCAATCCCTCTCCCCCTCCACCCACTAAAATAAACACTCAGGGAAAAACCATAACCTAAATGACAGAGCATCTCACACGACCTAAAGAACTACAAATCCTTGATAAGCCTGACATCTCTGCAGGAGAAAACTGAGGTAAGCATATGAGATCTGATGAATCTGAGAAGTCTAGGAATGCCAACTGGTACACACTCAAAAATTCAGGCGGCCAACTGGAGAATAGTAACCGGTAGTGGGAGGGATTTGCATACCTCAGTAGTCAAAGAGGGCAAGGAATACTCCGGGAGCATAACAGGACTAGACTATTCTCCCCAGATACTTAGAAAACTAAGCAGCTTTCATCTATGAGCAAGTTCTACACTGGAAAGAGATTTTTTGGGGAAAAAAAAATTAAGCATGACAGGCTTAATGGTGACAAAGGGGGAAAACGTTTTAGGTAAAAGTGGGGGAAGAGAACAAAGAAGCACCCAGAAAATAAGCCTAACACAGAAAAATTGTACTTTAATAGCTATAAAATGAGAAGAAGCTACTGTAAATGGTGCTTCTTTCTGAAAGTTTAGGAAAACATTTCCTGTAAAAATGTCTAGCAAGATTGAAGTCAATTTCTATACAACAGCAAAGAAGTAACATCTCTGTAGACAAGAAAAGCAGGTACAAAGAAAGCACACCAACAATTTGGAAATGTTACTAAATATTTGAGTTCAGATGCATTAAGAAAGTAACACATCAGAATTAGGAGAACTTAGAAGCAACAGGATAGAAAACAAATGTTAGAAATAAAGGCTAAAGAGGAAAGCACACAAGAGTAAACAAGTAAATAAATGTAATGCCCTAAAAATAGATTAGAAAATATTTTCAAAGGAAAATATTAAAAATGAAAAGGATTCAAGTATATATGAAATAGACAAAGAATTTCTAAAATCTTAATAGTAGTCTTTAAAGGAAAACAAAGAGCAAATATTAAAACGTACTATTCAAGAGGACTTCCTGAGATCAAAACAAATTTTAAACTATTTATTAAAGATAGATTATGTACTTGAGAAATCAACCCAGAATCATCATTAGGACAAAGCCTCTTAAGATCAGACTTTAAGATGAACCATGAGAGACTATGGACTCTGAAAAACAATCTGAGGGGTTTGAAGTGGCGGGGGGGTGAGAGGTTGGGGTACCAGGTGGTGGGTATTATAGAGGGCACAGCTTACATGGAGCACTGGGTGTGGTGAAAAAATAATGAATACTGTTTTTCTGAAAATAAATAAATTGGAAAAAAAAAAAAAAGGTCAGACTTTATAAAAACAAACCAAAAACCAAAGCAACAACAACAACAAAAATCTTCCTGAGCATCCAGGCAAAAAGTATTAAATAATAATAATAATAATAATAATAATATAATTAAATGGTCATCATAATACTCATTAGAAGACAATATTATATTTTCAGGTACTTAAGAATGTGAACCAAACTTTCAAGTATAAAGGTATTAGACACAGTATCATCAGCATGCCAGAACTTGAGAATGTTGGTTTGATAAGCCCAATCTTAAAAATATACCCAAGAAGGACCTTCAGGTGTTACAAAATTGGGGGACATGGATGTAAATGGTAATAAACATTATTTATAGGTTTTATTTATATTTGTTATTATGACTACATGAGGGAGCTTATGTAATGGCCATACACTCAGACAACAGAGATCCACCACAACTATACAAAAAATGAAGATAATGGGGTCAGCATGTGTGAAATTTTAAGTTTCAGTAATCATGTCCCAGCTCTGTTAGTGGTAAAGGTCTAGGATCACGGTTAGCTCTGTAGCAATGATCATTCCTAGCACATAGGTTACAGTCTTGAATCACCACTTTGCATTACAATAAACCAGGGCTTCTTGGAGAAATAGCTGTATCCAGTTTTGTGGTGGGAAATGAAGATCACGGCCCTAGAACATCTTGTCCTAGCAGATAAGAAAGCTTTCAATGATTACTGGAAGGGAGTTCAAAAGACTCAGGAGTCAACTTGGAAAGGATGCTGCTGGAAAAAAAAAAAAAAAAGTGCACTATAAACATCTCTAAGAAAATGATTATAATAAAATAAAACCCATCAAATATGTTTCAATCTATAATGTTATATAAATCTAATTGATCACTTTTAGAGGATGCTAGAGAATCAACTCTTTTCTTTGAATATTAGTAAAAAAAGGGAAAAATTCCAGCAAATATTTTGCCATCCCTGTACAAACCACGTCATTGAGCAAACAAGTGGCTTGAGATTAATGCATGTAACTACACAATGCATAACATTAGAGGATAATTATACATTTAAAGCAATAAATTCCTTGGGAACAAAGTGATAAAGGAGAGATCTATAGAGTATGGGATTATAAATCCTTGCATATAAAGTCATAATATATACATATAGATGTATATTTGGGGAGACTGGAGAAGGCTATACCATAGCAAATTGGATGATAAAATTATAAAGGCAAGTTCAGAAATAATTTCATTAAACACGAGATTGCATGTAGTAGAGAGGGTATAGGGAGAACTTTTGGGGTGATTTGCAAAGTTCAGTTTTCTTTCATGGGTGGTATTTACAAGAATTACAAGGATGTTTTCCTCATAAGTCATTCAGCTATATTGCTCTTTATCTTTAATGAACAGTAATAAATGTAAAAAACAAAAACAAAACCCTAAAGTTGGTCATTCCATTTATCTAGTTTATTTCTTTATGAAATAAATTTTATTATACCATTCATTATGAACCCCTTGAGCACATCTTATATTTCCATGAGCCTAACACACAAAGTTTGGATAGCTGTATACACATTTCTTTCTGTCTTATAAAAAAATGTTCTTAAAATAGTAATATTAAAGATAATTTATTCTTAAAAAAAACCAGCAGAAATATATTTATTATAGCAAATGAAGAAGGGATTCAAAAAACTTCTTAACTATAAACCTGAGAAATCAGGTGTCTGGAGCTCAATTTCCTAATTGGTTAAAATATGTAAGGATTAGGTCTGTCCTGTTAGAGTTGTGTGGGGATCAGAAAGATTCAATTGAAATGAAAGAGCAACAAAGCATTATTTATCAATAGAAAACTTGTTAACCTTCACCATTCTAAGTAATCTTTAAATTTTAATAAAATTTTAAAGATTGTGTTTTTTATTAGATACAAATTCAACACCAATCAATAAGAATGTCACTAAAGAATCTTAAACTTGTCTAAACATAATCTAAGGCACTTCAATTCCCCAAGTCTAATTCAAAGATGTTTGTTAAAGATATACAAGCCAGTCCAACATTACAAAAGTGTTTAGAAAATGTAATATAGTTGTTTTTCAAAGAAGGAAAGTAAATGCGAGAAACGTTGGTTCTATTTTTCCAGTAAGTTGATCTGACTGTATGGGTGAGTCATTTAAGACAAAATGGCCCACATGGAATTTGTATGTAGTTTTTGTGGGGTACTTTGATGCCATCTTTGCAGAGATAGGAAGCATTAACCTTAAAGAGTTAAAATATTTCCACTTCCAATACAAATGGAGTAGAAAAAGAAATGTCAGGTAACAGAAAGTTTGTCACTGGTGGAGTTTAGAGAAATTTAGCAGCTGGAATAGTCTCACAACCCATCCTTTCTTTCAACAGCTTGCATATTTCCATGGTCTTATTAAAGACAATTTCAGAAATGTTTTTCTGCATCACTGGATACCATTTTAGCCAGACTAAATCTTATGGAAATTTATGTTTAATTCTAAGACATGTTCCACCCACCACCCTATTCCAATTAAAGCATGACATTGACACATCCCATGCCCCCGCCTGATACAGTGTTGAGAATCCACACGATTTCACATGCTGGTATCTCTCCAAACCAGGAAGCCACTTTCACCTCTAATTTGCATGATGCATTCATTTTCAGATCAGTCACGTGATTAATGAGCATCTTGGAGACTGTCCAGTTTTATCCACTCTGTCATGTACGCCTTATTCCCATCACCAGACTCAATTAACTCTCCCAGCTGTTGCCAAGTGGTTGAACTCAGTATAAATTATGCTTGTTCATTTGTTCCAGAAAACAATCACATCCACTGCAATTTAAAAATTGTTTTCCATTGGTGAGGATAATTAATTGTTAAAATGTGTTTCAGCAAGTATTTCCCCTTACTACAAAGACCAAGCCTTTCAACTATTCAATATTCAATATTTATCACTCTCCAAACTTGTATTCCACAACCTTCATCTCTGCTCTTTGAATAAAACACTGCAGGTTGTAGGCAAATTCTCATGATGAGCTATTGCTTTCGAACTTGAATTAGGCTTCAGGACTCTACTAGAAGGGAAATAATGTAAAAATGGCTTTATAATGAGGAAACCAAAGAGATAAGTTATTGTTTTCTCATTACCATTTTATTTTTCTCCCTCTCACAACTCAACTGAACTTTGCAAATTTTTATTCTTTGAACATTCAGTCACAATAGGAAAATCAAGTTCTTGTTTGTCCCCCACATCATTTCCATTTGACAATTTTTCCAATTCATACATATTCAAAAAAGAAGCTATCCTATATCTTCTCTAACAGGATGGAGTCATTATTAATGATTACAAACTCTTGAAAATAAAACAGTTTATTTTTAAATGGTTTCATTTTCAGTGGGAATTCCAGGCTGTATTTCTGTTTCACAAAGGAAGAATAGTAACTGGGGCCTCTTGGTTCTGTGTTGTCAGTAAAATAACAGTTTAATTGAAGAACTTTAGATTTTTTATTTGGAAATGCACCCACATGAACATGTAACCAGAACTCTAGGCAGCGATTAAGTTTTGTGGGAATAGAAAAAAAAATGCAGAGGTAATTGTGTTGTGATTGGGAAGTTTCCACATGCTCAGCTTTACATAATTTGGTAAGAGATACGGGAGAATATTGCTTTCCAAGAGATAGCAGTCCCCAAGATACATTCTGGGAGCTGGGGACACAGTATGGAGGTACACGGTCTGTTTCTGTGCTAAGCAATGAAACAAATCTAGATCCAAAAATAGCAGATATTGATAAGTGTGCTAAAGAATTTTATAAAGGTATCTAATAGAGGGATTGACTCTAAAGAGAAAACATTTATGAGGATACTTGAATGGCAAAGAATTCAGCTGGGGGAGTAGGTGGAAAGGTCTTTGGGCAGAACAAACAGCTAGTGGGCACAGTCACCAGAGTCAGGATCAACTTTGGTGTTTTCAAGGCATAGCATAATGTTGATGTTATAGGACTAGAGAATAATGAGCCAGGGGTAGTATGGGACGGAATGCAGATCGGAGTCACACCACACAACTAAAGATGCCTGGCAGCAGTGTCACTATGTTCAATACAAAGCAAGGGATGGAGAAGCCTCTCGGGCTGCTGGATGGAAGATGACAGACCCGAGTGGGGTGAGAGAAGAATCAGAGGGGCCAGGGGAATTGTAATCTCTAGCATAAATCACCATCTTGCCCCACTTCTGTTTTAGTTCAAATTTAGATTTAGGAGGACTTTGGTAAAGAGAACAGAAATTAAAATCCAGCAAATCATTTCTATCCTGAAAATGAACTATTCCTAGGCCTAATTGAAGAAATTCACATGAAGCACCACTGATAGGAATTTGATCCTTTTATCTGTTAATTCTCCACCTCACTTCCCTACATACTCCTTCCTTCTACTAATCCTTAGTTATTTCAGGCTTAGCCCCAGATTTATGTGTTCCTACCAATTTGGAACTTCACTACCTCCGAGAGATCCTTTTTGCTTTCTGCAACTTCTGAACAATTACAAATTCCATTTCTTTGAAATATTCAATAGTGTTAATGGTTTCATAGATATTGACCCTGGAACAACACAGGGGGGAGGGGCACCAACTAACCCCCTCTGTGTAATTGAAAACTGGCTGAGAACTTTAACTCTCCCCAAAATTAATAACCAGTTGACCTTACCAATAACAGTTGTTTAATACTTTTTATGTTAGGGGTGCCTGACTGGCCCAGTCAAGTAGAGCATGCAACTCTTCATCTTAGCATTGTGATTTCGAACCCCATGTTGGGTGCAGAAATTATTTAAAAACAAAATCTTTAAAAAGATACATTTTAGGGATGCCTGGGTGGCTCAGTCAGTCAAGCATCCACCTTCAGGTCAGGTCATGATTCCAGGGTTCCCTGATCAAGCCCCACATCAGGCAACTTGCTCAGCAGGGAACCTGCTTCTCCCTCTGCCTGCCTCTCCCCTGGCTTATGTGTCCATGTACTCTATCTGGTAAATAAATAGAATCTTTAAAAAAACTTTTTAAAATGTGTTTTATGTGTAATATATACAGTATTCTTACAATACATATTTTGTAGGTTTGGGGTTTTTTTTTTAAGATTCTATTTATTCATTTGACAGAGAGAGATCACAAGTAGGCAGAGAGGCAGGCAGAGAGAGAGAGAGAGAGGAAAGCAGGCTCTCCACTCAGCAGAGAGCCCGATGCGGGACTCGATCCCAGGACCCCGGGATCATGACCTGAGCCGAAGGCAGCGGCTTAACCCACTGAGCCACCCAGGCGCCCCTTGGGGTTTTTTATATCTAATTTGTTATTTTTGTTATTTCTAGGCTATGTGCTTTATCTGCAGTTCTCAAACTGTTACAAATCTCCAAAAAAATTTTGACTTATTAGAGAAAAACCCCATGCAAGTGGACTCATGCTATTCAGATGCACATTATTCAAGGGTCAATTGCACTTTTGTTTTAATAGATGTAATCAATATTTTGATATTAAGTCAAAGACTAAGTTATACATGATAAGATATTAGGGTCAGAAGAGCTTGCTGGGATCTCAGATATTACTCCAGTGGCTATTCTGAAGTCTGCTTAACGCAGTCCCATAACCTTGGATAGCATTAAAAAGAGTAGAGGACACCTGGGTGGCTCAGTCATTAAGCATCTCTCTTCTGCTCAGGCCATGATCTCGGGGTCCTGGGATTGAGCCCTGTATGGGGCTCCCTGCTCTGCGGGAAGCCTGCTTCTCCCTCTCCCACCCCCCCTGCTTGTGTTCCCTCTCTCACTGTCTCTGTCAAATAAATAAATAAATCAATAAATAAGAGTAGAACTGTGAGCAACACCAGTTGTGGAAGTGTTAATATTAAAATCTAACGTTCTTTGGCGCTCATCTCATTTCTTTTATATACGGTGTGACCCTGAAGTATAAATTACTGGGGACTGAGTGTTATTCTGTAAAGGTCAAGACTATTTGTTTAAAATTTACTGGATTGCCAAGCAGTGGAAAAATACCTTATTGCCTTTTCTATGTTTTTTTTTCTTTGCTTCTATAAATCAAAATTAGTGTTTTTCAAATGGAAAAGTAATATCTGTATGTGACCTCTCCTGAGATGCATTCTAAACTCAAATTGATGTACAAGAGAGTAGTCTTATTTAAAATATAGTACCAATCATTTATTTTGGGAGATTTGTGTATCATATTTCTGAGCATACAAGAAGAAAAATAAATTCAGATTTCAGTTAAACTGATGGAAACACAAATGGTTGTAACTTTATTCTAGTATTTCTTTTCCCTCCACTCTTGATTTTTTGGTTTTAGTTTTTATACTCCATGTTAAGGATAATTAAGCATAATGTATGTTTTTATATAGATAAGAACATATTTATAGGGTATGATTATAGAGATTATTTTATTTTTAAATCAGGACTTTTGATGGTTTATTAATTCATATACTATGTTGACTTAGGACTTACCGTACCCCTATGTTTGGATAAGGTAGATATGTATTAACCATATTTTGTAATTGAAGAGATTTTGGTCCCAAAAGATTAAGTAACCTGCTCAAAACAGATAATTTGGGGAGGAAAAAAGAATCCATCATGGAAAGATGCTACAAATTTATCAAAACTGATTTTATAAATATTTTACTTCCTCTATCACATAAATTCCAATGGGACTTAGTGGTAAGCCATATGATAGAGAAAAGTCATTAGCATAACTTTTGTATATAAAATGCACTTTTCCAAACCAATCACCTAAAGTTTTTCCAGATATCCGATTCCTGTTGAAAGTGAACATTTGTATGCACATGTGAGTATACTGTACAATAATCCTGTTTTCCAAGATTACAACATCATTAAAATGGTGGCTATTCTAAGTAAGAATTTTGAAGGAAACATGTGAATCACTGATTCTGGTACTTTTGTTTACAAACTATTACTCTGTTATGATCAGTCAATTGTTTTAAGAGCACATTGAACATGTGATATAGCTCGTGTGCACGTGTGTAATGAATATAGGTATGTGTCATTTTCACTTTTCCTGGTGGGATTTAGTGATATTATAGTGTCTGGGGACCAGGACTAAGAATTACTACTCTCGCAATTTGATTCCAGTGGGGAGAATGTTAAACTTTCATTATCCACTGACAAAATTTATTGCTCCCAGTCTTTGTAGATGAGCTCAGGAGAAGAAAATACAACTCTAACAGAAGAACATGCAATCATTTGGGGCCAAGACAGCAGGGATATTTGTTATACTGCCAATTTTTTTTAAGACATTCCTGTAATATAACTGCTTTGTTCTACATTATATGGACCCCAAGCACTGGGGGTTTTTTTTGGCTCATTGGGTCTTTCATGGCTAGGACTTTAGCACTACAACAGTGACTATCAGTATGATCTGTTTATTACTCCACGAAGTTTCTGGTACCTAAGGCAATGGTTTAAGAAAGTAGGTAAGTGCAGCACAACTGTGGATGTGTAAAGGAAAAGGTACATGGTCTTTGACAAGGGATCCAAGATATCTCTTTTGAATACCTTTAATATATAGGGGGGTTTTTTTGGTTTAAGTTTCATTAGCTCTAGGCTGGAAATATGAAATGCTGCCATAATTGAGTCACTAAGCTTCTCTTGTGGACTAAAGAGATCTAAATGGAGTCCACACATGCAAATAGAATTTCTTCAAAGTTCCATTACTGGGTAAGGCTCTGGGATTTCAAAGGCAAAGGTGATCATGAAATTAATGGTTACATTCATGAAAACATGGTATCTCATGGTGAAGGGATGGGGAACAACTTACCCCTGAAGAGGTGATACTTGCATGTGTTAACTAAGAAAACTGACAATTGGGGTAAATGTGGAGGTCCAGCCAGGCATAACATTTTAATCACCTAGTTCACTTTGTGAAAGACTATGCATGGAAGAAAGACACTGGATTTAGTACAAATAGGTAGTAGTATTTAAAGGCAAAGAGAAAAGGGAGAGAGTGAAACCCAAGAAGGCTTAAAAGGTTAACAAAGAGTAGCCCACCTACGGATTATAAGGATTAATTCTCCTAATTGCCAAGAAGAGTCATTAGGATAAAGTAACTATTAGAGTCTCCCCAAATTCATATGTTGAAACCCTAAACCCCAATGTGATGGTATTTAGAAGTATTTAATTGTTTTTTGGAGGTAATGGGTATGAGGGTATATCCTTCATGAAGGGCATCAGTGCCCTTGTTAGAAGGGATCAGGGGGCTAGCTCTCTTTCTACAATGTGAGGACACAGCAAAAAATGGCTACCTATAAACCAGGAAGAAAGCATTTACCAAGAAACTGACTATACTGGCATCTCAGATGCCCAGATTCCAGAAATGTGTCTATTATTTGAAGCCAACTAGTTGGTGATAATTTGTTCTAGTAGCCCGAAGTGACTAATACAGTCATTGAAGAATCTTCAGAAGAAGGGCATGTATATGTATATACATGTATATGTATCTGTATTGTGTGAATGAATATGAAGTTATGATCAGATTTGAAGATTTTATGGTGGAAAACTTTATTCCTGATTTAAACATTTAGAAATCTAGTTTTAAGAATTATAATCCCTAACTTTGCAGAGAAAGAGACACTCAGTGGATTAAAATGAGTAATACTTGAAAAGGCAGGAAAAGTGAGAATGAAAGCAAAGGAAAAAAAAAAACAGTGAATAGAAAACAAAATAGGGCAGCAGGAATGTATCTAAATATACCACTAAATTCAGAAAAGTGAATGGACCAGACTATTCTATTAAAAAGTGAAAACTCTCATAGAAACTAGATATGCAAATAGCAATAGAACATTTGGGAATTTATACAGGTCCATACCAAAGAAGAAAAAATTAATTTTTATGGCTATATGCAATAACAAGTATGAATTTCACAGAAAATGTTGACTGTTAAGAAGCTTGATGCAAAATAACACAGACTATACAATTCCATTTGTGGAAGTGTTACAAAATGGTCAAAACCAAGTCAAGTATTTGGGGTGTTTGCTTGTATTCAAGACTTGAGAAAACGAAGGACAAATTTTAGGTTCTAGAGAGGGAAGTTATTGGAAGTGGAATGATGGCATTTCCGAAATAGCTGACTGTATGCCATCTTAGCTCTGTGGGACATATGAGTGGCTACTGTGTGATAAATGAGTGTTTGGGGCTTTGTGTGTAAGTTATGCTTTGAACCGAAAAAAAAAAAAGTGTCAAGTTACTGAAAATAATGATATATTTTATTCATTTGCCCAAAAGTGAAAAATGTATTTGAAGTATTGGGCAAGCTATTAAAATTAAGAACTGACATACACCATCATGGGATTTAATATGCCTGCTCCAAGGGTAATCTTGTAATTTTCTTTAAAATGTAAAATTCATATACATTATGACCTAGCAATTTCTATAAATGAGTATGTAGGCTACAGAAACACATGTGTGCCCAAGGAAGGGGTTTATTGCATTATTGTTTATATAGGAGAGAAATTAGAAATAAGTTGTCTATCTTTAGGAAGTGGCTAAAATTTTTCCCTTAGAAATAACTATAATTTCATCATCCATAATTGTGTATCAAAAAAACTATGATGGGGAGCACCTGGGTGGCTCAATGGGTTAAAGCCTCTGCCTTCAGCTCAAGTCATGATCCCAGGGTGCTGGGATCAAGCCCCGCATTGGGCTCTCTGCTCACCAGGGAGCCTGCTTCCTCCTCTCTCTACCTGCCTCTCTGCCTACTTGTGATCTCTGTCAAATATATAAATAAAATCTTTTTTTTTTAAAGATTTTATTTATTTGACAGACAGAGATCACAAGTAGGCAGAGAAGCAGGCAGAGAGAGAGAGGGAAGCAAGCTCCCTGCTGAGCAGAGAACCTGATGCGGGGCTCAATCCCAAGACCCTGGGACCATGACCTGAGCCAAAGTCAGAGGCTTTAACCCACTGAGCCACCCAGGCACCCCTATAAATAAAATCTTAAAAAAAAAAAGACTATGATGGGGCACCTGGGTGGCTGAGTTGGTTAAACACCTGCCTTCACCCAGGGTCTTGGGATCAAGTCCCACATTGGGCTCCTTGCTCAGCAGGGAGCCTGCTTCTCCCTCTGCATGCAGCTCCCCCTGCTTGTACTCTCTGACAAATATAATCTTGAAAAAATATATAAAGATGAAAAGACCTAAAAAAGCAATATTGTATCTTTTTTCTAAATCTGCAATTACTGAAGGCATAGCAAGTTTCCTAACCAATGCTAATCATTATCTCTGGAGCCAAGGGGATATTCCAAGTGGATGGTTAAAATTTTATGTATTATATAATTATATAATTAATAATACTATTTAATATAAATATATATATAGAGAGAGAGAGAGATTGAATATATATATATATAGAGAGAGAGAGAGAGAGATTGAAGATATATATGTGTATATATATATGTATGTTGGATATCCAAATGTGGACATCAGAGACATATTAATACTAATAAATACCATGATAATGGGTGAGATGGTCTAGGAAGGAGCTTTCAAAAGCAGCAGAGCATTGCCTGAAAATAAGAACCAGAAAATTAAGACGTTGAAGAAAACTGAAGTTTCCCAAGGTCATCATCAACAGCATTGGTACTCCTTAGAAGATGAGTAAACAGATAAACAAATGTTTTTTGGATTTAGAGCATGATTAGGACTTGGTGTTTCCCCCACCCCAGGCAAATATTAGTTGTGGAAGCCAGGTTAAAGTAGCTTGAAGAGCTAATAGGAATTTACAAAGTGGAAACAGCTAGCACAGTCAGGTCTCAAAAGGGTGATAGCAAAGAGGACAAAGGAGAAGTTCACTGGAAATATACAACTTAAAAAATTAACATAGATGGGAGAATATGTGGAAGTGTCAGGTGACTGTGCCACTGAGCACATGCTGGTAATTGGAGTCCTTGCCTTTCTTAGTCTATTGTGCCCCACATACCCATTGCTGAGCAGTTTTCTTTAGTTAACTTAATTCTGATAAAAGGAAGTTTCACTATTCCTAGATGCAGGACATATAGGACCTTAGAAAAAGAAACACGGATTTTATTTTTTTAAGTGCTACTATCTAGTTTCTAAATAAAAACAATGAGCGCTTTTTTTTAAATACATGGAATATTCAGATAGCCAAGAAAGCATATGAGGAGTCACCTTCCCTTATGGCAGGCTGGATTCTAAGTCTTAACAACTTGGCAAATATGTGGGAGCTTCATAGAATATATGTCTGGAAAATTGATTCCGGTCATTTCACATAACCAGTAAGACAAAGAAGTTAAAATCGTCCATTATAAAAACAATTGCTTCCATTGGTGTGGTACCTTATATTTTCAAACTGATTTTCCACATAGCTAATTTTTGCTTCAAAACAGGTGTTTCTTTTTTAAAGAAAAGTCTGTAAAATAATGTCTGCCACTAAGAAAACAAAGACTCACTTTGAAATAGGACTAATCTGGTCTCTGTGCTTCTGACATCTTGTCTAGTCCCTTCCCAGCAGACAGTTTCTATCTGTCCAGGACCTACTGTGACATGAAGTAATCAAAGAAGGTTGTGTTTTTTCCCCTTAGATCAGTCTCATTCTCACACACGCATACACATACACATACACAGCTTAAATTGCTGAGTCAGGGAAACATTCCATGTTAAAAGAGTTAGTATCTTTGTCCTAGTGAGGATGCACACTATGAGGCAGCCTTTAATCAGAGAAAATTGTAGAACATGAACCGATGTAGAACATGTTCAACCTGATATTCTACATGAATCCAACAAACCAAGTATTTCTAAAGGTCTCTCGCCATGTCCTCATTTCATGCTGAGTAAATACATGCTAATATGGACACCTCCAATGTGAAATGTCAAAGTGTTGACCTCTTTATTCTCCAGGAATCAGCTTAACATAGTAGTTAAAATTGCACTAGTTAAATTAAAAGCCTCAAGTAGAATCAGCCATGGCTAGTAATAAAGATTCTCTTTGAAGAGAGCATAAATTGGAAGACAACAGTTTAAGCGTTGTAACTTTGGGGGTCAAATGTAAGTTTGACTTCTAGTTCTACAAATCTCTAAACACAACACTAAACACAACACTAAAACATTGGAAATACCTACCAAGAGGTAGGTATTCTCAGAAAGTTTTTCTGAGAATATTTTACACTTGCCATCTTTTTGGTTTTTAATTGCATGAATTGGGAGAGATAAGATTGAGTTGTGTTAGCTCTTCTAAGATGCTTAAAATAATTTTTTCAATCACAAGTTGTTACCATCAGCCATCAGTCAATTTTTAGGTTATACCAATAGGAGTATTTTTTTTCTTTTTTTGAAGATTCCTTTTATTTACTTGAAAGAGAGCCAAAGATCAGGGGGGAGGGGCAGAAGGAAAGAGAGAGGGAGAAGCAGACTTCCTGATGAACAGGGAGACAAGGGACCCTGGGATCATGACCTAAGCCAAAGGCAGATGCTTAGCTGACTGAGCCAACCAGGTGCCCCTTTAATATTATAATTGCTTATGGAAGTGTGCTTATTAGGAGATAACAATACTAACGAGGTCCTTAAAAATAAACTTCTGCGGGGCACCTTGGTGGCTCAGTGGGTTAAGCCTCTGCCTTCCGCCCAGGTCATGATCTCAGTGTCCTGGGATTGAGCCCCATATCGGGCTCTCTGCTCAGCAGGGAGTCTGCTTCCCCCTCTCTCTCTGTCTACTTGTGGTCTCTCTCTCTCTCTCTCTCTCTCTTTCTCTCTCAAATAAAATCTTTAAAGAAAATTTTAAAAAAAAACTCTGGAAAAAAGAGAGTATTAATACAGGTCACTTGATTTCATACTAAGTTTCCACTTCTTATAAGCATGGAGTAAGCAAAAGAAATATTGGGAGGTGTTTCTGTTATAGGCACATGATTTTCCTCAAGAACATCTAGATGTACATGAATGACAGAATTAATGCAGGTCTCATTGCTTAGGTTGACCACAGATCATTTTCATCAGCTGAATCTAGTCATTACAGGTGGTTAACTAGAAGTTTCCATGGTTAGAGTACTATCTCACAACTGTATCGATAGTAATAAGAACACTGTTGTTACATAACATAGTTATGGACTAGATTTGGGGCCAACGAGTTCTGTATTCATCTATTTTAAAAGCCTCTGCCTCCCCTTTTCCTCCCCATCTCTTCCCTTTCGGTCTCAAGCAATTTGGGGCAGTTTTAGTTATCTCCTGGAGTGTTTATATTTCAGCCAGGAGGATTTTTACTTCTTAAAGGAACAGATAAAAGAACACAAGTTTCGTGCTTTTTCTTTTTTTCCTCCTAGAAGAGTAGGAGTATATTTCTCTATTATCAGAAGTTTAGGATAATTATTAAAGTTTTTCTTTGTATGAGTGGGTCAGACTGCATGGAACTCTTCATCTGTTTTTGTTAATCACAAGAATGTTCTCTCCTTTGTTCCTCATTTCCCCATGGAGTCAACCTCTTACACAGGCTTTGTCACAAGCTCTGAAACCTTAATCTGGCATAGTTCGTGCCTCCTAGCTCTGCAAAATGGCACTCTAAGGTCTCCACGTTATTCTGCTCTCCCATCTCACCCGCCAGCCTGAGGCTAGCAGAGTAGTAACAAACCCACATCCTCCTCTGATCTTAGCTCTCCTTCCAAACTTCGAACTATAGCTTCGTCCTCTAGCCAGGAAACAGTAGCTAATAAAAGTGACCACGAAACAGGCCATCCCACTGCACAGCCATGCATTACCCTTCTTTGCCACAGTGCACTATGCACCGTTCTTCAAACAAGCGCATTAAAGCAGCTGGTGTTTGGGAGGTGTCCCTGTATACATTTATCCACATAGATGCTTATGGACAGCCACCACCCACCCCCCCACACACATATAGCCGTCAATAGCCAATTTGGGATTTCTCCCGAGGCTGCCTTTTTCCTAAAACCCATTCCTTTGATCTCCTGGCTGGAGATCAAATTGTTAGTTCTAAAAATGACCCCTGTCAGTGGAGGACATGGAGAAACCGAGGAAAGAGTCAGAGTATTCCAGATTTGTAGGTGGCAATTTTTTTTTTTTTTTTTTTTCCAGAAGTGTAGGTGGCAATTTTAACAGGCAAAGGAACTTACCAAGACCAAAGTTAGGCTGCTGCAAGATGAGTGGATGTGCACCTCCCATCAACCTTTTTTTTTAAAGATTTTATTTATTTATTTGACAGAAAGAGATCACAAGTAGGCAGAGAGGCAGGCAGAGAGAGAGAGGAGGAAGCAGGCTCCCTGCTGAGCAGAGAGCCTGATGTGGGACTCGATCCCGGGAACTCGAGATCATGACCTGAGCCGAAGGCAGAGGCTTAACCCACTGAGCCACCCAGGTGCCCCCCCACAATCAACGTCTTAAGGGTTTATATAGTATCCTTAACTGGGCTCAGTCACATGTACAATCCAGATGGGGTCAATAATACATTTCTCTCTCAAGGCTGAATGCTTGAAATGTCTCCAGCTGTAGGAATGGTGGATGAAACATTCCAAGGAGAGGGGTAGGGGTGAGGAGCCCCCTACTGCCCCAGGTGAGTTTTCAGGTTAACCAGAGGTCATGTTCTCTTGATGACCTCCTCCAAGTGCAGTACTTAATACTAAGATTTACTTATTTAAGTGCTAGCAGTACTTAGATTTATGGGATGATTACAGTATGCTACGTTCTATGCTAGACAGTGCACATCTCTTATCTCAACTAATCCTCAGAGCAACTTTATGTAGGGATGATTATTATTTTCATTCTTTAGGTGAAGAAACAGAATCCAACGTGGGACTGTAAGCATCTTCCCTGGGTCAAACACCTGGGAATCACATGGTATTTAAAGCCAGATCTATTAGTACTTCATATATGAGGTGGTGTGACTGGCCTCTAGGTGTAGAAGGTTCACCTTATTTCCAATGAATCAATAATATTATTAATTTGGGTAACTAAAGGAAGATCATTCTCTTTGCAAACACACACACACACACACACACACACACACACAAATCCAGAGTTGTAGTTGCTGCAGTGTTTCTCAGTTTGTGCCAGTGTGAACACTCTCCTCGCCCACCTCTCTTTTCTTTTAACCTCTTTAAGCTTTGGTAGGAACGTGGCCCAGCAATGTGAGCACAACGTCAAGTAGTTTTGTACAATTTGTCGAAGTGATAACACTTGGTTTAGGCCAAGAGACTGTGACATAAATAAAGAAAGCTGAAGCTTCAGGGCTACTCACTTGCAGAGCTCCCTTCCAAAGGCCTATTCCTAATTTCATATTCAAAATTTGATCAGTGTTTTTCTTAAAGAGGTAAGAGTATTTCTGAATGACATACCAAGTGAGCTCACAAGAACTTGACTACATGAGAGACTATGGACCCTGAAAAACAATCTAAGGGTTTTGAAGGGACGGGGGGTGGGGTGGGGGGGGGAGGTTGGGAGGTCAGGGTACCAGGTGGTGGGTATTATAGAGGGCATGGATTACATGGAGCACTGGGTGTGGTGCAAAAATAATGAATACTGTTATGCTGAAAATAAAAAATAAATTTAAAAAAAAGTAGTTGGGGGAACCAGGTGGTGGGTATGAGGGAGGGGACAGATTGCATGGAGCACTGGGTGTGGTGCAAAAACAAAAAAAACAAAAAAAAACAAAAAAAGAACTTGACTATACCTGGAAGTGATTGCCCATCAATAAATATGTGTGATTACATTCAAATAAAATACACTCCCAAATTATCCTCCCGACTTATGTATTCCTTTGTAAATTGGTGTGATTTGTCTGCTCTACTGAATTGTAATCTCCATGAGTGTAGAAACCTGGTTTTGCCCATGGCTATGGCCCAGGTCCAAAAAGAGTGCCTGGTACACAATATAAGTGCTTATTATTTATTAAAGAATGAATGGATAGAAGTGAGAATATTAGTAGGCAACACAACCTAAAATAGTTAGGAATACTACTAACTCACAGATCTCAACAGAAAAAAAAAGTTAACTTATATAAACAATAACTGTCTCATTCAGAAGGGGATTTCAATTATTTCCAGGAATGATCCAAGTTTAGTCTACTCTGGAGCCAAGAAGGAGGTACCATAGGCTACAGCTCAAAACCAATATGGTCCTGGTGGATGTATTCCATTGTTCTTAGCCTGACAGCATTAAACTTCCAGTTCTATTAACTCCCTTCAGACAGATTCAATGCCTAACAGGCAACTTTTACATTTCCATGTAAGTAAGATAGCCGTCATGGAGATGATATGCCGCTCATATCTAGTTTTTTTGATTGAGATTTTACATGGCAAATTGAATCAGGAATTTGTAATTATGATTTGTTCTCCTTTATGTAGTTTGGCCACAGGAAAAATGTCCATAATCATACATGCTTTGAGTAATTCCAGTCACAGTGACAGTAACATCACTGTAAGTTAATAAATTGTCATTCTGGTTACTTTGCATCTTTCCGGGATGGATTCTCTGGGCCTTCAAAAAAGAGCACAAAATCTAGGTGGTCTTTTCTTGACAGCTTTCCTTATTACCATTTTTATCTTACAGTTCAATTGGCTCCTGCCAAGGAAATTATAATATTCATTTTGTCTTGAACAGAGTGTGAAGCAGTCATATCTATATTATCTTACAGAACAATTATAGTATCATCACCTCATTTTTAGAGATGAGGAGAGGTCAGCAACATATGCTAATTTATTCAAGGTTGAAAGGTCAGTAAGTCCTTTAAGCATTCATTCATTCAATTTATTGATCAGCTACTATGAACCAGGCACTGATCTAGATTCTCAGGAGACTTTTGTGACCAAATCAGTTTATGTTCTAGCTAAGGAATACAAATGTAACTATACAGTGAATTAAAAGATAATATATGCTGTGAGAAAAACAGAGAAGAGTGAGTATAATCAGGAGTTCTGACAGTGGTTAGTACAAGCCTGACTGAGAAGAGGCATCTGAACCCAAAGGAAAGACCTGAAGTAGGTAATGATGTTAGCTCTGTGAAAATCCAGGGAAAGAATGTTCCCGGAAAGGGAAAATCAAGGGCAAAGAAGCCAAGAGGAGAAATTATCCATTCCAGAAACAGCAAAGGGATCCATGTGGCCAAAATCAAATGAATGAGGAGGAATAGTAAGAACTAAAGTCAGAGGGACAAGGTATGTTGTTTCTTGAGACTTTTTAGGCCTTTGTCGATATGTTAGCTTTTCCTCTGAGTGAAATAGGGAACTACTGAAGGGTTTTGAACAGAGTGACATAATAATGTAGATCATATTTTTTTTTAAAGATCATCCTGTCTGCTGTGGTGAAAATAGACTGGGGAGCAGGAAAAGGAAAAGAAGAGAAACCTCTTAGACGCTAGAGTAATAATCCAGCCTAGAGATTGTTGGTGCATATCATGATAGTTGCAGTACAGTAGTGAGAAACAAGCAGGTTTGGGATGCATTTTGAGAGTAAATCCCACAGTATTTCCTGAGGGTGTGTTATACAGACAAAGAAAGGGTTCAAGGAAGATTGAAAAGTTTTAGGCATGATCACCTTGAAGGATGGGATTGCCATAGAGATGAGAAAGGCTGTATATATAAAAGTTCTTTTTTGTGGGAAAAAAAAAAAAGAAATTAGTTTTGGACAGGGTACTTTGGGATATCTATTAGGCATCCAAATGGCAGAGTTGAGAAAGGAGCTAGATAGTCAAGTATGGAATTCAGGGAAGAAATAGGAGGTGGAGATACACATTTTTGAGTTGTGGCATATAAATAACATTCAAGGCCATGACATTAAAGGGAATTAAAGAAGAATACATGGATAGAGACAGTAACAGGACAAGCACCGAGTCTTAGGGTCACTCCACTATCCAAGAGAAGAGGATGAGCCAAAGCCAAGCCAAGATTCAGAGAAGCTGACAGAGTAGTTCGAGGAAAACCAAAAGTGGATGTCAGGTGAAAAAAAAAAAAAAAAAAAGTAGATGAAATCTAAGAGTGGTCAAGCATATCAAATGCTGTTGGTAGATCAAAATGGATAGAATGAAAATCAACCATGGGATTAGCCCCTCTAGAGTCAAAGTGACCTTGATAAAAGCAATTTCAGTGGAGTGATAGGATTGAGAAACTGGCAAGAGTTGATTGAAGAAAATAAGAGAAGGGGAATTAGAACTGGTGGTACAAACAACTCTTTGAGGGACTTTCCAGCCAAGGCAGTGGGAAAATGAGGCAGAAAGTGGTGGAGAAAAGATCAGTCAATAATTTAATTATTTTTTATAGTTAGGATGCATGAAATAGCAACATGTTTTTAGGATGGTCAGAAATGCTTCATAAAAGAGAAAAAAAAAATGTTTGGGCAGGATTCTTCAGCAGAAAGGGGGAATGGGATCTACTGACTGGAAAGTGTGGTACTGGCTTATACAGAAGTATGGAGAGTTCATCTAAGTAATAATTAAGTAATAAAATTAGTGGGAGGACCAAGTATGGGTGTGGAGAGCTGGGTAGCTTTGGAAGATTCTTCAGGATAAGATTCTTTGGAAATTTATCTTCTGACTGCTTCAATTTTTTCTCAGTAAAGAAACAAGCAAGATCATTGGGAGAGTGTGAAGAGGGGAGAAGTTACTGGTCTACCATCAGGAGTGAGAGAATGAATAGACAATGGCCTGGATACATTTGCTGGGCTTAATTCAAAGCCCATTTGAGATAATATACTTAAAGTGAGAGGAGGGACCATGGTCATGCTCAGTTGACCCAATGCAGTCTCAGAACAAGCAAATATTGGGGTTTAGCTTGGGTGGTGCTTAGCTTACTACATCCAACATGAGAGAAGGAAGAGATCTGAAATTCTGTGATTATGGAATATAATTTAGGCAAGAGGGAAAAGGAGGACACCAAGGGCACTCACACATTCTCTAATTCAACAATTATTTTGAGCATTCCCTGTAAACCATGCGCTGTGTTAGGTCCCGTATGAAATACAGTGAACAAGGCAGACATGGTCCCTACCACCATTCAGCCTACATCCCACATGGAGAGACAGACAAAAAATAGCACCTTTTTAAATGCAGAATTTGATAAATATTATTAAGGAGAAAATCCACATGTTGATGTTGAGAATAAATCTGTGTGTTACACATATAGTTGACTGTGTGTGGGATAACGTGTTGAGCAGTTAATTCAGGTAAGGTGGGCAAAGAAGACCTCTCTGAGGAAGTGATAGGCAAGCAGAGACCTAAAGGATGAAAAGGAACTTGCTAGGTGAAAAGCAGAGGAAAAATGTTCAAGGTAGACAACGGCATATTGGCAAAAGCTGAAAAGCCAGGAAGAACTTGCTTGGAATATTTCAGGAACTGAAGGAAGACTGTTGTGGCTGGAACACAGTGAAGAAGAGGGTGTCACAGGATGAATGGAAAGAAAATCAGGGGCCAGTGTGAAGGCAGAATTCAGTTTCTAATCTATCTGAGTCCATAATAATTTCCTTACTATTCTAACATGTTTGGCACTCCAGGGTTACTAACAAATGCAATTCTTCAATTTCAGTTTTTTTAAGCCTTAATTTCCTTCAAGAATTCTACTTGGGCACTTACGCTATCTGGTAATAATACTCCCATCCCCTTTTCCAAATTCCATGCTATCCCTTCAGTGCTGCTCTGTAGATCATAGCTTTGTCGTTTGCTCACTAGAATAACTGGACACATTAATCTATGCTAATGTAAAAACGACTCCTAATGGTTCTGGGCATTACAACTCCCCTGAGCATTTACATTTTAACAGGGATTTTCTGGTGACACAAAGAAGTGACTCTGTTAGTGCACATTTTAGACACTGAGCTGACCATTTCAGTGTGATCTGAACACACTCTTTCTTTCTTTGAAATCCTTAGCTTAGAAATTTTTATTTCAGCAGAGATACTGAGAAATACATACTTAATGTGGTACATTTCTCCTACGCCAGTCTGATCACATCGATAGTTTTCATGTTCATACATTGTGGTATGAGCACAATCATTAGAGGTGGTGCTGCCCACAGATGACCTGTCCATATCATTGATGTACTTGACCACCTAGGTGAAACTCTTGTGTTTTTTTTTTTAATTTCCTAAATCATTCAGGAAGACGTACATCTCCGTATGACATTTTATTCTTTTCTTGTAGAGCTTGTTACAGTCCTTACCAAATGTTCAGAAAGAATATAAATCTTTCAGAGGAGTGTATTATGCAATATTCACGGCCTGTAAGTGAAATTGGAGGTCTAAAACACCAAGAGGGGAAAAGCAATCACAGCTGAGTCAATTACAAAAGGATGGGTTCCTTGAAGATAGGATAAGTGAGTATACCTGGAAACTTGTTGGTCATATGAATTTCTGCACACTATGAGAACTAAATAAATGTATGGACAGGTAGATTAATAAAGTGATAACTGATTCCTGGGTTGTTGTTTTCCTTCTGCAGGGAAAGCAATCCAATGAAATAATTTGGTAGGTACTTAAGGTCAGTTGCCTCTAATCAAATTGTGTGCTCTACTTACACAATGACCTTAAGTCATCTTAATGCAATGAGGGGAAAAAAAGGATAATTTGACTCTGGATAAAGAGATCTGATCAACTCTTATAGATAATGAAATAAAATTGGGCAGGGAAGCTCAATGAAGAATGCATTTCTGCTTATTTTTGTGCACCATTTACCCCCATGCCTTGTACAATGCCTAAATCATGGTAGCTACCCAAAAAATATTTGTTAATAAATTAATACTGAATGGAGAGGAAGAAGAGGAGGAAGAGTAAAGAGAGAAAGCACAAGAAATGATAATTAACATTAGCATAGTGCTTTTAATTTTTCAAAGAAATTTTCTTCTGGCAACCATTTTACGTCGAGAAATAACCATTAACATACATCTGAATTTCTAGTAAAGACACTAATGCATTTTCTATTAACTATTAGTCTAATTGCTCCCTAGGACTCTAAAGTTAACTGTAGAAAAATAAAAAATGATTAATGCTTTTCTAGAAGTGTATTCATTCATCCATTTTTTATTCAATAAATATTTATTGAGCATCTACTACATGTCTGGCATTCTACTAACATCTGAGGAAACATTAGTGAATAATGTATTGAAGTTCCTATTTTTCACACCTTAACTAAACAAATAATTATAAAAAGTTATTTAATTATTTATCAATAAATGATATTAAGGTGATAGTCAAGGTTCTGAATGAATGTATATAGGTAGAAGATATTTTATTTTGGGTAATCAAAGGGGTTCTCTTGAGGAAGCAATATTTAAGCTGAAACTTAACCAGTGTATGACTTACCCAGGCAGAGATGGAGAGTGGTGAGGTAAACAGAATTCATGGTTAAAATATATGCATAAGTGTTCCAAGGTAGAAAGGGGTTTGGGAAGTTTGTTAATTTAAAATAAGGTAGGTGTGGTTGAAACCCCAAAAGGGGGTGGAGTGTGACAAGTCTGTAAGCAACAGAAGCAAGATCATGAGAATCTTTATGCTTAGAATTTTATTCTTCATCCTATCATAATTGACAATACTGGGAACTATTAAGAAGAGCAAATTTGTGTTTTTGAAGATGTTTTTGGATTCTGTGTAAAAAAAACAATGGAAGAGCAAGTCTAAGTTGGAAATAGAGTGTAGCTTAGAATAAGAAGGCAGCAGAACTTATGGAGAGATGGCAACAGGTTCAAGATATTTTTAGGAGGCAGCAACAACAGAGTTCAGTGAATGACTAACTAATATAGACAAGTTGAGATAGGTATCAAGGATTCCTGTTGGGTTTTTGGCATGAGATCCTCATGGATAAAGGGTCTTACCATTATAAATAATCCTGAAAAAAGTAAAAGTCTACTAAGGATAATCAGTTATTAGCTACAGTTGGGGCATGTTTCCTTTTATCTTCCTTAGAGCTATCTAAATGTAAAATTTCAGCGGCCTGTCAATAGTATTTATTTTTATCTCAGGCAAGAGCACAAGACTGTAGGTATTTAAAGCTTTGATCCGTCGTACAAGATCTTTAAAGACCTGATCCCTGAAAATCTACCTCCCTCTTGCTGCTCTGCACATTATATCATTTATTTCATCTTTGGGACTTCTGGTTCCAGACATCCCCCATCTCAGTCATATGCTCTACTGTCTTTCTTGGGTATTTTTTGCTCTTCTGGGAATGTCTATTCTTCCTTCCTCTTCAGTTGCCTAACTCCTATGCACTCTTCAAAACTCAGTATGGAGAAGAGTTGCTCTACATGTATTCAGGCCAGATGAGATATGACCACATTGTTGTTCTTCTGCACCTTGTGATTTTCTATTTCATGAACTCAGTGCATGATCTTGTTTGCTGATTTATCTTCTCCACCTAACTGGGAGTGCTTTGGAAGCACAGCTTGTGTTTTTATCTCTATCTATCCATGTAGAGCATGTAGAGCATAGTACCTGGCACAGAAAGGTGATATATATATATATATATATATATCATATATATGATAAAATTTTAGAGGCTTACAGAGAAGGAGGCCAAAATAATAGTCTTTGAAGACAGTGAGAGATAATTGCCAATTATGTAAATGACCTGATCAAAGTTATGATACTCTGTAACTGACAGAACACAAATCCTTCATGGTTTAGAATTTTCCATCCAGTATCAAATGTCTTATTCAGAGCAATAAGCAATATCTGGCAACTATTTGATACTATATCTTGTTTCCATCTTCCATAATTTGCCAAGTGAAGTTACCTGGTTTTCTCTGCTCATATGTTTGCCTTCATTTGATTATCGATAAAAGCATAAACGGAAACAATTCTCAACATATAAATATATCAATAAATAATTTGGATTAAATACACAGTCCATAAATGAGAACCTGATATTTACGTTGTTGGTTTTGAGGAAAGGAACACCATATTCTATTTCAGAAAAAAAAATCAACAACTTGATATCTAATTGATACAATATTAAAATTATATATAATAAGGTTTTTAATTTTGAGCAAGTAACAATAAAATTTATTTATTTATTTATTTTAAGAGATTTTATTTCTTTATTTGACAGAGAAGGAGACAAGAGAGAACATAAGCAGGGGAAGTGGGAATGCAAGAAACAGGTCTCCAGTTGAGCAGGGAGAAAGTGTCAGACTCAGTCCCAGGACCCTGGGATCATGACCTGAGCTGAAGGCAGACATTTAATTACTGAGCCATCCAGACACCTTAAATTATAATAAATTTAAATGACATGGCAAAATAAACCATCCTGGGTCATTTTCTCAGATATCTCAAGTCTTTGAGAAACCCAGACTTCTCTGAAAATTTTCTCCAAAAAATCCTGAATTTTAGAATGGACAACAGGAAACTCAAGCAGGCTTTTAAAACACATCGGAAACTGTGATCCAAATCACAGTGAATATAACTTTAAGAGCGTATGAACTTCCTCTCCACCCTTTAAAAACCCCTCAGTGCTTTGCTTCTTTTTAATAGTAATAACTGACTTCATAGGTAGCATGAATATTTGTGTATTTGTCTGAATTCTTCTCGAGTTGAAAATTCCTTAAGGGCTTGAACTGTGCTATATTAATCTTTTCTTTCTAGAGGAAAAGCAGATTGCTTGGCAAAGAATAGGCATTTACATTTTTTTGCGATTGAATTACATACAATGGTTATCTCTAATGATTTACTGCTAATTAAAAAATAGCATGTGTGTTTATTACAAAGGGTTGAACATCAGGACTTCGGTCAAAATGTTTCTTCTTATTATTCCATAATTACTTTACTATGGAAAAAATCAAACCATACTTAATGTCTAAAGCTTATAGATACTCATTTTAAAGATTAAATTAAAGCTTCAATTTATCCATATTTGGCACCTAATTAAATTAAATTAAGGAACTTAATTTAATTTTTGAGTGAGGGCTTCTCATGAAAGAACAGAATCAATACCTTTCAATATCCCGTTCAAAGGTATCTTCTGTGAATTTGCAGATGCTAGACCCATTGGTTACTGACATTGAAAATTTTGTCAGTTAGTAAGGAAAGCAATTACTCCCTTGGGTAGAACATTCATTGGTACCAGATACTATCCCTAATTTTTGTCAGTAAAAAAGTGTATCTAAACTTTCAGAATTGATGTAGATTTCAAAGAAAAATAATTTTAAGATGAACATAAGGAAGAAAATAAAACCATGCAAATTCTTCAAACATTTCAGAGAAAAACTCTTCAAAAACCCCAGTCAGTAGAATGACAAACAAATCTACACAGAATTGAAAAAATATTCATTTCCTATATAAATTGTGAAATAAGTATCCTTGATAGGCATATTTCTCTCTAATTTATATGATTTTCAAAATGTAGTAATATGGGGCATCTGGGTGGCTCAGTCATTAAGTGTCTGCCTTCAGCTCAGGCTATGATCCCAGAGAGTCCTGGGATCCAGCCCTGCATTGGGCTCTGTGCTGGGCTGGAAGCCTGCTTCTCCCTCTTCCACTCCCCTAGCTTGTGTTCCCTCTCTCACTGTCTCTCACTCTGTCAAATAAATAAACAAATCTTTTAAAAAAATGTAGTACTACAAATTTCCTCTTGAGGGGTCATTAAATCAGCTAGACTGAGTTATAGCTACATAGCTTGAGCAGATGAAAAGTAAATTATTGAGACTTTTTACCTTCCTCAAACAGGATACCCATGGAAAATTACTAACCAATATTTTCATTAAAGAAGACAAGAAATGAAATGATGGGAAAATCGAGTTGATAGTAATAAAGTGCCCTGTGTCTCCACTTTCAAACTTCTTCCTCTAAACCTTTTTTATTTATAACCAGATAAAAATATGATTTTAGCTGTTAGTACAGAATGTCCAGTTAGCTTAATTTCAAATGATGGATGTACTTCATGGAAATCTAAAGAAATCATCATCATATTCTTCTCATTTTTTCCTCTTGAAAGAGCCATTTATAATTTATTCACATATATTGCCCTATTCAAGCCATTAGATGGGAGAGGTTGTTGAGCAAGGTAGCTTTTTCAAACATGAAGCCATATAAAACTTAAACGATGATGAAAAATAATGAACAAGAGTGAATTTGTGATAGCATAAATGATATATTGTACTGTTGAATTTTCCAACAAGATAAAAGAGTCGGAGCTTTTCCCTAGAGATTTCTCCTCTTCTGTAATTCAGAGTGGGTTATGCAAAGTCATCAGCATTCCAGGAGCAAGATATTTGGCAAATGGATTTAGATAATTGCTTCTAAAACTTTACAAAGTGATTATTTTCTCTTCAGAAACAAAACTCAACTTCTTGAGGAAGTGCTTTCTGATTAACAATGCATAAATTTCCTGCATTGAAATCTTACTAATTGGTTCAACTCTTAAAGAAGTCTGGCTGAATCGTGGGACATTTCAAAATGGGTACATTTTACTCATTTCAGCACAGGTTTTCAGGCAAATATCCTATACCATATAAGATAACATTTTATATACATAGTAGGACCTTGAATTAAAATCGCCTGATGAGCAAAATAAGAATTAGAGAATCATACCTGTTGGAAGTGATGGTAGGAGATTCTCAGACAAAGGGAATAGAGAGAGCATAAGGAATGAGGTGTGTAGTCAAAATTGTTCATAGTCCAGGCAATGAGGCAACCAGGAGAGGTTCAGAACTATGTGTTTCCCTCAATGATAATTTGTTTCTAGGCAAGAGGTGCTATAGCAGACTGAGAGTTTCCAACTGATCCTTCAGAGTAGCTCTTTGCAGGAGTAAAGCAATGTTAAAGACATCTTTTCTGCTTTGATAGAGGAAGAAAACTTGTTCCCAATTGCAGGGGTTTTGCATTTAGTACAATAAAAAGAAAATTGTATAGGAAGAATGAAGCATGGCTGGATTTTTGGCTCTTAACAATACTTCGACTCTTTGAATCTCAGTTTCCTCATCTACCAGATGAGAATAGCGAACAAAATTTTATCTATATCTAAAGTCTTTTCCAAATGCACCATTAACAAGGTTAACTAATTCTGCCATAGAAGATCCAGACACTGGATCCAGACACTGAGTGAACAAATGACCAAATAAGCATACAATCACATCATTTATTTATATTATCCAGAGCAGAGCTTTTCAAACACAGGTAGATATCCATTAGTGGATCCTGAAATCAACTTAATGTATTCCAAACATCATTTATCAGGAAGAAATAGAGTAGAATGGAAAATACGAGAGTGCACAACAAGAAGTAAGGACAAATATTGTTGCTTGAAGCTTGTGTTGTGGTGGCTTATATATTCTATATTTATGTGTATGTGTATTGAGTCATAGTAAAATATATTTCTTGTTCTCCATAGACATCAACAGCATTTGTCAGCCACTTATTTAGAGTGCCTTTTTATGGGCTAAAGGAGAAAAGAGGCTTATACTCACCAATAGTGGGGTCATGATAATCAGGAAACTGGTGACTAATAAACTGCATTGTCATTGCTGAAAAAAAAATAAATTCAATTTAATAAAAATTCATTGATTCACCAGTAAGTTATTCTCCAATATTGTCCATTGGTTTCTTAATAAGATCTAGTGACTTATTTCTCAGAATGACTAACTTAATTATGCAACATGAACCACCAAATGTTGGAGAAAGTTCTAGGGGAGAAAAAGTGTTATATAGAAGGAAAATAATGTCAGATATTTCTCTGGAATAAATATGTCAAAAATTTTGGTGTATTTTAATGAAAATTGCATTGTAGTGAAAATAAGAAGTCTTAACATAATGAGACTATAAAGTAGCTATAGGATCCTTCTTGGTTTGCTTTGGTGTAATGGTTGGTATTGGTTGAGAAGAACTTTTCACTAAAGGTCCTATACATATTCTGGAAATTACTTACCTTCTTCATCTTGAAAATAAGGAGATAATCACTGAGGTTTCTATTATTTATTAAGGTACATGATTATATGAGTTTTTATCCTTAGCCTTTTAGTTAAAATTATTTGTTACTTTTATTTCACCTGATCCATGCTATTTAGGTACCTTTATTAATTTTCATTACTTTTGGGGGGTGTTTCCTCCAAATTCTCTGTATTCTTTTCAAATCAATAATTTCATGAGACATTTATAATATTTCTATTATAGCTTCTTCATATAAATAACCATTATTAGGAGACAAATGAAATGCTGAAGTAAGGCAACAAAACTTGCAAAAGGAATTCATGCATAGTGTATCTCTTCCTTTTCTCCCTCCCTCTGTGTGTGTGCACGTGTATGTGTGTATGTGTTTGGGTGGGTTGGTGGGTGTGTGTGTGAGACAAAGACTCCCTGATCAGACTTTAGTTAGCCTCTCCTGAGTCTTCCTCTCAACTAAAATCTGACCTAGGTCCCTGCCCTTGCTAGACCTGCGTAGTCCAGGGGTGGCAAGAATCCTGCTAAGTCATGTTGGTGGGAATCTCTCATCCTTGTTCTCTCATCTCCGGGCCTGCATTCAGCAGGAATCCCTTGAAGTCTGTTTGGCAAGAATTCCCTTACTCCTGTCCTGATGGCTCCTGTTAGTAATTTTCCATCTCCCAATGCCCGTCGCACTCCTTGCCTATAAATACCCACTTTTCCTTGTTGAATTTCCTGTTGAGCCCAGTTCTATAATGAATTCTTTTTTACTTTACTGCAAATAAAATCTATTTTAACCTTTTCATTGTCCAGCTCTGGTTTCCTTTAACATGTGTTCATGCTTCAGCCAATGTTTAAAACAGAGAAGACGGTTAAATTCAACAAACCTGTACAAGGCACTAGTCCAACCTTGCTGAGAAATGCAAAGAAACAGAACCTGACCTAGTGAAAAAAGAATTTCTGTTTACACTTTGATAGTGTTTACTTCCTGTCTTTGCATTGACAAGGGAAGTCTCCATATGAAAGTATTACTCAGTTTGACAGTTTAGGGCAAATTTTTGAAATACAAATGAACATTTCTTACAGGGGGCTTTAGGAGTTAGAACTTTAGGAGTTAGAATTTTTCAGGTAAACAAGCTGACATACATTTGGAGTTGAGTCCAGTTCTAGAGTGAGGGAGTTCTTTTACCCTATTGCAGTCTTTCCTGAGTAAAATCTACTTTTACCACTTTACTGCCCAGCTCTGCTTTCCTTAATCAATGTTAATAATATTTCTACTCAAATGTCATACTATTCCATTGACACATTCAAATGGTTCAACGAACAGGAGCCGGTACATGATAGTCCTAGAAGTTCCCAAAAAACATTAGAAAACACTGTGTATAACTAGGGTCTGGGTTAATTTCTATAAACCCAGGAAAGAATTCTGAAGGTGAAGAAGTTTGGAACAAATTTAAGGAAGAATATAGAAGCATTTTAGGAATTGATAGATGTATTTAATACAACACTTGAGAATCACAAAACCAGTATCCGAAATAAATGAATCAAAGATTTACTTCTTACAAGTATTTATAAGAATACCTAGCATATATTTAGATGATGATGTTTGTGCTTTCATGGAAAGCTGCTGCTTATTGTATAATTGAAAAAACCCTTCAATTCTCAAATCTTCTGACCTGCCACTGAGACAGAACCAAAGAAGAGGGAGCCAGCTGAGCTTTATTCCAGACTTCAAAAGGTAATTTTAGAAAGATTGATTTGTAAAAGTTTCTTTTGTGTTTTACAAAGTGGATGCCTGATGGGATATCTAAGAGCCAGTTCCCCTTTGCGGAGATGATATGTAAAACAAACAATTTTTGAAAAAATCTCTCCTAAATACATGTCAAATTCAATGTTGGAGATAACTAATCTGCTAAATACCTATCGATTGTACTGGGGACTAAATTCTATTTATTTTATGATATATAGGTTTACATACAGATTTACATCCTTCAAGTCTGGGGATTCTCTTTATTTTGCCAAAGAACCATTCTGTCAGAAATTCAATAATAGCTCTCCCTTTCTCTTCAGTGGTTTTATTGTATTGACTTAATAATACCTGAATTCATCAGTTTTTAAGTGTCTAATGAAAGTGAAGTTCTATGTCTCCTTCCCAAAATACAAATTCCTATACACATATGTTCACAATATTGAGAGATATTGTCCTAGTAAATAACCATAAATGTCAGTAATCAGTCTTTTGCCTAAAAAGAAGACAACCATAAAAATTGTGATTAAAGAGCATCTAAGAATCCCAACCTCTCAAATCTGCCTCTTCAAAATTCCTAATATTCAGCGTAAATATCCATTTCTTATTATGCATTCTTGTTTGTCTGTTTTTTAAGTATTCCTTGAGGAGTAGTATACAAAACTCCTAACCTTCAGTGTAACCAGTTTGATGGATCAGGTAACAAAATCCATCTGGCAATCATGAACAAATTCTAGTCCATTTATTCAGGAAGACATAGGAAAGGAGGGCAAGATGTTACTAGAAATAAATTTCACAAATATTATCCTAGACTTATTCTGTCTGTGGCTTTCCTGTTCTGTAAAAGATAACAAGAGTCATTTTACAAAATTTTGAAGAGGAGCAATCTCACATTTTCCATACACTTTAGAAAAGCCCTACACCAACAGATTCAGAACATTTTTCACAGTTTACCAAAAAAACTGTAGTATTTTAGTAATGAGAGAGGTTTGTTGACCTTTTTTGGGGGAGGGGTGATGTATTGTATATATGTATTTGAAATAGTTAAGAAATGTCCTACAAAGTACTAAAACTCTGGATGATATAAGGATGGGTCTCTTGTATTCAGAGATCCAGTCAGAGTTCAAATCCTTGCCAGTGCACTGTTAGCAGTTCTTGTCTCAGAGACAGTATTACTGAGCTCAACAGTAGGCTGTGGACATTGGCCAGGGATAAGAATGGTGAGGAAGAAATGAGAAGGGATGATGGGAAGCAAGTACAAATATTGGTTGGATCCCATTAGGTATCTTAGAGACCTTGACCCAAATAGACTTGTGTGTATGAATCAGGTAAATAGTGATATTGGACCACAGAAGATTGGACCACAGAGATTCTGTATCAAAGGGAGCCATTAGGGTATTTATTATTTGTTTTTATTCATTCATTCATTTACTTATTTATTTGTTTGTTTATTTGTTTTTATGAAGGCTATTGATTAGTATTTGCTAATTTTCAACTCTCTACCTTCCTAAACTATTTTATTCTTTTTTTTTTAAAGATTTTATTTATTTGACAGAGAACACAAGTAGCAGAGAGGCAGGCAGAGAGAGAGAGAGAGAGAAGCAGGCTCTGCACTGAGCAGAGAGCCTGATGGGGGGCTCGATCCCAGGGTCCTGGGATCATGACGTGGGCCAAAGGCAGAGGCTTTAACCCACTGAGCCACCCAGGCACCCCAACTATTTTATTCTTTGAGCTATTTTTATCATGACCTTTTAGGAGTTTCTACCATATCATCTACAAATAGAAACAGTTTGCAAGTTTTGTTTCATAAATTTTCTTGTTAATACCCATTGGTTAATTCATCCATCCATGACAGTATTAAATAACAGTGCAGGCAGGGATCATCTTTGACTTTTTTCTTGATCTCAGTGAGAATAACTTATTTTCACAGTATTAATATTGTGCTATATTACATATTTCATCATATTATGGAAATAGTGATTGATTTCTGCTTTCTTATAATTAGTAAGGAATCAGAATTGTATTTCTTCAAAAGTTTTTTCAGTACAATGTAAATAATCATATGATTTTTCTCCTAAAAACCATTAATGTGGTAACATTTTGGCAGGGATAACTTATTTTAATAGCCATCCAAATATTAAACCAATTTTGCATCCGGGATGCAAATAGACCAAGTCTATTTGGTCATGATGTCTTATTTTTCTTCATGTGGTATTAGAGTCTGCCAGTAAGTTGTTTAGGATTTTCAGGTTATTATCAATAAGTAATGTTTCTTTTCTTTGTTGGGTTACCTTTATCTGGATCAGTGTCAGTCTTATGTTTCCATTATAAAATAATTTGGGAGATTTTCCTTCACTTTCTATGCCCCAAAACAGTTAATATAGCATTGGAACTGTATGTTTTTTAAAGGTTTAGTAGATTCTCTCGTGAAATCATCTGGGCCAGCTGTCTTTCTAATAGAGGTATTTCCTTGATAAACTTTCTCTATTCTGTGCCTATTTATCTGTTTAAGTTTTCTAACACTCCTGGGGACAGTTTTAGGAAACTTTATTATCCTAAGAATTTATCCATCTAGGTTTTCAGTCTTCTCAAAGAACTGTGTTTTGTGATGTTTTCAATTTCCTTTGTATTAGTAGCAATTTCCGCCTTATAATTTTTTGTTTGCTATCTGCATTATTTATTTGCTTAAATTAGTTATTAGTTTGTCTATTTTGTTGATTTTTTCGGAAAATTTTAATGTTTATTTCATTGTGATTACTATTATTAATAATGTCCATTGACTTTCTTTAATTTCCTTTGTTGCTTTTGTCTGTATTATTTCCCTGCTGTGTTTCTTTGGTTTACTTTTTTTGTTAACTCAGTTCATTTATTTTTATTCTTTTAATTTTGTTGGTAAACTTTTTGTAGATATGAATTATCCTCTGATCTCTACTTTCTATCCCCTACATAGTTTGGTATTACTTTTAGGAAATTTATGATTTTTATTTGTATTTTTCCTTTTCAGTTGATAAGTAGAAAACTCTTTTCAATTTCCAGCTGGAGATTTTTTTGCTTATTTTATTTTTAATTTCAGCTTTATTGACTTGTAACCTGAAATTATTATTTCTAATAACTCCATTTTATGTAATTGCTAATATTTTTGGTGTCTTAATATATAATTAATGTGTTTAGTAAAACAAATTATAGTGATAAGAAGGTAGTATTTGATATATGCAACAATAAGATTTACTTTATTATTTTTAACTGTTTTATATTCTTATATTCTGTCCACTTCTCTGTCGTTTGTTAAGAATGGTGTTTATGTTCACAAATTACAGATAATTGTGGTCTTATTTGGTGTATAGGTAATGTTACCAGTAATATCTTTGTTGTGGTTTGAGGTTTTTATTATTAAAGAGAGTCTTTCCTCATCACATACAATTATCTTTGTCTTTTTTGTCTGATACCAACATTGTAATCACTGTTTTATTTTTAATTTTCTTAGTTTATCTTTGCCAAGTCTTTTGCTTTTAAATCACTGTACTTTAAGTGGGTCTACTGTATACTACATAGTGTTGGATATTGTTCAAGAGCCAATTTGGAAATTGTTTTCTTTTACTAGGCAAGTTTAGTTTATTCACACTAACCTACTCTTATGTTCTTCCATGTTTTTGCATAGCCTGATAGCTCATTTTGTTTTAGCACCAAGTAATTTTCCATTGTCTGGATATATCACAGTTTACTTATTTATTCACCTACTAAAGGACATCTTCGTTGCTTCCAAATTTTGGTAATTACGAACAAAGCTACTATAGACATCATTTTCCGATTTTTACATGGCTATAAGTTTTCAACTCCTTTGGGTAGATCCCAAGGAGTATGATTGCTAGATATGTTTATATCAGATGTGTTTGAGTTTTCTAAGAAACTGCTTGAGTTTTCTAAGAACTGTCTTCCAAAGTGTCTGTACCACATTGCATTCCCACCAGAAATGAATGCAAGTTCATTTATTTGAACTTTAGCTCTACATCTTTGGCAGCATTTGGTATCATCAGTATTCTTGATTTGATCATTCTAATTATTGTCTAGTGGTGCTTTGTTGTTTCAATTAGTATCTCCCTGATGACGTACCATGTGGCACATCTTTTTATATGCTTTTCTGCCATATATATTTTTTCTTTAGCAAGGTGTCTGTTAAGGTCTGTAGCCATTTTTTAATCATGTTTTTGTTTGTGTTCCTATTGTTGAATTTTATGAGTTCTTTGTGTATTTTGAATAACAGTCTTTTATTAGAGAGAGAAAGCACACAAGTGGGGGTTGGAGAGAGGCGTAGAGGGAGAAAGAGAGGAGAATTTTAAACAGGCTCCACACCCAGTGTGTAACCACACACAGGACTCCGTCTCGGGACCCTGAGATCATGCCTGAGCCAAAATTAAGAGTCAGATGTTTAACTGATTGAGCCACCCAGATGCCCCTGAATAAGTCTTTTATCGATGTTTCTTTTGGAAATAGTTTCTCCTAGTCTGTGAATTATCTTCTAATTCTCTTGATACTGTCTTTGGGAAAGCAGAAGTTTTTAATTTTAATGAAGTCTTGTTTATTATTTTTTCATCAATTATGCAAAGATATTGTATCTCAAAAGACATTGCCATACCCAATGTCCTCTGTTTTGTTTTATGTTATCATCTAGGAGATTTATAAGTCTGCATTTTACATTTAAGTCTATGATTCATTTTGAGTTAATTTTTGACCTGTGTAAGTCTATGTCAAGAATCATTTTTTTGCATGTGAATGTCCAAGTTTTTCCAGCACCATTTATTAAAGAGACTAGCTTTGCTCCATTAAGTTATCTTTACTCCTTTGTCAAAGATCCGTTCATTAAATTTTTGGGCCTATGAGGCTGAGGTGTACGTCATGAAGGAAAGGAAAGGGATTTTGGTGAACACAGAGTAGTCTCTAGTACACAGGGGAAAGGACCATCAGAAGGAAATGTGAAAATGTCAAATGAAGAAAAATAAAAGGCCACCCTTTTCACCCCCAAAAGAATAATCATTCTCTGAAAAACTATCAGATCTTAATGTTACTGTTTTTCTTACTAATTTCCATGAAAGATGTGTCTACATTTTTTAAAATAAGGCATCTTTATTTAAAGATGAACAGCTCAAGGAATTATTACCAAAAAACCCATCTGTTTAAATTCTTATGAGTTAAAGCAATCTATATGGCAAGAATCTATATAATTTTATAGATCTAAAAATTAATTCTCTAGCTAAGGGTATATCTGAAATGATGGGCAAAGTTTTTGCTGTTATTATTTCGTTTTGCTTTGTTTTTTTCAGCTCAACTCTGTGGCCATAATGAAAAAACTGAGACAAGAGATAGCGATGGGAGGTTTGTCATACTGATGCACATAAACACTTCCCCGAAAGTCAGTTTGTCTTTCACTGGCTTTATAAAGACAAAGAAAGAGCAGAGTGCATACAGGCAGAGAAGAGATTTAAAGATCAGAAAAACTGAGTCATCCATTGTAATCTTAGTCAAAGTAATTAAGGATAGAAATAAAGTATATTTGGTGGACTCATACTCTGTCTTTTTGATTTCTAAAATTATTACAATTAGTGGATGACCTTTGTTAGCAAACAAGATACTTCCGCTCTTCCCCTCTTCCCCTTCATATAAATGGACATTTACTTTATATGAAGCCACAGATCAGGAAGCACCTGATGGATTTTGTATCAAGGACCCTTTCCGTTACTAGTGGCCAACCCATTAACATATGTTATGTAAATGTAGTGCTTTCCTGGACTTGATAAAATATTCATTAAATACATACAATAAATAAAGGGCAATTGTATCTTCAATGTTCATACAAAGCAGTGGTGAGAGATTAAATATAATACTTTTTTTTAAAAAACAAACCCACTTTGATTGGACTCTTCTTTTTTTGCATATGTTCTTTATTTAAATGTCCATTTTATTATTCAGATATGCCAATAATTTACTATTTCATTTTAAAGTTAAATTTAAATCAACTGCTTCTTGTTTTGCATAATTCAGCATTGAACCACCAAGTTTACCCACATGAAAAATCTGACAATACTATGTATCACCTTGCTTGGAATGTCAGTGCTATTTGCCCAGAGGCAGAGACTAACAGTTATGAAAAAGGAAGTTTATAAAAAGAAGGGAATAATTTTCTACAGATTTTTCAAAAGATTAAAATATTGCATAAAATCACACTACTTTATTATTACTCTCCTCAACTCCCTGACCCCTCAGAGGAGTTTAATATTTATGAAGAGTGCTGAACTGAAACTTTGGAGAATAATATAATCTAACTACACAAAGATAGGGGTTGACAAGTCATGACTTTCCCTTTGGGATATTCAGGCCTGTCAGTGGAGTGGGAAAGATGATGGGAATCTGGTCACTAAGATGTTCTTCCATTTGTCCCTTGGTCTGTTGTGGTACCTTGATATAATTACTTAAACTCTCTATCATTTTTCTTATCTGCAATATGAGTGGAAGAAGACAAGACAACTTAAAAATGCACCCAGATTAAGCATTCTGCAACACCTATTTCTTCCTCTGGTTCTCACTACCATCATTTGTTCTTTATACATTTAGAATCTCCTTCTGTTATCTCTATTCTAATTCTGTCTTCCTTTGAGTCATTCTGTTCCAGGCATACTAGTTTCTTGGGGGTTTTTCAAACCTTTCCAGCCATGACCCTTTCCAGGGAAGTCTTTGCTGGTGCTGTTTCTTCTGCTGAAATGCTCTATGCCCAGATAGATGGGCCTGTCTCAGATTATGATTCACATGTGACCTGTCTGGGAGGTATTCTCTCATCAGTGGATTTAAATCAAAACCCATTCCTCCTTACTAGAGCTTCCTAGGCTCCCTTCCTGATAGTCACTCATTCATTTATTCTATCGAAAAAGTGTCAGACACTGCTTTATATAATGGGCTGCACCCTGCCTTTAGGTACTTCTGACACAGCATTGAGGAAAATGGGCCCCTGCCCTTTAGGATCTTACATTCTAAAATGTGTGGAATTAGAGAGGGAGACAGATATAAAAATGTCACACATTTGCATATAGATCAATAGTCTGTTAGATGGTGACAACTACTACTATAGAAAAAAGTAAAATTATTAGAGGATCATTGCTAAAATATAAAGATACATTACATTAAGATGGGTTTGTATGGGAAAAAATTTAATGTGTATACAAGTTCCAGGAAGACTAGGAACAATGTCACAGTTTCCACTATTAAAGAACTTGTTCATGCAGTTTTTAAAGAGAATCTTTTATGCCTTGATGCATATATTTATAAGAAATGTATCATTACTTAAAACACCATTATTTAAAATAAGCTAGGATTATACCCTTTAAAACAATTTAAATTTAGGATGAAATTTTTAGATATCAATCTAAAAGTGTACAAGCTGAGAGCACGTGGGTGGCTCAGCTGGTTAAGCCTCCAGCTCTTGATTTCGGCTCAGGTATAGTCTCAGTGTTATAAGATGGAGCCCCATATCCTGCTCTGCACTTATCCGGGAGTCTGTTTGAGATTCTCTCCCTCGCCCTCTGCCCCTCCCCCAGCTTGGGAGCGCTAAATAAATAAACAAAATCTTAAAACAGAAAGGATGCAAGTTGTGTACCTAATCTTTCAGAACTCCTTAAAGGAATACTATAACAAAAATGTTTTAAAATCTATGCATTAACTTGATCAAGGTCACAGATCTATCACAGAATAAAGTTGGTTGGGCCATAGGACTCACTCCAAAGTCAGACACTTTCTACTGTGCTAACTACTTCTTATTATTTCCTTTTTCTCTCTATCTCTGTCTCTCTCTCTCTCTCTCTCTCTCTTTTTTTTTTTTTTTTTTTTTTGGTGAGAGAGAGAGAGGGTGGGGGAGGGGCAAAGAGCGAGGGACAGAGAGAATCTTAAGCAGATCCATGCCCAGCTCAGAGCTCCATGCAAAGCTTGTTCTCCTCACCCTGAGAACATGACCTGAGCTGAAATCAAGAGTCAGCACCTAACTGACTGAACCACCAAGGCACTTCAATTCCTCTCTCTTAACTGAAAATGTGTGCTTTCTCATGAGTGGGCCATTTGTTGAATAATAGCATGGATACATGAGAAATACTTATATTTTTGAGTGAATAAATAAGTGAATAAGTCTAAAATTACCTGCTGACTTACAGTTACACGCAGGTGAAAGTGGTTGATACTTCTCTTATTTTCCCACCAGCATTCCCAGTTACAAACATTTTCTAAAAATGCATTGAATCAAGGGTTCAGAAACAGCCTCATGTGAAGCCACAGCATGGGGTGTTTCCCAAAGAGGGCAGGCCACCCTGTTGAGTATTTGAATGAGAGGAGGTAGTTTTCAACCTGGAATGCTCCCAAACTGGAAAAATAAGATCCTTTTAAAGTCAAGGAAATAGGAGGTAATAACAATAGAGATATATAAGAGGGTCTTCATGGAGTTTGGCAAAGATATCCAAAGATTACTCCTTACTTCTTTGTGTTTTAATACTGAAGAGTTTAAATTGTTGGGTAGACCATAAAGAATACTAAAATTCAGAAATTAGATGAGAGGAATTATCTTCACTCTGATGCCACCGTTCTTTTTTAATAATTCACACATCTCTCACAGGAATGGGGCTCTCCTAGTCTCTCTAGGGCTACTCAAGTCTCTAAATGTTTACAGAATCGACATTTAGAAAGAGGAACTCAGCAATAGGAGTTCAGTGCCTTCTAAATAAAAAATAAAATTCAGCATATTGATATCAAAATGCAGTAAGCTCAGTAACCCAGACAAATACCAAACCTATACCTGCAAAATCTGGATCTTCTCCACCAATTATTATGGTTCAAAGGTATACAGGTAATATGGGAATGTAATTGTTCATTTAATTATAAAACATTTATTGCTGTTTGGTATATTTCCCTGTGCCCATAAATCTGTGGATATAAGATAAGGATGGTTGAGAGGGAAGAGCTTGAGATCTGGAGATTACGGGGTAGATTAGAAAATGGCACCATTTGGAGGTGGCTGGGTGGCTCAGTCGTTTAAGTATCTGACTCTTGATCTCAGCTCAGCTCAGGGTCGTGAGTTCAAGCCTCATATTGGGCTCCATGCTGGGCATGGAGCCTACTTGAGAAGAGGAGAGGAGAGAAGAGGTCACCATTTGGTTGGGGGGGTGGAGGAATGGCACTAAACCAGGAATATGGATGGGAGAGGCCACCCTGCAGTCTCCATCTCTGAGGGTTTTCCCTCTCATGGAGCACTCCCTTTCCATCGCTTTTTCTTCCTCTCCCCATAAACTCTCTGCCAACAGAGAGAAATGGTGTTTTCCAGGACATTAAAAATTCTATTTATCTTCACTGACTGATTTTCAAGGATGATTGATGGGACACAAAAAGAAGTGATGGATATTAAAACTCAATATTACCAGTCATTCCTTTTTGCTCTATTCTGACAGTTTATTTTGTACTCAATGAAACAAAGAAGAAAAATAGACATTCTCACCAATCATTTCCCAAGTATTTTATCAGTTAGGATAAACCTCATCTCTTTAGGTAAATGAAATACTACTGATGCCCTGCATACATGTACTAATGTAGGTAAACATATCTTTCTCCCTATAGTATAACAATTAATGGAGATAGTTATTGGAGTCTGATTCATGTGAATGGGTGTTAGTAACTGGAAAGTCTTAAAGGGCTCAGATTTTAGAATATATTTGGCTTGTCATGGGAGTTATAATAGATATTAGTATCTAGTCTGTATCCAAATTGATATTATTATTTGCTACAATAAGAATTTACTCCGTTGACACCTTGATCCTGCAGTCAAAGCGTTTCCTGGTGTTTCATCACATTAGTAACTGATAGACATCATGTGTCTTGGGGCTGAAGGTTTTTCTTTCATAGCTTTGGAAGAAGATTCCCAAGGCATAAAACACCTGTGATTTGAAGTACTATAATATTTGTGTATTTGTTAAGAATTTTTCTTTATTGGATGACTTTCCATCTTGTTTCTAGGAATTTTATAATACTCTGTAAACCAGGACATAGGCTACTAATGAAGTTCAGGACAAGCTACTCCAAAATATGACACATTGGCATATTGAATACTTTAAAGTAAAGGAACTTGAGAAACAGCAGGTGTAGGGAAAATTCTGTTTCCCTTGAAGCAGGTCATAAGACCTTCACGTGAAGGCCACTCTCCTAGGCTTGGAGGAAAAGAGCATCTTTGTCTCTGAAGAAGTAGGGATGCCAAGTGAAGCTGAACAAACTGGCCTTGGTAAGTATCCCCCATACCCTTTACCACCCTTAGGTCGTACCCTTTTGTCTTATCCCATTTTTTATAACTTTCACTCTTCTTCGAACCTATAAAACCACTTCTTCAGGTCTTCGTTTCCTTAGGAAGATTCCATCCATGTAAAACTGAAATAAATTTGTATGCTTTTTTACTTTCTCTTCTGAATCTGTTGTTAGTCCAGCTTACATGGAGCCAGCTCGAGAACCTGAGATGGCTAGAAGAAGAGATTTTTTTTTTTCTCTCCACACTAGTCAGCTGCTTACTTTACCAGAAGGGCATTGGCATGCATGGGTTATTTTCTCCTGCCCCATTACAACTCCCTTCTTCCTAACTGAAAGTTCCCTTCTAATGCCTTCAATGATTCTGGATTCCAAGACACTCTTCTTAAAATACCATTAGTTTCTATCAGTTTTTATGGTTCTTCCTGACAGGATAGATGCTTCAGCCAGGGAGAAAAGCTCTGGAAAAGGAAGACGAGTGGTCCCCTGAATAAAAGGCATACTTTTTCTGTGGCCTCACCCAGATCATCCATGCTAATTACTGTAATAAACTTTATCTTTTTAAGACTTTGTCTATTTATTTGAGGGAGACACACAGAGAGAGCATGAAAGAGAGTACACAAGCAGGGAGGGGGGCAGAGAGATAAGAAGACTCCCCACTGAGCAGGGGGCACAACATGAGGCTCAGTCCCAGGACCAGGAGATCATGACCTGAGCTGAAGTCAGATGCTTAACCGATTGAGTCACCCAGGCACCACTGTAATAATCTTTATAACACTACACTTTCTTTCTTTTTTTCTTTTTACATATAATGCTATATATTTTTAAGGACATTCCTTGGTTTATATAGTATTTCAAACTATATGCTTCTTCTCACAACATATATGAAATGACATAAATCTAAAAGTAAAGGCTAATAGACCAGGTATCCACAGGAAGACTTAGGGCAATAATGGCAGGATGGAATGAAGGAACAAACCCAGAAATCTGAAAAGTAGCAGTTTGATGCAAAAGTCTTATAATTTTAGTGAGAATAATCAATTTTACAGTTATAAAATCACAGAATGAGCTGGACATGGTACAACATCTGTTCAAATGAAAAATGACATGGAGGTTAGGATTAGGTCTACATAATTATGACTCCAGATAAAATTTAAAGGAGATGCACAGTTTAGGGCAGATTGTGACTGTATTATTAAATCTAAACATATTGCCAGTTGGTTCTTTATACTGGGTTTGTTACGGTGGCATGAACAAATCCACTGGCTGGATATAGCACTCTTGCAGCCTCTATGAGAAACATGCTTCCACCCCAATACAGCTCTGGAATGCAGTCTGCCTGTAATGGGGCAGGGGTTGACTCAGTTTACAGAACTGAACCGTGCTTATTCTGTCTAGAAATTATTTGCAGTCAAATAACTCTGAGAGATCTGAGAGATATTTTCACAAGAGTTAATTAAGTTCTACATCTTCCACCTTCTTATCTGTATGAAAATGGATTTCTTTCATAAACAACATACTGCAGTATATTGACCAGAGAAGTAGGCAGGGAACTCCAACTGTCTTTTAAGCTAGGTGTCTTCAGAGATTTTAAAGTACATAAAATAATGTCATTCTCCTCAACTTATTTGTTGTTTTGGAAAAATGTAGATATAAAATGTTATTTCTTCGGGCCCTTGGGTGGCTCAGTCAGTTGAGCATCTGACTTCATCTCAGGGCCTGAACTCAGCCCCCATATCAGACTGCTCAGAGGGGAGTCTGCTTCTCCCCCGCACTCTCCCTCTGTGCTCTCTCTCTCTCTCAAATAAATAAATAAAGTCTTTTTAAACATGCTTTTTCTTGCACTATATTTATTTTAACTTTAATTAATTGATTCCGTTTTATAAAATTTTAGTTTATAATATGGTATGAAGCAATAGAAATAACCCATATAATCAAAAGTTTTTGGGACCCTCAATAATAGTCAAGTGAATGAAATAATTTTAAGACAAAAAGGTTTGTGCTCGCTTCGGCAGCACATATACTAAGACAAAAAGGTTTGAGTACCATTGATCTAGAGTAAAACCTCAGCGTTGGTTAAATAAAGACAGGTGAAAAGAACAATGATTATTCATACATCAAATTGTAACATTTTAAAAGCCTGTAATTAAAGATAAAACAAAGGGCAGACTGCTTGGTCAAGATACTTAACTATGACTCCAGGTCTCTGTTTTTCTTCTTTCTCATTTCCTTTTTTCTACCTTCTCTTCTCTATGTCTCTGTGTCATATATTCATGGCTATTGTGCTGATGTGTTTTCCTTTCTTGTTTTCATCTTTCCCTTTTCCCTCACTTTGTCTCCCTTCCCCCACACACCTGTTTCTCCTTGTTCCTGTCTTTCTTTTTTCCCATAACTGCTGCCAAAAGTAGACTACACCACTTCTACAAATGCACATAATATCAAATTATGGAATTAAAAATAAATGCTTTGTTTAATAAAAAAAGTTTTAGTATATTTCTATAAAATCTCTCCCTCTACCCTTCCCTGAGGATAGCTAAAATTAAAATTTTGGCGATATTTTTTAAAACAAAACAAAACCACCAAAAACTAAATTTCTAATTTATATTTTAATGTAATGTTTGAGCTTTTCTACAGAAACATTTCTTGAAAAAACGTAAAGAGAAAAATAAGCATTTATTTATTTATTCAATCATTTATTTGTTTATTTATAAGAGGGAGATAGGTGGGAGAGGGTGAGGGGGAGCTATGGGAGAGGGAGAGAGAATCCCAGGCAGGCTCCATATCCAGTGCAAAGCCTGACGTGGGCCTGGATCTCACAACTTTGAGATCATGACCTGAGCTGAAATCAAGAATCCAATACTCAAACAACTGAGCCACCCAGGCACCCTGAGAAAATAACTACTTAGAAGTATGTAATTATTTATGAAATGGGAAGTGAGGAGGTCATATGAGAAGAATAAGTTATATGTGAAGAAAAAAGGAAGAAATTACTATGACGAAGTCTAAAGCCAGGGGCTTATTATGTATCAAGATTTGTTTTTAAAGTCTTCTTCTGGAATGATTTTTATGATTTCTCCTAGAGAGAAGGGACATGCCAGGGAGAAACACTGCAGTGGGTTATGGCTAGAAAAGTTGAGGCAATTTAATGACAGATGTTAAATTTGAAGTTTGTTTTTGCTTTGTACTGAAATTCCATTCTGTTGTTCTTTCCTTCACTGAAACTATGTTACACACAGAATGTTGAGGCATTCAACTGTTTAGACCTGCCCTGGGATGGAACTTGGCTGGTTATGCATGGCTGCAGCCTTAGGAATTGACAGTGAAACCGGAAGCATGCAAGACCAGGGAAGTGGCTTCTGAGGGAGGTTGACCCAGGGAAATTTACACCACCGTTGGCATCACCAGAGGATCTGGTGTTCCAGCAGTGTGTTGTACTGGGGCTTGAACCATGAAACTGAGAGATTTTCTGACTTCTAACCCAGTTATTTTAACTACCATTGTATTACATTAATTAGTGTCATCTTCACCTATATGTCAAGTTAGATTCAAACCTAACTGAGATCAGGGACAGGATCCTGTTTTTCTTTGTAATCATATTGTAACCATTATCAAACCGGATACTAAATGTAGTAGGTATTCAGTAAAGACTGGTGACTGATTTGCCACTGATAATAAATGAACTCATCAGATTTTTTGAGACCAATAATTCTAAGAGTTGGATGATTAGATTAGGTTGTAAGATCATACTCAACTCTGACTCTGGTGAAATAGTTAAGGAAACAAGTATTAGAGGATTAAGACATTTTTTGGATTTGAGTCTTGACTCTGGTACTTATATGTTTGTGTCTATGAGAGAGTCAGGAAATTCTTTTGTTTCTCAGTTGTCTCTTTTATAAAGTGGGATTAATAATAATAGGTGTAATGGGTTGTCATAAAAATGTAAGTAATACATAAAAAGAACTTTAACTAGTGAGTGGGCAGTTCTAAGCCCTCTGTGACCATTCTTTATCAAGATTTTTAGAACTCTTTTATTTGGAATAATTTATATGATTTCTCTTTTCAAATATTGTATTGTGGTCTCAGGGTCAAATTAGCTAGAATATGATGTTTTTGTAAACCATGACTCACATATGTTCATATGATGCTATCCCATCTGTTTGAAATGTAACATTTCAATCAACTGGTATTTTGCTTTTATGAGCACACTGTTTGATAGTCCTTGTATTATCCTGGGAATGCCAGTTGTTCATTTATTTTTTTGTTGAATTAATGAGTTAGTGGAGAAGAGAACATAATCAATGTACTGGCTTCCAAAGTTGTTTCCACCATATTATACTAAAATGAAAGGGATTGTGTATGCTTAGAATATGCACGTTGCTTACATGATTAGGGTTGTTTTCTGTTATTTTCTCTTCTTGGTATATAAATTGCAACACTATTAATATAGCATCCTACTCTCAGGAGCAGAAGTTAGGTGAATTATGAAGAAATAACCAGCAAACCAGCATTAATATTCATGATGAGAATGAGCACTGGCATGTGAAATCTCAAAGACAGTCTGTACTTCCCTTTATAAACAATGACACAGTAAGACTACCTGGAAGTTGTCCAGGGTTTGATAGAAAGATCATTGAGCAATGGTGTCAAGAGAGCTGAGTTCTCACAATGGCTAATGCTAGCTCATTAAGTTAATACAGACAAATCACAGTAACAGCTCTAGTTCAATTTCCTTAGTGCTAATCCACAAGGGCCGTTCCTAGATATATTACTAATTTTTCATCTTCTTTTATTTAACAAACAGTTGCACTACATTTAGGCACTCTGTTAAGTTTTGGGACAGGCAGTTGAAACAGGTAAACCCTGTCTTCAAGGAACTCAGAGCAGAGTTCAGGACACTAAAATGTTGTAATTATCACAGGTTCTTATTTAGGCGAAGAGGAGAGAAATACAATCTAATCTCAGAAATGAGTAATTACTTTTCGGAATGGGAGGGGGCTTCCCTTGAATGGAGAATAGGTGTTAATAGAGTATGACTAGTGGAGATTTCCAGGCAAAGGAAACAGTGTGCTCAGGAGTCCCAAAGGCTCAAGCAACATGTTACACTTAGGAATGTCTTTTTTTTTTTTTTTTTTTAAGATTTTGTTTATTTGTCAGAGATTGAGAGAGCACCAGCAAGCAGAGTGGCAGGCAGAGGCAGAGAGAGAGAAGCAGTCTCCCTTCTAAGCAAGGAGTCCGATGCAGGACTCGATCCCATGACCTCTGATCATGACCTGAGCCAAGGCAGCGGCTTACTGGACTGAGCCACACAAGCATCCCTACATTTTGGAATTTCTAGTAATTCAGATGGAGCCCAGGGCTGGAAGGGTGAGATGGAGAATAGAGAGTGAAGCCCAGGTCATATTACCAAGGGCCTTTATGCCATGCTAAACATTAGAAATCAATGGGTAATCATGAAATGATTTTTTTAGAGGGAAGTGACATATTCGGAATTGCATATTGAAAACAAAACCCAGGCCAAAAATGAAGCAAAAGATATGAAGTGGCCTTACTGGGTGCAGAGATACCTGTTAAGAAACTGCTATAGGAAAGCTAGGCAAGAAAACATGAAGGCTTGACACAAGACTTCAGCAGCAGAGGCAGAAAGGGAGGAATAGAATTGATAAATATAGGAAGATAATTTGCTGGAATTTGAGACAGATTAAATATTTATGAGATGTAAAAGATGTTTATTTTTTGGGGTGTATCAGATACACAAGGGTGTATCCTCTTTTCTGGGAGGTCAGAGGAATGGGAAAAGATCAAAAAAGAGGATGAATTTTCCATATAGGTTAGGTTCAGTTTAAGGTTCTTTTGCATTCATATTGGAAGACATCCATCAAAAAATTAGACATGAGTCTAGAAATCAAATGATCCCTCAAATGTCTTTTCAAATAATATTATAACTCAATTTACCAAAAAAACTTAACTTAGAAAAAAATTTTAGTGTTAATGATATGCTAGTCACTAGTCTAAATATGAACAATTGAACAAATGTCATTTAAGTATTTGTTATGAGTATTGTTCTTGCTTTGAAATAGCTCATTACTCAAAGGGTTATGAGACTTCTCTAATAATTAACCCACAAAATAATGTAAATGAACATTTACATTATGTAAAAGAAATGTTCCATTTTTAAGTCTTTAACGTATTTTAGGATACCCCTCAGTCACCATTACCCAGATGAAATCATTTTCAAACTAGAGCTTCCTTTGAAGTTCCTTTGTTTCCTCCCCACTCTTTCCTTATCTTTCTATGTGGGATTTTGGATGATCACAACACTGCTCATATCCTGTATGACCTAGAGACGGACAAGGGATTTGGGGCTTTACCAAAGTTTTACAAAGTATTGTAGACAATAGCCTCCTGAATGATGACACTCCTAGCATGAATTCGTCCTCTTTTTCTCCTTTCACTGCCATTGTCCTTCTGTTCAACAATAGCTAATAAATAACAATCATGTCCTTTTTCCTTCTTACTATGTCAACCTTTAATTATTGCATTAACTTTTATTACATATATAATTAAAAAGTTAAATAGTACTATTGATATATGTGAAAAAGATATGAACCTAAATCATGACAGAAATATGGATGCGCTAAGACATTTAATTAGGATTGCATAAAGAATGAAGAGCTCTGTATAGGAGTGACTTATTAATTGGACTTATTTGTTTCTATTACAATGTCCATGGTGATTCATACGATATAAAATCTAATTTGAAAACAGATGATAATATTTCTAAACTCTAACTTCCTGAATCATCCATGGGATATATCATATAATCCCCCATGTTAGACTCTCATTGCATATTGAATTCCAAACTTTCTGGTTTGATGCTCAAAAATCCTTCCTAATGTGATAGATTGAATTTGAACATCAAACTGTGAACTCCATACCTGTGATTTGGCTCCAGCAGTGTCACTATTGTGCCCGTTTCCTTCTCTGTCTAAACTCAACAAAGTTTAGCTCAGTTTTTCTTATACTCTGAGAACTTGCCTGATCCTTCCAATCTTCAATGCTTCTAAATACCTTAAGTATTTATTCTCTGTTTCCTTTTCCACTTTTCTCATTTACTCATATCTGTTTTCCCAAGTAGCCTATGAAGGAGAGAAAGGGTGGAGGAAGTGGCTTTAGGAGTGAACAGAAGATAAGTTATACCCTGCTTGTTAGTTGCAGGCACATTGCATGATTTCTCAACTCTCAGTAGTACAATTAGATAGATATTAGTATTTGTGGATAATTAAATGAGACCCAGAGAGGTTCAAATAACTTGTCAACACCCCCTCATTTTTCAGTGGGGAGCTGGATTTGAATCCAGTGCTTCCTGGCGTATGCTTCCTCCTCTTACCCATGGCCAGAGTGTAGTGGGTAAGGGCTTCGAAGTCAGGGCACTAACAATGATGCTGTTCCCTAACTGTGTAGACTAACTTACTAAACTTTCTGTGTTCTCTGTCAAGGATTTCTCACACCTTATTACAGGTAGGATTGTGAGCAAAATCCCTAAGCTGTGATGCTAAAATTATCCTCACTTTATGAATAAGGACATTGAGGCACTGGGAGATTGGGTAACTTACCCAAGGTCATGGAATGGGAGCCACAACTGGACTTGAATTCCAGGTAGTCTGAGCTCACACTCTCAATCACTCTGTTCATCACTCTGCATCTTTGGAAAACCACCTTAACTTATTTAAACAGCAAAAGGGTCTTTATGTATAAAATGGATATAGAATTGTTAGATGGGGTGATAGGAAAAGACTAAGCTTAATAGCTCACACATAGTAGTGAGATATATAATATTTGTTGCTGTCTTCATTATTTGATGGAAGGATGAGGAACAGTAATTCAATTTTTTATCTCACTCTTTTTATCAAAAAGTAGTTCTCTGTATATAGTTACTGCCTCATAAATACTTGTTGATTTTTTAATTTAATATTAATTTATTTTAATATATTAAATTAAATTAATATATTAGCTGTTTTGAAAGATAATGAGGAGAAAAAATGGTGTTATCAAGTATTGACAGATACATTTGTATAGTACTATTTTAGGTTTAAACCATTGTAAATAATCAAGCCCTGTTTTATGCTATTGTATAGAAAGGACCTTCTTGTGGGAGAAATTTCCTGATTGGATCTGACATCTATTTAATAGAAGAAACCATCAGTATAATCTACTTCAAAATCTGAGTACATGCTTTACACATATTTGCCTGTAATACAGCAATTTGAATGTATTTTGGAGTTTGTTCCCTCGTTTTTTATCATTACTCTGTTTACAAAACTCTGATATTTAAAAGTGCCCTCAGCAGACCTCCTGACATGCATCAGTATGTGGAACTCTCTTTGTAATTCTATACCAAAACAGGAAAAGTTATGGTCATCTCTTTGTTGAAAGTTAGTTTTACTGTGTCCCCACCTCCAAATTCTAGCCAGTCTCCATCTAAATAGCTGTCCATGATGGCAAGTATGACAAGGTTAGAGTATGCAGCTAGGTCAGTATTCAAATATGGCCCCTGGAGAAAAATGGATGACATGATGGTAGACAGGAAAATGACATCACCCAGTTAAGGACACAGAAAATTCCAGGATGAGATCCAAAAGTGTCCCTTTGAGGCAATTTATAAATGCATTACAAATAAGATTAGAAAGATTGCTGTATCTCAGAAAGAAGGCTAATTTCTAACTCCTGGGAGCTAAATTGGATGATGTCAAGTAATATGTTTAAAAAACAAACAAAAAAAAAGGTACATAGATCTTCCTCAACTTGTGATGGTGTTACAGTCTGATAACCCACTGTAAGTTGTAAAGATAAACTGAAAGTGTATTTAATACATCTAACCTACTAACCACCATAGTTTAGCCTAGCCTACCTTAAAAGTGCTTGGAACACTTAAACACTAACCTGCAGATGGGCAGAACCATCTAACACAAAACTTATTTTGTAATAAAATTGCTGACTATCTCATGTAATTTATTAAGTACTGTACCGAAAGTGAAAAAAACAGAATGACTGTGCGGGTAGAGAATGGTTGTAAGTGTATAGATTTTTTAACCTTGTGATTGCCTGACTCCCTGGAAGCTGTGGTTTGCTGCCTGTGTCCTATATCACTGTGGTATCACACTATATATTGCTAGCCCAGGAAAAGATCCAAATTCCAAATTCAAAGTACAGTTTCTACTGAATGAGTACCACTTTGGTATATTGTAAAGTCAAAAAATCATAAATCAGACCATCATAAGTCAAGGAACATCTGTAATAAAAAAAAAAAAAAAGGAGGCCCATATGGAATCAAGAAAATTAATTGAAGAGTAATCACATGCCAGAGCTCCAATAAAGTCTAAGGAGATATAAATGATATCTGGAAAATTAGTATTTTAATCATCAGGAGGACAGACTCTTTGAATAACTTGGGTAAAATTTTCCACAGCCCTCTTCAATTTCTTATACTCCGTTTTAATTTTTAAAAACTCTTTGCTTTCCCGTTGCATTTTCTTTGTATCTTGATGCTAGAAGGGCTTCCAGGAATAACAGAAAATATGTTTCTAGTCATTTGAAAAGGAATAACTTTCATTGTAAATTAGCTATTCTTGTTCTTAAATTATTCTTTATTTTATAAAAAAAATCTGATTAGAGTGAATTAGTCTCAGGATTTATTAATCCCATTGTGTACTCACAAAGTTTGTGTTTAAATCTGAAAAACGAAGAAGATCTTGATTCTGTAGAGACACTCCCATGGTGATATTTGTGGCTTTCGACCTGCTATTTTTCATCTGCTCTCTGGTTATAAAATCTAGCGGTGCATTGAATTCACCTTGGTTCCTGTTAAATGCATCAATTAATGGGTACCCCTCCAGACCCGTGGATTCAGCTGATATATTATTATTGTAAAAATTTCTTCACCTGATTTTGATGGTGTATTTGCTGTGCCTTGTTTATAAGAAAAGGACAGCTTGATAAATTGGGATAGCTTCTCGATTATTTATGCAAATAAACTCAAAAAATAGAAAGACATAGCATCTTCTCCTGATAGAGAAAACCTGGGCAAACAACATAATTCCCTTTGTACGGGGCCTCATCCAGGGCCATGCCCTCTGGTAGTGCTTGATGGATGCCTGATGATGAAAACAGTGATGAAATGGCACTATGAAAGGAAGACAGAAATTATGTGGGTCTTGACAGCTATGTGTCAGAGGCTGAATTAGAAGCAGATTAGTTAAGTTAGTCTCTGAACTTCAAGTGTATCTACCTCAAAGTCAAGACACAATGTTCTTCAAGTTCTCCAGAAAAGAATAAAAAAATGATTAAGGAATAGATGCAACCTTATCCACAGCAGGGAGGATATCCATGCCATATATATATGGCATGGATATATATAATATATATATTATTGATATATATAATATATATATATTATTGATATATATATATTATTAATATATATATATATTATTTTTGGGGTATTTCCCTTAGTAACTCCTGAAAGTTACAAACAGAAAATGGTTCTTCATTGTGTCTGAGGAGAATGATGTAATTTAAAATATAGCACAAAGTGAAAATCCAGTTCTCACACGGAATAGATTACTTTGTCTAGTAACAGGTGCTAGGACTGATTTCGAGGTTTTGTGCATGTTCTTGGTCTTGGAGGGAACTATTTACATATAAAGGAACATAAAAGCTCAAACTATGGGAAACTATGGGTCTGCTAAACAAAGATACAAGTGCAGAGAAGGAAACCAAAGAGTCATGGTCAGGCAGATACTGTAGGTGTTGGCAAACAGGTCTATAAAGGTTACGGCTTAGCGCTATCAACCTAAACATTATGATCTGTTTAGGTGAATTCTGTACTTAGCCTTCAGCTGTTCTCTGACTTGAACTGGCTTCCTTGAGGTCTGTTCATGTAGAGGCAGTGTCCTGTCCTGTTTGCAAAAGTCGGAATGACACGAGGTCATTCTCAATAACCTGTCTGCATCTGCGCACAGTGGATGCTCAGTAACTGGTCGTTAGTATCACACCTACAGAAGCCCGAGCTGACCGCGAGTGTCTTGCACAATGATATACTGAATGGTACAAATAGTATTTACACTTTTAAAATTCCTGGGAAAGACCATGTCCGGGATGCTAAAGGATGACTCGAGCTCTCGGGAAAGCTAAGCCATAACAGCAAAACCCATCAATACCCCAGCACACCGAATGTGAAAACCAACAAAAGTAATATTCCTCCCAAGACTGTGCAGACACTGTCATCAAAGTTAATAAACATTTATTGCAAAAGATTATTGGGAAGCTTCCCAGAGCTGTTTTCTCCCAGGGAAATATGTACTTAAAGAAGCTGTGGTTTAAAGGCAACTCAATCCCCCATCATATTTTAGGTTGAGAAATGACCACTAGGGGACAGTATAAGCGGTAGCACTTAAGAAACAAGGAGTCGGCGCTTGACAGCCATTTTATTACACTTTGAACATATTGAAGTAATAAATCAGGAAGGTAGTAAAGAATTTGGATTTTTGAACCCCTCCACTTGGGAACTTGAACCCTGCAGAGTCTCAGAAGATGCGCTGTATGAACTTGTGTGAATTGCTCTGGCATTAGTAAGGACCTCTGCCATCACAGGTCCCCTAGGTCTCGCCAGGAGGAATGACCGGGACAGTAACTTTTTACTGAACAAAACTGTTCACAGTCTTTGAGTTACCTTCAGCAAACAAAACAAACGCCTTCTTTCCTTATTCTTGCCTTCTAACACTAAATGTCAAAATAAACTTTTATTAAAATATATGCATGGTGTTTTGCTTTTCCATGGTCTGAATTCAGAAAGAAAGAGGAAAGCAAGCAAGCAAGCAAGAAAGGAAATAAGCAACAAAGAAAGTTCTTTGTTCTTGTTTTTATGATGTAGGTTAGATAAGCAAGTTAAACCGTCCCAGAATGTTATATAAATGTAGGGTGCCAGTGAATACTATTTCTGGATATAGTACATTGTGTTATCTATTTATTAAGGCAGGGAGGAACACTAACAGAATGAAATGCTTATTCATATTTGTTGTATCCTGATTTCTTTTCTTTTTTTTTTTTTTGCCTCATCTTGTCCCTTAATATATTGTTCTAATCAGCAGACTTATTTTCTGCCTTCTTTGATACCACAATCTTACTTATTGTTTCAGTTAAATCACAGAAGGCTCTAGCCCTTGGCTTCCCCAATGTGAAGCACTATATATAAAATGAGTTACTGCAAATAAGACAAGGCCAGTGCCATAAACCTGTCAACCTCATCTCCAGGATTTTCTTTCCAAATAACACCACACACTTTCTTGATATTACCTCGCATTGAAAAAGGGCAAGCCTCTATTAAAGTTAGGCATTTATGAATCTCATGTTTCAACACATTCTCAGTAATGTAAAAGATATGGGAGTATTAAGCATGGATCATTTTGAATGGCTTTTGGTGGGGATCCATCACGTGTGTGTGCATTAAACCCTTCCCTCGCAACGGTTTCAATGTTTAGTTAGTGCGAACAGCAAAAGGCATTTTAGTTTGGGTTTAAGATCTGGTGATAGCATTGTTCAATTTGCCACACTCCATCCAAGAACATCAAATAATCATGGAGCAGCAGATGTTGATATTTTCTCTAGCAATGGAGCTAACCTCCATAGGATTGACACTTCCTTTTTTTGTATATCATCTAAAGCAGGGCCAGATGCAGCAAATAGCTTTGGCCAAGAAATTAAAATTAGATCAGAAGCCAAATATCCTTAGGAGAATTTTGTGTGTCCTGCTGTGCAACATATAATACAATATTGGACTTTTTGGATCTCTATTAGAAGAGGCAACACACAATGAACAAACAAAACTAATTGGAACTGTATTGGGAAGATTTTCTTTTTAGCATGGCATCTGGTCAGTTTATTATATCTAAGTAAAAGTGGTAATTAAAATGAAAAAAAAAAAAAAAGAAGAAGAAGTGGGCAAGTACTTAGAAGCCAAGTACCTCACTGCCATGCTAGATGGTTTAGAATCATAGGCCGGCTCTAACTCTGTTTATAGTCACAGTGAGACATTTATATATATGTGAATATACATATTAGATAAAAATAACTCCTTGAATATACAGTGACCCAAAAATTACTTTTGGATCTACAGAAGGAGGAGTCAAATATGTGGCTAACATGAGAGGCTCAGCTGTGAATTATGACTCAGAAATTAAGATGCTACATTACCCTGCTATTCAAACAGTGGTCCAACTTTTGGAGTCTTCAGGGACCTTGTTAGAAATGCAAACATAAGGCTACACCCCAGACCTTCTGGAATAGATCACATTTTAACAAGATCCCTGGGTGATCTGTATAGACATTGAAGTGTGAATGCACTTCTCAATTACACTAAGAATATGTGATGTGTCTGTGTCTCTGTTTGTGTATGTGAGTGTGCATGACACATACAGAAGAATCACACTGAGATTGAAAATCAGTTTATGAAAGATGCTCTTTCATTTTTCAATACACTACAGTCTTGAGCCCATAACTAACACTGTTTCTTGTCTTCTGCAGCTCAGAAATCACCCCGATCGTCAACATGGTTTCCCATCCCTACTGACCTCACACAGAGGACAGTTTTTACATGGGCTGTAATCTTGAGGAATGAGGGAAAAAAAAAATCCTGTATATTTTCCCAACAAAGATGCCATGACATTTTTTAAGATAATAAGAATAATTTCTAGTGTTTATTAAGCACATACAATGTACAAACTTGCCTCATGAAGATTTCAGATGTTTCATCTCATTTATGTTCCTAATGACATGATGATGTGGGCATGATTATTCCCCTGTTTTATAGATGTTGATAATGAGTTTCAAAACCTTTAAGTGAATTACCCAAGAACAAACAGGGAGCATGTGGAAGAGTCTACTCATACTCATATTCACAATAGCCACTCAACATAAGCACTGTGTTAGTCTCATTTTGAGTCACGCCACCAAATTACAAGGATTTCAGACTGGTTGAAGCCTCAGCCATATCAGGATTTAATAGAAACTATCACAGACTAGATATACATCTGAAGTCTGACTAAGAAGGCATCACCAGGTTAGAAACAAGAAGAAAAACAGAATTGAGTCCACTGTCCTCTCATCTTACCTAAATCATTTCAATTTTTATTCCTATATGGGGATTTTTTTTAAACTGATGCACAGCTTTTCCAACTCTTCGAACTTCTCTGAAAACCCATTAGACTCAAATCACTCGGACTACTTACTAGCGTGAATTGCTCCATTGCCGTGAGACGTGTCATTTCTCCAGCTATACTGTGAGCTTCTTATGGGACCACACATACCTTTCTTTCTTATCCCAAAGAGTGGGTGGCACTGTGTCCTGCCTTTAGTTTTTAACACGTTTATAGATTAAATGACTAGTAAGCTCTAGATAACCACTGATTTTAAGAAATGCCTTAGAGTAGGTCCAGGAATTTAAATATTTACACCAACTGGGAAATAAACTACAGGTTATCTGCCTCTGAGGCAAGTTCTAGGTCGTTTGCCTCAGGGACAGTTAGGCCTAAGGCACAGTCTTGATTCCCTTTGATAACTGAACTTTATCCATGACAACATAGAGTTTTAAATAAATAAGTCATTTGAAAGCAAGTGTTGCGAAGGACTTTTCAGAGAACAATAGAATTTTAGAGCTGGAGAATACAGAGAATAGCATTCCAACTCTCTGAATCTGAAATCAGGGTTCACAGAGAATAAGTGAGTTGCTCAAGGCAGTAAAGAAAAACAGATGAGAATCAAGTCTGATATCCCCAGAGCCTGTCCCATAGTTTTTGAATACTGTATCCACAGTCAAACATGTTTACTCCTTTGACTGATACAACTCCCCAGTCAGGGAGGATGCTGAATGCCATTAATCTTTTCCAATGAGGCACTTGATTGCAAATTCCGCCAAATAGTTATAATGATGCCAAAACAATCCATCAGATAATAAATATTGTGTTTGTACTTGAGTGCCCAAGTGATTGGCAAAGGGATCTAAAGAGGCTCTGAGAGAAATGGCAATCCCTCAGTATTATTCTAGAGGGTATTTGGTACAGCTTCCCCTGGCAAAGGTAGGTCTAATAATTTGGTTGATGTCAATGACACTAACTCCACAGAGGAAAGGATTAATAAGAATGGGAGATTTAAACATATGACCATATATTAATCGGATAAAATGCACCCAAGGCAGTTCAGTGGGAAATAAGCAAATGAACTAAAAATGGATCACAGAATGTCTCTTGTATATGGTAAGAAAAGAATCTCATGTTAGTTTGTCAATCAAAATCAGTCCTGATTCAGCTCCATCTTTATGTAAAACCAAGCACCCACCAATATGAGGAAAATATCTTTACTCCTTTATTCCTTTATCTTTATTGCCACAGATAAACATGGTAGACAACAAATGACTAGGACTGTCTAAATCATTACAGCAACTAAATTGTTGACTATGGCATACTCTAGGGAATGTGCTTACCACACACTCATTTAGATTATTATAACAATCCCTGTGACCAGATATTATAACCCTCACATTATGTATGAGGAAAACAAGGCTCCAAGATACTATAACTAGAACAACATCACATAATTGATAAATGACTGAGACAGAATTTGACCTCAGATTTGCCAGACCCCAAAACTTAAATAAATATTTGTTATTTATTACCATTATGGATGGATAAGAACTAAAAATTAATTTTGCTGTGGGATATATTGAGGAAACTTACCAATATCCCTTCAGGAAAGTGGAGAGTGAATATACACATTGTATTTCAACACAGAGAAGAGGAAATTCCTCTGTAAACTTATAGAGCCATTCTGGAAAACAGTATGAAATTTCCTCAAAAAGTTAAGTATAGAGCTACCCTATGATCTAGCAATTGCACTGTTACTTATTTACCCCAAAGATACAAATGTAGTGATCTGAAGGGGCATCTGCACCCAATGTTTATAGCAGCAATGCCCACAATAGTCAAACTATGGAAAAAGCCCAGATGTCCATCAACAGATGAATGGATAAAGAAGATGTGGGGTATGTATAGACACACACACACACACACACACACACACACAGAATATCATGCAGCTATCTAAAAAATGAAATCTTGCCATTTGCAATGACATGGATGGAACTAGAGGGTATTGTGCTAAGTGAAATAAGTCAAGCAGAGAAAGACAAATATATGATTTCACTCACGTGTGGGATTTAACAAAGCAAGCAGAGAAGTATAGGGAAAGGGAGAGAAAAATAAAGCAAGATGAAATCAGAGAGGGAGACAAACTAAGAGACACTTAATCGTAAGGAACAAACAGAGGGTTGCTAGAGGGGGGTAAATGAGTGATGGGCATTAAGGAAGGCATATAATGTAATGAGCACTGGGTGTTATACACAACTGATAAATCACTGAACTCTACCTCTGAACCTAATAATACTCTAGATGTTAATTAATTGAATTTAAATGAAAAAAAGAGGAAATTCATCAAGATAGCCAATTACAAATAAGACTATCATATTCTCTTTCCCTCTATATGTTCTATATACCTCTAATATGTGAGAGTATTGTCTACAATCCTCAGTGACTTGAAGAGGTTTTGCTGAGCCTTATTTTTTGTAGTTTATAATATGGGAATTATGAATCCTAATATTATATTGAAAACAAAGTTGGATTATAATATTGAATATACATTTTCAAATTGCATCATATTCCCAGAGATTTGATAAGCCACCCTTTGTTTCCTCAAGAACCAGTAAATCAGCAAGCTCCACAATACTGAGATCATTATTTTCTATATCCTCTCCAGCAGCCTTGGCTTTCTAGAACAGTACTGAAAAAAGTTAATACACTTTTGATAAATATTCATCTTACTTGACAGAGTGGAATGACTATGTGTTAGTGATGCAGTAACATCTCAGTGCATGAAAAGTAAAAAGCAATTCTGACATGCAAATAGGCATTCAGAGCAGCATATAAAGCATTGATTAGACAAAGTCTTCCTAAGTCGAGTAGAATGTGGATAACTTAGAAAGTGTGTGGCAGCCAAGATAAATGAAATTTATTATGGAAAAAAATATATACACTTATGGTTATTTTTAAAGGGGAAAGGCTGGGACACACTAAAGCTAAGGACATACTAAAGAGATGGACTGGACAACAGTTATAGGTCTACTTTGAAAGTAAAAACAAGAGCAAGAAGCTTAAATCACAAAACAGCAGATGTAAGTAAAACCATGAAGATTAGACAATGGATGGAATCATGCTTTTATTTAAAATTATTTTTTCAGTAAATATTAGATTTGAGTAAAAAAGAGATCATTTGTTTTATAAGTTTTAGTATGAAATTATTATATTGTACGATCAACTTATTGGAAAAGACAGTGGTTTAAAATCAGAGTCACCATATGTGTGTCTGCGTCTGGAACTTTTATTCCCAGCCAGCCATTAAAAGCAGTGTCAAGTGTCTGCACCTTCAGCTTGAGAAGTGTTGACTAATATGGACTGACTTGCTTGGCTCAGAGGGTGATCCTTGGGTTAGGATAAATAGCCAACCTGTGGTTTATATGTAGGAATTAAAACACAAGACCCAACCAAGACCTTTCTATTTCTGTAAGAAATGGGACACCACTAACTCTAAGCCACTGGCACATTTGATAAAGTGAACTGGGGGAAATAGGAGGGGGAGACGAACCATGAGAAACTGTGGACTCTGAGAAACAAACTGAGGGTTTTGGAGGGGAAGCAGTGGGGGGGGGTAGGTGAGCCTGGTGGTGTGTATTGTGGAGGGCACATAGAGCATGGAGCACTGGGTGTGGTGCAGAAGCAATGAATCTTAGAACACTGAAAAAATAAAATAAAAATTTTTTTAAAAGTCACTTATTTTACCTCTTTTTTAAAAAATTGATTTTAAATTTGGTGAAGTTTTAGAGGTTCCTCTTTTAGTAATATGTTTCAATCAAAAATCCAATCCAAAGGCTTTAACGTTCAATGTTGATTCAAAGTTATTTTCCTTTGTTTAAGATACAGATTTTTCCATCACTGGGAAAATGAAAATAATATAATTCTTCAATGACAGCTTAGAAAATTAAGAAAATGTGAGAACAGAAACATTTTTCTCAAAATCAAGGATTACAGACTCCTTTCATTTTCTTACTAAACAGACAATCAGGCATGTTCTGCTACAGATGAAAAGTAGGCCATGGGAATGATGATGGTATCTGGGTGAGGCCTCACTCCTTCCTGTGATTTCCATGAATCACAACTCCCAACTCTTGTGGGCCCCTAATGAACACTTCCAAGTTCTCAGTATAGAATTCCAGTGTCTTAAAATGAAAAACATCTTAAAACTGCAACCAATTATATATATATATATATATATATATATATCCAGAATGGCTAAGAGATTTATATATATATATATATATATATATATATCCAGAATGGCTAAGAGATTTGGTTAGGGACATATAAGCTAGACATTGGCAGTACTGGATACAGACATAAGATTTCATGACTTCCCTAACATTCAATCAATAAGGACTGTTAACTTAATGGATGGATGCCCTCGTAAAGTGGTCACAAATTTCAGGACAGAAGTGAGTGGAATCCAATCTAAAATTTTGTTAAGGAAAATAGATAAAGTCAGGAGTAATGCTGCCATCTTCCCAACTCCAGAAATCTCAACTCACCATAAAGTCACATGTCAGAATATATAATAAACTAATAAAAATATGTGTTAAGCATTGGTTTCAAAGTTAAAGCAATGCATGGCCTTTTCTGAAGAGAGTTAAGTGCATTTATTATTGGTGAACAGCTTATTCCCCTGACTGTATTACCTCTAAGTGATACACATTTTGGAGGGGAGAAATCTCCTTCTATTTCCTGTTACTAAGCTATGCACATTTCCTCAGGATAACATGGGAATTAAATAAATAAATGCAATTTTGGACAGAACACAGTACTTGAGATCAGTAGATGCCAGGCAGATCTCCATAAAACATTTAAGGAACACCAGAGCAATATAATTTCTGAAACAATTTTTCTTCTGTGTTCATAAGATGTACTTTAACAGAAATGTATTTTACGATGAAGTCCTGAAATAACAATGGTCCAAATAAGGATCCTTTATTAGAAATCAGAGCACGAAATTCTGATGTTAAACGAGCTAATTGGCCACGTGTCACTCTAACTACAATTTCGCCAACATTTTTATATTCCATAACCTTCACAATAAAAATTCAAATAGATTTATTTTATTGAGAGTTATTGGGTTTTAGTGAGGTTTTTCATCATGAGCTCTGTCCTCCCCCATTTTTACCTTTCTTAAGCATATAAAATAAATCACAGGATGGCAACTTATGTTGCTTCAAATGGGTACATTTCTGGTTTTGTTTTTATTTCTCTATGCTTTCCTTCAGTTAATGCTAATCAGTACAACTTTCTGCGATGTAGGACAAACATCTCCAATCACTGGTACAGACACAGGTCCTTTAACAATAATCAAAGTGGTTTATTTTCTTTATTCACACAAATGAATAATACTTCTATTCTCACTCACCCAACCTCTGGTTTAAAAAATGGAAAATATTAGGTACATGTGCGTGCCATTAGGAATTGTGTGGTAAGCAACAAAAAAGGGGAAAAGAAAGTAGAACTAGGTAATTTGAACTCACTCTAGTCATGAACAGTTTTATGGAGAACAGAGCATTTGAGTGAGAAAATGAGCAGAAAAGGCAGCTGAGAAAACCTTTTGTAGATGTAGATAATAGCCTAGTCCAGAGCAGAGTTGACAAAAAGCAAAGAAACATAGTATGGTGAGTTGCATTTATGTTTAGATTAAAAAATGATGTTCAGATCCATAGAGTGCTTATATTATAGGACAGTCGATTTTTTTTTAAGATTTTATTTATTTATTTGACAGAGAGAGATTACAAGTAGGGAGAGAGGCAGGCAGAGAGAGAGGGGGAAGCAGGCTCCCTGCTGAGTAGAGAGTCTGATGCAGGGCTCAACCCCAGGACCCTGAGACCATGACCTGAGCTGAAGGCAGAGGCTTAACCCACTGAGACACCCAGGCACCCCAGGACAGTAGATTTTTAACTTATGGCAATATTCCTCAAGTTTAAAACCCTGTGGATCTCAAAAAAAAAAAAAAAATTCCAATGGAATGACAGAATCAGATTCCAGGTGAACTAAATTTGAGTGACAACTAAGTGAACACTTGACGCATCATCATTCTATTAAAATGTAGGCACCTGCGCTGAAACCAAGTGGCAAGTCTGAGTTACAAAGTGGCCATCCAGAGTGATCCAGAATATGCTTATATTGATTTACAAATGGCTATTTAAATGAATTCATGCAATTAAAAAGAAAATCCATAGAGAAATTCCATACCCTGATACTAAAGATCTGTAAACCCCAATGTAAGAGGCACTGTTTTATAGTCAATGTAGACCCATTAGAGTTTAAAAGTACAATCAAATTGGCACTTTAGAAGAAATATTTCAGAGAATTTCATCTTAAGAGACACTGGGGAACTTTTGAAATCACTCGTTCATGGGAGCATTCTGTCAACTAACATTTAGCTAAGCCCCACGATTCCACCTAGGTGTTAGGTGCTAAAGAAACAAAGATGAATACCTGGTTCTGCCATAAAGCTCATGGTCTAGTTGAGAAAATAGTCCTCTTGACATATAAGAGTAATAAAATACGGAGATGCGTTGGTAGAGAGGTTGAAAGAGAACTGCCATTTAAGCCAGCTTTGAGGCAAGGGGAAATTAAATGATTAAGCTAAGTGTTTCGTAGTGAATTGAAATTGTGTTTGAGTTGGAGCATGGATGTGTGTGTAGGTGGGAGCATTTAAAGAAGAAATAGCTTGAATAAACGTTCCTCTAAAACACTGCCAAAGGGAAAAGTTTCAGGCAGGGGATGTTAGAGCATGAAACTGGAAAGGTGGACAGCAGCTCATAGCCAATTGGCCTCAAGGTGCTTTGACTTTGGGCCATGAGAGCTAGTGGAGCATGCAAACCAAGGAACGACACAGTCGACTGGGTCTTTCAATAAATAATTTTGGGGAAAAGAATAAAGAGGGTAGACAGAGGAATCTTATAATTGTACTCAAAGCTATGATAATTCCCTGGGCTAGAATATTGGTGATAGAGATGGATAATAGAAGAATTAAAATTATATTTAAAAGGTGAACTCAGTAGGATACTAACTTTATACAGGGAGTGACAGAAAGGAGAAGATTATGGATATACTGGTTTTACAGCTTAGAGATAGCTATCAACTAATAATGAAAATACAATGAGAAGAAAAGACTTTGAAAACGATGAATTTAGTTTTTGACATGTTGAGAATATAAGGTCTATGGGATACTCAATTAAAGGCTCTATTGGCAGACATATATACAAACCTAAAATGGTATGGCCTAGAAATACAGTTTTAGGATTCAACAAGTTAATAGTTGAACAATTTGGTGAGAGATACAGTTTGAGTGATTACAGGAGGGGTTGGAGTCTTTCCAAAGTCCTTCAAATGAATTATTTCATTATAAATCACAACAAATCCAAGAAGTAAGTTCTTGTAAAATGCCCATTTTACAGAGGAGTAAATTAAGGATTGGTGTTTAAAAGTGAACTGGCCCAAGGTCACACAGGTGGGAAGGGGTGGTGCTCAGACCAAAGCTCAGGAAATCTGACTCCACGGAATCCACCTGTAATCACTCAATTATATGGGAAATATATCCCCATATTTTGTGGGGAGATGTGTAGTAGGAGGAGCTACAGGCAATGGCAGAAGCTTAGGGAGCACCAGCATTTATGTTTCAAAATTATTATCTTGTTAGAAGATAGAGCCAATGAGTGAGACAAAGATCAGAGAAATTCATGGAGAACCAGGCTGCATAGGGTCATGGTAGTCAAAAGGCTGGAGAAGAAAACAGTGGCCAATTGTATGACTGCATTTGAGAACCATGAAAAAGCCATCATATGGTTTGGCAATTATGAGATGACATCTGTGAAAGTGGCTTCAGAAGAATTTTGGAATATAAGGATTACAATGGGTAACGTAGTAACTGATGAGTGTGAGTATAGTTCTTCTTTTGAAAGTTCAGAAGAGAAAAGTGAGACATTCAAGGAGGAACACCAGAAGCTTTGATTTGTGTTGGTGCCAATCTGCATGATTATGCAACTTTTAAACTTTCCCTAAATTCAGCTTGTTCTAGATACTCCTTAGTGTTATTTCTGTTAACTTGGAAATTCAACCGGTTATATCACCTCCTCTTTAATCTCAGCTGGATTCGACTTCTCTCCACCATCTAAACATCCTCCTAGCTTTTGTCCTTGCCCCCCTAAATCTGTTGTTCATGGAACAGCCGAGTGATACTTGGAAATATAAATCATGTAATATCTTCCACTCAAAATCCACCAATACCTTCTTATTACACATAATATAAAATCTAAAACCCTCACCAAGAGCTTCAAGGCCTCCCTGATATGTCCCCTGTTAACACTGTGACCTTACACTTTAATAGGCTTCTTTCTGGAGGATTCTTTCTCTAGATATTCATACATATCTCCCTACTCATTTCCTTCTGGTCTCTGCCCAAGGTGACACAGCCTCAGAGAGGTCATATTGAACACAATAGGATAATAACCTTCCCATGACTCTCTACCCCTTGTTTCTTGTCTTATATTAGTCACAGCACTTCCCATTACCTTCATTACATATAAATAAGTATATTTATACAGTTACGCTTACATATGTATAAGCGTATATGTAAGCATATTTCCTTCAGAAGTTTTCTCTGAGGGGGGAAAAAAAGTTTTCTTTGGTAAAAAATTGCCCATGGCTATATTTAAGAAGGCACAATGCTATGCTGTCAAATGGACAATATGAGGTAGCAGAAATTGATAATCAATAGATTACAATCACTTTACTAGGATCTGAGAGCTGAAGAAGGCAAAGGAAAGCCATAAGCTTTCCTTTACAAAGACACATTGTGTCTTTCTTCACCTAGAAGCATTTCAAGAGGCAAGTCCGCTACAGCTCTCTAAATTCTTCATTCATATCAATGCTGACTGTAATTTTTTTTAAAGATTTATTTATTTATTTGACAGACAGAAATCACAAGGAGGCAGAGAGGCAGGCAGAGAGAGAGGAGGAAGCAGGCTCCCCTCTGAGCAGAGAGCCTGATGCAGGGCTCGATCCCAGGACCCTGGGATCATGACCCGAGCCGAAGGCAGAGGCTTTAACCCACTGAGCCACCCAGGCGCCCCTGATGACTGTAATTTAAAGAATAATGATTTGGGTTCAACTCAGTAAAACTACAGTGAGTCCCTGGGTGCCGCAGTCTGTGCTAGACAACCACAATGAAGTGTCATCTTAGAAAGAAAAATAAAACTCGGTCTGGCCAAAAAGGCTCATTTTGTTGTCTAGTCACACTGCGTGTATTTTTAACCAAAGGGAATGCAGCAAGGGAAAGGAGAAGCAGCTTTTATTGATCTTGTTATTTATATGAAAACACGATTTGCCTGTTTACCACAGTGTTCATTAAGTGCATCAGCTATTATGTAATGAATTTCTCCAACACAATGAGTATATTCAGTTGAAAATTACCAGGGCAACCCTTTTATAGAACGGTGATGCCTGAGAGAAATACAACAGTAATCCAGTCAGTTAAATGTCTGCCCATAGATTTAGGTATTGCTGTAACAGTCCACATGCTTCCTATAGTTCTAAGCCAGCTCTATATTTATCAGCTTATTTTCCATATACAACTAGTTTTATACCCCCTACCCCTGCAAAGGAGCTGGTAATTAACCTTTTCTTGTCACACATGTATAAAATGTACCTCTGAAACAACCTAACACAGAAATACACAAAAATAGTAGCTTTTCTGTGACTTTTATTACTTCCTGGAGAAATGTTAATTTTTCCCTATCATTTTCTGGATTCTTCCATGTGAATGATAGAAATCATGGAGATTTATTCCATTGCATCCGTGAAGAATGAGAATTTCTAATCCAGAGGTTCACTTGAATGGCTCAGTTCCTCTGAAATTTGGAAGTAAATATCTTTAAAATACCTCAAGATACTTTCCTTCAAAACTACCTTGGAGTAAGTCTTTTTTTTTTTTTTTTTTTTTTTTTTTTTTTGATTCTGAATTATTAGAGTCTCAGGTTTTTGTTTTTAACTCTGACATATAGTATTATCCCTGGAGAGGCCCAAATAAATACAACTAAATCACAAGTTCTCATTTAGGGGATCAGTGAATCTGAATGGGATAAAAAAAAAAAGAGAGAGTATCTTTATTTTTCACTAACCTCTAATTGACAGTTGGCATTTCCTTCCATTATTAATATAATCAACCAGCTGGGGTACCATGAACAGTACCTGTGACTTTGTCACCAAGAGAAATGACAGTTATTCTCAAATCATCTGTGAGTTGTACAGCTTTTTAAAGACGTAACTAATGATTATCACTGCTTTGAAATTACACTAGTTATTTTCCCTTTTGATTGACCTTATTTAATGTGCTATTAGACAAGCATTTACATTACGGTATCACATTTATTAATACTGTGATAAGTGAATTTCAATATAATTGGTTTCTTTTGTAGTTCCATGTCCTTTTTTTTCTGTGTTTGAAAGCATCGTTCTGAAGAAGAGCACTATAGACTTCCCAGACTATCAAATGTACCTAGGATTTTAAACCCAATAGGTTGGTGTAGCCTGTTCCTTATTATTTTTTTTTTTTTTCCTGTTCACAAACTCGATCTCCCTTGAATCAGACAGTTGCTGAAAGAATTGGGCCTCTAGGTGCTCTAAGTATGGTATTTATATTCCTGTGCAGCTCACCAAGAAAATTCCAGAGGTGGAATCTATTTCCTAAATCTTTTTCCAGATCAATCTGCTCCTAAGATTGTTGACAGAGTTAAAAATTCAGTTGGTCATTTAGGGCTAAGAGTTCTTTTGAGCTTTTTAATGACTATACAGAATTGCATAAAGGAAATAAAATGTCATTCTTTGAGATAAATGGAAAGAAGCCCTTCAAATCCTCAGGAAATTACAATCCTAATATTGCAGTGAAAAACAAAACAATCAGTTAACAAGCTAGTCATCAACTCCAGCCAAGCAGCTAGGATGAATTGTTGCTCTAGTTTTGGGTCACAGGACACTGGGGATTTCCCCCCTATGCTGGTTTTTTCCACAAATCTTTCCCTTTTTAAACATCTCATTCTACATCCCATCTGCTTATTCTGAATCTCATTTGCTGGGGCTTTTTGCAACTTTGTATATCTTGCAAGGTGGTAACTAAGTAATCTCTTAATGGAATTGACACTGATAGGAACAACAACAACAACAACAACAACAAAACTGGGAGGAACTCTGTTTGCATCCACTTATTCTTTCATTTAACATTTGCTAAGCACCTGCTAGGAGTTTGCTGCTGTGGGGAATAAGGAGAATACAGCCTTGTCCCTCTCCTCAAGGCCTCTTAGGTACCCCAGTTCCCTCTTCTCTCTGCACCATGCCACCCACACATCTCTTTGGTGTGTTTCAACAGATACCAGAAGTACCTGAATTTTATAAAGTGACCTCCAAGTAAATTCCAAGTCCCCAAGATGGGGACTGTCCAATGGGGCCATATTCCAGCTGTCTGAGGAGAAAGGGGAGGGGAGGGGAGCATACTTGAGAGAATTTAGTGTCCCCATCTCTCCAGACAGGTGACACTCTGGCATCTCTTTGCTTAGTGTCAGTCCTGGGTAAAGCTTGCTCCAACTTGTTTAAGTATTTTTAAGACAAAATAAGATGACATTGTGTATACTGTTTCATAGCTTGCCTTTTTCAGCTAATAATTTCCATTTGAATAAATGTTGATTTTTTTCCTAAAATTCAGACTATTCAAAATTTCCCCAATAATTCATAAGATATTCTTCATAGATCATTTGTCTAAATAAAGACTCCATCTAGACTGTGCATTGTTTCTATTTGTTTTGTGACTTAAGTTCCTTTTTAAAGACATAATACCAAAATGTGTTTTAAAGTATTTATCATCCTTACTTTTGTGATTGCTTTTTAAGCCAAATATATGTATTTGATTTTTATATAAATAGGTCTGCCTTGGGGAGCCTGGGTGGCTTAGTTGGTTAAGCGTCTGCCTTTGCCTTTGGCTCAGATGATGATCTCAGGATCCTGGAATTAAGCCTCACATCGGGCTCCCTGCTTATCAGGGAGTCTGCTTCTTCAGCTCCCTCTGCCCCTCCCCCTGATTGTGCTTTCTCTCTCTCTCTCTCTCTCTTTCAAAAAAATAAATAAAATCTTTTTAAAAATATAGCTCTGCCTCTTTTATTTCTAAAGATTTTATTTTATTTATTTGACAGAAAGAGATCACAAATAGGAAGAGAGGCAGGCAGAGAGAGAGAGAGGAGGAAGCAGGCTCCTGCCGAGCAGAGAGCCCGATGCGGGGCTCGATCTTAGGACGCTGAGACCATGACCTAAGCCAAAGGCAGAGGCTTTAACCCACTGAGCCACCCAGGTGCCCCTGCCTCTTTTATTTATGATATGTCCATGTTTACCAATGAAAAATCCATTCTTCCACACCAACCTATGTATGTTACAAGCAAAAAAAAAAAAAAAAAAAAAATACTAGTTTGTCCTCTCATGAAGGGCTATGAGTGGAAACTATGGTGACAGCAGTTTGCTGGCATGTTCTTCTTTTGTGTGTCCATGAATGAATTTCTTGACAAGAAATTGACTCCTTTGTAAATGTTAATGTTTAATTAGTTCAGAAACTGTCAGAGGCTTAGATATAGCCAGTCCTGAGCATATTCAATATATATATATTTTATATTTCTTTTACAGATTGACCTTTTATAGAAAATTAAATTGAATTCTGTCTTAAGGCATACAATTTAAAACATGCAGGTCCTGTGGACTTTGCTTAAATATAATACTTTTTTCTCAGCCTATATATACATGCATATTATTTTCAGCATAATTTAATCATAATTGGAATTGTAGTTGCAACCATCATTCAAAATTGCTGCCATTTTGCATCTTGGCACAAAGGTGCATTCGGCCCCCCCTTCCACTTTGTCTAAGAACTCTGTCAGCCTCATCAAATGAGCAGAAATGCCCTAGCTTTTTTCAAGCTGCACTAGACAAAAAGGAAAGGGGAGAAAAATGGGCTTTTTGAAGATGATTGAATTTTGTATGAATCCAAAGCTCATTTCCTTTCTGGCTTTAGTGAATAAAAGGATATTTGCAAAATCCTGCAATACCAAGTATCATTTTTTATCATTTTAACATGGGGAGCTAATTCAAAAGAAACAAGCTGAGATGAAGGACAGTAACACACAGGCCTGGTTTTAGAGTGTTGTTGGCATTCCTAGAAAGGTTTCTTTTTTGTGATAACATCTAAGTTCTATTCAATTTCCTCTGCTTTATAATGGGGTACTTACTTCACACTATTTGAATTCTGAGAATATATTAGTTCTTCCTAATAAAGAGCTTAAAATAGGAGTGAAATCTAGATATATAGGATATTGGCTGAAACTGGGCAGTCCCCAAAATATGTTGACTGATTTCTGCAGTTCCTTCAGTGCTTATAAAATGTCCCTCTACTAGAGCTGTACAGTCATAAACTTCTTTCCCTGAAATTGATATATATATTTATTTCAGTCAAGTATTTCTTGAGCATCTACTCTATATGAAGCCTGTGATAGAGCAGGAGTGAACAGAATTAAAAAAAAAAAAATCCTGCCGCAGATAGTAATAAGTAGACAATAGGAAAGTGAAAGGTATACTATGAATTCTGTTGGAAATAGTAAGTGCCAAGAAGACACCTAAATATACACAGGGGGTGGGGGTGGGGCAGTTGCCAAGGGGCAGTCGCCTAAAGAAGATAACATTTGATCGAAGCCCTCTAGGAGATAAAGGGACGAGCCTTGCAGCTTTGTGGAGGGATGTCTCTACACCAGGATTCTGAGGAAGGCAGAGAAGATTCCTGGAGCCAGAATGGACTGGACGTGAATTAAATCCTCTGTGAAGTTCAGTTCACACTGTGGGCTCTAACTCTTCTTGCTGCAACTCTGAGTAACCTGCTGAGCTACTAGACAGTATGTGGAGGCTCCGCTGGGCTTTTGTCACTTTTTTTTTTCCTCTTGAGTGATAATAGAAATTATTATAACTACTTAAGTCCTTAATACTTGCCTGGCATTTTCAACTCGTTACCTATAGTGTTTATTTTAATCCTCTCGAATTCTCTGGAACAAACTGTTCTCTGGAACAATTTTCTCTGGAGCAAACTCTGAATCCAATTCTCTGGAACAAACCAAGACAGCTTATTTAGCAAGGGAGGGCACTGAAATCTGTGCTCAGCTCGTGAAGGGCAGAGCCAGAGAAAACCCCAGATCCAAAGCCAAGCGTCTGTCTGCCTCCATACTGTGAACTCCTGTCTGTTCTGCCATACGAACACTCACATGTCCTGAGATGCAGGTGTGGACTTGTGCACAGTTAGAAGAAATAACATTCATACAGAACCTTCAATTTTCAAAAATAATCTTACCTTTATTTCTCATCTGTCTCTGATAGCCACCTCACAACACCGATCAATTTGTGTTATCCTTATTTTCCAAAGGAAGAGTAGACTCAGGATTATGAAAATATCTTCTCAAAGTTGCATGCCTTATAATTAATGCATCTGGTTTGAATCCTGCTCTGTGACAGGGAGTCCACAACTCTTTCCACTAGTTCTAAAGTTCATTTCTAAAATCTCAGAGAGAGTGGGCGTAACTGACAGTCACCAATACATTACATTTCCATATTTAAAGTCTTGTTATGTATAAAGTGATCTGTAAAATGGCTTCCATGAAAGTTTTAGCAACATGCAGACACAGGAACACGTACACACAGACTCTTGTATACATACAGTGGAATACACGTATACACACATGCACATACAGTGAAGTATTAAATTCCTGTAACATATTTTTTGCATACAAACCATGGAACACATGAAGTATAAAAAAGTGAACTGGTTTATTCGAGGCCAGAACAAAATGGGAGGAACCATAGTAATGACAACCATAATGGATATTACAGCAGCTTATACGTAACAAACACAAAATGTGTGTAAGTATCTCACATTGTTAACTCATTTGGTCAGCCCTAATGATCAGGGAGCATGAGGCTGGCTGAAGACAAAGCAAAAGCTGGCGCCTTGCACCCCCTCTCCATCCGCTCCCCCTCAGTCCTATGTGTAGCATCCCTCAGGCAGCCCTAACCGCCATGAACAATAAGCAAATAGTTAACTTGCAGAACTCACAATCCTGCTAGACAGGAATCTCCCTTGGCTTACAAATGTCCTAAATCTCACTAACAAAGACGATTGATAGCAGGATTGTGACATCCCACCAAAAAGTCTCCCAACTATCTTAATGTTAATGGCTGGTCTAAAGACAACATTGATCAAGCCACAGGGGCAAGGCCTCCAGTAGGCCTCCGACATCCTGGCACCTTGTAGGCCCTCTTTAGCATATGCAAACTTCGTTGAAACCTCCCTTCCCCTCACCTTCCCCCAGTCGCAAGGTACATAACCTGCCATCCCTCACAACCCGGGGCAGCCGCTCTTCCTGCCCATGGGTCCTGTCCCCATGCTTTAATAAACCACCATTTTGCACCAAAGATGTCTCAAGAATTCTTTCTTGGTCATCGGCTCCGGACCTCAGCCCACCGAACCTCACCTAGGTTCTAGAACTTCATCACTGACAGCCATGAAGTAGGTGCACATACTAATCTTATGTTACAGAAAAGGAAACAGAGCCATAGAGCAAATAACTAAGTTGCTGCAGTCACACCATGTGCAAATTTTGAAGCCTGGATTTGAGGGGTGTCTGCCTCTAGAGCTTTATTATTATTACCCACTGAGCAAGCCTGCTTCTGGCAGTCAGTATGCCTGATTTCCCCCCTTCAGGGCATCATCTAGCAAGACACAGAGGGGTTTGTTTTGTCCTGAGATAACAATGCCCAAAATTTAGCTGTTTCTTTGATGTGGTCCATATGCACTATGGAGTATTATGCCTCCACCACAAAGGATGAATACCCAAGTTTTGTATCAACATGGATGGGACTGGAAGAGATTATGCTGAGTGAAATAAGTCAAGCAGAGAGAGTCAATCATCATATGGTTTCACTTATTTGTGGAGCATAAGAAATAACACAGAGGACATGAGGAGATGAGAGGAGGGGAGTTGAGGGAAATCGGAGGGGGAGATGAACCATGAGAGACTATGGACTCTGAAAAACAATCTGAGGATTTTGAAGGGGGGGGTGGGAGGTTGGGTGAGCCTGGTGGTGGGTATTGTGGAGGGCACGTGTTGCATGGAGCACTGGGTATGGTACATAAACAATGAATTCTGGTACACTGAAAAGAAATTAAAAAAAAAAGAGGTTCATTTCCAAAATCTTCAAACACTGCTATGACCTATCCTTTCTGTTTCTTCACAAACCCTCTCAGAGCAAGCTCAGCTGTGGGATGAAGAGGTGTTGGGCAGGGGGTTGGGGGGAGAAATGACCCATAAAAGAGCTTTCTATAGGTAGCTATGGAGAAACCAAAATTCCGTTTCTGCATATGTACCTGTGCATCAAAGAATCATATCCCCAAAGTCACAGCCTATCAGTAGCTAAAAGCGTTGAGTGCAAATTCACTGTTGGGGCAAAAATTCTTTGCTCCTGTCCCTGACCAGATGGCTGAAACCTCAACTTGAACACTTCCCTCTGTGACATTTTATAGTTGGGTAGCTTCTCTCCCGGGGAAATACAGCTTCACGTTGAGTTTAAGTCCGGCCCTTTGTAACTTGAGATCCTATCTGTTTTATCTCTATTACATTTTTCATGAGAATGGTATATTGTCAGGAGACTCAAGTTCTAGTCCAGTACTGAGCACTAACTAGCTTTATGGCTGTGATGATTCATGTAACATCTTTGGATTTACACTGTAACATGAGCAACATAATAAGGCCTTTTTGACCTGAGGCTATTGTGTCCCCTATGCTATCATCCTAGCTATTGCTACAGCCTACACAAATTCTGTGTGCATTTATCTGGTAGTCTTTATTAGACTGGCCTGGAGATTAAAACAATAGTGTCCAGAGAAGATAGTATATAGCATTTTTCCTAGAACACCAATTTTTTTTTAAATGGCATTATGTTTCTGTTTCCTGCATAACATGAGCCAAAACTTACCCAGATATTAACTTCTCATTAAAAAAATCCAGTCTAATATTGCTATCAAACAATCCTTTCTGTTTCTTCACAAACCCTCTCAGAGCAAGCTCAGCTGTGGGATGAAGAGGTGTTGGGCAGGGGGTTGGGGGGAGAAATGACCCATAAAACATTCCTATTTTCAAACAGGCACTCCCTGCTTTTTCCAAAGACATTTCTTCCTAAAGAGATGCCAATGAAGGAGAGTCTTTCCTTGCCCAAACCCTATCTTGTCTTATCCTCAACTCCAGCGAAATGCAGTCATGGAGTGTTAAGCTTTCTGCTTTTTAAGTTATGACTGTAAATATTTCTTTTGTGCTGTTAATACCTACTTTGCTAATTGGAATCTCCTTGGCTGATATTTCAAATCTCTTAGTAGTCTGTCCCCTTCTCATTCCTTTAACCACAGCACTACTTCTGCCCAATCCTGAGCCCTCCATGTACTGAGCCAGACTCTGTTAGACCTCTGTGGATGCCAGGGGCACTCTTATTGCCTCTGGACATTTGTGCAAGCCTGGCTGGAAGGGCCTGCTCCTTTCCTTAAGCACGTCTGTCTCCCGCATAGAGTTAACTTCCCACCTTTCCTGATCACGGCAACCTTTTTAAATCTATAAACTCTGAATTCCAGAAATACTAGAAGCTATTGTTGTGGGTAGGTCTAACCTCTTCAAAGAGTCTGTAAATTCCTTTAAACCACACTGATCCTTAGATTGTATGCATGTTAAATATTTCTGGCCCTACAACTCCCTAACATTCTCAGACTTTATCCAGGATGAGCATATGGATACAGAGTTGAGCCAAACCAATGAGAAGAGTGAAAGCAGCCCAGACTCCTGCTCCTCTAGACATTACTGGCCTTGGTGAAGGAGCTTTGGACCCAGAAGAGTGAGAGGCAACATCTCAGATTTTCTTTCTTAATTATTCTTCTGATTTGTTTCCCTGTAACTGCATCCCTTCCACCAGAGCTATATCTATCTGTGTTTGAACCAGGAGGGACCAGTGAATAGCTCAGAGGAACAGACCAAGGGACATGGTCCACTTAAAGGCTGTATCCTTGATGTACTGTAGGATCTACTCTGCAATGAAATACCATTCCAGTGACAGAGCAGAACTCAGTGTGATCCAGTAGATTCTGTCTGGATACTGAGTCCTCTCTCTTTTGGACTAACACTAAAGATAATTTGTGTCATCAAGAAGAAAAAGAGTATCTTGCGGTTGCTTTATAAATGTTGTTCCAAAGGGTATCCAGATTATTTACAGAAGTAGAGAACCTTAAAACCACATAGTTCAATCTTTTAACTCTTCAAATGACGAACCAAAACCAAAATGCTACAACTAACAACAAAGCAATGTCACAAGGATTTGTAAAACTCACTCCAGATCATCCATCAGTGACTGCTGGAGGTAAGAAGACTGGTGTGGGGTCGGGGGTGGGGTGGGGGGTGCTTTGTTTTGGTTTTGTTTCGTTCATTTTTGACTAATAAGATCTGTGAGGGGGTAACAAAGATTGAACTGAAAAATAAGAAAGAATGTATTGGATGCAATATAATTGATGTATTTTTAACTCATGACAAAAATTTGGTGGCCAAGTGACCAGACATTAAGAAGATGTTTGTCATTCTGATATCTTCATCTGAATTCAGATACAACTAATTTCCCAGTGGAAATTTTCCATTTTTTTTTTTTTTCTATAGGACCAGCAGCATCCCCATGAGTCTTCCTAAAGTAGAGCTGTGGTGACAGCTAAAGCCATCAAGTGGGTGCCATGTAGTCATTGAAAATGAGGGTGACCTGATTTACGACAGGTGAGTCCCCAAAATGGTTTTCCTTCCTCATATCCGAAGTCAGTGTTATTTTTTCTTTTGTATTCTCAGCTCTAGCAGCATGTGCAAGCAAGCTAGAAACACACTCCCTGTAAAGGCAAGTTCGGAGCCTATAATTCTGGATTCATCAGGCTCGCTACACGCCCATGAGTTCATCATTATGGACTTCTCATCTACAAAGAAAACGAAGTCTCTCCTGTCCCCGAAGTTCTGAGCTCTTGTCGGATTAGAATATGAGAGACTCCTGAGCATCAGGACATTGCTGTTGCTGGCAAAAATCGCCTTCTGTCATATACTTTAGACTTGTCACAAAGACTGCAAAACTCACTCACTATCATCACATGCAAGGAAAAATGCTATTAGACACTGTGATTTCATTAAGATTTTGGCTATTTTCCCATCTTCAAGAAAATAACCAATGAACTGAGGCACAAAGGCTTAAAATTTCACTCACTACAGTATTCACTACACTCAGTTCTCACTTTTCTATGTATTTTTTAAGAAATAAAATCTCTGGCTCTTACTGACTTTTAGACCCCAGTCTTTACTGAGTTCCTACCCTATGCAGAACACCGTGCTGTGTCACATTGCCCTAATTCTTCACCTTTACTCTGCAAAGGCAAATATTACTGTTCTGTTCTACTGACAAGAACAATGAGGTCCACAGATGGTCTGAATGTTTTGCCCAAGGCCACACATGGATCTGAACCCATAACTTTCTGATTCTTCATGCTCTCCTGTCACTTATTTATTGCTTGTGAATTACGTCACCTAGTGGGGCATAATCCAAATGTGCACCGATTGCACATTTGGATGTTTGATCACATTGATCCAGACATTCAGCCCAGAGTAACCCCAAGCTAAATGACAAAATAACCTACATGTTTACCTCACTGCCCTACTTTCTCCTTCTCCCCCTTTGTTTGTTCTGCCCCTAGATTAAAAATTTTGCATGGACATTAAAGAACTTATTTTGCTTTCAAAACCATTATGTGCTTATTTCATTTGATACTCTCAAGAAGCAAGGAAGGGAGGGAAACTGAGCCTTCCAATATCCTGCCAAAGAAACTGAAACCCAAGAAAACAGTTCAGTGCCTGGTTTAATGTCACCTGCTGCCACCCACTTACTCTACAGACAGGACGCTTATTCTTGTCATGAGCTGTGTACCTTCCTGAGGTTCCCTTTCCTTAAGAAGGATGTCCATATAATTTATTACCCAAGCCAAGACACTTTTGCAAATGAAAGAGCCTTCTGTGAGTAATTAAGCTAGCATTACAGGAATAAACCAGGATCCCTGGGCAAACCTGAGCAGATGGTCACCTCACTTGCAAGGAACTTGCAGTCTTCTTTAAAAATCATCATGTCACAACTTTTGTGATTTATATACTAGCCTTGTAAGCAGCTAACAGAATTATTTCACAAAGTATATACTAATTATCATGATGACATTAATGACGGTTCATATTTATCGAGCAATTGTTACGTCCTAACTGCTTTAAATGCATTCTCTCAATCAATCCTCTCAGTAAACTAAGGAGTGAGTACAATTGTTTTCTCTATGTTACTGAGATAGAATCCGAGGGAGAGACAGGTACGGTAACCTCATTGTCATACTGCTGGTTGAGTCTGATTCTTAGACATGTATTCTTAACGACTCTGTGCTATTAGTTCTTCCACCTTGAGAAAAACGGGGCCTGCATCATCTTTCCTGCTTCTTTCATAGATGAACAAACTAAAGTAGAGACACCAAGTCCTTCCTAACTGTCACGGATTCCTACATGGGAGAGCATTATTTAAATGCAGGGTTTTTTTTTTTGTATTTGTTTTTGTTTTTGTTTTTGTTTTTTAATTTTCCTTTTCTCCTTTTGGGGGAGAGGGGGTTGGAGGGGCAAAGGGAGAGAGAGAATCCCAGGCAGGCTCCATGCCTAGCACAGAGCCCCAAGCAGAACTTGATCTCATGACTCTGAGATCATGACTTGAGCCTAAATCAAGGCTCTGATGCTCAACCAACTGAACATCCCAGATTCCCCTAAACTCAGGTACTTTTATTTCCTATCTTCTCCCTTTTACCAAATAGTACTTCATGAATAATAAATTCATTTTCCATCAACATGAGTGCTCACTGCATCATGCTCTGACCCTTTAATGTGTGCATCAAGGCCTACACCAACCACATTTCCTCTTACACTCCTGAGCTTTCCTTCTTTCCTTCTTCCCTCCCTCTTTCCCATTTTTCATTCTTTCTTCCTTCCTGTGTTCCATCATCCAACTTCTTTGAGGACCTGCTTTATTCTTAGCCTATGCTAAGAATATGGACATTCTTATATTGCTCTCCATTGGATACCTGAAATAGGATAGTAGTGAACCCTGTGTATATTTTTTATGCTATGCTAGAAGTTTAATTTATAAATTAAGCACAGTAAATGATTGGCCCAATAACTAATAAATTACAAGTACCAAAATACACTATAACAAGGGGCAGCTGGGTGGCTCAGTAGTTAAACATCTGCCTTTGGCTCAGGTCATGATCCCAGGGTCCTGGGATCCCTGCTCAGTGGGAAGCCTGCCTCTCCCTCTTGCTCTCTCTCTCTCTCCTACTCCCCCTATTTGTGTTCCCTCTCTTGCTGTGTCTCTTTCTGTCAAATAAATAAATAAAATCTTTAAAAATATATACTATAACAAAAGTTATGTGAATGTGGTCTCTCTCTCAAAATACCTTCCTATACTATACTCACCCCTCTTCCTGTGATGAGGTGAGAAGATAATGCCTATATGAGGAGACGAAGTGAGATGAATGACACAGGCATTGTGATGTCGTGTTAGATGACTATTCACTTTCTCAGGGCTCCTTGGATCTGTCTTGGACTGGCCAGTGTTGGCTGTGCAACAGCACACAACTGAAATGTGGAAAGTGAAAGCACAGACGTGGTGGAGGGGACCACTGAACTCTATGAGGGGACTGAAAGCTATTACCCAAGAGTTACTGCTGTCTGTGTCATAGTGACATGTGAGGAGCCGCGGGAGCACCTTGTTACTATAAATGGAAGAAGGATGAGGGGGACGGTGGAAAAAAGTGAAGGAAGGAGGGAAAGGAAAGGAAGCAAAAGGCTTCTTTGAGGAAGTGCCATCGTGGCAGAGTTGGCAGGCAGGAGGAGAACAACTGAAGAATGAGGGAAGAGAGTTTCTGTGGAGGGAGCTGTTGTAGGACTTAAAAGTGGCTAGGGGGGCATAAGGAGATAGATCTTGAATGACCTTGAATGACCCACTATAGGATGCCCACTTTAATGTGAAAGTTGGGAATGGTGACCACACCTCAGTCCACCAAAGGCAGTCAAGAGCCGCTCAGTACAGAGGCTCAGCAGCTACACTGACCAGTCAGTAAAGCTGGCAAGGGGAGCCAGAGCAAGGGTTCTGACACACAACAGGAAGCCTATAAACTCCAGACCTCTGGGTGAGACGACCATGCCTGGTAATTCTTGGGTATGTTTCAATATTTGCTATAAATAATAACACACTTCTCTTACTACGTGCTGGGCACCATTCTGAGAATTTTATGTATATTAATGGAGTTAATCTTCAAAACAACCCCATGAATCACTTAAGTACCCTTTGATCCCCAAACAACTCTTTGGTTTTTTATTAATTTTAATTCATCGTGAATTGACCTTACTCAGTCCCACCCAAAAATAGCACAATGGCTCTTTCTTATCTCTGATCCCAGAGTATGTGTTTGCAGTAATACTGTAACTGAAAACTACATGTGACCTTATTTCAAAGTGCCCTTCAGAGGATTTTTTTTTGTATTCAGTTAGTCCTCTTAGGTTCAGTGATGAGATTGACAGAATTTGCCTACCTACGCCAACAACACAGAGACCACTCATAGGATTATTGAGTATAACTTGCTCTTTATCATTCCTGAAATAAAGTTGCTGTATTTCTTTGGTGGTTCTTGGTGTGGTAGTGCTGGGGGCCAGCTGCCATTCTGCAGCTCACAAGTCTAAAGACCACTGTTCAAGTAGGCACAGAAGGACTGGAGGAGAGAAGCAAACAGATGTGGCGAGAGGAAGGAGAGGCACCCCACCTCTTGAACAACCATGTGGTGTTTCAGTGACATTCACAAATATCACAATCTCTTTTTGGAAACACACCAAGTGAAAATGATATCAGAAAAACATCTAGAAGTCAAAATTTGCCTCAAGTTGAACACACTTGTTAGTCTACTGTGTCTTAATAATTATGTTGCATTTCAATATTACATACTCAAATTTTATTACTCATATAGAAACAGTTGCAAAGCTAATAACCAACAATCAGAAGGGACGGGCTCTAGTTTGATATCAGCCATGTAATAGCTGCAGAGTCTTGAGCAAAACAGTACCTCTGATTTGTCCTCTTTGAAATAGGCACATTACCCTCTATACCAGCTTTCACTGGCTCTAAGAGAACTGCAAAAACAGAGCAAAAACTTTGTAGACATCCAAATGTTTTTAAAGGATTATTAATGATTTATGATTTGAAGTTGTCTTTCTGGAGAGGTTTTGAGGTACCTAGCATTGTTTTAAATGGTGATGTATAAAACAACGATGCCCAATTACAAGTCCTTCAGTGTTGAAGTATTTATTAAAAATGGTGTTTTATTTGTAGGCAGTACAATAAGAGTAGTTAATCAGAAAAATGAAACAGCATGAAAAGTTCCTAGTTCCTATACTGTGAGTACACATGAGGTAGACTTTTATGATGCCTCTCTTACATAAATTGCTCTTATCATGAAAAACAGAAAACAAACAAACAAACAAAAAAACCCAACTGTGGTAATTCAGGGCAAGAATAGAAACAGGATAATAAGAAATATACTAAGTTGTAGCAAATTAGTCTATCATAAATCATTCTTTGATTTTATTAACAGCTAATAGCAAAATTAAAAATGAATTATTCATGAAATTTGTCCACAAATACTTTCTTGAACTTGAAGTGAACTTTGATGAACACAACTCATTTGGTTAAAAAAAATTTTTTTTTCACCATTCTCATGTCACTTTCCTTGGATCACTATCAAACAGCCACTTCAAATTACCTAAATCCATAGTAACCAACAAACAGAAAGTCGATTGGAACATATCTATGCTCAATATTCTCCACATAATATTTGTCCTTGACAGAGTCAGTTTAAAGAGGTTTCTGTGAAAGAGTTGATTAAGATATCATAAAAGTTTTGTCATTAGTTATTGGGGGGAAATATAGAATGAAAGCTAATTGAAAATAAAGTTAACTGGGGCGCCTGGGTGGCTCAGTGGGTTAGGCCTCTGCCTTCGGCTCAGGTCATGATCTCAGGGTCCTGGGATCGAGCCCCGCATCGGGCTTCCCCCCCTCTCTGTCTGCCTCTCTGCCTACTTGTGATCTCTCTCCCTCTGTCAAATAAATAAATAAATAAAATCTTTAAAAGAAAATAAAATAAAGTTAACTGACAGTAAAGCTATACTTCTTCAGGTAGGTCTTTCTATTTTAAAAAATCAAGTCTCCACTTTTTTCATAAATTTATTTATTTTAGGATTTATTTATTTACTCTGGAGAGAGACAGAGGGCAGGAGGGGCAGAGGGAGAGAGAGAGAGAATCTCTAAGCAGTTTCAGCACTCACAGAGCCCCATGCAGGTCTCAATCTCACAACTCGTAGATCAGGACCTGAGCAAAAACCAAGAGTTGGATGCATAAGTGACCGTACCACCAAGGCTCCCCTCTTCCAAATTTAAAAGTAAAGAGCATATGTTTTGTTCATTCTTTCTTTCAATATATATACACTGAATATTTATGCTTTTCTTTTTTTTTTTAAGAATTTATTTATTTGACAGAGAGTGAGAGAAGGAGAGAGAGCACAAGTCAGGGAAGCAGCAGAAGGAGAGAGGGAAGCAGGCTCCCCGCTGAGCAGGGAGCCCAATGCGGGACTCGATCCCAGGATCCTGAGATCATGACCCGAGCCGAAGGCAGAGGCTTAACCCACTGAGCCACCCAGGTGCCCCAATATTTATGCTTTTCAAGGCATTGGCCTCTGTACTGTACTTCAAGATGAGACAGTATAATTTTTGCCCTCAAAATGTTTATATACTAATTCATAGGGAAGACCAGACTCTTCATACAAAGCTTGAAACAGAGGTATGCTTTGTTTTTTGTTTTTGTTTTGTTGTTACCATGACCAAACTTGTTTGAAGTTTGAACATCTGTTTTGGCACTTATATCGTGCCTTTGCTTTGGGTGATATAACAAATGAGGGTACGAAACATGTTAAGGAAATAAAATGCTGAATAATGCAGCCTTTCCCATAGTCCCCCCGGCCCCGGGAAATTCCTCGCTTCTATAAATGTGGCTATGCACAGTAGTTCAGGATTATCTTCATTTGGACCCTCTCCTGTGGCTGGGACTGTGAGCCCAATTGCTGGGGAGCCACATATGCCCTTGAGTCCTTCACCTTAAACTGATCATTCTCCAGAAATTAAAACAAAATTGGCTGTTCAGTTACATAGCAGGAAGAAGATGTGCTACAAAAGAAATTACATTATATGCTCCAAAGACAAAGATGACCTTTGGATAATCTGTTATTTAGGATTCTTAATGCTCATGGTTCTATTCCTTGTCTGTGATAATTGAGAGAAAATATCATCTGTTTTATTTAACCTTTCCTTCTTCTGCAATATTTTAAAAACATCAAAGTCCATTCTTCCTTGGATCTTGGCTACATCTAGTTAAGTACTAAATGTATCTAAAGTAAGTGCCACATGTATCTAAATGAAACTATGCCAAGCACTGATATAATTCCAAACATTGATATCCTGAATCATTTGTCATTCCATATGCATTACTTCATGGATAATTTTAGTGATAGTTATGGTTAGAACAGGTCATGGCCTTCTTTTGTCTATGGCATTACATGCAAACACAATATATATTTTTTTAAATGTCTGCTTTCCCACCTAACAGGATATCCACCACCTTTGTAAAACTTTTAGCACAGAAACAGAGTCTTTGGTCTGAAGATGCACATGCAGTCAAGAAATATATGCTTCTTTTTGGCAAGAACTCCACAGAGATCTAAATCCCTACTCCTCAGATTAAGGCTCTTGGATTTAGAAGACTCGAGGTCCCATCTATTTTCATGAACCACAATCGAAGATCTATTTCTTCATGCTTAAAATGAAGAAATCATACCTGCCTGACCAGCTCACACTATTACGAGATTTTAATGAGATGCCTTGAGCTACTTTGTGTAAAAGTGCTTTTATCCTCTGAAATCTATTTAATTAAAGTTCAATGTTTGTTATCTCACCACATGAAAAGGGTATTTCACTCAATATGGAGTATATAGTTGAGTTTCTGTAACTTAAATATAGTCTCAAGATTAACTCAGGGCATTTGGGGAGCATTTTAGACAACTTTTTGGATGAGAGACCAATGTGGCTGTGAACTGGGAGGATAATGGTTTCAAATAGAAGCTCCATATTGACTTGTGAGGATAGACGCTCAACAGGCAAGAACTATTTTGTGCTCAAAACAGCTTATTATCAAGCAAGTGCCCAAGAATTGATAGGGAGGCAAGATGACATTAGATAATTGCAAACAATATAGTATTATTAAAGCAAGGAATTTTGGCTGGAACTTAGGTCTTATAACATAGATCTCTTATTTTACCTTTGTGTTGGACCAGTCTGGAATAATGACGGGAACTTTGGTCTTTCTGTTAGTGAAAGAGACGATTTAAATGATGTGATTTTCATCATCAAACATTAGCTGACGGAAGCTTTGACAAAGACATGGTATATATTTATATGGAAGCAGAGTTATTTCTATACAATTTCTACACAATGGCTCCCATAATTTTAACAAAGACTGAAATTATAGTGTAATTCTACGAACACTTGCTTTATTACCTAGAGTCAAACAGAGGAACTTCTTGAGGAATCATGTGGGCAGGTGGAGGGATTTTTTTAAGCCCTGGAAAGCATCTCTAGTTAAACTAATTCAGTGCTTTCATTTTTTAAATGAGAGAAGTGAGCCCCAAAGGAGTGAAGGTTACTGTGGTATTCCTTATTAAGTTGCATCACTGTCAATCAAGGAAAATGCTCATCTTTCGGAGTCCATCAGAGTCTGCTGTAATTCACTGTCTACTCACAATGGCAAAGCCAAACAACTGGTTTTCACTAAGATAAAAATGTGCTTCCTTGAGTTTCTGTAGCAATAGGACAGTCTTACTTTGGTTATATCTCAGGGAAAGTTTTTTTTTTTTTTTTTTTAAATCTATGTTACCATCAACAATTTAGTGTTATAGACACTGCTTGTCTACTGATCGCCGCTCTCTGTTTCTCGAAACGGAGAACTGGTGGAAGCTGTGTTTCTCAGAAGCAGGCACCTTTAAATATTGACAAGGGCATAGAGAGTGAACATCCTACGCATGATAGAACCCATCAGCATAGAGAAGACAATGTCTTCCTCAGAACTGAAATTTCCAAAGAAGTCGGTTCTGTGGTAGCTCAGTGAAAAAGGAAAGAAAACTTGATTTCTGCATGATTTACTTCTAGCACTTTGGTTAAGGAGAGAAATTTGAGGTAGGACCATCTGTGGGAACTGATGAAAGCCACGCAGACTGTGGGATATAGTTGCTGCTCATGTTACTACCAACACTATCTCTTAGAAAACTAAATTTTACTTTCACATAATATTCATTTCTACAGCATGTTGAAAGGCTTTATGAAAGATGAGCTATCAAGTTTTGGGCTACATAGGCAATAATGTATATGTGGTACAAAATTAAAAGCCAAGTTGGGAATAGGGTGAGGCAAACACAAAATTTAGGAGGAGGAGCAGAAAATTCAATAATCAAAAAAAAATTTTTTTAATGTAATGTTTCAAATTTTAAATTTAATGCAAACTATCCACCAAAAACAATTATTCATGTTTTTTTCATTTTTGCCTCAGACTCCTGTGCCTTGTGGCTTTGATGGAAAGCTTGGAAGATAAGGGAAGCTGGAGAGAAATTGAGAGATTATATATTTTCATGGTATTGACTATCATAGCATTGGGATTACAGAAACTGAGTAATTACAGAATTTTGGTTGGAGCTGGATTTGAAATGTCTCTAAATAGATAGGCTTTATATTTACCTTGCTCTTGCTTTCCAGTCATTCTACACTGTGTATGTATCAGTGGTCATATAGACAGTAGTATTTCCTTTATCTGGTTCTTGATAGCACTATGAATTTTTAATTACTTCGGGCTGAATTTAATGTCATTCAATGGACTAAAGAAGACATTCAGGACAACAGGGGTTTGATGACATAGAAAATGACAGTGACTTTCACATGGAAATGTGTTTGGGGAAACTGTGTTGAGAAAGGCCTCCACTGTTGGTATCAAAGCTTCACAATTAATTAATTTACATATTTGGAATGGCACATAGAGAGATAGCTTCAAGAAATGAGGGATTAAAAACAAGTCAAATGGTAGACATAAATTAACAAGCTGTTGTTCCCATCAGTTAGAAAAACTGACTTGGTAGATCCAGTATGAAAACATAGACAAATAAACAAATAAATTTAAAGCTTACTACTTAGGAGAAAATGTATTCAAACCACCAGCCCGTATGTAAAAACACAAACTTCATTTAAAATTTAATGTAATCATATTATCTAAACCAAAATGGCATAAGGGAAATTATATCTCTAATATCTATTTATGCATTTATCTGCAGTATAACTTCATGCACTGGCTGATTGAGTAATACTTCAAAGATGTAGATTCTAACTATTTAACTCAATTGCCAAGACAGTTTGATTGGATGAGATATTTAACATTATTATTTCTGAAAAAAATGTATACAGAATTTGGATATTATCTACAATACTTCTTTCTATCTGATATCAAAGGCAAGGAACTTACAATTAGGGGATGTTTGTTCCCTTGACTCTCAGTTGAGTGATTCTGACTTACTAAGACACAGTGAATATTTATACACAACAACATCTGTATTTACAATAATCAAAACTTTGCAGAGGTATCAATAATCATGAAAAGTCTCTCATAGGGTACGTGTTCAAAAACCAGAACAAGCAGAGCAGGGAGAACGTTTCACATCAGAGAAGAAGATGGAAGGAAGGAAACAAAGGAATGACTATAAACACTGATTTGTGACAAGTGTGTACCTACTATCTGTCAGGAGGTCCAGGAAAGAACATTTTCTAATTAAGACACGCTGGATCAGCCCCAGCCAAACAGACAAAGAAGAATTGAAGAGAACTATAAAATTCAACCTATTTGAATTTTCATGGTCCATATGTTAGTAATTGGTACTGAGCCAATCTGAGCCACGGATCATGTTCTCCTCTGCCATGTTATTAAACACTATCCCTTGAGATTAACAAGGGGGACAGTGCTCCTAAACTTAAGAGTGAATCCACATTTTTAAGAAAAGCAAAGCATGCTCATCATATCGCAGGACTGTAGAGTTCATTCCTCTTCAGGTAATAATAATGTATACTCATTTTGTTCCATTTGAAGATATGTGCTACCATGAAAATATTAATAATAATGAAAATTATAATAATTTCTAAAATGGTAAGAAAATCATGTTTGGTCATTAACCATATTTAATAAAACAACAAAATTACCCATTTTAACTAACAAATATATGAGTGTCTGATACATGCTTAGCCTTGGTCATTCTGGGAAAGAAAGAAAGCCTTGTGGTAACATTACAACTGATACTACAGAAATTTATAGGATCCTAAGAGACAACTATGAACAATTATATGCCAACCAATTAGATAACTAGAAAAAATGGATACCTTCTTAGAAACACACGACCTACCAAGACAATCAGGGAGATATAGAGAAAAAGAAAAGTGTGATACAGAGTACTGATTCTCAAATATTGTTGCACAATATAACCATGTGGGGTTATAATGTTGGGGCTGCACCCCAGATCAAGTAAAATCCAAATCACTGAGAATGGTACATAGCTGGCAGTACTTTAAAAACTCTCCCAGGTGATTCTGATGTACAGCCAATTTCAGGACAAGTTTGGTGTTCACTCTTGAGTTTATAACAGTATTACCAAAACAGCTTATTAAAGTACAAATTGCTGGGTCCCAACCTCAGAGCTTGCTTCTAATTCTGCAGACCTGGGATGGGAAAGAATTTGCATTTCTCACAAGTACTCATACTGCAGCCACTAAGGGACAGGGGACCACATTTCAAGAGCTATTGGTTTAGTTAAAATATTAAACTGGACTTTAACTTAAGGAATTTGTAGCATAGTGAATGGATAGGACATACACAGAGAAAGTTAAACATATAAATTTGAATATGTTAAGTGTTAAATGAATGGTATAGCTATTCTAGTAAAGTTAGGAATATTGAGAGGAAGACAAATTACAAATTCACAAATTACAGTAGGTTTGGATGTTCACTTCCTGGTTCTTCAAGAACAAATGGAATTTAAATAGGCAGAGAAAATTCCAGAAAGTCGTTGAACCTGGATGGTCATTGAGTATGACTACCCATGCAGAAGTTAGGTAGGGAGGCATAAAATTTGTTTAGGGGACAGTTCCACTGGGAGCATCTTCTGGAAGTTGGTGCTAAAGATCTACATAGAAATCTGGTTAAAAACAGGGACGCCTGGGTGGCGCAGTTGGTTGGACGACTGCCTTCGGCTCAGGGCGTGATCCTGGAGTCCCGGGATCGAGTCCCGCATCAGCCTCCCAGCTCCATGGGGAGTCTGCTTCGCTCTCTGACCTTCTCCTCGCTCATGCTCTCTCTCACTGTCTCTCTCTCTCAAATAAATAAATAAAATCTTTAAAAAAAAAGAAAGAAATCTGGTTAAAAACAAAAACAAAAAACAAAACAAAAAAACCCAAAAGAGATTATCCACCGACAGTAGGCAAGTTCTCAAAGACTTGAAGAGAGACTCTATTGGGTTCTTTATTACAGTGATCTCCCATGGCAGGTTTCCAGCTAGACTCCAGTGAACTCAATATTACATAAATCAAAACCAGAGTCCTATCCTTTGGAAGACCATTCATCACTTTCAGGAACGAGGCATTTTTAATATCAGCAAATTAAACACAAATGGATATTAAAAACTCCAACAGATAATTAATCAATAAAGGTGGAAGCAGAGGACCTTATTAGTTAGATAGGGATTAGCTGGTGTAGCTCAAGTGCTAGCTATAAAATTTGAAAATTAAAAATAATTGCACATGCCAGGAGTGATGGAGAGCAACCCAGAGACACGTACAAACTGTGACCTTCCATGATAAGCTCAAACTGAACAGACTATTGAAGCTACCCTGGCTTCTCTACTTCTCCTTTGAAATCATTTGATTCTAAAATCTCCATGTACATGGAGTTTTTCACTTAAAACAAAAGCTTGCAGTGGTGGAAAAAAGGATTAGAAAGTTCTTTGAGTGTTTGGGATGATTCTAGGCAGGGAGTCCTCGTGGTCAAACAAAGAGTTTTCAAAAGGATGGAAATACGTCCCTTGCTTTTGAAAAGACTGGAGGCTTGGGATTCAGCAGCCACCTGTTTTCCTAGAAACTGGTTAGAAAATCTGGCCTTGGCTCCCCATCCCTCCAGCCCATTTGCTCAGGGCTACACAAATCTATGTTTACCTTAAACCTCAGGTAGCAGTTGTGGCAGGTAGGAAAGTAAATGAGAAATGCTCTTCTGGGAATAAGGAGAAAAAGAAGTCATCTCAGCACTGGACAAAAAGTAGAAACCCAGTTCTTGGCCAGAATTAGACTGAACAGGTTCTTGGAAAGACATAATAATAACGGTGATCATAGTGACCATAGTGACAGCAATCACAACAGTAGCTAGCTCTGATATAGAAGTGCCAGGCACTGCTCTGAGCACTTCATTCTGATTAATTCATTGGAAGTGCATGCATTAATTCCTTGCAAGACCAGTGCATCATCCTCCCTATTTGACAGTGAAGGAAAGTGAGATATAGGCACGCCGAGCAATGTGCCCAAGATCACAGCACTACTGAGTGAATGACACAGCATTCAGATGTTGGTAACAGGATTTCAGAAATGGGCTCTTCAGCACTGTGCAAAACAACCCCAGCCTTGGATGAGTGAACAGTCACATGGTGTTTAGGATGAAAGAAAGATGGTGACAACTGGGCCACGTACCTGGGAGAAACCTCCACACTATTGGCAAAGACTCTGACAAGAAAGGATCAAATAGGGACAGTAGAGGACGGATACTTCTGATTTTCTATTTTGGTTCTGTCTAACTCACCCAAGACCCATTTATGTGGAAAAGATAAACAGAAAAGTGAATGCCACATTATCAGCTTTAAAGCTCTGGTGATGGTATTTTCCCAGTCTCTTGTTACCATTATGCTAGTTTTTGTGAATGTTGGGGTGAAAGCTGTGTTTCTCAGCCCCCAGAACAATGGGTGGAAAGCAAGATCTCAATACCTCTAAGCCACGTATTAAATGCATGAATAGTTTTGTTCAAAAACCTCTTTAATAGGGAGATTTCTAAGATTACTACGATCTATAAATAAGTTTTTATTTACTCTGTTTCCACTAGAATGTGTAAATGTAAATTTGCATATTTCCTTTATACCTATTAATGCTTCTCATTCTTACCTCAAACATGAGACATTTTATTAACAAAGAAGAATTTCAAACATTTATCATGCATCTACTCTTAAGTATGACACTGTTTTATTTGGATTTAATCTTCATATCAGACCTACAGTATAAGTTCTTTCTGAAAAGGTCTAGAGCCCACTGGAATATAAGCATCTAGTGATTATAGATAGGTCTATGCTGTGTCTCTTTACAATGCCAAGAGTATGTATATTTCTTTTGCTACAACAGATTAAGAGACGGGCACCAAGCCTCTTTGGAGAACAGTGTGGAGATTCCTCAAGAAATTAAAAATAGAGCTTCCCTATGACCCTGCAATTGCACTCCTGGGTATTTACCCCAAAGACACAGATGTCGTGAAAAGAAGGGCCATCTGTACCCCAATGTTTAGAGCAGCAATGGCCACGGTCGCCAAACTATGGAAAGAACCAAGATGCCCTTCAACGGTTGAATGGATAAGGAAGATGTGGTCCACATACACTATGGAGTATTATGCCTCCACCACAAAGGATGAATACCCAAGTTTTGTATCAACATGGATGGGACTGGAAGAGATTATGCTGAGTGAAATAAGTCAAGCAGAGAGAGTCAGTTTTCATATGGATTCACTTATTTGTGGAGCATAACAAATAGCATGGAGGACAAGGGGCATTAGAGAGAAGGGAATTTGGGTAAATGGGAAAGGGAGGTGAACCATGAGAGACTACGGACTCTGAAAAACAATCTGGGGGGTTTGAAGTGGCGGGGGGGTGTGAGGTTGGGGTACCAGGTGGTGGGTATTATAGAGGGCACGGCTTGCATGGAGCACTAGGTGTGGTGAAAAAATAATGAATAATGTTTTTCTGAAAATAAATAAGTTGGAAAAAAAAAAAAAAAGAGAGAGAGAGGGGCACCAGGCTGGCTCAGTCAGAAGGGGATGCAACTTGATCTCAGGGTAGTGAGTTCAAGTCCCTTGTTAGGTATAGAAATTACTTAGAGATTATAGATAAAACTTTTAAAAAGAGAGAGAGAATAAGCTTCTGGGTTTTTAGAGCCTAAAACTTTATATATAATAATCCCATTTTGCTCAATGGCAAAACCACGCTTCTAATTACATGGGCCAATGATACTTTCCCATCAATTCTTTCCTTTCTTACCAGAATTTTATTACTTCTCATCTCCACGGCTAATACCTTGAATCATACAATCCCCTGGCAAGGGTGGCCTCATTATCCATGCTTTAGAGATAAAGAAATGGAGTCTTCTCAAGTTCAGGTAATTTTATTTCATTTATGCACAGGGAACTTGAGAGAACAAAGACATTCTGATTGGAGGAAAACAATAACATAATAAATAATTGGGTTAGAAAATAATAGGTACTACATAAAGAAAAAAGTGGGTCCAAGAAAAGGATATTATAAGAAGGTGTTGTATATAGGTAGGATTTTCAATAAAATAAGCTGGTCAAGATAAGCCCATTGAGACAAAAACAACAGAACAATCTTGAAAGAAATAGAGCAAGCCAAACAGATATCTGGGGAAAATTATTCTAGGAAGAGGAAAAAGCTAGAAAGAGGCCTTAAGGGGAGAGTATGCATGTCTGGCATATTTTAGGAACAGCAAGGAAGCTGTTACTCTGGAAGAAAGCAAGAGAGATGGTAGGTGTATCAGAGAAGTGACATGGACCATAAGAGCAGTGTTAAGTGAAACAGGGCCATGGCAGTGTTTTAAACACAGAAATAACAAAATCTGAATTTTAGCTTAAAAGGACCACTCTGAGAAAAGATAGAAATGTATGCTGTTGGCAAAATGAAAATTGGTGCAGCCACTATCAAAAACAGTATGAAGTTTCTTCAAAAAACTTAAAAAATAGAACCACTATATGATCCAGCTGTCTCACCTCTGGGTCCTCATCTTCAAGACGTTAAATGACTCTTCAAGGAAAACTGATGAATCTCAATGAAATCACTTTCAAGGGTACTGCAACATTACTTACAACAGCCAAGATATGGAACAACCTAAGTGTTCATCAATGGATGAATGGAGAAAGAAATACTGGTGCATGTGTGTGTGTGTGTGTGTGTGTGTGCACATATGCGCGCACACACACACTAGAAAATTATTCAGCCATAACGAAGGAAATCCTGCCATTTGAGACAATATGGATGGGCCTTATTAAGGGTTTTATGCTGAGTGAAATAAATCACAGAGAAAAAGACAAATGCTATGTGATCTCACTTACATATAGAATGTGGGAAAAAAGGACCAGTGTAGCTGCTGTGCTGAGAATAAATGACAGGGGATGATGTAGAGGCATGAAGAAGAGTTAGGAGCATCCTGCAGATTGTAGATGGTACACGGGACCAGGGTGGTGACAGATAGTAGATGGTACCTGGGAGCAAGGTAGTAACAGCTGAATTTTGAGAAAAGGAGAGCTTTGGATACATGTAAAAGATAAAGTCAAAAGGACTTATGACTTGTATATGTAAGCATGAGAGAAGGAGGGGAGCGATGGTAGCCTAAGATTTGGGGCCTGAGCAACTAGAAAGAGGGAGGTGACACCAGCTGATACGAGGGAAGCTTTACATGGAACAAGTGTGGGGAAGGTCAGTGGTTTAGTTTTATACATATTTAGTTGGAAATTGCTATTAGCTATTTAAGGAAGATGTCAAGTGGAGAGTTGAATACAGGACTGGAGTTTAGGAAGGAAGTCTAGAATGGAGATACAATGTTTTAAACCGTCTTAAATCTTCTCTTCTATGAAATTTAGTATACTTTAAGAAGGGACACAAAAGAAAATTTTACAGTTCTATGGCGGATCACAAAGTCAACACTTATGCTACCTCCACACACCTGGAAACAAGAGCATTTCCTGAACTGCAGAGTTCCCTGTGCCCTTCTCAACGACTGTCTCCTCCCACCCTCCCACAACAAGTGACTAATATTCAAATTTTATGGGTGTTCCTTTCTTTGTCATACACACACACACACACACACACACACACCTTATATAAAATTAATGTTAAATTTATTCTCTTTGTTCCAATAATTTTTATTATTTTTTATAAACATATGATGTATTTTTATCCCTAGGGGTACAGGTCTGTGAATCGCCAGGTTTACACACTTCACAGCACTCACCATAGCACATACCCTCCCCAATGTCCATAACCCCACCCCCCTCTCCCCAACCCCCTCCCCCAGCAACCCTCAATTTGTTTTGTGAGATTGAGTCACTTATGGTTGGTCTCCCTCCCAATCCCATCTTGTAATGTTAAATTTATTCTAATGCAATTGACTTATTCACTCTTATACAGATGAGCATTTTAGAGATTTCAACTTTTAATTTGGGGACTTTGGGAATAATTCTACTCTGAACACTCTGGCCATGCCTCTTGGTCCACACATGTGTGAGTTTCTGATGGGTATATATAGCTAGAAATAGAATTGCCAGATCATATGGCCAACTTATGCATTTCTTCAACTTAATACATAGTGCCAACCCATTTTCCATGGCGGTAGTGCTCATTCATACTCCTATTACATCTTTGTCTCCATTGGGTATTGTTAGTCTCTAATTTTAGTCATGTTAGTGACGTCTCCTGGTTTTAATCTACATACAAAACTAATTTAATTTCCTCTAAAGATACAAAGATATATAAAGACAGCCACAAGGTGGATGAAATAATCTAAGAAATTAAAGATGAGGTGAGTTTCAAGGAATAAACCCTGGATCCTCCAACGTGAAGAGATCAGGAAAAAGAAAAAGAAGAATCAGCAAAGTCACTCACCTTATAAGTAGCAGAACTGAATTTCAATGCGAGTCTATTCATCTTCAAAGTCCACACTGCCTCAGACACGCTGGGTTGTCTTAGGATTACACTCAAGGAAAATGCAAATAAGCTCAGGGAGGGAGATAACTTGTGTGCTTGTCACAGCAGAGTATTCTATGTAAAAATATTTTCCATCTGCTTTTGTGTGATGAATGAAGAAAGTGAAAGATACATATTTGAAGGGCAGAAAAATATTAAAAATGTCTGTGGCGTGGGTCTCAAGAAATTCTGAAAGCTGATATTAGATTACTTATGCTCTTTCATTATAACCAAACATGTAGAAAGAAGTACATAGGTAAACATTGGGGAAAAAAGCAGGAATGGGCACAGAAAATTTTATTTTTTCTTTTGATATCAACAACAGTCTTACCTATGGAAAAACTGTTTTGCCTTCTTGACTTTAGAGCTTCTTAAAACCAGAAAGCTTAATTACAACCTGGTTCTGTGACTGTCTGCTATGCTTTAGCATTCCACTTTTCCTTCATTTTAGAGCAGAGGTTGTCAAAATGAAATCATGACCTGGGATAATTTTCACCCTCAGAGGAAAAATATGTGGAAACTTGTGTTTGCATTAGAATTCAGAGTTATAATCACAATCTAACTTAGCTTTTCTCAGTGTTAATCAAGAAATAATTTTTCACTGAAATGTTAATAAGCATTTTGAACTAAAAAATGCAGGAATAAGAAGAGTTCTATAGGCTATTTACTAAGGTGTTCCAAGAATATTTCTTTCGTTTGCTCGTTCTTTCTTTCTTTTTAGTATTTTTATTTATTTATTTGAGAGAGAGAAAGAGAGAGACCGCCTATATGAGAGCCAAAGCACAAGCAGGGGAGGCAGAGAGGGAAGAGAAAGGGTAAGGGGAGGAGGAGAGGGGAAGGGAGGAGGTAGGGAGATGTGGAAGAATTAGGAGGAAGGGGAGAGGAGAAGGGGAGGGGCAGAGGAAGAAGCTTCAGCAGGACTCTCTGCTGAGCAGGAAGCTTGAGGTGGGACTCCATCCTAAAACCCTGGGATCATGACCTGAGATGAAGGCAGACACATAACTGAGCTCCCCAGGTGCCCCTGAGAACATTTCATAAAATAATTTTCTTCCACCCTACCCTCATCCTGGTATCAGGTGGAAAACGGGTTGGTAAATAAAACACGAGTTATTTTCAGTGTCTCATCTGTGTTCAGCTGCCAACTGTCCCTGTCATTTGGCTTTCAAGGAATGTGTGCTGCCCCTGATTCTGCAGCATCTGCCTAGCACACCATCACTTCTTGCAACATGGCACATACATCTTACTTATTCTTGCCTCTCTGCCAAGTTTTGGTCCACAGACTGACTTTGACTTCTTCGTGTTTTTGAGCATCCTAAACATAGAGTGGGTTTATTCATCTTCAAGTCCATTGTCATCAAAGAGTATTCATGCTAGCCTGAGCCTAGGCTCCTCCCAAACTACGGCCTCTTTTCCACTCACACACCTACTGTGCTTTTATTGGTTCCAGTTTCTTTCTCTATAGCCAGGGCTCTTTGCATCACAGAATTTTAAGATGTTGCTTAGTTTTATTTCACTACGTAAGTGTGGTGTCTTACTCCCTGTCCTTTCTCAAAGATGAAAGAAGGAAATTGGATTTATAAATATTTTTGAGAATTTACTACCATAGGCTTCACGGGAAAGAAAAGACAATATAAAATCTATTTCCTAGCCTGCAGGAATTTGCATTCAAGATAGGGAGAGAAAGTATAAAAAGACTGCAAGTTACATAAAAATGCAAGACTTAAATAACATTTTAAGACCACAAACCAGACACTAGAAGAACCTGTGTGATTGTGAGCAGTGATGAAATGAATAGTCAGAAAGGGGACAAATGCAAGATTGGAGTAGACTGGGGTGATCTGAAGGAGCAGAAAATACTTGTGTAGAATCTGAAGGAAAGATTTAACTGGAGAAACTGAAAGGAAGAGAGAGGTTATGTTGGAATAATTACGTGAATACTATCGGGAAGAAGCCTCCAGAATCTGAGGGCTAAAAGTAGAACAATTTGTCTGGAAAATAGATTGTCTGGTAGGTATGGGTCTTTTTGATCGGGGTATAGCTCACTCTGAGGGAGAGGGGGGGAGACAGACAGAGATACAGAGACAATGATACCAAGAGAGAAATGAGAGATACACTGCAAGAATCTTCTCATATCAGGACCACCATAAAATAACATTTCTGCACCATCTTGACTTTTGTAACCTTGGTTCTAGATCTTTGTGCTTGTACTTCATCAGACTCCATTAACAAGGTATTCTTGATTTTCTACTTCGGCCCCTCACTAATCCCTCCTGACTTCTGACATTTGTCTCAGTTCCCTTGTCCCCAAATTTCTGCTCTGTCTGGATTGATTCTTCTATGCCATCCAACACAACATCGCTCCCTACATGATGAGCTTTGGGGCTGCCTCCTTGGTGATTAGTCCCATGTGGTCCCAGACATCAGAAGTCCTATGGACTTGGGATGTCAGCCCATTGGCAATAGTCTTTCTGACTATTCATTTCAGTGGCCAATGGCCACTGAAGACATTTGAGCAGGAGAAGAGAAAAGCAAAATGGACAACTGCCCTGATGGTGAAATGGGGAGCAGAAAACAGTGGGCTGTCCATGTGGGTTAAAAGATGATAGGAGGAGACCAATTAGTTAACGTACAATTCAATTTCACATAACAGATGTGCCCCTTGTGCTTCTAAATAAAGAGTCTGACTTCTTCCATTTAACAAAAATCTATATGTGTAGCTTATTATTAGCTGTTCCTGCAACCATTAAATAGGGCTCTCCATTTCAATGTAGTAATGCTGCTACTATGGAGAACAAAGGGAAGATCTTGTTCTTCACAATTTATTAAAACAACCCATGTATTAAAGAAACAAATTTCAGTCCCAATTCAAGCACAGGTCTGCTCTGTTCTGAACTGCAGCCCCTTTGTGGCTAGTGTAGCAGGCCAGGAGATTGTCCTCAAATCTCAAATCCTTTCTCCATGAGGCAGTGAAGGGGTGTGTGTGTGTGTCTGTGATGGGTCAATTAGGATGAATACAGGGATTGTTTACTAGGGTAACTAGCAAAGCACCATTATTATTGTCAGTGAAATTGCTACTCCAGAGACTAAAGCCACAGCTAATCAATAGAAGGATATAGAGAGCAAGAACAGGCATAGAGCAAGTGGAGACACAGTGACACATTAACAATATTCAACCCAAATTGCATTTTCCTAGAACCCATGGAAAAATCTGACATCACTCTCCCCCACCCTACTAAGGTGAACTGCCTCAGGTGGAGCTGTGGGAGAGGGGGGAAGGGAAGGAGGAAAGGATGGTGGTCAGCAAGCAACAGATTTAATAAGGACGGAATATCTTGGGCACTATAATTCACTACATATATATATCAGTATAATTAATATTTATTATATGTATTATGTATAATTATATATAATACATTATATATATCACTATAATTACCATTTTCTAATATCTATGTAGCAAACCTCTGAGGTAATTTTAAATTATGTCACTTTTTTAGGGTGAAGAAAACAGAGACTCAGAGTTTGAGTGGTCCCTGCAAGCTCAAATGCTATTAAAGACAAGTTAGTTAAAGACAAATTATCCATTTATATTACATGCATTATCTGGCACTTGTCGTGAGCGAGGTTTGGTTATACATACTCAAGTGTGAGTCATTGCGGTCGGTACTGGTGCAACCCTTATTTACAGATGAGAAGACACAAGTCTGGGTTTCTGCATGCTCAAGCCTCTGGCTCACATTGTTCGGTCATAATATCTGTGCTGAGGCATCATCTTATCATCCTACAGATCCCGGGCAGGCGGAGAGCGTGGGATGGGGAGTGGTCTCCTGTAGGACGGTTCAGAGTGTGGGATGTGGCAGAGGCTGACTCCCACACGGTGACCACAGGTTCTGGGCTCCCGCCGGAGTTCCTCAGCCTGCCCAAGCCTCGCTTCTCTCTTCTGTAATCTAAGGATAATCACCCCAGCTACACTGCAGTGTCTTAGAGGAGTTCATGAAATAATATCCATAAAGCACTTAGAACAGAATCAGGCACATTCGAGACTCCAAAATCCACATTATTTTCATTGAGGCAAGAAGCCGGAAGACAGAGTTTGGACAGAACGAGAATCATCTCTCCTGGTGAGTGCACACAGGCTTCAGCACACACAACACTGACATTTTTCTCATTTTAATGTGTGTGAAGAGAAAGGATGCAGTGATCAACTCTCTCAGGTTTCCTTCTCCAGTCAGCCAGGAACTACACAGACACCGAGCAAGCCTTCCCGGTACGAGCCGTCTTCTGAACAAAGATGTTCTTCCCCTACCACCCAACTTATCAAACCACTTAAAAATCAAATCCTTGCTAGTGTCTTGTTTTGAGACCACCAATTTTCTCTACAACCTTGTTCTAAATTAAGTACAGCTTTCTTTCCCCGGGATTCTCAACCTTGAGCATCCTCCCAATTCCCTTCTCAAAGCAACATCCTCAGCTTCCTCCGCCATCCTCCAGCCTGCTCTGGGCTTCACCCACGGTCCAGGGAGAATCTGGCACCCACTGCTCTCTCCCCAGTGCACCTGGCTGCAAAGCGGGGTGCTCAAGTACCTGCGAGTGTGGAGACCAGAACAGGCCCTCTTCTAATGCTGATGGGATGCTACTGGCAGAGCAGGCAGAAAGGGCAGGACAGATATCCTGGCACGATTGTCAGAGGTGACACTGAGCTGGTCCCCACTGATGATCCAGAGGAGCAGATGGCACTGCTTGGTGATGGTCGGCAGAGAGCTGACATTTATGAGCAAAACCCAAGGGAGTGAGTTAAGAACATTGCTGGGCTTTGTAAATAACAGCCAAATTCAGTGATCAGAGAGTTTCCAGCATGCTTGTAAGCACTGCAGAGGACTGCCCTCCCTCAGTGTACATATACTCATGGCACCACCACATTGCAAAGACACACACACACACACACACAATGGTCACCCCATCAGTAGCCTAACCTCCAATTAAGAGAAGATTTTATGCTGGTTTACAAGAGGCAGCATGATTCAATGGAAAATTCCACCATCCAGGAATTCAGGAGGCTTCTGTAACTGAGCGGCAAAGCCCCCTAACTCCCAGTGGGAGTGTCCTCTCACTTCCTGAGCCACAGTGCACAGTGTTTGCAAAATACCGTGTGTACATCTATCTCTTTGCACCTACCACGTTGCACGACAGTTCTCTGTCCACACATCCCTTTCATTCCACTAGACAGGGTGGGGCTGGTCGCTCTTGGTAACACTTCTGGGCCTTTCCTAGGTCTAGACACACAGATATACACAGATGCACACACACCCTCTTCTGTTCTTATTAAATAAAAGGACAGAGAAGGTTCTATCCCATTTGTGACCTGGAGTTTCTTTCAGTTACTCTGTAATATACACACATAGAGAAAACATTCTCTCTAAGATCAGCACCCGAGAGATTTCAAAAATCCATCTGATTTACTGATATATTATTTATCCCATTTACTTTCCTCACTCATATACAGAATCTCAGTTTTTAATAATTTCTTATTACAGAGTTACTTGATTTTGCCAAGTTGAGGGACTTGTTATCACTTCCCCATGTGGACAAGGCCCCCAGGGGCCTCAGAAAGAACCAGAACATGAGATGTCCTCAGTGCCTATACCTTGTTGGGTTCTGACCCAATGCCTCTGAACCCCATGCCTCTCCCGCTGCACCTAATCAGGGTAACACTCTCTGTAGTTTCTATACAAAATTAAAATTTGCCATGTACTTTGGTATCTATGATTTTGTCTGGTGTCTGAAATATATCTAAGAGGATTCAGCTGAAGTCAGAACTCAGGTTCATTGTACCATCTCCTCAAGAAATACAGTGAAAACTCTCCGCGTGAGAAAATGAAAACAGTGTGAGCACTGAACTGATACATGTGTGAGTGCCTCGGGCTCATCATTTCATATCTCTGTGTCTCTGGGCCCGCTACTTTTCTCTGTGGGCTCAGTTTTCTCGTGTATGAAGTGCAGACACTAACGCCTACCTCCCAAGATCAAGGTGAGGCATAAATGGAGTCAGGTGAATGCAACAGATCATTGGCCACTGGGTCTCCCAAGGAAAGCAGCCTATGGTAGTCAGGGATCAATACAAGTGTATTCATCTCTGGGCCCTTTTTCTGATAAAGACATAGGGTGGCACTAAGTCTATTTTAATCAGTTTAAAATCTATAGACTGCATATATCTTGGAATTATATTATATTATATATTTTATATCATACATCATATAATAATAAAAGATATGATCTTGGAAATATTGTTCGTCAACATCTTTTACTTGATTAGACTTTCAGTCATGATTTGGGCCAGTGGCTCCCAGTTTACTTTTCTGTTGAGCCTCACTTGGACCTCTTGGCCGATTCTTGCTGACAGGACTGTGGTGAGTGGCGACGTGCGGTGTGAGGAGGGTGTTGATGATTAAGGGTGAGAGCCGGGCCGCTGAGTCTTGAAATCTTGCCATTTTCCCCTTGTTTATTTTTTATTTTGCCTTTGCAATTTAGAGGGTTCAAATAACACATGGTCATGATGTGGCAATTATTCAGCTTTGTCAGATCCAAAGTTCTGCTAATGAGGTAAAGCACAGAGCCTTAGGGACAGGGATGATGCACTTGGTTGTTTGCCTTGATTTAATTCATCAGATAAAGGCTCGATTTTCGACCTGCTCATACCAATTCATTGTGACTGAAGGAATTGGTTTTGGGCTGCTTTCTGTTTACCTCAGAAAATACTGTTATTGCTCTCATTTTATAAAATCCTCCTTCACAAAACTCAATGTATAAAAGAGACAAATTGCAGGAGAGTGTGGGGCAGAGCAGTTCTGCCTATTTTACAAAGGAGATTCCTCTTAACAAAATTCACAACAGATGCATTCTAGTGAATTCTGAGTCCTCTAAACCTTTTCATGCTTTCAGCTTATTTGCTTTGTTTTGTCGTACTTTTTACAGTTTTCTGAGATAGTTTGAAAGTGTGACTCAGGGGAGATTGTTCCAAATGCCCCCAAAGTTACCAAGTTATCAAGATCCCTTCAGTGTTGCGATGGCCCTCACATGGTCTTTTCTCTTCGTGTGCCCTGTTCCTGTTAAATTCTTCCCCTCTCCATCCTCTGCTCTCTCTGTACTTTTCCTTCTCAACTTCAAGAAATCCTGTTCATTCCTTCATACACAAGGCAAGTATCATCTCTGCTGAGACCTCTTCTTAGCTTTTGCATTCAGATTTAGCCACCATTTACCCGGAGCTTCCACAGTTCTTATGTCAGAGGCCTAAAATAAACTTATCAGTTTATAGTATACAATATATTCGCCCCCTACCCCCCGTGAGATGGTGAGGTCCTGGAGGGCAGGGTCGTGGCTGGAAGAGCAATGACGAACAACACCTTCTCCCAACTGCCTCAAACATACTTCACCCTTGAGAAGATTTCACCAAGCTAATCCCCAACTGTGTCCTAGGGAGTAGAGAAGTCCATGTCAGTCTCCTCTGATACTCAAATATGTTCTCTACTTTTCTCATGAAATCTGATGGAAAACAATTTCAAGTTCAAAACGTGAGTTACTTTCCTATCTCTTATTTCCTTCTGCAAACTCTTGGACAAAAATCAATACTTCTGTGCCTCAGATGTCTTGTCTGAACAGAGGGAATAGATGACCCACCCGCCTCAAATTATTTTATCCTTGATTCAGATCATAAAACAAAGTAAGAAAAATGTACCTTGGAACGTAAGATCTTATTATTACCGAAATATATCTTATTATTATTGGATAAGATCTGCTGAATAATTTGAGTCTGAGCTGGAAGAACCAGATGGGAATGCAGAAAGCAGACACTAGCCATGCTCTGTCATGGAGAAAAAGCCTTTATGTTTCAAACTACAGAGACAAAGAAAGATTCCTGCTTAAAAGAACTACTAGGGGAGGCACCTGGGTGGCTCAGTGGGTTAAAGCCTCTGCCTTCAGCTCAGGTCATGATCTCAGGGTCCTGGGATCGAGGCCCATATCTGGCTCTCGGCTCAGAGGGGAGCCTGCTTCCCCACCCTCACCCACCGCCCTGTCTGCCTCTCTGCCTACTTATGATCTCTGACAAATAAATAAATTAATTAAAATAAAAAGGAAAAACAGCTATTAGGATTGTTTAGGCTCCATTAAACTCTTAAACCATAGCTGTGAGATTTTATTTTATTTTTCTCTGTTTTGAGGAAGGCGAAGGGATAGTAGGCAATGGAACAAAGAGATGGAGGCTAGAATGTGCCTAATTCAAATTCTTTGGGTGATTGATCCAATTTTTATTTACAGTATCCTGTGTAAAAACTTGGATACAGAGTAAAAACAGGGGCCAAGGGGGTCAGGAGGATTGTGTTCTAGATGTGACTCTGCCACAGCTCTGGCGGGAATTTGGCAAGTCCCTTAGCTTCCGGGGCCTGGGTTTCTCCATCTTTCAAATAAGGTGGGGACTCCTTCTTGTTGCTGTTTTCTCAGTACTTATAACACTCCTGGATCACATTAGGTATATGTTTCAATTATAAAATATAAATATGATATAAATATGTTTTCGTTTATTGATAATATAAATATTATGTTTGTGTACTTGTATGTAAAGATGAAAAAGTTATAGATACATAAATGAAGGTCAAGAGAGTAGAAATGTCTTTTAGATATAACAATCAAGTAGAGAACACATTATGAACAGGCCTATTTTCTCCTTCCTTCCTTCCTTCCTTTGAGAGAGAGAGAGCGCTAGCATATGGGGGGTGGGGAAGGAGCAGATGGAGAGAGAGGATCCCAAGGAAGCTTATGCTCAGCATACAGCCCCACATGGGGCTCCATCTCGTGACCCTGAGATCATAACCTGAGCTGAAACTGAGAGTCAGATGCTTAATCAACTAAGCCACCCAGGCACCCTATTTTCTTCTTGATAGTAAGTGGTAGAACTCTGTTCTTCTTTCTAGAGTGTCAAATAGAACATAGAAGAGTCAGGTAAAACATCACAGAAATCTTATTATAACCTCTGTGACCAAGGACAAGGGGTCACCCTGGGATTCAGTTTTTTGACAAAAGCTATTTAGATTGTGAAGACTGGAGATTATCATGAAAACCATGTGTCCATATCTGCCACAGGAAGGTTCACTTCCTTCTTGCTTCCTCTCAGTGGGAACTAGCACAGGGCCCATGCATAGTACCTGCTTGATAACTTGTTGATTGCTGGTTTGAGATTTCTCAAACACAGTAGTTATTTACCTATACATTTTAAATCTTGTGGGAATTTCTGTTTCAGTGAAGTTGCAAATCCTTCCAAAATTTCCTACTCACCAAAGGATGTCTTAGTAAAATACGGATAGGGAGGGGGGAAAAAAAAAAAAAAAAAAAAACCCTAATTTCACAGTAAGCATAGACAATTTCCTGGATTCTGTTCCTTTAAAAATTATGGTTCCAGTAAATTGAGTTTCTCATTCATGTTCAAGGCAGACTCAGAATGACTCAGAATTAGAAACAGATGATCGCTTGATACATCTTCTTTAGATTCTTCAGAACAGCAAATTTCTCCTTGAAATCCCCTCATACAACCCACCCTAATAGGTTTGTACAATTCTTTCATATAAACCATTGAAACTGTGGGAAGAAAAGTAAATTGGGGGTCTGTTGATCCAGATATTCAGCAATAGAAAAAGTGGCTTTTTTATTAAAAAAAAATTTTTTTTAGTTCATTTGAAAGCAAATGTTTAAACTTTCAAAAGAGGTTAATGGTGAGAATCAGTGCTTGAATATTTATATACAAATGAATCACAGGGACAAAGCCCAAGAGGAAGGTGTGACTCTATCACTCTGATTCCCAATGTTTAGCCACAAACACGGCATTTTTTTAGACCTGGAATTGTCCTGAGCTCCATTCTCTCTGAAGTAACAACACAGCAGAACTATTAACCCTCTTTTATGTTTAACCATCTCCGAGGCGAGCTGGCTACTCCTGTGTTAATCACACAGAAAAAGTTTTGCTCAACTATTTAATGTACATGATGCAGGTAGCAGCTACCCAGTGTGTTGTTGTGTCAAAAATTTCTACCAACATGTCATGATGTCAAAAATGCCTGGTTATTGGGAAGGTGACAATGACTAGTTAGTACAAACAGTATATGGAGAAAGTCAAAACAGTAGACATAATATCACCTCCAGGATAAGTATATTGCTGAAGGATGCCCTATCCTACATTTGTCTCCACGGTTCATTACGACGGAATATATGACTAAAAACCAGTCACACTATTCCCACATCCCCGAAGCTCCTGGTCAAACAGGAAAATATCCAGCCAGCAAGGAAAAGTAATCCACAGGCACAATGTGGGATCTTTGCAGCATCTCTCTGACCTCACAGACTGTTGGTGGCATTTCTGTTGATTGGTCTGATTAGAGCTGTTTCTCTCCTATTTTATTCTCACATTATTCTTCCTCCTTGTGTCTGACCAACTATATTCTTTCAAAAGAGAGTTTTATTTTCATGGAGTATTTTCTCTTTATCCTTCCTCCTTCTGTCCCTCCCTCCCTAATCCTCATCTATTTTGATTCTTCCCCTTCAAAACATTACATTAAAAAAAAAAGAAGACGAAGAAGAAGAAAAAAAAAAAGCTTTTAGAAAATTCTTCATTCCTACCCAGCTGCAAAGTTTTTTACTTTACCTTTCCTTTTTAGGAGAGATGACTTATTTTTCTCACTTTGACCAAGCAATTAGTGATTGACCAAATCCAGATTCACCTATTTCTTTTCTTCTTATAGTAAAGCCTTATTTATTTATTTATTTATTTATTTGGTGGGAGTTGATGTGAGGGGTGTTCGGTTTTATGTCTCTTCCTATTTTTCTAATCTCTTTACCTTTGTTGTGTTCTACAGTCTCACTCTTTATTCTCCTTTCTTTACTGATCAACTTTTCTTTACCACCTGTAGACTCACTACCAAAGGTATCAGCTTTTCTTTGGTTGGGGATATTTCATATGCCAAGAATGTTGACCTCAATTTTGAATCTTTGTAAAGCACAAAACTATGGAAGAAATACACACACTCACACACACACACTCACACACACACACACACACACTTAGATATATGTGTATATCTTTGTCCATGTTAACTCTAATATTTCTTATGTTTTCTGGCACCCCCACAGCTGTATCCCCTTATGGGGATCTTTTTGAATTTATATAAAAATTTATATTTACCTTTTTATTTTCTAGTGATAACCATAGCCCCAAGATATTCACCATTTGATCAGCCTCAAACACTGCTACCTATCTATTGTTTGAATTTGTTATACTTGGCCTTTAGAGCTCCTCAAGAAACCTGACCACTGACAACTTCTGTTGTTGTTTATAATGTAGCAAGTCAAATTTACCAGTCTTTACCTCCATTAACATCCCATATCCCTTTAAGCATGAAGCTTTCTCTTCTAAACCTGTTAACCACAAAATTTGGTTTGATTACCTGCACAGGTCCCACAAAGAATACCATTCCTTCAACCCCTGTCACTTTCAAAAACCAACTTTCCTCATGGCTTTCAAAGACCACACCATACTATGTCAAATCAGAGACAAGGAAAAGGGGACAGGAAGCTCCTAATCAAAGAAACAAATACAACATTCAGCATTGATAATCCTGCCTGTGTGTCTGTGTCTGTGTCTGTGTCTGTGTTTGTGTATTTCACTGACTATTAGTAGCACCTCTTTCTTCTTATATTTTTGAGAACAGGAGCCTATTTTTCCGATACCATGGCTATTTCATAAATATCATGTTATTAACCTTTAAAAGGACATACAAATTAAGATCAAATATCACCTGGCAGAAAATCAAAGGGAAAAAAAAAAAGAGATCTTTTTTTAAGTTCTATACATTATCACTGTCTTTCCATTCTCATGACTTATCTACATCTTTCAACAGTCCTTATTACTTTTAAACATCTTGTCAGATACTTGTATTTAATTGCTACAGCTAGCTAGCCCCCGACGGCATGGTTATTATCATTATCATCATTCTTCACTCTATAGAATTGCCTCTCCAGAGCTCCCTCCGCCCCCAGCATTTGGTATTAAAACTTACCGCTTTTCCCAACTCCCCCAGCTCCCAGCATTACCACCTTGTACTCTCTGGACCCGCCTGATGCGCCGCTGGGGGAGCAGCTGGCTTCGTTTTCTACCTCCATCTTACCCGAGAGACGGGAGGAGAAAAAAGAAAGAAAAAGTCGCCCGTGTCAGGTGCTTGCTCAGATATTAAGCAACTCTAAAACTGTGTCAAAAGAAAGGTTTAGTACGAGGTAAGAACCATCAGCGTCGGGCTGGCTGCTGGTCCTCTGCTGGAGCGGGTCTCATAGCAACCACTTCAATTGCTTCCAATAAAAATCTGCCTTTGCATCCCCCCTCCCTTCTTATCCTTCACTCTCACGTCTCCCACGATTTCTCTCATTCTCTGTCTCTGTCTGCTGTCTTTTCTTACTCCCCTTTCCCTCCTCCGTTTCTTTCTTCATTCCCCTTCCTCACTCTGTCTCTCCTTTCTCTCTCCTGCCCCCTGCACGGTCACAGTTGTTAGAAGCACGCATTTGGCTACTTTCCAGGCTGAGCTGCTTGAATGGAGTGAATCTGAGACTTAGAAGATGCTATGTCTCACAGGCTGACTTCTGTAGCTACAGCTTAAACGACACTATTTTTTTTTAATCAGAGTCAATTAATTAAGAAAGATGTCTGTTGCTTATCTCCTTACTTCCATCTTCTTGCATGGTTTTCATTCTGGGAAAAGAGATGTTACCAATTGAGAAGAAAAAAGCCCCAGTAACTCAGGGCTCTTAAGGACGGGTCTTTAGTGTTGTTGCAATAATAGCTGGCTGGGAGAAATTGTTTCAACTCACTTGACAGCTGCAGTTCTAAAATACGGAGGTATTTGAATTAGGTCATTGTCATATTTGGACATGGATCATCCTTGTTTACACTAGTTTGTTAAGGATAATCTAAAACACAAGGATTCTGCCAAGCATGAAAGAGATACTTAATAAATATTTTTGCTGAAAATTATGGCAGTATTAAAGATCTTAGAAGATTCTTTTTCAAATGTCTGAACTCCTACCTCTTATTTGAATTCTTTCAAATTCTGCTCTTCTCTACTTTGTCTGTTTTTCTTTGGGAAATTTCTGAATTATAGAGGTCTTAGAATGCTTTCAGTAATCACTAATTGTCATAGTCAGACCTTATCTTTCAAACAAGTAATGATGATGTTCTGTATGTTTATTGTCTATTTTATGACTGTGGAATTGTATCATGATTAGATGCAGTCATGTATTTGGTATACACAGGCTTACGTTTAGATGTTAAGCTTTTCTAGGAAAGGAACTATATTTAATCAGTTCCTTATGACTCCATAGTGTATGACCAAGCATTGGGCCCAGAGGAGATGCTCATCATATTTTTGTTGGTAATCAGAGAGGTAACAAATAATCATAGCCAGGAACAGAGGCTCTGGATCCTGATTGTTTGTGTTCATATCTGGCCTCAGTCACTTAACAGCTGTGTGACCTTGGGTAAATTACTTCACCTCTCTGTGCCTCAGTTTCTTCATCTATAAAATGGTTTATTAAAACCCCGCTCTATTAACTCATTAAATGAGTTGAATGCACAGTGCTTTAAATGGTGTCTGGCAAATTGCAAGCACTATATAATTGTATGATATCATGATTATGATTATTATTTTGAGTTAATGGTGCTCCAGGCCTACTGTTTATAAGCACTCACCAGAAGAGAAAATCATCTCTACAAGTGTTTATTGACCATCTACATACCTTCCTTGCTAAAGTATCTTTTCAAAATAGATAAATCAAGATGTTTTTTCTTCATTACTGAGCTTTGATAGCTCTCTCTATATTCCATATAAGCATTTTATCAGATATATGTTCTGCAAATATTCCCCCCCCCCAGTCTGTGGCTCTTCTACAGTGTCTTTCAAAGAACAAGAGTTTTAAATTTTGATGGAGCCCAATTTGTGTTTTCCTTCCAAGCTTTAAAAATGAACCTGCCTTCTGGACACTCTCATCAGACACCCTGCTTGTATCACTTTTATCATCAGCAAGGTCAATATCACTCTGGGTCTCTGCAGGGAACATATCACCCTCCAAGTTCTAGCTTTTAGTCCAGTCTCTTCTCCTGTTTGACCTCTGTGCCTGAAGAGTCCTATGACTTGTCCTCCCTGAGGACAGTCTCCCTGTCCTTTCCCCTTTAACACTGCTCAATTCATTCTGTACACTGTCAGGGAAATCTACTGAAAATGTAAACCTGACCGACCCTATTGTACACACATTCATGATTAAATGCCTAAATAATACAATCTAATAGCCTAGAATGGCACGTAGGGACACAAAGCATTTGTATCAGTCTTGCATCATCACACTCTATAGAACAGAATCAGGCACCAAGTGGGCTACTTGCTCTTCTTCCAACAAAACTGTCATTTCTATAATTGGATCTAATAAAGGACTGTAGTTGTAATACAATTATCCTTTAACTGATTCATTGAAACTTTATTCCTCAATGAAAAGAGATATGTAAACAGTAACATTTTGCTTCAAGGTCTTTCTGGGTTTTGTTTCTACTTCTGGTGCAAAATTCTTATAACCTTGAGTAAATCTCTTGTCCCTCTGGCTATCTGTTCCACCATCTGTTACTCTGTTTTCCATGTCAGCCATTCTGATTTGGTGGTAAAACACAGGAATTGTCATGCCAGCTGTGTCCTTGGTGTTTTTTCTTTCTTTCTTTTTTTTTTTTTAAATTATTTTAATATTGGTTAAGAGGAAAGAGCCCATGGAAATGTCTTTTGACAGTAAATAGATGAGTGGCTTGTCAAATATCAGTGGGCATTGTGAGAGGGAAATTTTGTGAGTTAGCCTTCTCCTCAATGTTTAGTGTATCTGTCCATACTCCTCAAATGGAAGTGAGCAAGATTTTTCCCTATTTACATAGAAAATGAAATACATGAAGGGCAGGGGAACTTTCCTAATCATAAGGCTTTCTTTGTCTACCTCCCTCCTTTTTGAAATTCTAAGGTCCTCCACTCTAGCCTCTTCTCTTAAGTTACTAAGGGCCACAAAACTCTTGACTGATATTTGAATTTTTTTAAAAGATTTTATTTATTTATTTGACAGACAGAGATCACAAGTAGGCAGAGAGGCAGGCAGAGAGAGAGAGAGGGAAGAAGGCTCCCTGCTGAGCAGAGAGCCCGATGCAGGACTCGATCCCAGGACCCTGAGATCATGATCCGAGCTGAAGGCAGCAGCTTAACCCACTGAGCCACCCAGGTGCCCTGATATTTGAATTTTGAATCACTCCAATGCTAATGATTTTCAGTTTTTGTTAGTGAATTTTGTGAATTTGCATGCTTTGTTCCTTAAGCAGTGCACCCAAAATTCTAAGAGGGTGTGTGTGCACCCATGTGCAGTGTATTTGCATATCAGAGATGAGGGGGAAGAGGGAGGGAGAGAGAGAAAGAGAAAGGGAAGGGGGGAGGGAGAGAGGACAGTATCTTCCAGGTGTATACATGACAATTGAAATGCAATAGTTAAGTAACTGAAGTCATTACATGGCAGATTACTAAACTCAGAAAAATCAATAAATGACTGAAGTTTATACCTGCTTTTGCTAACTTACCCTGGCACCTGCCATCCTTTCTGAATGTCACATGATTCCTTTTGAGTTCTTAAGTCCATCCAATGAAGACCCAGGTACTCCATGTTATTTCAGAACCACTGAGCTCTCTGAGCAAGATCCAAGTAAATGCCAGCTTATTTCTGTCAGCTGCTACTCACCTTTCTGTCCTTAGGGGATAAGCAATTTCTTCAAAAGGAATACATTAACCTATTTACCTGGATATCTTTCTAAAGTCCTTTAGCAACAGCTCAAGTATCCAGTCCCTGTGGAAGTCATCTTACCTTACTCTAGGGGAAGGTTAGGCACATCCAGAATTCTTCTTTTACTTATCTAGTCACTTACAGGCAGACCTCCTGACATCGTTGTCGGTATAAGCCACCCTTTCCTTTATTAGAGTATTTATAATATTTCTTACAATGATTTATTCTCATTCCATTTCACTCTGCTCAAAAGTGGTGACCCTGTCACCATATTCACCTTTATCTCTCCAGAGTTTAGCATGGTTCCTGGTGTGTACTACATGATGAAGCCATTTTTATTTAATGAGGGAATTAATTGTACTAAGTGGTTGACTGTCTTTTGCACTATTAATTAAATTAACCTTTCAAAGTGTATTATTTACTATTTGTATCTTAATGAAAAGATAAATCATGGAGGGAAGATACAGTTAACAACTTAGTTGATAACCTGTGGGTAAATTCGTGTTTGACATGCATGTTCTCACCATTAAATGTAAGACCAATGTAAACCAGAAGAGAGCACAAAAGCTCGGGGCAAACAAACAAAACTAAAAAAGAGCTAATTTTGCAAATGGGAGGCGAAGGTCCAACTGCACAGCACAAGACTTCTGTATCACATGGACCTCCTCATGATAATACTCAGTAAAATTCACATTAGGTCTTAATAATTCTTGTGGAATAACTCAACTTTTTTTTCCCTGAAGGGTTACTAAGGTTGAAGTATGTGAAAATAGGGCTATTATACATGGTCTAAATAACCTGCATTCATTCATTTATTCATTCTAACATGGATTCATTCTTTAATATGGATTAACTTGCTTATTCTCAAAATCATTCATTGAACTGTGTCTGGTTTTTTTAGAAAATAAAGGAAAACACAATAAAGTCCCTGAGCTTGAAGTGATTATGTCCACATGTGGGAGAAAGACACCTATACACCAGTTTCTGGAATAAGCCAGTATGTGCCAGGTAAGTGAATAGAGGGTTGAGCAGAGTGATAGCAATATGGGGAAAGGAAAGAATGATTTAAATAAAAAGACAAGGTGAGGTGTCAAGGAAGGGGAGTATCTTGGACTAGATTTAAAACAGGACTTTAAATAGAAGATATGACAAAAACAGGGTAGTTAAAGATTAGAGAACATGAATTGCAAATTAATACTACACGATTGATGCATAAGAACATAGGAACACAGTCCAAAGTTTGGATGGTAGGTGAATCACTACAGGCTATAAATTGCAGCATACAGAGTTTGAGTTTCTTTTCTTCTCTTTTCTTTCTTTTTTAACCTTTATCTTTAAACAAAGCATGGTGCCCAACTTTGAATGGTAAATAATACAAGCTTCTGATTAGAAGAAAATCAAGGTCTTGCTCAAGTTACTTTTCTTTAACTAAGCTTTTGTAACTTTTTCAAATCCCAATGATTTGAAACTAAGCTTGATTTCTATATATTTATTATTGCTGTAGTCATTCATTTCACTTAGCAGTCCATGATTTGCTGAACTGTAATCTATTTGAGAAATGAGCCCCTTACATTTTTTTTTAATATTTCCCATGATTCTGGGCCCAGGTCGCAACATATCAAAAAAGATCAATTAAAAAAAAGTTAAGACTTTTTTGACCAATAAACTTCATAGTAAAATCTGATGTGGTAACTAGAGATTGCAACTTTTACTATTCAGTCATCAAAACTGACTTTTACCTTGTAAAAGCAAAATATTAGGGCTGAGCCTATTCAAACACATGGACAAGATATTGGGGTGAATATTTAAACCACAGAAAAACAAAAAATTTTATATACTAATAAATTTCAGAGAGATATCCAAATTTTCTATATGTATCTTATTGACCAGAGATTTCAGTTATCTTTTACTTTCATATGTCTATGGTATAAATATAGTATGATAACTCTGAGGTTATGTGAGATAATATAATGTTCAAGAAATATTTTTAATTAGTACAATTTTGATACATTCTACTTGCTATGATTTTATGTTATAATAGATGCAAATCAATTAATTATCAGCTTGAATTGTTGAATATCCAGAATATACTGTGTTCAAATTCTGGATAAATAAAGGGCTACTGAAACTACATTAATGTAAAAAATGGTGCCAAATCCAAAAAATGGTGCTATATCAGACTGAATAGATAATCAAAATTTTTAATATTGTACTTGGATAATTTATATTCTGTTATAAATACCACCACACAGCTTTGTTATTAATGTTAAGATGGTAGTTTTCTGGTGTTTAAAAATTGAGATATTATCATGATTCTACTGAGAGTTAGTTGTGAAACAGTCTCCGTTTCCCCTGAGAGCAAAGAAATTAGAATTGGAGAGGTACCTCGAATATATTTAGGATAACCTTCCATCTGGGGAAGAGATCTCACACTCACTGATTACTGATCAATTCTTTGAATAATGAGTAGCAGAGAGTTTAATACTTTACAAAAATTCCCATTCTGACCACCTATGATAGTGGAAAAAAAGATTTTGGAATTAGAAAGGCCTCATTATTGATCTAACTTCTTTCACCAACTTAGCAACAGTATGAAAATGGACAAATCTTCTCACCTCTCAGAACTTTAGTTTCTCCTCTGCAAAACAAAAACCTAAAGTATTTGGTATTTGTGAAGTTCAAATGAGATGACATAAATTCGGTGCCTGGGAACGCTCATTCATGGTGTAAAATCAGAATATTAGGAAGTTCACTCATTTGTCAAACGCCATCCAAGAAAGAGAGAAATGATTTGTGGGTCTGAGTCATTTCTGTCCTATACAAGTGAGTACTGAGTTGAAGCAAGGACAGATCAGTGGGAGAGGTGAATGATTTGTGCCAAATCATGGAGGAAACATCATTTAATGCTTGAGACCGTTGCTCTTTCTAATGTATGTTATGTAGAAGGGTGTGTATGTGTAGGAAGGTAGCAGAAGAGGGATCTACGAAACAGTTTGGAAGTAAACTGATGCCCCCCCCCTTTTTTTTCTAATTCTGAGAAATTTGGACTTAACCGGCAGGTGGTGTGAAACCAGGGATAATGCTTAAGCAGAGATGTAATATGAATGAGTGTGTGATTTACAAAATTTGCAAAGCTCTCTCTAAAGGTAGTGTGTAGAATGGATTATAATGAAAATAAGCTAGAGACCAAAAAAATGGCATGGGTGGGTCTTTCAGTCATCCAGCAGAGAGTAGAAAATAATTTGAACTAGATGGAGCAGGTTCACAGCTGAGGAACTGGGAAAGGGGAATGGGATCCACATCACATTACTAGAGGAAACCTGGCAGATATTAATGCTCCATGGACCTGTGGGAATAAGAAACCAGACAGGAACCAAAATTGGCTGACGTGTTTTGCTTAGATCACTGGTTACAACCGAAGGTTAACAGTATCACTGCTTGAATGGAGAAAATTAACAAGTCAGGAAACAACAGGTGTTGGCAAGGATGTGAAGAAAGGGGAACCCTCCTACACTGTTTGTGGGAATGCAAGCTGGTGCAGCCCTCTGGAAAACAGTATGGAGGTCCCTCAGAAAGCTGAAAATAGAGGTACCCTATGACACAACAATTGCACGACTGAGTATTCACCCTAAAAGATACAAATGTAGTGATTACACAAATTGTGTAAATGTAGTGATTTACACAAAAGATACAAATACAGTAATACCAATGTAGGGGCATGTGCACCTGAATGTTTATAGCAGCAATGTCCACGATAGCCAAACTATGGAAATAGCCTTGATATCCATCAACATATGAATGGATAAAGAAGATTGTGTGTGTGTGTGTGTGTGTGTGTTTGTAATATTACACAGCTATCAAAAAAATGAAATCTTGCCATTTGCAATGATGTGAACGGAACTAAAGGGTATTATTCTAAGTGAAATAAGTCAATCAGAGAAAGATAGTTATCATATGATCTCACTGATATGGGGATTTGAGAAACAAGACAGGATCATCGGGGAAGGGAGAGAAAAAGTAATCAAGACAAAAAACCAGAGAGGCAGACAAACCATAAGAGACTCTTAATCTCAAGAAACAAATTGAGGGTTGCTGGAGTGGAGGAGGGTGGGAGGGATGGGGTGGCTGGGTGATGGACACTAGGGAGGGTATGTGCTATGGTGAGTGCTATGAATCGTGTAAGACTGATGAATCACAGACCTGTACCCCTGAAACAAATAATACATTATATGTTATTTTTTAAAAAACAGTATCACTGCTTGAGATAAAGAATTGAGAAAGAGTAGCAGGGAGGAAGTCAAGAAGGGAGATATGAATAATGAGTCAAATTTCTATTGCATTAAGTTTAAGGTACTTTTGGAATATCTGGTTAGATATATAAGGAGAACAGTTTCAAAAGGTAAGTTTGGAGTTCAGAGGAAAGGTAGAAGCTTAGAGATATAGATTACAGATTAGGAAATCTTTAGTTTATTAGTGGGAAATGAAAACAAAAAGGGATGAGATTCTCTATGGAAACTCCTTCATAGAGGATTCTAGAAAGAGGAGAGAAAAAAGGGTATCTTTATGAATGGACTATAATCAGCCAAGATAATATTTGCTGAGTTTCCTGCGCAAGGTACTTGGATAAGAAATTTTTCATCATTTCCTTATTGAATCTGCACAATAATACTATGAGATGTAGATCCATATTGCCAAGAGGATAAAAAATAAATATATAGGGGTGCCTGGGTGGCTCAGTGGGTTAAACCTCTGCCTTCAGCTCAGGTCATGATCTCAGGGTCCTGGAATCAAGCCCCATGGCAGGGTCTCTGCTCAGCAGGGAGCTTGCTTCCCCCTCTCTCTCTGCCTGCTTCTCTGCCTAATCGAGATCTCTCTCTGTGTCAAATAAATAAATAATTAAAAAAAAAAAAAGAAAATTTTTAAAATATATAAATAAATATACAGAGACATAGGAAAGCCACCAGATGCAAGCAAGGAGAGTTGATCAATCCTATTGGTCATGTAAGAACAGAAGTGACAGTATGCTATTCCATTCAGGAAAGGAGAGCTCATTCATGAAGAGAGCAATCTTGGTAGAAAAGTGAGCATAGTAAATAGTAAAAGAAAAAGAAATGAGGAGGACTTGAGGAACTAAGCACATATATACATTTCATTTCAAAAATTTGGTAGCAACAGAAGAGGGTGTGATAAAATCACATATTGTCCTAGTTTAAGACATGACTTGGAATATTTATAAAATTGATAGGAAATCATTCCTAAAATATAGTAGACACAATAGTCATATGTAGCAATTAATATTCTTCACATTATGCCTATTTAAAAATAGCTTGTCAAAGATGCTACAACTAGGGAACAAGAAATACCGAGACTTGGTCTTAATTTTGACAATGAATACTTAATAATCGTTCATCTTTAGCTTTTAAAGATTTTTTTTTTAATTTCAAGCAGAGATAGTCAATTATCATATGATTTCACTTACTTGTGGAACATAAGGAATAACATGGAGGACATGAGGAGAAGGAAAGGAAAGTAAATTGGGGTAAATTAGAGAGGGAGATGAACCATGAGAGACTGTGGACTCTGAAAAACAGCTGAGGGTTTTGGAGGGGAGGGGGTGGGAGCTTGGGTGAGTCTGGTGGTGGGTATTATGTAGGGCATGTATTGCATGGGGCACTGGATGTGGTGCATAAACAATGAATTTTGGAACACTGAAAAAAATTTAATTTAATTTAAAATATTAAAGGATACATTTTCCTCTTTCTATAATTTTTTAAATAACATTTTATCACAGTTCTGTGATAGGTCTTGACTTTTTAGTGTTAGTTATATTGTTTGGTTTTGTTTTCAGCTAAGAATTTTCTTTGTTTTATAACCTATTGTAAACTTTCCCTCACTTAACTCCAGACAATCATTCTTGTCCTATTATCTTTTGTGACTATAAATAATTTGTTATTTATAACAAATTTTGCTTTGTTTATTTTGTTACCTTGACGATATTTATAGATCATGTCATAGAGATCCTCCCTTGGAGACCTCTCTTTTGTAGACTGTGTAAATTTAGTCCCTTATGTCTAAACTCATATGTCTTGTCCTCTAATCCTGGAATATATTTTATTGACCTTCTGAATTTTTTTCTCAACTTACCTCTATAGCCTGTCAGTATTGCATGAAGAAATTATGCTGGAAAGCTAATAATTTGAAATGATATCTAGTAAAGAACCAAGATATAGCTTCTCTAACATTCTAATTAAAATAGACAAAGCCAGGGAACAATAAGGCTAACCAGAGAAAACAGTATCATTGACATTTCTGGACCTGGCTTAATGAGTCAATCAGTCTGCCGTCCCCAAAATTAATACAGAAATCTTTGAAATTTATATACTTTCTGCACCCAACCCCTGCTTAGGAATGAGGATTTGCACCAAACATAAACATGGATTATTTCACTTTCCAGACGTTGATTTTGAGATGGTCAGAAGCCCACTTTCCTACCACCTTCTAAGAAAATCTATTCATAACTGCAACTCACAGAATCAGCAGTATGTCAGGTATGGGTATGGAGGGGTATGGATATTTAAGTACTGTACCCTGGAAAATTAGTCTCAACAAAACCAGAGAAATGAATAGCCCTAGAAGGAAGGCATGCTAAATATTGTAAATTCTAAGTACTCCTGTTCAAAAAATAAGAGTGAGGACCACCAGTCTGGTTAATCAAGTTCAAACAGATCCATACATCTGAGGATGGATGAGTAACCAAAAAAGGAGTTACTGAAAAATACTGTGGCACTAGAAATAAAGGTTACCATGATCACAAACAGAAAACTAAGATCTCTGAAAATCTTAAACTCTTCAATTTTTGCTCCAAAAGAATATTTACAAATTCTTAAATGTATACCAGAATACAACCCCTATAGAAAAGTAGAAAGCCCTAAAAGGAGAAGAGTCTCTACACAAAAATAGAATGCTATCTGAAGACAAGGATCTCAGGATAAAGTAAAGTAATGGGGGACACAACATAGCAACCATAAAGTAATTCATGTTACTGTAGTACCAGCTACCAGTATTGGCACATAGTAGGTTCTCATTAAATATCAGTTCCTGTATGTAATGACAACAAACTGATTAAAAATAATAATAATAGGAAATATTATTGAAAACGAAAAGAAACTTGTTTCAATAATGGAGTTTAAACCCAAACCGAAGATGGCAAACTCAGATCTGACATTATTAAAACTTAAATCAGTGAAAGCTGAGAAGAAACTTAGAATTCTCCCCAGGATGCAGAGGAAATGAAGTTGATGACAATGATGACTGAAATAAGAGAGCTGGAGGATATTGGACTGTCACCCTACTCATTCTTCTCCTCATTCTTCTTTTTTTTTTTTTTTTTGAGGTTTTTTTTTTTAGTTTTTTTTTCCAATTTATTTATTTTCAGAAAAACAGTATTCATTATTTTTTTCACCACACCCAGTGCTCCATGCAAGCCGTGCCCTCTATAATACCCACCACCTGGTACCCCAACCTCCCACCCCCCTCTCCTCATTCTTCTTAGAGAAGGAAGGGTTAGTGCACTAGACATAGTGCTGGGTTTGATCCAAAGCACCAGTAAACCATAAGGTCAGAAGCCAGTTGCTGCAGGAGCAGGTGAAGGGCAGGGAAGAAGTGGAATTTTTTTTCCCCTCCATTTAACTGCTATGTGTGTTTCTTAGACAAGAAATAGAAGGAGCAACATCTTGGAAAAATAACAAACAGAAGCTAGAAGAAGCTACTCTGAGGAGGACATCCAAAATAACACAAATATGGAAGCAATGGAATTCCAGCAAAAACAAAAGAACCCAAATCAGACACTGTGGGATCCTGCCAGGAGAAATTTCCTGAACTGATAAATCCATGTTTAATCAAGTGCTTTCATTTGTTATATGGGGAATCACTCTTCCAGGAATGAACTTTGCCTAGAGAGAATCCGATTTCCAGAAAATATCAGTTAATTATTTAAGTTCAAATAATTCATTCATGTGTCAGTTACATTTTGAGTCCCCATAAGAGGTCATATTTTGTTATTGAGCATTGTTCATTAAGATGCATAAGAAACAGTGTGTTGGTCTAAATGAAAATGGATGGCCAACAAGAAACCCAAAAAATGAAATGGAAGTCAGTGGAGAAAGAGCTACCAGGGGCTCAACCCATGTAGCTTATGTCAAATCAGGAACCCCTGACTGTGATTGGGAGAGTTCTGGGAGCCAACAGAGCCCATCACTGCATTAAGCCTTGAGTCATGTTAGTGCTGCAACTCATCAAGCAGAATTCTGGTATCAATTTGCTCTTTGAAGAAGGCAATGTGAATCCTGAGTTCCAGAAAGACTTTGTCAGTCACGTAGAACCACTTCTCCATCCCTGCAATATCTCTTACATCCCAGAGTTGCATTCATCCAGCTCTGGCTTCATACTGAGAGCTCAAGATCAGCCAATTCCGTGTTTTATCATTGGGATTATTACAAATAACTTACTGATTATCAAGATGAAGTCTTTCGCTTATCTTCTGCTTATCTTACTTCCACCTTCAGAAGTGAGGTGGAAAGTCTGGCCCCACCTTGATGAGAGAGCCCTTCACATCCTTTAGCACAACTACTCTATCCCTTCTGCTCTTCTTTCTCAGTACAGCATTTCCATGACAGTTTTGTGGCACAGATTAAGACTTTTTAGTATCCTAATAACCTCCATTTAAAGGTCCTCTTCTAAATTCTTCCCGGTGCTATAGCTCTGAACACTCATCATATCTGTCTGTCCCCCCAGACAGCTATTCTAAACATGACACTCCTCACAGTGAGACTGGAGAAACTGATGAAAATCACCTGCAATTGTAGTATCCAACAAACATTCTGCACTGTTCTATGTGGCCCCAAAACCCAACTGATGTAATTATTGGGTTTAATTGCTGCTTTATCTATGTGTGGCAATGGTCTCCATTTTTTTCCCCAAATGTGGATTTGTGCGTGGATGCAGAAATGCCTCGAACAACTTCCAGAGACAGCAGAAGCCATGAAATATTCACTAGCTGTGCATTTCTCCTTGCTTGCTGAGGCACTTAGTGACTCTCATAAATACCCCCAAATAGACCAGGAATGTAAAGTGTAGTGGATTTGGGTGGTTAATCTCAATCTCCAATGGGAGAAAACATTGGCAACTCCAAGGAAATAATGTGAGCTAAATGTTAGACAAATTAAAAAGTAAGACCAAGTCCTTACTGAGATTGGTAGGTATTGATTCATTGTGAGACTAAGTACACACATTAAGCCTCTTAAAGCATCAGAAAAATGCTACTAAGGTATTATTGGGCTTGCAGAACAAAGATCAGGATACCTGATGGAAAAAATTACTATTCACCAAGAATTACAGCCCTTAGTTCTCTGCAGGCTATGAATGGAATGAAGTTGGCTAAGGACTGAGGCGGAAATATCATTAGATGTCTGTTAGATACATAAAGTAGAAAGTAGGAGTCTCCCAAATTGAAACCCCGCTGGGCTTTCTGGAGACAGCAGCACTAGGAAACTTAGATTTTCAAACAAGAGAAGGACTGGTTGAAAATAATTTATCTAAGTTGTTTTTGGTCATGAACTAGTTTAGCATAAATTGTCTTATGAATTATTTTGAAGACTCTACAATTAATAATAATAAAAAAATAGTCTCAGAACAGCAAAAGTGTTGAGAATTTGTCCCAGAGAAATTTGCCAGCTAATTAGGGACCCCCACGGAGGGTCCTGCTGTGTCTTCTTGAATCTTTTCAGTGACAGACAGCAAACCACTCTTCAGCATGAATCCAAGGTACCAGAGATGGCTCAGTTAGGGACCCAGCACCAGAAGACGTTATTAATTCTCAGCTTTGCCTTCAGTCATGAAGCTTGCCTTCAATAATGAAGCTTGCTTCAATAATGAAGCAAGATACTTTACATTTTCATTTTATATAAAACAAAACAAACAAAAAAAATAAAATTAGGAATAGCATCCTTCATAGACTATACAAATATTAGTGTGTTTTGTTTATCCTACAATATAAAACAAACATATAGTATATGATTCTTTCATTATTAATTTGTTGAGGACTGTAATATATTGAAGTGAAAATAGTTTCTTTATAATTTCTTCCTATTTGCTTGAGTTTTTCTATGTAGAGCCTCAGAGTGCAAATGCAATCCTCTCGAAAATAAATGGTCAAATGTTTGGAAAAAATTATTTTTCTCCAGCTTAGATTTGTCTTTTGGTGGAAAGTACCCTAAGTTACTGCCAGGGTTTCTCTTTCAACACATTCTCCATTATACTGCTTACCTTCCTCTGAGCATATCGTATCTGTTTTCTCAGTGCCGCTTACAAAGGTGGGTTTCTAGACCCTCTCCAAAAAAAAAAAAAGAAGTAAGTGTAACCCTTCCAGTATCACTGAGTGTTCTGGGGTATGGTGGGATGAATCAGAACCAAAATTCTATGTTTTTGTTTAGACATCTTTTAGCCTAGTTATCTGTGCATTTGTTAAAATAATTTTTGTTTGATTTTTACATATGAATGTTCATTAAATTCCTCTTCCCTTTACCGTGTATTTTGTGACTTTTGCTTCACAAAATAGATGGTCAAACTTTTTAAGAGTGGAGATTACTTCTTTGAAACCCTAATGCCACCTGGCTAGTTTGGGCTCAGAGTGGGTCCCCAGAGAGATTATATGTTAAATTGAGTCTAATTGAACTGTGCTTGAAACTTCAACAGACGGCAGCCCAGCTAATGTATCAGCAACCTCCTAAAGGAATATTCTTTAAGTATTCTCCTCACACAAGGTAAGAATATTAGAATCTCAGGAAAGAAAAAAGAAAGCTGGCAAAGACCACCTGCCTCCAATGCAATTAACCTCTGTTCGTTAAAAGCCTTCATTGTGAATATTCGCAGTGTCCATATGTAAGTCACGCAATAATAACATTGCCACAGCATCACGTCAAAGCTTAGGACAGGCTAGCTTCCTTAAGAAAATGGGTACACCTTGATCTGAACTTGCTAAATGTTAGAGATTATTCCCTTTAAAAAGCCTACTTCACATCCCAGTCTTTGCATCCCTGAATAGCATCCCAGTCTCCCGGTACGTTTAGTTATTTCCAGATCATTAACCATTTGATTGAGAGACCATGGGGAATGGGGAGAAGGGGAAGTGGAATTTAAAGCTCAAGGTTTGGAGCCACTCCTGATTGAAGGTCAACCCAGTAAACTATTGAACGTCTGGGAATAAAGATCTAAGTCAGAAGCAAGCAGGGATTTGACTTTTAAAGGCTGTGTCTTCCCAGAGAATGGGCATGGAGGTGATGCCATGGGAGCCCTCCCCCAGTTCCCCACCCTTGCCCTGCCCCAGTTCCCCACCCTTGCCCTGCCCCCCATGCCACCACTGGGCAGGGCTGCTCCTCAGACGTTTCCTCAAACTGACTCTGTCTCTGCCATTCAGCCTGCTCTTCTGAATCCTGGCTCATACTCTTCACAATTGATAGATAGCTTTTTTGCTCTATCCTCTCGTGTGTGTGTGTGTGTGTGTGTGTGTGTGTAACATGAATTATAGCCTTCATTCTTATATTTTTTTCGTTCTTTTATTTTTCTCTCAGCCTCCTTATGTATTCCGAATTGTGAGCATTTTCTTTTTCTTTTCTTTTCTTTTTTTTTTTGCTCCTTTCCTTTCTTCTTCTCCTTCTTCTTTCTTCTTTCTTCTTCTTCCTTCTTTCATCTTCTTTTTTTTTTAACTAGTTTAGGAAAATAAACAACTTTTGTGTAGCAGAAATTCTGACTTTTTTTTTTCTTCAGATCAAGGATGTGTTTTTAGACAGCTGAAGACTCCTGTCACATGCCTTAGAGTGGGAGGGCAGTCCCAGAGAGAGAAGTTTGAGTCAGTCAGCTACAAGAAATCCAAGAAATAACCCAGCTGCCCCTTTGCACTGGCGGTGGGAAGGATAGCACTTGGGATTTCGCCCTCAGTGGAGCATCAGGCTGCCTTTGCAGCTGAGGGAACATGGGGCTTTCTGAGGCAAAAGGTCAGGCTGGATTCTCCAGATTGTGATTTTGAGATTAATGAGCCCCCCGGGGAGCTCCACTGGAGAGGATTTTAGAGAAAAGTTTTTCAAATAGGGAAGCTGAGCCTCTTTGAGCAAGGTGTCTCCACACCAAGCTGTCTGTGTAAGAAAAGAGCCTGTTATTTCCAGTGCATGGCACATTGCCATGGGGGAAGATTCAGAACTAAAAAGTGTTTACATTTTGAGTTGAAAATAATTGATTTTCATAAAATGACCAAAATCTGCATGTAGCTCTTACTAAACCTATAAGTAAAGGACAGAAATCAACCCCACATGCAAGCAGGCCTAGTTTTTTTCTTCCCTGTCATTTTTTTCCCTCTAAATAAAAATATAAGCTCTTTCAAAAACTAATCAAAATCATATTTGTGCACAGTTTACAGATATAAGAAAACCAAGGAGGACTAGAATAGAAATTAAAACTCAAAGAAAAATCTACATTTTGAAGGTGAATTTGGGAATTAATGCCACCAGATATGGCCTTATTTTCCGTGAAGCTGTGTATGAGGTAAACTGACAATGAGACTGGGAAAAGTCTGCCTCACATTTCCTAGTAGCATATGCTACAGGTGAATGATCTGTTTTTAATTTAAATGCCTGATTACCATTTCTAAATAACAACCTGATGAAATATGCATTTTCATTTAAATGGGAAGTAGGACATTTTGAAGGGAAAATAAAATTTTACTGCGATGTACAAAATATGCTCAATTTTGATTACTAATTTGCAGATGGAAAATAATTCAGGTGCTTTTTCTGACTTTACTTAAAAATCATCTTAAAGACATTTTTTAAGTACTTGGAATGTGTACAGTACAGTTTTCTGTGATATTGCTGTAGATATCAACCTGCGTCTGGTCTCTTATCCACTCATACATCAGTGTATGAGTTTGCATACTTTGCTCAGGACTGTCTGTGAGCTGAGATTGTATGGGAATCTTGGATAAATTGGTCTTACATGTAAGTAGAGTATATGGTCACTTTTAAGAGCAATTTGGACTCTTACCTTCAAATGTCTACATCACACAAATATCCTTGTGTTACAAAGTCCAGTGATTTAAGTGTTCACGACATGTTTGGGCATCATTTTAGAGATGGTTTATTTATATCTCTTCACTTCACACATTAAAAATCTGAAATCTAGGGGTGCCCGGGTGGCTCAGTGGGTTAAAGCCTCTGCCTTCAGCTCAGGTCATGATCCCAGGGTCCTAGGATCGAGCCCCATGTCCGGCTCTCTGCTCTACGGGGAGCCCGCTTCCTCCTCTCTCTCTCTCTCTCTCTCTCTGCCTGCCTCTCTGCCTACTTGTGATCTCTGTTTGTCAAATAAATAAATAAAACCTTTAAAAAAAATCTGAAATCTAGAAAGACTTGGAGATTTAACCAGGCTCATCAACTCCCTCATTAGTAGCTGGTTGAAGACCTTAAACCCAGGTACCTTGATTCCCAATCTAATGATCACTACACACTGTTTCTTCTCCCTAAGTTCCACTTTTAAAATCTAAATTAAGACAAGTTAGGTTCAGACACCAACCCAGAGTTTTTCCCTTTGTTATTTTCTTGAATGTGGTTTTGCTGTTGGGGTCCACAAAGAGCAGGGATGGGCGGGGAATTGCAAGATGGCCCAGTTGGAAAAGGGAGGATGAAAAGATACCCAAACAAATTGGGTTGAACCATCTAAACACATTATTTTAGAGAAACCTGCATTTAAGAAATATTGGAGATTCCTTAAAAAATTAAAAATAGAGCTACCTTATGACCCTGAAATTGCACTACTGGATATTTACCCCAAAGATACAGATGTAGGGAAAAGAAGGGCCATATGTACCGCAATATTCATAGCAGCAATGCCACAATCACCAAACTGTGGAAGGAGCCAAGATGCCCTTCAACAGACAAATGGATAAAGAAGATACGGTCCATATATATAATGGAATATTACACCTCCATCAGAAAGGAGGAATAGCCAACTTTTGTATCAACATGGACGGGACTGGAGGAGATTATGCTGAGTGAAATAAGTCAAGCAGAGAAAGTCAATTATCACATAATTTCACTTACTTGTGGAGCATAAGGAATAACATGGAGGACATGAGGAGAAGGAAAGGAAAAGAAAACTGGGGTAAATCAGAGGAGGAGATGGAATGTTGAGAGACTGTGGACTCTGAGAAACAACTGAGGGTTTTGGAGGGGAGAGGAGTGGGAGGTTGGGTGAGCCTGGTGGTGGATATTAAGAAGGGCATGTATTGCATGGAGTACTAGGAATGGTGCATAAACAATGAATCTTAGAATACTGAAAAAATAAAATAAAATAAGGAAAAAAATATTACATCAAACCATAGTAGCTCTCTCAAGACAGGATTCTGATGATGCCCTTTTTAATTGATCATCCCTATCACATTCCTGACTCCTCACCCCCTAGGTAGAAAATGCTGTAATGAACATGAATGCCAAGGTGCAGAAGCCGGTGCCCTTCACATGTCACTTCCAGTGTGGAAGTGAGATTCCTGTATGCAGTAGTCCAGGGGGAGATGGCACAGGCAGGCCCTGGAGGCTTTCTGTAAGGTGTATAAGTGTTAACACTTTGCTTCCTTTTTGTTAATGGAGAGATTCCTCCCACCATCTCATTTTATTAAGTGCATTATAATTGTGCCTCTTTTGGTATTTAATATAAAAAAGATCACATGTCTGATCCATGTAAACCAAGAGCAAGAACCAGCTCATTTTTGATGGGTCAGAAGTGGATTGATTAGAGACAGAGTGATAAGCTGGCTGACAACTGCACTGGATGTGTCCAGAGGGCAAAAGTCTAAAAACAGCAGAAAGGATGGAGGAACTCAGCTGGAAAATAGAAAAAGAAAAACACCAGAGGGGATTTAAATAAACTGGGCAGGAGCTAGCTTTTCCCTCCATTAATATGCACCTGTGCAACCTTCTCAATTTACCACAGAGGAACACTGGCTGGAAGGAGAAGTGACTGGAGCCCAGCTGTGTGTGGTATTAGCAGGAGGAAGAACTAAGCTACAACTGTGCATAACATGCATGGGTGCTGTTGCTCAGGTGTTAAGGCCTTACAGGGGAAAATGGCCAAACAAATAGATGATTCAAGGAAAAGTAACACTGACAATGCTGTGAGGAGACTATTGATTGGTTTCCTAAGACAGAACCCCTTGGACTTTGGGGAAAGAAAGAATGTCCTCATTGAGTAGGCCTGGGAGCGTGCACACTAGGAGAGATCAAAGAAGAGTTAGTCTGGTCTCAGAACTCCAACAGAATGGTGATATTATGGCTCTTAGGCAGATACTTCATCTACCCTCTCATTTAATCCTCAGTTAAGTAGGCATGAGGTAAGGATGACTATCACCATCTGTCAATGAGGAAAGAGAGGTCCACAGCTATTAGTAACACACCCAGGACCACCAAGGCGGGAAGAGAATTTAAAAGTTGGATTGTAGCTTTTCCCTAATGTCTCATAGCTCCTCCTATATAGGCATATTATAAAAAGCAAATAAAGCAAATAAAAATATATATAAAAACATTTTCTGAGGTTTTCCGCTATATAGTATGGAATAGCAAGAGTAGATATCAACTTACAGGGATGGGTTCCTGCAGGCACTTTGCCCAGAACTTGGAGGAGAAATCAGCACCACAGTTTCTCCAAGATCTCTCTACTTCCTAGGACACAATCCTTCCCCATGAATCTGGCGCTGGTTCCTGTAGGTCAGAGGGACTCCCACTCCTTTAACCAATAGAAAACTTACATTTGAACTCATCAATACACTTGCTCTTCTGTAACAGACAGCCTACTTTTTATACTTTCTCTCTCTTTGATCCTAAGTTAAATGCCCATAAATTCAAAAGTTATACATTGTGTCAGTGTACTAAGGGAAAAAGCTGCTGGTCATAACCTATAGTTTTCTAGGAATTTAAAGATCAGAAATTCCATAATAATTGCTTTCAAGCTTGAGATGGTCAAAAATGTCAGTGTTGAGACTGAAAAGTTATACAAAGGAAGGCTATCCCAAGCACAGGGAGCCTTCAGATGATCAAATTCTGTTCCATTTCACCATATTCTATTCTTTATTACCCTGCTCATAGAGATATAAGTGATAATTCCTGAATTTTAGAAGCTCCTATAGACCAAGGTGAAGGGTACATAATCCATGTGATACCCCATGGTTTATTCATTGCCTGCTTCATCTTCCTTCTCCATCAGCATTATTTAGTGTAGCACCTTGTGGGAGTTTTCCAGAGACCATTCTTAATGGAAAGAGTTTTGAATATTGTAGCCAAATTTAAAATCATCCAGACTTTTCAAAATTGCCAATGCCTTAGCCATAAGAAGACTGCTACAATTTTTGCCTTTTAATATGAGGAAAAGTGATTTCTAAATTGAGAAAGAAAGATAATTTCTTTTCAAAAACATATAATGCCCTACCTCTCAATTCTATAGGCTCATAATTACAATTCTGGATGGGATCCTAAATTAATGGGACTGATATTTTTATAAGTAGATTAAAGCTCATGCATGTTACTCTAAAGTAATCCCTATATAATGTTATTATGGTTATTGGAGCTATTTTTGAGATACCTAAATATTTCAGCAATTCTTCTTCTGGTCTTCAGGTTCAGTTCAAACAATGGAGAATGCATAAGCCTCATAAATTAACTGTTTTTGAAATTATTAATTATCCTATCCAATACCTATATCCAAAAAATTTACCTCATACTCTATGGAAATTCCCAAGAGAATATCTAAGATTATTTTCAGCAAAACAGCATCTTTGCTCTAAGTATACAGTATAATGGGTACCCATTGGTACCCATTAGCAGCATCTATGATAAGAAGTTGTAAAAAACAGTTCAGAGGGGTGCCCGGGTGGCTCAGTGGGTTAAGCCTCTGACTTCAGCTCAGGTCATGATCTCAGCGTCCTGAGATCAAGCCCCACATCGGGCTCTCTGCTATGCAGGGAGCCTGCTTCCCACACACCCCACCCCCCGCTGCTTGCCTCTTTGCCTAGTTGCAATCTCTGTCAAATAAATAAAAATAAAATCTTTAAAAAATTTTTTTTCAGAGGAAGGAGAGGTGAAGAAATCCTGAACTTCATTTAACACTAAATTTATATTCTCTAGCTCCTAACAAAGTAGAATATTCCTGAATTTAGTCTTATTCCTGGATTTCGGGGTTCAAAGCTCTCTAGGACAGTTCTGTGGGCACCTTTGAATTTTTGTTACTGGGATTTGTGACCCTTCCCAGATCTGGTCTCTATGACTGCATAGGGTGTCCTGCTTGGACCCCTGGCTCTGATTATTCTCTCAGGATTCCAGAAGTGATATGTCACTTCCCAAGATCCTCATTTGGAAAGCAAGTAAAAATAACTTTCACTGGAATATGTAACCCTAGTGTTTGTTTAAAACTCAGTCACATTACTTGGAACCAATAATTAATAATTACTTGTCTCAAGAGCTGGAGTGGAATTAAATCCATTTTCCAAAATAAATATGACCCTGATCATAAGAACAACAGAAAATATGCCAGAATATGAACCAAGCAGGTGCCAGTGGAGACAATCCATGTGGCTCTTCTGTTTAGAATCCTGTCCGCAATTCTCCCCACTCAAGTGGTCTCTCCTGCTAGAGTTTCCTTGAACCATGCTACCATACAACTGCCTCTTTTCACTACCTATGACATCACTTCACAATCATTAATCCATTTGCCTGTAACTACTGCTATGTTATGTTAAAATATCCATTTAAAACCTTCAATATTTTTTAATGTCTTGACTTGCTGGTTTGTTCCCCTGAATGCTGAATAGAATGTATGCTCTGTTAGAGCGCCAATAATGTCTAGCTCTCCTTTATATGCCCTAAACCATGAATAGGTTTTAATGTTACTTATTAACTGATAATTTGATAAGGATTTCTTGCACAGACTTGCTTATCTTATAGGTATAAACATTCCATTTCTGAAAGTGTTGCAATTTTATTAATATTTCCTATTTCTTTTTCTTACTTTCTTTTTGGACCCTTGGAATTGTGGACAGAATCTCTGGGTTTGGGAAAAACGGACAGGCTTTCATTTCTGAATTCCCCCTGTAGCGTGCACTTGACTTGAACTGAAACATGACTGCTGAGGCTTGGTGACCTTAAGGAGAGTTAGGGAATAACAGAAGAAGCCTGTGAGAGAAGAACATTCTGCTAGTACTAGTGACAGAATATACTGGAGGGCCTCATTTTATTTGAGAATTCTCTGTATGACAATTATCCTGATGTTTGTGACTACTGTTTTAGATAAAATCCTAGAAGTCTACGAATCATAAATGTGTAAAATCAATAGGTAGCAAATTCAGAGTCCAAAAGACAAGGTGAGATTTAACAGAAATAATGTTAACTCTTACACCTAGATTTTTTAAAAATATTTTATTTATTTTTTTGAGGGAGCAAGGGGGCACATGAGCAGGGGGTACCAGCAGGTAGAGGGGGAGGGAGAAGCAGACACCCAGCTGAGCAAGAAGCCCAATGTGGGGCTGGATCCCAGGACTCTAAGATCATGACCTGAGCCAAAGGAAGATGCTTAACTGACTGAGCCACCCAGGTGCCCCTTTATACCTAGATTTTGTGTGTGTGTGTGTGTGTGTGTGTGTGTGTGTTTCCAAAGTATCTATCAGAAAGTATGTATTAGCAGATGAGACTGGAAAAAAACAATCTCCAAGTTTTGGTTGCCTGCAAGTTACAGATCTGACCTTTATGAAAATCAACATTAGCTTACATTAACAAAAATACAGTCTAAATCATACTTTCCTATACTCTATACTCATCACTCACACCTGAATACAGTCTTTGGTTCTAGATAAAATATTCATAAAAGTTGTCCATAAACTAAGGCAAAGGCACAGCAGACGGGCCAGGGTGGTAAGAAGCTTAGAAACAAAGCTATCTGAGTAAGAGCTACCAGAGGTAAAGATGTCAATAAAAGAGAAAGCTAAGAAAAATAAAGTAAAGAGGGCTCTCCAAATATTTGAAACACTGATATGGGGACAGAGGGATGTTTGTGTTGTGAAAACTATTGTTAATCACTGTCTATTAAGAGAAAGTTCAGCCAAAGAGAGGTTGCCTGACAAGTTGAGCTGCGCACACTGGGACCAGATGACACCATGGACAGAGCTTCTGATAATGGAACTGTTCACTAAATATTGAAGAAACAATGGTTAAAGATCCTAAGAAGAGCTTTGAATTCTGCAGATAAGATGGCCCTTGAAGTTGTTTCTCTGCATCCTGAGACACAGATGCAAGAAATAGAGAATCAGAAGGACTTCACTTCCAGCATAAAATTCAAAGTTACCATTAAAACACCCAATATGTATTGCATGGAGCACTGGGTGGGATGCACAAACAATGAATTTTGGAACACCAAAAATAGATAAAATAAAATAAAATGAAAAAAATAAAATACTCAATGCTTTTGAGTCTTTCTAAATTTTTAATATGTTAAAAAATGTTTGTTGAGGTTTATGTACAACACAGATCAAACTTTATAATATCAAAGCAAAAGCAACATTGTCTTCCCATGGCATGTTTGGCTTCACTCTACAGTAACTATATCACAATATTTGGCTACACAGGACGGCCTGGACCATATAGGTATTTGTCAAGGAGGATATTAAAATAGATTGGCATACAATTAATGCCTATGTTTTGTTTTGTTTTGCTTTGTTTTCCTTGTTCATAAGCAATGCTAAGCACATGTCATCAAGGCCAAGGAAATAAGCTGAACTTCATCCTTCAGGATCACAAGCAACATGAATTCTTTTAGCTCCTGAGAATAGGGGAGAAACCTACTATTTCCCACTTGTTTTTTTTTATTTTAGAAAAGTTCACCTAATTTAACTGCCACCTGACTTTTATGTTCCTTCCTGAAGGGATGCCAGATATGATAAGGACCTAATAAGTCAAAAGCCACTTTTGGCCTCATTGTCTCTTTGTGTTAACAAAGCCTCATAAAAGCAGATGGATAGTCCAGGCCAACTTCTTTCTATGATCAGCCAAAGATAAACACTCTGTGCCTTATCAGCTGAAAAGGGAATTCTTCATTTTTATCGAAGAATAGACTGTAGTTGCTTAGTTTGAAATAAAAATCGATGGCTCTATTTGGCATTGTTTTTAAAAAATCGTTTTTTTTTTAATTTTATTAAAGCAGAGAAAAACAACTAGATCTTCCAATTATTTTCCTCCCATATAAATCCTGAGTTAAACAGTGAATGCTAACTCTTGGCTAACAAACTGAATGAAAATGGAAGTGTAGATTCTATATAATCTATCAGGAATTTTAATGAGATCATAAAACCAAATTCTCTCATTATAATTACTTTAAACAAGTCATAAAAAGTTTGTAACCCAAGTTTATACCCAAAGTCTTACCCAATATAATACCCTGTACTAGCTCCCATTGTACTAACTTCCAGACCTCCCCTCCACTCACCTTTACAGATTGCTCTGATCCTACCCTCCCAACCCCTCGGTTCACAGTGACCCCCTACGCTTTTATTTTTATATTTTTGTTACAGTCATTTGAGAACCATGTATTGCACCTGTCTGGTTTAACTTTTGACATAGACCATCCTGTTTTCTGGGATGGACTGTAATATTCTCAAAACTGGAAACCATGTTACCCCAGTTTTGCAACTGAGGTGCTTTATGAGTGAACAAAGGACATTAAAATCAGTGACTGTATCTGCAGAAGTTTGTCTGCCCAAGTAGTGGGAGACTTGGAATTAGAACACAGGTTGCCTGACTCATAAGGCCAGATTCTTTCTTCTCATCACCTGTATCGGTTGCACCTCACTCCGAAGTATTGGTCCCTATGGAGAAGCCCATAACCCATATAATGCCTTAACTCTTCTTTCTTCTTTATTTTAAAGAGATAAAGGAAAGTCAATGATGAACTATATGTAATGGGGGGGTGTTCCATCAAATAGGGCCTCTGAAATATCCTAAGTCACATAACAATATAAACCACTGTCAGTTCTGCTATGTAAAGCCAGTCTCTCAGGGAGTGTACTGGCATAGTGATAATGCTATAGTCCAAGCAAACTGGGCTCCTCTGTCCTCAGGGAAGCTGTACTCGGACACAAATGTCTGCCATTTGTGTCATGTCCACCATTATTTCTCCCAAAGCTGACAGGTACATTCTGGCTTTCTAGCCCTTGCATTTTGACTTTGTCTGATGTGATACAGTAAAAGAGAAACTATAAACATAAAGAGAAAAATAATCAAACTCTGTTTGTCCATTAACAATTATTAATGCAAAAGATATAATTTCTAGTTACAAAACCTAAATTAATGGTGTGGAGATATGTAGTAGCAATAAAAATGTTCATAACAATTTCCTGTCTAATTACTTTCTGTTGTTTTGTAAGTACAATTTGTGCCTGAGCATTTGGTCAGAAAGAGAAGCAAGAAGGAATGCAAAGGGAGCATGAGAAAATGCCTCATCTTTAAGGAAATGATGAATTTGAGGCACTCTTATGACAAAAAGGAGGGCATATCACTCTCTACACCATTTAATATATAATAAAATCAGTGTGGCTCAAATGCAAGAGAGACGATTGTGACCTAAAATAGTTTGTGACAATTACTAGAACCATGTCTCAGAAGGTAAGGGTTTCTAGCTATTGCAAATATCCAGTTTCTATCCAACTATTTTCTGTAGTCATGTTCTTAAATATTGGTCATAATGGCAATAAGAATAAGGTAGTTATAATATTGATAACTGATGTGCTTGGAGTTTACTATACGACTGGCATTAATCTCGGGATTTTACACATATTAAAAGACTTAACTCTTCACAACAATTATTTGTACTAAGTACTTTTATTGGGTCCACTTACAGAGGAGGACAGTGAGGCAAAGAGGAGCTAAGCAACTTACCTATGGTCACACAGCTACTGGAATTCGTCAGTATCATCCATGATACAATATTGCCTCTTTTAGCTATCCAACATTTCCCCTTTTATACACATGTATTGAGTGTGTACCTAAGAATTTAATTTTACTTGTATCTTGATGCCATAAGATACCAGAGGAAAGTAAAAGGCTAGCTTACAGGGGCACCTGGGTGGCTCAGTCAGTTAAGCATCAGCCTTTCGCTCAGGAGGTGATCTCATGTCAGGCTCCCTGCTCAGTGGAGAGCCTGCTTCTCCCTTTCCTTTGGACCCTCCCCCTGCTTGTGCTCTCTCTCACTCACTCACTCTCTCAAATAAATAAAATTTTTTTAAAAGGGGGGGTGCTAACTTATAGTGAACATACAGTGTAGATAGATATTAAACAATTATAATACAGTCTGGTCTCATCAGTCACTAAATAGAAAATAGAGTCAAAAGTTCTTCTAGGAACCATGGTTAGTATGCATGAGTTCTTGCTAGCTTGATTGTCAGAAATTAGCCTACCTTGAATGTTCTTCTGGTTTCTGAAAGTACCCATAGTTGCTACTACATGTAGACTCAAGCTCAGCCTCCTGGAGTTTATGTGTTTTTGTTGTTGCCTCTTTTGATGATACTCCTCTGAAAATTATTTTCTCCTGGATACTACTCTCTTTCAGTTATCATCACTGGGCCTGAGCATTCAGTCAGAAAGAGAAGCAAGAAGGAATGCAAAGGGAGCATGCAGACCTTAATCCGCCAGTAGACCCAATGATTCCCTAAACCCAAAAATTTTGGATAAAATCTCACTAAGGACAGCAGGATAACATAGAGAATTATTGCTAACTGAAATAACAGTGTTTGGACTTTCTAAGGCTGCCTTCTGAAGCCTTCCTAAGTCTATCTAGCAATCATTCCATTCAAGCTCAGCTTAGACCCACCAGAAATATCCAGGACCTATCATGCCCTATACTCTAACCCCAACTGACATATGTCTCAGAGATAAGACAATGTTTCTTTTTTACTCTTGTCTAGAGCCAATCGTCCACATTCTCATGTCTTTTCATCAGGTCGGTTCCTGCCACTGATGATGAACAGCAAAAGCTTCCACTCCTATGGGTTACTACATTGGCCTAGAACCTTCATTTGGATAATGAAATTGCATCAACATAGAATGGATTACTCTGTTATGTTCAGGACAGTTTCATAATGAATCACATCATTGGCGCAATCCAGCTATTCTTTTCTGACTTCTCCCATGTGAAGTGAAACTCATGACTTTCTGCCAGTTGGATGGATTAGATAGAATGGGCAGAGTTATTAACTCTATTTTCCTGCTCAGGCTACTAAGAACTCATATGTATTGGTGAGGAACAGATAAGAAAGGTACAGCAACTCAAAGGAGATAAAGAGTGTTTAATAAAGACTGTTTACAAAGTTAACCAGTACTAACGGAGGCCAAAAAGGAATGATAAAACTAGTAACAGCAAGGGAGTCGTTATAAGTGAAGAAAGCTATTCTGAATCTGATTAAGACCTGTAGGTATAAGAGATGCTCACTCAACAAAAGAAACTCAGCCAGTACTATACAACTGCCCTTCAGCAAGACAGAGAAATAAGGAAGGAAATAGCCCAGTTCTTTCCTCCCTCTTCTTCTGATCTCTTGCTGGCCTGTCCCCTTTGCTAAAACCCAACCAGAAGCAAAGGGCAAGGGGCCTGGTTGATGAAGTCTATGAAGGTCAGCACTGATGGAAGGCTGAAACCTGGACCTGGAACAGCCAACAGAGAATGTTCACCAAAACACATAACTCAGTGTGGGCAGTAGATACTTTATAATATAAAGAAAGTATAGATCTATACAGATATAGCTTCCTGTTCCTAAACAGAATGAAAGACCACAGACGCTTGGCTCCACTGAGACTTTTTCTGCAACTAAAAAACAATAATTTACCTTACAGTTAAGTTTTCCTTTACATGTAAATGTAGTTTTCTGAAGGGAACAAAGATGCTTATAAAATTGAATTACAAATGTTTTTATTATTAGTTTTTGAAATCTATCTGGTATTTAATTGGACAAAAGGACAAAAGGGGAGAGCAAAAGCTGAAGTGGGTGTGGTAATTCCAAAAGAAAATCTGAGCCAAGGACATTTGTTGAAGCTGGGCATAAATTTCAGTTCAAGGAATCCTGGAATACTAGACATCTGGTGAGTTATTGATCTCATATTAAATAAAAGAATTTGTTTATCAGCAGAATTATCCTTTTGTCTTGTGATTTTTGATCGGGAGCAAGAACAGAGCAATGATTTAGAAGAGCAACTGGGTAGGAATGTTTAGAATAATGAGAGGAGACAAGGGAGAGGGAAGACCACTTGGCCCGGGTGGGCGGGGTAACAGATCAGCAGGAGCTTGGGGTGGAGGGAAGAAAGAGGTGCCAGGTCCAGGGATATATTACATGAAAACAGGATTGGGTGATATCATGGAAATAGAGGTTGATGAAAGGAGAAAATTTGAAAATACTTCCACTTAGGAGGCAGGATCAGGAAGATGGTATAGTGAAGAGAGAAAGGAGTCCCCTGCAGGACAAGAGCTGAGTTCATTTGAGGGAATCTACAGCTTGATGCTACCCTCATTCATTCTTATTTTATATTCTCGGGAAGAGCTAGCAAAGGACTCTATCTTAGATGGACAGATATCTAAAATGGACTTATCTATTTATTGATAGGCATCAATATCTGCATTCACCCTCTTCCTCTTATTGTCATGCAAAACTTCTCAAGAGTGGGGTGAGAGCTGTGCCACAGACCGCATGCCCACAACCAGGGCACACTCAGTGTGAAGCCATTGCGGAATAAGACCAACCGTTCCCTGTAGCCCGATTAAGAGCGAGAATGCTCGGGGGAGACGTAAAAACATCTGTGGGTTGGAAGCAACCAACACTACTTTTTGGTGAGCGAAGGCGTGAATGAATAAATGGGGTCTGAATTGAGGAAGCTTCAAAGTGTAGCAATCTGGCAGCAAATGTTATATATTTCTAAGAGATTTCAAGATAACAGTAACAAGTCTGCTACATTAAACAAATACTCACTCTCTGCTCTGTGCCAGGAAGAATGTCCTGAGCTGGGGACATGACCTGAATAAGGAAGTGTCAATTCTTGCCCTTGGGGATCTGGGGCTGCAGAGAAACAACTTACTTTTTGCAAGTGCCTCCACTCAGAACCTGCAAGTTCCTGACGAGTAGACAAGGTGAAAAGAATGAAGCAGGCTGATAAATTCTCACTCTGATCAAGGCATGAAGGGAAGAAGATAAAATAATATTTATGAGGCTTCTTCAAAGTCTGGCCTAGTGTGTCTCAGGAGAAACACAAAGGAGAGTTTGAACAGAAGCGTTAGCCAGGGACACACACTTGTACCACACTGTGAGCTTCCTGAGAACTGAGACCCCCGCTCAGTCTTGTTTTACTGCACTTAGCAATTCGTTAAATTCTCAGTATGCATTTGCTTTGGAGAAAATAGAGAAAATGCATTAGTCCCAGAAAATGGACAGTTAAAATATTTTGAAAAAATAAAAATTAATCAATGGTGGCATTTCTACTCAATAGTCAAACAACGATGTGGTACTTTTGTAGGAATTGATAGATTAATAAAACAAAACAGATAGTCCTGTACCAAACACATGTGTGTGTACATATGTGTGTGTTATGAATACATACGAAATACGCACAGGAAAAATGAAGCATCATAATATTTATTATAGAACACATTATTTAGGAAAATAAATGGTCATATCTTATACTGGGTACAAGAGGATTTTAAGCTAAATTAAAAAGTTAAAGTAAAAAAAAAACATAAAACATAGAAAAAAATGCAAATGGATATTTAACATGCCCATCCTTAATGGTTCACATTAACCCAGGGCCCTTATGAAACAGGCCTGACTTTCACAAATTACTTTTTACTATTTCAATTTTGCCTCTGGCTTATAGCATTAACAATAAGCAATCTGTAAGAGTTATGACCACTAGAGGAGAAAGACATAAAATACTCTAAGATGTCCAAAACATTAGATTCCTTTTGTCTAAACCAGTCAAGAAAACAAAATCATTTGTAGTTTGAGTTTTGAGAAGCATATGAATCATCCAATTTCCCCTGCAACAGAGTAACCAAATTTAAGACTTGATAGTCAGTTCATTTAGATCTAGGGCTTATTATTGTTGTTTTATTGAGAAATATTTTCATTACTTTTCTTTCCCTGGAAACTTTCTTGAACTCCTTAAAGATTTATTCAGGAAGTTCTAAATTAGTTACAAGAGCTACAGAAATAAATGATAGCTAAAACATCTAAAAATTCTCTCTACAAAGGATTTTAAAATCCAGGGAGAATTTTTAAATCTCTGAGACTCTGTTCAGACAATCACTGACATCTCTTTAGGTATCTGGAGTAATAGAGTGAACACAACTTCCCAACAAGCCCTTCTTCCACTATTCAGTTCAGCTTTAAAAACAATCTCAGAGGACCTTAAATAGACATGTCAGAACTCCTGAAACCTCACATTTATCTACTATCACAAGCCCCATCTCCCCCAGCAAAATCCCCTGAAGATACTCCTCTCTATCTTTATTAAATAATCTCTTTCATCTTTGATGCAACAACACTTCAATTCAGTATCCACACTGTGCTTTTTGTCCAGCAGTCAAGGCCATGTTAATGAAAACATACAGAAAACTTGATTTGGTCTACACATTTCTAAGTCTGATCTTGGCCTAATTTCTCAATTGATCCGCTCTTCATTGTAATTACTGACAAGAATAATCATAAGCTACTATGTTTCAGCTCTGTGTATATATTGTCTTCACCCATTGGCCCATTTCTCATTCATCTAATCTATATGGCCTTTCTTTTTACAGTCTTTTATATATTTACTATTCATAAACACTCAAATCAGTATCATATGTGATTAACCAGGCTCTTGAGTTCAGTGTGAAAAACATAAACCAACCTCTTACCAGAAGAGACACTAAAACATGATTACAATGACTGTAACTCCATGAAAACTTAAGGTGATAATTGGAAATTCATTATTTAATGATAACCTTCCTTAATATTTTCTTCCTCTTTTTTTAGTAAGGATTCTTCCTTTTCAAATTTCTTACACTGAAATTTCTTAAGGCATCATTTGATACCCACCCACACTTTGATGGTGCTACTCAATGTTTTGTAAATAATTGTTGAACTCAGAAACTTCTCTGGATGGCCGGGATTATGTAACTCATCTCATAGAATATTCACAGTAGAAAGTCTTGTGATTTTTTAAAAAGATTTCATTTCTCTCTTTGGGAATAGAGCGGGAGGGACAAGCAGACTCCCTGCTGAGAGCGGAGCCTGATGCAATTGCAGGGCTCCATCCCAAGACCCTGAGATCATGATCTGACCTGAAATCAAAAGTCCCAATGCTTGGGGGACGCCTGGGTGGCGCAGTTGGTTGGACGACTGCCTCCAGCTCAGGGTGTGATCCTGGAGTCCCGGGATCGAGTCCCACATCAGGCTCCCAGCTCCATGGGGAGTCTGCTTTGCTCTCTGACCTTCTCCTCGCTCATGCTCTCTCTCACTGTCTCTCTCTCTCTCAAATAAATAAATAAAATCTTAAAAAAAAAAAAAAAAGTCCCAATGCTTAACTGACCTAGTCACACAGGTGCTCTGAAGATTCTTGATTTAAATGAAGAACTCTATATGACACAGTGTCCATTAAAGTGTCCATTCTTGTCCATACAAGAAGCTCACAAATGATGTTGGCTCTATGTTAGCTTTATGTTTCTCTCCCTGTGTATTTTATAAAGCGTAGCCAAAATTCATTTGTAATTTGAAATTGAATTTCCAAAAGTTTTGAAAAGTACTGGCCCTATTTGCAGGAACTGAAACAACAAACAGAACGAAGACCTTGGAAATCATACAGCATCAACAGGTAAGGGTGAGAATTACTTCACAATGAATATGAAAGTGTGCACACTTATGTTTTAAACCCAAAGAACAATTTGTGATGGGTTTTGACTGCTTTGGAGTGATCACAGTAAACTTTCGGGGCCTTACTGAGCACTGACGGGCAAGTCATCATATATCACAATAAATATAAACTTAGCATTGAAGATCAGAATGAATGTTATTCCAAGCAACAGTGGTTGAATTGGCAAATTACTCTCTTCCATAAATAGAGTAACCTTGGAAAATTGTTGAGCCATAAAATTCACATCACAAACACATCCGATACTTGACAAAGGACCGTGCATTAACCAGCAAAAAGGGGCCATCAGTCTTCCTGATAGATGGGTACAGATTAATCTTGTTTTCTGGTTCATAGCAAATCATGTAATGCTGATCTTCTCGTATACCAAACTGCTACAGCCCAAATGTCAGACAGTCTCTTTAAACATAGATTAATATTCTTCCACCTTTTTTGGCTACTCATAAGCTCATTCTTATTTCAGCTATAATAACCACATCCTATTTTGAATATGTCATGTTAAGGTCTCTTTAAGGGGACTGCTTATATTAGATGTCAGTACATTTAAGTGAATTGAATTTATAGCTTATTTATGTGCATTGTTAGAAATTTATTTTTTCCTTTGATAGATATTTTTTAAAAGATTTTTATTTATTTACTTGACAGACAGAGATCACAGGTAGAAAGAGAGGCAGGCAGAGAGAGAGAGGGGAAAGCAGGCTTCCTGCTGATCAGAAAGTCTGATGTGGCGCTCGATCCCAGGACCCTGAGATCATGACCTGAGCTGAAGACAGAGGCTTAACCCACTGAACCACCCAGGGGCCCCTCCTTTGATAGATTTGAAGAGAGTCTATTAAAACTGCTAAAAAGTTCAGCCCAATGTGAGACTAAACAATTAATTATTAACCACCATTTATCTCTAGGTTGATAACATTAAAAAATACTATTTAATTTTAATTTTCTCAGGTTTTGAAAGTTGACATTATTATTACCCATAAGCCATATTTTATAGTTAAAAATTATATCACCCTGCTAGCAAATGTAAATATTATACATATCAATTGAAACTTCATCCATACAGGCATATAGGGGGATCATACATTTCAGACCCAATTGTCATAAATAAACATGGATTAGCTTGAGAAAATATTTTCAGAAGTGCTTGTCAAAACAGAGAAATCATAAGCCTTGTGCACTATTTTCTGAAATACTAGTTTCCAAACACACAGCTAATAACATTGCCTAAAGTATTTCCAAAAAAAAAAAAAAAAGAAAAGAACTACTAAATCAAAAATCCTAATACCTCTTTTCATGCCTTCTGATATAAGAAGTGTTCTCAGTCTTCTATGAATTGCTAATACATGGATATCTGTAGCATTTATTTTATAAATAATCACATGCACTATTTGACATCTGTTCTGTTCTCTAAGCAAATCAATGCTGCTCGTTAACTTTTCTCACACCATTATAAATGTAACTACACTTTCTCATGCAACTGTGTAATCATTAATGATGATCACAGTGTGTTAAACCTGGCAGAAAACAACCCTAAAGTTTATAAAATATCTTCATTCTGTAGACACCAGCAACAAGGTTGAAAGAATTTAAGTGACTTATACAACATCATCCTAATTACTACGGCAGTTCCAGGAAGAAAATGAATACTAGCTTCTTGCCTGATGCTCCTTCCTATAATCTCTTTGGCTATATATGGTTAATTCTATTTAGGGAGTCCTCAGTTTTATGTTCTGAAGAAAAGACACTCATTCCAACCATAGACCACTTGCCCTGCCAGAAAATGTACATCTTGTTTCTTTGTCTCTTTTGGTGCCATCTCAACACATCACATGCATGCACCCCCCCCACACACACACACACCATGACATTTAATTGGCATAAATTATTTGTAAGTTCAGTCTAGAAAAATGCACTCAGTGGCACAATTTGCCTACTACTATCTTTGGGCACTTTTGTGAACTCACAAATAGTAACTTTGTTTACTTCTATTGCTTTATCATCCCTCATTCACTAAAGCATGTCAAGCATCAGGGAACAGGGTGATGTAGGGGTAGAAGAAGACAAAATTCCCCATGGTCAATTCCAAGGAGGAAGAGAAAGTTATGGCCAATAAGATTACCTCAGAGTTTATCATTCTCCACAGAACATGATTCCCATAGATGGTAGGTGTTGAAATATATTTGTTGATTTGTTCTCATTTTTGTTTAAAAATAGGATTTCTAGCAAAACGTGGACCAACTATTCACAATTGCCCATCATTTACTCACTGATTTAACTGGCCAAACTTTAGGCAGACTTCTCTCTTTCCCACAGGTCCCTGAACTCTGGCTTGCCCCTGGTGGCTTGCAACCACCAAAGTATAGAACATCCCCTCTTAATAGTTCGTTTAGAGGATCAACTGACCATAGCTAAAAATATTTCCCATTAGACCACCGTGATCACGCTATAACCTCTATTCTCTCACCCATTTTCCTCTCAAAAGTCCCCACTAGCCCTGCTTGCCCTACCCTTTACAGAAAACTGTTTTTCTGATTGATTTTGCGATGCTTGAAAATCCTATCGTTGGGAGATTATTGTAATATCCTTTTTAAAATGAAGTTTCTCCTTACCTAAGTCCAGATTTGTTTTTATTTGACATTATTATTAGGTCAAAGAAGAGGCAATTTCCTTTACTATGTCACACGCCATTCTCCCATAAAAAGCAAAAATCTAAAAGCATTATATTTTTCATGTTGGAATACCCTATGAATCAAACAAAGCTTTCTATGTTTTTACTCTTAATTCTTTTAGCAAATTCAAGCAACAGTATTGGTGTCAGTGGGTTTGTAATAGAGAACAATGAGGTATTCTGAGCAGCTGTCAGCAATGTCATACTCTTAACTATAAAGGGACTGACTGCAGGGAAGACTAATCAGAATCCATATTTTATATCCCAATTTTATTTTTGAACAGGAATGAGGCAGGCTCTCTTGGGAAATTCTGCATAACTGAAATCAGTGGAACTTCAGTCCATGTCTTAATACCATCTGAAATGTACTGAAGATTCCTGCTTCAGAATGATAAGCCTTGAAATATGGTTACTGGTTTAAACTTAATGTATGAAGAATAATAAAACCATTTCACAATGAAAATAATGTAACATAAAGGGAGATAAGAAAAGACTATCAACATATCTGGCATTCAGAAGTCTATGTGTCCGAACATTATTATTACCATTTACTATTATATCTTATTTAAATACCACATTATTTCTAAAGCTGTTACTACCAGATATGACTTTCACTTTTCTACTGACTCTATTCCATAACTTCAAAAAAACTTTGTCATGATTTTACAGTTATCTACTTCTTCATGAGTTAGAACATGGGAGATGGAAAGGTTAAGTTGTTTGGGAGACAGCATCACTGCTTGGGAAAGTGCTTGGCAGCCCTTCTTATTTCCCTCATGGCAAGACTTTCAGTTTATTGGGGTTCATGCAATTGGGCCCTCATTTTAATGGAGTCCAAATCCTATTATTTATGCTTTGTAGAACGTGATGTACTCTAGAGGATGTAGGAGTTGAGGCTTTAGTGCTATTTTTATATTTTAAGAGATAACATCCAAGGAAAGCACTGAAATAACTACAGATATATTTTAACCATTTATACCTCTACATGTTCAGTTTGGAAAATCAGTCACACCACTATATAGGGGATGAAGAAGTATAAAGCACAGTGGGATTTTTGCTTGTTTTTAGTTTTTGTTTTTTTTTTACTGAAGTATAATTTGCAATAACTGAAATGCATAGTTCTTAGGTACTGTAGGTTATTGATCAATATGTGACTCCATCTATCTCCATATATGTATGTTAATAAATATGTACACCTTATATATAGATATATATATAATGTATAATTGCATATGTATTTTGTGTATATATCTATATCTATATATCTCCTATAATAATATAATTTTACAAAATCAGGGAGGCAGGAACACACAAAGTGTTTTAGGGACACAAGAAGTAAGTGAGGGTCAGACATGATAAGCTCTCACTGATTGAGAAAGCTAACAGACAGTCTTAGGACTAAAGCTTGGAGGCTCCCAAAATCAGGTGGAAAAATGCATGTAGTTTCTTGTAGTTTCTTAAGAGCAACTGATACCAGATTCTGAGAAGCTTAAAAAAAATCACCTAGATAACTTTTATCTGATACAAATATTCTGAAAGGTTGTGGGAGGTAAAGCTAAAGACCTTTAGATCATTTCAAAGGGTATTATCCATAAACCTTTGAGGAAATACAAGAATCAAGGAGAAGAATTGTTGAGTAGACTGAGCCTCTGGTTTTGAGTCAGTCGGAAGAGAGTTCGCAAAGGACCACGGGGGAGTCACTAGCCTTCTCTGAGTCTCTGTTACCTCATCTGTAAAATAGGGAAAGCAACACCTGCTTCATCACAGTATCATGAACATGAAAGGAGATACCTCATGCAAAGTTCTAAGAACATGCTGCGTTTTTAAGTGGATGATAACAACTACATGAGAACACCAAGGAAGAAGTAATGAATTCTAGCCAGAGAGTGAAAGAGGACTTTGGGGAGCATTTAAAGAAGAGGAGATATGAATCTGACTTGGAAGATTATCAGACTTTCAACCATTGAGTTGGGCTTATAGGTTTTTCATGACCTAGTACATCTTTAGGAGGCTTTCTACATTTGCATATTAATTTTAACACTGAAGCAAAAATATGAGAATGATTTTATAATCTGATAATATGTGTTCTGAGTAGTCTTTATTTCAGTGAAATCAGTATGTCTGAATTTTTCTTCTTATCGGCACACGCATTCTGTTAACTGGTATGAGTTTCTGCACACGCAAGGAAGTCTAGAAACAACACAGAAAATATATATGTTGTAATTTTCTTAGCCTGAGATAGTAAAATTTTTTTCAGGTTTTGAGGAAATCATTCCTGGCAGCCAGTCTTCTTATGATTGATGAGAATTCAGGAGAGATAGAAAGAACGTTGGCACATTGGATGAAAAAAGGGGAGAGTCTGGGGCTGTCTTCCAAGGATATTAAAAGGTTATGGTCCATGGTGGTAGTGTTTGCCCTCATAGGGTTAGATTAGCTTCTCATGTTTATAAACTTAACAAGCCCTGACTCACTCTGAAATTCTAATTGAATCTAGATTTTGGGGGGGAGAATTTGTTAATAATGCCAATTTGGCCTTTAGTTGGCTAAGAACTATGAGCTAATTCTGAAAACAGGCTGCTGTGAACAGAGACCTAAGACACATAATCTCACCATTAAGTTTGATAGTACAATTATCAATCACAAAAGCCATTGCCTCTGCCACTGTGACCATAACAGGGCTGTAAGTATTTCAAGTAAGGCTTTTCTTCACCTTTCTCCTCTCTTTACTACTTTTCAACCATTCAGAAACAGAAAGAAATTTCTTCCTGGAATTCTGGAGGAAAGGCTGGCTTTGCTTTGTAATATGGGCTACGCTGGCTTCCGGCAGGCGGGTGAAGAGCTCTTGTCAACTCAATGCAATATAGAGTGATTCAAAGGCTCTGACAAGGGCATACAAAGAAAAGAACAGTGCTCTGTGGTTTGCCAGGAATTCATTCAAAGAACTCTGCAGTTGTTTTATAGAAAAGAAAACTGTGTATTATAAATCACTAAACCCCCTGGTTTATATTATAATATATGCCACCTCCAGATGGGAGCACAATGGCTTAAATAAGCTCTCTTTTAATATCTAACAATAAAAGGTTGATAGTTCAAAGATGTTTCCATCAAAGCATCTGAGGGAGCTTTATTTGCATTAATTGATTTAGCATTAGTTACTGCTTGAAAGGTTAGTATTATTACTCTTCTTATTTTGGAATTTTATTTGGAGGAATTTTATTTTCCTCCAGTTGATACATTTTATTTTTGTAAGTCCCATCATTAATTCTGATAACATAATTCATCAGATATAATTGATATACAGTATTTGATATAATTGCAATAGTAGAATAATTGCAGGATTTCTAATATGAATAGGATTTTTTTTTTTTTGGCTAGGTATACTTTTCTTTCCAAGGTCTCCTCTGTTGTCTGACATTTTATTTCATTATACTATTTATCAAAAAGCTATTATGGAATGATTTGTTCCACAGAGCTCTTTGCCTATTGAGAGTTTTATTTTTCTTCCAGGTCAACTCAGTTCCTACATTCTCAGGGAAGACTGCCCTGTGTAATCCACTACTTTTTTTTTTCCTTTTAAATTTTGAGAATAGTTCTATGATAAGCCTCAAAGTTACTCACCTAATGTCTTTCAAAGATTGATTCTGTTAATTGTTCTCCAGCAAGATTGTTATATTCTTATTAACATATTAAAGGTGGTTCTGATTTCTGCTTCTGGCTTTGGCAGAAGGTAATAACTAATTGATGCCATCACTGGGAAGAACTGGAAGAACTGTATAAAATATTTTGGGGGAAAAAATCTTTTTGAAGGCTATGGAAAGCTACCACGTCTCTAAAATCTGAATGGCTAAGTTATTTGACATTAGGGAAATTCAGATAGGTAAGCCTGACACTTAGTGCTCCATTTTTCCTTGTAGCATTTTTAAATTCCAACGCAGCATCTCAGGAGCTGGACAGAACTCTGGGCAGTCTGACAGGATGAAGGAGGGATGGAGTTCAGACTCCACAAAATGGAACAGCCAACCTAAACACCCGAAGTTTCTTATGGTGACTCTAAGGCCTATGTCCTTGGATTAAATGTAAATCAGCATTTCTCAAAAGAATACATTCAATTTTTAATTAATTAAATTCCTGATATAAATTATAACAAACTGTCCTTCATCCAAGTATATTAAAAAAACAAATTCCTACAATGCAACAGCACTGTACAATCTAGACAGTGTGGTATAAGCACAGATAGACATATAGATCAATGGACTATAATAAATAATCAAAAAATAAATCATCAGGGGTACGTAGGTGGCTCAGTGGGTTAAGCCTCTGCCTTCGGCTCGGGTCATAATCCCAGGGTCCTGGGATAGAGCCCCACATCAGGCTCTCTGCTCTGCAGGGAGCCTCCTCCCTCCTCTCTCTCTCTCTCTACCTGCCTCTCTGCCTACTTGTGATCTCTGTCTATCAAATAAATAAATAAAATCTTTAAAAATAAATAAATAAACCAGCAGATTCTCAGATTCATGGTCAATTGTTTTTTAACGAGGGTCTCAAAACAATTCAATGCAGGGAAAGACTATTCTTTTCAACAAATTGAGATAAAACAACTTGATATCCACATGCAGAAGAATATGGTTGAATTCCATATATAAAAATTAACTCAAAATGGATCAGAAACTTAAATGGAACAATGACAATAGCTCTTAGAAGAAAACATAGGAATAAATCTTCATGACCTTTGATTTGGCAAAGCATTCTTACATATAAGACCAAAACTATAAGCAACAATAATAACCAAAAGATAAACTGGACTTCATCAGAATTAAGAACTTCTGTGCTTCCAAAACACTGTCAATGAAGTGAAAAGAGAACTTGCAGAATGGGAAACAGTATTTGTAAATCATATATCTGATAAAAGATTTGTATCAAAAATAAATAGAGGTTTCTACAATTCAACAAAAAGAGAACCCAATTCAAAAAGGGCAGTGGGTTAGAAAATATATTTGTCCAAAGAACATACACAAATGGCTAACAAGCACATGAAAATATGCTCAATATGGTTAGTTATCAGAGAAACTCAAATCAAAACTCCAGTGAGATACCATTCCACACTCAGTGGAATAGCTATAATCAAAAGAGAGAAAACAGAAAGTGTTGACAAGGAACTGGAGAAATACCAGCTGGTGGGAATGCAAAGATATTGAAGACTTGAACAACATGGTAGATAGATGTGAATTAATTGATTTAATATTTTCAACATACATATTTCTTTAAAATTTACATGGAAAAATTATTAAAGTTAACTTTAACCAAGAAGTTATTCTTCTATTTTAAAAGACTGAGATAATTCAAAAAGTGTTATCTGAACACAAGAGAATTAAACTAGAAATGTAAAACCAAAAACAGCTTGGATATTAAACAACAGGGTCAAAGAAGAAAACACACTTGAAATAAGATACAATTCAAAAAATGATACTAGAAATATATACCCAACTTTTGAAGTGGAGCTTAAGGGATGTGCAGCTTGGGGAAAGTTCATTATCTGATATAAGGCCAAGATGAATAATAGACTTTTCCCATACACAAATAATAAATAATTTAAAATGAAATTAATAAGTAGATGCCTTTTAAAATGTTAAAAAAATGTGAAATAAAAACAATTCATTGGAATAAATATAATGAAAGATCTGGAAAGCTTCCACCTAGAGATATATAAAATTTTGAACTAAATTCAAATTCTATATAAAACACTCAATATTACAAAAGTGCCAACCTTACTAAATAGATCTTTAAATTCACTGCCATTTTAATCATAATTCCTGCAGAACTTTGTTGTAGGTATTGACAGACTAATGCTAAAATCCATACGAAAACACAAAAGATCAAGAAAACTTAATTAGTGTCAAAGAAGGACACCATTGGAAGACTTTGATATGCTATCAACAATGATTAAAATAAAATAGTAATAAAAATAATGTGATAATGAGACATTAATAAGCCAGTATCGCCGTTAGTACAAAATAGTCCCATGCAGATATGGAAATAAGAATTACAAAAAAGATGTTACTTCAGAGCAGTGAAGAAAAGACAGTTTTATCAGTACTGAGTCACTGGGTCATCTGGATATCCATATAGATGACTAGTCACAGAAAATTCCTTTACTTAATCAGTTTGCAGCTCAAACAAGTCATAATTCAGATGATTTATGAGAATGGACACCTTGGGACCGCCCTGGCCATACATGGCATCATGTAGTGGGAGTCAAATGATACTCTCCTCTCTAATACTTATTTTTTAAGTGACTCATCAAAAAATTTAGAATGCCTGGGCATCATTTCCTATTTGTTTTTGTCTGGAAGAATTGTAATGTTCCCTATGATAGAATTTCAGTGCAGTACAAAAGTGGGTGGAGTCAGTAAGAAATCAGTATGCAGTTATTAAAAATATGAAAATTAACAGCATGATTATTTAAGATGGCTTGAACATTTGTATCCAGACCATATTACTGTCTCTGTGTCTTTCCAACTGGATAGTCTGGTGAGGACTCAGGATTTCCAGCATAAAGGATTACGTCACTGACTGAGTCATTCAAAAACTGTGTTAAGTTCCTTCTATTTAAGGAACTGTGCAGGCACTGTGGATATGTACATGAACAAGAGAGAGATTCTTTGCTTCTATGATATGTGAAAATAATATAAGATAAGCCATGTTTTTTTTTTAAGTAGATACAGGGCAGCCATTCATTGCCTTGAATGTCCTGTTTTCTAAACCTCTAAACTGGGGCAGACCACCAACATTCCACGTCAGCAAGAACAAAAAATATCCATAAAAGCCCTAAGTTCACCTCCTGTAAATGGGATAGTATTTGGGTTTCTACCCACATCTGTGTACCTTTAATTGAATTCTTTAACTCCCAAATAAACACGTTGCTTCTTGAACTGGTTTCTTGGTTTTAGGTTGACAGAAGTTTATAATTTAATGTGATATTATAAAAATGTTTGTATTTTTTAGTGAATAATGGGGTGAATCCATTCATTTTCCCCCTAATTTCCCACAGTAGTTAAGCAACTGAGACTGTATGCTTTTCAGCCTGTATTTTCTTACGAATATTATGCTTTAGGATCTTCATTCTTACAATGCACAGGAGAATTTCTCTAGTTTTAAAAAAAATGTATGTTCCTCTTTGTCTCCCTCTTTGTCTCCAGGTATATTCAAAATAATCTAAAAACCAAAGTTGTGTTCAACAACTCAGAGATGTCTACAATCTTTTTACAACAAACAGACCCTTCAGTTTTCATTTGGGGAAAGCACTGTGGTCATATTTATTTTATAAATAAGAGAAGGGATTATCCTATATTCTATTCCAAATCCCAATAGGTGAGAATAGTCACTTTGCAGGAACAAAGAATTTTATGAATGCTTACTGGAATGAAATAGAAATCCTAATTATAATTCAAAGAATTTATTTCCTCTGAAAATGAGAATAGGGAAAGTGTACCAGAGGTAAAAAAAACAAAAGGGAATGAGACTTATTGGAAAAATTTTAGTTGGCCAATCTTTGTGCAGACCTTTCAGACTGTGTTTTCTTGATTATATCTTTTCTTGTACTGCATGGTGTGTTTGACACCACACAATATGACATGTCAAAAGCACTATCACAAATGGAAAACAAGGACATGGCAGATTCAGGGCCTCTGAATTGTATTTTTTTTTTTTTTCACATTTCTTAACAACTTCAATTTCCCAATATATCGTCAACAAGAATTCATAGACTTACCTCTAAAATTGTTCCGTGGTTTTTATTCAATCCTCCCAAAGTCTTATTTGCTTGGGGGAAAAAAAAAAGAAAGAAAATTTAAAAATGTTCGTTGTTTGAGGATGTGATGAAGCAGTAACCTACAAACTATTTTTTAAAGATGTAACTTTAAGGGACACGAGAGTGATGCAATTGGTTGAGCATCTGACTCTTGGTTTCAACTGGGGTCATGATCTCAGGGTTGTGAGATTGAGCCCAAGGTCAGGACTTTCTGTCGGTCTTTGTAAAAAAGTTTTAATTGAGTACTTTTATTTGTCATGATAGAATATATTCTGAGCATATTCTGTCTTGACCAGTTACATTTGTACCCAGTACAGCCACTTAGTTTTACTGCCCACTTTTGCTTCTGGGCCTGAGATACTGTTTCCACCAAGTGAAGGCCCAATCCTCTCTTAATACATCTGGCATCTGATGGGTCCACTGAAGAAGAAAGAAGTTTAGCAAGTGTGGGGGCCTGGCTTATTGTCATGACAGTGAAGGAAAGGCATGCAGAGGTCAAGGAACCACAGTGTGTTTTAGGCAAGTCAACATGTGATGGTTATTGGCAATAAGTTACAAATACTTACTAAGGTATACCATGTTTCCAACGTTAGCAAATGATTTTATTGGATGACTACTACAGATTTTAGTTGCAATTTTAATGGAAATATTTCATAACATTATCAAGTAAACTTCATTTGAAATAAGAGTAAGATCTGAAATCTGGTTTCCCCTAACAAAAAAGATTTGAAATTATTGATAACATCTGTATGAAAAATCTTGGGAGGATAGATATTCCCAGAATAAATATTATTGATATATTTAAAATATAACAACCCAAAGATTAAATGTAGAACCTCCTCCCAAGCTACATTTTAATACATTAGACCTAATATTAGTGATTTAGTTTCAAAGAAAAAAAACATTATCTATGACAAAATCTTCATGTTGGTTATAAGAATTTATGGGTTTTATAGATTATTCTTTATCTCATTTATAAATTTTTTTGCTCATAATGTTATATAAGAATTATAATCATGTAGATTTTAGCTAGTTTTATTTTTACACACTGAGGATCCAGGAATAAGTTTTTCCCTCTCAACAATGACCATAAATATGGCACATATATACTTTATTGTCCCACTGGGATACTTCTGAACATGAAAAGGAACACAAATAATAATTACCTGGTGAGGCCTGGCATAAATTGGATCTTTTCTGGGCAAACTGAGATGTAGGGTCATTTAATATACAAGGCTCAAATTTGGAAATTATGGATTTAACTCAAATGTTTTTTGTTTTGACAATGAAAAACTTGCACTCAAAGTCACATGACTTGTTAGTGGCTAAGCTGACATTTTATCTTATGATTTCTGAAATTATTCCTTTGATGCCCTGGGTTACATATAGTAATATATAAAGCATTTTCAAATAACTACAATGTGTATCTGTTACCAACTTCCAGCTGGCCACAGAGCCAGAAAGGCTTAAAAAAAATCGAGTACGAGCCCTACCACTGATTTTCCACTCTGCAAGCGAGTATACACAGACAGCAAAATAAGCTTCTATTCACCAATATCCTCAACTAATTGAATTGACCACATTACAATGTGTGGTGGTCAAAGGCAACAACAGAGGTCAGAGTTACAAACACAGATAATGCCTCATGTATATCACTCGCATATACCGTATCTAGGCATGTGCTAAGCTCTGGGTATTTCAATTCAATCCACTATAGTTCCTCTAGTTTCTACTCTCAACATTTGACAAAAATATGATCTATAAGTCCAACTCAATAATATTCTTAATGCCTACACTTTAGTCTGAGAAAGTGAATATATGCATTTTACAAAGTATTTCAACAAGTGTGCAAGAGCGAAGGCAATTCAAGGTAATCATCCACAGACAAGGAAATTCAGGTGGCTAGAACACTTTTCCTCTTCAGTAGCTTTCCAGATGATGGAGCTTTCATTATAATGTGCTTTACATTTGCTAATATAGTTCTACTAAAAGTCACATATTCTAAAATGGTATTTTACTCCTCCTCTCTCTTCCCCATGCATGCCATCATTAAACACCATTGATACAGAGCCACCTGTGTATACAGAACTCAACCAAGCATGGCATTTCTGAAGTAATTTGGAGAGCAATGACAGCAGGTGAAATTGGACTATTCCCAGAGGATGCTCATTCTGTATTCAGAAGCATTCCAGATATTTCTGAAGAATTTCTTTTTCTAATTTACATTATTTCTAAACACATTTCACATACTTTTCCAAGTTTACTAGCTGTATTGCAATATGTACATTAATATTTAAGCTTATGTCAGGCAGGCTTAGATATATGAATTAACTAAGAGGCATAAATTAAGTGTACATTTATATAATATTCTGTAGAAGACATGTTATTGTGGCTGATAGCTTTGGAAAGGAGATAAAGGAGCTTGAGAAATCCTTTCTTATTGACCCTGCTATGCTTTAGAGTGCCTTTTTGTACCATCTTTAAACTGCACATAATGGCAAAAAAAAAATGCTATTGGACTTTAGTAAATAGAAAATTGAATTTGCCAATATCTTAAATCACAATTATAGAAGAGAATCATTTACTGTCAGGGTTGGAAAGGGCACCTCCTCAAAAGAATGTTCTCTCTCTCAAATGTGTCTACTTGAAACTTTCCAATTAGTGGAACATCATTACTTCTGAAAGCTACTCATTCTGGCTTTGAGCAGCTCTAGAGATTCTTTGAATATCACAATATCTATGGTAGGTAGAATTTTGGTTTTCATTAGCTCCAGGTCTTGGTTTTACTCCCATGGTTTATATTAATGGTCCATGGCAAACAAACTTTGTAGAAGTAAGAGAAAGCAGAAGAGGAAATCAGAGATCAAAAGCATTAGAAAAGTTCAACACGCCACTCAACAAAACGGAGATTTCAATTCTTCAATTCTGAGGAACTAAATTCTGCCAACAATCTGAAAAAGCATAAAGGAAATTCCTCTCCAAGGCCTTTATATAAGATCCCAGCTCAGTTAAGCTGGTAATTTCAAACTCATAGACCTTGAGCAAGGAGCGCAGTTGAGCCACATTATGGCCAGATTTCTGAACCATGGAACTGTGAGATAATAAGTAGGTCGTGTTTCGAGTCACTAAATTCATGGTAATTTAATTTAAAAAGAAAGAAAAGAAAACAGTACACATTAGAAGTGTACAAGATCCTAAAGGGATTATTGTTCAATAGTCATTTATACCTGAGGAATATAACCATCCAAGATCATACTATGTAAGTGACTCTGTCATGACTGTTACATACTAGTCTTTTAATTTTACCTACTGCATTACTTTATTGATTTGTTCACTAAAAATATTTTTTGAATGACTCTTTTGTAAAGAATGAAGAAGGTGGGGAGTTTGGGATCCTCCAGGGAATATATTTCTAAGCTACTACTATGTACTCAGCATTACGTTTGTTGCTTTAGATATAATATCTATTTTTTTTAAGTTCTGGTATGTAAATGACTTAGTAGAAAGAGTTATGACATGTATATAAATAAGAATATTAAAAATATAATAAGCATTAAATCATATATAGCAGCTATTTGGTAAAAGGGAGTTCAGAAAAAGAAAGCATAACTTTCAATAGACATAATCAAGGAAATTTCCATACAGGTTCTAACATTGGTCCTGGGACCCCTACATGGTGAGAGTATACAGCATTTTAGATGTTCTAGAGAGTTCTGGCTATTCATAGGCTGTCTTTGAGCATCCTGAATAAAGACACCAAGAAAAATCCATGCTTGTGATCAGGACATTTGCCCTCACCTGCCTTTCTTCAATCCTTTGTTTTTTTCATTGGAAACCCCATTTGTTTAACTCAACCTACTATGGCTTACATTCAGTAACCAATTTTGTTAGGGTATCTTTTATTCTTTCTTGATTTCCCTCTTCCATGCCTTCTTCCAATACTTTATTCTTAGTATGATACACCACAGCCATAGGTTAAGGTATTATTCCTATCCAGACTATTCCTATATACCAGGCCTCACTGGTCCATAAAGGATATCTAAAGATAGAATGTGAATAAATTAAAATCAAGAAACATCACAATCTCTATAGATGTAATATGTGAGCTGAAATGCAGGCTGGCAAGGATGACTTCTTTTTTTTTTTTTTTCCAATTTATTTATTTTCAGAAAAACAGTATTCATTATTTTTTCACCACACCCAGTGCTCCATGCAAGCCGTGCCCTCTATAATACCCACCACCTGGTACTCCAACCTCCCACCCCCCCCCCCGCCACTTCAAACCCCTCAGACTGTTTTTCAAAAGGATGACTTCTTTACCGCAGTCGTTGGATTGTTCTGTTTACTTGGAATACAGGGTGTGTGAAAATGAAAATCCTATGTTACAAAGTTAAGTTGTCATAAACTAACAGAAGATCTTAAATACCAATTTATAAAATTTGGATATATAAAGTCTTTAAAGAAAAAAGATTTAAATTGACCAGATGAAGATTTTATCTCAAAATTTAAAAAAAAAAAAACTTTGTTGAGAAAAAGAACTACAGTTTATTTATTGAATAGCTAATAGATTCACATTTACCAATTCCTTGAAAATATAAAAAGATTTCAGTAAAAATTTTCACACCCATATTTTTCTTATCCTCCCACTTCCCATTCCCGAAAATATAATCCATTGTTTTTGTTTAAACAAAACTCCAGAGTTTTTATACACATACAACTGTGTGTGTGAACTCACATGCCTGTGCACAAATGTGTATGCTTTTATCTCCTTTAGTCTTAGAAAAATGCTAAAATAATTTGGTGTGTTTTGCTTTTGTTATTTGACAATGCATCTTGGGTAGCATTCTACAGTAAAAAAGGGATTTCATTACTTCTATACTTATAAAACTCTGCATTAAGTCATTGGAAAGTTTCCAACCTTTTCTCTCTTCAATCAATGCTTAAATCAATAGTCACATATTCCTACTCTTTTGCACATTTACAGGTATAACAGAAACAACATTCTGAGGCCTGGAACTGTTCTGCCAGTACAACCTGACCACATTGTCCTTAGCAGAAGTTGTATATTGATACTCTAGCTAGCAGGAAGGAGAGCTAAACACTAAAATTTAAGTTAGATTTCTAAATTCTAGTTAAATTTCTCTGTTTTTATTTTAGGAAAATTACAAAAATTACTCTGATAATAAATCCTGACTAAAAATATATATATTGTGGATATATGTATAGATAGATGATAGATATTGTGATAGATAGATAGATAGATAGATAACTCCACTGAGATATATACAGAGGTGAGAACATTTATGTGTATGTCATGAGATAGATAGATATATAGATATCTATGTATATCTCTATCCATCTGCTGATCGACCCATTTTTTGAAAGATCTTAGTTATTTTAGAGAGGGAGAGTGCATCTGAGTAGGGGGAGGGCAGAGGGAGAGAGACAGAGAAAATCCTAAAGCAGACTCCCCACTGAGCACAAAGCCCAATATGAGGCTGGATCCCAGAATTCCAAGATCATGACCTGAGCTGAAATCAAGCCAGCCACTTGACCACCTACGCCACCCAGGTGCCCCAATTGTCTCATCTTTCTAAAAAAAGATTTAGTTATTTATTTGAGAGATGAGGGGTGGGAGGGGCATAGGGAAAGAAAGAGAGATCATTTCAAGCTGACTTCCCGCTTAGTGTGAGCCCAACACTGGGCTTTGATCCTATGACCCCAAAATCATGAAATCAAGAGTCAGAGGCTCAAATGACTGAGCCAACCAAGTGCCCCATGACCCATTTTTGTTTATGAATAAAAAATACCTTAAACCACACTTGACTGAACATTTGGCAGCTTGGGGTTCTCACTCCAATATCCTGTTTCTCAATCTCTCTCTCTCTCTCTCTCTTTTTTTTTGGGGGGGGGTGGAATTGGAAACCTTAGCCAAGTGAGTTAATGGTCAAATCCCAGAACTAGATGAACTCTAACATTCTTTTTTTTTTTTTTTTTCTGTGTTGGAATTATTTCATAGTGTCCCAGGTCAGTTCAAAAATAATTTTAATCTCCTTCCTTTCTAAAAATTTAGTAAAGTCCACAATGTTTCTCAATTTGTACTTTCTTTCAATTCCAAAGCCACTGTGCTGTTCATGTCCACTTCATTTCTTATTATTATTATAAAACATGTATATATGTATATATATATTCCCCCCTGGGATTATCTGTGTATTTCAATTATTTTTTTGCCACACTTATTTCTCACAGCAATAAGCACCTGGGATTTCTTATATAGACATCTTATGAAAGTATGCAATAGCTCTCCCAAGGAAAAAGTTATATGATATTGATTAACAAGTATCATATATTGAAATTAGGTACATATATTATTTAAAATATTTTAGGTTACTGATAGTCTCTAAATTTGTTAAATTAATAAAACGAGTAATTTTAAGAAGATATTGCTTGAAATGCATGATCTTGGAGTATAAAAAATATATTATTGTTGGCACTTCAGGAGGGAGAAAAACAATATAATATCATGAATAAAATCACCTCAGAGAAGAAAATCAGTGGGAAAGAAATGAAAGTCAGATTAGTTTATATATAAAAACAGCTGGAAAGCCCCTAGATGGTTGAATTCAGTAATTTCTAGGTTATTCCAAGGTAGATGTATGTGTATTTTAGGTTGTTTTTAAGATGTCTCACAATTAAGAAAACATTGTGTGCAATAAATGTGTTTATGATTAGAAAGGTTACATTCATATCTGAATATGAAATAGTCTTTCTTTAAAAAATTTACCAGTGAATAATACATTGAAAATGTCTAGTTATAACTTGGGTTTGCACTGACTATATTTTATTATTATAAATATTAAAATATATTTCTCTTTTCATTTTTCAATAATAAACAAATGATGTTGAGAATGTGACACTAGAGTTGAAAGCCTAAGCTGGGAAGTTAATAAAAATATAGTCTTCTATGAACATGAGTTAAATTTAATCCCTTCATACCTTCACTAGCTGTGTGATATGGGGAAAGTTATTTTACATTTATAATATTCAATTTCTACATATGACAATAATCTTAATAATTTAAACTTTAGTCTGCCATTTTGAAGATACCTAAAGTAACTAAAGCATTTAACACAATGTTAGGCACAGTATTTTCATCATTACCATCATCATCACCATCACCTCCTATAGGTTTAGATTATGTGGACCATAATACAGATCTTGACCCACAAGGAGCCACAAAACTGTAGTAAATCTCTTATAGGTAGATCATGAGCTTCTTGTGGGTGAAGATCATGTTTTATTCATACTTAACTTCCCAAAATAAGGTCAACAATAGAATAAACCAGTATTAACAGAGTATCTACTGTATGTCATATGTTCCATTAAATATTTTCCAGGTATCTTAAGATAAGTGGTGATAACTCTTACTGAACCATAACTCCTTTAACGTTAGAGAACTGATACGTAGGGAACCTGGCCACAGACACGGATCTCTTTCCCCCCAGGTTACCCCTGTTTTCTCCCCAGGATGTAGAATGGTGTCAGAAACACAGTAGACATTCAGTTCAAATTTGTGTAATAAAATAATAACATAAGAACTAAGGTCTGAATATCAGATTCTTTATGAACTAAAAGTTAGACATCTTTATCTTTCTTTTTATAACTTTTCTCAGGGAAAATGATTCTTTGTTCTGAATTATAACTTGGGCTCATTTTCCTACACTGTTTTTATGGAAACTTTGAAGAATTATGTCTGTGTATCACTAGTAAAACCAATTGAACTAAAATATTAATTTGGCTGGTAACATCACAATATGTCCCTATTTTGCTTTGAAAAGATAGTGTACATGATGAACTTAACTTGGCCCATATTTTTAATTACAACTGTTATTACAGAGTTTTTACTTTAGTGTCTGTATATTTTACTTTCAAAGCCAATAAAAATGATTCCCAGCAGTAATTTATGAGCACCATTTCCACTATTGTAGGTAGGCTCTGAATTAAACCCACTACAGTTCAGTAAGTGTTCACCAAAGATGAGACCTGAGGAATGGCTATCCACAAAGCTGCATGCTACCTTCAATATGGACTTCTCAAGAGCTAGTTCTCCTCATTTGCTCAGTTCATTAGTTATACTGCCTTCCAAATAAGCAAACTGGATTACTGTAGGACCAAGGGCCAAATATGAATTCATTTTCAAGTTACAGTGCAGATATGCTGGAAAAGCTTGAAATGACATTCTTCCTTTGAATCAATTCCCCCATCTGTCAGCATGAACTCAACTCATATCCAACACATTTGAGGCCATTGGGAGAGAACTTCAATTTAAATTAGACACAATTTAAATCAGAAAATAACTTGACTGAAAAGGAGCTACTTTCTTAAATGCACACTGAGATGCAAATATGTACATCTAAGCTAATTAACAGGAATTAAATGGTTATTGATTAACCTAACAAAGTCTGGTTTCTTAAAGTGGATAAACTCAATGTCCTTCAAAGGAGTTCAAACTAACTCAAGCTGTTTCTCCTTTTTATTAATTTATTTAGTGTCTTTTATTTACATGCTTGAATTAAAAAACAGACTCACGTTTGCTTGTTTGTTTTACTAAGGTACATAAGTGGATAGGATTATGATTAATGTAAACAGATGAGATCGGCATTTAGTTTGTAACAGGCCCCTGCAAGCAGAATCAATAAGTCAATATCATTAAAGCACCTGCTTTCCTTGGAAACGGGTTTCTTCACAATGGAATTTTATTTAACTCATGTCCAAGAATTAAAACAGGTCTTATAACAGCTCATTATACAGTTTTAAGAGAGAAATATCTGTGTGGATTTGTGTCTTCTCTTCTAAAAATAAGCTTACACACCTCATTAATAATCCTCAAGTATCAAAGTTAAGTAGTTCCATGAATAAAAAAGCAAAATTTCAAAGAAATTGTTCAGTAAAATTATATGTGTAAGGTCTCTAAGATGATAAGTTTGCATGCTTAAGCTCATGGAAAAGTCAGTTTCTGAATCAGAGAACCAAAGGTTTTTGAATTGAATGGAAACAAAATAATCATCTGGTAATAAAGAAAAGACCATCAAATTAGATGGGGCCTATGAAGAATTTGGACATTATTACACATACTAGTATTATCATCTTCATCACAATCATCATTATTATTAATACTTTTCAGATATTATTTCAACACTCAGGAAAATTAACACACTCAGTGAAGAGAACAAAACCCCAAGCTTTGTTACCCAATTGCATATATAAATTTCACCCAAATTCTGGTGTAAAAGGCAAATATCAAGCACAAGAATATAGTATTACCAGACCCAGTTAAGGGGAACCTTAATAAATAGAACTTGGCTCAAATATCACCTTTTGATATAATGTACATTGTTCCACTTTTGCTTATTAATTTCTTATTAGTTGATAAGCTTATTAATTGCTTATTAATTGATAATTATTAAGATATTAATTAAAAATTAATTTACTTATTAATCGATTCCCAGTTCATTTTTTTCTAGAAGGGGATCTAATGTTTTAAGCACAAACTGATTATTTAATTCCCTTGTGGCTATACTTTCCAAATATAATAAAAATACATCTGGTTATACCCAGAAGTATGAAGGATTCCCATAAAGCCATAGAATAAGCTTGGCACATTGTCCTAAAACATTGTTGTTTTATAAATGCTAAATAATAAAAGCTACTATTTTGATATTGAATTATGGGTTAGAATGCCAAATTTATATGAACTCTAGTGATGAGAAACATAAATTATTGTTTTTATGATTATTTGAAAAAGATTAACTGTGTTATTGACTGATAAATGTTAAGAGTCAAACTTTCAAGTTTATGTTTTCTCTGTGCCACTTGATGTTTCTGTGATCTTAGTTAAATTCATCTTTTCAACTTCTAGGTATCTCATCTTTCAAAGGGGTTATCGGCATATTAGGACCTAACTCACAGAGTTGTTGTGACTACTGCATTGTTTAATGCATGTAAGATGATTCACATAGAATCTAGGGAAATACTAACTGTGCATAAAGTATGGTTCAGAGTATCCATTTCCTTAAAGAGGAGAGAACGTCAAGAAAGCACATCATGTGGAAATGTACAATGTTATACACAGAGACAGCTAAGTGCTGGAGGAAGCCAAGTAAATGTCTATATTATAAGAGATCATTCTTCTCCTCGCCTTAATCTAACACTTTATTTCAAAGACAGTTACTGGGAAGTCACTGATAGAGAAGTCCACAAGGACTTGCTTTTTCTTTCTAAAGGGAGAAGACAGAAAAATACACATGAGTATCAGTGACTAAAGAAGCACTACCAGACTCATTTCCTTGTTCCCCAAACAAAAATATTAATCATATAATTACACTGAAATATATAATAATTGGAGAGTGACTATACCATGTTGACATATTGGGAGAGGGGAGTGACTCCATATTAAGAAAGTTTTACTTAATAATGTACAAATGAGCTCCTCTGAAGAACCTACAGGATTATAAGATTTCTAAAATGATCATGAATTTATCACATAGGAAAGACAACCAGAGATAAAACATTTCAACTTGAATCTATTAATTTACCAGGAAGGAAATATATACTGACAGAGAAGTTGTTCATCAAGTAGCCCACTGAAGGGAAAAGAAGTCATAATTTCTGTAAGTGTTAAAGAGTGGGAGTTCATGGTTGTCATACATATTAGCACACTGGATAGGACAGAATGATCCACAATTTTGCACACAGTTGGTTAAAATTAGGTCCAGTAGCAGAAAGGGAAATTTTTAAAAAATGAATGAGAAAGAATAAAATACCTAGGAATAAACTTAGCCAAAAAGGTGAACCATGTATATTCTGAAAACTATAAAACACTGATAAAAGAAATGGAAGATAAAACAAACAAATGAGAAGATGTTCCATGCTCATGGATTGGAAGAACTAATATTGTTAAAATGTCCACAGTACCCAAAGCAATCTATAGATTCAAAAAGCAGTCCCAATCAAAATACCAATAGCATTTTACACAAAACTTGAACAAATAATACTAAATACTAAAATCGGAATGGAACTACAGAAGACGCCCCCAAATAGCCAAAGCAATCCTGAAAAAGAACAAAGTTGGAGGTATCACAATACCATATTTTAAGATATACTAAAAATCTGTAGTAATCAAAACAGTATGGTACTGGCACAAAAATAGACACACAGATTAATGGAACAGAATAGAGAGCCCAGAAACAAACCCATGATTACATGGCCAGTTAATCTATGATAAAGGAAGCAAGAATACACAATGGGGGAAGACTGTCTCTTTAATAAATGGTGCTGGAAAAACTAGTCAGCTACATGCAAAAGAATGAAAGTGGACCACTTGCTTACACCACAGACAAAAATAAATTCAAAGTGGATTAAAGACCTAAATGTAAGATCTGAAACCATAAAAGTTCCAGAAGAGAGTGCATAGGCAGTAATTTCTTTGACATGGGCCATAGAAATATTTTTCTAGATCTGTCTCCTGAGCCAAGGGGGAAAAAACCAAAACTAAACTATTGGGGTTACATCAAAATAAAAAGCTTTTACGCAACAAAGGAAAGGATCAACAACAAAAAAAGAAAACCTATTAATTGAGAGAAGGTATTGCAAATGATATATCCAATAAGTGGTTAATATCCAAAATATACAAAGAACTTATACAACTTAACCTTTAAAAAAAATAAACAATCCAATTAAAAAATGGGCAGAGGACCTGAATAGACATTTTTCCAAAGATGTACAGATGGCCAACAGAACATGAAAAGATGTTCCACATCACTAATCATCAAGGAAATGCAAATCAAAACCACAAAGAGATAACCATTATCCATCAGTTAGAGTGGCTAAAATCAAAATGACAAGAAATAGCAAGTGTTGGTAAGGGTATAAAAAAGGAAACTTTGTGCATTGTTGATGGGAATGTAAATTTGTGGAGCCACCACGGAAACAGTATGGAGGTTCCTCAAAAAAATTAAAAATAGAAATATCATATGGTCAATAATATTTACCCAAAATAAGGAAAATGGTGTTTGTGCATGCACACATACACACACACACACACACACACAGAGGCTGGAATATTATACACCCATAAAAGGATAATATTTGCCATTTGTCTCAAATGGATGGGCCTAGAGAATATTATGCTAATTGAAGTAAGTCAGACTGAGAGAGACAAATATCAAATGATTCATTCATAAGCGGAATCTAAAAAATAAAATAATGAATAAACAAATAAAAACAGACTCAGACCTATAAATACAGAGTAAAAATCCACGGTTTCCAGAAGGGAGGGGACTGGGAGGTTGAGTAAAATGGGAGCTATAGACTTGCAGCAATGGAATGAATAAGTCATGGGAAAAAAAGGCATAGCATAAGGAATACAGTCAGTGATACTGTAATAGTGATGTAACAAGACAGATGGTAGCTATACTTGTAGTGAACATGACATAATGTATAAATCTTTCAAATTACTAAATTGTACACCTGAAATTAATGTAACATTGTGCATCAACTATACTAAAAAGATAACAAAGAAAAAAATTGGAAGGAAAAATATTTTAGGTCCAGTAAAGGTCTACTGTCCTCACAGTTCATGGTCTTTTATTAATCCCATCTTCCTAAAAACAATTGTAATGAATAATATTTGATTTGTGTATCTCCTAGGCTTCTGCTTCTTAAAGTGTGTTCCCAAATCTACACCATCAGCCTCACCTGTGAACCTGTAAGAACTGTAAACCCAAGTTCCCCCACCAAAAACCCACTGAATCAGAAACTCAGGAGTGGGGTCCTACAATCCATGTTTTAAAAAGATTTATGGGGGATTCTGATGCAGGCTAATGTTTGAAATTCACCATCCCAGGTAAATATTTATGGAAGTGACTTATTTTTTTTTCTTGTATGAAGTCCTTTTCTTGTTAGAATAACGCAAAATAGTACATTAAAGAAAAATCTACAACTTCAGTTTGCCAATAGCCTTTAGTACCTGGGACATACTTTTTCAAATGATAGCTGATTCCTCTTCTAGAAAACTATTCAGTAGAACAGGACAGAAAGCCTGGAAGCCCAAATTAAGATGCTCAAAGCACATGGGTTTATTATACCAATTTAAAACATACATCAGGAATCAAGGAAAAGGAGGTGAGGTAAGCAACACCCTTGGAGTATGCATGTAATTGAAATACTATTATGTCTGTTGTGGGCTGAATTGTGTCCCCCACGAAATTCATATGTTGAAGCCCTAACCCCCAGAGTGACTGCAATTGGAATTAGGACCTCTAAGGAAATAATCAAGGTTAAATGAGTACATAGAAGTGAGACCCTGATCCAATAAAATTATCATACTTCTAAGAAGAAACACCAGAAATCTGAGAAACCAAGGAAAAATCACATGAGCACACAGCAAAAATGCAGCCATCTACAAACCTGGGAGGAGGTTATCACCAAGAACCAAATCATCTAACATCTTGATATTGGACACACATAATACAGGTGTGTCATTTCAGCCACCCACTCTGGCGTTTTGTTAGAGCAACCCAAGTGGACTAATACACTGTCTGAATCCTCTGTCTTAAATGGTCATATGTCTTTTCACTCTCAGCCTAACCCACTGGTGGTATGGTGACAAGGACTAGAGTGGAGATCTGAGACAAGAGGCTGACAGATGGAAGGTGCTAAGAACCAACAAGCCCTACTTGCTCTGTTAAAGAATGGAAGATGTAGATTTCATTCTGCTATAGCCGTAGCTTACTGGATAAGATGATTAGCTGCTCTAGGTTTTATCTGCATGAGGGCAGAACTGCATCATAATGGGTGTCACCAGTATAGTTTTGCCAGATAAAGCACAGGCCCTGAGTTCTATTTAAATTTGGGGTAAACAACCTTTATTTTGAATATAAGTATGTCCCAAATATTTCATGGGTCATTCTCTTTTTTTTTAAGATTTTATTTATTTATTTGACAGAGAGAGATCACAAGTAGGCAGAGAAGCAGGCAGAGAGAGAGAGAGAGGAGGAAGCAGACTCCCTGCTGAGCAGAGAGCCTGATGCGGAACTCGATCCCAGGACCCTGAGATCATGACCTGAGCTGAAGGCAGCGGCTTAACCCACTGAACCACCCAGGCGCCCTTCATGGGTCATTCTTAAAGTAACAAACAAACAAATGACGTGCATTGTTTACCTAAAACACAAATCTAATTGGGTGTCCTACATTTTCATTTTGCTAAATTTGGCAATCCAACATCAGTGGAAGTCTGTTTGGTTTAAGAATGTTGTCTATCAAGAGCTCTCATGGTTTGTTCCCTTTATTTAAGATTTACTTGGTGTTTCTATCCTTTTCTAAGACACTTGATTGTTCCATCCATTTCATCAGATGCAAAACACAGGTGCTCCTTTTATTCTATGACTAGTATGTCTCAGAAGTTACTAATCCTTGTGTATATTTATCACTTCTCATGAGTTTCATCCATCCTGTTGTGTTTCTTCCCTACTAGAGCTGAATAAAATACTCTCAAAGAATAGTAAGCATTTATTGTACCAACTTCACCAGTGATGATCATGGCATTTCCATCTCAAACCATAATTAGGTTAAGGACAGAGTACACATTTGACTCATCTTTGGGGGGTGACCCTGTGGGACCTCAGCCTCACCATTGTTGAGGCCAAAACTTCCTACCAAGGTTCAACCTCCCCAAATTTTGGAGCAATGCCTGCAGAAGCAGGTGAAATTTCTTCTCAGTGGTGAAGAGATAATGAAGTTTGAGTGAAACTTCATGCAACCGAAACTAGAAACCTTAGCTGTTATGAGATGACAAAAAGATGCCACGTGCCGGTAAAGCTGACAAAAGCTTGGGAATGAAGTGAGGAGACAGGTTTCATCAAGCTTTGTCATCTTCAGTTCCCAAGATATTTTACATTTTTCTAAACTTGACTGCCTGAGACATAAGTTAGGAACCAAATGATATCATTAAAAATTCAGTCAGCATCCCCGGCTAGAATTTCACTCTGTGTTTAACTCAAATCCCTGGTAAAACTTTTGGATGCCGTTTTTGCATAATTCTCAAATGTTCCTTGTTGCTCGCAGAGTTGCATCTTTCTGTTTTCTGCTTCTGAATCATGGCTAACAGCAAAATAGAAAAGGCAAAAATTAGAGAAATATGAATGTTTCTATGAGAACTAGGCAGTATAATTCACCATACCAGATAATAGTATTCGACTTATGACCTGTACCCTCCCCCTTCACTTTCCATAATTGGGATAATCAATAAAAAGGGACAGAAGAGGCTGATAATGTAAATATTGGCCACATAATATGAACAGAAGCTGACTTTAAAAAAAGAGAGAAGAGATTATTTACACTTCCTGAAAACCCAGCATCATCAATTTTACTCATTTCCAAGGTAACTAGCTGATCACAAGAAGGCAGGATTAGACTTCAACTAATCCTGATCACAAGAAGGCAGGATTAGTTGAAGTCTTCCCCACTGCCAATCCTTGCTCCAGTGTCTTTCCACAGATGGTTCTGCTATTTGTTCATTGGGAACTCCATGAGGCATTTATCCTCCTATAAGCAACCCATCATCTGGATTGAGGAACAGAATGATAAATATGCATCATGACAGGAAAACATGCCTCTCCTGAGTGGCATCCAGACACTCTACCTGTGAACAGCTAATATAACACTGAAAATTAATGATGCAAGAAAGAACTTCTGCAAATACTAGTAATAAAGTTCTGGCAGGGGTGGGGTGGGTACGCAGTCATGTATGCAAGAGTTTGAGTGTATGCATGCACGTGCATTTATGTGCAGGAATTTGTGTATGTCTGTATAGGATAGACAGAAAGCATTCAGGACCAGAATAACCCACAGACAGGAAGTTAGCTTCAGTGGCAGAGACCTAGTGCAATCAAGTTTTCAAGCCAAGCACTGGCTTGAAACTTTTTAAATAAAATACAGTTGAAATGACCAACCCTAGGTCATTTACAAGAGAAGAGAGACATTGTTGGGTCAGTAATTTACCACGGAAAATCACATCTTAGCACATTTTTGTTGTCCAATAAAATGCACTTTAAAAAGCTTAGTGATGAGTGCTTTGAGTCTATAAATTGGGGCTTTTTTATGTTTAAGTTTCTTTGAAATTAGGGTCCAATAAAAACTGTGTAAAACGAACATAATGCTTTAAGAACGTTGCAAAAAGTTTTTTTTAACTTAAAGCTGTCCGCATTTCAGTGAGGATTCCCTTGTAAAACAACTGATAGTATTTTAAGGGAAGCTTTTATTATTAGGAGCCTCACAAATGAATATAAACAGGGTACTGCTCCCTGAAGATTGTTCTTTAAAAACCTGTCAAATGTTCTTTATTTCCATTTTCCCCACTGAATGAGTTATTTCAGCACTGAGCAATCTGTGCATCATGTGTATTAGTTTTCCAGGCTCAAAAGAGGTAATAATTTTCAGATTTAAGCTCTTTTGAAGAGGTATACTTAATATGTCAGGTGTTAAGTAAATGAATGAACTTCATAAGTTCTGGCTTATAATTATTAGAAAATGATCATAGCATTAGTGAATCTTCAAGTTGGAAAATGGTCCATCATGATATTTTCATTAGAGAAAAAATTGATGCAAGTAAAATCTTAAACAGTAATGCAATACATAAGAAAATAAGTATTTAATTACCATAAATTTATTTTATGAGTATAAATTAATAATCACATATTACAAGACTAAATAAAATGAGTATTTTATGACTATATGACTTTCAAAGCTACAGTTTTATACATGAAATATCTGGCTCAATATTTAATTCTGTAATTGTCTAGGTTGAAATCCCGATATGAGTTATATTATAAATGGTAACACATTATGATTATGAAGTCTATGATTTTTTTCCAAATGAATTTGCTTCAAGGTGAAAAATAGAGTTTTCTGGGGCACCTGGGTGGCCCAGATGGTTAAACGTCTACCTTCAGCTCAGGTCATGCTCTCCAGGTCCTGGAGTTCCCACACTGGCTCCCTGCTCATGGGAAGTCTGCCTCTCCTGTCTGCCTCTCCCCTCTGCTTGTGCCCTCTCTCTCTCCCTCAAATGAATAATGAATAAATAAAATATTTTAAAAATATTTTTAAAAATTAAAAGAAAAATGAAATTTTCTTTTAGTTTTGGACACTATTTTCCATTTTCAAATTTAAATTTTTTGATGTTTAATTTTAATCTTTACATATTTGTTAATTTCTAATGAGATTATTGAGTAATTTAGTCAGACATTTATAAATACTCAATGTTTAGCCAAAATATTTTTCTAACCTATCTTATAAAGCTTTAAGGTTGAAAATGTTAGATACATAGCAGGCTGTCAATATAGATTAAATTTTTATAAAAAAGAATCATTATAGAGATCACATAGCACATTATACAGTTCAAAAAATGAAAATCTTATCATGTAAAATGAGTCTCACTCAACCTTGACACAAATCCTGACTCATCACAAATTACTATAGTCAACAAAGTGTTGTGTATTCTTCTATACACATGTATAGGTGTAATTAGTTTAATCTGTTTCCTATCTATGATACTAGTTTTTCCCAGTTTTTTTTAATAAATTATATCAATGTTATAATGAGTGTTTTTGTGAAGAATGTTGTGGTACAATATCGACTCCTCAGAAATGCAACTGGCTTCTCACCCACAAAATCTACTGCAGTTTCAAGGAAATCTCCTAAGAAATGGTCCCCTATGACAGAGTGCTTCTGCTACTTTGAACTTTTGTTCTGTTATCTCAACCAGTGGCTAACTCCATGATCACCACAGCAAGAAAAGAAAGACTGAAGAATCATAGCAGTAACTAAATGCTTCTGAGTGTAAAATGATACCACTTCTGTGCCCAACCCCTTGGCCAGAATTAGTTACAGGAGTCTAACTGCCAAGGGATGTAAAATGGTAGTTCTCTCATTTGTCCAGAAACAAAGAGGTAGATGTGTGGGAGCAATAGTTTCTACCACAGATAAATTCTAGAATTGATTTTACTTTGTCAAAGTTCATTCCATATCCTCATCAATAAGTTAAAAATGTAATATTTTGAAATGTCAGGTATCTCAGTGCCCATAACTATCAGATAGTCATCGAAAATTTTCAAGGAATAAATGTTATTTAGTGTTGCAGGTTGAGGTTAATTTTATTTTATTTTTTAAAGATTGTATTTGTTGGAGAGAGAAGAGAGAGATCATAAGCAGGGAGGAGGGGTAGAGAGAGAAACAGACTCCCCACTGAGCGGGGACCCTGATGCTGGACTCAATCTCCCGACCCTGGGATCATGGCCTGAGCCAAAGGCAGATGCTTAACTAACTGAGCCACCCAGGCACCCAGTTGAGGCTAATTTTAAACAGGCTTGTTTTAAGACCCAGGACATTGGATTCTCTATGTTACTCAGTTATCATCAGGAAGTTAATGAATTATTGTTATTTATTATGAATAAATGAAAAATAGTGATTTTGATTTTTGCACATTTATTGACTATTTGATTACTAAAGAATATTATTTCAACTTTTCAGGTTTTTTTTAAAGACTTTATTTATTTAAAAGAGGGCAACAGCAGGGGGAGGGGTAAACAGGGAAATGGAGAAGCCGACTGCCCACTGAGCAAATCAGACACAGGGCTTAATCCTAGGATGCTGAGGTCATGACCTGAGCTGCGTCAGATGCTTAACTGACTGAGGTACCCACATATCCCTCAGTGAGTTTTATTAAGGTTTTTAGGTGAAAAATTATAGCAGTCTAGAATAATGATATTTTTAATCATTTTTTCCTTTCTTTTTTCATGTCTAATCACATTGTTCCTATTTTCCACTAGAATGCTGAATAGATGAAATATTTTTTTCTATGATTTTAGTGTTTCACCTGTTCACACGAATCTAATCATTGGTTTGATTTAGATATTTTATTCAGATTAAGAGGACATTCTTTTATTATTAGATTTGATATGGATAAGCATTTTATTAAATATTTTTCTAACATCTATTATCCTTATTACCTTTCTGAAGTTTTGATATAATGAATTATAATATATTTCCTAATATCCTACTCTTTCTTTTATTTTTATAAGACTTAACTGATTTTGTAAGAGTATTCTGGCTGACTATACTAATTTAATGAAATTTGCATCTCAACATGCAATATTGGCATCAGATATATTTTAACTTAATAAAACGAACATGCAGTTTTTTTTCCCCATTCTCCTAGCTTTTAAACAGTTTAAAAAGTGAATAAATGATCTGGTTTTTAAAGAAATTTTTTAAAAATTTCCCTCCATACAAGGGAGTATTTTTTTTTTTTTCAATTGCTTGTTCTATTCATTTTGGTTTTGGTAACTCATTCTTGAACCAATGTCAATCATCTATGTATTTCCATACAATTCTTAATTATATCAATACTTCCAAATTTATCACATATATTCGAATGTGATAATTGCTTTAAAAATTTCCATAATTGCTGCATTTATATTCTATTAAAATTTTAATTTACTGCTGTGTTTTTCTCAATGAAAAAATACATTAGCCACTTTTGGGGCCCCTGGAGGGTTCAGTGCCTTAAGCCTCTGCCTTCAGCTCATTTAGTGATCTCAAGGTCCTGGGATTGAGCTCTGCGTCAGGCTCTCTGATCAGCGGGGAGCCTGCTCCCCGGACCCCCACCTGCCTCTCTGCCTACTTGTGATCTCTCTGTCAAATAAATAAATAAATCTTTAAAAAAATACATTGGCCACTTTTATATTTTTCTCTATTCAGAGAACTAGCTCTTCAATTGAGTTGTGAAGTCTTTTTGCTGTCAAAAGATTAATCAACGTATTAAGTAGTTTATTATTAATTTGCTTTCTAATTTATTAGTTTGAGTTTCTAGGTCTTATAAGACAATGATCAGTGATCTCTTTGCATAGATGAACTCCATAAATACATAGCTTTAAGTATTTCTTCAAACCACAAAATCCTTGTCATTCACCATTGATTTTACATTGAACAAAATCATTTTAGTATCTTGGTATACCATTTTAAATCTCCATTCTCCTTCTCATTGTAAAGATTTTTTTTTCTTACCTAACGAAAGTGGATTTTTCATTATTTGTCTTTGAAATGAGAAGAAATAGAACAGTCTTCACAGCCTATAATCCCATACTGGAGCCTTATATAAATATCACTTTAACTTTTATGATCATTTTTTCTTAATCATTTTATTTCAAACAGAGATTAAAAGGTGATTTTAGACATCTTACCTACCATTTAAAAGCTTCTGTTCAAAGTACTATTCTTTTGATATTCAAATTTTACAGACTTAATTTCCTGTGATTAATGCTTCTTTTTCTTTATATATTTATTTATTTGTTAAAAATATTTTATTTACTTATTTGATAGAGAGAAAGAAAGCACAAGTAGGCAGAGCAGCAGACAGAGGGAGAGGAAGAAACAGGTTCTCTGCTGAGCAGGGAGCCTATCCTGGAATGGATCCCAGGACTGGGACCATGACTTGAGCTGAAGTCAGCCACTTGACCAACTCAGCCACCCAGGTGCCCCTGTATATTTATTTTTATTCCCTTCTTAGATTTGAGCTTTTCATAGAACTTACTGTGTAGGTAAATGAATAGTGAAGAATAGGTTCAATCTGGCTTTCTTTCTTTGATTGCTTTATTCAGACATGATGTTTTTGTTTTTAATCAACTTCATTTAGACATAATTTACATAAAGTTAAAGGTACACATGTGAAAGGTACAAACACAACATATCAGAACATTCTGTATGCAGCAAAAGCAATATGAAGTGGGACGTTTAGTGATAAATGCCTACTTTAAGAAGGAAGAAAGATCTCATATAGGCAACCTAACTTTACACCTCAAGGCACAAGAACAAATGAAAGAGAAGAGAAAGAAAAGAGAACAGAAAAACAAGAAAACCAAACTGAGCCTAAAATTAGCATAAGGAAGCACTAAAGAAAAGAGCAGAAGTAAATGAAATAGCAACTAATTAACACAATAGAAAAGGTCCACAAAGAGTTGGTTTTTTGAAAAGATAAGCAAATTTGACAAACCTTTACCTAGACTACATTTGGTAAGTTTTGTCAAAACTTTATCACCCAGTAACCACCACTCAACAAGATATACAACTTTTCTACATTTTCATCAATCAAAAAATTTCCAAAATGACTTTCAACCCAATTCCCTCACTTACCCAAACTCACTACTGGCTCTAGGTAACCACTGATCATTTTCTGTGATTATTAGTTTAGCTTGACCTAGAAAAACAATATAAATAGAATCATATACTCATTTGTGACTGAGTTATTTTCACTTATTTTAATGTTTTTGACTACCAACCAGGTTTCCGTATGTATCTGTGGATTGTCATTTTATAATATGGAATAATATTCTATTGTCTAGCAATAGCACAATTAATTTATCTATTCACCTATCAATGGACATTTGACTTTTTTCTAGGTTTGGATATTATAAATGAATTTATTATCACTCCTCCCAAACAAGTCTTTTTTTGTAAAGAACTATTTTCACTTGGGGATAAATACCTCAGAAAAATTGCTGGCTTATATGTTAAATGCATGTTTAACTCTATCAAGAGCTGTTTTTCTACACTGGTTAATTTTATAACTTTACAAGCACAGCAGTAAATGAGTTTTAGTTGCTCCAAACTCTCACCAATATATATTGTCAAGCTTTTTCTTTTTTTTTTTTTTAAAGATTTTATTTATTTATTTGACAGAGAGAAATCACAAGTAGATGGAGAGGCAGGCAGAGAGAGAGAGAAGGAAGCAGGCTCCCTGCTGAGCAGAGAACCTGATGCGGGACTCGATCCCAGGACCCCGAGATCATGACCTGAGCCGAAGGCAGCGGCTTAACCCACTGAGCCACCCAGGTGCCCTTTTTCTTTTTTTAATGTTAGCTACTCTAATGGTATCTAGTAGTATCTCCTTGCATTTGAATTTGAAATTACCAGCTGAATAATGATACTATTTACCTTCTAATGACTTTCTTAGGTCTCCTTTTGTTAACTATCTAATAGTTCAGCCTACTTTTATAAAGATTGTATTTAAAATCAAGTTACTTAACACATATTATTAGTTTCAGGGGCAGGATTTAGTGATTTATCACTTGCACATAACATTCAGTGCTCATTAAATCAAGTGCCCTTCTTAGTGCCCATCACCCATATACTACATCCCCCACCTCCCTCCCCTCCAGCAACCTTCAGTTTATTTCCTATAGTAAGGAGTTTCTTATAGTTTGCTTCCCTCTCTGCTTTTGTCTTATTTTTCCTTCCCTTCCCTTATGTTCATCTGTTTTGTTTCTTAAAATCCACATATGAGTGAAATCATATGGTACAGGTCTTTCTCTGACTGACTTATTTCTTTTTTTTTTTTTAGATTTTATTTATTTATTTGAGAGAGAGAGAGACAGTGAGAGAGAGCACGAGCAAGGAGAAGGTCAGAGAGCGAAGCAGACTCCCCATGGAGCTGGGAGCCTGATGCGGGACTCGATCCCGGGACTCCAGGATCACGCCCTGAGCCGAAGGCAGTCGTCCAACCGACTGAGCCACCCAGGCGTCCCTGACTGACTTATTTCACTTAGCATAATATACTCTAGTTCCATCCATGTCATTGCAAATGGCAAGATTTCATGCTTTTTGATGGCTGAGTAATAATATATTACTCTTCTTTATCCATTCATCAACCCATTTTTAAATCTGTTGTTTTTTAATTGAGCCCTGCAGGTTTATATATATGTTCAGGATGCAAATATTTTGACAAATATATATATATAGTGAATATTTTCTTCCACCCTGTTACTTGATTTTATGTTCGTGATAATTCATTTTAAAGAGAAGATCTTTTTTATTTTGGTGAATTTCAACTTAACTTTTTTTTAAAGATTTTATTTATTTATTTCACAGACAGAGATCACAAGTAGGCAGAGAGGCAGGCAGAGATAGAGAGGGAAGCAGGCTCCCTGCTGAGCAGAGAGCCTGATGCAGGGCTTGATCCCAGGATCCTGAGATCATGACCTGAGCTGAAGGCAGAGGCTTTAACCCACTGAGCCACCCAGGTGCCGCATCAACTTAACTTTTTTGTGCTTATTTTTTTCTTCCAGTATTCTTATATTTCAACTTTTATATTTGGGTCTAATATCCATTTTGAAATAATTTTTGTTTATACTGTGTGATAAAATTCAATATTCATGTTCTTAATATATTTAGTTATGCCAGTCCCATATCTTTGAAAAGAATGTATCATTTCTCCCATTGAATTACCATATTGCCACGATTAAACAATTAAATATATATATGTGAATTATCTCTGGATTGTTATTTTGTTCCATTAACTTATATACATTATATATATATATTTCTATATGAATATGACTATTTTTAAATGTCTGCAACTTTATAGTAGGTCATAAAATTTATTATGTCCACTTACACTTATTATTATTTTAGTTAGAACAAATTCCAGTTCTAAAACATCTATTTTCTTTCTTTTATTTATAATTTTATTTCCTCTGTTCAGTTTCCTGTCTCTTCATTAAAATCATATTTTTCTTTAATCATGTGAGTCTATTTTATAACAGCTTTTTTAACATGTCTGCTAAATCTAGCATCTGGATTATTTCAATGTTAGTTTTTATTAAGAACCTTTTTTTCTAATCTATGGGTATGAGTTTCCGTTTTTTTCCTTATCTAGCAAATCCTTTATTGTATCTTGGACAATGTAGATAGTATGTTGTAAAAATTTCGGATTCTGTTATCCTTCTCTGAAGACTATTGATTTTTATAGTGGGCAGTATAATTACTGAATGACTACCCTGTCCTATTGAAGGCTTGTTTTGATGTGTTGTTTAGTCAGGTCTCTGGAAAACCTAAAATGTTTCTCAAACCCCTCTAACTAGATGGTATTCAAAGTCTCTCTTTCTTGCCATCTTGTAAGGATTTGATTTAGAGTGGATCTAGAATAGGTCCTATTTTAGGGTGTGGTTGCTTCATACAGGAGAATTTTCTGAAGTCTCAGCAGTGTATCTAAGCATTGATGAGGTCTTTCTGCTACTCTTTGAAAATATAATGCCCCCACCACCACCACTAGATCTCTTGGTGTCTCTGTTCTGTTCTCAGCTTCATGACGCCTACTCTTGGACACCCTCAAGTCACCTTATTCTGTACATGTGCTTCCCAGTCCTCAGTTGAAGACTCACCTGAGACCCAAACAGATTTCTGGAAATTACTTTCCTTCCTCAATTCCTCTTCTCTACTATATTGCAGATACTGACAGGCTTCAGCCTCCTTTCACACATGTCTGTGCCTCCTCCTCCCAGCAGATCTGTTGGGTTCTGACTGGAATCTACCCCAATATGCTGTAGTCAGTTATTTCTCCAAGCAAAGAATTAGAACAATTTGGGAGTTTATCTCTTGAGTTTCCCACCTCTCTAGACTTGTAATCTTGCTCTACCTGTCGTCTGTGACTTTTGTCTTTTCTTCTGATTCCTGGTTTTCTAATCTAGAAAATGAAAATTATAATACTGATTGATTTCTTAGTTATTTCCCAGTTCTAATTTTCCAGTGAGTCTGGAATATAGAAGTTATTTCTTTGCAATATAATTTTTGTTTTCCATGTTTATCAGGTGCTAAAGTGTTTGTAAAGAAACACCGATATATTTTTATAATGATAAACCATCCAAAGATACAGAATCAGCTTATATAGACAAAAATAATACATTGTAATTTCTTCAAATTTGTATCTAAAACTAATATTGAAGTGTAAGTTACGTTTAGATTTATAAATCATTTCTGTTAGCAATATCTTTCAGCATTTCAGCTAAATATTCAAAAAGCATGACATCTATGAGGCTGAAGAATGTACTTTTCGAGCTACTTGATTGCCCTTAGAAGGGAATAGCAGAAGCATCTCCTCCTAATCATAGCAATTCAGTCTCATTTAACCAAGAGTATAATTATCAGAGGTGATTTTGCACCTGGATTCATAGCTAGTATTGGACTCATAATGAAGAAAAAGCTAATAAAAATTATTAAAATTAATGAATTAACTCAGTAGGTCAAAAAGCACCTTATAAGGAAAGTTTTTTTTTTTGTTTCTTTCTAAAGTAAAAAAGTAAAATAAAAAGCCTTTTTAAAATATTATTTCAATGAAAAAAATCTAATCAATTTAAAATGTATTTAAAATTGACCCACTTGTATATGTTAAAGTAAATACCTTATGAAATAGCAATAATCTCAGTACTGCAAATGACTGAAAGTGTGCTGAATGTGGGAGAAAATACTAGCACCTTCTGACCACATTCAGTGATTAAATTAAAAATAGATTTGAAAGGAAAGGTTGCAATGGTTGTATTGCAATTTGGATAATTTAAAAAAATGCTTTAACACTCAAGAAAATTCACAAATTGGCATTTTGGTCAACCTCCACTTCATACTTAATTTTTTATTAATCATAATATTTAAGTAAAATATTACTCTTTTCTATGATTCGGTTCTAGATTTAAAGACTTCTATCTATATATTTTTAAGAGTGTTAACTATACATTTATTCATTGGAAGATGGGGTAAAATAAATTGGGTCACCTTGTCCTATACTGTAGTGTGTGCATACTATTTGAATGAAGTTGCCAAGGGTGGAACACTGGTATAGCTTTCAAAAGATACTAGGTCTTGGAGGCCTACTCTCCCCTTATAAAATTTAAAGCCCTATCTTACCTGTAATAGAAATAAGCAGCATTGTTCAAAACCTAGACTAACCAAAAGAATAGAAAAATAGACGGATATAACAGAGTAGAGAGCCCAGAGCAGGCACACACAAATAAGGTCATCTGATCTTTGACAAATGCAGAAAGAAAATACAATGGAGACAAGACAGTTCTTTCAATAAATGGTCCTGGAACAACTGGATATCCACATGTGGATAAAAAGAGAAAGAACCTACCACAGAAAAATATTAACTCAAAGTGTATCAGAGACCTAAATGTAAAGCACAATACTATAAAATTCCTAGCTAATAACATAAAAGAAAACCTACTTGTCATTAGATTTGACAATGAATTTTAGATACAATGTTAAAGGAATTATCTACTTAAAAGGTAATTGATAAATTGAAATTCATGAAATAAAAACTTCTGTTCTGCAAAAGACATTGTCAAGAGGATGAAAAGACAAGCAACAAACTGAGAGGCAATACTTATGTAAGACATCTGATAAAAGGACTGTTACCTAAAATGCACAAAGAATTCTTTAAACTCAAGAATAAGAAAATAATCCTTTAAAGAATAAGAGATCTGAACAGAAATCTCACCAAAGAAGATATGAGTATAGGAAGAGATACCCAACATCATGTTACTAAGGAACTGTAAATTAAAACAAGGAGATACCCTACACATCAATTAGAATGGTCAAAATCCAAAACAAGGACGTCAAATTTTAGCAAATATATGAAGCAAGAGGAACTCTTTCATTCCTAATGAAAATGCAAAATGGTACAGCCTCTTTGTAAGAGAGTTGAGCAGTTTCTTAATAAAACTAGTATCAATTAGTTGATGTTATAACAATCATATTCCTTGTTATTTCCCCAAGTGAGTTACCCAACTTTTGTATCAACATGGACGGTACTGAAAGAGATTATGCTGAGTGAAATAAGTCAAGCAGAGAGAATCAGTTATCATATGGTTTCACTTACTTGTAGAGCATAAGGAATAACATGGAAGACATTGGGAGATGCAGAGGAGAAGTGAGTTGGGGGAAATCAGAGGGAGAGACAAACCATGAGAGACTATGGACTCTGAGAAACAAACTGAGGGTTTTGCAGGGGAGGGAGTGGGGGGTTGGGTGAGCCTAGTGGTAGGTATTATGGAGGGCATATTTTCCATGTGGCACTGGGAGTAGTGTATAAACAATGAATTTGGGAACACTGAAAAAAATTAAATTTAATTTAAAAAAAATTTAAGTTCACACAAAAACCTACATGTGATATTTATAGTAACTCTATTGATAATTGTAAAAATGTGTAAATGACCAAGACATCTTTTAGTAGATGAATAGACATATCAACTGTGGTACATCTAGGCAATGGAATATTAGTCACCACTAAAACAAAATGAGATATCAAGCTATGAAAAGACTTAGAGGGATCTTAAATGCATAATACTAAATGAAATAAGCCAATCTGAAAAAGAAAGCATACTATGTGATTCCAATTATATAACAGTCTAAAAAGGTGAAACAATGAAGACAATAAAAATATCAACAGGTAATAGGACACAGAAGAAGGAAGGGATGAATGATAGCCCACAAAAGAGTTTTAGGTCAGTGAAGCTACTATATATGGTACTATGGTGATGGATACACTTCATTATACATTATGCATTTCTCAAAACCCACAACACCAAGACTGAACCCACTGTAAACTACAGATTTGGAAGAAATACTGCTCCAGTGTAGGTTCATTGATTCCAACAATTGTGTCACTTTGATGCAGGATGTTGCTACTGGCAGAGGGTATACAAGTGAGGATATAGAGTTACTTCGGAAATAGGCATTTTCTGCCCAATTTTCCTACAAACCTGAAACTTCTCTAAAAATGAAGTCTTTAAAAAAATCAAGCTATATTAACTTCAAAAGAAATGAGTAAAAATACAAACTGAAAATAATTATGAAAAATCTGTCTTAAGTACAATTAATATAAATAATACGATAAGACCACAAACCTGAGTTGCAATTTTGCACCGTTTATGATGTATGGGGTTTTCCCCCCATCAAGCATTCTCAGACACTAGCTGTTGTCCTATAATGCAACTCAATCCTGTCACAGTTTACCAGGAGATAGTATCAGATGCCATAGGTTAATGGCTCAGTCCTACAAGACTGACTCCCATACACACACTTAAGAAAATTGCCAGTCCAGGGGTTCCAGGGGTCCCTGGGTGGCTCTGCCAGAAGTGGCTCAGACAACAACTCAGTTGTCTGCCTTCAGATCAGGTCATGATCTCAGGGTCCTGAGATCGAGCCCCAACAACAGGCTTCCTGCTCAGTGGAGAGTCTGCTTCTCCCTCTCCCTCTGCTGTTCTCCCTGCTTGTACACTCTCTCGGTCAAATAAACAAAATCTTAAAAAAAAAAAAATGCAAGTCCAGGTCATCACTTGTGCTTCTGACCAACTGGCTATAGATCCAAGGTTCCTAATACCCCATTTTGTGTTTCATTTGCTAGACAGCAGAACTCAGAGAAACATTTTAACATTTTAGAAACATTTTAGTTTATTGTAAAAAGCTATAGCTCAAGAACAAGCAGATGGAAGAGATGCACACGGCAAGGTATGAAGAAGTTCCCATGTCCTCTCCGAAAGAGCGCCACTCTCTCCAAATCACCACATTACCACCAACCCAGAAGCTTTCCAAACACTGACCTTTTGGGTCTATGAGGATGTTTCATTACTCTGGGATGACACAATCATGGGCCATTGGTTATCAAATTCAAATTCCAGCCCCTCTATCTTCCCCCAAAGTCTGAGAGTCCTATTGATAGTTCCAACCCTCTAGTCACATGGCTGGCTCCATCAGCAACCAGCCCCCATCCTTAGGTGCTTTTCAAAAGTCACCTTGTTAACCTAACAAAAGACACCTTTATGGCTCTCATCACATGATTTACCAAGGGTTTTAAGAGCCCCTTGTCAGGAAAGGTATTGAAGACCAAATATATATTTACAATTATAATTCACAATATTACAAGAGTCAAGTAGAAAAAAGATAGCAGCAGATACTAAAAACGTCTAAGCACATCTTAGAGTCCATTAATTGAAGATGTTTGTTCAGAATAAAAATAGATAAGAGTTACAATATAGTCCTCTCAAACCACATCAGAGGTGTGTCACTTTGAACTTGTTTCCGCATTTCCTCATGAATATGCCCAGGGGATAGTATCAGAGTGAGAAAAAGAGGCAGAGTTGCTTATAAAACTCTTAGGTAGAGTTGCCATTTTAAACTTTGTATCACCAAAGGCATTTTCCATTGTCAGAAAAAATTTAAAAATGGCAGTGTTTACTGAAATAAAAAATAATTCTAAAACAGTCTTGGAAAGTATATGTAATTAATGATGTTATTCCAAGTAGGATAGTGTTCAATGATAACAGATAAATTTCCAGAGTTATCTAGCATAATAAAGGTTTATATATCAGCTTGTAATATCCAGCATGGATGTTACTGGTCTTATTCTCCAGGACCATTATCCTCCAGGTGTTGTTTCATGGATTTTGACTTCCTCAGAGAGAGAGAGGACTGCCATTCACAGTTCTTTGCCTCCAGGTGCATGAAAGAAGTGAAAGCATCCAAGAGAAGTTTTACAGCTAAAGACCTAGAAGGGACTTCTATCACTGTTCCCCATAATCCATTGGCCACAGTGAGTTATATGTCAGTATAACCAAGTGGAAGCGGGAAATGGAATTTTCCCATGTACTCAGGAAGTCAATGACATGGGTTGGTAAAAACAGAGAAATTTGTCTGCTGTAGACACCTGTCTCCACCATTTTCCTTGGTAAATAATTTATTTTTATAATAGTTTGGCTTCATACAGTAATAGGTTTCTATTTTTAAATCCCATTCATCGGTATTACAATAATATTTACATTAATAATAATGTATATGACTTTCAAAAACTTTCATTTTAATATGAGCTCAGTTATCTTCACAATTACATTATTATTACATTGGCATTTCAAAAATGCCCTTAAGCAATATATGAATACATAGAAGTACCACACACTGATTTATATTAATGTTCTTCAGCTGGTTAGGTAGGCGATTGTCCACTACACAAATTCATCACTTATTTGTTTTGTACTTAAAGCACTCCCCACAAGACTTCTCTAAAAGACCTCTTACTAATCTGGTACTCATGGAGATTTCTTTAGCTGATTTGAGTAACAATTATTTCTCCAGCTATTCTGGGGGTTGACTGATCCTTTTTTCTTCAACATTCCCATTTTCTCTACTCAGAAGCACATGATGTGCTATAGTATTCCATTAAAGTCATTTTCTCTCAAAAAAAATGTGAATGTAGCCCCTTCTTAGCAGGATTGCTTTCTCTGTGGTCATCTAAATATTGGCGACTATTCACAGTACATTTCCCCCCAGGATCTCCTTCGTTAGTTTGTGACTCACTTTTTTCATGTCTTTCTTGTTTTCTCTTCCCTTCAGCCTGCACATCCTCTGGACTTCCGTCAGCCTGTTGACAGATTTCTGTTTTGTAGCCCCCTAAGGTATTGATGTCATGGCACCAGTATATATTGAAATTTCTCTCTCATCATCCCTTAATATTCATAATCTTTCAAGTTCCTTCAACTCCAATTTCCAGTCCATGAAGACCTTTCAATTTTCTGCAGTTGTTCCAGGTCAGATCATAAAGTAAAGCAAGATTCTATTTAGTATCCAAACACAGTATCCTGTATTTCCTTAGCCACAGTCTATAGTTTTCATTCCCTCTTGTCTTGACTTTTGGCAGGTAATGTGCTCAATTCCTTTCACGAGCTGGGCTGTGACTTACCTCCAAGCAGGGTTTTGACTCTAAATCGTCATTTGCATCTGGTTTGTATTTTTCTGCAAGAATCTTGTTGGTAAATTATTCCAGGTATGGTCTGTTTTTGTTTTTGTTTCTGTTTTTAAATAGATGGCAGGGGTGCCTGGGTGGCTCAGTCGGTTAAGCATCTGTCTTCAGCTCCGGTCATGATCTCAGGGTCCTGGGTTCGAGTCCCACATCAGGCTTTCTGCTCAGCGGGGAGCCTGCTTCCCCCTCTGCTCCTCCCACCTGCTCGTGCATTCTCTCTCGCGCGCGCTCTCTCTCTCATTCTCTTGCTCTCAAATAAATAAAATCTTTTAAAAAATAAAAATAAATTAAATTAAATAGATTACAGATAGAGGGTAGAGACCACCCTATCCTACCACAGATGTTCCTACACACACACACACACACACACACACATACCACACAAACTCAGGAAATTTAGTAAAATCTAACAATACAACAGTTCAATCTGTGAAAAAAGATTTGTAACGGCCTCAAAGGTACAGACGGGTAAAGGTACAGCCTCTTTTTCATGGGTGTGGACATCTGTAAGAGAAGAAACCAGTAGCTCCCATTTTTCATGGCTTCATGGGAAACACGATAGATGAGGAATAGGGAGAAAAAAAAGAGGGAAAGGATAGATATGCATGTGCTTCTTCTACAAAAAAAGCCCCTCTCAAATGATGAAGAGACTGGCAGACGGACAGGTGACAAGCAGAAATTCCCACAGTAAACAAGAGGCACAAACCAGAGAAGCGCCGGTTACTGCTATCCACCTGACTCCAAGTTAATTAAGTCTGGTGTGAATCAAACGCAGTTATTATTACCTACAGATGTGATCCCAGGGCTAGACAAGTTTAAATCATTTGCAAGATCATGCAGTTATTCATCGAGTCTTGTTTTCTTACCTTTATTCCAGTATCTCTCTGCTTGAGGGCACACGGCTTCTCCGCCTCTGAGCTCTCTCTCCCCACACAGCTTCTCCTAGCAGAGTGCAGACACAGGAGAGAAGGCTTTCATTTTTGAGGACTGACTTCGAATTGCCCAGACCTACCGCTGTACTAAACATTGCATAGAAGTTCCCGTGCCATCCCTTACCCTATCCCTTTGCTTCCTTATCTCCAGCTCAGGAGCAGAGCAGCATTCAAAAGGAGGAGAACATGTGCAGAGAATGGTTTTGGTGTCCAGGGGCGTTGGACTAAACAGTGGACTAAACCTCCACTAAACAGCGAAGATGGGCAGGGACAAACGTGCTCTGACTGCTTCACTGTAAAAATTAGACAATGTTTAGCCTTTTTCACCGTCTCCCAGAAACTTAAAAATATTCTAAATATGCATACATCCAATCAACATCAAAGAGTTTTAGTATCTCGGCTCATCTGTGCCTCTTACATAATGAAGTACTTAATTCCTACAAAGGTAGTGTTGATTCCCTAAACTCTCCTTATTAGGACTTTCAGACACATTCCCTTCTTTCTCCTTTATGAAAATAGCCCTCTTGGATGTGCACAATGGCTCTTCCATCAATCCTAGAAGTCTGTTTGGATTCTCTAATTTCCTGTAAAAATGTTTTCTCCTTGTCTTCTTTCTTTTCAAGGAGAGGTAATGAAGACGTTACCAGCTGACTGCATGCATAAAATAATTGAAGAGAATGAAAGCAGTATCAGAAGAGAATATCAGGTCCTGGGTGATAGCAGGAAGGATCAGGAACCCACTGAAACAGAGTGGCAGGGGCAATACAGATAATGTTTCTCCCAGTGAGCCCTGAGTCAAGTTTGTCACCAAATGTGGTGTAAATGGTCATCTCTTGTTCAATGCAATTTGACTATTTTTGGGATCTAAGATCTTATTCAACTAAGTTACCCACTCTAACTATGAAGACATAGGTCAAAAGAGGTCATTTAGACACATGGCAATAATGAACTCCCTTTCTCTTCCGATGTAAAACTCCACAAAGGAATGGAATTCCAAGTTTGCAAAGAAGTTAATGGGCATTTCCTTCCCAGGAAGGCCTAAGTTCCCAGTTGCAGCAGGAGGAGTTTATGGAGTTGTTTTTTTAATAAGGTACCCAGAAACTGCTCATTAGTCTTTTTGCCTCTTATATTCAATAAATAATTCATCCTTCAATATTGTGTCTATAAAAATAAGAGAAGTCAATCAGAAGCAAATGCTTTTATAAGCCATGGGAGGAAATTTCTCAAAGATTTCTCTTTGTGTCCCTTCTCACAAAACAACACAAATCAGACAGACTACAGTGTTTCTTACTGTCTGTTTATTGCTTATTTTTTCCCCTTCTGTCCCAATAAAACTCTCATTTTGAACAGTGACTATTGAATAATAGATCCCCAAGTAAAATCATTCTTACTGATTGAAGGATGATTATTTTAGTACTGTGACTGTTCTTAATCTTCAACCACGCTTGGTTTTGTTTTTTGATTTTTTTTTTCTTTAGTCTGTCTCCCTCAAAATTGGTCATTGTCAATTATATCTTGTACCAGAAGAGAAGTTACTGGATTTGAAACGTGATAGGGATGTATAACATAAAACTCTAGCACCATAAATAATCAGTTGACTAGACCTTGATCTAGAAAGTCCTTTTCCTCGCTGTAGGTTCACAGCCCTCTGGGAGCTTTCCTGGTGTCATCTAAAACTAGCTCCCGAATGTAGAGGGCAGGAAGAGACCAAAGAGGCAGGCCACTTCAGGTTAGCAGGTGGCAATTCTAATGACAGCAAAGGGAACTTACTTACAAAGCTCAGTCTTCTGTGGCAGTAAGACAAATGGATCCTCAAACCCATCCTCTAAAACGTGAAAGCTTTTAAAGAGACCTTGGGTGGATTCAGGAGGGTACATCATGCAGGTGTTTTCAATACACATCAGCATCTCCAGGCTGTGTCCTTGAAGCAGCCTCTCAGGGCAAGAAAGACAAGCAGAACCCATAGTCTGAAGACAGGGGAGGGGTGAGGAGCCCATGAGTGGCTGGGTTCAGCTCAGGGGTCAATTGCAGGTCACGTCTTTTCAATCACACCCCCCAGCACTGGCATTGTAATGCATTTGAACTTTTTAAAGAATTGTTTCTGTCTCCTTTTAGGATCTCTGATCAAGTCCTCACAGAAAATAAATTTAGTTGATTTGCAATTCATTTGCTATGATGATTTTACCAGTATTTCTTTTGATGGATAAGACTAAACATTCTAACACGGGCTTAGGGATTTTTCCTGGATTTTATTATAAACTGATTAAACTTAGTTGGCATGACTAGGTTTATTGCAAGGCCCCGGTGAATCAGTTTGATGAAGTTCTAGAACCTAGGTGAGGTTCGGTGGGCTGAGGTCTGGAGCCGATGACCAAGAAAGAATTCTTGAGACATCTTTGGTGCAAAATGGTGGTTTATGAAAGCACGGGGACAGGACCCATGGGTGGGAAGAGCTTTTGCCCCGGGTTGTGAAGGATGGCAGCTTATATACCTTGCGGTTGGAGGGGGTGTGAAGGGAAGGGAGGTTTCAACGGAGTTTTCATATGTTAAAGAGGGCCTACAAGGTGCCAGGAGAAGGCCTTGCCCTTGTGGCTTGATCAACGTCATCTTTAGGTCAGCCATTAACATCAAGATAGTTGGGAGATTCTTGGTGGGGTGTTATGATCCTGCTATCATTTACATTCCCTTCTACCTCAGCCTCCTCCAGTTTTCGTTTATGATGGGGAGGGAGACATTAGGGCTTCAGGAACTGAGAGTTATTTGCCTCTGGAAATTTGTGCTATTGATAAGGTAACCTCCCTGTTTAGATCTCTAGGACATCTGTAGAGCAAGGGAGATTCCTGTTCTGCAGGATTGTGATCTCTGCAAGTTAACTATTTATCATTTTATGGCAGTCAGGGGTGCCTGAGGAATGCTACACATATTACGGAGGGGAGCAGGTGGAGAGGGGGTGCAAGGCGCCAGCTTTTGCTCTGTCCTCAGCCATCCTCCTGCTCCCTCATCAAGTCGATGGCTTCCCCAGAATAGTTAAGGGTGGATATGTTCAGTAGTGTGGAAACTTCCACAGAAGGAAAAGTCAGTCAGCTACTTTGAGGAGATCGCTAAGAATGGGGAGCTACTTAAGCGCAAGGCCTACATCGTTGCTAAAATGATTAGAAAAGAGGCTCACATGCAGTAGTTCTGAGGAAGAAAGTACTGTAGCTGCCGTCACCACCTGAGGTGTCCTGTGAGAGGTGGTTCTTGAAGGCAATATAGATTTGATTAGGCAGAGACGAGGACAAGAATTTTAGGGGGAGATGTAAAGTGAGTAAAGACATCAAGCTGAGAGTTAATTGTCTTTAATTGTGGGTTAAATTGAAGTTTGAATTGCAATTGAAGTTTTCTGGCTAATTCAAAGAGATCAGTTATCATAAGTGTCCTTTGCCGAATGTGAAGTGTTCATTAATGATTCAATCAGCTGGAATCCATACATGGTATCCACATTGATGGAGACATTGATTACAATGGAATTGAAATAAAATGTAGTATGATGGGGTAAAAAAGACCGAGTTTTTATCATGATCCTGTGGCTAACTAGCTGTGTCATCTTGGGAGAGCTGATTAGTTTCTCTGTGCTTGAATTTCATTCTTTATAAAATGAGATAGTTGAAAAGGATAGTCTATAATATATATTTATTTTAAAAAGATTTTATCTATCTATTTAAGAGAGAGAGACAATGAGAGAGAGTAAGCATGAGAGGGGGAAGGTCAGAGGGAGAAGCAGACCACTCCCCCACTCCTCCACCAACCCCCTCCCCCCACCCCCATCCCCCACCCCGAGCAGGGAGCTGGATGTGGGACTTGATCCCAGGACTCTAGGATCATGACCTGAGCCAAAGGCAGTTGCTCAACAAACTGAGCCACCCAGGTGCATATATAGTCTACCTTCAAAAAAAAGTAATAAGCAATGAGTGTCCTTAGATGACTATCTTAAGTGAAACTGCATGTTTTCAAATAAATAATATCTTTTCTAAAAAAAATAAATAATGTTGGGGCGCCTGGGTGGCTCAGTGGGTTAAGCCGCTGCCTTTGGCTCAGGTCATGATCTCAGGGTCCTGGGATCGAGTCCCACATCGGGCTCTCTGCTCAGCGGGGAGCCTGCTTCCCTCTCTCTCTCTGCCTGCCTCTCTGCCTACTTGTGATCTCTGTCTGTCAAATAAATAAGAACAAAACAAAACAAAAAATCTTTAAAAAAAATAAAATAATGTGTGGGGAGTCTGAGTGGCTCAGTCAGTTAAGCATCTGACTCTTGGTTTTGACTCAGGTCTGACCTCAGGGTCATAAGATTGAGTCCCTTCATGCCCCTAAGATTCCCTACTCAGTGGAGAGTCTGCTTGAGCTTTCCTCTCCCTCCCTCTCTGCCCCTACCCCCTGCTCTCGCTCTCTCAAATAAATAAATCTTAAAAGTAAATAAAAAACCATGTGTGAAGTTCTCTTGTGTGTGTGTGTGTGTGTGTGTGTGTTTAATTTTTCTTGAAGTCCTATAATTGCTATCTGATTTGATTATGGGAAAACTTCCACATTTACTGTCCCAGTCTACATTTCTCTCTTTTTGAACTTAATTTTCTTCAGATAGTTTCAGCCAGTGTTTTGGAGGGTAACTTTTTTTTTAATTCATCCATTCAACAATGAACGGCTGCTATGCACCAGAGACTGTGTTATGCTCTGACAAAGTAGTGAATAAATCACATGTGCTTCTAACTATCATAGAGTGCACAGGCTTTTAGGGATGAGGAAGCAAGGCAAACTCAGATACACAACTACCTATATGAAACTAGAATTAGGAAAGTGTACCAAAGCAACAGGCAGAAACCCTGTAACCGACAATATGTGGAATGGGTCTATTTAGAGAGAGTTCAGGGAATGTCTGAATAGGTAAAATTTGACTTGAGACCTAAATGTTAAGAGGGGCCTACCATGTAAAGCATGAGGGAGAGGGAAAGCCAGGCAGAGGGACTGCATGTGTGAAGTTGGGAAAGCCGCTGACACGTCGGAAATGAAAAGTCGGTATGGTTCAAGTGCAGTAAGCAAATAAGAGAGTGACATCAAGGAAGACTGACAAGCAGGCAGCATCAAGATCAAGGAGGAATTTATAGTCCATGTGAGTTAGATGGAACTCCTGTTGATGCAAGTGTTAGAAACCCAATTTAAACTAAGCAAAGTAATAAAAGGAAACATAAAAACTTAAATCGTTGCGGGCGCCTGGGTGGCTCAGTGGGTTAAGCCTCTGCCTTCGGCTCAGGTCATGATCTCAGGGTCCTGGGATCGAGTCCCGCATCGGGCTCTCTGCTCAGCAGGGAGCCTGCTTCCCCTCTCTCTCTCTGCCTGCCTCTCAATCTACTTGTGATTTCTCTCTGTCAAATAAATAAATAAAATCTTTAAAAAAAAAAAACAAAAAAAAAACTTAAATCGTTGCAAATTCCAATGTGGAACTGGCTTCAAAGTACAGCATGAGGCAGAAGTGAAAGCAAGTGGTCAGAAGACTCTCTCTCTCTCTCTCTCTCTCTCCTCAGCCACAGTCTCCATTCATATGTTATGGGACAGATAGCCATCGGCAATTCTCCTCTTTCCTGCCCTGTGCATTCTCAGAGGAGAAATTGATCTTTGCATTTTCCCCTGTGAAGATTCTCATCGGTCAAGCTTTGGTCACATGTATGTCCATAAACATGTGTTGAGGCCGTGAAGCTGGTGTATGCTGATTGAGCCCACAAGACTCAAAGAGTACGGGGCATAAAGTCAGCCCTGCTCCAATCATGTGGGCTGAGGTAAATGCCCAGCAAGAGACCAAAAAAAAAAAAAAAAAGAGAGAGAGAGAGAAAGAAAAAGAAAAATCACTGAAACTGTAGCAGATGTTCACATTACAGGAAGGAGATCAGATTGCATTGTAATGAGATGGAGAGACATAGAATGGTTTTAAGCAGGGAAATATCATTTTGAAAATCATGTTTTCAAATTTGGTTTACTGGCTCTGGGAAAAAGATTTCAGAGGAGGTGTGACTTCTGTGCTGTGGGTTGCCATAAAGTATTTTTCCATCACTGCAACCCTGTGGAAGGCAGCGAAGTCCCCTCCTTTCCTTTCACAAGCAAATCGTCTTTGATAGCTAAAATACTTGGACCTGTGACTTGAGATTATTCTTTGGCTACTGAGTCTATAGGAGAAAGCTTTCTTTGTGACCTAAAGGCTGTGGGAATGTAGCTGAGGTTACAGGAGAGATTTTTTTTTTTCCATTCTAAACCATGGGGCCTCTAGAATGAGTGAAGTGGCCATATATTGTGTGGTAACTATGTACCCAGGGAAAACCTCAAAAAAAATTTGGGAGGTTTGCATCACCAGAAATCCTCATACTTACTCTGCCTCTAACCTCTGTAACCTCCTGGATCCCCAACCTCACAGGGGTCAGGTAGGATTAGACGTAATACAGCTTTTTGCTTAATGCAATAATGGGCACAGTAGAGACAACTGGCAAATGTTCTCCATTTTTATTACCTGTGAAATGATATACCTGTACCTAATAACCCCTAAAGTATCTTTTTCAGGGCTGGCAGTCATGGATCCCATGTTGTTGTTTTTTTCTGTGCCTCAGCCAGCGCCATTTTATATAAAAATGCAGATAACAACATTTATTAACATAAAATAAAAAATGAAATTGCTGTGAATTCAAAAAATGCACTGGAAATGTTGAAGAAAGCAATGTAGTATTATTACTGCAAAATTCTTTCTGGAATTGATCATGACATCTGTTTCCTTGTAGAGTCCCTTCATGCCCCTAAGCCCTAGCTCTCTTCTAGTATACTACACATTACAGAAGTGTTGAAATTATACTATGTGGGATGAGATACTCTGTGTGTAATATACTGGGAAAACATTGGAAGACTCGGACTCTTTTAGACTCCAATAGTTTTTATTCTACTCTGCCCTACATTAGCTGTGAGATTTTGAATAAATCATTTAACCATTATGTTCGTTAGTATCTTTATCTGTAATAAGAAAGGAGGGGAGAGAGATGGCTAATATCATCTCTGTAACGTTGGTATGGGGATTAGAGGTGTTTGTAAAGTTCCCTAACAAACTTATGATTCAATAAATGATAGCTATTAATACGAGGTATTGAAGAGTTATAAGTACATAAGAAATGATCCTTTTAGGGGCGCCTGCGTGGCTCAGTGGGTTAAAGCCTCTGCCTTCAGCTCAGGTCAGGATCCCAGGGTCTTAGGATGGAGCCCCACATCGGGCTCTCTGCTCAGCAGGGAGCCTGCTTCCCCCTCCGCCAGCCTCTTTGCCTGCCTCTGCCTACTTGTGATCGCTCTCTCTCTGTCAAATAAATAAATAAAGAATAAAAAAAAAAAAGAAAAGATGATCCTTTTAAGAGTATTTCAATCTAGACAGAAAACAAGAACATATGCTCCCCTCTCTCCTATATTACTGAGGGGGAACTTCTGACATTAGTCAGACCATTGGAGAACTGCTGACATCTGGCCTCATGTAAAAATAAATACCGCCATGCTTGGAGTTATTCATTAGTACCTGTAGCTATCAAGTAATAGGAACACTGTAATGATGTCCTCTGCTTGGTTAGCATTATCTCTGGGGACTTCAAAGTAATTTGCAGGTGGAAAATTAAATGATGCAGTTCAGGATAAAATTGAATTCCAAATAATTGTTAGAGAATTAAAATGCAATTGAACCAGAAATTCTAATCAGATATGAATCCAAGCATGTTCCTGCTGAACTGTGAGGAAAACAATTTATGCAAGAGGATGTTATTTTGCTCCTACAAGGGATTCCATGACATATATTTATATCCTCTCTCATTATAAGGATGTTGGAGTGGGGCAATAGGAAGACCATCCGAAAACTCTTTCTCATGGACTAGTTCTGTAAATCGCGCGGCAGCTGCCCCTCTCTGGGGCTCACATCTTATACACTACCATTCACACTTTACTCAGTAGGAACATTAAAATCCAAATCAGATCTCCAAAGTTCCTTCTTGCTGTCACCTTGTAACAGACTCTGCTACTCTGGTGTGAAGGGAAACTGTGATCAGAGTGAACAGACAGGGACATCAGAAACATGTTCTCCTTTATTCTAAACAATGGAAAGAAACGGCTGAATACACGGAAGCCCTTTCCCTTTATGAGACAGGGAAAACATCCAACTGAGCACTGTAGAAACGAAGGCTATTTAAACTCCATGGGGTAGAGTTCATTCAATGTTTGAGGGGTGTCTAACCCCACCCTCCTTCTCTTTGTCTCATTCATCCTGAATGTCAGAAAGCAGGGCATCATGGCATCTGCATCTGTGGCTGGCCAAGTCCAAGGGCAAGGTACATTGTAGCACCTCTCTCTTTGGTATCACTAATTCCAGTAACACTTGCTTTCAACATTATACTGTATGCCTAAGAGACATGGTTCTCTGCTAAACAAAAACACTCTGTGACTTACCATAGTTCTTACAGCTTAAAACAAACACATTCCAAGAACTCCTTAAATATGAAGACAGAACTACACAAAGGCTACCTTTTTTTTTTTAACCCTTCTCAGAGGTTACCATAGATACCCAGATTACAATGGCAACTGCTGGCAAATTCACCTAATTGGATTGAGATAAGGGTAAAAAAAATGCAATTACTAACTTAGAATCATGCGGTTTTATTGTGAAATAGTTAATTGCCCTCAATTATTAGCACGCTTCTCTATAGTGCCATGTATTGTTTGTAAACAGCTTTCCCATTTATTTTTCCTCATTATGCTTACAATAACTCTCCCTGCTATCCCAGAGAAAGAAATGTGTATGGGGTGGGTGGGTGTGTATAGCTGTGTGTGTAGAAATGATGGAGGCACAGTTCAAGGTAAAATCTCAAAAAAAAAAAAAAAAAAAGATACAGAGATATAGAGAAGAGTCACAGATTGCCAGGTTCCTTCAGTGGCTTTGACAATATACCCACTGCTTTAGTCAGTTCAATTTTCTAGACATTTGTTGGACCCTCTACTGTAATGATATGTGTAGCCCTAATCACCTCAATCTTGTCTCCCGTTTCCAAAAGTAATGGGGAAAAAAAATGCGATGATTCCAAGGATCACAACATGATTAGATTTTAGCTTTTTCTCTGTCCCTTTCTTCCCTTCCTTTTTAAGGGCATTTTTTCTTTGACAAATATTGTCAGCCTGTGCCTGGTACGAATGAAGCAGTTAAAATGCTAGAGCTCCCATGATACATTTGAAGTTTCTGCATCAGACCTCTACAAAGTCTCACCCCTAGGGACTAGTTCCTTGACAGTTCCTTCAATTTACCCTTTTGCAGTTTCCTCACATTACCAAGAGAGTTAATTATACCCTTTTGTATCACAAGTAATTCAGCAGTTTCCCCTGGTATTTACATCTCTATGGACTTGTAGATCATTATCTTATCTCTAAGAGCAATGGTCTTTCTTCCCTGGACAAACAAGAACATATTCACCATTACTCCAAGTCCAGAATGTGAATAATTCAAGTCAGGTTGACACTTAAAAAACAAGTGGAATAACAAGGAAAGAATTAAAGAATAATTTGGTGTCCTTAACAACTAGGAGTTCCTTTTCATTTTGTTTTGTTTTCTTTTCACCTGAACAACTATTTTTAAAACCCCTGCTACTGGGAGGGGTTGAAAGAGTACCATTTTCAATCCAATGATCTATGACTAATTTGCATAGAAAAAAGTAGGCACAAAAAAGAAAACAATATTGTATATAATTTAGGGACAAAAGATTCATATTGTGGCCATTGTTCTTTGCTTTCAAGTTTTTGCTTTGGTAAATTGATTTTTCTGGATTTGCACCTCAGAATCTAATCCAGCTCAGCCCTAGACCCAGCACTACCCTCATTTGATAAATGGTACCACCTCTCAAGAGCTTAACTGCCACCTATTTTTCTTGGCGTTCACTAATTTCCCCAACTTATTCAATCTTCTCAGACTTTGGCTCAGTTCTTACCATGAAGTAATAGCAGATACTAGGAAGCTCCGATTCTATCCCCTGTTAGGGACTATCAGTGACAAATATGTTGTTCATTTTAATTTGGAGTTTCCTGAGTCACATTCCTTCTGTTTTACTCCTACAGATCTAATTTAGGTTCCTGTACTCTTTACCTAGAATACTATAATAAACTCCTAACTCATCTCCTCACCTCCACATTCCACTCAGTTCTTCACATGAACACGATCATCGCTGTGTGTGTGAGTGTGTATGTGTGCATAATAGAAGAAGCTTCCAAGCTTCCAGTGATTCTTCGTTGCCTCCTGGACATATTCCAAACCCACCAAACAGCATGACAGGATAACATTTCTCTATTAAGATGCCTTTTGTTCGAGTCATTCCTTACGCTCATAACACATTTAACTGTTTGCCAAAATTTCACTCTTCACCCAGATCAAAGGTTTGCTTTAGAAAATCCTCTCTTGGCCTCACCTGGAAGTAGTAACTCTTTTCCACATTTTTTTCTCTAAATGCTGCATCTGTCCTGAGACCAGTAAATGAGTAAACAAATGAGCAGGTGGAGTAATTAATGAATGAAAAGGTTTGGTGTACAGAATCTCCACAATCACTTGCCCCTCTAAACATTTTACAATTCTTGACATTATCCAGCTGCTGGTAGGAAACCCAGACTAATTAAAAGGGAATAAGCAATGTATATGGGATAAAGCATGCAAGTAGCATTTGTAATAATTATAATCTCAATAAACATCATAGTCACCAACCCAAATATTATCTAATTTAAAGCCTCACAAAAACCCTTGAGATAAGCAGAAGTGATGTTATTACTGTATTCCCAAATTCAGTGATAAGGCAACTGGTATGTGGTACCTGCATCAGGTTCATCTGGAATGCTTGATAAAATGCAAATTTCCGCTTCCTTTCCTGTATCTACTGATTCAATTTTAGGAGAAGGCATCCACAGACTCTGCTTTGCCCACTCTCTCTCCATCCACCAGATTTTTAAGAATACTAACATTTTAGAACTATTAGAAAAGGATATTTTGGTTCATTAGATGAATCAGATTTCATACACATGTCTGAAGTCTCCCCACTTATAAGAGAACTCTTACAGTTTGCAGAAGTAGACTGAAAAACCGAAGGGGTTGAGAGGTTGGCCATGGAAATTAGACATTGAGTATAGGTAGAGAACATGGAGGGTAAGGATAGGTGGTGTTCAAGAAATCAATGAGCATGTGGTCTATACATACAATAAGTAAAAAAAGAATGAAGCCTTGTCATCTGTAACAACATGGATGGACCTAGAGGGTATAATGCTAAGTGAAGTAAGTTATTCAGAGAAAGACAAATACAATATGATTTCACTCATGTGGACTTGAAGACACAAAACAGAGGAGAATAAAAGAGACAAAGAAGCAGACTCTTAATTAATACAGAAAACAAAATTCATGGTTGCCAGAGGGGAGGTGGGTGAGGGAATGGGTGAAATAGATAAGGGGTTGATGAATACATTTATCCTGACGAACACTGAGAAATGTATATAATTGTTGAATCATTTTATTATACACCCAAAACTAACACTGTATGTTAATCATACTGGAGTTTTTTTAAGAAAAGGAAATTAGGAAGTCAAGGGAAGAATCCAAATTTAGCTGAGTAGATCTGAAATCAGCAGTTTATTACTCCAGAGTTAATATTTTGCTTATTTAAGTCATTTGAACTAATCTGTATTTGAGATTATTGCCTTTTCGTTTTTTTCCATGTTGCGAATTTTCCTCTTAAAGGGGATTTCTAAGTGATGAAACTTCACTGAACTGTGGACTGGCATAGACTTCTTTTAAGAATGGACATATCTGATAATATAGAAGTAAGCATTACAATAAGTCATGTAAGGATGTAATCATTTCTGGGTCCACTTTGTGTACCTAGAAAAACATGGAAATGTCGATAGTCTACAACAATATTCTTTGCATATATTTTGGTGGTAACTTCCTCAATGAAAGCCATCTCTTTCTGAAAAGAATTTTTTAACTAACCTTTGGTCAGAGAGAAAATTTCTCTGATGGTTTACATTTGATCCTGTGAGAAGTCAGTAAAATACCTCATCCTACCATACGTGTCTGGAACAAAGCAATAGCAATAAAGCTGTGGATAGAATATGTGTCTAGAGTTTTCTAGAAGAGAAAAAGCCTTTCATCTGTTGAAATAGTGTCCATAACTTCTTTTTGTTGTTGTTTTTAATTACTTCACAAGATAAAATGAATCTCCCTTTAAGATTGCAGCCTTCCAAAGATTTAGGATGAATTTAAGAAAAACTCCTCTTTTAGCTGAACATCTCTGGTTCCTTATTCCTTTCATGATATGGTTTGTTTGTAACTTCACCTGCTGAGTTCTTTCCTGGACAGGCTTTATTTCCTCCTGTTAATTCAGAGCTCTGGATGTGATTCTACCAAGGAGAACACAACAGAACTTGCCTGTCCTCAATTCAAGTAATTTAGTTCTCTCTTTGAAAACTAAAATAATGTTCTCTTCTTGAAAGCAGTTTTGGTATTACTAGAATACAGGCTTTAAAAAAAAAAAAAAATAGGGCGCCTGGGTGGCTCAGTGGGTTAAAGCCTCTGCCTTCGGCTTGGGTTGTGATCCCAGAGTCATGGGATTGAACCCTGCCTCATGCTCTCTGCTCAGCAGGGAGTCTGCTTCCTCCTCTCTCTCTGCCTGCCTCTCTGCCTACTTATGATCTCTGTCAAATAAATAAAATAAAATCTTAAAAAAAAAAATGGAAGAGACCAAGATTTAATCCCAGCTTCACACTCTTATTATCTCTGGGCATTAGTCAGGTTGTTTAACATTTTTGAGCCACATTTATATTACTTATTTAATGAAACACTTTAATGAGAAATGTGGGATTATTTTGAGAGAATTAAGTGAGATAATTAGGTAATTAGCATAGAGTGAGTCTTTACCTTAACTAAAATCATCAAAAAAGAAATTTTAAGGCAGCCTGTCTCTGAACAATTGCCTAAAATTACTTTTGTATAGGAGAATGCATTCCCTTAATTTAATTAAGGGATGTCTGACACTCTGCTAAGCAAACATAATGTAGAACAATTAAAGTTTATATACATTTCAATTTATACATTTTTCTCATTTAAATGTTGCCACTGCCTACTTAATGGTGTAATACAGGCTTGAGATTTCTAGCTTATGCACATGAGTTTTGTGGTTTATGCTGAGACTGTACCATTTTGATACTTCAATAACCTTCACAGAAACTGTCAAAGGAAAAATGCCAAAATGTGGACATATATTCAAGAACACTCAAAAGAATCCAGGTATACTGATTGTGATCTCAGATGAGCAGAATAAATATACTAGAAAGGCATATAGAAGACTAAGAAGGCAGAAAAGACAAGACTCAGCTTGGACCCTGCCCTTATGCCCTGTGCGCACGTTCTCATACACAGGGACGTATGTGTCATCACCTGTAAAATGGGGAAAACATTCCAGCTACCAAGTAACCAACAAGATTAAATGTGAAATGATAAAAATAAGATAGAAACTGGTCAATGTTATTTGTGACATATATAATAGAAAACATGTTTAATATCTATATTAAGTTCTTATTATGAAGCAGATTATAAATTGTTGTGAGCTTAATCTGGTTCTATATATTTAATTGAGACAAACTTGGAGGAAGACATTTATTTATATTTTTAATTACTGACTTTTAGTGACTGAATCAGAGCTACTGATCTTCTCAAGTTTAAAGCAAGTAATATAGTGGTATTACCTACTTCATCAGACAGAGTTCAATGTTATTTTTCTTTTACTCTCTCACTGTCTCATACTAATGGCCTATAAATTATACTCTTAAATAACTTCTTCCTTGATTCTTAGCCACTTGGTAAAGAAAAGAAAAACCTACTAGAATGTCTATTCCATCTCTTTGATGATTGTTATCAGAAAATATTTTCTATTACTTTGATCAGCTCAGTTGTAAATGACCCTAGCAACAGAACTTTTGCTAATTCCATTAGGAAGGCTGTTTACCACCATAGTCCAGGTTCTATATCCCAGCCAATTTTTACCCAGTTCACTATTTCATCAAGGCCATATACCTGCCAGACTTACATGTTATTCTTTTATATCATACTGTATCAAATACTTTTTTAAAAAGATTTCATTTTTAAGTAATCTCTACATCCAAGATGGGGATTGAACTCATGACCCTGAGATCAAGAGTTGCATACTCTACTGACTGAACCAGCTAGGGGTCCCTCAAATGTTTTTTTTTTGTTTGTTTTTTAATTCCAACTCAATTATTTCTACTCTTTGATCTTTTTGACTTTCATTGTCAGTTTCTCAATATTTATTACAATATTTACGATATTTATTACTTTGGAGTAAAAGACTGACCTAAATAATCCTATGTTGACCTGGTCAAATTTTGTGTTTTGAATACATCTGGAGCTTGAACATTATCACTAAATTCAGATATTCGATTTGCTCTTTATCCTCAGAAAACTAATAAATTTTAAATAAATTTAGAATTTAGATAAATTTAAGGAACTTGAGAAATATTCTGCCATCCTTCTTATTAAAGTCTATTAATTCACTGGTTTGTTTGTATATCTACCCCACCACCATCAATGCAAGAAATGATTGTTGGGATGCCTGGGTGGCTCAGTTGGTTGGACGACTGCCTTCGGCTCAGGGCGTGATCCTGGAGTCCCGGGATCGAGTCCCACATCGGGCTCCCAGCTCCATGGGGAGTCTGCTTCGCTCTCTGACCTTCTCCTCGCTCATGCTCTCTCTCACTGTCTCTCTCTCTCTCTCAAATAAATAAATAAAATCTTAAAAAAAAAAAAAAGAAATGATTGTATTTGGTCATCATACCAAATTTTATGATGTAAAAACTGTATATTTGCTTGTTTTTATAGAGAAAATCATGACAAAATTGAATATTTACTTATTTCATCCATATATGCCCCATAAAATTTCCTCTTAGACCCACTTATAGGCTCAGAACTTTTATTTTTTTAAAAAAGGTTTTATATAGGGGCGCCTGGGTGGCTCAGTGGGTTAAAGCCGCTGCCTTCGGCTCAGGTCATGATCCCAGGGGCCTGGGATCGAGCCCCGCGTCGGGCTCTCTGCTCCGCGGGAAGCCTGCTTCCTTCCTTCTCTCTGCCTGCCTCTCTGCCTACTTGTGATTCCTCTCTCTCCGTCAAATAAATACAATCTTTAAAAAAAAAAAAAAAAAAATTAAAAAAAAAAAAAAGGTTTTATATATTTATTTGAGAGAGAGAGAAAACATGAGAGCAGGGTGAGGGGCAAAGAAGACTCCCTGCTGAGCAGGGACCCTAATGAGGGGGCTTGATTCCAGGACCCTGAGAGAGAGAGGGTCTGATACAGGGTGACCCCAGGACCCCAAAGGAATTAGATATGTAACTGACTAAGCCACCCAGGTGCCCCTCAGAATTCTTTTAAATGTCTTAAATCTTAGAATGATGATGCCATATAAAATAAGTACAAAATGAGATGGAAAGAAGCTATCATGTCATGAATTTAATGTATTTGGTAGTTTTGTTTTTATTTTTTCATATTTTAGAGAATGACTGTCACATAATCTCTTCAAGCTTCTATTTCCTCATCAATACGTTTTATAGTGTGTGTTTTTATACCAGTTATCTAGATAACTTAGACCTAATTGACTTCATCTGGAGGTTTCCCATTTTTCCTTCTCCCTAATTTGTAAGATGTAAGATGTCCTTTAAAATCAGCTTAATTCTCCAAGCCATGAAGGAGGCAGGAGCAGTTATAAACTCAGATGAATTTCTGTTTTGATTTTATAAATTATAAACATAAATGTAGTAACTAAAAAATTTTGCCTTTCATATGAGGTGAAACTTGTAAAGGAATAACTTTTTTCTCTTCTCTACCCCTGAGAAGAAATATCTGTATGCTTACATACCCAAAAAGAAGGAATGTTAGTGGTTATCAACACACTTCCATAGATCTAGTTTTCTCTAGCATCTGAAGATCTGATTTCAAGTATCAGCATAGGTTGAAGTATTTTCCCTGATATGTCCTTATTTTCTGGTCCCTCTTTTGTTTCTCTTACAAAATCAAAAACTTGGAAGTTGAACATATCTTTGTCTCTATTCAAATTGAAATTTCTATTGGTGCAGATTGACTGATTTCCAAGTGATGAAGAAGTAGAATAGGTGATTACATTAACGGGATTACCATAACTCCATCAAGTAATTTCTCTGCACAAATTCCCAAAGTATCTATGGCATGCTCAAAACAGTAAGTGTAAATTACAGAACAACACATACAAAGGTCTGGGATATAAATCAGAGATTCAAGATGAATACACAATAAATAAGTTAACCATGCAGCATATAAACAAAAATAAATATTTATTTATGTGTCTTAGATTATAAATTGAGAATGGATTCAAAGAAGCAGAAGAATAACAAGAGCTGGAAGAGCAAATAGTAGCTTTGCAGAAATGGCAGGTCTCCATCTGACACCAAAGGAATCAGCTGAATTTAGAAAGGAAGCGAGACAATGGTAGACTAGTGGGCAGGACACAAATACAAATAAAACAGACCAAAATCTTATGTCAAAGGACAAGATAGGTGTCATGATGTAATAATATGACAAGGAATATATGTATATATTTTTTAAATTTAATTTAACTTTATTTTTTTCAGTGATCTGTAATTCATTGTTTTTGCACCACACCCAATGCTCCATGCAATACATGCCCCCCTTAATACCCACCACTGGGCTCACCCAACTCCCCACCCCTCTCCCCTCCAAAACCTTCAGTTTGTTTCTCAGTATCCACAGTCTCTCATGGTTTATCTCCCCTTCTGATTTCCCCCAACTCACTTCTCCTCTCCATCTCCCAATGTCCTTCGTGTTATTCCTTGTGCTCCACAAGTAAGCGAAACCATATGATAATTGACTTTCTCTGCTTGACTAATTTCACTCAGCATAATCTCCTCCAGTCCTGTCCATGTTGATACAAAAGCTGGGTATTCATCCTTTCTGATGGAGCCATAATACTCCATTGTATATATGGACCATATCTTCTTTATCCAATCATCTGTTGAAGGGCATCTTGGAATACATTTTTAGATACACAAAGCCCAGCTCTCCACCTGCAGCTTTTTCTCACACTGTATAATTGCTCTTGTTTTGACTATTGACTGTAACAACGGGAAGAGAAAAAACTACCCCATTGTCTGCATCCTAGTGATTGATCTGTCTTTCCTATAGACTACTGCTAATTTTTTTTTAAATCTTAACACTGCTTAGACTCTGTCAGTTCCCTTCTTAAACTCTTAATATTTCCTGCACAATGATGTCCACAGTTCTAGTCTTTGCAGGCAGGCCCTTCAGTGATCTAGCTGTAATCCACCTTTCTCTATCTCTCACTTCTCCCCAGATCTGTCCTGGACCTTAGCCTAATCTGATTTTGCTTTTACTAGAACACATTTGGTTTGAAGGCTTCACTTAGATTGTGTCTTTTATATCCAAGCCTTAAAAATTCCTCCAGTGACTTAACACTGACTTTGGTTTCATCTGCTCTGTTCTTTGGATAATCCAGATGGAAATAATGGCTCACTCCTCTATGTGCCTACAATTACTTGTTGCATTGCTCCAAGATGTTAGCTTTGTATACTATATTCTAGCTAATTCTTTATATCTTAGCTTCCCCTCTGGTTCAGGTGGGAACCATATATCACAAATAGCCCAGGACCAAACATTTAGTTATTGCTCAGCAAATGGATGTGAATTGAACTGAATCAAATAGAATATATTATGCATGAGCAAATGTCATGGCCCGTGGGATCCATTTATCTGCAAAAGGAAATTGTGAGGATAATTGCTAATTTTACAGAAGAATTTTCCTTAATCCCAACAATGACTTGAAAATGCCCTTTAACATATTCTGCAATGAATTTCTCAAAAGACTGGAAAGGTAGAATATTATTACCCTATTTTACAGATAAGAAAACTGAAACTCAGAGAAAGTAAATGCTTTGTTGAAAGTCTTGCAGTTAGGAAATTCTAAAGCCAAGCTTAGAAATCAAAGTCTTCTCATTCAAGACTTTAGTTCCTACTAAACCACTATGACACATGCATATTAGATCATGATGAATAGGGGATACCTGTACAATGGGATGGCTATACTCTATCTCTTCACTTCTATAAACCAATAAAATCAAACCCATGTATTTAACAAATATTTATTAATTGCCACCCATGCATGTATGCACACAAACTCACACACATGGTCACTAGGATCCTTATAGTTCCTGGAGCTCCACAGTCCATGTGGAGCCTCCCATGACTCTGGGGGATGGGAGAGAAATGGTGAATGTATCAGTCTTCTGGATGCTTCTCAAACATCAAAGAATTAGACTTCTTCAATTTTAAATTTACCCACAAATGTTTGATGTCACGTTAATAATCTCTGCTTCCATGGAAATGAATCTTACGGCTTTAAATCACATAAATTCGGTGTCAGATTTAACTAAAAGAGAAGCACTCAATGAATGAAAGTTTAACACAAAGCCAGAGAATTTTCACTGAGGTCTCAATAGAAACTAGATCCAATGTCTGTATGCTAGGCATTCCACCATTGTAGTGTCTTTTTTGACATTATGGATATTGATGAGCCCTCTAGGGTCAGGATCTCAACCTTGGAAAAATTGCTTATTCAAATGATCTGCAATCCTAAGCCTGCTGAGTGAGATATAACTCAGCCTCTCCATGAATATTGCCTGGGCTTCTCAGCCTGGATGGAAAAGTGGGCCAACGCGCCAGTTTGCAGAACCTACATGCCATTTAGGTCAGTTTCCAGATGGAAATAGGACCTAAGTTATGTTGAATGATGTAAATATATGAAGAATGGGAATGGTTATAGCATTGGTCTCTAAATATATAAGGTAAAAGGAAATGAGGTCATGATTTGATTCACTGGGTCCATTTCTTGTGCTTACATACTCGTGTGCATATAATCAAAGTTGAGTGCCTGTGACTTTTAGCCCACATTTCATATTTCTCAGTATCAGCACTGCTATTGATAGCAGTAAGCAAACAAATACAAGATGGACTAGACATGGCTCTATGGTGAGATATAGTGTACAAAGGCTTCTGGGAAGAGTTAGTTAAAAACAAAAAGAATGCATGTGAATTTAATTTGACTTCGGTAGGTAAACACCAGGTAAGAGCTTAGGGCTGCTCATGAGACTAGAAAAAATAAATTTGACTCTGGTGATTCTATGTGGATATCTGAGAAGAGCCAAGCAGGAGAAATGATAAGATACAGTATATGAGTAGGTATGCTGATGTTGAGTTAAGAGAAATATAATGCAATGCAAGGATGGTAAAAATGTCATCTATGTGTCCAAAATATGAAGAGGACAAAATTAGGAAAAGAAGATAAGACTGGAAGACTTGTTTGGGTGTTGCTGATCCCAGGTGATTCACATGTGCAGGTGTATATAGAAGCATCACTGTGTCAGGGAAACATGACTCCAGCCAGGTGTTATCTCTTCTTGACCTTGGTGTCATGCATCCTTGCTATATGAGGGAAATGAAAGGGTAGCTGGCAAGTGGGAATGTTCTGCAACGCAGCCAGTATTCTCCCAGCCAGGACTGATGATTGCAGTAGAGCAGAGAGAAGATTCAAATCTGGAGCTGAAATTTTCATTGCTTCCAACCATTGGTCATCTATAATTTGTCAAGCATTTTTCATGCATTTTCTCATGAAGGCCTGCAAGGTAGATATTCATTGTACCATTTTCCAGCTTAAAACAACAGCAACAACAACAAACAAACAAAACTCTCAGAACAAGTTACTCAAAGTCACAGAGCCAATAATTTTCAAACCATGATCAGTCTATTGGCCTAGTCTATACCACTTGCAGCAATGCCAAGCTGCCTCTTAGTCAGTCAGCATCCTAGCTACAAGATCAGGAGGCTATTATCTGAAGTTAATGAGGATGGGGAGTAAGGAGGATAAAAGCTTTATAAGTTTATGACTTTATACATGCTTACATATAATAAGGGGACTGCTAAAATGCAAGTTTAACCCCCTCAAAAGATAACAACATATAATAATAATAACAATCAATTTTAGAAAGCTGGGATGCTGATGACAGTGTCACATTAAGGATTAATAATAAGGAAATTTTGTTTTAAAATGCCAAGAAACAGCATCTTCTCAACAAACATAACCAGAAATATGTGAGTAAACATTTTAATAAATGCAACATAAATTTCCTCTCCCACTATGAGGAAATGATTGATTCATTCTCTTCTAGATTCCTTAGTATTTGAAGAGAATTATGCATATCTTTCTATTCTCTGGAATAAATTTCAATGAAATATGCATAATTGGAATAGCAAGCTATCTGATCTGAAAATAAATGGGCTTGGCAGAGGACTACCTGAGCTTTCTCGCCAGTTGTACTTTTAACATATGACTTCAGCACTGCCAGTTTTCCTTTCATCTCTCAAGTAAATTGTCCTAAATTCACAGTTTAAAAATAGTATTTGGGTCCTCCACTCATGTTGGAATGAGACACTCTTCCAACACTTCTACGGCGTGTTAAAATTAGGCTTGAAGGGAGCAAATTTAGTAGCATTAGAGGAAGGCCCTTCTAAAATGGCATCGGCCTTGAGAAAGGCTGAACGTAGGATGGTTCCAAAAGGACAAGCTAGATGAGCTGAGTTTTCAAGGAAAGGTTAGAATTTAAGTCTGGAAGAAGAACAGAGTGAGAAAATCACAAAAACTGATTGCAAGATTCTAGAGTACTTTGTTTCAAACTAGTTTGACCTTGGGGAAGTCATGTTCCTTCTTAGGTGAGCAGTTTTGAAAACTGGGGAGTAATCATAGTAGCACACAACTCCCAAATCTCAGTGGCTTTAATCACAGCAGAAAGGCCCTGAGCTCAACTCGGTCTCCTAGGAGCCAGGAAGAGCAGTAGCTCCATCTGAAAGATCACTGAATACCAGCCAGAGCAGAGAGAAAAAGAGTCCTCAGAGCATTCCTTCCTCTTCAAAATTCTGTGTTACATGACACCATAATTTTTGTATACATTTAATCGGCCCAAATAAATCATATGACCTCACCCATCTTCAGGTGTGTGGGATGAGTATAATCTTTTCATGTTGGCAAAAGAGTGGGAGATAGGAAGCTGGGAAAAGTTATCGGTTATCTTTTAATGCTTTTAATTCCCATGCCCTGGGAACCCTACTCCCGAGACTGCAGATGGAGAGTGAGGAGGCAATGGTCTACATGGGTCCCTCCCAGCCAAAAGGAGCTGTGGTACCAGCTATCATCACTGCCAGAAAGTAGAGTTATCTCCCGGAAGCCTTCTAGAAATAGGTTGGTTTTCACTTAATCCTTCGGGACCCAAGCATGGCAGCACAAACAACCTGAACAACTGAGTGTGTTGGCTTACCTGATCAACTCATAACTACCTGTTTCTCCCACACCAAAAACAGAGCCTGGTCATAACAAGAAATGGACAAAGTCTATTTTCATAAGGTGGGGTGGGGGGAGTTCCAGCCCTGGGAGATAAGGTGTCGGGGGCTTCCAGATGGTAGAGGGCAGTGAAGAAATAGCCTGAAACTCTGGAGTCTGGGGAAAGAGGGATGAGGCAGGACAGTTACTGAAATTAATTCTTCTTATTATTGTTGGTGCTTGTAATCACAATGGTAATTATAATTTTATATCTAGAAGTTCTATACATTTACAGTGTTGTCACCCTTGATCTGGTTAGAAACTATGAGAGACAGAAGTGACTTTCTTTGAAACTCTTAGAGAGGTTAAACCAGGCCCATTTGATTAACAGTCCCAAGAAACAATATACTTCATACAGAAAGACAACCAAGAACTGAGATGTCCACTTGGCAGGCGGAAGATGGAAGGAGGGGGATTCTATGATTTCATGGCAAGCACTCATCAATAAATACTGTCCTTGCACACCACTCCAAATTTATAGGCAATCCTGGGAGAAATATATGACATGAAATTCAACGTTCAGTTTCAACTTTTGTGTCCATTTGTCTAGAATTAGAGATACATATTTAAAGAGAAAGAGAATTTTTCAGCCATTTACTGAGATTATATTTTGTTGGGAAGAAATAAAAAATAAATGCGTCAAAACACCTGGTAGGTGAAACTCTACATCTGTTTTCTTCATTTTTTGGTTAAAGACCAAACCCAAAGGCATAGGGAAACAATAACAAACAACTTTCAATGTACTCAGTATATACAGAATAATATTCAAATGTCTTAACAGATCATTCACAGCCTTCCAAAATCTAGTCAAAACATACATTTTAACTTTCTTTTCCAAACACTTCACCCCCGAGCACAATGGATTACTTGATAATTTTTGACGAGCCATGTACTTTCTTTTTGTTTTACCCTTATTTTTCCTTGTATAAATGCCTATTGATACCAAACTTTAAAGTTTTAGCTTAAAGCTATTTCTGAAATGCCAGTAGTTTTGTGGTATAATCACCCTGTCCATCCCTTACAATCCTGCTTTCCTCTATATCATTATTACAACATACAACACATTCTCCCTGTACTTTAAGTCTTGTACATGTGTCTACTTTCTTTTTGTGGAGGCCTTGAGGGCAAGAACCGTGTTTTATTGATCTCTTAATCCCATCACTTACAATTCTACAAGCATTGGTGGGGCCTAATACATTCCTAGATTTGAAAGAAATTCCCATTGCGTGTCCCGTATACTACTTGCCTCCCAAGTACCCTGTCACTCCACAAGTATCGTTTGCTACTTTGGAAACATTCCTGTGTCTTTTTAAGACCAGATTTTTTAGATCTAGGTAGCTGAGCAATTTCAAAATCTCAGAGCCCCAGTTTAGTTTCTCAGAGATAAGAATTTGATGACTCCCGATATTACCATGATAATTTTGCCAAATACTTAACTTGAGGCCTGCCCTTTAGTTCTGAGAGAACAATAGAGGTCATCTGACCCACTCTCCCGATTTATAGGCAACCCGAATCTACCTAGCGCAAAGCTGACCTCTGCTTACCCTTGGATTCAGGGATGGTTCGGAAACATGTAGGGTTCTTAAAAGGGTCCTCTCAGGATTCTTTTTACATGATGCTGTAGAATCCAAAGAGAGAAAAAAATCAGGCATAAAAATAAAATCCAAAGGTTGTATGTCAGAAATGGGGGGCTTTGCAGGAAGGTTGTTAGAACCAGAAGAAGAACTCATTCAGCTTCATTTCCACCACAGCGCTTCAGGATCATGTCTGGGCAACTGTACATACAAGTTACGGCCAGAGCTAACTGGCAGACTGAAAACCAGAAGGCCTCAGGAAAGGACTATCTGAATTTGGCTACAGGAGAGGGAGAATCTCTAGGATTCACCTAATTTGATACAAAATTAAGAGGCGAGGAATTTTCCACATGTTCATGGAAGACAGGATTCCACTGTGACCTCCAGGCTCTGGAAAGTACCACGCTGCTCGCACTGACAGTAATGACGGTCTGGGCCGATGCAACAGCTTTAAACAAGAGGTATTTGTTTGCTGCGTGAGCACTGCCAGCAGAATTGAGGCCAGGGCAGGAGGGGGCTTGCTGTGACTTTTAGGGGAGAATCCCTGGGGAGCCTGATGCTTCCAGAACATCCCCATGGGAAGAGCCCCTGTCTAGTGAGTGGGAGCAAATGTCCAGTGTGGAGAACAGAGTATTTGTGTGCATCTGGGGGGATGTTCCCCGGGAGCCCTCACAAGCAGAAAATCGTGTGGGGCTGGGACGGAGAGGTGGGAGACGAGCCAAGGAGGCTGGGACCAGAATCATTTGAGGGAGGATCTCAGTGGCTACTGCTTCTGGCTGGGAGTGTGATCATCCTTGTCATCCCTAACCCGTATGGCCAGGAAAATAAGAGCATCTTAGAGATGAGAAAACTCAGGACAAGCAAAATGAATTTTTGCACAACGGGTGAGTGAAAGCTGACATTTCATTTCCTAGTCTTTCTGCAGTGGATTCCAGAGCTCGTATTCCCCATCCTCCTTTTCATAGAGAATCAAACACCCTTATGCTGCTCTTCATCTGGCCGGGGGATCTGACTTCCCATTCTCAATAATGCATTTATTTCCAAACCTCTGACTCCACGTCCAACTAAACTATCCACCAAGCCAGGCTCTTCCTTTGTGCAAAGGGCAATGCATAAGCTCTTCAGGAAGTCTGAAACATGAGGGACTGGAAAAGGACCATGCCTTGCCCGTGCGCACACCCAGTTCTGTGAAGTGGTATTTAATGCCCTGATCTTCATGTCCGTAGGTTTCCCTGGGGATGCTGCTGTTTACCAGACTCCTGGTCTAAGTCTTATTATCTATTGATTGAGGATGTTAGATTAACTAGATCTCTAGCATACCTAAAAGTCCTTAATTTCTATCACACATATTCTGATTCAAGTTTGAGATTTTGTAAGGGAGCCTTACGTGTTTGTTGCCCCTAGTGGAAATTTCAGGGCTGCAGGATGCTGCGGGGTGGGGCGTCTCCCACAGGAGAGGGGAGCTGTCTGCCTTCAGCTACCTTTAAGCTCACAGACCTGAACTCCTTCTGTTGAGCTGTAAGACTTATGTAACATAGCACGCTATTAGGTAACATTTTCATCTCTTGGAAGTTATTTCAAATCGCAGTCCCACAGAGGGGCAGTCTCCTGTTGCCGGGTGGAATTGCATTGCCTCCCACTTTGCTTCTGGAATGCCTGGGACAGATTGAGCCTTTTCACCTTCATTGCAATGCAGGAGTTGTCAGGAGAAAGCAGATGACAGTCATGTTCCAAAGGTCAGGCACAATTTCTGAGAGTATTTTGTGCTTAAGATTCAGGAGAGAAGGTCCCACATACAGTTGCCTTTCAACTTTTTTTTTTTTCTTTTGGGCCTTCCTAAATTAAGAAATTGGATGAAAGTGAAAATTAAGGAGACCAAATTTTGTTTTCAGCTATTTGCTTACATTCCTTTACCAGTTTTCCAATGGTGAATAATTAGGGACTTAGGCTCTGAAGATGACCAACTATTGTTAAATTGCAAATAGCTAAATACATTTAAAAAATATTTTATTTATTTATTTGACAGAGAGATAGAGACAGTAAGAGGGAACACAAGCAGGGGGAGTGGGAGAGGGAGAAGCAAGTTTCCCGCTGAGCAGGGAGTCTGAAGCTGGGCTCAAACCAGGACCCTGGGATCCTGACCTGAACCAAAGGCAGATGCTTAATGACTGAGCCACACAGGTGCCCCAACTAAATACATTTTTTAAATGCATCCTAGAAGGAGGTGGGGAATAAAGTCAGGTATTGAGGAAACAATGGGGGGACTGACTCTTCTCACCCACTATGACACATCAGAAAATGCAAATCACTTCCTGAAGAATCCCAGGGAATCCGCACCTCTGGGTCTGTTTCTTTGCAGCCAGACTCCAGAACTGCTGCCCAAAGGAAGGGGTTCGGAGTAAGAAGCACAACTCATAAATATTGAGTGCAAATTCAAAAAGGCTGTTTTTAACATTTGTAGGGCCTGGTTTCTCTTACGAATACATCTATTTAACAAATGCTGACCGGGGGGCTCAGAAGGCATAAGAAGTGGCAACAAAGAAACTGGGTCATTACTCTAAGCTGGAGCCTCCATTGTGGTGGTTGGAGACAGAAAATCAACACATAAATACTTTCTCACGAAGAAATAAGAGCTACGGAGTAAACTAGGGAAGGTGGAGGTGGGGCAGGAGAGGGACCTCACAGCAAGTCTCCCTGATGAAGGGACTCGGGAGTTGATCTCTGGAAGAAATGAAGGAACAAGGTGTGTTGCAATTTCCTGGCAGGGACTGTGTGTGCACAGGTTCTGGGAGAGCAGCTGTTTGATGGGCTGCCAACACACCAAGTAGCACGGTGGCGGTGGAGAGATGTTTTCAGTGGCCAGATGTGCTACAAGCTGCATGCGTGGGTATGAGAGAAGGAAAGGCATTCACAGGACTCTAGGATTGAGGGCTGAGTAAATGGAAGAGAGGAAGGGCTACTTCCTGAGAAGTAGAAGGCTATGGTAAGAGGTTTGCAGCCACAGGGAGTGGATTCTCTGTGAGTTCTGTTAGAGATGTGTTAAATCTGAGACACCAAATTTAAACATCCAGGTAGAATTTCTATATAAAGCAGACAGAAGGAAATGCCAATTGAAAAAAAAAAATCTGTACTCTGATTTTTATACATGAGAAGGAAATTCTTTACAGCTCAAAAGAATATACTTTTAAAATACTCTCTGTAGCATGATATTGAAGAAGGGATATCAAACTTAAAAATAGAAGGCTTAAGCTCAAATTCTCCTCTCTTCCACTTTGGACAATAAGCTATATAATGCCTCGGAGCCTCAGTGTCCTCATCTGTAAAACGGGCTCAAAAAATAACTATCCTCAATTATTCACATGACATTTTTATTGTATTCTGATGAGTTAAAAGTATATCAAGGTACTTTATAAATCAATGTTGCTTAAAAGTTGCTGGTAGGGGTACCTGGGTGACTCAGTTGATTAAGTGACTGCCTTCGGTTTGGGTCACGATTCCAGGACCCTGGGATTGAGCCCCATGCCAGGCTCCCTGCTTAGCAGGAGAGTTTGCTTCTCCCTCTCCCCCTCCCCCTGCTCATGTTCTCTCTTTCAAACAAATAAATAAAATCTTTAAAAAATAATAATAAAAGATGCTGATAGTACGAAGTGCCTGCTGTGGTTTCGCTTGGTTTTGGTCTGTTGTTTATTTGTATATTTGTCTTTTTTTAAAAAGATTTTTATTTATTTATTTGGTAGAGAAAGAGAGAGCAAGCCCAAGCAGGGGGAGCAGCAGAGGAAGAGGGAGAAGAAGACTCCCCACTGAGCAGGGAGCCCCATGTGGGGCTTGATCCCAGGATCCTGGGATCATGATCTGACCCGAGGGCAGATGCTTAACGAACTGAGCCACCCAGGCACTGCAGAATATTTGCTTTTAAGGCTTATTACATACCCCCACCTGAAGTCTACTGAGACAGAAACGTCAAGGGGTGGGGTGGGGGGCGTGTTAATCTTTCAAAAAAGTCAAGGTGCTCAGCTTTCCATTTCTCCTAGGTTTAAAAGTCCTTGCTCGAAATCTAGAAAATACACATAGTATTTTTTAAAATTTTTATTCCTTTATATAAATAAGTCAGTATTAAATAGGATTTGATACACAAAACTTTGTTGTGTTAAAACTTTTCCTATCAGTATGTTTTTTGGATAACACAAATCTGCAACAACTCTATGGCCAAACCCACACAACAATTTTGAAGAGCATCATGTTTACCTTCAGAATCTACCACTCTTTCACACATTCTTTCCCTTTTCATTTGCCATCTTTCCCCACAGATAGGAGCCCCGGACCTCTTGTTCAGGTAAACTGAGTGATTTACACTCATTCATTTCAGCTCTTAAGATCTTACATATCTTTTATTTTTTTTTTAAGATTTTATTTATTTATTTGACAGACAGAAATCACAAGCAGGCAGAGGCAGGCAGAGAGAGGAGGAAGCAGGCTCCCTGCTGAGCAGAGAGCCTGATGTGGGGCTCAATCCCAGAACTCTGGGATCACGACCTGAGCTGAAGGCAGAGGCCTTAACACACTGAGCCACCCAGGCGCCCCAAGATCTTACATATCTTAAGGGTGCCTGGGTAGCTCAGTTGCTGGGCATCTGCCTTCAGCTTGGGTCATGATCCCAGAGTCCTGGAATCCAGCCCCACATTAAGCTTTGGGGTCCCTGCTTGGCGGCGAGACTGCTTCTCCTTTTCCCACTCCCCCTGCTTGTGTCCCCTCTCTCGCTGTCTATCTGTCAAATGAATAAATAAAATCTTAAAAAAAAAAAGTTCTTATGTATCTTCAGTAATGTCAAGTAAAATGTCAGCAGATTCCACTGTGAGGATCTGCAAGAATTAATACTGAATCCTAAGGAAGAAAAAGAAACAGAAAACAAACAAACAAAAAAAAAAAACCAAAGTATTTCCAATAAATATCTGTTTAAAGGAAGGCACTATTTTTTAACTTTTTATGCCCTACTGTTTGAGAAGTAGTCTCTATTACCTGCAGAGAAAACAGATCTCAATCAGTCTGAAGGAAGATGCTGAGGGAACATGGCAGCTGCAGAGATCCCAAGTCAGTCTCTGAAGTCACCGGATTCTTTTATTTCTCATCTGTCATGTCTGCGTGAGGGCAATGAAGGAGCAGCTGGGAAGAAACCACTACAGAAAGAAAAAAAAAAGACCCACATGGACCAAATGTAAGCCTTGGTTTCAACATTGTTGCTTGAAATTTCTCTATTGTCTTTCATTTTGTTTTTGTTTTTTCTGGACTGTCCTTCCTAAAATTGTGCGAGAACTGGAGTGACCAGAGTTGCTAAGGAACTAAATGATATTGCAATAGAACTAAGTTATCTTGGGTCATACATAATCATAGGACCTTAAAGTATTAGCCTGAAATTGATTCTCCATGTTAATAATAGAGATTGGATTAAAACAATATTAAAACTGCCAGTCCTATTTCAATGCAGCACTGTTTCACATTACCTCTTTATGACTTTTTAATTTAATATACACATTTCTATGATAATTAACATGATAAAATTATGAAAATAATTTTTCAAATTTTATAGCAAATTCATTATTACTTTTAGCAAAAATTCTGGTCCGTGGTTCATGAAATGACTAGTTTTTCTCTCAGTGGAAAAGCAAACCAGCATGACATCTGCCACTTCTTTTTTATTTTACTTAAAATATTATTATAAGTATTAATAATAGTGAAATACTTGTCCCTAGTTTATTCCCACAAAATGTATCTTCAGAAAAGTTATAGTGCTTATACTAATTCTCTCTGGACAAACAGGACTGTCCTTGAGATTGGCTTTTGGGAATAATTAAACAGACCCTGTTGCCCACATATCTCAAGAGGAGGGCAAATAGAAAAAACTCTTAATATCGATATGGTATTTAGGAATTCTACAGTGAATATAAAATAATATTTCAGTAGGCATTTGGGGGAATACATTTCTCTCTCTCTCTCTCCCCCTATTATGGGCTGAATTATGCCCCCTCCCCAAATTCATATACAGAAATTCTAGCCCCCAGTACCTCAGAATGGGTCTGTATTTGGGGATCGGGCCTTTAAAGAGGTAATTAAGGTAAATGAGGTCATATGGGTGAGCTCTAATTCAATATGACTGGTCTACTTATAAGAAGAAGAGATAAGGACTTAGAGCATACCAAAGACCAGGTGAAGACACTGGAAGAAGACAACCATCTACAAGCCAAAAGAGGCTTTTGAAGAAAGCCTTAATCTTAGACCTCTAACCTCTACAACTGTAAGAAAGTATCTGTTGTTTAAGCCACTCAACCTATGCTATTTGTTACAGCAGCCTTAGCAAACTAATACACATCTAAATTTTACATTCCTCAGAGTGCAAATCTATACACTGTCACTGTATAATTAAGTTGGATTGTTTGGTTCCATTATAATTATTTAAATAAAATTAGCACATAAAACTAATGATACTTAATGATATTCATCTTTACAAATACTCTAGAAACATTTGCCTTAGTTTAATTCCTTTTACAGTGTTGGAAACTAAAGAAAATAAAAAAATTTGTTTTTGCTCCTAGAAACCAGTTTGATACAAAGTCCCCAGTGTTCTGCATGTATATAGTAATATGCATGGATGAAGGCAGAGCTGCATTAACATAGCAATAAAGTAAGTTGACCAATAAACATGACATTTCAATTACTCCAAAATAAAACATTTTTCTAGTTTTACTTAAAATAAAATATTTTTTCCCAGAAGTGGTATTTTCTCCTTATTCCCTTGACCCCATATATTCTCCCCATCATTCGTGCCATGTCCCCATCATCATGGTTTGGAATTTGTCTGAATCATAATTCTTTTTTTCTCTGTTTTTGTTTTCTGTGTGCTTTGGTTCTGTCCTATCTTAAACCTAAACTCTGAAATTCCCTCTCCCTCCAGTCTTATGACTTTTCCCATCCCCTCAACTGCCTCCATTAGTAAAATACAAAAGTTAATCTGCAAAAAATTCACCAAACTTGCAAACAATAGAAAAATAATATCTTTCTTACCATCTTCATGAATTCATTGTAAAGATTAAATATTAAAATGGATGTAACAATATGTTGTAAAATAGAACTGTAAGCTTCTAGAAGCAGATGAACTACTAACAGATATCAATACCTATTTTAAAAGACTTGCAGTTTAATTTACTAGATTTTATTTTTTTGCTTCTTTGGATCCAAAGAAACTCAATACACATTTTCTGAAACCTGTCTCCACACAGAATTAATCATTCTCACCACTAGCCTGGACATCGTGCTATGATGCAATCTGGACATTGTGTTATGATGGAATTGTTATCAGCCCTTTTTTAGAGAGGGAGAAATTGAGACACACGAGTGTTTAATAACAAACAGTCCTCACACAGCTAATAAGAAATGAAGTCAAGATTCAGACCAAGAGAAATTAAATTTGGAACTCGTGCTTTTTTTTTTTTTTATCCATTAAGAGAAAGAGATCATGAAAATATTTCATATGAAGGAGAATTTGACCCAATAAAGCAATTAACCAATTTAAATTTTACTAACATAAAATCAAGAACTGTGGAATTTTACTTACTAGAGTCCAAATGGAAATGTTTCCTTTAAAGTAAGAAAAACACTTCCCAGTACATAGATAATTGAGCCCATCAGGTTTCTGTTAAGATCTGATTTGACCTCATATTACACCTTAGCATGGTTTTCCACAAAAGCACGACTGCTGGATTAGCATTGGTATTTATGATGACATTGAGCTGTCACCTCTGTGTCAAACTTTCAAACACGAATGTTCAGAGAAATAAACAGATGTTCTTAAATCTTTTAGTGGAAAACCCACACATATTCAGTTTCATTTTCTATCCCTGTTAAAGAGAAAATGGCTTGTTAAACATGGCAAGGCAGACTTTATTCAAGATTATTGTAATAAGGGAGAGAGATTGAATGCCAGTCAGAATACAACAAAGATAACTGGGGGTTTATAATTAATGAGCAGAGTGCAGGGTTAGTGGATGTAAGATTACTAAGAGGAACTTTATTAGGTACCAAGAGTAGAGGGATTCTTAGTAAATTGGCTTGACAGAATTCTTGCTAAAGGTAGGTCAAGGACTTAAATATCAAAGATGGGTGTGATAAACATGATCAGATATCAAGTGTTGGGGCTGGGATTTTCAATAAACTAGCTTAGCAGGATTCTTTGCTAAAACCTGGGCTTGTGGAAGCCTGACTAAAGTTTAGTCAGGGATAGAGTCTTTGTTGTATGATCTGTGTTAAGGAAGGAGTGAAGGAAGGAAGGAAGAGGGGAAGGGAGGGAAGAAGGAAGGAAGAGAGAGAAGTTGGAAGGAAGAATGAATGAACAAACCTAGGGAATTAATGCAACCGTAATTCACAGTATTTTCAGTGTTTGTCATGTGTCTGACATCAACATGGGAATTGGGAAAGAGGCAAAACACAAGATTCTGTGCCAGCTTAAAGGCAGGTCAGTGTGATGTTTGTATACACAATCACGACTTTGTATTCAGGAGGCCCTAGGTTCCATCTCACCTTTGCCACTATGAGGTTCAAAATTAGATAAGATTCTGATATTTATCTTTTTCATCAGTGCCTGAAGGAATATTAACTACATCTTGTGTTGTGCTGCACATTGAGTGAGAGGATATAAATTAGCAAATGCATTGTATTATTGTTTTTTAAATTTCAATCCAATAAATGTTTGCATTACCTCCTACTATGAACAGGTAAGGGGGATGCAGGAATGCATATCACAGAGAGATTTCCTGTCAGGAACGAATACAAACTTTAGACAAGTAATTCCAAGTGCAAGGTAGTGTTTGTTAGCCATAGAGGTAATATAGAAGCTTTACTAGAGTCCTCACTCTGCAACTTGGGTCAGGGGGCCAATTTGGGGTTGAGAACTAGATGTATTTCCCATCCAAAGGTGTGTCTCTATGGGTTCTCCAGGGAATGAATGAGTTACCACTGTAGCAGAGCCTGAGGCAATACTTTCAGTGTGCTCCTGCCTTCTCCACGAGTGCCATGTGGACATTCAAGGTGTGGGCCTGGGCATCTACTTGCTTGCTCGGATTTCCCAACTGCTCTCTGCATGACCTTGCATGGGCCACCTAAGTAGGTCCTTCAGGAACTCCCTGATGTTAAAATCTTTCGCTTAGATGAGCTTTGGTATTTCACTGGGCTATTTTTCTTGTGTGCTATACAACCTCAATGTTGGAATTTCAAATCATCCACAGGAAATATTCTTTCTTCTTGTTCTTTTTTTTCCCCTCATCCAAAGTAAATTTTCAAGTGAAATCCATATCCTACTTGATTTTAAATTGTCTTTCCTTGAGCTCAGATGATGTCTTATCAGGGAATAGAGAATCACTTTACTACTAGCTTAATACTAGGAATTGTGAGTATAAATCCAGTTCGAAGAAATAAACAATAAAACACAGTTCATCCCAAAACTAATTTGAAAAAGTTTGGGATGTCTATTTTATTCATATTCATTCTCATATTTAATAAATTATATTAGAAGGACAAAAAAATCATTTTATATCTTATAGTGACTTTTTTTTACTATTATTCCTTAACAATAGTGGTTTTTATAATTTTTCCTATACAACAATCAATTAAATTTGATTCAAATCTGATGCAGTGGCTTATACCTTAATTAAATAAATATTCATTGAGCTTACTATATGCAACCTAGCTACTTCAGACATGTAATGAGAAATGAAATATATGAAGGTCTTATGTTATAATGGGAGAATAAATACATGTTCCCAAATAGCCATTTAAAATTAATGCCGTAATGATTATTATACAACTATAAAGAGGAATAAGGTCTTGCTGTATATGCAGCCAGGGAACTATCTCCATGATATATGGTATAGCATGCTTTTGTTCAACTAACATAGAAATATGAATAAATGTACACATTTGTTTACATTAAAAATTGAAAATATTAAATTATAACTTTTAAAAGTCATTGCGTATGGGAAAGGAGATATAGGTGACTATAGAAATAGAAGATGGGCTTCTGTTAATGTCCTTTGTTTTGTAAATGGATCTTTAGAAAAATGTAAATATGTAAATATTAAATAAGGAGGACATGTGCTGTGATTAGCATTGGGTTTTATATGCAACTAATGAATCGTTGAACACCACATCAAGAACTTACGATGTACTATATGCTGGCTAACTGAACATAATAAAAATAAATAAATAAAATATATGTAAATATTTCATAGAACATTAAAACAAAATTGGGTTTAGAAATCAATTTCTTAAAAAGAGAAATAAAAGCAAACAAATAATTTGCTTTAAAGAATGAGTAGGTGGCATAGTTGCATAGGGATGCAGTCACCTAACTATATATTCTTGGGGAGATATATGTTAAGAAAAATGAATTGCTACCAAAGTGTGCTACATATTACTAAAGTTTAGAAATCATACTGTTGGTAGTAATGTTAGTATTCTTACCCTTTATTAAAAAAAAAAAATGGTTTTGGGGCACCTGGGTGGCTCAGTGGGTTAAAGCCTCTGCCTTCGGCTTGGGTCATGATCCCAGAGTCCTGGGATAGAGCCCCGCATCGGGCTCTCTGCTCAGCAGGGAATCTGCTTCCTCCTCTCTCTCTCTGCCTGCCTCTCTGCCTACTTGTGATCTCTGTCTGTCAAATAATGGATAAAATCTTTAAAAAAAAAATGGTTTTAAGTGGCTTTTACCTTACGCTTTTCTTTCATAACAGTTCGATTTAGGTATAATTTATATATAATAAACTGCACGTTGTAGGATTTGATAAATTTTGATTCATGTATATAACCATGTAACCATAATCACAATCAAGAAAATGAACATGCCCATCACCCCTAAAATTTTCTCCTGTTCCTTTTTAATGTCTCTTAGTCACATCTCTCTGTGCTCCCTTTTAATCCCAAGTAAACACTGATCTGCTTTTTATCACTATAGATTAGTTTGCATTTTTCAAACATCTTCTATAACTGAAATCTACATTATATATTCTACATTGGAGGGACAGGGGAAATTATCTGACTTCCTTATCTGACTATCTTTAATGCAGCATAATTATTAAGACTCTTTCTGTTGCTGCATCTATCAGTAGTTCACTTATTTTCATTGTTCAGTAGAATTCCACTGTGTAGACAGACCAAAATTCATTTATCCATTCACCTGTTGATACAAACTGATGTTATAAGCAGTGGCTGATCCTCCAGTGGTGAGTCCCATAATTCCCATTCATCTTAGCTGGTGTTTGATGGGAATGCTGAAGATGTCCTAAGAGTTTTTTCTCCCCATTTCTAAGAAGAAATAAGACTTCCATTTCCACACCAGTTTTCTAACCGTATCTATCTGGTGCAAGGACATGGGGAATATTAAAAAGAAAATAAAAGGCAGTAATATAAAATAAGTAATGAAAGAGACTAAAATGAGAAGTAAGATAGCTAAAGAGAGAAAAAAAAGGGAGAATAAAGAATGGTGCTAGAAAATAGTGAAAAAGTAAATAAAATATGGGAAAGTGAATATACTGTAGAAAGGAAAAGTCTTAGGGTACGTGGGTGGCTCAGCTGGTTAAGCATCTGACTTTGGCTCAGGTCATGATCTTAGGGTCCTGGGATCAAGCCCCACTCAGCAGGGAGTCTGCGTGTCCCTGTCCCTCTGCCCTTTCCCCCAACTCATGTTCTCTCTATCTCCCAAATAAATAACTAAATAAAATATTTTAAGAAAAGAAGAACGGGTAAGTCACAGAATTTGGACATTATCCCCTTTAAGGGTCTAGCTGATTCTTGATGAGGACTTCTCCAGGAGAGTGGTATGGCAGGAAGGGAAGAGCAGAGTCAGCCAAGAAATCCTTTTATTCACTATCCATATGCTCTTGAATCAACTGCCTAAACTCCTCAAGTCCTCTTGTTTCTGTAACACAGGGATAATCATAATTTTCCCTGACAATTGTTATGAGGATTAAGCAAAATAAAATAAGATATATGGAAGACCTTGGTGCTGAATCCCTAGTGATCCCTATTCTGCGCCGGGAGATGCATTCAAGAAACTTGAAACTTAGGAAGAAATAAGAGAATTCTTAATACAGAGTCTATTGGCAAAAAGTTTGAGTTGAAATGGGTTGGGCAAAAGCAGCAATTTATTCATGTCTTACAAACATGGTCTTACAAACATCATACAGAGCTGGCACAAAAGAACAGACACCATCTCATACACCATGCTTCCTTCCAAATCACTTCTATTGAGTCACGACATCAGAACAAGTCAGTTACTGAGTTACACGGTTCTTCAAACACAGAGACCTCCCCATGAGGGTGGTTGGATTGGCTAATCAGACAAACAGTTAATTTACATGTTTCATACAGTGCAGGATTTGCAACAGAATTCAAGATATTCACACTGATATTGTAATACATTATAAAACAGTTTAATTTTCAGAAGATGATGGGATCACAGATGTCCCTGCCTGTTTCAATTCCTCTCTAGTTTTCCTTCTTTCTTTTCTTAAAAGCAGTTACAAAGAGTTTTACTCAACGTTTCACACTCAAAAACACTTTAAATGTTAAAAACTAAAAACTATTTACAAATTATTCATTGTAATTTTAAAAGTATTCATTGTTGGTTTTGCTGTTCCAATTAAAAAAAAGAAAAATCACCCTCCAACAACCATACTTTACTTGGTACCACCATTACCTTCTGGCTGCTGTGAAGGATACTTAGAGTTGAGTCCTCACAACTTTTCAGAACTCCAAAATAGATTCTACTCCATGGCCCCTGATAACAAATATACATACAATAAAAAGGCCATCTGACCTCCCCAAAGCACACACTGACTACGATTCATTTTGTGTTGCTTTTGTGGAAATGCTGTGAGGTGACCTTCTGTTGGATTAAAGACAATGATTAGGGAATACTCTTTTTTTTTTTTTTTTTTTAAATCCCAAAGTCATCTTAAAGCACAAAAAAGAGGCAGACTTCGATCTTTGCACATACAGAATGTAAAACATTTTCTTTACATTAGGCATAGTCATAAAAAGCATGTATGTTGTTGTGAAAATGCATTGTCATAGAATTTACAAACACTGAGATATCAAACACATTCTCAAAAACAGCTAAGGTACTGACACAAAACCTGACTCAAAAGGTAAGTTTTTCAGTAGACTTTATCTCTAACTTGCATATTTAATAATTCAACTGTGTCCAGTTTCACTCATAGGCTCTAAAAACACAAATATGGTGACATTTGTCCTTTCAAGTAACCCCAGGGTGCTGCTTTTCTCCCGCAGGTTTTCACAATTTCAGAGCCCTGGCACTGGCAAACCACAAAAGACACAAGTCTATAAACTGCTCCACAGACCACAGCTCAAGACAAATTAGCCTAGGAAAGATAGTGAAACATACTTTGTTGTGCTAATTTGACAGCCTAAGTAGATTTTGTGTGAAAACGTGTAAATTATATTAGGCTTTGCTGTATAGCTATTTTTCAGGCTTTACTTAGTTTCTTGGTTTAAGTGATGCTCTCTATCTGGCAGTGGTTAAAACTTCAAGCCTGTCTGTGTCTTTCCAAATAGGAGCTTCGTCCTTTCTGGGGGAGGACAAGCTGCTATAAGACTTAGTCATGTCCTTTCTGTAGACGAGGGATGGCCCTGAATGCACACTTATGTACCGTACATATTTCCTTTCAGAAAGCCGCATTTCTAACTGGATTTCTAGCTGAAGTTCATTTCTTTACCCACTAACTAATTCCACAATTTCACAAAGGTAATCAGGGCTTTCTTCGCTGACACTGATGTTTGTGAAGGGCAGTGAATAATTCAAGGCCGCGGTTCTTATGTGAGATCATATTTTCTAACAATCTGACTCACATATAACCTTAGGAGGGAGAAAAATAATATTTCAGCCACAGTGTTCTCAACTCAGCCCTTTAATAAAATGATTTCTCAGCTTGTTCACTGTCCTTTTGAAACAAAACCAAGATACTCCTGGTATAATAAGTTTTATCAAATAATTACAAAGAGAAATGACCATACACTTTTATATGCAAGACAACCATTTGCACATGACATAATGAATAAAAACAAACTAGAGAACATTTCTTTGATATCTTTGGATTTAAATAAAAACTGATTTCCCCATCTGAAGAAAAATGGATGAATTTTCATAAGAGAAAACATGCTCTTCATTTACAAATCCTAAAAATCACATCGCTTTCCCGTGACATGTTCCCAACAAGATCATCACCTCTACAGCTTGGGATTGCGCTGCAGGATTCATAAAATGCTCGGCTACTCTGGTAACCTGCAGCAGAGACTGAATGGCTCATGAAAATTTATCCAACTTCTCTAATATTGGGGAAAATATCATGATACACATTTACAGTTACTTTCTGGTCGTCTAATTCAATCCATTTCAAACAACAACAACAACAAAAGAGCAGCTTGCTGTCACAAGCTAGTAATCACGAATTAGGAGAAAAAAGGAAAGAAAATTGCTCCTTTCTTAGTAAAAATCATTAAGTTCCAACTTCTCACGGCTAGGACACTACCCGTCACAGAGCATATGCCACTTAGCAATTTGTCTCCTGGGATAGTCACAGATCTCTTTCCAGTGCTCTCCACCTGTTCCTTCTGCAGCTGCACCCAGGACCAACCGCCCTATCACCTCATTCCTGGATCCCCTTTCAGAATCCAAAACCAGAAATTCAACACTTATCTCTTCAAGACCCTCACAAGGAATATCAAAGACAAACAGTTCATTGAACACCGCATTGGGGGTGCACTTCTTCACATGAGTCTTCTTTTTTGAGATTCTCTTTTTGGCATGGTACAGGTTCACTTTCACGTAGGGATCTGCAATGGTAAATGACAGACATTATCTTGGCAGAACCTGGCTGGAGAGTTGATCTCAACATAATGGTGCCCTTAGAGATTGATGCATGCCAATAAAATGAGATTGGAATGAAAAGGTGTCAGAACAAAGTGAAAATAGGGATCAAGCTTGACCTATTGCCAACAAAATGAAAACAAGAATATGCAATGTGAAGAGAAAACAGTTCTAAACCATAGGATGGGAAAGGAAGCATAATGGCAAGAAGAAGAGATAATTAAAACAACAACAACAACAACAAAAACTTCTAATGGCTCATTCTGATTATGTATAACTCAGTCCAGAAAATAAGATAGAAGAAAAAAGCATTAGACAAGACCTAACCTGATTGAATTGTATGACTTTGGTAGAGTCTCTCTACCTCTCTACTTTTCTGTTGTACGGGCATTTAGAATTCACAATGGCAATGTCCTTTAGTGCTTTAAATTTTGTGTTTCTTTAATCAACAGCTGGGTTTGCTTCCTGTTTTCCAACGTTCACCTTCCCTGTGTCACCCTTAATGTATGGATTTTAGGATCATGCTACTTGTCATATATTTAATTACATTATTTTTGTCTCTTTCTGGTTGAAGCATGTGAGTTCATTTGAGTGTCCTAATCCAAAACTTTAAGATCATGTCTTCAACCGCCATTAATAAACAATAGTAGTAATAATAACAGAAATAGAAGTTATTTAATGAGGTATATCTTTCTAGTCTTCACAATCCCCCTCAAGGTAAGCATTATTACAACTACTTTGTACAGAGATTATGAAAGACAGCCAAGATTATATACTAAAATGGAAGGGTTAGAATTTGAACTCAGATCATTTTACTCCATAGGTCATGTATTCTTTTCACTGTGTAATACAACAAGGAATTTTTTTTAATTAGTCACAAAACTAAAAGCTAATGTTTAAAGCAGATCCTTAAGGAATTATAGGAAAAATAATAAAAACAACAGAAGCATAAGTGTTTGGTGAGGCAGGCTCACCAAAAATACTAAAATTAAGAACTCTTCTCCCAAACCATTGAGAAATTTTTGGCTATGATCTCTTACCTCAGCATTTATTACTGTTTTCTGCTTCAAATCCATACAGTCAGATATCTACCATGTATTAGCAATGGCTTAAAACTTAGACTAGATAGTATTCTTTTTCTCGCTAATGGCACTGGCTTACACTGTTATTTCATTAAATGAGAAACAGAAAAACAATCAGATCACTTGCGCTTGTGGGTAAAACGTAAATCAAAGTCATGTAAGTTGCTACCTATTTTGCCCAATGTATTACTTATACACTGAGACTGAATTTTTCAGAAGCATTCTTACCTGAAAGTCCAGACACATCAGATTTAGGCAGGTGTCGAGCTTTTAAAACAACCACAGTCAGAGTATTTGTCGTGGACTGATAGCAGAGAGAGATCAGTAACTCACCCCGTCCTGAAGACTTCTAAACAAAGAGAGATTTGGTATAAATATTTTTATTATTTTTCTTGTTTTGAAATTAATGCTTAAAATATTTTTAAAAAATACAATATTGTTATTTAAATATAGTTTTCCTACTTCTTTTTATTTTAATATGCTAAAGAATTCAACAGTAATCACAAGGTTTTGTTCCATACTATCACCTTCTAAAAACAACTGTCTGCCATCTTGTGGTGGTTTTAGGTACTACCGGATATTAAAATTTGTAATGAGTTAGCCACACCCATTACTAGAAATCTTTAAAAGGATATTGAGAATACAGCCTATACTGAGGTATTTTTGTTGTTGTTTGTTTATCTGTTTTTACTTTTTAACTAAATGATTTCTTTTTGAAGTTATTAATAAATGTCTAATCATTTGAATGGATCTGTGTAGGGCAAATGACTCATGATAAGTTTGATTTGATTTTGATTTTTTAAAAAGCACTGACATTATTGGAATTTAAATTCAGAGCAACTGACATTTATTCTAACTGCTACCATATCCTGTCCCAGAGGACTGATGGAGTTAAAATTCTCTGTCCCTAGCCCCCACTCAAAATCCTCTTTCAAATCCAAGAAATGAATTAAGTATTTGAAGGAATTGACCCAATTTTTTAATACTTTGTTTATGGAGGGTATCATAAGATACTTCTTTGTATGCTACTTAGATTTTATTTGTACTTTAAAGGCATTTGTTAAGAAGACCAAGAACTCAAATTACAAGTATTACCTGATACTAACAAATACGTAAACTCAGGGCTAGATTATAACTAAGAACGATGGCGGGCCAGAGCTCCTAGAACTTCAATCTATATACAAAAACTGACATGGGGTCATTATATGAATAAGTAGTTCAAGAAGAATCAGAGTAGGGAATAGATCTTTATTACTACTCTGCCGCTAAACACCTTGGTGTCTCAAACAAGCTACTTAATTTTCTGAACCTTGACTTTTCATTAATTTCAATAAAGAAAGGTGATCTTTATGGTATTCTATAAAATCATGCCTTCCAGAAACAAATTACTCTGAAGTACTACAGTTTAAATCAACTGAGTTCTGTTTTTAAAGGGGGAAATGGGATTAAATTTGGTATCTTATCATTGTCTAATAGTCTCAGAACTACCACAGCCATATAACTACAAAGGCAGAGTAACTCACTTCTTGTCATACAACATAGTGATGAACATTTATAATTCAAATGATGTGATGGCTCATCTTTGAAAAGCCATTCCATAAAAAGTCAATACAACTTCCAAATCCTCAGGATAAACTGATTTAATTTTCAATTTCAATTTCAATTTCAAATTCAATTATGCTGATGTTAAAACATCGTTGTTAACTTGTTTATGAATAAGAAATATTTACCTGCATTTTAGGTTAAGTGGAAGTCCTAGTCAAAATACTTATGATAAACATTAACAGAAATATTTATATAAGTGCTATTTAAATACCCATAATGGATGCCTATTTATTTTATATAATTAAAATACTTTAAGCATTTCAGTTGTGGATTAAATTTTCTTTCATCTACTCTAGTCCCTTGTTCCCCATTTGATTATGATTAATAATAATTAAACATGGTAAAGATGATATGTATAAAACTTATAGTTTAGTGAAAATCCCCTAGATACACAAAAGCTACATATGAGATTGTTTCTAAATACTTTAAGCACTAAAAGTGAATTACCCTAACATTTCTCTTGATAATCTCTCTGTTCATTAACATTTTTCCATCAGATAATTCAATTCCTGCAAGAGGAATAAGGACTTCTCCAATGATATCATCTCTTGAAAACCTGTCAAAACTCAAGATAGTGAAGTGCAAGGCCAACTCTTGGATCTGGGTGTACAGGATCCCATAGAACGTAAAGGTCTCATCAAAAGCTGGGTCCAAGGTCTTTCTTAGAACTCTGGTTTTCACTTTATGCTTCTTCTCTGGGAGGATCGTCATTTTTATATATGGGTCAGAGGTCATTGACTGCTCATCCATGGCTGGCAAGCCACGGGCTTCCTTGATATTCACCACAAATGCTTTCTTCTCAAAGTTGTACTCTAAGGAGAAGAAGAGGGTTCCCAACTTCTCCTGTTTCTCTTCTGAAGTAATGGAAGTGCTGGACTTTAAGCTATCAGGGGAAACAGCCTCTTTCTCCCCTTCTGAAAAGAGCTTTGGGGTCACATTCTCCAGATCAGAAGGGCTACTAGCTTTGAGGTTTGTTTTGGGAAAATTGCCATTGAGATCTCTCTTCTCAAGGTCAAGATGTAATGAATTCTTTGGCACAGCTGGTTTATTCTTTACTTCATTTTTGTCATCTGCTCCAAACTTCTTCTTGCTACTTAGATTTTCAGGATAAATATCAACTCCTTTTAGTACGTGCACAAACTTATATGGAGGAGTCTTGTTAGACTTGGATGATTTTCTCTGACAGCAGATCCAAGCAAACAGAGAGACTGTGAAGACCAAGCCAAATGCACTGAAGATCCCCACCACTGTGGGGATTTCATCTGAAAAATCAAATGACCAATAAAATACATTAAAGGAGTGGAGTTGGAGATATGAGCCTATTTGAAAAGCATGCTGGAGCTGGCAATTGCTGTAGGTTGCACAGATTGGATTACTTTCTGACTGTTCTGGGTATGAGTTATGTACACATTTCATATCACCTTCTGGAATAAACACATACACTGCGTGACATACAAAAAAGAAATACACTATGATAGAAACTTCCTCATTTCAGTAGGGGTTTTTTGCAAATAAAATAAAAAGGTGACCAGGCTTAGGTCAGGGATGAGGGATGCTAAATGACCCTGACCTACCTTTGTTTTCTCAGATAATGTGAGTTAACTATAGCATGATAAATCAGTACTAATTTCATTATGCTTTCTTGACATTTTGAAGCTTTCCAGAAGCATCAGTTTTTACTGACTATGAAACTCTACATGCACATTCTTTAAATACTGAGAAATTTTGTATTCTTATTAGTTCATTATTTATCCCGGATTCAATAAGGAAACATCTAGGGACTAGTGGTTCCAGGAATTTTAAGAAATGAAGGAACATTATATGCTATTATCACAAACTCATCAATAATTTCCATTTCAATTATGGAACACTGGTAAGAGAAATGTTACATACATTAAGGAAAAAAGAACAAAAAAAGATGAACAGCAGGGTATTGCTATTATATAACTTATATCACTGCAAACTCCTGGTATACAGACCAAAATTTCTCAAACACTGAATTATCTGAAGTACAAATCCCTAAGTGGGATAAAAATAAAACAATGGCTACAAATGAATCATCATTCTTTAACATGTATTAAGAGTGAAGATAGATAATTTAGAGTTCAATTTTATCCATAACTGATTTTTTTCTAACATTTTTCCACATGGCAAATGGTAATAAAATTGAACTTGGCATTCTTACCTTAATGAGGGCACATTAAATTACTGACATTAGGTAGCATTGATTATGCATGAAGCTTATCATGCCCCATATGTAAGCATATTCCTCCAACTAATGATTAGTAACACTGTTTAAGTAAAAGCAGTATTGTTATATTGGACACAGAGCAGCAATTGAGTCAATGTTTAATTTAATCATAGTGAATATAACTAATGTAGTATTATATGGATTTAGTTTCATTCTTGTGTATTTTTATCCCAAATAGTGAATAGTAAAGTTAGAGGTCCCAGTCAGGAAAGGGTTAAGTCTTGTTGGAATAACCCCTGAAAGAACAATCTTTTGTTACTCCCGTTCCCCATCCCCCCAAATCTTTTGCCTATCTACTTCATAATTTCCAAACTGAACTCAAAGAATATAAGAATCAGTAATGACAAATAAGAGCAGACATATATAAGATTAAAAAACAACAGTAAAAATATTCCATAGTTTAATTAGATCAAGGAACTGATCATGTAAAAATGAAAAATAAACCTTTGAATTCCCCAAGTAGAAAAAGCAGTAAATACTACAGAAAAAGAATGAGGTGAGAGCTAAAGATAATCAGTTAAACTTAGTATCAGCTTTTTGGTTTTTCCTCCTATTCAAGTCTCTGTGGGGGGGGAAAATCCACTCCTGGACTCTCCAATAATCCAAGGCCAAGAAGCAAAGCCAAAGTCATTGCTAGGAGAACAATAAATGCAATAGAAAATGATCCTTTTTTTTTTTTTTCCTAAATAGACCGATGGCCCAAGCTAGAACATATTTTTCCCTAGCCCTATCTCTGAAAATGCCTCAGTATTAGAAAATTTCTTATTTTCAAATCAGAAATCAGGAATAAACATCACAACAATATAAACTCAATCACCCAGATGAAAGTCTGTAAAGGAAACTCATTTCTGAATATAATGTCACAGATTGTCTCTATTCAATACTTATGTCATAAGGCAAAATATTCAATGTATCATGGAAAGACGCACGTACTCCCTCTGTATTCTCCACTGATAAGGTCTTAAGCTTCTGAGAGTAAAGACCTCAGTCATTTCACTCAGTTTAATAACAATTATCATTTATTCATAAATATCATTCTTTATTCACAAACTTCTATAAAATTTCCTGATTTTTTTTGAATACTTGTAAAGTAGTAAAACTTCATCTCCTGTCTTTGAAATATAATGGGACCTAAAAATATGACTTTTTAATTTGAAGTACATCTGATTTTATTTACTGAGAGAAGGAGAGCAACGGGGCCAAAAATTTGGTATAGGAAGAGGGAAATTGAACTGGAAAACAGGATTCCTAATTTTACTTTCCAGTAGCTTTTAGTTAACTGTTTGACGTGCCATACTTCTCTCACATCTCTGGGCTTTGGTTACCTCACCTGCGAAATGCAATGAACCAAGTCCGTTCATTTCAAATACCACTTTAACCCTAGCATCAGAGGATTCTCTGTCTTCCACTAGCAACATATTTCAAGGATACAAGAAAAACATAGCAGAGAAAAACAACCTTATGGTACACTCCAAAATAAAATATACACCCCAAACCCCCAACATTCAAGTTGTTTTATACTGAGATCAAACCCTTATGTAATCCCAGAAACATTGGCTTGTCCTGATAAGTTAAAAACAGATTTACTTACAAATAAAAATCACCTACAGAATTAATGAAACCAAAAACACACAACAGACTCCCTTTCCTTTACTTAGTGCGTGCTGCGATTTACAGAGCTACATGAACGTTTAGGAACTTCTTGGATGTAAAATCTCCCTAGCAGAAGGCAATTTTGAGGAGAAAGATAGCAAGGAAGGGAGAAACAACAGAGATAAGCCACGATTGCCCCTTTCCAGTTCTCATTTTCTTTCAGATTAACCTCCTAGGAAATCTATATCCAGCATCCCCTGAAAAAACAACAAGAACAACACCAACATTACAGCCCACTCTGGAGTATTCAAGAAACAACCGCAGTTATAAGTTGAGTAACTTGCTTACCAAATTCTTCCCGGCTGGTAGTGATCGGAGCCATTTTTTGCTGCGTGTTCTGTCCGAGGTGCTGAACGGAAAACTCCCTGGCTTGATTCACTTGCCTGGATCTGAAGCGCTGGCTTTCCTGAGTGCTGAAAACAACAGCGCGAGCTCAGGGGACCTGCGCCTGGAACGGGAGGAGGCAAAGAGGGAGGTCCACTTGCTCTCGCACAGTGATTTGCCACCCCTGTTCCTGTTTTGGCTCTTCTGAGAAGCTCGTCTCTGAGACACCAGACGTGGCTGAAACCCGAATTGACGCAATCCTGACGCTACAGGGTTGAAATCAGCACCTGCCCTCCTCCCCTCCGCCCTCCAAGCCTCTCCTCTCCTTCTTTCTTCCTCCCTTCTCTCCTGAGGATTCAACACATTCTCATCAATTATTTTAACTGTTGGACTACTGGAGATTAGCTCTGCTACTCTGTGGGGGCTCAGAGGCACATGGACATGAGTCCCCAAACTCATTCCTGTCAGTTTCTAATAGAAAATCTTCTGATCTTCAAGATCAGTAAAAGCGTGTCTGTGAGTTATCAGAATAATGAAATTTACAGAGGTGATTAAGGATAAGAATGAGAAGAGAGAAATTTCTGCATCAAATGAACATTGTGACATGCAGGAATATGTTTCTCCTTTTCTAATTTCTTTGATACTTTATACCTATATTAGAAAAGAATCCACTGCACATTGATCCATTTGAAATAAGACAACAGTTTTCCCAATATAATCACTTATTTTCTAATAAATAATCTAGACATTTTGCTAATGCTGTTGCTCCATCTGTCTATCAGCTCTCCTCCCTTTAATATCTGACATTTGACCAGCTAAAGTACTTAGGAACAGATGGGAATAATCCCTTCTATATTCAGACTCACTTTCAGTTATGACTTTTGCATATAATGAGACTGCTCCTGGAATGACGTTTCTGGTTAAAAGCCCTGACTTCTAATAGGATTGTGCAAAAGAGTTACAAGAATCGGACCAAAATTGAAAATGAATGAAATTGATAATTATTGGTTATATTTTCAAAGGAATATTTTTTTTCAAATATGTTGTTTTTCTGAACTGATGATATTTCTGGGGTTGAGGAACTGGAGAATATCTGGTGCCAAAATCTTATTAATTTTAATCTGAAGAGTGTGCCTTTTAAAACAAATATTTAGCAGTTTTCCAAAGGGGAGAACTCAGGTTGTAACTCCAACTGTCAATTATTGCTCCGCAAAGAATTCCCTTGCTCTGGAGCTCAGTGAGCAAATGGTATTAGGTATGTGTTGGGATGGGGGAGGAGGGGGTACTGGGTGGCTCTCAGAAAGCTACTGTACAAGTGACAGTTTCCTCCACATTGGCAAACAGTTGCTCTGAGCGTCAGGACTGTGTCTGGGGAAAAATTAGCTTCAGTCTTTTGCATCATGGAAAATTTTATAAACCGAAGTCCTTTTCTTTCCCTTTCTACTTGCTCCCACATACTTGGCATTTTAACATTCTTTTAACAGATTTTTAAAAATCTTATATTGTCATGCTATGAAAGCACACAGATTAATTTACTATATTTATTTTTTTTCCCATTGGCAGAACCTGTATTTTGTATCCTTATCTTTTCACTCCATTCACATTACTTGCTTCCTCAGTTATGCATGAACCTAGTGGGATTGTTCGTAGGAATAGACATTCATTAGATGAAAGTGGCATTTATTTGTTATGCATATATCATAGGTAAACAAAATATATGGTGTGAGGTTTACCAGAGTGTGTATTTTCTGGCTAAGTTATTGCTACCATATGGTTAAACTCATTTGTTGTAAACATAAGCACCTTATTTGTATGTTTTATATAAATTAGTATTTCATTAATTTTACCTTCAGGTGGCAAAATGCTGTCATCTAAAACCTGTCTAGACTATTTAAACTCTGTTACTACAGAACTCCATCCCACCCTGGGCTGTCTCATTTCTAAGGACACATTGTGATAAAATTACCTCTTGCCCAGAGCTAATGCTATTGTGAATATAGTAACTGTTTCACTGCTTGTTTTAAAAGCAAACAGAAATAAATGTTATTAATTAAAACGTCAGTTGTTTCCCTCATTGTCATTTGATGAATAGCATATTCTTTGTTATCCAATCTCTTTAAACAAGCTTCTACCAGCACCAGATAAGGAGTGGGAAGATGATCGAACACAGAGGAAAAACCTGTAAGTTTCTTACGTTTGAGATTTATACCCTACCACATTATTACATTGTTCTCTTTCGATTCAGCAAACAAGTAATCAATTTGCTGACGTGAACAATACCATTCTAGCAGTGGGAGGAGGGGTTGTTGCTAGGTAACCACCTTTTTGCCACCCAAAACACACAGCCTCAAACAAGTTCCCTCCCTGGGAAACAGACCATTCTGTACAAGTGGCAGTGTTTACTTCAGAATGATTCTTTGACTATTGAATTGGTTAAGTATTTACACTACTTAATTTTGGATTCCGGTTACAAATATCTATATACACTTTGAGAAACAATGAAAAGAACACTTGAGTTCTGTTTGTTTTTAAGAAATCCAGTTGAATTTAAGACTATTGGTGATTCATTATATGATTGTGTCCATCCATTTTAATCATTTTTTTAAAAAATAGTTTAATATATAGTTTGATTGATAAAGCTTATACAGTTTATTCATTAATATAGTTTAGTCTGTATTTTCTCTAGTCCCTTACTTAAAAATAGTATTATTAGATGTGTTTAGGATCTTCTACAAAATAATATCTCAAAAGGTTTTGAGAATGTTGTGGTGATCTTCAGTAATCTTTAGTAATACCCAGATTAGTAATGCAAAGGCATTTTACTGGTATGTGGGTGGAGTAGAAGGAAGTATCTGATAATGGAAAATGGATAATTGTTTTAATGTTCCATATCATTCTATTAAGAATGCTGGCTCTGATGTTAATGGAAAAGATTTATATTACAAGCACACCCAACTCCAAATCCTGCAAGACAAATGCTTTCCCAATTAGTATCACAAGAAATCCTTTCATTATGAACCACTTGCACATTTGTTTTTCTTCAACATATTCAGTATTTACTCTGTAACAACCTAAATTAGGATTTGAGGGCTCATGAGTGAAAAACTCATTAACCCAAACCACGAAAAAGCTTATCATCTCTCTTCTTTTCTTCTTTCTTTAAATACACAATTATTAAACATGTACTAAATCTTGGGTTTTTGGTAAGTAGGGGATATATATTAGATGACAAAAATGATCCTTATCCTAATGGAGCTTACTGCCTAAAGGAAGAATAGACAGTTTTCCCTCAGAACTGGGAAAATAGATGATAATTACATTTATATTTCTTTTGCCTGGTATTTCCTATTGAGATTTGTCAGCAGTACCATTTTCTTATACTGCATGCAAAAATAAATCCAAAATGAATTAAAGAACTTAAATGTGAGACCTGAAACCATAAAAATCCTAGAAGAGAGCATAGGCATTAACTTCTCTGACATCAGCCATAGCAACTTGTTTTCTGAGGCAAGGAAAATGAAAGCAAAAATAAAGTATTGGGAGTACATAAAAATAAAAAGTTTCTGTACAGTGAAAGAAACAATCAACAAAACTAAAAAGCAACCAATAGAATAGGAGGAGATATTTGCAAATGACATATCTGACAAAGAGTTATGCAAATGACATATCTGACAAAGAGTTACTAACCAAAATATATAAAGAATTTATAAAACTCAACACTGCAAAACCAAATAATCAAATTAAAAAATGGGCAGAATACATGAACAGACATTTCTGCAGAGAAAACATACAGATGGCCAACAGATATATAAAAAGTTGCTCATCATCACTTACCATCAGGGAAATGCAAATCTAAACTACAATGCTATATCACCTCACATCTCTCAGAATGTCTAAAATCAAAAATACAAGAAACAACAGGTGTTGGTAAGGATATGGGGAAAAAGGAACTCTTTAGCACTGTTGGTGGGAAGGTAAACTGGTGTAGCCACATGGAAAACAACATGGAGATTCCTCAGAAAGTTAAATATAGAATACCCTATGATCCAACAATCACACCACTAGAAATTTAGCCAAAGAATACAAAAACTCTGAAGGGATACATGCACCCTTATGTTTATAACAGCATTATTTACAGTAGCCAAGATATGGAAGCAGCCCAAGATTGATGGATCAATGAATGGATAAAGAAGTGGCATGCATATATAAAAATATATATATTCAATGCAGTATTATTCAGCCATGGAAAAGAATGAAATCTTGCCATTTGCAATGACATGGATGGAGAAAGAGAGTATAATGGTAAGCAAAATAAGTCAGCCAGAGAAAGAAAAAAATATCTACGAGTGCATTCTTTGTGGAATTTAGAAAGCAAAACAAATGAACAAAAGGAAAAAGAGAGAGAGAGAGAAACTGAGGAAGAGACTCTTAATTATAGAAAACAAATTGAAGATTGCCAAAGGGGATGTGGGTGGGGGGATGTGTTAAATAGATGATGGGGATTAAGAAGTGCACCTGTTATGATGAGCAAGCACCAGGTGGTCTATGGAATTGCTGAATCACTATATTGTTCACCTGTAACTAATATAACGCTGTATGTTATCTAACTGGAATTAATGTAAAAACTTAAAAAAAAGAAAAAGCAAAGATTGGTCGGCAATATATCACAGCTATTCAGTCTGTCTTTATTGACCCTCTTCTTCATAATTGTAGATTCATTATTATTGTTAGAGTCAGATTGCATTCTTCCAATTTCTGATTGTCTATATCTTCTCTCTCTTTTCAGTGTCAAAGTTTCACTACACTATGAAGTCTCTGACTTACCCATACTCAAGGATTCATTCTGATTTAAATTCTTATAGCACTAGCTCTACTAAAATCCTTTAAAGCAGGTTGACATATTATTAGCTATATACCAACAATTTCCAAAAAGATAAATCAAAGGCCTCCATCAGTTCTCACGCCAAATAATTCACAAGGTTCCCATTTGTTCATGATCTTCCTCTCACAAATTTTTTGCATGAGTCCTGACCTCATTTTACTTTTATATTCCAGGCCTATTTTTAAGTTGTGGTCTTTGAAGTGACTTCTCTAATTCTTGGGTCTTGGTTCTTTAACAAGCATTTGACCTGGAGCCATTTTAAAAGCTTATCCTGTTTCAGTTTACCTTGAAGATATTTCTTGTTAGCTCCCCAAAACACAAACATCCTCCTGTTTCCAATCTACTATTCTTTTTTTCTTAAGATTTATTCATTTTTATTTGAGAGAGAAAGATACAGTGAGTGACGGGAAGTGTAGAGGAAAAGAATCTTCAAGCAGATTCTTCTCTGAGCATGGAGCTGATGTGGAACTCTATCCCATGACCCATGAAATCATGACCTGAGCCGCAACCAAGAGCTGGTTGCTCAACTGACTGAGCCACCCAGGAGCTCCTCCAATTTATTATTCTTTAGCCAGACTTCTTTTAACCTTCCATTATCAATAAAAATTGTGATATTTTATATTTTGGGGAAGTGTGGGATCAGCAAAATTATACTAAAACTTTCAAACAAAATAGTGGAGATTTAACAAATGTTTTATTACTTAATAATTAATGAAATACATATATATTTATTTTCAAAATATAAAAATAAGCACTGGTACTACTGATAAAGATTAATGTTTAATATATCATTGAATAATATATATATATTCTAGCATAAAACAGCTATGAAATACAACAGGCAGCAAGGACAAAATCAAAATGATTATCAACAATATGAAAACAGACAAAATAAGTAAACTATAATTATTTAAGTAAGTATAGAAGATTTACAAATTCCAAAATAAATGGTTTCGTAATAAGTTAAAAAATAAAATTCAACAATATACTGTTCACAGTAAAAGTACCAGACATTGACTACAAAATTAAAATAATAGAATGTATCATGATTTTTTTAATATATGGAGATGAGGGGCACCTTGGAGGTTCAGTTGGTTAACTGGTTCTTGATTTTGGGTCATGTCATGATGTCAGGGTCTTGGAATCAAGCTCCACTTCAGCTTCATGTTCATTGGAGAGTCTGAGGATTCTTTCTCTCCTCTCGCTCTCCAACTCCCTCATGCACTCTTTCATAAATAAATAGATCTTTAAAAATATGGAGATGAAAGGGACGCCTGGGTGGCGCAGTTGGTTAAACGACTGCCTCAGGCTCAGGGCGGGATCGAGTCCCACATCAGGCTCCCAGCTCCATGGGGAGTCTGCTTCGCTCTCTGACCTTCTCCTCACTCATTCTCTCTCTCACTGTCTCTCTCTCTCAAATAAATAAAATAAAATCTTTAAAAAAAATATGGAGATGAAAAATTAAAGTTAAAAAGTCAAAAAAACTCAAAAGGAGGAAAATATGCAACTTACTTCAATAAAAGTATATACTGACAATAAAAAAGCAACAGTTTTTAAGGTTTATGCTCCAAATAACTTATCATCAAACACATAAAGCAAAACTGTGATAAGTGCTGAAGAAAAATAAGCAGAAACATACCTCTTTAGTAGATGTCATTTTTTTCCGCCACTTACAGATCATCGTAATTCCAGGTTTAGACCATTTATCTAAGGTAGATCAATTTTGCTGACAGTGCCTTTTTAAACCATAAACAAGTAATTTTTAAAGCATACAAAATCTTGGAAAGCAGGGAAAATTTCTCAAATGTGTAATGCAGGATCTTTAAGAATTTTTTAAAGAATGAGACCATATTAAAATATATAGTATTCATTAAAATGCGTGGACTTAAACATCAATAAAAAGTAATTTTCAAGATAATATATTGAACACCATTTAAAGATTTTATTTTATTTATTTGAGAGAGAGAGACAGTGAGAGAGAGCACGAGCGAGGAGAAGGTCAGAGAGCGAAGCAGACTCCCCATGGAGCTGGGAGCCTGATGTGGGACTCGATCCCGGGACTCCAGGATCACGCCCTGAGCCGAAGGCAGTCGTCCAACCAACTGCGCCACCCAGGCGTCCCTATGAGGGGATGATTGCTTATATATACACATATAATTATTTACTTCTTTAAATGGTGTATTGAACACCATTTAAAGAAGTAAATAATTATATGTGTATATATAAGCAATCATCCCCTCATTAGTACATATACATCACAAAGAAATTCCCACACAGGACCATGAGGTGATATGTATGTTATTATACACACTGATTGTGGTAGCAGGGAATTAAAGGCAACATATGAATGTCCATCACAATGTGAATGAATATGTAAGTTGTATTGAAAGCAAATTATATGATATTATCCTGCAGTTAAAAGCAACAAACTATACTAACTACATATACACATATATACATATACACACACACACATATTCCTACATATATACAAGCTATATATATAATACACATCTTATAAAATATTGAATAGAGTTAAATAAAAATACCCTTTATGCAAAATAAACACATACACACAAATACCACTACACATTTTCATAAATAAAAAACAAACAGACTTTTCTTCAGGTTCTAGTGGATTCATCTGTGGCAGACCTGCCAGGAATAATTAGGAAATCCACATAAAACCTGTTTTAAAAAGTTTGTTTAAAGCATTTATGAATTGATGAAGCAACTAGAGCTTCAAGGGCCAAGATATAAGTGAAACAGCAGAGAGATGAGCTGATATTCTGCAAATCACTTTTCCTCTCAGGAAATTGGCTGATTCTTAAAAATTGGTAAGAAACTGTGCTAAGAAATAGAAAAACAAACAGATTTTTTGGCAATCTCACAGGACTAGAGAGGCAATAATTATAGTTAGGGAAAGCCTAGACAGTGAGGAGAAAAGTGGCTGGCATCCTAGAAAGGAAGGAGGTACAGAGATAGCTCCTGCACTGAGTGATTTTATGCCCAAGACACATGCACAGTTCTTCAACTTTGCAGGGAAGAGGCTCAGAAGCTAAGCAGAAAACTGCTGAAAAGCAAAATTATGGTTTCAGTTGACTCATGAGGCAGAGAAGAGCAAAATTATGCCTTATTATCCATCAATGTGAAAGTTCTTTGGTAATCACCACAGGCTTCAGTTGGAAGCACTGAAGAACATCCAAAAGAAAGGACAAATCAGCTGTAGAATGAGCCCTACAAAACTAGAACCCAGACTTCACTTAGCTTAATGCCTAAAAAGATTAATGTGATGTATTCCCCCAAAAAGGTAGTTTATCAGAGGATCTTTGAACCCAAGCTGAAGAAAATCATATCATACAGAGCAGCTATAACTTTTCATATGCAATGCCCATCATGGAATAAAAAATATCAATCTAATGAGAAAGTAAACCAAGGAGAAAATGCATAATTTTAAAAAGTCCATAGATTAGTGACATAGCTAATTGTCATTTATATCTTGATAAAAGAGATGATAAGATATTTTCTAGAGATTTAGAATTTATAAGACTCAGACCAACATTGTAGAACTGAAAAATAGAGCTTTTGAAATTAAGAAATGAATGGATATAATGAACAGATGACTAAATAAAGTACAGAGTATTAATGAACAAGAAGAACAGTCCATAGATAATATCCAGACTGAAGCATAGAGCACTAAAAGTATGGAAAACTCATAAAACTGCTTCAGAGATAAATGGGACATGATAAAAGGTAATAACAAAATTGTAATCTGGCAACTTAGGTACAAGCAATATTTGAGGAGAAAATAATGGAATTTCCTGACCCAAAGATAAGTAACAAAAAGTACTGAGAAATCCAAGCAAAGGTATTAGAAAGAAAACCACATAGTGCAACTTAGTTAAATGACTACGAACAAAAAGAGAAAATTTGAAAGCATTCAGAAAATACAATATATTATCTTCAAAAAGCAGCAATAGGACTCATCTAATACCTCAATAGAGATGACGTCTGAAGACAATAACTCTGAAATGATGAAATCATTTAGATCTAGAATTTTGTATCAGCAAAACTCAATGTGAATGAAAGAAATTTCTAGAAAAGCAGAAGCTGAAAGAATTCATTGACAGCAAATGTTAACTAAATGAAAGAAACTGATCACTGACCAAAACAGAAGTATCAAGAAAAATAAGAACATGGAACAGTGTCAATAGAGTCTAAATGTAAATGAATATTAGTATCTTAAAACAGTAAAAATGTACGGTGGTATCTAAAATATTATAGAACTGAAAGTAGGGGTAACAATGATTCAGAGGGTAAGAGGAAGTAAATTGAGTTCCATTGTTTTAAAATCTGGGAAATGAATACCCAACTTTTGTAGCAACATGGACGGGACTGGAAGAGATTATGCTGAGTGAAATAAGTCAAGCAGAGAGAGTCAATTATCATATGGTTTCACTTATTTGTGGAGCATAACAAATAGCATGGAGGACAAGGGGCGTTAGAGAGGAGTAGGGAATTTGAGTAAATTGGAAGGGGAGGTGAACCATGAGAGACTATGGACTCTGAAAAACAGTCTGAGGGGTTTGAAGTGGCGGGGGGGGGGTGGGAGGTTGGGGTACCAGGTGGTGGGTATTATAGAGGGCACGGCTTGCATGGAGCACTGGGTGTGGTGAAAAAATAATGAATACTGTTTTTCTGAAAATAAATAAACTGGAAAAAAATCTGGGAAATGGTAAAAGGAACAATTTGTTTGCAGGAAAACTCTGAACAAGTAGCAGAAAAAAAATGTGTATCTAAGAAGTTAGCAAATGCCAAAATACTAATAAAAGCTGAATGAAAAAAGAAAAGATAGAAAAAAGAAACAGGTGGTCTAACAGAATACAAATGATATTTTGGAGGATACTACCTCAAGGATACTGTAATTACATGAACTAAAATGAACTAAACGCTACTATTAAAAAAGGAATAAAAGATTGTCAGACTGTAGGAAAAGATATAAACCCAATGCACCAACTCTATGGCACTTTGCAAGAGACAAAAATCTTAAGACAGAAACCATCAAAGTAAAAGGAAAGTAAATATACCTATGGTACACCAGTCAAAAGAAAGCTATAACATTTATGTTTCTGATATACATATATTAGATATGTAGATTTTTAAGTTAGACAAAAAGACATTAGGAAAGATAAAGGATATTTTAAAATGAGAAATGTGAAATTATATTAGGAATATAAACTTCTAAATTTGTATGTGTTCATTAATATAGCTTCAAACTGAAAGCACTAGATGAGAAATAGAAAAATCTACATCATCAAAGAAAATTTTTTCAAGTCTTTTTCATATAGTAGACACAGTAGACACAGATCAATATAGAAACAGTATCTAAATGCATTAATAAATTTGAGCTAATTATCAAATGCCATACAGAGTGTTCTTTACAAGTGAATATAAAACATTTAGTAAAATTGACCAGGAGGTGGCCATAAAAAACACCATAAAAAAACACCTCAAAGGACAGAAAGATTCAGTTTGTTCTCTAACGATAGAGGAATGAAGCAAGGAATTAGAAAAAAACTATCTGGAGCAAGTTCTATCACTTGAAAACTATGCAAACCCCCTATAAATAACCCATCGGTCACAGGAGGAAATTTTAATAGAAATTAGGGAAAAAATGTGAACACAATGACAATGAGAACATTATAAAACAGATAAAAACTATTAAATACAGCTTAAAATGTGCTTAGAAAGTACATGGACTTCTGTGTATGTCCTAGAATAGAAAAGAGAATAGAAAAGAATACAGAAAACAGTGATCTAACTATTTACAGCTAAATGTTAGAAAATAAAAAGGAAATTCAACCCAAAGAATGCTGACAAGGAAAAAAAATGACAGAAAAATAAGTTAATAAAATAAAAAGAACATTGCAGTAATAAAACTAACAAATCTAAAACAACTTACTTGATACAATTAATGTTACTTATAATTTCTGACAATTGACAAAAAAAAAAGAAGAGGGGAAAATACAAATCACAAATGACTCAAGAGAGTAAAAAAGGCACGCCACAAAACAGGAGTTAGAGAATAATATAGTTGCAATACTTATTTCTGACACAAGAATCGTATCCAGAAGTATGGAAAGAAAAATCAATTTCTAAAAGATACATTCCAATTTAAAATAGTCAAAAGGATTATAGAGATACTTCACTTAGAAAGATATAATATTTCAATGGTTAATGATCATATGAAAGGAGCTTAAGCTTAGCAGCAGTAGCCTTTGGAAAAAGGCAAATTAAAACTACCCACGGGACAGTTTGATACACCCACTGAAAGGCTTAAATGGGTTGGGGTGGGGGATATAATACCATTTTTTTTTCTTTTTTACAATACCAAATGCAAGTAAGAATGTGGAGGCATTGCTTTTGGGCCTTTTTATTGGTACAAACATTTTGAAAAACTGTTTGACAGTATCTAATAAAGTAGGATATAGACAAAGCTATGGCCCTGCAATTCCAACCATTGCCTAATTTAAACTGAAGCGACTACATCCAGATACAAAAATGTTCATAGCAGCATTATTTGCAGTAGCTCAAAATTGAAACAGCTAGATTCAATAAACAAAACTGTATGTTAGAATACGATGCAGAAATAAAAAAGAACAAAATGCTTCTGTATACAACACAAATGAATCTCATAAACAAAATGTTGAATGGGAGAAACCAGACAAGAAAGATTAAACACTATAAGATCCACTTATTTAAATTTCAAAAAAATTAAGAAAAACATATCAGTGTTAATAGAAGTCATTTGGTGATCATCTCTGCAGGAGCTAATAACTGAAATGGAACAGATTTCCATGGGGTTAATATTCCTTATCTTGATCGGACAGCAGTTACTACATTTTTGGATTTGGGTTTTTTTTTAATTCACTGACTTGTTCAGTAATAGTTTGTGTACTCTTCTGTATATATATTATATGTGTGTGTCTTTACATTTAAGCTCACTACATATTTTACAAGGGTAAATGTATTTTCAAGGACATACACAAACACATTAGGGTAGATATTAAGGTAAATGCACATAAAGGAAGAAAATATCATTGGTAATGATCATAAGACAGAAAAATAAATTAGAGATGGACTGTGAATAACTTATTATGCAACTATGCTTTTTTCCCCCTTTGGGTATTCTTCCGAACTTTAACTTTCCAAGTATCTACTCAGTTTGGATCCTATCTCACAAAGATCTTCACTTCCCCTGTAGGTTTACAGTAATGTATCAGTTCTATAGATGTTATAAAAATAGATGGTATGCCTGGGTGGCTCAGTGGGTTAAGCCGCTGCCTTCGGCTCAGGTCATGATCTCAGGGTCCTGGGATCGAGTCCCGCATCGGGCTCTCTGCTCAGCAGGGAGCCTGCTTCCTCCTCTCTCTCTGACTGCCTCTCTGCCTACTTGTGATCTCTCTCTGTCAAATAAATAAATAAAATCTTTTAAAAAAATAGATGGTATGAAAACTGAAAGTACTAGTAATCAACTCTGCATAAAGATTATATAAAGAAAATGTATATAAAATCTGAACTTCTTGATCTTCTACATAAAATGTTCTTCCCATGGTCTCAGTATTACCAAAAGAAATGAACAAGATAAAAGTCACACATTTCATCTGGCAATCCTGGAAACCCCACAGCATATGAGAAGTTTGGTTATGTATATAATTCAGTTAGGGGTAAAGTTCAGGGAGCTGGAACCATTATCTAGCATCAGACTGGAGGGATAGGAATGGGATGGTTTAGAATTCCATGACCTCAAACTTCTTTCCAATTATTCAATGTTAAAAAACAATCCATTACCTCAGAGGTAATTGGTCCAATCCTCACATTACTGAACCCATTCTGCACTGACTACTGCTTACAATGCCAAAAGACCAGAGAAAGCAATGCACATGTCCAGAATATAAAACGGAAGGTAAAAAATATGTCTTTGACATTGTCATCCTTTCTTTACGCAAACTTTCTTTACCTTACAGCACTCACTTCTTCACCAGTTAGTATTTATTCATCTGCTTATTTATTTTTCCCCTTTCTCCTCACAAATGTATGCCTTCTTTCAGGTGAAAAATTAATAACTATTGCCCACAGCATACTTTGAAATAAAATCCTTCTATGACTTCTCTTGGGGAGATTGGTATTCTAAATACTTATATCTGTGAATAAAACCAAAATTAAGATCAAGTGTTAATGGTATTGACTTACTTGGCAAGGAAGAAAAAATACAAGAAATTGAAAAGTTTAACTTAGAAAATCATTCGAGGGGCATCTGGGTAGCTCAGTTTGTTAAGCATCTGCCTACAGCTCAGGTCATGATCCCAGGGTCCTGGGATCAAGCCCCACATTAGACTCTCTGCTAGGTGGGGAGCCCATTTCTCTCCCTCCCTCTCCCCTGTCCTTGCTTGTGTACTTTTTCTCTCCCTTTCTCTCTCTCTCAAATAAATAAATAAAATCTTGGGGGAAAAAAAAAAAAGAATGTGATACCCAACAGGGTATCCATCATCTGGAAAAAGTTAACGTCAATGATAGTTCAGGAAGTCTTCAGGGTTCCTGGACTCAAATTCTTCATGGATGGTGTGAGGTTACACAAACAAAATGAAGCAGTTCTCAGATACCAGCAAGGTGTTTGAGACGTCAATTCTGACATTATCCACCTGGAGATGGTAACAGATTCCAAACGTTAAGGGAATAGTCCTACAAGACCACCTTCCACCTCCCACTTCAGATGCCGGTCACTCCTGACACTGGCTTCAGACTGAAGTTTCCTCCTTAGAATCTTTTAATTTGATAGAGAGGTTAAAAAAACTCAGAGGAACACATTTACCAGTTTATTTAAGAATATGATAAAGAACACAAATCAATGGCCAGATAAAGAGACATGTAGGTTGGAGTATAGGGAAAGAACAAGGAGCTTCCATGCACTCTCCAGGCACTCCATGGTCCCAGATTTCCACATATTCATCCACCCAGAAGCTTTCCAAGCCCGGTCCTTTGGGTTTTTTAAGGTAGCTTCATTGCATAGTTAGATTGATAGAGCTGTTGGCTACTGGCTGATTCAAGCCCCAGCTTGTCTTCCCTTCCCAGAGTTTCAATCCTCTAATCACATGATTGGTCCTCCTGGCAACCAGTCCCTGCCCATTATATCTCAAACCCTAACGACTACAATGTTGTATTTTTAGAATACAGAGCACAATGACAGAGTTAGAAATTGCTAATATTCATTTAGTCTAATTTGTACATTTACTTGTCCCTCTCCCATCTTTTACTGTAATCATTTTTTTAATTGATGTATAACTTATTAATTAACTTTTGGCACCAAACCACATTTAGCACCTTTGATGAGCAGTCATGGCTCTGAGAATTGCCAATTAGTTCCACTGAAGTTCTAGAAAATTATGAAACATCATCAAAACTTCTAAGGTTAAACTGTTGTTAATGCCCAGGATGTAGTATGGGCCGAGAAACAAGGAAGAAAAGAAAAGAGGAAAGGAAAGGAAAGAAAAGAAAAGAGAAGAGAAGGGAAGAGAAGAGAAGAGAAGGGAAAGAGAAGAGAAAATAACAACACAGAGGAAATAGTAAAGGGGTTGGAAAAATGGGAGAAAGGATAGCAAGAGTATCAGAGAAAGAAAGAAGTTAGGCAGAGACATGAGTAAGGAAGGAAGGAATGAAGGAAGTGAGGTAAGGGAGAGGGGAGTTTGAAAAGAGAGAATTCCCTTTTGAATAGAGAAATTAAAATATATCTAATTTAGGAGTCGACTAGCAAATGGCTGCTAAGTAGCTGCAGAATATGCTTCTTTTTGACTCCTGCTATTATTCTGTTTCCTCTGTCTTCTCCTTTTGTCTGTGATCTTTTATATCCTGGCCTTTGCTTTTTTTTAATGGCGATTTTTAAACTTAACATTGTATTATCAGACAGCAAAATTAACTTTTTTATTGTTATGTTTCTATGAATTTTAACATACATGTAGATTCATATAACCACCATGACAATTAAGTTACAGTTCCATTACCCCAAAAAATATTCTTGTGCTATATTTTATTGTTCTATCCCCCACCAAGTATAAACCTTGGCAATCTCTGGTATGTTCTTGATCACTATAGTTTTATCTTTTTGAGAATTTCATATAGATGGATTAAATAGTACGTATGATGGCCTTCTTTCACTCAGCACAGCACCTTTCAAGAATCATCCAAGCAACTGCATGCATTAACAGTTTGATCCTTTTTATTGCTGAGTGGGATTAAATGTTATGGATGAGCCACAGTTTGTCAGTAACCCAATGGAGGACATTTGGGTTGTTTTCAGTTCTCGTCTATTATAAAGAGCACTCATGTATTATAAGGACAGTCATGTTCAGGATTTTGTGTAAATATTTTTTATTTCTCTAGAGTAAATACCCAGGAGTTGGCTAGATCAGTCTTGTGGCAAGTTTGTTTCATTTGATAGAAAGTTGCCAAACCATCTTCCAAAGTTAAATGTCCCATTTTTGCATTCCTGTCAGTAATAATGTGTTCTAGCTGCTCAGCATCCTCACCAACAGGTGCCAGTATTAGCATTTTTTTAAAATTTTGGTCTTTTTATTAGGTGTACAAGGTATGCAGAGATACCACATCTTGGTTTTAATTTACACTTCTTTGGTGGCTAATGATACTGAGTATCTTTTATAACCTTTTCAATGGAGTGTCTGTTGGTAAACGTCAACTGACACATTCAAATTTTCAAGGGTTTTTTTGAGCACACGTCAATTCAGATTGGGCAGCACCACACAAAAAGTGGTTAGCAACGTTCCATCAGCAGGAGCTAGAGGCAAATTTTATACAGAGAAGACTTGGAAGCAAAGCAATTATTTAATTGGCTATAGTTTAAGTGATTGCTTAATGTGGGAAAGCCAAATTGGCTGTTTGTGATTGGATGTTCTTAGGTTTCACTTTCTTGGATTCTAGTGCATTGACTCTGGCTTAGGTTTCTGTTTGCTTACATAGGTTACGAAGACATTAGGGACTCCCCAGTCTATTGGCCTCCTTTGGTTAATTACTTTAACACTATTCAATTCCTTTACTTATTTTTTAAAATTGGTCTGTTAGTTTTGTTATTGCTGAGTCCTGAGATTTCTTTGTATATTTTGGTAGAATATATATTATTTGTAATGTGCATAATATAAATAATTGTAATATATACATAAATATATCTATATATTATTTATATGTTTATTTGTATTTATATTTATATAAGTATAAAATATATTTATATATTTAAATTTATATATTATATATAATACATAAGTATTTATTTATACTTATATATTATATATATAAAATATATACATATAATATAAAACCTCCTGTGTGATTTACATATATGTTCTATGACTCTGAAGCTTGTCTATGCACTCTACTAACAGTGCCTTTGGCAAAGCAAAAATTTTTAATTTTAATTTATTAATTTCTTTTATTTAATAGATTACAACAGTCATTTCTAAGAACTCTTGGACTAACCTGAGTCAGGAACACTATTTTTAAGGTGTTTTGTTTTGTTTTTGTTAATATAGTTGAGACACCATGTTACATTAGTTTCAGGTGCACCACACAGTAATTAGACAAGTTTATACATTATGCTATGCTCACCACAAGTGTAGCATCTGTCACCATACCAGCTATTACAGTACCATAGACTATATTCTTTATGTTGTGCCTTTTATTCTTGTGACTTATTCATTCCATAACTGAAAACCTGTATTTCCCCGTCTCCTTAACCCATTTTGCCCATTCCTCCCCTTTCATTTTTTAATAGTTTATTTTCATTTCAATTTATAATCCACTTGCATTTATTTGTTTATTTATTTCTTTTCAGTGTTCCAAAATTCATTGTTTATGCACCACACCCAGTGCTCCATTCAATATGTGCCCTCCTTAATACCCACCACCAGGCTCACCCAACCACCCACACCCCTCCCCTCCAAAACCCTCAGTTTGTTTCTCAGAGTCCACAGTCTCTCATGGTTTGTCTCCTACTCCAATTTCCCTCAGTTCACTTCTCCTCTCCATCTCCCAATGTCCTCCGTCTTGTACTTATTTTTTTAGTAAGAGATGAGGTTTATCTTGAGCTTCACTTTTATGTACATATGGATTATCAATTGTTCTAACACTATTTATTGAAAATATTTTTCTTCCTTGAATTACTTTTGCACTTTTTTGGTAAAGATCAAATGACCACATTTACATGGGTTTATTTTGAACACTCTTCTAGTCTAATACTCTATGTATCTATCCATTTGCCATTGTCTTTATAACTAGTTTGTAGTAGTGTGGTTCTTCCAACAATGTTTTTTTTTCCAAATTGCTTTTAGCTATTCTAGTTCCTTTACCCACTCATGTAAATTTTAGAAATGGGCTATCTACATCTGTATAACTCTGGCTGGGATTTGGTTTGGTATTGTCTAAAATCCATAGATAACTTTGGGAAGAACTAACATGGTTGCTATGTTAATTCCAAATCATGATCTTGGTGTCTCCATTTATTTAAGTCATCTTTGATTTCTTTTATCAATATTTTATAGTGTTCACCATGCAGCTCCTGTACATTTTTTAATCTATTTAGATGGTATTATGTTTTTAAATCTTTCTTTCCAATTGTTCATCATTTGTTTGTGTTGACTTTGTGCCTTACAACCTTATAAAACTCACTTATTAGTTCTTGATGTGTTTTATTTTTATAATTATTCTCTGGGATTTTCTGCTTAAAATTCTATGACATCTATATTATTTATGCAACCTGTATATAAATCTGAAATTAGTCCAAAATAAAAAAGTTTATTTAAAAAAATTAATAAGCGGTGCCTATACTACTGTTAACACCAGTTTCCGGGTTTTCCTGTAATAAGGTAGGACAAAAGTCCATTTTGGAATATTATTTCCCAAATGTAAATATCATCCAGTCATCTGGTTTAACCATGATACAGCAGAGGAATCATGTACCAATAACTGTAATATATATATATATATATATATATATATATATATATATATATATATTTCTGTATCAACAAATGTTTCCCCAAAACAGAAGTGTTTAAACAGGCTTATTGCATATAGAAATTAGATCTTAGTAGTGTTTATACAGGACAGAAGTGGTTAAAATTTTGGAAATGGCTTGAGGATGGTTTGGAATGGCTTTGTGGTACAGCTCTACCACCAAGTTAAGAGACTTGTACATTCTTGAGTTGTCCATTCAATAACCATTTATTGAGTATGTCTCTACTTATGGGTCCTTCGAAGAACTCAAGTGAAAAAGATGAACTAAACTGAGTTTATACTAAAGAAGCAAATATTCCAGTGAGGAATATAAGGTTATAATCATCAAAGAATCACAATAATATGCAATAAGCTTTAAATAAATGACATGCACATTTACTCATTCTAACCCAGTGATTATTTGAAAATATTGTATGCTTTCAAGGGGTAAGGAGTTTCTATATAAAATAACTTTAAATGACTCCAAGTCCGTCATAAGAGTAAGTGAATTTATTTTTAGTCTATTCCCCAAACTCAGTCATTTATGAATTATGCATTTCCTGCCCAGAGATTATCAACCTAAACAGATAGTCTTTAGGTTATTATTAGTAGCTCTTGGAGTGGTCTCAAATTTGGGTGAAGTCATCAACTGACCTTTAAGTTGTATGAATTTAGAATCCATGCTCACTTCTAGAATTTAAGTCTTTGTCAGACTCTTCTCATCCCCATTTTTGGATTAACAAAGAGAACCAATATATATCTATTTGACATCCAGAGAAAAGATATGTTTTAAGAAGTGTGGGATAATAGATGAGAAGCATAATGATGGTCCCTGCCTTTGAGGAACTGATAAACAGATCTTATTACCACATTCTAACAAAATTGCTACCAGAAGGAAACCTGTTCTGTAAGCTTCTCCTTCTGGTTTTGTACTTTGATCTTTAAATAGTTAGTATCATTTTCTACTAAATTTTTTGAAGTTTCTCTTTTGCTGCTGTCCTCAAAAAATGAATGACAGAGAGCTAAAAGGTTTTAAGGGTAATTCTGTTTTTGCAGCAACATCCTTCTGCCAGGTAATCAGAGAAAGACAGTGATTACATAAGGGTGGTTCTTGGTGTAAAAATGAAGGAACAAAAATTCAACTTCAGTATTTTCCTTTTCACTTTCGACCTTTCCTCTTTCCTCTTCTGAAACTCTCAGAATTTACATAGCATTTACACTAAGGAAAGAATTTACCTACAACCTAAACTTGGCTTCCCTTTCATGTTGCTCACCTTTATTTTAACCTTTCTGGGGCTTCCCCACCCGTGCTGGGACTTATCTGGATGATTAGAAATTATTCAATTCAGTACTGAATCATAACAACCTTTTGTATTTATTCCCCTTAGATACTATTTATAATTTGATAGCTACAGTATTTCCAAAACCACATAAGGTAAGAAACATGAGCCTTGTAAGGAAAAGCTGGAAAAACTTTTTTGAGTGCTGTGGGGGGTGGGGGAGACACTACGTACAACATCTCATTGGCAACTCTTAGCTATAAGGATTATTCATGTCTTGATAATTCCTGAATCTCCTTTTGAGTTTACTTTTCTCTGTGATCAGAGGAGAGGGTTTTCTCTGTCATGACATTTTGAAGTCACTGAGCAGCTAGGAAAAACTCAGATGAATCTTGAAAACAAGGCTTTATTCAAGGAGGTCAAAGTAATTCTTTGTTGTTTTTGCAATATCTTCAATAACTCTGGATTAACAACTAAAATCTGAGAACACCAAGGAAATAAAAACAATAATCAGAAATTATTATCAACATACCAATAATAACATACCAAATATTACATACCAATAAGTTAAGCAACCTAGACAAAATGGATGCATTCCCGGAAACCTATAAACTTCCAAAACTAAATCAGGAAGAAACTGACAACCTGAATAGACCAAATATATAGTAATGAGATTGAAGCAGTGATCAAAAACCTCAAAAAACAAGAGCCCAGGACCTGATGGATTCCATGGAGAATTCTACCAAACATTCAAAGAAGAAATAATACCTATTCTCCTGAAGCTGACTCAAAAAAATAGAAACAGAAGGAAAAGTTCCAGACTCTTTTTATGAAGCCAGCATTACCCTGATCCCCAAACCAGGCAAAGACCCCATGAAAAAGGAGAATTTCAGACCAATATCCCTGATGAATATGGATGCCAAGATTCTCAACAAGATCCTAGCTAATAGGATCCAACAGTACATAAAAAAGATTATCCACCATGACCAGGTGGGATTTATCCATGGGATGCAAGTGTGATTCAACATTCACTAATCAATCAAGGTTATAGAATAAATCAATAAGAGAAGAGAGAACCACATGGTCCTCTTGATGCAGAAAAAGCATTTGACAAGATACAGCATCCATTCCTGATTAAAATGCTTTGAAGTATAGGGATAGAGGAAACATTCCTCAACTTCACAAAATCTATCTATGAAAAACCACACAGTGAGTATCATCCTCAATGGGGAAAAGCTGACAGCCTTCTGTTTGAGATCAGGAACACGACAAGGATGTTCACTCTTGCCACTGTTCAACATAGTACTAGAAGTCCTAGCAACAGCAATCAGAAAACGAAAAGAAATAAAATGTATTCAAATTGACAAAGAAGAAGTCAAACTCTCTCTCTTCATAGATGACATGATACTTTAATTGGAAAACCTAAAGACTCCACCCCCAAACTACTAGAACTCATACAGAAATTCAGTAATGTGGCAGGATACAAAATCAATGTACAGAAATCATTTGCTTTCTTATACACTAACTGAAAATATAGAAGGGAAATTAGAGAATTGATTCCGTTCACTATAGCACCAAGAACCATAAGATACCTGGGAATAAACCTAATCAAAGAGGTAAAGGATCTGTACTCGAGGAACGACACAACACTCATAAAAGAAATTGAAGACACAAAAATATGGAAGAGCATTCCATGCTCATGGATGGGAAGAGTAACATTGTTAAAATGTCTATACTGCCTAGAGCAATCTATAATTTCAGTGAAATCCTGATCAAAATTCCACCATAATTTTTCAAAGAGCTGGAACAAACAATCCTAAAATTTGTATGGAAGCAGAAGAGACCCCAAATTGCTAAGGAAATGTTGAAAAAGAAAAACAAAACTGGGGCATCATGTTGCCTGATTTCAAGCTTTACTACAAAGCTGTGATCACCAAGACAGCATGGTACTGGCACAAAAATAGACACATAGACCAGTGGAACAGAGTACAGAGCCCAGATATGGACCCTCAACTCTATGGTCAAATAATATTTGAAGAGCAGGGGGAAAAATCCAGTGGAAAAAAGACAGTCTCTTCAATAAATGGTGCTGGGAAAATTGGACAGCTATGTGTAGAAGAATAAAACTCGACAATTCTCTTACACCATACACAAAGATAAACTCTAAATGGAGAAAAGACCTCAACATGAGGCAGGAATCTATCAGAATCTTAGAGGAGAACATAAGCATAAGAGCATAACCTCTTTGACATCAGCCACAGCAGCTTCTTTCAAAGGCAAAGGAAACAAATGGGAAAATGAACTTTTGGGACTTCATCAAGATCAAAAGCTTCTGCACAGCAAAGGAAACAGTCAACAAAACAATGAGACAACCCACAGAATGGGAGAAGATATTCGCAAATGACACTACAGACAAAGGGCTGATATCCATGATCTATAAAGAACTCCTCAAATGCAACACACACACAAAACAGATAATCATGTCAAAAAATGGGCAGAAGACATGAACAGACACTTCCCCAAAGAAGACAGACAAATGGCTAATAGACACATGAAAAGATGTTCATCATCATTAGCCATCAGGGAGATTCAAATCAAAACCACATTGAGATACCACCTTACGCCAGTTAGAATGGCCAAATTAACAAGACAGTAAACAACATGTGTTGGAGAGGATGTGGAGAAAGGAGAAGCCTCTTACACTGTTGGTGGGAATGCAAGTTGGTGCAGCCACTTTGGAAAACAATGTGGAGATTCCTTAAGAAATTAAAAATACAGCTACCTTATAACCCTGCAATTGTACTACTGGATATTTACCCCAAAGATACAAATGTAGTGAAAAGAAGGGCCATCTGTACCCCAATGGTCATAGCAGCAATGGCTACAGTTGCCAAACCATGAAAAGAACCAAGATGCCCTTCAATGGATGAATGGATAAAGATAAGGTCCATATATATATATATATATATATATATATATATAGACAAATATATATATAGACAAATAAATAAATAAATAAATATATATATATATATATATATATATATATATATACAATGGAGTATTATGCCTTCCTCAGAAAGGATGAATACCCAACTTTTGAATCAACATAGATGGGACTAGAAGAGATTGTGCTGAGTGAAAGAAGTCAGGCAGAGAAAGTCAATTTCATATGGTTTCATTTACTTGTGGCGCATAAGGAATAACCTGGAGGACATTGGGAGATGGAGAGGAGAAGTGAATTGAGGGAAATTGGAGTGGGAGACAAACCATGAGAGACTGTGGACTCTGAGAAACAAACCGAGGGTTTTGGAGGGGAGGGGGATGGGAGGTTGGGTGAGCCTGGTGGTGGGTATTAAGGAGGGCACATATTGCATGGAGCACTGGGTGTGGTGCATAAACAATGAATTTTGGAAGACTGAAAAGAAATAAAATATAATAATAAAAAAAAAGAAAACCTGAGAACAGATAACTGATAATAAATAATGTTTCCTTATCTGCCTGGGCAGCAGTTTACATGTATAATGTGGTTCTTTGTATCTGGGCATGTACCACAAGCTGCATTTTCTCTTCTCGGGTCTCTGTAGCTTTAGTTAAATTCATCAAATCTCTGTATTATTTATAGGGTTACTTGTGATGTTGTGATGTTTGCTTTAGTTTACTTTGTGTCAGTATTTATTGGGGTTTCACTCTGAAGCACAGTGTTAGAAAAATAAAAATATGTTCTTTATTTTTCTACAACACCAAACTTGGCATAGGTGGTACTTCCATACCATACTTGACCTCTTCTGTAACATATACAACCTACTATGTTTCTTGTCTATTCTCGTTATTTTGTTTTGTTTTTATAACTTATAAAATACACATCATTATATTAAAAATTTTACACTGTCAATGTCTTGGCTACTTCAAAACCCTGGGCAATTAATCTAAAATGATCCTACACTTATGTTGAAACTTAACATACTTATTTGTGATGACTTTATCGACCTCTTAAAATAACAAGTAATTAACATTATTTCATGAATATTAGTGAAAATTTCCAAAAAACAAAACCCAAGCATTGTCATTATAACTCTTGGGTAGGAAGAGTTTGAAAACGCTATAGAGGACAGTGGGTATAACGCTTACCTCTAAATGGAGCAGGAAGGGGTTTAATACAATGGTTAGGGTGGGCTACAACATGAGTTGATGTAATTCTGTTTCTTGATAAACCTTACTATTGAATATATTTTATATTTTTGTGAGAATACTTATGTATCTGTTTTATAGATAAGGGTATTAAGACACAGCAGGAAAACTACAGGGGTTTTCCCTTTTGTAGCCTACCTACCTTTCTAAATATACCCCTAGAAAATGAATCTCACAGCTATTGATGGAACTAATAAGCCCCTAAAGCCATACTGGAAAAAACCTGGTAAAATTGGGTAAATAGGACTTTGTTTACAATGTGTACGTTTTTGTTCACCTTTTTGGCCTTGCTGAGACAATGTGTTTTGTTGTTGTACTGTTGGTCTCCTCTTCAACCTAGCAGAGACACTCTGGTAGCAAACCACAGTGATAGAGAAGAAGGGAAAATAAACCAACTGAGATATTTAAAACTTATTGCAAAGTGTTTGGAACCCCTTGAAGACAAAATCTCTATGACAGTGTCTGAGGCTCTAAGAAAGGATTATCTGGTCTTTATGTACCACATACACTGTAATTTCCCACAGATTTCTAATCACCTAAGTAACACTGGGACACAATAGTTTTCAAAGCAGTTAACAATTCAGCAATAAGAATATTGCTTCACTTGTCTATTTTTATAAAGAACAGTGTCCTTCCTCTTACAATATAAATGTTTTTATTATTTATTGTCTCCTCAAGTGAGTTGAACACATGACTCATAATTGAGAGATAGTTCTTTAGACATGTGGCATCATTTGATGGATTTGACTGAGGATGATGATGCAGAATGTATAAAAGTATCTGCATTAGTCAATGGGAACTGCAGGAGAAATGACTGGAAATGAGTGAATCATCAAGTGCAACTTCTGGCTTCTATGAGCAACTTCAGTTTCCATTTGCATTAATGCAGCTTCCTCTCAAATAGCTCTCAAATTATCTATTAAGATAATAGAATCATAATTTTAGAACTATAAGATACTTCAGAGATCTTTATAATCTTGGTGAGTACAGCAGCGCCTGGATGGCTCAGTTGGTTGAACAATCAACTCTTGCTGTTGGCTCGGGTGGTGATCTCCAGGTTGTGGGACTGAGCCCCATGTGGGGCTCCACACAGCAGGGAGTCTGCTCAAGATTCTCTCTCCCTGTCCCCTGTTACTCTGCTCTTTCTCTCTAAAATGAGTAAATTTTTTAAAAATAGAATAGAATAAAATAAAATCTTGGTGAGGACACAAACACTCAGGATTATAAAGAGTTAGAATGAGAGGTCCCACAGCATAGCATCCAGTTTGAACCACATTCTTTTTTTTTTCTTTTTTAACCAACTCATGTTATCTCCTTTCAAAATAACTGTTAAGTTTCTGTGTTTGATAAATTCAATATAGTTCATCTGTCTCTTTTATTGATTAAATATTCAAGGAAATGGAAACAAGTTTTAGTTACATTATTCTATTTGAAGTTCTAAGAAAATGCTGAAAAAAACGCAAATTATTTTTTCTCTTCAGTTTTAAGATACTCGAATCTACTTTTACTTGCTATGTACTTCAGAAAAGTAGATATAGTCTATAGTTAATGTTTAATATTACAAAAAGAAAAATAAAATCTATTTCCTACATGATGGAAGTCAACTGGAACCCAAACCTCTGCATGATATTCTCTTAAAAACTGTCCCCATTATCATCTAAAATTAAAATGCTCCTAGTTACAAGCATTATTCTCATCGCTTGCTTCTCTGTGAATTGATATTTATGGATCAATATGTAATTTAGTATCAGTATGTTTAATCATAATCAGCCAGAGTGCTGTGTTTAGCTGAACCTATAAAATGTACTATAATGATTCTAAAATGTTTAATTTAAGAATCACTGCCTCTGTGCATATGAATCAGAGACCTGTGTTTAATTATTGATAGCAATTAGTACACAGAAGCAGAAAAACACCATCTGGTGGTAGAAATGGTTCTACAGCAGTACCCCTTTTACTCTTGGTTTTAAAATAATGCACTGTTGACTGTGTTCTCCTAGATGAGAAATTTTTTTTCTTTTTATACCCCAACTTCTGGAATTTCTAATCATTTCAACCCCATGGTATCAACAGCCATTGATATCTGAGCTAACAGAAAACTATCAAAACTATGGGGGTGGTCAACTGGGTTTGGTTTTTATAACCAGACCTCAGTGAAAATTTCCAGTAAGAAATCCTCATTCTGTATGCATCTCATGAATAATAATAAGAGAAATGTTAAAATGGTTGAACCTCAAGGTCAAACATTCAGAATAAAAAGCAATGCTCAAATAAAACCACAGCAAGTACCAAATTAACTAATTAGGTGTTATTTCACTTAGACAAGAACAGGTGTACATGTATGTGAGCATGTGTGGGAGCCTGTGTGTACCTGTTGCTGTATGGCTTGGATGGATGGACTTCTATCTAATGAAATTTAAGGAAGTATTTTAAATAAGCGTGGAGGAAACTACAATGTCTGCTCTTAGAAGGGATCCACCATTGTCATCTCACATTTTTACCTTCTGATCCTTCAGCACAACTGCTTTAACTTCCTATGAGAAGATGCCACCAGGACCCTGGAGTTAACTCTTCTTTCTTCCCTTTTCTTACTGTTAAACCCAACCTGTGTAACCTGTTACATGCTGGGCAGAACTGATCTCTATGTGTGTGAAGATCTTAATCCTATCAGCCCCTAGGACAGCCATGTTGGATCTAAGGCAGTCCAATCTCCTGGGTAGCCCTCCAGCATGAGGAAGTCTCATCTAGGAATCCTTAGACTGGAGTTCATGGTTCACCACAAGGTCCCCACTGTAACAGGTATACTGAGTAAATTAGACTTGATATTCCATCTCACTGAGCAGAGTGCAGACAGGAGAAAGTGCTGCCACACAAACACCCACTTCAGGGGCCAGTGACAAAGTAACAACGTGTTTAACAGTGTTTCATGGGAAGGGTGGCCTAAGGAACTTCTGGAAGAACTTGTGGGTCAGGTGTAAAGAGAACTACCCCCAGGTCAAAGTGCAACTAGGATGGAAGATGAAGCATCAGGAAAAGTCCCAGGCTGAGATCTTAAATCTCTGACTATTACTAATTTGGATCTGTCTTCCCATATATTGGCTGCTTTTAGCCATTTGAAGCTTATATGTACTCAGCTGGAGTCCAAGCTGGAGGACCAAATCAGTAAAAGCAAACAGGAGTCACCTTCAAGGTCTAATGAGGTGGAGGAGAGTGTGGAAGCAGGAAGTTTCAAGCTATATTACAGTTCCAGGCAATTTGTGCATTCACGAGGAGACCCCAGTCTCATGGGAAGAGGGGCATGCAGGAGGTCCAAAAGCCTTACCCACATAATTAAGGGATCAGTGCAGGACACTAGTCTGAAAAGAGCTCTGGCACAGCAGGAGGAGTGCTTAAGAATTTCGAGAGAGTGCTAAGAAATCAGGCCTAGGGAGGTTTCTGGCCCAATCCATCGGATTTAGACCACACACCACAAAGCCATGGAGTCCTATGGCAATGTCTCAGGGGCCATTTGTAAGGGTAGTAGTTAAGCAAGGAAAATCTAGGCAGCCCAACCCAGCTATTATCTATTTTATCTACGTGCATAGTAGGTACCTTTTACCTACAAGGCAGAGTACATGTCCATGAAAGATTTCATTTGAAGAAAGAGTACAATCATTCAAAAAGCCTCTAAAAAATACTCAACTAGTCCACAAAGGTGACGGGGATGCAACATCTCAGAAGCTAGACCTGGATCCTGTTCTAGTGAGCCAGCATGATTCACCTCCAAACATGGACGGTGACATGAAGTTTTCTGCTGCTCTTGTGACAGATTCAGGAATGGAGGTAGCCTCTGCAGAGGTGGCTCTCTGGGAAAGACAAGAGCAAAGGGATAGGCAGGGGCTGCTGATACAAACATGAAGAATAATGAGTGTGTTGGGTACATGGCTGTGTCGGCTGGGATCTCGGGGACTAAGGTTGGGGACGTGATCAGACTGATTTTACAAGTCAAAATACATGGGTTCTTTATGCAATCTACTGACTTAATTCAATTTCCATGAAGAGGTTAAAAGCATCACAGATCACTGTACTATTTTCTTTATACATCGTCCCTGAACTATAGATAATTGTAGCTGCAGCTGTTCATGAAATATTCATTTATTCAAACAGGGCTTAAGAAAAGTTAAGACCAATGACATATTTGCAATGGGGTAAATATGTTCAAAAGGTCACCCACATAGTGTCCCTAAAAAATAACCTGGCAGAGGATCTAAAGAGATAGTAATTTTTATCATAGAAAAATAACAAGTTGAGTCAGATCCTTGCTGCTAAGAAGAAATTCTAATTATGTTTTTCCAAAAGGATGCCAAAAAATGGATGCATTCTTGTATTGTAAAAACAAGTCCTTTTTGGTAACCTTTGCATTTCATGGCAAAACCGCTCTACTAAAATAATTTGCACAAATTCCTACTGCAATAACCATGTAGGTGTGGGGATTTGGAAGATTTGTTTTAATGTCCAGGAAATATCTTTTTGAGATTATATCAGGTTTCTCATTCAGTTCTTGGCCCTTTCCCCCCTGACTCAAGAGGGTTCCTTTGAAGTTCTAATTGCCTCAGGAAGGGGGTTCATAAGGCAGGTTGATGGAAAGTAAAAGGGTGATTTATCCAGTCAGAAGTATGGTAATTCACACAAGCAATTAAAGTTAGAAATTACAGGAAGAAGAATTCCACCTCCAGACAGTAATATAAAAAACGTGTGTGAGTTTCTAGACTGTCAGCCTGCCTTATGGAATTGGGCTTTTCCAGCAGCACAGTTGAACACGGCAACCTCCTGCCTTTCCTGAATGGTACAATTTTGGAAGTACTGTAAGTGGATTTTAGTAAACTACCAAGATGGCAACACAAGTTGTTCCTAACTTCACTCTCCCTCACATGAAAAGCAACTAACAACATATTCAACAACAAGATACAAGTGAGAGAGTCCTAGAGCACAAGGGTAAGCCTGAAGCACCCCACTGTACCACTGCCCCTCCCAGAGAGGTCTACACAGAGAGGCCTTTCCTGAGCCTTCTGTTCTTCCAGTGGGAAAAAAGAACCCTAGAAGGTGCAGCCAGATCTCGCTAGCATTGTGGGTAACAGACAGTGGCACACTCCATTCCCATCCTCAGAGCTCAGAGTTGCCTCACCCCACTGGTTGTTAGGGAAATGCACATTAAAACCACAATGAGATGTTACTCATGCCTGTTAGAATGTCTGTCAACTAAAGGACAAGAGATAACAAATGCTGACACAGATGTGAAGAAAAGGGAAACTTTGTGCATTGTGTGAGATTCTAATTTGGTACAATCACTATGGAAAACAGTATGAAGGATCCTTAAAAAATTTAAAACAGAATTACCATGTTGCCCAGCAATTCCCCTTCTGAGAATATATCCAAAGGTAATGAAATCACTTACTCAAAAAGGTATCTACACCCCCATAGTCATAGAAACATTATTTACAATAGATAAGGCATGGAAACAATCTATCTATGTATGAATGGGTAAAGGCCTTATGATACACTCCACACACACACATATACATACATATACAATATATACCACAACTTCTTTACCCATTTATATTATATTACATTAACTATATTCACACCCAATGGAATATTATTCAGTCATAAAAAATGAGAAAATCCTACCATTTGTAACAACATGGATGAACTCTGCAGGCATTATGCTAAGTGAAATAAGTCAGAGAAAGATAATACTATATGATCTTACTTCTATGTGGAAGTCAAAACAAACACACAAACAAAAACTGCAGAAAAAGAGACCATACTTGCGGTTACCAGATGTGGAAGTAGAGGAAGGGGGAATTGGAGGAAGACAGTCAAAAGGTACAAACTTCCAGTTAGAATATAAATAAATATTAGAGACTTAATGTACAACATGGTGACTAGCACTGCTGTATAGGAAAATTGTTAAAAGAGTAATTTTCTAAAAGAGTTTAATTTTTTGAGAGAGAGAGAGAACATGAGTGGAGGAGGAGGGGAAGAGGGAGAGAGAGAAGCAACTTCCTGCTGAGTGGGGAGCCTGAAGAGGGGCTATATCCTAGGACTCTTGAGATCATGACCTGAGCTGAAATCAAGAGTTGGACACTTAACTGATTGAGCTACCCAGGTACCCCTAAAAGAGTAAATCTTAAGAATTCCATCACAGAGAAAAAATTTATTCTTCCTTTTGCTTTCTTTTTAAAAAAAAATTCATCTATATGAGAAGATGGATAGAACCTATTTGTGGCAATCATTTCATAATATATGCAAATCAAACCATCATGCTCTATGCCTTGAACTTATACAGTGATGTATGCCAATTATTTCTCAGTAAAACTGGAAAAAAAAAAAGGGAAGGCTAATAAAAAATGTTGCATTGGAAGAATTTCAGAACCCCCACATTTGAATGTTCAGGTCAACCTGAGTTCCTGAAAAGGGCCAACTAAATGTAATTCCTGACCATTGTTACTGACCCACCAGAGGGTTACCAGAAATATGAGATAGGAATCAAAAGCAAACTATAGTCTGCAAAAAACAAGATCAGTGGCATTCAATGAATGATAACAGTAAAATTTCTCTGGATTTTTGTAAAAGAGTCTTAGTAAAACAGTTTAAATTTAATGTTTTTACATTATAGTGGAAGGCAAAAGGATATTACAAAACAAATAGATCAGAATGAAATCTAGTTAGAAGTGTTAAGAACTTAGAGAAAAATTCGCTAAAATTGTTAAAAATGTGGCCCCATAATGCATTAGAATTTGTACAACTAAGTTATCTCTTAAAATAATTGAATCTTAAGATTTGGAGTTATTTTAAAGTTATTTTAAATATTTAAAATATTTTAAAAAATTATTTAAAAATAATAATGGATAACTCCATTATCCTCTGGAGTCAGAGGATAATGACTCAGTGTTTAAATATTCACAATTATTAGTGAGGACCACAGGTTCCTGAACACACCTAACAGATCATGAGATAAATAGCCTAGTAATCAAAACTTGGCCTCGGACAAGTGGACTTCACATCTGCCATTTACCAATGGTATAACTTTGGTAGATGACTTGACCTCTAAGAATGAAATGGCATAATAAAGGTAAAGTTAATTCTCATTATTCAGATTCTGTATGTTGTCGATTTATCTACTCACTAAAATTTATTTGGAAGCCAACATGAATACCAGTGGTGCTTTCGTCGCCATTCACAGACATGCACAGAGCAGTGAAATATTTGAGTGACCCCATGCTCATATACCCCGCTGATGCCAAACAAGGCATTCCTCTTGTTTCAACTCTCCTATTATAAGTGATTGTCCTTTTCATGATAGATTTAGTGCCATGTTTTACACATCTTTATGCTTCTTCTTGGTGATTTTGCTGTTTAAAATGGCTCCCAATCATAGTGTTGAAATGCAATTTAGTGTTCCTAAACACAAGAAGAATATGATGAAACTTCTGGAGAAAATACACGTTCTAGATAAGCTGCATTCAGGCATGAGTTACAGTGCTCTTGTTCAAGTTCACTGCTAATGAATAAACATTATGTATTAAATAAGACGTCTTTAAACTGAAAGATACATAAAACACGGATGTGTGTTGATTGGTTGATGAAAATATTGTAAGCAGAGGCTCACAGGAATGTATCCTTGTGTTTCCCCTAGGAGCACCGGTTCAGTGTTCACTAATTTACTGCTCTTAGAAAGTTTATAGAACATAACTACCATGGGTAATAGGAATCTACTATACTTAGCTCACCTAGGAGATAATGCACTTGAAACTGCTTAGTACTAAAACTCAGTAACTGGTGCATAAAAAATAGCTTAATAAACTGGACACTGTTATGAAACACAATATCATAAAAAAGTTCTCCCATTTTTAAACATTTTACATTAACTCATTAACTTGTAGCACCTACGAACTTGGTGTGTGTGCATGCATGCATATATGTGTGTGTGATAATGTGATATAGTAAGAAATATGTATCTAATTTTTGTCTCCAGTTCCTATTATAAAAGCTTCTAAAACCTTTAGAATTTCCTGAGTGATGGGGTAATAAGGGCATCTTTTGTTATAAAATTTCATCTTTGTTCCTGGTTCCTGATACAGAGTTCCCAAAATCCTTGTAATTCCCTGAATGATAAGAGTGCCTTGGTAATAAGGAGAATGACTCTTGGCTGAGGAATTCCCAGAAAGCTTCAGGATGGGAGCTGGTCACCAGAAAATCCAACCAAGTGATTAGAGGGTTGGAACTTTGAGTCCTATCCCTGTACCTCCAGGGTGGACCGTGAGTTCAGTCACTAATGACCAGTGATTTAATCCATCATGCCTATGTAATGGAACCTCTGTCAAAACCCTAAACAAAGGGTTCAGATAGCTTCTGGAGTGGTGAACATGAATGCTAAAGGGTAACATACCCAGAGTGAGCAGGGATTCCTCTACCTCTTCCTCTATAGCTTGCCAAAGCATCTCTTACTCTGGGTAGTTAGTGCCAGAATTGAATTGAATTGAATTATAGGTCCTCCAGCTGGTGTCCAGAGAGTAGTAGAACTTGGTGTGGAAAAAATTCTTTTGTGTGTGTCAGAAGTGTTTTAAGTAGAAATAGATCAATATGTTATCTATCTTCATTCAAGTCTCTATTGCAATGTTAACCAAGAAAACCCTGTGTCTCCTTATTAGAGAATTCCTTTTGGAACTGTGTCAACAAACATGTTCATGACACTCATTGAACAGGTTAACTCACTTAACCTTTTACAGATTCTAATAAGGAATAACTTCTTCTTCAGTGTTTTGTGACTTTGCAAGTGTTGGGAAATGGATATACCTTAACCTTTGCAGTAACTTGGTACAGTAAAGAGTTCTTGGCTAGTACGGCAGAAAGAGATTAAGTGTCTACCATATTTGTGAGCAGTTTCTTCTTCCAGGAAACAACTAGATAACTGACTTTCCCTAGCTTTGCTTGATATCGAACAGAGTTTTATCAATGTAATGTGAGTAGAAGTGAGGCATGCCGCTGCTGGGCTTGACCTTGTAAAAATCTTCCATATTTTTTCTTCCTACACCAGCTTGATACAAATAGGGACAGTGGCATTGGAAGCTACTGGTGAAGTCTGTGTCCTTTATTCACACTTTGAAAAAGCTGTCAAGGAGCACCTACTTTGTACTTTGCCTGAATGGGAAACTTCTATCATTTATTAGCTGTTATACATTTTGGTATTTGTTTCAAAAAACATTACTTTAATTGATACAGGAAGGATTCTGAAGACTTGAATTCTGGTAGAGTTCTGTCATCAGAGGGTGATGAGTTTCAACTGAGATGAGGTATTTACTCTTGCCATATTTGGGTATCCTCATCTGTAGAATGGCATTCATTATGCTTCTTCAACCCATCATACAGGATCACAGGAGAGTCCTAATAAGAAAATGGACTGGGGAGAACACTGAAAAGCATGACATAGGATATGTGTGCAGGGAATTATAAACTAATTTAGGGTGTCCAGGTCTCTTAAGTGACCAATAAATTGAATTAATACTTCCACTCTGTGACCAACTGATCTTGCCTCTTCTACATATGAATTATTTCCTGCTCAGCTTCTGAAATTCTAATTATTATAGATGAAGCATCAGGATGTTCTGAAGAGAGAGTTAGCACATGGTTCTATATATCCCTGCCTTTCACACCACAGCATCGAGATATTCCCCTGTGTATGCTTGTTCAAAGGTAAAACACTAAATTAAAAACTAAATCAATCATAATCTATTCTACAACTTCAGTCAGGCCTAAATAAGATTAATCTCACTGTAGTAGACATGCAAATGAGAAAACACCAACATGTGAGATAATGACTCAGTAAGATGATGATGATGGCATGACTCTGAAAACCCAGAGCAGTGCTTTCAAATTTACTAATCCACTTTTCTGCTTCTCACATATAGAGTTTTATAGGTAAAAATGAATGTATGCATTCTTTTAAAATTTTTTTTTAAGATTTTATTTATTTATTTGACAGAGAGATATCACAAGCAGATGGAGAGGCAGGCAGAGAGAGAGAGAGAGAGAGAGAGAGAAGCAGGCTCCCTGCTGAGCAGAGAGCCCGATACGGGACTCGATCCCAGGATCCTGAGATCATGACCTGAGCCGAAGGCAGCGGCTTAACCCACTGAGCCACCCAGGCGCCCATTTTTTTTTTTTTAATTTTTTTTTTTTTAAGATTTTATTTATTTATTTGACAGAGAGATATCACAAGCAGATGGAGAGGCAGGCAGAGAGAGAGAGAGAGAGAGAGAGAAGCAGGCTCCCTGCTGAGCAGAGAGTCCGATACGGGACTCGATCCCGAATGTATGCATTCTTTACTTTTTTATCCAAAAAGCAGCATTATTGTTCTAAAGTTTTTGGTAGGTCGTAGGAAATTTTTCTGATCACAAATAACCAGTGGATTTAAGATCCACACTTAAAAATTTGCTGATGGAGTAAGATAAACTAAGTTGTACCTGAGGGTATCACTGTAGATGTCCCAAAATATCACCTCCTTCAGCCCAGTCCCCACTCACCATCTGTCTCATTGGGCAATGCTTTTCAAGTACATACATTTTAAAAATTATTATTATTTACTTTATAAAAAAGGACACATTGCTGTATATATTATTTTGAGAATGACTGTTTCCACTTAATATTATATTGCTAGGGTTCGTTCTGTGATGTTATATCACTGTAGCTTATTTATTTTGATAGTTACATATGGAGCAGGCAGAACAGTGGCAAAAAAAAAAAAAAAAGTCCCTGTCCTAATCCCAGAAACTGGGAATATGTTAAATTATGTGACAAAGGAGAATTATGATTTTAGGTGAAAATAGGGTTACTAAAGGCCTTGAGATTTTGAGATTATTCTGGACTATTAGGATGGGTCCAATGTAATCACATGCTGAACAAGGCTGGAGAAGGCATATCAGAATTATATCATGTGGGAAAGATACTACCAGGTATTGATGGCTTTAAGAGGGAAGGGGGCAAGGAGTCAAAGAATGTAGGAAACCTCCAGAAGCTAGAAAAGGCAAGAAAATGGATTCTCCCCCCTAGGAAAAAAACAGCACTGCTGCCATCTTGATGTTAGCCCAGTAAGACTGTTTCAGACTTTTGACCTCCAGAACAGTAAGATAATATATTTGTATTATTTCAAGTCAAAGTTTTTGGTAATTTCTTATATCAGCAGTGGGAAACTAACTCATGTAATATTTAATGGAGTGAATATAGTATTGTTTCTCTCCTACTGTCCCATGGAGGGGTGCTTATGTTGTCTCTATGCTGTTGCTCCTGTGAACAGTGATTCTGAGAACATTCTTGTACACATCTTTTTTGCATACATGGACATTTTTCTCTTAGGTATTTACTTAGAAATAAAATTGCTGCACCAGTAGATGTAAGAATGGTCAAATGTAAAAGGCATATTCAAACTATTATCTAATTTGTTGCAAAAAATTATCATTCTTACCAATAATGTATAACAAATTATGTAGTTCTACATCCTCTTGGCATTTGTTACATCTTTTTTTTTTCCTTATTGAGTAGGTTTAAAATTCTATCTCATTGTAATCTTGATTTGCAATTCCCTGATTATGAGAGGTATCGATCATGTATTTGTTTACCGGTCATATGTGTTCTATCTTCTAGAAATGTTTGTTTTGCTTATTTTAAAATAGGCAAAAAAGTTTACTTTTTTATAAAGTAAAGGTTGCTGGTACTTTTGTGTTTGTTAGAATTTATATACATTTTTTTTAAAAATTTTTTTTCCAATTTATTTATTTTCAGAAAAACAGTATTCATTATTTTTTCACCACACCCAGTGCTCCATGCAAGCTGTGCCCTCTATAATACCCACCACCTGGTACCCCAACCTCCCACCCCCTGCCACTTCAAACCCCTCAGATTGTTTTTCAGAGTCCATAGTCTCTCATGGTTCACCTCCCCTTCCAATTTACCCAAAAGCACATACCCTCCCCAATGTCCATAACCCTACCCCCCTTCTCCCAACCACCCTCCCCCCAGCAACCCACAGTTTGTTTCGTGAGATTAAGAGTCACTTATATACATTTTTATACTAATCTTTAGTCACTGATGCGGACTGAAATTTCTAAGGACTTATATGACAGACTATTTTAGTACGACAGTATTGTTGGATAAAAATTCTACATTCTAAGATCTTTTCTTGCTTGAAAGTATATTCCATGCTACATTTAGTGCAATCTTAAAAATGTCTTTCCCTTTGAATACAATCTGTTATTTCTATAAGCTCCTGGAATGTTTTTGGCATCTACAGTATTCTTACATTTTATGATGCCTAAGTGCCTCTCCTCATTGGCACTTTATAGGCACTTTGAATCTGACATTTGTGATCTTTTTTTTTTTTAATTTCAGAAATGGACTTCCATTATTTGGTCAAGGGTTTCTTCCTCTTAATTTTAGTTTTCACCCTTCTTGGACCTCCTGCTTGCCATCACATTTATGCCTATTTTCTGTTTATCATTGCCATATATATATATATATATATATATATATATTTTTTTTTTTTTACCTCTTTCTTTTTTTCCTCTCTGTTTTTGGTGGGGATGGTGATGCATTTTTTTCAAATATACTCTTCTAGTTTTCTATTTCATTCCTCAGGTGTATTTCATCTCTTCTTTTTAAAAAATTTATTTTAGTTGTTTTATTTTTCATATATGTGGTTCTTCTATAATTTCTTGAGTTTATTTTATATCGCTAAACTTCACACCAGCAAATTTCCCAAGTCCTAGGTGAAATAAAATTGTTTGATTGAATCAAAACATTCCAGGTTGTGATCCAAGTTTAGTCTTAATTCTACAGAGATACATCTGCAATTTAAAAGTAAGACACAAATTAACTTCTAACTTGTAGACTATGTGGGCTAGTAGATTTTGGCAAAGGGTACTTTATAATTTCTTAACTAATCTCATAGCCATCAAAGCTATTCTCAAGAGGCAGAGCATAGCAGGCTATATTTGGTACCAGCTTCTCAAAGGCTGGGAATGAAGGGCCTCATTTACAGACGTAGAACAGTGCCTAACTCCCACACGGCAGTCAATAAATATTTGCTTAATAAATCAATGGATAGGTACCGTCTAAGAATAAGCCAGTTTAGTTCTCTCCACTTCTTTATTAATCAGAGTAGAAACCCCACCCCCACCCAGATGAAAGAAGAAACACACATGTCCCATTAGCCTGCTATTTCTAAAGCTGTGTGGATAGGTCACAGAGAATAATGCTCACCTCACTCTGAGATTCTGCAGACTGTGATGCTTTTAAGGAGGTGATAAGTTCCAGAGTGTCTCTTTTATATTGTTTAACTGAGAATGTTCCACTATGGACTTTTAACCACTTGGACAAAAAAAGTTGCTCTTTATTTCTGAAGTAGTGGAGGGGAAGATTGAAATGAGGAAAGTTGGGGAAATTAAAATAAAGACCAGCTCTGTGGAGAAGGGAAAAGAGTTTAGGTCCCTTGAGCAAAAGATACTAAAAGAGAGTGAAGATGCAAGTATTCTTTACTTATTTATTTAAAGATTTTATTTATTTTGAGAGAGAGCTTGAGCATGAGTGAGGGACAGAGGCAAAGGGAGAGAGAGAAGCAGACTCCCTGCTGAGCAGGGAGCCTGAAGCAGGGCTCCATCCCAGGACCCTGGGATCATGACCTAAACCAAAGGCAGAGGCTTAACCAACTGAGCCACACAGGCACACCAAGATGCAAGTATTTGCATCTCATGGGAAAAAACCCATGAGAGAAAAATGGAGCAGGAACCATGGAAGGTAGGCAGACCTATGAGGTAGTGATGCAAATCTGTCTCTGAGTGAAGGAAAAGGGAAGACTGAGTATAAGCATCTTAGAACACCATGCGAGGCAAGGGATGTTTGACAAGCCTTCTAAGATGTTCTCAGGCCAAAGCCAGCATCAAAGGAGCATGTGTTTTCCAGAACAGGTTTCCCTTAGAGTCGATACTGAACTCATGACTAGCAACAGACCAGGGGAGGCATGGCTCCAGTGTAAAAGCAGGCATGGATATCAGAGCTCAGTGCCTTCAGCCCTCAGTCAACTGAGGTCTTTTGAAGCATTTCCCTATAGCTGCCACAAGCCTGGAAGTTTTTGATTTCAGATTTCTGGCCACTAATGAATATAGTACTGTGGTCATTGGAGAATTGGAAGATGACATAAGAATCTCAGTTCTTGTGTATAAAGAGGACAAAATAAACATATTTTCTACCTGTAATAAATGACCAAAGTGTTTTTGTTGTTGTTTTAAACTTACGCACTTGTACGAAGTTGATGAAGAGTTCCCTGCCAAAACAACATTCCTTGACTTCTGAAATCCTGTTTTGGATCAAGTTTCCTCAGTATTTATGACATCAGCTTAGAACCAAGTTAGGAAAGTTTTTTTTTTTGTTTTGTTTTGTTTTGTTTTTTTTGTACAAGGCCAGGGAGTAAGCACTGTAGATTTGGGGAGCCAGATAATGTCTATCACAATTACTCAACTCTGTGAAAGAGCATCTACAGATAACACATAAATAAAGAGGCATGGATAAATTCCAAGAAAACTTGAGTTATAAAAGCAGATGCCAATCTGGATTTGGCCCATAAGCCATAGTTGATGACCACTGATTTAGACGTTTCAAGCAATCAAGTACATGTGCATGATCAGTTAGATCATTCTGAAATTCAAAACAGCATGGTATGTATATTAGGGGTTTCACACTTACAAAATTGTGAAAGGTAAAGCTCAACAGCCAAGGCCCAAAGTATCATTATATCCAATTCAAAGGAATTTGAATTTTACTCACAGTAAATCAATTCTATGTGGGGAAATGACATAAACAGTCATGGGGGCAGTGCAGGAGATGAAGTCACAGAACACACAATTAAGAAACTGCACAGTAACCAGATTAACAAAATATGAAAGAATCACTCAAAGGGGAGTTACTATGGATAGTAAGAGCAAGGAGTGGGTAAGAAAGCTTGAAAGGATATAGAATTCTTGGAATGCGGTAAACTTAAATGTAGAAAATACGGAAGGATAAGTTCCACAGAATGATCCAGAGCACTGTTCAGACTTGAGCCACAAGGTGAATGGTAACACCTTTCACTAAAAGAAGAGTAATAAAAGGAGCTTTCTGATTCAACAGTGTCAGATGGGGCGTCCTGTGGGGAAGCTTGAATTGCCTGAGGGATGTTGAAATGGCAATGTCTAGTAGGCAGTTGGCTCTTTGGGTTCTGAGGTGAAGAGACAGGTGTATATGTTAAAGGACAGGGGTTGATTGGGGCATTTAGCCCATTAACATTCAGGGTAACTATTGAGAGATATGATTTTAGTGCCATTGTATTGCCTGTAAGGTGACTGTTTGGAAAAAAAATAAATAAATAAAAAATAAAAAAATAAAAAAGGAAAAAAAAATATATAGGTTGGAATAGATTTTTGAAAAGAAAGACAAGCCATTCCTGAAAATACAACATATAGTTTAAAATAAAAGATAAAGTTTCAAATAGTTAAAATAGTTAAAATTTAAAATAAAGGAAATAGTTTAATATGTAAAAAAAAAAAAAAAAAAAAAAAGGACAGGGGTTGAGCATGGAACCCTATAAGGAAAGGAGGAAGAAAGAGACCATGGAAGGGAGACTTCGAGATCTTTCCTACCACATTACTTTTTCAACTTCCTTTTGAATGTTGAAGTTTTCCAGGGTTCTGCTATTGTTCCCCTCTTTTGGTTACTTCATATGCTTCTTTTTCTCTTGGTGATTTTACCCATTTTTGCCTTTGGCTCCAGGTTGATGAAATTTCTAAACACATTCTTTTCAGAAATTCTAACATATTTCCAATTGCTCATAAATACTACCAGCTCCAGACAACATAAATTTAATATGCCTTTCAATTATTTTGCCCAAGCAACCGCCTCAACTTCTGTTCTCTCAAGGAAAATGAACACTCTCCATATCTACCCAATATACTTCTCTCATCCTCACAGGCTGTCAACAAACCTGGAACATTGTCTGTCCTCATTCCTCTCCCTCTCTGTTGACATGGTCTCTAACTTCACCATTTCTTGCCTTCCACTATTGAGCATGTATCTGGACTACTTAGTCCCAGCGCTTTCCAATTTCAGACCATGTTTCACACTGTTTCAGAGTGACCTTAGCTAAAAAGGGATCTATTTGCTTTGAATATTTAGAACTACTTATCTTTCAACACCTCACCCCTAGCAGTCACGTGTAGCATAATATTTAACAGCAAGGTGTTAAGGCCTATTTGAAGAAGTTTGTTGTCTGCCATTCCAAGAGAGTTATTTAAGATGGAAACTGACAAAAAGAGGCTTTCACAAAGATTTCCTCATGTAAATTTAAATCTTCTCCCTTCAGTGTCATTCTCCTCTTAGCATATCTTATAATCCCCTTCACCTATTTGATAGGAGGAAATAAAAAGGACTTCTTAGGAGAAATTGCTACAGTAAGGTCACATCTTCTTGTCTATTCCAAATCTCAGTTATCTGAATTCCAGATTTATATTCCAATCACATTTCTTTCTAACACCTTTGTTTAACAAGACTTAATGTCTGATCCTAGTCTGACCAGAAGAGAAGAGAGAAGGAGTAAATATAATAACATAACTCGTAATTATTCAAAGTCATTTTCTTTAAGGTGAAATCTTGCTTCTCTAAATACTTTCCCCACTCCCAACTATGGAACTCATTATTAATTCTATTTTAATATTATTTCATCATCATCATCATCATTACCATCTTAGAATATACGCTGCTTCAGTATGCTTGGCATTGTCTTAAGTGCTTTACATTTATTAACTCATCAATCCCCCAAAGCACCCAAGGAAGTAGTTATAATTATTGTCCTTGTTTGGGGATGAGGAAAGTGGTAAGTTTTGAAACTTGCTAAAGGTCACACAGTTTATAAGAAGTAGAGCTGGATAGGTACCCACATAATCTACTTTAGCGCTCATGATCTTATCTACTATCCAATAAAAGTTTTCATAACCATGTACTATACTGAAAATCATACAAACCATATAAATTGATATTATTCCTGCCACTCCATAATTTCTTGAATAAAATCCAAGCTTGTCATCTCAGAATATAAATAAAGTCCAAATACTTCTGCATAATATTTTTTTATCTAGTCCTTCTAAAGGTTCTGCCTGTGCTTAGTACATGCTGCTCCCATGGCCCTAGAGAATCTCTACATGAGTTGATTCATAACCAGATGATAATGTGGATTGTAACCAAATACAAGAAATTTTCCTGCATTTGTGTCCTTTATAAAACACAAATAACTCAACTTTTTAGGATGGGTCTCAATTACATTTTCATTTACCATTAACTGATAGGCACTCTGGAAATGCACAGATAAATAAAAACAAAGAGCACATTATAAACTTTAGTTATTTAAAATCTTAGCTTTTAAATAGAATATATTAGGTTGTGTTGTTAAGTTGTAAATGCTTAATTAAAGAAAATACCACACATTTAGTCTTTTTGCACAACTCATGATGTCTAACTATGGAAGAACATGTCACTTTTGGTTATATTTTGTAAACATTTATTTATATCCTACCCTGTTCCACATACACTCCACATACACATACACATGAACAGCACAGTCCCTTTGGTTACATGAAGAGCACATGGATGCCTGTTATTCTCCATTTTGCTGTGAGCATTTAGTCAAACAATCCCTGAGGCAACTTTCCAAAACAGGCTGTTTTTTAGACGAAAAAAAAAAAAAATCTCCTTAAGGAATCCCTTCTCCTGTTAACTCTTTCTGAATAATCAGTTCTCTTACAAAAAATAAAAAAAGGTGTTTCAAACATGTATTTTTATGGCCTTCCCTATAGGGTAGCAAGAGAGAATAGAAAAAAAATTACTGGGTTGGTTCTAGCACTTTATGGTTTATTCTGTATGTTTATTCATGGTTTATTCCAAACTATACGGTTTATTCCATGCATTCCTTTACTTAATGTACATGTTTTGAGCACCTTCTGTGCATCAAACTTGTCTTCAAGAAGTTTACAATGTAATGGAACACAGAGATATATTACTTCATTCAATAGTGTATCCAGTCCACCCACAAGTATTTATTGTATGCCTGTAGTATACGTTGCCTTTTCTACTCACATAAATAATGGACTGTCTTAAGTACTATAAGTCTTCTGAGGAGGTCATGTTTTATGAGAGATGATGAATTTGGTATAGTGTGTTGTAAGAGCAGAAAAGTGCAGAAAAGTATAGTGTGGTATAGTGTGTTGTAAGAGCAGTGGTGCAGAAAAGTGGCAGGAAAACCAAGAGACAACCTCGCAAAGGAGGTTAGAACTTAAAAGGTGACTCCTTAGTCATATGACTTTGGAGAACTAAATCAATCTTCTTGAGTCCAGATAAATTCATCTGAAAAGGGATAAGATTTTGCCAGGGACCAAATAATTTATCTTGTGGATTTAAAAATATCAGCTGTACTAATTTATGGAAACCAAAGTGATATAGCTAAAGGAAATCAAGAATAATATTTTTCCTGAGGCTTAAGATCTGATCAAAGCTAGATTATAGAGTGCCTCCAATGCTAACCTGGGTAATTTTTAAAAATTATTTATTTTTTATTAACATATAATGTATTATTAGCCCCAGGGGTACAGGTCTGTGAATCGCCACACTTCACAGCACTCACCATACACATACCTTCCCCAATGTCCATAATCCTAACACCCTCTCCCTACCCCCCTCCCCCAGCAACCCCCAGTTTGTTTTGTGAGATTAAGAATCTCTTATTAACCTAGGTAATTTATACCTTTTATATGTATCACTGGTTACCAAACAATTTTAACATCCCTTCATCATTAAAAAAGCTTAATACAACCCCACTATGTGAATATTTATTCATTTATGAATTACACAAACATGGAATACATTCAGTCTTATATACACACTTCTCTAGGGTCTAGACACACAGAGAATACTCTCCAGATCATTTTATAATCTTGATTCTTAAGACTCTCAAGGAAAATATGAGTAAGGAAAACTATAGACCAATCTTCATCAAGACTATAAATGACAAAAATTTAAAAAGAACGTTAATGAACTGAATCCAGAATTACATTTTAAAGGACAGTAAAGTTAAAGGAAACCTAGAAATGTAAGTTTTTTTTAAACATAAAAATCAAGTAATAATCAAGTAATGGAGTTACCATATTAAAAAATTAAAATAGCAAAAGTTGAAAATAGAGATACCCTATGATCCAGCAATTGCTCTACTGGGTATTTACCTTAAAGATACAACTGTAGTGATCTCGGGCACGTGTACCCCAGTGTTCATAGCAGCAATGTCCACAACAGCCAAACTATGGAAAGAGCCCCAGATGTCCATCAACAGATGAATGGATAAAGAAGATGTGGCATATATATATATATATATATGTATAGGAATATCATGCAGCCATCAAAAAACCCCCAAATCTTGCCATTTGGAATGATGTGGATAGAACTAGAGGGTATTATGCTAAGTGAAATAAGTCAATCAGAGAAAGATAATTATCATATGCTTTCACTGACATGAGGAATTTGAGAAACAAGACAGAGGATGATAGGGAAGGGAGGAAAACATGAAACAAGCCAAAACCAGAGATGGAGACAAACCATAAGAGACTTAATCTCAGGAAACAAAACTGAAGGTTGCTGGAGTGGAGGAGGGTGGGAGGGATGGGGTGGCTGGGTGATGGACACTGGGGCACGCATGTGCTATGGTGAGCACTGGGAACTGTGTAAGACTGATGAATCAAAGAATCGTACCCCTGAAACAAATATTACATTAGGTTAATAAAAAATACCAAAAAAAAAAAAAAACAACCCAAAAGTCTAAAAGAGGAAAAACTGTACCTGCAGGTCAATAGATGTAGAAAAATCATTTGATACAATTCAACAACCCACTGATGATTTAAAAAAAAAACTGGCTCCCTCTCCAGCCACCCAAGATGCCTGAAGGAAAGAAGACCAAGGGGAAGAAGGTGGCCCTGGCCCCTGCTGTCATCAAGAAGCAGGAGACTAAGAAGGTGACCAGTCCCTGTTTGAGAAAAGGCCCAAGAATTCTGGCATCATACAAGATATCCAGCCCAAAGGAGACCTTGCCAGCTTTGTCAAATGGCTCTTCTGCCTCTGGCTGCAGTGGCGAAGGACTATTCTCTATAAGCATCTAAAAGTGCCTCCCCTAATTCTCCAGTTCACCTAGGCCTTGGACTGCCAAAAAGCTCCTCAAATGCTTAAGCTGGACTGCAAACACAGCAAGAGAAGCAGAGATTGTTGTCCCTAGATGAGAAGAAACCTGCGGGAAAGAGGATGTACCCACTAAGAGGCTGCCTATCCTCTGAGCTGAAGCTTTTCCTGTCACCACCTTGGTGGAAAACAAAAAGGCTCAGCTGGTAGTGTTTGCACATGATGTGGATCCCATTGAGCTGGGTGTCTTTCTGCCTGTTCGCTGTCACAAGATGAAGGTTCCCTATTGTATTATCAGGGGGGAAGACCAGGCTGGGAGGTATCCTTCACAGGAAGACCTGCACCACTTTTGCTTTCACACATGTTAACTCAGAAGACAAAGGAACTCTGGCTAAGCTGGTGGAATGTACTGGGACCAATTACAATGACAGATATGATGAGACCTGCCGTTCCTGGGGAGGCAACATCTTGGGTCCAAAGTTGGTAGCTCACATTGCCAAACCGGAAAAGGCAAAGGCTAAAGAACTGGCCACTAAATTGGGCTCAGTGTATGCTGTTGAATATTCTGTACATAAAAGTAATAAAAATTCACTTTCAAAAAATTTTTAAAAATCTAAACTCTTGGGCGCCTGGGTGGCTCAGTGGGTTGAGCCGCTGCCTTCGGCTCAGGTCATGATCTCAGGGTCCTGGGATCGAGTCCCGCATCGGGCTCTCTGCTCAGCAGGGAGCCTGCTTCCTCCTCTCTCTCTGCCTGCCTCTCTGCCTACTTGTGACCTCTCTCTGTCAAATAAATAAAATCTAAAAAAAAAAAAAAAAAAATCTAAACTCCTTTTTTTTTTTTTTTTTTTTTAGCAAACTAGGAGTGGAAGAGAAAATTATTTTCTTCTTATAGTATCAACAAAATTGCTCAAGGTAAACCACATGGTAAATGGTGTTTTCTTTGTGATTAGGAACAAGTCCAGTGTGTGCACCATATGCTTACTCTTACAGTAATAAAGTGCAGGTTTTGGCTAGTGTTCTATGGCAAGAAAAACCTATAAAGTATGGTTCATTAAAAGGAAGACATAAAATTATTATTCTCGAGAGATAAATTATATACTTAAAACTTCAGTCGTAGGATTATATTAGTTTGGAGGGACTAGATGATTCTGTGATAACAAAAAGCCACAACATTTCAGAAGCTTAAAAAACAAGAACTTCTATTTTATTCACACTACATGTCTAATAAGGGAGAGCAGAGAAGTGCTCACTGCATTCTCTCAAAGACCCTAGCTGACAGTAACCCAAATGAGACATGAGCAGAGGGAGAGGAGAGAATCACCAAACTTGTGAATGTTGGCTGCTGGTAGATTCAACCCATTAGTGATGCCAAATCCGATCTAGTGGTAGTCAGAAAGGGAATGAGGTTTAGTGGTAAAGGTGTTGCTAAGTGAGAGCTCTGCTAACTACAAACAGAAACATCCAACAATCCTTTAGAAAGGAAGGGTTGAAGCCCAGAGTTGAACTTGGGATTCAAGATGAAAACCCATGAGGAAGTAGTAATTTATTTAATTCAATATGCTCAATAAACACTGTTTAATTCCAGGAATATACATGTTCCAAGACTACTGACTGAAACTGTCAGACTAACAAATCCTATCGTTTTATGGAATCTTTTCTTATCAACAGTGAGGATTATTTACACAGACTAAATCTGAGAGCAGTGGTCCATTTTTTCCCTTCTTTTTTAAAAATCAAAAGGAAAACACAACCTGGCTGCCTCAGAGTTGTATCAGACCAGGCACAGAGACTTTTTTCAGAGTCATTTGTGGTGGATGTCTGAAAAAAATAGTAATGGCGATGAATAGTACTTATGGTATGCAAACATTGAATATTAATAACAATGTCTTTTTTATCAGAATTCCATCAAAACTGACCTTTGAATAGCTTACATTACTGCTTTAAAAAAGCCTTCTCAAAGATGGCAGTGAAAATCCCAGAAGAGCAGGGAGAGAAAGGCCTGCTGGAGTGGGAGCAGGGGGCGACTACTGTGAAAGGGACCACAGTGTAGGGAGTGGGCAGAAGCAGTAAGAAAGAAGAGAACTATGAATTTTTTTCTATGGTACTTAGATATGGATGTAGGTTTGAATTACGCCATTATATGCACAGATTTGTATTTACGTGAGTTTAACTCATAAGTAGAGAAAATTATTTTAATTGAACTATTTAGAAAACACCTCCAGCAAAATCAAAAGTAAACTGTGTGGTGCATTCTACTTTCCAGGGCACTCTATTTTAGCGAATGTGTTTTACCTTTATGATAATTATCAAACACTTATGTTTTATGGATGGAGCCCTATAGCATAATACTCAGTCTGCTTTGCATAACTATGATGATTTGCTTTCCTTCTTAATACAGCATAAATGTTTTTGTCCTTATGCAATTGATCTTGTTTGCTGGTGGTTGGCTCAAAAGGCTGGGCCTGCGTCCAAGGTACTGCTGCAGAGTATTAGCCTCCCCATAATAAAAAATGTTCATTTTCTTCATCTTCTGTGATTTTGTTTTTCTTAGTCTCTAGCTTCAGTGGCTGAGCATCCCTTTAGCTAGCTCGCAGTTAATTGAAAAGCCTGTAGCAGAGTACAGAATGTGCCCACAAGAAAACCTCGGGCAGTGCAGATGGCACCACCTCTGCTCTCGGAAGCAGAAAAGTTCTCTGGAACAGCTGCGGGCTGGGAGGCTCTGGGTGGCTTCTGCCTTCTTGGCATGCAAATAAGAAGAATGAATCTGACTTTCGAGATCTCCCCTGCTCAAATCAACTAATGCTATGGTAAACAGCTTTTCAGCTGGAGGAGAGTTCAAAATGTACTCTCTGCAGCCATAATTTTTTGCTGAAGTTGTGTGCTCTCTGGAATGATGTATGTGCTACATATTGCCCAGAAAGCTGTGCCTACATGTATGTCAGTACAGAAGATGGAGGAATTGAAGGAAGAAGAGGAAACAGTACCCCAGATGTTTTCTACAAGCTCCCATTTGATCCTGTGGGGGGTTGTACCTTTATTCATTTTTCCTCTAGTTGCTCATATGAGGAATTTGGGAAGATTCTACCAGCCTGTGGCTTAATTGCTGCCAGGTTTTACCTTACCATATTGTTTAAGCAATAAATATTGATTGGATGTAAATGCATTCCAATGTATTCCCGTGCCCTCCATCCCAAACACAGAAAAACAAATTATTAAGGGGCACAGAGTTCAGTTCCCTTTTTGTGAGCACGAGAAATCTTGCTGTAAAAGCACACTGAAAATTAATGACCCCGTGATATTCCCAAGGGCCTGGTAGAGGAAAAGATGTCTCCACCCCAAATCAAGGAATGCGTAACAGCTTGAGGTGGAGTCTCCACACACCAGTGATTAAATCACCTGTTTGGATATGACTTTTAAATGAGTGACAAATTACTCTATAGCCAGAGGAGATTGATCTTGTCATTATTTCATTTCTCTATAGGTAAGTTACCGCTCTACCCTACAAATCAGGCAATGAATAATCAGTACATTAACAAAGAAAGAGATGAGGTGAGATGATCTCCAGCAGACGACCAACAGCCATTCCCAACTGATTAACTTCTGTGCTTGGCTTTAATACTCAAATTGAAGAGATTTTTGTTATCCTAGTTATACATTAGTAGGAGGAGAGAAAATTCTTAGGGGCCAAAGAAGGCAGGACAATGTGAAGCTATCTCATAAAATATGATTTAAATGTATAATGATAAATAATTAAGAAATTAATAGCAGCAAAATGGATTTTTGGTTTAATGGGGCAAAATGTATTCATATCTAAAAAAGAACCATCTTCTGCTGACAGAGCTTATTATACTTCATTTAGGAGACAACAATGTAGTTATAGTATTTATCTATCATTATAATAAGAAAACCACAGCAGTGTTTGTCCCTAATTACAATTATGGTGGCATGGTGCTTTTTATTCAAGAACCAAAAACAGATTTTGCCTTTATTTTTAATGCTTAAATTAGGAATGCATTGAGATACAAATTACTGTGTCAAGATTCAGGGTAGAAATGTAATCAGGATTTAGATAACAAATGAGCAAAAACACATGATCATTATACTTGTTAGTATAAAATACTTGGCTAAAGACCTTATTCTCATCTCATTTATGTGCTGTATTACAACTCACATTTAAGAGATTTAAATAAGAGGTGGAAAATCCATAAGCCATTTAAGATATAAGCAAATGAAGTAACTATTGTCCAGGAAATGGTCTTTACATATGAGTACCAGGAAATGGCACTATAGAAATCATCATTTATCTTGAATCAAACAAAAATTTGCTTAGCATGATCACTCTATAATTCTTTTTGTGAATAACAACTAGTTTGAAAAAGATGTTAGACAAAATTCCATTGGGTTTTAAGAATTTTTTTAGTGATGTCCTTTACCATTTGGAGATTTTTCTTAACGGCAACAATGAAGTTCTGTAACAAATATCCTTATTTTCTTTTTTGTATCAAAAGTAGGCTCCTTGACTAGGTGTACTCCTGACCAATTATTAGGTCAGTAAATCAGGTCTTAAGAGCATAAGTCCAGCTCATAAATGTTTTCTGATTTTTAGAAGTTTGCCATCATTCTGTTAATTTAGATTCCTAGCAACAAAAGCAGAACGTTCAATCAAAAGAGGTAATACATTCATGAATAGATTTTATTTTAAAATACTAAAAATCTCTACTGAGAGTTAAAGATAAATTTACAGATTAAAATTAGGCACACACCCTCCATTTTATTATGAATAAATTTCCCTGTGTTACATATGTTTGGAAATGTCACAATCCTAACATCATGGCTACACCGTTTAAGACAAAAAAAGGAATACCTCAAAACTAGCAGCACTCTTACGAATTACATCTGTCCTTGCAATGTGCTCAGCGCTCATTGTGGGAGGGTAGAGTATCAGGAACTGACTGGGGGACAAGGGAGGGATAGAACACCAGAACCCCGACCCATGAGGCTTCCAGAGCCAGTGAGAAAAACTGAACTTATTTTCAGATTCTGCATTAAGAATCAAGTATAGGTGCTTAGGAGGAAAAAGAGGTGTTCTAGTATAATTTCAAAACTGGTTCATGTAGGTAAGAGTAGGGATTATAGGAAAGTAATGTCTAAATTAAGAATTCTTAATCTTTGCTTCAGGTCTTCTTGTGAACTTTTAAAAATTGTGTAGAAAAGTGTGTGTGTGTGTGTGTGTCTGGAGAATGTTTAGAGTTTTGCCTAGTTTTTCAAGGAGATCTTATACTGCCTCAGCACCCTATTTCACCCCATTTCACCTCTGAAATGGGTACAGACCACTGGCTGAAAAGTAAACATTTCTTTTTTGGTTTAACGGGGATAGTATAGCTGGAGTCAGCTGGTTCCACAGTTCCTTGACTCAAGAAAAATGAGCTAATCGTTTCAGGTCAGAGAGTCTCTGGTACGAGGGCTGCCAGCACCTAGGGTTTTTTGGTGAGTATTACAAAAGGAACATCTTTCACTCCCAGGCTGAGAATGAAATTCAGCTCCATGTGGCTCTGTGACTTTGAGTAGGATATAACCCACATGCTCCTTATTAATAACATGGGAATGATTTATTCAAAAATACTTTCACTTATTAAGTGCTGGGCTCAATCTTAAGCAAAGGAAGCATGTATCAACAAATTGGTCCAAAAAACCCTGTTCTTTTGGAGATTATATTCTGGGTGGTGGTAGCTGATTGGGAAGCTGTGTGATAGAGGGGTGACAGTTAATGAGAGACAGGGAAGAAGCCACATGATTTATTAACATTTTCCTTAGTATATGCTAAGGACTTAGATGGGGTTTTATTATTTTGAAATTGTAATATTCCCAACGTTATTGGGAAAAAAGAGTGTTTCAATTCCAGGAAGTTCAAAGTGTTCTTACACGGCACTACATTGCAAGTGGTTTTCGAATCATTAAAAGGACACAGTGCTTTAAATCATAGCCGACAAATAATTCAAAATGACAGTTTTTACCCTTCTTGCTTACTTCAAAGTCCCCAAGAAAAGATCTGAGCATCTGAAGTTGGCTAGTCCCACCACAGGAAATGGGATTCTGTATCTGTGTATAGAGAGGAGGAAAGGACTCAGATTCCAACAAGTTACCTTTCTTGCCCCACTGACAGCATATTGGGGCTGGCAGACAAAGGTTTAATGTCTTCTGGGATAAGCAATCTCCATGACAAACCATTTGTCTTCCTGGTTAGCCAAGGAGGTATTTAATAGAGTTGTCAATCATTTTTGGAAGGAAAGAGAAAAAAGAGGTGGATGAGAGAAAGAATTTGTTCATTTTTCCCCAAAACTATTATTTTCTTTTAGATTAAAAATCCTAGCCCTGTTGCATGAAACAGATTTGTCTGCTAGCTACTCTATAGGCTGCTCATTTCTTATTTTTCACAACAAAAAAGTGGGTGAGATAGTCATTATTTCTATTTTCATTTCTTCTGAAAGCTCTGTGAAAAGGAATTCTCCTTGGAGATTCATAGAGGGGTAATTAAGCCACAAACCTGGCCATATTACTGAGCCACAGTTGTAAAAGAAGGAGAAAAAAAAAAAGTCCCAAATCTGTCCCCATTACAGTGTTAGCTCTATGTTGGAGCCCTAAGTGTAACTTGACCCTTTCCCGGGTCAAGGAAAAAAACATTACTGCACTTATCTTGGCTCATTTAAGGTGGAGATACTGTGTTCACAAAATGAGGCTTCATAACTGTCTCCAGTTACTGTCCAAATCCCAGGACAACAATAAAATTATGATTATAGATGTGCATGGGTCATTCTGTTGTCCCTCTGACTTCCCAGCATGGCTGACTGCATATTTTCCCCACATGGTAATAAAATTCCCACTTCCATCTACCATCGCAAATGCATCCTTTTTAATCCAGAAATTTTTATTTCTATCATAACCATTATTACTTTATAATGTCTTTACTTCTAAAATCTGGCTGTCCCAAGCTCTTCTCTGGGTATTTATTTAATTAAATCAAAACATTTATTGATCACCTATTATGTGCAAGACACTATGTGAGATAGGAAAATACATGATTATCTGTTCTAAAAAAACTCATAACCTCTTTTCAACCAGATTTAGAATTTTGCCACAATTATAATTGCCTGTTGCCCATAAAAAGGTGAAGTAGAATCCAATATTAGGCTTATGAATAAACATAAAGCATAAGATCACATTTTTCTAATTTCTCTAAAAGCATTTCATTGTAACCTTACTTACATAAATCAGACAAACACCATTATTTTGCAAATCTATTATTTGGACATAGTGGACCATCTAACTTTCCCCTGGGAGTTTTAATTTTTCAAGCAGATATGTAAAACTGCATATGGAGTTAAAACTTCTACTTGCCTTCAGTTTATTTGGAAGCTCTAAATGTTTGACTTTCCAAATAATGATTTGCTTATTTACTTAACAATATATATCAAGACTTTAAAGTCGGTTAGGAGCCATGCTAGGAACTATAGATAGAAAGAAGTCACGCCTTTAAGGAATTTGGATTGTGTTGAGAGCATGTTTTTTTGGTGAGATTAAACTGAAAATGTAGAAAAATGACTAAGAATACACATGCATTAGGCTTTCTTTCAAAACCTTCTCTGGAATAGCCTTGCTCTACATTTCTGTTTCCAACAATAAGCATTTACAAGCTTTATGCTTCACTCGGATTTAACCGTTTGCTATTCTCTGTCTTGTCTATGGTCCCACCTTACACTTTTGTGTTTTCTGTCTTCAAACCACTGGCCTTTCCTTCTCCTAGCATCTGTAGCTCCACATCCATTCATCTGTCCAAGTCCTGCTCCAATGCCACCCCACTATAATATTTTATTCAAAGTATTTTAGTTGGAAAGAATCTTTATCTGATATAATTGTTCATAGTACTTTGTCTGAATCTCTTAAGACAACATCCACTTCAAATATTTATTTACACTAGTTGCCATCTCTTCTAGATGTGTGTAGTCTCTCAGGAGAGGAGTCCTATCTGATCCACTTAGGCTAGCTCCTTGATTTGAAAAGTACTCAAATACTTCCTAAAGGAGTCAATGATACAAATTGCGATCAAAGCAGGACTTCTCAAACTTCACTGTCTATGAGAATCAGCTGGAGAGACAGTTAAAACAAGGATGGCAGGGCCCCTCCCAGGAGATTTAAATTCTGCAGCTCTAAAGAGGGCAACAATAACGCTGAGAGTGCAGGTCCACGAGCCACCAAGCACTACTATCTTCTGCCACCACTGCAAACACACAGAATATTACGGGTGGGAATAGCTTCATAACGTGGAAGATATAAACCATAGTCTAAGACTAACCCCATCTTAGCAAGAAGTTATTTTAGGAAGAATAACAAAGGTATTAGGGTAGAAGTAAAAAGCAAAAAACAAAAACAAAAACAAAAACATTGGCTTTACTATACGTAATGTGGTATTCTCTGGGAAGTGTATAGGAGTATGTAAGACTTTTCACACACATGGGGAAACGCAATTTAGGGTTCTTAATGAGGACTGATAATTAAAACAGACATAAGACTGATTTATAGGAGGAGAGAAAACCAATTTATATGAGGTTTATATGACATAGGAACCTCATAAGGCAACAAAGATTCAAAGACATGTCAAAATCTAAAGGCCTTTTTTTTTTTTCTTTATTAGGCTGAATAAAGAGAAGCAACTGTGGAAAAATAACCAAATTACATGAGTAGGTTAAAGGAAGATAAGAATTATTTTAACAAGGTCTGTTTGTGTAGAATTCTCTCAGCTATAACTCCTCATCAAAGAATGTTACTATTTTTTTCCTGGTACAAGGAGGGCATCTTTCCCATGGGAGTTTTTATCTCCTACTTTCAGAAAGAAAAGGGAATACTCAGGGACTACCCTTGTATCTGCTGTTTTTCAAGTTCTTTAGCTCAAAATAATCTTTATGCTAAAATGTCATATTTTGAGATGGCATATTCTGCCACTCTTTGCATATTTTTGTTACTTTAGCAATTCTTCACCATTACCATGTATTATCCTTGCAGTTCTGAACTTACCTGAAAGATATTCATACTTTGTATTAATTACCAAGAAAACAAGAAACAGCAAGTGAGAAATTATCATATGTTGTCATATGGCAGAAAATATATTAAAAATGTTAAAAAATCTTAGGACAAAAAAGGAATGAATTACATGCATAAATACAGTAAATAATTGAAAAGACGTATATCCAGTTCTCACATGAAAGTTGATCTTTATGACAGCTGGGCTGGAATTGTCCATGTATCTTATAAGAAAGTAAGGATGAAAAAAGAAAGAAAGAAAGAAAGGATGGCCGATGTCAGAGGAATATAAAGTAACTTAAAGATCAAATGGAAGCTCAAAATAATCATCGTCTAATCCTAGTTGAATTTATTAAGTAAAGCAGCAGGAAGCTCCTTTCCTTCACAAAGATGCCACTGACATTGAAACTTGATGAAGAGGTTGAGGGCAAAAGAGGAAATGACCAAGGAGACCAACAGAGTATTGATGAATGCTGTGTGTACATTCACTCCACCAGCCTTTTAACATTTGCACTGACAACCTTTATTAATGAATGCTATGCTATTTACTTGTCAGGTGGAGACACTGTGATGCTATTTTCCAAGCCCAGAACATAATTCATGTGTGTTACAAGGTTCATTGCATTTATATGTTCAATAGCTTGTTATAATTGAAATACTGGAAATTTTAATCTGGTAGGCAATTTCTTACTTGCTGTTTCTTGCTATCTTTGATAATTAATGCAGTTTATGAATACCCTTTAGACAGCTTGGGATGGCAATTCCCATTCCTAATAAGGTAGATCTGGATAATGGTTAGTTAGTAATTAATGCTACTGCCAATCACTCTTGTTTTTATACTTATCAGAAGAAAATGGAAAGTCCTTGCCATTAATGCAATGAAATCCAATAGTAACCTAACTAACTGTGCAAGCAAATGTGATCTTATCCTACTCCTCTGTTCTTTCTCCCTTCTACATACTTGCCTTTCACTGTTTGTTCTCACCAAGGAACAAGCAGACTTTCAGCCCCAACTGTTTTTCTACAAACAAATAATATTCAAATTTTTAATTGATTTTATCTTTGAACTCCTAATTTCTACTCCTAAACCAGTCTCACATAGCTGGAGAACAGAACCAACCACCTGGAGACAAAGGGGGCTCAGTTTTTGTAAGGAAAAAGACCCTGAAAACCAATGCATTACTACCTTAGAACAGTCAAGACTTCAGCTAATACTTGTAACATTAGCACTTCATTTAGAAATTGATAATTAAAAATAGCTTTTAAAATGTCATTATTATTTAAGATAAATAGACCATGAACTCTTCAATTCTCAAGATTTAGCTTGCATAAATCCCTGGAGCTTATAAATATTCAGATTTCCAATCTCCACTTCCAAAAATTCTGTAGGTCTAGGTTTTTGTAGGCCTGATAATTAGAATTTTGCTTATTCCAATCAATGAAAATATTTCCCTAAGAAAAATAATATTGTTACTAAGTATAGCCCAATGGAAAATTCTAGAGAAAAATGTACATGTTTGGGTACATGTATTTTTGTATGCAGAGAAATAAGACAGAATTTACTTTTTTCCTGAAACCAGCATTTGTATTTATATTTATATTTGTATTTTTTTCCTGAAGTCAAATTTGTATTTGTATTAATTAATTTGTATTTTTATACAAATAATCATTTGTATTTTTTAATCATTAAAACTATCACTAAATAATCATTTGTATTTTTTAATCATTAAAATACAAATGATTATTTAGTGATAGTTTTAAACAACCTTTCCCGAGACCACAATTTCAAAAAACTGAATTCTGAATTTTGGCAAGATATCACCAGAAAGAGGATTACTGCTTAGTTCAATAGGGGAACCCACTAAGGATCTCCAGGAGGCTACAGACTTTATTCCTTCATTAAATAGATCCTTACTGAGCACCTACTACAAAGTAGAAGTGTATATTAGGCAAGTAGAGACACCCAAACCATGAACTTCAGGGGCATTCAGTTCAATACAGAGAAGTACAGAAATAGCTATGTTATGAGGTAGTAAAGTTAACAGCCACGGATGCTACAACCAAGTGCTATGACCATCAAAGAGAAGAGAGGGGCTGTTGAGTTCCAGTAAGGATACTTTAGTGAGGATTGGTTCTATGAATGCGGTGTTATTTTTTTTCAGGATTTTTTTTTTTTTTAATCACAGTAGGTATAGTGAGAATATGAACAACGAAAGAGGAAGAGAGGCCAGCCATTCTCTGAGTACCTCTTCCAAGCCACTTTGTGCAAAACACTTTGCCTACATGCATGTAGGTACAGATAAGAGGATGCACAGGGGATGTGTGGGAAAATACGAATAGTTAGGTTCAGCCAGAATATACAGCTGATGAAAGAGATTTAGGAGTAAATTGAATTTGGAATCATTTTAGGGGTAATTCGTAGAGCCCTTTGAAGTCTAGATTAGAAATTCATTCTTTATTAAGTTTAATATGGCATCAATGCATAGAATTGATTGAAAAGGAGAACAAACTTAGTGGGAGGGAAACAGTAAATAAGTAAGTTATAATTATTATCTCCAACTGAGAGAGGTAGGGGCAATAAGAATGGAAAAATGGCAGCCCATATGTGAATTAGAGCAGGAAAAGTTAAAAGGATAGTGTCATAAATACTTTACCATCTTACAAACATGCCACGACTGACCCCAATTTAGAAACAGGAATCAGGGAGAATTTTAAAATACATTCAGAGTATTGGCTCAGCTGGTAGAACATTGACCCTTGATCTCAGGGTCATGAATTCAAGCCCCAAGCAGGGTGTAGAGCTTACTTAAAAAAAAAAAAAAAAAAATCTACAGAACAGTCTCAAGTCTTGTTAGAGCAAAGAGTTAATTAACAGTTATTAATAGTTCCTTGACATCTTTTAAACACAGCTTGATAAAAAAATAATACATCCAGGCTCACTAAACTAGTAAGTTAAGGGGCACCTATTATATGTTTATTTAATAATGTAGACATCAATCTTATAGCTTGAAAAATCTTTTGCAACTCCTACTTTCTGGAATAAATTTACAATTTGACCACCAAAACCAAAAATAGTTCAGTTTCTAATAGCAATTTCAAGGAAGGTAACATTTCAATATGTCATTATGTTCAGTGACCTTCATAATTAGGATGTTTTTAATCACTGACTTTCCTTTAAGAATGTTACAAATGTGACATGAATTCACTATAATATCACAATTATCAAATATAAATACAGCAAGGCAAAACAAAAAAACTGTTATCTTTAAAAATAAATAAAACTACAACAAAAATATATTTATGTGTATCCTTCTGGTTTTACCCTACATGTATGAATCCTATTTAGTTCTTTGCCCATTGTGCCCTGTACATAACCCTCTTATCAGTTCCAAAGGTGTTCCACATTTTAAATTGTGTCATTTCTCCATACCTATCTATTTATACATTCATACTGGTTAAATTGTTTCAAACCTGACAAACATAAACACAACCTATCAGTTAGAATGTTACAGTATACATCAAAATGCAATTATTTAACATGCAGAATATAAAGATGCCAAGTTGGATATTCCTACTTTTATCATTCAATTTAGATCTCTAAAATAGAAAGTATTTACAAGGAAAAATTAAAATCTTTCCCCAAATGCCTATCAATGTTAATACTGTGTTCTTTGACAATTCTGGTTTTTTTTTAAAGAACATGTATTTGCTATAAAGTGAGTTTTACAAATTAGTATCTCTACATTATAAGCAAATGGGAATCTTATTTTACTATTTGGAGGATAACTTTAGATTTATTATTGCTTGCTAATAAAACCAAACAAATTAAGGGAAAAGAATTTCTTTGCCAAAAATAAATTTAAATGGGACAAGTAAGAAATAATCTATTTTAGGAAAAACATATATGGTTGTTTATGCAGATATATGCTGTAATTTCTTCATTATTTTCAGAAAGGACGGTCTAAAAACAAAGTATGTAAACAGTACTATATATCTCCAAATGTAGGCTATGAAAGTATATACCTTTTATAATTTTACCCTAAGTTAATATATCCATAAATAACTGCTGAGATGTTCCAAATGCTAACTTGAACTTAGACTCTGGAGTCATGAAAGTGAAAGGACATAAGATTTAAACCAAGAGAAATGGTATTCTCCCCAAAGGAACAAGGAATGATAAACACAGTTACACTTATTTAAAATAAGCATAAAGCAGATTAGATCTCTCTTCTTCTCTTTGAGGGTGCTTTTCATGACTCTGTGTGTGTGTGTGTGTGTGTGTGGTTATTCATATGGTTATACCTAGAGGTCCACAGTTGAAGTTCTATTATTACCCAAAGACCATGATGTGGGAACCATATCTCTCTGAGTGCAGATTATGGACAAGTGCTTAGAATAGGCAATGAACTTCTTTACCACTGAACTTGCAAATCTAAATCTAACAATAAAATAAAATAAAGGAAGAACAAGAAAGTGATTAGTATTCATTTTTTGATTAGTATCCCTTTTTAAAATATAAGAGGATAAAGCATTACTGTTTTATAGCATCTTGTACTAAAAATAGTGGAAAATTGGGGCACCTGGGTGGCTCAGCAGGTTAAAGCCTCTGCCGTCGGCTTGGGTCATGATCCCAGAGTCCTGGGATGGAGCTCTGAATCGGGCTCTCTGCTCGGCAGGTAGCGTGCTTCCTCCTCTCTCTCTGCCTACTTCTCTGCCCACTTGTGATCTCTGTCTGTCAAATAGATAAATAAGATATTTCAAAAAAAATAGTGGAAAATATACTTTCTTACTAAATTCCTACTTTATTCTCTGAACTGGCCTGAATCAGTATCTTTCAAAGCACTTGGCAGCACTTTACTTATTTATTTATTTTTTTAAGATTTCATATATTTATCTGACAGAGAAAGAGAGAGAGCACAAGTAGGCAGAGCAGCAGGCAGAGGGAGAAAGAAAAGCAGGCTCCCCAGTAAACAGAGCCCAATGTGGGCTCCATACCAGTACCCTGGGATCATAACCTAAGCAGAAAGGCAGATGCTTAACTGACTGAGCCACTAAGGTGCACCAACTGGTAGCCTTTTTTTTTTTTTTTAAGATTTTATTTATTTATTTGAGAGAGAGAGAGACAGAGATGCAACAGAGATAGAGAGAAAGAGAAACTGAGCAGGGAGAAGAGAGAGAGAAACAGTCTGACGCAGGGCTTTGATCCCAGGACCCTGAGATCATGACCTGAGCCAAGGGCAGAAGCTTAACCAACTGAGCTCCGACTGGTAGCTTTTAGATGATTCTCAACCACTGCTACTAGAGGAGAAGAGGCAGGTGAAGGGAGTGGCTATATTCGAACGAACTCTCTCCATTCTTGGAGGGTAAAAAGACATGAATGTACAAATGACCACCAAAGCCTGCCTATCCATGGACAGCATCAGGATCTTCACATATCAAAAATGACACAATATTTCAGAAATGGCACAAGTTTCCACATAACTTTACTATCTTCTCTAACCATGATCCATATTTCCATATATTAGTAGTTCTCAAAGTGTGGTCCCTGGACCAGCAGAATCAGTATCACCTGTACCTACTAAATTACCTGTTCCCACCAAATCATAAACACTGGTAGTGGGGTCCAGTAATCTGTGTTTTAACAAGTTATCTCCAGGTCACACTCAAGTTGAGAACCACTGATATACACAGCTGACATATTTTCTCTGTAGTACTAAAGATTTCTATAGTATACCTGCCTGCACTTCAGAGAAATTTTTATTCCGTAGCAAATTTGGTAGAAAACAAACAAACAAACAAACATAAAATACCTTAATAACAACCATGAAAATCTGCATATACTGCATCTCAAAACAACAAAAAAAGGACTAGGAAAAAACTTACTTATCCTGCCCCAAATTAAAAAAAAAATGACCTGTCTTGGAAACCATCAAAATCCTTGAGGAGAAAACAGGCAGCCACCTCTTTGACTTCAGCTGCAGCTACTTCTTAATGGATGTCTCCTGAGGCAAGGGAAACAAAAGCAAAACTGGAACTAGTGGGACCTCATCAATATAAAAACCTGCACAGCAATTCTGCACAGCAAAGGAAACAATCAACAAAACTAAAAAGCAGCTGAAGGAATGGGAGAAGATATTTGCAAATGAGAGACATGTCTGCTAAAGGGTTAGTATCCAAGATCTATAAAGAACTTATCAAACCCCAAAATACATAATCCAGTTAGCAAGTGGGCCGATGACATTAACAGACATTTCTCCAAAGCAGACATACGGGTAGCTAACAGACACATGAAAAGATGCTCAACATCACTGATCATCAGGGAAATACAAATCAAACCACAATCACACCTGTCCGAATGGCTAAAACTAACAAATGAGGAAAAAATTGATGTGGGTGAGGATTCAGTGAAAGGGGAAAACTCCTACACTCTTTGTGAGAATGCAAACCGGTGCAGCCACTCTGGAGAACAGTTTGAAAGTTCTTCAAAAGGTTAAAAATAGAACTACCCTATGATGCAGCAATTACATTTCTAAGTATTTACCCAAAAGATACAAAAATACAGATTCGAAGGGGTACATGCACCCTGATGTTTATAGCAACATTATCAACAATAGCTAAACTATAGAGAGAGCTCAGAGATCCATCAACTGATGAATGGATAAAGAAGGCGTGGCATGTATATCTATGTATCTATATCTATATCTATAACACACTTTCAATGTTATCCTGTTCAGCTATCAAAAAGAATGAAATCTTGCCATTTGCAATAACGTGGATGGAACCAGAACGTATTATGCCAAGTAAAATAAGTGAGTCAGCGAAAAGCAAGTATCATATGATTTTAGTCATTTGTAGAATTTTAGAAAAAAAAAATAACAGATGAACATAGGGGAATGGAAGGAAAAATTAAAATAAGATAAAAAGAGAGAAGGAGGCAAAACCGTAAGAGACTCTGAACTATACAGAACAAGCTGAGGGTTCCTGGAGGGGAAGTAGTGGGGAAATGGGCTAAATGGGATGGAAATTAAGGAGGGCATTTGTTGGGATAAGCACTGTGTGTTGTATGTAAGTGATGAATCAGTAAATTCTACTCCTGAAACCAGTATGTTAACTAACTTGAGTTTAAAGTAAAATAAAAATATTAAAGGAAAAAGTCAATTCAAATTTTAAGAAACATTAAAAAAAGAACTTATCTGTTCCAGACATCTGAGATGGTGGAATAATGGCAGTTTTTAAGAGGCCGTGGATCTGAGCAGGGCCTACCTTGTTTGCAATGGTCATGTGTAGGCCACTTGAACAGCAAGGTTCCCTGCCCTGGCATAGGCTAATGTGGCAAGACATGCTGTGAGCCATCTTCCTACTCCTTCTGTAATCGGATGGTTGCTTCACCAAGATGAAGGGTTTTTCCTGTGGCTGGATGAAGTTTCCAACTCTGCCTCTGCATGATATGTCCTGGTGCAACAGGCACATTATTTGGGTGTTCTGAAACTATGCCATCCATCACACCAAACTAAGAATCCAGACCAGTTTCTCTTCTTAGAACTGCTATTAGGAGGCTCTTTCTCCTGCTGGGATCCTGGTTTCACTGCTTCTGCAGTGGTGATAGCCCATGGCACCTCAAACACTGGAAATACTATGCATGTCTGAAGGACAAGAAATGTGTAAAAAACACTTTTTAATTTTGTAAAATCTCTTGCTGTCATTCCCTCACCATGGTGTCCATTGGTGGTGGAAGACTACAGTTCTCCAAACTCTAAAATTCTATGTTAATTGTACTGTTCTGCTGTTATTGTTTGCTTATTTACATTTAGGAAATGTCAGTCATGATAAGTTTGCCTGGACATCAAACATTGTCATAAAATTCACTTTTACTTATTCCAATATTAGGTGCCACCCAAAATTGTTGTGAAGTATTTAAGCTAACATCACCCTTCTTTTGCTTTATCAATTGAGGAATGTTGAAAGTATAAGAAGGAGGTCACAAAGGTGCTAAAGTTTAGACATTAAGCATTGATTCAAAGGCAGACACATTCCTGTCTGATTTTCTCTCCACAATTACCACCTATGCTGTATCATAACATACTAGCAATATAGCCCTGATAAATTGGTGCCAAACAGAGTTTAACTTCAGCTATTAATGCACCTGGGATATTATTTATTTTTGGCCCAGTATTTTCACTGCAATCGTGCATGCTCTGTAAAAAGAACTCACTGTTTCTTATGTAGTAAAGGTAAAGGCAAATAGTTTCCGAATATTTCTTTACTGAGGCATAGCTTGCCCCTTCTAGGTCACATGAGATCAACTTACCCTATTGCCAGGTTCAGCAGTTTACCTCTACCATGTCTGTACTTCTCATTTACTTAGTCAGTCATGCAATCCAGAAATTGATATCAAGTACCAGTTCCCTCAAGGAACTGGATTAGGTGCTAGAGAGGAGCAAACAGGAAAATAAAATACTCTCATGTTTTTTCTTGTCCAGCAGAGTCCTTTATTTCCTTAGAAATCCATATCCTTTTGATGATGAATTCCACTATTATTTTTAAATGTCAGCTGCTTGTTCTTGGAAATAAGCCTTAGGTTCACTGAAATTAGTCTTCCTTTAAGAATTCCTTGTGATATTGCTCAGTTGGCCTGCCCACCACATTCTTGTCCATGTACAGTGTAACTAGCTAGAGAAGAATTACATAGTACTGAAGCCACACAATGCAAATAAATCAATGTAATGGGGTTTTAAGGAAATTTTAGGATTCCTTAGGTAGATATAGGGAGTAGCAGAACATATTTAGGATATATTCAGGGAAAGATAGACTGGCTCTCCACAGATGATAAGGTACAGGGTGGAGGGTATATTATGGAAGGAAATACTGTAAATTTCATGTAGAAGCCATATTTGACAGGAATTTGAATGTCAGATATGGGATGCCAGGAGTTTTTTTTTTTTTTTCTTTTTTTTTTTTTTTTTTTTAATTTCTTTTCAGTGTAACAGATTTCATTGTTTATGCACCACCACACCCAGTGCTCAATGCAGTACCCACCGTCAGGCTCCCCCAACCTCCCATCCCCCCTCCCCTTCAAAACCCTCAGATTGTTTTTCAGAGTTCACAGTCTCTCATGGTTCACCTCCCCTTCCAATTTCCCTCAACTACATTCTCCTCTCCATCTCCCCATATCCTCCGTGTTATTTTTTATGCTCCACAAATAAGTGAAACCATATGATGATTGACTCTCTCTGCTTGACTTATTTCACTCAGCATAATCTCTTCCAGTCCCGTCCATGTTGATACAAAAGTTGGGTATTCATCCTTTCTGATGGAGGCATAATACTCCATAGTGTATATGGACCACATCTTCCTTATCCATTTGTCCATTGAAGGGCATCTTGTTTCTTCCACAGTTTGGCAACCATGGCCATTGTTGCTATGAACATTGGGGTACAAATGGCCCTTCTTTCCACTACATCTGTAACCTTGGGGTAAATACCCAGTAGTGGGATGCCAGGTGTTAACATGACTCTGTGTGAATTGGGAGCCACTGAAGGCATTCCAGGTGCAGACTAAGCTCAGCAAATCTGGATCAGGGAAGTACCTGTGAAAGCTAAGCAGAATAAAGAGTGGGGAATGGAAAGGAGAAGACAATGAAGTAGAAAGCTCCTGCGATAATCAAAGTGAGCAATAGTGACTCCCTGGAGCCAATAGCTAGGAAGTGAACATGATGATGATGAAGAGGATGCTGGTGGGGATAGCAATAGTAACAACCTGATAGAGTGATATGTATGAGAACATTTCTGTGGCACCAACAAACAAAGGCCATTGCAATAAAAGTCATAAAGCAAATAAAAAAAAAATGTCCTCATCTGGCTTTCTTGGAAATATAAATACTCTGATGCATGACAGCTATATAGTTTTAGTCCATTATCATATTGTCTTTGATATAAGAATGATATAATATGAATGGGTAATTACTTTAAGTGGCAAATTCTGAACTGTGTGCATTAAGTTTAAAGTGCCTCAACTGAAAGAATGAGCCAGAAAACATCACAAAGGGAAATCTTAAAAGATGGACTTATGTTTGAATTGTGTTTTTGCTTAATGGATGACTTTGGGCCAAAAAGTTGCTTTTCCAGACAAAAAATTAAAATTCTTTCCTAAAAGAATGAGTCCATAGCCTCTCCCAGTAGAGGCATCTCCCTTTCCTCTCCATTCTCATTCTGGTGACTCTAATTCATTTGAATTAAGAAAATTATTACTGAATGTCTGAAATATGTAAGGCATTGCATTTGGTGGGAACAGAGGAGGGAGAAGACCAAATGAGTAAAATGTAGTCCTGGTATAAAAATCTAATAGGGAAAAGTGTTGCTAAAGATAAGCATGTTGATGAGATGAGAAGCGATTTTAAAGCAGTGGTTCTCAGCTTTAACTGAACATGGGTATCACCTGGGAGCTTTAAGAAATACTCATGTTTGGGGGAGACAAACTAGGAGAGACTGTGGACTCTGAGAAACAAACTGAGGGTTTTGGAGGGGAGGGTGGTGGGGGTTGGGTGAGCCTGGTGGTGGGTATTAAGGAGGGCACGTATTGCATGGAACATTGGGTATGGTGCATAAACAATGAATCTTGGAACACTAAAAAAAAATATGAAATAAAAAATTTTCAAAAAAAAAAAAAAAAAAAAAAGGAAATACTCACATGTGCCCTACCTCCAGAGACACTGACTTAATTGCCATGGGTTGTAAGAAGGACATCATGATTTTCTAAATCTTATCAGGTGTTTAATTATGAAATGTTATATTTGAGAGAAAACCTTCAAGGACAGATAAAATCTTGATAGGCAGAGATAGAAGTGAAAACAGAAAAACATTTGCAAAGGAACAAAGGCAAGTATGTGAGAGGTAAAATGAAAATGTGAGGCAGGACCTTATTCTGGATTTCCTCATAGAACAGACAATGCAGAAGTAGGAAGGATATCCAGTTATGTCCAGGATACCCAGTTTCATGTCCTGAATGTGCCCCTTAATTGTTGTGTGAATTTTGACCATTCTCCTAACTTCTGAATACCGATTTCCTCATTGCTAAAATGGACATAATAGCTATTTCTCAAGGTATACAGTCATTAACACCATTATAGGCTGAACTGTGCCCCTTTCCATTTCCATGTTCAAATCCTAACCCTGAGTCCTAACCCTACATCAGGATGTGACCGTATTTGGAGAGGGTGTCTTTACAGAGGTAATTAAGTTAAAATGAGGTAATTAGGGGAAGTCTTACCCAATGTGACTGGTGTCTTCATAAGAAGAGGGAACTTGGACACAGAGAGGTACAATGGGAGGACACAGGGAGAAGACAGCCATGGACCGGCCAAGGATGAAGGCTTAAAACTGCTCCTTCCCTCACAGCCCTCATGAGAAACCCGGTCAGATCCACCCTTGATCTCAGATTTCTAGTCTCCAGAATCATGAAAAAGTGTCTGTTGGTTAAGCACCCCCTTTCTGTTGCACTTGGTTACAAAAGCCCTAGAAAACTCATTCAAGCACCAAGGTGAGGAGTTTATATCAAATCTGTAGTGTACAATCATCAAAAAATTGTTTACGGAAGTGTGAAATCACCAGAGCCACCTTCCTTCAATCCCCCATCACATACTCTTCTGAGTCTGAAAGTCCTCAGGACTTCTAGAAGTTCTAAGCTTCTAGAATTCACTTGTCTCCTTTCTCTTCAGTGTAAAATCAAATGTAAGTACTTGAGGTCACTTACTCTTAGGTGAGATTTTTTTCTTTATTTTTTAAACTTACACTATTAGCTTTTTCTTCATTATTTAAAAAAAAAAAATGTCGTATACATCTAAGTATGGAGGGCTTGAATTTCCAGTGTTCCATATTCCTTCAGTTGGGGGAAGATGACTTTGAGCCTATGAGGTAAGTGAATACTGCACAAACCATGCTTTATAAAGCTAATTCTTGAAGCAGCATGTTGGGAACATATAGAAGATAATTTCATTAACAATCTTGCATAGTTCTTGATTATTTCCTGTTCCACTTTAGAATGTAATTTATCAGAATAATTTCTTTCTATACCAATATGATAACTTAGTATTTTGACAGATGCAAATCCATGAGTTGTGCAAATGAACTTCATCTGAAAAGCACAAAAACTGAGCATGAACACTTATGTGGGCTTCCAAGGCAGGAGACCTGTTTATCACTTAAAAACCTAGTAAATGGGGACAGTACAGGACTCAAACTAAACAACATTTATAGAATGCCATAACATCTAGAATCTAGAAAACAAGCAAAACAGAACCAATTTCAAGGTACTTTTTTCCTATAATCAAAAATGTCAGGGCTTTATAGATTGAATTTGTAAACATTTTAACATCAATACAATTAAATACTTGTGTTTACATATTAGATAGGAATTAATAGTTTGCAAATAAATTGTGACCAAAATGATGCAACCTTCTGAGTGAATTATCAAAAATGGTGTTGTTATTCAATTAACCTTTGAGAAGAGGCTACTCCACTTTATCATCTTTGCAGCCTTCGTACCAGTAGAGCACCGGGACTGTGGCAATCTGTGAAATGTAGGAATTTGGTCCTGCGTAGGCAGTTTTCATTAAAAACTCATTTCCATTTATTTCTCTTTATTCTTTGTGTTCTCTTCCATTCCATCCTATTCCTGTACTTTTTAATAACAAAGCAAAACAGTTATAATTCACAAAATTGATTTCATGACCCTCTTATGAGTCATGGGTCTCTAAATGGGTCACTTTACTTCAACTCTAATGGGCCACTAAAACCTTTATTTTGAGAAACATTGCTCTAAAAATCTCAGCGTGCCCTAAAAATCTCAATGTGCCCTTTGCTAGCAAACACCCATACCTCAAGAAACCTTGGTTCTCTACCTCAGACGGAAATTAGAATCATGACATCCCTTCCCCCATTAAAGTAACATCATAGTTACAAATGTTATTAAAATTGGAGCATTTCTGGACTCTGAACATTGCCAGAGGGCTTTTAGAACTGAATCTGATGTTCATATGAAAGAGATACTAGTATTTAATATTTCACCTAGCAGTGCTAAGAGGACTTTGAATAAACCTAAATATGTCGAAAAAAAAAATCATGTGCTTGTCTTTAAAAACTTGGCTGATTCCTCTAAAATGAGATTTTTTTCCCTGTCTCTGACTGGAGTAAAATGCAGAGTTAATGGAAGAGTGTTAATATTCCATATGCTGTACTTGTGAAAAGCCTCAAGCATTTTGCTCAGATTTCAAGAGAAGAAATTTCCTTTGAAATACAAATCAATCATTTTATGAAAAGATTCCATATTGCCATCTTAGAAATATCACAGAGTTGGACCCTACTCTCTCGCAATGGTTATTTAAATTTAAGGCTGAGGCAGATCTTGTCTGTATCATGTTTTGCTTGGGATATCTTTAGTGGAGTACTCCCAACCAGCCTACAGCTTCTGGACTAAACAGGCTGAGGTAAAAGAAATCAAAACAAAACAAACAAACAAAAAAACAACCTCTGGTTTGGCTAACTGAAACTTAGCATTAGCTATGCTTAATGGTCTCAAAAAAGGAATAGGGCAGTAATTTTACTATCTTTCCCCAACAAAGTAACACTCACCCCTTTCTTCTCTCTTGCCAGAATTGATGTTGCCTGCTCTCAAAAGGCAGAGCCTTGTTTCAAACAAGGCAATTGTGCTGCACATTCCTGCTTGACCGTCTTGTCCCCTGGCAAGGTGATGTCACTCACTGACTCCTTGAAAATCCTGATGTTGCCTAGTACTTCCCACTGCTGCCCTGTCAGGTACCATTTCAAGGTGTTTTTTCGTGTGTGTGTAATGTAAAGAAAACCAGAATATTTATTTTCTGAGCACATAGTGTAGTTCATATGTCCAGAGCACATTCAAGAGACAGAAACATCTTAAAATGTATTTATTTTTAAGATGTATTCTGTCTACATCCCTCTACTAGACTGTAAATGCAATGAGGACATAGATCTTTGTCTTTTTTATTCATTGATGATACTCCTTGAATGTAGAATAGTGTCTACATTTATTTCCAAAAGATTTATAATATTTCTTTATATATGAAGATATAATTATTCGTCTTATATGCTGTAAATTTTTCTTAGTTCATAATATGGCTAAATTTTTTTTAGTGTAAAGTATTTCCAAATACTTTTTTTTAAAAAAATTGTCTATCAATCTTCTTTTTATGGTCTCCTCAGCTTCCTAGTTGCCTTCAGTATCCTCAAAGAAGTGTAAAATCTTCCCTTGGGATTCCTATTTCATTTCCTTTTTGTGTGTGTATGTCCCTCATCTGTAAACCTAGTCAGCACAGAACCGTTCAATTACTTCAGCCCTGACTAAGCACTCATTGTTGCAATAGACACTGTGGAACATGCAGTGTATGTACAACACAGGAACACACTAAATGTTTCTGATACATATTCAAGGAATAAACGTGCAAATATTAATATGAAGAAGACATAAATTCAGTGACCTTTGTAGCAGATGATAGACTGTGAAATATAGATCTCCATTTCTATGAGTTCAGCATACAAAAAAAAATATGACAGGGGACTAGAATGAGGTGAAAAGTTCAAATTAAACCTTAACATTATCTGAAGGGCTAACCTGGCAATGAAACATAATAATTTCACTGCACTGAAGCAATAAACTTGTATTTCTCCTAGAAAATAAAAGGTTTGAAACAAGCTGTGCTCAATATTGGTCTGAACCTTTATAAGAAAGGAGGAAAGGAAGGACAAAACAAGGGAATTGTGAGGAACGAAGAAAGGAAGGAAGAAGGAGAGAAATAGGGAGGGAGGGAGGGAAAGGAGGAGAAAGGAAGGGGAGAAGAGGGAAGAAAGGGTGGTATGGAGGGAGGAAAGAAGGAAGGCAGGAAGGAAGGAGGGCATTTAAAAAAGGCAACAAGGTTTCTGTTGGTTTCATGTAAAAATTTCCTGAATGGCTCCCACTATGTTACATATTCTAACAAAAATAAAGCATCCTATTTGGTGCTAATTATATTCCTTCATTGCAATCCCTGGTTGGAGGGTATGATTTATAATTCCAGGGAATCACACCCATTTCCTCAAAAATCTGAGCAGCTGTGGGACCATTCCATCTGGCTAAGAGTCAGCCAGACTGGCTGTTGACCCAAATTGCTATGGCCCACATCTTAAAAGGGCGAATGAGTATTGGTAATGTGTCTTACTTCACTCTTGCTGGGATAGTTCTTAAATGCTTGAATGAAATAACTGCTAAGTCACAGAAATAGTCCATTCTTACCCATGCACAGTGAAAGCAATAGTGTCACATCCTTACAAACAAGAGAAATGGTACAACTTATAGAGGACTGGCATGATTCTTCTGGAATTGTACGTGTCTTAACATTCTGATAAGTGTATAAGGTCAGTCCTTGATGATGGCTTAGTCTAGACTATAGTGACTGACTTTTAAAGCAAAGATAATCAAAATGAAATTAGGATACTTCACTGCAAGTTATTTAGTGAAGGCGGAGAAGAGTGGAAGTGTGAGAGAGCCGGAGGTATGTTACATTGCTCATGTGGTCAACAAAATGTCTGAGACAAGACGGCTCCCTGGACTTTTCCAAGTGCATTATACGCTGGGCATGAGCTCCCTCACCGACGTGGCTGGGAGCCACTCCTGCTCCAAGGACCTTCTTGGAGGCCTTGTTTAGTTGTGCAACCTGTGGACTTGCTATTCTACCTTCTGCTACTGGCTTGACCTTCTGCTTGGCTCTCCTCCACAAGGACATGTACGGTCACACACCCCTTCTTGGTAGCTTGTTCATGAAGTACATTTCAATATTCATGCATTATATAAAGTATTATCCTTATCCACCCCCTTCATCCAATCAATAGAGCAATAGAGCAAACATCTATATGGCAAATATAGAAGGAATTGGGCAAATCAGAGACCAACATTACCAAACCTACTTGTGTGTAAACCATATATTGGGCAGACCAGAAAAGGTCATCCTGACTATTATACTCAGTTAATGATCTTATTCTAATTGGTTATCATAAATCATAAAGAGATTCTCAATATAAATCCCAAAGCTCTTCTGAAAAGTAGGAGGAATTTAATGTGAATTGTACCCTTTTATGAGAAATGTGTGAGCACAAAGCAGTGACCCTTGTCACTTAGATTGAATACCCTTTTCAAGTCCTCTTACAGCTGTTAAAGCATTGTAAGATAAAAAAGAACAGTTGTCTTTTTATCTGCCTACTTTTGGAGGGAATATGTCTCACTGCATGCCATTTTGACGTTGCTGGTTCACCTGTGTACCCGTATGCCCCTTATGGGAACTCCTTTTCTATGCTCCACTAGTCATTGCTCAAACTTTTGCTATTACTCTGCCCCCAAGAATTAAATATTTAATTCATTCATTTGTTATTTCATATATTCACCAAACATTTATTTAGTTCCTATAATATGCCAGATGTTGCTCCAGACACCAGAGAAATAAAGAAAAAGGTGTTCTTTGCTGTCAGGCAACTCACATCCTTGTGAGAATAATTAAAATAAATATTTACCTCATTTTTCTATGAGTAAAAACAAGTATCACATATATTTCTATGTTTTTAATCATGTTAGTGAAAACTCATGAGTCAGTTTCACTGGTGTTTTTTACTCAGTTTTCTCGATCCCTGACTGAAGTTTATTTGATTTTTGTAATATACACCCCTCTCTCCATCTTTCCTTTTTTCCCTACTTTCCTATTTCTCCCTTTCTTCCCACTATAAGTTTTGAAGCTCACGGTTTGGGTTTTGGTTTTTTAACCAGTCTGAGAGTACTAGGCATGGTTAAAAACATAAAAAATTCAAGATACTCTGGAAATTATTACTACCAGCTTGCCCTATGTGGATTACCTTTATTCTTGGCAACAGTAAGCAGCAAATCCTTGACAAGCATAGATACTGACCTAGCCTGGGGTGTATGTTTAAGGACGCACACATGCACATGTGTGCACACCACACACACACACACACACACACACACACCATTTTCCTTGACCCTGTAAACTTTAGTTTATTGATCATTTAGAACATGTTCCTAACAAACAGGTAGTTTCTTATGAAAGATTTCACAGAACAGCATTAAGAAATCACTATCTGAGAATGCAAGTATTTAGGAAATTTTCTGGATGAACTGGAACAAGCTATATCTTAAGAAGACCAAATCACGATTTGAAGGGTAGGTTTTCTGTCATGTTCATTAGAAGAAATATGCTGAAGGGATCAGAACTGTGTCCACTATTCCTGGAGTATTAGGCTGATACACCAGGTGAGGTATTTAGTGTCTGAATGGTACCATACAAATAGAAAAAGCAAGGACATTTCCATTCCTTTAAATATCTGGCCATTACATTTTCTCGGCATCCCCTAGAGGTTACCAAATCCACAATCTTAGTAGTGCATTAAACATTTGCTTTTATGTTTGATTACAAATACGAAGTCACACAGGATCCAGGTTATACAACACCTCAGACAATTTGAGGCTATTTTTATTGCCTCCTCTTCTCCCTGTTGGTAAGCGAGGAATTTCTGCCATAAGGTTTCGGGGAAGGCCAGACATCAACACCTGACACTTGGACAGGAGGTCCAAGTATATCAGCCACATAGAAAGCCCAGTCAAGAGGGGAGGACCCTGAAAGCCATGCAGGGCCACACAAGTGTCGCACCAGATAACAAAGTAAACCACCAGGGGCTGTGGGAAGCAAGCCCTGTAGCGTGGAAAGGATGAGGTGCCTCTGGTTCCTGCTGAAGGCTGTGACTGGCTTGTTTGTCTAATTCTATAGATTGGCAGGGAACCGAAACACGTGACTCTGGGATAAACAGAAACTGTGCCAGGATTCCAGATAAGCAGGATTGTTTGAAGCACTCCTTGTTTCAGATGTCAAGGCAGTACATTATACTGAGTGCTAATTTTAGGTCTTAGGTTACAAGCACAGAAGGACAAACCCTCTACAGGCCAGGTTTACCCAGAATCATTTTGACCACCACATCGGATCTAAACAGAGCACACATTCATTTGGAACCCTAAAGCTGCCTGTATGTCCAGGTTCTGCCTTTTTTTTTTTTTTTTTTTTTTTAGAAATCATTTATTCCTTCTTCTACTCCCTCTATTTTTGGCCAGCTTACATGGTTCCCTAGCCAAACTCTGTGCCTTCAGTTGCTGAAACAATGCCGCCTGCAATGCCTTCTGCTCACTGCCCAGATTTGGGGCATATCTCCTTGAGTTCTTTTGCCTCCCAGGCTCCTGGCCATTATGATGGAATCAGGTTTAATTACTACCTTCCCCTACTTTCAGCCTCCAGTTGAAAAACCTGAGTGTTAACAGTAAATTCCTTGCGAGAAAAGACTTTTCTTAATGATCACTTTGTCCCCATTACACATCCTCAATTCCCACACGGTTAAGAACTTGGTCCCCAGAGAAGAAGGAAAAGCTGGCAAAAGTCAGCCTCAGCTCCTCGGCATCCAAGTTCCTCAGAATGAAGGTAAATCTAAAGTGAGAATGAGTTTGGGGAGCCTGAAAGAACACCTGGGGGAAAGGTATTTGCATTTGAACAGGGAAGTAGGCAGATAGTGACAGACTCCTCCATCCTCTGAGCTTTTAGAGCATTTGTAATCTGGGGCCAATTCATTTCTGCAAGTATATATTACCTTATTCAAATAATTAAATTGAATTTGAAACACGTAATTATAATGAATACATAGAGTCAACTTCTCATTATATTTCTCAATGAAAGGAGAAGGCTACACAGATGACAGAAAAAAAATTAAAGAATCTAAAAATAATATGTGCTCCTTTTGAACAAGGATTTGAATACAGACATGGCTGAAGACACAGGAAAGCCATTTTTCAACATAAATGAAATTCAAGTCTCTATATTTTATTAACCATTCTATCTTATGGAATGTAATAGATTGAATTTTTATGTCCCTTTGAAATACTTATGTTGAAATCCTAGCCTTCAGGGTGATGGTATGAAGAGGAGGAGGATTCCGGAAACAATTAGGTTTTTCAGAATGGAGTCCTCATGAATGAGATTAGTGCCCTTATAAAAGAAACCCCTGGAAGCTCTCTCTGCTCTCCTCCATGTGAAAATACAAGGTAAAGATGGCCATATACAAACAGGAAGCAGGCCCTCACAGACACCAAATTTGCTGGTGCCTTGATCTTTTACATCCCAGACTCCAGAATTGCAACAAATAAATTTCTATTGATAAAGCCACACCATCTATAGTACTTTGTTATAACATCCCAAACAAATTCAAACGTAAGGTAAGGAAAGAAAAAGGCAATTGGGAGGACTGAGAGGGAGAGAGGCTCTCAAGCAGCCTCCCCACTGAGCACAGCTCCCAATGTGGGGGTTTGATTTCATGACCTTGAGATCAATACCTGAGCTAAATCAAAGGTCAGACACTAAACTGAGTTACTCAGTTACCCCCAAATCCTTCAATACTTTAACAGTAGAGTTGACTTTTTGTTTTGTTATCTAGAAAATATTCAAATTAATGAAAACAACTTTCACCTGAATATATTTTAGGATTGAAGACTTGTCAATAGATGACTGTAGCTTCACAAACCCTATTCTAAGGAAGAAAATGGCAGAATGAACAGCATGGACTTTGGGGCTGGACACATGTGAATGTTATTCTTTGCTTCATACCAGCTTTTCAATCATGGGCAATCCTGAGAGTCTTGAGATTCTTAAAGATTCTTAATTTTTCCCACACAAACAGGAATAATTCAAAACACATTTCACTGTTACTATGACAACTACTGATACCATACTTAGGGGAGGTTTGATTAGTGCCTGGAGCAAAGGGAAACGCAATTAATGCTAGTGATCGTTTTTAACCTGTGGCCCACTAAGGGTCTCAGTTTTGCCTCCATCTTGCGCATGACAACACAGATCTAGCATGATCTAAAACTGGTTGCCAGTGTACAGCCCATTGTCCAGTCACTTTGGCCTTCTTCCTGCTCCCAACAGACCACAACCATTCCTGACTCTGTATAATCATACACTGATCTCACAACTAAAATGATCTTCTTCTTCTTTAATTATTTAAATTCTACTTGTCTTGCCAGATATGATTTTTCAAGAACCATGACTAATACTTATCTCAGTATGTAACAACAATTTTTCATCTATTCCAACTTTCAGTAAAAAACAATTAGCATTGACTCATTTTAGCCACATCACTGGACTCATCAACTGCCTTCTCTCATTAAATTACAAGTGGATTTTATCAGGCCTCATCAAGGGTACACTTCCCATCATTCTTGCCATATTCCACAAGGCTGTGTGTAGACAAACTTCACAAAGAGTCTAATCATGGGACTGTTTTATTAAAGATCTGATATGTTGATTTAACTTGACTTTGGATCTCCTCTTCCAATTCCTCCTAAAAATATGCTAGTAAAAGATCTCACACTTATGTGCATTCTTCTCTGATCTTTGGCTTCTCCTCAACCTTTCTCACCCCTTTCTTAGTTCTTTTATTCTTTTATTCTTTTATTCTTACATTTTATTGAGTAGAAAAATGCATACCATTTGCTGTGTGCTGGGCCACAGAAATTTAAAATGAAATAGGCTCAGTTTCTCAACTCATAGGGCCAAAGCATGTTGAGGGAGATAGGCAGATAGATAAATAATTGTAAACTAATTTTCCAGTTTATGTAAGAGAGTCTTGGCAGGCTAGATTAAATTAACTCTAAATAAATAATGACAGAATACCACAAAATAAGTAAAGAAAATTTCATGGGAAAATTAGATTTTGATATGAATTTGGACAATTACCAAGTTTACTGAGTTAAAAAGTAGTTTCCAAATATTTCAGAATAAGGAGTCAAGGTGTTCTGTGAGATGAACCACATTCCTCATTTGAGAAAACCCAAATAGTTATGATGTGAGTAGAATTTAGAGTCAGTGGAGTAGACAAATAGAAAGATAGACTGAATTAAATGAAGAAATGAAGCTTGGAAGTTTGGTTCAGTGAATTATGTTGACCAATAATTTTCATTTTTTGATGGGAGTTTGTATGCTTTCATAATTGATCTTTCCCTTCTGCTTGCTGCCATCCACTTCTTAGCATCATCCCCTTTTCTTGGCCCACATGACTGTATGCTGTTCCTTGGGAGGCCCAGAGGAGCACATATAATGTGTCTTCCCAAGGATTTCTCACCAAGCTACTGTTGAAGACATAAATTGCATGTGGTTCATTGCCTTTATTTAGGTCTGGCTAACTCTTATCTGGACACACGTGAAAGCTTAATTACCCACTGCAATTGTTGTGTTAAAAAGTCTTCATGAAGGAGGAACAGAAATTCAAGTTCATGGAGTAATTGTGGATATAAGGAGTATCCTCAAACAAAAATTTCTTTCTACACAGATGAGGATGTACCTCCATACTTTGTTCATGCACTTCTATCTAACCAGCATGCTCTGTCTGGCATTGTTTCATGTTGAAAGTTTACCATTCTTCATTAAGTTTGCTACATGGGAAATGTTGCTTTTACTTCTTTAGAGAATTTACCGTGTTCTTTCTTTTATATTCAGGCATTTAATTACATCCTGCTGTAGGCAGTCAGTTCCTTTGGGTCACATATTGTCTTTCTTTGAACCTCATTATACCTCATTGCATTTGGCACTAGGCCTTGTGGAGTCAAATAACTCAAATGAAATTTTATTTGGTCTTGATAAGAAAAAGACAGCAAGGGTGCCTGGGTGGCTCAGTGGGTTAAGCCTCTGCCTTCGGCTCAGGTCATGATCTCAGGGTCCTGGGATCGAGTCCCACATTGGGCTCTCTGCTTGGCAGGGAGCCTGCTTCCTCCTCTCTCTCTCTCTCTGCTTGCCTCTCTGCCTACTTGGTCTCTGTCAAATAAATAAATAAATCTTAAAAAAAAAAAAAAAAGAGCAAAAATTTTCATCTTTAGAAGGGGAAAAAAAACTATGCTTAATTTACAAATTATAAATTTCCACTTAGAGAGTCAACATTCCTGTCCCCCTCTAAGACATAAATTTCCTCTGCTGGTCTGAATCATTTTGTGTTTAATAAGTTGGAAATGATTCAGAAAGCTTCATGTTTTCTAATCATTAAAATTGGTGACTCAGTGGTTAACATGCCCTCCAACCCCCATAAGTAACAACAAAAGAAAACACAAGTGTTCAATTTAAAAAAAAAAAAAAGAAGTTCCCTGGCCCAGCCAAGTCTGGACCTGGAGATTTTATATCTCAATGTTTGGCGTGAAGATTTTTTTGATCCATATTGAGGGACGCAGTTGGTTTTCTTAAAGGTCAAAAATTCCTCACCAAGATCCCCATGTCAACTTGAGCACAAGTTTGATAAAGAGCAAAGCTGAGTACAAACTCACCTCACACAACAGGTTCATCATGAATTCAGTTCTTTTATGCCTTTTGCAATTCTAAGACTTGCTAGTCATTAGTGCTCATTTCTCTACTAAAGAGTGAGACCAATATGATACATTTTTCTCCCAACAGATAAAGAAAATAAACTTTAACTGGCAATATACTTTAAACTGAGAGTGCAGTATTCCTTTAATTCAGTAGCAGGCTAACAAATTCAACTATCTTAAAACTGATCATTACATTCCCATCTCATAGAATCTGTTTCCAATTAAAAAAAAAAAATCAGACAATAGCCTAAGAGAAAAACTCATAAAGGAGAAAATATCTTTTAGTTCCTATACTTTCATATTTCAGGTATTTTTCTTTTTCTAGTTTTGTTTTTAATTCCTTGTTCATATGCATTATTATGTCTTATATGAATCACAAATATGACATGGGCTCTCATAGTTAAAAATAGCTCAGCTTTTGTGCTTGAAAATATTGTTTATTCAGATCCTTAGTATTTATTAGAAAAAGGTGACAAGTAGACAATGATATACTCAATTGTAGTGAATACATTATAAAAAGGGAGTGATGATAGCCCACCTATATCCAAAGCTGTGTCATGAGCTGAAGTCAGGGAAAAACAAAATTCTTGGAAAAGACCAGGCTAGGATGGAATAACTCTGAACACAAAACATTATACATATTGGTCTTTACTACTAAGTTCCCCCCACCCCAGGATATACGGACTAAATATCTGTATCTTCCAAGATTCATATGCATCCTAATCCTCATTGTGACTATAGTTGGACGTGGGGGCTCTATGGAAGTATCAAAGTTTAAATGAGGTTCTAAATGTGAGGCCCTGACTAACAGAAAGGTGTTCTTTTAAGGAGAGACAACAGAGAGCTCACTTTCTCCAGGAACACACAAAGACGAGGTCAGGTGAGTGCACAGTATGATGATGGTTGTCCACAAGTCAAGAGAAGAAACCTTAGAAGGAAATCTACCTTACTGGCACTTAATCTTAGACTCCTGAACTATAAGAAATCAATCTCTGTTGTTTAAGCCCCTCAGTCTTTGGCATTTTGCTAAGGTAGCCCGAATAAACTAAGAGGAGTGGGGAAAGGGTTAAATAATCATTTCCAAGTGCATACAATATCAAAAGATTTTCTGATCAAATAAATAGCATTGCCTTATATCTCTAGCCTGTGTCTTCATCAGCAGACTGGATTAGATCAACTCCAAAGTCTGTTCAAGTTCTGATAATGTCAGTGAAATCTCCTTATCATTCTGACAGATTGCATTTTCCCAAAACAGTTCAACAATATCTCTCATCCCACCTGCTTTTCTTAAAATGTAACTTGGGCATTCTTCCATCAAGATGTGGGATCTATACTCCCTGACTTTGATTCTGGGTGGGCTTTGATCACAGCAAAAATGATCTTAGGGGATTTTCAAGGTGAGGTCATAAAAGGTGATAGAGCTCCCATCAGATTTTCTCAGTATGATCTTTTAGAATTCAGCTGCCATGCTGGGATGAAACTCAAATGGCCACATGGTGGTGCCACATGCAGGTGTTCCAACCAACAGGCTCAGCTCAGGTCCTAGCCAACAAAGAATACCAACTACTTCACATGTGAGGGGATAAACTTTCAGATGACTCCAGCCTGCAGTCATTAATCTGCCTCCACCCATTAAGTCCTTTTGGTTGAGTTCTAAGACACTGTGAAATGAAAAACTGTCTCTTCTATGTTCTTTCCTAATTCCCAAACCAAAGAATCCATTAGTGAAAGAAATATTGCTCAGACTACTATGCTTGGGGTGGTTTGTTATGCAGTGATAATAACTGGAACAAACAAACTTTAGGCATAACAGATTATTATTTTTATTTTTGTTTCTTTGCTGATTTTACTGTTGTGAGCTGGGCTTGAAAATTTGGAGATAATCTGTGTAATAGTGAATTATGCTGGGTTAAGAACTTGTAATTTTCCCATAACTAGTGGTTTTCAGGTTGGGACTAAATGTCTGTCTGTCCTGCACATGACAGAAGGCTTTTCTGCACTGATCAGTTGACTTGTCTTGGCTGGAATGTTTCACCATTTCTGTATTTACAGTATCTAGCCAAGTATCCATCCCAGTGGTACAGATTTACTTATTGAATGTGGGCTTGAATCTAAAGATCTTTCCACATTGTATGATTTTATAATAAAAGAAATGGCAAAAGTAGACTTATCATTAATGACAATTACCATAATCAATATTATAACTAACATTCCTGAGTGATTACTATGTGCCAGGGACTGGCCAAGTGCTTTAGATGTGTTTTCTATTCAATCCTGATAACTAACTCTCTGGGGTAGTTACTGATTTATAGATGAGAGAAATTTCTCCAATTTGATGATTTCCCCATTGCCACTAATCTACCTAAGTGGTGACTGAGCTTAGAACTAAGGCTATCTGACTCCAGAACCTATGCTAGATCTGCATGTAATAGGTTCTTGACTAGTGGAACAGAGTTACCAGGTGAGAATGCAAAACTGTACCCACTTATTTGAATTGCATTAGTGTTTCACCTGTTCTTTTAGTGGTATGCATACTCCAACAAGAAGCTTCTACTTATGACCCCTTAGGTACAAAAGCATGTCTCCAAGATAGCTAGCCCCATTCTGGAATGCCAGGGCTTTGTGAACATGAAGAATAGTGAGATTAACCAGTGGCCCACAAGAAGGCTGTTATATACCCCAGTCTGCTGAGAAACTTGTTACTACTAACTCAATTACCATACACTAAGCCTGAAACTAGTATATTTTATGCTTACATGATAATTTCCTCCTCACCCCTCAGCCACCTTGTAAAACAGTTTATCATTAATCCTCACAGCACCCTCATAAGAATCCCATGTAAAACAGAAATACCAACACAACAACAATAACAACAACAGCAACAACAAAACTACTTAGGAATGATCAAATTAAAAAAAAAAAGGAATGATCAAATAAATGCCATGTCATTGCAGTAGAAAATTTAATCACATTTCTTATTTTAGTCTCTCCGGATAAAAATAAATAATTACTGTCGATTATGAGCTAAACAAATTTAAATGGAAAATTTGAATTTTGAGACTAAAAAGCATTATTAGATTCAAACAAAAAACAGCAATCAAGACATAATTGTACGCTTCTAAACAATGTCCTCATGAATCTCAGGGGTAATTGGTCAAAACAACAACAACAGCAGCAGCAACAAAGATTACTGAAAACAAAGAGAAAAGAAATCCTGAGAGTTTTGCTGCATTTGTAACAGCAGAGTCAGAAAAAGAAGAATGAATATTGACCTAAGAATCATGTTATGCTGTTCATATCCCTAGTTATGACCCCAATCCCCAACTAACTATGAAAAAAAGCACTCATTGTCTGTTGGTCCCATTTTTTTTTTTTTTCATTTACAGAATGCAATGGAGGGAATTTCTGAAGCTTACTCTATTTTTTGAGATTTAAATTTGATGATTATTTAAACTGTGAAATCCTTATGGATTTAAGCAGGTCATATTTAAACCGATGATATGTCTTAGGACAAGTTCCTTTGCAATACAACTCCTTTCCTGCTTGACATGAACAGTGAAAGAGATATTAATGCTTATTCATTGGTCAGTTAAGAATCTTAAGGCAGAGCTTAAGAAGCCAAAGTATGTGATATCTGAGGAAAACATGCTGGAAGAGAGTTTGCCTCAAAGTCAAAACTGACTAATTAAAATTCCAAATATCTCCCCAGGAAAGTTTTCTGTCTGCTCTCTGAAAAGACTTTGAGAAAGAAGAGATAAGAAGATGTTATTGAGCATTTAGTCTACTGAAGTATTTTACAAGTAGTATTTCATTAATTATCACAACAACCTCATGAGACAAATGATATTGTCCCCCATTACAGTTGAGGATAGTAGGATTTGGAGATAGTAAGTCCTATAGCTAGCAAGTGGATTGGATAGCATACAAGAAAAGTGTTCTTGAGGAACCAGATTCTTCTTCTGTCTTTGAGCTTCATGTTTGGTGTTTAATTATTCCCCTCATATCAGATTCTGTTCCCTGATATTGCCCTGGAGTGCCTGTGTCTTATATGTAAGTTAAAGGATCAACGTTCAGTATTAGTATCTATGCTAGTATCAAAAACGTCTTTTGCAGAGCACCTGATAGAACACATTTGTGGCTTTGCAGGCCACATACAGACTTGATCACAACTACCCGATCCTGTGGTTACAGTGTGACAGCAGGCATACACTTACAACATGTCAAGAAATGAGCATGGCTATGTTCCATAAAACTTAATTTACAAACATAGGCACAGGTTCTATGGGGCTGGCAGGCTGTAGTTTGTCTGATTCCTAAAGTGTATCTCAAGTGAATCTACCCTCTAGGCCTCATAATTTTTTTTTAAATTTGTCTAAAATAATTGTCATGTGCAGTTTAAACAAAAGGAGACTTATTTAAGAAAATAAAATATGCATCAGTAAAAAGAGAGGTTTTTGGTGGTCTGAATATATCCAATAGATTGACTCTGATTGTGTTGCTTTCCTCATGTTTTGTTGATGGGGCAGCTATGGAACATCCACCAGCGATAACTCAAGACAAAGGTCCTCAGAGGTTTCTGCTCTGATGGATGGTAACACAGTAATCATTATCCCTGAGCCCATATTCTTTTCTTGGGTCCCTTTTCTATTTTCCATAGAAGTCCATGATTGTATCCAAAAAATGGCTCCTGGTGACTCCTGTATTAGGAGTCCAAACAGATTTTGATCTTGCTCCTTTAACTGTTGGCATGCAAGAAAGGAGTGGCAAAGTCAATTATTGGTTAAAATGAAGGTTGTAGAAAAAAATATATTAGTTGTTTCCATCACAGCATTGACTGCTGTGAAAAGTATAATTCATGATTAAATTATCATTCCAATAATTCATGGGATTTAGAGGAACAACATATTTTTACTTGTGGCACTTTTCCTGAGACATTTCTCAGTATGTTGCAATGTAACAGGGCCATATTCTTGCCGACTAATGCTACTTTTATAAAAGAAGAGAGGACACTTCTATTGCTGGCTGTACCAGAATAGCTGGTAGCAAACTAACAGTCCCACTGAGAACAATTATAAAAGCTGGATACCATGCACACAACAGCTGCTCAAATGAAATGGAGAACAACCAAAGCAGTCAGGACTGGAGAAACTGAAATCCTAGGGAAATCCTGAATTCTCTGCTGCTTCTTCTCCTTGGGACATTTGCCATATTCTTACAGATAAAAGATAAACAGAGCAGCCACACACAAAAATGAAGTTCAGGGCTATTAAGCAGGCAAAACTTGAGAAGCCAGTACTAGGGAAAGAGAGCCAAAGAGACCCACATTCTGTGCACAACTCTTTTCTCAAGGCACTTGGGGGCTCCTAGGCCAAGCATACAGCACAACACAGGGAACCAGAGCAAGTAGCCACTAAGAAACTAAAGATCTCAGTAGAGAATGTTTAAGTTTTATTGCTCTGGGATGTTAAAAAGTTGGAATGAAGTTCCTACCAAGAAAAGAAGGCCCAGAACAATTGAGACTTAGTTGTAAAGCTGGGGAAGGCTAAACCCAGGTAATAAGACAAGACCACCCTCTTTTTAATACAACCCAATCTCTGTCTTTGCAAAATAACAAAGGAAAGGAAATGGGGACTGGATGTGTAGGATCAATATTTAAAGCAATACTGTGATAAATTTAGGAAAGCTATACTTTAACATTTACCAAGGCCAAAATGACTCAGCAAAACCTCAAAGCATGGGCTCTATTTCTGCCCTGAGCATACACTGTTGTCTGCTTTGTTAAAGAAAATAACCAAAAAGGTACCTTCTGAATGCAAAAGATAAGGAAAAGGAAGAGCTTCCCTGGTTTCCCTAAGGTTCCCTAAGGTTAAAGTCATACAGCCCTGCATTAACTAGAAACTCATTAACTAGAAGCTCTTTTTGAAATGTCCTCTGTATAATGATTTGTAACTTTTTATGTAAAAAATGTTTATAACTGTGTATCAAATGTGTCTCTGCTGGAGCCCGCTCTTCTTTGTGAAGACTGTATATCCCCAGCAGCTGTCCTACCTTAGGCTCAAATAAAACTTTCTTGCTTTTAGAAAATTTAAAAGGTTTGTTCATTTTGCACTGACAACTGGATATGAATTTTCCAAAACTGAGGTTTAAGCCACAGATTTAAGAATTTTAACAAACTCCAAGAGGTAAACAAAGTAACAACAAAAAAGCTATACCTAGCCCCATCATAGAAAAACTGCTGACAGTGAGAAACAAAAAGAAAAAGGCTGCCAGAAAATAGTGCATTGCTTTCTGAGGAGAAATAAGACACTGAAAGCAGATTTTTCAACAGAAAAGAGGTAAACCAGAGATAAGAATGGGATATTTGAAGTGCTGAAACTTAGAACATCAAATGTTCTTATCCAGCTAACGTACTACTCAAAAACAAAAGTGAAATAATGACTGAGGGAATGTATTGCCAGCAGGCAAGCACTAAAATTAATCCTAAAGGAGTGTTTTGGGCGGATTGACAATAATCACAGATGAAGCACAGTCATGTAGGACTCGCTGAAGACCAAAAAAGTAAATATATGGAAACATCTAAATGAATATTGACTGCTTATAGCTTCTTGTGGGTTTAAAATGTATGTGGAATCAAAATATATGACAGCAGCTAGTAAGGGGAATAAATGAATTTAAAGTACTATAACATCTTTGTATTATGCACAAAATACTAAAAATACTAATTTAAGGAAGAATCTAGTAAGCTAAGAATGCAGGTCATAATCCCTAGATTAAAGTTTAATAGTCAAAGACAGAAATAGAATACATAAGTACTAAGCTAAATAATATAGTATAAACCAATAAGCCAATAATTTAGATGCACATTAAGACAACAGACGGTAGGAACAGGAAATAGAGAAACAAAGAATATATGGGATTAAAAAGAAAACAAACAGCAGGCTTACAGATTTAAGTCCAAATATAAGAGTAATTAAACTTAATTGAAATAACCTCAATATTCCAACTAAATCAAAGAAGAAAATCAGACTGGATAAAAACAGTTATTTGGGGAGCCTGGGTGGCTCAGTTGGTTAAGCATCTGCCTTCAGCTCAGGTCATGATCCCAGGGTCCCGGGATTCAGCCCCACCCTGAGCCCCACAATGGGCTCTCTGCTCAGCAGGGATCTGCTTCTCCCTCTCCCTTTACCCTCCCCTACATCATGTTCTCTTTGTCTTTCTCTCAAATAAATAAAATCTTTAAATGTTAAAAAAAATTTTTTGGTCCATCAACAAAACACAACTTAAATATAATGACTTAAAAGTTTCAAAAACATACACCATACAAATAACAGAAACTTGTATAACCAAATTTACTAAGTATACTTTAAGGCAAGAATTGTTACTTGAGATAAAGGGGAACATTTAATAATGATAAAAGAAGCTAGAGTATAAATATTCTGTGTGTTTTCAAATATAAAATAACGGCCAAAATAAAAGGATAAACAGAAAAGTCTAAATCTCAATGAGAGGTTTAAGAACAACTGTCTTACAAACAGATAGACAGGCTGATTAGAAACAAGTAGGTGTGTGGAGAAATTGAAAACCACTATTATCAGAATGACCTAACGGAGATCTCATTTAGGTCACAAACAAATGTAGAATATGTTTTAAGTAGCCCAGGAAATTTTATAAGAATGAACAATACGCTAGATCATAAAGCAAATAAAATATAAAGCAAACTGAAACTTACAGAATATTTTCATTGATTGTATGGACTAAAACAAAATTTAAATAATTCCAACTTCAATTTTTAGACTTAATCGATTTTTTAAAAACAAGTTGGTCAATGTTAGATACCACCTTAACATAATGATACTGTCATCTCAATAGATGATGGAATTTTTTTTTTTTTAAAGATTTTATTTATTTATTTGTCAGAGAGAGAGGGAGAGAGAGCGAGCACAGGCAGACAGAGAGGCAGGCAGAGGCAGAGGGAGAAGCAGGCTCCCTGCCGAGCAAGGAGCCCGTTGTGGGACTCGATCCCAGGACGCTGGGATCATGACCTGAGCCGAAGGCAGCTGCTTAACCAACTGAGACACCCAGGCGTCCCGATGATGGAATTTTTTAAGCAAATTCAATACCTACTCATGATTAAAAAAAAAAAAAAACAAAAACTCTTAACAAACTAAGAAGTAACTATCTTTAATCTGATAAAAAATTATCTGAAAAATAAGCAAAAACTATACTAATTAATTTTATGGAGAATATTTAAATGCTTACCCCAGAGATCAAGAATAAAATGAAGATGTCTGTTGTCACCAGTTCTATTCAAAACTATCTTGAAGGCCCGAGCCAGAGCAATAAAGAAAGAAAAAAAAAATTCTTAAGTAGACCACATGATTATATATGTAGAAAATACAAAGAATTCAAAGATAAATGATTAGAAACAATAGATGCTGTTAAGTTAAGCTTTGGGGCACAAGATCAATATGATCATTTAATTATATTTTAAGATGAGCACAGCAAACAAGTGGAAATGAAATTTTAACATGCTATTCATAATAGCATCAAATATTTAGGACTACCTCTAATAATATGTCTACTCTGAAAATTATAAAAATTATTAAGAAAAATTAAAAGAGATCTAAATAAATGGAGAGACAGAACATGTTCATGGATTAAAAGACCCAGTAATGTAAAGATTTCAATTTTTTCCAAGTTGATCTACATATTTAATCCAATCCAAATGAAAACTCTAACAATCATTCCTTTATTTATTTTGCATGTGAAAACTGACAAGCTAATTCTAAAATTTATATGAAAACGGCAAGTAAGAAATAAAACCAAGATGGAGAATTAATACCAGCAAGACATATTACAAAGCTATATAATTAAAACAGCTTGGGAATTGTGTAAACAGCTTGGTAATTGTGTAAAAGTGTAAAGTAAGTCAATGGGACAGAAAAGAGATTCCTAAAACAGATTTGTTCATGTAGGATCACCTGTAAAGAGAAAGATGCCACACCAAGGCAGGAGTAGGGATAGGAGAGAAATGATGCTCCTTTCAAAAAGTAGTGCTTTATCAACTACCTTTCCCTTTGGAAAGAAGTTCTTAAACCTTGACCTCTCCATCTTACCAAGAACAAAAGCAAATTCTAAATAAATTGCAGAATTAAAAGTGAAAAGTAAAGTTATACAGCATCTAAGCTGCTAGATAGTCGACTATAATATATAGGTTGGCAGAAATTTTTTTTTTTTAAGATTTTATTTATTTATTTATTTATTTATTTACTTGACAGAAAGAGTCAGAAATCACAAGTAGGCAGAGAGGCAGGCAGAAAGAAAGGGCAAGCAGGCTCCCTGCTGAGCAGAGAGCCCGATGAGGGCCTTGATTCCAGGACCCTGAGATCATGACCTGAGCCAAAGGCAGAAGTTTAACCCACTGAGCCACCCAGGCACCCAAGTTTTTTAAAAAATTATGTTAAAGCACCGAAGTCTAGTAAAAAGATTGATGAATTGGGTTTCATTAAAATTAAACGTTTATTCATTTATTCATTATTCATTTAAGAATACCATATAAGAGAGTGAAAGGAAAAGTGTGGTGTGGAAGATAGTTGTGCTCAGTTGCCTGACAAATAACTTTAATTCAAATACAAGATTGCCTACAAGTTAATAGAAAACACAGACAACCCCTATGAAATGGTTGATCTGAACAGGCGTCTCCCAAAAGAGAATATTAAAATGTGATAAACTTGTGAACAGGCCTCCATTTTAGTAATAATTTTAGAAATGCAAATGAAGACCAAAATGAGATACAATATATAAGCAATGGAATAACAAAAAATAAAATACATAAAACACTGACATTATCCATTATTAATGAGAATGTGGAGAATCTCTGTTTTTCATACACCACTGCTGAGAGTGTAAATTGGTACGACCATCTGGAAAACTGGTAATACCCTCTGAAGCTGAGCATATACATACCCTATGCTCCCCAAACTCCACTACTAGGTATGTACCCAAAAGGAATGTGTACACATGTGCCTTAGAAGACACGTCCAAGAAGACTGGTTAGAGCAGAATCCATAATAGCCTCACATTAGAACCAACCCTAAAGCTCATCAATTCTGGAATGAATAAATAAGCTGCAGCATATTCACAGAATAGAAAGAGCAATGCTAAAAGAACAAATGGCAGCCACAGCATGAATGAATCTCAAAGACAAATTACTGAGATAAAGAAACTAAAAATGATTCTGTTTTTATAAAAGTTCAAATAAAACCAAAACCAGTCTATGGAGATAAAAGTTAAAATATGGCTACAGAGTATGAGAGGGTGTGGTGAATTGTGGAGGCAATAACTTAGGGAGCCTTTAGGGCTCTGGAAATGTTTTGGATTTTTATTTGTATGGTGATTATATAGGCAGTTTAATTTTTTTTTTTTTTTTAAATGCACTGAGTCATATACTTAGGATTTGAGTCCTTTAGTGCAGGTATGGCATTTGGCTCTTAACTGTTTTCATTAAAAAATAATTTAGAGCCAAACACACATACACAAAGGCACACAGGCTCACAGGCGCACACACACACACCTGAAAGAGAAAGTTAGGTGCCTTTAATTATCAATTACAGTACAGGTTCTTTATTACAAGCCCAAGATATCCTGTGCGCACACACTCTCTTTCCAGCGCTCCCTCTCATTCTTTCTATCCTTCCTTTGTTCCACGTCTTGCTCCCCTCTCCTCACTTATGCTGCCATTGTTTGGTACTTTCATGTTTTTCCCACTACCTTATATTACTTCTGAAGTTACTCCTTTTCCTTTCTTTTCACAAGGCCCTGATATTTGGTGACCTAACTGTACCGTCCAGTTCACACTAACCCCAATATATATGCAATAAAATGTTTAATATCTCTGTTCACTTAGCTCAGATTTTTATGGGACTGTTAGCATAGGAAGCCTAATAACCTCACAGTATGGTTAACCTCCATTTAATTTCTCTAGTTATGTGGATTCCACCTTGTAGTCATTTTAAAGGCTTGGAGGAGCCTCATTAACTTTACAAGGCAAGGCTGGATTTACAGAACCAATATCTACGTGAGGAAAGCAACGCCTGCAGGTTCTGTTTTTATTGGATGTTCTCTATTGCCTTTTCCCTACTAATACGGATGTCTTTTATAAGATTACTTTTTATGGAACAAAAGCAACAGGCAATTTCCAATTAAATGCAGATGGCAAGCTTTCTCTTCCTATAGGCACTCAGGTGTGAGGATACGCCCCAGAGCCTCTGAATTTTATGAGGGGTTAATTCAGTTAGTGTATCTTACATTATTTTGAATATTAATTACAGTGTAAATACTGCCTATGTTTTAGGTAGCATATTGTCTAAGCAAATTCACATCTTATTTTAAATAACCTTTCAAAACAAATGTAAGATTATTACCAGTTCTAAGTTATTTTTCTTTACTGCTTTAACTAGCTCTTCTTTCCAGGGACTACACAGTAAAATAATTAAATTCAGTGCTTCTTATTGTCATTCAGCTTTGACTGGTGCTTAACTATGAGGCTTAACTATCTGGAGCACATGACAAAGAAACAAGCCTGGAGGAGGCTGCAGTCATCCTTCACTATTAGCAAGTCTAATAAACATTTGATAGTTAGAAGGAGGAAACTTTACGGAATACATAATTAAATGCCAGTTGATTGAATACATATGACATGTTTCAGTAGTACCCACTACTATATGCAAAATTTATAATAGATGTCCTAAAAAGATAATTGAGTTAGCATGTGAGATTGCATTCTTCTCATGGGGAGGGAAGTGTGTGACACATATATCCCTGTTTCACGCTGCCCATTCTGCCTAACACTTCAGGCTCTCTTGTCCGGGCAAATGGTAGGATTGTACTTCTTTATACCGTTGACGTAAGATTTGACCATATGACTTGTTTGCCAGTAAAATAGGAGAGATAAAGCATGTCACTTCCAGATAGAAAACATTAAGGGTCAGTGTGAGCCTTCCCATCCTTTCTCTTCCTGTGCCACAAATGCAGCTATGCTCCAGACAGTGTCTGTTCTGGAAGTCTGGTCTGGGAGTGAGCAGGATATCCAGACAACCTGTGATAGACACATGTTTCAGAGAGAAATAGTGTATTCTGGTTTTAAGTTGCTAATTTGGCAGCTATATATGACCAGACTTATAGCCCAGTGTATCCTGATATAACTTGAGCCTATTAGAATGCTTCATTATAGATGCTCAGTGGGCCACTTTAATTACTGAGAAAAATGCTAAGATCTGTTAAAAAAAAAATTTGAGAAAAACTAGTGGAAAGTTAATTTTAACATAGAATCACAAGTCGTGAGGGCTCACTTAGTTACCAAATAAATAGTAGCACATGTAATAGGGGGATGTGAAAAATGACTAAGGTCAAGCTCTCAAAGGCTTCTGGGAAAAAGGACTTTAATCAGGTCCTTAAATATTGGTAGGGTTTGAAGAAGCAAACACGATATTCCAGGTGAAAGAAGGAACTGAAGAAGTAAAAAGTATTAAGTTGGGCAGACTCAAAGAATAACAGATAGATAAATTTGAAAGAAACCAACAATGCACACATTTAGCAGACCAGAGGTGGACATGGCTGGAGACATGTTGCAGGACTGGATGTGGCAACACTTAAATGAAACTCCAAGAGTTTGAGTTTTATCCTCTAAGCAGGAGTCATTGAAATTTACTGTCCTGGGAAAAAGAGAGAGAACTGGGCGGTTAGTTCAAGGGTCAATTTGATGAAAGAGAGCCTTCACAAGAAAAGAAAAGACGTGAGGTGTTTGGGAGATGTTTCTGAAAATACTACTAAGAGAAGGCTCCTTTGAATACAGGACTTTTAGCCAAAGTTTGGTGATGAGAAAGGGGAAATAGAGGACAGTTAGGATCAAGGTCTTCAAATTAAGTATTAGCTATCAGTCTGTCAAATAAAACAAATGCCAACAGAGCTAAAAATTACACAGGTGAGTCTCCATCAGCTGTGACAAGCAAGAAATGCACACTCGTGATTAAAAGTCCCTGAGTATTTTGGTGAAGGAAAAGCTCAGGAATCTTGCAGAACTGACATGGAAAAATTTGTGGTGATTGTACTGAATAAGCACTAAAAACTAGCACACTGGAGAGAATGTATGGATACACATATGTATACATGAGATGTATATATACAGAGAGGTATGTATACAGTTGGTTAAAATAATGTCTTTGTTCCCTAGTCAGTAAAATGTTTGTTAGTTCTAGTAAGGGTGGTGAAGGCAAAGTTCATTTCATGGTCCAAGATCAGCTTCAGTATGCTAAGAGCTGTTGGAATGAAATCTGAAAGTCAATTCTGATACTCAATTCTGATACTGCAGGCAAGAGCTGCTGTTTAAGAGAACATTTTCCTTTTGAAGTGTTAGTCCTGTCCTTGTTCATGCCTGACTCAAGGATTTGTTTCACTGACATCCTCCGCGGCCAGTAACAAGGACCCAGTCCTTCTCTTTGCAGGAGCTGCCTCCCCCCTTGCTTCTTATTTGAGGTCTGCTCTTGAAACTCTGCCTCCCAAGTTGCCAATGGAAAACCTTTGTTAACTTATTGTGTATTTCCAACCTTTTTCTTCCTTATAAACTAGCACCAGATCTTACCCTGTAATAGAATACCTTCTAGTAGTATCTACTACCCTGTAGTAGAATACCTTCAAATCATTTTGACTTCTTCTATTACCAAGATTTTGTTTTTCCTTAAGAAAGTGGCATTTGGTTTGAAATGAATTTTATTTCTTTCCACAACCCTCTTCTCTAGGAAAACCACCTACAAAAATATTTTTCTTATGAACTTTGAATATTCCACATATTTTCTTCCTAGCCTATACAGATAGATTTTAAATTGTGGACATGGCTCAGAATACCAAAAAGAAAGGAAAGGAAGGCGAAAGAAATGGTGTAAGAGATGAGAAGGAAAGAGAAAATTTCAGCAGAAGAGAGAGGACAACAGATGAGAACTCGAACGCGGCTTCCACCTCTTTAGTTACACAAACCTATTCTGTCTGCTAAATGCTAAGTCACCCAAGGAAATGTGTGTTTAACTGTGATCAGAGTCTTAAAGAAAATGTTTGGGATTTTTACAGTTTCAGACATACATGGTCATGGGAAGAGGATATTTGTATTCCCTGGCACCTTCCTTTTTTGATGAAATAAAATATTAGACAACCATCTGTTTTTCTAAAATAGAGAAGACATGGCCTGGTTCAGTTGCTACTACTGTGTGGCAGCCATTATCTCTGTATTATATTATTCAATCGGTTAAAAAAAAACAAAAACAAACAAATAAGAAACCCAGATTCTTTGTGCAGTTAAGAAATTCTAACGTGCCACAGACATAAAAGAGAGAAAGCTTGTTTTTCAACATTGGTTTTGTCTTGGATTTTCCTGGGGCATACAGGCAGTCATGCTTTCCAGAACAAGAGTCTTCAGGCTGCTGCTGCCACCTACAGAGCTAATTGGATATTTCTCCACAGCCAACGGAGGAAACAACCAGGCATTGTTTTTGCTGTTGACTGCTGTGCCTGAATTTTATTTCGCCATCAAGTATTAGCCACATGGGCTTTCTGGGTAACACTGTGCCCTGAAGTTAAATCACTTTGACTTTTTATTGTGCCAGTACCTCATATTCCTGGGAGAACTGAAAACTAGCTTGTTGACTAGATTGTCCCATGGAATTCCTAAAATTGAAAGGTAGTCTTAATAAGTCTATCAATAAAAGCAGAGCAGTCAGAGAAATAAGAACAAATATCAGTTGTTCTTTGCATGATCATATCTTCAGAGTAATCTAATTCAAATGCATTTATATTTACCTGTTTTTAATTATACTTTTTTGAATTCACATCACTTGCATTCATACGTTTTATGGCAAAGCTATTTAACAGACTTCATATATAACCAGAAACGTCTCCTATTCAAAATTGAGTGTGAAAGTCAATATCTATTTAAGTTCCTTAGTCTTAGAAGTTAATAGTAAATTTTTGAATTGGTAGTGAAATTAGCTGCAAAATTGGAGTATTTTCCCAAGTTCCTTTTCTAGAGTTTAAGAAAATTGGCCTCCAAGGACTTGATATTGTTGTTATATGTGTGTTGTATGTTATTTCATGATATATTTTTGTTAATAAACGTACCGTTGTTGAGAGAACACTAATCCAATGGTTTATGCCAGTCAAGGGCCTAGATGTATATATTGAGCCCAGGCATTATGGGGAGGGCTTCTGTTATGTGAAGAATGAGACAGGAAGCAAGGATGTGAATAAGGCCTGCAATCCAGAAACACAAAGTCTGTCTCTTCCCAACAAACTGCCTAGGACTGGTGAGAAGGTAATGCTTCTTAATAACCTTTCCTGTGGTGAAGGACTCATTTATTTTCCTCAATCTGTTATGAGTGCTACTCTTAGAAAGCACCATAAACATAAACTTGTAGAAAAATGAAATACACACATAGCAAAGATATACAGAGTGCAACTGAGTCCCCCATTTTAAATTATTATATTCAACAGACATAAATTTAGCCTACACATGGACCCAACACTTCCATTACTCATTGCCACCTGGTATCAAACAGTGCCTGAATGGATGTAGGTCCACAGACCCTACTCTGAGTAGCATTGCTCTAGGCCGAGATCAAACTATGATGCATTTGGAAAACAAATTGAGTCCATGAGCACAGGGGCTGTTACTGTTCTTGCTCAGGCTTAAAGCTTATGTATTTAGCACAGTCCCCTTTCAATTTCAAAATCAATAAAAGACTGTAATTTCAGACATACAGAATAAAGCCTGGAATGGGTGAGGGATTCCATCTCATATTATCAGTCAAATCATACTCTCATATTAATCCAGATTTGTATTTGCACATTTGGCCTCAGATCTGTTATAATCAGAATAGGATGTGAGTCCAAAAGCCCTCCTTCTAGCAGGCCAGGAGGCAACTGTGTACCACACAAAGTGATTCATGTGACAGTTCTAAGGTAGGAGAAGGAAAGCAATCTTTTTGGACTCCTAGGAAATAATAGCACACCCTGCTGAGCACTCCTTTATCTCCAAAACCTTAACATCTGACCTTCCAGCATTCACTTTCAGGTTTTCATTGTTCTGGCCCCCTGCCCTTAACTCCCACTCTAACTGCTCTGCAATCTTCCCAATACCCTGGGGCCTTTACCACACCTTCCTCTTCCCTGTGAAGGCTGCTTTAGATTGTGATTTTCATGCCTTTTTCCCCTTTTCTTGTTCTTCTTGTTTAGCCCAGACTAAGATGGAGATATTTTTCTATCAACCAGCCTTTCTCTTCAGAAGCTTCAATTTTTTTCTCCTTGGTGGCACTCTCCCACAAAATATGTATAAACGGCTACCATATTTAAAAGTCTCACATCAATCTTATAGTTGACTTTATTTTCCCACCTAAGTTTGTTCTTTATTTACTGTATAAAGCTCCTCCGGACAAAAAGCCTCCCTCTCTCTTCTCCGTCTCTCATTGTATGTCTTGACCCACCTCAATGTGACTTCTGTCTCTAACTTTAAACCAAAGCTGTAAGATCACCAGTGACTTCATCCGTGTTTTCATGGAACAAAGCCACATTACCTTTCTTGATGCCTATGTTTTGTCTATTTGTTGTGATGTCTGCACTTTTTTGTGTGATATCAGTGTCAAGGGATTGACTTTATACCTTCGCCAGGTAGAGCCTGACTCCATCCTAGAGCGTGTCACCTGTACACAAAAAAAAAATAAGCTTTTTTTTTTTTTTTTTTAAATCCTGGAAGCTTCTATTTAGATAATTTTCTTTTTTTAAAACATATTTTTTCTAATGTCATATTTCTAAAGATGACATATCCTACATGAAAGAATCCAGACACAAGTTTCAAAGTTGCGGTTTACCTCTCCCGCAGGTCTGGTGTCTGCTTGTTCCACTAAACTCTTTCTGTTTTTCTCCTCATTTTCCATATTTTGGATCCATGGGTCTTGTGATGCAGGCACATACCAGGAACCTTATTTCCTTTCCTCTGTTGGAATTTTTTTCCTCCGGAAAAAACATTACTCATTTTACTGGAGTACTTATTGCTGTCAGAAATTATATGTTTTTTAAAAACACATTTATTGTCTTGTATAACCAGGATATAAGCACTGAGGGCAGGGGTTTGTTTTCCTCATGACTGGGTTGTCTGAGCCCTGGCTAGGTTCTCTGAGGACAATTAATCCAGCCTTTTCCTTCAGTATGTGAGGAAGCTGAAGTCAAGGGAAGACAAATGATGTAAGCCAGGTTTTACTCTTGGTAGCAGAGCCAGAACCGACACCCGGACTTCTTCCTCCGACCAGTAGTTTTCCATATTCCCACTGAAATGTTCTTAATGGCAGAAGGGAGTCAGTGTATATTCCAGGGGATCAAGCATTAGAATCCAACGTGACTCATTTGAATTTGTTCTAAGAATTTAAGCATATTTTGTATTTTAGTTTATGATATTTCTGTGTTGCATTTAATGGATACATAAATCATGGAGTAATGATTTCTTTCTACTATGATGCATCATATACATTCTGAGAACTTCAGCATTAGACAAATTAGGGTTCAAATCCTGGTTCTACTACTCACTTACTGTGAACTGAAAAAAATCAAATAACCCTTTTATGAATCAGTTTTCCTGTGTTTAAAATGAAGACACTTGTGCTTTCTATTTAAAAAGTTTTTTTTTTTTTTAATTAAAAGAAGTAACACTTAAAATACTTATAGGAGAGCTACCTGACACATAGAAAATGGCCAATAACTATTAGGAATGTTATGATCTTCACTGTTTGGGACACATAATGTTGGTGACACCTAAATTTAAGGCTCGGTATGTGCTGCCTTGGTATTGATAACCAGGAGAACCTGAAATGGTGTAACCACAGTATCCCTTCTAACTCTGCTCCCATGGATAAAGTCCCCTAGCCAAATAAACTCCTTGTAAAGGGGGCCAGACACAGTTCCTGCTCACCCCTAAGGAGATGGTTTCAGTTCCGGGCCAGTTCGTAGAATTATTTTAACAAGGCAATCACACACTTCCACAAGAAGTAAGGGCCAGCACACTGTCTTGATGCTACCGACTCTGCTCCCCACAGCCCCTGGTGGTTCACTCTGTTGCCCAGTGCAAACTCTGTGTGGCCATGAGTGGCCGGCTGAGTCCTCCTCCCTGGATTTCACAGTCCATGTGACTACGATCCTTCTTCACAGCATGTTTGACTAAGAAACTGCTGGGTTTGTTTGTTTGTTTGTTTAAATTTATTTATTTGACAGAGAGAGATCACAAGTAGGCAGAGAAGCAGGCAGAGAGAGAGGAGGAGGCAGGCTCCCTGCTGAGCAGAGAGATGGATGTGGGGCTCGAACCCAGGACCCTGAGATCATGACCTGAGCTGAAGGCAGAGGCTTAACCCACTGAGCCACCCAGGCATCCCGAAACTGCTTATCTTATGTGTTCAGTGTCAGTCATACATATGGCCATCCTCATAACCACAGCATAAGAACCCTCCCCCACCGACTACATAGAAGATGATTAAAATAAGAATAACATACCTTAATTTTATTTTAAGAACAATGCAAGCTGGTCCTCAAATGCTGTGATGAAATATTCTTTCTTTCCAATCTCACTTCAACCTATATCCAAGACACAAAACATGTGTTCTGGTTGAGATATTCTGCTTTGCTTCATAGGAGACTTCATCATGAACGTTATGATACGCAAAACTAAAATTGAACCTTGTTTCTGCCCTGCTTCAAGCCCCTCTGCAGATTCTTATCAAGCAAAACTCTGCATATAAAGCAGGCTTTGACCCATTTTCCCAGCCACATCTCTCCTACACCTTGTGTTTAAATACTGTTAAGTTAAACCTGTATTTTTATTTCATGCTTCAGATATTTGGTGGTTTCATTTCATCTACTTAGAACAATGTTCTTGCTTTTCTTCAATTGGATAACTTCAATGGAACATTCCCCAGGAGTAAGAACACACATCTTCCCTTCTAAGAAACATTTCCTGAATTAAAAACTTGGACCTATTTCCCTCATTGCTAACCCATAAGCAACATCATGGATTGACATGTTCTTCCTCTTTATCTTCTGAGAGGGAGAAGCGATGTCTTAATTATCTCTGGACTCCTAGGGCCTAGAACTGTCCTGTGAATGACAAGCACTAAATAATTGTGGTAAAACTGACCAGATCCACCGCTTTTTTTTTTTTTTTTCTTGGTCATAGGAGCACATATCCTCATGCACACTCTCTAACAACCTACATATTCCAAATACTTCTGTATTTAACCCAAAATTAATCTCACATTGGACTTTTATTCAATCTGTGGCCATATTCTCTGTTCACAAAAATAATCAAATCTTTTTTTAAATATTTTAAAAAATTTTTAAATTTTTAAATTATTTTATGTTATAGTCTTTTTTTTTTTTAAGATTTTATTTATTTGACAGAGATCACAAGTAGGCAGAGAGGCAGGCAGAGAGAGAGAGGAAGGGAAGCAGGCGCCCCGCTAAGCAGAGAGCCCGATGTGGGGCTCGATCCCAGGACCCTGAGATCATGACCTAGCCCAAGGCAGAGGCTTTAACCATTGAGCCACCCAGGCACCCTGTTATAGTCTTTTTAAAAATAAAATGGCACAAGTACAAATACAAAGAGTATGATGCATATTATACTCTGTCATAGAATGAAGAGTTAATTTTAAGACTATTTGTATCAAGACAACTTGATATGTATCAAGGTTACTTTGAATTTAGAATTTTTCCAATAGCTTTAAAATTGGATTTCATATATGAATGTAATCTGTGTAGATGTGACATAAGGTATACTGAGAGCCACTTAAGTAATATTCTGATTGACTGACTTCATCCATTCTCACCGCCTCTCTATTGGTTTTCCCTGGCCTTGGTCAAACTATTTGGAAAGAAAATTAAACTCCTAGGAAAAAAAAAAAATGGAAAATTGATTTTTAGTTAAGTTTTATTTATTAAATGACACAAGATTGGAGAACTGAATATTGTTGATATTTTGTCTGAGAATATTACCCCCTATAATTATTTATGTATTATACACACAAATATATAATACATATAATATGTATATCAAAGATCCACTGTAAAAATCATGATTCTTTAAGATAAGTGATGGCTTGAAATAGCTACAAATACAAAATAAAATTGTTAATGCAAACATTTTTACTTTCTGGACCATCCCGATATCTTAGAAAAACAAAAGTTTTGGAGACAAATTGGTTTGCTGAAGAACAAGCACTGGGTGGTAAGAAATGCCCAGGCATTTCATTTTAGCAATATTTTCCTCTGTTTCATTTTCCTACATGACCATGGGAAGTCAGGCATGCCTGATGGGAGTCTTTTACAATCTTACAGAAAACTCCATCTCATTTCCTCAATCCATCACTTCTAAATGTCCTGCTTTTTCTGTATTCAGATCGTTTGTGTGCTTCATTAGAATTAGACATTCATTCTCCCTGTTTGAAGAAATATTTGTAAATGACTGCATTTAAAATAACATGATTTACTATACACAGAAGAAACTGTATTTGATGAAAAATAGAAGCAAAACTAAGGGATGGCCTACATGTCCATTTTTTTCTTGAAACTTCTGAATGTTGATGTATTCTTATGAGAATATGAGTCATTGTTCAAATTCTAGGATATCTAGTTATTTCCCGGAAGAGTTTCATTTCCCATATTCTTTCCAAATAGAAATATTCCTCTGCTCTAGAGAATTCAGTTGTATCAAGACTACTTGTTTCCCTTGAGAAGACATCTGGAGAGTGACTGTCTTTCACCTTTTGACTCCTTTGATAGAGACATGAGTCTAAACTCTATTTACACAAATTCATTTTGCATGATAGTTCCTTTCTTTCCTTTTTTTTTTTTTTCCAAGGTTTAATTTATTTGAGAGAAAGAAAGAGCGAGCATGAGAGGGGAGAGGGACAGAGGGAGAAGCAGCTGAGCAGGGAGCCTAGGACTCAATCCTAGGACTCCGGGTTCGTCACCTGAGCCAATGGCAGTTGCTTAACCAACAGAGTCATCCAGGCTTCCTGCATGACGGTTTCTGATTATCCTTCTTGGAGCATCAGGTTATCATACTTAAACAATAAAATAAATTAACAAACAATGCAAGGCTGGATAAATTAAGGTTCTGAAAGATAGTGTGGGCAGCAGAGTGGGGCTGTGGAAGTTCAGAGTAGGAAGAGTAGATGTTCACTGCTGATGAAGCAAGGCTGCACAGAAGAGGAGACTTTATATTGGCATGTATGAAAAAAGCAAACAAACAAAAACCAAAAGAGTAAGGAGAGGGTGACAAGACTCCAGAAGAAAATACAGAGTTAACAAAAAATGCCATGGAGGACAGAAAACTATAACTTGACAACAGGAAGTAGAAATTTGGTGCTCCAATGAATTTATTTTCATCTTTATTGAGGTATAAAATTGACATTCAGCAAATTGCACATGCTTGAAGTACAGAATTTGTTGAGCTTTGATATAAGCACACACCTACAAAACCATCAACACATGAAAATAATGAACATATCCATTGACTCCAAGGGTTTCCTTATGCTCCTCAGTCATCTATCCCTCCCTTAATCCCCAGGTAACCAGGGACATATTTTTCAGAACTATACATTACTTCCCATTTTCTAGAATTTTATACAAATAGAATCATACTTTTTATGGTCTTGTTTCTTGCATTCATCATAATGACTTTTACTTCCATCAGTGCTTTAGCATGCCTCCCATGACATGCTGGTAAATATTTAACAATCAGCTCTCTGGTGGCAGTGAACAGAGTGGGTTTGGGTGGGGCTGCTGATTTGTAGTATTTGCTGATCCATGTAATATCAATACTCCCACCATGATTGATTTCAAGCTACCAATGTGATGTCACTGAACTTCAAGTTGGCAAGAGATGCACACAATCAGATCTTGTGAACTAGTACTAGCCAAATCCAGCTTATCACTGCTTATATCAATGTTTCATTCCTAATTATTAATATTCCACTGTAGGGATATTTGTCAATCCATTCACCCATTGATGAATATTTGGGCTGCTTCCAGTTTAGGGATATTACAAATAGAGCCCCTATGAATATTTTTGAATTAGTCTTTTTTTGGACACAGACTTTCTTGTCTCCTAGGCAAATACCTTGAAATGAGATGGCTGGGTATATTGTAAACATACACCTTTTTTTTTTTTTTTAAGACTTTACTTATTTGACAGAGAGAGATCACAAGTAGGCAGAGAAGCAGGCAGAGAGAGGGGGGAAGCAGGCTCCCTGCTGAGCAGAGAGCCCGATGAGGGGCTTGATCCCAGCATCCTGGGATCATCACCTGAGCCGAAGGCAGAGGCTTTAACCCTCTGAGCCACTCAGGCACCCCTAAACATATACCTTTTTAAGAAACTGCAAAACTTTTCCAAAGTGGTTTGAACCACATTACATTCTCACCAAATAGTATAGGAATGTTCCATTCGATCCACATTTTCCCCAACACTTAGTATCACCAAAATTTTTCATTTTTACCATTGTTTTGAGATTGTGTATACCATATTGTCATTTTAATGAGCATATACCTAATGACTAATGATACTGAATGTCTTTTAACATACATATCCGTTACCCATGTATCCCTTTTGGAAAGTATTCAAATTTGGGGGGATTTTTAAGAATTTTTTATTGGGTTCATTTTTATTATTTTTGAATTATAAAATTTATTTACATATTCCATTAGAAATCCTTTGCCAGATATACATTTTGTAAATATTATCTTGATTTGTGGTTTTGCTTCTCATTTTCATAAGTGACTTTTGAAGAGAAAATCTTTTTTTTTCTTTTATTATTTTTTTCATCATAACAAGTGTACTTTTTATTTTTTTTTTTTTTTTTTTTTTTTTTTTTTAAAGATTTTATTTATTTATTTGACAGAGAGAGATCACAAGTAGGCAGAGAGGCAGGCAGAGAGAGAGAGAGATGGGGAAGCAGGCTCCCTGCTGAGCAGAGAGCCCGATGTGGGACTCGATCCCAGGACCCCGAGATCATGACCTGAGCCGAAGGCAGCGGCTTAACCCACTGAGCCACCCAGGCGCCCAACAAGTGTACTTTTTAATCTCCATCATTTATTTCACCCATCCTCCCACTTACCACCCCTCTGGCAACCACCAGTTAGCTCTCTATAGTTAAGAGTCTGGTTATCTCTCTTTCTTCTTCCTTTGTTTAATTTCTTATATTCCACATGAGTGAGATCATATGGTATTTGTCTTTCTCTAACTTATTTCACTGTATCCATGTTGTTGCAAATGGCAAGGTTTCATTCTTTTTCATGGCTGAATAATATCATGCTATACATAGATCTGTCTATATCTATGTCTATATCTATCTCGCATCTTCTTTATCCATTCATCTATTGATGGGCACTTGGGCTACATAGTTCCTTTGTAAATAATGCAATATTATCCTGATTTGCAGCTTAGTTCAGTTGTAAACGCTGCTGCAATAAATTCAGGAATGGATGTATCCCTTTGAATTAGGGTTTTTGTAATTTTGGGGTAAATACCCAGTAGTGCAATTCCTGGATCATAGGGTAGTTCTATTTTTAATTTTTTGAGGACCCTCCATACTGTTTTCCACAGTGCTGTACCAGTTTGCATTTCTACCAACAGCACATGAAGGTTCTTTTTGCTCCACATCCTTGCCAACATTTGTTGTTTCTGGTGTTTTGATTTTAGCCATTCTGACAGGTGTGAGGTAATATCTCATTGTTTTGATTTGTATTTCCCTGATCATGAGTGGTGTTGAGCACCTCTTCATGTGTCTGTTAGACATCTGAATGTTTTCTTTGGAAAATGTCTGTCCTTGTCTTTTGCCCATTTTTAAATTGGATTATTTGTTTTCTAGGTGTTGAGTTGTATTAGTATTTTTATATATTTTGGATACTAACTCTTTATCAGATAGGTCATTTTCAAGTATCTTCTTGCATTCAGTGGGTTGCCTTTTAGCTTTATTGTTCCTCTGCTATATAGAAGCATTTTATTTTGATGTAGTCCCAAAGTTTTTGTTTGCTTGTTTGTTTGTTTTTGTTTACCTTGCCTCAGGAAATATATTTAGAAAAATGCTCCTATGGCCAATGTCAGAGAAGTTACTGATTCTGATCTCTTCTAGGATTTTCATGATTTCTGTCTCAGATTTATGTGTTTAGCCCATTTGAGTTTATTTTTGTGTATGGTGAAAGAAAGTGGTACAGTTTCATTCTTTTGCATGGAGCTGTCCAGTTTTCCCACCATTCCTTGAAGAGACTGTCTTTTTTTCCACTGGATATTCATTCCTTCTTTGTTGAAGATTAACTGATCATATAATTGTGGGTTTATTTCTGGGTTTTCTATTCTATTCCAATACCTATGTATCTATTTGTATGCCAGTACCATACTGTTTTAATTACTACTGCTTTTTAAAACAAGTTGATTTATGTAATTGTGATACCTCCAGTTTTATACTTCTTTTTTCTTTTTAAAGATTCTTTTTTATTTATTTGAGAGACAGAGCATGCAAGAGCTAGAGAGAGGGGCGGAGGGAGAGGGAGAAGCAAGCTTCCTGTGAGCAGGGATCCCAGCCTGGGCTTGATCCCAGGACCCTGGAATCATGACCTAAGCCAAAGGCAGATGCTTAACCAACTAAGCCACCCAGGTGCTCCTTGTCTTTCTTTTTCAACAGTGCTTTAGCTATTCAAGGCCTTTTGTGGTTCCACACAAATTTTAGGACTGTTTTTTTCTGTGAAAAATGCTATTGATACTTTGATAGGGATTGCATTAAGTGTGTATATTTTAAAAAGTGTAGTACAGACACTTTAGCAATATTTTTCTTCCAATCCATGAGTATAGAATGTCTTTCCAATTCTTTTTGTCATCTTTAATTTCTTTCATCATCGTTTTGTAGTTTTCAGAGTACAAGTCTTTCACCTCTTTGGTTAAGTTTATTCCTAGATATTTTATTGTTTCTAGTACAACTATAAATGGGTTTTTCTTAATTTCAGTTTCAGCTGTTTTATTATTAGCATATAGGAATGCAACAGATTTTCATACATTGATTATGTATCTTGCAGTTTTACTGAATTCATTTATCAGCTCTAGTAGTCAATCCTTTTTAGTTTTTTTTTTTTTTTAAGATTTTATTTATTTATTTGGCAGATTGAGATCATAAGTAGGCAGAGATGCAGGCAGAGAGAGAGAGGAAGCAGGCTCCCCACTGAGCAGAGAGCCTGATGCGGGGCTCAATTCCAGGACCACGGGATCATGACCTGAGCTGAAGGCAGAGACTTTAACCCTCTGAGCCACCAAGGCACCCCAAATATTTTTAGTTTTGATGAAGTCCAGTTCCTTGACATTTTTTTAATAGTTTGTGCTTTTATGTTCTATTTAAGAAATCAGGTCAAAACACAAGGTCGCCAAAATATTCTCCTTTGATCTGCCTAGAAATTTTAGAATTTTAGCTCTCAAACCTTGGTCAATATCTTATTTTGAGTTAATTTTTGCATATGATAGGAGTTAATGGTTAAGTTTCACTTATTTGGACATGGCTAACAAAATGATTTAGCACCATTTGTTGAAAGATGATTATTTCCCCATTGCTTAATCAATTAAAAGATTATGGATAATCATATATGACTCTAATAAGTTAACACATGCTAACACTTCAAGGGCTTTGAATTTCAGCTTAAAGATTTTGAATTTGTGAGGTGTTCCAGAAAGAAGACAGAGAAAATTCTGTGTAAAGAAAAATGATCTTATAAAGAACAAGTTACATTAATGATTAAAAAATAAACCCAAGGCTCATAACAGAGTGATTTGTAATTTTCTGAGTGGTCTTCAGAGAATTTATTAGAAGTTAACAAATCTCCTCTCAGAAAAATGCCTGAAAGTATACTGACCCAAAATTCTACATATAATACCAATATTCCCTGAATTGCATCTGTGCTCTACCTAAAGGTTTATAGAACTAGTTAAGAAATACAGAAAAATATTAAAAAAAAAAACAAGAAAATCCAAATATGGAAAGAAGGACCAAGACATCTCCCAAGAAGTCAGTGTACTTAACTCATTTCACTACTGTATAAAGGACAAGGGACTCTAAGGAAAATCCATGGCTGGGAAAATGATAGTTTATTTCATCATCATCATCATCATCATCAACATCAACATCAACATCAACATATAAAGGGTGTAAGAAAGAATGGGTGCTGTATTCCAGACAAGCACAAAGAGAGCTCAAAATGTGACCTAGTATGTCTTAGTATGTCTTGCTAGACTTCCACACCCGAAAATTACACATACAACCTCCATCATTCTACACTTCCCCCAAATCCACAACCTGGTTGTTGAAAAGCATCCAAGGTAATTGGGTAGCAAAAGCTTCCTATGAAGTATTAAAGACCACATAAACTAGTATAAAAAGCCAAATAAAATAGTTAATATGATTAGCTTTTCAAAATGTTTTGTTGTTTAACTAACCAGACATCTGTCTGACTAGATAGTTTCATACCAACAGAAATGCAAAACAGTTTCATTTGCTAACCTAAAGCAAGTTAGCTTCAAAATTAAAAGAAAACAAACCAAAAAGCAATAAAGTGGTTATAATTTACTGCTGAAATCATTGCTAATCTGCTTATCTCCTTCCTGTAAAGAACCTGAGGGCATTTTCAAATAACCATTTTCAAATATCTGTACCTTTTTTCCTCATATACCATAGAAATACCCTGAAAATTCCAATATGATAACTAGAGTCATCATACTGAATCGTTTCTCTTAAAAAACACTTATTGTGCAAACCGACTTTTCAACAGCCATTATCAAACCAGGGACTGATTAAAATAATCTTTTGTATTTGGTTTTATCTATTTTTATTTATTTTCAAATTCCAGGACAATTAATATACAGTGTTAGTTTCAGATGTACAGGATAATGATTCAACAATTCTACATATTACTCTGTGCTCATGTCAGTAAGTGGACTCTTAATCCCCTCCCTTTACCTGTTTCACCCACCCCCTTTCCTCCCCCTTGTGGAAACCATTTTTTTTTTAAAATATTTTATTTATTTATTTGACAGAGAGAGATCACAAGTAGGCAGAGAGGCAAGCAGAGAGAGGGGGGGAAGCAGGCTCCCTGCTGAGCAGAGAGCCTGATGCGGGGCTCCATCCCAGGACCCCGGGATCATGACCTGAGCCAAAGGCAGAGGCTTAACCCACTGAGCCACCCAGGTGCCCCTGTGGAAACCATTTTAATGATTACTGTATAACATAACTACATTAATACTTAATAATGTGGCTATATGAGGAAATGTGAATTTATTTTTTATAAGGGTGTTTTCAGGGACACCTGGGTGGCTCAGTCAGTTAAATGTCTGCCTTCAGCTCAGGTCATGATCCCAGGGTCCTGTGACGGAGTCTGCATCAGGCTCCTTGCTCAGTGAGAAGCCTGCTTCTCCCTCTGCCTGCCACTCCCCTTGCTTGTTCTCTTTCTCTCTTTCTCTCTCTGACAAAAAAATAAATAAATATATATATTTTTTAAAAAGAGTGTTTTCAGATAAATGCATCACTTAATGTATTGGGAAAAGTCTCTTTGTTAGTCCCTATGTTTTGGTGCAAATTACAGTTACTGTATCTGAACAGGTGAAGGCAAACTGTTATAAACCTCTTGTACTGATCCTAATGGAATGACTGCCAAGCAGAGAATAAACTACAGGAAGCAACGTTAGCCTCTGAAATTACTAAAAGCAGGGTAAATCTATACGACACTGAGCTACAAAGGAAGAGGAACTGAAATAGTGGAGGAGATACATGGCAGTACACGGCAGGTGACATCAGATGTGATTTATTCTTTAGTGTATGCAAGCTACTTTCTGCACACTCCCCACATTCTCCAGGAAAGAGGAACGTGGCAAAGAGCTAGATTTTGCATCAGCATGTGAACACAGAGCAAAGAATTACAGTCTAGCTCCAAAGTAGGAATAACTACATAAGTGCTTCCAGTACTAGCTTTACACCTTGGATATGAACAGTCAAAGGATCCTAGCCAAGGGCCTGATGCCTGCTCTCTCTCCTCATTATACTCCTTGCACAAATATACTTTTCACCCATTGGATTATGCCTAAAATTATACTCCCAGAGTTTTATTTAGCCTCTCTCCCCCTGACGACCCTCTCTCCAGTTGTATCTCAGAGTGGATTGATGGGAAATCAGATCTGGAGATTATGAGGGGGGCGATGTTGGGGATGGCGGCAGCAAGAAGCAGTGGGGATCTGGTGAGGAAAGAGAATGCCAGCAGAGAATGAGGCCAGGAGAAAAGTGGGAGGCTCTAAACCAAAAAGCCAAAGGAGCCCTCCCTGAAAGCTTCCTCTTACCTATGTGTCTACACCTTCTGGAATAAAACCCACGACTGCATCCTCAATTCTGCTGTTTTCTTTGGTGTTTGTTTGCATATCTGTCTCATCTTGTAACCTGCAAGTTCTTCTAGAGCAAGAATTGTGGGACTCGGTGAGACCTTGGTTTAACAATAAGTAAATTAATTAAAAAAAAAAAAACCTCTAATTTTTTATTAGGATTTTATTGAGGGTTATTTTAGAATGCTCTTAGAAAACAGTCATAATTCTCCATGTTTAATGTTAGAGACTGTGTGTGTGTGTGGGGGGGTTGTCTCATGAATTTACTATCCCAAATCCATAGTGTTATCTCTTGGGTGTGTTTGTATGTGTGTTGCTGTGTGGGGTGTGGTTCCAGAGAAGAAAGGATAAGTGATGCTCAAAGAGATTTTTTTTTTACTCTGAAGAGTATCTAAAATATCCAAATTCCATTATTTCAGAGTATCACTTTCAGAGTATCACTTAGGGAAATGTTTTCCCTGAACATTTCTCATCTTGCCATGATGAAAACTGGTTCAGATTCAGAACACTTTCATCTGGAATCCATGTCTTTCTCTGTGGCTGTCTATGCAGCGCTCGGCTCAGAAGCAGACCTCTTCCGCTTTCTGTGAGACAGTCTGCTCTTCCTCATGGTGAATTATAGGCCACAAGTACCTCAGAGTTTCCAGGAGACTGGAACAAAAGCACACATTTGTTGTTTATCTGTACAACGCATCCAAGTGGTTTCTTCCCACTTTAATGGAAGGTATAATTTGGAGCTAAGAGTCTGTAATGTTCATGGCTTTTAAATAGATTATTTCTTTGTTTTGGTTATTTTGAGAGTACATATGTTTCAGCTCCTGGGTAAATTATAGGCTTTTAAGGCTGCACATAGCTATTTTGTTTTTAAGCAGACAGGATTTCCACCTTTATTCCTCCTGAGTTCACTCCCATATTTACAGATGAGAAACAGCAGAGGGTAGCATTTATTTACTTTCTGTGGAACATCAGCCACACATATGCCCAGAAGCCTGGTGGTGACTTACACAAGGCTGTCTTCTTGGATCTGCATGCCTCTGAGGCCCCTTTCCATAACATCGAAGCAAGTGGACGAGAAGCAAAGCCTGCAGAAGAAATGGCTGCGTGAGGTGAAGAGCTGCCCTGCCCTCTCAGTGGAGAAAAGTAAATGGATGAAAACCAAGGGAAACCAAACAGAAGGGCTGAGGAAGTTTCTACAGTGTCTTAGCCTAGTTTCCTCTGCTTCAAGATAATAAGAAATTAAGGAAGTGATAACGATATCTACTCCCCTATTCTTTAAATGGAACAAATTAGGGAAACTGCTCTTTGAAGCTGAAGAGTCATTTGCTGGAACAATCACAATGAATAAAGAGCAATTTTACCCATTTCTTTCCTATAATTCTAATTGATGACAGCAAATGAATGAGGTTAGTCAGAGGCCAGAAATCTCTGACGGTGGAGGTCAGAAAAGACTGGAGCTAGGTAACAAAGGAAGCACTAGAGGTTTTAAAGTTTTATGTTTACTCATGATTTTTCTGCATGTCATGCCCTCTCCCCCGGTGCTACGCAGCCGCAGCACACTGACCTGCTCACGGCCACCCTGACAGCTCCTCCAGTCTTGCCTCCAGGCCTCACACTGGCTGTTCCCTGGATCAAAAGTGCCCTTCCATCCCTTGCTGCTCCTTGAATCCCTGCTTGGTCTTCAAGGGCATGTTAAAACCCTGGTTTCTCAGCAAAGCCTCAGTTTAGTTCTACCACAAAGAAACTATAGCAGTGTGGAGAAGTCACTTTTCTGACATTCCATTTCCCACCTTCTAAAATGAGCCAATTGGAAGTGATCTTTAATGTCACTTCTGTTTCTGTTTCTGGTCCTTGAGTTGATTCCACAGGTACAACAATGTCTGTGTACCTAGGAAATCTCAACTTCTCCTTACATTTTAGGCACATTCCTTTAATTATGTTCATAAACTGCACTACCTTATATTGTGGTTAAATAGGAGTTTTGCAAGTGCCTAGTTCCCTAACTTTTCTTTCTACTGGATTATGAATTTATTATGATAATACCATTTATAAATTTACTTTTCTGTTCTCTGATGCTATGCACTTTTAAGTTTTCAAATGTATGTGGAATGAATGAATAACCTAGTAAAAGTTGAGATTAAAGATATTTTTTTAAAAGATTTTGTTTATTTTATTTGAGAAAGAGAGAGAGAGAGAACACAAGGAGGAGGAGGGCAGAGAGAGAAGCAGAATCCCTGATGAGCAAAGAGCCTGATGAGGGACTCTATTCCAGGACCCTGAGAGGCTTAACCAACTGAGCCAGCCAGGCATCCCAAGATTGTGTGTGTGTGTGTGTGTGTGTGTTTAATAGAGGGGGTGGGGCCAAGCGAGAGGGAGAGAGAGAATCTTAAGTAAACTCCCCACTGAGCACAGAGCTCAACACTGGGCTCAATTTCATGATCCCAAGACCATGACCTGAGCTGAAATAAGGAGTTTGATGTTTAACCAACTGATCCACCCAGGTGCCCTGAGATTAAAGATTTTTAGTAGATACAATGATGCAAAAATGTGTCAGTGTATGGTTTTATGTTTTATGTTCATAAGGAAAGAAGAACAGGTAGTTAGACAATGGCTGCCTCACTTATCTTCAGATTATGTTTTTGAGTAGATGAACATTAAGTTTCTGTCTTCAGAGGTGCTTCATCAGGGTTTTTATGGCCATTTGGTCAGAAGAAGTCACACATGGAATAAAGGGTTATTCTAGTGGGCTTTCTAGTGGGCACAAGAGTGAGTTGATGAATCCAGAACCCCCAGAAGTGACTGCTCACGCTAAGGGCATGGAAGTCTAAGGCCACAATGTCTGTGACCTCGTTTTGGCAACAGAAACATGAGCTCATGCTCAGGCTCTGCTAATAAAAGGCTGTAGCTTTCTAGAGTTTCAGATTATCTTCCAGAAAAAGAAAAGAGGTTAGGCAAGATAATTTCAAATATTCTTACAAGCCTTAAATGATTGTATACTTTTAAAAAAAATGACTGTATATCAATAGGAACTGAGATATACTTCATTTCTGAAAATCCCAATAGATGATTATCCAAAGCCACACAGCTATGAACCAATCCTCTATTTCATAAAATTAACTTACTTTACAAAGGACTTGCTTGAGAAAGTATGCTCATGAATGTTTATTTATACCAATTTCCCACTTACACACAGTTTTACTATCATGAAACAAAATTGGTAAGCATTGCATGAGTAGGGGTGAGGGGATATAAACATTATCATCATTTACCATTATTGTACAATTTCCTATATATAAACTACAGTGACTAAAAATGATGATTTTACAACTCTCCTATTAATCACAGAACTATTAATCCATTACTGAGTTTATGCTTGCTCCATGAAAAATCCTGATGACTGAGAAAAAGATGAAAACATTGGGGATGCTGAGAATGAGCTCTAATTGAAAGGGCTGGCTTCAGTGAAGTTTATGGTTTAAAGAGGGCTTTCATTTTATGGCTGGCTTTATTTCTTTAAGAGCTAAATTTTACTTCATTCCTCTCATGAATTGCATTTCAGGAAACTTAAGGAGGAAAATAAAATTCTTTATCAAGAAATAGTGAGAGATGATGGATTTGGGACAGAGATGAGGTACCAAGTCAGGGCTCAATGGCAGGAAAATTGAAAGTCAGAAGTTTACCTTTTCCACCCTAACACTGATTTTTATACTCGTACAAATTTCCAGCATCTTTTCCTCTTGTTCAAGTGTTGAATGCCTTAGATCATCCTAGATTTCCATGTCATTGTAAAAAGGGGTCTTATAAATTTACATGCTCGGAGCTGTTAATGGTTAAACTTCTTCAAAATACCAAATCCATTATCTAACTAAGACTGAAGGAATTGTAACCAGATTACTAAGGTGTGTATAAATCTTTATACAAAGCACCTTTTCCCATAAATTATCTGATTATAACCTTACAATATTCCTTTGAGATACATATGTTAGATATTATTCGGAGCTCTTATAAACGGTATGGAAAATGGTTCCGAGGGCATACATGGCCTACCCAGAGCCACTCAGCTAATCTGTGGAAGAAGATGAATACCAGTTCAGATTTCTGTATCATAAGAGGCTTCAAAATATGCCTCTACTCCAGCTATTCATGCTAAACATAAATGTGTTACCTCAGCTTTTCTTCTCAGTGTTGTTTCCTTTTCTATTTTGTCTTTATTCATTTATCATGGAAGTCTTCAATTTTATTATCAGAAAACTCCCAAATTAGAAAAAAGAAACAAAACAAAAGAAAGCCACTAACCCTTAGGGGCAGATATCTAGTTTTCAGTGATCATGGCCCAAATCCCTGCTTGTCACCACCTGTGTTCCTACAGATTTCATAAAATAGTGCAATCAAAGTGACATCTCATCCCGACCCCTTAACAGATTAAAAAACAGGATCCCTTGAACAATGTCACACATCTAATTAGTAGTAGAACATAGTTGTCAATACTGACCCCCGTACATATTTTTTTATTAAAAGTATTATTTTTCCCCTAAAATATTATTTTTCTCTACAATATTCTCTAGGAAAAGAAGTTCCACAAAGTTCCTCAGTACCCTATTCTATTATCCTTCTTACTAGAATCCTTTCTCTCTGTCCAACCAAACTATAAAAATTCCCAAATCATCTATGTCTGTCCTGATCAGAAACCAATCAAGAATTGCAATACGGCTTCCTGAGTAAAACATGCCAGTGGTAAAATGACACTTCTGTCTTCTATAATTAGTTTAGTGGCGAGACAGCATGTGCATGAAGCTCAGCTGCTGTGGAACGTCCATACATCCTCGAGGATAAGGAAATCAGGTGTGGTAGACATGGCAATGTGTCCCTCAGATCCCCTGCAAGGAAAGGCCTGCTACAGTTGTGGGAAGAGAGGTCAGGAACTTAGCTGCAGTGGTCCCTGCTTAGCTTCATGGAGTTGGGGCCCTCTTTTCTTGAGTCATGTCCTTACTACCCCTTCCAGGGCAGCCTGACTTCATGCCTGAGCAAGAGGGTGTATGATGGTGCCTCCCTTCATCCTGACAGACGACAGCCCTGATGGGTAATACTTGCTCCAGAGCTGCCCGCCAGGAGAGCAGTAGGTGCCGCGATTTGACTTTTTCCTCTGGCCAACTCTGTCTCCTCCCCCTTTCCTTCACTGCGATTACTAATAAACATCTTGTATCCCAACTACTTCAGTGTCTGCCTCCCAGAAACCGAGTCTGCAGCAGAGAGCTGCGGTGCCGGGAGAGCTTCGAGAGCAAACAGGCAGGGAGGGGCAGAAATAAGGGTCAAAAGGAGAGCTAGGATAGCTTTGCATTTTTCTGCTCTTACTTTCCTGAACCCAGCTGTAATTCTGTCCTTCCATTCTGTGCGCCAACCTTGCAGATTAAAATAAATCACTCTCATTATTTTTGCTATTAGTTTATTTCTTAATTTAATTCAAATCGGTTTTTTGTCTCTAGAAACCACAGTCATAACTACATAACTGAATACGACCCCGTGATGTATTTGTGGTACTGATTCAAAGCACAATAAAAGCTAAAGAATGAACATATTAGTGTGTGAGCTTCTAAAGACAAGGAAATAAACAAGAATGCCAAGATTTCAACCATTTGTTCCCCAGACCCACTGTTTCTTTTTTCTTTGCTTGCATTTATTTATTTATTTATTTATTTATTTATTTAATTTATGCCATCATTCTTCCTCTCTGTATTTTCTGGTCTCTGCGACCAACTGTTCCTCTTCAACAGCCTGGGAAGATTCCTGTGGTGCCAGAACACCAAATGGGTTTTCTAAGAGTGGTATGTTATCTAGTCTGGGATATTACAAAAAAGACAGCTAGAGCCCAAATCACAGCAGATCTTAGAGGGCAAGGGCTGGACCCATATCAGAAAAAAGAAATAGATCACAAACAAGAAAGCTCAGGTCCTGCTGCCTTTTATCCCACGTAGAAGAAATTATACTCTATAGCTCAGTTAAGATAACCAATCCTTTCATGCTTTTAAGTCTAGCATCCTTGGTGTTCCTCCTTTTTCTTCCCAGTTCAATGACATTTTTCTCATCTTTCAAATCCTTAATTTGCTAGTCTGGAAGCTCTGTTGGAGGGAGAAACATAACTATTTTTACCTTGATGTCCCTAGTGCTAATAAGCATGGATCGTAGAGGATATTTCAGGGTTTGTTTGCCTGAAGAGGTAAGTCTATCTACTAATAAACAAATATTTGGCCTTTTGTCACTATGATATATTTTATATGAGCTCTTTTGATTTAACCCAGATGACAGGGGTTTGCTCTCAGATAAACTAAGACCCCAAAAGAGTTGACCTCAGGCAGATTTGGAGCACGAGTCCAGTGGGGTCTTTTGCAGAAAGAGCCATTTAGCTTTCCAGCTACACCCTCCTTAGCAAGAAGAGCAGCAGGCTGAGGAGACAGTTCTGTCCTCAGTCAGCAGCTTCTAACGGTGACGGATAAAAGGAATACAGAAAAACTTCCTGGGATGCAAGCAGATGAAAATTACATGTCCCTACTCCAAAGATTTAGTTTTGTTTTACCAACATAAAAATGAATGAAAAACAAAAGAGGTTCTTCCAAGTCCCATTTTGCTTGCTGAAGTATTAAGACAGAAGACTCAGTCAGAAGCCCCACTGAAGCCCAACCAAAATGCTCCAGGAAGATTCGCAGTCTCGTGGAAACCAGCGAGGCTGACAGAGCCCCAGGGTCTGGGGCAGCTGAGTGCAAGAAGTGATGAGTGAATGATTAGTGCAGACTAGGTGAGACTTCAAGCATCCTGGAAAGCGCAAAATGGGAAATAGTTCTTAAAAGAAGCCCCCGTCTTGGAAAGGAGCACAGGATTCATCAGTGCATGAAAAAGCAACGTGGAGTCTTTGACCTAATCAGTGCCTGCAGTTACATTCTCAGCACAATGGTGTCTCCTGATTGGCATGATCATTTTACGGTTCTCCTTTAATCTTTCAAGTTCTCCCTAGGTATCCGTTCATACTCCCTCACTGCTTCTTTCTATCTCTCCTTGAGTGGTTCCAACGGACAGCTGCCCCACGCTACATTCCATGCCTTCCTTCATTTTTTCCCCTACAGATGACCACTCATTCTATCTTATTCAGTTTCCTTAATTATTATACCTACATTTCTTTTTTTTTTTAAATGATTTTATTAATTTATTTGACAGAGACAGAGACAGGGAGAGAGGGAACACAGCAGGGGGAGTAGGAGAGGGAGAAGGAGGCCCCCTGCTGAGCAGGGATTCCGGATGGGATGCGAGGCTTGATCCCAGAACCCTGGGATCATGACCTGAGCCGAAGGCAGACACTTAAAGTCTGAGCCACCCAAGCGCCCCTACTCCCATATTTCTAAGACTCACAAATATAATCTGAATGACACATAGTTCAGCCTTTTAATTTGTACTGTTCTTCTCCGACATTTTTTCAGGAATGGGGTCTACGACGTAGGTTTTTGCAGGTCAGGGGCTGTGCTTTGTAATTCTTCCAGGTGAGTTAGCATGTTACAAGGTCACTAAACATGCTTGCTATAAAGTGACAGATTCATGTATTATCAAGCATTATATATGTATAAACAATTTGTTCCCTCACCCTATAGAAACATCTGTTCCCTACCCTTTCACAAATATCTTTTGGCATTCTCAAGATGCTTCTGGAAATGAAAAAGGATTTTCTCTAAACATGAACAAACATAAATGTCATCAATAAAAAGACACTATAAATTATACACAAAGCTTCTTCTGGTGAACCCAACCATATCTAAATCTTTTTGTATGTTTGGTATGATGACAAAACTTTTTTTAACCATCCTGTTCATATTTTAGCAGCAAACTTAAAGCAAATCTTATCCATTGTTATAAATGCATTTTTTGTTTAGATTTTTTTTAAACTTATTTCTTTGCCAGAGATAGAGCAAAAGTGAGAGAGAGAGAGCGATCACAAAAGCAGGGGGAGTGGCAGGCAGAGGGAGAAGCAGACTCCCTACTGAGCAAGAACCCTAATGCAAGACTCAATTCCAGGACCCCAGCATCATGACCTGAGCCAAAGGCAGATGCTTAACTGACTGAGCCACCCAGGTGTCCCATATACCCATTTTTTTTAATAGATAAACTTACTGAATATTACTTCATTTCTTTCTTAAATTTGCACTCGGATTGGTAAGGTTTAAAAATTTTTTATATGGAACGCTTTGAGTTGCCTTAATAAAAAGGAGCCTTATGAATCACCAGGTAAGTCTGAGCTGGAGTTCAGCAAGCTATTTATCTCCTGTTGCCATGCCAATGACGTCTGACCACAATATGACGTAATGAGTGCTGTCTAGTTTAATAAAAGATGAGTTCCCCTCCAGTGCTTCAAGACAGAGATTTCAATCAGCTCACAGTCTGAGACTCAATCTATCCGCAGGTTGAAATCATGCTGTCGGCAGCATCTCAGCTTGCCATGAAGAGTGCTATCAGAAGCACATTTGCTTGGACCAGCTCCAGACTGAGAAAGCCCGCAGTAAAAGATAAACAAACAAGCAAGGACAAGAACATTTTCCAAGTAGTGATGACTCCTGATCGTAATCCTACATTCTCCAATCCCTCTTTGGATGTGGCACATGTAGACTCTGATCTAAAACCAGTCAAACTCCCAGAAGACTGGTGTCTGAGGAGAAGGCTCTATGCTGGGATAAACAGCAAATGTCCATCAATCCACTGCAACTCAGAATCCTCTATAAAAGAAAAGAGTATGAAGAAAAAAGAAACTCGGTACAAAAAGGATTCTCTCTTCTTGGCTGAGGGTCTTGTTGACTGCAAAGATGTGCATGGAGCTATGCGTCACACAGATCCAGGAACTAGGGCTGCCCTCTCATTGCCTCATCTCCTCAAAATTACAACCCTGTATGGGTTTCTTGCACCCAGTGAGAGCCCCAGCATTCGAATGAAGGAATCACTCTTCTTTGAGTCTGACACAGCTGGTCTTGGAACTCTGTGGTCACAGAGAAAAGAGATTATTGGCCTCCACAGTTACCCATTAAACCTTCTGGACAGATCAGGAGACCAAGGCAGTCATTTCCAGGATCCTGGCTTCTCCCTAAACCAGAGTAGGACAAGATCTTTGGAGCTGATGGGCCACAGTCCCTTTCCTCTCTGACACACTGCCCTGATGTGTCTGAAAACTATCATTCCAAGGAAGAGAAGTCTTTTCAAAGACTGACGATGAAGTACCTATCTAGCATTAAGCATGTAGGAGCAGAAGTCAGGTATGGCAGAATGATGTTTGGGCAATACAATGTTAACCTAGAGTTTCTGTTTTGGTCTGTCACAATGGGGTCCAGGCATGGAAGCAACTGCATTATCTTCCTCCCACACCTGGACCATGGCACAATTTCAGCCCTGTAAAGAGAGATCTGACAGCCTGCTCTTACTGATGGGCAAATTGGCAGTAAAATACGTAATTCTTACTGTGTTTAACTCAGTGTGGCCCCCTTTGGTACTGTCATTAAGATCAGTGATTTTTTTTTTTTTCCTGAATAGTGTAGAAATAATAACTGAATAGTGTAGGCTAGCAGAGTATTTCTAATTAGAATACTGAAAGCTCTGGCCCTGTATTAATGCAAAGTAACAACCAAAACCAGAAGGAAAAGTAAGCAAGGGTGGGCACAGTGAATATAATAATAATGATTTAACACATTTTTGAACGTTAGAAAGGTAATGTAAGAAACTGGATCAAAAGAGCATTTCTATATTATGTTTTATTCATATGCTTTACTAAATGATTTTTATAGATCTAGATAATATGTAATTCATACTGCGACATAAAGTTCATGAGGTTCTCTAAGAGTATATTATACACATACTTATAAGCAATGAATATTCATTAGCTTATCAGATACTCTTTATTCATTTGGTATTTGAATAAAGGTTATCTTTATGGACATATCAGGTGCCTAATACATAGAAAACAAAGCATTGGTAATTGTTTTCATCATTTCATAAGTCTTGGAGGTTTGCATGCCTTTTTTGCTGGGCCACTATATTTTGTATAGTATGCTCAATCGGGAAGCCGTGCCACCCGTATTATGTGTAATTACTGAAACCAACAAGTCTTTTTTTTTTTTCTTTAGTCTTTTAAGTCTTTCAGGAATGTTGTTTTTCTCATGGATAATGATTAAAAAAATAGTGTTATGTTTAAATAAACAAGTATTTTCCAAAGTGTCTCCAAGACCAGCTCTCTATGGGATGCTATAGCTGGGGAGGGTAAATGAGGGTCAAGGTAGAATTAATGCCTTTAATGAATTAATGTTATTTTAGCAGTGACAGAACTCACACAGAAGAAGCCAGTAGAAATCAATGTAGGAGTGTTGACATTCAGCCACAGGAAAATTAGTGCTATCATGACATGGTAACTTACTTGCCTATACTTTTTGTTGAAATCCAATATAACAAAGCACCCAACACAAGAATGAGAAAGTTGAATATTATATATTTATCACCCATTCCCAGGAGTGACCAAGGAATGTGAGAGAATTTGTTTTAGGTCAACACTATAATAGAAATGTTAAATGGCATGCTAACTTTTTCGCTCCAAAACTACATACAAATGATCTAACTCAAACCATAGGGTGTATTGAGTTCAACTTTTACCTCTTTTTTCCTTGACAGTTTTTCTTTGGGTGGGGTGGGGGCAGTACCTCCTTGACTTAATATCATGCATAATTTTCTTCGTTTGCCAAAAAAATCAAGTGTAATTGATAGGTTTATTTGCATTTTTGCCTAAAACATCATTTTATAGAAATTTATAACCAGATTTACTCTAACATCAATTAAGAAGATTAAATAAAGAGAAATATTTACCCCAAATTTAATATACTAAACCTAGAGATATTCCAAAATTTAAAAAAGTTTAAGAAAAAACTCTAATAGGGACATCTTTGAAAATTAAGGAGAAAAGCATGACTGGCTCTAGTCTATGACTGAGAATAACAAACTTGATCTTAATAGAATGTCCTTTTCCCATCTCGATGAAAAAATGGGAGTCTGCTTCAGTGAGACTAAACAAATCATTCAGAATTACATGGCTGTTAATGTGACAGAGTCAACATTTTAAGTCAAGATATGTAACTTGCAAATCAATGCTGTTCCATTATTGGCATTTAATTTTAACAACAACAAAAAAGAACTCATCAATTGATTAACTAGTAAGCAAGATCATAAAATAGAAGATCATGTGGTAAATAAGTTGCTTCCATCAAATAGGGATGGAGGAAAGTTAGATTCAAGGCTCTGTGCTTTGCTCAGGAAAAGTGGGATTGGGGTAATCCTGTCATGGGGGCTCTAAGTATCCAAGGATTACCAGGAGCATGGCATCAAGACTAGGACGCAGCAGGGAAGTGATGCAGAGGGCACTGATGGCAGTAAAAGGCAAAGAATAAAAGCACAGGCCACGTTTATAACTTTTCTAAATACTGGATACAAAGTCCATGGTTCTCTAGTGTAAAAAGCAAAAGGCAGTGTGCCCTGTGCTGCTGACCCCAGTGCACACACTCTCACACCTAGCAGGTGGAGTAGTTAGCTTTATGTGTCAACTTGGCTAAGCTACCATGATATATGCAATTATGAATCAAACATTAGGTATTGCCATGAAGGTATTTTGTAGATGTGATTAATACCTACAATCAGTTGACCAAGTAAAGGAGATGGCACCCTATAATGTAGGTTGGCTTCATTCAACAGATTGAAGGGTTTTTTGTTTTTGTTTTTGTTTTAATTTGAGAGAGAGAAGTGAGAGGGAGCATGAGAGGCGAGAAGGTCAGAGGGAGAAGCAGACTCCCCATGGAGCCAGCCGGGAGCCCGATGCAGGACTCGATCTCAGGACCCCAGGACTGCGACCCAAGCCGAAGGCAGTTGCCCAACCAACTGAGCCACCCAGGCGCCCCCAAATTGAAGGTCTTAAGGGCAGAAACTGAGCTTACAAACATAAGAAGGGATTTTGCCTCAGGACTGCAACATCTACTCCTGCCCCAATACTTGGCCTGTTGGTCTGCCTTACAAATTTCGGACTTGCTAGGCAACATAGTCATGTAATACAATGCCTTCAAAATGAATACATATGTACTTTTAAAAGCCTGTGTATTGCCCCCTGCTTTCTCTCATAAAACCTGGTCTTAGTAAACAGAGAAGCAAATGTAAATCTTCTCATAAAATCAATTATAACTTGATTTGAATATGCTTAAATCACTATTACTTTTTCCAAAGAACTTTGCAATTTAAGCTTTATCTCTGATCTTGTAATAACAAAGTAGAGTGCTATTAAAGAATATCAGGAATCATCACACAAGCGGGAGGGTTGGGTCTCCCCTGCTGAAAGTCTGCTGTTATGCCCGCCTCCCCCTTAAGTATACTCTGATTAACCTGGGGAGGGTAAAGTGTGATCTACGACTGGGAATTTGTCACTTTTTTGGATCTGGCCTAAGCCAGAGTAGGCTTATGGAGAAAGTGCTTGGTAAACCAATGAAAACTGTTAAGAAGATTTTGGGGTGGGGGGTGGGGATGTGTGATCAAAGGTTTTGGTCCATGGCTTTTTTTGTTGTTGTTGTCTATAAATAGCCTGAACTTACAAATGAGTCTCATGGGGCCATAAAAGCTGGTCTCAGCAGGGCATTCACTTGGAAACACTGCTAGTGGTTATGGTTTTGAAAATCCTAAAAACACATTTTTAAAAATGTATAAATCAAGAAGAGCACCTGTCATGACGAGTACCAGGTGATGTATGGAAGGGGTGAATTACCATATTATACACCTGAAACTAATATCACACTGTATGTTAACTAACTGGAATTAAATAAAAACTTAGGAGAAAATAAAAAATAAAAATAAAAAATAAAACTAATGTTCATAGAAACAAGGACACTGTCCTATGGTATCTCTGCTTCCAGCATATCCATCGACTTAACTGTCCTCTCAATTCCATTATCTTTACCCATGAAAGACTGTCAGTAAGTCTTAATCCTGTATCTTTGAACATAATGTAAGATTAAATGTTAACAAGAACAGTGGTCAGTATACTTTGTTATCACTAAATTAATTTCATATACTATCTTATTGAACCTCATGATAACTTGTGAAGTATATGTTATTATTGTTTCTATTTTATGAATGCTGACATTGTTAATTTGGTTCCTAAGGATTGAACTTGGGTTTTCTCTCATCAAAGTTCAAGTCCTTTCTAAATCTAAGAGACTTGCTACTATCTATTGGTAAATCCAGATTCTTAAGACTTTCACAGAAATATTTTTTGTGGTACTGACAGAAAGTTCACAAGTTTTATATTTTGCTACATGATAGCAAAGATAATGAATATAATATAAACTTTATTTCCAAAAATGGCCAACCATCTCAACACAACAGAAAGAAGTGAATATTAGCGCATTTGGAAAATCAAATTAGCTTTTTATACTTAAACTTCAGTGAAAAGAATGAAAAATTTGTTGTGTATTATTATTAGACAGTATCATTTGAAGGTCAGCCTTTTTCAGTTTTATATTGTCTGCAGTGTAGTTCAACTGATCAGTAACTTATTGTTACCATCCTGTGTACCCAGCACCATTCTAACTGTTAGGGGGGTATGGAAAAAAAAAGTATAAATAAAAGTATTTGGCCTCAATATTAATGGTTAATATTAGGAAACAGTGGTTAATGGATGATCATTATGTACCTGGCACTCTGCTAAGTGCTTTGCAAGCATTATCTGCTTTACCCCTATGTCATGGGGTAACCGATTTCTATTCCTTGGAAGCTTACAGTGATAAACTTGTTCACTATCACACAACTAGAAAATAGCAAACAGAACCCAGACCCAGGCAATAAGACCATAAACCTTCAGCTTTTTATCTCTAAGCTCTATCAACTCCCCCAAGACAAACATACAAACAAACCAATTAGAGATGCATAATATAGCAAACAACACAACATGAGATGTGAAAATTTAGATACTCAAATGTCAATATCTGAGTGTGGCCAAGAAAGGAGAAACCTACAGAGATGTAACTTACCCTTCACTAGAATGGAGAGCAGGGGACACAACCATTTCTCTGTCTTTTGTTTATTGTTGAACTTCTAGACCCTAGTTCATACTGTGGCACATAATAGACATTAATAACAATTTTCTGAATTATTTAAAATGATTAGTAAATCAACATAGGAATGTACGGAGTAGAGAGAGGGGGTCATTACTAGCGGTGGAAAATGTGGCTTTGTATTTCATTCATTTATTCCACCAACAAACAATTGCTGACTTTCACTATTCTAGTGACCCATATGGAGAATGGTGAAATTAATGTGGGCATGCAATTATTCTCAGTCTGATGAAAGAAGCCATCCAAGCTTTTGGAGGAAGCGGACTAAAGCAAAGAAGTTTATTTGGACATGGCAGATGGTGGTCTGATCTTGCTTATGTCCTGGGCTAACTGCATTAACTCGGGGGAAGGTAAATTTATAAGGACAGTGTGCTTCGTGACTCCATTATATATATGCTGAAATAGACCATAACAAAGTATTAGCTAGAAATTATTTGAACACAGACCTATATTTGGCACAATTAGTGAAATCTGAAAATGGGTTAGATGCTCTTGTCAATCTTAAATCTCCTAATTTAGCTAATTCAAGTACAGTTTTGTAACGGAATATTCTTGTTTTTAGGAAATATAAGCTGAAATGTTCAGTGTAAAAGTGTACATTATCCTCAACTTAGAAATGCTTCAGAAAAACATACAGATATATGATAAATTCTAAAGCAAACGAAGCAGAATATAAATAATTAGTGAATCTGTGTAAAAGTATACATAGGAATTCCTTGTACCACTTTGCAACTTTTCTGTAAATTTGAAATTATATAAAACCATACAATTTGAAAACAAAACAGACCTTTGGGTTACCTCTTTAAGTTAGGTTACTTGTATCTCCATCTAGGACTTGGCTTAGAATGACCTGTTTGATGTTTGAACAAGAAATATATTAACAGATTATCATATGCATTATCATTTTTAAATGACCTGCAACCCACACAGTGATTTTTTAGTTCTGTTTGTAATTTCTGCTGAGGCAAGCAACCAGTTGATTAGGGGGAAATAAGGCATTGTGATAGATATATTGTACATATTATATTTTAAAATGTCAGCACTAAGTTTTGAAGGATGAATATTTAATTTTTTAAAAAACATCCAAGTAGGGATAGTTATTCCTATTTTTTGACAGGTAAAATCAAAACTAAAGAAGGTTAGCTACATTGGCATAAGCCAAGTAAGCCATAGAGCAAAGATTTTCTGTTTTGGCTACACAGTAGAATGATGGGGGAATTCTGAAAAACTACCATTACCTGGGCCCTGATCTAGAAATACTGGCATTGTTTTTCTAGTGTGCATACAGGGGATCAGTATTTTTTTGAAGTTCCTAAGTGATTTTAATGTTGTAAAACACAGCTATAAAGATAAAGTTGCAAATAAACCAGTAATCTAACTCCAGTTTACTCTGATCTTTCTGTAACAATATGTGTGATAAACTAAAGTAGTGATTAAAACTTATCCAAGTAGAGTTTGTTTGTTTTTTTTTAAGATTTTATTTATTTATTTGACAGACAGAGATCACAAGTAGGCAGAGAGGCAGGCAGAGAGAGAAGGGGAGGAAGCAGGCTCCCTGCTGAACAGAGAGCCTGATTGGGGGTGGGGGGGGAGCTGGATCCCAGGACCCTGGGATCATGACCTGAGGTGAAGGCAGAGGCTTTAACCCACTGAGCCACCCAGGCGCCCTGCCAAGTAGAATTTAATGGCTATTCATTCTTAATAGTTAAAATACTATCAAAACATAGAAAATTCAAAAGCAGCTTAAAATTTTCATAAAACTTGTGCATAATGATTATTGTAGATATTACTCTCAAGTTTTAGTTTTCTTATTTTCACACAGTTCTGTAAGTTTTTTTTTTCTGAATCAAAAGGTGCATTTTTTTTCAAGTTCCAAGATTCACTGTTTATCATCACACCCAGTGCTCCATGCAATATGTGCCCTCCTTAATCTATAAGCTTTAGTATAGTTTCTTATACCTTAGAATTATCAGAAGGCAAACTTATGTTTAAAAAAAAATTATCAGTGGTGCAATCCCAGGCCTCTCCAGAAACCTCCAAAGTATTCCAAAGAAATACTTTGAAGAAGAGGTCAAAAGTCAACCACTTTGCTAGAGAGATGAACACAACTAATTTCATGATACTTTACATCCCTCTCCTCCTCAGGTTCTAGAAGAAATCTAAAACCCCTGCATGATTAGTGATTTACCACACTATCCTTGCACTAGGGTTCTGAACATCTTCAAAGATGATCCACTGTCCTACCCTTCACCAGCCACAGGTTCATTCACTGCATCCTGTGATATTCACTCTCCACCAAATGCCTGCTTGTCCCTTGATCTTTTTGCTCAAAGGTAAACCAAACTATCCTCTGATCTGGGATTCCCCAGGAGCTCTCTTACCTGGTGCCTACTTCCTCCCTCACGTATTTTGAACCACTGAGCCCCTTATAGGCAAAATCTAAATATCAATGCCCTGTGATTGTTAAAGAAAAAGGATTATTCCAATACTTGTTAAAATGACAAATAAGACTTTATTCAGGACTACTGAAGTAGGTGCAAAACTAACAATAAGGGAGAAAGATCAGGCTCAACTCTGAATACAGCAAAGACAGATGGAAAGATTTATAGCCAACAGAACTAGGATGTCAGTGGAGGGAGCATACCAAGAGGCTTCAGAGATAGGGTAATTCTTGTTAATCTGATCTGACAGGATTCCTGCGGATGGCAGGCCAGAGTGATCTGATAGCAAGGGTGGGAGATTCTCACTAAACTAATTTACTAAGATTCTTGCTAAATCTTGACTCAGCAATGACAGCTGCCAAGTAAAGGCTTTGGGAAGAGCCTCAGGGGAGGCTGACTAAAGGCTGTTGTAGGACAGAATCTTTGTTATAAGAATTATAAAAAATAAGTCAGAGGAGTCATGGGTTGATATTTCCTGTGGAGGCCGAGAAAAATTAAGGCCATCCCACCTCAGGTTTAGCCTTAGCATAAGTACAGCCATCTTAGCTCCAGCAGCCATCTCAGACCCCTGTGCCCAAGGGCTGAACTTTCCCCTACTTTACTTTAGTTCTAAGGACCCCCATCCTGCTTTAGTTCCAGAGATCCCCTCCCTGCTTTAGTAAGAGGAAGCCCCACCCTGCTTTGGTTCCAGAAACCCCCACCCTGCTTTAGTAACAGGAATCCCCACCCTGCTTTAGTAACAGGAACCCATAAATACCTCTGCCTTAACTAAGCTCAGGGTCCAAGTCCCTACTCCGCTGTGTTGGGTGTACTTGGGCCTGAGTTTAAGCTTGTTAAATAAACCCTCGTGTGATTGCATCGGTGTTGGCTCCTTGGTGGTCTCTCCGACCCAAAAACTTAGGGTATAACATTTCCCAGCACTTGTTTTCCAACTCCTGATTTTCATCTTGTTGCAAGCAGGCACAGCAGGCTACTGAGTTAGGTGGAGGTAGATAGAATTTACAAGCATACTAAAATATATAATAGAGAATAGAATAGTCCTTCAGGGGAAAAGATCAATGTTTATTCCAGCTACCTCATGGCACCTTTATGCTGTCTTGGCACCTTACCTATGCTGTTCCATTTGAAACCCTTTGAGGGCTGGTATTAATCATTGTTGGGGGTGTTGCCCTTAGTATAGGAGAAATGGGTAGAAAACAAATCAGATGAGTCAGTCTAACACCTCTTCAGAATTATTCTCCCGGAATTTAACTTTCACACGCCAAAAGGTTGATATAGTTCAGGAGTTCAGTGAGTTGATCTTACTGTTTTGCTCCACATATTAAAACTCTTTGTTGAAATCTCATTTCCTAATTTATGAATTCCATAAAGAAGTGACTGATGAGCTGGTCCTGCCTCTTTCATGAGTCTTAGTTTTCACAACTCACTCTACACTCCAGTGAACTGTATTAGTCATCTCCTCAAACACCCTGGTTCTCCCGTTCACACTCTTTCACTTCAGCTACCTCTCTCTCTCTGGCTGAATTATTCTGTGGCTAATAATAATAACAACAACCCTAAAAACTCAGGGGGTTAAACCAACACAATTTCATTTCTAATGAACAATACATATTCACTGCATTTGGGCACAGGCAGGTGCTCACCAAACAGGGACCCAACGGGCAGAGTAGCTACCATCTAAAGCATTGCCAGTCACAGAGTCAGAGAGAAAAGGAAGAGCCCAGGTCACTGGAAAGAACTGCTCCATGCCTTGCCTCACCTAGTGGGGGAAAGGAAAATGTGCCCCAAAGGAGGAAGAGCCCAAATTCTTCAGCTAATAACACTAATGACTACCACACACTGGTCTCCTGGTGAGTGCACACAATTCTTTCAAAATTCAACTCAAATGTTTCTACCTTTTGTGATGACCACCTATGCATCCACATTTGAGTCCACTCTCATTTGCTTACTCTTCATTATCTTACTGAAATTATTAATTTACATGCTAGTTCCACAACTAAATTATTAGTTTGTTGAATATGGAAAGTATATCTTATTCTTGTATTTTTGGCACCCAGGCCATTTTGTGTTCTATTGTGGGGATTGTTGAATCAGTGAGAAATCAATAAAATCAGTCTGGCCAACCAACTCTTCACTGGTGTGTGACATTTCCCATTAGACATGCAGGCTTTTGGTATAAGGCTCCCTTTCCTAAAGAGGTCAAATTGTGCCATGAAAAAATAATGTATGTCTGCACCATTATAAATGAACCTACTAGATTTGTCATTTCTATAACCCTAAATCCAATACTAGGCATATTAACTCATTTAATCTGCATATAAACCCATTTTACAGACAAGTGAGATGCAGAGAAGTTAAGGAACTTGCCATGGCTAGAGAAATGCAATATACAAATGAAATTCCAGGTCATCTAGCTTCGGACTCCTACTCTTGACAATTAGATTGTGGTGATATTTTTGAGCAATGTAACTTCTTAAAAGGGTGATTGAGTACTTTGGGGAATACTAATTAGAGGAGTTTACATCGATCATATCAGTGGTACCTAAACTCTTGTTTGTTCATAGATTAATATTGGGATTACTGTGTAAGACTCTCTCAAGGAATCAGAAATTCCATATGGTATATCTGAAATTTAGAAATAAACAAAACTCACACATTATTTTGATACAGTCATACTTGTAAATCACAGTTTTAAGTTATTTTATTTTCCTATAAAGCAATAGGAGGCTATTCATTAACCACCATACTAATAATGGCAGATAAGGAAATAGTTTATCACAATGGGTAACAGTCACAGTAGGATGGGGTCTTAGTTCTTTCCAAAGAAATTTGGTTCAGTCATGTGATGAAAGTTGAAAAGTCCCAGGGATATTAGCTTCCCTGTTGCTAGGTTATGGAAATGTTAATATCCATACTTAAGGGCATATGATAATTCTAAGAATTATCTGTTATAATAATAATGTAATTATATTAAAATTCTTGAGATAAAATAAAAAAAACTTATAAATGTGTATTTTTATTTGCCATGAATTTTTCTTTTCACCAGCTAGTATATAAAATATTTTTAAAGAACCCTAATGTATTAAGTGAATCAAATAAAGATTAAGCAGGTGCATCAAAAAATCATAGCATTGTTTAAGCAATGGGATAATTTAGCCCAACTGATGAAATTAATCTCCGCATAAAGGTTTCATGCTAGCCTGAACTAACATTACAGGTTATTCAGATGGGGTACTAAGCTTAAAGTGATCACATAGTATTATAACAATAAAGCATACTGACAGCTTAAAAACGATAAGCTAGGAAAGTTTACCTAAAGATCAAATAATAAAATATATGATATCAAAAGTCCTTTTTACATTTCAGTCCTGAGACTGATACACATTTCTGAAAAATAAAAAACACACGCACACACCTGGAGCCTGCATTTCTGCATATGCATTTCCAAAATGCCACCAATTAGCTCTAAGATGATAATACAACCAGTCTACAGGGCTGTATAATGGATGGCGTTGTTTTAATTAGTAATAATTGATGTATTTATATGCATTCGAGACATAGGAGAGTCCCACTAAAGAGTCATTGACTCCATATGACATCCCCCAAATCATACTCCAATGAAAGCTAATGACACTCATTAAAATAAAATAGCATTCATAGAAAGACATTGGGAATTCAAATGATCTCCCATAATATAGGATGTTGTTACTAGGTTGCTTTAGCTGTAGTGTGGGAGAGCATATATGAATATTTGGAAGAAGAAAAAGTAACATTTGCTTCTTAGTTGTTTCTCACATCTATCACATCAAACCTAACCTTATTACCTACTTCTGCTATGTCCAAATGCTTTGAAGCTCTAGAAAACCACCATCTCCCTTTGGGCTGGTTCCAAATTTATGTCACCTCCAGTAATCATAAACATGAACCCTTAAACTTGTCCACATTGAAGTCTCATTTTAGATTCTGTGCCTTTCCCTATATCCAGAGAGTCCTGTGTCTTCAGTTCCCCTGCTGTGTCTCCCGTTCAGGTTCTCATTGTCCCTCACCTGGGTAATCGTGGCAATGGACTCCTTACTGTTCTACTGTCCTTCCTCTACAATCTTTCCTTCGCACTGTAGCTCAATTTATCTTCCTAAGTTACCAGTCAGATAATGTCTTCTCCCTTTAAGAACACTTGAGACTCCTTGTTTTCTACAGAATAAAGTCCAAAATACTCCACTTCTCATTAGATTTCCTTTGTGCTTTTAATGTCTTTATAGTTTTATTTCTTCCTACAGTCTTCATTTCTTCCTACACACTCTATCTACTCTACACTCAAAAAAGAACAGATTTTTAGATATTTCTTCAAATCCAATGTTAGACAATTTTAGTAATAGGGACATTCAAACACTATAATCAGTTATCAGTTTATAGTTTGCTGTGGCTACATACTAATCATTTATTTCAAACAGACATATACACCAATCATGCTTTTATAAGAGAAATAAATTCTGACTGCCTGTAAGGAGAAATTTTTTATGGTTGGTTGGAAAAGGAAGTGGTGAGTTTTGGTTATACAGTCTGAAATGTGGGTGGTTTCTGTTGACCAAGACCTAAGCAAGTCATAAAATGATCATGACAGAGAACACACTTATGACCACAGGTAGATGAAATAAGGAGCCAGAGATGAAGGGATGTGGGGAAAGTGGTACATGCATATATTCTGCCATCCTCCACCTTTTGTCATTTATGAGAAAATCATATCCCTAGGGCAAATGTACTTAACCTAAAATTATACCATTTTAGTGGCCAAGAGGTTCCATAGAGTGCAAAGAAGACAAGAATGTGCCTATGACAAGAAGAATTTGAATATATAATGCTTCTGTCAGAACATAACAGCACATAAAACTCTCTGGATTTGAGAATTCCATGGTAGCTTCCAGAAGCAGAGGCAATAAGTAGAAGTAATAGAGGGCCCAATTCCATGAGATAAAACCCAACTCTAGAGGCCTCTGAATAGGGAAAATATTGAGTACATTCATTATTCATTTGAACATCCTAATAAATGCTCTGACACCAATTCTCTGATGACAACTGGGTGACATCTAATTCAATTCTGTTCTGACCACTAATTACCCAGATTTAGTGTCAAACCCCACAGGTTAAGTTCTCAGTCCCACAAAACTGCTCTCACTTCAGATGTCAACCTAATTCTTAGGAGCCAGCTGGACTTAGGACAAACCTGCTGTAAGTTGAAGGGTTCCCACAAGTCTTTCAAGTTCAAGAATTTACTACAATGACTCACAGAACTCACTCAAAGCGTGATATTACTCTTGCAGTTTTCTTAAAAGGCCTATACATAGGACAAGGTCTGGAACTTGCCATGCCTCCTCTTTATGAAGTTACAGAACATCCCACCATCAACCAACCAGGAAGTTCTACCATGTCTTGGTGTCCAGATTTTTTGTGTGCATTAGGCATGACTGATTAAGTCATTGGCCAAGTGATTGAATTTGATCTCTGATACTCCCTCTACTTCTTAGATGTTAGGCTGGCTCAAAGTTCTAAACTTCTAATCTTATTGTTGGTATTTATCATCCTGAAACTGTATTTCAGGGGCCCACCTCATCACCTTATTTGCGATAAGAAAGATACCCCTATTTCTCAGGAAATTCTAAGGTTCTAGGGGCTTTGTGCCAGGAACTCCATGGACAAAGACCAGTTATGGTTTCCAGCATATCACACCATTGTTCCATCATGGAACAAATTTTGTAGCCTACCAAAATTCTGCATTATTTAAAAATATTTCTTACGTTTTAAACGTACACAGTATGCCTGAAATAAAAATAGTACAAGAGACATCCATATACCCTTTATTTAGTTTCATCTTTCCACATTTAACCTCACGTGGTTACTTAATCATTCTCTCTTCCTCCATTATTCCCTGCCTTTCTCCATATACACATACACGTTATACACATTTTCCCCCTCAACCATTTCAGGATACATTACATGTACCATCTGCACTACTCTTAAGGTGGTGATAAAAGTTTTCTCTGTTGAAAGACTTATCTTTACCCATGAAAATGTGGTTATATTTATTAAAGCAACTTATTTTTCTGTTTCGTAGTGTGTATAGGTATTTACATTTCCAACTTCACTAATTATGGCAAAGGCCTCTTAACGTCCAGCCATCGTTACTTTTAAGAACTTTCTCCACATTATCCTAACTCAGGCTATCTTTAAAAAAAAAAAAAAAAACTGCTTTGAGGAAGTGTTTTTATTTTTTATTATTTATTTAGAGAGTCATGTTTTAAATCAACTCTACATCTGCCATCGAGTCTAACTAGTGCTCAGTAAATGTTTTTGAAAGGGAAATACTTTATAAAGGAAGTTATTTAATAAAGTTCTCTTGGTCTTTCATTATGAAAATATTGATGAATTAGATCAAAACACAAAGAATTTTCCCTTATAATGAAAAATGGCAGACTGAATACTAGTTGGTCACTGTATATTCTCTATAGTCAGAAATACTATACTCAAGTATTTTTAATTCCATTCAATCTGTCTCTAAGGCTAGATTCCCTAGAAGAAAAACCTGACAAAGATTCAAGTCCATGTGAGTTTTAAGGCAGTGCCTTCAAGAGAAAGAGCATGAAGGAAGCAACAGGGCAAGGAAAAGAACAAAGCGAATATGGGTCTCAGCTAGAGTCTAGCTTTAGCCTGATCTCATGGAAACTCTAGAATATCAATTGTACTACATGGAGGAAAAACCCCAAGTCAGGAAGCTGGCAATTTATATTTTCATGTTGGTCAGTCATTTGATACAACCAGTTATGGGGATAAGGAACATAACCTCCCAGACAAGACAGCTCCCATTTGGCTGAGGATAATTCTCTCTAGACAGTAGTGCAATTGTGACCATTAACAACCAACACTCACAGAAGCTGGGGGCCTTGTGCACCAGGCTGGTGAAAGGGATCTGGGAACTGGTACCAATAGTGTCCACTATAGCCCAGCATCTAACAATTACTTATTAATATTTAGCAGGGATCTACAGTGTTCTCAACACTGCAAGGTCTCTTTAGATGCCCAGATAAATTTTAAAATTTAACATAATATTAAATGTTACTCACTTTCATGACTCTTACTAATAATTAAGCTTTACAATGTTACCAGGAAGCTTTTAAAATAAGGATTTTCAGGGGCATCTGTGTGGCTCAGTCAGTTAAGTATCTGCCTTCAGTTCAAAGCATGATCCTGGGGTCCTTGAATCCAGCCCTGCCCTGGGCTCCCTGCTCAGTGAGGAACCTACTTCTCTCCCCTCATTGCTTGTCCCCCGCTTGTACTCTCTCTTCTCTGCCAAATAAATAAATAAAATATATATATTTAAAAAAAAAAGATTTTCAAGTGGTATATACATGATTCTCCAGGATGGAATCTTGGGGATAATTATCTACATCCTTCCTTTCACTCTCGTATCTTTAATTGAAGGTGTTTATTCAACTATCCCTCCTCCACTTAAATGCATCCTCTCTGTAGGCAATATCTGCATTTTATTCAGATATACACTACTGTTGCTTTCCTATTCAGTAAGTGTTCAATTCATGACTAATGAGTAACTAAACATATGTATGAATGTATACAATTATGACGTGGGTCTTGGACTGAAAATTATTTTAGTGCATCTGAGAAGGAAGACAAACATATGGAATAGTAATTAGCTTAAATAAGATATAATTTACTTCTAAAATTGGTTAGAAGAGCTGTGACTAGGAAACTAATGAAATGATAAGATGGTTAATCTTGGTGAAATATTTTTTCAGGCTGAAAATCAACAAAGATGAATAATCTGGTTGTTGAATCATCTAAATAGAACAATAAGGCCCTGCTTATAGGGAAAAATAGGAATGAACTGAAATAGCTCATTCTTAAATTCTGTGTAAATACATATTTTCAGGTGCTGGATTAAATATGGAACTGGGAGAGGAAATTGGTTTACTTCTAAGCTTGCACATTTACACATCATTTATTTTTCAATTTGTCAGATTCTTGGTACAGATGGTGTACCAGGTGGTTTAAAAATCTGTCTAACAACAACAAAAATCTAAAGTCATCACTCCTTTCCTACAGATGTTGATTTTTGTTCTCAGGGAAGCTACCAAGATCAAAAATGTCTTTCCCCCTTAATAACACATGTTTTATTTTTAGTTTATTTATGTTCAAACTTTAATCCAAAAATGATTTTAAGTTGCTTATAATTGTATTTCAAAACAAACATATTGTTCACTTAGTTGTTCTGAGTGTTTGGTTTTCATTTTCTGAATATTTTAGCAGTTGCCTTAATATTGATTATTGAAGGTGGGCTCTAGCTTTTATGTCTGAACCTAAGGTGAATCCTCATTTTCTATCTCACATCATTAATGGCCAGAGCTTAAGATTCAGGACTCATTATTCACAACAAAAACTGTAATACACAGATGGCATATTGTAGAAATGATGTTGGGTCTTTGCCAACACTGATACCTTGGGTAGCAGAGGAGGGACATTGGGATAAGCATGGAAGATAGAAACAAGACAGCCCAGGTAAGCATTAGATTGGATGTCCAGATAAGCTGCTGAGACAATGACCCGGTAGTAGACATAATTGGAGGGTTACAGAAAATTATTTGCAGTGATCAGACAACACAGTACCACATTCAACTCAATTACTCCTTTTTCTTTAAATTTTACAACTATTTTTATTATCTTTTATAGAAAATAGGACCTTACAAATTATTCCTAATTTAATAAATGCCATTGAACATTGAACAATAATCATGGACTAAATATTTGAAGCATTAGAAGTGGATTTTTAATAAGCTGGATATTGCGTATGTCCATTTGAGCTGCACTGGTATATAAACCTTGATGTTTAAAATAGTTTGGAATTTAGAGGCTATGAAGGGAAGGGCAGTTAGTTTCCTTAGGTCTTGTTTCATGGAAACCTAAAGGACGTGGGTTGTAAGATTCAAGAAGGAATGAACCAATGGCGGTGACCTCTGTGAATATTTGCTAAATAAGGAGTATATCCCTTGAACTCACTCTGATTTGTATTAAAAATGCCTAGGGGTATATCATGCTATAAAGATCAAACTAATGCCAAGAGAAATCCTGCTTTAAGCAAAGAGCTCCTTCTCTATGGCAGATACTATGTTGGGTACAAGGGACTCAATAATGAAATAGACATGGTCTCCTGGTTTCATGGGGCTTATAGTCATATGGGTCTCCACCAGGAGTGTTTAATCTCCTTAGGAAGGGTGTGAAAAAGTGTCAAGTGGTCAAATGTACGTGTATGTAGTGGGGGAGGAGAGGGCTTGGGTGCTACTGATTGACACAATGATTGGGCAGTGCTCTGGATCTTTAGTGTTTTTAAGACCTAGGTATGGTAAACATCCTGTGGTGCCTTGGTGAGACCCATATAAGGAAGAATGCTTGCTCAAAGTGTATAGGGCCTCCCTGAAGAAACACTACAGGAAAGAAAGATAAATACACGCACCTAAAATATAGCATAACTCATATAAAATTAAAATACAGCATCACAGCTCATCTGAGGGACATTAAAACACATATTTGAGATGTCTAGCCCAACTTTAGAGCTTTAGATTTAGTGATTATCATATTGGACAGCACAGGCTTGATATTTGTTACTGAAGAAAGGAAAAATAATTAAAAAAATTGATTAGTTTCTATATAGTTGAATAGGACCTAGATTTTTCACAGCAAGTTTGCTTAGGAAACTGAGCAAAAGCAGAATCCCTACTTGTATAAATTGTTTAAAAAAAGGAAAACATCATGACCCATTTTCTTTCTGTATATGGATAATTCTATTAGGTTAACTTCATAAAACAAATTGATGATTGTTTTCGTCATAAATCATGACCCATAGTTTCAATGATTTTACTAACTGGCTATTGTAAAACTAAATAATAAGCAAAAATTCCTATTTACTTTAGTGCTTCACTTGTGTGAAAGTTCAGTTTCTGAGGTAGGTGTAAATAGACTTAGAAAACTATTCATTCAAAGTCCTAAAAAAACAAAACAAAACAAAACAAAACCCAAAGTCCTGGAATACAGTTAATTTTCACTACCATTACATTTTCACTTCCATTTCCATTTAAAATAATATATACTATTTAAAGTCATTGTGAGGACTCAAGGAGTTAAGTATATGTAATGCATTAGACCTGTACCTGGGACACAAAAATACTATGTAAAATATAGGTGTCTTTGTTTTTGAATTAAACTGTTGGGATAAAAGTAGTCTCCTTTATGCAGAGATCTTCCTGCCATGCCCTTTTCTTATGCATAGGGTTCTCTAGACTTCACTTTAAGTGTATTATATTTTTAATCTATTGTTATTCTTTTTCCCTTGTGAAGGCTCTAATTAAATCAATAAAATTATGTACCTTTAATACAGGTGTTACTCTCTCCTATAAGCACTTTATAATAAATAATTTGTATATGTTGCTTGTGTTTTCTTTCATTAGTATGGGGTAATACAGAGTTTCTGTATCCCATCCCTATAGGGAAGGTTTGGCATGTTTTCTCCTTGAATACCAAGAAAACTTTGATCTTCTTTACTGCTAATGTTTGTTAAGGGTAATAAAACCTCAGATATACTCAAAAATCTATCAGCCAGAGCAAGCACAGGTAAAGTTGGGATGAGAGTCTCTCCTGGGACCACTAGAAGACTAATTCTGAAGCAGATGTTTTGCTGGCTCACTGGGATGTCACCTATGGGATGACTGCCTCTGTAAGTCTCTTCAGATAAAATATATTTTCATATACCCCATCCCAAACAAACATTAAAATCTGGTTAAAAGAAGCCTATGGAATACTACATACAATTGTTAAATATAGTTCCTTGTGCTTATTTGTGCTTTTACATTTGAGAGTTCTTCTGTGTGTATAATGTGTTTGGACATTTGGGCAAGCCCTATCCACCCTTATCCAAATATACCTTTGCATACGTAGATTCCAGACTCAGCCCAGGCTCAGTTTGCCCTTTTTTTTTTTTTTTTTTAATTTGACATAATTTTGTGTGTGTGTGTGTTCCAAAATTAATTGTTTATGCACCACACCCAGTACTCCATGCAATATGTGCTCTCCTTAATACCCACCACCAGGCTCATCCAACCCCCTAACCCCATCCCCTCCAAAACCCTCTGTTTCTCAGAGTCCACAGTCTCTCATGGTTTGTCTCCCCCTCCTATTTCCCCCAACTCACTTCTCCTCTCTATCTCCCAATGTCCTCTGTGTTACTCCTTAAGCTCCACAAGTAAGTGAAAACATATGATAATTGACTCTCTCTGCTTGACTTATTTCACTCAACATAATATCCTACAGTCCCTTCCATGTTGATACAAAAGTTGGGTATTCATCTTTTCTGATGGAGGCATAGTATGCCATTGTATAAAAGCTTCTGCACAGCAAAGGAAACAGTCAACAAAACAAAGAGACAACCCACAGAATGGGAGAAGATATTTGCAAATGACAGTACAGACAAAGGGCTGATATCCAAGATCTATAAAGAACTCTTCAAACTCAACACACACAAAACAGATAATCATGTCAAAAAATGGGCAGAAGACATGAACAGACACTTCTCCAAAGAAGACATACAAATGGCAACAGACACAGGAAAAAATGTTCACCATCATTAGCCATCAGGGAGATTCAAATCAAAATCACATTGAGATACCAATGTACACCAGTTAGAATGGCCAAAAATCAACAAGACAGTAAACAACAAGTGTTGGTGAGGGTGTGGAGAAAGGGGAACTCTCTTACACTGTTGGTGGGAATGCAAGTTGGTACAGCCAGTTTGGAAAACAGTGTGGAGATTCCTCAAGAAATTAAAAATACAGCTACCCTATGACCCTGCAATTGCACCACTGGATATTTACCCCAAAGATACAGATATAGTGAAAAGAAGGGCCATGTGTACCCCAATGTTTATAGCAGGAATGGCCACAGTCACCAAACTGTGAAAAGAACTAAGATGCCCTTCAACAGATGAATGGATAAAGAAGATATGGTCCATACATACAATGGAGTATTATGCCTCCCTTTGCCTTTGAACTAACCAGCCTTGCCTTGGCTCTGTGATAGCCACCTGAAGTCCTCTACTTCCATGTGCATGGATATTTGGTATTAGGTCAGTAAGACTTTAAACTCTTTGAGGTAGCTTTCCATTTCACAGATTTCTACTCTGGCACCATGTTTTTTATGTAGTTTTTAATAAATTTTTCCTATAAAACTTCTGAAAAGCTGAAAGGTTTTGTAACCTTTTTAAAACTTAAGCTAAAGGAATTGACATGACGTTACAAAGAATTCTGCATTTGGAACAATTATTGATAATTGCCTCCAAATAAAACTAAAGAGTGACAGAGATTTGGAAACCCTGAAGGGATATTTAAAAACATTTTTTTTTTTTTTTGAGTGGTGAGGTATTTTAAATGAAAGCTTCATAGAAACATTGTTTATTGGCACAGTGTTTTCTGCTACAAGTACTGGCTGCTTAACTTCTCCTGTGTTTCTGACAGTTTGCAGACAACAGACAAAAATCCCCAAATGGACTTATGTTTCACATGAAAATGTGAATGGGTGAAGTTTCACAAAGAATATATTTACCTGATGTGAGTGTATTGGCACTGGGCTGCCATGTAAAGGAGAACCCAATGCCACAGGCATTCTGCTTCTGTAACAGTACAATTGTAAACTGAAAAAGGTAATAGACATCTAGGGAAGCTGAGAGTCTAAATTTGTGCCTTTTTTTTTTTCCTGTGTGGAAATCCATGTAATTCCCATTCTCTATGATCTCATGTTTCATTTGCTTAAAATTGTACAGTCAGAATAAAAATGTACAGGGCTTAAAACTGTTTCAGTCCCTGGGATTCACTGGTTGGTGAACTTGAACAGGTCAGTAGACCTACTGGATTTCAGTGTCCTTACCTGTAAAGTGAGGGTAAGTTTCATAAAGACAACTCTCAGGTTGTCCTCCTCATTCCTTAAACATGGTCAACCATTATAATCCCTCCCTTGCATGCATTCTCAGAAGTGATGCTGTGTCCATCTTAGTTCATCACCAAGGCACATGATGGCAGCTAGTCCCAGTTTTGGTGATATTAACTTTTAGCACTTGGTTAAGGTGGTGTTTACCAGGTATCTGCACAATAAAGCTAACATTTTTCCTTTTAAGTTAATTATGGAGATACTCTGAGAAAATGTTAGCATCACTCTTCCTATCAAACAATCACCCAGTAGGTTTTGAATCCCTTGATGATTCTTTAACTCAATCATGCATTCTGTATCTAAAAGAGTTTTTCCTTCTTTCCATTAACTTATTTATTCATTTGTTTATATTGATACAGTTTCATGGATTCTTACTTTATTCATTGATTTCATTATTTATTTTGATATTGTCTCAAGTTTGGCAAGTGAGAGCACATTTAATCTGGTCTCTGTGTGTCTTTGATAAGTACCATGAACACTTGGTTTCTGGAGCACAATCTAGGCTCAGCACTACTTTTACTGCCTTAGCACAGGGAGTCAGCCTTTCCTTCTAAGGACTTCTGTTTCTTTTAAAGGAGAAAGATATTAAAGATCTGGTGTAGTCACAATAGTTCATTTTTGCTTTTGTTTCCATTGCCTGAGGAGGCATATCTAAAAAAGTGTTTCTATACCTGATGCCAAAGAAATTAATGCCCATGTTTTATTCTAGGATTTTTACAATTTTAGGTTATGTATTTAGGTCTTTAATTCATTTTGAGTTTATTTTTGTGTATGGTATATGAAAGTTTCATTCTTTCACATGTAACTATCCAGTTTTCTCAAAACTATTTGTTGAAGAGACTCTCTTTTTTCCCATTGCATATTCTTGCCTACTTTGTCATAGTTTACTTGACTATAAAGTGTGGGTTTACTTCTGGACTCTAATCTGTTCCATTGATCTACATGCCTATTTTTGTGCCTGTACCATACTGTTTTGGTTACTAAAACTTTGTAGTATATCTTGAGGTCTGGGATTGTGATACCTCTAGCATTGTTCTTCTTTTACAAGATTACTTTGGCTATTCATGGTCTTTATTGTAGTTCATTACAAATTTTAGGATTATTTGTTCTAGTTTTGTGAAAAATGTTTTTGGTAGTTTGACAAGGATTGCATTAAATTTATAGATTGCTTTGTGTACTATGGACATTTTAACAATACTGGTTCTTCCAATCCATGAACATGGAATATCTTTCCATTCGTGTGTGTCATCTTCAATATATTTCATCAATGTTTTTAAAAATATTTTACTTATATATTTAAGAGAGAAAGAGAGCATGCAAGGGAGAAACAGAGGGAGAGAGACAAGCAGACTCCCCACTGAGCTTGGAGCTCAACATGGGGCTTCTGTTTTTCTAAAAGGAGACATACAGATGACCAACAAGCACATGAGAAGATGCTTAACATCACTAATCATCAGGGAAATGCAAATTAAAATGACAATGAGCTATTACTTTATACCTGTCAGAATGACTAAAATAAAAAACACAAGAAATAATTAGTATCAGGGAGAATGTGGTAAAAAGGGTATGCTTGTACACTGTTGGTGAGAATGAAGCCACTGTAGAAAGCAGTATGGAGGTTCCTCAAAAAATTAAAAAGAGAACTACCCTATGACTCAATAATTCCAACACTAGGCATTTATTCAAAGAAAATGAAAATGCCAATTTGGAAAGATATATGCAACCCTATGTTTACTGTAGTCAAGATATGAAAGCAATCCAAATGTCCATTGATAAATGAGTGGATGAAAAAAAAAGATGTGGTGTGTATATACAATGGAATATTACTCAACCATAAAATGTATGAAATCTTCCCACTTGAAACAATGTTGATGGACCTAGAGGGTATAATGTTAAGCTAAATAAGTCATTGATAGGAAGACAAATACCATATGATTTCACTCATATGTGGAACTTAAGAAAAAAAAAAAAACAAAGAAAAGGAGAAAAAGGAGCCAAAAAACAGATATCTGAATACAGAGAACACACTGATGGTCGCCAGAGGGGAGGTAAGAGGGAGATGGATAAAAAAGATAAAGGGGAATAAGCGCTAATTTATTTCAATGAGCACTGAGAAATGTATAGAACTGCTTAATCATACTGTACACCTAAAACTAACCTAATGCTGTGTGCTAATTATGCTTGAATAAAAAAAAATTCTTAAAATAAGAAAAAAGAAGGCAGCATGGAAATCTGGGTGCTAAGTGTAATCCTTGGTATAGATGCTTCATTGTTTCTTGGTTTTCTCTGGATGAAAGTTTTTTTTTTTTTAATTTTTTTTTTATGAATGGATATTTCGGTCTCCAAGCAGAGCAGACTTAATCATGGAACTCACATACAAATTTTAACAAATATTTGTTCTAATTCAAGTTTGCTCATGGGAAACAAAGCAAACAAAGGTGACATTAATAGAATAATTATTGTATAAACATGGCAAATTTATCATTAGCTAGTATCCCGACATATACTATATGACATATACTATATGGTCAGCATTTTGCTGTGCCCAAAGTTGGACCTCTGAAGGACACCAAGTAAAGATGATGTATTTACCTCAATCAACCTTGCCTTTTTTATTTGGTTTATTTTTGCAAAGTCCTATTCTCCAAATTCAGTCAGAGAAGTAAAGGAGATGGAGAAGAATGGAGGTTTGTACATTTCACAGCTTGTCATTTGTTTCCTCTCCATAAACACATCAGAAGTAGAACAGTTCATGTTTTTTATGGTACCTTAAGACTAAAGAGAAGCAGACTAAGAAGGTATGACATATTTTGTCAGGAACATCAAGCCCTACCTCCCAAATAAGTAATTAATACAGAGTAAATCTGTTTAAACTATGTTAACTTCTTTCTCAAAGATATTGGAAAGTTGTATTATTTTACTCTACCAGACCACCTAGTTGATGTTCACTATTCAAATGGCCCTGGGTGATAGGCCATTTGATGAAGGTGGCAGAGATTAATTTCTCTGCCTACCTATTATATCTCCAATAAGGTTAACAGCTGAGAGTATAAAATTCTACCTATAAATCTTGGTTATGTTATTACTATGATAGTTATTTAGTTTGGTAAAATGATTTACTTATTACCATAATATAATCAGAATGATTCATTTCTAATATTTCATTACATCATTATTGGCCTAATAGGAGAACTTGCAGCCAAAGCCAATCCAAGAGAAAAAAAAATGTAGAAAAATGAAAACCTTATATTAATACTTTATGTTACCCTGTATGTCAACTTTAGTTGTAGGTATTAATTCTATTTTCATTCACTGTTCACGCTTTAGTTTACAGATGAAATTTGCAATAGGGTGGGGGAATACATCAGCCTACTGTACCACTTTCAAAGAAAAGTGGGAGCTGAAGTTATATTTATTCAGCAAATACTTATTATTTATATGATGCATAAATCACAGTTTTGTTGGAAAGTATACACACACACACACAACACACACACACAAGGGATCACTCTGGACCTTATTATTATATTGAAAGTCAAATTAAACCTTGGAAAAGTACTGCAAAGTACCTTCAGAAATATTATTCTTCCTTCTTATTATTAAGTATTATTAATATTATCCAATTTCATATTGAAATATTAATGATAGACAGTAACAACTACAAATACCCAAATGTAAGAATGTTAAGTAGCCTTTTAAAAGCTCGATGGCTTGTATGATGAAAGCTGAAGGCTAGTTCAAGTCTTCTGATTTAAAAACTATATATTTTAAAACCCCTACACCAGTTGAGAAACTATTACTTTAGTCAAATGATTGTTGGTATCTATGAGTCTTACAGGTGGTTTCCAGAAGTCAGCCTTAAAGAGGTGATGAGAGCTGGGCTAGAACCTGAATAATGAATGGACTTTCATAGGGAATAGAGGATGAGGAGATCCTCGGCAAAGGGGTAAATGATGGGCGAAGGACTCAGGAGCATGCCAGCTACTATGTTCATGAATAGTCTAATGAGAGAAAAAAAGCAAGAAGATTAAAGGTCCAGAAATCCAGAAGTGTCAGGGCTGGCTATAGTCTGAAGCATGTGCCAATCATATAAGAAAAATCAATGAAGTTGATTTTATTGCCACTGACCTTCCTCCCTACTCACACATCTCTAAGAAAAAGTCTAAATTTCTTATCCTTGGCATAACACACAGGACATGCTATGATCTGTCCTCTTAAAGTCTTCCGGACAACACATAAAGACTAAAGTAGACAGTAAAATCTAGCAGTTAAATATGGGTTTTCTTACTCCTAGTTCAGGACTTTTTTTTTTGGTCTGAATTATGTGGGTAAGATTTAACCCATGAAGAAAATGTTACTCTACAAGTAACTATATTAACATCAACAGCACTGCTAACATTTCAACATTTCTACCTAAGAAAAACATATAAGTGGAAAGTAATACATATTATCCATATTCATCAAAATATCATAAATGTAGGGATGCCTAGATGGCTCAGTAAGTTAAAACATCCAACTCTTAATTTTGGCTTGGGTCATGATTTCAGGGTTGTGGGATTGAGCCCCATGGTGGGCTCCATGCTCAGCGTGGAGTCTGCTTGTCCTCTCCCTCTGCTCCCTCCACTGCTTGCACTCTCTCTCTTACTCTCAAATACAATAAGATAAATAAAATAAAATAAAATAATCCTAAATATAATTAATCAATACATACTACTGCCAGGCATGATGAGAAAAACTGATGAAGAATAAAAGCGAAAAATGTCCACCTTTTCCCAGAAGGCCTGCATCCTTTCAATAAGGATCGAACATATGCTGGTTGCTATATTCTTACAGGGTCTCATGACTGCCTGTGAATCTCAATAGTAGTTAAAATCCAACTGAGTAATAAGCACCAGAGAAATCTTGTGAAAGTAGTTTTATGAGTAAAAATTCAAAGAAAACATTTATGAGCTAATACTGCCTGCATGTCTCCCCCACCCCTTTGAGCACTAAGCATATAACTACCAGCTTCACACAGTTAAAGTGTTGCTCTATCTATCCACAGGTCCCAAACCCATGCTACTTAAATAAAATTACTAAGTTGAACCATATGATCTCTCAGGAATTCTTTCTTGACCATCGTGCTCAAACATACTGCAACAGGACTTTGCACACATCTAATATACTTCTCATTTTAAGCAGATAGCAGGTACCACTTTATCCTTATTTTATAGATGAAGAAACAGAGAGATTACATTGCTTTTTCAAATTCAAACAACTAATGAATAAGGAGTGCATGCATCTGTGCTTTTCCCATCAAGATTTGTAGTTAACTGAGGTAGCTACCTGACTTAGGGGATGCATGTGTGAAGAGGAAAAAATTTAACATCTGGTAGAATATAAAAGAAACTGCATGTTTAAAATTAGAGGTAATCAGTCACAAAAACAAAACAAAACAAAACAAAATGAAACATAGACATATTATTTTCCTTGTTTCCTAAGTAGACTTGTTCACATTTCTAATTTTCTTTTTTAAATTTTTTTAAGATTTATTTATTTTAGAGAGAACGAGAGAGAGAGAACGTTGGGGGAGGGGCACATACTCTTCAAGCAGATTCCCCACTGAGTGTGGAGCCCAAGGGTAAGGGACTAGATCTCAAAACCCATGAGATCATGGCCTGAGCCAAAACCACAAGTCAGAGTCAAGATGGCAGAGAAGTAGCAGGCAGGGACTACATCAGGTAGCAGGAGATCAGCTAGATAGCTTTTCTAAACATTGCAAACACCTACAAATCCAACGGGAGATTGAAGAGAAGTACAGCAATTCTAGAAACAGAAAATCAACCACTTTCTGAAAAGTAGGACTGGCGGAGAAGTGAATCCAAAGCAACGGGAAGATGGGCCGCAGGGGGAGGGGCAGGCTCCCGGCAAGCGGTGGAGCAATGGAGCACTAAATTAGGACTTTTATAAGTCTGTTCCACTGAGGGACATCGTTCCAGAGGCTAAACCGGGGTGAAGCCCACACGGGGTCAGTGTAGCCCCAGGTCCCGCAGGGTCACAGAAGGATCAGGGGTGTCTGAGTGTCACAGAGCTCACAGGTATTAGAACGGGGAAGCCGGCTATAGAGACAGAGCCGAGGAGTGAGCTCTCAGCTTGGGGTTACCTTGAACTGGTCGCAGGCTGGGTGAGCTCGGAGCGCAGCCGGAGGCCAGGGAGACGGGAGTGTTTGGGTGCTATTTTCTGAGGGTGCTCGGAGGAGTGGGGCCCCGAGCTCTTGGCTCCTCTGGGCCGGAGACTGGGAGGTCGCCATTTTGATTCCCGTCCTCTGGAACTCTACGGAAAGCGTTCAGGGAACAAAAGCTCCCGAAAGCAAACCCGAGCGGATTACTCAGCCTGGCCCCTGGTAAGGGTGGTGCAATTCTGCCTGGGGCAAAGACACTTGAGAATCATTACAACAGGCCCCTCCCCCAGAAGATCAACAAGAAGTCTAGCCAGGACCAAGTTCACCTACCAAGGACTGCAGCTTCAATACCAAGGAGAGCAGTGGAATTCCAGAGGAGGGAAAAGCAAAGCACAGAACTCATGGCTTTCTCCTCATGATTCTTTAGTCTTGCAGTTAATTTAATTTTTTTTCAATTTTTTTTCTTCTTCTGCTAATTTTTTTTTTAACTTTTACCCTTTTCTTGTTAAACCTTTTTTAACGAGTTTATCTAATATATATATATATATATATATATATACATATATATATATATATTTCTTTTATATATTTTTTCTTCATTTGTTTTCTTTTTTTAATTTTTTTTTTTCCTGAATCTCTTTTTATCTGCTTTCTCCCCCCAACAATTTGGGGTCTCTTCTGATTTGGTTAAAGCGTATTTTCCTGGGGTCTCTGCCACCCTTTTAGCATTTTACTTGCTCTTTCATATACTCTTATCTGGACAAAATGACAAGGCGGAAAAATTTACCACAAAAAAAAGAACGAGAGGCAGTACCGAAAGCTAGGGACCTAATCAATACAGACATTGGTAATATGTCAGATCTAGAGTTCAAAATGACGATTCTTAAGGTTCTAGCCAGGCTCGAAAAAGGCATGGAAGATATTAGAGAAACCCTCTTGGGAGATATAAAAGCCCTTTCTGGAGAAATAAAAGAACTAAAATCTAACCAAGTTGAAATAAAAAAAGCTATTAATGAGGTGCAATAAAAAATGGAGGCTCTCACTGCTAGAATAAATGAGGCAGAAGAAAGAATTATGATACAGAAGACCAAATGACAGAGAATAAAGAAGCTGAGCAAAAGAGGGACAACCAGCTACTGGAACACGAGGGGAGAATTCAAGAGATAAGTGACACCATAAGACAAAACAACATTAGAAAAATTGGGATTCCAGAAGAAGAAGAAAGAGGGGAGCAGAAGGTATACTGGAGAGAATTATTGGAGAGAATTTCCCCAATATGGCAAAGGGAACAAGCATCAAAATCCAGGAGGTGCAGAGAACGTCCCTCAAAATCAACAAAAATAGGTCCACACCCCATCACTTAATATTAAAAGTTACAAGTCTTACTGACAAAGAGAAAATCCTGAAAGCAGCCCAGGAAAAGAAGTCTGTAACATACAATGGTAAAAATATTAGATTGGCAGCAGACTTATCCACAGAGACCTGGTAGGCCAGAAAGAGCTGGCATGATATATTCAGAGCACTAAAAGAGAAAAACATGCAGCGATGTTCTTCTATATCCAGCTAGGCTATTATTGAAAATAGAAAAAGAGATAAAAAGCTTCCAGGACAAACAAAAACTGGAAGAATTTGCAAACAACAAACCAGCTCTACAGGAAATATTGAAAGGGGTCCTCTAAGCAAAGAGAGAGCCTAAAAGTAGTAGATCAGAAAGGAACAGAGACAATATACAGTAACAGTCAACTTACAGGCAATACAATGGCACTAAATTCATATCTCTCAATAGTTACCCTGAATGTTAATAGGCTAAAGGCCCCAATCAAAAGACATAGGGTATCTGAAAATCTGAATGGATAAAAAAACAAAACCCATCTATATGTTGCCTATAAAATACTCATTTTAGACCCGAAGACACCTCCAGATTTAAAGTGAGAGGGTGGAAAACAATTTACCATGCTAATGGACATCAGAAGAAAGCAGGGGTGGCAATCCTTATATCAGATCAAATATATTTTAAGCCAAAGACTATAATAAGAGATGAGGAAGGACACTATATCATACTCAAAGGGTGTGTCCAACAAGAAGATCCAACAATTTTAAATATCTATGCCCCTAACGTGGGAGCAGGCAATTATATAAACCAATTAATAACAATATCAAAGAAACACATCAATAATAATACAATAATAGTAGGGGACTTCAACACTCCACTCACTGAAATGGACAGATCATCCAAGCAAAAGACCAACAAGGAAATAAAGGCCTTAAATGACACACTGGACCAAATGGACATCACAGATATATTCAGAACATTTCTTCCTAAAGCAACAGAATACACATTCTTCTCTAGTGCACATGGAACATTCTCCAGAATAGATCACATCCTGGGTCCTAAATCAGGTCTCAACCAGTATCAAAAGATTGGGATCATTCCCTGCATATTTTCAGACCACAACGCTCTGAAGCTAGAACTCAATGACAAGAGGAAATTTGGAAAGAACCCAAATACATGGAGACTAAACATCATCCTTCTAAAGAATGAATGGGTCAACGAGAAAATTAAAGAAGAATTTAAAAAAATTTATGGAAACAAACGATAATGAAAACACAATGGTTCAACATCTGTGGGACACAGCAAAGGCAGTTGTGAGAGGAATACACATAGTGGTACAAGCCTTTCTCCAGAAACAAGAAAAGTCTCAAGTACACAACCTAACCCTACACCTAAAGGAGCTGGAGAAGAACAAGAAAGAAACCCTAAACCCAGCAGGAGAAGAGAAATCATAAAGATCAGAGCAGAAATCAATGAGATAGAAACCAAAAAAAAAAAAAAAACAATAGAACAAATCAACGGAACTAGAAGCTGGTTCTTTGAAAGAATTAATAAGATTGATAAACCCCTGGCCAGACTTATCAAAAAGAAAAGAGAAAGGACCCAAATATATAAAATCATGAATGAAAGAGGAGAGATCACAACTAACACCAAAGAAATACAAACTATTATAAGAACATACTATGAGCAACTCTACGCAAACAAATTTGACAATCTGGAAAAAATGGAGGCATTCCTAGAGACCCAGAAACTACCACAACTGAACCAGGAAGAAATAGAAAACCTGAACAGACCCATAATCAGTAAGGAGATTGAAACAGTCATCAAAAATCTCCAAACAAACAAAAGCCCAGAGCCAGATGGCTTCCCAGGGGAATTCTACCAAACATTTAAAGAAGAACTAATTCCTATTCTCCTGAAACTGTTCCAAAAAATAGAAATGGAAGGAAAACTTCAAAACTCATTTTATGAGGCCAGCATCACCTTGATCCCAAAACCAGACAAGGATCCCATCAAAAATGAGAACTATAGACCAATATCCTTGATGAATACAGATGAGAAAATTCTCACCAAAATACTAGCCAATAGGATTTAACAGTACAGTAAAAGGATTATACACCACGACCAAGTGGGATTTATTCCAGGGCTGCAAGGTTGGTTCAACATCCACAAATCAATCAATGTGATACATCACATTAATAAAAGAAGAACAAGAACCATATGATACTCTCAATAGATGCTGAAAAAGTATTTGACAAAGTACAGTATCCCTTCCTGATCAAAACTCTTCAAAGTGTAGGGATAGAGGGCACATACCTCAATATTATCAAAGCCATCTATGAAAAACCCACCGGAAATATCATTCTCTGTGGAGAAAAACTGAAAGCTTTTCCGCTAAGGTCAGGAACATGGCAGGGATGTCCATTATCACCACTGCTATTCAACATAGTACTAGAAGTCCTAGCCTCAGCAATCAGACAACAAAAGGAAATTAAAGGCATCCAAATCGGCAAAGAAGAAGTCAAACTATCACTCTTTGCAGATGATATGATACTATATGTGGAAAACCCAAAAGACTCCACTCCAAAACTGCTAGAACTTGTACAGGAATTCAGTAAAGTGTCAGGATATAAAATCAATGCACAGAAATCAGTTGCATTTCTCTACACCAAAAACAAGACAGAAGAAAGAGAAATTAAGGAGCCAATGCCATTTACAATTTCACCCAAAACTATAAGATACCTAGGAATAAACCTAACCAAAGAGGCTAAGAATCTATACTCAGAAAACTATTGAGGAAGACATGAAGAAATGGAAAAATGTCCCATGCTCCTGGATTGGAAGAACAAATATTATGAAAATGTCTATGTTACCTAAAGCAATCTACACATTTAATGCAATTCCTATCAAAATACCATCCTTTTTTTTCCCAAAGAAATGGAACAAATAATTCTAAAATTTATATGGAACCAGAAAAGACCTCGAATAGCCAAAGGAATATTGAAAAAGAAAGCCAAAGTTGGTGGCATCACAATTCCAGACTTCAAGCTCTATTACAAAGCTGTCATCATCAAGACAGCATGGTACTGGCACAGAAATAGACACATAGATCAATGGAACAGAATAGAGAGCCCAAAAATAGTCCCTCAACTCTATGGTCAACTAATCTTCGACAAAGCAGGAAAGAATGTCCAATGGAAAAAAGACAGCCTCTTCAACAGATGGTGTTGGGAAAATTGGACAGCCACATGCAGAAAAATGAAATTGGACCATTTCCTTACACCACACACAAAAATAGACTCAAAATGGATGAAGGGCCTCAATGTAAGAAAGGAATCCATCAAAATCCTTGAGGAGAACACAGGCAGCAACCTCTTCGACCTCAGCTGCAGCAATGTCTTCCAAAGCAAGGGCAAAAATGAACTATTGGGATTTCATCAAGATCAAAAGCTTTTGCATAGCAAAGGAAACAGTTAGCAAAACCAAAAGACAACTGAGAGAATGGGAGAAGATATTTGCAAGTGACATTATCAGATAAAGGGCTAGTGTCCAAAATCTATAAAGAACTTATCAAACTCAACACCCAAAGAACCAATAATCCAATCAAGAATTGGGCAGAAGACATGAACAGACATTTCTGCAAAGAAGACATCCAGATAGCTAACAGACACATGAAAAAGTGTTCCACATCACTCGGCATCAGGGAAATACAAATCAAAACCACAATGAGATACCTCCTCACACCAGTCAGAATGGCTAAAATTAACAAGTCAGGAAATGACAGATGCTCGCGAGGATGTGGAGAAAGGGGAACCCTCCTACACTGTTGGGAATGCAAGCTGGTGCAGCTACTCTGGAAAACAGCATGGAGGTTCCTCAAAATGTTGAAAATAGAACTACCCTATGACCCAGCAATTGCACTACTGGGTATTTACCCTAAAGATACAAACGTAGTGATCCGAAGGGGCACGTGCACCCAAATGTTTATAGCAGCAATGTCTACAATAGCCAAACTATGGAAAGAACCTAGATGTCCATCAACAGATGAATGGATAAAGAAGAAGTGGTATATATACACAATGGAATATTATGCAGCCATCAAAAGAAATGAAATCTTGCCATTTGTGATGACATGCAACTAGAGGGTATCATGCTTAGCGAAATAAGTCAAGCAGAGAAAGACAACTATCATATGATCTCCCTGATATGAGGAAGTGGAGATGCAACATAGGGTGGGTTAAGGGAGTAGGAGAAGAATAAATGAAACAAGATGGGATTGGGAGGGAAGCAAACCATAGTGACTCTTAATCTCACAAAACAAACTGAGGGTTGCTGGGGGGAAGGGGGATTGGGAGAGGGGGGTGGGGTTATGGACATTGGGGAGGGTATGTGCTATGGTGAGTGCTGTGAAGTGTGTAAACCTGGCAATTCACAGACTGTACTCCTGGGGGTAAAAATACATTATATGTTTATAAAAAATTTTTTTTAAAAAGTTAAAAAAAAAAAAAAACAAAAACCACAAGTCAAATGCTTAACCAACTGAGCCACTTAAGTGCCCCACACATTTCTAGATTGCTAAGGATCTGAAATTTTCCCAAAGTGTAACTGACAAAAGTATTGTTTATAATTTATTTTAAATATATATAAATATTTTTATTTTTGCATTTATTGAAATTATTAGGCATATTTTATGGCTATAGTTCTTCGTTAGTTATTTATCAAACATCTCTATGGTTTATTTTTTATAGATTATATTTTACTAAGATAATGTTAATTATGCCATTCATGAATCTAAGCAAGCAGTTCTTGACATATAACATTTTCCCACCTTAAATTCAATTGATATGTTCTAAAAAGAGATTTTAAATTAATCATCAACACATGGATTAAATTTTCACATTTTTAAAGGAAATGGTTCTGTATAGCCATGCTTCCTCCTGATACTTAATTATCTTCTCCCTCACCTGAGTGAAATTAATTGTCCTGGACACTTAAATTCAAATGATGTGTGCACTGTGTAAAAGAAAGGGAGGTAATAAATTTTTTTTCTCCACCTTCTAATTTATGGCTCTTGTCATTGATCAATCCCCCAGTATGTGGTAGTTTAAATTTCTACTTCGCATAATACTTAGAGGATATTTCCCAGTCAAAAATAGGTGCTGATGTATGCCTTGGGAACTCTGGATGTTAATCTCTTCACATTTATTTAAATCAAAAATACTTGTGAAAACCGGGGCACCTGGATGGCGCAGTGGGTTAAGCCTCTGCTTTCAGCTCAGGTCATGATCCCAGGCTGCTGGGATCAAGTCCCGCATCTGGCTTTCTGCTCAGCGGGGAGCCTGCTTCCCTTCCTCTCTCTCTCTCTGCCTGCCTCTCTGCCTACTTCTAATTTCTGTCTGTCAAATAAATCAAATCTTTTAAAATACTTGTGAAAACCCTCCCTTTCTAGATTGTTGAAGCCCAGGGACTGTTTGAGGAATCCTTTGGTGAACCTGATGAAAATACTTCTGAGAATCTTCTTTACCAAGCTAATGTCTAAAGACAACATTACAAACCACACATGGACATTTGGTTTGTGGAAGAAGTGCTTTGCTTTGCTTAAAGTACATACATGGTTCCTGCCCAGGAAGTTCCTAACTGTAGATAATTTTTCTGAAAGGAACTTATTCTAATGCAATAAATATTTCACATTTCTCTCTTCTGTTAAAAAAAAATGGTGTTCTATGATGACATCTTCTGGAATTTTGCTTCTTTGCGCAGAGGAAGGAGAATTCTATTGGGTGAAAGATGAAAACAATAATGTAGAATTCAGTCTCTTTGTGGAAGTGGGAGATGGCCTGGGAGAAAATGATTAGAACGTCAGAGGTTATGGTTTCTTTTATTTCTGCTTGATTTCCCTCTTTCACTTCCTCTGATCATTTTGTTATTTCCTTTTTAAAATTAAAAGTTAATTACAGAAATGTCTAAAGGCTGATACAAAATGTGTCCAGTACTCAGAACTATTAGATGTTAAATCTTTTATTTTTATTTATTTATTTATTTATTTATTTATATACTGGATAGACAGAGATCACAAGTAGGCAGAGAGCAGTCAGAGAGAGAGGAGGAAGCAGGCTCCCCGCTGAGCAGAGACCCCGATGTGGGGCTCGATCCCAGGACCCTGAGATCACGACCCGAGCTGAAGGCAGAGGCTTAACCCACTGAGCCACCCAGGTGCCCTTAGATGTTAAATCTTATAAAATGTTTTATATTACATATAAAATAACATATTACTTGAGATGGTGCCTGAGATTTGCTTCAAATATGCAAATAATGCTGAAACGGAAGTGAGTAGGTGTACAGATGTAACAAATTGATGGGACTTCACATCTTTGAATTTGGGGTGTTGGATACATGACTAGTCTCTGTATTTTGTTATGTTTGTATTTTTCATAACCAATGGTTTTTAAAAATCTTATTGTAAATAGGTTCATGTTTTTGCTCTTCCTAATAAATCTACCATAATGCCCTTTTAATAATATCCCATTAAACTGAATAATTTTGGAGAAAAATGCATGACAATGTTAAAGCCTACTTATTCTGCCCCATAGTCCCATCTTCCTCACCAGTTGTACAAAAAGGATTTTGGTTTTATTTCAGTTCATACATTTTTTTATATATATATATTTATATATATATAATATATATATATTTTAGGTTATATATATATAAAGTTAAAGTTTTACACTTTAAAATACAGACAGTAATAAACTATATATGTACATAATACATATGTATTATATGTAATAAGCCTACTTATTCTGCCCCATAGTCCCATCTTCCTCACCAGTTGTACAAAAAGAATTTTGGTTTTATTTCAGTTCATACATTTTTTATATATATATATTTTTATATATATAATATATATATATTTTAGGTTATATATATATAAAGTTAAAGTTTTATACTTTAAAATACAGACAGTAATAAACTATATATGTACATAATACACATACATATATATACATATATGTATATATACATATATATAACTATATATACATAACTATATATATACATAACTATATATATAAATACAGACAGTCTGTATTTTAAAGTATAAAACTTTAATGTTTAACATAATGTTATATGTTACCATATGCAACTTATCTTTTCCTATAAATAATTTAATTTTAGGTTTATACATGTCCATACAAATAAATCTCATTGTTTCATTTTACCTGATGTAGTATAGTCCATGGCTGAACATAGCCAAAATGCCAAAATGTTGAATTTTGCTGCTACAAACAATGCTACAATATAGCAGTTATATAACTACTTATACACACCATTGCAAGAATTCCTTTAGGGTATAAACCTAGAAATGAAAATCTTTAGCTATAGAGAATTTTCATGTTCACCTTCACTAGATATGGCTGGATTGTTCTGGGGAGTAATTGGGGAAGCTCAAAGAATGGGAGAACCCTGTTTTGTAGTCTATTTTGATCAAGTTTAGAATTGATTGGCTCTATTTTTTTTTTCCTAATCTGGTCGTATAAACCATATCTCATTGTCATTTTATTTTTATTTCTTGTATTACTTGTGAGATTGAACATTTTTTCAAATGTATATTAGCCTTTCTGATTCTCTCTTCTGTGCATTGCCAGCTTCATAAATATACATAAATATATGCATTTACATAAATAAATATATGTATATATTTAGAACATTTTATTTTTTCTTACTGATTTATAAGCATTCTTTCTACATCCGGGATACTAAGTTGAGGATAATTATAACATAAAGATTATGCCAATGAATCGAGATATATTTTATTAGCAGCCCAAGGTTGCTCAGATAATAACTATAACCATGAGACTTAGCTACAAACCCTTTTTCTCCTACACTATGCTGCCTTCTGAATACCAAATAATAAGGCTGAAGAAAAAGACTTCTAACACCTTTTCCATTTCTGACACATCATGGTTTTATCAATTGTCAAGTTCATGAAGAAGGTAATTTTTCTTCCATGTAAAGTTTTAGTTGGTTTGTATTGATGACTGTGTATAAGAACAGCAAGAAAATTCAACACCTTTCTTTTCAAGGACAGCCTTCTAGATTTGGAGGCTTCCTAAGAATTTAAAATATAGCAACACCAACAGGCACATGAAAAGATGCCAAACATCACTAATGATCAGAAAAATACAAATCCAAACCACATTGAAAAATCACCTCACACCTCTCAGATTGTCTAGTATTAAAGGAAAAAAGAATATATGTTGGCAAAAATGTAGAGAAAAAGGAACCCTCATACACTGTTGGTGAGAATGGAGATTGGTGCAGCTATTATGGAGAATAATGTGGAAGTTCCTCAAAAAAATTAAAAATAGAAGGATCATACAATCCAGCAATTCTACTTCTGTGTATTTATTTGAAGAAAACAAAAACACCAATTTGAATAGACATATGCACCCCTATGTTCATTGCAGCATTGTTTACAATAGCCCAGATATGAAAGCAACCTAAGTATCCATCAACAGAAGAATATAAACATGTGATACATATATACAGACACACACAGACATGCAAGGACACACACACACACACACACACTCTGGAATGTTAGTCAACCATAAAAGAGACTGAAACCTTGCCATTTGTGACAGGACAGATAGACCTAGAGGTTATTACACTAAGTGAAATAAGTCAGAGAAAGCCAAATACTATATGTTTTCACTTATACGTGGAACCTAAAAAAACAAACCAACAGAACAAGACAGAAACAGAGTCATAGACACAGGAAACCAACCGTTGGTTACCATTAGGAGGAGGAGTTGAGGGTGTGGGCAAAAGAGTTAAGGGAATTAAGAGGTACAAAATTCCATTTATAATAAATCATGGGGATGTAATGTACAGCATAGGGAATATAGTCAATAATATCGAAGCAATTTTGTATGGTGACAGATGGTAACTAGACTTACCATAAGGATTGTTCTTTAATGTATAAAAGTACTGAATCACTATGATGTACACCTGAAATTAATAGGATATTGTATGTCAATTATACTTCAATAAAAAATAAACAAACATAAAATATGAGAACACAGCACATCAATAGATTATGTCCCTGCAATGAATGCAGCTCTAGCAGTGTCACACAAAGGATTCATATATGGTGAACATTAATACAATTTATTAAATTATCTACAGGCTTGCTGAATATACAATAAACTCTTATTTATTTAAAAATACAATTATGAATGTGTTCCCACTAAAATATTTGTGTTTCTTGACATCACTTGGGAAACAAAGAGATAACATTAATTTGAATTAGCAGAAATTTGGTACTAGGTGCCAAGGAGAGAGAACTATTCCTGTTTGTCATCTTCTTGTCATAGAATTTTGCTATATTTGGGGTGCCTGGGTGGCTCAGTCCATTAAACGTCTGCCTTCGGTTGAGGTTATAAACCTAGAGTCCTGGGATCGAGCCCCATGTCCAGCTCCCTGCTCAATGGGAGTCTGCTTCTCCTTCTTCTCCCTGCTTGCACTCTATCTTGCTATCTCTGTCTCTATCTGCCTCTCTCAAATGAACAAATAAAACCTTTAAAAATATATTTAAAAAAAGATTCTTGCTGTATTTGTAAAATACCATGATTCCTGTGTTGCCTTAAAGGCTCTGAAGCACCATCATAGGGATAAATATTCTTTGTTCTCTGAACAACTCATAGAGACAGAGAACTCAGAAGCATGGCCGGCCTCATCTGGTTTTGCCCTTAGGCAGAAAAATGGATGCAAGTGCTTGAGCCAGGTTGTTGGTTTTGTTGTTGTTGTTTTATTTCTTCAGCATCTCACATGAACCTAAATTTATTGTTCTTTTTGTTCCTCAAAGGTCTGTGATGTACTAAGCAGCATGCACATCCCTAGGTTGCGTACAAAACCTAAATGACACACTTTAATGGTTAGTCAAGCATTGAAAAAGAAGGACCAAACAAAGGAAATTTTCAAAGGCAGTAAAGAACTTTGCCCTTACTAGTCCATCCTTTGTGTCCCTTCACACAAAAGCAGGTTACTAATCCCAATTAAAATAGGTGTTTCTTGCAGTTTTAGGCACATCCATATTAAAGAACATAAAAAATATATATTCTATAGGTCAATGAAATAAGCAGGAGTTTCCAGATGGTAAACTTTTCCTGGAATTCATCCACTTTATTTGCCATAAGTAACAAAACACTCATTGTTGATGGTGAGTTAATCTAAATAACCAAAACCTAACCAATGAAACCTTAGTTCAAACCTGCTACTCTCCTATTTCCTTGTTTGTGTCAGTGACTTTTACCATTACCAATCATCTAGGCTTAAAAGAAAGCATGGAGTTATTAGTAAATTCTCTTAGTCTTAAATTTCTAAAATGGATCAAGTGAAAATTTTTCTTAGAATAAGTAGTAGGATTCCAAATATAATCACACTGATATTTGGATGTATGGGGAAAATACATCTGATTGTTTATGGGAAAAAAAAAAATCTTTCCTCGCTGCTCTGCACCATTATTGTTATAAATAAGGTAGTCACATACATGCTGGTCTGCTTCTAAACCATCTATTCAATTTTATTGATCAGTTTGTCTATCTGGCCCCAGACTACATGATCTTATTTAATATAGTCTTATAAGAGGTCTTATATTTAATGTGATAGGTCCTTAGATTTGTTCTTCAAAATTGCCTAGGTTATTCTTCACCTTTTGCTTTTCCGGAAGAACTGCAGAATTAACTAGTTAAATTTGGGGGGAAAAAAAAAGGAACACTTACATTTTGGTTAGGATTGGTTAAATTTATAGATTAATTTTTGGAAAACTGACATCATTAGAATATTAAGCATTATGATATTGAGTATGATGCATTTCTTTATATATTTAGACTTTATTTCTCCCCCAAAATATTTTTCAAATTTCATTGCAGAGGTTTTCACATCTTTATTAAGTATTCTGATATAATATACTTTAGATAATACAGAATTCATTTAGTAACAGGATAAAGAAGAATTTGGAGACTAGCTAAATTCAGATAGGGAAAGAAGTAATAAAAAGCAGATATGTAAGTTTAAGAACTATAAAAGTAAAATAAATGTTTTTTGGTAACTGAACATGAACAAAGAAGTCAAAGGAGTCCATAAGGGCTGAGAAATTCTGGAGTGAGTTAAACTTTGTAGAAAGGTTGTGTTTTACACAGCTGTAGAAAGATATCAAGGGATAGTCTGCAAAGAGGGGTTTTGTCTGGTTGTATGAAGAGACCACTTAACTTAGAAACTTCATGAGATTGGATTGGTGATATTATCATGTCGACTGTGATATCTCCAGACACATGCACAATCCTCAATACACACTTGATGAATGGGAGAAAGACAACAAGAAGGGAGTAAGACAACAAGAAAGAAGAAAGAGAAAAGAAAAGAAAAAGAAGAAAGGAAAGAAAGAAGAAAGGAGGGGGGCGAGGAAGGAGATAGAGACAGACACATGCGGGGAGCAGAGGGAAGGAAATAAAAATAAAAGGGAAAAAGAACTCAGAAGATCTTGGAAGAGACAGGCCCTTTTCCAGTAATATAAGTCATTTCCTTTTCAACAGTTTTATTCTCACTACTCTGATCACATTGTTCATCTCATTTTCATCAGAGATGTTTAATATGAACATAATGTAAAAGGGAGACTTAGATGTCTTGATTGTTGTGAAAATCCTAATAAAAGGGAAATGTGATCATTCAATGAATATTTATTTGTTCAGGTTAGTAAGTATAATGATAATAATTTTTACATAGCAATAAAGCGAGGAATGAGAATGCGTTATTGCTTTTACAGCCCAACGTTTATTTCACTTGATTCAGATACTTTCACATTATTGCATTTAAGAGACAATTACTGTACTATCAAGTTGTCATTTTATTAAGGTAAAGCCATCTTAATACTATGACAGTAAGATGCAAATTTCAAGGTAGGAAATCTCAAATTTAAATGAGTCTATATCCTGAAAGTTGTAGGAGTTCAACTGGTTCCTACTATATGAAAATATTTTTGAGCTTTTTTTGCTGAAGTAGGAAACCAGAAATAGATTCTAAAAGGTTTCTTAGGTCAGCCTCTCACCTTCAAGCAAAATTAAATATATTTAATTGCAGAAAGGTAAAACCCTATTCTATTCTACTCTTCTATTCCATGATTTTCCCTCATGCTTATAAAACCATGAACAACAGGATTTAGGTATCTGGTAGACTTTTTTGTGTGTGAGGAGTTGAGTCCAAGAAACCTTGACATGCAACATTTGCCTCAGCCAATGACAGACTAGAGAAGCCAGCAGGCATGTAAGGTGGGAGAATAAAGACCTGAGTAAGCCCAGAGACAGTTTAATGACAAAGTCAAACATAGCTGTGGCTAGAAGTGATGAAGGGAATTCTTACTCTACTGGTAAATCATTCTAAGTAACATGGACTGTTGGGGAAGGTGATCCATAATAATAATAATAATAATAATAATAATAATAAAGCTAAAGAAAGTTTCTCACATTAACATGGTAGCCAAATCTTTCAGAAAAATAGACTCCAAAAATAGAGAATATTTAGCCTGAATTCAACGTCATTATATTTCCAAAGGAAATCTATGAGACATGGAATAAATTAGTGTCCAAAAACATGCTATATGGGGCACCTTGCTGGTTCAGTTGGTGAAGCATAAGACTCTTGACCTCAGGGTTGTGAGTTTGAACCCCACGATGGATATAGAGATTATGTAAAAATTTTTAAAAAATCTTTAAAAGATGTCACATCATGTACCACATATACAGACATACAAGTGACTGTAAAATATAGGGGCACCTGGGTAGCTCAGTGGGTTAAGTCTCTGCCTTCTGCTCAGGTCATGATCTCAAGATCAAGCCCTGCATCAGGATCTCTGCTCAGCGGAGAGCATGCTTCCCCCTCTCTTCCTCTGACTGCCTCTCTGCTTACTTGTGCTCTCTCTCTCTGTCAAATAATTAAAAAAAAATCTTTAAAAATATATTAGTATTATATGAGTGTTCAAAGCTTTCTGCTTTTTTTTTCCCCTGAATGCAAAGGAGTAGTCTCTTTGCTTTTCACTTTAGTTCCTACCTTACCCACTAAGAAGAATTTTGTTGACCATCTTAGTTTTTTAGGTGTCTTATTTTTTTATTTAAAATTTTTGTTGAGGTAGTTGTAGATTTGCATGCAGTTATAAGAAATAATACAGAAATATCTAGTATAATTTGACCAGTTTTCCTAAATAGTAACATTCTCCAAAATTATAACTCAATAGTGTTAAGATGCCACTTCTTCCTAATTTAGTCTATAGATTCAGTACATTCCTAATCAAAATCCTGACAAGTTATTTTGTGGATACTGACAAATTGATTCTAAAAAGTTTATATGAAGAAGTAAAAGACCCAGAATAGCCAACACACTACTGATGGAGAAGCACAAATTTGGAGGAATGACTGACATTACTTGGCTTCAGGATTTTAAGGCTCTAAAGTTGTAATAATCAAGACAGTGTGGTAATGACAAAAGGACAGACTAGATGACAAACTAGATAGCCCATAAATAAACTGACATAAATATACTTGAGTGATATGAAAGCCAAAGTTCCATGAAAGAAATAATTCATAGACGTGACTTAAACTAAAATGTCTGTTCTGTGAAAGACACTTTAGTTAAGAGAATGACAAACCAAGTCACACACTGAAAGAAAACATTTATAAAAGATATCTGATAAAAGCCTGGTATCTAAATTATACAAATAACTCTTAAATCCCAACAACAGAAAAACAAATGACCTAACTAAAAAATGGGCTAAAGACCTTAACAGATACCTTATCAAAAAAGATTTACAAATGGAAAAAAAGCATGTGAAAAGACATTCCACCTCATATGCCATCATGGAAATGCAAATTAAAATACCAATGAAATAGTACTACACACAATAGAGTGTCAAAATCCAGAATACTGACAACACCAAATGCTGATAAGAATGTGGGGTAACAAAAACTTTCATACATTGCTGGTGGAATGCCAAGTGGTATGGCCCCTTTGGAAGACAAATTGGCTATTTCTTACAAAACTAACATACACGTACCATATATTCTACCATATGTTCCTTGGTATTTACTTTAAGGAGGTGAAAACATGTCCACACAAAAACTTGTAAGCAACCAAGATATCCTTCAGTAAGTGAACAGATTTAAAAAAAAAACAAAAAACAAAAACTGGTATATCCAGACAATGGAATATTACTCAGCACTAATAAGATATGAACTACCTAGCCATGAAAAGGCACGGAGACATCCTAAATGCATGTTACTAAGTGGAAGATGCCAATCTGAAAAAGGCTACAGACTGTATTATTCCATTTATATGACATTCTAGAAAAGGCAAAACTCTGGAGACAGTAAAAGATAAGTGGTTATCCAGGGTTAAGAGGAGAGAGGGATGAATAGGTGGAGTACAGAGCATTCTTAGGATATAAAGCTACTCTGTATGATATATAATGAAACTACAGGTATGACACCTGTCCTTATAAATCTATCCAAGCATTTAGAATATACAACACCAAGAATGAAATCTAATGAAAACCATGGACTCTGGTTGATAATGGTGTGTCAATGTAGGTTCATCAGTTGTAGCAAATGTACCATCTAGTGGGGGGCTGTTGACAATGTAGGAGGCTAGGCCTATGTGAAAAATTTCTATACTTTCTACTCAGTTTTCCTGTGAACTTAATCTGCTCTACAAAATAAAATCTATTTAAAAATCAAAATAAAATATAGCCAGGATATTGATATTGATAAAAATCTATCAAACTCATTCAGAATTCTCCAGTTTTACTTAATAGGTATCTTTTGATTAAAATCTGAGCAAAAGTTGAAAAAGGAAACAGAGGAGAACCTATCACAGAAGATTTGCATCAGAAATGGCTGATATTTCAAAAGTTAGAAAAATTAAAGGAGAAGTAAGGAGAAGTTGGAAAGAAAGAACCTGTTAGTTTGAAATAATCTTTTAGCTGTGGGCAGAAAGTGAAGACAGAGTTTCAGGACTATGTGTGTATCTTGTGAAGAACATTAAGATTAACAGCAATGGGGGCACCTGGGTGGCTCAGTGGACTAAAACCTCTGCCTTCAGCTCAGGTCACGATCCCAGGGTCCTGGGATTGAGCCCTGCATCGGGCTCTCTGCTCTGCAGGGAGCCTGCTTCCCCCTCCTCTCTCTCTGCCTGCCCCTCTACCTACTGTGATCTCTGCCAAATAAATACATGAAATCTTAAAAAAAAAAAAAAAGAATAATAGCAAAGGACAGTGAAGATTTCAAAGATATTTATAGTACTCTCTCTCCCGTGTTACAGAAAGATTCTGGGTTTAAAAACTGGATTTTACTTCATTATTATTTTTCTGTTAGACTGATAGTCCTTCAAATGATCACTGACAAAGCCAGGGCTACAGAAAGGCCTAGAGAATTAAAACAGAGACCAAACAAGAGACCAAAGAAATGAGAACTACTATATATATATACATATACATATATATGTATATATATGTATAGGTATAAAATAATGGTTTTAATAGAAGTTTGAATAAATTTCTACAAAATACAAAGGGGAAGACTATAACTGATAACCAAATCAGATGGAATGGGCTTCACAGAAAGGGGATATGCAGGGCTTTCTAATGATGAGTTGGTTCTTGCTGAGTGGACAAGAGAAAGGGCAATCCTTATAGAAGGATGATATCTGCAAAAGTGTTGGTATATTAAGAATCTGGCAGACTTGAGGGATGATAAAAACTGCGATGTGGAAAAAGATTCCTCTGCATTAAAGCCTGGGTCAGAGTTTAAGAAGACAGAGCTTCATGCTTGGAAGATGATCTTTGCTCTTTTAGGCACCAAAGACACTTTTTTAAAGCAGAGAATTAATATGATTTGACATTTTTAACTGATAGTTCTAGTGGTACTGTGGGAAGTATACTTGAAGGAGTAGATGTGTTGGCAGTGAGTTAGAAAAATGTGTAATACATCAGAAGAGGAATCCAAAGAGACTGAACCAAGACATTCCAAAGGTGAGTCATGGAAAGGTGGAATCATACATAGATGGAATGTGAGTCATACATACACCAAGAAAATTTGTTGTGAGATCTGGTAATCAAGTAGATGCAGGAAGAAAGAGGGATTAAATGTTACTAGTTTATGAGTTCTGATGAATGATGACCAGTAATTAAAACAGGAAATTCTAACAGAGAGTAAACAGATTTTATGTTGAGGGTAGGCACTGGGGAGGGGGATGAATAATATATTTACTAATTTTGTTTGGATTATGTTTGTGGGGCCTTGGGGCATCAGTCTGGAAATGCAGATTGGATATCTGAAAAATACACAGGAACTAGATAATAAATATTTGGATCTTGTGTCATATATTTTGGAGTCCGAGACTGCAAATAAAATTTTTGGATTTATAATATCATCATCGATGACATTATCAGTGTTCCCAGTGGGAGTTGGCTGTGTGATCAGGGTTAACAAAAGTACAAAAATGGGATTAGAAAGCATTTTATCATGAAAGACATAATTAAATAACCCTATGTTTTGGTTATCTAAAATTAAAAGCAAAAAAAGACTGCCATTCACATTTCCATTATCTGCTCATTTGGAATCAGAAACTTAATGCTCTCAGACTTAAGTGAAGGCTGAGCTACATTTTATCTTATTTTTGGCAATTGTCATTTTCCCCCTCAAATATTAAGAAAAGGCACATACGCTTGTGTATTAATTCCCCAATTCATAAATTATCCTTTTGTATACTCTTTCTATTAGTTCCTTAATTCATAAATTACCTTTTGTTTCTAGCGCTCAGTTTATAAAAGTTTTCTAGTAAAAATAACATTCTTGTAATTCCAAAAGAATTATCCTGCAAGTATTCTTAAAAAGTGACATTCTGAAAGTGCTTGACAAGAAATTTGGCAGTAGACTCTTTGAGACTGCCTCAGGTAAACGCATAATAATTGAATAATAACTTGTCTGCTTCTTGCAAATGGAAGAAAGATACATGCAATCATTTTTAATACCTTCCATGTGTCCGATAAGAATCCGTGGCTATTTTATTTTCTAAGCACTCTAATTATCAGTAGGTGGAAAAAGCCAAGAGACACAAGAGCATCAATATGCTTTTTTTTTCTCTCTCCTCAGAAATAAAAGTAAATTCTGTGTGATAACAACAGCTAGTAATGCCCTTCTCACTTTTATATTAATGACTAGCAATGTAAATGCCTGGGGCATTGCCTTCAGGTTTTGATAGTTGTGAAACCCAGTGAAGACTTAACAATGGATGAAATGGCTTCTCTTGCTCTGTAAAGATTAGTGATATTCTTTAAGATAATGCTGCAGGTACATAGCCAATAGCTTTCCCCAATCTGGATGGATTTTGAAAGAGCCTTTCTCTTGGGACTCATCAATAAAACATTCGATTCAGCTTCATCTTAGAACAATCTTTTAAAGGACATAGGTTTAATACAGAATGAAGATTATAATATGAAAGCCAGCAGAAGTACATTTTGCAAATGAAAATGAACAGAACGGGGCGGCACAGGGAAGGAAGGTTTCCAGTGATAAATTAAAGTTAGGAAATTACAGCTTTAATTTAGCAGATGCATTTTTTTCCAAGGGAGATATCAAAACATTTCGATGAGAACACATTTTTTTTGAAGTCAAACTTTTGAAATAAATGGCTTTCTTTAAACAAACAGACCTAGCCACATACTTAAAACCACAGATCATAAACGTAGACATTAATTGGGTCTAGCTGGATCTAGAAAAAGATAAATATTGACTTATGAAGTGAATAAATGAATAAATTGGTTTTGGGTGGTGAGTGAGTTATATATTGAGTTTTTGTTCTAAAATGTTGAGCCCTTTGGGTGCAAACATCTATGTACACACACACACACACACACACACACACACTTAAATTTAGAACTTTTCTTCTAGAAAGAGTGACTAATATTCTTTCCCTTCTTGCAAGAAACTCTACATAACTTGGTTTCACAATAGGAAGCTGTATTATGTGGGACATACCTATGTGTCTAGAGATCTAAACGTAAGCTTGTAGTCAGAATACTTGGCAGAATGGGTTTGTCCAGTAGCCAGCTAGCAAGCAAGCGAACAACAAAAATGACAATTATAAAACAAATTTAGGCCAAGAGAATAATCTATGGAGAAATGATGTTGTTGCTTGGGACGGGTGATAAAATTCCAAATGGGCACTATTAACAAGTAAAGTGAGTCCGGAGTGCTATAAAGATGGTTTTAGGCAAGGGAACAATAAATGCCAAATACTGCCTTGGTGCTCATTAATGCAAGACTGCTGTATTATTAATCAGGAAGTTAATAAGTTGTGCTGGACCAAAGGGGCCCTGCTTTTGCCAGCACTGCAGATCCAAATGGCTTTGGTCCTCTGAATCTTCAGTCTGAATTTTGGAACCTGTAGTTTCAATGAGATGCAAAACTAACGCTTCCCATGTCAGTGCAATAACTTTGGAACCAGCTGTCATCCTAAAGAATATGAGATGATTTGAAGAGAAAGGAGACCAGACTACCTCAAGCTCTGATCACTTTCACAACGGGGAATTCATCATTATTCCATTCACAAAAATTAAGCTCCTAAATGCTAAGTACTATTCTAGACACTGGGATTAGAGTTGTGGAAAACTAAAATAACAGCAACAAAAAGTTACCTCTTCTTATGGGACTCACATGCTAATTCCTAAAAAAAAGGAAAAGATACAAAGAAATCACCTCATCTGGTTAAACACCGGCATGTTACATGTGCTAGAGAGGACTGGGTGAGAGCATCCATTGCCCGTGACATGACAGATTTGGAATGCTGACCAGTATCTCAATTGTGTTGGGAAAAAAATGTAAAAGTATTTTAAAAAAATTTTTTATATAGTATAATTTTTTATTTTATTTTTCCCAATCTCCTCATAAAGGGTCCACTTTGAATTCAGTCTCAAAGACTTTTCATACTTATAGTACCAAAAACAGTGACCCTACAGTAAATAAGAAAACAAAAACAAAGCCCCCCAAAACTGAGAAAGTGATGTTTTATAGATAAAGGTAAGACACACACACACACACACACACACACACAGAACCAAACCTAGAAATTACTTAGATGTTAACACTGCAGACTCAAAAAACAAAATAATTATTTTTAACATATATTTTAAAAAGAAGCAATTGTGAATATGATTAAAGGTAAGAAAGCACACAAAATGACAAAGGTAATTTTTTAAAATAAAAAGGAACCACTAAAAAATTTATAGAACTTATAAAAAGCATATAATAATAAAATTTTTTAAAAAAATAGTAGATTGACAATAACAGTTTAAACCCATTTAATATGTCCACCTTCAGCTCACGTCATGATCCCAGGGTCCTAGGATCGAGCCTTGCGTCAGGCTCCCTCATGAGCAGGGGAGTCTGCTTCTCCTACGCCCTTTCCCTCTGCCCTTGCTCCTGTGCTCTCTCTCTTTCCCTTACCCACTCTCTCAACTAAATAAATAAAATATTTGAAAAACTCTTTAATAAGATAATAATTTGAATATAAAATTAAAGAAGTCATCCAGAATGCAACAAAGAGAGTATAACATGAATGAAAAATATGAACAACCAAGACAACATAGAATATATAAGGAGAACATTTAATGTATATCTAGAAGGAGAATGATATAAGAGAATAACTGAGTATTTAATGGCTGAGTTTTCAAACACGACAAATAAAAATAGTCAGTAGATTCAGAAAGTCCAAATAATCTCAAACATGATTAAAAATGTTATTAAAAAAAGTTGGCTAAACATTTGGTCAAATATCATAAAGGAAGTACCAACAAATCTCAGAGGATTGACAGCACATAGATTATATAGTGTTTGCACTATACAATTTAGTTAGGTGTTAACAGCAAAGAGCTAACCAGCCTAATATATATTTTGAAATTAAGCAATAATCTTCCAATGAACTCCTGTGTAAAAGAAAATAATCACAAAAGGGATTAGACAAGATTACTTTAAATGCACATACTAGTAGTAGTAATGGCTGGATATAATGAGTTAGGCATTCAAACTAAGAAATTAGGGGGAAAGAAAAACTAAATAGGATAAACTAAATAGGATAAACTGACAAAAAAGGCAAAAGAGACAACAAACACCTCATTAAGTTCCTCTAGCTGTATATGTAGTCTCTCAAAAGGTGTCAGTGACAACATTTGCACCATCAGCTATTTCTTCTATAATCCCTTTTATATTCTGAGTTCTGCAAAATTATTTGTACAGGATGATAAAACTTTTTGCCATACTGCATACATATTGCTCATTGGTTATTCCTGCCCTGAGGTTTGAGTATTTCCAATTGCATGCTTTTGTCATATTTCTTCCCAAATTCAACTAAACAACTGCATGATCTCTAGTTTCTCTGTAATTACTGTTTTCTTTCAATGTGGGAGGTAACTTCAGTTTTTTAACCTGAACAGGATCCATGACTGAGATTTTTTTTTTTTACTAAGCCTTCTGTCCATAGAAGGAAATGCTCTATTTTAATCATGAACACCTTTCTGTTTTTAGTAAAATTTAAGCTAAACAATGTTGAAATTACCTTCTCTGATTTTTTTTTAAAGGTTTTACTTATTCATTTGACAGAGATCACAAACAGGCAGAGAGGCAGGCAGAGAGAGAGGGGAAGTAGGCTCCCCGCTGAGCAGAGAGTCCAACGAGGGACTTGATCCCAAGACCCTGAGATCATGACCTGGGCTGAAGGCAAAGGCTTAACCCTCTGAGCCACCCAGATGCCCCAACCTTCTCTGAATTTTAAAATTCACCTAGGGGTACCTGGGTGGTTCAATCAGTTAAGTCTCCAATTCTTGATTTTGGCTCAGGTCTTGATTTCTGGATAGTTAAGACTGAGCCCTGTGTTGGGCTTTGAGCTCTGAGCTCAGTGTGGAGTATGCTTGTCCCTCTCCCTCTCTCTTTTCTCCTCCCCCTGCTTGCTCATGTGTACTTGCTGTCTCTCAAATAAACAAATGAATGAATAAAATCTTTTAAAAAATTCACCAAACTTTTTCTGTCACAGGCCTAGATTTGGTCCTATCTTTGCTTTTGTCATTTTCAAATCTTACAGCCACTCCAATATCACTTGCAGTGACTTGTTTGTTTTTCACTCCCCTTTCATCTCTGTTGGCCAATCCTTTGATTATCTGTATCTGAAAACATCATGCTTACTGTGGAGGCAGGAGGTACTTTGCTGTCTGTTCACGAACTGAATAACAGATGCTCAGTGACTAATCACTAAGAGATTGAAAGAGAAGTGACACAATTATGAAATTATTTACAGTTAATATACTGTGATGACTGAAATTTTAGCTGTGTTGCTGGGAATTGTATTTCCTAACTAAACCATAAAAATTTTAATTTACGGATATCAGAATAGTGCAAAGCAAGACTGCTTGAATATCAACAGTTAATACTGAAAAGTTCAAAAGCTGGTACTCTTAGAAGACTAATAACACTGACAAAGCTCCAGTAATATTGGTAAAGTAGGAAAGAAGGGTCACACAAACATGAACACACATGGAATAATGGGGACATTATATGGCATAGGTGATAAAAAGATACTAAAAAGATGCTATAAAATATTGTGGTCAGAGGTTAATAAATTGCTATGAAATGATCAAATTCTTGGAAGCTTCTCTTCTCAAAAATGAAACCGAAAAGAAACAAAAAAATCCCTAAAGGGTCATGTAATCTTTTAAACATTGAAAAAGAAGCTTAGTATTTCCTCTAAGTAAAATACTAGACAGAGAATTATTCTAGAAAATTATAGTGACTATGCAGGGAACAAATTATAAATCTTCCACCAACTAACCCAGATTAAAAAAGTAGAGGGAACACTGTCTCAATTTTTATGAGATTAATGTAACAGGAATACCAAAATTTGACAAGAAAGTACAAGAAAAGAAAACCACAGTCCTATCTCACTCAAAAAATGAGAGTGAAAAATTTTCAGCAAAATATTGATATGTCAAATTCTACCAAGTATTAGTATTAGTAATAAAACCACAGTAACAGATTAAGGGAGAAAAGCATTATGATCTTTTCAATCAAGAGAGATTAAAATGGATTTGATAAATCTTCTCCATGAAAAAATTTTAAATACAAAATAAGAAAAACACATTTTAAAAGTACCAAAAAAAATCTTAGAGCAAACAGCTTACTATACCATGAAATATTAATACATTGTTTTCCACTGATAAAAATAGGTCAGCCTGTCCCATCACCATCATTCAATTCAACCTTGTACTCAAAGTCCTAGTGAATACAATAAGGCAAGAAAAAAAAGGATAAGGTTTGAAACAAAGAAACAAAATTTTAATATATTTGTCTGCATCAAATATGTACAAACAAAATCCTCTCACAAATCATTCGAGTTAATGACCTTAGCATGCTGGATACAAAATATTTATTCATTTATCAACTGTATGTGTATGTGTATGTGTGTGTGTATATGTATGTATGTATGTGTATGTGTATATACACATAACACCCCTATGTGTGTATATACACACACATACATACATAAATATATATACAAATGAATGGTCTCTATATATCTACTATACAACACATATATGACAAGAGTAAATCATTTTTTTGAGTAAATCATTTTAAAAAATATAATGTATATAATTAAATTATGAGCTAGTTAAAAATTAACCTAAAATAATGTATAATTCTTTAAAGAGAAAACAAATATCTTGTTTACAGATATTTACTAACAATATTTACATATTTTTTTAGGAAATCACTATGTCTATACATTGGGAATGTCAATTCTCACACATTCATACTTAGATTTAACTCAGTTCGAAACAGAAAATTCATGTCTCATTTTATTGGCACTTGACAAACTAATTCTGTAATTTGTATGGAAGAGAAAAAAAAAATCCATGAAGAGCCAAGGCTATCCTTAAAAAGATTAGGAAGGGTGGGGTGGAAATGCCTGATAAGCAGTCATGACAGGGTGATATTGGTACAGAGCTGGGCAATATGATAAATTCAGTCCATGCATTTTTGGAAACTGGATTTATGATAATTCTGTTGTAGATAAGTAAGAAAATGGCACATCAGTTCTTTACTTTAACAAATGGTCCTTAGACAATGACTATTGATTGTTATATAGAAAACAATGAAACTGTACCCTATCTAAAGCCATACATAAAAACCATGTCCAGTTGCTCTAAACAGGAAAAAAAAAAAAAAAAACCTCTTTTGAAAGAAGATATAGGAGAGGATTATTACAATTTTGACTGAGGAATGATTCCTGAAACGAGTCACAAAACGCACAAGCTACAAAGGAAAGAGAAAATAAACTCATCTAAATTAAAATTTAAAAATTCTGTTCATCGAAAGGCAGACACCAACGACTGGCATTAATGTTGGGCACTGGAGAAATAACCAAATGCTTATCAAAGCCAAGTGGGAAGTGCACTAAATGTAGAGCCTGGATGGTTATACTAAATAAGGGTAGAGGGACAGATGAAAGTTTGGAAGAGAAATTCAGACTTATTACAATATCTAGAGTTAGAGGAACTTGAATTTGAATTTCTGCTCTTAGGTCTGCTCATAGGACAACCAACACAACATTCCTTAACTCTTTAAACCATAGTGGTCAGTCCGCCAAATACAAAGGACATCCCTTACTGTAGAGGTTCTCTGTGAAACTGACTGAGGTAATTATAGAGCTGACAGCCAGTGTTTTCTCTGTGCCATGAATTGCATCTGTATTAATGAACTTAGTCTCCCCAATAATGCTATGAAAAAAGTGCGAGTATTATTCATGTTTTTCAAATGTGGGAACTGGCTTGACTGAGGTCACACAACCAGTAAGTGGTGGAGACAAGATTCAAACCCATCAAACCCATGATCTGACCGTGTCCTAATCTGCCTTCCCATTTCTATAAATTTTCTTTTTTTGTAATACACATGGATACTAAAACAATAGACACAATAAATGACAGCTATTATTATTTTGCAAACAAACCCTCAAAATGCATACTATTGTTCATTTTTATAGCTAAGAATCATAGTTTTAAATTACATTGTTGGGAAGAAAAATTTGTTACCTGATGTAATTAAGGAAACACTATATATTTTGTTCACATCTTTCCTTGAGGACTGATAACATTGCAGTAACTTCTTTATGTGTCAATTTTTCCCCACTATGTACTGTGGACTTCTCAAGGTCAGATGCTGTTCCTTATTTGCCTTATTCACTTTCTCGTTCTATGTGAGTAACAGAAAGCCAGCATATAACAGATACTTGGTAGATGTGTGATGAATAAATAAATGATCAAGGATTATAGAACGAGCTAGCCAGTACTAGTTTGGGAATAACATTTGATTTTTGTGTCAGTCTTGTCTTCTCGGGTTATTCTTGTCTCTCAGGTTATTAAGCCATGCATATTGATAAAAATGGAGAAAGAATGGAATGTGGACTGAATTGGAACGCATATGGTTTTACCTGCCTGATAACATGTGTGCGCATCTTGGGCACACAGAAGTCATTTGCAGGCTCTTACTGAATTCTCAGGATACATATTTGTTTACCTGAAATTAATGACCAAAAATACGTGGTCAAATAAAATATTACAGATACTTGAGATTTCCAATTCCTGGGTTCCTTTAAAACGATTTGACCCAGCATGGCATGGGATGTCCAAGATGACAGAATGTTCTAAATCAAAGTGAAGAGACTGCTTAGGAGTTCCGTAAAGAGGTATTTCTCGTATCTTACAAAAACCAAGGGTTCAAAATGTTGCCTGAAGCCTTGTAGTATGGGACGCATTATTTTATTTCTCTTAAAAACACTGAAGTATATATAAGAAAATTTCTATAACCATAAAAATATTGAATGACTTGGAGGGAAGAGGGCATTGCTAGAACCTAAATTCTGTTTTTATAAAATTCTTGCATTCACTCTTGGGGTTTACACTTTTGTTTTTTCTTTCTTTTTTACTTTCTTTTAGATTCTCCCTTTTACTTAATTTCTTAGCCAGACATACCAGAACGGCAGCTGCAACTTGATACAATTTATTTTAATTGTTTGAATGCAATAAAGCTGTTAAAAGCAATTTTAATTTTTAGCAGTAAATAGATTTTATTGCAAAGTTATATTGTTGCTCATAGCTATCCAATGTAATGGGTACTTAGAGTATTTTAGTCTGCACTGTTATGTCTCCTTTATCCACTGTATGCCTAGCCAAGTGTTACAATTCTGCCCATAGGATAACAAAAGAAATGCAAATAGGAGCAATTAAAAGATATGAATAATACTGACACCTCTTTATTATCTTCCAGGTACCATTGGAACTGCCCGAGACATTAAATGGTAATGATGCAGATGCAGTTACAGCTATTTGCCGATCAAAGTGATTCCTAAGGAGGCACAGAGACACTTATTTCCGGGCTTTGAAGGCTATTGACTTCATTATTAGATTTGGAAAATAAAGCAGCCATCAATAGAATTGTCTCCGTGGCAACTGATGATGCAAAGCTCTTCCAAGAAATCAGTACACATGGGCTAACTTTTTATATCAGATAATAGAAAGTAAACCTGCTTCCTGTGATCTTTCAAAATGTCAATTTTTTTCGCTTTTACCTCCTCCTCTGTTTTCTTCCTTCTGTCTTTTCATTAATTTTGTGATTTTCTGTGCCTCACTCTGCTCCTCTTGCTTCCTTTCTCTTTATGTAGTTGAAGGAAACCCCATTACAGACATACCCCATCTACTACCCCACAAGTGTAGTTCTGACACAGGGCATTTGACCCCACCACCTGCTTTTACATGTTTTAGTTATGAAATGTGGCTTTCTTTACATTGCAGTTTTCTCATTATTCTTTTTTTTCTTTAAAAATTATTTATTATAGAGAAAGAGAGAGAGAAACAGCATGAGATGGGGGAGGGGCAGAGGGAGAGAGAGTGAGAGAGAGAATGAAAGAGAGAGAGAATCCTCAAGCAGGCCCCCTACTGAATATGGAGCCCCACAAGGGGTTTAATCCCAAGACCCCAAGATCATGACCTGAGTCAAAATTAAAAGTCATCTGCTCAACTGACTGAGTAACCCAGGGGCCTCTTCCCTCATTATTTTTATGTCTAAATTTTAAGTATGACTTCCTGTCTCCTTTTGCTCTTCTTAATTCCCTCTCTTACCTTTTTAAATCCCATCCCTTGTATTGATCATGTTTTCCAAAGTCAATTCACTTGAAACCTTCCTTGAAAATCCCAAAGGTAAGAAAACACTGTGTTTGCTCCTTAACCTTCCTCCCCATCCTTTCATCTCATTCAAAACTTCTGTATTTCCCTCCCTGGAGTTTTCCAATTAAAACAAATGGATGGGTCAGTGTTATTTTTAATTTTGTTTCTCAATTCCACCTAAAAACAAACAATCCACTATATTACAGAATCCTACAGATCCACTGTAGGATCCTCTCTTGTGTTCTGTCCAGTTTTATGCTTCTTCTTTCTCCCCTTTCTCTTGCTGGGTGGAAATCCTCTCTTCCTCCACTGAGAGCTCAAGAATTGTCCCTTTTTCAACATTTCCCTTCCAGCTTATAGTCATTAATCCATAAACTTCAGTTCTCTATATCTGCAGAGTCTGTGCCTATCTTTTTTGATCCTGATTAGATGTTTAGAACATTTTTAAAAATTCTTCTGAAATAAATGACTAAAGAAAAAATCTTTATCCTTCCATGTAGATATTAGGCTCTTTACGATCTGGGAAACAAAAGCAAAAGAAAAATGGAATTTCCTTACTACTTGCATCTCATTGACAGGTCCTTGAAACAGGCAGAGTGACATTCCTCTGGGAACTCAGCTGCCTCGATGTTATACTTTGCTAAGGGCAAAAGGCAATCTTAATCTTAGCCCGACCCCCAGGATCCTGTAAGTCTACTTTAACATATAAAAATTACTTTGGAAACTTCCTTTACATCTACCGCCAAGATATATATTGGCAATCATCCCCGGTGGGTGGGGCATGAGTCAAAAAAAAAAAAAAAAAAAAAAGATCACAACAGTCAGTACACAAATTTTTGTTACATATTATATATATACCAGCCATTGTGCTACGGACTGAAAATACTGCAGTGAACAAGAGATAAAATGTCTGCCTTTGAAAAAACATTTTATTTTTTAGTGATTTATTTATTTATTTGAGAGACAGACATATAGAGAATGAGCAGGGGGAGGGGAAGAGGAAGAGGGAGAAGCAGACTCTCCGCTGAGTGGGGAGCCTGACGTAGGGCTCAATCCCAGGACCCCAACATCATGACCTGAGCCAAAGGCAGACTCATAATTGACTAAGCCACCCAAGCACCCTGAGAAAGTGATATTTTAGATGGGGGAGATTGATAATAAACATTTTAGTCTTTAAACAATAATATTTATTCAATTCAGATATTGTTAAGTATTAGGGAGAAAATAAACTGCGGTAATAGGATGCAACGTTAAGAGAGAGCTTCATCCCAGGTCAAAGGGCAGCTGAGCTGAATCATTTAAGCTGACCTGAGGGATGAGAATCAGGCAGTCACATAAAAATCTGTGGAAGAGGGATGTCAAGTGTCCTGCCTCTGGTGACAAGGATTAAGTATGATGGAAGTCACCAGAAGTTTCTAAACAGTGAGGCAGGAGTTTAAAAGACGCTCTCACTACTATTTGGAGAATGCACTTTGGGATGGTGCGGAGTAAGAGGGATGCCAAGGAGATTAGAGGAGAGGTTTTGATACAGAAGCAAAGCAAATAAATTATTGAATTTGTTATAACTTAAGTGGTGCCTTATTTGGAAAAGCCTAGTTGGCTGTTTGTGATTAGTTGTTCCTAAGTTTCGTTCTCTTGGATTCAAGTATGTCGACTCTGGTTCAGGTTTTTGTTTGCTTACGTAAGCTACAAGACATGGAGTCACCCCAGCTTACTAGCCTCCATGTTAAATTACTTTAACACTTGGCACAATCTGTGCAGAATCTGTGAATGCTGTCTTTGCTGAGCGGCATATGCAATGCAACTAGCAGGAAATATTCACAGAACTGGTCAGCACAGGACCACCCACAGGCTATTACGGTAAGACAGACCAAAACTGTTTGTGGAGATTCTGCATTCCTTTTGAATCATCCCTATCCATTTTGGAATCCTGTTCCTCAGATAGCCCGGGATTTCCTTCTGTCTTCAAAATTTAATTGTTTATTTTCTCACAGATTTCCCTTTTCAAATCAAGTTGTATAGATCATTAACCACTCTATGTAAAATCTAACCCTGGCTTAGATGACAGTTTAGAGAAATAAATAAATAAATCGGATATTTCAAATCAGATAGCCAAAAATATTTTCTAAAGGACTCTGGACAACAGACACAAAGATACTACCTTAAATCGTATGTATGATTAGAAAGAGAAAGTCCACACAAAGATGCAGCGGGAGGTGCATTAGCACAGGGTAACAATTTTCCTTACAGCAGCTACACAAATGTCTTCAAATGTTTATGAATTTTGTATGTGAATATTTTAAGGTTTGGTCTCTATTTTGATAATCACATATGCTTACAAAAGTAACACAAGTATATTATACATTATTTGGGTGAACACCAACATCTGGAATTTGTGCTTGCTTTCGATTTCTGATTACAATGATGGTGATCATATCAAGCTTATTACTTGAGTTGATAGGACATGGGGAAAAAGAGCAAATGAATAGTTCTGGGACTCTCTCTAGAAGAAGGTCCAAAATTGCATCAATATGAAGGTTTATAAGTAATTAGAAGACAGAGGGGGCGCCTGGGTGGCTCAGTGGGTTAAGCCGCTGCCTTCGGCTCAGGCCATGATCTCAGGGTCCTGGGATCGAGTCCCGCGTCGGGCTCTCTGCTCAGCAGGGGGCCTGCTTCCCTTCCCCTCTCTCTGCCTGCCTCTCTGCCTGCTGTGATCTCTCTCTGTCAAATAAATAAATAAAATCTTAAAAAAAAAAAAGTAATTAGAAGACAGAAACATAATAGGAGAAATAGGAAAACTGAGTTACTACACAGCACAACAGTAAAGGCAGCAAATATGCAAAGAGTGGGCAGAGATTTAGTGACAACTAAATACCATCTATTTCATTAATGTCCTTAAAATGAATTTCATTGATTTTGTAGGATTTGTGGGTTTTTTGCATTTGATTTGTAAATTTGATTTTGGTTGTTATACGTTCAGGTAAAGAATACTGCAAATCATTTTAGTGCATATTTAGTTTTATAATAAAAAGTAATTTAAATAAACCATGGGTTTTTGAGAATTATTTTTCTGTAATTTAAATAAACCATGGGTTTATGAGAATTATTTTTCTTTAAGATAATTTAGTACCCAAATAAATTTTGGAAAATGCTGAGTTTGGAGCAAGACTGATGTGGATTTTATCCTGGTGATACTTTTTATCAGATGTGAGAGTCTGGCAGTTCTTTTAACAACTCTGAGCCTCAGAGTTTTTATCTACAAGATAGGAATAAGGCTAGTCTCATTAGACAGTTGTGGAGTTTATAGAACAATATATGTAATGATGTCCCCATATTTTCATATCTCATCCAGAGCCTCTCCTGAGCTCAACAGCCATTATATTATCTTCAAGTAATGGCTTTATCCACTTATGTATCTCAAAGGCACATCCAACTCAATTTATTCAAAAACTGTCTCATTCTCCTGAAACACTAGAGTTCCCTAACTTAGTGAATGCCATCAGTAGAAGTCATCAATTAAACCTTTGTCATTGACTTCTATTCTTCCTGTTGCTTCACATAAAACATGCCCAGGTCTTTCAATTTTATGTAATAACTTTTGAATCAAGGACCTCTCTGTATCCATCCGTGATGACTTGAGTTTAGGTCTCAGTCACATTGTTTGGATTGTTGGAACAGCTCTGATCCAAACATCCAGTCTTTCTTCTTTCCAATCCATTTTCCATGATAAAGGAAGATTGCTTTCTGAAAAGATAAACTTGATCATACCTGCTTATCAACCTGAGGTCACTGCCTTCAAATATAGTCCAATTTGTTACTATGGCTTATAAGTTCTTTCATGTTCTAGTGTCTGCTTATATCTCCCGGTTTATCAGCCTCATGTCTTGGCCACTTTTTCGGCTATCTTCAACTATTTATATTGTTATAATTTTTCAAATATGTTATTTTTCTTTTATCCTTTACATACAATATTATTCTCATTCTGGAATATTCATGCTTGCTTCCTATCCTTATTGATGTTTGCTTGCCTGTTGTGTTTCAACCTTCCCTGGCCTGCAAAGACCACATGTGTGCCCTCTGACTTGACACTCCAAATTACCCCATCATGTTTAATTCATTTTCAAATTCTTTTTGAAAAATTTTACTATGATGTACTTGCAAGAGATTCTTTCTTATTCATAGTCATATTTTCAGTGCCTTTTACACATAGTACTTTTTAAAAATTTCTGTTGAATGACTACTTAGTATAAAGTAAGTGCTAACTGAATATTTGATGATTTTTAAAAAAAGATTTCATTTATTTATTTGAGAGAAAGAGAGTACATGAGGGGAAAGGAGAGAGGGGGAGGGGCAGAGGAAAGGGAGAGAAGCAGGCTCCTCACTGAGCAGGGAGTCCAATGCTAGGCTCCATTCCAGGACCCCAGGATCATGACCTGTGCCAAAGACAGATGCCTCCCAGGCACTCCAAATATTTGATGATTTTGTACAGGATGCTTATTCTATGTAACTACACACAACATTTAGATTTTTGTTTTCTGTTTTCTTCTCTTTTTTTCCTCATGTATATTTTATCTCTTTGTGGAAACAAGTTATCTTTTATATTTATTGAATACCCCATGGCTTCTGGGATATTTTGAAACTCTTAGTAGGTGCTTAAAGTACTACTTAAGTAAGCATTCAATTTAATTAAAATGCCAGTGAATTTATAGGTATATCCATCAAAATGATTACTCGAAGCTGTTCAGACAAAGGCACTGGTTGAGCAACTAAATATTTAATCCTCCGATTAAGTATTTTTATACTGTTTACTTCTTATGATATGAGAAAGATGGACACTTCAAGCAGAAATACCCTGACTGTAGAAATTATGTTTAATCAGTCATCAGAATGATGTTCAACTAGCCAAATGCCATTTTAGATACTTCTGTTTAACAATGTCTAGAAAAAAACCCATGTCTCTTGAATATTAGTCTTTCCTCTGGTTTCTGTTTACTTTATTACAGAGATTATAAAGGGGAAGTCATAATAAACTCTCTTAATATGTAACTTCAGTGATAGTTCTACTCAGAAGAATACAAATAATACAATAATAATAAATAATTATTTTTAAAGTTTCCATATATTGATCACTGGATTTTTGTCCTTGTCATGACTAGTGACCTTGTTTTAGATATACCTGAGAAGGGAAATGGAGAACAGAGAAACCGGTTGATTCTTTTGACAGATAAAGCCGAGTGATGACAGTTAATTATGATTAACATCTGGGAATTCCACCATATTAAAAAGCCTGAGAAGGGAGAATGATCAGCATCTCAATTTCTTTTTCATTGTCATGCTCTGTATATAAGACCATTTTGAAAGGAAACCTAAAAGAACAATTCTCTTTATTATTCTAACCAATTCTATTGGTTAGAATAGTAAATGCAAAGACATGAATCTATAATGTTTGTTTATCATATGGTTATAAACTACCTACAATTCTTCATTTTTCATGCTTCCCAGGTATAAGTCTGTTAAATATGCATATATTTGGAAATAATATAACTTATGGCTCAAAAAAATCACAGTGGAAATTGTGATATTTTTTGAACCAAATGATAATTTAAAAAATAGATTTCAAAACTCATGAGATATGGCAAGTGCAGCACCTCAAGGAAATCTATCACATTAAATGTTTATAAAAGAAAATACATAAAGCTTAAATTTAGCAAGTAAAACAGTCAACTTAGGACATTGAAAAATAAAAACTCATCAAATTCCTCCAAAGTAGAAGAAAACAATAAAAAAAAGTAAGGATAAAAAGTTAAAAAATAGCATAGAGAGGATCAATAAATTCAAAAGTTGATTTTGGAAAGGCTAATAAAATAGATTAAAATTCTGATGAGACTGATCAAGGAAAAACAGAAATAGGACTGAAAATTAGGACATGACTACAGATTCAGCAGTTATTAAGGAAATTGAATTTTTGAATAATTTTATGGCTAATAATTGATAAATTATACATAAGGGACAAATTTCAAGAAAAATACAGCTTATCAAAAATTATCCAAGACAAAGCAAATAGTACAGTCAGAACTATAATCATTTAAGAAATTGAATAGGTAGTTTAAAATTTCTCTCCCTTCAAAAAATAAAATAGTTATCAAATAGTTTAAACTTTCAAAGAATGTATCATGCAAAACATTGAAAATATTCCAGGGTAACAAATAAAAATGAAGAATTTTCAATTTATTCTGTAACTCTGAAATAAACATCAGACAAGAAGAATATGGAAAAGAAGAATTAGACTCTAACAGTTGTTGACAAGTCCCTGAATTTCCCATTTAAGGCATATGAGTATCAATAATATGACAAGATTCCTGTGTGTCTTGGTTTCTGAAAGCTATCTCAAAGAGGACATTTTTATTATGGACATTTCTTACTATGTCTCTAACAATGGTACTATCCCTAGGATAAGGCTTTGACTTTTTCAGTTTTAAAGGATTTTAGTCATGAAATGCATAAGCTGTTTTGACAGATTAAATTTGTGTTAATTTGTTTCCGACTCACAGAATTCATTTAAAATATTAATAAATAATAATTTATAAACAAAAATTAAAATAAGAAAAAGAAAACAGAAATAACACTGGCCTCTAAGCAAACATAAGCAATTATTATGTTCAAAGGGGAAGAAGATGAATGTTCCTTAGCATCAAAAATGTGCCAGACACTATTTATAGACATATTAATTATACCTTATTTAATTTTCCTAACCTTATACAATAAAAACTATTACTCTTGTTGTGTAATGGAGAAACAAACTTATGAAAGTTAAGTTACTCACCTAACTTTCCCCAGCCTTTAAGCAATACACCTATGACTCAAAGGTAAGTGTTTTGGTTTCAAAGCCCATGCTTATACTGTGCTGAAGTTTTATAGAAAATTTAGATTTTTTTTTTAAAGATTTTATTTATTTATTTGACAGAGAGAGATCACAAGTAGACGGAGAGAGAGGCAGTCACAGAGAGAGAGAGAGGGAAGCAGGCTCCCTGCTGAGCAGAGAGCCTGATGCGGGACTAGATCCCAGGACCCTGAGATCATGACCTGAGCCGAAAGCAGCGGCTTAACCCACTGAGCCACCCAGGCGCCCAGAAAATTTAGATTTTTGATACTAGTAAGAAAAGTGTAGGTTTTCAGAATATGACACTCACCAATATTAAAAATTCATCAATTTTTGTTCTCTTTCCAGTTATATTCAGGCTAATAGGTCTAATGTGTTATTTTAATAAACTTTTTAAATTCTGAAATAATTTGGGATTTATAGCAAAATTATAAAGATGGCACAAAGATTTTCTTCATGTGCTTCATCTATCTCCCCGTAATATTAACTATTTGCATTATCACGATTCATTTTTCAAAATTAAGAAACTAAGGAGAGAGAGAGATTATCAATATCAGGAATGATAGAAGGAATAATAACACTACAGACCCCACAGATGTTAATGATACTTAATAGTGAATGCTTCTCTCGCAGGAAGGAAGATCAACAAATAAAAATCAATTCTAACTCTATAATACCAGAAATGAACCACTGGAGACCAAAATGAAATGAAAAGAAATGAAAGAATGAAAAAACAACAGTGAAAGAAAACAATAAAACAGTGCCATTTATAATATCATGACAAAAAAATTTAAAACAGGTGTAAAATAATATGAGAGATCTAAAAGAGGTATAAAATTTATATGTTGAAAACTAAAAAACCCCTGGAAATTGAAGAAAATTTTTGAAAATTACATACTCAGCTAAGGACCTATATTTAAAAAAAAAAAGCTCTTAAAATACAATAATTAAAATTTAAAAACTAGTTTTAATCAATGGGCAAAATATTTGAACAGACACTTAGTAAAAAAAGGATGTTATCATGAAATAAGCACCAGAATATGTATTCAGAGTCATTAGTTATTATAAAAATGAAAATTAAAACATTAATAAGATGCCATTATACACCCACTAGAATGGATTAAAAATGAATAATACCAAATGCTGGTAAGGTTGCAGAGCAACTGGAACTCTTATATACATTGTTAATGGGAATGCAAAATGGTAAAGTCACTTCGGAAAACAGTTTGGCAGTTTCTTACAAAGTTATACCTATAATTTTAGCAATACAGCCTAGCAATCCAACTTACATTTATCAAAATGAAATAAAATCTTATCCTCACACAAAAGTCTCTATGCAAGTATTTGTAGAGACTTTATTCATGATTCCTCAAACAAGAAAGAATCCAAATTTCCCTCAACTGTGGAACTGATAGAATGATACATTATTCAATGGAACACTACTCAGTAATAAAACTGATCAAACTACTGATACATGCAACAACACAGATTACTTTTAAGTACATGAGCTAAGTGAAAGAAATCAGAATAAAAAAAATGCACATTCTGGAGCGCCTGGGTAGCTCAGTGGGTTAAGCCTCTGCCTTCAGCTCAGGTCATGATCTAGGGTCCTGGGATCTAGCCCCGCATCAGGCTCTCTGCTCGGTGGGGAGCCTGCTTCCCTTCCTCTCTCTGCCTGCCTCTCTGCCTACTTGTAATCTCTCTCCCTCTGTCAAATGAATAAATAAAATCTTAAAAAAAAAAAGGACGTACATTGTATTCATCTAGTTATATAATATTCAGGAAAAGGCAAAAACTTAAGGAGACTAAAAGCAGATCAGCGATTTCTAGGGGGCTGAATAGTGTGAGAATGAAGGGAGCAGAGAGAATTTGGTTAAATGTCAGCCAGATGAACCTTTTTGTGAATAGAACTTTTCTGTCTTAACTTTGGTCTGTTTATATGACCAAATACATTTATCAAAACTTTCAAAACTGTACATACTAAAAAGGGTAAACTCTGTTTATGCTAATCTACTTTAATTTAAAAAAAAGAAAAAATATTGGATTTTCACTACAAATTTATTGAACTTATTTTGTAGGCTTTTCTTCTAAGACTAAATGGCCATTTGTTTACTTAATGCCTTCTGGAAAAACATACTGAAGACACAATCAATGAATAGAGGAGAGGAGAGGAGACAAGACTAAAGACTTAGGAAAAGGAACTGATAGCCACATTCTCAAAAGTTTACAGGGAACAGTAAACTATGATGTCCATTCTTTCTTTTTTCTTTCCCTTATCTCCCATGAGGAAAAGGAAAATGAGGACTCTGCCATAATATCCAAGTCTTTCAGAAATCTAATAAATTCAATATTTTTCCAAACATAAAATTTAATTGGAAAAGTAAATTATTTTGTATTATAAAAAACAGTATTTTGAAAACCAGTTATATACTAATTAGAAGTCTAATTAGTTTTCTATAATGAGAAATGTGTGATGAAAATTTTATTTCTCCAGAGACTCTATGGGAATATTAGTAAGAAGTTAGTTTAGAAGGAATAACCAATTAAGACTCTTAGAGATCTTTAGAAGTAAAACTAAAGACAGATCACTAAGAAATAATTGGAGATGAGGATATTTTTTTAAATATTTTATTTATTTATTTGACAGAGATCACAAGCAGGCAGAGAGACAGGCAGAGAAAGAGGAGGAAGCGGGCTCCCCACAGGGCATAGAGCCCAAAGTGGGATTCAATCCCAGGACCCTGAGATCAAGATCTAAGCTGAAGGCAGAGGCTTTAACCCATCGAGCCACCCAGGCTCCCTAGAGATGAGAATATTGTAATAATCTTCATTTGGTTCTGAACTAGCATAAATAAATGAGGATGATGTATTTTTTCTATGAGATCAGACCCATATTCTCTTCAGGTATTTATCCAGTATCACCACCCATAACACACAAACACCTTCTTTTTTCATACTAATTGCCCCCCTAGGTTCTCATCTACTTCTGTTCCATTTGTAGCCTACAGCTGAATTTGTATTCCTAAAGCACACCTTCTATCATGTACACTCACCTCTAACTACTTCAAGATGCACTGTATCTTCCTTTACTTCTGAGAGACCACACATCACAGTTTGGCTTTGATAAAATTGTTGTTTACCTACCTTTTGGACTTCATTTCCATAATACTAAAAAATATCCATTCTCTCCTTTAACTACACTTCTCTATTTACTTTCCAGCTTAGGTAACAATGCTTTTTGTTTTGTTTTGTTTTTTGCCATCTCTGACAAAACGGGGGTAAAAAAAAAGACAAAAATGAACAGAGCCTCAGAGAAAGCTAGGGCACCATTAATCATAACAACATATGTTATAATGGGAATAACAGAAGAGAGGAGAGAAAGAAGGGAGTAGAAAAAAATATGAAATAATGTGTGAACATTTCCCAAATTTGATGAAAACATTAAGCTACATTGTCAAGAAGCTGAATAAACTTTAAGTAAGATGAACAAAAAGAGATACATACCCATACAAATAGTAATCAAAATGTTTAAAGTAAAAAATAAAATGAAAATCTTGAAAGCAGTAAAACAAAAATGATTCACTGCACACAGGGAACCCCATTAAGATTAACAGTTGACATCTCATTAGACAACAGAGGCCAGAAGGCAGTGGAGCCACATATTCACAAAGCTTAAAAAACTCTCAACCAAGAATCTTAAATCTAGCCAAACTATCTTTCAAAAGTAAAGGAGAGATAAATCTATTCCCAAATTACAAAACAAACAGAAAACAAAATTCACTGTTAGCAGACTTACCTTACAAGAAATGTTGAAGGAAATTCTTCAGTCCAAAAGCAAGTGACACAAAATTGAATTATATAATAATTAAATATATAACATAATTGAATTGGTAATTAAAAGCCACACAAGAAAAGAGTTCCATTAAAGTAAATATGTAGGTAATTATGAAAGACACTTCAATTGTATATTTCTTATTTCTCCTAATTTCAAAAATAAGTTGCATAGAATGATATGTATATAACTGCATTAATGATCCTATAATGTATTTGACAGTAACAACACAAATAAAGTAGTTGGGGGGAAAGAAGTATATGGGAATAAAGAAATGACAAGAGATGATAGCACATATCCATAAGAATAAATGAAGAGAATCAGAAAGGGTGCCTTCATTTAATCTCTCAGCATCATTGCAAGATTAATGACTACTATCATAGTCAGTCTGGGCTGCTATTAATGATTACCTTAGACAGAGTGGCTTAAATGACAAACATTTATTTCTCACAGTTCTGTAGATTAAGAAGTTCAAGATCAAGGTGGTAACAGAGCTGGTGTTTGATGAGATCCTGCTTTCTAGTTTGCATATGGCCATCTTCTCATTGTGTCCTCATAAGGCAGAAGGGAGATAGGAAGCAAGCTCTTTTGTGTCTCTTCTTATGACACTAATCCTACCATGAGTACTCTAACTTCATGACTAATTACCAAATTCCTCATCTCCAAATATCATAATACTGGGAATTAAGATTTCAACATATGAATTCTGGGAAGAGACAAACATTCAGTCCATAGAAGTGGAGAAAGTGATAATAATAACATGTATTATTGGGTTTAAATTATAGATATATACATATACACACATATACACATTCTATATACACATTATGTATACAATTTATTATATAATATATGCAAAACTTATTTTGATATCTATTTAATAAACTATAGTACTAAATAGTACCAAAAGAGGGAAGAGGAAATAGGCTATATGAAATCAAAATTCTTATATTTTATGGGAACTAATTCAGGATAAATCTGAAGTAGATTTTGATTAGTTAAGATATACTGTAAACCAAAGAAAAGCCAGTAGGGAAAAAAAAAAGTCAAGAAAATAATTTAAAAAAAAAATCACTGAGGAATTAAGATGTTACACTAGGAAATATCCATTTAATTAAAAAGATGGCAAAAAAGTAATAAAAAAATAAAAAAGATGGCAATAGAAGATAGATATAAAAAGACATATGACACTTGAAAACAAAAATGAACAAAAACTACTGATATATATCTAACTCTATCAATAATATTAAATATAATAATAAATAATCTAATTAAAAGTCAGATTGTATAACTGCCCCACATTAAAAAAGAAAGATTCAACCTTGTGTAATCTACAAGAGACATACTTTATGTTAGAAATTCAAATAGGTTGTAGGCAAAAGCACGGAGAAAGGTATACCATAAATATAGTAACCGTAAAAGAGCTGAAATGGCTATGCTAATATTAGATAAAATAGATTTTTAAAAAATATTTTATTTATTTATTTGACAGACAGAGATCACAAGTAGGCAGAGGGCAGGGGGTGGGGGGTGTGGAGGGGGAGCAGGCTCCCTACTATGCAGAAAGCCCAATGTGGGACTCGATCCCAGGACCCTGAGATCATGACCTGAGCTGAAAGCAGAGGCTTTAACCCACTGAGCCACCCAGGCGCTCCGAGATAAAATAGATTTTAAAGCAAAAAATGTTAACAAAAGATGAAGAGGCAAAAAAAAAAAAAATGATTAAAGAGCATTATCTATTAATGATAAAAGGGTCACTGCATCAGAACGATACAATAGTAATAAAGATATATATGCCTAAAAAAAGCTCCAAAATACATGAAGAGAACCCTGATATAACTGAAGAGTGAAACAGACAATACAACGATAGAGACTTTAACACTTCTCTCTCAATAATGGAAAGAAAAACTAGAAAAAAGATTGACAAAAAAATATTAGACTAGAGTAATACCATAAAACAACTAGACCTAGCAGATATCTATAAAACATTCTATCTAGCAACAGCAGAATATATATTCTTCTCAAGCACACATGGACTTTCTCCAGGAAAGACTATATGCTAAGCCATAAAATAATCACCAATAAATTGTGAAGAACTGATGCACAGTCAGGTGGGAAGATGGCAGAATAGGAGGACCCTAAGCTTGCCTCTAACCATGGATACTAGATAAGACTCACAACAGCATAAATAAGCCAGGAAATGATATAAGACAAGCAGAACAAACTCCACAACTAAAGGCAGGGAAGAGGTCCATCCAAAAAGATAGTGAAGGTGAAGATGCAGTCTGGGAGTGAAACAGAGCATGGCCATCCATGGAGTGGAGAGAGCTGGTGATGCAGAGAAAAGGAGAACACAGACTTTCACACTGGGGAGCCCTGGAGCAGGAAGGACTAATCTCTGTAATATTTGCCTTCGAAAGTGAGAAGGCCAAATTCCATGAGTTCTTAAAACCATCAGGACTTAAAGCCTAGAATTTTAAAAATCAGTGGACTCACCTCTGGAAAAGCCTGGAAAGCATTAAGAAGCAGAGACTTTGCCCTCAAAGAGACAAGGATGTCAAACAGCCTGTGCAGATACAGTGTAAAACCAGTAGTTCGAAAAATACTGTGGGTAAAGGGGACAGAGATTTATTTGCTCATCTCAGAGTGCTCCCGGAGAGACAGGATTCATTGGGATACCTCTATAGAAACAAAGGAGTTGGCGGGCACCATTTCCTTCCCCTGTCCCCCAGCATAAACAATGGCCATTGGGAGGAACCAGTATAGCATTCATACTCCTTACCTAAGTTGCTTGCCCCAGGCTCCCCCTCCCCATTCTTTGGAGGTTCTGTCCTTCTCAGTCATGGTCCTTGAGTCCTAGTACTGTAACCTCCCCCCGCCAGACGACCCATCACAAACCCTGACAACACCATACCATATACCCTGACCTGTGCATTTGTGGGACCTCTGTTCTGGCAGTGTTAGTGGGCAGGTCTCCTTTCACAAGAAGACCACCACACAGCCTGCTGCCCACAATAAGCAAAGAGTGTCTCTGTAAACAACTAGACTGAAGGAAAAAGAGGCCAAGACTCAAATCAGAGTCTTGGAAATCACACTGGATACAAATCACACTGGAGACCTCTCTGAAGCAACAGACCCTGGGGCATAGGGGTCACTGAACTGCAGGGTACTATAGGACCTCTTCTTCATAAGGCTATTATCATTAACAGCAAGAGAAGTAGTTGAGTTTCCTAACACAGAGAAATGGATACAGAATCAGACAAATTGAGGAGACAAAGAAACATCTCCCAAATGAAAGAACAGGATCAAACCACACCAAGAGATGAAAGCAAAACAGATAAAATTAACATGCCTGATAGAGAATTTAACGTAATGATCAAAAATATACTCACTGGACTGGAGAAAATAATGGAGAACATCAGTTAGATCCTTAATGCAGAGAGAAAAAAGAACCAATCAGAGATCAAGAATATAATAAATGAAATTAAAAATACACTTCATGATATAAGTATCAGGTTAGATGCTGAGGAATGAAATAATGACCAGAAAGAGAGAATAATGGAAAGTAATGAAGCTGAGCAAAAAAGGGAAGGAAATTACACAAATTAAGAATAGACTAAGGTAAACTCAGTGACTCCATCAAGTATAATAACATCCATGTTATAAGGAGCTCAGAAGAGATAAGGGGGCAGAAAATTTATTTGAAGAAATAATAGCTTTAAGATTTCCTAATTTGGGGAAATAAATAGTTATCCAAATCCAGGTGGCACATAAATCTCCTCACCCTTAAATTCGACCCAGAGAGATTCACACCAAGACATATATTAATTAAAATGGCAAAAAGTAGCACAAAAACAAGAACAAACAAACAAACAAACAAACAAAAGACAAAACTTAAAGCAGCAAGATAAAAGAAGATAGTTATATACAAAGGAAACCTCATAAGGCTATCAGTGGATTTTCTAGCAGAAACTTCACAGACTAGAAGGGACTGGCATGATATATTAAAAATACTAAAGGGAAAAATTTGCAGCCAAGAATACTGTATTCTGCAAGATCAGAATAGGAGAGATAAATAGTTTCTCACACTGAGGTGACTGAGTGGCTCAGTCACTTAAATGTCTGACTTCAGCTCAAGTCATGATCTTAGGATGCTGGGATCAGTCCCCACATCAAGTTCCCTGCTCAGTGGGGAGTCTGCTTGTCTCTCTGCCCTTTCCCTAGCTTGTGCACTCTCCCTATCTCTCAAATAAATACATAAAATCTTTGGGGGAAAAAAATGTTTCTCAGATAAAAGAAAACTAAAGGAGTTCATGACCACTAAACCAGCCCTACAAAAAACATTAATGGAGACTCCCTGAGTGGAAAGAAGACCCATAAGTAAGAGTATGAAAAGTAAAAAAACACAAAAGCAGCAATAATAGTTACTTTTGTAAAAATCATTCAAGGGATTCATAAAATAAAAGGTTCAAAAATATGACACCATATACCTAAAATGTGGGAGAGAGAGAAACAAAGAATGGGTTTAAACTTAAGTGACCATCAACTTAATACAGACTGCTATATACAGAAGATGTTATATACAAAGCTAATGGTAACCACAAATCAAAAATCAGTAAGAGATATATATTTATTGCCTTTTTGTTACTTGTCTTGTGGTTATTTCTGTATATTTTCTCTGATATTTCTCCTGTTCTTTCATGGTTTGTTGGCTTTCTTCAGTGATATACCTGGATCCTTTTCTCTTTGTTGTTTGTATATCTCTTACCTATCAATAATTACTTTGAATGTAAATGGCCTAAATGCTCCAATTAAAAGATGTAAGGTTGACAGAAAGGATAAAAAAAACCCACTAAGATCTGTCTATGTATTGCATGCGATAAATATATTCAGACCGAAAGACTGAAAGATTGAAAGGAAGGGGATGGAGAAACATTGAAGATGCAAATGGGTGAAAAAAAGAAGCGAGGGTAGCAGTACTTATATTGGACAAAATAGACTTTAAAACAAAGACTGTAACAAGAGACAAAGAAGGACACTCTATAATAATGAAGGAACAATCCAACAAGAGAATAAAACAGTTGTAAATATGTATGTCCCCCAACATGAGAGCACCTAAGTAAATAAAACATTTAATAACAAACATAAAAGAAATAATTAAGAGGAATAAAAGACAGTAGGGGACTTACCACTCCACTTACCTGAACAGACAGATCATCCAAACAGAAAATCAACAAGGAAACAGTGACTTTGGATGACACAATGGACCAGATGGATTTAACAGACATATTCAGAACATTCCATCCTAACACAGAAGAACACACATTCTTTTTCAATGCACACAGAACTCAGGCCACAAAATAGGCCTCAACAAATTCAAAACAATTGGAAGTCATATCATGAATTTTTTCTGACCACAATATGAAATAAGAAATCAACCACAAGAAAAAATCTGGAAAGAGCACATGTACATGGAGGTTAAATAACATGCTATTAAAGAATGAGTGGGTCAACCAAGAAATCAAAGAAATAAAAAATTACATGAAGACAAATGAAAATGAAAACAAAACAGTTCAAAATCTTTGAGATGCAGCAAAAGTAGATCTAAGAGGGAAGTATAGCAACATAGGCCTACCTCAAAAAGCATGAAAAATCTTAAATAAACAACCTAACCTTACACTTAAAGGAGCTAGAAAAAGAAGAACAAACAAAACCCAAACCCAGAAGAGGGAAGGAAATAATAAAGATTACAGCAAAAGTAAATGATATAGAAACTAAAAACACAATAGAGCAGATCAATGAAACCAGGAGCTTGTTCTTTGAAAAGATCAACAAAATTGGTAAACTTCTAGCAATACTCATTGAGAGAGAGAGAAAGAGAGAGAAGACCCAAACAGACAAAATTATGAATGAGAGAGGAGGAATAACAACCAACATCACAAAAATACAAACAACTATAAAAGAATATTATGAAAACCTACAGGCCAGCAAATTGGACAAATTAGAAGAAATGGATCAATTCCTAGAACATATAACCTACCAAAACTGAAGTAGAAAAAAACAGAAAAATGAAACAGATCAATTACCAGCACTGAAACTGAAACAGTAATCAAACAAATCCCAACAAACAAAAGTCCAGAACCAGATGGCTTCACAAGTGAATTCTACCACATATTAGTTAATAAAGAATTTAGTAATTTATTAATATTAATTAATAAAAAATTATTTTCGATTCTTCTCAAACTGTTGCAAAAAATAGAAGAGGAAGGAAAACTTCCAAATTCATTCTGAGGCCAGAACCACCCTGATAACCAAACTAGATAAAGACATCACAAAAAAAAAAAAAAGAGAGAGAGAGAGAGAACTACAAGACGATATCTCACTGGATATAGATGCAAAAATCCTCAACAAAATATTAGCAAACAAATCCAACAACATTTTTCAAAAAAATCATAAACCACTATCAAGTGGTATTTATTCCTGGGAAGCAAGGGTGGTTTAATATTTGCGAAACAATCAATGTGGTATGTCACATCAACAACAGAAAAAACAAAAAAATATAGTCATTTCAATAGGTGCAGAAAAAAGCATCTGACAAAGTACAACATCCACTCATGATAAAAACCCTCTACAAAGTAGGTCTAGAGGGAACATACCTCAACATAATAGAGGCTTTATTTATTATTTTATATCTCAAGTTTTTACATAAATTCCAGTTAGTTAACATGTAGAGTAATATTAGTTTCAGGAGTAGAATTTAGTGATTCATCACTTACATACAATACTCGGTGCTCATCACAACAGGGACACTTCTTAATACCCATCAACTATTTAACTGGTCCCCTACCCACCTCCCCTCTAGCAACCCTCAGTTTGTTCTCTATAGTTAAGAGTCTGTTTTATGCTTTGCCTCTTTCACTTTCTCTTTCTTTCCCTCTATCTCTTTCTCTCTTAGGAAAAGTCCACAGCCAACCTCATACTAAATGATAACAAACTGAAAACTTCCCCTAAGTTCTAGAACAAGACAGGGATGTCCATTCTCACCACTTTCATTCAACACAGTACTAGAAATCCTAGTCACAACAATTACACAACTTAAAGAAAACATCTAAGTTGGTAAGGAAAAAGAAAAATTTTCATAACTTGCAAATGACATGATACTATATATAGAAAACTCTAAAGATTCCACCAAAAAATTATTAGAACTGATAAATAAATTCAGTAAAGTTAAAGGATACAAAATCAACGTATAGAAAGGCTGCATTCTTGTACACTAATAATAGAACAACGGAAAGTGAAATTAAGAAAACAATCCCAGTTATAATTATACCAACAACAAAAAAATATCTAGGAATAAACTTAACTAAAGAGGTGAAAGACCTGTACTCTGAAAGCTATAAAACAATGATGAAAGAAATTCAAGATTATGCAAAAAAAATGGAAAGACATTCCATGCTCATGAGTTAGAAGAACAAATATTGTTAAAATATCTATACTACCTGAAGCAATCTACACATTTAATGCAATCCCTATCAAAACGACAACAGCCTTTTCACAGAACTAGAACAAACAGTCCGCAAATTTGTATGAAACCAAAAAGACCCTGAATGGCCAAAACATCTTGAAAAAGAAAAACTAGAAGTATCACAATTCCAGATTTCAAGTTGTATTACAAAGTATTAGTAATTAAAACAGTATGTTACTGGCACAAAAATAGACATAGATCAATGGAATAGAATAGAAAACCCAGAAGTAAACCCACAATTATATGACCAGTTAATCTTTTGACAAAAGAAGAATAAATATGAAAAAATGAGAAATGAGAAAATGACAATCTCTTTAACAAATTACCTATTGTGAAAACCAGAAAGCTATATGCAAAAAATGAAACTGGGCCACTTTCTTTCATCATATACAAAAATAAACTCAAAATGGATTAAAGATATATATATGAGAAGTGAAACCATAAAAAATCTTTGAAGAGAGCACAGGCACTAACTTTTCTGGCAATGGCCACCAACATTTTTCTAGATAGGTCTACTGAGGCAAGGGAAACTAAAGTAAAAACAAACTATTGGTACTACTCAAAATAAAAAGTTGAAAGTGAAAGAAACAATCAACAAAAGTAAAAGGCAACCTAGTGAATAGGAAAATATTTGCAAAAGATACATCTGGTAAAGGGTTAATATACGAAATATGTAAAGAACTGGTACAAATCAATACCACAAACCCAAATAGTCCAATTAAAAAATGCACAGAAGACTTGAACAGATACTTCTCCATAAAAGAGATCCAGATGGCCAATAGGCACATGAAAAGATGCTCAACATCACTGAAATGCAAAACAAAACTACAGTGAGGTATCATCCCATATCTCTCACAATGGCTAACATAAAAAACAAAGAAACAAACAAACAAACAAAAAACCACAAGAAACAAGCATTGGTGAGAATGTGGAGAAAAAGAAACCCTAGTACACTGTTGGCAGGAAAGCAAATCAGTGCATCCATTGTGGAAAACTGTAGAGAGGCTCCCCAAAATTTTAAAATAGAACTACCCTATGACCATGGAATTACACTCCTGGGTATTTACTCAAAAGCTACAAAAATACTAATTCAAAGGCATACATGCACTGCTATGTTTACTGCAGTATTATTTACAATAGTCAAACTATGGAAGCAGCCCAGAGGCTGATCAATAGATGAGTGGATAAATGGCACACACACACACACACACACACACACACACACATCTGAATATGATTCAGCCATAAAAAGAATTAAATCTTGCCATTTGCAACAACACGGATATAGCTAGAGAGTATAATGCTAAGTGAAATAAGTCAGTCAGACAAAGACAAATACCGTATGATCTCACTCACTTGTGGAGTTTAAAAAATAAACAAATTAAAAAGGAAAAAAAACTGGGGCGCCTGGGTGGCTCAGCAGGTTAAGCCTCTGCCTTTGGCTCAGGTCATGGTCTCAGGGTCCTGGGATCAAGCACCACATCGGGCTCTCTGCTCAGTGGGGAGCCTGCTTCCCCCTCTTTCTGTGCCTGCCTCTCTGCCTACTTGTGAATTCTCTCTCTCTGTCAAATAAATACATAAAATCTTAAAAAAAAAAAAAGGAATGCAGTGGAAATACATATTGATAAATAAAACTGGAAGACTGACCAAGTAAAACAAAAGAAGAAAGAGAAAAGGGGAAATTATTAAAATTAAGATGAACTTGGGGAGATAGGAATTTTAAGAAGATACTATGAATAACAGTTATGTATAGCAGCAGAGTAAATAATAGTTGAAATGGGCAGATTCTATAAGCAAATGAATTACTGAAAATTATTTAAGAATTAGGAAATATAAATAGATGCATAGCAAGTAAAGGGATTTAATTAGTAATTTAAAACTTCTCACAAGGCAAAAAATTCAGGTTCAGATAACTTTCACTACTGAATTTTACCAGACTTTCAAGGAATAATACCAACCCTTCACCAGCTCTTCTTCTTCTTCTTCTTCTTTTTTTTTTTTTAAGATTTTATTTATTTATTTGACAGACAGAGACCACAAGTAGGCAGGGAGGCAGGCAGAGAGAGAGAGGAGGAAGCAGGCTCCCTGCAGAGCAGAGAGCCAGATGTGGGGCTCGATCCCAGGACTCTGGGATCATGACCTGTGCCGAAGGCAGAGGCTTTAACCCGCTGAGCCACCCAGGCGCCCCTTCACCAGCTTTTCTAAGAAAAATAGAATAGGGAACACTTCCCAACTTACTCTATAGAATCAGAATTACTGATATCAAAACCAGACAAAGATATCAAAAGAAAAATAAAGTCTAATAGCTCCTATGAATCATACAAAATTCCTCAACAAATACTAGTAAACTAATACAACAACATATAAAAAGGACTAGACATTAGAATCAACTGGGGTTAGGCAGACACACTTCTCAATTTAAAAACTTACTATACAGCTAAAATCAAGACCGTGTTGTACTGGTGTGAACAGGTCTCAAAACAGGTAACAGAATAGAACGGAGAATCCACAAACAAACTCTTACATTTACAGTTTGTTAAGTTTCGTAAGAATTTCAAGACAGACTATTTGGGGGAAAACAGTTTTTTTCAACAATGGTGCTAAGAATGGCTATATACACGCAAAAGAATAACATTTGACTTCTGAATATTTCACACCTCTGAGAAACAAACTGAGGGTTTGTGAAGGGAGGAGGTGGGGAATGGGTGAGTCTGGTGGTGGCATTAAGGAGGCACATACTGCATAGAGCACTGGGTGTGGTGCATAAACAATGAATCTTGGAGCACTGAAAAAATAAAATTAAATTTAAAGAATTAACTTAGAATGGTCATAAACTTGTATGCAAGAGATAAAACTGTAAAATTCTACAGGAAAACATGGACATAAATCTTTATTACCTCGAGTTAGTCATGATATGTTAGACACAATATCAAAAATACAAGTGTCAAAAGAAAATTAGATAAATTGTACTACACCAAAGTTTAAAACATGTTTTTTTGCCGAAAATAATACCGTAAGTAAACTGAGAAGATATCCCATAGAATGTGAGAAGATATTTGAATATCATTTATCTGATAACAGACTTATGTACAGAAGATTTAAAGAACACATATGACTTTGTTTGTTTGAGAGAGAGCGAGCATACAGAGAGATAGTGAGAGGGAGAAGCAGAGTCCCCACTGAGTGGAAGCCCCACACTGGGCTTGATCCCAGGACCTTAAGATCACAACCTCAGCCAAAGGCAGATGCTTAAACCACTGAGCCACCCACATGCCTCATGATTTTTTTTTTTTCAAGGTTTGTTTATTTATTTTAGAGAGAGTGAGTAAGCAAGGAGTGGGGGTGCGGACAGAGAGAGAAACTCAAGCAGACTCCCTACTTAACAGGAAACCTGACATGGGGCTCAATCTCACACCTATGAGATCATAACCAGAGCCGTACCAACTCAACCAATTGAGCTACCCGGGCACCCCCGCACATGACTCTTAAACAAAAAGACAAATAACCCTATTTAAAAATGTACAAAGCATTTGAATAGACATTTCTCTAAAGAAGATATACAAATACACCAATAAGCATATGAAAAACGCTTCATCATGATTAGTCATAGGAAAATTCAACCAAAACCACAATGAGATATCACTTCACAACCACTAGGGTGGATGCAGTAGAAGATTTTGAAGAGCTAGCAAAGATTTAGAGAAATGAGAACATTTATACACTGATCATACACATGATCATGGAGAAGCCACTTTGGAAAACAGTTTGGCAGTTCTTCAAAATGTTAAATATAATGTTACCATGCACCCTGCAATCTCACTCCTAGTTATATATCCCCAAATAAATAAAAATACATGTTCACTCAAAAATTTGTATGTAGTTTGCAAATATCTTCTCCCATTCTGTCAGTTGTCTTTTGATTTTGTTAACTGTTTCCCTTGCTGTGCAAAAGCTTTTGATCTTGATGAAATCCCAATAGTTCATTTTTTCCTTTGCTTCCCTTGCCTTTGGCGATGTTCCTAGGAAGATGTTGCTGCGGCTGAGATCGAAGAGGTTGCTGCCTGTGTTCTCCTCAAGGATTTTGATGGATTCCTTTCTCACATAGAGGTCCTTAATCCATTTTGAGTCTATCATATGATCTCCCTGATATGAGGAAGTGGTGATGCAACATGGGGGCTTAAGTGGGTAGGAGAAGAATCCATGAAACAAGATGGGATAGGGAGGGAGACAAACCATAAGTGACTCTTAATCTCACGAAACAAACTGTGGGTTGCTGGGAGGAGGGGGGTTGGAAGAAGGGGGGTAGGGTTATGGACATTGGGGAGGGTATGTGCTTTTGGGTAAATTGGAAGGGGAGGTGAACCATGAGAGACTATGGACTTTGAAAAACAATCTGTTTTGAAGTGGCGGGGGGGTGGGAGGTTGGGGTACCAGGTGGTGGGTATTATAGAGGGCACGGCTTGCATGGAGCACTGGGTGTGGTGAAAAAATAATGAATACTGTTTTTCTGAAAATAAATAAATTGGAAAAAAAATTGTATGTAAATGTTCACAGGAGCATTTTTCATAGTAGCCAAAAAATTAAAAATAGTGTAGATGTCTATGAACTGATGAATGGATGAAAAATATGTGGCATATCCATACAAGAAATAATATTCAACAATAAAAGGAATAATACTGATACAGACAACAATTTCTGTTAACTTTGAAAACATTATGCTAAGTGAAAGAAACAAATACATAGAAACAGAAGGCAGATTATGAATTATGTGCTTGCTAAGGGGTGGGAAAGAAAAGTATAGAGGGGAGCAATGAGGAGTGACTGCAAATACACACAGGTTTTCTTTTGGGGAAAACAAAAATGCTCTAATATTATACTGTGGTGATGGGTGCACAATCTTCAGATCTTTGCCAGCACTTGATAATCTTCTACTGCAGCCACCCTAGTGGTTGTGAAGTGATATCTCTTTGCGGTTTTGACTGAATTTAAATTTACTTAAAGATTTATTTATTTATTCGGAGAGAGAGAAAGAGAGAAAGTATTAGAAAAAGAGTGTGGGGGGAGGGGCAGAGGGAGAGGGGAGAAGCAGACTCCCTGCAGACCACGGAGCCCAAAGCAGGGCTCTATCTCATGACCTTGAGATCACGATCTGAGACAAAATCAAGAGTTGGAGCCTTAACTGACAGAGCCACCCTGTGAATATATTTAAAAAGCACTGAAATGTACAATATAAATGGGTGAACAGTATGCTATATTATTTACCTCAATAACACTTTTAAAAAACATAATTAACATCATGCTAAATTTTTGCTTAAGATCTTCCAATAATTTTTCATTTTACTTGAAGCAAAATCAAATTGTTATATTCATTAATGAGGGCCTCCGGAATATGATCTCCATTTTTAAGCTCTCTGTCATGATATGCTACTATTCTTTACTTGCTCAGCTAGACACACTGCTTTGCAGGTCCTCAAATATGCCTGCAAACTCCTATTTCAGGGACAATGTGTTTGATGTTTTTCCCACCTGGGACATTTTTTCCCTAGATACTGTGTAGATTGTTCCCTCATCTTGTGCTTTTGCTCAACAAAGCCTTCATGAGACAACTGTGCTTTAAATGAAAACTCCTTCCACTAAGGCACTACCATCTCTTTACATGTCTTTTTTTTCCCCTCCATGTCATTTGCTATTCTTTGGCCTCCTTCATTTTCTGGTTCTACAACCCAGCATTAAAATATCCCAAGGGCATGACATCACCTGTTTCTTCACAGTGGCTTTCCTAGTACCTAGAACAGTAGGTTATTACATGGTAGGCATGAAACAAATATATTTGCTCAATTTATTATTTGTACAATGTGGCTAGTATCTTTAATTTTCTATTGCAGCCAGAAAATGTAGTATCCTTGTAGAACTTAAAGTTTTTTCATAAAAATAAAAGCACTTCACTTTTTTGAAATGAAAAATGTGTTAAAAAAAATCACACAACATTATTTTCTCAGCTGAAGTTAAAGCATGACTATCTGATAAGTCATATCAAACATGTAGGACAAGGTCCAATTAATTGACTTTTGCTGCAAACACAAATTATAATTTGTTCACACATCACAGCTCTGACAACATCAGTTAATCTTTGGGTACTATTCCCTGACATATCTTTGTCTTTACTGCTCCAGGTTGAAGAGATTTAATCAGTTTGGGCCTGACCACAACAACAGCTGCCAGTGCCTGCAGGGGCTAACAGTCAAAAGAGAGAAGGGGTGAGGACAGCAACTCATTCCTCCACAGTCACCAGGGTAACCAGAGGCAGAGTGGCTGGCCTTGTTGACATTTCAGGCAATGCTGTTCAGGATTAACTTGTGTTTTCATTATGAAGACAGAAAGTGTGACTCAAAAGTCATGAATTGATTATTGCCCAGGTGCAACATTAGTGTTACTGCCTTAAAAAACACATTATAAAGTATGAAACCTGAAGGGGTATTGGAAGATTACCCAATATATAAAATATATTCCCCACTGTCTTGACACAACATGTACAATTATCAATAGTGGTTCAGTCCTTTGATTTAAGATGTATTGTTCTTAGAAGTCCTCTGCCAAAGAGACTACTTAAAGATGTTATGCACAAAAACACATAATCTGTCATTAACAGTATTTTAAAATAGACTAACATTTCATTATCTTTAATTCTCTTGCTTGCAAATATAGAAACAGACTTCAGCCAGTTTAAGAAGAAGGCAGTAACTTATCACAGAGACTGGGCATGGGCTAGAAGGAACTAGAATGAGATTAGAAAATCTTCAAACCTTTTCTCCATTGTTCTTATTTTCTTGCATCTACAAGGGGTTGCATTCTATTTCTCTCTCTCTCTCTCTCTCTCTCCCCAGCCCATCTACTAATATTCATTTTGCCTGCTTCTCAGGTCCATATGGTAGGTTAAAAGTGCCTCCCCCATAGCTTCCAAATTTCACCTCCAGCTGAAGAAAATGAGAATATTTGTCCCTCTCACTCCCAATTCAAAAATTTCTACATAAATATGTGTTTGGCCACAGTTCTATAAGTGGCCCATATCCTAATGGAAGCTATACTTAACTAAGGGTCAAGGTCACATTATGCTAAAGAGCTTGCACGGTGCCCAGACTGATTAGGGTGGACAACTTCATGTGATATCAGGAGCCGGGCAGCATCTTCACAATGCTTTTGTATGGAACACATTTGTAAATCTACTTATAAAAAATTATAGATGTCTACAATAAAATGCAGGAAAATGTTAGAAATCTACTACTGAATCTACCTCAGATGTCCTCATAAGATAACTGCTATTAAACTAGTAGTGTGGAACTATTAAACCATAGCCATTAACACTCTAACGTGAATGTGTTGAGGAGGGAAAACTTTTCCTCTACTTTTTAATGTTCAGTGCTTAGGAGCCTTTGAATTAAACTGACAAAAGACAGATTAGCAGGAGAAAGGACAAAATTGAATCACATAGGTTTGAGAGTTCACAAAAATGTGGCTCAAATAGGCAGTTAGAATTTGAGACTTATATACTATCTCAATAAGGGAATGTGAAGGAGGAGAAAATGCTTACCTTTTTAAAGGAAAGCAAATGACTTTACAGAAGGATGAATGGGTCCTTTGGAGTATAGATGAGGGAAATGATAGTTTTGTGACCATGGCGGTTTAGGTGTGGTATAGAGATTTTCCATCTCTGGTGATGAGTCAATCTTCCCTGGTTGTTCCCAGGAAGGGGGTTTAAGACAACTTGAGTTTTTAAAGGAAGCTTTCCTTCCAGGCATGTAAGATTTCAGGACCTTAAATGCTTTATGCTCAAAATAATTTTTGTCCCATAATGGCATATTCTGGACCCCTTCAGATACACCAGTATGATGTCTTACTAAGAGAAATTAAATTTTGCAGGAGGAGGTTCTGAGGATAAGTGGCTCCATTTTATACAGAAGCCACAGAATCAAAAAATATTCTGAGCAAAGTCAACTCTTGCGAAGTGGCAGGAGGGAACCTGGAGAGAGGGCAGCATGCAGGGGAGCAGGCACCAAGAGACACAGGACAGGCAAGCTTTATAAAGGACAACAGGTCCTGCAAGCCAGTCCTTGCGGTTCCTGAAACACACCAGTGAAATGAGCATAACGGCTGTCGTTAGCTTTCCTGAGAGGACAGAGCTTATGAGGGGCGTGGTTACTTAACTGTGATAATTCACAGTGTAACTTATAGAAGGAGTACCTGAAAACTCAACTTCTAATTTTTCAATGGATCTCACATATGGTGTTTATAAGCAAGGGCAGCACAATCTGGCAGAGACACCTACTTGATATGGATATTAAAAGAAGTGTACAATTACATATATGGGAAGCACTGAGGCAGTGTCTAGCACACTGTAAGCATCTCAATAAGCAGCAGCTGTTTTGAGGCCATTCTTTGAAAGGCTATATAGGTCAGTGGTCAAGAACATGGACTCTAGAACCGAAATTCAGAATGCAGTATTTGTTTCTTTGCACACTGTGCTAACCTCTCTGTACATCATTTCCCTCACCTGTAAAATGGAATATTTATAGAAAAAACCTCCAAGCTATTTTTTTTTAATGGGAATTAAATGAGTTAGTATGAAAAGCACTTGGACCATTTCTTGTAGGCACTATATGTGTTACTCTTACCAACAGAACCATCAACCAGGATGCAACTGGGAAGCCCAAAGTGGGGATGAGTTATAGGATGACTAATCTATGACCTCAGGAAGTGATCGAAGACCCAGTTTCTTCTCACTGCTCCACTATTCCAGCCATAGGAGTGGGGTTTGATTTGATGCTGCACGCTCTTGTGATGGAAGGGATTATTTAATTGGTTTAAACAAGTTGACCTACTCCTCTGAATCATGCAGGTCTTGCTGTCTCATTTGTTGGCTTGATTCTTTTTGTCAGAACAATTAGTTTTCCTTTTTAAACATCTACTGACAAATCGACAAGTTTACCCTTTTAAAATCTGTAGTGGGTAAAACTGCTAATTTTAATACAACAGTTACAACAGGTTGATCAGGCTGCCCCCGTGCAGTGACCTGACTGTTCAATTTCAGTGCCGTAAGTGGTTCCTGATATTCCACGTATCTGCAGGTTAGTTTATGTTTAAAAAAAAAAAAAAATTGGGGGGGCGGGCAGCACCTGGGTGACTCAGTAAATTAAGTTTCTGCCTGCTGATCAACTCAGGTCATGATCCCCGAGCCCTGGGATTGAGACCCACATCGGACTCTCTGCTCAGCCAGGAGTCTGCTTCTCCTTCTCCCTCTCCTTCTGCTCCTTCCCCAATTCATGATATCTCTCTCTCTCTCTCTCTCTCTAAAATAATTAATAAAATCTTGAAACAAAAAAAGATCCATTGGGCAATTTTTTGGTCTCTGATGCAACAAAATCATTGATTCTCACCAATAATATCAATTTACATATCCACATTCTCTAAATCTAAATCCTTTTTTTCCCCCAGTGGCGGGATTGCATTTAGTATTACTAGGGTTCTTTAAAAGTACAAAGTTCCTAACATTTTTACATGATGTTTTCAAATCATAAATGATATAAAACTGTTTAATAGGAATATGAATCAGATAAAACAAGAGATTTGATAACTGAGGTTGAAAGTCGTAGAAATGTGCAAGTTAATGAGGGGTAATTTAGAAAAACTTAGAAGTCTGTAAAAATGAAAAAACAAAACAAAACATGGAAAATGTGGTAGCTAAGACTTCCAACAATGAAGTTGGCAGTAAATGAAACAACAGAATTACATCAATAGGAATAGTCAATTAGCATATAGCAGGGCAGTCAATCAAAAAAGTTTGAGAATTTATCTAGGTAATTATTTAAATATAAATTTTATAGTTATAAAAAGTCAAAAGAGCATACAACTTGGTAACTCATGGGAAAATAAATCATGAACAATCACCACTATAGACTACCACTTATAGTAACATGCACTGATCTTGCAAACTGTGAAGGAAATGGTCAGATATTTTTGAAATAACACAAGAAAATTATAAATAAGGAAGTACAAGGTTGGTTTCCATATCCACTTGAACAGTATAGCTCCCTTAGTACGAGATGAACAACGTGTTCCACACAGTCTATGTGAGACTTTTCTCTAGAAAAGAGATCTACTGTAGTTGAGGAGAAAGAATGTGGTCTTGGGCAGAAAAATAATTGGATTATTAGCTGGTAACTAACTATAATATTAGAAGTGCTCTCACTTGACTGTACTGCTTAGCCTGATATTTTATTTTTTGCATATTATATCTGAAAAACTTATGTATTCTGGTTCATTCATGATTTTCATGAAAGCAGCATTTTTCTCTTTGTTATTTTTTCTTGATCACTTAAGACGATATAAAGACTTCCCTTTGATCACATCTGTCAAGATTGATGGAAAGCACAGAGTCATTTATGTTTAGACCATCAACATTTCTCTAAGTGCTGATCACCTGAATTATTGATCAGGGGGGTTGTTACAGAACAATCTCACATTCCTTAGACTTGGTTTCAATAGCTCAGGAGGGAAGCTGTAGGGCAGGTGACTCCAGGACAGAAGAGCTAATGGGTAAGAGGAGGGGCGACTAGGAAAGAGGGATTGGGAACCATCAGGCTGCAAGGCCGTGAAACATGAACAGAAAATCAACAGTTTCCATGGACAAGAAAGTCTCGAAGTTTCATTCCTAAGAGCAGACTTGAGGCTTGGTTAGGGTGCTGCAAGAGAATTTACTTGGCAGAAAAACCAGCTTCCCAGTTCAGCTTCCAGTCATAGTTCTCTGAGGTGTGGGCTGGGATAGCTTTTAGAGATTGCTGTTTTCTCTGGCAACCTGTATCATTGCCAGCATCTGTATCCCAGAAGAGGACTTCCTTGTGAATTAATCAAGGATTCAGCAGCCTAGAAAATTTGGTGATTTCTCATTCCTAACAAATCTCCACTGTACAGAGCAGATAGGTCATCTGCAGCTCCCCTTGAATGATTCTAGTCTCCAGTCTGGGAAGGTGGCTCTCTCAGGGTCCCAGGATTCTTTCTATTCATTTCAGACCAGGACAAATCATTTATTTTTCCCAATAGTACAAACACTGCTATGCCAGGCGATGAGGATGATGATGATGATGATGATGATGATGACGACGACGATGATGATAAATAATAATAATTATTGGTTCTAAAATGCAGACATGTGATTTAGGTTCATCTAGTCACATACATTTGTAAGAGATGCAAAAATAATTCAGAGTTGAATTATGTGCGGAAAAGAAAAGAGGTATGAATGAAACATCAATTTTGCTTCTGTGAATTGCCACAGTCAGCCTGGTTCTATACTTAGCACTGTGGTGTGGCTTCCTGGTTTGAAAGCTTCCTGAATACAGTACAGGTTGCAGTTCCCTTGCTGAGCGACTTCTAGAGTGTGGAATCGAAAATGTCCTGGCAACTCAGCCTGGAGTCAATTTCTTTAGCTTTTTCCAATGTTTCTGTGAATTACCTATATAACTTCTAAAATCCCTTTCTCTGTAAACTAGGTAGAGTAGATTCTCTGGTTAAGATCTCATACCCACAAAGATCCTTTCCAGAAAGTTTTTCTCTTGTAATGCCCTCAGGTAGACATCTCTATTCTGTTTTCAAACAGAGATAAGTTTTAAACTGTCCTTGATCCATTAAGGTATCCTACCTGTCTTAATTGCAAATTTATATTAGTTCAGAAAAATGTATCAAGGCATATTCTGTGCCTTAAACTTCTCTGGACTCAGAGTTAATATACATCAATACACTATGATTCTTACATTTAAAAAGTTTTTTCTATGAGCAAAATGCACAGAAATTAAAAAAATTATTTTGGTAAAAATTTTTTCTATAGTCATTTACTATATGATTAGCAATGTACAATTTTGGAAGAATGGATCTTTCCTCTAAACTCATAATGTCTTCAGTTGATTTGTATTTCTACCATAGTATTTACCATGTATCTTTGTAGTTGTGTGTATGGGTGTATGTATGCATGTGTAACTTGGTGTATACAGTTTTATCTTCTCATGCAGAAGTTCCCTTAGTGTAAGGTTCATATACTATTTCTCTTTTCACCACTAAAATCCTTAGGACAACAGGTTGTACTCATGGTTACTGAATTAAACAAAACAAAACAAACAAACAAACAAAAAACAACCAGCCAAATAGGCAAGCTATATCAGAAAGAATTCTAAGGCCCTATAGAAAATTAGGCAGAAATAATTTTCCTTTATGACAGAGTTCTTCCCTTAACCAGGCCTCCTACACTTCTGAACATATCTATCAATTATGAGGTAATTTTTTTAAATTGTTGTATGGACACAGAACTAATGACAAGACAGCTATACACCCAGGGGACATATTATGAACACTCTCATCATAAGGCAATGCTTTGTCTCATTTCCCCAGCCCTTTCTTGGACTGTGCCTACCTTAATTTATGACAGCCAATGCCTTTAGGAATAATGGGGTTTCTGAAACCAGTGTTCTTATGTATTAGCACTTTCTGGAGAGCTTTTTAAAAATTCCTGATGCCTAGGTCACATCCCAGACCAATTAAATTAGGAACTCATGGGGAGAGCCCTAGCCATTGACTTGTAAAACTCCTGAGGAATTCCAATGTGCAGTCAAGGCTGGAAGCACTGCTCTTGTGATTTAATGATTTAATATACTTTAATCAAGTGTATCTCAAAAAAGTCTTAAGATGAAAAGCTATTCAGCTTTGTGTTATTGAATCCATTGGAAAGCGTTTGCAATGTGAATAAATGTGTAAATAAAACATTTTTAAAGTATCCTCAAAGAGAGCTTAATTCCCAATCATAATAATGTATGTGAATCATAGGATTTTAGTATTCTAAATTGTTCTAGTGTAGTCAGATCTTTGTATTGTTCTAAATTGAGTATATACTTTGTCTGGTTGAACAGAATTCTATTTCAGAGTTTATGACAATTAAACTTTCTAATTAAAACATGTTTAATTTATTCCAAATGAGAACATAACCAGTTCCTTTAAAAAAAAAAAAAAGTAAAAAGAACTGAACAAGAGCCTTGTTCTTCTTTTACATTTCTTTTCTTTTTAAAAAGATTTTATTTATTTATTTATTTGAGAGAGAAGGAGAGCAGGAGGGAGGAGAGAGAATCTGAAGCAGACTCTGTGCTAAGGACAGTGCCTGATGCAGGGCCTGATCCCATGATCATGAGATCATAACCTGAGCCAAAAGCAAGAGTCAGACACTTAACTGAGTGAGCCACTTAGGCACCCTTCAGGTTTCTTTTCTTCAATTAATGTAATGAGTTTCTTTTCACTGAAGAAGCAGATATTTTTAATTAAACTAGTGAGAAGCTTAATAAGTATAATTCATGGTTAAATGCTTTCCGTGTGCATTCATATAACTAAATTTATATACAGTTACACAGTAAAATAGCTAGGAGAGAATTTCAGATAGGTGTCTTGACTCTGGAATGCCTTCTTAAGCCTTAATATTTTACTTGTTCCATAGACCACTTCCTATTATTTTCTCCTTTTCTTCTAGGAAGGAAGAAAACTACAAAATCTAGGAATCTAGAAATTAACTTCCCTGTCATTCTACCCTATTTCCTTCCTTTCCTTCCCGTCCCTTTCCTTCTCTTCCCCTCCCCTTCCTCTCCCCACCCCTCCCTCCCCTTCCCTTTCCTTTTTCTTTCCCTTTTCTTTTTTTTTTCCTTTCTTTTAAGATTTACTTATTTATTTGAGAGAGAGTGTTTACACACAAGCAGGAGGGGCAGAGGGAGAGAGACTCTCAAACAGACTTGAGATTCAAGGCCGGTGCAAGCCTAATGTGAGGCTCTATCTCAGGACCCCAATGTGGGGCTCTATCTCAGGACTCTGAAAGGAAACTAAGACTAGGACACTTAAGAGACTGCACCACCCACATGCCCCTATCCTATTTTCCATCACAAGTACCCCACCCCCAACTCTCCCAGCTAGACTTCTTGGATCTTTCCCCCACCTCTTTCTGTGTTATTTTCTATTTCCTCTGAGTTTTCTGGTTTTATCTACTCAAGGCTCCAGCACTATAAAAACAAAGGTAGGAACACTGGAAAGAGGTCTAAGTGGCCTCTCCAAGGTGGATCACAGAAGTGACATTTAACCTTCTACTCTGCATCTGGAAAGCCTGGCTGACATGGTTCTTATGTTTCCAAAGAGCCTACATTTTAATTTGATCTATTTTTTTCCCATGCACTGGATGTAAATGTATATGTACATAAGAACTGGAGCAAATATTCATCTGGAAATAGAATCTAGGGAAATAGAACACACTACTTATAAGCCAGGTGATCTCAAGCAAATTAACATTTGAGTGCCATAAATTTCTAAATATTTAGTATGGGGATGAAAATGGGTAATTTTCATGTCCATTGTAAAGATTGGAGACAAGTAATGTAAACTACTAGCAAAGTGCCTGGCACACGTATTACACCCTCAAAAAATATTATTTGTTATTGTGTTGTTATGATTGCTAGGATAACATACACGACTATATAATCAGGACAAATCCTTCATCTAGAAATATGAGATTAGTGGGTTAAAGCCTCCGCCTTTGGCTCGGGTCATGATCCCAGGGTCCTGGGATTGAACCCCACATCTGGCTCTCTGCTTGGCAAGGACCCTGTTTCCTCCTCTCTTTCTGCCTGCCTCTCAGCCTACTTGTGATCTCTGTCAAATAAATAATAAAATCTTTTGTACATATATAATTTTGCTATGTGGAATAAATTAAGTGATGCATTCAAAAACTATATACAATTTTTAAATCATCATTAATATTAACTATTAATAGTAGCTTATCCTATTGTATTTCATACTAATGTAAACCTTTTTTTTTTTTTTTTAAGATTTTAATTCTTTATTTGAGAGAGACAGACAGAGATCACAAGGCAAGGGAGAGGAAGTAGCAGACTTCCTGGAGCAGGGAGCCCAATGTGAGGCTTGATCCCAGGACCCCAGGATCATGACCTGAGCTGAAGGCAGATGCTTTACTGACAGAGTCACCCAGGATCCCCAAATTATTTTGATTTTTTAGAAGTGTCTTTACTAATCAAATTCCTAGAAAATATATAAGGGTGCTGACTAAATTAAAGCTATAAATTGAATGGGTACTCTTTCCACAAGGAAACTGATTTCTTAAAGCTGCTAGAGAAATGCCAACTATTTAGGGGAATGAAGGGGAAACTGGAGAAGAGGAACCTAGGTACCAATTCCATAAGGTCTTTTTCCTCTCTGAAAGTCCAATAATGTCCTGGAAATCCTGAAACCAACATAGACTTGGTTTTTTGCTGTTGTTAGTTTCTGTTTTCCAATTAAATACTCTGTTGTTTCCATTCTCACCCCTCAGGTTATCTTATTTCATTCTTTCTGAAAAAAAAAAAATCCTTTGAATTAAATTTCTCAAGCTGACATTTTGATGTCAATCTGTGTTAAATTGGCCACCCACTGAATCCTGTCAAGACTGGAGATTAAATGACTGTTAAACTTTAGATGAACTCAACAAGAGCTACAACTGGAATACTAGGGGATTCATTCCTATTTGTATTCTTTGCTGAATATAAAAGATCCCAAATTTGGCTATAATCAGTCTGTGTGCATTATAAATTGCTTCTGAGCTAAATTAATAAGAAGTTGTGGGGGGTTTTTTGTTTTATTTTTTTTAAAAGAGAGAGAGGACATGTACGCAAGGGGGTTGGTAGAAAGAGAGAATCTTAAGCAGGCTCCATACCCAGCGCAGAGCTCAATCTCACAACCCTGAGATCATCACCTGAGCCAAAATCAAGAGTCAGCTGCTTAACCAACTGAACCACCTAAGCAGCCCAGTAAAAAGTTATTTAAGAAAACAAAACAAAACAAAACCTTTTTATTGCACATTAATTCAATGTTTATTGTGCAAATTAAGTAAAAAGAATACAAAATTACCTAGTCAACTACCTAGAGAGAACCACCTATAAAATATTGTTACTTACCATTGTTATGTGCAATATTTTAAACAAAAGTATAATCAGAATTATGTATCTTCTTTTTGTAAATTGATTTTTAAAACATAAGGCTTCATGTTTCTATGATAGCAAATATCATACAATATCATATATTTTCACACCATTCCACTGTAGGTTCCAAATTATCAGCTATTTAGGGTGTTTTAAGATTTTCCTTTTAAAACACACGATGATGGTCAGGCATGTATATTAATCTCTGTGCATATGTGCATCCTAAAGACCGATTCTAGAAGTGAGATTGTTTTGCCAAATACACATAAATTTAAGGATTTTGATACATGTAACCAGTAATATTTTCTATTTTTATTTTTTTTTTACCAACTTCTGCTAACAGGAATTTGAGCTCATGTCAAAAAATTTCTTACATGGCAACACTGGGGGTTATCATTGCTTCTTAAAGATCTTTCTCATAGAATCATTTTAGGATGTTGTCCTTATCAAGATTTAAATGACTTATTATTATTGAGGCTGACCCTTGTTCAGGAAAATACATTGCAAAAATATTCCCAGTTAATTTACCTTTAGCATCACGTAAGGTGCTTCTGACACACAGACACTTACATTTCTAAGCAAAAAATAGACAGTTGACTTTTTTTTTTTTTCCAATTTTAGACAGTTGACTCTTAAACAACATGAGTTTGAATTGTGCAGGTCCACTTACACACAGAATTTTTCAAAAAATATAACACAACACTATAAATGTATTTCTCTTCCTTATGATTCTCTTAATATTTTCTTTTCTCTAGCTTACTTTATTGTAATCACTGTCCTTTTGAGTAATGTTTGAACCTTTTAATGTATATTTTGGGTGCAATTAGAAAAGTTCTGAGTGAATACCTTAAGAGGAAAGAGAGTTTGCTCTATTCTGAAGGGAAAGAGAACATACTTTATTTTACTGATGGAACTTCCTTCCTGGAGATCTGCTGTTGTACATAGGTTTTTGCAGTGTGAATGGGAAGATATTAAGGACAAGTCACTAGCCTAACAACAAATTCACCTGGATTTCAAAACACATATGTCAAATTATGAAACCATTGATATTTGTGTTCTATAAATCTTATTTCCTCTTTCTAAACCTCTCTCTTATCACCCTGTTTTACTAACAGTAAGCTCAGATCTCAATGATTTTGTGCTATTCCTGTTGAAATCATAGCACATGCCAGGATGAAAAGACAAATAGGACTTTGCACCTAGATCAAAAGAAGTGACCGTAGAGGAGATGAGGATGTTCATTCATCAGTGATAGATAAAGACAAGAAGGAATGAGATGAATAAAGGATGTTCCCGTAGCAATTACGCATGCAGACAATTGGATTTGGGCCTCCTCTTCCAAAGAATGAGACTTTCTTTGGAACACTAGCAAATTTCATGCGAACTTTGAACAAGTGCCATCAAAAAAACATGGATCTCAGGACAGATGTCAGGTGTATGTACTGGTTTGCTAGTGTTGCTGTAACAAATCACCACAAACTGAGTGGCTTAAACAACAGAAATTTATTGTGTTCTAGTTCTGGTCAAAGTGTTGACAGGGCTGGTTCCTTCTGGGGGCTATGAGGGAGAATCTGTTTCATGATGCTCCCCTAGCTTCTGGTGATTTCCTGGCAATCTTTGACGTTCCTTATAGAAGAATCACCTTGATCTCTGCCTTAATCTTTCTATGGCCTTCTCTGTGTGTGGATCTGTGTTCAAACCCCTCCATTTAAAAAAGACATCAGTTATATTGGATTAGGACACACTTTAATGGATTTAATTACATACACAATACTATTTTCAAATAAGGTATTCTAAGAGAAGAGGGGTTAGGTCTTGATCATATAAATTTTGCGGGGGAGAAACAGTTCAACCCACAGTAGTATGTAAGAGTACTTCCATGTGCTTCACTTATATAATACAATATTTTGGAGCTCTTCCCACACCCTTGTTGTCCCCACCAGTGGGGACTTTTAGTTCTTTCTATTGTATGCTTACAATGCATATTAAACATTCTGCTAAATCATTACTTTTGAAACTGAATTCTAAGCAGTAAAGGAGAGAGCTCTATTGACACATGTACCATGTACCATGAAGGCAATTCTGTTCCTTTTTAAAAAATATTTATTTGACACAGAGAGAGAGCACAAGCAGGGGGAATGATAGGCAGAGGAAAAGGGAGAAGCTGAGCAGAGAGCCTGATGTGGGGCTCAATCTTAGGACCCTGGGATCATGATCTGAACTGAAGGCAGATGCTTAACCAACTGGCAACCCAGGTGCCCGGCATTCTGTTCTAATGTACCTTTTATTCTGAATTTTTGTATAAAAAGTATTTTAAAAACTTGTCTTGTTGCCTTAAAAAACTGAGAAATAATGAAATTCAAAATCAAACTTTAACTGTGGGATTGAGGAGTGATGGAAATGCTTTGAAATTAATGAATAATGATAGTTTCACAACTTTGTAATATACTAAAAACCACTGAATTATATACTTTGAAAGTGAATTTTACAGTATAGGAATTATAATCTCAATTTTAAGATGCTTACTTTAATTTTTAATATCTCATCAGGAGAAAAGCAGGAATGTACAAGCACATTAGACCATAATACTGCACTTCCCACCTCCGCAGAAAAAATAAAAAAGGCAAAAAACACAAAGAAAAATAAAAACCATTTGCTATTGATCCTTAACACATGAAGTGTCATCCTTTAGGTAAGACACACCATTGACTTCAAAGAAAGATCTCCTTTGAAGCCAATAGTGTGTCCTTTTTTTTTTTTTTAATTTCTTGCAAAGCATTAGGCATTGGCTGAAATATAATTAGCTGTTCAATAAATATATAGTAATGGAAGTCATGTTAGTGAATGAAAACTCTAAATTTTAAAAGCAGTCACACCTCAATGTGATTTAGGACCTGTCACATAGTAGCCTAGTGATTCTGAGATGTCTAAATCTCTCCAGGCCTTCAGAAAAGGGATGATAATAGTTAACAATGATTTCAGAGGGTTTTAATAAAAATTATGTTTGATAATATACATGAATGACTCATTCTAGTATCTGCTGTATAATAAGTGTTCAATAAATAGTGGCTATACATCATTATTAGTAGTAGCACTATTATTATCATTGGTTATTATTGAATTTACTATCTTCCTTTATTAATTATATATACTTTAAAACTGAAAGTCTGTCTTTTGGGATGCCTGGATGGCTCAGTCGGTTAAGCTGCTGCTTTTGGCTCAGGTCAGCATCCCAGGGTCCTAGGATTGAGTCCCGCTTCAGGGTCCTTGCACAATGGGTAGCTTGCTTCTCTCTCTGCCTCTGCCTGCCTCTCTGCCTGCTTGTGTGCTCTCTCTCTTTCTCTCTCCCTGTGACAAATAAATGAGTAAAATTAAAAAAAAAAAAAAAGGAAAGAAAGAAAGTCTATCTTTCAATGCAGAATCCCCTTATTGCATTAGTTGGACAGCTGGATGACTGCTTATCAACATCCACTCATTCAGTCAGGGAGGTAAATATTTATTGACCATTATGTAGATTAACCACTGGGCAAAGTCAGGAGTCTGTATCCCACTTTTGGCATCAACTTTTGGCTGTGTGCCTATTTGTCCTGATTTTCAGCTTTAAGCCAGCTGTCTGTTCCCCATGACATGGGCTTTATGGTTTGTTCAGTCTCCAGTTTTGATGTATGTGTTGTTCAGACCTCCTGGCTTACATGTCACTCTGCCTTATCACCAGCCCCAGGGCTTCTTGCCTTTGATTTACAGCTTACATTAATGAATTGATTTGGAGTTCAAATCAGATGTGAAGCCTCCTGATTCAGTCATCTATGCTCCTTTGATGTAAATCTTGGCAACTGAGGTCTATTTATTCTCCTGTTGGCTAAGTTTGGTAGAACACTAGCCAAATGGAATTCATTCTATAATCCTAAATTCTGCCTAAAAAGGAACAAATACTACACTGGCTTTCATCTTTTCAAGGAATTTAAAAAATAAATATCTAATCTTTTTTCTAATTTCTGTGTAGTTGTGGAATATAATTTACTAGCCTTGATATTCTTCAAAGCCTTGTCCTCCTTTCTTTCCTCTCTTCCCTCCTTTCTCCTTCCTGTCTGTCTGATTGTCTATCTATCTACCTACATTGAGAATCCATTTGACTTTCCTAAAACATCTCAGTCTGGAGCAGCAGAAAGGTTTCAGGGTTTAGGGTTCAGCTGATTTCTCTCTCACATACATGTTATAGCCTCTTCAAGAAAGACACTGTCCATGTTCAGATACAGATTCAAGATCTCTATCATTTCAAACACATAGTTGAAGTTCTTAGCTGAATAATTTATTTAAGAATCCAGGTTTTCTCCCTTCCTTCTGTCCTTTTGTATTTCCTTCTTTTCTCTCAAATTGTTTGAATTTGCCATTTTTTGATTTATAACTTTGGTCATAACATCAAAGTCAAAAGTCATCATTCTTAGCATTACTGAGAAACATCTTGATGGGAAAGATTACCATATGGTATTATACTGTCTTTATACGTAACAACACAAGCCCATTGTGGAAAAGATTTACAAAATTAATAAATAAAATACTGTCTTTGAAATGTCAAAGTGCACAGAAATAGTGTATCTACTTATATGGATGAAACTCTTCATGGCTCTGATATCTGTCACTTGTGACCTGCTCGCAATGCTAGCATGCATTTTATACTCAATTCTGTCATTCTGACTGAAGTATCATGATGAAGCCCTATTTAATTCTTGAATAGATTCCCAAACATACTGATATCCTTGTTTCCAATTCATCCTTAATGGAATCAAAATCCGTAAGCAAGAACTAAAGGCAACTGTGAAACTTGAGTGTCAACAATACCGGTTATTAGGTTCTGCATGGCCAGGAGGAATTGCTGTCAATAGGCCAATGTTACCCTATTGCTTCCTGATATCTGCCCCTGAAGACTACATTAGGTAGGCTGACTTACCTGGCATAAGCTAAGTGCACACTTGAGTTGCTTCAGTTTGGTATATATGGTCAAATATACGGGAATGCAAGGAAACCAAAAAAGAGCTCAGAACTAACGTGAATAGACTTAGAGGAAAATAAACAGTAACTCAGGTACATAAATGGCTTCACTATTGTGACACAGGCTGTCAAATTTCAACAGCATCTTTATTACTCATCATATCCCCAGAAGGAGATATTCGTTGATTTCTAATGCTAGAGTCTCTTTATTTTTGGTTTGGTAATTCCCTGGAGCAGATCAGACTAGCTTGGGCTGCTATCACCCTCTGTACTGGTGCCACAAGTCTGGAAGAGAAGTCTCAGTATGAACCACTGTCCAGACCCTGGTCAGCCAGCCCATGGCTGCTGTTCTGGCCTGCTCTGGTCAGGAGAGTGGGGTCACGTGATACAGAGCATGTTGACCTATGAATAAGAAACCTTCCTCAAAAAAGAGTATGTATGGGGCAGATTTTCTATGGCAGGTGTTCAAAAATCATCTTAAGCAAAGGAATGGTATCCAGAAAAATAAGTTAAATCTTGTAGCATTGTTAACAAAAATGGCTTATGCTCTAGTTTTTCTTAAGGACATCCAAACTGACCATTAAAAAACTATGATATGGTTGTAGGATGGTTCAGGCTCTCCTCCTCCTACTGTCAGTACAGCTCTTCTCCAAGCTTCTAAAGTGTGATGCCCAAGGTTTACTCTTAGATGATTCTCTCTCAGCACACACCAAAAAATTAACTTCCAATAAATTTTCCAGTAACTACAAAACTGCACATTTATCAAAGGAATGCAGTAAAAGCATCTGGTAGAATAAAAGGCAGTATGGTGATTTTCAGAGGCAAGGAGCCCAGGAAAAATATGGGGTTATAAATTAAGGCAAAGGTGTACCTATATTGTGTGGTTTGTTGGTTTATCGGTTGTACATGCCTCCTTCCTCTTCTGTCACATCATTCAACAACTTTATTTCCAGATTCCATGGCTTTGAAGTTCTCTTCTTGTGATGCTGGTAACAAAGGTTTATCCCATTGGGTTTCTCTATACTCTTGAAGTAAAATCAAGAAGGAACAAAAGACATTTTATTCAGAATACTAGCAGGCAATTGATTGCACACCTTTGTTCCAGTAATAAACGAAACAAATAGCAAAACACAACTTTCCATCTCTTCATATAATATATATAAATGGACATGACAGTCCATTTCTAAAAAAAATATTTTGCCTGTCTAATTAAAACTCAATGGTGGCAAGAATAACTAACAAATTTTTATTTAACATAATGAAGCAAAAATATTTAAAATGTGTACTGTGTGTTGTTCATTCTATCGGATCTGGACAGAAGAATAAGCCTTTGTTAATCGGTAAGATTACTTCTAGAGGTAAATCAGGGAGGCATTAACAGAAAGACCCACCTCACATATGGCAATCCAAAGGTAGCTTCCAAGGCTAACTTTCAAGTTACCGATAGCAATCACATTGGGTGATTTATTTTTATTTTTTATTTTTTTTCCAATTTATTTATTTTCAGAAAAACAGTATTCATTATTTTTTCACCACACCCAGTGCTCCATGCAAGCTGTGCCCTCTATAATACCCACCACCTGGTACATTGGGTGATTTATAACTAACTTTGTCTTACGATTTCTAAACATTCCTTGCAGGGCAAATGGCTTTTATCAATCAAGGACAGGCATAAAACTCCTAACATTTTTAAGAGTTGTTTTCTTCTCAATTTCTGCAAGTCCAATAGAGCCTGAAAACCCTACTGGAAGTGACTAGAGGAACCCTCTTATGAAAAGAGTAACATATTTCTTCTGGCAAATGTACTAACCAGATTCAGAGTCCTCAACTTTAGGCAATGGATGATCGATAGATGAAGCATATTGGTTGACACACATTTTAACAGCAGAATTGTGTTCTGGGTTCTCTAACTTGAAGTTAGTCCTGAGATAACTCCTGGAGCACCTCTCAAAATGTTAGCATTTTCCTATGCTCAGTTGTCTTTGTTTTTGTTGAACTTCTGTTGTCAGTCTTTTCTGGACAGACTATGAGTTTAAGGTTGACACATCAAGGTCAGAATTTACACTGGAAGGTGGAAGCCCAGATAGATTACAACTTGTGTTCTTTACTCAAGGATTCCTAAAAGTGACCCCACACATACACATACACACACAATTTGTTTGTTTGCTTGTTTTCTCTCCTTGCCCTTATTGCTTAATTCTCCCTCAGAGAAGCAAAGGTATAAGCTTAACTATCATAGATTACCAGCAACTGATTAATGCTATTAGCTCTTAATTGGGATTTTTTTTTTAAAGATTTTATTTATTTATTCGACAGAGAGAACACACAAGTAGGCAGAAAAGATGGCAGAGTGAGGAGGAGAAACAGACTCCACTTTGAACAGGGAGCCCGATTTGGGGCTTAATACCAGGACCCTGTGATCATTACCTGAGTGGAAGGTAGACGTTTAACCAAACAAACCATGCAGGCACCCCTAATATATTTATTAAATAAATTTTCAGTTTACTGAAAGAAACAATTTGTCAATTGAAATATCTTATGGAGTACCTGGATTTAAAATTGCTATTTGGATGTATACAAGGATGGGAATTTGTTTAAAAATGTGCTTATTTTAGTCTCTTCTTGTGAACTGGCTGGTGTTTTTTTACAATGAGAATCAGAAGAAAGGACTGTTGTGACTTGAATGTTACTTGATGCTATTTGTTACTGTGACTTACTGGATCCACAACCTCTTCCAGTCTCAAGTTATATGAGGACTAGAGTACTGGTCAACCTAATTAAGCTGATCAGGAAAAATAACATCAAATTGATCTGCTCTTGTGTAGAAAGCAATGCAATCATGAGGGTTACGGTCCTATCCTCCTCCTAAACATTTCTGCTTTCTGTATGTGAAGAGCAAAAGGATCACAGTAATGGGTATTATGTCCCCTTCTAATTTGAGAACTACTGAATCCCAGATTATCTAGCAAATAACCATTCCTGCGTGATCTCCATCCCTGGAACAATGTCTTCTATCATTTCTAAAACTTTGAAAAGAATCTTTAGTTAGTAGTGACATTAGAATGTAGTTCCCACTTATCATCTTATTTAATAATTCTCATTTCTCCTGATATCTTTTTCATTTTACTCCATATTTCTCTGCATAGTCCCTTCTTCATGTGCTCTAACCTCCTTTCAGAAAAATCAACTCCTACTCATCCTCCAGTAAACTTATCCCATCTACTTCAACCTATCAAAGTTTATCCTTAATGTTGCCATCTACATTATACAGTCACATGAATCTTCCTATTTTTAAGAGACTTTAATCCTGGTAAAATAAGTGGATTCCATAGCAGCAGTGAGTCTGCATATCAGCAATATACTTATTTAGTAGAATAAATCTCACACTTAAAATTTTTGAAGCGGAACAAAAGTACAGTGTACGGGAAACTGACCAAAATATGGCTAAAAAAATTAACATAATTATGTGGATAAAGGTAAAATCAGAGGATTTTACCTATGGCTTGAAAAGTACTAACCTGAAAAGAACAAGAAAACATTATTTTTGGCAGCGGCATTACTGTTCTCAGAAAACTCAAGGAAACTTGAAGAATGAGAGTTAAACAGGGAAAGAAACTCCGATAGTAACAGTTTGGGGGATGATGTCATAGGATTTTCCCCTGGGAAATGCCAACTGAAAGGAAAAATCTGAGAGAAGAAAAGACCTGGTAGAGGCTTAATGGGCATCATGACACTTTAAAATTACTGCCTTAGAGAAGAGGATTAGATAAATAATATGAAATTATGACAGTCATGGGAATCACAATGCAGGCCAATAAGCAGAAATTATGGAGATTGATTTAATAGGGAGTAGAACTTTGTAAGTATTTAAATAGTCCAAACTGAATATATTGCCTCCAGAATTTAAGAATCAGTGAATTCTCTGTCACTGGTTGTGATTAAAGAGAAACTGTGCAACAATATTTTAGAAATGTTACAGAAGATATTAATGTTGCAGAAGAGATTAACTCAGTAGTAAGAACAGATTTCACTTTGCATTATTTCCTAATTCTAAGGTTTCATTTTATGTGTAACTATGTTAACTTTCTCCCTTGTTGGGAATTCTCTGAAGTCAGTGTCTCTGCCCAATATATTCAAAATCTTTTCTTCAAAACTACTTAAAGCAGTGTACATTTACAGATAAATGCACTTGATAAATACTTATTGATTAATCTATAAATGTGTTAGATAAAAGCTAATGATATTTAATGACAATGTTCCACTATAGTGCCTCAGATTTGTCCATGTGATTCTTAGGATCAAGCTTGGGAAACCTCTAGACAGTCTTTCTGCTTCAGTCATACCTCTTCGTTTTCCATCAGGGTTTGCGGTGGCTCCAATGACTGACAATGTATCCATTATGGTTATGTTGCTATCCCTCCATTCTAGTTTCATCGCTGAATCCTCCTCACTCCAGCTGAACTTTTGAAGTGAGACAGAGATTTAATCCTTCATTACTCAGCTTTGCTCCTTATCCTTGCATTGTTCCCTCCAGTTATGAGAAACTGTATCCAGAATTAACTTATATCAATTAGTGGCCTGCCAACTCAGTGGGGCCTATTTAAAACAAATTAATTCCAGACATGCACTTGATAATTTGAAGCCAAGGGTAAATCTAATAACAGAAGACAGAAATAGAAAACAACTTCTAATAATGAAACCATTATATGGTGACAAGGATTATAAGTCCGTTGATAGCCTCTTTCATCCTTGGATCCTTTATTTTCTCTTTTGACAATCAGAAAAGGTCATGGGTCTCTCCTTTCAAAGGAGCTGTACAGCCAGCCCTGTGGTTTCTGTTTATTGAGCCCACTTAACCAGTTGTTTACATGGACATTTCAGAAGAGATGGCCTCCTTGTGGTCATAGTGGTCAGCAGCACGGCTCAAAGAGCTACAGTTAGGCCATTTGTTTCATCAGTTCCCCGGTGAACCAGCATTCAGAAGCCTGAACTGATACTAAAATAAATAATGTTTCTATTGGCTTCATAATTTTTTGTTAAATAGGAAGACCCTTCATTTTTCTTAATGTTGCATCTTTGAGTCACAAATACAGTCACCATGAACATTAGAGCACCCAGATAGAATCATGAACATTAGAGTACCCAGACAGAATGTCTGACTCGCCTGTTCTTTTACAGAGGAAGGTGAGAAAGACCAAGCTCGGAATTTCCACCAGATCGCCGAAGAATGAGCTATGGAGTGAAGATAGTCTGATGGTAATGATGGTGATGCTGATGCTGACAATGATAAGTAGACCCGAGAGAAAAACAGAACCACATTTTTGTTGTTGTTGTTTTGTTTAGTGCTGCACACTTGTGGTTATATCTGCATACTTATGCTGGTTCAAGCACACAGAAAAATGAAATGTAAGAATAAGAAATGGGATCTGGTAGGTAACACAATTATGGCACCAATTAAAAAAATACATCCACCCTGTACTTTCTGCTTAATTTTTTTTCTAGACCTAAAACTTCTCTAAAAGCATAAAATTTTTAATTTAAACAATCACAGTAGTATTACTGATTAAAACAATTTTCTACAAGGGTTTTATAACAAGCTGCTAATGTATAAAATACATAAAATTAATAGATTTAAAAGTTGATCCTAAGAAAATCTTTAAATGTCGTGTAAGCAGACTAATATATATTTAGCGTATTTTAATAAGGGATATTAACAAATTAACCTGTCAGACAGTTAGCTAGTGTTAAGGAAGCTTTCTGTTTCTAAGAACTTTTTAAGCTCACGAACTATATTTGCTTAAAGTAAGTCAAGCAATCTTTTTAGAAAACTTAAAGCAACTCTCATCATGATATACTAGTGAAGATTTCTAAAACACTCCTGTCTGACCTTTAACTTCTCATCTGCTTTTTTTTTTCAATTTATTTATTTTCAGAAAAACAGTATTCATTGTTTTTTTCACCACACCCAGTGCTCCATGCAAGCCATGCCCTCTATAATACCCACCACCTGGTACCCCAACCTCTCACCCACCCCCCCCGCCACTTCAAACCCCTCAGACTGTTTTTCAGAGTCCATAGTCTCTCATGGTTCACCTCCCCTTCCAATTTACCCAAATTCCCTACTCCTCTTTCATCTGCTTTTATCAAATGTTTCTGCATAGCTGGTAAATCTCTTGCACAAAACTTGATGTTGAATAAAAGGCAGCAAAAGACTCACTCTGTTGAAGTTCAATAGACTGTTGCAGATCCCAGAGCAGAAAAGACACATGGTACAAATGGAACACGATGTTGCAATTTGGATCAGTTTTCATTATTAAGATACAGATTCAAGGGGCGCGTGGGTGGCTCAGTGTGTTAAAGCCTCTGCCTTCAGCTCAGGTCGTGATCCCAGAGTTCTGGGATTGAGCCCCACATCAGGCTCTCTACTCAGCAGGAAGCCTGCTTCCTCCTCTCTCTCTGCCGACTTGTGATCTCTCCCTGTCAAATAAATAAATAAAATCTTAATAAAAAAAAAAAGATACAGATTCAAGTGTAAGAATCTGGAGGAGCAGAAATCTATTTGCATCAGAAGTAGCTTCCAGGGAAAAGAGGTCTAGAAATGATAAACTTGACTCTAATAAAACTGACTTCTTAGAGGCACCTGGCTGGCTCAGTCAGTTAAGCATCTGCCTTTGGCTCAGGTCATGATCCCAGGCTACTGGGATTGAGCCCCGAAATGGGCTCCCTGCTAAGTGTGGAGTCTGCTTCTCCCTGTCACTCTTCCTCTGTATTCTCTCTCTCTCAAATATATTCATAAAATCTATATTTAAAAAAAGGCAAAAAACAAAATTTACTTCCTAGAAAGAAGTCTGTCCTTCTAAACACACATAGAATATCTGAAACCAGGAATGTGTCCTTGACCTGGTCCATTGTGATTCATATGGTGATAGAGAAGCCAGAGTCACAATTAAAAGATCTGCTTTTTAATAAAATCTACTGATTCAGAGCTTTTCAGACTTTAAGATAAATGTATATCAACTGAGAATTTTGTTAAAATGCAGATTCTCTTTCAGTTGGTAGGTTGGGCGAGGTGAGGTTGATGATGCTGTGGAAAGATCTCTGATATCAGATCTAAGCAAAGATCTACGAGATTAGGGTCCAAGGTGGTAGTGTTATGGTGGTCCCTTAATAGAGTGTGACAAATAAAGGAGTAGCATTTTCCATATTTTGTTATCAGACACTGAATAGTTCTGCAGTATCACAACTGTCAGTTCCACCAAGATATCCATGTGAGCCAGGTGTGGCATTTAAGCTAGAAGATATTGAGGTAGGGCTACAGGAGAAGTAGCAGGCCACACTTTGTAGCTAAAGCAGCTTGGGAGAAGCAGACAAAAAGGGAAGACATTGCAGAGTACAAGACCAGAGGGCCGCTCTAGCAGAAACATCCCTCCTCAGCAGAGGGGAACCAAGCAGAACTGAGAAGTGAAGAAGCACGGAGTGGTTATTGGACTATTTGATGAGGACTTCGGAGAATCATGCCTTGGATATGCCCATCAATAAAAAGAATGGTTGGGGAAAGTAGGAGTCTGCTATAGCCATTAGGATAAGAGAAGAAATAAATAAACAAAATCGAAACCACAACAATTATAATGTTTATAAAAATTCCAGAAGACAGTTCATTCATTGAATTGTATAATTTCAAAGGTATTTGTACATATAAAATGTCATCATAAGAATTGAGATTAAATATAAGTTAACGTAGAGTGAAAAGGAAGAAGGTAAGACAGGCCTCTGAAGGAGGAAAGACACTTTTTCCATTGATAAGTTTTGAATTGTCATTTCTTTAAAAGAGAATTACAAAGAGTAAGCCAAGCAAGCATTTTTAGAAAACTTTAAAATGTGATTCTCAATTTAGGAGGCATGTCAGAATATCCTCGTGTTTTAGAAATACTCTTTTCCAAATCTGAACATCTTCCCTAAATATGAAATATTCTAGCTTATACTAAGGGCATTCTATATCTTAAAATCCCCAAATAATCCAACTTACAGTATAGCCAAACTCATATATTTTGTTTCACACTGCCAAATATCTGGAAGATAAGTGCTGATTCAGTATAGCCATTTCCAGATTGTTAACTCATAAACAGTGGTCTCTATACTAGAATAAAAATGAAAATAATATTGCTTTAATACTATAACAATTTGATATTCTTTTTTTAAAGATTTTATTTATTTGACAGAGAGATCACAAGTAGGTAGAGAGGCAGGCAGAGAGCGGAGGAAGCAGGCTCCCCCCTGAGCAGAGAGCCAGATGTGAGGGTCGATCCCAGGACCCTGGGATCACGCCCTGAGCTGAAGGCAGAGGCTTTAACCCACTGAGCCACCCAGGCACCCCTATAATTTGATATTCTATAAATAGCATCAACTTTAAATTTTCAAGCACTTGATTTCCCACTAATTATCCAAAATATACAAGTACTTCTGCCTACATATGCTGGAATCTAAGTAAATAACTTACAAGAAGTCTGAACAGGTATCAGCTGACATTGAAATAATTTACTTTTCTGGTTTATGATCTTGTATTTTTATAAAGGCAACCTAGTATATTGGAAAGAATAGGACTACAGAGTCAAGTGACATAGATTTTCATCTTCATTCTGTAATTTACTAGCATTGTGACCATAAGCAACTCATATAACCATTTTAAGACCTAATTACATTATCTATAACATAAGAATAATTAACTTAGTCAATGATTAGTGAGAATTAAATGGGATAACATGGCATATCAAGTACAGTGAATGGTATGAATATAAATTTCTTACTTCCTCTCTGGGCTCTCATTTCCTTATCTGTAAAATGGAGATGGTATTATAAGTGATCCTTATTTCATAGGGTTGTAGTGAGACCAAATTAACTAAAGGATATGACATGGACATTTGTGATGTTTTTGGATACTTTCCTTACATTTTGGTAACTTCCTACATTCCCAAGGAGGAAGACAGAATACTCTTCATTCAGCTTCCACTGTAGTTAGTTTTGTTTTGTTTTTTTTTGCTTAAACTAGCTAGAATGGGTGCTACTACTTGCAAAAAATTCTGAAAACTACATGACATAGTCTTTGCCTTGTAAACAGCCTATATTTAATTTGCATTTTTTGGGAAGCTGCATATTGTGACAAAATGGATTTTTTCTGAACCAAACCTTTACCAAAACTTTAGCAAACTTCAGGGAATCTTTACCAAAGCCTTGCTCAGTTAAATCTGCTCATCAGTTCTCCTCAGACAAGAAAATAACAACATTATATTTTAGAAAGACCCAAGGTATCTTAAATAATTTATGGCAATTGGGCAATCATATGAAAAAGTAGGATACCTATCTTTTTTTTATAGCAATATAAATTCTAGATAGAACCAAGACTTAAATGTAAAATTCAAATTAATAAAAATGTCTTAGAAGGGGGCACTTGGGTGGCTTGTCTGGTTAAGTTTCTGCCTTCAGCTCAGGTTATAATCCCCACATCTGGCTCCCTGCTCAGTGTGGAGTCTGTTTCTCCCTCTCCCTCTATTCTCCCCTTGCTTGTGATCTCTTTCTCTCTCTCAAAAACATAAAGACTTTTATTAAAAAAAAAAAGAGGTAAAAAGTCTTGGAAGAATACAGTAATTTTAAAATAAATTCTACAATACAGAAGACACTAAAATTTGGACAAACTGCCCAAACACAATAAATTAATCACTGACAGCTGTTATTATATTAAAAAAAACCTAAATTGAAAAAATCATCATAAGCAAAGTCAAAAAACAAATGAGAAACTGGAAAAATATTTTCAAGACATATCAAAAAGGTCTAATTTCAGCAACAAACAAAAATCTCGTATAAAAATGAGAAAGAAAAAAACAAAGAGCCTAATAAAACACTGGATATGAATAATTATTTTAACCAAAAGAATAATTCAAAGAGCTTCTAAACATAGAAAAAAAAAGACCAAAAATATTTGTATAAGGTGAATGTACAAGATAGTCATTAAAGAGAGAGAAAATTTTAAGCAGGATCCCAATGCAGGGCTCAGTCTCATGACTCTGAGATCATAACCTGAGCCAAAATCAAAAGGCAGACACTTAACCAACTGAGCCACCCAGGTTACCAAGATACCATTTTTATATGGTTATATAATTATGTTATAAAAATTATAAGTTATAAAATAACTTGATAATGCTGTGTTTTGATGGGACAAAGAGGACTAGCATTCTCAAATGCTGTTGAGTATTAGATGATGCAAATTACATGAAGCAATGTTAGCCATAACCATTCAAGCTTCAATTTTTAGGAATTCATGCTCCAAACATGATACTAGTGAATCCAGAACAGTATGCACACAACTATTCACTGCAACATTCCTTAACATATAAATAACCTAAATAAATGTCTACTAATAAGGAACTGGTTGACTAAATTACAGTAACTCCATACAATGAAATAGAGTCAATTTCAGGATTGAGGTTATGATTAATGTGAATGCTCAGATGGAATCATCAAGATAGCTTAAATAGAAAATCAAAATGTGAACAGTGCTTAGTAAGCCATCATCTTTGTACATTTCAATAAATAATATTAGTTTATATATATGCTTTATACATATAGAAAGCCTCTACAGGAATACATAAAAACTCCTAACCACGATTATCTCTGCAGAAGACAACTGGCTGATTGACAGACTGAAAGCAGTCTGACATTTTAGTTTGTAAATGTCTGTATTTTGACTTTTGTATAATGGGCATGAATTATTTATTCAAAAATTGATTAAGGATAAATTAGGACAATAAAATAAGTAGTGTATGATATTGCAGTTGTATGTGACTTCTCTAAGTTAAAAATGCTAGTGGCAGAGCTAGTGGCAGAACTGTGTTTGAAAACAAGATTTTCTGACTCCATGATCAGAATTTTTTGTGATATTATATTCATTTAAAAAGAAAGAAAGAAAGAAAGAAAGAAAGAAAGAAAGAAAGAAAGAAAGAAAGAAAGAATGAAAATGTCCAGGGATTCTAGAAGTAACTTAAGTAACAGAATTTTAAATTAATGTAAACATTTTTTACATTTTGTACAGATGTGAAAAAACAGATATTACATTCTTCCTGGGGATAACCCAAAGAATCACAAAGCCATGTACATCTAGAACTTATTGATTTGACCAAATGAAACCTAACATCTTGCACATTGTACATTGATTTTTCAAAGAATGCCTGAAATGCATCTGCACATTTTCCCTGCTGAGTCTGCAGACTTGCTATTAAAATCAGCACATTGTTTTGAATAAAACTCCACTGAAAGCCAATTAGGTTGGAGTTTGGATTAAAACTGAATGACCATGAGTCCATATTACATAATATTAACAAGCATTAACTTGAAGTCATAAACTAGCATTTTATAAGCTGAGTGAGGGGCTGTGAATCACAGGTTCAAAAATTGCCCATCTTTAATGCTCTGGAGGAAGTTTATATTCCTCTTGCTGGAATGGTATTGAGGATATCCTTTCAAACCACATCTAAAACCAGGGAAAGATCAGTAGAGTCTCAGTCTGGTAACTTCAATTCTGTATATACATGGCCGTATGTAGGTTTCAAAAGACTCACAGGAAAGGGCACTGCCAATTTTAGATCAAGAACAAATTGAAAACAACTGAGAAACTTCACTCTATTTTTTTGTGTGTTGCTTAAGTGAATTTATATCTCCAAGATATTTTTTCTGGCAATTTCTTCAAATGGCCATGATAAATTATTGCATGTCATGTTATTTCCATTAGATTTCTCCAAAACAATAATAATTTACATGGAATGATACTGATGAATGAATACTGATAATATTTTTGAAGTATTTAATGAAATGTATTTTTGTTTTTCTTAATCTCAAGGACTTAGTTGTCCTAAGGAGTGCCAACTGATGGATGGGATGTCATCTATTTTAGGGGGTCCAGCAAGGACCCACAGGGTTGTGTGAGGAAAACTGAGCTTCCCTCAGACAGTGTTTGAAAAGGGGGGGGTAAGAAGAACCCCCTGAGAAAAGATAAATGGCTTGATATTTACTCAAAGGTACACTTTAATTCAGAACAAATATTTTGACACCCTGGAGAACTTACCACTAGAGGAATTAAAGATGAATTAAGATCAGCTTAATTATAATCATTAAAGAAAATCACATCCTTTTATTTAGCATTTCATATTCATTGTTTGTAAAGTTTAAATCAACCATATGTGCTTTATTTTTATTTATTTATTTATTTGAGAGAGAGAGAGAGAGAGAGAGAGAGAGAGCAAGCACGCACAAGCGGGGGAAGGAGCAAAGGGAGAGGAACAAGCAGACTCCCCGCTAGCTAGCTGGATGCAGGGGTGAATCCCAGGACTCTGAGATCATGACCTGAGCTGAAACCAGGAGCTGGACACTCAACTGACTGGGCCACGCAGGAGCCCTAGATCATATGTGTTTTAAAACATACAAGGAGATAATAAAAAGCACATATATGATGGCACAATGTAAGTTAGGATTATATTGGCTTGCAAGTGACAGAAACTCAAATAAATGTCTTAAACATGATAAAAATTAAGCTGACTCTCAGGTAAATAAAATCCTGTAGAAACAGTATAAGAAGACTGATGGCACCATAATTTTTAAAAAAGATTTTATTTAATTATTTAAGAGACATACGTGTGTGGGGTAGGGTCAGAGAAAGAGAGAATCTCAAGCAGACTCCACAGACTCCACACAGACCCGGACTTGGAGTTCAATTTCAGGTTGCTGAGGCCAGGACCTGAGCTGGTTACGTAAACGAGTGAGCCACCCAGGCATTCCTGATGGCACCATAATTATTAGGCACTCATATACCTTGTATCTTGTTATTTGTCTTTTTTTTTTTTTTTAAGATTTTATTCATTTATTTGAGAGAGAGCACAAGTAGGCGGAGAGGCAAGCAGAGAGAGAGGAGGAAGCAGGCTCCCTGCTGAGCAGAGAGAACAATCCGGGGCTCCATCCCAGAACCCTGGGATCATGGCCTGAGCCAAAGGCAGAGGCTTTAACCCATTGAGCCACCCAGGAGCCCCCCATTTGTCCATTCTTAACATGTGGTTTCTACCCATGATCTAAAATGTCTACTCAAGCTCCAGCCAACATGCCAGCATTCCAGCAAAAAAGGAAATTGGGAAGAGACATGCCCATTCATTAACACACTTCCTGGGAGTTACACATAGTATTTCTAGGAGGTTTGTGTGTGTAGTTAGAAAGTACTTGGTTATACGACTTTCGGGGCTGGCTTGAAGAAATACCATGTGACTAGCTAATGATTGAAATGTATTCCTAAAAGCCTAGAAAATAAAGGGGGAAATATAGAAATTTAGATTCCCAACTTAGCACTGAAAAAAAACTATACCATGAGTACAGGTTGTTCAGCATTTCTTTAAAAGCAAGTCTCATTTCCTCCAAGGTATTCTTTTGAGCTGCTGACAATTCTGCAGGTTTCACTGGTGGTGGTTGTTGCCAACAACAGCTATTTATTTGCTCCATGAGTATTGAATGTATTACCAAATGTCACTACTCTGTTTGCATGCCTTTTTGCATAGAACTTTCATTTTGATATTGAATCAGGGTAAACTATTTTTTAAGAAATTGAAAAGGCAATCAAACTCATATGTATAGTATGAAATTGCACATAAATCAAGTGAAATGATGACAGATGAACAGCTCTGTGACCAAGTTTTTGCAAACAGAGGTGGTAACTACTTTAATACAATTGATGTGATGTGCTTGTAAGATATTACTGATTATAAATTCACCATAATTTCAAAGACATTAAAACATTAAAAAAATATTTTAGAGTTATCTATGCAATACAGTTTTTATCCTGATAGCAGAATTTCAAAAGAAGATATATTTATGCTATTTAATCATAAATACTACAATAGTGCTAATTTTTTACAAGACAGTTTGTAGAATTACTTAATTTTGATATAAAATTTAGGTCAGGATTTGAGAATCTGACTGAATTACATATATTCCAGTAGTTAAGTAACTGATGAGAATATTAGATTTTATTTTAGTTGATTCCAAAAAACATACAAATGCTCTTATCACTAATTTAATTTTTTTTTTTTTTAAGATTTTGTTTATTTATTTGACAGACAGAGATCACAAGTAGGCAGAGAGGCAGGCGGAAAGAGAGGAGAAAGGAGGAAGCAGGCTCCTCACTGAGCAGAGAGCCTGATGCGGGCCTCGATCCCAGGACCCTGGGATCATGACCCGAGCCGAAGGCAGAGGCTTTAATCCACTGAGCCGCCCAGGCGCCCCACTAATTTAATTTTTGTTTTTGACATTTTTAACTTTAATTTTTAATATTTAATTAACATTTATTCAAAATCACCTATTTCATTGAGAATTTAAAATTATTTTAACATATGGTTATGAGACTGTTTTTTAAACTCTCTTGCAATTTCACAAATAATACATTTTTTCTTGACTTATTTTATTAATTATTTTTAAGGAACAAGCTATTGAATTTATAAATTAAATGTCTTATAATATTTAGTTTCTATTATCTTTATTGTTTTTCTTCTCTTGCATATTTGTGGGTTGTATGCTTTTTCTAATGTATCTGAATTTTAAGTTGAATATTTCTTCCCTTTTACATGATTTTATAAAAACAGTGTATTATAAAGTGATTAATTTCCCTCTGGATGTTGCTTTACTAAAATCCCATAGATTCTGATATGTATCACTTGCATTATTTTTACTTGTATTATTTTTAAAAAGTACTTCATTACTCTCTTCCTTCTCACTCTCTTCACAGGATATTTACCTTAGGGAATGTTTATTTTTAACATCAAAAGGACGAGTTCTATTACTGCTGTTTTTATTCAAACATGTTACACTTTTGTAGTTTAAATGCATTTTGATGTGATGTGGGACCATTTACTTTTTGTTTTATGTAAGATAGAGGTAGTGTTGATTGTGTGTGTGCATGTGTATACGGGCATCTGTGTGAGAGTGGGTCAGTATATGCAAATGTGCTTGTGTGGCAATTTGTAGGGGAGGCACATATGGGTCTGTGTATGCACATCAGTGTGTGTAATTGTGAAAGAATACGGCTGAGTGTAGGAGAGTAAGTTTGAGAAGAGTGGGGGATGTGTGACTGAGTTTCAGTGTGCATATATTCATTGAGTGTTTGTTTCTGCTTGTATTTGGGTGTGTGTTTTCTACGAGATGAGCATATATGTGAATGGGACTCCTGAGTGTATATCTGTATACATGCACATGTGTATGTGCATGTTTATGTGTGCTGATAGGGGAGTTATGAGTTTGCATATTGGTAGAGGCATATGTGTGTCTGTGTGTGAGTGTGTAAGGGTGGGTGTATGGTTCTGAGAGTGTAGGTTTGTATGTTTGTGGGTGGGTGTGGGCAGGTGCATTGGTTTATGTGGGTGTGTGGTGTGCATGCATCTGTGTGGTATGTGTGTGGGGGTGTGTATGGGTGTTCCTGTGTGTAAAGTGTGTTTGTATGTGTAAAGGTTTGTACATATGGGTAGGTATGTGAATGTGTCTTATTAGGGACAGGTTTGTGTGTTTGGCATGGTATGTATCTGTGTGTGTGAATAGGTGGGTTAGTGTATGTGGGTGGTATGGTGTGTGTGTTGTGTGTGTGGGGGTGGGTATATGGGTATTCATATGTGTAAAGTGTGCATATTTCTGTCTGTGTGGGGGGATATGTACATGTGTGTAGGTATATAAGTGTGCTTTATTGGGAATAGGTTTGTGTGTTTGGTATGGTATATATCTGTGTGGGTGTGGATAGGTGGGTTGGTGTATGTGGGTGGTGTGGTGTGCATGTGTGTGTACGCATGTATGTGTGGAGTATATGGGGTTATATATGGGTATTCATGTGTGTAAGGTGTGTGTGTTTCTGTCTAGGTGGAGGAGATTTTTTACATGTATGTAGGATTGTGAATGTGTGTGTATTGGAGATAGGATTGTATGTAGTGTGGTGTTTGTGTGTGTGGTGGAGGACTTATATGTGTGGGTATGACGGGCCTGGGTGTAGAGTGGCAGAAGGACTGGGTAGGGCACAAGAGGACTTCAGGATAAGGGAGTGTAAGGTACATCAGGTTCAAGTGCATCAAAGTGACTAAGCAGGATGTCCCAGTGGCTTTAGGTCAGCCTGGAGAATGGGTCCCTATGGGAAAGAAGAGAGAACTGATCCAACGGGGAGGCAGGAATTTCACAATGAGGGGCTGGACTCAGGATGTACTCCTGCACTCTGGGAATAGGGATGGGAGAGGTGGTCCCTCAATCTTGTTTTTTCCCCTTTGTCAATTTGTATAACCATATGTTGGTTTAGATAAACCCAAATGGCACATCTTCCCAGGCTAGAGGGAGAGAACAGGTTCTAGAGAAAGAGGTGTGACTGATGGGATCAAGGCCCCAGAGCTGATTTGAGAGTATGGTTTCAAGAGCTTAAGGAGATAGAATGATGGCTGGAAAGGTTCCAAAATGATACATACGTAGTTCAGAAGCACTTGTTAAAGTAAACACTTAACACTTGTTAAGGAAAAAGTAAAGTCTTGAAATATTAGACATGTTAACTAACTTGGGTGTTCACAAAAATAGTAACATTTGCTAAGAACTGGTTTAGTCAATGGGACATTCGATAATTCGGGATGGACAAATCCTTTAAGTATAAGGGATATATTTTAAAAAATAAACAAACAAACCTTAGCATTTTGGTGTTCCATGCCTGATTCTGCTTCAGTAGGTCTTTTTTTTTTTTTTTTTTTTTTTTAAAGATTTTATCCATTTATTTGACAGACAGAGATGACAAGTAGACAGAGAGGCAGGCAGAGAGAGAGGAGGAAGCAGGCTCCCTGCTGAGCAGAGAGCCTCATGTGGGGCTCGATCCCAAGACCCTGAGACCATGACCCGAGCCGAAGGCAGAGGCTTTAACCCACTGAGCCACCCAGGTGCCCCTGCTTCAGTAGGTCTTAGGTAGGGCTCTGGAATTGGCTTTTTAGGTAGAATTCACTTTCAAACAATCTGCACTAAATACTGAGTGACATTGAGAGATGAGAGGAGCTTACTAAATGTGAGAAGCTGAACAGTGTCCCCCAAGACACCCATACCCTAACCCCTGGAAACTGAATATGTGACCTTATAAGGTAGAAGGGACCTTAAAGGTGTGACTATGTTAAGGATCTTGAGATTGGAGGATTATCCTGGAATCTGCAAAGTCTGACATGACCGCTTCTCTTCAAAAGGCATTCCCCAATCACCCACTATAGACCTAACATGGCAATTGCTGAAATAGAAAGAAATGGAATTCATGAATGGTTTGCTAGCATCCATACCTCTGTCCATTTAGACAAACTGGGTTAGACACAGATTTGGAGCCCAAACAATGTGAATTACATATGGCTTCCATAGCAGCAGATGGTGGATTTTATAGGACTGGATATTCTAAAGCTATAAATTCTAATTATAGGCAATTTTATTCTAGAGAAAAAAGGACTTTAAATATGGGTCAAATAAGTCCCAGGAAATCTACAAAACAAGACATGCCAGGTAAAGAACAATATAGATTCACAGAATCAGCTGGAAAACACTTCTCAGATTATTTGATCCGGCTCCTTCATTTAACATAACAAAAAACAGGTCTGGATAAAGGAAAGTATGTAGCCCCTAATTCACTTAGCAAATAAGTAGCTGAAATAATAAAACCAGGCCCCCTTATCATGTGGCCAATAATGTTCTCTTTTTTTCCATATTGCAAACCAATTAGTGAACCCACCCCACCCCCAAAAATAATTACCTACTTGATTTAACTAGGAACAGTGCTGAATGTCATTTCTACAAACTGATGTGGACAAACACTCCTCTCTGATCCTAAAATTTACTCAAATAAACAAATATGAGTTAAATTACTTCCATGTGCCAGTCACATTGCTGTCAACACTAAAATAAAGAGAATACCCCACTCTTCTTGAGAAGACAGATAAATAAACATTACATACATGGACATTCTAATTTGATTCTAAGTTGCATCTCCCATTGGCATTTAGGCATAGTAGTGAAAAAGACCACAAGGAGTTATCTGAATAAATAAACACAGAACAAAATTTGGGTAAAAGCTACAAAATACCCTAAAGGAAGAGGGAGTCAGAGAAAAATTTGGCTCAAGAATAATGAAGTTCCCATTTATAGCATCATGTCCATCTTTTCACATGTATTCCATGTCTAGTGATTTCACATTATTGAGAATATCATGTATAAGAAAAAATAATTGATATGTTTCCAGATATTCTGTGGGACATTATGAGATGTCAAAAGGCTATATCTGTGACAAGAGAAAGAAAACCCCATCTTCCCCACTCTTGCGTAAACACTTTGGCACTTTGGAGTTCTCCAGGGAGCCCCGAAGGCCCCAGGGCATTAGTCCCATCCTGCACTGGGGTGATGAAGGGGTCTGTTGCTCAGCAGCAATGCCTGGGGCAGCTTGCTGTGTGAACTAAGGCAGTGGTATGGAAAGAGCTTGCAGCTTCTCAGGCAAAGGTGTTCACCAAAAAGGACCAGAACAGGAAAGGAAGAAAATCACAAGGCTTCACAATGGCAGAAGCAACCTTGGGAGATTTCCCGAAATCCTTGGATGCATTTAAAAGTCAATAGAAGCTTCATTAGTTGATGGAATGCAATTCAAAGAAATGCTATTTATCGAAGTTAGCATGACCCACAGCTAGTATGATCCAGGCAAGCATGGATTTTTATATATACAGGTGACAAAGGAGATAAAAACATAAAAAGATTATAATACGTGCTATAATAGAAAATCATACAAGATATAAAAAGTTCATACACATAAGTGCCCAAGTATAGGCCATAAAGCCCTGCGCATTTTTTGTTTAAATAAATTATTTTGGCATTTTCCAAAAATGCAGATTCCTTTCTACCTGCACAAGAAATAATAGAAAATTAAAATTTGATAAAAGCATGTGGCCCATGTCAAGTCATAATGACTTCACCTGTAATAAAGAGTCTATTAATATGGATGACTTAAAAATGATCTAGTTAATCGGTTTGAGACATGATGAAAATCTATCAGAGCAGAGAAAGAACTAAAAATCTATGCTTTCAAAAGTCAAGAACAATTAAATTCTCACAAGGAAAATGTCCAAGGGAATTTCACAATTGTAGGAAAGTGAAGAGGAGGAGACTCAAAGATAGCGCTCAGTTGACTCCCTGCCCTAGCGAGACAGCTTCTTGTGAAAGGGTTGGTGCAGCAGGTTTGCTTTGCTTTTTACTAAAGGAACAAAGACCTTTTGTTTCCTATAATCCCAATGGCTCTCAAGGGTACATATACACTGTTAACAAAAGCACAACTGTTTTGCTGGGTGCCTTGAGGAATTTGTATATATATAAAAAAAGAGTATTATTTTTAAATCTGCTAGTTATGACCAATTAGAGGATTATGAAATAAATTTGGGGTTTTCAGTTGTGTAGGAGGGAGCAGACTAGACTAGAATAGGTGATATAAAGTATCTTTCACCTAAGAAAGGGGTGTTTGGGACTTTTTTGTTTCCTCTCTGTGCATGCATTTGGACTGAATCACAATGTTCAAATATGTTTCTTATAGTACATCATGTCAGAAAAAATTTTGAATGAACCCAATGAAATGCTGAGGCTCACATTCTCACTTTGCCCCAGGACAAGAGTTTCTATGGGTTCAATATATTAGAGAGGTTGTTAATATGGAAATAATTTTCTAACATGCTTCTCCATAAAATGTGAGCACTTTGGCCATTTTCAATATTCTGCAGGTAACTTCACAAAAGACTTAACATGGTGGTGCCTCATTTCAGTTTTTAATATATCTCTGTTTGTTTCAAGACAGAAATTCTGGTTTGTATTTCATCTCACTCTTCTTATACCATCTTCCTCAGTGTATCCATGCTTCATGTTCTGGTATCTTCAAAAAATCATCTTCAAACTAAACATGCCATAAGAATATAGTTTTATAGGGTTTGATATAGGTTTATAGGGTTTGAGAAACATTAAGCAATCAATTCAAGTATAGTATTCTAGTGCTGAGATGTGTGTTAGAGGATATAATAAATCCTTAATGTTCCACTGACAGGAAACATGCAAAAGATCTTTGGGAAATATGAGACATTACGTGATTAACAACTAAATTGTATAGATGTCACAGATAAGTATTACAAGAGTTCAGGGGTGAAATTGAGCCCCAACACTACAGTCATCCAAAGAATGTTTTAGGGAAGGTCCAAAACTAGAGTCCATCAGGAATGCCCCAAGGTGAGTCGATAGTTTTCCTTTCCTCTGAGAAGCCTGGAGAAAAAAGAACAAAGAGAGTCTTGATGACATGAACATGAGAAGGATGGAGCACAGGGTACTTTGAGAAGGCAGGCCTGGCCAAGATTCAGCCTGTCAGAGTCCTGAGACTCTGGGGAATACCTGAGGGGCTTCAGGAAGGCAGAGGGTCATGGGACACAGAGGTGAGAGCATATTAAAGATAATCTAATGCACCTAAATTTTATCACGAACAAGCCCATGATAATTGATGCTAAAGCAAAAAGTGGAAGAAGGTCACAAATTAAAAAGAAGTGGGGGAAACAGTTTACTCACCAAAAAGAGAGCAAATATACATTACTTCAGAAGACTGATGTTATGTCCTAGAGACATCTCTCTTTTTAGCTAAAAGCTACATATGTGTATTTGGAAAGACTACTCTCTTTTTTATCAGAAACTGTTTAGTCCAAGGCTGAAAACTGACAAACACACCCATTAAAAAAACAAAAACAAAAACAAAATCCACAAACTTTCTTCATTCTCCTTTTTAATTGGCTTTTCACATGTGGAAGAAAAAGTTCTAATAATTCAATACAATCCAGCTCCTCCTAATAACTCTTTCCATCAATGAGGAACTGATTTCAGTAATTAAGAGACTGGATATTCTGATAAGTTAAAAAATAATGAAGTCTAGAAGAAGGCAGAACAGGGGGATATATCAGCTTCATGTTGTGAGAGATGCCATGGCTTTTATTTACATTTTTTTCTCTACCATCTTTAACATGTAGCTTAATTCTCATACTGCTCCATGGTCAAATATCATTGCTGGAGCTCCAACCATTACATCAGTTTTCCAAGTAGGAAAGTAAAAAATGAGGAGAGGGCTTAGCAAAAAGGGCAAAGGCAGATGCCAACTGTATGGAATAGGTAATCTATAAAATTCCTCCCAACTCTACGAATCTAAAGGCATTACAGTGCTGAAGCCACAGAGTGTTCTAGTATTAACACAGAGCACTTAAAACATACTTCTGTGGTCTTAGCACTATGATAAAGATACAAATGTCTAGTTAGAAGAAAACCTAGAGAACACACATACCTAGAAGTTGGTATTTAGAAAAGTACAGATTTTATCATAATTAATACTAATATAATCAACATTATTAATATGATTCACATTAAAAAGTGTTTTATCTGATGCAGACACTAGACAAAACACCTTATACTAGTTGTCTTTTTATAGATAGCAATTACTTGGGGTAGAAGAAAAGTGCTGCTATCATGCCTTAATGTGGATGGTAAAATGGAGGTTTAAACAACATGCACAATATCACAAAGCTAGTAAATAAAGACGACTAGAATTTGAAGAGTCTGCTAAGAACAGATGCATTTAATTTAACGTATACTAAAAATAGAATATTTTGTTTGGTTTTGTTTAAATATTTTATATATTCATTTGACATAGATAGCAAGAGAGAGAGAGAGACAGAGACAGAGCACAAGCAGGTGGAGTGTTAGGCAAAAGGAAAGGGAGAAGCAAACTGCCCACTGAGTAGGGAGCCCTATGTGGGGCTCCATCCCAGAACCCTGGTATCATGACCCGAGCCAAAGGCAGACATGTAAGCAGTTGAACCACCCAGGAGCCCCAGAATATATATAAATATATTTTTAAATAACGTTTTTAAGTGCTTTCTTGCAACTTCTGTAATTGGGGATGAGGTTGACAGAGAACAAAGTCTGGAGCTAGAATCTCCATGTATGTCCGTGAGAAACAAGGATCCTTTTTCATCTGTAGTAGATTCAGTGAGACACTAAAATATGGCTGCCAATTACCAACCCAATTTAACAAAGAACAAGATATTTGCTTTAACAAATCCTATAGCAACCAAACTGGAACTCCAGAAATTCCCTTTAACAATCTTCCCCTTCTTTCCAGAATGTCAAAGAAGCTCTGAAATATCTCTATTAAGAAATGTCAAGAGGCTCTATAGTGATTGAGTCTTGAGCTCACCAAATAAAAGAAAACAGAGCTATTTGGTTAATGAAAACTTCTAAAAACATTGAAAATGAAAAATGAACTTAAATGCTTAAAGCACGAAAAGAGAAGTTCATTTGTCTTATTAATATGAACCATATCTTATTTTCCCACACAATCTTACATGAGTATTAAAGTATTCCATTAATGAATGAGATTAGTGCTTTTATCTTAACCCACAGACATAATTTCCATTAAATTCCATAATTATAGAGCCACATCATCTTTTCATTGTATTGTCCCAAATAAATATTTTCCTCTTCAATCAGATGCTACTGAATAAAAAGCAGATATGAGTAAACAGAAAGTGAGCCAGGTAATAGTCATCAACAGATTATATGCAAAGCAACCAAGACACTTCAGTGGAAATGAAGGCTAAATTGGAAAACAAGAGAAAAAGAAAAACAAAGCAGAAAAGGAAGATACAGATGGAGTAGAAGAGTGAGGATGGGGGTGGGGCAGAAAGAAGAGGAAAAGGAAAAAGAGCAGAAGGAAAGGAGATGAAGAAAGGAGGTTGGGGGAGGGAGTGGCGAGGCTTGGTGATTTTAACTCAATCTTGAAAACAAAACTTAAAGCAGAATTCATGAAAGAGTTAGAAGGATTTACAGCCTATCAGTAATTCTTTTGTGTTCCTTCCTGAGCCACCTACATAAATCACAGATTAGGGAGAAAACAAAACAATGCATGACAAACTATAGGATAAGGTTCTTATGAATCTGAAATAATCACCTGATATCATATCATTGGATCAGGAATCTGATCTGTGAGGGCCTTACCTTTTTATGGGCCTTTGTTTCAGGTGTGTTAAATGAGAACAATAGGATGAATAAATGTAAAGACTCTAAGATTTTAAGTTATTTTTAAGGTCTCTCTCTCTCTTTAAGACAATCGTGGCAAAGAAACAGACTATTCTGGGAGACAGTCTGTAGATACCTATGAGATCCTACATTAGTTACTGATACTGCCCCTCCCCCAACACCCCCCTGCATGTTTAAGAAACTCTGGCAGAGCATGCTGCATAAACCAGCCAGGAATGACTCCCGTATGATGATTATGAAGGCAAGTCAGCCTGCAGCATCTCCTCCTTCCCCTCTGCTGTTCACAAATCTGTATCTTTCTTCCTCCTCCAGGGAGCCCCTTGCTCCCTCACTTCCTGCTGCATGTGTAGAACTTCTTAATCCCTGACAGTCCCTTTCCTCAGTCTTACTTTCTCAGGTCCCTGCACTCTTGGATGGTCCTGTTGTCCACCAGTTGATGAATGATTGATATCTCAAAATCCAGTAATTTCATCACTATGCCTGCTTGTTTCAGCAAGCTTGTAAATCAGCCCATCCCTGTGTACAGTTAACATGAATATAAATGCACCCAGACTTGGAACCCTTTTTTGAATATTCTGGGATTGTTTGTCACCAAAGAGTGAGAGCATACAGCTGAAAATGAGGGTGAAGTTTTCTCAAAAGAATCCATTACACAACTGCCAGTCATTTGGGGAAGAAGTTAACAAACCAGAAAATGTTGGGAGGTGGGACTGAAGAAAAATTTGGTTTCAAACCAAAGTTTGATTGAATTAGGTGCTGAAACTTTAGGATTAAAGTTAAAAAAAAAAAAAAACACTTTAAAAAAACGTATCTCCTGGGTCTTTATATTTTAACATGAGTACTGAATGAATTCACAACTTACATGAAGAACTTAAAGAAAGCCTAGTTTCACCCTTTACTTAAAATCTTCCAAGTTGGCCACACATATAATCAAGTATGTCCATTCTATCAAATTAAGTCCATAGTTTACAATGAGTGTTCTTTAAAATTCCTAGCCTAATTCACTTTGAACCAGAAAAGCAAAAGGGAGATTTCCAAACCCAGCTTATGAGTGCAAAAAGCAACTATGTTCTATTAAACATGTATTTTTGGATGTACCTAAATTATTTTTAATTTAAATTTACATGGCTGTGGAAGCAATACATACCTAATTACTTTCTTGACTTATGGGAAGTGGGCATACTTTTTAACATTATTCCTCAGTCATTATTTATTATCTACAGTTGCACTATAATAATGTTTTCAGGAGCCTCTGAAATATATAGGTTATATCTCCCTGAGGGGAATAGCTATATACAGATTTTTAAAATCCCTTCTGACCATATATTTAACATTCTGTCTCCTTTCTTATTATTAGTTATGATTTTATTTTTACACTAAGTTCTTTCTTCTTATGGCCTATTTTGAATCTTCCAATTTGCTGCATTTTATCTATTTAAGACTTGCAAATTTAGTGGCAAGTAACTATGATTTTGTTCAAATGGTATCATGAATAAATTTTGAGCTACCGAATGAAGGGCATGCTTATTGACACATGCTCTGGGATTTCTATTTTTTGTTCCCTCATAAATATTTCAGATTTTACTTATTTCCCAGGCGTGTTTATATCCTGTGTGTTCAAAACTGCTAGGTTACTGAATTCCAGTTTTTAAAGAAGTCTAGAATCCAAAGATGGAAGCTTCTCATTAGATCATGATTTCATGACAGAGTAGATGGATTTTGTCATTATTGCTAATAAGGCAAACTTTCACTTTTCTGTCACGCTCTGCCTGACAAATTGGTAAGTGCTTCTTTTGCTATATTCTTCACTATCTACTGCCTCTTTCTTTCATAGAAATGTTTAATAGCTTTTTACTTTAGCCAGCACTTGATTAAAAGTCACTGAGATATACTCAGTGAGCAACAGTCTGTGTTTAATTAACTTTAAAAAAGAAAAAAAAAAACACCTATTTTTAAACTTTCATAGGACAAACTACTGTGTTAGTAGAAGAAGAGAATGTGTGTGTACCTGGCAACATATGGTCTTAGGAGCATAACTTAATTTTGACTTTAAGGACAAGTTTTGATTAATTATTTTTGTTTGGATAATAAATTATTCATCTTAAATTGCAGGTTAAGGTTTGGGTTTGAAACAGCTTGCTAATCATCTGTCTTTCCAAAGTAGAGAGTTATTAAGATACAAATTAACTACCATATGCTGGATTTCTTGGTTTCAAAGCTGTTAAAAACATATTTCAGAAAATGAATGGCCTGGTCAGAGACTCTGAGGGAAGTTAGTCAATGTTATTTGAAGACGCTCCTGCTCCGTCATCTCTCTCAGAAAGAAGAATGATCCTGTTACAATAAGGTGACAGCCAGGGACATACCAATAAAGAAAGTAGTGTAGGTTTATAAGGAATCTTTTTTCTGGTTATCTGTAGTGTGAGCGATGCTCACTAGAACAATGGTAAATCAAGCACCAAGTTCTTGATAGGGTGGTAAATGATCAATTCCGTTTGCTTCTTAAGATGGGCCAGGCCACCACTGCCACAATTCAGCATCATTTTCTACTATACATCTTCACACCTGGATCAGATTGTTCGCTTTTTCAACTAATGGCTTGACACCACTGAAGCAACAGTGGGATATTTGCTGCAAATAGAGACAGACTCAGAGAATGGCAAAAGGATTAGGAGTTAGTATATTCTCCAAAGTAACTCTGTATAGATAGCTTTGCCATGGCTAGGAAATGGAGAAATAAAAATATGACAGTGCGGTAAAGAGAATTCAAGCTGACATACATAAAACACATTTCAAGACTGGTGACACAGAACAAAGAGCCTCAAATAACACCAAAGGCCTTTGTTGGGCTGTCAAAGGAAACAGAAGGGCAAGAAAGGTGTCAGTTTAAAGTATTACACTTCTATAGTCATTTTTTTCCCAGCCATTTTAGCCCATCAAACATTTTCACACTGTATTTGTGTAAGAGAACATTTATGATTCTCAAGACCACTTTCCTGATCTTACTTTGACCACAGTTGAAGTATCTCCAATACAGCCTGTTTCTTCACAGACAAAAATTTAAAAAAAAAAAAAAATTGCTAATATGCTTCTGTGGTCAAATCTTCCAAGGGCTAATAGACCACCAAGAAAATCTGAACTTCCCCATCTTGGATGCCTCATCCTGAGGCCCCAAAGACTGAAAATAGTACTTCTGGGGCCAACAAATTGGCCCATGCAGGAATGAAATAATTGTTTTGTCTACTCAATGATCACTCTTCTTGGAATACTATTATATTATTTCAAGTATTTTTATGTATTTTTTAAAAGATTTTTTATTTATTCTTGAGAGAGAGAGAGAGAGAGAGTGAGCACACAAGCAGGAGAAGGGGCAGAAGGAGAGGGAGAAGCAGACTCCCCACTTAGCAGGAAGACTGATGCCATGACAGGCTTATTCCCAGGACCTCAGGATCATGACCGGAGCCAAAGGCAGATGCTTAACTGACTGAGCCACACAGGAACCCCATTTTTTTGGTATTAATTCATTCAATCCCCACAACAACTTTCAAGGCTATGCATTATCATCATCTCATAATACAAATGAGTAACCTAATACATAGGCTAAGCATATATATATATATATATATATCCATATAAATTTACATATTACATAACTATGCCTTCTAAAAGACTAAAAGAATAGCACCCCAGTAGATGAACACATCCTGTACCCAGATCTTGGTTTCTAGAGCCATCACGGCTTTTTAGAGAAATATTAGAAAAATATAAAATTCTAGGACTATGAGAAGGAAAGGACAAAAAGCCTAGAACATCTCGTTGTGGTAGATGCTTAAAGAATGTTGTAAACATGTCAAGAAGTCATAAGAGCTGGTTCCTTGCTGGCCAAATATGGGACAATTAAAGTATCAAAATAAATAATAATAACAGATTACAACACATTGGAAAAAATAAAAATTCATGAATTCATTCTGATATAAATAAATGTGAGTAAGTTATTAAGTATGGCTTGGATGGAAAGCCTTTCCTTACAGTAGAATGCCCAGAATAACACCAGAAAAAAAGAGATGAAAATTGAAAATTGCAGTTTGGCAATCATCATGGTGCTAGTTGATTCAGATAGGAGCTGACAGTGGAGGCTAAAGGGGTGGGTTGAGGTGCTGGTGTTTTAATGAAAAACAGGACAGTGGCATAATCTAAGAAAATACTCATTGATTACAAAGGGAAAAATTGTGGGGAAGACACTAACAGACAGGCATTTTTGATTAAACATCATTAGTGATGGGATGGATGGATAGTCTGTGTCTCTGGACATGGGTCTGATCATGAGGTAATACCGGAAAATCCAGTTAAGAGTCATCCTACAGAATGAAGAATCTAAGATATTAAATCTAAGATGTTAAAGACAAAGAAAGGGTAAGAAACATTTGCAGTCTGAAGAAAATTGCATTAATATAGCAATTAAATTAATGGGAGTTCCTGGATGAGAACTTAGACATGAATGGAAAAAAAAAAAAGACAGTTGGACAGCAATATCATATCCATGTTGATTTCCTGATTTGGAAAGCTATATGGTATTCAGATAGGAGAATATTTCCTTCTTTGGATGAACTGACACTAGAACATTTAAAGGCCCTGAAAAAATTCTCTCTACAGCTTGCTCTTAAATATTTCAAGAAGGTATGATGATCACATGTATATGTGTGTGAGTGCACATGCATGCTTGCGGAGAGAGAGAGGTTATGGAGCAAATGCAGTAGAATGTTTTAACACTTGGAGAGTCTGGGTGGATATGGGAGGTTTTTCTTTATTCTACTTGCTTTATAAAGTTGTTATTGAAGTATACTTGCCATACAATGTTATGTCAACATCAGCTGTACAACACAGTGCTTCTACTTTTCTATGTGTTATGCTATGTTCACCACAATAAGTGCAGTTACCAAGTCACCATAAAGCATGACTTGATTACTTAAGATTTAAATTATTTTAAAATAAACTATTAAAAAATGACATGATCATTCAACCTCAAAACTAAATTTATAACCACTGCAGATCATTTTAAGAGTACAGATAAATTTTTCTATGTGACTTAGTAACATCAAGGGACATTATTGTATCAACTTATGGTAAAACTGATAATCATAGAAAGATGCTGAATCTGGAAGTTCAGTAAGAAGGCCAAATACTTGTATTATATTTAAAAACTAATACTCACTAAATGTTTTAAAAAATAAATGAAGTTTCATTTTTAAAAGGAAGCTTCAATTATCTGGAAAATAACATCATTGTAAAGATGGACAGCATTGTTGATGGTTTATACATCCAGAGCACAAACAAACAGGATAGAGGTACTTCTCGACCACCCACAGAATTACTTGGGATGCTCATTAAAAACACAGCTTTTAGACCAACACAAAATTAATGAGACAGAACCCTTAAAGATAAGGCTCAAAATCCGCATTTTAACAAGCATTGACTCTTGCTCCAACCCCTGCCATTTCTTAGAGACCCGGAATTCAAAGGATCCCTGTTATACTGGCTGTGCTTTTACCTAAAACTTGTACTATCAGGAAAGTCATTAGTCTGTGTATCTTAGATGTTCCAATTGTAAGAACTAGACTAATTTTAATACCCAATGTGTCTATTGATGGTTTTATTCTGCTGAGGAAGCTAGATTCTCCAACTCTTGAAGAAGAGTCCTGCTTGCTTCAAATCAAACATCCTCATTACCTTTCTTGGGGGTTTAATCCATATAATAACACTGCCTGGTAGATGAAACAAACATTTTCTACTACTTTTCATAGATAAGGAATCCGAGAGAGATAGAAGTTCACTGAGTTGCCACAGGTTACTCATCTAGTGAAAGGAACAAATCCAAGCATCAGGTCACTTGCCTCTTAGTGAAGTCTTTTTACCATATGAAACACTGCTTTCAATTTTAGAAATAAGTAGTATCAATAAATATATCATAAAACATCCATGTATTTGGTGCTCTCTTAAACAAAAGATTCGTGGACATGCAGGCAGGACATTTACCTCATAATGAATTAAAACTGCCCCAGCCTCCATCCCACAGCAGAAGAAATTCTGCCAGGTTTTTCCAGCAAGAGCAATTTCTCAACTGACCCCAGTAGTAAAGAATGGAATGAAATTCAGCACATTATGTAAATCACTCATTTTTCATTTCATGTTTATTTATCCAGTGCTAGTTTCTTAGTAAGCCAAATTAAGCCACAGCCAGATCCCCTGAACCTTCTGTGACTTCATTAAATGATGGGCTTCCCATATACAGCCAAAGCTTTGGTTAATATTCTAGCTTTAAGACTCAAGTGCTAAACTTTGGTATCCTTTTATTGACTGTTACTCAATATTTAGTATCAAATGTTCGTAGATATTGATACAGTTTACAATCATGAGCAAATCATGTTTCCTTGACCATATTTTTCTGTTTTAATTGCTTTCATTCATATTATCTCCTTAAATTTTCAAGAAGTACCTATGATGCAGACAAACACATTTATTCAAAAAAATTTGTTATGAAGTGGAAAGATGGTGCCCATTATTACAAAGTACTTTACCAAAGACATAAGATTAGAACCAAGGTCTTTCTGAATTCCTAACTTGTTACATTTATAAACAAATACAACACAATAATAGGATTCAACTCTCATTCACATACTAATGTGATCTAAAAAAATGAACTGATGACTTGTCATCTGCTAGGTTGTAACAGGTGCTGGTTACACAATGATTCAATGATTCAGCCCTTTGTCATACTGCCCATTTGTTAGTCTCTTGTTAAGGAAAGAGACTAACAAATGGGCAGTATGACAAAGGACTGAATTTGGGGATATGTGCAGAGTATTGTGATGGAAGAAAGTTGACCCAGGGAGAAAGGCTGACCCAGACTCAGGAAAGACCATTCCAAGATGGAGTAATTTTTCAGGTATTCCGAAAAAATCTAGTTAAGTTAGGCAAAAGGCATTATTGGTAAGAGAACCCTAGGAGACCATGCCAGCTTAAGCTCAGGGCTCCAGAAAAGCAGAACTCCAAAAAAATTAGAAACAAGTCTTAAGACTTTGGTATTTGAAATATTTTTCTATCACAGCAAAAAAACCCAAAACAAAACAAAAACAAAAAAACCCATTTTATTTCTTTGCATCTACTTAATGGTTTTAATATTATGTTTATTTTGAATTTCATAAAATTCATTGAATTTCATAAAATTCATAAAAATTCATAAAATTCCAAAAAATATCACAAATTTTCATAAAATTCATAAGATTTCAAAATTCTTTACTTTCTTACCAGTTAGGATTTCTGAAATTCTCTTCCTGTTCCAGAGGAAGAGAAAGCAAAGGGTTTTGGGGGAATTAGAATGAGTATGGTACTGGCACAAAAAAAGACATATAGATCAGTGGAATAGAATAGAGAGCTCAGAAACAAAACCTTAACTCTATGGTCAACTAATCTTCAGCAATACAGGAAAGAATGTCCAATGGAAAAACAACAGACTCTTCAACAAATGGTGCTGGGAAAATTGGACAGCCACATGCAGAAAAATGAAACTGGACCATTTCCTTATACCATACACAAAAATAGACTCAAGATGAATGAATGACCTCAATGTGAGACAGGAATCCATCAAAATCCTTGAGGAGAACACAAGCAGCAACCTCTTTGACCTTAGCCACAGCAACTTCTTCCTAGAAACATCACCAAAGGCAAGGGAAGCAAGGGCAAAAATGAACTATGATCTTCAACAAGATCAAAAGCTTTTGCACAGCAAAGGAAACAGTCAACAAATCCAAAAGACAACTGACAGAATGGGAGAAGATATTTGCAAATGACATATCAGATAAAGGGATAGTATCCAAAATCTATAAAGAATTTATCAAATTCAGCACCCAAAGAACAAAGAATCCAATCAAGAAATGGCAGAGGACATGAACTGACATTTCTGCAAAGAAGACATCCAGATGGCCAACAGACTCATGAAAAAGCGCTCCACATCACTCGGCATCAGGGAAATACAAATCAAAACCACAATGGGATACCACCTCACACCAGTCAGAAGGGCTAAAATTAACAAGTCAGGAAATGACTGATGCTTGTGAGGATACGGAGAAAGGGGAACCCTCCTACACTGTTGGTGGGAATGCAAGCTGGTGCAGCTACTCTGGAAAATAGCATGGAGGTTCCTCAAAAATTTGAAAATAGAGCTATCCTATGACCCAGCAATTGCACTACTGGGTATTTACCCTAAAGATACAAATTTAGTGATCTGAAGGGGCATGTCCACCTGAATGTTTATAGCAGTAATATCCACAATAGCCAAACTATGGAAAGAACCTAGATGTCCATCAACAGATGAATGGATAAAGAAGATGTGGTACATATATATACAATAGAATACTACACAGCCATCAAAAGAAATGAAATCTTGCTTTTCAACAACGTGGATGGAACTGGAGGGTATTTCGCTGAGTGAAATAAGTCAATCAGAGAAAGACAATTATCATATGATCTCCCTGATATGAAGAATTTGAGAGGCAGTGTGGGAGGTTTTGGGGGTAGGGAAGGAAAAAATGAAACAAGATGGGATTGGGAGGGAGACAAACCATAAGAAACTCTTAATCTCACAAAACAAACTGAAGGTTGCTGGGGGGAGGGGGTAGAGATAGGGTGGCTGGGTTATCGACATTGGGGAAGGTATGTGCTATGGTGAGTGCTGTGAAGTGTATAAACCTGGTGATTCACAGACCTGTACCCCTGGGGCTAATAATACATTATATGTTAATTAAAAAAAAAAAAGAAGAGTTAGTCTGGTGTAACTACATTCATAGAATCCAAGTAATGGCAAGAAGAATGAGCAGTGTCATTCAGCATTCTCTATATTCAATAACCACATTGGTGTGGGTGGAGTCTAGACTTTGTTGTAAGAACCCCAGTGATCTGTGGTGGTGGCACAGTGCACTAAAGGCCTGGATTCTGGAGTTTAACTCCAACCTCTTTTGCTTATTAGCCAGGACTCTAGATGAGCTTCTTCATCTCTCAGTGCCAGTGTCTTCTTTGGTACATTATGAGGACTGAATGGGCTATTGAGTCTAAAGACTATACTTAATAAATGCTAAATGGGGTTTTGGTTAACATTATTGAAAGGGTTTAATAAGGTGAGTGACATGATCAGATTTGCATCTTGGAATATGTGTCTAGGTTATAGTAGGCAGGATAGAAGATAAATCTAGAGTCAGAAGGATGAATAACAGCACAGACCTAAGGGTGATGATGGTATCCGGAATGATCTGAGTGAAGAAGAATTACAAAGAAGGAAGTGGATTTCTCTAATAGACAGTCTTGATTGATTAATGGGAAAGAAAGGAGAAAGACATCAATATTAACATGCAGATAGAGGAAGAGCTTTAAGAGTGTGTACTTGTGGGGAAGAGACAGTATATAGGTTTTAATCTCCCTGTTTGAAGTATGGACCAGATCACGGAAGAGACTGTGGTGTGGGGTTTGGGTCATAGAACAGTCTTGGAATATGAATTAGGAAACTGAGACCTAATGTGAGATTTTGTGACATCTGGGGCCTACAGCAAATCTGCTAATTTTATAGCTCTTAGATTCCTATTCTCCTGATCTGTAAAACAGGGTCTGGTCTAAACTGTTTTTAAGGCTACTTTCAGCTTTAGCATTTGGTGGTTATGATTCTAAAATGTGATAAATATGTACTAAATGAACAAAAATGACAAAGGGGCTTCACTGGGTTGCTAAAGACCTAAGAGGAGAGTGTGAGTGGAGCCATTTACACAGATGATCGCCTTGTGGTTGTTTTTCCATTAGCCTGGTAGCTAGTTCTTGGATTTTACTCAGCAAGAAGTGGAAGCTTCTAATAACTTAATCTAATGAATCTTTAAAGTCAAACTAGTTTTTTTCCCTAAACATTAACTATTTTGAGTCACAGGAACATTAATTTTACCTTCGAGTCTCATACTTTGAATATCCATTGTAGAATAAAATCATAAAAACTCTTCAAGATTAATACTTATGATTGCATTTATGAAAAGCTGAAAAAAAAGGTTGACAAATTTTTGAGTTCTGAAAAACTGTGTATGTGTAACATTGAGAGATCTGAGTATCTGGTACACCACTGAAGGATGGCAGTGTCAGTCCTGCTTACCTTGAAGGGTTATTGTGAGTGTCAAATGAGCTAACATAGTTGAAATAAAATTGTTAGTTTTTTAATTAGAAGAGCTTCAAGGTTTCTGTTAAGGGCTACCATCACTTCTAATGGTGAGCTCACATATTATCAAACCCTGGAAAACTCAGTATTAAATAGGCAGGAATCCAAGTTATTATCTTGTGTTAAATGTATTTTCCTCATGCTTTCTAATAACTGGCATTTCCTCCACATTAACAAAACGCAAATGTCCTGTAAGAAATTTATGTTCTCTTAAGTCTCCCTCTGAATTACTTTAATTCGATAACCAACTCTACGAGGCAGACAGTACTAATTAATGCACAGGATTATCATTGAAATTGAGAAAAGGAAAATTTTAGAACAACTTTTGCTAAGAAGTGGGTAGTTTAAGGGAAATCGGTGTCTTGAACACCAGGGACACAAGGCAGAAGATTATCTGAAAGGATCTCAGAATAAGACTCAGGAGAATAATGGGGACCAGCTGAGTATACAAACTTGGCCTTGATTTATGGTGGCTTCTGGTAGATATTATACCTTTTGAGTTTCTTTTAACTGAGTTAAAGACTACCATGAAAACCCGTGAGTTCTAGCTTTCCACCCTAATCTTTTTTTGCCTGTAAAACAGAGGAAGAGGTAGACTTAATTACCTGGATTTGTCTGAAATGCTTGTCTTCTTTTGAGTCTTAAATAAATAGACAGAAATGCTAACTCCCACTTACCAGTAGGTGGAGGTGTAATCTTCCAATAACTAGCAGATGAGGATTTCTAGACAAACATGAAACTAGATACTACATGGAATTACTATTTACCAGGCACAGGTCCAAAGGTTCTGCATGAATTGCATCAATACATTCAAATATCCTGACAAAAGAGCAGCGTTATTGTGCCCATTTTATAGAAGAGCAAACCAAGGTTCAGGCCTGTTGAGTAACTTCCCCAAGGTCACGCAGTTTCTAAGTGCAGGTGTTCAATCAGGACGGAGAGTTGGCCTCTTGAATCTCGCTCCTAATAATGGAATACAATGCTTCTTTGTATTTTTCTCTGTATTTTACTCAAAGAATTTCTCTTTCCTTCCCCCTTTACTCTATCTTGCATTTTATATGCAGTAAATAATTAAATGCAAATCTATAAGTCTCTTGTGATATATTAACCTTCAGATAGAATAGAAATAATCATTTCTTTTTTTTTTTAAAGATTTTATTTATTTATTTGACAGAGAGAGATTACAAGTAGGCAGAGAGCCAGGCAGAGAGAGAAGGAGGAGGAAGCAGGCTCCCCGCTGAGCAGAGAGCCCGATGCGGGACTCGATCCCAGGACCCTGAGATCATGACCTGAGCCGAAGGCAGTGGCTTAACCCACTGAGCCACCCAGGCGCCCCAGAAATAATCATTTCTTTCTGTTTCCTTTTTTTTTTTTTGCCTCTCAGACAATTTTTTAAATATTTATTTATTTATTTTTATGGGGGAGGGGCAGTGGGGGAGGGAGAGAGAGAGAATTTTAAGCAGACTCCATGCAGAGTGGAGAGTGGGGCGTGATCCTGAGATCACAGCCTGAGCTGAAACCGAGTCAGACGCCTAACCAAATGCACCACCCAGGTGCCACCCGGTCAACTATTTTTCAAATAAGCCACGTCCTTTCATTCTTCTCTTTTTTTCAAGCAATCCCTTTTATCCACAGCCATGCATGGGTATTCCGTATTCCTTATAAATAAAGTTCTCGTCTTTTAAATTCAGCTCCATATGTCCCACACTGTATACAGCCAATCTCTTTTTACTCCAGTCTAGGTAAGTATTCTCCTATTAGTTTTCTTATATTTCTGCTATACCAATTATCACTTTCAATTTGTAACATATGTAATTGTATGCCTGGTCTCACACAATGTGTGTCTCTTGAGGTAAAGAATATTGTATATCTTAACTTACATCCCATTATCTAACACTATCTTAACAAGTAACAGGTACTCCATGCACTCTTGTTGAAAGGATCTGTAGGAAAATATGAAAAAAGATCACTGTTTCCTGCTGTTGAAATTGCTGAGCTTTGAAAGGGGCATATGTAGCCCATGTTTTGAAGTGTACACTCTTATATTTTCGCAGATAGAGGCAGCTCTCCCTTAAATTTAAGACAGAAACTTGGTCTAAAGAGCGACACTTGTTCTGCTTCTGCAGATGTCTCCGAGAACAGCTTATGTGGGTGCAGTTGCACCTGGCAGGGGATATTAAAGGTTTGGCCTGCTTCACTTCTCACTTTCACAAAGATTCCCATTGAAGTAATTCCCCTTTCATCAAACAATGATCTCATTTCGACTTTGCTGAATATTACATTTTCTTTACAGACTACTTTCAGGGAATTATTGACTGAGAAAGTGGCTTAGGATAAGGGGTTACAGAGTCCTCCTTTTTTTCTCCAGACCACTAGCCCCCACCTACAACTTATCTTAACAGGCAACATAGCTAGGCAGCACAAACCCAATTCTTTGACTCCCATTTACTTTAGAAGATGCCACTGAAGCAGATCTGGCTAGGTTTTCCTTTGAATCAGTGAATACAGACTAACTCCTCTTATCCAAATGCTGAAGCAGACCTGCTTTATTTGGTAGTTCCAACTTTACCTGCAAGGCCCCTCCATTTTTAGCTGCAAATGCTAGGACCCTTTAATTAGAATGACGTTTTTGCTAAGTGAATGTTACAGGCAATGACAATATTATCAAGTTGCAGTCTGCGTTTGGAATCAGCTTCTGTTCAGATCCTATTTCCACACCACTATCACTTCAAAACAGCAAAAATTATTCACATTTCAAATGTACCTCAAGGGACAGATTTCATCAGGGCTCACAATGAGTCACTTTGCATGTGTTCAGCCTTTGGTTTAAAAAGAAAAAACAGAATGGGGTGCATTAACACTAAGATTCTGAGCATATTTTTAAGATTCCACTTTGATTTTAATGTTTGTGATATTCAGTGTCACATCTCTTACTATAGTAAACAATGAGCCATAAGATCAAATCAGGTGGATATTAATCAGTCTGGATCTTACCTGATACCTCTGTAACAGTTGATACTGTTAAGCACTCCTTCTACCTTGAAATATTCTTCTTGCTCTCTCTGATACCCCATTTTCTTCCTATTCTTATGCACTAAGACGGAGCCTTAAAGGGACTTCAACATTTAAAGGTCTGTTAGAGGAGAATGAGACCACAGAAATTTCAGAAGGATCTTCTTCCCCTCCCAGGCCACTTGATCATGCCCATTGCTTCAATTGCTCTCAATATGCCAATTAGTTTTGAATATATACACACATAACCCTATCAGTCCTCTGGTGTCCAGATTCTGCCAACTCTACTTCTCCAATGTATTCCTCCAGTTAACCTCAGATTCTATCTGACAATAGCAAACATGTTTTCCAGCATCTCTCAAGTCTATTCTCTTGTCTCCCTATCTTTTTAATTTATTTTTTTAAGTAGGCTCGATGCCCAACATGGGCCTTGAACTTACAACCCTGAGATTAAAAGTTGCATGCTCTGCCAACTGAGCCAGCCAGGCACCCCTTTAAGTCTCCCTGTCTTGAGAAACAAAACCCTACTTCTTGTGTAAACTGGGAAGCTAAGGGCCACTGTAAGCATACTTTCAGCTCTTACCTATCCATATTTCATCAATGACAAAAGTCTAACTTATTTCAAGAACATCCCTTGAATCTAACTATTTAGCTTTACCCAGTTTTACACCCTAATAAGCTCCAGTCCTCTCCCATTTGAATTACTATGAGAGCTTTCTAATAGAACTCCCAACATCACATACATCCTTCCATTAACCAATTCTATTTCCATTAGGTTATCAGAATATTTTAAAAATTACAGATATGATCATGTGGTACTTCTAATTAACCTCCTCAGTAAATTTCTGTTGCTCTAAGAACAGATGCCTAAATCTTAGAAACATCCTGCCAGGCTTCTCTCCATCTGGCCCCTGCCTTTTCTCTCCTTACTTTGTGCTTCTTTCCATGAGCTCTCAGTAGTTCAGCCACACTGGCCCTTCTTCAGATTCTTAGACATGCTTAGTTCCCTTGCTTCAGGACTTCACTTGTGTTATTCCCTCTGGATGCAGAGCTGTTATTGATTCCTCTTCACCTAGTTAACTCTTACATGAGGTCAGTTCAACTGCCACTTCCTGAAGGATGTATTTTGCTGAACCTACATATAACGTGTCTGTAGTTATAATCTTCCACAGAACACTTCAAAGCATTTAAAAAATAATTATGTTTAATTAATTGTGTTCTATTTCCATATTGTGGTAGAATGTAAGGTCTCTGGGGAAAGGGGCCATTCTTTGTGTGTTTATTATAATATCACCCATAGCTAATGATAAAGACAGAGCTGATGTTAAAGCCATAGAAACAGATTTTATTCAGTAACTACTGACAGTAGGAAAAAGAACTGGGCTCCATTCTAATTTGTGCAGCGGTGATTTGTCACATTGGCAGTGACCAATGTGCCAGCTGTTTCTCCTAGCTGGCAGTTCCTGAAAATTAGGATTCTATCTTCCCACAGAGACTGGGAGACAAAGGCCCCATCTTTGCTGATGATTACATTTTAAAGGAGTGGCTCTTGGGTACTTACAAGAGACATTCTCAGTTGTAAGAGATATATATTCACAATTCTAAGAACTTTTTAAGTAAATCCTTAAGAAAGAGAGGTCAGGAGCCTATGGTGACGTGTTGGCTAGAACAAAGAAAGTTCTCCTGGTAGTGCTGAGCTTTCTCAGGCAGGCATTTTAAAAGGGGGCTAGGGTCATCCTGGGAAACATGGCCTTATGTTGCTATCACACCACACTATATTTTGGTCGAACCTCCCAGTGCAGGGGATTGGAAGGAGTTTTTACACACTGAGATTTCTGAATTTCTCACCAACAAGTGCCTCCCAAGAGTAGACAGTCAGTCAACACTTGCTGAATGATAGCATGAATTGTGGGTCCCTCAATAACCTTGCTCAGAAACTTACTATTAAGGAAAGGACGTGTGGTGGGATATAGTATACCCACTTCTTCTCAAACACCTTACTCCTATTACTATCAGCATTTCTAGCTCATTCAATTATTATTACACTTATTAAGGAAGAACAGTGACTAATTTAACATGTTATGTTAAAGTGAGTTTCAGGTTCACTTCCAATTACTTTGCCATTTCAGTGTACTATACCCCTCCACACCCATATCCTACTGTTGGGTGATCAGAAAGGGCATGCCTGGTTGTAGGTACAAAAATCTGACTGAAATCTGACACAATCTGATTTAATCTAAGCTCTTTCAATAAAAAAGTGAATTTATTGGCTTAGATAACTGAAATGTCTAGGGAGAAAACTGGCTCCAACATTGCCATACTGGGTAATTAGCTGATGTTTTCAAGGCTCAGTTTATTCTCTATCCCTGGCTCTGCCTTCTGCTGTGTTGGCTTCAGTCTCAGATCCCACCTGGTAGCAAATTAATGGAAACTGGTCCATACAAGTTCATATTCAGCAGGAGAGAGTAAATCCACCACTCCGAAGGCTCAAACAAAAGTACTTGCATTATGGCTTTGGAGTTCTGATTGACCTGTAAATGTATCTATCACCAAAGCATCCAGTGGTGGGGAACAGAATGAGCTTATTGGTTCATAAACATGGCTCATATATTCCCCTTACAAGTCTGGGTTAGAGTCAGCTTCCTAGAAACTACACATCTTAAGGGTAAGGGAAGGTGTGGGAACCCCAAAAAGACATGGGAACTCTTTCTCAAAGTATGTAATGGGATGTCTTGTAGCTCAAAATACATTGAATATATATTATTCAATATATACATATTGACTTCTTCTTGACTTCTTATTGCATTCATTAGGTACACTGGTTCTTTCTCTCTATACATAGAGAGGGAAGAAACTGAATAGACTCACAAATCAATAAAAGTTTATTGTTTCTAAAATTGCAAATTTATATACAAATCTGTATAGCCATTTTTTAGAGGGGAACTCAATCTTTGTATAACCCTAAATAAAACAAATTATTATTTTAAGGATGTGATTAAAAGATTCAGAATTCTAAAGACCAATATCTGTTACAAAAGAAACCCACTATTTTAATAAGGTAATTTTTATTGACATTGACTAGTAATAAACTCATAAACATTAGATATTATATAGGCTTCTTAGCATCCTGTTGTAGATATTTTTTGTTTAATTGTTTAAAAAACAAAAATGGTCATGAACTCCAACCCACTGCCTTCATCTTAGAAATAGTTAAAGAGAGAGAGAGAGGTTGTTATTGATTAAGCTCATTGAGAATGACATGGACATCGTGCAGCATCCTCAGTTAACGAATGACCTTCCCCTGGTGTCATCTGTATTTCTCTCTGTGAAAGAACTTGAGAAAAAGAGATACATGGGTCTACCTGTCAAGATTTCTAACTGCAGTAAATGTGAGTGAAATGTTAGTGTGAATTCTTGCCATTTGCGACAACATGGATGGAACTAGAGCGTATCATGCTTAGCGAAATAAGTCAAGCAGAGAAAGACAACTATCATATGATCTCCCTGATATGAGGGAGTGGTGATGCAACATGGGGGCTTAAGTGGGTAGGAGAAGAATCCATGAAACAAGATGGGATAGGGAGGGAGACAAACCATAAGTGACTCTTAATCTCACGAAACAGACTTCAGTGGTGGGAGAGAATAGGTATTCATTTGTCTATGCCAGGACACAGAGAGCCATTTTGTGCAATAAATAGTATTTCTGAGCCTAACCACACCTGCTAAAATAGCACATTTATAATCAGGCAGTAGTTCACTCATCTACCAGAGCCACTTTCAATTTATAATTAGAATTCTGCTGCCTCAACTCTGTTCTCCAATGTCAGAATTATTTCTGGCCTCATACTGCAAACACTATTCTACTTAGGATACACAGCTTTCTTGAATGCTTTGTTCTGGGAACTATTTACCATTAATTTGTGTCCAGGTGCATTTATCATGTTGGCCCAGCACAGTAATTAAATGGCTAAAGTCATTCTGTATATGAATACACTATGCTCATTATTACCATTCCACTTAATTCAGCATCATCTGTAGACCTCTAAAGATTGCTTCCACATCATCATCTGCTATATGCTCAGTAAGATTCTTGCAATTTAAATGTCTTTCATTTCCAGCTGTGATTTTTGCTCCTAAAGTTTCATCAACTGTAGATCACAATATGGATTTGTATAGTAATGAAATTGCAGCTCTGAGAAAGACTTATATAGTTCATATGGTTTGTCTCCTGCCTTTAGACTGAATCTCATCCTAAAAGATTGGATTACATTTTATTTTCACATATTACTGAGACAAACTCTCAGTGTTTCCCTAGTGCTTGTTGGGCCTTACACTGCAGATATGAAAATGCTCTGTTCAGTTCTCATGTTTCAGGGAGTATAACTGACCGACTGCTCCAGCTGCCATCCCTCGGGATCCACCATTTTCACCATGGTCCTACTTCCTGTGACTGGCCCCAGGCGATGACTGAGCGTTGCAGGGGCTAAAAGCAAGCTTAGTCCACTAAGACATATTACTCTTCTAACAGGTGACTTAGGCTTGAGGCTTCCTGTTAGACTTGCCAAACTTTTGTTGGAACTGTGCCTCAGTCAGACACTCTCCTTTCCCCAACCCTTTCCATTTCCCTCTCTCCTTCTATAGGCACTACATCTGCATCACAATCTGAAGGCCTTCTCCTTCTTCCCTGCTTTGTCATCTGATACACCTCTGTCATCTCTAATCTCATCTTGATGTTTGGTTCTTGAAGGACAGAAACTAATGCAATTTCCTATTAGAAAAACTTCCTTGGGTTCAACTGTAATTCTACATACTAGAGGGAAAAGAAAAAAAAGATCTACCCCCTCCAGTTTATTCTTTGTTGGAGGTGGAGAAAAACCACAGGATGGATAAAATATTCCTATAACTGAAGAGTTGTGTACCAAGATATTTAAAGCATTTTTTCTTCTCATTAGTGCAAATCTCTATAACTTAGTATGTTCTTAAGAACCCATATACTTAATTTATTGCTTCCTTTATTCCTACCATATGTCATAGATTCTAAGGTAAATATTTTTCACATTTCAACATCTCTGAAGTTGTGATGTATTTTACAAATATGACTGTGTCATAATTTAAGTGGCACCTTTTCTCCTTAGTGGTAAATAAATTAATGAAGTATCTTATAATCACTGGCATCTAAATTCTACCAAGTTCTCTCTCTTCTCCATTTAGTTTCTTTATATTATGCACATGTCTATGTATAGACCTCAACCAAAGCTTTTTACATTTTCTCCATCTCTATTTCATCTGTGATTTATCTAATGGAAGGGACTCTTCGAATTCCTCCATATTTCAGCTCAATTTAGCCATTCTAATAGAGTATTTCTTTCCTAGATATCTGAAACAAAATTTGTTCAGAAATTGCAACACTTGGACACTATGAGATATTTTTTTTTCTGTATGTCTTTAGTCAGTTTGGTGACTATATTGAAGACTTATGATAAGAATATTTGTTTGGAACACAGACTCAATTTATTTTCACCAAATGAAGTCTTCATTTGCATTCATTTTTGGTGCATTTGCTTCCACAAAGAACAAAGAGCATTTTAGAAAATAATTAAAAGTGTTGCCACCATAGATCAATATTATAATGTAATCTATTGATAAGCAAGTTCTAAGTCAGAATTAAGAGAAGAAAAAAATTTTTTTACTCATTGATAATGTAATGGAGTGATTATGAAGTGATTAAGAACATGTTGTATAGAGTCAGCTTTACTTGAGTTCAAGTCTATATGATATTAACTTAACTATTTGATATTTATTACAAATTATATCAGGAACTTATAACTCACTAGGAAATTGTACTACCATATCTCAACTCTAAACCCACCTCCTATATTCTGCTTTGTGATGCTGAGCCTGGGACTCTAAACACCACATTTCTGCTTTGCCAGTGTTTCCCTGTTGGGTTCTGCACGTTAGGGAGATTGCAAAGCCAGAAGAAGGGGCTCTTTCCTTTCTGTCCCTCCACTTTCCTGTCCGTGTTGCTATAGCAACACTTCTTCACTCTAGCAGTAGAAATTCCTTCCCATGGCATCAGCCAAATCCAATTTGTGGTCGTTCCAGTGTTTGTAGGACCTTCTTTATGGCACCATCTTACAAACACCAGGATCAATAAACTGGTACTGGTGCCCACCCTTGAGATATTTGGGGCCTAGTCCCACAGGGTCCCTCATCCAAGACCAAAGACTCCACACTAGTGAAGCAGCACCTCCTCCTAAGAGGTCAGGGGTTCTACTCCTTGAGGCTCTCTTCTAATCCTCTATGTTTCTCTAATTCCAACAGTTTCACAGAATTTCATAGTTTCATTAATTCTTTGTTTTCTCAGTTCTAGGTGTGGTAACTTCTTCCTATAGTTGCTACCTTGGTGATACCTTAGTGCCTGTGGTATGCTGGAGTTCCTTGTAGCTGCTAACAGAAGCTGACTATGAGCTTTCCCCAGCTTTGTGTTCAGTGATGTCACGTTGGGATCTCGACATTAGGCAGCAGGAGTGTATGCACACCATTACTATCCGAAAACACTAAAAAGTAGGGCCATTTCCCACCTACCAGCACAGGCCAGGTGACTAGCCCATCTTACCTTAGACTTCCCTTTTTAACTCTTCAGTTACGTAATTAATAACTTAATACTCAGCTGAGATGTCTTTAACTAAAATCTCTTTGTCTAAATAACTAGTGTGATTTCTGACTTCTAACTGGACCCTAAATGATCTGGTATCAATTTCCTCAATTATAAAATGAGAAAAATTTTAATAGTTACATTGTAAGCTTCACGTGAGGGTAAAATGAGACAAGGTAGATAAGACACTTAGGCTAGTATCTGAAGCATTTTATAAGTGACCTTGGGGCCAATTTATTAAACTTCAGTCTATCTCTTTTAGCCTGTATTTTCTCCTTTCACCATTACATTAGAAACTTCCCAAAGGTGATAAATTGGTCCTCAAGAAAACACTTGTTAATATCTGGAGACGTTTTCAGTCATCATAATTTATAAGGGAGGGTGCTATGGGTATCTAATGGGTAGAGACCAAGGCTACTTGCCAAACATGCAGTGTGCAGGACAGCCCCTCATAAGGAATTAACCAACCTAAAATGTCAATACTGCTGGGGTGGAGAAACTCTGAATTAAGTTTTGAGTACTTTTTCTCTCTAGTAGTGTTCACTAAGCTGAAAACAGAATTTTTCAAAGTCACTGGGTTCTTCCTCATTTTTTAAAGGTGTGGGCTCACTGAAGAACTAATATTAAGAGGGACAGACAGCCAGAGACAGAGAGGTAGAGAGGGAATGAGGAAGAAACAGCGAATGGAATTTCACAAGAGGATTGCAAGAGGTTAGAGAAAGGGAGGATTTTTCCAAGAAATCAGATAATGCATTCTCAGAAAAGACCAGAGCTATAACACCCCTGGCAACAAGGGATGCCTAGAGCATTTGCAAAATTTCAGAGGCTGATAACTGTGTCAAGGGAGGCTGGATGTCAGGTCCAATTTTCCCAGCCTGAAAAACTGGGCCTGTGCCCCAGTGGCTCACAGAGGCAGGGGCTAGAGACCCTGGCAGCAGTGACCAAATGGACCCTCCAACCTTTGATGGTCTGTACAATCCTGGGAGGAGGGGGCTGCCCAAATAATTCACCTACCGTCCTGCCAGCATGGCAGACTGGAACTTAGACCTTGATTTACATAAAATGGAAATAAAAGAGATTTTATTTTTTACACACTGATTCTGCAAACTGAGTTATACTCACTTATTTGACTGTGATATACTGAATGTGGTAGGTGGAACCTTAGTGGTAGCTGTGGCAGCTGGGGTCCTGGAGGCAATTAACACCCTCAGCAGCCAGAGCAGCAGCTGCTTTGATCTAATCAGAGTGATAGAGACATGAGTTTCTTCAAATAAATTAATGTTTCTCTTTTCACTGATTCCTTTGGTACAAATATGCATGCCAACATAAAGAGAAAAGAATGTGGGGGCAAAAAAAAAAAAAGTGGTAATAGGTGAAAGGCATTTTTCAATTGATGGACATACAAAAACCAGAAAGATGTTTCTATAAAATATCTCTTATTAAAAAAATTATTATTATTTCAATAAACACCTATTTATGCAAATATGCATGATTAGATTTTTATTAACATATATGATTAGACTGTTATTAATCTATCATATATAATACGGGTATATAGCTTGATCAAGGGTTTTGAATGTTTTTCTTCACAATGTTTCCACCACCAAAAAAAAAGTCTTATTATCTATCAACATCTTTGTCAATGAAACTGAGATAAAACGTTGCACTGACCTCATTTCCTATAACAAAAAATAAATGATGTAAGGGAACTGGTATTAGCACCCTCAGTGAGAACTGAACACAATTCATAAAATGCCTCACCTACAGGCTTGCTGTACATATATTTGGAGGTATTTGTGGTGAAGAAGGCTCAGAGATTCATAATGGAAGGAATCTGGACAGTTAATTGAGTTCTACCCCAACCTTCAGGGAGGTTTGGCTCTATTGGCTACACTGAAAGATGAGGTCACTGAGGCTCCCGAGATTAAGAGACCTGCCCAAGGATCCACAACCACTAATAAATTGATGGTCTCAGGAATGCTATACATACCTGGTTATAACATGAGGTATTATATATCCTTAAGGTTACATTTGCTATGAGTAATGGAACCCCACTTCCCATCAAACAAATAATAAGACAGAAGTTTCTTTCTTTCTCAACCATATAGCCTGGCTGAAGTCAGTCCAGATATGGCATGATACTCCATGGTATTAGGAAGACCGATTCCTTCTATTCTGTGGTTTATGTTATGTGCATTTTCTATTCTCAAAGTCACTTCAGTGTCTAGGATATTTCAGGATCTCCAGCAAGTTTGTCTGTATTATAATACATACAAAGGAGGACAGGAGAAGGGCAAGCCTTCTCATTTTAAAGGTAATCTTTGGAACTTGCACATATCACTTCCCCTTATAAACTGCTAGCTAGAATTTAGCTTCAAGAAAGAGCACAAAAACAGACCTTATTCCAGGTGATCATATGACCAGCTAAGAGTCTGGTATCCTAGTACTTAAAACAAGAGAAGGGGCCCCTGGGTGGCTCAGTTGCTTGAGCATCCAACACTTGATTGGGCTCAGATCATGATCTCAAGGTCACGAGATTAAGCTGGATTGGGCTACACACTCAGCAGGGAGTCTGATTGAGATTATCTGTCTCCTTCGACCTTTGCCCCTTCCCTCCCTGGTTGCTCTCTCTCTAATAAATAAATAAAAGATTTGTTTATTTATTAGAGAGAGAGAGATAGCACAATCAGAAGGGGGACAGGAAGAGGGAGAGAGAATCTCAAGCAAACTTTGCACTGAGCATAGAGCCCAATGCAGGGCCTGATCCCAGGATCCTAAGATTATGACCTGAGCTGAAACCAAGAGTCGGGCATTTAACCAACTGTACCACCCAGACACCCCAAATAAATAAATCTTAAAAAAAAAAAAAAAGGCAGAAAGCTTTTCCTATAAAGAGCAAGGCAGTAAATATTTTAGGCTTTGTGGATCACAGGGTCTCAAGTACCATGTTACTAAAGTAGTTACTCAAGTACTTGTGCTGTAAAGGTACAAATGCAGCCATAGATAATATGTAAATGAGTGATCATGGCTATGTTCCAATAAAACTTTATTTATAGCAAGCGACTATGACCCAAGAGTCATAATTTACTAACCCTACTCTAAAAGATGAAGCAAAAAGGTACTAAGAGATAGCCGGTGGTCTCTGACACCATGCTATTGCTACACACAGTATGGAAGTAGAACTAAGAACTGTCCTTTTGCCAGGCCAATTAATATCAACCTGAAAAGTGCTCTCCTGGTAGCCTGCCCTTAGGATGACTGAGAACAAGGCTTTCCCAGGACAAATCAGTTTATTCCTGCTTTCCTGTTATCCCATCCTGTCTCTTTACACCTCAGAATGCCCCCAAATTGAGCCATGCTACCATGTAGGTATTTATTAAGAAAAAAGAAAGCTTAAGCCTATATAAAGATTCATGCATAAATGTTCACTGTGTCCTTTATACGAAGCTAAAAACTAGAAACAGCACAGATGAGCACAAATAGAAAAATGGATAAAGTGCAATACATCCATAAAATGAATATTGCTCAGTAATAAAAATAGCAAACCACTGATATATGACAACATGGATGACTCTCAGAATAATTAAGCTGAGTCAAAGAAATCAGACAAATATATATATATATATATATATATATATATATACTGTTCTATTCCATTCATTTAGAACTCTAGAAAATGCAAACTAATGTGTAGTGATAGAAACAGATCGGTGGATACCTGGAGAATTTGAAAGGAGGCAGAGCAAGAGCTAAGGTTTACAAAAGTGCAAGAAGAAAGTTTAGTTGCTGTTTTTTTTTTTTTTTTTTTAAGATTTCATTTATTTATTTAATAGAGTAAGAGGGAAAGAGAGAGAGAGCACAAGCAGGGAGTAGGGGTCAAGGGAGAAGCAGACTCTCTACGCAGCAGGGAGCCGGACGTGGAACTCCATTTAGAACCCTGATAAAGTAGATGCTTAACCAACTGAACCACCCAAGAAAAAAGTTTTGTGGGTAACACATTCACTCTCTCAATAGTGGTGCTGGTCTCATGGGAGTACACCTATGTCAGAATGTATCAAATTCTACCATCAAAATATGTGCAGTTTATTATGTTCATTAAATTTTAATAATACTATTTTGAAAGTGTGTCACAGTTTGAATCATGAGCTCTATCTAGCCCTATCATGCCATATATATACATATATATGTCTGTGTGTGTGTGTGTGTGTGTGTATATATATATATATATATATATATGTATCCCCACATATGCCAAAAAATTTTTTTGTTGAAATGAAATGCTGTTTCTTTTTCAATAGCACCAAAAACAAAAGCATAAGATTATACGGGTTGTGGGGGTATAGAGGGTGTGGAGAGTGGGGTGAGAATTCAGAAAAACTAAAATCTTTGAAATAGAGACATTTAAGTTATTAAGTTAAAACTATGCTTACCTTAACAAGTAAATTCACCTTTAGTAGAAAATCATAGGAGAATGTCTAAGATTATTTTCACGGTTGAAATGGCCAGCTGTGATACCAAATCAACTTCATTAATTTACTGATTTAAAAATGGATAGGACTGACTGCTTAGAAGTAATTTATTTTCCTCTAATTGATCACTCAAAGTATGAATAAAAACAAATTGACCTTTGCAGTGATGAAACTTGTTGAGTATCTCTGCATAGATGTAGACAGACCTCTATTCTTACTCTGTCATACATGCTCAAGCTCTTTATATTACATTTGGGCTTTCCTTTCCCTGTCTGGACAGAGTTAGAGGAAATCACCTCTAAAACTTTTTCCAATTCTGAGACCTTGTGATTCCTTTACACAAATATACTTGTACCATTTCTTCTCTGGTAAGACTTCTGTTTGCTGTATGTGTGTTTGTCTCTCTTTCTTCTGCCTCTTTTCCATTAATATACATATATTTCCAATCTTCCCTTTCTTCTCTGTCCTCCAATCTAAGGCTTTTTCTATTTCTGTATATTAATGACCCACATTTAGAAAGTTTTTCCATCATAAATATTCTGTATCACATAGAGTAGCTCATTCTCACTGCTAATTAAACTGAAAATTGGCTACATAATTCTTAAATCTAACCCTCGTTCCTTAAGTCTAAAAGAGGTGTACTACAGCAAGCTTTTGCCAAGGTGTAGGCTTGTCTGTATTGTAAGAAATCAAATCCTTGTGCCACCTGGTGTCTATCAAGGAAAACACAATAAAAAATATTAAAGTGCAATTTTCAGCCAAACCAGAGAGGCATATTCCACTCTATTGAGGTTATGTATGATTTATTCTATTCATATGACACATCTCCTCATGATGACATGTTGTCCCTCATTTGAACCTCACCACTGAGCAACCCGAGCATCAACACAGACAGGGATTTGTTGCTCCTCATTCATTCTCCCTAATTCTCTTATTTCCTGTGCAGGGGAATCCCTCATTTCCTCATTTCTCTCTTCTTTGATATAACATCAGATATTCTAGAGTTTGAAGTGACCTCAAAAATAAGCTGATGTGAGGGGTGCCTGGGTGGCTCAGTGGGTTAAGCCGCTGCCTTCAGCTCAGGTCATGATCTCAGGGTCCTGGGATCGAGTCCCGCATCGGGCTCTCTGCTCAGCAGGGAGCCTGCTTCCCTCTCTCTCTCTGCCTGCCTCTCCACCTACTTGTGATTTCTCTCTGTCAAGTAAATACATAAAATCTTTAAAAAAAAATAAGCTGATATGAACTTCTCACAAAATGCAACTAAGAAGTTAGTGGCAGATAGATCAGAATATAGGTCTCTTACTTCCAATAGCAACAACAACAACAAAACAAACTTTTGTCTTTATATTCACCATGCCTTATTTCATAAAATTTATGATCAATTAAGAAAGACAAGACATAGCTAAGAGAATTAACTGAGAAACATACATAGAAGAAAGAAATTACTATGAAAACTACGAATGAATATATAGCACTCTATAACTTCTATCATTTAAAATGAAAATTGTTAGTATAATTACATGTTTATTTACTCAGCTGATAAAAACAGAAAGAGGGCAGAGGTTGTTTGGCATATAAAATGGAATCTAAGAGCCCTGGCATCAGTTGGGACAGAACCGAGCAGAGGAGGAACTGGGGCTGAAGAAATACACGGGACTGCAGAAAGTGGCAGGGGTCCACTAATCAGGGTTCAGAGACGTCATGAATTAGTATCCTACCAAATATCCGAAGAGTTTGCGTTTTCCAGAAAGAGTAGTGCATCTGAAGGAGAAATGAGGAATAATGCTTATAGTGAGGCACCTACATCACGATTCTTTAGGGGGCTTGAAAGGCGGAGTTGCCTCTAATTCTGGGAGAGGGAGTACTGGGAAGAATAAAGGCAGCCTTATGCTAGGCTCTGAATTTTATTGCTGTAAAAGAAGACTAAGTCCAAGATATTAATTGTGCTATAGACAAAAATATGAAAGCAGTGATTCAATATTCAGGGTAAGACAATAAGCAATGACAGAACCAGGCTGAGTCACTCTAAGCACACAGGAAGTCAGGGAATTTGCTCTATCATTCCAAATGCTGAGCCTGTTTGCGCTGACGAGACTGTCTCTAGCTGTCTTCTGTAAGAGAGAATCTTCCTTTTTCACACTCGAAGATTTCTTCATTTAACACTATTTACTGAGGGCTTACCCTGTGCTGAATATAATGGTGGTTTCTAACACAGTAGTTAAAAACAAAATGCATTTTCTGCCAACATGGACGTAGAGTTTTTGTGGGAACTACATGCAGCTGAAACTACAGATTAATACTGCATTTTTCTGCTTCGAGGTGTGGCTGGAAAGTTGTAACTGTGTCAGCTCAAATTATTTTTATAATTGACATCTGTGGAAACAGATTCAAATAATTTCCCCAAATCCAATACTTTCACTGTAATAATTCAAACTAAAGTCACTCTGGCTACTTTAATGCTACCTTCAATATTACTTTAGCATTGTAGATGCTAAGTTAATGAGTAAAAGGAAAACATTACTTTTAGCAACATAGCAGGTAAAGAGCAAAGAGATTTCACTGAGGGGCGCCTGGGTGACTCAGTGGGTTAAAGCCTCTGCCTTCGGCTCAGGTCATGATCTCAGTCTCCTGGGATGGAGCCCCGCAATGGGCTGTCTGCTCAGTGGGGAGCCTGCTTCCCTGTCTCTCTCCCTCTGCCTGCCTCTCTACCTACTTGTGATCTTTGTCTGTCAAATAAATAAAATCTTTAAAAAAAAGATTTCACTAAACAAGTGGAAACTATGCCAAGAAAGGCAGAGGCTCAGGTAAACTTGGAGCACCCCAGGATAATAATGCATTTCCTCAGAGCCTGTGGAGAAACGGATGCTCCTGAAGTCCTACTTTTCTCTGAATACATTAATGCCTCACACAAAGCATACTGACTGGTTCTCAGTCCACATATCATAAAGATTTATGGAGTAAATGAATGAATGTCCATGGTACTTCTCATGACCTATACTTCATTCTCCTTGGCCTGTGGTGACAAGTTGAGTATGCAACCAACCTAATGCTTTATCCACTTTCATTCGAAATTTGTATCCTAAGTACATCCTTTTTACCATCCTTTTGTTTTACTTGGTCATTAAATGCTTTGGAAAATAAAAAGTATTTTTTCTTTGATAAGAGAAATGGTCAGCAAACTGCAGACTACAGAGTTAATCAAGACTTTAAGTTCTATTGAGTCTGATGAGGCTGCCTTCAGCACACACCAGCCCGTCTTATTGACAATGCAGCAGACTGAACCATTCAGAATGACTGACAGCTCCATTTGCCAGGCAGCCATCATGAGTGGCAGTTTCACTAGCACAATGTCCATTCTGAGTGGCATCTCAACACCAAGAATACCTAGTTTGATTGACAGCTTCATATACAAAGAAGTGAAGCCAGGATATCTCTGAGAAGCTGAGGAAAGGATGTGGGAGAGTTATGTCCTTTGGGCCTTAGGTTCTTCCCCACGCTTTTTTTCTGTGAACATTTCATCATCATTGTTAAAAGAGCATAAATACACAAATGTAAAGAAGACAGAATTTGATTTATCACAGCTGCGGTTCAAATCAACACTGTTTTGTGTTGTGCCACATGAAAATGTTTGCATCTCTCCAGATGATATGAAATACAATCATATTCTTAAGTTATTATTGAAATTTTAAGCATGCGTACTAAAGAGGCCTATTAACCAGCAAAGGAAACTGATAAAACCCAATGCTTTCTATTTTCCATGTCTGTGGCATAATTCCCATTCTATTTTGGTGAACATTTTGACTTTAGAGTTGTGTTCAATGCAAAACACAAACACAACAGGGACCAACAACAAAAAATGGGTGCCTGAAATGTTTGCCTACTCCATGTGAAAAACTAAAATGATTTACTTTTTAAAAACAGGCTCCACACCCAACATGAAGCTTGAATTAATGACCCTGAGATAAGAGTTCAATATTCTACCAACTGAGGCAGCTAGGTGCCCCTTAGGACCTGGAAGTCCAAATCAAGGTGTTGGGAGGTTTGACTTACAGATGGCTATCTTTTCATTTTGTCCTCATGGTCTTTCCTCTGTGTATGTACATCCCTGGTGTCTTTTGTTATGTCCAAATTTTTTCTTTCTTCAAGAACACCAGTGAGATTGAATGGGAGCCCACCCTAATGGCTTCTTTTAGCTTAATCACCTCTTTAAGGACCAGTTTTCCAAATATAGTTACATTCAGAGGTACTGGGGATTAGGCTTCAACATCTGAATTTTAGGGGACACCCAATTCAGCCTATAACTGTCCCCTAACCATAACCTACACTTGAGCCAGAAATGGAGAATTCCTATTTCCTAAATAAAACCCGTATCTTCTCACCACCTCATTTCTGAACTGAGTATCTTTGAGATGAAATATACGGATTACACAGGTCTAGTCAACTCATTAATAGAGAAGAAACCCATGGCTTTCTGAAAAGAAAAATTGAATGACTTACCCAAGGACTCAGAGATGGTCAATCAGTGGCACTGTTAGAATTAGAGAATGCCTTGCAAATAGGGCAGGGGCTTTGTACCAGTGGTTAATATTTCCTCTCATCTTATTCCTTCCAGCTGAAATGAGGCACCCAGTCATTTTTACCAATTGCAAACGTACCTGTACTAAAAAGATTCTGAATGTGGTATCTTTCAGATGAAGACCTTCTTGATTCCTCTAGCTAGAAATCAACCTTCTCTCTTCAGAACCTTTAAGGTTTCGCTATATAGTGTTTCTCATGTTATAGTTAGCTATGTATTTGTTTTAATCCCCCATCTGATATTGTAGGTTTTTAAAGAAAAAAATGAGTCATTTGCTTCCCATGGAAGCACTTAATATCTTTACAATTATACATACAAGATGTTCCATAAGCATTTTTTCTTCAGGGGCACCTGGGTGGCTCATGTGTTAAGCCTCTGCCTTTGGCTCAGGTCATGATCTCAGGCTTAGAATCAAGCCCGGTATTGGGCTCTCTGCTCAGCAGGGAGCAGCTTCCCCCTCTGCCTGCCTCTCTGCCCACTTATGATCTCTGTCAAATAAATAAATAAAATCTTTTAAAATAAATAAATAAATAATTCAAAAAAACATTTTTCTTCAGATTCCTTGCTGCATCAACCTTCCTACTATAAAACTGCCTCCAGTTTAAAAAAAAAATGTAGAACTAGGGAGAGGCAGAAGCACTTCATAGGTACTTCAGGAACTCCTCATGTCAGGAACTCTCAGAGCTCCTTTTCATCACAGTATCATTTTAAAGTTTAATTAGATTAATTAGATTACAACCCCCACTCCATCCCCCAAGAGGTTATGAGAACTTTCAAGATAACTGTTCTTGTTAATCTTTGTACCCTAATATTCAAGCTACACACAGTATTGTTTGGAAGTCCTGAATGAGTAAATGCATAAATGCAGAGACCCTTCTAGTCACTGGAGTCCAGCATTTTGTATAGCTTCAAGTTGGAAATGCTTTGTATTTAAAGACATCAAGTAGGCACAGATCGCCATCTAGGGTAAAATGTACAACAATGCTACCAGAAAATGGAACTCCTCTCCTAGGATATTACATTGAATTTTTACTGAGCTGCATTCACTCTTACAAACTTGTTATCATTCTAATATGAAGAGAGGATATAATATAACTGTCACTTCCAAATACTTACTATAAAAATTAATGTTATAGATTCTTTATCATATATTTTTAGAACATTTCTTTGATAAAATAAAGTAGTGAAAAATTCTCTGGATTTGGTGAAACCAGGATGTACCTTACACTACGCTTACATGCAAATGCATATCCACCCTTTCAAATATTGTCCCTCTTCAAGCTGATTTGGTTCCATGCTGGTCTTGGAGCCCACTTAAAACAAACAAACAACCCTAACAAAGTCAAATAGTGTCCCTCATGTTAATCTCATTCCTCTGACAGATCTTTTATGTCAATTAGTTTAGTTTTCTACCAATAGACACACACTCAGTTATAGACAACTTTTATCTAGGCAAGCACAGTCTCTCTTAATATCTTTAAACATTCTAAAATTTTAAAATGTTATAGAATGCCAATGACTTTTTTTGTTAAAATGGCTTCAAACTGGAGTCCGTGTTTATTTGTTTGTATACTTTTCTCACTGTCTCTGAAATTAAAAATAAGACAGTAAAGTCTCTGAAGCATTTTGGCTGATAAGGTGTATGGTTTGAACAATCTTGCAAGCCACATCCCATCCCTGGTCATTTATTGATATTATATAAAGAATTTAAAACATTCTACTATTAAGAGCTATCTGCTTAACATTATTCTACTGAAATATTATATTTAACTTATATAACAATTTAATACATGGCCCTAGATTTTAGAAAAATTTTCATCTATTAGGGGAGCTCATGTTTTTTATTAGAAAATCTGTCAGGAATACTTTCAGGTCTGGCTGTAATGGAGTTTTAGGTACTGAACTTATCTGATGCCACATACACACACACACACACACACACACACATAACCAGGCAAAACAAATATATGAAGCATTTTTTTTTTCTTCAGGTATTAGACAATAGGTGTCAAAGTGTTAGGATTCTTGAGAAAAGGAAAGCACATAGATGAATTCCAAAACCATACTGGCTTTTTCTGCCTGAGACATTTTTCAAATTGGCATAGCAAAAGAAATATTCAAAATAAGACATTTAAAGTAAAGTCACACACACACACAAAAGAAATGAGCAGAACATCAGTGAGTTTGGGGGAAACTCTAAGCACTTTAATATAAAAAGAGGAAAGAAAAATATTTGAAAAAATCATGGCCAAAAATTTTTCAAATTGGATGGAAATTTTAAATCCACAGATCCAGAAAACTCAATGAATCCCAAACAAAAGAAGACTACACCAAGTCACACTGTAGTAAAATTGTTCAAAATTAATGATAAAGTGAAGAGCTTAGATTCAGCATAAGAAAAATATATATACTGTGAGTAGATTTGCCATGGAAAACAATGCAAAGAGGATGACAATGAAGTACTGAAAGAAAAAACAAAACAAAACAAAAAACAAGCTGTTAACCTAAATTCTATATCCAGCAAAAGTATTTATAAATAATGCCATAGACTAAATGTTTGTCTTCTCCTCAAGTTCACAGTTTGAAACCCTAATACTTCAATGTGATGGAATTAGAAGGTGGAGCCTTTGAGAGGTGATTAGGTGGTGAGAGTAGGACTTATATCCTTATAAAGGAGACCCCAAAGAGATCTGTCACTTTTCTATCACATGAGCACACAACAAAAAGATGGCTATAACTAGACATTTGGACTCTTGCCAGACACTGAATGTCTTGGAGCCTTGATCTTGGACTTCCTGGCCTCCAGAACTGTTAGCCATAAGTTTCTGTTTTTTATAAATCACTCAGCCTATGATACTCTGCTACAGTAGCCTGAATGGTCTAAGATGCGGTGGGAGGGGGAGTGCTACTATAGTCAATAACTAGAAATGTGGAAATGGTTTTAGAGCTGGGTAATAGGTAGAGGCTAGAAGAGTTCTGAGGTACACACTAGAAAAAGACTATGCTGCCCTTAATTGTCGATCTTCTCAGAGAATTATCTACATAATCATGAATAGAATGTTGGTAGAAATATTGATGATACAAGCCATTATGGTGAAGTTTGAGATAGGAACAAAGAACATGTTATTGGAAACTGGAGGAAAGGCCATTCGTAATATAATAAAATGAAGAACCTGGTTGAACTGTGTTCATTTCCTAGTGTTTTGTTGAAGACAGAACTTGTGAGTGATGAAACTGGATATTTATAGAAAGTCACTTCTAAGCCAGGTGATGAAGGTGTGGCTTTGCTCTTCCTGACATCTTATAGTAAAATGTAAAAGAAAAGAAATGGCTTAAACACAGAGTTGTTAAGCAAAAAAAGGAAACAGAACTAAACACTTGGAAAATTCTGTTTACCTATACTGCAAAAAATAAGAAAACTTGCTCAGAAGAAAACAGGGTATTGTCACCAAGCAACTATTTGATTAGGAGATTAGTATGAGTGTGAATCATGGCCCTAGTCAGCACCGAAACAAAGATGTGCTATTCTTCCAGATGGAAAGATGATTCACAATTCATCAAGGCTGCCTCTTTTATTTCTAAAGGAGGAACCACGGCCTCACTTTCAACAAAGTGAGGATAACTGGCCTCCTCCCAACTAGGGGAGCCAAACCCTGCCTAGTAAAAGCTGTGGTTAAGATAACTATCCCAGTAGTGAAAGGTGGGGCTGCAACCCCAGTGTGCCTGGAGGGCAGAACATTGAGCCAAAGAGGAATATTCTTGAACTTGGCATCTCATACAGTTTGCCTTCTAGTTTGAACTTACTGGAAACCCATTTCTCCTTTCTTCCATTCTCTTTTTTGTATTACTCCCTTTTGAAATGAAAATGTCTTTCCTATGCCTATACCACCGCTGTATTCTGGAAGCACATAATTTGTTTGATTCCCTAGGTTCATAGCCAGAAAAACATTTGCCTCAGAATGAACTGTACCTTGAGTTTCACCCATATCTGATCTAGAAGATTTTTAGATAAAACTGGATTTCAGACTTTAGGGCTGACACTGGAACAAGTTAAACTTTTGGGGCTGCTGTGATGGAATGTATTTTGCATTTGAGAAAAACATGAATTTGGGGGGTTCTGGGGCTGGGATGCTATAGAATGAATATGTGTTCCCTTAAAATTTATATACTGAAGCATAATCCCCAAACTGAGGTGAGGCCTTTGGTAGGTAATTAGAATATAATGGTAAAACCCTCATAAATGTACTTAGTGCTCTTCTGAAAAAGACGGCAGAGAGCTCCCTTGCCCCTTCCTCCATGTAAGCACACAATGAGATGACATTCCTCTATGAACCAGGAGGTAGACTGTCACCAGACATCAAATCTACCATCAACTTGATCTTGGACTTCCCAGCCTCCAGAACAAGAGAAATAAATCTCTGTTGTTTATAAGCCACCCACTTTATTTTTTTTTCTGTGATAGCAGCCTGAACAGACTAAGAAGTGACAGTATAATAAAAACATTTCAGAAATACCAAAGCTGAAAGAAATAATCACCAGTGGACCCACACTACAAAATATATTGTCACAAGTCCTTCAGACAGAAGGAAAATAATACAACATATGAATCTGAATATACACAAAGGAAGGATGAGCACAAGAAATGGTAATTGTATAGATAAAAATATAAAACCTTAAAATTTTATTTAAATTTATTTAAAATATAATTGAATGTTTAAAGAATAACAGCAGTGGATTGTAGGACTTACATGTAAAAGGTTAAAATGACAGCAATAGCACAAAGGCCAGGAGTAGGAAACTGGAACTGAAATATCATTGCAAGGTGTTTCTATTACAGAGAAAAGGAAAAAAATAGCATTTGAAGGTAGATTGTGGAAAGTTAAAGATATATACTATAAACCCAAAACATCCACTGAAATAACAAAATGAAGAGTTATGGATCATAAACTGACAAGAAGCCAAATGGAAGTCACAAAAATTGCACAATTACTCTAAGAAGGTGCAGAAAAGAAGGGAAAATGAAGGAAAGAACAGCTGAAATAAACAGAAAACAAACTGAAATATGGTAGATCAAAACTAATAAAATAATCACATTAAATATAACCATCCAATTAAAATGTAATGATTGTTAGACTGGACAAAAGACCATGGCCCAAATACATGCCGCCTATAAGAAATCCATTGTAGGGGCTCCTGGGTGGCTCTGTCAGTTAAGCATTGGCCTACAACTCAGATCATGATCCCAGGGTCCTGGGTCCTCTTGCTCTCTCTCTCAGATAAATAATAAAATCTTAAAAAAAAAAAGAAGAAAGAAAGAAATCTACTGCAAATCTAAAGATAAAAATAGATTAGAAGTAACAGGATAAAAAATAATATACTATGCTAACACTAATGAAAAGAAGCCTTGAATGGCTAAACTGGTATGAGTCAAAGTATATTTCAGAGCTAAGAACATTGCTGGTAATAAATATGTTCATTTCATAATCATAAAGAGGCAAGAAAACATAAGCAAACACTGAAATATTTATGCACCTACAGACAAAACTTGAAAATAAATGAAGCAAAAACATATAACTGCAAAGAGAAATTGTCAAATAAACATATTGGAGATGTACATACTCATCTCTCAATAACTGTGAGAACAAGTAGACAGGAAAACAGTATGGACATAAAAGACATTAACAACACTATCAGCCAACTTGTCCTAACTGACATTTTTTTTTTTTTTTAGTTTTACTGAGTTTTATCTTAGCCCATAATTTACAGTTGGTGTAAAATTTCTTTTCTTTTTTTTTTTTTTATAAACATATAATGTATTTCTATCCCCAGGGGTACAGGTCTGTGAATCGCCAGGTTTACACACTTCACAGTATTCACCATAGCACATAAAAGATTTTATTTATTTGTTTCATAGACAGATAGAGATTACAAGTAGGCAGAGAGGCAGGCAGAGGGAGAGGGGGAAGCAGTCTCCCTACTGAGCAAGGAGCCCGATGTGGGGCTCAATCCCAGAACCCCGAGACCATGACCTGAACCAAAGGCAGAGACCTAACCCACGGAGCCACGCAGGCGTCCCCTAACTGACATTTATAAACTATTCTGCCCAACAACAGCAGAGTACACATTTACCAAGCTAGACCATATTCTGGGCTATGAAATAAGTCTTAATAAATTGAAAAGGATTTGTTATAAAAAGTATGTTCTCAGATCACAATGAAATTAAATAAAAATTGATTTTTAAAAATTCCCAAACTCTGGGGTATCAAACAAAAGAAAAATGATATAATTTCTAATTCATTAGAGGGAAGACAGAATAATAAATAATAATTAATCCAAAAGGAGGCAAGAAGGAAAAAAGAAGTAAGAAATATGTAATATTTCCCAAAGTTTTAATAACTACATTAAGCACAAATGTAGGAAACATCACTACAGATGTTACAGACATTAAAATAGAGATTTATGAGCAAATTTTTACCAAAAAATGTGAAAATTTAAACAAAAGGTACATTCCTAGGCAAATAATAATTTGCAAAACAGAAACAAGATGAAATAAAAAATTGCCATAGTCCTATGCCTCCAGAACAAGAGAAATAAATCTCTGTTGTTTATAAGCCACCCACTTTATTTTTTTTTCTGTGATAGCAGCCTGAACAGACTAAGAAGTGACAGTATAATAAAAACATTTCAGAAATACCAAAGCTGAAAGAAATAATCACCAGTGGACCCACACTACAAAATATATTGTCACAAGTCCTTCAGACAGAAGGAAAATAATACAACATATGAATCTGAATATACACAAAGGAAGGATGAGCACAAGAAATGGTAATTGTATAGATAAAAATATAAAACCTTAAAATTTTATTTAAATTTATTTAAACAAAACGAACCTAAAGTTATATGTTTTCAAAAGAAAAATTTCAAGTCCAGAAAAATGAAAATTGGACAAAAGTGTTTATGTACATAGATGGCAAAATTTTATACATAAAAAATTTAAAAATAACTTATTTTCAAATTATCAGAATTGTGTAAACTTGCTTTATAGCAAGTAGATCTATAAAGGTAATTGTGGACAGTCTAGGAGGAGATTATCATGTGTATGGTCACCTAATTTATGACAAAGAAGGCTCTATAAATGGAATAAATGATGGTATTTCATTAAATGGTGGTGGATCAATCAACGTGGACAAAGAAATGAACTGTGAAGACAATTACCTCCCACCATAATAAAGAATTGTCTAACAAGATTTAAAAAGTGACATGAGAAGGAAAAATGATATATTGAATTAAGTTAAAGAAAACCTCTTTATCCAGAGACATTTGAAAGAATAAAAATACAAGCCACAGAATGTGAGAAAATATTTAAAATTCATGTATATGATAAAGAACCTCCACTTGGAGTACACACAAAGAGTTATAAAATCAGTGAGAAAAAGGTAGAAAATTTAACACAAAGATGGGCAAAAGATATACTGAGACACTTCACCAAAGAAAATATGTACTTAACCAATAAACATGAAAGTTTCTCAACTTAATAGCTCTTAGGAAGATGCTAATTGAAACTACAGTTCAGGGTGCCTGGGTGGCTCAGTGGGTTAAAGCCTCTGGCTTCAGCTCAGGTCATGATCCCAGCGTCCTGGGATCGAGCCCCACATCGGACTCTCTGCTCAGGAGGGAGCATGCTTCCCCCCTCTCTCTCTGCCTGCCTCTCTGCCTACTTGTGATCTCTGTCTGTCAAATAAATAAACAAACTCTTTTAAAAAAACAAACAACAATAAAAAAACTACAGTTCAATTCTGTTGTACAAACAATGGAATGGTAAAAATTTAAAAAGCAAAAAAAAAATATATCAATCAGTGAAGATATATAGCAACTGAAACTTTCAAAAACTGGTGGTATAACCACTCCAAAAAACTTCTGACAATATCTAATAAAGTCAGTTATACACATAGAGTGTGACCCAACAATCTAACTCCTTAAGTAACAGATTTGTATACATATTTTTATCAAAATATATGGACAAAAGTGTCTATAAAAACAACTGTAAAAGCCCTAAGTTGAAAACAATAAATAACCAATACAATGTTAAACATAGGATATGGATCCACAGTAGAATTGATAAATAATCAATTCCACAGTAGAATTGATAAATAATTGATAAATATATTCATCCAAAGAAATATTATACAGCAAAGACAATGAACTCTACCATTACCTGCAAAAATACGGATGAATTTCACAAACATTATTTAAGCAAAAGACACAATAAAGAAATGAGTGCATACCATATAATTCCAATAATATAAAGTCCTAAAGCAGGCACAATTAATTTATGGTGCTGCAAGTCAGGATAGGGGTTAGCTTCATCGGGCAGTGGGCAGGCTATAAAAGAACACAAAGTTCCTGATAATGTTTTGTTGCTTAAACAAGGTGAAGGTTACCCAAGTATTTTACTTGTGTTTACTTATAATATTCATCAGGCTGGATACTTATAATGTGTGCACTTTTCTTTACATATGTAATACTTCAGTAAAATTTCCACTAAAAATGTAGATCGGATTAAGTACCCTCTGCTTAGAACACCCCAGTGATTCACCACTGTAAGTAAATTAACATTTAAAATTATGCAATAATAATTAACAGTCATAATTTTATGCCAAAATATTGAAAAATAAATGTTTTCTGAAAAATATATACTCAATATTAATTACAAATGAATTGGGGAATCAGAGTCTGAGCATTACAGAAGTCTAACAATGCTACTAATGATCTACTCTAGAAAAGATCAGTCCCTGAGAATGTGATGGATAAAATCATACCAACTGTTTAGGAAACAGATTAATGCCCATATTAAATAAGCTGTTGCAAATCATGAAGAGAAAGAAAATTCTGCAACTCATTCTATAAGTTTGTATAGCTTAGATAGCAAAACCAAAACAAGATATTATAATGGCCCAAGCATCTGAATACACAGAATGATACACACTTACACAAACACACACAGAAAAGAAAAATAAGGCCAATCTCAGCTATAATCATAGAAACACAAGTTTGAAACAGAATACTATAAATCTATTCTAGGCAAATAATAATAACAGAATAACACCAAAACAAGTATATATTATACTAGATATGCAAGAATGGTTTGGTATTGTAAAGTATCTTGATGTAATTTATATTACTAATGTATTAAAAAAGAGAAATAAATGTAACCCATTCAGTACAGGTTGAAAAAAATCACTTGATAAAATTGAGTAACCTTTTCTCTTGGCTTGATAGAGCTCATTTGTCAGAAACATATAGCATACCAAGAAGATTAATAAGGATAAAATTATTTCAAGCTTTCTTGAAAAAAAGAAGTTAAGGATGCAGATTCAAGGAGAATAAACTGACAAGCTGTTATAAATAAAAATTAAGTTCCACTAGGAATGAAGAAACTTTCTCAATATGTAAAAATCTAATTTCCAATATATCAGTTAGAGTTAACTAGAAACATGATATTAATAAGCTTAATGAGATATGAATTACTACAGCTGTTTATTTAAGGTTTGTGGCCAGAGAGAGATGTTTTTTAATATAAGAACAATGGTATCAGGGTGAGCAAGCGGGAAATAGAATGTGGAACATCGTTAAAGGAAGGTATAGAATAAAATATGATACACAGAGCCAGCTATGGATACACAGAGCCAGCTTTGGACAAAATTATAAAATCCAAATGTGGACTCGGCTTTTGTCTAACCCCTCCTAAATTCCACTCCAGCTCCTAATGAATGGTGGTCGGATGCTGCTCCACATATGTCGTAGTTCTTTTCTTCCAGATACTGAGGAGACCCATAAAGTACTGCCCTTCCTGGGCTATTTCTGATCCTTCCACAGCTCCTGCAAACACAGACTTCTCCATAATCCTCAGGTCTCAGGGCCCTGATCTCGCTTTTCTAAGCTACAGGACAGCTCCTTTAGAAACTGCTGCAGAATAAGTAATAATGACTTGTAACTCTTTATTATGTCTCCACTCCTATGAATAACTGCTTATTATCGTAAAATTTATTATGTCTCCACTCCTATGAATAACTGCTTATTATCGTAAAATGGAAACTTTATTTCAAAGGACTGAGTACTTCATGGAGTGTGTTAAGTAACTAAAGTTAACATCTAAGGGGGCTGAGGAAATAAAGTCTGGTTTCCTCTCACCTCATTTTCTTTATACACATTCAGATAAATAACAATAACATTAGTATATTTACTAACAGGATAAGTCAGTGAATGCACCAGCAAAAACAAAAGCCAGCAAAAAACGAAAGCAAAATGTTACATAAACCTATGTGATGTTTAAAAATTGTACTTTTTCACCCAAGATGGGGGCTTGAAAGTAAGGAGTGGTCTGGTGGTGGTGACAGCTAAAGGGAAAATAAAAGGTCTGCAGCTGAATCAAAAACAGTTCTGTGACAATACTTTGGGGATATATGCATCAAATTCTATGTCAAATATTCTCCTCTCCTCTTGGTCAGCCTGTTGAAAACACAGGACCACAGCCTCTGTATTGACACATCTGGTGAATTTCTGTAGTGGGAGCCAGGAGCTAGCACTTTCCACATACAGGTGATCTAGGATCACCCTTTAAAAAATACTAGAAATGCGATTACTTCTTTGAACAACAGATGGCAGTAAAGCCAAAAGAAAGATACGATATCTTGTAGCCTCAGAAATTGTTACAAAGCATAGGAAAAACTTGACTTCCGCATGGCCACACTTTTGAATATAAAAGCTTCTTTGAAAGGTTATTGGTTCAAAACATAATTCTTATTACACAGAGCAATATCGTATTATCTGATAACTTTTGTTTAGTAATTTAAATTTTTAAAAACTCCTTTTAAAAATACATATCATTGGGGACGTCTGGGTGGCGCAGTTGGTTGGACGACTGCCTTCGGCTCAGGGCGTGATCCTGGAGTCCCGGAATCGAGTCCCACATCAGGCTCCCAGCTCCATGGGGAGTCTGCTTCGCTCTCTGACCTTCTCCTCGCTCATGCTCTCTCTCACTGTCTCTCTCTCTCTCAAATAAATAAATAAAATCTTTAAAAAAAAAAAATACATATCATTGAATTGTTCCCCTCTTCCATGAAGACTTTATTTACTCTACCCACTGAACTCCTCAAAACTTGTATTTGATTTGGGCAGGTGTTTTAAAATAATAATAATGATGTGTGTGTGTGTGTGTGTGTGTGTATTTCATTATTTTATCTATTCAACAAATAGCTCTTGAGCTCATGCAATGTGTTCCCAGACAGACTGTGAGAAAATAAAACTCACATAATTCTGAGGGATATAGATAAGTCCAGAGATAGATAAGGACGAGGCACTTAATAAATTAGGTAAAGGGAATAATAACATACCAGTTTCTTTTTGGAGAATTAAAGATGTTTCTCTGCATGAGGTGACATGAGGGTTGAGGCCTAATTTCCAAAAAGAGAAAGCCAAACAAAGGAGTTGGAGAGAGATAGGATGCAGGAGTATTCTCTGCAGTGAAGGAGCCCCATTATGCAAAAATCTCCAAAACAAGAAACAGTGCAGTGACTTTGGAAAATCTCAGTTAATTTAGTATGGTTGAAGCAAAGATTTAGGTTGGATATAAAAGAAATTTAATCTAAATATTGAGACCAAACCCTGAAAGGTCTCAAATAAACAACTCAGAAATTTAAAAGTACTGCAAAGAAAGTTGGGTGTGTGTGTGGCGGCAGGGGGGGGGGGTTGGGTACAGCTGGGTGGCTCAGTGGGTTAAATATCTGACCCTTGTTTTCTGCTCAGGTCATGAATTCAGGATCATGGGCACAGAGTCTGTTGAAGATTCTCTTTCTTCCTCTCCCTCTGCCCTACCTTCCCACCCCCTCTGCTGCTTGGTCTTTCTTTCCCAAATAAATCATAAAATCTTTTGCTTGTTTAAGGAAGGCTATTATGGGGGATTAAGGGAACAAAAAAAAGTTCAGTCACATCAATTATATTATTTGCTCTTCATTAAAAATATAAGGTGGTCACAAAAGAGTTCTCAAATAGATTTCTTAGAGGGAGGAGAAAACCATCAGGAACATTAAGTGATTTTCTGCAAGATCATACAGCTCTGTTAGAAAGGGCCAGGACTTCTGAGTTAACACCCAGGGCCCTCTGTAAGCAAGGAATAGCCTTGTAGCTAACTGTGCTTGGACTGAAAGCCATAAACACCTCCATGACCCACTGAGCACCCACTTTTTGTCAGTCAAAGACTAAGTATTTTACATGAAGTATCTCTAATCCACACCAAAAATCCAACACAGCTATTAAACCCATCAAACAAATAAGGATATTAAGGCTCTGGAATTCGGAAAAGTGCAAAAAATTGTAAAGAATGGAAGGATCGAGAGAATGCAAACATTACTGGCCTTAAGTTTAGATATATTTCCTCTTCAGCTGAGTCAAGAAAAATAAAATAATCTCTGTTCTGTTCTGTCAAAACATCTAGTGTTCAGGTGCTTTGTGGTTGGGAAGCACTGTGTTTATAAGGACTATATAAAAATGACAGAGAATTAAGTGTTCCTCTGGATTTAAAGCTTTCCTATACCTTGAACTGACCTTATATTCAGACTGAAACATTCTCATTTCATACTCCTAAACAGCTCATATGAAGGTTCATATAAATATTAATACTTTACAGATGAGGAAATTGAGATCCAGAGAGGTTAAGTGACTTGTGCCTACACAGCTAATAAATGTCAGTCAGACAAAGCCAATTGCAAGACAGAAAGAATAAAGTGTTATTACGCCAATTTAACAGATAGCATATAAATATAACAAAAGAAGATTCTTTATCTTTGTAATGAAATTTTATTTTCTGGTTATAAAGTAATATATGTTCATTACTGAAATTTGAAAAGAAAGTGGAATTTTTACAGTCAAAACAACTAAATACTAAAGCTATAATATGAAACGAAAATGTGTAGAGAGAATATGATAGACATTTAACCAATATTCTATCCTCCCAAACTTTCACACACACAAAAAAATACCCCATCAACACAGGGAAATAGTAGCAAGTTAACAATGTGTCTAGTGGATTTGTAATTAAAGCATTATCCTGCAAATACAGAATATATCTTTTCTAAAAATCCACAGAAAATACCATAAGCATTAACAAATTCTGAGTTATATTGTCCAAGTTGCAATGAAACTTCAAGACTATAAATAAAATAAGAGTAATCATCATCTGAATTAGAGAATAATGAAAATGAGAACAGTAAAACAAACCTGCACTGGGAGGGAACTTCATTGCTTTAAATGTTCTTTTTAAATTATTATTATGAAAATAAAAAACAGAGGAAACATTTATTTTTGAATTAATGACCTTCTACATATCACATGCCTAGAAAATATCAGAGAATGGTATTAGGAAAATGACAGAATTATCATAAACATCTCAATCATATTTGTGTGATATATTAGAATTTCTATGGTGACAAGTGACAGTAACTCAGCTCAAAGTAGATTAAATGTGTGGAATTTTTTTTCAATCAATTTTGAGAGGTAATAGATATGATCAGAAATAAAGGAATCAGGGATGTGGGGGACTTTTTTGTGACTGCAGCAGAATGGCCATAGAAAGCTGTAGATTCTTAGATCTGTAGATTTGTGACTTGAGAAGTAGTAAGTTTTTCCTCATAAACTAGAACTAAAACAAGCCCATGGAAGAATTTCTAAGTCTTACTTGAGTCACTTAGCCATTAAAAAATGAGATATACTTCTGTCCTTCAGTCAAGGGTAAGTTTTCAAAAAAATACTGGGGAGATCATTCTGGAAAGCCCAAACCAAAAGATTATATGAACTTCCCAGAAAATGAAGTTATGTGATAGAAAATGTAAGATTCCAGAAGCAGAAGCCAAGTTCCAATCCTTAGCTTGAACTGGAGGGGATGTTGTGTTGAGACAAAGAAAAGTACCAAAACCTCTCATGAAAATAGGAGAAAGTAAATAAAAATATGACATAAAAATATAAGTAAAAATAGAAAATAAAAATATAGGATATATTCTCTATAGACATATATACACATACATACATGCACATATATACAAAACCAGTAAACAATGAGTTTAATAAATAATGAAATAAGTGATCCTTTGTAATAGCTGTTAAGTAAATTAATTAAGCTGAGAAAACACAATCTGAAAGAACTAAATACATCCAGAGGCACAGATCAAAAAACAATTATTTCTCAAAAAGCTAGAAAACTTCAAGATGGGTAACTATCAACATGATACTGATACCATATACATGCAGAGTTGCTCTAGGCTTTATTTAAAGATCTGAGGCTTCTAATAATAGCCCAGATTTCAATGTCTCCTTTCATCTGTCTCTACCCTCCCTTTGAACTTACTACTAATGATTCCACTTAAATTTAACTAAGAACTCCTAGGGATGTCTCATGTGACTTTCTATCTAACCTAGGTCTAGTCAACTGCCCAGCTAGTAACTGCGTGGCATTAGCTATTTCTTTCCTTTTCTGTTCTTCTCTCATTGTTCAGAACTGAAAGGTCCACTGGACTTTACTGTCTCCTAGCAGGGACTGGAGTCTCTCTCTGGACATCTTCCAGATGTCCCTGTGTCATCCAGGAATTACCTTCTGCCAGAGCCCACAGAAGCTACAAATTCAGAAGATAAAAAGCTGAATGTTTCCTTTTTTGAAAGGAACATGCTTATAAAAGATACCAAAGTAGTGTTCATATCCTAATGTCTTACAGACTTCATGAAATAAAACAGCTCTTTCAATTTTTCAGTTTTCTTATTCATCATAATACTCACACATAAATCCAGATGGGATCTGGACAGTGGAATAAATCTAAAGGACAGATAATGTGCTTTCCTCCAAGGTGACTCTCGTCTTTGTCAACCAACACAAGACATCTGTTGATTTCAATTGAGGTGAGTTCACTTTTATTTGCTCCTATTGCCTCTGGAATGATTGTCTCTCAGATGCATGCTAAGTGTAAATTTTCTGCATAACACTTACCTGGACTTGAGTCCAGGTATTCCGATATTTGATTAATTTCTCCAGGCACTGGTAACAATCATGGATAGTCTATTTTAAAAAGATAAACAAACCAGAAACAGACAAACAAAAGTATGTGCACCTAGAGAAAACTGTATCATCATGAATTGGATAGCTCTGTTTCTGACCCTTCTCCATTTTAGTACTCTTCTTCTCATCGAAACTTTCCTTGGTTTAATATTGTCCCAAGTCTCCAAATGAAACTATCACTTGCAGTCTAAAACAACACAATACATCACTATTCTAATTCTATTCTGTCTCATTTGCTCTCTCAGTTGGTTCCTGTATGTTGGTCATTTGAGTAGACAATGAACATTGAACAGGCAGGAAACGTGTCTTACATGATTGTGATCTCAAATTGCCTAATATGGAGTTGCATATGGAATAGTAAGTGCTTGTTTCCTTTCATATCTAACTTACACATTGAGCCAGTCTTTCCCCTTTGCCAGGATTGGATATTGAAATTATTAATGTAAAAATCAATTTGTATTTGAAATTCCTCAAATCATATTTCTATTTTATTACCATGTAATTTTCTGAATATGGTAGAAAAATCTCTGTCTGTTAATGAATTCTGTTTCAAATGCTCTCATTATAAAACTTTCAAATCTCATTAACTAAACCAGGCATTAAAAATACAAGGATAATAGAATAAAATGGGAAACTGTTGATATGATTAGATTTGGGTAACTTTCTTCTTTTACTGTGGGGAGAAAAGAATATGAACTGTCTGAGTAAATGATAATTTAAGCATAGGAAACATACTTTATAAAGTGCAAGGAACACACTTCTCTACATGTTCTGGAAGTATCAATAATTTTCTCAGCTAGCTGCAACCTAGCTAGAATTATGGATAGAAGAATAAAAATGTGGTGTATCTTAACAAGCCCATGCTGATATTAGCATTTTTGTAATGTGTATTTTCAATAGTGATACAGAATGAAAATATGCACCCCATAAAGATACCCTCTACTAATTCCAATCCTCATGTACAGTTGTCCAAGCCTTTATTCAGCTATACTTCCTGGAAATTTAAACTTAAGTTTACTGACTGTTATTTACTCTAGACACCTTAGCACACTTTTCTGGAAATGCAGGAAAGAAATAACACTTAAGCAAGTAATATAGATTTCTAAAAAGTTTTGGACTTTCCCCAAGTACTTTTCTTCTCTTTTAGTCACATACTATACTTCCTGGAGGCAGAAAGGAAACAAAACAATACAAAACAAAATGGATCTGGCATTTTAAAATCCATTAGAGAATCATAAAATGTTAAGAGCTGGAAGCAATCATCAGATCATAGACCTACCTACTATATAATCGAGACCTACCTACTATATAATCGAGAGTAAATGCAGCATAGATTTACGTACTCAAATCTGCTGTTAATTGAAGGCAGAATAATCAGTCCCTGGCACACACAGTTATATGCTTTCTAACACTCCCAAGAAGCTGAATGTTCAATAAAATAATTAATCGAACCCTTAATATGCACTCTTTTTTTCCTCCTATTTTCTGTTACCACATTCCAATAGGGCCTATATCTCTCAGCCCCTAAATTAACTTCTATTTGTGCTTTTTCTGCCACTTCTTAGTGTTCCTATGGTAAGAACTTAGGTTTGAGAAGAAGCCCAAGGTGACCCAACACCTATACTCATCCTGCCACAAAGATATATATGAGATCTTGACCTAATCACTGTACTTTTGGGGTGTAATTTTTTTTTTTTTAAAGACACACACACACACGCACACGGAGAGAAAAATCAGGGAGAGGGATGTAGGTTCAAATTTTACTATTCAAAATGTAGCCCTAGGACCAGCAGCATTGGCAATACCTTGGAGCTTGTCAGAAATGCAGGCTTCACCCCAGACTACTGAATTGGGATCTGCATTTTAACAAAATATTCAGGTGATTCATGTACACACTAAAGTGCTGAGGGAATTTTTAAAAAATGTCTATTTTCCTGTTACATATCATTTATGCTTTTCTGTAGAGGGATGATTCTACCACATCAATTTTTTCCTTTGTGAAAAGATACTACTGGTGATACACAGAGGCAGGGAAGTTTTCCCAGAGCCTTTTCCATCAAATTCCCTTTTCTCCCTCCATGTTGTCATGGCTTTAAAGCAGACCTTTCTCCCATTCCAGTTCCATTTCTGTCCCTATAATGAAGTACCACTTTCTGTTAGCTTTGTCTGCATGATCTCATCCAGCTGGGGGATCTTCCTGCCAGGCCAGCAAAGGACCAATCACACCATCCCTTTTGAGGACAGCACCCTGGGATGGTAAGTGACTGGGCAAAGGTTACCTGGCAAATGGTAGGTGGAAATTAAAATCGAGGGAGATGGCTTACCACCTGGTGAGGTCCTGAGACCATTAGAGCAGTTTGGGCCTAATGCTGCTCTCATCTGTATTATATTTCACGCACATTTCCTGCCCTGCAGCCATTGTTACCATTGTAATTACAGACTCATATTCAGCTGCCTTGAGAATGCTGATGGTTGTAAAAGAGAACACTTGCCACAGTGGGTGGGAAGGGCTGGGCAAATTGCAAAGCTCCTATTGTGTAAGACTGGAAATCTGTGATTTTGGCTGACTCCTCACCACAAAGAAAGACTACATATGTACACTGTGCCCCCATCAACCTTTCTTTGCTTAATTCTGTCATAAAAAAGGTTAAGCAGAAACAAGCAGGCAGAAGATGCTGAAGATCCAAAAGGAAAGCAAGCAGAAAACTATTTCTGAATTAAAAATAACAGACTATATTGGTCAAGACTAATACCTAAAATTAGAAAAACGTTGCCTTACATGTCCTGACATGAAGCCTATTTTTAAGGAGGCTATCTTCCCCCAATACCACTATCACTCAACCTGAAACTGGACTACAAGCATTCATTCCCATGAATCAAGAAATCATTTATTGTTTAAGGGTTCTTAAAATTTTTTTTCATTTTAAAACTGGGTTTTATTTGATGCAATCTTTTTCTTCTAAGAAGAAACATACAAGAAAAAAAAAATGGCTGAAAGGATAAGATACCCCCTGTCACTGGACCAGAAGAGCCCTCACCAATCAGTGTTCTTCTTCCCACTGAGTCTGAACAAAGATCTAGATGCATAATATTTCTTAACACAGGAAAGCAGGCAGAAGGAGCTACCAGCAGATTAGACATAATGCGATAAGACTTAGAACTCCTTCTTGATTTAAAGAAACATTAATTTTTCAAAAGTTAAAGTTTCTGAATTGGGTAATGGCATTAAATTGAGTTATGTAGTGTCTCCTATCCTCCCCTGCTACACTGCCACACCTACACTCATCCAAACTTCGGTTAACATAATAGCCTATTAAAAAGAAAGGAAAGAAAAAGAAATAAAGGATTTTCTTTTTCCCTACATTAATGCCTTGGAAAAAAAGAGTTTTTTGTTGTTATTTGCTTGTTTTTAAGATAAACTTCAACTAATATAAAATGGTTCAGTCACTTTAGAAAAGAGTTTGGCAGTTTCTTAACAAGTTAAATATAAATTTACTATGTAACCCAGCAATTCCACTCCTAGATATTACCCAAATGAAATCATTTGTTGAAACAAAAAATTCCATGTTAATGTTCATGGTAGCATTATTCATAATAGCCAATAAATGGAAACTACCTATATATCCATCAACTGGAGAATGATTAGGAAAAGTATGGCACATCCTCCACACATAGATGCTATACAACAATAAAAAGAAATGAGCCACTGATAAGTGCTACCACAAGGATGAACCTCAAAAACATTATGTTAAGTGAAAGAAACCAGACACAGAGACCACATACTGCACAGTTTCATTTATCTGAAATATACAGAAAAGGCAAATCTATAGAGACATAAAGTAGGTTGGTGGTTGCCTAGGGCTGAGGTTGGAAATGGGGATTAACTGTAAAAGAGCATAGGAGATTCTAGTGGGATGACAAAAATATTTTAAAATTATGGTTATCGTTGCATAACTTAGTAGTTTCACTAAAATTCAAATGGGTGGTTTTATGAAATGCAAATTATATCTCAATAGAATTGTTAAAAACATTTCAGCTGACAAGGACAGGGAAGTAACATAGCATTAAGTGAAAAGGGAGAAGTTAAAGAGTGGGAAGAATGGGGAGTGTATATTGACAGCCATGACTAGCAGCAGACCAAATTTATTTTCTTCTCGATGGAGCTACTGTAGTCAAGAGTACTTGCCTTATTTTAGAAGGAGGGATATCCATGTGACAGTGATAACGAAGACCTGAGTTAGGAGAGTGGCACAATAAGGTGTGTCCTCTGCTGCCAGTCATGCATGAGTCACTCCCAGGCCCAGGTCATGTTAGCCTTCCTCATGGATTCTCAAACATAAAATCAGATTTCTTAAAAAATGTTTTTCCTCTGTAATGCTCTCCCTCATCTTTTCTATAAATCCATCACTTCAAGACCATAGAATCCTTATTCACTTGATCGAAACCTTCCTTAGAAACAATCAAATACAGGGGACTGGGGAGATACCTGAGTTTGAATCTAGAAGAAACAGGTTTTGAGAATTCCTCAAGAAAACAGCATGAGTGCCTCGTAGCTATGGGAAGAATAAATGGGAGACAGCAAATGTCATCTTGATGACTTGGATGAGGAACTCTGCCACTACTGTAGCGGAATAGAAAAAAGTATAGATTTCAAAGGGATTTTAAAATGGTTAAAATGGTTTAAAATGGTTAAATCCAGTGGATATGAGAGAAACCCGTACAACTGGTTAGAATGGGGGTACTATTAATTGTGAAAGAAAACATGCAGGGCTACCAGTTGTTAAGGAAAAAGATTATGGGGTCACATTTTCACACTGAGACAACAAGCCAGTAGAAATTCTTGGAAGACAGTTTGCTAATAAATATGTCTAGAATTATAAGGAGAATTGCTGGTCTAGAAATTTAAATTTGAGAGTTAACAATATATAAAAGGAAAGTTGAAGGCATGTGGTGCCATGAAATATATAAATCAGGAGAGAAAATCTGGGAGAAGTGATTAGTTATGTCTGAACTTTGTGCCAGTCTAAGGGAAAAAACAAAAACCAAAAACCAAAAAAACAAAAGAGAAAATAGTCAAAGAATTAGGAGGATAAAAGGAGGATATGGTGATATGGATGGCATGTCAAAAAAGGAGTGGCTTGCATTGTTGAATACTGCTGAGAGAGGTTGAAAACTGGGCAATGAATTTTTTTTTTTTAAGATTTTTATTTATTTAACAGACAGACATCACAAGTAGGCAGAGAGGAAGGCTGAGAGAGGAGGAAGCAGGCTAGCAGGCTCCCTGCTGAGCAGAGAACCCAATGCGGGGCTCGATCTCAGGACCCTAGGATCATGACCTGAGCCGAAGGCAGAAGCTTTAACTCACTGAGCCACCCAGGAGCCCCTGGGCAATGCATTTAATAACAAGGAGGTTATTGGAGATAGCAGAGCCATTTTTGTCTAAGTACTGGGAGAATATGGATTGGAGAGGTAGAAGAACTGCATGATGAGTGGACAAATTGAGAAACATGGGTGAACAACTCTAGAGAAAATGGACTACAAAGGGATATTCAGAAGCAATGGCAGGGCTGGAGGAAGAAGTGTGGTCCGACCAGTTAAGACTTTATTCTACCCCTGAAACAAATAATACATTATATGTTAATAAATAAAAAATTTTTTTAAAAAGACTATTCTATATGGAAGTGATTGGCATATTCTTTTTTTTTTTAAGATTTTTTATTTATTTGTTAGAGAGAGAGAGACAGAGCGCTAGCACAGGCAGACAGAGTGGCAGGCTAGAGGCAGAGGGAGAAGCAGGCTCCCCGCTGAGCAAGGATCCCGATGTGGGACTCGATCCCAAGACGCTGGGATCATGACCTGAGCTGAAGGCAGCCACTTAACCAACTGAGCCACCCAGGTGTCCCCATTGGCATATTCTTAAGAGCTAGTGGGCAGACAGGAGTAGATATAATTAATAGTGTAAGGCAAGATGTGGTAAGTTTTGTAATGAAATTAAAAATACTCAATTTAGATAGGAGAAGGGTCACCTCCTTTTTTGATATACATGAGAGCAGGAAAAGTCATATTTGGAAATCTGGTCTGCAGAAAATCACTGGAGCTCCTGTCTGATGGGATCTGTTTTCTCTGTGAAGGAGAATGGTTAAGGTTTGAATCAGGCACTGGGTAAGAAGGGAGAGTGAACTGAAAAGAATGGTCATGTGTTTGTGGAGCACTGTTGACAGCCAAGTTGAGAGTGGCAATCATGATTTATTGGCAGTACAAATCTGTCTCATTGTATGATTTTTCCCTAGCATCACTGAACTGTTCTGGTACAAATCCGAGAAAGTGAAGAGCCAGCTGCCTCTGGAGTTAGGACTTTGCCATTTGATTCTGATGTAAGATCACCAGGGTCTGAGAGTTTTCTGAAACAATGATAATCTTTCAGAACCAGCTTTGGGTTAAGAGTAACTTCTCTCATTTTGCTTAACAGAAAGGGTTTATGGGTGCCAGCAGTCTGAGGTTCAAGGGTGCCTCTGTACTTCCTGGTATTCCATCTCTGTGTGCCACTGACACTCCTTCCTGATCCAGGTGTTCTAAAATGGCCACTTCCCTTGGTCCTGCTTTCAGCAAAGAATATATACCTTAAACTAAGGCTTCAAAGCCTAAGAATAACTCTATGCGTACTTGTGTTTGAATGGGGCAGGATTCCTTAATGCTTTGTTGGAAAGGGGTCAGTGATGGTGAACACAAATACCAGAATGGGAACTTCCCTATGTAATGGGGACTATCACATACACCATCTTGGGGATGCTTAAGCACTTATCGGCATTGCATATGGCACCCATCTCTCAGGTTGCCCGTGAATGATTCTATAGTTGTCTCATAAAATGACACAAAAGAGGGGTTCTAAAATATTTAGAATGAATAACTTTTGTTACAAAACAGCACACTCCCTGAATGAAGAGAAGAAACCATGATTTAGTAATAGGTAGCTATATCATACTTTATTTCCTCTTCTGGCCTGAAATTCTTTCAAACTGATATTTTGTATACATTTAAGAGGGGAAAATAGTGTAGCAAAACAATATATAAAAGTAGCAATAGATTTTAGATTTCACTGCACCCAGTCTTTCTCCCAATGCAAGTATCAAGCATCTTCAGCAGAAAGTTTTGTAAAAACTACTTCAACGTTTCCCTTACTTCTTGACTATAAGGAGAAATTCAGGACTCTGAAATAAGCAAAAGAGATTACTGAACATCCTTTCACTGGAATGATGGAGCCCCTCTGGACTGACTGACTTGGTAAGTGTCTTTGTCTTTGATAAGACTATATTTTACAACCATATTGAGATAAAAGGTACAGAAAACTGAGACAAACAAATACATTTTGTCCAATGGAGGTTTAATTAGCTCTCCTACTCAGCGTGAAAAAAGCCAGGTTTGCATTCATTTACATATTCATTTCCATATTCCTGGTCTATATATGTGTTCTATGGATTCTCCTTCAATTGGCTGTAACATTGGGGGGGGGCGTGTGTTTCTCTCCTTTAACTAATGGGTTAAATGAAAACTTTGACGTGCCATTTTACACACATATGAAAGTCATAACTTTACCTTTTTCAAAAACTGACTTTTAACAAAAGTCAGAACATTCCATTTTGGAACATCTCAACAACTATTAAAATCAAAAGGAGGCGTGCCTGGGTGGCTCAGTGGGTTAAAGCCTCTGCCTTCCGCCCAGGTCATGATCTCAGGGTCCTGGGATCGAGCCCCATATAGGGCTCTCGGCTTAGTGGGGAGCCTGCTTCCCCCCCACCGCCTGCCTCTCTGCCGACTTGTGATTTCTTTCTGTAAATAAATAAATAAAATCTTTTAAAAAAATCAAAAGGAAATGGAAACTTTCCCTCTAAAATCCTGGGTTTGTTAGTTTTTTGTTTTGTTTTATTTTTTAAGTGTATCCTTCATCCCCAAGTCACTTGGGCTTTAGTCATTTTTTGGTTTCTCTTGAAACTCTTATCATCCATATACCCAGTTCTAATTACTAAATTCAAGTGACTCTATCTTTAACAAAATCATAATCCCTTTGACCTGATACTTTGCATACATCTAAGAAGAGCAAATAGTATCAAATATTTTAATAGTATGAGAGTAGAAGGATATCATCTCCCATAGCTTTTAGGATATCTGTGGATTTTAATAGTTCATGGATTGGTTAAAAACATTAATGGATAATTTAATTAAAATCAAGATAAAGCCTAGCTACAAAATGAATAGTTTTCAGGAAATCAAGCACTGAAAATTGGATAAAACTAATTAGGACCCAGGGCTGAACCAACATGTTTGGGTTCTACTCGGGTCTTCTGACACTCTGCTCAACATTTAAAGATCTTAGAAACAGAATAAATTTAACCAACTTATATTAACCAAACAGAACAAATTCAACCAACCAATTTAACCTTGGTTGGGAAAGAATAATGACCCTTGATTTGCATTATATCCCTGTTAATTTATATACACTGAGTAATTCTCTAAAGGAAATCAGTATGTAGTTGGAACAGGTTAGGAGATATTGAGTAACCAAAAAGAAAAATCAAAGACAATCAGAATTATCATACCCTATCTAAACTTCCATCTTATTCCTCATCACACTTTTGGCAACTCTAAACTGCACCCAAGTTGTCTCTGATACATGATCCCTGTTATTTGGGCTACATATTTTTGCCCACAATAACCATTTTATTTGTAATGCACTTTCCCCAATGATTTTATGTTTAAATTCCATCCATTCCTTAACATTTACCCTAAGTTCCTTCTCTTCAATGAACATTTCTTCATCTGAAATACCTTTATAAAAATCATATTGTAAATATTTGCATGTGTATACTATCATTTTTTTTAATGTACTCTCCAGCTGTGCAGGGATTGGGGCTTATTCATTTTTCCTTCCCTAAGTTTAAAATGCAGTATGTATGAAACAAATGATTGCCAAATATATGAATACAGCAATAAGCCAGCATTCACTAATGTTATTCTACTAATTAGGAAAAGAAGTGAAAGGAGTATCCTATTTTTGTTTTATATTTAAAAGGATGGTATGTTCTCGTTTAATCCATTCTGTCCTCCCTTTTAGTACAAGACATTATGTCCAGCAATTAAGCAGTGAGAGACAATGAGTGAGATGTTTTTCTGTGCCATGCAGATGCAATTGCCCACAATAAGAATTAGCATTTTCCTTCCACCGGAGCCCTCAGCAGCTGCAAAGAGTGACTCACTGACTGGCATGTGGCAATGATTACATTATCTGGTGATAAGGGGGTCACAATTAAATAATGCCCTTTGCCAGTGTGTGTGTTGCAACTCCAACCCAGATGAGCAATCCTCCCCTTTCCCACTGAGCTAATGCAGATCTTGGAAATAATGGAAGACAAAGACTTCTGCCACCCTCTATCATTCCAGCAAGGTTCTGCTCTATAATAGGTAGTAGTAATTCAGTTGTAATTAAGCAAGGCCTGATATATTATTTCCTAATGAACCCAAGTGAAGTCATCTCCCACTTTTTCCCCATGCCTCTAATTAGGCAATAAGGACTATATCACAAGCAATAAAGATCACTTTGCTGGGCTAGTGATAAGGGATCAGAGAGCACACAGGGAGGCTCCAATGGCCCAGAGTGAAAGGCAGGTAAGCAGCAGTTCTAATGGAATATCCTCCATTCTTCCTGCCATCTGCTCCCAAATTACCTAGGTGGCAAGCACTGATGAGGAACAAATTAAACTGAAGCTAGAACAAGAAGCTTGAAACCATCAGTCAGAAGTCCAGCAATTTAAATCAGAGCTTTATGTGTGTTCGTTCATTGTATAATTATTCTGGTACTTTATGTATTTCTAAGATTTTTATATCTACTCTCTTTTATATCTACTCTTTTATATCTCTCTTTTACATCTATTCTTGGGAAAATCAAGGGAATTACAATAAAGGGTTTTCATTTTTCCTGTCTTATGCACAAAGAGATCAGGATTCCAAGCCTTAAAGTGGAATACTCAGTGTAGGGAAGTTACATTGTGCAGCATAGCATTCAGAGATGTCTACATATGAATCCTTCTATCAAGTTAACTCCAAAGTTGTTTTGACTGTATTTGCTTTCCTGTGATATCAAACAGGAGGAATGCTCTCCTTGCTTTCTCGTAGATTCTTTGGTGAGGAAAATAGCAGCTTTCTTTACCTACCTTCAGTTCATCTAAGGCAGTGGTAGACAAACAAGGCTTCAAGTTCTTCATCTGTTTTTTGTAATATATGTGAAAAACTAGGCACTGTCTATAGTATGCCCTTCTGATCTAGATTCTAGGGGAGCTGTTTTACAATGTTAGATTATAAGTTAACTGAGAACAAAGCAAAAGTAATTTGTGCCTATGGACATGGAAATGAATACTGCCTAGTGGGGGGGACAAACCATTTTCCCTCCTGTCGAAATGCCAGTTTTCCCTCCATTTATACATTCATGGCAATATTTTGATCTTTATGTGTCCATTCTTTGACCTTTTTGTATTGGTTGTAATATCTGTTTGGTTTCCTCATGTAGGTAAAAAATCTTTAACCCATATTTATTTTGTATCTGTATATGAGTCATTATCATACTCATTTTTATAATTTTCTCTTAATAAGAGTTTTACATATTACTTTTATACAACAATAGCAGAGCTGAGTATTCACAGTAAACACTGTATGGCCCATAAGCAAAACATTTTTACTATCTGACCCTTCATATAAAAAGTTGCATATTCTCATTTAAAACAGATATTTAGCCAAGCCTCACATATCTGAAGGAGCCACTTTTGCACTTTTTTCCCCCCTGCATGTTCAGGTATCAGAAGAGTGGCGTAAAAGAGAACAAGTATAATAATCCACCCCCACTCTTTTTTAGTAATTTAACTCAAAGAGCTATTTTGGAATATGAGATCTGGTTTTGGACTAGATGTTAAAAGACTTGCTATGATTAGCTGTGAGACGTTTAGCAAATTTTAATATTTCTGGGCTTGGGCTTTTTCTTATGTAAAATGGATGTATAATTTTTAATCTCATTTTAATAATGATTTTTATGTTTACCCTTTAGAGATTAACCAAGACTGAATTTTTTTGTCCTTGCTCTATTTTTTGGAGGCAAATCAGAATAAATCAGATTGGATCACTCTGTCTCGAAACAGATGGAACTTGTGTTTAGAGCCTATTATAAAATGATGACACTGGGTTACAAAACCACATACTTCCAACCTGCCCCTACTTCAGAATGACTAGGCTGACAGACATCACGCAGAAAGGCAACAATGGTATTTTGAAAATGGTGTAGCAATGGGGTCTGAGCTGGACTTCAGACATTCTGGCAGAAAATTAAAATCTGAATTTTATTTGCAAAACATAGCCAAAGAAATGTAGCAATTCATCATTTCAGCTTATCCCTGTATGAAGCAGTGTAAATATTGTTACTTTATCAGCTCAGACTCTCAGATCAGAGAAGTTTATTTTGGGACCCCTCTACTGTCACCTTGACTTCCCCTTCCTCAGCTGGCAGCTCCTTCTCAAGTCCCAGTATCAGGTACTCTTATACTATATTCTAAGTGGCAACCATACCCACCCTTTCCCTGAAGTTCTTTTATTCAGTCCTGTAGGAGTTGTCAGTGTTTCAATTAAAAATCAAATTCCTCCTACCTGACACACGCAAGCTTCATTCAACCATTCATTCACTTGACAATTACTTACTGTCTTAGTCCATTCAGGTTGCTGTAACAACTGAATGTAACTATAAACTGACTGACTTATAAACAACAAACATACATTTTTCACAGTTTGCGAGGCTGGGAACTCCAAGACCATGCTGCCAGAAGGCTGAGAGTTTGGGGAAGACCTGCTTCCTCATTAATAACCATCGTTTCACTGTAACCTCACAAGGAGGAAGAAGAGAAGGATCTCTTTGGGACTTCTTTTATAAAGCACTAATTCCACTGATGAGGGTTCTAACTAAATGATGACTGATTTCCTAAAGGCTCTACCTCCAAACATTATACATTGGAGATAAGGTTTCAACATATATTTGATCCATATTGAATGCACATCTATAAGCATCTGGGATACCCTGATGAGCAAAAACAAAGGTACTCGTCCTTTTAGAGTTCACATTCTAACAAGGGGTATAACTATTATGCAAATAACTAAGTAAAAACAAATGTAAAGTTGCAACAGTAAAAAATTGTATGTAGAAGAAATAGAAAGGTTTATGAAAACCAGAAGTGAGAAATTTCACTAAGTATAAAGGTCAGCAAGGGTTTCTTGAAGAAGGGACTCTCAAGCTGCTGGGCTCTGAAAGATCAGTAGGATATTATTATGTAATAAAGGAGAAATTTTCTGGGGAAAATCTGAGGAGCTGAGAGGTATGAATGAAGGACTATGTTTAAGATGAGTCAAAGATGTAGACTGATTCTGACCATGACAATACAGAACTTCAGAAGCCATTTAAAGGAACTTCTGCCTTATTATGGAGAGTGATGTTACCTAAAGGGAAGATTTCTTTGGCTGTCTTATGGAGAAGAGAATAAGGAAGGCCAGAGTAGAGGAGAACAAATGAGTTGCTCACTCGTTGCAGCTAGGCAGGCACAAGAACCAGGAAACACTATGTAGTGCTTGTTATGTGTCAGACATTATTCTAAGAGACCTACCTATCTTCATTCATATTCCACCATTATACAGATGAATAAATTAATGCCGAGAGAGGTTAAGTTATTTTTCCACATCACACTGCTAATAAGTGGCAGAGGAGAGAGTCACATACTAGAAGTCATGCTCCAAATTCGAAGCTCTTAACATCTATGCTTTGTTTCTTCTGGAAAATTTGTCAGAACAACTATAAAAGTTGATTTCAGCAATTTGAAAATACATACACACATAACATATAATAATATGTATACCAAAATACATATACACATATGTTCATGCAAATATATCACATTCAAATGTCCCATCAGACAGTCTGAAGTTACAGGTAGAACCTTATGGAGCAGGAAAATAAGGAAATCAGAGAATGCTTTAAAAATACATATTGGAGAGACTATGGACTCTGAAAAACAATCTGAGGGGTTTGAAGTGGCGGGGGGGGGGGGTGGGAGGTTGGGGTACCAGGTGGTGGGTATTATGGAGGGCACGGCTTGCATGGAGCACTGGGTGTGGTGAAAAAATAATGAATAATGTTTTACTGAAAATAAATAAATTGAGAAAAAAATACATATTGGAGAGAGTAGATCAATAGTGAAACATCTTTACTGTACAGAAGACATCCTTGGGGGTATATTCCTGACTGTCTCAATGTGAAACCTTAGCAAGCACTAAAGGCCATTGGGCCTGTAACACTTAGGAAAATCAATGCTTATTGCCTTCCACCTGGATTGGCATTTATGGTTAATCTACCCCAAGTCTCCTTTATGGGACAATGAGACCCAGGACTTCTTAGCTATGAACTTGAAAAAGTTCCTTAAACTCGCTAAACTTGAACTTCCTCATCCCTAAAATTAGTCAATAAGATCTACCCTGAAAAACTGTTGTGAAGCTTCAAAGAAATGATACATCTGCAAATATTTTGGTTTCTTCCTCATTGTTTATTTCTAAAATTGCCTTCATTACTGATTTCCTCCCTTCCTTTTTCTACTTATCCTTCCTCTCTCCTCTTCCTTCTGTTGTGTGTTCATTTCTTCTTTCAACTTTTTTTACCAATTAATAAAGAGGAAGCAGGTGTGGATTCCTTAAATGTTTTGTTATTCTTTTCATCCACCTATTTACGTCTGTATTTCTTTATTTTTATTTACTTATCTATCGAGAGGCTGAAAAATAAAACACAATATATAAATTCTCATGTTAGTACTTTGACCAAAACTAACTTATTTTAAAATTAATTACTAGGATCTTGAAAGCAGATTGAGAGACATACAATACCATGCTCCTTTTTTCTTTCTGCTTAAAAAGGACACTAAAGGGACCCAAAAGGCTTCTGTCCCTTTATTACTATGAACACACTTCTTTCAATCATATTTTGGTGTTTCACTGAAATAACACTTTTCAAAAGGCACTCTTTTTATCAAACAGGACAAATATTTCTTACTACTGAATTTCTGCTTTAGAGCTATGATATTCCAAATATGGTCTTCTAAGAAGAGAATGACCAGTTTACAAGCACATTGGTGCTAAGAAGTGTTGCTTTGCTAAGGATCTGTGTTTTATTTACATGAGTTCTGGCACTTCATCCTTTCCTTACTGACATAAGCGTTGGATAGGAATTGCTGCTGGGAAACCCTTTATCTTCCTGGAGCTTCACCCTTTTACCATGCATTATGAATAATTGAATTAATTATTCAAGACTGGATTTATGTTTTCACCAAGGCAAACACGCTGACCCCTTCACTAATCATCAAGTCATCTTGAAAAAAGCTTCAGCCGCTGACCTAGCCAGATGATGACCCTTGAGGTCTGAGTTTATTTTAGAAACAAACCAAGATCCAGAGTCTATTCTGTCAGCTGAGTTGACCTTGAGCCCTGACCCTACTGCCTTGCTTTTGAAATATGCAGACTCTTCCATAGTGTGACATGAATTCAAGAATTTGCCAAATAAAATAAAATAAGATAAAATAGAATAGAATAAAGTAAGCCAAGAGAATTTTATGCTGCAAAGTGTAAGTTCATACAATTATTGCAACTTGCTTGCAACAGGATATTAAATTCAGTCCCAACCCAAAAATGATATGTTTAGTAAAAATTCCTGACACATCACACTAGAATTTGGAGCATGGGAAGAGATCTACTACTCCTTATATATAGCTGAACAAGTCATACCACTCGTCAATTCTCAGAAAATATATTTTCAAATCACATATTTTATAAAGCATTTTTACCTAGAATATACAAGAACTCTTACTATTCAGTAATAAAAAATCAAATAACCCAATCAAAAATGGACAAAGGATGTGAACTCACATTTCTGCAAAGAAAGTAGACAAATAGCCAATAAAAATATACTCAATACCATTAGTCATCAAGGAAACGTGAATCAAAACCACTAGAATGCTATACTAAAAATTAAAAAAGTGCTGGTGAGGAGGTGGAAGAATTAGAACCTTCATGCCCTGATGGTGGGAATATGAAACAGCGAGGTCACTGTGGAAAACAGTCTGGCAGTTCTTCAAAGAGTTAAACACAGTTATCGTATGAACCAGCAATTCCACTCTTAGGTATATACCCCAGAAAATGAAAAAACACATGTCCTTACTAAAACTTGTACTTAAAGGTTCATAGAAGAATTATTCATAATAGCAAAAAAAGTAGAAACAGCCCAAATATGCATTAACTGATGAAAGAATAATATATCCTTAGATATATTAGATATATGATCTAATACATCTAATTGGGTTTGATATATCCATACAATGCAATATTATTCATCAAAAATAAAGGAATGAAGTAATGATACACATTTACAACATCAATGAACCTTGAAAACATTATACTAAGTTAAAGAAACCAAAGACTACATATTATATGATGTTATTTACATAAAATTGTTTAAAATAAGCAAATCTATAGAGACACAAAGTAGAATGCTTGTCTAAGCCTAGGTGGTCTGGGGGAAATAGGCAATAACTACTAACGTATATGGGTTTCTTTTTGGGGTGATGATATTTTGAAATTGATCACAGTGAGGTTTGCATGGCTCTAAATACACTAAAAATAGTTGAATGTACACTTCAGATGGGTGAATTCTTATTAAATATAAATTTTATCTCAATTTTATCTTTATTACTAAGGCACAAGGGATTTTTTTTTTCAAGGTATGCCTGTAATTTATTTTTCAGATTCCTCTATGGGATTAGAAAGTCTTTTACGAATCACACTGCCATGTCCCCTGCTCTTGGTCCTCTTTTCAGTGTATGAATTCTTCAAGCATTTTTTTCATCTTCCAATCAAGATCACTGCAATGATCAAACAATTTCAGAATGCTGTGGTGTTTAATCCAGTTAGTTAATCAAGATGTTACATTCTTCAGTGTCCAAATGTGGAAATAAGTCAGGAAGAGTCTTTAGGAGGAGGTGATAGAACACAGCAGAACAACCTGAGTCATGGCTACACCAGGAGGGCTGAAGCAACAGTCACCAGCAAAGACTCCCCATCTAAAGCCCAGCATAGGCACTCGGACCAGGTCAGCTCTGAGTGGCAAAAGCTCCTGTACCCTCCACGGCTGACCTCAATTGGCTCTGGCACAGGGATCTTATAGAATACTTTCACATGCAAGGTATTCTAATACATTGGATTGCCCTAATGTTGGATTCTTCTAATTCTTACCTCACTGTTAAGGTTTCCCTGGGCTCTCTATCTAAATATGGTAACTCCTACATCCTGTTCCTTACCTTGGTCTATTTTATTTTGCTTTAAAAACTTGTCATAGTTCATTGAATCCAAGAGATTATTCATTATAAGACATATTCTGATATTAAAAGCTTAGATCTGGGGCACCTCTGGGTGGCTCAGTTGGTTAAGAGGCTGACTCTTGGTTTTGGCTCAGGTCATGATCTCAGGGTCCTGGGATTGAACCCCACATGGGGCTCCACACTCAGCAGAGTCTGTTAAAGTTTCTCTCTCCCTCTCCCTCCTTCTCCTGGCCCAACTCATATGCTCTCTCTCTCTCTTTCTCTAATAAATAAATAAATCTCTAAAAGAAAAAATAAAAAAAGCTTATATGGTCTTAGATTTGCCAAAACACAGTGTGTTTATGTTTGTGCGTGTATAAAAATTGGATTATATATACTAATTGGATACTCATTGGTAGTATAGTTATTAAAATCATTTCTTTTTGTCTGTCTCCTCCAGCTTCACCAGGAACATTGCAAAGTTCATTAGTCCAACCTCTTGGCCAAGAACAATGTCTGCTATGTAGTAGGTTCTCAGTGAGTATCTGTCAGTTGAGTGAATGAATGGCTCTAGGTGAGGACAGTTCACCATCCTTAAGGTAGTATACTTACTGTCCTATAGGCGCAACTGAGAATAGACTGCAGGTGGAGGGCAGTGATTTGGCAGTATTTATGCTTGAATCCTCTGATAAATTATCTCCAATTTGCATAGCTACTGGTTAAAGAAGTCAGAACACAAACATAAATCCTGTCATAAAAATTATATGAACTCTCCTTTACACCCCAGTCAGTACAGTGAGTAAATCGTCAGCAAAATTGATTAACTTTGAAGTTCAAGATATCCCAAGTTAGTGCCCTTTGGCCTCCAGGGATCTTATTCACTCAGGATACTTTCGAGGCATGGAAGGCCATAGTGCATATATATTTGTGGGTATGTGTGCGTGTATGTATGATGGAGAGTAAGTCCAGCTCTATAGCAGATCACTTGTCTTTACAGGCACCTCTCTGGAGAAACTCATTACTGCTACGATGTTGGAAATGCAGTAGCGGGGGGTGCCCGGGTGGCTAAGTCAACTGAGTGTCTGATTCTTTGTTTCAACTCAGGTCCTGATGGCAGGGTCATGAGATGGAGCAGGCATCCGGGTCCATGCTCAATGGGGAGTCTGCTTGAACTTCTCTCCCTCTGCCCCTGACCCTGCTCTCTTTCTCTCCAAAATAAATAAATCTTTAAAAAAAGAAAAAATGCAGTACCTGATGCTTTTGGTTTCATCTCATTCCTTTCTTCTCCAAATAGGTCCCATGTTAAAGTGAAATTAAAAAGGTAAGATTTTAAATTAAAACACTTAGTGTCAGTGTAGGAGAGATATTTATGAGGAAATTTCAGTGGTATTTCTGGCTTTCCTGAAATAATACCATATAGGCAAAAACAAGTGCAGAATATCAAAGTTAAGACTGTTTTGATATGTAAACTTGGCTGTTGGCTTTCTCTTTCTTTGCTTTCTTTACAAGAATGGAATCCAAGTAATTCTTTCCAATTCCTTTGACAGTCAGAAGACCTAGTGCTCTGTCCTTGAGCTATTTGTTTGCTAATTATTCAGACTCTGGATTCAGTGGGTTCAATAAAATCCACTGAAGAAGTGCACAAGGAAATTAATTTTTCAGGAAAGAATAAAAGCAGTCAAAGGAGTTTAAAGAGAAACAGAATGAAAAGGCAATCCTAGAAGAGATGCATTGAAAAGGAAATTGTGCCTTTCCCTTGTTAGGGTCCTTGAGCTTTATCTGCTGACTGTTGAGCAGAAGAGCATATTTTGTGCTATAAGACTTTCCTTAAACCTGTGTAGTTTTCCCATATAGACAATAATATACTCTATTGTAGACACTCACTTAGGACAGTTGCAAACTAAAGAGAAGGGGCTGTGGCACTGGGTACCTAGAAGAGTGAGGAAGAAGAGAGAAAGAACTTTCTGCACCTATATATTAGTGCTAAACTAAAAACAATTATGATGCTCAGTGAAATCTGGAGTTACATAATGGCATACTCCTTATAAAATCCATATTTCTTTGGCTCAAAGAAGGTGGCTCAAAGATGTCCTTGAAGCAGAGAGAAAAGTAGGACAAATTCTTGATCAGCATCTGACATTTCAACAGTTATCTGAATTTCATAAAAAGCAGGTGTCCTAGTTTATGACAAACGCCATAACAAAATACCACAGGCTGGGTGGCCTAAACAATGGAAATTGAATTTTTCAATAGTTCAGGAGGAAGAAGTCTAATATCAAGGTGTTGGCAGATTTGGGTTCTTCTGAAGTCTGTCTCCTTGGCTTATAGATGGCTGGACTTCTTCCTATGTCCTCACATGGTCTTTGTCCAAATGTGCATCATTGGTGTCCTTTTGTGTGTCTGAATTTCCTCTTTTCACAAAGATACTAATCAGATTAAATGAGGGCCCACCCTGAACGCAAGTTGGTGCAGCCACTTCAGAAAACAGTGTGGAGATTCCTTAAGAAATTAAAAATAGAGCTACCCTATGACCCTGCAATTGCACTACTGGGTATATACTGCAAAGATACAGAGGTAGTGAAAATAAGGGCCATATGTACCCCAGTCTTCATAGCAGCAATGTCCACAATCATCAAACTGTGGAAAGAGCCAAGATGCCCTTCAACAGACAAATGGATAAAAAAGATATGGTCCAATTCAGAAAGGATGAATACCAAACTTTTGTATCAACATGGATGGGACTGGAGATTATGAGTGAAATAAGTCAAGCACAAGGTTTCACTTACTTGTAAAGCACAAGGAATAACAGAACATTAAGAGAAGGAAAGGAAAAGTGAATAGGGGGAAATCGGAGGGGGAGATGAACCATGAGAGACTGTGGACTCTCAGAAACAAAACAGGGTTTTGGAGGGGAGTGAGGTGGGAGGTTAGGTGAGCCTGGTGGTGGGTATTAAAGAGGGCAGGTATTGCATGGAACACTGGGTATGGTACATAAACAATGAATCTTGAAACACTAAAAATAGAATAAAATTTTAAATAAATGAATGAATGGATAGATAAATAAGTAAATAAGGACCTACATAACAGCTGCATTTTAACTTAATTACCTCCTTAAAGGCCCTATCTCCTACCTACATTCTGAGGTGGTGGGCCTTCAACATATTAATTTTGGAGGGATACAATTTAGCCAGTAACAGCCATACTCACAGTTACTGATTTCATGACATACTCCAACTATGGAGTTATGTGGTTCATGTTTTTTTCTCAAAAAATTTTCAAAATCTCTATAATTATATCTTCCTTTTTTTTTGTAATTCTATCTTCTTAAATCAAATCTACTGAAAGTCTGAATGTAATTCATTAATTTTAATGAATTTATATGTATATTATCTAGTTTAATTTCCCCATGTTTTATATATAGGTGAAAACCAAATTTCTATTTATAATGAATTCCACTATCTAAGGTTAAAAAATTAAAAGCTTTAAAGTCCTAGCAACAGCAATCAGACAACAGAGAGAAATAAAAGGTATCCAAATTGGTAATGAAGAAGTCAAACTCTCTCTCTTCGCAGATGACATGATTCTTTATATGGAAAACCCAAAAGACTCCACCCCCAAACTACTAGAACTCATACAGCAATTCAGCAATGTGGCAGGATACAAAGTCAATGTGCAGAAATCAGTGGCTTTCTTATACACTAACAATGAAAATACAGAAAGGGAAATTAGAGAATCGATTCCATTTACTATAGCACCAAGAACCATAAGATACCTTGGAATAAACCTAACTAAAGAGGTAAAGGATCTGTACTTGAGGAACTATAGAACACTCATGAAAGAAATTGAAGAAGACACAAAAAGATGGAAGACCATTCCATGCTCTTGGATCGGAAGAATAAACATTGTTAAAATGTCTATACTGCCTAGAGCAATCTATACTTTTAATGCCATTCCGATCAAAATTCCACCGGCATTCTTCAAAGAGCTGGAGCAAATAATCCTAAAATTTGTATGGAATCAGAAGAGACCCCGAATTGCTAAGGAAATGCTGAAAAACAAAAATAAAGCTGGCGGCATCACCTTACCTGATTTCAAGCTTTATTACAAAGCTGTGATCACCAAGACAGCATGGTACTGGCATAAAAACAGACACATAGACCAGTGGAACAGAGTAGAGAACCCTGATATGGACCTTCAACTCTATGGTCAATTAATCTTTGACAAAACAGGAAAAAATATACAGTGGAAAAAAGACAGTCTCTTCAATAAATGGTGCTGGGAAAACTGGACAGCTATATGTAGAAGAATGAAACTCGACCATTCTCTTACACCGTACACAAAGATCAACTCAAAATGGATAAAAGACCTCAACGTGAGACAGGAATCCATCAGAATCTTAGAGGAGAACATAGGCAGTAATCTCTTTGATATCAGCCACAGCAACTTCTTTCAAGATACGTCTCCAAAGGCAAAGGAAACAAAAGCGAAAATAAACTTCTGGGACTTCATCAAAATCAAAACCTTCTGCACAGCAAAGGAAACAGTCAAAAAAACAAAGAGGCAACCCACGGAATGGGAGAAGATATTTGCAAATGACAGTACAGACAAAAGGTTGATATCCAGGATCTATAATGAACTCCTCAAACTCAACCCACACGAAACAGACAAACACATCAAAAAATGGGCAGAAGATATGAACAGACACTTCTCCAATCAAGACATACAAATGGCTATCAGACACATGAAAAAATGCTCATCATCATTAGCCCTCAGGGAGATTCAAATTAAAACCACATTGAGATATCACCTGACACCAGTTAGAATGGCCAAAATTAACAAAACAGGAAACAACATGTGTTGGAGAGGATGTGGAGAAAGGGGAACCCTCTTACACTGTTGGTGGGAATGCAAGTTGGTGCAGCCTCTTTGGAGAACAGTGTGGAGATTCCTCAAGAAATTAAAAATAGAGCTTCCCTACGACCCTGCAATTGCACTCCTGGGTATTTACCCCAAAGATACAGATGTCGTGAAAAGAAGGGCCATCTGTACCCCAATGTTTATAGCAGCAATGGCCACAGTCGCCAAACTATGGAAAGAACCAAGATGGCCTTCAACGGATGAATGGATAAGGAAGATGTGGTCCATATACACTATGGAGTATTATGCCTCCATCAGAAAGGATGAATACCCAACTTTTGTAGCAACATGGACGGGACTGGAAGAGATTATGCTGAGTGAAATCAGTCAAGCAGAGAGAGTCAATTATCATATGGTTTCACTTATTTGTGGAGCATAACAAATAGCATGGAGGGCAAGGGGTGTTAGAGAGGAGTAGGGAATTTGGGTAAATTGGAAGGGGAGGTGAACCATGAGAGACTATGGACTCTGAAAAACAGTCTGAGGGGTTTGAAGTGGCGGGGGGGTGGGAGGTTGGGGTACCAGGTGGTGGGTATTATAGAGGGCACGGCTTGCATGGAGCACTGGGTGTGGTGAAAAAATAATGAATACTGTTTTTCTGAAAATAAATAAATTGGAAAAAAATAATGAAAAAAAAATTAAAAGCTACTAAATAATGGCAGAATTTTCAGACTCGTTAATCTGGACTTTAATAAGTCTGTCAGTTTTTTCAATTGTTTTCATCATTTTATCATGCTGAGAGTTGCGTTATCCAAGTTTCAATGAGCCTATAGCAGAAACAACTCATGAAGAGGTATCAGTGTATCCATGCTTCCTCTTGTTTTAAAACAAGAAGATTAATTAAAAAAGTAAAATTGCCCTTTAATTTTCTTATGATATAATATCTTCTATGATTAAAAACATGTACTTACGTGTTAGCTTTAGAATTAGTATATAACTTAGAATGGCAGAGGTATTTTAAAAATACACTGCTAATAATCCTTTCATTTGTTAATGTATAGAACATAAGACACTGGACGTCTCCTTGGATAGATTATAATAATCACACAATAAACAAAATCATGTAACATTATATGTAATCAGTATTATTTGTTCAGATTCAGTAAATAATATAAGGATAATTCAAGAAAGTGAAAAGTAGATTTAATTAGGAACAAAATCCATGATAAAATAGAAATTAAGCTCTCATTAAACAGTCCTGTTTAATTGCAAAATAATTCTAGGACACAGAAAGCATGACTTCAAACCTCTGCTCGCTCAATTACTACTTATATAACTTTCACCAAGTTTCCCCAAATCCCTGATATTTGTTTTACTCCTCAAAAGTAAGGATAATAACAAAACCTACCCAGTAAATGTGGTCTTCTTGAATTGTGTTCCTATGATTTAAATACTCAGAATCCTATATGTTTTGAGACTATGAGCACACATTTTGAAAAGATACTAAATACATTTGATTTTTCCTAATTATCCTTTAAAAGGAAGAAGGTAAAGCCATTTTATCTTTTGTATCTCAAAAAGACTTCAAACTACTATATGGTATAGCAGGATGTTGGCAATCATTAAAATTAAGTACTGGGCATAGCAGTGTTCATTACACTATTTTGTCTATTTTTATTTGTTTAAATGTAATCATAATAAAAATTTCTTAAAGAAATCTTAGTATCACTACTTAACTGCATAATAATATGAAAGTCTGTTTATCCAGTTTTACCATAAAATTATATTCTGGATGAAGAAGCAGCTATGGTATCCTCTGTGTGTTTTTTATTTCCTATAACCTTATCTTTAAACAGAGACTTATAACTCGGTAAATCAAAATTTATGATTTTTTTTCTGTTTTCTGCATTTAAGTGACCTTTCTTCAAGATCTGATAGGCACATACTAAAATGATGGCCTTTACTCTGTATTGATGATTCATCTAGTTCAACATTGCTCCTTACCTTTGAAGTACCTGTGTTCCATTTAAAGTAGCTTGAAAAACAGATTACTGAATTTCTCAAGACAATTACTGTGAGAGGTATCTACTCTTGAAAAGTATTTCCTCATTATAAGTGGGGAAGAATTTTGCTCTACCATCATGTCCCTGATTCCCCAAAGCAGGAAGTTTGGGGAATAAAAATAATGTAGTGCTTTTTATATATGGATACATGTTTATATATATATATGTATGTGCAGATGAGAGAAACCTTGGAGAAAGTTCTACCCTCCATCTATTCATTTACTTGTTCATTCTTTTAACATCTCTATGTTGATAAGCACTGTCCTAGGCACTGGGAACTCTGTAGTGAACAAAACACTAAATTCTCTGACCAAGTATAACATGCTAGGAAGAAAGGAAGAGGAAAAAATGATCAGAAAATGAATATGTAGAATAAATGTCATGTCAGGTGGTGATAGCACTATGGAGCAAAAGAAAGCATAAAAGGGGAAAAGTGAGGAGGCAGAAAGTCGATGTTAAGTATGATAGTGAGAAAAGTGTCACTAATGAGATGACATCTAAGCAGACACCTGAAAGATGTGAGATTATGAATCATGTGCACATAGCCTGGCAGGTGTCTGTTCCAGGTGAGATAAGCACATATGAGTTTCTGATAGGGAAGTGGCCTGATCAAGAAACAGAGAGGTGGGGTGCCTGGGTGGCTCAGTGGGTTAAAGCCTCTGCCCTCGGCTCAGGTCATGATCCCTGGGTCCTTGGATCGAGCCCCGCATTGGGCTCTCTGCTCGGCGGGGAGCCTGCTTCCTCCTCTCTCTCTGCCTCTCTCTCTGCCTGTCTGTCTACTTGTGATCTCTGTCTAATAAATAAATAAAATCTTAAAAAAAAAAAGGCTATTGAAGAAACAGAGAGGAGCTGATCATGACTGGAGCAGGGAGTGATGCAGGAAAAGTAGCAGGATATGGGTTTCTTCTCCAAATCAGAGGGAAGCCTCTGACTGCTTTTGAACAGAGGGATATCTTATTCAGCTTTAATGGAGGAGTACATTCCAAGCCAGAAGGAAGAAGCAGACAGATTATCAATACATGCTTAAAAAAGATTTCACTGAGGCATTCTAGGTGACTGGGTTTATTGAACAATTGGCGTGATTTGTACATAGGTGTGGCTGAAAGTATGATGAGATCTGCTGTGTGGCAGGTATTACTCTGAGTTAAATGTCCTACAATGTAGCCTGTTTCAGTTAATTTGAAAAAGGAAGGGAACATCCAAGATTTCAGGTTCTGGGTAACTCATACTTAGCCTTTAGATGTCATCATAACTCCTACTCAAGTCTTCTCCACCTCAGAGATGTATATTCCCCAGTTATACTCTCCTAATGCACCTTTTATTTTTTCCTTTATGGAACCTACTACGGGACTAATATTTTGATATTATTTCCTATTTTGTTTGAATATAAGATTTCTAAGTAACAGAACTCATATATGGTTCCCATTTGTGGGAGATATAATATTTTGTAACAAAAAAAATGTAAAAGCAAAATATCAAAGTAATATTTAGTTTCTCACATTAAAAAAAAACTATTAAAGCAGTTAAGTATCAATTGAGGAAGCTGTCCAGGTGTCCTTAATATCTCACATTTATCATATAAAGGGCTAAGCCTAGGGACTCGGTGCACAATGGAAAGAAGATCCCTCTCCAGAGGAGGATCTGGCAGCTGGACCAGCTCTATGCATCTGGAGAGCATCTCAGGGGAAGTAAAAGAAAAGTTTGCTCTTTCCCAGCTTCACGGGTTGGATAAAGGCCAGCAAAGAGTCAAGAAGATGCTGAGGGCTTGCCCTGATACCTGTTTGTGCCTCCAGGAGGAGGCTGTCACATGTAGACCTGGAGAGATACCATATCCAAGTGAATTTGACAACCTATCATAACCAAGCAGAGAGAGGGCTTGATGTTTATTTCCACAGCTGTTTTTATTTCCTCTGTGGCATGGATTTAGAATTGAAAGACAGCTGGCCTCTCATAGGGCTTGGTATGCTGGTGTAAATTGCCTACTCAGGGAGGCCAGAGGACCAAAAGAAGAAAAGAAGTAAAGGCTCATGAACATACTCAGTGAGAACCAAGGAAAAGTGTAATTGGCAAGGGGGGAGATGGTAAATAATTTTCTGGGGCACAGAGATGGGCCTAAGTATGGACCACAGGTTCACCAGTCATTGATTTCAGCATCAGAATCCAGCAGGTTAGAGGCACCTGGGTGGCTGAGTCATTTAAGTGTCTGACTTTAGCTCAGGGCATGATCTCAAGGTCCTGGGGATAGAGCCCCACATAGGGCACCCCACTGAAAAGGAAGTCTGCTTGTCTCTTTCTCTCTGCCCTCCCCCTCCACTCATGCTTTCTCTCTCTCTCTCTCTCTCAAATAAATACAATCTTAAAAAAAAGAAGAGGAGGAGGAGGAACCCAGTACATGCCCTGGAACTCTTTTCATCCTACCCCAGGGACACACATCCCTTCCCTCATTCCTGTAGATTCCACCTTGGAGAGGACAACAGGAAGACAATATCTGAGGGATGCACAGTGTTATCAAGTTAGTGGATCATAATGAGTTCAAATTATATTGAACATTTAATTTTTTTACCAAGACAGTGGGTGGGAAATGCCAGTGAAAAAAATCAGAAATGTTACAGACAAAATTTTGAAAAGTACATTGTCTTTGCACATTCACATTGTAGATGAGGGAATTTCACTGTCCCACTCCATATGTTTATCTGCGTGATTATCTATTTAATATCTATTTATGTGTGATTATCTATTTAATATCTGTCTTCCCAGGTAAGTTTCATGTGAGGAATACTATATTTACTGTGATATTCCCAGTGTATAAAATGCTCTCAAGAGGCACTGAATTATTTGATGAATGATGAATAAATAAATGGATGAATAATGGAGGAATTCATAAATTAATGAAGGCATGTGAAAGGAACTTTACATTATATTTTTGATACACATGTCTAATGTTATTGGACTACAATGGTGACCAAGAATATGAGGAGGATTGTGGTAACACTGTCTGCTTTACTAAAGTGTAAGGAAGTGGTTTAGATATCAGGCACCATCAGAGAGCAGCCACTTTGTACTCAAAACCCATGTGCCCTCATGGGGCACCTTCTCAGACTGAGTGAAACAGCTGAGACTCAGCAGGAAAAATGCCATAGGAGTTGCTACATTTAGCAGCTTTTGTTTCTCCACATTATTATTTTTTTTATAATCCTTTACTAAGAGAGAATTAATAACAAAATAAAGCATGACATCCCTTTTGTCAGAACGATGAGCAAAGGGGCCGGCTGAGCATCCTCACAATTTATCTGAAAATGTTATTATTTCAGGGGGATTTTTTAGTACCAATTCTCCAAAGAAATAGTTTCAGCAATTAATTCATGTTTTCTAAATTTAAAGCACACTAATTAGATATTCATCAGGGGGGAGGGAGGAAAACCTTTTAAGAAGTTAGTGGCTTCAAATATAATGGACATAAATTAACTTTCAAAAAATCTCTTCTATAAATACATCATTCAATCACGTATATATTAAGTGACCACATTTGTTTTTAAATTCTATCATCTATTTACCTGAATGTGTATGGAACATGTCTGTGTTAGTTCTAAATATGGTTATTTTTGATACACATATGCTTATATATATCAGGAAGTATTCATATAGAAATTATTCCAGGTCTACCCCATGCCACATATTATGAAAGGTACAATAAGACAAAATGATTTTGTCTCTACTATCAAAGGATTACTTTCTTCAGAAGAAATGAGCTCACATGCATTCTATAAACTAGAACATAATCAAATCTAAAAGAACTGTTTCTGTAGAAGTGGAAGAATCACTGGGAGCTGAATCACTGGAGTAACTTCATGGAGGGGGCACTAAAAGTGAGCCTGGAAGGGCAGACTGCTTACAATGAGGATAGGGAAGAGAGGCAGACAATTCTAAGTATAAACAACTGAAACTTAGTTTAATTTTGTTTGTTTGTTTGTTTGTTTGTGGGCGCCTGGTTGGCTCAGTCCATTAAGCGTCTGATTTGGCTCAGGTCATGATCCTAGGGTCCTGGGATAGAGCTACCTGATGGGCTCCCTGCTCAGTTTTCTTCTCCCTCTTCCTCTGCTCCCCATTCCTGCTCTTTCTTTCGCTCACTCTCTATCTCAAATAAGTAAAACCTTAAAAAAATTTTTTTTGTTTGTTTGTGTTAAGGGCAAAGAATAGCATTTTATATTGGAAGGGCAGAGTACTGGTATCCAACAGAACCAGTATGTGGTTGTGATTTGGTAGCTCCCACTCACTGGGCAGCATCACAAGACCTCTTCAGAAATTGAACCAGAAAAAAATAACACGGAAACACATTCCAATATGGTAAAAAATAATTTGAGTTGATTCTAAAATCATCAATGTCATGCTCTCAGGCACTTAACAAGAATTAAGCTGCAGTTCTAGGTTTCCAAGCAAAAATATCAGAAAAGATCCACCTCCCCTTTATTGATAGCAAAACATACCAACTCCAATGTAGAGGTGTTTAATGCATGTGAAAGAAAGGGCTAATCATATGACAATCCCAATCCTCAGAAACCCATTAAATCCCTTGTAGACCACTAGAGTTTAAAGAATTTAAGTCAAGTAAGATGGTGCCTAAGGCAAGATCTAGTGATACCTGTATAGTCTGAATATACTTTGTGGATTTCAGAACCCTGAGTTATAAATAATATCTCACATGTGTGTAGCAAGTCAAACTTCTCATAAGAATCATAATAATCACTTAGCTTTTAACATTTATTCTTCTGTAGAAATCATTATTTCCATTTGACAGGAAAAAACACTTAGACACACAGATGTCAAGTAATTTATTTAAGTTTAGATGGAGAATCTATAAAGCACCCAACCTGGAACCTACATCATCTACTCATATACACTCTTGCTATAGGTTGTGGGTTTTTTGGTTTGGTTGTTTGTTTTCTATCATGATGACTATGGTCCTTCTAGAACTGCTTCTAGTGTTTTTTGTGCTACTTATATGAATACCTTTGCAGGTTTTTTTTGTTTTGTTTTTTTGAGTGTGTACCTCTGTGGAAGATCCAGTAGTGTCCTGGTAAATGTTTAATAATGGACTCTCTAGGCAAAGAAAATGTCAAGTACTGATTTGTAGCATTTGCCTATTTCTATGGCACAAGTACTTTCCGTCATGGCTAATATAAAGCTACCAAGTTAATGTCACTGAAGTCACAGTTGTAAAGAAACTTAATGTAGCTGGCTCCAGTAAGACATGGGCTGAAATATTCCTTACTTCCTGTGCCTGGTTACTTCAGTTCTAGATAAGCTAATATGATTCACCAGGACTGAGAAACCTGATTATCCCCTCAAGCTTTCATTTTGCCCAAGCCTCATTACAAAGAATTTAGTTATGTTTAATTTATTATAATATTGTATACCTGGCTTCAACCATACTAACTCTTCTATTTTCTCTGATTAAAGAAGAAAACCAAGATCCCATGTAGAGCCCTCCTGCAGCCTCATTGCTACAGCCAACCCATTAGCAAATCCTACTAATTTTATGTTCCAATTTTTTCTTTGAATTCTTGTTCAATTACCATTTTGCTATTTCTAAGTTTTTGTTTTTGTTTTTTTTAAGATTTTATTTATTTATTTCACAGAGAGAGAGAGCTCAAGTAGGCAGAGAGGCAGGCAGGGCGGGGTGGGGGGGGAAGCAGGCTCTCTGCTGAGTAGAGAGCCGGATGCTGGGCTCAATCTCAGGACCCCGACATCATGACCTGAGCTGAAGGTAGAGGCTTAACCCACTGAGCCACCCAGGTACCCCTGTTTTTAAGTTTTACCATGATGTCTTCATCAGTTCAGGGTGTTATAACAAAATACCATAGAACAAGTGGTATTAAAAGCAGGCATTTGTTTTTCACAGGTCTGGAAACTAGGAAGTCCAAAATGAAGATGCTAGCAGATTTGATTCAGTAAGGGAGTGAAAACCCCCTTACTGGCTCCTCCCATAAGAAAGAGACAGAGACAGAGAACTCTGGACTTTCTCCCTCTTCTTATAAGGAAATCATTTAGGACTCATAAGGAAGTGCTCCTATGATAGAGGTTCCGCCCTCATGATCTGATCTAAACCTAATTATCTCCCAAAGGCCCTCTTCTAAATATCATCAGTTAGGGGTTAAGGTTTCAACATATGAATTTTGGGGACATAAATATTCAATCCATAACACATGGTGCACAGGATCTATCTTTGGCCTTTTTCTCTCTCTAGAACCACTGCTTACTAATCATAGCTCATACTTTACATTGTGATGCCAGTCTGGCTGTAATGACTCAACATATATTCATTTGTTGCACTCCTTAGGGCTTATACTGCCAGGCACATACTCTGCACAGTTTTATGTCCTCTGCCTATAGAATCACTCCTTTATCCTTCAATATCTATCTCTGGTGGCAACTCCTCTAGAAAATCTTCCCTGAATGCCATCCTCTTATTGCAGGCCAAAGTGTTGCTCTGTATGCTTTTCTTTTTTTTTTTTTTTTTTTTTTTGTTGTTGTTGTTGCTCTGTATTCTTACGCACATTTTGCAGATTCTTGACTTTAGAATATTACAAAGAATTAGATGTTTATAGGTCTCCTTTCCTTAATATTTCTTAAGCTCTTAAAGACAGACACAATAGAGTACTTGCTTTTATACTTCCAAGACGAAGCACAGAATTCAGCATATGATAAACAGTGTCATTAAAGGATAAAGAAATATCTCAGCTTATGCATTGAAGTCAGAACCTTAATATTAGAGAGCTACGAGATGGAAGCATAACCTAAGAACTGGCAATTACAGCTCGATTTGATCACGATTGAAGCTTATTTTATCTGCAGGTCCTAAAATATACCAGTCCATTTTCAGTAGTTGTAAATTAATTTTGAAATGTGGATAAATGAGTCTATGGCCATACCACCCTTAACGCACTGATCTCGTCTGATCTCAGAAGCTAAGCAGGGTTGGGCCTGGTTAGTACTAGGATGGGAAATGTGGATAAATGAGAAGCAGCTTTAGGAAGTAGAAATGAACTGCCTTAATCTAGTATGAGTGCATAGTTCAGGCCCTTGCAAAAAGCACTGATGAAGATATGGCACTGCAACTTAAAGTTATAGTTATATTGCAGAATTTTAGGAAAGAGGGTCAGCTGACATCCTCTCAAGTTCTTAAGTGTCTCAGACAAAAAACTAGACAAACCTTCCTATTCCTAAGAAGAGGTCTCACATAAGGCTAAAATTCCTTCACTGCCATTTATAAAAAATATAATTTTAGATGAAAATATTGGTAGAAACAGAGTTGGAGGGCCATATTCAAAGCAAACCTCGGGAGGGTAAGAAGTAGCAAGCACAAAATCACCAGGAACTATCTGACCAGAACACCATCAATATGGACAATACACCTAGTACTCCTCTACCTCTACATGTACCCAGTATGAATTCTAATCTCTTAGCCTTTGTGTTACCAACCCCAAATTCAAAGTCTTGGGTAGAAATATCCAGTTTCCCATGACCTACTCATGTTTTCACATCATTTTGCTGAAAGTGGAAGAGAGATGGTTACTTTTTCATAGCTTCTCTAGTAGTTGGCTGGACTCTCTTACCCCCACCAATACCAAAAATAATTGAGGATTCTTCCAAAATAGGAAGGAGGATTAAATTCCAGTTGATTAAAAAAACTGGCAAATAACTATTATGATCAATCTATGTGCCTGTCTATCATCAGCAGGTACTCTCTTACCCCTACATACACAAGATTACTTCTTCCTTCTGTCCATGTCCCTCTTAAAACCAAAAACCATACTCAATACCTCCTCAAAGGAAATAATTCAGATCCACAAGTTACCCTATCCAACTCTTAAATCCATGATTTGGTGGTAAAGCATACTCATCAATTTGATTCTCTCCTGATATTTCACAAAATATTGATTGAAGTATCAATATAATTAACAATACAACACTTTATAAAAATATAGTGACTAAATATATAGAAAAGTAAATAAAAATACTATGAATGAATAAATAAATGTGAGAACAACAGCAACAAAAATGTCGGGGGCTACATGGGACACTACAGTCTCTGTGTCTGCAACTAGTCCCAATGGTACCACTGGTATTTATGACTCTTGTCTTCCACTCCAACTTAAGGATGCTTTGTTTTCCGCTAGTTCCTCAGCTGACTAGAGCACTTAACCAATGCTGTTGAAAAAACTTTTATTTCTGAGGAATTATATTAGGTTGCTGAGTCTTCTACTAACTTAAATAAAACCTTTTTACTGAAGTATATAATACACAAAAAAATGCACATCAAAGTACACTTCAATAGGGTTTCACAAACCATTCCCACCATGAACCTAAACTGGGGCTGAAAAACAGACTCAAAAGTTCACCAGAAGTCCTAAGTTTCCTGTCAATCATTACTCCTCCAAATATGCCCACATACCTATGTAATAACTGTAGATTAGCTTTACCAGTTAGTCTTCCATTAACCTTTACTACTACATCTTGTAGTAGACCCCCTAAGTTCCATCCATAACTTCTCTCTGGCAAACGTGTGTTGCAAAAACCCATTTTTGCTTGACAGTAAAAATCGATCACCCCAACTGATACAATGCTTTCTTTCTCTCTTTGCCTAGTTGCTTGAAGAATACTAGAGCACATTGCTAAGAGTAAGATATTATACTTGCCAGGTGCAAGTTAACTGCTTCTTCTGTTTTCTCTTTATCAGACTAATGACGAAACACTTGTCACCACATACTAGGGGCAATGCAATTTTCCTCTAGTAAGAAATTTGCTTTTGCTATCGTTATCATGTAATCCATTGTTCTTCTTCAATGTTACATGTGTCTTTTTTATTTGGTCACATGAAGATGCAATGAGAATGTGTAGGAATTATCTCCCCTACCATCTTCTAAGTCTTAACAGTTGCATTCACCTCTGAGAATTCCCCAGGCACCTGAGAATTTATTATTGCAGTAGGAATGGACTTTCAGTGGTTCAAATTTGCTATTTCTATAATCCCTCCTCCAGGAAGTTGAAGACTCAGTTTAGTAAGCTTACTAATTTTGTGAATAGGAATTAGTGTTCTCAGGGCCAAGGTGCTAAAAGTCCTGACATTTTTGATGATTTAATTTTTCCTGTATCCTTTCAGTCTAGGCATATTGTTAAAGGGTAGAAAAAAAAAAAGAATACAAATTCTGGTGGTGTTACATTGTCTTTTCTTAAAAGTATATGGACTCCTCTCCCTCCAAGGAACTGTGGAACTGTGAACTAATTCAGGCTTGAGAAATAACCGAGAAGCCCTAAAAATCAAAAAAGGACTTTAGTGGGCAGCTCATTGTTTTTTTCCCAGTAACCCTCATAACCATATAGTAGTCTCTAAATATACCTGCTTATTTGACAATTCTGATCACTACCCTCACTCTCATACTAACCAGGATACTCTAGAAAAACAGAACCAATAGGATCTATCTCTATCTCTATCTACGTATTTATCTATAAAGAGATTCATTATAGGAATTAACTCACATTATTATGGAAACCACAATCTGCCACCTACATGCTAGAGAAGGAAAGCTGATGGTGCAATTTAGTCTGAATCCAAAGGACTGACAACCAAGGGGGCTAATGGTGTTAAGTCCCTCTCTGATTCCAAAGTCCTGAGAATTGGGGGGCCAAAGGCATGAATCAAGTTCACAATCTGAATGCTCAAGAACAAGGGATGCCAATTTCTGAGGGCAGGAGAAGATGGGGGTCTCAGCTCAAATAAAGAGAGTAAATTTGTCCTTCCTCTGCCTTTTATTCTATTCAGGCTCTCAACAGATGGGTTGATAATAACCTGCATTGGTGAGGGCTATCTTCTTCACGATTCAATAGCTAATCTCTTCCAGAAACACTCGCACTTATACACAGGAAAATATTTTACCAGCTATCTGTACATCCTTTAGTCCAGTCAAGTTAACACATAAAATAAACCAATACAAGTAGTGATTTTTTATAAAAATTATATTATTTGTAGTATTTTATACTATTTAATTAGATAGCTGAGGACTTTTATCTTTTTTTTTTTCTTCTGTTTTCATTCAGAAGCAGCAATTACCTTCTGCAGTAACTGAATTCCTCATGCCCCTTATACTGTTCAAGGGCCCAGCATCCAGAGCCTTGTCCTCAATGGACATTTGATTCCATATGAATACAACTGAAATTTCTGACACTCCTTTTCAAACTACATATCTTGAGTTGCCAGATTCTCATTCTGAAAAAAATAATGGAATATTCACTCCCTTTTATCCCAGCTAGGCAAGAATGAAAGTCTGAGGCTTTCTCCATTTTCTTTACATGTCTGATATCTATATGACTGTCTCAGTACTGATTTCTGTATCTGTTATATTTCTTGGTTACAAGTGACAGAAACAAATTTGCTTATCTTGGGGGCTTGGGCGAAGATGAATAGAAGAGAAATATATTAAATCAAATGTAAGGATAATGAGAGATCACAGAATTGAACAAAAGTTGAAATCTAGATGTGGATGAGGCTCAGAATCCAAGGTGATAGCTCTAGCAGGCTAAGAATAAAAAAGCAACCTTATTTCAATATAAAGAATTTGGCCAAAATGCTTCCATCCTTTCAGCAGACCACTTTCAGACACAACACTGTGTTTTGTTTTGTTTTGTTTTTTTCACAACACACTATCAGTGCCATTATTACTTTAAATGAACACTAAATATCTTTCCACTTTGTATTATTTACTCTGTATTCAATACTCTCTATAAGAGCACTGAAGGGTGGGGGACGCCTGGGTGGCTCAGTTGGTTGGACGACTGTCTTCAGCTCAGGTCATGATCCCAGAGTCCAAGGATCGAGTTCTGCATCCGGCCCCCAGCTCCATGGGGAGTCTGCTTCTCTCTCTGACATTCCTTTCGCTCATGCTCTTTCTCACTGTCTCTCTCTCAAATAAATAAATAAAATCTTAAAAAAAAAAAAAAAGAGCATTGAAGGTTAAGACTGAGTCATGTATTCATACACTACCTGTTAAGGTCAAGCACAGAACAATCCTTCTCTTTTTCACTAAGGCAGCTCAATAGCATAATGAAGAGTATAGTAAAAATAATGAGTGAACTTGGAGACAGAACAATAGAAATCTTAACATAGACAAGATGAAAAAAAAATAAATAAAACCCTCAGGGAAGCCTTGAGATTATAATAAATGAACATTCATATTAACAGACTCCCAGAAGAAAAGGAGGGACTTAAAAAGGGTGTTTGAAGAAATGATAGCTGAAAATTTCCTAAATGTGTTAAAAGACATACCTACAGATTCAAAAGCTGGCTGAACTCCTAATAAGACAAACTCAAAGAAATTCATGTCAACATGTATTATGGTCAAACTTCTGGAAACTAAAGACTAAGAAAAAATCTTGAAAGCTACAAGAGATAAGTGACACTTTGATATAAAGAAAACACAATTAAAATCACAGGTAATTTCTTGTCAGAAATCATTCAAGCCATAAGGAAGTAACAATATTTTCAAATGTTAAAAGAAAAGATGAAAAGAAAAGATGCCAACCCCAACTTCAATATCTGGCAAAATTACCATTTAGTTATGAAGGGGAAATAAATTCATTCTTAGGTGAAGACAAATGAAAAGAGTTTGTGTATCCTGTAGACCTGCCCTGAAAGAATCTATAGAAGAATCTCATGAACAACAACAACAATAAAGTATACAAAAAGGAATCTTGCAGTATGAAGAAGGAAAAAAGAAAATGGAAGAAAACAAACTTACAGGTAAACACAAGAAAGACTCACTTTCTTCTTGAGACCTCTAAACTATATTCAATGTCTTAAATAAAAAAGGTTAACTTGGTCTCACATATGTAGAGAAATTTTTACTTTTATGACAGTTACATTAGAAATGGAGGAACAACTGACTTGATAAGTTGTGTATGTGTGATAGAATATAAACCACTATAAACAAGATACACAAAAAGATTCACTTGAAATACTAAAGAAAAATCAAAACAGAATTTAAAGAAATGTTTAGGCAGACTATAGGAAGTCAGGGAAAATAAAAGAGTTAAAATACGAAATAATTATAAAACACAAAGCAAAACGTCATGCTTAAACCTTAACATCAATAATTATATTGTATATAAATGGTCAATAGAAAAAAAATACGGCAATCCTAAGTGTATTCACCAAATAGCAACTATGTATTATGTGAAGCATAAGCTGAGACAAATGAAAACAGAAATACAGAAGTCCACAAATACAATATCAAAATTTAAACTTCTCTCTCTTAACAACTGGTAGAACAATTAGCCAGAAGATCAATAAGGATATACAATAACTCAACAATACAATCTATTAATAGGATCTACTCTACTATTACAGTACACTTTATCCAACCACTACATAGTACACATTTTTTTCGAGTATCATAAAAAGTTTAATAATACAGACCATATCCAGGGCCAGAGAGAAGTCTGAACTAAAATAACTGAAATTATACGCAGTATGTTCATTTACCACAATGAAATCAGTATTAGAAAAATAAATAAAAATCAGTAACAGAAAGATAAAAGGAAAATCTCATAAATTAAAAAATAGCTAAATCTCAAGTCAATGCCCCACCTTAAAAACATATAAAAAAGGAAAAAAAAACTCAAAATAAGCAGGAAGAAAAACAATAAAGATAAGAGCAACAGTCAGTGAATTCAACACTGGAAAATCAATAAAACAAAAGGTAGCTTAAGAAAAAATTAATAAAATTGACAAACCACTAGAAAGACTGACAAAGAAAAAAATACAAATAACCAATAGTAGGAAGGAAACAGTGATATTATTGTAGACACTACAGATATCAAAAGAATAATAGGGGGAACTTCAAACAACTGTACATACATAAATTTTACCATTTAGATGAAAATGATCAAATCTTTAGATTCTGACTCACACAATTTGAAATATATCATTTGAATAGCCCTAAAACTACTGAAGAAATTAAATTATATATATGTATATAATTATACACACACATATATAGATATATGTTATATGTATAGATAATGCACTTGCAAGAATAAGGAGAAAAAAAGATCTACAATACAATGCTAGTGATAATGTAAAATGGTACAGCTTTTCTGGAAAATAACTTTTCAGTTTCTTTAAAAAACAAGAACAACAAAAACAACAACAAACAGCAATTAAGCGTTCCTAACATTCAAACCAGAAATAACACTCCTTTAACATTTATCACAGAGAAATGAAAACTTATGTCCACAAGAAATCTTGTATTAGCATGTTCATGGCAGCTTTGCTTCAAATATCCCAAAACTAGAAAGACTCAAAATGTTCTTCAGTAGATGAATGAATGCTAAACAAACTGTGGTACCTCCATACCATGGGTACTACTAGGCAATAAAAATTAATAAACTATTTAATACTTAACAGCCCAGATGGACCTAAAGGTATTATGCTGAGGAAAAATATATAGCCAATCTCAAAAAGCCATATGTTGTGATTTCATTTATGTATTGTTCTTAAAATTGTGAAAATGGAGGACACATTAGTAGTTACCAGAGATTAGGAAAGATTAGGGAGAAGAGTGTAGGTCTGACTGTGAAGTGCTAGTATTAGGAAAAATAAACAACATTTTTTTGTGTGTGAGGATGGGGTAGTTCTTTGAATGCAGTGGTGGCATAATCTACACATGTAATGAACTGATTTAAACTATACATACATGTTACACCAATGTCAATTTCCCGGTTTTGATAGTGTATTCTAGTTAATGTAAGATATAATTATAGGGGAAATGCAATATAAGTTATATGGGACCTGTCTATAGTATCTTTGCACGTTCCTGTGAATCTAGAATTCATTCAAAATAAAAGTGTTTGAAAAAGTAAAGAGAGGAGTAGACAAAGTTTTCTTAGGTGTGTTCTCATGTAGGTATCAGTATTCACACTACAGCTTGGGATAAACTATTGCTTAAAAAATGAGTATACAATTGCAAGCACAGGCTGTTATTAGATACCTATGTTCCATGCATATGTGTTTGTGTAAAAACTGGAAATTTTTTTGGCAGTTTCTTATAAAACTAAGCATACTCCTGATATAAAATACACACATACACACATATTTCCTTCATATAAAGTAAGCATAATCTTACCATATAATTCACCAATTGTGTTTCTAGGTATTTATCCAACTGAGTTGAAAATGTATATCCACGTATAAACTTACACATAAATTTTCTTTCTTTTTTTTTTAAAGATTTTATTTATTTATTTGACAGAGAGAGATCACAAGTAGGCAGAGAGGCAGGTAGAGAGAGAAAGAGGAGGAAGCAGGCTCCCTGCTGAGCAGAGAGCCCGATGCGGGACTCGATCCCAGGACCCTGAGCCACTCAGGCGCCCCAACACATAAATTTTCATAGCAGCTTTACTCCTATAGGCCAAAACTTGGAAGCAAATAAGTTGTCTGCTTTGGGCTCCACTGTGTTCCCCCAAAATTCATATGCTGAAACCCCAACCTTCAGTACCTCAGAATGTGACAGTATTGGATACAACATTAAATGAGGTGATAAATTTAAAAGAGGTCATTAGAATGGGTCCTAATCCAATCTGAGTGGTGTTCTTATAAAAAGAGAAAATTTGGACAAACAAAAAGACAACAAGGGATGTGTACACACAGAGAAAGGCAATGTGAGAACATAGTGAGAAGCTGGTCATCTGCAAGCCAAGGAGAGAGACCAGAGAAGAAACCAAACCTTCTAAAACCTTATCTTAAATTTCTAGCCTCCAGAACTATAAGAAAATAAATTTCTGTTACTTGAGCCGGCCAGTCTTTAGTATTTTGTTATGGAAACCCTAACAAACTGTCCTTCAGGATGTATAAACCATAATATATTCATACAATGGAGTATGAATCAGTGTTAAAAAGAAATGAGCTATCAAGCCATGAAAAGATATGGAAGAACATTTAATATTGCTAATAAAAGAAGTCAATCTTAAAGTACTACATACTAAATGATTCCACTTATATGACATTCTCAATAAGGCAACACAACAGACAGTAAAAAGATCAGAGGTAGTCAGGAGTTCAGAAGGAGGAAGAGAGCTATTAATAAATGGAGCACAGGTTTCTTTTTTAGGGCAGTGAAACTATTCTGTATGTTGCTATAATAGTTGGTATGTATCATTACATATGTCAAATTACAGAATGTACAACACAAAGAATGAACCCTAATGTGAACTATGTACATTAGTTAATAATTTTGGTTCATTAATTTTAACAAATGTACCATTCTAATGCAAGATGTTAATAATAAGGGTAATAGGGAAAGGCAGGGGAGGGGTGTTTATGGCAACTCTCTGTACTTTCTGCTCAACCTTACCATAAACTTGACATTGCTCAAAAAATAAAGTATATTCATTTTAAAAATCGATTTATTATATGTGCTGCCACAACAAGCACTAAAAAGTGAACTTATATAAACTATCCTCTGAAAAATGTATTTACTAACACCACATTTATTTTATGTGGAATGAATTAGAATGTATACCTGAATAATTTTTTTCTATGAAGAATAAACACAAGATTGTATAATATGTAGCCTAAAAATTCATAGCTTCAGGAATTTAAACTAATTGAATAAGTTCCTATAAAAATTTTGAAGACATTTGTCATTTCAAAGATACTTATTTTGTTCCATTCCCTGCCTTCATTTCTTTTATTATCCCCTCCTTTCTCATTCCCGCCCTCCCTCCTTTTTTTCTTCCCTCCCTCCCTCCCTTGCTCCCTTCCTTCCCTCTTCCTTCTTTTGATGAGAACAGACAAGGACATTTATCTCTCTCCAGAAACTTCCTGTCACCACTCTTTTTTTTTAAGATTTTTAAAAAAATTTTATTTATTTATTTATTTGCTTATTTTGAGCCAGAGAGCATGAATGAATGGGGGAGGGCCAGAGGGGTAGAGAGAGAGGGAGAGAATCTCAAGCAGACTCTGTGCTGAGCTTGGAGCCTGAAGTGGGGCTTGACCTCACAACTCTGAGATCCCGACCTAAGTCAAAACCAAAAGTCAGAAGCGTAACCAACTGAGCCATGCAGGTGCCCCATTGTCACCATTTTTAACAGAAATTTCCTTCCTTGGTCAACTTGCCAGGGACTGCTAGTTTCTTTCCAGCTCTTTTCCACTGAACTTCATGAGACATTCTCCTTTCTTTTAAGAAAATATTTTCCCTTTCCTCTTTCCTTCTCTTCCAATCTTTCCCCTTTTCCCCCTTTCATCCTTTATCCCTTTTCTTCCTTTTCTCATAATTTCTTATCTTGTTCTCAATGAGAACAATACTATTCCTTTACCAGGACATGATTTTCATTTAATAAACAGGGATAAGAGTGAAAGTAAAAATTTCCTGCAGAAAAGAATTTTGTGAATGACTGTCTCTCTGATGGTTAGAGTATCTCCAGACAAGAGGAGAAAATAAGTGTTTAAAAAAGTCTTAGGAAGAGAGCCCTAGAGATAAAATATGCTCTGTTCACATATTTTTTTAAAAGATTTTATTTATTTATTTGAGAGAGAGATATCACAAGCAGGCAGAGAGGCAGGCAGAGAGAGAGAGAGAGAGAGAGAGGGAAGCAGGCTCCCTGCTGAGCAGAGAGCCCGATGCGGGACTCAATCCCAGGACCCTGAGATCATGACCCGAGCCGAAGGCAGCAGCCTAACCCACTGAGCCACCCAGGCGTCCCCATAACAACTGAAATTTAATAAGTCAGTTCACATTGGTGCAGCTACCCTTTTGATGAAAGTGGAATTTTCAGCTTCATTTAATTAGCAAGTAAAGAGTATACAGATTATTCATTTCTGGCTGAAAAATTTGGCAGAAAATATATGTATTAGAAGCAGTATATGAGTTATGTTTGTTTATAGTGATACAGACTCTGCCTTTATTGAATTTTATGATAAATGGGAGTCACTCTTAAATGTGTGACTGCAATGTGATTATGTAATTATTGGTAGAAATTCAGAAGACTATTAAATGTAGCACATTAATCTAGTATATTCTTGAATAGTGTTTCCAGTGGTGGTCATAGATTGTTCAAATCCAGACATATCTTTCCAATTCTTGTCAACAATGCTCACTCTTGCCAAGTAAGAGGAGAAAGCCATACTAGAGATGATGTTAATGTCCTAGAGCTGTAATTAACAAATACACGATTATTAATATTGAGATTCCCTCCTACAACGCTAAAAGGTTTAGTGAATTAATTGACTGTAGTGTTCACATGTGAGAGTACATTATGATCATCTGGAATCTAGTTACCTAAAACAGATGTAGCACTAGTATATATGCATTAGCTGGGAGTGGGAAAAAGAAGAAGTAGAGATAGCCAATGCCTTACTGAACTCTAAAATAAAATTCCAGGGAGAATAATTCTGAACAAAAGAAGAAAGAATGCTCAGGAAAGTGAAAACATCCTAGTCTAGAATCACAATCTGTGGAGGAAGTTATGAAGAATGGCAGAATACCTGACCAACTGAAAGAGAGTAGTAACTCTACATTAAAACACAAAAAGCCTGATACATCTTTGCATAATGCCTAAGAGAAAACAGGTATGACTAATTTTATCAACACTACTGATGCTTTTCCCCTCAAAAGAATTTGCTAGTGCATGAACTACTCTATCTTATACTCCTTACTGATCCTTTTTCTGTGAACCAGCTCTCCAGCAGTTCAAGAATGGCCTCCCCACTGATTTTGTCCTTCCATATAGAATTTGGTTTGGACACATGATATTTTGGGATTGACTAAAAAAACTATTATCACCTTTCCTTCCAAAACTGTTTTCCTTCTAATAAGAATGGGCAAACTGTAAAATGTTCATGTCATCTAGTTCTATAGCTCCCTTCATTTGTGAGTTATGTGATCAAACTGAATTCACCGAATCTATCTGATATTTGTTTTAAATTTGGGGTTTTCCTAGGGTGCCTTTGTAGCTCAATCAGTTAAGCGTCTGACTTTAGCTCAGGTCATGATTTCAGGTTCCTGGGACTGAGCCACACAGCAGGCTCTCTGCTCAGCAGGGAGTCTGCTTCTCCCTCTCCCTCTGCTCTACCCCCAACTCCTCATGCTCTCTCTCAAATAAATAGATCTTTAAAAAAAAAAAAACTTTAGGGTTACCTTCCCATCTTTCAGCAAAAAAATGAATAAATGAATGAACATAAAAATCAATTTCAATTTCATTTAGATTTAAGTAATATATTTATGACTTAATTTTTTGGCATCATTTCTTTTCATGATATTTTGTTATGAAGTATGGGAGAGGAACAATTTTTCTTGTGTATTTCACTAAAGGAAAAAAATGTGATATTCATTGTTTGCTCCATACAATATAATATTTGGAAATTATTATTAAGAAACTGAATTTCTCTCTAAAATTATTTTATTTATGCTTAAAGAAACTTTTCCTTTAGTGCCTTTAAGCTAGTGACAAAAATAGTTTATTGAAGTCTTTTTTTTTTTAAAGATTTTATTTATTTATTTGAGAGAGAGAGATCACAAGCAGGCAGAGAGGTAGGCAGAGAGAGAGAGAGAGAGGGAAGCAGGCTCCCCGCTTAGCAGAGAGCACGAAGCGGGACTCGATCCCAGGACCCCGAGATCATGACCCGAGCCAAAGGCAGCTTAACCCACTGAGCCACCCAGGCGCCCCAGTTTATTGAAGTCTTAAAGTTACCTTTTTCCCCCCTTTAATATTAAGCCTTTTTTATAGTAAACAGAACTCTAATTTGGTTATTATTTTCTTTGGGCACTTTAAAGATAACATTTCATTGTCTTCTAACTTCAATGGCTTCTTTTAAAGAGCTTCTTTTAAGTCTGTTGTTTTCTTTCAGGGTGATAATATTTTAAGTTTTCCTCTGCTTTTTTTTTTTTTTAAGGTTTTATTTATTTCTTTGAGAGAGAGAGATCGAGAGGACAAGCAGGGGAGCAGCAGAGGGAGAGAGAGAAGCAGACTCCTGGCTGAGCAGGGATAAGCCCCATGAGGGGCTCGATCCCAGGATTCTGGGAACATGACCTGAGCTGAAGCAGACACTTTAACCGACTGAACCACCCAGGCACCCTCTAGCTGGTTTTAATATATTTTTTGCCTTAAGAAATTTATTTTAGGAAGCTTTGTTACATATGTGGTTTTTCTTTTACTTATTATGCACAGAAATTTTCAACCATTGTCTCTTAAAGTTTTAGCCTCATTTTTTCTTCATTCTTTCTGAAATTCTAAACATCTTTTAACTGTATCATCTATTTTCCCTTTTCCTCTGTATTTCTTTCCTTTAGTATCTTCACACTTCTTACTGTTTTCTTTTTTTTTCTGATCTTTCAATTTATTAAGTCTTTCAGCATAATTAGTTTGTAACTTCGATTTTTATTTTTCAGTTAGGTAATTGTTATTTAGTTTTTTTTATAAAATTTTCTATTTTTCTTCCAAATTTCTTCCTGTCTTTCATCTAACTAAACATATAGACATGTATCTGGTAACTACAATTTCAGATCCCTCAAAGATTTAGATGATTATTGCTCTTGATTTTAAATCACGTTTTTTGTTTCTACATGAGTATGGTTATTTTCTCATATGGTAAGTAGTGTATCTGAAAACAATGTAGAAATAAAAATATAAATATAAAAATAAATTAAAGTATGATGATGTCATTTTACTCCAGAAAAGATGTTTTGTTTGTTTTAGGAAAAAAAACAAGTGTACTGTAATACAATTTCAGGGATAGGAAGGTGATTCAAAGCTGATCTTTAATTCTTTCAATGGCAGTATACTCTGATTTACAATTTTTGTTAGGCTGAGCCTTTTTTTTTTTTTTTGGCTGAGCCTTTTAAGGACACAGTATGTGGTGTTTTATTAAGTCCTGTCATCCTTGGAAGGCCATGTTTTGTCACCCGAACTCTAAGATTACTAAAAGCTCTGATAAACATCTCAGCCTTTACCCAAATCTTCAAGATTTAGTAGGATACATCTAGTCAAAAAGCAATCCCAAATGCCACGCTATCTTCTCTGTATCTCCTTCTTCTGGATGTTGACCTGTACTTGTCACTGTATTATCTTTATTTGATATGTTCAATTATATAAATATTTGGTATTTTGAGTAGGTTTTCCACTTAATATCAATGGGAGCTTTGGGTTTAATAACCTCATTTTTTTTTATTACCAGAGGAATGCAATCTGAATATTCTGTATTACTTTCCATAATTTATTTTTACATTTCTAACTAATGCCAAATTGATTTTATTATAATGACTCTACTAATATCCAGCATAATAAAACTTCCATTGGAATTCTGATTTTCAATATACATATCTTAGTTACTACTTGGCATTTATTTTTTCATATAAATCTTAGGACAATTTAACCCAATCTTTAAAATCTGTTAATATGCAAAGTGTAAGTGCTATATTAGAAAAAAAGAAGTAAATGGTACAAATATTGGTTTAAATATGTTCTGTATATTTTGCTTTGCATTTAGAGTTATACACCTCTAAAGACTGATAATTTTAGAAGTATTAAAATTTCTTAGGCTGGGGCAGCTGGGTGGCTCAGTGGGTTAAAGCCTCTGCCTTCAGCTCAGGTCATGATCCCAGGGTCCTGGGATCATGATCCCAGGGTCCTGGGATCGAGCTCTGCATCAGGCTCTCTGCTCAGCAGGGAGCCTGTTTCCTCCTCTCTCTCTGCCTGCCTCTCTGCATACTTGTGATCTCTGTCTGTCAAATAAATAAATAAAATCTTTAAAATAAAAATTCTTAGGCTATTATGATTGGCTGTAATATAAATGCACACAAATTGATACTTTATAGTATTCTAGTACAAAAATATCCATCTAGAAATAAAAACCCCACCCCCTCTAAAATCCAATTAGAATTAACTGAAAAAGTTGTAAAAACCGTAAAACCTTAAGAGTAAAATCCATAGGACCCCGAGTGAAGAAAACTAAGGCCTTCCTGAAAGACATAAAATGACCTAAAAATATAAAATTAATATAAAAAGTAGCATATTCTTGAATGATTTCTGTTCAATGGTGAGAATATTAACCCTTCACCCATCATAATGGTTGCAAGTGTGTTTAGATTCTTTTATTCAGTTTACCATGTTGCTTCTTTGTATCATATAGCACTTTTTTACTTCAAATTTTGATGTCATCTACTCAGTCCCATTTTGAATTATGATGCCATTTGTTTGTTCTGGTCCATTGATCAACTTTCAGGAACTCTTAACAATACTGTTCAACCCAAGGCCTCTGGCACATGCTATTTCTCTGCCTTGATTGTTTTTTTAAGTCTCTTTAACTAATTACTTGCTACTTAACCTTCAGATATCATCTTGTTTTTCACTATTTCATAGAAACATGTGCTCTAGGAAAGAGGAAGAGCTAGAGTGACCAAAAATAGAAAGATCAAGTTATTGGAAGAGAAGGGACAGACATACAAAGTGAATGGGCCATGAATTCCTGATGTTATAGTGAAGAGTCACCCCTTAGTTGTTTCTTCTAAGTAAGTAAATAGGTTGAAATAAAATTTACAAAGGATATTGCTGACTTGATTTAAAAACAAAATCTAGAAGTGTCTATCTAGTTGAAGAATAGCTAAAAATGCCACCCCAAAATATGTCTGTAGGAGTTCAGAACATGTTAGCCTGAAATGTGTACCATTAACATAATGATTATTTTTAGCTGAAAGCGCTTGAGAAACAGCAAATGCAAGGAGAGTCTTTCCCCGAATTTCCTTTTATCTGCCTAAAGACAGTTCTGTCAACAGGAGCTCAGTGACCATGAATCCCCTCCCTGGGAGTTTCATCAGTCAGGAAAGGATGACTCTTATACAGAGAGGAGACTAGAAGTTGATACCATACCCAGAGGAACTTTGTCACAAACTCCCTTTGTCACATACTTCCCATCTACTCTTCTAAAGGCCCATTCATCTTCCCTAATAATCACTTACCCCCTAAGACACCTATATCCCCCCTCCCCTTTCCCTATTAAGATGGTATTGAATCCTGAATTCTATACCACCTCAGGGAATTACTCATTTTTCCTTTGGTATCTCCAATATACATAAGGCATAAATGTTAATAACCTTCTGTTTTCCTTTTGTTAACGTTTATTTAGTTTTTATTACAATTGTTCATTTTTGTTAATTTTTATTTAATTTTTATTACAGGATCCTCAACTAAGAACTCAGAATAATGGGAAAATTATTTTTCCTCCTCTATGCCATCCCACTATTAATCTGGAAATTTAAGGGCAGCCAAAAGCCACAGGAAATAATAGCTAGTATTTATTGAGACCACTGCCTACATATAAAGTTCATTCAATCTTTACTATTATCACTATAATGCAAGCAAAAACAAACAAACAAACAAAAAAACCCTGAAAGTATAATGGATAGTCTAAATACATGTGGCTAGTAAGGAGCAAAGTTGAAGGTCAAATCTAGGTCATTTTATATTATGTTGTTCATCACTCTGATTTAATCTTTTCATGCCAGATTCTTCTTTCTTTGCTGATCTTTGGTATATCAGACATCACACACTTCAATTATCAATGTTCTTAAATATAAAGTATATATAGCCAACTAAATTTTGTAAGTTCCTAGAAATTTTTCAGGGTCAAATTTTTGAAAACCAGACCCAAAACCAGAAGATCCAACCTATTTTTTCATAGCACTTAAAACTCTTAGACATTCAGGGTGCCTGGGTTACTCAGTTGGTTAAGCATCTTTCTGTTCAGGTCATGATCCCAGGGTCCTGTGATAGAGCCATGGATCACTGGCTCTCCGCTCAGTGGAGAGTCTGCTTCTCCCTCTCCCTCTGCCTGCCTGTCTGCCTACTTGTGGTCTCTCTCTGTCACATAAATAAATAAAATCTTAAAAAAAAAAGCTTATACATTCTATGAAGTTTATACAAGAGTAATATAAAATATTAATTTCATTAAGATATATATCAAAGCATCTAATTAGTTGCAGAAATGTTTTCTGATGATTGTAGTTAGGAGAATAGAATACAAATAGCAGATACTTACAAACATTTGTACCATTTATATATATTAACAAAATCCTTAACACCATTAGATGGTCACTAAAATTATCTTATTTTATAGCTGAGAAAACTAAGACACAGAGACCCAAGTAAGCTTCCCATGAGTCACATAGCTCGTATGCAAAAGAGCTCAATTTTACTCATGGCAGTCTAGCTTTAGAATCTGCTCTTACCACAACCTTCCAGTCAGTCTGGGGAGACCAAAGCGTGTGAAAGTAGAGTTAGTAAAATGGAATTCCTCTCTTCCCCCACTATCACCTCTCCCAAATACCCAGCCTAAATCACTCTGTGTGTTTTTTGCTCACTTAAAATTTCATGTCAATAGAGAAATGGTTAATAATACAGGGACCAGAGTCAGAACTATCGAAATCAAATCCTTGCTTAATCCCTTGAAACTTTTTGAGACCATGTGTGATACTTAGCTTTTGTGTGCCTCAGTTTTCACATCTGGAAAATGGGGATTAAAAATAACTATCATAAGGAGTAACTATTAAATGTACTAAATGCCATTCCATTTAAAAACAGTTATGTGATTTCACTTCATTTTTAAAAATGTAAATCTAGCAAAAACTATGAACCAGGAAACCTATTAGGAACGGGTTTTATTAGGAATAAAAGAGTCTAGTAAAAGTCCTAATAAAAGATTGTCAGTAACAAGCGAATCTGAAACTATTTTAAACCTATTTGATTAAATCTATTTCAAACCTATTTGATCAATCACAAAAAAAAAAAAAAAACTATCATATGATCTCCCTGATATGAGGAAGTGGTGATGCAACATGGGGGCTTAAGTGGGTAGGAGAAGAATCAATGAAACAAGATGGGATTGGGAGGGAGACAAACCATAAGTGACTCTTAATCTCACAAAACAAACTGAGGGTTGCTGGGGGGAGGGGGGTTGGGAGAAGGTGGGTGGGGTTATGGACATTGGGGAGGGTATGTGCTTTGGTGAGTGCTGTGAAGTGTGTAAACCTGGCAATACACAGACCTGTACCCCTGGGGATAAAAAATATATGTATATAAAAAATAAAAAATTTATTAAAAAAATAAGGAAAATAGGGAATGAAAATAATACCTCTCTCCTTGGATTTATTTACTTTTCAAGATTTTATTTATTTATTTGACAAGAAGAGACAGTGAAAGAGGGAACACAAGCAGGGGAAGCAGGAGAAGGAGAAGCAGGCTTCCCACCTAGCAGGGAGCACAGGGAGCCCCATTTGGAGTTCAATCCCAGTATCCTGAAATCATGATCTGAGCCAAAGGCAGATGCTTAATGACTGAGCCACCCACACATCCTGATTTAAAGCTTAAGTAAGAGAAGAGTCTCTGAGCATAGAGTATGTTTTTAATTTCTCTTACCAGTTACTTTTATGACCCTCTAGACACATGGTTTACGTAAAATAAGTGTGTAGAATGAAGGCAAGTTTGCATGGAGGAGAAGGAATTTACATCCTTGAATGAGCCAAAGGTCTTCGGTTTGTTTATGAATCAGCTATTCAGATTTCTGATTTTATCTAATTCCTGCTGCAAAATGGAAATCATCACTTGGTTTTCAGAAAAGGAAAAACATAAACGGACCTTTCCTTAAAACAAAAAACAACAACAAAAAAATACGAAACAAAACAAAACAAAACAAAAAACCACTTCTCAGTTTACAAAATCCCCTTCCTCAACCTGCATTGCACTTAAATGGCCCAGAAAAATAACTATTATCCCACCAGCAGTCACCATGTTATTTGCCTTTTCCCACTTTATTGATTTACCTTTAATGCATAATTATCCAGTGTGTTTAACATTACTAATTCAGAGCCAGTTTAACTTCCAATTTACTGAAGATTCTTGCATTATTTTCTTTTCCCACAAGCTATTTCTCTCCTTGCTCTTCTTATTTCCTTAGCACTGATTACGCTAAATTAGAACTTGGGAGACTTTCATTTGTTAATGTAAATGAACTGTTCCTGTTCACATTTCTCAGGCATCAAGCACCCATTTGTTATTATGACCATTCTTCCAAGCACCAGGGTGTTTTATGTGTTAATGACAAAACCATCATTCTCCATTTGCCAACTAAAATGGGATACTGAAGGATACCAGGACCTGATGGATTATGATTGAGAAAGACATCAAGCCTTCTGGATAAGGATGGTGAGACAGGTTAAAATGAGATAAAATGACAATAACAACAGCAAATCAAAACAAAATGCAACACGTAAGGGCTAAGGATCCAGAAGCATGGGGAAAATGCCACTGAGTGATGTTGCTCAGCTGGCCTCTGACAACTAAGAATTTACTAGCAAGAAGAGAACATTAAAAACTCACTAAACTTGAGATGCCTGGGTGACTTAGTTGGGTAAGTGCCTGCCTCAGGCTCAGGTCATGACCCCAAGGTCCTGGGATTGAGTCCTGCATCTAGCTCCTTGCTCAGTGGAGAACCTGCTTCTCCATCTGCCTGCTGCTCTCTCTCTCACCAACAAATAAGTAAGTAAAATCTTTAAAACAAAACAAAACCAAAAAACAAAAAAACAAAAAAACCCTCACCAAACTCTGAAAGCAGGAGAAAGTTCGCATCACTCAAGTATCTCATGTCAGCCCTCTTTTTGCCAATTTGATCACTTCTTTCTATTTAGGGAACACATCAAATTAGCAATATGAGGTATTTGAATCTACCAAGACTATAAGCTTTTGTCATCGGCATCAACCTTGATTATGTTTGATTCTTTCAAAGGAATTTTCATTTTGATTGGGGTATAACCAAGAATCTGCCAGACTGAAAGGAATGGAATAGTATTGGTAGGGATTTAGTCTGTTGTTCATGTAGCTTCCGGTTATGTAATGCAAGAGAAAAGGGAGGGATGTTGTTTTTTGGTTTTTGTTATTTTAAAGATTTTATTTATTTATTTGACAGACGGAGAACACAAGTAGGCAGAGAGGCAGGCAGAGAGAGAGGGGGAAGCAGGCCTCCTGCCAAGCAGAGGGACCAACGCGGGGCTCAATCCCAGGACCCCGAGACCACGACCCAAGTCGAAGGCAGAGGCTCAACCCACTGGGCCACCCAAGTGCCTGGAATGGATGTTGTTTTAAAGGACATTTAGAATATGGCAAGGTTGCTGACAATTTTTCACTTCAAAATAAATAAATAACTATCCATATAATCTTCACGTGTGTGTGTGTGTGTGTGTTTATAGCAATTACATGAAAGAATTAAAACAAATGTTCTACATGTCCATAATGGAAAGCAGAAATTCTTTGGGAGAGACTTTTTCTTTCAATTCTGCCTATTTTGAAGACTTTCATAATTTGTGAAATGATGTTATATACATTTGCCTAATAATTACTCTTCATATCTAAATAATCAGAATTGTTATCGTTAAACATGAAAAATCTGACAGAAAAGCGAATACCAAGCAAATAACTGCTTCTAATATACATTGACTCTGAGGTCAGCTTGAACCACAGGCTTATAGATCCACAGGCTTATAGGCTTATAGAGCCTATGCCTATGTTCTATTCATGATTCTTCTATGACAATCAAAACTTTTAGATAGCCTAACACAAAACAAAACCCTGTTTCCACTAAAGATGATGAACAATGGGAACCACTAATGAAACAGGGGCAATAAACTGAGAATAAATAGCAGAGAAACTCAAAGCATTGCTGAGCTCAGGCCTACTACTTGCTGACTTACCACATTGGCATGGACCCGTGAAGCCAGGAGCTGCAAGGCACAAGGGGCCTTTGTGGATACCTTTCTTGTCAAAAGCTAGACTGACAATGCAGACCCATGTCTCAGTGGAACCTCTAAGAAAACTATGAAAACAAACAAAGATGATCCGAATAAGAACAAATAGGGGCTATTTATTCAGAGCTTGTTACAATAAAAATGTCAGGTACCATCAGTTGCATTCTGTGGAGCTACTCCACAAAAGGTATACAGGGGAGTGAGAAAACTTCATGGTAGAAACAGCTGGGGATACAGTATCCTATGTGATATTTTGGGGGAGACTGACTTTCTCTGGATGGCCCTGAGTTGATATCAAGGGCAGATAATAGGAAGACTGGCAGTTGTTGACTGGCAACGTCCTGACTATTTTAGGCCAATTTTTGCAGAGGTTGTGGTGTAGTTTTACAGCAGAATGCTGTAGAGGTTGCAGTTCAGAGTTTTATTTTCATATGTGAGTGGCCATTTGAATATTCAGTCTCTCAGAATTGTCAAGTAATTTCCATATTAAAGTGATGAACAATATTGAACCTTATCTAAGCCCTGTGATTCTGGAGTAAAATGACAGTTAAGAAGTAATAATAAGGGCGCCTGGGTGGCTCAGTGGGTTAAGCCGCTGCCTTCGGCTCAGGTCATGATCTCAGGCTCCTGGGATGGAGTCCCGCATTGGGCTCTCTGCTCAGCAGGGAGCTTGCTTCCTCCTCTCTCTCTGCCTGCCTCTCTGCCTACTTGTGATCTCTCTCTGTCAAATAAATAAATAAAATCTTTAAAAAAAAAAAAAAGTAATACTAAAACCCAACTCTTTTTGTTCCAGAAAGTTTAATACAAGGAATCATCCTTACCTACCAGACTTAGGTAAGACTTATGGATCTTCCCCCTGTTTACCATTGTGAAGGCCAATGACTTTCCAAATTCCCATCTTGTGCTAAATGATTACCTGAATTGTCTGTATCCACTGACCAACCTAGACAAAATAGCTACTACCTTGATTTGACTAAAACTTAGTTAAGCTTCTCTCCATCATCCATCCTGTGAGAGTCACTCACACTGACTTTAACGCACAGTACAGTCAAACATACAGTGACTTCAGGGAGAAATGTTTCTTCATCAACTGTGGATCACTGTTTCATCACACTTTCCCACATTCAGTTCTTTTTTTTTTTTTTTTTAAGATTTTATTTATTTGACAGAGATCACAAGTAGGCAGAGAGGCAGGCAGAGAGACAGGGGGAAGCAGGCTCCCTGCTGAGCAGAGAGCCCAATGCAGAGCTTGATTCCAGGACCTGAGATCATGACCTGAGTCTAAGGCAGAGGCTTAATCCACTGAGCCACCCAGGTGCCCCATCCATATTCAGCTCTTAATTGACTTGTTCACTGCTCCTGGTTCTCTTTCTGACTAACCTTTGAAATGCTTGCAGATCTCATGGTTGAAATTCTCTTCCTTTTCCCATAGTCCTTCCCCCACCCCCTTTGCAAGTCCTTTCTCTCCTCTTGCCATATTCAATTTGAGTACTGCCTCTCCTTACCTAATTCTGCATTTCTTTTATTTGACATTTTGCAGCTTAAAAATCCTCAGAATAACTTAATTTAACTCCATCACAGAGAAAAATCTTCATTGTTCCCGTTATCTTTACAATAAAACTAAAAGCTTTTGATATGACAGGCAGGTAATCTATCCAGTTTATTATCTGAGAGCCACTTCCCATCAGCTCAGGCATCCAGCATCATGGAAACGCAAGTGCTTCTCTGTCACACGAACTTTCCTCCTCCTGATTTTTCCTCTGTGTATGTTCTTATCACTCACTAGATCATCTTCAAAGTATATATGGGATGCAGTTCTTCTCAAAATCTTCGCCAGTAAATGTCTTTCAGATTTTGCTATGTAGTTAGAATGTTTTATCAATCAGTAGGAGATGGCAAAGGCAGGAACTGCAGGAGGGATGATAGAGGAGTGAGAGGAATTTTTTGAATTACAGATGGTGGCTATCATAGCTCTGATTTTGAAGGATAACTGGAAATAATTTAACTCGAGTTGTATTTGCTAGAGGCAAAGATCTTTAACAGAGTAAATCCTGTAAAGTGGCAAAATAAATACAATGAGATCACAGTGTGGTGATAAGAGAACAGCTCAAAGGAAAACCAAATGACAACATAATCAGCTTAAGTAATGGGGCCAAAAGTCTATTTCTTATCTGGAAATATCATACATTGTCTGGCCTTTGGTCAAAATTATTGTTTTATCTCCCACCTTTGGTACATTTCTCTATCTCTTGTTCCAAATCTGTTACAATATTATCATTAACATGTCACAAATGTATTGGTGCTCTTCTAAAAGTAAACTCTTTATCAATCATTTTATAAACTATGTAGAGAAAACAATCAGAATAAAGCTGTAGCAGAGCTACCTACTAATCTAGTTACAGATGCCATACACATAATAAGAGCAGACATAATTAAGTATTGATTTTTAAATATACTCTGAGATTAATCCATGCTATAAATTCTGTATTTTTTTTTTTACTATAGACTGATTAATGTCAAAAAATAATTCACAGAAGAAAGCAGACTTTGAAGGATGATATGATGTTAAGAACTGGAAACAGAGTGGAATTTATTTAGATAATACCATAAGGTGTGGCTGGAAAACTGAGAGGCACCAGCATGTCTAGAGATACAAAGATAAAAAATGAAAAGTAGATCCAAAAAATGGATAGCAGTATCTCATTGTCAGGAGCCCCATATCTCTGCTGTCCTTAACTGTAATATTAGCTCTTTATTTAACATATCATGCTGGATGCTTTTCTTATGTTGGCTGTAAAAATGTTTAAGACTAAATTTTCTTCTTAGTACTATTTGAATCTATTATGTTGATCTATTTGAATCTATTATGTTGAATCATTTGTTATGATATATAGTGCTTTTACTTAATTGCAATCTTAATTTTTTTGATCCAAGATATGGTTAGGTTATAAAATTCCCAAATGTTTCAGAAATTTTTGTCATTGTCATTGTTGTTTTCCTCTGCTAACTTTTAGTTAATAAGTTTGTGCATTGAGTCCAGAGGTTATATGTTATGCTATCATTACTGTTTAAAACTTACTGAATTTTCTTTTGTGGTCTAAATGTATTGGTGTTTTTGTTTTTTAAAGAATGCCACGGAGACTTGGGAAGAGGGTAATTTTTTTCTTTGCTGATTAAATAATGCTATCCTTTATGCTCTTTATATCCTGTTTCTACTACTGTTTCTCTGCTTGAACTTTGTTTAATTTGAGAAAAAAAATGTTCATCTACACCTATTAGTGTCTTCTAGCACTATTTTCTTTATTTTCCAGAAATTAGTGCTTTAAATGTTCCATGTAATAATTTGATATATGAAAGTTTAAGAACATAGAAACATTATTTTGGATTACTTATTTTTATACAACTTATATAACCTAAAAGTTAACCTTTTAGGTTCCAATCTGTCATTTATTTTTAGCATATATATATACATATATATATATATAAAATACACACACACACATATACACATATATATATAGCAAATAACTGAAATAATCTTTTTTATATAATGCAAGTAACTGAAAAAATCTTACTTTAGCAACTATTTGAAATATTTGCTTGTTTTTTTGCCATATAATAATGTCTTATTTATACTGATAACATTTCTGGGCTCTCTTCTTTTCTACTGAGTTAACTGTCTATTTTAGGACAGTGCTCTGCCATTTGGATTAATATAACTTTAAAATATATTTTAATATTTGGTAAGGCATAGCTTCCTTTTTAATTATCTTTTTTTTACCATGCTTTTCTGCCTTTTATCTCATGTTTATATTTAGGTAAAATTAGAATAACTTCATCCAGCTGCAAAGAAAATTCACTGGGCTGATATTTTTATCAAGGCAAAAACTTTTTCTCAGACTTTGGGTTCATCCTGAGTCCGAATTCTGTGTGGAAATAAATGAAAAGAACCCAAAAGAGAACAAAGGCTATTACTTAGAGCTTGCTGTTAGGCAGTCAGTTACTATCACTTGCATTTGGCAAAGACTCAAAAGTGGGCAGAGGAATGGGAAAGCTGTATTAGCGGAGGAAAGGCTTCAGTTATACCCTAATTGGAGGATGCCGGCATGCGCTATTAGTGGGAATGTAAACTGGTATAGCCATTATGAAAAACAATACAGAGGTTCCCTAAAAAGTTAAGGTCCAGCAACCACTTCTGGGTACATATCCAAAAGAATCTAAAGCGGGATCTTGAAGACATATTTACACGCCTATGTTTATTGCAGTATATTAACAATATCCAAGACGTGGAAGCAACCCAAGTATCCAGCTATAGATCAATCAATGAAAAAATGTGACATATGCATACAATGGAAAATTATGTAGCCTTAAAAGAGAAGGAAATATTGTCACTTGCTACATGGATGAAACTTGAGGACATGATGCTAAGTGAATTGAGCCAGTATCAAAAGAGCAAATACTCTATGATTCCATTTATATGAAGCATCTAAAGTAGTTAAATCACAGGAACAGAAAGCAGAAAGGTGATTTTCAAGGGCTGGGAAAGGGGGAGAGATGGAATTACTATTTAGCGGACATAGAGTTTCAGTATTGCAAGATGAACAAGTTCTAAAAATCAGTTGTATAACAATCTGTTGTACAACAATATAAATGTACTCAACACTAGTGAACTGTACACTTAAAAATGGTTATGGTGGTATGTTTAACACCATGTGTTTTCTACCACTATAAAAAATTATGGTATTATTTATTCTTTGCTAAGGTACCTTACTAGCAAAGATACTGAGTTCTATAAAATGCTTTTTTCCATATCAAATCAAGGGAAGAAGTATTTTCCTCTGAATATTAATATGGTAGATTCCATTATTATAATTGTTCTGATAATAATGCCTATTGCTATCCCTGGAAGAAACATAAAACAAACAAAACAGAACAAAACCTCAGTTCCTAATATCTCTGCTCCTTCCCCCTACCTGCCCTTTCCATTCAATCTCAATTAATAATAATTTCATTCTTTCAGATACTTAAAGTCATCTGGGCAATTGTACTGGTTCTACCTTCAAAACTGAGCACCCCTCATCTTTGGCACTATCACCATCCTTGGATGGATTTTTTTTTAATGCCAGTTCAGTTTACTTAAAGACTATGGTCATTTGCTTTTAAAAAAATTTTTGTTGTTGTTGTTAGTTTACATTTTTTCCCAGAAAAAGTTCCTTTTAATTTTCAAATATGTTTACATAAAATTGTCCATAATACATTTTAGTACTTTTCAAGAAGCATCTCTTATCACTACTTGCTTAACCCCCTCCCCACTTCTGATATTGCTAGTGTATGTGCTTGCCTTTCCTTTATTTTTGTCAATTTTGCTAGAATTTCATCTTTCACCAGGCTTTTGAAAAACCATCATTATATTGTCTTGATTTTTCAATTTCTATACATATTTTCACAAAAATAAAGCATTTTAAAGATTATATAGATTAATACTAGAAAACACTCAGAACCTAGAAAAATGCCTAGAATTCAGTAGATACTAAAGAATGTTTTAAAAATAGGTATGCCTAGGTGGTGGAGTCAGTTAAGCCTCCAATTCTTGGTTTTGGCTCATCCTGATATCAGAGTTCTGGGACTGAACCCCACATCAGATGTCCCACTCATAATGGAGCCAGCTTCTCTCTCTTCCTCCGCTCCTACTCTTGCCCTCTTTCTCTCTCTCTCCCAAATAAATAAATAAATAAATAAATAAAATTTAAATAAATAAATAATTAAGATGGAGCCTCGTGTGGGGCTCCACATTCAGTATGAAGCTTGCCTTAAGATTCTCTCTTTCTCTCCCTCTGCCCTCCCTTGCTTTCACATGCACTCTCTCTAAAAAATAAAAATAAATATGTAAGCATAAAAAATAAATTTTGTAGAAGTTGATAAACTAATACTAAAACATTTAAAAAATTTATTTGAGAGTAAGAAAATAGGAGTAGGAGGAGGGGCAGAGGGAGAAGAAGACTCCCTGCTGAGTAGGGAGGCCAATGTGGGGATCCATCCTAGGACCCTACTAGGATAATGAGCTGAACTGAAGGAAGATGCTTAACTCACTAAGCCATCCAGGCACCTGATACTAAAATTTATATGACAATTTGATGGGCACTGAATAGTAAAAATGACTCAAAGGAAGAGAGTAAGAGCACTATAAAAGGATTTGTCTTACATGATTTAAGACCTTATAAAATGCCAGCAATTAACCGTTGGGGTACTTCAACAGGGACATAATACATTGACAAATGAATGGGCCAGAATAGAGCCTCCTGACCATCCCATGCACATATGAGAATATGGTCAACAACACAGATGGTATTACAGATCAGAGAGTAAGAAGGAATTGAACAACTGAACAGGGATTTGGGGCCATCATATGGAAAAATACTGGATTCTTACTCCAAAAATATACAAAAAAATAAAAACAAAAATATCTAGAAAAATTAACAAATATGAATGAATAACACTTAATAAAAATTTAGATAATATTTTAATGTTGTTATGGTAGAGAGAGCTTTCATATACAAATAGAGAAGTCATAAAGAAAATAAACAACCATGAAGAAAAGATAAACAACTTTAAAATATGTCACTAATATATTGGGAGATTTGAAATTAACTTTTGTTGTTGTTGTCCAACAAATAACATAGGGAGAAGACAAGTCACAAACTGGGAGGATTATGTAGTGCTTTTAACTAGGATATTAATAGAATAAAAAAGACAAATATCAAAATAGAAAAAAATTAAAAATATGAATAGGCAATTCACTTATTAAAAAAACAAAACAACCCATTGTGAAATGTAATTTATTTTGATAACAAGAATAGAAATGCAAATGAAAACCAAATGCTATACCATCTGAGATCCCTTATTCTCAAGAATGAAAACATCTGTAATATTGGATGGGCATATGGGTTCTCTCATTCACTACCACTAGGCACATGAATCAATTAAGTGCCTGGAGAGGAATTAGGCAATGCCTAGTAAAATAAGAAGATTTCTACCCTTCAAAGAAATTTTGTTTATATTGGCATAAAGACTGGAAAAATTATCATTGGGATTTAGTTAGTTATGGTATACTGATTTTTTGGAGTGCTTTAAAATGGTTAAAACAAATCATTACATCTACATACATCAATATAAAAAAATTTTAACACTAGCTAAAATATCACAGGTACTGTGATTTGTTTGCATCATTATCATTTAGAGACCAGAGTAAAATATTTAGACATGAAATGGTATGAATTTGGGATTTTACTTCAAAATAATCCATTTGGAAATCGGAATTGGATGGAAGTAGGGATGAAACAAAATGATGAGTACTCTATGTATTAGCAACATTGGCATTTCTTTTCTCAATTTTTATATATGTTTGAAATTTTCCATAAATTAAAAGGTAAAAAAGGGAGCAATTTGTAAAGAATACATCAAATTTACATAAAATTTATAATAAATGTGATTTCATTCTACAAAGATTTGGGGCACTGAAGCTAAATTAAATTAGCTTATCTTTAATTACATATGAATTTCCAAAAATTATTATCCAGACCATACAAGTGAAAATTACATATAAGATATTGTGAAAATCTTCCTACAGCTATGAAATAGACACATGGATGTACCAAGGACAGAGACCAGACTTCTTACAATAGTGATGTCCCTCTAAGGACAGAAAAGAGATAATTCTTCTTTACCTGTCCAGAAATTTTGTGATTTTTTTTCAGCTAATAATGTAAATAACATGAGGTTTTGTTTGCCTCCATAATCATTCAAACATGATAGTCCCAAATTCTTCAGAAAGAATATGCTGAAATTACTTGTTATAATAGTAGTTTATCTTCTTTTTTCTAATATCTTTATAAATGTCTTTTTCAAATGCCTTTATATCTGCCATCACAGAATATGCAGAATCTTTCTAACATTGTTTAAATCTTATGACTTCAAGATGATGTATACCTTATCAAATGAATTTTTACTCACTTAAAACCAGGGACTTAATGAGAACAGACACTATTATTCACCATGGGATGATGGTACACCTCCTTGTTGTCTTAATGACTAATAAGGAAGTGATTCTGTTCTTTACTTCTAATAATGACATTTATGGTGATTTATGTTTATGACTATGGAGGTAGTAGGGAAAAAGAAAGGAGAGAGAGAGAGTGAGAATAAGAAAGACGTTTCAGTCAATATTATAGACATCTTACTATAATTCAGCCTAAACATTTTATTGGCCACAATCATCTAATCTAGCTGTAAATTGTCCAGTAAGAGAGTGGAAGAGACTGGCCTGACCCAAAAAGGTAGTGTAAAGACAATATTGCTGGCATAAGCCTCTGAGTCATTACCATCTTTAGGGGCACATTTCCCTTGGCTTGGTTGTATGAAAGGAAATTAAGCCCCTAGGGATTTTTATAGCTTTTTCCTTTTTTCTGAGAGCAACAATGGAAGATGATTGAAGAGCAAAGACCCAAAGACTCTTCAATTTTCCAAACTGCTTTAATTTGATGGAGAAGGAATGCTACATTTTGTTAAATTATATTATGATAAAGAGAAGCTGGTCACTTCTCAGCATGAATCTAAAAGCAAATTATTTCCACAAAAAAGGGACGATGTATTTAACTAGACAAGTAATTACGTTGTGGTGCTACTATCTCCCCTGCCTCAGATTAGAAAAGAAGAATTCAATTATCACATCATTAGATCAAAAAATAATTTTAGTGATACATTCCAAGTGAACTAATTTATTACTATGCAGGGTCCAGTGAATTTTTGGATTAACTTTCATGCATTTTGCTGACTAAAATTTTCAATTAATGCTTTTACTTAAAAATCAAAATTGTACTTATTTTATGTTCATTTAACATTTTCAATATTAAATTTTTCTTAAATTATACAGTTACATATATTTAATTTACAGCGTAACATAACTGGGTTTCTTGTTAGTTTAACCAAATTACTGTATTACTGTATTTCTAGATACTTCCATATTGACCTCCATTACTTTGCAATAAGCAATACATACAAATATATAGCAAATATATATTTGAAGTATAACTACATGGTGAGGGGAAGAGAGAATGAGAAACAGATATTGTTAAGAGTGTAAATGGCCATATTATACTTTTTTGTTGTTTTTGGCTAAAACTGTTTATGTTTTATCATATTTATTTTTATGCTTCTATTAAAGAAGTTATAAGTATAGTGAATGTCTTCTCTTTTGATATAATTTATTGAGGTATAAATGATATATAAAATCTATATATTTAAGTGTTAAATATATATCTATAAACTATACACATAAACCTTCTACATACTGTATATACATATCACATTATATGAAATTATATTTTACATATATTGTATACAACATATAATATATACATTATATAAACAGTCCTGCCAATAAAAATCCTTCCATACCCATTACAGAAAAGAGAGAAAACACAATTTGTCAGTCAGTAAGAATTATACATTTGTATGCATGTAAAGATAGCATAAAAGTGTCTATAAAGAGTCTGGACAAAATTTCATGACATTTATACCACAAAATAAATAGTAAAAGAACAATAAGAACTTCTCTAATCTGTTGAGAGACAAGGGAACTCACTTTGTAATTATCTCCAATACCCTCTTGAGGGAATTCTAAGTTCTTTTGGAAATATTTATTGGTCCAAGGGCAAGAAGTCTACTGACCTTGATACATGATTCAAAGTTCAAATCTTTCATTGGGTTTATTATGTTTTTAGCAGACAGACTAATGAGGAGGGGGCATGTTCCTCCTTTTCTTCATTCAACTAGGTAAGCTTAGTCATTTTACCCTTATAGTATACTTACATGATTCCATTACCACAATTAAGATAATGAACATATCCTACTCCCCTCTGAATTTAGTATCCCTACTACCATCCCCTCCCTATCTCCTGCATTCTGAAGCAACTAATCTGGCTTTCTGTTATTTTAGATTAGTTGACATTTTCTAAAGTTTTATGTAAAAGAGATCATGCAGTATATACTTCTTTGCATCTAGTTTTTCTTTCACTCAGTATACCTATTTTATGATTTATTCATGTTGTAGTTATACATCAATAGTTCATTACATTGTGTTGCTGAGTAATATCTCACTGCATGGATATACCATAGTTTGTATATCTATTCCTTGATGGACATTTGGGTTGTTTCTGGTTTTCACCTATTACAAATTAAGCTGCAGTGAATATTCATGCACATTTCTATGCACATATGCTCTCCTTTATCTTAAGTAAATATGTCTAGATCATAAAGTGGATGTGTGCTTAATATTTAAGAAAAAAATCACAATTATGAGATAGTATACACCTATTAGAAAGACTAAAATTTTAAAAACTAAATATACCAAGTGTTGGCAAGGACGTGAAGCTGGTAGAATTCCCATTTCCTGCTTTTGAAAATGTGACTAAGCCCAATAAAGGCTGCTACTGCTGCCTTTTTTTTTTAGATTTTATTTATTTATTTATTAGAAAGAAAGAGAGTGAGAAAGTATGAGCTGGGAGAGGGAGAAGCAGACTCCCTGCTGTCCAATATATTGTTTCCTTCATGAATTGTGGCTTTGGTATCATATTTTAAAATCTTTGCCTAATTCAAGGTTGCAAAGAGTTTCTTCCAGAAGTTCTGTTTTTATATAGGGGAGAAATGGTATCAAAGTATAGTTTAATCAATGTGTATATTATTATAAACCATACTGAGCAGTTTTTCTAAGATTAAGGTCCATTTGCAATTATTTTTCTGTGTACTGCCTATCTTTCCAGGCATTTGTACAGTAAATAAATTTCAAAAACTTTTTTAATGCTCAATTGGGGTTGATTCCCAAATAAACTCATATGATATGCAGGATAATAAGAATCCATGAGGTTTATGAAAAAATTTTTATCAACACAATCCTCAGTACCTTCAGTCATAGTTGGAACTGAAGTTGTAAGAAAAATCCACAATTCATGATATTTATTGGCAAACATTGAGGGGAAAAAAACAGCAGAAATGCTTTCCATACTCCCAATAACTAGAAACATTTTTCCTTCTTAAAAAAGTTACAAAAGTAAGGGAGAAGGTTTAAAACATTTATAGACCAGTTAATGCAAAGCCGTAATGCAAAATAAGTGATTACATATATAATTGTGTGAACCAAGATAGGAATGATAGGGCAACAGGGCAACTTGTGCATGAAGAATAGCATCAGGAGATGAGGCTAGAAATATTACCACTGTAAAAAAAAAAGTATTCTCTCTGATACTCAATAAGGATATGTTATAGCCTTTAGTTACAGAATTGGACATAGTTATGTTTTGAATTTTGGTAAATTAGTCATTGCTGCTGACTGACTAATGCTGAGCTGTAACTGTCAATGTTCACTGATCTTCCCTGTATTTCATGATATTTCCCATATCAGTCCACATCCATTTCTAACACCACAATCTATGTCACTGAAAAAGAGCTATATTCAATAGGTGGGAAGAAGTGCAATTACACAATTCTTCCCAGTGTAGAACTCTAGGCTTCCTATAATCTATCAATTGACATATACCATGTATAAGCCTTGGGCCAATCACTGAGAAGAAAATACTTTAAATACAATAATTTTGCTTTATCAGTGTGAAACATCATGCATGCTTATATATGTAGAACATACATATCATACATATATACACATGTATTTATATAATACATACATGTACTGTTGATCAAGACCTCTTTCCGATAACATTGAAGACTGGGTAACAAGAAAAAGTTCTGCCTCAGTACATGTAAGTATATTGAATAAATACAACAAATCTCTTTTAAATTCATGCTATTCTCTGAGAAAAGTAAGGGAATTTCTGAGCAACTAAAAATGGAAAGCAATTGAACATGAGAGGGGTAAGCTGGTACTGATGCTTTTACTGTCCTGACTGAGTAGGGGAGGGAGAGAAAAGAAAAGAAGAGAGGCTGTAGGATCTAATAACAAAGAAGCTTGCATCTAAAGGATCTTATACTCAACTGAGGAGGGTGGAATTGGTGTGGTCCATGAATAAGGCTGAAAATGCTAAAGATATAAGCATTAAGACAATGAAAAATATGAAAAACCAATGCATAAAGAGATGAAAATAAAGATTTTCTGTTTCAATCTGGGATCTAAAAAGGAGAAAAAAAAATCCCTACCCTGAGAATTCATAATTATAGGTTTGCTGTCCTGTGGATTTGAGTCCCAATTTATACTACTTACATGTCTACTTATAAACCAGTAAATGTATGGAAAAATTGCTCCTAGAATGGTGATACCCAGGTAAATGCTAAGCCTAAAATCCTAAATTAAAAAGTGATAGGAATCTACCATGCATGGGGATCTATAGCCAAAATAAATAGCAGCATCAGGTCCTTAATCATTCTCTATAATTATCTGATATTGAAAATAATTTACCTTGCTTAAAATTATGAAAGAAGGAACTAAAGGCACAAAAAAAGCAAGATACTAACAACAGCAGCCAACAAAACAGGATGGATTTGAATGAACAGTAAGTAGAACTTTTAGAAATGATCAATGCAATTCACAAAATGAAAAACTCTGTTGGTGCTAAGCAATAAATCAAACACAGTTAAAAGAACAGTTAGGGTTTACAGGACATATTAGAAGAAATTATCCATCCATAATATGACACTGAGAGTTGAAAGTATGAGAGATTTACACCTATCATAATAAAACTGTGGAACACAGTTAGTGAGAAAGGAATGGCAATACTGACAACCCACTTCTCGACACAACTGATAGATATCAAAAAACTGTGGATATGTTTATCCTAGAATGTATATCCTAGGAGCAACTACAGGAAGCAATCTAAGAGAGAAGACAATGATAGGTGGGCAAACCCTCAGTTTGATCCCAATTTGCCTCCTTTCCAGCATGAACTGCCAAAATCAAAGACAGCCCCTTTCCACACATCCTACCTCAGTATCAGTTAATCTTTTACATTTTCTCAATGCAGTTGACAGCTCTTTGAGATCATGAGCAAGTACCATCCATATACACACTTGCAATTTTCAAAGTGCAATAGAAAATTAATAGGTAATTATATATGATAATGTGATTTATCTTAACATACTTGAATCATTACCAAAAAACATATATTATAGCCACACTCGATATTGCTTTGTAGAGATTTTAAATGCTGGACTGAGGTTTTCACTTTATTGATTTGGTAGTAGGGAGCACTTTTTAATGTCTGAGCAAAGGAGTGTTGGAGCTTTACGTTTAGAAAGTGTAAAACTGTGTAAGATAAGCAAAATGCCTTCAATTTCTCTTTATATTCCAGAGTTCCCAGTAAAATATTGGAATTATAACATTTTAATAAGAATTTAATGAATTCTGCTCAAATTACTCTTCATCTTATGGTTAAAAAAAAATCACTATATTTTTGGTTTTATATAAAATGACATTAAAATATGAGTTTCTATAGATTATTTTATTTAAAGATTTATTTGTTTATTTTAGAGGTGGGGAGGGGCAGAAAGAGAGGGAGAGAGAGAATCTCAAGCAGACTCTGCACTAAGCATGGAGCCAGATATATGAGACTTGATCCCACAACCCTGAGATCATGACTTGAACTGAAACCAAGAGTCTAATGATTAACCAACTGAGCCACCCAGGTGCTCCTATAAGCTATTTTCCCCATAAGTTATTTTTAATAGTTTTAACATTTTAATAACACAAAGTAATATTTTAATATTTAATTTTTAATACTTTTAATAACACAAGAAATAAATTCTGATTTTGAAGAAATCAAAAGATGAAGACAAGCAAAATAAAATCATTTATAATCACTATTAGCATTTTGTGATATAAATTTTCTCAAAAATTTTCTACATATGATCACACTCATAAATATATAATATAAACCAAACATGCTATATATGTAGATGTTTATGTATCTAAAGACATTACTTAATAGTGCTTAATAGTGCTTACCTATATACAAATGTATAACTTTATAATCTTTTTTACTCCATATTGTTTACTAAAATGTTTACCTATCAGTAACAGTATAATTTCATTTAAAATTTTTTTTTACTTTTTTAAACATTTATTTCTTTATTTTAGAGAGAAAGAACATGTGCACAAAAGTGAGCACAGGGGTGGGGAAGGGCAGAGGGAGACAGAGAAATCTTGAGTAGATTCTGCACTAAGCTCGGAGACAGCAGGGAGCTCAATCTCACAACCCTGAGATAAGGACCTGAGCCGAGACCAAAAGTCAGATGCTTAACTGACTGAGCCACCCAGGCACCCCAGTTTACTTTCATTTTAAATGCTTGCATTACATTTACTTATAGGCATTTTATCAATATAACTGATGACTTTATGGACTTAAGTTCTAATTTTCCTCACTCCTAGGAAAATTTTGAGAAACATTTTATTTCATATACATTTTTTGAAGTTATTGTATCATTTTCTTAGACTATTCCTAAATTGAAATTGCCAGACTAAATAATATGGCTGTTAGTAAAGCATGAACAAAATTTCAAAACCATTTCCACTCTTACCAGCAGTTAGAAACTTTGGAGATGTGGATTCTACCACAGGCAAACAAAAACTCAGATTTTTTTTTTCCTCTATCAAGTTCTTCCCAAAATGTATTTAAATTTTGAACTCTATTCCTTCCAAAGAACATCTGCAAATATTCCACATTTATAATTTCTCACTGACTGAATAAAATTGATAATAATTTGTTTTCAAAGCTATATTAGATTATTTTCTATTGTGTTCTCTGATTAGACATCTAAGAGTCCAGTGTATTTCTATTTTGTTTCTCTAAGTGAATTTGGATATGGTTTAATTTTTAGACCTGCCTCAAGAAAATCAAACAAAAATGATCTTGGCAATTGCTGACTTAGCATAAACCTTATCATCTTTGAAAATTAATTAAAATGCTTAATATTGGCTTTTCTTAATTTAAATACTGACTGCTATCCTAAACAAACGGAGAGCCTGAATGGCTGTATTTCACTTAGAAATGCTAAAGAAAATTGCAGCCATAAAGTTGGATTTATTTAAAAGAGGAAAAAAAGACAGATTTTGTATTCGTTCAGTTAACTACTTTCTGAAGTATGTGGTTTTATTCTAATCTAGTATTATGTCACTCTCTCTCTTTTTGTCCTGGACCACGCAATTATTACTCCAGATTGCTACATGTCCTGAGAGCACTGGGAAGACTCCTAACACCTCGCTTTTCTGGCACAACATCACACGCAACAGCTTATTAAGATTCTAGTATAGCAACAATGACTAACGTGCAGCCAAGGCCTGGAATTTACTTCCAACTCATTTAATTACAGAAATCAATGAACTCTTGGAACTGTACCAGGTGAGAGAAAATTAACCTAGCCCAAATGACATTTTGTTTGTGCCATCAAGATAGTTCAAGCAATCCTACTTCAAAAAACTATTACAATCTATAAGATCCCAAGTTAGCAAAATGATGAGAATAAAAAAATCTGAAATATTTGCTTTTGAATAGAATATGTGACCCTGGTTTGCAATTACATTAAGTCACAATGAAGCAAGACTTTTGATCATGACTCACAATAAGAAATATTATAATCTGTTATTTACACACACACACTCCACAGTAACAATTAATAAAGGTTCTTGAAGAAGACATTAAAAAAAGCATCGTAAAAAAAAAAAGCATCATGGAGCATAGTGTCTGGCATGCGGTAGATACTTCAGTAAGTACTAGCAATACTAAAATTATTCTAGAATCCAATCCAGAAATAAGTTCTTGTGTGTGATTTCACTGTAAGATATGAAGGGAAAAAATTTTAAATCAGCTGAAATATCTGAATGCCAGACACTTAAAAATTAACTGAGAAGGGACAAAATAAGTGCATAATAGCTGGCAACTAAGTACAAAAGGCTCCCAAATATTTAGAAAACAATGACAATGAGCTAGAATGGTATCATAAGAGGGTTTAGACTGAGTGGGACAATAAAAAGAACAGAAAAGAGAAGAGCTCCAGGGATTAGGAAAAGATCAAGAAGTAAAACATAGACTTGAGAATTTTCTAATAGCAGCAGTGAACACAGGAAAAAGAGAAGCACAAACGATTTTACATTCTGTTAATTAGCCTTCATAGTTTTCTTGGTGATAAAATAGAATAATGATGACTCTTACCTCTTACAGTTTGTGACTCTTAAAATTTTTCAATGCTTAATATTAGGACATGAAACACTTTGCAAAGAGTAATTTGTCAGTATTAAATATTAACATTACAGTTATTGTCTTCTTATCTGTATATACATACTACAGTTAGAACACTCTAGTTATTTTGCTTATCTCTCAATTGTTAGGCACTGAAGATGTATTCCCCTTCATTGCTGCAAACACAGCATTTGCCAAAGCAATAGCATTTCTGTAGGTTACTCTTATCATTCAACATGAGCTAATTTCCTTAGAGATGAATGGAAATTGCCCTCCAATAGACAGTGTATGTCCAATAATTACCCTTCAGAGCCATACTGATTCATGTACTAAACCCTTCGTGGTAATTCTTCTCCAGACCTCCTCCCTCCTTTCACTCTCCCCCCTTCCTCCCTCCTTCCCTCTCTCTCTTTCTTTCTAATAGTACTACCATTCTTTCTGTCACCTATATTACACATCTTGGATAATCTGTCATTAAGTAGGGTGCAGGGAACATGGGCATGGCAGGAGTCTTGTGCTCTCAAATAAAACAGAAATGATCAGCTAAACCACGGACAGTGGCACATATGTGCTATCCCAACATTATAATCACATATAAATCATTTTACTTTTTGATTTCCTTTATTAAATGCATCTAAAATTATTTTGATTCTATGTCCAATATTTTAACATGCAGTTATTTAGCAGCAACATATTCACAGTCTAATGTATACTTAAAGTTTTTGGTACAAAGTTAAAAAAAGAAAAGGATAATATTGGTCTAAAAAATTTATTATCTGTACCATGTAGAGAAGGTATAGTTATTATGACATTTTTGACGTCATATACTGAGATCAAATGAGGCCAAGGGATAGAATGGAAACAGAAATGCCAATCCAGGGAGTGGGTTAGGCGTTCAAGTAAAGAATAGGTGCTTGAGCTCAATCTTGAAGGATATATAGAAGCTAGCCATGGTAACTATATGAGTTTGCTAGGGTCTCCATAGCTAAATACCACATATGGGGTGGCTTAAAAAACAGAAATTTATTTTCTCACAGTTCTGGAGGCTAGGCATCCAAGATCAAAGTGTCATCAGGTTTAGTTTCTTCTGAGACCTCTCTACTTGACTTGCAGATGGCATTCTTCTCTTTATTGTCTTCACATGGTCTTTCTCTGTGAACTTACATCCCTGGTATCTCTCAGTGTGACCAAATTTCCTCTTTTTATAAGGACATTAATCAGACTGGGATTTGAACTTGCCCTGATGGTTTCATTTTAATTTTATCACCTCTTTAAAAGCCCTATCTCCAAATACAATAATATCCTAAAGTATTGTACATTAGGGCTAAAAAATGTGAATTTTGAAGAGACATAATTCAGCCCATAACAGTAACCCTGGGATTCAACTTGTCTTTAATTCATTCAAATACAATCAGTTGTGCTTTAATGAGACATGTATATTCTAAAACATCATCATATTTTGCAAAATGAGTATAATAGAGACTTCCAGGGGAAATGGCAGACTAGGAGGGCCCTAAGTTCTACCCTGTCTCATGGATACAAGAAGATAATTCCTACACAGTGTAAAAACCCTGAAAACAACCTGAAGACTGGGAGAACAGATTCCTTCACAGCTAAACGTAGAGAAGAGGCCATACTAAAAAGGATAGAAAGGGAGGAGATACAGTTGGGAGACTAAGTGACCTGAAGGACTTCTTTGGAAGAGAGGTATGCAGCTGGTCTAGACAGAGGAGAGGAGCAGACCAGACACCAGGAACCCCAGGCATGGGGTACATGCACTAGGAAGACAAAATCCCATAACATTTGGCTCTGAAGATCAGAGGAACATAATTTTGTGAGTTTTTACAATCAGTGGGGCTTATCACCTAAAACTTCTAAAAAAGATCAGTGAGCTCACCTCTGGAGAGCAAGGCAGTAGGAAACTGAGTCTCTGTCCTTAAAAGAAATAGCACAAACAGCCCTAGAGACACCACAGTGAAGTAGAAGTTTGAAAATACCTGGGGTATATGTGAAGATCTGTTTACTAATCTCAGAGCATGTGCTGGAGAGTCAGAGATCTTTGAGAGACTTCTCCAACAACAAAATAGCTGGTGGTCACCACTTCCCTTCCCCAGCCACCTGCTTAGACACATGGACACCTGCAGGAACCAGAATAACAGGAACACTCTCCACCTGCCATGTTAACAGTGTGACCCACCTCTGCGAGCTTCTGGGGATTCACCTCCTACAACCCAGCTAACCCTGGCAGGAATTTTCATAAGTGGCACCAGATCTCCTCGCCAGAAGACTGGTGGAACTATGCTCGCATAACACTCTATCTCCCACACACCCTGGCCCCATGTTCTTCAGCAGACTCACCCCCTCCACCACCTCCCGGACAGTTTCCCAGGCAGCTGCAGGTCGCCTCCTGAGAGGACTAGAACAAATTTTGTTAACACCAGGAACCCCTCCACTCTGTTCTCCTGCAGACCCACCCTCAACAGGGATCCATTCAAAGTGGCACCACAAACATGGAGGGTCCAAGCAGCTCTGAAAGGGGCCAGCAATACTCCAAGGTGACTGCTGACCCAGGGAAAGAAGATAATCACATATACCAGTCTAACAGTGGCCCCAGCAGTGGGCTGGGGAAGATATCTGGTCTGAGTATAGGCCCTATCCACCAATAAAGCTTCTGAGAGGACGACACAGGTAGAGTATCCTGCAATTAGGCACTACTGCCTGGTCTAACTCAACTCAAGCCTAAGGTGGACCCAGACTGGCCCACTAAAAACAGGGACCAAATCCTGCCTGTAACAGGCAAAGAGAGCCATTGCTGACAACTGGATTAAAACCAAACATGGCTTAGCTGTGATAGTATGGCACACACACTACACAGAGGAGATAACCCTGAAGTGTCAGGTTCTAATGAAAAGGGGACATTTCACTGCAGGGCACTACAGGACCTCTTCTTCATAAAGCCACTATTTTCAAGAGGAGGTAGACATACCTGACTTTCCTAACACAGAGAAATAAACGCAGAGAGCTAGACCAAATGGGAAGACAAAAGAATATGTCCTAAATGAAAGAAAAGAACAGGACAAAATCACAAGAGTGCTAAACAAAATGGAGATAAGTCGGGTGCCTGGGTGGCTCAATGGGTTAAAGCCTCTGCCTTGGCTTAGGTCATGATCCCAGGGTCCTGAGATCGAGCCCCGCATCTGGCTCTCTGCTCAGCAGGGAGCCTGCTTCCCCCTCTCTCTCTCTCTGCCTGGCTCTCTGCCTACTTGTGATCTCTGTCTGTCAAATAAATAAAATCTTTAAAAAAATGGAGATAAGTAGTATGTCTGATAGAGAATTTATAGTAATTATCAGAAAGATACTCATTGGACATGAGAATAAGAGTGGAGGATCTCAGTGGGACCATCAACCAAGAGACAGAAAAAAGGGAAAGAATCAGAGATGAAGAACTCAGTAAGCAAAATTAAAAATATGGTAGCCTGAGTAAGCAGTAGACTACAGGAAGCAGAAGAATGGATCAGCAACCTAGAGGAAGTGTATAATGGAAAGAAATCACCCTAAACAGAAGAGAAAAAAAAAGAATAATAAAAAAAATGAAAATAGATTAAGGGAGCTGAACAACAACATCAAGTGTAATAACATTCACAGTATAGAAATCACAAAAGGAGAAGAGAGAGAAAAGGGGGCAGAAAACGTATTTGAAGAAATAATAGTGGAAAAATTCCCAAATCTGGGGAAGGAAACAGATACCCAGATCCAGGACGCACAGAGAGCCCACAACAAAATCAACTCATGAAGGTCCAAACCAAGACACACTAATTAAACCGAAAAAGTAGGATAAAGAGAGAATTTAAAAGCAGCAAGAGAAATCATATGATATTTGTCTTTCTCCACTTGACTTATTTCGCTAAGCATGATACGCTCTAGTTCCATCCATGTTGTCGCAAATGGCAAGATTTCGTTTCTTTTGATGGCTGCATAGTATTCCATTGTGTATATATACCACATCTTCTTGATCCATTCATCTGTTGAAGGGGAGATGAACCATGAGAGACTATGGACTCTGAAAAACAATCTGAGGGGTTTGAAGTGGCGGGGGGGTGGGAGGTTGGGGTACCAGGTGGTGGGTATTATAGAGGGTACAGCTTGCATGGAGCACTGGGTGTGGTGAAAAAATAATGAATACTGTTTTTCTGAAAATAAATAAATTGGAAAAAAAAATAAAAGCAGCAAGAGAAAAGAAAATCATTACATAAAGAGATACCTCATAAGGCTGATCTTTTAGCACAAACTTTGCAGACCAGAAGGAAGTGGCATGATACAGTCATGTGCTGGAGGGATGGGGGAAAGGTAGCAGCCAAGAGTACTCTATCCAGTGAGGCTATAATTCAGAATAAAAACAGAGATAGTTTCTCAGACAAAAAAAAAAAAAAAAAAAGTTAAAGGAGTTCATGACCACTAAGCCAGCCCTACAAGAAATGTTAAAGGAGACTAAGTGAAAAGGAAAGAATGTAAGTAGGTGTAAAAAAAAAAAAAAAAGTAGGCAGCACAAAAGCAGTAAAATTAAGTATATCTGTAAAAAAAAACAGTCAAGAGACTCACAAAATAAAAGGATGTAAATTATGACATTATATACTTAAAGCACGGGGAGGAGAAAAGAATGAATTCAAATATAAGTGATTCTCAATATAGACTGTTATATGCATAAGATGTTATTTACAAACCTAATGGTAACCACAAATCAAAAACTGGTTAATAGATAAAGATATAATAAAGAGAAAGGAATCCAAATATACCAATAAAGAAAGTCAGCAAACCACGAGAGAGCAAGAGAAGAAAGGAACAAAAAAGAACTACAAAACAACCAAAAAACAAGGACCAAAATGGCAATAAGTACATACCCATCAATAATTACTTTGAATGTAAAAGGACTAAATACTAATCAAAAGACACAGGGTGACAGGATAGATAAAAAAAAAAAAAACCAAGCCTCATCTATATGCTGCCAACAAGACTTATTTAGACCTAAAGACACTCACACATTGAAAGTGAAGGAATGGAAAAGCATTTATCATGCAAATGGTGGGAAAAGAAAGTAAAGGTAGCAATACTTATATCAAACAAAATAGACTTTTAAACAAAGACTGTACTAAAAGACAAAGAAGGACGTCATAGACTCATAAAGAGAACAATTCAACAGGAAGACATAACAATTATAAATATTTATGCACCCAACATGGGAGCACCCAAATACATAAAGCAGCTAATAGCAAACATACAGGAAACAATCAATAATAATGTAATAATAGTTGTGGATTTTAACACCCCACTTATATCAATGGATAGATCATCTAAACAGAAAGTCAACAAGGAGACAGCTGGACCAGATGGATCTAACAGATATATTCAGTACTTCCCATCCTAAAACAGTAGAATACACATTCTTTTCAAGTACATATGGAACATTCTCCAGAATAGACTACATATTAGGCCTTAAAACAAATCTCAACAAATTTAAAATGACTGAAGTCATACCATTCATCTTTTCTAATCACAGCACCTACGAGAAATCAACCACAAGAAAAAATCTGGAAGAACACAAATATATGGAACTTAAATAACATGCTATTACACAATGAATGAGTGGGTCAACAAAAAATTTAAAAGGAAATAAAAAAGTACATGGAAGCAAATAAAAACGAAAACACAGTGGTCCAAAATCTTTACAATGCAAAAAGACCTGCCTTGAGAAGCAAGAGAAATCTCAAACACCTATCTTACACCTAAGAGAGCTAGAAAAAGAAGGGGAAAAAAAAAAAAAAACCACCCCAAACCAGTAGAAGGAAGTAAATAGGAACAGCAAAAAGATGTCCACTCCTACTACTTTTTATTCAACATAGTACTGGAAGTCCTAGCCACCACAATCAGTCATGAAAAAGAAATAAAAGGAATCCAAATGTGTAAGGAAGAAATAAAACTTTCACTATTTGCAGGGGACATACCATACATAGAAAACTCTAAAGACTCCACCAAAAAACTACTAGACCTGATAAATGAACTCAATAACGTTGCAGGATACAAAATCAATACATAGAAATCTATTTCATTTCTGTAAGCTTATAATGAAGTAGCAGAAAGATTAAGAGAACAATCCCATTTACAACTGCACCAAAAATAATAAAATACCCAGGAATAAAGTTAACTAAGGAGGTGAAAGACTTCTAGTTTGAAAACTATAAAACACTAATGAAAGAAATTGAAAGTGACACAAGAAATGGAAATATATTCCATGTTCATAGACTGGAAGAAGAAATATCGCTAAAATGTCCAGATCACCAAAAGCAATCTACAGATTTCCCGCAATTCCTATCAAAAACCAACAGCATTTTTCACAGCACTAGAACAAACAATATAAAACTTTATGGAAACACCAAAGACCCCACATAGCCAAAGCAATCTTGAAAAAGGAGAATAAAATAGAGGTATCACAATATCAGATTTCAAAGCTGTAGTAATCAAACTAGTATAGTACACAAAAACAGACACACAGATCAACAGAACAGAAAAGAGAGCCCAGAAATAAACCCACGATTATACGGTAAACTAATCTTCAACAAAGTGGCAAGGATATGCCATAGGAAAAAGACCGTCTCTTCCAACAAATGGTTTTGGGAAAACTGGACAGTTACATGCAAAAGAGCGAAGCTGTATCTCTTTCTTACACCACACACAGAAAAAAACTAAAAATGGATTAAATACCTAAGTAAGGGACTTGAAAACTTAAAAATCCCAGAAGAGATCACAGGTAGTAATTTCTCTAACATTGGCCATAGCAACATTTTTCTAGATACATCTCCTGAGGCAAGGGAAACAAAAGCAAAACTAAACTATTGGGACTACATCAAAATAAAAACTTCTGCACAGCAAACAGAAAAATAAGCAAAACTAAAAGACAACTCACTGAGAAGATATTTGCACATGATATATCCAATAAAGGATTAGTATCCAAAATATATAAAGAACATATATAATTCAGTACCAAAAAACACAAACAATCCAATTAAAAAATGGGCAGAAGACATGAACAGACATTTCTCCCGAAACATCCAGATGGCCAACAGACACATGAATACATGTTCAATATCACTCTTTACCAGGGAAATGCAAATCAAAAGAACAATGAGATAACACCTTACACCTGTGAGAATGGCTAAAATAAAAAAATTCAAGAAACAACAAGTTTGGTGAAGATGTGGGAAAAAAGGAACCCTTGTGCACTGTTGGTGAGAATGCAAACTGATGTAGCCACTCTGGAAAACAGTACAAAACTTCTTCAAAAATTAGAAATAGAATTACCCTACAATCCAGAAATTCCACTTCTGAGTATTTATCCAAAAGAATATGAAAACACTAATTCAAAATGGTATATGCACCCTTATGTTTACTGCAGCACTATTTACAACAGCCAAATTATGGAAGCAACCCAAGTGTACATTCATAGATGAATGAATAAAGAAGAGGTGGTATTCATATACACTGAACATTATTCAATTGTACAAAGAATATTATCTTGCCATTTGCAACAGCATGGATGGATCTACAGGGTATAATGCTAAGTGAAAGTCAGTCAGAAAAAGACAAATACCATATAATTCCACTTATATATGGAATTTAAGAATCAGAATGAACAAAGATCAAAGTACACAAAAAACAGATTCTTAAGTATAGGGAACAAATTGATGGTTATCACAGTGGAGGTGGGTGGAAGGATGACTGAAATAATTAAATAGGATTAAGAGTACACTTATAATGAAGACTGAGTAATGTATAGAACTGTTGGATAACTACATTGTACACCTGACACTAATATAACACTGTATGTTATTTATACTGAAATTAAAATTTTTAAAAATTAAATAAAATAAATAAATTTTAAAAGTAGGTGCAATAAAAAACCACAATAGCTTATGGGGAAAACAGGGTTGGAATACGACCTTCAAGAACATTAACACTAACACATTAAAAAAAGAAAGAGGAACCTAGTAAAAATGGCAAAAGAGTTTGGCACATTTTAAATATTTAGAAAATACATAACTACTACAATAAATATTTCATCTTGAGAAAAATTTGAGGTATTGTAGACATGGATGCTGAAAAGGCTGTAGCTTATGAATTATTATAAAGTAGTAGGAGGATGATTATCTGAAATAAGATAGAAGTTGTAACACCAGACGTGTATGAGTATGAGACAACACAGAGAGAATTCAGATAGCTAGTAGATATGTGAGATGTGTGTATTTTGTGCATCACAACACCACTTGCTTCTTTTAGATATAGTTTTCTGTGTTTGCCTGATGTTTCTCAAGGACAACACTGCACATAAGCAAGCATGAAATTTATGCTTAAATTATTCTCTGGTTTATCAGTTGTAGTGGAATAAATCTGTTTCAAAATAAGTATTATACAACATGGGGGCTTAAGTGGGTAGGAGAAGAATCAATGAAACAAGATGGGATTGGGAGGGAGACAAACCATAAGTGACTCTTAATCTCACAAAACAAACTGAGGGTTGCTGGAGGAAGGGGGTTTGGAGAAGGGGGGTGGGGTTATGGACATTGGGGAGGGTAGGTGCTTTGGTGAGTGCTGTGAAGTGTGTAAACCTGGCGATTCACAGACCTGTACCCCTGGGGATAAAAATATATGTTTATAAAAAATAAAAAAATTAAAAAAAATAAGTATTATAGCCGAACTGACTACAATACCACAAATATTTCAAGCATCCCTAATATGTTGGGAATTCTGCTGAGCTTAGAGGATAGAAAGGAATATAAAACACAACCTCTGCCTTCAAAGGGCTCACAGTCTAGTAAAAACAATAAGCCAGGAAGAAATAAACTATTACACTAACACTTTAAAACTGTTAATATTCTGGTATTGTTGGAGCTAAGTGTGAATGTGGTTGGGGGCATGTAATTTGAGGAAAAGCTCTGGGAGGACATAACTGGGAGAAATCCACCACCTGGTTGTATTTCAGTTCTGCCACTTTCTTGCTTTGTGATCTTGGGCATGCTGTCAGTGTCTGTGCCTCACTTTCCCCATCCATTGTAACAGATGAAACGGTGTCACCTACTAAAGGACTCGGGGGAAGAATAAAAGGAGTTATTCTATGTAGAATGCTTAGAACAATGCTTGTTACCCACTGATTAAGGATTCAGTTACTAGCCATTGTAATTACTCTCAGTAATATCATTACTATTATTAGAGTTGAACATTATCACTATTACTACTATGGATGAACTGGAAGGTCACACAGAGGAGTTGACATTCTTCCTGGAAACAATGGGAAACCAGCATAGGAATTTAAGCTGGGATATCATACCATTATGTTTTATAATAGAGCTTTGATAGTAGTCAGTAATACGGATAGAAGACAGGCAAAATGGGAGGCAAGCCTATCTCCTAACACAAGGACAGCTACAGGGCGATGAAGAAAAGAGAACATATAAGAAGACATGAGATGAAACCTCTAGGATTTATAATTGATTGATTATATGCTGACTTAGAGGGAAAAGTGATCTGCAATGAGTCCCAGATTTCTGTTTAACTCAATAGCTCACAAGACTAGGGATATCACAAAACTAGAGATATAGACAGAAAAGACATATTTGAAGAGGAAAACCACAAATTTAGTTTTGGGCTTACAAAAGTTGAAGTGCCTGTATGACAACACAATGATTAGTTAAAAACAAAGATCTTTATTACATGAGAAAGTCCTGGGCTGGAGATCTGGAGATTATACACAGTATCAGTTGTGTATACATATGTAGTACCAACACTATAGTTGTGAGGATGAGTACATTTCACTTGCATATGGACAGTGTGCTTGGCTTCATTTATCAGAAGCCTTTTGTTCCTAGATTCTATCACAAAATAATGTTAAGCTGCTTCCTTCTAACCTACAGATCAAGAAATAAAAGAAATTAAAAAAAGAAAGAAAAATGAATTCTACTGGTGATAGTTAAGACTATAAATATCTAGATGTATCTATAAATGTATTTTCTCCCACTTTCTCCAGTGCATCTTACTGCTACCAGTAAAACTGTAATACATAGTATTCTTCTGCATGCCAACTAATGTCACCTTCATAAGGAGCTTCTGCCATTATCTCTACTTTAATGGTTTATTCTCAACTGGCTAAACCATTCTGAAGGCCCAGATCACATGCTCTCTCTCCCATTCAATTTCTTAAGGGTGGTCACCATTTTTTATGGTGTCTCCATTCTTGAATATATCTTAACCGTTATCTCTTGTGTACCTACTTTGGAAATATTTGTTATTAATTAATTAACAATAAATTAATAAAAATTAATGAATGAATGAAAATTGATGACAGTTTTCCACTTGAGATAGTATTAGAAAGGAATGTTAGAGATAGCAGTGAGGGAAACAAGCCAATATTTGGAAGTTATAACTTAGCAAAATTTTAATAAAAAGGTAGTTTTTACAAATGACTTTTCAAATAAAATAGTAGTTCCACAAAACTTTAAAGAAAAAGAGAAATAGCACCATAGGTTTCTCAAAATGTGATGGCATGATTGTTAACCATTGGGAGAATTTTTTAAAAAATAACAATGACAAAGACTTTTAATAAATATTTGATTGATTGATTTTTTAAAATTGCTGAGCTTAAAATACATCAGTTGGAAAAAAAAAACACAAAGATCTCTGCTGTCCAGGTAGAAGAATACAATCTTGTTCTAGGAATCACAGAATTTCCTACTGGATTCAGTTTGGGGTGCGGGAAGAGGAAAAAAAAAAAGAGAAAGAGAGAGTCCTGGATAACTGAGATTTTTGGCCATACTTGGTTGCCTTCCAGTTGATCTGGGAAAAATTGGAGGAATCTCAAATTTTGGAATGAAAGAGCTAAATTTTAGGCATGTTGTGTTTAATATCAATAAGTATGCAAATAAAGATGTCTAATAAATAGTTAGCTATATACTACACCATACCATGGGCAGGATGACAGGAACATCTATCAAATGTACAAACCACTGTTTATAACTTAGATCAGTAAAAGATTTTTGGTGGAGAAATGTTTAACCATGACCTAATGTAGAATTGCTAGGGCATGGCCATAATAAAAACCTGATTCAATATTTGTTTCCTTAATATGCTCTCTGTAGACATTACAAAACCACTCTATATCACTATTAGTCCAGTCTGAGCATGGCATTGGCTATTATATGGGCTTGGTATTCAGGAACAGACTGAGCTATTTTTGATACATTTTGAAGTTAGGAGCATTTTACACAGTATTTGAAGCCCCGAAACTATAAAACGAAGGATAGTGTATGAGGATACAAAATGTAAAGCAACAAATATCTTCTCCCATTCTGTCAGTTGTCTTTTGGTTTTGTTAACTGTTTCCTTTGCTGTGCAAAAGCTTTTGATTTTGATGAAATCCCAAAAGTTCATTTTTGCCCTTGCTTCCCTTGCCTTTGGCGATGTTCCTAGGAAGATGTTGCTGCGGCTGAGGTCGAAGAGGTTGCTGCCTGTGTTCTCCTCAAGGATTTTGATGGATTCCTTTCTCACATTGAGGTCCTTAATCCATTTTGAATCTATTTTTGTGTGTGGTGTAAGGAAATGGTCCAATTTTATTTTTCTGCACGTGGCTGTCCAATTTTCCCAACACCATTTATTAAAGAGGCTGTCTTTTTTCCTCAAAATGTTGAAAATAGAACTGCCCTATGACCCAGCAATTGCACTACTGGGAATTTACCCTAAAGATACAAACGTAGTGATCCAAAGGGGCACGTGCACCCGAATGTTTATAGCAGCAATGTCCACAATAGCCAAACTATGTAAAGAACCTAGATGTCCATCAACAGATGAATGGATCAAGAAGATGTGGTATATATACACAATGGAATACTATGCAGCCATCAAAAGAAATGAAATCTTGCCATTTGCGACAACATGGATGGAACTAGAGCGTATCATGCTTAGCGAAATAAGTCAAGCGGAGAAAGACAACTATCATATGATCTCCCTGATATGAGGGAGTGGTGATGCAACATGGGGGCTAAGTGGGTAGGAGAAGAATCCATGAAACAAGATGGGATAGGGAGGGAGACAAACCATAAGTGACTCTTAATCTCACGAAACAAACTGTGGGTTGCTGGGGGGAGGGGGGTTGGGAGAAGGGGGGTAGGGTTATGGACATTGGGGAGGGTATGTGCTTTTGGGTAACTTGGAAGGGGAGATGAACCATGAGAGACTATGGACTCTGAAAAACAATCTGAGGGGTTTGAAGTGGCGGGGGGGTGGGAGGTTGGGGTACCAGGTGGTGGGTATTATAGAGGGCACAGCTTGCATGGAGCACTGGGTGTGGTGAAAAAATAATGAATACTGTTTTTCTGAAAATAAATAATTTGGGAAAAAAATGTCAGATCACTATGTTGTAGATGTGAAACTAATAGAATACTGTATGTCAGCTATACTTTAATTAAAAATTAATTTTTTAAATAAAAAAAAACCTAAAAAAAAAAAAAGAAACATACATCCTGGTACCTCAGAATATGACTATGTTTGGAGACAACATCTTTAAAGAGGCAATTAAGGTAGAATTAGATCACAAAGAAGGGCCTTAAATCCAGAGAAGAGAAAATTAGATTAGCAACACACAGAAAGATGACTTGCAAATCATAGGGAGAAGGCGGCCATCTATGAGGTCAGGAGAGCGGTCTTGTGAGACTCTAACCTACTGACACCTTGATCACAGACTTCCAGCCTCTAGAATTGTGAGCAAATAAATTTCTGTTGTTTAAGCAACCCCGACTGTGGCATGTTGTTATGGTAGCTCTAGAAAACTAATAATAATGATTTGATTTGGTTTCAAAACACAGTAAGAAACAAAATGAAAACATGCATTTGTTAAGACACAGGAGTTTAAATGCCAGCTCTGCCACTGAATATTCTCAACTTCAAATCCCTAATTTTGTAAATGAGAATTAAAAAGCTATTTTACTACAATATTTCAAGAAAATTATTTTCTGATGTGCTAGATGCTCTGTGTATCATAAGTGATATGGTAGTATTTAATAGTTCTGGCATTGGTAGTAGCAATAGTTCTAGCAATAGTTCTAGCGTTGGTAGTTGCATGGCTAAGAAAAGTGTTTATAAAAATTATGTATTTATGTATTTTCCAACTTTTCTACACTGACCATGCTTCACTTTTCTAATCAGGGAAAAGAAGCCAATGAATGTAATTTTAAATTATATTACTTTTAAGGATATTAGAAAAGGGACCGTTTGTGGCTCAGTTGGTTAATCATCTACTTTTGTCTCGGGTCATGATCCCAGAGTCTTGGGATCAAGTCCCACACTGGGTTTCTTGTTCAGTAAGAACATGTTTCTCCCCCTGCCTGCTTGTGTGCTCTCACTCTCTCTGACAAATAAATACAATTTTAAAAAAATTTAGTCAAATTCTTTTTAGTTAATCATTTGTGAAGTGTTATATATTGAAACATATCAGTCAATGGCCACAAGAAATGGAACCGTACTCAAGTTAGCAATAAGGAAAAGCACATGCAAGAAGAGTTTTGAGCATCTTGGTAAAAGGAAGTTGGGAGGGGCTCATTACAGGATGGAACATGTGCAAGGTGATTTTAGAAGGACTGATGTGAAGCAGTGATTAGTTCTGGATTGGGCACTGTCAGGAAGCACAGGCAATTCTGTGATTGGGTATCTTGGCACCCTGAAGCCACAGGTGGGAGGATTACTATATGACCAGAGTTGTTACTGATAAAGAAATACTAGTCACTCATGTTAGATGTGTGTGTGTGTGGGGGGGTGTTCAGTTATTTTTGTGCTCCATGATATCCTTTGATCTAGTGTCATCATAGAGTCTCTGTGTCATGTTCCTCCAGGGTCACACATGGCTCTGTCTCAGTATTGTTTATATTCTGTGAAAGTTTTTTTTTTTTTTCCAATTTATTTATTTTCAGAAAAACAGTATTCATTATTTTTTCACCACACCCAGTGCTCCATGCAAGCTGTGCCCTCTATAATACCCACCACCTGGTACCCCAACCTCCCACCCCCCCGCCACTTCAAACCCCTCAGATTGTTTTTCAGAGTCCATAGTCTCTCATGGTTCATCTCCCCTTCCAATTTACCCAAAAGCACATACCCTCCCCAATGTCCATGAAACAAGATGGGATAGGGAGGGAGACAAACCATAAGTGACTCTTAATCTCACGAAACAAACTGTGGGTTGCTGGGGGGAGGGGGGTTGGGAGAAGGGGGGTAGGGTTCTGTGAAAGTTTTTGTTTTGTCCATGCTCAGTTCTAAACACCCCAGACTGGCTCTCAGTTTCTAGCTGCTAGCTGCCAGAGATTTTCTTTTCGTTTTGTTTTGAATCTATCTTCCTTATAGTCTGCAGACTGTTGATAGGCATGCCCCAGAAGGAGTTACAGCACCACATTCTCAATCCCTCAGTTCTTCTTTGTAGCCAATTTTCTGTAACAAATAGACCTCCTTGCTTAGCAAACACATTTCTGCATAATTGGTTCTCAGACACAGTTTTTGAGTAAATAAGATTATGATATTAAAATTTTCTTAATCAAAAATAAGATAGGAAAAAAAAAGGTTTTCCCTTTGCAATTCCTTGAATTCTCTATGAGGAATTCATTCCTAGTCATTTAGAGCCTAAAACCTAGTCCCTCCAAAAGTAGGGGTTACAGGTAAAGTTCAAATTAGGTGTTATTTCTTGGACCACATGAGAGTGATTTAGCACGTGAGGCAAACCTAAATCCTAACAAGTAAATGACTTTCAAATAAAATGCATTGAATGTTTTGTTTGCAGGGGAGAGGTTCTAGAGCTTGGCAATCTCTCCAGTGCTCATCACTTTCTCTGCAGGCTGCATATGCCAGGAGAAGCTTGAGAGAAGTGAAAGGGAATCTCATGACCTTGTCTAACTGCTTTTGAGTAGAGCACATAGCTGTCCTACAGAGATCTCCCATGCTTATGTGTTGAGGTGCAGGTGGGAAATGAGAGACAAAAGGACCTTTTGAGGGGGGTTGCTTTAAGCTATTTTCTCATGGCAAGAGATGAAGTTTTCCCATTTCCTACTTATTCTAATGGTGGCCTGGGATCCAGCAAAGCTTAAAAAATTAAAAGGACTCTCACAAGACCTTATGGGAAAAAAGCAGGTAATGAACAGAGGCAATTTTTAAAAGTCACAATCAGAGGGGAGAGATATAGAACTTGCAATTATGTGCTAGAGAAAGTTGAACTGTGAAGGGCCCGAATTCACATGAGGGATGTACCCAGCTAAGGACCCCACTAATGAATTCAAAAGGCTGTTCTTGCTTCGAAAATGTCAAAGAATAAGAATGAGTTAAATCTTATAAGGGAAAACACAAAAAAAGCTCAGTGATTAATGATGGCAAGGATTTTTTTGAGTCATTTAGATATTGATTTAGAGGACTTTTTTATTGGATTAAAAAAACATAAATGCTTGCTTCTAGGGTTAATAGATTTGGGTTAAAAATCCCTATGACAGTTCTGTAAATCAAATAATTGCTTAATCTCTAAGGTAAAGAATTAAAACCCTTGGATAGACTGAGAAGGACTGACCTCAGTGAAGGGCAGCCAATGCACAAAGAGTGATTACACTGAGGAAAAGAGAATGTGAAGTAAGGTATTTGTATAGAGCAATACAGAAATAAAACAGTGACATTTTGTGCCTTTTGAAAGCACTGGCTCCTTGAAATCCCAAATGCTTAGAATATGCTACCTCAAGTAAGATATAAGCAGAAAGCTCCAGAGTTCTTAAGAATTCCAGGGTAAATTTCAGAGGACCAATTCCATTCTTAAAAATGATTCATTAAGTTAAAATTAATCTCTTTATTCTTAAGCACTGTTGTTGTTCCCACGAAGGACCAAGATAGAGAAGTTAAACAACATGAAGATACCTAACCATTCTTCCAGAAAACCTTGAGCTTTATTTTCCAGAGTTCCCAGCTATTCCTTTCTGCTCTATTTACCTCATCTCTGGGGAAACTTCCCCAAATACCTCAGGTACACAGCTACCTATAAGAAATAGTCCCTCTCCACTATTAAGTTGTGCCTTGGGGAAATGCTATGTTTAAAGACATTCACATTAAGGTATGACTGATCAAAATAGGTGCAAACAGTATCCAACAAGTGGAAAAGCTTTGTAAGTCTGAAGAATATAGCTTTAATAGCAGGTTTCAGATAGAAACCATTAGGTAGGACTGATTTTGTGGTACCAGTGTCTGAAATCCCCCTGGCATTTACAGGTTCTCTTGTCCTCCAGGAAGGACTAGCTCCCTTCCCAGTTCCTGAGAGGCCCATTTTAAATTTGAAAGGGTAAGTGAGTTCAACCTTAACAGCCCATCAAGGCATGTTTACAGATTTTAAAACTTTCCCTGGTTAAGAATAAGGTCCTAGGAACTGAAGACTATTGGATGCAAAGCAGGTCTAGGCACAATTAGGGAGGAGAAAACTGGAAAATTAGGCAAAATGGTAATAGAACTCAGCGTGACACTACTGATTACTGATAAAGCTAAAACAGGAGGGAAGGAGCTGAAAAGGGAAACTGCTGGGAAGTGATAAAGCAGCTGGTTTTGACAAAAATTTCAATCCAACAAGCCAACTCTACGGCCTCGATTTGAAATCTCCAGCCATAGCCCAGAGAGTGATTTAGTAAGGAGAAAGATGCCCAACTGCACTTGCAGGGTGCCTGGAGACCAAAAGGTTGGATGATAAGATCAGTTTGTATCCAGTGTTCCAAAAGTCACAGGCAAGTTAGGGGCCAAGATAAGGGCTGATCTGAAAGCTGAAAGGAGATATGGTACCTAACCAGTTGGCATCACAGTGATGTGCAGAGACAAAATTCTTTTTGTCTCTTCCCTTCAGATTGGAGATGACTTCCACTTGAGACCAATGGCCTTTATGTTTTTCCTGAGGTAGAATCACTGTTGCTCCTGTGATCTTTGAGTGGGGCTGATGATGGAGATACAAATGAACAAATGGAATTCTTGGTTATTGGAGGATGAGAAAGACAGAAGAGTCCCTGAACCTCACTGGCAGTATCTAAAAATGCAAACAGCATACTAAATTCAATTCCATAAACACTTATTTCTGAGTGCCTACCTAGAGCCAGCCACCATCTTAGTGAAAGAAAAAAATCAGAAAAACTGACATATAGTTGACTCCTACTCTTTCAATCTAATACAGAATTTCAGAGGAGATATAAATAGAGAATTATAGGAGGACACAAGGATAGGTTACTTCTAAGGAATGAGGATGAAGAAGAGTTTCAGGAGAGTGACTAAAAAGATGACAATGAAGTAAGCCTCATCGTGCTCTCATTTTTTCAGAAGAGTTCCATTACTACCTACAGTTCTCACCCTTTTCCTCCCTCTCCTTCTTTTATTTAAAAAAAAAAAAAAACAAAAACAAAAAAACTTACTGACTTAAAGAGGGTGCACATTATGAATAAAGGATATTCTATGGAATCTTCTAATTGGTGTCATTCCCCTTCATTTTGTATCTGACAGAAGGAAAAATAAGAAATTTAATATCTGCCTATTTTTTTGTAATCTAAAGAAGGCATTTTATACCAAAAATGCATCTAAAGATTCTTCAATTCTACAAAGACTGTGCCTTTGGGTAAAGCAACTGTGATTTTGAAAGGATCCTAATGATTATCACAACCCTGGACTTCAGAGGCAGTGTTTTCTGAAAACAAAAGCAAACAAATAAATAAATAAAAGGAAAACCTAGCAGAGAGCCTCTAAACTGCTGCTCAGCATGCTCAGCCTGCTTACCTAGCCAAGCATTCCTTGGATCAGGCCCCCTATTGGTTTTATTTAACAAGAGAAGTACTTCTATTCAGTTTGGCATGCCTTTAGTGATTGTTGGTTTAAGGGGAATTCAACAGAACCAGCAGGACAGACTGCTCACAGTTCAGACAATGTTCTAAGATTAAAGAGTTAATACTGAAGAAACAACATCTTCAGAAAAAAATCTGCTGTATCTATACAAATTGACAGCTGTATATGTCTTCCTTTTTTTTAAACTGCTTCATTTAAAGGGAAAATGATTATGGACATCAGGAAGGACTTTGTTTATAATAAAAGCATGTAATTTATAGAAAAGAGTATATATACATTTTTAAAGCTAGATCATTTTTTATTTGAAATATAGCAAAACTAATTATACCATAATTGAAATTACTAAGCATTTAAAAAATGCAGTCTTTTTACAGTTCTCCTTTAATATTCCCCTTTCCTTTTCCTGCTTCATTCCCCTTTCTTTTAGATACTCCATGTAATTCTAATCATCCCATTTACCTCACTGATGAATGAGGGACCCTCCATCCAAAACATCATGAGATGACTGAACACGTGGCACCCAACAATGGCCAGATGAGAATGGAAGCAGTGTATTAGTCACGTATATTCACAGCCTGAGAGGAGCACACTGCACTCTCTACAGGACCACAGTGGGTGGGAAGGTGAAGTGACTTGAAACACTTACTCACTCAGAAATTCAGTGAACCAGCAGGGACTGTGGTATTCAGGCTCTGCAGCCATCAGAGGGTGTAGTGCAGCTGGGCTAGCTGACAGCTGGATAAAGTCTTTCTCACTGGGTGGAGGTGATATCAGATAAGAGCAGAGAAACTCATGGCTAAGAGTTTTGTGACCCCACGAAACCCCAAAATGTCAAGACAACACATGGAATTTTTAAGTTTTGCCATACACACTACCGCATGCGTCCTTTGGCTACTCACAGTTCTCAGGCACTGTACATTCTAAGCTTGACCTTCCAAGAGAATGTGACATGCTCTGATATCAGAGTTTTATCACTTGTAAAACTAAATTCTCCTTCATTTTCAGGCGGAAATGTATTAAAAAATTAATTCTCATGAAGGTAATAGTTTGCTATCCTACCTGTGCAATTCATAATGGAACAACCTGTAGTGCTTTAAAAAATATACATATTCTGGCATTACCACACCAAAAATTCTAATGGGTTTGATGTAGTACCCACAGTTGTGCCTCAACAATACAGCCCTAACCCCTCATAGTAAATGATAGATACTACAGGCAGAAATTCAGTGAACACATAGTTGAACCTACCATCGGTCAACTGGATCTAACTGATATTTAGAGAATACTTTATCAAACTGAATACACCATTTTCCTCAAGCTTAAATGGAAGATGTGCCAATATAGACCAAATTCAGGGCAACAAAACATACCAAACCCATTTTAAAAGAATACACATTATACAAAGTATGTTCTCACACTGCAGTGGAATTAAACTGTAGTTGATAACAGAAAGAGGAGTGAAAAAATCTCGAAGTATTTGGGGGTTAAACAACACATTTCCAAATGATGCAGAGGTAAAAGAAGTCCTAAGATAAATTTAAATATATTCTGAACTAAACAAAAATGAAAGTATACCTTATCGAAAAGTGGGAGATGTAATGAAAGTGGTGCTTAGAGGGAAATTAGCACTGAATTACAAGGAAAAAAAAGATCTTAAATCAGTAACTAAGATTCCACCTTAGGAAACTAAAGGAATGAAAGTAATTTAAGTCTAAAGAAAACAGAAGAAAATAACAAAAAATAGAGTAGAAATCAGTGAAACCAAAAGAGGATATTAGTAGAGAAAAATCAGTGAAACAAAAGTTGGTTCTTGAAAAAGAGAAATGAAATCTATAAACTTCTAGCCAAACTAACCAAAACAATAGAAATGATAAAAATGATTAACCTTAGAAATAAAAGAGAGGTCGATACTATTGCTTCCATAAACACTGAAAGAAAAATTAAGAGCAACTCTCTACTTACAAATTGGATAACATAGATGAGCTCATCTAAAGACACCAACTATCAAGACTTAGCAAGAACAACAACAAAATAGATAATCTGAATAGCTCTAAATCAATTAAAGAAATGAAATTAATAATTATAACCTTGCAAAAAAGGGAACACCAGTCTAAGATGTTTCGGGGTGAATTCTACAAGTATTTTAGGAAGAAATGTTATAATACCTTATATGTTATTCTTTTCCATAAGATAGAAAGAACACTTTCTAACTCATTATATGAGGTCAGTTTAACTGTAATACCCAAACCAGTTCAAAATACTACAACAAAGGAAAGCTAGAGACCAATCTCTCTCCAGACCATAGATGTAAAAATTATCAATAAAACATTATCAAATTGTACCAAAAATAGGTAAAAGAATTATATTTTATGAACAGTGAGATTTGCTCCAGATAAGCAGAACTACTTCTATATTCAAGTCAATTAATTTAATCAATCACATCAGCATACTAATGAAGAAAAATCATACAAGCATACCAATTGATGTAGAAAAAGCATCTGACAAAATTTAATACCCTGCATGATAAAAACTCCCAGCAAACTAGGAATAAAGGGACCTTTTGTACCTTGATAAAGGACATCTGCAAGAAACCTAAACTAATGTATGATGGCAAAACACTAGATGTTTTCTCCAAGACTAGAAGTACATAAGGATGTTCACTTCTTCCACTTATTTTTTTTTATTTTATTTCTTTTCAGTGTTCCAGAATTGTTTATGCACCACACCCAGTGCTCCATGCAATGCATGCCCTCCAAAATACCCACCACCAGACTCACCCACCCCCCAAAACACTCAGTTTATTTCTCAGAGTCCACGGTCTCTAATGGTTTGTCTCCCCCTCCAATTTCCCCCAACTCACTTCTTTCTCCCAATGTCAATTTAAAATTGTACTAGAAGTCCAAGCTAGTACAATAACACAAGAGAAAAATAAACCATATATAGATTAGAAAGAAAGAAATGTCTTTGTGCATGACATGATTATACAGAAAATTCCCATGAACTAATGAAAAAAATCTCTGGAAAGTAGCAATTACAGCAATTTTCAACAAGGTCACACAATACAAGGTTAATATACCAAAGGCAATGGCTTTGCTATATAACAGCAATTAACAATTTGGGAGAAAATATTCACAAAACACATATCTGATAAAGTACTTGTATCCAAACTATGCAAATATTTCTATAACACAACAACAAAAACACAAGCAACCCAATTAAAAAATGAGCAAAAGAGTGAACCCTAAGGAAAACTATGGATATTGGTTGATTATAATCAGCCAATGTAGGCTCATCTTTAGTAAATAATGTAGAATTATAGTGAGCAATATTAATAATGGGGGTCGCTATGCATGTGTGGGGTCAGGGCACACATGGTAAATCTCTGTACCTTTCTCTCACTTCTTTTCTAATCCTAAAACTGCTCTTAAAAAAAAAGAGAAAAAAAAAGGTCCTAGGACACCCAGGTGGTTCAGTCAGTTAAGCATCTCACTTTGATTCAGGTCATGATCCCAGAGGCCTGGAATGGAACCTCGCTTCTCCCTCTTCTTCTCCCTCTCCCACTTCCCTTGCTTGTGCTCTCTTTCTCTCTGTCAAATAGATAAATTAAATCTTTAAAAAAAAAAAGTCTTTAAAAAGTGGGCAAAAGTTCTGAACAGACACTTCACCAAAGAAGATATACAGATAGCAAATAAGAATCTGGAAAGATGTTCAACACCGTATCATTAGTGACTTTCAAATAATGCAACAATGAGATACCATTACACACCTATTACAATGGCTAACCCAACCCTCTCAAAAAAGACAATGCAAAATTCTAGCCAGAATTTTGAGCAAGAGGAATTCTCATTCTTTGTTGATGGAAATGCAAAATGATACAGCCATTTTGGAAGACAGTTTGGCAGTTTCCTACCAATGTAAACACAGTCTTACCATGTGCTTCAGCAATTACATTCCTAGATATTTATCCAACTGAGTAGAAAACTATGTCCCATAAAAACTTGTACCTAAAGTATAGCACTTTTATTCATAACTGTAAAAAACTGGCAATAACCAAAATACCCTACAAGAGATGAGTGGATAAATAAACTGTGTTAAACACATACAATGAAATTTTATCCAGCAATAAAAGGAAATGAGCTATTAAGCCAGAACCAATCAAACAAAAAGCATGGAAGAATCATCTTTGGTTATGGTGACTTTCTCTATTATTTATTTATTTTCTATTCCAATAAGTTACATTCCTGTCTTTATCCTTTTCTTACCTCTAATTATTTGGGGTTTTATTTTCTCCTCCTTTTTGTTTTCTTACAATGAAATTGTAGAATATTTATATTAGACTTTTCTTCTTTTCTAATATAAATCTTAAAAAACTGTAAGTTTCTCTCTTTCTCACTACTCTAGTTGCATCCCACAAATTTTGTTGTGTTTGAAAGCATATGTGTTTTGGTACTCAGATACTTCAGTAATGAGGATCTAGACCGTTCTACCAAGCTACTTAGAGGTGTCCAGAGGAGATACTGGACAGTATGAGGGAAATCTAGCATCTCTAGGAGAGAGATGCATGTCAGTTAGAGGCTTAAGAGCTAGTTGTAGTTACAGGAACTATGTTTCCATACTAACCTCGTTTTGTAAATTTTCTTAGGAAACAAAGCCAAGTTCTTTCCAGGAGAGATGAATTTAGACTAAACTCAGTAGATCAGAGTGTTAAGGGGTGAACTGCAGTCAGCCATTATGGAGGGCTTCTCTGAGCTGCCTCAGGACTGAGTTGCCTATTACTCAGCTGCTGGGAAGGCTGTTGCTAAAGGTTCACAGCTGCACTGCTCACTGAAAATTGCCTTCAGCCAATGAGTCTGCTTTATGTTCCCTGAATTTGCACCTTCTCCCCTGGGGCAGCTTGTATTTTATGAATGGCTGATATATGGGTACATAGGCCTAGACCCTCACCTCAATTCAGACCAACTCTGTAGTGTCAACCCCATGACTTTGGTTGATGCTGCTCTATGACTGCATAACAATTCAACTTCTTCCACTGAGCCATCCTATTTATCTCATGTATGGAAGTGTTGTTGCCTAATAGTATATCCCAATAAGCCACCCTCACATAAGTCTTGGAATCTTACCTGATCTATGTCAGTAAGTTGTATTTTCAGTAAGACCTCAAATTTTAAAAAGGAAAGCATAATGAGAGATCTGGTAACAAAAGTGTAACTTGTTTCATAATTAAGAATAACAGCACTGATTCTAGAGTACTGGGATTGAGTCCCACATCGGGCTCCTTGCTCAGCAGGGAGACTGCTTCTTGCTCTGCCTGTTCTGCCTGCAGCTCTCTGTGTTCCTGCTCTCGCTCTCTCTCTCTCTCTCTCTCTCTGACAAATAAACAAATAAATAAATCTTAAAAAAGAATAATGGCATTACCAAGAATAACTGCAATATTTCAGAAAAATATAAGATTGATTATATTATCCAACCTACAAGTACCAAGGAACGTGACTTGATAGAAAGATCTAAGGACTCTTAACTGGCATGTGTATTAAATATTTATTAAAACATGCTATGTGAATAAAGGACAGCATTATCACCCACTATGTGCTGATCAATGAAGGTGGGTAATCTCCAGGACACTGATAAAATTCAACTTCTTGCTCTGAACAAGTTTCTAGTCTCACAATTCATCTGCAGCTGCCACTTTATATAAAGCCCCCACATCATGGAATGCTGTGCAAAAGCACAGGTCCTTATCTATAGGTAAGTTTTCTGTTTTTCAAATGGCTCTTGTGAGATGGGGTCAGCCAGGGTCTAGAGTGTGTGGTCACTTAATGGAACTTTCCACAACAATGGACAAAGTCACCCTGGCCCCTGTTGGAATTGATAGTTGTGGGGCTTCTCAGCCAAATGTCACTTTGCTTGTCGACTAAGAAATGAAGACTAGGAGCTGTATGAGAAAGCTGCTCTATATCAGGCTGAGTTCAGACACTCCACAACTCTTGCCATCACAGGAAAACTTCTGTGTCCCAAAATGCATTGCCCTGGTTACACTGGAAATACAGTCAGCCAGAGGCAAACATGGATGATTAACAAGTTTTCTTTGATTACCTCACACTTTTGGTTTTGCTCATTTGCCTCTTTTGTGAAGCTACTTCTTTTACTTCTTTTCAAGATACTCATTGTCTTGATGATGTTCTTGTTTGCTGCAAAGCCTCTTACCAGTACTCTGGACTTTTCACTTTCTGCTTTTCTAACACATGCCAATTCCACTTAGTTTAATGCAATGATTTGCATTTTATAATAGAAGTGAAGTGTTTAGAAATGCAGCACATGACCAAGAAATGATTGTTAACCATGGGTATGAGTGGAACAAATCAGTAAATCCTGCCTTTGTCACCTTCGTTCAGAGAGGGATAGAATGTGGAAGGACCTGGCATCCATCAACTCTGGATAGCAAAGAGCAATGTTTTTCAGTTAGAGTGGTTTATTGTGACATTACAGGGAGGACTTCTCTGAGCAGGGAAGAGCCAAAAGAATTTAAGCACCATAATGCGGAAGGGAGTAGAAGTAGGTTCAAGAATCAGAGACCTATTGTTTCAAAAGGAAAAAGAAGTAACTTTGTAAGTAATACAAATGTTAGTTCCTTCATGGAGAATTGTCCTATGTTGCCTCTAGGGGAAATTAACATTTTCTATTATGTAAGGGGCCTAGGTTATGTGTGACAGGGTTCTAAAGGGGGAACTCAGTAATGTGTTATCTGAACTAGAATGAAAAAATTTGCATTCAAATTTAATCACAGGTCTAGAGCAATGTGCCTCAGAGTCAATTGGATGATGGTTCATTTAAAGTATATTATGTGTTTATAAAACCCAGAAATGTTTCTCTCCTTAGTGAGGTTAGGCTTTGGGAAGTACAAATGAATGTAGCAATTCAGGAGAAATCCATTCATATACTTTCCCTAATTCTACTGTAGTAGCACTAGAGAATTGCCTTCAAAGTTCATCATACCTCATCATCCTGGCCTGAAAGGCTTATCTAGCCCAATATATCATGTTTTCTTGTATGCTTCAGAAAACAAAAAGTGTGTATCCTCCAGGTTTATTACAGTAGTAATAACCTTGGGTTATTTATTAGAGGCCAAGTGTCCTACCTCCTTGAGAGACCCTGGAGAAGATAACTGATATATGAAACAGCAGAAATCCAGTTCTGTAATTTCACAAATATTCTCCCTGTTCATCTGGATCCAAAGGAGAAAGGTTATAAAATGTTGTGTAAAGTATGATTACAAATGTATCTGTAACATTACATATTCATAGGAAAACAACACTAGGAGATTCATGAGACTACAAGCTATCTCAAAATATCAATTCTAACTCTTGGAAACTCCCCCTCCTATTATACATATATATATACATATACATATGCATCCACATACATATACAGATATAAACATAATTTATATATATATAAAACATGTATATCATAAAAACATATATAATCTATATTATTAAATTATAATATCTTATATGGTATAATATATAAATTACATGAAGATACTACCCAGAGCCCACTTCTTCACAGACTAATGGTAACACTGTCCTTAGATGTTTTAGGCCAAAATACTTGGCATCAAGCTTTCCTCTGTTCTCTTTCTTACTCTTGACATCTAAACAATTAAAGAATATTATTGTCATAGAATTCAAAATATTACCAAGATATGATCTCATTTTAGAATATCCAACACTTACAATCTTCCCCTTACTCCTACATGAAACCCAAACCTCTCTCTCAGCTTAAACTCTTATTTATTTCCATATTCCTATTAAAGCAGTCAAAGGGATCCCCCCCCCTTTTTGAAGCCTGAAAACTTATAGGACCATACACAGCCTAGGTTAATCTAACTTAGACAATGGCCTTAGGAATTCATCTACATCTTTTTTTTTTCCAATTTATCTATTTTCAGAAAAACAGTATTCATTATTTTTTCACCACACCCAGTGCTCCATGCAAGCCGTGCCCTCTATAATACCCACCACCTGGTACCCCAACCTCCCACACCCCCCCCCCGCCACTTCATCTACATCTTTTGAGAATAGGCCTCTATTCAGCTCCACCCTAGTGTTCCATCAATGGGCCACAGTACTAATATTTCATGAAGGGGCAACTCCATTTTTACCCATTTTATAAGCTGGCAGTTCAACAGCTTAGAAAAACTGTTCGAAACCCACTATTCTGATCTAACCCCTTCATTTGCTATAGTGGGAGACCCAAAGCTGAGAATCATCTTACTCCAACTAACTGGTCCTGTATAGCCCAGGAATGTGGCCCTCTGTCTTGGCCTAGGTGGTTTTCAAACAGACATCCCAGCAACCTGAGAACCCTTGGAGTAAAAGGTTTCAAGATACTTTCACTGATCACACTCTGAGATGTGATCAGACTGATCACACTCTGAGGATCTCTGCACTCAGGATAGATCTAATGCCTGGCTGAGAGTTATCTTAGAAATCAGCATCTCTCACTAGCAATGAACTAAGAATTTTTACCAAACTCACTTTTTACAAATATCTATTTTTTGTGTGAAGTCAGTGTGGTGGCTCAAATAGGTTACAGTCGGCCATGGAATAAAGAACAGTCTATACTCTTGTGAACTATGTTTTATGGTAACAATAATAATAAAAATAGTGCAATCTATTGTACAAACACTTGGGATGCCTGAGCAGGGATGTCTGCTACTCAGGAGCAAGGATGGGGAGCCAGGTACAAGATCTCAATAAAACAGTTAAAGGAGGATTTTACTAGGTTCTGACTCTCTAGGCCCATTTAAGTAGATGAAATGCTAAGAAGATAAGGGTTCTCTAATTTATATCTGAAAGGGAACTTTCAGATAATTTAGTCCAATATTCTCATTTAGATGATGAGGAATAAAAGATGATGAGGCCCAAAAGGGCAAACTAATTTTTCCAAGTTTATCCGACTAATTAGAGACTGAACAGTGCCTGGAACCAAACTCTCAGATTTCAGTATTTTCTTCACTGACCAATATAGTAAGACTTAGAAGGAATTAAGTTATGAGTGGTATTTTGTAACTAATTCCTATGGGTTCCAATTATAATTTTACCCTTTAGTCCCATCTTACAAATCCATGACCCCTCATGTAATAGTAGTCAAATAAAATATGAACATAATTTTAATCATCTCTTTTAGAAATCTTTTTCAAAATAACAGATTCTTTGTATCTACTATATATGTGTATATACATAAATATATACCTCACATAAGTAGGCAGATGATCTAAAATTTCAAATATTTCTTCTGGCATTCTGTCTCCTTTCTAATAATCTTAAGTCTAGTTTCTAAATCAGTTCAGTCCACCCAGCATCTTCCTTTATATAATTGCTATGTTTCAAGTTTTATTCAGGCCAATCTCAATTCTCTCCTTTTTTTCAATCTATTCCAAAAGCACTCTTTTGTACAATCATAAGCCCAAGGTGCTGTATGTCAGCTTTGGTTCTGGGTGATTTGGAGTGAGTTCAAGAGTGATGTGGTGTTGGCCTGTTCATTACACATAGCTGTGCTTCCACAGGGAGTATCTAGAGATTCAATTACACCAATCCAGACAGAAAGAATGTTAGAGACAAGCCAAATATATGGGTGCTTGTGAATCCAATCCACTTCCAGGAAGGAAGACATAAGCTAGAAAAGGGAGAAGCAGGCTCAGAACAGGGTGTCACAGGAGGTGGAGCAAGAACTTAAGGTAGTTCATACATCCTCTCCTGTGAGTGGTGATGGGGAGACTGTAAGAGAGTCTCTGTTTATAAAATAGTACTGCCTCTCTTCTTCTACCCCTTGGAATTGGAGAGTATCACTTACTGTGGAAAACAAAACAATACAAAACAAAACTGTGTACTTCATCATGTTCCCTTCTGCAAACTCTGACCACAGAAGCGTATTTTGATTGGGAGCCTCTATTAGCCTGAATCACTAAAATGGGCATAGCTCCCTTCCCTCATCGCTACCTGGTTAACTTCCACTGACCATGTAGCCCTAATGAGAAATAGACTTTTGTTGTTTCAAAATACTGGATTCTGGGGTTGTTTGTTATCTTGATGTAAGCTACCCTATCTAGACTTATATATGTAGATGGTTTGGGCACTGTTTGCATGCTCAGATTTTCCACAGGCAAAGAAGAATGAAGCTTTCTCTAAATTCGTTTGGAAACAAGTTCCCTGTGTACTAAAAGTGCTTATCCAGGCCTTTGCCCCAGGATCCAGTAGAACAGAAAGAGAAATAGAAGTCAAAATTCAATGAGTGAGGTCAGACAGACTGATGAGTAATAGGAGGATTCATGTGGGGGAAGTCAATCATACTTGGGATGGTACCAGAGTGGCCACTTCTAGCTCCATGAACAGACCTAGATTATCCCTCAGGAAGATTATCTCTGGAGGATGTCTCTCAGAAGCTGGTTCTTTTCCAATGCCAGTGCGAGCCACTGGGAAGGTATCTGAAATTTCCACAGGGGAAAACACTGAGGATCCTGGTAGCCTTCTTTCTCACTCCTACATTCCGATATTTTATTTCTATCAGTATTTTCTGTTTCAAGGCCCAAACAGGGAAGACTATGAGAATGATTTTTAAAAAATAAGAAAAGAAATACAGTTTTCCCCAAATCTTGTCAATCTCCCAAAGGAAAAGACTGACTTTCAGTCAAGACACAAGGGTCCTAGTCATAGAACTGGCAAGTTATTTTATCTCACTCTGCCTTTACTTAACTCAGTTGCTGACAGAAGGTATATTTAGGTTATTGTTAAGACTCCAGTCCTAACATTCTTTGACTCTAAGCCATATTATTACTCACTACTCTTGGTAACCAAGTTAGTTATGTTACATATTTGCAGAGTCCCTAGGATATTTTATACTTTAATTTTGAAAAAGAATTTAAAAAGAGCTAATGTCAAAAATTGTTTATGTTTTGAAAAAATCTAAAATGAAAAATTCAATCAACATAAAAGTCACTGTAGTACTTTAAATTATGCTGTTCTTCTGAGCCTTCTTTACACAGTGGTTTGAATTGCCCCCTAAGGAACTATAATTGACAAAAAGCAAACTACATTTAGAATAATGATTAGAGTTACTAATATACAACATTATGATTCCATCAAGCTCTATCTTTGGCTGTTAATTGGAAAGGCACCAAAAGGATTCAAGTAAAGTCAGCTTTGCTTTATCAAATTTAAAATTTTCAAAGATAAAGGATATGGCCTAAACCATCTTCTCAAGTACACCATCTAATCACCAGCTCTGTGGAACCATCACACTTGCATCTAAATTTGGGATGCGTTATGTAATACAAAAACCCAACACAGGACTTCTCTAGTACTTTTACCCTATTGGGGTTTTTTTCTTTTTCTTTCTTTTTTTTTTTTTTTTTTTGCAATTCCTTTCAATATGGTGTCTTCGGCATTTTGGAGAATCCAAGTGATTAGAACTTCATCTCCACCAGATTTGATGTCCGCTGGACTAAGCAATTAAATATTCATTCATTCATTCATGGAAATCCTAAAGTGAAATGTGAGTGTTCTTCTTTCTGACTTCCATAGTCTAAATTCCTCTCAAAGCAGACTCTGAGGTAAAGTTTATAGACAAAAAAGCAGAAAGTATGCATGGTAGAGTCAAACAGGGGAAAAGGAAAAGTCAATGTGAGGGTACATCATAGTCACCACTATGAATAGTGGGTACTCTATCCCACAGAATCCAAAAAATCTAGGAAACATGTCTGAGATTTTTCTATGCAAGGAACAAAAAAGGAAACATTCATTCATCACCTCCCATCATCTATAATTGAAAAGTTAGCATATGGGATACTTAAAACTTTGCACTTCTGGGTAGTTCATGCATCAGTTCAGACACATAAGTAGAGTCCTGTGGGTACCTCACAATACACATAAAAGAAGCTCTGGGTCAAGAAACAAGAGAACTTGAGGACTTTTAGTTTGCCCTTGTATGAAGTTATCTGAAGACTAGGTGGAAATTATTATTAAAACAGCGGCTGAGGGGCGCCTGGGTGGTTCAGTGGGTTAAGCCGCTGCCTTTGGCTCAGGTCATGATCCCAGGGTCCTGGGATCGAGTCCCGCATCGGGCTCTCCGCTGAGCGGAGAGCCTGCTTTCCTCTCTCTCTCCCTCTCTCTCTGCCTGCCTCTCTGCCTACTTGTGATCTCTCTCTGTCAAATAAATAAAAATAAAAAAATAAAAAAATAAAAACAGCAGCTGAAATAAGAGTTAAAGTCAAAAAGATTTGAAGTGGTGCAGAAAAAGGGCCCAACACAGTCAAACTCATGCATTACTGATATGTAATTACCCTCCACTAAATTGAATGCAGCAATGGATCACATTCAAGATGGTATACAGTCACAAACTCTTTATATAATTAATACAAGAGAACTAGTAGAAAAGACTTCTGTCCTCATTGTAGCAACTTAATACTAAAACTATATTAATAGTTATCATTGCCAACTTCCCTCAATTATTCTGGAATTCCCTCACCCTTTACCAATACTTCAAATGGTCTAAGTGGTTTGCTTAGAATGTAATCTGAATTTCACACATGAGTCCTTAATTGCCTTGCTTTATTGGACTCAACCACTGTCAACTGCCCATTAACCATTATTACTGAAAATGGAGGCACCAAAAAATGTCATAGTGAATCCTCTTCTCCCATTACATAGCTGGAATACTAGCTGTTCACAGCACTTAAATTGATTACTGCTAGCTACATAAGAACTTAATTTTTTTGGCTTGGTTTCTCCCTGGATGAGAAGCCTGAAGAGACCATGTGATAGTTCTAGCTTCAAGTTCTTTAGAACCCATCTTGTATCCTTTGGAGGAATATTTCCCCTCGAAGATTCAGCACTTATATTCCAACAGAGCCTACGTTTACAGAGATAGAAAAACTCCTACAAGTGAGTGACTGAAAATGATGGCGAGTTAATCCTCCTTCTGTCCTTTGGTTTCCAGGTCTATGTATCTAATTATTAGAGGTACAGCACCATAAGAGATCTCAAGTCCATAGCAGCATCTTCCACTGTGTATTCTGGTCTCTAGAGGAGAGCCAACTTTGATCTTTTCAGAGATGTCAGTTATGCCCACACTAGCACACTTATTACTGCCTAAATGAAAGGAGTGTCTGGGAACCACCAAGGAAACTAAGTCAGCAGAAAGGTTCTCCAATCTCACGATTAATTCATGACAACATATTGCCCTAAGCCTTCTGACTACTTCTTTATAACAGACTTTACAGTTCTATACCATCTCCACTTGATTAACTATATAAACGGTTATCATGTCCCAATATCAAAGTTCCATCTAATAATATACTGGGACCAGAAAATCTTACCAGAGTATTGAATCTCAAGACGATGGTGGGAGTTCATATGGTAAGCCTTCACCTAACTGGTGAAAGACTCTACAGACCCACTTTCATCCATGTTTTCCCAATTACCTCTAGTACATATTAGCCAAGACTTTACAATGATTCAGTGTTCAAGCTATGTTCCCTAAAAGCAGCAGCTCTAGTTCTTATTTGGGCTATACTGAGTCCTGACCTTGGTCTTTGGCATGAAGGCAATACAGTGGAGACAGGAGTATATCTTCTAGTTAGAAAGCATCATTTTGAGAGACACCTGCCTTAGGTGAGTATTTATAGGATCACTAAGCAAAAGTAATCTGTTCTCCTCTATCAAGGGAAGTGAGATGCTTCTGTTGGCATAAAAAAATCAGAGGGCTTTTAAGATTCTTAGGCTCATTTAATAAATATTGTCATTCTAGGTTATAGGCCTCAAATTGTTTCCTTTTAGGTCTCTAACTTTGACATAAGGAACCTGTCAAGGCTGCACACTAAGTTTCCTTGGCAGATCTACCATACTTAAAATTAAATACTATGACTCATTTTCAGCACAGTTCTACCAGATATTGGAGGGAGAAGAGCTTTCTATAACTCTTCAGTGGAAATGAAATATGGTGGTTTTGTAGTTTCTTTAGGTTGATAGGTAGCTGACTGAGTCCATCTTTTTTTTTTTTTTTTTTTTGGTTATGGTTTCCAAAGCAGTTAACAAATTTTGATTTATTTCATAATCCTTATAATTGGAAGTTTTCTCCATATGGTTTAATGGCCCCAGGTATCATATAACTTAATGCCTCACATTCTATATGCCCATTATCACAATTATGCAAAGATAAGAGTCAATATGATACTACACACCATGATTTAATTTCTAACCCCCATCCCTGGTACTAATGTTACTAATCTGGGTTCTTGCCAAAACAGTCACAAAAACAAAGATCTGTGAATGGGTACAATATTTGGGAAAGTAATTCAAAGGAGCAGAAGTAAGACACAGAGAGACTAAAACAGAAAAGAGGAAAAGTCAACGCAAAAATATATAATCATTAAGAATGCTAAGAACTAGCAGTCCAATCCAGTGGGATATAACATTTGAGGATCACTAGGCCACAGCAGGGTTCTGCAAACTCATGCTGGTGACCACCTGCTTCTGTAAGTAAGTTTTATTGGACTACAGTCATGCTCATCCATTTGCTAACTGCATACGGCTGCTTTCACTATAATAGATATTTGAGTAGTTGTCGCAGAGCCTGTACGTCTCACAAAAAAACAAAAACAAAACACAAAAAACAAAAAACAAAACAAAAAACTTCCCATTGGCTCTTTACCAAATAAATAAATAAATAAATAAATGTTTTTTTGATCCCTGACCTATAGAATCCAAACAGAAGGTGGTAAGGAGGCGCAGGCTAAGTGTTACCTGATTATCATATATAGACAATAGATGTCATAGAAATTAAGAAAGAAAGAGACGAATGAAAGGCAAACTATTCAGGGAAAGGTTCACCTGAGGCTGGGAATGTAAGAAGTTGGAAATGTGCAAAAGAGGGGAGAAGAACGCTTTTTCAAATAGTCTAGGAAGCAGGGGCCTATATGAAATAATAACCCCTGATTTTCAAGAATAGCTGGCTTATGTTAGGTAGTAGTAAGATGTAAGTTGATGAGGGATTTGGGTTCAGATTCTTGAACTCAGCATTTCTTTTTACACTCCAGTGTAAACCAGTCATGCCTTTTCCTTTTTAAATGAAAACTCAGCCTCATACTTTATAAGGTTAGAAAGAGCGTATCTAAATTGAGTCTCTGCTTTCTGAATGATCTTAGACAATGTACTTAACATCTCTGAGCTAATCTGTATAATAGCCCTGTATAGTAGGATGCCTGTAAGGAATAAAATCATGTTGAATATCTAAAACTGGCAAGATGTCTGTATATAGTAAGGGGCTGAGTCAGGAAGTATTTGTAACTGAAAAATCACAAAAATCAGAAAAGAAATTTATTAAGGGATATCAACTAGCACATGAAGATCAGGATGTCACACTTTGAATCCATGTATCTGGGAACAACCACTTAGCTTCGCTATGGATTGACTCCTACAAAGATGCTGTGGTATTGTTGGTGGGCACAGACCACTGACACTGAGGAAGGTATCAGCCGAACTACTGTTACTGGCCCTGGAAACTACAGGTCTCTAAAGCTGCCCTCACCAAAAAAAGTAGTTCTAAGTGCACGCTTTCTTTGAGGACTCAGTCCCAAATCAAGGTCTTTTGAAACATCATTCAATTAGCAGAGTTCATATGTCACTTTCCAGATTTAAAGGAAGCTGGCAAGTGAGATTCAAGGCTTTTTCATTAAGCAAGCATCAATGCTAAAGGCGAAAATTCCCCCAAATCCTGAGATTACTCTTGAGGTGATAAGCAAGCAGACAAGACAAACGTCCAGCACAAGGCTCATTAGTTTCGTTCTTGCTTCTCACATCCTTATAAAACTCAATAGCCTTCCCTCCTGCTAATATAATAGAATCCCCCACAATGGAAGTTTCAGTGATTCATAGGTAGAAACTTGCAGCCCATCATACTTTTTAGCTTCCTCTGTTGAAATCGTAGATTATGAGAAATATATACCAATGATATATGGAAAAATCAGATCAAATTGCACAACAGATGTTGAATTTTAAATGTAGTATAGGGTTTTCTCATTCTTTAATTCTGCAAAAATGTAACCAGAAAAGAAAGTTCAAAGTCAATGTTGACTTCAGCTACAACCTCATAAGGCTGTTTCCTCCCCACTCAAATCCCTCTAACCTTTAGCTGATTTGTCACAGAAGCATGAATTAATGAGAATTTAACAACTGCTCTTCCAATAAAGGCTAAGAGGCAGGTCCACTGCCCAGTAAATTGTACAAATAACATAATGTTGAATAAGAGTATTTAAGAGTATTTAAGATCTCAAAAAAAAAAAAGAGTATTTAAGATCTCAAATTTCCATTTACTTAATTTTTATAAAATTCTTTCGTAATTATCAGATAACACATCAGGAGATTTGTTTTCCATTTTGGCTCAGATCAACTCTAGATGATGACGAGTTTGGGACTCTAGGGCAAATTATTTAACAATCCTAGTACCCATTCTTCTAATTTTTAAAACTGAAAAATAGAGATTTCTTTTAGCTTCCAATATTTGATCCCATACCCATTAAAAAATTGCATGCATAATTGTTTTTTATTAAATGTTAAAAGGAAGCAGCTTGACAAGTATAAAATAACCAATATGTAGTCAACTGATGACAAACAAAAGATGCAGAAATACTTTATATAATAAACTGGTTAGTCTGAGTGCAAACAAAGATAACCTAATTCCTACTAACAGTACTACTAACAGTAGGCCGTACTGTGTACATAGATATGAGCAATGTCTCTCTGTCATCTCAAGAACTTTCTCTTTTCCAAATTGCTAACTAATGGCCATATTTTGGACCAGCAGAAGTAGAAGCCTGAGATGAGACCTGGCTTCTGCTCTGCGGGGAACACTACAGAAAATGAGGTAGGGCATTTCTTCCTCTTTACCATAGCCTTTTCATACAGTAAGTCCTTAGTAACTTGGAGCAAGCAGGGATATTAATTTCAGACTGGGTTGACCTTTAGCCCTATGTTTCTTTAATGTGAACTTTCCCTCTATCCAAAACCTGGAATTCCCTAGACATAAAGACACGTTTTCCTACATTCTTTTTTTCATTTTTTAAAGGGTTATTGTCTCCAGGAAACTGAATATAAAGTCTAAGCTTTGGAAAAACTACTGTGTACTCACCATAATTTAATGCATTACCATGTTACCAGTTTGATTTAAAAAAATATATCCATTTGAGTTAGGTCCAAGACTTTTATGCATGAAAGGGGAAAACTGGTCCCACTTTTAAATGAAAGCACATGGTAACTGAAACACTGTATGAAACATCTGTATAGAGTACACTACAGAATCATAGACTCTGTGATGGGAAATTCAGACAAGACAATATGAACTTTTTTAAAGACCTGTCATCACCTCATAGCAAATCTAAGGAGTTACAGTGCAGTAAGTCTATATTTACAATACATATGAGTTAATGGAAAGACATTATTATCTTCTGATTATTATAGTAACTTCATGGAAAAGCAGTATGATATACAGTGTGCTTCCTCCATTATCTCAGCAGTACAAATGCTTGGTGGGCACCTTCGTCCAAACTGACCACCCTGGTGAACCTGAGATAATTAACCTTTTCTTCTCCCCTTGAGCAAAAGTCACCATTCTCTCCTCTTTACCAGGGAAAATGAGGGCACCCAGGACATCCTTCTGGGCTATCACCTGGCAATATGGGGTTTTTAATTCATTTTCAGGCTTATATGTGGTTTTAGCCCATATTTAGCTGTATTTTCCATCCTGAAACTAACTCCTTCATTAGTCTGCTAGATGTTGAAACCCAATAAAATGGCCTCCACAGCTTTCTGCCCTGAATCTCACCTCTGAAACAAAATATAAGTGGGGATGATTTCTTTCTTCAATAGAAAATGTAACTAGAGATGAAACCAAGTCTGCTCTGCATGGTTTTTATGTGCATGTGGTTTCCAGGGAAACCTCGCCCTGATATTTCTAAATGTTAGGATAGTAACTGGTACCCCTCAGATTTTGCCTTTGAACAACTTAAAAATGTTCGTAGCATCAAGGAAAGAGGGCCAAGAGCTATTGAAAAAAGACAGAAGTTTATTTTAAAATGAAATTTCATTCTTAAAGATACATTTTAAATTATACTGTAAGGGGGTCCCAGAAAGTGGGAGAGTCTAAAACTCTAAAATTTAAGTAAGGGGAAGATAAACAGGTCCCTTCATTTAGGTGAACAAACAAGTAAATCTTCACTTTATTAGGGTAGCTTTTCAGACTTCAAAGAGGAGATAGTAAGTTACAAGACTGATGTTTTAATTACCTGAATATCACTATTCTGAATGAGGGAGGGTCACAGAAGAGAGGAGGAGCAGGTATATGACCTTGTTAAAGAAATTTATTGAAAAAGCCAAAAATATGAACTAATGAAAATATTTTAATCCTTTAATTTGCATAATTATGAATATATGTTAATGATTATTAATATGAAATAATGAAGGTTAAAAAGTTTCCTCAAAGCAGTGTAGCTTTTCACTTTAATAAGGAATACAATGTACTTTTTTCTTTAGTCTCTCTCTTACTATCTTTGTTCTGAGTTTCTTTCTTTCTACTTATTCAAAATCTTTCATTTCAGATCCTCCTCACATTTCATGGCTTCTAAATGATGCCTGCTTTCTTCTTGGTAAGATATTTTGCATTCCATTTATATTTGAAAAACGTAACTTTCTAAATATTGCTATAGCTTCTTTGGAAGTAAAATGTTATCACTGGATAATATTCTATATCGCTCAAGTGTTCTCTGACATTAACCTTCCATCCACTGTAAGAATGTTAATTTAAAAATCAACTCATCAACTCTAAAAACACTGCAGTGATGGACAAGGAAAGCAGAAGCAGAGGAAGACAGAAAGAGGAGCACAATGATCAGTCTGAGCTGTGTTATTTGGCACCTCAATTTGTTCTGATCAAGAATTAAAGCATGACAGGCTCCCATCTGGATTAGTGATTTCTCCTCATGGGTAGGAAGTGAAGGACGGACAGAAGGAATATATTTTCTCCTCTAGCATTGCTTGAGAGGAAAGGATCATTAGTAAAAATTTCCATTATGTAGATTCAGGCTGGAATTCAGGGCAAACTGTTCATTCAACAACCATTATCATCATCATTATTATTATCATCCTGCTGGAAAGCACGGTAATGATTTAGTTCGTGTTTGGTTTTCACCACCCAGCATAGTCCTTGACACAAAGTATATGCCCATTATATGTTTTTTGTTGTTGTTGTTGAGTAAGAGAATGAGACAGGAAGAGAATTATATGCTATCTCAATCCCAGCTCAGGTTGCTCTAGAGGAGGTAGACTTTAACCTACACTAAAAGCACAGATATCTGTTAGATGCGTAGGCGTAAGGGAAGAAATAATTCTAGTCTGGGCATACTAAGCACACAGGGAGATGAAAATACCTGAATTCTCATGAATATCTCACTTGAATGTTTATAAAACTCTTCTAATTCTGGCAAACAATCTACATAATTCAGGATTTGAAGTGAAATACTAGATCTGGGTTTTTTTTATTTAGACATAGTCTTCATAAACTGAGTAATTGTGATCCTTTACCTCATGCTGTGAAAATGCCAACCTCTCAATTCCTCCAAGCATCTTGGTGCAGATGGTCCCTTATTGCACAGCCAACAAATGTCATTTTATTTTACCAATATCTAAGAGACAGAATGATTACATCTACATCAATCATCTTGAATAATAGAGACAAAAATCACTGAATTATTGCAAAATAACTGTCTCTCACTTTCTAGAGAAAAGTCTGTGATTTGCAACATTTATTTGTGATAATGTAGGAGACAGTCATTCATGTGACAACATTCTATTCTCTTGAGTCAGAGGTGGGACATGGACAAGTTTTCAGAAGACAAGCAAAAAGGTGACTTATTACTCCAGAAAAGCTTTGGCTTTCTTTTTAGGACAAAAGAGTGTTCCAACAAGCATCAGGCAGAATTACTCAATTGCCTATCACTAAGGCAGTGTTTCCATGTACCAAATGGCTTAAATGTGTTGATGGATGGGAAAAGAAAGCAAACCACTTACTCAAACATCTTGTTCTCTTGGGCATTTTGACAGCCTTTAGTACCTATATAGACTGTGGTTTCAACTGAGATCATAGCTACAGGCTTATGTGATATAATTTTGTTATCTTAACAATTATGTCAATCTAATCAGCAAGACTGAAATTAGCTATTCTCTCAGAAAATTAAAAAAGGAACTGATGGAAAAGAGTAAAATTATTTATTAACTTTTTGTCCCTCTCCACACTCAGATGAGTTGCACAGGTTCATAAACACTGGTTCCAATTATTGGAGCCACTTAATAAACAACAATAAATTGGATTAGCAAATTTCATCTGCTTCTTCCTAACACATATAGATAATGGCTTTAATATTAAAAAAATGTTTTCAAAAAAATGACACACCTCCAAAAAAAAAAAAAAAGAAGAAAATGATACACCTCTTTGAAATGTTTTACTTTGCTGATTTACAACAGCATACTCAAGGATTTAATTATACTAATTAGCAAAGGAAGCACGTCCCCCCCCCCAAAAAAAACCATGGGCAGTATCTTCCTACATTATAGGAGATAATAGGTAAGGTCCTTTATAGGAAATGTCCTTTTCCTTTATAGAAAAGGACCAATAGTACTAGATATATTCCTGGCAATCAGAAAATAATTTTGGGTTGGTTGATGATAGTCAGCTTTGTCTTTTGTCTGACATTAGCAAGATACTTTTCCAAATGCATAATGTATTTATCAAAATATCCCAATAATAATCATGCTGCATATTTTGTATTTGCTTTTTTCTTTCTTTACTTTTTCATGTAGCACACCCATTTTTTTGTTTGGGAGTTAAAGGGCAATGGAAAAAATACAATTTTTCATTTTATTAAAATTAGGAGCTTTCTCAGCAATAAGTTAAAAACAGCTGAACAAAAGCACTTCAAAATTGGCAGGTGGCTAGGGTTCCTGAGGAATCATTTCACAGCTTAGTTTCAAAGAAATATTTGAAATTAAAGTTTAGATGGTTTTAAATGTTCCTTTGAGTCCAAACTTCTGGCAGATATCAAGATTAAGGAAAACATTTTGGAAGAGAAGAAACTAGCCCAACCCTCTTTTTCACCACTGCTCAGAAAGATTAAGGCAAGGACTAAACCAGCAACAGGATGAGAAAGACTGGAATCCTACCATAATAACTTAGAAATTCCTGTGGCTTATTAATTGAGGCTGTGGCTTAATAACTGAGGTGGCAGTGGTTGTGAAACTGGAACCTCTTGGCCAAGAATTCTAGTACAAAGCTTTCTAATCATTAACCACATAAATTTAGAAAACTCCATTATCTTCTCTGAGCTTCACTTTCTCTCTATGTCCCATGTAGATCACAATAATAACAACTGGACTTTAACTGTGATTTTTTGGATACTTTAAAAAAGCAAAAGGAAGTTAACATTATCATACACAGCTTCTCTCTCCACCACTCTCCCTCTAGCCTACCACACAGAACTACTGGATTATCTCAAATTTCTTATTTGGTGTTGTTAGCATAGACTTAACTTTTAAATGATAAAAGAAAGTCTGAGCTCACATCATTCCCAAATCCAGCAGTTGTAATTATGTTTATTCAGTGCCATGGAAGTCAGTAACCAAGATGAGTCATTTTAAAAGCTGATGTTGTCAAGATGATGAAATTAGTCATGTAGCCAATCTGATTTGGGTAATCAGATGATCAAAATATCTGACCCAACCAAACTAAATTCCAATCATTTCCATTTTCAACTTTGTTAGTCATTTGAGTCTTCACTAAGATTGTGCAATCCAAGTCACACTGGTTTGCAGGAAGAAATGAAGCAAAAGACAAATTAAAAACTAAGGTAACAATGCATTGGGCACAGAAGAATAAATTAAGAAGTCTTAAGAGAAAAGTGTAACAATCATCATCACTATCATCAACATACTTATTATACATGGAATAAGGAAGATATTGCAAAGCAAAATATAATACTGAAAGAATTATGATGAATATAGCTTGTACTCTAGAAATGTATAACATTAGAGGTCATAGACTATGTATCACAGAAGATTAATAATACTAAATGGAGTGTTTGTTATATCTTAAGTGAATGGTTGATGTTAAAGGAGCTTAGAGGAATAACATAATCATTAAGAGCTGAGCAGAGCCTGGCTATGAGCAAATAAGTATAAAATCACCCAGCATGAATAATAAAGTACAGATTATTTCCTATGTTATGCCTCATACAAAGATGCTAGGATTAAGAGTTCTCTGGGAAATGGGAGTAAATTTAACAAATGAGTTAAGATAAAAGTAACTTACATGGTAATTGTGTTGGAATTGCTACAACAGAGGAACAGTTAGACCTATTTGCAATGTACGAGGGCATATCATGGCTTTAGATATGATCCAAATTGGAATCAGTATCCAAATTAAGCTTAATTACAAGGCATGGCAGTAGGTATTCTCTTAGTTAGGTTACAGAGTTGTGGTTCTAGGATGGACTATTCAATTTTAAGAAAAATTCCGGCCAATAGCTTGGATGAAAATAAATCAGGATTGGGCACTGGGGCAGGAAGTGACTGGGCCTCAGGTAGGGGCAGAATTATAATCCATTAGCCCTACAGTGAAAAAAGTATGTAGTCTCCACTCATACAGGCTGGAGTGGGTACCACTAGAATATACACAAGATCTCATTCTAGTATCACTGGATACTAGATAATCCACTGACTCCAGTCAGTAGTGACTAGACCTCTAATATGTTGCCAGATTTGGTTTATATTTGCACAAGAGTTCTGTTTCTCTTTGAACTCAGGTTTTGAATTTTTGAATTGCCTTTTGTACATCTAAGAGAGTAGGTTTGGAGAAGGGAAGTGCTGATTTTAGAAGTGCTTTCTAGGTAGGGCTACTACTGGTTCATTAATTGTCACTGAAATCCTTGGACAGCATAAAGTAGCAGTTAGGGGAGAGGGAAGGGTTATTTAAGAATTTGTCCCTTCACTGCTAGAAGGTACTTTTTAGTTCATGGCTCATATAGCTCTGTAGCTAGTCCAAAGCCACAATTACAAAGTTTTATATCTCATCCCCTAAATCACATTGATTCTTCAGGACAGATGTCAATTCTAGAGATTAATCTTGTCAATACGACTCAATTTTATTAACACATTATAAAAGATTATGCTAATTAACCACACACACACACACACACATATTTACACTGAAAACAGATCACAGCATTTCTTATAATGGGCAAAATGAACATTTCTAAGACATTCCTAAAATGATTAACCTTGTCATTTTCCAACCCTTTCTGCTCAGTCTATCTATGGAGATCTGTGCTGCTAACATTTTTTTTTTTTTTTAAGTATTCCTGCTAGACAACTGATAGAATACAATGAATGGCAATTCTTAGCCCACAGAGCTCAAGAGCCACTTAATCAGTGAGGAGTGCACTGGCAGTGCTATGGACTGAGATTCCTTTAAAATAGCTAAGCCACAACCCAGACCAACTGCTGAGTGATAAGACTGATGCATAACCCAGAAGGAGAACAAAGCCTGCTATTCTTGTCCTCAAATGTACGCTTTTCAAAGTTGTTAATCCTTTATATATGGGCACTAAACTTTTAATTATTTTTTTCTTGTGTTATATTTAATCTTCATCACCCATGAACTGGGTTGGGCACATACAGTATCTTTACAAGTGAGGAAACATCCAAAAAATCAAAAAATACACTCTATATTTCACCTTGATAGTGAGAAGACAGAAAATACAACCCAAGCCCCTCACTCACAGAACCACCCTTTTCCCATTGCAAGACAGTGCTTGCAAAGTTTTCTCAAATTCGCTGCTTACTCATGGCAGTTGCTGCTTACTCATGGCAGTTTCTGATAGTTTCTCACTTCCCAATCAACTGCATACATATAAATTTTTCTTACAATATTTGTGGCAAAATTTAATTTTTTGGATACAAGAAAATGCTAACATTTATCTAAATGTAGCTTATTAGGAGGAATATGGTGTAGAACTCAGAGCTTTGAGATAATTTCTTTAACTCACAAAACATTTTCAGACACCTACATAAATATTAGCCAATATAAGAACTTCCCCAGTAGCAACTCTGAGTCAGTGTTGTTATCCTCTAGGTAAGAATAAACAGAGGATGGAAACTTCCTCAATACCCCATTCTTTTATTCAAGGAACTTACAAAAGAGTTAGGCTGACATCCAAGAACAAACTAAGGAACATTTACAATGCATATGAAAAAATGTAAATACTAATCGATAATCTAAGCATTGATGAAATATGAAGAATTTTAGAATAGTCATAAGGATATAAAATTAGTAAGATAATTTATAGGAAGAAATATCTGAGCCATCTTTCAAAAGAAAACACAAAATTTGGATTTCTAGAGTGTTATGTGTGTATATAGAATTTCACACCAATGGGAGAAAATGAGAAGAGACAATTGTCAGCAAATTTGTACCCAAGTCAACAGTCAGTCTTTAACAATGGTCACCTTGACTCACAGCAAATCAAACAACTCAACTTATACCCCACTACCTTAAAAGTGATTATTACATTATAATATATATAGAATGTTAAAAGCATAAGGAGTCAAATCAGATAGGCCTGGGTTCAAATCATGACTATCCTGACATTTAACTGTATACTTGAGCAAATGGCTAAAACTTTGTTTTCTCATATATAGCTTGTGAATAATTTCACCTACCTATCACACTGTGGGGAAGTGGTGGCACAATGTATATGAAGTACTTAGCATAGAGCCTGTCATCATTCAGGCAGATGTCATACTTCTATCTACTGAAGATGGAAGTGTAAGTTTGTTATTCCTTTATTTAAAAATATTTGAAACACAAGACTGACAGTCAATTGAACTTTATATAATTCCTACTTTTGGACCACATGCAATCAGTAGATAATACTGGCCATATGGTGTATTAACTATTAGCTAATGACTGAATGCGTCTCATGCCAATTGTGTAAAATTCTCTTCTCTGAGCTCACAATCTGTATTTTTCTTTAAAAATGTGTTATGTAATGTGACCCCTACTCCAGTTGATCTCATTTTTCACCAATTTATTTCCTACTAGTTTTCTTCTTAATGAAATTCAAATGTTCATGTTATTTAACTAAATGCTTTGCATGTACAAACTACTTGCTTATGCATGCCCTGCTTACAGGCATCTTAAAGGCTTTTAGAAAATGATATATTATGTGAATGGATACATGGCTACAGTATAACAAAAGAAATGTGTGGTCTTAATTCAGAGGAAGATCTGGTGCAGACTCTAGTCATACTCTCTTTTCCATATCACCACCAGACCCATCAGTTTCTGGATATCCTGCTAAAAATTGGTAGAATTGGCAAGGTTTGGACTATTGAAAGGCAAGTGGAACACACTGGGAAAACTGGAATGGGCTGCCCATGTCTAGGGTCACAGATAGGCATCACTTCTGGATAGCCAGTGGGAGATGTTGTAGTACTGATCAACTAAAATGTGAAATATAACCTTGCCCTCAAATAGCTTTCAAATGTGTGGGACATACACTTATTGATATTTATAAGGACAGAAATTCCCTTCAAATGTTAGATTCAGACTCAGTGCTAGAGGTAATCAGAGATGAGAAGATTAATTCAGATTGAGTACAGAGAAATTTAAGCTAGACATTGAAGAATGACTAGAATTCAAAGGTGTATTTCCAAGACATATTTGCTGGTAAAGTTAGGGCTATAGAATATAGGAGGTAAAGGAAATGACATTTTTAAATAATCGGAGAAATAGGAAAACATGATGTTTTTGCCAGTCTTTCAATGTTGGTTGGCGTACAAGCTTTAATGTGTGAGAAGAGTACAATATATATGGTCAGGAAATATATATTGTTGGGAACATGCTGTGCTGGAGGAATGCTTTGAGGCATTTTGAAAGACAGGCTGAGTTTTATTACCAAACTTTATATTCATTCCATATATAGTGTTTATGCTGTGTTAGGCAATATACATTTTAGATTAGCACACATTAAAAGATAATGTAGATTCATTTATATCTATAGATTACTTGCTTTAAAAAAAATGAAAGTTTTGTTTGCTTTTTTTTTTTCATTATTCCACGACAGCTGAGAAACTAAGTAGAAGTTTTCTTCATAATACAAAATTGGGCATAATGATTTGGGGCAGTCATGAAAGGCACCAGGTGGCCATTCGTGTCTGTTCATTTCTAGCTTCAAAGCCTGAAAAAATAACAGCATCACAGCCTACAAGTCTTTACTGCCATTAATGTGACATATTTCTTCTTTGCTATAAAGGTTAAAAGAGCTGTAGTTGTGAGATCCTCTGAAAACTTTTAAAAGGCATCTGACATCTGCTGAGAACTAGCCACAAAATTGAAAAAAAAAAAATCTTGGGGTCAGTTTTCAGGGAGACTCCTGTACTACAACCACACTGAAAATACCTCTGGAAACTACCTCTCCAGCTTCACACTTGATGGCAGTGTTCTGCAGCAAATCTGGAGAAAATACTCAGGTCTTAACAGCCTGTATTCAGATTTATTGGGAAGCCAGGCTCCATTTGAATGTGCACATTATTCTTATTGAGAGTCATCAATGCTTTGTCAAACTCTACAAATGTCTTTTAAATGACCATTAAAGTAAAAAGACAGTGAAATGTGGGAGCCAAGGCTTAATGCAGTCATAATAATTTTCACCCTAAATCTGAGTTCCCAAATCATCCAACCACAGAAAGAGCATAATTATCATGTGAAATGTAAAAGAATGATAACAACCATGGGGTCTTCCTTTGGATCCTGGGTCACTGTGATTGGTTATGTTCCCTAGCTAAGCTGGCAGGCTGAGAACAGGGAATGACAGGTTAGCTTTTAGAAGCTTCAGTCTTTATAACTGTGCCACTGTAGAAATCCAAATCTTGTTGGAAACTAGGGTTTTCAAGGAAAAAAATATCTGATAGTAAGATGTAATTGCCTAAGGTATATGTAAATATTTAAATATAAATATATGTGAGCTTGCTGTCTATTTATAGATATAACCATGTGTGTATTTGTGACTCTGTGTATGCGTGTATGTAGGCACACAAAGACATTAATTTAACTCACCCGGATATTTATTTCTGGATATGACTGTTGGAAATACATCACACAACCATCCAAATTTCTATTCCAAATGCTGTTCAAGACTGTAGATAATTAAATATTTGTAGTTACATTGGGAAAGCAGAATCAATAGCAGGCTTTCTAGTTAAAAGTTTGTACCTCTTCATAGTTTTGGCATTTGTTAGTTTCAGATGGTATTGTTGCTGATTGAATTTGTTAAATGTTTTACTCAAAATCATGAAGTGCTTAAATTTGTCATTATTATGCAAACCATAGCCTCAGCTAGGCACTATTCCTTAGATAGGACAAAGCTATGAAAGAATCTATACAGGTTAAAGTGACATGCTGATTTCCCAAAGATTAGGGTAATTTGGTCTATGCAACTCCAAGTCTATTCAATATATGTAGCCAGGTAACAATAGGATCAGCCACCTGTACAACAGCCATCTTTTCTTTCTTCTAGAGCCACTCTTAACCCCAACCAATCACTTGGTCCTTTTGGGACGTTCATAATAAGAGAAGCCAGAGGAGCATATGTGGCAAAATGATCATTATTTATCAAGCTAGAACTCAGAAACAGTTACTAATACTGATGGCTATCATTTGTACAGGGACTTACATGTTACAAAGCATATTTATAGTCTCTATTTCTTTGTTCCTCTGTCTTCCTTTCTCCTTCTACTTTCCTCACAACAGCCTTACAGTAAAATAAATAGATATACAGATAAATAGATATATTTTTAAAAGATTTTATTTATTTATTTGACAGACAGATCACAAGTAGGCAGAGAAGGAGGCAGAGAGAGGAAGGGAAGCAGGCTCCCTGCTGAGCGGAGAGCCCCGATGCAGGGCTCCATCCCAGGACCCTGGGATCATGACCTGAGCTGAAGGCAGAGGCTTTAGCCCACTGAACCACCCAGGCGCCCCAATAAATAATTTTTTTTAAAAAAATGATGGGCTTTGTTATAATTCCTGTGTTGCTGAAGGGGAAATGAAAATACAAAGGAGTAATTTGCCTTAACTATGACTGAAAAACTAGTTAATGGGAGAATTAGGGTTTGAAATCAAGTCCCTGATACTGCACAAGCAGTATTCTTTGACAATAATATGATGATCTGGTAAATTTGGCAGAAATTCAGCATGTCCACCAAATGGAAAAGCACATCACAAAATTTATCAATAGGTGACCTAGAAAAAAATTTGCTTCTATATATAGTAGGTCTGCTTAGGTCTGGATTGACTGAAATTTATTCACATCCAGGTGCTTTCTAATTTTACTCTCCATTCAAAAACTAATCCACAATTTTAAAAAATTTTTGGCCTTTGTTTGCTATATCTGTATATTCCTATCTTAAATAAACAAATCAGACCACATTCAAGGGATTTTATAGTTCTTATCTGTGTCTGTGAGGCACCATGTACAACATCATACCAGGATTTACTTTCATCTTAAATATCCTGTCCAAATCTGGCCAAAGAGATACTGAAGACTTTACTTTTGTACTGACTATAATTAAAATTAATATTTGGCATTTTTATAGTATTGTATTACCTCAAAACATTTTTTCTCTAATCATTTTATCTAAGTATAAATGTCTATTACTACATTTTTCATTTTGTAACTCAAAGAGAAATCAAAGACTTGCCAAGGACTAACATCTAGTTTGTGGCAGAGGAAAGACTAGAATCTTTTACCTTATTTTAAGTGTCACAGACTAGGAAATTGTTAAGACTTTCCTCTCACTCTAATGACAGTTTAAGGGATCTTACTGTTTCCTTCCCATCCAACACCAGTCTGACCACATATTCATAAAGAGGTTTTCCATCAGTTGGTATTGTCAGTGCTGAGCTCCGAAGTGGGACCAGGAGGGTGCGAAGGTGAGAGGAAAGTCAGGACATTTTGTTATAGGAGTTATTTTCTCATCAGTCCAATCATTCATTAAAAGTTTAGTAGTGTTTGCTGACCCTGAACTGAGTGCCAGGCTCTGCACCGGACATTCAGCATTCAAAACAGACAAGACAACTCCTTTGCCTTTATTCTCCCTGTGTTCCCAAGGTCTTTAGAGAACTACCCTCCACTTTCAGAGCCCTCTGATCTGCTCTACCACAACAGTTTCCCTGCTTGAATATACAAAAACTGATTCATACTAGGGTTTTTTGAGTATAATAAAGGAGACAACTGGAGACAAAGGCTATTTCCAGAAACTAAACATGGAGGTTAGCCTGAGGTCCACCTGTTTCTAACAGCAATCCCACAAATACCAAACAGAAAGTAATCAGAAACACTGACAATTCTCACACAGATTCACTCCTGTCTTTAATATTTGTGGGACCCACAGCAAAAGCACAAGTGGGAGACTATAACCCCTCCCCCCCTCCCCACTCAGCCAGCTCATTTTGTTGAACACTGTAAGGAGTCTCAGTCATATGGATGCAAGGAACACTCTTCCTCTTCATCAACCCCTCTAACTCCTCCCCCACCACCAACTGCTAAACAACCTACCTTTGGCTGTTTGGCATGCAGGGCATGGTTTGCTTTGGAGAGGATACTCTGAGAATGGTGCTTATGTAGGTCCTAGAGGTGGGCCCAGGACATGTGAGAAAAGAAGTAGTCGCATGGTCGAGATGAGGGGGCATGGGCACCAGGAGGCACATCTCCTTGGCCCTAAGGTTTGCTCACACCATGGGAACAATTGTGGCCAAAAAAGGGCCAGGTAGGAAGCCTCTGAAATAGAGCCCCCAGGGCAGAAGTTCCTGCTTCCCAAGTCTAAGGATGGTACCGTTTTTGTCTATTCCTGGGGCGGGGGGGGGAATTAGACAAAATTTATTCTTAGCTTTCTCACACTTTTTTTTTTTTAAACTGTCTTTATATTTTTAGGATCCTGCAAACTGACCTCTGCAGGCCTCTCCCCAGACTAGCCTGCTCAAGGAATTTCTTTATCCCCCAGTGCTTGTCTTTTCATACCTCTTTGGTCTCATCAGGCTACATAGGCCATCTAATAGCTTGCTACTTGGTATGTCTGTGAACCTACTGCAGAAGGATTACCTGAGAAATATAAATTTCTGGCTCTCAGATCTACAGAATCAAAATCTGCATTTTATCAAGATTTCCTAGTGATTTATATGCACAATAAAATTTGAGAGGAACTGATCTAATAGATTTATTTTACAAGGAGATATAAAGAACTTACATAATTTTAAAATATCCAGTAGTTTTTATTTGCATTTTCCTGATGATTGATGATGTTGAGCATCGTTTCATGTAATCATTGGCCATCTGTATGTTTTCTTTTGAAAAGTGTCTACTCAGATCTTTAGCATATTTTTAAAATCAGATTTTTTTCTTTTTTTTTTTTGTTTTGTTTTCCTGTTTTTGTCTTTTAGCTATTGAGTTCTATAGAATACAAGTATAGCAAGGTTTTTCTAAAGAAAACTTACAGTGAGGAGCTCAAGGCACAAGTAATGGCCTAATAGAATAAGATTTCATAAAGGATATCAATTTCAAACTCTTAGAGAAAATAAGTATGAAGAAAGTGAGTAGTCACAGAAGTTAGAACAGGGAAACTTGAGGATGAAATAACAAAAAATGGCATATGTACCAGAGTTCCAAGTAAATAAGAGATTTTGCAACTGAGCAATCAGGAAGCTATTTACAGCTTTGGTGAACGTAGTTTCTCTATAGCAGTGGAGTCTGAAATCAGATTATAAATTTCAGGAGGTAAGGAGAAAGTAGCAGCTGAGGAATTAGAAATAGGCAATGTTACTTCATCTTTCAGAAAGGACATCTGCAAAGGAAAGCAGAGAGATAGGAAGGTACTGGAGGGACACTTGTCCTAGGAAACTATTTTCAGGACTGGAACAGTTTAAATATAAGAGCACCAATTTAATGGGAGTGGGGACAACCAATAGAATAAGGTACACTGATTTAAGAACAAAGATGGAAAGGCTGATTATGAATAGAAGTTGCACCTAAACTTCTTATAGTGGAAGAAATAATTCGTGTGTGTGTGTGTCAGAGAGAGAGAGAGAGAGATTGGGTGGGGAGGGAGAGGGAAGAACAGATTAGAGAGAATAGATGGTTTTCAGGTTATAGGTTGAAAATTATTGAGAAGGTAAGCCAGGTGACACCCAAAAACTTCAGTCTCCCTGAAGAAGTAAAGAGACGCATCTTTCTTTTTTTTTTTAAGATTTTATTTATTTATTTGAGAGAGAGAGAGAGAGTGCATGAGAAGTGGAAGGATCAGAGGGAGAAGTGGACTCCCTGCCAAGCAGGGAGCCCAATGCAGGACTCAATCTCAGGACTCCTGGATCATGACCTGAGCCGAAGGCAGTCACTTTTCTATTTTCTATTTCTATTTCTTTTTCGAGAGAGATCGATCATGCAGAGTGGGGGGGTGCAGAGAGGGAGAAGCAGGTTCCCCACTGAGCAGGGAGCCTGATGTGGGACTTGATCCCAGGGCCCTGGGATCATGACCTGAGCTGAAGGCAGATGCTTAACCCACTGAGCTACCCAGGTGCCTCATAAGAGATACATTTTTTGATTAAAGGGGAGGAAGACATTGATGTGGGGTTTATTGAGTTCTTAAAGAGGCCAAACTATACTTCTGCCTGAAGTTCCCTTGATTCTATAAACTAGAATTCTGCTCCTAAACTGCTGTTCCTAGAGGTCTTTTAATTTTCATCCGGACCACCCTTAAATCCTACTGGTTCTCCTAAATCTATCTTTGAAGTGGCATTTCAACAAAGAAATTTTGCTGACCTGTGTCCTTTGTAACTTCACTGAGTTCCTAAGCATCTTTCTCTTAAAAACTTTACTAGCTTACCTTAAATTGACTGCTTATTATTCATCTTTTCTGTATATTTGGATATACTTTATATTACTTTAAGAATTTTTATATCTATATCTCTATCTAGATAATCAACCTCTTTTGTTGTTGTTTGTGGTTTTGCTGAAGTAGAATTAGTGGTCTTTTTTTTTTAAATATTTTGTTTATTTGAGGGGGAGAGGGCACACACACGAATGAAGGGGGAAGAGGCCGAGGCAGAAGTGGACTTCCAGCTAAGCAACGAACCCCAGCATAGGGGGTTCAATGCCAATACCCTGAGATTATGACTTGAGCTGGAGGCAGACACTTAACCAACTGAGCTACCTAGGCAGCCCAGAATCAGTGGTATTATACAACAATTTCAAACAAAAAAGGCTTGAAGGGAATTTATGAGAATAATTGTGTTTTCTTCCAATTTATTTATTTTCAGAAAAACAGTATTCATTATTTTTTCACCACACCCAGTGCTCCATGCAAGCCGTGCCCTCTATAATACCCACCACCTGGTACCCCAACCTCCCACCCCCCCCGCCACTTCAAACCCCTCAGATTGTTTTTCAGAGTCCATAGTCTCTCATGGTTCACCTCCCCTTCCAATTTACCCAAAAGCGCATACCCTCCCCAATGTCCGGAGAATAATTGTTTTTAAGGGAACAAACAAACAAAAACTATCTCAATTGAGCCAAAGAATGGCAATCAACTTGCTACATGTTTCCTTGTATATGAACAAGATACCATCACTACAAACTCTCTTTGGGATGCTAATGCACATAGAAGAGGATGAACTTGTGAAAAATTTAGATATTAGGCTCATTTAGTACAATCCAAAAGAGCAATTTGGCTTTAAGTTTAAAAATGGGGTAGACGGGGTCACAAAAAGTTTTTCTAGCCAAGTTTAATGAATATAGTTTTCACAGTTTTAAGTTGAAGACAGTCAAAGCTAGTTAATAAGATAGTTAATAAATTACCACCACATTATAATTGACAAAGAAAACCCCATGCTTATATCAGTCAATCATCAAACAAAATAAATCCTGGCCCAGATTTTAGAAACCCATTATAAGTTCTGATTCTATGGGATAATTCTCATTATAAACAAAATATTCACATTATAACTAGCCAACTTTTTAAGAATTTGCAAAAGCTAATTGTTGCTCATAGTGTCAATCCAATTTTTTTCTTGGTTTCCGAGTATCCACAAAAATCTGGCTTCAATTTTCCTATTGATTAACATACAAGCACATCAGCTTTTTTCTCATATGCTTACCCATTTTCTTTATATGCCTTTGGTCATGTTTCTCCTAGAAAGCTAGCCTCAACATTATTCTTCTCAAAATCTTTCCATTCTGAAATGATAAGCTGAAAATCCATAAGCCCATTGGCAGTTTCTTAAATTATCTCCAAGTCTATTTTATAAATTCTCCGGATCTAGGTACATTGGAAGATTATAAATCACAAATTTGTATTTACAACTACAAATAATTTATTTAGCTTTTTCACATGTATTTAGTGGTGGACTAGACCCTTGAAATATCCCAATATTCTTCAATGTTTTACTCCTTTTCCATCTACATATGTTGTTTCCAAAATAAATTTTAATTTTAAAAAAATCAAAATGATTATAGTTCCCAGAATTTTAGAGTATAAGGGTTAATGTTGTAGACTAAGCTCATGTTCAGCAAATACTTACTGGTCAACTGATTGATTAAATTCAGTGTCAAAGTTTGATTGGAGAAGCCGCTTTTATTCAAATACTTCGTTACAAAGGGCAGCAAGTTAGCATAAATATCTATTCTGGCTTTTCATGACTAGAAAGGTTTCGTTCACCTAAAACTTAGATACTTCCTATGTTCACATCCTATTTCACTTTGTTGAAATTAAATTAATTAAAAGTGATATTATATAAGTTCAGTTCTTCTGAATTGTAGAATATTTCTAGAAATATTTTCTTAACATTTTATCCATCTTAATCTTCAGTCTTATGAGAATATTCTCAACAGCAAGTTATTCATTTTAGTTTCATGAGTATCATTAGGAAAAAAGTTCCTCACAAAGTATTAGACTTTAAAAGCATCATGTTGAAGTAAGATTAACTCATTTATGAGTCAGAATAGATGAGGGAAAAAGCACAAACTGAACAAAGCAGGAAGTATAAGCCAGCAAAATCCAATTTCCTTCAGTAAATTACTGTGCACAGATAACAGCAAACAGGTCATTTAAACAGACTAGATGAGTCATTTATCCATTGTTCAGAGCTAGCAAAATTCACTGCTTTGTAGGAACATCCTGGTTATTGACAAAATTTAGTTTGTGTGTCACTTACCAAGAACTTAAACTTAGTTTAAGTGAACTAGTTTATGGACTTCATTCCCATATCAGAAATGAGAAGACATCTTAGCTCAGAGGAAGTGGAACTGAGAGAGCAACCTAAAATAGTTGTAGATGGCTTCAATTAGTCAGCCAACATACGTCATGAAGTATTACCTAGCAATTATGGGAAGTATTCAGTGCCATACCTAAATAATAAGAGTTATAAAAATGTATTACCTACACTAAACACTCAGTTATATATTCCCATGCCATTCTATTTGAGTGGATATTTTGTCTCCCCGACTTATTATAAATTTCCTATGAATGTAGTTCATCCATATTATCCCTCAATTTTATCTCTAACAATGTTGAAATCAAAGTAGAGTTTCAATACATACATATTTTTTGATGGATTCAGGTCAACAAACTGAATGAAATTTCTTTTCCAGCTGGTTTTGTGGGAATCATCAAGATTATCACCCTTGAGCAAGGATCATGTCTTCTGTAAGGACTAGATAGAATATACCTTAGACTTTGTGGGCCAGAGACTCTCTGTGGAAACTACTCAACTCCACTGTTGTCTTGTGAGAAGAGCCACAGACAACGTAAACTGCTCTGGTTGTGAACCAATAAAACTTTATTTTTAAAAAGCAGGCCATTGGTGGAATGTAGTTTACCAGACTCTATCCTATGCCATCATTGAATTCTATTTGACTACTCTATTATATGAGGGAGATACTTATAAAAATATGGTATTATAGGGGCACCTGGGTGGCTCAGTTGTTTAAGTATCTGCCTTCGGCCCAGGTTATGATCCTGCAGCCCTCAAGCCCCACATCAGATTCCCTTCAGCAGAGAGTCTGTCTCTCACCCCGCTTGTATACTCTCTCTCTCTCACTTTGTCTCTCTCTCTCAAATAAATAAAATCTTTAAAAATATATGGTATTATATAATCAATTATTTTTAAAAGATGGACCTAATCAGTGACTATCTCATACAAAATGAGAAAAGTTAGGTTCTACATGAATTCTATGATGTGACCGAAGAAAGAAGCAGCATTTAAAAGACCTACTGGGTCAACATATTATTTAATACGTTCATCTTTGGAATTACTCGTAAAAGTCACAGAAAATAATTATATAAATAGGTATTTTTGCTAACCAACCAACAGGTTAATTATCTAATTAACCTATTGGCATTCATTTATACAGAGATAACAAAATTCTGTAAAAGAAACAAAACTATGAAAAGTGGGTTCTAAAACTAGTGTTCTTTTAACATATGTTTTGTTTTTTTCTTGAAACCAATATTTAGATAATATTGTGTAGTCATTGAAGGAGCTAGTTGAAAAGAATTACTTTAATAAATTATGACAATTCAGCTATTGAGAGACTAAGCAGGCAGTAATATCAATAGCATACTATTGTACACTCATATTAATGAGATTTCTTCATAACACAGTAAAAAATCATGTTATAAAATATCATAAAAAGATACCCTGTATTTTAATGCCATATTTATTTATGCTTAAGATTTTTTGTAAGACTCTGTATTCCAAATAATTAAAATTATCTCTTAGATTATGGTAGTGTAGTGGTTTGTTTTCCTTTTTAATTGTTTGCTTCTTTGATGTCTTTCTTTTTCAAACGAATTTTGCTATTTCACAATTTATACTTTTTACAAACTAACTTAAGTTTGTCTTAAGCTGTTTTGGGTTAGTAGGCTATATAGGAACCAAGTAGACTGGAACCAAGAGAGAAGACTTTACTTCCTACCCTGTCCCTTCCACACCCTCTACTGACAAAGCATGACTTCATGCCATATCCAGCAAAAGAGAAAGGATAATTCTTTCTGTAGTCAATTGAGGAAAGAGTGGAAGATGAGTAAAAAGAGATTACTATTATGCATAGTCTTTCGAAATTTTCTTTTTTGTAATTAAGGTAGTAGATGAAGGAAGAAATGGATGAAAGAAGAAATTTCCATTCTTTTGAGAATAGAAATAATTCAGTAGAATAGAAAAAAAAAGGACAATAAGGATAAAAGATAAATTTGAGAGCAAATCCATAAGAGAAGGTAAGATATCAAGTACCTTGCAGGAATGGTGGGCTAAGATAAGGAACACTGTCATCTGTAAGTATGTGAATTCAGTTGGAGTTTGGTCACAGACATGGGAGGCAGTCATTTCTCTTTCAATTGTTTCTACAATTCCTGTTAAACCTCCTGAAATCTCTTCCTACAGATAGTGTCTTAAAGAAAACCAAGGAAGGGGCACCTGGGTGGCTCAGTGGGTTAAGCCTCTGCCTTTGGCTCAGGTCATGATCTCTGAGTCCTACGATTGAGCCCCACATTGGGCTCTATGCTCAGTGGGGAGCCTGCTTCCCTCTCTCTCTCTGCCTGCCTCTCTGCCTACTTGTGATCTCTCTGTCAAATAATTAAATAAAATCTTAAAGAAAAAAAAAAAAAAAAGAAAGCCAAGGAATTTTCCAAACAGACTTTTTGAAAGGTCAGTTATGGTTACCAATAAAATACAGGATGTACAATTAAATTCAAATATCAGATAAGCAAGGAATAAATTTTTAGGATGTCTCCAATATTGAATGAGACATAATTTTTTAGTGTACATAAATTTGGTATGAAGCACTATTTTTAGTAGAATGTGTATTTGGAACGTACTTATCCTCAAATATTATTACTTATTTATCCAAAATTCAAATTTGACTGTGTCCTATATTTTTTATTACCTAAATCTGGAAACCTATCCATAGTCCAAGTACAAAGCATATGCAAACTCTGGTATATAGAAATAAATGCCTTTTAGAATATTCTCAGTTATTATCAGGTTGCATACAATCTTTTGGGGACAGTGAAAAATGTATATATAGCAAAGGTGTTAGGCACAGGCAGAATAAAAAGTAACCTATGAAATGAAAGTTTTTATGATTTAATATCTCTGCAGTATACTCCTCTGATGCCAACAAGTGTCTAATACTAATTTAAGAAAGCTAATTATCAATGGGCAAAAGACATTGACAGACATTTCTCCAAAGAAGACATACAGATGGCCAACTGACACATGAAAACATGCTCAACATCACTAATCATCATGGAAATACAAATCAAAACCACAAGGAGATATGACCTCAAACCTGTCAGAATGACTAAAATAAATAAAAAAACACAAGAAAAAAGAGGTGTTGATGAGGACATTGAGAAAAAGGAACTCTTGTGCACTGTTGGTGGGAATATAAACTGGTGCAGCCACTGCAGAAAACAGTATGGAGGTTCCTCAAAAACTTAAAATAGGATTACCATGTGAGCCAACAATTCCACTACTGGGTATTTACCCCCCCCAAAAAAAAAACCCAAAAACACTACCATGAAAAAATATATGCATACCACATAACACATATCAAAATGGAATACTCGTTATAAAAAGTAATAAAGTCTTGCCATTTGTTACAACATGGATGTTAAATGAGTCAGTCAGAGAAAGATAAATACCATATAATTTCACTCATACATGGATTTAAGAAACAAAACAAATGAAAGAAGGGAAAAAAGCCAAACAAAAGAACACACTCTTTTATTTTTAAGATTTTATTTATTTATTTGACATAGAGAGAGAAATCACAAGTAGAAAGGCAGAGAGAGTGGAAAGAAGGCTCCCTCCTGAGCAGAGAGCCCCATGTCGGGCTTGATCACAGGACCCTGAGACCATGACCTGAGCCGAATGCAGAAGCTTAACCCACTGAGCCACCCAGGTGCTCCAAAAGAACACATTCTTAACTACAGAGAACAAACTGATGGTTACCAGAGAGGAGGTAGGTGGGGATAATGAGTGAAATGGGTGAAGAAGATTAAGAGTACACTTATCATGATGAGCAATGAGTAATGTATAGAATTGTTGAATCACTAGACCTTACATCTGAAACTAATATAACTCTGTTAGATATACTGTAATTAAAATAAAATAGAAGGCTAATATCAGCAAAAAGTACCTTAGTTTGAAAATCTTTTGCCATTTTTTCATGAGTACCATGAAGACACTTAAATTAATTCAGTGCATTTTATAAGTGCTTTACATTTTCCAGAGTAGAAAACAGAGCCTCCAGAAGATAAGTAATGCCCAAAACATTGGAAGAAGGTCTGCTCACCACTAAAGTTGATTCTCCATCACAGCTTGCTGCCTCTCAGCAAGACATGTTGGAAATAAGACAGTGGGACCTATTTGAAGCACAGAGCTCTGTTGGAGGGATTAGACTGACTCAAGAGCATTGTTCATCTGGGAGGCAGAGTGAGAGAGCTGGAACTAAGAATAGTGACAGCAGGAAGAGGATGGATATGCAGAGAAAAAAAAATTACTATTTGAATTTCGCAGATCACCAAGTCTCTCTTATTTTTTTTTAAAAGATTTTATTTATTTATTTGACAGAGACAGATCACAAGTAGGCAGAGAGGCAGGCAGAGAGAGAGAGGAGGAAGCAGGCTCCCTGCTGAGCAGAGAGCCCGATGCGGGACTCGATCCCAGGACCCTGAGATCATGACCTGAGCCGAAAGCAGCGGCTTAACCCACTGAGCCACCCAGGTGCCCCTCTTATTTTCAGCTTCTCTATTACCTTCTTTAAATAATTAACAAACCTATGTTGAAATCTTTGAAACAGGGAATTACACTATATGGGTTCTATGATGAATAATACTTACACCAAAGGAAACTGTGCTTGATTTGGTGTAAAGATAAATAATATTTAAGAAATGGAGAATATGCCAAAGGTAGTTCAACTTATGGTAGTTGTAATGAATATTTAGGGGGAGTTTATAGGAAGATGGCAAATAAGGGCTTCAGTAAGAGTTTAAGGCTTCATGGTAGTCAGACGTTAATGAATCTATTTCTTCATTCCATAGATATTGAGTTAGCACCTATCATGTGCCAGGACTTATAACTAGCTGCAGAAATTTAAAAAATGAGTAGGTCACAATTCCTAGCAAATTCAGATGTGCTTTAAAAAAAAAGTTATTTACATCACCTTCAAAGAACATCAAATAACTCTAAAGTAGTTGCAAGATTTCTCCAAAGAAAACCATAAATCACTATTGAAAAATATTAAGAAAGTCTAAGTAAATGGAGAGATACACATTGTAAACAGTTTGAAATGGAAGATTCAATAAAAATGTAAAGGTATTTTTTCACAAAGTATATATGTTATCTATATATTTCAATTCTAATCAAAACCTAGCCATTTTTTAAAATTTTCATTAAAATTCCAGTTAGTTAACATACAGTGTAATACTAGTTGCAGGTATACGATTTAGTGATTAAACACTTACATACAACACCTGGTGCTCATCTCAAGGGTACTTCTCAATCCCCATCACCTATTTAACAAAATTGATAAGCTGACCCAAAATTTTTCTATGGACGTGTAAAGGATGAAAAAGTCTAGGCAATCTGAAGGAGGAAAAAAAAAAAAAAAAAACTAAAAGATTTCTGCTATCAGAGATTTATTGTCCTGTGGACTTGGTGTAGGCAAAGTCAGATATGCAAATAGATCAGAATACAGAAGCAAAGTCAGATATGCAAATAGATCAGAATACAGAATACAGAAGCCAGAACTCACACATACACATGGACCTGACGCATGATTAAAAAGAAAAACTATTGTGAAAACACACACACACACACACACACACACACACGCTGATACAGTGAGGGAAATGGCCTTTTCAATAAATGGTACTGTGTCAATTCAGTATCGATAAGGAAAATGACTCTTGAATTTATATTTTGATTACCACCTAATTCTATTATAGGTGAATAGTAAATATAAATATAAAAAGGTAAAATGATAAAGTAAAAACTTTTAAATGTCCACCAAATAATGGAATGGAGATATATAAATCTCCATTAATTGAATATTAATTGAATATTACTGTCATAAAAAAAAATTTATATATGGTACAACATAATGAACCTTGCAAAATTTATGCTAAACAAGTCAGTAACAAATTACATATATTACTTGATTCCATTTTTATTAAATGTCCAAACAGGGCAAATCTATAAAGTCATAAAGAAAATTAGGGGTTGCTTAGGGCCTGAGGAGATTGAGAATTAGAAGAGCAATAGCTCAAGTGAAGGGGATTTCTTTCTGAAGTGGTAAAAAACAGTTCTAAAATGGATTGTAGTCATGGTTGCCCATATCTGTGAATACACTAAAAAACACTAAATGTAAATGAACCCTTAAATGTAAAAAAACAAAGAAACAAAACAAACAAAAACCTCATCTTAATCGTACCATAAACCATTAAATGGGTGGATTGTATGGTCTGTGAATTTTATTTGGTAAAACTGCTATTAGAAAAAAGTAAAAACTTCTAGAGACCAGTAAAAGATGAAAACATTCATGGCCCTGAGCTATAGGCAGATTTCTAAACAAGAAAAAAACACAGTAGACATAAAGAAAAAAATAATAAATTGAACTACCTTAAAAATAAAATTTTCTGGGACTCCTGAGTGGCTCAGTCAGTCAAGCATCTGACTTCCTCTCAGGTCTTGATCCCAGGGTTCTAGGATCAAATGCCATATTGGGCTCCTTGCTTAGCGGGGAGCCTGCTTCTCCCTCTGCCTGATGCTCCCCCTGCTTGTGCAAGAATGCGCTCTCTCTCTCTCAGCGCGCGCGCTCTCTCTCTCTCTCACAAATAAAGTCATAAGATTAAATTTATCTTTAAATTAACATATGCCAGGAAGAGTGTAAAAATTCAAGCCGCAATGTAAGAGAAGACATTTGTAATGCATCTATCTATAAAGGACTCATTTTCATAACATACAAAGAACTCTCAAATTCAGGAACAGACAACCTAATGGCAAAAAGGGCAAAAGGGGGGCACCTGGGTGGCTCAGTCGTTAAGAGTCCTGGGATTCAGCCCCGCATCAGGCTCCCTGCTCAATGGGAAGCCTGCATCTCCCTCTCCCACTTCCCCTGTTTGTGTTCCCTCTCTCACTGTGTGTCTCTCTGTCAAATAAATAAATAAAATCTTTAAAAAATAAAATTAAAAAAAAAAGGTCAAAAGGGCTGAACTTTACAAAAGAGGATATCCAAATAGTAAACAAACCTATGAAAAGAAGCTCATCATCATTGAGACAGGAAATTCAAGTCAAAGATACACTGCAAGACCACTACACACCTACCATCATAAATAAAATTTTAAAAATGAAGAAAATACCAACTGTTTATAAGAACATAGAACATTCAGATCTCACATTTTGCATCCACTTGGCACTACCTCCTAAAGGTGTTTATACTCCTATCTTTTGATTCAACAATTCCTCACGCCTGGGCATATACTTAACAAATACCTACATATTTATCAAATGACATATACAATAATTTTCATATTCCAATACAGTAAACTATCTAATACCTATTAAGTGTTAGACTTGATAAATAGGTTGTGGTACTCTTATAAAACAGACCCGTATGAAGCCATGAGAATGGCTGGTCTACAACTACATCCATTAACAGGGATGTAATTATCACAAACATAATAAAATACAATACTAAGAGAAATATCTAGCCACAAAAGCATGTAAATTGTATGTTTCCATTTATACACATTTCAAAACCAGTTGAAACAAAACAAAAGTGATGAAAGTCAGGTTAGTGATTAGCCACGGGAGAAGACGGGAAAGAGGTTTCTAATCGCGGGAAGAGCTTGAAGGGGTCAGACTATGCCCTTCGGACAGGAGGATTACTTTGAGCTGAAAGCAACTGAGAAACAGCAGACACTGGAAGAACTTCCCGCCCTCCTTTTGGCTTAAAACCTTTGTAAAGGTTACAGAAATGTGCGTTTATCAAAGTATTTCTTCTCCCATCAGGAAAAGGAGAACAACTCTCATTTGTGTAACAAACCTTACCAACCAACCCTTACTCACCAGAGTTCCTAGTCACTTTCCCACAGGTACCCAACCCTAGCGCGCCTGCCCTTCTAGAACTGGTTCTGGCCCCACACCTAAAGGGCTTGGAGGGACTGGAGAGGAGTAGGTTCTGCGGTCTCGGAGACTTGGCAGCTTTCAGGAGCAGGGAACTCACCGAGGAGGCGTAAGTTCGCTGCAGGATCACTCGCTTCCTCACCGCCAGCATGAAGGGCTTACATGACGACGGACGTGGACGCCGATGCGCATGCGCCCAGACAGTCTCAGCATCACGTGCCAGTTCACGGCTGCGCACTGGAAGATGTCTCCCGAGTGGGGACTGCCGGCGGGTTACATATTACGAATTCGGGAGAGGATGAGGCGCCCCTAGCTGCAGGGTTCCAGATACCCTGTCAGCCAGTCTTACCCCCTCCACGGCCTCCACCAGCTCTCCAGCTCCCATGACTAGCTGTTCGCTTTATGCGTCCTGGGTTCTTCATGCCCCCGGGGTTAAGCCAGGGGTCCCCTCAGATGATGACTCGTTGGGCAGCTATGTGGCTGCAGCTGAGGCGGTCGGTCCCCAGGGCAGCAGTGGAGGCTCGCACAAGAGAAAACAGTATCCAGAGAATGATTCCCAAAGTAAGTGACAATTTTCTTTACCAAAAGCCTCATGATTCAAACCACTGATTTGTTTCGGACTGGGAGTCGGATCACCCAGGGTGTTCTCTTCTATCCTCGTGGATTTAATGAAGATGCTACATTAGCTGAGTGCTGGGCTGTGAACGCAGTGTCCTGCCTGCAATGGCACAGGTGTCCCCTTGTGAGGTACTGATAGTGTTCAAGACCCTCCATTTTAGGATACGTCTCGGTATCCGGTGAGGACCGGCTTTATCGGCTAAAGTTTAAGGTTGCAGCTGTGTGTGTGTGTTTAGTTTAATAAGAGCTTTGATGTGCTTAATGCCCTTCAGGCCAATAGAACAACGATGGCAGCCAAATGATGACAGTGGAAAACAGAACATGCTGACCTGGACTCGAGGAGAGGGAGGTGGGCAGCTTTTGTTTCCATGGGGGCAGATTCTCCTCTATGTCCAAGAAAAACTCAGAATGCAATGGCCAGCTCACCCAGATGGAAGCCACAGTCAAATGTTTGTGACTCACAACCAGTGGGTCCTATTTGGGGCTACCCAATAAATACCTAGATGGTGTGAACAGTCAGTGTCAAAATAGTTGGCTCCTTAATGTGACAGAGAGGCTGTGTAGTTCCAGTGATATCCATCCCATATCCCAGGTAAAATGGGGTTGTTTTATTTAGAGTGGTTTTTCTGTTGCCAACATAGTGGTGCTTGAGTGCTAACCAGGGGTAAGCCCCATGAATCTATTACTCTAAAAGTGGGTTTACCTACCTCTTGCTGGGTGTGGAGCTAAAAGACAACCAAGCCAAAAATAGGAAAAGGAAGGGTTTTATCTGCAACAAGTAAAAGAGGACACCAGTGATATTTCCCAAAGCAGGGTCTCCTTGGATAACAAAATGAGGAATTATTAAGCTAAGAGTACATACATATTCATGAAGGGGCTTGTGTGATGCGGAATTCAGCACGGAACTAGAACAAGAGCCATCTCTAAGTGACACAGTCCAGGTCTAAGTTGATCAAAGTCCCAAGGGCCAATAAGGGTTAGTTAGCATCATTAATTCTCTGACTCCAATTGTTTGGGTATTCAAGCAGTCAAAGGAGTTTAAATCCTGAAAAGAGAACTCTATAATGTATTCAGTCTTTCCTTTTGAATCAGCAATGAGAATTTTACCACTGATGTATTGTCCCTAATATTATTAAGCTATCTTCTGACCTGCTTGTAACTTTTTATTCTTACATTCTTTTGTTTCCTTAAAATAATTAACTACTGAGTTCTGTAATTCTGCAATTTCAACATACCCCTGAAGTTCTGCAAAAAATGTGCTTTGGGCAAAAAACACTGGTCAGGCATAGATCACAAGATGGCCAGGGGCCTGAAATGACTTTTCTTATGACAAGAAGCTATGTCTTTCTCTTTTTCCAAAGATCCCTAACTTTTTATGCCTATAAATCCATCCCAAATCTGAGTATAGCCACCCATGGCTCTGAGGGTGGTATTTTTAGGACCCCACTGGCCAGCAGTTTGATGGGTTGCCCATGTAGTTTCACTGACAGATAAAGAATAGCCACATCCAATGTTTTTGGTAGTTATGTGTCACAGGTCAGGTGTTGGGATCAGTAGTGGTAACATCAGATGAATTAAGAGTGCTAATCCTAGGTTTTTCTTCCTTAATAAGCTGCTCTAGTGCCCTTCAGGCCCTGTTCCAGAAGTAGTGACAACTACCATGGCAATCTCAATGAGCTAGAGAATGGCCACATATTCAATTACTGGATTTATTTCTTTGCTGGGTTTGCAGGTGGACCCCATTGTAGTTGGGTGTTTCTGTTAGATGACCATCTCATGACCAAAAAACCACCAGAATGGTAGAAGTCTAAGATCAAGAAGACAAATACTTAGTAGGAACTTGTAGGAACTTGTAGGAATTATATGTGTGTAATGACCCTTAGATGTTAATGTGGCTTCAGCCTTAGGAACTCCACCTTATGTACACACCTTATTTGTTGGCCTTGGGGGATTACTGTCAAGCATGAGGAGATGGCCTGGGGGTGGGATATGCCAGATCAGGATCCCCATCTTCTCCTCCCCAAGGATGCATATTCCATTTCAGGCATATTGCGTTTAACAGGTCCAGCTTACATGAGGACAATGAGATCTCAGTGGAGAGTGAGTAGTTCCCTCTCACCCAGGGGTGTGATATAACTCAGCCATCTCAGTGGGACATCCCATTGCAAATTCTGGAAGCTAATGCCTCTCCCAGGCATGATGGGGTTTTGTATTCTCAGCAGCATAGAACTTTGCTTCTCGCTAGGGATAGGGGCATGGGCTGTTTCCAATGACTTTTATGCCTTTACACTGTGGGTGTCTCAGTAGGGGTCCCCAATCTGGCATAAGGGCAACAGGCCCTAGTGGTTGATCATTCAAATGTGTTAAAGCCTGGAATCATGCCTTAGTCCACTGGCCAAGATGGTTTTGATTTATAGTAATTAAATATGCTGCTTTAATATTCCTTTTTTCCTCTCAACCACCTTTTTGCATGTAGGTTAAAGGGGAGATGGAACTTTCAATTCAATGCTATGTTCTTGTGCCCAATCTTGAACATCATGACCCTTAAAATGTGACCTTGATCGCTGTACTAGGGTATGCATACATGGTACTCAGTTTCTCTAATCCCCAAAATGTAGGTGATCTGGTTTATGTGACAACAGGGAAGACCTTGGGTTAAGCTAGATGCAGCGTCCACACAAATCAAGGCATAGTCAGAACCCTCACTTGGAGGGAGGGGACAATATAATTAATTTACCAATTTCTCACCATTTGGGAACTCCAGTGGATGGCCCCAGATTCATTTGGCAGTTGCCTTGGGTGTTGTTTAGCACACACAGGAAGGCAAATCCTCCGTCTTTCTTTTGTAAATTTAATTTGCAGTCTCCAGTAATAACAACCTAAAAGTGTAAAAGAAAAAAATTTTTTTCTATTCCATATGAGAACACCAGAGGAGTTTCTAGAGTACGTTCATCATCTACTTTTTTAGTCATTACATAGGTGTTATCTTTTAGTGAAAATTTGTGGAGCTCTATACATATGAGATTATGTGTAGTTTACTTTAATAAAAGCATAGTTGAAACATGAAAGAAATATCGAGGGCCATCCAGGTAAGAAATAACATTAGTGAGGAAAAAGAGGTGAAAAAGTACCAGCCTTATTTAGAACCAGTGAGGACAATTTGACTGAAGCCAAATATTTGCAACTCTCATTATAACCAGAGATGAAAAAATGAAAAGGACTATTTAACCAAACATTTAATGTCCCTGCTAAGAAATTGCCTCCTCTCTTGAGGAGACTTTTAAAGAATTGGGGGGTTGTTCTCTAAACATCAGGTGCAGTATGTAAACAAGGAAGTGGAAATATACTCACAATTTGAATTTCTATATTCTTTTTCTCCAGTTTCAGGTAGTTTAGCCTGTCCTTTGACACTTGAAATGTAAACAGGGGACAAGAGTCCTGTATTCCATTACAAGAAATCTTTGTATAACGTAAAATATATAACGTATAAAAACGTCCTATTGAGTTTAAATTAAAAGGGGTTTGAAGTGGCGGGGCGGGGGGAGGTTGGGGTACCAGGTGGTGGGTATTATAGAGGGCACGGCTTGCATGGAGCACTGGGTGTGGTGAAAAAATAATGAATACTGTTTTTTCTGAAAATAAATAAATTGGAAAAAAAAAACTAAATAAATAAATTAAAAAAAAAAACAATAACTTTCTAATGGTGAAATTTTGGGCTTTATCAAACCAAAAAGGACAGATATGAAGGGTAGGATTGAAGGTGGGGAGCCTTCTGTAGTAAAGAAATGTTCCTAGGTTTCATCAGAAATTCTAATCACAGAATCAGACCAAAGATGAGACCAGGTCATCTTTGGTGCTAAAGACAATGGAGGAATAGTACACTATGTTAGAGTTATAAAGGCCACAGTGGTTGTGTACATCCCAAGGATTCAAAGCCTATAATAGAACCCTGATTCCATTTGAATTTGTAATTGTTTCTGGGTGAGTGGTACATATGTATGTATACCTGACAAGCAGTATAACCTGCATAAGCTTTCTGTTCTCTCACATATTTCTCAGGTCTGTCACACAATTGGTAAGACATCTTTATCATTCCCAACTTTTTTTCCCCCAGAATTATATAGAGACTCTTGAAAAGTAGCTTCAGCATAGGATCAAAAGCATAAAGGACACAGAATTCTATTTAAGGATTCTTCCTTTTTTTTTTTTTTTTTTTAGATTTCATTTATTTGACAGAGAGAGAGAGAAAGCACAGGGAGGGGGAGCAGCAGGCAGAGGGAGAGGGAGAAGCAGGCTCCCTCTGAGTAAGGAGCTTGATGGGCTCTATCCCAGGTCTCTAGAATTATAACCTGACCCAAAAGCAGATGCTTAATCAACTGAGCCATCCAGGTGCCCCCTGTTTAGGTATTCTTATAAGACATTATTCAAGGTAAGTGCCTTACATAAAAATCTATCTCTTCAAAGGAGCTCCCTTAGAAACACTGTTCCACCTCTTCAAATCTAAATATTTACTTGCGATGACTCTCTACACCAATCTCATTTCTTTCTATGCCTGAAATTTAGGTACATCTTGGGTACTTATATTTAGGTACTTGCCTCATAAAGGTGTCCCTGAAAATTGCTTGAGAATTCAGTGTCTTTAAACTAAGTTCATTTTAAGAGCACCAGGGAAGTTCACTATTTACAGAAACCCTGATATAACCCTTTTTATGATTTGAACAAGCATTTGATAAGGAAATGATCATCTTTTCATTATGCCTGGCTTATTAGTAGTTCTTAAAATGGGAGTTGAAATGAATTGATGTTTTAACTTATACCTAGTTCTAATTCCTCTCCAGATTTCTCCATGTTTCGTTCAACAGAGTTGTCTGCATGATGTGCACCAAGTTCCTACCAGGGATATTAATTTTTCAGTGTTCTCTACCTACTGTTATGCCTAGCTATCCATGCAATCAATGAATTTATGATAGTGATGGTAGGTCTCAGACCTATCCTAGTCAGCATGCTTCTTGAGCTCATTTTGTCCAGCTGCCCCATTTAATCCTGAGGACCTCCAGTAATCCAATTAATGCCCTCAGTTAAGTTTTCTAAACTTGGCATTTTGTTGTAGTAGATCTTGTTATAGTTGTTATAGTAGAAACTGTCAGGTTTATTTCAGTATTTATTCTCTAATTGATACTTGTCAATGGAACCTTGCATTTTTATGTGAGCAATAGCTTTCCAGGAATAAAAAGAAAAATTGTATTTCCCAGCTTCTCTTCACCTAGGCATACCATGTGACTGAAGTACGGCCAATGGGGTATAAGCAACAGTGTTGTGTCTAACTTTTAGAGAGTATCTTTAAACCCCTGTGGCATACTTGAGTTCCTCCTTTCAGACTTTCTCCTGGTCGGAATATAGACAGGATGGATTTTGAAAAAGAAGCCAAATGCTAAGTATTACAATGAAATAAATTAGAAGGTCCCCCTATATTTATTTGAGATGAAAATGTAATATATTCTCTTTATTTAACCCACTAGTATGTTGAGGGATCTCTCACAAGAATCTAATAGTAATTAATGCATTTCTGTTTCCCACTTGCTAGCTGTGCGACTTTGGCATATCAGTTGCAGTTAAAGAACTTCCCTTATGTGTTGAATGGAAAACATATAGCGCCTGTCTCAGGGGTTGTGTATAATATATGGGATTACCCATGCAAAGAGATTACTTTATGTCCTGGCATACAATAGGCACTCAGTAAATTCTAGTTTGTTTGTTTGTTTGTTTAATTTTTTATTTTCTGTGGCTTAACTGCACTTAAGCTCAGGATGACTAATTCTGCATTTCAAGATACATGTTGAATAAATATTCAACTCCTGATGTCTGTTTATAGCTGCCTACCTTGATAGCTATAAATATCTCAAGCCCATCGTGTCTGAAAACTAACTCATATTGTTTTCAACTCGCTCTTTTCCTGAATTTTCCTTTCTGACTAATGTCATTACTACCTATGTAGTTATGCAAACAAAAGAATACCAGTCACTTTAGGCAATTTATTATGTACAATATAGTCTCTAGATGGTCTAAGTTGTCTTTATAGTCTCATATCTATTCACACTACTCTTTTACTTGTCTCTTGTATTCGTCTGACTTGCATTTCTGTAGGAATCTCATAATTGGTCTTTCTACCTGTGTATCACCACCAAGAAACCTTTTTATAGATGGGTATTTAATCAGGCCATCATCCTACTTCTTTTTTAAAGAATATTTATTTATTTATTTGACAGAGAGAGAGATCACAAGTAAGCAGAAAGGTAGGCAGAGAGAAAGAGGGGGAAGCAGGCTCCCTCCTGAGCAGACAGCTTGATGTGGGACTCGATCCCAGGACCCTGAGATCATGACCTGAGCCAAAGGCAGAGGCTTAACCCTCTGAGCACCCAGGTGCCCCCAAAATCCTACTTAAAAGCATTTCCAAGTCATGCTTTTGGATACAAATAAAATACAAACTTCATTCCATAGTCTGAAAAGTTTATGTTCTATTCCTTCCTAACTTTCAGTTTCATTCCATGTCTCTTTCCCAATCAGACCCTTAATTTCAGCTATAAAAATAGCTAGCGTTTATGGAGTCATGCACTTCTCTAAGCACTTGACATAAGCTATCTTTTTTAATCTGCTGAGCAACCTTATGAGCTAGATATCATTATTATTGCCAGATGTTATTGCCAGATGAGGAAAGTGATACATAGAGGCATCAGAGGCTTATCAAAGTTTGCACAGCAAGCAAGTGGTTTGCCAGGGATCAAGCCTAAATGGAGTTTGCACTCCACTCTGGGGTTTTGCCTCTCGCCATCCTAAACCCTAAAGTACTGAGCACTTTATTTTTTCAATTTCTTTGTCCAGAATGCACCCACTTTGGGGAACATGCCTCTTAGCTGGGAGATTCCTCAAAATTGTCTTCGGTGGCTCCCCCTACAAAGACTTCCAGACCCAAGCAGGAAGAGCTGGGCACACTTTCTTTGTGTTCCCGTAGTATAGGCATTGTGCTTTCCTTACAGCCCCTGTCCTCTATTATTACTGTTTCTTTGTCTCTGATCAGTGTGTAAGTTTAGATGAGACCTGTGTTATTTAATTGAGTGTCCCAAAACATAAAAGAGTGCATAGGACATGCTAGATACTCTACAGTCATTTGCTAAACAAATTATAAGAAAAGAATAAGTTAATTGGTGAGTGAAAGAAACATATACATATGCATGCAACAAAACAAAACCATGTTACGCCATGGGAAAAGCAATTTACTGGCAGGCAATCCAATTTTTATATTTAATTTCGGAGTTAAAGTTCTGTATGGATTTTATGAGATTTCTTGGTGTTATTTAGATTATAGAGAAAAGCAGGTCACATGAAGAGGTTAAAAATCAAACCTCACAAGTTATATCCAGACAGAAATACTCTACACGCCCTCTCAGCTGCATGGAACAGATGCCCTTCTTGGTGGTAACTGCCACAGCCGCTGAATGATGTTGTGTATGAGAAAACTTGGATCCTATCCTCAGAAATCAGCTGTTAATAAAAAGGACAATCTTTTTCAGGGCCATGAGCATAGGTTCACATCTTCACCAAAGCAGAGAGGCAGCAGGGATTTATTGATTACACAGCTGTTAAGTTCCACCCATCCAACCCCATTCCACTCACTCTCCCCAAGCCTGCCTTATCTGCTAGGAAAGTTCCAGCCAGATGCCTGCCTGCCCTCCTGAACTGTATTCATTCTAGACTTGGTCTATCACAGTAGCCACACCTCTGTGTCTTTTGACTGTCACAGCCCATCTCTACTTTGAATCACCATGCCAAAATAAGGCTCTTCTCTCAGGACTCCACCCCCTGGACCACTCAACCATGTACTTTTCAAAACAGTATACTCAAGTAGATAATTTTTAAAGTCTCTTACATATCTAAATGATGAGATTTATTTAGCCACCTTGGGATCTGGTATCCAGAGACACATTGAATTCCATTAACAGATGATTTCCAGAAAGGATCTGTTATCTCTCCTCACAGGTCACATTTTTATATTTTAACAAGAAAAGCAATCTTAGAATTACAGAATGATCTTGCCCAAAATAATAACTAGAAATGGAAGTTTAAGAAGCTGGGGAAAATATCCTTGCTTTTGACCTCAGCTTACTGGTAGTACTAATATGTTTGTGCTACTAACTGAATTACCACTGACATTAATCAAAGAGGAAAAGATCAAATATATATAAATTGAACTAAACAAGTGAAATTATCAGACATGCTATGAAGGTGGCTGAGAAATAAGAACACAGGTAGCAAGCTGTGAGCAGCCACATCAAAACCATAGGAGATTAAGAAGGGAGTAGAAGAAGCATAACTTCATGGATGATAACCAATGGCCTAAAAACAACAGCATTTGCCACTGTGTTTCATAAATTCCTAGTTTGAATTTTCATGGCACAGTTGCAGAAGACTTGAAAGGAATTTAGAAGATAAAGCTGCAAGTAGAGAAACTCACCAGATAATTTACTGGCCCAGGAGTTATTATTGTGGTCAATGCTGTGTTTACTTTTATCTTCCTAATGAAAAATGAAATGCAGCATGAAAGGTGGAAGTGGGATTTTTGGTCTCAAAATGTTCTCCTACATTTGGTTTCAAATGTTCTCCTATCCATTACTCCCCATCTCCTTACAGGCCTTCATTACTAGTCAGATGAGTTCAGAGGAGGAAGTGCTTCTCCCAGGAGCTACAGTGGAACCTGGAGATTGAAGATCTATAGACTGAATCTTTAATACATTGATTCAGAAGAAAAAGAACAAAAATCTATTAAAGGAGAGTCCTTCCTGTGTAAGTGAGGACAGTGGTCTTCACCAGAATGAAGGCATAGAACCTCAATCAAGGGAAAAGTATAACTAGTGCAGGTTCCATAAATGTCATATGCTGATGTATCAATACCCTAGAATGTTCTCTGGTTCGTTCTTAGGTATTAAGGACTCTGGGTTAGTGTTATATTTATGTCCCCTTTTAGTTGCATTATTGATTTGGTTGTCTATTTCTTTTTTTTTTTAATATCTTATTCGGTTATTTGACAGAGAACCAGAGAGCACAAGTGGAGGGAATAGCAGACGGAGAGGGAGAAGCAGGTTCCCCACTGAGCAGGGAGCCCAGTGTGGGGCTCATTCCCAGGACCCTGGGGTCATGACCCAAGCCTAAGCCAGATGTTTAATCATCTGAGCCACCCAGGCACCCCTGGTTGTCTACTTCTATGTAATAAGCCACCTCAAAATTTAGCAGCCTAGTATAATAGTTTATTATCTCAATGATTCTGTGGGTTGACTGAGCTCAGCTGGACAGTTCTTGCTCAGCTGTGGATGTGGTTGCAGTCAGACAACATGTGGGACTGGAGTTATTGAAAAGATGGACTGGTCTAGATTACCAAGATTGATCACTTACGTGGGTGGACTTGTTGCTGGCTGTTAGCTAGGAACCAGAGCTATCTATAGGAGCACCTATATGTGGTTACTCCATGCACCTTGGGCTTCTCAGCATGGTTGCTAGGTTCTCAGTGTCACTACCACACATATTCTAGTGGACAACAGTCACTGGCTCTACCTCACCCAGGTTCAAGTTGGTGGAGAAATGAACACTGCCACTTGATGAAGGAACAGCGAGATGATACTGGAGAACAAAGTAATGAGAAATATTGTCATGATCATCTTTGGAAGAGACAGCCTTCCAGAATTATTCATATACAAACTGGTTTGTTAAGCTTCTAGATAGCATGTACCCAAACTGCCCAATTCCTCCATATATTCGAGCCTCTCCACTTGTCTTTGGAACCCTTTCTACATTAAGTGCTCTAGTCCATGAATATTCTGTGCTGTCATGTTCTTTTGAATATCTGTCTTTCAACCTCTTCTTCTGCCAAAGCTCTCCTATCTTGTGTTCTAGTTCCTAAAGGTAATCATGAGTGATGTGGGACATTTGGGTCTCTTCTTCTGTGTTGGTACCTCTGTCCAGGTATCTACTAATAAAATTAGGCTTCCAGGAGATTTAGTACAATATGACTGTTAAAAGGTAAACTGAGGTATACTAAATTTTTGAATAGTATATTTGAGCAAGCAGCTGTTCCAGTCAGGCAGTGCCAAACCAAAAATGGTTAGGAGTGCTCTACTAGCAAGAGCTAAGGAAAAGGCTTTTAAAGACCAAGTTTGGAAGTAAAACAAGGAAATTATATAATTAAGTATATGTTAAGCTGTTCCTTTATTTGGGAATTCCTAGTTGGCTGTTTGTCATTAGTTGTTGAGTTTAGATTTCTTAGCCTTAAGGCATTTATAGGAGCTGAATCTGGCTTACATTTTGGTTTGCTTATGTAGGCTACCAGAGTATTAGAACCACCTCACTCTATTGGCCTCCTTGTTTAATTACTTTCACAAAATGCATGTTTTTCACTCTGAGTAAGATTTAGGCTATAGAGTGCTGCAGAGAGCTTGGATATGTAGTGTAAAAAACTTCAAGAAAATATGCTTTGCCATTCAGTTTAAAGGTTTGAAACAAGACCATCCATTAGAAGCAAACTTCTAGGGCGCCTGGGTTGCTCAGTGGGTTAAATCCTCTGCCTTTGGCTCAGGTCATGATCCCAGGGTCCTGGGATCGAGCCCTGCATCGGGCTCTCTCCTCTGCAGGGAGCCTGCTTCCTCTTCTCTCTCTCTCTCTCTCTCTGCCTACTTGTGATCTCTGTTTTAAAAAAAGAAAAAAAAATAGAAGCGAACTTCTTTAATTTCCCCTGATATGCCTGTAGCCCTTACAAAGCCCTTCAGGGGTGAAGCTGCTAGGACATGGTAATTCCCATCCCTAAAGTTGGGACGCACCACACATGGAGGGGGCACCACACATGTATACAAACAAAACCTTTTACTATAGATGCAAAAAAATTCTGTCTGTCATCGGATCTTCTTGTATTTCCCTCATGTCTTCCAAAAAAGTCCTGTTAGTAATCATGGAATAGGAAATAAGCAACCATTACACAAAGCAAGACAGTGAAGTATCATAGTTAAGTATCACCTTTGGAGCTGACAGGCCTGAGTTCAAATCCTAGCCCTGTGACTTAGTCTGTGCAACTGTAGCATCTCTCTCCCTAGGTTTCCTCAACTATAAAATGGGAGTGGTGGTAGTATCCATTTCCAAAAACTAGCATGAGAATTTCACTTAGTTGACATATAATAAGTATTACAGATATCTGCTATTACTATAATTTTGATCCTGACCACTTTTGAAGCACCTCTGTGGTGTTACAAGAGAATAGTAGAGAGTGTGACCAATATGAGATGACATGATACGCATCCTTTTGGTGGTGTGCTGGCTGGTTAATGTGTTACCCCTTCCAGGGAATATAATGCCGTGAAAACCATCATTGTATCAATATGCTCCTGCTGTGTCCATGGATCTTTAAGGAAAAGAGCATATGGTGGAATTTCAGGCACCACAGGAGGTCAATGAGGGGAATATTTCTGTTGAAGGGGAAAAAACTATTTTAAAGTTGCCAGTTATCTACTCATCAAATCCTCTGTGCTCTTCAAGTATAAAAATAAAATTATTTGCATTTTTCTTTCCATTTTTCATTATAAAGTTTTATTCTATGGCTTTTAGTTTCTAAAAATGCCACAAAGGCAGACAGTGACAGAGGTACCTCGTAAAATGTAAAGAAGTTCTGACTAGAGATAAATGGAAATTCAAAGCCCATGATCCATAATCAGGAAGAATATGTTGGCTCCAAAAGCTAATAGAGCAATGAGAATAGATAGAAAAAGATGTATTGTTTTAAGGAGTATTCTGACATAGATAATTAATAAGAGGCTAAGAAGAAAAACAGTCATGCACCAGCATGACTGCTATTCAAAAACAAACAAAAAATAAACCAATCTCCCAAAAAACAACACCCCCCCCAAATAAGTCATTTTCCGTACCTAGTCGATTATAGGAACTACTTAACTTACATAATAGGCCTAGGAGATTTTATTAAATCAGTTTTACTTCAGAGAAAATCAAGACCCAGAGAAATAAAATAACTTGCCCAAGTTTTGCAGGTGGTGGCTTTAGATGCCAAAAGTCAAACTCAAATGTCTTTGGTTCTGTGTTCAGTGTCTGAAACCCTATCCTTTGTTCACACATCAGTGCTAAAAACACAAGTCCTGGTTTCTCATTTAGGCTGGAATGGTGGTCCATTATCCTAAATTGTTGTCCTGCCTTACCTTTCATCACTTCCCAAACCAACTCTTTATTCCAGCCAGAACAGTCTTCTTGGTGATCTTGTTCATCTGATTTGCCTGTCCCTGTCCTCTGTCCCCTTCCTGTGCTAGTGACATTGTCCTTTCCTCTATTCTACTGATTTAAATCTTGACATTCCTCAGAACAGCTTCAACAGTCAGGCACCTTCTCCTGAACTCCCAAATTCAATGCCATTAGCCCTGAACTCAGTGTGTCACTGCTGGGGTTTAGCTTGCCCCATGTCATAGTGCCTTCTGTTTCTGTGAAGTATAGAGCTTGCCTCCCTGAATAGGGCAGGGTCTGATGCCTCTTCTTGGATGTTTATGTAATACATGGTAAGTCCTCAGTAAATTCTGGGTAATTGACTTTGGGTCAGTTCTTTGTCAGTTCTTTGACAAAAAAGCCCAAGTCTTGGGATTAGTCTGTCATTGGTAAATAATTTCATGAGAATAATTTTTTGGGAATGAAGGTGATTGGAGGAGTTTATAGGAAAAAGTCCATTTGTAGAGGATGGCACATTTTTCCTTCTCCTTTACAGAAAATGCCTTGATAGTACCTAGGTGGGAAAAAGCAAAAAAACCTTTATAAATGCAAATTGCAACATAAATGCAACACCTAGCCATGTTGTTGGTGTTATTTAGTGTTCAGATGAAATAAAAGTGTTGAATCAGCATTGAAAACAAAGAGGTAAATTAACAGGTCTTTGCCAGGTGGCCTTCAAATTTTCCATGATAATAATAAAAACTATGGCTAAGGTAAACAATAAAGAAATATATATATATATACACATATATATACATATAATATATACATATATACACATATATATTTCTTTATGGGTTATGTATATATATACAAGATCAGGTCTAATAACTTGAAAATCTTAACATGCAGATATATGAGTGTGACTGTCTTTTATGCACTGGATCTTGGACTTGCACTTAATCTTTCTGTGACTCAATCTTATTATCTAAAAAACAGTCTCAACAGTACAATTACAAAAGTTTGTTCACTTGTTTTGAATCATCTGCATCTTCTGACAGAATTAATCTCAGTTGAAGATCTGAAATAGGGAAGCTTTTTAACTGAAAACCCCTGCCTACTTTTCTAGAATCTGTGTCTAGATTCTATATCCACCAACCCATTTCCCATCTTTTCCAAGGTAGCAAATGCTATCATACTGCCCATGGTTTCTTCCTAACAAATCCATATCTGTGTTTTGAAGTTTGGAACAATTTACTTGGGTACTATCTTCTGTGGTCTTCACAGATGTGTATAAAACAGAAACAAACCCCATTTCCAGATGTGAAAATTGAGTTTTAACCTTAAGGAGGTTAAGAAGGTTAAGAAGCATAGTCAAAGGGATTTTAAATATTAGAGCAGGTAATTGAATCCATATTTCTTTCTTAGGGCCATGTTCTTTCATAGGATCCAACACTGTAGATGATGCTGCAAAGTGATGTCATTGCATAGGGTCTATGCCCTCTGTCCCATAGTTCTGCTATCCTGCCCTTCCTCTCTACCCAGAGGGAAACTCTACTCTCCAGTTCTTCATTTAAACAGGATACTAATTCTCCAAAAATCTCAAACATACCACAATAGGGTCTGTGTTCATTAACTAATGAAACAAAGTTATCTCAGTAAGTATCCAAAAGGGTGATATCAGAGTCGACACACTAATCATAAGAAGCGTAATGGTAAAAATTTGGAGTTTCAGGGCCTGATTAAAAAGGAAATAAGGCACACAGAGGGCTTCTAAGTTCTTTCTTCTGAATCTCCAACATAATTGTTTTGTCTTCAACCAACACACAGTGGTAATAGTTGAAGATAGATAGAAGAGGAGATTCAATAGATGTAAAACGAAAAGTCCTGTCTCTAGGATTAGACAGGTATACAGACATAAACGTGTAGGTTTTTTTTTTAACTAGGCAAGATTATAAATTGCAAATACAGCATATAATATGGCAGCATGTAATCAAGTTCTGAACTCTGAGATGTCCAGCTGAAGTGTTTAGTGAAAAGTTGAAAGAAGGGGTAAAGGTGACTATGAGGAATGCATTTCAGAAGGTGGATCTGCGCTGAGCTCCAAAAGACATGAATGCTCTGGAGGTGGTGATGATGCTGGCACCGGGACTGACAAAGTGTTGGAAAACAAATTCACGGTTTCTGTTGAAGAAGATTCATACGACCTTCATCTCATCTCCCTCCTTCTACACTAGCATGGAAGAGAGAATCAACGTGTGGAGAAAGGAAGGGGAAGGTATGCCCTGGATATCATGACACAGGGATTCTGAAAGCAGTATGGAAGAAATCTTAAGAGATAAATAGGGGAATGTCTGTCACTTGTGTTAAACTACAATTTCCCAATAACATTGCTTTTCCATTTGTGCTTTATCTCTTCCCTTGTGTCTCGGGCCCTGTGCCAGGCCCTGGGATGCTCTAGTCTTGAAATACTTCAGAACAGCACTTTCCTGCTCCCTGGAGACAGCTGAATTCTAGCACATCTGTGCATTTTATAGAAACTGAAGCATAGGCAAATAGGCTTGTTTTGAGCAGGGAGGTAGATGGAGAGGTGTCCAATCTTTTTTACCTTCATCAGACTCTTTGAATACAGTTTACTTCATTGTCCAGAGGGTTGCTTTATTTGGGTGGACATAATAATCTGGATACGCTTAGAGATAGGCAGAGGAATAATTAAGGGGACTTGGGGGAGCCCAACTCCCTTACCTTGAACTGCTGACACTCTTCAATTTTCTACTTCATTTGGAATAACACCTTCTCTTACCCTGCCCCCATTTCAGTTTTAATTAATAGACTTTATTTTTATAGCAGTTTTAGATATACAGAAAATTGACCAGAAAATACAGTTCTATAAAGAACTTCTCAAACTCAACACACATAAAGCAGATAATCATGTCAAAAAATGGGCAGAAGATATGAACAGACATGTCTTCGATGAAGACATAAAAATGGCTAACAGACACATGAAAAAATGTTCATTATCACTAGCCATCAGGGAGATTCAAATCAAAACCACATTGAGATACCACCTTACACCAGTTAGAATGGCCAAAATTAACAAGACAGTAAACAACGTATGTTGAAGAGGATGTGGAGAAAGGGGATCCCTCTTACACTGTTGGAGGGATTGCAAGTTGGTGCACCACTTTGGAAAACAGTGTGGAGATTCCTTAAGAAATTAAAAAGAGAGCTACCTCATAACCCTGCAATTTCACTGCTGGGTATTTACTTCAAAGATACATATGTAAGTGAAAAGAAGGCCCATCTGTACCCCAATGTTCATAGCAGCAATGGCCACAGTCGCCAAACTGTGGAAAGAACCAAGATGCCCTTCACAGATGAATGGATAAAGAAGGTGTGGTCCATATATACAATGGAGTATTATGCCTCAATCAGAAAGGATGAGTACCCAACTTTTGTAGCAACATGGATGGGACTGAAAGAGATTATGCTGAGTGAAATAAGTCAAGCAGAGAGAGTCAATTATTATATGGTTTCGCTTATTTGTGGAGCATTAAGGAATAACACGGAGGACATGGGGAGATGGAGAGGAGAAGTGAATTGGGGGAAATTGGAGGGGGAGACAAACAATGGAAGACTGTGGACTCTGAGGAACTAACTCATGGTTTTGGAGGGGAGGGGAGTGGGAGGTTGGGTGAGCCTGGTGGTGGGTAATGTGGAGAGCATGTATTGCATGGAACACTGGGTGTGTGCATAAACAATGAATTCTGGAACACTGAAAAGAAATTTAAAAAAAAATAACAACTCTTATAATAAAGATAAACTTTTGAGATTCTCATAAAAAAAAATACAGTTCTATACCCCCCCTCATTCCCAGTTTACCCAGTTACTAACATCTTACTTTAGTGTGGTACATTTGCTATAATTGATGAATAAAGATTGATGCATTTCTATTAACTAAAGTTTAGTTTACATTAAGGTTCATTTCTTGTATTATATTGTTCTTGGTATTGAACAATGTGTATATCATATATCCACCATTAGAGTATCATACAGAATACTTTTGCTGCTTGGAAACAAAATATTTTTGCTAAATAACCTCTTAGTGTTGTAATTAGAACATAAACTGTGTAGTCAAACATGAGTTCAAATTGTGGCTCCTGGATCTATGTGACCCTTACATGCCCAACTTCTCTTTCAGACACATGAGAAGTAGTACCAATCTTTTAACTGGTAATCATGAAGAAAAAAAGAGATGACATTTGCCAAAATTCTCATTCACCCACTCAGCAGTATAGTAATGAGGAATCGTAATTGTGAGTGGCTGAATAAGATGTTATAGCAAGAAAAGAAGAATCTCTATCATGAGGTATGGCATGGCAGAACTGGAGAGGAGGCATGTGCATACGTGTGTGTGTGTGTGTGTGTGTGTGTGTGTGTGTTTGTGTGTGTGTGTATCTAAACAGTATTTGAGCAATTGTAGAGGAATAGGAGGACCCTGGAGACTGACAGTTAAGAAGGTAAATGTGTTGGGTGAAGGTCTCAGAAACAAAATTAGAACATCAATAGACACAAACATGTATGCTGTATAACTGAAAAAATAACAAATCTGAGTGTTATCTGAGGCAATAGTTACTGAGGCAATAGTATTGAAATCTCAGTTATCTTTCTTTTATTCAATGGTATGCCTTTGACATTTTTTTATCTTATTAAAGAGAATATTGTTTTACATTGTAAAACTATGCTATGTTTTCGGGTTTTTTTTAGTAGTATTACTACTGTTTAATTTCAGGATTCTTATAATAACATACTTTTTTTTTGTTTTGTTCTGGTGACTTACACAGATAAACATAACAAATATACCACACCAACCAGTGGTAGGTTGATTTCTTAACAGAGACTTCAATTTAATGTCGGCTTATTCTGTTCACCCCACCATCCCCAGACCCTACATTGGAGGACATGAAAGATGAGCTATATCTAGTCCTATAGCATTATATTCTTACTGTGGGCCTATGAGACAAACATCTGAATAAAAGGTTAAAACACAAGAAAATCTTTAGCAGGAAGTTTAATTGTGTTTGAGGGATTGAAAATTGACTTCCAGTATTGCTGTGTTAAATAAAGTCCTCTTTTCAGTAGAGCTAGGCACTTGAAGACTGGGGCACCTGAGAGGGAGGCCCGCAAGCTCTTTTACTACTGTTGAAAATAAGGAGCAACTACATCAGAATTCTACTAGTTTTTGGGAACTATTACTAAGTTCAAAAAAGTAGTTCTTGGTATTTCAGGCTGGTGACCCTTCTGCTCTCTCCTTAAAGATTTACCACATACAGCTAGGTAATCTACTTTATTCCTCTATTGTTTTGTACCAAGAAAAACTCTCTAGTTTGTGACACTACCAGTCATAAATAACTGATAATATTTTAAAGCTTTTAAAAATTTTCATTATTATTATTATTTAAATATTTTATTTATTTATTTGATAGTGAGAGGGAACACAAGCAGGGGAAGTGGGAGCGGGAGAAGCAGCCTTCCCACTGAGCAGGGAACCCAATGTGGGGCTCAATCCCAGGACCCTGGGACCATGACCTGAGCGAAAGGAAGATGCTTAATGACTGAGCCACCCAAGCGCCCCTTTGATTACTATTTGACCCATCAGAATCTTACCTTAAAGTAGGAGAAGAATCTTACCTTAAAGTAGAAGACAACTCACTCAGTTGTTGAATTGCAGAGAAAACATTTGAGGAAGTAGATGCAGGAGACAGGGAGAAATGGGGATTATTGAGGGTAACTGAAAACAGACTACCTACCAGTATGTTCCCCACAGTGCAGAGAAGTGAATCTTTCCCTAGATTCTACCTATCTACATTACAGCTGTTCTTTTTCCAGTCATGGTTTATTTCATAGAACCTCAAAATTTAAGAAATGGGGTTGAAGGTATCTGGCTTCAATGTTTATAACACCATCTTTTGGAGGGAATTCTCCTTCCAACATAAAATGACAGGCTGCTTTTGGAGAGAGAATTTGGGAGGAAAAAGAGAGAAACAATTTTTCTCATTCTGTTAATGCATTACCTCAGCATTGCAGTTGATGCCAACTGTCCCCTGTGGTGCTAGGCTTTCTCTCAGTCCATGGGCCATTCTTTGATGATGTTGCACAGAGAAGCCCCTCCATCAGAGGAGGCCCTGCTTATGAATATGAACATGGACATATGACCAGGACATTCCCACATATATAAGAAATGGTTATCTAGGACTGGTTGCCATTTTTCCATTTCAAATTTGGGCTTTGGGTTTTTTAGTTGCAGTTCTTTGATTTTATGCAAGGACAGCAGCATAAGGGAAGCTGGGAAGCTGCTCCACTAGGCTTCAAGCATATGCCTGAATTTGTTTACCACAAACAAAATCCTCTCAGCTACTGTTACTGTCACCATAGCAACAAGATTGGGGTTACTTCTATCAACAAAGCACCACATAAGGCAAAGGCAGGCATTTAATAAAGAAGAGCAATGATAATTATATAGCAGCCAGTTGCCAGCTCAAACACAGAGTCCTTTTTCCAAATTGTAGTTCCATTTTCTATGTAGAAATGGAAATTATAACTTAATACGCTTTGGAAACCCATTCCTGTATTTGTCTGGGAGATGGAAAAATAAACAGCTGGAAATTCTCCACAGATCTTAATTCAGCTTCACAGCATAACCTTATTAGTAGGTTTATATGCCTCAGTAGCATAAAACTGCCTCATTAATAAATAAGAATATAAACCAGAAATAGATATGGAAAAATTGATTTCTTTTTAAAAAAGATTTTATTTATTTATTTATTTGAGAGAGAGAGAGAGAGAGAGATCACAGTAGGCAGAGAGGCAGCCAGAGGGGAAGGCGGTGGGGGGGCGGGGGGGCGGGAAGCAGGCCCCCTGCTGAGCAGGGAGCCTGATATGGGGCTTGATCCCAGCACCCTGAGATCATGACCTGAGCTGAAAGCAGAGGCTTAGCCCACTGAGCCACCCAGGTGCCCCGGAAAAAAATTAATTTCTGATTTTAAATACAAAATATTGAAATAAGGACCCAGAGAACAAGAATGTACTTACTGAGGAAAGAGATTAAGTAGACAACTAAGCTTAGATGGACTAAATTCATAGCTGATAAATTTTATTTACTATTATTCAACCATCCCATGCTCTATCCATTTCATAGTTCCATACTTTAATTGCAATCGGGTAGAACCATACTGGAGAAATACAATGAAGAATATATGCATGGAAATATGCAGAATGATTCATTCACTAAGCTTTAATTGGCTACTGACACTATATACAATGAGCTAGGAACCATATTAATCCTAAAAGACATTAAAACAAATAAAATGAGGTCCTATTTTGAAAGACCTTGATAATTTCACTGAATGTGCAAATACAAATAATCTACACAGGATGTTATGAGTAAACAAAAGTTCTGGGAATGATACTGAGAAAATGGAGAGAAAGAAGTGCTAAATTTTAGTAGCAGATTTTGATATAACTTGAAGTTACATTCACCTTGGCCTTGAAAAATCAGAATAATACTTATGGGTGGAGAATGTGATCTCAATGGTAAAATTGACAAAATATACTCATAAATCTCAGCTCAAACTTTTACATCTTCATCTTTCCCCTCACCATAAATATCATTGCTAACTACCTGACCTTTCCTCTTGGATGGAGGCATTTATCCAGGTACAGCAAGATATATTAGCAATTTTCCAGACCCTGCGTTGATCCATGAATTAGTTTCCTAGGGCTATTGTAAAAAATTAACACAAACTGTGAGGCTTAAAACAACAAAAATGTATTCTTTCACAGTTCTAGAAGCTAGAAGTCCAAAATCAAGACGTCTATGAAGACATGTTCCCTCTGAAAATTCTGGGGAAGAATCTTCCCTTGCCTCTTCCAGCTTCTGGTGATTGTTGGCAATTCTTGGCATTATTGGTTTGTAGATACATCACTACAGTCTCTACCTCTGTCATCATATGGCCTTCTTCACCCTGTCTCTTTTTGCTCTCTTTGTGGCTCTGTATCTCCTTATAAGGACATCAGTCATTGGGTTTAGGATCCACTCTCATGCAGTATGATTTCATCTTAACTTTATTATATATGGTTTAGATTTAGGATTTAGGGGTTTAAGACTCAACATATCTTTTTTGAAAATACAATTCAACCACAGCTTTCTATGAGAAAGCATAGGGAAATCCTATCTATAACAGCCTTGTCCAGTGTATTGAGGCTGATCTGAATGCCTTCTGGGGGCAAGATGATGTTTAAACACTTAAAGTTCTCTTTGACCACTCTTAAGAAACAAGTCACCGTGATTGGGAGAAGGAGGCAATTTAATGCCCTGCTCCCACACAAAAAGTAACATCCCAGGAGCATGTATGGTGTCTTTAGAAGGCAAGTGTTATATGCAACTCTTAGAGACCCCAAATGAGAACTTAGCAGTTGAGGGGTGTGGGTGCAGATCGACAATGTCTCCACAGTGGCTTTTCAGACAGCTGGTAGGCTAGTGTTATCGCAGCTCAGTCATAATTATTGAGTCTAATTCTGGTTTCTGGAGGGCTGCCTAAGGACAGTCAGTACATTCTTTTCTGTTCGTCCATGCTACCAGCTGGGTGGCATTTGTCTACTCCAATGGAATGACTGAGAATGAGGTTGGGAAAGACATCCTGAGGTGTTGATAAGGGATCTGCATGAAAAGTTCAGGAGCCAGAGCCATCCTCATCTATTTTTGACAGACATCTCACAAAGGTTAAAGGGATTGATGATCAAACTGTGTTCAGAGATCTACTGAACTTATGGGGCACCGTGGACTCAAGAGTCACTTGTAACCATTTAAGAGAATGACACCAGGGTATTTTCCCTTGTAAGGACTGCTCCAAGGGCAACACCAAAATACAAAAGATTGTGAATGACCCTCTGTCCTCTATTCCTTCTAATGTCTAACCTGTTTTGTCCCAGTAGCTGTGTTGCTGCTCTCCACTGCCACAAATTTTTATGTCCTATTCCAGTGGCTATAACTTCATGCCCTCTCCCCCTTCTCCAGATCATCCTGTTCTCACATTTAGACTTATCCAGAAGGGCCAGGTGCAAGAGGAAGAGGGTATTTTTTATGATTATTACTATACTCAATATAGTGGTTATTACTCATGTGATCTAGAAGTGTGTTGATCCAATAAGAGAATCCAGATGGTTGAATCAAAATTAAGTTGTTTTTGCTTGTAATTTTTATTTAAATTTAATTAGTTAACATACAGTATAATACTGCTTTCAGGAAAAGAGTTCAGTGATTCATTACTTACATACAACACCCAGTGTTCATCATAACAAAGTGTCATCTTTAATACACATCACAGAATCTAGCCTGTCCCCCATCCTCCTCCCTCCATCAACCCTTAGTTTGTTCTCTATTATTCAGAGTCTCTTAAGACTTCTTTCCCTCTGTCCTTTTCTCCCCTCCCATATGTTCATCTGTTTTGTTCCTTAAATTCCACATATGAATGAAATCATATAGTATTTGTCTTTCTCTGACTGAGTTACTTTGCTCATTATAATACACTCTAGCTTCAAACATGTTGTTGCAAATGGCAATATTTCATTTTTTTGATGGCTGAATAATATTCCATTGTGTGTATACATATATATACGTATGCACACACACACGCACACACAGCCATACCACATCTTCTTTATCCATTCATCAGTTATTGGACATTTAGACTCTCTCCATAGTTTGGTTATTGTTGGCAATGCTGCTATAAATATTGGGGTGCATGTGCCCCTTCACATCTGTAGTTTTGTATCCTTTGTGTGACTACCTAGAATTGTACAAAATTAAGTTTTGATACCTTAGGGCCCTTTTTGACCAGTTTTCTGGTTAAGGGGTTAACTAGCCTTCTAGCCTAGGGTTACTGCTAGGAGAAGAAAAGTCCAGCCATGGGCTACACCATGCCCAGGAATGGTGTAGATAGACTATCATATTTTCAAAATTGGTATTTTAATCTTAGGTGAAAAAACATTGCTTTCTGGGATGGCCGTACTCAGTGACCAAAAAACCTCAGTAAAGTGTGATGCTTAGTAATACCAAGAGCTTCTGGGTGGCACAAAGGTTGGAAGTTCCATCAAGTATCATGATTATCAGCCCATCATCAGACTGCAAATGGTTTGGAAAGCTTAAAATGCTTGTTTTCAAGAGTCTCAAAGACATTAGATGTTTCAGCTGATCAAGGTGGAACAACAAAAAAGCAGTAACCAGAAAAAAGTGTTCTCAGAGGTGAGGTACCATTGAAAACCTGAAGAGGGAAGTCTAAAATATATAGTTTTCAGGAGTAGATGGGGAAGGCTCCCTTCACTACAAGAAAACTGGGTCAAATATTTTAAAGAATCACAAGTCTAGCATGCAGTTTCATCTGGGCTGGCAGAAACATAGGACTTTTACTTTTTTCCAGTTTATGATGGTGGATGTCTTGCCATATCTGGTACCATGATGAATCCAGGCAGCAATGATGCCAGTCTTGGGTAGTAGGGTATCTCAATCAGCAACTTATTCTAGCTAGCCTCATCAGAAAACAAGACCATATCGTAAGTCCAGAAGACCATACTACTTGAGTGACTAAAATATTTGTTTTCAGTCTACAGTTATTTTAGCGGAGGAGCAAATAGCTAGGCCATTGGCAATAGCCTAAGAATCAGTAAAACTATAACAAAGTTCATCAAGGGGACTATTGCCCAACGTCATGAGGAATGTCTTGAGTTCTGACAACTAAGTGAGCCAACAATGTCTGCTTTTATTTCCACTTAACTGGAGTTGGGCTGAACAGCCACCATAGCCCCATAGACATCACTGGATTTCGATAAGCAAAACCATGAGTGAAGGAAGCCCAGGCATTTAGGGAAGTCTCTGTGAATGCAGGGCCCCATCAAGCTAGTAATTTTACTTGAGGCAGCATAATGATGATTTAAAGTTTTCTTCAAAGGAATAACATCCACTTTTCTATGTAAAGTAGCAATGTCACTTTGTCATATAAAGCTGAAATGTCACTAAGATCAGGCCAGTTGCTTTCTTGCATATTCCATTTCTACTTGACAAGCTAAGTTTATTGCGTCCTTCCCATCCTGTTAGTTGCATTTGAATTGGTTCTCCCGCAATTGGAAAGCTCTGGCAAGACAGTCACAAGGCTCCCATTTAGTTAGTCAGGATTTTGTTTTGGCAAGAGCCTGAGCAAGGTAATAGTCACCTTTTTTTTTTTTTTTTTAATTCTGTTATGTTAGTCACACTAGTTTTTGATGTAGTGTTCCATGGTTCATTGTTTGCATTCAACACCCAGAGCTTCATGCAATCTGAGCCCTCCTGAATACCCATCACCAGGCTCACCCATCCCCCAGCCCCCGCCCTTCTAAAACCCTCAGTTTGTTTTCTGGAGTTCATAGTCTCTCATGGTTTGTCCCCCACTCTAATTTCTCCCCCTTCATTTTTTCCTTCTCCTAATGTCCTCCATGCAGTCACTTTTTAAGAAGTTTGTACCCTAGAATCCGTATTAGGAAGATGACAAGGCAAAATTCTCAGGGAGTACCTCGGGATAGAGATTGCCTCCCTTTCTATTCAGCAAGATCATTCTTCACAAGGACCTGTAGCTCAAGGGTTCATTAGGTTTCCAGGTACCGAAGTGACTATGTAACACTTCTCTTTATATGCTTCTTCCTGGTGAGTATAATTCCCTGTGGTGTTTACAGAAGGAGAGGTACAAGCATGCAACATGTCAAATGAGCCAACTTTAATGTGGCAGAGAAGCCGCCAGTCCTCATGGCCTGTCCTGCCCTGCATCAACAACGTTGCAGGGTTGGAGTTGCCCAGACCAGAATACCAGATTCCCACTTCTTACATACCCAAAGGTCAGTAGTTTCTTTTAAGGATAAATGCTTCTCATATTATTATCTGTCTCTGATCACTTTCCAGAACACCAACATAGTCTTTTTGTTCACTTTATCCTACTTCATTTTTGCTTTCTAGAATATGTCAATATACTTACTCATTACTAGAAATTAAAGTGCTTTAATTTTGCAGTCATATCATCCTCTCACCTTACCAGAGTCCATTAAGGCTAATGAGGTAATTATCTATGCCCTCCAACATCTAGAAACCAGGGCATCCACAGAGACCCCCTGTAAGCTGCTATGTGCTCATCTATACTCAAATATCTGATACATCTTGGTTAACTTCATTCCCCACCCTGCTGTTCATTCATATTATACAGAATAAAGATAAACCAACCAGGGACCTAATAGACAGAAAGATGTTTTCTAGAGTTGCTTTGGGAGGCTCTTCCTCTTACCTTTTTTTCCATGGTTCAGTCTTCTAGGAACATTCTCCCTTACCATTAATTAAATCCTGAATATAACTCTTAGTTATGCAGCAGATGTGCTTCCTAGCATCCCAGGGCCCTTCTCTAGGTGAGGTATAGAATTCATGTCACAAGGCCCAGCAAACATGACAGTAACAGAGGAGACTGAGAGATCAAAGGTAAATCAGGGCCTGAGATAATGAGCATCTGGGCAGTTTTTAACAATCTGATTTATAATCTTTCATATATATTATATATATGAAATTATGATTACATGAAATGTGAATTATATATAATATATAATTTTTAAAGATTTATTTATTTTAGAGAGAGAGAAAGCACACCACAGAGGGTCAATAGGGAGAGGGAGAGAATCTTAAGCAGACTCCCCACTGAGTGTGGAATCTACCATGGAGCCTGATGTGGGGCTTGGTCTCACAACCCTGAGATCATGACCTGAGCCAAAATCAAGACTGGGATGCTTAACCAACTGAGCCATCCAGGTGTCCCATTTCATATATATTTTTAATAATGAAGAAACAAAAAAAAAACAGCTATCTCAGTTATTTCCAGCAGTGTCCCTGGTCTGGAGAACTCATCTCAGCCAGTTCTACCACTTTCCCTTGACCCTCCAGCTGACATAATCACACCATGTCCCCAAGGCACTGTGCTTACTCTAGCTCCTCTGAAAACAAGGAGTCAGATTTTTTTCTTTCATCTTATCCTTGTGTTTCCCAGATTAACAATTAGCGAACCTAAAAAAATTCTTTCTTTTCTTCCTCTTTTCCCTTCCTTCTTTTTCTTTTCATCATTCCTCCTTTCCTTCCTACCTTCTTTCTTTCTCCTTCTCTCTTCATTCCTTCCTTTCTTCCTCTCTTCTTCTTCCTCTTTTTTTTCTTTTTCTTTCCACCCCCTAAACTTTTTTTAAAGCAAAAACATTGAGAACAAAATTTGCTAAGATGTTATAGGAAAACAAAGAAACAAGCAATAGGAATGCCAAAGCCAAGTACAATTGTCTGGTTCTGTGATGATTAATGACATAAATTACATGGCATTCAGACTCCCAGTTCATTTCTGACTCTAGAAGAGCTGGGTCCTAGTACATTCTGTCTAGAAAAACAGTGCCCCAGAAACACTGTCTAGCATGAAGGACCCTTCATTTCTTTACTCCCTGTCCTGAACAATAGCTGGGAATTGACAATGTTACTTAAGTTCTGGTTTCCATGGGCATCTATGGACTGCTCTAATTTCCAGCCTCTGTTTTGTAGAAAGAAAGACTTTGCCCCAGACACTTCCATCACTTCCAGCCCACTGACATCACCAGATAATATCTTCCTCTGGAACTCTCTAGTCCTCTGTCCTTAAATTCTACTGTAGCTCTTTACCATTTTTTCTATTTCATCTCTCTTGCCTGAAATTTATTGATTGATCATATACTAAATGTAATGATTTCCTAATTCTTTGTTTTCAATTTAGTAAAATTTGTCTTCTTTTTTTTAAAGCTACAGTCCTGTTATATATCTTATTTCTGCTCACAAGGCTCAGGCTACTAACTTCTTAAGGTATACTGAAGTTACTTTTTTCCTAAGAATTTGATACCCTCAAAGAAATACTCTCAGAATGGTAGGTTTAAATATTACTAATATTTTCTCCCATTTTTGTGGCTTGTCTTTTACAACATTTAATGATCTTTCAATTGACAGTCTTGATTCTAATAAAGTCCATTTTATTAACTTTTTCCTTTGTAATTATATTTGTGCTCTGTATGAGATATGTTTTTCCTATGATAATGTAATGAATGTGTATATATTTTTAATAGAAGTTTGTTTTGTCTTTCACTTTAAACTGAAAATAAACCTAGATTTGGTATTTGTGTATGCTGTGACACAGAGGTCAATTTCATTACTTTTCATATGGATAACTGATAGGTCCAAGCATGTTTATTGAAAAGACAGTCCAGGGATGCCTGGTTAGCTCAGTTGGTTAAGCATCAGACTCTTGATTTTGATCTCACGGTCATGGGATCAAGCCCCATGTCCAGTTCTGTGCTCAGAGTGGAGTATGCTTGGAATTCTCTCCTTCCTTTCCCTCTGCCCCCTCTTCCCTGCTCTCTCTCTAAAATAAAATAAGCTTTAAAAAATCTTAAAAAAAAAAAAAAGACAAAACATTCCATTTTTCACTTCTCTGTAGTGTCAAGACTGTCATCATATGTCCATATAGGCATTGGTTTTCTAGATTCTCTTTCATTTGGCCTTATGTCTATTCTTAGCTTAATAACACCTTCTCTAATTATGATAGCTTTATAATAAATATCGATATCTGATATAACATGAACTTACTCAATTTCTCTCCAAGATTTTTCAATTATTCAAGGCTCTTTGCATTGTTGTATACATTTTAGAACTAGTTCAAGTTACCCACACAGCAAAAAGAGGGGAAAACCTGCTAGGATTTAGACTGAATTGAGAAATTGGTTTAGAGAATATTGTCATCTATTTCATGAATATGATTTACCCTATTTATTAAGGTGTTTATTTTTATCGATAATACTTTATAGTTTTCTATTAGGTATCTGTGTATCTTCTATTATTTTTCTAAACCATTTGATTTTCTTCCAATTAGGAATATTTTTAAAAATTACACTTTCTTGGGCGCCTGGGTGTCTCAGTTGGTTGGGCAGCTGCCTTCAGCTCAGGTCATGATTCTGGAGGCCTGGGATTGAGTCCCACATCAGGCTCCCTGCTCAGCAGGGTGTCTGCTTCTCCCATTGACCTCTCTCCTCTCTTGCTCTCTCTCTCTCTCAAATAAATAAATAAAATCTTTAAAAATAAATTACACTTTCTTGTTATTTATTGTTTGAGTATGAAAATAGAACTGATTTTCTAAAAATATGTTGACCTGTAACTAACAACCTTGCTCTTTTTCTCACTTCAAAACTTCACGTGTTAATTCTAACAACTTATCTGTAGATTCTTATATGTGATTTTATCACCTGCAGATAATGATGTTTTTATTTCAGTTTTCCCATACTTACCAATTTATTTATTATTTTTATATATTTGTACTAGCTAGGATTTCCTGTACAATATTGAGTACAAGGAGAGTAGTATGAATTCTTGTCATGGTACATTGATCATTATATATGATTGTTTTGGGTTTTTTTGCAATGATGTTTCATCGCATTAATGTAGTTTGCTACTAAACCTAGGATACTAAGGGTGTTTTTTATAATTACTATGAGTAGAAATTATAAAAAATTTTTTCATTCATTGAAATGATCATAAGATTTTTATCAATTTTTATGTTAATATGGATACATGATTAATAGTTTGAATCAAATGTGCAAACTCTAAATTAGTCCTGACATGTTATGTACATATGTGTTTATACACATACATATGTGGTTTATTAATTTATTATTTAGACTAGCTTCAGTTTTCCTCTGTTCTAATAGTTTATCAAATTTATATATAAAATTCCTTCATAAAATGAGTTTGAAATGGTTTCCTTTTTTTTTTTTTAAATAACATTTTCTGGTGGAATTTGGGTATTAATATTACCATTATGTCTGTCGTAAATGTTTGTTATAATTTACTGGTGGTGAATTTCTGATTTTCTATTTCTTCTTGGGGGTGTTATAAAAATTGTATTTTTCTATAAATTTGATCATTTCAAAGTTGATCACTAAACATTTGAAATTATTTTGCATCATGTTCTTCATAGTATCTTTTTATTGGTTATTTATTGTACAGTTGGTAGTGCTGACCACTCTATTTCTGGCACTTTGTCATGATTAATCTTGTCTGAGATTATGAATTTAAAATGTTTCTTTTTAAGCTTGTAAATATGAATTTCATTTTAATATCTGCCTTCATCTCTGTCATTTTCTTCTGCACATTTTACTAGGATTATTTTATTGTTTTATTTCTAACTTCATTGATTTTCAGTTCTATTTTTAAAAATGTATTGTCTCATTCTCAATGTTTCCCTTTGATTGTGGATTTAGCTGCATTACCATGCTATTATATTTATTTTTCCATTGCCCCAGATTTATCTTTTGACCCATGTTTATTATAGAAGCTTATTTATTAATTTCAAAACATACTACTATTTTCCAATTAACTTTTCATTATTGATTTCTAGCTTAATTGGACTGCGGTCAGAGTACATACTCTATATGATTTTAATGCTTTGACATTTGTTGAGACCCCTTTATGGCACAATATAAAATTGAATTTTTGGAAGTGTTTCATGTATGATTGATAATTATACATGCTGGAGTTGTTAAATACAATGTCCAATATATGCCAGTTAGATAAAATTTTCTAATCATTGTGCTTTATATGTTTGCTGTTTATTTTATGTATGTACTTACTGGTGTTGCTCAGGTCTTCTCAAACCATTCATCATGTCTCCTCTTGTCTTTTTTCTTTTTTTTAGGACTTTATTTATTAGACAGGGTGAAGGTAGAGAGCATGAGCTAGAGGGAAAAGCAAGGTGAGAGGGAGAAGCAGACTGTTTGCTGAGCAAGTAGCCCAACACAAGGCTCCATCCAGGAACCCTGTGATCTTGACCTGAGGCAAAGGCAGATGCTCAACTGACTGAGCCACCCAGGCACCCCATCCTCTTGTCTTCTGTATTTTTTTTAAAGATTTTATTTATTTATTTGACAGAGAGAGACCACAAGTAGGCAGAGGGGCAGGCAGAGGGGGGGGGAAGCAGGCTCCCCGCTGAGCAGAGAGCCCGAGGTGGGGCTTGATCCCAGGACCCTGAGATCATGACCTGAGCCAGAGGCAGAGGCTTAACCCACTGAGCCACCCAGGCGCCTGTCTTCTGTATTTTGAATATATTTATTCATGTTTTTCATAATGCATATTGTCTTTTGACCTTTCTTCCAGTTTACTATTAACAGTCCTTGGCTGTATCATATCTGCTATAAATGCAACCACTGCATTCTAAACTTTTGTTCTTATATTTTTCAATTTTCAAGTTTTAGGAGTTTTCAGTTTTCTGTCAATATTATCCCTTTGTCTCCTATTTATATGAACGTATTTTTTTTATCTGCAAGCTGAACCAGCCACTTTTTATTTTTATATTTTTTATAATTTTTTTATTATGCTATATTAGCCACCATCATTAGTTTTTGATGAAGTGTTCCATGATTCATTGTTTGCATATCACACTCAGTGCTCCATGAACTACATTTCCGTCCATAATACCCATCACCGGGCTCCCCCATCCCCTACACCCCTCCCCTCTAAAACCCTCAATTTGATTCCCTAAGTCCATAGTCTCTCATGGTTTGTCTCCCCATCTGATTCCACCCTCCTTCTTTTTTCCCTTCCTTCTCCTAATGGCTTCCATGGTATTCCCTATGTTTCATAAATAAGTAAAATCATATGATAATTGTCTTTTTCTGTTTGACTTATTTCACTTAGCATAATCTCCCTCAGTCCCATCCATGTTGATGCAAAAGTTGGGTGTTCATCCTTTCTGAATATTCTGGTGGAATATTATTCCATTGTATATATGGACCACATCTTCTTTATCCATTCATCTGTTGAGGGGCATCTCAGCTCCATCCACAGTTTGGGTATTGTGGACATTGCTGCTATGAAGATTAGGGTACATATGGCCCTTCTTTTCACTTCATCTGTATCTTTGGGGTAAATACCCAGTAGTGCAATTGCTGGGTATAGGGTAGCTCTATTATTAACTTTTTGAGGAACCTCCACACTGTTTTCCAAAGTGGCTGTACCAACTTACATACCCACCAACAGTGTAAGAGGGTTCCCCTTTCTTCACAACCTCTCCAACATTTGTTGTTTCCTTCCTTGTTAATTTTTGCCATTCTAACTGGTATAAATTGGTACCTCCATGTGGTTTTGATTTGGATTTCCCTGATGAATAATGATGTTGAACATTTTTTCATGTGTCTGTTAGCCATTTGTATGTCTTCTTTTGGAGAAGTGTCTGCTCATGTTTTCTGCCCATTTTTTTACTGTATTATTTGTTTTTTGGGTGTTGAGTTTGAGAAGTTCCTTATAGATCTTCGGTATAAGCCCTTTAACTGTAGTGTCATTTGCAGACATCTTCTCTTATTCTGTGGGATGTCTGTTTGTTTTATTGACTATTTCCTTTGGTTTGCAGAAGCTTTTTATCTTGATGAAGTCCCGAAAGTTCATTTTTACTTTTGTTTCCCTTGCTTTCACAGACATGTTTTGAAAGAAGTTGCTGTGGCCGATGTCAAAGAGGTTATTGCCTATGTTATCCTATAGGATTTTTGATGGATTCCTGTCTCACACTGAGGTCCTTCATCCACTTAGATTTTATCTTTGTGTATGGTATAAGAGATTGGTCAAGTTTCATTCTTCTGCCCAATAGCTGTACAATTTTCCCAGCACTGCTTATTGAAAAGACTCTCTTTTTCCATTGGATATTTTTTCTTGCTCTGTCAAAGATTAGTTGATCATAGAGTTGAGGGTCCATATCTGGGCTCTCTATTCTGTTCCATCTGTTTTTATGCCAGTACCATGTTGTCCTGGTGACCATAGCTTTGTAATATAGCTTGAAATAGGCAATATGATGCCCCAGCTTTGTTTTTCTTTTTCAACATTTCCTTAGTGATTCGGGATCTCTTCTGGTTTAGGCAAATTTTAGGATTGTTTGTTCCAGCCTTTGAAAAATTCCATTGATATTTTGATTGGGATGGTGTTGAAAGTATAGATTGCTCTGGGCAGCATAGATACTTTAACAATGTTTATTCTTCCAATCGATGAGCATGGAATGTTTTTGCATCTTTTTGTGTCTTCCTCAATTTCCTTCATAAGTGTTCTGTACTTTCTAGAATATAGATCATTTACCTCTTCGGTTGGGTTTATTCCAAGTTATCTTAAGGTTTTTGTTGCTGTTGTAAATGGAACGGATTCTCTAATTTCTCTTTCTACAATTACATTGTTAGTGTGTAGGAAAGCAACTGATTTCTGTGCATTGATTTTGTATCCTGCCACATTACTGCTGTATAAGTTCTAGTAATTTTGGGGTAGAGTCTTTTCAGTTTTCCACATAAAGTATCATATCATCTGTGAAGAGAGTGAGTTTGACTTCTTCTTTGCCAGTTTGAATACCTTTTATTTCTTTTTCTTGTCTGATTGCTGCTCCTGGAATTTCCAGTACTATGTTGAACAACAGTGGTAAGAATGGGCATCCTTGTCATGTTCCTGACCTTAAGGGAAATGCTTTCAGCTTTTCCCCATTGAGAATGATATTCACTGTGGGCTTTTAGTAGATGATTTTATGGAATTGAGGAGTGTTCCCTCTATCCCTATACTCTGAAGAGTTTAGTCAGGAAAGGCTGCTGTATTTTGTCAAATGCTTTTTCTGTATCAATTGAGAGGACTATGTGGTTCTTGTCTCTTCTCTTATTTATGTATTCCATCACACTGATTGATTTGAAAATGTTGAACCACTTACATCCCAAGGATAAATCCCGCTTGGTCATGATGGGTAATCCTTTTAATGTACTTTTGGATCCTATTAGCTAAGATCTTGCTGAGAATTCTGACATCCATATTCATCGGGGATATTTGTCTGAAATTCTCATTTTTGATGGAGTCTTTGCCTGATTTTGGGATCAAAGTAATGTTGGCCTCATGGAATGAGTTTGGAAGTTTTTCTTCTATTTCTATTTTTTGAAAAAGCTTCAGGAGAGTAAGTATCATTTCTTCTTTATATGTTTAGTAGATATCCCCAGGGAATCCATCAGGCCCTGGACTCTTGTTTCTTTGGAGGTTTTTGATCACTGCTTTAATCTCAGTACTGGTTATTGGTCTATACAGGTTGTCCATTTCTTCCTGTTTCAGTCTTGGTAGTTTATAAGTTTCTAGGAAGGCATCCATTTCTTCCACATTGTTTAATTTATTGCCATATTGTTGTTGATAATAATTTCTAATGAATGTTTCTATTTCCTTGGTGTTAGTCCAGATCTCTCCCCTTTCATTCATAATTTTATTAATTTGGGCTCTTTCTCTTTTCTTTTGGATAAGTCTGGCCAGTGATTTATTGATCTTATTAATTCTTTCAAAGGACCAGCTTCTAGTTTCATTGATCTGTTCTATTATATTTCTGGTTTCCAATTCATTGATTTCTGATCTAATCTTGTTTCTCTTCTTATGAGTGACTTAGGCTTTGTTATTCTTTATCCAGTTCTTTAAGGTGTAAAGATAGTTCATGTATTTAGGATTTTTTTTTTAATGAGGCTTGGATAGCTATGCATTTCACCCTTTGGACCACCTTTTCAGTATCCCATAGGTTTTGGACCAATGTGTTTTTGTTCTCATTGGCTTCCATGAATTATTTAAGTTCTTTGACTTCCTGGTTGACCCAAACATTCTTAAGAAGAATGGTTTATAGCTTCCAAGTGTTTGAATTTCTTCAAAATTTTTGCTTGTGATTGAGTTCCAGTTTAAAAAACATTTTGGTCTGAGAATATGCAGTTAATAAGCTGTCTTTTGGTATTGGTTGAGGCCTAATTTGTTACACAGTTTATGGTCTATTCTGGAGAAAGTTCCACGTGAGCTTGAGAAGAATGAGTATTCTGTTGTTTTAGGGTGGAATTTTCTGTATGTATCTATGAGGTCCTTCTGGTCCAGTGTGTCATTCAAAGCTCTTGTTTCTTTGTTGATTTTCTGCTTAGATGATCTACTACTACGAGTGGAGTTTTGAGGTGTCCTACTCTTAACATATTATTATCATCAACATATCTCTTTAATTTGGTTAACAGTTGGCTTACGTACTTGGCTGCTCCCATGTTGGAGGTATAGATATTTACAATTGTTGGAAACTCTTGTTGGATAGAACCTTTAACCATGATATAGTGTCCTTCTATATCTCTAACTACAGTCTTTAGCTTAAAATCTAATTTGTATGATAGGAGAATTGCTACCTCAGCTTTCTTTTGAGGTCCAATGGCATGAAAAATGGTTCTCCATCCCTTTACTTTCAGTCTGGATGTATCTTTAGGTTCAAAAGGAGTCCCTTGTAGACAGCATATGGGTGGGTCATGTCTTTTTATCTAGTCTGCAACCTTGTGCCACTTCATTGGAGCATTTATGTCATTCATATTGAGAGTGATTATTGAAAGATTTGGTTTTATTATCATCATGTTGTCTATGAAGTCCTTGTTTCTATAGATTGTAAATTTATGATCTATATCACTCTTGGGGTCTTTATCCTTTTATAGAACCCCCCTTAATATTTCTTGCAGGGCCACCTTAGTGTTCACATTAGTTTCTTTTAGTTTCTGCCAGTCTTGTCAAGCTCCTTATCTCTCTGTCCATTCTGAATGACAGCCTTGCTGGATAAAGTATCCTTGGCTGCATGTTCTTCTCATTTAGTACCCTGAATATGTCTTTCCAGCCCTTTCTGGCTTGCCTCGTCTCTGTGGACAGGTATGATGTATTCTGACATTCATCCAGCTGTATGTAAGAAATCTCTTCCCTTTCGTCACTCTCAAGATTGTTTTCTTTGATCTGAGATTTTCAAATTGTACTATGATATATTGTGGCATCAGTCTGTTCTCATTGATCTTGGGAGGGGTCCTCTTTGCCTTTTGGACATGAATGCTTGCTTTTTCCCCCCAGGAAAAAAACTTAGGGAAGTTCTCATCTACGATTTGCTCAAATATATCTTATAGATCTCTCTCTCTCTCTCCACTCTCTCAGGGACTCCAATAATTCTGATATTGGAATGTTTCATTGAGTTACTTATCTGATTCCTTGGGTTTTAATTTGTTTTTACCATGCTGCCTCAATTTCCTTCTTTTCTATCATTTTATCCTCTATCTCACTAAATCATTCTTCTTTCTTCTGCCTTGTTTAAGCTGGTAGTCAGAGTATCCAGTTTAGACCACATTTTATTCATATCATTTTTTTAAAGATTTATTTATTTGACAGACAAAGATCACAAGTAGGCAGAGAGGCAGGCAGAGAGAGAGAGAGAGGAGGAAGCAGGCTCCCTGCAGAGCAGAGAGCCCGATGCAGGGCTCGATCCCAGGACCCCGGGATCATGACCTGAGCCAAAGGCAGAGGCCTTAACCCACTGAGCCACCCAGGTGTCCCTATTCATAGCAGTTTAAAGTTCAGCCTTATTAGATCTCATTTCTGCCCTTAGAGATTCTATATTGTCATAAATATTTTTCTCAACCCTAAATATCACCTTGATAATTGTTACTCTAAAGTCAATTTCTGATATCTTGGTTATATCCATGTCCATTAGTTTTGCAGCAGGGGCCAGAGTCTCTAAATCTTTCCTTTCTTGGGAGTTCCTCTTCTTAGTCATTCCATTGAGGTGTGGTTGAGGGAATGTACAGGGTCCAAATTATTGACCACAACCCAAGCAAATGCACCTGTTTTATGGGGACTTTAGGGTTGTTGGCCTCTTGTTCTTCCAGCTTGTCTTCTGGGCAAGGGTCAAGCCATGCTGTTACTGAGGCAACCCTATTTGTTGAGGGGGAGATGGGCTCAGTGAAAAACTGTTTTGGGGTGGCTTTTGTTGTCTGGTAGCTTTCCCTGTTGGATTTCCACCTCTCTTCTGAGAGTCAAAGCAAAAGTGACTATATCTAAACCTCTGTCTCAGAACAGAGAGATTGCAGTCTGTTCTTCAGTGAGCTCTCCAGGCCTCACTGTCTCCATTTCTGTCTGTGCTGCTAAAAACTGCAGCATCCTGGGATGTGCACCCTACAGCAGCACTCCCAGCCCTCATTTCCAGGTCCAGGCATGTCTCTGCCCTTTGTGCTTCTAAACCCACAAACCACCCCTGGTTCACACACACACACCCCTGCAGCTCCAGGCTTCAGTCTGTGGGGCTGCCCTAAAGTCCTTTCCCTGATGCTACCAGTCTGTGAGTCCATGCCTGGTCCCCAGCAGAGGAGGCTTTTGCACTCTGGTGATGCAAAAGAGAGTCCCTCCCCTTCTCTTTGTCTTCTGATATTTGCCCTTAGAATCACAGCTCCCTGCTTTATACCTTGAGACCAACCACCAGATATATTCTGTTTGTAGAGCTCCAGATATATCTTCTTACATCTCAGGCTGATTTCATGGGTATTCAGAATGGTCTGGTATATATCCAGCTCAATTCAGGAGACCAGTTGAAATAGGGTCCCCTACTCTTGGGCCATCTTTTCTCCTCTCTCCTATTTATATGCACATATTAAGCATAGTTGTTTTAACATTTGAATCTGATAACTTCAGTATTTGGAATTCCTTCATTGTATCTCTATTTTCTATTTCTTTTTTTTTTTTTAAAGATTTTATTTATTTATTTGACAGAGAGAGATCACAAGTAGGCAGAGAGGCAGGCAGAGAGAAAGGAAGGGAAGCAGGCTCACTGCTGAACAGAGAGCCCGATGCAGGATTCGATCCCAGGACCCTGAGATCATGACCTGAGCCGAAGGCAGCGGCCCAACCCACTGAGCCACCCAGGCGCCCCTCTATTTTCTATTTCTTCTGCCATGCTTCCTGCCCACTGTTCCTTTTCACCCAACACACGTTTCCTGTCATTTAGGGTGTCTGGTTATTTTGGATTGTGTACTTGACATTCCATTTGCAGAATTGTTTTGAGAAATAATTTGAGGTCTAGAATGTTGTGTGATATTTCTTTCTTTATTTTATTTTCCAGGTGTGTACTTAAGCACTAGGGTGTACTAGAATTCCTGTATTACATCTAATTTGAAAGCTTAAGATAATTCAGCATCAAACTGAAATGCTTATGAGGGTCTCTTTAAATTCTAGAAGCATGTTTACTTCTGTGGTACAGCCTATCACAATCAAGCTTCCCTTGTAGGGATCTGGACTCCAGATCTGGACACCTGCATCTTTAGTCCATTAGGGCTATTACAAGTATATTGTAGATTCTTAGTTTCTTGACTTTCTTCTTTTTTCTCTTAGGGAAAAGTGTCCACAAATGTTGGGATTATTTTCCTGTTAATCTTTCTTCCCTTGAATCTTCATGTGGTAATCCTTTACTATCATATTAGCTTGATAATGCACTAAGCATTTTTTTAACATTTTGTACAGTTTTTTTTTCTATATTTTGTGAAAATACTAGTCTTAATTACTTAGAGCAGCATGCATGGAGCAAAGTGATAAATGTATTTACCTATTTACTTATTTTCTATTTCACACATAAAATGTCTCAAATTTTCCATTACTATGATACCGAAGTCTTACTACCATAATTCCACACATATGAAGTAGTGTTCAGTAAATTTTTTTGAATGAATAAATCATAATTATATGACAATAGTTAAACATTGAACAGGTAGGTTGGCATCTTTTCAGATTACTATTCTTCCTGCATTTTCAGTCTTAATAAATATACTAAATTGACTAGCTTATGTTAACTTCAGCTTAATATGAAATTAGAAAGCCCGAGTTTATATTTCTGATTATCAGTTTTGAATAAGTTGCTTAATTTTCCAAATTTTCTGTTTCTGAAATAGGACCCATTTCACAGGATTACTCTGAATGACAAAAGAATATATGGAAACATTTACATGATGACTGAAATTATTAACTTATTTTACAGATGAGTTAATACACACAAGACTGGAGAGAGAGGCAGGAGCCAAGTCTTTAGGTCTGTGGAGGATTCAGAATCTTTTATTGATGACTGTTTAGTGGTTGTTAATTTCATATATGCTGTTCTGTCTGCCAGGTGGGGAATGAGGTGTGAACCCAAATTGAAAGGGAAGTTTAGATGGTGCCAGTGGTGATGAAATAACCCAATGGGCTAATTTGAAAGCATGTAGGGAATAAATTTAATGGAACATGGTGATTGCATAAGTATAGAGGGTGATATGGAAAAAAAGAAAAAAGAAAACCAGTCCAATTATTTTTCTTTTGTTTTTTCTTTTTTCTTTCTTTCTTTTCTTTTTTTTAAGATTTTATTTATTTATTTGACAGATAGAGAGTACAAGTAGGCAGAGCAGCAGGCAGAGGGAGAGGAAGAAGCAGACTCCCCGCTGAGCAGGGAGCCCAATGTGGGGCTTGATCCCAGGACCCTGGGATCATGACCCGAGCTGAAGGCAGCCGCTTAACCGACTGAGCCATCCATGTGCCCCATCTTTTTTCTTTTTAAGATTTTATTTACTTATTAGAGAGAGAGAGTGAGCATGAGTCAGTGTTGGGATGGGGAGGCAGAAGTGGAAGCAGACACTTTGCTGAAGAGGGTGCCCAACTCGGGGCTCAATCCCAGGACTCTGAAATAATGACCCAAACCAAAGTCAGATGCTTAACTGACTGAGCCACCATGGTATCCCCAGTCATTTTTCTTTAAATACTTTCTGGGGTGCTTGGGTGGCTTGGTAGGTTGATGTCCTTTTGGTTTCAGCTCAGGTCATAATCCTCAAGATCATGAGATTTAGCCCCATGTCAGGCTCTGCTCTGGGCATAGAGTCTGCTTTGAGAGTCTGTCTCTCCCTCTCCCTCTGCTCCTTACCCTACGTATACACACTCTCTCAAATAAACCTTTACAAAAAAACCTTCTTATAAACACACTTAAGATTTTTCAAACCAACCTTTTTTATTTTGATTTTTGATTTTTTTTTTATTTTACTTTGTTTTCTTCTGGTCGTCTACTCATGCTTTCACAATTTGACGGTTTTACTGCTTGTTTTTCACCATCCTCTTTTGGTTCCTTCCCAGTCTTGGTTTTTAAAGTTGTTACCCATTTCATTTATTCACTTAATGAACCCCATCCTATAGCTCAGACTCCACTCCAGAGACCTGCCACATTTCTCACTTATTATTTTCTTAATCCTAAAATCCAGATTTCCTCATGTCAGTCCTTTGTTCCCACCTGCAACTAAAGATATCCCTTACTAATCAACTGTAATTGTTCTCTTTGCCTTAAAGTCCTACCAGCTTAATTCATCAAGAAAGCCTGCCAGAGGGCACCCCCCCACTTCAGACATCATTGTCCCCTTTCACTGGCTCTGAGTGGCCACCATTTCCTCTTCTTCTCTAACCTGGGGATTTATTCAAATATAGTTTTACTCAATACCACAGCCTTCAGTTTCAGAGTAATTACTCCAGCGAATCAGAAGGAAGTGACTGAGTATCCTTATTTATACAGCAGTGATGTGGATATTTACCTTCATGGGAGAATGTGCATTTTGAAAGAGAAAGTCCAGAAAGAAAATCAATGAAACATTAATGGCAGCTCTTTCCTGTGATGTGATAATTTCTTAGAGGTGATACTTTGAGACCTCTTTCTAGGCAGTCATTTAACCTTGGTGGTGATCCACTCCATTTAGAAATAGGTAGAGATGCCAGAAGATCATTGGCCATCTTTTTCTACCCAGCTGGGTAGAAAATAGGTTTTCACCAAATTCTAACAGTGATTTTTTTAAAATCAGTGAACCTGAGATTTCACAAACTAGCCTAGAGTAGCCATTCTCAAACTTTTCTGCACAATAGAAACCCCTGAGAAATTAAAAAGAAAAAGAAAAAAAAAAAAAGATCCATCCTAACACCCAGGCCAAGTTAAAACAGAATCTCTGATGGTGGACTCAGGAGTTGGCAATTTTATTTTATCTTAAAGATTTTATTTATTTGATACAAAGAGACACAGCAAGAGAGGGAACATAAGCAGGGGGGGTGGGAGAAGGAGAAGCAGACTTCCCTCTGAGCAGGGAGCCCAATGAAAGGATGTGGGACTCATTCCCAGGACTCTGAGATCATGACCTGAACAGAAGGCAGACAGTTAATGACTGAGCCACCAAGGCACCCTGTGGAATTGGCATTTTTAAAACTTGCTTCTCAAATTTGTTGTTCATGTGAATCACCTGGGGATCTCTTTATATTGAAGATTTTGAATCAGCAGTTGATGTGGGTGCTGAGATGCTATATTGAGAGAGCTGGAGACCCATTTTTAAACTTGACTATACATTGTAAACACTCTGGGCAGTGAATGGATGAATGATAAATGAATGAATGTATACATATATACAAACATACCTACAGACGAATTACAAAATGATGCCCAGATTCCACATGCAGAGAATAACAGCAAACCACACTAATATTGTTCAAATTAACCCTACCATTATAGCTGATCATCCAACTCAGAGAAAATAAATTCTTTGATGGATGCAATAGAGTAATATATGATCAGAAGCAGGGTTTCTCCTTTCCATGTTTGCTGTTCTTCCTGAGGGTGAAGAGAATTTCACCAAAACCTATCAAATATTGTGAGTATGGGAACATCAGTCAAAACAACTGCTGTCCCTTCATGTGCCTTGACAAACAGCTATGTGGTATTAGGGGTAACAAGGTAGTTCACCAGGTAGTTTTCTACAAATAAAACTGCTGAAGAAATGAAGAATTGGGGAACATGTTTTGCCAAGTTAAGTTTTGTGCCTCTTTTTTAGCCTCAGCATTTCAAATGGAATTTGAATCTTGGGGGGTTAGGGTTCATTTACTTTTTGGCAGAACAGCACTTCCTGTTTCTAAGAAAAAGTCCCCAGAATGCTTCTTTCACGTCAAAGGCTGTTACAAAACAGCACTTGGTGAATTGAATGCAAGTGAATGAGAAACACATGGAATAAATTTCCATTAGCATCCACATGGGTTTAATAATTAAGGGAAAATGGTTGACAAAAAAGAATGTTTTGAGTTTTGCCCAATTGGAAGTTTTGTAAAAAAAAAAAAAATGCTCAAAGTTACTCATTCCAAACCTGATACATGTTTGAGATTACTCATCCCTAACCAAAACAACCCAAATCAAGCTCATAATTTGAGACCCAAACAATAAATTCCATCCTCTCAAAAACCAATGCAACACTCGCTGGGTTTTGGGAATTGTGAAATCAATGAACCATCCTCTTGTGAAAGTAAATAAAGCAAATGTCATTTAAAATGATTTAGCAAATCCAGAAGGGGGTGCTTTCACCCAGGTACCACTCTTTGGGGGCTGTTTAACAAGCCAGAAGAAGGAATATAAGAGCTTATTTTGATAAGAGAGGATACTTTTGACTTGGGAATTTATCTTGTGTCTTTAAAAAAAGTAAAGTCCCTCCCTGCCCCAGCAACAAGACACTACCTACTGCCTTCAGCCCAGTGAGAAACTGCTACAACTATTGTTCCTCTCTAATAAACTTTTATTCAGAACAGTCCTCCCCAATTGTCTCCTAAAACCTAATAAAAGCTGACCTTCCCTTCATCTCTTTGAACTTATCTGTGGTTTGCTGTATCCTACTTGTTCTTAATTGTTTTCCTCTATTTCTTAATAATTTCATTTTTTAATTTAAATAAAACTACCCTTTGCTCTGTTTAAAGTTAACACTACTATCATTGAACTGTCTTAAGGAATGTATTGTTTTGTTCACATCAGGTCACTTATAGTTTCTAACCATTATGGATTTATCTCCTTCTCTTCATTAAGCACATTTTAAAATCAATCTCACCCACCTGAAATTATACCTAACAAGTAATGGCCTTAGAAACCCTTTTACCCTGGAAGTCAGTTTAGGTTTGTCCAGATGCTGTCCCTTGATAGATGTGTAATAGGCAGGTTATTTAAAACTGATTCATTTCCCTCATAATTACAAACAAGAAGGTAAAACTAGATTAGTGTTTCCCAATTCTCAATACTTTGGACTATTCAACTAGTAAAATTCCTGATATTGTATCCCTATAGTAAAAGAAGACAAGAAAAGTAGCAGGGAGTGAAATGAATCCAAAATTATTGTCAAGAATTACAAGACTAGGAAAGATGTACCTTTGGGGGAGAGTACCATTTTACCTCATTTCTATAGGTAATGATGTCTGAGAAACACTGAATCTAATGTCAAAAGTAGTCTTCAATTTTCTATTATCCTTTCCACCTATTGTTTAGAACTTTCTACTTCAGCATATTATAGGTATATTGAATAGGACGCATCTACAGTTGTCTCAATATCTATTCACCAAGGCTATTCTTGTTCTTGTGCTTTTAAAACAAAAAAATCTATTGGTTGCCCCACCAGTTACCCAACTTAAACTAATAACTCTAAAATACTGAAAATTGAAAATAAAACATGGAATAAAAATAAGGCTTCACACTCCAGGCCATTAGACACTCTCCTAAGTATTATCAAGGGTCAAAATTATATGCATATATTTGTGTACCTTCCCCATACACAAAATTCACCTATACATTATACCTATGTATACCTATATGTGTAAGTGTGCCTTCCTAGTGTTTCTTCATAAATGGAACCATATCATATACATTGTTGGTCTTTTCAGTTTAATTTTTCTTAATTAACCAATTCTTGGGAATTAGCTTTATTATTATGAAACTTTTTTCCATATCTTTCATATCTGTATAATATTCCACTTCCTGTATATCCTCTAAGAGCTTTTGATTATTTTATTTAAACAAAATGTTTAATAAATATGTATTGAATGGGTAGACGAATGATTTCCCTATGAGGATCTAGGATATTGCCAAAATTTAGTTATTACAAAACTTTGCAGTAAATATTCTTGTACATACATTCTTTATGTGTTTATTTCAGTGTATTTATGAGTTCAATTCCTAAAAATAGAATTGGTTAGACCAAGGACTCATATTTCACATTTGGATAGACATTCCAAATTATCATATAGTATAGTGAACTGATCTGTACTTACACCAAATATATATGAGAGAGCATATTTTCCACACTACTAACAATCCTTTTTTTGCCAATCTTTTTCATATACTTTAAAGTTATTTATATTTCCTTTGCAAGTACTTGTTCAAACTTTTCTTTATTTTAGAATTTTATTTGGAAGAAATTTAAGATACATGTAAATAAGTATCTTATGTAATCATAGATATTCTTTTTGTTGTTGTTTTTAAGGTTTTTGGCTTTTTTTTTTAAGATTTTATTTATTTGTCAGAGAGAGAAAGGGAGAGAGAGCAAGCACAGGCAGACAGAATGGCAGGCAGAGACAGAGGGAGAAGCAGACTCCCTGCCGACCAAGGAGCTCGGTGTAGGACTCGATCCCAGGACCCTGGGATCATGACCTGAGCCGAAGGCAGCTGCTTAACCAACTGAGCCACGCAGGCATCCCAATCATAGATATTCTTAAATATTTATTTTAAAGTGATATTTAATATAAGTCATTTACAAAAACTGCTTAGATATTTTCTCAGGTTATATTTTTACTTGTTAATGATATCTTTGTTCAAAAATTACTTTATCTTTTTAAAGACATTTATGGTTTATTTATTTTGAAATCCTGCATCAAAAATCTTTCCCCTAAAATATTTAAAAGTTCTCTCATTAGTATTACAGAGTTTTTTTGTATCCCTTTTTTTATGTTTTTTCTTTGATTTATCAATAGTTTTTGTGAAAAAAGGGTAAAGCTGTTTTTAATAATGACTTCATCATATAATGAAATCTTATGTAAACACATGTCTGTTTATAGACCTCCTCCTGCTATTCTGTTCTAGTGATCTGTTTTCCTATGCCGGGGACAAACTGTTTTAATTACAGCAGTTTTATGATGTATTTTAATGTTTTATATGTTTCCTTTTATATTTTTAAAAAAACTACTGTCTATTTTTAGTGTCTGTTTTTCCACTTCATTTGAAATATAGAGGTAGCTTCTATTGTTAAAAAGCAACACACATAAATTCTATTGAGGCTACATTGAATTTATCAAATTATAATGGAAGAGCTGGCATCTTTGCATAGTAAATCTTTCATATATTTTCATCTGTCTTTATGTACTTTGAGATAATCTGGTATTGGTATTAATTTTGCTTCTTTGAAAATTTATGCCAAATTTATATTTGCATTTCTAGAGTTGCACTTTATAATATTACCTTTATTTTGGTAACATTATCAGTATCTTTTTGCCTGTAAAATAAAATGGAAGTTCTTGAGCATGCTAAACCAAGACCACTCTGAAATAGCCCTAGATTTCTCTTATATAATGTCATAGTCTCTCAAGAACATTCTTCTCTGATCTCTCCAAATTATTCCCTAATATTTTATTATTTTCTACATATCCCTCTTGCTCTTTGTTAATTTCTGTCCTGTAAGAACAAATCCATGATTGTTTGAATCTTAACACAAAACAATTTGATACTGCCTTTAAGTACAATAAGAATCCATGCAATGGGTAGACAGTATTAAGTTTCTAGTAGCTGGTCATAATAGTTTCTTGCCCAATAAATATCTGTTATTTATTGAAAAATAATATTGTCTTAGAATTATTATAGCCATTTTTAATTTACTTTTTTGTAAGTGCAAAAATAGTTCAGTCAAAACAATAAGTGAATTTATAGATGACCTGCATCTATATTAAATACTTAAAAGTGACTTTATTTTATTTTTTTAAAGATTTTATTTATTTATGGGGGGAAGGGGGCAGAGGTAGAGGGAGAAAGTCTCAAACACTGTTAAAAAGCAGCAATGGCCACAGTCGCCAAACTATGGAAAGAACCAAGATGCCCTTCAACAGATGAATGGATAAGGAAGATGTGGTCCATATACACTATGGAGTATTATGCCTCCATCAGAAAGGACGAATATCCAACTTTTGTAGCAACATGGACAGGACTGGAAGAGATTATGCTGAGTGAAATCAGTCAAGCAGAGAGAGTCAATTATCATATGGTTTCACTCATTTGTGGAGCATAACCAATAGCATGGAGGACAAGGGACGTTAGAGAGTAGTAGGGAATTTGGGTAAATTGGAAGGGGAGGTGAACCATGAGAGACTATGGACTCTGAAAAACAGTCTGAGGGGTTTGAAGTGGCGGGGGGGTGGGAGGTTGGGGTACCAGGTGGTGGGTATTATAGAGGGCACAGCTTGCATGGAGCACTGGGTGTGGTGAAAAAATAATGAATACTGTTTTTCTGAAAATAAATAAATTGGGGAAAAAAAAGTAACAGATAAGCTAAAATACTTATTATTATGCTGTAACTGTCTCTGTATAGTGGTAGCCACTTCCTTCAGAAGTGTTATCTCCATTTAAATTTAAGTATAAAGTTGTTCATGCTACTAACAAGAAAGAAAATAGAATGAAAGATAAGGTAACCAATATTTTAGTGCAACACAACTTCAGTGTGTTCACTGATAGTTCTCCAAAAGCTATGGCCATGCCCTACTCCCCAGAACCTGTGAATGGAGCTTATTTGGAAAATGGGCATTTGAAGATGCAATTAAATTAAGGACCTTGAGATGAGGACATAATCCTGGATTATTAGAGTGGGACCTAAATCCAATGGCAAGTGTCCTTGTGAAAGAAAGAGGAAGATTTAATACAGAAGAGAAGAAACAGAAAGAAGATATGACCATATGAAGATGGAGTCAGAGTCTATAGTTGCAATGGAATAAATTGTGACACACACACCCCAAATCAATATGTTGAAGTTCTAATGTCTAGTATTTAGAATATGACTGTATTTGGACCTAAAGCCTTCATAGGGTAATTAAGGTTAAATGGGTTTCCCTAGGATGGGCCCTAATTCAATAAAACTGGTATCCTTATAAACAAAGAAGATTAGAACAGAGGCACGCACAGAAGAAAGACCAAGAGAAGACAGAGGGAAAAGACAGTCACCTATAGGCCAAGGAGAGAGGGCTGCAGATGAAACCAGCTTTGTGGACGTTTTGATCTTCGACTTCTAGCCTCCAGAATCAAGGAAATAAATTTCTCCTATTTAAGTCACTTTGTCTGCAGTACTTTGTTATGGCAGCCTTAGCAAACAAATAACATAGTGATGCCAAGAAACATCTGGAGCCACCAAATGCTGAAAGAGGCAAGGCTGGATTTTCTCCTAGAGACTTCAGAGGGAATGCAGTCTTTCATTTTGGACGTCTAGCCTCCAGAACTGAGAGAATAAATGTTTCTGTTATTTTAAGTGACCAAGTTTATTGTAATTTGTTATTACCATCTCAGGAAACTAATACAACATTTATTTTAGCAAGGAAATTCAAGTGGTTTTAAGTGCCTGTGTTTATTATTTTGAGCCATAGTCCGTAGAAGCTGATGAGCAAAAGTCTCTGAGCAAAGCTAAAAATAGACAAGAAGATTAGAAGTTTTGCTTAGGGTTTCTGCCCTCAACCTGATTCTGTCACTAGCTTCAGTGTACTTAAAAACAAATGAAACAGCAACAACAACAACAAAATACTAAGTATGAAAGTATTTTCCTCTAGAGATTTCTAATACTGAAATGAAAATATCCTTAAATCAGATTTCACTAGGTCTTTAACAGTGGTGATCATTGATGTGGGGTTTAGGAGCTAACAGTCAAGAAAGAATTCTTGAGAAGTTTTTAGCACAAAAAAAGGTGGTTTTTTTAAAGCACAGGGACAGGACCATGGGCAGAAAGCTGCCCTAAGATAGTGAGGAGCAATTGATCATATCTTTGGATTTGGGGAAAGTAAAGACAAAGTAAGTTTCCAAAATGATTTTCATATGCTGAAGAAGACTTACAGGATCCTGGAGACCTAGCTATGTCACGCTAAGGTCATTTTCCTTCCTGCAAGACATTATCATTAAGACAGTTGGGAGTTCCTGGAGGAATGTCATACTCTTGTCTGCCTCAAATATTTGTCAATAGGCTGCAAGTTACAAGGAAATTTAATTTTATCTACATTTCCTTTTGCCCTTGTTCTCTACACCAATCATATGTTTTACATTGCATATTTGATTATACAAAACACTTTCCAAAATGTTGCATTTGATCCAGTTTGTTTCCTTCTCCATTCTTTCAAACCATTATTTCTAGAGAAGTTCTAAAAAGGTCTCACTGTAGTCATCTGGTTACCATACAGTCCACCCCACTGTACTCTAGGCCCAACTCAAATGGCACTTTCTCCATGAAGGTTTCCAGGGAGAGCCTGTTGTGACTTTGAATGCATTATATTTCATTCTACATTTTGTGTCCTCTAGAACATATGAAATTTGAGAGCAGGAAAATACATTTTCACATCAAAGTTCCAACAGCAGTGTTTTTGTTTGTTATTTGTAACGGAAATTCAACAAATATTTTTGAATGAATGAATACATTAATTTTTCTCTGTATCCTGTGATTTCAGTGAGACAGATACTCACATTTTAGAAATTGAGCTAGAAAAATTACAGCAGTAGCTCAGGGAAATTTAGTTAGTGCAATAGTTAGAATGATACCATCATCATCTTTATTCTTTTTTTTTTTTTCCTGCAGACTGTTTATCTATGGGTCATAGGAAGACAAAATGGATTTTACTGCAAAAAGGTAATACCTCTATAAGCATTAAAACTATTGGCATAATATTTTCATGGCTGCCTCTGCTTCCTCGCAGCAGGGACCTTGAAAAAGTACAGTTAAAAGAAAAGGCTGTTCATAACCAGATATAACAGATGACAAAATAAACAAAGACAGCACTATAAAAGATGAAAGGGGGATGTTTTTGGGAGATAATAAACTGTTTCTGCTCTTCATTTTAAGAGAAATTCTTAATTAGAAACTTTTGCCACATTTAGTAATGGTATGAAGGGTTTAAGGAAGAAAACATAATTTTCCCTCTACCCTTCTAAGTTCTTGCTGAGACCCCTGCAATAAAAGTCAGATTGACAATAGAAATAAAGAGCAGTTTATTGACATGTATACCTCACACATGCATGAGAGCTACCCAGAAAAAATGAATAAATTCCTTGAGATGGCCCAAGGCACCACCTCATATACCATTTTAATCTAAAAACAAAAGAAAAGTAGTATGATGTGGTACAGATTTTGGGAGGTTACTAGGAAAAGCAAAGTAAACAGGGGCAAATGTTGTTAAGCAGATTTAAGTCTGTGCCTTTCCATTGACTAGATTCTATTTTAATTTAGAGTAATCCTTCTCTTCCTGCTACTTATAGTGAGACACTTAAAAATGGAAATTTCCTTTATAAATATAAATTTATCTCACAAAAGGGTAACTTTTGGGGTAGCATATTTTGCTCTTTTTCGGGACAAAAATACTTCATTAAATCAAGTGAATTCTTGTTCTACTATTTTTTCAGTGAAGTAATTTATAAACTCTTAACTTCCTTCTCAAGTTTGTACTTAACAATTTCATTGCAAAAAGGTCAAACACACTCATAGATGTGCATGTGTGCCTAATACCCACTGTAAACTAAAGGTTGATGCAGTAGGAGAGTATATCTGAGTAGTGGTGGCTTCCATCCTACAAGAAGGCAGGAGAGTGAAGGCACTGGTTATAGAATGGTTTTCTGTTGATTGAACAAGGTCATTCAAAGCATAAAGATGGGAGATATTTTTCTTTTAAGCTCTGGAATGGGGAAGGATTAGGAAAAAAAGTGAATTACTATTCCAATAGCAGTAGCATCAGGCAGGATTAAGTAAGTCACAGGTAACAATTTATTTGCTATATAACCACACCCCCTGTTCAGCTAGGTTGCTGTTTAAGTACTCGATAGTAGATTTCTCCTAGAGGTCAAAGAAATCCAGCTACCTGCCTCACTGGTGTTTTAGAGTGTTTGAAATGTCCAATATATAGTGGTATGATTGCATGCATGACAAATATTTGCCTCCCACACAGGCACCTTTCTTTGCTTTCTCTGTGCAGACTTCCAGAGCAGCCCAGGAAGACTGCAGGCGAGATGAGATGGTGCAAGCTCATTAACAAAGATCTAATAACAAAATCACATACACACACACAAAATCTAATTAGCAAGGTTACCTCTGGAGCAACAGCCCCATGGCAATAAACACAGGGTTGAATTTGTTTTCTGCCTAGAACCATATTTTTTCCATTTCCCTTAGAATTAAAAAAACAACAACAACAACAACAACAAATTCTTCCTTCCAAATTTTGTCCTCACTTACATCACTGTTTCTCATGTTCCCCAGACTCTGGGATTCTTCTCAGTGCTTAGAGGGAGAAACCAGAGACATTTCCACCAATAGGAAGCCTTTGGTCAGGGTTACTCCCATTAAAGCACTCTCCCCAGAATACCCAGTCTGGGACTGTGCACAGAAGCTACTTGAAGAGTAGGGTGGTCTGATGGTTGTTTCATGGCACAGAGCAATAGGACCCAACTGCTGAGGAAGGCAGTGAGAGCTGGGTTTAGGAACAAGTGCACCCCATCCCAACTGAAATGGCAGGGGAGGCAGGAGTTGTGGAATGCAATTACATGGATTGGAATTTGGCCAGCCCACTGGGGTGAAATGGCACAGCAGCTCCTGCATTCCTCTGTTTGCTGGGCTGAAGAAGTTTACACATCATTTACCATATACATGAGAATCTTCCACAGGCAGCTGTGATTGGCTCTCAAGAGCCTGCAATAAAGGAAACTGGGTTTTGCTTACTTATGAAATTTGAGCCGCAGCACACATGAAGGCCTTCCATTCTAGCTCCTCATTTAAGAATGAAGTTACTCATACAAGGTCACACAGCTGAGTGGTAGAGGGTTTGGTGTTAGATTTCAGAAATTCCAATTTTAATTCTTAGTGCCACTGTCCTTTTACTCTAAACTGTAATTTGAGCTCTTGAAAAAAATATTGTAATTCCTTAGGAAGTCAGACAGTCTTGGTGTTAATGTAAGTGCATTTTTACTACCCTTGCCTCAGTCTTTTCCATGATTTTGATAATGGGGATAATGTTTTGATAATTGGAGATAATGTCTACCTCACTGGAAGGTTGGTTGAACTATAATGCTTCTAAGAGAAGACAGGAGAAAATCATTAAAATTTTAGGGTAAGCAAAGATTTCTGAGGTCACAAAGCACAAACCATAAAGGAAAATAATTAATAAACTGCACTTCTTCAAAATTAAAACACTCAGCTCTTTCAAAGACACCATTACAAAAATGAAAAGGCTAATCACAGCAGTCCACAAGGAAATATTGACAATGGATGTATCTAACAAAGGACTTGGATTCAGAATTTATAAATAACTTTTAATCCAATTATACAAGAACAAAGAGCCTGATAAAAATAAATGGACAAAGGACTTTAACAGACACTTCAGAAAAGTTGTACTTCTGGCCAATAAGTACATGAAAAGATGCTTACCATGATTAGTCATGGGCAAATGAGAATTAAAAACCAACAAAAAGATACCTATTTTATACCAATTAGTATGTCTAAAATTAAGGTTTATAATACCCAGTGTAGATGAGGATATGGAGTTCCCAGAACTCAGAATATTTCTGGTGAGAGTAAAATGATTAAAAAAGGAAAAAAAGAAACTTTGGAAAATAGTTTGGCACTTTCTTACAAAGTTAAATATTTATCTACTTTCACTTCTAGTTGTTTAACTGAAGTGAAAACATACCACAAAATATCTTGTACATGAATGTTCATAGCTGGTTTATTTACAATAGTCAAAATGTAAAGCAACCCAATGTCATGAGTTATGGCATAGTCTATATGGCATACTTTTCTCAGCAATAAAAATGAACACACTGTAGATAAAGATAATAAGGATGAATTTAAACATTGGTTTTAATGAAAGAAGCCAGGTACTATACATGAAGTTTTAAAGTAGGCAACATAAATGGATGAAAATAAAACAAATCAGTGGTTTTCTGGGACAAATTGGAGTGGTTGGGATTGGCTGTAAAGGGGTTAAAAAGAATGTTTAGAATGACAGAATTATTTCATATCTTTTATTAGAGTGGTAGTCATACTTGTCACATTTGGTATTTGGGTGGTGTAATACATTTGTCAAAATTCATGGAACTACATGGGAAAACTGGACTGCTTCCTTATTCCATACACAAAAATAAATACAAAATGGATGAAAGACTTAAATCTGAGACCTGAAGCCATAACAATCCTAGAATAGAGCACAGGCAGTAATGTCGCTTAGCAACTTCTTGATATGTCTCTCGAGGCAAGGGAAACAAAAGCAAAAATAAACTGTTGGGACTACATCAAAATGAAAACTTCTATACAGAAAAGCAAACAATCAACAAAACTAAAGACAGCCTACTGAATGGAAGAATATATTTGCACATGACATATCTAATAAAGGGTTAATATCCAATATATATAAAGAACTGATACAACTCAGTACCCAAAAAACAAATAATCCAATTAAAAATCAGGCAGAAGACATGAACAGACATTTCTCCAAAGAAGACATACAGGTGGTCAACAGACACATGAAAAGATGTTCAATATCAAATGAAAATCACAACCACAATTAGATACCATGTCATACCTTCAGAATGGCTAAAATAAAAAAAATGCAAGAAACTACAAGTGTTGGTGAAGATGTGGAGAAAAAGGATCCCTGGTGCACTGTTGGCGGGAATGTAAATTGGTATAGCCACTGGGGAAAACAGGATAGGTGTTCCTCAAAAAATTAAGAATAGAGTTACCATATGATCCAGTAATTCCAGTACTATGTATTTACCCAAAGAAAATGAAAGCCCTAATGTAAAAAGATATATACACCCATATGTTTATTACAGTATTATTTACAATAGCCAAATTAGGTAAACAACCCAGTGACCATCAGTAGATGAATGGATAAAGTTGTGTATATATTACAATGGGATATTATTCAGCCATACATAAGAATGAAACTTGCCTTTTGCAACCACATGAATGGATCAAGAGGTTATAATGCTGAGTGAAATAAGTCAGAGCAGGACAAATTCCATATGATTTCACTCATATGTGGAATTTAAGAAACAAAACAAACAGAGTCAAACAAACAACAACAACAACAACAAAAGCAGTCTCTTAAATATAAAGAATAAACTGATGGTTACCAGAGAGGAAGTGGGTAAGGGAATGGGAGAAATAGGTGAAGGGAATTAAGAATACACCATAATGATAAGCACTGAGCAATGCATAGAATTGTTGAATCACTGTGTTGTACACTTGAAAGTAATATAACACTGTTAATTATACTGGAATAAAAAAAACGGGAGAATTTGGCAACAACAAAAAATATAACAATAAAAAATAAACAATAAAAAATATATTGTCAATTCTTGAGCGCATAAATTGACTTTGATATAAAAGGAGCTTCCTCCTTCAAACATGAATGAACCTGAAAGGCATACTACGTGAAATAAACCAGACAGAGAAAGCAAAATAGCTGCATGATCTCATAGGTAGAATCTAAAAAAGTTGAATCCAGTAGAATGCAGTAGAATGGTGGCAAGCGGGGGAGAAGGATGGAGGACAAACGTGGAGATGTTGGTCAAAGTGTACAAAGTTGAAATTATATAGGATAAGTAAGTCTATAGAGCTAATGCACAACATGATTGCTATAGGTAATAAATAATGCTGTACTGAATAGTAGACATATGCTAAGAGAGATTTCCAGTGCTCTCATCACATACACAAAAATAACTATATTAGAAAATATGTTAATTAGCTCAACTGTAGTGAAAATTTTGCAGTATATGTGTGTGTATATAGATATGTATATCAAATCATTATGTCATGTACCTTAAATACATTTAAGTTCACTTTACAAATAAATAATTAAAGATATTTTAAAAATTCACACAACTATACCCTTAAGATGGCTGTATTTTATTGTATGTGAATTAGGACTCAAAACATCATTTAAAAAGTCAATGTGATGGTTACCTCTGTGACTGTAGGAGCACACAGCAGGTTTAATGACATTGGCTCCATTATAGTTTTGAAAATGGACAGTTAGCTCATGAGTGCAGGTTTATCATCATGCTTCATAAAACATACAGAGCATTTATAATTTGTCATGTACTGAATACTACATAATAAAACTTTTAAACTAAAACAAAATTAGCAGACTTACCATGTGTAAAATGCTAATCAAAGTTGACAGACTTTATCAAAGGATTACTGCATGTTAATCTTTCATAAACTTCAGTTTATTCAATCTTTGTGCAAATGTATAGGGTAGTTTTAGTGTTCTAATTATAAATATGAGGACACTGATGATCAGAAATGTTGAGCCAGTTCCCCAACATAGCACAGTTAGGTAAGGATCCAGGTCTAACAAGTTCTTTCTTTTACCCCACCATGTTCAAGCTGCTTCTAGTACTTGACCCAAAACATGTCAGTTCAACCCTCTTTTTTTTTTCAAGATTTTATTTATTTATTAGTCAGAGAGAGAGAGAGCGAGCGAGCACAGGCAGAGAGGCAGGCAGAGGCAGAGGATGAAGCAGGCTCCCTGCCAAGCAAGGAGTTTGATGTGGGACTCGATCCCAGGACCCTGGGATCATGACCTGAGCTGAAGGCAGAGGCTTAACCCACTGAGCCACCCAGGCGTCCCCAGTTCAGCCCTCTTGATTATACATTCTCTGCTTTTTCAGGGCCTAAAGTATTCAGCTCCTCTCCCCACTTTTCTCAATGCCTACTATGTAGCCATGCTCATTTACCTGTGTTCTCTTTCTTATGGCCACTTTCTGCTTCAGACACTTTTGTTTCATGCCCAGACTATTCCCATCGTCTTTTCCTCCTGTTGTCACCTTTCCCTTCCTCAAATTTATTCTACAAATTAGTGACATTTTCTTTATATATAATTCTTATTTGCAGCAAGCTGGTCACAAATATAAACTGGCTTTCATATTACTGAAAGATAAAACACAATCCTGATTCAAGCTCTCACAGACCCTGCAATGGAATCCAAACCAGTACTGCCTCATCAGATATGCACATTATGCTCCAAGTCAAATGTCTGCAAGGATGCTCCAGACAGATCACATACTCTCCATATTACACACCTTTCCTCTTGTTCCTCTCCTGGAGAGCTCTGCCTTTCCTTTCTTCTTTCTGAATCCTTTTGTCTTTCAGTTCTGAAGTTACCTCCTCAGTGAGGTTTCTCTGGCCACCCACAACAAACCCAAGCTACCCCATCCTCTTCGGATTTTGTGTTTTACTTCATTTAATGTATCCTTTCATCTATTTACATCTCTAAGTTTCTACTCTAGGCCATCTTGATGTGTAGTGTGGGACTGTAGTAGTAAATGAGTCCTCGTTATTGTGAAGATTATATTCTTAAATTTGTGCTGGTCTTATTCCTCAAAGTCAATTATAATCATCTTGATGTCTGGGATCTTATTTCAAGCCTGTATCACTTAATAGGTATAATTCCTGTATGCTATACATAGATAAAGAAGGCAATCTAAAGTGAATTATTATTTATCCTATGTTTTTAATTCTTAAGTTTTACAACTATTTATCTGGTGTGCTATAAATGAAGAGGAGAACTACTTGAAGGCTATTGTGAAAACTTAAATAGTGGTTTTTACTGGATATTGGGGTCATAAGTGTCTTAATGTGCCATAAATATTTAAAAACTGAAGTAAAAAAGAGGACTCTTGTAGTATTTGAGATCCTTATATTTTGCTATTTGAGTTCTCCTGAACTTAACCAAATGGCCTCTCCTCTAAAGAAAAATTTAATCTACTTAATAGCATAGGAGCTGTCACTTGCCCTATTATTCAGTCTTCCTTAATGTGAAATCACAGGGTTAAGACAATACTTTATTCTCCCTATCTCATGAAGCTATACTCAGTGATTAATAAAATGCCATCACTTAATATACAGCAAAATTATGTTGGGCAAATGATATCGCTAGGTTATAGAACAAACCTTACTATCATTCATGAACAAATAAACTATAGTATAATAATATCAATGTATAAAATGATACATACTGATCATCTTATAAAAATTTTCTCTAAAGTATCTGTTATATTTTTGACAGGATAGAATAAGTCTTAGGCTTTATTCTGCAGGTATGACGTTGGACAGAGAGTAATTATTATCAGTAATGTAGTCTAAGGTGAGATAATGTAGAAATGACAATGCCTTGCTATAATGAGAGTGAAGTAAAAAATAAATTATAATTATCATTACTATTCATTATAGGCATATTAATTAATAATTTATTATTATTATTAAACAGTATGCAGAAAACTCAAGAGATTCTTTATTACACCAATGTGCTTTGAAAATGTTGTCTTCTTAAAAGAGATTTTCATCTTTCAGTTTGCAGCTTATGTGAGAGGAGTGAATTGGATGGAGCAGCAGAACAGAGAATATGACTGCAAGAGAGGTGAGTAGAGGTAGGAAGGAGAGAGAAGATAAATTTTGCATTCTCAGAAGAATCCTAAATGAGAATTTAAGAACTAGACCAAGATTTAGAACTGCTTCTTTATTTTTTCCCCCAAAGATTTATTTGTTTATTTTAGAGAGAGAAAGAAGGATCACAAGTGGGAAGGGCAGAGGGAGAGGGAGAGAGAATCTCCAGCACACTCCATGCTGAGTGTTGAGTCTGACATGGGACTCGGCCTTATGACCATGAGGTCATGACTTGGGCAGAAATCAAGAGTTGGTTACTTAACCAACTGTGCCACCCAGGTGCCCCTCAGAGCTACTTCTTTAAATGCTTTTTCTATATTACCCACTTTCTAGTTCTTCCTTTCATTAAACGAAGCCAATACCCTCTTCTGAAATCATTCCATATTTTAGGATCATCCCTTAGGACTGGAACATCCACTCTATATTAGGTCATATCAAAGAGGCTGTATTTATGCAAAGACACAGCATCTTCCATAAAGTCTTATCTGCACAAGCAGAGCAAGTAACACTGCTCACACTGGAGACCAAGAGTTGGCTGCTTAGATAGTCAAGTTAAATCAGATGAGTACAGACAGTGGGATACTTGATAGTAGTATACTGGGAGCATAGTTCAAAATCAGTGAATTCTAGATAATGACAGAAACTGAACTTTTCGTGTTGATTTTATTTATTTATTTATTTATTTATTTATTTATTTTAAGATTTTATTTGTTTATTTGACAGAGAGAAATCACAAGTAGACAGAGAGGCAGGCACAGAGAGAGAGAGGGAAGCAGGCTCCCTGCTGAGCAGAGAGCCCAATGCGGGACTCGATCCTAGGACCCTGAGATCATGACCTGAGCTGAAGGCAGCGGCTTAACCCACTGAGCCACCCAGGCGCCCTCGTGTTGATTTTAAATGTCTAAAATATATTTGTTATATAGAGAGATAGGTAGGTAGGTTGATTGATTGATTGATTGATTTAGACTGGAAAAAGGACAGCACAACCCTATATTGAGAGAACAGGAGGGTGGAGGTAAGAGAAGGAAAAAGAAGAAAAAGACAAAGAGGAACAAATGGAACAAATATGAAATGGCAAAAGCCATTTTATAAATCATAAATAATCAACATTTCTCAAAATATATTTTTATCTTTTATTGTATTTGTGGAGAAGCCAAATTTTTTCATACATTCTTTTCTGCAAACATCTAGGTAATAAGGTATTAGAAATCTGAAATTTTAAGGGTGCCTAGGTGGTTTAGTCAGTTAAGCATCTGCCTTTGGTTTAGGTCATGATCTCAGGATCCTGGGATCAAGCCCTGCACTGGGCTTCCTGCTCAGAGGGAAACTTGCTTCTCTCTCTCCTCCCTGCTTGTGCTATCTCTGTCTCTCTCTCAAATAAACAAATAAAATCTTAAAAAATAAATAAATAAGAAAGAAATCTGAAACTTTAGGTTGCAGACCAAAGACCGCAAGTTATCTGAGCTAGGAAATAAATTTTGACACAGAACAAAACAAGGTGCGCATAAAGAAGGTAAGGATCAGAGGACAAAAAAAAACAAAACTTCATAATGAGTTCATCAGTTTCTACTGAGGAGCAACTTGAAGATATCTTAAGACATGTTGCAAGCATTTTTATACAGTATTATTAATAATTGGAGTGGTAAACTATATTGTTCAAATAATGCCAATATTATTATATTATTAATAATATTATATTGTATTATTTATTTATTATTATATTATTATTTTATAATATTATTTATATAGTTTATATTTAATTTATTAAATTTATATACAATCTATAAATTTATATAAAATTTATAAATATATAAATTATAAAAATTATATAATTATGCATTTATATAATTTATAAATTTATAAGTTTATATATAATTATAATTTATATGATTATTTATATAATATATAATTTATTATATATTAATTATTATATTATTAATAATATTAATATAACAGTTCAGATTAGGTCATATTCTACCAATAGTTTCCCATTTTTATCAAGTAACAAAAACAGTAACAAGAATACACAAAACATTAGCTAGTGTAGTAACAGACCTCTGTACAGCTTAGATTTTGGCATCAAGGCACAAAAAACTTGTACCTAATATCAACAGATAGGATATTTTTTCTACCATTCAGAATGGTGCCTTAGGAGGATTTTATTCATGTGTATCGATACATATAGCAGTGATGTGATGAAGTAATCCCTTGCTGTTACATAAAATAATGTGCATTTATTTATTTATTGTGTGTATGTACTATTGGTGCTGGAAGGAAACTAGTTAATTAATTGCCAGATAGATTATGCTCTTTTTGAAAGTAGAGTCAGGCTCTGCTAACAATGTCTACTTAAGAAACTACCAGGTAAAAATAATTTTCCCAGTAGTTGTGATGAAAAAAGTATGAGTGAGAAATAATCTCTCAAAGAGTTTATGTTTGAATATAACAATTTTTCATTAATTCACTAATTCATTCATTCAAACATTCATTCATTTGTTCAATAATGTTTTTTGAGCCCCTGCTATGAGTCTTGCTGGGGTTTATACACTGAAACAAACATGATCCCTTCCATCAGGGAGCTATAGTTTCACAATATTGTATTTCCTTTCCCTGGTACTCTTATAGAAGATGAGCTATTATTTAAGTAAAAGATTCAATGAGAGCTCATAGGACTGAGAAAGAGGGAACCAAATCAAATGTGAGGTTAGAGGGTATGTGCTTTTGGGTAAATTGGAAGGGGAGATGAACCATGAGAGACTATGGACTCTGAAAAACAGTCTGAGGGGTTTGAAGTGGCGGGGGGTGGGAGGTTGGGGTACCAGGTGGTGGGTATTATAGAGGGCACAGCTTGCATGGAGCACTGGGTGTGGTGAAAAAATAATGAATACTGTTTTTCTGAAAATAAATAAATTGGAAAAAATATATATATATATTAAAAAAAAAAAAAAGTGAGGTTAGGAAGGCTCCTTGAATAAAAGCCTTCTAAAATGAAACTTACAGGCAAAACATGAAAAAAAAAATTAATTCAACGCAATTAGTGAGACAAGATGGTACAGACTTACTTTTCTCCGCTTTTCCACTTTTAAGTATATCTAGTACCCTAGAAATAATCAATAGACAAAAGGACCGAAAGCTAGAAAGAAGACTCACCCTAGACGTGATGACTGGAGAAACAACATGATGAAGTTCCTGGGTTTTCTCTTTACTTTCTGTAAACTCCCTGACCCAGTACCAATTAGGCCTGTAGCCCAGGGACTGCCAACAGGTTTAAACCACATACATGTCCAAGGAAAGCCTGCTTTCTCTAGCCAACGAACTAGGAAAGAGGAAGCCCAACAGAGATCTAGAGTGGAGTCCTGGTTCCTGCTCTTCCAGTGAGGCCCTGCAGGCATTCTAACACATTGGTGTGGCAGCAGAGCCTAGCCATACAGCCCCAGCTCCACACCTGGCCTGCTGGGCAGTCTGATCTACTAGCTGCTGTGATAGTGGCAGCTGTAGCAGCAGCAAAGCCCTAGGCTTTCCAAGTCACTGGCCCACAAACTGCCCTGCCTGTTGGTCCCATCTGCTCATAGCAATGATAGCAGCAAAGATGAGAAGGATAATGTATGGTATTTACCTGTATTTTGATTCTTTCTGTTTTCATTTTTCCTTCCCAGTGTTCTAAAATTCCTTCTTTTATCATTTCATTTCTGGTTAAAGAACTGTCTTTAGCTATTTATTTATGATAGTTCTACTGATGACAGATTCTCTTTTCCTCCTTTATTTCTGCCTTATTTTCAAAGGATTGTTTTCATTGGATTTGGAGTTCAGGGTTGGCAGATTTGGGGTATGTTTTAGCATTGAAAAATGTTGGACCACTTCTTTCTGGCCTCTGTGGATTCTGATGAAAAGTCCTATGTCATTCAAATTGTTTCTCCCATATAAGGAAGTTATTATTTCTCTATTTCTTTGTCTCTCTTGATCTCTATCTCTCAGTGTGTGTCTCTTTGTTTTCCTCTCTCTTTGTATTTTTCTCTGTCTCTCTATCTCTCTGCTTTTTCAATTTTTCTTTGTTTCTAGTTTTCAGAATGTTATCTGTGATATGTCTTGGCATGGATTTCTTTGAGTTCATCTCGTTTGAGATAACTCAGCTTCTTGAATATGTAGGTTTATGTTTTTTGCTAAATTCCGGAACTTTTCTGAATTTTTTAGAAACTAATTTTTTAGCCCTGCTTGCCTTCCCTCTTCTTCTGGTGACATGAAAAGTAGAAGTTGTTATGACCCTACCAGTCTCTGCTTATTTTTTTTTTTTTAACTCTATTTTCTCTCTCTTGTTCAATTGGGTAATTTCCATTGTTCCGTCTTCAAGTTCATGCATTGTTTCCTTTGTCATATCCATTCTACTACTGAATCTACGTAATGAGTTTTCTATCAGTTACTGTACTTTATTATGTTCTAAAATTTTCATTGGGTTCTTTATATTTTCTGTTTCAGGAGACTTTTATTTTTTAATGTTTTATTATTATATTATTTTAAATTTAGTGTGGCATTTTAGTCTTTGTCAGATAATTCTCTCTCTCTTTTTTTTTCCTTTTAAGATTTATTTATTTATTTGAAAGAGAGATAGAGAGAGAGAGAGCATGGGTGCACAAGGAAGGGGCAGTGGGAAAGAAGCAGACTCTGCTGAATGCAGAGCCCAATGCTGCCTGATATCAGAAACCCGAGATCATGACCTGAGCAGAAACCAAGAGTCCAACACTTAACCAACTGAGCCATACAGGCACCCCTGTCAGATAATTCTGGCATCACTGTAATCTCAGCATTATCTACTGATTTTTTCATTCATGTTAAATTTTCCTGATTCTTGGTATGGCAAGTGATTTTCAGTAGAAATATATATATATCAGTACTATGTTATGAGACTCTGGATCCTATTTAAACCTCTCAGCCTTCTCTGAAACTGCTCTAGTGGGGAAAGGGGCAGAGAAATGTTGTTTCACTGCTGCCAGATTAGGGTAAGGTGGGAGGGTCTTCTAATTACTAGAGAGGTGGGAGTCCCCACTTTGTCTTTACTGATTTCTTCCTCGCTTGGAAAAGGAATAAGGCTTTGTTACTTCCTTCTTCATGATCTTGGCAACACAGGAAACAGGAGGGGGCTCATTAGCCACCTGACAGAAAATAAAGTTTTGACCTTTCTATTCCCTTATTCGTTTTCTCTGATACCACCCAGTAAGGTGGGGATTGGGGCATTTTCTTACAGACTGGTGAGTATGCAAGTCCAGGTTCCCCATGTGGCTTCTGTCAGAGTGGGTAGGGATGGGGACCACTGTTTTTTGTTCTGTTGTGTTTGACTAGAATAGAGTGACTGTTATCTAAATATTTTGTTTTTTTAGTCTGCCTCTTTCCTGGTCCCTAGACTAGAGTAAGCAGGCATTTGCAAGAGGTTTCTTGGGATCTTTTTGTTGTTTTGTTTTGTTTAATCTTCTTACTTTGCTCTTGCCAGGTTGCTGCTTGGTTTGGTTCCAGGTCTGGAACACATGAAGCAAATAGAAAACTAGGAGAATTCACCACCATGTTGAACCTTGTATCCCAAGGTCACTATCTGGTTTTTATCTATATACTTTTTAGTCATCTTGACTGAAAGGTATAGAAGTTAATTTCACATATAATGTCCAAGATTCTTAGTTGTATTTAGTGGGAGAAATAGGGAAAAACACATCCAATCCATCTTTCCTGAAAACTTTGTTTACCCATATGTATAATTTTATTTTTTTAAGATTTTATTTATTTGTCAGAGAAAGAGAGAGAGCATAATCAGGGGGAGTGGCAGGCAGGGGGAGAAGCAGGCTCCCACTGAGCAAGGAGCCTGATCTGGGACTTGATCCTAGGACCCTGAGATCATGACCTGAGCTGAAGGCAGATGCTTAACTGACTGAGCCACCCAGGTGTCCTCTTATGTATAATTTTAAATATACCATCTACTGAGTGATCTGAAAGCATTTAAACAAAATAAAACTATTCTTTTTTTTTTAATATTTATTTATTTATTAGAGATTGAGCATGTTGGGAGTGAGTGGGAGAGGGGCAAAGTGTGAGAATCTTCAAGCAAATTCTACACTGAGCAGGAAGCAGATGGAGGGCTCAATTCCATGAACCATAAAATCATGACCTGAGCTGAACCCAGTTGTTGGACATTTAACAAACTGAGCTACCCCCAGAATAAAATCATCCTAAAAATATTCTAAATGGACATCTATTTTAAAAAATATATGACCATTGTATTAGATTGAAGCATTTTGAAGGAAATTATTTGAAACAATTGAAGGAAATTATTGATATGTAAGTTTCTAACACATTAAATGTCATTTTCATGGGAAAATGATTTGCTACGTTGCATTAAAAATTTTGATGCAGTAGGATGTCACTAGTAATGTCATACCAGCTCAAGTCAGAGAAAGAAGGAAGGCAGAAGATACTCATAGTTAACATCAGAGATATCATACTAATCTTGCCAGAAACTGACAAATGAAGACATCCTTGGCTATTTTTATGTTTTAATGAGTTAAAACTACTTATCAGGTTTGAGTTGCAAACGTCAGGTGTTTCTGTTGAGAAAAGCTATGTAGACTGTGCTTTGCAAATTTATAAGTGGCACTCATGCAACATAGTCATCACAGCACTGTTGACTAGTAAGAAAATTTTCTGATAAATGACAGTAAAATGTCCTGCCGTAACAAAATTATTTTATTACAATAGCTTTTCAAAACATGGAAATAAAGTGTCTTAAAAGGGTAACACCTTTTTCTAATGTAGAGAAATGGTGCTTGTTCAGTTTTCTGGTCTGCACACAGGATGATAGTCTGAGAGCCAGATACGAAACAGAGAACAGCATCCTTCCTCCTGGAAGGGATGACATTCTTTTCATAAGGAGAAGCATTATTTATTTCTGATAATCCTTATCTATTGGATGCATAATAAAGGCTAATATTTCCCAGATTCGGGAAATAAATTTTCAGTGTTTAGGGAGCACCTTTACTTATTTTTGAGTTTAAACATTTCTATATCTTCCTAGATAATTTAAATAAGCTATCTGGGACTATAACAGATGTCATTTTAAATACATGGTTGCATATTCATATAATTTTGTTAAAATAAATAAATAATCTAACCAGTATCTCAAAGATCAATAAGTGCTTTCTAGATTTTTGGTTCAAACAAAACCCACTTAAGTAAACTGCCAAGGTCAAGTGCTAAATGGTAAAAATATCAGGGAGGAGGTAAGAGGATAGATTCTGGACACATACACACTTTTGACTGGCACACTTCCTAGAGTGGGACAGATTGTTCCCAACTCTTGCCTGGTGGTTACTGTTAGCAATACAAAACCATTAAATGCAATAGTGACCTCAGCATCAAACCTCACCCAAATAGCCTCCAGTTTCACAGCTTGAATCTCCAATTGCATTGATTCATCTCCATCCCCTGTCTAGATAGTCTTCATAATGAGAGCTTTCTCCCCATGGACTGAACTTGATTTTGACAATCCCACTCTTGGTAATCACAGTGCTTTGAACTCATTCCCAGGCATGAATTTCCACTGACTATTGTCAGTCAATCTGTTCACTTCCAGCTGTTAAAGTTCAGAGTCATTGGACACAATTAAGATGTAGAGAAAGAATCTTCTTCCATCACATAAATGGTGATGATGTAATTGGAAAAAATCACTCATCTGATTACACACAGTTCTCCAGTTTCATTTGTAAAAGTTTGTCTCTCCAACTACTTTATAAAAGCTATAAGGGGAGCAATCAAGTGGTTTTCTTCTTTAAAACTCACAGAGCCTATGATGTGGCTGGGCATAGTGTTAACGGTTAATTGATGCTTATTGGCTTGACTTAATGAGCCTAGCTGTTCGTTATATTTTTTGAGGTTAATTATTTAAAGGGAATTTATGATTAGCCACATGTGGATTATTATCCTCATTGTGTGTCTGTGAGAGAAACTGCTATGTATGAGGGATACCAAAGAGAAGTAAGTAAAAGTACCTTGTCTTCAAGCAGATTATAGACAAATAAAAGTAATCAGATGCAAGATACAAAGAAATGCATCATGGAAGAGATACACCAAGCTAAAGTAGATCAGAGGAAAAAAATAAAGATATCTTGCAACTGCACATTCTTGGAAAGATTCATGGAAGTGATGATCTTTGAACTGGATTTTTAAAACTAGATATGTGGCAACAGAAAGGAATTTAAGAAGAAATATTTATTGACAATAGTTTATTTATGTCATGCACTTATTTAATATCTACCTTGTTATTTAGAAAATGTTTGTGCTTATCTCCATTGAATGATTTCTGACATGGCAGAAATTATATGGGTCAGAATTCAGAGTTCAATGATGAAGGGCTTGATTAGCTATAGATTCCAACTACATGTGAATAAGGATCACATGTCAACTCTAAAATTATTATTTTTAAAATGTAATTTTAGAAACATATTCATTTATTTTGCACATTCAAGAAATGGTTCCCAAGGCCATGCTATGTGCAAAGCATATTGATTTTTTCTCTACTTAAAAAGGCAATCATGATTTAATATATTTCACCATCTATTTATTTGAAAAAATATGTGGCAAACAAGCTACAATGCTAAGTGTTAAGTATTAAAATGGGTATTTTTTCAGTAAATCTTTTATAGCATGCAGATGTGGGTGAAATTAATTTTGTATGTGAAAGTCAGGGGAAGTAAGAAATAAAAGAACAGAACACACTTTAGTTAGATCTTACAGAAAGAACAGTCTTTTAAGAGTGTACCTTGTGGGCAAAATATACAGATTAGGACTTTCTATGGCAGAGGATCAAGCTGAAGCAAGGCATGGAGTCATATCATCAGTTTATCATCATGATTAGTAAAGAGCCCTGTGTGGCCAGAGAAAGTTGGGTGGGACTCAAGATTTAAAAGGCATGTAGATCCATCCATGTCATTGCAAATGCCAAGATTCATTGTTGTTGTTGTTGTTTTTTTGATGGCTGCATATTATATATATATATATATATATATATATATACATATACATATATACAACATACATCAATCACATCTTAACAGTTCATCTGTTGATGGACTAGAGGCTATTCTGTTAAGCGAGAGAAGTCAATCAGAGAAAGAAAATTATTATATGCTCTCACTGATACATGGAATTTGAGAAGGAAGACAGAGGATCATAGTGGAAGGGAGGAGAAAATGAAACAAGGTGAAACCAGAGAGGGAGGCAAACTGTAAGCGACTCTTAATCTCAGGAAACAAACTAAGTGTTGCTGGAGGGGAGATGGGTGGGAGGAATGGGGTGGCTTGGTGAGGGACACTGGGAAGGTTATGTGTTATGGAGAGAGCTGTGACTTGTGTAAGATTGCTGAATCACAGACCTGTGCCCTTGAAACAAATAACACATTGTATGTTAATTAAAAAAAAATTTTAAAAAGTCATGTAGAAACACATGTCTAGGGCATAGACAAGGTGAGGGTTGGACATAATGGATCTTAGAATCAGAAACCTAAAGACAATGCTTAGCATCATTGACATGGATAAAAATGCCCTTGAAAAAACTTTGGAACAGCCTGAAAAATCAGCATGATAGATACTGATACCACGTCTGCTACTTACTAGCTCTATGGGCAAGTTACCTACCTTCTGAATTTCAGGCTTTAAATAAATGAGCATGAGAGAATTAATCCAATTCTTTAGTTTACTAGCTACTTGTGAGGTAACCCATAAACCATAGAACAAGCACTGGCATAGAATAGAACTCAAAAATTCCTATTACTGTTAATACTGAAGAATGTTAAATGTGAAACCCTAGAGAGTATTGACATTCATGCCAGAATAAATAAAAGAGCAAAAGAGAGAAAGTATTCAAAAAGGTAGAAAGAGCCAATGGGTGAGTAATTTCATAAAGCCTCGTGGAAAGAAGAGCTCCAAAATGTGGAAGAACAAGATAATCACATTGTATTCTACAAGTCCAGAAGGAAGAGACCTGGAAAGAAAGCAGGTCTTTGGTGACCCTTAGTTAAGATAGTTCCATCTTCATTCTCAGGATGGAAGTTTAATATATAGTCTTGGAGGTAAGCAAGAGGATGAAGGTATTATAGAGGGCACGGCTTGCATGGAGCACTGGGTGTGGTGAAAAAATAATGAATACTGTTTTTCTGAAAATAAATAAATTGGGAAAAAAAGAGGATGAAGTAAAATTATAATGGTTTGTTATTTAAGGTAAACGGACTATAGGTTAATTAGAGAATAAGATGGAGTAGATAGTTTTTTTAGAATGTGAATGTCTTGAATGCACATGCAAAAGAAATGACATCTATGAAGGAGACATTAATGAATAAAATGAGATATTTAATAGAAAATGTCCCAAAGAAGATTTTAAAAATAACATCAAAGGCACAAGTAGAGATATTCTTAATGAAAAAAAAAAAAGTAGGAAAACCTTCTTGATTCGACAGGAAAAATCTATAAAAATATGGATTTGAGGTAGGGAAGGAGATGTAAATACCCTACTCCTAATAGCTCCTGTTTCCTGGGAAGTTGAAATCCAGGAGACTAAAACTGAGAGATTAACTAACAGAGAAATCTGGGGGCACCTGGGTTGCTCAGTGGGTTAAGCCTCTACCTTCCACTCAGGTCATGATCCTGGGATCCAGCCTCACATTGCACCGGGCTCTCTGCTCAGCAGGGAGCCTGTTTTCCCCCATCTCTATTTGCCTGCCTCTCTGCCTAATTGTGATTTCTTTCTCTGTCAAACAAATAAATAAAATCTTAAAAAAAAAATCTGGAAGGGAGTGGAGAGGCTTGAAACTACTTAGAAAGGAAAGGTTGTGGGTTCAGAATAAGTCAATGTTTTTTATAGCATTTGTGAAAAACCACATGATATTGTGGTTATTAAAAAAAAGTCGATCAGAATGGATAAGTGGTTTTCTCTGGAAATGCTAGGTGGTCTACTCTATGAAGATAGAAAGCTAACAATTGACTTGACCCAAGTAGGAAAAGAATTGAGGACCCCTCTGAGTGTTTTCAAAATGTTCGAGTTTCAGCCTAGGGAAAGGAGATATAAAGAACTTGAGAGGATTAAAGAATGTAAAATAGTCTGTGCCCTCAAGAAGGTTTTACTCTGGAAGAAAAAAAAATCATGTATAAGAAAAGGCAATATAATATAAACAATACGTAACGAGTACTTTAAAAGTGATAAAACAAATGTTGTAAGGGCTTAGAAAAAAGTGGAATAAACTAGAGTAATTAGAAAAGTTTATTTCATGAAAATCACATTGATAGACCTTTAGGAAGATTTACGATAATAGCCAGGATCTTGCTTTTAGCTAAACATGTTTCTTGTTATTTTAAATTTAGATTATTCTTCTATTATTGACCTTTATTATTAGGATTTGGGAAAAATCAGTTTCCATAAAATTAGGCACTCAAATATGTCCCTAGAGAGAACCTGACTATTAGGTAGCATGATGAATATCCCCCAAAATGATTGTTCATAACATAGATATCTCTGTTCTGATGACAACTGAAAGCCAGGATCAACCTTAAGACTGGAAACATTAGAGCATTTGAGTGTTAGTGACTCAATAGGATCAGAGTTTTGAAAATGGAAAATCATCTACTCTTGACTACCAGAGAGGAATGATAGGATATGGGCAAGATGCCAGGAAAATATCACCTTCTCTCAAAACCACATGGCCTTCAACAAAACTAAGTAGAGACTTTTTTTTTAAGATTTTATTTATTTATTTGACACAGAGAGATCACAAGTAGGCAGAGAGGCAGGCACAGAGAGAGAAGCGGGGGAAGCAGGCTCCTGCTGAGCAGAGCCTGATGCAGGACTCGATCCCAGGACTCTGAGAGCATGACCTGAGCTGAAGGCAGCGGCTTAACCCACTGAGACACCCAGACACCCCTAAGTAGAGATTTTTGAAGCTAACTTTTCACCGGTCAGCCTTCAAAAGAGGACAGGTGCTGCAGGTAAAAGCCAAGTGGAAAGAAATGAGTAAGAGCGAAGAAGACAGTTTTCAATACTCAGAGACAGACATCCAGCATTGGAAGGAACTGGAGGTCAGTGCAGCATAGCAAGAGGCTAAAGGATGGAAGAAATGTGCCTTCTTTATTCCTAAAATAAAGGACTAAAGTAAGACAAATACTAGAGTAACCATAGAATGCAATTTACAAGCAATCCAAGGACAGAGGAATTGATCTGTGATGTCTATACCAGAAATAGCCCTAAAGACACTCTGGAAAGAGGTGAGAATCCTACCAGTCTTACACTGACATCAAATAAAACCTATCTTGGGTCAACATTTGGGCACCTTAGCCTTGTATTCTATGTAGATATGTTGAATAAACACTAAACTTGGGAAACTTGCATGGGAATATTTAAGAAAAGGAACAGAGAAAGGGAATAAGGAAAAAAAGACTTAGCACTGCTAATGTTTTAGTAAATATTATATAATATTTATAGCAACTTTCAGCAGATGTTCTATCTTTACATATGAAAGAAGCTTTAAGGAATATTTCTAACAAAAACTTATTTCAAAACAGTGAAGATTTATTCTTCTCCAAGATAAGCACAAAAGTGGACACACTGAGGTTGCAGTGGTGGACTGATAAACCGTAAACACATAGTGGCATAATTCAGGGAAAAACTAAAAACATTTGGATTAAAGCTAAGAGTTGGGGAGAGAAGTAGAAAGATCTTGCAAAAGTCATCAGACCCATTTGAAAAAAAATATTAGCTTGTGCCATTTCTTAACATAATCAGAGATGACTCATGAAACACCAACTCACCTAGAGAGAATTTGTGGAATCCACTGCCTTCTTGAGAATAGAGGAATGGCTCAGTCCTTCCACGTAGCATTCAAGAACACAATTATAAAATGTACAATTAATTCTAAACCACTAGGAGTAAAAGCCGTAAAAAAGTAAATCCTTCCCAGTTCCCTTTGGTTTCCTGTAAAGACACTAAATGCTAAGAAAGTTCGGCTCAAATATATGTGAGATTTTCTCAGTCAAGGCTCCTCATTCTTTCCAGTTCCTCAAATCTAAGCCGATGCTGTGTCCCTGAAGGTCATTCAGGACACCTTCTCATCACAATGTCACTACAGAGGAAAACAACATTAAGGGCAGCTTTTTAATGTTTTTCAGGTCTTTGCTGTGTTTGCCCCACGCAAGAAAGGCAATGAAAATCTTTTGAGAGGTAAGATATAAAGGGAAGTGGTTTATTAATAATTAAAGCCACTTGGTAAACTACTCACTCAGACTGCCTCCTATGGATGTGAATGACATTCAGGTTTTCTTAAGTCCAAATGCTGTTAATGTGGTAGTGTTCTGAAAGATCCTCCCATGGGTGCTTACTGTTTTCATCTTTGTACTGAATCCGTCACTATTCCCCACACATACGATAGTCACATTCAACAATGACTCTGGTCCTATGGAGTGAGGCTTAGTAGTTAAAATCTTACTGTTTGGAAGCTAGCCAGTCTGCATTCAAATACACACTGCATTCTTCATTGTCACTTTCTTCACTGTGAATTGGGGCTATTGTTAGCCCAAAGGAAGGTCGAGAAGATTAAATGAAATGACGCTGGTACAGTGCTTGGGAACTAGTAAGTCGTAATGATTGTTGTGCATTAATTATTATTGTAATTATACTTTCCACCAACTGGGATTTTTCTTCTATTCTAACCTGTGTCTTACTAGGCCTTCAGTGTACAGCTTAGGCCCACTATTCACCAATCATTTCACTACTTATTATATTCACACTCTAATTTACACATTCTATGAATCTATGTAATTTTAACATCTGATAATACAATGTTATCCATAAATCATTTTATTAAAATATTTCCTTTCCTGTAACTAGGTATTAATGAGTTTCAGGCAAGGTTTATGACTTTGTATTATATGTATTTGGATTCCTCTTACAACTTTGCCGTGAGGAAGGCACATCATCCCTATTTAATAAATATGAGTGACTTAATTATTCTTTCATCTACAAAATGATTACTCTTCATTGGCATTGTTAAGAATAATTAATTAAAAAGATTTTTTTTTTTGCCAACTCATATAAATTTAGAATATGTCAGGGCATCTTCCTGTTGGAATCACTGAAACATTTGTTTCCTTTTAAAGAAATGAAATTCTCTAACTCTTAATAGATTGTAGAGGTCTATATATCCCAGGAACATTAACAAAGGTAACTAAGTCATTGTTCTTGTGATTTTCAAAGAATAAACCAGAAATATGTGAGAAATGTGTGTGTAAGGGGGTGCTATATGAGCCCCATAATGTAGTGCCATTCATGTGCACAAATTGTTAAGGAATTTCTGCCTAATAAAGCGGGAAAGATACGCATATTTCTCTTCTGTTAAAGAGCAGTGTACTTAGGAAACAATTAGAAGAAATTATGTCAAAACCTTACTGACACCTCTAACTTAGAGTTAAATGCAACGATGCCAGGAAAGTACTTTGGGAAGCAGACAAGAGAATTATCCCGATCAGAAAACCTGCTCTGAAACTAGATTTCCTTTGGAATGATACTTACAATGAACAGAAAGTTCTACCTTTGTAGAAGTGCTTCTTTTCAGAAGAAATAATCATCAGAGGGATGAAAGAGAGAAAACCAAGTCAGCAAGGCAAGGCCTCTTCTGCTATGAGCTGATGTCTGCATTGGCTAAGAAACTAGGGCTAAAATGCATGTCTCTTGAGAATCCACTCCATTGAGCATATGGGTGCACTGAAATGTTGGCTAACATAGTGATGGGACTTTTTGGAATAATCGCTCCTCTCAGAAAAACAGAGAAAAATAAAAATAACTATGAAAAAATACAATCTAAGGGAAAACTCCTGTAGAGATTTGGAAAATAGTCACTTTGACAGGTATTTTCTAAGGAAAGCAGAATAAAATTACAGAATATGTGTTTATAAAATAATTCAAGAAGGTAAAGAAAGAGAGAAGAGTAAGCACTCATAAAGGTGAAATTATCTCAGGTCATGAAAGACTGCATAGAAATAAAATCTTATTTTCCAAATTGAGAAGCAGTGAAGGGCAACTAATGTAGAACAACTTGCAGTTCTGTCATAAGATAACCATGAATATGATTAGAGAGGAGATGAGATACATGAAGAGTAGATGCAGGATCTCCTATAACTTATAAGAATCTCAGAATGGCACACCTAATCAGACAATGTTGAAGCAATGATGAAAGACTTGTACAAGCAAGACTCTAGGTGTAAAAAATGCTTGTGTTTGAGTCTGCAAATCACCATGCACCAAGAAATACCTGAATGCAAGTTTTATTTTATTTTTAATTTCAAAATGAAAAGAAAAATCAAATAAATCTGGTAGTAAAATACTTAAAGCAAATGATAATCTTTATCATTGTCATCATCATCATCATCAATATCAATAATAACCATTAACCATTCTATCAAAAGGTAAGTAACATAAGGTCGTGTATTTTCAAGGGACATGATTATGACCAAAACATTCTATTGTTGTTCATATATAAGAAAATAAGATGTTCTTAAGCATTCAGAATTATAAGAAATGTCATATACATGCTCCCTACTGGAAAGAATCATGAAAAGATAAAATTTAGCACTCTGTAAAATGAAGAAAAACAAAGAACTCATGAAAGAAGGACCATTATATATCAAATGCAGGGTTGATGATAAATAGTAGCCCATAAGTGAATATGTCAGAATTATTTATCCTGGAAATCAAATGCCTGCTGCATAATAATTTAATATTTTTTATTTTAGCTCTGAAACTCCAGGTAATATGAACAAGAATTGAAAGTGGAATGATAGGGGAAAAAAGGAATATAATAATCCTCAGCTGGCTAAAGAGTTAGATACCAGAATGTCTAACTGTGGCAGCATATATTGGGAATATGCCAGTTCTTCCCCAATTGATATAGTATATTAAGGCAATTCAAATCAAAATACCAAAAAATTTATACTTACAATGAGAATATGAAAGCAGTTTTGAAATATAAATGGATTGAGGAGGATCTTGTCTTATGAAATACTATATGAAAATATAAAGCTACCATAATTAAAACTGATGGGTTTTGGTACATATAAATGAAAAAGAATATTTTAAAAGTGCAGAAAAAAAAAAGAATGAAAGAAAAATGAAAACATGTTGAGATAAAGCTAATAAAAAGCATCCATCTGAAAGATCAAAAAAAAAAAAGTGCAGAAAGCACAGTAATAATTTAGTATAACACAAATTGCTTTTGCTCATTAAAAAAAAATAGTGGATTGTTCAAAATTAAATATTGGGTCAGTTGTCAGCATTTGAAGTTAAAAAAAGAAACTCTAAAACAAAACAAAAAACCCAGAAAGCATTATAGTACTACCTCATAATATATCATAAAAAAAATACATTCTATATAAATACTTAAATATGAAAAGCTGTAAACATGATTGGAGAAAATGTTGGTAAAGATTTCTACTATTTTGTTGTAGAGACCTTTCCACATATGACCAATAGCAAAATTATGGAGAAATTAATTGCCAGACTTGTTAAGAGAAAAGTTAAAACAAAATTAAAAGACAAATAATAGCAAATTAGGAGTATTTTCTATGTATATCCCTGAGGAAATAATGATATCCGTAGTAGAAGAATAGCACTTAATCAAAAATAACAATGAAACGAAAGAATAAATTGACCACTCTTCATTGGTGGACCCCTCTCTGTCTCTCTAGATAAATTCTGTGTAGCATTCTAGCCTTTTTCATCTTTCAATACCCTGTGATTGTGTACTTTGTCCCCAATAAACTGTAACCTTATTGTAGACATTGTGGTCCTTGCATATCTTATTTAGCTATACATCCTAAGTCCTTAGCACAGGGTCTAATGCATATATTAATTAATCCATGTTGGCATTACTGTTGAAGACCATGAATAAGAATTCACCAATCAGTACATAAGGTTGATGATTAAAAAAATGAAAAGTTATATTTCAGTAGAAATAAAAAATGCATGTTAAAAATATGATTAAGACTGTAAGTGACAATGCTCACAATTGGCAAAGATACAGTAAATAAATGAGCACTTTCCTACCATTACTCAGAATAAAAATTGATGCAACTTTTCTAGATGTTAGCTGTGTGTGCATACTTGTGTATATACTCCGACCCAGTAATTGTATTTGTAGTAACATTTCTGAAGAAACTAATCATGATAATATTTTGGGATTTTCTTGCTAGGGTGTTACATCATCACAATTTGTTTTTAATGAATAGAAAGTGAAAATAATTTAAATATTCAACCTTACGTTATTGGTTAAATCAAATGAGAGATACATTTAGTAACAGAATAGTGTTCAGTGTAACAGAACACTGTTATAGTGTCACAGAATAATTCAGTTTTTAATGTGAGTTTGTAGAAGACTATTTAATGACATTTAGTGTTTTCCATGAAATTTTTTAAAAATGTGGATGGTACCATATAATGGTACTATAATGGGCTAAATCTTATTATCCAACAAAAAAGTGTAAAGAACAACTTTAATGTAATGATGAAAATGTCTGCAAATGGCCTGGTATGATAATAAAAGTAAGGTACAAAAAAGACCCGTAGGCCCCTAATTGGAACAAATGACACTGAACTGGCATGTCCTGTATATTTTTTTAAGGCATATTTCATATTCTTTAGGATAGTTGTTTCTGTTAGGTAAATTAAGCATTTCCCTTGCATTTTTAATTTGAACAATTGATTTAGTTAGAAGGAAAAAAACAACTCATGTTTAAATAATGAATTCTGGGTAAATGTTTTCCAAGAGGAAGCTCATCATCAGGCCAGAGCTAGAAAGTTGTTTCTGTTTTAGCTGATGAGCAAGAGAGTGTTTCAGAATGTTTGGTTTGGAGAGCCAGCTTTAGTAGGACCTGAGTACCCCACAAGAGAAACACTTAGGGAAAACCCAGGGAGAGGGAAGAGGATTTATTTATTTATCTTCTTTCTTACTTACTTACAGCCATCAATATTTCTGTTTGTGTTTTCTAGCTTCTGATCTAGGTTTTGATTTGTTATTCAAGTGACAGAGTCTGTGTTCTTTAGCAAGGATACAAGGAAGTAACTTACATCATTTGTTTAGATGATAAGATTTCCCCAACATACCCCCTTCTTCCTATCCTAGAAAATCCCATTGACCACCACCCAATAAAATCATCTTTCAAAACTTGTGGTTGTTACCATCTTCTTTTAAACACACATATCAGAGGAAGAACACTGGAGAGTCACATTATTCTAAACAATTTATGAGAAAGTCTGTCTGACTGTATTTCTTAGTACAAAGGAGGCAATTTTTATAAATGATTTATCATTATTTTCTTCTATAGGCACCAGCAGATGAGACAGAAAAATAAAAGTTGATTAAAAAAAAGTAATTAGTTTTTTTTTTACTTAAAGCATATATGTATATATATTTCATACGCTATTGCATTTTGTAAGTGCACTTTTAAGTTTTTGTATTCTTTGTACAAACCTATGAGTATGGATCAGTGAAATTCACTTTAAAAAACTTTATTTTTACTCATCTCATATTTGAAGATGTGACTATAAAAGGTACTAAGTGGAAAATAGGAAAGCATGCCAACAACCAAGTTGATGGGAAACATCTGAAAGAAATTAGAGATATTTTCAGGAGTACTTTTCCATTCCATCCCTATGCCCCTGGCTAGCATGTTCTTTGTGCACTGGATTCCAGCTTGGGAGAAGCTGCCAAACACTCGGGATCAGTGCATGAGCCTCATGTCTCCTTCATTGATCAGACGCAGCTGAGGTGGGACGTGGCCAAGCCCCCTGCCATGACTGCATGTGCCACTGATTCTAATGAATATATATGTACATACACACATACGCACACATATGCACCATATTTTTGACTGCTTTTTGTAAGAGGACAGGTGAGGGAGGGAGAGAGGTTATTAAGATTTTCAAGAAATAAACATTTTTAAATCAATCACAGGATGTAAGTACTTGACTTACTAAATCACAGCAACAACAAATGCCTATCTTGGGACAGGCTGTACATTTTGTTTCAGTGTCTTCCTCCCTCCACTGCCCACCTTCTGCAGTCACTCCTGCTATTCTGTTAGGCTACCTAGCATGACTCCTGTTAAAATGAGACATTGCTCACTTAAATACTGGTAGAACTTGCTTCTCCAAGGTGTTTGCAAGTCAGTCTAGAAGGGTTCTATACCTGTGGTTTGCAAACATGCTCTTGGATCTTGGATTCCCAGTTTTCTCCTGTTCTGCTCTTCACGGCAGAGCACAGACCCTTGGAAATTTTCTTTCCTGGATGTACTTGCCAACTTACTTCCAGTAACTTTGGCCTTACTTACTTCCAGTAACTTCCAGTTGCTTTGGCCTTGGGTAGCACTGGTGGGAGATTGTAGAGTATGAAAAGGGGGAAACAAAGGTGTTTCTTCTCTCCTTTTGACTGTTGGTGGCCTATCAAGGAGTTGCTGTGACTCCTTTGTGACCCCAGCTTTCAGGGCAGTACCTCATGGCTTTCACCTCTTTCAGGTGGCTCTAATTTCTAGGGTCTGGTAAACTTCTTTCTGTTGCCCCATCAGAACTATTGGTACAGGTGGTGTCCTACTCTTGCTAATCTCTGGGTCACCCTGGTTTACCCTTTCAGCTATTGTAAATCCCTTTTAGCTAATCCCCTATATTAACTTCCTGTATTTACCTGGGGTGGATTTTTTTTTCCTTATTTGACCCTGATGACACAAAGGAAAGCATGTCAAGTGGCAGAAGTGTGAAGGAGTCAGCTTGCATTGTGTGATATAAGACTGCCTCCTTTGGGATGCCTGGGTGGCTCAGTTGGTTGGGCGGCTGCCTTCGGCTTGGGTCATGATCCCAGCGTCCTGGGATCGAGTCCCACGTTGGGCTCCTTGCTGGGCAGGGAGCCTGCTTCTCCCTCTGCCTGCCATTCTGTCTGCCTGTGCTCGTTCTCTCCCCCTCTCTCTCTGATAAAAAAAAATAATAATAAAATAAAAAAAAAATAAAAAAACAAGACTGCCTCCTTTACATCATTGCAGTACTCTTAACACCACGAATATTTGTCACCACTTGTTCCATCCCATTTTCTTCCTCCATGTAGGGTTCCTTGCTTAGTATCTCCACTTCACTGAGATATTTGGGAACATGTAATTTGAATCAGGCAATTTCCTAGCTGCATGACTTGGGCAAATTAATCCAGATGTCAGTTCACTGCCTTCAAAATAGTACAATACCCATTCTGATGAACTCCACTGAGGTAATAGGTGTGGCATCACTTTGTAAACATTACAACTCTGTTTGGTAATGAGGCACATAAGGTACTTTACAACTCTGTCCAAATATGTGCATTAGACTATTTCAGATACTTAGCAGGGATGTTTAATAAGTACTATTTTTTTAAGATTTTATTTATTTATTAGATGGAGAGCACAAGCAGTGGGGAGGGCCACAGGGAGAGGAAGGCACAGACTCCCCTGCTGAGCAGGGAGCCAGATGTGGGGCTCAGTCCCAGGACCCTGAGATCATGACCTGAGCCAAAGGCAGATGCTTAACTGACTGAGCCAACCAGGTGTCCCAGTACTATTTCTTTCTAAGGGGACTGACTCCTCAGGTATACCAAAGCTGTTGGTTATAATTAGGTTACCAAATTGTGGGGGGTGGGGGGACAAGGTAGTTGAAGAACATTTGGGGGAGGTTTGGTGTCTGACTTGGGCCTTAACTAACTCAAAGTAAATAAGTAATCTACTCAGCCCATAAACAGGATGTGCTTTGCTAAATGGATACCGAAAATATTCATTGTTAACTCAACAGAGGACTCTGAGTTATTTTCAGTATACTTTAAACTTGGAAAGTTTTGTTTGCCTAGATAGTATATCAAGAACTCTGAAGTAAAGTAAGCAAGATCACATGTTTCTGAGAGAATTTATACCTCTTTGGAAAACATGGAAGGTCAAGCCAAATTCATAAACATGACCATATGTTCAATGAAAAGAACCTTGGAATGGAAGACAGAAAAGTGATGGTCCATTGTGTAAGTCAGCTGATGTTGCAATAATGGCTTGAAAGAAAGCACCCCCAAGTTGAGTGGCTGTTAGAGAAACCATGTCTTTTTTTCTCATCCTCAAGTCTGTGGTTGCCTAGAGCCCCTACTTGGTTTGTCTCCAAGCTGGGGGTTGGATTCAGGTCTCTTCTCAGGTCTTTGCATCCATCATTCTTCTTGGGGCAGGGGCTACTCCCTGTTGGTACTCTTGGCAAATGATGGAAGCACAGAGAGTGAAGAGAAATATGTTATACCCATAGACATTTTGGCCCAGAAGAGTCAGACTGACACTTCAGCTTGGTCAAGCTTAGTATGGATGAAGCAGGGAGATATGCTTTGCTTACTCTACTGGGTGGCATCATGTAGTCTCATGGCAGAGAATGCAGAAGTGTAAATCTAACAAAGAGCATGAAGACATATGAACAAAAATTCAAACTACCACACCTTATATAGACTTAAATCTATCAGCAACTATAGAGTGGGATTTTAGTAAAGTTTGGCCTTCTTTTTTTATGTAAAAAAAGAGGAAATTGTATTTTCTTAAGTCTAATGTCCTGTCCAATTCTTCATTAATTTAGAATGTGTGACAAATTCATTCCTATGATTCTGAGAGCTTCATATTATAAAATGATGAAGGTTTTTACTCATGAAATGAATGAAATTAATAGGATTGCACTGGAAGAATTTAACTGTTTCAGAGAACAAGCATTGTAAAGTTTTTTAATCATAAATGTATATATGACTAGATGCTATTAATTACACATGAATCATTTTCATGTGAATATTAATGGAGTCTTTAAAAATACATTTACTTAGAAACATTTGTAATCCAATTAATTTGGTTTATTACATGGAGACTATACTTTGATTGATTAGACATGCCATGATTTCAGATGGCCCACACTCCAATTTGTTCCCATTTTCAAGGGTTGATAGTACAAAAATTTCTGTTTGTTCTTCTCAGGAGACAACCATACCTGACACAATATACAGAGCCTTGTATGAGATCAGTGTGTCTGGTTTCCAGTTCTGGCTCTGCCACCTAATAACCATGTGACTGGACAAATGGTTGTGTGTATTTGTTCCTCTGCAAAATGAGGAGGAGTCACAGCTGAACCACTTTGCTGAGAGGATTAGAGACATGATCAAAGGGGATTCCATGTATTAAAAGTACTTTGACAAACAGCACTTGAGCTCATTGAAGTTTTGTCATAAGGGCATGTTTTAATTGGTTTTACTGTTATTTACTGGGTATACTAAGGCCAATAGATCAAGATACAACTGCTGTTGAAAAAAAAAGTAGTTGATTATACTCACAGATCCCAAGAGAGGGAATACATGTCATGCCATAAGCGGGGTGGGGGTTGGTGTGGGAGTACATGGGGAATCACTGGAGTTGGTCTTGAAACAGAGGGAAAGAAGTAAGCTGTGGGCACACTCCTTATTGTGGTTTCCATAAGAAGGAATGGGCTAGGTACATAATTCAGATTTAGTTTTAGCTAATTTGAGTAATTTCAGTAGGCTGTGAGGCATAGGGCTTTCCCTAGTTGTCTGGCATCTAGACCCAGAGTAATTAGGGCAAGTCTATAGTGTACCAAGAGTGAGAGCCCTATAATAGGAGTAGTTGGGAGTATAGACTCTATTGGACGGTTTGTATTTAAAAGTGCACCCCAAGGAGTGCCTGGCTGGCTCAGTTGGTTGAGCATCTTTAGCTCAGGGTGCTGGGATTGGGTCCCATGTTAGTCTCCCTGCTTAGCGGAGAGTCTGCTTCTCCCTCTCCATCCCCTTCTCTCATGTGTGCTCTCATTCTTTCTCTCAAATAAACAAATCTTTTTTTTTTTTTAAAGTGCACTCTGAGAGAAGGACTCCCGCTGAGAAGTGGAGATAGTAAGGAAAGTAAGAGGCCAAAGCAGAGCAACTCAAACATATTGTCACATAATACAGAACAAAATGTGTCCAGTATGGTCATTCAGGACAGATGTTAAAGCATCAGGTTTGCAGAAGTTAGAAACATACTTAATATGGGGCATCACTGTTATATCTTCCTATAGTAATCACCCAGGGCATTCAACTTGTTTGTATGGTTGGGGACATGGTAATTATGTCACTCTAACCTATATCTCTACAGTGTGTCTCCAGCTATCTAATAACTGTTCCTAAAAGGCATTGGCCCACCAATACATCTGATATCTGGCAAAAAGTAATTATCTGAACATAATTCATAAAATGGAGCTACAATTTTCATCTTAGATGCATAAAAATAACTTTAAACGCTGGAGAGAAAGCCCTTCATAATGATATATTTTCCACAAAGAAGCTCTTCTGTGGAAATGGCACAAAAAACTCCACAGAAGGAAAGCAAAACTGTGTTAGTGAGCCCAAAGCATGAACTGGGAAAAAGCAAGGGTCTAGATTCTAGCTCATGTGTAGCCATAACAGGGCAAAGTAATTTAGTAAATACTGATTGCATTACTCGTCTCTTAAAAAACCTTTTGTAGTTGTCTTTGCCCTCACAGTATAGTCCTAACAACATAAAATAATATAGAAGACATTTCATAACCTCCCCAACCACCATACCAGTTTACCAATTCAGTCCATTATTTGTCTTACATTTCAGATTTCAGCCATGAAGAATTCTAACATGACTTTGTAGTTCCCTGAAAATGCCATGTTCTCTCCTGACATTTGCTTCCTGAGAATAGCAATGAACTTTTCTATTTTCTATTCTTCTGCTCCTAGCTCAACTTAGAATACTACTGATTCCTGGGGCCTGAGCTTAGATGGTTCTTCTTTGACAAGCCATTTTTGACCTTCCATTTTACACTTGGAGCTTGATGTATGAGTTAATGGGCTAGACATAGAACATCGATGGTCTGAGGTTTAATTGCCTGCTTACAAATATCTTTCCCCAAATAGTCTGCATGTTCCATGAGAATAAATTCTGTTTTTAATCACTGTTTAGTACCAAATATCAAAACCTTGAAGCTGGCCCTATAGGAGTACTAAATATTGTCACTCACTCCAGAAAAACTTGCTGGATCCTGGGACTAGGCTAAATACCTCTGTTTGGTGTTCTTAAATTTCCTAGTTCTCTCTTTCATTAAATACATTTTAGTGCTACTGTTTATGCAGGTGTCTCGTCCATTATACTTCAAGTTTTATAAGGAGGGAAACTATGAATCATTCATCTTTGTGTCTCTAATTTCAAACACAGTGGTACAATTTAGGTACTCAGAAATTGTATCTGTTATGACTGTTATTATCATTATTATGGTAAATGTTTTTGAATAGGCAGATGAATAAATGAACAAACAATGTAAAATAGGACATGATAGAATCTGAAGCAGGAATAATAATGCTGTACAGACTATGAAATATATGTCATGCCTCATTCTTATAGGGTTTTTTTTCCCCAAGTATCAAGATAAAATGAAATTGTTCAGAAAATCACCAAAAGTGAATAAGATAAACAAGGCATTATTATAAAATCCACTAGGATAAAGTGAAAGTGAGAGACTATTATTGCTTTCAGTATTCATTGTACCTCACAATTTAGACTGTGCCTATTATAAAGTTACAGAAATTTAATCATGGTCACTTTTAAAAAGATATTTATCTTTATTAATTATCTTTCCTGCAATGACCAGAAAACCAAACCAGTGATGTCCGGACACTGATCTCAAGGCAGTGATATCTATAGCCATCATGAGAACAAGATGTCTGATTTATAGAAGGGATAACGTATATCACTTGGTGGCTGGAGACTGGTTTTCACAATATAAGTAATATTTATTTAATTTATTATATATGTTATATATATATATATATATATATTATATAAAAAGCACATATTTTCAAAGGACTGGATTACAATAGTGTTCCACTTCACCCAATAACTTCATGCAAAAGAACTGATGAGATTCCAGGATGAATATTTTCTACTACTTCTCCAGAGGGGTTACCTGTGGTCAACTGAGCTGAAGTCAGATTTCTTCCCAAAGAGGGAAAACTCATTTGTTGTATGTCAAATATCCAGCTAAAGGTACATATATGTGAGAAAATAACGCACAAACTAAAAATTACAGTAAGGAGTGACTGGCTAATTTTAAAAATATTTCTAAAAGCAAATTTTGATAAAGAAGGGAGAGAGCCCACCCACTTGTACACTCCAAGGTGCACTGTTAGGACCAAGAGCTTCACTCTTTGATGCTTGAGCTTCACTGTTGGATGGGAGCATACACAATGGGAAGATCTTCCCCAAAACTCTTCCTCTTCTCACTGCCACCTCTCTGTTGTCTATGGTGCTCTCACTTGACAGCACCTTACTGTTCTGTAGTCACCACTCAAGACAGAGTTAGGATATATGCAACCTGCTGTGTGGGGCTTACAGGACAGGATGAAGTGGTGGGTTTAGGTCATTGCAGAATAAGAAAAAAAGTGAAGAAAAAGCAAGCAACCCTATGTAATAAAATTTATGGAATTTTTTTAAGACTGTTCTTTTGGCCATCTTGAATTTTAAGGCAGGAAAAAGAAGGCACTTTTCAATTTTTCCTCTCATTACTTCAGTGTATTAACCTACTTTGAACTCAGTCTATCAGATGAACTGGTTCAACACCCAAGAGGCATTATTATCACCCAGTTCAAAAGTGTTCAACATATGGACATCATCAAAACCCAAACTGACTTTATGTTCCTCATTTCTAGTAAACAATTAAAGAAATCTAATCAAGACACATGCCTGTGTCAGGGGCTAGGCAATGCACCATTAAATGTACCATTGAGTTGTGTGCAGAGCTTTCAAGACTCCACAAACTCGTTTTAATTTTACACAGACAAATTGAAAGACCTAGTATCTTCATTAGGGTTCAGCTCCCATTTAAAAGCTACAACAACCCACGATGTCATGATGGAAAACAGAAGCTGCATCTTCAAATCACATCCATATTGGCATTTCACAACTGTAGTCTGATTGTATTGTTAATTAATTCTCGAAATGCACAGTAAGCCAAAGGGACAATTTGAGAAGAGTACTTGTCCTTTAATTAGTAAATTAAGTTGTTGTTGTTGTTGTTTTTAATCTCAAATGTTTCTCTATTAGTATGTACTGTAGGCCAAAATCTCACACCAGCTGGATATTTTCAGGATAAATGGCTTTGCTTATTTCTTTCATTTATCAAGCCAGTAACTTTTTAGAAAGAGGTTGAGCTTGGGTGATAGAAAGGCGAGGGGATAAAATCAGAGCAGAATGCTTCTTGTGGAGAATCTTATAGTTCAGGGAAGGAAGGAAGAGGAGGAAATTTCTATTTCCAGATACTACTCTGACATCAACAGCAAAGAGTAATATAGCTTGAGGAGTTTTAGGACTTGTCTAGTTCAACACCTCTTTTCTTAGAATAAAGTTTTAGAGCTGAAATAAGTTAAATGACATACAGGAAGTTGGGCACCTAGTTAATTAGAATGGTTTGAACTATTATCCAGGCCTCCTGACTCCAAATGTAGGGTTTTTCAGATGTCTGTGTGTTCAGAAAAAGTATACAAGTATAATTGTAAGGGTGCAGATTAAGACATGTGGAGTACATGTGAGGAAGACTTTCTGATTTGAACTACTATGTTAAAATCTTAGAATACTGAGATTTAACTGGATTCCATTTGGCTCTAATGTGTTACCAATTAATAATTCATATCTCTAAATGAAGAATTAGTCAGCTTGTTTCATTTCACATTCTCGGTGCAGTTTTGTCATTTTGGAGCAAGGTTCCATGAATGTTTCTTAATATAATACTAGGATATGTCAGCTCAGTCTTAACTCATTTGTGCAGTGTCTCTATTTTCTTCTTAATTAAACACAGAAACTGCTGATTTGAGGACAAAAATAGAATATGATGAAGTCTGAGTTTCTTCCCAGAAAATATTTTGTCTTTGCCTCCAGATGTCAAAAGTAACACATTAGTACAAGCCAGATGGGGGAAGGGATAAACAGCTGCCTCTTGCCCTTCTAAGAAGGCAACCATGGGTTGGAGAAGATCACTGATTACCCACCTGTTGGTCTGAGATACAGAGGCTAATATGAGATAAAATTACTCCAGCCAACTTGTTGCCTGAGCTGTCCTCACCTCTCTGTGAGAATGGGTTTATAAAAGACTTGAGTATCAATTAATCAATTAAACAAGTATTAATAACTATGAACTACTCAAAAAGCTTGAGGCACTAAATATTAGTTTTCCCTAGGCTATTACAATTAGTTTGGGGTCAAGAATTCATATATGCATAAAATATTCAATAAAATAATAAAAAATATGTACTAAATATGTAAAGAGAAGGATATGATATAAGGGCACAAGGTTGGAGAACATTGGCAGATTATGTAATAGAAGGGCACGTGGAGACAAGCAAGGGTCAAGCTTTGCAAGCTGCTTCATTCTCACTACCAACAGAAATGGGACTCTTGTTATTTCTGTCCTTGCTGCCTGCTCAATCTTGACTATACCTCCTTATGATCTGTGCAAGCTTGTCATCTATGTCTTTACTTGTGGAGACCTCCAGGTTCTTCTTTTAGAGTAAGTTAGAGATGACTATTCAGCCAACTGGAGTCATCTGCATTCTAGAGTTGTATCTTCTCTAACTTCATGCCCTGATTCCAGCCCTGCAGCTCTAGCTAGTGTCCAGGTCATCTCCAGTCTGACTTATCCCACTGATGAGCCAATGATACTCATATAGGCATTAATACTGACTATTAGTGAGGTACAAAGATAACTACTTCTGCTGCTTTCAAGTTCCTGCAGAAGCTATAGCTAGCTTATGATGAATTGTTTAATGTTGTTCCTTTTTTAAACTGTGTACCAATTGGCTTTGTTTTGAAGCAAGATATTTTAACTAAATAATACCTAAGGATTCTTTTCATTTCTAAAGTACTATGATCTTGAAATCATTGGTAATTTGCATGTAATTAGATCTTTTTACATGATTGGATAGTATTTGCAATTTTTCTTGATGGCAGTCATGATGTACTAGGTAAAAGAAACTGCTGTAAATAGCTGGTAATTTAGTAATGTGGTGGCAAGGTGTGGGGGCAGGAGAAGCATTCTCTAGTCCTATAATTAGGTCTCAGTCTTTTAGTGAGCCTGTGCCTCTCAACTGTGAAGTTCACAAGGTTTCAGTTTTATTCCCAGTCTCCACTTAGGTGGGACAGGATGGCTAGATTGATCTGAATCTTGGTGCTTCCCTTCCCTCAGGACAGTCAGACTCTAGTTAACTACAGTTGACCCTTGAACAACATAGAGTTTAAGGTCGATGACCTCCCACATAGTCAAAAATCTGCATATAACTTTTGACTCCCCAAAAACTTAACTACTAATATAGATGTTGACTAGAATCCTTACCAATAACATAAATAGTAGATTAACACACATTTTGTATGCTACATATATTATATGTATATAATATATACATATATGTTATATGTATATTTGTATTCTTACAATAAAGTAAGCTAGAAAAAAATGTTAAGAAAACCATAAGGGAGAGATAATATATTCATAGTACTGAGCTGTATTTATTTAATTTTTTTAAGATTTTATTTTATTTATTTGACAGAAATAGATCACAAATAGGCAGAGCTGTAGGCAGAGAGAGAGGAGGAAGCAGGCTCCCTGCTGAGCAGAGAGCCCAATGCGGGGCTGGGACCCAGGACCCTGAGATCATGACCTGAGCCGAAGGCAGAGTTTTAACCCACTGAGCCACCCAGGTGCCCCAAGTGAGCTATATTTATTAAAAAAAAAAAAAAAATCACTTATAAGTGGACCCATGCAGTACAAACTTGTGTTGTTCAAGTTTCTCCAGAGAGCAGGCCCTGTTAAGAAAATGCCAGGTATATTTCAAAATAGTTTCTTTTCCCTACCCCTGCCAGAAAGCATGAAGGGGTTACCTAGTCAAGCTCCTAATAATATGGGGTTCCGCTTCTGACTGGGTCCCCCTGGAGTTTTTTGTAAACTTTTTTTTGGAGTTGGGGTAGAGAAGGAGCATGCACACACATGAGCTAGGGAGAGGTGCAGAGGGAGAGGGATAGAGAAAATCCCAAGCAGGCTCCACACCCAATGTGGAGCCTGATGCCAGCTCAATCTCACAGCCTGAAATCATGACCTGAGCCAAAATCAATAGTTGGACGCTTAATGGAATGAGCAACCCAGGTACCTACCCCCACTTCAGGAGTTTTTAACTAAGAGTCATCCACATTGAATCTCCGCAACTCATCGGTTATAGTTTGGATTTCCCTACCCCGGCTTCTGTGGGCAAGACTGCTCTGGTAACCCTTGACTTCCTGTATTCCTTGTCTGTCTCTTCAAACTTGGTAACTGCAGTTAGCATTGCTTCTTCACCTCTCTTACAAATCCAAGAAAAGTTGAGGATTTTTTTTAGTTTGTTCATCTTTTAACTTGTTGTTAGGAAAAAGTGGTGCCTTCCAACATCCTTCATAGAAGCTAAAAACTAAAGGGTTGGTTAGTGTTTGAAAACAGATTATTCTCATAATTATTATTTTTTTTAAACACGCCTCCTGTGAGCTTCTTTACCCAATTGATTTGTGCTGTTTCTTTTTAATTTAATTTAATTTAATTTAATTTATTTATTTGACAGAGAGAGATCACGAGTAGGCAGAGAGGCAGGCAGAGAGAGAGAGGAGGAAGCAGGCTCCCTGCTCAGCAGAGAGCCTGATGTGGGACTCGATCCCAGGACCCTGAGATCCTGACCTGAGCCGAAGGCAGTGGCTTAACCCACTGAGCCACCCAGGTGCCCCTGATTTGTGCTGTTTCTTAATAAAACAGTTTTAACTAAGATAAACTTCTGACTAAAATGTCAGAGATTCTAACGTTGTTCAATTTGAATCAAAGAGGTTACTAAATGGAGAGCTTAGTATACAGCTGAATTGTGCTTTCCAAGCTTCTTGGCTTTATCATTCGCTGAGGGATAGTGGGGTCCATTACCTGCTGTTAAGTCAGGCAATGTAAAGATTAAATTTTGATTTCAAATGCAAGTTCGGGCTTTGTTCTCTATTCCAGTAACTGCTACTAAATTGTCACATATAAGCACTTCATAACCTCCAGGCTTCATTGTTTCCATCTATAAAATGGAGATAATGACACCTTTGTTTCTTACATTCTTTGATTATTGGGCAAGTGAAATGAAACAGTGCAAAGTGGGCTGCAAGTGGATGGGGGCCCAGATTAAGCAATACACTCCCATCTCTTTTTAGATTATTTTCCTAAAGTTCATGACATTCTGGTCATATGTCTGGTATTAACACCTATGACACTGCATTATGCTTGTTTATTCAGGCTGTTTCTGCAGTCTTTGAATTTCTGAGAGGCAGAAAAAAATGAACTATTTACCCTGTAACCATATAACAGCTGGCATAGTAGTTGGCATTTATTTGCTAACAAATGTTTATTGAAGTTTTCCCATAACAGGTGATATTTGAGTTGCGTATTGAAACCCAAGTAGTGCAAATCAAGGATAGTAAGTATACATAATAGTCAGGAGAGGCTAAGATATGCTGTGAGAACAAACACCCCCAGTACATTGGTGGCTCAACATTAATCAAAAGAAATAGGTTTTTCTCTACATCAACACAAAGTTTGATGCTGGTCCAAGTGACTTTTCCAGGGCAGCTGTCTCATATTTGTTAAATCAGCTAGCATGTCTGTTTGGGGCTCAAGCCATCTCCTTATAGCTTGCCTTGTAAACTTCCCTAGCTTTCTCTCAATTCCTTCAACATCCCAAGCTCATTCCTACCCTAAAGCTTGACACTTGCTTTTCTGTGTGGGATACTTGAACTTTGATCTACACATGGCTAATGCTTCCCCGTTCATGAAACACCTCTTTAGTAAGGCCAATCATGACAACACAAACACCCACACACCAGCCTCACTTCACCCCATTATTTGATCATATTGATTTCATAGCATTTATTAATTTTTAATATCTTATATATTTATATGTTTGCTTATCTTGTTCATTGTCTCTTTCTCCCCCTCCTCCTCTATATATTCTGAGGTACAAGCTTTACAAAGCAGGAACTTGATCTGTTTTGTTCACTAATTTTGCTTCAGGAACTAGAATAGTACCTGGCAGCTAATAAGTAATTAAACAATATTTTTAAGTGAATTAATTGTTTGCAAAAGCAAGAAGACATACTAGACAATTCTAAAATTACAGAATACCAGGAGGCTTCAAAGGGGTGCAAACTTTTTCTGTCAGGGTCCGGATAGTAGATATTTTAAACTTTACAGGCCAGATGGTCTCTGTCACACCATTTAACTCTGCACTAATTCTGCCATTGCAACTCAAAAGAACCTGTAAACAGCATGTAGATGCCTGGATATAAATGTGTTACAACAAATTGTATTTACAAAAACGGGCAGTAGCTGGATTTGGCTTGGGGGCATAGTCAACTGACCCCTGCTTCAGAGCAAGGTGAAAGTCTGAGGGGCTTGGGCCCTAGAGAATTTTTAAGAGTTAGGCTACTTGGATTCAAGTTCTGGTTCTTCCACCAACCTCTCCAAGCCTCCAAATCCTCTTTTGTAAGATGAGACTAGTTATAAAAAACACCATACCTCAGAATTAAGTGGGGTCACACAAAAGGTGCTCAATACAGTGCCCCTAGCACATGGTAAAACACAATAAATATTCACATTATATTTAGGAACAAGTTCCTATGAAAATATTACCACAATAGAGTAAGTGACAAAAAATGATGGCAATAGAAATAAGAACAAAGAAGAGCAGATGTAATTAAGAAATCTGAGTGAAATTGGCACGTCCTGGGGACTACAGCATGAGTTAATGATAATGGTATCCTGTATACGCTCCTTCAGACTAGAACAACCTCCTGCACTTCTCAACCTGTAGAAAGCTTATTCACTCTTCAGCAGCCAGCTCCAATTCTATACCTCTGAACTGTCCTGCAGATTGCTCAGCAGAATTAATCATGTAACTAAACACAATACAAAGCTTGGGCCTTTCTTTAAATTTCTGCTCTCTACTATATTTAGCTGTTTACCCATTTGTCTTCCTCAGTACATTATAAAACCTTTAAGATCAGGGATCACTGTACCATTTTTGCCTTTGTTAATTGCATTCTTCATTACCTTCAGTACATTTAATTGCACATATTTAATAAACTTTTATGGAACGATTGAATGAAACAATGATTGATTTTTTGAAGTACACAAGTTCTAATTCCATTTGCTAGAGTCACCATAAATAAAATAACCACAGACCAAACATTGTAGACCATAAACAGTGTTTTGGTAACTTGACTTCTGCTGTATCTGCAGCATCTGCTTGCAGTGATGCAGCATCATCTTGGCTAGTCATAAGCCATTCCATTGGGATATGTCTCTTTCCAGTCCCCCTATCCCACCGCACAAAAACCCCATCGCCTGCCTTATGTGAGACTTGGAAACATAAAAACATAAAAATAACACAAAGATCCCCTCTTATGTATGATAACTAATGGGAACAAAATGTCTTGGATGAAATATTATTGGCAAAATGAGGTATAGCCAGATGTTGTGTAATGCAAGACCCACCATAAAGTGATGAAGAACTCTACTCTGAGTCAGACAGACTTGTTTCCAAGAGAAATGTTTATTTTGAAAAAAAGATCAAATAAATAATTTTAAAAATTAAGTATACTTTTTAAAGATTCTGAATTTCACAAAAGCAGAGGGATTTTCCCCCAGCAGTTTAAAAAGTTTAGACTATGGCAGCCAAAACATTGTAAAATAAGTTGTTATGTTTTATTTTGTTTTCAGAGAGTATTTTAAAAAGAAGATTACATCAATAGAGCTTATTTTAGTGTCTTTTAATCATTATAAAAATTATACATATCTGTTTGGGATTATAGTCATACCTCAGAGATATCATAGGTTTCATTCCAGACCACCACAATAAAGTGAATATTGCAAGAAATCAAGTCAAATAAATATTTGGGTTTCCTAATGCATATTAAAGTTATGTTTACACTGTACTATAGTCTATTAAATGTGGAATAGCATTGTGTTTAAAAATACAATATACATGCCTTAATTTAAAAATACTTTATTGCTGGGGTGTCTGGGTGGCTCAGTTGGTTGAGCATCTGACTCTTGATTTTGGCTCAGGTCAAGATCTCAGGGATATAGAATCGAGCCCAATGTTGGGCAACTCACTCAGTGGGGAGTCTGCTGGACATTCTCTCTCTCTCTGCCTCTCCCCTTCGTGTGCTCACTCTCTTTCTCTAAAATAAATAAATATTTAGCAAGACTTTATTGCTACAATAAATATTTAGCAAGACTTTATTGCTACAATATGCTAACCACCACCTAAGATTTCAATGAGTCATAATCACTGATCACAAATCAGCACAAAAACGTAATAATAATTATAAAGCTTGAAATAAGGCATGAACTGCCAAAATGTGACAGACATGGAGTGAGCAAGTGCTGTTGAAAAATGGTACTGAACAGGCTTGTTCAATGCGGATTTGCCACAAATCTTCAATTTGTAAAAAAAGCAATGTCTGTGAAATACAATAAAGCACAGTGCAATAAAATGAGGCATTCCTGTATTTGAAAACTGCAAACCTATAAAGATGAAAATAAAATTTGGTCCTAGTCTTAATAGCCAGAACTAATTATTGTTACCATTTTTATATACTTCCTTTTACTCTGTATGCTCAAATAGAACAAGTTTCTTTTTATTTCATTTTTAAAGATGAAAGTCGAAGAAATTGTATTTCCTTGTAGACTTCCACCTCAAGCCTGAGTCTTGAGTCTTACTGTCCTAAAGAAAGAGATATTTGATTTTTCTATGGAAAAAAAAATGCAAACAAACAAAACAAGAATCTGTATCTGCTTCCCATTCAAGTTTTCTGGAGCCCATTTAAAAAACAAAAAACAGTTTTTATAAAAACCTGGCTTTTGGTTTGGGGTTGCCACAGGTTTTAGAAAGTAAGAATCCATAAGGAAAGAACAGATTTTCCAAATTTTTGCAACTACTAATTAGCTTGTCATGACCTAGGCTGGTGGTCTAGATCACAGAGTTCAGTTATGTTCCAGGAGAACTCAGGATATAAATTACAGTCATGGACATATTACCTCTCATAGGTTCACTGAATGTGGGGAGAAGGAGATAAACTAGAAGTTTAAAAATGAATGTTCTAGGGGTGGCCTGTGTGGCTCAGTCAGTTAAAGATCTGATTCTTGATTTCAGTTTAGGTCGTGATCTCACGGTTGTGAGATTCAGCCATGTGCTGGGCTCTGCACTGAACCTGGAGCCTGCTTGGGATTCCTCTCTTACCTCTCCCTCTGTCCCTGTCCCACCCTACCTCCCCAGTCCCTCTCTCTTAAAAAAAAAAAAAAAAAGAATAAATAAACAAACAAAAACAAGGGTTCTAGTCATTCCCCATCCCCACTTCAGGACCAGATAGCTGGATTTTGAAATACATAAAGAGGTATGAAGGAATCTCAGAATATTAGTGTAAGTACAGCAGTCCCCCCTTATTTGTGGTTTCTTTTCTGTAGTTCCAGTTACCCCTGGGTCAACCATGGTCTGAAAGCAGATGATCCTCCTTCTGATTTATAGTCCGAAGGTCAACAGCAGCCTAATGCTACCTCACAGTGCCTGTGTCATTCACCTCACTTCATCTCATCATGTAGGCATTATGTAATCTTACATCATCGCATGAAGAAAGATGAGTACAGTACAATAAGGTATTTTGAGAGGGGGAGAACACATTCATGTAAATTTTATTACAGTGTATTGTTCTATTTTATTATTAATTATTATTGTTATACATAGGATTTCAGGCATCCACTGGGAGGGGGTCTTGGAACATATCCCATGTGGATAAGGAAGACTGCTATAGTATACTTACCAAGGATTATATAGGAAAGCTAAACACAAACTAAGATTTTGGCTTTGATTTGCATCGAACATAGCTTGGAGTGTGAGGTAGTAGCATGAGGCATTTAGTATTGAGGCTGAAAACACACCATCATCCTTGGCTTTACCTGGTGTTTAAGGGAGCAATAAAATTAACATCTCCCTTTGAAGATATATAGAAAAGATGGAAATACATGGGGTAGATTAGCATGCACCTAACATGAGAATAAAGAGATTTCAAAGGCAGATGCACTTATAACTGAAGCAATGATGGGACCATAGTCATTAGTGATAAGACTAGCAGATTGCCCCAACAGCAAAAAAGAGCAAATTACATTTCATGGGATCCCCTTTTAGGAAACCAGTCATTGCAGAGGATGGACCGGTGAAAGTCAGAAGATTTTTCAAGGATACGACGCCCTTTATCCTCCTATTTCTCTATATATCCAGCACCATCTTGGACAAGAACGTGTATGAGAGTAGAAAATGGAGCATTCATGCCCCACAGACAAATGAGATAGTAATATCTGTCAAGTTGAACGTAAATTATTGCTTTTTATATAGTGGGCCTTATGAATGATATAATATTGAGTATGGGAAATAATGAAACTTACTTCCATTTGCATATTGTAGTGTGAATAAATTAAATATGCTATATGCATGCAGTTTTCAAAATTGAAGACATATTGTATTTTCTTCATTATATATTAGTTTTTCACTTATTATATTATGATCATTTCTACCTTGTAATTACATATGTCATCAAAATAGCATTTTCAATAACTGCATTATATGCAATCATATAGCTGTATTTTGATGTATTAATTGACTGTCCTGTTTCCCAGGTTATATGTACCATTTGCCTGAATAACTGTCCCTATAAATGCTCTATTTATAAATATTTTCCCAGTTATTGATTCTTTTATTAAGGATAGAGCTCAAAGGGTGATCTCTAAAAGTGGCTCTTCCTAAGCAGTCTTGTGGAGGAACAAGAAACGTCACATCAACAGAGGCAGCTAGGTCCCTAGTTCTAGTTGGGAAAAAAAAAAAAAAAGGAAGGATAGTCTTCTAGAATGAGTCTCTGAAGGACTCCTTGGTCAAATAGTATGAACATCTTAAATCACTATTGAAACACATTGCTAAATTGCTTCCTTGAAAGCAATTTACGTTTTGTTTACATTTTATACCCCTAGTAATAGAATATGAAGTTGATCACTACACCATATACTTACCAAAATGAAGAGTCTATATGTGTATCTTTTTCTCCTGTAGTTGCCTCATAGTAGGGTCTAATGAATATTGGTTGGTTAAAAAAGTGAGGTCACGGGCAGCTGTGTAGCTCAGTTGATTAAGCATCTGCCTTTAGCTCAGGTCATGATCTCAGTGTCTGGGGATTGAGCCCCATGCCCCGCTCCCTGCTCAATAGGGTGTCTGCTTCTCTCTCTTTCCCTCTGCCCCTCCCCACCCCTCAAGCTCACTCTCTGTCTTAAATAAATAAATAAATAAAATCTTTAAAAAATAAATTAATTTAAAAAGCATGCTCATTTTACTTTAATCTACATGCCTTTAATACCAACAAAATTCCTTATTTTGTTCTTTAATGCTGATTTTTTTTCTTTTTTTTAATTATTTATTGTTCTGAAACTTTATTTTTCTTCATACCATCAGCTGAGTCCCCTCTTTCTCATACTCATTCCTATTTTTGAGTAGTTGCTCAGATAAAACTTCTTATCACCTCTTTTCTATAAGTTTAAAATCCTCCTAAAGTGAATTTTAATTCTTATATTCATATTCATATTCATATTATTATTATTTATTTTGTGTTTTTATGAGATAAAGAGGCAGTGTGGTACACTGACTTTGGATTCAGAAAACCTGGGCTGAATCGTGGTTCTGGTATATTCCCAACTGTGTGCCTTTGGGCAAAACTCCTCCTTTTTGTAAGTTAACTCATGTTTTAGTAACTCATCTATAATACACATATTGATAATTACCTTAATGTGTGCATGCATACAATTTAGTAAATATCTCTTAAGTGTGTATTATGGGCCAGGCATGCGTTAGGTACATTTAAAGGCATGCTTTAGATGATGCTTAGTAATTGTCAAATGGACAAACCAAAATGGAAGCACTAGAATAACCTCTGAGAAACCATATATTTTACATACAATGTACACTTATATTCCATGGTTGCACTTCAGAACACCATTAACAAGTTAGTCATTTTTCTTGCTTTCTCATTGGCAAAGATAATGCTTTGCTGAAGCAGCCATACTCTCTCTTACTATGAGATTTCTCAGTTTGTGGGATAGTTGGCTTGTGAGTCCACTGTCAAGGAAGAAGCAGAATTAACTGACCCAGAAAGAGACCCAACCTCTGACCTTGACTTCATTAAGTTTGTGTGCTGACCACTCAGGCTGATCAGTAACAGAAATTTTGCCCATTCAGCTGATGTGCCCCTAGGATGTCTATTTCCAAGCATATCTGAACCCTGATAACTATTTCCCAGAATCTCCCCACCCCCGAAGAGAACAATTTGGAAGTCACAGTCAAACTTAATGCATTTCTATTTAGGGATTTAATGTCTGGCAAAAAATAATATCTTTATCATTTATTTAATACATAAATGGTTCTTATTCTTGTCTGATTTCCCAAAGCTTAGCAAAGTAAAGGCCATCCATTAATCACTTTGTCCTTCAGTGAAGTGCAGCCATCTAGACTGTGAGGACTATAGCTTCATCAGCGAGGCATGTGGGCTGACTCAATAAAAACTTGGAACTGGTCCTGTAAAGGGCACTATAATTGGTGTTTCTTGCAGATACAGATGATGGGATGGAAGCAACAAGAGACAACTTTCCCCTCAGATGTAGCAACATTATTAGGTATGGAAGGGGACCTACAGGTTTATAGTAGAAGTGGCAGGTCCCAGCATGAGAACCCCTGGGGGCTCTTCTCTTTAAGCTGACATATCTAAGGTTCTAATAAGTGGTATCTGTATTACTTCAATCTTAGTTTATCTAAAATAGAAATTATTATCCTCCCCCAGCCCAAATTTTGTTGCTTTTAGTTGCCATCAACTATATTATGCTCCAGGCTTCAAGCTGTGAAGGCTGGGTGGTCTCTGATGTACCTTTCCCTGTTATCTCTGATATTCACTGGTCAGCATGTGACTTAAGCCTGTCAGTTTCTCTGCATCCCCTTGTTGTCTCTATCACTAATGTCTGTTCAACTTGAGATGAGATTACTTCCAGCAGCCTTGTTAACTGGCCCCTTCAGGCCACAATCATCCCACATATTATCCCTTTTATAAAGAAATATCCTCAAATGCCCTTGCCCTTCCTCTGTACTTTCACTTGAGAGATAAGACTTTTCTAACACCCACAACTTTATTTTTCTTTGGCTCTCAAAGGCGAACACAGTATAGTATCAACTCTTCTATCTTATCTCTAGCTCTTTCTCAAAATCTTTCTTCTCCTATAGTTAGCTGTGTTCCTTCTCTGCCATCTCTTCACCAATGAGTCATTTTACCTGCTCTTCCCACTAGAAGTTCAAATCTTGTTTCCTTCAAATTCCTGTTCCCATATTGAAAAGACCCATATTAGCTGAGTAAATAGCCCCAACTGGTCTTGTGGGGCTTTCATTATGATAACTAAAGAAACTGTTGATACATGTACACTGCCCAAATCGCAGTTTCCCATGCTCCTATGTTCCTTTCTCTGGCTGCTGGAAGCAGTGACAGCTGACAGTTCTCAGCTCAGTCTCTCTCTATGACTGTCCTTGGTTGAGTAGAGTGACTTTATCCAAAGTCATGGGGGGAAGCTCACTTACAGTGGCTGGTTGATATAGAGGAAAGACCCTTGCTGTTAAAAAGTAAGCTAATAGTTTGGACTTCAGGAAGGCCAACTTATCTTCATTTTCAAGTCACACTGACCATCACTCCTACTTCATTCCTAGTGAGACCTTGAAGGCCTGGACATTCACTGCCATGCCTGGCCCCTGCTCTACTTGGGTATGAGGTTATTCATATGGAGGACTGGCATTCACAAGACTACCTCCATAATATTCCATGTTGCCATTCCCCTCTGAGATCTGCCACATCAAAGTGCTGCTATTTCCACTAGAACCTCAAAGTAAACCTTTTGGATCATGAAGAACTTGTCCTTCTCATACATAATCACAAGATAAGAAAGAAACTTGTGGAAAGATAAGCCATAATGAAGTGTATTCTTGATTTTTTTTTTACCATTATGATCCTTGAAAATGGAGAATAAAGTAAAAAGAAATAAATTGTGATATAAGCAATAAAGGTAATTTAATGTAGTATTTTAGTCATTATTAAACATTGTTGTACATAACTACCCAATTTGGAGATACCAAAACCACTAATAATGACTTAAAATGAATTCTTAAAATTTAAGCTTTTGAGATCAAATTACCAAGAAATTTCATATCCACAGAACCAGATTTTGTAGTTTTGGATGGCCAGCTTATAAATAGGAAGACCATATGTCCTGGGTTGCTAGGAATAGTTTGTGTTTATACCTGCTATTCCAGAGTAACTATTAATAGCATCTTCATTTTAGAATATTGAGTTGAAATCCACTTAACATAAAATTAACCATTTTAAAATGTACAGTTCAGTGGTTTGTAGTACATTCACAGTGTTGTGAAACCATCACCTCTCTCTAATTCCAAACATTTTCATTGCCCCCAAAGGAAATCCCATACCCATTAAACAGTCAATCCCCATTCCTCCCACTCCCAACCTCTGGAAACGCTAATCTTGCTTCTGTCTATATGAATTTACCTATTCTTGATGTTTCATATAAGTGAAATCATACAATATGTAGTCTTTAGTGTCTTGTTTGTTTCACTTACTACACTGTTTTTGAGGTTCATCCACATCTCAGCATGTATCAGTACATAGTTTCTTTTTATGGCTAAATAATATCCATTTTATGGATAGATCCCATTTTATTTATGCCTTCATCCATTGGTGGGAATTTGGATTGTTTTCAACTTTTGGCTATTGTGATTAGTACTGCTATGAACATTATTGCAGATGTATTTGTTTGATTTATTAATTTTCCTGCAAAGTGTATGATGTTATTTGTCACAGGAATGCTTAAGTAACATTTCATCATTAATGTGAATGATTAATTTTGTCATTTGTCAAAAGGAAAAATAATATGCTAAGATTGGTCTGTGAGTTTATTCACCTTCTCAAAAGAATGGAACAATAGTTTACACTTAAGAATCTTAGATGGCTATGAGGAAAAAATTGTACTTTAAACATTCTGCTGCATGTGAACTATTTCCTTTCAGATTTCACATATATATACTCTGTTCTTCTAGCCTATCTTAAGATCATTAAGCTCGTTTGAAGCTTTCCAAATCTCACTTGCATGTGGATGGTATAATGTTCAAATTTAAGAGGGTGATCCTCTCTTTTCAATGGAAAACTGTCTATACTTAAAGGAAATAGAACCTACATGTTGCTTTCTTATGTCTAGTTGGTCCATCACGTCATTTTCTGTGATGCTTTTGATGTTCAAGAAATTTCAAAAGATTTCTTGATCTAGAAGGAAGCTTTTGCCAACTGCAGAGAAGCATTGCAAATTTAATTTGGTTAGAAAGAACATCAACATTAGCTTCCTTCTATTGAGATTTCCTCTTATTAAATAGGCTTGTGTAAGAATTTCAGCCCTAAGGACCTTTGACTCTTTATGGATTTTGTTATTATGGTGCATTCTTAATCTTAGACTACATCAACTGTGTAAAGAATTAAGGCATTCCCTCAAACTCAGAGCAAAATTGATTGGTGTTTAAACAAGAAGGGAAAATAGAAAGATTTGGGGTCTCAGTGATTCTGGCTGAGAATTAGAAGGAATTTGATAGTTGTTTTATCTTCAATCTCCTTTGCTCATGTTGATATAACATTAGGATTATCAAAAGTACATTATGATTAATAAAATTGTATGAAAGGCAGTTTAAACACAAAGCTCTCTGCAGTCATCTAGGGGTGAGGTAGGTAGAATACTTTTCTCACATCTTTTTTCTGTTCTCCCAAGAGGAATTTTAAGAAGGTTCCTTACACATAGCAAATGCTCAATAACTACATTTTGAATTGAATTAATATTCTTTAAAATCTTTCATCTCCCTCCATTTATGAGGGCTTTAAGTCTTCTAAAATAAAACCAAAGTACAAATGTGGGTTTATTATGAGAAAAATTCTATAAGTAGAATAGATTAAAAATTTTGAAAATCTTGTCAGTCTTAGCCATTAGAAATTTTCTACTCTCTGTCTATGGGAAGAGAGAGAGATAGGAGGGGATAAATTTGGAAGGTAATCATTTTGGGGTTCTAATTTCTCTTCTTTCATTTGTAAGTTATTTGGCAAGACATTTATATTTGTGTATCTCCATTTCATCTTCTACCAGATGGAGGCAGTGATAGCTAATCCATAGGGCTATTGAGAGGCTTAAATATATCTATAAAATTATGAGGCACACTGTGTAGCATAAGTTTAGTCTTAATAAATATTGTGTTCTTCCTCTTTTCTGACCACTTGGGGATGAGAATTGTGGAATAGAAAATATTTTATCTTCTGTTTTGTTTTGTTTTTAACAAAAACAAAACCCAAGGGAAAAATGTAAATATAAATGTTTTCAAACTATAAGAAGACATTTAAAGAGTGTTAAATTCTCCTCACAGAGACTAATCTCATGTATAAATGCCCGAAGTTCTAGCTTTTGAATCTGTTTCAGTTCCAGCTCTTATTGTGAAGTGAAGTTGGAGTAATTTAAATCTTTTTTTTTTATAATGTCTGCCATGTGACATAACCAGTGTAAGCAAGTAAACTTGAACAGTTTACTGATTTATATATTAGCATAGATAAAATTCTTCCTTGTCTTTCCAGAACATCAGTGTAGAGGGAAGCAAGAGAAACCATTCTGAATTTGTATTACTTTTATTTATTCTGTCATTTAAAGTAAAAAATATAAAGCAATCTCCACAAGATGCTCACTTTTTATAAGTAAGGTAACCATAATCAAAGCTGTGATAGTATAAACTACATGATTAATGTTTTATACACATATAATTGATTTTATATATACATCAAGAATAGATCTCTCTTAAAGTTGTCTGTTCATCATCTAAGCTCATAGAACATTATATAAAAATCAGAAAATGAATTTTCTGATGTCTAAGGAGAATATATCTGTAATGGGAACCAGAATGCTCAGGTGGGCCATCACTGTCTCCTCTCCATGAATATACGTTACAGGATAGGCCAAATTGTTATTAGAAGGTTGTTTGGAGGACTGGAATCAGAACATTTTAGATATTTCAAGACTGATCTTCTTTGGCCACAGGGATAAGAGTTCCCAAGTCTGGGAGGCAGGGTGTCTCCCCCTGAACAAATCTTGCGTGGCTTTTGATCAGTCGGTTTCTTTTAACTTCTGTTCCCCGTTTTCTTCTATACTGGATATAATGTAGTAGATGAGGTTACTAGATATCTACTTAATAAATCACATTTTGCTCCTACTTTCTCTAAATTAGAGCTGTATGTTTATCCCAATGATTTAGCCACAAATTATAGTCCCTAGAGATAGGTAATAAAATATTATGTGCGTAGATAGTATCTCTTCAGTTTTCTGAGAACAAATTTATTTTCAGTGCTGAAGAGTGGGGAGTAATTCCCTTACCTCAGATACTGTCCCTAAATACAACTAAAACAGCTTGGTTGAAGTGTATACACATAAAAGATTCAAGGTTTTAAAACTTGATATTCTGTCCTATAAATTTTAAAACCACTTGTGTAAATTTTAGATGGTAAGTGCTCCATAGAGCAAATTGTGTATCTAAGAATAAATATATAGGAGAGAAGTATTAATATCTCTTATAAAATCTGCTAAAAGATTTACTTGCCATTTATATGAGGCTGTTTTTGGAATTAGGTCTTCCAGGTTAAATTCTAAATACACAAATGAAGATTAATGCCCCTCAGTCTTTAAAATGCTCTACCACTTTGAGCACTTAATTAACTATGCAGATAATTTTGAGGGACAGCTATGCAAATCTCACTATTAGCTAGCCTTAAAAAATTAATTTCCATCACTACCAAGCTTCTAATTTATCAATTCTAATTAAATCTTAGTTTCTCCTCACCTTGGTTGCTAAAATATGGAGCTCTAATCATTGAATCTTTACTTTTTCTTACTCTTTCTACATTCTTTTGACCCCTAGTTTCTCTTTCCTCTTTACCTCTCTTCCCTTCCCTAATAAAATATTGGTTAAGATTAAGCAGTAGACTAAAGGAATGCAACAAATAACTTAAGTTCAGATACAAAGTTACAAATATGGATAATGGCAGAAAGAGATGAGTAGCCAACAGTATGAAGATATTGCTGCCATCACTGTAGCTTCTCTGCTGGGCACATCTGCACCCACCCTTTCTGCTTTGCTACCTGCTACTTTCCTTAATCCTCTCCTGCTCCTAAGGCTGATCTCTTCACTTTCTCAAGAGATCCCATCTTTTCTCCTAGTTTGTCCATTGTCCAAATTTCCAGTCTCTTTTCTTCACTACCCGTGTTCCCTCTGCAGTGGGTTTATTCCATTTTTTAAAATGGTCTCCTGCCCTTAAAGTTCCTCCAGCAATTGTTCCAGGATTTGTCATGAATCCTCTTTTCTCACACTGCTTGTCAGTAAATTGTTAGCTTTGTCCTAAAGATGTATACAAATCCCACTACTTATCACTTATTTCACCCCATCACCTTAAAAGCAGCTGTCCTATCAAGCGAAAATCAAAATTCATTTGGATTATTAGAATAGCCTCCCACCAAATTTCCTGCTTCCCTATGACCTATTACCAACAGAGTAACAAATATAGTCTTTTCAAAACTCAAGTCAAATCATAGTCATGTTCTGAAGAAAACCTTTCTATGCTTTCTAGCACATGCCCAAATCATTACTGTGGCCAGTATGACTCTGCCTAATCCAATGCCTCTGGTACTCTCTCTCTCTTCTATTTCTTTCCAGTTTGTTCCACAAACCTCATCTCATTCTTTCTGCTATTCTTTAAATATTTCACACACATTTCACTAGTGTGTTGGTACTTGTTTTCCCTCACATGTTTCCTGGATCCCTCCCTCACTTCAATAAGGCCTTCGTGCCAAGAACACCTTTTCAGTGTGATCTGTTGCAAAACACCCCAACTGAAATTGCAAACTCTCAGACAAACTTGTCATCTGCACTTCTTGGTTTTTCTCAGTTGCACCTGTTATTATCTGCATAACCATTTGACATGCTATAAATATACATATGAAACCTAAATTTTTCCTTTCTTTCCTCCTGCTAGGGTTTAAAATCTATGAAAATGAGTGCTTTCATTTGTTGACATATTTTGTCTTGTTTTGTTTCATAGTTTTGTTTACTTCTGTAACCATTGTCCTTAAGAGAGTTCCTAGTACTTAGTAGGTGCTAATTATTTGTTGGATAAAACAATTAAATGTTCAAAAATTATTTAGAAAGGAGATCCTCAAAAGAAAGACTCATAATGGTTATATATTTTTTAAAAAAGCTGATATTGTTTAAACTGAGCTGATAAAGTTTAATACAGCAAGCCAGGTAACTGAGAGATATGCGTCATCTACTCTCTTTAGTCAGAAACAACTTCTACTTATATTGTTCATGTTAAGTCATTTTTATACAGGTTAATTTTATCTCAAGGTTTACCTTGTCAGCCTGTGGGACCATTTGTAGAAGGAACTCTTCTCTTTTCTTAGTACTAATAGAATACTGTAGGCATGGTAGATTCTCATTAATTATGTGGTGATTAATAGAGAATTTGGTTAATATTAAAATGCATAATATTTTCCCCATCCTTGACAAAACATATCACCTGACTGCCTTAACAGTATATGCTTTGTGAAATCTTTGGTAATTTGAGGGAATAACATTCATTGAAAGAGACACACCTGCGGCACCTGGGTGGTTCAGTCAGTTAAACCTCTGCCTTTGGCTCAGGTCATGATCCTAGTCCTGGGATGGAGCTGGGTGCATCAGGTTCCCTGGTTGGTGGGGAGCCTACATCTCCCTCTCCTTTTCCCCTCCCCCACTCATGCTCTCTCTCAAATAAATAAATAAAATTTTAAAAAAAAGAGACTCACACTTTATGGCAAATAGGAGTTAGTAACTACAAGAATGACAGACATGATGATTTGAAATACAGTCTGTCTTTATCACTGCTTATCTCTGTACTCCATTAAGGTTTAAGTTTGGCTGAAATTCTGGTGTGGTATTTGTTAAGTGTGTCCAGTTTTCATTATCCTTAATTCTGTTTGGTAGTTTCTCCTTTGCCTGCAGAACCTTCCACTGCATGTAAAAGAGAAACTGGTACCCTAAGGATCATGTGAAGTACATCAATTTGTAGCTAAAACTAAAAGGGGGAAAAAAATCTAATTTCAAAGGTAAGCTTGTGCCAAACACAAATGGACAAATGGAAGCTTGCAACTAAATAACAGAATGTAGAGGAAGAATGATTTATTTCCAATTCTGAGAAAAATACACAAAGGAAATTGTTTATCTTTGTGGAACGTAATTCACAGGGTCACATTAATTTTCCAATACTTGCCAGTCCCATCACTGAATCTTCATTTGCCATAAAGTATATGAAAATAGCATAATCTGATTGTTTTTTGTGTTTAGTCTTATGAATAGAAACTGTGCATTTACATATAATAAAAGGTTGATACAACTAATTTGTCAACCAAAAAAACAAAAATCTTTATGTTAGGTTTTTATGTCTTTGCCTGCTTCTTAAAGATTATTAAAATAATGACTAAGAGTCTAAAGCAAAATTCTTGTTTGGAAATAAAATAAAATTGTCTCATAAATGTTATATAATATTAAGCAGATGATTGTTGCTGTTTTGTTTTACTGGGTGTATGCTTGCATTTAATATCTTGCTACAGATAAAGAATTCACAAGAAAAGGATCTAAAGGTAAATGATCTAATTGTGAAAGCAGAGTTAATTTTACAATACGGCTAAAACAAAATTTGATGGTGATCAAAAATATGAAAATGGAAACATGGTGAAGCTAATAAAAGGTAGCATGCATAGTTGTGTAGGTAATTTTCTTGGGTGGCATTAAAATGAAATGCAAAGCAAATGAAATAAAAAATCTATTCATGTGCCTTATGGAATCATAAATTGCAATGACATTACAATGAAAACAACATGATTTGCCCAGTCAAAGTCAATTATGTTAAGAGAAAGAGAGCGAGAGAGAAAACTATGGACATCATAAACACTGTCAGTCTAAATCTTCATCTCTTTGGCATTTAAGCCAAGTTAATCTACTGCTTTACATAATTCTTGATAAATGTTCTGGGCTCAGGACACAAGACTGTGAGTTCAAAACTATAAAAATATCTGTGCTCAGAGACCCTTTTAAGGGTTATCTGTGGTTTTTTTTTTTTTTGTATTTTTATCTGTCTGTTAGTTTTTATTACCATGCACAGCTTTAATATAGACACACTATTGTATCTGACAATTATTAAGTTATTTTCTCCCATTTGGTCTCAAACATCCTGCTAGTAAATATGATTTATTCCTCCCCCTAAATTTATTACCTAATAAATGTGCTAAAACTCACACCAAGTAGAAATAATAATCATGATGTCAAATGCATTGAGCTAGAAATTATGAGACATGTGTTCCAGCTATAGTTTGACAATGATGAGCTGTGTGACCTTGTTCAAGTAACTTCAATTTTCTCAACTGGTACATGAATTATTTGAACCAGATAATCCTCAGTGACCAGTTGCAGCATCCCATTATTCTATATTTGAATAATGTTTACAGTTGTTAAAGATGTTTCATTTCCATGATGTAATTTGATCCTCAAAACAACTTTTTACTAGACAGAAAGGATATTAAATTAAATGACTTTTTTTAAGGTAGAAGGCTCATGATTAATAGGGTTGGTTACAAAGGAGATGACACATACTAGCAAAATACATATTGAATGTCTGCTGTCCTTGCCAATGGGCATAGGCAAAGAACAAAAGAGGCATGGTATTTCCATCACAGAGCTTCCAATTTTGTGTCAAGGATGATTTTTGTTCCAGATCCACCCTTTCCAGACTGCAGAAGGCTAAGGGGTACTTACCAAACCTCCATTAAACACAATCTCAATAAGCTAAATTAATATAAAAAAGCTAAAATAAATAGTTACATTAGGATGAAAAAGCCTCTTAAATATTCTGCAAAAAATAAACCCATTTAATTTTATTTAGTACAGGGTTCCACAAGCATATTTAAGTGTAAACAACTCAGCCACTCCCCACTCCATTCCCACCTAGTAACTGCTAATACCTGGTGAAGGTTTCCCATAGCAGTTTAGGAAACACTGGTTTGAACTAAGGCCCTCATTAGCTGAGGATGTTTGACAAAATGAACATTACAAGAAGATATTAGACTGGTTTGGAGCACTGCTGTGCCAAACCTGATGGCCTATTTAATGCATATGCTGTTCTTTGAAAAAAAAATCATAAAGAATTCTTTTGAAATTCCTTTAAAACCGTGCTTCTCTCTCTTCTTCTCCCCTACTCACCATACTATTCAAAGAGGAAAATAAACTTGACAGACTATTTCTGCCCAGGGAGTAAAATGCATTATTTTTCTGCAGAGTTCTCAGTCTTTGACAGAGAAACAGTAGATCTAATTAGACACATCTTCTGTCCATGTGCTATTCTTAAACCAGATACCCCTTTCTCCCTTAATTTTCCTTTCTTTTTAAAAGAGAAAACATGGTATTTTAGAAACAAATCCCTTGTGTCTTTGACACCACCACCATTGTTTTAAATGGAAACATTTTCCTCTCCAGAAGAGAAACATTATACATAAACAGTTACAAGAAAAACAAACAGCCAGAGGTTGCAAATATGGTAACCCTGTGCACATAGGTATCACAATAAAACAAAATAAAAGAAAACAGAAAACTTCCTTTCATACATAAATGGCTACTGTTTACAATGGTTGTAGCAATTAAGTAACTAGAAAAAACAAAATTAACAACATGTGGCCTTCCCTGTTTGTTTAGTAGCTTCTCACTTTAATATTGGTGAAAATAAAAATAATAAGGAAATATGATGAAATAAAATATTTTGGCCATGCTCCATTGTCTTCATACTACTTCTTTTTTTTTTGGACTATGCATGTGTTGTGTGTGTATGTATGTGTATATTTATTAATGTGGGTAAGACAGGTGGATATATACAGATACTCAAATACAAAAACAGAATTGTAGGGAGAGAAAAGTCAGATATATAAGTTGAAATTTTAAGATATATTACTAATTATGTATTAGTAGAGAAGAGGAAAGAACTAGACTTTAGTCTGTGATTTGCTAGTAGTCAAGTAATAGTCAACTTGGACAACTATTTTAGCGTTCAGAATCACAGTGCATCACTTACACAATGGAATTAGTACCACTAAAGTGTAATTTTTCAAAAAGTTAAAAACATGGCTCATGAAAATATAATATCAGTTTCTAATAATTTTATTTAGTTCAATAATTTAATGAGGAACTCAGTACATGTTAAAGGTGAATTTGAAGATATATATATAATATATATATATAAAATAATGACTGAGTCTATATATATATATATATATATATATATTCCATAATGATGAACTGAATTTGCTAATAGAAGTGGACTAATTAATATCCCACAGGGCAATAAAATGTAATGTTTGGAATTATCTTTTCTTTAGGATAAAAAGCAATTTTATCTCTACTGAACAAAATTAATTTACATTATTGAGGACAAGAATTGTCTATCAATTATCTATGGTTTTATTTCTATCCCTACAGAGTTAACTCCATTTAATTCTTTCAACTTTTTAAAAAATTACTATTAGCTCTAAAATTGGAAAATTGTAACCCATGATTACTAAGCTTTTTTTGAACTGTAACATGCTATATGATCTTTGAAAAGGATGAGATAAAGAACATGGATGGCATGATGGAAGTTTAGAGCTGAAAGTGTAAAATATTAAAATATGCCAGAAATATTAAATATAAAATATTAAAGGCACTTGCAATAAAACCATAAATAACCTATTAACACAATAAAACATGACTTAGATGTTATTAAAAATGGTAAAAGTAGGCTACATGTCAGTTCGTTTATACCTGAAATTAGTGAAGAGAGGGTAAGAATCAATCTATAGGAGAGCACTGGGATATGACATCCATACATGAAGATAACATAGGGATATAGAGAAAAAACAACATACATTTTGAATGTGCCTTTATGAAAACCATCAGGTGAAACCATAAGAGTGAAGCAAAATAAGCTATGCCCATAAGGAAATATTTATTGAGTTAAGGAATAAGGATATATATATTATAAAACATTTAAGAAATGAAGGCCAGGTTCATATGAATATCTCTCTGGAGTACTTGATTCAAGAAGGCAAAACTACCTGGGTCCCATTTCATCACACCTTGCTTGATGCTAAATATTTTGTGTCAGATCTGAAGTTCTAGAAAGACCTCAGATATCCAACAGAAGAGAATTCTTCCCAACCATTTTACAGAACATATACTACAGTGACTAAATACTTAGACTCTTTCACTGTTTTAGTCTTTACCTCATGTGTAAATCCATGCAAAAATAGGATTTTTTCTTTGGCCAACTTTTAAGGATTTTTTCGTTGTCACTAAGTCTCTGATTTTAGAAAATGCATACAAATCTAGGTGGCATTTTAAATTCATTCCTTGGGCAAAGGACTTGTTGATATGTACTGAGTATAGAAATTTATTACTTAGGGATGTTTTTGGTTGAAATCACAGAAAATCTGACTAATCAACAAAAGGGGTTTATTTGTCTCACACAAGAGGTTAATGTGTAGATTATTCATCGCGTGCATCTCAATGATGCCACAAGGGATTCCGTCTTTTTCTATCATTCTGCTTTATCATATGTCATGCTTAGACTGTAACTATGTTCCTTAACCTCATGGTTTTCATTGTTACATGTGATACACATGGTTAACAAAACACCACATTTCTATTCTCAAGAGAAGGGAAAAAGGGGTGAAAGAGAAAAGTTGCCTGAATTGAGAAAGGAAAAACTTATAAAGAGAAGTCCCCATCCCAATTTCATTTTCATTGTTATAGTCATTACTCCATCATTTAGTCATTCATTGCTGCAAAGAAATGTGTGCTCCTTTGAAGGGCCCCATTTCCTGCCCAAACAAATCAGTTAAAAACAAAAGCAAAAATAAAGTGTAAAAAAATGGAATATAAACATGCTGTAATTTACTGGGTACAGTGTTAGGCTCTTCAGCCATGTAAACCAAAATTAAGATGAAAGAGCACTATCTTCAAAAGATAATAGTCTGAATAAATTTCTAGGAAAGATTTAGAGATTGTCATTCATTGATCAAAAAATTGATAGGTTGTGGCTGTCTTTTTTTTTCCCCCTTTAACAAGTGATTTGTTTATTTACTTAAGTTTGTTGTCAAATTTAAGTGATGGGAGTACTAGAAGAAAGGATGAATATAAGAAATATTTATTATATCTCAGGAATTCTATAGCACTATAAATACTATATTGCATCTTTTTCAACAAACTTATGAGATAAAGAGGGTACAACATGACACTCAGAAGATAATATTATTCAGTCTGTTTGACTTCATGACTTATGATCTTCACATCATCCTCACATGTCAAATATGGTGTTCATTGAGCTCAAAAAAAAAAGAGAGAAAATATCAGCTGATTTATTTATGCTCAAGACTAACAGTTGATTGCTCTTTGCTTTGTTAGAATCTTCAGTGAGGACAGTTTTACCAAAGGTGGAGAATAGAAATGTTAAGTTAGGCATAATTAGCTAAAGTACTTATCAGTGACGCTTAATGGACTTCAGCTGTCCATATAACCTTAACTTTCTCAATAGTTCAAAACTTTGGTATGTATGATGGTTCTACCATAAGTACTCAGAGAAACAATAGTAATTAGAACTGTGTTGTCACTGATTTGTCTTTAAGCAAGTGCATTCATACATTGAACCAATATTTCTAATAGTTTGTGTCTGCCTATATCTTTGTTCTGTAATGAATGGAAAATAGATCCTGTTCAGCATTTTCTTATCTCATCACTCTTGGAAACCATAGACCTGTTATGTAGAAATACAATCCAGAGAAACTGCCAAGAAATCTCAGTGCATGTGTTTGTGTGTGTGGGCATGTGAATGATTCGGCGTTGTGTATATAGTCTGCATATGCCTGTGTAGCTGGGATGTTTGTGTAGCATACAACTTGGCATGTGGAATGTGTACAGAAGAGGTTGAGTACCTTTCTTTAGAATACTAATTATTGATAAAACATGAGTACCATTTTCTGGAAGCCATATTGAAGTTTCTAGTGCCAGATTTAAAACAACAACAAAAAGCAAACAAGCAAGCAAAAAGATATCTATTTCTTCTCACTACATGATTTTCAACAAGACCTTAAAATTCCAGGAAAAGGTTGCAGGACAATTTAAGTGCAATGCTGTGAAAATGCTAAAAGCATTCATGGGGTTATTAAGAGAATCAAATTAGTTAATACTTGCAAAGAAATTAGCACATAATATTTGATAAAAAATGGAGTAAAACCATTCATATTTACTATATTTCACTATAGCATTAAAAATATTTCTTTGAAACTCTCAGACCTTCCTTGATATTAGGCTATAGGCTTGGGCTAGTACACTTGGAAGATAATTTTTACATTCAGAAGCATTAGACCTTATGATCATAATGAACCATCTGTTCCTTTTGGTCATGCTGATCATAGAATTATTTCGTTTTCTGAGACCTCTTTCCTAGACCAATAGAACTTGGTACTATAAAGAACCCTAAAAAGTCTCAGATTTTACCCAGCTTGAAAGCCAGCGAGTTAGTCTGCTACAATGTCTATCATGGGTGTTTATAGAAACATAAGACATTTGGGCGAGAGATGAAGGTAAATTTATTTATTACTCATGGCAATAATTGAGTCAAAATAACTGCATTTTGGAGTTAATTTGCCAAGACCTGATTCTCACAGATTGACACAAAGGAGGCCAGATGATACCTACATACAGAGTGGATTGTGTTACAAAAGTCACTGAGTTTAAGGAACCATATTCTCTTATAATGGGTGGTATGACTGCCCTGTATTCCAGAAGGAAACATTATTATAAAAACTCTCAGCAAACTAGGAATAAAAAGGAACTTCTTTACTTGATGTATAAAAACTTATATCCAATGTGATTTTTAATAGTTAAAAACCAAATGCCTTTCCCCAAAATTCAGGATTCTGAAAGATGTACTAGAGGTTCTAGATAGGCAATAAACCAAAATAAGGAAATAAAAGCCATCCTGATTGTAAAGGAAAAAGTAAAACTGTCTTTATTGGCATAAGACTTGATTGCCTATATGGAGAAGCTGATGAGACCTGTAAGAAAGATACTGGAAATAATGTGTTTTTAGAAAGATTTTAGGGTAGCAAATAGATAAAAAAAATTGTAATACTATATACTAGCAACAAACATTTACAAATTGAAATTTTGAAAAAAATTATTCTGCACAATAGCAAAACATAAAAGAACTATAAAATATTAAAAAAGATGCACAAGACCTATAAAATACATTGCTGAGAGAAATTAAAGATTTAAATAGGTAACAAGATGGTAAAAAAGGAGATCCACTGTTTATATCCCTCCTTCAGCAACAATCATTTGGTAGCCATCCATGAAAGAATGTGTGTTTGTGGGAAGTCTGGGATCCAGGCAGGAGACTGTGAAAACTTGGAGAAGCCCAAGACCAAGAAGGGCCATTTTGAGAAGGCAGGCCCATGCCTAGGTGGCAAAATTCTAACCCTGGCCATAGCTACAGACTTGAAAACAGCCCAGTCTCTGTATAGAGTCAGCTACAGCCCCATGTATCCTTGGACTTGCTGCCAGCACCATTCTTCAAGGGACCTGGCAGAAGTTATACCCAGAAGTTATGCCTCCGGTGACAGACTTGCTGATCTTGGACCTCCTGAACCTGGTTGAAGGTCCTGATGTGATTCCAGCCCCTCCTAACAATCCATTTCATCCATTGGGCAACCTGTCAAGAGACATTCCCAGCTGTCCCTCACACAGTCCCTATTACCTTAGTCTTACTTCAGATCCTGAAACGTTCTGTAACTCAGCCCCAAGGCCTTCCCAGCTAGGGACTCACTGGGAGACACACTAGTCCATGTCCTGAGACAGGCCCTCTGACCCAGATCTGAATCCTGATCCTGAAATAATCCTATAGTTCAACCCCAATCCCTTTCTGCCACAGGCTGGGAATAGTCCTGTTCACACAGGGACATGAAGGGAGACATGTCAGTCCAGCTGTGCGACCAGAGTCAGGTCTACTGCTACTGATCCGATTGCCAATCCTGAAGGAGGCTTGTGACCTTTCTAGCCCCCCAACCCTGGTCTGAGGCAAATCCTTCTTGCTAGGGACCAAGAGGAAGCCACACCCAACTGCACACCTAGTAACAGGTTGCTTTCTACAGACCTCACAGGGGGCTCTTGAACTACTGCTGGTCCTACTGACCAAGGTCCTGGAGGCAGTCCCAATCACTTAGAGAGCCAGACAGAATTCATGCCTGCCCTCGACCCTGGCAAAAAGTTTGTTGACTGCAGACCTAGCACCTTCCAGAACCTGTGGTTCTTGGTCCAATGTTTTCCCGATAGCACAAAAAAAAAAAAAAAAAAAAAAATCTTAATATATCTTTCCCTCAGTCTTTTCTTTTTTTCTCTCTGTCTTTCCCTTCCTTCCCCCTCTCACCCTCCCTTCCTCCTTTTAGTGCACTTTTCACAAGTATTAGAATGGTGAGGATGATAATCAACCAGAGAGACAAAATCAGGATATCCATTCAATAAATATTGAGTGATTATTAGGCCTTAAGCACTGTACTGGGTACTAGTGAAACAAAGCAAAAGAAGACAGATGCATTCCCTACTGTTAAAAACATACAGTCTGGTGGATTAAAATTTTAAATGATACAAGCATTGTTATATTGATAATTACTGTAAGAGTCAAGAGGATAATGTGTAAGTACTATACATGTCCATCTAATAGAAGGGTCTAACTACAGTGGAGTGTTAGCAGAGGTCTCTCTGAGGAACAAATGCTTCAGTTGCATCTTAAAGAATGGTATGAGTTATCCAGGTGAAGCAGAAAGAAAGAAATCTTTTCAAAATTAAGGAGAAACATAGAAGTTGAGAAAGTTAAAGAAACAGGAAGGTGGGCATATGCCTAATGAGAGGGGAAAAGTTGTGAGCTGTAGAATCTACAACACATAAGAAGAATGATCACAATAATGATGGCTTATGAGTAGCTAGGAAAGGATCCATTGAAACATCTGTAAGTCTAACAAAACATTATTAAAGATTGCTAAAAACAATCTTAATAGATGGGAACACAGTGAGTGTTGATGAGAGGGTTTAATATAGTAATGATATTAGAATTCAATGTGATTCTAATATAAATTCACTCTTCCTTGAAAATCAGACAGTTGACACTAAAACTGATGTGGAAAAATAAAATTGTAATTAATATTCATTAAAAAATAAGTTGTCTAATATGCTTTCATATATAAAAAGAAGATAAAACTAGAATAATTAAGACTGTGTTGTCCCTTAGAAACAACAAGCAAATGTAGCAATGGAAGAGAATAGAGGTTCCAGGGAGAAGCATCCAAATATAAAAACTTGATATATGACAAAGGTGACTTTAAAAATTATTGAAAATAGAATGGACTAGTTAATAAGCAATGTTGGAGCTAATGGTTGCACATATAAAAAATAATAAAATTGGTTCTCTAATACCATGAATTCTTGGATATATATTATATCCAAAAATTATGAAGGTAAAAGTCAACAATTTTTTTTAAGAGAACAGAGAGCAGGGGGAGGGGCAGAGGGAGAGGAAGAGAGAATCTCAAGCCGACTCCTTGCTGAGTGCAGAGCCTGATGCAGAGCTCAATCTCACAACCTTGAGGTCATGACCTAAGCTGAAACCAACAGACACTTAACCCACTGAGCCACACAGGCACCCCTAAAACTCAAAATTTTAAGAGAAAATATAGAATAATATAATGTAAAATAACAGCTTTAATCACAGTGAGAAATGATGGAGGTTCTTCATTTTTTTAAAGGTTATCACAAAATAGTTTTTAAAAAGTTTAAATGAGTAAGAAAATAAATGATTAAGAAAATAAACATGTACGTACTTATCAATAAAACACTAAAATATCCATTGAAGCCTCCTCTAGAGTAATTCTCAGTCTCATGCACTTCTCTCTTTCCACCAGAGCCTCCATCCTTAATATGGTATTTATTATTATCACGCATTTACTTTCATTCATCACATATACTTTTAGTCCTACACAAAATATTCTCTTAAAAAAATATTCTCTTATTTTCTATAATTTTAAACTATATGTAAGTTATTTCAAACTACAAGTTTTTCTAAAACTTGTTTTCTTTTTCTATTTAAAAATGTAATACCTTAAAAGTACTCTATGAAGACATCCAATACCAGCATATGAAATATGGATATTTCATGCTCTGTAATAAATTACAATTTATCCTGTAGATTGTAGGAGCAAAAATTAAACAAAATTGTTAATTCAAACTGGTTCTATAGCATTATAAAGACAAGAATCTAATCTAAATTTTGTACTAAATTTTAGAAATTTCAGAAATATCTTTTTTTTATCTTAATTTCATATTAACACACATTTGTAAAGAAAATAATAAGGTAATGTAATTTGGAAAAAAGAATATTTAAATATACGTCAATATTTTTGTTTATCTCTCTTTTAAATGACATGTTTAACCCTTTGTCTAGAAATGTACTTGTCAAATATGATAAATATTGGAAACTTCATTTCATTGCTCAGTGCCTTCTTTCATACAAGCCATCTGATAAAATATATGATCTAGTTCTCATAGTCTGGGCTACTCATAGTTGTGTGTGGTCCTCAGCAAATATTTTTTGTGTGAGTCTCTTGTGTATATAAATAATTTAAAAGGAATTATAAAATTCATGGACCCATGAAAGGTATAGTGATTTATTGATGAAGATTTAGAAAAATGAAAAAAAAAAGACACGTTTTTGTTTATTGTTCAGTCAGTGAAGATTCTTCATCGTGTCCAGAAACCATTTTTTTCTATTCAGATTTGAGAACTATCTTTTTGAGTTACTAATTGTCAAATGAACTGATAATAGCTAATTTTATATCCTTCACTGCAATGAAGACTTAGCAACACTCTTTCTACTCAAAATGCCATATCTGTCTGATTACTTTTGCCTCTGAATTTCACTTTTATCAGTTATTTAATGCTGGCTACCTCATTAGTCATTATGCTGTATCATTTATTGAGCCACCATGAACACTGACTTCTAATGACTCTCGCAAAGGTTGTTACTTTGTTGATGACACTCTCAAATGCAAGTCTTACCAAGAACATGCTGGAGTTGTAAACTGTGTACCCCTGCTACCCACACATTGCCACCAGTGGAGAACAGAAATGAAAAACCTATGGTCAGAATGAAAGCAGTCTCAAGGAATATCTATTCCGCTTAAATATCTCAAAAACTCTTGGAGAGACATGGCCCTCTTAAATGAATCCCTTAAACTGAAGAGACATTAACTAAGGGACAATTAAAGAAAATCTGAAAGAATAATCTATGTTCACACATACTAAAAATATAATAATATAATATATAATAATATATATAATATAATAATAATATAATAAGTAATAATACTTAAACATCAATTATAATACTAGGTATAGGTCAACAAGCATATTCATTATTTCAGTTTAAACATTTCTTAAAGTATTATAGGATTTTAGAGCTGGTGAGGAATTAAGTATCATTAGTGTAATCCTCTCTAGCATAGCAAAAGCTACTGAAGCCTGTGTGGTAATGCTAAGATTATTTTAAGCCTGTTTCTCAGTCTGGCTTACACTGTGTTTTATATAACCTTATCAGAAGTGAGTTGATTTTAATACCTCAACATCTTGTATTATGTATTTTATGTCTATTTTGGTTTTCAAATAGGAATTTGGCTTAGGACTCAGGTCCAGAGTCCTGATACTATGTTTTACTTTCCCTATTCAAAATTTACTCTCAGTAAGATTTGAAAGCTGTATTTCATATATAAGTTTGAATTATACCAACATTTTACAGACATCAAAATATCTTTTTTTAATATTGTCTGTATTTGTGGAATTAAAGTCCTTGTTTAAGGAACAAGGATTTCATGTGTGAATAAGCAGGTAAACAGGACATTGGGGTAGAAGAAACAATCTTGTGATGATTGCGGAGATCACACCATGTGTGCAGCCTGAATCTGCTCAGGGATTATTTCTACAGAACATTTTATAAACTAATTAATGTTTGTCACTGGGCTTTACATGGGTTTCTATCTTCTCTTCATCCCAAGATCCTATTAAAATGATAATAAAATATTAAAAATATATAAATCCACAAAAACAAAACAGAGGAGGGGTCAAGCTGACAAAACATGTCAACAGTATTTTGGAAAAGCAGATGGAGGGTGATAGTGATGGAATGGGGCTGAGGGACCCAAAGGCCTTGCATTTAGGCAGAGCAGGGTATACCACTAGAGGAGGCTATGATCCTAAGGCTGACGTAGAGGTCTGGAGTAAGACAGAGAGGCAAAAATTGGGGGTGGATGGTTATATAGAAAAACTATGCCATCATTACTATCACCACTACAAACATGGAAAACAACAATAGGAAAACGTCTATGTTCTGGGAAAGATACCTGAGAATTTTTCTCAGTGGAAATGGAGCACTGCTAGAAATATGTTTTCTGAATTTTGATATTCATATATCTTCATAGTTGTCAGTTCATCTGTTGATAAGTTTTTTCCTGCTGATTTTTTTTTTTTTTGAAAGAGAGAGAGAGAACAAGTACATGAGTAGGGTAAGGGAGAGAGAGAGAGAGAGAAGTAGATTCCCTGATGAGTCCGGAGCCCTACACAGGTCTTGATCCCCACAGCCCTGAGATGATGACCTGAGCCTAAATCAAGAATTGGTAACCCATTGGGACGCCTGGGTGGCTCAGTGGGTTAAAGCCTCTGCCTTCGGCTCAGGTCATGATCCCAGGGTCCTGGGATTGAGCCCTGCATCGGGCTCTCTGTTCAGCGGAGAGCCTGCTTCCTCCTCTCTCTTTTTTTTTTTCTCTCTCTCTCTCTCTTTGTCTGCCTGTCTGTCTACTTGTGATCTCTGTCAAATAAATAAATAAAATCTTAAAAAAAAAAAGGTTCCAAATTAAAAAAAAAAAAAAAAAAAGAATTGGTCACCCAACTGACTGAGACACCCAGGCACCCCTCTGCTGATAATTCTTAGGCAACAACTCCTATCAGTATATACAGAACTGCCAATTTATATGCATCACCTTTAATATTGATAGGTAATCAACTATCTCTGGCTACTTGAGGAAATTTTCCCATATAAATAATAGAGGGTACAATAAACAGAAAACATGAAGATAATGCAAGAAGGCTCTAATCAGTGATGCCAAAATTGAATATATATATATATGTGTTTATTTATTCACATATGTATGTATATGAGTGTGTATATAAGCATGTGTTTTACAGTTCCCCAGGACCATTTCCAGTTTCATTGATTCACTAGGATAATTCACAGAACTCAACATATAGTTGTATTTGTGGCTATAAATTATTACAGCTAAAGGATACAAAACAAAATCAGCAAAGGGGCAAAGTTGATGGGTTGAAGACCAGAGGAAGAAGGTGCAAATTTCAGAGAGTATTTTCCCAGTGGGATAATACAGGATGTACTTAATTGTTCCACCAATGTGTTGTAACATCATGTGGGAAATGCCACCCATGTCAGTTCTGCAAATAGTGGGAGTCCTCCTAAAATCCAAGTTCCCAGATGCCAGCCAACAGCTTATCTTGTAAAAAGGACTTTCTAAGGATAGCAAATCTACAATATTAACTCTTTTCTAAGAAACATATATAAAAAGGAGAGAAGAAATTTTCAAATAAATATTTGAGAGAAGTTTCCTACAACTCATTAATTTATTCAGCAAATTGGGTTTTTATAAGTTCAACACTCTTTTAGGCACTTGGAATACAAAAGTGAATAAAATAAATATCACTGACTTTGTGTGTATTCTAGAGTGATGAAGGAAAAAATGAATAAAATAACTTACTAAATAGTCTGAAATTGAAAAGGTAATAGAACTGTAAAAAATGTAGAGAGGAACAAAGAAAAGTTGAGTTCTGTGGGGGAAGTTTGTGGCTTTAAATTGTTAGAATTGACCTCACTGAGAAGGCAAGCTTTGATCAAAGGCTTAAATGTCATCACCAATGAAGACAGAGATTAAACAGTGGATTTAGCACCATGGTGAATACTGATGACTTCAACAGGAGCAGTTTCAATTGAGTGTGGGAAACAAAAACTTTATTGAATTGAAAAGAGAATATGTTTACAGTTTTAGTTAAGATGAAGTAATCATAGTCTACCCCATTTATCCCACTGAATGTAGCTATAAAACCTGGAAACCATGCATGGTCATTCTCCCTTCTCCCTCCACCCATAGATCTTGTCAACCACCATTTTCTACCTTCCATCTCGATGGCTTTCCCTACTCTGGACATTTCATGTAAACAGAATCATAAAATAGGTGGCCTTTTGTGTCTGGTTTCTTTCACTTAGCAAAATGTTTTTAAGGTTCAATTAACTCATCCTGAATTCGTTCAATTGACTCGTATCCTGAATTCGTACTTTATTCTTTCATATGGCTGAATAATATTCAACGTATGGATGTACCACTTTTGACCATCTGTTCATCAGTCAGTGACCATTTGGGTTGTATCCAGTTTGAGGCTATTGTGAATAATGTTGCTGTGAACATTTATGTATACATTGTTGCATGGGCATTTGTTTTCAGTTTTCCTGTATTTATACTCAGGAGTGGAATTGCTGGTTTACTTGGTAACTCTCTTTAACTTTTGAGGAACTAACAAACTGTTTTCCAAAATGATTACATCATTATACACCCCTATCAGCAATGAATGAGGGTTCCAATTTCTACATTTGCCAACACTTATTATTGTTCATCTTTTTTATTTCAGCCATCCTAGTAGGTATGCTTCACTTATTTTTGTATGTACTTTATGCTCACCTGAAGATCACTTGGCATGGAATACATAACAAATATATTTTGACTGAGTGAGTGGGTGAATGATGGAAATAAATACTATTCATGTCTATATAGCCCATTTTTAATTAAGGTTTTTATTTGAATTCTTTCATCAAAAGATAGTTTTTTTTTATTCTATTTCACTACTTTTGGCACTGAAATCAATCAGTCTATATTGGAAATACTTTTCTCATGAATATCAGAATGAAGCTCAGAATATTCACATTCATTCTTACAAGCATTTCCCATCATATATCATGGGTGCCACAAAAATTCCTAGCCACTCAATGTGATATTTTTAATAAGAATTATTTTAATCTTCTCTGATTTCATCAGCTTATTTTCCCCTTTTTTCATTCTGTCTCTGATTTCAGCCATCATTTTCTGTTTTCTCTCAAATCACAGGCTTTTCAACAGGACATAAAAGAAAAGCAAAAGCAGACAAAAAGTCATTTTGAAAGATAGAGCAATTTGTTCCCACCTCCATTCCTTGGGTCCCTGTAAAGCATTAACTGTGAAGATCCTTTCAAAGTTAAAGAGGAGCTTGCTCCTTCTCCCCTATTGCAACAATCACAACACTGGAATGCCCCACAGAGAGATATAAAGATAGATTCTCCATTTTGTGTAGTACCTACTAAATGGAATGCATTTTGTATTCCAGTTTATTGCTAAGGAAACTTAGCTTATGAAAGTTAGTAAGAGCACCTTTATTTATGTCACAATATTCTTAGTCAAGACCAAATCTGGGCTAACACATACAGGAGAAAGAAATAATGCATAGACTCCTCTGTTTGCTTTTTGTTTATGGTTCAACTCCAGGGCTAAAGGGTTCTTTATAGATTACAGAAACAATGAGCTTTCAATAATAACTTGAAAATAAAATGTCACTGATGACTTTCCTAATTGGTCTTCCCTGTTGATATATTAACTGATGATTTAGCAATCTACTTATTGTTTTTAATCAGTTGCCTGTATTTGATTGATGCACTTGGCTATTTGATCATACCAGATATTTTCAGCTTTTACATAGTTCTGCCACATCTATCAAAACTTGATTACTGATCTATTTGTAATATAGGTTAAAAGACTTGTAAAAACTTCATTGTTTACATAGGCCGGCAAATTTTTGCATTTGTTATGCAAAAACTATCAAATAATTGCATCATTTCTAGTATATCCCAATTCAAACCATACCAAAAACCCTTAACATATGCCTGTTTTCACAGGGCAGGGTTTTTACTTAGTTTTTTCCCCTCTTTTTAAACATCTGTGTTTGTTTATTGGCAGTATAAATATTTAAAGAGGGGAAGAAACCTCAAACTATAAGTGAAATCAGCTTTCTCAGACCCCTGTTGCTTGAAATAAACTTCATGGAACTTTTCAGTGTGAACATGTAAGAACACTGGGCTGCAGTTAACAAAAGAATGAGTAATCTTTTGAATGTGTTGTTTATTTCAATAGTAAATGAAGAAGTGCTTCTCTTCAGAAAGAAATTATATTAAGGTTTTATTGGGTGACTAATGTTCTATAGTCCAGGCTGTTCGCTTTAAGCTCTGCCCCAGTGCTGTTAACCAGAGCCTCCAGAAACAAGCTTAATACATGTTAAAAACAAAACAAACAAACAAACAAAAAACCTAAAAACAAAAAACAAACAAACAAGCAAAAACACAAAAAACTATCACAAACGTTTCTGAAAGAAGGTTTTGGTTATTTTTTTATTAACACTGATTTGTACAAAATTGTTTGGTACCAAATCATTGCTAATATTTTTTCTTCAAATTGGTATTATTTTTCTATTCTAATGATTATTATTTACCATAATAATTGTTAATTATTAAATAATAGTTAAATTATTAATTAACTATTATTAATAGCTAATTATTAAATTGTTAATTTAAGTGTTAATTAAATTATTTGATTGTTATATTAAATTTAATTGTTAATTAAATTGTTAATTGTTAAATCATAGAATCATAGAAAAATGTGGAAAGGGATTTCACTAAGTCTTGCTTTGTAGGTACCCCTGCTAATCTTTTGTGACTTTGTTTTAGCAGGTAATTCTGTTCTAACTAGATGGAAGGTAAAGCTGCTAAAACTGGTGGTTCCTCTGTGAGTCACATGTATTTGTGTAGTCACACAGGTCAGCCAGAAGGTCCGAATGTGGGTCTCGGGTTTTTTGATATATGTCATATTTATCTTACTTAGTTCAATTAAAAAAAAAAAAACTTACAAACTGAAATACACAAAGATTTGGACTTTTCATGCCGTATATAGCAATATTAATAAAAAGACCAAATCCTGACATGTTGATAGACATCATATGTATTTCAAATCCGTGAAGGAAAATCAACTACAGTTAAATACAATAGAGGGAAAAAAACAAACAAAAAAAAAAAAACAACGTTACCTCCAGGCAAGAGAAACCAAAATGAAACATTCTCTGATTCTGGTTTTCAGAGGGAACATTGCTTCACTCTATGGTGTTTTCAGTGTACTTAATCATTATAATGCTGCATCTGGTATTTATGTTCATAGATCTAAAAGAGTTAACTGAACTCCATTATTTCACAGTTGAAAATGAGGCCAATGGGGCACCTGGGTGGCTCAGTGGGTAAAAGCCTCTGCCTTCGGCTCAGGTCATGATCTCAGGGTCCTGGGATCGAGCCCTGCATCGGGCTCTCTGCTTAGCAAGAGGCCTGCTTCCCTCCCTCTCTCTGCCTGCCTCTCTGTCTACTTGTGATCTCTCTCTCTGTCAAATAAATAAATAAAATCTTAAAAAAAAAAGAAGAGAAAATGAGGCCTAAAATTTTCAGTATTTGTGCAAAGTCATGAAGGGGGTTAAAGGCTAAGTTCTCTATTCTGTATGTATGTTTTTATTTATATTTGTGATGCCAGTAGATATATGGAAGAAGCACAAGGTTTTTGTGATGTTATTAGATATATAAGAGAAAGTATCTCTAAATGGTTGAATCTGAGATCCTTTGACACTTGTGGATGTCAGTTTCCAAGCATAAAATAGTGATGAAAAATGTTAAGTCTATTAAGATAACTGTCATTGGGAAACTTGGAACTTCGACTTTAAAATCTATCCATTAACAAGTAGGTGACTTGGGATAAGTTACTTCTGCCCTCTGTGCCTTAGTTTCCACCTCTGTAAAATGAAGTATTTACAGGAGATAATCTCTAGGTTTCTCTCCAAAACTAAGTTTGTGATATATGTTCTAAATATGTGCTTGATAGGGGCGCCTGGGTGGCTCAGTGGGTTGAGCCCCTGCCTTCGGCTCGGGTCATGGTTTCGGAGTCCTGGGATCGAGCCCGCTTCAGGCTCTCTGCTCAGCGGAGAGTCGGCTTCCTCTTCTCTCTGCCTGCCTCTCTGCCTGCTTGTGATCTCTATCTGTCAAATAAATAAATAAAATCTTTAATAAATAAATAAATAAGTGCTTGATAGAATTGTGCTTTCTGGGATCTTCTGTCAAAATGCATTAGTTCTTGTGAAGCAAATATCTATCTGAGCCTAATGTCCTCTACAGTTGAATATGTGTCCTTGCACATATAATTAAAGTTGCACCTGTAATTCCCTTAAACCCCACGACCAAGATTGGTTCAAATTCACTGACCAACCTTAAATCAACTGGCATTTCCAAAGGTATTTCTAGCTCATCAATTCTGAAAAGAATTCAGAGTCCTAAATTTCCAAATTGAAAAAATCTGTCTATAAAGTACACTATGCCCATGATACATGATTCAAATTTAACTAAACATTTATTCATAGAAGCTTAGTGAGCTTTTTTGGCAGAGGTTATAAATTAAAGGGTATAAAAAGGCATACACTCTTTTTATGGAAGGCGCTTGGGTGGATTATCACACAAACTCAGGGGGATAGAATGAATCACCTTCTAAGGAGGTTCTTTTCGGTATCAAGATTCTTTCTTTTAATAGGATACCACAGTAAAAAGAGTTATCTTTCCCAAACCAATTCACATATGTCAAAATGAGGGTTAGACCAGAAATCTGAACACTTGTGTTATAACACAAACCCTAATACTAAGTAGTAATTAAAGCACTGGTAAGGTATCCAAAGTCTCTGTGCCTTAGAGATCTCATCTAGTAAATTGACAGGAGACATTTGATATACTTATCTCAAAGATTTTGGTGAGCAGTAAACAACATCATCTATATGCTCAGGGGAAGTTTAAAGTGATGCATGATGGGATGTCAATATCCTCAATAACCAACTTGTAAGACGTCCTTCTTTCATTTAGGCAATTAAAGTGTTCCCTCCTTCAACAACTTCCATCATTCTTCAGGGTGAAACTAAATACAAACTACAAACTACGGCCCCGGTATTACTACAGCCACAAAAGTGCAAAGAGATCTATTGGTATAGCTTGAATGTATCAGTAATTATTGCCAAACACACAGATACACACAATCCTGTATACCAAAACCTTTTGTATAGTTATTAATTGCAAAGCCAAATCCAGGATGCCTTCTACACTATTAAGATAAATATAGCCATCTCGATAACTTTCTATTAAATGCAGTCATTTTTATTTACATACACAGAATAAGAGATTTTTTTCCCCTTTGCAATGATTTTGCCTTACTGTGTGAGATTAATTTTTCTCTACCCATAACCCTAACTACTACCAAAACTCTTTGCTAATGATTTCAGCTACAGGCTCAGATTTGTTTAATTCTCCATTTTCCAAATCATTAAAAATAGGTCCCTTTCCTGAAGGTTTTCCAACAAAGAGAAACTCAGTTCTCTTTAATTAAATCCAGTGGCCTGAAACACCAAAGAGAAGAAATAAACTCGGGATTTCAACAGGAATGGCTGCTTAGATCAAAGGAAATGTTCATATGGTACCAAGTTCAGAATGGGAATTAGAAAAATCACTGGAGAAAGCAAAAAGTGTAGTGTCCTGCAGCCTTCCATGCTAAATTTTACTGTACCATTTATTAGCTACACGGCTTAGTGCAAGTCATGTTTCACCTCTCTGAGCCTAAAAGTCCTCGTCAATACTAAGAAGATGATAATATCCAGCTCTTGGGCTGTTCTCAAAGTGAAATACGATATGTAGAATGAGAAAGAAGATACCATTTGGTTAGTGTCTATTATATGTCTCACCTTCTGGCTTCTTAAATATGCATCTCAATCAATTCTCACATAAGTCCTTGAAATATATGCTACTATATGTACTTTATAAATGAAGACACTAAAACATGAATAATTTGAAAGATAATAATTACATACATGAAGTCCCAGTTAATCATTGCAACTGAAAACCAATATTTAAAAACAAATGTGCTATACTCTACAATGCATGTTCTTTACGCTAACTTATGTTTTCTTATACAGAACTTCCAGTAAACATCACTTTTATTCATTTAGAAATCACTAGAATAAACTTGAGAAATAAATTTCAAAAACTCCTATCTCTGCCACGTATAAGTACCTCTACTACATCTAGGAGCAATAGTACCTAGATCATATATCAATCTCATAAGCCATTACTTTGGAGCAAAAGAAAAGCCAACTCTGAGAAAAACATTTGATTATAAATCCAAGATCTATAGTGACTAGCTGTGTCTTTTTTGCCCAAATTATTTAAATTCTCTGAACCTCATTTTTCCTCATCTGTAAAATGGGAATTCTAAACACCTTATCACAAATTTGTTGTGAAAATTAATTAAGAGTGGTTGAATTAAGGAGGCCAACAAACTGATGTTCTTCTTCATCTCCCAATTAAAATCCCATCAAAATTTCCAACAAACAGATCATAAATAAAGAAATATTAGTGGGGTGAACAAAGAATGTCACCAGAATGTCATCTGGAAGGAATTCCAGAAAATCAGACAGTAGAGTGCCTTAGTTCTTCAAAGAAATAAGACTAAAGAATATCACTTCACCAATACCATCAGAAGACTAATGGGGAAGGGGGAGGTGCTGCAGGGCGGATCATGAATAAAGGGCAATAGAGAAAAGACAAGAAAGCCATGCTGAAGAAATAAGAGGATTATACTTTCTGCTAGGACAAAATGAATACATCTCTGAAAAAGTAACTTTAAGCTTTACTTTAAGAGTTACTTAAGCTGAATCTAAGGAAGAGTAAAATATTAAAGAAAAATATTGTTGGACAAATGAATCTATAAAACTTATGTTTAAGACTAATTTTGAGGCATAATGAAAATCATAAAAATACTAGTGGTGGTTCAAGACCTAGAGACAAATCACATCCTGAATGACCTAGTGATGGGAGAATAAAGTAGCTTGCTCTTGACATTTCTAGACCATTTCAATGCATATCCATGTCTTGCTGTTGCCTATTTTGCAGATGTTTCATGGGAATCAAGTATTTGAGTCCTAGGAGTCCTTTCAGTAATTAACTAAAGTAATTAACAAATAATTACCACAGTATGTATTCTTTTTTTCTTAAGTACAAGGTTATACATGCTATGTAGGTATAGCTTCATGCTTTGCTGAAAGCAGGTGCAAATCATGACACCATCAACAGTGCTACTTCTAAAATACCCATGGTTTCCAAACACTATCTCTAGTTAGTAGATTCTACAGATTTGGCCAACAGGCATTACCAGACTTCAGACATTCCTGAGAGAAGCATGTAGTCAGTTCTGCTTGGCTAAGATTTGCTCATTCCATATACATATTATCTTTAAAATCATGTAAATCAATCAAAAATGTTTTGATGTATTATATCTAAATGAATCTCAGTAAATTTCAAGGAATATAAATAATTCAAGCTATATTATTTGGTGATAGTAAGACAGAATCAGAAGATAATAGATTAAAAAGAAAAATCTTCTTCTTTTCAGATTTAGAAGAAAAAATTCTAGCCCTGTCTTATCCACATACTCATCAAAATTATATGTTGAGATTTAGCTCATTTTTTAAAAAAGATTTTATTTATTTGACAGACAGAGATCACAAGTAGGCAGAGAGGCAGACAGAGAGGGAGGGGGAGGCAGGCTCCCTGCTGAGCAGAAAGCCTGATGCAGGGCTCCATCCCAGGACCCTGGGATCATGACCTGAGCTGAAGGAGAGGCTTAACCCACTGAGCCACCCAGGCACCCTGTGATTTAGCTCATGTTTTAAGGAATATATCCATTTTATTACAGAATTAGAGTAGTTATTTCAATAAGACAATGCAAAAACATTTCATGAAATTTGATTTCCATTCACAATAAAAAAAAACTTAGAAAAATAAGATTAAAAGAAATTCCCCAAATCTCTTAAAGTTCATCTATAGATGTCTACAAAAGAACACCATTATTATTGGTAAAAACTTAAGCATTAAAAAGAGGAAAGTAGGGACGCCTGGGTGGCTCGGTTGGTTGGACGACTGCCTTCGGCTCAGGGCGTGATCCTGGAGTCCCGGGATCGAGTCCCACATCAGCCTCCCAGCTCCATGGGGAGTCTGCTTCGCTCTCTGACCTTCTCCTCGCTCATGCTCTCTCTCACTGTCTCTCTCTCTCAAATAAATAAATAAAATCTTTAAAAAAAAAAAAAGAGGAAAGTAAAAATGTTGTTCTCACTGCTAGGATTCATTCTTAATGTAAAAACCATAGTTAAGACAGATGAGTAGTTGGGTATTTTTATTAAAGATAAAAATCTAGTGATCCGAAAGGGCATGTGCAACCGAATTATTATAGCAGCAATGTCCACAATAGCCAAACTATGGAAAGAGCCTAGATGTCTATCAACAAATGAATGGATAAAAAGATGTGGTGTATATATACAATGGAATACTATGCAGCCATCAAAAATGAAATATTGCATGGGTGGTTCAGTGGTAGAATTCTCGCCTGCCAAAAATGAAATATTGCCATTTGCAACGACATGGATGGAACTAGAGGGTACTATGCTAAGCAAAATAAGTCAATCAGAGAAAGACAGTTATCATATGATCTCACTAATATGAGGAATTTGAGAAACAAGATAGAGGATCATAGGGGAAGGGAGGGAAAAATGAAATAAGATGAAACCAGAGAGGGAGACAAACCATAAGAGACTTTTATTTCATTTTATTTTATTTTTAAAGATTTTATTTATTTATTTGACAGAGAGAGAGGGAGAGAGAGAGAGATCACAAGTAGGCGGAGAGGCTTGCAGAAAGAGGGGGAAGCAGGCTCCCCACTGAGCAGAGAGCCTGACTCGGGGCTCGATCCCAGGACCCTGAGATTATGACTTGAGCTGAAGGCGGAGGCTTAACCCACTCAGCCACCCAGGCGCCCCCATAAAGACTTTTAATCTCAGGAAACAAACTAAAGCTTGCTGGAGGAGAGGTGGGTGGGAGGGATGGGATGGCTGGATGATGGACATTGGGGATAGTATTTGCTATGGTGAGTGCTGTGAATTGTGTAAGACTGATGAATCACACACCTGTCCCCCCTGAAACAAGTAATGCATTATATGTTAATTAGAAAAAAGACAAGTAGAAGTAATAAGTGGCATGCCAATTGGAAAGAAACAAAGATAACTGTATTTGTGGACTATACAATTGTATATCAATAAACCGTATGAAGGTAAATGATCAACATAATACAAAATAACAACACTAGCAGAAATTTGTACAGTACTAGACATATATAGGATGTGTTCTAAGTCTATAGACAAAAGCCATTCTTTATAGCAAATTAATGAGGTTGTTTCTATTATCATCCCATTTTATGGATGAGGAAACTGGTGCATACTGGCTACATAACACAAATTATAAGTGGCTGAGGAAGGAGCTGAATTCAGGCAGTCTGCCTACAGAGTCTAGGCAGGTGCTTAATTGCCTTGCTACATTTTTCAACACACTAGAAATAACCAAATAGAATATGTAATTGTAATAATGTTGAAGCAAGAGAAATTGTTAAATACTCAATAATAAGTCTAACAAGAGAAAAGCATGACCCATTATAAAGTATACAATAATAGCCAAGAAAATTTTGGGTAGAAGAAATAGTAAGTAACATGCCATTCCAGCCAATAAAACCATACAAATAAATTCTACTAATTAAATCCATGGAAACAATATATAGTTGGCAGAGTAATAAACAAATGGATTAATGAAACAATGAAAAAATCGGAAACAATTATATATGTGATACAGTTTTGTTAAAAGTGGTGTGTATCAATGGAAAAATATTTAATAATGTTGGGATAATTAGGTCTTTATTTGAAGATAAACATTTACACTCTTTCCTTATACTTTACATTTGGAGCTGATCCAAAAAGATTTCCACATAGTTGCAATTTATACATAAATTATAAATAGACTATATAACTAATCATAACATAAATTAGAAGAAAATTTGAAAGACCATTTTAGTAAATTTGTGGTGAGAAGTCTTTCCTAATAAATAAGACATGAAATCCAGAAGCCATAAAACCAAAGATCAATATATTTAAATATCATATATTATATTTATATTATTTATATTTATTATATTAGTTATATATAATTTTTTAAAAGATTTTATTTATTTATTTGACGGAATGACAAGTAGGTAGAGAAGCAGGCAGAGAGAGAGGGGGAAGCAAGCTTCCTGCTGAGCAGAGAGCGTGACATAGGGCTCGATCCCAGGACCCTGGGATCATGACCTGAGCTGAAGGCAGAGGCTTTAACCCACTGAGCCACCCAGGCGCCCCTGTTATATATAATTTTTAATTATAAAAATCTGCATAATGAAACACACCAAAAAGAAAAACATTCTATGAGAAAAAAGGCAAAGTGTATAAGAAGCAAATTAATAACTAGATTATGTACAGAACTCAAAATCAATTGAGTTAAAAAGAAAATTACAAATAAGAAATTTACATAAGGAAAAATATAGACAATTGTGTTTTTTTTAATTATTTTTATTAACATATAATGTATTATTTGCCCCAGGGGTACAGCCTGAATCATCAGGCTTACACATTTCACAGCGCTCATCATAGCACATACCCTCCCTACCCTCCCCAATGTCCATAACCCAAACACCCTCTCCCTATCCCCCACCCCCAGCAACCCTCAATTCTTTTGTGAGATTAAGAATCTCTTACGGTGACAGTTGTGTTTAAACAAAGATGTCTACCTTCTTGAGTACAGAAAATAATAATATATATTATTTTTTGCTTCTCTATTTTAGTTTTCTATTGCTTCCATAAAAAATGACCAAAAACTCAGTGGCTTAAAACAACACAAATTTATTATCTTACAGTTCTGGTAATCAGAAGTCTGACACTGATCCCACGAGACCAAAATCAAGGCGTCAGTGGGGCTGCATTCCTTTCTAGATGCTTTGGGGGAGAATCTGCACTCTTGTATTTTCTAACTTCTAGAGGCTTCCTGATATGTTTGGGTACTTCAGCTTATATCACTTTAGGTTTCCTCCCATCTGAGGTCCCACCAGGAGAGGTGTTTTGGGATAGGTGTATCGTATCAATATATCTTAGCGTCTTTTAACTATATATGTGATTATCTCAAAATACAAAGACTTTCTATGACTTAAAATATGGATCATTTTAGAATTCTAATGTATTTTGTTATAATGAAAATCCTGTCTTAATGTATTTTCTCTCTTTTTGTGTGTGACTGATTTTTTTCAACTGGTCTACAGTCTTTTTATTGAGAAGATAATTTGCAGTTCTTTTCTTGTATTCTATCTCTAACCTTGGCTGCGCATAGCACTAAATTCACTTCTAGAACTATATTAGGATTCAATATAATAACAAGAACTATAGAATCTTGACGTTGGAATCAGTCTTAGATATTGTTAGCCCAGTTTACTTATTAGGGAGCTATTAGCATTTTGTGGGAGGCAGTCCTTTGTTGTTCAGGAATTTTCCACATATAGTAGTACATTTAACACACTCTTGAATTTCCTTCATTAGAATCACCAAAACACCCAGAGACATTTCCAGATTTATCTTTCTAAATGGATACTTGGGAAAATAGACCCAAGAACGTGAAAAAAGTAGTCAAAATCAGAGCTATGATGAGTGTAGAGAAATGGTAAAAACCGGTATTTCTTGACTCCCTTCCTCTCCTGTTTCCTTTCTAGAATTCTGTTTCATAAACTTATTTTCAGAATGCAATCTTTATATAGTCAACTAAACCTTGTATCTATTTTCTAATATAATTGAGTAAACAACTCAATATTCTATTAGCTTCTTGATTTTTTATTGTTATGTATGTATTTTAGTATTGCAGCACATACATGGAACAATTTTAAAAAGTAAGTCTTAGTGGAGAAAATGGTGTTTCACTCTATCTTAATAATAACCATTTTATTGATAGAGATATGGGTTGATAAATCTGCTTAATTATGATACGAAAGAAAGAATTTGATGTAAGTTAAAATGGATTACTTATCAATTTGAGGAGATAATGAGATAAGAAGAGATAAGTAATGAAATGTACTCTTTACCAAAAAAAAATTATCATCTAAAGGAAGAAATACAGTTGTTTTGCAGTGATACCAAGCATATACACACTAAAATTTGAGCCAGCAAAACATGTTTCTTGCCAACATAGTAGCAACTTCTAGATTTTTTTTTCCAGATTTGGGTGAATGAGAGGATAGTGCATAACACCTATGAAATAGAAAAAAAAAAAATCCAAAATGTTTTCATTATATAAACACATGAAAAATATTAACAGTCATCCCAATCATCTGATTTATTTAACAAACACCCTGAAAGTCTATAATATACATGAAAAACCCAAGTTTTTCTGGGTAAGGAATTTGTGGTCCAAGGGAAAAAAAGACTTGATGGAAAGCTGAAGGAACACAAATTAGTGATATAAAGCAAAACAAAGGACTGTGAATGTCCTGGGGATATGCAGAGAGAAATTTGTATTAACCTGTGAAAGAAACCCCCCTCCTTCTGCAGGTGACATCAGAAAGTCTCTCAGCATTGTATACTTCAGTTGAAATATAGGCTAGAAAGGATGAGGGCTGCATGGTCTGTGAATTGAAGGATCCAAGATCTGAATCACTTATGGCAGAGGAAATACAGTGCTTAGCTGGAGCTGATCCAAAAAGATTTCCTCATAGCTGCAAAACATTGATGTATATCAGATACTAATGATAGCATTCAGGAAGAAATCAGCTTTGCATCTCAATGAATATCAAGACACATGTGCCTGTTACAAAAACAGAAGCCAACAAAACAGGAATCTCTAGAAACTTAGAAACACAGAAGCAAAGCCAGTCTGTTGAGATCTTTTTGACAAACCAGAAACAGAATGAAGGGACCGAAATTGCTGGTTAGATAAAAGAGTTACATAGACCAAGTAATTGTCAGTGTCTCTATGCAGTCTAAGCACTTAATGATTAATATCAGTGTAATATTTTATTTCCTACTAATTAAGCTTCCTAATATAATTTCTTGTAAGAGTGCCTGTCTAGTATTTTAGCTCCTGCTAGAAAGTGCTGGGAAAGAGGAAATATGCCTCCTGGCAAAAGTCCATGAGAATAATTATCCAAAGATATGCATGCCACAAATACAACTAATTGAGGCGTTATCTGCACAGGTGAAAACAAAACTCCTAATTGGTTTTTGTTCAATTTTCATTCAAAAGCTGCTGTACCACAAATTTGTGTTTGAGGTGGGTTCGCTCTAAGCATATGCTTTTATTTAAGGTTAAGACAAAAATATACACCAAAGATGTCAGCAAAAAGGAACACTAATTCTGAAATGGTGGCCTACAAAAATACTTAAGGTTCATCTAAATCTCCCTCTTCTCAGAGCCTTCCTTTACCTAGTCTCAACAGGAATACTTTCCTGTTCTTGGATTCCAGTGCAAATAATAGCAGCAGCAGCAGCAGCAGCAGCAACAGCAGTAGTAATAATAATGATATCCTCTGCCTGTGGCTCCACTAGCCATAATCATATGACTATAGCTATAGGACTTCCTATAGTCATGAGCCCCTCATTTTAGTAGACCAGGAAGGTCAGTGGATGTTGTCTTCTTTTAAACTATCCTTGTAGAACAGATACATATTAAGAAAAGGAATATATTTCCCCATTTTTAAAAGAACACAAGTTCATCAAAACAACACGGGATGACTGAAGATGGAATAAGTGCATTCTGGTACTAACAGGACTTATTATCCACCCGCTGCACATGTCTTTTGTATTATAAGTCCCCTTCTGTAGGCTGCCCACTGAAAGCCCTCTTGGGTAATGTTTTCTGTAGCTAGTATCAAAGAAATAATAGACACATGTTGATTATTTACTATACACCAGATACTCTGAAATACATAGTCAGATTTAATCATTATAAGGAAATTTGTATATATCATCCCCTTTTTGCAAGTGAAAAAAAATTAAAGCCAAGCCATATTAATGACTTTTTAAAAGTCCCAGACCTATACAGAACTATGGAGGGACAGACTGAGCCTTGAACTCAGGTCTTATGACTCAAAGTCAGAAGTGAGACTTTGTCATCAAAGCTAGGCTAATATCCACCCCGCGCTCTCTCAATGCCTTGTTTCCTCAACATAACAAAGGCATATTAATAGTAGATAGTAACAGTACTTACATCACAGGATTGGTAAGATGATTAAATTAGATGTTTTATGTTCAAATGTATAAATTATTTTATATACAAATATTAAATATTCAGTAAAGTCAACTACTATTTTTATAATTACAACCTGAGAGTATCTTATCCTCTATTCTTCCCTTTAATTTAATAATCCTACTTTATGCCAAGTAGGTTGCAGATGACTGGTACATAGATTTTATCTATAAGGTGTACTCAGACCTTGGGGAAATATTGTTGAAATAAAAATGATTAAAAATGTGTATGCTACAATGGATACAACTATACACAGAGCTTGATGGAGAGTAAGTGAAGATGAGATCTCAAATTCTGTCAGGGGAAGAAGATGGATAAAATGGTACTTTATAAGGAATTTTGGTATTCACTAGCAATTGGAGACTTTTCCCCCTAGTGCTTTATTGATGATACTATTCTCCTATCTCTTCACATGTATTATTTCTAATGGGAAACCTGCTATAATTCTTAACTTTGTTCCTCTCTACATAATTGGGTTTTTCTCTCCAGCTGCTTTTAAGGTTTCTTTTTTCTTTCTTTCTTTCTTTTCATCACTTCTTTTAAGCAATTTGATCATGATGTGTCTTGGTGTGGTTTTCTTCCATTTCCTTCTGCTTGGGGATCAATGAACTTCTTAAATCTATAAATTTAGTGTTTTCATCAAATTTGGAAAATTTTTACCTCTGTTCCCTAATTTTCTTTTTTACTGTTCTCCCATTCTCCTTTGGATACTCCACATACATGTGTGTAGGCCGCCTGATGCTTCCCATTACTCACTGACACATTGGGGGGTTTTGTAGTTGCTGCTGTTGTTGGTTTTGTATAGTTTCTACCACCAGGCCTTCAAGGTCAATATTGTTTTCTTCTACAGATTTTTATCTTTTGTTAATGAAATTCAGTGTATTTTTATAAAGTGGAAGTTAATTTGGCTCATCATCTCTTTCCTGACTCTGCTTAACCTGTTCAGTCTTCTTGAGCGTTTGGAATATGGTTATGATAATTTTTAATTGCTTGGTTACTAACTCTGCTATCTACACTATTTCTGGGTTTGTTTCTAGTGATTGATTTTTTGCTCCATTATGTGTCATATTTTTCTGTTTCTTGCATACTTGGTAATTTCTGAGAAGATGCCAGACATTATGCTTTTATCTTGTTTGGCTGTGAATGTTTTGTGTGAATGTAAATATTCCTGAGCTTTGTTTTGAGATGCAGTTATGTTATGTAGAAATGGTTAGATCATTTATAGTTGTTTTGTGCTTTGTGAGGCTGATCCAGAACAGTGTTTCATTAGGGCTAATATTTTTTTCCCACTACCAAAGCAGTACTTTCCTGAGTGCTATGCCAAATATTCCATGAATTATGATTCTGCTCTGGCTTATGGGAAAAAAATTACTGGTTTTACGAAAATTAAAGGCATTTTTTTTCTGTTCCTTTTGAGTGTCCCTCTCCTCCTGACTGTGAAGTAGTTTTTCTGTGCAAGTACACTGATCAGTACTCAGTTGAAAACTTAAGGAGAACCTCTGTGGATATCCAGAACTGTCTCTCTGTAAAGCTTTCTTCTGTCTGACACTTCCCTGTAAACTTAAACTACCTTACCCTTTCTTATTTTTTCAATCTGTTGCCTCAGCAATTGTTATTCTCCACTTGGAATACCCCCTCTGTGTGCTATGGCCAAGAAATTCTCATTAGGAAATAAATAGGGGTGAGAGATAAAAGAACTGAGTCCTGGGTCACTCTAGAATTTAGAGGCAGGGCAATGAAGAACTGCTTACAAAAGCAGAGAAGAAGCCATAAAGTAATGGAAAAATAGGCACATAGATGGTCTTTTGAGTCAAGGGAAGAAAATACTTTAAAATGAGCAATATCAAATGATCCAGAAGTTCCAAGTATGATGAAAACCAAACAAATTACTATTGGACTGAATAACATGGAGGCAATTGACAATGTTGATAAAGGCAGTCTTTGCAGGATGTGGAGAGGAGGAAACTTGGTTGAGATGAGCCCAAGAGATAAATGAGAGAAATCTAGTATACAGAGCTCTTTCAGGAGATTTTGATGTAAAGAGGTGAGACAGGAGAAGTAGTCAGAAAGAAAGGTAGAGTCAAGAGAGTTTAATTTTTTTTTAATAAGGGAGACATAACTGTGTGACTGTTTTGTGATAGTAATGATTAATTAGAGAGAGAGAAAAGTGTTACTGCTTAAAAGATGTGAAAAAGCTTTGAAGCAGGCTCTTCCAGTAGGTAAAAATGATGAGAACTAATGCATAAATTGAGAGGCAGTCTTAGCTAGATATTCCTCATTCAGTGAAATATGGCTATCAATTTTTATTGACCATAGCAGAAGAGATACTGTAGGTTTGAGAAAGGAGCTAGTATGAAGTATCTGGCTAAAGGAGTGAGGGAAAAAAGCACTGGGAATTTTAGTCTGATTACTGGACAACATTAATGTTCCACTTACGTTCAGTGATCATGAATGTTAAATGAGAACAGTCACTTGGTTGTCCATCTTTCTTCATCTCCATTCAGCCATGCAGGTACCTGCTCAGAGAATGGATTTAACCAGGGTTATAGTATTGCCAAAGTGGTATAATGAAATAAGAACATGGCAAGTACTTGACGGAATAGCAAAAGAACATTTATAAGGATTGATTATGGGTATAAACTGGATAAGGAAGTAAGGAAGGACATGAGAAAAGTGAGATATCTCGAAAATTTTAATATGGTAACACATACAGTACAGAGATTCTATGTGCTTTGTACATAAGGATCAATGGAAGGAAAAAATAGCCTAGTTAAAGAATTGTTAGAATTGGCTCACTGAAAAGAATAGGTTGAAAAAACAGAAGGGGGCGCCTGGGTGGCTCAGTGGGTTAAGCCTCTGCCTTCGGCTCAGGTCATGATCTCAGGGTCCTGGGATCGAGTCCCATATGAGGCTCTCTGCTTGGCAGGGAGCCTGCTTCCTCCCCTTCTCTCCCTGCCAGCCTCTCTGCCTACTTGTGATCTCTCTCTGTCAAATAAATAAATAAAATCTTAAAAGAAAAAACAGAAGGGGTATGCAGAAAATCTTGACTGTGTAGTCTGTTGGCCATTGGTTCTCCACTTTAGCATTAGAATTACTTTTATGACTTGATAAAGCTCAGATTTCAGGACCTCTAGCCTAGAGTTTCTGATTCAGTAAGTCTAACAAACATTCCTAGGTGAAACTTCATGGATGTTAGTCCAGACATCACAATTTGAGAACTGTTATGCCCAAGTTTTCGTGTCAGAGAAACCACCAAGGAGCTAACACCAATGCAATCACACGAGGGTTTATTTGGCGAGCTTAAGCTGGAGCCCAAGTATACCCGACACAGCAGAGTAGGGACTTGGACCCCAAGCTTAGTTAAGGCAGGGGTATTTATGGGTTCCTGTTACTAAAGCAGGGTGGGGCTTCCTGTTACTAAGGCAGGGTGGGGGTTTCTGGGACCAAAGCAGGGTGGGGCTTCCTGATACTAAAGCAGGGTGGGTGTCTCTGGAACCAAACAGGTGGGGGTTCTTAGAACTAAAGTAAAGTAGGGAAGTTCAGCCCTTGGGCACAGGGGTCTGAGATGGCTGCTGTACTTATGCTAAGGCTAAACCTGAGGTGGGATGGCCTTAATTTTTCTTGGCCTCCACAAGAACCACTGTTCTGTACCTATCAGAATCTGCATTCTGGCTTATTGCCACTTAAAAAACAAACAAACAAACAAACAAACAAACAAACAAACAAAAAAGCCAGAACAGAAATTAACTCATATTGGAATGTGTACAGTTGAAAACAATTGAGAATGTTGGTTTTTAATTAATTTACACATGTTTTTATGTGTGTTGCATATTCCATGAGGGATTCTTGTCATAATTCTGTAATAAAACAATGAAATTTATGTTGAATTTTAGTTAAATATCAAGCCTGGTACTTGACCACAGATCATGAAATCCTCTGTCTGTATAAATGATGTCAAAGAAAAATTTCCTTTGATGATAAAAATTTATTTCAGCCGTTAACTAGTTTTCCTACTATATGTATGACCTAACCAGCTACAAGAAGAGACATGAGTAGGAATGGGAATTATATTTTTTAGGAATGATCAATGGTACAAACTGGGTGCAAATGGTGCTCATAATTTTATTGATGGAGTTACTTGATTGTTGTATCATCTAGATCTACATCTATTCAGCTGAGTCAAACAAGGCATATAGTAGGGAGCCAGGCATGTAATAAGGCTTCCAAAATTATGAGAATGCTATCTATCCAGTGGACTAATAAATGAATAGTAAACTATGGCCCCTGGACCAAATCTGGCCACTACTATTATAATATAAAGTATTATTGGAACCCAGTCATACCTATTAGTTCACATTTTTTTTTCCCCTATGGCTACCTTCCTACTGCAATAGCAGAGTTGAATAGTTGAGTTAGTGTGGCCCACAAAGCCTAAAATATTTACCGTCTGACACTATACAGAAGCAACTTGCTGCCCCCTGACAAGCTTATGGATAACATGAGCCAGGTGTTTTGGATTCCTCTGTTTTTTGCATGTCAAAAACTAATCATTCTTATTCTAATATTTAAATCAATCATAAAGCCAGTAAAGCCAGTAGAATGCAATATAAAGGCATCTGATGTACCTTTTCATATTACTGCATCTCATAAGCAAATTGATGCAACCTCTTGGGGCGTGTATTCTAGATGTTATGTGTAGGTTATTTTCCCACCGCTCTATATAACAGATTTTTATTTCAGATAACATGTTACAATATCTTAAAAATCCAGCAGTAGATAGGGATCTTTTCTCTCTTTACTCTCTCACATCTTTCTCTCTCAAGAATTTGGACATAAAGCATGATGACCTCATTGTTATCTTTAGATGTGGCAATGATACTTTTTATTTTCCTGTTTATTTATCCCAGTTTCCTATTTATCCATTATGGGATATCATAGCATGGATAAAAAAGAAATAAATCTTTTTTGACCTCCAATTATGGACCAGATACTGAATTAGTTAATTTATAAACACAATCTAACTTAATTCACCAAAAAATTTTATGAGGCAGTTTCTTTCTCTAGCTTTCTCTATCTCAGTTTCTTGATGCTTCGAAATAGGTTAAGATCTAAAAAGTAAACCAGATCCATGAGACACAAAGCCTGTGTTTCTTCACTGTATCTGTTAACATATTTTATTCTAACCATTGAGTTAAGGAACTGTCTGCTACGGAAAGATAAGTAAGGATTCTTATTTTTATTTTCCAGAATCTCAAAGATTAGGAGTCACCTATAATATATGATTAAGGTTAGCACTAAATGCACATGTATATTAACCCTAACAGTTATATGAGACATAATAGCCTCATGCCTTATGATCTAAAGAAAGTCAAGTACTCATTTGTTGTTTATTCAATCATAAAAATATTTACTGGGCTCTTATCCTGAGCCAAGCCAATTCTGAATGTTCAGAATTCAGTTTTTGAACAGGCCATGTTATGGACTGAATGTTTGTGCTCCCTCCCAAATTCATATGTTGATGTCCTAATCCTCAATCTGATAGTGTTTGTAGTAGGGCCTTTGGGAGGTAATTAAAATTAGAAATTGAATTAGGTCATGTGGGTGGATACTCCATAACAGGATTAGTGTCTTCATAAAGAGATGACAGGCCTGGATTAGCTGTCTGAGCAACGTGAGAACAAAGCAAGGAGTTGGTTGTCTACAAAGCAGGAATAGCACTTTTACTAGGAATCACATGTGTTGGCACCCTGATCTCAGACATTCCAGCCTCCAGAACTATGAGAAATAAATTTCTTTAGTCTAAACCCCCCAGTCCATAGTTTCTTGTTATAGTAGCCCTAACGAAGGCAGACATTGTCCCTGTCATTGTGGAATTTTTGTGTCAAAGGTCTGAGATCCTATAAAGGCCTGTATGTCCCTTTTATATTTACATTAATTCATAGGTTATAAAGTGCTCTCAAAACATTATATGCTTACATCATCTGTGTGAAATAGGTCTTGTTATTTCAAACATCTAATAGTATATTGAGCCTCATATGTAACAGATTTAAGTAGCATACCCATAGCTAATGTATGGAAATGTTGGAATAAAAATCTAAGTCTCGGGGCGCCTGGGTGGCTCAGTGGGTTGAGCCACTGCCTTCGGCTCAGGTCATGATCTCAGTGTCCTGGGATCGAGTCCCATGTCGGGCTCTCTGCTCAGCGGAGAGCCTGCTTCCCCCTCTCTCTCTGCCTGCCTCTCTGCCTACTTGAGATCTCTGTCTGTCAAATAAATAAATAAAAAATCTTTAAAAAAAAAAAAAAAAAAAAACTAAGTCTCTGACTCCAGAGCCAGTATTCCATTCACTATATTGCAACAAACTCTTTCTAAAGTGAAAATAATCTTATAGTTCACATTAAGCAACATATTAGATATTACTGGAAATTATTCTCATAATAGATAAATTTCATCCTAAAAGAATTCTCTGTTCTAATAAAAATCCAAATAGCAGAATGCTAGGACTAGAAAGGCTCCTAGAGATTATTTCAACCTGAATTACTCATTTTACAGATAAAGGAACAGGAACTTAGGAAAACACAGGGAAGAACCAGTGAGCTTCCTAATTGCAGTTCAGCTCTCCTCACAGTACCCTAGGAAAACTTTATCTGAGCATTAGTAGTCCTGCTATTATATGCTGCCTTACTGTGTTTAATGGGGTTGAGTGATCAACTTTTATATTCTAATAATCCAGATCCATTTGCCTGGATGAAAAATTTTGTTCTCATCTTTTCTTTTACTCATCAAAATGCCAGAGAAAGCCCATACTGAACTATTACATATCCTAAAATGTTATTGCTCACATTTATGTTCTCTTGTTCCAGGAGGGAAAAAATACTATTAAATTATAACGAATCTGTTTGTAATATATTCCACAGCTTTACAATAGCCTGAAATGTGAGCTTGATGATAGGCATCTCCAAATATACTCACATCATTTCCTCCGTTCTCTGCCTATTTGGACAGTTGGTCGATGCCTTCACTCATCTGTAAATACTGTGTGGTCTGTGTTATACAGCACAGATTTTGTTTCAAAATCTACAAGGACACAAATCAATAACACCACCTACCATTTTTTAGCACTAGATTTGAAAGGTACTGAAGTGTTTGAGCAAATTTGCTTTATTACAGTCATAATTTGGTATATGTGTATTGTGTATTTATATACATACATGTTGTCATTCTCCTTTTTCATATTCTTATGGCCAGTGATAAACATTTCAGAAATATTACCACTCTTATTCATTTTTATTGCACTGGTTAAGGAAAGTATTTCTATTTTTGCCACTGTAGAAAAGCCTCAACCCCAATTTCACGGTAGAGGCCAAAATGAATAGCTAGAGATATTCTTAAAGAAGACCTTCAAAGTCAGATGTTATGGATTCAAATTTCAGCTTAATCACTTATATTATTTGACTTTGGACAAATAACGTAGGCTTTTTGTACCTCAGTTTCATCATCTGAAAAAAATATTACTTCTTAGGATAGTTTGCAAAGATTAAATGAGGTAACCTATATACACTTCTTGGCTCCACTCCTGGTATACAGCAAGCACTCAATATACATTAACTATAATCATAACAGTGATTATGACGAAGGTGTGGATTATGATTTAATTGCTCAGATTACAAGCATCCAAGTCAACAATAAATTACCCAGAATCAGTTCTATAGCACTTATTTAAGTGTCCTATGTTGGGGAACTCAGGTAGATTTCCATGTCTATGTAAGATTATCAGCTATGAACACACACTGTAAGACCGGCATTACCAATAGAGGACCTGAAGAAGCAATAATTAATAAACTGTATTTAGAAAACTCACTATAGGTGTGGATTTGTGATAGAGAATATTAGCCATGTGTAAAATTATATAGATCCATCTGTTTCCTGACAGGCAAACCAAATGGGGAATATGCCGAGGAAGAGGCCCTGAATTTTAGGAGACAGAGTACTAGATTATGTCAAAGGAGAACAAAGGAGGTGGGGGGGGGAGCGGCTAAAACAACAGTGTGCACAGCAAGTTATCTAAGCTGTGGTCATGACAGTGACTACAGAACCGTTAAAGTAAGAGAATCACAGGAGATCAGAGTGAAAAGCAGAAGAAGACAGGAGTGAGTTGTGATCTGGTTTAGTCCTAGAGAACTCCACCTGAGGGGTTTCCCTGCTTGCATTTAAAAGGGGCGATGGTAGGCATAATTGGAGGTTGGCAGAGTAGGGACTGTCAACTGAAGTCTGTATACATTCAGTGATTTACCTAAAACCACCAAGTTTGTTAGTTGCTGATCTAGTTTTAAAACCCATGTATGCTTACTCATAATTCTGAACTTGTTCCATTAGATCACATGAGAAATGTTGATTCAGACTAAGTCATGTATGACTGGAAATTACTTTCATAAAAACATGTCCATTTACTAACATGATTCCCATAGATCGGATGATCCTAGATCTTTGTAGCAAATTGTGCCAATTAAAAAATGGTCATTATATAGGAATTTAAAAAATTATTAGTTTCCACTAAATACAAAAAAGACATTAACAAGTATCTATGTTAGTCTTTTAGGAGTACACACATACTTGAATACTACTTCGGACTTCTACAGCTTTTTAATTTATTGATTTCAATTTTAAAATCTCCTTTATCTGTAAATCTAACAGCTGTATTAATACCCACTGCATAACCCATTATGAGTCAGAATACATCAAGCTTCTGCTCAAGGCCCTCTGTGGCTTCTTAGGTAAAAACCAATGTCCTGGGGCACCTGGGTGGCTTAGTGGGTTAAGCCTCTGCTTTCAGTCTCAGGGTCCTGAGATCAAGCCCTGCATCAGGCTCTCTGCTCAGTGGGGAACCTACTTTCCCCCTCTCTCTTTCTGCCTCTCCGCCTCCTTGTGATCTCTCTCTCTCTGTCAAATAAATAAATAAAATCATTTAAAAAAAAATGATGTCCTTATGAGGGCTACAATCCTGTCCATGAGCTGATTTGTATCCTCTCTCTGGCCTCTCTGGTTCATGGGGCTCCAACTCTTCTGCCCCCTTCATCATTCCTGCTTTGGTGCCTTGTACTTGTTCTATCCCTACTTGTCATTCTCTTCCTGACCCCAGATGCCCACATGGATGACTTTCTTACTTCCTATAGGCCTTTACTCAGAAGTTGCCTTCTTAATGAGGTCTTCACTGGGCCCTTGAACAAACATTTCAATGTACTAGACACATCATATTTTCTCTCCTGCCTTATGTTTTTTTTATTCATTCTAATGTGCTATATTTCACTTACTTGTTTTATTTATTTATTTTTCTACTACTGGAATATAAATTCCATGAGAGCAGGCTTTCTTTGTTTTGGTTTTGTTCAATGCTAGATCCTCAATGACCAGAATATTATCTACATTTAATGAAGAAAAAAAGGAATATATAAAATACAAACAAATCAATATATGTATGAATTCTGGCTCCTTTAAAATTAAATTTAGGGCGCCTGGGTGGCTCAGTGGGTTAAGCCGCTGCCTTCGGCTCAGGTCATGATCTCAGGGTCCTGGGATCGAGTCCCGCATCAGGCTCTCTGCTCAGCAGGGAGCCTGCTTCCTCCTCTCTCTCTCTGCCTGCCTCTCTGCCTACTTGTGATCTCTCTCTGTCAAATAAATAAATAAAATCTTTAAAAAAAATTAAATTTAATTTAAAATTGTGTGACTTTTCTGCTAGAGAAGCAATATGAAGTGACTTTCAAACTATATAATATAGGCTTTAAAAAATTCTCTGACAGGGGCGCCTGGGTGGCTCAGTGTGTTCAAGCCTCTGCCTTCCGCTTAGGTCACAATCCCAGAGTCCTGGGATCAAGCCCCACATCGGGCTCTCTGCTTGGCAGGGAGCCTGCTTCCCTTCCTCTCTCTGCCTGCCTCTCTGCCTACTTGTGATCTCTGTCTGTCAAATAAATAAATAAAATTTAAAAAACAAACAAAAGGGGACGCCTGGGTGGCTCAGTTGGTTAAGCAGCTGCCTTCGGTTCAGGTCATGATCCCAGCGTCCTGGGATCAAGTCCCACATCCGGCTCCTTGCTCGGCAGGGAGCCCGCTTCCCCCTCTGCCTCCGCCTGCCATTCTGTCTGCCTGTGCTCGCTCTCTCCCCCCTCTCTCTCTGATAAAAAAATAAATAATCTTAAAAACAAACAAACAAACAAACAAAAAACTTTCTGACATTGAATTCCCTCACACTGACGTTTTAGGGTTGCCTGGTACCTCAGATGGTAAAGCGTCTGCCTTCAGCTCAGGGTCCTGATCCCAGGGTCCTGGGATCCAGCCCCATGTCAGGCTCCCAGCTCAGCAGTGTGTCTGCTTCTCCTTCTGCCTCGGCCTCTCTCCTCTACTCATGTTCTCTGTCTGTCTGTCTCTCTCAAACGAATAAATAAAATCTTTAGGAAAAAAACTGACCTTTTATACTTAGCCAATTTAATTTCTGTCCCTATGAATGAAAACATTTCTCTTCCACAAAATGCTCTTTTTTTTTTCCTAGAGATATTATTTATTTGACAGACAGAGATCACAAGTAGGCAGAGAGGTAGGCAAAGAGAGAGAGGAAGGGAAGCAGGCTCCCTGCTGAGCAGAGAGCCCGATGCGAGGCTTGATCCCAGGACCCTGAGGCCATGACCCGAGCTGAAGGCAGAGGCTTAACCCACTGAGCCACCCAGGCGCCCCCACAAAATGCTCTCTTTGATAGCTTCTGGGATCTTCAGTTTTTACATCTATACCATCATTTTCACTTTTGAAAATCCACTTTTCCTCCTCTTCTGTATTCCAAATAGTGCCTCCTTACAAGCCTGACATAGGTTCCTTTTTTTCTAGGAACAATTCTCCTATTCCAGCTAGCTAAACCACTCTTTGATAATATTCATCCGAGGTATTTTTTGTAGCACTGTTTTGTTCTGAAATATAACATTTTGTCCATACTTTTAAATTACTATTATTTATCTCTTGTCTTTATTGAAATCTCAGTGTTTTACAGTTGTGTGAAGCCTCCTTCATGCCTAACTTAATGTCTTATATATACATGCTCAGAAAATACCTGTTGGTAGGTTTATTCTTATGGTTGTTGTAGCAATGCAGTAGTTTGATTTAAAAGAGCATGTAAATACAATAAGATAAATAAATTGGTGGAATAGTCATACTGAAGTAAGCAGAAGTTACAGTCTCTACCAACAAAACTGTCTCTGAAAAATAATTATCCATTTTATTCTCAATCCCATTAAAACATTTCTAAAGGATAAGTGAGTAGGCATGCTCTCAGTGTCATAGGCTATGAAGTGGGAAGCTTTACCATTAAGTCACAAAAGCAAACTATTCTTTCCCAATTTCTATAGCTAAACTAAATCTAATTCTGGTATTTCCTGAATGAGAGAAGCAGGCAAAATTATTGGTCAGAATCTGCTTTATTGCTTTTCTATCAGCCTTTAAAAGGATAGTTTAGTCCAAACTCAGGAAGGTACAAAATCCTTCAGAAAAGCAATGTAACAAGCTCAACAATAAGACCATACACAATTGGGTACTAACTCTTCTGAGCTGTTTATCTCAATTTTACATCTTGCTTGTCATTTTGAAAGGCATTTTTCTCTTAAAATCCTATCTGTTTCTGAAGACAGTAAAGCTATATCCTAATATGGCAACAATTGCTGTAAATTTTTGTTATTTACTGAAATCATACTATTGTGTCTATTGTTCCTACTTCATTTTCAGGAATAAATTGCTTGAAGTGTGGGTTAGTACATAAATATCCCTCTGCAAATTAAATGGTTGTCAAAAATGTTTTGGGGAAATTGCATTGAAGAATAAACCAAAACAGTGCATGATTTATCATCAAGCCTGCTCAACTCTAGCAGTACATGGAAAGTCAGAGAGGAGGAGCCCTTCCCCAAGCAGCTCTCTCCGTGAGTATGTGTTGAAGCTCCCCTGTATACCTCAGGCCAATTTGGAAAAGGAGTGCCAGGGCTGCAGTTAATGGCTGTTTAAAAGTGAAGTAATTTAATCTGAAGGAGGAAAAATTTCCATGGCTGTGAGTGTGCTTCGGAGCTTAAGAAAAAGGAATTGCCGTTGACCTTTTTAGTTTAATTAAGTGATTCCCAATTAAGAGACTAGCAGAATGTTGGCAGCTAATGACATGCAGACTAATATTGTCTTCAAAGTATGTGTTATAATTCCTGATGATGATGATGATGATGATGACAACAATGCTGTATTACTATCTACTATGAAGCAGTACCTTAAAAGGACAGAGCATTCTAAAATATATGCATTTGATATTGCACTGGAGGAGAAGCAGCAGGCAGGTATCTTTTGAGGAAGGCTGTATGTCCAAAGGCTCTATGTCCACTTGGGGAAGGACACAATAAAAGGAGAAACAGAGAAAGAAAATATGAAGGTAACCTATCTTCTATTGAAAGAAAAGAAAGAAACAAAGGAAGGAAGAAAGGAAGGAAGGAAGGAAGGAAGAAACCCAGCAACATTAATAAAACTTAAACCTTTGGGGAACCTGGGTGGCTCAGTGGATTAAAGCCTCTGCCTTCGGCTCAGGTCATAATCCCAGAGTTCTGGGATTGAGCCCTGCATCAGGTGTTCTGTTCAGCAGGGAGCCTGCTTCCACCTCTCTCTCTCTCTCTCTCCTTCTCTCTCTTTCTCTGCCTGCCTCTCTGTCAAATAAATAAATAAAATCTTAAAAAAAATCTTAAACCCTTACGGATTAAATATCTTATATATTTATTTATTACTTGGCTCACTAATAAATACTTACTTTGTGCCTATTTGATCAGTCAGTGGAGAGAGAGAAGTAAATTGTGTTTATCCATATTTCTTTTTAGCTTCCATCCTAGTTTAGACTTGGCCAAATTGTTTCCTAGAGTGGAGATATCTAAAAAGCAAGCCAGGCAAATCCAAAGGTGATAGTATCAAAATAAATTCTGAAGTGATTTTAGTAGTCCGTTCTCCAAAGATATTTGCTTCACATAAGCTACTAGGTAAACGCCCATTTTCTCCTTTTTTTTTTTTTAATTTATTTTTTATTTTCAGCATAACAGTATTCATTATTTTTGCACCACACCCAGTGCTCCATGGCAATCCACACCCTCTATAATACCCACCACCTGGTACCCCGACCTCCCATTGCCCATTGTCTCCTAATGGTAATTCATTTTCATGCACATGTGGCCTCAGGTCATTGTCTTTGTGGTATGGTCCACAGGCCCTAAGAGAGCTTGTGCCTAGAGATCTTTCTCAAAGTTACAGTTTTATAGTGCTCATTTACCACTGCAATTATATTGCTGCATTTGTTTTCTGAAAAGCATTACACTTTCTTGTAAGCATTTTTTAAGTACAACCTACATATATATTCCAGTAGGGTTTTGAGATTTAGACCAAACTATTTGTCATCTCTGCATTCCACAAAGGCTTTTCAAGTAGTGTTCTCCAAAGCTGGCTAGGATTTCTGGTGGAGCAGAAGGTGCTTCACTTTGACTACCATAGCTTTACCTTCCTATTGAGGATTCTCAGGTGTACCTGATTTCAGGAAATCAGATATGCTCCTGTCAATAAGAGGTACGTGATGATAAAAAGTATTCCTGCGTAATAGTTTCAACATTTCAGCCATAAGCTTTTTAAAGACAAGGACTGTGTCGTTCCTTTTATTTTATCTATCTCTCTATCTTCCGTGATAAGAAAAATATACCTATATTGTCACTCGATAAATGTGGATGAATAAAGTAAATTAATTAATAAAAGAATTTATAGCTTATTTTAATTCACCAATTTTATAAGTCTTTCCTGGCCTTGCTATTGATAAATAAACACTCTTTATAAAAAATGTCACATGTGGGCAAGGTGACTTTTATTATATACATAACTGTATATGCAATACATAAGGTATTTCTCCCACAGACATGGCGGACATTGTCAAACAGTTATAGTAAACTTCTTGCAACTGAGCACTGGTATAGCCATTCTTCTCAACCTAGATGTTCCTGCTTATTAATCTACTTTGTATTAATTTATTTCCACCCTGATATTAAATAATTTTTCATAAAACACAACCTATTGTTACAGAAAATAATCAGACCAGCGAGAGACACTCAGAGAAGTAGAACTCGGATTTATTTTATGCTGCAGACCCACATGAGCTCATGCTTGAAGTTCTGGGCCCCGGGTAATGGGGTTACAGGGTTTTTATAGGGGGAACAGTTGGTAAGGTTCCAAGGGCAACCTTACCAGCTGGCTGCTGGTAGGTGGGTTTAAACTGGGGGAGCAGGGGATTGCTTTAGGCTGTTTGGGCAGTGCAGGGGGGTTGTGGTGGGAAACCTGTTTACAGAAGCAGAAACAGTTGGTTATCTCTTGCTCTTTCTGTCTACTGGGCTCTGCCCAGTGGGGTCTACTCTAGGAGAGCCCGTTCTGGGTGATTTTCCTCTTCACTCTAACTGGTGAAATCATCATGTGGCCACAAAGTGACATTTTATGCACATGAAAGAACTAAAGGACTGGGCAAGATGAACTTGAAATTATCTATCCCATCTGTCCTTTAACTCTCCCCTTATTTCCTGCACCACACATGAACAATATGGTAGAAATAGTAACTACCTCTTCTACTTATCACCCATACCCAAGTTGTCCCAGTTCTGTCAATTCTTCTACCTACATAATATCTTCGGAAATTTTACTCCACTTGTGGTGCTATTTTCTTAATTCTGGCTCAATAACTTCTCTCCTGAATTACTTAAATTATCCCCTTTTGTCCCCAGTTAGTTCCTTTCCTCTAATTTGTCTTATATACAGTTTTCAGAGTGATCTTTATGAAATTTGAATCTTATTACATCACTACTCTACTTAAAATCCATAGTAGGTCCTCATACTTGCAGAATAGTATTCAAGTTATTTAATATAAAATATAAGCCCTGGAGGAGGAGGCTGTTATAAAATCCTATCATTTGTTCTCTACCCACCTACATTCTAATTCTTTAAGGCAATGTTTAACTTTTGTTTCTTTTCTTGATAACTTTGTGAGTACTACTGTTTCTACCTGTCTACTTAAATACTCTTTGTATTTCTTCATCTTATCTATTGATTGATTAATGTGTTTCAGATTTCTAGGGTGTCCTCAAGGACTCTATTTGGGGCTGGAATGGACAAGTGGGAAAAAAAAAAAAAGATATACAAGTAGGACTTAAATATGACCCTATTAAATTATACTTCAACTAGGCAGTTTAATTTTTATCAGTTTTCATTTTGGGGTTCCTTTGTAGGATTATGTTTAAATAAGGAATTTTTTACTCTAAAAAAATTAATACCACTGAGCTTCCCTGACCTCTGTTAGATTTAGATTGCTAATTATCTTGGCTGGCCCACTTGCAAAATAAAAAAAAAAAAAAAAACAAGGACAAATAAATGTTTTTGAAGATTTTTAAATTCATGTATTGGTGAACTTGGAAAACTTAGAGCAAAGACTCTCTTAGTAATCATAATGTCCTATTTAAGTATGTTTTCTAAGCAATTATTGGAAAATATTTCTGTTATAATTCTCTTTACAGTGGTACATTTTGAGAATGAACTCTGAACCCTTAGAGAATCCATGGAAGAGCTTTAGAGATTCAGTGAAACTCTTGAAATAGTATGGACATTTTTTTAAGCATTTCTCTAGGAAGAGGGTTCATAAGTTTATTAGAGTCTCGAAAAGTCCAAGATGACAAAAAAAGTTTAAATACTTCTTTATAGAGAAAAAGAAGGCAAATTTAATTGTAAAATGAACTATATTTCTATTTTTAAAAGTATGAATTCAATATAACAAAAGGTAAGAAAATATTACCCATAAGAAAACATTAAAATACAAATTAACTGTCTCCAGTATTTTGCAGTTTCTTTCATCTCATTATATCCAGTCTGAGCTCACACAGAGAAGGAATTTGTTCTGTGACCTAAAGAACATAAGCATATAGTCTATATGTAAGTTAGTTCAAGAGGTTGACGTAGAAATTAGTTCCTCTTATCTCATAGCACTGTGCACTGAGACTTATTTGGTTAAACAGCACCACAGAAGTAAGAGCCAAGGACTCACTTGATCACTACTAAGAGCAGATAAAAAAGCATCTAGATATCTACAATGAGTAAAAGGTGCATTTTCTGATATCCCAAAGAGTTGAGAGAATTTCTGTAAATTTATTTTAAATACTTTCCATTAAATGTGTAAGTGAATGTGAAGTTACCTTTAACTAAGACACAGCATTTTTTGTTTCATTTGAATGATATCAAAAACAATTTTTTATAATGGTGAATATGTTAAAATCCATGAGTCATTACCAACAATCTCTCTTGGAATAATGTACATCTGGGCAATATATCTCTGCCTCATTCTCCCAACTGAATATCACCTATGATGAGTCATATTTGATGACACCTTAAGTGGAACCTAACATCCAAAGGGTCTAAAATGGTCCTTTTCTGAAGAATTGGAGTATAGAAAACATAAGAATTAACCTATCAAATAATGATGGGCTCTTGAACTGAAAAGTCATGTCAGGTTGGTGTGAGACTGGGCACCAGAGCTAGTAAATAAAGGCATGAGCAAGTTTTGGGAAACAGAGGGACTGAGAAAAGAAATGAGAAAGCAAGCAAAAGTGAAAATGCACTTAAATGAGAGTTGGAGGCAATGGCTGTTGTTACAACTTACCATTTCCAGCTGCCTTATGACATTTGATTATCCAAGGATTATTTGCTAAAGTCTTTAAATAAGCAGCATTCTACTTGAGTCTTCTTGCATGTGTTCAGTTCCTTGCAACTGAAAACATCAGGACATTTCATGTTCTGCCTGGCTCTGAATATTAAACTTGTATATAAAAACAACAACAACAACAAAAATAAAGGCTTGAGAAGTCAGAGTCTTGAGGAACTGGAGCATTAGCTAGAAAAGGAGGGCAAAAATACAACTAATGAAACACAAAAAAATTATACAAATATTCATGTATCTGTATATACACACATACATATATATGTGTATACACACACACACAAATACAAACTTGCTTAATTCTGAAATTTTAGGTCATGTGAAGTAGCTCTGAGAATGCCTTGCACCCCTATGTGAGCCAAACAGATCTTTAATTAATGATTTTACAATTCCTGCTACCATTATTACTACTGTTACCACTACTCATATTACTAATGTAATAAAATTAGTTCCTCTTATCTCACAGCACTGTGCAATGTTCTAGTTCTTTCTCATCCAGTTCCTCATCTGATTCCCTTGGAAAGCCGGTGAGGTCTATATGGAAAACTTTTTAATTCCTTTATGCTGGTCAAGAGACTGAACCTCATAAAGTCAAAGATTCTGAATCCAGATTAATTCTGACCTTAACATTACATTACAAAAATAGTTGTGTATAACTTTTCAGTTGAAATTGACTCTAAACTTAAAAATACTGAATACATCCTGAAAATCCACTGTCTTTAGTTCAAAGAGGCTCAGAGAAAAGGATACAGTTGGAATCAGCAAAATCTGTTCATTCCTAGAAGTCTCAAAACCCAGATCCTAGTGCTACGGGAAAAAATGGTTAGCTATAACAAACTACATGCCTATTATCTATTTCAGCAGTGATTGTACACCAAATACCAGCTGTTTTTTCATCACTATGCTAAGGATTGCAGGTAATAAAAGGGAAAACAAGCCAGCTTTCAAAGGTTTTTCTATGGGAAGAACAACTGAAAACCAAATATAAGCTGTATGGATTTGCAGAACTATGGATAAGAGAGAAACTGACATGGGCTCAAAGAGTCAACAAGATTATAACAAAGATAGAGGATGATATATAACATGAAATACACCATAGAGTATGTGTAGATAGAAACAATTTTACTCTGTAAATATCAGGAATTTTTATTGAATTTGAATACTATTTTTTAGAAATATGAATCTAATTAATGAGCATAATATGGCTGGGAAAGAAGATTAGCAAAATTAAGATCAGTTAGAGAATAATTACCAAGAATAATTGAAGGAAACAACTTAAATCTGTGTTGGAAAGGAATGGGAGTGAACAGAATAAATAGGGAAAAGCACTAAAATCACAGAACTTTCAAGTTAGACTTTAGAGCTTCTGATATTTAAGTTCAATAATCTTATAGATAGAAATAGTAGCCAATATCACATAATATGACAGAATTTAGAATTGCGTTCTTAGAGAGTATGCCACCCATTTCCCTCATTTTAGAAATGCAGAAACTGAGACCCTAAACTCTAAAATTATTCACACAATATGGCAGAGTTTACCAACCATTTGGGGACCAAATCCCAGTTACAGTGACTCTTCTCTTTAATCCTTCTTTTAAAATCCATGTTGATCTGCTTGGATCAGTGTCTATTACAAAATATATATTTGAAAGTCATTATATTATGCAAAAGTCCAACAGCATTTTTATGCCTTTCTCTGATCCACCTACTGGATGATTCCACTTACCTAATCTTTATTATAATAGAGATTCTGTTACCAGACAAGACATACATAGTAAACAATCCTTCCTTCCTTCCTTCTCCTCTCCTCTCCTCTTTTAACATTTTGCTTACTGAAAAGTCATTCTTTCTCAGAAGATGCCCAGTGAAATTTGAATACACGAGTTTCCTTGACTTTGTAATATATGATGCAAATAATAGTGCTATTAAAAAAAATGAATGGAACATGTGGAGGACCTGCTTTCAAATCTAGGATTTTAGAGCTCTGAAATATGAAGAAATATCACATACATATCTTTCATTCCAAATAAGTAAAAATAGAGAACATCAGAGATAGAGCTTATGATGTGTCATTATGGGAGCTATTTAGAGGTTAACACAACAAGGGGTATTTCAGTGCTTAATGTGGCAAGATTAAGAATGCTAATGCAATATTTATTATTTTTCAATATATCATGAAAAGTTGTGCAGCCCTAGTACAATTGGTGCTTAAGGCAGCCTGTAAGAGAGACATCTCATCAGGCTAAAACCTTTCTATTGAGGTCACCATGTAAACAGTTAATGAAGTAGAAACTCTCTGGGGATTCATTGACTGAGCACATTTAGATGAGTTCTATAGAAATGTTCAGTCGGTGGTAGGGGAATTACTTCAATGATGCTTTAACAGAAACTGTGGACATTCAACCCTCCCTGCATTCAATGGGGTGTTCATAATTAATTTTCTATTTTCTGAGCACATGTAACAGTTTGACTATAATTTTTTTTATTATAAACATTAACATTTAAGCCAGAGGTCACACAGCACATTAACTGTCCAGTCCAATTGAGGAGAAGAGATCTGGGTTGCCAACTTCTTTTAGATTGGCTAGCTAGTTTCAGGGAAGTAATCCCTGTAGAATCCTGCCATGAACATGAAGTAAACAATCATTGGTGTTTTATTTCCACCATAACCACCATGATCACCGTTGCAAAGAATGTGCACTGTGTACCTGTACCATTAGGAGTACATTATACTTATTTAAATATCTTTGTTATATATATCCTGACTTATATTTCAAAATGTGCCATGCATTATTGTAAATTCTTCACAAACTCTAACTCAGTTTAACAAAATTTGCTTGTTATATACACTCTTGAATCTCTAGTCACCAGAATATTTTGGTCCTCCTCAGATACCCATTTTTTTTTTTTTTGAGGATTTCAAGAACTTGCCCAGTTGTTTTCTTTCTCACCCCATCTACTGCCAGGTTTCTCCTTTATGTAAACAGACATGTTGATGATCTATCTGATAAACTGATATAACTTTTTTTCTACTCCTTTAGATAAGATGATCTTTAGCTCTGTCCATGAGCACAGCCATAATTGGATCTTACTTCAACTGGAAAGATTCTCTTTTTGAATTTTGAATATTACCTTGAAGTGACAGTTTTCGACAGTTTTCTCTCTTTTTACCTCTTCTCCTTTATTTTTTTTTTTTGTCTTGTGTATGGTGCCTATAATTTATTCTTATCATGACCTCTTTCTACTAATTTTCCCCCTTTTTCCTTAGTTGAGCTATCTCCTTCCAGCTTCATTTGCCCCCTATGACTATCAACTTTCTAAAAGCCACTGATCACATCTCGGGCTGAAAATACCCTAGAATTTCATTATCTTTCTTGTCACTGGGTTGAGTTTCTAAAGTAATAGTTTAGCACAGGAATTTGAACATGTAGATAATACGGTCATTAATCTAATACACTACTGTGACTATCATTATCACTACTATACTACTCTTTCTACTCTGCCATCACCATTACTATCTTTGCTTTTAATATAGCCTCTTTGCTTTTAATATAGCCTCTATACTAGCAGTTTTATATCTCTTATCTCATTTAATTATCACAACAACACTATGAAAGTTGCTCATATAATATCCATTTTACAGATGAAAAAATGGAGGCTTAGTATGTTTAAGTAGCAGATATGCTCTCTTTTTTGTGGGGGTAGAATGAGAAGTCAGGATTCTGCAACTCACAGAGGACCTTCACCAGAAGCAGACAATGCTGACATCTTGGACTATCATTCTCCAGAAGTGTAAGAAATTAATTCCTATTGTTTTTATAAGCCAGTACATAGTGTGTATTTTATTCATCTTGCAGATGGTTCTTTGACTTGATACTGGGATCTGTGATGAAAATTATTTTTAATTAGTATTTCTTTTGGTTTATAAATTACTGGAAAATCTATAAAGAAGTTATTGATTTTAAAAAAAGTCAAATAAGAACATAGGGTTAAAAAAACTTAAACTTTATGATTCATCTTTAATCAATCAGACTATCTAGCTATTCTAAGATACATGTAAATTGTAACTTCTTACAAGGTCATAAAATTTAGGAGGCTCAGTCCCTACCCTTGAGTCATATATTATACCTTAACTGGGTAGACCGTGTAAGCACATATGCACACATACACACATATTACAGATACCTTGAAGATACATATAACACAGTTAAAAATATATTTATCAGGATATCAGATGACTGACAAAAAGAAAATAAGCATCCATTTTTTATTGTAGTGTTTTTGAGCCTGTTTATTATTATTATTATTATTATTATTCCCCCCTCCTAAGAAGTCTTTATATACTTTTTATTTCCCTTTTTCCAACCATAAAATTTTAATCCAAAGATATGCAGTGTATCTGTTTTTATATTGTGGGCAATATGGAGACCACAGCCACTGCAATAGCTAAGATCTCTTTCATTCCCCAAGAATAAATTTCACCCCCTCAGAAGGTGATACACCCCTGTTGAAAATGCATACTTTGACATTATGAAATACGTATGTTGGAATTTAATGTTGTATTCTGAAGCTCCATTTTATAATCACATAATCCTATTTTATCACCAACTAGAAAGTTTTCATGTTTTTAATTTTTTTATATGAATTTGATTGAGTCCATTAATTCATACACTTCATGGCCTTTATTAAAATTCTTTTACTGGTAACAATTGATATCAGCAAGTGCATATTAAATCAAATACTGAAAGTTCAAGTAGGTTAAAAGTATAAAAAATTCCTTTCAATGACTTGGGAGTCGAGCTGGGTAGTTGCATCAAATTTCTAAAATACCAGAAATGGTAATGTCCCCTACTGAGGACAAGTCACAATTTGAACAACTAGTAAAAAATGTTGATTGCATCTATCTGACTATAATTTGTATCAATCCAGCAGTATAATAAACATCAAAGTAACCTCCACATAATGGCAAAAACAAGGCATAAAATTCAAACTCAATATCCTTTAAATGTGTCCCGGCTGGAGCCCTGGAGATTGTCTCCAGACTTGTAACACAATCAGGTCTGGGAAAATACCAAGAAAATGTTTTCTTTCAATCACTTGTAATTGGCATTCTTAAAGTGAAGGGAAGAAAATAAAGGGGATGGGATCTTTCGATTTGCTGCTTTTGTTTGGAATTGCTCCAAATCACAAGTAACTACAGGGCAAATTGACATCTTCTCAGTTGAGTTGTAACCTTTTCCTCCCCCATTTCTTTCCAAGGTTTGTAAACAAACAGATCTGAGTCAGGACATTGAAAAGTTGGTCTCAAACCAAATGTCTCATCCTGGCATTGTAAGCTGTACATAATCTTGACTCACTTTTACATTTTCCAACAGTATTTCTCTCTCTTTCTCATATAACTTTTTAACTACTTTCTCTAAGTTTCTTTCTCTTTACACCCTGAATAAGCCATGGTAATGTCTACCTTGGCAAACTGAGTTCCCTCTCATTTCCTGGTATTTTTTTGGCATCGCCTCTCCTCTCTGCCTCGCAGAGGCATACTCATCCATCAAGATCCTGTAGTGAGGCATTCTCAAAATCCATACATTGATACATCTCTTCCCTTTCTGATAGTACTTGCTTCATCTCAACTGCCCCATATATCATGTTATCGATGTGGCATATATTCAATCAGCAAATGTTTAGTTAGTACTTACAACATGCCACACACTGTTTCTAGGCATCAGGAGTAGACTAGGGAACAAAACAGATGAATCCCTACCCTCGAAGAATTTATATGCTAGTGGGGGAAATGAAAAATAAAAATATAATAGACAAATAGTATATACAAAAATAAAAATAAAACATAATATTTTTTAAAGTAATTCCTATTCCCAACATGGGACTCAAACTCACATCCATGAGATCAAGAGTCACATGTTCTACAATCTGAGCAAGGTAGGTGCCCCAAAACACAGTATTTTAGATGAGAGGCCAGCAAACTTTTTCTGCAAAGGGCCAGATAATATGACTATGCAGTTTTGAACTTGTGATATGAAAACAGCCAAGAAAATATAGAAACAAAAATGAATGTGGTGCTGTTCCAACAAAACTTGGCTTGTGAACACTGAAATTTGAATCTGATAAAATGTCTCCATGTTATGGAACATTCTTCTTTTGATTTTTTTAAAAACTTCCAAAAATGTAGAACTTATCATTAGCTCACAGATAATACAAAAATAGGAGGTAGTCTGGATTTGACCCCAGGACATGGTGGCTGAACCTGTGTTGTCAGAATGGCAAGTACTCAAGGAAAATGAAGTCAAAGAAGTGGGCCAGGGAACACAGAGAGTATCAAGTCAGATTGCAGTGTTATAGAGAGTGGAATTGAAAGAAGCGGGGTGCTTGGGTGGCTCAGTCAGTTAGGCATCTGACTCTTGATCTCGGCTCAGTTCTCAGTGTCCATGGTTGTGAGTTCAAGCCCCATGTTGGGCTCTACAATGGGGATGGAGCCTACTTTAAAAAAAAAAATGGAAAGAAGAAACATAAATTTCACTTAACAATAAGAAATTTAAGAAATATAATCTTAATTTTTCTACCTATTTCAGTCTCTATCTCACTATTGCCAGTTTCTTCACTTGGGATGCACAAATACAACCCCCACCCTCCAGGAGAGCCTGTGTGTAGAAGAGTATTTCACAGTCATTTTTAATTTTTATTTTTAATCCTATTTATTTTATTTATACATTTAAAATTTTTATCCTGAGGAGGACTCTATAGCTTCACCAGAGTGACAGAAAGGTCCATGGAACAAAACTATTTGAACATCATTATGGATCAGGTCCCAAGAAACTAGATGGAGGAGTGGAATTGGAATTTGGACATGGTATTATTAAATGCCTCTAATTACCTGGTTGACCCTTCTATCTCCTGCATAAAAATCCCTTTATCGTCTTAACAGATACATTCTAGGGACACTCAGCTCTTCACCTCCAGAATTAGCCCAGAGTCTTTCTCTTTTGCCAATTCTAAACCAACATTCCCCTCCCCAATTCTACCTCTTACTGTTTTTTGTCACTGGCTCTTAGCAATGCCTCCATCTGCCTCAGTAACTTCCTTTCCTAATTATTCCAAAACCCTCTCCCCTCATCTCTTCCCACCAATGACAACCTACCACACATTACTGGTCTGGACTTATCATAGTCAAAATATATTAATACTATCTGAGCATGTCTAGCACGTGTTATATAGTAGGTATTGCATTATCTTATTGAATCCTATTAACAGCCTATGATATAGCTAGGCTATTATCTCTAAATTGAGGCACAGAAAGATTTAGTAACTTAACAAAGAATGGATTTTAATATAGGTAATTTAGTTATTTATTTATTTTTAAAAAGATTTTATTTATTTATTTGACAAAGATCACAAGTAGGCAGAGAGGCAGGCAGAGAGAGAGGGAAGGCAGGCACCCTGCTGAGCAGAAAGCCTGATGCGAGGCTCGATCCCAGGACCCTGAGATAATGACCTGAGCCGAAGGCAGAGTCTTTAACCCACTAAGCCACCCAGGTGCCCCTAATGATAGGTAATTTAGCTAAATTGTCCATGTACTTAATAAATGCTCATGACGGTATCCAAGGCATGTAGTTATTCAGTACTTTTAAGAAGTAAATATATTCTGCTCAATTGAAACAACAAAATATTAAAAAGATAATATATCATGATCAAGTGGGGTTTATTCCAGAATTGAAGGGTTAGCTTAATATTTGAAAATCAACAAGGTAGGGACACCTGTGTGGCTCAGTTGGTTAAGCAGCTGCCTTCTGCTCAGGTCATGATTCCTGGGTCCTGGTTTCAAGTCCCTCATCGTGCTTCTTGCTCAGCAGAAAACTTGCTTCTCTTTCTACCTCTGCCTGCCACTCTGCAATGCTTGTGCTCTCATTCTCTCTCTTTGACAAATGAATAAATAAATTTTAAAAAATCTTTGAAAATCAACAAGGTAGTTCACACTACTAGCAAACTGAAAAAGAAAGGGCATAATCATCTCAATTGATGCAGGAAAAAGCATTTGGCAAAGTTTGGCATCCAGTCCTGATGAAAGTTCTAAGCAAGCTAGTAATTCAAGGAAACTTACCCAGCATCTTGCCTAGTGATGAAATTCCGAATATTTAACCCCAAGCTGGAAATAAGATACGAATGTCTGCTCTCACTAATTCTATTTGACATTGTACTAGGGGCTCTAGCCAATGTTAAGAAACAGGCAATGAAAATAAATACAATACTTCCAGATTTAAAAGGAAGAAGTAAATTTGTCTTTATTTCAATATGATGTAATCTATATAGAAAATCTGATGAAAGCTACCAAAAGCAAAAAGAAAAACAAAACAAAACTGGAACTAATAACTGCCATTAACATTCACAGTTTACTCAAGAGAAAAGGAAATATATATCTGTACAAGTCTTATACACAAATATTCAGAGAAGCCCTATTTGCAATAGCCAAAACCTGGAAACAATCCACATACTCGTCAGGAGAGGAATGGATAAACAAATTGCAGTGTATTCATAAAGTGGAATATTACTCAGCAATGGGTAAGAAGAAGCTACTGCTGCACACATGGCATGGGTGAATTTCAGATATTTATGCTGAGTGAAAAAAAGCCAAACCAAATAAATACATACATACTATATGATTTCATTTATGTAAGAGTCTAAACAATACGGACAAACCTATGGTGGCAGACAGCATCTTTGAGGTTGTTTGGGGGAAGAGGACTGGGATGAGCAAGGCAGAGTGATAACAAAAGGACATAAAGAAACTTGGGGAAGTGATGATATGTTTATTGACTGTGGTGATGCTTCCACTGGTGTATACATGTGCCAAAACTGATTGAGTTGTACACTTTAAATGTACAGAGATTTTTAAAGCTATTAAAGGTTATGTCTATATTTTTATCCTCAGTACCAACTGAAATTAAACAAATATTATTCATAAGATCTTGTGACTTGCCATACTCTATGCGATGTCTAGTCCTATGGTATATCCAAATATGTCAGAGTCATTGTCAGTACTTAAAAAATATCTTACTGCAATGCCTCAACTGTAAAGAAAGTTCACTGCCATACCCATATACACTTAGACGGCATAAATTATTCTTCCATTCTGATGTCACCAGTGTAATTGCTCAGATAACTGAGAGTAAAATCAAAAGTTCATTCTGTAAAGAAATGTTAACTTTAGCTTAAATGAGCAATGACCATTAGCCAAGCCATTAAACTAATATTCAGAAATAGCTTGAAAATGAACTGTAACAAATTTGTAAGGAGCCAGATTCTCCAGAAGTATAGGAGAGGTACTTAGTTTGGTACTTTGGGGAGCGGTAATAATCAGAATACCCAATAAATTCCTGCTTTAGGACACAAAACACAGACTGAAGCCTGGAAAAACTACTATAACTTTCCGAACTATATAACTTACTTCCAGGGATTCATTCCAAAATGACTTTATGTATCCCATGTCACTGGCATAAGTTAAAAAAAAAAATGTATGTTTTCCAACTTTACAAGGAACCAAAATTATGTAGTTTAAAAAGTTGTAGGATTTCATTCTGTTCTTGCATATGTATAGTATAATAAACAAAATTAAATTTCCTCCCAGTAATCTATTTTAAAGAAGAATGAGTCTGAATTTGATAAAAATTTCCATAATCATCATCAAAGCCTAGGCTTTTAAAACTGGAGGAGGCTTAGAAATCAGCTAGTTCAATTCTCCATTTTAAACATGAAAAATTGAAACCTACGATGATGTGCAAAATTGATATACTGGGATAACAGAGAATAGGAACTAAAATCCAGAATACTTACTTTATTCTCTCCCTCTTGGTGACTGCAAGTGAAGAGAAAAAACAAATCTTGAGATTTAAGAACAAAATTTCATGTATCCTGAGTTCTTCAAATTATTATTCAATGAAGTAGGCTTTCTACCCCACAAATGTACGACTTCTATATCCTCCAATACTACAGGCTTCATGCACACTTCATTTGTTAAAAAATGTCATGAATATTAAATAATTGACAGCTGCATACTTTGACCCATGCCTGAAGCAAGCACCAGGTATATTAGGAACAGTATAGTTTTACAAAGAATAGAAGGGTAGAGCTAATTAAATCCTGGAGAACTCATCTGCAGAGATTGAGATGCCCTCTGGCATTTGTTAACACCAGGCAAAAGTCACTAATTATAGCTCTACTGTTCGTGACACTGAAGTGCTTAGGACCAGCCTGGTGTGCTTTTCTATGCCTATAATTTTTTCAGAAAAAGTGAAACCATCAAGGAACTTGACAGGTGTCATTTTACTCAAGTGGAGTTGCTTTCAACAAATCTAAAAAGGAAATGCATTTTCCCCATTAGATCAAATTAAACAATGAGAATGCTTTCTTCACTCTCTTGTTAGTTGTTAAGGAAAGACTATAGGGAACGACTCCTGCCTTGAAGGATTAGCACTTAGGCTGCTGGGCAGTGATCCCACACCTAAAGTATAAGACATTATTATTAATTGATGGACATTGATGGAAACCAATAACATCTAATTTAATCAGAAAATATTTATTGAGTCCTTGTAAGGGGCCAGTTACTATGCTTGGTCCTGTGGATGCAAACTGTTCCCAACTGAAAACCTATAATCTTGTGACTTGAAATTATACACTTTCAGGACTACCTTTTAGAGCTAGCTCTGTATCTGCATTTTTTAAAAAGTCTAATACATGTGTACGGTTTAAAAAGTATTTGGAAGGATGTGTTTGCCCCAGAATGTCACAGTCTTCTTGCCTAGGACAGTGCAAAACTGAGATTCTCAAAGATTATCAAAACTGTAAAGAACCTAAGAGATTATTTAATCACCACCTATCATTATAAAAAGGAGGAATCATGAATTCAAACAGCTTACCCAAGTGCACTAATTGCTCATAATATTGATGACAAAGTCAGAGTACTAGTACGCTCTGATTTCTTTTCAGTTTGTTTTCTGTTTTGTTTTGTTTTACTACTCTTTTATTTTAAAAGTTGTTTTTTGGGGTACCTTGGTGGCTCAGTGGGTTAAGCTTCTGCCTTCGGCTCAGGTCATGGTCTCATGGTCCTAGGATCAAGCCTGCATCTAGCTCTCTGCTCAGCAGGGAGTCTGCTCCCCACCACCCCACACCCCATCTGCCTCTCTGCCTACTTGTGATCTCTATCAAATAAATAACATCTTTTTTAAAAAGTTATGTTTTTCTTCACCTCTTTAGAACACACTCACACATCTTAAATATGGACAGTAGATGAATGCATGCATTATTACTTACTGGGGTAAAATTTGTTTTATTGTTCAATTTAATTCAAAGAATTTTGATAATTGTATAGAACAGTAACATACATAGTGAGTTTATGAGAAGGAGTAAAGTAGTATTTTGGTTAAGAGTAGAGACTTTGGAGTAATTTAGCTTGGATTTCAACCCCAGGTACAACCCTTCTGGTTTTGTAAAGGTACTTAACATTTCCATGTTTCACTTTCCGCATCCTCGAAATTAAATATGTTAAAATAAAGGATGAAATGAGATTATATAGCTTTTTCTGAGAGCTTCCATGTTTGGGGAAGCAGAACACTTCCATGTGCCATCATCCTGGGCCCCAAGCTCCAAGAAAACAGAAACTCTTTTGTTGGAGACTTATTGATTTGTATCCTTAGTCATATCCTTTAATGAAGTGGTAAACATGGTAGAAAAAGAAAAGAGAGAAATGAGATTCTGTAAATGAAACACTTCTTAAAGTCTTTGGCCCACAGTGTGCACTCCTAAAATATTAAAAAACAAACACTGGATTTGGATACACTGAAAAAGACAGAGTCTTCAAATTCTAATCTTCATGTAGAACTCAATCTCATTCTAAATAAAAATTAAATAAGTTCTATAATGTTAGCAGTGTTATAACAAAATCTTTACCATTAAGTTTATTGAATCATATTGGCAAAATCAGGATAAGATGCAACAAATAGATATATTTTGATAGAAAAATTCAAAGTTTAAAAGCTTAGGGAAGAGCAAAGAAATAAAAAGAATTAGTACACCATGATGGCAACTAGAAAGTATTTGAAAATGAATATAATATAGTCATATCATATCAAAAATTGTGGATGGAAAACAAAGCGCTGTTTAAAACAAGTTTTACACCAAAAGGTTTATATTTGAAAAAAATTAAATCAACTAAATATTCAATACAAGATATTTAAAAGAACAACTGTAATTAAAAGAAATTAAAACAAAGAAAGTAGTAAGTAAAATAAATGCTAATGAAATTAAAATTAAAAGGAAAAACAAACAAAATTAAAAGCAAGTGTTCTTTGAAAAATCTGCTGAAACAGCCAAATTTCTAGCAAAACTGACCAAGGAACAAAGATGTAGAAATAAATGATATTAAGATGAAATAAGTGGCTAAATACATAGATTTTATGTGAAATATGGAGAAAATATGAATTTGAAAGCATAAATGCAGTAGAAAATTCCCTTTTGAATATAATCTACTAAATTTTGTATAAGTAGAAATTTTAAATAAATCGATCTTATAACCATTTAAGATTTGACGCACTTGTGAAAAACTTATCTATCAACATAATTTATAAAAGATTCAGTAATTTAAAGATATTTCTACCTCATAATTAATGAATGGATAATCCTAGTATTGCATGAACCCTTACAGAAAATAGAGAGGCTGTCCTATATTCCAGTCTCTCAAGAATTAGATGCTTAATTAAATAAACTCACCAGAACAACCTGCGGAAATAAATTTGTGATGTTGCACTCCGTCCAGGCAGTCTGCAGTGGAACAATTCTAGGCTGGAACAAACATTTCAGAAGAGAAGGATCCTTCCATATGCTTCTCAAATCAGACCCTAGGCATACAACTAACTCTTCAACCTCTGACTAAAATACAATCTTTTGTCATTGTTGGCGAAAAAACTGCTGGTAACCACAAAAACCACTGGGCAGGGAAAATTTAAAAGAATTGCCCTTCCCTCTGCATGCTGTGATATCAGAAATCTGTTAGCTTTACAACTATCATATGATCTCCCTGATATGAGGAAGTGGTGATGCAACATGGGGGCTTAAGTGGGTAGGAGAAGAATAAATGAAACAAGATGGGATTGGGAGGGAGACAAACCATAAGTGACTCTTAATCTCACAAAACAAACTGAGGTTGCTGGGGGGAGGGGGGTTGGGAGAAGGGGGGTGGGGTTATGGACATTGGGGAGGGTATGTGCTTTGGTGAGTGCTGTGAAGTGTGTAAACCTGGCGATTCACAGACCTGTATCCCTGGGGATAAAAGTATATGTTTATATAAAAAATAAAAAATTAAAAAAAAAAGAAATAGTGCTAAAAATCAGTGGTTTAAAATAAGCATTCATTATTTTTCTTGATACTATGGGTAGACTGGCCAACTGCTGGATTGAGTCAGCTTGGCTAGAATGAATGATCTAGGATAGCCTCCCTCTCATGTCAGTTGGCAGGCTGATTGGGCTACATAACCTTACCTGGTTTGGCTTGACTCTGTTCCACATGGTCTCTTCATGTGGAAGCTTGCTTGTGCTCTGTACTGCATGGTAGTCTCCAGGTTCCAAAAAGCAGTGAGAAATAGATGTGCAAGTACTTTCCAACTCTTCCTGGCCCGTCTAGTCCAGATTCTGTGTGAGAGGGCACTAGCAATGGGCAGAGATGGGGGAAAGAGAATAATTTGTATCAAATTTTTATACCAGTAGCAAAATAGATAATATTTGCTGATTTAAGATTTTAGTAGGACTTGTGTATTGAAAAAAATCCCCAAATACTAGCTCAAAATGTTCTGTACATAGTCAGTGTTGGCAGGTTAATCTTGCATCATCAATTTCAATTTAATTCAATCAATTCACTGATATTTACTCTGTGCTCTGTTACATACAAGAAAGATTAAATAAGTTCATGGTTCTCAGTGACCTTGAAATTTAGTTGGGACAAGCCACCACCATTTGAAAAGCTAAAAAGTCTTCACAAAGCATTAATTATGCACCCAGCTAAAAGGAAGAGACAACAGATTCCAAAAGAACCAACAAGAAGGGAGATCATAAATAATAAAGCATAGGGATAGGAAATACTTGAGTAAACAAATAGAACTTGAAGTAGAACTTAAGGAATTAGTGGAAATTTTCTAGAGAAAACAGAAATTGAGGGCTTTCCTAATGAGAGAAACAAAAAAGTAAAAGTTGTAAAAGTGGGAATAATCCTGTCCTGAGCTGGAGGTTTATAATAAACGGCTCTGGCATGCACTGAAGAGGTAAATGGGAGCAAAACTGGTTCTGTTGATTATGGAAGACGTGGTTATCTATTCTTGCTGTTATTACCTAGATTAGAGTTGATGCTATAGGCCAGAACCTAACTTCTGCTCCTCCCCACAGGTTTTTGTTCAACTACTTTAACCCCAGCATTAAAAATCTAAGCAGCTTGAAGTCGTGGGTAGGAGCAGAGCTGCTTAAGTGACTTCACTTCTAATTAGGTGATATTTAGCCAAATCTAGGATACATGAATCCTTTGCTACTTATCTCACAGAATGCCAGATTGTGTGATAATGTATGCAGAGGAGATGTTCTACACAAATCATACTTTATATTGCTTCAAGAATTCTGCTTCCACATTCTGTACATGGTATCCCTCCATACAACCACTGTTGCTATTGATTGCTGTCCTTTGGGAGATATCCATCTTAGAGCCAAAAAAGATACAATGAGGGTCAATATCAAGGAGTGTAAAACAGAGTGCTTTATTCTACAGGGCTTCTTAAGGTAGGGCTATAAGCAGTGCAGTTGGAACTTAAAATGGACTCTTAGTTATAAAAAGAGACAGAAGCTGTATGACATGCCTACCACAGACATCATTATGGGAGATAATTTCAAATTTGAGGTAGTAACACCTTAAAATGCTGGAGACAGTGCAAGGATGATGAGGAATGAAAATGTCTTCAGAATTGACAATTAGGAAAGCAACATGAATTTTCCATGACTTAGCTTCTGAAAAACAAGGAAGATTTTACACAACAGTGAGGATTGGAATGAAGAATATAAAGTGGTTAGTGTATCCTTGGTAATAGGTGAGAGATTAGGGAATAGCATCAGAAAAAATCCTGAGAAAAAGATGATAGAAGTGGTAGAGAAGGAAATCAATGCAAATCTTACAATCAAGTTAATTAATATTAGTAAGTATTTAGTGAAGAACTAGGATATTTGCATATGGAGAAATACCAACAATCAAGAAAATTTACTGCATTTTAAAATGTAAGACAGTGATCCAAATTGGCTAAGTAGGTTAAACATTTTATAAAATGTATATAAACTGATATAGGCATTTTCTTTCATACCACTATCTTCATATTTCATGATTCTAATTGAATGAGTATTTAAAGGCAAATGGCATTGAAAATGATTCTAGTCTGTTGTTCCTTATTCTTATCCAGTTCTTGTAAGAAACACCTTAAATTACTAAGTTATAGTAATTTGGAACTGTTAGACCTCCTTCCTGTCATGGAAACAATCTAAAATCCTAGAAGTTGAAGACATCACCACATCAATTCCACTGTCTTTTTGGAGGAATACAATTTACACTGCCCAGAGGAACAAGGTTCTAAAACAATAGTTTGGAGTATTCTCATATCCCCACCTCTGAAGCTACTTTGTCTTCCACACTGTCTGGAATTGTAATCTATTTTTTTTTTTAATTAAAGCTAGCAAACCTTCTTAATTTATCCTTAACCTCCTTTGCAGAAAAACAAAATAGTTTAATTGACAATAATTTACTGGGCTTTATTCTGCTTTCCTAGCCCAGAAACATTCAAAATGACTCAATTAATATATATATACATATATATGTATATATATATATGTATATATTCTTCAAGATGAAGAGAAAAATAAAATTTTTTAATATTCTTTTGTATTTAGCTTCTTTTATATTTTTATATTTTCTCATTCATAGTATGAATGATTGGACACCCCATTGACTTAAACTGTCTACTCCTGGAATTTCCACACTATCTTTCAGATCCAGTCTATATGACAACAAGTTTTAAAGCTATAGCAAATGGCCAACACATGGACAGCACAGAAAGACTACAGAATAGAGATCTAGGTCAGGGTAGTTCTATTCCGGTTACACAGTACTGGACAAATTGGGTGTTTAGACTAGAAACTTGATTGTGCCAATGCTGGCTAGAACCTGGCAGAGCACAATGGTCAGTTTGTTTTAAGTATAGAAAGAACATTGGGCAATGGCACCTAGGTGGCTAGTCATTAAGCATCTGCCTTTGGCTCAGGACATGATCCCCAGGTCCTGGGATCGAGCCCCACATTGGACTCCCTGCTCAGCAGGAAGCCTGTTCTCCCTCTCCCACTCCCCCTGCTTATGTTCCCTCTCTCACTGTGTCTTTCTTTGTCAAATAAATAAATAAAATCTTAAAGAAAGAAAGAAAGAAAACATTGGGGAGGACGGATCAATTGTCTAAGAAGCGAGATCTATTTTCTAGAGTAAATATTTCACAAATATGTATTTGAAAAAAGACTTCTATCTGGAATTTATAAAAAATTTAATAATTTTAATAACCCAAACTTAATCAAATAAACATTTGATAAATCAGCAAAGCTTAAAAAAAGAAACACTTCACTCAAGTAGAGATAAGGCAAGTAAACATTAAAAGGATGGTACAATTATAAATCATTAGGGTAATGCAAATGAAAATCACATTGAGATACAACTACACACCTATTAAAAACTCTGACAGTGTCAGATATTGGCAAGGAAGAAAAGAAGTTATAGCTTTTACATATTGCTTTTGGAACTAGAAAATAGCACATCTACTTTGGACAAAAATTTGGCAGTTTCTTCAGAATTTAAACAATTTCCTTGAGATCTAGCCGTCTCATTCCTAGGTGTTTTCCCAAAAGAAATGAAAACATACATCCCCACAAAGACTTGTCTTTATTCATAGTAGTTTCCAACTGTAAACAACCCAAATGTTTAGCAGTTGATGAATGGAAACAAACTAAGATTGCCATACAGCTACTATTACTCAGCAATAAACCAGAATGAACTACTGATGCATATAATACCATGGAGAAATCAAAAACATATTGTGCTAAGAGAAAAGTCATTCACAAAAGTCTATATATGGTATAATTTTATTTATTTGCAGTTCTGGAAAAGAAAAGATGATAGTCCTATAAAGAGGACCAAAAATTTGGAATTAGAGGGGATTAACTACTGAGGGGCACAGGACAACTTTGGAGTTTTATGGCAAAACATTTCAAACCAGGTAAATTGTATCTTTAAAATAGATGACATTTATTATATGTAAGTTTTCCTAGAATTTAAAAATCATGACTCCTTCATTTCAAAAACTCCTCATTTTTGCACAGAAGGACCTTGAAAGCCTTTATCTTTTCATTTATATTTCTTTCCCCTATGTAATAAAATCCAGCCAAACTAGATGGTACAGCTCTTCCTGAACAAGTCCACTGTTATCTTCACATCTTTGCACATGATATTTATACTTCTTTGTTTTCAGAGTATGGCATTAGAAATCTTTTTTTTTTAAATTTTCATTTTATTCTATTTTACTTGTCTTCAGTGTTTGGCATTAGAAATCTAAGAATATTTTAGAAATTATAAAACATTCCTCAGAGAGGCCAAGTGACTTGTGCAATATCGCAAATCTAGTGGAGTGTCAGAGCCAAAGTTAAATTCAGATTTCCTGATTCTAGATTCAGTGTTTGATACCATCATAGGTTTCTATTGTATACTTGGAATCAAAGACCCACTGTATCTACCTGTCACATCGAATTCCATCTAAAACATGATTTCACGAGAACATGCAATATTCTTTAATTTTAAATCCACACCTAATTTTACTCAGATCATTTTTTCCATTGAATTATTTCACCTTACTTTATACTAATGCCTATTTCTATCTAACCTCTCCATTATATTGTAAATCTGAAGGCAATAATGTATCTGGCTTTACCCCCTCAGAATGTCTAGCAGAATGCTTGGTAGATAGATAACACTCATTGAAAAAACTATTTTATTTCTTTTGCAAAGAAGCGTTGTGGGACACTGAATCAAACTGATTTATCAGAGGAAGTATCTCTGCTTAAAACATAAGAAGACTGGCCCTGTGTGATAACTTGAGGCATAGAAGTCAGAACCTCCTGTGAAAAATATTTGAAAACTTAGTATATCAACTGTTTGCTCCAAGGAAAAGTAACTTCTGTCATAAACATTTAAATATATTTGCCTGCTGAGGCACAGATATTCAAGAGCCTTAAATTCAAAAAAATTAAACTAAATGACGAAGCAGTGGACCCTGGTGAGCTGTATTCCTGCAGCAAAACTTTCTCAGAGAAACGGTTGGCCTGCATCCTCAGTCATTTTTCCCACTTAATGAATATTTCAGTTGTTTTATGCATATAATATTACACTGGCAAATGCTTGCTTAATGGACTGGAGCTAATGAAAATCAAAGTCATGAACGTGTCAACTCTAATCCTTTAGTTCTTACATCACCTGAGTTTTCTCCAACTCCTTGCAATAGATTTTTCCCAGGGATCCTTAAAATCAGGTTAAGTTAGTTTCTTTGTACAATGGATGAAAAATGGAAGAATGTCCAAAAGCAGAATGCTGGATCACTTTGTTCCAATAGCCTTTCTATTAGCGTTCCTAAAAATCCTCATCCACTTCTATCTTGGAACTGAAACCCCCAGCTCACTTTGATCATGATATCACATTATTTTTTTATTTTGTACATTTTCTAATTACTGAGACAATTTAAAAATTATTCTGCCAAACCAACTTAAGTGCTCTTCAAGAAAGTACAGAGAATGTGAGAGATTCTAGAAATATAGAAAAAGCCAATTGTTTGAAATTCCATGAATTATAGATTTATGAGCTCCAAGAGATTATTCAAAAGTAGCTAAGAAAAGAAGCAGTGATTGTTGGGAGCCAGCATAGATTTATTGAAAGTACATTTTATCAGTCATTTAATGTTCCAGTTTGACCAGGTTATGACATATAGATAGGAAGATAGATCTCTACACATATCATAAAAAGTCCCATATTTATTTTTTTTACTGTGCAATGTAACAGCTTTTATTTAGAAAGGAGAGGTTTGAGATACTCTAAACATTTGCAGATTAATACCTGAATAACCAAGCTTAAAAAGTATTTATTACTAGATTGCTGTCAACCTCAAGAATAGTTCTTGATACAATGACATAAACATTTTTATCATAATCTATATGACAATAAAGAAGATATATGCTCAGAAAATCAGTGAGTATCCTGATTCTGAAAAGGAGGGTGACTGTGTTAGATGACAAAATAAAAATCTCAAAAGATCAGGGCAAGCCTGAGCAATGAGCTGAATCTAATGGCACGAACTTTAGATAAATGCAGGGACAGGGCTAAATGTGGGGACAGCAAATGAGTTTAAAAGATCAACTCTTAAAGTGAGACAGAAATAGGTTAAAGCATAATCATGTTAATAAACAACAAGCTCAATGTTAATCCACCTTGTACTGTAGCTACAAGAAAGGCTCATAGAAATGTAGTTTAGAGTACATGTGAAAACAACTAGAATATAAGGGATGTGAAAGTATTGCTCTTCTCTGCATAGGAGGGTTACATTCCATTATTGGTGCTGTTCTCTATGGACAGAAAGGTCATGAAGAATGACCGAGACTTTAGAAAGATTGAAAATCATGCCATGTGAGAAGCAATTAAAGGAATTATGGAGGCTAGCATCAAGAAGATGAGAGTCTAAGGGAGATATGATAGCAGTTTTAAACTATTTAAAGAGATTTTGTGTGAAAACAGCCAGTGAAGAAATTGAGGCATTTGGAAACAAGGCAGTAGACTGCAGACCTACAACCACAAAGTGGGAGGTTATCGTTGTACTTAAATGTAAGAAGAGCACCTCGATGAGTTTTGAAAAATTCCGTTTAATACCTATTTTAATAAAGAAAGAAGATAAATATCCAGAAGGAGTTTCCAACTTTATCATCTTCTGGGAAGAGATTATGAACTGAGAAAAGAGTATGTTATAGAGAGCTGTTGTTGACCTTTCAAAATACAGAAACTTCTGTAGAGGTGAGATATAAATCAAATTAAAAGATGAGATGACAATAAAGCTGTCATTTTACAAAAGAGATAAAATAGGATGATTTCTGAGAATTATTTGACTCCTCACTTGAGATGTTTTCAGAATGAGCATTAAGTGGTAAGACAAGTAGGCTCTAGAAACCGGAACTCATTTTCTAAACAGCCATAGGCAAAATAATAATGACACCCTAGGCCTGGCCTGGGTCACAGTTTAGAATGCTTTCCTGCTCCTATCCACCTGGACCCAGTCAACCAGTTGGTCAGCAGTCTGGCTGTCCAGTGTCTGGTGACTGAGGAAGGTCATCTACTTCTATTCAGTGAGATCGGTCCTCTATGGCCTTCCACTTTAAGAAGGGGCTACTGCATGCAGCTGTGTAGACAGACATCTGTAATGGGAAGCTGGGATTGAACTCAAACGTTTATTTAAAAGCAAAATACTCCTGTTTGGAAACAAAAAAGGATTATTCAGGGTATAATACTGAGTCAGTGAAGACTGGGGGGGAGGCGAAATCCTCTCTATCCATGCACGTCTTGACACCAAAACCAGCCGTATCCCCGTTCAAAACCGCCAATTAGCTGGAATCATTTTGGAAAGGATTTGATGATTTCCAATGAGATGCAGGTGATAGGCAATGGCTTGATAGTTTACCACTACCATGTGCATCATTATTTTATTGCAATGTATATTAAATATGATGCATTTAAAGAAATGACTTTAATGATGGCCTTTGAGGCCATGTTTTGAGCCATGGAGAGATGTTTTGGCATAGAGATTCTTTTCTCACTAACAAATTATATCATCTTTTGCCATTACCAGACTAGTGGGATAGATGTATTCTTTCTAAGAGAGGCAAAAGAAAATATCATCTAGTGAGATAACAAATTTTAGATTTGGTAAATACCTTTAATGTTGAACTAAGAAGTGTCTTTAAATTTCTATGAAGATATGAAGTTTCCCAAACAAGGAATATAGTTATGTTCCCAGCTTTGTATTTTAATTCCTTACCTGAAAAATAAGTTTTTACTCTGAAATAAAATGCACAACCTTTAACTGATTTAGAAATAAAATCCTTTTAGCACAAATTCCCCTTTCAGGGTCCTTAAGTGTGGATAGCCTGGTGTCCCAGTATATTTACCTCAAATCAATTCACCAATCCTGCCAAAAATATTCAGCTAATACTTTGAAAAGCATGTGTGAGTGAATGCTTTAAAGGAGTTCTCTGGTATCTTCAAAGAATAAACTATTTATTGATTCATTCATTCATTGTGGGAAGCAAATTAACTAGATGGCTCTGTGCTTTCTCATTATATATTTAGTTCGAAATAAATTCAGATCCAATGGACTACACTAGGTCATCTCTTGGCATATCTGTGAAGATATAAAATTATTCAAAAATCTACATATATTTCAGTGGACTTCACCCTGATATGGTTCCATCCACTCCAGAAAACTAGGATACTACCTCTGACCCATTTCTATCACTCCCTCAAAACACATTTACTTACTCCAGTCCTATCAAGGGCCAAAACTCTGGATTTTTTTTTTTCAGCTTAAACTTTTAGCTTTATCTTCTTTTACTGTCATTTAGAGGAATGATAAGTAATAAAAGCTAAGTAGAGATTGATTTTTTTTAATAATTAACCATGAAAACCCATTAGAAAGAAAAGATTTGTCATTTGAAAAGTAAGTCAGATGATACAAACTTCAGATGCCCCTACAGAAGGAAAGATTTTTGGAGTTGCAGAGACCAACTCCTTGGTTCCTAAAACCTAATGTAAGCACAAATACTGTGTGTCAGGCCCAAAACATGCAATGGAGCTTGGAGAAGAGAATAGATTTTCACTAGAAGAAGACAAAATGTTAATAGCTTTCTTTTCTGAATTGCTTATATTGTTTGACCATTGATTTTTAGATCAGCCTGTTCCTTTCTATGCTTTTAGTATGGTTCCTTTTGCCCTGTTCCTTTCTATGCTTTTAGTGTAGTTCCACGAAAAGCAACCACCTGCTTGTTCTTTTCCCCCAGCATCACTGAGGCAACTCGTTGAAGTCCATCCTAATGCATGAGTAGAATAGGTAGTAGTTAAGGGCATTAAGAAAACTGGCCCTTCCCCAAATCTTCCCTCTACTCTCCTTCAATCCTAGTTTCAAAAATAAATAAGTAAAGCATTTAATTCTAAAGTCAGAGATTAGACATAAAATATTTATAACACATGGAACTTATATGAGGTAGTAACATACCATCTTAACCTGACTATGATTAAACACTGACCAAAAGACTCAGTGTCTAAAGAGAGAAACAGTGAAACACAGCAGATTTACGTAATCAGTTAAAAATATCAAATTTCCATCCATGTTGTCGCAAATGGCAAGATTTCATTTCTTTTCATGGCTGCATAGAATTCCATTGTGTATATATACCACATCTTCTTTATCCATTCATCTGAGTGTATCATGCTTAGCGAAATAAGTCAAGCGGAGAAAGACAACTATCCTATGATGTCCCTGATAGGAGGAAGTGGTGATGCAACATGAGGGCTTAAGTGGGTAGGAGAAGAATCAATGAAACAAGATGGGATTGGGAGGGAGACAAACCATAAGTGACTCTTAATCTCACAAAACAAACTGAGGGTTGCTGGGGGGAGGGGGGTTGGGAGAAGGGGGGTGGGGTTATGGACATTGGGGAGGGTATGTGCTTTGGTGAGTGCTGTGAAGTGTGTAAACCTGGCGATTCACAGACCTGTACCCCTGGGGATAAAAATATATGTTTATAAAAAGTAAAAAATTAAAAAAATATATCAAATTTCACCTTCATCAAAATTACACATTTTCAAGGGGAAAGCGTGAGGCCAATATTGTTTTGTTTTAATTCCTGTAGGCATTGGACATTAGCTGGCTTCATTCACATTTTGACTGATATGATTGATCAGGTGATATATAAGATTTTCTGTTAAGTGAACTAAGAAAAATGGTTGATTTACATAAAAATATTACTCTTGAGAAAAACAGTAATATAAAAGAAAGGCCAGCATGTTTGGAACTTGGTCCTTGTATTTCAGTAACTATAGTCAATATTAGTTATTTTCTGATTTTATTATTTCCAAAGAACAGACAGGATCCCAGTGCAGTGAATTCATTTTCTTCCCTGACAGGATAGCTAAAAGCCCAGAAATAGAAATCCTTTGTTCCCTTGTCAGCAAGGGATAAAATACCATTTTGCAAGTTCTGAAAAACAATATTTATGCTTTCAGATTTGTGTACTGTGCTTTAAAAGAAAGTCAACTTGCTTGTTTACTAATCACACCTTAAAGCATTATTACTAGGGAAGCATATATGATTCATATGAAGAAGTATAAACCATAGGAGAAAAGAGGAATTTGCCCTAGATTTAGATTTCACTACGTATAGCAACAACTCAATGTACCTGTATTTGTCAGTGAACAAATATATAGACAGCTAGATGTAGAGACAAATATTAATCAATGAAAAATGGGAAGTAATACCTGAAAGTACGTTGCCAAATATTTAGTTATTTCTCTCCAAGTAGGCTATAATGTGGCCAGGCAAATCTCACTTTGTCAGCTGACTTCCAAATAGCTATGGCAAAGGGCTCCTTGTCTTACAGATCTCCTTGTAAAAATTAACCCATGTCTTTATGAAATAGTCTCCTAGAGATCTGGGCAAGGTGACAGACATAGTGCGGCTTCCCCACCCCAGACCTCTCTCTCCCCAGACCTCATGGACAAACCCACTCTTGCAGCTTCCTCCCCCACTTTCTAAGATACATTCCCCATTCTCTGAATGCTCTAGGCTTTGGAGTTCAAGCACCTTTGTTGTCATTTGGTTCCATGAAATAGAAGCCATCTCCAGCTCTTGAGGAAGAAACAAGAGAACATATTACTTTAAAATTCTTCTCATGAAAAAAGGGTCTCTGACAGGACTTGGAATCAAAAACTGAAAAGGCATCAAGAATCTGACACACTTCTTTCAGCTTATCTGCTCTCTAAATACTGTTTTTTTTTTTTAGATTTTATTTATTTATTTGACAGAGAGAGATCACAAGTAGGCAGAGAGGCAAGCAGAGAGAGAGAGAGGAGGAAGCAGGCTCCCCGCTGAGCAGAGAGCCCGATGCAGGACTCGATCCCAGGACCCTGAGATCATGACCTGAGCCGAAGGCAGCGGCTTAACCCACTGAGCCACCCAGGCACCCTAAATACTGTTTTTTTTAGTGAACTGTACACAGGAGGAAAGGATGCCTCCTCCCTAGTCTGTCACGAATGTGCATGTACTCACTTGAGAGGTGTGAGAACTGGAATTTAAAGTCCAAATACAACAATTCCAGGGAGAGAAATTACAAAGGAACAGATTTCATCTTTGCTCTGGTTTCTAACAGCAATACAGAAGATGCAGTTGACATGTAGAGAGAATAATTTTTAAGATCTCCCTCCTCTTGTATACCAAACTATTTTTAGTATTAATTAAGACATGAAACAAATAGTAATAGTGGCCAGAAAAATTTTCAGGCTGTGGAAAAAAATATTATTCTTTGTGTATGTAATCATGCTAGTGAAAATTAATATTAGGTGAATATGTATAAAATAAAACAAACATCAAGTCCACAAAGGAGAAAAAATAATGAATCCATAATTTTAATTATAGTAATGTATAGTTTGAAAAAGAGATGAAACATTTATACCCACGTATTCATCTGTCTCAGTAAAGAATAAGAACATTACAACTGTGTCTTGAGTCTTCTACATATTGTGTCATGACATTATAGAAATTTGTATTTCTCCTAATCATGTTCAGTAGACAGCAGAGCTAGAGTTATTAGTCTTCATTTAAAGTTCATAAATCATTTTTATTAATTTTAATTTCTAAAATGTATTTTATGCCAAACAACAGACATACAGACAACTGTGAGAATCCCGAAATGTGTACAAAAGTTAGGCAGAGCTTCACAAAAATTCCATTTGACGCTAAATTCCTAAAATCGCAAGACTATTGAATCAGTCTTCAAAATTGATCTGAGTGACTTTTTGATGTCTCTGCAACCAAACAGTTTAAATAAATAACGTCTTATGGTCACTAAGATAAAATTAAAGTAACTCAGTTCTATTTTTTTGGCTTTTACAATCATTGTACACTGTACTATCATTGTTCAATATTAATCTGCTGTTGAAATGTAGGAATATATACTATTCAGGGTCGTAGTTATGGATTCTACATGAAGAGATTTTGAGCATTTTTCAGCTCTTATATAGAAACAAGTGCCTGTAAGGGTGTCTGGGTGGCTCAATTAGTTAAGAGTCTAACTCTTGATATCCGCACCTGTCCTGATCTCAGGGTCATGAGATGGAGTCCTGATAGGGCTTTGTGCTGGACGTGCAGCCTGCTTAAGACTCTCTCACAAGTCAATTGTCATATGGTTTCACTTACTTGTGGAGCATAAGGAATAACATGGAGGACGTTAGAAGGAAAGGAAAAGTGAATTGGGGCAAATCGGAGGGCAGATGAAGCATGAGAGACTGTGGACTCTGAGAAACAAACTGAGGGTTTTGGAGGGGAGGGGGCGGGGGATGGGTGAGCCTGGTGGTGGGTATTAAGGAGGGCACGTATTGCATGGAGCACTGGGTGTGGTGCATAAACAATAAATCTTGGAACAGTGAAAAAATAAAATTAACTTTTAAAAAAAGACACATAAATAGATGTTCACATTTTTTCTGTATACTTGATGAATTGGTTACAGCCAGCTTAAAATGTATTCACCGTCCTTAGGGACAATGGATTTAAATAAATTGTGATGACTGTTTAATTTAAAAAAAAAAAAGACTCTCTCTCTCTCTCTCTTTTCCTCTGCCCCTCCCCATGTGTTCCCTTGCGTGTGTGCTCTCTCTCCCTCTATATATATATAAAAGAAAGAGAGAAAGGGAGAAAGCAAGAAAGAAGAAAGGAGGGGAGGGAGGAAGGGAGGGAGGAAGGGAGGAAGGAAGGAGGGAAGGAAAGAAGAAAAGGGAGAGGAGGGAAGGGAAAACATGTGAAAGGAGGGGAGGGGAGGGAAGAGGGGTGAGGAAAGGGAAGGGGGAAGGAAGGAAGAAAGAAATGCATGTAGCTGAACCCACTTTTTTTAAGAACCACTGTGTAAGAGAGGATTTAAAAAAATTAAATTCTGGGGTGCCTGGGTTGCTCAGTAGGTTAAACATCTGACTTTGGCTCAGGTCATGAACTTAGGTCCTGGGATAACGCACCAAGTGGAACCCTAACCCTTTAGGATCAGCACTCAGCCTGGAGTCTGCTTTTCCCTTTGCCCTTAGCCCTGCATGTGCGTGCTTTCTCTCTCAAATAAACAAATAACATCTTAACAAAAATATTAAATAAAAAATTAAATTCCACTTAAAGTACAATATTAATTAAATTTAAGAGCAATGTGCTAAATCAAAATCTTATATATGTATTATTATTGCAACTCCCACTAACCACAGTATGGTTTAGACATTAGCACAACAAATGATGATTTAGGAGGAGGAAGAGTATTCAAATTGCTGGTTTATGGTAATTATAAAAATGTAAGTAGTTTTAATCATTTTTATTTATTTATTTATTTTTATTTCTAAAGGCAATGGACTCTTATCTCCTGCTCTGTGGGGGAAGCTTCTCCTACCACCTTGCCCTTTGTTATTATCCTTGTTAGATGTCATCTGTGGGCAACTAGGTCACTTAGTACAAAAGTGTCTCTTGGGAACCCCACTCTGAGTAATATGATAATTAAGAGAAAAATTTTGATCTGGATAAGGGCTCCAAAGAGATCCCTCACAGTAGCTGATAGTTTATTTAAGGGAAGAATGTATTAGGCTTTCTATCCATAAGGGATTTCTCTATGTTTTAAGTCATCTGTTATGCTCATTATACCCTTCATGATTTTTTTTCTGCATAACAAACATACACATCTTTTGCTTAATTTGTACTTAGTTACCTTATACCTTTATTTCTATTTAAGGAGTTCTTATTTTTCTTTAAAAAAAATTGTACACTGCAAGAATATCTCTCTGTTGACTTTTTCTCCAGAAACATGCTAATCTCTTTTATTGGTTTTAATAGCTCCTAGTTCTCTTGGATTATCAATACTGAATAAGAATTCATTTCATGTTTCTTATTGAGTGGGGGTATAGCTCAGTGGTGGAGCATTTGACTGCATATTTCTTATTGAATTGACTACAACTTAGAGATAGGGAAAGTGGACTTTCCTTTATTGTCCTCAATTTAATGGGAATAGGTGAAGAGTATCACCATTGAGTAAGTAATGAATGCTATTGGTAGATATATTTTTTAAAATTTACATTATAACCTTTTCCTTCTTCTCCCCTTAGTTAAGAAAACTAATTTTTTAATTATAAATGAGTGTTAAATTTTTCAAATGCTTTTGAATATCTCTTTAAAAGACCATGTTACTTTTCTCTTTTTAACTATGGCTGATAATATAAGTAGATTTTCTGATGATGAATCACCCTTGGATTCCCAAGACATACTACTTAATCCTGATGAATTTTTCATTATACTGAAGTATATTTCCTAGAATTTTATTTAGGAATTTTGCATCTATTTAGTAAGTAATATTTGCCTGTAGTTTTCTTTTATTGCATATTCCCTTTTTTCTTTTGCAATCAAGTTACACACTCCTGATAAATGACTTGGATGTATGTTCCTCTATTTTTAACTCTCTGAGCGAGTTTGAATAAGACAGGCATCATCTCTGCCTAAACTCATTAGTAAAACTATCTACTTCTCTTGTCTTTTTTCCCTTTTTTTTTTTTTTAAGGAAGTGTCTTATTACCTGTCCAATTATATAAATATTCGGAGTTTTATTAAGAGTTTCTATCTCGGGGTGCCTGGGTGGCTCACTGGGTTAAAGCCTCTGCCTTCAGCTCAGGTCATGATCTCGGGGTCCTGGGATTGAGCCCTGCATTGGGCTCTCTGCTCAGCAGGGAGCCTGCTTCCTCCTCTCTCTCTGCCTGTGTCTCTGCCTACTTGTGATTTCTGTCTGTCAAATAAATAAATAAAATCTTTAAAAAAAAAAAGAGTAAAGAGTTGAGTTTCTATCTCTACTCAAATTAATTTTAGAGTTGAGTTTCTATCTCTACTCAAATTAATTTTTTTAAAGATTTTATTTATTTATTTGAGAGAGAGACAGTGAGAGAGTGCATGAAAGGGGAGAAGGTCAGAGGGAGAAGCAGACTTCCCATGGAGCTGGGAGCCTAATGCAGGACACGATTCCGGGACTCCAGGATCATGAACTGAGTGTAAGGCTGTTGCTCAACCAACTGAGCCACCCACGTGCCCCTTGATAATTATTATTTAGTTAGGCAATACATTATTTCATGTAAGTTTTCAAATTCATCATAAAAAATTTTATAATATGTTTTATATTTTTAAAATATTTTATTCTCTTTGTATTTATTAATTATTAATGTTGTCTATTTGTACCTTTCCCCATTTTTTAAAATATAATGTATTATTTGCCCCAGGGGTACAGATCTATGAATCATCAGGCCTTTGCCCATGATCTATATTGGTAGAAGGATATATATATATATTTTTTTAGATTTATTTTATTTAGATTTGCAGAGAATCTGCAAATCCTCCTTTCTATTGTTTCTGTGCTTTAAATTTCATTAATTCCCACATATTCTTAGTATCATATTTTTCTTACCCAGTTTTACTATAATGTTTTTTCCCAGATTCTTGAAGTCAATGCCTGTATCTTTTAAAGCTGTGCTTCCACCTTTAAATGACGTTAGCTGTATCTCAAGAGTTCCTATTCAGTACTTTCATTTTCATTCATTTCTAAGTATTTGGTAATTTCCATTTTGATATTCTCTTTACCCACAGTGTTAATTAGTAATGTTTTTATAAGTTTGCAAACATTTGTGTTTGGGGGAAAAATTAATTGTTGTTTTCAAATTTAATTGATTTACAGCCAGACAATGTGTTATATGTGCTATCAATTATTTGAAATAGCTTGAGATATCCTTTGAAATCTATTAGGTAATCTATTTATGTAAATTGGCCATATGTACACATATATTGATTAAGGTTGTTAACTGTGGTAATCAAGTCTTCTATTTCCTTGCTGAATTGTTTGTAAGCAAGAACTCTCAGTTTACAATAAAAATGGCTTTAAAAAAATCTCTGAATTTAAAAATGGATTTACTAAATTAATTGTAAAACAATCCTGACAGTTTTGCTCTATGTATTTGAATGCTATTTTGTCAGTTTACATTATGATACTTTGTGCATTTTCTCATTCATTATTATATAATGTGATTTACTCAATTCAAGAAAATCTCATTTTTGTTCTCATTTGCATGTAATTTAATCTTTTGCATCAACATTCTTAGGTCAGTGTTTCATAGTTTAGCTCTATTCCTTGGTTTTAAACATTTTTCTGTAGTTTTGTTTCAGTTGTGACATTTACACAGTATATGGCAGAATTTCTAAATCATTTGGGAGTGATAAATTAATCTCTACATATCCATCATTATTATTAATATATTTTAATTTATATCTATTATATGGTATTTGATATTTTGAATAGTTTTCCTCTGTTTTAACTTCTTTTATTTTTTCCATCTTCCTATGTCCAGGTGAAATTTTTTTTTACTGTATTTTACTCTCTAAATTCTGTGTTGATTTAGTAACAATAGATTGTATTTTAATTAGGCAATTCTCTTAATTATTTAGCACAAAAATTTTTAACATTTACAGTTATCCCTTAAACAACATGGATTTGAACTGTGTGGATTACTTACATGCAGATTTTTTTAAAGAATAAATACAGTACAGTACTATCAATGTATTTTATTGTCCTTATGATTTTCTTAAATAATGATTTTTTTCTTTAGCTTACTTTATTGTAAGAAAACAGTATGTAATAATATAACATACAAAACGTGTTACTAAATCATTTATGTTATCAATAAGACTTACCGTCAGCAATAGGCTATGAATAGTTAAGTTTTGGTGAGTTAAGAATTATATGTAGATTTTCATCTGTGTAGCAGTCAGCACCCCTAAGGCCCCCCATTGTTCAAGAATTAACTGCATTTTTAATAACATAGTTCTAAAAATTTAAGTTCCTTCACTTGAACAGGGCAAGGAGCTGAAACATGTTTCACACACACTGAAAATCTGGCTGTCTATGTTTTTATTGCTACCTATAGTTTTAAATTTCTAATACATAACTAATGAATGTTTTACAGTCATAGTTAAGTAGGTTAGTTAAGTAGTACATAATTAGTTAAGTAGTACATAATTCATTTACTAAATCTTTGCTTTTCTTCTTTCTTGTGTCCCATAACATTCAAAAGTTAATCCTTTTTTTTTTTTTATTGAAGTGACTATTTTAGTAATTGTTTTTGCTGAAAATAGGAGAATGGTAAACCTTGTTTTTCCAATGTATCTGGTCATGTTTTTATTTTCCTTCATTCTTAACTATGCATGTTTAGAAAACATCCCTCTAGGTCATCTAATTCTGATTCTGTAGATGGATTTGAGCCCTTTAATTGACTTTAAGTGAATTTAGAACTCTGCCAATTGTATGTGACAGATAGCAATATAAAATCACTCTTACCTGTAGACACCGAAACTCTGTCTAAGGGAGATTCACTTCCACATTGGTAGAAGATAGTTATGCCTCTTTTGCACATTTCTTTCAATGTTCCTGATTTATAAATGTGTCTGATGTTTGTATTATCCTTTGAATTGCTTGTAACATCCTATTTATTACCTGATTAATAATGAATTAAACATGACCTTTAACACATGGTCAGTTTTTGAAATGTATGATAATCTTATATCTCTATGAAAGTTATGATTTTACATTTATTTCAAAAATTGTCCTCTAACACAGGTATACAAATTCGGGAGGAACAGTCGTGAGACCAGTGAAGTTTTTAAGTGTCTATTAGACAACTGATAGGAAACGTTGAGTCATTTGGATTTTTAAATCTTATTTGGAAGAAGGGTCTGTTCTATACCCATGGATTTAGGAACAGTGAACATTTAGATAATATTTAAATTTGAAAAGATGAGCTCACTAAAGAAGTGTATGTAAATGGATAAGAGTACTAAGGACTAAATTCTGGCATGCCATTACTGTGGTAATAGAAGAGCATTTTAAATACATTTAAAATTATTTTAGAGCATCAACACATACATTTACCTTGTTGTCTTTTCACATTTAAAACTGTAGTATATGCAGTCATAGAAGACAGTTAATATTTGTCAATTGTTTTTATTTATTCATTTTATTTTTCATTCTTTCTTTTTTTCTATCAACATTGAATTAAATACTATTTATCTATGGTCCAAGTCTCACCATTTCAACTCAAGAATTTATAATTGGTTAGATTGATTTACACATAATTTCATTCATTTCCTTCTAGGCTTTACTCTAGTATTTTGCAGATAATTATAGGTTCACATGATAAAAGTTTGACACCTCTTAGAAAACTATTTCATATTACATAGTCTTCTGGCATGTAATTCTCTCAAACACTCTATAGCAGGACAATTTAATTCATAGTCAGTGTTATTATCCCACATTTCATCTTGCCTAATAATTATATATATATATATATATTTTTTTTTGTTTATATCCTACTAAGATGGTGCTTTATATACTTGCTTTAGCCTTCTTGATCCAAATTTCCTAGAGTCATCCATTTTATATAGAGAAAAATGGTAGATAATTATAATGATAGACAATTACAAACACTCTTCTTTTTGCTGGGTTGACAACAAGGAGAAACTAAAACTGAAACTCATTTGTGAGTATAACTTTCTAAAATGGTGAAGAAAGCAGTTTGCCTAAAAAATTTAATAAGTCACCAGGCAAGCACTACTGTCAAAAAGCTCCAGTCTTAGTGCTCTTTCCCTAAAACTATGATACTGTCTTCAAAGTGGATTGTGTTTTTTTTAATTTTTTTTTTATTTTGTATTTATTTATTTGACACAAAGATAGATCGCAAGTAGGCAAAGAGGCAGGCAGAGAGAGAGGGGGAAGTAGGCTCCCTGCTCAGCAGAGAGACCAATGTGAGGCTCGATCCCAGGACCCTGAGATTATGACCTGAGCCGAAGGCAAAGGCTTAACCCACTGAGCCACCCAGGCGCCCCAAAGTGGATTGTTTTTAAGAGTCTCCACTGAAAAGGGCTATTTCACGGATAGTTATTACACAAATTTGCAAAATCATATCATCATTTTACACATTAAAGTCTTTCATGCCCCGCTTCATAAAAATCTGACAGAACTGAAATTCAGGAATACTCTTGGTTATATAATAAGAAGCCAATAAAGCTCCCACTGAGGAGCCTATAGAAGAATCTGTAAAAGTCTCTTAATTGAAGAAATATTCAAAATACGATGTGAGAATTGATCAGATATTCAAGGAATGGATAAAGAAGATGTGGTGTCACACACACACACAATGGAATATTATTCAGCCATCAAAAAGAATGAAATCTTGCCATTTGCCCGGGTGTGGATGGAACTAGAGTGTATTATGCTAAGCAAAATAAGTCAGAGAAAAAGCAAATACCATATGATTTCACTCATATATGGAATTTAATAAGCAAAACAGATGAACATAGGGGAAGGCAAGGAAAAATAAAGATAAGAACAGAGAAGCATACCAAAAGAGACTCTTAGCTATAGTTCACAAACTGAGGGTTGCAGGAGGAGAGGTGGGTGGGGAAGAGTGCTAAATGGATCATGGGCATTAAGGAGAGGCCTTGTGAGGAACACTGGGTGCTGTATGTAAGTGATGGTAGGTAAATTCTACTCCTGAAAATAGCACTACACTATATGTTACCTAACTTGGAGTTTAAATAAAAACTTGGGAAGAAAATAAAATTAATGACAACAAAAAAAGAAATAGAAACACATTTAAAAATATGGTCTGATAATTTATTACAGCAAGGAAAAGGGGATGAGAAACGTGATTATAGATACGTAGTTCAAGAAACAGAATCCTCATATTAAATTAAGTAATACTTACTGTGGGCTCCATGCTGTCTTGTGTTGATGAAGTAAACTTCTTACGGCAAAATCTGATCTCTTTGACCGATTTCAGTTTGCCATAGTTCCTTGTAGTTCCTACCGCATGTGAATTTTCAGCTGCATTTCAGTTTTTATCACAGTAATTGTCCTTTAGGGTGCATCTTAAAATCCAACTGCTTTTTCTCCTTTAATAGATATAACATGTTCAGAGAATGATGCAAATTTGAGGAATTCTTCATTTGTTTCAGGCTTCTGAGCCTTTGCTTGCGCTATGACCACTTCCTGGGATGTCCTTTCTTAATTCTTATTCACTTTACCTGTTCCCTACCACAGGTGTTATTCTTTTCTACCTCTGTCTGTGTCAATCATTCTTTTTTTCTTCTGATAGCAGTTCCTGCATTGTTGCAACCTTGCCTTGGCCTTTGTCTTTTTGATGCTTCATGGAGTGTAAGCTGTAAACATGCTGTAAATATTTTCCCTTCTAAGCATCCACTAACCTTCTCTGTTTGGGGAATCCCCACCTTATGAGACTTGGTGGGAAAAACATGCTCCCTTATAAAAGCTGAAATTATTGTATTATCTGCTTTCCAAAGTCCCTTGCATTTGTGGCTTGGACAAGTGGACTAGATCCCACTAATCAGAAACACAGGCAAGACTTTGACTTAAGGGTACAGGACTGACTTAGGACTCAGGAAGGACCTAAAAGGAAGTAACAGAATCAGTGATTTCAAAGTGTAATTCCTAGTATATTAAAGACAGGGAGATTCATTTCAGCATCTGGTTGTGGTCTTAGCTGTTATAACTGAGCCAGCCTGGCCTGCTTCTGTAGTATTCCCAACAATTCCATCAACTATCTTTTTTTTTTTTTTAAGATTTTATTTATTTATTCACTTGACAGAGTGAGAAAGAGATCACAAGTAGGCAGAGAGGCAGGTGGGGGGGTGCGGGGAGCAGGCTCCCCACTGAGCAGAGACCCTGATTTGGGGCTTGATCCCAGGACCCTGACACCATGACCTGAGCCAAAGGCCGAGGCTTAACCCACTGAGCCACCAAGGCGACCCTTCCGTTAACTATCTGAAAATATCTCCATCAAACTCCTTGTCATCCTAATCAGCCAAATTTGCTAGCTTCCCAGGGACAAAGATTATCTATGATTTTCTTTTTTTTCTCAGTGTTTCAACTCCAGTGATTTCTAACTAAGAGTAATTGATCAATAAATGTTTAGTGTTCCCAGTCACCTCTTCCATGAGGAACCTGTCTTTCAGGTGGTAGTAAACTTATACTGTGTACCTGCATGTCAGTGATAAAGCAGGAAAAAAGGAGAGGGAAATAGAAAGGAGGAAGAGATGAGAGTATCAACTGGGAATTTGTCTTTAATAAGATCATCCGAGGCCCTTGGTACCCCATTTGTTGTTTGATGATTTCCACATTCACATTGACTTACAGATATGTAAATTTTACTTCATGGACCTCATTTTTCTTTGGCTGGAAAAATCAAAATGCCACACACAACACTTGTTCTCTGGAAATTGAGCATAAGAGATTCTTCTGTCTTCATTAAGGTGTTAATGAGCTAGGTCAGATGTTTATAGATTTTCATCAAATTAATCAAAGAACCCTATAGTCAACTTGACTTCCTTTTTCCAGAGTTCATTAAAATATAATCTTTGGCAATTAAATGGAGCATTGCTTATCTGTTGCTGGGATACCATTACCTCCTCTAGTCAAGAAGGTACTTATGATGGAGAGACAGAAAAATAATGTTTGGCCATTTGCCCATCTGGAAGGTATTCATCATTATCAGAATATTAGCTTTCATAAGCTACTGTAGCTACTAGAGCTAGAAAAAAAATAGTCTGAAGAATTGCTTTTACAGTTGTGGAAAATTGTCCTAATGGCAAGAATTCAAATATTTAAGGTCACTTAGAAAATTAGGGGTAAAATCTGGGCTACTATACTGTATCATATGTTTATCCATTTTGTTCTTGTTCCTAAAGAAAGATTCCATTGTGGTTAGGCAATCCCCATTTTCCTCAGCAAAATATATTTAGTTTCTAACTCTATACTCTTGTATATGACTTTTTTTGTGCGAGACAATTATCTTCAGTTTTCTTCCTATATATCAAAATCAAACTCATTAGTAGCAGGAATCCTATGAGCTTAACGAGGAATTTAGGGCTATCATGTCATGTCTGACAAACTTGGTAACTCAGGACACTAGGAACCTATTAAGAAGAAAACCATTTACTCCCATACACAGATAGACACTGAAGACGGAAAGTACCAGCTGAACCGAACTGAACCTATCATTACTCCTCCATTGTCTTCATTAAGAGTACTATTCCAGGAAACTCTTCCCCATGCAGATAACCTGATTGCTCATTAAAGGAGTTGCCCATAATAGCCATCAACATTTTAGTTGAATTTTTGCCTTGTTATTTTCATCAATTCTACAATTCTACTGTAAGCCTCATCTATCCTAATCAAATTCTCACTTTCAAATACCTGCCTTAAACCAAATTTAAAATTATTTGTAAATACTTTTCTTGCCTTTCCCCCTCAGAGACATTCCAAAGGTCTCGGATTCTCCTTTACTGTGGTAAATGATAACCTCAGCTTTGTTTTATTTACAGGTTGTGTTGGTTATATCTAGGGAGGAGTCAGTTGACACTACACAAAAGCTGAAGAATTTTCTGGGGGAAAGGTGTCCTTGTGAAAGAAAGAGTCCAGAATTATGAATTTGATAAAGAAATCAAGTGTGAGTCATTGAGATGACAGTTCTCTATATAGCAAAGTGTTTCTCTTTTATTTTTAAGATTTATTTATTTATTTGTGAGAGACTGAGGAGTGTGAGTATGTACACATGAATTGGGAGAGGGGCAAAGGGAGAGGGAGAGAATCTCAAGCAGACTCCCTGCTGAGTGCTGAGCCCCACATAGGGCTCTATTTTACAACCCATGAGATCATGACTTAAACCAAAACCATGAATTGGACACAACTGACTGAGCCACCCGGGTGCCCCTCAAAGTGTTTCTTAACATATTTTGTCTCTGTTTGTGGCCACCATGAGAAAATGATCAAAACTTGATGATAATTAAAGACTCTATAGGATATTGAGGTAAAAACTGCTTGGGTAATCTTGTGACTCAAGGTTACCAGGAAAGAAACAATGGAATAACTTATGACTAACATAGTGGGAGAAAGTAAAGGTTGCTGGAAAACGTCACCCAATAAAAAGTAATAATAAAAAATAACCATTAATCTAAGCAAATACAATGAGCAGGACTTGGTTAGGGCAGCAGTCTGTCCTAGGGATTCTGTGGAGAACACTCATTGATTGCAACTCAGAGCCTATCACTCTTAGATTCTATCACTTCCAGATTCCCCAGAAAGACGAATTTTGTGGGCTAGGTACCTATACCTGGATGCTTTCACCCTGAGAGTAGGTTCTTGTTACAGAGACTCCCAGACCTCATGCAGTGTTATGTGGCAGTTGGAAAGTACAGACTTGCTTAGAGAAAAAATATGAACTCAGTACTTAGAGATAACTACTTCACATTTTAGTATATATTTGTCCATTCTAATGCTTATTTTAAACAGGTAAATGTGCATTTTTATTTAATAAAACTACTTATAATTCTAATAGTTTTATCATACGGTCATTTAAGTTTACAAATATATTTAAAACATATTCCCATGTAAACAATTAACTAGATCATTTTAATGACTTATTTAAATTCACTGAGTGGATATACTCTCATTATTGCCAATTTGTTGTATATAATTTTAAACAATCTCCACTGAAAATTTTTTTACATATATATTGTCACAGTGTTAAGATTCCTCAAAAAACTAAAAACAGGCTACCCTATGACCCAGCAATTGCACTACTGGGTATTTACCCCAAAGATACAGATGTATAAAGAAGAGCCATATATACCCCAATATTCATAGCAACAATGCCAACAATAGCCAAACTGTGGAAAGAGCCAAGATGCCCTTCAACAGATGAATGGATAAAGATGTGGTCCATATATACAATGGAATATAACTCAGAAAGGATGAATACCCAACTTTTGCATCAACATGGATGGGATTGGAAGAGATTATGTTACTCTTGGTGTTTCTGCTTTTGTAGTTTTCTCTTTTCTGTATTTTACTAATTTTCTCTGGGTATACTTCCCCCCCCTTTTTTTCTGTTATTGCCTAAAATAACTTTTTTATCATTAAAGATGTATAACTTTGGTCAAATGTATGCAGAGTAAATATTATCTTGTATTTTGTCTTTTAATTTTACTTATAGTGCCTTTATTATATTAAAAAATTAATGTTTTAAAGTCAAATTGGTAATGCTCTTATTTTTATAGTTTCTAACTTTGAGACTAAAGTATATAGGTCCTTTCTAATTCCAAGACAACATATTGATTTACATTTTATTCTAGTAATTTTACCTTTACTCTTAAAATGTCAAATCTATAGTGGATTGTTTTATTAGAGGCCTAGATCTTCACTTATTTCCTTTCCAAAGTAAATAAATTATTTCAACAGCTTTTTTGTGTTTGGCTCTCATCCACTTACCAATTTATTATCTATATACTTAAATATGTATCTAGAACCTAAAATCAGATATTTTTGATGCATTTCTCAGATGTTCTTTATTTTTCTGCCTGACTTCCTATACCAGTACAATACTGCTTGAATTACTGAGGTACTGTCATGTGTTTTAATTTTTAGTAGAAAATTACCACCCTCACTATCTCTTTGTTCAAAAGTATGGCTCCTCAAAGGCTTTAATTATTTAGATGAACTTTAGAATCATGTATCATCCTCCAAAAATAATGCCCTAGAAGTTTTCTTTGGAATGAAATTGATTTATAAATTGAATTGATAGAAAATTTGATGTGTGTGTGTGTAATATCAAAGCTTGTTTGATTGAAATACAAACTTCATTAGTAGAGGATATTCAAAATAAATAAACTCATGTCATTTTAAAGCTGTATTAGTGAGATTATTTTGGTTATTAGCAACTGAAACTGATTCTGATAAATAAAGCACAGATAGATTTGGAAAAATCGGAATAGCTCCCAAAGGAGAAGGCAGAGGCAGAGAGCTCTGGAAACCAAAGGAGTCCCTGACTTGCCATGAAATGACTTGCCTCCATCACTTTCTGTCCTTTTCATTATAGCGAGTGTGTTAAGTTATTTACATTTATATACGTTTTATTTTGTTTTTTTTTTAATTTGCATCAGAACATACATACAATATGCAAAAACCAAACACGCACACAAAAAAACACATTCACACACACCCCTTATATATATTGCTTAATTCCCCAAAATAAACACTAGAATAATCACCTTCAACATAAGAGAAAGTATTGTCAGCGCCTTCAAATATCTCCTAACGATCTTTGCAATCTCTACCTCTCTTTTTGCTCTAAAAGTAATTATGCTAACTTTTAACATAGTATCATTTTGCCTTTTATTAACTTTAATTGAATTATGTATCACATTAATTTTTATCTGGCATTCTTGGCTCACTCTTTTGTTTGCTAAGTTTGTAGCTGTAGTTTTTCTTGTTCTCTTCAGTATTAGAGAATACTCCATTGTATGAACAGTTGAGTTTTATTCATCTTTTTCCTCTTACTGCTGTGAAAACTTTTATCCTTGATTTCTCCTATGATTAATTCTGCAAAGAACATTCTTATGCATTTCTCTTGGTGCATATCACACCTCTGGTGAATGTATATCTAAGAGTGGGGCATAATACATGTATATTTTCAACTCTAGCAAATAATATCAAATACCTTTCCAAAGGGGTTGTAGCAGTTTACATGCTTGCTGTCAATCAGACTTTTCCCCTTAGTCCACATCCACAAAAAAGATTGACTATGTGAATCTTTGTAACTTTGCCATTCTGAAGACTATGTAGTGGCATCTCATTGCCGTTTTAACTGCATTTCTCTGATTATTAATAAAGCTGGGTCTGTTTTATAGGTTAATTGGCCATTTGAATATTCTCATTGGGATATCCTCTTTTGGATAGTTCCTGATTAGTGTCTTATCTATATTAATATTTGGTTGTCATTTTTCTTTCTTACAAAGGTATTTTATATATCTTAGATATAAACACTTTGCTCGAGATGTTACAAATATATTATTTTTAATACTTAGCCTTGCACTGTCTTAATGGCATCTTTTAGTGAAAAAAAATCTTACTTTTACTATAGTCAAATATGCCAATTCTTAGTACTGTACTTGTTTCCTTGTCCTGCTTAAAAAATAGCTCATGTTCCAAAGTAATAAAGAAATGATGTTCTAGGAAATCTAATGTTTTACCTGTCATGTATCAATATTCAGTATTCTTGGGTTGGTTTTTTACTAATTAATTGTATGAGAAAGGGAGTCATGCATTTGTTTTTAATTCAGTAATCTAATTGTCCTAGCTCCCTATGGCTTTGGAGGATTATCAGATCTTGTTCTTTCACTGAAAATTGCCATAATTTAGACAATAAAAGATATGATCACCTTCCAACTGATCAAGCCGTGTTTATTTTAAAGGACAAGCCTAAACTCATTGCTCAGCAGTAAGTTTTATCTTAAATTCAGTTTTCACATATATATAGTTCTGTTCTTGGACTCTATTCTATTCAGAGGCATAATTGCTTATTCTTGTACCAGTGCCAAACTGTTTTAAATCAGCTGTAAAATAAATTCTATTATTCCTATAATAAACCATTATTTCCTCCCATTTTGGTTATCTTCAAGACAGAGCTCTTCTTTTTCTTTTTCCTTTTCATGTAATTTTAGGTGTAATTTGTTAATTTTAAGAAGTTCTGATTTTAACTGGGATTTAGTTGGGATTGAATCTCTGGATGAATTTGCCTGTCTTAATTCATGTGCAGGTAATATTTACCCACTATTTAAATATCCTTCAATTTTTCTAAATGGTACTTTATAGTGTTCTGTATAGATGTCTTACCCATAATTCATTAGTTTAATTATTAGATATTTGATATATTTGCCACTACTTAAAATGGTATCTTTAGCTTAATTTTATTAAGTGTGTAACAAGTATAAAGAAATAAAATTAATTCTTATCTATTAACTTTAACAGTCAGCAACCTCAGTAAACATATTATTTCTAATAAACAGATTCCTTTGGATTTTGTTAGGAAAAAACATGCTATATGACAATACTGAAATTTTCAAATTCTTATTTATTTATTTTTGTTGCCTTATTATAAGGCCTACATTTTATAGGACACTTAAAAGAAAGAGTAATAGTGGGCATCTTTATCTCCTTTCCCATGCTATAGGAAAATACTTCAATATTTCACTATTAAGTAAAATATCTGCCACGTTTTTTTTATATAGAAATTTAAGAAGCTCTCCTCTACTCATAATTTACTAAATGTTTATTTGTAAATGTTAAAGTTTATCAAATTGCTTTTTCTCATCAATTGAGCAAACTATGATTTTTCTCTTTTACTTGGTTAATGTAATGGATTACATTGACTGAGGTCAGGGTAAATTCCCAGCATCCTAGAGGATGTGAGGAATAACAAGAAACCAAAAGAAATAACTAAGCAGCTAAATAATAAGCAATGGCTGCCACAGTTCCAGAGGTGCCATAAGAGACAGTGAGACTCGGTGTTTGGGGGCAAGGTAGAGCCAATAGCAGGAGACTCTGCACATGAGACTCAGTGGTTTGGAGCAAGACAATTTATCACTCACAAGCAGAGCCAGCAGCCGGAGATTCTGCGTGCAGCACAAGTTCCAATGAAACCAAGCCCCACTGTGTGATCCAGCCAGCCCAGATGATGCCCATACATCCTGGGTTGTGCTATACCTGAAGAAACCAAGGTCAAGTGCTCTACATCTTTTGTAGCAAACAGCAAACAAGCCAGTCTCCCTTCCCCAAGGAATAAGCAGTTGCATAGTAGTCATGCTAAAAGGTCCCAGGGTCAGAGGATGGTTAGGCCTTACAACTGACACAGCAAAGATAAGAAGGGCTGGGCCCTTGGAGGACTGTTTTTCTCAACCATCAATTTCTCTTTAAGTCCAATTTGACAGTCTCACCCTTGTTAGGAATATTTAGTTACTTATATCTAATGTAACTAGAGATGTACTTGAATTTATACCTCCCATCTTTTTCCGCCCATTTGGCACAACTTGTTTTATTTACCATTATTTCCTCCTCTCTTGTCTTTTTACCAATTAATCAAATTTTATCCCTTTTTTCCTCAACTGATCTTTTAATTATACATTTTTTTACCATTTCTAGTAGTTATCCTTGATATAAATCTTTGATTCATTTCCATTAGTTAAAAACTATTATTTTTACCAGTTTCCTGATGCCACTAGAATTCAGAAACTTTTTCCCTCTTTTGCTTCCTCCAGACAATCTTGTTCCTGTAGCCAGGTATCCTAGTCATGCATTTATTTGTATTTTGTGCACCATGCACTAATTTGCATAATGCATAATGCTATGTTTTCGTTCATATTTTAACATCTCCAACAAATTATAGTTTTGTAGTATTAATGTTTATTTTTTTTTTAAATATTTTTTATTGAGGTGAAAGCCACATAATATAAAATATCCATTTTAAGATAAATGATTCAGGACATTTAGTGCATTCATGATGTTGTGCAACTACCATCTCCTTCTAGTTCCCAAATATTTTCATCATCCCAGTGGAAATCCTGTACCCATTGGACAGTTGCTTTTCCTTTCACCCTTCTCCTTCACCTGGCAAACACTAGTACTAGGCATTATGCTTCCATGGACTTAATACTCTGAGTATTTTATATAAGTGGAATCATGGAATATGTGTGTTTTTATGTCTGACTTCTTCCACTTAACATAATGTTTTCAAGGTTCATCCACATTTTATCCTGTATCAGTATTTTATTTGTTTTAGGCTGAGTAATATTCCATTATAATGGATATACCACGTTTTATGTATCTTTTCATCTGTTGGTGGACATTAAGGGTGTTTTTATCTTTTGGCTGTTGTGAATAGTGCTGCTGTGAACATGTTAAAACACATTTGTTTGAGTGCTTTTATTTATTTATTTATTTATTATTTTTCAGTTCCTTAAGGGATATATCTATGAGGGGAATTGCTGGGTCATATCTAAATTCTATGTTTAAATTTTTGAGGATCTGCAAAATTGTTTCCATAGAGGCTTAAACATTTTACAGTCCCATCAATAATGCAAAAGGGTTTCCATTCCTGTATATCCTTGCTAACACTTATTATTTTCCATTTTTAAAATTATAGCCATTTAAGAGAGTATGAAATGGATCCTCATTGTACTTTTGATGTGCATTTAGCTGATGACACTGATGTTGAGCATGTGCTTGTTATCCATTTGCATATCTTCTTTGAAGATATATATTCAAGTAATTTCCCTATTTTCAAATTATGTTGTTTGTATTTTTTCTTTTATTATTTTTTATTTATTATTTATTTATTTTTATTTATTATTTTTCTTTTATTATTATTATTCTTTTATTATTATTATATTTTATTTAAATTCAATTAGCCAACATGTACTGCACCATTAGTTTTAGATTAGAGTTCAGTAAATCATCAGTTGTATATAACACTCAGTGTTAATCACATCTCATTACCTCCTTCATGCCCATCACCTAGGTACCCAATCCCCCCAACCACCTCCCCTCCATCTACCCTCAGTTTCTTTCCCATAGTTAGGAGTCTCTCGTGGTTTGCATCTCTCTTGTTTTTTTCCCCATTCTGTTTTCCCTCCTGCCCTCTATGATCCTTTGTACTGTTTCTTATAGTCCTCATACAAGTGAAACCACATGAGGATTGTCTTTCTCTGATTGATTTATTTCTCTCAACATAGTACCCTTCAGTTCCCTCCACAGAGATGTTAATGGTAAGATTTCATCCTTTCTGATGACTGAGTAATATTCCATTGTGTGTGTGTGTGTGTTTTCACATCTTCTTCCCATAGTTTGGCTTTTGCAGGCATTGCGTCTGTAAATACTTGGGTGCAGCTGCCCCTTTGGATCACTACATCTGTATCCTTGGGTTAAAAACCAAGTGGTACAATTGCTGGGTCATAAGGAAGTTCTATTTTTTAACTTCTTGAGGAACCTCTCTACTGCTTCCAGGGAGGCTGTACCAGCTTGCTTTTCCACCAACAGTGTAACAGTGTTCCCCCTTTTCTGAATCCTTGCCAACATTTGTTGCTTCTTCACTTGTTAATTTTAGCCATTCTGACTGGTGTGAGGTGGTATCTCATTGTGGTTTTGATTTGTGTTTTCCTGAGGCCAAGTGATACTGAGCATTTTTTCATGTGTCCGTTAGCCATTTACATGTCTTCTTTGAAGAAATATCTGTTCATGCCTTCTGCCTATTTCTTCACTGGATTATTTGCTTTTTGGGTGTTGAGTTTGATAAGTTCTTTATAGATCTTGGATATTAGCCCTTTATCTGATATGTTATTTGCAAATTTCTTCTCCTATTCTGTCATTTTTAGTTTTAAGTTTTGTTGAATGTTTCCTTTGCTGTGCAGAAGGTTTTTATCTTGATGAAGTTGCAATAGTTCATTTTTGTTTTTGTTGCCTCTGCCTTTAGAGACATGTCTAGCAAGAAGTTGCTGTGGCCAAGGTCAAAGAGGTTCCTCCTTGTGTTCTTCTCTAGGACTTTGGTGGATTCCTGTCTCATATTTAGGTCTTCCATCCATTTTGAATCTATTTTTCTGTGTGGTATAAGGAAATGGTCCAATTTTATTCTTCTGTATGTGGCTGTCCAATGTTCCCAACACCACTGTTTGAAAAGACTTTTTTCAATTGAATATTCTTTCCTGCTTTCTTGACGATTAGTTGAAAGTAGAGTTGAGGGTCCATTTCTAGGTTCTCTATTTTGTTTCATTGATCTCTGTGTCTGTTTTTGTGCCAGTACCACACTGTCGTGATGGTTACAGCTTTGTAATATAGCTTGGAGTCCAGCATTGTGATGCCATCCGCTTTGGTTTTCTTTTTCAACATTCCTCTGGTTATTCGGGGTCTTTTCTGGTTCCGTAAAAATTTTAGGATTATTTGTTCTAGCTCTGTGAAAAATGTCAATGGTATTTTGATAGGGATTGCATTGAATGTGAGAAGTGCTGTGGGTAGACATTTCAACAATATTTATTCTACCAATCCATGAGCATGGGATGTTTTTCCCTCTCTTTGTCTCTTCCTCAATTTCTTTCATAAGTATTCTATAGTTTTTATTAGGTTTATTCCTAGGTATCTTATGGTTTTTGGTGAAGTTGTAAATGGGATTGATTCATTAATTTCTTTTTCTTATTTCTCATTGTTAGTGTATAGAAATGCTACTGACTTCTGTGGATTGATTTTATATCCTGCCATGTTGCTCAATTCCTATATGAGTTCTAACAGTTTTGGGGTAGACTCCTTCGGGTTTTCTAAATAAAGTTATCATGTGATCTGAGAAGAGTGAGAGTTTGATTTCTTCTTTGCCAATTTGAATGCCTATTGTTTCTTTTTGTTTTCTGATTGCTGAGGCTAGGACTTCTAGTACCATGTTAAACAACAGTGGTGAGAGCAGACATCCCATTGTTTGTATTTTTATTGTTAGTTTTATATTCATTTTTATTTACTCATATTATTAAACTTTCCTTTATTTTTATTCTTTCCTGAATTTACATATTTTTGCCTCACATTGACTGTTTTGGCTGAAGAAGTTCTTTCAGTGTTTCTTTTTTAAGTGATGTCCTTCTGATGAAAAATTTCTTCAAGTGTTTGTGTGAACATATCTTTATTTTCACCTTTGATTCTTAAGGATATTTTTACTGGACATAGAAATCCAGACTAGCCATTTCTAGACTTTTTTTCATTCTCTTTTTTCTTCCTGCCTGCCTGCCTGCCTTCCTGTTCTTTTCTTTCTTTCATTTTGTTCTTTTCTTTTTCTTTTGTCTCTTTAAAGTCAGTTATCCATCTTATTGTGGCTTTTGTATAGTAATTGTTATTTCCCTCAGGGCACTTAAAATATTTTCTTTGTCTTTCAGTATTTTGTGGTCAACTTGGGTAGTTTTTCTTTGTTAACTATGATGCTTAGTTGGTTTTCACTGACATTTTTAAATCCATGGATTGGCACTTTTAATCATTTTTGAAAAAAGTTTTGGCCTGTATCTTTTCAAATACTCTTCTGTGTAGTCTCTCTTTCTGCTTTCTTTCAGAGAATCCAATTCTCATATTAAAACTTTTAAGTGCATTCCACAGTTCTTCCTCTTCTGTATTTTTTCTCCTCTATGGTTCACTTTAATTACTTTCTACTTACCTGTGTAGTTTTGTATTCAGCTATGTAAAATTCCTGTCAATAAAATTATGGTATGTACACTTTTTTCATTTTGTCAATCTAATTTCCATAGTACATGGTAAAATGTAATGTGTGTTATATAATATACATTATGTTGTATGAATAGATATTAACTTATTCTATCTTCTTGAATACAATGGATTCTTTCTAATATTAAACTGGTATAAATAAAGTTTCTCTGGTCATTTTAATATATGATTTTAGCAGGCATGTGTCTTTATTTCTCTTGGATATTTACTTAAAAGTGGAATTTCTAATTCATAAGATAAGCATATGTTGAGCTTTAGTAGATACTGCCAGTTTTTCAAAGTTGTCCCAATTTACATTCCCACCAGCAATTCCAGTTATTTACATCCTCACCAACATTTGATATTTTTAATCTTTAAAAAAATTGTCATTTTAACAGATGTGTTGTCATATCTCATGATAACTAATGATGTGGAGTATCTTTTCAAATGCTTATTAGTCATTTTGGTTTTCTGTTTCTTTAGTGCCATTGAATTTTGTCTGTTTTTTAAATTGGGTTGTCTTTTTATTAGGCTGCAGAAATTTTTTAAAATTTATTCTGGATATAAATCCTTGGATATCTTCTTGCAGTCTATGATTTGCTTTTTATAGTCATAATGATATCATTTGATGAGCACAGAAGTTTTTAATTTTATTCAAGTTTAATTTATTGATGTTTTTCTCCAATGTTTGTCCAATTTAAGAAATACTTGCTTAAACATTCTTATAAATTCATTATTTTTGTTTTGCCTGTCATACTCTTTGCTGTGTAATGCATCTCACATTAATGTAGTACTTTTGCCCAGCCCAATTATTCACTTTCTTAGTTTTTTTTGGATAAATTGGCTTTTTCTTTGAGGACTTACATGTCTCTAATTTTGTTACTCTGACCCTTCACAATCTCTCTCCCTCACTTTGCTAATTTCCTCAAGTAGGAGCAATCTTCCTAACCCATAGGCCATGCCCAGCATTGGCATATTTCTGTAAAGGAGAATGGCCTTCAATCATTAGCAAACTTCTGGATTGTTTTTCCTTCTCTGGAATATTAATTCATTATGTCATTTTTGCTGTCACACTCTTTTATTTTTGTAATTTTTCTCTCTTTTTATAGTGGATAACAGAAGTGTTTCCTTGCCATGATATACTAGATCCTAGGTCCTTCACTGCTTAATTATTTAATTCGAAACCAATTGTGTATTACTTGGTTAAAACGACTCATTATGTCTTATTATCTTTTGTATATATTTCTGGATTTGGTATGTAAATTCTTTTCTTAGATATAAGTATGAGTGGCATTTAATACTCTATTCTTCTAATGACATTATCTGATTTTGGAATTAAGATTATTGTGGCCCTTTCTTTTTTTGCTCAGTCTTTCCAGAGGGTTATTAAATTGATTATTGTTTTTAGAAAATTACTGAATTAGTTGCTTCCTTGATTACAAGTTTTAATATATTCTGGATATAAATTCTTTGTCTAATACCTTTTCCCAGTCAGCGTGGTCTGCTTTTTTACTTTTAGTGGCATCTGGTACTACTAAGAAAGCATTACATAATTGAAAATTTGTTTTTAATTTTATTTATTTTGGCTATTATGTAATTTATTAACTTTTTTCTATTTTTTTTGTGTCTGTGTTTAATTTTCTAATATCTTTGAGCAAATTTGACTCCTAGAGATTTCACCTGCATTCTTGAAATTTGGCTACAACTTTAAATGAATGCATGTTTATTAATTTATTTATCCATATGTTTATGTATATATGTAATATAATAGTATCACAGTTTTCTTGGCAATTAAGTGGGAAAAACCTTTTTCATGATAGCTAGATATCTAGTCTAAAGATTTGCTCGAAACAGAAGATCTGATTTTTTATTTACTCCATCTTAGAATAATCTTCATCCTTTTGAAGGCCAATAATAAATTCTTCTTCGAAGATTTTTTTCTCAATTCATTTTTCCCTTTTTATTATTTTGGAAGTTACTGTTATTTTTTTCCAAGTGGTTGTGCTAATTTATTTCCATTTCAAACTAAGGAAGTCTGAACTAAATCTATTGACCTGCCACCCAAGCCCTACAAGCTCCTTTGAAGGCCTTAACCTTGGTGACTCCACGTCCTCTGTTATGAACTATTGATATCTCATTTTTTAAATTCTAAAGTTTTGAGCTTTTTAATTAGAAATGATTATAATCTTACAGCAAGTTTCCCCAAGTAGTTCAAAGAACTCCCATATTATGGTTGCCAGCATTTTAACCTATTTAGCCAATCATTCTTCCATCCTGAACCATTTGTAAATTGCAGAAACAGTGCCTAATTATGCCTTAGAAATTTTGTATGCATTTACTAGAAACAAGAACACCCTTTAACCTAATCACAGTACAACCATCAGAATTCTAAAATTGAAATTAATACCGTAATGCCATATAATCTACATCATTCAAGGATTGTCCCAATAACATACTTGACAGGTCTAGTATTTAATTCTGGATTGCTTGCTCCATTCAGTAGTCTTGTTTTTCCAGTTGCTTCAAAACAGAGCAATTCCTTGGTCTTTTTAAAATCGTAATGACTTGGACATTCTCTAAAAAGAACAGGCTATCTACTTTGCCAAATACCTCTCGAATTGGGTCTGTTGTTTCCCTAAGGTTATGCAACTATGGCAAGTTATGCAACTATGACAGGAATCCTGCAGTGCATCTGATCAGTAGGTGCATGATATCAATCCATCCTGCTACTGGAGATGCTAAATCCTGCCACTTGGTTAAGATGGTGTCTGCCAGTCTTCCTCATTATAAACTTTAATAAGTATTTCAATTTATTGTTAATAAGCAACTATTATTTTTAAGATTTTATTTATTTTTTTGACAGAGAGAGAGAGAGGGAGAGAGCACAAACAGGGGGAGCAGTAGGTAGAAGGAGAGGGAGAAACAGGCTCCCAGCTGAGCCTGGAGCCTGATGGGAGACTTGATCCCAGGACCCTTGGATCATGACGAAAGCTGAAGGCAGATGCTTAACCAACTGAGCCATCTGGGGGCCCCAATAAGTGATGTTTGTTTGTTTGTTTGCTAAGATGAAGTTTTTTCTCTCTGTGTCATTTATTTATGTCTTCTGTTGCTTATATGTGAATGGACTCAGAATTTCCATTTTATTTAATCATTTATAATCCATGGCTATCATTATTTATTCTGGAGGTCAGTTTGTCACATATTTGAACAGTGAGAGTCAGTCCCTTCCATTTAGCTTATTCCTTGAATACTTCCTTACTTAAAGGCACAATAAGATATTCTAGGGTTCATCTTATACTTTTCCCCACCCAAGCCCTGAAAATCAACTATTTATCCAAACTCTGCTGGGATCTTCTAGCAGAGAATCGTATTTGAACATCAACATACGGGTGCCAGGTGTGCTTATTGCTCTTAAGATACCAGTGCTTCTTGAGCTCTTGTAATGGACAAAGCTAAGAAATACATCTGCATACCGACATTTGTACACATATGCTTTATCTGTATACATATCCATATATATTAAAATATCACAAAGTTTATACTAATAACTCTAATTGCAATCTTACACCATAAAGTTTAATTTACCTTACCCCTTTCTATATTCGTAACTTTCTTCTCTGACAATAAAATATCTTAGTTCCTTATTCTTTATAAACTTACTTATTTGCTCAGTTGCTTTGTAATTAACTTTTCTTCCAGTTGACTTTCCAAGGTTCTGCAAATTCTCTGGGCTATCATGTGCCAGATGGGAGCCTTCTAGTCATGCAAGCCCCAATGAATGAAGTGCATCATGGGAACATCAGGGAGAAAAAGAGGAAGAAGGAGAATGTAGTTTGTTCTTTCTTTTTTGTTGTTGTTCTTAATCTGCAAATTAGGGATAATTACTTTCATTGGAAGCAGTCCTATTTGTCAGTATTTATTTGCTCAAAATTGCCTCTCGCATTCCAAATCTAACTTCTGATATCATTTAACTTCTGCACAAATGACATTTTTTTTAGATTTATTTATTTATTCTACAGAGAGAGAAAGAACAGGGAGAGGGGTATAAGGAGAAGGAGAGAGAGAATCCCCAAGCATAGTCCCTGCTGAGTGCAGAGCCCCACCATAAGGCTCGATCTTAGGACCACGAAATCATAAGCCAAGCCAAAATTAACAATCAACTGTCCAACTGACTGAGCCACCTAGGAATCCCAAAGGATATTCTTTAGAATCTGCTGTAGTGAGTGTATGTTGGTATTTTTCAGAAAACATTTTCATTTCATTCTCATGCTTAGCAGTTTTTCTGATTGTAGAATTTTAGCTTGACGTGAATTTTTTTTTTTTTTGTACATCACTGATTTTATTATTACATAGTCTGACTTCCATTGCTGATGTTGAGGAGTTGATATTTGGTTAGATAATGATTCTTTGTGAAGGATTTGTCTTTTCTTTCTGGCCACTTTTATAATCCTATCTTATACATTGACTTACAGTAGTTTTCTTTCTTTTTCTTTTTAAAGATTTTATTTATTTATTTGACAGAGAAACAGTGAGAGAGGTAACACAGGCAGGGGGAGCAGGAGAGGGAAAAGAAGGCTCTCCGCTGAGCAGGGAGCCCAGTGCAGGGCTTGATCCCAGGACCCCAGGATCATGACCTGAGGTGAAGGCAGATGTTTAATGACTGAGTCACCCAGGTACCCCAACATTGACTTACTATAGTTTTCGTGTGCATCTTTATGTACCTACATTTTGCTTTCAAGCTTGAAATTTTATTAGGCTACTTGTGCTCAAGAATTATTTTTCCAAATTTTGACCATATTTTGATTGCTAGAAAATGATTGAGCAATATTTTCCCCTGTTTTTGTTTTTCTTATTTTGAGTTTTGATTAGATATATATTAAAACTTCCCATACTGTCCCCCATGTAATTTCATATGTCTATCACATTCTTCATTTTTTGCATTGCTGTGCTGTGTTTATGCTGTATATTCCTCTTCATTTATTCACTCTCCAACTGTGTCTAATCTAAATAACCACACTTTGAGATTTTATTTCAAGTGTATGTATCATTTCTAGAATTTACATTTAGTTCCTTTTCAGAGATGCTTATTTTTCCTTTATATTCTCCTTTCCTTTTTGTGAAATCAAGACTTAATTTGGTTTCAAATATTCAATGACATTTTATATACTGATAAAACATTTTCAATATTAAAATAGTTTGTCATTCTTTTTTTTTTGGTGGTGTTCATTAATGGTGACCTATTTATTTGTGTATTTGTAATTTTTGACAGTGAGCATTTTCTCTGGAAATTTATCTAGGGGATTATTTGTGTTCCCGGTTAAAGTTGCATTTCCCTTGAGAATGAAGAGAGGATTTTTGTCAGTCCTCTCTTGGGCACTATCTTAAATCATTCTAAATGTAATTATCTTCTTTATATTTTAAAGATCCTCAAAAGAATTAATATTCTAAATATTATAGATTTAAACTTGTATATATTCTGTCTTGTCATTAGAGATTCTCAGGAAAGATTGTATTTCTGTCAACTCAGGATGAATAATGAAGACAAGCAAATTTAGTCTTTATCCCTTCTGTGCAGCAGATTTATTTTTCATTTAGCCCTTTGGGATTTCTGCTTCATATATGGGCTCTTATTGGAGGTGCTGATCTGGCAATACCCAATACTATATATAAATATACATATAGCTTTCTGAGGGCACTAAAGCAAGGGTTTGGGGTCTCAAGGGTTTGGTATAAACCTTCAAGTAAAGCAGTATAGTGATAATTATTTCTCAGGCTTGGAGCTCTACTTCATTTTGACCACAGAAGATTTCTTCCTTTCAAGCTACTTTGGCAATTCTTTTAAACAGAAATACTTATAATCAGCATTTTGGTTGTTTTGAATAGGAGAGTTTTTGGTATATTTAGCCCCCCAATAGCTAGAAAACAAAGGCCATATTCAATTCAGTGTTCTTTCTACTACTTCCATTCATATAGTTGACTAGCATTTTCTCTCATGTTCTGTTTTTCATATTCCTTTGTCTGGGAATTCAAGCCCAAGCTCATTTTGTTCAGAAACTGTCTTCACAATCTTTTTTCTCTTTCCTCTATTTTATATAACCCGCACCCCAGTCACATATCATATGTCATATACTACAAAATATTTTTACCCGGCATTTGACTTTATAAAGAACTCTAAAGCCCATTAACTATCTCAGTGGATCCTGTCTACTCTGCAGTGAGTACCAGCATTATTGCCCCATTATATGAAAGATGAAGCCTTGTATCAGACATGATAAATGGTGCAACCGAGTTCATATAGCAAAAGTATATAACATTTGGCAAGTCCTTTATGCCAAAACTCAACTCAGATGCTACAAGTTTTCTTCCAGAACTCATTCCATTTTGAGTTGTTCTATTGGACTTTAAGAGATGGCTTTAGCTTGAGCTTTTGAAATAAATTTTTATAAAAAAGGGAAAAACGGACCCATCAGCATTTCCAGATAAAGAGACTATGTCTCACAATTAGAACAGTTGGGGAAAATGTAGAGTTCTCATGTTATTTTATGAAAAAACAAAAAGCAAAACTTTTCAAGACATTCTGTCTTTTCTTTATGGTAGCCATATCTGTGATCTTATTATTTGCTTACTCCTGAAGAAGACGGTAGAAAAGAACATTCATTTATCTTCACAAATAAATTTGCATTTATCATAAAAATAATTTAAAACCTAGTAAAATCTCATTGAAAAAATAAAAAAATTTCACTGTATTTTTTAAAAAATATTTTCAGTTCTTAGTTGAGTTTTTATTAGAATAGATCTCTGTCTTCAAGAATGATGGTTCTTTTTCTTTTACATAAGTTTGGGAAACTTGTAATTATTTTAGGGCACAGTATCTAGACAAAGTTATATTATTCCTCATGTGCCAGCTTAGCTCCAGTGAAGTGGGTAAATTTATCTTTGGCTAAAAGATCCGTCCATTTCAATTCTCCCTGTGACCCTCTTCTTTCTTGTTATGCCACTCATCCTGTCTGTACTAGTGGCATCTTAATATTCACTAAGGCTTGATGGTAAAGGATCAGAAAACAACTATCCAAATGTAGTCCTCTGTAGTTATCTGTAGAAGAAAGCCTGAGGTGTCTGTTAAACTTGCCTATTTCTGGGCCACTCTACCTCCAGGACTATTGAATCAGATATTGTGAATATGGGGTTCCAAAATCTCTACTGTAGCATTTCGCCAGGTGATCTTTATTTACCAAAGAGTTTGGAAAGCACCGATTCAAATGCTTGCATTGCTTGACCTAGTTCACCTTTCACTTAACATGTCCCCATCCATCTAAATCACATACAAAGTTAAAGCCAACAAAAAACCTGCATTCCAACCCAGGATATAAAGGTCCAAAATGAATCATTATAACACCTTAATATTTTATTTTATAATGTTATAAAATCATGTGATTTTATAACATTATAAAATCTTAATATTGTCAGATATTAGGAAATCATAAGGCTGAAGAATCATCAGGAAAATAAGGTTCAAATATAATTTGATGTATAATTCAAATATCATTTAAAGGCCTTAGTAGCAGAGAGTAAAAAAGGGTGTAATATGCACCCTTTCTGTAATATGCAGAAATTTGAAAACAAAACATAAATATACTACAGGGCAAAACAATATGGGGTGTTAGAGTTTCTGGAACTTGAGAACTTCCATGGAGTTTTATCAGACAATTAGCATTAAAGTAGAAAGAGGATGAATTTCAGTAACATTCAGAACAGCCATTTTGAAGACCATTTCTTGAAGTCTGTTGGGAAAATAAATTGTAAAAATTCCTGAGTCCAGTTTACTACCAGATTTATCATCTATAAAATATGAATACTAGTGTCTACTTTGCAACTGAGTCTGTTCTTTTAAAGTTTCATTATTCAAGCATAATATATAAAATACATAATAAAGTATCACATACATGTAACTACATGCAGATCAAGATACAGCACATTATCAACACAGAGGCTTTCCTTGTGCCCCTTCTAGTCATTAGCTGCACCAAAGTTAATCACTACTCAGTTGACATAGACTTGTTTTATGCTTTTAAATGTAACTAATATAATGGATGGAATAACATATGAAAATTTGCAGTTGATTTCTTGGCTCTACATTATGACTTGAAGATTAATTCATGTCCTTGCATACAATTGTAGTTCACTTTTTGAAAGTGCATACTGTACCATTTTATGAACATACCAATTTATTTTTTATCCATTCTAGGATGGATGAACATTGGAGTTATTTTTAGTTATCTGTTATGCATAATAATTGCTAGGAATATTTTTGTATATGTCTTTTATGTCTCACATTAATGTATTCTGAAGGAGCAGAATTGCTGAGTCAAGGTAGGAATGTTTTCACCTTTAGAAGACACTGTCAAGAAGTTGCTAAAAAATATACTAACTTACATCCTTATAAACAGTTCTGAGAGTTGCAGCTGCTCCAAATCCTCACTAATATTTTACATAATTTTTTATTACTGTCTTTTTTTCTCTATTTTGGTCTCACTTTTAGTTTTTCTGGTAAAGAAGTAGTATCTACATTACATTTCTAATTTGCATTTCTCTAATGACTGATGATGTAGAGTACCTTTCCACATTTGAATATTTTGTGAAATGTCTGTTTAATCCTTTGCAGTATTTCTTTCAGTTGTGTTTTTAAAAAATTATTATTGAGATGTAAGAGTTCTGTATATAATCTAGATGTTTAAGTCCTTGGATAGATACATGTCATGCTTGTATAGCCCCTCGCAAATCCTTATACATTTTAGAATCAGTTTGCCAATTTTGCAGAAAGAAAATCTTTGGAACACAGTTCAGATTACACTGGATTTATGTCTTTATGTCTTTAATGTGAACTGACACCTTTATGCTTAGTCTTCCAATCCATGAAAATAGTGTATTTCTCCAAGTGTTTCGGTGTTCTTTCAACTTACTTACGTTTATATTCTATTTTTTAGTGAAAAGGTCTTGCATATTTTCTCTTACATTAATAGGTATTACTCTGCATTGTACTATTTCTTTAATTTTTTCCTATCTGATGTTGCTGATATGCAGTAATACAGTTGTTTTGTATATCAACTTTTATAAATTAATCTTGTTAAATGCATGTGTTAATTAGAAAAGTCTAGATTTTTAAAGATTTTCTGCCTATTATCTTGTTTGAGGATAAACCAACAAATTTTTGCTTTCCTTTCCACCTCTTATGCATCTGGTTTCTTTTTCTGGCTTGTAGCACTAGCTATGACCCACATAGGTTGAATAAAAGTGCTGATTGTTTATTTCTATTCACAGAGTAAAGGGTCTCAGTATTTCACCATTGGATTTAGTGTTTGCTCTAGACATTTTCTTGCTATTTATTTCCAGATTAATAGAAATTCCTTCTTTTCTAGTTTTCTATATTATAAGGGTTAACTTTTATATTTTTATCATCTATACATTTGCATAAATGTATGTTTATATGCATGTACCTTTTATGTTTTATATTAACGTGGTGAATTGCTTTGAGTTTTCTAGCACATACTGAGCATTTGTTTTGATCATATTTCATAAAAAGAATTCAATATAACAATAATTACTGACTTTCTATTGAATTGACCTTCTTTACATTTAGTGGTATTCTTAAGTTCTACTTTTATAGATGTTAGAATTTACTTATATAATATTAGCTTTCCTTAGGTTTATGTTTGCATAATTTAACTTCTGTCATTCTTTTATTTTCAAACTTTGTTTTTTCTCATATTTTAGAATTGTAAGCCATATGTAGTAGATTTATTTTTATATCCAGGTTGCAGTATTTGTAATATATTTCTACATTAAGTATAATTATTGATATATCTGAAGTATAGTTTCAATATTTGTTTCCATCTGCCTCATTTACTTTGTTCTTCTTTCTTATGTTGCCTTAATATTTCATCCTATCCATTGCCTGATTCTCCCCATTAAACTGTAACTTAAACATTACACTATTTTCTTTTCTCTTAGTGGTTACCCTGGAGACAAACCTGCATCCTTGATTTATTAGAGATTATTCTAAATTAATACTTTAACCACATCCTAAGTAATATCTCACCATATGAACCTTTAGGTCCATTTGTCTCTGATTTTTCTATTGTCATAAGTTGTATAAATTCAACAAATTTCAAATTTGTATTTAAAATCCCATAAAATATCATTATTATTGTTTAAATAGTAAATATTTACTTTGATGTACCCACATAATTGATCTTTACTTGTTTCTTGTTTCGTTCTATTTTGCTTTACTTCTCTCAAGAATCCTGTTTCTTCCATGTGAAGAAACCTAGATAAGGTTTTTATTTTTGTGCAGATCTATTCTCAACAATTATTTTTCCTGATGATTCTGTATTTTACCTTCAGTTTTGAAACTTATTTTCACCGGCATTGCATTCTGACTAGGCCATTATCTTCTTTCTATGCTTAAAAACTGGCATTCCAGTGTTTTCTGGATACTATTGTTTCTGTTGAAATGTCAGCTGTCATATTTTGTTATGCTTCGAAAATAAATGTTTATTTTATCTGGCTGATTTCTTAAATTTTTACATTTATCTTTAGGTTTCCAGAAATTTGTTCTAATGTGAATAAGTATATCATTCCCTCAATTTATACTACTTGGTGACTGTATAGTATAGATGTTTCATTCTTGGCTTTATGTTTTTCATTAGTTTTGGGAAATTGTTGACAAGTATATCTTCAGATAGTTCATCTATCTCAAATATCCCCTCTGTTTTTTTAGATTGAAAGTATGTACATACTTGAGATCTCCATGATATGCATATGATTTTTATCCATTTCTCTGTGATTAATTTTGTAGTTATTTTTCCTTCAATACTGATATTTTGTATTTACATATCTTACTTTTGGATATTTTATTTTCTGCACTGTACATTATATGGTTAAACTCATGTATTGAATTGTTAGCTGAAATTATTGGTTTTTAAAATTGTAGTGATTTGGTTATTATAGATACCAGTTATCCTATAGAATTCAGTATCTTCTGAAATTTATTTTTGATTATTCATGTTTGAACATTAATATCTTGGTCATCCATTAGCCTAAATTTATTGACTATTTTTTTCACTTGAATGTTGATCATTTGTTGTTGTTGTTGTTGTTTTCCTAGTGTGGCCGGCAAAGTTTGTTTTTATGCTGTACAATATATGTGAAAAAAATGTAGAGGGTCTAAATATCATTATATTATCTCCAGAGGTGAAGTATGTGAGGTAGTGAATGTATGGTATGCTCTTATTTTGTCATTAACATCAGTTTGTATATTTTCCAAGGTTACAACTAAACTCTAGGGTTTTTAAGAAGGATGGGCATCTATTTCTTCATGATCTTAAACTCAAAAAAAGAAAAAGTTTTAGCTGCTTAGTCCCTTAAAAATTGCTTTGTATATGGTTTTTTGGATGTAACTATATCCATATGCAATTTAGGAGTCAGCAAATTGCTCAAGGGGAAGTTATGTGCAAAATGTTAAACTCATCTTAGAATATTTGCTCTTCAGAATCTTAGCTCCCACGTTCTGGCTTATTCTGTTGCTTTTTCATACTTTCAAACAGTTATTCATTGCTTTTCATTTCCAGTTTGCACTATGAGCTTTCATCTAATAATTTCTTTTTCATAGCAAAAGAAAGACATGGTTTATATGTGTTTAAATTAATAACATCCACTGTATTCTTCTGCAGGATAGCAACAACTATTTTCTATTACCAGAAGTTTATGAACTTTGTTAAATCCCTACTTACTTGCTAACATTTTGCAATGTAACTGCTGTTGTGATATCTAATCTTTCAAATGTTTAGTTTTTTTTAATTACTGATGAGTTTAAACATATGTTTATGTCCTTAATAACTTATGACTTTTTCTCCTCCTTAAATTTCTCATTTCAGAATAATTTATATATACACTCTGTCTTCAAGCTCTATTGTCTATTAGTCAAACACTTCATTTAAATTATAGTGTCCTTAGCTTTCATTTGACTGATGTTTTCTTTGCTTTCCTTCTCTTAAGTGACTGACTCTTGTGTGTTTTGGAAGACCCAGCATCATCTTTTGTGAAGAGCCTTCTTGATATCTAGGCAGAACATTTTTGGTAGAAAGATTGGTGGAACATACAGTTCCTTACAGGTTTTAACAGAATAAGCCATGTGCTACTAATTTTCACTGTAGTGGACAAAAAAAGCAAAACTAGTTCCCTCTCACAAATTTTCTAAGAAAAATTCCCACAGTTTCTATTAAGAGCTTTAATTTATGTAGTCCCAGATTCAAATGCCCAGTTTTACAGAAAGGCAAATGCTGTGCTTTGATTATTATCCCCAGCACTGGGGTAAAAATCTACCTCTCTAGGGAGGGCTACATTCCCTTATAATAGTTAAGACATTCCTTGGCTGATGCCCCAGTTATTTTGAGGTTATCCCTGGTTAGCTGCATAACAAAGGTAATTCACTGAAGTCCACTTAAGAGAATTACTGGTAAAAGAATAAAACGTTTATCGAAATCAATTCTCTCTGCCCCAAACCTCTCAATTATAACTGTAGCTGTTAAAGAAATTGCTGCTGCTGAATGAATAAAACGGGTTTTAAACAGTGTTTTCTGAAAGGCCTTCAATTCCAGTCACATGCAGATTACTGGAAAGACTCCCCACCACCTTCACTTTTTGGCACTTGAACTTTCATGTTAAGTTGGAATGTGTATGGAACACAGCAAAGGTTGGAAATACAGAAAGTGACAAGGCTTCCTACTGTTAAATGGGTAAATGTTCTCTTCCTAAGAGAAACTAGAGCTGCGTGGTGACAAGAACAATATCTGATACACATGTTTTGTCCATAGAAGAGAACTAGTAGGTGCCAGTAAATCACTCATGATGAGAATATAATTGAATTGAACTATTATTTTAACATATTTTTTAGGAAACTTTTCTGTGTGTAGATCTACACAGAGTACCCAGAATAGGCCCTGCCCTCAAAGAACTGCAATTTAAATGGACTAATAAAATTATACTTTAAAGGTTAGTACTCAATATAAAAATATATTTCCTAAGATTTAAGAAACTGCAAAAATTCAGATGTGGAGATTGTCCATTATCTATTGTTAGGGAAGGCTTCATGGAGAAAGTGGGGACTACTTTGGAGGGTACTTTAGCCCTCCTCAAATTCTGACCAATCTACTATCCTTCAGTACCCCTGTAGTGCACCAGTGAATTGCATAAATCTTCCTAGTTTCCCACATACTTCAATCAAGGGCTGTGAAACACCCATCAGACACTATGTGCTCTGTCAAGTTTATTGTGTTCTCTCAAGGGCAAGGATGATGTCTGTCTGAAGAATGTTAGCCTTTAACTTAGATATTCTTGAATCTAAGAAACATCCCAAACATTTATTTTATATCCTCACTCTGAATATTTAACACAGTTTGTACTCAGGTACCTTATTTGTCAAATTGGAATGACAGTATAGGAACTTGCTTCAAAAGTGTGCCATGAGCATTCAATTAAATAATTCATGTAATTCACAGCCTGACTCATAATGATTACTTACTAAATGCTATCCATCTTGATTATCATTTTGATATAATATTTTTAGATGTTCATTTTTTAGTTTTATTTAAATTCTAGTTAGTGAATATAAAGTGCAATATTAGTTTCAGTGTACAATACATTGATTCAGCACTTCCATACAATAATCTGTGCTTATCACAAGTGTCATCCTTAATTCCCATCACCTGTTTAACCCATCCTCCCACCCTCCTCCTCTCTGGTAGCCATCAGTCATTCTGTTCTCTGTAGTTAAGAGTCTATTCTTTGTTTGCTTCTCTCTCTCTTCTTTTTTTTTTTTCTTCTCCTTTGCTCATTTGCTTTTCTTAAATTCCATATATGAGTGAAATCATGGTATTTCTCTTTCACTGACTTATTTCACTTAGCATAAAACACTCTCCAGTTCCATCCATATCCTTGCAAATGGCAAGATTTCAGTATTTTTTATGGCTGAGTAGTATTCTATTACATATACCATCTCTTCTTTACTCATTTATCAGTCAGTGGATATTTGGGTTGTTTCCATAATTTGATTACTAGAGACAGTGTTTCTATAAACATTGGGGTGCATGTATCCCTTCGAATTAGTATTTTTGTATTCTTTGGTAAAACCTAGTAGTACAATGACTAGATTATAAGGTAGTTGTATTTTTAACATTTTGAGGAAGCTTCTTACTGTTTTCCAGAGTGGCTGCAGCCCTTTGCATTCCTATCAATGGTTCAGGGATTTCCTCTTTCTCCACAGCCTCACCAACACCTGTTATTTTTTGTGTTGTTGATTTTAGCCATTCTGGCAGGTGTGAGGTTAATAACCTATTGTAGTTTTCATTTGTATTTTCCTGATGGTCAGTGATATTGAACATCTTTTCATGTGTCTGTTAGCCATCTGGATGTCTTCTTTGGAAAATGTCTATTCATGTCTTCTGCCCATTTTTTAATTGGATTATTTGTTTCTTGGGTGTTGAGTTGTATAAATTCTTTATATATTTTGAATATATGTATATCCAAACCCTTTACCAGATGTTGTTTGCAAATACCTTTTACCGTTCCATAGGTTTCCCTTTAGTTTTGTTGATTGCTTCCTTCACTGGGCAGAAGATTTTATTTTGATGTAGTCCCAATTATTTTTGGTTTTGTTTCTCTTGCCCCCGGATACATACCCTCAAAGAAGTTACCGGGGCCAATATCAAAGAAATATTTGCCTGAGATCTCTTCAAGGATTTATATAGTCTCATGTCTCACATTTAGGTCTTTATTCCTTTTGAATTTATCTTTATGTTTGGTGTAAGTAAGTAGTCCAGTTTCGTTCTTTTGCGTGTTGTCATGTTTTCCCGGCACCATCTATCGAAGAGACTGTCTTTTCCTCCATTGAATTTTCTTTCCTGCTTTGTCAAAGTTTAATTGACCATATAGTTGTGGGTCCATTTCTGGGTTTTCTATTCTGTTCTTTGATCTGTGTTCTATTATTGTGGCAGTACCATACTGTTTTTTTTTTTAACCACAGCTTTTTAATATAACTTGAAGTCCAGAATTGTGATGTCTCAGCTTAGCTTTTCTTTTTCAAGGTATTCCAGTACCTACCATAGTATTTAACCAATAGAAGAACCTCAATAAGTGTATCATAAATAAATTAATGTGTGAAGTGACAAAGGTTTGACAGCAAACAACAAAGTCACCCTGAGGGCAGTAAGGATATGAAACAAGACATTAGCATCCTTTTATAAGTTCCTGGAAGGCAAGAGCCGCTTCTTATCTTAATTTTCTACACTTATTTCAGCATATTTAGATAACACATGTAGGAAGCTAAAGCAAAGAAACAAATAAAACAAAACCAATATATTGAGCATCTGATAGGAAATCTATCAAGCACTTACCTTGATGCCTCTACTTAGCTCTGAGATTTTAAACAAAGGCTTTTGTTTTGTTTTTTAAACTCTTTGACCTTCTATTGTCTCATCTGTGGTAGCTAACCTTTACATCATATTTAGGGTGGCTTAGTGGGTTAAAGCCTCTGCCTTCAACTCAGGTCATGATCCCAGGGTACTGGGATCGAGCCCCATATCAGGCTCTCAGCAGGGAGACTGCTTCCCCTCTCTCTCTCTGCCTACTTGTGATCTCTGTCTGTCAAAAAAATAAATAAAATCTAAAAAAAATTTTTTAAAAAGAATATAATAGGTATTCTTCTCAGGGCTTTACACATTTTAACTTATTTTGTATTCCCCGAAGCCCTAGATGTAAGTAATACTATTATCCCCATTTTACAGTAAACAAAACTGAGACAGAGAGGGTAAGTCATTAGCCAAGATTACAGATCTAGTTATTGGTAGAGCTGGTGATCGAGCCCAGAGGTAAATTTTACAATTTTCAGTTTCTACTTTATGCTTTATTTGTACATTTATTTGTATCTACAGAGCTTACGCAATTTTTAGACTTACTTAGTTAAAATGATCCAAGAAGCAGATGTCAAGACAGGTTTTATTGTATAAGGATTTTATTGGGGGCGCCTGGATGAGGGAAAATGGGAGAGAGCCAGGGAAGGCTGTAAGGACTATAAAACTATGATACAAATCAGATCCCAAGTGAAGTACAGAGGGAGTAAATATTAGGTGGAAGGATCCTAGACTGCCATGCCAGCCTAAGAATGCATGTCATAGCCATTAGGGGAGCCCCAGATTTCCCAGAAATAGGTCAGCCCTTAGTGTTACCCTGTTAAAATGTGGTCTCTTAACAAATACAGTCATTGACTCCATCGTGAATTTCTTGACCAGCTATACTCCTTAGAGGTGGAAGTCAGTGATGGGGAAAGAATGAATTTTTATGGCTGCCACATAGTTTAATTATACATAATTTTCATTGCCTTTAAATTATTTCCTACATATTAATCTTTTTAATCTTGATGAGGACAGAAGCATAGAAAATGGTAAACATAGAGCAGGTGCCGAATAATATTTCTTATTTTTTATGTGATCTATTTTAATATTTTTTAATGGAATGGACTATTTAAGACAATAATTTCCAGTGTTAATCATAAAAGACCATATTAGAACTGTTTTGTATTATTTCATATATGACATCCTTTCATCAAATAGGGAAGTAGAGAGGTTCCCTGTGCAAAAATTCAGTTTTCAAACTTAAAGGATCCTTTTGAGATCATAGAGAAATTAGAGATTATTTGTCACTAAATGCCATCTTCAACAAAGGAAAGAGCTAAGTTTAAGTAAAAAAGCTAAAACATGAACTTCAAGTCTGGTGCCCCAGCCCAGAAGTACACTATCACAGTTGCCCCCTGTCTTACTTTATATCTGACACAGGAGATACTGATTCCTGGATTGAAACTTATGCATCCCCCACACCTATGCTTTAGCAGAGCATTCAAACTTGACATCATTAACCATTAACCTTTCTGTTTGCCTGGTGAAGGAGGTGAGAGAGTAGCAGGCAATGAGCCCTTAGAGTGCTGGAGCAATGCCAATGCAATTATGCTCCTCCAGCTCTCTGGGCTGGTGACTGGGGTAGAGGTAGACAAGGAGGGTACATGAGGCATCCCTGGTCACCTAGTTGCATGAAGACTTCAGTCATTTGCCAGTCAGCTAAGGCTGGTGACGAGGCAGTCAGTGCAGCCAGTTTCAGCCTGTGACTCTTTGGAGGTGAGGAGAGAAAGACTGAGTGCTGAGAAGCTCATCAGATGAGGGCCGTCTCCCTGCACCCCACACAGGCAGCAGCCTTCTGCCTGTCGCTCCTGATTACTGTGAGCAGTTCTGTGTGCATGATTAAATAGTGTTGGCAAGGCTGCCCCTTCCATAATCACATCTTCTGACCTCTTGACAGGGTGGCAGTGATTGCAGATGGAGTCCCACAAACATATAGCAAGTGCTCCCCCCCCTCATGTAATGTTATCTCCCATGGATATATAGATTAATCATCTCTTTTTCCATTATATAAAATTCAACTGAAAATTTGAATGATTTCTTTTTCTACACCTCTGTTTTCATATACTGAAACCAGTATCTCTGTTCTCAATACAGAGTTTGATGATAGATTCAAATCCAGGGAAAAAGCAATATTTGCTGAGATTTCTGACCTGACTTAAGAGCAGATTTTTAAAATATATGTATATATTTGTCTGCATTTAACATGTATAAAACTAAAATGAGATTTAAGAGCAGAAAGGATAGAACATATGAAATAGCATATCAAAGTATTAAGCTAAACATGAAGACTCAAAATGTATGGTAGTAAGAACTAATGATAATGTCACAACAATAGTATTTTTCTTATGTATAAAGCTTAGGAATGTTATGGCCATTTCACGTAAGACTCTTTTCCTTGCTAGAGCTTCTAGAGATGAGCAGAACAAAAATTGTTATTTCTGCACTGAAGATAAACATGTTCTTAGAGTGAAATGGTTTTGTGTAATTTCATATAACTACAACATGACAGACTTGGGGAAAGGACTGTAATTGGTTGATACCTAATAATGTATGTTAGGGGCAATAACACAATTAGTATCAGATGGAGTTATCAGAATCTTTCTTATTGATGTTGGGAGTTGAGAAAGTAAAAGAAATCAACAAATACTAACCACTTTTACTCTGGGTCCATTCCTGCATTGAGAGCACTATTAGACATAACAGAGAGAGAAAAACAGGCAAAGGATCTATACTGGGCTTTGCTGAGGTAACTCCCCATGCAGGGCATGCTCAAGGGTCATTTTCCTAGAGGTGGTAGATTGATTACTCATCCTGACTTCCTTGAAGGCCAGATCACAAAGCTATTCGTTGACAATTCCAGAAGCTTCTGATAGAATATTTTAAAGGCACTAAATTGGAATTTCCTAGAATTCTAGTGGACTAACTAAATCCCATGATATAATTAGGGAAGAAAAAAGAGACAAAAAACGTAGTTTATCCTTAAATGCTAGATTTGTAGTTAGAACTCTTTGTTGCTATAGAAATCCAGATAATTCATTGTTTTGTGTTCAATAAATGCCTCCTATAAGAGATGTGATGTTGACTGGATCCAAAACAATAGGTAAAATTTAGATGAGTAGGAAATGAAAGCATTTCAAGAGAGGAAGCATGTTGAGTGACTAGTATTTGGTATCCTCTGTGTGCCCAACAGAATTTGGAAACTATTTTTCTACTGGAACTATTTGAATGGAAAAATTTTAGAGAAAGAAATCTGTTAACATAGTGAAGCATCACTTCTCACTACTGAGATCAGAAATCCAAGTGTTTCATCCTTTTAAATATTCTATAGTAAGTTGAGGAATTGTAGGGAATATCATTGTGATCTAACCTATCAGATAATTAAGACCAATAATCAACTCACCACATCAGGGAATGACCTAAAAAGAGTGTGCCCTGCCTGTGTGGGAAGTTACCTCAGTAATGCCCAGAGGAGAGAGCAAATCTCAATACTAGGAGCATGCCTTTCCCATACTTTCATATTAATATACATGATAATTTCTTTCAGTATAAAGCATGGAGAGAAAACTAAGAACATAGGCTAATACTAGCCCCACTATTTAATACTAGAAATAAAAACTGCGTAATTGGCATATATTTGTTTGAAAAGCATCTCACTTTGCACTGTTCACTCACCTACCTCTCTAGACTAGAGAAGGTGTTGTGCTCAGCCCCCCTCCTCAACTGCAGAAGCCATAATCTCCTTTTATATCCTGCAAAGAAACTAGAATGAACAAATTCTTGCCTGGATGGCTCTTTGGGGTTATGGGAAAAACTATTAGAGTGAAAAATCAGTGGTATATGATCCAAGCTACTTACAGAATTTCAGCCAAACCGAGATTTCTTTTGGTCTTAGTAAACGCTGGTGTTGGTGAAATGATCTCTAATAAAATTTCCAGCTCTAATGTTTTATGTTACAGGAAAGATGTGAGTTCCAAATGCGTGAATAAATATAAAAGTGTTTTGAATAGCAAAATATATTTGATAATTTAATGTCATGAAAATCATCCCATGGAGTGCACTCACAATATACCGGAAGCAACAGCTTCCTAGGAGAAGAATGACCAGAAACATTGTTTTCTGCTGATTATTTGCTCTTGGCCGTTGGCATTCGACCTACATAGACAGGCACATTGCCTATTTTGATGCTTCTGCCATCCAAACTTGGGAGATTAATCTCAATTCTAAGATGTTGTATAGCCACAAACATCTCCAAAGAGACTAGAGCAGGAGCTTTTTGACAGATAACCTCCAGCCATGGAAATTATAGAGCCATTCTCAGACTGGTTTTCTTTTTCAAGACAAAATTCAGGCATCTGTTACAGGCACTGTGTCCCCGTGCCACAACATGTTCTACCTCCTTCCTAACTGTTGTCTCTGTTTTGCCTGTTATTTCCATCATTATGGAGCAAGGCTAACAATGCAGGCATAGTGCCAGCTCCCATTGCTCCCTGATGCTCTGACGGGCTTTGGATATATGCACGTGTTGAGGTGACATTTAAATGATGTTTGTGCACTGCACAGTCAGAAAAACATTTCCACACTGGTTCCTTTGATCTCTTAAAAGCCAGCTATCATAATACAAGAGGATTTTTTAATAGATATAAATAAATCCAGGTGGCTCCAGCATACCCCATGCAGCCTCATGTAGCTCCACTGGCTTATCCAGGTTTGCGTTTCTCCAGATTTTAATAGTCAAAATTATCACCTTTCAAGTAGGCTTGAATTACAACCACACAATTGGAAACAACAAATAAACCCCTTTTTACTAAAATGGAAAAGAGACAGTGTTTGAGTTAAAAAAGAAAAGGAAAGGGGAATCACAATTTCTCCCATCCGAAAAATCAAGGGAGGAACACCTGGGTGGCTCAGTTGATTAAGCATCTGACTCTTGATTTCAGCTCAGGTCTTGATCTCAGGGTCATGACTTTAAGACCCCTCATCGGCTCTATGTTGGGCATGGAGCCTACTTACAAAAAAAGGAAAAGAGAAAAGAAAAGAAAGGGAAATCACAGTTTCTCTCATCAGAAAAAGTCATGGATTATAGCTCTGAGGCAAAATAAAGGATATGTTTGACTTCATTTTGAACCTGATACCAGGAACAAAATACAGACAGCAACAAATTGTAAATACCTAGCAGGTAGCCAAATTTATCTGAAGCAAATTGGAAGTGCGGTAACAGGAGGAGCCAAAACTCAGTGAAGACATTTGAAAGCATTTGACCTGGAGAGAAAGAGCACTTTTAGCAGAGGAGAATCCATATGAGATAAATATTCAGAAAGCTGTGGAAAGAACATATCGTGAAGCTTGCATTGCACAGGGTGGGGGTGAATAGGGAAAAAGTAAAATAAACTACTTGGGGATGTTCAGAGTCAGAATGAGAAATGACAAGGACCTTCATTAAAGATGGCAGTGAGACTACATCTGACGGAAGAGTGACACACCTGGGATCTATATGAGAGGTAGAATCAGTAGAACTTGAGTTGCAAATAACTATAAAAACTCTACTCAGAGTTCTTAAGTGAAACATAGGGCTAAAAATACAAGAGAAGAAAGTGACGAACTTCTGATGAAGTTAAGTTTCGTGTATAATACATCAGATATCCCCATATGCCATGGATATGGAATGCCTAAGGAGTTGCTGGAAACATCAGTCAGGATGTGAAGTGAGGAGAAGGGCTGAAAACTTGATGACAAAAGAAGTACAGGGCCCAGAATTTAAAGTTAGTAGAGTTTGAAAAGAGTTGAGAAGATCCAAAGATAGACAGATGAGGGGAAGTGATGGGTGTAGAAAAGGAGTGGTCAGGAAAGGAGGAGGAAACAAGCATGTTTAGGACATGAAAACTGGAACAGGAGAGCCTTTCCCAGGGTGTGTGCCTGACATTGTAAATGTCACAAGGATTTCCAGGAGTATGAGAAACAAAGAGATTGTTAAATTTGGTAATTAGAGGATTATAGATACAAATAGAAGAGTCATTTTGGGAGAGAGATTGGATAAAGCAAAATCCCAGAGGGAGAGTGAGTGAGCGATCATGAACTAGAAATTAGAGTGTAGCTAATCTTTAAAACAAGTGTGAAGTGAAGAGCAATGGGGTGATACCTTTGTAGGATAAGATTGCCAGTGAGAAGAAATAGCAGGTGAAAGGAAAACTTGAATATATTACAAATGTCAATCCCAACCAGCCAGCCTCTGATCATCTCTTTGTAGAAGTTTTAGAAGATAAAGTGTATGTTATCACCTTGGCTTCCACTTCTCATATTGGCCCTGTTAGCTATTAGCAGCCACCTACGACCTTTGTGCACAGTTCTCCTTGATATGATGCTGCAGCCTCCACACAGGCTTTACGGAATGGGGCGTGATGTGCTTTTCTACATGCCCATAAGCCAAATGGGTGAATCCGTTTCTATTAAGATGTTGCAGTAACTCAATGGAAACAGGAGAGGAAATCAGAATCTAAGCTAATGGGAACAAGCAACATGACTGTTGCGAAAATTTAATGTTATATCTGAGTTGCTGCGAATTCAGTATAAACGGAACAGGAAAAAAGAAAAGTTGTCTAGACATATGATTTGTGATTAAATTTAGATCCTAGAACCAGAAGGAGGATCAGGAGTCAAGATGCTCAGACAGACAGACAGACAGACATGACTGGAATAAGCAGGTAGAAAGGTTGATGTTGAATCAAGCAAATGGGTTTTTAGGAGAGGGTGAAAAATCTGAGATCAGGGTACTGAACCAAATGAGAAAATAAGTACAATTATTGGTACCCAGTGCTTTTTTCTCTGAAGGAACTATTAGGCAGACTCCAGGAAATCATTTAAAGTTGGAATGGTTGACTCTCTGATTATACCTCCAGAAGCAAGTCACAAGCACCCAAAGTACTTTTGGGAGAGCTGGCAGTGGAGGCAAATACAAGTAAAGTGGAATTCCAGATTACAGTGGATGAACTTTGAGAACAGGTACCTCTGTGCTTGTGAAGAGTGGTGGCACAGATGGGACCAAGTGGTGGCGTCTTTATAATAATATCGCCTTTGATTTTTTACATGTTATATTTCATTATGATTTTCTTTCAGTTGATCCACATAATAACAATGTTAACAAATGCAAGGGTAGAAATAATAATCGCCATTTGTAGATGAGAAGAGGGTGAACTAGCATATTAAAGTAATTATCTCAAGGTCTTGAAATTACTGGCTGAGTCAAAACTAGAACACTCCTGATCTAGGGTTGAGTTTTTTTGCGGGGAGGGGGGATTGTGTGTGTGTGTGTGTGTGTTTTCTGGGACCCTATTTCTTTATAAATTTTAGTGATTTTTTAAAAATTTCAGATTAAAGCAAAAATGACTGAATAGCCTAATATGACAAATGCAATTTTTTATTCTTTCTTTTCTCTTTTTCCCTCAGGTTAGAGGTGTGACAGATTCAAAATTCTACATTCCAAGGTAAAAAGCAATTCCCTTTCTTCTGCCATCCAAACTTCTTAATGAGGGTCTAATGGGATCAAGAAGGATTTGAAAAAACTGAAACAAATCCCATGAGAGCAAGATTTATCTGCTTCTCCCTGTGCTGCTTCTCCTTGATCTGGAAACATTCCACACACAAGGCCAGCAGCTAAGTCACATCATTCCCTTGCTCAGACTCAACCCCTTCCTTTTCTGGGATCTTCCATCATTTAGGAAATTAGGCTAAAATAATGAAACATTCCCTGTGATTCATCCTATAAATTCTACTAGACTAGTAGTTTAGAGCAATAGCTCTTCATCCCTGTAGGGGAAACAGGGGGTGAGTGCAGAGGGGTTTGAGGAGACAATAAAAATGACCAACGAAATCTCAACATTTTTTTTAAATTACCAAAAAGAAAAGAAAAGAAAGATTAGCTAATCTTTGAATGGTGGAGCCTTCCAGGAGACCAAATAAGTCTTCTATAAACTGATTTGCCTTCCTGACTGTGATTTACCAGACTGACACCTAATTTGTTCTGAGCACCGTTGATGCCTCAGACACAATGGCAGATGACAGCCCACATAACCTCTCTTTCAGCTTTCATCTCATATATTCCATTTGAAGTTGAGTTCCGACAAGAGAGAGGCACAGAATTAATATTACCTTGGATCAGCTCAGTCTCCAGAGGGAGCAGCAAAAGCTTTTCTGGAAACAATAAACCCTTTAAACATGACAGGGGGAATGGGACCTTAGGAGGTCTCTGAAAGTATCCATTATTAAAGAAAAGGGGGGGAAATCCTCGTGGGCGACTTTGATTTTTTTTTTTTTTCTTCAGCAAAAGCAGTGATGAACTGGTGCCAGTTTTACATACAAATTTAAAGATCTGGGATGGTTTATGCTAAAAATCTCTCTTTCCCCTGTCCCTTAACACAAGCAGTAGAGAGAAAGAATTCATTATGAATTGTATTTGTTATGACATACTCCCTTCTTATTTAATCTTTACCAAAATAAAATAAAAATAAAAATCGATATCAACTTCAGCAATGAAATTCAGTGGAAAAATACATTATATCTGACCATATATACAGGGTCAAATTTAATTATCCAAATGTACATATAAGGGGTGTGTATGAGTCCCAAATATTAGAGAAAATTTTAATTGAAAGTTAACTGTGCAAATTCCCACAAGATTCAAACAGGAAAAAAAAATCTCTACATGTGCATATTAATGACAATATTTTACAGTAGTATGACACTTTATTAAAATTAAAAACAAATAAATTTACTCAGAACTTCATACAGATGGTCTGATATTTTCTAGAACTACCTCTTTTTGTTTAGTAACTTGTGAGAATCTCTGTAATATATAGGAGAACAGAACAGAGGTAGCTTCATATAATATTGTTGAAACTGGAGTCAAAAACCATACTTCTTACTTGTGCAAGTTGTTTATTTTTTCTGAGTGAAAATAGCATTATCTATAAAATTGGTATGATAATACTTATCTCACAAAATCTTAGGAGAATCAAGGTGAGTCACTGATGAGTTGTTATAAATAACCAAAATCCCTCCTCGGTGAGCTGAGGAGCGCTGGAGCTCAGGTTTAGGATGATGGGGGCATAGGGCTTAGCATGAGCTTGGTTAGGGCTAAGAGATAGAATGAGAATGTCTTGAACCCCACGTTCTATGTGGTGGTAGTCTAAGGCTTTAAGAAGAAAGGCCAGTGCTGGTGTCCACTGGGACTGGGGAGACTATTTTAATTACCTCTCAGAGTATAAAAGTTTACCTCAAAACATTATGGCTTAGATCCACAGACATTTATTACCTCACAATTTCTGTGGATCAAGAATCCAAGCAAGATATACCTGCAAGACTCCGTCTCAGGATCTTTCACAGGCTATGGTCACAGTAATGGCCAGGACTGCAGTCATCTCAAGGCTGGGGTGAGAAGGATATGCTTCCAAGCTCAGCCACTTGGATGGTGGTGGGCCTCAGAACATCCTTTTCCAAGTTCACTCAGGTGACTATTGACAAGCTTCAACAGGTGTCAGTTCCTTGCTACACACAGCATGGCAGCTTACTTCTCCAAGAGCAGTGGCTCAGAGAAGAAGCTAGTCTGTTTTGTTTTGTTTTGTTTTTTAAGATTTTATTTATCTATTTTGGAGAGAGAGGAAGAAAGAGCATGAGCAGGGAGGGGGCAGAGCGAGAGAAACAGAGAGAATCCCAAGCATGCTCAGTGCTGTGCACCAAGCCTGATGAGGGGCTTGATCCCACAGCCCTGAGATCATGACCTGAGCTGAAATTAAGAGTCAGAGGCTCAACAACTGAGACACTCAGGCACCCTGAAGCCAGTTTGTTTTTAACATAATCTTCAAATTGATATCCATTACTTCTTATGTATTCTCTTTGTTATAAGGGAATCACTAGGTCCAGCCTATACTCATGGGAAGGGAGTTGGACAGGACCATAAAAAACAGGGGAAGGGGTCCATAGGGCCATTTTAAAGGCTGCTTACCACACTGAGAAACAAGGGAAGGTCTGGAAGAACCTGATCAGGAACACTCCGGAAACCCCAGAAAAGATCATCTCACAATGAACAGGAAGGTAAAGTACATAGGTTCAGGACTTAATTTTCCCTGCCATCATGGCACACAAAGGGAGATGTTTTGAGCCCTTGGAAGTCAGAAGGACCCATTAATGAGTTTAACATTTTCCAGGGTCTCCCATTGTAACTAGAAGACTTGTGATATTTGAGAACCTTATTTAACTCAGCTTTTAAATTAAATCATGGAGATATTTATTAGTATTTCTAGTTGACTAGTATTTTCTAGTTGAAAGCTGAGGAGAGAATCTCTGAGGGCCTGGTCAGTGAGTTAAGCTAGATGAACCCAAGTGTTCTGATTGCTAGCCTGTATTCTTCTAAGGTTGCCACACTCTCCTTAATAAGAAAGACACATTACAACATAGAGCAGACCATTCCATGGCACAAACATCTATACTGAAGTTTGGTGTTTATTCATTAGGCACAGGGGATCCTGGCAGAGATGTTTTTCTATCTCAGTAGTAGGCCCATGAGACAGGTCATTCAATACAAAGTTCTGCTCAAGAAGAGCTTTACAGTTCACCTTCACTTACCAAGTACAAGGAAACAACAATGAATTGGAATATAGCTAAGTCAGTTAAGTACAAGTAAATATGCCACCCCCAGAATTTTTCTTTAAAGAGAAAGAAGCTGATTATAGTAAAGTGAGCTGATATTAGCCATTTCTCTTAAAAAGCCACTTCCTGTCTATGTTGTAGGGTTGGGACATTCTATCTGAATTTCTTATATACTTAATTGATGTCCCTGAGGGATCACAAACTTACTCATTTATTCAAGGAGTGATATTTACCAGATAGGAATTAATGAGGCAAGAACATAGAGCCATCCATTTAAAAAAGTTTTCCACAACCAAATGGGATTCAAGGTGATTGGGATTCGGGGGTAGATCTATATCACAGAATAAAGTAAAATAAAATGAAATGAAATAACCAGAGACTACCTTAAAGGATTACCTATATATGAAGAGTTGATCTCTTAAATATCTTTAGTGGTTTTAATTTCTTTAGGTTAAAAGTAGTACCATTAAAGATTTAAAATTCAGTTCAATTAAATTAACTACAGTTTATTTTGTTAAGCCATGCCTTCTATTTTATAAAATATTTTATATACATTATCTCCAGCTAATTTCAGTCATAGGTCTTGCCAATTACAAAACTTATTAGAACTTTTCCCAGCTGAAAAACTTTGTCTAGATTTCCCTCTCTTATTAACCATACTACTTAACCATATTTTTCCCAACACACACACACACACGCTCTCTCTTCATCTGACCAACTAACTCCTGAACATTTCAGATCAGCTTAGCCATTACTTCCTCTAGAGTCATTCTAATCCTAAACTGAACCTTAGAATCAACTGGAAAGGCCATCCCCACACCAATTATGTCAGGATCAGAGATAAGCATCCATATATTTTTAAAGTTCCCCAAGAGATTTCAATGCACATTCAAGATTGAAAACCACTGCTCTAGATAGATGACTCTGAGGTAATTAATGGGAATTTAAAGGTTTTGCACTGGAGCAGGGCCGGTTTTAGTCAGACCCAGATAAACTAGAACTTAAAGACAAACTAGAACTTAAACACTCTATTGTGTAAGAAGTTCTCAGACCATTTATCTGGACTGTGAGTGGTGACTGAACAAGGACTACTGTATGTTGTTCATTTTTTAAGATTTTTATTATTTATTTGAGAGACAGAGGGAAAGCATAAGTGGGAGGAGGGGCGTAAGGAGAAGCAGACTCCCGCTGAGCAGGGAGCCAGATGTGAGACTCTATTCCAGGGCCCTGGGATAATGACCTGAGCCAAAGGCAGAAGCTTAACTGACCTAGCCACCTGGGCACCCGTATATGCCTTTTGTTTTAAACATTACTACAGCATGTAGCAACTCTGTTGGTGAGGGTTTGAAGAAGAAGGAACCCTCAAGTACTTTTAGGAAAAATGTAAGTTGGTGTGGCCACTGTGGAAAATTAGCTGTATACCAGAATCTCTAGGGAGGCCAATGAAATACAGAAATTCATTAGTCTGACTCCATACCATTAGAATCAGAGTTTGGGGATTCAGATAACTCCGATATGTAGATTAAGGAGATTAGTCTAAAATTCAGATGACTTCAGTGTGAAGGGACCGTGGAGTTCAGTTAGTCTGAAAACTTAACTAAAGCATGAATTACATATAAAATCTCCTGATGAATGTTTCAACATTTCCAGTGACATAATGTTCACCATTTTCCTTCAAGTCCATTTGCTGTTAGACCACTGGGACATTAGCCCATTCTTGCCTCTATTGTTGGAAACCATTTTTCTTTCTAACAAATATTTATTAGACCTCGCTGTCATCTCTCAAAAAAATGTAGTAAGTATGAGGTTACAGTAGTAAACATGATAAATTGCCCAGGAAACTGAGAAGTGTCAATTAAGATAATATGTTAAGTATTACCAAAGGTGTTCCAAACAGCGTAATGACCTGGACTTGTAGAATAAGCATATGCCAGTCTTAAGGAAGTCCAGGAAGTTTTCTTGGAGAAACTGAGGACTTGGATGAGGGCTGGAGGGTTAGTAAGGGTCATCTAGATGAAGCATGTGTGGCTAGGAGGGGAGAGGGAGTAGCAGCAAATAAGGGCATTCCACAACAGTATTAGACAAATAATTTCTGCAGGGATTAAGGTAACTAACCATCTTAGTTTGTCCAGGACTTTCCTAGTTTTAATAGGGAACATCTCATGTCTGATAAACCCATTAGTCCCAGATTAGTCACCAGAGAGGGTTAAAGGACATTCCTGTGATGAGACGCCAAAATGATTTCACCAAAAACATTGTTAATAAAGTTCACCACTGATGCTCTGTCTGCTTCTGTGCGCATGTGGAGTTTAGGGAAGGACCCCCAAAAGTATGGAAAAGGTGATTAAAGAGATGCTAGGATGATAATAAGGACACCCTTAGCCACTTCTACAATTCTTCTTGCATTGTCCTGCTCATGCCTTTAGAATGACTCTGTACATCACCTTTAACACATGTGCCATTATAAGGACCTGATTCTTGGGCTAGACAGGTATGCCAAGTCTACTTTTCAGACAGGCCTTGGAGAAATACTCAGAACAAGGGAGCTCATTAAACCCAGAAACTAGTTTTGCCAATCTCAGGTGATAAGAAAAGAGTTTGTTAAATTGCTTGGTCAATTTCAAGATTTAAGAGAGAAGATTACCAGGAACAGACCACTCTGATCTCAGACTTAGAGGGAAGGCAGATGTGATGTGAGAAAGAAGACAGATGTGAAGTGATACCCTAGAATTTCTTGGAACAGAGTTTAATGAAAAACTCTCTTTTAAGTGGCCATGCGAGTGGGATTTTTAAAGTTGATTAGTTGACAAGACTACTTAGCATATTAGAACACTGGATACTCCAAAGTTAAAGATTAAAAAGAATTTTTTCTCCTACTGTCTCTCACTTAATTGCTTTCTGCAGCTTGCTTGAAACAGCTGTCTTCTTATCCTATCCTAATGAGGCACGACCGCTGGCATGGAATATTCAATGTCATTTTTCAAATGTGATTCATGGAAAAATAAAAATCCCTTTTTCTATAATTTTCCTGGTTGACACGAGGAATTAGGAGACATTGGCCCAAGGGGAAACATTAGGAAATCACCTGGGAGCTGCATGCCCTAGGAGGAAATGAGAATTTCGTTGCACAGGTTAGCATTAAAGTGATAGGAAATTATTCTGTTATTTTTTAAATGGATATTTTCATTTTAAGTGAGATTTACAGAGAAAGAACAATGTTTAATCTGAAGGAATTATTTCTAATCTTTAGCAATTGTGAAGTACTGAAAGAATTATTTCAGGTGTGGGGGTGGGGAGCATTATGGCATAAAAATGTAGGCTGATTCCAGGATATATAACCCTATGATCTTTGTTATTACCATTTTACAATTATTATTATTATTATTGTCATTATTATTATTAAACAAATATTCATTCAGCATGGTAAATGAGCTAGGCACTGTTCAAGACAATGAGAATGCAACAGGAACACAACAGATTAAGTCCTTGCCCCCATGAAGTACTACTATTTTATTTTTCATGGTAATTGGGTTGCAATAATCATAATTGTGTTTTTTTCCTTAGGATTCCTGAAAGCAGAGGAACTAAGAATAAAGAAATTCATCATTTTGCCTTTCAACAAATATTTATTGAGTTTTTCCTACATGACAGGTACTGTCCTAGGTGATAGAATCAACACTTTCTCTTAAACTGTGCTTCAAAGTTTCAGGTCCTCAACTTCTTTTGAGAACCAGTCATCCTGGCAAGTTAGTAAAATAATCTGCTGTCACCATGGTGGTTTCCCGTACTCTTATTTTCTCTTTCGTTTTGTTATTTTTCCCATTATTGGTGGACTATAATCCTGATACTGACTGTCCTTTAGCTAAAGGTTTTATATTTTAACTTCTTTACATATGTCTCTACTTCCTCTAAGTTTTTTAATCCTTCACGGGCACAGTGTTCTTTTCACTGATTGAAAATATACTTCTGATTCTCTGTTACTTGCTGATGAAATTTGTGATGTGTAAAAACTTTTTCTTAGTGTTAAAAGTGTTCAATACCCTTCTAATCTCCTGTTCCACAATATGACCCTAAACTGGCTATTTGCTTTGCCGAATTATCAAAGCATTGTCACAGTTCTGACTCAGTGGCACAAAGTTCTTTACATACGCTAGTTTAGGAAATATATTTCTTTCTAGTGGTGAAAGCTGATGCAGATGCCCCAAACAATCTAGGGTTTTCTTGACTATGAATTTTGTGAAAAATATGAAGAATTCATTCATAAGAGATTTATTCTTTCACCAAATATTTACTGAGTGTTGGACCATATGCTAAAAACTGATCAAGGAACTTGGGATACAGCAATAAAACTAACCAAAAAACTGGTCATCCAAGTCCCTTCCCTCTTACAGTTTGCTGGTTTGTTTATGAAATTTGTGATGTGTGAAAACATTTTTTTTAGTTTTAAAAGTGTTCCATATAGTGTAAATTGTAAAATTTATTTGCTTGCTTGTTTATTTCATTGTGTGTTTATTTCTTTTAAGATTTCCAAAGAAATCTGAGAATCCTGGGTAACAAATAAGAAAGACCTTTCCCATAGTTGTGGTCAAAACCTGCTTCCTATTTTGAAGCTAAAAACAAAACCACAATATTTATGATGATATAAAAGCAGCCCATTCAGTACTCTTTTCAGGCAAATGGTGGAGTTAAAAAACTGGTGACTTCTGCTTTATGCATTAGACTGTCTGCTTATGTGGATACAAGCTTATATCAATGTGTGTGTGTATGCACAGTTATGCATATGCCTTTGTGTTTTTTCCTATAGGTGTGTAGCCACTTAATATTCTCTTCTGAAAGTTAAAAGAAAACTCTCAAAACTTACAGAATTGTCTCCCAAGCTCAGTTAAAATAATTTCAGGACAAGGGTCTTATGAGTATTTTTAGTATTCTTGCTATAAGATGTGACTCTGTGTGTATATGTGTGTATTTCCAAGGACTGGTTTTCAACTCATACTTATTCTATATTTCAATATATTTATTCAACTACATAACTTAGATATCTATAAACTATTTTACCATAAAATAATTAAGTCATTGTAGCTGCTCAGTGAGGAAATTCATTTTCATGTGTGATATGTCTGTGATTAGTAATTTGATGTGTGGGAATATCTTCTTGTTTTTATCATCTGGGCGTCAACTGGTTACACCCATTTGAAGGAATGGGTAGAAAAGAGAAATATAAAGCTAATCTATGTTGCCAGTTGCCAAGAGTATATATTCAATTGCTAAAGCATTGATGGCCAACAATCTGCTACTTAGATTACTTTTATTGGTTCCTTAGTTTTAAAGCCTTTACCTTCCTTTCCTTTAACTAATTATAGTAACAGAGTCAGACCAATACATAGAGTGAGAGAGTCCCAAAGGGAGAAATTTACGAAGCACGATGACTGAGGACTTCACAAAACACCTCTTCTGTGGGGATAAATACTGTCTACAGTTCTATTTCCACTACTAGAAGTGAGTCCAAAATGAATCCTCCCTCTATGAAGGACAGTGAAGTAACTCACATAAATTTTGAGCCATTAGGGCATATACCAGTGCTTTTCTCAACAGTGTGTACTGATGTTTTATAAGGCATCATTAGTAAGATGGATACTTATTTTGGAAACCCCAAAATTTGAAAAAGTGTTCTGTAAAAGAGAAGAATTAGAGCATGTATGATTTCTCTCTCACTATTCTGTTGGTATAAAGGTTCGATTTCCCCGATGATGATGTGAGCCCACTGTGAATGGGATAGAGGTACATAGTAGCTGGCTGGAATTAGAGGTGGTCAGAGGGCTGTGAGGGTACTGTTGTAGTCATCAGTTAGGAAATAGAAAAATAAGTAACTTCTGTCTGCTGACATTAGAGTGTCTGTGGGATTTCCTTAATGTATAATGTCACATTTTCATGGATTTATTTATAAAATAAACGGTCCCTCTGCCTTCTTTTGTGGCATGGTCATATTGACTCAGATATCATACACTAAGCACTTTTTATGTATAGATCAAGTGGGTTTTCCTCCTTTAGCTTACTATAAAAATAACATGTTCATTTTAGAGACCTAATTAAAAAACAAAATAAAGAAAAGTAGAACAAAATATAATAGCTTCCGCAAGAAGCCAAGAATCTAAATACGTACCATGTCTATCTACCTGGCTAGAAAAGAGACACTGGTCTCTGTCAACTCTTGGCAGTGAAGTTCAGGGCAAACAATAGAGTAAGGGAGAAAGTAGGGATAATAGAGACCCAAAGCCCTCTTCCCTAAGGTAGTTCTGGGAAGTAACCCATCTTTCAGAAGCTGTGCACAGTGTAGAGCAATGATCTAGGGGTGACAGTGAGGCTTTTAGTTTAGATAAAATATCTGACCCCACACACATACAGGAAATAAATGTTCATCATCATAAGTCACTGACTGTTGACTTATAAGTCACATAAGTCACTGAGGGTTGAGGTGGTTTGTTATCCAGCACTGTTGTCCAGTAGACCAGTACATACGTCCAGTCCATTGGACTGAAACCATCTCCAAGTTCTGCAGCCACCTGTGTGTTGAGGAAAAACCCAAATGGTTCCCTGTAGCCAAGAAAAGTAAATATGAGGAATGTGGGAGGATACCTCCAGGTCAAATAGGATTCTAATAGAAAACTATTGTAAGTCACATTGTGGGTGTATGTGTGTTTGTGAACTGAGAAATCTAAAAGCTTCTTAAAAGCAAGATAGTTGCAGACTGGAATTAATACTCTAAAACAAACACAGACATTGGTATAATAGAAATATTGGAGCAGATCAATTATTTAAAATTAGGGCATACTGACATTCAAAGTTAGCTGCTCCTCACATTTCCTCTCTTAGGAATATGAAAGCAAAGGAATCGGTTGGTTGGGTTAAAAGGCAACAAATCTTTGTTGGGAACTTGAGTTGGAAGTATGCCAAGCTGAGAGTCCTAGTAAGTCAAAGCTCTGACGGACTGAGAATAGTGAGTCAGCAGACATAGCTGGTTAGAAGAGAGAAGGGATCTCAACTCAGAAAAACATCAGATACACAATGAAGAAGAGACTTAGGTACTGGACAACCTGTACAGCTACTTGGGTTCCTGGTACTTTTCTGATTATATTTCGAAATCTGTTGATATTTATTCTGGCAATAATAATCCCCATTACTTAAGTAAGTTGACTAGTTCTCTGCTACCTGCACCAAAAACAAAGCTGAACAAATCCCCTCTGTTATTTGAACACCTGGCAATTTGAAATAAGGCTAAAAACAGTAACTTCATATATATTTCTATACCCAATCATCTTTGATTCTAAAGTAACACATGACAGTATGTTGAAGTTCTCCTCTGGGGGGCTGACAGACCTTTTTATCTCATTACAAATGGCACTAATTTGTTCCAAGGGCCTCTCTTCATGAGTAGGTCTGCATGAGTTTCTCCAATTTCCAGGCTAACTCAAAATTGCGGTAATTTTTTTTTTTCATCATTCCAGGACTGTATGCTATTTTCGGAGAAATGGTGAACCTATTTCTAGGGGATGCTATGCTTAGAAAATTCTCCTTAATTCATCCCATGTTTTTCCCTCAGCAGAATAGAAATGCCCACCTCCATTCACTAGTGCCATTCACTTCTTAATTACGAGAGCACTAATTCCCATTGCTCTGTGGTGTACAGGCTTCTACCCTCTCAAAGCGGCCAAAAAGCTAGGTCAACACAGGGAATTTGACCCAGTAATTGAACTCCTCTTTTAATTGGGGGTGGAGTAAGGAGGAAAAAGACAGGGAGGTTGCACAGACTGCCTAGGGAGTATAAGCAAGCCCTGCTGATTCATTTACATACCTAAATTTAGCCAACTCTAGGCTCCTAACAGGCTTTCTTCCCTCCTTTAACTCAGCACTTTAAAGGGATTTGCAGAGAGGTTCCCTGAAGTGAAATTGAACCTGAGAGTAAACAGTGAAATGTACTTATGTTTTCTCACTTGAATATTCTGAAGACATATATGTAGCCTATATATATTTTTCTTTTTTAATTATTTTTATTAACATATAATGTATTATTTGCCCTAGGGTATAGGTCTGTGAATCATCAGGCTTACACATTTCACAGCACTCACCCTTCCCAATGTCCATATAGCCTATATTTTTAATTTAAAAAGTACTCTTAATAATGACATTTCATTATTTATATGAATTGACTCAAGAACTTGGAATATAATACTAATATTGGTCTTGCTGAGTTACAGAAACAGTATGATATATATCACTGGCATACAGTATATGACCATGGCAATGATAATTTGGATAAATTATGCTCTAAACCCTTCAATTGCTTAATTATCTGAATAGTTCAGTAAAAAATGGCCTGGATTACAACACCAAGGCACAGGTTATGACAGAAAGAATTGATAAGCTACATGTCATTACAGTGAAAGATTTCTGCTCTGTGGAAGACACTGCCAAGAAAGTAAAAAGACAAGCCATAGACTAGATGAAAATATTTGCAAAATAGATATCTGATAAGTACCTTTACTGGGCATCTTTTATATATTTGGACAAGAAATATCCAGAGAATTCTTAAAACTCAGCAATAAAAAAACAGACAACCTTACTTAAAAAAAAAAAAAATGGGACAGGGGAGCCTGGGTGGCTCAGTCAGTTAAGGAGTTGACTCTTGGTTTTGACTCAGGTCATGATCTCATGGGTCGTGAAATACAGCCCCGTGTCAGGCTCCATGTTTGGGGGGAGTCTGCTTGAAAGATTCTCTCCCTCTGCCACTCTCCACCCCCTTCACCCTATCTCTGTGGCTCTCAAATAAATAAAATAAATCTTTAAAAAAAAATGGGCCAAAGACCTTAACAGACATTTCACCATAGAGATACACAGACAGCAAATAAGCATATGGAAAGGATGCTTTACATTGTATACCATCAGAGAAATAAATATTAAAAAACAATGAGATATCACTACTTACCTATTAGAATAGCTAAAATCTGAAACACTGACAACACCTAAGTTAAGGATGTTGAACAATAGAAACTCTCGTCTGTTTCTAGTGGAAATGCAAAATGGTGCAGCCACTTTGGAAGACATTTTGGCTGTTTCTTACAAAACTAAACATACACTTCCCCAATGATCCAGTGATTGTGCTCCTTGGTATTTACACAAAGGAGTTGAAAACTGTCCACACAAAAGTCATGTGGATGTGTATAACATACACCTGTAAACACACAGATTTTAATAGTAGCAATTGCCCAAACTTAAGTAGGTGAATGGATGAAGAAGTTGTGGTATATTCAGACAATGGGCTATTATTTAGCATTAAAAAAGGAGGGGGAGTTATCAACTCATGAAAAGACATGGATAAAGCTTAGATGCTTATTACTAAGTGAAAGAACCAATCTGAAAAGGCTACACTCTGCATTAGTCCAACTATATGACATTCTGGAAAAAGCAAAATGATGGAGACAGTCCAAAGATCAGTTTTTGCCAGGAAATGGGGAGTGGGGCATGGGGTGATAGGTAGAGCACAGAGGAATTTTGGGGAGCAAAACTATTTTGTATAATAGTATAATAGTGGATACACATCATTATACTTTTGTCCAAAGCCACAGAACATAGAACCCACTAGTGAACTTTAACGTAAACCAAGGGCTTTGGGTGTTTGTAACATGTCAGTGGAGGTTCGACAGTTGTAATGAATTTATCACTCTGGTCCAGGATGTTGGTCATGGGGGAGGCTGTGTGTGAGTAGGGACAAGGAGGATATGATATATTTCTGACACTTACTTTTAGTTTTGCTGTGAACCTGAAACTTCTCTAAAAATTAAAGTTTAGTTTAAAAACTGGTCTGGATTGAGAAAGTAGACATCTGTTTTTTAGTTGGTCTCCATTTTACCAAAATTAGTCATATGCTAAATATATTTTCATTGTTGCTTATTTCTTCAGCTCATCGTCTGGATAGACAGGTCAATCAAGCATCATGAGTAGTCTGATCTTTAGAAAGAAAAGGCCAACACAGAGAAGCCCTATAAATGGGAAGTTATCCTTTTATTTTCTTTTTAAGATTATTTATTTTAGAGAGAGAGAGAAAGTATGCACATGAGTGAGCATGCTAGTAATGGGAGGGGTAGAGGGAAAGAATTTCAAGCAGATGCCCTGCTGAATGGAGAGCCCAATGAGGGGCTCAGTCTTACAACCCTGAGATCATAACCTGAGCCAAAATCACAAGTTGGGCACTTACCTGATTGAGGCACCCAGGTGCCCCCAGGAAATTAGTCTTTTAAATACTACTCTTATATCATTATTATTTTTTGGTGAAGGGGAACAAGTGTGGATTTATTGCATGTGACCAGCTTACCCACTCTGGACTCCATTTATAGGAATTTGCTCCACAGAATCATGAGAAGTGAATTGCTGAGAGGAGTTCTAGCATCCTTGAAAAATATTGAATTTATTCTCTGCAGACTATAGATGCAAGTAAAAAGATGCTAGCATTGTGATAGGACTACTGATTATAGGGCAGATAATGGAACTCCTGGGAGGTAGAGGGCGGTAGCACTTAACTATCAGAGACAAAATAGGGATGACAATCAATGTTTTGATAATGTAGAGATCTTTGATGATGTCTCATTGATTATGAGATTCCCTAGAAATAAAATCCTACTTAGTATGATCTGAATAAAAGCTCCTCAAGCATTTCTGCTCTAGCAATATCTGTATATGTAGTAAAGAACAGTTTCTCTTGTAAAAAAAAAAAAAAGAAAAAAGAAAATGGGGAGATTTTGGAGAAGCTTAAGGGAGATTTTTGCAGTTATTTCCAAGTATGTGCTTAAATTTTCCTCTGTGCTTGAACTTTCCTCTCCAAAGTAATTGGTCATTACATGATGCTTGTTATAGGCATAACAAGGTGGCTGTGCACTGAGGAAAGGAAAACACCCAGACATTTTTGAAATAATTGAGTCAGGAATCTGAGTTACTGTTTATCTTTGGGAACCCAGAAAGCCCTAGTGAGCCACTGGTCAGAGTGAGAATTTATGGGACTAGGAGGTAAATGGATTTTTGACTCAAGTTTACTTCAATGCAGAGTGACCATATGGCTGTTCCCCAGTCCTTATGTGTGTAGTTAGACTGGGTGCACTCAGCAAGTGACAGAATTCCTATCCAGATTCTCTGACCCATTAGGTTGGAGCTTTCAAAAAATCCAACTTTAAAAAAAAACAAAAACTAAAACTAAAACAAACAGGAGCTCTCATTCTTATGGAAAATAATAAAACAAATGCAGTACTTCCTTCATGAGAGCTTTGCAAAAATTAGTGCCATAATAGGGGCGCCTGGGTGGCTCAGTGGGTTAAGGCCTCTGCCTTCTGCTTGGGTCATGATCCCAGGGTCCTGGGATTGAACCCCGCATCAGGCTCTCTGCTCAGCGGGGAGCCTGCTTCCTCCTCTCTCTCTGCCTGCCTCTCTGCCTACTTGTAATTTCTGTCAAATAAATAAAATATTTTTAAAAAATTAGTGCCATAATCAATCATTTAAAAGACACGAGGTGGTTATCCTTTTCATATCTCCCTTTAAATTACCAATGTGGACTGTGCAGAAAATGGATGGATCTTGAAGAAGGAGAATGATTACCATAAATTTAGTCAGCTAGTGATGGCAGTTGCAGCTGTACCACATGTAGTCTCCTCAATAGGGCAAACCAGCACAGTCAGTGACATCTGATTTGTAGCTATTGATATTTTGAGTACATTTTATTGTGTACACATGTGCATAGTTCAGATTTCTCCTGACTTGGACAATGGTATAACATTATATTCTTATATCAGGGTTATAGCAACTGTAATTAGTCTGCAAGAAATTTGATATTCTTCTATCCCACAGGACACATTAGTCTACTACATTGATTTTCTCATGCTGATAAGACCTGGTAAGCAGAATGTAGGAAGAAATTTTGTGTCCTGGTAACTTGCAATTGTTATATACATGGGTCAGTAGATAAATCCCATAAAATTTCAGGGTTCTGCCACTTGATGAAACATTTAGAAATCTTATGGTCCATTGGGATATTCCCTTGAAAAGGAAAGAAAAATTGTAACACCTTACAACAGCTGCTCAGAAAGTATTAATTTGGGGGTAGGGATCTTAGGGCTTTAGAGGCCACATATGATATATCTGGTTGTTTTGCTTCTAGCTATTTATTGAGAAGTCCCTAAACTGAAAACTTTGGGGAAGATCCAGGGAAAAATAAGGCTTTTCACCTGGTCTGGGATGAAATTCAAGCAGTTCTGCCATTTGGCTCTTATGGTGCCAATGGCAGATTAGAGTGTTTTAAACAGATTAGAGTGTTTTTTATCTGAAAAGCCCTGATAAGAGTCTCACAGTGTATAGGCACCTAGCGGTTTGCTCCTAGAGCAAAATTCTGCTGCCTTCAGCAGATAACTACTATCCTTTAGAGAAGTTCTCTAACTTTTTGGTCTCAAGAGTCCTTTATGAAGGAATCTTCAATTATTGAAATGAAAGTTCTTATTGAAACATTAATTTAAATCCCCCAAGAGCTTATGTTTATGTGAATTGTATCTTTTTAAAACAGTTTTTACTTAAATTCCAATTAATTAACATACAGTATAATATTAGTGTCAGGTGTACAATATAGTGTTTCAACTTCCATACAACATCCAGTGCCTATCACGAGTACACTGCTTAATCTATTTAACCCATCCTCCTATCCCCTCCCTTCTGGTAACCCTGTTTGTTCTCTATAGTTTAGAATCTGTTTCTTCATTTACCTCTCTCTTTTTTTTTTCTCTTTGCTAGTTTGCTTTCCTTCTTAAATTCCATATATGACTGAAATCATATGGTATTTCTCTTTCTCTGACTTGATTCACTTAGCATAATACTCTCTAGCTCCATGCATGTCATTGCAAATGGCAAGGTTTCATTCTTATTTATGTCTGAGTAATATTCCTCTGTGTGTGTGTGTGTGTGTGTGTGTGTGTGTACAGTTGATGGACACTTGGATTATTTCCATAACCTGGCTATTGTAGATAGTGCTGCTGTAAACATCAGGGTGCATATATCCCTTTGAATTAGTATTTTTGTATTTTTTAGGTAAATACCTACTAGTATAATTGCTAGATTATAGGGTAGTTGTATTTTTAACTTTTTTTTTTATTTTTAACTTTTTGAGGAATCTTCATACTATTATCCAAAATGGCTGCACCAGTTTGCATTCCCACCAACAGTGCAAGAGAACTGCTCTATCCCCACATCCTCGACAATACCTGTTATTTCTTGTGTTGTTGATTCCTTGTAGTTTTGATATGCATTTCCTTGATGATCTTGGCCATCTAGATGTCCTCCTTGGTAAGATGTCTACTCATGTCTTCTGCCCTTTTTTTTTTTTTAAGATTTTATTTATTCATTTGACAGAGAGAGAGATCACAAGTAGGCAGGGAGGCAGGCAGAGAGAGAGGAGGAAGCAGGCCCTCCTCAGAGCAGAGAGCCCGATGCAGGGCTCGATCCCAGGACCCTGGGATCATGACCTGAGCTGAAGGCAGAGGCTTTAACCCACTGAGCCACCCAGGCGCCCCCTGCCCATTTTTTAAATTGGATTATTTGTTTCTTGGGTGTTGAGTTGTATAAGTTCTTTATATATTTTGGATACTAATCCTTTATCAGAGACATCATTTAGTTTCTCATGACATTGAACCATCAGACATAGAAGGGACAACTCTTCCATGTTCACTATGTCAGTTAAGATACTTAATCTTTTTTTAAAATTTTATTTTTTGAATTATAGTTGATGCATAGGGTACTTAATCTTGACTATTATGGAGAAACTGATGTTCTGCTATATAAGGAGGTAAGAAAAAGTGTGTATGGAACACATGGCGTACTCTGAAGTTTCTCCTAGTATCTCTGTGTCCATCAGTAAAATTCAGCAGACCAATAAAGAAACTCACATATACATAGAATAGCCAGATGTCCTGGTTTGTCTAAGACTGTCTTCATTTATACATCTTATTACTAGCATAATTATTTTAAGGGTTATTTATTCATTATTTTAGAGAGAAAGAGAAGGAACAGGGAGAGGGCAGAGGAAGAAGGAGAGAGAATCTCAAGCAGGCTCCCTACTAAGCACAGAGCCTGCCACCACAGGGCTTGATCTCATAACCCTGAAATCGTGACCTGAGCCAAAATCAAGTTTGGTGCTTAACTGACTGAGCCATCCAGGCACACCATTACTAGCATAATTATTAATAGCTCTCTCCAACTCAAAAGTTTCTCAGGTTAAATATAAAGTATATTGAGATCTTAATTATATTATGAACTATCAGAGACTCAGATTCTTCAGAATTTGTGATATGAATTGTCCCTCTAGTAAAAGACTTCTGACAAACTGGGCATTGGTTGAGGACAAGAGGAATGTTGAATGAACAGTGGAGAAAATAAGTCAAATATACCATCCCAACTTTGTGGCCAGCTGCAGGAATGAGAACTCTAGAACATAGCTGTTTTCTTTCTTGCTCTCTATCATCTATCTATCCAACTATCCATTTAGATATGTATCGATAGACTAATATCTCCATCTATCTATCTATCTATATGAAGAGTGTGACATATATAGTATATTATCTATAATATCTAAATTATATGTAGAGAGATATTGATATGCAGATAGATCTAGATAATAATTTAACTTTCTAATATATATGTGTGTATATGTATATGTGTATAATATATTTTTTCCTACCACTTTCATATGGCATGGTCATTATAACTATAACTTAGTGCAAAATCTACTAGATATAAAGAGGATTGAAGTTAATTCCAGTTAATTCCAGAAGGAATAATTGATGGAGCTTGGGCCATCCATTTGTAGGAAAAGGTAAATGCATTTTCATTTATTTGAAGATTTGCATTCTGCCAGGAAGTAAGTTCTTGCTGCTATTGTTAATTATTCAAAATTAAGTATGGGAAGAAGTGTGGGGAAACTTCTTAAATATGTAGAGATATGTATATTCGGGGATAGAAACATATGGTCTTATTGTCTCCCACAGTTACTTATAAACTAAATGAACTTAGCAGAACTTAATTAAAACAAAGATAGTGATTATTAATGACACACTTTTTTTCTACTCATCTTAATGAAGAATTTGCTAACCATGGTTTTATTCTGTGACCTGGGACATAAAAATGTGCATAGTAAAATACATCATAAAAACCTGTGGTGGATAAGTAAAGGAAGAAGAGAGGAGATCTACAAGTAACATGATTTTACTCTTATGGCTGAAGTGTCCACAAAAGGAATTCACCTTCTTTGATGGATTTGAGGTAATAAAGGAGTTGTACATGGGCTTAAATGCAATTTGGACATCCTATGAGAGGCCAATCACACATATGCTAAGTAAACCCCCAAATGTTCCATTTCAACTTCTCTATTGTTTATTGTTCTGTGGAGTGACGGATGAGACATAAAGAGTACTGGTGTTGTTCCAGACTTCGCTGGGCATAGCTAAAATGAAAGACTGTCTCAGTTTGAACACTGACTTTGGAACTCAGTGAGGACTGAAAGCAGACTCTGGGTAGGGCCACCTTCTGGTGAGTGCTTGAAAGTAGAAGGAGATAGCATAGAGTTTAGAATCCTGAGATGAGAAGCAATGACAGAAAATTATACCTCAGTTCAGATAATAGTATCATTTTCATAAAAGTCAAAGAATTAATTATACAGAATAGTTGTTTTGACAAAGCAGAATTAAATGTTACATTAATAAGAAAGGGACACCTGAAAAAAGAGCACCAACATTTGGGGGGAAAAATTCCTAAATATTCACTAGGTCAAAGATAACATTACAGAGAAATTTTTCCAAAGTATTTTCAACTGAATAATTCTTTTTTTAAAAAGCAGCTTTGCTGTAGTATAATTGAACAATAATTTGTTATATGAAACCAGAGCAGCACTTAGTCTTGAGCTAATTATCCCACTACTGAAGAAACCCCCTTCCGGGTTTTCTACCCAAAGCCCTGAGAAGCATTTCCAGGATGACTTACAGAAACAAGTATTATCCTTCTCTTTGTGTCAGCACCAGCCATTCTTACCTTCCTGGTCTTTGGTAGTTTCCTCATACAAATTGACTAAGCTGCTCTCCACAGAATACATAAGGGGAGTCCTCTGGAGACCTTCAGAGTCTCTCCATCTGAAGTTCTTTTTTCTCTGGTGTGCTGTGAACTTCAGCCACTGTGGTCTCCCTGGACCTTCTCAGATCTGTCTCCTCAACAGAGGGATTCTACTGGACTTAGCCTGGTGTCCACCTTTCAGTGCTGTGGCCTAGAAACTCTTCCAAGGCAGGCAGCTGGGACAGTCATTTTATTTTCCATTTCACAGGGATAGCTTTCCCTTCATTGCTGATGTGAAGTGTCTTAAAAGTTATTATTTCATATATTTTGCCCTTAGGAAGGGGAAATGCAGTTGTTTCAGGTGACAAGGTAAACACTATCCCTGTTACATTACTTTAAATTGGTTAGAAGCAAAAGTCCACCTTCCATTGGTTTTAACTAAATAAAAAAATGAATTACTAACTAGATAAAAAATTTTATATTGTACGCTGCTGATTCAAAACAATTTTAAGATGCATTCAAGGAAAAAAAGATACATTCAAGAAGCTCAGTCTCTTTAGGGAATATAAAACATGAAGGTTGATAATTGAAATGCAAGGGTTGAAAATGATAAGCACCAAATCAATGAGATAAGGGACTATGAAAGTTTGAATATGAAAGATTGTTCTCAGCTCACAGCATTAAGGAAAGTTTAATAGAAGAAAACACTTTTGTGATGGATGGAAACTTTAGAACAACCAGGAAAGGTGGAATAGTGGTAATTACAAAATAAATATAGATGGGTGTAAAGCCAGGAAGAATGTCAGATACCAGACAAAAGAGTAGCAAATTCTATCAAACATTCATGAAAGAAGTAATAAAAGTCTTTCAAAAAACTCTTTCAGAAAGTACAGGAGGAGGGATCCCTTCCCAACTCATTTATGAGGTGATTATAACCCTGAAACTAAAACTTGACAGAGACACTACAACAAGAGAATATTATAAACCAATATATGTCATGAACATTGACACAAAAATCCTCAAAACAGTATTAGCAAATAAAATCCAGTGATATATAAAAAGAATACTTTATGACCAGTGTTGTATATACCAGAAATGCAAGATTTATTCAACCTTTGAAAATCAATTAATGTAATTCACTGCATTAACATAAAAAAAGGAAAACCTATTTTCTCAACAGATCCAGAAAAGCAGTTGACAAAATTCAAGAAACACTTGGGATGAAAATCCTCAGCATGCCAGGAAAATTACCTCAGTCTGATAAAGGGCATCTAAAACTCCCGTAGCATATAACATTCTAGGGAGTGAAAAACAGAACACTTCTCCCACACAAAAGGGAAGAAGGAAAATATGAATGGTCATTAAGTATATATGAGTATATTCAATATTATAAGTTATCTGGGAAAGGTAAATTAAAACCACAATGAGGGTAAGGCAGCTGGGTGGCTGTTAGTTAACATCCAACTCTTGATTTCAGCTCGGTTATGATCTCAGGGTCGTAGGATCGAGCCCCATGCCGGTTTCCATGCTCAGTGGGGAGTCTGCTTAAGATTCTCTCTCTCTCTCTCTCCCTCCCTCTCACTCTGTCCCTCCCCTAAATCTTAAAAAAAATAGAAATAAAATCAAATGAGGTAGCATTACACATCCTCCAGAATAGTTAAAGCTATGAAGTAACACAAACCCAAATTAGTGAAGGTGTGGAGAAACTGGGACTCTACCAGCAGTAAAGTTGGAACTCTATCAGTGGCAAAACTACTTTGGTAAAGTTTGCTGGTTTCTTGGAAAGTTACACCTACCTATGATCCAGCAAATCCATTCTCATATATTTACCTGCGAGAATTGAAAATGGATGTTTGCACAAAGATTCGCTGATGGATGCTCCCAGCAGCTTTATTTATAACGGCCAAAACTGAAAAGAACTCAGGTTTCCACCAATAGGGGAGGAATGGATAAACAAATTATAGTATATTCATACAAGGGAATAATATTTGGCGATAAAAATGGCCTACCGATCAATGAAAAACCATGGATAAATATGTTGAGTGAAAGCAAGTTGGACATAAAAGGGTACATGCTCTAATAACCCATTTATATGAAGTTTAGAACAGGCAAAGGTAATTTATGGTGGTAGAATGCTGAACAGTGATTGGGGAGCATATTGGGAGGGGAATAAAGGAGCTTTCAGAGATGACAGAAACGTTTCATATCATGACAGCAGTATGAATTATACAGGTGTAAAGCACTTACCAAAATGCATTGAATTATACAGTTAAAATCAATGCCCCTCACTTTTGTAAATTATACTTCATTTTCCAAAAAAAATTAATGGAAAAGATGACACAAACATTTTCATGAAAGTGTTAGTATTTATTAATAGAACATATATATTCTGTAATTACATATGTATTTTATATATATATATATATATATATATATAAAACAGATTTCTGCTATATTCCAAAGAAAGTGAGGAAGAAGTCCCATATTTGACAGAAGCCTGTGACAGTACTTTCAGATATAAAGAAGTGCAGAAATGCCAAATTTTGTTTATAGAAATCCTTGAGAACCAACCGGAAGATTTATATTATGATATTTTATCAAAATAAGACCTACAGATGCTTTTTGAATAGGAAATATCATGTTAAAGTGAAGTTTTTAAATAAGTATGTGCCGTTTCAAGAGTGTGTGTAGAGACTTGAATTAGGTTCTGGTAGGAAGGGATCCCCGTTCTACAAAACCACAGCATAAGGGTGCTTGTCAAGGAAACCAGGCTGCTGGACAACCACAGGCTACTAAGCCAAAGGCCAAGGCAACAGTGCAGTGTATGAGCATCATGGAGCATAAACAAGTCCAAGGACATTCTTTCAGTGAATGAAGGCCTCTATTTATTATTGAAATCTGGGAAAAGGATGGGTAATGGACTAAAGCCAGGAAGTATTCACACAGGAGCAGCCAGTCTATATCTTAACACCATAAGCATTGAATTAGCCTGAAGGCACAGAGTCAACACCCAATTACTGAGGAAAGTGCAAAAAGAGACATTGCAGTGCAGTGAATGTAAATGCCTAATAGAGATGCCTTTGCCTTTTCTAAAGATGCAATTAAGAACCTTCAGTTCCAGTAACCACATGTTCTGCAATTAAAATGTTGGTTATTCCCCCTCCCCACACCTACCCCCAGATGTAGGATATTCCAGCACAAGCTTCATACTAGTACATTTAAAAAAGACACTCAGATCATCATTCAATCCATAGACAAGTATGGAGTATATATGTCAATAAAGTCAATTCTCTGTGTATATAGGAGGCAGAAGGTTGAATAAAAATGATGATAATCAAGATTATCCCTCCCTGAAAATACAGAACTTATATTTTAGTTGAGGTGACAAAACTTACAGGTAATGTATTTTTGTTTTTAGAAACAAACTAGCATAGCCAAATGAATTTATCCTTCTAACAGTCCCTTTGAAGCTGCATGTCTCTTTCATCCTTGGACCATTATTGGACACCTTTAATAATTGTGCTCAGAACCTATGACTTACGATGTTACTAAATATCCTGAAGAATCACAAATCTTGGCTCTTTGAAGGTGTCTTTGATTTTTTTTTTTGAACAATGAATAGTACTTTCAATATAGATATTTCAAATAAGGAGCAAAGTAATCATACTGTAGCTTAAAAAAAAAAAGCAAAGGAGAGGGAAAGAAGGTGTTGACAGAAACCAGTTCCCTTGTATGGAATATGTTCTGGCTCTGAAGAGAAATCCATTTTTTTTTTTTTTTTTAAGGAAGAACTGTGCTATCAAATGTCTCGATGTTTCCCAATACCCAGCTATTTGGCACTCTGCAGTTCCTTCATCTGGTTGATTGAACAGTGAGTGTTTCACTTTACATCTGCCTGTTCGCTGCTGTGTAAATACTGCCATTGGCTTTGTGATCATTGCTGCTGCAATCTGACCATGTGAATAAATCCTCGCTCATACAATTCATTAATGTTTTATACTTTTTCAAGGATTACTTATCTTCTGTGTCCTACTGTCTTATTAGGAAAGTGGGTTAGATATGACTTGACCCACTTTCCAAAGGAGACATGGTCAGGGCCTTGATGTCACTGGCCACATGTGCAGGTTAGGAAAGGGGGTGAGCTGTGAGGAAGGAGACCTGTCAGTATCTTCCCCCAGGACTGACTTCCAGGGAGGGTCATCTCAGGAGTGGTGCTGTTCCACACTTGTGCTCCAAGGATTGTTCTGTCTGCTAAAAAGTTTCATTCCATCCTTTTCAAGAACTGATTTTTCCCTTTGTGTGAGAGAGAACTGGACCTAAAGAATATTTTTGCCTACATCTCCTATAGGCAGATAAATCATTTGAACTTGTTGTTCTCTTATTTCATATTCTGATCTTTTTAAAAATTACTTCTGCTTTTTCTCATTACAAAATATTGTTCTTTTTGACTTAGATATCTGAGGGAACCAACACCCACGTTTATTATTCTATTTATGGGGAGAATTCCTTCTTGGGGGATGGAGGACAAAGAAAATTTAAGGTTATGTTTTGGAGTTAGTTCTCTTGAGTAAAAGAGCACCAAGCTCTTTTAAGACTTACAAGATTTTTGTGAGTAAAATAATATAATAGTTACAGACCACAGCAGTAGCCTCTTGTTACTCCAGTAATAGACAGAAGTCACAGAGGATCTAAGTTACTTGCTCTAAGATCTGTTAGAACAGAACATACATAATTGGGAATATAAACTGTGTGCCTCTGCCATGTTTCCCCTTTACTCTACCCTTTGATTTTCTGTTTAAGCTCAGATTCCTGTTCTGTATCATAGATTTATTATAGGCATGGTTTTAAAATTTAATTTTGCTAAACCTGGCACATCCACCTAGTAAATATTCAATTTAGTTCTTAAGAGTATTTTTAGTTACCCACTGTGCTTTTCCTTTAATGTCTAACTCCTTTGCCTAAATTTGTACTTAAACTTTTGCAAACCGTATCCTATACATCATACAAGCTCTTTAAAAAGCAGCATGACAAAGCTTATTGACAGGGTGAGGGGATTTAGCTCTAATCCATGTCACTAGCTGAATATACACATAAGTTTAATTCCAAAATATATAGAGCTTTCCACCAAGCAACCCAATGATAGAAAATAACACTTAGAGCTTTCCACCAAGCAACCCAATGATGATAAAAAATAACACTTAACTACCTTCACCTAAAAAAGGTACACCTCAAGCTGTACTATGAACATAAGAAGCACTCAATGATTGCATGCTGCATCTGGTGGACAAAGCTTAAAGGAATAAAATTATTTCAAATAGTAAAATATTTAAAATAGTAAATAGTAAAGCTATTTCAAATAGTAAAATAGCTAAGATTTTATGAGCCCCGACTATGAGAGACTACTGTCCTCATGTCAAACCCACTTTTTCTTACAAAGAAAGGCCGCTTGTCCAAGATCACTCCTTTCTTAGGTGGTGACAGTCTGTCTTTCAGGATTATACTCTGAAACACAGTCCTATGGAGCTTCTCTCTTAGAAAAGGGAATGCCAGCAATACATCTGCTTGGGTTCTTACGTATTTCTAATAATTTTATCAAGCAGCTTTTATTGGAATTCATAGAACTCGTCCTGGATGCCCTGGTATGAATCAGAGACACAGAATTTGAATAGAGCTTATGAACTAAAGCAATGTTTTGCTTATCCATTTAAGAATCATTTGTTAAACACATACTATGTTCCTGGCATAGTGAACAGTCATGAAAGGAAAGTGGGCAAACAAATAGCCACAACACAATGCAGCATGTGTTACCACAAACCAGAGAGAAACTCCAGCAGAGGATGGAATGAAGTCTAGTGTGTCAGGGAAGCTTTGTGTCTACACTCAATGTCCACTTTCTTTCCCTTTAGCATTCTTTCCAAACTATTTCTAATTCTCCAAGGTGGCAACACTGTCTCTGCTCTTTCTTACTTTCTCACTTTATTGCAAATGTCTAGGTCCTCTACCACAAGCGTTTCAATCCTCTTCTTTCCCTCTGACCATCACTATATTGCTACTTTTACTCTTCAGCCTCTGCTATGGATAATAACCTTGTGTATCTCCTCCAGGTCCCCCAAGACCTGGCCTCATAATTGTTTCTTCTGATGATTTCCCCTCAGAAGAGAAATATATCCAAGTATCCCATGTGCTTAAAAACAAAACAGTAGTGACAACAAACTTGCATGTAGCCAGATGAAGTGTTCCTTTTATCTGTATTTTTCTTCTCCAATAAGTAATACAAAGAAGGCCTGGGGTGGCTGCTGCCACTTCCCCATCCATTGTACTTTTAATTCAAATCAAACTATACCTGGACTCTCTTTTCTCAGTATAGTACAAATGAGTACTCTCGGCCTTCATTCTGTTTTACACTTCATTGACATCTGAATTTGACCCAATTCCTTTCTCCTGCTGCCTTCATATTCCTAAATTCCATAAAATTTCTCTCAAATAGTATTTTCCTGAATATGCTTCTAATATCCTCAGCACTCTTTGAATTATCATTCTAAATATTTTCTCTACCCCAAATCAAATTGCTTCTGCTTAGAATGCCTTCCTCTTATCTGTCTGCTGAAATTCTGTGCATCACTCAAGATCTAATGTGAGTATCATCCACTCTGTAAACAGACTGTTTTCTCTTCACCAAAATTTAGTACTTTCTTCTGTGCTTCCATAGCACTTAGTAATAATTTTTGCCTTCTGACTTTTGTTGTTGTTGTTTCTTAAATTATGACACTTTTTGAAAGTAGAGAGGAAAATAATAGGTAACAACACTTGTGCTCCAACAAACATTAACATTTTCTATGTTTCAGATACATTTTTTAGGAAAAAAACATACATATGACAAAACCCTCCTGCTTTTCCAGAGAAAACACACTGTCCTAAAACAATTCTACTTAGAAGTAATAGACCATCTGTTCTGTGTTTTGAATGCCTACATGTACATATATGTTTATATGTGTCTAATAAATACACATGTAAGTGTGTGCATATATAAGTTTATGTATATATGTACCTTTAAATAAATAATATTAATGTCTATATTTAATTTTTTTCTATAAAGAGGTGCTGTACATACTACTTTGTAACTGGCTTTTTGGTGAAACATGTTTACTAATTTGTATAGGTTGATATGATAAAAGGGATCATCAATTTTAAATCTACATATGAATTCAATCACACCTACCCATGCCTATATCAGTGCACATTAAAGATGTTATTGGTTTTGTTTGTCCCATTTTGCTCTTACAAACATTGCTAGGATAAATATTTTGTACATGTTTCTTTATGTATATAAGCTGACATTTTTTGCATAGTATGTCTAGAATGGCCACAAAGTCTTTATATACTGATAGGAAGTGATTTGAATGCTTTCTTCTTTTTTTTTTTAACATATAATGTATTATTTGATTCAGGGGTACAGGTCTGTGAATCATCAGTTTTACACAATTCACAGCACTCACCATAGCACATACCCTCCCCAATGTCCATAACTCAGCCACCCTATCCTTCTCCCCCCACCCCCAAGCAACATTCAGTTTGTTTTCTGAGATTAAGAGTCTCTTATGGTTTGTCTCTCTCCCTGTCCCACCTTGTTTTATTTTTTCCCTCTCTTAAGGTAAAGTTGGTTTTTCTCCTCTGAGCTTGTAGACACTTCCCTGAGAGTCTTTAAGGCATGTCCTGATAGTTCTTTTCAGATGATCATTATGAGTGAGGACCTCATGTATGGAGACTATGTAGTTGCTCTGTACATAGAAGGGCATTGCTGAATCATTATTAAAGATCAAAGGGATCTCCAAATAGATTGGTCTTATTCACACTCCCACAAGAAATACAGAAAAGTTCCTTTACTCCAGGTCATTGCCAAGAATTTGTATAGTGAGATTTTTAATTGTCTTGCCTGGTGAACAATTTATTAACCTCATTAGTTAGTAAATTATTTTAGTTAGTAAGAATTTCACTCCATGCAAGTGAAGATTAACATTTTTTGCATCTACATTGGCAATAACTATCTGTATCTTAAGAATTGTCCATCTGTCATCTTTGCCCACTTACACTGTGCTATTCACTGCTGACTTCCAGAATTTCTGTGTAGAGTCTGTACTAACACTTCATACTACGTACAAATATCTATTTCCCTCTGTGTTATATCTTTTCACATTGGTATGCTGTCTTTGCCATAGAAATCATTTTCATTTTAATGCTATCAAATACATAAAAATATATCTATATGATTAGGCGTGTTTAAGTAATCATCTTGGATGTGATCATTCTGAAGATAGATACCTGTAGGTTATCTTGTGTATTTTCTCAAGTTTTGAAGCTATTTTTTTACACTTACGTTTTTAAAACATCTAGATTTTACTTTGTTAAGGTGCAAATGTATTGATTTGGACTGGAGATAAAAGAATAGAAAAAGAATGGTAAATTATACTTTAATTTAATACATATCTCTATGAAGATTTTCCTTAAATAACAATGAGCATGTATTACTTCTATCCTTTTAATAAAAATGAGATTAACATCCAAACATTCATTTCTAAAGTCAGCAATAGCAAACACATTAACAATGTTGATTCTTGATGCCCCGAAGAGAAGAAAAAAATTAAATACTGTTCTGTAGTAAGAGTTACATTAAGTAAGAGTTACACTACTACTACAGAAAACTTGGGGGTAAATTTATGTGTAATTCCACCAGTTGGGGGACGGGGGGAAAGAAGATCACTGCAAGCCAGTAGATAGACTTTTTCAAGTAACAATGACAGTGATCATAATCAAAATACCTAAGTAATTTTGTATCCTTCATGCCTAAAATATTTTTTTCTAAAATTCCTATGCATTTATTGTGTGATGAATGTGAATGTTTTCCAGGAGATGGGTCCAGGTTAGCTAAGTACTATATCATAGATTTTTTTTTTTTTAAATATCTGTCTCCGCCATTATATTTAACATCCTTGAGAACAGATGCAAAAGTTTGGGCATTTTTGGAAAAGCCAAAGTTCTGAGTGGAGTGACTGTGCAACATAGGTGTTCAATAGTTTTTTTTAGCTGATTAGAGCTGAAATCCTATGTATCCATAAACAGTGGATTTTTCGAAGTAGGGCATTGAGATATCTCAGACTAAGGATAGGATGATTCAACTCTGTAAGAAGTGATCTATTTTTATTGTTTTATAAATTCTTCTTTGTCTTTCTACACATTCTTGGAATTTAAATTACTTTCCCCACTTGAATCCCCACAATCTAGCTATATTTACCTTTCTAGGATGCTTCTTACTCACTTGGAAAACACACAATATCTACTGCTCCTAATTTTCTGAAACTATATATAGATTCTTGACTTTTCTACCATACTCATTTGCTTCTGAAATAGACTTATAATAGAGTAGTTCCCAATTACATTCTAGCATGTATACAACTGTCTCACTTCCATGGCTTGTTTTGTCAGCTATGTGTTTACCAATTACCATACTTTTCAATGAAAAAGAAAGACCTCACAACTGGTCATTTAAGAGCTTGCTTTGATAAATTTCCATGTATTGTATGTTTACTTTATATTTATATTGACCTTTTCCTTAAGACACTATTTCTCAATTGTTTTCCTTGTAACATGCTCATGTAATATGGTGTTCCTAATTTATTGCAAACATTAGTTATATAAGGTCAAATAGATTTTTTGTTTTTAAAGATCATGTCCCCATGCAAATTCGTTCATTTTACAATACCTTCCTGTAGAAGTTTATATATTCATGGAGATCTGGTCGGTTATTACGACAGAGATACAAATAGACCCAAATGAGCTATGTACATTACACAATCAACAAGAAATGTGTTACCTACTGCACTCTCAGACGATCTTCACATATTCTTTTGTAATTGTTTCTTCAAACTCAATACAAATTTTTTGTTAAATATTAGTAGCTGGATTAAATTGCATGTTAATTTATAAACACAAATTATGCAGAAATAGAATTACTGTATTTTTATTCTTTGACCAGGTCACTCTTCTCTCTTAGCCACAATACCTTCAAAGAAAAAGAAAAGAATTTTAACAGAGTAAATTCCTTCATAAAATACCTCTTGATTCCTCATATTTTTTTTAATACTGTGGATGAAATCTTTTTTTAATATATTTTTCTTACACATTTGGACATACTTTCATAAAAATGCATGTTGATTTTAAGTGACATAGAAATGAACCACTTTTATTTTAAAGTAGAATATTACAAAAAGTTCCACAACATATGACATAGAAAGAAAGTATTTACTTTCCTTTGCTAAAAGAATACCTGCATGAATGAAGAGCTTTACTGTGTTCAAAAAATAAAAAGACTCAATGTCCTAAAAAAAAAACATTTTTATTAAATTAATCTATAAATTTGATGCACATCAAAATAATTGTGAAAGAATATTTTGTGTAGTAAATGGCTGATTCTAAATAAATTACAGAAGATCACAGAGTCTTTCCAATGTAGGGAAACAAAAAGGAGGTCTTCCAAGCTATTGAGACTTATAATAAAGCTGCACTAATTATTTGTTATTGACAATAGGAAGCAACATCCAAGCATTAGAACAAAGTAGAGGGCATAGTAGTAGATCCACATATGGAGGATTTTGCATATATGACAAAAATACTTTTCCAAATCAGGAGGAGAAATAATAGACTATTCGTGACGAAATAGATTAACCAGTGGGAAATACACAAGTATTTCCTTACCTCATACCATATACAAGAATAAGTTCCAAATGGATTTAATATCTAACTACAAAAATAAAATTTCTTGGATGCCTGGGGGGCTCAGTCCCCTAAGCCTCTGCCTTCAGCTCAAGTTATGATCCCAAGGTCCTGGGATTGAGTCCAGCATTGGGCTCTCTGCTCAGCGGGGAGCCTGCTTCTCCCTCTGTCTGCTGCCCCCCTGCTTGTGCTCTCTCTCTCTCTCTGACAAATGAATAAAACCTTAAAATACACACACACACACAAAATTAAAAATTTCTTAAAGGAGAAAATATAGAATAACTTCATAACCTCAGATAGAAAGCGATTTATGAAAACAAGATGCAAAATGTTATAGAATATAATGCAAAATTTCACATTTTTTATTACATAAAAAAATAATTCTTAAGTACAACAAAAGAATAAATCTGATTTTAAAATGCAAGCTACATGCAAGGGAAATGTATTTAAAATATTCCCAGATGGCAAAATATTAGAATACACAGCATAAAGAGCTTCAACAAACCAATTTATTTTTTTGTTTTGTTTTGTTTTGTTTTGTTTTTTTAAATTCTAGATCTGTTTTTTTTTCCCAATTTATTTATTTTCAGAAAAACAGTATTCATTATTTTTTCACCACACCCAGTGCTCCATGCAAGCTGTGCCCTCTATAATACCCACCACCTGGTACCCCAACCTCCCACCCCCCCCGCCACTTCAAACCCCTCAGACTGTTTTTCAGAGTCCATAGTCTCTCATGGTTCACCTCCCCTTCCAATTTACCCAAATTCCCTACTACTCTCTAACGCCCCTTGTCCTCCATGCTATTGGTTATGCTCCACAAATGAGTGAAACCATATGATAATTGACTCTCTCTGCTTGACTGATTTCACTCAGCATAATCTCTTCCAGTCCCGTCCATGTTGCTACAAAAGTTGGATATTCGTCCTTTCTGATGGAGGCATAATACTCCATAGTGTATATGGACCACATCTTCCTTATCCATTCATCCGTTGAAGGGCATCTTGGTTCTTTCCATAGTTTGGCGACTGTGGCCATTGCTGCTATAAACATTGGGGTACAGATGGCCCTTCTTTTGTTTTGTTTTTTAAGATTTTATTTATTTATTTAACAGGGACTGTGCACTAGTAGGCAGAATGGCAGGCAGAGGGAAAGGGAGAAGCAGGCTGTCTGCTGAGCAGGGACTCAATCCCAGGACCCTGGGATGATGACCTGAGCCCAAGGCAGATGCCTAACCAACTGAGCCACCCAGGTGCCCCAACAAACCAATTTAAAATATATAAACACTGAATAGAAAAAAAAATAAATAATGGAGATTAAGAGATAATTCAAAGAAAATGAATTACTAAGAGCCAATAAATATGAATGATGATATTCAACTTCCCTTGTAATCTGTAGATGCTTTTAAAACAACAGATACCACTTTATATTCATTGTTTGGCTAAAATGGAAACAGATGAACAGAAGATCATCATTAGGCAAACACTGCAGTAATAAATATATAGATAAGATCCACCGATAGATGCTAAAAGTAGGTGAAATTGTAAAGAGTAGCAGATTTTGCATAATCTTAGAGCATCTCCCTCAAGGTATTTATTAACTACAAAGTGAAAGAGAGTAATTTCTCAGTGGAGAAACGCAGACAAACACCACCTTAACTAAGTGATCAAGGTTAACAACACCAGTAATGAGTTGTTGATATCATAAATCTCTTGATGCCATGCACCATGGATATGTCATGTCTGCAGCTGTGTTGCCCCCCCAAAAAAACCCCCCACATAATCTCATTCCAAACTTGACAGAACATGAGATAAACCCAAATTGAGGGATGTACTACAAAATAACAGTATTCTTCAGAACTGTCAAGACAAGGAAAGACTGGAAATGTTACAGATTGGAAAAGCCTAAGGAAAAATAACAACTAAATGCAATGTGGGATCCTTAATAGGATCCTAGAACAGAAAAACTGGTAAAATTGGAGTTAAGGTCTGCCATTTAGAGAATTGTATTGTGCCAATGTTAGCTTCCTGGTTTTAATAATTGCACCACAGTTACATAAGTTGTTAACCTTAAAGGAAGCTAAATGAAGGCATATGGAAACTCATTTAATATTTTTGCAACTTTTCTGTAAGTATAAAATTATTTCAGAATTAAAAGGTAAAAAGAAATAATGAAAGTCATGCAGAGAAACAGAAACTTTCATTAACTGTTGGAGAGATTCAAGAACAATTTTATAACATATGGTAAAGTTTAATATAAGCATGCTCTTTAACCCGACACAATCTCTTCTAGGCATATGCTTTAGAGAATTATTTTCAAATCTTGAGTTGTAATCCATTAATGGGTAATTAAATTGATTTAGTGGTTACATTAGAATCTTTGAGAATTCAGAACACAACAATAGGAGAGAATAGAAGAGCAAAGAGAATGTCAAAGCATTATTACAGTAACAGGATTGTTTTGTGAATTTAAAATTTATGTATGTGTGTACTGTGCCAGCATGTACAACTGGGCACACTTAAAAGAGGTGGGAAACACCATAGGGTTTGATGTGAGTCGTGTCTCTGTATCTGAGCAGTGAAGAACCTAACATGCTCATATACCACACTGGTATATGTACTGGATTTTGTTGTCAAATATCTATCTTATTGAAGTTGGGTGTCAACACCATTTGTCTAGAGAAGTTCTAGCACTTTTATGAAATAGGTTAGAATAATTTGAAAGTTTGTTTGCCAGAGTGAAAAATTGGAAACAAATGTGGAGCTAAAGAAAAACGATCAAACTGTGCTATGTACGTATACAGTGGAATGTTATATTCTGGGAATTGACAAGTCTGTCCCCTCATCTGCTTTTGTAAATTAAGTTTTATTGTAACATGGCCCCCAATTTATTATGTATTGTCTGTAACTGCTTTTACCTATAAAAGCACGATCAAGTAGCTGCAACACAGACTGTATGATGTAGACTTAAAAGAGTTACTATCTTGGGGCGCCTGGGTGGCTCAGTGGGTTAAAGCTCTGACTTCAGCTCAGTTCATGATCCCAGAGTCCTGGGGATCGGTCCTGGGATCAGTCCTGGGATCAAGCCTTGAATCGGGCTCCCTGCTCAGCGGGGAGCCTGCTTCCTCCTCTCCCTCTGCCTGTCTCTCTGCCTACTTGTAATCTCTGTCAAATAAATAAAATCTTTAAAAAAAAAAAAAAGTTACTATCTTGCCCTTTATAGGAAGTTTCCTGACCCCAATACATAAGAAAATTATGAAAGTGGAGCTACATCTATCCGCAAAGTTAAACCAAAAAAAAAAAAAACAAAAGACCCCATGGAAAACATTGCAAAATACTATGCCATTTTTAGGACTTTTAAAATATTTGAGATATATATATATATATATATATATATATATATAGTTATATTTATATATAAATAGGTTTATAATATAAATATAATTTATAATACATAATAAACAATATTTATAATTTATTTTGTACAATAAAATACATTAAATAGATTGTTATTTATTTATATACACATACACACAGTTTTTGTGAAAAACATGCATGGTTTAATTTTTCTGCATAACAAATGACCACAAACCATAGTGGCTTAAAACAAAATCCGCTTATTAGCTCACAGTTCTACATGTCAGAAGTATGAGCATTGGGTGACTGAATTCTTTCTCACAAGATTGATATCGAGGTGGCATTGGGGTCTTAGCTGAGGCTGGAGGTTCTTTTCCAGGCTCATTCAGATTGTTGGAAGATTTTAGTTCCTTGTAGTATGTAAAGAGACTCCTGTGGTTTTGTTGTTGTTGTTTTTGTTGTTCTGTTAGCTGGACTCCTTCTTACTGCCTGCATTCCTTGCCACATGGCCCCTTCTATTTTCACCGCCAAGGATGGAGAATCCCCTGCCACCATCATCACACTAAATTGTCATTATATTTTGAGGGCGCCTGGGTGGCCCAGTGGGTTAAGCCGCTGCCTTCGGCTCAGGTCATGATCTCAGGGTCCTGGGATCGAGTCCCATATCGGGCTCTCTGCTCGGCGGGGAGCCTGCTTCCTCCTCTCTCTCTCTGCCTGCCTCTCTGCCTACTTGTAATCTCTCTCTGTCGAATAAATAAATAAAATCTTTAAAAATAAATAAATAAAATAAAATTAAATAAAATAAAAAATAAATTGTCATTATATTTTGAATATCTTTCCAGGAACAATTCTTTTAAGAGCCTGATTAGATCAGGCTATTTGAGAATAAGCTGCTTTTGTTTAGGTCAGCTAACTTGAGACCTTTATTACATTTGCAAAATCCAATCACAACAGCACCTAGATTAGTGTTTGAGTAATAGGAGAAAGTTAATATACACCAGATGCCTGGGACCTCGGGAACCATTTTAGATTTCTACCCATATAATGCAATAGAATGATAAAAACCATTTAATAATATTATTTACTCCAGGAAATAATAGATACAGACATATTTATTTTAAGAAGTACTCAGATGTCTTGAAATATACCTGTAATATTTCTTTCCTCAAATAACTGTAAAACAAATGTTGCAAATTTTTAAAATAAAATTGTGTTACATATTAACATATAAATGTGCACTGTAGTATTCTATGTTTAACTACAGATCCTTAGCATTTTCATAACTCTCTTTTCATCAGAGTTAATACAATCATTTCTGAATATCAGCTGCATGTCATGGACAATTTTGTGCTACATACATGTATTGCCACTAATCAATATATGAAACCTGTAAGAAAGGTGTAAATATCTATAGGTCAAAGTTAAAAACAAAATGTGATCAACTAGTTGAGTTTCTGATGATCTCACAAGGGGAGAAGTTTGGTTGCATTGAAACACTTTGTGTTTTTTACCTCATCTAACTTGGGTAATGATCAGTGTCCCTATCTTCCTAGGTACTAAACTCTAAATTCTTGAAAGAAAGGTGCCTTGCTTTATTTATTTTTCATAACTCATAGTTCCTGAAACAGTAATGCTCATATAATAGCTACTCTTTTTTAAAAAAAGATTTTTATTTGTTTATTTGACAGAGAGAGAGAGAGAGAGAGAGAGAGAGAGAGATCACAAGCAAGCAGCGAGGCAAACAGAGAAATAGAGGGAAGCAGGCTCCTTGCTGATCAGAAATCCTGATGCGCGCCTCAATCCCAGGACCCTGAGATTATGACCTGAGCTGAAGGCAGAGGCTTAACCCACTGAGACACCCAGGCACCCCAATAGGTACTCTTTTAATTGATTACATAATGTAGGAGAGCTTCTAGCATCAGGTGAGAGAATACAGTAGAACACTAAAATTCCTTTATAAATGGGACTATTGTGTGTGTGGGAGGTTGCTGTGGAAGTGGACAGAGGTTTGATAGAGGATCACATTTTGACATTAGGAGTCAATGATAAGATTCTATTCTAATTCTAATGTTTGAAATCACTCCCCCCCCCCCCCAAAAAAAACTGGAACATTCCATTACCTTTTAAAGAGGCTGTCTTTTTCTGCCCTGTTCTAGAGGTTCATTAGCTATAACCTTTTTGTTCTCACATCTCACCACTTTGCTAGAATCTCAAATACTCAATTCTCCTTAGAAATAAATGTCATGGTATTAACCATGCATATTAATAACAACACTTACAAATTTCACAAAGAATTAGAACTTCAATTCTAATTCTAAAGCACACCAAAACTCTCACTGTGGAAAATGTACTGAGTTTATATTTTTATCTACAGATATTTAATCATATTTATTTTTGATGATCCAGACATAGTCATGTAATAGTTACAGATAGAACCAGGCTTCCATGTATGTAGGGTAAATTTTAACATGTGATGAGCTGTAGGAACTCCTACTCTCAAATATGAATTTCTCTCCTAGCTATAAGCAAATTCCCCCAAGAGGTACTCCAAGAAGGTATTATGACTTGCCAAGTCCCTGAGTTTGCTGAGTGCAAATACTACAAGCTATACTGAAGCATGATATCTCCCATGCAGACCTCATTAAATGCTGCAGGCATGATATAAATAGCAAGAGTAATGAGCCAAAGCTAAAAAATATGGATTCTAGGAATTTCCTCAGGTACAACAGACTCTTTGACCTTGAACATATGAAATAAGTTATCTAGACCTCATACAATTCAATTCTTAAATCAGGATAATGTACATTACCTCACTATATCAATTCAGTTATGGATGCATGCTTCAAAAATATGACTGTATAAAGAAAGCAGGTTTTTTTTTTTGTGTGTGTGTGTGTGTTTCTGCTATCTTTCTCTTTTTTACATAAATTAAGTCTGGAGCTAGAGCATATGGCTTTATGTGTTTTTCAGGGACCTAGGCTTTTCCTTGATCTAATACGGTCAGTCCATAGTTCTCAGTGTCATTGATTAAGTTACAGCCTTGACATCTACATTCCAGGTAGCAGAGCAAAGAAAGGAACAACAGAATGTCTGAAGTAACCCAGCTATATCTTAATGTGGTTTCTCAGACACTTCTGCATAATCTCTCTGCTTGTATTGGCCTAACATTTTGCTATGCTTTTTGTAAGAGAAGTGAGCAATACAGTATTAAGGGGTCACATGTCCAACTCAAAGTCAGGCATTCTATTTTCTAAGGAAGAAAGGACATATTAGTGTATAATGAGCAGTTGCAACTACATGAGTTAAATCCAAGGCTTGGGCAGATAGTGAGGTGTAACTTCCACATCTTAGAGTTATAATTCTATAATCTTTGTCTATACAAGCATGTAAAAAATCCTCACCATATGCACATACACACATATATTTAACCTGCCTGTCAAATTTATGAATATGAAAATCTAGCATAAAACACAATCTTTTTGATATGCACAGCTTTTTAAAAATAACATTTCCATGAGGCACTAAAGCTTTAATATCTACAACATTCCTAAAAAGGGAAAAAAAACATACACATACCACAGAGCTTAGAACCTGCTATCAATTCCATTCACAGTGGCAGAATGGCTCTAATAGCAAAGACATTTATGAGTCATAAATTACCATTTATAAATGCAGTGTTTAGTGTTCATTTCAATGGACGACATATGGTCGCAACATTTCCAAATAGCTTGAACTGATAAATAGGCCACTGAAGTGGTTCAATTTGTTAAAATGCTAACACATTAACTCCTGCAGGAGTCAGGCTGCAGGTTTGCATCTGAAATGCTGAGCACTGACTTTGAGATTGCAAGATGCTACCTTTGGAAACTGGGCAAGGATTTATGAAGTAGGCTTCACAGTCCATTTTTCATCATGATTTATATGATTCCATGTGGAAAGACTTAGTGATCCATCAGGGAAGAACCCCACTCCTTTCCCTTCAAGTTTCAGAATAAGACTCCCTTCAATGCCAACAATGTCCTACAGTTTTAGTTGAGCTTTATCTAGTGGACATGATTGGGGGCCAAGGTATTTCCAATGTTTTCATACAAATTAGTGAAATCCTTTAGGCTTTCCAGGGGGAGAGAAAAGAACGAGTAGAGAGATGTCTGACCTACAGTTAGCACATTTATATTAGAAATTAATTTAGAGGGTCCAGCATGTAGGACCTAACAAGTAAATAGCTGAACTAATTCAAAACAATAAGTAAATTGCTGAACAAACTGGAAAAAAAAAGAAAAAAACTTCTTTTAGCTATGTCAAGGCAACTTAGGTCACTGGGAAAACTGCTAATCCCCAAACTGGAGAGACAGACAGGCAGATAAAGAAATTTACAACTTGCCAGAGTGGAGACTCAAAAGCAGAAGCCTCCACAGGAACCAGTACTTGAGTAAGAAAACCTGAATTGTAATTCGCAAATTTCTAGGGGCTCAGTGTGGGTGAATTTTAGCATTATGACCTCCAGCAGGACCCAGTCTAAGGGGACCACAGACATACTTCCTTGAGTTTTACTTTCAGTTCTACCAGATTCTTGCAGAGTGTATCAGAAAATCCCCCTGTACTTCAAGCAGGAGGAGAGAAATGTAACCATTTTGAAATTTGCCAAATCATTCTGTTCTTAATAAGACCTGTCCTTAGGAGAAACTCTTTTCAGAGCCTAACCTACTAGGGGCTTATAAGAGCCTAAATGACCTTGGGAAGAGAATTACCTAATTCCAGTCTGCCCTAGCCTTCCACACAGGAAAGGGAAATAACTCAGTCTCTTCTAGCCTTCCATGTTAGAGACGAGTGATACCCAGATCTAGCCATCCTATCTAGCTGAGATTAGACATCCAGAGCACGAGCTCACTGAAAGATTGAGACCTAATCATAAGAACATTTTCTCCCCTCACACCTTACAACTATGTTACTAATGACCTATTTACTACAGTTCCTTGCACACAATAATCATGTCTGGCTTCTGAAAATAAATCACAAGACACATTAAAGGAAATCAACAATACCACAAACTGAAGGGACAGAGAAAACATTAGAACCAGACTGAGACATGGCAGGACTGTTGATTGATCAAATGAGGATTTTAAAATAAGTATAATTAATAAATGAAGGGCTTTAACAATAACAACCACCACCCCCAAAAACAGACACTGCACAAATATAGATGGATATTGTAAGCAGAAAGAAGAAATTTCTAAGGATTAAAAAAAATACTTGATATAAAAAACACTGTAATAAAAATGAAGACTGCCTTTGAGGATTTATCAGTAGACTGGACGTGGTCAACAAAAGGTTCTCTGAGCTTGAGGATATGTCAACAGAAATTTCCAAAGTTGAAAAACAAGCACAAATGTCTGAGAAAAATGGGCCAAGAACATCTAAGAAATGTGGGACATCTATAAAGATGTAACATATGCATAATGAGAATATCAGAGGCAGAAGAAAAAGATAAATGAACAGAAAAAATATTTGAAACAATAATGACTATGAATTTCTCCAAATGAATGTGAAATATCAAACCACAAATATAGGAAGAGAACACTTAACAGGATAAATGGCAGGAAATCAAACAAACAAAAAACTATAGCTAGTCGTGTCATATTTAAATTCTCAAACATCAAAGACGAAGAAAAAAATCTTGAAAGAGTCCAAGGTGGGGCAGCCAGGGTGGTGGGGGAGTAGTTGTCCTGTAGAAGAGGTAATGTAAGAATTACATCAAAGTTCTGAGAACTCATGCAAGCAACAGAATGGAGTGACATATTTAAAGTGCTGAAAGAAAAAAAACTACCAACCTAGAATTTTGTATCCTATGAGTTTGTTCTTTAAAAGTGAAAAAATAACAGGGCTTTCTCAGACAAAAAGAAGAAGACTTCAGAAGAGGAAGTCATCATGAACACAGAGGGGCATTACATAATAATAGAAGACCCAATTTTTAAAAAATTAACAATTCTAACAAGAGAACATCAAAATACATGAGGGAAAAACTGATAGATATACCGGAGAAATAGATGAATTCACTATTGTAGTGGGGACTTCAAAACTATTCTATCAGAATTGACAGATTGAACAGGCAGAAAATTGGTAAGGAAGTAGAAATCAGTATCCCCATCAATCAAAGGGATATATTTTATATCCTTAGATTACTTCACCCAACAACAGCAGAATATACATTCTTGTCAAACTTACATGAAACATTTACCAAAATATATCACATTTTGGGCCATAAAACACCTTAAAATTTTTTGAAGAATAGATAATTATACAATGTATGCTCTCAGACTACATTAGAATCAAGCCAGAAATCAACAACAACAACAAAGTACCTGGAAAAATCCCTAAAATACTTAGAGGTTAAACAACAGACTTCTAAATAATCCATGTTTCAGAAAAAGAACTCTAAAGAGAAATTTAAAATAATTGGAAATAAGTGACGATGAAAATACAACACCAAAACTTGTGGGAGATAGCAAGATTGTAATAGAGGGAAATTCAAAGCACTGAATACATACATTACAAATAAAGAAATATCTAAAATCAATAATCCAAGCTTCCATTTTAGGGAACCAGAAAAAGAAAAGCAAATTAAATCTAAGATAATCAGAAAAAAAGAAAAAAATCAGAGCATAAATCATTGAAATTGAAAACAAAATCAATAGAGGAAAGCAATAAAACCAAAAGCTGGATCTTTGAAAATATCAGTGATATTAACAAAGTTCTAGCCAAACTAACAAAGAAAAATGAAAGATATAAATTACTAATATTAGAAGTAGAAGAGGGGACACCGCTGTAGATTCTATGGACATAAAAATAATAACAAAGGAATACTATGAACAATTCTGTGCCCACAAATTTGATAACCTGAGTGAAATAGACCAATTCCTTGAATGACACAATCTGCCAAGCTGTTGAGAAGAAATAGATGATATGAATGGGCCTATATCTATTAAGGAAATTGAATAAATAACTACTAATCTTAAAAACCACAAAGACCAGATCAAGATATGTTCACTGGTGACCTCTACCAAACTTTTAGGAAAGAAATTACACTAATTCTCTACAATCCCTTCCAGAAAATAGAATCAGGGGAAATACTTTCCAACTCATTCCTTGAGGCCAAGAGATAAAATACCCAGAATAGTCAACACAATATTTAGGGAGAAAAACAAAGTCAGAGGACTGATGCTATGCAGTCAAGATTTACTATAAAACTGAAATAATCAAGGCAGTGTCATATTGGTCAAACAATAGACAAATAGACCAACAGAACAGAGTAGAGAGCTGAGATATAGATCCACACAAATATAGTTAACCGATCTTTGACAAAGGAGCAATGACAAAGGAGCAAGAAAAGACAATCTCTTCAACAATGTTGATGGAGCAATTGGATATACACATGCAAAATTATTAATTTATACCCAAACTTTATACTTTCCTTAAAAATTAACTTTTTGGGGGTCATATGCCTAAATGTAAAATGCAAATCTATAAAAGAGGAGAACATTGGAGAAGATCTAGAAGATCTTGGGGGTTTGGCAGTGACTCTACACACACCACCAAAAGCACAATCCATGAAATAAATAACTGATAGACTGGACTTCCTTATAATTAAACCTTCTGTTCTGCAAAGACTCTGTCAAGAGAATGAGAGATGAGATGAGAAGCCACAGACTGGGAGAAGATGCTTTAAAAAGACAACTCTACATATATAAAGAACTCTTAGAACCTCCCCCTCAATAAACAAACAAACAAGCCAATGGAAAAAAGTGGGTAAAAGATCTGAACAGACACATAACCAAAGAAAACATACAGATCAAGAATATGGATAGAGAAACTCAATGTTATACATTAGAAAGTTGCAAATTCAAACAATGAGATAGCACTACAGACCTATTATAATGGCCAAAATCCAAAGTACTGACAACAGTAACTATTGGCAGAGATGTGGAGCAACACAGATTCTCATTCACTGCTGGTGGGAATGCATAACAATTTGTTAGTCACTTTTGAAGATAGTGCGGCAGTTTCTTACAAAACTAAGCATAGTTTTACAATACAATCCACAGTTGTGCCCCTTGGTATTAAAAGCCAGGGTAAAATTTTATTTTCACACAGAGGCACAAAACTGCATGTAAATGCTTATAACAGCTTTATTCATAATTGTCAAAACTTGGAAGCAACCAAGATGTCCCTCAATAGGTGAATGGATGGATAAACTATGGTCCATTCAGACAATAGAGAATTATCAGTGCTAAAAAGAAATGAGCTATCAACACACAAAGAGACATGGAAGAAACTTCGATGACAAGGGATATATGGAATCACCATGTATTTTCTGCCTTTTTTTTTTTTTTTTTTTTTTGGTGTGAATCTAAAACTGCTCTAGGAAAAATAAAGCCTATTTAAAAAATGAATCTAGAAAGGAGGAACAGGCATTTGGCAAATTTGGGAGCCAACCATTATTCTAGCCTTGACTGATCACCATAAATATTCAATCTACCATTGCTACTACCCCTTCTCATGTAATCTACCATCTTTTCTCAAAGTATCTAACCCCAAGCCAGGCCTTGCATCTTTCTAAACTTCTTGCCAGAAAGCTTGTGATTCATCCCACTATAATTATTACATGCTGTTATGAAAGCCTGTTTTCTTTTTCTAGGGCCCATTTTCCCTGAGGACAAGAACCATGCTTCTCTTTCTTTCATCCTGTTGTAGAGAGACTGCATGGGGTAGTGTTTAAGCAAGGGGATTTGGGAGCCAAACTGCTTAGATCTGAATCCCAGTTTGAGCACTCGTTAACTGCATGGTGCTTGCCAAATCATTTCACTTCTCTCTGCTTGTCTTTTCATCTGTAAGATGGGGATAATAATAAAATCTACTGCAGAGAGTTGTTGAGAAAAGTAGAAGTAATAATAAATGTAAGGGGACTAAGGAGGGAATGGCACATAACACGCCATAGGGAGGTCTTAGCTTCCATTATTCCAACCCTGCACTTGGCCACAGTGTTACCCTCCTTTGGGAACACACAGGGTCACTTTTCTCTCTTGTAAAAGGAAGGGTCTTGTCCCCTGATAAAAAGATGATACGCATGTGATGAGGAGCATTTGTGGGGTGAAAGGCTTTCTCTGCAGCCTTGAAATCATATTATGGGGGAAAAAATTTCTGTCTTCTCTTCTAACTCTGAGACTCTACCCTCACCTGAAGATGTGAAAAGAGATTAAATTCCTCACAGCCCAGCATTCTTTTTTTGCCCAACCCAAAGTCAAAATTGTTCATAATGGTCTGCTCTTACAGAAAAGAAATCACTTTACACGTTCAGATTTCATCAAGTGGCTAGATGTGGTTGCTCCCAGCTGTGACTGATAGAAGCAAGAAAATAGGAGGTGAAGAGAGGAGTCTGTGAAGTCATAGACAAATGGAGTCTTTTTCTAAAAGACCACCTGCTGGCCATGTTCAAACCCCAGGGCAGTAATTCAGATGTCAGGTGGCTATGGGCAGACATGATCAGAAGAAATAGGACTCTAAAAACAGGACTTAAAATAAAGAACCGGAACTGGAAACTAGGAGGCTTAGGTTCCACTCTGGATGAGTGAGGCATTAGCCAAGTGATCTTGAGCAAGTCTTTGTTAGTTCTTTGAATCAGAGATAAGACACGCTGGATTCCTGAGGGGATTAAATCAGAGGTAATGGGTATAGACATAATCTGAAAACGGTACAGGATGATAAAAGCAAATTTAAGGCAATATTATTTTTCCTGTAAGAACCTATTTCTTCCTATTTAGAAAGTTGAGGTAATTTTTTAAATTGGATAGGCCTTTTTGGTGAAAGAATAAAATATTACTATTATTATTATTATTATAACCCTTACTTGCTCTCTCTTAGAGCGTTTTTCTGTATGTTCATAATCTAAATGCCTTCTGGCTCTATAGCCCTCACCACGTGGTAGGAATTCAGCTCTCCATTCACTTATGCTGTCCTATAATGTAGAGGACATCTCTAAGGGGAAGCCATGTACACAACCACTAACCTTTAGTCTACTCCATGCCCCTCTTCTATAGTCTCCCAGTCCAGTCTGCTGCCTGGAGGCCACCTACAGACATCTAAGTACTGTCCTGGCCTATCAAAAAGACACTTGTGTATGGATTGCTTGCTGGCTCTAGATGCCTCAAATGTTTTAATAGTCTGGGTCTCAGAAAGTATGTAAGTTCTGAAGAAAGAGCACCAAAAAAGCCCTGCCTTCCCCCGGCTCCCCCAGTCCTGTGCCGAATCTCATCCCTTAGACCCAGAACAACTCTCCTCATACCTGGAGGTTCATGAATTTTCTCTTGAACAGATCCCCACTATCTCTGTCTCAAAACCGTCTTGACATGGCAACTGAAATTTAAAAACCTGATAGAGGATAAACAATGTATTTCCTCTTGGTTCTATTTCTCTTTCCCCTCCCAACATACTCTGCTGATTTCTTTCAGCTACAAAAACACCCCATGCATGTGAGTGGAAACAAATGGACATGTAAGAATAGAACTAAGACGGGAAGAGTGTATGTTGTCTAAACAAATAGCAAAAGCTAAACATATTTTGTTATAAGCACATATGTCATGGATGCAAGTATGCAAACACAATTAAACCATATAGAAAGAAAAGGTGACTTTCTTTCTTTCTTTCTTTCTTTTTTTTTTTCCTTAACTGGACTACCATCCCCATTCCACTCAAAAAAAGCTTGAATTTGTCCATTAAAGATATCCAGATCACTCTTTGGTTAAATGATCTATTTGTATTTAATATTCAGTGAATCCAATGATTTCAGATTTCCTTTCTGCTTCAGAGCTGATTTAATATTGTTTTTATTTAGATTTGACAATTTCTCATTATTTCAGATTCTTCTGCTTTCCCTGTTCTTTTTCAAGATGGCATGTTTGGCATAGGAGAGAGAGGGCCAAAGACCTCCTGTCTGGGTGAGATGAGACCATAGATCCGTGTTTTCCTGAAATATTTAAACTTTGTGGAGTGGTCTGGCTCTTGATGAGGTGAGGGAGTGCATCTATCCTGTTTGTTCTTTAAAGCTGGTATGCTGGATCCACTAGGCACAGATACCCAATGGCAATCACTTAGCACATTTTTTATTTATTAAAGATATTTCCTCTGACTATAGAATTATGAATTGATAGGTTTTGGGTGTTTAACCTTCTCTCAGACTCAATTTCATTCTCTTCTCATATATAGAATTTCTTATAAAAATTCACAGAATTTAAATTGACACACCCCTTCGTGTAATGTGTCAGGTTTTTTTTTTTCTGGCTGTTCTCAAGATTTTTTTTTTCTTATTTTTGGATTCCAGTAACTTGGTTATGATATAACAAGGCATAGTGTTCTATATGTTTATCTTGCTTAAGGTTGTTGTTGAACTTCTCCATCTATAAATTTATGTCTATGAACAAACTTTGGAAATTTTTGGCCATTATTTCCTCAGATAATTTTCTGTCCACTTTCCTTTCTTTATTATCCCTCTTTACCCCTAAATATGTGTACTTTAGGTCTTTTTATATTATTTCATGGGTTCCTAGAAATATTTTTTGAAATTTTTTGTTTTTCATATTGAATCATTTGTATTGAACCATCTTCAAGTTCACAGGATTTTCCATAACTTCCACTTTACTGTTAAGCCTACTTAGTATGCTTTTAAATTTTTCCTATATTGCATTTTTCAGTTTTATAATTCCATCTGTATCTTTCCAGAGTTGTTTTAATTCTAAGCTTCCTTACTCTTATTCCCATAGCAAAGGCGTCTTTTTCTTTATATCCTTGAGCTCAGTTAAAATAGCTACTTTAGAATTCTTTTTTGCCACTGCCAACATCTGTATCATCTCTAAGGTAGTCTACATGCATTGCATTTTCTCTTGTGTTTTCCAGTTTCTTTGAAGATAGAGTACTTTGGGATTGTATATTTGTGAATAATGTGCCCTATAGATTAGGTTATAATCCTGCCAGGAGGATTGAATCTTGAGTGTTGAATAATTTTATACATTTTAGCAAGCACTTAAATTGGTTGGGTTCGAAAAGCAATCTCTCTGTCTGTTTTCCTGCAATGGGCAACATAATATGTCTTGATTCAGATATTTTATCTTCAGTTGTGTTGCTTCTGTCCATGTCATTCATGCAAGTTATTGTTATCAGCAAGAGAGATGGGAAGAATTATACACAGAATTTGGACGTTCCCCCTCTGTGGCTTTCATCTTTTCTGGATTTCTACCCTCCATTTCCATTAACTGTTGTTGCTTTTTATTCTATTTTCTGTTGTCACAAGCCAGAAAAACTGTGAGTTTTCTGAGGTTTTTCTACTTACTCCATGCGATGCAAACTGAACCAGCTCTCATTCTAAAAATTATGAAGCTAGAAAACCTGTCCCTCACGTTAACTCCAGTTCAGTATTTGTCTGATTTTGATAATTCGCCCATGTTTTCAGGTATGGGATGTGTGTGTGTGTGTGTGTGTGTGTGTTTCAGTTTATAGTTATTGTCTGCCAGAGAGTTGGACTGGTAAGAGCCACTCATCCATGTTGGAAAAAATATATTTCCTTCGGTCACTGTTCTTCCTTGCTATATTTTGTGATGCTCTTCAATGGTGTTGCTTTCTTCTGTTTTTTTTTTTTTTCCTATAGCTCTATTTCTTTCCATTTGATTTGATTCTGTATTCTATTAAGTTTATTTATCCCAACTAGTAGTCATTTTGGACTTAGATTCCTTCAATTAAGCTCTATTCAATGCTGACCTTTTTTTTTTTTCCACGCACAGTTCTTTTATTCCATTCTCATTTTTAAGTTCTCTTTTTTTCCTGAAATGTTTGGATACTGTCCATGCCATTGTTTTATTATTCTCATATTTCATTCGGATAGTCTAATCTGATGTTATTATTTATGCTAACAGAGGATGATTTACTTTGCTTCAGGAAATCTCTATATTACATTCCAAGGTTTACACTGGGGGCTGGGATCATTTTGTTCATGCCATACTTTTTAACCTGAGAAAAAAGAAAAAGAAGAGATATATGACAGTGGGGCAATGTGCAGCCTTTATTGTAGAGCCTGTCTGTATGTCTCTTCTAATAGCTGTCAGTGTTTTCTACTGAGCTTTATCCAGTAGGGGAGTAAGGTAAGCAAAGTGTCATTATCTAACGGGATGCAACAATCTGACCTTAAGATTATTCCTTAACTCACTGTGAAAACCTGAAAAATGGAGAGTCCTAGAGAATTTTATGGATTTCGATGAGACCACGACATGTACTAAGTTTTTATACAATAGATTTCTCTGTCATTATGCCATTGATTACATTATCACACTCATTCTACTTAAGTTCAGTGTAGGAGTTATTAGTAAGAATTCTCAAGATTTGCTTGAAGTTCATTTCCTTTCTTCTGTATTTCTTCATGAGGATAAGGGAGTGGGTTTAATGTGTGTAACTTTCTAAGCTACACCTGGATTTTCACTAAATTGCCTGGACTGACATGTTTAAAGGTGTATAGTATGTGGTATGATTTGTTGTTGCTTCTGATCATTTTTCCCCTGATTTTACTTTTTGTTCTTTTTGTTGTTCATTTAACAAAATCTGGAGTGTAGGGAGGGGAAGAACTATGGCTCTTATATCTGTTTTCTTATCCATAAGCCTTTTTATGTAGCTTACTAACTTGTCTTTTTGTCTTAAATTTTTTTCTTTTCTTAAGACACCCTCAACTATCTCATCTAAGAGATTCTAATATCCAAATTTGTTTAAAGATTTTATTTATTTATTTGAGAGATAGAGAGGTCACAGGTAGGCAGAGAGGCAGGCAGAGAGGCGGGGGGGGGGGGGACAGGCTCCCCACTGAGCAGAGAGTGCGATGCGGGCCTCAATCCCAGACCCTGAGATCATGACCTGAGCCGAAGGCAGAGGCTTAACCCACTGAGCCACCCAGGCGCCCCTAATATCCAAATTTAATTATATTACTATTCCACTTAAAATTCCCAATCACCTGAATATAGCACCAAAGTCATGGACCAACAATAACAAAAACTAAATTTGACTCCATTAAAATTAAAAACCTTTGTGAGTCAAAGGGCATTATAAAGAGTGAAAAAAATCCAGATTGGGAAAAAGCATTTGTAAATCATAATCTGATAAGGGATTAATATCCAGAGTATCTGAGGAGCATCTATAACTCATCAACAACAACAAAAAGTTATACAAATGGCCAATAAGCACATGAAAAAACACTCAACATCACTAGTCATTAAGAAAATGCAAATCAAAGCCACAATGAGATACCACTTCACATGTATTAGGATGGCTAGTATTTAAAAAAAAATGGAGGGGGCGCCTGAGTGGCTCATTAGGTTAAAACCTCTGCATTTGGCTCAGGTCATGATCCCGGGGTTCTGGGATTGAGCCCCGTATTGGGCTGACTGCTCAGCAGAGAGCCTGCTTCCTCCTCTCTCTCTCTGCCTGCCTCTCTGCCTGCTTGTGATCTCTGTCTGTCAAATAAATAAATAAATAAAATCTTTGGAAAAAACATAAAAATTTTTTTTAAAAAAGGAAAATAACCATTGTCGGCAAGGATGTGGAGAAATTGGAAACTGAAAACCTAGTGCATTGCTGGAAAGAATGTAAACTATTGCAGCCACCATGGAAAACAGTACAATGGCTCCTCCAAAAGTTAAAGACCGAATTATCATATGATCTAGCATACCCACTTCATGGGTATACTTAAAATAATTGAGAGCAGAGACTGAAACAGAGACTTGTAGAACAATATTCATAGCAGCATTATTAACAATAGCCAAAAGGCAGAAACAACCCCACAGGTCCATCAAAAGATGATGAATAAACAACATGTAGTATATACATACAACAGAATATTATTCAGCTTTAAAAAGAAATGAAATTTGGGGCACCTGGGTGGCTCAGTGGGTTAAGCCTCTGCCTTCGGCTCAGGTCATGATCTCAGGATCCTGGAATCGAGCCCCACATCAGTCTCTCTGCTCAGCGGGGAGCCTGCTTCCCCCCCTCTCTCTGCCTGCCGCTCTGACTACTTGTGATCTGTCAAATAAATAAATAAAATATTAAAAAAAAAAAGAAATGAAATTCTAATACATGCTACAACATAGACAAATCTTGAAAATATTTTGCTACATTAAATAGGCCAGACACAAAAATGCAAATATTATGTGATTCACTTATAAGAAGTAACTAGAATTGGCAAATTCACAAGGAAAGTATAATAGAAGTTGCTAGGGCTGAGGAGAGGGTGGGATGAGAAGTCATTATTTAAGAAGTACAGAGTTTCTGTTTGGAATGATGAAAAATTTCTCTAACTAGACAGTAGAGACGAATGTAATTAATGGTACTGAATTATACACTTAAAATAGTTAAAATGGAAAATTTTATGTGATGTATATTTTACTACAAAAAATATGAAAAATAATTCCCAATTACCTATAAAAAAACTTTAAGTTTCATATTCCAATCTCTTTATGACTGAGCTCCTTATCTTCTTGCCCTCTCTTACTGCTTCCTTCTTTGTTTTGTCCCAGCACTATCTCAAGAATCCACAGGTTCTGCAAGAATGTTATATTGCTTCAACCTTTTGTTCAATCTGTATGTTTAAAGAATGGTCCTTATTTCTTATTATATGAAGAGTCCAAGTCACCTTTCAAAAGTAAGTTTACACATTTTTAAGTTCACATATTAAGATTTACCTAACAAATCTCTACACATCCTACTTATTTGCCCAGAACTGGGCCACTATCATTGATAAAGGTGCATGTCCCTACTATAAACACCATGTTTGGGGCTCCTGGCTGGCTCAGTGAGTAAAGCAAGTGACTCTTCACCTTGGGGTGATGGGTTCAAGCCCCATGTCAGGCACAAAGCTGACCTTTTTTAAAAAATCATGTTGTTTTCTTGAGTGCTGTTGATTCACAGCTATTGCTGAATAATACCTGCAAAAGGATACCTGTTAAGTATCATCAATATATTTCTAACTTAAAGAAATAAAATTTCAGTCTCTTTCCATTTATAAACCTAGACTATGCATCTGAAGAAACTGATAATCATTTTTTTGGACAGTAAAGAAAGCCAATTTTGACATCCATAGAAAAACAGAAAAAATACTTAAGGTATGGATAAAAATAAAGAAAGAAAATTCTGGAAGATTCAGAGAGCACTCTCTGGGAATAACTGGTCTCTCCTCTTACTTGTTGGTTCCATGAGCTAATAAATGAGCTCTGCCCAAATAACTCCTCAGATTTAAGTTTCTTTCATTTGCAAACTCAATGACTACCTTTGATTACTTCTCTGATTATATACCTATGACCTTCCAATATTATCTCACTAAATTATTTTGTTTTGTCACTGCTAGATAGTGAGTGAGTCCATTAAGATTAGGTTCTTGTTTCTTCCATCTTAGTTTTTCCAGTACCTACCACATTAAATTTCAAAAAGAGTGTCATACCTTTAAAATTGTTAGTTTTCTTCATAGGTCATAAATTGTGTTCATGCAGATTAGTCAGATTTCCAAACTCTGTAACCCCCATGCTAAACATTAAAAATGTAAAGATAAAAATATGACTTGATTCTTTTCAATTCTAGACCCCAGTAATAACAGACAGATACACACTTATAATTTTGATACAATGTGAAAAGTGATGAGATGAGGTACATGTACTATATATGAGGCATATAGCTTTGGATATTTTCATTCATCATTTGTAAGCATCATTTTTGCTAAAATAATTACACATTATTTTGTTATGATGAAACAATAGGAATTTATCATAATTTACTTAATCATGCTTCTATTGTTAATGTTTCTACAGTTTCAATATTTATTCATTTATAAATAACACTAAGCTGAATATTTCATTTCACTTATAATTTCTTCATTCTAATATGTAGTTAAGACAGATTTCTCAAAGACAGGCATAGCTTAGAGATAATCGTGGGTCTGGTTTCAGGCCTCCACAATAACACAAGTATCACAATAAAAAGAGTCGAATGTTTTGCTTCTCGGTGCATGTAAAATTTTTGTTTACACTATCTTATAGCATCATGTCTAAAAAATGTACATAACTTAGTTTAAAAATACATTATTACTAAAGAATATTGACCATCATCTGGTAGAGGCTCTTGCCTCAGTGTTGATGGCCACTGACTGATCAGAGTGGTAGTTGCTCAAGGTTGGGGTCATTGTGGCAATTTCTTAAAATAAGACAATGATGAAGTTTGACACATTGACTTTTTCTTTTTTTTTTTTTTCCAATTTATTTATTTTCAGAAAAACAGTATTCATTATTTTTTCACCACACCCAGTGCTCCATGCAAGCTGTGCCCTCTATAATACCCACCACCTGGTACCCCAACCTCCCACCCCCCCGCCACTTCAAACCCCTCAGATTGTTTTTCAGAGTCCATAGTCTCTCATGGTTCATCTCCCCTTCCAATTTACCCAAAAGCACATACCCTCCCCAATGTCCATAACCCTACCTCCCTTCTCCCAACCCCCCTCCCCCCAGCAACCCACAGTTTGTTTTGTGAGATTAAGAGTCACTTATGGTTTGTCTCCCTCCCTATCCCATCTTGTTTCATGGATTCTTCTCCTACCTACTTAAGCCCCCATGTTGCATCACCACCCCCTCATATCAGGGAGATCATATGATAGTTGTCTTTCTCCGCTTGACTTATTTCGCTAAGCATGATACGCTCTAGTTCCATCCATGTTGTCGCAAATGGCAAGATTTCGTTTCTTTGGATGGCTGCATAGTATTCCATCGTGTATATATACCACATCTTCTTGATCCAGTCATCTGTTGATGGACATCTAGGTTCTTTCCATAGTTTGGCTATTGTGGACATTGCTGCTATAAACATTCGGGTGCACGTGCCCCTTTGGATCACTACGTTTGTATCTTTAGGGTAAATTCCCAGTAGTGCAATTGCTGGGTCATAGGGCAGTTCTATTTTCAACATTTTGAGGAACCTCCAGAGTGGTTGCAGAGTGGTTGCACCAGCTTGCATTCCCACCAACAGTGTAGGAGGGTTCCCCTTTCTCCGCATCCTCGCCAGCATCTGTCATTTCCTGACTTGTTGATTTTAGCCATTCTGACTGGTGTGAGGTGATATCTCATTGTGGTTTTGATTTGTATTTCCCTGATGCCGAGTGGTATGGAGCACTTTTTCATGTGACACATTGACTTTTTCTTTCATGAATGACTTCTCTGTAGCTGTTCAATAGCATTTTACAAAGAGTGAAACTTCTTTCAGATTTGGACTTAATCCTCCCAAACCCTGCCACTGCTTTATAAACTAAGTTTATACAATATTCTACATCATTTACTGTCATTTCAGCTATTTTGGCAGATCTTCACTAGGAGTAGTTCCAGCCCAAGAAACCCCTTTCGTTGCTCATCCATGAAAAGCAGGCTCTCATCTATTCAAGTTATATCACGAGCTTGCAACAACTCAGTTACATCCTCAGCCTCCACTTCTAATTCTTGTTCTCTTGCTATTTTCACCACATCTGTGGTTACTTCTTCCATGGAAGTCTTGAACCTTCAATTTGTAAAATAATGCAATATTTGCAAGCACTGTAAAGTGAAGCAGAGTAAAACAGGTAAGCTATGTAGCCTTGGGTCAACAGCTAAATAAACTGTTAAAGGTGTCAGAGATACAACAAATTTTACATCGAAATTTGGAAGTATTTGAAGCCTATAGGATTTAAATGACTTCTCTAAAGATACAAAGTTCTATTTTTTTTAAAACTCTCCTTGTAGTACTTCTTTCTTTCCCTTGTGCTTATAATTTCTGCCCAGCACTCATCAACCTTTCTGACCTTGTTGAGTGTAAAAACTTGGTGCCACCTGGCTTACTTATCAGCAGTGGTGGCTTAACCATCCATTCACATGGCACCATTAATGGGAGTAGTCACTGTGCCTGGGAGTGGTGTCCCTGGTTAGTAATGCTTTATCTCAATTAAAATATCCTAATAATTACCATTGTACCATGCCATATTAGTACAAGAAAGCTTTTAGCTTCTCCAATAATCACACAACTTTTTTTAATATATTAAAAAAACATTTCTTTTATATATAATATATTATATATAAATATATATTATATAGTATACATTATATACAAAATAAAAATATAAAAATATATAATATATAATTAAACTTGGTATTGAAAAAATTTGTCTTTACTTGCCTTTACTTCAGCATTACCAATTAACTCACAGAGGGATCATGGATAAATGTTTTCCACACAATTGTTCAGATTCTTCACTTGGAAAACATAACCAGATATGCAGGTGTTGAAAAGGGCAGGGTAATCGCTCACCTGTGAACAAAAGCCAAGTGCCCTCTGAAAAGGAAAAACAAATAAGTCATTGAGTAAATTGCATATTTTGGCAACAAAATGAGTTTAATTTTTGTTTGGTTTTCAAGGAAACATATCCAGTTAAAGAACATTAAAAAAAATATCCCCAGTATCCCACTCACTAAAGGGGATGTATGTGTTTATCATTCTTCTCCTATGCCCACTGCCTGAGGCAGTGGAAGGATTTTCTTGCTCCCCCTTTGCCTTATCTCTTCCAATTTTATATCTCCATCCTCAATAGACTCCAAGGGCCACTGTAATGAATACAAATATGCTTGCTATATTAAGACTGTGAAACCACAGTTACTGGTTCCCCTATTCCCCCTGCTTCAGTGGGATATATCTCAATGAGGCTATTCAATAAAGCATCATTTTACAGTAGTAGAAAAAGAACCTGGCCTTTTGCCATCTCCCAACTACTAATAAAGGTTTCTTTTTCTAATAGTGGAAGTAGGCTAATGAAGGACATATTTGCAGTAGAGGTTAGTTCCATTTTTAATGTATGAGTTCAGAGAGACCCCCATTTCTGGACAGTTGGAAGTTAAAGCAAATAACTTATTTATTGCTTTGAAATCATATTTTTTTTCAGCTTTATGAACCCTTGATTATTTAATCACTAATTGTTGCAGATGTGCTGTAGCCCTCAAGATTAAAGTAAAAGTAAGAGGTCCTAGACAAAGGAAAATATAAAAGAGATACAAATGGACTTCTGCTCCTGTGAATTAGTCTTTTAAAACACTTTTGAACAACATTCTATCCCCATTGCTCATTTATTTGTCTTAAAAATAGATGCATCATGTCTTAAAAAATACAACACAACATACTAGACCTTGGGAATATATCACTTAAAAGATAAAAACAGGAGCGCCTGGGTGGCTCAGTGGATTAAAGTCTGCCTTCAGCTCGGGTCATGGTTTCAGGGTCCTGGGATTGAGCCCCACGTTGGGCTTTCCGCTCAGCGCAGAGCCTGCTTCCCTTCTTCTCTTTCTGCCTGCTTCTCTGCCTACTTGTGATCCCTGCCTGTCAAATAAATAAATAAAAATCTTTAAAAATAAAATTTTTTAAAAAGATAAAAATAATCTTCCTAAAGGAATTTCCTTTCTGAGAAGTCACAAAAATGATCAAATAGGACTTATCACTTATTAACTATTTTATACTTGTCTGGAATTAAAAGTAAAATAAGTGCAATGCAATTGTACATTAGAAAGATTAGTACCAGTCAGGGAAAGTTTACTTGAAGAAGTAGGTTTGGAAATGAGTCTTAAAAGATGTATACCTTAATAAGGAGGATCACAGACAAAGGTAATAACATTGTATCAACACCAAGATAGGGAAGAAATTGGCATATTCAAAGAATTGGAAGAATGTTAATGTTGTAGAATCAAAGAACCATCCTGATCACTGTATCTGAAAATGGTGTGTTAGGATTGAGTAAGAAAAGCTAAGACTTGAGAAAGAGTTTGGTAATTTATACCATGGTAATGGTAGAGCAATTGATAAAAGTGGATGAATTTGAAAAATATTTGGAAATATTTATATTCCATGGCAACAGGGGGTTAGGGAGAAATAAGAGTCAAAAGTGAATCCTGTGTTTCTGTCTAGAACAGTTGCAAGGATGGAGGTCGTAAGGGTTTGTTGAATCTTATAGTCAAAGGCTCTTGATTTCTTGTCATAGAATCCCAAGCTAGCATAAGAAAAAAAAAAAAAACAAAGAACAAAACAAACAAACAAAAAAAAAACCTGTAGAATTAGGAAATTTATCAACTTAAAAGATAACCAAAAGTTCAGAAAAACAGATGTAGAATTTGTTTCATGGTTGATTGGAGGTCAATATTACAACACAGTCGACTTCCCTTTTACCTCTTATTATTGATTCTTTCAAACTGTTGGTTTGATTTTTCCTATTGGGTAGATGGGCTTTCTTCTTATTCTCAACTATAGATATCTTTATAAACCAGAAAGCCAGTAGACACTGGGAGCTTCTCTTTGCCACTTTTAATTTGGTAAATCCCAGGGTGAAGAAAAAAAACCCTATTGCATACTTTTTTTAAAAAATTAAAGTGTAGTTGACATACAGTGTTACATGCAATTAGTTTCAGGTGTATAACAGTGATTCAACAACTCTGTATGTTACGCTGTGCTCACTCACCACAGTGTAGCTACCACCTGTCCCACACGATGCTATTACAATACCATTGACTATATCCCCTTTGCTGTACCTTTCATGTCTATGACATTCACTCCATGGCTGGAAGCCTATACCTTTCTCTCCCCTTCACACCTTCAGAATTCCTATTATCTTTGTTTGTTTCCTGTGATGCCTTCCTGTGGCCAGAGGTGCAAAATCGTTAGCCAAGAAAAGAATGAGCAGACAAAGCTACTGGATGATTCACTTTAAGGTATGACTGATTTTAAGGTATCACAGTTTGTATTTGCCAGCATGGAAATGATGAATATCCAAACATCACCTTGAGGGTAGAGAAAAGCTGAGTTCTATAAATATTAACTCTTAGACACCTGTAAACATCTTTTGTAAGTGTTGATAAGACAGTTTGATGATCAGATCTATACCTCAAAGTTGAGATCCGAGCTATAGATAACTTTGGAATGAATCATATATGGATGACAATTGAAGCCACAGCATTTAAGAGATAACAAAAGGAGAGAGTATAAAGAGAAAAGAATACACTTGAGATGTATATTGATGCAACATTTGAATTATCAGGACAAAGAAACTGAGGAGTGGGAGCCAGAAAAACATAATGAAGGCCAGAAACCAAAGAAATAAGGAAGGGGTTATAAACCTTTCAAAAAGGAAGGGCTTATAAACAAGAGCATGCTGTGAAAGTAAAGGCCTGAAACATGTCCACTGGATTTAGTGAAATGAAAGGCATTGTTGGCCATGAGTGTCATATTGGTGGAGTGGTGGTGGTGGAGAAGTCTAATTAAAAAGTGGAGAAAGTGAGAGACAATAACTCTACAAGAGGTGACTTTGCACCAGAACTTTGACAATTGGGCTTAACTGAAGCTGAATTGAGATTAGGAGTTTTTCTTGTGATTTTTTTTTTTTTTGGTGTGTATGTGTGGGTGCTTGTATGTATGTTTAAGGCGGAACAGATGGTCATACTTAATTGCTAATGGGTCTGTGCATATTTTATTCTTCATTTAAAAGTTTACATTAAGAATACTAATGAGAAGGAGTACAGTACAAGAAGCTGAAAGAAAGATATAAGAAAAACATGAAGAGGAGAAAAATTATAATGGATAATTTTTCTTTTCTTAATCTTAAAATTTTACATCAACCATAAAGTTTGACATTTAAATATTATCTTATTCACTTTGCCTTTGTCACCCTCATATTCTCAATGAATTTTCTTTTTCCAGTTCAGAATTGACATCAGAATATCCATTAAAGTACATAACAGGGTGGGACACAGAGCAAACATTCTATAAATTATACTGGGCATTCAATTCCAGTTTATATAGAAAACCAAGACACACAGCAGTGCTTATTTCTCTCAGTCCACTCTTAATGGTTTATAAAATAAAAGGATGTTTAGTCAAATGAAATGATCACACATTCTATGCACTTATTAATATTGTTAAGAAGATTTATGTGTATTTTGAAAATATCAGTTGCAAGAATAGTTGCAGAGCTCTGAACCTGGAATTTCACATATGCCCAGGCAAGGGAAGTCTGTTAATACATTTTTGTGTGAGGATTCCTTTGGCAGGCACAAATGATTGGGCATTTTAGATATGGAAGTTAGTCTCCAGGACCATGCTTCCTAAAGATTAAGGGGAAAATATTGGTCTTAATGTCCTTAGAAATTACAACAGTAGGAGAAGACATGCCTAGGAAGAAAATAGTTGAGATTTGAGTATGGGTAAAAGGGTAAAAGAAAATACAGTGAAGGATTTATGGGTAAATGGTATAACACTGAGCCTTAGTTACTTTGTGTCAAAACCAATTTGTCTAACCAATGTTAGAGACTGAGATAGATAGAGCTGTAGCAATATGTAAGTTGGAGAACACTTACATGCAGACACACCCAACCTTGGGTACAGACACACATTCATTCATACATGTGCAACATTGCTTGTGTTTCCCTCCAGAATCTACATCATAATGCAGTAGTATTTTTGGCTTGACAAGTCTGTCATTAACTTTAACTGAAACATTAACTGAAATATTACATTAACTGAAAAAAGACATCAACCACAACATGGGAAACTATGAAATGCAACAGGAAATATACATAAAGGTGGTTTGTAGGATAGTGATGCAGAAGAGACAGGGGAGAATTTTATAAGTAAAGTGTATACTGTAGACTCTTTTGGCATCTTTGGAAAAAGAAAAGATGTTCATATATACAGACCCGGCATAATGTGCTTTTTATTTAAATCACAGTAAAGACATTTGAAGTACTGTGCTACTAATAATTAAGGTTCTCTTTCTGTGCCTTAAGCCTTTTCCTATCTCCCAATCCTACTTTGAAATCCTGATTTCTTCCCAACGCTCACCCCCAACTTGAGTTAAGCCACAGAAACTCTGTTCAAGTCACTGCACTTGCATTTCTCTGGAATTCACCATTTTTCCTCCATTGCTGCACACCTTAAGCTTTTGGTAGTTCTTGCCTTTACAGCTTGATTTTCTTCCTCCTCTCTCTCTTCACTTGGATTTGGAAACCTAAGTGTGTACTCAAAGAAATTCCAGAACTTCCATAAGACACTAAATAATGAGTAATAAAGACCTCAAAAGACGTTTGTCCATTATTTTCCAAAGTTGCTTTAGGTCCTCACAGTGATCAGAAACTACAAAGCAGGACATTCTATATATTCGGGTCACAGGGCCACCTTAGCCTAGTGCCAACTCTGTGAGTAGTCACGTGGTTCCCTATCCCTTCCTTCAGAGAGTATATTTGGCTAGGAACATCTGCAGTGAAGAAGGAATCTCTGTTATCATTTCTATGTTGCATTAGGTACAGTGAGAAATATGAGGGAGGTTGGAAGGAGAATTTTAGGGTAAAAAGAAAAAGGTTCCATAAATCACAAAAGATCAACACTTAGAAAAAAAAATACACTGGTACTAAAATTTTGGATGGGTAGTGAATGCAGAACAAAGAAAGGAATGTTCTAAATAAAAGTGGGAGTGACCAAGGGAAAGTTTTCAAGAACATGTAAGCAGGAATTCTCACCACTTACTATACTAGGAAGGATGTCAAAAGGTATAGTGCCAATTCCACATGAGAAGTGAACTATGATTAAAAATAAGAGTTTTACAGAGATTTGACCTGACTCAGGTAGGAGAGTTGGTAAAGCAACATTGGCTCAGTTGTTCCTTCTACTTTTGCATCTGACCCTAAGCCTGAAGTCACGGATCAGGGAGTCAGGGAAAGAAAATGAACATGAAGCAGACTGGACAACTGAAACCTGTGCCTGTGTCCTACCAGATCCCATGTTCTCACCCTGTGGTTAGGTCTCCAACTTTGTTGCCATGGGGACCTGGAGCTATACCCCCACCTGGCCACAAATGTGGAAAAGCTGCAGAAAGAAGTCCTGTGGAAAGTAGAGGAGGTGTGTGACCCCCCTGCTGCCCTCACCAGCAAACTGAGCCAATCTTAAACCTGTGAGAGCTCCAGTAGGGCCTGGCCTCTATCCACCTCCAAAGAATAGACATGGCTTCTCTTCACTTCTCCTCATCTTAAACATCTTTCTCTTCTGGCCAGCCCTCATCAGAGATGTATAGGGAATTAAACTCTGAGAAACCCAGTTTAGTTTAACCAAGTTAAAAAATTACAATGATGTAGGTATCTTCTAGCAAAAGTGTTCAGGTCTGTGGCTTGATTTTCACTGAAAAGCAAAACCAAATCTTTCTTGCAAAAAAACATTATTGTTCAAGAGATACCTGCAGACTCTAGGTACCATTGCCTTGACCTCCTCCAAATGAATGAAGCCCAGATGAGCTGTGGCTAAGTCAAGGAAACAAGGAATTTTGAAGGGTCTGAACTTGAAGGGAAAGTTACAAAGGTTATTTTCAGTTTATTAGGAAGGAATCCAAAAGCTGAAAACCATCAGCCATTTTTGTTAAGTTCACAAATATCAAGCTAATAAGTATTTACCAAACCAGCCAGTTTTATGTAGTTGCTTAGTTTTCTTTACTCCCATTTCATTCTTTCATGATAGATGTTTTCAAAACACATCAAGGGCTGATCAGGAACACCCTTATATATGTCATTAGTACATAATTATCTAAATAATGGGACTTGGGAGACACTAGGAATGCCATTCTCATGTAGCATTTTTCTTTTGCCTGTAATTCCACTGCGCATAATTTCTTTTTTCTAAGCATATTCCACTTCCTCCAACATCCTGTTGCATATGCATGGGGTGACCCAGTTAGTAATGAGTTCATCATACTTTTTCTTCTAAGGAAAAATGAAGCAGAAAAAAGAAAGAAAGAAAAAGAGAGAAAGAAAGAAAGAAAGATGCACTTGATATCTGAGAGAGCAAGATATCTTCATTATATTTTCAAGATATTTTCATTATATTAAAAGTAAATGTCCTTAAGTTTAGCATTTGGCCATGAAAAGTATTATGTCATCAGCAATACTTTCTGTCAAAAGTCTTAAGGAAAAAGCATTCCAGCACATCAGAAGCTCAGTTAGCAGTAACCATCGACAACACTTTGTGAATGCACAGGGTGCATCTCATACTGGTCCATGGGCAGGGCCTGCGGTCAATGAGGTATAACTCAAACCAACCCTAAGAGGAAAGCACTGTGATTACCCTCCTCGGCCAGATGATGAAACAGAGTCACAAACGTGTGAGGTAACTTATTGAGGCCCACACACTAGAATGTGGAGCTGAAATTTGAGTTTAGAAAAGTCAGAGGCTGAGAAGGAATTCTCCAATTTGATTAACCTTTACTTAATATTCAAGCAAATAAATTCACACAATCACCCACAAAATGGAAAAAGAAAATCGGCTAAGTAAAGCAATTAGGAGTGAAGAAAAGGGTTTTCACATAGTAAAATATTTACAACTAAAAATATGGAGGAATTATATTCAAATATGAATGGAATGCAGAAAATATGGATGATTTTTAAGTGAGGCCTGAAAATGAAAGTGAACCATTGGATATGAAAATGTCACGTGCACAACATCCTGTTCCATGCATCTGACCCACTTTTCTTCATCTGAAATGTTCTCTCCCCATCTCTCTACTTCTCCAAATTTGATTTATTTATCAAGGTTCAGTTGCGAATGTAGACACAAGCCCCATTATCAATGTGCTGGAAACACTAATTAAGCCAAAGGACAGCAGTGTTCCCAGTTATACAATGAGGACATGAGGCTAGATGTAGAGCGGCAGATTGGACAATACCTCTTTTCCTTTGTAAACAGGACCCCACTTTTGTCCAGGGCTAATATGCTCAGTGCCAAGTAAGGTAACTCTTTTCCAAGACCAAGATACCTTGGTAGATATGGATGGCTGTGTGACAAGGTTATAGCCAATAATGCATAAATAGATTTCTGCTAGGTGTTCTGGACATGGTTTTGTTTTGTTTGTTTGTTTGTTTGTTTGCTTTTTTTTTGTCATTGTTATTGAGAGAAAAGGACATTTCTGTATGGCATTGCCACTCTTCCCTTTTCTCATTTTCAAGGCAGATGTTCTATTTGGAGTTGCACCAGCCGTGTTTGACAGTGAGGCAAATAAATAAATAAATAAATCCCAATATGTTAACAATTGCAAAAATAAAACAAAGACCTTGCATTACTGATGGAAGTGTTGAGCATCTAAATCAATTACAGCAGTATTTCAAGCTTATTTATAAAGGAGAAATACTACTTTCCTTTTAAAGCTTTTTGGGCTATACTTAATATTAGTAATAATGGGGGGTATTTCTAGCTTTTATTTTCAGGGATTTTCAAACTGAACTGAGTAAGGTTCTGAGGCTCCCAAGAAATGTCCATACTAAAAATGTAGGGGGGATGATTTGGGAACACATGGAATCTTACCCTTTCTCCTAACTTTACCCATGAATATTCTACTTTGTAACAGTTACATGTTACATTTATGCATAAGAGTTTATTTAGAGATATATTTCACTTATTAGAAAATGTTTAAAATCCTTTGTCTGGCTAATTTCTAACTTCCCTTCCAGCTTTAAAATCCCAATTTCTGAATTCTTTCCTGAAACTTTCCCTAATATCACTAAAAGTGGTATTTATTTTTTACTTATTTTCTATGTTATTGTTTGACAGTTCATTCTGACCATTTAGCATTTACAATCTAGTTTATGTGTATAATGTATGACACATGTTTATTTGTATTAGTCTTGCCTCAGAGATTGTCAGTTAAAGACTATAGAGTTTGAATAGATGGGATAGGGAGGGAGACAAACCATAAGTGACTCTTAATCTCACGAAACAAACTGTGGGTTGCTGGGGGGAGGGGGGTTGGGAGAAGGGGGGTAGGGTTATGGACACTGGGGAGGGTATGTGCTTTTGGGTAAATTGGAAGGGGAGATGAACCATGAGAGACTATGGACTCTGAAAAACAATCTGAGGGGTTTGAAGTGGCGGGGGGGGGTGGGAGGTTGGGGTACCAGGTGGTGGGTATTATAGAGGGCACAGCTTGCATGGAGCACTGGGTGTGGTGAAAAAATAATGAATACTGTTTTTCTGAAAATAAATAAATTGGAAAAAAAGTTATATTTGGACATTATACTACTAAAAAATAAATAAATAAATAAATAAAGACTATAGAGTTTGAAGTAGTTCCAGGTATGTAGTCAGAGTCCTGGGTTTATATACAGATAGCAGGGGTCCACTCATTGGACTATACACCATCCAACACCCTCTGATTCTTATCACCTGTATATCACCTGTATATCTTATCACCTGTATTTCAGGTTATATTATTCATCACATTCAGAGTACAGTGGATGAAAATTACAAATATTTTCTACCCTCGAGATCCTCGTCATAAAGTTAGAAAGGGCTCTTTTTCAAAGAAAAAGACGTTCCTACAATCATTTTTATCTGAATTTTCCCCATGCCTCTAGCCTGACCTTGCCTTTATTCCTGATGTATAAAGAAAGTTGCAGGCATGGAGTTGCTAGGATTATTCCAGCATAATAAGAGTTGTGGTTTTTTTTTTCCAAGTTGCAGAATTAATGTGTCATTTTTCTTTATAGCTTCTGACTTAATTTCTATTAATGTTGCTGATCATTAGTTTCACCAAGAAATTCATCTGAATGAGTTAGTGGTTTTCTACCTTTATGCTGATAGCACAAAAGGCTAGATAGGTAATGTCAGAGTATCTGCAAGAGGCAAATAAAGAGATCAATACACTATGTAAATAGCTTTCACACAGCATTTTATTTTTTTTTTCTTTTATTGCTGAGTTGGTGCAAGCACAACTGTGGGTCATAGGGAAGCATTAAAAAGCTACTCACAATTGAGATGATCAATGACAGCATTTTGGAAAAGATGCTCAATCAGTAGGAGGAGAGGCCTCCTATTCTGGAGTTCAAATTTTCATTCATTTGTGTATTTGAGGAATATTTATGACATGCCTTTAATGTAACAACTTTGCTTGACACTGAAGAAGCCAAGATTTGCAAGACAGTTCCTGCTCCCCAGAAACATGCAAAGAAAAGGAAAAAGATAAGAAGAAAAAAGTACAACCTTTCTTGAGGTAAGATTTATCTAGCACTGTTATGACACAAGGGAGTAGCTTAATAAAAAACAGCTAAAATTATTAGTAGCCAAAATAGGTGTCCCACTCACTGAAGTCCACAGATGCACTCAAACCTCCTTTTAAAGTCTAAGTGCTAATTATTTCAAGGTAGTCCTGACAAGAGTGTAACTCATTTCTTAGACTTTTGGAAGTCAGGAGAGACTAAAGAAGGAGAGGCTGACCATGCACGCAGAAAAATAAAGTGGGCAAATGAAGAACTGATAGCAATGGGGGCTGTCAAATAGTTACTGGAAGCCCACATGCCATAATGGCAGACACACACCAAAACTGTATCATTCAGAAGCTTTTCAGTGGGGGGCAAACAGGACTGCATAGCTGGGGAGGCTGCAGAACAGGCTCAAGAGGCATCCATAATAGACAAGAGTCAACTAGTATTTGAGGGTTTTTTTTTTTCACATGTTTATTTCATTTATTCCTCACAAAGACCCTGCTAAAGTAACTCGTTCTAGTTAACAAATGAAGAGATAAAGTCTCTAACTAATCAAGAAACATATTCAACATGAATCATGAATATGAAGTTCAAGATGTTAAATTAATTTAAATATCTAATTTTGATTACATCTTTGAGTTTCTGGGCTGCTTGGGAACCACTCTGTTGAGGGGTTTCATGATTATAAATCTGTAAATGGCATTTAAGAGTTTCCTAATATTGGGGCACCTGAGTGGCTCAGTGGGTTAAGCCTCTGCCTTCAGCTCAGGTCATGATCTCAGGGTCCTGAGATGGAGCCCCACATCCGGCTCTCTGTTTGGCAGGGAGCCTGCTTCCTCTCTGCCTGACTCTCTGCCTACTTGTGCTCTCTCTCCGTCAAAAAAAAAAAATCTTAAAAAAAAAAAAAAGTTTCCCAATGCTTTAATCCTATTAGAGGTAGATAGTCCTAATTCAGAGAACAGTTAATATGACCACATTTAAAATATGTAAAGAAACCAAGAACATTCTTCAAGAACAGCATGTCAAATGTGCTGCAGTTCTCAAGGACAGAAAAACCTACTGATTTCACCCTTGATCCTTAAGACTCAGCAAAATCCGAAGTAAAAATTTAATACTCAATCAGCATGATTTAGAAATGGTTGATTACTGTTCTATGTTTTTGTTTTTTAATTGTCCCACACCCAGTGATCACGGTAGAGTTTTCCCCTCTTTTTTCTTTATGTACCTCAACTACTTCTCCTTTCTTTTCGAATGAATCATAATGACAATGTCTCCATGACCTATCCATCAGAGTGGCCATAGATAAACACTCTATGTCCCAAATGGCCTTTCTGTACCAGAACCCCCTGCATAGTGAAATCAGAGAATGAGGAAATCTTCCACATATCTCCTGTGGATGGCAAATAACCCTAAGATATTTTCTTTGTATCCATTGTTTTAAAGATATCCCAAATAGTTCATTTTAGTGCTTAACATGACATAATGAATTGGCTCTTTCTAGAAAACCTGTTTTTTAATGGTCTAATTTTTTTGCACATTGAAATTCATATTAAATTTATTGTGTTTTGATCTTTTTAATTTTCACTCAGCATTTACTTTATTTCTGAATATCTTGTAAAGGTATGTGATTGAGTTTATACTTTACAGGAATGACCTAAAAACCATTAGAGGGAGGCAGGGGACCCCACATATCTTATTCATGTATCCATCTTTATAGTTAGGAGCATGGGCTGTGGGGGACGAGAGTGACCCATGCTGTTTATAAGCTTAAGGCCGTGGACATTCTACTTGACATTTCCAAGTGTCAGACTTTTCCTTTTTGGAAAGACGATACTAACCTCACAAGTTGACTACAAGATTGTGTGGCATAACTTATTTAAAGCAGATACTGAATTCCCAGTAAAAGGGTATTGTAAATTATATCATAATTTTTATTACCTAACACAATGCTTAAATAATAAGGGCCTGAGAGACTTATTTGGTCATGATGATGACAAAATCTCAAAAGATGCTAAAATTCCATTCCTTGATCATTACTGTATTAACAAGTAGTACTCACAGTTCCAGTTCCCCAGAAAATGCCACATTTGCTTTCGAATTCCGGGTGGTCCAGTTGGTTCTCTATTCAACAGTGATGACATCATTCAGGTTATTTCATGTTTCTTCATTTCACATTCTGGTCTTTTGCCACTTCTACCCTCCCAACTCCTCTGTGCCCTCCTAAATTAGTAAAGTGGCTGTCGAAGGACCCTTGCAAGGCATCCTTCCCATAGGTCAAGTGCAGAAGAGATGTTGGGCTTATAATAAAACAGAACAAAACATGCACTTGATTTTCAGATCTTCCATAAAGTGACTCTGTAATGTTAGGCAAGACAAGTAGCTTTTCTGTGCCTTAGTTTACACCCCTGCTTTCCTAGAAAGAAATTTATAAAACTTAATTGCAGTAAATATGTTTATAATGTCCACAGGCATTATGTCTATAATGATGTCCAAATATTAGGCATTCTATGATACTACATGCTCCAGAGTATGTCTTTGTATTGAATGCTTTGTTTTAAATGACTCGATTCTGTGTGCATTTCCTCAGTCTCGGCTTAATTATTTTTATCTATCACATGAACTAGCTAAAAGTACTAGTAATGTTAATTGGTACTTACTTGATAAAAGATACTTTTTAAGCTTTATTTATTTATTTTAGAGAGAGTGCACCAGGGGAGAGGGGCAGACAGAAATTCAAGCAGACTCCTAGCTGAGCGCAGAGCCCCACTTGGGTCTCAATCCCACAACCCTGAGATTATGATCTGAGTGAAACCAGGAATTGGATGTCCAACAGACTGAGCTACTCAGTGCTCCTACTTGATACAAGATATTAACACAGCCCAAGTTAAATATTTGGATTCTGTTAGAAGGCTTCAAGGTACAAAATGCAACTATTAAGAGTAGATCTAGTGAAAAAAATATAGTTGTCTCTGAGCTCAAATTGGAAAATTCTAGGAAATATATTTGACACAGGCAAGACTTCTGGTGGTATAGAAGTTTTATTTTAAGTTTCCTATAGTTGGGTGACCCTTTGATTGGGTATAAAACCTAAACCACTCTCCCTTGCATTAAACTTTACTTCTCATTCTCTATCAATGGGAAAAAGAAGCAGCTTTTGATTTCATGGTTGTCTGTTGTATGATTAATGAAGTAAGAGACACAACGCATCGTGAAACAGTGGGGGTGAGGTGACTTCAAGTCTGATATAGACACAGAAATGAAGAAAAAATGATATAGACACAGAAATGAAGAAAAAATGTTAGCTGTTTGGTACAGGCACCTTACACATGTTAATTGAAGTGTGTCTGGATGTAGCCTCCTCAGCCACTAGGGGTCAGAATTACACAGCACACTCACAGAACAAGGACCACTGGTGGGCCAAAAAGGAGGGACTAGAAATCCCCATTTGGAAATGGTTTTGAGCATTGTGTGCAGAGAGTACACTGAAAAAGCATTTGCCATATGCCTGCCAGGTCTAATTATATGTTAAAGGCTAAGAACATGCAATTGGCACATAGACTTGCTCAGCCTATTTTTCAAGCTTTATTTTTTCTTTTCCCTCATAAGATACCACTTGGAACTAGATTTGAAAGACACTCTCCCTGACTTTAGGGGTCAGATTTCTGACAGCCACCATGGCAAGACAATTTGACATTGAAGAATTCAAAATTTTCTGGAGAAAATAGGATTAAGAGGGGCAGTATGTATGGTTAACCTATGGAAAGCTATTATAAATACATCAATCTTCCCAAAACCAAAATGATAAAACAGCAGAGTAAAAAAAAAAAAGAAAGAAAGAAAGAAAGAAAAAGAAAATAAATATAAATAAATAAATAAATAAGATTTTTGGATAGGAAAATGTGAATGGTCTTTTATATATGATGGATAGCATACTATATATTTCTAACTACAATCTCTCAGCTCATCAAAAGCTTTTCCTGATTGCCCTACAATTTCAAAGAGTTCCATATAATTGTTTTCATTTACTACAAGTAATAAGACCAGGCTTCTGGTTTGATTACTGGAGAGCTTCTGTTTCTGTCCCTCAAGTTCCACTATGGACCGTAATTTCAATGTTTCTGGGTTTCCTCTGTTACATCCTGCACATTGGTACAGCTCTCTCCCTACAGAAACTAGTCACAGAGAGCTCTTGTAAGACCTAAATTTATGCCTCTCATTTTCCTTTTTGCTTTTCAAAGTCTTTTTTGTAGAAACTTAATTTTTTGCCATTTGCTTTACCTTCTTTTTGTATTAGCAGCCAGCAGTCTCCTTTTTCTCTGACTGTATTCAAATAAATCACATTTTGTGAATATGGGAACAGAAAAATTTCACAGTTGCCAAAAAGTTGTTCAGACATAAATTCACAGAAATAAATTGGTAGAACTTTTGGTTAGAGATATATATGTGTATATATACACATATATATACACACACACATACACACACATATACGTGCACACATATATGTATACACACACACACACATATATATATACACAAAAATATATGTAAAAACAATGCAAAAGTGCAAAGGCATAAAAGTATGCCATTCTGGAAAGAACAGGATGGCTAGGGCATAACAGGTTTATAGAAAAGTAAAGGGAGAGAGGCTTGCAGTATAGACCACAACTCCGTCTGTTCTTTTAACTTCCAGTGATCTCTATAACTGTTTAGGAAATGGGGATTGTGTTGCACAATCCACTCCCAAGAAGATGATTTCACCAGGTACACCTGTGGACCATGTGGATGGGACTCTGTGTATGTGTGTGTTTCTCATTTCTGATTGTTCTGTATAACTCTAAACATAGTAATCATAACTCTAAAATAGTAAATATGAACCAGAAAAATTGATTGAATAAATTTACATTCTCTTTGAACAAAGATAAAACATCTCAGAACCAATCAACACAAACAGGAACTATATTTTTACAGATATATGGGCAGTTAAGTTCCCTGCTATAAGTTCCCACAGACAGGTAGCTGGTGGGTTAACAGGTGTATGGCTTATGTTTAAAAATCTGTAAAAGAAAAGGAATCTCTGAAATTTACTACAATAAAGAAAAAAGCCTTAAAAAGAAAAAGCCTAATGGAAAGAATTGCAATGAATATGAAGGCAATGTATAGAACAAGAAATACTGAGGCCAGTCTTGGAAAGAAACAGCTTCAGTGATAATTGATAAATGAAAATTAGAACAGCAGTTAAATTGGCATTAATGATTTTGTCTGACTTTAGTTACAGAACAAATAAATGCTCATCCAAAATAGTATACTCTATAGTTCTTCACTAAAGATAACCACCTTTTCAAGTATAGAATTTATTCCTCTGGGCTTTAATCTATGAAATACACACACACACACACACACACACACCACACATTGGCATATCACTAAAATCCGTGGACTTGTGATACTGGTTATTCCTATTTTTTCCTAAGGGGGAAGCCTTTGTTTTTTCTCCTACACATCATAAAGAGTTTTTCTTAAGGGCCTTTTAGGTGAGCACATGTAAATCTTTTGTGTTTTCTTAAATTACAAAACACAGATGTACCTATAATTTAATTAGCTATTTTTTGTTGATAGATATTTAGGGTCTCCATACTGTTTCATTATAACACAGTGATGAAATGATTTTCACACATTACCATTTGAGATAAAATCTTCACCCTTAAGATTGTCAAAAAAATTAAGTAAGTGATGATATATGGCATTACATGGACATAGGCAAACAAATATCTTCTTACATTCACTACTAGTGGGAGAATATTGGCAATAACCTCTTTTGAGGGCAATTTGGCAACATCTAGGGAAAAAAAAAAAAAACTTGGAAGGAAACACACCAAACTCTTAGCTGAGGTTATTTCTGGGAAGAGGAGTTAGATTATAGGAGATGCAGTAATTCAGAAAGAATTTAACATTTTATTCTATGTAATGCACATTGTTTAAACTTTTACAATTTTGTATCCCTTTATAAATAAAATAAGAAAAATAGAAAAAATCTATGAACACATACTTTTTGCCTATACATATCGTATACTTTCTTTTCCTCTTGAAAATTTACAAAGCTCATTAACACATTTCAACTCTGAGAAGCCCCAAGTTATTCAAATTTTGTGTAATTTATTCAAATAACTCTTATTAATCTGCCCATAATTGAGTATTTCTGTAAAACCCTTTAGAAACCCATGCTGATTGTTGAAGAATATCTGTGAAGAAGAGTTCTTCCCAAAAAACAAAATTGTTCAAAATCAATCACTCTCAAGTTTTCCACAAATTTCAGGTCCATGCCTTTAGATTCAATGCCAAACAACCTCTAAGGGCAAATGACACTTGCCAGGTTGGCTTCGGTAATTAACTCTGTGCTTGATGAACTTTGTGTTTTAAGGCAGTGCCTACTCCTAATCACAAGTATGTGGTCTCTACAGGAGTCCTGCACAATGAAAATCACTTATGCTTAAAGGTAGCAGGACTGTAAAGTTTTAAGCATGAGCAAGATACAGTATAGTTTCTTCATTTTCTCAAACTACAGCTCCTTTCAGCTTGCCTCCCCTACCTCGGCTGCTGACATTCAAATTGACTTTTCGCATTTATAATAGCAGCTTCTGTCTTGTTTTTACCGTTGTCCACTGAGACCACTGCTGTGATTTTCTGCTGATGTGCAAGATAGAAGAAAGTGCCTGGGAAAATGCACCACTTATTCCAGTCATTTTGCTAAAGGACACTCAAGTGTGGGCAAAGTCGTCAGAGAAAATGACAGAGAGCTGCATGCCGCTGTCAGGAATTGCTTCCTCATCAGTGGCTCAATTTTCAGAAGTGAGACCAAAAACGCATGTGCTCTCCAGCTTTCAGACGAGAAAGAAGCGAAGTACATGACATCTAAACTAAAGGAATGAGCCAGATTGGGGAAAAAAGAAAAAGTAACAAAAAGGAGGAAGGAGGGAAGAAAGGCAGTCTCCAGTGATACAGATCCCTGGATAGAAACCCCAAAGTTTTGAAAGACAATGTTAAACTTGATTCAAATGTAACTCAATGGCATTGAATGTCTTCTATGTATTTTGTGCTTGCATGTTCCAGGCAATGAGAGAAGGCAGAAAACCAAAGTGGAGAGTTCAGGAAAAGAATAAGAGCCATGATTTCAACAGAGTAGCTTGTAACCCAGAAGACAAAACAAATAGGGAAAAAAAAAAGACACAGAGAGGGAAAGAGGGGGGTGTAGTTCCATGTTTTTCAAAATATGTTCCACTAAACAACAGTTTCTTAGATGCTAATAGGTATTATGACAAAACAAACAAACAAACAAACAACAAAAACAAGAATAAAAACTCAGAATCAATTAAGAAAAAAAAAAAAAACTCTGAGGTCAATTAAATCTTAAACTTCTCAGGACCTATACTATGTAAATGTGTTTCCTGACTTGCCAAAAGGGAGATTTGAAATCTACATTTGAGAAATTTGAGAATGGAAATCGTTTTTACTGACAGCCGGTCTAGTAACACTGAGAGGCTATACTTTTGAGAAGCTGGTTAAGAGACATCAGAGTCCTCTAGTTCTGTCTGCTGCTGTCTAGTTAATAGGACTTTGGACAAATTTCTGTCCTTCCCTGACTGAAATGTAGTCTTCCCATCTGTAAATAAACTTGCCCAAGATTGTCTTGTTACCCTGTGATTCAAACATGATAGTACATGTCCAGGTTGTCACAGGGGTAGCACAAACACTAGAATATTACCCTATTGGTCAGGCAATGCGTTCTCAGGCCACACCTTCTGGGAATGCTATAATGTAAATGGAAACAAATAAACACACAAACCTTGATTCTGAATACCTATTGGATTTAATAGAAAAATTCAGCTTTGACATTCAGTGGCCATTAAAGCTTTCTACTTATAGTGCTTGCAGGTCTCTGATTAACTCTCCAGTAAACTATAGGTCACTATTGAGGCCCAGTAAACCTCCTAAATGCATGGGGCCCCTTTCTGTGAAGGCATTACATTTTCCCTCATCCTCGTGGGAAATACCAATATTCATCAGCTTCAGTATTTATGAATTACAAGCAGATGGGCCATTAAACGACCTTAAATTTAAAACAGTAGAAATCATAAAAAGCATGTTCCTAGACTATAATAGATTGAAATAGAACATTAATAACATAAAGGTACCCAGAAAATTGCTAGGTACTTGGAAATTATAAACATCTCTAAATAACACATGGATCAATCAAGATAAATTTAAAAATATATATATTGAACTAAGTGAAACAAGATTTTACTCATCAAAAGTTGTGGGTTACAGCCAAAACAGTGCTTTAAGGGAAATTTATAGCATTGAATACATATATCAGGAAAGAAGAAAGCTCTAAAATCAATACTGTAAGCTTCCATTTTAGAGAACTAGAGAAAAATGAGTAATTTAAGCCTGAAGCAAGTGGAAAGAAGACCTAATAAATTTAGGACACAAATCAATAGCCCTGAAACCCAGAAGACAATAGAGAAATATCAACAAAACCAAAAAGTGATCTTATGGAAAGCTCAATGGTTTTGATATAACTATGGATAAATAGATGTTGGGAACAGTTAAAACAAAACAAAATATACACTATTCATAAACTTCACAAAGACCTTATAGAGTAAGTTCTATATTTTTTTCCCTATAACTTCATGTAATGGAGATTATATGGTTAACCAGATTATTAGAATCTAAAGTACATATCAAATGAAGGGACAGCTTTAAAAGAAGAAGGCAAATATAATTTCATAAAGAGGACAGATATTTGCTCATTGTAAAGGCCAGTTGTACATAAAATGAAGAAAAATTTTTACCCCTGCTTTTTTGCCCAAGAGATTTTTTTTTCCTTGTGGCATTTTTCTTAGAACTGTGTGCTGTTTATATCTTAATTTAAATCATGTAATTTAAGTGGGAGTTTTAATAGTGGTGTAGCCCACTGGGGTCATACAATGACTAACAGAAAGTAGGCACGGATAACTCTTAACAGAGATACACTATGTAAATCCAGGTACCATTCATGCTTTTTGGCTGAAAAACAACTGAAATAAATAAAGATTAACTTAGGGAGGAGCAACATGGTGGAGGAGCAGGAGACCTAAATATCATTGGATCCCAGGAATTCAGCTAGATAATTACCAAACCATTCTGAACACCTACAAATTCAACAGGAGATAGAAGAGAAGAAACACAGCAATTCCAGGACCAGAAGGTAGAATGTGTGGAGAAGTAAATCTAAAATGACAGGAAGACAGACCTCAGGAAGAGGGGCCAGCTCTTTGCAAGGGGTAGAGCAGCAGAGTACAAAATCTGAACTTTAAGAAGTCTGCTCCACTGAGAAACATTGCTCAAGAGGTTAAGCGGGGGATGGAGCCCTCATGGGGACTGTGTGGTCTCAGGACTTACGGGGTCACAAAAGGACCAGGGGTTTCTGAGTGCAGCAGAGCTGCCAGGTATCAGAGTAGGAAGCCGGCTGCAGAGACGGAGCCAAGGAGTGCACTCTCAGCTCAGGGTTACCTTAAGTCATGATCACAAATCAGGTCTCAACAGGTACCAAAAGATCAGGCTCATTCCCTGCATATTTTCAGACCACAGTGTTTTAAAACTAGAACTTAACCACAAAGGAAAGTTGGAAAGAACTTAAATACATGGAGTCTAACAAGCATCCTACTAATGAATAAATGGATCGACCAGGAAATTAAAGATGAATTTTAAGAATTCTTGGGAACAAATGAAAATGAAAACACAACTGTTCAAAATCTTTGGGACATAGCAAAGACAGTCCTGAGAAGAAAGTATATAGCGATACAAGCCTTTCTCAAGAAACAAGAAAAGTCTCAAGTATACAACACAACCAAACCCTATACTAAGGGAGCTGGAGAAAGAACAGCAAAGAAAGCTTAAACCCAGCAGAAGAAAAATCATAAAGATCAGAGCAGAAATCAATGAAATAGAAACCAAAAGAACAGTAGAACAAATCAAAAAAAACTAGGAGTTTGTTCTTTGAAAGAATTAGTAAGATTGATAAATCCTGGCCAGACTTATCAAAAAGAAAAGAGAAAGGACCCAAATAAAATCATGAATGAAAAAGGAGAGATTACAACCAACACTGAAGAAATACAATCATTAGAACAGATTATGAGCAACTACATACCAACAAATTTGACAATCTGGAAGATATGGATGCATTCCTAGAAACATATAAACTACCAAAAATAAGCCAGAAAGAAATAGAAAACCTGAACAGACACATAATCAGTAAAGAGATTGGAGCAGTCATCAAAAATCTCTCAACAAACAAGAACCCATGACCAGATGGTTTCCCAGGGAAATCCTACCAAACATTTAAAGAATTAATATCTATTCTGAAACTATTCCAAAAAGTAGAAATGGAAAGAAAACTTCCAAACTCATTTTATGAGGCCAGCACTACACTGATCCCAAAACCAGACAAAAACCTTATCCAAAAGAATTACAGACTAATATTCTTGATGACCGTGGATACAAAAGTTCTCACCAAACTACTAGCCTATACGATCCAACAGTACATTAAAAGGATTATTCATCACGACCAAGTGGGATTTATTCCTGGGATGCAAGGTTGGCTCAACTACTGCAAATCAATGTGATACAATACATTAAATAAAAGAAAGAACAAGAACCATATGGTACTCTCAATAGATGATGAAAAAGCATATGACATAGTACAGCATCTGTTCTTGATCAAAACCCTTCACAGTGTAGGGATAGAGGGTCCATACCTCAATACCATCAAAACCATCTACAAAAAACCCATAACAAATATCATTCTCAATGGGGAAATACTGAGATCTTTTTGCCTAAGATCAGGAACGCGGCAGACCTGTCCATGATCACCATTACTATTCATCATAGTCCTAGAAGTCCTAGCCTCAGTAATCAGACAACAAAAACAAATAAAAGGCATCTGAATTGGCAAAGAAGAAGTCAAACTCTCACTCTTTACAGATATGATACTTTATGTGGAAAACCTGAAAGACTCTGCTCCAAAATTGCTAGAACTAATACAGGAATTCAGTAAAGTGTCAGCATATAATGTCAATGCACAGAAATCAGTTGCATTTCTATACACAAATAACAAGACAGAAGAAAGAGAAATTAAGGAGGTTATCTCATTTACAATTGCACCCAAAACTATAAGATACCTAGGAATAAACCTAACCAAAGAGGCAAAGAATCTGTATTCAGAAAACTATAAAGTACTCATGAAAGAAATTGAGGAAGACACAAATAAATGGAAAAACATTCCATGCTCATGGATTGGAAGAACAAATATTGAGAAAATGTCTATACTACCTAAAGAAATCTACAATTTAATGCAATCCCTATCAAAATACCATTAATATTTTTCAATGAAATGGAAGAATAATCCTAAAATTTATATGGAACCAGAAAAGACCCCAAATAGCCAGAAGAGTATTGTAAAAGAAAATCAAAGTTGGCAGCATCACAATTCCAGACTTCAAGTTCTATTACAAAGCTATAATCATTAAGAAAGTATGGTACTGGCACAAAAACAGAAACAAAGATCAATGGAACAGAAAAGAGAGCCCAGAAATGGACCCTCAACTCTGTGGTCAATTAATCTTTGACAAAGTAGGAAAGAATCTCCAGTGGAAAAAAAGAAAGTTTCTTCAGCAAATGGTGTTGGGAAAATTGGACAGCCACACGCAGAAGAATGAAACTGGACCATTTCTTTACACTATACACAAAAATAGACTCAAAATGAATGAAAGACCTCAGTGTGAGATAGGAATCCATCAAAATCCTTGAGAAGAACACAGGTAGCGACCTCTTTGAGCTCAGCCACAGCAACTTCTTCCTAGAAACATTACCAAAGGCAAGGGAAACAAGGGCAAAAATGAACTACTAGGACCCATCAAGATCAAAAGCTTTTGCACAGCAAAGGAAACAGTCAACAAAACCAAAAGACAACTGACAGAATGGGAGAAGATATTTGCAAATGACATATGAGATAAAGGGCTAGTATCCAAAATCTATAAAGAACTTACAAAACTCAACACTCAAAGAGCAAATAATCCAACCAAGAAATGGGAAGAAGACATGAACAGACATTTCTGCAAAGAAGACATCCAGGTGGCCAAAAGACACATGAGAAAGTGATCAACATCACTCCACAGCAGGGAAATACAAATCTAAACCTCAATGAGATATCACCTCACACCACTCATAACGGCTAAAATTATGAGTCAGGAAACAACAGATGTTGGTGAGAATGTGGAGAAAGGGGAACCTTCCTACACTGTTGGTGGGAATGCAAGTTGGTGCAGCCACTCTGAAAAGCAGTATGAAGGTTCCTCAAAAAGTTAAAAATAGAGCTACCCTATGACCTAGCAATTACACTACTAGGCACTGACCCTAAAGATACAAATGTAATGATCTGAAGGGGCACATGCACCCAAATGTTTATAGCGGCAATGTCCACAATAGCCAAACTATAGAAAGAACCTATATGTCAATCAACAGATGAATTGATAAAGAATTGGTACACACACACACACACACACACACACACAATGGAATACTATGCAGCCATCAAAACCCCCAAATCTTGTCATTTGTGATGATGTGGATGGAACTAGAAGGTATATGCTAAGTGAAATAAGCCAATCAGAGAAAGACAATTATATGATCTTTCTGATATGCAGAATTTGAGAGACAGGTCGTAGGGTGGTGGTGGAAACTAGGGAACAAATGAAAAAAGATGGGACTGGGGAGGGAGGAAAACCATTAGAGACTTAATCTCTGGAAACAAACTGAGGGTTGCTGGAGGTGGCAGGGTTGAGGGAAAGGGTGGCTGGGTTATGGACATTGGGGAGGGTGTGTGCTATGGTGAGTGCTGTGAAGTGTGTTAGACTGAGGGTTCACAGACTTGTACCCCTGAAGCAAATATTTCATTATATGTTAAATACATATATACATACATTCATGCATGCATACATACATACATAAAGGTTAACTTAAGAATTTAAGGTGCTAAGTTATGTGGTAAAAGAGAGGTCACAGGATCTTTGGGAGGCTGACAATTAGGCTTGGGGTCTACTCTATCAGGATAAATATATAAATAACAGAGTTACTTAAAAGCCACTGAATGTTCAAACTGCGTCTTATCTCTACCTTCATCAAAATGGAGGCAGTCTATTTTCTCCTTTTCCAATCTAGCATCCAGATTCTGGGAAGGTACGTCACATAAGCAGACTCACAGCATGACATGTATCCATGCTCTAGTTGCAAAAGAGGATGAAACTGTATCAGGCAGATTCAGTCTCTGCAATGGGATGCATGCTCAGCTGCTCGAAGTAGAGAACTCCCCTTCCTTAACATAGGAATGGAGGTGCGGTGTTTCAAGCTTGATAGTATTGCAAATGCCATTAGAGTTCTAATTTTATTAAGTGTATAATTATTTTTAAAAGGCATTAAATCATATAATTAATCATGTTAAAGGTAAAAAGGATAACTGTGATAACAAGGATGGCAAATTTTATGTATTTTTAGTATATATAAACTGTTATTTTATATATGTGTATACATACATATATATAAATATAAAAACTGTTACTAAATGGGTGTGCATATATGTATATATGTATGTACATGCATGCCACCAGTCTGAAGAGCCCCTTGCAGATAGAGCTAATTGGTACTGAATTTATTTTGTGCCCAGCCCAGATATAATCCTTATGATTACTATGATATAAGAACCTAATCCTAATCAATCAAAGTTGGCATTTAAGATAAAATCTACTTGCAAGCATAAAACCACATTATTGTTCAAATGAGAAATCAGAGATTGAAAGACCTTAAAGAACATTCTCAAGTTACTTAGCAAGACAGATAGTTAATGGGAAACTCAGGGCTAATGGCTAATGGCTAACATTTATCTGGCTTCTCAATCTACCAGTCACTATTCTGAGTGCTTTATGTGTAATAATGCATTTAATCCTCATAACAAGCATGTAAGATAAGCATTACTATAATTCTCACTTTATGAATATGATGACTGAAGCACAGAGTAATTTATAGATTCAGGATTGGAATCCAGGTAATCTAGATCAAGAATCCATGCTCTTCTCCATGATGCTAAACTTCTCACAAAACTTAAAAGTACAAATTCTGGCCTTAATAACTACTCTCATCAAACTACTCTTCTCATCTAAAAATTAGTTCTCTTGTACACTCAGGATTTTCTTATAGTATCTCTTGGGTATTAAATATATGATGCATATATACATATATACTATATGAAATCAATTAGAGGTGAAGAATACAATAATTGAAATGAAAAACACTTTAGAGGGACTCAACATCTGATTAGATAATACAGAAGAATAGATCAGTGATCTGGAAGACAGGATAGTAGAAAGCACTCAAGATGGACAGCAAAAAAAGAAAACAGAATTTTAAAAATGAGGATAGGGACCTTTGAGACAGTGTCAGGTATACTATGCTTATATAATAGAGGTCCCAGAAGGAGAAGAGAAAAAAGGGTGAAAACTTATCTGAATAAATAATAGCTAAAAACTTCTATATGATGGGGTACCTATAAAAGACTCACTTTAGACCCAAAGACATACAGATATGAACAGACGGATTACTAGAAACAAATGTGAGTCATTAATCAAAAAACAACAAACACACAAAAGTTCAGGACAGAGGGCTTCATGTGAGAAACCTACCAAACATAAAAAGTAGAGTTAATACCTACTCTCCTCAAAGTATTTGAAAAAATGGAAGAAGGAATGCTTTCAAGTTAATTAGAAGAGGCCAGCACTACCCTATACTAAAATTAGACAAACACACTACCAAAAAAAGGGAAAATTAAAGACCAATATCCCTGATAAATGTAGGTGCAAAATCCTCAACAAAATATTAGCAAACTAAATTCAGTAACACCTGGGCACCTTGGGGACGCACTCAGTTCAGCATCTGCCTTCAGCTGAGGTCATGATCCCAGAGTGGTGGGATCGAGCCCTGTGTCAGCCTCAGTGGGGCACCTGCTTCTCTCTCTCCCTCTGCCCGCCACTCTGCCTTCTTGTGCTCTCTCTCTTTCTCTGTCAAATAAATAAATAAAAGCTTCACAAAATAAATAAATAAATAAAAATTTTACCCTCATGTTTAAGAAGGAAAAAAAAGTCCCAAGACTCAGAGTTGTGACCTATATTATCTCTGGTTCTTAGTTTTTCTTATTTGTAAAACAAAATTAGAGGATATGCTTCTAAAATGTGTTCACATGGTGCAAAAAACCTCTTATTAAGAGGATTTTTCAAATAATGAATTTGAGAATATTCAAGATATTTAATCAAAATAAATATCCAGGATGAGTGTAGGATATAAGGAGAATGTCAGAAATGGCACAGAGTCCTAAGAATTGAGGAGAGTAGTGATCAAACTATCTGATACTTGGGTGGGTAAGTGGGTAGGAGGGACACTAGAAAATATTAGAAAGAATAGTACCCGCAACTCACCCAGGGCCAGAAATAGTTTTTTCTCCCAAGCCAGCCAGAAACACTTAATAATTCAAGGGGTACTAGGCAGGAAAATCATTAAGATCTTGCCTCAGTAGCGTAGAATAAATTGACCCTGTACTAAATGATGTTATAGTCTTGCCTAATAAAGCTTAAAAATAAAATTTGAAAGTTTCATGCAGTTTCTAAGAAATTTAATTACGCATCAAAACAAATTTCAATAAAATTTATAGGATTACAAAATATCAAGCATCCAGAAAAAAACACTACAGTGTCTGACATCTACTCAAAAAATGTCAGGCAGGGAGAGAACAGAAAAATACTATTCACAGTGAGAGGGATAAAACGTTCAAAACTGACCCAAATGTAAGCATTAGCAGAGAGACATTAAAAATTATTATTACTATATCCCATATGTTCAATAAACTAGAAGATTAATCATGTTAAATAAAGACAGGTAAGATATGAAAAAGACTCAAATAAAAACCTCAGACATGAAAACCACATTATCTAAGTATACATGTTTTGAAAAATACACTGAATGGGATTAATTCAGGTTAGACATTGCCAGAGAAGAGATTAGTAGTAAATTAAAGAATAGAGAAGGAAAGTATAAAAATGAAATACAGAAAGATACAAGGTCAGGCGCCTGGGTGGCTCAGTGGGTTAAAGCCTCTGCCTTCAGCTCAGGTCATGATCCCAGAGTCCTGGGATTGAGCCCCAATTTGGGCTCTCTGCTCAGCAGGGAGCCTGCTTCCCTTCCTCTCTCTCTGCCTGCCTCTCTGCCTACTTGTGATCTCTCTGTCAAGTAAATAAATAAAATCTTTTTTTTTAAAAAAAAGGAAGATACAAAGTCAATATACAAAAATCAATTGTTTTTCTATATAATAGCAAGGAGTACTCAAAAATTGAAATTAATATACAAATGACAAATACCAAATGAAATGATTCCCAACATCATTCGTCATTAGGGAAATCCATATTTAAATCACAATGAGATAACACTAAACACTTACTAAAATGCCATTAATTCAGTACCATTCCTAGTGTTAGTTAGGATGTCGATCAACTAGAAGTTTCATGAAGATATTTGCTCTATTATCCACACATCAGAAAGGACCTCCTTGACCACGCTGTCAACTTATTTTTCATACATGAAATCTTTGGCATAAAGTTTAGTGACTGACATTCAGATATCTTCACAAAACCTACTGTAAGCTTCCAGATGACCCTTAATGATTCTCCCTGTGCTGTCTCAGTCTTGAATGGGGGGAAAGGAAGTGTATTCTATATACTATATATAAGTGTATTCTACATACTATATTCTATATTCTATAATAATTTATTTATATTAAGTATTAATATAAATATAATTTATATTAATTTATAATAGCATTTAATATATTCTATATTAAATATAAGTGTATTCTATATACTATATTCTGCAGATTTTTGTAGATAAATTAGGATGTAGTTCTCATTTCCAGGGCAAGACTGAGAAAAGGTTCTGGTCTACTATTCCTGTTAAATTATACATATAGATTTAAATACATGCTATTTTATCATGATAAATGCCTTTTATAGCATTTACCTATATGCTATATGCTGAACTCCCCTTGAGGCCCTTAAAAGCCCCCTTCTCCCTGTCTTGGGCGCGACTTCTGCCACTCTGCTTTCCAGAGTCCCGGAACCTCGCCGGAGGGTGCCCACCTCCTCCTGGCGCGACTTTCCTGGCTCCTCTTCTCCTGAGGCCTGAAACTTGGCCTCGGAGAGTGTTTTTAATAAATCTTGCCTTGCACCCACTTCGCCTGGTGTTGTGTTTATCTCGTCGGAAAAACTTTACATGGGTGACTACTCCTGTGGTTAAGCATCTGACTTGATTTCTGCTGGTGCCTTGATCTAGGGTCTTCAGTTCAGCCCTGTCTTACTAAAACAAAACAAAACGAACAAAAAATAACTACCACCTGAGGACTCCGCTTGCTCGCCTATAGCAACATAATCTGGGGCCCTGCTAGTTCTAAGAAAAAAAAAAAAATATATATATATATATATCATATCATATAGCATATAGGTAAATGCTATAAAAGGCATTTATCATGATAAAATAACATGTATTTAAACAGGATTCATGACTTGATATGCATAACTATTTGTCACTGATAACCTTAAAGGATAAAGCATCAAGGTGGCCTGTATTTTTTCAGGTAACGTTCTTCAACTTACCCAATTTCAGATGAGTCAGTTACCTTTCATATAGGTCTATGAGCCATAGCTGAACATATTACTGTTTCTAACTCTAATGATTTTTTATCCTCCGGAGTAACCACTTCTAAACTCCTGCTCACCTTATTGATTTAAGTCAATGAAACACAAGTTATAGGAACTCAGTGAGAAACTAGGGATGAAAGCAATTTCAAGGATGGGGCTAAAACATTGGCCTTGGACCCAATCAGTTCCTAGTATTCTTATTTCAAAAAGAAAAACACTGATATGCTTCTGGTTTTGTTTTTATTTGTTTTGTGGGGGCAGCGTGGTTAAGTGACTTCTAGGCGATCTGCTTGAAATTCTCCTAAGAGGCCCCATGACAGTTTTAGCAACTCTTGGAGTACAGTTTGAAAACACAAATATAATACAATTTTCATTTTATAAACTCAGAAAAGTTAAGTGACTTATAAATATTCACATAGCTAGTGGTAATTTTTCTAACAAGGTGTCTTCTATAACCAGTCCTCTCTTAACATTCAGTAAAATGGATGTACTTTCCATGTCGGCTCTCTAGACTCAGCTCACGTCTCATTGATTCTCAGTAACTCATGCCATCAAACAAGGATATACCTACCTTGATAAAAAAGAGGCAGCAGAGGGGCGCCTGGGTGGCTCAGTGGGTTGGGCCGCTGCCTTTGGCTCAGGTCAGGATCTCAGGGTCCTGGGATCGAGTCCCACATCGGGCTCTCTGCTCAGCAGGGAGCCTGCTTCCTCCTCTCTCTCTCTGCCTGCCTCTCTGCCTACTTGTGATCTCTCTCTGTCAAATAAATAAATAAAATCTTAAAAAAAAAAAAAAGAGGCAGCAGACTGCCTAACCTACCAAGCAACTCGGGCTTTAGGGTAGTCTGATATTTTCTTCTGCACCATGAGTCTTTATTCAGATGACATCCCTCAGTTGTATCTTATCTTACCTGAAGCTTATCCAGTCATTGCCTCTCTGAGATTCATTGACAGACTCTGTCTTGTATACATTAAATACTCAGAGGTTAAATTAGAATGGTAAGTATGTCTTTTTTTTTAATGATTTTATTTATTTGACAGAGAGAGATCACAAGTAGAGAGAGAGAGGAAGGAACAGGCTCCCTGCCTAGCAGAGACCCCGATGTGGGATTCGATCACAGGACCCTGAGATCATGACCTGAGCTGAAGGCAGAGGCTTAACCCACTGAGCCACCCAGGCAGCCCTAGAATGGTAAGTATGTCTTGACTGATAGGCCAGCTACAATCTATTGGAAATGACTACATGGGGCTGTTTCTTTTTTCTTTTTCTTTTTTTTTTTTAACAATTATGAATCGGTGTCCAAACTCACAAGAAACAAATTTCATGACTGAATAACAAAGAATGCTATGACCTCTAGACAGTTATATTTTGGCACCCATGCCATCTACATGCCCCAGTTTTCCTGAATCTTATAAGAACCCCTAGAAGGCAGAGCATTAATACCATATAACTACCTTTCCTGATTAAATAACCAGCTCCCTGAACTTTTACAATGACTCTTGGCTCCACACTAGTTACTCTTCTAGGCTTTGAACTTCTTACTCCTTGCCTCACTCCACTCTCCTTCTGTCTTAATTTTCAGGCCAACTGCTGCTTTTTCCTCTGAGTTTTGGTATAGTTAGCTTCTTAATCTTTTGCAGACTTAATGTCCTGCCTCGGGGACATAGCATTCAACTATTTTGTGCATTAGAGTTACATGTGAACATTTTCCAAAATATGTATTCCCAAAGAATCTGACACATTGAATTTATAATATAGCCTGAGATTTCATTTGTTTTAGAAGTTGCCTAGGTAAACTAGTAACATGAAAGAAATAAGAACCATTACCATAAACCATATTTCTATTCAGATTTCCTCAAATTCGAGTGTTTGAAACCTTATGGTTCCCACTGGGATTGGACAGTTTTGAAGCTAGGACAGAGAATATGGATGTTAATCTGTATCAACCTTCCTAAAAACAATGTTCGAAAGGTAGTCAAATTCTGTTTATGTAAACTAACTAGAAAAAAAGTTGAGGGGATTTATGTCATCAGAAATTTGTTCAGATGATAAATAAAGTTTGTACTACATAAATTTTAAATGAAGTGTGCTCTAGATCTATTTTCTAGAATAACTTTGAAGTTATATCTATAAATATTTATATAAATATAGATAGCTGTCATGATTTATCCAGAATTTGAAAAGACAATTAAGATCCATTAGGATAGTATAGCTTCAACAAATATATATTTAATGAAATAAATACTAGATTTTTTATTTCATAATCATTAGACTAAGCTTACTTTGATAAATAAGCAAGAATATTTGCAACTGAAAACAGTTCAGGGAAAGTAGTCATAGCAGTGGTATAGTAGTACTAGTGGTATTAGTACTAGAGCCAGTAGTTTATGATGCTACATATAGAAGCAGTATACAGTGTACTTGAAAATATTAACCCAGAACAACCATAAAAAAAAATGGTAAGAGAATGGAAAAAACTATAAGGAAAAAAAAAATGATGAAAACAAAGGTCAAATTTCAAAATATTTTAAGAATCATTATTAGTGGTAGTAGTATTAGAATTGCTGTTCAGAGCCTATTGTGAAAGAGTGAAATAAAGTAATGTGTGATTATTGGATATTCTAATTCTGTTATCCCATTGCTCTTGAGAACCCAGATTCTTTATGTGAAAGAAAGTACATGTAAATTAGAAATTAAGTTAAAATTTTTGTGGTCCTGAACCTAAATTGAAAATATCACTCTCAACTCAAAATATGCATATATAGCCTGATTCTTTCCACTAAAAAGACCAAGTGACAAGAATCAATCCAGTAATAATGAACATGCCTAAGTTCTTGAAAATAAATAGAAGGCAGGAAATAAGGAAGAAAAGAAAGAAGGGAAAAAATAAAGAGAGGGAGGAGGGACAGAGGGAAAGACAGGGAGAGAGAAAATTTCTTCGGAGAAATTTTAATTTGTTTCCTTTTTTTCTTTAAGTAGGCACCATGCCCAGTGTGGAGCCCAACATAGGGCCTGAAGTCATGACTCTGAGATCAAGAGTCAGATGCTTAACTGACTGAGCCACCCAGGCACCCCCCAAAGTATTTTTGAAATAATAATAAGTCATTGCAAAGTGCTGGAACTTTTCAAATATGTTTAAATCCATGAATTCTTAATGACATTTTAAAAAAATTATCTTATAAGAAATATAGGGAAGTAACTATAGTTAAAAAATAAAAAAACATTTATTCTGACTTTTCTATAAGTTTTCCTACATACTTTTCTGCATTGTTCCACCAGGTAAGCAAATAGTGAGAGAGGAGGTGGGGGAAACATTTCCTTGTGAAGTTATTATAACTCATAAAGGAAAATTAAATGATTAAAATGTCACCATGTTGCAACTCCAGTTAATTACTGGATGTGGGGATTGATTGTCAACATTTTTAACATCACCAAAAGAGACAGACACTGTGTTCTTTCTACAGTCTTGCAATATACTACATACAATTTTGTCAGAGAAATAATTCCTAAAAGTAATTCAGTCTCTGGCCTCTTGTTTTTGCTCATGATTATGCATAACAAATATTTTTACTACATAGTACACCAAAGTGAAAGAAAAAGCTACAAAACAATTTCTAGTCCTACTCTGTAAGTTTTGGCACTTGTAAAATGAACCATTGGCACTAAATGTTATCTCTCTGTGTTTGTATGTATGTGCATGTGTGTGTGTGTGTGTGTTCCATTTTTATTTATTTTTTTAAAAGACTTTATTTATTTGACAGAGAGAGAGAGAGGGATAGAGAACACGTAGGCAGAGAGGGAGGGGGAAGCAGGCTTCCTGCTGAGCAGAGAGCATGATGCGGGGCTCTATCCCAGGACCCTGAGATCATGACCTGAGCCGGAGGCAGAGGCTTAACCCACTGAGCCACCCAGGCACATTGATCATTTTTAGAACATTCTAGAATATTACTTTCTTGTTGGTTTTATTTGAGTATCAGGTGAGTAATACAAAATTTCCATGTAGACCCATTTTCATCACATTTTGCACTATCAAAATCATTTCATACATATTATTCCACTTCATCTTCAAAGCACTGTTTATAGGCAGATCAGAGCCATCACAGACTACAAAGCACACTTGACTTAAGCAGACTGGGGAGTAAACTGGTGTAGTAAGGCTTGAAAATATATGTCTTGCTGCTCATTTAGCAAAACAAAAACAAAACACTTTTTTCATATTGTATTTGAAGATTCAACCTGGAAAGAATAAAAACACTTGCCCCTTCTTTAAAAAGGAAATTCAGACATTCACATTTCTGATAACTGCAATTATCATTGAGGAACAGCAAAATTAGTTTATTTAGTTTTGGGGGTTTTTTGAAGGATGGCAGCCTTAGGTGACTTTTAGTGGATTTAAAGCTCAGAATGGGGGAGGTATAAGAGATGTGAGACTTGCAGGAAAAGAATTATGAGGAGAAGAAACAGGGATACAAAGTACTGATTAGGTCCACAGTTTTGGGTACCTGGGCCCCATTCCTGAAAGAGGCCTCATGGCTTATCCTTGGCCTGAGAAGTGTTATAGCCAGGACACTCACACAAGGAAGGATTGCTGGGAAGAGTGTTATCACAATGCCCAGGAGCTGTGCTGAATCAGAGAAAAATCCCACATATCCAGCCCAAATTCTTCTTGGCTAAGCAATCAGCAGTTCAGTGGGTGGCAACTTCATTGAATTTATAGTTTAAAATCTCTCTTTAAAAGAAAAAAAAAAGATTTTATACATTTCTTTGGGAAAGAGAGAGAGAGAGAAAGCATGAGCAGGGGTGAGCAAAAGAGACAGACTCCCCACTGAGTAGGGAGCACAGTGCAGGGTTCCATTCCAGGACCTTGGGATCATGACCTGAACTGAAGGGAGACACTTAACCTGCTGAGCCACCCAGGTTTCACTTTCTAGAGGTGTAGTATTTGAGTGGAAGCATTGCAGTTCTTGGGCCTAACCATTTGGCTTTTCAATGAGGAAGCTGCCGTCTGCTTGCTGCAAACACAGATACTTGTAAACCTTCGGGAACTACTCAAAGGGGTAAGTGTTGGAGAGGAACACCATTCCTATTTATTTCTTGGACAGTAATGCACCACTAGGAAACCCTAAGCTGATAGTAGGGGATAGTACTTACCCCTATAGAACTGGGAGTGGGCAGTGCTGGGCTGAGAATAGGTGAGCTAAATATATGAGGTCATGTCCTTAAGGAGAATATCAACATTTCTACTACTCTGTCTGAGGGACTTGGACAAGGTCCTGGAGGCTTCAGCAAACAAAAAATCTAGTACTGTAGCTAGCCTCAAGGCAACTTTGAGCTTTAAGTATGAGAATAAGTACAGTGAAGTCGGTAGCATTATCTCTTTGTAGGGTTATAAAAAAAACATTGTCTTATTTTGTTTAGAAAGGACCCAAGATGGTGACTGGGTTTTAGGATTCAGGCAGCACTGGGTTTATGATATAGTTACATGGGGTTCTGTGCTAGGAAGGGCTCAGTACTCAGTTTAATGCTCTTCTGTGGTTATCTTTAATTTCTTAATAATTTTCAAATGAGTCCCATGTTTTCATTTTTCATTAAGCCTCACAAATTATGTAGTACCCAATTCTTGGAGAGAGTTTAGTAGTAGATGCTAGTTTGATGAGCTGGGTCCCATGTCATGGGGCTGGAGCTTTGGAAATAGTCCTGTCCCAGTAGAGAACTAGAATGCAGCATAGGAGAAAAGAGATAACTGAGTTTACAAACCTGGCTCACATGATTGAGGTTAAGAGATAGAATATACTTAGTGGGTTGAATACATGAAGGGATCCTTTCAGGACTCACTAGGTAGAGAACTGAAGGCTACTTGATGAATTCTAGGCTCTCTCTGGTGGAAGAAATTGGGCTTCTGATAAATTTCCTCTCCTAGTTAGGGTGGGACAAAGATTAGATGTGGTTCACACTGTAGATCATGATTATAAGCTTTTCTAAAATGTGGGCTGTCTCATTCTTCTATGGCAATCACAAGTGTAAAATTTTCCAAAATTTCAGCAATATCTTATTCATCTCTAAATCCCCAGAAGAAATAATGCCTAACACAGAGGAAATGAGCATAGAATGGAATAAAACCAATCCGTAGACCAAAACCTTCAGTGGTTGCAGTTTTATAGATTTGGTGTTAGCAGGAACTTGCTAGATAGGCAGGACAAGTCTTATTTGTCCCCATTATGCAAATGAAAAAGTAGACTTTGATTAAGGAACCCAATCAAATTTACTTCAGTGATATTAGCTGTTACCAGATTTCAGTTCTTGGGATTGTAGACCAATTCTGTCACACTGTCTCCTAAATTAATGACATTTTACTGAACTGAAAATGCATCACCAACTCATTTGTTTGGTGATGAGGACCTGAACATCATTGCTGGATCTTTGTTAGGAAACTCAGTGAAAGTGAGGTTCATGTATCAAAACCAAGAAAGGCTGTGGAGTCTTCATTTCTGATGATTCCAGCCTTCCAAGACATATGAAGGGGGAAATGAGCTATATGATGTTGTCTTCACTTCATTGTCTTTCATTATTGAGCAATTCAAACCCGTGAACTTTTCTGGGTTGGAATATTCTTAGGACATGAGAACAAGCTGTGATGAGTATTAAAAAAAATCTAGCTTCATCATTTTGTCATATTAATCAATTAAAAAATGGGCTCTTAGCAATTTCTTTTTCATTATTGCACATTACCAGTCTTTAAAAAATACAGCCTCTCTTCTGTATGGCTTAAGATTCTGTCTAGTGAGTTGAACAACTGAATAATTATCCAGTTAGTTGAATCAGGATAGACTATTGATCTACTTAATATTGCCTGAAATGTATCTGTTAGATTAAAACTGATTGAGAGCCCAAAGCCTATTTGGCTATGTGAAAAACATGATAAAATTTACCTCTTTAAAATTTATGTCTCCACCAAAGACAGTGTGATTCTTCCTTGCAGAGGTTTGTTCTCCTTCATGTATATGACTAGATTATTCTGAGTGAGACTTGCTTCCAGATCAGAGCTCACAACCTTGGCTGCAGTTTAGAATCACTTGAGAAGCTTTAAAACACAGGGATGCCCAGTCTGTGCAGCAGAGCAGTTAAAACAGAATATTTTGAGGAGATTTCCAGGAATCAATATATTATTTTAAAACCCCACGGATAATTCTAACAGACAAACAAGGTAACCATTGCCCTAAATTCTCTTTGACAGCAGAAAATTTAGAGTATTTCATACTTTCCTCTAAATGAGCATCTCCTGTCTGAGCATGTATACTTCCATGCCATGGCTATTTATGAAAATTGATTCAGTTTTAAGTTGGTTCATCTGTGGACAATTGCTTAGATGTGTCTAATTTGTCACAAGTATAATAGGCCAGGCCAGGCAAAGTAGTGACAGCAAACCTCGAGTCTGTCCCACACTTCCACCTCACTCTCTTTCTCTCTAGCTATTGTCAACCTGCTTCTTCTGTAGTTCTTTCTCTACCAGAACTCAAGAAGCTTTATATCTCCATGTAGACCAGGATTCTAGCCTCCGCCCTTGAAAGATTTGTTGGTTCTGCTTTTACTAGCAAATTCAACTTCATTTCCCCCTTTGGACTTTGCTGTGGTTCCATTCAGTGTCTCCCACCATCTCTGAAGATACTTTCCTTACCTCATATTTGCCAGCAGAGAAACCTAAATCCTGACCCTAGCCGCATAACTGGCATTCGCCTGAATCCCTTGGGGAAAATTATATAAATTCTATCCAGTCCAAAATCAGAGACCTCTTTAGAGGATTGGGAAAACTAACAAGAGAAGAAAACTGCTTTAATACATGACTCTCAGTAAAGAAAATTGAAAAATCTTCTTTGACTTCTTACTTAATGACAAATGATAAATTTAGGTTTTGAAGGTTCTTATTCTATAGCTTATAAAAGCCAGGAAAGACAGCCAAACTACTGCTCATTCCACTTTAAGTCAAAAATCCAAGGTTCTTAACTAAAAGACATACCAGAGTTTATTTTTTTTTCCCAATTTATTTATTTTCAGAAAAACAGTATTCATTATTTTTTCACCACACCCAGTGCTCCATGCAAGCTGTGCCCTCTATAATACCCACCACCTGGTACCCCAACCTCCCACCCCCCCGCCACTTCAAACCCCTCAGACTGTTTTTCAGAGTCCATAGTCTCTCATGGTTCACCTCCCCTTCCAATTTACCCAAATTCCCTACTACTCTCTAACGCCCCTTGTCCTCCATGCTATTGGTTATGCTCCACAAATGAGTGAAACCATATGATAATTGACTCTCTCTGCTTGACTGATTTCACTCAGCATAATCTCTTCCAGTTTAAATACCACAGAGCTGTGTAAAATAAAAGGCTGTGTAAAATAGAAGAAGGTAATATGTACAATGGAAAGAGACTTATGTTGGGTCTCTAACATTGCAGTGGCCTATAATTCAGATTATAAATTCCAAGGTAGGGTAGCCCCCTGAGGTATTTGTGAAGCTATTGTCAAGCCAAATGATGCCTAATCAAATTGCAGAAAGTAGTATTTAGGACTTAGTTGGCAGAAATACAGAGTCCTCCATGATGAATCTATACTGAGTAGTAGTTCAAGAAGTGCCTTGGAATATGGTCACTGATGTCAAAACTTTCCCCCAGGTGAAATGGAATGCAAAGTGGCAGGTCTTTAGGCAAGTGAAATATAGTTCATAATATGGTTTCCCAGCTCCTCTAAAGGAGGAAAGGGGGCAGCAAATTTAGTATAATTAATTCCAGGTCAAATCAGGTAACTAAGTTTCTTAATGTCTTCAGTGGCTCAGCATGATCTCTGTCAGCCTGGGGTACAACGTGCAGTACAGATGCCCTAATGAAACCTATTTAAAGATTGAAGTTAGAGTTGTCCTTCATAAAGTTTTGACTTGCCTTGTTCTCTCCACATTTATACACATTGTAGTTGTCGTTGTGTGCATGTGAGCAGGTTTCTTTGGAAAAGCATAGCACTGGGTGTGATGCATAAACAATGAATCTTGGAACACTGAAAAAATAAAGTTAAAAAAAAAGGAAAGCATAGAAAGGGAAGGGCATTATCATTTAGCCAATGACACAGTATGCCAGATACTTCTAGGTATTTTATTGATATATTATTTAATGCAAGGAGATAACCTCTGTATAAAGTTGTTACTTCCATATTTACATATGAAAATGCTGAAGCTGTGAGAGAGTAAGCATTTTTTTTTCCTAAAAATCAAATGAATTTTAAATACTGTGGTCAAAATTTAATTACAGAAATTAAACAATATAGGAAAATGAAATCTCTTGAAGTGTGAAAAAACAAGCATGAACTTTAAAGACATTGGTTAAGGAATGGCGTTATCATCTTTTTTCCCAAAATTTGATATTAATAAGATATCTTAACATTTGGGTCTTTTTTCTAAGAATAGCACTGAAAAATCAGATAAATAGAGTTAGAAAAATCTGATATATTACCTAGGGAAACAGTACACACTGTTTCCCAAACCACACACACATAAGTAATGTTTACATCAACACAAATAAACACTGCTTAAAATGGGGTGGAAATGCAGACTACTGAGACACAAAATGCCTTGTGTGGAGCAACTATGACCTCCAAATTCTAATGAATGGAGGAGTCAAGAATACTGCTCTGTACCAATTCTAGCCCCTATTGCATTGATGATGAATTCAGTTTAATTATATATTAAACACCAAACTTCTGGGCAGTGTACCAAGCACAGATAACAAAAAAGGAAAACAAGTATGGCAGAAAGTATATAATTATCATTAGATATTTGCTAACACCTGTGCAGATTCAAAGAAGATATTGTTTCTCTTCTTGGAAGAGTTTGGAAGATTGAAAACAAGTTTTATTGATGAGTTACTTAGCAAATAGTAGACTTTTGAATGAATGAATGAATGAACCTCATTTTCCAACTGGAGTGGGGGTAGAAAGAAGATCATATAAAAGAGGAATTTTTATTTATGACCTGGTCTGCTGAAGTTGAAATGCTGAATGTATGGTCAAGCCTCAGTCCACTTGAGCTGTTTTAACAATACTAAAAAATACTGGGTGGTTTGTGTTCCGAGAGACAGACAGACAGACGGACGGACAGATAACAGGCCCAAAACCAAGTCCCAGGCCAGCAAACCAAGACTTCATAACTAACCTAACTGCAGTTTCAACCTCTCCTAGGGATGTAATCTTAAAACAGTAAAGCTGGAATTTCCTGGTCAGCGTTAGTGAGGTCGTCTACCTCACAGGCTCCTTCCATCCCCCAAAGAAAATGAAGTGACTCACTTAACTTGTCTCTTCTCTTCAGCCTCTAAATATTTCTCATTCCATCTCTCCAGAACTCTTTTCTATGTGCTCCATGGAGTGGGATGTTACTTAATTCATGAAACTTTCAATAAAGCCAATAATAAGATCTTTAAATTTTATTCAGTTGAATTTTGTCTTTCAACACTGTAAACAACAGAAATCAATTTCTCACAGTTCTGAAGCCTTGAAGTCCAAGATCAGGGTGCCAGTGTGGTTGGCTGAGGGCTATCATCCAGGTTGCAAATTCTCATTGTGTCCACACATGATGGAAGGGACCAGTAACTTCCCTGGTAGGTCTCTATAAGGGCGCTAATTTTCATTCATGAGGGCTTTACCCTCATAACCTTCCAAAGGCCCCAACTCCTAATATTATCACCTTAAGGGTTAAGGTTTTAACATTTGAATTTGGTGAGGGGGAAGTCACATAACCATTCAGACTATTGCAATATGGGTCAAGACTTAAAAAAAAAAAAAAGGTTGCTCAAGCCCAAGCTTGCTTCTGTTCTAAGACATTTCCCTTCACTGTTGTTCTCTCTGCCTGGAATACTTCATACTCCCTTGATTCACTTATTTTCCTCACTCAGATGGATTCTTATGTATCATTACCTCCTCAGAGATTCCTTTTTTGCCTATCCTTCCTAAAATAAGGCTCCCTATTATTATTTATAATATGGTTGGCTTTATTATTTTTTAAAAGATTTTATTTATTTATTTGACAGACAGAGATCACAAGTAGGCAGAGAAGCAGGCAGAGAGAGAGGAGAAAGCAGGCTCCCCACTGAGCAGAGAGCCCGATGTGGGGCTCTATCCCAGGACCCTGGGATCATGACCTGAGCTGAAGGCAGAGGCTTTAACCCACTGAGCTACCCAGGTGCCCCTATTATTTTTTAAATTAAAACCTGAATTATCAGGTTATCATAGTTTATTTGTTCTTGTCCCTTTCCTCACTGGAATGAAAGCTTCTTAAAGATAGGTACTGTGCCCATTTGCTTTATCACTACACATCTCTAAGATCAATGCCAGACATGTTGTACCTTAACAAACATTTACTGAACGCATGAGAATATCTTAATGATTTTGAAGTAGGAAAAAATTTCTTAGGATAGAAAAAGCACACTATGAAGTAAAAGATTGATATGTTTGATTATATTAAAATTCAAAATTTTGTGCTATAAAATAATCTAAATAAAATAAAACGATAAGTCATGATCTTGAGAAGATTTTTCTTAATGGTACAACTGAAGAGTTATATAAAGAGGTCCCACAAAATAAAAATGAAAAGACAAATAGATAAGGGAAAAATTGAAGCAATTTATTAATAGACCATTTACAAGAAACAAGAATGTCTGTAAACAGAGATGTTCAACTGCACTAGTAATCAAGGAATGCAAATTAAAATTGTTTTACTCATTAGATTGGAAAAGTATAAAGATATATGTACACTGTACAAGCAAGAAGTGTTGGTAGGGATGTGGAGAGAGAAATTCTTACACTCACTGAAGGAAGTGTAATTGGTACAATGGCCTGGGTGTTCTTGGGAGATTCCTGCATAATGACACAGGACAATGAGCATAAGAATATATACTACAGCATCTGCCATTATTGTAAAATATTAGAACAATTTAAATGTCCAAAAACAAGAGAATGGATATAAAAATTATAACATACACATGTTCATATTATAGAAAAAAGCAAATATCAAACCAAAAAACTAGTAGCTGAGTGATATGTTTAATGGGACAGAATTTCTGTATTCAAAAATCTGAAGAATACTAGGGGTGCCTGGGTGGCTCAGATGGTTCAGTGTCTGCCTTTGGCTCAGGTCATAAACTCTGGGTCCTGGAATCGAGCCCCATCTTGGGCTCCTTGCCCAGTGGGGAATCTGCTTCTCCCTCTCCCTCTCTCCCCAAACCCCAACTTGTGTGTTCTCTCTCTTTCAAATGAATAAATAAAATCTGTTTTAAAAATATGAAAAATACTAATAAATACTTTATGTATAAATATGTAGCAATATTATGAAAACAAACAGAATAAATTAAAAATCTTACAGTTGTTATCTTTAGAAGGAGGGTTAAATGGGTTCGCAAAAAACATATTGAGTCTAGTTCTTTAGAAAAAAAATTGAAGAAAATAAGAATTATGGGTACACTGATGTACTAGCTATATCTTTCCAGTAGGTTTGTAATATTTCATTAAAGTTGTGTGTGTATTATAAATGTTGCTTACTTACACGAACCTTAGATATTGTCAAAATACAATTGACATAGTAGGTCACTTCCAATCTTCTAAACCCATTTAATTTCTTACCACTAGCTGATAACCTGGAATCATGTTATGTGGCTGATACCTTTAAACTCTCTTTCTATCCACATATACTTCTAAAGCTCTAACCATTTCTCTATATTTGTGCATTGATGGTACTAAAACTATGGTCCCTAGATGATAATGCCCTTTTTTTTGATGGACTTTACAAAGAGTTAAGTAATTAGTTATCTAATAGTGGGGTTTGTAAAGTGATGATAATACATCCTTGCCCCAAAATAATCTCCCTGATACTTGAAATACCACAAGTACTGCTTTATTCCTTTAAGGTAAGTATCATCCCCTTCATTCTTCTTCATTGAAATGCAAATCTTTCTGGTTAGGATTTGCATTTTAATTAAGCCCCTAATGCTTCAGCATTAATGAGTTTATCTAAGACTTTCTTCTTGACAGAAAAGTACAAGGCTAACTGAAAGGCCTTTTGATCATTTGGGGAAAATGTGAGACATACATGTGTTACTGAAAATAGTGACAAAACACACAGATTAGGGACAAAGCTACATAACAGATTCACTCTAGAGACTTCACAATCCCACAGAATGTTGATGGGTTCTATCACATCCTTTCTTTTTCCTAAATTTTAGTCTCACACTTCTCATTCTTGCCCAGAAGGACCTAACCAACTTCCCAGCTTAATAAACTTACCTATAGAATGTTGCCCTCTGTTTTCTATAACTTTTATGATGTCCCCACTAGATTTATTCCTGGGTTTCCAGTATGGTTCAATATTAACAAACCAAACAATGTGATACTTCACATCAATAAGAGAAAAGATAAGAATTCTAGGATCATTTCATTAGATGCCGAAAAAAGCATTTGACAAAGTACAGTATCTGTTCATAATAAAAAACCCCTAAGAAGTAGGTTTAGATGGAACATACCTCAACACAATAAAGGCCTTAGATGGAGCACTTAGGTGGCATAGTCTGTTAAGAGTTGGACTCTTGGTTTGGGCTCTCATTGTGATCTCAGGGTCGTGATCTCCTGTCAATGAGATCAAGCCCCATGTTGGGCTCCATACTCAACATGGAATCTGATTGAGACTCTCTCTCCCTCTGCCTCTGCCCCTCTCCCCTGTTCTCTTTCTCTAAAGTAAGTAAATAAATGTTTAAAAAAATAAATTCCTTATATGAAAAACCTACATCTAATACAATTCTCAATGGGGAAAATCTTAAAGACTTTCCCCCAAGATCAGGAAAAATGTAAGGCTATCCATTCTCACCTCTTTAATTCAACATGTTACTAGAAGCCCTAGCCACAGCAATTGGACAACAAAAAGAAATAAAAAGGATCCAAATCAGCAAAGAAGAAGTAAAACTTCCACTATTTGCTGATGACATGATACTATATATGGAAAACACAAAGGAATCCACTAAAAAAAAAATGCTAGAACTGATTAACAAATTCAGTAAAATTGCAGGATACAAAGTCAATGCATAGAAATCTGTTGCATTTCTATACACCAATAATGAAGCAGCAGAAAGAGGAATTAAGAAAACAATCCCATTTACAGTTATGCCAAAAAGAATGTGATACCTAGAATAAACCTAACCAAAGAGGTAAAAAACCTATACTCTGAAAACTACAGAAAACTGATTGAAAACAAATTGAAGAGGACACAAGAGATATTCTATGCCCATGGATTGGAAGAAGTACTGTTTATATGTCCATACTACTCAAAGCAATCTACAAATTTAATGCAATCTCAATCAAAATACCAAGAACATTTTTCACTAGGGCTAGAACAAATAATCTTAACATTTTTATGGAACCATCAAAGACCCTGATTAGCCAAAGCAATATTGAAAAAGAAAGGCAAAGCTGAGGCATCATAACTCCAGAATTTAAGTTCTATCACGAAGCTGTAGTGATCAAACAGTATGGTACTGGCACAAAAATAGGCACATAGACCAATAGAAAAATAAAAAATAGAAATAGAAAAATATGAAAAAATAGAAAACCCACAACTGTATGGTTAATTTTTGACAAACAAGAAAGAATATCCAATGGAGATAAACAGTCTCTTCAACAAATGGTGCTGGGAAAACTGGACACTAATATGCAAAGAATGGAATTGGACCACTTTCTTACACCAAATATAAAATAAATTCAAAATGGTCTAAAGACCTAAATGTGAGACAAGAAATCAAAATCCTAGAAGAGAACACAGGCAGTGACCTCTTTGACTTGGGCCATAGCAACTTTTTTCTAGATATGTCTCTAGAGACAAGGGAAACCAAAGCAAAAATGAACTCTTGGGACCACATCAAAATAAAGAGCTTCTGTACAGCAAAGGAGACAATCAACAAAACTAAAAGGCAACTTTTGGAATGGGAGAAAATATTTGCAAATGACATTTGGTGAATGTATCCAAAATATATAAAGAATTTATACAATTCAACATCCAAAAAACAATCAAATTAAAAATGGTCAGAAGACAGGAGCAAACATTTCTCCACGAAGACATCCAGAAGACCAACAGATATATAAAAAGATGTTCAACATCACTTAAAACCTGTGAAATGCAAATCAAAACTACAATGAGATATCATATCACACCTGTCAAAATAGCTAGAAGTCAACAACACATGGAACAACAGGTGTTGGTGAAAATGTGGAGAAAAAGAAACACTTGTATACTGTTGGGAATGCAAACTGGTGCTGCCACTGTGGAAAACACTATGGAGGTTCCTCAAAAAGTTAAAAATAGAGCTATCCTACAACTTAGGAATCACACTACTCATCACTTACCCAAAGAATATAGAAACACTAATTTGAAGAGATATATGCACTCCTATGTTTATTGCAGCATTATTTTCTTTTTTTTTTTATTTGACAGAGAGAGATCACAAGTAGGCAGAGAGGCAGGCAGAGAGAGAGAGAGAGAGAGGAGGAAGCAGGCTCCCTGCTGAGCAGAGAGCCTGATGCGGGACTCGATCCCAGGACCCTGAGATCATGACCTGAGCCGAAGGCAGCGGCTTAACCCACTGAGCCACCCAGGCACCCCAGCAGCATTATTTTCAATAGCCAAATTATGAAAGCAGCCCAAGTGTCCACCGATAGATGAATGGATAGAGATATATAACTCTAAATAGATATATATCTATATATAAAATGGAATATTATTTAGATATATATCTAATACATATGTAACTATATATAACATGGAATATTATTTCAGAATGAAATCTTGCCATTTACAATGACATGGATGTAGTTAGAGAGTAAAGTACTAAGTGAAATAAATCAGTCAGAGAAAGACAAACACTCTATGATTTCACTCATATGTAGAATTTAAGAAACAAAACAAATGAGCAAAGGGAAAAGAGAGAGAGAGAAAGACAGAAACAGAGAAACCAAGAAATAGACTCTTAACTATAGAGGAACAAACTGATGATTACCAGAGGAGAGGTGTGTGAGAGGGTAGGTGAAATAGGTGATGAGGATTAAGAAGTGCACTTGTGATGAGCACTGAGTGATATATGGAAGTACTGAATCACTATATTGTAAATCTGACATTTTGTAAATCTAATATAGTAAATATATAGTAAATCTGACTATACTGTAAATCTAACATTACACTATATTTTGACTAAATAGAATTAAAATAAAAACTTAAAAAAAATGTTGTCTGCACTAGCCAATTTAGAAATTTCCTTCAATGTAACATTGTGATGGAATTCTAAAATCCTGGGTCTCAGAAGAACCTTAGTTGTTCTTCCTATTTTAGTAAAATTTTACAATATCTCTGAGCCTCTAAATTCTCATCAATAAAATAAGCAAAATAATAATATAATAAATGAATATAATGATATCTAAACACTTAGCTCACAGATTTCTATATAGGATCAAGATGAATGAAGCCTATATAAGTGTCTTATAAAATACAGTGATCTACTTATATATGTTATTGTAGATGTTTGTCATTGCAGGTAATAATAAATCTATATCAAACTAGCTTAAACAAAAGGAGTAGCTGTTGGCTCATATTGATAGAAAGTGTAAAATTTATAAGTTTTAGGCTCACTTCTACTAAGTTTTGCCTGTATTAGTCTGTTATTCTTTCACTGTTCCTGCCAGCCTTTGAACACCAACTTCATCCTCAACCTGGTGGCTTCACATCACAAAGTGGCTGCCAGTAGCAAATTGAGCTACCTCCTTTTTCAAAAATTTCAGGGAGTGTGGGGAGAGAAAGTCAAATTTCATAACCATCAAATGTGTTTCTGGGTATCACTGCTTCTCAACCATTGAAGCTTGCTGACCATCTCTGTATGAAGAGTGTCATACATTGATTGGCACAGACTTTCACTGTCCATACCATAGAAGTGATGAGATTACCTAGACTGGCTTAGGTCAACCAGAACCTACCTCTGGGAATGAGGTCAATCCTACCAAATTTCAATGAAGATCTATGAAATGGTTATATCATTTATATTTATTATCAGTTGGCATTTACACATTGTTTTATTATTTTTAACAATACTAACTATACAACCATTATTATCAATATTCCTGCTATTTATACTATACTACTATTACTATTTCTACCACAGTTACAGTATTTTTCTAGGAAATGAAAAGCAGTTAAACATGTATAGTACTGTGACTACTTTGTTAAGGACAATGAACACACAGTTGATCTAATAACATTGCAAAATGAGGTTTCACTATCAGTATATGTTAGAATATATTTGTTTTTTAACTCAAAGAAATTTTTTCCCCCTGTTTGTTAATTAATCCTTGGGACACATTGTGGTGGTATCCTTTCATGAGAGTTGAAGTGATTATCTTCAAACTAAGCTTGCCTCTTCTCTTCATTCACTAATGTACAATTTGTCTTAGAAATTCATTGAAATTGGTTTAATAAACAAAATAAAAATTAACATAGTAGAGAAACATAATTTTTGGAACCTGAGGAATCATATCTGTCTTTATTGATTACCTTTAAACAAAATGAAAGAATCAATAAAGTATAATTTCTGGAGGGTGATTCAGGCAGACTTCTGGTTTTAGAATGTTCAAAACTCTGTCATGACCCTTTTCTACTATGATAATTCTGATTCTATAAATTTATGAAGAGAAAACATGACTGGAGAGCACTTTGGAGCATTTAGTTGAAACTTTGAATATTGATATTAACAGATACCATCTTAAAGATCACAAATAAGATGATGAAACCCATAAACAATATATTTGGAAACATCTAACTTGGCAGCAACCCTACAAAGTAGGAAAGAATGGATTCAGAGGCTTATTCTTTTTTAGGATTTTATTTATTTATTTGACAGAGAGAGACACAGCGAGAGAAGGAATACCACAGGGGGAAGGGGAGGGGAGAACCAGGCTTCTTGCTGAGTAAGGAGCCCAATGTTGGGCTTGATCCTAGGACCCTGGGATCATGACCCCAGCCAAAGGCTTAATGACTGAGCCACCCAGGCACCCCTCAGAGGCTCATTCTACATCGAGGCACTAAGTCTTCAAAACAAAACTACTTTCACTCACCATCTCAGAGTCTACAGATAGTGGCAACCTATTCTTGAATTGGAGAAGATAATATATGCAACCTGTTCTTTAAAAACAACAACAAAAGACTCTAAAACTACTATGTATGTTGAATATTTTGAAACAAGAAGAGCCTGGAAGACTTGTTACACCAGTAAGTGATTAATAAACAAGTGTTGAAGATACAAGTAGCATTATAGTATTAGGTAATGCATAAAAGAAAAAAGGAATCAAATTTAAAAGATATTATGATGGAAGTGTTACTAGAGTGTGGAGACTGACATGAGGTGAAAAAGCAGCGGTAAAGGGAAATAGTCAATAATGACTTCAAGGCAGTAGGGGAGTAGGATAATGTCACACACACACAAATAAATTGAACAGAAATGCTACTTTTTTTTTTTAAGATTTTATTTATTTATTTGACAGAGAGATCACAAGTAGGCAGAGAGGCAGGCAGAGAGAGGGGGAAGCAGGCTCACTGCTGAGCAGAGAGCCCGATGCGGGGCTTGATCCCAGGACCCTGGGATCAAGACCCGAGCCGAAGGCAGAGGCTTTAACCCGCTGAGCCACCCAGGCGCCCCACTACTTTTTTTTTTTTTTTAAGATTTTGTTTATTTATTTGACAGACAGAGATCACAAGTAGGCAGAGAAGCAGGGTGAGAGAGAGAGAGGGAGAAGCAAGCTCCCCGCTGAGCAGAGAGCCTGATGTGGGGCTCGATCCCAGGACCCCGGGATCATGACCTTAGCTAAAGGCAGAGGCTTTAACTCACTGAACCACCCAGGCACCTCAGAAATGCTACTTTTAATAGAAAAGTGAAGATACAGATTTTAACTAGGGTGATTTTAAGATGACAAAGAACTTCAAGGTAAATCATTTTAGCAAATAGGAACTCTAAAAGAGATTTTAAAATTACATATATTAGGGGTTCACAGATTTAACAAGTTGGAAGCGACAACAATATTTTTGTGACCAATCTTCTCTTTTGTCATCCTCACTTTTATGAGAATAGACCATTCACACCCATGATTTCATAAGATTTATAAAATATGACATTAATTTCACATTATACCTAATTGTTTGAACAGTGGGTAACTAACAAAAACTTGGCCCATCAGTATTTTCCCCAGAAATTTGGAGTTAGAAGTAAACAATTTCAGGTCAGTCTGGTTGATGTGCCTTAAAAAGAGATCAAAATAGCCAGTGATGCTAATTTTCCATGATGGACATTGAAAGAAAACTTGCCGGAGTGAAAGCAAAGAATAAAACAGATGTATAAAGAGAAACAGAGATGGGGGACAGATAAAGAGAATTCGGTCTATTTTTGGGGTCAAGATATAACTCTGTTCTTGGAATTCTTGGACACATCATATATCCCATCAATAAATGGTTAGATATTCCACATCTTAATAATAAATGGTCTTTATGTAAATAGGTTTGTCAGATTTGGCCAATAAAAATTCAGAACTCCTAGTTACTCGTGAAGTTCAGGTAAATAATGAGTACGTTTGTTTTAGTATATGTATGTCCCATGCAATGTTTGGAGTATAACTATATTTTTAAAAGAAAGACCTATAGTAGTTGTTTATCTTGTCAAAATGTAAGCTGATGAATATTAAAAATTTTAAGAGTTTATTTGAGCAAAAATCTATTCAAATTAGATGGCATCCAATCTAGCAGATAGAAGGTCTGAGGACTTGTCAAAATGAAAGACATTTATAGGCAGAAGGAAACAGGAACAAGGAAGTTATACCAGGCCAAAAAAGCAAATGGGTTGGTTATTGCAAAGTTACTGTCCTTCAGCAGATGGCAGGGGCCTATCAGGCAGGTAGGTTACCTGACTAGTGTTGATTATATGATTCCTGATTGACTGGTTTAAGATTCCATTTCTGGGAGAGCTGAAATTGTAATTAAATTAAGTCTTAGATGGATGATTCGAGGCTTTATTTTGGGTATTTTATTGCTTCTTAACAATCTGAAATTCATTTTTTAACTGGGTAGACTGTATTTCATATAGCAATTCTATATGTGAGCCATGTAGAGTTGCTTACTGTTCTTTCCAACCAAAATATTCTTAAAATGCAATTGTTGCAGTTAATGAGAAATGATGGTGTTTCTGGGGGAGGGAATAAGACCAGTCTGAGAACTGAGTCTTAGGGAGAGAACCATAATCAATTCTGTGATCTCCTAATTTACTTACCTCCCTGAGCACTGGAATGTCTATCATTGGTCAAGTAATCATATTGTCAATTTAAAAAAAAAAGAAAGAAAAACTGCTTATTTTTCATATAACTTATACTTGAGTCATTCATCAACTTCAAAAACCTTGATAATAGAGACCATGTCATTTGTGTGTGTTTCCCACAGCACCTAACTCAGGCCTGGCCACACAACGAACACTAAATAAATACTAGTAAGATTGAAGTTTTCATCATATAGATTACAGGCATAATTAGCTCTCTCTTTTTCTGTGCTGGTTTTTGCTCCTTATGCCCTAAACTGTATTTGAGATTCTTTGAAAGTGGAGAAGCCTTAGAGGACCTCACAGTGTTATAATAGCATTAAAATGAAGAGGAAGAAAGAGGTCTGGGGAGGGGTGGGAAACAAAAGCCCAAAGAAAAAACCTGAAAGAAAGCCCAGCCTTTCTCAACTAAACGCTTCAAGCTCTTGCTTCAGCCTCTGCAGGCAGCAATTACATTCCGAAGGAAAATGTTTTACAATTGTAATTACACATAATAGGAGGAATGTATTTTTCCTTCATCCTACTCCCATGGCGAGTCAATTTAATTTTTAAATACAAGAGACATAATTGATTTTAGCCCTAGATTAGCACTGCAAATGATCTATATGTGTTCTCGCTAATGGAACAAGAGAATTGTCCTCCTTGGAGACTTTTACCCAAACCTGTTCATGCAACAATTACTAGAGTTTGACAGGTTAGTGTGCAATGGGAGGGGTGCGGGAGGGAAACACCCCACTGATTAACAACTGAGCAAAATAATTAATATTATGCTCTTCCCAGTTAATTATGGATTAGGCACAAATATATTATCATCATAGAGGCCACAAAATGATGAGACTGCCTGGAGGAGCCTTGTCCTATTCCCCAGAAAATGGGCTTCCTCTGAGTGTTCCAGGGCAAACCCATTTCTCGATGGGGCTCTCAGGGAAGGGGGTGGATCAGAGGGGGAACTCATTTTCTCCAGTAATGGCAGACCTATCTCTTTTCTGGCAATGGTTTTCCCATCTGCCCCTCTACCAGGCTGCCATGCAGCTGATGGGTAAATAGAATTGGAATAGCTCAAGGCAAAGCTATGAAACAGGTCATTTATACTCTGCCATTTCACTATCAAAATTTGCCTTTAAGCACAACTTCAGAGTCCAATTCCTGCTCTCACCAAGTTGTCAACTAATCTCCCCTAAAGCAGGATTAGTAACTAGGATATTAGCTTCTAAGCCTATAATTCCCAGGTGTGTTTGCATTTTAATCATTGACTACAGGGAAGCAGATCTGGCATGGATATATCCCTGGAAACATAGTGTAGAGGCCTATGTTCCAGTCCAGACCCCTCCACTGACCAGCCAGGCAATTTCCAAGTTGTAAAATAGGATTATGTTTACCTCATGAGATTGTTGTGATAATTAAGCAAATTACGTAATATATTCTAAAAGTCACTAGCAGGATGCTCAATACCTTTGAATGTGTCCATTCTGGGGGTAGGAGTGGAATCCTCAAGTCCCAAAAGAATGAAGCTATGTGATGATGTTATGTGATCCTCGGAAAGTCACTTCACCTGTTTAGGGCTTCAGCTGTATCACCTTTAAAAGAATTGCTTATTTATATGATATCTTAGATTCTTTCCCCTTATGAAGTTCCAAGATTTAATTTCTGCAAACTAATAGTATTCTCCTTAATAGCACACAAACACGTGAGGTTGCACAAGTGTAGGAACCCAGCCCTTCAGTCATGAATGGAGACAGTCCTTCAATACATTTATTCAAATATGACTAACTCTTGAAAATAGACCGTGTTAGGGCTCAGGGCATTGTAGTTGACAGAAATAGTGAGAGCAATTGTCGGCATTTGTTTGCTTGTTTTGTTTTTGTGGGGAAATGGAATGAGGAAAGGGCTAAAGTAACAGTAAACTCCAACTTCAGCGGGCCAGATAACTAATTTATAAGTCTCACCTTCGCTCCTCAGTTTGACAGCCCAAACCCCAGATAGACTTAGATATACAGTAAAATCTTACCACCCACTGACCTTTCCTCTCTGATGTCTCTTATCACCCTACCACGTGATTTTACCTCACTCAAATCGTGTCATTTTATGGACATTCTGAGACATGGAAAGATACATGTGTTTCTGCTTATGGGTGTGTGTCCATGTGTGTATTTGTCACATGTCTGTGTGTCTGTTGGCATATATCTATGTGTGTGTGTGTGTCCACTGTGTCTGTTTGTATTCCCAGAAGGACTACCTTTGGTAGATGTAGGCATCACATAGCTTGTCTTTAATACTAGTGGATGTGTAATGTATAGGAAATTGTCTGTATTCCTAGGAAAGCACTAGAGCCTACAGTTCACTGACTAGCTAAATTGCTTATGAGTGCTTTGATGTACCAGTAATGTTCAAACTCACACACCCAAGTACACTCACAAGAGTTTCAGATGGCAGTAAACTGAGCCCATAAAACTCATTCAGACCACTAAGACAAACGGGAAACCATGTTAAAAAAAATTATTTCCATCCCAAATCAAATGACCAAACTTCTTCAAAATCAACTGATTAGTCCAATGCCTCATTATTTTTGTATTTTTTTTAAATACAAATGAATTCCTAAGAAATACAGAAGATTCTGAGGGTTGAAAAATTCCAAGACTAGCAATTATGTATGTTCTGCTCAAGCTGCCCATATGTAGGCAGAAACAATGGTCATTTATTTAGCAAGATATTAGAAGTAATTTTCTCCTTAAAGAACTTGGATTTCCCACCTTTCTTACCTGGATGAATTGGCTTGAAGGATATTAATGTATCTTTATTGTTTTAGAATTGAAATTGGGTGGAAATGGGAATTATTTGTAAGCAAACAGACATCCTGTCATTTTACTGTAGGGAAAATTGAGATCCCAAATAAATCAATCAAATGCTCCCTTATCAGGAGCATGGACCCTTATAACCCTGTACTCTTCGTTTTAGAACATCATTGACCTGTGACGAACCAAAACAATGATAATGGAGTAAGTGCTTTAAATCTGTATTTAAAGGGGGATCAGAGAGTCCTTGATATCTGGGGTAGAATTAAACATTGAGTGCACTCTTTGTATCTCTTAAGCAACAAATTAATTAAAATAGATTTGCATTTTGAAATCATGATTTGGATGACAAGGTCAAAGTTGTGTAAAAAGATAGCTATACGCTGAAATAGAGAAAAGAGGGTCAGTGAATGAATGGACTGCCTCTCATGGGCAAACAAATCGCACCTCTTTTCTTCGAGTGGGCATTCCAAAAGTTGAGTTTCAGGATCAGCTATGGCTTGCGTTTACAAGACAATCACTACCAGACTCAAAGAAATCACTTCTTTCTCTAAATATTTTGTATTCTAGTTAGTTGGCAATCTGCCTCTTTGACATCTCCTTTATGCTACCTTACTGTATTATTTAGCTTCCTAAGAAAAAATATTTGAAGTCCTGATAGTAGCTAGGACCTCTTAGGAATCCAGTTGATAATAATTTCCTTTGTCTCCCCCTTCCTTTTAGAATATAAGCTTCTTAAGAAATAAGAGTTACATCTTATTTTAATTCTCCACAGCTCTTAACGTGATGTCGTTTAGATAATAGGCAATCAATAAATATTAGTTGAATCAATGAATTCATGTCTATCTAGGGTCAAGAGTGCAAGAAGTCATTCAGTGGCCAAGCGATTAAGAGAAGCCTGCTTCTACAAGGGTGGAAACTGGATTATTGGCTTCATTAACACCTGAATGACTGGATTGATTGCTAGCTACCAAGGTACGAAATTTTCTCTGCCCCAGGCACTGTGCTTAGCACTTTGCATAAATTATATATTCACAGGAAACCTGAAAAGTAACTTCATTTTACAGAGAATGAAACTTGGGCACAGAATGATTAAGTAACTAGACCAATGTCACACAATGAGCAAGCGTCAGAGTCAGGAATTCTATCCTGACCTTTTTCAATGACAATGCAGTTGCCTCTACATCACCTCTAGAAAATTTCTGACAAATAATCCAAATAAGTCAGTTTCCCCATTGTGTATGTATCACAATAAGAACAGGGATATATTCCAGTTGGATTAATTTGAGGAGGCCTTAATAAATGAATAGTTTACAAAAGCACTAACGGGGCGGGGGGTGCGGTGCCTGGGTGGCTGAGTTAGTTGGGCGGCTGCCTTTGACTCAGGTCATGATTCCAGGATCCTGGGATTGAGCCCCGCATCAGGCTCCCTGGAGAGACTGCTTCTCTCTTCCTATGCCTGCCTCTCTGCTTACTAGTGTTCTCTCTCTCTATCTCTCTGTCAAATAAATAAATAAAATCTTAAAAAAAAAAAAGAAACAAACAAGGAAAAACCACAAAGGCACTAACAGTAATAGGAAAATAAGAGATAATGCAATAAATATCCTGTGTTTAGTTACTTCTCTCATCAAGATGAGGGTATTAAGGAGGGCACGTATTGCATGGAGCATTGGGTGTGGTGCATAAACAATGAATCTTTGAACACTGAAAAATTAAAACAAAATTAAAAAAAAAAAAAGATGAGGGTTCAAAGGGAAGAAAAAGTCACTGGGACCTGGGGACATGGAGACTATCTGGGGTGCCCTCTCCTTCCCTGTTTCCTTCTCTACTGTTTGAACCAGTGACCAGCAACTGAGCATTGAACAACAGTGAGCAAACTAGGAGAATAAACTCTAATCCCCTACTGATGCCTTCCATTGGCCAAATCCAAGAGAAAGCTATAGGACAAGGGGTTCTATTTGTAGAGTGCATGTAAGTCAGCCTCCCCAGAGTACAGAACAGGTAGAAAAGGGAGGAATGTAGATCTCAAGGAGCAAACAGAAATTTTTCAGCAAACTCATTCAGACCACTAAGTTAAAAAAAAAAGTTAAAGTTAAAAAAGTAAAGTTAAAAAAAAAAAGTGAATTATGCTCTCTGTGATTTGAGGGCTTTGAAGTCAAGGAAATCTATAAAATAAGAGTAAGTCTTGGATAACTTAAAAAAAGGAATCTATCAAGTTATAAAAAAAAAAAACTGTAACTGCTGAGTTCAGTTTAAGCCCTTTTTTTTTTTTTTTTAAATGGAATGACTGGCATCCAGAGCAAATTTATAATGCACCCAAGATATTAATTGGAAAGCAGTTGCAACCAAGAATGAGGGCAGAGCAATAGTGGCAGCACATTTAGCACAGTGGGTAGCTCTGCTTTGTCAAATCAGAATGGCCCCCAGACTGGGAGGGATGCATTTCAATTCCACTTTAACAGCCATGGCACCCTGGAGAAGGAGTGGAAAAATGCCAGCTAACATTTTTAATTTGGGCCTCTAGAGTCAGTGTAGATACCTTTTCTTTCAACTCCTTGACCCTCTGCTCTAGTCAATATACAGGCTCGAAATGTTCTCAACGACCCAAATCTTAATTAATATTACTTCTCAGCTGTGATACTATATCTGTTTCCACTGACCTTCAAATGCCCCTTACTTGGCATCCTGGGAGCCCCTTTAATCTTCCCCATCTACAGCCTGCACTCCGGGTGCCCGGCATGGGTCAGAGTGATGGGCATGGATTAGATACTGAATTGATAGAGATGCTCAGTATATGAATAAATAGCTAAATAAATAAACTGGAAAAAAACATGTCTCCCTCCAAGTGAAGAGAGCCGGAGCCAGATATATGTTTTGAGAACATACCAATTGTACAATTAAAATTTTGTATTTTTCAAAGTTGGCTTTTTAAGAAAATGTCTTACTTACATTTTCCTAATGTCCCTGAAATACCTGAGGGTAATTTACATAAAAAGTAGTGGGAAGAGAGAGAACTGAGCATGTATAGAAGCTGGGAAGAGAGAGATGAACATTTTATTCATGTTTCAGTGTTCATTTTATTTTTAAGAGTAGAATTCTCCATTTCTTATGTTCCCATCTGTGGTCCAGCCAGACTCCAAGGTTCACAGGGGTAAGATATCTCTTTCATATTTCTTATTTATCCCCCTGCAGAGCCCATCACATATGTGATATTCCCTGTAACTGACAAAAAGCGGTGGCCAACATCCTTTGCCCTTCTGGTTCATTATGTTACATACGACTAAACAGAGGATTTCTCTGAGACTATTTGAAAGCACTTGGAAAAGCCACCAGTTGGGAAAGGTTAGTAACATACAGTCAAGTCTCTCCTGAATTTGATTTCTTTAAGGATGCAAAGGAATAAAATTTAAAAAAAGCTAGGGGTAAACCATTGAGTAAAGGAATCAGTGGAGGGCAGGTTACTTACTATTAGAAGAGTTTTCAGACAGTTTGTATCCTATGCTCTAACAATTACCGAGACCTTTGTCTTATTACAGGAATTTCCAATATATATAGAAACCAAAGATTTAGATATGAAGGGGAAAATTAATTTCACCACAAGGTTTAGTCTGCCAGCTAAGCAATCTGAGGCAACCACAGATTTATATTCTGACCACTGCCTCTGCATAGGTAATTATATTAACACGTGTTTTCAAATTGCCTCATTGTTTCTCAGAATCCTTTATAGCTTCTTAAATTTTTAATAAAACACCATTTTTTTAAGTGCCTGTCATTTCTCATGGACTGCTATAGCTTTTTTTTGCTTTCTACGTATGCATTCTTTGGAGGAGAAAGTTCTGTTTTGTTTCTGTTGTTTTTGCTTTGTTTTGCTTTCCTCCTATGTCTTCTGTTTGGGATAAGGTAGCTTTGTGTACAGAATACACAGGATTGCTACCTACTGGTTTTATCAAATACGTAGGAGATATAAAATCTTTTGTTGACGTCAAGCATGTCATGTTAGAATTATCATGACACTGGGTTACTAAGAGAATTGTGGTCAGGGGAAGCAGGACCAAGGCAGTTGTTGTGTTTACTGTTGACCTTTCAGATCATTTGCTCTAGGACATACGGTCTTTTACTTCTGATGCTCTAAGAAGACTTGGTCCACACTGCAAAGCACCTGTCCATTCTTTGTCCTCAGCTTCAATCTAGACTGCTGGATCACCATTCATTAGTAGAGGCAAGCTTGAACTTTTTCTTACATATCAGGACACAGCACAGTTTAGGGAAACACATTTTCTTGGTAAAATTGAAAAAATTTCCTGTCTGGTGACTAATATAACATAATAATTTTTTTTAAATTTATGCTATAGAAAATTGGATATTTGCAGATTTTAGTTACCTATGGTCAACCACAATCCAGAAGCAGGTGATTCTGCTTATGACATACAGTCAGAAGGCTAATAGTAACCTAACACTACATCACAATGCCTAGTGACTCACCTCATTTCATCTTATCAAATTTTAGACATTTTATCATCTCACATTACCATGAGAAGGTCAAATATAGTACAAAATGATATTTTGAGACAGAAAGAGACCATATTCATATAACTTTTATTGTAATATATTGTCATAATTGTCTAATTTTATTATTAGTTATTGTTGATTTCTTACTGTGCCTGATTTAATTAAACCTTTTCATAAGTATATACATATAGGAAAAAAAATACTATATTTAGTGTTGGGTGCTATCCTCAGTTTCAGGCATCCACTGGGGATCTTGGAATGCATTCTGTGCCAATCAGGGGGACTACTGTATAAAAGTCTACATAAAATAAAAAGTTAATAAACCATGCTTATATAAATCCAGTGATAGAAGGATTATGTTTTCAGTAGAAATAATTCAGTTAGAGATGCTTCAGGCTATACAAATCCTAAAAGCTCTCTTAGGCATCTACCCTCTTCCCATAGTAAAAACCAAACATGAACTATGTATGATAAGAATCAACCTCTTTTGACTAACACTTAACTATCTCTCTGGGACCTAATTTCAGCACTTAACTACCATCCTTGCCACCATGCATTAGTCTTCTAGACTAATACTCTGTCACATGTGGTTTAATTCAGTTTCCTCTATTTGTTTTCTAACAGCAAGGAAAAACCTTTTAATTTCTGAAAGAAGGCAAGATTTTCACTAGAAATACTTCCCCCCCATTTGAGTTACATCTATCTCACACATAAAGATCTACTATCTACACTGGCCAAATCGATGCCATGCCACCACCTGCATGTGCACTCACAGACACCCCCCCCCAACACACACACACACACACACACACACACCATTCAGGCCAACCTGTAACATGTGCAGAGCCTGAGAATAGAGTAGAAATTTAGGCTCACACTCCTTACAACCAGACATTTAAAAGTTGTTAATCAAACTAATAAAATACTAAATAACCATGTTCTTTTTTTAAATTTAAATTCAATTAGACAATATATAATACATCATTAGTTTTTGATATAATATTCAATGATTCATTAATTGCTTATAACACCCCGTGCTCATCACATTGCGTGCCCTCCTTAATGCCCATCCCCCAGTTACCCCATGCCCCGACCCACCTCTGTTTCTGCAACCCTCAGTTTGTTTCCAAATCAAGAGTCTCTCCTGATTTATCTCCCTCTCTGATTTCTTTCCATTTGGTTTTAAATAACCATGTGCTACTCTCCGGCCTTGACAGCTATACTTTCATAACGACCAGGGAGAGCAAGTTTCAACTCAGAATTCTTTAATTCCTCAGAGGTTCACAGGAGAATGGTAAGTGGAGACACAGCTTCCTGGCCGTTTTTTTTCTTCCCATTTTTCTTGAACACCCTGCCCCCCTTGCTCCTAACCTGGTCCTAAAATGTCAGAAAGCTTATATCCACATTTGTGGATACCCCAGCCTGCATGTAAGCTACACCCTTTGCAAAAGGTGGTCCCTTGGTCACTCTGAGCCTAGGAGTATACACACTACTTTCAAGGCGTGGCATTAGGAGTGGGGAGCCAGGGTAGAGTGGGGTGCAAACTCTATAGAAAGCGCGGGATTCTTTGGGCTAAAAATTTCAGGATCCCAGAATTGGGAAAGTTATCTAAAAGTGAAGGGCATGGGCTATTGATGCACATTCTGCTTGAACCCATGGACTCCTCACTTTATGATACAAGTGAGGGCAGGTTCTCTAAAGAATGGAGTTGAGGCAAACGCTGAGATTTCTCAGGTCTAAGTATGGCGTTTCATGTATAGACCGACACTTCACCTGAAAATTCCACCTGGCTCTTTATTTATGTTAGACTTGGACTGGTGTCTCCTGCAACTTTAGAAATGTCATAGGCTGCCCTAACTTGAACATGGAAGAAATCCACATTACGCACTTCTATTGAACTCCGTCAGAACAATCCACCATTTAAACTATGTGCTGGAAGAGGATGCTTTCCGATAATTTTTAACTACTTCAGTTGCACAAATATGTAGCTGAACAGCCTGCATCTCAGGCTGAACTGGAATTAAGAGACTGTTCTTGGACGTGGCTCACATTACAAGGGTTTTTCCCAATTTGAGCTCTAAGGCATTTGCTGACATGCAAAGCAGAGTGAACAAGGGTATCTATTTTACACATTCACAAATTCTTTCCCCCTCTTATCATTATTCTTATTCCCATAAAGATTTTTGAAATAGGGAATTTAAAGTAGAAGATGAATTTATTTCCTAACTTCTTTCATGTTTCTTACTTAAAACACACACACAGAATATTTATCTGAGCCCGCTATCTAGATTACTGGAGATCATATGTCTGAGTTCCACTAGGCTTCAACTCATATTTCTCAGGTTGGATAATCCAAATTCATTGATTATTTGAAAAAATTCAAAGTCAGATATATAGTACCTCCAGATATTTCCAAGAGGATCTATGCCTTCTCAGAGGAAATGAGAAGAGAGGAAAAATCCAAATTCTTAGACTTTGAAGGCTCCCTCCTGACAGGTCTATGGAGAACATAGAGAGGCTCTCCATCCTCACTTCTTAGGACAAAATCTTCAACTCAGAGAAACAGAAGCACTGCTTCCTAAGACATATCCAAAGACTGAGCCACAATTGACTTCTAGGGTCCTCCAGGGAGCAATAGTGGTTTTAGGCAAAGGTTTCTTGGGCAATTGGTGAAGAGAGAAAATGTAAACGTTGTGTTTTCTTCTTCCCTCATTTCATTGTTATTCCTTTTATTCTTTGTGGTTTTTCCCCTGGTTTTTCATGATCCATTAATTTTTCTACTGTTTCTCATGGCAAAACCTCTTTTTTTTTTTTAAAGATTTTTATTTATTTATTTGACAGACAGAGATCACAAGTAGGCAGAGAGGCAGGCAGAGAGAGAAAGGAGGAAGCAGGCTCCACACTGAGCAGAGAGCCCGATGCGGGACTCGATCCCAGGACCCTGGGATCATGACCTGAGCTGCAGGCAGAGGATTTAACCCACTGAGCCACCCAGGCACCCCCAAAACCTCTTTTTAAAAAGGTTTTTTTTATCAGTAATCTATACCTCAGTATTAATTTAATTGACTTATTGTAGTTATTCATCAGTTATTGGATGTTTTCACACACGAGGAAACTTACAAGATTCAGAAGATATGAAAATTAATGTGCTAGTATATGAGACTTTAGTGGATTACTAAAAATTGGGAAGATTCCTGAAGAGAAACCATGTGCCACACAATTTACTGTCTACATAAACATGACTTGACTATCATCTTGTTTTCATTAGCATAACTTTACTATTCCAGGAGACTCATTCCAGAAAGATAAAAGTTCCAAATAACTTTATCACTTATTCCTGAATCTTTGGAAAGACCTGTCAACTTTTCAACAAAAAGCATTAACTGATGGTTTACAGTCCAAGATTCTTTTAACCCCTTGCCTCAAATGTACTCAAATCCTAAACTATTGTATCATGATCTTTATTCTACCTTAATAAGTTCTCTGCACTTAACCAGATATCAAAATTTCAATAAATATAGTGGCTTTTCATATTTCTCTCTCTCTTTTTTTTGTTTTGAAGAGAGAGAATGCAGGCACATGGTGGGGAGGGGTAGGGGGACAGGGACAGAGAGAGAGAATCCCAAGCAAGTTCCACACCCAGCGTGGTGGAGTCCAATGCAGGGCTGGATCCCATGACTTCTGAGATCATGACCTGAACCAAAATCAAGAGTCAGACGTTTAACTGACTGAGCCACACAGGTGCCCCGTTTCCCTTTTTGAGGCAGTAGTTACCCTTACTTCAGTAGACAATAAATTCAGCTTTGTCTTAACAACAGGCTGTTCTGGTAATATTAGTGAGTTGAGTATTTGATGGGTGATGTGAGTTCCTATTTTGGGGACCTGTGCTATTGACGATTTCACAAACCCATTACTCTGTATTGCTTAAAGTGACCTAGATTCTTGGAAACTTCCCGGTTCATTTGCATTGAATGCTCTGGGATTTTCTGCTCAATCCATTTTGGTAAATGAATGTCTGACTCTCTTGCTTATGTGTCAAGTCTAATGATTGTGTAGCCATGTGTTAGATTTTCATCCCCTCAAGCTATTGAGATTGATCACAGATGGACAAAAATACCAGCTTCTCACAAGCCATAATGATTTTGTTTGTGAAAGGAGAAACAAATGAATCCTGAGCCAGCCTTTCATTCAAATGTGTGTGAAGAGATCATAGCCTGCAAGAACTTCTGTCTCCCTTTTTAACTATTGCCACCCCTCCTCCTGGCTACAGGAATAAGCAAAGTATATGCCTGTCATAATTAGATTTTAATTCCCTAATATTAATGATTGTTGTCCTAAGAAAGATGCATAGCATTGTCAGCTGCTGTCATCTATAACTTGATGTGAATCAGTTTGTTAGGGATTTGCCATGTGGCAAGAACAGAAGACGAGACATTGAAAGGGAAGCCAGAATAAACAAGGATAGGAGGAAGAACAATCTGAAGTCTGGAATCAGAGGAGCCTGAAAGCCATGAATGAATCTGATTTGGAGATAGAAAAAACTGACATGGCTTTCGTGCATACTAACACCTTCACAATTTGCTCAAGGTTACTGTGTGAGCTTTTTTGATATCCTCAATGGTGAAGTGTTCTGTCCATTGGAGGTAAATTTGATTTCGAGAAATAATTAAAATTATATTAATCCAGAGTTAGAAGAAGGGTAACCTTAGGTGATGTAAATTTGAATCCAAAAGTGACGCTGGAAAGAATTAATCAGATTATTTTTATTATTGTTGTTGTTGCTGTTTCTTGCCTCTGACCTTGTTTCAAAGGTAAATACCACAGGTTTTAGCATGAACCTACAAAGCTGACTATGGTGAAGGGTACGCTTTATTTAGGATATGAAATTCTCTTTACTTGTTTAAAATCAGCTGAATTTTGTGTTTTAATTTCATACAAAAATGAAATTTAACCAGCTGGGACTTTTTTTTTTTTTTAAATCAAATGTATCCCTATCAGGAGAATCTCATGAAAGATAGGGTTAATATTATTATTTGGAAAATCATATTCTCTCTGTGGAGTTATTTACTAATGTTTAATCCAGGTGCTAGTTTTTCTGATTCTTTACTTACTTTTTATATACAGTTTAGGACATTCTCTGGGATTTAGTTGTCTTCTTGCTGGAATACTTCTACACAAGTGTTTCTACAGAGAATTACAACTTAAGCCTGGAAAACATGACCTTTTACACACCTGATGTCTTATATAAGGTTTTGAAGAGCTTCATATTTAATAAGAGTTTAAGCAGATACAAACTTCTACATTGAAATTACTGTTTTTCTCTTAACATTTTGAACAGTTTACTCTATCATATTCTTGGTTTTTGTGTTGCTGGTTAGAATTTTGTCATCAATCTGACACTTGTTCCTTGTATACTATCTTCTCATTTATTCTGGAAACTTCAGATTCTCTCAGTATCTCTGACATCTTTAAATTTCAATCAAATATTTCCAAGCTGATGTTCCTCCCTCCAACCTCATTTCTTGTTCAGCAATATTAAATACTTTTAGTCTACCTTTTAAAAAATCTTTGTTTAATTATGAAAATCTCCTTTATTTTTTCTTCCATGGTTGCAGTTTTTATGCTTTCTTCATATCTCAGTGTTCCTTGATCTGATATTTACATTTATTGATTGATTATCCAGGTTTATACACACTGCTATTCAATTAAACTATTGAATTCTTTATTTTCATTCAATTTTTTTTTCCAAATATTACCTTGATCTCATCAGGATGCCTGTTATGTTGGTTTAAGGGGGGTTATTAATTTTTCATTTGGTATATGTTGTTCCAGTTTGTGACTTTTTTGAATGACAGTGATGATGCTAACTATGTATTCTTTTTTGTTTGTTGATTGGTTTTCTATTAGCTCATATCCCTCTGGAATACTGGGGTCTTGGCTAATATAAATGAGGAAATATATGAAACTCCAGAGTGTATCTTGAATCCATTAGCTGATTTAGGGACAATAGGAACAGAGGGAAATGTGCCTCAGGGTGAATATTCTATGTTGTTAAAAGCTGAGCTCAAGTAAATATTATTTGTGTCTGTTCCCCTACAGGTGACTGCCCTTCAGAGAATTTCTTTTACCTTCTAGCCTAGGGACTAATATTTTTCAAAAGTTCCTCCTTGTTTGTAGTTGTGCATTGCCTGAGAATATGTAGGTAAGGGGCTAGATGTGCTCAGGGGTCTGTAGGTCTTCTTGCTCATGTTGTCTGCTTGTAGTCCCCGTAGAGGCTACTTCTCTACCAACATTACACCTGCCATCCATTGTTGGCACTGAGAGGTACTGCCTCCCTCTGCTTATACCTCATAGTGACTCCAGGTGACATTGGAACTCCCAGGCATTGTGGGAGAAAGAAAAACACAAAACTAAGTTTTTCCCAGCCTGATCTCACTGTGGCATGTTGTCCTCATTCATTTTAAGCTATTGTGCTCCTAGAAACCAGGATGCAGTGATCTACATTTTTTAGGGGCTTCTATAATTTTGTCTTCATAAGATAAGCTGTATCTACAAGAGGAAAGTAGACTATTGGCCTACTAATTTAATAAATCCCCAGGGCTAGTGAGGAAGGGGAAAATATTATATAATTTCCAATATTGTGTTTTTCTATTACCTAGATATCATTTCACTTTACCTTGAGCTTTCTGACAGCCCACAGATCAATCATGAGTGATTATCAGGTTGAGAACCATATGTCTTATCTCTCTAATAGTTTTCAGTGTGCTTGGATATTGAAGAAGCATTGCTGCTAATGGTTCAATGGAATGTGAATAACCCCAAGAATGAACTCAATGGAATCCCTATAGAAGGTCAGAGAGAGGGATAATTGTTGTGAAGTGAGATGATAAAGGCAGAATCATGTAAGAATAATATTTACACATATAATACACATAAACATTATATGCTTTCTTATGAGAGCCCTTTGATATCATAAGTACTATTATTGCCTTTTATAGATGATGAAACTGAGTTCGAGAAAACAATTGTTTTTTATAGTGTTGGGATCACATAGGATAGCAAGCAAGTGCCAGAGCTGGGATTCAGACAACTCTGACTCCAAAGCCATAGCTCTTTGAGTTTACCATAGCCCCTATTATGTAGGAAATTAATCTTAACGGTTTGTGTACATGGTGGGTAAAAGTGACATTTACAAACATAAACACAGTTACTTTGAGTATATCCAATTAAATCAGCACATACGTTGAAAAGGAGAGGACCCCCACCATGTCAGTGATGTCCGCTATCTTTTGTGTGTGCTAACAAATGTTCCCTTCGTGTTACAGCGTAGATGATTAGGTCTGTCCTTTGACGTAAGACAGAGTGGGATTATAGTGCCCTTCCCAAAGAATGAAAGATACTCCAACTCCAAATAAACAGAGCGTTTCCAAAGTGAAGTTAAGATGATGAAAATGTTTTAGATAAAATAATAGCCTCAGGTAGGGAAACAGCTCCATAATTTATTTTCAGCATTGTCAGAAAGTTCCAGTATTACAAAGTTTCACGAGCAATGTTAACAGGAATGTCAGAAGTCTAGTCTGCTTGTCTGACTTCTAGCGAGCATCGTGCTGTGGAAGTGGAATGAGAATGCCTGGATTTCCAGCAGAAGTGCTCATAATGGAGCATACAGTTACGGCTTCACATGAAAAGTAATGTATGGTGCAAAAGATAACGAGAGGAGTGCAATGCGATCTGCACGCGTTCCTGGGTTTATAGCCAATCAAGTGGAGTATTAAAATCTGAGCACACTTAATTAAATGTCTCATTTTGAGTAGTGTGATGAATAAGGGTCATGAAATGGTTAGGGCTGAGAACTGAAAGTCAAATGCCCTAGACTCCATTCCAACCACCATCTTCAATTCAGTGTTGGGACTGAGAGGCACATACATATTCAAGCTTCTGCTCACTCATGCCGCGCCTCGGGTCCTGCAGCATAAACTCTAGGTTACTACTGCATCTTGTTGGACTCTACATGCAGCTGGAAAACATAACCTAGCCTGTCGGTTTTGAAGGGAAAAAGAGAAACCCAATCATTCAATTTATCAGGTGTGGAATGCCTGGTTTCTATCCTTTAAAATTTTTTTTCTTACCTACAGTAAGAGTTTTCTAAATATGTGTCTCTCTTCAAAAGGCAAATTACACATTTGTAAAGGTTGTTTGTTAAGGAAATGGGAAATCACCGTTGGTAACTGAAGTTGTTGTCTGCAACCAATTGTGGGAAGAAATGTAGGAATTTGTCCATTAAAGTCCATTGGTATTGGGCTTTTTTATAAATTTACAAATGCAACTAGTCTATTTATTTTGAATGTTTATTTAAATTCACATGTTAGAGCTTCCAGAAAGCTAAGCAAATATATGATCTTCCATGAATCTTATCTAGTTAGAAACTCATTTACTAAGCCTGCAAGTTTCATTTATTAAATGTCTGCCATTTTTAGAATTTCGGTGGGACTCTTGGTGTTTTTAATTTGTATAAACCCTGTTTCTTATAGTCTTCGAAAGTTTCCCACAAAATTTAGAAGTTAACAGAGTCACATGAAGAGATTCTTAACACTAGAAGATAATTTAGGAGAAGTGTCTCATAAGTAAGGCATTCAGTAATCAAATGTGGAATCAAAACTATGTAATCAAAAATTACTTAGTACTCACTTTGTACAGGACAATGAGGGGGCTGCTGTGGATGATAAAGGAATTGAGAAGTGGAAATCTCAGTTTTCCCCGTTTCTCGCTGCCACAAGTGCACTTTCTTAGCTATTATGTAAATATTCAAATTGTTCTAAGTGCTTTTAGAAATAAAACCTTCCCTTCTATAAAGGCAAAGAATAATCCCTTCCTCTTGTAAAGCACTTGACAATTTTCAAAGCACTTTTATATTCATGATCTCACTTCATATTCACAGCAGACCTATAAAGTAAGTAGGGCAGGTGTTACTATGTACATATATTTTCCACCTTAGAACCTGAGGTGTAAAGAGATTGCTACTTTCCCAAAGACACAGCAAATAAGTGATGGAAAAGAGATTAGAACAAAAGTATTTTAACTTTTAATATGGTGTTCTTTTTATAACAGTACGTAAAGGAGTCAGTGTTATTTGACAGAAGACAGAAGAGGAGAGAGGAAAGTTAAGAGGCAGTAATCAGACAAAACTAATGACCAGCTTTTCTTTTCTTTTTAAGATTTTTCTTTATTTATTTGATAGAGAGAGATCACAAGTAGGCAGGGAGGCAGGCAGAGAGAGAGAGGAGGAAGCAGGCTCCCTGCTGAGCAGAGAGCCCAATGTGGGGCTCGATCCCAGGACCCTGAGATCATGATCTGAGCCGAAGGCAGCAGCTTAACCCACTGAGCCACCCAGGCGCCCCCAGCTTTTCTTGTCTCTAGATATTCTTCATGCCATCCTGCCCACAATTGATTGCTCTATCGTTCTTGTTCCAGATTCACTTATGTCCTATCACATTTAAAAAAATTTTTCAGATCATTTCAGACTCTATTTAGGACATGTGGAACTTGATTAACACTTGGCTATGAAATGGAAGAAGCAACCCTCCTCTGTTGATCCTCTGACTCTATCTTCTTTCAAGCTGTTATTTTATGGTTTCGTACCTCCATGATTAGATGATAAGCTTCTTGCAAACAAGGAGCAGAAAATAAGCCATTTAACTCCTCTTTAAAGCCTTTAGAGCTATACAACTAGAAATACGCAAGAGAGAAAGTAGGCTTTTAAGAGATCTCACCGAAGCAAAACAGAGTTTGGTTGATTTTATTCTGACCGCTGCCTGCATTTCCTAGTTACACACACTTTGCTAACACATCAGTGTAGAGCTCTACTCAAACATGGTAGCCACTAGCCATTTGTGGTCATTCAAACCTAAATTTTTTAAACAGATTTATTGAGGTGCAATTGACATAGCTTGCACACAGTTAAAACGTAAAATTGGTCATTTTGACACATGCATGCATATGTGAAACCATCACTGCGATCAAAGTAATGCACATATCCATTCTCCACAAAGTGTTCTTCATGCCCTTTGTAATCCATCCCTCCCAGTACTCCAAGGCTGGTGCAGTGTGTCCACTTTATCTATACTCCTAGCAAGATGTTGATTCTGGCCAATGGGGATCCCTTGAGCTTTTTGTCCCTCTAGCCACACCTCCTGACTACCCTGAATGGGCACAGCTTAGACATGTGGGAATTACACTTACTCCATGCCCATCACCAAACCCTGTAAATTATAAAAACTGTCAATGGCTGGTTTGCCTTCCTTGGGCTGGAACAGAAGGCAGAGCTTCCCAAACCACCAGAGACTCAGGCCGTGAAGGACCCTGTAGAACCTTCAGCCATTCCTGGGCTGCCTCTCACCAGATGACCTGCCTTCCCTCAATGGGCACACACTCACTCTATAATAAATCTAATAGTGTAAATTGGTGCAGCCTCTATGGGAAACAGCATGTGGGTTTCTCAGAAAATTAAAAATAGAAGTACAATATGATTCAGTATTCCACTTCTGGGTTTTTATCTGATTTGGAAATGTATGTGTACCTCCATCTTCATTGCCACATTATTTACAGTGGCAATATGGAAGCAACCTAAGCGTCCACTGATAAATGAATGGGTAAAGATATGGAATGTATGTATATAGAGAGTGATATGATGGTATACTATTTAGCTATTTTAAAAAAGAATAAAGGCCTACTGCTTGTGACACGGATGGATCTTGAGGATACTATGCAAAGTGAAACAAGTCAGACATAGAGAGATGAATACTGTATGATCTCACTTAGATATGGAACTGAAAAAACAAAACAAAACAAACAAACCCAAACTCATAGATACAGAAAACAGACTGGTGGTTGTCAGAGGTGGAGGTGGTGGGGTGGGCAAAATATGTAAAGAGTGTTAAAAGGTACAAACTTTCAAATATAAAATAAACAAATCATGGTGATATAATAAAAAAAAATCTAATAGTATCCTGTGATTTTGAAAACTACTATAAAAACAGAAACAAAGGCAACAATAATGATCTACTTTCTGGCATTTTAGATGAATTTTACATTTTCTAGAGTTTCTTGTAAATAGAATCATAAAGCACCCACCCATTTGGGGGGTGTGGCTTCTTTCTATAAGCATAATTATTTTAAGGCTTATCCCCATTTTTTTATGCATCAATAGTTCATTCCTTATTGTTCTTTATTGTACTATATTCCACTACATGAATCTACTATAATTTCTTTAATCACTTCTTGGTGGATTATTGGATTGCATTCACTTTTGGGTTATTACAAATGAAGTTGTTATGAACATTCTTGTATAAGTCTTTGTATGACCAAATGCATTCATTTTTAGGGGAAGAATTTTCTAGGAGTGGAATGTCTGGGTTAGATGGCAGTTATATGTTTAACATTTTAATAAAATGCAGTATTTTCCATTAGCATGGTGCTGGTTTTGAGGATGAGATGGATGTATTAGGATAGGATTAATTTCTTGCTTTGTAATTGAAGATATTTATAAGAATTGTTGGTGTCAGATACTTTTTCAGCATCTACAGAGATACAGTTTTTCTTCTTAGATTATTAGAAAGACATATTATATTAATAGATTAGCCAATATTGAATCATTTTTATGTTCTTAGAATAAATCCTTCTTTGTCATCATTTTTTAAATGTTTCGCTGAATTGTTTTCAACATTGTACTTAAGTTTTCACATAAACATGTAAATAAGGTTGGTGTGTGGAAATTTTGCAGTTGAAGGGTTTTAATAGTAACATTATACTTTCATAAAAATAAATTGATAGATGTACTTTTTTGCCTATGTTCTGGAACATTTTATGTGCCATTAGTTTATCCTTCAAATGTGATACCAATAGGAGATTTCCCCATATTTTCTTCTTCAGATTTAGAAATGAATCTGATAAGAATTTTTCTGTCTTCTGGAGTATTTTTGGTTAAGAACTGAAACCACTTGATTTCATATTGCTTAATTATCAAAACTAAAGACTGAGACCACCTATGTCAATATGACTTTACTATTGGTTGAAAAAAATTCTTGCCCAGGAAGATAAGGCTGTAAGTTAATAAATAACGTCATTACTAGCTTCAGGAATTTCCTAAAGCTAGTTTCCCACCTGAATAGGCCCATCTTAAATCACTCAATCCCAGAATACAAAACCCTATGCATCTTTGCCCCAACCTCCCCATTCTGAGATATTACTAAGATTCAGTCAAGGTTGTATTCTCTCTTTCTATAATGATTTAATGAATTTAGCTTTTGCTTACCCAACAGATTATTCCGGTGGTCTTTGCAGGGAGCTGACCCTTGATCTCCGTTTTTATTTGTATCATTTTCTTTTTATTGTTGTACTTAAAATATTCCCACCTTGTGGGGCGCCTGGGTGGCTCAGTGGGTTAAGCCACAGCCTTCGGCTCAGGTCATGATCTCAGGGTCTTGGGATCGAGTCCCACATCGGGCTCTCTGCTCGGCAGGGAGCCTGCTTCCTCCTCTCTCTCTCTCTGCCTGCCTCTCTGCCTACTTGTGATCTCTCTCTCTGTCAAATAAATAAATAAATAAATCTTAAAATATTCCCACCTTGTTTCTTGAATAGTTTGCATGGTAGTCTTACGTATTTATCTCTTTATCATTATACTATTTTCTGGTTTTTTTAGCTACAAAGGTTTTTTTTCTGAGTCCCTCTAAAGCTGCATTCCATAGGCTATTGTGCTTAGTTCTTTCAGTACAGTTATTTTCTAGAAATTTTACAAAGCCAGTTTCTACTTTCACTTGTCCCAAGAGTTGAATATTTATATTACTTTTGTATACATAAGGTACTGATTTTTAGTTGGAGTTTCTGTTGGCTTTTTGGTTCTAATTTTAATTCCATTTTGCATAAAACATAGTTTTGAATATTTCTAATTTAAAAATACACTAAAGTTTTCTCTGAGTGTGTATATATATATATATATTTGATATTTGAATATATATATATACATTTCAATTTTTTAAAGATTTTGTTTGAGAAAGAGATAGTGAGAAAGAGCATCGGGCAGGTTGAAGAGAGAGAAGCTGGCTCCCTGCCGCACAAGTAGCTGGACGTGAAGCTCAATCCCAGGACTCTGGAATCATGATCTGAGAAGAAGGCAGCTACTCAACCTACTGAGCCACCCAGGTGCCCCATCAATTTTTATGATGTTCATGAAATTTGGGAAAAAAAGCCATAGCCTCTATTTTCAAGATACAGAGATTGTTGTATGTAATAATATACATATAAATATATGACATGCAATTTTATTTGCATACAATAAATTTCTATATCACATGATATTTATTTATGATATAGTATGTAGCAATTGTTTATATAATTAAAATACTTCCCTTATTATATTATTAATGTTTACCTTTACTTTTTTTTATAGACTCTGTAGTGACAGCTGTGAAATAATAAAATAAAATAAAATAAAATTTAATTTAATTTAATTTAAAAATAGAATAAAATAGTTTCAGACCATTACAATTCTCCCTATATGTCTTCTCTTTCTCCTTATATTTCATGTAATTTTTGCTTTGTATATGTTGCTGCTTTGATGCAGTGGTAGTCATAACTTGAGTTTTTATACAGTGCCTTTTTTCTGGATTTTTTTTTTTAAGATTTTATTTATTTATTTGGTAGAGAGAGAGAGCAGCAGCAGCAGAAGGAGAAGCAGAAGCCCTGTTGAGCAGGGAGCCCAATGTGGGACTAGATTCCAGAATCCTTGAATCATAACCTGAGCTGAAGGCAGATGCTTAACCAACTGAGCCACACAGGCACCCCTTGATTGATGCTTTTTATGTGAATTCTAGTATTTTTTTTGGAATTTCTATTTATTTATGACAATATTGCCTTGTATAAGTTTTTTTAATTACTTTATTTTTATATTTTTATCATAGCTTTGTTTTAGATATGTCCTGTGAACATATCACAGAATTAGGTTTTATTTTAATTACTCTATGAATTTTGTTAACAACTATTAATATAATCATAGACATTTTGTCCATTTATTATGTCGATAGCCCCCTAAAATACAGGCTCACTGCTATATTCCCAGAATAAATCTAATCTTTTTGAAGCATTATTCTTTGATATCTGTCTAGATTCAATTTGTCCATTTTTGCTGGAATTTTACATGTATATTCCTAAGTAAGATTGAGCTATCTCTACATTTCTGTTTTATACATTACTTTTATTACTTTTGTTAAGGTCTGGTATCCTACTTATGGTGGGGGATTATCGATTAAAAAACTGTGAAACTTTGGTTCTAGGATAACTTTTGTTCTAAAATAACTTTTAGTATTAACCTTTCATCTTTTGTTGTTGTTTTGTTTCATTACCTTTCATAGTTGGTTATTTTTATTATGTTAATATTATCTTTTGACTTAGGCCTTATATTCTTTCAAAACTCTTAGGATGAATTTATCGACATCATTTAAAATTATAAATTTGAAAATAGTTTTACACATTTCCCTCTGGCTGTGGTAAGATGTTTTAGCAGATATTCGGGGTGTCTATGAAACACATTCTGGGGCACCTGAGTGGCTCAATCAGTTAAATGCCTGCCTTTGGCTCAGGTCATGATCCTGGAGTCTTGAGACTGAGCCCACATTGGGCTCCCCACTCAGCAGAGAGTCTGTTTCTCCCTCTGCCCCTCACCCTGCTCATGCTCTCTCTTTCACTCTCTTGAAATAAATAAATAAAATCTTAAAAAAAAAAAATGAACACACATTCCTCCCTCATGCCCATTTAAGCCAGTTAAGTAATCCTAATTAATGTAATTAAACTATGGAACAAATTTACTTTATTTGTGTATAATTTGCTCTTGGGCATGTGACCAAATTCTGGGCAATGAGATGTGAATGGCTGTCTTTTAGGGGACTTTGGGGAAGGGTTTATTTGTTCTTATAAACAAATGCTGAAAGAAATGGTCTCCTCATCCAGTGGTTGCTGACATATTTGAATACTGTACTTGGAAATAATGCAGACCTCTTGAAACTTGCAAGAGAGAGAACTGAGAATGAATCCTATAAACCAGAAATGGCATGGCAGACCAAGCCGAAAAACCACAGTGCCCTCCCATCCAAGTACTAATCAGGCCCGACCCTGCAAAACCACAGTGCCCTGATGATATACTTGAACAGCCGAAGTAATCTTCGAAGAGTCCCATCTCAGGATTCTTTGTTTTAGGAGATTAGTATTAAAGCAGTTTGATCCTGGGACCTCTGATACCTTTAACCAAATAATCATAACAACATAGGAGAATTTATTTGCCTTTCCATAATTTTCTAGACTATAATTTCAATTTTATTTTTTCTTTGGCCCCAAGAATTATCAAGACAAAAGTCCTTAATTTATAAGAAATTAATATTTGGAAGATAATTTATATTAAGAATCAAGTTAGATTATAATCAGATATTATAGACTATAAAAATTATCTTTTGAAAATGTTTTACTTATGGACAGAATGTGAATGATTCCTGTAAATATGTCCTAAATATAAGGAGAAATGTCTTTTCTCTTCTTGTAGGATCCAATGATGTACATTTTGTATATTTGTGCATACCCACCCATAAAATGTAGTTTATTGACTGTATTATTCCATGCCTCTGTGCCCTCACTTAGTTCTTGCCTATTATATCTGTGCAATCCTTGATTGTGGTATAATAAAATCTTCTCCCATAATTGCATTTTTATCAAGGTCAATGTGCATTTCTAATATTTTGCTTTATATATTTAGCTGCTATCTTCCTGGTGCATGCAACTTTATGACTTTTATATCTTCTTCATAAATTGTTCCCTTTATCTTTGTGTAATGTCCTTCAGTATCCTCTTCAGTACTTTTAACCTTAAATCCCACTTTCTTTTGTATTAAGTCTAATACTCCTGCTTTGTTTTGTTTACATTTGCCTAGAATATTCTTCTATCTCTATTTTCAGACTTTTTAATTACAGTGTTTAAAGTATTTTTACAAGCACTCTATAGCCAAAAGCTTACATTTTATTCAGTTTGAAATTTCTGCCTACTTCAGGTGAATATGGAAACTGATACCACACTGTTTAATGTTACCACTTACTTCACACTGCTATGCTCTCATTTTATTTTTCCTCATTTTAACTTACTTCATTTAGTTACTATTCATTCTACTTTTTCCCCTGTTAAATTAGAAATTTGACTGATTTATTGACTATTCATTCCTGTAGTAGCTTTCCTCACTTTCCCTGCATTGTTAATCATACTTTTGTATACATTATTACATATAACAAATACTTTTTTTTTTTTTCCCCTATCAAGATCTTCATCCCTTACAGGAAAGTTTCGAGTGCTTTTAGTTTCCCCCACTCCTTGATATTTTATAACTTCTGAGTTCTACTGACATATTTTAGTACTCTTATATAACTTTGTTATTACTCTATTTTTCTGTGCACTCTATTTTTTCTATTTCACAAATCCATACTTACTAATTATACTGTATATAATAATCTCTCATAATCAGTTTAGCTTTCACTATATTTATTGCAAAGCTCTTTGTCTATGATTTCCTGCTCATTTAATACTTCCTCTATATTGAGATTTCAGATTCGATCCATTTGGTGTTTAATGTTCCTCCTTAGGTCATTTCTTCTTATGGGAATTTGATGAATATATTCTCTGATTTTTTTCATATTCACACTAAATTTTTTTTGATCCAATAGGTTAATGATATCTTGTATAGGAACAGGACTACAAGTTCAAAGCCCCTTAATTCAATAGAACACAAATTATCTTTCCACTATGCCTATCAATCAGTACATTTTTCTATGTAAAGACTTAGATAATAAAGAGTTTAGGCTCTGCAGACTAGTCTCTGTCTCTACTACTCAACTCTGTAGTTATAGCACAAAAGTAATGACAGATAATATATAGACAAGTAGGTGTACTATGATTCAGTAAAACTTTACAAAAACAGGGAGCTGTAGAATTTTGCCCATGAGCCATTTTTGCCAACCCTGTTTTAACTTCTATTCCAATATCATTCTGATTCGTTTTAACTTTGTAAATATTTTCTTCCTTTTTAAAAAAGATTTATTTACTTAAGAGAGAGAGAACACATGTACACATGTGCAAGTTGGGGAAAGTAGGGGAGGGGCAGAAAGAGAGGAAGAGAGAGAATCCTCAGGCAGACTCCCTGATGAACACAGAACCTGATGTGGGGCTCAATCCCAGGACCCTGAGATCATGACCAGAGCCAAAACCAAAAGCCGGCCTCTCAACCAACTAAGCCACCCAGACAGGTACTCTATATTTTGTTCTTTAAAAACCATAGAGTTTTTGCGAAATTCTTCTTTATTATTTGATTCAGAATACTGATAAGATACGGTAAGGGATTTCTTTCTTACTGCTGCTTTGAAATTAAGTGATATTTCAAACTGCACAATATTTTCAGTTTAAGAAAACTATTTTCTATTATTTTGGTAATTATTGTCTCTCTTTCCCTGTTTAAGTTTTCCTTCTTCAATAATGAAAACTCTTATTATTGGCATTTTAGGGCTCCTGAATATCTGCCTTCCACATATCTTTTCTTTTCCTAATGCTTTCCATCATTTTTTCCCTCACATTTTCTTCCACCTGATCTTCTCGGTCATCCACTGATGTTTCATATCAGTCATCCACAGTCAAGACTGCATAATAAATAAAATCAATCACAAAATTTCAGTGGCATATGATATACACACACACACACACACACACACATTTATTCAGCTCTTAGGTCTGCAGTTTAGTCATTCAGGCTGGGCTCTGTTGGCTAGTTCCTCTGGTCTCACTTCTGTATGTCTGTGGGTCCTCTCTGAGTTGGCTGATCTAGGAGGATATTGGCTAGAATGACTTGGGACTTGCTCTACTCTACACGCTGCATTTTCCAGCAGGGCATGTGCTCACAGTGAAAGCAGAGGAGCGAAAGCACAAGTGCAAACACCTCAGGTTCTTGAGATCTCGATGCAGACCTGGCACATCATCACTCTTCATTCTGCTGGTTACCCAGAATCTCAGCCTTGATTTTAGTGGTAAGAATACAGATCAACTATACTTTCTGAGAGGGACAAATTCATGTGGTAAATGGCATAAATACAGAGAAAGAAGAAATGGGGAAATTAGTTTAATCAACCACATGTCTCAACACTTAAATTCATCTACTGAATATTTTTACTGTAAACTCTCACCCCACTCTTCTGGCAGACTTTTCATGTGTTTGTCTAATTGTTTAATTTTCTAGTCAGTTCTCCATTAATGCTTTATTTTTATTGTTTGACATTCAAGAAAATGTCCATTTCTCTTAACAGTTTTATTATCATTTTTTAAGCTGTGTGATCTGGATGCTGTAATTGTTTTTCTCTCCAGTTCCTGGTTGGTTTTTTTTTCCCCCCAAAGAGATTTTTATTCATTTTCTGGAGTCAACGGCTGGAGAGGAAATACTATGAGTGGTGGGAGGAAATACAGTAATCTTGGCCTTTGTTGAGAAGTGATTTGCCGGATTACAATTTGCCATTTCCCTGTGAAGACACAAAACACCATGAATCTTCTCAGGGGCTACAGTTTTACATGGCCTAAACTCTCTCCAGCAATTGGAGTCAGATGTCTGACCAAGAGTCTTTATTCCAGATTCCTGTGTGGCATGTTGTAACTATTCAGATCCTGGCACAGCTGGAAGCCAGCTTCCACTTCTGGATATAGCCTGCCTCCAGAAGTTACCTGGATATATAAGGTGGTTGGTAGTTTTATTGTTAGGGAAGGAGAGCAGCAGAGATGCATGTTCTGGTCAATCTTAGAGGATTTCTTGAGTGACAGTATTTAACCACTGAGTAGTATGCTTCCTATGCCATGGGTTAGTGAATTTGATTTCAGAGGAGAGAATACAACCAGACATCCCAAGAAATGCTCAATCACCAGAAATCCATGTCTTTGGGGCAACCCACTCATGGGTTATTAGTGCCCTTAACTGGGCACCACTCACACACTGTTTTAAAAAATAATAATAATTACCTGGAAGAATTTTATTTTAACAGTTTCCTAAGCATGCTCACCACAAATATTTTGTCTTTCAAACTATATCCCCACAGTTCAGTACATCTAAGCCATCATCTCTTACTGTTTCTCCAATGGACAGATGCATTTTTTAGTGTGATTTCGTGGTTACAAAGAAGCCAGTAACAGATAGGTGCCTCTTTATGTTAAGAGAAAACACAGGAAGTTTGACTACAGGTTCTTTTGTTCCTTCACCTTTACAACTACTGTCATAACCATTACTGTCCATCTTTGGTTATATCATTTCTCTAAATCTATTTTCTTTTTTCTTTAAAGATTTTACTTATTTATTTGTGGAGGGGGGGGACCGCACAAGCAGTGGAGCAGGAGGCAGAGGGAGAAGCAGATCCCCTGCTGAGCAAGAAGCCCAATGTGAGACTCAATCCCAGGCCCCTGGGATCATGACCTGAGCTGAAGGCAGGTGCTTAACTGACTGAGCCACTCAAGTGTCCCTAAATCTGCCTGTTTTCTAATGATGACTTCATTATTTGCCAAAACCTCATATATGCATCTGTATCAGCTTGCTATCTTTTACTAGTAGTTGAGGAAGATAATCTTGATGCCTCTGTGAGTGTTCTCCATATCAAAGTAAATTACAACATCTGTCTCAGAGTAAGTTAGGGCTGGAGAATTGATTATGGCATCTGCCACCCTCTTAAGCAGAACCAAACTTTTCTATCACTGACACCATCCAAAGCGTAGATTCCATTCTAGTTTTTGGTTGTGGGGAGAGAAGTATGGGGGGAAAAAGATAATTGAGTCTTATCAATCAGTGATGACATACCAATCAGAATTGCGTACATTTTTGTCTTTTACTTTATTTCAGAATCTCAAATGTGCTCCTTGATTTTCTTTGCCTCTCATCCACCGATGCCTCTGGTTTTGGCTTACATCTTAGACTGATTTTCATATTAATAGATAAATGTGGGTGTCTTCCACTGACATAGCTTTCTTTCTGCATGCTTCCCTTCTTTGTGAAACAGGATGTGCTGACCCAGCTTCACTCTCAAACGAAGTTCAGTCTTTGACTTGAAAATTCTGTGTAATCATTTGCAGCCCATAGGGGGTTTGCTCCATAATGTGACATATAGTACAGCAGCAATCACTGAAACTTATAGATATTTGCATCTTCCAGTGTGTCTACAAAAAGCTGTGTGAATACAAGAAACTATTTAAATACTTCTTGAATGCATTCAGCTATTTTTCATGTATTTACAGAAATAATACATCTGTTTTTAAAGTGTACTGTCAAAAGTTTACAATCACGTATTTACATATATTCACAAAACACACATTAACATTTATAAATTATTATTGACTAATTATAGAAGTGATTTGCTTTCAACATGAAAATTTAAAATACTCTCCATATTTGTTTTTCTAACAGTTTGATTTCCTCTTTGACTTTAAGGGTAATATTGGAAATTATATTTTCTAAAAATATTTAATTGTTTCAGGATAATTTGGAGATTTTTTTAACTTTATGTTTTAGTAGATAAATAAATTTTAAATATCTTCCATAGACATTTGAAAACAATGTGTATTCTCCATTTGTAAGAGATACAGTTTGAACCACTCATTGAATGAAGCTAGTTAGGTAATCTCTATATTACTTATTTTTATTGAATTAATCTGCCCTAAGTTAAAAATGTCATGTTAAAATTATTCAATTTCTAATATATTTTTATCAGTTTTATTTTTCTATAGATATAGAAATGTAGAAATAACATATAGTTCTGGTAATTTTCAGAAAAAGATAAAATCATGACCCTCATACAAACATAAAACTGAGCATCTGTTTAGTCAAATGATATGAGAGAATCAGGAAGACGTTATAATTAGTTCAAAGGACAAGTTAAAGATCACAAATTTTATATGGAGTAATATTGAGAAGAATTGTAAATAGAGAAAACTTTCTCCACAGGGGTAGAGTGGGAGAAATCAAATACAATCAGTAACAGACAAGACAACATTTATACATCTCTCAGTTAATTACAGTTCACAAAAAAGCTACAAAATAGCTCAAAGACAATGAACTGGACTAGAAGCTGATAACCTGATAATCTGATAAAGATCATGTATAGCTTTCCATTGGAACATATTACATCTTTGTTAACATCTGTTAAGTAGAGCTCGAGGTGTCTGATGATAAGCCAAAGTTCAACAAAAGGCCACAAGAGAAATTGCCTCCACAAGTCCTGGAGGAAATGCACAACATGCCTCAAGGGGCGACATGGGGAGGTGAAGGCAGGGTGCTGGCAGAGAGAGAACAGGACCTCAGGAACTTACCTTTATCACAGTCTGGTTGTAGAGTCTTTTGGGGTTCTCAGGCGAAGATTCAGTTGTCATTTCAAGCCAAAGATAAGGAGGTTTTGGTAAGCTCCGAGGGGGTCTTATCAATGGGACACCCAAGGGGAAGGCCCGGGAAGGCCCTGCAAGGCAGGGGAGATTGTTGATTGCAAGGGCTGATCACAAGGAAGTCGTATTGTGAACCTGCATTTGCTTGTGACTCTGTAGTTCCACATGTGGCACACACTTGTATGAGAGGGCTAATGTCAGCTGAAGGTCCCCACAGGCCACTTGGCCAAACAAAATGGGTGCTGATACAGTAATGTCATGGAGTAGTTCAGCTAAACTCTCAATAAAACACATTTTTTCCCTACAATCTACCCTTTTAAACAAAAATAATTTAAAAAAATCTTGGTCACAAAATAAGATTGATCTCATTAGGATTGTCCTGCTTATTTATATTGGAGCAGCACGACTTTTCATAAGAAAAATCAGATTGAACTTTTAAAGCCATTTGAGACAAGAAAATCAGAACAAAACCACCAGATTTCATTGGCATCATTTACATTCAGAAAACCACCAGATTTCATTGGCATCATTTACTAATTTGGGGACATTTCTCTTTTCTCCAGGCCCTCCATATTGTGAGTTTCCTTTGCCTGCGAGGAGGGGATACTACTTACTCATCTGTAGGCTGGGGAGCCTATAAACTAGGTAGGCAATGGTCAGTTTTCCTATGATGGCTTTGTAAATAAGTTTTAATTCCTGAAAAATATTTAGTCATCTCTGATTAAATAAGCATGTTTCTCAAGTATGGCATCCCTTGGTCACATAACCAATGTTTTCAATCAGGTCCTAGTAAAAAGGGGGACAGATACTTATTGAACCTATGCAAGAAGACCACATTGCCTTGAAAATAAAGATACTCAGTAAGTATTTCCAAATTCTGGATTGGCTATACAGGGAGAATATAATATCATTTATAAGTGTTTTATTTTATTTCAGTTTACAAAGCAGAGCCTACAAAATTGTAATGAGTTATACATTAGAAGAGAAGAAAGAGGAAGGTCTTACTTTTATATCGCCAAAACAGACTATTAAAACAGTATCAATATTCTAAACAAAACTACAATTATCTCAGAGTTCATTTAGTTCTATGTAATTAATTTTTGATCCCCTGCCTCATGGGTCAGCAGTCTCATGAATTCAACTGCTTCTCCATAGAGTCCTGGAAATCCTAGCTCAGCTCACTGACACTGTCTCAAAGTTGTTAATGCAATGACATCAGAAGACTGTATTCAAAAGTACCTTTTATAGTCCCTTTCCATTTCGGGAGATACTTTGTTTTTTGAAGATAAAGCAATCTGGTCTGTAGTAGATTGTGAAAGCTTTCAGGAAAGCATCAGTATGAAACAAAAAAGATCTACAGATGACAAAAATCTTAAAATGGCTGTGGTTAATTTATTGCTGATGATTTTCAAATGCGAAAGATCGGAAGGGGGTTCCTTGGAATATGCTTCCATAGAATGCAAAACACAATAAAGTCAATTCCAAAACAAAGTTTTAGAATAATTATACACATTATGATTAACCTTATTTCAAAGAAAACAGTGAGCATTGTATCTAATTAATTTTAAAAAATGGATGAAATATATAAATTGCAGAGAAAAAAATACTGATATATAATTTGACACAATATGCCATCACTATCCCAAACATCTAGTAAGATTATATATAAAGTAGGTAAAAATTATTGAGTAATTAAATTCAGTAAGTCTGGAGTGAGTTCTAAGGAGCTATATTGTCTAGAAAAAAAACTATATTTTCCTTTACTTCACACTACACTTCACTTCTAACACTAGATGTGATGATGTGTGGGTTTTGCACACATCAAGCAATTCTCTGACAACAGCTGGTATTGTACAATTCAATTCAATTTGACCCTCTCTACCTAGAGAAAACTTCAGACCCCGCAGGTTAAGAGATCAGTCCCACAAGTCTACTCCCACTTCAGACTCCAATTGCAAGTCCCAGGTTGTTACCTATACTTCTGACCTACAATATAGACATTAGGGTTCCCATAAACCCCTCCTTCAATTCGAAACATTTGCCTACTTACTGGTTTATTAGAGAGGATATAATAAAGGATATAGTTCAGCAGTCAGGTGAAGAAATATATAGTATGAGTTATAGGGAAGGGACATGGAATTTCTATGTCCTCTACCCCAAGTGTGATCCTAGCAGCACCAACATGGGTTGAATAACCTGGAAGCTCCCTGAACTACCTGTTTTGGGGATTTTTATGGAGACTTCATTTTGTAGGCAAGATTGATTATAAATTCTATTTCCAGCCTTTCTCCTCCATCTGGAAAACGTTGGCATGTGGCTGAAAGTTCCAAGCTTTTTTTTTTTTTGCTTTTTTTTTAAGAGAAAGAAAGAGCGCATGCTTGTGCACATGCAGTGGGGGAGGGGCAGAGGAACAGAGAGGGGGAGAGAATCTTAAGCAGACTTCATACCAAGTACAGAGCCTAATGAGCAGAGCTTGATCTCACAACCCTGAGATCATGACCTGAGCAGAAGTCAAGAGTCAGTGCTAAACCATCTGAGCCACACAGGTGTGCCTGGAAGTCCCAAGCCTCTAACCAGGGCTTGGTTTTTCTAGTGACCAGTCCACACTCAGGAGCTCCCCAAGATTTGCCTCATTAGAACAAGAGAGGCTCCTATCACCCAGGAAACTATAAGGGATTTAGGAATTCTGTGTCAGAAACTCCTATCACTTGTAAAATTATAAGAGTTTTAGGAGCTCTTTGTCAGGAACTGGGGTCAAAGACCAGTGTATGTATTTCTAATTATTCCACAATATTTTAGTGAAACTCATAGATAAGCAATGCCAATTCCCAATTGAAAATCACCAGCCTGGAACATATTGAATTCAAATTAAAGAAGTAAAGAAGATGCGGTCAAATTAACATTTAAAAAAACAACCGAAATTTGGCTGATAAGCTGTGCCATTTTTGTCTAATTTCATGCAAAGCAGCAACAGGATTCTGATAAATACAAACGTGTCGGGGAGACTGAAAGCATTGACAGTTATTTAGACACTTACCATATAATATACAACTTCTGAAATATTTGTATTGATAACATTTTACCATTACAAATTTAACCTAGGGGATGCTAAGCATTTCTTTAACTTTTTTCATGAAGTATTTAAATTTTTGGTATAGTTGACATACAATATTACATTAGTTTCGGGTGTACAACTTAGTGACTTGGCAGGTTTATGAGTTTATGTTCTCCACATGTGTAGCTACTGTCTGTCCTGTTAACATTCCTATTAAGCATTTCTTGATATGATGCTTACCATGTAATGCATCAATAACAATATATCAAGTAAACCAAATTATTTCTGGTACCTCTGTTTTTACAAGGTTAAAGAATACAATTTTTTTAAACGATTTTATTTATTTATTTGACAAAGAGAGCTATCACAAGTAGGCAGAGAGGCAGGCAGAGAGAGAGAGGAGGAAGCAGGCTTTCCACGGAGCAGAGAGCCCGATGCGGGGCTCGATCCCAGGACCCTGGGATCATGACCTGAGCTGAAGGCAGAGGCTTTAACCCACTGAGCCACCCAGGTGCCCCAAGAATACAATTTTTTAACTAGCAGAGGTTCTTTGTGAAATTTTATAGGTTCTAGGTACAAAAGATACCCTGAAAGTTTTATTTTACTTCATTTCATTTTACATTTAGGATTCTATTTGCAGAAGGAAAAATTGTCAGAAGATTTTAATGCCTGAGATAGGAATCAGACCACGGATGCCTAAGAAACAATAGCTGGCTCATTTCAAAGTGACAAAATAATATACTTTAAAATCTGGGAAGATAATAAGATTGTAAAGCTTTTTTATGATTTTAGCTTTTTTTCAGTGAGAAAATGGTTTTCTTACATAATCAGACATATAGTAAAGTCAACGAAAACCATAGAAGGTTATTTTGGTAAGACATTGAAACTTTGTCATCAAGACCGGTTACACACAAAGGGGGAAAATTCCTTTAGGTGGAAGAAATCAACAGGAAACAAGCAAAAAACAAAAAAAACAAGCCCATCAAAAAGTGAGCACACTTTGCTAATATTTTAATATATGTCATAGCTTATCAAACTCAGATACTACAAATCATTGTAAAGTAAATTTATTTAAATTTGTATGGCATTATGCTCTTTTATATTCTGGAAAAAACAGACCTTATATCCTAGGATCAATTACAGGATAGCCACAAGTTGAAAATAAAGTTCTTAATATTACTAAGTTGTTGACATGCAATACATTAATCCTGGTTGCTTCAAATGAACAAGTAAATAAATACTTAAAAGTTCTCTCTTTCAATTTTCTTTATGGTTTATGTCAATAACTATAACCTACAAAAACTCTCTTTAGGTCCTTGATAAAGTTGGAAGTGTGAAGGGTTCCTTTAGGACAAAACAGCTGTTTCCTTGAAAAATAAAAATACACACACAATTATTTTTCTCTGAAACTTTTGTTCCTAAGTATAGACTTTTAACCAAAGCTAACTTTTATGTCACAGAGAAAACTATGGATAACCATGAATGTTACACATCAGCATCCTGAGAGCCCAGCAGAGCTCATGGATATACATGGAATAGCCAGGCTTCATACAACTTCTCCAAGTAGAAACAATGAGGATGCCTAGGTGGCTTAGTTGGTTAAGTGTCTGCCTTCAGCTCAGGTCATCATCCCAGAGTCCTGGAATGGAGTCCCACTTGGGACTCCCTGCTCAGTGGGAGTCTCCTTCTCCCTTTCTCTGTCTACCCCTTCCCTCTGCTCATGCTCTCTCTCTTGCTCTCTCTCTCTCAAGAAAGAAAAAAAAATCCTTTAAAAAAGTAGCAACAATGAATATGTTCATCAACAGATTCAGAAATCAAGTCTCACTATATGAGAATAACAAGCAAAAGCCTACAGATTTAAAAGTGTTACTTAGTAATCAATGTTTCAATATTCTATCTTCGTGAGAGATGATCTAGATATTAAATAAATACCTATGTTAATTAACTCAAATTAAAATCAGTGTAAGGTTTCAAGTTACCTAAAAATCTTGGAAATAATCTTTAAGCTGACATACTAAAAACAGCTACAGCAGAACTGAAAGTTTGTCAGAATAGTCCATCAATGTGGTTAAACACAAATTTAAATTTTTCATAATCTTAAACATTAAGTAGAAGTAATGTTACTTATTTGATTAGTAAACCTGTGTGAGTTTAGGAAGAAAATACTCAGTGGAATACAAACATAGGATTCTATTACATTTGACAATGATAAGTCAGAGAAAATATAATCATTTTTGTTAAATTAGTCTCATTTGCCAAAGAGTTACCTAAATTATGTAAATTTGGATTTTTTTTTAAAGATTTTATTTATTTATTTGACAGAGAAAGATCACAAGTAGGCAGAGAGAGAGAGGGGGAAGCAGGCTCCCCGCTGAGCAGAGATCCCAATGTGGATCTCGATCCCAGGACCCTAAGATCATGACCTGAGCCGAAGGCAGCGGCTTAACCCACTGAGCCACCCAGGTGCCCCGTGCAAATTTGGATTCTTAAAACATTTTTTAGTTTGTTTTTATAAAAAATGTGTTTAAAACCTGGCACATTAAAAGTATTAGAATGTCGGCGCTCCCTGCTCCCCGCCCGCCGCCCGCCGTCCTCCGTCGGTTCTCTCCTTAGTGTGCTGCCGTCTCCTTAGCCACCCGCCCGTCTCCGAGCTTGCGACTCGCGGACGGGCGTCCTTGGCGCAGAGAGACCGGACTGCGAGTCGTCGCCTAAGTGCCTTTCATTTGAGAAGTTCAAGGCACTTGTAGAACTTCTGCCGCACAGGCGTGGGTCTTGCAGCACACTTGTAAGCATGGCTGCCATCCGGAAGAAACTGGTGATTGTTGGTGATGGAGCCTGTGGCAAGACTTGTTTGCTCATCATCCTTAGCAAGGACCAGTTCCCAGAGAGGTATGTACCCACAGTGTTTGAGAACTATGTGGCAGAAATCGAAGTTGATGGAAAGCAGGTAGAGTTGGCTTTGTGGGATACAGCTGGGCAGGAAGATTATGACCGCTTGAGGCCTCTCTCCTATCTGGACACTGATGTTATACTGATGTGTTTCTCCATTGACAGCCCTGATAGTTGAGAAAATATCCCAGAAAAATGGACCCCGGAAGTCAAGCACTTCTGTCCCAACGTGCCCATCATCCTGGTTGGGAACAAGAAGGATCTTCGGAATGATGAGCACACAAGGCGGGAACTAGCCAAGATGAAGCAGGAGCCGGTGAAACTTGAAGAAGGCAGAGATACGGCAAACAGGATTGGTGCTTTGGGGTACATGGAGTGTTCAGCAAAGACCAAAGATGGAGTGAGGGAGGTTTTTGAAATGGCCACGAGAGCTGCTCTGTAAGCCAGACGTGGGAAGAAAAAATCTGGCTGCCTTGTCTTGTGAAACCCTGCTTCAAGCACAGCCCTCATGCGGTTAATTTTGAAGTGCTGCTTATTAATCTTAGTGTATGATTACTGGCCTTTTTCATTTATCTATAATTTACCCAAGATTACAAATCAGAAGTCATCTTGCTACCAGTATTTAGAAGCCAACCGTGATTATTAATGATGTCCAACCCACCTGACCACTGGGGTCCTTCTGACACCGCTCTAACAGCCCTCCTCTGCTCTCCCACCTGACACACCAGGCGCTAATTCAAGGAATTTCTTAACTTCTTGCTTCTTTCTAGAAAGAGAAACAGTTGGTAACTTTTGTGAATTAGGCTGTAACTACTTTATAACTAACATGTCCTGCCTGTCATCTGTCAGCTGCAAGGTACTCTAGTGAGTCCCTACTTCAGAGCTTTACTCCTTAACAGATTTTATTGGCATAGCTCTGTGATGGGCATCCAGTTTTTTGAAAATGCTCATCCAGAAAGGCCCAAGTCTATGCAGCTGTGGCAGAGTTACAGTTCTGTGGTTTCATGTTAGTTACCTTATAGTTACTGCGTAATTAGTGCCACTTAATGTATGTTACCAAAAAATAAATATATCTACCTCAGACTAGATGTAGTATTTTTTGTATAACTGGATTTCCTAATACTGACATTTGTCATCCCTACAGAAAGTGTATTGGTTTTTTAAAAAAGAAAGTGTATTTGAAAATAAAATCAGATGGAAAATTAAAAAAAAAAAAAGTATTAGAATGTCAGCTTCCTTACTTGGGGGGAACTCTAGTAAATTTAGTTCTATATAACTCCTTAAAGAGGCTACATAATCTTAATAGTAACATCCAGAAGTAGAAAAATGTTATACACACAAAGGTCCTTCTGAACTATAAGCCCATAGACAGACACATAGACACAGAGAAAACTTTCAACTTTAGTTTGAGAGTTAACACAAGTTACGGAACTCACCAGTGTATATCAAAAAGCTCTTCCCTTCCCAATAGATAGAAATTCTTAATTGATTTGGTCTCAAGATAGACAAATAAACAGGAAAGACTATTAGATTCTCAGGTATCTCTCACCCAGAGACAAGGTCTCTATAAACCACTAACCTTTTCACAGAGATCACCAAATGGTCAGACCATAAAACTCACTGGGGAATAATTTGTCAGCTGTGGACAAACTAAATATAAACCCAAGTGCAACTAGCATAGAGCAAAATTAAAACTAGAAAAATAGAAAGAAAATTCTATTGTAACTCTGATTTTATCTCAGGGAGCCAAGAATGATGCATCTGGGTTTAAATAATCCAAGAGTTGCATTTTGCTGGCAACAAAGTTTATCTGGCTTTGGTAAATAAAACTGTTGCATAACTCAGTAGAAGTCCCATAAAAAAGTAATTCTCAGGCAAAGGTAAAATCACAACTCTCTTAATCAGATACCTACAGAAGTCATGGTTCTGGGTAACCATGGACTCATTACTTGAAAACATATTAGTCATACTAGGGAATACAATAGGATTGGAGGCCTGTTCCTAACTGTGGTGCAAAAAGTGGGCAAAAGAAGAGAATGAGTCCGGGCTTCAAATTCCCAGTTCAAGATTTTCATAAATATCCTGAAAAATTCTCTATCTGAAAAACAACAAACCACCTCACCCAAATCTTTATCTCCTAGAGCTTCATGCCTGGGATTTCTAAAAACCAAACCCAGAGTCTCATACAGTGAGGGGTTGAATTCCAACTCAAGTTGAATCCCCAATTTATCAGAGTAGCTAATACAAGTAAATTGTTGGGAAAGAATGAGGTCCTGATCATTGGAATAGGGGCAGGTGGGGGTATCCTAAGGAAGCTATAAATCTTGAACCCCTAAACTCTGCTGAGTCCTCTTTGTCCCCTAGGTACACTCCTTTTATCCATGCCTGAGGAGGTAGCCTTCCTTTGCCTTGAAAACCCACCATGGCCTCCCCTGAGATAGAAGCCTTTTAAGACGTTGCTGATTTTCCTTGAGGCCCATCCTTGGCGTCTCTCTTTGTTTCTAGATCTAGACTTAAGTCCTAGAGGCCACAGAGGTTGTGTGACTCACATCAAAGCACACTATATATGAAAAAAACTCATCATTGTTCCAATGTATACAGACAAAAATATGAAGACTATGTATAGAGATGGATTTTAAGGATGTGATAATGGATGGTAAGGATGTTAATGGTGGAAGAGAATAAAGTTGCATCATGTTTAATTTTTTGGTATGAGCCTAAGAAGAGATCCTGGGTACAAAGTTTTAGTTTAATAGGTTTCAAAAGGGCTCTATTAGTTTGATTGGCTAACACATGAACCTGAAGGTAGCCTACACCAAAAGTTGAAATGCTACAAGTTCTTTGTTAAGTTATAGAGGAAGGTATCCAAAACCTTGGGGAGACTGGAATATTAGAGTGAATTTATCATGTAAATCCACTTATCAACCCTGGAAGGGCTCAGGGAACATATGTTTCACCATTATGAGAAGTGAATTTTTGACGGAAGCCTCACATCTTTTTTTTTTTTTTTTAAAGATTTTGTTTTTAAGTAATGTCTACACCCAGTGTGGGACTTGAACTCACAACCCTGAAACCAAGAGTCACATACCCCACCAATAGAGCCAGCCAGGTGCCACATGGGAACCCCACATCTTTGAAGATCTCTGTGAATGCATTTCTATGTAGGTCAGAAATTATAGTGAGGTAGCTACCAACTAATGGGGGTCCCTAAACAGAATGGGTAATTGGATCCCATAGTGGCAAGGACCCAGTGGTAGCATATAATTGCCAGACAAGGTAGATGTGACTGTTGTAATGGATGCCAGAGTCAAAGCAAGTAATCAGAATAGTCTGACTTGTAGAAGCTTAGTGCATTTGGCTGGTTGATCATGGTGTCCCAAACTAAGAAATAAATGGCCAATTTATTCCTACCTGATCTATCTAAGAGAAGGGGTTCTAGGTTGTGAACTCAACTTGATTTACCAAAGCAGATAGTTACTGCCCCTCAATCAATTCTCAAACTTGAGCAAGTTTAAAGAAACAGAACCCTTAGAAGGAAGAAGAGGCCAGGTCCCCTCAAGGAAGGACCTTGCTATATTGACAAAAATATATACTGTTGATCTTACTTTCACCTTCCCCAAAAGGAAAGTGACTATGTTTTGGGAAAGGAAAACAGTTCCCCCAGTTCCAATGTGTAATTGGAATATATATACTCAGCAACTGGCATAGTCCCCACATAGGCTCCCTGACTTGTGGAATAAGAGCTTTAATGATAAGAAAGACCTGCTTCTGCTTGGATGGTCTGTCCATTTCAGTGAGGGGAGTGTTAAAGTCCCCTACTATTATTGTATTATTGTTGATGTGTTTCTTTGATTTTGCCATTTGCGACAACATGGATGGAACTAGAGCGTATCATGCTTAGTGAAATAAGTCAAGCGGAGAAAGACAACTATCATATGATCTCCCTGATATGAGGAAGTGGTGATGCAACATGGGGGCTTAAGTGGGTAGGAGAAGAATCCATGAAATAAGATGGGATAGGGAGGGAGACAAACCATAAGTGACTCAATCTCACGAAACAAACTGTGGGTTGCTGGGGGGAGGGGGGTTGGGAGAAGGGGGGTAGGGTTATGGACATTGGGGAGGGTATGTGCTTTTGGGTAAATTGGAAGGGGAGGTGAACCATGAGAGACTATGGACTCTGAAAAACAATCTGAGGGGTTTGAAGTGGCGGGGGGGTGGGAGGTTGGGGTACCAGGTGGTGGGTATTATAGAGGGCACAGCTTGCATGGAGCACTGGGTGTGGTGAAAAAATAATGAATACTGTTTTTCTGAAAATAAATAAATTGGGAAAAAAAAAAAAGAAAAGAAAGACCTGCTTCAACTTCTAAAACGAGTGAGACATCACCTAGTGGGACTCTTTGGATTTGTGAGGCAACTTTTGTGAGTAACTTGAAAAACTGCAAGTTCTGAATATACCCAGAATAAAAGAAGGCTCTACAAAACCAGGCCTGCCCAAAATGGCTCTGACACTTAGGCCATATGACTTAGTAGATCCAATGGTGCTTGAGGTGCCAGTGGCAGGTAGATATGATGTTTGGAGTCTTTGCAGAGCCCTATGATAAATTACATCTCAGACTCCTAGAATTTTGGAGCAAAATTCTATTATTTTGGGTGGATAACTACTTTCTTTTTGAGAAAGAGCTTTTGGCTTACTATTAGAGCTTACTACAGACCGAACACTTAACTATGAACCACCAAGTTACCATATGAACTGAACTGCCCATCATGAATTACATGTGGTCTGACCTGCTAAGCCATAAACATGGGCATGCACAGCAGTACTCCATCATCAAATGGAAATGGAATATATAAATTGAGCTTGAGCAAGCACTAAAGGCACAAGTAAATTACATGAGGAAATGACCCAAATGCCCATGACCCCTACTTATGCTGCATTACTGTCTCTCTCCAAACCTATACTTATGACCAGAGGGACAGTTGCCTACGAATAACTGATGGAGAAATAGGAAACTGGATGCTGGTTTATAGATGGTTCTGCACACTACTCAGACACTTTCTAAAAATGGGCAGCTACACTGCTGTAGCCACTTTCTGGACATCCCTAAAGGAAACTGGTGAAGGAAAATTCTCCCAGTTGACAATTTTTCAACAATGCACCTGAGGTTTATTTTTCCTGGAAGAAGAAAGGCCACATTTATGATACTATATCAACATATATGCTGTGGCCAATGATTTGGCTGAATGGGAAGGGACTTGAAAAATAAGATAATATATAAATTATTGACAAGGAAGTCTTGGGAAAAGTTGTATGACTACATCTCTTTGAATAGGAAATGATATGATAAAATTTCTGTCCCATGTGAATGCTCATGAAAGGGTAGCGCCAGCAGGGGATGGTTTTAATAATGAAGTGAATAGAATAAGCTATTCTGAGATCCCCCTCAGCTTCTTTCCCCAGCTACTTGTATCATTGTCTAATTGACTCATTAACAAGATGACTGTGGTGGTAGGGATGGAGACTATGCATGGTCTCAGTGCATTTACTTCCACCCACCAGGGCTGACCTGACTTACAGTCATTGCTACTCAGACATTGCTGAGTATTCAAATCAACAACAACAGAAACCAATATTTAGTCCCTGATAGAGCACTATTCCCTAGGGTGATCTGCAACTTACCTGGTGGCAGGTTTCATTAGAATGCTTCTATCATGGAGACCGAGTGCTTTTCTCTTAATGGAATAGACACTGACTTTGGATATAGATTTGCTTTCCAAATACCCATATACCATCACAAAACCCTTAAAAGTGGGGGAAAAAAGGAGATGAAAAGGCCAGGGTAATACCATGTGGGAATATCCTATAATTGCTTCTTTTGAACATGGAGAAAAGAGGCAATGAGCCAAGGAATGTAGGGGCTTCTAGAAGCTGAAAAAGGCAGAGCAATGGATAATCTTCAGAGCCTCCAAAAAAGGAATGCAGCCCTGCTTACACACACCTAAGTTTAAACTCAAAGAGATCTGTGTTATACTTCTGACTGCTGGAAATGTAAGTTCTAAATAAGTATGTTGTTTAAAGCCACAGTAGTTGTGCTAATTTGTTAAAGCAAAAACGCAAAAATAGAAAACTAATGCATTGTTCACTTAGAAGTTATTACCAACTATATATATGTATAAATGTGTGTGTGTATATATATATATAGTTTTACATACATAAACATATGTATTTATATCTATGTATCTTATCTATCTATCCATCCATCCATCCTTTGAAAATGGGCACTGTGTCATGTTCTTTTTTGTATAAATCAAGGTCTAGCACAATGCCTGTGCCATAGTAGGCAATCAAGTACTGTATTCTGCCTTCAGCTACATACAAGAATGGAGAGCTCAATACTTTCATCTTTAAGATATAGGCTGCCAAAACTGCTTATAAAAATTCTTTATTATAGAGAAGTTGCTTCCATCTTACTTTTTTCCCATTCTTTTCTCACCCCCTTGCAACTCCATCTTGCAATAAATCTGGATTTCTTCTGTATTTTTTATTGGGAAGATGCATAATCAATCGCAATATATCAGACTGAGCAATGAAATAATCTAGGGGTACCTGGGTAGCTCTGTCAGTTAGGCATCCAGCTCTTGGTTTTGGCTCAGGTCATGATCTCAGAGTTGTGAGATGGAATCCCAAATTGGGCTTTGCACTCAGCAGAAATTCTGCTTGAGATTCTCTGCCTCTCCCTCTGCCCCTCCCCCACTCAGTCTCTCTCTCTCTCTCTCTCTCTCTCTCTCTCTCTCCCCCTGTCTGTCTCTGTCTCTTTCAAATAAATAAAGAAATAAATAAAATCTAAAAAGAAAAGAAAGAAAGAATCTAATAATGCCATTTAACATTTTTGGATATTTACTATGTCTGGTTTTTGTGTGTGTGTGAATTCATTTAATCTTTTTCCAAATGACTTAGTGTTTAGTTTCCTCAAAGTTTTCTAGCTGACTTGGCTGCCTTCATTAATTAGTCCATTTATTCCACAGCCTTTGAATACTGATTCTGTGGCAGATGCTGTCCTCAATTCAGAGAGCACAGCACCTAACACAGTGTTCAGTGCAAGGTCCCTGTCCCATTTCACATTGCCATATTCATTTCTTATACTGTGCCCCCTAAATCCTCTGATCCAGGTAGTATTTTTCTCTCTCTCTCTCTGTCTGTGTAGACAGAATTCAAGGCTGCTTAGATTATTCTTTACTTAATAGAAGTCTTCACTGTGGCTACATTCTGAAGAATATTCCTTAATTAGGTAATAACATGTTACTTTATTGTTAAAACAAAGAGCTCTGCATGTATGTAATGATGGTTTTTAATTATAATCAGAATTGTCTGCCAGGCATTAATCAATACAGTCCTTGGATATAAAAAGCAAGAGGGAAAAGCAGAGAATCTTCAAGAGAGTGAAAGAAATAATCATTAAATGTTATTAGATCAATGACCATGGGAAGCTCATTCTTTGTATAATAGCTGATGTTTCAAACACATATTGATTCACCTTTGTAACAATTATGTTGGATGCAGGGGCAGGGGCAAGTCCTGGAATAGAGAAACAACAAATCTCAGGCATCTCTTCATGCCTCAAAAGACACATAAGTGTCAAATGTTCACACTTGGATGGGCAATCTGTTCTCCAACTGGCTGGAGGGGGAGCTTTGCTTTGATACACCCTGCCTTATTTGTTTTGTTTAATCATTCATGGCAAAATATCTGATGCTAATGTTTCTGTTGCTTACCTTCAGCCCTTCAAATTAATATTATCTGTATCGCAGATCCTTTCCCTTTGGATGCTTAGCCTCTTTAGACAAGCTTACTGCAGAAGCCATCCTTCCTACATTATTTATTAAAGCATGATAAGGTAAAGTAATTACATTATCAGATATCTCTGTCGTATATGAGCAATAAGGCACCATAATAATAGTATAAGACATCTTGGAAGGAGGATATAATTACCGCAAGGCAATCACACTCCTGGGGATTATAGGAGCTTGGATACATGTCTTCCCTTATAATGCCCTAAGGATGTGATTATCTCAAGAAGAGAGAGAGAGAAAGAAACCCAGTGAATAATGTTGTATTCTGCTCTACAAAATTTATAGGAAAGGGCAAAAGTGTATTTCATATGAGTATGTGATGTGGCTGTTTAGGATATTTGAACAGCAGTTTCAAATGAGCTGAACTATTTGTAGAAGTTAACCTGTCTCTTCAGGAATCAAGTAGGCCACTCTAAGTCATTTTGTAAAGCCAGATTGAGCTCAGAGATGCATTAGAATTTTAGCTTGCTTTAAATGTTAGGAAAGTGGTTTGATGGGGCTACTAATTTCTAGCTGGCTCAGTGCATTAAGCTTTCTATTCTCTTGCTAGCTGGTAAGGTGTGGACTCATCATTCAGGCTGCTATTGACATTTCTTGCCTGGTGGCACCAAAATGGAAAACAAAGAGGTGTTTTTAAATTATCCCACCAAATCTGAGGAAACCATGTTTCAGTTGTGGTTAAATTGAATTTCCAGGCTGAAAGAAGAGTAAAGAATGAGTAAAGCAAATGTCAACCAGCCTGGGGTCACATCTACATCCTGAATGTTCTGTGAGAAATCAACCAAGTCTTTTATAACTAAACCAATTGAAGAATTTTCTGATCTACAAGAATTAAAAATAAATATTTCCAAAAATTTGCATTAATATTTTTTTCTGAAGAGTATTCTTCAGGGACTTAAGATAGAAACCAAAAATAAATTACTAGAATTAACTTTTAAACCTTATCACAAAAGTATTTTAATCAGCAAAAGCTAGAGCCTTCTGTAACAAAAGATATTCAGGTAAAAAATGGAAATTCTGTTAAAAATGGGCTTTTGATCAAATAATTTGAAACATCTGGCTAGACAGAAATGTCTAGCTGTTGACTGATGACTTCATTCTGGAGACATGTTCTGTGACACCAACACACCTAACAAGGTAAATGTTTTAGTGCACTATTTTTGTTTGGAATACTTGTAAAATTTCAATGTCTAAAAATCACATAAAAATTCAGTAGCTTTATTGAGTTGACTTATTTAAGTGTCATCTAGATTCAGATATCATGTGGATTTGGCATCATGCAATATCACTCAGAATCATACTTATCTATTATGTATAAAGCATGGGTTCATTGAGCAGTGAAAAAAGAAAGAAATTGGAGCACAGGGAATCATGAACAAGGGAGACTCATTAAATCTCTGTGATTGAAGAGTTTCAGCTGTGATGAGATCTCATTTCTGGTGTATTTGGGTCTTGAACTAGGTGCTGAGAACACAGTAGGAAATTAGACATTGCCTTTGCCCTGAAGAAGACCAACATCCTATTTATTTCTCTTTTATTCTTAGTTCTCACTGCATGTCAAATTCTTTTTTTTTTTAAGGATTTTATCTATTTATTTGTCAGAGAGAGAGGGAGAGAGAGCGAGCACAGGCAGACAGAGAGGCAGGCAGAGGCAGAGGGAGAAGCAGGCTCCCTGCCGAGCAAGGAGCCCGATGTGGGACTTGATCCCAGGACACTGAGATCATGACCTGAGCCGAAGGCAGCTGCTTAACCAACTGAGCCACCCAGGCGTCCCATGTCAAATTCTTTACATGAATAAATTAATCTAAATTTGCACAACAAGTCTATGCCATAGTTATTATTATCTTTATTTCAAAGGTGAAGAAATTGAGGTGGAGAGAGTTAAAGTAACGTGTTCAAGGTCACACAACCCAGAAGTCAAGTATGGGACATTGAACTGACCCAAGTGGATCTGGAACTCATATTTTAACCACATATAACCTATATGCTTCAAGTTAAAGAACAGATGTTCAAATTAAGATGGGAACTAAATTGTTTCAGGTGTGTGATAAACATATATAAAAAACACAATGGGGGAACCACACTCAATTTTATAGTGAGTGAATAGAGAACCAGATTTATAAAGGAGATAATTATACTTCCTGAATCACAATTTACAAATTGGTAGATAGAGGATAGGAAAATATATAGTTTTGACTTCACTATGACATTTCATTTAAAACAGGTTAATAGTATCATCACACAAGTAAATATAGTTTGTGTCATGGTCCTAAGCCTTCACTTTCTGATGAGTGGATAATATAAAAACTGAAAGTTTACTGTGCACTGCCAGAATCCTTTCCATTAAAGATTATTATAAAAAGGGAATCACAAACCAGCTACAAATTCTGAGACTTTACAACCAAGACAACTCAGGAATGTGTCATAGGTTGCATTACTAGCACAATATTTTTTAATGATGGATTTTTGCACAATAGAGTCAGACCCTTTTGCAAATGTCAATAAGTGGTGTAAAATTAACTATGGACCCTCATATTAGGAGCAAGAAAAGGTACTTTTTCATTTGTGCATTTAATGAAGACTATGTACTGCTATGTATATCAGGCTAAATACTATAAATGAAACTGGAATAAAGGTCCATCAAGGCCTTAAAATTATTAATTCCCCATTTTAGAGGCCAAAGAAGAAATGAGGATAGGGCTGGGATGGAGGATATTTTGAAAGGGGTAATTAGAACCAGGATTGCTCTGCTTCAATGAGAAGAGGGCTTGAGAAAGAGATGGAATATCAACATTGTCCCTTGCTGAAGAAAGGTAAACGAAAGTCCAAAATATGCTGTGGCGATTGAGCGGTGACTGACAGTCTAGACAAAAACTTCCAGGATATCTTTGGTACAGAATCAAGATCATTATACTTAATTGATGCAGTGGGGCTGACTCTCAGGGAAGGATGGGTATCCCAGGGCAATGGTTTTGTGAAAAATGTTGAACAAATAAATCCAGCTAGATTTGACTTCCTTGGATTACTGAATAAATAAATAAGTAAATGGGTAACTTAAATCTATATCATGGCGGTTTTGTTGCAAGCTTAATTTCTTATTTTTTTTTTAAGATTTTATTTATTTATCAGAGAGAGAGAGAGAGAGAAAGAACAAGCACACAAGCAAGGAGAGCATTAGGCAGAGGGAGAAGCAGGTTTCCTGCTGAGCAAAGAGCCCAATGCGGTATTCGATCCCAGAACTCTGAGATCATGACCAGAGCTGAAGGCAGATGCCTAACAGGCTGACCCCGGGGCATCCCAACAAACTTAATTTTTTTTTTAAGATTTTATTTATTTATTTGACATAGAGATCATAAGTAGACAGAGAGGCAGTCAGAGAGAGACGGGGAAGAAGGCTCCCCACTGAGTAGAGAGCCTAATGTGGGGCTCAATCCCAGGACTCTGAGGTCATGACCTGAGCCAAAGGCAGAGGCTTAACCCACTGAGTCACCCAGGTGCCTCAACAACAAGCTTAGTTTTTATTTATTTTTTATTTTTTAAAAAGATTTTATTTATTTTTTTGACACAGAGAGAGAGAGAGAGATCACCAGTAGGCAGAGAGGCAGGCAGAGAGAGAGGGGGAAGCAGGGTCCCTGCTGAGCAGAGTGTGATGCGGGGCTTGATCCAGGACATGGAATCATGACCCAAGCCGAAGGCAGAGGCTTAACCCACTGAGCCACCCAGGCACCCCTGAGCTTAATTTTTAAAAGGAGAATTCTGAAGGATAAGTTCTTTTCTTCCCTTCAAATTCCAGTAAGAGATCTTTTGTCATGATTACATGAATATATACATTTCCAGGTACATTAGGATACTTAATAGGCTGTATTTGACGGGGGGGACTACCTTCTGAAGGCTGTAATAAGAGAAATGATCATTCCAAAAATATATTAAGAATTAATAATATGTAAGGCAAACTGCTAAGTTTTATAAGAAATATGAAGATGCTTACTTACTTCTATGATTTATTTACTGTCCACCATTACAATATGGGTGTGGCCACTGGTAGTCTTGGCTTAATAGAGAGATTTTCTATTATGTCCCTACCCACAGGGCTTAGCCTTTGTCTGCAGTGCTCCACGGAGCAAAGACCAAACAAAGCTCACTTGCACCAGCATTCATGTTAAGTAAGTGCCTCACTATTTCAGATTTGCAATATTTCTTTGTGGGTTCCTAAAATTTTATTTCTTTATAGCCAGTTCATGGGTAAGCAGATTATTTAAAAATTTTAATGGTCGTGAGAGTGAAGATGATCCAGTTAACTAGTTACCCATGCTATGTTAAACAGAAAGCCATACTAACATTCTTAAATTTCATTGAAATGTTTGTTATTTGGAGTTCTCAGGGATTAATGCATATCTTTATTTATTTGAAAATGTGGTTATCTATCATCCATCTATCCATCCCATCTACTTAACCAGAATCCCAGCTCTTTGTTAGCCAGGATAATGGGAAAGAAGGGCAGAAGATAGTCTTAGATCACCTCAAATATGGCCAAAACAAGACTAAATTTTTGAACAAATATTCTTTATGTAAATGGAATTAAGTAAGATAACATGCAATACAGCCACTCTGTATATATGTATAATAATATACATACATATATGTATATTAATAAAATATATGCTGACATTTTCATACCAGAAGAAAAAGCCTTATGGAATTACAAATGCCTTATGGAGGAACCAGTGTGACTTCCTGTATGCATGGATTCCTTCCCTATAGAATGGGTTGCATCTGTCATTTCCTGACTTGTGCAACCCATTCTATAGGGAAGGAATCCATGGAAAAGGGGGGTAGGTTATGGACATTGGGGAGGGTATGTGCTTTTGGGTAAATTGGAAGGGGAGGTGAACCATGAGAGACTATGGACTCTGAAAAACAATCTGAGGGGTTTGAAGTGGCGGGGGGGTGGGAGGTTGGGGTACCAGGTAGTGGGTATTATAGAGGGCACGGCTTGCATGGAGCACTGGGTGTGGTGAAAAAAATAATGAATACTGTTTTTCTGAAAATAAATAAAATGGAAAAAAAAAAAAAGAATGGGTTGCAATGAAGTGTGAATGAGAAGGAATCCTACAGCCAGTTAAGTCACTGTGTATCTGACCAGGAATCTGTCAAAGATATCCAGGGACTTAAAGCTTTTATCCCATCTCACTCACCCATGATTAAAATTCTCAAGAAATTTGGATCTGTGTTCAATTTCCTTTGAGTAATCTCATTCTAGATTTTTATGAGCCTCTTTCCCTTTAAAATGAATCAAGTGTCAGACCCACAACTATATGGTCAACTAATTGGCACAATAGGAAAAAGAATAGTCTCTTCCACAAATGGTGTTGGGAAAACTAGACAGCATTGTGAAAAAGAATGAAACTAGACCACTCTTTTACACAATACACAAAAATAAACTTAAAATTGTTAAAAGACCTAAATGTGAGAGAGGAAACCACCAAAATCATAGAGGAGAACATAGGCAACAACCTCTTTGACCTTGTTCAGAGCAACTTCTTAGTAGACATGTCTCCAGAGGCAAGGGAAACAAAAGCAAAAATGAACCATTGGGACTTCATCAAGGTTAAAAGCTTCTGCACAGTAAAGGAAACAATCAACAAAACTAAAACACAACCTACAGAAGGAAGAAGATATTTGAAAGTGACATATCTGATAAGGGGTTAGTATCCAAAATATAGAAAGAATTTATAAAACTCAACACCCAAAAAACCCAAATGATCTAGTTAAGAAGACATTAGACATTTTTACAAAGAAGACGTCCAGATGGCTAATAGACACATGAAAAGATGCCCCACATCACTCATCATCAGGAAAATACAAATCAAAAGCACAATGAGATACCACCTCACACCTGTCAGATAGCTAAAATTAACAACACGGGAAGCAACAGATGGTGGTGAGGATGCAGCAGAAAAGGGACCCTTCTTGCACTGTTGGTGGGAATGCAAACTGGTGCAGCCACTCTGGAAAACAGTTTGGAGAGTCCTCAAAAAGTTAAAAATAGAGCCACCCTATGACCCAGCAATAGTACTACTAGGTATTTACCCAAAGGATACAAAAATACAGATTTGAAGGGGTGAATATACCCCCATATTTATAGCAGCATTATCAAAAATAACCAAACTATGGAAAGAGCCCAAATGCCCTTTGGCTGATAATGGATAAAGAAGATATGGTGTATATATGAGGCGATATTACTCAGCTATCACAAAGAATGAAATTTTGCCATTTGCAAATATGTGGATGGAACTATAGAGTGTTATACCAAGTGAAAGACAAATACCATATAATTTCACTCATATTTAGAATTTAAGACACAAAACAAATGAACATAAGGAAAGGAAATAAAAGAGAGAGGGAAGCAAACCATAAGAGACTTAACTATAGAGAACAAACTGAGGGTTGATGGAAGGATGTCGGTGGGGGATAGGGCAAATGGGTGATGTGTATTAAGGAGGACACTTGTGATGAGAACTGGGTGTTATATGTAATTGACGGATCACTGAATACTACTGAAACCAAGATTGCATTATATGTCAACTAAACTAGAATTTAAATAAAAAATTTGAAACAAACAAAACAATGAATCAAGCGTCTACAAGCAATGCTAAAACAATTAAGAATTTGTTTAACAGATCAGAATTGGCCAGAGGGCCCAGAGTTGAGGAGAAGCAAATGTGGGCAAGAGGAATAAAAGGCAGAAACTGAAGGCAAACCTTCCACATTTAGCCTAGTGGTTCTCCCTGACTCTACCTTGTAAACACCTGGGGATTTGAAAAAAAAAAAAAAAAAATACTGATTTCCCAGGCCCTTTTTCCCCGAAGGGAGCATTTTCTTTTTTTTTTTCTTTTTCATTTTAATTTTTTAAAAATTATTTATTGGGAGCATTTTCAATATGTCACCCAGATGTTTCTGATACATCTGGAAGGAGAATAACCGATTCACATACTGAATTCTGGGTTTCTCCTGATGTAAGCCAAACAGCTTGGCATTTATTTCCACTCCACACAGTGAGCTTTATCTAGAGTCCTCTAACCACTTTAATAAATATTTCAAATAAAATAAATTTGATGCATTTCATCTGAGAGAAAATTACTTTTCCCCCCAAACAATGCTACTCAGGAAGCAGCAAGGTTGGTAAAAGTGTGAAGCATGGGAACATCACCAAAGGCTTGTAGTACTGCCCCATCACTGAAGTGGAAGGAACCAACTGACAATCCACAACAGGAACTCCAGCATGGGCTCTTTTGCCCCAGATGCCCAAAGCTGAGGAAGTAGCTGAAATACACAAGTCCTTGGATCCCCCAACACACACCTATAACAAAACCCTAGGGGTTTTGAATCCTTTGTAACAAAGGACAAGAAAGAAAAAAGAAAAAAAAAAACATAAATGAATCTGACAACACAGGTTTTAAAGATGGCAGATGTTCAATACAACAACCACTGCACAAGTATTCATCAAATCAACGCTAATGTTTTAACAGGTAAAATGTTCTCATTAAACTCTAATAAAAGTCTCCTCCCTGAAAGAAGTAAAACCATTTTTATCTGCCCAAGTCTTCAGGGAAGAGTCTTTTATCAGCATCAACCTTCTAATTCAGCTACTCCACAGAGAAATCTAAAATTCTAAAGCACTATTTTTTCCTGTGAATGCTTTTTTTTTCTTTTTAGAATTTATTTTTACATGTTGAAGACAATAATATGGTGCAAAGGTAGTTGGAAGCCTTTAAGAATGGTCTGTTATTATTAAGCATTGTCTATAATTAATATCAATTAGAATCTATTAAATTTAATAGACTTTGAGTTATTGAGTTTAATTCAATTTCAATAAATTTCAATTAAGTATAATTTGTTTCCATTACTTTTATTAATTTCAGTCACTATCAATTACCTTCAATTAATTTAATTTACTGGCAATATATGTTCAGGTAATTCCCTATTACTTTCAATTAGTTTCTATTCATTTCAATGGGCTTCCTTGGCTGCTAACTGATTTCATAATAATAAATGTGAAGCTGTAATATAGTTTCTATATACTACTATCATACAAACTAATTAGCTCCACATTCCAACCTACCATAACACAATTAAACCACTATTCAATCTACATACAATCTGTACTCACCTCTACCCATTTTCTCCTCAGGTTCATATGTCTGAGAAGCCTGTACTACTATACAGAGTCTGACGCTTGCAAAGATGTCAGATCAGTCAAATGATTCATTGCTCAGTTATATCTGTATTGCATATAGAACTTCACTAGATGTTGGAGGTAATCCAGGTAAAAGAGTACATTTAGAAGATCTCAACAGGATTTCCCAGAATCAAGCACACTGATGTTTGAAGGAAGGGGCTAGATGTTCCTTGTTCACTATGGTGCTCGTAGCATGAACATAATGCTTCACAGGGTAGATATTCAAGAATTTGTGATTCTTTTCTGGGTTGTCAGTAAAGTTAGTGTTGAGGTAGAGAAATCAGGATAATCAAGGCAAATTCTGAATCACACAATTAATTATGAACCTGCCCTCTCTCTCTATGGAGAAAAAAAAAACCACTGATACAATGATCAAATATTAGCGCTAGAGGAAAAGAAAACAGGGATATTGTAAACTAACATTATTCTGCAGTTGAAGTTTTTAATGTCAAATAAGTGATGCAATGTGTGTATTATATTACTAACTCTATAGCATTGACATTAAAAAAGCAATCAACATACAGCTTTTCATAGTTTGCAGAGAACTTTAGCCCGGTAACACATTTCATATACCTAATAACTCTGTGAGTGAGAGGGAGCAAATTTTATCTGCTCTGAGAAACTATCATATTCAGGTGAAATGGTTTATTCAATTTTGGACATCTAGAAAATGGTAGGGTTTGGGCAAAACGAGGTCATGATAATGAAAAGAAAAATCCAGACCTAGGGTAACTTTTGAGTGCCCCAATTTAGGAAGGGAAGTGGTTCGTAATTTATAGGTAAAAAATCCTGCCTACTTACCTCAAAAGAATATGTTCTTTTGGTCTAAGCTATGCAAAGTAGACACCTATGTGCCCGGGAGAGACTCACAGAACAAATGACTCACTTACTAGGCTCTCTGTTCTCCACTCAAGACTCCCTTCGAAAAATGTACCTGTCTGAATGGAAGTGTCTGGATGTGTGACAGCTGGATAAAACAGGGAGCATGAATGGAACATAACACCCTTCCAGGGGAGGGCCAGTTGCCTGCAGGAGAAGATGACTTTGAGCAGGTTTCTTTGGCAGCAGGGCAGTGCTCCAGCCCAAGAGGATTTGGCTCACTCCCAGCACATCTCTGGCAGTAAACTCCGAGTGAGAAAAGAGGGGAGGAATTCAAGGCTGAATCCAAATCAAGTTGCCAGAGCCCTTCAGCTAAGATGTGGGAAGTCCTGGGAAGGAAACCAGTGACTTTAAAATCAAAAGGAAAATTGGCTGAAGGGAATGACAGTCATTGGAAATAAGACTGAAGGAATCTCAGAGTGGTACCAACCCACTGGCAGGGGTGACCCTTCCCCCTAGTAGCTTGCCAAAAATAAAATGGAGACAGAAAGCCTGATGCGGGGCTCGATCCCAGGACCCTGGGATCATGACCTGAGCCAAAGGCAGAGGCTTTGACCCACTCAGCCACCCAGGCGCCTCTATACTTCTTTTATATTATACATTATATTTATATTATACATTTTATATTATACTTCTCTATACCCATCCTAATTTAATACAATAAATATTTCTATAAATGTCTAGTGAGTGTCTTTGTTACTTCCTGGGACAAATTGTCTTCCCCATCTAACTATTCCATGCAATTCATACTTCATGCTGTGTTCTCTTCCATGGTGTCCCACCCCCAACTCCCACATATCTAAATGCTACTCCTCTCCCAAGGCCTGCTAAAATCAAGTGTTAAAAGTAACTTTCGAGAAACTTTTTTCACCACTATCAGTGAATGCCAATGCAAAGAATATTATCAAACGTGTATTGAGCTCCTGGTATATGCCGAGCAAATGAGAATAAAACTATTCCTTTTCCCCTGGTAATGAAATGGTAAGATCTAGGAAATTCTCTCACACATTGACCTACAAAGAATGAGGGTTTTTTTGTTTTCTTTTGTTTTTCCCAGACCTGCCATGGTACTATAGTCTCCAGAACCCCATTTAAGATTTATAATTCTAACATTTGTGTATTTTACATTTATAAAGTGCATTAATATCCAATGTCTTATTTAGCCATACACTAACCTGTGTGTTTTTCTAAGTATACCTTGTGAATACATCCCTTAGTTAGACACTAAAAATAGAAGCTATGGCCCTTCATTTTCTTTACACTTGAGTATGTACAGTATCTAAAAGATGCTCAATATAGACTTACTATCTGTACCCACTACCAGCTGAGTGGGTTAGTCTGGAAGAATGGATCAACAGATATCTTTCCAATTCATTTCAAAACACTGTGCTAAATGCTTCAATCCTGTGTAAAATCTGAGGTCTCTTAAGTTGATATGATATAATATCCAGAGATAAATGAAGTATAAGGATTATAGGTATATTTATATATATATGTATATATATATACATATATGTGTGTGTGTGTGTTTCTTAAAATACCTATATATTATATACCTCTATGTTATATAAGTATAGGTATATTTCTTTTAAATTATCTTTCAAAATCATTTAATATTCTCTCTCTCTTTCTGGTAATTACTTTCTTCAGACTTCTACCATGTCATCCACTGAGCCATATTCAGTTCTGTATTTGTTTTCATTATTCCAGAAATATTTATTTTATCGCCCTCTCTAGAGTTTACTAAAATCAAAGCTTACATTAACATTTTTTTGCTTTAACCTTCCCATACTGACAACCACATTAAGAAATTTACAATCTCGTGCAGACAGGACTAGTTGATCAGTGGTTCCATCAATTCTGTTAAATTCTGGATTTCTTAATATAATAACTAGAGTCCATGTTATAAACCCTTTGAGTTACTTTCTAAATATTCATTTTATTTCCATGTATTTTATGTTGTTAAGTTTCTGAAAGTATAGGTTTGTTAGGTCTTTCAGGATCATGGCTTCTTTCTTGTATGGGATGAGAGGAGATTCCCATGAATTATCAGAGCCAAAAAATAGGCGGAGAATTTCTTGCACCAATTAACACAGATCAGATAAATGAAAAGGTATAACACTGACCTTCAAATAAGAGACCAAAACAAGAGACAAAAACTGAAGTGTGTCAGTGACCTATAGGTTTTGAACCCAGAGAGGTCCTTTGATTTGTTAGAGAAATGTAAGGTAGTACTCACAATATGAAGAAAGATGGTCAGAGAAGAGCTGACAAGCAAGAAACTAGAGATGCCAAGACATTATATGAACCCCAGAGCCAAGATATGAGTTACCTTAGTATTAGAAACCTGTACTTCACAAGCCTGACTGCCTATGGTAATTGTCTTCTTTCTATTATTCTTTGGTATTGAATCAAGTTTATATTTATGTTTTTCCCCACCTTTCTACTTTCTACTGGAGCTCATTTTAATTGTAATCGTAGAAACATAGCAAGAGGTGCATGTTCTTTCTCAATCTGAGGTTATTTTTTTAAAGATTTATTTATTTATTTCAGAGAGTGTGAGAGCTTGAGCAGGGGGGGAGAGAGAGAGAGGTTTTCAAGCAGACTCCCTGCTGAGCATGGAGCCTGACACAGGGCTCGATCTCAGAACCCTGAGATCATTACCTGAGCTGAAATCAAGAGTCAGTATCCAGCTGGCTGAGCCACCCAGGTGCCCCTCAAACTACAGTTTTAAAGGTAGAAAAGGAGCAATGTCTTCCTGAAGAGTGTTCTAGTAGGTAACAGTAGAAATCATAGTGAGGGAACCTGAAAGAGAAGAGGGAACAAGGTGAGGAGGCTGAAGGTTATTTATGAAGACCCTCCTGTTTACCTAGACTGCCTTTGACCACCATTGGAGAAGAGTGGGTATGTTTAATATGGGGAGCTTACCACTCATGGAACCTTCTGCAGCCTTTTAAACAAAATGAGTTTATGTATGATATAAAATGGATGGTAGAAACATACATAGAAACATTAAATGTTAATGGTTCCTTTTTGTGTGTTTATGAACCTGGAGGGATGGTTTACCGTAACACGTTCTCAGCTGGCCTCCTTACCTTCTGGTGCTCTCTTCTAGAGTCATTTCAGCAAAAAGTTGGCAGACTAATATCCATTAACAGGGTTTTTGTCATGTCACTGCCAAAATCATAGATTTTCATTTGGCCTTTTTCCTGCCATTTTACTTCTAAAAACTCTACTAGGCTTATTGGGTCTTTCCCTCCTGGTCCTCTATCCATTGATTCTCACCTCTGAAGTCACAGATCTGCCTGTTCTTTCTCAGTCCTACATCTTTCCTCACCTTCCTAATGCCCTCTCTTCCATTCTGGCTTCTCAAGCTATCTGTAGCTTCTAAAACAATGCAAAAATTTACTCCATCTTGAAGCTGCTGATAAATTTACATCCTTCCATTCTTGAGACTATCCTTACAAGCACAGAATCTAAAGCCCTGGTATCATAATGTCATTATGCCATGCTGAACTGAAGACTGCCCCAAGGGGTGGCCTCGATTTATGTACTGTCTGCATACTCTTCAAACCATAACAACAATGAACAGACAGCAGAAGGTGTCTTAGTGTCTTGTGAAATACCTGCTTTCCCTCATTTCAAGAAGGGCAAGGCAATGAGCTGTTAAGGCGATTAAACCTGAAATCTGATGTGGATCAAAAAGCATCTGCATTTTATGAGAAGGGATGAGTTAGCTAGAATCCTCACATCCACTGGATCCATCTTTCTTTCTTTCTTTCTTTTTTCTTGCCAGTACATCTGAATATTTTCCAGATAAATGAAGCCTATGTTTTTCTAAACTTTCAGAAACCTTAATGCTTTGGGCATCAGTATAAAGCAAAGCTTTTAGAATCATCCTACATTATTGAGGGTTAGGTTAATCTGAGTTTTTAGAACACCATACCTTATATCTCTGTGTCTTGGTATAATACTTAGAGAGCAGAGTGTTTTGGTCTCTAGTGAACATGTCTAAAAAACTCTGCCTGACTACACTTCTCTGTTCATAGTCTTAGTGAAGAATTTAGATTCCAGCTTGAAAGCCTGTAGCATAATTCAATAAAATACCATCTCATTGATTCCAAATACCTCAGAAACCTCAAAGTCCCTGGTAGTATCCGAAGAATAGTTGACCAAGATAAAAATGAAGGTAGGTTTTTAACTACTTGTGGTAAGAAATCAGGTTGATGCTAAGACAACTTCATGTATAGATGTAATTCAGCAGGTCGTGTGCATTAGGAATAGAATTGCATTGCATCCATGCAGCATAAATTCCAACTAGGGCCTTGGGCAAGATCTCACTGACCATTCTGGGTCTGCACCCATAAAAAAAAGGAACTGGGCCCAATTTTACTTGTTCTTTTAATTCTACATTCTGTATTTCTATGGTTTGATGGTTATTTTTGTCCTCTTCCATTCACTGTACTGGACACATATTTAAATCCTTCTTTGCTTTCTGAGATCCAAGAGATAGAAGGTTAGTGACCCCAACACCTTGGCTAATTTGCCATTTAGGTTTTGGCTGGGTCTGGCCAATGGAAGTCCTCAGCAGGATCTCAGAGGGGGGAAAAGAGATACGTTGTAATGATAGATATATTACAACCTGTCTTCTCTTCTCTCTGCCTCTCCTAGACCATGTTTTCTGGTTGCAGCCAAGTCTCTCCACAATATACAACTCCTATTTAGCAGCAGGCTTCCTCATCTCTACCTCTCACAGGGTGATGGTATCAGTAGCTTCCCTTCTTGCACAAGCTTGACACTAACTACCCACTTTTTGCTAATCTCTGGATGCCACGATATCCCTTGTAAATTCCCTTAACTCTACTCACATTTCTGTAAGTATTTCTTTTGGAATTCCATTCCATCTGCAATTATTTTCTCTTGTGACCTCAGTTGATTATGTGTGTGTGTGTGTGTGTGTGTGCGCGCGTATGAAATATTTAGCATACTTTTTTATTTAGTATACATTTAAGGGAAAAACAAAAACAATGAAAATATTATGACATAAATTATTTAAATGGGGTAGTTAATATAAAGTTACATGTTATTTCCCTAATAAAGACTGCATCACTGAACTATGCAAGCATCGGGAGAAAGAGCCCCTTCCCTTTCTGTCTCTAGCACCCAGATGGACCTGTGATAGAAAGGAATTGTTTGGCAGGAGATGAGGGTGGAACAGTGACTATGAAACAAGATATTTCCATAAAATAAAGAACATTTATGATATGATATTCTGATGCTTCTCTATAAGATAGTATAGTAGTTTCCCAACCCTGCTATAATAAATTACCACAAATTTGACAGTTTAAAACAACATACATTTATTCTCTTATAGTTCTGGAAGACAGAAGTCCAAAATCAGTTTCATTGGGGTGAAATCAAGGTTTTGGCAGGACTACACTCCTTCCATTGACTCTGAGGGGAGAATCCCATTTCCCTTCATTTTTCAGCTTCTAGAGCTGCATCATTGTATTTCTTGGCTCATGGCCCCTTCTTCTATTTTGAAAGTTAGCAACTCAGTATCTTGCTTCAGTGTGGTCATATTGCCTTCTTCTCTAGTAAAATTTACTTCTGTCTGCTTCTAATAAGAACATTAGTGATTACATTAGAGCCCATCCAGATAATCTAGGACAATCTGTTCATCCTCAGATCCTTAAACTAATCTTATCTTCAAGATTTCCTTTGCTTAGGGGCACCTGGATGGCTCAGTGTGTTAAAGCCTCTGCCTTCGGCCCAGGTCATGATCCCAGGGTCCTGGGTTCAAGCCTCACATTGGGCTCTCTGCTCAGCAGGGAGTCTTCTTCCACCTCTATCTCTGACTGCCCCTCTGCCTGATTGTGATCTTTGTCTGTCAAATAAATAAATAAAATCTTTGTTGGGGGGGACCCTTTGCTGTATAAGGTAATATTCACAAGCACCAAACATTAGTTTGTAAGTATCTTTGGAGACTTCTATTCAGCCTACCACAGTGTGATGGTTAATTTTATGTGTCAACTGGACTGGGCCACAGACTGCCCAAACATTGGTCAAACAGTATTTTGAATGTGTCTGTGAGCATCAACATTTGAATGGGTAGACAGGGTAAAGCAGATTGCTCTCCCTAATGTAGGTGGGCCCCATCCAATCAGTTGAAGGCCTGAATAAAGAAAAATGTCTGACTCTTCTATAAGTAAGGTGTAATTTTCTCCTATGTGACTGCTTTGAGTGGGGACTTCAATTTTTTCCACTTTCAAACTCAAACTACTCCCTGGTCTCCAGTATACCAGCATTTGGACTGGAACTATACCATTAGCTGCCCTGGGTCTCAGACCTAGACTTAAATAAGAAGTTACACCATTGGTTCTACCCAGCTTGCCGACTGTAGATCTTGGGACTTGTCAGTCTCAATAATAATCATACAGCCTTATAATCATAGCCTTATTCTCTTTAGGAAGTCTTTCTATATCTATACCCTATTGGTTCTCTTTCTCTGGGGAATCCTGACTAATATATACAGGTGGCCTTTTAATCTGCCATCTAAATTCTCCTTATCTCTTGGTTAGTGTAGAGCTGGTTTAAAGATCTAAAGGAAGGAAGGATAGAAATTGAGAATATTGTAGAAATATAAAAACAAACAGAACAAGAGTGTAAGGAAGTATAAATCAACAGCCAAAATATAAACTCCAATCAAGCACATCAAAGAAGCCAATGAGAAGGCTTCAGGATAAAGATTGTGTACAGTGATTTTTCAGCAAATCTAAAGACTAGAATTATAGTTAAGGTTATTTATGTGAAGTTAGGGGTAAGATATATAGAAACTTACATCCAGTTCACTGAAACCTCAGGAAAGTCACAATGAAAAGAAAAGAAAGACAAGAAAGTCATATTTCTTTAATTCTCTCAGGTTTAATTTTTCCTTTATTTTATGTTTAGTATGTGAAGAGGGATGTAAATGTATTTATTGTCAATTTAAACTTACTTGGTGAAATTAATTTAACTGTGTATAGCCATTATCTATGACTACATCCTTTCACTATTTCTGTACATCCCTTGTTAACTACTGCTTTTACCAGTTGTGTGGTGAGTTGGTTCCCAGACCTGGCTCATCATCAAAATTACCTGAAGGAACTCTGTAAGTATAATTGGCTGACCCTAAAATAATCTCATAGCTTTTAAAGGGAGGGGAAAAGGAGAGCTAAAAAGATGCAACAGCCAAAGAGAGAAGCAGCAGAAAAGAAATTCAGAGACTTTGGAAGAAAAAGAAAGATTTGATTTGCCATTCCTGGCTTAGAAGATAGAGAGCCCATGAGCTAAGGAGGCAAGGAAAGTGGGCAACTTCTAGAAACTGACCAAAAAAAAAAAAAAAAAAGAAAGAAAAAAAGAAAGAAAAGAAACTGACCTTCACCTCCTACCAACAGTGAACAAAGAAGTAGGGGTTTCTGTCCTACAACTACTATGAGCTGAATTCTCCAACAGCCTAAATGAGTTTGGAAATGGATTCCTCCCAGAGTCTCCTTAGCCAGCCTCAACTTTGACTTCAGCCTCATGAAACTTAGAGCTCAGAACTCAACTGAACCAAGCCAGACTCCAGACTTATGGAACTATGAGGTAATAAATTTGTATTGTTTTAAGCCTCCAAATCTTTGGTAATTTGTTAAATCAGCAATATTAAACTAATATCTTGTGTCTCACTAAGAATTTATATTTTGAATAAGGATATGGAAGTGTCTGAAAATTTTTAATTAAGTGAACACTTAAGTATTAGACTTCCTACTCTTTGTTTAGGAACATAGATGGATACAGTACTGAATATAGACAGTGAGGATCCAGATTGTTTTGCCTTTAAGGAATGTTTTTGGACTGGCAAGAGGATCTAAGCAAATTAAACAATTATTGAAGATTATTTGACACTGTAGAAAAACTGGGGGAGAAACCATATGGAAGAATTGAGATAAACTGACCTTAAGAGGGGTCATAATGCATAGAGATGATCAAAGGAAAAATGGAGGACATCTTATTTGGGTAGGGGGAAAGCATAAACATTACAAAGCAGAGTTGAAGGAAGCCTTCAGTTCATCATCCCCCCCTTCCCCTCCAGTGGAGGTAAAACTATCTCTATATTCGTGTCTTTGAGAAAATCATCCCATGAAGGTTTCCTCTGGAAAATCCTTGCCATATTGAGGATCAAACTGAAAGGAATTATTTTTAATAATTTCAGCTGTGCCTATCCAAGAAAGTGTATGTGTATGTATTCATGGGCTATTTTATGTTCAAATATATTAGGCTAGTTTTCTGGGGAGTTGGGTTGGTATGGTAAGAAAGAAACTCCAGGGAAAGGGACACAGTGTTTCAGAAGCTGACCATTATTAGTAATGGAACTTGGTGTGGAAAGCCTTTCCTTGATTTTTAAACTAGACTAAGAGGAAACTAAATCCATAGACAAGGACAATTTAGCTTTTTTAAGCTTAGTCTTATATAAACATATAGTTTTAAAGGCTGAGAGGATGGTGGGAAGGTTAAACCTTTCTTAATGTAATCTCATTTTACTACTGACAGGAGATAAGTTTTAGAGCTTGAGAGTTGTATTTTTAAGCACTCTGAAGGATAGAAAAAATATAATTTTAAAAAAGACACTTGCCTTTTTGAATATTGAATTGTCCTGGTGTTATCCCTGCTAATTTAAAAATCTTGCGTGGGTTGTATAATGCTAAGAGATTAGTCACTTCCATAGAGATTCTTAGATCTTCTTGTTTAGGATACTGGGGGATAAGAAAAGAGACAGACCAATGCAGGTGATTGTGATTTTATATAACAGCAGTGGGAGTAGATGAACTCTAGAGAACTTAAAACTGTAGATCATGGGTAGAGAAAGGGTTTGAAGAAAAATCACTTTAGGATTCCAGTCATCAAAAAGTCATGTTAGTTTCCTATTTAATTTAGATTTTTAGTTCATCCAGTTCCCTCTGTCTTCTGAGCCACCATCATCACTTCATCACTTGCTCAGACTGACATAATACTGGTCCTGAATCCATCCTTGTCCTTCTCCAAACCAATTCCTAATATCAGCCAGGAATAATATTTCAAAGTCAGAATCTACTCCAATCTCCTTGTCATTCTGTCAATTGTTCCATCTTGTTCATAAAGACAGAATTCTGTGTCAACCCTTCCTTACTCCTTGCCTTCTACACTCTTGCTGCACGTGGCTTCTCTTAGCTGTGACCTCCTTCTGATTAACCACTTAACTGCAACTGTTTATCAACCAGCTCCTACTCATTCTCTAGATTTTGCTCACAGACCCTTTCCTCAGAAGTCTTGGCTGACTTCACTTCCCTTTTACATTATCTCCCCTTAGTACATTCTTTCACAGTCCCTTGTACCTTTCCTTCACCTCGTTTATCAGTTTTGAATCATATTTTTAAATATTAAATATTGGTCAAACTCCTGCATACTAAACCCTGAAATGCAGTTATTTTTTCTGTTGGTCGCTGGTGTTCCTTCACCTACTCCAACACCTGGCACACTGAAGACACTTAAGATCTATGAAGGGGCTTGGGGGAAGGCGGGAGAGAATAAAAGAAGGGAGTTAGAGTGTTATCAATCAAAGTATAGTCAAATACAATGCCATAAGAGTAAACATTGTCCCATTGTAGTGCTCAGTTGAGAATTAGAAATAAAGAAAAATTATTGGGGAATTTGGATGGCGAAACATTAAATGAGAGAACTTGGAGACAGAGTAGACTGTTCGTAATGATCAGTTGGCTCTCAATCCTACATCTTACCTATCAATCACCAAATTAACTTTTGGAGAAATATTTAGGCCAATGGAAAAATATACTTAAACTGGGCTCCTATTCCTTAGGAAACCCTTCTGTATGGGGTAGAAGCCAGCATGATAAAGATCTGTTTCCTGAACTCTCATCTAGAGAAAACTTAGATATCTTGTCTACTTAATTGTGGTTGCAAAGAGTGATTGTGAGCTTTGACATTTGTTAAGAGGAGCAATTTAGAGGGATTCTGATCTGAAGACTCTGCTGGGATTCCTCTCCAGACCAATTAATTCCTCCATACCTCCCTTATGGGACTGGAATTGGAAGAAACTCTATAAGGGGAAATGTTTTAGAACTCCACCTTGAAGAGTATGATTTAATTTATGTAAAGCTTGATTAAAGTGGTGCAAGCTAAGTCTTTGGGTTGGGACACTAGTTCAAAAATGAGTTTAAAGAAAATGAAACACCCATTTTCAGAAAGGAGACAAACTTATAGGGTCATCAAGCAAAATGCACAACAATAACAATTTTAGAATCTGCCACCGGGCGTCTATAATTCTGCCATGATCTCCAAGATCTATAAGAAAATACTGCTCTTTGACACTGTTGGAATAAGTTAAAATGAAGCTGATATGTTCTATTTTAGAACCCTTTACAGATCACAAAACCATTTCCTATATTATCTCATTTTATCCTACAACAACCTGATAAAGTAAGAGTTTACTTCCATTTTATGGATGCAAAAACCAACGCTTTATAAAGTAGTTAGGTGAATTACCCAACTTGTAAGTGGCAGAAGTATCAAATCCAAGTCTCTCTATCTCAGAGCCTTTTTTGCACATCTCTAATTAGCCAAAGAGATTAAAATAATTCTGAGAATTGGTGCAGATCTACTAGTCCTCACCCATCTATTCTACACATAATTACATCAGGACTTTCACAACCCTTACCTTCAGAACATCCACACTCACTTTAATACTCTTTGGTGCAAAAATGTCTATTTAGTTGTTAGTCCATCACATGAATATGGAGGATAATGAGCATCCTCATAATTCAGAAGATTTTCTAGATACACTCCAGAGTTTTCTTGGACTTTATTGGTTCCTGTTATATAGGTTATCCCCAAAGATTATCTACTCCAAATTTTTACTTTAACATTTTTGAGTTTTTTTCAATATGAAAAAATTAGGAAAACAGAAACATAAATGAAAATATATACAAAACAGTAAATAGCTGTGTGTGTATGCTTTAATTCATTCTTTTTAAATCGACTGTGGTAGGTTGTACAGATGGCCCCATTTCCTCCTTTTACACTATTTTGCAGTATAACTTCCTTCTTTGACCAAGAGGTGCAGTCTATTTCTCTGTTTCTTGCCTATTTCTCCACTCCTTGTCACAAGTCTTACCTTGTGACTTATGTGGCTAAAGGAGCATGTGCCAGTTCTGAGAATATGCCTCAAGAAGTATTGTGCTTTCTGCTGTCTTGCTGGGAACCATGTCAGCCTTCCATGTAAACAGTCCTGGACATTTGCTAATAGGCATGTGCCTACTTGCTTCCTTGGAGCTGACTGACATTCAACCAGAAGCAGAGCCACTAGATGACCAGTAGCTGATTATAACACAAGTGAGCCAAGCCATGCCTGGAAAACAGCCCACCTGGGTCCAATCTAACTTGCTGACCCACAAAATCTTAAGCTGTTGTTGAAACACACTAAGAAACAGATATCTGATATATCAATTTTGCTGCTCTCCCCAAAACTGTCTTTTAAAAAAAGATCACATTTTACCCTGCTATGTAAAGCACAGTGCTATCAAAAGAGCCTTAAATTAGCATCAAGTGATTTAATTCCTGTCATTAACTAGAGGTATTACTATAAAAACATCAAATACATTTCCAGTCTCAGTTTCTATATCTGTAGACAGATACCATGTTGTATACCCTTTCTACTTTGATGATTTGTAATAAACAAATGAGAAAATAAATTTGAAATTGCTTTGGCTTTGTATATATTTTTCCTCTCTGGGATTTTGGTTTTCTCATTTAGAAAGATTCAAGGATCAATCTGCCTCAAAACCCCTGGAATATTATTGGTTGATATTACTAGAGAATCAAAATCAAGTTTCATATGCTGATCCACAAGTATTGTGAGGTATGCACAATGGAATAATTCCTATGTGCAGACCTGATTTCATTCTCTCCTTTGGAGTGGTAGTAATTCAAAGGTACAATTCAATTCAAGCCCAAATTGTCAAGAGTCCTTTCCCTGGTAAAATTTTAAGAAAGGAAACTCTTAAATATTTTTCCACTCTCTTTCATTTGTAAAGCACCCCTTTGAATAGGGCAGAAATTCACAAAGTATTGTTCAAAGACAAAATTAAAATAACCTGGAAGAACTTGTTCAAATTGTGATTTATTTCAAATATATATAAAAAAGCAAGTCCTTGGGCTACTTTCAGCTTACTAAATCAAAATATTTGGTTCTCTTCATTCTTAGGAAAAATTCGGAGAAAATTGTCATTTTGATTAGAGAGGTGAGAAAAAGATAAATTTGAACCCTGTTATGAAGGGTGAGAAAAATTTGATTAAAGATTCCAGTCATTAAAAAAAAAAATTCCAGGGGTGCCTGGGTGGCTCAGTGGGTTGAGCCGCTGCCTTCGGCTCAGGTCGTGATCTCCGGGTCCTGGGATCGAGTCCCGCATCGGGCTCTCTGCTCGGCAGGGAGCTCGCTTCTCTCTCTCTCTCTCTCTCTCTCTCTCTCTGCCTGCCTCTCCATCTACTTGTGGTTTCTCTCTGTCAAATACATAAATAAAATCTTTAAAAAAAAAATTCCAGGCATCAAGAGAACACTAGAGTCTTGAAAGGGACAGGGGCAGAGAAGAAGAAATAAAAAGATTGTAGGAAAGCAAATATCTCATGTTTTCCTAGGTCTAACCCATGTTAAAATTCCTTAGGAACTCTGCTGCTTGGATTAGTATGGTTTAAAGATAATTGTTCTCAGGACTTCCTCCATTTTGAGGCCCACTAGGCTAGAAAGAGTAGCAAATATAAAGTATAAAGCAAACAGGAGAGCCTATAACTTCTCAGCATTGTAGCTGTCCAGAGCCACAGATATCATTTTCACTTTTCTCTGCCAGAGTTGCTAGTAAGATTTTTCTTGGGTCATTGACTAAGAATATTTTCCTTTGTTTCTTTTTGTCTTTAATTGACAGTCTACTTCATAAAGAGTTGGCTTCACTTCTTGGGAGATGAAATCACTATTTAAATGAGGATTATACCTTCTATTCTAAGGATTTCATGTTCAATTCTGTAAATAACTACACTGCTTTCTGAAGAAGAAAAGGAAGAAGGAAAAAAAAGAGAGTGAGAAAGATAGAAGGAAACCAATATTTATTGATCACCTATAATCTATCCTGCACATTCACAAACATATGGTCACATTCTCACAGTAACCAATGAGGTAGGCATGCATGATTTTTTTCCTTCTTTGGAAATGAAGAAATTGAACTTGGAAATTTTATGAATCATTTCTTAAATAGATGGGTTTGAAACCTGGTTAAGTCTGGCCCTAAAGACCATAATTCTTGAACTCTTTCAGAATACAAGTTTCAAAACAAATATTCCTGGGAATATAGCAAGAGAACTCTTATCAGTCAGCATTCTCATATGAATATATAGACCTCTCATCCTTCAGGAGAACTGAGAGGTGCATCAAAGAAAGAACTCCTATCTAAGCCAGTGTTCTTTAAACTGTGGATGTCTTCTAATTTGTGAATAACATCACTTGGGCATCAACCAATTATATTTAATGAAAGATTACACAATGATACAGAAGCAAATAAATTCATGGGGCATTATATATGATAAGAATTTTTCTAGATATCTTTTTTCTATTGCATAGATGTATACATATAAACATGTATATTGTCACAATGAAAAACGTATTTTTAACATAATTCTTTTGTGAAAAACAAGCATTTGAAAATTAGTGGGCTAAGCAATGGAAATATTGCCCAAGGCAACTGTTACAGAGACCCAGAAAGGAGAAGAGCAACACTACAGGAAAATTTGTCAAGTTTTCAAGTTTCATACACTGTGTTGAATAGCTCTTCTTTTTCAACTTATGAAACCATTGGAATATAAAAGAGCAAAGTTCCTGCAGCAAAGTTAGGTTAAAATAAATCTGCAGACAGTGATTAGCAGTGGTCTGTGAGGAACCAGTTCTCCAATTAAATTCCGATTAGATTTTTCCAGTGTTACTCTGTACATGCAGGATCAAAACGGATTTTCTTTTTATTATACGTTGTCCAAAATGGATGAGGCATTTCTCGTTATTTCTCCCTTGAAGAATGTCCTCATCATTTATTCAGAAGTTGTTGAGATATATGCCCTTTATTTTCTTACTTGCTCAGAAAAAAAACTCCTGCTACAATTTCTTTCCCCATTTGGATCACATAAAGCATAACTGATAATAGATAACAAGCATCAGTTCTTCTTTCTTGGCTGTGAGACTCTTGTCTGATGAAGAGGCCAAGGAGAAGTGTAATAAGGCTTAATATATGGAATAAGTATCAATGTACTTTTCTGGCCATTCAGAGTATTATTCTAGTCTGAGGCTGTCACAGAGAAAGGAAAAATATTCAGTGGAATTGATATAACTGCTTCTAAGTTATGATTTTATTTGGCCATTGGCCACTGAAAACCATTTGTTGAAACTGAGGACATGAGAATTATCAGTTACAATAATATCTATTATCTCTGTAATGATTAAATGACCACTTCAAAGTAAGTTTACATATTTACCTCATCTTCATTTTTATAACAGCTTGTGTGATTAAGGAAGTATTATCTCCATTTTTACAAATGAGAAAAATGAGGCCCAGATGAGTTTAGTGATTTATCCAAGAACACACAAGTTAGTTGCAAAATTGGAACAAAATCTGTAACCACTAACTCCCAGCCCTGCATTCTTCCCAACAGATATTAGTACCCTCATTAATTTTGTTCCTCCCACTAGATATTAGTGCCCTCATTAATTTTGCTTCATAATGCAATCTCTTCTCTTTCCCTAGCTGACCTGTTTCATAAAAGTATTTTTAAAAGTTTATATTTAAAAAAGAAAAACGGAAATGAAAGGAGGGGGTGATTATTCTGTCACATCTGCTGAATGCAGTTAATTTATTGGTTTCATGAATATGAAGTGGTCTAGAGGAATATGTATCTATTTATGTAACAATCACATATGCTGGGAAAATGTATGTGGTTGAAATACAGATACATTGGTTTCAATTCTAGTATTGGTTTAAGTAAATTATATGTTAGGCCTCAGCCAACAAATATATCCGTTACAGTTAACTTCTCTAATTTGGTTAAAGGACCCTAGATTTATTCAGCAGTGCATGTATATCAGGTTATGTAAAATTAATAGCTGAAGTTCATTCATATGGCTTTAATTAGGATGCATGGGTTGGGATTGAAAAAAAAATCAAGCAAAAGGTCTGGCTTTGATTATAACTGTATCTGCTCCAGTATCAGTTTCTGCAAAGGCAAATACATGTTGGCTTAGCTTAATACATGCTCATTCAAAGAAACCGTGCATTGGCTTAATTTTGCTTTGAAGGCTTTCATTAAAATATATTGTTTGTCTAAATACCAGTTTAGTTCACTTCATTTAATTATCCAAGAGTATTTACAAAGTCTGGAATATTACTGTGTACATTGAAAAAATAGTTGATTGTGTTATATTTCAAAGAAAGTAGATTCATTTCTGTGAAAGCTTCTTGGAACTTCTGAAACCTGTCCTGCTTCCAAGTCTATGTACTTGTCTCCAAACTTGGCTTTGGGAATGTGACCGACTTGTTTTCTTTTCCAGGAAAGAACTTTGGGGAGAAAAGCATTCTTTCCTGGGCAGTAATGTTCTTCTCAGGTGGTTGCTAGCCTTTCCCACTGAAACCTGGGAGAAAATGAGTTCTATAGCTAATAACTTCTTGCATCTGCCTAAAATTTGTCTTCAAATCCAAAATAATTTACTACCTCTTTAATGATATTCTCTGTGATCATTTGGGTTTTCATTAAGACTTCTAGTGTTCTTGCCATCTTGAACTTAGAAGTAAAGGACTATGCTCTGAATACTTGTACTTCTTTCATTCCTGGCTCTGTGTTTGTCAATCAATACAGGTGGTATAGAAGCTGCCAGGTGAATATGAGCTTCTCTTTGCCTAGGATAAAGCACATTTAGTACCAGGATCCTCTAAACCTAAGATGAATCACACCAATTGAATGACAGGGGTCCCACAATTAGTGACAAGAGGAAGCTTGAATAGGCAGGTAATCAAGAATGTCTAATGCCAGGCATCAATAGTAGGCAGAGATCTGAAATGACAGATGATTTGAAGCAGATAACTTCATCATGGATAGCACATGAATATTTTTTTTCCAATTTATTTATTTTCAGAAAAACAGTATTCATTATTTTTTCACCACACCCAGTGCTCCATGCAAGCTTAGCACATGAATATTTTATGAGTTCAGTATGGGTCCAGGTAGACAGACATGGTTGCAGGAATAATTTGGAGCTTGGGTCATGAAGACCAGTTGTCATTGATCAAGTCTGTACTCTATGTCAGGCTCTGAGTGAAGAGCATAAGCTCTGGAGTTATACAGATCTGGGAATGTCACAGTGAAGCCCCTCCTAGCTGTATGACCTGAAGAAGGCTTTTCAATTTATCTGCACCCAAGTTCTCTCCTCTTTAAAGGAGCTGCTGCTTATAAAATAGCTGGCACCATACCTGGTGTACCGTTAGGAATAGTAATGTTAATTGCTGTCATTGTTCTTGATTTTTCCCTATAACATTATAATACCTAGACTATTATCCATACTACAATAATCAAAAACCTAAAGCTAAAAAGAATAATGTCCACTCATACTAAGTGGTTCAGCTGAATTCAAATATACCTGGTTCCCAAAATTAAGACATGCATGCATATAACATACTGAGAGGCCAGAACCCAAGGTCAAGCAGTATGTCATCTGTGATGTGCTGAAACACAGAGCTTCAAGCCAGGTCAGGATTCCAGGATTGGTTAAAAGTATGATTGGTTTGAGATATTTGTGCAGGGCCCAGTGTGAGAATGGGTGGTTTAGCTGTGGATATTAGAGAACCTCTAAGAAAGAAAGCCAGACCACTCAGTCTAAATCTTTTCAGACCCCACATTTCCTTTCCATTCTTTCTTTTTTTTTTTTTTCTTCATTTTCTTCAAATGTTATTCCTTTGGTTAAGATCTGGGCTTCAAACCATATGGCCAAGAGCATAATAAGAAAAAGAGCTGTGTATCCTGGCCATCAGTCCAGAGATATCCTCCTCGCAAATTATCTTGGTGCCAGAAACCCACCATAAAATATTCATTGCTTTTGATCCTAAAGTATTTTTAGTCTGTAAAGCGTCTTCTATTAAAAAGAAAATGTCCCTTGAGGGAGAGAGAACCTTTTAAGCTATTATCAGTTAAACTCATAGTGGGTAGTTGGTTTATAAAAATTGAGATTAAAAATCTTCAAGAATTGAAGGACACAGAAAATGTCTCAGGCAAAAAGGAAAAATCCATGAGGGAGAGAACAGCATAGAAGGTATCATTGGAGGATGTCACGTTTTTCCCACTTTTTCACCATGAAGTTTGGAAACTGTCTTTGTGTTACATGCCCTTCATTCCTCTTCCTTCTCCCCTCTACCCTAGCTCTGTCCTTAATGCAAACCATTCTTTCTCTAGAACTCAAGCCCATGAGAGTGCTAAACATGACTGAGGGGATAAGATGGGAGAAATCAGTATTGGAGATGTAAAGAACATTACTGCATTTTGAATTTAAGACTTTCTCAGTTTCTGACCTTATAGTAGAGTTGGTTAAGAGCTTGTTTTTGTTTTGTTTTGCTTTGAGGCTGCAGTTCAGATCCAAGCTTTGTGTGACTTTGGGCATATTATCCTCATGTCTTTATCCTCCTGTTCTCTTTGAGATTCAGATTTCTTAGAGCAAAACCTAACTTACAGTAGTTGTGAGGATAATTAAAACACTTAGCATAATAACTGGTGCATAGTAAGTGCTCCATACAAGGCAGCTGATAATAATAAAGTGTTAGTAAAACAACAAAAACAATAACAATACTACATTCAACTCCATGCTGGAATCTACGTTGTATGTTGGATTCACTCATCCCAACCACTTTTGGACTCACACTGTGTTCTTTAGGATAAAGAACCAAGGTCAGGGTGAATGAAAGATAATGAAACAAGATCTCTCTTACAATGGGAGGATGATGGCAAGGCATATCTGAGTAAAATTAATTGTATCCCTTCCAAAAAATAATCACCCTGGTCTGTTCCTCAGAGAATGAGACTGGGGGCAGGGGTGGAGGATTATATAATTAGATTTTGTTAAGGAGGGATGAGAGGGGTGATGCTGTCCACAAATAGATGAAAAAAAAAAAAAAGAATGAAAAGGATAATACCCTCATTTAATTGGAAACCCGACTTTAAGCTATTTGGTTCACACCTAAATACTAAGAAATAATTCTTAAAATTTAAAAGCAGCTATAAAGCAGCTCAATAAATGTTTGGGTCCCATGAAATAAACATGTACTCAACTCACAATGCCACAGACTGTTAACTTAGATTTTTTTACCATATACATTCAAAAGAACCAGGCTAAGTCCTATGACTGCTAGAGGCTACAAATCTTTAACAATAAGGGCTAGTCCCTTCCCTATGGAGAAAAGAGAGAAAGAATGTAAAACCCAAAAAATTCTGCTATCAGAATATTTCTTTAGGAGGAGATCACCAAGAACTGGTTTCCAGGATATTTTCTGATTTCTTTATAGAGTTGGGTCAAGCCAGGAGAAAAATGATGACCATGATTACTAATAACTACCATTATCTTTTAAATTATTGATGTGTAATAGTAATACCCATGACCATGACCATCCAACAAGAATCTGCAATTGTCCTCAGGTTAAAAATGAGAAAATTGAGACTTAAAAAAGTGAAGCGTTTTGTACAATGTGACACAGGTAGAATGTATCAGAACTAACATTTAAATCTGAGTTCAAACTTTAAGGACCTCTTTCTTTAGACAATATAATGTCTATGAAAACAACGGCAGAAATCTGTAAGACATTGTCCAGAAAGTAGTAGATAGCCTTCCCGCAAGTCCAGGTAGCAGAGAAAGGTAAGGTATGATCCACAAACCTAATCAGCCCCAAGGCCATTAAAACTTGACTCCAACTGTATATTCTTCCGTCGACTCTTCCCACAAGCACTCTTCTAACCCAAATCTGCTTGCCCAGCTATATTTCACTTTGGACAGGACATGTCCAAATTTGCATTAGGGTCAGGCTTTGAAAGTAACAGTCTGTGATATAAGCATGAAGGCAAATGTGTTTTCCCACTTTGCCAGGTTAAAATGAAAGGAACAATTTTGCCTCCTTCAAAATTATTCTCAGGGCTTGACCTTGTGCATGAATTCTACTTATGAATAAAGCATAGTTCTCAACAGACAGGATTTTCCTTTGCTTTGTCTTAGCATATATGCTGTATGAACTTGGAGACTTTCATTCTATAGCCAGGTAATATTTTCTAAGGACACTTTAAGTTATCAGCCCTAGACCTTATTAGGGACTTTGAATAGACCATGTATTCTAGCATCACCATAACCACAAAGCACACCATTACAGATGGGTCCCTAGGACGTAAAGAGGGGGGTTACATGTCTCTAGTATGGGTAATATGGATTCCACTGAAATTATGGTATCAGGGAGGCTAATTATCAGAAACCAACTTTCATAATAAAACCATTCCTGTTCCAGATCAGATATGTGAGTTCCCATGTGATTTATTTAGCAGTAGGTAGAAAATATGAGAACTTCAAAAGACTGTATGTATGCATTGAGGACATAGCTTTCAAGGTGCCGAGTAAAAAATGTAGAAGCCTCTAAAATTATGTATTCTCATTCTCAAGCTCACTATTTCTCCTGAAAAGTACAATAAGACTTTAAGGCATGGAAATAAAGCAGGTAGCCATGCGGTAGCAGGAAATAACTAACTAGTTGTCTATAACATAGGATAAGTTTGCCCAAATTTCCAAATTAAAAAAAAAAATGTAGTTACCTAAGGAAAGTACCAAGAGTGGCTTTGTCACTTTTCTGTGTTACAGAACTTCGTGGACTCCTAACTCTTGGCAAAATAAAGGAAAATAGAGGTGGCTCTTCCACTAGACAAGTAACTAATAAAATGGAAACTGCTGGTGGAACTGATGGTTCTAGGAGAGGGTAGAGGGTTCCATCATTGTGTTGAGAGTGCGGCAGATCAGGGGCTGTCCGTTCTCCAACCCCCACAGGGTCATTACATTTGGCAACTCTGCAGTCTCATTCTGTCCTTTCTTCTCTGGGACTTGTCTTTCCTATTGCTCCGAAACTCCTTTTTCCTATTCATCCGGTGTCTGTCTCTCCCTTGCCCATTTCTCATCTCTTTCAGCATTGCTTTTAGAGGTAAGAGTTCTAAGTATTGCAAAGATCCCCCCTAAGAGCACCTAGGCTGCTCCTCTGTGCCTCAACCCTTCCACTCACAGTATGTTACTGTAGAACTGATACTCAGCTCTGTTATTGTCCTCTCTGGCCTTAGGTGGACATTTTCACCTGTGCGTTATTCCTCACCCATATGTAGAGAAGGTAACGCTTACCTTGCCTAACTTAATTTACCTCCTGGGACTCTCAGAGAATCCAAATTTATATATGAAGGTACATGAGTGTTTTTATTCATCCATTCAAATGTTTTTGGAGTGCTTACCCCTTGAAAATGACTGGAAAGTAGAAAAGATACTCTACGAATATTGTGATTCTTCAATTTAGTATTCCTCTCTGAGGGGCAGAGGGGCCTCTATCACACCAGCCTTTTTTTGTTTTGTCCCAACATGAAACAAGCTTCTAATAAATAGACTGAATTTTTCACTTTTCACACATTGTGGATTCCACATTCAGAACAGAATAAGCAAGAATAATTTTTCTTTCTGTTTCTCAAACCTATGGAAAATGATAGAGTGTGAAAGAGAAATAGGTGCATAGCAGTTGAGTTTTCAGTGGTGGAAATGATTATTTTGTTCCTCCTGGAAAATAAAGCCCTTTAATCAGCACATTCCATACCATGCCATGCCAAGTCCTGTAATCTGCACTGCTAACAACCCCAAGGGTGGAAATGCCTCCAGTGAGTCAATGCTTCTGAGCGTTCCATAGAGCTACTCTTTCTTGAAATTAAAGGTCTAATAAAGTACAGTCAATTGAATACTAAGAATGATGAACATTCTTGTGTCCTCACAGTGAAGAAAGTACTTCTTCCTGCCTGCTTGTATCGCCAGTGCAGAAGGTTGCATGCATTGAGGAAACCCCAGAGTTTCCTTACTCCATATGCATTAGTCACACTGGACACAGCTCTGTCATTTGTGACTCATTCTCATTCAGAGGGCAGATTCTCCCATCAGCTATTTGCTGGTGCTGCCAATCAATTTCCATACCCCTCTTTCAAAATCAATGTGCTAGAGAAGCATAAATATTCACGATAAGAAATGAACAAGCTCAGAGCTAGACAAGGCTACCTGGGCTCCAAGAGGGCAAAAGAAATTCCTCACAGATGGACATTTTTAAGAAATTTTGCATAGAGAGAGTGACCCTGCTCTGTGTTGTCTGAGACACTAGAGCTAGATACTGGGTTTGAATTACCTATTCTCAAAGAGTGCCAGTAAAGGCCTTGTTAAGCCAGAATTAAGGATATACCAACAAATACATAGAATTTCTTCCCAGTATCCATTAAAATCAAGGCAATTGGGAGTGACAAACTGTGCAGGGTAATTTAATGCAGACACTTGCTGAACTAATTTATGCTGTGGAGTCTGTGCAGTCAAAAGGGAGTTGTCTGGCAGGGAGGTTTGAAACATCCTGTAATTTGGTCAGAAATTCCAAATGCTAAATCTTGCCTTTGGAGGTCTGCTTCCTGAGATGTTCTCATTTTTCTGAGTTTCACAATCTATGAACACAGACATGTATGTACGAATATGCAAGTAGGCTCTCAGTAAAATCAGAGTATATGTGGAATTGAGGTGCTGCCGACAGAGCTGTTTTACTCCTTCAGCAAAACTCTACCTACTTTCCTCTCACCCTAAATTATCAAAACATCGGTGTCCCATCATGGTTCTGTGATCTGCCAGACTTGGGTTCAAATCCCTGCTCAGCCATTTGAGAGTTTCTAACCCAGGGCAATTAACTTCTTTGTCAAGTAAGATAGTACCAGTTTCTATCTCCTTCAATTTTTTTATGAGGATTTAATTAGATAACACATGTAAGGCAATTGGTAAAGTGACTGGCATGTAAGCATCTAATAATACCTGGCGTCATTATCTCTAGTATTATTATTCATAATATTGCATTTTCAGCCAGTAGTGAACTTAGGGTTATATAACCTACAACCTCCCATTTCCAAGGTTCTTTCTCTTTTTCTACTTTGTTACTTAAGGATAGATATCTATAAAGCATTTTAGATAAGCAATAAAATATACTAAAGTGAAATATTTTTCTGGAGCAGGAAGAACAGATATGTTTCCAAACAAGTATATGCAAACCAATTCTAACACTTAGGATGCATATAAATAACAGATAATGTCGCTTGACATCAATTTTTATATCCCAGATCATCCAAAACTATAAGTTGTGTTTGTATAGAAGACATAAAATCTTGTCTGCTTCTCTCCTAAAAGATTCTTCTCTGGAGCTCTTTATTTCTGAGTTATAAAAGTATCCAGAGTAACCAAGCTTACTTAAAACTGAAACACATTAATTGTTCATATCTCCAGAGAAGAACAAAAATAGTAAGGTTTTCTTTAAAAAAAAAAAAAAGACAAATATGACCTCTGATGCCACAAAGATAGAGGGCTGGTGATGTAAAAAGCCACATAATGTCCAGTGACCAATTCTACATACAGGTTCAGAAAGTTCTTGGGCTCATTTATACACACACCAGCAAGCTACCATTCATTCATCTCAACCTATAAGGTATTTCAACACTACTGTCTTTTTCCAAAGGAAAAAAAAAAAAAATCTCCCGAGATGTGTCCTGATTTTATATTCAATTAAAGTAAATAAAGCTGTAATAAGCTAAGAAGGAAAAAGAGAGTCTGGCTAAATGAGTTTTCTGCTTTAGCAGAGGGTTAAGTAGAAAACATTTTTGTTTTTAATCTTTTGTTTAAATGTGTGAGCATGCTTTCCTCCTTTAGGGATTGCAATATTACCCAACAACTCACTTTGATTTTTTGTAAAGTGAAGAGTAGAATAAGATCATCTCTCAAGTCCCTTCAATTTTTAATACACTATGAATTTGGCATCCATGGATAACCTAACAAGAGTGAGAGAGACCCCCAACATGTGCTCTACAGAGCCATGCTTACCATAAACAATGCTTCATAGACAATTTGTTTAAAAAAATACTTAACTAGTTCCCTGCAGCTATGATGATGGCACAGGTTGGCTGATGTGCAGAAGGTCATAAGAATCTACAAATACTTGGTTTGTGAGGGCATCAGAAAAGACCATCTCGGGAGAACAGCCAACATTAGAGGAGATTTCCTCTCACACTCCTATTCTGAGTGTCAGCAGAAACACATGAATGCCTTTGCTGTGACTTCAAAAAGATAAAGTGAATCCTTTGATTTGCAATTATCTGATTAGCAGGAATCTGAAACCAAGGATTATCAACCATTTGCATTTTATTTGCAGCCTAACTACCCTCTTACTCTATTGTTCACTCCATCTCAACAAAATCAGCCAACAGGTGCCTACCTGGTAGATTAATTTCATGGCTATTTTGATTCTGGAAGGGGATGGAGGAAGTAGAAAAGGTTTGGAACTGATCCTTGCTGACTCTATGCTGAAATGCTGGATATTTACTTTGATATCCACCATTCCTTGGATACTTGTCATGGTTCATAAAAGAAATTGACATTTCCATTATCTCTGAGGTGCCTGTGTATAATTCCTATTAGTGTAAGCAGGACTTGTAGCAGCACAGAAATTTGAGACTATAGTCTTTTGTCTTGCTCTAAAGAGTGATGTTGAAAACAGGCTTTCAGATAAACTGTAAAAAGGTCAATGTATCCATCTAAAGTTTTGGAAAATGGTTTTCTACCATAGATTTGGAATGTTTATGCAAGAAAGCAAGTTGGAAACAATTAACTACAATTTTCTCCACTTACAAATGATGGGAATGAGTTGTAGAGAGGGTATCACATTTTCTTAAAGCCATGGAGATAAGTATATGTGGGAAACTGTGACTATGTCCCAGGACTCCTCATTTCTCTTCCAGGGTTCTTTATCCTCATTTCATTACTTGACCCTTCTAGAAATTGAAGAATGTGATCACATGAGCCCAAACAAAAAAGTACTGTGATCTACTGTTTCTGGAAATACTGAAGTAACAAAGACTGGCTTTGACCTCTTACCATAAACAAATTGAAAACCAGACAAAATATATAAAACACTTGTTTTGAGAGATTGGACAGCCAGCAGTGCAGGACTATAAATCCCAAGAAAAAAGAAAAAATATAAGCCCCACTCCTCTGAAAGTGCCAAACAAAGCCCTATTGGCTCATGAAGTTAAAGAGATGGAGATCAATGATGAAGGAGACTGGGCCCCTAGAAGTTGGAGAGCAGAGTTTTGACAAGGAGGGAATGATGTAGGAAAGAAAAAGTTACAGAAATCTACACAGGGGTGCCTTGCTTGGTACTAAGCTACACATGTACAGAGTGAAATTTCAAACATCCAGGTGAAGAAGAAGCAAAATTGTATCTGAGAAATTCCCAGAGTTTACATGGAATAGAGAGATTTTGAGCACTGGCAAGCTAGATCTGTTTCATTTTTTAAAATTTGTCTTTCAATTTGTGTGATTTGTATTTAAGTATGCTCATTACCTAATTCTTTCCTCAACTTGGCTGGGTCTATTGATAAACTCATCAAATTATTTCTTAAATTCTACTACAATATTTTCTAGTTGCAAAATTTTTCTTTGTCTCTTTATTATATTTTTTATCTTTTGGCCAGAACTTCTAATCTTTTATGTACTTTATGTACATTACCAGCCTTTTCAACTAGCTCTTTTAACATGTTAGTCATAGCATTTTTCAAGTCTGTGTTTTATAATTCCAACATGAGTCATCTCTGATTCTGGTTTTATTGATTGCTTTGTCTCTTGATAATGACTTGTTTTCACTTGATTTGTTTGTATAGCTCCTATTTTTAAATTGCATGCAAGACATCTTATGTAAAACAGGACAGATTGAGATAAATATTTACTCAGACGTTGATATGCTTAAAGTTCCTCCAGAGATTCTCTGGACTTGGGATGTGGACTGGATTCAATGACTCTTTTTCTCACTTCTACTTTTTCCCCAACAGCTATGGATCTTTAACTATTCCTGGGAGCAAAAAGTTTTTTTGCCTTGACTGCAATAGCATAAGTCTTTTGAAGGAAGAATCAGATGATAGACCTTCATCTCTTTCGCACAATGGCAACCAATTTTCTCCTTCATACCTGCATGGCTTGGGGAGTCTTTCTCTAGTCTCTTGTGGTCCCCTGAATCTTTCTCATGAACATTGGGTGGAGGTTCTTTTGAAAAGAGTCAGCAAAAAACCCCATGTTCATCTTTAATAATTCATTAATACCTTAACTGTTTTTTTTTTTCCTTACCCTCTTATATGGGGACATCTGACTGTACTCTGCCACAACTGGCAGAGTCAGGTATCCTATCTATCTTGATAGAGGGAGGAGAATGATCTATTGTTGGCTTCAGGAAATTTATTCATTGTTAGTGTTGCAGAAATGAAATTTCTTAGACAGTTTAATAAGTCAAGAAAAAGAAACATAAAATATTTAGAAAATAAGAAAACTAACACTATTCATTTAAAATACTATTGATATGTAGAAATTTTTAAATATTCTGCAGACAATTATTGGTTCATGGATCTAAATTTAGCAAGGCCATTCAATATATGGTCATTGTATAAAATCATTCCTCTTTCATGCCAGCAACAAATTATAAAAAAATAAAATCAGTGCAATTTATAATTACTATTATAAGTTGAGTATGTAAGATTTAATAAAAGATATGCATGGTGTTTTTAGAGAAAAATTACATTAATAAGGCTTATTCTTATGAATTGGAAGGCTTTATATTGTCAGTAACTTCAAATAACCTATAGACTCAATACAATCTCAAAATTGTACCAAATGCTTTTTATTTGTGAAAAATTAAAGGCTGGTTCTATACAGAGAACCAAAGATACATGTATCAGACATAGATATTTTCAAAAACGAATTAGTACTCTGGTGTTAGAGCAAGACTAATAATACAGAATAGAGACTCCAGAAACAAACCCATAAATACATGACCATTTGATCTGCGTTGACGATGACTCTCTAATATAAGATATAAAGAATTGTCTTTATTTTGAGATGATTTTTATTTCAGATCCGTTGTAAGATATAACACAGAGAGATCCTATACTTTATACCAAGTTTCTTCTGAAGCCAAGATAATGAAAACTACACTACATCAAAAACTAATGATGTATTGTATGGTGACTAACAAAACACAATTAAAAAATATGATTCTACAATATCACATTCAGGGTATTGACATTAACTTATTTAAGATACAGAACATTTTCATGCCCAGTGATCTCTCCTATTGCCTTTTTGTAGCTACACATATTTTTCTCCTGCCCTTACTTCTCATTCTTAACTTCTAACAATCAATACTGTGTTCTGCACTTCTATAACTTTGTTATTTAAAGAATGTTATATATATAGAATTACACAGCGTATGACTGTTGGGGATTGGCTTTTCTCATTCAGCAATAATTTTGTAGAGGTTCATCCAAGTTGTTGCATGTATCAGTAGTTTGTTCCTTTTTACTGTTGAGTAGTATCCATGTTATGGATGAACCACAATTTGTTTAGCCAATCACCTACTGAAAGACATCTAGATTTCTTCCTGTTTTGATCTATTATGGACAAAGTGATAATACTTTAATGTAGTTGGAGAGAAGTAAACTTTAAGTATGTTTTAGAATTTCAGCCAGAAGGATTTGCTAATGCATCAACTATGGGAGCTGAGGAAGGGGTTAGCAATTGTTAGTTTCTTGAGCACTTGAGAGAGGAGCTGCCTTCTGGTGTGTAGAGTTGATGCTGTCTCTGAGCTGTGAAGACCGAGGGAAAAATCAGTTTGGTAGAAAGTTATTGAACAGAAAGTTTACTGTAATTTTCTGGATACCATTGTCACTAGCAGCTATTATCTTACTTGTTTGTTTAGTATATCTGACAATATAAACTGAATGAGACCAGGACCTCAAACAGTGTTCAGTGTTTGATACTGGGTAGGAGTTCAATGTAAATATGCAATAAATGAGTACTGATGGAAACAATCAAGCCAGGGAACATTTAAACCCATAAACCAACCAGTAGATATCATCAGAGGTAGTAATACCTACATTACACATTTATGATGGTTAGTAGAAATACACGTAAATTTCTTGGCAATATTTGATACATAGTAGACACCTTGTGAATGGAAGCCAAAATGATCATTTTCACTAACATGTGCTACCTGAATAGTTTTGACTTCTCAGCAGCACTTGTAAATGGGACAATACAGCACCACACCAGCCACATAAAGGGAATATTTGGTCAGAAGGGGATATTGTTGGTATTTTTACTAATAAAAAAGTTTAATATCTTATTATCTCATATTTATTTAACAAAACACAAGTATGTTCACTTTTCTTCTGAATTTAGTCAGGCTAACAAAAACAGGCTTATCATAATAGATACCAAAAATATTAAGTAAGCAAAAAAAAAAAAACCTCACATTAAGACTAATGAGCAAAAGTTGGCATTGAGAAATAAAACAAAGTCACAACAGCAGAGCAGCCTCCTTTCATGTTGTGTGCTTGGGGCCCCATCTATTAGGCCTGGGTTTTGGACATCGGGACTGTGTCCCTTCCTTATTCATTGAATTTCTGGGTATTAGATTAGATGCTGGTAACCACATTCTTTTTAGTTGCTCCATATCCATCACAGAGCAGTCTGATTCTGAGTGAATGTGTTATTTATAGACTACTCAAAGGAAGTAAAATGGGCAGTTTTGAATGTTGAAGAGCATCAAAGCAGGGCTGTATATGGCTGAAGGTTTGCTAGGAGTCTGGTCTTCTGCTTCATAATAATCATGATTTATTTCCAAGCTTTCTGAATGATTCCATGCAGATCCTGTGGCAGGCCCTTTATTTTTGTCATCTAGATAGAAGTCATAATTCTGAGGGCATATGTTTTTTTCTGTCTTTGTCCTACCTTTATCATCACCTTATACCTGGCCCCTTCAGCTTGTTTAAAGGTTTGCTTTTGAAATGGAGGTCAGGAGCATGGTTAAAGCATTTGGAGAAAATCACGTTCTCTCTGCCCTAGAAAAATAGAGCTCTGTAGGAGGAGGGAGAATATCTCTGGAGACAGCATCTTTGAATTCTAGAGGGTTACATGTTTGAAATGTTAATACAATTTTATGGATGAAAATTCTACCTGCAAAACATTTCTAAAATATGTGCCTGTCAAATATTCTTTCCCCCAGGGATAGTCCTCCCAACACATCAAAGGCAGCTCTTCTCCCAGAGACAGCTCTCTGCAGTGAGAGAAGTGAGACCTTCCATTACAAAGATGCAAAGCTCACAGTGTTAAATTATTGTAGAGTTGCAATTATCCACTTGGAGAGAGGTGACCCTAAGAGAACAATCCAAAAAGCATCCCTTTCTTTAAAACATTTTTTTCTGAAATATTTGTGCTATACCTTCATGATCTTGGAAATGCCAATCTCTCTAGTTTAGATAGATCAAAATATATTAATTTTCCCTCTATTATATAGACCCAGTGGTCATAAAAATACATCTATCAAAACTGAAGCAAACCTACAGAAAATAACCAAGTCATGCTGAATAATGGTAGTGAACTAGAGTAGTGATTTTCAAACCTCAGTGGCCAGGGCATCACTATCATTGGGACAAAAGTTCCCAAGAGATGGATGTTAATGCTGCTGACCTAGGGACTATACACTGAAAGCTGTTGTCCTGGGTAAAGCCATACAGTCTGTTTCTGCTATAAGTCCTCTGTTCCTGTAGCTCTGGTGTGGTGTTTCCTGTTCTTTTGCTAGGACTCTCACATGGCTTTTCACTAGAATAAACTTCATCAAGTCTCTATTGGTTTTCCACCCAAACTGACTAACAGCCAAAAGATGCTGAGTTCCTTTACTTTTTGCATCACTTAGAAAATACTTCTGTGTGTGTGTGTGTGTGTGTGTGTGTGTGTGTGTGTGTGTGTGTGTATGCACTGTTATGGAGCTTATTACTCAACCCTGTTTAGGTTTTTAATCTTCTAGGAAGAATTCTAGCTGGCTCTTTTTTTTTTTTTAAAGATTTTATTTATTTATTTGACAGAGAGAAATCACAAGTAGATGGAGAGGCAGGCAGAGAGAGAGAGAGAGGAAAGCAGGCTCCCTGCTGAGCAGAGAGCCCGATGCGGGACTCGATCCCAGGACCCTGAGATCATGACCTGAGCCGAAGACAGCAGCTTAACACACTGAGCCACCCAGGCGTGCCCCTAGCTGGCTCTTTGATAGTCCCTTTTCTCCAATCTCTGTGGGGTCAAATTCAAGTTGAAAGTAATGCAGTAGTAACAAACACATTTATATCAAGACAGTAAGAAGGCAGAAGGGTCAAGTAAATTTGTCTGGAGAGTTTGACAAAAATCATCCTAATTCTCTGTCTTCATTCAGCCCTAAGCCTATAAAATAAGAATTTCTCCCAATACTTCCTACCCTCTGAAGGTATGTTAGTCATTCCTCTACAGAGGAAGAGTCAAATTTTGAACTGAAGAGATGAGAGCCTGATGCTGATAATTAGTGTTCTGCATTTTTCCATTGGGCTGCATCAATTGTCAGAGGTTGTAGATCTCACGTTCTGCTTGTGTTTGGGGGCAGAGGCAGCAGGAAGCTGCCTGACTCTGCAAAGTCAGCTTTCCCTCCTGTGACTCCCGACACCTAGTCTAGGAGCATGAGTTGGGAAAAAGTAGGACACTCACATATTGTGGATTCAGCTCAAACCATGCTCTGCAATCTGGTTTTATAAGCAAAGACTCAATAATCACTGTGACCTTTTTCCTGGTGTATATGTTTCAATTTCTTCTAGGTACAGATGGAAAGAATGATCTTACTAAAAAACCCCATCTGAGAGATCTGGGCAGACTATTACACTGGTGGCATTTGGGCTGTCAAGTATTCAGAGTCATGTTAGAAAGAAGGCCTGCTTCAAGGTAGCTTGATTTCAAGCACATAGGTTCAAGTAAGGAACAATGGACAAGCACCAGTTAGATGATATGAGTGGTACCAGACTCAGGACTGGAAATCCAGGCTTGGTATCCAGGGGGTGGAAGCTCAGTCCTGGCAACAAGAGCATGAGCTGTCTGGGAAATATGAATTTTGAAGGGGGGTGTGAAAGGACTGTGGTTAAGACTAAAACTTAAGACAGCAGAAATCTTTTTTTTTTTTTTTAAAAGATTTTATTTATTTGTTTGTCAGAGAGAGAGGGGGAGAGAGTGAGCACAGGCAGACAGATTAGCAGGCAGAGGCAGAGGGAGAAGCAGGCTCCCTGCCGAGCAAGGAGCCCGATGTGGGACTCGATCCCAGGACGCTGGGATCATGACCTGAGCTGAAGGCAGCTGCTTAACCAACTGAGCCACCCAAGCGTCCCAGACAGCAGAAATCTTAAGTGGCAGCCTCGAAGTGTGGGGAATAAGAGGGTAGAAAAGAGGGAAGACTTAAGGCTGAAGTCAACATGACCATTTGTTTCCTTGGGGTTCCATAGTGGCTTAAATTTGACTTCATATTTTCAATGATTTCTCTTTATTAGCACCAATTTTTTTGTTCTCTTTTCATTCTTTTTCTTTTTATTGGATATTTGTTTTAGGATAGAGCAAGAGTTGACTGCCAGATTCTAACACATGGGTAAAATTTGCTTTTTTAAAAATCTCATAGAGCTAGACCAAAAGTGGTTTTTTTTAAATGTAATTTGTGTGTTTGCTTGTTTTCTGTGTATGAGTGAGAGTGAAAGTAGAAAAGCAATATTTTCCTAAAACAACCTAAGGGAAGAAATCACTGGATACAAATTATTGATTGCATGCCCCCCTAGTGGGCTTGTTACCAATTGACAGTTTGTCCAAGATCACAAATTAATGCCGTATCTTCTAGGAGAAATATGATATTCATTCAATGTTGAGTAAATCCATATATTAAAGGCAAACATTGATAAATAATGTAGGCCAATAACCCCCAAAAAGGCATATTTCCATATTTCCTGGAAGGGTGACAGCATGCTACTATTTTTAATGGCTCTCACTATTGCCATCTCATATGTGTGAATGATGTTTCAGTGGTTAAGGTTCTGATTTATTAATTAGAATGCAGTTTTCAATGTGCTAATGCTACCCTGAGTTGAATGATAAGCACATATTTTAAATATGAGGTTTGGCAATTGCACAGTATTTTAAGTTGAATTGGAATATGTAAAGGCTGAAAATCTCTCAAAGGTATAGAGGATTCGGATCACTTCCCTGTGTACTGGCAGTTTAAAAACAAAATTAGCATTTGTTTTATCAAGAATGAAACAGAACAGGGTATTACTGTAAGTAAATGCAACTTGTTTTGTTTTGTTTTTTCTTTGCTTGGAGACATTTTCCCTCTCCTCTGTCCCCTCCCCCCAACTAAAACTCAGATATTTTGAAACATGTTACTTCTCTATGTTCTGTCTCTGCAAGAGGAGCATACAAGGATGTTCTCTATATAAACAAATAACTCTCTTATATGTCTTTTCTAAGGGAAACCTGCTTTCCAATTCTTTCTTAATCGATACTCTTTTTTTTTCCCCTAGAAAAGTCCTCTGTACAGGGTACAAAGCAACCACTTTAATTGTGCATGTGTGTGTGTTTGTGTATGTGTTTAATTCCCTAGTTATTTAAAATCCAAAGTTTCTAGCCATCTTCCACTTGTTTTTCATGGTTCCCCAAAGCCTAACACCAGTCCTCAATTTGGTGACATAATACATTCAAAAATAAGAAAAGCCTGTAACATAGGGGTTGGCCCTGTTCCCAGGCTCTAACTTCTAATGGAGTGCTTAAGTATGTGAATGGATTAGTTGCTCATTGGTTGTCCTTGAATTGTTTGTACAACGGAAAACATGATACCATATGATGTCAATATGGCATAAAAGATGAGGATAGATTACTGTGTAAGGTCTGGGTTTTAGTTTTTCTTTTCTTGACTCTTGAGTTCTAACCAAAAGAGAGTAAAAAACATGAGATTGGTCAAAACTTCCTAACCCTGCAGATTTGTAATGATTAGAGTTGAGAAAACAAAGGTCCTTCTGCGTCCTTCCACACTGCGGGACAGCTGAGGAACTCTTCTGTCCCAAGCATGGGGATAGTCCTGATGCTTCCTTGGTAGTTCCTTTTGTGTCTTCCCTGTCAGTGTAATTAAACTATGCTTCAGTCTCCACTCATGTGGAGATTAGAATGCAGAACACCAACCACTTGATGTTGGACATGGGATTGTGATGGGAGCTCAAAAGTTCTCTCAATAGCCAGTCTTTTTTTCTTTTCTACTCTTTTTTAAAAAAATGTCATGTTATTCACTATACAGTACACCATTAGTTTTTGATGTAGTGTTCCATGATTCATTGTTTGCATGTAACACCCAGTGCTCCATGAAATATGTGCCCTCCTTAATACCCATTAGGTATTAATTATTGTAAGTATTAATTATACCCTCCCCTCTAAAACCCTCAGTTTGTTCCTTGGAATCCATAATCTCTTGTGGTTCATCTCCTACTCTGATTTCCACCCCCTTCATTTTTCCCTTCCTTCACTTAATGTCCTCTATCCTATTCCTAATGTTCTACAAATAAGTGAAACCATATGATGACTGACTTTCTCTGCTTGACTTATTTCACTTAGCATAATCTCCTCCAGTCCCATCCATCTTGATGCAAAAGTTGGGTATTCATTTCTGATGGCTGAGTAATATTCCATTGTATATATGGACCACATCTTCTTTTTTTTTAATTATTTATTTATTTGATAGAGATCACAAGTAGGCAGAGAGGCAGGCAGAGAGAGGAAGGGAAGCAAGGCTCCCCACTGAGCAGAGAGCCAGATTCGGAGCACAATCCCAAGACCCTAGGATCACAACCTGAGCTGAAGGCAGAGGCTTTAACCCACTGAGCCACCCAGGTGCCCCTGGACCACATCTTCTTTATCCATTCATGTATTGAAGGGAATCTTGACTCTTTCCATAGTTTGGCTATTGTGAATGTTGCTGCTATGAACATTGGGATGCATTTGGCTATTATTTTCACTACATCTTTATATTTGGGGTAAATTCCTGGGTCATAAGCTAGCTCTATTTTTGGTTTTTTGTGGAACCTCCAAACTGTTTTCCAAAGTGACTATACCAACTTGCATTCTCACCAACAGTGTAAGAAGGTTCACCATTCTCCATGACCTCTCCAACATTTGCTGTTTCTTGCCTTGTCAGTTTTTGCCATTATCTAACTGGTGTAAGGTAGTTTCTCAATGTCATTTTGATTTGGATTTCCCTGATGGCTAATGATGATGAACATTTTTTCATTTGTCTGCTAGCCATTTGTATGTCTCTTGAGAAGAGCCTGTTCATGTCTTCTGCCCATTTTTGGCTTATTTGTTTTTTGGGGTGTTCAGTTTGAGAAGTTCTTTCTAGATCTTGGATATCAGCCCTTTGTCTGTAGTGTCAGTTGTAAATATCTCCTCCCAATCTGTGGGTTGCCTCTTTGTTTTGTTGACTTATTCGTTTGCTGTGTAGAGGCTTCTTATCTTGGTGAAATCACAAAGGTTCATTTCTCTTTTGTTTCCTTGTTTTAGGGGAGGTTTTTGATTATTGCTTCAAACTCATTACTGGACTATTCAGGTTGACAAATTCTTCCTGTTTCAGTCTTAGTGGTTTATAGGTTTCCAGGAATGCATCCATTTCTTCCAGGTTGCTTAATTTAATGGCATGTTGCTTGATAATAATTTCTGATAATATTTTATTAAATTTTTTAACTTATAATGCATTATTTGCCCCAGGGGTATAGGTCTGTGAGTCGTCAGGCTTCCACATTTCACAACACTCACCATATCACATAGCCTCCCCAATGTCTATAACTCAACCACCCTCTCTATACCCCCTCACCCTCTAGCAACCCTCAGTTTGTTTTGTGAGATTAGGAGTCTCTTATGGTTTGTCTCCCTCCTAATCCCATCTTGTTTCATTTTTTTCCTTTCCTAACCTCCATGGCTCCCACCCTGCCTCCCAAATCCCTCATATCAAAGAGATCATATGATAATTGTCTTTCTCTGATTGACTTATTTTGCTCAGCATAATACCCGCTAGTTCTAACCATGTTGTTGCAAATGGCAAGATTTCATTTCTTTTGATGTATGCATAGCATTCCATTGTATATATATACCAATCTTCTTTAGCCTTTCATCTATTGATGGGCATCTAGGTTCTTTCCATAGTTTGGCTATTGTGGAGATTCCTGCTATAAATGTTCAGGTGCACGTGCCCTTTTGGATTACTACACTTGTATCACTAACATAAATACCCAGTAGTGCAATTGCTGGGTTATAGGGTAGCTCTATTTTCAACTTTTTGAGGAAACTCTATGCTGTTTTCCAGAGGGGTTGCACCAGCTTGCATTCCCACCAACAATGTAGGAGGATTCCCCTTTCTCCAAATCCATGCCAACATCTATCATTTCCTGACTTGTTAATTTTAGCATTCTGACTGGTGTGAGGTGGTGTCTCACTGTGGTTTTCATTTATATTTCCCTGATGCCAAGTGATTTTGAACACTTTTTCATGTGTCTGTTGGCCATCTGGATATCTTCTTTGGAGAAATGTCTGTTCATGTTCTCTTCCCATTTCTTGATTGATTATTTGGTCTTTGGGTGTTGAGTTTGATAAGGTCTTTATAGATTTGGGGTACTAGCCCTTTATCTGATATTTCATTTGTGAATATCTTCTCCCATTCTGTCAGTTGTATTTTGGTTTTGTTGACTGTTTCCTTTGCTGTACAAAAGCTTTTGATCTTGATGAAGTCCCAATAGTTCATTTTTGCCCTTGCTTCCCTTGCCTTTGGCGATGTTCCCAGGAAGAAGCTGCTGTGGCTGAGGTCAAAGAGGTTGCTGTCTGTGATCTCATAAAGGATTTTTATGGATTCCTGTCTCACATTGAGGTCTTTCATCCATTTTGAGTCTATTTTTGTGTGTGGTGTAAGGAAATGGTCCAGGTTCATTCTTCTGCATGTGGTTGTCCAATTTTCCCAACACCATTTGTTGAAGAGACAGTCTTTTTCTCAGTGAACATTTCTTCCTGCTTTATCGAAGGTAGGTTGACCATAGAGTTGAGGGTCCATTTCTCAGCTCTCTGTTCTGTTCCATTGATCTTTATGTCTGTGCTTGTGCCAGTACCATACTGTCTTGATGACGACAGCTTTATAATAGAGCTTGAAGTCTGGAATTGTGATGCCACCAACTTTGGATTTCTTTTTCAACATTCCTCTGGCTATTCAGGGTCTTTTCTGGTTCCATAGAAATTTTAAGATTATTTGTTCTATTTCTTTGAAAAAAAAAAACATTGATGGTATTTTGGTAGGGATTGCATTAAATGTGTAGATTGCTTTAGGTAGCATAGACATTTTCTCAATATATATTCTTCCAATCCATGAGCATGGAACATTATTCCATTTCTTTGTGTCTTCCTCAATTTCTTTCATGAGTACTTTATAGTTTTCTGAGTACAGATCTTTTGCCCCTTTGGTTAGGTTTATCTCAGGTACCTTTTGGTTGTGGGTGAAATTATAAATGGGATTGCCTCCTTAATTTCTCTTTCTTCTGTCTTACTGTTGGTATATATAACTGGAACTGATTTCTGTACATTGATTTTATATCCTGATATTTTACTGGATTCCTGTATGATTTCTAGCAGTTTTAAAGTGGAGTCTTTTAGGTTTTCTAGATAAAGTATCATATCATCTGCAAAGAGAGAGAGTTTGACTTCTTCTTTGACAAGTTGGATGCCTTTTATTTCTTTTTGTTGTCTGAGGCTAGGACTTCTAGTACTATGTTGAATACCAGTGGTGATAGTGGACAGCCCTGCTGTGTTCCTGATCATAAGGGAAAAACTCACAGTTTTTCCCAATTGAGAATGATATTCGCTGTGGGTTTTTCATAGATGGCTTTGATTATATTGATGTATGTACCCTCTATCCCTACACTGTGAAAAGTTTTGATCAAGAAAGTTTGCTGTACTTTGTCAAGTGCTTTTTCAGCATCTATTGAGAGTATCATGTGATTCTTGTTCTTTCTTTTGTATCAAATTGTATCACATTGTATCACATTGATTGATTTTCAGGTGTTAAACCAACCTTACAGCTCAGGAATAATCCCACATGGTCATGGTGAATAATCTTTTAATGCACTTTTGGATCCTATTGGCTAGTATTTTGGTGAGGATTTTCACATCTGTGTTCATCAAGGATATTGGTCTGTATTTCTCCTTTTTGATGGGGTCTTTGGTTTTGGATCAAGGTCCTGCTGGCCTCATAAACTGAGTTTGGAAGTTCTCCTTCCATTTCTATTTTCTTAAAACAGTTTCAGGAGAATAGGTATTCATTCTTTAAATATTCGGTAGAATTCTCCCTGGGAAGTTGTCTGGCCCTGGGCTCTTGTTTGTTGGGAGATTTTTGATGTGTGCTTCAATCTCCTTACTGACTATGGGTCTGTTCAGGTTTTCTATTTCTTCCTGGCTTGTTTTTGGTAGCTTATCTGTCTCTAGGAATGCATCCATTTCTTCCAGATTGTCACATTTGCTGTTACATAGTTGCTCATAATCTGTTCCAATGATTGTATTTCTTTGGTGTTGGTTGTAAACTCTCCTTTTTCACTCATGAGTTTATTAATTTGGGTCCTTTCTCTTTTTTTTTCTTTTGATGAGTCTGGCCAGGGTTTATTAATCATATTAATTCTTTCAAAGAACCAGCTCCTGGATTCATCGATTTGTTCTACTGCTCTTTTGGTCTCCGTTTCATTGATTTCTGCTCTGATCTTTATGAATTCTCTTCTCTTGCTGGGTTTAGGCTTTCTTTGCTGTTCTTTCTCTAGCTCCTTTAGGTGTAGGGTTAGGCTCTGAAGTTGAGACCTTTCTTGTTTCTTGAGAAAGGCTTGTATCACAATATACTTTCCCCTCAGGACCGCATTTCCTGTGTCCCAAAGGTTTTGAAAATTGTGCTTTCATTTCATTTGTTTGCAGGAATTTTTAAAATTCTTCTTTAATTTCCTGGTTGACCCATTCATTCTTTAGTAGGATGCTCTTTAGCTTCCATGTATATGAGGTCTTTCCAACTTTCCTCTTGTGATTGGGTGCTAGCTTCAGAGCACTGTCATCTGAAAAGATGCCAGGAATGAGCCCAAGCTTTTGGTACCAGTTGATACCTGATTCATGATGCAGGATGTGATTTCTGGAGCATGTTCCATGTGCACTAGAGAAGAATGTGTATTCTGTTGCTGTAGGGGAATATTCTGAATATATCTGCGATGTCCATCTGGCCCAGTGTGCCATTTAAGGTCTTTATTTCCTTGATGATCTTTTGCTTGGATGATCTGTCTATTTCTCTGAGGATGGTGTTAAAGTCCCCTACCATTATTGTATTATTGTCGGTATGTCTCTTTGATTTCATTATTAATTGGTTTATATAACTGACTGCTCCCATGTTAGGAGCACAGATATTTAAAAATTGTTAGATCTTCTTGTTGGACAGACCCTTAAGTGTGATACAGTGTTCTTCCTCATCTGTTAGTATAGTCTTTGGCTTAACATCTAATTTATCTGATATAAGGATTGCCACCCTGCTTTCTTTTGATGTCAACTGGCATGATCACTTGTTTTCCACCCCCTCACTTTACCTCTGGAGGTGTCTTTGGGTCTAATATGAGTTTCTTGCAGACATCCTCTCTATGGGTCTTATTTTTTAATCCATTCAGATACCCTGTGTCTTTTGATTGGGGCATTTAGCCCATTTATATTCAGGGTAACTATGAAAAGATGAATTTGATGCCATTATTGTCTATAAGGTGGCTGTTACTGTATATTGTCTCTGCTCCTTTCTGGTCTGTTACTTTTAGGCTCTCTCTTTGCTTAAAGAACCCCTTTCCATATTTCTCATAGGGCTCATTTGGTGTTTCCACATTCTTTTAGTTTTTGTTTGTCCTGGAAGCTTTTTATCTCTTCTTCTATTTTCAATGACAGCCTAGTGGGATATAGTATTCTTGGCCGCATATTTTTCTCCTTTAGTGCTCTGAATGCCAGTCCCTTCTGGCCTGCTAGGTCTCTGTGGATAGGTTTGCTGCCAATCTAATATTTCCACCACTGTATGTTACAGACCTCTTGTCCCAAGCTGCTCTCAGGATTTTCTCTTTCTCACTGAGACTTGTCAGTTTTACTATTTGATCACAGGCTGTTGACCTATTTTTATTGATTTTTGAGGAGGATTCTCTGTGCATCCTGGATTTTGATGTTTGTCCTGTCAGCAAATTAGGGAAATTCTCTGCTATAGTTTGCTCCAATATACCTTCTTCACCCCCTTCTCTTTCTTCTTCTTCTGGGGTCCTAATTATTCTAATATTGTTTTATCTTATGGTATCACTTATCTCTTGAATTTTTCCCTTGGGGGTCATAGTTGTTTATCTCTCTTTTTCTCAGCTTTTTTCTTCCCCATCATTTGGTCTTCTTTATCACTAATTCTCTCTTCTGCCTCATTTAGCCTAGGTGTAAAAGCCTCCATTTTTTATTATACCTCATTAATAGCTTTTATTTCATCTAGGTTAATTCTTAGTTCTTTTATTTCTCCGGAAAGGAATTCTCTAGTATCTTCCATGCTTTTTTCAAGCCCAGCTAGCACCTTGATAATTGTTATTGTGAACTCTAGTTCTGATATCTTACTAATGTCCATATTGTTTAGGTCCCTATTCCTCAGTAGTGCCTGCTGTTCCTCTTTTTGAGGTGAGTTTTTCTGCCTTATCATTTTATCTAGATAAGAATTGGTGAATGAGAGAAGAAAATACTTAAAGTGTAGTAAAGGCTCCAGGAAAATATACACTAACCAAATGGGAAGAGACCCAAAATGGGGGAGGGGTGGCAAGGGGACATTAAGGGGTGTGTGTGTGTGTGTGTGTGTGTGTATATATATATATATATATATATATATATCACAAATTGGTAAATCAAAAAGAGCCACACCCTTGATCCCTTAATTTTGGTATAATTTGGTGTATTAGAAAAAACTGCCTCACAAAATAGAAAAGAAAGAAAATATATATGAATACACACACACACACACACACACACAAATATAAGGGTAAACAAAATGAAGGGATGGAATATGATGGCAAAGATGAAAATTTTAAAAAGATTCTTAAAAAAAGGGTTGACAAAATAGGAAGCTATTTGAATAAAAAACAATCAAGCAAAAAAAAAAAGAGGCTAGAATGTGATCTGGCTAAGAATAGAGCAAATCCATGTACTAGATTTAAAGTTTATTGTGGTCTGGTAGAAGAAACTGTATCCCAAAATTTTAAAGAAAGAAAAACCTATATGTATCTGAAAAATAAGGCTAAATACAATGAAGGGTTAGAATATGACTATAACAACAAAAATTTTAGAAGTTTTTTAAAGGTATTGATAAGACAAAATAGTTTAAAAAAGTTAAAATAGGAAAGAGGAAATTTTTAAAAATAGAATATGAAAAAAATAAAACTAAAAAAATTTAACTTTGAAAGTCTAAGGAACCATGGGGAAAAAAACCATGAATTCTTTGTGTTGCATTCCCCTCGCTCTGGAGTTCTCATTGATCAGTGACTTGGTCCTGGATGATGTTCTTGTTGATCTTCTGTGGGAGGGCCCTGTTGCAGTGATTCTCAAATGTCTTTGTCCAAGGAGGAATTGCATTACCTTTGCGAGAGGCCAGGCTAAGTAATCTGCTCAGGTTTAGTCTCGGTAATTTTGATCCCTGAATGCTTTCCATAGAGCTCTGGAGGATGGGAATGAAAATGGCAGCCTCCCAATCTCCGGCCCAGAGGAGCTGAGAGCTCGAGGTCTCACTCCTCAGTGCACCCTTAGAGAATAGCTATCATTCCTTCCCATCTCCCTGGTCTCCTGCCACACTCCAAGCTCACCCAGCCTGTAAGGGAGCATTTCTATCTCTGGCACACAGCCCTGTTTGGAGTCTCCAAACCCAGCAGATTCCTGCAACGTGCTCTTACATTGATCCTCCCAGAGGAGGAAGGAGGGTATTTCTTGATCTGCCACTTATGGGGTCCCTGCTCAAAGAGCAGTGGCTAGACTGTGCCTTGGATCATGGTTTAAGGTAACCCCAAGCTGAGAACTCACTCCTTGGTTCTCTTTCTTTAGCCAGCCTCCCTGCTGTGATACCTGGGAGCTCTGCCACACTCAGACACCCACAATCTTTCTGTGACCCAGTGGGACCTGAGGCCACACTGTCCCCACGTGGGCTCTACCCCCTGCTTAGCTTCTGGAGCATCTGTCCCTCAGTGGAGCACACTTCTAAAAGTTGATTTTGTGCTCCACTGTTCCACTGCCTCCTGGGAGCTGGCCCCTCCCCCTGCATTTTATCTTCCCGTCTCTTCAGATACACCTCACCACACATCCTACCTTTGGGAAAGTGGTCAATTTTCTGTTCCTAGAATTGTTGCTTTTCTTCTCTTCTATCTCCTGTTGAGTTTGTAGGTGTTCGGAATGGTTTGATAACTATCTAGATGAATTCCTGGGACTTAATGCCATTTCAGTTTCCTAATCCTCTGCCATCTTGCTTCCTCCCTCCCATATTTTTATTTTTATGTATGGAATAATTTATATGATAATAATAAGTTGAAGATTCTGGAGTCTATGTTCTCAAGGAATATTGAATTCTAGTTTAAGTTTCTTACAACAATGTATTTTTATATTTTTTGGTAACAATGTAATACTGTCCTCCTAAGATGAGCTGACATGTGTTCCCTCCTCTTCTAATTTGTGGAAGAATTTTTTTAGAATTAGCATTGTTTCATCTTTAAATATCTAGCCTAGTTTACCAATAAAGCCATCTGGGCCTTGAGTGTTCTTTTCATTTCTTCTTCTCCTTCCTTGCCTTCTTCCTCTTCCTGCTCCTCCTCTTGTTCCTCCTTCCTCTCTCTCTTTCTTTAAATTTAAGTATAGATGATGTACAAGATTTTATTAGTTCGGGTATGCAATATAGCAATTCAAGTTTATATGTCATGCTCACCATGAGTGTAGCTATCATCTGTTCCCTTATGATGCTATTATAATAGCAGTAACTATAATTCCCTATGCTGTTTCTTTTATCCCTATGACTTATTCATACCATAACTAGAAGCCTGCTCCCCTGAACCCATTCCCCCCATTCCCACATCCCCTCAGCCACCAGTTAATTCTCTGTCTTTATGGTTCTCTTTCTGCACTTTTTTTTTTTACTTTTTTATAGATTCCATGTAAGTGAAATCATATACTATTTGTATTTCTCTGATCTATTTCATTTAGCATAATATCCTCTAGGTCCATCCACATTATCATTAAATGGGAAGAACTCATTCTATTTATAGCTGAGTAATATACCAGTGTGTGTGTGTGTGTGTGTGTGTGTATGTGTATCATATCTTCTTTATTCATTTATTTTTCAATGGATACTTGAATTATTTCCATACCTTAGCTCTTACAAAGGTAAGAGCCTCCTAATCTTCCAACCAGATGAGCCAAGAGCTCAGGGTCCCACTCCTCAGTGCACCTATGAGAAAAGCAGTCAGTCACTCCTATCTCCAAGGTCTCCAGCCACAATCCATGTTCCCCCAGCCTGTGAACGAGCATTCCTATGTCTGGTGCACAGCCCCATTTGGAGTCTCCAAAGCCAGCAGATTTACGCAGCACACTCCCATGTTGCTCCTCCCAGAGGATGAAGGAAGAGGATGAAGTGGATCTGCCACTTGTAGGGTCCTGTTCAAAGGGCAGAGGACCAACTGTGCCTTGGATCACAGTTTAAGGTAGGCCTGAGCTGCAAGCTCACTCCTCAACTCTATTTCTGGAACCAGCTTCCCCACTCTGATCCCTGTGAGCTCTGCCACACTCAGATACCCCTGGTCTTTCTGTGACCCCATGGGTCCTGAGACTACACTGTCCCTGGGAGGGCTCCACCCCACACTAACCCTCTGTAGCGATATCTGCCAGTGGAGAAGATTTCTAAAAGTTCGGATTTTGTGTTCTTCTGCTCTACTGCTTGCCTGGAACCAGCTCCCCCCCTCCCCGGTTTCTCTTCTTGTATATCACCTCAAATTCACTTCTCTTTACCTGTCTTCCAGAAAGTCATCACTTTTCTCTTCCTAGAATTGCTGCTCTTCTTCTCTTCAATCTTCTTCTCTTCAATCTCCTGTTGAGGTTATAGGTGTTTAGAATGGTTTGATAACTATCTAGCTGAATTCCTGGGACTCGATGATATTTAGGTTTCCTACTCCTCCACCATCTTGTTCCTTCTTCCCTATCTGTATGTTTTCTTTGGAGAAATGCTTATTCAGATTTTCTGTCCATTTTTTTAAAAGATTTTGTTTGTTTGAGAGAGGGTAAGAGAGTGAGTGAGAGAGAAGCACAAGCCAGGGGGAGAGGTAGAGGGAGAAGCAGACTTTCTACTGGTCAGGGGACTTGGTGAAGGGCTCGTTCCCAAGACCCTTGGATCATGACCTGAGCCAAAGGCAGGTGCATAGCCAACTGAGCCCCCAGGAACCCTGTCTCTTCATTTTTTAAAGTTGTATTACTTGTTTTTTTCTGATACTGAGTTACATGAGTTCTTTATATATTTTGGGCATTAATTCCTTATTGGTAGTATCATTTGCAAATATCTTCTCCCATTCAGTAGGTTGCATTTGCATTTTGATGATGGTTTTTATCACTATTAAACAACCTTTTTTTTTTTTTTTAGTTTCTTGCAGTCCTATTTGTTTACCTTTGCTTATGTTGCTGTTGCCTGAGAAAACAGATCCAAAAAATATTGCTAAGACCGATGACCAATAGTTCCTATCTATCTGCTAGAAGTTTTATGTTTTATGATCTTTCAATTAAATCTAATTCATTTGGAGTTAATTTTTGTAGATAGTGTAAGAAAATAATTCAGTTTCATTCTGTAGTGTGAAGTTGTCCAGTTGTTCCAACACCATTTATTTAAGATACTATCTTTTCCTCATTGTATAGTCTTGCTTCCTTTTGAAGATTTATTGATCATCTAAGTGTGGAGGTATTCCCCTCCCCCCAGACTCTACTCAGTTCTATTGATCTGTGTCTATTTTTGTATCAGTACCATACTGTTTTGATTATTATAACTTCATAGTATAGTTTGAAATCAGGAAGCATGATACCCCCTGCTTTTTTTTTTTTTTAATTGCTTTGGCTATTCAGGGTCTTTGTGGCTCTGTACCAATTTTAGGACTATTTGTTCTCATTTTGTGAAAATGCTATTGGTATTTTGACAAGGATTGCATTTAATCTGTACATTGTTTTGGACATTTAAACAATGTTAAAACATTAACATTTCAGTCCATGAACATAGTATACCTTTTCTTTATTTGTGTCTTCTTCAATTTCTTTCATTAGTGTTTTATAGTTTTTAGAGTATGAGTCCTTTACCTTTTTGGTTAAATTTATTCCTAAGTATTTTATTCTCTTTGATGCAATTGTAAATCAGATTATTGTCTTAATTTATCTTTCCAATAGTTCATTATTTATATATAAAAATGCAATGTATTTATGTATATTAATTTTATATCCTGAAACTTTACTGAATTTGTGCTAATATTTAGGTGGGTTCTTCAGGTTTTTCAATATCTGATATGTCATCTGCAAATAAAGTTTTTCTTTTTCTCCAATTTGGATTTTTTTTCCTTCTCTTATTGCTATGGTTATAACATCTAATACTATCTTGAATAAAATTGGCAAGAATAGGCAACATTTGTTTCTGATCTGAGAGGAGAAGCTATGATATTTTCATCAAGTATGATGTTAGGTGTGGGGTTTCAATATAGGGTCTTAATTATGTTGAGGTTTGTTTCTTCTATAACCACTTTGTTGAGTTTTATCATAAATGGAGGTTAAATGTTATCATATGCTTTTTCTACATCTATCAAGATGATTATATGATCTTTATTCTTCTTTCACTTCTTTTTATATTTTTTCTTTTTATATTAGTTGATTTATGGATATTAAGTCATCTCTGCATCCCAAATGAATCTTACTTGATTATGACATGCAATCATTTTAAAACATTATTGAAATTGATTTGCAAATATTTTGTTGAGAATTTTTTCATCTATGTTTATCAGATGTATTGGCCTGTAGTTTTTTGTGTGTGCATAGTGTCTTTTTCTGGTTTTGGTATTAGGGTAATGTTGGCCCCATAAAATGAGTTTAGAAGCATTCCTCTTACTTTTTGGGAGGGGGGTTGGAATACTTTGAGAAGAGTAGTTATTACTTTTTCTGTTTCTTTCTATGTGTTAGGTCAATCAGTTATTGGTTTACTGATCGTGAAGGAGTTCCATAGGTAGAAGGTGTTCTGTGGGGCTGAGTAGTGCAAACTTCTCTAGCCACCTGTGCCAGGTACCTCGTGAATATCTCCTGTAGGACAGGTGCAACCTTCCATTATGTCTAGGCCATCATCATTGTAGACTCACTGGTGTGCAGGGCTGCTCCCATGTGGCTGTGAGTGAGTACTGGCTATGACTGCTATGAGTGTACAGGTGATTGGGGCTGGCCCCATATTATCTGGCTGAGAAGACTGGCTGTCATAGCTATAAACATGTTGTTGGGTGGCTTATGCCTCTGATGTGGCTTTCTGTGAGGTCTACTGTGACTGTAATAGGTACCCTAGTGTTTGAGGCTGACCCCCTATGGTGGTGTCCTTTTGTGTGTGTTGGGGGGCCGGTTACTGGTGCCGGCTGAGGCTGCCCAATGAGTGTGGCAGGGCAGGGTGCCACTTGGGAAGGATACCTGGCCAGGATAGGTGGGTTGGGTGTGATGAATCTACAGGGGAATTTGACAGTGTGAGTGTTAGAAGTTAGAGGGAGACTGTGAGAAATGGATCCCACCAGCACCAGAGAGCTAGGTATGAAAAGAGTAACAAAAACTGCACCAGCCAGCACTTGCTCTCTTCCCTAAGAAAGTTTCTACAGATCCCTGCCTCTCTGGACATGCCCTAAAATTAGTCAACAAATCTCTTTCATGTATGGCCCAGGCACTTTTCAAACTGCTATCTCTGTTGGCTCTCAGAGCAGGTGGGTTTATGTGAAGGATCTCTAAAAGTAGACTCTAAGTTTCCTGTAGCCCTCTGGATCTTCCGGAGTTAAGCCCCACTGATTTTTTAAGCCAGGATTTATGGGGCCTTATCTGCCTTATCTTCTCCAGGAAGGTCCCCAGGGTGGGTGTGCCCAAGGTGAGACTTGAACTCTGCCCCTCAGAGAGGACCTCCATGTTTGTAATATCTTCTAACTGTGGGTTACCACAGTAGATTGAGGTTCTGATTAGACTGTGTTTTTCCTTGATGTGGCCTTTTGTTTAAATATCCTTACTTGTGTAAGATTGGTTCTGTTAAGTTCTCAGTCAGAGACAGTTTTTTTTTTCTTCTTTAAATTTTTATTTAAATTCTAGTTGGTTAACATGTAGTGTAGTGATAGCTTCAGGAGGGAATTTAGTGATTTATTACTTACATATAACACCCAGTGCTCATCACAAGTACCCTCTTTATTACACATCACCCATTGAGCTCATCCCTCAACACTTCCCTCCATCAACCCTCAGTTTGTTCTCTATAGTTAAGAGTCCCTTATAGTTTGTTTCTCTCTCTCTCTCTTTTTTTTTACTTCCCTAATGTTCATATGTTTTGTTTTTAAATTCCACATACGAGGGAAATCATATGGCATTTGTCTATCTCTGAGTTATTCACTTAGCCTAATACACTCTAGCTCCATCCACATCATTGCAAATGGCAAGAGTTTCACTATTTGATGGCTGAGTAGTATCATATATATACAAACACACATGCATACATACATATCACACCTTCTTTATCCATTCATTAGTCAGTGGATCAGAAACAGTTGTTCTGTGTAGTTGTAGATTTTGGTGTATCTACAGGAGTAGGCAAGCTCAGGATTTTCCTACTCTGCCATTCCAATCCTCCACCCTATACTCATTTTCAAGGAACAGCAAATGAGCAAGATAGTGATTGGAGATGATGTCTGGATGGTAGCCAGGGGCAAGTTCTTAACACACAGTTTAGACCTTTTGTAAGAACACTTGCTCTATGGTGAGATAAATGGGAAAATATGAGATTTAGGCAGATATAGGACATGCTATAAATTATATTTAAACTGATGTCTCTTATTGTTAATCTGAGTTGAGGCTGTGGCAGAGGTAAAGGTATAATGAGGAGTTCAGTTAAGGAAGTAAATACAAAAAGGGGATGGTGTGTCTAGAAAAACACAAGTAGATCAATATTTCCAGACCCTAAATATTCTTAGGACAAAGGCAATGAGGGAAAAAGGACCATTGAAACTCTTGACTTTGATGAATATTGGGTGCTCTGCCCCAGAATTTAGACTTCCTTATAAGCAATGGCAATCACATAGAGGTTTTATTTATTTATTTATTTATTTATTCAATTTATTTATTTTCAGAAAAACAGTATGCATTATTTTTTCACCACACCCAGTGCTCCATGCAATCCATGCCCTCTCCAATACCCACCATCTGGTACCCCAACCTCCCACACCCCCACCACTTCAAACCCCTCAGATTGTTTTTCAGAGTCCATAGTCTCTCATGATTCACCTCCCCTTCCAATTTACCCCAACTGCCTTCTCCTCTCTAACTCCCCTTGTCCTCCATGCTATTTGTTATGCTCCACAAATAAGTGAAACCATAGGATAATTGACTCTCTCTGCTTGACTTATTTCACTCAACATAATCTCTTCCAGTCCCAGCCATGTTGCTACAAAAGTTGGGTATTCATCCTTTCTGATGGAGGCATAATACTCCATAGTGTATATGGACCACATCTTCCTTATTCATTCGTCCGTTGAAGGGCATCTTGGTTCTTTCCACAGTTTGGCGACCGTGGCCATTGCTGCTATAAACATTGGGGTACAGATGGCCCTTCTTTTCACGACATCTGTATCTTTGGGGTAAATACCCAGGAGTGCAATGGCAGGATCATAGGGAAGTTCTATTTTTAATTTCTTGAGGAATCTCCACACTGTTTTCCAAAGAGGCTGCACCAACTTGCATTCCCACCAACAGTGGAAGAGGGTTCCCCTTTCTCCACATCCTCTCCAACACATGTTGTTTCCTGTTTTGTTAATTTTGGCCATTCTAACTGGTGTAAGGTGATCAAAAGCTTCTGCACAGCAAAGGAAACATCAAAAAACCAAAGAGGCAACCCACGGAATGGGATAAGATATTTGCAAATGACAGTACAGACAAAAGGTTGATATCCAGGATCTATAATGAACTCCTCAAACTCAACACACATGAAACAGGCAAACATATCAAAAAATGGGAAGAAGATATGAACAGACATTTCTCCCATCAAGACATACAAATGGCTATCAGACACATGAAAAAATGTTCATCATCATTAGCCCTCAGGGAGATTCAAATTAAAACCACATTGAGATATCACCTTACACCAGTTAGAATGGCCAACATTAACAAAACAGGAAACACATAGAGGTTTTAAAGTCAGGATATGATATGCTTCTATGGACACTTTGAAACATGACAGTGACATCTTTGTGCTGGATGTGTCAATACTGGAGAAAAAGAGATCAGTTAGAAAGTGAATGCAGTAATCTAGAAAAGTGATAAGGGTCTAAATTAGTTAAAGAAGCAACAATGTAGAAGAAGAATCAGGGACTAACTTTAGAACTTTTTAAGAATTTAAATTTTATGATTTAGCTATTGAATAAAAGAGTTAAAGAGAGGGGAAAATGGAATTCCATTTAGGAGTTACCTTAGAGGTGTTTCCTCTGACATCTCTGTACCCTGCCCTTGAGCTTCAAGATTTGTATGTGTTTAAGAGACAAATGCTTTTTACATTCTTTTAGAGTAAATTCATGTCTCTGGTGTTCATTAGCAGTGAACATAGAGTGAAGACCACTGTACCTATTAGAAGTAGTTATGCAAAAGAAAAAAGTTAGAATGCTTGCTTAGATGTATAGGAAGCTTTCTGCATTTACTTTAACTTTTCATTACAGGCCTGTTCTGATTATTTTCTGTCACATTTTAAAGCCAGCCTGGCATTACCCCTCCAGTTAGTTTCCTGTTCTATGTAGATGTTTGTCCTATAATCCTTTGGCTTGATGTATGAAGACACAGTTATTACTGCAGCGGGCTTTACTCACACCCCTTCCATCATAGTTATAGCTGCAACCTAACAGGAACTTCACTGGAAATGAATGTTAGAAATCATAATGGCATTTTGTTTCATGCAGTTTTATTTAGGGAAATGCTATTCGGGACATAAAACAAGGGGCTGCCCTAGAAAGAAATAAAGAACTGAGCCCCATAATGTCATGATTTGGTGTCAAGAATATTGTTTCCTGGGAAGATTCTGATGATGTTTTTATTTTATATTTCATCCCATCTTTAATTTTGTTTAAAATTTAATTTATGACCTTCATTACCAAGTTAGAGATTACGGGGGTGATTAAAATCTTCTATTTTATGTGTAAACAGAAGGAATCCTTAGTATAGCATAAGAAATGATGCCAAAAGGATAGCATCCTCTTTTTTATCTCAATTGAAGTCATTTAAACTCAGTTCATATTTACAGAGCATCTTCTATTTTAAGACATGAAAGGTCACTTCATAGATGCAAGGAGTGATGAGCCACAGTTCCTCTCAATATTTTACAACTGAGATGAAACTTTACAAAATATAAATATAAAGGGAAGAGAGCTACATCAAGTACCATGAGATACAAAATGTTGTGAATAGGAAGGAGCAAGATTAATTCTAATTGCACAAATGAGAAAGTGGATGTCAATGTCACATAGGAATCAGTGATTGGCTCATAGTGTGTGCATTGATAGAGAGTGGCTAAAGATGAAGATCAATAGACTGGTTAATTGAAATTATGGAATCCAGGTCCTGAAAATTTTGGCAAATGGATTAAAGGAATCCCAATTAGTAAGAATCAGAAGTATAAAATACAAAAATATCACCACCAAACATTTGAGGACTGAAGGATGGTGAGGAATGCAATGGGTTCAAAGTGTGGAAAAGGGTCATGGTACTGCATGTTTCTGGAGAGGTCAGGACCACACTTAGCAAGGTATTTCATAACCTCCAAAAGAGTGTGTATTTTATCAGTGATGGGAACCACAGTATGCTTTAGAGTGTAGACTGGGGGCATGGGAGGGAGAATCAGGGCAGAAGCTAATGCAGAGATCAGGCTAGTGAAAAATGACTGGTAAGAGATGATGGGTCCTTTATCTATAGTAGTGGCAGTAACAGAAGATCAAATGTAGTACTATAGAGCTCTTTCAGGAGTACAATTTAAAAAAATATATATTTATTTATTTGACAGAAAGAGACACAGTGAGAGAGGGAACACAAACAGAGGGAGTGGAAGAGGGAGAAGCAGGCTTCCTGCTGAGCAGAAAGCCCGATGCAGGGCTCAATTCCAGAACCCTGGGATCATGACCTGGGCTGAAGGCAGACACTTAACAACTGAGTCACCCAGGTGCCCCTGGGAGTAGAACTAGTAAGGTTCAGTAATTGCCTGAACACAGAAACCAAGGGTGAAAATGGACTTAAAGAGGATGGAGTCTATGGTTAGAAATTAGCCGTCATTACTCTTTAGGAGAGAAAACCCACTCTCAGTGAACTAAAGCACATTCATTTGATTGGTTGATTCATAAAATAGCTCCTTTCATGCATTTTAATATATTTGCAAGTGGGTATTTTAAGGAAACAATTCAAAGATATCTTAAGGCATATTTTCTCTTCATTCTGGCTCAAAATATGCCATCAATGATGACAGGCTTTTAACCTTCCTTCTTCCTTTTGTGGCTTAATAAGGTGTGCTGATGTGATGAAATTTATTTGCCTATCAATCTAATATCTCCAAAGCATTTCCTCCAGAAAGATAGACCAGAGACTCTTCTAAATAATAACAAACATTATTGGCCCCATGGATATTGAGATTCTAGGTCTTTGAGCATTAAATTACAAAATCATCACTATAATCATCTGTTAGTGGCACTCTACAGTCAGTGTATTCGTTAGATTGTTCTTGAGCAGCTCTGATTAATCAAAAAAGACATTGATTCTAATTCGTCTCTGCTCATATGATTTAGGCTTAGTTGTATATTTTAATTAGTTGGTACTAATGCAAGGTTTTTAAAGTTCTTCCAGCTGATAAAGAAATTTTAATTTCTAATAGCATATGCAGTAGAAATAAAAATCAACCTCTGTATTTATATAGCATCTTCACCTTTTTTTTTTTTTGTAAGAGAAGCAAAGTAATTTTCCCTAATAGATTGGATTTTTCAGATGAATAAGTTCCTCTCAGTATGTATCAGGAACAAACTCCAATGCCATGGGATTCCTAATTGTATCACTTATTAACTAATTGTGATTCCCTTAGTCTAAAAGTTCCTGCTCTCCTCTAAAAGATTGGCTTATTCTCAGGAATGTGATCACTCACAATGAACCCCTCTCTCTACATGTTCAAGGTAGCTCCCTTGTTAGACCAAAATTATCTCTTAACAGTCCTTGGTACTTTAGAATTTATAAAGCACTTTGATATATCTTGTCTCAATGTTATTCTATAAATATTCTCTCAACCCTATGCTACAAAGCAAGTATCTATTATAGGAAAAGCATCTTTCTCAATAGGTACTGAGGCAAAGAGCAATTTGAAAATTGAGGCCCTTGTATGAACAATATTGATTCAAAATAGAAAATGCCTTTAGTGTATGACTGTGAGGGAGAAATAAAAATCTATTTGGAAAGCAGGTCACATGAAGAATTAGAGAATGGGTCCTGAGTATCACCATTTGGGTTCAAATTCTGGTTCAGCCACTTACTGATTGATTGTACATCTTCTCAAGGCCACCATTTCCTTAACAGTATAATCATAGAATAACTGGATAGTTATATAAAGCACCTAGAACAATATTTCACAGTCAATTTTATAGTTCTCCCAGCCCCAGGGGGTCTTTTGTAATTGCAAAATGTATGGGTGTTCACAAAGGTCGCTTTGTCATATTGTCACAGTTTCTTCAAAACTAGTTCCCTGATAGTTCTGTCTTCACAACTAATCCTTCTCTAAGATTTTCTTTGAAAGCCTGCTAGCTGGAAAGCTCTCTCTCCAGATGTGCTCTCCAGTCTTAGCCTTGGGTTTTCATTCTGTTCTGAGAAATCAGCATTAACTTTCCAAAGTTCTCTGAAGTCATCATCTGTTCATGCTATTAGAGACTGTTTCATCTGGAATTCTTTGATGCTTGCATAATAATGGCTTGTTGTTCTAATATACCTTTGCTTCCATCTATTCTACTTGAAAATGACGTACAGGAATGAAAAACCACTAGATAAGTTAACACATCATTGTCTTGCTCTTAATATTTTTATCTTCTTAAATGTAATTTTCTGATTGGCTCTAAGATACTACAATGTTATTTTTAACTTAAAATATTGAACTGGTTACATGCCTGTAATAATATAAGTAAAGGGTTAATTAAATGTCCCTCTTCTTATATATTCTTACAAAAAAAAACTTCAGCTAAATCTAAATAGATATAATATTCTGGATGGTTTTGGAACTTGTGGCATCTTCTGGTGCCTATTTACAGTTTAAGCAAATGGAAACTTTTCCTCTACTGGCTAGAGATAAAAGGGTCTGAGGGCATTGACTCTTTTGGAAGAGAGGTAGAACGATAAAGAGAATGGCAGGGAGCACATGGCATCTGTTCCTCTTCTCAGTCTGAGTGACTTTGAGTTCTTATGGCACGAAGGATTATAGCAGTAGCTATGTTCATAAAAGATCATAAGGCTCTACCACAAGCAGTGCCACTGTAGGGACCCAGAAAGTTTGAACACAGACTTTAAGAGAGGACATTCTAACACTCATCTCTGCCACTCAGAAATATGCACTCTGTCACAGACCAGAGTGTGGAGCTGGCACCCTGAAGATTCAAGGACACACCAGAAGAGAAACAGGCACTTATTGCCAAAAGCTCTCCCAAGGAAAAAGATATTGGACCGTGGTTTTTTTTCTTGCTGAAGTCATTTGCAATCAGTGTCTCTTTTAATTTTTTCTTTGTCAGAATTCGATTTACAAAAGAATTGCAAAGATAGTATAGTTTCCCTATACTCTAGTCAGCTTCCTGTATGTATGTATCTGTGTGTGTTTGCATATGTATTCACATGTGTGGCTGTGTGTATATGTAGGTATCTGTGTTTATGCATTTATGTTCCTATCTCTGATTCTATTCTACCACCGCCCACTTCATTCTACTTTTTTACCCCTTGCTTATTTGTAACTTTTTTTTCTGACAGAACCCTGACTGTCATTATCTGTAATTATTTTTCAATGCTAGTATATATGTAGTTTTAGAAATTTTAATCTGTACCCTAGTGAGAAACACATTCACCAACTAGGATATAATGTTCATATGTATACTTGTTTTGGTCTCTAGCCAGTTTCCAGTAAAACATTAGCTCCCTTTTTTCCCTCATTGGTTTATATAATTCTTTTTTTAAAAAAAATTTAAATTAAATTCAATTTAGTTAACATATAGTACATTATTAGTTTCAGGGGTAGAATTTAGTGACTGATCATATGCATATAATGCCCAGTGCTCATTACATCAAGTGTCTATCTTAATGCCCATCACCCATTTAGCCCATCCTCTAACCTGCTCCCTTCCAAAAACCCTCGGTTTTTTTTCCTGTAGCTAAGAGTCTCTTAGGGCTTGCTCCCCCTCTGTTTTTATTTTATTTTTCCTGCCCTTCACCTATTTTATGTTTTATTTCTTAAATTCCACATATGAGTGAAATCATACAGAATGTCTTTCTCTTACTGACATATTTCACTTAACATAATACCCTGTAGTTCCATCCACATCATTGCAAAGGGCAAGACTTCATTCTTTTCTGATGGCTGAGTAATACTGCATCATATATACTGATGGACAATTGGACTCTTTCCATAGTTTGTCTATTGTTGATAATGCTGCTGTATACATTGGGGTACATGTAATATGTATGCTTTTGAGTCTTTTTCAGTTAGTAGAGTATTTAAAATTCATAATTTTTTTTGTTGCTAAATAGCATTCTATACTATGGGTATGCCACAGTTTAACCACTCACCTTTGAAGAACATCTTGGCAGTTTCTAGTTTAAGCAATTTATAAATTAAGTGCTTTTAACATTTATATACAAGTTCTTGTGTGAACACAATTATTCAATTGCCTTGGGTAAACATCTAGGGATAGCATTGCTGAGTCCTGTGTAAGTGTAAGTTTAACTTTGTAAGAAACTACCAAAAGGTTTTCCAAATGGTGGGTCCACCATTTCATATTGACACTAGCAATGAAAAAGAGTTCTTGCTGTTCTGCATCCTTATCATTTGACATTGTCAGTTTTTGTTTATTTTTACTTTACCAGATACATAGTGGTTTCTCATCTTAGTACTAATGTGAATTTCCCTAATGACCAAATACTGAGACTCATTTTATGTTTCTTTCCCATCCATATATATTTCTTGAAGTATGTGTTCAGATTTCCCCCCCTTTTTAAGTTTTATTACTGAAATTTGATTATTCCTTGTACATCACAGAGACAAATCTTTAATATTTTCCACAGAGTGTGGCTTGTTTTTTATTCTCTTAACAGTGTGTTTTGCAGATAAGTTCCTTTTAATTTTGAAAAGTTCAATCTATAGTTATTATCATTTTTTACTTTATCAATTGTGTTTTCATATCATTTTAAAAATTCATTGCAAAGCTCAAAGTCATACAGATTTGTCTCATATTTTCCTCTTGAAGTTTTATGGTTTTAAATTTAAATTACTACCAACATACAATGTTGGTAGTAATGCAAACTGGTGCAGCCACTGTAAAACCAGTATGGAGGTTCCTTAAAAAAATAAAAATAGAACTACCCTATAATCCAGGAATCACACTACTGAATATTTACAAAGAACACACAAAAAAGCAATTCAAAGGGATACATGCACATTTATGTTTATATATTTATAGCAACATTATTTACAATAGCCAAATTATGGAAGCAGCTCAAGTGTCCCTCAACATTTGAATAAATATAGATGTAGTGTGTGTGTGTATGAATATTATTCATCCATAAAAAAGAATGAATGAAATACCACCATTTGCAGCAACATGAATGGAGCTAGAGAGTATAATACTAAGTGAAAGAAGTCAGTCAGCAAAAGAAAAATGTCCTATGATTTCACTTACATTGTGGAATTTAAGAAAGAAAACAAATGAATAAAGGGAAAAAGAAAGACACACCATGAAGCGGACTCTTAACTATAGCGAACAAACTGATAGTTACCAGAAGGGAGGTGGGTGGAGGGGAGGGTGAAATAGGTGATACGATTAAAGAGTATGCTTATCATGATGAGAACTGAGTAAAGTATAGAATTATTTAATCACTATTGTACCCTTGATGCTAATGCAACATGATGTTAACTATACTGGAATTAAAATTTAAAACTGAAAAAATAAATTTTACAGTTAGATCTTTTAATTTCGGTTATTTTTTTTGTGAAGAGGTTTTGTCTTTACCTACAGATATGCAATTGTTTTAGCACCATTTGTTGAAAAGTAATTATTTCTATATTGCCTCTTCTTTATTAAAAATTGAATACATTTGTATGGGTCTATTTCTGCACCTCTCTATTTTTCTCTGTATCTAATCTTTCAACAATCCCATACCATCATGATTTACAGTAATTCATTATATTGGCACTGTGTCTTCAACATTTTGCTTCTTCAGAATTGTTTTGGTTATTATATTTCCCCATATAAATGTTCTATTTTCCCATATAAATTTTAGAATTGACTTATTGATATCTATTTAAAAATACTAAGATTTTGATTAGGATTACATTGAATCTATAGAAAAACTGGGACAATTGATAATAATACTGAATCTTCCAAAGTACAAATAGGGTATATCTTTCCATTTTTACCTTCTTTGTTTTCTCACTATTTTATGATTTTCAATATAGAGAACTTGACATATATTATTGTATTTATACCTAAGCATTTCAAGTATTGTTGTGTTGTTATAAGTGGTGCAGTTTGCTTAATTTCAATTTCCAATCATTCAGACTAATATATAAAAATATTGATTTTTGTGTATTTAGCTTGTCTCCTACAACCTTCAAAGTTTTTGTCAACTTTAAAAAGAAATTAGCCAGTTAGTTTATCAGCAAAGTGACTTTATTTGAGATTAGCAGAGGAATTGTAATTTGGAATATGCAAACTATGGTGAAAAAGGAAAGGAAGAAATTGGGAGTGACTGTTAGAAAAAGTCCACTGGAGGAGAGCAAGAACTCAGGGTTGTGGCAAGTTCTCATTGCCTGAGTTGAAATGGTTCTCATTGTCTGTGTTACTGGACAAGGGAAAAACAAAAAACAAAACAAACAAAAAAACTCTTCTTCCTTCTGGGATGAAAAAGACAAAACAAACCCCAAATTTAAGCTTCTTCCTGTTGGGAAAAGCATGATACAATTCTTCCTACTAGGGTCTGTGAGTGGTTGGGTGAGTGTTGTCCCTTCAGAGCTTCCTGAATCCATTTTATTTATTTTTATTTTTAAACAGCTTTATTGATGTATAATTCATGTATGACAGAGTTCATCCATTTAAGGTATAGAAGCAAAAAATATATACAGTTAAACTGTATTTATCATTTTCACATGGTTGTACAACCATTGCTATAATCTAATTTTACTAATTATTTATTTTTGTAAATTATTATTAGTTTTGGGAGTAGAATTTAGTGATTCATCAGTTGCATATAACACCCAGTGCTACCTATGTCAAGTACCCTTCTTAATGCCTGGCTCCATTTTAAATGATGTTTCTTTTATTCATTTTCACACTTCCCCTTTTTGATCAAAGTCCTTACCCAAAAGCACCACTATCAAAAGTTAAATTTTCTACATTTAGTGGTTTCATCTCTTAAATGTCCTTTTTTTAAAGATTTTATTTATTTATTTGACAGAGATCACAAGTAGGCAGAGACGCAGGCAGAGAGAGGAGGAGGCAGGCTCTCCGCTGAGCAGAGAGCCTGATGCAGGGCTCGATCCCAGGACCCTGAGACCATGACCTAAGCCGAAGGCAGAGGCTTTAACCCACTGAGCCACCCAGGTGCCCCAGTGGTTTAATCTCTTGATGGTAGAAAAGACTTTTCGTGGTTGTCATGTCCCAGGTGAAGGGGAAAATGCACAGAATGGAAATGATGGAGGCCATTTGAGTAAAAGGAAATGTAGGAGGAGGCTTGCCAAGCATTTCCTACCTATAGCCCATATCTTAGCAGAGTTATAAGCACTGGAGATTTTGAAACAATGAGATAGCCTCGCTTTATTGGGTACATCACTTATGAAGAGATTTGGCAGACAATGGCTACAACATTTAAAAATGATTATGCAAAGCAGAATCAAAAACAATATGACAAATACTGTTTCTACAGTGGTTCTAAACCAGGAGCCCACATCTGAAGATAACCAGCTAAAGACATCAAAGGACATGAATTGTTAAATGCAATTTGTTGTAGCCAATGTGCCTGTTCCCTCCTCTTATGTAATTGGGTTTCTACTTCCCTAGAGGAATTAATCCATGTGCAAAAGGTGGCATGGTCTATTGCATAAACTACTTACTCAGCAAGTAAGTAATCAAGGGCTATGAAATTGTCAAAACTAATGTAGTCAATAAGTCAAGTGATTGTTGTTGGGTTGATTATGGAATCAGCTAGCTTTCCCAATGCTGGGAGAAATTTATGATCATATATTTATTGTCACTCACCAACCCAGGGGAGAAAGTCTTTCTCTATGGAGGCAGATCCAAAGTCATATACACCTCTACAAGTTCTTATTTAAGGTGGCCATGGAAGTTTAATGGTGTGGACCAATGGAAGGTTTCTGATTTGTAATGGATGTTAACAGTGACAGTTAAATGTCCCAGTAAACATTAACCTCCAATTCGTCAGCTATTTCAGCATTCATATGACTATGGGAAATGCTGTCTACTGCAGATGAAAATGAAACCAGATGGAGAGCAGAAGATTCCAGCTAAAGTCTGGTTATTAATAGATTGGTTAGTTGGATTTTGCAACTGACCCTTGCAAGTCAGGGACCAAAGGATTTGGGGTGACATTCTCTGAGAGACCATCATTCTAAAGGGGTTTTGTCTAAAATTCTTACAAAAAGAAATTAGCCTGTATTGTTCTCTTTTTTAAAAGATTTTATTTATTTATTTGACAGACGGAGATCACAAGTAGGCAGAGGCAGGCAGAGATGGAGGAGGGAGCAGGCTCCCTGCTGAGCAGAGAGCCTGATGTGGAGCTCAATCCCAGGACCCTGGGATCATGACCTGAGCTTAAGGCAGAGGCTTTAACCCACTGAGCCACCCAGGTGCCCCAGCCTGTATTGTCCTTGACTACAGGGAGACAGATAACATTTAAAGAAGGAAAAAAAAATTGGGGAGCAAAGATTGTATGATTAGCAAGGTTAGAAATATTTAGCTGATTTTGGCATGGTTATGATTCAGGAAAGGTTAAAATAAGGTAGGGGGACATCTGGCTATAATATCCTAGCATTGTAGGTAACATCCATCAATTTATAGGTATAATAACAGTGGCATTGGGGATTAAGTAGAAATTGGTTACAGGTAAAACCAAGAGGTTTCCAACATTGTGAACCAATCAGAGTTTTCCGGTGACAGGCTGAGCAGTCAGAAAGGCTTCCCCTTTTTGCAATAAATTGTAAAATGTGGATAAGAGCATTGTCTTTCCAAGAAAAGGAGGGAGAAAATAAAGTAAGAATCAACAGCAAGAAAGAAGCATATAGATCTGGCCCAGTCAACCTGGGAAAGCTATCTCCTCCAGCTGTCATCTGCTTCAAATCTTGGAAATGAATTCCCCAGTCACTATGAAGTTTGAAGGATAATTTTTTCTAGTGCAATTTTTTTTTTATACAGAAGAGGCAGTACCTCGCCTACAAAGGAAAGCTTAAGTCCAGTGAGGAAACCTGAAAACCTAAACCATAACCAAAACATATTTATATCCATGAAACGGGGGTAGATGTATTTCTCAAACCTTGGATGGTCCATCAGGCAATTTAAAGTGATGGAGCAGTGCAGATAAGTTTTCCTCAATTTTATTTTGGGCAGATTCAGCAAGAAAAGTAGATACTTATAGATATTTCCCCACCAGTATTGATTCATAAAGATTATTTTATGAGTAAACCAATGATTAATTAATTTACAGGGATCATTAATGGGAATTTCAAAATCTCTGGAAGGGCTAGATTGTTATTTAACCAAATCACAGCTCTCTCTTTTGATCAAACTGACAATTATTAGATTTGTAATGTTTCTTTTTTCTTTTCAGGAGCCAAGTGTTGGGCATCTCTAGTCAAGTTTTCTAGATTATCATTAGGAGGAACATCTCTTTGGACCATGGCAGAGATTTAGTCTTGGTTCTTTTCAAAACCTCATTCTTGGTAAAAATATCACTAAGTTTGGATACTTTTAGTTTAAAAGGAGTCAAGCTTAAAATGTCCAGGGTCCTTAATAATAACAAAAGTGACTGGTAGGAATATAGCATCTAAAAATTTTGGACATAAGAGCCATTTTTATTCTCTTCCCCAACTGGAAATAAGTAAGCCTTGCTATTTACATAGCATTCCAAAATAATGAGCTACCTCAAAGTCTTAATATCAGCATAAATGTTTATAGTTTTATCCTTACCTGGAGTAAAAACTTGAGTGAGAAAATATAACAAGCTATTGGGATGAAGTAGCCAAAGCCAAAGGTACAACCTCAGCAATATCATAAGGAGTTACAATAACATACCCAGCATAATATTTGCCACTTTCATTCCTTAAATAAGAACCATTAGTAAGCCATGAAGAGTCAGTGTTACCCAAATGAATTTCCCATAAGTCTTCATGAGGAGTCAGTCAAAAAGTGAACTGTAAATGTCAACAGGTAGAAGGAGCACCATCCACAGAGAAGGAAAGAAGGAAGGGAGGGTTAATATCACAGTGAGAAAGAGTTATATGAGGGGTAGTTAGCATGAGGATCTCATAGGAGGTAAGATGGGTGGCTAAAAGGTGTTGAGTATAAGAATTCAGTAGGCCTTCTTCACAGGGAACAAAGATGGTTTAAAGAGATCCCGTGACTACTTTTTTGGTGATCTTAACCAAAAGGACCGCGGAAAGAAGTGCTCTGAGGCAAGGGTGGTATTTTTGTGCCATAGGGTCTAGCTGTTGGTTATAATGCTCTATCAGTTAATGATAGTCCCAGTATTTTAGGATGAGTATTTCAGAGGCATTTTCTTCTTTTTCATATACAAAAAGGAAAATGAGAAGTTGATCATTGGGATTTCCAAGGACACATGGATATCTTAAGCATTCCTTGAAGACCTTAAAGACTGTCATCTTGGGGCACCTGGGTGGCTCAGTGGGTTAAGCCTCTGCCTTTGGCTCAGGTCATGATCTCAGGGTCCTGGGATCGAGCCCCACATCGGGCTCTGTGCTCAGCAGGGAGCCTGCCTCCTTCCAACCCCCTTTCTGCCTGCCTCTCTGCCTACTTGTGTTCTCTCTCTCTCTCTCTCTGTCAAATAAATAAATAAAATATTTAGAAAAAAAAAAAAAGACTGTCATCTTGATCTTCCCAAATGTAAAGTCAGGTTTGTTGTTTTTTAAGTAAATATATAGGGGTTGAGACCATAAGAAAAGTTTTGAATCCAATTTCAGCAGTAGCTGCTAGCCTGAAAAAAACTTGTAATTGACATTTAGTTGTGGGTTTGGGGATGTTTAGAATATCATGGAGCTTATCTAGGTCTAAACATAGCTCTAGAGATTTTTCAGGCCTATCTTAATTTGCAGCCTTCATTCAATGCTGGACCTGATGATCTTCACGAACAAGGCTGTGAACTAGATGATATGTCAGAAAAGTCAGGTTAAGTATAACTGGCTGTATTAAATTTCTCAGCAAATCTGTGAGACTTTTTGATTATTTAGGAAAATATTTATTTATGGCTCCTTGTTCAGCTTTAGTCCAGGATATATGAGAAATTATGGGATTAACATTTGGGTCCTCAAAAGGTTGGACTTAAAGGGGCAGGTTTTAAAAGGTTCTTGGGAGGAGAAAGTGGGAAGAAATTCAGAGAAAAGGCTAAAATGAGGAAGCAGAAGGTATAGAGGAATTGGATCAGCACAGAAGGTAAAGAGGAAGATGGTGCCAGGGTGAAGCATTGGCACAAGTTGGCTGCCACACTTCTAGAGACAATGAAGACAAGACAGACAGAAAAAATACACAAGGTGGGACTTGAGACAAAGGGGGTAGAGGAAAGAAAGAAGGGGACTTAGACACTTTTATTTTCTTTCAATTGTTTGTGTATGTTGGTTAATTTAGAAATGGAATTTGTTAAAGAGGCAACTTCAGAATACAAATTTTAGAGCAGCAAAGTTCTAATTTAGATCTGAGAAAGACAAGTGAGGTCAAAATTCCTCATAATAGCAACTGGAGTTCTACATTATTTTTGGTTGAGTTGGTCCATTTAGTTAAAAATATGCATGAAGGATTCTGATGGATTCCTGTCTCACATTGAGGTCTTTTATCCATTTTGAGTTTATCTTTGTGTATGGTGTAAGAGAATAGTCGAGTTTCATTCTTCTACATATAGCTGTCCAGTTTTCCCAGCACCATTTATTGAAGAGACCGTCTTTTTTCCACTGTATATTTTTTCCTGTTTTGTTGAAGATTATTTGGCCATAGAGTTGGGGGTCCATATCTGGGCTCTCTACTCTGTTCCACTGGTATATGTGTCTGTTTTTATGCCAGTACCATGCTGTCTTGGTGATCACAGCTTTGTAATAAAGCTTGAAATCAGGTAACGTGATGCCCCCAGTTTTATTTTTGTTTTTCAACATTTCCTTAGTGATTCGGGGTCTCTTCTGATTCCATACAAATTTTTGGATTATTTGCTTCAGCTCTTTGAAGAATACTGGTGGAATTTTGATTGGTATGGTATTAAAAGTATAGATTGCTCTAGGCAGTATAGACATTTTAACAATGTTTATTCTTCCAATCCAAGAGCATGGAATGGTCTTCCATCTTTTTGTGTCTTCTTCAATTTCTTTCATAAGTGTTCTGTAGTTCCTCAAGTACAGATCCTTTACCACTTTGGTTAGGTTTAGTCCCAGATATCTTACGGTTCTTGGTGCTATAGTAAATGGAATTGCTTCTCTAATTTCCCTTTCTGTATTTTCATTGTTAGTGTATAAGAAAGCCACTGATTTCTGTACATTGACTTTGTATCCTGCCACGTTGCTGAATTGCTGTATGAGTTCTAGTAGTTTGGGGGTGGAGTCTTTTGGGTTTTCCATATAAAGAATCATGTCATCTGCGAAGAGAGAGAGTTTGACTTCATTACCAATTTGGATACATTTTATTTCTCTTTGTTGTCTGATTTTTTATGAAGTGTAACAAATAGCATGGAGGACATGGAGAGTGAGAGAGGAGAAGGGAGTTGGGGGAAATTGGAAGGGGAGGTGAACCATGAGAGACTATGGACTCTGAAAAACAATCTGAGGGGTTTGAAGTGGCGGGGAGGTGGGAGGTTGGGGTACCAGGTGGTGGGTATTATAGAGGGCACGGATTGCATGGAGCACTGGGTGTGGTGAAAAAATAATGAATACTGTTATGCTGAAAATAAATAAAAAATAAATTTTAAAAAATAATAAATAAATAAATAATATGCATGAAGAGGGAACATAATTTTTAAAAACAAAATTAACCAAAATTCTGAAAGGGGGGTACTCCTGAGAGAATTTAGAGGATTAGAATTCTATAATCTTAGTTTAAAGCTCAAATAAAACAAATGACTACTTGCCAAAAGGAAGATGCCTTCACAAGAAATAAAAACAGATCCCAAATAAAATTGGAGAATTCTACCAAAGGAAGGGAGCTTGACTTAGAGAGGTAATTCACCAAACTAAAAGGAGAAATACAACTTAAAGAAGCAGAGAACATTAGGGGCTGAAGTGGGTACCTCACAGGATTCCACAAGTGGCTAGGTTTTCAGAGGCTTTTGGCTTTTGGATCCCATTTCTGACACTATGTAATATAAAGCTTAAAAATCTCCAGTTAGCTTACTAGCAAAATGATTTTATTTAGGAACATAAAGGGATTGAAATACAGAACATGCAAACTATGGTGAACCATTAGCAAGTCTAGAGTACAAAAGAGAGGAGGGGGCTTACTTCTACTGAGGAAAGGAGGAACTTGAAATGGGCTTTCCAGAATAAAAGTCCATTGAAAGAGAGCCTCAGTTCTGGGTTTGGGTGACTTCTAATTGGGTGACTTGTGGCAGTTTTCATTGCTTGGGTTGTTGCTGGGCAAGGAGATAATCTTCCCTCTTCTTAATGGAGTTAAAAAGAAAATAAAGTTTCTTTCTGTTGGGATATGCAAGGTATACTTCTTCCAGCATGGTCTATAAAGGAAGGTGCATGGTAGTGTGTGAGAGCTCCCCATTCAGGGCATTCTGACTGCATTTTAAAGAGGTTTTTTTTTCATTATCTTCACCTTTCTTATTAATCTGCACATATAATTTTATTTTTTCCTATGTAATACGTATGCATTTGACTTTTTTTTTTATTACATTGGCTAAGGCTTCTAGTGCAATTCTCGATTGAAATAGTGAGGATAAAATGCCTTGCCTTCTACCCAGACTTAGTGGGAATGTATTCAATCCTCCCTCATCCAGTTTGAAATCAGCTATAAATTTTTGATGGATGAACTCTATTCACTTCAGAATTATTCAATTTCTAGTATTCTGAGAGTTTTAAAGATGAATAGATGTGGAATTTTGTCAGAAGTTTTATTCTGTGTCTATTAAGATAATCATGTGGTCTTCTTTAGTTTACTGATATGGTGAATTATTTTTAAAATGTTGTCTCAACCTTTCTTTCCCAGGTAAAATCCACTGAGTCATATTTTTATTTTATTTATTTTTAAAATTGTGTTTATTAACATATAATGTATTATTTTCCCCAGGGCTACAGGTATGTGAACATCAGGCTTATACGTTTCACAAGACTCACCATAGCCCATACCCTCCCCAGTGTCCATAACACACCCTATCCCTACATCCCCCCCAGTAACCCTTGTTTGTTTTGTGACATTAAGAATCTCTTATGATATTTCTCCCACCTAGTCCCATCTTGTTTCCCTTAGGTAGCATAGACATTTTCTCAATATTGTTCTTCCAATCCATAAGCATGGAATGTTTTTCAACTTCTTTGTGTCTTCCTCAATTTCTTTCATGAGTATTTTATAGTTTTATGAGTACATATCCTTTGCCTCTTTGGTTAGGTTTATTTCTAGGTATCTTATGGTTGTGAGTACAATTGTAAATGGGATCACCTCCTTAATTTCTCTTTCTTCTGTCTTGCTCTTGGTGTATAAAAATGGAACTGATTTCTGTGCATTGATTTTATATCCTGACACTTTACTGAATTCCTGTATGAGTTCTAACAGTTTCAGATGGAGTCTTTTGGGTTTTCCACATAAAGTATCATATCAGCTACAAGGAGTGAGAGTTTGACTTCTTCTTTGCCAAGCTGGATGCTTTGTATTTCTTTTTGTTTTCTGAGGCTAGGACTCCTAGTACTATGTTGAATAGCAGTGGTGATAGTGGACAGCCCTGCTGTGTTCCTGATCTTAAAGAAAAAGCTCTCAGTTTTTCTCCATTGGGAATGATATTCACTGTGGGTTTTTCATAGATGGCTTTGATGATATTGAGGTATGGGCCCTCTATCATACACAGTGAAGAGTTTTGATCAAGAAAGGATGTTATACTTTGTCAAATGTTATTCAGCATCTATTGAGAGTATCATATGGTTCTTGTTCTTTCTTTTGTTAATGTATTGTACCACATTGATTGATGGATGGTAAACCAACCTTACAGCCCAGGAATAAATCCCACCTGGTCACAGTTGAATAATCATTTTAATGCACTGTGGGATCCTACTGGCTAGTATTTTGGTGAGAATTTTCACATCTGTGTTCATCAAGGATATTGGTCTGTATTTCTCCTTTTTGATGGGGTCTTTGGTTTTAGATAAAGGTCCTGATGGCCTCATAAAATGAGTTTGGAAGTTCTCCTTCCATTTATATTTTCTTAGAACAGTTTCAGGAGAATAGGTATTAATTCTTCTTTAAATGTTCAATAGAAATCCCATGGGAAGCCATCTGGCCCTGAGCTCTTGTTTGTTGAGAGATTTTTGATGACTGCTTCAATCTCCTTACTGGCTATGGGTCTGTTCAGGTTTTCTATTTCTTCCTGGCTTGTTTTTGGTAGTTTATCTGTCTCTAGGAATGCATCCATTTCTTCCAGATTGTCACATTTGCTGTTACATAGTTGCTCATAATCTGTTCCAATGATTGTATTTCTTTGGTGTTGGTTGTAAACTCTCCTTTTTCACTCATGAGTTTATTAATTTGGGTCCTTTCTCTTTTTTTTTCTTTTGATGAGTCTGGCCAGGGTTTATTAATCGTATTAATTCTTTCAAAGAACCAGCTCCTGGATTCATCGATTTGTTCTACTGCTCTTTTGGTCTCCGTTTCATTGATTTCTGCTCTGATCTTTATGAATTCTCTTCTCTTGCTGGGTTTAGGCTTTCTTTGCTGTTCTTTCTCTAGCTCCTTTAGGTGTAGGGTTAGGCTCTGAAGTTGAGACCTTTCTTGTTTCTTGAGAAAGGCTTGTATCACAATATACTTTCCCCTCAGGACCGCATTTCCTGTGTCCCAAAGGTTTTGAACATTGTGCTTTCATTTCATTTGTTTGCAGGAATTTTTTAAAATTCTTCTTTAATTTCCTGGTTGACCCATTCATTCTTTAGTAGGATGCTCTTTAGCTTCCATGTATATGAGGTCTTTCCAACTTTCCTCTTGTGATTGGGTGCTAGCTTCAGAGCACTGTCATCTGAAAAGATGCCAGGAATGAGCCCAAGCTTTTGGTACCAGTTGATACCTGATTCATGATGCAGGATGTGATTTCTGGAGCATGTTCCATGTGCACTAGAGAAGAATGTGTATTCTGTTGCTGTAGGGGAATATTCTGAATATATCTGCGATGTCCATCTGGCCCAGTGTGCCATTTAAGGTCTTTATTTCCTTGATGATCTTTTGCTTGGATGATCTGTCTATTTCTCTGAGGATGGTGTTAAAGTCCCCTACCATTATTGTATTATTGTCGGTATGTCTCTTTGATTTCATTATTAATTGGTTTATATAACTGGCTGCTCCCATGTTAGGAGCACAGATATTTAAAATTGTTAGATCTTCTTGTTGGACAGACCCTTAAGTGTGATACAGTGTCCTTCCTCATCTGTTAGTATAGTCTTTGGCTTACTATCTAATTTATCTGATATAAGGATTGCCACCCTGCTTTCTTTTGATGTCAACTGGCATGATCAGTTGTTTTCCACCCCCTCACTTTACCTCTGGAGGTGTCTTTGGGTCTAATACGAGTTTCTTGCAGACAACCTATCTACGGGTCTTGTTTTTTAATCCATTCAGATACCCTGTGTCTTTTGATTGGGACATTTAGCCTATTTACATTCAGGGTAACTATGAAAAGATGAATTTTTTTCCCAATTTATTTATTTTCAGAAAAACAGTATTCATTATTTTTTCACCACACCCAGTGCTCCATGCAAGCTGTGAAAAGATTAATTTGATGCCACTGTATTGTCTATAAGGTGGCTGTTACTGTATATTGTCTCTGTTTCTTTCTGGCCTTTTACTTTTAGGCTCTCTCTTTGCTTAGAGGGCCCCTTTCAACATTTCTAATAGGGCTGGTTTGGTGTTTCCACATTCTTTTAGTCTTTCTTTGTCCTGGAAGCTTTTTATCTCTTCTTCTATTTTCAATGACAGCTTAGCTGGATATAGTATTCAGCAGTCCCTTCTGGCCTGCCAGGTCTCTGTGGATAGGTTTGCTGCCAATCTAATATTTACACCATTGTATGTTACAGACCTCTTGTCCCATGCTGCTTTCAGGATTTTCTCTTTGTCATTGAGACTTGTCAGTTTTACTATTAGATGACGGGGTGTTGACCTATTTTTATTGATTTTTAGGGAGGTTCTCTGTGCCTCCTGGATTTTGATGTTTGTCCCATCACCAAATTAGGGAAATTCTCTGCTATAATTTGCTCCAATGTACCTTATTTCACCCTCTTTTTCTTCTTCTTCTGGGAGCCCAATTACTCTAATATTGTTTTATCTTATGGTATCACTTATCTATCAAATTTTCCTCTCAGGGTTCATAGTTGCTGATCTCCCTTTTTATCAGCTTTTTTCTTCTCCATAATTTGGTCTTCTATATCACTAATTCTCTTTTCTGCCTCATTTATCCTAGCTGTAAGAGCCTCCATTTTTTATTGCACCTCATTAATAGATTTTTTTATTTCAACTTGGTTAATATTTAGTTCTTTTATTCCTCCAGAAAGGGATTCTCTAGTATCTTCCATGCTTTTTTCAAGCCCAGATAGCACCTTGATAATTTTCATTCTGAACTCTAGTTCTGACATCTTACTTGTGTCCATATTGATTAGATCCCTAGCCATCAGTACTGCATCTTGTTCCTCTTTTTGAGGTGAGTTTCTCTGCCTTGTCATTTTATGCAGATAAGAATAGATGAATGAGAGAAGAGAATACTAAAAGTGTAGTAATGGCCCCAGGAAAATACACACTGACCAACTGGCAGAGACCCAAAGTGGGAGGGGGGCAAGGAGAAGTAAGGAGAAAACAAATTTTACATATATATATGACTGACTATTGAATAGAACAGAGCCACACACTTGATTTTGGGTGTGTTTTGGTCTGTTAGAAGAAACTGCCTCCCAAAATATAAAGGAAATAAAAACTCATATATATATATATATATATATATATATATATATATATATATAAATGTGTGTGTGAGTGTGTATATATATACACACACAAATATAAGGGTATACATAATGAAGGGATGGAATATGATGGCAAAGATGAAATTTTTAAAATTTATTTTTTATTTTCAGCATAACAGTATTCATTATTTTTGCACCACACCCAGTGCTCCATGCAATCCGTACCCTCTATAATACCCACCACCTGATACCCCAACCTCCAAAAGATAGGTAGTTATTTGAATAATAATAAAAAAAACAGGAAAGAATGTGATAAGGCTGGAGAGTAGAACTAATCCATGCACTAGATTTAAGGTTTATTTTGGTCTGGTAGAAGAAACTATCCCAATTTTTAAAGAAAGAAAAACCTATATGTGTACAAAAAAAAATAAGACTAAATACAGTGAAGGGTTAGAATATGACTATAACAACAAAAATTTTTAAAGATTTTTTTAAAGGTATTGATAAGATAAAATAGTTTTGAAAAATTAAAATAGGAAAGAGGAAATTTTTCAAAAATATAATAAGAAAAAAATTAACTTTGAAAGACTAAGGATCCTTGGAGAAAAAAAGCCAATAAATTATTTGTGTTGCATTCCGCTCACTTTGGAGTTCCACAGTTCTCATTGATTGGTGAACTTGGTCTTGGGTGGATGTTCTTGTTGATCTTTTGTGGAAGGGCCCATTTCAGTGATTCTCAAATGTGTTTGCCTAAGGAGGAATTACAACAACCCTTGCCAGGGGCCAGTCTAAGTAATCTGCTCAGGTTCAGTCTCAGTAGCTTTTGATCCCTGAACACTTTCCATAGAGCTCTGGAGGAAGGAAATGAAAATGGCAGCCTCCCAATCTCTGGCCCAGAGAAGCTGAGAGCTCAGGGTCTCACTCCTCAGTGTGCCCTTAGAGAAAAGCTGTCAAGCACTCCTGTCTCCCTGGGCGTCCCACCACACTCTGAGCTCGCCCAGCCTGTGACAGAGCATTTGTATCTCTGGTACACATCCCTGTTTGGAGTCTCCAGATCCAGCAGATTCCTGCCACATGCTCCCACATCACTCCTCCCAGAGGAGGAAGGAAGGGGTCTCTTTGGATCTGCCACTTTTGGGTCCCTGCTTAAAGAGCTGTGGTCCGACTGTGCCTTGGATCATGGTTTAAGGTAACCCCAAGCTGAAAGCTCACTCCTTGGTTCTTTCTCTTTAGCCAGCCTCCCTGCTGTGATACCTGGGAGCTCTGCCACACTCAGACACCCACAACCGTTCTGTGACCCCATGGGACCTGAGGCTACACTGTCCCCACGAGGGCTCTACCCCCCGCTTAGCTTCTGGAGCACCTGTCCCTCAGTGGAGCACACTTCTAAAAGTTTTGATTTTGTGCTCCACTGCTCTACTGCCTCCTGGGAGCTGGCCCCTCCCCCTGCATTTTATCTTCCCTTCTCTTCAGATACACCTCACCACACATCCTACCTTTGGGAAAGTGGTCAATTTTCTGTTCCTAGAATTTTGCTCTTTTTCTCTTCTATCTCCTGTTGAGTTTGTAGATGTTCAGAATGGTTTGATAACTATCTAGCTGAATTCCTGGGACCTAATGCTATTTCAGTTTCCTAATCCTCTGCCATCTTGCTTCCTCCCTCCCATATTTTTATTTTTATGTATGGAATAATTTATAGTAATATAATGAGTTGAAAATACTGGAGTATATGTTCTCAAGGAATATTGAATTCTAGTTTAAGTTTCTTATAACAATGTATTTTTATAGTTTTTGGTAATAATGTAATACTGTCCTCCTAAGATGAGCTGGCATGTGTTCCCTCCTCTTCTAATTTGTGGAAGAGTTTTTGTAGAATTATCATTGTTTCATCTTTAAATATCTAGTCCAGTTTGCCAATAAAGCCATCTGTGCCTTGAGTGTTCTTTTCATTTCTTCTCCTTCTTCCTGGCCTTCTTCCTCTTCCTGCTCCTCCTCTTCCTGCTCCTTCCTCTCTCTCTATTTCTTTAAATTGAAGTATAGATGACATACAAGATTAGTTCAGGTATGCAATATAGTGATTCAAGTTTATATGTCATGCTCACCATGAGTGTAGCTATCATCTGTTCCCTTATGATGCTATTATAATAGCAGTAACTATATTCCCTATGCTGTGCCTTTTTTTTCCAATTTATTTATTTTCAGAAAAACATTATTCATTATTTTTTCACCACACCCAGTGCTCCATGCAAGCCGTGCCCTCTCTAATACCCACCACCTGGTACCCCAACCTCCCACCCCCCCGCCACTTCAAACCCCTCAGATTGTTTTTCAGAGTCCATAGTCTCTCATGGTTCACCTCCCCTTCCAATTTACCCAAATTCCCTACTCCTCTCTAATGCCCCTTGTCCTCCATGCTATTTGTTATGCTCCACAAATAAGGGAAACCATATGATAATTGACTCTCTCTGCTTGACTTATTTCACTCAGCATAATCTCTTCCAGTCCCGTCCATGTTGCTACAAAAGTTGGGTATTCATCCTTTCTGATGGAGGCATAATGCTGTGTCATTTATCCCTATAACTTATTCATTCCACAACTAGAAGCCAGTATCTCCCACTCCCCTGAACCCATCCCTCCCCCATTCCCCATTCTCTGTCTTTATCGTTCTCTTTCTGCACTTTGCTTTTACCTTTTTTTTAGATCCACATAAGTGAAATCATATACTGTTTGTCTTTCCCTGATTTATTTAATTTAGCATAATATCCTCTAGGTCCATTATTATTAAGTGGGAAGAACTCATTCTATTTACAGCTGAGTAATATACGTGTGTGTGTGTGTGTATATATACACACATATATCACATCTTCTTTATCATTAATCTATCAATGGATACTTGAGCTGTTTCCATATCTTGGTTACTGTATATAATGTTACAGTAAACATACAGGAGCATATATCTTCTCAAATTAGTGTTTTCCTTTTCTTTGGCCAAGTACCCATTAGTGGAATTACTGGATCATATGTTATTTCAGTTTTTAATTTTTTGTTTTTGTTTAAATTATAGTTTGCTAACATGCAGTGTAGTAATAGTTTCAGATGTTCCTCCATACTATTTTCCACAATGGCTGCACCAATTTACATTTTCACCTACAGTGCATGAGGGCTTCTTTTTTTCCACATCCACAGCAAAACTTGCTACTCCTTGTTTTTTATTCTAGCTATTTGACTGGTATAAGGCGAAATCTCATTGTGGTTTTGACTTGCATTTTCCAAATGAGTATCTTTTCATAAGTATATTTGATGTCTGTATGTTATTTTCAGGAAAAAAAAATGCTTATACAGGTCCTCAGCCCAATTTTTCTTTGGATTAGTTGTTTAGTTGTTGAGTTGTATGCATTCTTTATTTATTTTGGGTATTACCTCCTTGTTGGATGTGTCATTTGGAAATATCTTCTCTCATTCAGATTGCCTTTTCTTTTTAGTGATCATTTCCTTTGCTGTGCAATATGTTTTTATTTTGCTGTTGTCCCAATAATTTATTTTTGCTTTTTTTTCCCCTTGCCTGAGGAGATGTGTCTAGAAAAAAAAATGATACCTTAATTGAAGTAAAAAAATTACTGCTCATGTTTTCTTTTATGAGTTTTATTATTTCAGGACTCATATTTAGGTCTTCGACCCATTTTGAGTTTATTTTGTGTATTGTGAAAGAAAGTGGTCCAGTTTCATTCTTTTTCATGTAGATGTCAGTTTTCCCAGGACCATTTACTGAAAATACAGTATTTTCCCCTATTGTATATTCTTGCCTTCTTTCTTATAAATTAATTGACCATATATGCATGGCTTTATTTCTAGGCTCTTTATCCTGTTCTATTCATCTATGTGTATATTTTTGTATCAGTACTATACTTTTTGGCTACTCCTGTTCTGTAGTATAACTTGAAATCTGCAATTGTGATAGATTCATTTTGTTCTCTTTTAAGATTCTTTTGACTATTTAGGGTCTTTTGTGGTTCCATAGAAATTTTAAGATGTGTTCTAGTTCTGTGAAAAATGATGTTGGAATTCTGATAGGGAATACATGAAATCTGTAGATTGCTTTGGGTAGTATGGAGATTTAAAATACATCTATTAATTTATCTAATCCATGAGCATAGACTATCTTTCCATTTGTATCATCTTCAATTTCATTCATCAGTGTTTCATAGTTTTTACTATACTGGTTTTTAACATCCTTGGTTAAGCTTATTTACTCTTTTTGGTGCAATTGTAAATGGCATTGTTTTTCTCTGTCTTTTTTCTTTTTTCTTTTTTAAGATTTTATTGATTTATTTGACAGAGAGAGAGAGACAGTGAGAGAGGGAACACAAGCAGGGGGAGTGGGAGAGGGACAAGTGGGCCTCCCATTGAGCAGGGAGCTCTATGAGGTGCTCTATCCTAGCACAGTGGGATCATGACCCAAGCAGAAGGCAGATGCTTAACTGACTGAGCCACCTTCCTTTTCTTTTTTTTTTTTTCTTTTTATTGAAGTTCAAGTTAGATAACATATAAGGTAGTATTGGTTTCAGGCATAGAATTTAGTGATTCATCACTTGCATAAAATAGCCAGTGCTCATACCAACAAATGCCCTCTTTAATACCCATCACACATTGTTTTATTCCCCCACCTACCCACCTTCCCTCCAGCAAACCTGTTTGTTCTCTATAGTTAAGAGTCTCTTATGGTTTGCATCACTCTCTTTTTTATCTTACTTTTCCTTCCCTTCCTCTGTATTCATGTACTTTGTGTCTTAAATTCCACATATGAATGAAACCATATATTTGTCTTTCTCTGACTGACTTATTTCACTTAGCGTAATACACTCTACATCCTTTTTGGTGCAGTTGTGAATATGATTGTTTTTCTTAATTTCTCTTTCTGCTAATTTGGTATTACTGCGTGGAAACACAATCAACTTCTGTGTATTAATTTTGTATTGTCTAACTTTACTGATTTAATTTTAATATTTTTTGTGGCACCTTGGGCTTTTATATATATATATATATATACATATATATATATATATACAAAGTGACAGTTTTGTTTTTTTCCCTACCAATATGGATGACTTTTATTTCTTTTTCTTGTTTAATTGCTATAGCTAGAACTTCCAGTACTATGTTGAATCCAAGTGGTGAGAGTGGACATCCTTGTCTTGTTTCTGATTTTAGAGAAAAAGCTTTCAGCTTTTCACCATCGAGTATGATGTTATTTGTGGGTTTTTCATATATGACCTTTATTACATTGAAGTATGTTCCTTTTAAGCCCACTATATTAAGAGTTTTCATCATGAACAAACTTTTAATTCTGTCAGATGCTTTTTCTGCATATATTCAGTTGATCATATAACTTTTATCCTTCCCTCTGTTAATGTGATGTATCACATGGGCTGATTATCAAATATTAAATCATCCTTCCATCCCTGGAATAAGTCGCACTTGTTCACGGAATGATTCTTTTAATGTCTTGTTGGATTTGGTCTGCTAATAATTTATTGAGGATTTTTATGTCTATGTTCATCAGAGAAATTGGTCTATAATTCTCTTTTTTTGTGGTGCCATTATCTGGTTTGGGTATCAGATTAATGCTAGACTCTTAGAATGTATTTGAAGTTTTTCTTCTATTTTTTAGAGTGGTTTGGGAAGAACAGGTATTGAGCCTTTTTAAAATGTTTGGTAGAATTCTTCTGTGAAGCCATCTGGTTCTGGATTTTTGTTTGTTGGATGTTTTTGTTTTTGTTTTAAATAATTCAGTTTTGTGGATCACCTGGGCGGCTCTGTGGGTTAAGCCTTTGCCTTTGGTTCTGCCTTCAGCTCAGGTCATGAGCTGTTCCTGGGATTGGGCCCTGTACCGGGCTCTCTGCTCAGCAGAGAGCCTTCCTCCCCCTCTCTATCTGTCTGCCTACTTGTGATCTCTTTCTGTGAAATAAATAAATAACATCTTTAAAAATATAATTCAATTTTGTTAGTAATTAATCTGTTCATATTTTGTTTCTTTCTGATTGTGTTTTAGAAAATGCTATGTTTCTAGGATATCATCCCTTTCTTCTAGATTATCCAATTTGGTGGCATCTAATTTTTCATAATAATGTCTTACAATTCTATGTATTTTGTTGTGACAATTGTTAACGTTTCTTCTTTTATTTCTGATTTTGAGTCCTCTTTTTTTCTTGATGAGTCTACCTAAATTGTTTTAATTTTACTTATCTCTTCAAAGAACTAGCTCTTGGTTTTACTGATCTTTTACATTGTTTTTTGGTCTCTATTTCATTTAGTAGAGTTATTTATTATTATTTATTTCCTTCCTCCTATTCACCTTGGGTTTGCTTTGTTCTCCTTTTCTCTAGTTCCTTTAGGTAAAAGATTCGACTATTTATTTGAGATTTTTCTTGTTTCTAATTTCTGTATTGCTATAAATTTCCCTCTTAGAATTTCTTTTGCTATGTCCCAAAGATTTTGGACTATTATGTTTTCATTTGTATTTGTCTTTATTATTTTTTTTCTTTTTAATCTCTTCTTTGGTTTATTTGTTGACTCATTGGTCATTTAGTAGAGTTTGAGTGTTCTGAAATAAAATTTTTTGAAAGTTTTAAACTATAAATTCAATTTTCTTATATCAGATTATGAGGTTATATATTTCATCTGGTATGAGCATTGGTTAGTAATACAAATATTTTCATAGTAGGGAAGTTTGTAATAGTCCAAGAAATAAGAAACCCAAATATCCATCAGTAGTACAATGGATATATAACTTGTGCCATAATCATATGAAGAGATACTATATAATAGGGAGAACAAATATGTGATTGCCATAAAAGCTACGTGTCTGAATATCCCAAGCATAACATTAAATAAAAGACAAACACAGAAGAGTATATTTGCATTACTCTATTTGTATTGCTTAAAACTCACAACACTAATTTGTACTGTTAAATATTAGAATATTATTTTTCTGGAAAAGGAAGTGACTGTGAAAGGCCATGATGAATGCCTCTGAGACCTAATAATATATTTCTTGATCGGTTTTTAAAAATGTGCCAATTTTTGAAAATCATTGAATTGTACACTTTGAGAAATTACCTCTATATACTTTAGTTTTTAATAATTGTAAAATGTATGTTTAAAAAAGCTTGTTTCTATGAGTGTATGAGTTACCCTTCAGGCATCCCAAAAAGTTGCTTAATAAAAGTTGAGAGTATGATTGAAAAAGAGCTCTAAGTGTTCATGATTACAGAATATGAACTCATCATATACATTGAATAGGATGGCTTAGGAAAATCATTTATACAGAATTATAAAGAATTAATTTTTATCATTTAATCAATTTGCTATATTATTTATCATCTCTGTCTTTCCCTCTGTGCATGTGTGTGATATTTTTTTCTTCCACCCTATTAAATGTCCAGAAATTTGAATTCATACCATTATAGCCTTACCTGATCTACCAATCAAAAAATTCTATCCAATTATTTTAACTAGTAATGAAACAAGTTTGGGATAATCGTGTTTTTCCAGAATCTAGAAAAACTCATACTAATCACCACTCCTTTCCTAGCTAACCATATGAATCTGTATGGAAATTTAGCTCTAGGTTATGTCAGGACTTTTACTTATTCTTCTTCCTCCCTGTTCTAACAATTTGTATTTCACAGAATCCAGTAACTTGTCCTGCCCACATTTTTGGTATATGGATATTTTGGCCCCCATATCAGTTTCCTGATACCAGTTTTAATCTCTATCATTAATTAGGGATCTTTGAATTTTAATAATTATAATTGCAAATTACTTTTGTACTTTAAGTTATAACTCATTTATTCTGGAAAATCGAATTTATCTGAAGTTACTAAATAACTTCTTACTCTATCCTTGATTTTTTTAAGTCAATAGTTATCATATTTATTTTACTTTACCTTATTAAAGGAGTCTCTTCCTCGTGTGAGAGTACAGAAGCCAATAAAATTGAGAAGTGATACATATTCTGGTATTTATTAACATGACACCATCTATTGCTAAGCAGTAGACTTTTTCTTTTATGTGTTTTTTATTGTATTTAGAATTTGAGTGCTTTTTAAAAAAAATTACCCTTGGTATTTTTAGAAGACCAAATTCATTTCAGTTTTTTGTCTTTATGACGATTTACTACCTTTATGTCATTCTTTTGTGTTTTTTGTGTATGTTGTCTTTATTTCTAAGATACCTCTAGGTGATCATAAAATTGTATGTGAGAAGCAATAGTGCTTATAAAAAGAAAATAGCTTTATCATGAGCAAGAGATATAGTTGTGAGACTTGGCTTTGCTACCCAATGACCTTGATTTAATCCCTTAATTTCTCTGAGAATCAATTACTTCATTTATTAGTTGTAAATTTTTATGTATATGTAAATATATATATATTTGATAATTTTATATATATATATATATATATATAGCATCATTTAAGGAACAAATCTATATGTAATGTAAACCATCATACACCATACATGCTTATATAACATAAAGTGCATATAATATATAATGTGCACATACTTTATAAGAATAGTTTATTTACTTAATAATATCCTAATTATTAAATTGAAATTAAGTTTCAGTCTTTCTCCTTTCACACTCTTATACTGGTAGCCATTTACTTTCTCTTTCAGAGACCATACTTTCTGAAATATTTGGAAATCTCTTTGACTAGTGTCTATCATTTAGGTTGTCTACACCCAGACTTTAGTTCTTAGATTGTTATAAACTCTGAGATGACATGGGCACTTTCTCCTTGGATGCCTGTCACTTCCATTTCACCAAGCAGTTTTTCCTTGTTAGTGAAAACTAATTTCAGAGTAGCTGTTGTTTCCATTGACTCTTTAGCCTTTTGATTACTGAAATTGTCAGGAAGGAAAGTCTAGAATTTATCAGATTTTTCTTTTAGCAGAGACTACCAATAGCCATTGGGATAAATAAGTCCCCTACTGCCACTCACTACTGTAGTCTGGACACAAGGTATATATGTGTCCTTCTTTACACATCTTTCAGAACTGATGACCTACTGCCTTAGTGGTTTAGTCGACTTCTTGAGTGTAATTATTTGTATTCTCTTCTTTCATACTATCATGATCTTCTCCTCTAAGAAAATACTCAAGTTGTTAAATTTTTATTTACACATTCTTCTTAATTATCTCCCTCTATTTTTGTTAAGCTTGTTTCTTTTCAGTATTTTGGTCCCACAGATACTACTGAACTTAAAGTTCAGGAGATTGAATTTTCTTCATTTTGCTAAGAGGTTTATAAATATATTATTAATTATTCCCATGCTAATATATTACCCACACTATGTCCACATTTATGGAAAGAGTTGCATCTACCTAATCTCTATTTTTAATGCTACTGATCATCTCAAACATTATGTTTGTCATTCTTGGTAATTCCTGTTCCTGTATATAGTTTACATTTTAGTATATCTCTGCACATTTGTCCCTTTAAACTTCAACTTCAGTTTTTTATTAAAAAAAAAAAGTTGCCTTTCTGCTGAACTCACCTTTTTAATCTTCATAAATCTCCCTCTATTCTTTGTCATATATCCATTTTTTATATCATAAATAATACAGAATTATGTTTTGTGCCCAATTGCATATTTACCCTAAGTTCCTTCTCTTTTTAAATAATTACCTCCCAATGAAAAAAAAAATCTACATTTCCATTTCCTACTTATAAGTCTAAAGCTGCTAGAATAGCATTTCAAGTATAATCAGTAGATCACAACTATCATGAAAAGCAGTACTCAAAAATGTTTCTTTGGCTACAGAAGCTGAGAAACAATGAAAAGTATATCCCCATTTTGTAGATTTGTATGTCCAGAATAAAAATGCAGAGGTATCCTTCATTAAATACAAAAAATTTAAAAAAAAGTTTAACCTAGCATTTTCAATGTATTTGGAAATCTATTACAGAATATCTATTAACAGACTAAGAGGCATATTTTATTTATTATAATACATGAAATGTATTGAATACGTAAGAAATTATATTAAGGAAAATATAAGTTCAACAAATTATTCATTCATTCATTATTGTTTTTTAATAAAGACTAACATTGAGTGAGCATTTACATGCACCTGCACTGTTCTAAGTAATCTCTAAAATTTCATGAACCCCCTGTGATAGGGTTGTCACATAAAATAAAGGACACTCAGTTAAATTTAAATTTCAGAATAAAAAAATAATTTTCGTAAAATTAGGTCCTATGCAATCTTTTTTGTCATCTCTAAGAAATTTTAATTCCCGTGTAATTAACACACAGTGTTCTATTAGTTTAAAGTGTAAATATGGTGTATAATATGGTGATTCAAAAATTCTATACATTACTCAGTGTTCATCCTGATAAGTGTAGTCTTAATCCCCTTCACCTAGTTTGCCCATCCTCCCACAAACCTTCCCTCTGGTAACCATTTGTACTTTATAGTTGAGTCTGGTTTTTTGGTTTGTCTTTTTTTCTTTGTTCATTTCCTTTGTTACTTAAATGTCACATGAGTGAACTCATAGTATTTGTTTTTCTCTGGTTTATTTGCTTAGCTTTATGCTCTTTAGATGCAACCACGTCATTGCAAATGACAAGATTTCCTTCTTTTTATGGCTGAATAATATTCCATTGTTTATATCTACCACCTCTTCTTTATCCATTCATCAATCAGTGTATACTTGGGTTGCTTCCATAATTTGGCTACAGTAAATAATGCTGTAATAAACATAGAGTTGCATATATCCCTTAGAATGTGTTTCATAATCTTTGATAAATAACTCGTAGTGTATTTCTGGGATTATAGAGTTATTCCATTTTTAATTTTTTGAGGAATCTCCATATTCTTTTCCATAGTGGCTACACCAATTTACATTCCCACCAACAGTTCATAATGGCTCGTTTTCTTCCCATCCTTGAAAACAACAGTTTCTTATTTTTGACTTTTTTTGACATGATATATTTTATAGTTTTCATTTGCATTTTCCTGATGTTGAGTGATGTTGAGCATCTTTCCATGTGTTTGTTGTCCATCTGGATATCTTTGGAGAAATATCTCTTAATGTCTTCTGCCTATTTGTAATTGGATTATTTGTTTTTTGGAGGTTGAGTTGTATAAGTTAATTATATATTTTGGATACTAACACCTTATCAGATATATCAGTTGCAAATATCTTCTCCCGTTCTGTAGGTTTTTTTGTTTTAGTTTTGTTGATTGTTTCCTTCACTGTGAAGAAACTTTTTATTTTGGTGTAGTCCCAATAGTTCATTTTTGTTTTTATTTTCCCCACCTTAGGAGATATATCTAGAAAAATGTTGCTATAGCCAATGTCAAAGAAATTACTGCCTGTGCTCTCTTCAAGAGTTTTCATGGTTTTAGGCTTCACATTTAAGACATTTAAGTCTTTAATTCATTTTGCATTTATTTTTGAATATGGTAAAAGAAAGTGATCCAGTTTCATTCTTTTGCACATAACTGTCTGGTTTTCCCAATATCATTTGCTGAAGAAATTGTCTTTTTCCCATTATATATTAATCTTACTTTGTTTAAGATTAATTAACCATATAATTATGGGTTTATTTCTGGGTTTTTTATTCCATTCTATTGATCAGGGTGTCTGTTTTTATGCCACTACCATATTGTTGTAATTACTACTACTTTGTAATATGAAGTGATACCTCCAGTTTGTTTTTCTTTGTCAAGATTGTTTGAGCTATTCAGGGACTTTTGTGGTTCCATACAAATTTTAGGATTGTTTGTTCTAGTTCTGAGTAGTACAGACATTTTGACAATATTTGTTGTTCCAACACATAATCATGGAATGTCTTTCCATTCCTTTGTGTCATCTTCAATTTCTTTCAACAGTGTTTTACAGTTTTTAGAGTATAGGTCTTTCACCTATTTGGTTAGATTTATTCCTATCTTATTATCTTTGGTATAATTAGAAGTGTGGTTGTTTCCTTAATTTCTCTTTCTGCTTCTTAATTATTAGTATAAATAAATGCAATGGATTTTTGTACATTGATTTTTGTATCCTACAACCTTACCAAATTCACTGATCAGTTCTAGTACTTTTTTTGTGTGTGAAGGCTTTGGAGTTTTCTGAATATAGTGTCATATCATCTGCAGATAGTGAAAATTTTACTTCTTCCTTTCTGATTCAGATGGCTTGCATTTATTTTTGTTGTATGATTGCTGTGGCTAGGACTTCCAGTAGTATGTTGACTAAAAGTGGTGAGAGTGGACATCCTTGTCTTATTTCTGACCTTAGAGGAAAAACTCTCAATTTTTCCCCTTTGAGTATGATGTTAGATGTTGGTTTTTTCAGTTAGGCCTTTATTATGTTGAGATATGTTCTGTCTAAACCTACTTTATTAAGTTTTTGTTTTTTTTTTTTTAAATCATGAATGGATGATGAAGAGTTATATTTGTTGAATGCTTTTTCTGCATCTATTGAAATGATCATGTGGTTTTTAACCTTTCTCTTATTGATATGCTATGTCATATTTATTGATCTGCAAATATTGAACCATCATTGCATCCTGGGAATGAATCCCTCTTGATCATGGTGAATTATTTTTTAAATGTATTTTTTTATTCATTTTGCTAAAATTTTGTTGAGGATTTTTGCATCTGTGTTCATCAGAGATATTTGCCGGTAGCTCTTGTGTTTATGGTGGGGGGGGCAGTATCTTTATCTGGTTTTGTTATCAGGGTAATACTGACCTCATAGAATGAATTTGGAAAATTTCCTTCCTCTTCCATTTTTTTGCAATAGTTTGAGAAGAATAGGCATTAATTCTTCTTTAAATGTGTGGTAGAATTCAACTGTGAGCCATCTGGTCCTGGGCTTTTATTTGTTGGGAATTTTTTGATTATTGATTTAATTTCATTGCTGGTAATCAGTCTGTTCATATTTTTTAAATATCTTCCTGCTTCAGTTTGGGTAGGTTATTTGTTTCTAGAAATTTATCAATCTCTTCTAAGTTGTCCAGTTTGTTGGCATATAATTTTTATAATAATCTCTTATAATTCTTTGTATTTCTGTGGTGTCCATTGTTATTTCTCCTCTTTCATTTGTGACTTTTTTTTGTATCCCACACCTCCCCACGCTCTTTTAATGAGTCTGTTTACAGGTTTATAGGTTTTGTTGCTCTTTCTTTAAAAAAAAAAAAAGAAGCTCCTGGTTTCACTCATCTGTTCTATTTTTTTGTGTTTGTTTTTAGTTTATCATTTATTTCTGCTCTAATATTTATTATTTCCTTCTTTCTGCTGATTTTGTGTTTTGTCCTTATTTTTCTAGCCCCCTTAGGTGTGAGGTTATTTGTTTATTTGTGATTTTTCTTGCTTTTGGAGGTAGGCCTATATTGCTATAAAGTTCCCTCTTAAAACAGCTTTTGCTGTATCCCAAAGATTTTGGATCATTGTGTTTTCATTTTCATTCTCTCCACACAATTTTTTATTTCCTTTTTGATTTCTTGTTTGACCTAGTCATTGTTTAGTAACATGTAACTTAACATGCATGAATTTGTGCTCTTCCCAGATTTTTTCTTGTGATTTATTTCAAGTTTTATAATGTTTTAGCCAGAAAAGATGCATGGTATGGCTTTTGATAGTTTTGAGTTTGTTGAGACTTGCCTTATGGCCTACAATGTGATCTAACCTTAAAAAATATTCCATGAGTAGTTAAAGAATATGTATTCTGCTGTTTTAGGATGGAATGCTCTGAATATAATTGTTAAATTCATTTGGTTCAATGTGTCACTCAATGCCACTCTTTCCTTGTTGATTTTCTTCTTTTGATAATCTATCTCTTGATTCAAGTGGAGTTTTAAAGTCATCATCTGCTTTTATCTTATTACTCTCAATTAGTTCCTTAATATGTTATTAACTATTTTATGTGTTTGGGGCCTCCCATGCTGGGTGCATAAATATTTATGATTGTTCTATCTTATATTGGATTGTCCTCTTTATTATTCTAGAGTGTCTTTTGTCTCTTATTACAGTTTCTGTTTTAAAGTCCATTTTGTCTGATATTAGTATTGCTACCTGGCTTTTTTTTTTTACATTTATTTGCATGGTAAATATTTTTATCCCCTTACTGTCCTACTGCATGTGTCTTTAGGTATGAAATGAGTCTTTTGTAGGCAGTGTATAAATGAGTCTCTATCTCTCTCTTTATTTTTTCCTTAATCCATTTGGTCACCCTATGTCTTTTGATTTAGTGTTTAGTACATTTACATTCAAACTGATAGGTAGGTATCAATTACCATTTTGTTATTTGTTTTGTGGTTATTTTTGTAGATCTTCTCTGATCCTTTCTTTTCTTGCTCTCTTCCCTAATGGTTTGCTGGCTTTCTTTAGTGATATACTTGGATTCCTTTCTCTTTTTTGTGTGTAACTATTATTAGGTTTTGATTTGTGGTTAACATTAGATTTGTATGTAACATTTTCTGCGTATAGTAGTCTATATTAAGTTGTTGACCACATAATTTTGAACCTTCTCTTTTCTTCTCATTCCACACCCCACATTTTAAGCATATGATGTCATACTTTACATCCTTTTATGAATCCCTCAACTGATTTTTACAGATATACTAATTTTTACTGTTTTGTGCTTCCTACTCTTCATACTCTTTACATATGGTCTTCACTTTCCACTCAGAGTCCCCTTTAACATTTCTTGTAGAGGTGGTTTAGTGATTATGAACTCCTTTAGCTTTAAAAAAAAAACAAAACTCTCTATCTCTCCTTCTATTCTGAATGATAGCCATGCTGGACCGAGTATTCATGACTGCAGATATATTTTCCTTTTAGCCTTCCAATATATTATGCCATTCCCTTCTGGCCTACAAAGTCTCTGCTGAAAAATTCTCTGTAAGCTTTATGGGGTTTCCCATAAATTACTGATAGAGAAATTTAAAAGCAGCAAAAGAGGCAGTTCTTCTTTTGCTGCTTTTAAATTTCTCTATCAGTAATTTTCCCATTTTAATTACTATGTATCTTGGCGTGGACCTCCTTGGGTTGATTTTCTTAAGGATTTCTGTGCCTCCTGAATCTGGATAGCATTCCATTCCCCAGATTAGAGAAGTTTTCGGATATAATTTCTTAAATAAATTGCCCCTTTTCTCTCTTCTTCCTTTTCTGGGATCCCTATAATGCAAATGCTATTTCACTTGATGGAATCACTGAGTTCCCTAAGTCTGTTCTCATATACATGCTTTTTATTTTTACCTCTCACCTGCTCAATATGATTACTTTCCATTACTCTGTCCTCCAGGTTGCTAATTCATTTCTCTGTTTCTTCTAGCCTCTAATTTATTCTATTTATTGTCTATTTAACTACATTTATTGTGTTCTTACTCTCTAATGGGTTCTCTTTTGTCTCTTTTTAAGAGTCTCACTGATGTCCTCCATTCATTTCTCAAGTCCAGTGAGTATCTTTATGATTATCACTTTAGATTGGGCATATTTAAATCCATTTCTCTTAGATCTCTTACTATGTTTTGTCCTATTCTTTCATTTGGGACATATTCACCTCTCAAAGAGGGGGTTCTTTAATGCCATGCAGTATATTATCACCTTTTTGCCAGAACCCAGAGCTTCAGGGATAAACCAAATGTGTGTTGCATGAGTCCTGATGCTGTGTTTTGGCTGCTTTTTCCTTCAGTCCAGTCATCTGCAGTGTCTCTTTACCTTTTGTGGGTAGTTTTTTGTCCCTATGGTGTTAGTGGACTTGTCTGGGGCAGACTTGGGCTTGAGTTGAGTCTGCCACCAGGCATGTGCCAGAGATGCAGTAGCACCAAATTGCAGGGCACTTTCCCTGTTGTCTCCTGAGAAGTTTTCACTGGTGGATGAGGCTTGCAGTGAGACTCACTCTGTGCTCCTAGCTCCCCCACACACACCGGGGCAGCCACCTGACTCTCATTTGTAGTTATCTTCCCTTCACCCCAGGGCAGGAGTCACTTTGGAGTGATGCCATATCCTACTGGGGCTGCTTGCACACTGCCAGGCTTGTGGACCTGGTTTTAATGGGCTCTGGTCAAGAGTGTATGGAGAGAATGTATCCCCATTGCCAGGACCATGCCTGCCAGGGTGGCGTGTGGAGTTTTAACAAGGTGTGCCAGTCAGCTTACAAAATGAGACCTGCTAGTGCCACTGCTTTGACTGGGGCCAGGCAAGGATCTGCAAAGTGTGTGGAGTAGAGTGTGCAATTTTAACAAGGTATGTGCTTGTCTTCTGCAGGATTTGGCTTGCAGTTGCTAACAGGACCCAGACTTCTTAAAGTATGCAGGTGGGGAGAGGTGGTTTGGGCAAGGTTTGTGCTGGTTTTCTGGTGGTGGGGGGGTGAGATTCCCATTACTGGGACTGAGGCAAGAGTGGATGGAAATGGTAGATCCATAAAAGAACAGAACTGGCACAAAGCTGGACAGAACTTGGTGTAAGGAAGGTAGGTAGTGAATGCTGGCACTGCATTGGTCCCTGCAGGTGGCCCTATGTTTATGCTGGGGCAGGACAACAAATGGCATCTTCTAGTTTCTTTGTTCCTAGAAGAGTTTCACTGTGAACTCTGCCCATCTGGGACACACTCTGAGATAAGTAAATAACACTCTTTCCCCATATGTCTTAAGCATTTTTCAAAGGGCTGCTTCTATGTTGTATGTCTGTGGGCTCTTTGTTGTGCTGTTGGTTTAAGGGAAGGGACTCAGCTTCCTATTGCCCTCTGGGATCTCCCAGAGTTAAGCCTGCTGATCTTAAAAATCCAGGCTTTAAATTCCTCTGGTTGTAATAACTCACAAAATTTGGTGCCTCTGGTTTCAAAGTCAGATGTTATGGGGTTTCATCTTCCCCATGTAGGTTCCCCAGTGTGATAATCTATTTCTTACCCTTCTCCATGCCCATAGTTTCCTACCTACTGTGTATGGCTAATGGGAGCACTTAGCTGTCCACCATGTCTCCATACTTCCTATCCTCTTCTGTGGCCTGATTTCTACTTTTAGTTTGTTCTTTCAGTTTTCAGGGTAATTACACTGATGTGAGTGTTATCTATTTGGATCCATGGGATGAGGTGACTTAAGGTCCTCCTACTCTGTCCTTTACCCAGACAATTCAACAAATATTTACTGAGCACTTACTATTTGTCAGCATCCTTCTTGTCAGAGGATATAGTCATGGAAACAGAACGTAAAATTACCTGTCATCATTTTTGTAGGGAAGAGACAGTAAGTTAAATACACTGTTAGTATTGTAAGTAATAAAGAGAAAAACTAATCAAGAGCAGGATTTATATCATTTACTAATGGGAAGCAAGCTTTAAATTTTAGATAGGGAAACCTCACCTAGAAAGTAACTACTGAATAACTATCTAAAGGTAGTGAAGGAGTTAGTCTTACAGATCTATAGGAAAGAAAGTTCTAGGCATGGGGACTTGTATATTAAAGGCCTTGAGGCAAGCTGCCCAGCTTATTCAGTGAACAGCAAAGAAGGCCAGAGTGTCCGGAGAAGAAAAGATAGAGAATACCAGGAAACAAAGGTGGGGTGGTAACAAGACCTTATCCTTTACTGAATAAAATATGGCAAACCATCAGAGGTAACTGAATACAGTGACATGGTTTGACACTTTCAACAGAATCACTTTGGCTGTTCCACTGAGGTCAAATAACATCAGGAAAGAGCTTAAGTAGGGAAATATGGAGATTTACAGAAAAAAACTAGGGAGAGATTATTATAATGCTTTGGACCAGAACCATACCACTTGTTAAATTCTAGGTGCATTTCAAAGGTAGAGTTTCAATTCTATTTTTATTTTGTTGTGTTGGTGGGCTGTTACTAATTTTGTGTGCCTTCTACTGAACAACAAGGAGAGGAGTTGATATCCCACCAACAATGATAACCAAGACTATAGGAGAAGCTGGTTCCCTGAGGCAGGGATAGAGATATCAGGAACAAATTTTTTGTTTTCTATTTTTTATTTTTTATTGAAGCTTAATTGACATAAAATATCCTATTAATTTCAAGTGTGCATAATAGTGTTTATATGTTACAAAAAATTCCTAGGATAAGTCTGATTGCCATTTGTAACTATAGAGAGATATTACAATATTGTTGACTCTGTTTCTTATACATTACATCCTTATAACTTAATTATCTTATAACTGGAAGTTTTAAGATCCCTTTTACTTATTTCAACCACTTTCTAAACCCTTCCCCTTCTGGTAAACCAACAGTTTCCAATATCTGAGTCATTTTCTGTTTGGTTATGCTTTTTAAATTCTACACATAGGTGAAATCATATAGTATTGTCTTATTTCCCTTAGCATAATATCATTTGGGTCCATCCATGTTCCTTCAATTTAGACTTTATTCGTTCCTTTTTTCTAGCTCTTTTGGTACAAGTTATCTCAAAATTTTCTTGCTTTTTGAAGTAGGCCTGTATTGTTATAAACTTTTCTCTTAGAATTGCTTTTGTGGCATCCTGTAGATTTTGAACCATTGTTTTCATTTTCATTGTCTGCATGCATTTAAAATGTTTTTTGTTTCCTTGTTGACCCTTTCATTGTTTAATAGCATGTTGCTTAGGTTTCCTGTATTTGTAATTTCCAGATTTTTTTATTTCTTTTTTCTTGTTATTTTTATTTCTTGTTTCTTCCCATCGTGGTCAAAAAAGGTCCTTGATATTATTTCATCTTAGACTTTTATTTTGGACAGATTTTTAAATTATTGATTTAATTTCATTACTTCTAATTTATTCATATTTTCTATTTATGTAATTCAGTCTTGGAAGATTGTCTGTTTCTAGTAATTTGTCCATTTCTTCTAAATTTAGCAATTTGTTAGCATATAATTAAAGCAGTCTCTTATGATCCTTTGTATTTCTGTGATATCAGTTGAAACTTATTTCAGATTTTATTCTTTGGGGCCCCTTTGTCCCCTCTTGATGTGTCTAGCTAAAGGTTTGTCAGTTTCTTCTTTCAAAGAACTAACTTTTAGTTTCATGGATCGTTTCTATTGCTATGTTAGTCTGTATTTCATTTGTTTCTGCTCTAATCTTTTTATTTCCTCCTCTTACTAACTTTGGCCTTTTTCTTTTACTAGTTCATTTAGGTATAAAGTTGGAATTATTTGCAGATTTTTCTTATTTCTTCAATTAGTCTTGTATTGCTATGAAGTTCCTTCTTAGAACTGCTTTTGTTGCATCTCATAATCTTTCCATTTTCACTTATCTCGAAATTTTAAAATTTCCTTCTTTGATTTCATCATTAAACCATTGTTTGTTTAGTAATATGTTCTTTACAGACCCTGTTCTTGTGTTTTTCCTAGTTTTCTTATAATTGATTATTTCATACTCTTGTTGGAAAAGATGCTTGGTATGATTTCAGTCTTCTTGAATTTATTAAGTCTTGTGTGTGTTAACATATGACCAATCTTGCAGAATGTTCCATATGTGTTGAAAAGAATGGGTATTTTGCAGTTTGGGAATGAAATGTTCTATATATTAAATCTATCTGGTCTAATGTGTCATTTAAGGCTATAACATCCTTAGTGATTTTTGATGTGGATATCTATGCCATTGATTTAAGTGGGGCATTATAGTCTGTCTCTTACTACTATTATGTTACCATCAGATTCTCCCTTTATCAACATTTGTTCCATATAATTAGGTTTTATCTTGAATGCATAAATATTTACACATGTTTTGTCCTTTTTTTGGATTGACCCCTTCTTTTCATTGTCATTTCCTAGTTTTTTATAGTTTTTGTTTTATAGTCTTTTCATGCTATATCTTTATTTTTTCACTTTCAGTCCGTTTTTTAAAAATCTGAAGTCCGTTAAGTAGAAAATGGTTGGGTCTTGTTTTTATCCATTTAGCCACTCTGTGTCTTTTGATTGAAACATTTAGTCCATTTACATTTAAAGTAATTATTACCAGGTATGTACTTATTGATATTTTGTCATTTCCAGTTGTTTTTGTAGTTCTTCTGTTGTCCATTCATTTTCTCTTGGACTCTTCCCTTGTGAACTGATGTTTTTCTTTGATGTTATATTTGTCTTTTTATTTTTTTATTTTTATTTTTTTAAATATTTTATTTATTTATTTGACAGAAAGAGATCACAATTAGGCAGAGAGGCAGGCAGAGAGAGAGAAGCAGGCTCCCTGCTGAGCAGAGAGCCCAATGCGGGACTCAATTCCAGAACCCCCAAGATCATGACTGAGCCAAAGGCAGAGGCTTAACCCACTGAGCCACCCAGGCGCCCTTGTCTTTTTATTTTCTATGTATTGTAGATTTGGCTGTGGTTATCATTAGGTTTATATATACTTACCTTTGTATGTACCAGTATATTTTAAGCGTATAGTTGCTTAAGTTTGACTGCATTGAAAAGCACTACATTCTTACTCCCTTTAATGTATGTTTATGCTTTCATATATTATATCTTTTTATTTAGTCATTTCCTTCTAGTGTATTTTTATTCCATTATTGTATTCTTCAACTCTAATTAGTTCTTTCTTACATTTTTAAACTCTTTGTTGAAGTTCTCAGTGGGTTTATCCATTTTTCTCCCAAATTCAGTAAACTTCTTTGACCATTTTTTTTTTTTACATTAGTTTCAGGCATACAACTTAGTGATTTGACAAGTTTATACATTATGCTATGGTCCCCACAAATAGCTACCATCTGTCTCATTACATCATTGATTTTATTCCTTGTGCTCTTTTTTAAAAATTCTCATAACTTAGTAACTGGAGGCCTGGGTATCTCTCCCTTTCACTCATTTTCCCCACCCCCTAACTCCTGCCCCTCTAGCATCATCAGTTTGTTCTCAGGATTTATAGTTGATTCTTTTTTTTTTTTTTTGAGATTCTATTTATGAGTGGAATCCATGTTCTTTTTCTTACTCAGTTGGACATATTTCACTTAGCATAATACTCTCTAGCTCTATCCATGTTGTCTCAATGGCATGATGCCATCCCTTTTTATGGCTGTGTAATATTCCATTGTATATATGTATACCACATTTTCCTTATTTATCCATATATTTTTTAAAGATTATTTATTTATTTATTTGACAGACAGAGATGACAAGTAGGCAGAGAGAGAGGCAGAGAGAGAAGAAGGGAAGCATACTCTCTGCTGAACAGAAAGCCCGATGCAGGGCTCAATCCTAGGACTCTGGGATCATGACCTGAGCCGAAAGCAGAGGCTTTAACCCACTGAGCCACCCAGGTGCCCCTTTATCCATATATTGATCTTTAAGTTGCTTTCATCTCTCAATTATTATAAATAATGCTATAATAAACATAGGGGTGTATATATCTTTTTGAGTTAGTGTTTTTGTTTTTCTTGGGTATATACCCCATAGGGAAATTATTATATCATATACTATTTCTATTTTTAATTTTTTGAGGAACCTCCATACTGTTCCATTTACATTCCTACTAATGATGAATAAGGTGTCCATCTGTGTATCTTCTTTGAAAAAATATCTATTTAGGTGTTCTGCCCATTTTCTAATCAGATTTTTTTGCTGTTGGGTTGTATTCTTTATATATTTGGGGTATTAACCACTTATCAGTTATATCTTTTGGATATATCTTCTTTCATTTAGTAGGTTGGCTTTTTATTTTGTTGATAGTTTCCTTAGAGGTTTCCTATTTTGATGGAGTTAAAATGAGTTTATTTTTGAGACAGTTTCTTACCTGGTTGATAATTGGTGGATGGATGCCTTTCACCAAACTACTTTTTTTATTTCCCTGGGTGTGACCCAGGATGGGCAAGGTGTCACATTCCTGGTGGTGTTCCCATCATTTCTGTGTCATTGTCTCTTTTACCCTTCTCTGTGTGGTTCCTCTATTATTTGTTGGGCTAAAGCTAGCTATTCAGTGACTAGTTCTTCAGAAGAAATTGCTGTATACAAAGGTGTAGATTCAGTGTGTCCATGGAAAGAGGTGATTTCAGGGTCTTCCTATGCTAACATCTTGGACAACCTCCCAGGAGCACTGTTTATAAACGTGGTAATGTAGGATCATATATGCAGCCACCAATTATTTCATTTAAATTATTCCCCTTAACAATTGACAAGATAGGTACTAATACCCATTTTGCATTTGAAAAAACTAAGACCTAAATATGTAGTCACCTAATTGGCTAAACAAGTATTGAACTGTACTCACAAACACTTCTTAAGTAGGTATAATAATACCTACTATTTATTACTCCAAACTAGGAAATATATAGCAATTGGATGGCTTGATAGTGCACTTACCTTTCAGTTACCCATATCAGAAATCTGAGGAGGAAATGACCATACATATCACACATCTCCTCCTTCTGGTCAGTAAAAATAACTCTGATATTCTTTGACATCTTTCAATTCTGTTATTCTTTAGAACATAGAATACTGCATTCTCTTCAGCCTTAGGTATGTGTTATACCTCCTATGACTATGAATTTGTACTACCCATTTTCACATGATGGGTTTTCATCCTTTTTGATCTTGACATTGATCTCCTTCTCTCAAAATACTCCTCTTTTAGCATTCTTGTTGACATCTTCTTTTATATATTAGAATCATTCCTTGTTAATAAGCCAGAATATTAAAGAAATAGGTCTCAATTTCTTCACTTGAGGGGGGCTATCACTTGGTTAGAAACATGTCTTATTCCTAAATTTCTTAGATTTCAAGCATTACCATAAATTTTTTTTCTGCCTTAGAAATTTATTTTCTTGTGCCTAGGAAACAGACTGGACCAAAGGTCGAACACTGGTGAGAAATGGAAGTTAAATGTAGACAAGCCATTATCCCATCACTAAGTTTGGGTTCTCAGTTGATGAGTGTGGTCTTGATTTAATGGACCAGATTGGGAAACACAACAAGCCCATGAATCACTAGGAATTGATGGTTATTCTTCCCTCTTTGCCCCCATGCCATTCTGTCTCAGAGCTCAAACAAGGTATAGAAGAGAATGCCTTCAAAGTTGCAAAGCAGTCCATTTAGCTCCAGGTCCTGAGAGAGCTTTGAGTCAGCTTGATGCAGATTCCACCAGTGAGCTTTGACTTCTCAGCAATCTCTCTCTTGAGAGGTTTCCCAGAAATCCATCCGTTCAGCTCACCCCTGAATGCACTTTGAACAACTGGCTGCCTCTCCCATAAGCACGTTATTAATGGTCTCTTTTCAAAAGCAGAGATAGTGCCCTGGAAAATGCGATATTGATTTTTTCCCCTCCTTTCTCACTGTTTCAATCACTGCTCGTTTGAATGGCTTTCATTTTTAGCAACAACAAGAGAATCTTCGAAGAAAAGTGGTTTATAGGATCAGCCTGAAATAAAATCACTGCTCAATTTAAGCTCTGAAAAATACTATTGATATTTTAATAGAAGTTTGGAGAGCCTATTGCAAGCTCAATAATAGCTACAAGGAGTTTATACACAGAAATCATACTTAGGGATCGTTTTATTTCTTAGGCAGTATGTGTTAGCAGCAAATAACAGTTTAAACCTTCACTCACTTCCATACTGTATACATCAAGAGTCTCAAGAGTGTGGAAATGTTCAGAGTACTTCAGAAGGGGTGAAAGGCTTTCTACAACTCAAATGATTTGTCTCCAATTGGCCCTTTTAGAAGAAACCTGGGTTGGTTTTCTCTTAAGCTCTCTATTTGCCTGTGTTGGCATCAGGAAATCTCAACAATCTTATAGCAGAAAGAATTAAGGATCATGTAGTTAAATGGATTTGTTGCATAGGTGAGACAAGCAAAGTGCAGGCAATGTCTCTCTTTTCTATTGACCCCTGTAAATCAAAATCACTGAAAATATGCCTTGATTTTTCCTTAATTATTCTATGTGCACAGAGATTTCTATTGAGATCTTTAAAATTGATGTTGATTAAATCAATAGTTTTACTATATACTATTTGCTATGTGGCTAATAAATGTGTAAGGCACCATGCTGTTAAGAGGAATACAAATAAGAATAAAAAATATTTCTCTGTATTTGTTTTACAGATGCATGTTTTAAATGTAAGAGAAGAATTTTCATAGGAAGAGATAGTAAGAAGATAGTAAACTTCAGAAGGAAAAAACAAGAACAGGAGAAGTTAGGGCTTGTCAATGTAATGGAATTAGATAGGATATTTGGGAAAATTTAATGAGACATGGTTTCAAAAATGTGTTTAAAGGAGAGGAAATAGGATGAAAAACAAAATATTTCTGCATTTGGGAGATCAAAGCTATGCTTTTAGTATAGCAAACAAACAGAGGAAAAGAATCTTGATTAGGATGGGGAGAGGAATATACATTCATTCAGTCATGCAATAAATATTAATTGGAGATATACTATATATAAGGTACTATTCTAGGCTCTAGCAATACCTTGAAATGATGGAGGTGAGGAAGCCATTATACTGAATCCCAGACTAACTTGAGTGTTACATAAATAAAAAGCAAGAGTTAGATTAATAAATGTTGGAGAAATTGTGCCTGGTTGAACATGAAAGCAAAAAAGCCAATATTACATAAAACACTGATTAGGGTGTCATTAATAGGATAGAGGTTATCTGACATGCTTTGTTCTGGCATTAATGCTTAACTTCTTGGAAGATGTAGACAGCCATTGCCATCAGAAACCAGGCCAAACTCCCATGGGAATGGAAGTGCCTTGGTCTCATTAGAAAAATTCTTGCAAGTTCCACATGACCAAGTACCTCTCACCAGGAGCCTACACTGATTGGGGGGAAAGCCTTCTAGCAATAAATGGCACAGGATTTCCCTGGCCTTTTCTTCTTTGTGTACATCTTTCTTGGGAACCATGAAGGAAAATAGTTCTGGAAGCTAGCCAGTCTCATTTTTTTTCCAGCAAAGGGGAGCCTAATACAATCCAGCTCTTAGATGCAGGGTTCTTTCTTTCTGTTTCCATGTGATTAGCCTGACCTGATACAGGACCTAATCAACTCACTGTTAATGGGCCCTGCAAACTTCTTTATACCCACTAACTAGGTCGGTACCTAAAATGTGGCAGGTAATGAAAGGATGAGTTTCTTACCTTTATGGAAACCACACCCATGGTGTAACTTCACATACTGTTTGGGAGGAAATTTGATGGCTAGGAAGAACTTTAAATAACCCTAAAACTACTATGTAGAATGCTACCTTTTCTGCTTAGGAAGACCAAAACAAATTACAAATGGACACTTCATTGATGACCTGAAAACAAACTGGAGAAAATCTATTTCTCATCCAAACTGTGAAACCAATAGAAAATAAATCCAAATCACATTTCATCACTATTTGAGATTAACTGGGTTTGACATCTGCGATTATAGACATTATGACATTGCTTCATGAAACAGAAGTAGAATTTTTGTTATTTTAAGTCTCAGGACATGAACTCAATATTAAATTTTTGAGTTTATTTTTGTGGTTTTCCAAGATAGATATGAATAATCTAATTTTTTTAAATTATAGGCTTTCTTCAGGATATCAAATAATCCTTTAAAAAATAGTTTCCCATTGCCTACAGAATTTGTTACAAACATCTTAGTTTACTTGCATCAAAGACTTTGTAATATTTAAGCACAATCTGCATTCTATTTGTTAATATAAGAAATATTTATTGAGGATCTAATTTATGCCAGATACTTCTCTCAGTACTGTAGATATCATAAATATATTTTCCCCATAGACTTCTATAGAATTATTTCATCTTCAAGCATTTTTTTCTCAAACTTTTTTTTAATGTTAACTATTAGGTTGGCTGTGGGGTATATGGAAACTGTGCAATTTCTTGCAACTTTTCTGCAAATCTAAGACAAAGTCTACTAATATAAGCTAAAAACATAAAATGTAAAGTTTATTAAATATTAAAACAAGAGCACCTAGGTGTCTTGGTTCCACCTTTGGCTCAGTTCATGATCTCAGGGTCCTGGGATCAAGCCCCACATGGGGCTCTCTTCTCAGCAGGGAGCCGGCTTCCCCCTCTCTCTCTGCCTACCTTTCTGCCTACTTGTGATCTTCTCTCTCTCTGTTAAAAAAAAAAAAGAAGAATGTGTGTGTGTGTGTGTGTGTGTATATGTATTTATATATATACACAAAAACTCCATGAATAAATTTGAGTCTCACAATGTTACAAAAGCAAAAATATCCCCCAACCAAATTTAAAAAGTATGTAAGGAAATGATTAACTGTGTAATAGTCAAGATAGTCTAGGTTAGCAAACCAACACAAAATTTTAATGCTTATCAGCAGTAAAGGACTTTAATATGTTCAAAATATATAACCGAATGGATTAAAAGAAATACTTCCAATAGTAATGAATATTATAAAATAAGATGTATATTTTAAAAGTGAATAATATATGAGATTAAAAAAACTCTACAAATGGGTCTCATGGCATATTAGACACAGTAGATCAGTAAAAAACACCCAAACTGAAGAACAGAAAGGAAAACAGAAAAGGAGGGAAAAAAATCTGGAAGTATTAAAAATATTCAAAAGGTAAATCATATATAAAGTTGGAATAGTAGAAGTAAGGGAAAATATGCAGAAGTAGTAGTCAAAACAGAAAATGATAGAATTTTCCAAAGCCAGTAAATCTCATAATTTTTTAAGTCTTGTTGAAATCCCACCCCCAAATAGAATATAAAGGAAATAAGCATGAGTGTATACATATACACACTCCTTAGTAAAACTTATGAGACCCAAAGAAAAAGAATCACAAAAACATTTAGAGAAAAAAAAAAGGCACTAAATTTCATGGAATTGCAATAAAACTGTTAAGCTGCAATAAGAGAGTTACCTAACTAAAAGAATCACTGAAAGGAGAAGACAGTGAATTAGCATCTTTTAAAGGCTAAGGGGGACTACAATCTGCTACAATATACTTCTATACTTGGGAAAAATACACTAAAAAATAATAAAGATAAATAAAAGGAAAATTTAAATAGTAGACCAGAAATAAAGGTAATACTAAAATGAGTTATCAAACAGAAGGCAAAGGATTCCAGGCAGAAACACGAATGAACAAAATGGAAAACACAAAATTAAATACATAGATAAAAATATTAATAGCATAAAACCAAATTTAAATAAATTTGAGTACCTGAGATTAGACTTTCAGAAATTTTAGCATTAATTAAAAAACAGTAAAAGTAACTACTCTATTAGGCATAAAAAATTATAAGTACATGTTTTAATTTTGGTTGGAGTTAATCAACATAAGAGTAAAATGTGTAATTGATAGGTTACAAGGGGAAAAACTCTGAATAACCAACCAACAAACAAAAAAAGCCCCGGGAAAAGGAAAAAGAGTTAAATTTAAAACACCTGTTACATGGTAGATATAACCAATTCTATTGGTTATTGTAACTGTATAAATCGAATATTCCAATTAAATACTAATTAAAGACTTTATAAAAGTTGGACTTTTTTTTTAAAAGATTTTATTTATTTATTTGACAGAGAGAGATCACAAGTAGGCAGAGAGGCAGGCAGAGAGAGAGAGGAGGAAGCAGGCTCCCTGCTGAGCAGAGAGCCCGATGCGGGACTCGATCCCAGGACCCTGAGATCATGACCTGAACCGAAGGCAGTGGCTTAACCCACTGAGCCACCCAGGCGCCCCAAAAGTTGGACTTTTTATTGACAGAAAAGTTGTGAAATGTTGAGAAAATGGGACATTAAATATTTACAATATCAGATGAAGTGAACTTTTTAATGCAAGAGATGGTAGAAATAGAGGGACATGTTTTAATTCTAGAGATAATTGTAGGAAGATATGACAGTTTCAAATCTATAGGAACACATTCAAAGAAACTCAAAGTTGCATATACCAAAAATCACAATCATTAGGGAAACCTGAAAATACAAGATTTGAAAAGCGCAATAAATTTGATCTCACTGGCATGTTAAAATGCTAACAATAATAAGAGTCTACATTCTTGGGACGCCTGGGTGGCTCAGTTGGTTAAGCGGCTGCCTTCAGCTCAGGTCATGATCCCAGCGTCCTGGGATCGAGTCCCACATTGGGCTCCTTGCTTAGCAGCGAGCCTGCTTCTCCCTCTGCCTCTGCCTGCCAATCTGTCTGCCTGTGTTCACTCTCTCTCTGACTAATAAATAAAATCTTTAAAAAAAAAAAAAAAGAAAAAAAAGAGTCTACATTCTTTTTCACATGCACGAAATATTTACCAAAGTTAACTACATACTGTACCATGAAGAAAGCCTCAGAAATTTCAAAAGATTTCAATTATGTCTTCTGTCATAAAATTAAGTTGAAAATGAATGACAAAAAGAAATTTCCCAGCAACCCGAAAATGAATGGCATACATGTCTAAACAAATATACATGGAATGAAGAAAAAAATCACACTAGAAATTATAAAACATTAATTGCAAAATTCATGAAGATATATCAAAACTTGCATTTAGAGGGAAATGTATTGCCTTAATTCAGAGATTCTCAACTAGGAGGGATTTTTTTTTAGTTGACTCAACTGGAGGGTATACTAGCATGTACGGGTTGAAGATAGAGGTGCTGTTAAACAGTCTACAATGCACAGGACAACTCCCTCCAACAAAAAGTATTGATGCCAAAATAGTAATAGTGCCATGGTTGAGGAACCCTGTTTTAAATGCAAATACCGGGAAATAAGAGAAGAGGTAGAAGGCTGAATATCAATGTGAAGTAGCAGCAAATTTTAAAAAAGTAGAAGAAATTAAAAGAAAGAAAAATGGGAAGGAATTAAATCAATAAATCAAAGAAATAGAAACAATATATATAATACAGAGAATCAAGAGTCAAATATTGGTTTTTTTGAAATGATAAAATTGCAAAACTAGTCCTTCTAGTTTCTGATCACTACTACTGACCAGAAAAAAACTTGCAGATTACAATAAAAAATAAACATAATAAAAATAAACATAACTGATTCTATATACCTTAAAGATAATAAGAGGTTATGATGAACAGCCTTACACCAATAAATTTGATAATTTGGATGAAACCAATAAATTTCTCAAATAGCCACTTAAGGATCATAGAGAAAGAATAAAACAGAAAATATTAATAGCCCAATATCCAAAGAAACTAAAACCAGTATTTAAAACTTCCAAAAAACAAAAAAAATCTCAGGCTCAGATAACTTTAATGATGAATTCTAAACATTTAAAGAAAAAATAACACTCATAACTTCTTTTCAGAGTGTTGGGAACTATCTCATAACTTTTTATGACACAAGCATAGCCTTGATATAAAAACCAGACAGAAACACTAAAAAAAAAAGGAAAATTACAGAACAGTCGCCTATAATCATAGATTCACTCTAAATATAAACAAAACAAATTCAGAATGATATTAAACATCATCAATTAAGCTTTATTCAAAAAATGCAAGCGTATTGTAGAATTCAAAATTAAAGTAATTCAGACATTAATATAAAAATAGAGAATAATTATATGATTATCTCTGATAGACATTTAGTTAAAATACTTATTCATGATTTTAAAAACTTTACCAAACTAAAAAGAGAGGGAATTTAATTAACTGGTGAAGAATACAATAATTTATGGTAGACATATTTAATGATAAAATATTAATAGCTTTCTTCCTGAGATTAGAAAAAAGATATGAATGTAAATCATCCCTTCTCAATATTTTAAGACTTTCTAACAGAGTGATAAAAACAAATGAATGTCATAATGATCAGAAAGAAAAATGTCAACAATTTGGACAAGCTAATTGCATATGTAAAATATTCAAGAATCTACAAAATACTATTAGAATTGCTGATTGTATCTAGCAACTATTAGCAACAAAGGAAGACCAAATTAAATAAAAATGATACAATTTATAATTACAGAAAAATCAACATTCTTATTCTGAAGACTACAATATTAATAAGCAAATCAAAGAAGACTTAGATGAATACTGTGTTCACTTATCAGATGATTCAATATGGTAAAGTTGTCAGTCTCAGCTAATTTATATATAGTTCTAGTACAATCTCAATATAAAGAGAGGAGAAAGAGAAAGAAAACCTGGAGGGACATTAACAATGTGTTTTAAAAATTCATATGGAAATGCAAAGGCAAATATTTGATGATGGAGTCTTTTAAAAAAACTGGGTGAATTAAGAACCAATACATAGCAAGATTTATTATAAAACTATACTAACTTCAACAAAGTAGTACTGGTCTTCTAATAAATAGTGTTGGTTTAACTGAGTATAAGGAAAAAAAAATATCTTGATCTCTACCTATACCTAAAAATTCCTTGTAGTTCAATTTTAAATTATGAGTTAAAGCAAGAGTTTTTTAGAAGAAAATATGCAAAAACATTTTAATGTTAGATGAAGTTTTCCCTGAACATACAATACCTTCTCAATAATGAAAAATAAAAATTTTGCTATATTAAAATTTTAAACTTTAACTCATTAAAAAACATGATTGTAACATATGAAGCTACAGAGTGGGAGAAGATACTCAAATGTATGTTCAACAAAGGACTTGGATTTAGAGTACATAGAGATTCTACTTATCAATAAGAAAAAGACAACCAAAGGAATAATTGGGGAAAACTTCTTAAACAGATTTTTCATAAAGAGGACATTTAAATGTCCAAAAACAAATTAAAAGTTGCTGAATTCTATTAGTCTTTAGGAAAAATGTAAATCAAAAGTACAATGAAATACCCCTGATATATCCACAGAATAATTAAAGTGAAAAAGACAGTTCTCAATATTGTTGAAGAGAAAAAGCACCAGAAATCTCATGCACTGCTAGTGGGAGAGTAAATTGGTACAACCACTTTAGAAAACTCATTGATAGCATCTAAATACATACATTTTCTGTGATATGACAATTTAACTTTCAGGTATATGTTTAACAGAAAAATGAACATTTATTCAACAAAAGATATGTACAATAATGTTCATAACAGTGCTCTTTGTAACAACAACAAAAAGTATAAATTACCAAATGCCCTTCAGCAGTAAAATGGATATGTCTATTTTGGCATATTTACACAATGTAACAACATCCTAGAACCCCAAAAAACCCATATAGCCAAAGCAAAATGCTTTATGAGAATTCTAGATGTATCACAATCCCAGATTTCAAGATATCCTACAGAGCTATTGTAATCAAAGCAGTATGATAAAGACACAAAAATAGAGCAATAGAATAGGACAGAGGGCCCAGAAATAACTCTACAGTTATATGGTCAATTAATCTGTGACAAAAGAGGGGCAACAGGGTGGCTCAGTGGGTTAAGCCTCTGCCTTCGGCTCAGGTCATGGTCTCAGGGTGCTGGGATCAAGCCCCACATCTGGCTCTCTGCTCAGCGAGGAGCCTGCTTCCCCCTCTCTCTCTGCCTGCCTCTGTGCCTACTTGTGATCTCTGTCTGTCAAATAAATAAATAACATCTTTTAAAAAAATTCAGTAAACTCAGTAAGTCTCAGAGTAACAAATCAAGAAAGTAAAAGACATAAAGATTGAGAAGTAAAATTGTTCCTATTTGCAAATCCCAAATAGGCATACAAAAAGATCCACTAGAAGTAATAAGTTATTAGCTGCATCGTAAAAGGTCAATATATGTTTGTATATCAATTGTATATATAATATCAATTGTAGTTTTATATACTAACAGCATACAACTGGAAAATAAAATAAAAATCACTCTAATTCCAACAGCATCAGATAATTTATCAGGACTAAAGGAAGACAAACACCTTCTCTATATAGGAAATAGCAAAACATTAAAAGAAAAAAATTAGAATAAAAAACCAAGAAAATAAAAAGCCAACCTAAAATTTAATAATCAGCAGAAACTACTTTGGGAAATAAACAGTAAAATTATTTTCTAGCCAAATGAAAATAGTAGACATGAGACACACAGACACAGCCCTTAAATTGAGAATATTCTATGTAATATTTTCCCATGAAAACTATAATAACAAATTCCTGTTTATATGGAAACATGACAAAAGGCTGGTATTTAGAATTAAAATTTCAAAAGTCATATCATCTAACAAGACAATAAGAGCCCAGGGTGCCTGGGTGGCTCAGATGGTTGAGGATTTGCTTTTGGTTCAGGTCATGATCTCCAGGTCCTGGGATGGAGCTCTACATTGAGCCCTGCATCTAGCTTAGGTCTCAGCAAGAAACCTACTTCTCCCTCTTCCCTTTGCCCTTCCCAGGCTAGTGCTATCTCTGTCTCAAAGGAACACATAAAATCTTCAAAAAAAAAAAAAAAAAAGAAGGGTGAGAGCCCCAGTTTGGCAGTGTTGAATTAACAGATGTACCAAATGAGGTTTCTAACACTTAAAATAATAGAAAAATTCTTACTACTGCAAGTTTGGACCTGATCTTTTGCAATTAAAGGAAGCTTAGAATTACTTAAGCTAATGAAATGAAAATTGCCACACCTACTTTAAAAGATGCCTCAGGGGATTAGAAATGGTGTGTGAAAACTATTATTATTTAGCCATTATTATATAATATCTTTGTACTCAGCCAAAAGTCAGATGTAACTGTAACTCCCTCTTTCCTCAAACAGGGGGAAATGAGGTGGAGAATGGGTCCCTGGGAATGATCTAAAGTTGTTTTTGTTGACATGAGTGTCTAGATATTGTATGACCTTGCCCTTTTTTGAGGTTCAGAATGAAGTTTAGTGGCACTTTCAGTGAGTCAACAAGTTCATTAAACACTACCATGGGGTCTCCCATGAAAATCTTTGAAGTTTTTGACTCTTACACATGGGATACAATTTATTTTAGGGTATAAAATTCTCCTGGGGGGGATCATTCTCTTGGAAATGCACAAGAAGAATAAGGGAAATTTTGTGCTTTACTGTGATAGAAAAGAAAGGTGAGAAATGGATGTATGGGCATATGGAGATCTCAATTCTCCTTAAGCCATGTATAATTCCTTGTTAAAATACTTAAAATTTGATTTTATTTCAGATTAAAGAAATTGCTCAATTCCCACTTACCCCACATCTGTAACAGTTATTTAAGTGTATATAATGAGAACTCTTAAGCCTTTAAAATAAATGAAAAAGCACAATTTGAGGTGCTATTTCTGTACAGGAAATATCCACATCTAATGGTTCCAAAAGTGGTAGTATTTTTAGGAGCATCAATGGTAGGAGATCTTAAACATTTTAGAAGACAGAGCTCCAGGCCATCATGTTCAACCACTCTGATGTGCCAATTGAACTGAAAATCTGTTAAAAAGGAACTTCTGCAAGAATACCAGGCTTGAACTATAATTGCATGGTTCCATAGCACATCAGGGTTGCCCAGATTTGACCTTGAAGACTATGACATCCAAAGATGTGGATCATCACCCCCAATGTCATCCTGCCTCATCACAGAATCTAAGTTGGATAAAGTCTTGGATGTTATTTATGCCACCCATGCAGTGATCTTTCCTCCAACATTCTTGAGAAGTGGTCTTCAGCTTTCAGCTTAAATGCCTTTAGTGACAGGCTGCTCATTTATTTGACAAGGTAGATTGCTCCTTGGTTAGACAGCTTTAATTGTTGGAAAGTTCTTCCCCAAATTGCAGCAAAATCAACCTCCCTATAATTTTCACTCAATGATCCTTGTCCTGCTTTCCAGAGCAATACAGAATGAATCGACTCCCATCAGCCCTTCAAATGACAGGCCTCTGTCATTTAATTCACTACTCAGTGAAGGAGTGGTATAGCACTATGATTCAGTCTGAAAACCTGGGTTTAATTCTCTGGTCTCAGTTGTCAAATTACTTGTCTCTCTGAGCCTCAGGCTCCAAATCTGTGTAATGGAGGTAAGGGTATATGTGCTATCTTTCCCTAGGTTTTTTGTATGAATTATATTGAATGAATCTGTGGAATGTATTATTTCAACTTTAATATATGCTCTAAATATAACATATCATTAATAATTATCAACTCATACTGAATAGCCCACTTTTGAAATTTTTCTTGGAGCACTCAACTCTCATTGTTCTCATATTTATTAGATTTTCTTTAGTGTGACATTCCAGAGCTAAAGTCAGATTCCTCCCAACTGCCATTGCTCTGTTTAATGGCTGGGTTTCTTTTCCTGTAGAGAGCATGGAAAGCTAAGTTGTTTCATCAAAGCAAGAGTATACCAACTTCTTTCCTCACTTTAGTTATTTTGCTTACTTCTAAACCTGAGCCTGTACATACCATGGAAAGTATAACAGTTTTATTATTCTTTTTTAATAACAATTATTTTCTATGTAAATGAGTTCATGTTATTGAAGTGTGAAACTTAGGCCAAAGAGACAAATGCCAAGAATTCAAAGAGCATCTGATTAGTGATTATTTTATTTAAGTGACCCTGAATTGATCTCTACCTGATGACCCATGCCCACATTTTAAACATTGTAATATCTGCTTAAGAAATAGGCTGATCTGCACTTAGAAGTCTAATAACAATAATTGCTTCACAGTAAATGACTCAGGACAGTAACTTAATCAACAAGACTTATGATTTACTTAAAATACATGTGGGTTCATTATTCTAGGGAAACATGATTATTAAGTCTAATAACATTTGCAAATGTAAACTACTATCATTAGGTGGAAAATTTCTAATTCTAAAGGGCATATATCAGAAATATTAAGGAAGGTGAAACTGTCAGATTTAAGTTATATTGTATGATAGATATAAATGAAAATGTTCAGTGTTTTATTTTGAATATATAACAAGGGAAACAATATAGGACACAGTGACAGGAAAAGAAGTGTTCCTAGCAAGACAGGGACAAGAGAGGAGATGAGAGAAAGAAGTGATAAATTTTATTTTATTTTTTTAAAAGATTTTATTTATTTATTTGACAGAGATCACAAGTAGGCAGAGAGGCAGGCAGAGAGAGAAGGGGAAGCAGGCTCCCTGCTGAGCAGAAAGCCAGATCTGGGACTCCACCCCAGGACCCCAGGATCATGACCTGAGCTGAAGACAGAGGCTTTAACCCATTGAGCCACTCAGGTGCCCCAAGAAGTGATACATTTTAAAAAGGAAAATATAAATGTGGGAGAGGCAACACTAAAGTCAAAGAAATTGAGAAACTGAATGCTAGAAGTTGCATATAAGAAATACCAGTGGAGTGTTCCAAAGAAACAACTAGGTCCCAAGGGCCAAAAGTACGTGTATTACTTTATGACATACTTTACAGGCAGAAAAGGACATGGATCAAAACCAGGTTCATAAGTAAAAATGTTGAAATTATTAATCCAGGAAGTCAGGATAAACTGGGTAAGAAAAAGATGGCCAAAAGAAAGAAACAGTAATATCCCAACACTGAAAGCTTTCCTATTGGCAAGAGTCAAAATAAATACTGTAGGAAATAGGGACATAGAAATTGATCAACAAAATGAATAAAGCCAGAAACTTAGATTAGCTGGCAGGGCAACTGGGGTGGATGCAGGAATCAGAATATGCTAAATTCATCAGTTAGAATTAGATTAAACTTTATAAAATAAAATTATCCAAATTTTTAAATAACTTAAAAATAATTTAAAATGTATCATTTATCAAATATAGGGCAATTCAGGACTACTACGGAAATGGACAGTTATCAGTTTATTTCACCTCAACATTCCTAGGAGAAAACCCTTGTCTTAACTGACTGCTAGGGCTTCATTCATCATACAACCATTTTAGGAAGATGGAGGAGGGGGTAAAGCACAGTATTCTTCCTCTATTTAAGGATTTTCCCAGAAATTACACAAAATCTATGCATTTTCTTTTCATTAAGCAAATGCAGTTATGTGGTCACACATTTGCAAGGTAAGCTGGAAAATGTGCTTAGGTAAATTCAAGAGAAAATAGATGTTAAGAGGAAATTAATTTCTGTCATACATCATTACATAGGGATAATGAAGATTAACATTTACCGAGTATTCATTATGTGGCCAAACCCTGTACAAAATATATTGCACACATTATTTCACAATAATCCTAAAAGTTAAAAACTAATATTCTTCCTTTATAAGTCAAGGACTAAAGAAAAATTTTTAAATCTAGTTCAAAGCCATAAACTTAACAAAGGGCAAAAAAGAGTTTAACATATGGGTTTGCCACATTCCAGGGACTGAGCCATAATCCCTGTAGCACTGCTTCTCCAAGCGTGAGGAAGAGTAAAAGACTAATATTCCTAATAGGCTATCTTTGTTAACTGGGAAAATTTTCCTCCTCAGTCAGGTAGTTTATAAACATGTCCTGTGAAGCAGAGGGTTATTTTTAGAATATGAGCATCCCAGAAACAGGGGAGATAATCTGTATACAAGAAAATGATGGAAAGGGCGCATGGGTGGCTCAGTGGGTTAAGCCGCTGCCTTCGGCTCAGGTCATGATCTCAGGGTCTTGGGATCAAGTCCCACATCAGGCTCTCTGCTCAGCAGGGAGCCTGCTTCCTCCTCTCTCTCTCGGTCTGCCTCTCTGGCTACTTGTGATCTCTCTCTGTCAAATAAATAAATAAAATCGTTTTAAAAAATGATGGAAAAATGAATAAATATCCAACTCTGTAGAGGAGGAAGAAAAAGAATTTGTGGGAACAAAGATAGGTAAAGTAGGAGAGAAGAAGGGAGTGACCAAAAAAAAGGGAGATTCAAAGAATTTAAAAGCATGAATGAGTACTTAAAAGGGAAAAGGGAGCAAGGCGAAAAAAATACATGTGCATCACTTCCCCTGTGAAGGACTGCTGTCTTCAGCCCATTGTCTATAACTATCCAAATGGCTTAGAAATATTATTCATCTATAGGCAATGCATGAGTTTACATAGACATAAGGATTTAAAATGGAAATGACAATGGAAATTTTGTGATACATTTTGAAGAGAAATTCTAAGCATTTCATTTCTTATGAAAAGGAGCACTCCAGCTCCAATGTATTATGACCAGTGTCTTTGTATGCTAGATCTGACCTGACAGTCAAACAGGAAGTTCTAAAATGTGTGTGTGTGGAGAGAGGGGAAGAGAATGAAAGAATGAAAGAAATAGAGCAATTACATTTTTATCTCATGTAAAATCTATAATAATCATTGTAATCTAAAAGCTTTTAGGTCCAACTTTTGTTTGATGGTTAGATTTGCACTGACACTTGTAAAGAAATGAGAATACGTTCTTCTCATGGTAATGGCAAGATGCAGAATAAAACTCTCAGACAATTTCCATACTTCTGGTGCTCAGGCCTTCAGTAAATTAGCTGCGACATCTTAGACCATTAGAATGATTACAGCTAACTATAATACAGTAATAGCACCCTAGGGCTGTAAACCTCCTTGATAATGTTTATTTTTGTACCATTCTATAGTACATAGAAATAATTAAGGGAGTTAGAAAGGACAAGTAGGTTATCTATCTCTACTTCAATAAATCAGAGAGGATAGATTCTAACAAATGTCAGTGGACTTAAAATTTACTGTTTTGGAGCTATCTAGAAATACTCGGACAATCTTCTCTCATTGACATTTTCCTTAGAAGAATCTTAATGAGAAGTGACAATACAACTTGTATTCATATCTTAACTAAACCAAATGTTCTGGATGTGGAGGAAATAAACATAATAGCCCACTGACTCCTAGCTGAGGGTCATACACTACTCAGTACAAGTGCCTTAGTCATTTCAATGTGCTATAACAAAATACCATAGACTAGATGACTTATAAACAATAGAAATACTTTTCTCACAGTTCTGGAGAAAGGAAGTCTGAGATCAGGGTGCCAGCATAACCAAGTGAAGGCACTCTTCCTAAAGTTGCAGACTTTTAGTTGTAGCCTCATGAGGGAAGGAGCTAGGGCACTCTGAGAGGTCTATAAGAGCACTAATCCCATGCATAAAGACTTCATCTTTTTTACCTAATCATCTTCCAAATGTCCCATGTTTGACACCATCAGATTGTGAATTTTGGGGGGACACAAACATTCAGAATATAGCAAAGGATTTAAGGACCAGTGATAAGTTCAGACAATATAGTGGTCCACTGGATCACCAACAAACTGGACCTGACCCCCATGGCAAAGTATTTTCAATGTCCTAAGACACATGGTTTATCCAGAGTATTGGATTCCAAATATAAGTATTGATATATGGATGGGAATATTGAGAATATGGGGTTCTGTCCTCAATTAAGGGAAATTTGTGAGAAAATGGAGCTCACTATCATTCAAAATTTAAAGGAAAAAGAGACCCAATTTTCTCCTGGGTCTAATATCTACAAGACGAAGTGAGGTTCTTGTACAGTTAATCCATGTACTATACTAGAAACTAGAAACTCTGTTTTATATTAGAGACAACCTTTATAAGCACACAGGGGATCATACAAGGAAAACACTTTCCCAAAGTCATTGGAGAAAAGAGAGGATCGGATTTTCATGAGTTTTTATGACCAGCAGTGCTCAAACACAGAAGTTTTAGAGGTTCATGGCATGACCAATGTGGAGTTGGTGGGTGCTGTATAGGGCTCCTGTGGAGAAGGAGGGCAGATAGCCTGGCAGAAGAGGGTATAATCTAAGCATCCCTGGGACAAACTTAAAGATGGTTTCCCTTATTGGAGTGCCTCAGGAAAAGGTGGTATTGCCTTTCCTGGGACAAAAGAGCCAGCAGAAACAATTACCATCTTCTACCCTTCAATATAGATGCAGAGACACCTACTGAAAGTGGTTAATTAACCTAGACATCTGATCTTTACTGCAATTTCCTCCAAAATCCACCCCTGAGCTTTAGTATGACTGCCCTTCTGGAACAAACCTTCATCAGTCTTCATGCAACGAGACGCTCTGTTAGAGGGCTAGTATGGGTCAGGGGACCATGCCAGGTCCCTAAGGTTTGGAGTTTTAAAACTCAACTGATCTGACTGGGATAGAACACAGGTGTACTGTGCTGCTTGGCAGGAAGACAGCCCAGACACAGCTTGAAGGCAGCAATCTGAGGGATGCCTGGGACACATGAGGGGAGATTGTTACTCTTCTGGAAGGGCTCCCCAGATAGCAGCAGGTACAATCTCCCACTGTGGGATGTGGGAGGGGGCTGCCACCATTTCTCTTCCCTGCCCCTCAGCATAAGCTGGTTTCAATGAGCAGCACAGCACCAACAGTGACAGTCTAAACCACTTACACTGAGCCCCACCCCTCTGAGCTCTGCAAGTGCTGCTTTTCTAGGACAAAGATGCCTGAGAACCAGAGCAACAGGCACATCCCCCAGAAGAAAAGTACAAAGCCCCTAAGCACACTGTGTATACTGACCATAGAGTTCTACACAGCTTCAGTTCTAGTGTAAATAGCAGGGTCTCTTTCAACAGGCAGATCAGAACAGACCTAGTTAAAACTCACTATACCCTGGACAAGGTCCAAACACTTTCCACAGCAGGCAAGGAGAAACTCTGCGAGGACTGACCTGAGGGAAAAAGCAACCAAAACACAGCAGCAGAGTGCACACAGCATACACCAGAGGCATTTCTGAAGCATCAGGCCTTGGACAGTATATGACCTTTTCATCATAAAACCATTATTCTCAGGAGCAGGCAGTACCAATACTGAAGAAGACAGATACCCAGACAAGATGCCAAGATGGAGAAATTGATCTCAAAAGAAAGAACAAAAAAAGGTCATAGGAAAGGATCTAATCAAAATAGATATAAGTAATATGTTTGATCCAGTATTTAAAGTAATGATCATAAGGATACCAGCTGGACTTGAGAAAAGCATAGAAGGTACCAGAGAATCCCTTATTTCAGAGATAGAAGACCTAAAATCTAGGCAGGCTAAAATAAAAAGCTATAACTGAGATGTGAAACTGATTGGATGTAATGGCTATTTGTATGAAAGAAGCAGAGAAATGAATATGTGATACAGAAGATAAAATTATGGGAAAAAATGAAGCTGAAAATAAGAGGGAAAGAAAAATATTGGATCATGAAGGTAGACTTAAGGAACTCAGTGACTCCATAAAGTATAATAATATATCATTATTCAGATATATCATTATTTCTTCTCAGAAGAAGAAAAGAGGGGAAAGGGGGCAAAAGGTTTATTAGAGGGAATTATACCTGAAAACTTCCCTAATCTGGGGATGGAAACAAACATCCAAGTCTAGGAGGCACAGAGAACTCACATCAAAATCAACAAAAACATGCCAACACCGAGACATGCTGTATTTAAATTCGCAAAATATAGAGCTAAAGAAAAAGTCCTAAAAGGAGCAAGAGAAAAGAAGTCCCTAACCTATAAGACAAATAAGATTAGCAGCAGATCTCTCCACAGAAACTTGGTTGGCCAGAAGACAGTGGCATGATATATTCAAAGAACTGAATGAGAAAACAGAATATCCTATCCAGCAAGGCTGTCATTTAGAATAGGAAAGATAAAAGATTTCCCAAACTAAAGCTGGAGTTCATCACCACTAAACCCACCCTGCAAGAAATATTAAAGAGAAGTCTTGAAGCAGGGTGAAAAAAAGAGATGAGAAAGAAACAGAAAGTATCATCAGAAACACCAACTTTACAGAAACAATGGTACTAAATTCATATCTATCAATAATTACTCTGAATGTAAATGGGCTAAACACTCCAATCAAAAGACACAGGGTACCACAATGTATTAAAAAAACAAGACCCATCTATATGCCACCTACAAGAGACATATTTTTAGACCAAAAGACACCTGCAGATTGAAAGTAAAGGCATGGAGAACCACTTATTATGCTAATAGACATCAAAAGAAAGCAAGAATTGTCATACTTAATCAGACAAACTAGATTTTGAGCCAAAGACTAACAAGAGATGAAGAAGGGCACGATATCATAATAAAGGGTCTTTCAAACAAGAAGAACTAACAATTGTAAGCATATATACCCCACTTTGGAGCACCCAAATTTATAAAATGATTAATAACAAACATAAAGGAACTCATTGATAATAATATAAACATAGTAAGGGACTTTAACATCCCACTTACATCAATGGACAAATCATCTAAGCAGAAAATCAACAAGGACCCAATGGGTTTGAATGACACACTGGAACAGATAAACTCAACAGATATAATTAGAACACTTCATCCTAAAGCAGCAGAATACACATTGTTTTTGAGTGCACATGGGACATTCTCCAGAATAGATCATATACTGGGTCACAAATCAGGCCTCAACAACTACAAAAAGACTGAGATCATACCATGCATATTTTGAGACCACATCCCTATAAACTTGAAGCCAAACAAAAGAAAAATTTGGAAAGACCACAAATATATGGAGGTTAAAGAACATCCTACTAAAGAGTTAATGGGGCAACTAGGAAGCTAAAGAAGATATTTAAAAATACATGGAACAAATAATAATGAAAATGCGATGACCCCAAAATTTTGGAATGCAGCAAAAGTGGTCATAAGAGGAAAGGAGAGAGCAATACAAGCCTTTCTAAAGAAGAAAGGAAAATCTCAAATAGGCAACCTAACCTTACACCTAAAGAAACTTTTAAAAAACAACAAATGAAGCCTAAAGCCAGCAGAAGGGAAATACTAAAGATAGAGCAGAAATAAATGATATAGAAATGAGCAATTAAAAAAATAATAGATCAATGAAACTAGGAGCTGGTTCTTCAAAAGAATCAATAAAATTGATAACCCCTTAACCAGATGTATCAAAAGGAAAGGAAAAGGGGCTCAATAAATCAATAAATCCATAAGTAAAATGGGAGAGATCACAACCAACACTGAAGAAATATGAACGATTTTAAGAGAATATTATGAAAAATTATATGCCAACAAATTGGGTATGGATAAATTCCTAGAAATATGTAAACTACCAAAACTGAAAGAGGAAGAAAAAGAAAACTTGAAGATACCAATAACAAGCAAAGAAATTGAATTGGTAACCAAAAGTCTCCCAACAAACAAAAATGAAGGGCCAGATGGCTTCCCAGGGGAATTCAACCAAACATGTAAAGAAAAGTTAATACGTTTTCTTCTCAAACTTCTCCCAAAAAGTATAAATGGAAGGAAAACTTCCAAACTCACTGTATGTGGGCAGCATTAATTGGTTCCCAAACCAAAAAACCCACTGGAAGAGAGAATTACAGACCAATAACCCTGATAAATATGGATGTTGTAAAAATTCTCAACAAAATACTAGCAAATCAAATCCAACAATACATTAAAATAATCATTCACCACAATCAAGTGAAATTTATTCCTGCCCTGCAAGGGTGGTTCAGTATTCACAAATCAATCAACATGATAGATCACATTATAAAAGAAAGATAAGAATCATATGGTCCTCTCAATAGATGCAGAAAAAACCTTTGACAAAATACAGCATCCATTCTCAATAAAAAATCTCAAGTAAAGTTAGAGAAAACATACCTCACCATCCTAAAGGCCATATAGAAAAAATCCACAGTGATTATCATCCTTAATAGGGAAAAACTGAATGCTTTTCCTCTATGGTCAGGAACAAGACAGTGATGTCCAATATCACCATTGTTATTTACAGAATACTGGATGTCTGACAACAGATCAGACAACAAAAAGAAATGAAAGACATCCAAATTGGCAAGGAAGAGGTCAAACTTTCACTACTTGCTGATGACATGATACTCTATGTAGAAAACCCAAAAGACTCTACCTAAAAATTGCTAGACTTGATACCAAAATAGTAACGTCACAGGATACAAAATCAACATATAGAAATTTGTTGCATTTCTATATACCAATAATAAAGCAGCAGAAAGATAAATCAAAGACTAGATCCCATTTACAATTGCACCAAAACCCATAAGATACTGAGGAATAATTTAACCAAAGAGGTAAAATATATGTACTCTGAAAACTATAGAATACTTATAAAATAAATTATAGAGGCCACAAAGAAAAGGAAAAGCATCCTGTGCTCATGGATTGGGAGAACAAATATTGTTAAAATGATTTACTACCAGAAGCAATATACACAATAATGCAATCCTTATCAAAATACTACCAGCATTTTTTCACAGATCTAGAACAAACAATCCTAAAACTTATCTGGAACCACAAAACACCCCAGATAGCAGAAGAAATCTTGAAAAAGAAAAGAAAACCTGGAGCCTTCACAGTTCTGAACCTCAAGTTACATTACAAATCTGTAACAAGACACAATGGTGCCGACACAAAAACAGATGCAGATCAATGGAACAGAACAGAAAACCCAGAAATGGACCCTCAATTATATGGTCAACTAAGCTTCAACAAAGCGGGAGAAAATAGCCAATGGAAAAAAGACAGTCTCTTCAGCAAATGGTATCAGGGAAACTGGACAGCAACATACAAAAGAATGAAACTGGACCACTTTCTTACACCTTTGCAAAAATAAATTCAAAATGGATGAAAGACCTAAATGTGAGACAGGAAACCATCAAAATTCTAGAGAAAAACAGACAGCAACCTCTTTGACATCAGTCATAACAACTTCTTTCTAGATACATCTCCAGAGGCAAGGGAAACAAAAGCAAAAATGAAAAAGTGGAATTTCATCAAAATAAAAATAAAAAATCTTCTGCACAACAAAGGAAACAATCAATAAAACTGAAAGCAACCTTTGGAATGGGAGAAGATATTTGCAAATGGCATATCTGTTAAAGGATTAGTATCCAAAATGTATAAAGAACTTATCAAACCCACACCCAAAACCAAATAATCCAGTTAAGAAATGGGCAGAAGATAGGGTGCCTGGGTGGCTCAGTTGTTAAGCATCTGCCTGAGGCTCAGGTCATGATGCCAGGGTCCTGGGATCAAGCCCTACATTGGACTCCCTGCTCCACAGGGAGCCTACTTCTCTCTCTCCCAGTCCCAGTGCTTGTGTTCCTCTCTTGCTGTGTCTCTCTCTGTCAAATAAATAAATAAAATCTTCAAAAAAAATATATTAAAGATAGTGGATCAATCACCCACATAGCTAGTATGAAGGTTAAAAGGCAAAAGTAGTAAAATCATCTAGATCTACAATAATTTGTCAAAGGATACACAAAGTTTGATGTAAAACATGTCAAAAACATAAAATGTGGGTCAGGGGAGTAAAAATGTGATTTTTAGAAAGGGCTTGATCTTAGACAACTATCAACTTAAAATAGCTATAGACATAAGATATTGTATATAAACATCAATGAAAGTCGACAATTCACAAAGGAAGAGAACAAGAGGATTAAAAAAGAACAGAGAAAAACACAAAAGCAATAAAAAATTAATAAAGAAAATGGCAGTATGTACATATCTATCAATAATTATCTTAAATGCAAATTGACTAATGCTCTAATCAAAAGACACAGGGTAAATGAATGAGAAAAAAAATCTATATGCTACCTACAAGCACTTATTTCAGATCTAAAGAAACACAGAATGTAAGGGAAATTACGGAAAAATATATTCCATGCAAATGGGAATAAAAAGCTGTGATATCAATACTTCTATCAGACAAAGTAGACTTTAAACAAAGCATTACATAATGATAAAGGGATTGATCTAACAAGAGGATAAAATATTTGTAAAGATCTATGCATCTAATGTAGGGGGGCATGTAAATGCACAACAAATCTTAACAGACAGGAAGGGAGAAATCGACAGTAATACAATAATAATAGAGGACTTTAATGCCACATTTACAACACTGGATAGATAATCTAGGCTGAAAATCAATAAGGAAACATTGGTATTAAAAGACACATTGGACAAAATGGACTTACAGATATATACAGGCCAATACAACTAAAAAAGCAGAATATGCATTCTTTTCAAGTGCATATAGACCAAGTGCAGAATAGACCACATGTTAGGCCACAAAACAAGTCTCAACAATTCAAAAAAACTAAATTTATATTAAATATATTTTCTAAATACAGTGGTATGATACTAGAAATCAATTAGAAGGAAAAAAAAAAAAAAAAAAACCTAGGAAAAAACCCCACAAACCCATGGAGGCCAAACATTCCCCTAAACAACTAATGGGTCAACTAAGAAATCAGAGAAGAAATAAAAAACTACCTTGAAAGTTGAAAATGCAAACACAATGTTCCAAAATCTATGGGATGCAGCAAAAGCAGTTTTAGGAGGATAGTTCAAAGCAATACAGGCCTACTTTAGGAAATAAGAAAAATCTCAAACAATTTAAACTTACATATAAAGGAACTAGATAAAGAAGAACAAAGCTCAAAGTTAGTAGAAGGAAGGAAATAATAGATGCCAGAAAGAGAAATCAGTGAAATAGAGACTTAAAAATTATTTTAAAAATATAAATGAGACTAAGATCTAGTTCTTTGAAAAGTTAAACAAAATTAACAAACCTTTAGCCAGACTCATCAAGAGAAAGAAGGCCCCAATAAGTAAAATCGAAAGTTAAACAAAAGTTATAAAGGATTCTACAGAAATACAAAGGATCCTAAGAGCCATAACAAAAAATTATATGCCAACAAATGCGACAAACCAGAAGAAATAGATAAATTCCTGGAAACATACAACCTTCTAAGATCAGGAAGAAATAGAAATTCCATATAGACTAATCACAAATGATTACATTTAATATGTGATTTTAAAACTCTCCTTCCTCTCAAAAGACACCCAGTTCAGGACCCAGTGGCTTCTTAGGGGAAATCTACCAAACATTTAAAGAAAAGTTAATACCCATCTTTTTCAATTTATTTTTAAAAAGAATTCAATAGGAAGGAATGCTTCCAAACTCATTTTAGAAAGCCCAGCATTACCCAATACTAAAACCAAACAAAGATACCACAAATGAGGAAAAAAAGAAAAATTACAGCCCAATAGTCCTGATTAACATAAATGTAAATATCCTGAAAAAAATATTGTCCAACTAAATTCAACAGTACATTAAAAGAATCATATACCATAATGCAGTAAGATTTAGTCCAAGGATGCAAGGATAGTTCAATATCCATAAATCAATCAATGTGATACATTATATTAATAAAAAGTTAAAATCATATAATCATTTCAGATACAGAACATTTGACAAAATTCAACCTTCATTTATGACTAAAAATATGATAAAATTAATATCATGGAAATGTTGAAAAGCTAAGCATATTTCCTTTAAGATCAGAAATAAGACAGGATGCTCAATCTCATCACTTTTATTTGACATAGTATTGGAAGTCCTAACCTCAGGAATCAGGTAAGAAAAAAAATGGCATCAAAATTGGAAAATAAGTGAAATTGTCACTGTTTATATGATATGATATGATATATGATGATATGATATTATATATAGAAAATCCTGAAGACTCCATCTAAAAAAACCTATTAAACTAGTAAATGAGTTCAGTAAATCTTCCTAATACAAAATTAATATATCTAAATCTATTTGCAATGGCATTTAACAGGATAAAATACCTAGAAATAAATTTAACCAAGAAGATGAAAGACCTGTAATCTATAAACTATAAGATTTTGATGAAAGAATTAGAGATAGAAATAAAGAGAAGATACACTGTGCTCATGGATTAGAATAATTAATATTGTTAAAATGTCTATACTACCCAAAGCAATCTACAAATTCAAGGTAATCCCTATCAAAACACCAATGACAATTTTAATGGAACTAAAACAAATAATTCTAAAGGTTGTATGGAACTACAACCCCCACCAATAGACAAAGCAATCTTGAGAAAGAACAAAGTTAGAGACATCACATTCCCTGACTCAACCTATACTACAAAGCTATAGTTATCAAAACAGTATAGTACTGGCACAAAACACCCATGTTGATCAATAGAACAGAAGAGAGTCCATAATTAAACCCACATGTATATGGTCAATTGTACTTCAACAAAAGAGACAAGAATATACAATAGGAAAAAGACAATGTTTATATATCATTCTAGGAAAACTGGACAGCTACATTCAGAAGAATGAAACTGGACCACTTTCTTACACCATATATAAAATAAGCTCAAAATGGATTAAAGACTTAAATGTAATACTGGACATCATAAAACTCCTAGAGAGAACATAAATAGTAAATTTCTTTGACATTGATCTTAACAATAGTTTTTTGGATCTATCTCCTCAGGAAAGGGCAATAAAAGCAAAAATAAACAAATGAGACTATATCAAACTAAAAAGCTTTTTAAGAGTTAAGGAAAGCATCAAGAAAACAAAAAAGGCAATTAATTGAATGGGAATAGATATTTGCAAATGACATAACCAATAACAGGCTAATATATAAAGTATATAAAGACCTTTAAAAAAAAACCCAGAAGACATGAATAGACATTTTTGCAAAGAAGACAGATAGCTAACAGACACATTAAGAGATGCTCAAAATCACTAATCACCAGGGAAATGCAAATCCAAACCACACTGAGATACCACCTCACACTTGTCAGAATGGGTATTATAAAGAATACAAGAAATAACAAGTGTTAGTGAGAATGCAGAGAACAAGGAACACTTTTGCACTGTTGTATGGAATGGCAAATGGTATAGCCAGTATGGAAAACAGAATGGAGGTTCCTCAAAAAAATTATAAATAGAAGTATCATATAATCCAGCATTTCCACTTCTAAGTATTTATCCAAAGAAAACAAAACCCCTCCAAGTTATTCCTTATGCTCCACAAGTAAGTGAAACCATAGGATACTTGACTCTCTCTGGTTGACTTATGTCATTCAGCATAAGGAATAACATGGAGGATATTGGGAGATGGAGAGGAGATTAATGGAGGATAGCAATACCAAAAATTATTCTAACATTCCTCTTTTGTTTTCCTAAAAGATATAACTTATGGGCACTGGACCAAAAGACATGAAAAACACATTTACAGTATGTGTCTGTGCATATTAACAAATTGTTTTCTACACAAAATTAATAATTATCTATATTAAAGGTATTTCCTTCCCATTTTATATACACATAAAATTTAAGAAAGGTTTTGTCACTCACCTTGGGTCAAGAAGTGAATAATAAAACTCAAATCTAAAGTGTATGTACATGAATGTGTCTTCCCAACTAAGCTGTTGTCCACTATGCAGGCTGTTTCATGAATGGTTATGTGACAGAATAAAAAATAAATTTAAAGCTTGCATCTTGGTATTGGTTTAGAAAGCATATCATATATTCTTATGAAGGCTATATTAGAAATAATGGTAAAATGTATAGAGTTCAGAACATGTATTCAATTAATAGTCATTGAAATAAAACAAACCATTATTTCCTCCCTAACCCAAGGTGGTGCACAGAGTGGTCCATTAATATAAGATCTAGACACTTGACAAATGTCCTCTGCTACAATAGGGTCCAGGGAATTTGTTCACCCCCACATGATGATGAGGCTGTTTTGCATTTTGGGTTTCTGTTGTTGTTTTTAAGAGGATGGAGGTATCTACATGTTTGGGAATGCCTGGTTATTTGATTTCTCATACACTGCTAAATTTAAATAGTTAATATATTACTTAACATTTTTTCATTTATGTTTAGTTGGGAGATTATCATAAAATAAACAGTTTGGTTATACCAGGTAATATTTATCTGGTATATGTACTTTAATTTCTTCATTTTGTTTCATTGTATTGTTTAATTTGTTAATGTATTTTCATGAGCAGTATAGAGCTATTTTTATTTTTATTATTTTTAGACAAACTAGTAGCCTCTGATATTTTTAATGTAATATCTTTGCATCTATTCCATTGTTTACATGGAATATATTACTTTCCTATTTTGTTTAAAGATTTTATTTATTTATTTAAGAGAGAGATAGTGAGAGAAAGTATGAGCAAGGAGGTCAGAGGGAGAAGCAGACTCCCCTTGGAGCTGGGAGTCCCATGCAGGACTCAATCCTGGAATTCCAGGATCATGACCTGAGCCAAGGCAGTCGTCCAACCAACTGAGCCACCCAAGCGTCCCTACTTTCCTATTTTTATATTTTTCATTAATTTTATCCTTTTTCCTGCTTCTTTTTGTTTTCCTTACTTTGTTTCGCATTAAAGTTTTTCTTCACTTTTTTCTCTATTGTTTTAGAGACTACAAATTGCAATCATATCCTCTTAGTGGTCCCTTATTTAGGAATTGTGTTTAAAAATATATGCATGTGGACTCTTTTGTTTCACAGTAATAAATCTTTAGCTACTTTTGTTTTGTCATTTTTACATGAAATTGATTAATTTTTTTTGATGTAAAGAAAGGTATGATACACCTTTCTCCATTTTCCAACATTTGAATTTTATGAGTTTATATGTTTAAAGATGGCTCAAAAGCAGTAAAAGTTTGGGGTTTTATTTTCAACTGGAGCTCTTAATACATTTATAATTAATATAACTAATAATATATTTGGAGTTCATCAATTTGTACATTTGGGTTTTTCTATTTATGTATATTCTGTTTGTCCTATATCTTTCCCCCTCCTCCGCATTTATTGCCTTCTTTTGGATTGTTTTCTAATAGTTCTATTATTCCTTTAGTTTGAAAGTTATAATATAAGCCATTAACAAAAATTAATATATTTATCCTCCTCTCAGAATATTTAAGAAGCTGAGATCACTTTAAGCCTTTTTACCACCTTTCTTCCTTACACTATTATTTCTCTTTTAATACTATCCTAGTTTTTGCCAACAAAACCAAAATTATTTTTGTTTTATACAGTTAATTTTTGTTTATATAAACTTTCATGTTTGCGCTTTTCTTGTTCTTTATTGTTTCTTGCACATCAGACATCTTTATCCATTCATACTTAGATTACTTCTACACTTTGGCTATTGTAAATAATGCTGCAGTAAACATAGGGGAGCATGTATCTTTTCAAATTAGGGTTTTTGTTTTCTTTTTTCCATTTTATTTTATTTCTTTTCAGTGTTCCAAAATTCATTGTTTATGTACCACACCCAATGCTCCATGCAGTACATGCCCTACATAATACCCACCATGAGGCTCACCCAAACCCTCAGGTTGTTTCTCAGCGTCCACAGTCTCTCATGGTTTGTCTCTCCCTCTGATTTCCCCCATTTCACTTCTCCTCTCAGATGCTCATTCTAGAGATTCTAGAGATTCAGACTTGTTGAATATAGAATTTTAGATTCTTGGGTACTTTCAGCAAATGAACTGTTTTCTAACTTCTACCAGTAGTCTTTCAAGGTAACCTGTTAGTCTCAATACTACACCTGTAGGTTTTTCTTTTTTCTTCCTTTAGCTACTTTTAAGATCTTTTTATCTTTGAGGTTTTTGAGGTTAAGTATAAGAAGTTTCTTTTCTGTCTTCTTGTCCTGACTGAGACTAACTGGGCTTTTCTAATACGTGGATCAATGTTTTAGCAAAATTCTCAATCATTTCCCCTTCATAAATTACCTTTGCCATATTCTACCTTTTCTCTATTTTTGAAAATCTTATCATATATTAGATTTTCTCACTCAGTTCATATCTCTTAAACTCTTTTTCATGTTTTTCATTTCACCTCTCTATACTACATTAAAAATAACGTCTTCTGACTTTCTTTCCAGGTCAGTCTTTAACTATATCTAATCAGCTGTTATATGGAACTATTAGGTATTCTATTTTATTAAGTTATATTATATATTCTATAATATGACCCTTCTTTAATTATAGTTCATTAAGTTTTGGCAAATGTATGTACCCATGTAACTTTCATTGAAACTAGATGAGACCATTTCCATCACTTCAAGTTCTCAGTGTCTCTTTGTAGTTAATCCTCCAACCCCCACCACAAGCCACTAATTATCTGATTTCTAGCTGAATAATTCATTTCATCTTTTCAATAAATTCATATAAATGAAATATTTTCAGTTTTTGGTCCATACTTTCTTAAGATTCATTCATATTCTTTCATATATTAATAGTTTGTTCATTTTTATCAAGTAGCAATCTATTACATGACTATAGCATATTTATAAATTCTTTCTCCCATTGATAAGCATTAGGACTGTGTCTAGTTTAAGGTATAAGAAATGCTATGAAAATTCTTTATTATTGTTTTGGTGTTCATTTTTTCAGTAAGTATTCAGTGAATAATTTAATAGTTACTATGTAGTAAGGAAATATATTAAGTATATGAAGACTACAAAGAAATTTGAAGGTATTTTAATGCTTAAAAGCAAACTTTCTATTTGAAAAAAAGCTTGGATTTGGAGAAGTGCTTTGCAATTTCCAAAGCCTGTTCACCTACTATAAATCTTCACCTGAAAGTTTTTCCAGTTTTATTGAGATGTAATTGGCACATAACACTGGGAAGGTTTATAACCTGTTGACTTGATGCACTTATATATTGCAAAATGGTTACTATTGTGGGGATAACTAACACCTCCATTATATTACATAATTACTGTTTCTTTTGTTTTGTTTTGTTTTGTTTGTTTTTTTTTCCAATTTATTTATTTTCAGAAAACCAGTATTCATTATTTTTTCACCACACCCAGTGCTCCATGCAAGCTGTGCCCTCTATAATACCCACCACCTGGTACCCCAACCTCCCACCCCCCCGCCACTTCAAACCCCTCAGATTGTTTTTCAGAGTCCATAGTCTCTCATGGTTCATCTCCCCTTCCAAGTTACCCAAAAGCACATACCCTCCCCAATGTCCATAACCCTACCCCCCTTCTCCCAACCCCCCTCCCCCCAGCAACCCACAGTTTGTTTCGTGAGATTAAGAGTCACTTATGGTTTGTCTCCCTCCCTATCCCATCTTGTTTCATGGATTCTTCTCCTACCCACTTAAGCCCCCATGTTGCATCACCACTCCCTCATATCAGGGAGATCATATGATAGTTGTCTTTCTCCGCTTGACTTATTTCGCTAAGCATGATACGCTCTAGTTCCATCCATGTTGTCGCAAATGGCAAGATTTCGTTTCTTTTGATGGCTGCATAGTATTCCATTGTGTATATATACCACATCTTCTTGATCCATTCATCTGTTGATGGACATCTAGGTTCTTTCCATAGTTTGGCTATTGTGGACATTGCTGCTATAAACATTCGGGTGCACGTGCCCCTTCGGATCACTACGTTTGTATCTTTAGGGTAAATTCCCAGTAGTGCAATTGCTGGGTCATAGGGCAGTTCTATTTTCAACATTTTGAGGAACCTCCATGCTGTTTTCCAGAGTGGTTGCACCAGCTTGCATTCCCACCAACAGTGTAGGAGGGTTCCCCTTTCTCCGCATCCTCGCCAGCATCTGTCATTTCCTGACTTGTTGATTTTAGCCATTCTGACTGGTGTGAGGTGATATCTCATTGTGGTTTTGATCTGTATTTCCCTGATGCCGAGTGATATGGAGCACTTTTTCATGTGTCTGTTGGCCACCTGGATGTCTTCTTTGCAGAAACGTCTGTTCATGCCCTCTGCCCATTTCTTGATTGGATTATTTGTTCTTTGGGTGTTGAGTTTGTTAAGTTCTTTATAGATTTTGGACACTAGTCCTTTATCTGATATGTCATTTGCAAATATCTTCTCCCATTCTGTCAGTTGTCTTTTGGTTTTGTTAACTGTTTCCTTTGCTGTGCAAAAGCTTTTGATTTTGATGAAATCCCAAAAGTTCATTTTTGCCCTTGCTTCCCTTGCCTTTGGCGATGTTCCTAGGAAGATGTTGCTGCGGCTGAGGTCGAAGAGGTTGCTGCCTGTGTTCTCCTCAAGGATTTTGATGGATTCCTTTCTCACATTGAGGTCCTTAATCCATTTTGAATCTATTTTTGTGTGTGGTGTAAGGAAATGGTCCAATTTCATTTTTCTGCACGTGGCTGTCTAATTTTCCCAACACCATTTATTGAAGAGGCTGTCTTTTTTCCATTGGACATTCTTTCCTGCTTTGTCGAAGATTAGTTGACCATAGAGTTGAGGGTCTATTTCTGGACTCTCTATTCTGTTCCATTGGTCTATGTGTCTGTTTTTGTGCCAGTACCATGCTGTCTTGATGATGACAGCTTTGTAATAGAGCTTGAAGTCCGGAATTGTGATGCCACCAACTTTGGCTTTGTTTTTCAATATCCCTTTGGCTATTTGAGGTCTTTTCTGGTTCCATATAAATTTTAAAATTATTTGTTCCATTTCTTTGAAAAAGATGGATGGTACTTTGATAGGAATTGCATTAAATGTGTAGATTGCTTTAGGTAGCATAGACATTTTCACAATATTTATTCTTCCAATCCAGGAGCATGGAACATTTTTCCATTTCTTTGTGTCTTCCTCAATTTCTTTCATGAGTACTTTATAGTTTTCTGAGTATAGATTCTTAGCCTCTTGGTTAGGTTTATTCCTAGGTATCTTATGGTTTGGGGTGCAATTGTAAATGGGATTGACTCCTTAATTTCTCTTTCTTCTGTCTTGTTACTGTTTCTTTTTTGTGGTGAGAACAATTACGATCACTTTCTTAGCAATGTTGTATAGAGCAGACAATTATTAACTATAATCACCATGCTGTCTATTAGACCCTCAGAACTTATTTGTCTTCTAACTGGAAGTTTTTATTCAGCCTCAGATAAACTACCATTTTGTCCTCTGTTTCAGTGAGCTTTGGAGAATAAAGTGTCCAGTTTTGATCTATAAGAAATTCTATATAAGCTATCATACATGTGAAATACTTGAGAGTGGAATTTATCAGTTACTTAGTTAGTGTATTTTTAACCCCAAAAGGAACTGCATTTATTTCTTCCAAAGTAGCTCTTCAGTTTTACATTTCTATAAGCAATATATGTTCTACAGTATTGCTCCATAACATTGTCTATATTTTGTATTTTCAGTCTTTTGAATTTTAGCCATTCTAATGCGTGTGTAGCAAAATTTACCACAATTCCATGATTTTTTTCATTTCCCTGGTGAATAATGTTATTGCACATCTCTCTATATATTTATTAGACATTCATTTATCCTGAAATGTTGGTTCAAATTATTTGTTCGTGTTAATTGGTGAGAATACTCTATATTGTTATACTAATGACAATTTCCCCTAACTGTCCTATAGATTTTATGTAATTGCAATAAAAACTTCAGCAGACTTTTAAAATAAATTGGAAAAAAAACAATTGGCAATGTGATTCTAAAATTTATATGGAAATACAAAGAATCTAGAATAACAAAACTCTTTTGCAAAATAAATACTTTAAAAACAAAACAGTCCACTTTAGATATAGCAATATCATTAATAATAGAGGAATACAAATAAAGACAATAATGAGTCATCACTACTCCTACTATTATGATTAAAATAAATGCAAAAAAAACCCTGATAATACTAAGTGCTATAGAGTATAAAATTGTGAAGATGAGAACTTAAGAAGGAGTCACATAAAAAGCTACAGAAATCTTCATAATCCAGCATTCAACAATATAATAATCACATCTGGAATTCAAATAAAAACAACTTTGGAACCCTGAAAAAAAAATAAATTAGATTTTAAAAAGTGAAAAAAATTAGTAAAAACATGAAAGAGCAAAAACATCTTGATGCTGAGAAAAAATAGTCAATGGGAACAGACTCAGAAATGACACAGGATGGAATTAACAGAAATGGATGTAAAACAGCTGTGATAACTATGATCAATGTGCCTTTTTGTACCACTCGGGGCCACTATAGTGAGAGGAGCTGCTGCCATGTCCAGCCACTTGCAGTGGATGGTATGAGTAACAGCTTTAGATTGCTGATCAAGAGGAACAAGCAGATGTACAAAACCAAACCCAATAACCTGAAAGCTCCTGATTCCTTTCACTATAATGGGCTGATTCACTGCAACACTGTGGTCAGGGAGCTGGTGACCTCAGATAAGGTATAAGGGTGTTCAGGAAGTAGAAATCTGGCCTGTGAAAACCTGGACCTCCTAGGTACAGGTCACTATTAACAAGAATACACTTAGTGTTATCAGGCACATGATCTGCAAAAATAAGCTCTTCCCAGATCTAGACTGGCTGCAAATGGAGTCACATGCCATCCTATGATTGTGAAAAGGAAGTGGCCTGCCCAACCAAGAGCTCCTGATCACTTTGCCACAATGTCCAAAGCAATAAAGATGTCCATCACCTCAAATTAAAAATGACCAATGTCTTGTTCTGTGTTCATATGAGAAATAAGGCAGATTTAGGAACAGAGCCATCAGGACATAAATAATATTGGTCATGAGGGCCTGTTTATGTCTTTTTGCTTCCCAAGGAACCAGTCTCCTGAAAGTACTCTTAACAATAGTTCGTTTACAGTTTATTTTATTTTTTGAGAAACTTCCATCTGGTTTCCATATCGGATATATGAATTTACAGTTTATCAACAGTGCACAAGTGCTGTCTTTTCTCCACATCCTGCCAACACTTATCTCTTGTCTTCTTCATAATAGCCATTATTATCTAAAAAAGCCAAACTCATAGAGAAAGAGAATGGAATGAGGGTTACAGGGCCTGGTATGTGAGGAAATTGTGAGAGGATAAAAGATACAAACTTGCAACTAAAATATGAGTAAGCCCTGAGATCTCATGCATAGTGATTATAGCCAACAATACTGAATTATATACTTCCAAGTTGCTAATAGTCTAGATCTTAAATATAACCACATACACACACACACACAAACACTAATTATAATAGGACACAAGAAATCAAAGAGGATATTTAAAAATTACATGGAGAGAAATGAAAATGAAAACATAATGATCCAAAATCTTTGGAATGCTGAAAGAGTTTTTCTAAGAGGGAAATTTATAGCAGTATAAGCCTACCTCATGAAGCAAGAAATATCTCAAACAACCTAACCTTCTACCTGAAGGAGCTATAAAAAGAAAAACAAACAATACAAAGCTAGCAGAAGGAAGGAAGTAATAAAGATTAGAGCAGAAATAAATTATATAGAAACTTAAAAAAACAAAGCAAACAAACAAAAACAAGAGATCAATGAAACCAGGAGTGGGTTCTTTAAAAAGACCAACAAAATTGATAAATCTCTAGCCATACTCATTGAGAAGGGAGAGAGAGAGAAGACTCAAACAAAATCACAAACGAAAGAGCATAAATAATTGACACCACAGAAATAAAAACAACTGTAATATTACAAAAAATTATATACCAGGAAATTTAAAAACCTAGAAGAAATAGATAAATTCCTAGAAACATACAACTTAAAAAACTGAAGCAGGAAGAAATAACAAATATGAATGGACCAATTACAAGCAATGAAATTGAATTGATAATTTAAAAACAAACAAACAAACAAACGAACAAACAAAAGTCTAGGACCAGACAGCTTTACAGTCGAATTTATTGAACTTTTAAAGAAGAGTGAATACCTATTTTTCTAAAAACTATTCCATAAAAAGAAGGGAAACTTCTAAATTCATTCTATGAGTCCAGCATTACCCTGTTACTGAAACCAGAAAAAATCACTATACACACACAGAAGAGAACTACAGGCCAATATCTCTGATGAACACAGATGCAGAGATCCTTAATAGAATAATAGCAAACTAAACCCAACAATACATTCACAAAATGATTCACTGCAACCAAGTGGAATTTATTCCCAGGATGTAAGGGTGGTCAATATTTGCAAGTAAATCAACATGATACATCATATCAATTGGAGAAAGGATAAAAACCACATGATCATTTCAAGAGATATAGAAAAAGCATTCAGTAAAGTACAATATTCATTCGTGTTAAAAAATCCTCAGCAGAGTACATTTAGAGGGAATATACCTCAAAATAATAAAGGCCTTATATAGGAAGACCACAGCTATCATCATACTCAATGGGAAAAAACAGAGTTTTTCATGTAAGGTCAAGAAAAACACAAGAATGTCCACTCTCGGGGCGCCTGGGTGGCTCAGTGGGTTAAGCCGCTGCCTTCAGCTCAGGTCATGATCTCAGGGTCCTGGGATCGAGTCCTGCGTCGGGCTCTCTGCTCAGCAGGGAGCCTGCTTCCCTCTCTCTCTCTGCCTGCCTCTCCATCTACTTGAGATCTCTCTGTGTCAAATAAATAAATAAAATCTTAAAAAAAAAAAAGAATGTCCACTCTCACCACTTTCATTCAACCTGCTACTAAAAGTCCTAGCCATAACAATAAGACAGCAAAAAGAAATACAAGCCATCCAAATTGGTAAATAAGCAGTGAAACTTTCATTACTTGCAGATGACATAATTTAGAAAAGTCTAAAGACTCCACCAAAAAAAAACTACTAGAAACAATCAATTGATCAATGAATTCAGTAAGGTCATTGGTTACAAAATTGATGTACAGAAATCTGTTGCATTTCTATACAAATAGTAATTCTATAATATACTGTACACTAATAATGAGAAGCAGAAGGAGAAATTAAGAAAACAATTCCAGCTTAAATTGTACCAAAAATAAAATACGTAGGAATAAATTTATCAAGAGGTAAAAGACCCATACTCTGAAAACTATAAAAACCTGATGAAAGAAATTGAACACAACACAAACAAATGGAAAGATATGCCATGCTTATGGACTGGAAGAACATATATTGTTAAAGTATCTATACTAGTCAAAGCAAACTACTGACTTAATGCAATCCCTATCAAGGTAGTAACTGCGTTTTTCATTAAACTAGAACAAACAATCCTAAAATTTGTATGGAACCATGGAAGATTCCAAATAGACAAAGCAATTTTGAAAAAGAAAGACAAAACTGAAAGTATCACAATTTCAGATGTCAAGTTATATTACAAAGTGGTAGTAATCAAAACAGTATGGCACTGGCATAAAAATACACACTGATCAATGGAAAAGAATAGAAATCCCAGAAATAAATATACAACTCTATGGTCAGTTAAATTCTGACAAATGAGGCAAGAATGTGCAATGGAAAAAATACAGTGTCTTTAAAAACTGGTGTTGGGAAAACTGGTCAGCTACATGCAGCAGAATGAAACTGGGCCACATTCTTATACCATACACACACAAAAATTCAAGGTGGACTGAGGACCTACACGTGAGGCCTAAAGCCATAAAAATCTTTGAGCACAAAGGCAGTAATGTCTCTGACATTGGCCGTAGCAATGTTCTTCTAGATATGTCTACTGAGGTAATGAAAACAGAAGCAAAAATAAACTACTGGGACTACATCAAAATGAAAAGCTTCTGTACAGCAAACAAAACAACAAAAGTAAAAGATATCTACTAAATGGGAGAAGATCCTTACAAATGACACATCTGATAAATAATTAGTTACCACAATATATAGATATTTTACAACCCAATACCCCAAAAAACAAAAAATATAATTAAAAATGAGAAAACATGAACAGACATTTCTCTAAAAAAGACACCCAGATGGTCAACAGACACATGAAAATAGGCTCAACATCACTCATCACCAGGGAAATACAAATCAAAACCACAGTGAGATATCATCTTACACCTGCCTGAATGACAAACAGAAAACTCAAACAACTGTTGGCAAGGATGTGAAGAAAAAGGCAACTTCATGCACTATTGGTGGAAATGCAAACTGCTGCAGCTACTGTGGAAGACAGTATGGAGGTTCCTCAAAAAAAAAAAAAAAAATAGAACTAACTTGTGACCCAGTATGTGGTCTATTCTGGAGAAGGTTCCATGTGCACTTGAGAAGAATGAGTATTTGTTGTTTTAGGGTGGAATATTCTGTATATATCTATGAGGTCCATCTGGTACAATGTGTCATTCAATGCTCTTGTTTCTTTATTGATTTTCTGCTTGGATGATCTGTCTATTACTGAGAGAGGCGTGTTAAGATCTCCTACTATTAATGTATTCATATCGATATGACTCTTTATATTGATTAATAGTTTTCTTATGTAATTGGCTTCTCCCATATTGGAGGCATAAATACTTACAATTGTTAGATCTTCTTGGTGGATAGTCCCTTTGAGAATTATTTAGTGTCCTTCTGCATCTCTGACTAAATACTTCCAGGAATTGCACTACTGGGTATTTACCCAAAGATTATGAAAACACTAATTTGAAGGGAAGTATGTATGGACCCCTATATTTATTGTAGCATTATTTACAATAGCCAAACTATAGAAGCAGCCCATGTATCCATTGATAGATGAACTGATAAAGATGTGAGATATATATATATATATAGATAGAGAGAGAGAGAGAGAGACACACACACACACATATGAGAGAGAGAGAGAGTGCGATATGGGGAGACAGAGAGACAGAATGGAATGTTATTCAGCCATAAATTAGAAAGAAATCTTGCCATTTACAATTACATGGATGGATCTGGAGAGTATTATGCTAAGCAAAATAAATCAGTTAGAGAAAGACAAATAACATATGATTGCACTCATGTAGAATAAGACAAGAAACAAATGAATAAAGGTAAAAAAAGAAAGACAATCCAAAAAACCAGACTCTTAACTGTCAGAACAAACTGATGGTTACCAGAGGGGAGGTGGGTGGGGGCATGGGTAAAATGGGTGAAGGGGTTTAAGAGTACATTTATCTTGATGAACACTGGGTAAGTAATACATGGAACTGTGAAATTTACTATATTGTACACCTGACACTAACATAACATGATACTAACTACACTAGAATTAGAATAAAAAACTAAATTAAAACATTAAAAAATAATTTAACCTTCTTATTAAGCAAATATAATTCTATACCAACTGCTCTGTCTTGTGTAGAACATTTCAGTTTCATTTGTCACAAATGAAAGACTCTTGGTTGCCTCTGCCTTCCTCCGTGAACCAGATCCCATCAGGTTCACAGCTATAGCCTTTATAACCACTTCATATTTCTGTTTTATTCTGAAGCAAGGACAGGTTTATCTCATTTTTAATTTCATCTTTTTTTTGAATTTTCTACATTTTATGTACGTAGAAAAAACAAAAAGTGTTATATCACCATCACATCTTGAGCATGAAGCAATGTTTTAAAAAATATTCAGTTAGGGACACCTAACTGAATGGCTCAGTTGATTAAGCTCAGTTGGTTAAGCAGCCAACTCTTGGTTTGGCTCAGTTCATGATCTCCGGGTCCTGAGATGGAGCCCCATGCAGGAACCCACACTCAGCAGGGATTCTGCTTTAAATTTTCTCTCTTCCTGTGCCCCCCCTGGCCACCCCCTCTCTCCCTGTCTCTAAAATGAAATAAAAAATTTAAACAAAATATATTCACTTATACAATGCCTCTCTACTAAGATCCTAGCCATTTTTACTAATGAAAACATCCCCATTGTCTTCACCTGTTAATATCTTGTTCTTAATATCAGGATCAAAATTCTTTCATAAACAAAAAACAACAACAAAAAAACCTACAATTCTGAGATCTCTCATGCCAGAAACTATCTTCATCTCCTCTAAAATCTATTTATTTATGTCACTTATATGGAACTTATTACATTATCATTTGTAATGATGTTTATGTAAGTTACAGCATATTTTTCATAATATTTGTATCACCCAGAATCATTTGCTTCAAGTCATCCTATAGTCTCAGTTAAAGAGTTTTTGCCTGGGATTGGGTAGCAGCTCACCAAGTTTCTTTGACAGTATGAGGAAAATACTTTTTCCATCATGGAAGCTACCACATAAGACTTCCACTAGAGTAGGAAGAGTCACACATAGGGAAAAGAAAACCTGCTCTTTCTAGTCTGCTCTTGTTGAACAGAAAAAGGAAAGGAGTGAATGAGATATGAGGCCTAATCTTTCCACAAAGAGATTCAAAGTCCAAGAAAAGGAAAGAGAACATTAGATAGATGGTAAAGATTCCAAGAGAACATTCTTGCTCTGCTGCCTATGTACTTTGGGAGGAAACCTCCACCACGGGCATCCCTACACCCACATGGAGCAGTTCCAGGATAGTTCAAGAGGAGGGAAAAGAATTTCCAGGCTTGGAAGGAGGGATAAGATAGTGTTTAGAAGTTTTACCTATCCTCCTTTGTGGCACCCATGTGGAACTGAAAGACAAAGGGCATGCCATTAGGTCTAGTCTGGGGAGAAGGGCATAAGGTTACCCTGCAATCCACGTGAAAGTTGTGTTAATGACCTGGGAGTATCTGCACTACGGCAAGAGGTGTGGGAGGATGATAGAGCACAGAGGGCTGAACTCAGCTACTGTACCTGCAAGCAGTAGACACAAGCAGACTACCCAATGAGGTGAGGGAAAAAAAAGATTCCTCCAGAGATTTTAACCTGTATCCATCAAAGGACCAGAAACCTCCTTTCTTCTCAAAACAGTGAAGTTAACTATGTCAAAACTTTTGGGAAAATTTTATCAGAAAAATCAGATCTGCTTTTGAAAAATGATGGCCCCTCTGTCCCACTTTCTTTGCGTGTCTTGAATTTTGTCAGAAAATATCTTGTGCTTCTCCATGCCTTAATCTACTAAATCATAAATTCCTTGTCGATATGTAATTTATTTCAATATTATACATAGGAGAATACTTAATGGTGCTCAGTAAATATTTTCCAAATAAACATTAGAAATTGTTAACAACCTTAAATCTTCAACCTGTGAATTACATACTAATATCATACTAATTAATTAGTGATAGAATAAAAGGAAAGTTAACAACTACTGAACATGCCTTATAGGCTACCAGTGCCATCTCATTTTCACACATCATTTCATTTTGTCCTCACAATAATCCAAAAATGCTTATATTATTCCTACTTAAATAAAACAACTGATTCCTTATCACAAGTAGATGGGATCAAAACAGTTTGACAAATAGTTGGCTAATTCATATTTCTAATGTCATGGAGAGCAAATAGCTAGTACAGATAGTGAAATACATGCCTATGTATACTGAGTCTCATGCCTATGTCTTCATATTAACATGTCTTCTTATGGTGATTTTGGGGGGTATACAAAGCGTTGATGTAAATTTAAAAAGATACCTGCACTGTTATGTTTACTGCAGTGTTTTTAGAATCCAAGTTTTGAAAGCAACTTAAATGTCCATTGATAAATGAATGGATAAAGAAGATGTGATAGAAAATGGAATATTACTCAACTATAAAAAAAGAATGAGATCTTGCCATTTGTGACAACATGGATGGATCTAGAGGTTATTACAATGAGTGGAATAAATCAGAGAATCACCAATACCATATGATTTCACTTATATGTGCAATCTATAAGACAAAACAAACAGAAACAGAGTCATAAATACAGAAAACAAACTGGTGGTTGCCAAAAGGGAGAGTTGAGGGGAATGGGCAAAATAGGTGAAGGCTATTGACACAAATTTCCAGTTACAAAATAAATAAGTCACAGGAATGGAAAGGACTGCATAGGAAATAAAGTCATTAATACTGTAATAATATTGTATGATTACAGATAATAACTATATCCATCATGGTGAACATAGAGTAATACATAAAATTGTCAGATCACGATGTTATATGTCTGAAACTAATATAACAATGTACACTGACTATATTTTGATTAAAAATACTACAAATAAAAATGAAAATGTAGTATATACAAAATGGAATCTTTTTCTGCCATGTAAAAGGAAATCCTGTCATTTATAGCAACATAGATGGACCCCCCAAAGACATACTAAATTTAATAAATCAGACAGAGAAAGACAAACACTATATGAACTCACCTGTATGTGGAATCTAAAAAAGCAGAACTTCTACAAGCAGAGAATAGATTGGTGGTTACCAGGGGCTGGAAAGTCGGGAAAATGAGGGGATGTTGATCAAAGGGTACAAATTCCCAGTTATAAAATGGTCGAACATACAGCATAGTGACTATAGTTAGCAATACTGTATTGTGTACCAGAAATCTGCTAAGAGAATAAATCTTGAATTCTCTAACTATATACCAAAAAAAGATAATTATGTGAGTTGACAGATGTGTTAACTAACTATATTGTGGCAATCATTTCACACAATATATACATGTATCAAGTCACCTTAAGCTTACACAATGTTGTATGTCAATTATTTCTTAATAAAACTAGAGAAAGAAAAAAAAAGTTGATATAGAGAATTTGCCACAGTGACTAGCATATTATAAACAACCAAAATTGCTACTTGTCGGCCTTTTAACATTTTCTTCATTTTCTACTTGTTTAATTTTGACTATTCAAACTTAAGCCAGAGACATCCTAGGCTCCCATCCTTTCAGGTACACATTTCACCACTAGAATGTCTGGGTCTTGGGTAGCGCCAAAACCTGGCCTGGAGTATAGTCATAAACCTCTGACTTGGCACTTCCTGGTTCTGTGGAGGAACAGTATATCAGGCAAATTGGTGAGGAGGGAAGCCAAGCCTGAGTGAAATGATGAAAGACCTGGGGAAGGGAAGCTAATTTGCAGCTAATTTCTAAAATATTGGCTAGAGATTTATTCAGCTTCATAGGGACAATAGAGGGATTCAGGCATCACCAAGTCATTCTTCAGGGAAGATTAGATTCCTAGAAGGGCTTTTTTTTTTTTTTTCTATATTGCTGAAAGAATAAATACCAACTGAATGAGCCAATAGGTATTTGTCTTGTTGATGTTTATTTCACAAATAGAAAGGACATAAGATCATAGCAAAAAAAAAAAAATTAAGAAACAAAACAAAACAAAGTTGTGGGTGGGGATTATCCCCATCAGATACTAGTAGGATGGGCAAGAAAACAGGCAAGTTTCCCAGTTGCCTATATAACACTTGACATTGCTATCCAGGGGCATTGGGAAACTGTTACTAGCAAGGACAGCCATGGAAGAAAAAGAAAGAAGAAAAGGATAATGATCCACTGAAGCATGAGTGGGGGAGGCAACACTTTTCAGGGAGCCTTGCTGTGTGAAAATGTTCAGTCCACTGAGAGCCTCTTTCACTCTATCCTTCCCTCTCCTACTATTTCTTTCCCTGCCTGCATACCCATCTGTATTTTTTTTAAGGATCCTAAATACACTGGGTGAGTGCTCAAGGTCAGAATTGCATTAGAGTAGAAAATCTATTTAGTTTTGTCTTTATTGGGTCCAGCCTCTGTCCTACTCCAGAACAAATGGTCTGCTCTTTTTGTGCCCAAATATCTCCTATTTGATGAGTATGATCCATAAATAATACTCCATTTTAGGCATTTCCCTATGATAACATTGCTTTCAAAGCTAACACAATCCGTGCATCTTTACCAAGAAACTCTGCACAGAGCTCTGGGAGGAACTGGAATTTGTTTCCAGGCTGGAGGTAAAGAGCCAGCAGAGCATCAGAAAGACCGTTTTGATGACATTGTTTTTCATTTCACAGAGGACGACTCATATTTCTCTCCTTAAATATACACTGTAAGTCACGAGAGATGGTAGCTGTCTAATTACACCTGATAAAGCCTCCTTAAAAATGAGACTTGGGAAAACATATCATGTAGATTGTAGAACTGCTCAATTTTACCTGGAACCTAGAGGGAGCTGTGTACTGTTTGGGAGGGACAGAGCAAGGGACCTTGGGGAGACATGGCAAAATTACTGCCACCATCAAGTTGTTGGTGTGAAATAACAGAACAGGCGCAATTCATATTTAATGCAAACTAGATAACTATACTTTATAAAACATGTAAAAGGATAACCTCATCTACTATTTTTTTAAAAAGCCACTGATGAAGGCTTTGATAATATACCAAATCCCTTCTTAAATTAAAAAGATTTAATGGGAACATTTTATTTTCTCCAACAGGCTTCTGCTGGCATGAGAACCTGGGAAGTAGAAACAGGGATGTGATCATTATGCCTTAGGCTTTGGGACAACTCAAATGCTTCCTCTTTTTTCTCCCTTCAATTCCACAGGCAGGTAATGTTCACTTGAATTTTAAATAAAGGACCAAAAAATTGTGTAGATGCTCATGGTTCTTAATTCAAGTACCAAAGGAATAAAGAGAACGTGGCCCCGTGAATGCTTTCTTCGTCATTTCTCAAAGTTATGCACTCTTTATTTTCATTGTTTCTGTAACTCTTCACAAACTCTGTGAGAGCTTATGGCCAAATATGCTGCTGCTCAAATGATGCAGTAAGAAATAGAACACAGAATCTCTTAACTACGCTTTACTAGAAAACCCCTACATGGTAAGCAACTCTTGCACACTGAAGTGGTTTTTCAATTTCTGATTTAAAAAAAAAAAAAAGAAAAAAGCAGAGCCTGGAGCTCTCAGCTCCTGCAATGTGAGAGAACTCTCCCTCCTATGGGATGCAGAAACTGTTGATCTTCAGTTCAGGGTATATCTCTAAGAAACAGAGGCCATAAACAGTGATTTACAATCCTAGTCATGTATATCCTTCTTACTACTTATTTGCTGGCCAAATAATAACCCATATGAAAGTAAGCCTGAACCTAGTTGGAGTTATCCTTTATAACAGTATTGTAGCCTGGATTAACTTTGGTCTCATCTATTTTTCCTAACTCTCTAACTAGATGTCCTAATATCCAGCTCAAACTTCATATTCTAGAAACTTTCTCTCATCCCTCTCATCTTTATTGGTTGTTCCTTCTTCTAAATTCCAAAAGTACCTGTCATTTTTATCAGTTGACGTTATCACTCAACTGTTTTTCTTCTTGTTGCAGAAATAACAACTAGGTATTTCTTTAAGGCAAGGGTTGTTTCTTCCATTTCTTTTAATTACTCCCTAAATATGATCTACAGATTGTTATCCAGCAATTGTTTTTCCAAAAAAAAAAAAAAAAAAAGCAGCTCAGGAAATTTTCTTCAAAGCTAAAATCCAAGCTGAAGATGGACACACAGCTCAGGAAATTTTCTTCAAAGCTAAAATCCAAGCTGAAGATGGACACTGTCCTAGTCCCTGTGGTGTCCTGAGAAAAGTCTTTAGGAAGGAGAAAGGAGAAATACTAACCTCCAGCCATGGGTGTAGCATTGTACTACTCAACAGCACCCAAAGAGCACAGTGAAGACTTTTCACACTGTGTTCCACAGAATTCTATTTTCATGGAGTTATAATTGGTAATACACACATAAAGTTTTCTGAGATCAAATTAGTTTGGAAAAAGTGAGGTTAAACAAAGTTTAACAGTTATTTTACAGCAAAGCTTGGCAGAATGTTTAATAGGTAAAATGCATGATGAAATTCCAAGAGGGGAAAATTATAGGCAGAGTTCCCAAAAGTATTTCATTGTGGAATACTTTTTAAAGGAGCTTCATATGAGGCTAGAAATACAGTTTGGAATACTCAACTCTAGATTCACATTTATCCTTAGAAAAATGAGATGTCTAATGTTCAGAACCCCTTATGATGTTCATTTACTAGTCGCTATTCAGGGTTCCTTAAGAGTCATTGATATTTTCACATTTTAAAGTTTTTTAAATAATTTTTAAAATCAGTTTAAAATGGAATTATTTATGGAAATTTGGAATTTTTAACTTACCTAGAAGCTATATGGGCAAGTAAATCTTGTAGAGGGCTTATTGTACCATGGTAAGACCTTAGAGTTTATATATATAAAACTCTTACTCCCCACCTCCATTGTGGAAGCATGAAGTGTTCGTGTTTTTTTCAACCTAGGACTATTTTTAAACACCAGCGTTTTAAGTTATGTAAAATAAAATATATTTTAATGTAAAAAGAACCCCTCACATCTCCATAACTTATTTAATATTCCAAGATTCATGCTGAGAATGTGCTAGAACCTGCTTCTAATGCCCTTTTTATTGCTTCTTCTTATCTGGCTGTATGTGCGCTGTATGTGCCACTAATTTTGACAATACCATTAGGAACGTCCCACCTCTTTTTTTTTTTTTTTTTAAATTTATTTATTTATTTGACAGAGAGAGATCACAAGTAGGCAGAGAGGCAGGCAGAGAGAGAGAGGAGGAAGCAGGCTCCCCGCTGAGCAGAGAGCCCAACGCGGGACTCCATCCCAGGACCCCGGGATCATGACCTGCACCGAAGGCAGTGGCTTAACCCACTGAGCTACCCAGGCGCCCTACGCCCCACCTCTTTTAAGAGAAGGTGACTGAGAGAATAGTATGCCTATTTAAAGGCAGGTAAATAGGCTCCAATTTTTTCAAGACTCTGGAATCATAAGAATTCAATAAATCATATTCACACACAAGGAAAGAACAACCCTAGAATTCACAGGTTAGTAAGAACAGATGAAGTAGAATAGATGTAGGTAAGTATCCTTAAAATTTACATGTATGATTAGAGAGCTACACAGAACAAAGCAAAAGCATTTATGCAAAGGAATGGGAAAGGAGTGGAAAAGGGGCTATTTAAATCAGGGGAGGCTCCCTGGAGTAAGGGACACCTGAACTCAAAATGAATGGAAGTTACTGCTGCAAAGAATGGGATAGAGAGGGAGACTTTCAGGTAGAGTGACAGTAGGTGGCACTGTGCTTGCAGTTTTCATTTTACCAACCAACTGCTATGTACCAGTATTATTAGGTAAAGAACATTATTTTTATAATATCATTCATAGTATAAATGCATCTTTTAAAATGTATTTTGGTAACAGTTTTTTTTTATACTGTATCACATGCCTCCCTGAACAAAACTATAAGGTTTTATTAGGTGCAGACCATAGTTTTTTTTCTTTAGAGTCCCTCGAGTATAGACACAGGACTTTAGTATTTGAAGATACTCAGTAAAACTGATGAATCATTGAACACTATATCTGAAACTAATGATGCACTATATGTTGGTTAATTGGATTTAAACTTAAAAAATAAAGATGTCCAGTAAAAAACTGAAATTGCTTAAAATGGAGGTCACAGAGAATGCAAAAAATTAAGAAAACAGTTTGAATCTGGAAGGAAAATAGCTAAATTCAACTAAATAATCATATGATTTGCCTCACTGTCTCTTGGAATCAAGTAATGAGTTAAATATGCATGTCCCAGAAGCCAAACATAAGGACCTGAGCACCAGAGCCCTCATGTTGTTGTAGCACTGGAAAGTCCACCTTCCTTTGTCATGTGAACTTAACTAGCCCTGGACCTGCTCTAGATCACAAGATATCATGGGAGCTGGCCTCCCAGTGTATGTGATCCCCAGCAACCTGGGAGAGAGAGTCATCCTAGAAGACCTGGCTCCTTTGGAAAAACAAAGTGACCATTTCGGTGAGCATCCAAATGCAGGAAGTTAAGACAAAGGAAACCTCTGACTTGCAAAGCACTGTTTCATGTTCTTTCTCTAATCCTAAGAGTACTCCAACATTTCCATTACCAGGTTCCAATCCACTGGGTTGTAATTGCTCATTTGTTTGTCTGCTTCTTATATTAGACTCTTATCTCAGCAAAGGCAGGGACTGATTTGATCATAACCACCATCTGCCTACCTGCATCAAGCATGACCCCTGACTCTTAATAAGCAAGAAATAATAAATGTGTAAAAAAAAAAAAAAACCACCCAAAGAATGTGACAGGTCTTTGATCAAGCAAACCCATCTTAATGTACCTTCTCTCATGCATAAGAAAGAAATTACCCAAGGTCTGAGCAGTTACTAAAGAACCAAAGGATCAGACACTCTTAGAGCAAATTTAAGTACAAACAATGAGACCAAACAAAAAGACATTTTAATCATCATATGGGCAGTAGTTCCAGAAAGAGGGGAAGGTGTTCAACAAATGAGTAATGGGCGAATAGTTTTCATCATCCACAGAGATGATTTTTTTCCATACTTAAATGAGGGTTAGCAAGCATTTAAACTTTTTTTGGGGGGGGTCTTCTGGCTCATTTATTAATTCTGAATGGCATTCATTGGCGTGAACTTAAAAAGTTAATTACATCCTAATGCTTTGTCATAAACACTAGAATCACAGGCCAAACATGATATTTTCAGCTCTGCCAGGTACAATGTGTTTATTTTTTATCATGGGATTTAATCTTATTTTTAGATAAATCTAATTTGTCTGAAATTAGGAAACTGAGATTGGGCCAGGGAGGGAAAGTCAATGAAGCATACACAAAAATCAGCCAGAGGTAGAGTAGGGGTGCTGGGCCTGGCAATGGTTTATTCTAATGGCTGGAAGAGCTATTAAGTTCTCATATGTCCCAGACTCACCTTTCCTTAGAGAGGACAATGACTGTATGTGCTGAAACACATGCTATAAGATGCTATAAGGTGTATATTCTGGGAAGCTTGTACAGAGAGTTACATATAATACACTTTTAGACAACTCCCTTAGTAATATCACTTGTGAAAGATAGAAGAATTAGGATTGAACAGAAGGAAAAAAAACAATCTGCAATGCAAGAATACTGATAGCCTGGCCAGTCCCCTGGAGAGTTGTGGAGCTCTAATGGTACTATAATGGTCCCCTGTTTGGCTGAGGTGACCAAGCCTGTTATGCTACTTTGATCAGACATTTGATGTTGGACACCATCATATGGAATGAAAACCTTGGACGGGTTGGCTGTCTGCAACTGAAGTATTCCCTGAGTGTTCTAGAAATGGATCTAGGTTCCCCCCAAGGTACACATCTCGCAAAACTTTAGAGCCAAGATACCTTATCACTGAAGAGAAAATTGGACATCCCTGGGGAAGTAGCAATGCAGGTAAGGAAAAAATACAGGCCTTCTGCATATCCTTTACAGACACTGGATCAAGAAGAGGCAGTCTGATTCAGGTTAGAGTAGAACTTGATGAGAAATAATGGTAAAAATAATAACTGGTCTCATTTGCCAGTGTTTAAAAACACGTATAATACACATCCACTGTCACATCCACTGCTGCATTTCACTTTGGTGTCAACACTGGGTGGAAGGCGGGGAAGAGAACATCTCCCCTAATAACACAAATGAAGAAACTGTGTATCAGAAGGGAAAGTGGCTTTCCTGTGGTCATTTAGTGTATTTCAGAGCTGAGGTAACAGCCAAGACTTCCAGATTTAAAAGCCCATGAAGACTCTTTATTCTCCTCTTAGTTTTAATATAAATGGAATGACTCACAGAGATCCCATCCCAGCCAAGGGTTTAGCACAGCTGGGTCCAGAGAGGTGCAGTTCTTGGGAGAAATTGGATTCCCAATGTCTCTGCTTGCAGGCCCCTAAAATTCACATAGTTCAAACTTTCCAACTCTCCTCCTATTCTACCCCTCTATTCCATGGTAAATCAGTTCTGCCCCAACCTGTAATTTTATCATACACCAAACGATTCTTTAAGCGGTTTCCGAAATCACAGCCTCAGTTTTAAATAAGAAGTTGAGATATCTGGATTCTGTAGCATGACCATGAGCAAAGCACCTTCTATATTTGGAGCTCAGTTTCCTGATTCATAGAATAATTTGTTGGGCTAGATGATCTTCCAGACTGAAATGTTGTCTGTGAATATAGAAGTTACCTGTATGGCTCTAAAGCAACTCTATGAGGTTGTGAATAATGCTCTATAGGTATTATAGATAACAGTTTCCTTTTTACTTTTCTTTTCTTTTTTATTTTTTTTTCTGCAATCTTCTGGGTCCCAGCCTTATGTGGCTACTGAAATCACAGCATTCCTTCTATTAATTCCAACAATTAGAAACTTGTATGCCTATTTCAACTTTTCTTTTTATTGGTGCTTCTAATTTTTTAAAAAATGCAAAAAGCAAGTTGAAAGAGTACATTAAAGGAAGTTAGTTGCAATCTTGGCTCCCTCAAGTCCTCATAAATCTTGATTCTTCAAGGTTGCCTGGGACTAGAGTAATCAGACTTAGGAACCTACAAATTTAGAATATAAATTATGGATGCTGCTTTAAGCAGAACTGCTGAGTCCATCTAGTCAACAAATTATTTTACAAATAAGGAAACTGAGCTCCAAATATAGGAAGTATGTACTTAGTGCAAATCTTTATCCACTGAAAAAAAAATGTGAGGGCAATTTTGAAATCATACCCTGCAAATATAATTCACTTTTAATTACCACCCAGGCAATAATTATGGAAGAGAGAAGTAAGTGATGACACTCATTATAAAGACTCTACTGTTCTGCTGAATATCTCTGTGTCCTCCAACCAATTAGTTAGGTCCTTGCTGGCCAGAGTATCTGAGAGGGAGAGGAACAACTTCATCACTTAGCAAAAACTCTGGAACTTTCCAAGCTATTGTGCCTTCCTTCCTCCAAAAGGCAGGAATTAGGAAGACCTAGATCAGTGCAGAGACCCTGGGTAACAGGTCAGTCAACCAGCCTGTCCCCCTTGGGCTCAGATGATGATAATGCCAAAAGCAGCTTACTGGAAGTAGAGACAAAAAGATGTATGCTTTTCTCTTCTAAGTGAGCACTCTTATGACTTCAAACTTACCATGTCCCCAGAAGTTCCTATCTTTTTAATTAAGATGAGGAAGAGTGCCCACACTGTTTGACTTCTCCTTTTTCCCATATTTAAGCAAATATACCAATACCTGAGAGAGACAGTCATCCCTCCTTCCCATTTCCAACATTCAATTAGTTGTCAAGAGTAGATCTGAGAAGCTAATTTCCATTAAAATAATAATGAATCCAAAAAGTTTCATGTGTTACTCCTCCTCCAGGATTTATTCTACAGTAGTAAAGAATCTAGGAGGCTGATTCTTTAAACCAAAGTTTTGGACTCTAAAATTGGACTTTCATCACTGTGACTGAGCAGGGAAAAACATGTTTTGCCTGGACTCGGTCCACAGTGATTCTGTAATTGCCCTGTCTAGGTAAAATTGCACCTACATCATCTGGGCATAAGGCCATGGCTCATGGAGAGCTTTTAGAAAATGCCAATGTACTTTTCTAATTTGAGCTTTTTTTTTTTTTTTGTATTAAAAACACAAACTTCCTCTAGTCAACATTGATATAAATCTACAAAAAAAGCTGTTAACTCAGTCATTATATGCAACCTGGCCAGGATCTTTACCTTGGAGATAATTTGTCTCTGCCTTGAAATCATGGGGTTCAGTGTTTTTCTATTCATTTCCAGTTTCCCTGAAGATATTTATATGTGAAACAAACAAGAGCAAAAATATACTCGAGTTCTTATTTGAACAAAATACTCACAAAATTAGGGCAAAACCCAACATCAAGGCATTCTCTGCCTCCCCCGCCTAACTGTCCATCAAGGCACAAAACTTCGAGCTGAGCAATTGAGTCTTACATTTATATCTACATGACATTTAGGAAAATTGAAGACTGGAAGCTACACATACAAGTACAACCAGTGATTAGAGACAATGAGATTCAGTCTGAAGAAAAAAACAGTGATAATATTAAAGAGACACAGACAAGTCCTTCAGACCCCAAATATAGACTATACCAAAAAGCTAACAGCTTTAGAATTCATCACAAATGTAAGCATGGGTTTCTTTTAACATCAATAAAAACATGTTTTCTCTGCAATTGTGCATTATGTCAGAAACATTTGGAACTCACATATTTGAAATATAATTTGAAAGTTCTCCCAAGTATTTTTTTTTTTTTTTTTTACAGCAGGAGAGCAGAACCATAGATAGCACAGTATTTGGAGGCAGACAGACAGTGAGAACTCAACTATCATGAGCTATACGACCTTGGCAATGTATTTAATTTCTCTGAGTCACAGAATCTACTTCCACAAATGGGGGGCTCTTTATACCTACGTACAAGGTTGTTGTAAGGATTAAATAAACTATCTCATATCATGCCTGAAAGATATATGTCTTCAATAAATATAAGCTACTATAGGTATTACTGCTTCAATCAATAGCTATTTTATGTCTATACTATGTTAAGAATTGAGCCAGAAAGGAACTCCAACTCTGGGGAACTAGGGGTGCAGTGGGAGTTGACATGGGCTGAAAGACTTGAGAAATGTATAATGTCAGGCATGGTTCTAAAATGAGGTAAACTCTATGGGCAGGCATGATAAACAAGGCTATGATAATAAAGAAAAGATACCACAGAGAACTGAAAACCCAAGAAGGAATGATTCCACTGAACTAGAGATAGTTCTTCAGACTACATAGAAGAGTAACGTGTCAGATACAGAAACAGGAAAACTTGAGTGGATACCAGTCAGCAGGTATACAGACCACAGAATATGGCTTTGTGATTTCTCAGAAGAAGAGTGATTAATCAACTTGTATGGATTCTAATAGACAAACAAGTGGAAGTAAGACAACAGCATTGACTTGAAGAAGTCAACACATAATACAATTCAAGGTAGGGCATAAAAGAAACAAGATCAAGATTCATTTTGTTTTAAAATATGTATAAAAGATAAGCATTGTGTAGGGGACAAAGGGTTGATAAATACATGTACAAAACATTCATGGAAGGCTGAATGAGATGATATTTAAATGTGGGCAACACTGGGTCAAAGATGGTGGTATAGGATGACCCTGACCTCACCTCCTACCATGGACACATTGAATCTACACCTCCATATTGAACAATTCTTCCTGAAGAAGAAATGAGAGCTGAAAGAATTATAAGGGGAACACATAAAGAATGGTAGGAGAGATGGATACAGCGTTAATGACAGAAACCTACCCCTGACACTGGCAACCTAAAGTAGGGAGGGATATCACTGAGGGGCCCATGCATAGACTTACTTACCCCAAGACACTGTGAGAAAAAAGTGGTTTAAAGGGAAACTACAGTATAAGTAAAGGAAGTCTATTTGCTAATCACAGAGTATCCACCAAATGGGCAGGGGAACTATAGGAACTTTCACCATGTTCAGAGGAGCCAGTGAGTACTATTTGCTATGTTATTCCTCCACCTTGAGAGCAGGGTTCAGTTGCTCTAGCCAGCCTACTAGTCTGGCTGCTAGGGTCAACCCAGTATACCCTGGGCTCCTGACCTACGCCAGCTCTAACTTTCCCATCAAAACAACTCTGGTGTGTTGTGCCAGGGCCTGTGTTCAACCCAGTCATTCTGTCAATGCACTTCCAGTGTGGCATACTCTAGGACCAGCCATCATGCCAAGGTGGCCCCAGTTCAGCATTCCCTGGTTCACTCCCAACCTACTCCTGATCCAGGCCAGCTGTCCTTCTAAGAAGGCCCTGGTGAAACACAGCCCAAGACACACACACACACACACACACACACACACACACATACACACACACACCCGTGACCAAGCCAACCTATGACCAGTTCTGCCAAGGTACATCTGGATTCACTCCAGACCCACACCCACTCCAGCCACTGAACCAAGGCAACTCCAGCCCAGCACATTTCAGGAGCTGCCAAACGGCTCTATCCACCCCACCAAGGTGGCCTTGATGCAGCATGCCCTTAGACTACTTAGGACTGCATCAACCCACCTCCAGCCAGCCTGCCAAAGTCATCAGGCACACACAATCTACAAAGGGCTTACCACTACAAAAGACCACTCCTTCAAGACTGGGAAAAGTAGCTATTACACCTAATCAATAGAAACAAAGACGGAAATTTAAAGAAAATTAGGTGACAGAGAAATATATTCCAAATAAGTACAAACTAAAAACCCCAGGAAAACAAAACAACAACAACAATGGTAAAACTCAATGAAACAGAGATAAGTAATTTACCTGATAGAGTTCAAAGTAATGATCATAAGGTGCTCACCAAACTTGATAAAAGAATAAAGGAACACCATGAGAATTTCAACAGAGTTATAAAATATGAGAAAGAACAAATCAGTGCTGAAGAATACAATAATTAAAATTAAAAATACATTAGAGGGAATCAACAGCAGAATATATGATACTGAGGAATGGATCAACTCTTTGGAAGACAGAATAGTGGAAATCACTGAATCAGAACAGCAAAAAGAAAAAAAAAACTCTTAAAATATGATGTATTTTAAGGGACCTATATGGCAACATTAAGCATACTATCATTTGTAGTAAAAGGTTCCCAGAAGGAGAAGAAAAGGAGAAAGTGGCAGATAAGTTATTTAAATAAATAATGGCTGAAAATTTACCTAACCTGGAGAAGGAAATGGACATTGATGTCTAGATGCACGTAAGTTCCAAACAAGTTCCAAAGACCACACCAAGACATGTTGTAAATAAAATAGCAAAAGTTAAAAATAAAAAGAATCTCAAAGGCAGCAAAAGAAAAACAAATAATCACATAAGACCATCAGCTGATTTTACAGCATAAATTTGGCCAGAAGAGAGTGACAGAATATATTTGAGGAACTGAAATGGAAAAAGTATATACAGACAGATATATGATTGATATAGATGATAGATAGATAGAGCCAGCAAGAATCCTCTACCTGGCAAGGTTGTCATTCAGAAATCAAGGAATGATAAAGATTTTCCCATATAAGCAAAATCGTAAGGAGTTCATAACCACTAAAGTGATCTTATAAGAAATGTTGAAGGATCTTCTTTAGGTGGAAAAGAAAATATCAAACTAGAAATAATAAAATATATTAAAGAAAAAAATCTCATGTTGAAGGCAAATATATATTAAAGGTATGGATCACCACTTTAAAACCTGGGATAAATGTTAAGGGGAAAAAAATAAATCACCTATAATTAAAATAAGTTGTTATTACACAAAATGAAAAAATATAAAATATAACATCAAAAACATAAAACATGGAGGGGGTGGGGAATGTAGTGCTTTTAGAATGCATTAGAATTTAAGCAACTCCCACCTCAAAACAGAATGATATATATCATATAATATATATGTCAATGAATTCAAGAAGACTTAAACTATATAAGGAATCATTTCCAAACACAACGGTATGAAATTAGATCAGTTGCAAGAAGAAAATTGGAAACACACACGCAAACACATAGGGAGTAAACAACATGCTACTAAACATAGGGAGTGAACAACATGCTACTAAACAAACAATTGGTCAATGAGGAAATCAATAAATACCTTAAGACAAATGAAAATAGAAAAATAGGGTTTCCAAATCTATAGAACACACCAAAAGCAGTTCTAAAAGGAAAGTTCATAGTAATACAAGTCTTAGGAAATACAATATCTCAGGAAACAGGAAAAAAATTCAACTAAGCAATCTAACTTCACACCTAAAGGAACTAGAAAAAGAACAAAGTACAAAGTTACTAGAAGAAAGGAGATAATAAAGATCAGAGCAGACAGAAATGAAATAAAGGTTAAAAAACCAGATAAGATCAATGAGACAAAAACCTGGTTATTTCTTTTTTATAAAAGATTTTATTTATTTATTTGACAGAGATCACAAGTAGGCAGAGAGACAGAGAGAGAGAAAGAGAGAGAGAGAGAGAGGAAAGCAGGCCCCCCTCTTTCATTTCTGATTTTATTTTGGGGCCTTTTCTCTTTTTTCTTGATGAGTCTGGCTAAAGATTTATTGATTTTGTTTATATTTTGAAAGAACCAGGCTTAGGGCAGCTGGGTGGCTCAGTGGGTTGAGGCTCTGCCTTTGGCCCAGGTCATGATTCCAGGGTCCTGCTTCCCCTCTCTTTCTGTCTGCCTCTCTGCTTACTTGTGATCTCTCTCTCTGTCAAATAAATAAATAAAACATTTTTAAAAAATCACATGGTCATCTCAATAGATACAGACAAAGCATTTGATAAAAGTCAACATCCATTTATGATAAAAACTTTCAACAGAATGAGTATACATAGAATGTACCTCAACACAATAAACGCCATATATGACAAAGCCACAGATAATAACATACTTAATGGTGAAAAGATGAAAGTTTTTCCTCTAAAAGTAGGAACAAGACAAAGATGTTCACTCTCACTACTTTTATTCAACGTGGTATTAGAAATCCTAGCAAGAGCAATTAGTCAAAAAAAAAAAAGGAAAGAAGGAAAAATGGGAAAAATGAATGGAAGGAAAGAAGGAAGGAAGGAAGGAAAGGTGGGAGGGAGGGAGGAAGGTAGGAAGGAAAGAAGGAAGGAAGTCAGTTAGTTCTCCAAATTGGAAAGGAGAAATACAACTGTCACTATGTACAGATGACATGACACTATATACAGAAAACCCTAAAGGCTCCACCAAAAACTCTTAGAACTAATAAATGAATTCAGTAAAATTTCAGGATACAAAATTAGCAAAAATAAATTAGTTGTGTTTCTATACACTAATAACTAGCTCTCACAAAGAGAAATTAAGAAAATAATCCCATTTATAATTGCATCAAACATAATATACCTAGCAATAAATTTAACATAATAGATGAAAGACCTATAACCTGAAAACTACAAAACATTAATATAAGAAATTGAAGATGACAAAAATAAATGAAAGGTGAGCCATGCAGATGAAATGAAGAGATCATACTGTTATTGTGTTCATATTACCAAAAGCAATCTACAGATAAAAAGCAATCACCATCAAAATATCAATGGCATTTTTCATAGAACTAGAATAAATAATCCTAAAATTTGTATTAAATCACAGAGACCCTAAATAGCCATAGCAATCTTGAGAAGGAAGAACAAAGATGAAGGTATCATATTCTCTGATTTCAAACTATACTACAAAAACATTGTAATCCAAAACAGTGTGATACTGGCCAAAAAAAAAAAAATCCATACATAGATCAGTGAAAGGTAATAAGAGAGTTCAGAAACAACACTATGCATGTATGGCAAATTAATCCTCAAAAAAGGAGGCAAGAATATACAATGGGGAAAAGTCTCTTTAATACATGGTGCTGGGAAAACTGGGCAGCTACATGCAAAAGAATAAAAGGGGACCACTATATTATAGCATATAAAAAATAAATTCAAAATGAATTAAAGACTGGAAATGTGAAAACTGAAACCATAAAACTCCTAGAAGAAAACCTAAGCAGTAAGATCTTTGACTTTAGTCATAACAATATTTTTTGTAGCAGTTTCTTCGGGCAAGGGCAACATAAGTTAAAATAAACAAATGGGGTTACATCAAATTAAAAAGTTTTTGGAGTGCCTGGTTGGCTCAGTCAGTAGACCATGAGACTCTTGATTTCAGGGTTATAAGTTCCAGCCCCATGTTGGATATAGAGATTACTTAAAAATAAAGTCTTAAAGAAAAAATAAATAATAAAAAATAAATAAAAAGCTTTTGTATGAGAGACTATGGACTCTGAAAAACAATCTGAGGGGTTTGAAGTGGGGGGGGGGTGGGAGGTTGGGGTACCAGGTGGTGGGTATTATAAAGGGCACGGCTTGCATGGAGCACTGGGTGTGGTGAAAAAAATAATGAATACTGTTTTTCTGAAAATAAATAAATTGAAAAAAAAAAAGCTTTTGCATGGCAAGTGAAACCATGAAGAAAATGAAAAATTAATCTAGTGGATGAGAGAAGGTATTTTCAAATAATCCTCTGCTAAGGGGTTATATAATGAATTTACACAACTGAAATTCTTGAGAAAATGACTGAAAATAAAAATGGGCATTGAATAGATGTTTTTTCAAAAAAATATACAATGGCTAGCTCTGACATTAAAAGATGCTCAACATTACAATCATCAGGGAAATACAAATCAAAACCAGTGAGATGTCACCACATGGGCTATTTCCAAAAAGATTAAAAAAACAAGTGTGGATAAGGATAAGGAGAAAAGGTAACCCTTGTACATTTTTGGTGACAATGTAAATTAGTTCAGCCATCATGGAAAATGGTATGGAGGCTCCTCAAAAAATTAAAAATAGAGCCACCACATGATGTATCAATTCTATTTCTAGGTATTTATCTGAACAAGAATTCAAAGAGATACATGAATCTCTATGTTCATTGCACCATTATTTACAATAGCCAAGATATAGAAGTAACCTAAATGTATATCAACAGATGAGTAATAAAGAAGATGTAGTGCATATATACAATCAAATATTACTCAGCTCTAAAAAAGAATTGCTATTTATGACAACATGGATGCACCTACAGGGTATTATGCTAAGTGAAATAAGTCAAAGACAAATATCATATGATTTCCCTTATGTATAGGAATTTAAAATATGAATCAAATGGATAAACAAAAAATAGTAACAGACTCGTATATAAAAGAACTAACTGGTAGTTATTAGAGGGGAGAGATGTGGGTGAAATAGGGGAAAGGAATTAAGAAATTTCCAGTTATGGGGCGCCTGGGTGGCTCAGTGGGTTAAGCCGCTGCCTTCGGCTCAGGTCATGATCTCAGGGTCCTGGGATCGAGTCCCACATCGGGCTCTCTGCTCAGCAGGGGGCCTGCTTCCCTTCCTCTCTATCTGCCTGCTTGTCTGCCTACCTGTGATCTCTGTCTGTCAAATAAATAAATAAAATCTTTTAAAAAAAAAAAGAAATTTCCAGTTATAAATTAAATAGGTCATGGAAAAACAAATAGGTAATGGAGATGGAAGTTACACATAGGAAATATAGTCAATAATAATTGTAATAATTTTATATGGTGACAGATGATAACTAGAATTATGGTGAACATCCCATAATGTATACAAATATTCAATAACTATGATGTACAACTGAAAATAATAGGATATTGTATGTCAATTATTCTTCATTTATAAAAAATAAATGGGTGCAATATTTTGGTAATGGTAATGACACTAATAACACACTCGGTGGATGTCAAGCTCTCCTTAATATTGTATATACCAACAATCTTTTGAGTTTGAAATTATTATTACCCTTATTTATGGATTAGTAAAAGGTGAGGTTCATAGAGATAAAATAACTTCTTGATATACAAAAATGAGCAAGGGAATTTCAGATTGAGAGAAAAACATGACCAAAGGCCAAGAAGAGGAAATGGACTATTTATTCAATAAAATTAGAGTGTCCTGGTGTGACTCATGCTTAGATTAAACAGAAGAGAGTGGTGGGGGATGAGTCTGGACAGAAGGGGTATGGAGAGACTTGAACTCCAGATTTAATATAATTGGCAATAGAGTATAATTGAAGATACCAATAAAATGGACTGATGAAAGAAAGCTCTACTTTAAGAAGTTTGATATGGCAGGAGGATATAGAATGCATTAGAGTGTAGGAAGAGAGCGATTAAGAGCTTAGAGGTTATTAAAAATAAACTGTTAAAGAAATAGTATGTTTCCCAGTTACCCTTGAAAAACTCTCACTGCAGAAAACTGACTTCAAAATAACTGGATTTTGTGGGTGGGGTTCCTGCAAGAGTAGAAACTGTTTCTGAAATTCTTGATACGCTAGAGATGCAAAGCCAAGAAGGAAGAGAGGTGAGAACAAGCTTGAGGTCAGGTAACTCTCTCACGGGCTGAAAAAGCTTCTCAGGTGTAAACAGGGAAAAATCCACCTCTATCTGCTGCCAAGACTCTCTTTTTATACTGGGTATGAACTTGAGTATGGAGAGACAGAACCCAATGAACACTATTTCAACACTTACTCTTGCTTCTGAGTCCAACCTAGCCAATCTGAATGAAAGTCAGCTCTTCCTTTCATCTGGAGTTCTGGGGGTGCCTGGGTGGCTCAGTGGGTTAAGCCGCTGCCTTCGGCTCAGGTCATGATCTCAGGGTCCTGGGATCGAGTCCCGCATCGGGCTCTCTGCTCAGCGGGGAGCCTGCTTCCCTCTCTCTCTCTCTGCCTGCCTCTCTGCCTACTTGTGATTTCTCTCTGTCAAATAAATAAATAAAATCTTAAAAAAAAAAACAACACATTCATCTGGAGTTCTGCAATAAGGAGCTTCTAATAGCTCTTTATCAACTCTCATGAGGAAGGAGAGAGAAGACTTGCAAGAATGTAGGCTTAGGTAAAGGAATGAGATAAATGATGAGTGATGACTATACTATAGGAGGAGGATGAGAGGAGGAGGGTGCCCAAGGCATGATTCAGAAACTAGAGATGCAGACCTTCAAAGACAAAACTAAAACTCAATTTTACTAAATTTTGAGCCTACTTACAGTATTCTCCATGAATTATAATTTTTAGATTAAAAGTCAATCAAGAAATTCATATGAAGTGTGCAGGACTTGCCCATTTCCCTGTTGTTTAAGCTATGAACACACCCTGAAATTTGATGAGATGCTACTTAACAATAACCAAGAATCAGCGAGGCTGAATGTTGTTTTGTTTTGTTTTGTTTTGTTTTTCAGTTAGCCATGTAGCAAGATGAGCACATTAGACTTTTTGTCTAGTACAGAAGTTTCTTTCCATTGTACAGGATTTCCAAGTACAGGTTTCTTTCCATCATTCTAACATAATCTTATAGAATAGAAACATTCAAGGTGACAATGGCTGAACTAAAATTTGCTTGTACTCTCCAATTCTTTTGCCTCATTTCCTCTCACGCATAATAGTTATAGAACTATGGTCCAGGACAAGGAGCAATTTCCTGAAGCCATAGCTGGGAGCTTTCCAATAGCAGTTTGGTTTTCTTTCTTATATTGCATTTCATACCTAAATGGTATACATTATACCTAAATGTTAAATGGACCAATTTAAGTGTTAGGTTCATGAAGGTATCTAGTTGGGAGAAAATAAAAGAATCATAGATATATTAAAGATAGGTATTATATAAAGATAAGTAAACCTAGAGCCAGGCACCTTGAGATAAAATCCAGTAATTGTGTGTCCATATGTAAGACATTTAATTTCCTCATCTGTAAAATAAGAGGGATTAAAACAAAAGACCAGTGAGCCCTTTCAAGACAGAACATTCCATGAGTCAAAACCTCTTAAATGACCAGTAAATTGAAGCTCCAAAGGCAGATGGCCAGGCTGGCAATGTCCAGAAAGTGACCATTCTTTGGTTACCCAATTACACCTTTCAAAGAAAAATAGGAAGTACCAAAATGCTTCCAATTATAATATTCACTGTGCTGGGGAAAGACAAAGTCAAGTGTGTTAAAGGCATAGTGAGGTGTGTGTGTGGAAGCAACCTCCCTCTGAAGTTTATGGCTTTTTCACACTTAGTCCTCACTGCTCAGTCAGCAGGCATGAAGGGAGAGGTGAGGAAAATCAATGGTTGTTTTCTGGCCCGTGATGATGACAGAAAAGGAATCATATCAATGTCTTGATTTTATTTTTTTTCACACAAATGACAGAAGTTTCTTAAATACTTTTTGCTTCTGGCAGCAATCCTAATAGATGCCAGATACATTAGAAATAAAGTCTGATCCATTTTGTCGAAGAGTTAACTATTTTGTGAAGTTCAGGGATATCTGAATGAAGTCAGTATGGAATTGTCACTATTACTTTCATCAGGCTGGGATCAAAGCATGACATCAAAACGTGACACTGGGCCAATGTAGGACCTTGGAAGTTGCCTTGGTATACCTGCCATGAATGGTCTACTTTGGTCTGGCCACTCATATGGTTAGATGTTTATCTGTAAAGATATGCAAATTAATACCTGTTTATAAAACTCAATAGGATTATGATATTCAATTCTGATGAAATAATACATACTATACTACAAATTCAGTTACTATGTCAGACCATAATGTTATTCTTAAAGGCATTTTTAATAATAACATTTTTTTAAATTCTGAGATTATGGAAAGCCTGGAAAAAACTTAAAAATCTTTATGTGTCTCCAGAATATTTGTAATTTTTTTTCTTTTTTTTTTTTACAACTTTTGTAATTTTTTTCTTAAAACTTTTTGGGGTACCAGGTGGTGGGTATTATAGAGGGCACGGCTTGCATGGAGCACTGGGTGTGGTGAAAAAATAATGAATAATGTTTTTCTGAAAATAAATAAATTGGAAAAAAAATACAAAAAAAAAAAAACTTTTTCGTCAGATACAGATGCCATAATCTTCTTTAGTAGCTCGAGCCTTTGTTTCAAGATATTTCTCTTTATACTTTCTTGGATTTACGCTTTCTGCAACTTCACTCCCCTTCATCCTTTTTTAATGGAGTATTTTAATCTACCTAATTAGATGAATAATAATTTTGTTACATATTTATGATCACTACTCCAACTTTGATATTTATCCTCAGAATCTAAGTAGTCCAGAAGTTTTTAATATGAAGTATCAAGTCACTATATATAGTTTAAATTTACCCTCTTTCTCTCTATTCACCCCCTCTTCTGCTATATCACGATACTCTATTCCAACATATCACTCAAAGCAGTCAATGCAAACTGGACTGAAATCGAAATGCCAGATAAAACCTTGTTGCATTCCTGGGAGTACATACTCTTTAAAGTACATCACTGAGGTTATGAGATGTTGCAGGACTGAAAATTGTCTAGAAATTTCCCCTAAAGCTCAGAAAAAGAATTCCTGGAGGGATGACTTTCAATTAGTGAAAAACAAAATCCAGAAACAGATAATCTGATAGTCTTTTTTTTTTTTTCATTTGAGGCCAAGAGGTTTTATTTCCTCATCAATCCTACTTGTCATTAAGTGATCATCTGTGCACTGTTGTTGAAAAGGCCTCAGGAGACCCCACATAAAAAATAATCTCCCCCACTTTCATGAACTTAAAATTCCCTTATGAGAGTTTTACCAGTTAGATATTGAAATACAAAAGCTGCCGGGGAGGAAGGAAACTTTGCTGTTATTGATCTGACCATCATGAAATAGTGGGACTTATGATGTCTTATAATTTGAAAATTCTATAATTATCTTATCAGACCTTAGTAGAAACAAAAGTGTCTGAGAACAAGTTTTGATTGTGGAATAGAATGGCTCTAGGCTCCCAAAATGCACAGTATGAACAAGTTTGAAATATAAAAACAAAAGACTCAGTATCCAAAACAGCTGTCGACTTTACATTGTACCTAAGACCAGTCTTTCCCCATTGCATTGAATAGTGCAACCCCAGAAATCCCATAAAAGGCCATAGCATACTAGGAAAAAATTAGAAGAAATTTAGCTCCCAAGTTTTGGTGTTGATTACAAAAAAGATTTGCTTAAAGATGACTACAAATTCAAAAAGAAAAAAATATTCAGAGAACAAAAAAGTTTATATAATTACCATAGTCAGTTTTGGAAATAGCAGATTTCACACCAAATGAATAAGGGAAACATAAAGACAAACCAGAAATTCAAAAATGCCTCAAGCTTATTCCCGCAGAATAAGGTGTTGCTCCTTACCCTTATCACCAGGGTTGTTTCTGACCTCAATTTAATTTAGCAGTGAGGATGATTCTCCTGATCCCTGAAGAATTACCCTGAACTCTACCAGACCTCATTGTCTTCCCTTAAATCAGCTTTATTTCCACTGGCACATTAGACATCCATCAACTGTGAATTTGAGCTAGTCCCTGCTTCTTCAGAGATGGAATTCTGACCTCTCCCCTACCCCCACCTCATCCCTGACCAACCATTTGAGAACAGGACAATTAAATGACATTTATATCCTTTAAAAAAATAATAATAATTCTGAGTATTTCCAGTTTGTTTCTCCCTCTCTTCCAAATATCCATTATTTTATATTTATTTTCTGGAACATAGCAATGGGGTCATTTATTAAGCATGGCATGGTGACTAGTGCTGTAATCTGCTTTAGTGACTAGTGCAGAATTCTTCTGCAGTAATTTTTAAAAGTCTGGACAAATAAGATGGAGAGAAATGCTCAGAGCAAGAGGGTGCTTAACAGTGACTTATTACTCCAGTGATGCAGAGGCTACGGGCACCTCAATGGACAGGGCGATTTTATCTCTGAGTGAGATTATTATGAAATTGCTATCATTCTGTCATGAATAATTGATCATCACACTGTTCGAAAAAAACACAACAGATGTGATAAACAATTCAACAAATGTGACAAAGAGAGAGCTTATAGCTTATTATTTTACTGTCCATTATTTCACCATTTGTGAAGATGCCATAGACACAGTCGCCCAATCACTGCATGAGTGTGTAAACTGCATGACAAGTAAAATATTTTAATTAAGTGATTTAACCCTGACTATGCAATGGCCCCTTTGGGTTTTGTGGAAAAGCATGTTTATAAGAGAATGCGCAGACCAGTGCTGGCTCCTCTTGGAATTGTGCTGTTTCCTTTTGGTCCTTCTTCCCTTTCACCCCAGCTTTCTTCTTAGAGTTTATGTGCTGTGTGACCCAAGAGCCCATTTGTGCATGTAGTCATCAGTCCAGCTCAAGGCCCAAACTGCAGGAATTCTACCCAGCCAGCCATCCATCCTCTCCTCAGCATCCAAATGAGGCCCCTTACTCAAAATTTAGCCTTCTTTCTTTCCATCAGTCGAAACCTTAAACCTTCTCCTTGTCCTACTGTATTAATTCTTAAGAGGAAATTAATCTGATTAAATTAAACCAAATTAAATCTTGCATCAAAATCTCTGGTAAATTTCTACTGACTTAGGTAACTGAAAAAAAATTTTCTGCAAAATTAAAATGAAATGTGACAAAAATCTTGCTAAGTTTCATTAATATACCTTATCTATCATTTCTGATGTTTCTTGAACATCATACTATCCATCAGAAGAAATCAGGATTCCTGGAAACTTGAAGATCTAGATAAGAATATTTAAAGAGTATATAATCCCAGATAGAGATTTATTTCTCTAAATAAGCATAAAAATAGATAAAACATAAAGAAGGATGAAATATAATATTTTCCTAGGGTTCTTTGCAAATGATCAAAATTTGCTCAGAAGATTGAAGGATAAACCATGAAAAGCCTTCCCCAATTTTTTAATATGTGACTCAACAGCAAGTAGGAAGAAAATTTTTCTGGATAAAAGTCTAAAAATGGATGTTAAGAAAAGATAGCATGCACAGCAGAGAAACAAATGAAATAAAGAAAGGAGAAGGAGAAGAAGCAAATAGGAAGAAAAAGAAAAGAAGAAGAGAGCATTCTCAGTAGTTGTCTGATAAGGCATATCCCATTTAAATGGGCCAAATCCATTAATAAAATGGAATGTAGGAACATCCTAAATCCCAGTTGTGAGAACTGAGTCTATTTTCTTTCCTTTTCTTTTCTTTTAAGATTTTATTTTTATTTATTTGACAGACAGAGATCACAAGTAGGCAGAGAGGCAGGCAGAGAGAGGAGGAAGCAGGCTTTCTGCAGAGAGACCGATGTGGGGCTCGATCCCAGAACCCTGGGATCATGACCTGAGTGGAAGGCAGAGGCTTTAACCCCCTGAGCCACCCAGGTGCCCCAAACTGGGTCTATTTTCTAAGTTTGAAATATTATAGCTTCCATAGTATTCAGTCTCAATGTGGTGCCTACAATATGTCAACTGTTGTTTTAGGTACTACATTTGCAATAATCTTCAGAAATCCTTGTCCTCAGATAGTATGTATTCTAGTGATAGAGAGGAATAATAACTAAGATAAAGAAGATATTTTCCAGTCACTGATGAATATGGATGCTAAGATTCTCAACAAGATCTAGCAAACAGGATCCAACAGCACATTAAAAAGATTATCCACCATGACCAGGTAGGATTCATTCCTGGGCTACAAGGATGGTTCAACATTCGCAAATCAATCAATGTGATAGAACCAATTAATAAGAGAAGAGAGAAAAACCACATGGTCCTCTCAATTGATGCAGAAAAAGCATTTGACAAAATCCAGCATCCGTTCCTGATTAAAACACTTCAAAGTATAGGGATAGAGGGAACATTCCTGAACTTCATAAAATCTCTCTATGAAAGACCCACAGCAAATATCATCCTCAATGGGAAAAAGCTTGCAGCCTTCCCATTGAGATCAGGAACACGACAAGGATGCCCACTCTCACCATTCTTGTTCAACATAGTATTAGAAGTCCTAGCAACAGCAATCAGACAACAAAGAGAAATAAAAGGTATCCAAATTGGTAATGAAGAAGTCAAACTCTCTCTCTTCGCAGATGACATGATTCTTTATATGGAAAACCCAAATGATTCCACCCCCAAACTACTAAAACTCATACAACAATTCAGCAACGTGGCAGGCTACAAAGTCAATGTATAGAAATCAGTGGCTTTCTTATACACTAACAATGAAAATACAGAAAGGGAAATTAGAGAAACAATTCCATTTACTATAGCACCAAGAACCATAAGATACCTGGGACTAAACTTAACCAAAGAGGTAAAGGATCTGTACTCAAGGAACTACAGAACACTCATGAAAGAAATTGAAGAAGACACAAAAAGATGGAAGACCATTCCATGCTCTTGGATCAGAAGAATAAACATTGTTAAAATGTCTATACTGCCTAAAGCAATCTATACTTTTAATGCCATTCCGATCAAAATTCCACCGGTATTTTTCAAAAAGCTGGAGCAAATAATCCAAAAATTTGTATGGAATCAGAAGAGACCCCCAATCACTAAGGAATTGTTGAAAAACAAAAATAAAACTGGGGGCATCATGTTACCTAATTTCAAGCTTTACTACAAAGCTATGATCACCAAGAAAACATGGTACTGGCATAGAAACAGACACATAGACCAGTGGAACAGAATAGAGAGCCCAGATATGGACCCTCAACTCTATGGCCAAATAATCTTCGACAAAACAGGAAAAAAATACACAGTGGAGAAAAGACAGTCTCGTCAATAAATGGTGCTGGGAAAACTGGACAGCTATATGTAGAAGAATGAAACTCGACCATTCTCTTACACCATACACAAAGATAAGCTCAAAATGGATAAAAGACCTCAACATAAGACAGGAATCCATCAGAATCCTAAAAGAGAACATAGGCAGTAACCTCTTCGATATCAGCCACAGCAACTTCTTTCGAGATATGTCTCCAAAGGCAAAGGAAACAAAAGCGAAAATGAACTTTTGGGACTTCATCAAAATCAAAAGCTTCTGCACAGCAAAGGAAACAGTCCAGAAAACAAAGAGGAAACCCACGGAATGGGAGAAGATATTTGCAAATGACAGTACAGACAAAAGGTTGATATCCAGGATCTATAAAGAACTCCTCAAACTCAACACACACAAAACAGACAATCATATCATAAAATGGGCAGAAGATATGGACAGACACTTCTCCAATGAAGACATACAAATGGCTATCAGACACATGAAAAAAATGTTCATCATCACTAGCCATCAGGGAGATTCAAATTAAAACCATATTGAGATATCACCTTACACCAGTTAGAATGGCCAAAATTAGCAAGACAGGAAACAACATGTGTTGGAGAGGATGTGGAGAAAGCGGAACCCTCTTCCACTGTTGGTGGGAATGCAAGTTGGTGCAGCTTCTTTGGAGAACAGTGTGGAGATTCCTCAAGAAATTAAAAATAGAGCTTCCCCATGACCCTGCCATTGCACTACTGGGTATTTACCCCAAAGACACAGATGTCGTGAAAAGAAGGGCCATCTGTACCCCAATGTTTCTAGCAGCAATGGCCACAGTCGCCAAACTGTGGAAAGAACCAAGATGCCCTTCAACGGACGAATGGATAAGGAAGATGTGGTCCATATACACTATGGAGTATTATGCCTCCATCAGAAAGGATGAATACCCAACTTTTGTAGCAACATGGATGGGACTGGAAGAGATTATGCTGAGTGAAATAAGTCAAGCAGAGAGAGTCAATTATCATATGGTTTCACTTACTTGTGGAGCATAACAAATAGCATGGAGGACAAGGGGAGTTAGAGAGGAGAAGGGAGTTGAGGGAAATTGGAAGGGGAGGTGAACCATGAGAGACTATGGACTCTGAAAAACAATCTGAGGGGTTTAAAGGGACGGGGGTTGGGGGGGGGCAGAACCAGGTGGTGGGTATTGGAGAGGGCACGGATTGCATGGAGCACTGGGTGTGGTACAAAAACAATGAAAACTGCTACACTGAAAATAAATTTAAAAACATTTTTAAAAAAGAAGATATTTTCCAGTCATTAAACAAACAAGCAAGTAACAAGTCCCAGAAGAAAAGTCCAACATCCAAAGTTGCTACAACACATTATCTAAAATGTTCAGTTCCCAACCAAAAATTATGAAATATGCAAAAAAGTGGACATATAGCCCATACACTGGAAAGCTGAAATGAAAAATTCACTAGAGGGGCATAACAGTACATCTGAACTGGCATAAAAAAGAATAAGTAAACTTGAAGATAAATTAGTTAATCCAAATAACAGAGAGAAAAAGAGTGAAGAAAGATGAATCATCTCAGGGAAATTTTGAAACCCAGAAACACAACAAAATAAACATATTGGGAGTACAAGAAGGAGACAGAGAAGGGAGACAAAATGAGCATGTGATGAAATAATAGTCAAAAGTTCTCAAATTTTAAGGTAAACACTAACCTCATCTGGTAAACTCAATATATTCCAAGTAGGATATATACCAAGTAGCACAAGCATAAACAGTCAGATCATCATAGAAATTCTAAAAACCAAAGGCAAGGGGAAAATCTTGAAAGTGAGATAAAAATGACTTATCATTCACAAGGGAGTTCCAGTAAGATTAGCAGTTGGCTTCTTGTTCTAAAACAAAACAAACAGGGGTGCCTAGTTGTCTCAGTCAGTTGAGTATCCAGTCTTGATTTCAGCTCAGGTCAAGGTCTCATGGTTCTGAGATCAAGTCCCACATCAGGCTCCACACTCAGTGGGAGTCTGCTTGAGATTTTTCTCCCACTCCCTCTGCCCCTTTCCTGATTGCACTTACTAAAATGCACTTACACTCTCTAAAATAAATAAATGATGTTTTTTAAAAACAAAAGAAACAAACACTAGAAGGGAGTGGGATAAGGTATTCAAAGTGCTACACACCACCACCAACTGCAACAACAAAAAATGACTCCTATATCCAGAAAAATGATCTTTCAAATGTGAAGGTGAAAGAAAGACATTGCTAGGTAAAAACTGACATTTTTTTCCTAGTTGACATACCTTGCAAGATATATCTTATGTGCCACTGAGAAATATAAGTAGATGTATATGTGTGTGTATGTATGTATATTATATATATATGTATATGAGAAGAGAGAGAGATATTTATAATAAGAAATTGGCTTACATGATTATAGAGGCTGACAAGTCCCAAGATCTGAAGAGTGAGTCAGCAAGCTGCTGACCCAGCAGAACTAATGGTTTAGTTCCAGTCTAAGTGAGCATTTGGCATAGTTCCAGCCAAACGGGTTGCAGGCTAGTGCTCTAGGAAGAGTTCATGTTTCAGTTTAGGTTGTAGGCAAGAAAACAAAAAACCAAAAAACAATGTTCAAATTCAAAGTATGTCAAGCAAGAAGAATTCTCTCTTAGTCAGTGAAGGGTCAGCCTAAGTTCCGTTCAGGTCTTCAAATGATTGAAGGCGGCCCACCCACATTAGAAAGGGACATCTGTTTTACTCAGTTTGCTAATTTAAATGTCAGTCTCATTCAATAACACCCTCACAGAAACACTCAGAATAATGTTTGAACAAATTTCTGGGCATCCCATGACCCAGGAAAGTTGACACATAAAATTAACCACCATGACATACATATATAATAAATGAAATTATTTTATTAGCAATCACAAAACTACCCACTAAGAAAAGCTCATGTTCAGAGAGATGTGCTGATGAATTGTAACATTTAAAAAAGAATTAATACCAATTCTTTATAAGTTCTTCCAAAAAGTAGAAGGAATACTTCCCAAATCATTCTGAAGCTAGTAATATTCTGATACCAAAATGAGACCACATATCATATGATTTCATTTACATGAAATGTCCAGAATAAGAAAACAGTGACAGAAAGTAGATTAGTGGTTGCTTTGAAAGAGAAGGCTGGGGAGATAATAGCTATAGAGGGTACAGTTTATTTTTGTAGTGATATTCTAAACTGGCTGTTCTAAAATTGACTGTGATGATGGTTACAGATATTTGTAAACATAATAAAAAACCACTGAATTATGCACTTTAAACAGGTGACCTGTATGGTATAAATTATTATTCAATAAAGCAGCTAAGAAAGAGAGAGAAAGGAGCTGCTGGGTTAATGTCCTTGTTAGAAACATGAAAGGACACCCATAGAAATGGGAGGAAAGTAGTGATCAGGATGTGCATGTGTGATGGCAGGAGCTTGTGAATCAGATCTCCCCCTCCCAAAGCTCCATGCATAAACTGCTGATGCTCAGGGCTGCTAGAATATAGCTCCTTTTTCTCCAAGATAGGTTTTGCTAATGCTTTCCCCAAGGCTTCCCAATATTTGATATGAAAACTTGGGCACTATACACCCTACATATCAAAAAGAAACCCCCGGGTCAGCCTCAAGACCTAGCTATGTATTAATATCATTTCATGAGGTCTCCATGCTGAAGGGAGTCATTCAGAAAGGGATGAAGTACCATGTGCTCTCTTCCAGCGTAATATGCCCACCTCTCTAAATATTGAGAACAGTCAGAGCATGCCTGCATTATAACATAGTCTACTACTTACTTGAGAAATATATGTATTGTCTTCAGCTCTGTTTTCTCAAATGAAAAATGAAAATAGTGATAGAGTCCATTTCATGGGTTTCTGTGAAGATTCAATTAAGTAATACATATAAAACACTTTAAAAAGTGCATGGCCCAGGGCGCCTGGGTGGCTCAGTGGGTTAAGCCGCTGCCTTCGGCTCAGGTCATGATCTCAGGGTCCTGGGATTGAGTCCCGCATCGGGCTATCTGCTCAGCAGGGAGCCTGCTTCTCTCTCTCTCTCTGCCTGCCTCTCCATCTACTTGTGATTTCTCTCTGTCAAATAAATAAATAAAATCTTTAAAAAAAAAAGTGCATGGCCCATTGAAAGTGCAGAAAGAAAACCTTTGCTATTATTACTCTAATAACAGTAGTTAACAATGATGAATAACCAGTTGTTATCTGGTGGTGCAGGGGAAATCTCTGAATGCAAAGTACAGCTTAACAAAGGTATCACTTAATCATCATTTTTTTTTAAGATTTGACTTATTTATTTGACAGAGAGAGAGAGAGATCACAAGTAGGCAGAGAGGCAGGCAGAGAGAGAGAGGGAAGCAAGCTCCCTGCTGGGCAGAGAGCCCAATGCGGGGCTCGATCCCAGAACCCCGAGACTATGACCTGAGCTGAAGGCAGAGACCTAACCCACTGAGCCACCCAGGTGCCCCCTTAATCATCAGTCTTAAGACTCAGCCCTACATCACTCAATAATTTCATATTATTGCATAAAGCATTAGAATTACCCTGAATTGAATATGTAGATGCTAGATATGTAGATATCTAGACCATGTACTTAACACGGTTCATGATACCTTCAAGGCTCAACGGATTCTCAACAGCATAGCTCACACACGTGTCCAAAAAAAAAAAAAAAGGTTTACATTTAAGACAACTAGATGATATTTTTAAAGTGCAACCATATGATGGAAACTTGGCAACAGCATGCAATAGTAGAAAACCAAATCTGCTGGCAGGTGTATCGGTACGAATTCAGTCTTTATTGGTTACAAGCTGTGAAATACAGGCAATTTAATTTGCTCAGACTCTTCACATGTAAAGTAGATATAACCAAAAGCAAATTACCCTCCTTAGTCTCTGAAGGTTGCTTACATAAGATGTTATTTCCTTTTCCTCACAGAAAATGATAATAGTAATAATAATTAGTAGTATAGTTATACCTGTTGTGAAAACATTCAGCTACAAGAAACAGAAAACCTCACTAATGTGGCTGAAACATGCAAGGCATAAACATATATGTTTTGCTGAATAAAAATTCCAGGACTAGACCTCCCAAGGATGGTTTTATGTCTTAGCCATACCCTTAAATACAGGAGCTCCTTCTATTGTCCCCGCTCCCAACCCTAGCATGTAGTTTTCGTACACTACAGTGTAGGATACATATAGCACATCCAGCATCACATCCCCTCCCAGGCAGAAAGTAGGGGAAGGAGAAAGGGAGGAGCATGATAGTCAAGCCTATATATTTTAAAGAGTGTGCCCAAGAACCTAGTGACTTTCCCTTAGAGTGCCCTGGGGAAAACTCAACAGGCTACTGTTAGCTCTTAGGTGGCTGGGCCTTAGTGACAGCGGAGAGAGAGCTGCTGAGTCAACCAAAAATGGTGCTTCATTATTAGTCTTAAGCATCTCACATACATTAATTCATTTAGTCCTCATGCTGAGGAAACTGAAGCACAGAGCAATTAAATCACTTGTCAAAGACCACCCTCAGGACAACAGCTGGTAGGTATAGTGCCCAGTTCAAATTCAAAAGAGTGCCCCCTCACTTAATCTCTAAAGGGCGCACTTTCCTCTTTGTTGACTCAGTCTTAAAGCAAGTTTTGTTTCTCAGAGATTAGACTTCAGGCTGCATTTTTATTTCCCTTTACATCCTTGGCTTGGGAGACTTTGTGCAGCACCCAATCTTTAGAACTGTATAGGAGAGACTGGTTCACACTGGGCCAGCAGAGCCAAAATTTACTTGAGAAGTTTGGATACCAGAACGACCTTCCAACATATTTCAGCCGCCATTCTAAGTTTATAAATGAAGAAAGCAGTGGAGCATATTTTCTGGCAATGTCATCTGGCCCAAGGAGCAGGAAAAATTGTTTCAGAACCTCTGCTGTATCTTAGTATTTTTATCAATATATAGTGATGGTATTATGACCATAATTTTTGGTACAGGCTCATTGGAGGCAAATTCTGGAAGTTAAAGGCTGAGTGACAGCTGGGGCTGAAACCCATCTACATAATAATGCAAAGCAACCAATGGTATCTTTGTGAGCATGAGGAATACTTTAAAAATATGATTATATATAGTTAAATTATACAACATGATGATTTGATACACATATACCTTGTGGAAGGACTTCCAAGATCAAGGTAATTAACACACTATCATCTCACTTAAAAATAGGTAACTGGGGGTGCCTGGGTGGCTCAGTGGATTAAAGCCTCTGCCTTTGGCTCAGGTCCTGATCTTAGGGTCCTGGGATTGAGCCCCCCATCAGGCTTTCCACTCAGTGGGGAGCCTGCTAACCTTCCTCTCTCTCTCTGCCTGCCTCTGCCTACTTGTGATCTCTGTCAAATAAATAAAATTTTAAAAAAAAGGTAACTCTGTGTGTGTGTGTGTGTGTGGTGTGAATGCTTAAAGTTGCTCCCAACAACTCTCAAGTATACAATAACTATATTAACTCTAGTCAACATGTTGTACATTAGCGCCTCAGAACTTAACCCTTTTATAACTGAAAGTGTCTGCCCTTTGACCTACATCTCCCCATTTCCCCTTTCCCTAACCCCTAGCAGTGACCATTCTATTCTTTTTCTGAAAAGTTGAGGTTTGGGGGGATTTTTTGTGTTTTGTTTAGAGTCCACATAAATGATACCATACAATATTTGTCTTTCTCTTTCTAGATTATTTCTGTTACTATTAGTATCCTCAAGATTCATGCCCATTGTCACACATGACAGGATTTTCTTTTTTGTGGCGGAGCAGTATTTCATTATATCTGTCCATCTATCTATTTCACATTTTCTTTATCCATTTATACATTGAAGGACATTTACGTTGTTTACACACCTTGGTTTTTATGAATAATGCTACAATAAACATGAGTGTGCAGATATTTCTTGTGGATATTGATTTAAATTCCATTGGATATATAACCTGGAGTAGAATTGCTAGATCATATAGTAGTTCAATTTTTAATGTTTTAAAGAACTGCCATGCCACCTTCCATAATGGCTGCTCCATTTTATTTTCTCAACAGTTTCCACATCTGTATTCTTGCCAAATACTTGTTATTCTTGTTTGTTTGTTTGTTTGTTTGTTTGTTTTAACGATAACCATCCTAATAGGTGGGAAGTGGTGTTTCATTGTGGTTTTGATTTTCATTGCCCTGTTAATTAGTGATACTGAAAACCTTTTTATATACCTATTGACCATTTGTATGTCTTCTTTGGAAAAATGTTTGTTCAGGGCCTTTGTCCATTTTTAATGGGATTATGTGCTTTTATTTTTTTTGCTATTGAGTTACATGAGTTATTTATAAATTTTGGATCAGATTATCATATATATGTTTTGTACATATTTTCTCTCATTTTGTAGGTTACCTTTTCAATTTATTGTTTTCTTTGCTATACAGAAGTTCTTTGGTTTAATGTAGTTCCATTTATTTATTGTAGAATAGAGAACCCAGACATAAACCTATTCATATATAGTCAACTAATTTTTTTCAAGTATGCCAACAGCATGCAATGGGGGAAAGAATGTCTCTTCATTAAACAGTGTTGGGAAACCCGGATATCCACATACAAAAGAGTGAAACTGGATCTCTGTCTTACACCTCTACAAAAATTAACTTGAAATGGATCAAAGACTTAAATGTAAGTCCTAAAACCATACAAGTCCTAGAAGAAAACAGAGCCAAAAGATCCTTGACGTTAGTCTTGGCACAATTTCTTGGATGAGACATCAAAAGAATAGGCAACAACAACAACAACAAAAAAAAGCCAAAAACCATTAGTGTCTTGGAAGCTGCAAGGGGAACCTTCAAGGGGAGTAGGTGCCAAGCCTTCTAAGGTATGCATGAATACATGTCAGAGCTCTGTTCAAGAGTGCAGCTTATTACCAGAAGGACAATTGCAGAAACAGGTCTGAATTCCATATCTAAGCCAATGCGGAAGAGAAGAGAAAAATCACAGGAACAAAGCTATGGTGGGGGAAGGGGAGTGATTTTTCAGAAGAGCCAGTACCCAGAGCCAGAAATGCAAAGAAAACCACAAGCTTCCCACGGACTTATAACAAATTTGTAACAAATTTGGGGCAAAGGTAGAGCCTCCTGCAGAGCCTGAAGTGGGGAAAAATCAATCCATTATATAAGTGCGTAAATGCATATCAAATGGAGACATGGCTGAGGATACCTGTCTGACCTAGATATGACAATAATGCTTATTTTTAAGATGACTTTAAGCATCAACCAATGAAGTAAATAAAGTGCCTTATAAACAGTAAATTGCTATATAGGTGTTAATCACTATTGCTGCTTCCTTTGTTCTCTTTATTGTTATTATTTTGCAAGCATTTAGCTCAGAGTCTTGCATATTTTAAGTTCTTGCATATTATAAATGCAATTGTTGACTGGCTGTCTGGATGTTTTTGAAAAAGAAAAACTGACCTATCTATTTTGTCTAGCCTCCTTTCCCTCAAATTCTAGCTCCAAGAGGAGAAACAAAAACTGACAGTACAGGCAATTCCCAAGAGATGAAACTTGCTGAAGAAACAGACAGTAGACCACACAAAAGGAACACTGTTGAGCTGCTTGGAGGGGCTTACTTGGTCTGTTTACAAGAAGAGCATGCATCCTGATTGTAATAAGTGAGCTTGGAGGGCTAGACAGGCTCTTTAATCTCAGAAATGACACTGTGAACTCCAGTTCACCTGCTCGATTTATTTACATTGCTTTTGCCCGCTAACAAATCCAACTCTCCATCAGATTAATCAACATTTATCAGCCAGCGGCGGGAGCATCATTTCATAACGTAAGTAAAATAGAGAGGGAGTGAAATGGAATAGAGAGAGAATAAAACTCCCATTACTCTGTGGCTATTTTATTCTCTATGTATTTTATTCACATAATGAATGATGTACTTCTGGCTTTAACAGCATAGCAACCCTGGGTTCTGTTTGTTTAATGTTTTCCCGCCAGGGACTGTGCAATTAATTCAATAGCATATGCACAGCAGGATAAAGGAGGAGGATGGTCAGGCCTGAGTTTTGAGGTTTAAGATTGCTCAAAATAAACCAAAGTGGGTTAACACCTAGTTGTCCAGAGTCTGGTGTTGTTACTTCAAATAAATTGCCACCAATCAACCAAGCCATTTGTCTCTGTGGTGTTTCATTTACTATTACAAATGAACCATTCATCTATTCAGCCATTCAAATAATTCAGTACCAACCATGTACCAGAAACTGTTCTGGGTGCTAAAGATGTAGCAGTGAACAGAACAAAGTTCCTGTGTCCATGGAGTTTACACCTAAGGGGGGATTATAAACAATAGCAAATAAATGTATAATAAAATTTCACATAGTAGTAAGTGTTACAGTGAAAAATTAAGTGGGCTATGGGAACAGAAAAAAGAGTACTACTTTGCTTAGGATAGCCTAAAGGCTGCTCTGAGGTGATATTGCAGCAGAAATCTGAATCAAGTGGAAGAACCAGGCATTTAAGTATCTGAGAGAATTCTTTCTAGATGTAAGGAAAAACAACTGAGGAACTGGGAGTCTAGTGTTGCTGGAGAGGAGTGAATAAGGGGAAGAATGGTTAAGAGAATCCACCAGAGATGTAGCACTAGGCTATACCATGTAAACTTACGCAACAGTAATAATTTGAAGGTGGTAAGAATTAGGCAGAAATTTTTAAAAATCGTATTATGGTTTTGCCCTTGACCATACATGAGGACAGAAATCTGACTTATAATTATTATTTTCAAAGGAAGCAGATACTGCCCAGGTTACCAATATTTTAATGATGTTGATGATGATGATATAATAGGGCATGTGGTAACTGATTAGTTGGCCAATAATGACTGAGCGAGGAACAAATAATCTTCTAGTCGAAGTAAAGAGAGTAGTGTATAAGTCATATATGACTGACTCAATGAATTATCACAAAGTGAAAATACCACCAGATGAAGAAACTGAACATTATTGACATCTAAGTCTCCCTTTCTGGTCTTTTGCAAGCACATACCTCCCATCTCAACAGAGTAAACAACTCCCCTATTGTGTACAACTTTGGCCTGTTTTCAAAATTCTATACAAATGTGAGATTCGTCATTTTTGCATGCAATAGCTGTTCATTTTATTAGTGCCTAAGGATCAGTTGTAAATATACCAGGTTTATTTATCCATTATAAAACAGGGATGTTTCTAGTTTGGTGCTATTAAGCATTGTGCTAGTATGAATATTCTTGTACTTGTTTATTCCTGCTCACTTTTCTGTTGGGTATATACTAAGGGGGAATTACTGGGTCATTATATATATATATATATATATATATATATATATATATATTCAGATTTAGTGGAAAACATCAGTATTTTTTCAAAGTGAAACATAACTTTACACTCCAACCAGCCATTGTAGTGATGCCTTATTGTAGCCTTAATTTGCATTTCTTTGTTGACTAGTGTGTTAAAGCACTGAGTTATGTGTTTATTGACCATTTAGATACCCTCTCTTGTGAAATACCAGATTCTCCTGCCCTTTTTTTTCCTGAATTGTCTCTATTTCCTTTAACAATAGGAAGTTCTTTATGTATTTTGTATTTTGTATATACGCATTTTGTTGCTGAATAACTTTTCTTGCCTTTGTAACTTTAAGTTTTTATGTATTTAAATAACCTCTGCTCCCAACATGGGGGAGGGGGGGCTTGGACTCACAACCCCAAGATCAAGAGTCACATGCTCCTCTGATCGAGCCAGCCAGGCACCCCAGCTACTTTCTTAAAATTGTCTTTCCATGATCAGAAATTCCCGATTTTAATCTAGTTAACTTTAGCAGTCTTTTCATTTATAATTAGAGTCTGTTGTGATTTGAGAAATCCTTACCTATCCCAAGTCCATGAGATTATTCAAATATATTATAAAAGTTTTGTTTAACTTTCACCTTGAGATTTATAACCCTTAGATTTATTTCTTGTTAGCATGCAATAGTTTCAGGGTTTTTTGTTTTTGTTTTGTTTTGTTTTGTTGGTTTTTTCCCTACAGATAATCTAGTTGAACCAATGCAATTTACAGGGAAGAATGCATTTCCAACTATTTTGTAGTACCATTTTTGTTGCAGGAGGTTTTTGTTTTTTGTTTTTTTTTGTTGTTGTTGTTTTGCAGGAATTATTTTTTAAGTCTATTTAATTATGGGCTGTTCTGGCTTTTTATTCTATCTACTATATTACTTACTATCCTTACAGTAACTCTAATCTTAAATATTAAAGGTTTATAATAAGTTTTAATACATGGTAGTTTTTTTTTCTTTTTCAACATTGTCTTAACTCTTCTTGTCCTCTTGTTCATATAATTTTTAGTAGATTTTTAAAGCAGTGTTAGATTCCTAGCAAAATTAAGAGAAAGGTATAGAAATTTTCCATATATCTCCTGCCTTTAGATATGCATACCTCCCGATCAAAATTCCACAGGAGAGTGGTACATTTGTTACAATAAATACACCTACATTGACACATCATTGTTATTCAAAATTTATAGTTTATGTTAGGGTCCAATCTTGATATTGTAACAGATGTATAATGACATGTATCCATTATTATAGTATTACACACAGTTGTTTCATTGCCCTAAAAATCCTCTCTGCTCTGCCTATCCACCCACCCCCTTCTCCCAGACTTCTGGCAACCACTGATCTTTTTACTATATAGTTAAGAGTTTTGCCTTTTCCAGAGTGTCATATATTTGGAATTACAGTTTTTAGCCTTAGATATTGGTTTCTTTCACTTAATAATATGCATTTAAAGCTCCTCTGTCTTTTCATGGCTTACATATAGATTTATAGTCCATTCTGAGAGCGTGTGTGTGGGTGGGTGTGGGTGAGAGAGAGACAGACAGACAGACAGGTAATGATGTAAGGTCTGTTTCTATGTGTCTAGATTTACTTTTTTGCATGTGGATATTAAGCTGCTCTATCACCATTTGCTGAGAGAACTATCTCTGTTTTGTCTCTTTTTTCAATAATCATTTACCTATATTTATGGACACTATTTCTGGACTTTCTATCCTCTTCCATTAATCTGTCTAATCTTTTACCAATATCATACTCTTTTTTTTATCATTTTAGTCATTTTTTTAAATTAACATATAATGTATTATTTGTTTCAGGGATTCAGGTCTATGATTCATCAGTCTTATGTAATACCCAGTGCTCATTACGACACATATCCTCCCCAGTGTTCAATACCCAGTTACCCCATCCCTGCCCCTTTGCAACCCTCAGTTTGTTTCTTAAGATTAAGAGCCTTTTGGGCACCTGGGTGGCTCAGTTGGTTGGACGACTGCTTTCAGCTCAGGTCATGATCCTGGAGTCCCGGGATCGAGTCCCGCATCGGGCTCCCAGCTCCATGGGGAGTCTGCTTCTCCCTCTGACCTTCTCCTTGCTCATGCTCTCTCTCACTGTCTCTCTCTCAAATAAATAAATAAAATCTTAAAAAAAAAAAGAGCCTTTTATGGTTTGTCTTCCTCTCTGGTTTCATCTTGTTTCATTTTTTTCCTCTATTCTCCTATGATCCTCTGCCTTGTTTCTTAAATTCCACATATCAGTGAGATATGATAATTGTCTTCCTCTGATTGACTTATTTTGCTTAGGATAATACCCTCTAGTTCTATCCACATCATTGTAAATAGCAAGATTTCAATTATTTGATGGCCGTGTAATATTTCATTATATATGTGTGTTAATATTATATGTACATATATGTACATATATTATCTATACACATATACATATATTATACATACATACATATATACATTATACATGCATATATACATTATATATACATATATACATACACATATATGCATATATTATATATGCATATAAATACATATATACACATATATACATATATATTTACATATACATATATTTTATAGATTTACAGATATACATATATATCACATCTCCTTTATCCATTCAGCTGTTGATAGACATCTGGGCTTCTTCCATAATTTGGCCATACTCTCTTGATAACTGTAGATTTGTAGTAATTCTTGAAGTTGAAAGTGTCAGTCCTCTGACTTTATTCCCCATTATTGTGTTAGCTATTCTGGATCTTTTGCCTCTGTGAACTTTGTGGAATTTATCAATATCCACAAAATAACTCACTGGGGTTTTTATTGGAATTTCCCTGAATCTATAGATCATGTTGGAATCAACAAACATCTTAACAATATTGAGTCTTTCTATCCATGAACATGAAATATTTCTTCATTTATTTAGTTCTTTGATTTCTTTCAGCAGAGTTTTATAGTTTTATTCATATATATCTTATACACATTTTGTTAGGTTTATATTTAACAATTTAACTTTTTGAGTAGTAATGTAAATGGTACTGTGTTTTAATTTCAAATGCTACTTGTTTAGTTCTGGTATATAAGAAAGTGACTTTATTATTTTTTTTCTTAAAGATTTTATTTATTTGAGAGAGAGAATGAACAAGCAGGGGGGGCAGAGACAGAGGGAGTAGTCTCTCCACTCCTTACTGAGCAGGGAGCCCAACACCGGGTTCAATTCCAGGACCCTGAGATTATGAACCGAGCTGACGGCAACCACCAACCAACTGAGCCACATAGGTGTCCCCAAAGTGACTTTCCTATATTAACCTTGTATCCTGCACCTTTGCTATATTACTAATTAATTACAGGATTTTTTAATTCTTTTAGGTTTGCCAAATAGACAATCATGTCATCTACAAAGACAGTTATTATTTCTTCCTTCCAAATCAGTATAACTTTTATTTCCCTTTCCTGTCTTATTGCATTAGATAAGAATTCCAGTATCGTGTTGAAAAACAGAAGTGAGAGGGAACATCTTTGCCTTGTTCCTGATCTTAGTGGGAAAACTTGTATTTTTGTACAGTTAAGTATATTAGCTATAGCTTTTTGTAGATGTTCTTTATCAAGTTCGGGAAGTCCCCTCTATTCCTACTTTGCTGAGAGTTTTTATCATGAATGAATATTGACATTGTGAAATATTTTGTCTGTATCCACTGATATCATTATGTGATTTTTCTTTAGTCTGTTGATGTAATGGATTAGATCGAACCTACCATGTATGTCTGGATTAAATCCTGCTTGTCAGGTGTATATTGATTTGCTAATATGTTCTTGAGGATTTTTGTATCTATGTTCATGAACATTAGTGGTCTGTAGTTTACTTATAATGCCATTGTCTGGTTTTGTTATTAGGCTGATATTGGCCTCATGGAATGATTTAAGACGTATTCTCTCAGCTTCTGTATTATCCTTGATTTTCTGTAGTTTGAAAATTTTATACATAGGTATCATTTGTCTGCTCGGTGTTCCCTGAGTTTCCTGGATCTGTGTTTGGTGTCTGACATTAATTTGGGGGAAATGGTCACCTATTATTGCCTTAAATATTCCTTCTGTCCCTCTCATTCTTTCTGCTCCTGGTTTCTCATTACACATATGCTACACATTTTGTAGTTGTCCCACAGTTCTTTGATGTCTTCCTTATTCTCTTCCTCTTCCTCCTACCCCTCTTCCTCTCTAATCTCCTTCCTTCTTCCTTATTCTCTTTTATAGTATTTTTTCCTCTATTCCTGTTTGGGAAGTTTCCATTGACATAATCTCAAATTCACAGATTATTTCTTCAACCATGTCCAGTCTGTTAATGAACCCATCAAGGGCAGTCTTATTTATGCTACAGTGTTTTTTTAATCTCTCACAGTTTTGAAATTATTTCTTAGAATTTCCATCTCTCTTCTTATATTGTCCATCTATCCTTGCATACTGCCTATTAGAGTCCTTAACATACTAAACATAGTTGTTTTAAAGTCCCAGTCTGGTGATTCCAATATCTGTGCCATATCTGGCATCAATATTGAATTTTTTTCAAATATCTTTGTTGCACCTGTTGAGATGATCATGTGTCCTGCCTCTCTTCCCCCCCACCTTTAATCTGCAAATATGTAATATGCTGACTGGTTTTTCTTACATTAAACCAACTCTGAATTTCTAGAATTAAATATAACTTGTTTGTGATGCACTTTTGTATATAAATTGGATTTATTATTAATATTTTATTTAGGATTTTAAATATATGCTCATAAGGATACTGTTATTTTAAATTTCTTTTGGCAGAATGCTTGCAGGTTTTCTTGGTCTTATGAAAAGAAACAGAGGGAGGGAGGGAGAGGAAAAAGAAAGGGAGAGGGAGGGAAAAGGTAGGAAAGAGAGAGGGAGATTTCCTAATTTTATCTGAGAATTTTTTATGTAACATTGAAATTATTTCTTAAATATTTGGAATAATTCACTGATAATCTGATCTGATATTAGAGATTTCTTTATGGATAAATTTTCTTTCAAATTCTGTTTAGATTTCAGTTTTCCTCTTATGTAATATGTATTTTTTTATTTTTTTTCCTCTTTAGAAATATTATCTTTTATGTTTTTTTATTTATTGCTGTAAAGTTTACAATTTTATACTATCATCCTAAAATATGTAGGATCTAAATAATTTTACCATCTCCATTAATATTGTTTGTACTTTCTATTTTAGTCTACCCAGAAGTTTATCAATTTAACCTTTTATATAAACACGTTTTTGAGCCTTTAAAAAATCTCCAGTACATTTTCTGTATTAGCTTCTTTGTTAATTTTTATTATTTTTCTCATTCTTCATTTATATTTAATTGTTCTTCATAGGAATGTTTAGCTCATTTGTTTTCATTTATTCTTTTTTTCTTAGTATATACGTGTAAGGTTATGAATTTCCCTCCAGTCATAGCTTTAGTAATAACCCATATGATCTGATATGTCATATTTTATCATTCAATTTGAAAATATTTTCTAACTTAAATCATGATTTTTATAAAGTGTTTTTTCTACTAGCTTAAATTCACTAACAAATTAAATTAATTAAATTCAGTAACATTCTTTGTGATTTTAACCCATTAACTTTTGTTGAGATTTGCTTTGTGGCCTATTTATACTGTCATTTTTTTAAAAATATGAGCCTAAATTTTATTAAAATACCTTTTAAGTTTATTTTCCTCTATTTAGACTTAATATTTTAGAGTAATTTTTTATTAATATATAATGTATTATTTGTTTCAGGGATACAGGTCTGTGAATCATCAGTCTTACACAATTTACAGCACTCACTATAGCATATACCCTCCCCAAAGTCTATCACCCAGCCACTGTATCCCTCCCCCAACCCTTCCAGCAGCCCTCAGTTTGTTTGCTGAGATTAAGAGTCTTTTATGGTATGTCTCCATCCAAATGACCAACAGATATGAAAAAAGTGCTCAACAGCACTCAGTATCAGGGAAATACAAATCAAAACTACAGTCAGATACCACCTCACACTAGTCAGAATGGCTATAATTAACTAGTCAGGAAACAACAGGTGTTGGCAAGGATGAGGAGAAAGCGGAACCCTCCTACACTGTTGGTGGGAATGCAAGCTGGTGCAGCCACTCTGGAAAACACTATGGAGGTTCCTCAAAAAGCTGAAAATAGAGTGACCCTATCACCCAGCAATCACACTAAAGATACAAATGTAGTGATCTAAAGGGGCACATGCACCCAAATGTTTATAGTAACAATGTCCACAATAGCCAAACTATGGAAAGAACCTAGTTGTCCATCAACAGACAAGGGGATAAAGGAGATATGGGGTGTGTGTGTGTGTGTGTGTTGTCTGTGGCTGAACAGACAACAAGCTGAAATCTTGCTATTTGCAACAGCATAGATAGAAGATATTAGGCTCAGTGAAATAAGTCAATCAGAGAAAGATAATTATCATATATTGTCATATTTTAAGACATATTTCAAATTTATTCTGAATTATTGAGATCAGAGAGTGATTTGCTGGGTGATTTACTGGGTGAGCAAACTGGAGCCAGAATTTGCCTGAGTTTTATTAAACAACATAAAACCAGGAATAGAGAAAAAGCCTACAAGGAAGTTTGAATTGTAAATCTGTGCATAAAACTAGGATACCTGAAGGGTGAGACATTCACTGGTTAATTAAGAAACCAAAATGCTTGCCCACACATGAACAAAATGCGCGCGTGCACACACACACACACACACAACCAAAAAACATGACTCTCTTAATTTTGCTTTTATATGGAGCAGGAAAATAATTTAAAAGCGAGGAAAGTGTTCTTTTCACATGAGTTTAAGAATGAACTTCACATTCATAATTCATTAAATGCACGAGAAAACAATCCTCTATAATTAAGGGTCAGCAGCAACAAGAATGTACTAACAATATCTGCAAAGATTACAGATACTAAAATTATAATATTAATACATAAATATGCTTTAAAGTTAAAGAACTAAAATAGAGGGTACAAAGTGTTATGAATAAACCAGAGGATTTAAAATTGATGACATATTGGCAAAGGATCAAATGGATGTTGTAGAAATTAAAAACATGATCACTGAAATCCAAACTTCAAGGAAAGGCTAAAACAGCTGTTTAGACACAGATGAAGAGAGGATTAATAAACTGAAAGAGGCCTGAAGAAATCACCAATTACAGAAAAGAAAAACATGAAACAGACATAAGGGAGGGTGAATGAAATGAAAAGATCTCACATGCATCTGACTGGATTTTCAGATAAAGACAATAATGAAGAAGTAATGATTACAGAGATATTAGCTGAGAACTTTTCATAATTATTTAAAGGCACTTAATATTAAAGGACTCAGTGAATCTCTGGCAAGAAAAATGGAAATATATTTATGTCACAGCAAAACCACAGAGCATCAAATTTGCCATAATTTTATAATTATGATATTGTGGTATTGTCACAGGGATAGACATAAACAGAATAAAGACCTCAGAAATGGGGCGCCTGGGTGGCTCAGTCATTAAGCATCTGCCTTCGGCTCAGGTCATGACCCCAGAGTCCTGGGATCGAACCCCACATCTGGCTCCCTGATCAGCGGGAAGCCTGTTTCTCCCTCTCCCACTCGCCTTGCTTGTGTTCACTCTGTCAAATAAATAAATAAAATTTAAAAATAAAGACCTCAGAACTACATCCACATGTATAAGAAAACTTTATAATTGATGGGAATCTTAAGAAAAAGGCAAACATTCTAAAGAAAAGTAGGCAAAAGATATAAAGTTATTGTATAAATAAGTATTTAAGAGGAAAAATAAATGACTAATAAATATAAAAGCAACAAATATTACAATCTTAGTAAATAGCAAGGAAATAACCCATTTAATATCCTTGATAAAAATGGAGAGCAAGAAAACTCTCAGACATGACTGATTAGAAGTTAAATTGATACAACGTAGGAAACCAATTTGGAATTAGCCTCCAAATTTGTACTTGTATACTATGATGCGGGTAGCCATACATATGGGTGTGTCCAGCTTACCCTTGTTTTCTTAGAGTAATCTTTTATATTACTTCCTTTAATTTTTCAAAAGGTTTCAGGATGAGCAATACACTAAGTGATCATCCTATTTATGACTCAGTAATTCCACCCCTAGATATATTTACCTGAGAAAAATTCTTGTTCATGTGCACAAGTATAATTCTCTGAGAATGCTTCCAGAGGCATTATTTGTGACAGCAAAATCTGAAATCAAACTAAATGTACTTATCAACAGTAGAATGAGTAAATGAAATATGTTTTTACTCTTATTATTTATTTTTTAAAGATTTGATTGATTGATTGATTGATTTGTCAAAGAGGGAGAAAGCACAAACAGGGGGAGTTACAGACAGGGAGAATCAGACTCTCCACTGAGCAAGGAGCCCAATATAGGACTGGATCCCTGGACCCTGGGATTATGATCTGAGCTGAAGGCCGACGCTTAACTGGCTGAACCACCCAGGCATCCCGAGATAGGTTTTTAATTCTGGAATATTATTTAGAAATAAAAATAAATGGATAAATCTTTACATACAACAAATTAATTTTGGGGATGAAAGAAGGAAGTGACTGAAGAATATATACATTATATTTCTATTTACATGAAATTTAAACATAGGCAAACCTATATAACATGTTGTTAAGCCATGCATATACATGTAGCAAAATTTTAAAATTCAGGAAAATAATTCATATAAAATTTTAAATAGTGGGTATTTCTGGAAAAGAAAAAGGAGATTTAAAAGTTTATGCTGAGGATTTCAAATGCACTGGTTTCTCCTTTAAAATGGATGGGGCTACTGAACAATAATAATAATAAGATGAACTCTTTAAAAAGTATGACATATTTTACACTTAAATTATTAAATTCTGAAAATTTGATATTATTGATTTTTAATTTTTTCAACCAATACCTATATTTACGTCTTTTTCAGTTGAGATGATAATGTTTTTCCCATTGACTCTATTTTTTTTAAAGATTTTATTTATTTATTTGACAGAGAGAGATCACAAGTAGGCAGAGAGGCAGGCAGAGAGAGAGGAAGGGAAGCGGGCCCCCCACTGAGCAGAGAGCCCGAAGCGGGACTTGATCCCAGGACCCCAAGATCATGACCCGAGCCAAAGGCAGCGGCTTAACCCACTGAACCACCCAGGCGCTCCTCCCATTGACTTTAATAGCTCTTTGCATACCTTTGATAGTAACCCTTCACCCATAAAGTGTACAGGAAATAGTTTCCACCTGCTTATAACAAAAAGATAAATACAATTTTGTTTTCTTTAAAACAATACAATATCTCTCATTATTTTGTCCAATTTAGAAGTTTGAACTTTGATTGTTTCATCATTCAGGAAAGTGCTGGTTTTGTTTCTATATTAATCTGGAACTGAACCTATTGTACTCAAGGACCATTGGTTGCTCATTTGGAAGAACCTTTTGGGATTAGTCAGAGAAATAACGCTTTTTAGAGACGTCAAACACAGTTGTGGGTGTAGGGGAATGGGACTACTTCTGCATGTGACATCCAGTGGGCCACATAGTTAAAATCGGATGCAAGGTTCCTTGACTCCAAGTCAAGCCAGTGAACCATGCGCAGAAGAGCTTTCAATGAAACTGCTTACATGTTTGCTTAAGATAAAAATAAATACATATGTAACTGTAAACTGTGAAGTAAAATAACCCTATGCACTGTGCTCTTGAGATGTGAATGACTGGATGACATATCAATGTTAGGAAATGGGGAGCCAGATATAACTGCTAGTTACACATGAATGATAAACAAAGTCGAATAAATGTATTAGGACTCAGATTGCAGCACCAAGTTAAGACTGGCCACCAAGGAGAAGAAAATAGCAGGGACTAATATGTCGTAATGAAACAAACCACATGGCCTCACCACACACATGCCACACTATCCTGCATTAATGGTTCCTGTAACTTTCATTTTGAGTGGCTACCTTGGCCATCAATATAATGGGTAGTGGAAGAAATTACATATTACGTTTAATTGTCACATTAAGCAGCACTGCAATGCAGGCTTTCTTGGAATTTTAATAGAGTGACCTGACTGACTTGCCAGCTAATATAAAACCAGCCCCCTAACTACTTTCTTTACTGCTGTCTTAACTGATAAACTCTTATGACCTTTCTCAATTTAATTCAATTTGTTAGACATTTCAAATGGAATTTTTTTACACAAATTAATGGTAAATGAGGGATTCCCCCCTTCACTGACCACCCCTCCCTCTTTCCTTCAGGAAAGATTACAATAGACGAATTGGAATATAACTGGCTAAAATTGCATAAATGTTCAGCATTAACTCATGCAAAGCAGCATGCAATTTTATAGCACAGAATGTTTCCCAAATTGTTGGTCTGGGGTGAATAACTAAAAAAAATTTGAGGCTATTCTGAAGTTTGGTGGAAAATTAAATTCTGTGGTTAATAATATGGCCTTTCAATTTAGGCGGACAGGGGTTTAAGTCCTGGTATGACTATTCAGCAACTCTATTCTAAGTAGACAAGTCGTTCAGCATCTCTGAATGTCACTTTACTTAACATGAAAATGGGAGTCATAATGCCTATATCATATAATGATTATAAGAATTTAATGAGGAAATGTACATGAAGCACCGAGCTTGATGTCTGGCCCATAAAAGTGCTCAGTAAGTGGCTCCTATTTTTATTTTCCACTGTTCTGCCCCATCAAAGTCTATCTCCCAGAATCTGCATCTCCTGCTGCCCCAAGGTTCTTCATTTCAGCCATATGTTCTTAGGTAAATTGGTGTTTAATTAGGCAGCCTGGGATAGGTTCCTGTGCAAATAAATACTATAGCAGCCCTGACTCTCACAGAGTTTGAAAGGATTAGTGTAGATCTGTAGGACTCTGACTCTGGATCCTTGGACACCTGGAAGAAGCATGAAGGCAAAGCCACCCAATTCTAGAGACTTGAAGTATTTTCTTTTCTTTTTCCAAAGTTAAATTAGGGGAATCAGATCTATTTTTAGCTGAGGCCACCAGGGAGACCATGGGCTTGTCTTAAAACCACTCTAAAAACTAAAGGGGTGCTTCCTAAGTGTCCTTAGCCTGGACAGCATGGCTGAGCTTACCTAATTCCAGATTTGGGAAAATTGTGTATGTGTATGTGTTTTTTTTTTCTTTTTCAGATTTGGAACCACTCTAAACCTGAAAGGAATACTTGGTACAGTGAGGCAAACTATCACTCATCCCATGCCAGGTGAAAGCAAGTTGGCCATGCCCCACAGCTGAAGAAGAACAATTAGCATAGTAACCATGTTTGTCCTCTTGCTAGCCTTAGTTACTCTACCCTGGTCAGAAATTTGAATTATGGGCTTTCCTCCTTGATAGAAAATATGACTTGTAAAATCCCAAAACTGTTTATTATTCATGATCATGAAAACAAAGTTTTAAAGGAGAAAACTGGAAATATGATTCTTATTTTAATTAAGGACTACTTTCATTCTCCATATTTGTTTATTTGTCTTGAACGATATAAAGTGGGGAAATGTATAACAGGTGATATTCCTACCTTCTTCATAAGTGTTCTCATCATCACTTTTTCTCTGTAGTGATCCTAAACGCCCCATACTATACACCACACACTTTGCCCTCTTTTTCACAATTCTATTCTTCACTTAAACACTTCTCTCCTCTAAGCCCAATGAATGCCTCAAACATGTAACAAGCCTGTGCTATTACAATCCCTTAGTTTTCTCCACTAAAAATAGCAGACACATAAACTCCGTAATTCCCCATTGCCACTAATGGAATTCCAGCCTCAAAGATTTTAACAGTTATCTCCTCTGCAATCCATACTACTGAAATGCCTCCTGCTCTGCCAGCTCAGGTGTCATTATTTGGGAAATATTACTTCTCAACATTTTCTTTTTTCTAGTTGTTTGCTTTTTTTCATTATTTGCAGTTCAGCAGCTATTAAGATCCAGTGCTGCGGAAAACAACAATAACAACAAAAGAGCCGCTTAATAACTAAACTTAAAAACCAAACTAGTCAGCAGCGAACAATGCCTTGTCAACATTTCTAAATGGAGCAGAAAGAAGGCGAGCCAAAAGGACAGAGAGAGGGCAAAAGAGAGAAAGGGACGCTTCCTGATGGATGAGTATGCATAAGTGCTTCAGATAATGGCTAAGAGGTACAGCCTGCAGCACATTAAAGGGGAGGAGGAGGGGGGAAAAGTGAATGGCCTTGGAAGGGGACCCCAGCACCATGATATGGACAGACAGAAGCAAACCTTAGTGAATGCTGAAGTCAATACAGGTTTCCCTCACTACCCAAAAGTAGTGTTTTGGGAAATCTCTCGTATGCCGAAATGATATAAAGTGAAGAGACAATTATCATCAATTCATTTGGAAAAAAATTTTGGACATTCTCAGGACCAAAAACAATCACTTAGGTTTTTCTGATACCTTAGGACGCATCTTGCTAATGGATACACAAAATAAATTGAGATAAAGCACAGGTACTCAGAGACCATTCAAAGCTCTGGCAGTTGATGCTGAGATGCTGAATGTACTTCCCATGAAAGAAGGTTGGCAGAGCCATCCTTGCTGTTCAGGGTGTGCACTGCCTCTGTACGGGCTTGCTGAAAAGCAAAAGCAAACACTGCGCACTATTTTTGCTGTTCCCGTTTTTTCATGAAAGAAAAAAATTTTCTTCTGATTTCTTTCAGTTAGCAAAACCAGGTACTAATGGAGATCTTTCATAAAAGCAGAGTGACATAATTCAAACTTTTGAAAAGTGGGGGGTATCTGTAGTATCTCTCTGGATACCCCTTGCAAACAGCCTTCACATCAAGGTTCTTTCCCCATCTCACCTTCCTTCTTTGTCCTGTTCCCACAAGACTTTGCCCTCAGATAGATGAAATTAATCCCCCAGCTGAGGAGGGCTTAACACATTTTCCCTCCCACAGATATTTACAGGGGTAGCAGACACTCTCAGAAACCTCAAAGTCTTCATGCTCCAAAGTAAAACACAACAGATTTTAAGGAAGGGGAAATATTTGAGGTCTAAGAGTTTTCTAGTTCCTGTCAAACCTCTCCCTATAGGCATCTGTCTAATAACTAACACATTCTCAGGTGAACTTCCTTCATGTTTTATATTTTAAGAGAAAAGGGCAGAGTGGTGACTACTGTAATGTCAGTTTTGGAATTAGGATTCATTCTCCAGTTCCCTCTGAATGGCAGCTTGGGGGTGGGGGGGGGGGAGGGTTGGTGGAACCCTTCCTTTGGATTAGTGTTAGAGCGCCAGTCAGTTTGAGTAGGCCAAATAGACCACTCACATATTGCAACAAATAACAATCATCTCTTCTTTTGAGGTAGTTATTCACTGTCTCACCCAAAGTAAGTAATTAAAAATTGTGATTTCGTTCACATTTCAAGAGAGGCGTCAAACTTCAGCTCCTAACCATGGTTTCATAAGGCTGTGTTAAAGGACAAAGTCCCATGTATTGAATTTCATTATCTACCAGGAGCCTGAAATCATCAAATCAATGCTACAATACAAACTTACAAGAATATGTTCGCCAAAGTGGCACCTGGGTAGCTCGGTTGGTTAAGCATCTGCCTTCATCTCAGGTCATGATCCCAGAGTCCTGGGACCCAGACCACATTGGGTTCCCTGCTCACTAAGGAGTCTGCTTCTCCCTCTGCCCCTCAACCCACTCGAGTTCTTTCTCATTCTCTCTCTCTTTCTCTCAAATAAATAAAAATTTTTTAAAAAAGAGTAAGTTCCCCCAAAAGTATTTTGTGGTTCTACTGACATGGTCTAATATTTAATTTTCTTCTCAGCCTTTTTTTCCCCCAGACCTGTCACCAAAAGACTTAACCCAACTTCACTCCTCCTAAAATGGATTCCTGACAGATTAAATTGTCTTGCCATCCCAGCATCATTTCCCAAAAATCTTGTTTAAAAACACCACCTTTCTGAAAACTATACTCAAAACTCACATCCAAAAGAGCTCTTCATCTGTATTATCCCATATATTGTATTTGCTACCTTTGTTAACAAAGTACTTGACTGGCCATCTTTGGTTGATCCTGACTATATGGTATCTTTGCAGGGATATTTAATAAAGATAATAAACAAGTCATTTTTAAAAAAAAACCACTCAGCTTCTCTTAAGTGGAATTGTATGATTCCACAAATATTAAGTTCTAAAATAGGCAAAAGGATGCTACAGTAGGAAAAAAAGAAATGTGGTTGTTTTTGGAGGTGAGATGGGTGTACCATGAAGAAGGATATGGAAATTTTCTACAGTGATGGTCATGGTCAATGTTTTGATTGGAGTTTGGATTATATAGATATATACAATTACCAAAACCCAGTAAATGTACACTTAATATTGCTACATTTCATTGTACATAAGGAAAAAAGAATAAATTGATTTCCAACTCTCACATCTATTTTCCCCTCAGTAATTCTCAGTCTTATAAGAGTTCATCAGTCACTCTTTGACTCAGAGTCAAACCTTGGAGTCATCTTTGGTTTATGTTCTATCAACAAATCCTCTTGGCTCTTACTTCAAAATATTATTGAACTTATTTTAAATTCTGTTATCACCAGTATCCTTGTCCAAACCACCATCAAGTCTCCCACTGGCCACTTTAGACCCCCTTACTGGTCTACTTGCTCCCACTATTGTTTAAGATTTCTCTCCCAGCTCCATTATCTAATCTGTAGTTGTGTAATACTTATATAGAACCACATAAAACAGAAATCACATCATGGTTCTCCTATTTTCCAATGGTTTCTCATCACAATTAGAGTGAAATAAAAGTTAAACTGTATCTCCCCGGTGGATCACAAGGTATTAAATTACCTGACTCCTGACAAACTCTCTAAACTTATTTCCAACCTCTTGCTCCCTTCCCCTCTCCATTTTTGACATCCTGGCCTCCTTGATATTCTATGAAGCACATCCCCACCTCTCTGCCTAGAGCACACTTTCCCAGATAAAAGCACAGCTCACTCCCTCACTTCAGTCAAGGTTCCATCTAATTTTACGTCCCAAGAGAGGTCTTCTTGATGACTCCCTCTAAATTACTACACCAATGACTCCTCTACATTTACCCTATTTTTGTTTTCATAGCACCCATTACTCACACACACACACACACACACACACACACACGAGGTAGAGATAGAGATAGATAATAGTTGGTTTAGAGAAGAAGAAACAATAGAATGGAGACAGATGGGTGACAGATAGATACACAGACAGACAGACAGACAGACATAGATAGGTAATATTACAAGGACTGGCTCATGCAGTTATGGAGGTTGAGAGGTCCTTTGATCTGCTGTTTGCAAGCTGGAGATCCAGGAAATCCTATGGTGTAATTCAGTTTGTCTGAAGGCCTGAGAACCAGAGAAGCTGTTGGTATAGATAGATTCTAGTCTTGATCTGAAACACTGAGAACCAGGAACTCCAAAGGAATGATAAGATCAATAAGACCAATATCCCAGTTTCAGTAATCAGGCAAGAAGAAAAATAAGATCTTTTTTTCCTTTGCCTTTTTTTTTCTCATATCTACAATAGACTGGATGATTCCCACTCCCACTGAGAAGAGCAATCTGCTTTACTGAATCCACTGATTCAAATGCTAATCTCATCCAGAAACATACACAGCTGGAAATAATGCTTAATCTGAGCACCTTGTTGCCAATCAAGTTGACAAGTAAAATTAACCATCAAGTGTATTGAAGTCAAACCTTATTTTGTTTGCTGCAATACTGCCATTACAATTCCCAGAACATAGTAAGTGATCAAGAAATACCTCAAAAGCTTCTGCACAGCAAAGGAAACAGTCCAGAAAACAAAGAGGCAACCCACAGAATGGGAGAAGATATTTGCAAATGACAGTACAGACAAAAGGTTGATATCCAGGTTCTACAATGAACTCCTCAAACTCAACACACACAAAACAGACAACCATATCAAAAAGTGGGCAGAAGATATGAATAGACACTTCTCCAATGAAGACATACAAATGGCTATCAGACACATGAAAAAATGTTCATCATCACTAGCCATCAGGGAGATTCAAATTAAAACCACATTGAGATATCACCTTACACCAGTTAGATTGGCCAAAATTAGCAAGACAGGAAACAACATGTGTTGGAGAGGATGTGGAGAAAGGGGAACCCTCTTCCACTGTTGGTGGGAATGCAAGTTGGCGCAGCCTCTTTGGAGAACAGTGTGGAGATTCCTCAAGAAATTAAAAATAGAGCTTCCCTATGACTCTGCCATTGCACTCCTGGGTATTTACCCCAAAGATACAGATGTCGTGAAAAGAAGGGCCATCTGTACCCCAATGTTTATAGCAGCAATGGCCATGGTCGCCAAACTGTGGAAAGAACCAAGATGCCCTTCAATGGATGAATGGATAAGGAAGATGTGGTCCATATACACTATGGAGTATTATGCCTCCATCAGGAAGGACGAATACCCAACTTTTGTAGCAACATGGACTGGATTGGAAGAGATTATGCTGAGTGTAATTAGGTCAAGCAGAGAGAGTCAATTATCATATGGTTTCACTTATTTGTGGAGCATAACAAATAGCATGGAGGACATGGGGGGATAGAGAGAAGAAGGGGGTTGAGGGAAATTGGAAGGGGAGGTGAACCATGAGAGACTATGGACTCTGAAAAACAATCTGACGGTTTTGAAGGGGTGGGGGGTGGGAGGTTAGGGTACCAGGTGGTGTGTATTATAGAGGGCATGGATTGCATGGAGCACTGGTTTGGTGCAAGAATAATGAATACTGTTATGCTGAAAATAAAAAATAAATTTTAAGAAAAGGAAATACCTCTTAATAAATAATAAATTTTTCAGTAATGAATAGTTTTTAAAACTTTTTGTGATAGTCTAAGATGGCCACCATCAATCCCTTCCCTACCCATAAATGCATGTTCCTCTTTATATCAAAAGAAGCCTCATCTCTATCCATTTAAATCTATTCTGTCCTTAGTGACTTGCCTTGACCAATAGAATGCGGAAGTGATGCTTTGAAAATTCCAATGGCAGGTCATCAGAAGTCTTATAGCTTCCTTCTATCTGAATATCTTGGAATACTCACTTTTTGACTCTCCTTTTAGAAACCTAACCATTATACTAAAGGCCAAGCTGCCAAAACAGACCACAGGTAAACTATCCACTTGACAGTCCAGTTGAAAGCCCAAGATGACAGCTAGCTTTGGCCAGCCATCCTATGAATGAGCTGTCTTGGATACTCAGCTGAGTCAAACCTTCAGATAACTTTAGGACCAGCCCTATCATTTGATGACAATTGCATGAAAGATCCCAAACAAAAGTCTCATAGCTGAGCCAAATCAACCCACAAAATCATGAGAGCTATTGTTTTAAGCTACTGAGTTTTGGGAATATTTTGCTGTGCAGCAGTAGAAACCAGAACACTCTTTGAAGTATACTACTCTTTCAACTCCTTAATCTCAGCATGTTTGGCAACTGTGAATCTCATTATGTAAATACTGACTCAGTGATGTTCTTTACATCTTCAACTGATGCCTGTAAGAGTTAACTACTGGAGAGATCACATCATCCTCCATGCATCCTCCACAAATACCAATATTACAATAGGACTTGCAATATCTGAATACACTTATTGAAGGAGAAGAAAAAATAGAGAAAAAATAACAAACAAAATAGACAAAAAGCTAAAAAGGAGACAAGCTAACTTTGGTCAAAATCTCACAGGTCACCAAAAACCAGCTCCTGAGCTAGAAGGACCAAAACCAGGCCCAGCCAAGGATTTTTGCTTGGAATTCCATAACAATGACTTATGAGATCATAGCAAGAAATGAGCCTATTAAGTGCCAAGGTCTAATCCACAGTGATTTTCTCACATTTTGGTCTAAGAACCCTTTACTCTGGATTAAAAAAAGAAGAAGAAGGGGGTGGGTCACTGAGGAGCTTTTTGTTCATATGGGTTACAGTGATTGATATTTACCTTATTAGAAGTCAAAACCTGTTCGTCCTGTGGAACTGATTTCTACGGGCTCTGTGTTTAAGAGGGGGATGGGGGGGGAAGATGATTGGTGAAAACTGAAAATGTAGTTCAGTGAGGAGAGAGACCTGTTTTGGTAACAATAAAGGAAGCCTTTTGAAAGACTCGGACCTTGTGACCGGTATTGGAGGATAGGTGATCTCTGATTAGACAGAGCAAATACAAAGGGTACTTGAGACAATGTCTTAGAAGGACATAGACTGAGAATGATACATGGAAGGTTGTCAAGGAAGTTTTGTTTCTTGGATCACTGAATGGGATTAGAGAATACTAGAAAGCAGGGCTGGGAAAGGGGTTTGAAGTTGGATCAGTTACTGAGTAGTAATGTGTTCCTCTCCCTAGAGGGTGCTTACAAGTCCCATTTGGCCACCCTTAGAGTTAGTATAGTGTATTGGTTAACCAAACTTATCCTGCAATCAGACTGCCAAGGTTTAAATCCAAGTTCCCACATTTGGTAGCTGTGTTGCTTTTGGTAGGTTACTTAGCCCCTCTGTGTCTCAGGTCACTGTCTTTAAGAACAGGAGAACAGTAAGAGTGACACTGTAAGGTTGTTGTGAGGATTGCATATAGCATAATGGCTACCCTGTGGATCCTTGATGAATTTCAGTTAATACCATGCCAATATTATGCTAAAGAGGGAAATACTTACAATGAAATGACTATTTTGCCCTCTATAGCATACTCTAAATTATTGTGGAGTTTATTGTCAATTGAAACATTCTATATTTTCAAATAACTTGGAGCATCTTTGATTATTGAGCCAATAATTTTAATAATTGGATAATTCTATTTGTCTACCCGTCTTCATCATAAAAAAGTGCCCTAGACAGTAACCATTTATATTTTGTCTAACAATGGATATGTAAAGCTAAAATTTACAGTTTCCATGTGTCAAGCATTGTTCTATATGTGTTTCTTGTGATCTTCCTGACAACCTCACAAACTTCAAAAATGGATAATCAGATTTATGTAGTAACTAAAATCTGTGCAAGTACCAAGAAAGGTCTGTGTTATCTGAAAACACCAGCAGCAGAGAGAGCAGTGGTGTCTGATCTCACAGATTTTATTTTCTAGCATGTGGTTCTTTGATTGGAGAGTCATAAGAACTCTTTGCCATCCAACACCTTCATTTTATGGATGAGTAAACACAAGTTCATGAACTTAATGTCATGCAAGGCAAATGTTCTTTCCACTCCCCTGCTTTGCTGTGGAATGTATTTGAGGACTCATTCATGAAGATCATTTTATCTGGTATTTGGAGGTAATAGTAATTTAATGAAGTCAATGAAGCCTCAAAAAAAAAAAAATTGTCTTGAGGGATTTCAGAACCCTGAACAGCAGCACATCTCTTCTCTCTTCTTCCCCCTTTCTCCTTAGCCACAACCATTCTGTCTCTCTCCACATGCTCTGCACATCAACTTCATTACCATCTCACAAAACCTGTCACCAGATTTTGGATAGTTCCTTCTGCCGTCTATACTAATATATACTTACTGGGAAATAATATTTAGGAAAAAATAATATAAGTGTATGATGTCTTAGATATTTTTAAAAATTATGCTTGATTACAAATCCTTGGAAATAGGGTAATTCAGTCCAGAATCTGTTCCCCACTGATTTTACAAAATGACAATGTAATTATTGATGGTTATTTTATATAGAGATATAGATATATACAATCATTTAACCATTTTGGATCCTTCCTGACTTTCCTATAAATATAAATATTACTTAAAAAGTAGACAATAATTTATTTTAGCAACTTTCAAGAAGTTTCACTGCAAAGTCTGGAAAGGTTCTCAGGAAATCATCTAGCCATGTCAGCCTCACCAGAGAGATGCTCACAGAGTCAATAAGCCTGATTGGGGAAGGGGCCTCTCTTAGCCTGTGTGATCCCCAAACCAGAGCTCAAGACAAAGGCTTGCATGAGGATAGTGTGTAGGGAATAAAGCAGATAAGAATCAACATCAAAGAGGGGGAAGTCAATAAATGATATATGGAGTTGGCCATCACAGGAGCACCCACTCTCAAACTTGCAGGAGCTTTGAGGGAGACTCATAAATTTCTTTCAGAATCATCTTCCAGAATACAAAAGGGGACTCCCATGTTGTGTACACTGAAAGCCAGGTGGGGTCCTGCAGGCATGTTCTAATGTAACAGAAGTCCCAAGGCAGGAAAGAAGAAGTATTCAGCACAGGCCCAAGGAATTATACCTACTTGAAGCTGAGCAAAGCGTACATGCCCCTACAGCAGAGGCTGGTGTTAGAATTAGGTCCAAGAGGACTTGTAGTAGAGCACAAAAGGAGTGTGATATAGGATCTTAGAGATATTCTAGCTGAACTTGACCTTTTTATGGGGGAAGAAACTGCAACCCAAAGAACAGTGATTTGCCCAACATCTCATAGATAATTAACAATGACAACAGAGCTAAGACAGGTGTTAGTAACTCCTAAGCCACTGATGTCTCTTTGCTGGCAAAACAAACCAACAAAACTTCAAAATTTGTATTAATTATGTCCTTTTTAGAAGTAAATTTTTAAATTAAATTTATGATTCCTCTGGAGATGAACAGAACCCTGTTAAGAGTCTCTGACCAGGTACCAGGTAGTGTACAGGGGCCATAATCTGGTCTGTAGTGTAAGATGAAGTTATGAGACCTTTGTTCGTCCTGTGGAACTGATTTCTACTAGCTCTGTGTTCAACCTAAGGCCATGCATTCTGGAGGCAGACTGCATTAGTTCAACTTCTAGCTCTACCCTTTACTCTAGGGAACTTGGTGAAGCTACTTTACTTCTTTACGTTTCAGATTCCTTGTCTTTAAGACCCAAAGGGCTGGTGTGAGGGTTAAATAAGATATCACATATCAAGTATGTGAGACTGTGGATAGAAAGATTTCACAAATACAGTTGTAAAGAACTCCAAGTAACTGGAGTAAGCTAAGAACAAAGTTTCAGCTATGTCAGCTGCCTACAACTACCTTAGATTGTGTAGGGTATTATCCACAATATGATTTTTACATACATTTCTTGCATATGACCTTACATCAGTTTCCTTGAATTATGTCAAAGTGATTAAAGCATTATCACCTGACTATATTTTCTAATCTTCTGCCTCTCTACTTCTTCCTCTTCTACTTAGAATGCCCTCTGAATTTTCTTCTCTGCTGATCTAAATCTTACTGATCTCAATTCAATACAATAATCCATCTCTCACTGAATGACTATATCCCATAGAACAGGGACATAATAGATGCATGTGCACTAAGTGAGCTGGATGATAAATATCTCCTCAAGTATTGTACTATTTTGAAACTTTGGATAACCTAGTTGAGCCAGCAGGGGGGCAAGAGCAAGTCATCTTTCCCACACTCACTCACTGATCTTCTATAATGGACTAAGCACCAAGTGAGGCTCTGGGAGCATAGCGCTGAGTAAAAGCAAACTTACTCTATGATCTTATGCAGTTATAATAGACAAATAGGGCAGGCAATCAATGACTGTAGCAAAACTAATCTATGTTTACAAGTGTGGTAAGTACGAGAAAGAAAAAACTGCAGCATTGTAACAGAAGAAAACTGGAGGAGGCAGTGGATTGGGGTTGTCCAGGGAGGTCAGCGTGTGTGAGACCTGAAACATAACTGCAAGGTAATCAGATGTGTGTGTGTGTTGGAAGGGACCAAAAAGAGTACAGGAAGGAAAACAATAGGTGAAGGAAACAACATAGTTACAAGACCCTATGAATGGAAAGAACTTGCTCTGAGGAACAGTTAAAAGAAACCCAGTGGGACCTGGTGAAACTGGGGCACAGAAAGCAAAGGAAAATATGGTGCGCTTGATAAGGCCTTAAAGTGATTTGAATAGCAATTGCAAAAGCACATTTTAATATAACTTATCTACCAATCTCACTATTACAGGCATGATAGCCATATTTATTTCAATGCACTATGACTATCCATGGAGAGATCATGAATATTCAGTGGCATCATTTGGGTGGAACAATTCTCCAAAAGTCAGCAATCATAACAGGGGTAGCTTTAAAGTAGTGATCATTCCTTCTTATTAGAATTTCTTACAATATATAAATCTTAAAGTTTCTAACTTCTACCTCTAGCATGAAGGTATACACACACACACACACACACACACTGTGTGTGTCACAGTGTGTATATATATATATATATATATATATTCTATTTTTTCTATACATCCATAAAGGTATCTACTTTCTCTATATATACATACATATATACATATATGCATATATATCTGGATATATGCACATATATACAGCTGACCCATTGAACAGTGTAGGGGCTAGGGGTGCTAAACCCCCACATAGCCAAAAATCTGCATATTACTTTTAACTATTAACAATGCCTAACATTGGGGCACCTGGGTGGCTCAGTGGGTTAAAGCCTCTGCTTTCGGCTCAGGTCATGGTCCCGGGGTTCTGGGATCAAGCCCCGCATCGGGTTCTCTGCTCAGCAGGGAGCCTGCTTCCCTTCCTCTCTCTGCCTGCCTCTCTGCCTACTTGTGTTCTATCTGTCAAATAAATAGATAAAATCTTTAAAAAAAAAAACAATGCCTAACATTGACCTTAAACTTACTGATAACATAAACAGTTAATACATATTTTTATATGTATCATATGCTGAATTCTTACAACTAAGTAAGCTAGAGAAAAGAAAATATCACTAATAAAAGCATAAGGAAGAGAAAACACATTTATATTACTATATTTATCTAAACAAATGTGCATGTAAGTGGACCTGTGCAGCTCAAACTTACGTTGTTCAAAAGTCACCTACATATAGAAAGAAATATATATAGTTTGTATATATATAGTGTGTGTGTGTATATACCATATGTATATCTAATGTTTTATATATATAGCTGTACTTCTTACTCCTATATATACTAGAAACTAATTTACTATACACATTAAAAACTAAGAATTGAGGGTCATTTATGTTTTAAATCAATTCCTGATTTAAGAACTCATTTAATAAAATTTTACCAGAAATTTGGCATCCCAAATAGTAATTAAGAAAACAAGGCTTGCAGATGGGTACACACCTAGTAAATAGCAAAAGTGGAGGGAAAACCTAGATCTCATGGCTCCTCAACTACTGTTTATTTCCTTGCCCAGGAAAGCTGCAGAAACTTGCTGACCCCTGATCATTAAAATGACAGTCAAGAAATGTTACAGTCATTCCACTGGAACCACTGGACTAAGGAGGACAAGCAAAGTTGTATTGTTTTGTTTTTTAAGATTATTTATTTATTTAACAGAGAGAGGGAACAGAAGCAGGGGGAGTGGGAGAGGGACTTCCCATCCAGCAGGGAGCCTGATGGAAGCCTTGGTCCCGGGAACCTGAGATCACCATCTGAGCCCAAGGCAGTTGTTTAACCACTGAGCCACCCAGGTGCCCTCAAGCAAAGTTTTGAGTACCTAACTTCCTCTTTTTAAGCCTTCTAAGGCAACAATTATCTGCATGCACACAAACATGCAGGAATAAGATGTCTGTACACCCAACACACCAAGGGCTGAAATGTACATAAACAGAGTTTTATGAAAATTCCTCCACTAATGTGAACAAAATCATTCTCTTTCCTAAGAACGAATGACACTACATATGAGTCAATGTTACAGTAAGAATAACCTTGGATCTACTCTAACATAATTTAAGCGAGTTACCTATGACACACTTCACAGGATGTAACAGTACATCAGTGTGTCCTGAGAGGTCAGGTGAGAATTTCTACTTTAAAGACCACTTCTCATTTGTCCTTTCCCCTCAGCTCCTCAATTTCCTTGTTTTCCTCCCTCTCATGTCCTGCCTCTGCAGATGATTCTATGTGTCCTTACTATCACAGGAAAGAGAAAGAAGAACCAGGTGTTCACCAAAAAAAAAAAAAAAAAAAAAAAAATGCTTGCTTTTCTCTTCAAGATGGGCCTACAAGTCTCAGCTAGACACACTGAGAGGAGGAAGCCATCTGCAGGCTTGGAAAATGTGAGCCGTCACTGGCCCAAGAGTGTGTGTGTGTGTGCGTGGACACATGCACACACACACACACACACACACACAGAAACTGACAACACCTAAATAAACTCCCCACCTACCTACATCTCTGGTAAGAGACCCCATTTGAGAAACTCTTTCAAGCATGGAAAAGGTGAGGCAGGGGGCAGACAGGCAGGAGAAGGTTATTTTGAGGGTTGGTTTAATTTATGGGGTTTATTTGTATCCTCTGTCGTTCAGCGGGAAACCTTGTAAATGATGTTTGCATGCACTAAACTGTGATAACTGAACTGATGAGTTAAAGACTTGACTGAACGTTTAATGTTGCTTATTAAATAATTATGACGAGGTTTGATGAATGGCCCTGATTCCCTGAACTTCCAACTGAGATTTTCAGCGTGAGTTTCATTAGACAGACATGGATGGAGTCTGCTGCAACCCAGCTGCAAATGAGCTTGCAAAACATTTGAACTGGAAGCCTTCAAAAGTGAATAATTCAACTGTCTTAGTCTATCTTCCTTGGTCCCCACACTAGCATTTCATTTTCATTTGATGATGGAGTGGAAGCAAATTATGATATGTCTATGGGGCTTTCTAAAGTATCATTGCAAGATATCTCCATATGTACTTAATGAAAAATTAATCTGTATTCTTTGTGAAAGGGGGAAAAAAAGCTATTCAACTTAAAAATAAATCTTATTCTGAGATGTCAATCATCTATCTTCCATGAATACTGCGGTGATGTGTGGCCAATGTAGGTGAGAGATGAGAAACATTAGGATTTATTGAAGCCAGCGAACTTGTTCAGTGTCTGAGCCAGAGTCATTTGTTGTAATGACATGTGTCATGCACTTTTGAAACTCCTCCATGCATTGGTGTAAGAGCTCATTAGACCAACCAAAAATTTAATTTCAAATAAAAGAGCATTGCAAATCTCGGATTTTTGTCCCATATCCTAAACCTTCCAAGTAGCTGTCTCTATTTTTGATGGCAGATTCAATCTATATATCTGCAGAGAATTCACATTTGTGCTTTTTTTGATGATCTTTTTAATAAAGACAAGCTAAAACTCTGCAATTGAGAAGAAAGTAGTCTGCATTGAAGTGGAAGAAAAGCTGGTACTGGAGAGAAGTGAGCTGGATTCAGAGGGGCAGTAGAGGTGATAGTGAAAGGCAAGGGATCTGGAACCTCACCTACCTATGTCTAAATCCCAAGTCTGCCATCACTAGCTGCAGAACAAAGCACAGACCTGGAAGTCAAGAATCCCTGAGTTCCAGTTCTGCTTTTGTAGTGTCCAAAACTGCATCTGGAAAGCCATTTAAAGTTTTTGGTCTCCGTTGCTTCACCCGGAAAATAAAGATTTTTAGACCCTATACACATTCATATTTAAAAACATTTGATTAGTTACCAAGTAGTTTTCCATAACTAATTTCATGTGTAATCACTTAAGTATATTTAATTGCTCTGTAAAAGCATAATGTTTTGAAAAAATAATTTAAAATATTTTAATGTAGGATCTTAAGGTGCCGTTTTGCTTATAATTTGGTAGGCTTCTAGTGGTTTAGAAGTTAGTCTTCCTTATCCTGAATTTCTGACTCTCAGATTAAAAAAATGAATAAGATATCTCAATTAAATTTCTTTTTGTATTAATCCAAAAATAGTTTGAAATCATTTAATAAATGACAGAGAAATACTGGAGGCCATAACTCATACCTGACACTGTCACCATGGTTTGATCTTGATGTCGTTCAACCATTTCTCAGCAGACCCACTCCTGATGGGCAGATTTTCCTCCTTCATTCATTAACCACTGATCTTAGAGAAGAAAGAAGGTAAAGTAGAGGCAAGTCTGATATAAAGGGGTTAGACAGTGAATAAGGATGCACCATACATTTGTTCACATATTTGATCAGAGAACCTAAAGATATGAGCACCAGGTACAAGTTATATACTCACATTTTCTCCTTGCAATTATTATTCTGACTTTTCCTTGGAATAACCTCTCACCTTTATTTGACATTCTTCTGTGTATTCTTATTGACTGTACAGGCCTGCCAGATAATGGATTTATATATATAGAGAGAGAGTCCATAAATAAGATAATAAGCTAAAAACTTGCAGCACAGAGAGATCCTTAGCAAGAAGGAGAACTTTCAGCCCTCACTGATAGAGGGTTGCTAATCTACCCCTTCCTGCACTCCACAGTGAGCCAGTAGTGCATACTTGGTTATTGGCCTGTCATCTGGTCTCCTCTAAAAAGCATTTCTACACTTATTCCACCCTCTTTAAGTCCCTAAGAGAGAAAAATCCAGGAGGCCTAAACTGAGGATTCAAATTTAACTGTTGCCCCTATCCCATGATCAAAGCAATATTCAAGCAAGTCTGTCTAATCTTCTGCATTGGCTCTTAGCTGAAAAATTAATCTCCCTGACATTCTACCCCTAATATTTTATTTTTCCAGACTTCTGAGTTCTCTGGCATCCAGCTCTAAGATTAAATAATGGCTTCCTAGAATAACTCCTGTGTTCTTTACATTTCTGCTTCCCAGAAACTGTCTCCCCTCTTCCAAATATATGGCCATTGTGACCTGTTTTGGGTTCTGTAATTGCCCCGACCACTTCACCTTGTTGGGGATAACTGATAGACAGCTGGAACAAGCAGATACCTAAAAAGGGGAGGGAGGACTGTGGAATGTTCAATTAAAGAATATCAAGAACAGTAGACTTTACAAACTGCCTAAAAACTAGTTCCTTGTGGTATTCAAAAAACAATTAACAGATCATTTATTAAAGTAATTTGATAATAAAAGGAAGTGTGTTAGCTTTCAGGACAGGATAATCTCAGTGACAATGTAATGGCACGAGGTGAACTGTCACAAATGTGTGGTGCTTCCGGCACACACTGGGAAGATGGAGTTTGCTGCAATTCAGGTGTCTTTCATCATAAGAGAAAATAAGTCCCTTGTGAAAAATAGCATTTAAAGGTGAGATTATATTTGGAAATGGATGAAGATTTAGATTTGGACAAAAAATATAAACAAATCATAAATTAAGCAAGTGATTTTTTATCACCAGTAAAATGAGGCTAAATATGGCTTGCTGCCTATTTTTGCAAGGACTGCTAGTTAAGACTGGTTTTTATAGATGAACATTTGTGAATAATTTGATGATAGGGAACACTAGCATTGAAATGTGCCGTATGAAATATTATCCTGCCATATAAAAATAACTTCATTCTTAAAACAAAAAAGACAAAAAATAAAACAAAACCCTTCATTCTTCTCTTTAGTATATATCAGTTTTAGGGGTTGCTATAACAAAAAATCATAAACTTGCTGGCTGAAAATAAGAAATGTATACTCTTACAGTTAGGGAGGCCAGAACACCAGAAGCAAGTTGTTTGTAGGGCCACCCTCTCTCCAAAATTTCTAGAGAAGAATCCTTCCTTGCCTCTTCCAGCTTCTGGTAGCTCCTGGCATTCCTTGGCTTGTGACCATCTGCCTCCATCTGCCCTAGGTCTGAATTTCTGTGTCCTTTTTCTTGTAAGGAAGGTAGCTATTAAATCTAGCATGCAGGGCGCCTGGGTGGCTCAGTGGGTTAAGCCGCTGCCTTTGGCTCAGGTCATGATCTCAGGGTCCTGGGATCAAGTCCTGCATCAGGCTCTCTGCTCAGCGGGGAGCCTGCTTCCTCCTCTCTCTCTCTCTGCCTGCCTCTCTGCCTACTTGTGATCTCTCTCTGTCAAATAAATAAATAAAATCTTTAAAAAAAATCTAGCATACATTCTCCACCTCTAAATCCAGATGGTGTTATCTTGAGATCCTTAACTTAATTATATCTATAAAAATCTTATTTCCAAAAAAGGGCACATTTACATGCACCTGGGGTTAGGACTTGGGCATAACATTTTTCAGCAGTACCATACACATATTTTGTACTAAATAGTTATTATAATTACTTTGAATTTCATCATAAAAGTGTGTGGAAAGTTATCTTCTCTTTTGTTACATAAGTAACTATATGATAGCCTTGATTTTGCCTCTTGACCTACAATAGCTAAAGGAAAAGTTTGCTGACCTCTGTCCTATGCTGTAGACATTATCCATGCGTAAGTATTAGACCCATATTTTCTATTTGTACTTATCATCCATCTATTTTAAGTGTTACAAATGAATATTTTGCTTTTTGAAAAATGGTTCTTAAAAGAACTTATCTATCATACTCCTTGGGTTGCAAGGTTTTGTTTTTTGTTGTTTTTTTTTTTTTTTTTTTCATAAAAACGACACATGATAGAACTACCACAAAAAAACCACAGCAGTGTCTACACATGCAAATTGGTTTTGGAAATTGGTTAACTGTAAACAACATTGAATGCTATCATTCAATTCATAATATCATAATAAGTTGTACTCAAACTCTTGATAGTTTAAATCTAACAGGTTCCTCCTGCTACCCCCCACACTTCAATCCCCAAAAAGAGCAATGACAACAAAAAAAATAAAAAATATGATTTAGTATCAAATATAAAATATATTTTTTGCTCCAGAAGTTGACTTTGAAAATGTTTTAAACTTCATAATCTAATACCAAATCAAAGTGAAAATAGAGAATTAAAATATCCAAAGAGGGGCAATGTTGCACCACAAGGGAATAAATTATGGAGTTAGCATGGGTTAAATTTACAACAGTCACAAAATTCCTGTCCCATGTTAGTGTGCAATACCCACATCAACATAATAGCAAAAAGATCAAGAAGGAGATGGAATGAGTCATGAGGTCACTGAGATTTCTTTAAGCCTTGAGTCAGACTTCAACTGCCTTTGTGGAAAGTGGGCCAACAATGTCTTTGAAGAAAGAAAGCCATCAATCTTGCAAAATACCAAGACAATGATTAGTGAAAACAAGCCAAACTTCCATCCTCTTCTCCCACATTCCACTACTGCTAACTAAACTAAACATATTATATAAGAGAAAGTCCTGTAAACCAAATAATTTCCCACAAAGTTCTTATCTGATGGATTAAGAAACATTGTCAGGAGTAGTTGGATACAAAATGAGAAATGAAAATCATCAGTGAAAATAAAGAGGCCAAGTGATGCCAGAATACTGTTCCAAGAAAAAATGGTGACATTTCAGTTGCTACAAAATTTCCGACACACAATAGATAACAAGGAGGAAGTTCCAAGTTTCATTTCTGTCCAAGATTCTGGGGCAAGTGCTTAAGTCTTTTGGGCAATTGATAAACAAATGGTTTTACCAGCATTCAAATCCCACGTTTCCCCCATTTGCTATCTAAAACAAGGCAATCAGTCTAAAGGTATAGTCACTGGAGTTTTGCATGTTTGTTGTGTGCATGATAATCTGACATATATTATTCTTAAAGATTGTGGGGTTTGGGGGAAGGGGTGGCATGTTTCTTATTCCAAACGAAAATGTCACGTTTACAATTGCATTGACTAAATGCCTGATAAAGTGCTCTGTATCAGCAGATAGTGACCTGAGACCTAGGTCAACAAGGTGAATTAAGGGCAGCAGGAATTCTTTGACCACCACCATGGAAACAATGGCTACAGGACATGCCAAAATACCTAATTCCAGGGAATGATCTCATAGTTCAATATGATGGGCAGGCAACATAAAATTTTCAGTCATAGTTAAGAGAGGGAAAATAGAATTTCTTTCTCCTTTGGTGGCAGTGATTTATTATATTTTGGCTTTGGATGTTCTTAGGTTCAGGCATTTTCTTTATTGACTCCAGTCTGTGGCCAAAATCCAGACTGGCAAGAGCTGCAGAGCCTGGAGATGATGGAAAGCAGCCCAGAGATCAGAGATCAAGAACAAAGACTGAGGTCTAAACCAGAAGAAAAATAAACTTTTGTATTCCATTCTAGTCCAACTCTTTCATTTGGGGTAATCCAGCTTCCAGAGTTCCTGGGAACTGGTCAAACCTCAAGTTCCTTCCCTTGCCACAAGCTGAGCTAACTAAAGCTGAACAGTCCTGCTAGTTTGAGCCAAGAACTAGGTTGTTTGTGAGTGTGTGTGTGTGTGTGTGTGTGTGTGTGTAGGGGTGGGAAGTAAGATTTTACCTTTGAAATCAATCCTCTGCTAATCAACATTCTGAAAATCATCTGGCCATAAAATCATCACATTAAAGTTACTCTCAGGCAATAAGAAGTTTTTCCTTCCCATTACCCCAAAACATCCTCACAATCAAGGCAACCCTAGCCTAATTGGTGTGAGAGATGTAGAAGTATGTAAATGCGTGTGTGTACATTCTATATGTGTCATTTCATGTGTATTTTCCTTCAGAGTAGTTTAGCATATTAATTTAATACAATAGTCACATAGGGAACATGCCAATAACTAGATCTTTTCTTATTATATAAAGGATCCTTTCTCTCACTTCATCTATATATACACCAAAATATAAAAATCAATTTCCATTTGTTAATAACCATTGAAGCCATTAAAGAATAATTGTAATTTCTTGGCATAGTGGTGAAGCAAATATTTTTAATGATATAAACAATATGTTAAAACAACTTAAAATAACTGTTAGAAGAGTTCATTTTTAGTTGAGATAATGTGCACATCATTTTAGAAACTTAAGAATAAAGTATTTTACCATTTTTCCAAGTGTTGTAGTTGTACTATTGCCTTGCCCTAAGAAGGCCTAACTGATTTCTTAAGGTTCCTTTGCTTCCTTGAAACTAATTCTGTGGTGATACTAGAACTCCAAATCAATTCAATGGAGTCTTAGAAGGCCTTCCATGTGTGTCCAGCCTTAGTAGGTATAGTGGTAAGTGCTTTCCAAGGGAAAAACAAAGTGAGGTATTTGCCACTGGCAAATATACAATTCTTAAAAGGAAAGTAAGCTTTATCTTGCATACAAGATCTAGAGACAAAGTGGAAAGAAGAGCACAAGAGAAGTATGGTAAATAAATGAGGTGCCAAAATGAGAGTAAAGACAATAAATAGAAAAAAAAAAAAAAGCACCCTGAACTGAATAACATGTGTGGGCTGGAAATTTCATAGATCTTACAGATCAGGGAACACAAGGGACAACCACGGAGCCTAATTTCGTTAGTCCCCCTGCCCACTCCACAAATGAAATGGAGCCACTAGGACTCCTGATCTCTTATAATATTATTAAAAGACAGTACCTTTTTTGAGCTGGATAGAGAACTATAGGAGGAATACTCGCCAGTGGTAATGAAAGGGTTAAGTAGACTTTGAACTGAATTTATACCAGGAGACAGAATTGATGCATCTTCTTTGATTGTTCAAAAGCCAATAGAATCCCCTGATCCATTCCATTACATTTATTTCTGTCGTGCTGAGCTAAAGGATAGAGAAGACCTTTCTTACTCTAATAAGTGAATAGCCCTGCCTCTCTCATTGCTGCTGCATCTTTGCTGACCTATATTTCTCGCATATGGATGGATCACTGCTAGCGGGTTCGACAGACGCTATAATATCATTATGCAAATGCAGGTTCACTGCCACTCGGGAATCCTATAGACTGATCGCTTCATTATCAGTCTTACCAGAAAATACAAGAGAATTGTGTCCCATACTCAGTGAGATGAGAACATAATTTAAATTAAGTAGTTTACTGTCTGGCTACTCTAACGGCCAGGGTGGGAGATGAGAAAAGCTGATTTTGAAAGCTGGCATATCAACAGGCATTACTCTGCAGAGGTATTGCCTGAGCTGGTTTCTATGCTCTCCCTCTTCCCCTAGGCTCTGCCCTCTTCTTTCCTCCAAATCAGAATCTATGCGAAGACACTTGGCAGCATTTAATTTGTTCACCTGCCCTCGTATGTCCTTGAAGAGTGTCTGCCTTAGAATAGAAGCAGTTTAGCCCTGTGCTGAGAGAAGCAGGTTGTTTAGTGAAAATCTCTCAAACCTTAGAATCAGGTGACCTGGATTCTACATACTAGGTTCACAGTTTAACCCTGAGTATTTTACATGATTCCTGTTTCTTAAAAGTTACTTGACCTACTGAGGTCTCTTATTTATAAAATCAAAGAGTTAATGAAGTCTACTGTTTAAAACCTCCATTGATAGTAACATTCTACTATTACCTGGAATTTTAATCTGCTATATTTTTCAAAGTCTTACTCTGTAGAAATATGGCTACTGATACTTACCTTAAACAGTAATTATCACAGGATTACATTAAAATTCCATTAAAATGGTACATATAAAACTACAACTCATTTATGTAGTAGATTATTAATCTGGAAATTTTATGTGGCATCATTACTAATGAAACTAATGGACTGCAAACCATAGACCCCGGTTCAGGTTCCTGACATTGGCCGTCATAGGCTGAAGTTACCTGGCCCAGGTGCTTGGCTTCTTCCTTAACACCTTATTGAGAATGTACCCTCACATATCTTCTTTTTTGAAATCTTCTACTTACATAAAACCCAACACTAAGTGGTCACCTTTTATGTGAAGCCTGCCCTCTGCTTCATTATAACCTTCATTATAAACCTCAAATGATGCTTTTATTATAGCATTTCTCCTGTTGTAATTCAGTTGTTTACATTTTTCTCTATTTCTGGTTGGGGGCTTCTTGAAGAAATGAATTATGCCTTTCTTAATCTTTACTTCTACAGCTGTCAGCATGGTTTGCCATAGCTGGCACATAATAGGTTTCAGTGAGTATTTAATCAAGACACATCATAATATACCTAACTCCAAAATTGCTGATAACAAAGTCCTATGAGAAGGTAACATGAAGGAGATTGCCTCCTGGCGCCTGAGAGAAGAAGACACACTTTCTCATGACCTCAAAGGAGGAGTTCCCAGAAAGAGAGCTCCCACAGACCCCCAGTGTCTGTGGAAGAGAAATTGACTCCTTGACCTAAGAAAGCAGTACCAAGAAGGTCTTGAGCTAATTTTCTTGTTACTGACAGTCCCTCTTTAACTTGCCAACTACGTTGTTTCTGGGATGCCTCCAAGCACAGAAGGTCTGCCAGCAGAAAGTGGAGCAATTTTGACCAGCTTGTGGCACAGAATCTAGAGTCTAGACCTTCCCTTTCATCTAATAAAAGCTCTTCCTCTGAAACAGTTCCCTTGGTCTCTAAATCCCTCAACGAGTGAGGAGTAGCATACACTGCCTTCATCAGAAAGTCTAGTTTGAAACACCAAGACAATAGTTGCACCACCCAAGTGGGAGATTAATGCCAAACTTGCAATTACAGTCCTTAAAATTCACCATCTCTACCCAGCATTTTTTTTCAGGGTTATAAAATAAGCCCTACTAAGCATGCAAAATATTTTTGTTTAATAAATGGATGGAAGAATGGATATGTAAATACACAGCTCAATTCCTTCATTATTTGAGTACCTGAGGTTTTGGGTCATTTAAGATTCATTGAAAACCAAAGAACTAATAAAAAGGGAGTAATATACTCATAAAGTATTTAAGTTCAAGAGACACTAATATTTATCCCATGTCACCATTCATTTCACAAAGGAAACTAAGAACAAGTAAAACTAGTAATCTTTTCCCTACATTCCTCAATCAGTGGCCACAGTACTTTCAGCTTCTAGTCTGACATTATTATTCCCAAAACCAACTCTAGGATCTCCTCTTTTGCATGAACCGCTGGCTTCAAACACTAATGGCAAATTCCTAGAGTTGTCTGAGATCCTCTTAAAGTCTGGACATAGTGTATTAGAAAGTCTCTTATAAAAGTTCAGGCCATTCCTTCATTCCATAAACAATTATTGTATTCCAATTGTTTGCAGGTATTCTGGTCAAACTAGAGCTATATTCAAAGATAAACAGGTTGTTTCCTATCTTAGATGTGCTTAGGATATCACATAATATAAAATATTAACTAGTACCCCTTTTTCTTCTTTCCCTATTTCCCTATTGGCCACACCCGAGGACTAAGCAGAAGATACATGGATCACTATGATGGGATCTTATGGCTGAAAAAAAGAAAAAAGATGTTCAATTCCAAGTGACCAGCTCCTAAGAAGTTGTTTTAGGGAAAAGGAATGCCAAACCTTAATCTCCTTCAAAGCCCCAAGGAAATCTAAATTGGTTTAGTAGGTTTTGCAACCAAGATGGCAAGTTTTAGAAAGTGTGAGGGACCTATTTCTCATTCTCCATGAGAGCGGACAAGAATGCAAGACATTATCTCTTGAAATCAGAGGGTATAGGTAAGCACAGGAACCAATACTTTCTCCTCTCTGGAGGTTCCTGGGACTGTGAAGTTAATGGAAGCACCTTGTGTCAGTGGAGCATGATAGAACTATGGTGCTAAGTAGGATCTCCATGGACCAATTCCCCACAGATCTCAGGACATTTTTGAAGAAGACCAGCCTGGTTCATAGAAGCCCAAAGGAAGGAGCACAGACGCTAGCTCAAGCAGAGTGGGTAAAGGAATCATGAGGCTGTGTGGACAAGGAAAAATCCAGCCACTACCTCTGTGCCATTTTTGTCAGAGAGCTGGAATAAAATTGAATATTGTCTGAATAAACCATAACCACTGTAATTCTTTACCCCACTGACAGAAGCCACATCAGATTGTACCATAAAACAAACCAAAAACAAACAAACAAAAGCCCTGTGATGACAGAACTGTGCCTGAGAGGAGAGAAAGAGAGAAGGAGGACAAATATAGACAGAAGCTTGAAATGACAAATTAGGCAGTTACTAAGGTTAGTAAACTACCTTAGACTGCAGAGTCCCTGAATTGAATGGACTTCACAAGAAGGAAGAATATAAGTTACCTGATCCAAGTAAACTGAGGTTTCAGGGGTAAAAGAAAAACTGCAGTCATTACAACAAGTGTCATGTGTGCCCAGGTCTGAATGGTGGCTGCTTATATCTTGTGTTAGTATAAAAGGGTGAATTCCTGGGCCTGTCTTCACCCACACATCTTGTTTCAGACCATTCCATCTTCACTCCTCTATCAAAATTTTCTTTCTCTTTTATTCCCCACCTCTAGTTTCATACAGTCCTTTATACTAACACAAGCTAGTTTGATCAAATGATCTGACCAAAATGCTACTGCTACCTATTAACATTTGCATTTAAATCCAGAGAAATATTGACATATTAATCTAGAAGTTAGGTAATGATTTTTTAAGGATGTTATATTCCAATCCTTCCATACACACAGCACAACCTACAGACAATATCTCTTGTGCCTGGTATGGAAGGACCCTATTTGACATTTCACCCTGCCCTACTTATCCCATAGCCTAGCATGGGCAAGTACTTAATCTCCTATCAGTCTAGGTTCTTCTTCTATATGGTAGGAAGATAATAAATCTCTGACACTGCTGCATTGAAGATTAAATAAGAGGCATATAATAGTAGAAGCATAGACTGCACTCTGTGTAGTAATTGACATCCCTTGCTGTTCCTATCCCCTTTCTTCCTGTGTCCTCTCATATGCCCTTGCCCTCCTTCTGCTTATTTTTACTGCCGCCATCCCTCCAGTGTGCATATTTAGATTGTCAAGACAGATCTGATTTGCTTCTTGTCTTCTATGTTACTCCCAGGGTCTCTCCCCCACTACCTCCTTGTGTCTCCCAAAGTCATGTGGTACTCCATGCATTCTCACCCTGATTGGAAAGGGTGTGGATCCCTATACTTTCATTCTCCAGGATTACATCTGTGCTGTCTAGTTGCCATCTCGAAAAAGTCTGACCACATAATCCATAGTAAAATATGAATGACAGTAAGTTACTAACTTCCTAGGGGCCACTGTTTTCTTCTTAAGGAACTACTTATCTAGAGACATAAAGGACTGGCTGATCCCTCAATGGCAGAATTTTAGGCAGCAGGAGGTCAGTGGGGGAACATTGAGGAAGAGGACCAGAGAGCAGCTTAATAGTTACCCCTCAACCATCTAGCCCAGCCTGGTTGGTTCTGGCTCCTTTGTACTTTCTTATATTAATAATCCACCTTCATGAGGGTCAGCTGAGAAGGAGGAGAACCAAATGCTGCCATCTTCTCCTTTGTCTGCTGTTCTTCTTGTGGTGAAGAGCCCTTTGGTCCATGACTGGTTAGCCAAGGTTGACATGCATGAAACACAGTTAAAGCAGAACAGCCTGGCTAGTCTTACTTAGATCCACATCAGCCCAGGAAGCTATCTGCCTTTTTTTTTTTAATTTATGTTTTATTTTCAGCATAACAGTATTCATTATTTTTGTACCACACCCAGTGCTCCATGCAATCCGTGCCCTCTATAAAACACACCACCTAGTACCCCAACCTCCCACCCCCCGCCCCTTCAAAACCCTCAGATTGTTTTTCAGAGTCCATAGTCTCTCATGGTTCACCTCCCCTTCCAATTTCCCCCAACTCTCTTCTCCTCTCTTTCTCCCCATGTCCTCCATACTATTTGTTATGCTCCACAAATAAGTGAAACCATATGATAATTGACTTTCTCTGCTTGACCTAATTACACTCAGCATAATCTCTTTCAATCCCGTCCATGTTGCTACAAAAGTTGGGTATTCATCCTTTCTGATGGAGGCATAATACTCCATAGTGTATATGAACCACATCTTCCTTATCCATTCATCCATTGAAGGGCATCTTGGTTCTTTCCACAGTTTGGCGACTGTGGCCATTGCTGCTATAAACATTGGGGTACAGATGGACCTTTTCACTACATCTGTATCTTTGGGGTAAATACCCAGGAGTGCAATGGCAGGGTCATAGGGAAGTTCTATTTTTAATTTCTTGAGGAATCTCCACACTGTTCTCCAAAGAGGCTGCACCAACTTGCATTCCCACCAACAGTGGAAGAGGGTTCCCCTTTCTCCACATCGCCTCCAACACATGTTGTTTCCTGTCTTGCTAATTTTGGCCATTCTAACTGGTGTAAGGTGATATCTCAATGTGGTTTTAATTTGAATCTCCCTGATGGCTAGTGATGATGAACATTTTTTCATGTGTCTGATAGCCATTTGTATGTCTTTATTGGAGAAGTGTCTGTCCATATCTTCACATTTTTTGATAGCTACCTGCCTTTTAAGGTACTGTTGATTGCTTCCCCTCATCAAGAAATAGCTCCACCATCTGCCAGACCCAAATCTTCACATCCTGAACACAGCAGTAGCTCTTTGGTGGTGCTTCTGGAAAACAATAGAGGATAGAGAGGAACATATAATAGGTGCTAGAGTTAGGATTGCGCCTTATTCATTCTGTCTCTCTTCAAATATTTACTGACCAACTACCATATCACTGTGGTTAGTAGGAAGAAATAGAAAAGACAAAACAGTGACTGAAAGAAGGAACAGTAACTGCAATTCTAGAATGTAAGGAGGGAAACAAAATTCATTTGTGTAGACCAACCCTACAACCCTGGAGGAAGATGACTTATTACAGATGTGACTTTGCCAGCTTTACTACAAACATCTTGACTATGTGTATATTCTTGGAATGAGAAATAAAGACTTGAGCTAATAATAAATCTGTTTTATCCATGTTTTTAGCCCAAGCTGACTTCTTTCCAAATAGGCAGTAAATTCTCTGAATTTTATGACTCAAGAGTTGAGATCACTCAGTGGGTTGTAGTAGGCAATTCTGAAACCTTCTATCACTGTGATGGTGTCCCTGCTGGTGCTGCTCTGCTCCAGGGTGACTGCAGCTGCCTGCTGAGACTTCCAGATAGATCCATTCCAATAGATATAGACATATACTGTTTGAAGACTTGAGAGAGAAGAGAAGAAAACCATTCAAAGATTAAGGCAAAAATTGGAGTGATATAGCTATACTCCAAGGAATACCCAGAGCCAGTAGAAGCTGGAAAAGGCAAGGAAGAATTCTGCCCTATTCCCACCCGAGATTCTGTAAGAAAGGAAACCCTGCTAACTACCTAATATTGGATTTATGGTCTCCAGAACTACGTATGGAAGGGTATACAAGTGGGAAGCCGCTAATATATCCCTCTGGAACATCTGGAGAGGATTCTCATATAGTTTGGAATGGTAATGCTACTCACCCCTCTCAACAGCCCCAGACATAACAGTCTTCTAGGCTCAAAGAAATCAGTGGTTTCCCATATAGAATGACCAGCAAAGAATTTTAAAACTAGACTTCTGCCACTGTGGCACTTTGCATGAAAATAAGAACAAAAGTAACACAATTGGCAAAAATCAATCTTCCTAAAAAACCATCATTACCAAAGGGGATCTTTTAGAGGCATAGCAGGTACTCAACAGGAACTGAAGCTACCACTCTCTTTTGTTTAAGTCCAAGCCACTGAGATACCCTAAATCTTGGCCCCAAATGCCCTAAAAAAGAAGACACAGTTCTCCTATTTGACAAAAATACAGTTTTAAAGAAAATTTGGGGTAGTAAAAGAGACCATACTACATGCACAAAGGAAGAATTTCTGGCTGAGTGGAAAATACACACCCCATCATACAGAACAAAAGACAGTGCTGATGGTGATCTGTGGGACATGGAACCCTTGGCACCTATTAGTGGGGCCTGATAGAAGACACATGTTCACAGGGAGGCAAGGAAGGAGGAGGTCTTGGACAGAGTTTCCAGGAGACAAACACTGATTCAGTTTCAGGGGAACTTGCTGACTTTTCCCTTTTCCCTTGACACAAATCCACTATAACTAACAACTCATCATTTGTCTTGGTTTCCTTTTTTTTACTTTGGGTTGCCAGTCTCTTCTGGGGGCAGAAGCATGAATGTCTTGGTCCTCCATCATAGGGAAAATGGCTCATCTTTTCTCTAGTGAGAAAGGTCCCTAACCATGTATCCTTTTCTGGGTTGGAGTTTCTCAGGGTCCTCTTTTTTGAAACTAAGTTTATGTCCTGCCTTCTCAATGGGACTTGAAACTTAGGTCCTATACTCCTCCACCTCTTTTGCTTCCTTTGTCATCCAGGTAGATATAGTACCTCTGGGAAGCTGTACTGTCTCTTCTGCACATGCTCTGGGCCTTGGACTCTAAGTCCTCAAAAAAATAAATTCTCTGAGTTAAAGTACTCTTCAGCAACATTGCCATGAGCCTATCTTTGTATTTCTCCCATCAGTTAGAGATTTGACCCTGTACCAAGATAGTCTTTAAACATGATTCTCTGAGTTCTTACCCTTCCAGGATTCTTGATGGTGCAGAGCATTCCTCAACACCTGGATCCCCTAGACTACTCAATTCTCCACTTTGAGCTTGGGAACTTCCAAGATCACTGACTCTCAGAATGCCTTTTTATTTGTGTTTGCAGGCAGTAGACTCCTATTGATGGTTTACTTGGACATCTGCTCTGGTTTGTCTTCAGTGTTACAGAAGGTATAGAGGCCTTAAGTGTCCTGCCCTCCAGCAAATAATTCTAAACCTTTTCCAGAATTCAGTTCATAACACTGATTCAGTTGTTTTGTAAATGATCCCTCCTCTTGTTTCTCCAAACACATCGGGATGTTCACTCTTTTTATGACTCATATTTGTAGGTGCTCTTAGACAGTAAAATCATAAAGAAATGACTAGTCTTCACATAACTACTTGTAAAGTATCTCAGAGAAAGGACTACAAACAACTGGGGGAAAGATGCTCTTCACAGAGAACACAGTTTGTGGTGAAATGAACAATCTTTTGTCAGGTAACAGCCTCCATTAAAAAGCTGAAGTAACAGGCATGAGTTTCCCAGGATTTAGAAGGTTGGAAGATAAGAGGCCAAGCCCCAAGGACACTCTAGAGATGAGCTCTCTGGGATAGTGTTCAACAAAAAGGGAAGCAATTCAGATTGAATGAGCATTAAGGTGGTATATGTCATGGTGAAGTAGAGAGATAGGTAACAGAGAATGGCAGGCAAATGATATAGTGGGTCCATAGGTGGGTCTAAGATGATGAAAGGGTGTGAGGTCAGGTGAGGACATCCCCCCCTTTCCTCATATCTACTATGATCCTGAAAGAATGAGATTCTGGGACCTAGTTTTCATTCTAATCTTTTTAGACAAATTGCAGGCTATAATTATTCTTCTGTAATATGACTTTCTACATTGCATTCATGGGACTCTGTGTTCCTTACACATTATTCTATTAAAGAAGGTAAAAGTTTTTCTATCATTTATTTTTTAAAAAACTCAAAAATAAGGGCTTCATGTTTATCATCTTCCAAATATTTCCCAGTCAATAGCCCTCTGCTGAGGATAGGTAAAAAATCTCTGACCTTAGATGAGCGAATTCTGTATCATCCAGGATTTTGCTCCTTGAGACAGAGCTCAGTTTTAGCATCTGATGAGAGGCTTTTAGAGGTTCAGACTTGCTCTAAGAATCATTCCTAAGAATGAAGATTGGCCCAGAGATATGAGATATGGAAAGGAAAATGATGAACTGTTATGGTGTGATTCTGTTCCTACACCCTCTTAATAATCCATTCCAAGGACAGAGAATCATTATATTTTAGATTTTACCCTGGTGTTCTCTACTATCCCCAGACAGATTTATTTATAACTTTGGATAAAACAATCTGCTCTGCCCACCCTGTTCTAAAAGGAAAATGTTCTCCTGTTTCTTGAGAGGAGCCATCTCAGATATCTGCTTATGTAAACATAATTGATTTGGTAAAGTGGGAAGAGGAACAGAAAAAACATGAGTCCATCCACACTGGGCACTGGATTCAGGGTTCCCTTACTTTATATATGCCTATTTTTTCCACAAATGGGTTCAACTGTAGGGAGAACAGAAAAATAAGGAATTTCCTCAGAGACACAAAAAGAATATATTAGTTAAAATGATCCAATATGTTGAGCATGGGGCACTGTGGCTGTTCAGGAGATAGAAATCTGTCTCCAAATTTGCAGGGTACTGCTCCCTCGAGCAGCAATGAACACTGGACACTGACCCGGTATGTTCCAACCTAGAGGTACAAACCTATGTCACAGAGCCAATGGATGGTCACAAATGACTCTCAAGGGTGAAGAAGGGGACAGGAAGTAGAAGGTGAATTTCCGGACCCTCCCCACCACTGAGATCCAAAGACACATCCTGGACTCTAAATCCCTCTACCCTTCTCTAGGTCTTTTTATTTTCCAAATCCAAATTTATAGCATGTAGTGTATATGTGTGTGTGTGTGTGCATGTATGTACACACACACACACACACACACACTTCTCTATTTATTCCCAAATCCAGGTATGAATCAAGTCTGGTTTCACCCCTCAGCATTCTTAGATGTGACAGCATCAATTTTAAGTTTGAAGTTTTCACAAGAATTTTTCATTATTCCCAGGGCTTTATACTACCAGGATATCCTCTGTCCTCCATTCCAGCATCCCAGTATAATCCAGATTTGCATTATCAGCCCAAACATAGAACTCAGCTACCCACTTCAGCTTTGTCCAAATGAATCCACTTTCACTGGAAAAAAAAAAAAAGAAAGAGAGAGAGAAAGAAAGGAAAAAAAAGAAAAGAAAAAGTGAGTGAGCAACATAACATTTAATAAAGCTACTTTAAGAGTAACAAAGGGGAAGGGAGGTGTTAGCATACTCCATGGAAAATAATGTAATAATATTGATAATCTAGTAATTTAAATTTAGTAATAGTTGCCTATTTAAGTAAGACTCTTGGGGGTTGCTCTGTTCACAAGGCATCTCAAAACTCTTTCATGCCCATGCAATGCCCCACTTTTTGGTCCCTGACTCCCAAGTCCCCACCCTCAAACATAATTTCACCCATAATTATGGAGCAATTTTGTTTCCCAAGTGCCTCCCCCAACCTGCCCACCTAAATCCAGCTGGATTTCCAGTCTTGCTGAGACCTTTTCTTTAAGAATAGTTGGAATTGTAAAAATCAATACATTTACTTTTTTTCAAATTACACTTGTGGTTACCTATCCATAAAGAGTTTTCTGATTTTTACCTTATAGTTCCCAAATTTTCACCAAAATTCCTATAGGTCTCTTAATAACTCTTAAAAAATAATTAATGAGGTCTAACACACACACACACACACACATACACACACACACACACAAATACACACACATTTAGATACATAGATAGAGGAATCTCAGATTCATCTTCCCATGTTCAGATGGCAGGCATACTGCAGAGTTTTAATTCTAACGACTTTACTCATAAGAGTGTAAACTATATGAATCAAGCAATGTATAATTTCATTATTCATGATTTCAATAAAATCAATACTCTGATTTTTTCAATTCCCTTCACTTCTAGTGAATCAGCATTGGTCATGGGTACCCAAACTAGTTTTTGTTGGACAAAGATTCATGCAGCCATATGAAGAAGTTACCTTAAAAAGAAACTAGCCCGTTGGAGAAAGAAAAAAAAAAACAGACAGCAATAGTAAAATGATTTGATACCAATACGGGGAAAAAAAGAAAAAGAAAAAGAAATGAAACAGAATGGAATTCAGAAATTAATTTAAATGCCTATAGGAATTTTGTCCTTGATACAGAAATGTTTCAGATAATTGGGGGATAGTTTGTAGTCAATGTTTTGGTTGGGACAAATGGACAGCTTTGGAAAAATGATAGAATGATAGGAAATGGGTAATTAAGGTGTTTTATTTAGGAACCCAAGGCACTGACCTTACTGATCCCCAAGTAATAATATAGGTCTGATGACATTGAGCATATCTAGAGGTACTAGATGCTTTTATATATTTTCATAAATAGAAATGCCTAATTGTGAGTGTGTGTGTGTGCACATGTGCATTTTTCTGGAGGGATCATAAAACAGCAAGTCATAAAGGGCTGTGGCATGACAGTCTCTAAGCATTACAGATCCAGCAAGCCCTGCTGACATGAGGAATAAATCACCAATAGCACCTTGGCATCATTCAAGACTCTGAAGGCCAAGTGAAATCTTGCGTGCTACACTATGCCTTCTCCTGAACTGGGCAGCCACCTTTATTCCAAAAATATTGTGTGTTCCTCTTTGTTTATGTACTAATTTCTTCCCATTAATGTGGATCCACCTGACAAGCTGTAGAACCCATTTATAGAAAATTATAGTTCTCTAGTTCTCTATGTAGTTCTCTACTTTATGCCTTCCATAAACTAAGAATCCATAAAATCAAAGCCTTAAATATAAACAGAGAATACTATGACAAATATCAGACTTTTTTTCTTTATAATATCAGAGGTGGAAATCTTTTACAAGCATGTCTCAAAAACCATTGGAGGAAATAGCAGACTAGAAGCAACCTGAGCTTACCTCCCACAGAGACATCAAGGCAACAGCTGCAAGATCAGTGGAAGACATCTTCTATAGCTAAAGACACAAAGAAGCCACAATGAGGAGGACAGAAGGGGCAGAGATGTGGTTGGGAAACAAATTCTAGCACAGTGACCCACAGATGGGCAAGAGATCACAGGCACAGAGATCCGTCCCCTGAGGAGCAAGGGGATCAAGCCCCACATTGGGTACCCCCTTCCCTGGAGACCTACAACAGGAAGATGAGCTCTCATAATGTCTAGGCTTTGAAAATCAGCAGGGCTTAACTCTGGGAGGGCCCTCAGACTACAGGAAACTGAAACTCCATTCTTAAAGGACCAGCAAGCAGTATCACTCAATTTGAGACACAGTCGGAAGCATCAGTTTGAAAATTTCCTGGCAAAATAATGGCATCCTAAAGATGTCCATATTCTCGTCCCCCAAACCCTTGAATATGTTTCCTTACAGGGCAAAGAGATGTTGCAGAAGTGATTAAGTTGAGGATCTTGACATAAAAAGATTATCCTGCATTATTTGTGTGGGCCTACTGTACTCACAAGGGTCCTTGTAAGTTAAAGAGGTAGGCAGGAGTTTCAGAGTCAGAGAAGGAGATGTGCTGACAGAGGCAGAGGTCAGAATGATGAGGGTATGAACCAGGGAATGCCTTTAAAAGCTGGAAAAGGCAGGAATTTAGATTCTTCCCTACACTGTCCAAAAGGCATGCAAACTGCCTGATTCTTTTTAGACGTCTGACCTCCAGACTATAAGAAAATAAATATGAAAAGGAAGGAAGGAAGGAAAGAAAGAAGGGAAGAAAGGTTGGGATGCAGGGAAAAAGGAAGAGAGAAAGGGAGGAAAATAAGCAGGCAAGCACACCACCTAGGTTATACGTGAAGGAGATTTATTGACTGATTTTAGGGCATGTGCCAGAGGGGCAGGGATCTGTAGGAGCATTCTCTGAGAATAGAAAAACTGGTAGGTGCCATTTATCTTCTCCTCCTTTGCCTGGCTGGCTGAACACTTGTGGGAGCCAGTTGTGATACTATCTATCTTGCCAGCACTGCTTGCCCTGCTCTAGCATTCCCCTGCACACCCACATGCCCAGTGTGACTACTTCAGGGGGTTCCCCTCCAAACCAGCTCCCCTCCCTGCCACACCAAGAGGGCTGACTTGGTCAGGACTAACATCCTCCCCAAAGCAACTAACATCCCACCAAACCTGTGAGTGACCCTTCAGAGCAACTCCTGTCCTAGGAAGGTGTGGGCAGTCCTGCCCATCAACATGCACATAGCTGTGATGCTGAACCTCTCAGCCAGCTATGCTAAGAGCTAAACCCACATACCATCAAGTCATCAGCAGCTATAGCCAGGCTGCTCAGCCAGCCATGTCAGGGGCCAGCACTGCTTACCAGTGCATCCACGGCAATCATGGCTGGTTATGGCAGCCAACTGGTTTGGGGGACAGGACTGACCATTAGTGTGCCCATAAGGGCTATCATGAGGCCATTCAGACAGATATGATGAGAGCCATCCTTGCCCCAGTATTACTGCACTAGCCATGGCTGGTTATTGCTCACAGCCAGGTTGAGGACCACCCCATCCACTAATGTACCTGCAATAGTCACAACCTAGTCACAATAGGAAGGTGCATATAGCCCACATATGAAACATCCTTGGAAGTCCTGGTTCTGATGACTAGAGAAAATTACACTAGGCCCCACAGGATGTCTTCTCTATCTGGCCACTACTTTCATGGCCAGGAGATATAGTGGACCTACGTAATACATAGAAACAAACCAGAAAGTAAGGTAAAATGATGATATAAGACATATATTTCCAAATGAAAGAATAAGACAAAATCTGAGAAAAAGAACTAGATGAAACAGAGATAAGCTATCTACCTGATAAAGAGTTCAAATTAATGGTCATAGAAATGCTCACCGGACCTGAGGAAGGGTGGATGAACAAAGTGAGAATATGAACAAACAATATATGTATATTTATATATGATACATATATACATATATGTAATATATGAAGCCAATTAGAGGTGAAGAATACAATAATTGAAATAAAAAATACTTTAGAGGGAATCAACATCTGATTAGATGATACAGAAGAATATATCAGTGATCTGGAAGACAGGGTAGTAGAAAGCACTCAAGATGGACAGCAAAAAAAAAGAAAACAGAATTTTAAAAATGAGGATAGGGACCTCTAAGACAATGCCAGGCATACTCTGCTTACATAATAGAGGTCCCAGAAGGAGAAGAGAAAAAGGGATAAAAACTTATCTGAAGAAATAATATTTAAAAACTTCTATACCATGGAGTGCTAATAAAAGACTCACTTTAGACCCAAAGACATACAGATATGAACAGACAAGTTACTAGAAACGAAGGTGAATCATTAATCAAAAAACAATGACCACACAAAAGTTCAGGGCTAGATGGCTTCATGTGAGAAACCTACCAAACATAAAAAGTAGAGTTAATACCTACTCTCCTCAAACTATTCGGAAAAAATGGAAGAGGAAGGAATGCTTCCAAATTAATTAGAAGAGGCCAGCACTACCCTGATACCAAAATTAGACAAACACACTATCAAAAAAAGGGAAAATTACAGACCAATATCCCTGCTAAATGCAGGTGCAAAATCCTCAACAAAATGTTAGCAAACTAAATTCAATAATATCTGGGGCAACTTGGGGACTCATTGAGTTAAGCATCTGCCTTCAGCTCAGGTCATGATCCCAGAGTGGGGAGATCAAGCCTTGTGTTAGGCTCGATGGGAAGCCTGCTTATCTCTCTCTCTCTGCCTGCCATTCCCCCAGCTTGTGCTCTTTCTCTTGCTCTCTGTCAAATAAATAAATAAAATCTTTAAAATAATAAAAAATAAATTCAATGATACATTAAAGTGATAACTACAATCAGGTGGATTTATTTCAGGGATGGAAGGATGGTTCAATATTTGCAAATCAATCAACATGATATACTACATTAACAAAATGAAGAATGAAAATCACATAATAATCTCAATAGATACACAAAAACGCTCAACAGAGTGAACATAGAAAGAACATACTTCAATATAACAAATGCTATATATGACAAACCCACAGGTAACATCATGAGGTGAAAAACTTAAAGTTTTTCATTTAAGTTCAACAACAAAACAAGGATATCCACTCTCCTAGTACTAGAAGTTCTAGCCATAGCAATCAGACAAGAGAAAATAATAAAAGATTTCAAAAGTGATGAGAAAGAAGTAAAATTGTCACTATTTGTAGGTAACGTGATGCTATATATAGAAAACCCTAAAGACTCCACCAAAAAAACCCAAAACCTATTAGAATAAAGAAATAAATTCCATAAGTTATGGGATACAATACATAAAAAGTTATTTCCATAAACTAATAACAAAGTAGCAGGAAGAGAATTTAAAAATATAATCCCATTTATAATTACACCAAAAAAAAAATTAAAACTTAAGTTAAAGCCTCTGCCTTCGACTCAGATCATGGTCTCAGGGTCCTGGGATCGAGCCCTGCATAAGGGTCTCTCTGCTCAGCAGGGAGCCTGCTTCCCCCTCCAACCCCCCACCTGCCTCTCTGCCTACTTGTGATCTCTCTCTGTCAAATAAATAAAATCTTAAAAAAAAAAAACCCTAGGAATAAATTCAACCAAGTCAAAGACCTATACTCTGAAAATCAAGATATTGATGAAAATGTATATGCCAACAAATTGGACAACATAGAACAAATGAATAAATTCCTTACATACATATAATCTTCCAAGGATTAATAAGGAAGAAATAGAAAATTTGAAAAGAACAATTACTTGTAAAAAACTGAATCAGTAATCAAAACACACTCAACACATAGAAATTCAGGATTAGATGGCTTCACAGATTAATTCAAAAAACATTTAAAGAGTTAGCACATATACTTGTTAAACTATTCCAAAAACTAGAAGAAGGAGGAATGATACCAAATTTACTCTGAGGGGGCAACATTACCCTGATAGAAAAACTACAGACCTGTAGTCTCTGATTAACAGGTATGCAAAAATCCTCAATAAAACAGCAAACTAGGGGTGCCTGGGTGGCTCAGTGGGTTAAGCTGCTGCCTTCAACTCAGGTCATGATCTCAAGAGTGTTGGGATCGAGCCCCGTATCGGGTTCTCTGCTCAGCGGGAAGCCTGCTTCCTCCTCTCTCTCTGCCTACCTCTCTTGTGATCTCTCTCTGTCAAATAAATAATCTTAAAAAAAAATTAGCAAACTAAATTCAATAATAATTAAAATGATCATTCACCATAATCAAGCATGATTTATTGCAGAGATATAAAGATGGTTCAATATTTGCAAATCAATCAACATGATACACATTAACAAAATGAAGAATGAAAATCATATATCTCTTTCTCTAATCTCTGTCTTTGACTTCTCACTAAATGAAATACATATTCAACATGTACAGTCAATTATAGACATGGTTTTTATGCAACACTTTGTGCTCAAATTTGCCCATACAGGCCAATGGAAGCCCCTGCAAGCTGGCTCCTCATTCCTCTTGACATGCTCTCACTAGATTCTGGGTGCACCTTTGCTTTCTGGTACAAGAAGATATGCCAAAGTCAACTTGTATTTTCCCCATTTTAGATCTAGAATCAGTCTTTTTCCACCAAATTCTTGATTCCTCTTAGTGAAGAACCAAGTTCTGATTGCTAGATGTATTAGTTCTTTGTTGTATTAGTTTGTTCCGAACATCACTGACCTGTACCCACTAGATACCAGTAGCACCTTTCCAGTTATGACAACCAAAAATGTCTTTAAACATTGCCAATATTTCCTGGAAGGCAAAATCACTACTTGTTGAGAAGCATGGGTTTACATGAATGAAAGCATTGTATGAATACTCTTGAGAGACTTGGTTTTTTCCTTCAATAATGTACACTGAAGATTTACTCAGTACAGAGAGAGAACTTATTATGTTTTAAGATCTTATGGTATTCTCTTATGCAGCAGCATCCAGAGCTCCTTTAAACTCACCTTAACTCACACCCCCATTACTGAACAGAGAAAAAATTTGTGCATACGTCCTTTTGTGCTTGTTGAGCTGTATCCTTAGGATATATTCCTAAAAATGGGATTGCCGAGTAAAAGGAAAAGAACTTGTGTAATTTTGTGGTATATTGTGAAATTCCTCACAATGATATTTGTATCATTTTCCATTCCCTCCAGCATTGTGTGAGAGTGCCTGTCTCATAACAGCTTTGTCAAAGCACTTTATTTCCTTGTGGGAGGAGAGATGGAGAAAGCCAGATAATATGGACTTAACTCATCAAATGGATGAGAAGTAGTATTTCCAAGAAGTCTTCCCAATCTCTCTTATTTAAGTGAAATAGAGAAAAAATGCTTTTTATACATTTAAGGACCTTTTTGTTTTGTTTTCTCTGAAAATGAACTCCATATGTGTATATTTTGTCTATTTTTTTCCTACTAGGTTTTTGGGTTTTGTCATCTCTATTTTTTTAGGACATTTTATATTTTAGGGAGAGTTTCTTTAATTTTGAGATACTTTCTAATTTGTTCTTTGTATTTTGACTGCTCATGGTGATTTTGTGATGTAATTTCTTATTTCTTTTTTGTGTTTTTTTTAAATTGCATCTGGGTTTGAATCATGTGAGAAAAATTTTTTATACTTGCAGATTATTATATAATGCATTCACTTTTCATATTGCACTTGCTTAGTCTTATAATTTATATTTTAGATCTATGTAGATTTTATTCAGGTATGGGTGTAAGTGTGTAATGAAGTTCTTATTGCTAGCCTTTATTTTTAAAGCCATTTACTAAAAAGCCCATTTGTTCTGTAGTTATTTAATACGTCACCTTTATCATATACATAGTTTCCTTATATACATGATTCATTTTTCCAGTTTTCTACTCCATTTCACTAATGATAGCTAATTTGTTGTTGTTATTGTTCTAATATCACAGTGTTTTACACAGAGATTTTTAATAGTATGTTTTAACATATAGTGAGACTAATTCATCATTGCACTTCTTCAAGATGTTCCTGGCTAGTCTTATTTATTTTTCTCTATGAACTTGAGAATCAACATATCTAACATTAAAAAATTTTATTTAACATGACATTTTTAAATTTAAGACTACTTGTGTCTCTTTTGGAAATTGTTAAATATTTCCTCACACAGATATTATACATTTCTTATTAAATATATACCTGGGTATTTTATCTTTTCAGTTCTATTATAAATGGAGTCTTAATAGCTCTTTATCAAGCTAGACTTTATTGAAATTATTAACTTTGGATTGTCAAAAGACACTGTATAGAAACTAAAAAGACAAACCATAGATTAGGAGACGATATTTGTAAAGCCCATCTGATAAAAGGCTAGTATTCAGACTAGAGAATTTTCACAATTCATTAATAAGAAATCAAACAACCTAATTGGAGAAAAGAAACAGGTAAAATATTTGGACAGACACTTTAATGAAAATGTAAGATTAAGGATGAAAAGCTAGAACATGAAAATGTTCAGTATCATTCATTACTTACTAGTGAAACACAAATTAACACCACTGCATCACACCACTACACATCTGTTGGAAGGTATATAATCAAAAGAAGTCAAAGGGCCTCACCTAATTCCAAATGCACTACTCCATGATACCTTGTTCCCAGAAGGAATACCAGAAATATCTGGTGAATAACACTGGCTACCACAGACAGCCTTCAAGATCTACAAGGTCACTTCTCTTAACCACCCAAACCCAATTCTAAAACATTTCCCTCTTGCTTGCTGGTCCTCATACTTTCCTTGACCCTCCATAATTTTCACATTATTTCCAACTACTGGATTTTTATACCTGCAGTTTCCTCTGTCTTAATTTTTCTTCTCCAGTTTTCCTAGTTCCATTCTACTTGTCTGAAGACATATTGACCCTTAGCTCTTGGCTTAAATTTTCCTTTCCTTTCAGAATGCCCATCACAAGTGGAATTTCATACTGATTGTGAAATCGTTTCATCAACATCACTTCACCCACTAGCCCATAAAGCTCCGAGTAAGTGGAGATTCCACACTTGATTTTACTCCATAATATCCTTAGCACCCAGCACAGTTCTGGCACCCAGAGCTGTGGTACCTATTCAACATTGCATACCCATTCAACACTGTTTAATCACAATGTAAATAAATGAATAAACTAATTAAAATAGGTGGTTCACTGCACTTTTTATGGCCTAGCAGTAACTAACACATGTGTGAATTAATTATGGAAAAAGCATGACAGTCCAGAAAACTGAGGGCAGAATCTTTAAAAAATCTTTTTACTAAAAAACAAAAACCAACAAGCAAACAAACAAAAAACCATTAGCCTCTCTCGTGGGCTTTAAGTTCAAAGACTTGATAGAATGTATAGAAATGTCACCTTTTATAACTGAAACAAAGCGATTTTAATTATTGATAAATGCTAAGACAATTAAAGATATCTCAAGTATACTGACATCTTAAATTATTACTTTACCTTGTGCTATCTCTAAATCCAATAGTCTCTAGAATCATAGCATATTGAATGTTAGAATTTGAAAAAACAGACTTTTAAAAAAAATCCAACTGACTTATTTTATAGGAAAACAAGTAGGGCTAGTTTCCAGTTTGAAGATGACACTAAGCATATTTCTTCTGATTTCTAGTCTAATGACGCTGTTTTTCTTCCCTCTTCATTTTAACTTACAGGACCCACTTTTATCCTCCTGAAGTCCATTTTTTTTTCAATTTATTTATTTTCAGAAAAACATTATTCATTATTTTTTCACCATACCCAGTGCTCCATGCAAGCCGTGCCCTCTATAATACCCACCACCTGGTACCCCAACCTCCCACCCCCCCACCACTTCAAACCCCTCAGATTGTTTTTCAGAGTCCATAGTTCATTTTTATGAACTCATGGTTCATTTTTAATTGTCTTTTTTCAAAGAATATTACTTCTTAGCCAAAACTGGTCTCATGACAGCTTACACCTTAACATCAGGCAAATAATACATAAAATAATTTCTCTTTTATATGCTCATTTTTTCCTTAAATAAAGTGGTAATTATTTAATGTATGACTTCTGTCTTTTTAAACTACTGGAAAATTATTAATTAACTAGATCAATTTCCTTACCTTTGCTTCAGAATTATGGTTCCCAAATGCGGCAAAACTTTCAGGTCACAGATTCCCAGATATATTGCCTCCAATATTCTGAATTCTGAATACAGTAGATTTTGGATAGCCTCTGGGAAATCACAATAAAAAATAACAAAATTTTTTTTAAAAGTTCTAAGTAATCCGAAAGCACAGCTAGGCTAGGAAGCCACTGTTTTAGAGGATTATCAAATTTTGATAAACTCTAAAGCTAATCTTATGAAACATATCTAGCCCAATCTAAAAAAAAAAAAAATCATGATGGATATAGAGTAATAGAATAAATGTACTACCTAAGCCTTTAAGGCTTTCTATTGGAGCACCCAATTATTTGCACATGCAAAATTTAGTACAAGGTGGATTGGTTGAACCAATAAAATAATCTAGAATGTGAAATGTCTAAGTCCTATATTATTCAGATTTAGAAAGCACCCCTTCTGACATTTCTTTCCGCTGCTTCACAAATGCCATCATCTTTATGACTGTAGCCTTTTTACTTTTCCTTACTGCTATTGCCTTCCTGCAGACTTTATAGCAGCTTTGACAGTCCCCCTCTTGATTCATTTAATCCCCCCTCCTTCTCTCTGCTGTCTTTTTCCTCCATCTATTTTAGGTTATAGGGGAGAGACAAGAAAATCACAGCCTAAAGGCTTTCAGAATTTAACGTTTTCACTCTATGGAATATATGAATCACCCACTTGCACATTCTGAGGTTTAGTTATTTGTTTCTTTTTCCAAAAGAAATTGTTTTTACAGATTGCAAAAACATTAATTTAGATATTGACTCTTTTCTGTGACACACTCCTCATCTGAAATTTCCCTTGCTTTCTGGTCAAACTCAAATATATTCACAATATATGGCCAGCAAAGTAAACCAAAACAAGACTAATATGATACAAAGTCTTCAGTAGATAGCATCTTTAAACTACCACAGTTAAATGAATCCGGTCTTAGTGCATGACTTCAGTACAATCCACTCACTAGCAGAAGTTCAAGGCCCCATTCCAGGCTCAGCTCTGGAAAGGAGAAATGTCAGTATAGTTGAAGGCCAAGGATATTTTTCCACCAAGGTGCCAGCCAGGCCCTGAAGCTTATGACAGCATGAAGGGTATAAACCCTTACATTATTAGGTGCTGTGCCCTCTATGAAATCTGCCATTTGGTCATTTTTTGGAAATCCGTTTCTCAGAAATATATTGGAGGTTGACCCAAAACTGGCCTGAGATACCTCTCAAAACCGAGGGCCCCTGTATTTGCAATATCTAACCAGACTAGGAAGAGGACCAAGGTAGAAAGGCCAGGCAGTGGATGATAAAACCAGCTGCTGACACTTGGAGAAGAAATACTTACATGCCTTGCTGAGCATTCCACCAGAGTTTGCTTACTGTTATTTTTTTCCCCTTATCAGACATTAAATCACAAAATTTCATAAAAGGGAATCAGGATGGTTGCACTTAGTCCTTGTTACTGAGTCCCCAGACACAGTGCAACCCAGCCCATGTTGTCTGGGAGCAACATCACATAGTAATAACCTATGAATTTGTTCCATTTTCCTTCAACATTATCTCTCTTAAACCTGCCTGTGATCATGCCAGGTGGCTAGACAAGGCTGAGTGCTTGGATTTGGGACCCTTAGTTCATGACTTTCTTACTGTCTCTTCCCTCTTTGCAAAGACAACCCAGAGTAATCTGTACCAAAGAAAGAACAGTGGACACCAACTGGCAGCTTCTATCATAAATCTTATAAGAAAGGCCAAAATTCAGAGTTGGAGGTGAGCAGAACCAACAACTGAAACAAAAAATAAAATAGAAAAAAAAACCAATTAACAGTTCTGAAATAACAATTAAGCCAAATATACAGAGAACATCAAAAAGGAATCCAAGAATTGGGATGTTCATCACACACACACACACACACACACACACACATTATATGTACTCAGAGTCATGTCAGAGCCAAGGAGAATTTCTAATCACTTCCATGAAGGCCTCCGGTTTTAGAATACCTACCTTCAGAATTCTCCAGATGGTTCATAACTCTAGATCAGAAGAGTCTAGTTTTAAAGGAATCATGTTCAGTCTATTTCAATTTGTCTATGCTGTATATAGATGTTATAAAACCTAGACAAAGTAAATGTCTAGATAAATGATTAATCTTTTGAGAAAGGTAACAATGTAGCAGTCTGGAAAACATTCCAGAGATATGTTTATAGGAAGGGTCACATAGCTCAGTGGAATTTGAAGCTCAATGTCCATCCTTCAGTAATTAAGCTAGATTTAAAGTAGATGTGGAACTAACGTATAGGCTCTGAATCTGAGGTCATGGGCTTCTTTTCACTGGTTTACCCCATTATTACTACTACTGCTGCTACTACCACTTTGAATTTCGCTGAAATAGCCTTGATGCCATCAGTGGGGAGCCATTGTCCTGACTAAAATTCACTGCTGCTTCAGATATAAGCTTCTAGGATGCACCCAAGCTCCACTTTATGTACACTGACATGGTGCATCTCCACATTTGTCATCCCCCTGGCTTTCAAGAAAACTGGATTTGATTCTTTGCTCTTACAAAAGTGAAGACTCTTCTCCAAGGACCAGAGTGTGGACTCATCATGAGTTTAAATCAGTCGGACTATAAGCTTCTCAATAATGTTTTCTGCATAGACAGATATCATAACTGCAAATAAGAGCAGCATTCAAAAACTGTTGAAGCTTGGGGCACCTGGGTGGCTCAGTGGGTTAAAGCCTCTGCCTTTGGCTCAGGTCATGATCCCAGGGTCCTGGGATCGAGTCCCACATTGGACTCTCTGCTCCAAGGAGAGCCTGCTTCCTCCTCTCTCTCTGCCTCCCTCTCTGTCTGCTTGTGATCTCTGTCTCAAATAAATAAATAAAATCTAAAAAAAAAAAAACAACAACAACAACCCAAAACTGCTGAAACCTAATAGGGAATCAGGATTGGGGAGGGCATGTGGGGTAGGAACATCCTTTAGAATCTTGCCAGTCAGCACCAGACACTGATTCTCTTTCTTAGATATTGGTTTCCCACCCCCCAAAATTCTATTTCATATAAAGTCATTTAAGTAAGCAAGTATAGTCTTCTCATTCAGAATGGTTATATTACCCACCATCCTGGTTGCCAGGAGTAACAATGCACTTTTAAATGACACTCCAAGGGTGTCTGGGTGGCTCAGTTGGTTAAAGGTCTGACTCTTGATTTTGTCTCAGGTCATGATCTCAGGGTCATGGGATTGAGCCCCACATCAGCCTCTGCACTGGGCATAGAGCCTACTAAAGAGTCTCTCTCAATCTCTCCCTATGCTTCTCCCCTCCATGGAGGTATACTCTCTCTCTCTCTCTCTCTCTCTCTCTCTAAAAATAAATAAATAAAATGACGCTCTAGGAACCTGAGTCAAGGCTTCAGATGTGTTTTTGACCAACACAAAGTTGAGAAAAATCATACTCCTTTGTTATGAATTACAGTTCTAAGTCTACAATGAATTAATTGGATATAAGACAAAGAGTGGAATAAGAACAGGCAAATGAGATGACAAGGAGGATTTAGATAGTCCAAGTTTAGCCTTAAGCCTTTCATCTATACAGTAGAGATTCCAAGGTGGGTACATATGCTGTATGATTTGATCCTCATACCAAGCCATTGTAGTAGACAAGACAGTATAGACGAGACATAATACACATTTGATTTTCTTGTAGAACAAAGTATTTACATAAAACAATTGCTTAAAGTCGAAGCTACCCATATTGAAACTCTCTTTCTGGGGCCTACATCATTGGCATAAGTGTATTTTCCTCAAAGACGTACTTGTCATACATCTGACCTCTCATTCCAGTGTTAACCAATACGCTTTGATTTTGGTATCAACAACACAGGATATGCCTTTCTACTTGAACTTCTTTAAAAACAAAATTTATAATGCATTAGGGCTACATAACTGTCATTCTTTTTTTTCCTCTCAAAATTGCACTATTCCCTTTAATTTGGAATACAATTCACTGAACTGTAAGGTCTTTCATGTTTTTAGCATAATAGGATCAATTTACAGTCTTTTTCTTTTTTCTCTTTCCCTTGAATTATTGGCTAGTTTACACGGATATGTGTGCTTATGCATACACACCCACACATGTGTACATGTGTGTGAAGAAGGAAAGATACATTTCTTACTTCCATATTCAGAATTCTGGCTTTGAGATTAAGAGCCCCTGAGCAAGTGTTGAGATTAAGGGACTTGGAGGCTGTGTTTATTTGGACACATACACATCATGACCTAATTACTGTGGGCACCACCAGGTGTGTTCCCAGGTTCACTTCTCCAGTGTTCTGGTTCCCTTCTAGCTCCCCAATGTGCCAGATGTTTCTTAAATTGCACTCTCACTCAGCAGATTTGAAATCAGTGGGCTTGGTGGTAAAAGGGAGGGGGTTGTTTTTTCCTTAATTTTGTTCCTTTCCTTTGAAGCCTCCTGCCACAGCTGTGAACTAACAAAAACGATCTCAGCCCCTCCCCCAGTGGCAAATTTCAGTTTTGGGTTCTAAAGTTTCATTAGCCCAAGCAGTCTCTCCTGGAAACTATTTCATTCCTCATAACCCTAGGCAGAAGCTAACACTCTCAAAAAAAGGAAAAAAAGAGAGAATCTAATTGTGGTTTTCTAAGTGTCTCTTTGATGCCCCATTGCAGGTGCGCATACGAGCTGCTGAGCTTCAAGAGAAGCTCTATGGCTCAAATCCTGTCTGTGGTTTTGCGTAAGCTGCCCCTTCCTCTTTTGGAGAATTTGTGAAGTTTAAAGGTTAGTACTGGGAAAACCCACTGATCCAAAGAAACCTTTAGAATGAGAAAAATCTCACTGATTATTTTGTTGAAATATTCTTTGTTGTCCAATTCAGTGGAGAAAGTGTGTAATATAGTGGGAACTGCCTTTCAGGAAAACTGAATTTGATTCTAAGCTCTTCCACTGACCAGCTAGATGACATTAGGCAAATTACTTTAAGAAAAAAAAAATGGTTGATGGGGGCACCTGGGTGCCTCAGTGGGTTAAAGCCTCTGCCTTCGGCTCAGGTCATGATCCCAGGGTCCTGGGATCGAGCCCCTCATCAGGCTCTCTGCTCCTTGGAGAGCCTGCTTCCTCCTCTCTCTCTGCCTGCCTCTCTGCCTGGTTGTGATCTCTGTCTGTCAAATAATAAATAAATAAATATTTTATTAAAAAAAAGAAAGAAAGAAAGAAAAGAAAAGAAATGGTTGAATTGACTGTCAATCTCTATGCTTTGGTCCAAGTATACCACCCTATGTTTATAAATTACTTACTGATCTAACTAAGTATCTGTTGCCTGCTCCGTTGTCCCAGACCTCATGTTGGATTCTAGGCTTAAAAAGACATATAAAATACAGTGTCCACCATCAAAGCATTCTAGTATAATAGGAAGTCCGTACAAGTCATTAAACAGGTACAATATATGTTGATGAGGGCTAAAATCAAGATTCCGGGCAAGGCATGGTAGCAAAGGAAGAATTCCTAATTCAGACTGGGGGGAGAAAGTAAATAGTGAGCACTGGATTTTATTTACTTTTCCATGTCTCATTTGTCTAAGAAAGGATAACTAATAATCATGTCATATATAAAACATATAATTTATTATGATAATATGTAATTATAATTGTTATACTGTTATTGAGAACTTACTCTGTGCTGGTGCTAGGCAATGTACTAGCATTTGTAACTTAAAATAAGTTTATGAGGTGAGTACAAGTAAGATTGTTGAAACACACCAACCCCAAATTTACATAATATAACATAATAATGGGTATACCTCAGTTAAGGTGAAAGGCTCTTTATTATAGTTTTCTGCCAACTGATGACTTAAGATTCAAGCTCCTTCTATCTTGTGGAGCTACCATATAAGCATATGGCTTCCAAGTTCTTGCAGGGAAGACAGAGAAAACCACCTTCCAGCTCTCAAAATTTCTTAAGTCCCACTTTTCACTTCACAAATACTGAATTACTCGTAGCTCTTTGAATAGGCATACTATTCCATTAATCTTCTTCTTTACACATGTTCTACTTTTAATCTGAATATGATTTTCCAATAATTCCTCCTAGAAAATTTCTAATTCTACTTCTATAGGTAATAGTTTTGCAAAGTTTTTTTTTAAAACATTGTATAAATTTGCAATGACTATAAAGAACTTTTCTTTCTTGTGTGATGCTAAATGCTAAAAAGCCAGGCTTACAGTCAGGCAAAAACAAAACAAAACAAAACAAAAAAACATTATTGGGGTGCTGGGGTGGCTCAGTGGGTTAAACCTCTGCCTTCGACTCAGGTCATGATCTCAGGGTCCTGGGATCGAGCCCCACATTGGGCTCTCTGCTCAGCAGGGAGCCTGCTTCCCCCTCTCTCTCTGCCTGCCTCTCTGCCTACTTGTGATCTCTCTCTGTCAAATAAATAAATGTCATTAAAAAAATTTTCTATTCAAGTCTGCATTGTTCTGAGTCCACTGAATACATCAAAAATAAAACTCATTTTTTCTCTATACCTTTCTTCTATGACTCGTTATCTATGGAAGGCATGATTTTTCTTTTCCTTTATACATAGGCCTGATTCCTTCTACCTTGACCTTGAAATTGACTTCTTTTTTTTTATTCTTTTTTTCCCAATTTATTTATTTTCAGAAAAATATTATTCATTATTTTTTCACCACACCCAGTACTCCATGCAAGCCGTGCCCTCTATAATACCCACCACCTGGTACCCCAACCTCCCACGCCACTTCAAACCCCTCAGATTGTTTTTCAGAGTCCATAGTCTCTCATGGTTCACCTCCCCTTCCAATTTACCCAAATTCCCTTCTCCTCTCTAACGCGTTAGAGAGAAATTGACTTCTTAATGGTCTTGACAGTGCTCTTCCTGTAACACAGCTCATGCAGATTACCTCCCTCCTTTCCCACTGGTGTGGCCACCAGTGTCATTCCAGTCTCATCACCTCCCTATTCTGGCCACTGCAGTGGCTTCACAATCTCTAGCCACTTCCTTCTTCAATATATTCCACCTCTGCTTCCAGACAGATATTTCTTACTTTTTATCTCCATGACATCCTACATAGTGACTTATAGAGAAATGATACTTAATAAATGACTTTGTTATTGACAATTATAATGACAGATTTGTTAATGAATGCAAATGACTATCCACTTATACTTACAAAGCCTCCCATATTGTAGGGGAATCCATGAAGATGATCAACACAGGTGAACTGGCAATATTTTTAGAAATCCAAAGATCTTGGAGGTAACAATGAGAAGATAATTATATATAAGTTGTGTGTATTGTGTGCATGTAGTTATATAGGTATGTATGTGCATGCACACACACACACACACACACACACACGGAAATTAACTAAATCCTTCCTATTATAATAAAACTACTCTGTACCAGAACATTTCTCCCAACAATGCAAATTTCTCAGGAAGATTTACTTCAAAGCATACCTAAAGCTATATCTTAGAAGGTTAATGTAAAGGAACTATATGTAATAAAAAAGGACTCTTATCAGAAAAAGCAAAAGAAAGGGGTCTATTTGTCTCTTTAAACTATATATGTATTTTACCAGTGACTCCTCAATCAATAAACATAAGTCTAGAAGTACATGGGGTATTTTAGGGCATATAAAGAATATCTTATACCAAGGATACCAAGGATGTCTATACCAAGGATATATACATATCCTGCCTTTTAAAATTTGATATTCACACTTGAGGTGAAAAGAACTTCCCAATCATGATGTAAAAATGAGAAAATATAAAAGAATATACTGAGAAATTAAGTCAAATAAAAATGTAAAATTTCTCAAAAGAAAGAGACAGACTAAGAAACAGAATCTTAACTATAGAGAATAAACTGATAATTACCGGGGCGGGGGGCAGATGGGAGGATGGGTGAAATAGGTGATGATGTGATGCTCATCGTGATAAATACTGAGTAATGTATAGAGCTGCTGAATCACTATATTGTACACCTGAAACATAACACTGTATTGTTAACTATATAAGAATTTTAAAAATTTTAAATGTAAAACTTCTCTAGGTAAAAAAAGGCAAAGTATAAGTAAATGACAAATATCAAAATGGAAAATAATATTAGCAATATGAATAAAAACAGCTAGTATCATTAATATACAAACAGTTATCAAATCAATAAGAAGTCTTCAGGAGAAAAATGAACAAAAGATATAAATAGGCAATTCATGGAACAGTAATTATAAATGACTTGTAAATGCATGAAAGAAGTGTTTAATTTCACTAGTAATAAAAGTATTAAAACAAGATATAATTTTTTACCTGTCAATTGGTAAGGTTTAAAGAAGATAGTGTTCAGATTTGCCAAGGGTTTGAGTAAACAGGCTTTCTCATATACAGCTACTGAGAGATAGAATTAGTTCCAACTTTCTGGAGGGTAGTATTACCTTAAAAATATGAAACATGTACATAATATTGGTCTGTTAGCTTTACTTATGAAAACATATTCTAAAGACATAATTAGACATATTTAAGAAGACATATATAGCCAAACTATGGAAAGAACCTAATGTCCATCAACAGATGAATGGATAAAGAAGATGTGGTATATATACACAATGGAATACTATGCAGCCATCAAAAGAAATGAAATCTTGTCATTTGCGATGACTTGGATGGAACTAGAGGGTATCATGCTTAGCAAAATAAGTCAATCGGAGAAAGACAACTATCATATGATCTCCCTGATATGAGGAAGTGGAGATACAACATGGGGGGTTAAGGGGATAGGAGAAGAATAAATGAAACAAGATGGGATTGAGAGGGAGACAAACCCTAAGTGACTCTTAATCTCAAAAAACAAACTGAGGGTTGCTGGAGGAGGGGAGTTAGGAGAGGGGGGTGGGGTTATGGACATTGGGGAGGGTATGTGCTATGGTGAGTGCTGTGAAGTGTGTAAACTTGGAGATTCACAGACCTGTTCCCCTGGGGATAAAAGTATATGTTTATACAAAAATATATTAAAAAAATAAAATTAAATTAAAAATTTTTTAAAAAGAAGACATATATAGAGGGATATTCATCATACCATTAGTAATAATGAAAGAATTGAGGATAACCTTATTGTGTAACAATAAGAATTAGTATATGACACAACTACTAAAATGACTTAGATCTGTATCTTTTAAAATGGAAAGATGCTCAAGATGTACTGATGAAGTGGAATTGCAGACTGGAAAATAATATGTAGAATATGAATTCTTGAGGAGATTTATGTATAAATAAAATTGTGGAAAGATTAATATAAAAGTGAATTTAAGTCTGAATGATTCATAGAAATAATTGTTTTCTTTTTATCAGTATTTTGATTTTTGGCACACATGTGGATACGTCTGTAAAATATACATAATTTATGCTTTAGGTTCAGCATAATATAGCCTTAAATTTAGAAATAATCATTAAAATAATCTAATCTAGTTCATCCTGGAGACCTGCACTAGAATCCCCTGTACAAAGCATCCCAGATGGATGATAACTGCACTCCTCTTGAGTATTGAAGATGAAGGGGAAGCCACTATTCTATGTTCTATTTTGGGATCTTCAACTATTAGTTTTATTTTTTTTCTTCTGTCAAACTGAAATCTTTTCCCAATACGATCTACTTATTAGCCTAGTTCCTAGTGCTCTGGGAAAGTAGAGGAGAAACCTATTTCTTTCCCTTCATGTCAACCCACCAACTCTTTGAAAGATATGATTATGTTTCCTCCTGGCTGTGTCTTCACAAAGATATCAAACCCCATGGCTTCACTGATGGTTCCTAAGTCTTTCAGCCCCTCTCTTGCCTGAGACACACCACATTCCTCCACTCTGAGGCTGAATACACACCATTAGGACCTGGGAATCAGAACAGAGAAATTGGTAAATGATAAAGGATTTCAGAAAAGGAGACTCTCTGTTGTTGGAATGATAAGCTTGGATTTCATGGGAAAAATGAGACTTGCTGGAGATCATGTAGAATCTTTGATGACCTTAGAAGGAAAGAAAGGGCACTCTGGACCCCATGACATTAGAGAACGCTTCCTTTTATTGGTCCAAATTTCAATTCTAGGCAGGAATTAAAATTTGCCTTTCATCTATTCATCTTATATTCTTTGTTACTCTTTTCCTACTTCCTATTCCTTTGCTATTTGGAGTAATGCCTAAATAAACAAATAAATAAATAACAAAAATGATGTGTGCCTTCTCACATTCCTTTGTTGCTGTTATTTGATGTGTTAATCATCTTTCTTTTTAATATGTTTCTGGTTACTATTCCACAAGCTACTTCCTATGTATAAGTTTCAAATCTCAGTTACGCTGTAACTTACGCTGTGAGTCAGGGAGGTATCTTTCATTTTTTCATCAGCTCTCCCCATGCCCAGTCCCACATGAGAATGTGTACTATGCCTAAAAGAATGTTCAAGGTTGTTAACTAAATGTTGCTGTCTTTTTATTGTCTATTGATGAGTCCCTCTATGATGTCATCATTCCTACCCCCATCCCATAGGTGAAGGCCTACATACTATACAGTGGTCACATTAGAAGGAAGAATAAACTCACAGTAAGTGTGGTCTTTGCTGAAATTCACATCCTTTCCCATTGTAGATAAACTCTTATGCAGCTTCTTCTTACCACCTATGGTGACTTTTATGAAATTCCCAGTGGGAGATAGGATTCTCCCCAGTGCACAGTTTTGGCTCTTATAGCAGAAAGTGAGAAAATCCTAGAAGCTGTTGTACATTTAATCTAAGAGCTGCTATCAGGCTCACTGAGGTTACCTTTCCCTCTTACTCTATCTCCTGTAGAACTTTCCCTTTCTCCTGACACCATCTGAGGCTCTACAAAGTGACACCTCTTCAGAATTGTGGACTTCTGGTTCTCAAAGCCTAGGATCTACTCTGACTGATCCAAGGGCCCAAAATAATTTTTTTCCAGCCAAAGAGATTATTAGAGAACCAGAGATGATCCCACTTGCTAATGTGGCTCCTCTGTACAAGAAATGGTAAAAGAAGCAGCGGTTGGTGCCTCTGAAGGAATTTGGAGATTAGTTTTCCCCTGTTCACTGCAGTCAAGAACTGACTTAATGAGGTATGCCATTAATATCTGGCTCATGATCCTCCAACTGTGGCCTCAGACCACAAGGCCTGATAAAATAAATATCCTTAAATAAAATAACTATCCTTACTAAGATATGTCAGTGGAACAGACCCTTGGAAGTATATGTAGTAAACAAAATCTATATACCTGATATACTACTCCATCTTTACAGTCACTGCTTTTCTCCTAGTTACTACCCAAAATGTATCAAATTTTATTCCCACCTGTGTCTGAAATAGGTGCCAATTTTAATAAAATATTTACATATTCAGTGGGAAATGCTTTATTATAAAGGAAAAAAATGGGTTTCAGAAAAAATAAAAACTGTGAGAGCAAACTAGGTAGGCTTTTGTTTGACATATTGAATTAAGGGACCTTCTAAGCTCCCACCATATAAACAAAGTTTTCTTTCTCAGGGTAGCTCTGAATGACATCATATATCACAAAACAGAAGTACCCAGGGCCTGAATTCATTACCTGTACATACCTTATTCCTAGTTCATTTAGGATTAATAAATTAAGGCTAAATAGAAATCTTCTTGGATAAAATTTTTAAGAGGAAAATTATCATCATGAATACAGCACTGAAGAAAAATTCATGTCTGCAGTTGTTCCTCAAACAACTCTTTCAACTCAGTGCCACTGGCCATGGAACAGATGGCCAACTTCAATCTCCTCCCATGCAACACCAGAAAACAGCAGATCTCTAGAGGCAGAAAGGGAGTCGAGACTTGCTGGTAGAGGTATAAAGCTAAACCGAGATAGGAAGCTGGCTGGGTGCTGAGCCTTCAACAAAGACTATTGGAGCAGTGATATAAAGAGAGATTTTGGTTAAGATGAGGGATCAGGAATGATAAAAGGTCAAAGATTATTTGTCTAAAGCAGCCTAGATGCTAAACACATTATTTTCTCTATTTTCTCTCAAAGTCAGTTTAATCCCATGATTAGTGTCTCACTAACCAAACCATATCACATCTCATCAGTGAATTATTACAGAGGTGTATCATAGGGTATCTCATGAAGTTGGGATGTAATACTGAATTTCTATTTTCAAGCCTTATTAATGTCTGGCTTACCAATGCATAACCTGGTTATAGAGCATCATGGGTATTATTAACTGCCACTGGCACCTGATTCCAGTACAGAACTAGAATGTGTGCTGAGAAGGATAACACACACACATTCTCTTCGACCTTCTCATGAATGCCACATCCTCCTCAGAACCAAGCCCATGACTGACTGACAAGCCCAATGGAGAAGGAGCAGAAAACAGGAAAGCATGTATTACACATTGCCCTGCATTCATCAGACCGCCCTTCAGAAAGGGGAAATAACAAAGAGTGAATGGTGGGAAGTCATTTTATCTGCTAGAAAAATATGCCCTGTTCCCCACTCAAAAAACAAGTGGTTGTGAAGCAACCACATTATTTAAAGCTACAAGGCAAACAGGAAGAGGCAAACCAAACACCCAGGCCCTGAGAACTTCCCGCAAGTGCACCCCTCAGCTGGGGTGGTTTGCAGTCATGATGGGCATGCTGACAGGCCCCAGTGGTTGCTGTGAACCCAGAGCATTCTTGATGAGAAAGGAAAGAGGAAAGGAAAGTACTAGTTCCTCTTTAGCAAGCTATTTGGGAGGCAGTTGCTCATTCAAAGGAATAAGTGATTTCTTGAACCAAACACCATCAGTTTAAGCATTGCCATCTGCGAGAAAAGCCCGATACTAACACACAAGCTTGAACTATGGAAGATTTGCCTCAAAATAAAATGCAGAAGAATATGCCTGCAAAACCTTAAGGTATGGTATAGTAACTTAAAATCAATCAGCAGCACGTGGGGCTGTGTTGGAAGAATTATCATCATTGGAATTTATAAGGTCTACAGGTTTGGCAGAAAGAGTCTGCAGTTTTGAAATATCTGATATGAGCAAACATACATTTCCAGAGCTATCCTAGGATGACACTCCCTTCCTCAGGTCCCATCTTAACCACATTTTGAAATACCTAGAACTACATTTCAGGACCACCTCTGAGCTAAGTTGTTCTTTTGTTGCACAAACCAGTCGCCTATCTCAGTACAGCAGAGGAGGAGTACTGTGACGCTACTGAATTAAGAAGCAATGTTATTATGAAGCAAAGTATAATAGCATTGCTTCTTAATTCAGTAGCGTCACAGTACTCTTTGCTTCATAATGGAATCTTACTTATCAAGAAGATTTTCAGCGTAGGTTTTGTGGAAGAGTTGCTTCTGCTAATGGCCGTAAGTCCTAATGCTTTAAGACTAAGTGTGGGAATGGGGGAACGGCAGGTGACACCAGAAGAACCACTGTGGAATTTTATGTGTCTTCATACTCTCAGCCCTGCAGACCTGCCTGAGTTCCAATTAATGAAGGCATGCATTTGCCAGAAGATCTCAAAGCACCTTGTAACGACCAGAATATTATTTTGTTCTTTACTATGGGACCATCAAAACCATCTTTCAAAGGAAAATTGCAGCTAGAGAAAGATTGTGAATCAATAATAATCTTAATAATAACAATGATAACTAAAAAGCTTCAGTGACAATAATCATCACATTCCAAACCATTGCTCTACTTGTTTTACATGACGGACCTGAGAGTTAAGGGATGTCATTCCCCTTTCACAAACAGGATCAAGATGACTGGAAGAACTGTGGATAAAATGAGACGGAGTCTTGCAGATGCCTGCCTCTGTATGGGCAGATGGAAGGACTGTGTTACCCATTAGAAGTGGCGGGGGGGTGGGAGGGTGGGGTACGAGGTGGTGGGTATTATAGAGGGCACGGCTTGCATGGAGCACTGGGTGTGGTGAAAAAATAATGAATAATGTTTTTCTGAAAATAAATAAATTGAAAAAAAAAAAAAAGAAGCAATGCTATTGTGTTTTGAGTGAGGGTCCTGAGTCCTGAGGGCTCCACTGTTGTAGAGCCGGTCAGTGTCAGGTCTATCTGATGAGAAACCTCCTCTTCTTCTGGGCTCTGGGTAATACAGATTTCGGGACAGTGGTCAGATAATGCTCCACGGCAGACTGATTTCTCACTGCAGAGAAACAATTTATTTTGGGCCACAGTGAGCAGTCCTATGGGAAAAGTTCTCCCATTGGATACAATGGAAAGTGAGTCCACAGCTTTCTCAGAACCCAGAAATCCTCCAAGAGGTGGAGAGGCAAGGACCCTCACCTTCCAAATATGGATTACACAGAAAAATGTACCACTTGGCTGACAGTGATATTAATGTATGTTTTCCCATTTCTCTCACTCCTCTGACAAGATGTAGTGTCACAGAGAACCAAATTAACACACCGGGAGGTTTTGTCATTAAAGAAATACAAGCTCGCTTTGATTATTGCTGGCAAGAGAGCAGAGTGTACGGTGCAAACAGCAATCCTATTCTCAGAACTAATATTCTTGCAGACAGCATGGCTCTGTCTCAGAGTATCTTGAATTGGGAGACGGGGGTATAATTTTTCAAATCTAAAGGGACAAAATGATTTCCAAGCTAGGTACTTAAAGGTATAGCCAGCCATAGATCGCAATGAACACAGCTGTCAATGTTGCCATAATCATAAAAAAAAAAAGAAAGAAAACATGAGAAAGAAGGGAGAAAATCACAAGAAGTGTTTTTAGCTATATTTGTATGAACAGAATATGTTATTTGTGAGACTAAGTGAAAAAGGCACTTAAGTAGAAGGGTAAAACTAAGATTTATTATCTGAGAGAAGTTACCAATTATAACCAGGCAATTTACTGAAAGAACTTTAAGAGTCTTGCCTTTATTGTTGGAATTGTTGTTGCTTGGCTTTGCATTTAGATTAAGGTGTTACTGTTTTAGGTATCTTCTTAAAATTTACTTATATTTGCTGTTTTGCCATTTGATTAAATCTGCTGATTACAGAAAAACGGGTTGCAAACCAGGCATCAAAGGCAGAGACTCTAGTGGACATTATTTTCCTCACTTATTTCTTACCGTTGATAAATTATTTCATCTGTTGAAGTCTTGGTTTCCTCACCTATAAATAGGAAGAATAACACTATATTGATAATCCATTAAGGGTTGTGAATACCAAATAGAAGAATTAATGAGAAAGTATATTGCAAATCTAAGTTCTGGCCTTACCAAGGCTCTCATTGTCTCAGTAAACACCGGGCTATTGCAGTCACATTGACATGTGGAAGGGGAGAGGAGATAGAGGGTTCAGGGGATATAAAAAAGCCATAGACTCTCTCAGAAATGGAACATAGATTTTGGTTTGCCACCAGAAATAGCAAAATCATTAAACTCACTGAAACCTGATTCACTGCTTATACATTCCAAGACTTGAGGAGACATGAGCTGCACCGACAACACATAACATATAAAACAAACATAAACAATTCACATAGTGGGCTCAATTAATTGTCCTATAACTGCTGTGATATTTACCTGTTAAGGGGATAATTAGCATCCATAAAAAGCAATTTGGATCTGAAAAATAATGCAAAAGGTTATAACCAAGAGGAGAGTTTCAGAGGAAGCTTTATATTCCCAAAATACAATTCCTGAGAGGAGGGGGGGGAAGAATTCTCATGAAAATGATGAAACTATGGAGAACAATGACTATGAGAAACGTACTATTGAATTCTGGGCAGAATAATGGTAATACAAGTTAAGAATTAGTCAATCCTTATCAACAAGTAGAAGGAGCTATGAACTCAGATCTAAAGAATCAGGTCCCAGAACTAGAGTCAGGCAGAATGGATGGGAGAACATCAACCCTGTGAAAGTATCAGCGCAGGGAATAACAACACTGTTTTAAGAATGAGTAAAGAAAAAAAAAAAAGAATGAGTAAAGAACAGTTAAAAGTTTAAGTTGTCTAAGGTCATGAGACTATTACAAAGAGAAATTTTTTTAAATAACTCTTAAACCTTACTCTTCAGTTGAGCTCCATGGAAAAGGCTTTAATTGAGATTATTACACTATTGCAAAACATGAACACTTAAAAAAAAAAAAAAAAGAACTCACAAAAATTATGCTAAAGGAACTGACCAGCTGTGTTGCGTTAGATACCTAACTCTTTTCAAATGGAAGTGTTAGCCACCAAAAGGGGCTTCCAGAGCCATTTTAACATATATCCGTTGCCAGGTGAAAAGCAGAACTGGGACTAATTTAAATCAATTACGAAAGGAGCAAGGATTTAGGTTCTCTGACCATATATATCTAAAATACTGGGAAAAGGGGGGATGGGTTTTTCTCCTAAAATGGACTACACATTCTGAGCCCTAAAGCAGTATCCCTTGGCTAATATTTCCTTCAACGTGTGTATTTCTCAGATTCTGCAAGCTCATATAATGTGCTTCAAATCTAAGTAATTAAAAAATCATGTGTAAAACTATAACGTTATTCCTTTATCGTTGAAATCAACCTAAATCTCAATTCCCACTTCCAATAATGATAGAAAACTGAGCAACTGGAGTCAAACCAGTCTCTTTCTGTTTCTAGACTCACAGTCTTAGAGGAATCACCTCTCCCTCTGCATTCTTTATGAAATGAAGTTAAATTCATAGTGAGAAGAAGTTTTTAATTTTGATGAAGTTTAATGTATCAATTTTTATGCTTATTGCTTTTGGTGTCATGTCTTAAACAAAAAAATTGTCTACTCCAAGGTCATGAAGATAATACCCTGTTTTATTTTAGAAAACAGAGCTTTTATGTATAGAACAATAACACATCCTGAATTAATTTTTGTGTGTGGTGTGAGGTAGGCATCAATGTTCATCTTTTTTCCTCTAAGTTTATCCAGTTGTTCTGACATCATTTGTCACAGAGACTTTATAGATTTCCTATTGAGTTGTTTGGGCTTCTTTGCCAAAATTCAATCGACAGTATATATGTGTGTCTAGATCTAGATTCTCTATTCTGTTTCTTTGACCTATATGTCTGTTTTTATACAAATGTCATACTTCCTTAATTACAATAGCTTTGTAGTAAGATGTGAAGTCAGTTGATTTAAATAGTCCAATTTTGTTTTTATTGTAGAATTCTCCAGGGAATCTGTCAGGTCCTGGCCTCTTGTTTTTTGGGAGGTTTTTGATCACTGCTTCAATCTCATTACTAGATATTGGTCTATTCAGGTTGTTAATTTCTTCCTGATTCAGTTTTGGAAGTTTATAGGTCTATATAAGTTTATTTGTCTATGTTGCTTAACTTATTGGCATATAACTGTTGATAATAATTTCTGATGGTTGTTTCTGTTCCCTTGGTGTTAGTCATGATCTCTCCCTTTTCATTTATAATTTTATTAATTTGGGTCCTCTCTTTTCTTTTGGATTAGTTTGCCAATGGTTTATTGATCTTATTGATTCTTTCAAAAAAATCAGCTTCTAGTTTCGTTGATGCATTCTACTATATGTCTAGTTTCTATCTCGTTAATCTCTGCTCTAATCTTGATTATTTCCTTTCTTGTGTGTGGAGTTGGCTTAATTTGTTGGTGATTCTCCAGTTCCTTAAGGTGTAAAGAGAGCTGGTGTATTCTGGATTTTTCAGTTTTTTTGAGGGAGACTTGGATGGCTATGTATGTTCCCCCTTAGGACCGCCTTTGCCATATCCCATAGGTTTTGGACCAAAGTGTCCTCATTCTCATTGGTTTCCATGAATTAAGTTCTTCATCGATTTCCTGGTTGATCCAAACATTCTTTTTTTTTTTTGAATGATTTTTTTATAGATTATTTATTTATTTATTTGATAGAGAGAGATCACAAGTAGGCAGAGAGGCAGGCAGAGAGAGAGAAGGGGGAAGCAGGCTCCCTGCTGAGCAGAGAGCCCGACGTGGGGCTCGATCCCAGGACCCTGAGATCATGACCTGAGCTGAAGGCAGAGGCTTAAACCACTGAGCCACCCAGGCGCCCCTGATCTAAACATTCTTAGCTTCCAAGTGTTTGAATTCCTTCCATACTTTTTTTTGTGGATGAGTTCCAGTTTCAAAGCATTGTGGTCTGAGAATATGCAGGAAATAATCTCAATCTTTTGGTATTGGTTCAGCCCTCATTTGTGACCCAGAATGTGGTCTATTCTGGAGAAAGTCCCATGTGTGCTAGAGAAGAATGGCTATTCTGTTGTTTTAGGGTGGAATGTTCTGTATGTATTTATGAGGTCCATCTGGTCCGGTGTGTCATTCAATGCTCTTGTTTCTTTATTGATTTTCTGCTTGGATGATCTGTCTATTAATGAGACTGGCATGTTAAGATCCCCTATTATTAATGTATTCATATCAATATGATTCTTTATCTTGATTAATAGTTGTCTTATATAATTGGCTGCTCCCATATTGGGGGCATAAATATAATCAACTCAGTTTCTAAAACTATTTTAAGAATTAGAAAATCTACTGGGAATCTGTTGAATCCATAAGTCAACTAGAAAAAATATATACAGTAGTGACTCTGAACCCATGATCATGGCATGTTTCACCATTAATTTAAGCCCTCTTTGATTCCTCTATGGCATATCTCATAGGCTTCAGTATAGCTGTATTGCACTTCTTTTGTTAAATGTGATCCTAACCATGTATTTATCTATAAATATTTCAGTATATAAATAGGCATATTTTTTCTACACCTTTGAAGAATAATTTGCTGACATGATCAACTTTTACCTCTAAATGCTTGATTCAGCATGTGTGATCTAAGAATAACCAAAGTACTATTATCAAAATCATGAAATTAATGATAAATATTATTTAAGTCTTACTGATTTCCCCAATTATGTCCTTTGTAGTAAAACCAAATTCTGGATAGAGCATTTTGTTGCTACTTAACCTCTTTAATCTAGAACAGAGCAAACAGAATTTTCTGTGGCAATAGAATTATTCTATGTCCTCACTACCCAGTAGAGAAGGCTCTAGCCACATGTAGCTATTTAACACTTGAAATGCAGGTAGTATGACTGAGAAACTGGATTTTTAAATTTTAATTTAAATATACACATGTAACTGGTGGCTTCTGTATTCAACAGTGAAAATTTCTAGAAAAATTACTTGGTCTTTTTTGTCTTTCAGGTTTTTGGTATTTTTGATTAGTAAAACCAGTTATTTCATAGAAGGTTACTTAATTTGGGCTTTTCAAATGTTTTTTCATGATTAGATTTAGATTATGAATTTTTGGTGATAAAACTTCAGAAGTGATGCTGTGTTTTCAGTGCATATCAGCAGGCCAAAGATGTTGATTTGTTTCATTACCTGTGATGTTAATTTTGATTACTTAGTTGACATGGCTTCTTGCCAGATTGCTCCACTATTATGTAAATAGATTTCCCTTTATAATTAAAAAGTATCTTGTGGAGAGATATTTTCAGACTATGTAAATATCCTTTTACTCATCAAACTTTCACACATTATTTTAGCATTTATTAATGATTCTTGTCTGAGTCAAATATCATGAGTCAAAAAAAAAAAAAACTTTTCCCAAAGTTTCTAATTACCATCTGTTTAAAGGATGAGTCCAATACAAGCTATTCCAACTTCACCAAAACCAAAACTCTGGATTACAATTTTTACATGAATTCTCTTGGTCTAAAATGATTCCTGGAGAAGGAGATCAAATAGAATTGGTAAAATGTGAATATATATTAACATATATAAATGGAATGTATAAGAGGAGTCAAAGCTAATTTGGCAGTGCTATTAAAATGGCAAAATAGTTTCATTTTACTATGTGTCTTTATTTAGAATCAATCGACACTGCATACTCTCTATGTAGTTGTCATATCGCTATATAAGTGTTTTATACATGATTATCCTATTTAATTCTTACAATAACCTAATAAGGTAAATGTTTTTATAACCACTCTCTGTCAATGTAAGCATGTGAATGTAACTCATAGTGGGTTTTATTAGGACTCTTCTACTTTATTTTAAAATTTATCTCTGGAAGTACCAGTGTTATATTATCGAAGTATATAGTTGATTACGGGTCACCAAGCAAGCACTGGCATTGGCATTCCATCTGTGTGGACAGCAAGTACAAAAATAGGACTTTAGTGTCATTGTTATGATAAAAGAAGCCACAGGGAAAAATATATCTAAAGGAAAGGACCAGGAAATACAAAGACTTAAGTCTGTCTATATACGTTTGCATAGGATTTCAAGCAGAACCTTCTCTTGAAGGATGAATTTTGTAAAACATAATGAGATCCCTGGCTTCTCCATTGGGCCAGGTCATGCATATCAAGGAGTATAAGACTACTTTCTGCCTTTGTGACTCCTTAGAAATTTGCTTCTATAATTAGTACAAGGTGTTAATGCTGACTGGATTATTAAGATAATTGAGAGGAAAACAATATTTACCATAGATTTCCAGAGACTTAGTCAATCCTTAATTTGATTCAAGAATGAATTATATAGTTGTAGGGTTATAAATACAATAAATTATAGATCTTACCACTAAGAGATTTTTCAGTTCATTGGAGATGATTCAGAAACATGAAACATGCTCACTGGTATTAAAGGACCAAGGTTAACAAGGTAGAAGTTATCACCCAGCAGTGTACAGTAAGTTGAATGTATTATATAAGCAGGGAGAGCTAGAAATGAGGACAGGCTGGTGCAGTGTGGCCTATAGTGGTCTGGGAAGTCTTCACAATAGAAATGGCACTATGGTGTTGAATAGTTTATCATTAGCAGTCATCATTATGCCTAAAGCATAGATAATATGAGGTATAACATGTGTGTATTCCAGAAAGGTGAATTGCCATGCATCCCTTTTTTTTTTTCTCCAGTCAAGAAAGGACACAATGAATTGCAAGAAAATGAAAGTTATTTTTAGAAAGGTAAACTTGAAAAGCTCTATTGCATTAAAAAGGAAAGTCATCTATATACTTAAGCATTTAACTCTTTTTCGTGACCATTGTCTGTGATATACATTTCCTCCATGGGTCTCAACATTATGGTCAAGAATAGGTGTCCTGGGACACCTGGGTGGCTCAGTTGGTTAAGCATCTGCCTTTGGCTCAGGCCATGACCACGTTCCCTTGATCGAGTCCTGCATTGGTCTCCTTGTTCAGGGGGGAGCCTGCTTCTCCCTCTGCCTGTCCTTCCCCCTGCTTGTGCTCTCTCTTCCTTTCTCTGACAAATAAATAAAATCTTTTTTTTTTAAAAAAAGAATAGGTGACCTGATAGCCTGTAACAGTTGTTCCATTTTGAGCATGCCCTAGGTCCTTGATCAAACATTGCTTAGGTGATTAACTAGATGAAATACTATGGGAAGTAGCCTGTGTAGAGAATAATTAAGATAAACTTTGCTCTCACCTTTGCAGAATTAAGTATTTATTTACTCATGAAGTCATTTAGAAAGGTTTCCTGGTAGCAAAATGAAAACTAGAAATCAGCATCAAGAATGACAATGAAAAGGTACTGTCGGAATTCTAGAAGTCACCTTCGGTGGAGAGGACCTGCAGAACTAGAATCATAGCTCAGTAGAAGGAGGGATAATAGGCAAGTTCATTTTCTCTGTCCAGCATGCTAAAAGTATGATACAATACACTCGTAAAAAAAACGGCTCAGCTGTGGTATAACCTATGACCAATAGGAAAGCCACAGTGAGAACTATAAGGAATATACCTGGTGAGGGAGAAGAATCATGATGCATATATTCTCAGAAAGGCCGTTTTCTGCCCCAATTCTACAGAGTTCTGCTAGCAGTAATATTGTTAAATTATTCTCTTTTTTTATTTTTTATCTATTTTAAAGATTTTATTTATTTATTTGACAGAGATCACAAGCAGGCAGAGAGGCAGGTAGAGAAAGAGGAAGGGAAGCAGGCTCCCTGCCGAGCAGAGAGCCCAATGCGAGGCTAGATCCCAGGATCCTGAGACCATAACCTGAGCTGAAGGCAGAGGCTTTAACCCACTGAGCAACCCAGGCGTCCCTTGTTAAATTATTCTTGACAAAGATAACCATCACCATAAGAAAATTGGATTGACTGAGTATAATCGAAAGTCAGCTTAACTTGTTCTCTTCACTACCACCCACCCCCCACTCCTTTCCCTCAACTGCCACCTGGTCTCTTTAAATTAGGCCCAGGGCAGGAACTTTACTTATCACACTTACGTCATACAAATTGTTTGCTAGTCCCTTCTAGAAACACAAGTCTCAATTTAGTAATTAAAATGTCCAATCCCATAAAACTCCAAACTGGCTTTAAGATAAATACTTTTCCTATCCCATTTCAGACAAGAAGCCTGCAGATGGGGAAGCAGATGTGGTCAGCACCCTTTTCCAAGGAATCTCCTTAAATTCCTTTTCACTTGGCTCAAAGTGAGAAAAGGCATACCAATAGCTCTCTCAAAAAACTTACCGTCAAATGATCAACTCTTTCATAATCCTGTGTGGGGAGGATTAAGAATTACATAATCAATTGGTTTTGGACAATTTATTTGACAATCCTGCATCCCATTATCACTTAGTTAATACCTACTAAACAACATGTACCATGCATATAATTTGTTAGCCCGAGTATCTAAAACATATGAGGTATTGTTCTTGGTCTCTTTGGGATGAGTGTCATAAAATTAGCACAAAAATATTTACAAAGGAGGAGATTATTGGTAGCTGGAATAATTGGGGAACGTTTCATAGAGGACATGATATATGTGTCATGATTTAAGGGGGAGATCGATTTTTTTTTAGATTTTTATTTATTTATTTATCACAGTAAAAGAGAGAGAGAACACAAACAAGGAAACAACAGGCAGAAGAAGCAGGCTCCCCACTGAGCAGGGGACCCCTGCAGAACTTGATCCCAGGACGCTGGGATCCTGGCCTGAGCTGAAGGCAGAAGCTTAACAGACTGAGCCACCCAGACATCCTGGGAAAGGCTGATTTCTAACAAGTAGAAATGACTGGAAAATGGCCTCATACCTACTGAACAGAGTATAACTTTGTTATCAAATGCTCAAAACATAAAAGAAACTAGATGTTTTATTAAAAAATTAACATCTGCTTTACCTATACTATATGGAATATACTTAATTCAGTACATTTTACTATATTCTTATCTCATTCACCAGATCTGTAAGTTGTAAGAAGATAACAACTATAGTAGATGCTTGCCCTTTGAGCTTACCCAGTATTTGAACTCACTCCCTTGGAGAAGGACAGATATGTCTTCCCTAGCTCCTGGCAGCTAGACTACAGGCACTTCATTGAAACTCAATCAATTGGATATTTTCCCTGGGACTTTAATTACGAACAAATAAAGCAAAGACACAGGGAGAAAATTGGAAACGCTTCCAACAGTGGTGACAGCATGTATCTCCTAGCAACAGTGTCAGTGGCAAATTCTAGCACCCAGTCCTGTATTGGAGGTCAGATTCCTTCTGTGGCATCTCCTTGGATGTAGTTCTGGCAGACCTGCCTACTTCAGCCTCTTCCCATTTACTGAAGTTTGTTCTTGAGCTTTCCCAATTACTCTTGAAATTATCCAATATCCTTGCAATAAAATTCCTTTTCTGCTTAATTTACCCATTTGTCTCTGTTGTTTGCAACCAAGGACATTGAATAATAAATGTCTCTATTTCTCATTTTCTCTTGTGGACAAAAGAAACACTCAATTATTGAACTGAATTCAACTTTAGTTGAATTGGAAGTTCTGTTGCCAGATTCCAAAAGGCTTTAAAGTTTTAGCTGACCACTCTGTATTTTATTTTTCATGGAATAAGCCATTATGAATCTTTTTTTCACTCTATTTCCTCTTATAATCTCACCTACATCCATGATTTCAGCAAACAACTCCATAAAAATGATGCTTTAATCTTTATCCCCACTTCACTTTCCCTTATAAGTTTTCACTTCATTTTTTCAGCTGTTTGATGGACACTTTCATCTGAGTACACCATCAATACTTAAGGCTTCTGAATTAAATTTTTAAGTTTATATTCTAAATCAGCTTTTTTCCTTTTTTACTATTTTTCCTAACTTTATGATACTTTTCATTGTCACCCAGGTCCAAAGCCTGGGAGTCACACTTGACTCTCTTTCTCCTCATGACCCGTCTCCAAGTCCAACCAAACTGTATTTCAAAAAGTTATTACTAAGTACTTGTGTTGGACTATTAGTCCCTGTGCCTTGCTAATTCTGAGTTTACTCTTCTATAATTAATCTCTCTAGAACATCCTAGAGGAGATGCCTACAATGATGAAGTAAGAGGAAAAATAACTAGGAAGAAGAACTAGGCTTGTGTTATAGATATATCTAGAAGGATCAGGACTGACTGTGAGAATGGATGACTTAAATTTCACAGAAGATTTTAAGAAAGAGATTTAAGTAAAATAGCAATAGTGGAACAAGATGATAAACTGTTTTGTGGGGTGGCATGAAAATTAAGACTAGAAATACAGTTTTTTGAGAAAATGAAGAGAAAGCAATGCTAAGAAGGAGAAATGGGAGTGAAAAAAAAATCTGTGCATGTGGAGTGATTATTATATATGAGAATTGGAGCCAGACTGCCCAGATTAAAATCCTTGTAATGTTAATTTCCATGAGTTCTTCTATCTTCTCTGTCCCTGTTTCCTCTCTTCTAAAATGAAGTTACCAGTACATACCTCAATAGCGAGGATTAAATGAGTTTGTATATATAAAGCACTTCCAAGAGGGTCAGTAAAAGACATCAGCAAACATTAACCCTAAAGAATAACCTTAGAAAGACAAAAGCACGTTTTAAGAGACATAAGTAAGAAGGTAAGATAAAAAATGAAAAAGAGAAAAAAAATGGCAAACTTAGATCCATGAAGAAGGAAGATGATAGAACAGCCTAGATTTAGAAGGTTGCCATTCACATGGAAATGGCACCTTTTTATCTAAGACTCAGGGAGAGAGAGAAAATCAGCTCAGAGAATATATTCATAACTCCAGGGTAAAGAGGAAGATGTGATGAGCAAGTTGTATTGAGCAATCCGTATGTTGTTCTATACCATCAGAGACTGGGGAACTGTTTAGGGGATGAACAGAAGATAGAAGGACTTTTGCAATCTTCACTGGGATTCTTAGTAACAACTTTGGTCTCAGTCCAAGTAAGAAAAACGTAGCTGGTGATCTCACTCCTGGACCACCCACCTTTCAGTATTTAGTTCCTCCCCTGTCCAAGAAGCAATTGGCAGACTAATGCACTAGCCCCAGAAAACGAGCTGCCATGCTTTGACACTTGCCCCTTTTTGTCAGATGTGTAGTATCCAGAGGGGAGTTAACAGAGGGAGAGGGTAAGGAATGAATTCTGGACACACCTTTACGTAGCCCTACTTTCTAGAGCAGGTCTCCTAAAACTTTTGTTGAAAACCTATGACTCTTCCCCTGATGTGGTTTGGAAATATTTACGCATCCCAGATAGGTATGTAAATTAGAGAATTACATCACATTACACACAGATGTACAGTTTGTCTGCTCTGGGGCTGTCTCTGATTTTACCCTTCCAAACATGGAACTCTGCCAGGGAACTTCTGAGAACCAGACAGGCCAGGGGCCTTGAGAGGGGGAGTACTGCTCCCTCTCATCTGTTCCAAGCCCACAGGTTAGATTCAAACCAAATGTAGGTCCTGGGATCCATTTAGTGCCAAATGTCAGTATCTCAGAGGCAAATAGCCACCATCCATTCCTCCATAGTGAGTAGCTACTGAAATGGTTCTACCACTTAGGGGTAATCAGAGACCATTAAAAACAACGCCTTTGAGTGAGAAAATGGATAACCTCTTACAGAGCCTTGACATCTATTTCTTTTCATTCTAACAACAATCTAACTGGTTGAGAGTGATAGGTATCATAAGCCCCATTCTATAAATAAGATAACTGAGGTCTAGGGACACTTAACAAAGTCCTCCCATTGTATCTATCATGCTTTGTGACAGCCTTCATGAACTGAGTTCAGTTTCTACTTCTACAAAGTATAACTAAGCAGGAAAATTCACTACTTACTGAAATATCTTGGTAACTATGCATTCAGAGATTGTAACCTAATTATCTTTGTATTTTCAGCATCTTACGCAATACCTGGCATGAGATACTCACCCAATTAGACATTAAATATTTAAATATATCAAAACCAAACAGAATGGAGTTCTTTATCTTCTTCTTTGAGATGCTTTTATTATTCTCACCTCTACTAAAATTAACAGACTTGATTTCACTGTATTATATAAACCCAAGGGTTACCAAGAGAAATATTGACCCAACAGTAATAATAGGTAACTTTATTTCAAAAACGTATTCATTCCTTGCCTAAGTCTACAGCGAGTTCCCCAAGGATGGGTAAAATACACAGAGCGTATCCCCCTTTACAGATTTCTCCAAGAATGGGATCATATCATCTACTTCTTTCTGTTATCCCCACACATTTCACAAACTTCTGCAAATATTTGGAACAAAGTAAGTTCTAACTATATATTGAATTCTGAACACTGTTCCTTTCATGACATAGAACTCAACCAAATCATAAAATCATAAATAATTTCTAGGTAAAGTACATGATTTTGTGCTAGCTTCCATAGGACATACAAGATTTTTAGATAAAATATTTTCTCTCAGTATGCTTACTTGTTAAAGAAATAATGTTTACATATATATGACATAAAAAAAAACAAACACACGTATGGTTTATGAAGGTAATAGAAGTTCAAGCAAAGAGAATCTCATGGACAGTGGTCAGGGATTCATTGAAAAGATGATGGTTGGAACTCATCAAAAAGAATACTTGTCCTCAACCCAGTCTTTATCAAGTCTCATAATCCTAGAGTTATACATTCCCCAGTAGAGGTGCTAAACCTGGCTTGATTGCAGGTGGAATTGTTTTGCAAAACACAGCTCTATCTATCTATTTCTTGTTTGTGGTAAATTGGAGATCCTCCAAGAACTATACCAACTGTGTCCATAAACAAGATACAAAAAGAAAAGGAAAATAATTAGGAAGTTTGATTTTTTTATTAACATGCAATGTATTATTTGTCCCGGGGTACAGGTTTGTGAATCATCAGGCTTACATTTCACAGCGCTCATCATAGCACATACCCTCCCCAATGTCCATAACCCAACCACCCTCTCCCTTTCCTCCTCCCCCAGCAACCATCAGTTTGTTTTGTGAGATTAAGGGTCTCTTATGGTTTGTCTCCCAGGAAGTCTGATTCTTAATAGCACCTAAGGCTGTCCAGTTGAGGGTGACCAGCTTGATTAGGGAGTCCACAGGGACATAATATCTAAGCGAATTCATCACACACTCATATGGAAATCCCACAAATCCGTGTTATCCCAACACACAAACTCCCTCCTCCTCAAGTCAATGCATGCATATAAACACTCCAAAGTCAATTTGAATTTTCTACTCTTGTGGGAGGTAGAAAACAATTACATCCACTAAAAAGCTAATTCTCCTTATTAGAAAAATTTTTCCTTACTTGGGTCTAGTTTGTTTCCTTTCTTTGAGGTCACTAGGTTCCCAGCTCAATATGTTTCCCACATTGCTAGTGGCACCAATTTTTTTTTTCTTATTCTTCCTTCACCTTCCTATAGGCAACCAACTAACTATAAGTTAGAAAGGAATATTTAAGTGTCCAATTGGAATTCTTTATAACAATTTCAACCACACTATAAATATTGACAATTCATTCATAACTGCCACATTAAAAATAGTTATTTGTGAATTCAGCACCCTCAAAAGTGGTAATTAGGAAGGTTTGATTTTTTTCAGTGACTTAAAGTATTTAAGAAAAATAGGCACACACATATGAGGCTGTTGATACTCTAATTTTCTCTATGTTCTCTCTGTTTTGAAGGCTTAAAATTTACACTAAGTCATCCACTTGACCCCAGAGCTTAGAAACAGAAGGAAATCTACTGCTAGAAGCATCCTTCACTCCCCTCCACCCAGGCTCAGTTTCCAAAATCCAACACAAAAGGCATATTATATATCTTTAGCTCCATGGCCTGAAGGTACCTGACTGGAACTGGGAGGCTGTCCAGTCCAGACAGAAGGAAAATATTACCCTTCTATTTAACAAGGCAGTGCTGAAGGATTAATCATTAAGTAAATAGCAACAAGCCAGAGGTTTGCAGGAGGGACAGAGTCCCACCCCATGTTCTCAATTTTTCTGGGATTCAAGATGGAAATTATTACAGGGATAGTTTGGAAGGGGCTGCAGTAACAACCACCTTCCAGAGCAAGACAGAACAATGCACAAAACGTTGGGCCTCACCCAGCCAAGAGGATATTCATTCCTAGAGTTCTCCAGAAAGCTGGGTCCGTTTGAATAGTCTGCATCCATACATGGAGTTGATAAAACTTGCAGAGCGTTTATGGTCCTGCCATGTGTTGTGTGGTAATTAAGATCAAGTCACTGAATCTTTCTGAGCCTTGCCTTCCTCAATTTAAAAGAGCACATGTTGCCTCTATTGTCAGGTATGCTGTAATACAAAATTAAAGTCCTCAGAACAGTCACTTAGCATGCCTAAAACTTCTCAAGTCTCCCTACTATGAAGACAGACCCAAATAAGAGCTTCTTTTTTAAAGAAAAAAAGAACAGTTCCATAATTTGAACCAGAGGGCTTGAGGCATTTGCCTGAACAAAGTGTGTCATATACATTCTCTCAGAAACAGGATCAGAGATTTTCTCATAAATGGCCTCACCTTGGGTTTTCAATAGGCAGAATGCAACCCCATAAGACTCCAATTGATAAGACATAGACACTTCATGAAATGTATTATCTCAAAGTGGATTCCCTTTTTTTTAAAGGGGCCTTTAAAAAGAGTCTGTATTTGGATTTAATGTGTCTCCTGTTATAATTTGTACTTACTAATTTATTCTATCAAAACCAATTCACTGGGCATGTAAAGTGTGCTAGTTCAGTCTTCAGTGCCAAATGGGATATAAGAAACTATTAGACATAATTTCCGAATTTAAAACATAGTCAAGGTATAGTGAAGAGGAGAAAAAGCACAAATAAAATATGTAAAATACGTTAATCAAAATATAAGACAAAATTTGAAACAAGCACTGAGAGCTACCACATCTGCAGCTTCTGGGGCAGAGCAGCCTATAACCCAATTTTTCTGAATCTGTCTAGGGTGGCCTCAGGTGGAGGAAGAGATCACTCCCAGGGTGGTGACACTCCATATCATGCTAACAGCAAGGCTTAGCATCACTTAGGGTGTCAATATAGGTGGTAAAACGTGTATGAAGGTGCCCAAGATGCATTTCCTGAAGGACTCTTTGGAAGGTAAAATGGGAAGAGTATCAGACTAAGGCTTGATCTATAATCCCAGCCTCCAATCTTATTCTCTTGAACATGAGCCAGATGGAGGGGTACCAGAGTCCTTGCTAATGGAGTTCCCATTGGAGATGAGAGAGGGCTGCTCATTGGTATTGGAGTTTGCGAAGTCTCCTTAGTACAATCCCAAATGTTTGGTGTATTAATCGAATTGCCACATCATTGAAGGACTCAAATATCTTTGACAGTGTTAGTTAGGCACAGCACAACTCATGATAAGATCATCCCTATGATCATCATGAAGGGTATCAGAAGGCAGTGGCAGCTCACCTTCACTAGGTAACTCTACACCAAGTCTCTCAAAGAGGTATTATAATCATCCCAAAGTCCATGCGCTCTACATCATAGCAGAGATGGCAAATGGCATACCAGAGCTGTTGCCTTCTCCAGAAATGAAGGAAACAGAAGGAGGAAGAGAAGATGATGAAGAGTCTAATCTCCAAAGACAGACTACCAATTTTAGTTGCTGTCCTCCTTCCCCGGCCTCTATAACTCAGAGCAGCCTAATTTTCTCATTTTTCCAATCCTATTGACCTTCAGGTACTAGAATCCAACTGTCTTTTGACTCTGCCACTTGTGAGAAAAATATACCATCCAGAATAGACTGGATAGGTATGAGAAAGAAACCAGATATGTTTCATTCGGACTTCTATATTTTCACATCCATCAACCAAAAAAAAAAAATTATGAAAGGTTAATACATGCACAAATACACACACACACACACACACACACACACTCACACTAACCTTCCTTAATTTTTTTGTTTCTATACATACACACATACATATGTATAATATATTTAAGAATTAAAGAATAATTTGATTGTATTAAATAAGTAGCTTAAATAATGAATGCTAAGGGCACCTGGGTGGCTCAGGGGGTTAAGTCTCTGCCTTTGGCTCAGGTCATGATCTCAGGGTCCTGGGATAGAGCCCCACATCAGGCTCTCTGCTCAGAAGGGAGCCAACTTCCCCCCCACTCCGCCTGCCTCTCTGCCTACTTGTGATCTCTCTATTTCTGTCAAATAAATAAATAAAATCTTGAAAAGGAAGGAAGGAAAGAAAAAATAAAGAGAGAGAGAGAGAGAAGGGAGGGAAGGAAGGAAAGGGAAGGAAGGAAGGAAGGGGAATAAAAGCAAGTTGTAAGGTATCCCAAAAATGCAATATTGACATGTCTGGAATAGATAAATTTCCATAGAAGAAAGGAGAGACAAAAATACAGTTCTGAAAAATGAGGAAGAGTAGAATAAACTGCGAGCACATGGGGGGACATTCTCTATGAGGGTAAGAGTTTTTACTGCCTTAGCAAGGCTGCAAAGATGGAATGAATCTCACATTGTGTGAGGTAAGCAGTAGCAAGACTATTTCTTCTTTCCAGCCCTTCAGTTTACAATGCCCAGTTCCTGGAACCCAGCCTCCTGACTCTTCCTCTTGCTTTCCTCTTCTCATTCCCATACTCACATCACTTTGACAGGGTGGTTTCCCAAAACACCTAAGCCAGGATGTTCCTTTGTTCTAGCAAAAGAGCCATTAAATACTCCTGCAGTACTTGTTTATCATTTTCCCTCTTTGCTAAATCTTAAGGGTTAGCAGGGAAAAGGTTTGCCATATCCACAGGTATATAACCCAAACAGCACCTAGCACAGAATAGGTTTCAAAGTTGCTGCATGAATGAGCGGATGATTATCAGAGTCTCAACAATGAGATCTAGTCTGCAAATCTAGTCTGGAAAAGTAGTGATATTACAAATACAAAGATGAAAAAAATATATTCTAAGATCTCAAGAACTCAGGGTCTAGTTAGTGGTAGGTTGATGGTAAGACATGCATAAGACGAATCAGAATGTGATGTTCTAAAGAGTTTAGTAGACACACCTGGGGCTGTTGAAAACATGAAAGAAGACATCCGTTCTGCTGAAAGGGTCAGGGTAGGCTTCACAGAGGAGGTGAGCTCTTTGCAAGTCTTAAAGTTAGGAGGAACATTCACCATTGAGCTAGGCAGGAGATTTGAAATAAAACTGAGTGTAGTGAGCAGTCAAGTACATTGGAGCCCAGAGATGCTTTGAATTGCAGGCTTTGTTTTATCTACACAGAGTCACAGCCAGAGCGCATTGTCACAAGTTGAAGTCTAAATTGCTTTAGATCGCAAGTTCCCAAAGGGTAAGGACCATGTCTTTGCTGTGTTCTCTCAGAATTTCATGTCTCCTGCGCTGTGGGTGTTCAATAAATATTTAATAATAACGAGTTGATTAATTGAGAGCATTCATGTTCCATATGCATGGGTAGAGCCCTCTCTTCGCTTTAATTACTACTGCTTTAATCATCATTAAATAGCATTTCTTAGATAGCAATTTGGCTCATTGTTAAACACACGGGTTGCCTGAGTTTCTAGCCCTAAGGTAAATAGCAGTATCAGAGAGTTATCCTCTTTGCACTGCGGGTGAATGATTTTGTGACACTGCCCATATAAAAGGGAAGCAGGGAAATTCTGAAAGAATCCTTATTGAGAGAGAGCACCTGAGTGAGTGCTGGAAAGGACATGTGAGATGGGGAAGTACAGGGAATACCCTGGCAGGAACCAAGAACTGAGAGAGCAGTTCCTCACATGGTAGAGGCTGAAATAAAACGAGAAAGAGGTCTTCCAGTAAATGTGGCAGGAATCTGTTGGATTCCTGGCCTTATGGTGGTATCCAGGGAGTGGATCACACAGGAAGTGCAGCTACTGGTGAGTGTGCTCCAGACCAAATGAACCCAGCAGCTCTGGGGCAGACAGTAGAAACACATGTGTATGTCTGAGCACCCTCGCCAGCAGATTGTCCAGGACTAGACTGTCTCAGATTGTAAAGGGCCAGTCTCACCTCAGCGGAGCAAAGATAAAAGGCAGTCATGACTCTGACCAGCAGAAGTTTGGAGAGCCGTAAATTTTAATACAGAGTACTAGCGTCATGCTCCAGTGCAAATCTAAGTCAGATAATGGAACAGCAGTGAAGAGAAGGTAATAGTTGGGGAGGTGGAGGACACAGGATCAGAGGTAATCACATTTACAGCTTTCTCATAAGCACAAGTGGACAAAGTATTTATGAAAGCAGGAAGACCAACTTTCTGCCTTCAGTGTTATCCAGGGTCCAGCGTAGAACAGGCAATCCGTCTGGACTATCTTAATTCATGTTAATAGGTATTAAATATTGGTTTCTAGTTTTCCATTCTTGCCACAGCAGATCCTATTATTCACAAAGCATCCAGAGTGGTATTTTTAAAATGCAACTCAGATTGCATTATTCTCCTGTGTAAAACCCCCCAGTGGCTTCCCACAGTATAGCTCTGTGATTATTGTTGTACGGGAGTCTCCAACACAAAAGCCTAGAGGGACCAAATTGTAAGTGTTAAACATATATTAGGAGATTGAACTGACCTCTCAGATTTAGTGTGCATGTGACAACCTTAAAGGGTACTCTTGCTCCTTACCTCTAGCTATGTTTTGGCATGTGGGAATGTGAACTCATACTTGCTAGAACTTCTAGTTTTCCAACACAAATGGGATATCTTTATTTTCAAGTGAAATCTAATTTTGAAATGTTGGATCAAATTTATAAAATATAGTGTATGCCAAGCAAAATGTATCTGCATGATGGTACTGTCTTCTAGCTGCCAATTTGCCTCCTCTGGGATAGGACCTAAGCCAGTCTACAATTGGTGTCAATTCACGTTATCTCACAAATGCTGAAATAGGGTTAAAATTTTAGGAAAAGTAATCGGTGCCGTGAAAAGCAAAAAGCCAAGTCACAGGGAAAAATGTATATCTGCAGAATCTAGAGAATAGCGTCAAGGGCTGAAGATAAAAGATTAAGGCAGGAGAGTTCACTGGAACCTATAATATGTCACAGCAGCAAAGAGAGGTTCATGCAGCCACTGATTCTTCAGTAACTTCCTAAAGCAAAAAGCCAAACTAATGAGATTGTCTTGCCAAGGCCTTACTTCTTACTTAATATACCTGGTTTACAATCAGGCAACTTCATCCTCAATATTCATATATGAAGAAACAAAATAACTCAAAAGAAGCAAGAGCATATTATTAACCAAATTCTCAGAATACTATCCATCTCTTCAGGCAGTTGAATGGATACATGGGTTACAGAAAGTATGGCCTTACTGAGTGGGATACAAAAGTGTACTTCTTAAAAAAAAAAAAAAAAAAAAAAAAAAAAAAGTGTACTTCTTGGTGATGATGCCCAAAGACGAACTACTACCACAGAGGAGATAAAACATGGGTACTTAATACAGCTAAGGAATAATACCAATGAGTATCTGAAGCAAGTCCAAACTAAGAGACATGATTAGTCAATAATGGGAAAGTTCAGAAGCTTGGAGAGGAGGAGAACAGGTTAAGTATGATCAGAAAAGTCTTCAGAGAGAAGGCAGAACTCAAGATAAGAAGTATACTGATATATTGTTTCCATATTTGGCTATTGTAAATAATGGTGCAATGGACATGGGAGTACATGGATCTTTGCAAATTTGTATTTCTCTATCTGTGGATAAATACCCAGTGGTGGAATAGCTGGACCATAAGGTAGTTCTATTCTTAATTTTTTGAGGATTCTCTGTACCCTTTTCCACAATGGCTGCACCAATTTACAGTCCTGCCAGCAGGGTTTGAGTGTACCCTTTCCTCCACAACCTCCCCAACACTTATTTCCTTTATTTTGTTCAGTATACTTGACACACAGTGTTATATTAGTTACACGTATACAACATAGTGACTTGATTTCTCTTTATGTTATGCTATGCTCACCCCAAGTGTAGCTACCATCTATCACCCTAAAACCTTGTTATGATATCATTGACTATATTCCCTATACTGTGCCTTTTGTTCCTGTGAATTATCTATTCCATATTTGGAAGCCTGTATCTCCCACTCCCTTTTACCCATTTTTCCTATTCCCCTACTCCTCTTCTCTCTGGTAATCATCATTTTGTTTCTCTGTACTTATAGGTCTGACAACCTAAATGTCCATCAATGGATGAATGGAAAAAGACACACACACACACACACACGCACGCACGCACAGAGACAGAAAAGAATGAAATCTTGCCATTTGCAACTGCATGGATGGACCTTGAGAATATTATGTTATGGGGAATAGGTTAGAAACACTTATTTGTGGAGCATAACAAATAGCATGGAGGACAAGGGGAGTTAGAGAGGAGAAGGGAGTTGAGGGAAATTGGAAGGGGAGGTGAACCATGAGAGACTATGGACTCTGAAAAACAACCTGAGGGGTTTGAAGGGGCGGGGGTGAGAGGTTGGGAGAACCAGGTGATGGGTATTGGAGAGGGCACGGATTGCATGGAGCACTGGGTGTGGTGCAAAAAACAATGAATACTGTTATGCTGAAAATAAATTAAAAAAAAAAGAAGGATAAAGACAAACACCATATAATTTCTCTTATATGTGGAACCTAAAAAACAAAAACAAATTAACAAACAAAACAAACACCAAACAAACTCATAGGTAAAGAAAATAGATGGACAGTCACCAGAGCAAAAGCAAGTTGGGAGGTGAGTAAAAGGGCTCATGGTGATCAGTTGTAAGGTGACAGATGGCAACTAGACTTTTGGCAGTCATCATATTGTAGTGTACATAGATGTTGATTTATAATGTTGTACACCTGTAACATATAGTAAATCAAAAATGACCAACAAATGTTTATTATATACTAGATATGGCTGCAGACATTGCAAATCTAAGAGAGAGGTAAACAATGTCCTCATGGAGTTTCTATTCCAGTGTAGAAAAATAAACAATAAACAAGTTGACAAATAATTTCAGGCAGTTATTAGTACTGCAAAGAAAGTTTTAAAAGGGCTTTAGGATATGAAGGAATTTGAAAGCTAGGCACTTCTTAGGCATCTAAAACCTAAGTGATGGAAAGGAACCAGTCGGGTGAAGGTCTCAGGGGAAAACATTTCAGAAATAGCAGGTGTAAGGAAAGAATGAGCTTTGTGTGTTCAAAAAAGGTTGTGGGAGAAGGGTAGGCCTATGAGATGAGATCAGAGTGGTCATCAAGTAGGGTCCTACAGCATTTAAAGGCATAGTAAGGATTTGAGTTTTGTCCTATTTTTTTTTGTTGTTGTTGTTTTTTGGGGTTCTTTTTACAGAGAAAGAAAACTATTTATTTATTTTTTTAATTAAATTTATTTATTTTCAGCATAACAGTATTAACATAACACTCCACGCAATCTGTGCCCTCTATAATACCCGCCACTTGGTACCCCAACCTCCCACCCCCCGCCACTTCAAAGCCCTCACATTATTTTTCAGAGTCCATAGTCTTTCATGATTCACTTCCCCTTCCAATTTCCCTCAACTCCCTTCTCCTCTCTAACCCCCCATGTCCTCCATGCTATTTGTTATGCTCCACAAATAAGTGAAACCATATGATAATTGACTCTCTCTGCTTGTCCTATTTTTTTTAAGTGGATAGTCATTAGAGAGCTATAGGCAGGAAAGTAATAGGATATAAACAATAGTTTTAAAAGATCACACTTCCAGTTATATGGGGAAATGACCTTAACATTAAAAAATAAAGACAGTATACCAGGCAAAAGAGTAAAGGGACTTGAGGTGTGTTTTGACAGTAATGAGTTGTTATAAGACGGGACCATGAAATACAAAATTTTGAATGCCAGCTTTGGGAATTAATTCAATCCCTGAGGAGAGGATTGAGGTTCCTGACCATAAGATTAGTGTAATAGTAGAGCAATAATCTATTTATTTGTTGTTACCTATTTCCCTCTACTAGAACATAAACTTCATGACATACCTTATCTTATTCTCCAGCACCCCTTCACCATCACTATCATCAACACAAAACTATAAGCACCTGGAAGGCAGACTAATCTGACTTTTAATACAGATTAAACCAGGCTAATCTGACTTTTAATACACAGTTATTAGCACACAGTAGACTCTCAACAAGTGATTAATGAATGCAATGAATGAATAAATGATAGAGGGATGTATTAAACATAAATTAGATTTTGTGGAGAGAGATGGGGATGAGCCAGTGAGGTTGCTACAATAATACTGATTTGATGAGTTAAGGCACAAAACCAAGAAAAAAGATGGAATAAAGGACAAGAAAACCATCTATATTTTGAGGAGAATCAACAGAACTTGGAGACGGTGGTGACCAGCTGATTATAAAACTGAAGAAGAAGTTGGGGCACCTGGGTGGCTCAGTGTGTTAATCCGCTGCCTTCGGCTCAGGTCATGATCTCGGGGTCCTGGGATCGTGTCCCGCATCGGGCTCTCTGCGCAGCAGGGAGCCTGCTTCCCTTCCTCTCTCTCTGCCTGCCTCTCTGCCTACTTGTGATCTCTCTCTGTCAAGTAAATAAATAAATAAATATTTAAAAAAAAAAAAACTGAAGAAGAAGTTGCAGGAGACTGCAACATTATAGCAGAGTAGATGTCATACCCATTCCACACATCCCTGTTCTGTTCCCTGTCCAGTTTTCTATCCTGGTCTACAGAGATGGTAACACTGAAAACCACTTTTCCCAGGGCCTAGGATTATGAGTATGATATAGATTTGGCCAATTAGATGCTATTTGCATAATATGTGAATGCATATTGGAGACCACACTGCTTTTGCTGTTTTGTTGGCAAGCTCAGTCATGGAGGCATTTAGGGGTTTTGTGTCTACATTTAGCAGAGAGGTGTCAGAGTCCAGGCAACAGCTTCATGTGTGTCTAGAGTCAGGGAACAGAGCTTCCATTATGCTGATGTGCATTATACCAGGTTACCAGGTTCAGTTGTTGTCCTAAGAGTGAAAGAGTAATAGCTTCTCAATTATAGCACTTTGCTTATGATGGCCACTTTCAGGATACAACAGCATCAGATTGTGATAGTATTGGCTACTGTGAGGAATCAGCAGCTCCCTCAGTGGGCAGACACAGTATGGTGGCCTTGGGGGCTCTTCCTAAAAGCTTGGCAATTATTCTGTTTCTTCAGCCCTCAGACTGATTCTGTAAGTTACTCTCATAATAAGGCCCTTATTTCCTTTTTTTTTTAAGATTTTATTTATTTATTTGACAGACAGAGATCACAAGTAGGCAGAGGGGCAGGCAGAGAGAGGAGGAAGCAGGCTCCCTGCTGCGCAGAGAGCCTGATGCGGGACTCGATCCCAGGACCCTGGGATCATGACCTGAGCTGAAGGCAGAGGCTTTAACCCACTGAGCCACTCAGGTGTCCCAAGGCCCTTATTTCTTAAATTAGCTGGAGAGGATTCTGTTTTCTGTAACTGAACAGCAAGAAATATAATGACTAATTCTGGATCTGAACTTGGGACATAAGAAAGGAAAAGTCAAGAAGATGAGAAGATGGTAGAGATAGAAAGAGAAAGGAAGACATTCTCCCACCTTGGAGGAGTAGAAATAGGAAGTATGACAAGAGGGAAACTGAGCCACAACAGGATAGAAAACCTTGAGCACAGCCACAAAGCAACAAGTAAGGATGAACAAACATCCTGGGAATTGAGCACAGAAGTTCTGAGTAGACTGCACCATCAAGGAGGAGATCTGAAGGCAGGTAGCACCCTGATAGAGGACAAGAGCTTCCAACAGAGTCGCTGAAAACAGACTCTTTGGAAAGCCTTCCCATAACTGTTTAGATGAATTCAAATGGCCTGTGTACATGTTTTGAATATTGTCCCAAGAAGGAAATGTGGGATTGAGCCATTGGATATGGTGACTGCCTTGCTTGTGAGCCAGGGCCCCAGGGGCTGCTGCCAGGGTAATGCAGCAGAAATGCATAGAAACACACAGTAGGTACCAAGAAAACGCAGGTCACCCTGGAAGCTTCCATTAGATAACAGAAGGACAAAAATCCTTTCCCAACAGAATTTGAGCGGTCTAGGAAAATACCACAGAATGAGATACTGGAAATTGTTTTCTAAGTGGAAATCAGAATGATTTACAGAGTTAGGGAACTCTGAGTTTAGCAATGTCTTGGGTTTCCAAACTGCTCTTGCCAACTTTCAACCAAGGATTCAACAGGGAAGGATATGATGGATGTAGGATAAAAGAAAGGCAGAGTTGCATGTAACTATCAATCTGCAAATGTGTCTTACAAGTGTTTAAGCCTTTTCCTTGTATTAATTTGTTCATGCTTTTGTTGCTGTGTGTTTACCCTGACCCATGTTGAAAAGGACTTGAAGAATTGTGTGACATATTTAGTCATTTGTATACTTTTATTTTTAGAAGTATGTGTTGGTAATAATTATCTTGATAATACATAGAATCTGTGTCTCCAATCCTGCATCTTTGTCCATTCTCTCTCTGCTGAATTTGTAAAGAACTTCTAACAAAAGCAAACAAAATATGCAAACATCAACATGTTTAACACTCCTAGGCATCGCTGTCATATAGAAAGTTATTTAAATAACCTATTCCAACATGCTCATTGTGCCAATCAGACCACCTCCATAAACTGCATTATAAAAGAGAACACACACACATACACAGTTGATGTTCCCACTTCAACATGACGTTCCCACTGCCAAGGGCTCACAGGCAGACAAAAATACAGGTTACAATTTGCTGCTAGGTGTCAGGACTGAATCCAACAGGACTGTTGGGTGGTTGATTTCACTTGTCCTTTCTAAAGTTGCGGTCTCTGGCATCTTGGGGATAACTACGGTGCTCTCTCTAGAAAGCAAGGGACTGGGGGAGAGAGATGAACTGTTAAATCTTTCCAATGCATCTTAGTATAAAATCCCAATGTTCTAATGAGATTTTCAGTTTGGGTGTTTTGACACAAAGCCCATAAGCTTTATGTGAACCCTTTCAAACTGTGCACCACAGTATTCTATATCATGTAGGTGCTGGCCACTTTATCACAGAAGTTTAGAGCTGGAAAGGATAGTAAGTGCTTGACAAGTGGTTAAAAAGCCAGATTTCCACATCTCCTAATTGTGTGGCTCACCATGAGCATTTCCACGAAGTAGATTTTATCTTTCAAAACAAATCAGTGATGACAAAAGTAGTATGATGGGCTGGTCCATGTCACAATGGAGAGCCTGTGATTCTCTTCTCTCAGAACCAGAGAGGTCTCATCAAAACTAGACTCTAGGAGTTAAAGCATCTTTATAAACCCACTTCTTCTGAAGATGATGATAACGACAGTAATTTTATAGGTTGAATTGTGCCCCACTAAAATCTGTATGTTAGAGTTCTAACCCCCAGTACCTCATTACTAAACTTATTTGGAAATAGGAGGGTTGCAGATATAATTAGTTAAATTAAAATGAGGTCATACTGGAATAGGGTGGGCCCTAATCCAATATAACTCATATATCTGTATAAATGGAGGAAATTTGAACACACACATGCACACACAGAAAGAACATCATATAAAGATGAGACTATGGACTCTGAAAAACAATCTGAGGGGTTTGAAGTGGCGGGGTGGTGAGAGGTTGGGGTACCAGGTGGTGGGTATTATAGAGGGCATGGCTTGCATGGAGCACTGGGTGTGGTGAAAAAATAATGAATACTGTTTTTCTGAAAATAAATAAATTGAAAAAAAAATTTAAAAAAAGATGAAGGCAAAGATCTACAAGCTAAGGAATACCAAAGACCACCAGCAAGCCAGCCAAAGTTAGGAAAGAAAAATGGAACAGATTCTCTCTCACAGCCCTAAGAATCAACCCTGCTAGTACCTACATTAAGGACTCCCGGCCTTCAGAACCATGACACAATAATTTTGTATTGTTTAAACCCCCAAGTCTGTGGTACTCTGTTACGATAACTGTAGAAAAACAATCCAGGAAAAAAATTCTAACAATAAACATCTAATAACATTAACAGCATTGTATAGCATTTTGAAGGTTCTTTCTCCAAGTCAAAGAAGAAGGTAGGACAGGTTTTTGTTTTAACTTAACTGATGGAAGTAACAGGAATTTCCCCCAGCTTACATCAAAAGGTCATGGAAGAGCAGGAGACTGAAATTATGAGTTCTCAGAATTGACTTTCTAAGGTTTTGTGACAGCTGGTAGCCCGCCCTATGTTGAGGAAAAGAAGACACAGAAGGGAAGAATACAACACCCAGACACCCACTGTTCTTCCAGGTCTACTTTTTAAGATTAGCTGTTAATCTTCAACAAGAAAATATTGTGGGGGATGGACTCTATAAACTCAGACCTGAGTGGGAACGTGGGAGGTGAACTAACACTGACAATAATATAATAACTCACTGCACAGGTAGAAAGGCATTGGAAAAGAGCTTCCTATGAGCCCTCTAACTTTAGTATTCCATGGAGAAACTGGAGACCTTCAAGCTTTGGTCTCCCTACAGCTCTTGGGCTGTACCACATGCCTCTCACATGGGGCTGGCTTTGTCCTGGCGCCTGATGACAGCAGGCCAGAGTTGAAGATCTGCAAGGGGAATGAGTGCATCACTACAACCTGAAAATGTCAGAACATACTCCAGCTGCCCCAGCTTCCTTGGAAATCCCTTCTGGTTTTGTCACCCAGGCCTTTATCTAATCTTCCAAAGAATCTTTTACAGTGTTATTGCATATCCTCTCTGGGAATAATAAGCAAAGCAAATTTACTTTTCACTGTGTTAAGTATAATGACTATTGATTTATTCTGAAATTGCCTCTTTAGACCATTCCATCTCGCCATGTCAAAGTGATCCCTCGATTTCTTATATCCCAGATTTGGTTAAAAAAAAAAAAATCCTTTCTTTCCCATCCCCTAAATGAGTTTGTGATTTGTACCCTTCTTCTGTTAAACTACCCATCAATGTCACAGCTACTTAGTCTCTCAATTCTGTTGGCTCATTATTCACCAATCAAGTATTGAATAATTTCCTTATGTAATTTCCTGGCCAAGCCCTGGTGACACAAAGATAAACAAAACACTATCTGTTCTCAAGTAGTTCACTCTCTAGGGGCAGAATTACAATGGAATGGGATGCTGACTGGGCCTGAGCCAAACCAACCAGAATGTGATTTGGGCTCTGGGAGAACAAGCAGAGCATGTGGGTTTCACTCAAAGTTGGACCTTGTGCTGATCAGAGTTCTCTGCAAACAGCAGAAGAAAATTCTGGCTTATTTAAGTACAGGAGGGAGGGATTGGATTACTGGAATGGCTTTGGGAAGCCTCAAGAGATCAAAAACAGGCTTCAGAAAGCTAGGAGCAAAGTCTGGTCCTGGTGTTTGATGAGCAGGAGTTGTTCTCAGAGTGACTGCTCAGTTATTCCTGGTCCTTGGATCATTCCACTTTAAGACACAGATTCCAAAGAAAGTCTTGTTTGCTGGACCTTGGTTCTAAACCCACCTCTTTTCCAGGAAGACCAGACCACCTTACAGTCTTTGTGCTCAGATTGCATCCATTCGTGGATAAGCAGTTCCTTACAAATTAAAAAATAATAATAATAAATAAATAAATAAAAACATCACAGGGCTGACATTAGAGCAAGAAATCACTTTCAGAGAGAGCCTATAAGAGATGTCCACAAGAGGAACTAGAATAGTCTGGGACGGTGGAAAAGACTCCTGGGAGGAAATGGACAAGAACAAAATTTTAAAGAAAAGTAACAGTTCGTGTGGTAGATGTAAGAGAAAAGCAGGAAGGAAAGTTCTCTGAACAGTGCAGACCAAAGCACAAACCAAGCCCTGAGGACAAGCTGGAATATTTTACTGAGTGACAAGAAAGCAAGGGGTGGGGGGCAGCCACAGTTGGGAGCCAGATTGTGGATGAGACACCCTGCCTTTGATGTAATGGCACAGGTATATGAAAGATGAGAGAAAACCACGCAAAACTGAACATAAGGCTCAGTGTGTCAGCAATGTAAAAGGCAGGCAAGAAATAAGAAATAAGCATAAAATGATGCACAGGGCCAAGCATATGATTAACGCTTAGTGAGTATTAGTTCCATTATCATCACAATCCATAAAATGGGTTATATCAGTATCTTCTTCAGAGGTTTGTCTGAGAACTCAGGGAGCTAGGGATGTGAAGCAGATGACATATAGAAGTTATGTTTCCAGTGTGTGCCCTACTTCTGTTTCCATTCTTGCAATAATTTAAGTCAAAATGATTGAAAATAGCCACATGACCTGAGGTGATTGTGCTGAGAATAGAAAGAAGAAAAGAGAATGAGGGACTAAGGTGAGCAGTTACCACAGGACATGAGAAGGCAAGGAGTCTAAAATCCTCCAGGGTTCTGAGGTGGGAGTCTGAGTAGATTCTGGTATTATTCACCAAGACAGGAAAGGTGAGGGAAAGGAGACATGCTTGGTTTGGCATTTGGAGTGTAAACTATGCCAGCTTTGGGTTTTGGAAGGTAGAGAACATCCATGGGTGGTGGTCCTGTGTGGCTCTGGCCTTTCCTCCCCTACCAGTGTTCATCGGAACAGAATGGCCAAAGTGGAGACTACTGTACAGGGCACAGAAATTCAAACAGACAATGAGGATACCAAGTCATATGACCTGATCTGATATAAACCATTTTTAACCTTATCCTCAAATCCTTTTACTACACTGCACTTCCAAGGTACACCATGTCCTTTTAATTTAAATTCCCATGAAAATCTCCCACCTCATGGTATCTCTAGTAAATAAACTCTTTCCAAAAGGAAAAGAAGAGGAAATTAAAACAAAAACAAACAAACTCAGGATCTTTAATGTCTAAAAAACTATCTCCCCTGAATGCCTAGGGTTTCTAGAATATCGTTTTTCCAGTTTCCAAGTCACAACTTGTCAGGAGGACCTGGGTCCTTCTGTGGCCCATGGATCTACATCCATCTCAGCACTTGACACGCAGTGATCAATTATAACGAATGGAGGGGAAGCCAGATTGGAAATATTACTAAGCACAAAAAGTAGGGTTTTTGGTTTGTTTGTTATTTTTTTTGAACTTATGATGTGTTTCAGATTATACAACATCTGTCTGTTTAAATTTCAGCTGCAGAAATTTTTTTCCTGCTTAAAAGATTTCCTTATTTCTTATAATAGTAACTGATGTTTCCCTGTGCATTCTAACTGTTTTTCCTGGCTAATTTTACATTCGAAACTGAGTGTTAGGGAGACTGATTTGCCCAAGGACATAGGGTGATCACACCAGTTAGAAGGGACTAAACACTGGGGCTCTTGACTCCTAGGGCAGTGTGTCTTCCCAAAGCTCTCTTCCCTGTGTTTGGTTGGAGCCTATCCTTCTCAGAGGACAGACCCTCATCAGAGCACACACTCTGGGAACAGGCAGCACAATCAGTGAGGAGGCTCTTCACATCCCCCTGCTCACTCATCCAGAGAATATACTGAGCTGTTCAGGCAGTGCTGATTACAAAGGTCAGTAGTTGACACGTGGCTGGAGAGCTTTGCAGAGGGATAATCAGGTGTAGGCTCTTTCTTCCCTCTGAGAACTTTTCAATTTGATCAGGGTAACACGTTCAAGGGTGTGAGGTGACCTCTTAGCGTACTGTAGTTTTGTGTTCATGATACTCGTCTTTTACAAGTGTATGAGACCCAGAGGTATAGCAAGTGATGGAATTAGAGAGGTTTTGCATTGGAAGAGAGCAGAGAATGAAAGAGAGGAAAAAACAAATCATTTCAATGTATAAGCAAGGAAATTTGGATTTAGGCCAACAAAGCTGCATTGCTGAATAGAGGCACATTTGGTGGTAGAATGCAAGCCTCTTGACTCCCTGACCAGGGTGTTCCCCCATATTGTAGGGTATAGGGCTGCAAAGAATAAACCAAGTCACTGCCTTCATTTCTCACTAATCAAGTCAACAGGAAAACTTGGGTTTAACAAATAACACATTGGAAACAGCCCCTCAAGGCACCACTCCAAAGCTGGTCTGAGAGTCTAGGAGGCCGTGGTCCTAAGTTCTGAGTCAAAGCCATCCTAATGACTCACACTTCAATGCTGACCCTCCTGGGAATCTCCTTGTATTTGTAGGAACTGTGCCAAACAAACATACGGACAGGCTCAGTGTAGACCATAAACCAGAAAGCCTGCTTCTGTCAAGCTTATCTGCTGCCTCAGAGATCAGTTGCCTGTCACAACTGATTAATATATATAAATATGGCCCTTCTATTCACCTGTAGCTGATTTAGAACAAGTCTGAGTAGGCAACTTTCTATCATAGTGTGACTTAGAGGATATACCTTATTGCCCCAACAAACACACACACCAGTACCAAATCAAAGTATCTCAAATTTCAAATTAGAAATGTGATTCCTTTTATTCTTAAAATGTCTTTGCCTTTTCAGAACCACCTGATGAACCACAAATCTTCAGAGAAGGGAAATAAGAGGCACCTAATAGAGTAGGGACTTCTGGGCAAAGGGTAGGTAATGATGCAAAGGGAGGTATAGGAGTACCAAAACCCACGTTCATAGGTTTCAACTTTTACTAACTTCTTTGAGCACTTAACATATACCAGACACCAAGCTAGGTGCAGGGAAGACAAAGATAAATAAGGCATAGTCTCTGCTTTCAAGGATAAAATTCTTCAGCTAAACAGAGGGAAAAGTTGTAAACCATCACAATACTATGCAATAAAATATTTAAATGATTATATGCTCATAGTACTACTTAGAGAAAACAGATGAGGGCCACCTAAAAAATACCCAAAGAACAGTTTGTTACTTTAGGAAGTGATGCTTGAACTGAGGGTTGGTTTGTTTGTTTGTTTATAAATGAGGAGAAGCTCACCATAAAAGAGGACCAAAAACACATTTGAGGCCGAAGAAGCAACCTACACAAAGACCCAGCGTCAAACTATATACCGAGTCTTCAGGAATAGCCAGCAGCTCTGAATAAGTATAATGACATTACAGACACCCATTTTTAGGGTGTTGAATAATCTGGTTTGCTCTGCTTGGACTGCGGGAAATCTCAGAGAATGGGACTTTTAGTACTATAACCAGGAAAAGTCCCTGCTAAGCTAGAATAAGTTAGTCACTCTATAGATGATCATGAGAAGAAGGATGCACATGTTGGGGGAAAAGTAGCAAAGCAAATAGCCTAGTGGGAGGAGCACTTGACCAGGAGCCAGAGGCCTTGAAATCAGACTTGACGCTGCCACTACTAGAAACCTTCCTGAAATCAGTCTTCTAACCTGGACTGTGGCAAAGTTATAGTGATAGAGTTCAAAAGTTCTGAATGTCTGAGGAGTTTCCCAAAGAACACAGTTAGGTAGAATCATCTACTTCAACAATAGAGCATTGCACAAAATAATTCTGTGAGTGCAAACCTACACAGATCCCATGAAGTCTTCAGGAGCAAAAAGAGCCCACGGGATGCAAAAATTGAGAGAAACCACCTACTGCTACATGGCAACCTGTGGTGGCCATGATGATGACTGTCTTAGTGTCTCTTATTTGAAAGTAGCCTCTTAAGCTACTAGCAACTGGTTTGTAGCCAGGTTTCAAAACGATTTAAAGTCACCAGACCCTCTTTGTCATGATTATTTATGTGTACATTAAATGGTAATGACATGGAGCTGCCAATCTCTGTTGAACTGTATCTTGCCACAAACTTTCTTGTTTATTCACTCATCCATTGTACCAACAGATTATAATAACACATTTGTTATTTAGAAAAGAGAAAGAGAAAATGGCAGTACCTGAGCTATTACCTCATTGAGATGATGGTGACTTAGGTGATTACCTCCCAGAATTACAAACTAACCTAAAGCTACGTAACCTTCTCTAATTTTTCTAGCACAGTGCTAGAATTATTGAAAAAAGCTCCAGACTCCAGAGCAGTTGTACAGAACTTTTATCTATATTAACCCCAAAATTCCAAGAAGGACTTCTGTCTATACTGCACTTTGACTACAGACAAAACATAAAAAGAGCAACCAAATTCAGTCAGAGAGAAAAAAAAAAAAAAAAACTGTCACTGTTTGGGAGGGTCAGAAGAAGACCCATGGAGTGGAATCATGTGAGCTCAGTAACTGGCTGGCTGACTAAATTTAGTGCTTCAGGGTTTTATCCAGACAATCTTCTTCTATGTTAGTATTATGAATCCAAAACATAATGTGAGCTTCTAAACTGCATTTTCTATTTTCTGGATTTTTAAGTTCCTCATATACTTCCACAGTTGGGAGATCAGCACTGCAATCCTTGCCCAAGTTCTAAAAAATAATCAGTTCCATTTCCAACCCCAATGATTGTTCTCGGCTTCACAGCTTGTTGTCTCTGCCAGGAAATGAAGCAAACGTTCCCTCTCTCAAAGCAGGTGCAGCAGCCTGACAATAATCCAATAAAAAACCTATTAGCTGGGTCTCCATGACACTCCTGGTATCCATGGGACCCACAATATCTTTAATGTAGATAATAAATCCAGACCATTTCCTTCCACAATTGCTCCCAATATGGCTCCACTCCTAGGACTGTTCCACTAACCTTTTGTTGCTATGTTTTCTCATGAATGCTGAATCACTCTCTAATCTTTGCCATGAAACACGTGCAGTCCCACTCAGGGAAACAGATCAATCTGCTTGTGTTAGCCCATTGCAATTGCTTACTGGGCCATATCTGTAGATTGCAAACAGCAGGCCTACTACTGACCAAGTTGTAAATTATCAGTCATGGCTTGATGGTTAAGTGATGATGGGTAAGGAGAGAACACAGGGGAGGTTTGTGGCCCTTGGAGTCTCTGCATATATCTCTAAATAACCCCACACATGTAAACTCCAGAACACGTCATTATTGCTAAATAAAAATTCAAGGAAAAGATGTTTCAATTCATCCTCCATAATGCCTTTCCATCAATATCCTTATTATCTTATCTCATGTCAATTCAGAAATCTTTTATAGCAGGCTATACTAAAAGACCAAAACTTTCCTCCACTTGGGATTCAAGACTTTAATCATTAGGCACCTTTCATATATCCAACAACATCTCTTATTTCCTCCATTTAAACACTGTTTGAAGAGGCAAAATGTCTCACTGTTGAATACACATGATGCCCATGATCTTCTCCCTTCATTTGCTAGACTTAATCTCCATCAAGGCAGGAGCAAAGTTTGTCTTGCTATCCCTAGCACCTAGCGCAGTAACTGGTATCTAGTACACATTTAATAAATATTAATTAATATGATAAATTAATTTTCTAGAGAGCGTTTCCTCTAAAATAAATGTTCTGTACCATTTAAATATTTATTTTTCTAGTCTGTAAGACCCCGATCAAAGCTTGTCCCCTTCTGAAAGTTGATCTTAGGCTATCTTGACTATATCGACCTATTTTCATCAAAGTCCAATTATGCTGCAGACATTGTGTTTAACTCTTGACTTAGAAAATGTTTGAAATTTAGTATTTGCATGGAACAACACATCATTTTTTATAAATGAGAAATTTGTAGTCCAAGAAAATGCATCACTTGTACAAATTTACATAGTGCATCATAATCAAGACAGGAATCAGACATAGGTTTTTGCACAATCCCAACTCTGTCATAACTTGGTCTTATCTGTACCAGGAGGCCATTATCCCTTGAAGTCTTATAAAGTATTGACCTCTCCATGTGCACAGGATAGCTTTCATTCAATATATGATAAATATTATTAAATAACATATTTGTTCTCAAACATAAGATTGTGAGCTCTAAACAATAGAACATGTTGAATTTGTCTTTGTTTCATGTTTAATGAAAAATTTAAGTCACCTCAGATTTGTGATGATTTATCTTAAACCAACAAAAACACCTGGGTAGCTATTATATGTCTTGCAAGCTATATCAAATCAACAGCCTCTCAGAATCAATAGTTCTCCTGGGAGACTATGTCCATTCACCAACTCTTCTTCAAAGTGTAACTGAAGTCATAAAAACCTGAATAATGAGGAAGACGGGAGAAAGGAAAAGGGGGTTCCATTTTACGAGATGAGGGGAAAAAAACCTTCAAGAAACCCTATTGCCCATATCATCTAACCTACTGTTCCCTTGAGGAATATGTTGAAAGAGACATAGGAGGTCTTGTCCTGCTTAGTGCATATTCTCATGGAAAAAGTACTACATAATAAGACTGTGTACCAAAATCCTAAACTTAGATCCATGATAAATGGGTTGGATGAGTAGTCTTATAATGATCTTAGCATTACTGAATGTTTCTGATAAATACAGAAAAAATGGTGGCTGTGCCTATTAGCAGCTCACCACTATCCTTTTCCTCTCCTTCTGAAGAGGCAGGCAAATTACATTTCTGAACTTACCTTGCACTTACTAGTGGTCATTTGACTGAGTTCTAAGCCTGTGAAATGGAAATGGAAATAAGCTTTACTACTTCCTACCTAAAATCTAGTCATTGAAAACTGCTTTATATATTATCTTCTTTTTTGTCTTTTTTTAATGTATTTTTTATTTTCAGCATAACAGTATTCATTATTTTTCTACCACACCCAGTGCTCCATGCAATCCGTGCCCTCTATATTATCTACCACCTGGTACCCCGACCTCCCACCCCCCCCCGCCACTTCAAAACCTTCAGATTGTTTTTCAGAGTCCATAGTCTCTCATGATTCACCTCCCCTTCCAATTTCCCCCAACTCCCTTCTCCTCTCTAACTCCCCATGTCCTCCATGCTATTTGTTATACTCCACAAATAAGTGAAACCATATGATAATCGATTCTCTCTGCTTGACTTATTTCACTCAGCATAATCTCTTCCAGTCCCGTCCATGTTGCTACAAAAGTTGGGTATTCGTCCTTTCTGATGGAGGCATAATACTCCGTAGTGTATATGGACCACATCTTCCTTATCTATTCATCCATTGAAGGGCATCTTGGTTCTTTCCACAGTTTGGCGACCGTGGCCATTGCTGCTATAAACAGCAATGGGGTACAGATGGCCCTTCTATACTCTTACATCCCAACAGACCAGTCGTTGAAGCTATGGGCTGAAGATGGCAGAGTTGACATTAACCTGAGTCCCTGAATGACAGTGTAGGAAAGAACTACCCTGAAAACCTAAACAGAACCTTTAAGTAATTATTATTTAATCTCCTGAAACTTAGGGGGACTATTTGTTACTGAAGCTTACTATACTCTAACCAATAAAAAAAAAATCATTCACAGGAATGATGTGAAGTATAAATTTACTTTGCAAATTATATAACCAGGTTGCAGATCAGATGGGGATAATTTATCAAAATTACACATAAATTGTCTTTTACCCTAACTTTGCATGATTTTCAAAAGAAAAAAATGATACCAGTATATTTTTATATTTCTGTATTTGCATTACTGTAAATCTCTTTATACTGATACATGAGAATAGAACTTTTTAAAAAATATCTAAAAGGTCTTACATTAATTTTAGTGTTATTAAAATAAAAAATTTCATTGAAAAATCTAAAATTTCTCAGGTAATGCATATAAAATTCTTTCATTTGTTTAAAATGACTTCAGGAATAAATCAGATTTTAAGATGGAATTATGTAAGAATTTCTCCAGTCTTTATTCTGATTGTCTAAGTTTAAATCTGGCCAAAAGAAAGAACTATACCTCAAAGAGCTAATCTAACAGTTGGTACAGATAGGTGGTTCAAGAAATCATCCCATTCTCTATAGCCACTAGACTTTGACAAGAGAGAAAGAAAAAGAACTGAGAAGATCTTCAGAGAATGTGAGTACATTAAATAAGACTCTGACTTTTTTTTCAGTTTATACCCTACTTGTAAATGAATGATACATTCCATAATCAGATTCTTCTAGAAGATCATAATTTACCAGGCAACACAAGGATAGCTCATAGTCTAAAAAGCATTCTCAAATTTTCCATTTCAGTCAATGGGCAGCACTATCAGGCTTAAAATTCAATTTGAATCTTGCCAATTGTTCCTAGCTCCATACTATCTCTAGAGTTCCATTATTTATCTTCCATTTTCAATAAACAAGACCCCAGATAAACTTTCTAAACTCCATTTTTGAATTCTTTTTTTTCCCCCAATTTATTTATTTTCAGAAAAACAGTATTCATTATTTTTTCACCACACCCAGTGCTCCATGCAAGCTGTGCCCTCTATAATACCCACCACCTGGTACCCCAACCTCCCACCCCCATGCCACTTCAAATCCCTCAGACTGTTTTTCAGAGTCCATAGTCTCTCATGGTTCACCTCCTCTTCCAATTTACCCAAATTCCATTTCTGAATTCTTAAAAAAAATATATTCCTAACTGTTCTTAGCTCAAATACCTATCTAATCCATCTACCAAAGCAGGTGCCCTAAAATACCACTGTATCATATAAAAACAGTAAGAATGGGACACCTCAAATGTGTGGCTCAGTGGGTTAAGCATCAGACTCTTGATTTCAGCTCAGGTCTTGATCTTGAAGTGATGAGTTCAAGCCCCACCCAGCACAGAGCTCACTTAAAAAATAAAAAAATAATAATAATAATAACTATCTTTTATTAAACGCTAAGCACTGGAATCTATGCCGAATACTGTGCATCTATTACTTTATTTCTACAACCAGTCTATGTAGGTTATTTTTCATTCCACATAAAAAAATGAGGAGACTAAGGCTTAGGGAAGTTAAGTAACTTGACTTTCCTTGTAGCTTTTCAGACCCTGACCTGTCTGACTTTAGAGCCTGAAATTTTGGCCATTATATTATGATGCCTTTAGAATAATAGTATAATAAGAAGTCTTTTAATCCACTTGTTGATCTTTAGGTAAAAACTTCTCTCTCATCTCCATTCTTTCCTGTCTCAGGGAATTCAAAAGAACTCTCCACGATGTGTCGAAACATACTCTCATTCTTTACAAACCCGCCCATAGTATGCCACACAGACATCTCTTTGGCTACATTAAATAGTCATTTCAACCTAACTTTACTACTTTACTATTTGGGGCGGGGGTGGGTAAGTGGATAGAGGATAACTATTCCCTTACCTCCCATACAGCAAGTGTGTTCACCTCATGATATTTTTTGTCTAACAATCTTTTTTTTTTTCTGTCCCTGCCATTTTCATCCTCCATTCTGCTCAGACCTCAGATTCACACATATACACACTTGCCCACGAGAGTCCAAAAATATTTATTGAACATCTATCACCTACTGTGAGGTAGGGTCTCTTCTAAGCTCTGGAAAAACAGGAGTGGACACAGTTGAAAGAGTTCATGCCCTTAATGAGTTTTCATTCTGGTAGGACTAACCAGTGTCTTGATGTTATTCATAGAGAACTTGAAGCTCAAAGAACTTATATAGTATCTGAAGTCATGGAAGTCAAAACTGAAAGAGAAGAATAATAGTGATGATCCAAAGATGTGTGTATGAGAATTAGTCCTTGGATAGGAGGGTGCAAGAGAAACTAAAAATCCTTGCTAGCTTTTAACTCTGTGATATTAGAAATTGGGGAATTGCCATTTATGGGTAGGAGGCCAATGCTAGTAAAGTGGAGTCTATTCTCGTTTATTATATGTCCTAGATTATTTTTCTGGAGAACTACCATTCTAATAATATTCTTCCTATGCTCAGCAAACTTAATTTTACCATATTTTTCTCCAAATGATCATTGTTTGCGTATATCCAATGTACACTCTAAAAATAGTGATCTGTCACTACAGAGAGTAAATCATTGTCTTTTTTCTTTTCTAGTTGCATATGCATGGAGAGTTTGGTTGGCAAACTCAGGTTACAAAATTTTAGTATATATAATTTAGTACAAGGAACAAAATGAATTATAGGCATTTCCCAGAGTCTGTATGATTATTGTTGCTGTTTCTACTGTTTTTGCAAAACTGATTACAAGTTTAGAAATTAATTTCTAGCTCATTCTTGTTCTTTATCCTTTTTAAAAACTTTTTATTTTTGTATACATTTCAGTTTGTATTATAAATCTGGTCAACTAGTCTGTGCTTAATAAGTAGTTACCACTGTTGCTTTTGGAGAATCTTTACTTCAGTTTTTTTTTTCCAATTTATTTATTTTCAGAAAAACAGTATTCATTATTTTTCACCACACCCAGTGCTCCATGCAAGCTGTGCCCTCTATAATACCCACCTCCTGGTACCCCAACCTCCCACCCCCCCGCCACTTCAAACCCCTCAGACTGTTTTTCAGAGTCCATAGTCTCTCATGGTTAACCTCCCCTTCCAATTTATCCAAAAGCACATACCCTCCCCAATGTCCATAACCCTACCCCCCTTCTCCCAACCCCCCTCCCCCCAGCAACCCACAGTTTGTTTCGTGAGATTAAGAGTCACTTATGGTTTGTCTCCCTCCCTATCCCATCTTGTTACTTCAGTTTATAAATGCAATATTACTTCCTCCTCAAGAAGGGTCAAAGCCTCTTAATAACCACTCACTTTACAAACAGAAAATGTGAAAATAATCAATGTATGGTTGGAAACAAATTCACTTTACTGTGTCTCAAATATGTAGTTAATAATGGAAGATAAAAGCCTTGTTATTTTACTCCTATCCACCCACCCTCTGAACTACTCTTCCTTCTTAAGTACCTGGTCAAGAAAGAAAATAAATGCTTCTAGTTGTTTCATGCTTTGTCCAAATGAGGTCAAATTTTCCTTAAGCATGTATAGTGTTTTATGTGTTCCTATATGGTTTCTTATCTATGACCACATTTTACCCTTAGAGCAGCGCCAGGAGATAAGTAGGCAGTATTACTATGTCCATGGTGCACAGATAAGTTCCAAGTTCAAGGACCTTGCTTAAAAGCACACAACTTGATATTGGCAAATCAGGTCTCCAGATATACTGAATCCATCTTCTTTCTCCTAAACCAGGCAACCTCTGAGGCTGGACTAACATTTTTCTCAATTAAAGCTATCTACATTAATTACAGCTGTTTTCCAAGTGCATAGATGGGGTAGTGAACAGCTGTTCTTAAACTTAAAGAGGAACAAGGGCACAACCACAGAGAAGGACAACAGGAAGCATCTTTCAGGCAATTTACAACTTGAGGCCAGGCCTGCATCTGCTGTGACAAATAAAAGAGGCGATTGGGTAATTACCTAAGATGTTAATCCCTTTAGATGGCTGTTCTCCTTAAACCCCTCAAATCATTTTGTCCTTAGGAGTATTTCCTTCCTTTTCGTACTCTCACATTTTCTGGCTAATTATATGGTAAATACTGTGAGGGCAAGGACAGGGTCTTCTATGTCCCACATAACTAGACTGACTGGTTCAATTGGTGCTAATGAGAACAAGGGTGTCATTCAGGGTCACAGAAGAGAAAGAAACCATCACTGGGCTCTCCAGGAATCTGCTGAGGGTTCTTGTTTACAAGTGCTACTGGGTAGGTGTGGACGGATGGTCCTTAACACCTTTTCCTGATTTCCTAACAGGCCACATTCAGTCTGTCCTTCAAGGTTCCACTTTCCACCTTCTCCATGAAATTTTTCCTGAATATGCCAAGTCAATTTAATTGAATTGTCAATTTGATTGAATTTAATTGAATCCCTTAGATTCTGAATGACTTTTGAGCCTTAAATCATATCCTATCCCTTTGCAATGCTAAAGGAAGTCAGGGAAGGTGCTAAGCAATGTAGATTTGAGATGCTAGACAAGGCCTCATGGCTCACCTGGAGGCTACCACAGACTTCAGTGGACGAGTAAAAGATGCAGGAGGGAGGTGGGCGGAGAGCATCACAGAGGACCACTCAAGCAAAGATACTGACCTGACCTCTTATCAGGCATCAACAAGGGAGTGGAGGTCTAGTCCACCATCACTACCCTAAATAAATCCAGATAATGTCTATGAATAATCAAGAAATGGTCTCCATTTCATAAAAGTGGGGTTTTTTTCCCTTTTTAAAGTATTTTTTATTATGTTCAGTTAGGCACTACAGAGTATGTCATTAGTTTTTGATGTAGTGTTCAATGATTCATTAGCTACGTATAACACCCAGTGCTCATCACAACACGTGCCCTCCTTGATACCTATCACTGGGTCACCCCATCCCCCCACCAACTTCCCCCTGAAACCCTCAATTTGTTTCCTAGGGTCCATCGTCTCTCATGGTTCATCTCCCTCTCTGATTTGTCCCCCTTCAGATTTCCTTCCCTTCCCCTATGGTCCTCTGTGTTATTGCTTATGTTCCACATACGAGTGAAACCATATGATAATTGTCTTTCTCTGCTTGACTTCCTTCATTCGGCATAATCCCCTCCAGTCCCATCCATGTGAATGCAAATGGTGGGTGTTCAAAGTTAGGATTCCCAGGTCCTCAAAAGCAATGCTGAACATGATACTTAGTTACATGGCTTTTGAAAATCAGTTAAATTTTCTAGGCCTCAATTTCTTCATCTTCAAATTGAAATGATGCTTCTCTTTCTGCTTTCTTAGGATAAAAATTGAAGACAAAGTTCAGATGCCATAATATATGTGAAATGTGCAAAAAAAAAAGCACTGGAGCAAAGGTAAGGAATTATTATCTAATTTGGCTACTACTTTGGAAAACGACACAGCTCTCTGAAGATATGTGTGACATACATGTGAGTCATCTGTTTTCAACCCTCCTTCACCCAGGGCAAATCTGCATGTAAAATCCCCAGGTAGGGTAATCAGGCATGACTGCAAGTGGTTCTCTTCCCCCTTTCTTTCTCTTTCACTTTCCAGGATTTTGGATCTAAGTAATGTTCAGAAGAATCAACTTGAGAATATCTACTTGGAGCCACTCTTTTCTGATATAAGAACCCATTTTAATTTTCATCATTTCTCAATGTCTAACACAGAAAGTGCTGTTTAATAAAATTTGATGAATGAATGAAGTTGCAAACCAGCAAAGACTTGGGATTTATTCATTAATTAATTTGGTAATTTATACCAAGAATATATCCAGGTCATTTAGGAAATGGCTCCTCTTTCTTGTGATTTAGATCCACTAGTTAATTGGTTTCTCTGCCTGGCTGATTGTCAGCCGAGACGCCTCCATTGCTTATAACCAGCATGTCCATAAACAGAGCAAAGTTATTAATTTAATCTGCTTCAGTTGGTGGGCAATGTGAGGGAACCAGCCTGTGTGTACATAGTTCCCTTGGGTTTGTTTGTTTGCTGGATTACCACCTCAGAGAAAGCCAGGCTGTGTCTGTCTACACAACACCCACATGACTGTGCTATTTAGGCTATGTAGCCAAACAACTCATTGATTCAGTGGCAAGTATCAATTGCTTGACTGAATTTCTGGTTTTCTAATGGAATGGAATGGTTAATGAACTTCGATTGGTTGATCCAATAATGCTATGGAGACAGATTCTTTTAGTTTTTTTGTGTAGAAAATATATATTTCTTTACGTGAAAAGACTAAGAATGTTTTATTCACCTTCCCACAAATACTTGGCCTAGGCTGATATAAAAATACATTGGTTTAGCAGGCAAGAAATTTGTCCTGTCATTGTCCTACATCTACCATACCTGTTTGACCTTAAATGTATTTCAACCTCACACCTCACCTCTTCCCCTCTCACTTCTGGGCTCAATGTTGTGTTTGTGACGAAAAAGCTTAAATCAGTACATTTACATTTGGGTTTAATGAACTTCTGATGATATACCCATACTTGCCTTTGTCATTACAGAATCTTTGCTTCTATAGCTTTTAAGTATCTAACTACTTGTGACTCGTCCTGACTATACACTCAATCTATTATACGATGATCCTATCTCAGAGGAGTGAAGAGCACAGGCAACACTTCCCAGTGATGGGCGCCTGGGTGGTTCAGTCATTAAGCATCTGCCTTCAGCTCAGGTCATGATCCCAGGATACTGGGATAGAGCCCCACATTGGGCTCCCTGCTTGACAGGAAGCATGCTTCTGCCTCTCCCACTCCCCCTGCTTGTGTTCCCTCTCTTGCTGTCTCTCTCTGTCAAATATATATATATGTTTGACAGAGAGAGACATATATATATGTATATATATAAAATACACACACTTCCCAGTGATATTGACACCTAAGCTTTATATTAGACCCTGGGGAGATATTAGACTCGAAGAAATACAGAAAAAAGGGGAAGATTTCAGATACAGAATTATGCACAAAGGAATAAAGTTGAGAGAAATCACAATCCTTCCATAGAAGAGGGTGCTGCTCAACTTACCTTGAACATAAACTGAGAGACGTAGCAATAGTTAGAATTGGATAATTAGGCAATGCCATGGTGTGGCGGCTCTCATATCTAGTCAAAAAATGCTATGTTTTACTATTTTTCAGGACTGCTTTAAGTAATTACAAAGACCCTTACATTCACAAACCTGGAAGTTCCTGATGGCTCTAGGACACAGAATTGGCACCAATGAGCAATATGGTTAGAAGGGGAAAGAGGTTTGTGTTAAAGCAGGAATATAAGTTGGGAAGTGGCCACCAGGATCTAGGGGAGAAATGATTGGGCCTAAACTGAAAGGCAGTGAGGTGGGTACAGAAAAGGTATTATTTTGCTTGGCATATATTTCTCAAGTCTGAGAAATCACAGACAAGAACCTCCACCATTCCTTCCACAGGGCGGCATGGTTTGCCTGTGCTAATTTAGGATTGTGGTAACTTAGGGTGTATTTTACATTATTTATTTTTTAAACTAGCAGTTATAAAAACATGTCAGAGCTGCACGCCAATTAATGAACCCCTGCAGGCTGGGCTGAGGTTTTATTAGAGGCTATAGGAGATCTGACGGCATGGCAGCCAAGGGAGGCCTCTGGTCCCACAGTGCAGTCCTCTGTGGCCTATGTCCATGGCAAGCTGCTTCTCTTATTAACACAGGCACAGTTCTTAGCTGTGTGTTCCAAGAACTGTTGAGCTGGGACTGTTCTCCTGGCTTTTACCAGCCATCCACGTGTGTTCTCAAGAGAACCTTCTCAACATGGTACAAAACAAAAAGCAGATATGGAGGGAGGCAACTTCTGTTTGAGTCCCTCCTGCTCCCTGACCAGCCCCATGATCGTGGGTGAAGCCTGGAATCTTTCTACATCTCAGGTCCTTCCTCTACAACACAGATAAAACTCCCAAAGCTACCCTACAGAGCTTGAAAATAAGGTTTTCTTGTGGATCTGGGCAAACAAGATTGCATGTGAAAAGCCTATTCCAACAAGAAAACATTCTACACATGCTCACACATAGTATTGTTGTAGAAGTGCTGCATGATGTTTTAGTTCTCTGTTTCTGAACAAACCACCCCAGAACTTAGAGGCTTACACCAACAAAGATTTAGTATCTCTCTCAAATCTGTGGATTGGCAATCGAGATGGTTTTATTTTTGCTGGTCGCAATCAGTCATATGGCTACAATATCGGATGGCTTGTCTGCAAGTTGGTGCCAGCTGCCATCTGTCATGCCTCTTCCATGAGACTTCTCATCCTGCAGTAGGAAAGACTGGACCTCTTGAGAACGTGGGGATCTTAGGGCCCCAAAAGGGAAACTGGAAGCTGCAAGATCTCTTAAGTTTCAGCCTCTGAAATCAGACATTACTACACCATATTCTATTTATCAGTCAAAACAAAACACAAGGTCAGTCCAAGCCTAAAAGGGAGGGAAAATATATTCTATCTCTCAGTCGGAGGAGTGCCGAAGTCATGTTGCAAAGGACCATGGGAATAACTACTGATAGGGCCAGGACTGAACATGAGGCTCAGGGGCAATCATAATCTAAACCCAGCTCCTCTTTTTAGGCTGCTTCTTAGGACACTTCGTATCTACAAACACCTAGACTATATGCCCTCCCCAGAAGTCCTTCCAGAAATCTCAGAGTCCTAGATTAGCATTATTTTATCATCTTACCTAGGAATTTTAAAGTGTAATTTTAAATAGAAAAGAACGTATAACAAAATGGTCTTTCTCCTTATTTCTATTTCTGACACTACTAAAAATTGATATGAGAACCACTCAAAGGCATGAAACTTGCCCAAGCTTTAAGTTTCACCCAGAAAATTAAAACAATAATACCTAAATCAAGAAGAAATCTTTAGATAATAGTAAAACTAAACTTCCCCTTCGGATCACCAGCCCTAGGAGAATCCTTGGCATGCCCATAAGACAAAAAGTGCCAAGCCGATTTCCCAAACTCTGCTTGGGTTATTAGTGGTGTCTCCCCTGAACATACTCCCCCCATCCTCTGTAAACTTCCAAGGTGTCACTCTCTATCTCTCCACTAGCTTTCCAGGCACATCCCCTGTTGATAGAGAACTCTTGAGTACATTCAGATATTCCTGGTAATCCCTTTAGATCCTAACCTGAGAAGTGATGTGGTATGGATTTTCTTGTCCTTTCTTCTGGCCTCCTAGCTTTTCAGCTTGTCTTCTATCCCTGGCTATAGCTAATCTGATAAACTAACCTAGAGTAAGAAGTTCCTGAAAGCTAGAGAGAAAGCTAGCTTCCTCCAATAGCATTTACTTTTTTACTTAGCAGACTTCAAAGCTTTAAGTTGAATGATGGGGACAAAGACTGGGACATTATTGCAGCTGGGCTGGAAGGTATTTTGGAGAAAGACACTGTGAACTTTGGTTTGTAGTTTTTAAACACAAGGAATGCATGGTTTTTAAAAAAAATGTGTGATATCCATATAAGGAAAGCATCTTATAAAATTTTTGTAAAAGCTAAAACATTTTGCTATTGATATCTTTAGGCATACTGGTATCAATCAACTTCCTTATAATGGAAACTCAGCTAACCAAAGGCTTCCGTGCTCTATAGGAACGGCTATTAAATTCAAACTCAGCACCTCACCATTTAAGCCTGACTCAGGATGTGTTGCCGTGGGTTTGGGCACCTATTAGCCAGCTTTCTATACAGTAAGCTAAACACTCTAAGAGTCACTGGCCTTACGCACATAGAGAGTTTAGTCTGTGATGGGGAGGGGGAAGGAGGGGTGGTGGTCTTCATTGAAAATTTCTTCCAACTGCATGCCTCAAAGCCTGCAAACCCCACCCCTCAAAATTTGTTCTCTTGAGTTTTTAAATACACTATTTCTCTTTTACGAGGAACCAGGTGGGGACGCCTGGGTGGCTCAGTCGGTTAAGCAGCTGTCTTTGGCTCAGATCATGATCTCAGGGCCCTGGGATCCAGCCTTCATCAGGCTCCCTGGTCAGTGGAGACTTGCTTCTCCCTCTGCCCCTCCCTCCCACCACTGCTTGTGTTTGCACACTTGTGTGCACATGCTTTCTCTCTCTCTCTCTCTCAAATAAATGAAATCTTAAAAAAAAAAAAGGGAGATAAAATATGAAGCTATTTCTGATCCACATCTTCAGTAGACCCTAGTTATCCAAACTTCAGCTGGGACCAGGTTTCTGTGGCAAAAGATTGTAATTCAGAAACTCAAAGAACTTTAATTAAGTGAAGGACTTCCACAGACTGTGGACTCTAGATACAGCTCCAGAACTTCCGTGTCTACATCAGACTCCTTACTTTTGAGTAACCAGTCCTGTGGGGACTGGTAAGAGCCATTTAAATTCATGTAGGTGTATTTTTCTGGAGGAAAGGACTCCCCTTTCATCACATTCCTTATCAGATCCTTGATTTAAAAACAAAAAGTTTAAAGTGTTGAAAAGATGCAGGATGGGATAAGGGATACAAAGTGGTTCAGCAGTGGTTGAAGTAGTGGGTAAAGGGAAGGGAGCAAATCTGAACAGGAAGGCAGAGTGCCCTCGAGATTAATTGTCCTGTAGTCACAGCTTAGCTGTAGGCTCAGAGTGACTTGGAATCCAGACTTTGCTCAGCAGCGATACAGACTATGTCCCGAACTTGAAGAAGCTTCTTTAAAGTACCCTCAGAACCCCAATCCCAAAAGAGGTATCAGGGGCCTTTTCCTGAGATAGCATGACCTCCCCTAACTGGTTTCCCCACAGTTGAGATTCTCTCATGAAAGGGCTACACTACATACTTGGGCAGAGGAATAACTTCATGCCTCATGTATCCCTTCCTCTCTGTATCTGAAGATTCAGGATACAGAAAAGTCTTCCTTGTTGCTATATGAAGGAGGAAGAACAAGGATCTGGTTCAGGCCTGAGGAACTATGGAACTAAGGAAGCTATTCATGAACACACTGGTCTGATAGCTTGGCTCTGGCGGAGAGAGGACAAGTAGGGTTGGGATACATGGGTTAGACCTAATGACCAGCATCCCTTGAAGAAACTGCCACAGTAAAGCCATGCCATTCACAAGAAATATTTTCTTGCTTATTCTAATTTTTTGGCTCCTGTGGGTAGGTGAAAAGAGTAACCTTTAGAAGAGCCTAAAACTCATCTAGCACAGTCAATCATGCACATATCCACATAGGCAGAAGTGGTAGCTGGAGAAAGATTTATCTTGGCCTTATGCCACACCCCAATGTCTCCACCTGTCTCTACCCCATAGCCCCATACATAAAAAAATATCCATATGATACCACCAAAAGTATCTTCCAGGTACATTTTTCTCCTAATAATATGCAAACTATACACACCACATGCAAACTTCTCCATTCTGCTCCATTTTTTGTTGGTAGGAGAAGTTTTTTTTAAATGCCCAAAAGGTAATTAAACAGCCAGGTCAGTGTTTCTTCAAGTGTGTTCATAGTGTTCTGTGATTTATGACTTCCATGGAATGTTTATTTTAAAGGGCTTCATGTGAATATTGTTATGTGGTCGAACAAGTTTGGGAAGTGCTAGATTTAGAAAAATTAAATAAGTTTCTCAGTGAATCTTCACTATATAACATGCATTATATATTTTCAAGAAGTGAAGTTCCTCTCAAATGTATTTTAACCATAGAATTTGTCTCACACAAAGCATTCTTTTCACTAATGTGCTATGATATTTTAGGAAATGCTTAAACAAAAATCAGGGAAAAGAAATTCTGCAACTGGTTCTGGCTTTAAGACTTATTCAATATTCAACCTTGGTTATCTAATACTGTGTAACAAATCACCCCAACATGTATTGACATAAAATAGTATTTCCCACCTCATGGTTTTATGTGGATCAGAAATTCAAGAATACCTTATCTGGAGGCTAAGGGTATGGGTCTGAGTTTCCCACAGGCTGTAATCCAAGTTTGAGTCAGGAGTACAGTCATCCCAAGGCTTAACTGGGAAAGAATCTCTTCCTAGTTGAGTTCCTTTGGGTTGTTGGACTGAAAACCTCAGCTTATTACTGTCTGTTGGCCAAAATCCGCCCCCAGTTCTTTGCCATGTGAGCCTCTGAAGCTTGCTTTATTATAGCAAGCACATGAGAAGAGCCAAACGGAGAACAGGCAAAGGAAAATCACAGTAGTTATTACCTAACCTCAGAAATGGTGTCCTACCGTTTGCCATATTCTATATGTCAGAAGCAGGTCACTAGGTCCAATTTACACACAAGGAGGAGATTACAGAAGAGCGTGAAAACCAAAAATCAGGTATCACTTGAGGGCATCTAAGCAGAAGGTAATCACAGCTACTAATAAAGATCACAGGATCTTCAGTATAGAACAGTCTTAGGAGATTATCTAATTTCCATACTGAAATCTAACACTCATCTTCTCGGTGTTAGTTTGGTGCTTTTTCCACTATAGCAGGCTGCCTCAGTATCTATATCTGTAAAATGCGATTAAGGACCTCTGGGTAGCCTTTCCCCTTCAACAATTATCTGTGATAAACCAAAACAATCAAAAAAGTAAAAGTGCTTCAAGAAGCATAAAATGATAGCTACTCAGGGTTACATTTTTTTTCCAATTTATTTATCTTCAGAAAAACAGTATTCATTATTTTTTCACCACACCCAGTGCTCCATGCAAGCCGTGCCCTCTATAATACCCACCACCTGGTACCCCAACCTCCCACCCCCCCGCCACTTCAAACCCCTCAGATTGTTTTTCAGAGTCCATAGTCTCTCATGGTTCACCTCCCCTTCCAATTTACCCAAAAGCACATACCCTCCCCAATGTCCATAACCCTACCCCCCTTCTTCCAACCCCCCTCTCCCCAGCAACCCACAGTGTGGAAGTGGTGATGCAACATGGGGGCTTAAGTGGGTAGGAGAAGAATCCATGAAACAAGATGGGATAGGGAGGGAGACAAACCATAAGTGACTCTTAATCTCAGGGTTACATTTTATCATTATTTTTAAAAGATTTATTTATTTTAACAGGAGGGGTGAGGGAGGGACAGAATGAGAAGGAGGGAGAATCTCAAGCAAACTCCCCATTGAGCACAGAGCGCAACAGAGGACTCGATCTCATGACCCCAAGATCATGACGTGAGCCAAAATCAAGAGTCAGATGCCCAATGAGCTGAGCCCTAAAGTTACATTTTATCGTTATTATTTCTACTAGCAATACTGTTAATGATGTTTAGGCTTAGGACCAATCAGATTAGTAGAATAAGTTTTATTTCTGCTTCTCCTTTCTCTCTTTGGTGGTGCTTTTACAAACTTTGGGGAGATGAATATTTCCTTTTGAGACAGCTCACAGAGCCAGACATCCTATCCTGTCTCTTTCCCACGTACTTGCTTCCAGTGTCATTTACTAGGCATTCTTCTTCTCATTGCACTTGTATCAGAGCCCAGTAATCTTGAGTTCCATCCTGTGAGTTTCTCTCTCAGGGGCAAGGCCTGCTCAACCTAAAAGAATTAGCTTCCTTCCTAAAGAGCCCCATGTGAAAAGAATAGGTCTGGGACACTACAGAGACCCAAACATCCTGCTATCTCATTCCTCTACATCCTACCTGTCACATGCATTAGAGGAAGAGGTTTGCTGAGTCCTCCACAATCCCTACAACTGGACTGTTGTCACACATACAGAAACCTTACCTCACCTAGATACAGAGATACCATTTTTTGAGGAGCCACTCTGTGCTGGCCATTTCTTTAAGCACCTATAGGAGTATCTTTCATTTTCAAACACATATGCTCAAGTTTATAGGTGGATAAGAGGCTAGAAAAGGTACAATTCTTTGGCCAACTTCATGACCAATAGAACAGGAATCAGACCAAGGTGTGTCTGATTCTAAAGCCCAACCTTGTGTTTTTCCTCACATCATCATGAGTTTCCAGGTTCTTTGTTGTATTCTCCAGCAAATTCTAAACAGCATGGAGAAAAAATTTATCTTATCTGTAACCTCAGTGCCTGGCCTGGTATTGGAATTGGTATTAATTAACCAATAACTAATGCACTGTCTATTTCAGGTATATTTATGATTTTATCATTCTTTCTAAGATCCTTGAGGGCAACTTCTCACCTTACACTCCCCTCGTAGCCAAGATCAATCTTCCAAAATATTACAAATGTATTGCTTATTTCTCCTCATCCTGCCTGACAGGCAGGGACCCCATTAAGGCAAAATCATGAAATCAGTGACTACATGCAGAAAATATTATTTTGTTAGAGATTAAACACCTAACCCCAGTCAAGCAATAAGTGTCTGCCAGGGGATGGTTTCACATCACACTAATACTGATTTAAAAAAAAAAAAAAAAAATGAACTGAAGGTCCCAGTGAATGTTGTTCTTTGCATACAAAGAATGGGACCTCATACTGAGGGCTTCCCTTTAATTTGTTCTAAATTATCTCCTTCACACTTCAAAGAAAGCAACCTGTTCTTTTATGTTTCTCATTGAAAACCAGTTTATCTGCTTATGTGAGGAAAGAAGAGGAAATCAGGAGCTTCTAGATGGTCTTTACGTTTTCTCCTGAAATATTTTGTCCCAAAATATTTGTTCTTCTAGGAGTCTGGCATAGTACCTATTTAATCTCCATAAGCTGCCCACATTTTAAACTTATTTCAGCCTTAAACACTACCCTAGTTCAACTGTGTATACAATTAAAGTGTTTGTTTATAGAGCTTTTCCATCAGAAGCATAAAATAATAATCAGGTATCTTTCTGTCAGTTGACATTGCCAGCAAAAGTCTTCTTGATATTTTCCCAAATTTCTTTCACATTCATTCACCTTGCTTCTACTTTTTGGCTCCTTATTTCCTTCCTTCCTGAAGTAATTGAGAATGGGAATCTCTCTGTCAAGTTAGTTCCTCACTCTTTTGCCAAACATCCTTTAAATTCACTTATTTATTGAACTCATGCATGTCCCTAGAGTTTACATTAATCCAGAGATTCACCGGATTCCAATTTAGTATTTCCTTTGCCATTGAATTCATCTCTCCATTACTGTTCAAGCCTTTAACAGTATGCATTGGTGCCAGAAAATATAACATTTATCTTCACAGCTGAGGTGCAAATAGGATATTTCTCAAAATATCTTGCCCTTTATCCAGGAGTTATAAAAGACAAAAAAAAAAAATATTCTGCCTAACTTAATGTCAGCTTCCTAGCTCCAGCTGTGCCGTCTCCAGTTACAATAACAACGATCATCTGTATGGTTTAAGACTGGTCAAAGATTTACTAAATGCACACATGTTGTGATAATACCTCAATTCTTTCTGTGTAAATTTTCATGAGTATTTAAGTCATTTGGAGTAAAATATGGAAAGTGGTTTTGCATATGTCGACATTGCTATTGAAAAACCCTCGCTGAAAAGTACTCAAACACATGGAAAATAGAAGTCAGATCACACAAACTCCAAGACGAGAACCAGTCAGAAAACAAGGTTAGAATCTTGTACAGTGGATGTAACAGCCACCCGGTCCCTCCCAAGTACCTTGGGCTCCTTGCTCAGGGGCAGCTCAGTAGTTCCTTTGACTGCCTACTTCCAGTCTCATTCCCCAAGGGAAGATCCTCCCTGCCCCCAGTGCTCAAACAAGCCATACCCTCATATTTGTATCTAACAGCCACAGAGTCTGAAGGAATATGAGTCTTGGTCCAGAGCTGGACCACTATGTCCTCATAACATATATCATAATATTTCTTCCCTAAGCCAGATTCTCCTAGCTGGGCTTTTGATCAAAGAGCATCCTCAAGCTGTTGCTAAGCATCTTATATACAAAATATAAAATTTTTTAAAGCTGCAAGTATGTAGAAGAAACAAAATTTAAGAACTTTTGAAAGCAGTAAAGAAAATAGGAAATAAGCAATTGTTTCTATTTTTGTATGTCTTAATATAAAGTCACTTGTTAAAATTAGGAGTGTGAAATTACTAATATAACACATAAAATATCTATAAAATTCTCAATTTTGGTATATTGAATGATGAAAGGTCTTCCCAGTCCTCAAATAGATTTAGGAAATTGAACTTATTTTTTAGAAGGGATGAAGAATATTGAGTCTTGGATTTATATAGATAGATTTATATATATTATTTATATTTACACATTATTTATATATAATATATATTCATACATTATATATATTTATATATTATATAAGATGACAAAATATTCTCCGGGTGACTTTTATAATTTCATATTTTATTTCTAGGACTTCCCATCTCCATTAATAACATTGTGTTGGGTCCTGCATAAGGTAATTTAGATTTTTTAAAAATCAGCAAAAAAATCTTCCTTTGTGCTCATTATTTAGCTAACTTTCATATTTCAGGAGGGATTAGGGGAAAGTGGTACTGATTTATGATGCTAAAAGTGTAGATTTGAAAAAAAAGCACCTGACCCAATGATGTACAGTTGCATTCCCAACTGCACAACTTATTAACTATGTGATTTAGGAAAAACACCTTAACTCTGACAATTTTTCACCTGAAGAGATTAGTGGTATATTTCCTATCCACCTTACAAGGCTTCTATGAGACTCAAACAGAATGACACAAAAGAACTTTCTAGTAAATAACAGAATCTATTACTTAAAATGTTCATATATAGATGCCTCCTAAAATATTGCTTCTTTATTCATGCTGTCCATTATAATTAGTGAGGATAGATCTTATTGAGTTCAACAAGGTTTGAGCATCTTATTGCATCTGTCAATACTGGTTTCCACATTTCCATTCTAGGTCTGAGTTGGAAAGAGGGCTTGTAATCACAGCTCGCAATAGCCAGAGGGCTACAGCACTAGCAGAGTTCCAAAAGAACAGGGGATAATTTTTTTTTCATGCATCATCATAGCAACTGCAAATAAGGACAGTTTTATACCTTCTTTTCCAGCCTTTTCTTTTTCTTCCCGTATCACACTGGCTAGAACTGTTGGCAAAATATTAAATCAAAATGTTAACAGAAGGCATCCTTATCTCTTGATATTTCATGAGCCTTAGTTATTTTTCCAATATTTTCTGACTACTCCAAAACTAAACATTCCCCCAATTTGGGTTGTCTAAAGTCTCTTTTTTATTAAATATTTTTTGTAATTTTTTATTAAAATTTTTGGCAAGAATACCCCAGAAATCATATTAAGTTCTCCTCACTACATTATATAAAGCGGTACAAGAAGATACAACTAATATCTTTTCTTAATTTCTGATACTTTGTTATTAACATATAGAAATGCAACAGATTTCTGTATATTAATTTTATAAAATGAAACTTTACTGAATTCGATTATCATTTCTAGTAGTTTCTTAGTGGAATCTTTGGGGTTTTCTATATAAAGTTATCATGTCATCTGCAAGTAGTGACAGTTTTACTTCTTTCTTACCAGTATGGATAATTTTCTTTCTTTTTCTTGTGTGATTTCTGTGGTTAGGGCTTCCATTACTATGTTGAATAAAAGTGGTGAGAGTGGACACCTGTATTTTATTTCTGATCTTAGAGGAAAAGTTCTCAGTTTTTCACCATTGAATATAGTATTAGCTGTGGGTTTTTCATATATGGCCTTTATTATATTGAGGTTTGTTACCTCTAAACTTACTTTGTTGAGAGTTTTTATTCTAAATAGATATTGTACTTTGTCAAATGCTTTTTCATCTATTAGCATGACCATATGGCTTTTATCCTTTTCCTTGGTTGATGTGTCACATTGATTGATTTGTAAATACTGAACCACACTTGCATCCCCTGAATAAATCCTACTTCATTTCATAGTAAGTTATTCTTTTTAATGTATTGTTCAATTTAATTTACAAATACATTGTTGAGGATGTTTGCATCTATGTTCATCAGTGATATTGATCTGTAGTTTCCTTTTTTTTTTTTTATAGTGTCTTTATCTAGCTTCTATCTATCTAGGGTAATGCTGAACTCATAGAATGAATTTGGAAGCTTTCCTTCCTCTTCTATTTTATGGAGTAGTTTCAGAAGAATAGGTATTAATTCTTCTTTAAATGTTTAGTAGAATTCATCTGTGAAGGCATCTGTTCCTGGATTTTTTTTATTTTGAGAGTTTTTTTTATTACTGATTCAATTTAATTGCTAGTAATTAGTCTGTTCAAATTTTCTATTTCTTCCTGATTCAGTTTTGCAAAGTTTATGTTTTCATGGATTTATCCATTTCTTCTAGGTTTTAAAATTTGTTGGCATATAATTTTTCATGATAGTTTTATACTTTTTCCTGAAGTCTGCTCTTATTATTACCACTTTGAAGGTAACCTGTGTTCAATCTCTGTCTGCTTTGAGATTTTTCTTGTATCTTTAGTTTTCTGCAATTTTAAGATGATATATCAAATACTATGGTATTTGTGGTCCCCCAGGAAAGATATGTTAAAGTGCCAACCCCTAGTACCTCAGAATGTGACCTCATTTGGAAATAGGGTCTTTATAGGTAATCAAGTTAAAACAAGATCATTATATAGGCCCTAATCCAATATGACTGGTATCCTTCTAAAAAGCGGACATTTAGACACAGAAATGGGTACATACAAGGAATAGATGATATTAAAACACACAGAGAATTCTATGTGAAGACAAAGGATTGGAATCTGCATCTACATGCCAAGGAGTAGCTGAAGATACCAGGAGAAAAAAGAAGCATAAACTAGATCGTTTCCTACCAACATCTTGATTTCAGATTTATGGGTCCCAGAAGGGTTAGACAATATACTTCCATTGTCCTAAGTCATCCAATTTGTGGTATTTTGTTACAGCAGCCCATGGAAACTAATATGCCAAGAGATGACTTTCATTACATTTTTCTCAACCTATTGTACTGGCCAAAACTGTCAGTGCATTATTAGCACAAACAAATTATTTTACCTGGGGACTATAACATTTTGAAATCTAGGACTTAACGTTTAAAAATTTCCCCAAATTTGTTAAAAACATCATCTCTTCACATATTTCTTCTCTTTTCTCTTATGAGATACAAGTATATGGTAGACCTCTTCATCATGACCCATTTATCTTGTATACTTTTTTCCATTTTTTGTCTTCTTTGTGTGCTTCAGCCTGGATATTTTCTAATATTTATTTCTAGTTCACTAATTTTTAGGTCTGTTGTGCTTGCTGGAAAAATATATAGTGTATTAAATTCTCCATTTTGCTTCTTGTACATTTTGGTTCTAGCATTTCTGTTTCATTCTGCTTTGTAGATCCCAGTTCTTTGGTTACATTATCTATATTTTTATCTTACATATATTAATCATAATTATTTCAAAACCTATATCTGATCATTCTAACCTATGATTCTTTATTTACTGTCTTTTTCTTTGTTGTTGTCTTTTTAGTTGTCAGTCATTTAACCTTGTTTCTTGGCTTACCTGGTAACTTTTGACTGAATGCTGCGGATTTCTTATAAAAATTATAGTGACTCTATGTGATGTTATCTTTCTTCAGATAGAGTATTACCATATAAGCATGATCCAATTAGGGCTCATCTATTTCAGATTAGCCTTTACTTCTTGAGTATAATCCTTTCAGGCACCTCATCATAAATCCTGGCGTGTTCACCAGAGTGGCTCTTACTTGATGGGGTCTGATTCCCCAGAGTCAGGAAACTGCCAAATTTCTGCTAAATTTTGGGGCTCTTTGCAGCCGTTTTGTATGCTTTTTGAAAGTACTACCCCAACATGCACTACCATAGAGTAAGCAAGTGTCTTCAGGGGAAATTTTTCAAAGAGATACAGGTTCACCTCTCTGTAATTTACTTTTTTATGGTATTTTCCCCCTCAAATTATGGCTGTCTTGATAACTCTGGACTCCATGTTTTGTCTCTCTAACCTGTGAGACTGCCAGCAGCTCTAGGCTGTTAGCTTTGGTGCCATAATCTATGAATCAGCAAAGACCCTAAGGGGGGGCGGGGACAGCCATAAATGTCAAGCTCACTTCAATGCAATTCATTCTTCTTCATAATCTTGTATCTTAATGCCTAGTTGTTGTAATGCTTTCTAAGGGCCACTTTCTCCCCACCCACCGCACACACACCCCCATGCCCAAATCTAACTCATAAATTTCTTGGTAGAAGGTTTCATCTCATACCTCTAATAACATCATAGGCAGAAATAGAAGTGTTTCCCTTTCTGTTGTTGTTTCAGTATAATAACAAAGGAGATGATAGTTTCTGCCTTGCTCACCCCATGGGAAAATCTACAGTTAATTTAATCTCGAGAAAGGAAAAATAGTAGGAAAGGAAATTAATTTTGTAACTTATTCACCATATCTTCATTGAATACCCAAATTGTACCAGGCATCCTTAAGCAGAAAAGAAAGCTGCTCTCATGAAACTTTCATCCTACAAATGTAAATAGATTAATACATACGTAAGAAGTTATCAGAGAATGATAACCATTACACAGAGAATTAAAATGGTATTTAAACTTCTAAATAGTGACAATAAAAACATTTACATTATATGAGATACAGCCATTCTTTATACAAATAAAGATAATCTCACCTTCTCAAAAAAAAAAAAAAAAAAGTTTGAGACCAAGTGCCAGAAGGCATCATTCTTATCTTCAGGTGATGTTAATTCTATTTGTAGTTAAGTCATAAGCCTACCTCATTCTGTAATGTAAATACTAAATTTAAAAATTAACCACAATCAATGCATCATATATAAAAGGGAGAAGGAAGGGAGAAGAAAAAAAATATTTAATGCATAGAGAACCAGCAAAGACAATATGTTTAACTGTATCTAGTTATATAGCCATACTCATACTCCGGTATCACTTATAGTGAGGCAGCAACACAACTTACTATGTTTTCTTTACTTATCTAACTATCTCTGTTTTCTTTATTTCAACTAACACCTCAGTTAATAGATATATACAGAACATTCCACCCTAAAACAGCAGAATACTCATTCTTCTCAAGTGCACATGGAACCTTCTCCAGAATAGACCACATACTGGGTCACAAATCAGGGCTCAACTGATACCAAAAGACTGAGATTATTCCCTGCATATTCTCATATCACAATGCTTTGAAACTGGAGCCCAATCACAAGGAAAAGTTTGGAAGGAACTCAAACACCTGGAAGCTAAAGACCATCTTGCTTAAGAATGCTTGGATCAACCAGGAGATCAAAGAAGAACTTAAACAATTCATGGAAACCAATGAGAATGAAGACACTTTGATCCAAAACCTATGGGATACAGCCAAGGTGGTCCTAAGGGGGAAATACATAGCCATCCAAGCCTCCCCCCCAAAAATTGAAAAATCCAGAATACACCAGCTGTCTCTACACCTTAAAAAACTGGAGAATCAACAACAAATTAAGCCAACTCCACACACAAGTTAATTGGGATTCTTTATTTGAGGGTAAACCAACAGTCATTTCTGAAGGGCCTGAATGTTACCTGTATTATTGGTTGAAGGTTTAACATTTGGACATGAAAACACTGAGTGGCTCTCCTGCAATTTCTGAGTTTCAGATATAGTCCCCTCTGTCCTACCACAGGGATGCAATTATTTTCCTCCTTGGTAGTCAGAATCAAATTAATCAGTAAAATAACCCTTTTTCTTTGCCTATTGGTTTTATGGCATAAATGCCAGGTGTCGGGCTCAACTCCTAACTCAGTCAAATTATTGTTTCCTCTAGCAAAGCCATCCCTCCATTGAGAAACAAGTCCACTCAATCAGTACAGCCTGAAGTGATAGAACCAGGAAGTACAAGTTTTACATCATATACCATCTGAATGCCCATCCTCTGTTGTGTGCACAAGTGGGTCCAGAGCAGACATAGAAGAATGCATAAGGGAGGGGACACTGCCACTCTGGAAAATCTCCATGATGTTTGTCCTTGTAGGTCAGAGATGATAGTGGACATATTGCCAATGACATGGCCTCCCTAGTTCATTGAGGATGACGGGATCTCAGAAAGGCAGGATCTACATCCAACTCTTAACTCCTTGAGACAAAGTGGGCACAACTGTCATAGTGGGTAACAGCAACAGAGCTGCACCCAGATGGTTACACACAATTCCTGGAGAACCACTGGGGTAATCATGCATTAGAAATAGATCGACAGCTTGCTGTAGGAGAGATTTGCTTCTATCTTACAGTGTTTATAAACAATTCCAGAGTCCTAAATGGAAATTCATTATTTAAAGAAAGGTATAAGGAAACTGGAATGGAAAAACAAATTAGTAAGGATGGCTGAATTTTAACTATGACTACACTATTGAATCTGGCATGATCACGGGCAACAGAAATCTCTTAGGATCTCATCCTTTGTAATTTTAAAATGAGAATAATAAAAGATTTAAATGATAAATAAATGATTTAAATGATAAAAGCTAGTATATACGGAGCACCTACTAGGTAGCACACTGTCTCAAGCTATTAACTTGTATTATATCATTCACTTCTATTATGATGTCGGTTATATTATAAAACCCATCTTGCAGAAAAAGCAACTGAAACACGGAGAGGCAAATGATCCATCCAAACTTCGATAGCTAGTAAGAAGCAGGTTGGGGTCTTAAACCCACATTTTAAATGCCACTAAGTCGTGGGTGAAGCCCCTTGAACCTTGGCTTCAACCTCAGTGGTTTTCTTTTCCAAGTCTGCCGTGTGATCTCACAATGGACCGAGCTGATCCTCAGGAATGACCAATATCAGGGCAACAGAAACCAGCTTTCTGCAATTAGGCTGATTGTGTAACTTAACTCAGGTGGACTAAATTGGCTGTAAATTCTTTTACCAGGCATCCATGCCCCACAGGCTTCTGGGCACTAGAACAAAAATAACTAAGTGCATAATGATCACAACAGGGACAACTTGCCCAAACATATCCATGTGCCAGAGCACACGGGAGAAGAAGAGAAATAATTTCCTGTCAACACCCCTAATCATTCTGAGAGACTACTTCATAATGATTGCCAAAGCAGAAACAGGGTGATGGGTGGGTGGGAAGGCTAGGGGTGACAGGGTATCTCAGAACAGTTTGGCGTCCTGGGCTTAGCACTGGCTTAGATATGGACACTCTTGCTCTAGTCCTACTTTGGACTCTGAACTGCTGTACAACATTGGATTTCTTGTCATCATCATGGAATATTAGTGCTAAAGGAATCATCATTGAGTTCAAACTCCTGATTTTACAGAGGAGAATATGGAGGCCTAAAGAGTTCACCCAAACCAGAGATCAACTATTCTGAATCCCCAGATTTCCCTACTGCCCACACTGTACCTCATTGCAGGTGCAAGCCCTCTTCCTTTCTGAGTATCCGTTTTCTCACCTGTAGAATACAAATACCTCAGATGTGCTAAGTACCCACACTAGTTTGATTTAATAAACTCAAGTGAAATAATATATGGGGAAAGTGCTTTTATTTTTTTTTTTTTTAAAGATTTTATTTATTTATTTGACAGACAGAGATCACAAGTAGGCAGAGAGAAAGAGAGAGGGAAGCAGGCTCCCTGCTGAGCAGAGAGCCCGATGCGGGGCTCGATCCCAGGACCCTGAGATCATGACCTGAGCCGAAGGCAGCAGCTTAACCCACTGAGCCACCCAGGCGCCCCGAAAGTGCTTTTAAAAGTATATACCACCGTACTTCTGCTCTGAGGGCTGAGATATAAAATTTTCCTTCTCACTGGGGCACCACTCCATAGTCTTCAGCAAGAATGCCCTGAAGATCTTCCAAAACAGACCTAGAGTTTAAAGACAGACACACATCATTTAAGGTCAACCAGCGGGTTAGAATTAAGAAGGATGGAATGGAAGTACGGGAACTTTTAAGTAGGTGGTGGAGGGGGTAACAACTTTAGAAAACCATTTGGTAAACCACAAAATATTCTCCTCCTCAAGGACAGATTTACCACTTCACTGCTTGCATCATTTAAATCCACACCAGACCAAGCATTTAGGAAGGTACCACAGGGGGTAATCTATCATTAGCAAGGGAATCCAGCAAAGGTGTCCTAGGTGGGCTTTGTCTGTCTTTGCTTTTTAGCTCAGGCACAGTTGCTACTATAAGTCCTGGTCATCCCTCGTGACTTCAGTTAGACACATTTTAAATAATGGCATGATTTGCATAAATGTTCTCATTTACTGTGCAGCTCATTTTCTCTCAGTTTTCCATCAAAATCTATCATCCACCGGAGACCACACCCAGTGCTTTTCATGTATTATCTCATTTAAGCTTTGCAAAAGCCTGATGAAGTAGATGGTACTGCCGTCCTCACTTAATAGGTGAAAAGCCGGAGACCCAGGAGGAAGCAGTAAGTACAGGAACAAAGGTCGAAACCAAGACAGTCAGAACTAGAGTCTGCACTTTCCATGCCTGGTCATATTGCCTTCCTGTGTTCTGTCCACTGTTTCATTGTCTCAGGCTACATTTTCAAGACACATGTTCCAGGGAATGAATCTTTTAAGTCACTTGCCAAGTGCACAATACAAGTTTTTCAAATATTTAAGGAACTCTCATGTTGATGAGAAATCAAGCTTACTCCGTATGAATTTGGAAGGAAAAACCAGGCTCCAATGGCTGAAAACACCAAGAGTCAGATTTCAGCCTAGTGTGGGAAAGAACTTGGTATTCACTGGAGTTGTCAAATGAAGGAAACTAGCTATTTTGCTAGTATGGAAAGCAGGCGTTATTGTTCAAACAGCGGTTATTGGGGACCATCTGTCATATATTGCTGCTTTGAGGAGGGAGGTTTCTGTCCTGAAGCCCCTCAAGTTATGTCTAATTGTGAAATTTTACAATTTGATAACCAACATATCTGAGTCAAGGAGAAAGGGAGAACATTCTTTGTCAAGTATGGCCTTGCATGAGTAATTCCACGTTGATTGCGACCTAGCCAATTTTCTCAAACCATAGCTTAGAAACAAAATAATTCTCATGCCTTGAGGAAATGAGTTCCTCTTGGGCTCACCCTTCCTTGAGGCCATCACACTCTCCCCTACCTGAAATCTTGAAGATTACCAAACCGAAGTTCTCCTTCCTCCAAGCCCATCTCAAATCTCACCTGCTTCAGGAAGCTTCTCCCCGCCATCTTGGGCCTTGACACTCCCACTCCTTAAACTCCCACCACTCTCTTTTCTCTGACAATTAATGTATTCCTGGTTGCAAGGCACACACTATAGGAGTAATCTGATTGCAGAAGAGTCAATGACTACACAAAGCAAATATAATCAAGAGAAAATTTCAGAAAGGAAAATGGGGTCTGTGCTAAATCCTAAAATACTGACTGCCGGTCCAGGAGGGGTGGAAATGCAGAAGTCTGATTATCTGACACAACCCTGGCAGTTAGCACAGAGGCTGCTGGAACATTGTAGATGCTCAAAAATGTTTATCAGAGGAAGGAAGGAGGAAGGAAAGCAGGGGCAGGCAGAGGAAGGAAGAGAGGGAAGGAAGGAAGGAAGGAAGGAAGCCAAAGTGAGCCAAGCACGTTTGTGTAACTCAAGAGACCAGACTCATGACAACAATGTGCATCTGTGTTAAGCAGTGGGTATTAGGACAAATGAGCAGTGTAGGCTCAGATTATGAAGAGCCTAGAAAGCCTGAGTGAGAACTGGAGGCTGGCTACAGAGACATTTATAACATTCTGAGTTGCCTTAAAGCTTCTTGTGGCTTCTTTATTAGACTTCAGGTCATGTGAGCGCATAGTCCTCCGCTAACTCTTGATATCCTCAGCTTATTTAGCTCTGTGTGTGTGTGTGCTAATTGTGTGAAGAATAAATAGGCAAGTGAATAAACCACTCTCTGCTTAACTCATTCCAGAGACAAATTGATATTTTGCACCTCGCCGGCATTCTGGGGTTAGCCACAATGTTGGCCTCTCTCTCATGTATGGGATCCAAAATAATGTGAACATTTCTCCAACTTGGGCATTACAAAGTTAAATTTAATGAACTTTCCCCTCCCGAGGGTATTTATCATTAGGTCAATCTCACCTCTCCAGTGCTATTCCAAAACCCACTCCCAGGCTACACTGTAGCCAGTTTCCAAGACTGAGTCATGTTCTTGGATGTGAAAGGAAATGGAAAGCTTAATAATCCGAGAATTTTTCAATGTACCCAGCTTCTGACAAACCAGTTTATTAACAATGTTTCAGTTCCTTTTTTTCTGACTAGAATGTCCTTAAATCAAAAACAATCTGAGGGGTTTGAAGTGGCGGGGGGGTGGGAGGTTGGGGTACCAGGTGGTGGGTATTATAGAGGGCACGGCTTGCATGGAGCACTGGGTGTGGTGAAAAAATAATGAATAATGTTTTTCTGAAAATAAATAAATTGGAAAAAAAAAAAGAAAAAAAAATCAATTATGATGTTTTCCTTCAGAAGATGTTCATATTGAATCTGAGTTTTATAGAAGAGTAGGAAGGGGTAAGGAGAGAGGTTTGATCAACAGGACTGATCTCAGACAATGTCCCTGCCACTTACCAATCTTGCAATTTTGGACAAATTGCTTCTAAGTCTGTTCCTTCATCTATAAAATTATTTTTTAAAGATTTTATTTTTCAGAGATACACAGAGAGAGAGAGAGAGAGAGCACAAGCAGGGGAAGCGACAGGCAGAGGGAGAAGCAGGGTCCCTGTTGAGCAAGAATCCTGATGTGGGACTCGATCCCAGATCTGGGATCATGACCTGAGCCAAATGCAGATGTTCAAATGACTAAGCCATTCAGTCATCCTTCATCTGTAAAATTATAACAATGCCTACTCTACATTTCTGTACATTGCAATAGCAATATTTTTGTACTTCTGTCTATATATGTATACATATTTAAACTGAAAAATTAATAGATTTTAATCAGTAGTAACACTGTTCCCCCCACCTAGGGAAATAGACATACCTTCCCCAGGAAAGCTTCTAGCCCTGAACCTTTCTAGTCCTATGCCTCCATTAGAACATAACTTTCCATTTTGCAATCCTTTCAGGGTCCAGCATTTGACCAGATAACTTTTCAGACTAATGTCTTGATAGAACACTCCTTTGTGATGGAATATTTCTATTTTTAAGAACCAAATTCTGGATATCTTACCCTTAAGAGCATATTTATGCTGAGTGAAATAAGTCAAGCAGAGAGAGTCATTATCATATGGTTTCACTTATTTGTGGAGCATAACAAATAACACAGAGGACATGGGGAGTTAGAGAGGAGAAGGGAGTTGGGGGAAATTGGAAGGGGAGGTGAACCATGAGAGACTATGGACTCTGAAAAACAATCTGAGGGGTTTGAAGGGACGGGGGGTGGGAGGTTGGGGGAACCAGGTGGTGGGTATTAGGGATGCACAGATAGCATGGAGCACTGGGTGTGGTGCAAAAACAATGAATACTATTACGCTGAAAAGAAATAAAAAATTTAAAAAATACAATTATTATGATGTAAAATAAAAATAAAATGAAATGAAAAGGAAAAAAGCATATTTAATCTTAATATTCTTCAACATTATTAAATTGGTAAATCTAGACTGGTAGAAAGATGGTAAGAAAGAACCCTTTGCATTTGAAATTGTTTGGGGGTAGCTTTAAATTCCTAGAATTTCCTCTGCATGAATAACTAACTGTATGATGGGCTAATCATGACCTTGTCTCTGACGCTAAAGCCAGTAAGATGCTTTTCAGAAGAAAAAGTACAAAGCCCTACATTTAGGTTCAAAACATCAACTTTTGCAAATAGAGGATGGTGCTTATTTTGGCCATACTCCCCTACAAAAGATGTGACAGTGTTATGGGTCCACAAGCTAGAGGCATTTAAAATGCTAACCAAATTAGGTCAGTCACATTTATACATCTATGAGGCCAATACTATGATAGAATCTAAGGTGACTCGGCTGTGAGGACTAGACATATCTGGCATAAGGCTGGAATTTAGGATGCCTTGTCTGCCAAAACAAAACAATGAAAGGTCTAAATATTGTCTCAGATGTGACCCACCTGATGCAAACAGGGATTTCTAGCCTAAAGAACAGAAGGTTAAAGACACAAATAATAAAATAGCTCTTAAAAGAAAAAGAGAGGCATATTGTCTATGACTCCAAAGGACATAACTAAGTTTACTTGTTAGAAACTGTGGACATGTCCAATTAGCTGTATGCAAGGAATAACTTTCTAATAAATTGAGCTGTACAAAAAAGAAATGACTGAGTTCATGAAGAAATTACTTATTTCTATAAGTTCTAGTATTGTTCTTGGTACGTGACCAAAGAAAGAAAGGAAGGAAGGAAAAAAGGAAGGGAGGGAAGAAAAACATTAGTTGTTCTCTTGGCTGACAGCTGGAGTTGGTCCTTCTACTCTAAATTGATCAGGATTTCTTATCAAAACTGAATAATCTGCTCTTTTTTCCAGGAAGTTTCCTCAATCACCACCTGGACCACCTTTGTTTTAAAGAGACTCCTTCACAATCAAATTCCACTTAGAATTTATCCTATGTCTGAAGAATAGGCCATCACAAAAGTGCGCATTTTCCTAACTGAAAAGTTGGAGATTTCTCATGTATATTATATTTCATTTCTTTCTTCTGATAGTAATGTCACGCATAGCACAGTTTCAGTTTCTGTTAGCAGTATATGTACATACACATACCACCACCCCATAAAATTTAGCCAAAATAAGAAAAGATGGAACCATGAAACGTAAGGATTTTTTAATAAAAATATATTTTTTAACCTTAAGTTCCCCTTAGTTTCCAATATTTGATATATCTCTGTTGAGTAAGATGCTGAATTTATTTGTGCTTTAGGTTTTTAGATGGTATGGTTCTAAGTCTAATAAGTTGCTGTCACATTTAAAGGAATTTTCATGGTATTAACCTATTTTTCAAATTTTAACCTACTCAAAACATAAAGTGGCCATTCTATAACAGTCTCTTAATTCAACTTGGAAAGTAATAGGTCTTATTATCCAATATCCCTTTTTGGTGGGCCTGATTGGTTGATTTCTGTTTATTTTACCTAGTTATGGATCTAAGAATAACTAGAATCTGGAGTTGGGAAATCTAGGTTTGAGTCCCAGATCCACTGACTCGTGAAGTTGTAACCTTGGGCAATTCTCTGAGCCTCAGTTTCCTCCTATCTAAAATGGGATGAAACTGTTACCCTTGTTCACCCCTCAGACTTATTTTAAAATTACCCAAGATACCCTACATGAAGATGCTTAGTGACCTGTAACTATTTCTAAATAAGTGTAAAGGACCATTATCCTTGCACAACTTCCTAAACAAACAAAAACATCCTCATTCTGTTGTCAAGGAGCAACCTGGAATTGGGTTCCTTCCCAAATTCATAAGGGCTCTAAAGAAACAATTACTGCTATAATCGCTGAGTAGCCAGGGACATCCCAGAGAGATGGCAATAGGACCACTCTCCATTGTTTTATTGAGCAACTAAAGCAGTAGTCATTAATGAATTGAAGTAAATCCCAATTTGCAATAATATATTTCATACACTTCTTCTTTCTATATTTTTAATCACTATGTACAGTTGGAAATTTAATTTGTTAATATTTTTCCAATGTGTGCTTTGTACACCCTGGAAATCTGAGAAAGACCCTGAACCGCAAGGTTAATTTTATGATGCCATGCATTGTGTCATCATGGATTAGCCAATGGCATGAAGGTCATGCCTCTCTGGGCTCTAATCACATTATCTATGGTAAGCTTAATAATGACTCTCTGAAGATGTTCACATTCTAATCTCCTGCACCTGTGAATAGGTTACCTTCCATGCAAGCAGAATTTTGCAGATGTGACTGCATTAAGGATTTTGAGATAGGGAAACGATCCTAGATTTCCTAGGTAGACACAAGAGAATCATCAATGTCTTTATAAGAGGGAGGCAGGAAAATCAGAAATGTAATGGAGAGGATGACAGAAGCAGGGACACAAGGATATGAGCCAAGAAATATGGACAATCTCTGGAAGCTGGAAAAGGAAAAGAAACGGCCTCTCTCCTAGAAACTCCAACAGGAACACAGCCAGTCCTGCTGACATCCTGATTTTAGCTCACTGAGCCTAATTTTGGATTTCTGACCTGCAGAACTATAAGAATATAGATTTCTGTTATTTTTAAACTACTAAATGTGTGGTAATTTGTGTGGATAGGAAACATACTAGTTTTAGAAAAATGTTTGCATCTCTAAAACAGAATAATTGAATTAGATGTTCTCAAAGGTCCTTTCCAATTCTGACATCTTACTACAGATACTTTCCTATACTTGGGAAAATCCAGGTCTATTTTTTATAGTAATAAAGATAGCAATTACATAGATAATTAGTGCCATGCTGCTTCTAGAAATGGGTTTAAGTCTTTAAGTTGTCTGTTTTGCTTCTAGTTTGTTGTATTTGTATATGGAGGAAAATAATACATGCTTGTGTTTCTTTCTGGGACAAGGCAAGGATGGAAATAAGTTGGCTTCAAAGTCAGACATTTGATCTCTAGAATTGCCTTTCTAGAAAGGAGGTCACTTTATACTTTTCTCTCACTCACCCCATTCATTTCTTAGCACTGCCCTAAACTGGTGGCTTCAAACATCAGAAATTTATTCCCCCACAACTCAGAACAGAAGAAGTCCAAAATCATTGTGTCAGCAATGCCAGTACCTTTTGGAATCTTGGGAGCAAAATCTGTTCCGTGCCTCTTTCTAGCCTTCAGTGGTTGCCAGTGAGTTACCAAGGCTTTCCTTGACTTGCTGATGCCTCATTCCAGTCTCTGCCTCTTCCATCACATGGCCTTTTCCCCTGGTTTGTTTTCTCTGCGCCTCTGTTTTCCCTTCTTAGAAGGACAGTACTTATTATATTTAAGGCCCACCTTAATCCACTATAACCTCCATACTTGTCAAGATTCCCCAGAAAAATAGAATCAGTAGGCTGTGTACGAATATAGAAAGATTTTAAGGAATTGGTTGATGTGATTATGGACACTCACAAGTTCCAAGATCTGCAGTTGGCAAACTGAAGCTGAAGGAGAACTGTTTGCTATAGTTCTAGCCCAAAGGCCAGCAGGCTACAGATCCAGGTAAAGTCAAAGTTTCAGTTCAAGTCTGTGGCAGGGGTGGTGGGGGACGTGGATGACAAATGTAGAAGCTAGTCAAGTAGATAGTCAAGTAGAAGGAATTCCCCCTATTTAGGGGACAGTCAGCCTTTTTGTTCTATTCAGGCCTTCAATTGATGGGATGAGGTCCACCCACATTAAGAAGAGCAACCTACTTTACTTAGCTATTTAAACATTAAATTTATCCCAAAACACCCTCATAGAAACACCCAGAATAACGTTTTCTGAAGTATATGTGCATCCTATGGTCCCATCAAGTTGACACCTAAAAAACAAAAACAAAACAAAACTTGAACTTAATTAATTTCATCTACAAATACCCTATTTTCAAAGATCACATGCTGAGATTCTAGGTGGACATGAGTTTTGGAAAGACACTATTCAGCCCACCATACCCGCTTCATGTCCCAATCTGTGCAATGGGAGTCTGGTTCCTGAGCAGAGCTTCCTATCCTGCAGTTCAACCAGCATCCTTCTAGAGCTTTGAGGCAGGCCCTCCACGCAAGGAAGAAAGGTTGGAAAATGCTGCCATGAACAGCACTGGACAAGCTTCTTTACCACTGGCTGTCGTTATGGCTTTCCTTCAGGAATGAGTAGCCTTAGTCTTCAAGAGAAGACATAGCTCTGCCTTTCTGTGGCTTATTTGATCACAGGAACTGCCCCCTCTTGGTTTTCTTGGCATATCTATGAACACCCCAAACCCAAAGTTCAATGGAACCCAGTCTCAAAACACTGGACAACAATCTCCAAAGAATCTTCAATTTCCAATAACCTGTGGTTTTATCAATCATTATTTCTCCAACTTCCTTTTAAAGCTAAATTCCTCTTGGGACTACCAATGTTGGTTTAAGTTAGATTTATTATAACGTTACTTAAATATGAATAAACATAAAACTACCTATAAATCCCTTATGCTTCAGACTCTTAAAGAACTGAAAAACCCAAACAAATAGGCAAGTGAAATTTCAAAGAAATTCAAAAAAGTCAAAATTAACATTAATTTAACATGATATTTGGCTGGAATGTTGTCACCGCTCACAATGCACATTTAGTATGTTCTGTTCTGGTGTGCTTCCACAAGTGATGCCACAAGTGGGCTCATCCTCGTGCTGGGTTTTTTTTTTTCCTATGCAAATTCTAGCTGTATTTACGCAGCTCCCAGTGATGTCATTTACCTTCTTATGATGGGTACGTACCAATATATATTTATTATATTTCTGTTCTTATTACTGATAAAGAGTTCTTCATATCAATGCAATAATAAACAAAGACACAGTTATAAAAAGTGTGAGTAGATTACAAAGTAGCCACCAAAAAGATCCAGAGTGTCTCTTCCTTAGGTCATCATCATTAGACTGGGATATAAAATATATCTATATATACATATGAATATGTTTAATATGTACACTTAAATATGTATATATTAAAGTACATAGCATAGTATATATAGGAAACAAATGCAGTATGTAAACAAATGCAATAAAACCCGAGATTGTTTGTAGATCTAATTCCTTAAAGTCTAATTTAAAGTGCTAACTATAGATGCTTATGGTTCTCTCCCAACAACCTCAAACTCCTTCCACTGCTCTTTGCTTTCATTCTCTTCCTAGGGACCAGGAAGTCAAACATATGCATGAAGGCGATGCTCAATCACAGGCACTTACTTGTCTTTAGTCAGATGATCATGTCCACGACTTAATGTAGAAATCTGTGTACAACTAAAAGTGCTGTATGACTTCAGCAAATGCAAAATTAACCTTCAAAAAGAAAGGAATGAAGCCTGATGCTCTCCCCAACTGACTCTTGGAGGATGCCCTGACCATAAACACATTTCATTAATTCAAACTAACTGGGCTATGAAGAGGCTAGTATGAATTACAGAAGTCCGAATTAAATTTTCTCTTTACTAGCAAGGAACGGAACAACTCAAAACTAGCATAACAAAGTGTTAAGAGGCAGAGGTCCTTAATAGGCTGCTTTAATGAACAGGTAAAAACAGTTTAAAATTAGCACAATGATTGTTTTCTTGCAAATTGATTCTCTACTACTCTATTAAGCATTTTAATTTTCTGCAATCTTGTTTACCCCAGTAATTTGCTAAGAAAACCCTTTCTTTCATAGCTAGAGTAGAAGCAACATTTAGCTCAGGCCGGTCCAAATGAGCAAGAGTTTCAAATTAGTAGCATCTGATTTAATTAGGTTTTACTAATAGCAAGTCAGGAAAATGCATTAACTGGCTTAGCCCACTAGGGGTTCTCTTTGTGTGCTGACGTTAATTGCTGCCATTTACTTCATTGCCTGTTGCTTCCCTCCCGGCTGCCTTCTTGTTGACAACAGTGTGGGGGACTTTCTGACAAACCTCACTCAACGTCACCAGCTCACCAGCATTCTCAGCTCAGCAGATGGTGTATGAATGGCGATTTAGCTGTCAGTCTGCATGATGAGATTAGGGGGTCGCCAAAAGGCCACTCTGGCCAAAATCCTTCCTACCTTTGCGTACCTGCAGCAAGTGCTGAAGGAGCCATCAAATAGATATAGCCAGGGCGCCTGGGTGGCTCAGTTGGTCAAATAGATATAGCCACCTTCAACATTACTTCTTGAGGACTTTTAAAGATGTTGTGCTCTTTTGATAGAATCATATAGGACTTCTCCTCTCCTCCAGCCATTAGCTACACGTTGGATGTACATGAGCTTAGTGTGTATACTTGTCTCAAGTTCATAAAGGCATGCTTTTTGTCTTTTCAACAAGAAGTAACTGAGGACAGAGACTATTTTTGCTCGTATTCTTGCCCAACCCCCACCTCCATCTCAATTCCCTAGCACAGTTCTGGGCAAATAATAACTAGTAACACTAAATATCCATATAACACTAAATAACTAAATAATCCAAATAACACTAAATATCCATTGATGGATAGGCAATAACAATTTACATGCTTCAACCTTAAACAAGTAAAAATGAATTAATTGTTCATTAACAGTTTCTGTTAACCAATAGTGAGGTCCTAAGGGAATAGGATACAGAACAAGAAAGTTTTGATGGAATGTAAAATTTTCTGGACTACAAAAGGTGTAAATGAGCATGTAGGAGCCAAAAGAAAAGGGGATGTGATTTGGAAAGAAAGAGTAATATTCCCGCCTGGGTGGCTCAGTGGGTTAGGCCTCTGCCTTCGGCTCAGGTCATGATCTCAGGGTACTGGGATCGACCCCACATGGGGCTTTCTGCTCAGCAGCAGGGAGCCTGTTTCCCCCTCTCTCTGCCTGCCTCTCTGCCTACATGTGATCGATCTCTCTCTCTCTCTCTGTCAAATAAATAAATAAAATCTTAAAAAAAAAAAGAAAGAAAGAAAGAATAACATTCCCAATTCCCATTTTTCTTCTGGTTAGAACTAGAAGAAAACTAGAAAGAAAACTAGAAAGAAAACTAGAACTGGCTTATCAGACCAAGGCAAAAACGTCTGAACAAACTCAACTCGTGTTTTTTGTTTTTGTGTGTGTGTATGTGTGTGTTTTTTTTTCCTCCCCACCACCTGTTACTCTCAGAGAATACAAGGAGGAGTTTCTCAGTTTAAAAGAGGTGTCCATAGTACTCAGGCCTGGGTATGAAGCAAAACACATCAAATAACATCAAATAAAACTCGGAAGTGATTTCAAAAAAGAGGATGCTAGCAAAACATCTGTTTCGACCCTATTGTCAGGTAATGGCCAGGAAACTTGATGAGAAATTATTGTCTTGGGGTATACCTGTCATTCTCATGCCCCAGCTTAATAATTAAATATTCAAGGAAGCACTATCAACCAAATATAAGTTGTCAACAAGCTCCCCTGCATTTTTAGAGAGGAAAAAACATGGTCTCTTAGTTGGAATTATTTGATCAATTGAGGAATTTTTAAAACAATGAGTCTATTTCCCTGAAAGAAAAGTTTAATAACTTGAGAATCACTCTAAATTTTGTTTTGTTCACTGAAATCCCAGAACATGGAGAAGTAACTGGGACAATGAGAGATGTGGACAGGTGGCAGTTTTCCTAGAAATAGGGGAGGGATCTTCCCCAAGCTCCTTCCCTCTGTCTGGACATCCATTAGCCAGAAAAGAAGCTAAGACAGGGGAAGACATCGTGCCCTCAAGAGAACCTGGAATGTGTTGCTCGTCATGTTCAGTGGAAGCCGTGGATCCTTAACCTCCAAATACTATGCAAGTAACTTTAGAAAAGCTATTTAGCCTTGCTTTAGGTTTAGTAAAGCTTATTACTATTATGTAATAATGGGGTATTATGGGGTAGATGTTTATAACCCACAAAAATCTGTATGTTAAAGTCCAAGCCTCCAATGTGGTGAAAGGTGGTATCTTTGAGAGATAATTAGATTTAGGTGGAGTCATGAGCGTAGAACTCTTATTGTGGAATTAGTACGCTCAAAAGAAGAAGGGGTGCCTGGGTGGCTCAGTGGGTTAAGCCTCTGCCTTTGGCTCAGGTCATGATCTCAGGGTCCTGGGATCAAGCCCCACATCAGGTTCTCTGCTCAGCTGGAGCCTGCTTCCTCCCTCTCTCTCTGCCTACTTGTGATCTCTGTCAATCAAATAATTTTTTTAAATGAATATATATTATATATATATAATATAAATATATATATATATATTTTTAAAGAAGAGGAAAAGATACCAAAGCAGGTGTATCTCTCTCTCTCTCTCTCTCTCTCCCCCCACCTCTCCATATATACACACCAAGGAAAGGTCAGGTGAGCATACAGCAAAACGGCAGCTGTTTTAAGTTCTGTTATCAGGACATTATTTTCAGGACACAGAACCTTCATGTTCTGTGCTCCTACTAGGTACCAGCTCTTGTGCTATGGAGATGATGTAACAATGATAAATGATGTTCCTAATCTCAGGGAGCTTTCAAATGGTAAAACTAGGTCCCGCAGCTATAATAAACTGAGCTCACTGAACCCCCTAATCTGGGAAATCTTTTTTAAAAGGGGGGAGGGGTTCATGAATTAAAATGATATATAGTATTATCTTGCAGAAAATCAACTTATTAGAAAAATGTATATTAGGAGTTATTCCAACCAATCACCAGGAAAACATTTTCCTCCTGGACATAATAGTAGTAATCTTTACTAGACCTAAAGTAATGTTTATTTTATTCTCTTCTGGTTTTAAAAATACACAGTGGTCTGAAAGCCAAAATCTAATTTGTGATTTTCACAGCTGAATCACATCCATTTCCTCCCCAATCGGATACGAGTGGGCACTGCCACCGTTGCTCAACAGCCACCCCAGTCAAACTGGACAGCTCCCCCGGGGAGGCCCATAGGGGTTAGTTCTATTTATAGCAAGTCTGAAAAAGAGCACCTCTGAAGTAGAGGGTTTTCAATCAAAAGACAGAAAGTTGGAGTAGAGGACTGTGAAGGCTCTTTCCAACCCCAGAATCCATCATTCTTGGAGACTTTTGGCTCATGAAATGTAACAGACATCCTAGCTAGGCTGTGAATAGAAGCCAGGTGTTCCCATTTCCAGCTTGAGATTTTATAAAGCAGGCAATCGTGGGTCTGGTGTACAGCTCAAGAAATAAAATAGTATTATCTTTTGGTTCAGAGGAAGAGTTTATAAGGCAAACAGATATACAGGTTAGCAAACTATTTTACCCAAATCTGCAAAAGCCTCTCTAAGCCTCAACTTATATGAGACAGATATACACAAAAAATATAGAGGCAGTCATCATGAGAAAGGTAACGATAAACCCTTGAGAGAAGATTATTTCCTTAGAGAACACCACTCCCTTCTAGTTAGGGGGCATGGGAGAGGGAAAGCAGAAATATCCTCCCCTGAACTCTTTGGGCCTTGGACAGGGACTGAAGACATGGGACAGTTTTAAAGCTGACTGGATGACCACTTTTCTGTGACTAGAATATTCACTGGAGAAAACTTTAAAAAAAAAAAAAGGAGTACAAACTGTTATAAAATAAGTAAGTTGTATGTACAGCATAGTGACTATAGTTAATGCCATATTGCATATTTGAAAGTTGTTAAAAGAGTAGATTTTAAAAGTTCTCAAAGAAATGTATAACTATGTAAGGTAAAGGATGTTAACTAAATAAATTGTGATCATTTTCAATGTATAAAAATATTGGATCATGTTATATACCTGAAAACTAATATTATGTCAATTATTTGTCAATAAAAAGCAGATTTGGGGCACCTGGGTAGCTCAGTGGGTTGGGCCTCTGCCTTCAGCTCGGGTCATGATCCCAGGGTACTGGGATCGAGCCCCGCATCGGGCTCTCTGCTCAGCGAGGAGCCTGCTTCCTCCTCTCTCTCTGACTGCCTCTCTGCCTACTTGTGATCTCTCTGTCCAATAAATAAATAAAAATCTTTACAAAAAAAAAAGCAGATTTTTAAAAAATGACACAGCTAAGAAGTCTCAGACAGGACTATAAGTCTTCTAATTTCGGGCCAGTGTTCCTTTTTGGGCACTGTCCTCACATATGTTGGGGTTGCTTTGACATCCTAAACATCCTTTATTTTCCTATGGATCTATTCCCATAGTTTGTTCTTTCCCTAAAGGAACAAGTTCCCAAGCTGTGCCTCCACTCTACAAAATAAAACCTCCATCAAGAGTAAGTTCTGATTCTCCAAGACTCTGATCTGACTCTTAGCCTGTTTCATCATGTGACCCCTAAGATCAAATGTGTGTGCTCTAGATTAGGCTTTCCCATATTTCCTATAGACAAATGCTGGTCATTCGGTACAACTTCAGGTGAATGTTTTTATATTTATCTATTGGTATTATCTTTCCTAGTGCTAATATCAAAGGCTCTTAATCCCTACCCCGTCAAGCTTATGATTGCAAAATGATAGAACCATTTGAAGATAGCTCTACACACTCCATATCACACACTCAGGGCATGTATCAACGGATTAATTAATCCAGGACCTTGGATGAGTTGATAGAAATTCTTGAGTTAGAATCTAAATAAGAAATTTTTTTTAATTCTTTTTCTTGTGAATTTTTTTTGTTAAACTTTATTTATTTGTTTGTTTAACAGAGAGAGCACAAGTAGGCAGAGTGGCAGGCAGATGGAAAAGGAGAAGCAGGCTCCCCCCTGAGCACAAAGCCCAATGCAGAGCCTGCTGCCAGGGCCCTGGGATCGTGACCTGAGCTGAAGGAAGATGCTTAACCTACTGAGCCACTAGATGTCCTCTAAATTTGTTTTTATCAAGATATGAAATGGGTTAGGAAATGTCACATGGGTTATGTCCCACCAGGTAAATGCCCAAAGAATAGGACATTTTAAATGGGAGGGGTGCCTGGGAATATCGGGTACCTGTCATAGATATCTTTGTGGGACAAAATGACTAAAGTGTCAAGAACTCTATGCTCTGAGCCAAGCTGAGGAGCTGGGCAGGCAAAGAAGGAAGAACAGTTCCACTTTCAGAGGAGGGAAAAGTTCAACATCCTAAGAATTTTTGATAGTTTAGTACCTTGGAGCCCAGGATTTCTTTGGCCTCAGTTGTTTGCCCACTTGTTATCCCCTGGAAGTCCTGGAACTACACTGACTCTGTGTGACAAAGGACTATCCCCTTTACATCAAGCCTCAAGATAAGGAACGGTCTTGGGTCTCAAATAGGAAAGAAAACTAAGCCGTTTGAATTCTGAATTACTTAGGAAATACTATAACGATGAACTTGACATCCAATCCACTCAAAGATTAAAAATAGTTTTTTTCAGGGACATCTGGGTGGTTCAGTCAGTTAAGCATCTGCCTTCGGCTCAGGTCATGATTCCAGGGTCCTGGGATCAAGCCTCCATCGGGCTCCCTACTCTGACAAGCCTGCTTCTCCTCTTCCACTCCCCCTGCTTGTTCCCTCTCTCACTGTCTCTGTCAAATAAATAAATAAATATAATTGTAAAAAAAAATTTATTTAAAAATACTTTTTTTCAGTATACCTTGGTTTGTGAGTTAATGAAGTCCTGCTCATTATCCCCATTAATACGAAGCTTTACAGTATCTAGTTCAGTGACCCTAAAGATAAGATTCATACCATTCATTGCATCTCTTTTGGAATCAGATATATTTGAGCCTATGCTTACAATGATCAATTTCAACGGATCAGACTTCATTTCTATGTGAATGTCTCCTAAGCCACATCTGCAGCCTTGGGTTCTCTTGAGTCCCAATGTCCTATTTCCAACTGTGCATTAAGCCATTATCCTCAATGTTGTCACCCAAAACCAACACATATTTAATATTAAATTTTATTTTGTTTTCCAAATCACTTCATATCTTACATAGGCACTATACAAATACTCAGTGGCTAAATCTATAAAACTCTTCCTCTTGAACTTGATATTAACATTTATTGCTTCATCATTCCCCAAGTTCACAAGCATCATGCAAGTCATTTTCTTTGACACTGCCCTTTCCACGAACCCTCAAATCCAATCAGTCACCAGTTTGTCAAATATTTCTTTGAGACACATCTACTTTTGTCAACACCCATTCAGGGATCTTATTATTTTATGCCTTTTTATTGAACTCCCTACTCTCAGTTTTCATCCCGCATTTTCTTTAATCAATCTTTTTAATCTATATTTGCCAACCATGGTTTGACAGCAGACTGCTCATTTCCCTAATACATAAATGTACTTACGCGTGGGTGTTTTAGAGGATCAGAGTGGGAATTCTACCAATTACAAAGGCTTCAGGACTCCCTCATCCCTTCTTCCGCCAGAGATGATTTCTTTTTTCTGTTTTACATGTTGCGATCTACATAAGTTTGTTTTAAGACTTTATCTACCAGCAAAAACAAGTTAGGAATCAATGGCCTATGTGTAAAAGAAAACATTCCTTAAGACTCTCCCAGTCTAGCCCCACATAACTGTTGGATTATAACTCATTTTAATTCTCTTTAAGTTCAATTTTCTCTTTAATTCTCTCTTCAGGTCTTAGGTCTTCCCACCTTATTCTCTCATGTCTCTCACCTAAATATTTTCCATCTGTGGTGGTAGTCATTAGTAGTACTACCATATATTTCTACTTCGCTACTCCTCCAATGCAAGACAGAGTTGCTTTTCTGAGGATCACGTGAGGATATGGCCAATGACATTTACGTGCAAGTTACTTGTGTCGGTTACAGAACAGAACATTAATTGCCCGTTTTAGACCTTCTGAAAGTCTGCCTCGCTCTTGGTGCTGCAACTAGTTATACTCCAGGTACTGGCTGTACCAGCAGCCTGGGTCCACAAATGAGGGAGAGATAAAGCAGGTCTCCCAGCAATGCAGAGTGAGTGAGATAAACATTGTCTTAAGCCACTAAGATTTTGAGATTGTGTTGCGTTGCTATGATCTTTCTTAAGCGATACACTATCCTTCAAGGATGGACTAAAATAAAATGCTATATAAGGTGATTTTCTTTTTAAACTAAACCATTTTATGATGTTCTCTGTACTCTCTACTTCCGCCAAGGAAAAATGCTTCTCAATGAATGATATCAGTGGCATATTAAGTAGCCACTCCATAGGAACTACAAAAACATGTATAATTATTTGTACTCATTTGTCATGTAAATTGATAGGCTGCCCCACATTGTTAAGCTTTAAGTATGTGCATAACTATCTCCCACATTCACTATAAGCTCTTTGATTTGAATATACCCTAGGACATTTCAGGGTAGAAAGAGTATTCTGTGCTTCTCCCCAAGTCCCACCAACCCCAGTATATTTATCCAGATGTAATTTGGTTAAGTTACTACCAATGAAATCGCTGACGAGAAAGGTAATCTCATAAAACTACAAGTAAAAAAAATGTGCAGCCCAAGAATTAAGTATGTGTGGGTGTGAGAAGCCTAAGAGCCTCAAAAACTACTATTTATTCATTCACCACTGGCCACCTCATCTTCCCCTAAGTATAATTTCCTTGAGACAAACAGAGCATTGTAAGGTCCTCTAAAACATGAAGTAGAGGATGGTGACCCCACTTTGCCGTCTCTCACATACCCACTGTCTGTGAAGCCCAGGGCTGTGTCAACTTCCTTCTGTTATATAGCTCCCAGGGTTTCAGCCCAAGGATACTTAGCAAGCATTTATTTCTGGATTGTTGGAGTTTTTTCAATTCCCCGCAGATATCAAGTTGAAAGAGAAAATTGGTCACTGCCCAAAATTACTAAAAGAGTCGGTAGTAGTTGATACTTATACTTTGTACTTTCAGTATGCCTGGCATTGCTGTAAGCATTTCACATGTGGTAATTTAGTATAGCACGGTGGTGGGTCAGACTGTCAGAACTGGAGTCCTTGCTTTTTAATTACTAACTGTGTGATCTTGGGAAGACAACCTTTCTGTGCCTCGGTGGTTACATATATGAGCTGATGATCATAATCCTACCTACCTCACAAGGTTGCTGTGGGACCTGCCTAGATAAAGCACCATCCAGGACACATGCAGGCTATTTTCACAGCAGGGGGCCAGTCGGAATGTATACCTAGGACCTAAAAAATGTTGCAGATGGAAGTCACAAATGCCAACATCAAACACTGCAGCTTTTAATATGTCAAGAGGTCTATCAGGAATTGGCTGTTGGGTCCCATTGAGATGAGGGAACTGGTTCCTGACAGATTCCTGCTGCCTGGTTGTTTTGCATTAAAGTTGCCCCCCCCACACACACACACACACTCAAGAGATAATATGGTATATTCTACTTGTCAAAGTCTTTCATCTGGGACATTATGGAATATGATGACAACTCTCCTACTATTTGTTCCCCACCAACAGGCTAGGCCATCCCCAGGTAGAGCTTTATGGAAATGTCCTGCCACTGTTAAGAAGGACAAGAACTAATAGAATTCTCAAGAGAAGGAGAGATGATGGAAGTCTGACCTGCAATAATTGTTGAGAGCATAAGCACTCGTGGGATGAAAAAGACAGACTGTGTGGCAGGTCTGGGCTCGGGGATCCTGCTAGGATATGATCCCCTGTTGCAGTGCCACAGCTTGTCAGTGTTTCACTTCTCAGAACATCCAGAGGAGGCAAACCAGAAGAGATCAGTCCAGCTTGACTAGGTGGGTTACGGACTTTGTTCATATAAGTGTGATCATGGCAACCTACCAAAGGGAGGGAGAGGGGAAAGAAAAACCATCTCCCCTCTTTCGAAAACACCCAGCTTGGAAGTTTGCTTCTCCTTCTACATCACTGCCTGTAAGGTGTGTGAGGGTTTCTCTGAATGCTGAATGGTAGGTTTGCTAGCCAACTTGGATAGTTTGCAGTAAAAAAGCAGAAAATATTCTTGCAATGCTTCAACGTAATATTTATATGGTCAGTTTAACCAAGTTCTCATTGTGAAAAATCTAGAATACAAAAAAAAATAAATAAAAATATTTGTAATCCTGGGGGCGCCTGGGTGGCTCAGTGGTTTAAAGCCTCTGCCTTCGGCTCAGGTCATGGTCCCAGGGTCCTGGGATTGAGCCCCACGTCGGGCTCTCTGCTCCACAGGGAGTCTGCTTCCTCCCCTTTCTCTGCCTGCTTCTCTGCCTACTTGTGACCTCTGTCTGTCAAATAAGTAAATTAAAAAAAATCTTTAAAAAAAATTTGTAATCCTGATTTATAATCTCATTTTTTCAATTCACATTCATGTCATTTTTCCCAAAATCTTTTTCTATGTAATATCTTATTTAAGAGTATAACCTCTGAGTATTTAACCTCTGCTCCCTATGCTTGATTAGATTGCTTCTAATTTCTTAAAATTGCAAATGGCAGAGGAATATATTTGAACATAAATCTTTATTGTAATTTCTGCCTATTTGCTTAATATAAATTTCTAGCAGAAAATTTAGAGTCAAACAGTATGAGTATTTTAAAGACATTTATATATATATGTATATATACATATATATGTATATATACATATCCATATTTTCATATTCCTTTTTCAGGAAGGAGTTTTTATATTTCTACAACTGTGTAAAAGAGGCTAGCTAGCTCTTACTAGCCTCCTAGCCTTAGTAATAGGTAGGTGGGCAGAGAGATTTGTTGACTTAATGTAGGTTTTTAAAATCTTAAGCTAAATTTAAAAGTAGTTGAAGATTCATCCACACGGAACAATATCACTCATGGCAAAATGCCATAAAGCTTTAAACAGACTCTAAGTGATATTGGAATTGAGGGGGATAGACAAAATCAATGAAACCAAGAATAGTCAGGGAAGACTTCAAGAAGCAGCTAGTCTTAAGCTGAACCTTAAAATATTTGTTCAGAGTGATTAGAAAAAAATATATGCATACCTGGGGGTGGTGGGGGGGGGGGGTAAACTTAGACAAAGGAGCCAAAACAAGCAAGAAATATTGGCGGTGGGGCAGGGGAGGGCTGTCCTTACAAACATTTATTTCCACAGCTGTTCATTCAAGTAATATTTATTTGATACGTATTAGGTACCTGGCAGTGTGCTACATGTTGAAACTACAACATGAATAAAACACATCTTTGGTCTCTGAGTGAAATCACCTCCTATCTGTCTTTTCTGCCTTTAAGTTCAATCCACCTCAGTCTATCACTACCATTGCCATCAAAGTATCCTCCAAACTAAAAATCTATTTATTTCATACCCTGTTTTTAATCACCATATCATTTCTAGAGGATTGGGAAACTTTAGTGGCTTAGCCACACTTTAGAATAAAATCCAAAGAACTTAGTGGGGGTTTTATGGCTTTTCTCCATCTGGAGTTTTCCTACTCCCCCTCCAAACATCTAGCCTCTCTTCCTCTCCTTCCAGAAATAAGCTTGATACAAACTCCTTACACAACGTCTGGACTCCTTGGATACACACATACTGTTCCTCATCTGAAACATCTCTCCCTCTACCACACAAGCTTCCTCTAAAGCCTTCCACTTAGCTAACTTCTGTTCATTGTTCAGCTGTCAGCTTCTGGAAGGCTTACGTTGGCCTTGAGTATGGGTTCAGTTTCCCTGCTACATATTCACTTCCCTTAGTATAACTCGCATCACATTTTATTGGCATAACTTCTTTTCTCATGGCTTCCTCAAGACTGTGGGCTCTGTAAATACCAAAACTTTGTCCTTCACATTGTCCTTCACATTGTTCCTACACAAAGTAGCTCCTCAGTAAATATTTGTTGAAATATTTTGAAATGAATCCATTGGAGGGTGCTGGGTTGCTGCTATCCTTCAACCTGAAGATTTAGAATACTGAATCATGGAGACAAGCAGAACCAGCACAAACTCTAAGCAGAAGAGAATTCAGGCTCAGGTGACTGAACAGTGGTATGTCAATATAATAATAATCTACAAGATTTGAGCTGTTCGGTTATCTTAAAATAAGTTACTACTGCGTTATCACAGACTAGGAATCAGCAGACAAGATCTAAACTGGGAGGCTTGAAGTCAGACAAATTGAGATCCACTGCTTACCTCTATCACTTTCTATGGGAGCTTGGGCAAAGCCTCTCTGCACCTGAATTCCCTCTTTTGTAATGGGGAATCTAATGCCTCTTTCCAAAGGCCATAAGACCAAATGTATAGAAAACTGAATACAATTCCCAAACTCTCACATTCACTAAATGTTCATTTCTTCCCTCTCCTTCTCAGTTCTTCCTCTTACTCCCTGAAGAAACTTGGACAAATCACCTCTTCCAGGGTCTTCATGCTCTCTGCTATAAAACTAAGGGATTTAAAGAAATCAGTGGTTCCCCAAACTGGTCAAACTCAAACATCATCAAGAAAACTTTTCTTGAAAAATTCCAAGGTGGACCTAGAAGTCAGTTTCTTTCCTTATAAAGTTCCCCAGGTGATCTTGCTGCCTCCAGCCCAGCCCAGAACTACTGTCCAGTATTATGGAAACACCAGCCTTTTCCAGCTTGAACAGGCAACACTTTCATTTTTCTTTCTACTTCTCACATAAAAAACGATTATGTAATAGATCAGAATATGACTCACCTGGCTGGCATTTTTTATCCCACCAGACCAAAACTATGCCATAATTGGCAATGAAGATCAGCTCTATGTGTTTGCATGACTGTTTGCATGCATGTTTGCATCCTGGGGGTGGAGGAAGGAGAAGTATACAAAGTTTTTACCTGCCTCTTCACTTCCTTTGTTGACTGGCATGAGCTAGACCTCCCAACAATGTAGCCACCTCCAGTGGAACAGTAAACTGCCTACAGAAAGCTGTTCTTAAGTTGGATACAAAGTAATGGACCTTTTAGCCTTCTGCTATTATTATATTAATATTGCACTGGCAGGTTGACCAATGGTCATTGCCCTGTTAAGTTAACACCAGAAGATACAGTCATTATGAAACCTCAGAACCAAGAAGGTTAATAAATCAAGACAAAAATCAAGACCAGTTCATAGGCTGGTTGTTAATTTAACAGAGAGCATGAATAGAACCAAAGCCCATGAAGAAAAAAAAGAAGTTGGGTGTCCACCAGATAAAACAACAGAAAACACAAAAACTGAATGAGGCATGCAAGTGATTCAAAGTCTGTGGAAAAATCTGAACTCTAAGCCAGCTGAGTAATATGGCAAATTCCATAAACATTCCATGAATTCAGATGTTATGATAAATTGATAAAAATCTGTTAAGACATAGTCCCTCCCTTTGAAGAACTTTCAACCTATAAAGAAACCTGAGAAAAATGGTAAGGACACACTCCATGCTATTGCATTAAACATAACATCTTATCTTCTTAACAACCCTGCATTGTAGATATCATCAGACAAGTTCAATGACTTACCCAATACTTGGAGGTAATATCAAGAAAGCTGGACTACCTCTTTACTAATAGATGTACCGTTCAGAAACATCATATGTTATACCAAAGATATGTCTAAGTATTTCTTTCTAGTGAATAATCATAGTTTAAACACTCATCAAAGGGCTATTTCATTAAGAACCATTAAGGCTGATGAGTTTCTCTGTGACATCTCAGAAACTTAACGGTAATGAGTTTTAAGGTCAAAGATTCTGATTCTTGAAATGCCATTGCCATCTGGGTGTTAACCCTAGAAATAGTCCCTGCCAGCCACGTGAATCTGCTCTTCCCTCTTCACTGAGCCAGAATAAGCAAAGAACTTTCCCCTTATTTACACCCACACGTTGGATAAAATGACAGTCCAAACTCCAAAGAGTCATATGAAATGCCAGCTGGGCATTGGTGGGCAAAGTCTCGTGGCAAAAGTGCTGGAGCACTGGAGACAAAATTCACCCGGCAGCTCCAAGAACAAAAATCCACATATTTTCTTTCTTTCTTTACCAACAAGAACAACAAAGAAAAACTATCCCAAAATAAACAATCTAGGCTAATAATCGAACAACCAAATATTCACTACTCCCCCAAACCCTTTTTAAAAGTCTCATTGCTAGAGCTGGAAAGAAATAGAAATAATCTTTGTGTCTGATTGAAAACAGGTTTCCTGATTCTCTTGGGCTTCCACGTTTAACAGCTCATTCCACAAAAACAATCTCCCTTCTCTCTGCTTGGCCTAGAAAGTTTCTGATTTTATTGGTGCCTTTTAACATACAGACTGTCCCCCTCCAATGTGACCTGTCATCATTGAACTTTGAATATACAAATCCCCACCATCCCCTCCCCCAAATTAGCAGAATACATCTCTCTGTTTTGACTCACATTAGATGGTCGCTACTGAACTTGAAAAGGTTGCGTCTCACTTCCTGGCATCGTTGGACAAGTTGCAAATCATAACCATGCTAATTAGCACATAGATTTCTGGATTTTATGTATGCCAGGCAAAAAGACATGTAAGGTAGAGAAAGAAGGGAGAGGAAAGGGTCACTCAGGGGTAAAAATAGAAGGGAGGGAGCATGGGCAAAAGGAATTTGAGTGACGTTTTATTCTCCAAAGCAGATACCCCAGGGAGGATTAGCTTAGGGGAAAATCCTTCACTATTATCCTTACTTATTTGTTACATGGAAATAAATATTCTCATTCTTATTAGATCCTCTTTTCCTCTTCTTCTGGATCATGGAAACACAACAGGTTTGGGTAGGTACTGAATTAAATTATCTCTGGCCTTGCTATCAACTGTAGTCATGTTAATTGCAATCCTATCCATTACATAAATGAACTAAAAAAAGCAGGTCTTTGTTTGGAAAGTTTTGGAGTTAAGTTTTACACTTGTAGCAAGAAATAGAACATCACCATATTTTTTAAATATACATAGGTGTGTATACACACATATAATGAGTATATATATATATATACATATATACCTGTGTATACAAACATATTGATATATATACACATCAATGTAAACATAAAGAGATAGGAAATGCTTCCAGTCCCCCAAACAAATAAAAAGGGACTTTGTTAGAGGGAAAAAAAAATTCCCTACAGCAGTCCTTGAACGTGAAGACTTACTTCCTTGTACCATCTAACTCCTTCCTCCCTAAAGCCTCAGGCTAATGCATTCTCTAATTCAGAATATGCACGAATGTATCAGAAAAAGCAGACTGTCTGTCTTGTTTTCAAAGTTTGTCTCTTTGCTTTCTGTGTCCTCCTCCACTTCCCCTCTCTACTTCCCTCCTCCTCCAGCCCTTCAAATAGCTCTGTCCTAAATGAACCTTCCAGGCTGGTCTGATGTTAAAAGGGAAATGTTTATCTTGGAGTGTAGAGATAATTGACAATTAGAAAAGAGGACGCTTTTAGCTCTTGGTCAGGGCACTGCACTCCTGGACAAAGTGCTCTTTTCTTTGAGGCCGGGTGGAGTGCTGAATGACTCAAGCAGCGATCTTTGCCTGTTTACACTTAGAACCTACCAGAGTCAAGGACTGGAGTTTTCTGGGACATATTTCCCTACCAACTGGCTACAAATAATATCAATAAGTCCTAAAGGGCAAGATCAAATGGTTAGGATTCCTCCTGGCAATTTCTAACTTTTCCTCCCATGTGCTGGTTTATGGGAATTGACTTGCAGGGTTGAACCCACATGTGTCCTCAGTTTTTGTTTTCACCACCCACCAGAAGAACATGCTATAGAAAGAACCAGTTTTCTCTCTGTTTCTAATCTGAAGAGTTAGAAAATTGATGGCATTAAAAAAAAATTAGTATAACACTGTTATCTCAATGTGGTTTGTTCCATTATAAATACATTTTTGTTTTATACGATTTTTAAACTCTTGTCTTTTCAAAATCCACAACCATTACTCCCCCCAACAAGTCTACTATTCTAATGTGTTTAATAAGCTTGTTTTTAGTTTTTATATGTTCTTAAAATTAGGTATGTTTTGTATAATGCATGTATTTTGGATTTTCTATAAAAGTTATTAAATTACATATCTCTGCTTGCTTTTATCACATGGTATTTTTAAGGTCCATTTATAATATTTTGAGTACATGCAATCTAGTGCTTCTATCAATTCTTATATCTCAAATGCTCTATGTTGCCCAAGACCAGAAATGACTGAATCTACCTTTCAACAGAAAACTAAAGAATGGTGATTTGCTCTATCTTATATATTAAAACATACTGCAAAGCCATAATAATAATAAATTGCATTTAGGGGTCAAGAATAGACAGATCAATAGAAAGCCAAGAGTCAAATGTCTATATATATAAAAATGTATAATATATCATAAGGAGTACACCATAAACAATGGGATAAGGAGAGACTATAGAATAAGTGAAGGTGGTAAACCTTGTTTACTATATATGTAGAAATAACTAGGTATTTAACATAATACTCAGGATGGTCTATAGATGAATTAAAGACCTCCCTGTGCAACATTGAAACTATAGAGGTTCTAATATGGAAATATGAGTAATTTTGTAACTTAGGAAAACCCTTTAAAAGAAAACCTCAAAAACTGAAACATAAGACAATTATTTAATTATAAATAATTTAAAACTTCTGGAGACAAGAGCAAGTTGGCAGAGGAGTAGAAGACTGAAATATCATCAGGTCTGAGGAGTTCAGCTAGATAGTTATCAAACCATTCTGAACACCTACAAACTCAACAGGAGCTAGAAAAGAAGAAGAACAGTAATTCTAGGAATAGAAAATCAACCACTCTCCAGAACGTAAGACATGCGGAGAAGTGACTCTGAAGCGATGGGAAGATAGGCCACAGGTCGGGGGAGGTTGGCTCCCAGCAAGCAGTGGAGCAGCAGAGCACAAAATCCAAACTTTTAGAAGTCTGTTCCACTGAGGAATGTCACTCCAGAGGCTAAGCTGGGGGTAAAGCACTCACGGGGAGAGTGTGGTCTCAGAATCCACAGGGTCACAAAAGGACCAGTGGTGTCTGATAGTGGCAGAGCTCTCTGGTATTGGAGAAGGGAAGCCAGCAACAGACACAGAGCTGAACAGAGGGCTCTCAGCTCAGGATTACCTTAAACCATGATCCAAGGCACAGTCGGGCCACTGCTCTTCATGCAGGCACCCCACAAGTGGCAGATCTGGGGAGACCCCCTCCTTCTTCATCTGGAAGGAGTGGCACAGGAACACACTATAGGAATCTGCTGGGTTTGGAGACTCCAAACGGGGCCATGCACCAGAGATAGAAATGCTCAGTCACAGCCTGGGTGAGCATGGAGTGCGGCCAGAGACCAAGGAGATGGGAGGGATTGACTGCTTTTCTCTGAGGGTGCACTGAGGAGTGGGGGCCTGAGCTCTTGATTCCTACTGGGCTAGAGATTGGGAGGCTGCCATTTTTACTCCCGTCCTCCAAAGCTCTATGAAAAGCATTCAGAGAAAAAAAGCTCTGAAAGCAAACCCGAGCAGATACCTCAGCCTGGCCTCTGACAAAGGTGGTGCAATTCTTCCTCAGGCAAAGACATTTGAGAATCACATAAATAGGCCCCTCACCCAGAAGATCAGCAAGAACATCCAGCCAAGACCAAGTTTACCAATCAATGAGAACTGCAGAACTCCAGAGCTAGAGGAAAGCTACACATAGAATTCATAGCTATTTTCCCTTAATACTTTAGTTTCAAAAGTTAAATTTTTTTAAATTTTTTTCTTATCCTTTTTTTTAAATTTTCCTCTTTCCTGTTTTAATGTTTAACAATTTTATCTTATAATACCTTTTTAAAGATCTTTTTAAATTTTCATTGTTATAGTCCTATTTTACCCCTTCACGGTATTCAACCTTATTTTTTGTATACACATAGGTTTTTTTTTTTTCTTTAAAATTTTGGGATACAATTTTTTTTTAATGCATCAAAATATACCCTAAATCTAGTGCATGGTTTTCTTCTAGTCTCCAGCCTGATCACATTCTTTCCTTTTATTTTTCTTTTTTTCAACCAACTTCTTATCTAATCAATTCCTTTTTTAGAATCTCTTTTAATTTTCATCTTTATAGTCATGTTTCACTGCTTCATCATGTTTACTCTTAGTTTTGTATACATATAAATTTTTCTTTATTTAAAGTTTTGGGAGGTAGTTTCTTCTAATAGACCAAAATACACCCAAAATCAAGTAATCAAGGGTGTAGTGGCTCTGTTCTATTCACCAGTCTCTCCCCACAGTTTCAGGTCTCTTCTGATTTGGTTAGTGTACATTTTTCTGGGGTCATTGCTACCCTTTTAGTATTTTGTGTTCTCATTCACCTATTCTTATTTGGATAAAATGAAAAGGCAGAAAAATGACAAAAAAAAAAAAAAAACCCAAGAGGCAGTACCGATGGCTAGGGACTTAATTAATATGGACAATAGTAATATATCAGAACTAGAGTTCAGAATGACAATTCTCAGGGTGCTAGCTGGGCTCAAAAAAACATGGAAGATATTAGAGAATCCCTTTCTGGAGAAATAAAACCCCTTTCTCAGGAAATAAAAGAACTAAAATCTAAACAAGGTGAAATCAAAAAAAGCTATTAATTAGGTACAATAAAAAATGGAGTCTTTTACTGCTAGGACAAATGAGGCAGAAAAGAGAATTAGTGATATAGAAGACCAAATGATGGGGAATAAAGAAGCTGAGCAAAAGCGAGACAAACAACTACTGGACCATGAGGGGAGAATTCAAGAGATAAGTGATACATAAAATGAAACAATATTAGAATAATTGGGGTCACAGAAGATGAAGAAAGAGAGAGAGGGGCAGAAGGTATATTGGAGCAAATTGTAGTAAAGAATCACCCTAATGTGGCAAAGGGAAGAAGCATCAAAACCCAGGAGGCACAAAGAATCCTCCTCAAAAATCAATAAAAATGCGTCCACACCCCATCATCTAATAGTAAAACTTACAAGTCTTAGTGACAAAGAGAAAATCCTGAAAGCAGCTTGGGATAAGACGTCTGTAACATACAATGGTAGAAATATTAGACTGACAGCAGACCTATCCACAGAGACCAGGCAGGACAGAAAGAACCAGCATGATATATTCGGAGCACTAAATGAGAAAAATATGCAGCCAATAATACTATATCCAGCTAGGCTTTCATTGAAAATAGAAGGAGAGATAAAAAGCTTCCAGGGCAAACAGAAACTAAAAGAATTTGCAAACACCCAACAAGCCCTACAGGAAATATTGAAAGTGGTCCTATAAGCAGAGAGGGAACCTAAAAGTAACAGACCAGAAAGGAACAGAGACAATATACAGTAACAGCCACCTTACAGGCAATACAATGGCACTAAATTCATATATTTCAATAGTTACCCTGAATGTAAATGAGTTTAATGCCCCAACCAAAGACATCAGAATGGATAAAAAAAAAACAAGACCCATAGATATGTTATCTCCAAGAAACTCATTTTAGACCCAAAGACACCTCTAGAGGTAAAGTGAGGGAGTGGAAAACAATTTACCATGCCATGGACATCAAAAGAGAGCTGGATGGCAATCCTTATTTCAGATAAATTAGATTTTAAACCAAAGACTATACTAAGAGATAGGGAAGGACACTGTATCACACTTGAAGGGTATGTACAACAAGAAGATCTAACAATTTTAAATATCTATGCCCCTAACATGGGAGCAGCCAATTATATAAACCAATTAATAACAAAAATCAAAGAAACACATCAAAAATAATATAATAGTACTAGAGGACTTTAACACCCCCTCACTGAAATGGACAGATCATCTAAGCAAAAGATCAAAAGGAAATAAAGGCTTTAAATGACACACTGGACCAGATGGACATCACAGATATATACAGAACATTCCCCTAAAATACACATTCTTCTCTAGTGCACATGGAACATTCTCCAGAATAGATCACATCCTGGGTCACAAATCAGGTCTCAAGTAGTACCAGAAGATAGGGCTCATTCCCTGCATATTTTAAGACCACAGTGCTTTGAGACTAGACCTCAACCACAAGAGGAAAGTTGGAAAGAACTCAAATACATGGAGGCTAAAGACCATCCTACTAAATAATGAATGGGCCAGCCAGGAAATTAAAGAAGAATTTTAAAAACTCTTGGAAACAAATAAAAATGAAAACACAACAGTTTAAAATCTTTGGGACATAGCAAAGGAGGTCCTGAGAGAAAATTATATAGCAATACAAGCCTTTCTCAAGAATTCAGAAAGGTCTCAAGTACACAACCTAACCCTATACCTAAAGGAGCTGGAGAAAGAACAGCAAGGAAAGCCTAAACCCAGCAACAGACGAGGAATCATAAAGATCAGAGCAGAAATCAATGAAATAGAAACCAAAAGAACAGTAGAACAAATCAATGAAACTAGGAGCTGGTTTTTTGAAAGAATTAATAAGATTGATAAGACCCTGGCCAGATTTATCAAAAAGAAAAGAGAAAGGACCCAAATTAATAAAATCATGAACAAAAGAGGAGAGATCACAACCAACACCAAAGAAATACAATTATAAGAACATATTATGAGCAACTATACGCTAGCAAATTCGACAATCTGGAAGAAATGGATGCATTCCCAGAGACATATAAACTACCAAAACTGAACCAAGAAAAAATAGAAAACCTGAGCAGACCCATAACCAGTAAGGAGACTAAAGCAGTCATCAAAACTCTCCCAACATACAAGAGCCTATGCCAGATGCCTTCCCAGGGGAATTCTACCAAACATTTAAAAAATCATTAATACCTATTCTCCTGAAACTGTTCCAAAAAATAGAAATGGAAGGAAAATTTCCAAACTCATTTTATGTGACCAGCATGACCTTGATCCCAAAACCAGACAAAGACCCCATTAAAAAGGAGAATTACAGACTAATATCCTTGATGAACAGGAATGGAAAAATGCTCACCGAAATGCCAGCCAATAGGATCCAATAGTACATTAAAAGGATTATTCACCACGACCAAGTGGAATATATTCCTGGGCTGCAAGATTGGTTCAACATCTGCAAATCAATGTGATTACAATACGTTAATAAAAGAAAAAACAAGAGCCATATGATACTCTCAATAGATGCTGAAAAAGCATTTGACAATGTACAGCATCCTTTCTTGAACAAAAGTCTTCAGGGTATAGGGATAAAGGGTATGTACTTCAATAGCATTAAAGCCATCTATGAGAAACCCACAGCAAATATTATTCTCAATGGAGAAAAACTGAGAGCCTTTCCCCTAAGGTCAGGAATGCAGCAGGGATGTCCACTATCACCACTGCTATTCAACATAGTGTAGAAGTCCTAGCCTCCGCAATCAGACAACAAAAAGAAATTAAAGGCATCCAAATTGGCAAAGACATCAAACACTCATTCTTTGCAGATGTTATGATACTTTATGTGGAAACCCAAAAGACTCCACTCCAAAACTGCTAGAACTCATACAGGAATTCAGTAAAATGTCAGGATATAAAATCAATGCCCAAAAATCAGTTGCATTTCTATACACCAACAATAAAACAGAAGAAAGAGAAATTAAGGAGGCGATCCCATCTATAATTATACCCACAACCATAAGATACCTAGGAATAAACCTAACCAAACAGGCAAAGAATCTATACTCAGAAAACTATAAAGTACTCATGAAAGAAATTGAAGAAGACACAAAGAAATGGAAAAACATCCCATGCTCATGGATTGGAAGAAAAAATATTGTGAAAATGTCTATGCTACCTAAAGCAATCTACACATTTAATGCAATCCCTAGCAAAATACCATCAATATTTTGTGGGGCACCTGAGAGGCTCAGTGGGTTAAAGCCTCTGCCTTCAGCTCAGGTCCTGGGATCAAGCCTCGAGTTAGGCTCTCTGCTCAACAGGGAGCCTGCTTCCTCCTCTCTCTCTGCCTGTTTCTCTCCCTACTTGTGATATCTGTCTGTCAAATAAATATTTTTTTTTTAAAATACCAGCAGTGTTTTTCAAAGAAATGTAACAAAAAATCCTAAAATTTCTATGGAACCAGAAAAGACCCCAGATAGCCAGAGGAATGTTGAAAAAGAAAATCAAGGTTGGCGGCATCACAATTCCAAATTTGAAGCTCTATTACAAAGCTGTAATCATCAGGACAATATGATATTGGCACAAACAAGACACAAAGATCAATGGAACAGAACAGAGAGCCCAGAAATGGACCATCAACTCTACAGTCAACTAATCTTCAACAAAGCAGGAAAGAATGTCCAATGGAAAGACAGTCTCTTCAACCAATGGTGTTGGGAAAATTGGACAGCCACATCCAAAAGAATGAAACTGGACCATTTCCTTACACTACACACAAACATAGACTCAAAATGGATGAAAGACCTCAATGCAAGAGAGGTATCAATCAAAATCCTTGAAGAGAACACAGGGAGCAACCTCTTCGACCTCAGCCACAGCAGCTTCTTCCTAGGAACATCTCCAAAGGCAAGGGAAGCAAGGGCAAAAATGAACTATTGGGACTTCATCAAGATTGAAAGACTTTTCACAGCAAAGGAAATAGTCAACAAAACCAAAAGACAACTGACAGAATGGGAGAATATATTTGCAAATGACATATCAGATAAAGGGCTAGTATCCAAAATCTGTAAAGAACTTATCAAATTCAATATCCAAAGACCAAATAATCCAATCAGGAAATGGGCAGAGGACATGAACAGACATTTCTGCAAAGAAGACATCCAGATAGCCAACAGACACATGAGAAAGTGCTCCACATCCCTTGGCATCAGGGAAATACAAATCAAAACCACAATGAGATACCACCTCACAACAATCAGAATGGTTAAAATTGACAAGTCAAGAAACGACAGATGCTGGCGAGGATGGGAAGAAAGGGGAACCCTCCTACACTGTTGGTGGGAATGCAAGCTGGTGCAACCACTCTGGAAACAGTATGGTGGTTCCTCAAAAATAGAGCTACCCTACAACTCAGCAATTGCACTAGTGAGTATTTACCCTAAAGATACAAATGTAGTGACCTGAAGGGGCACGTGCACCCAAATGTTTATAGCAGGAATGCCCACAATAGCCAAACTATGGAAAAAACCTAGGTGTTCATCAACAGATGAATGGATAAAGAAGGGATGGTATATATATGCAAGGAATACTATGCAGCCATCAAAAGAAACGAAATCTTACCATTTGCCACAATGTGGATGGAACTAGAGGGTATTACACTGAGCGAAATAAGTCAATCAGAGAAAGACAATTGTTATATGATCTTTCTGATATGAGGAATTTGGGGAACAGGGCAGGGGGTCATGGGGGGGTAGGGAGGGGAAAAAAATCGAACAAGATCAGGAGGGAGACAAACAGTAAGAATGAGATCAGGAGGGAGACAAACAATAAGGAGACTCTTAATCTCATGAAACAAACTGAGGGTTGCTGGGGGTTGTGGGGGAGGGATAGGGTGGCTGGATTGTGGACATTGGGGAGGGTATGTGCTATAGTGAGGGCTGTGAAATGTGTAAGCCTGAAGATTCACAGACCTGTGACCTTGGGACAAATAATACATTATATATTAATTAAAAACAAACAAAAAACAGACAAAAAATTTAAAACTTCTGATTAAAAAAAAAATTCTGATCTGCAAAAGAGGATGTTAATACATCAAATAAAAAGATTAGCTATAGACCAGAAGAAAATATTTGAAAATCACAAGCCCAACAAGGGACTTGTATCCAGAATATATAAAGAAACTCAGAACTCGACAGAAAGAAAAAACAACTCCTTCAAAAATGGGCAAAATGCATTAACTGACACTAAAACAGAGAGGATATATGGGTCATAGACATAGTAGAAGTTTCCATTTCTTTTAAGTGACCAGAATAGCAAACTTACAGAGAGTGAAAGGAGTTTACTGGTTGCCAGAGGCTGGGAGGAGGGTGGGCACTATGGAGTGACTGCTAGTAAGTATGGGATTTCTTCTGAAGAGATGAAATATTCTAAACTTAGATCTTGGTGATGGTTGTGAAACTCTTTGATGATACAGAAAGTACTGAATTGTATACTTTAAATGGGTAGATCTTACAGTATGTGAATTTTATCTATATAAAGATGTTTTTTAAAAAACAGTCAAAAAATTTCTGTTCAATGAAAACCACAAGTGACAAAGCAAATTTTGAATTTATCAATTGGGTAGTAAAAAATTATTATTGCTTCTTTTCACTTGATGTACTCTAAATTCCAAAGAATACTCATTTACCATTCTGTTCAAAATTAATGAACATATCAGCCTTCATTCTCCCAAGCTCTGCATGGTTTTAAAGATAGTGACTGAAACACCTTATCTTTTAAATCTAACACAACTAGTAGCCCCAAAAGAGAAAAGGGAGTCTTGGAGAGGTTTCTGATGTATTAAACAAAAATATGTGCATGGAGATATTTTACTTGTTTCAAAGCATCAGAACACATAAACTCATTTCTTCCCCTACCATCTCAGGCCTGATGCTAAGCATGCATGGAATTCCTTAGATAGTTCCTCTGAAAGAATTCTGAGCTTGCAAAACCAACAGAGGTTGAGAGTGTGTTGGCAGGGGAGAAATGACCGAATTTAAGACCGTTTTTTTCCTAACTTTCCAAACAAGGCTGCAGGAAAAAGGGACTATTTGCTATTTAAGGTAGCAAATTCTTTCAAAGCTTCCTTAGCAGCACTTGTGAAATAAGAATGCATTCATTTATAGGCATTGAAAGCTAGAAGGAACCATGAGAGATCAACAAATGCAGACATCCTCCATTGATTGCAACAAGGGAACTGTGGTGAAGCGTGCTCAAATGACTAGTTAACTGAGCTAGGACCAGGACTCACAATTGACTCCTTGACCGGTTCCAGGCCTCTCTTAGTGGAGGGGATTCAAAGTGCCACAGAGACCTCGCAGTGTTGCTGCCAGACGTTTCAAATTCTTAAGGGAAACAGCCATTGTTGACATCTGTTGGAAACTATACAAACTACTAGGCTTGGGCAGTTCAATTTCATGTATTTTACTCTTCTTGATGGCACTGCATCTTAGCAAAGCTGGATTTTCATCTGTTCCTGTGATTAAAACAAGTACCACACAATGTCAGTGTGAAGCAGGAAATAAAGATGACAGCATCTGATTCCAAGGTTTGAGAACTTTGCAAAGCCCAGCAAGCATCAATATGCCATCAGCAAGTGATTATAGTTATTTAAGAATGAAATTAAAATATTATTTTATTCATATATATATATGTATATACATATATACTAGTTTCTCAAATGGCTATTAAGATGTTAGGACATAAGTTATATTAAGCTGCTTGGACCTAACTATTTAATAAACAGAAACTTTATCTATTTCTTTTGGCCAAGGAACACTGTGTTGGGTTGGGGAGGGGCGGGCAGGGAATTGTTGAGACAGAGTACAAAAACCAAAAGTGTTTTGCCTTACTCTTCAGTCTATCAGAAGGGTAACCTACTCTATAGTTGCAATGGTGCTTCTTCAGAGCACAAGGGATGGGGAACCCTGAGGACTCCTATCTGAAAATTCAACAAAGCAGGTTCTTATTTGCCTGTTTAACACTTTTCACATGTCCATAGCCTTTTATTTGGAGAAAAGTTTGAGGAGCTGGGGATAAATGATAGAATCTTCAGGTATGGTAGACAGGCTGGATTGGATTTAGGAGATGAAGAAATTCTCTTATTAAAATGTCAGAGTAAAGCATGATAAATTTTCTCCTGATCAAGAAGGGGATGCTAAAAATACACTACCAAGGGGTACCATTAAAAATAACCCTTAGTAGCTCCAATGGAAGCCTTTCCAGGCCTAGTCTCAACTTCTAATTTAGTTCAAGTTTAAAAGTATCTTTTGTTTTAGGGGCCCCTGGGTGGCTCAGCTGGTTGAGCCTCCGACTATTGGTCTCAGTTCAGGTCATGATCTCATGGATACCATGGATGGAGCATTAAGTTGGCCTCCACGCTCAGCACAGAATGCAGCTTGAAGATTCTCTTTCTTCTACCCCTTCTCCCACTTGAGCACACACATGTACACTTGCACTCTCTCTCTCTCTCTCTCTCTAAATAAACCTTTTTTAAAATTTATCTTTAGTTTTATCCTAAATATAAATGATTAACATTCAAACCCACTAGCCCTTACTGACTCACAGTTTGATGGGTTATTCATTTCTGTTGCTGGTATTAACTTGTTCGAAGTCACCCAGACCTGAAACTTAGAATTGTTTTTGCCTCCTCCCTCTGTCTTACTCTCCATCATTAAATCATGCTCCAAATCCCATACATTTTATCTAAACAGTCCCTCTCTCATCCACCCATGTGAGGCAGTTAGCTGAAGTAAGGACGTAGTGCTAATTTAACCAAATAAAATGATGGCTTTTCTGAAAGGCGCACAGGTAGTTATAGTAGTGGAATAAAGGAAGAGGCTATGGGAGTCAACCCTATGCAAGTGATACTTGGGGCAACAACAGAGAAAGAAGGTCAAGAAAAGAACTCAGGAGAATACATATAACAGCGTGAGAAATAGTGACCCTATCAGTAGAGACAGAAAACCAGTCGCCTAGAAGAAAACCTGTCATAATTCAGGATCATAGAAACAAAAGGAAGGAAAGGATTGACTATTAAGTTTCAAACTGTATTCATATATCTTGGTGGTCGAGGAGAAGAGGAAAATATACAGAAATAGAATTTCTGGTCTGAAGCAAGCTATCATGCTATTGAGGATAGAACATAGTCACAGAACAATTTAAGAGTAAGGAAGGAGTTATGTGATCTTAAAGGCAAAATATCTGTTCATTGGGGCCAACAGCAGAGATTAATACAAAGGTACAATTTAAGGTTTCTGTTATTTCTACACTCTTTTAAAGCCTATTACTTGAGTTCCTTTGAAGCTATTTATAGGTGTTTAAGATACGTATTTTGATGATGATGAGGGCTATGAAAGCTTACCATACATTCATACAACGGAGTTATAAGAGGGTTTATGGAGTCATGGAATATTAACACTCACCAGTTCTCCAAAGATTTTTGTCACCCAGACATAGCAAACTTACAGTTTGTAAGCTATTTCTAGGCCATAGGCACTGTTCTTTCGCTCAACATTGTGGGTTTGTTTTTTTTTTAATTTTGATCTTTCTACTAACAATTAAAAACAAAGAGATTTTACATTAAATTTTTTATTTCTAACTTCTTTTAAATCAGAAGGTGCCTCTGAAGGCCTCTGATCAGTCTCATGGCAGTGATCAGCTACAGATGAGCCAGAATCGCCCCTGCCAAAGGCAGCCCAATCTGGCCTGATTACTCATTGGCACCTCTGGCCTGGTTCTTATAGACAGTCTGGTCTGCAAGGCTGCTCCAGTGCAATCTGCACCTTATACACTCGAGGAACATCTCGGAATCCAGGGTAACAAAAGAAACAACCAAAAGAAAATACACTTGCTCAAAACCCAGAGCTTGCTAGAGGCAGAAATTGGCCCAACCTCAAATCTCCCCGTTCCTACTTTGGGATTTATGAAACTACAACATTGTACAATGGGGCACACTAGAAATAATTCCACTCCTGGATCTATTGCTTACCTTTGGGTGTGACCTTTGACACGTCAGCTCAGTTTCCCTCATATATACGACTATAGTAATGGCATGTGCCCTCCTTCGTTGTACTTACAATAGAATAAAATATTTTTAAATGCTCCCCCAAAATAAGGAAAATGGTGATTTTTAGAACATTGGAACTGGTCAAAAGTCATAGGTTCTAGGGCTAGTTCCTCCACAAGATAGTAGAATGACCTTTTACAAGTTTCTTAAACTCTCTGGATTCAAATGCAAATACTTTATTTTCCATGATCTCTGCAAGATTAATCTCATTCATCATTTTTTAAATGTTTCTCTTGAACTAAAACCTTTACTACTTGGGCCAAACCCAAATGTGAATTAAACTAATAGAGAATAAAAATGGACTATTGAGCTGGGTCTAGTTTATGGGCATGTCAGAAGCACACAGAGATGTTGATAAGGTACTGTCATTTGAAACCTCAGCATCTCCTATCTTGGCACAAAGCAGACCTCATCAGGAGTAGAGATCCAAAGCAGAGGTCAGAGAAGAAAAATAGAGATAGAAATGACTGGAGAAGTGCTTCCAGGGTGCTGAGTCAGCCAGAACAGAGCCTCCCGCTGAGCTCAATGGATCTTTTCTCAGTTACCTGGAGTGTTGGCTGGAGCCGGCTTGGCAGTGCCTGCTGGGAAGACAATTTTTAGTCCATCGATTCATTTCAGCTGGGCAGTTTGCCCTGGTACTTAGGCACTCAGACAAAAATGTCCTTAATCACTGGCAAACTCTGGGATGCAGAGAGGGCCAGCAGCTCAATCAGCACCCTAGGTCTGCCTGAAAGAGTAAGATGGTCTAGAAAGTATCAGTCACTGAGAATTCACAGGCACTAGGCCTTGACTTTTCAGGCCAAAACCTTAAATAATTCCTAATTTTAGGGCCAGGAACATTTTACCTTAAGAGCACTGAATTTTTCTTTTATCTTTGGTCAAACCAAGAGCAACTGGGGAGCAGGTTTTCAGGGTCTTGCTCACACTGTGCCTTCTGTACTTCCCTGTGATCTCTTCTGGGCTGACTACTACTTCTCCCAGCATGTGTGCCTCCTCTAGGAAGCTTTTCCTGGCCTTCTCCTCTCTATTGGGATCCAACCTCTACCCTGTCCCTCCTCAGAATTTTGCTCACTTTCCATATTATATCACCTTCACAGCATATGGTAACTGCTTCTTCTCTTATTTACCTCCTCGATAAGACTCTTTGAGAGAGTTTCTATTTGGTTATCCATCTGTAGTGTCTAGCACATGAAATACCATTAAATCTTTAAATGCTTCTGGAGGGAGGGAGGTATAGGTGACCATTATGATGAAATTGAACCATGTTTTGACTGAGGGAACAAAATGGTGCAACCAAGCTGGTGCCAAAAGTCCCCAAAAGCAGTACTAACAGCAGAATCCAGTGTCTGCAGGATCAGTACAGTTGGAGGAAAAACTGGTCCTAGAACAGAGAATTAAAAGGCCTTTGGTGTTACTTCCAACCACATCACATAGTAACTGCCTAGTGCAGGGCAGACAACATGTGCTGGGCTTCAGCATCTCATCTGAAAGTCTTTGGAGGACCAGGTGAGATCGTTAGTGTACAGGTATTTTGAAAGTTTAAACTGTCCTATGAATGCAAAGCTTAAACAGTCCTCTATCCCCACTGTGAAAGAATTAGAATTACTTTCTTTTATGGATATGTGGTTCCTGAAGCCCTAGGACCAAATAAGAGAAAAAAAAAAAAAAGGTAAAGGAAAAAGAATTATCTGTTTCTTATTTATGAACATGCTTTTATAAGATTTCTTCATGAACTAAAACTCCTGAAACCCAGAAATTGTATCAGATTTTCATAATCATTAGGATTCCTTAAGCACATAGGACATCATAGAGTTCTCAAAACATAATCATGCTTGATTTTTAGAGAACTTCAGAAAGGCCAATAAGATAGGATAGCCCCAATTTACAGGTGGTTAAACTGAGAATCACTGAGGTTAAGTGACTTGCTCAAGACTGTATACTTGGTAAACATCTAGAATAACACTAAGTACAAGTTCAAAAGTATTTATAGAAATACAGTGCTGGAAAGGGTCTAAAAAGTAAACAATTCCATCTTCCTACATACTTAAGGATACCTTTCTGACAGAGGGTACATAAAACAGCTGGCAATCACTTAAACACCCTTTATTTTCCAGAAACAAAATGCTTTCCATTTAATCGTTCACCTCAGGAGCCAGTATACTCATTGTATAAAAATAAAATAATTAACATATATGCCATAGATTTTTATAAGGATGAAAATAGATAATGTGTATTAAGTACTCAGCAAGGACAATTCCTAGCACATAGTAAGTATTCAATAAATGTGGGTTCTTACTTATTACTCTCACTCCTATAATTTTCATTAGTCTATTTGTGTTTTTTATTTGCTTTTTCTGGATTCTCTCCAGCCACTTTCATCATTTTGTTTCAGATTCTCTCACTGTTTCAGGTGACTAGGGGGAACTCTGTTTTCATGATTCTCTAAATCATCCTTGGTGGAGTGGAAAGTATTGGTCTTAATCTCTCTGTGCATCATAGAGACTTAGCGATGTGATGAATTGACAATAGCGGAGTCAAAGACAAAGCCTTTGCAGAAAGGTAAATTTTTTTTTTCTTCCAGAATCTGAAAGCAACCTATCTGGCAAGTTGCCATTACAAAAACATGACTGTGTGGCATCTGGCATCTTAAATATGTAGATGAAATTCTTGTAAAATAAAGTTTTACAATGACAACTAACTCTGATTTGAAGTATACTGCATGAAGTGTCTTACTTATGTTAAACCCTTTGAGTGTGACCCAAAATGTGGGCAAGACCATCTGTTGGAATGTAGAAAGAAACTACTAATATCTAAACTTGCATATTAATGCAATATTTTCTATGACTTTTATCTTTAGCAGGTATTTAATGTCCATAATCTATTACTAAAGTTACATATGTACAAAGATTCTTAGTAAATGTGCATATATTTGAGGTCTGTGATCATAATTTTTATTGGTAAGGCATGTAATCAAGCTTTGGAAATCAATGGTTTATAAAAACCTTGAGATTAGCAGATATTCAAAAAGTTCCTATGTCAAAATCTTCACCATTATCCATAAAAATAAAAAAGATACACTTATTTATAAGTTAATGTTGCCATTTTACTGTTTCTCGGTATGAATTTGAAATTTGGTAAAATTAGTTCAGTTGCCTAAATCTCTAATCTCTACTCCTTTATAAAACCTAATTCAGATTTATTATAATCATGGTATAGAAAAATGGATGGAACGTGCTACCAACATTCAAAGGACACATTGCTAAGAGCTTATGGAAAACCAAACCACAAATCCAGTGAGGATCTTGACACCATTCCTTTATAGCAGTAGACCAAAATCTTAGTCAATACTTTTCACAAACTTTCATGGAACAGAAACAGATACTAAGCGCCAGGTAACCAAGTTACACCTCACTTCCTTTAGGCAATGCTGTCATAAGCATGGTTGAATTCTCACATTGAAATCTGAGACAATTCTAAATGCATGACCTCCCCTCCAAAAATGAGGAGGCAAACTGTGAAAGATGTCTTCTCCTTGCTCCTTGGGGTAGTTAATCAATTCTAGAGATTGGCAGGTATCTGGGGATCTTTCAGAGAATTTTACTCCCCTTTTGTAGTTCTTTTTCCTCCCCTGGAGGTTTAGTAATGAAAGATTACAGAATGAATGAGTGTCCTCCACACAAATTCATATACTGAAACCCAACCCCCAATGTGATCATATTAAGAGGTGGGGACTTTGGAAAGCCATTAGATCATGAGAGTACGGTCTTCATGAATGGAAGCAGTGCCCTTATAGGAGACCCTAGAGAGCTTCCTTGCCTCTCCCTTCATGTGAAGACACTGTGGGAAGACGGCCTTCGGTGAGTAGGAAGCAGGCTCTCACCCATCTGACAGTGTCTGACCCTGCACTTCCCCGCCTCCAAAACTGTGAGAAATCTTTGTTGTTTAAGGCACCTAACCTATGGTATTTTTGTTATAGTACTCTAGATAGATTAAGACAGGGAACATAGTAAGGTAAGCCCCACAGATCTCTTCAGACTCCTAGAGACACCAGAATCTTCAAGATTACTTTGGAGAAATATACTACCAACCTGACTCCATTCTAACAATTTCTCTGTGACCAAGCAGACCTGGCAGCCCAAATCATGGTACCCTGTAAAACATAACCTTCCACAAAAAATGTCTAAGGCAATGTTTCCAAACCATTTATGAGTCATAAGCCCCGTAGCAGAAATCATTCTGAATGATCACCAAAACATTTCGCTTTCCTTCTGGGCACCAGGAATACTGCATTTCTCAACTTTTTAAAATCTAAATGGAGCTATGTGACAAGATCTATCCAGTAGAATGTGAAGGAAGTGATAGAAGCCACTTCCAAGCCAGGATCTAAAGGGTCCTATAGAACCATCCTTACTCTTTATCTCTTATCATTATCTGACTAGATGCAGAGTATTTACTCGGAAATTTTGAAAAGATCATAGAGACAAGAAGAACACTAAAGAAACTGAGTCACAACCCATGAAAGGAAACACTGATAAGGTGGACTTGATTAAAAGAAAAAACTCCAGCTCTATAAGAGACACTGTTAAAAGAATAAAAAAACAAGACACAGGCTAGGAGAAAACTCTTGTAAGATACATATCTGGTACCTTTACCTTTACTTATATCCAAAACATACAAAGAACCCTTAAAAATCAACAATAGGGAAACAAACAGCCCAATCAAAATAGGACAAAAGATCTGAACAGACACCTCAACAAAAATGGCAAATTAATATATGAGAAGATTCTCAAAATCATTTTTCATTAGATAATTGTGAATTAAAACAAAAATGAAATGCTTCTACATGCCTATTAGAATGGTTAAAATCAAAAATACTTGCAGTTTCAGAAACAACTCAGAGAAGATGAAATCAGGCCTGAGATGCTTCAACGAAAGCTCCTTTCCTCAGAAGCCAGACCTCACAGGATCTCAGGGCCAGCAGAGGAATCCTAAAATGAGAAACACCCTCTCTCCACCTGGACCCTTGGTAACAAGGAAATTTTTGCTACGTCCATAATTTTGTCTTCTCCATAGTGTCCTATATGGTTGATGTCATATTTTGCATGACTTGTTTGGGTGGTTTATTTCAGCTGGTAATATGCATTTGAGGCTCCGCACATGTCTCATTATGGCTCAGTAGCTCATTTCTTTTTGTCGCTGAATGGCATCCCATTACCCACACATACCCTATGTTATATCTCTTTTTGCCTATTGAGGAACATCTCAGCTGCTTCCCTGTTTGGGTAGCTATGAAGAAAGTCTCTGTAAACATAAAAAATAAATTAAAATAAACTAACAATTCCAATTGTAAACAACAGAGGTTAAAAAAAAAAAAAAACAACTCTCACTCGTTGTTGGTGATTACAGCTACTTTGAAAGTCATATTTGGCAACTTCTGATAAAGCCAAACCTAATGTTACCATATGATTCAATGACTGCACTCCTAGGTATTTACCTAACTGAAAACGTATGTTCAAACTAAAGCCTGCACATGAAAGTTTATAGCAGCTGTATTCATAATAACCAAAAACTAGAGGCAGCTGGGAAATTCTCCAACAGGTGAATGGATGACTAAATTATGATATATCCAAGTAATGGAATGTTACTTGGTGATTAAAAAAAGGATGTGGGGGCGCCTGGGTGGCTCAGTGGGTTAAAGCCTCTGCCTTCGGCTCAGGTCATAATCTCAGGGTCCTGGGATCGAGCCCCACATCGGGCTCTTCGCTCAGCAGGGAGCCTGTTTCCCTTCTTCTCTCTCTCTGCCTGCCTCTCTGCCTACTTGTGATCTCTGTCTGTCAAATAAATAAATAAAATCTTAAAAAAAAAAAAGGATATGATCCATGGAACTATGGGGAGACATGTGTTAGTCTTGGATGTGTGTTACTAGGTGAAAGAAATCACTGGAAGTGGGGAGCGGGGCACTGCTTACTCTATGGTTCCAACTGCACCAGATTTTGGAAAACACAGAATTGGTGGAATGTTAGTAAGATCAGTGGTTATGGAGGGATAAACTGTTGAATAAGTGAATCTCCAGGGATATTCTGTAGCATTGAAAACATTCTATATGTTACTGGATGAATGAAATGTGGAATGTGGCAAAACAAACTATATTACAAACAACTCTACAGAAGGAAACAGGGGCAAAAGGGGCTGACCTAAATAACTACAAATGAAAGCAGCTGCAAGACCAAGGTAAAAAACGAACAAAAAAACAAACAAAAACAACTAACATAATTAATGAACTTTTGTTAATAAAGCAGTCTCCCCGGGGCGCACACGCGCGCGCACACACACACGTTAACAATTCTGACACCACTATATATAATGGCACAGTTAAGAAGAAAATGAATGGCAGTTGGGGGAGCCAGGTTTCTCGTGTCGAAGTGGGAGGTTACAAGAGACTAGACTGATTCATGTGGTAATGGATTAGTGTTCAAGACATCAGTAAAAACTTATGTTTAGTGTCATATAGATGCAGATGGTGACATAAAGAAAAAGGTATGTGTTTATGCATATATGTACACATATCTTTGCTCTGTCAGATGATCCTGTAGCAACAGCAGACCCAGCACCCAGATGTCATTGTTCAGTAAGAGGCCCAGAGTCTCTTGGAGGAGTGGCTGATTCTAGGACTAGGGAAGGAAATATATAATATGAGCCTGGATCCTCTCCTAGCACCGGTAGGGAGGTGCTAAAACACACAATGAAAGGAGTATGCATAAATTAATAAATGGGGGGCGGTGCCTGTGTGGCTCAGTGGGTTAAAACCTCTGCCTTCAGCTCAGGTCATAATCTCAGGGTCCTAGGATCAAGCCCCACATCGGGCTCTCTGCTCAGCAGGGAGCCTGCTTCCCTTCCTTTCTCTCTCTCTGCCTGCCTCTTTGCCTACTTGTGATCTCCGTCTGTCAAATAAATAAATAAAATCTTTTTTAAAAAAATTAATAAATGGGGGAAAGAGACAGATCTCCCTTGCAGAAGAATTACAAATAATTTACATGGATACTGAACCTTCAAAAGAAGTGTTTGGGCTGCACATAGTAACTTCTTTTCAAAGCACACAGTAAGCATGGGAAGGGTGTTGGCAAAGAAATAGTGGCATTACGGTGGAGATCACAACACAAACTACTTCAGCCAAGTGATTAAGGTTATCACCAACAATGATTAAGTCATGTGGATGAAATGTATTCTTGATATGATGCAATGAAAATAGTACTTTACCTATGTAATCTGCCTCCCAAAAACACTAACCCCAGTTAAAAAAAAAAAAAGTCATTAATTATACGAGTGGAACAGAACATACTTTTCCCAATCTCCCCAACTGAACTGAGCTGGTCATAAGTGAGAAACAAATATTTAAGCCACAGACATTTTAAGAGTTATTTATTACAGCAGCTACAAAAGTTGACTAATACAGATTCCTTTGAAAATATGATGACAGACATTTCCCTTCTTCATAGAACAGTTCAAGTGTCTCCATACACACAAAAGATGGGGTGCAGATTTAGGAGCACATTAGGGACCCCATTTTACTTCTTGGTGGGATGAATCTAGTAATCAGTATCAACACAGGGTCCTACATATCCCCAGTGTGCTTTACAATTCTTCAACATCACACCATTCATGTTGAATAATTTTTATCTGGGGTTTGATTGGTTTGGTAATTTCCCTCTCATTCTGGCCCAAATAATTGGAAATTCAATTTCTCTCTTTTGGTCTATCATTCTCAGAAGGACAGATAAGTAAACATGGCAGGTAGTTGTCCAAGGTGTCCAAAGTGTCCAGTAGTGCAGAAACTTTCTCCTTCCCACTGGGAAAAACTGCCTAAGCCTTTGGTGTGGAATTAGAAAAGCTATGTGCTATGGTTCAACCAAACAAATTTTCTGGCTTCAGCCATGCCAACAAAACCTCATTTCCGGTATGGTTCCTTTATCTGTTCCTCTTTTATGTCTACAGACCTGGGTAAGTTTACCTCTTTGTACTTGATATTGAGAACCAACTAAAAAGCAACCACACCCCAACACTAACGTGGCTATGTGTCATCTCAGCGGCATAGCCGTACTCATACCTACATCGCTCTCCCCACAGCCCCCTTCATTCATACTGTAATCAATACCTGTGTCACCACTGCCCTTGTTCCCCTAGCTTTCCAAGGTTAGTCAATGGCACCTGGCAATTAAAGCAGTATTCAAATCAATTGTATAATTTGGCTACATTCAAAAAATAATTGTAGAATGTGATTATGAAATTTTCCCATTACAAAAGCCATTTGTTTCTGTATCTGCTTGTTTGTGAATTTTTAATCATTTACTGGTAATCTGAGCAGCTTTCTTAACCAACAAATACGATGTGGCACAACTGAATCGTGGTGGCTAGAAGCCCAGGTTTTCCCAGATTTCCTCTCCCTCAAGTCGTTCTTTCAGTCACTGGAGAGGTTTGTCCATACCAAGAGTCAGCCAGCCAAATCAGGATCATCCACAGCTGCAAGTCCCCAGTCGCTCCCCAGGGCAGCCACTCTTAGCTTGATTAGGCTTCTATGCCAGATGCTGCCAGAAGAAATGAGAATGCACCCAGTGATGCTTCTGGACCTAGAACAGACCTGCTACACCTTCAAGAAACCCATGTGGCTGCTCATCTGACAGACGATGACCCTTCCTACTTCTGGAGTTGGAGACTGAGAAGGAGTTCTGAAACCCAGAAGAGGAAACACTTTCAGTGCTATAACTCTCAATTCATACGCATACCCAGTCAACTTTTCCCAGAGTTGCCGGTGCAGATCAACTCCCAGCTTCAGCTGCTAGGCTGTATTCAGAACTTCCATTTCCAGAGACTTTTTCACAGAGGGTTCTCCACCCCTGTGCCCACTTATTCATGCAAATGACCGCAAAAGAGAGAAATAAATGTCACTTTGTTCTCATTGACTTGAGCACATCCAAACCCTAGTTTGGGTTCAGTCAAGATAACTGGTAACTACTCCATTGCACACCTGTGTAGTAACCAAAATAGATACAAACGGTTATACAATTATAGGACTTTCTGCAAATTATTCATAAATATTTCTTCTATCTTTTCATTGTCCTTTATATTTTTATTCTAAAGAAAAATAATGCATACTTATTTATGTATGTGTCTATTTAAGAATTTCACTGAACCCCTACATGTTAAAGAAGAAATCATTACCCAAGGGAATTAGAAGTCAGAAAGGAAAGTTCTCCTTCCCTGTTTATTCATTGTTAAGAATATATTGTTTATTCCATCTTGACAAGCAGAAAATTATATTATCTACATTATGGGATTCTAACCACCACCACTTTGCATTGTCCATGTAAAAGATCAGTCTCAAGATTTGCACTATTATTAGTTTTTTTTTGACATCTGAAAGAAAAGATTTGAACATGATATGAAAATGTCAGTCACTATTAATGTAATATAAGGAATATACATACATAAAACAATTGTCAGAAAAATGGTAGAATTCATTCACCTCACACAAATCATTAAGTATAGAATATTAAGAGGTCAGGATATTCTGAATACTAAAGTAAGTAATAGAGCATTGGATTTTGCAATCTCATTCTAATTCATAGTTGAAGAACAGTTAATGGTGTTGGCGTATGTAATTAATCTACTAGAAGAATAGAATACATTGCAAGAGACCTTCTGGGTTTTGGTTTGCTTCCAAAATAATTTGGAAAACAATGCAGAAATTTGTACACTCCTTAGGTTTTCTTCCTCTACTCAATATTTACTTTGTAATGCAATGATTCTAATGACTTATGTTTTTATAATACTTCATAATTTTCAAAGACTGTCAAATCCATCGTTTTGCCTGGACTTTCCAACATCCTGTAAAAAGTAAAGCAGGAATAACACCTGGTTTTAAAATGAAAGAAAGGAAATATAGGCAAGAGTGGCAAGTATTGGCAAAATCAACACAAATAGATAATTGTAGTCTGGGGGCTCTTGGGTGGCTCAGTCAGTTAAGTGTCTGCCTTTGGCTCAGGTCATGATCTCGGGGTACTGGGATTGAGCCCCACATCAGGCTGTCTGCTCAGTGGAAAGTCTGCTTCTCCCTCTCCGTCTGCCTGCTGCCCCCCCCCGCTTGTTATCTCTCTCTCTCTCTCTCTCTCTCAAAAAAATAAAACCTAAAAAAAAAAAATATTGAAGTCTAGAAATCAGTTCTACAGAATTTCAGTAGAGGTTTTTATACTCCTCATATTCTCTAAGTGAAATGAGCCAAAATTTCACTCTGGCTTCAGTTTCCTGAGTAACCAAGGTCAAATTAGTCATCACTCCTAAATCTCAGTTTCCTCATCTAAAAAATAGGAAAATTTATTGCAACTTCATTAAGTATGTAAAATTACCAGACCTTGTATAAGTGCACAATAAATATTCATTCTTCCCCTCTCCCTTTTATTATTTCCAGATACCCCCCGTCACACCATCACAGTCTCTTTGAAGATCCATATCCAAAAAAAAAGCCACAATCAGTATCCATCTGGAACTAGGAAGATATTAAGTTGGGAAACCATTTTGGGTTCAGTGGGATGAAGTGGTCTGCTGGGAAGTACTGACATTTCTCTGAACTTTGTCCTGCCCCAGCTCCTTGAGACAGACACCTTGCTTCGTCTGCAGATCGCTTCAAGGGCGTATCTGAAAATATTCACCTCCTTTTATCCAACTAGTCATGGTTGCCCTTGGAATACATCAATTTATTGGCTTGATTAGGAAGGGAATCCTTCAGTTTTGGGCAGGATCCCACAGAGGTACAGCATATTACTTTGTGGTTCTAATTCCCAGAGGGACTTCTCTGAGATTTCAAGGTGCCATATGATCAGAGCATTCAGTGGTACAAGAGACAAGCACTGGCCAGGATTAGGGAGACATGGGTCAGAACCTTATTCAACATCTAGGTGTTGACTCAATAAAGCCTTTTAACTCTCTGAGCTTCCTATTCTTCATGTACAAAACAAAGATGATAAAGATGTGGTAGATCAACCTTTACAATCTTATGGGAGACTCTGATGCAAAAGGGCCTTGCAGTTTGGGGCCCAATGATGTCAAAGAACAACATAACACAAAATCTACTAAAGGAACAAAAATTGCATGGGGGATCTAAGGTGGTAAAAGGGTTAATAACATCTGTCATTTGTCAAGGTATAAATCGAGGGCTGAAAGACTTGTCAACCAGCCAAAGAAAGCATGGGAAGGAGCCCTAGATGAGATGGGTAGATTTGGTAGAGGGAGTACCATGAAGAGTGTGAGAGAGGGAGATGAAGGAGAGCAAAACTTCAAAGAAATTTGAGTTGCCTGAGGAGAAAGAACCAGGCAATGGGCCAAGAAGCCCCTTTTGCAGAAAAATGTACTTTGGCCACAAGAAGTAAAAGGTTTTGGCTGGCCTGCTTATTCTAGGTCCCTTCTTCCTCCCAACCATCTTGCATTCATTGCCAAATTATTCATCCTAATTCACCCAAATGTCCTGGGGGATCTTATGAAAGGCTTTGTAAATGGGGTATAATTTGACAGAGTCTTAGGAGATGAGTAGAAACTCACTGTGCCATTGAACTCCAAGCAGAAGGACAGAGAGGATCTATTTCATGAAGCACCTCTTCTGTTGCAGATACTGTGCTAGGTGCTTAGCACGAGTCTCCTCTAAACTGCACGCCACCACTGGAAAGTAGTTATTAGCCCATCTTATAGATGGGGAAAAAGAGGCTTGAGAGACCAAGTAATTTGCCTACAGTTAATTGGCTCCCAAGTTGAAAACCTCCTAACTTCAAAATCTACTCTAAGTTCATTGTGCAATTTCTCCTTTCCCACTGCCCCCTCAACACATGCAAAGCCACGGAGTTACAGAAAAGTAAGACTTTGAAAAGCACTGTCTTTGCTTTCTCTATATAAACAGAAGAAGTATAGTTAGTGGGATATGACAGTTGGGATATGTGGTTTAAAACACAGGTTGAGGCCACACTGAAAGTGGTCTTGAAAGTTTTAATGTGATCTTGTGGACAAGGGGAGACTACTGAAGCAATGGCAGAAGACAGACCAGTCGATAAGTAGTTAGTCTGATCTCTTGTCGTAGGGCCTAACACTGCCTCATGCCTCGTTAGGTGTTTTTAGGATATTATCAGAATCATTTTATTCTTGAGAAGTGTCATCATGTAAAACAAGTTTAGGTTTTTCCAGACTACCTCTGTTTTCTGTGATTAAACGCCTTTGGGGTCTGTCATCCGGACATCAGGGCCAGAGGTCAAAGATGTTAAGCCCATTTCCCTAGTCCAAGAGGCTAAGGAAACAGTTGCAGACGTCCAGTTCATCTTACCTATCAGACTCCGGTCAAGAGAATATTCTCTTTAAATAATGGTTCCTTGGTGGGGACCCCATCAGATAGTCTCTATACCCAGTAGTATTTGGAGAGTGTTCTCATCCCCACTGGAACTTTAGATTCATGTTTCTTTCATGCTTTATGAACCATAACCCCTGCTTTCTAAACCAACATCAGCCTGTTGTAAGTTCTATTTTTTTTTTTACATCGTGCTCCATACAAGAAAAGCAGAAGCTTATGTGTAAAAAAATAAAATAAAATAACAATAATAGTAATTATGGGACCAGTGCCACATGACAGCAGCAATAACAGCTTTCAAAATCCTTTGAGTGCAAAAGCCTTACTTGTTTTATGAGCCGACACATGGAGCTAGTCTTAAAAATAAAAAATAAGAATGGTTTCTTGCAGTTCAGATTTCATAAGAAAAAAAATTGCATCTTTAATTAAGATTTATGGGCCTCAGTAGGGCCCAGCAAGAGGAGAGAAATGGCTCAAGAGTGTAAAAACTAACAGTTAAAAATGGGGAAATATGATTAAGGGCCTTTAATTCCTCCTGCCTCTTTTTCAGGGCTTCCAGTGGCCCCAGGCAAAAACCAGGCACTTATTGTCTTTAAAACAGCATTATTCTTGGCATAAAATGTTTATGCTAAGAATCAAGATGAAACTTGTAAGGAATAATAATATCAACCTTACTTGAAAGGCTTCTCTTGCTAGAAACAATATTTATTTTAATAAAAAAATCTTAAGAGGAAAAAAATAGGCATAAAAGTTTATATATAAGGGAAGATGTATATAAATTGATATCTTGCCTGGTGTTGGTTTAGCATTTTTCAGTTTTCAGAGTAGCGTATGATGGATCTTGCTGGATCTTGTTAAAAACTTTGAGATGTAGTCAAGGCAGATATTAGGATCTCCACTCTGAAGATGAAGATTCTTTTCTAAGATTTTGGGTTACTTGTTCAAAGCATAGAAAAGGACAGAAATAAAAGTTCAGTGTTCATTCCACTGCAGCATAAAGCTATTTCTCTAAGAATTTATCTGTGCATGTTATTTCTACATCATGTATATATTTTTTTTAAGTTTCATGAGGGACATTTCTCAAAAATGTTATGAAGAAACCCTAATATTGTGTTTCAATACTGTAAATATTAAAAATGAACAACAAAGATATCTGGTGCATGGATATTAAAATGTGATTGTGGAATAATATACACTTAATTTGAGATAGGAAATAGAATTCATCAAATTTCAATCTACATCCATCCTCAACACATTGAAAATCACATTTAAGAACAAGTCATTCCAAAAATATTTGTAGCCATTATTGCTTTCACCATCACAAATACAATTAATTATTCAATCCTATGTTTGTTATCTTACTGAGAAATGATTCCATCTCCTCTTTTCCTACAAATAGTATATTCTAGGGAAAGAACTGTATCATCATCACTTTTATTCAAGTTGAAGGTGGAAATGCTGTCAGTATATGATTTGTCAATTATGGAAGACTTGCTTTAATGTTTTAAATTGCTTCCTTAATGCTTCAAGACATGTCCCTTTGATCTCATACTTTGATATTAATACATAAGCCATTCCTTTCATGATTGAATAGATTTAATTATTCCTTATTCAACCCATCCTCTCAATTCAAGTTCCAATCCAGTTCTGGCTCTAACACCCACATGACCAACCTATTCCTTCCAATCAAAAGGAGGAACACCTATGGATATACATATGCAGCACTGGAATTTTAATAACCTCCATTTTGTTCCTAAGATTCACAAATCTGGTGGTCTCTCTTCCAACAACCTCACCTTTCCAGAAAGAGAAGGGAACCCAAAAGGTAGATTAAAAAGGCTCTCCAAAGGGCATTCAGTATATTCATTATGCATAAAAGCAGTCCTTATGTTCTCACCACTCACTTGATGAATCACTTCCATGACTTTAGATAATATCCTTATGAAGATGATTCTTAGATCAATTCCTTTAGCCCCAAGACTCCTTTCAAATACTAGTCCTAAGGAGCCATCTGCTTAAGCGACAGTGCCACCTTCATATCTAACCTCCCATGCAAACTCATTACATCTAAAATTAAATTCGTGATTGTGTCCCCTAAACTCTCTTTCCTCAGGTCTTCTAACAGTACTTGTGTATACCATTCTAATTCCTTCACCCAGAATACCTCCATTTGTACCAATACTCCCTCCATTTTTTTTAAAGATTTTATTTATTTATTTGAGAAAGAGACCATGAGAGAGAGCATGAGAGAGGAGAAGGTCAGAGGGAGAAGCAGACTCCCCGCGGAGCTGGGAGCCCGATGCAGAACTCGATCCGGAAACTCCGGGATCATGACCTGAGCCAAAGGCAGTTGTCCAACCAACTGAGTCACCCAGGCGTCCCTCCCTCCATTTTTTAATGTTGGTCTAAACTCCATCTTTTTGATGCAGACTCGTGATCTCTTCTGAGAAAAAGGATCTCAGTCACTTTTGAACTTCGAGAGCCTACTGTAATTCTAATTGTTACCCAAGTATTTAAAAACAGTGATCAGTGATGTCAATAGAAATACCTTTTTTGAAGTATCTTTGCTTCAGTTTCATAAATGAAAAAAGGTGTTTAAAGGGAGCTTTCTCTAAAGTAAGTTGTGCAAAGTGACCTAGTGAGATGCAGAAAGAAAACATTAAATTTTCTATTTAAATCTATCTTAAAATTAGGAAATTAATTTCATCTATATTGGATATACAAGTTGCCTGCATTGAACCTTGTATGAAAAGGTCTCATGTCCCATGCAATGGGCAGAATTTCTCAGAAAAGAGCAAAAAACTCTTGAATCCAAAAGATGGACAGTGGGTTCTTCATTCTTCCATTTGCTTTCCAATTAAGGTCAGCTATTACAGTTCATTTGTGTCCAATCAAGTGGATTTATGGGTAAGGTTGTCTATTATTAACTACATTACCTTAACAATAAAGTAGACCTGCTTAAAGTATTTCTTTTAAGGTTATTTGGAAGAAGTAAGTTTAAATTAATAACAGAAATACAAGCACAAATGAATAATAAGTAAATGGCAGAACTGGAATATCTATGTGTAGAATAAGCTCTTTGTCAGGAATAGTATGAGACAAGAACAATGAGTTATATAATTAGAACCATGGCAACATAGACTTTTAACCTCATCCTACTATGTATAGGGCCTTGAAAAATAGCTACTATAGTTATGATGTCATCATATTTGGGGGTATATTTTATAATATTGTATATTTTATCTTACATCATTTTAAAAATTATACTTTAAGTACATTTCTAATGTTCATAATATATCAATACTAAAGTGTCTTTTATATTTTATAAATGAATATTCACATACTATGGGTGTTTTTTGTTTTGTTTCTTTTTATGAATAGAGACGGACAATTACATAATTCAGAGACCACTGCCCTGGAGACCTGATTTCCACACCAAGGGCTTCTGGATAGTACATTGGTGAAGAGGTGCTGATGATGATGGTAGTAAAATCCCTAGTGTCCCACAGAGATTCAGGTTGATTGGGCTATCTGGTGTTACAGGAGCGAATCTAGTGCATACATCAACACCACCCCTGCCAAAGATCTCGGCCATAAACATCCTATAAGAAATTGGCCAGGCCTCAAATGCTGAAGCATTGTAACAATTTAACACATTGAATTCTTGGCATCCATATTTTTTTACATGATCCCAGAGCAGTAATGTTAGACAACTTCAAGAAAACCTAGAACCAAAAATTTACTCCACTTAGTCCTGCTCTTCACTATATCAAGAATCTAGTATCTTGCCACTACCACTTCTTCCTTAACTCTGACAAACTTTATCTCTTGGGACCTTGTATGATCTCCTCTTTCCTCTAACTATGATCAAGACCACCCTATCAGACATATTCTAATAACTATAAACTTAAAGGGAAATAGTAGGACTCTCAATTCCTTTCTTTCAAGGGTCTTAGCTGCCTCTTTGTAGTTTTATGAATTCAAAAAGGTAGGGAAAATGCTGTCTTCCAATCTCCACATAACAAAACCTGAGACACAAATGAAAGTGAGAAATTTAGAAGAAGGTGGTCTCTTACTTCCTCCATCTCTATCCTCAAATTCCCCAAACTCTATCCAGGCATGGGACCATTACATGGATTTTCTCATTTTCTTAATGATAATTCCATAGAGGACAAGGGAAAATAGCATAATTCACAGATCTGAGGCACAGGCTTAGGGTCCAGATGGTCTGGATCCATCTCACAATGCTACAACTGACCTATTGTGTTGACATTGGGCAATCTACGCAGTCTCTCTGGCCTGTAATTCTTCCTTGCTGGAGGAATAAAAAGGAAACTGAGGCACTAGAATTCAATGAGCTAATTCTTATAAAATACTTTGAACCAGATTATCTTTCACATGAAGGTACCTAGCAAATGTTAGTATTAGAAATTATTATCCTCATTATTATAAGTTTTCTATTTTCCATAAACTTCAAACACCATGTGTTGTTCTCCATATTCATTTGCTTGATGGTTAAATTAAGAAATAATTGAATGAATGAATGAATGATTATACCATTCTTTTGTCTATTATACCAAAATTGGTTTAGAAGTGTGAATTTCTTTCCATAAACATAATATAAGTTCCACAATATTAAGATTGTCCCTAGTTTGTATGTCTTCTCCACAAGGCTTCATAAAGCTGCAAATATTTTTTGCTTCTCAAAAAGTAGAGGATAAACACACATGCAAATTAAGAAAATACCTGCCAAACAGCCAATGCATAATTCTTCTTGGTTGGCTTCAAATTTCCATGACTTTAACCAAGAAAAATGACAACTGATAACAGGAATATGAAAAATAACATGTTCCCATCTCTCCTATGCAATTTTTAGTTACCTTGTATTGTCTGTCTTCCCTCTGGATTTTCCTGTATTCCACCAACATATTTTTACTCATCAGGGAAACTCCCAGGAATGACTTCAGAAGAGATCTTTTAGGCCTGCACAGACCTATCACCAGCACTTGCATGTGGGAAACCTCCTACAGTGACGTTACTGCATGGCCTCAACTAAAAAGGTATAAAAACCAGAAATCTTCAGGCTTGATCAGAGCCCTAGAGACACACTGGCACTAAGCTGAGAGTGACTGAAAAGGTGAAGACATTGCAAAGTACAGGAATGTTAAATACAACAGAAGAAATAGCAAAGAAAGTGATCCAGATATTCAACATCATGATATGCTGTCTGAAAATTTATTGTTTCTTTCCTGTAAAATGTACTCATTCCATGTGATGTGACAGCACAGAATGAAATTAAGAAAAGTGTTTTTAGAATGTAGAGGAGAAACATGAGCTTATAGGTAGTCTCTGGAAAGCACACCTGATGTCTGGGTAGTGCATTTAAAAATATATCTATATGATCTCAGGTGTTATATCATTAATAATATATGCCTCTAAGTCCATGGTAAAGATAATTAAGTATCTTAAGGCACACAGTCTTGAAGACACTAATAAGAGACTCTTATTTTCCATGTGTTCATGGTCCCACATCTGTCCACCACATGTTGGTGGAACCATATTCCCTCGAGTGGAAGGGACCAAATGTCCATACTACCAGCTTACCCAGAGCCAGGAAAATAAACTTGTGATGTGGTTATCCCCTTACATTTGTTTTTTTTCCTTAGAACCGGTTGGCAATTGAAACCTCAAAAGTAATAAGTCTATTAGTGTATCAATCATAATGGATTAGTAGTGTCATGATAACAAACATCTCCCAAAATCGCAGTGTCTGAAAACAACAAAGTTTCATTTCTTGTTCATACCACAGGTCCATCTTGGATGATCGGAGAGCTCTTCTCCACCACATGTCCACTTCAGGCCCCAGGCTGAAAGAACAACCACTACCTGGATGTTGATAGCTACAATAGCATTGGGAGAGAATTCCCTGGTGGGTTTCATCTGTCCTGGAAGTGACGTGCAATTCCTCCTACAACTCACTGGCCAGAATTAGTCACATGACCCCATCCAACCATGAGAGCACCAGTAAGTTTAATATTCACATGTACCTCAAAGACAGAAAGAAATAGTTCAAATATCACTAAGAACTCCTTCAGCTGGCAATGATGAACAAATGTCATACTATGAACTTAACACCAAGGGCAGGGAGGATTGGAGGAGAATACAATCTGATCTTTGCCCTCTAAAAGATAGCAATCTTGAATCTTTAGGGAGAAACAGAACATCCAGAAAAGTAGCAAAAGTTAACTAGTAGTGAAGACCATTTACAGTGAGAAGGAATATGAAACTCCAAATTCTAGAATGCCAGAATAGCACATAATTTCCCCTTTAATATCCTGCAAACTATAACTGAAAATCTCAAATTATACCCTTTAGATCATTAATGGTTCCATATTCCATTCTTAAATTTATTCAAATTACTCTTTTCTAAAAATCATTATGTTACTGGATAGCTTTCTCTTCACTTCTAATATAATTAGCAAAATTACTACCATGTAGAGATTTTACACACACATACACTAATTTATATACCTAAAAAGAACTGATGAATAAGGAAAAACAAGGGAGCCTTTCTGAGAATTCTTTATTTTTTATTATTTTTTATTTTTTTAAAAGATTTTTATTTAACAGACAGAGATCACAAGTAGGCAGAGAGGCAGGCAGGGAGAGAGAGGAGGAAGCAGGCTCCCTGCTGAGCAGAGTGCTGATGTGGGGCTCCATCCCAGGACTCTGAGATCATGACCTGAGCTGAAGGCAGAGGCTTTAACCCACTGAGCCACCCAGGCACCCCTGAGAAGCAATTCTTGACAGTGAGATAACCTGACTTCCAGCACAAGTATATATGCAAGATTCAAGTTTGTAGTTCTGCATCACTACTAAGTTTTCCCTGTTGGGTTTTGGGAATCATTTCAAATAAAACCAAGAATACTCAGCTTGAAATCACTAAAATATAAGTGAATTTGTAGAAAGGAGTGCAGTTTTACCCCAACTGCTCTTAATATACTATGTTCCTTGGGAAAGTAACATTTATTTATTAAGTTTCATCATATGTAAATTGAGTGATAAACTATATTACATCATCTCAAGGGCCCTTTCCTGAGCCTGTGTTTCATTCTAGAGAAAAACTGCTATAGTATTTCAAAGATAGACAGAGAGGTCATTATGGACTCAATGGGAACAGAACAAGTCTGACATAAAATCATAGAGGTCATAAATAATAAACAGCCTCTTTCCATTTATTACATACACACACGCACACAACTCAGATTCCCTGGCATTCATACTATTTTTTCATTCTCAATTCACTCCTCTAAGGAAGAAAATTTACAATCGTTAACTCACTTTTTCATTTTCAGATGAAGGAAAAAGAATCAGATCTAGAAGATTATACAACTATAAAAGGTTTTTTTTTTGATACATAAAATTAGGATGCTCTGCTTACCAGAGCCATGGTAGATGTTGTGAAACACTGAAAAACTGTATCCTAAATGTGTCCAGCATATTCTGACATTCAGGAAACTTACACACATGAATTAATTCATGATGTAAAGCATATTTAAGGAAAATCAAGTGAGATTGTATATATACACACACACACATATATATATATACAGACTACTGACTGCTGAGATACTCCAACGAAAATCATGAAACAGACTATGATTAACATATTTTGAAGGATGGGTTACATGCCAGTAGAAGAGGGAGGTAAGGAATGAAGAAAGTCGATAGTCATACTTGGTGAGTGAGTAATATCAATAAATATATTTATTTAAGAACAAGTGGAGGGACTTCTTTCAAGCAGGATGGAGTAGCTTGTGGGATTTCCCAAAGAATAAATAAAAAAACCTTGTAAACATTAAAAGCTTATATTTAAAGTGATCAGGAAGCTTCTGATTCAATGATGATTAGATGAACCACGATTATAGAGAGTGAGAACCACAGAAAGATGAGCTGGTGATCTATAGCCACTCTTTCCCTAGAAACAGTGATGGATTCTGGAAACAAGAAAAGAGGAAGAAGATTCAGACAAGGCTTTGTCTGGTCAAGAGGACCTCTACTGGGGACTAGGTAATGAGCTGATTTGGTGCTCTTACAGCATTGAAGAGACCATATGAGAGATTTGAGAAAATTCATACATACCTGTTTTCTCCCTCAAAATATTTACTAAATTCTGAGGCAACACAGGGTGGAAAGTTAAGAGAAATTAGGAGCCTCTGAAAAGCAGAGCAGAACTCCCAGTAGTGGGGCAGTTTATGTCTGTCCTAAAGACAGAAAGATGAGTTCAGAAACCACATCTCAGCTGACAGTTCTTCAAGGGTACACCCTAGGAGAGAAGTGAAACAAGGCTGATTGTACCTTCCAAAATCTATGACCCGGCCTCAGTTGAAATCAGTCCCTGACTGGAATAAAGATGATCAGCCACCAAACAGAGGAAATGTTGAATCCTCTCAGAAAGAAGATATCATATGGAGCCACTAAGAATGTTTAAACACAATATCAGGGGCACCTGGGTGGCTCAGTGGATTAAGCCGCTGCCTTCGGCTCAGGTCATGATCTCAGGGTCCTGGGATCGAGTCCCGCATCGGGCTCTCTGCTCAGCAGGGAGCCTGCTTCCTCCTCTCTCTCTCTCTCTCTCTCTCTGCCTGCCTCTCTGCCTACTTGTGATCTCTCTCTGTCAAATAAATAAATAAAATCTTTAAAAAAAATTTAAAAAAAAATAAACACAATATCAGGCATTCAATCAAAAATTACTAAACATGCCAAATATCATTGAGGTCAATGAGAAAAAATCTAATAATAAACTGACAGATGATCTAGTAATGCCTTTGGAAGAATAAAAAAATTGATGTTAAAATGATAAATATGTCTTTAAATTATCAAATATATGCATAAAATGGATTAAAGTAGAAAAAAATCTTCAGAAGTTATATATTTTTTAAAAAATCAATAGAAATTCCAGAACTTAAAAATAAAGTATCTGAAAATAAGAATCCAAGAGATAAGTTTAAAAATCATTAAAACACAGACATTGGATAAGATAGATTAGATATACATATATAGAGACATGGATAAAGATTAAAATATAGATATCATCAAAGTGAAGTTCAAGAAATAAGAATGGAACATACAGAAAATAGTAATGAAGAATGTGAACCAAGCAAGAACAAATATAATTAGATACTCAGAGGAAAAATAGTAAATAATGAGTAAAACAATATTAGAGTGGAATTGTCCACTCTACTTTTACAGTAAGCAAATCAAAAAAATTTTAATGTGTCATTTAACATTATAATGGCATCAGAAACATCAAATACCTAGTAATAAATCTAGCAAAACATGTGGAAGATGGGAACACTGAAAACTATATTATAAAAGGAAAACTATATAAATCAAAGACTACACCATTATCATGGATTGTGAGAACAAGTATTATAGAGATATTAATTCTCCCAAATTGTCTAGAAATTCACATTAATCCAAATAAATTACCACATGGTATGTTCAAGTGTAAACTGATAAGTTTGTACTAATTCTTTACGGTCATGGAAGGGCTAAGAATAGCCCGGGTAATCTTGAGGAAGTATAAATCCTCTTCTTGGTATTCAGCTGAAGGACTTATATGTCCAGATGGCAAAACATATTACAATATTATAATACTTGTGAAAGTGCACTTTTGGCAAAAGTATAGTAAAACAGACAAAAAGTAGAACAGCATGGAGAATGTAGAAACGGACCCATATCTAGAAAAATCATCTAATTTATGACAAAAATAGGATTATATTACTTAGGAAAGAGGCCTCTCAATAAACGGTGTTTGCAGACAAAATATACATTATAAATAAAATATCAATGCCAGATACATTTTGTATCTCAATGTGAACAGAAAACCAGTAATTATTTGGAGGAAATCATAGGGAGATATCATTATGAGTTTCAAGTAGGCAAAGATTGCTAAACATAATACAAAAAGAGCGAAAATCAAAAGAATGCTGATTTTTTGTTTGTTGGTGTTTGAGGGGTTTAGAGGGGAGGGAGTGGGGGATGGGTGAGACTGGTGGTGGGTATTAGGCAGGCACATCTTGCATGGAGCACTGGGTGTTGTACATAAACAATGACTCTTGGAACACTGCATTGAAAACTAATGATGTATTTTATGGTGACCAACATAACACAATTAAAAAAAGAAAGAAAGAAAGTTTTTTTCAATTGGTAAAATTTAGGTTATTTTCTAGAACCATAACTGAGACCTACATACTTTAGACTTGAAACTAATTCTTTTTCTTAAATTTTAATCTCTTTATGCTCAGTTCAAAATTTTAAAATAAAAACACAGCATGCACACAAAAAAAGAATGCTGATGAATTGGACTTTATCGAATTTAAAATTTCTGTCTACAAAGAGAAACCAGTAAGATTTAAAAGGAGAGATATAGAGTGAGAAAGTATTTTCTTAAAGATTTCATTTATTTATTTAGTTAGCTGAGAGGGAGAGAGAGAGGGAGACAGCACACAAGTGGGGAGAAGGGGTAGAGGGAGAGAAAGAAGCAAAGTCCCAGGAGCAGGGAGCCTGACTAAAGGCTCAATCCTAGGGCCCCTAAGATCATGACCTGAGCCAAAGGCAAACACTCAAAGAACTGAGCCACCCAGGTGCCTGAGAAAGTATTTTTAATACATCAATCCAAATAAGACTCATTCCAAAAGGAAGAAAAAAAAAAAAGATTCATGCCAAGCATACATAAGGAATTTTTTTTTTAATCAATAAGCTAGCAGAGGGCAGGGGTGGGGTATGCGGTCTGGCTGGCTCCGTGGGTAGAGCATGCACTCTTGATCTTGGGGTTGTGAGTTTGAGCCCCATGATGGGTATAGAGATTACTTAAAAATAAAATCTTAAGGGATGCTTGGGTGGCTCAGTCCTTTAAGCATCCATCTTTGGCTCATGTCATAATCTCAGGATCCTGGGATCAAATCCCACACCAGCCTCCTTGCTCAGTAGGGAGCCTGTTTCTCTCTCTACCTACAGTTACCATGCTTGTGCTCTCTCCCTCCCTCTTTCTCTCTCTCTGACAAATAAAGAAGTAAAATCTTTTTTAAAAATAAAAAATAAATAAAATGTTAAAAAAATATATATTATATAGCAGGAGAATGAGCAAAAGATTTGAAGAGGAACTTCTTAAACTCCAAATGTTAAAATGATAATTTCACATATGAAAAGGTGCTCAAGTTTATTAGACATCAAGGTATTGTAAATTAGAACCAAAATAAGACACAACACAGAATGGCTAAAATGAATGATGATCACTGGAACTCTCACAGCACTGATGGAAGTACGAATTATTACTAGCCACCCTATCTGTTGTAATTAAACAGGTACACAAAATTCAGGAAAAGAACACTGATTGTTAAATAAGTAAATTCACATTTTTTAAATGACTGATTTTAACACAAGATATTATTACAACTTTGATGATTTAGCATACCATCACCTAAAAAATCCAAATATTTATGGATGTATGAGTCAAGTTTTTCTAATGCCAATTGAGCAAAAAAGCAGCATCCTTAGTATTTATGTGTTTATCTCCCATGCTGCACACATCCCTGGGGTTCTGTCTTCCAACTCAAAACGTCAACCACCATTATGATATGTGTTATTGACAGAAAAAATTTTCTCTACAGAATTCTATGTGCCAGGAATAAATGTTTGCAGTGGAAATGTTTTTTGCTTTTTACCATTCAATATAATATATATTTTGTCTGGGGTCCATCTATCCCACCAATATTGTATGTTACAAACAGCTAAGTTGTTCTATTCTATGATAGCATCCCAAATGTCCATAGTAATATTAATCATCCTACAAAATTATTAAACATTATTAAGTATCATGGTAGTTATCACTGAGAGTTTATCTTTTAAAAGCACAAATGTTTAAATATTATCCAAGACTTCGAGGTGTTAGTGGAGATCAGAGACAACCATACTTTACCACCACTCAGCAGCGGTAACCAATGACCACATGAACAATGAATGTCCATCTTCTGGGCCTCCTGGTTCTCTGCCCCTTTCCTCTTCCCATCTTAACTTCCCACCAAAATTCTATGATATTTTGTATTATCAAATAATAATAATAATGATGATCCACAGAAGCTACTGCTTTATCAGTAACACCAACAATATGAATTGAAGCTACAGGGAACTAATGTTTCAGCCAAGAGAGGGCTGAATCTTTACAGAGGTCTCAATTCTCTTGGCTTATGGAAATCAATACTTATATGCTGTTTGGGTAAAGAATGTCTTTGCATGTAAGACAAATATGATTTTAGTATTGCCCTCATTCTGTAACCTCTTTTAAAATCTAGAGAGCCTTTAAAGGAATAATATACCCAGTTCTGAATACTTAATGTAAGTTTGATTCCCAGATTGCTTTCTCCTAGAAGGAATGACATCCTAAGATCACAAGTCCATGAGAATGATATATGAACACTCACATAGGGGATACAGAAATTGAAGAATGGAGGGGTAAGTTGGAAACACAAATATCGCCTCCTTCAAAATTATCTCAGGGACCAAAAAAAAAAGAAAAACATAGATTGCTCTTTCTTGCTCATGGCTGCCCCTTGAACATAAGAAGACTTCCCATGTGGCTCTGGGGTTGACATCAAAACTATAATAAAAGGATACCGAATCCCTTTCTAAGCCAAACACTGACTGTTAGGCCCCAGGAGCTCAGAAAAGATGTGAGAAAGAGAGACTTCTTCTGTCTCCATTGAAGCCGGAGTTTACAGCAGCCAAAGTCATTTTACCCCATATTTGGCAAAGCAATCCAAAGGCTGTATCCAATCCTGCAGCTAGGCTAATCTCAACTTTCAGCACTGTCTGCAAACAGATTTGGGAATTGCCAACTGCCTGATTCCACTGGCCTGGGAAAAGTTCTTTAAGCGGAGTGCTGCTCTGTTCTGGACTTCAGTATTGTCTTTGGGCTGTTAGGTGAAACAGGTAACACCAACTGGACAGGATTTGAGAGGTGGCACATTGGCAAGTTTTGAGGAAAGTAAATTCTCTATTAAAATGTAGTAATGACCCTTTACTTGCTCTTAACATCTTTTAGTGAGTCAGTCAGCTCCGAACATTGAGTTAGTGAGTACACCCTGCCCTAAACGACACACCCAAGGTTATTACTGTTGAAAGGGGAGAGACAGTGTGAAAATACTCTCCAAAGAAGAACCGGTTTGTGTGAAGCCAGGCAAAGTCTCAGCTCTGAGACAAATACTCTAGTCTCAGTACTCCAGGCTTTTGGTGAAAAAAACAAGTAGGGGACAACAATAACAAAAAATCTGTGAGAGAGAAATTGTGAAAATTTTGAGTCCTGACACTTTACGATCTATAGATCTATAGAGAGGCATCCTTGATGTCAAGAGAGAACTCAGGCCCATAAGAGAAGTCATGCCCTTAGGAAAAGTTGTCAAGACTGCATTTTCAGAGGGTCCCTAGCACAATTCCCGCGACTTTTTTTTTTTTTTTTTTTTTGGTAAGCTCCAGTCTACTTCTGGCGCAGTGATCCCAGACATGCCGATTCTCATTAGAATGGGGTCTTCTACTGTGCGAAGCAGGATCTGACCCTGACTGAGTTCCCCCTCCTGCTTTGTCTTTATGACCAAATTTTGCCCTCTTGCCCAAGTTCCACCATCCAGTGTTTGCCACTTCCTACTTTTGCCTTTGCTAGTCCCGTCCCCTGGAAAGACTTTGCCTCCATCATCAGCTCAGATGGGAATGCACCAGAGAACAGCTTTGCTTGCCTGAAAGTTTTCACACCATTCTGAATTCTATAGAACTATCCTGGGAGCTGGTGGGCTAGAGGACGGGGCAGAACCAGAACCTCAGATAAAGAGAAGCAGTTCCAGTCTTTAGGTAAATTGAAAGGTCTAAAGAAGAAGACACGATCATAGGGACAGAGCTCTGTACCATCCACAGCAGCCCTGGGCACCAGCAGAACCACCTGGAAGCCCCTGCCAGTGCACACCTCAGAGCTCATTAGCATTCTAAGGAGACCTGGAAGCTTCAGCCTCCCAGTTGGAACATGATTTCAACTGCCAGCTTAAGGGAATCAAGGCATTTCCCTCCCTTTATTTACATGTAAAGCAGAAAGAAGCACAGCAGTTACAAGTCCTAGAGCTCCTGGAGAGGAAGGTGTGATAATCACAGGATAATATTATCCCTCCAGAGCAGCTACTAGGCTCATCCAGCTGTTGCCCTCAGCTAGCCAGCTGTTCAGAGGACTGTCTCATTTGGGGTGAAGTTGGGAGACATTTCAGGCTTAGAGATAATGGAGTGAGGCAGCAGGGTGAGAGGTGATTGAAGTTAAAGGTAGGGCCGGCACACAGGTTTGGACCTCAGGCTGATCCTTCAGATCCTTTGAACTGACAGTGATTTTTTTCCTCTTGCTGGAAGAGGAGAGGAGAGAGTTTTCCTCTAAGAGTCTCCAAAAGAGGACAAAGAAAGAAAAGCTGTAAGGTGCTCACCAGGTGGGAAGGAGAAGGAACTCTCAGCTGCCGTTTGCTGAGTTCGAATATCCATCCCTCTATGTGTTTGCCCTATAATTATGATGCCCACGATGATCGGAGGAGCCACTGATGCTATTGCCACAGAACTTCAAGAGGGGACCAGACCCTGGTCTACCCATTGGTCTGAAACTGGAAAAAGACATTACATTCCCTTATTAGCCAAGCCTCAGTACAGCTCAGAATGCTCACATGAACATTTTCTTCCCTTTCTTCTTCTCCATCCCCTCCTCCTCCCCCTCCTCCCCCTCCTCCCCCTCCTCCTTCACCTCCCCTTCTTCCCCCTCCTCCTTCTCCTCCTCTTCTTCTTCTTCTCTTCTTCTCTTAAGATTTGACAGAAAGAGAAGAAGAGAGAGCGCAAGCAAGGGGAGTAGCAGGCAGAAGAGGGAGAAGCAGGCTCCTCACATAGCAGGTGGAGCCCAATGTCGGACTCAGTTCCAGGACCCCGAGATCATGACCTGAGCCTGACGGTAGTCACTTAACCAAATCAGACACCCGGGTGCTCAAGCATTTTCTATAAAACAAGTGGAAAAAGAAAAGAATAGAAACAGCTTTGTTAACGAAATAAAGATGCATTTTGCTAACTAACCTAAAGTTTAGTCATAGACGTGGTTGTCCCTATACCCTTTGCTCATCTACTTCCAGCTGGGAAGGCTGCAACTGTGAATTGTGGCAAGCCTCTCAGACCACCAATTCAAAGCAGAGTTTTTTTGGCATTGTCCTTGAGAATAATGGGACATAGTACCACAGCCACTGGTATTATTGACCCAGAATATGAACTCCCATAGATTCCTCTAGCCATAAGCATGCTGCACTTCAAATCTCCAGTCCCAGGAAAGTAATTTTTGTTATCTGCCCCGCAGGAGATCTTTCTTTATCTTTGGAATCTTGAATTATCTTTTAAGTTGCCACTTTCACACCCCCTAATAGTCTCTTTGACTTCTGCATTTGCGATCACTACTCTAAAACAATTCTCTCTGTCTGGGTGGCTTGTCTGAAACACCTCCACCTGTCTGTCATTAGGCTTCTTTACCTACTGTTCCAAGCTTAAAGCCATGGTTAGGGCTACTGACAGTCATGTGGGCTCCTCAGCTTTTACAATTATCTCTAAAGTCTGTGTGTCTCAATCCAAGTGTTTATAAATAGAAGGATGCCTCTCATTTCATATCATTACAAAGCAATAGCTCCACTCAACCTACTTTTATCTAGCAACCACTAAGATGATTCTCAGATTAAGACACTAATAATTATAGGAAGACTTCTCTTTAGGATATATGGAGAATTGTCCCTTCCTCAGTGGTCTCTGTGCTTTCAAAGGCCCATGAGCTTAGTGCATATTGGGAGGGTTAGGGAAGGGAGGTGATACGGGGTTGTATTAATCAGGGTTTAGTGAGGGAAACTGTATCATCACAAGTATTATGGAGTAAAGAATTCCCATAAGGATTAGACCTTATGTAATTAAGGTAGTCACTGAGGAAGTAAAGGCTTGGAGTGGAAGGGTCAGAGAAAGATTTTAACTAGCATGGTATGCTTGAATGAACTGGAGCTTGCAGGAACATCTGGAAGCTGGGAGGGCCTAGCTGCTGCAGTCTGACTGAAAAAGGCTGTAGAAGTCTTCAGAAGGCATTCGGATCTATGGGACTACTGCCTCTATGAGTTTGCAAGAAAGAGTAAGATGGCAGACCATGGATGCTGTTGGTCAGCAAGGCCACCAGTTGAGATCAAGATCAAATTGGAATCCACCTGCAACTCTGTATCTCTTTCATCACTTCTCATTGACAACCGTCTTGAACTTCTGCTTCATATTCACTTCCCAAATCTCATACAACTTCTTTTTAGCCCAACCAGAAAAACCTCAGGCATTCCCGAAGATTCTAGGAAATCTGATGTCTGGTGTAACAAAATTAACAATAGAAATCCAGCATATTTGTATCTAATCTGTAGCCCCTCCCCACTCTCCCACAACCATCATCACTTAGGCAGAAAGTGGTTTCCCCCAGAGATCCATAGCCCTTCTAGATCTAAAACACCACTTCCCTTCTGTGATTGACATTTGTTTAAACCCAGATTTCACATAAGTTAAATAAACATTAAGGGCACACAATATGTAGATATAAGGTATAGTTTTCCTTGAGAGGTTCATGCTCCTGGCACAGTCTGGCTATAGGTGTCTTGGGATATGCCCATCAGACATCCAATGGAATATGTCTAAGGAATATGGCTGCCAACATATCTTCATCTGGCCTGATCCCCATCCACTCACTTGCACTTAAATTTCCTGAATTTTTTTTCTCTTGAATACTCCTAGTGAACCAAAGAGAGGATCTATCGTGGGCTCTCTGCTAGTTCCCAGTTTTAAAGTGAGGGACAGAATGAACTAATTGCTTTCCCTGAAAACAATCGCAAATACCAAGGCCAAAATTCAGGAGCAATTTATGATAAGACCAAATAACTAGACTTTCTTGCTACAAAGTTCTAGCAGGTTCCATCCCTTCTCACCATGACTTGCTGTAAAATGCAATTCTACCCCATGGCTGCCCTCATTCTGTCATATCTGAACTATATCTCTCATTCCTTTTTATTTCCCAGTCTTACCTAGTCCCTTTCCTTCTCTCCTATGCCCTCATCTTTTCCTTCTCCATTTCCAGAATACACAGTCCTTGAAAAATCCCCAATGAAATATGAGTACAATGTTTCTTACTGTAACCTGTGGATCACCTGTTTTGAAATCCCCATGATTTTATTGGCAGACTCTGGGTCCCTGATTCAGGTCTACTAAACCAGAACCAGGTGATGGGTCCATGAATCTCAATCTCTAACAAACACTCTAAATACTTCTTATGCAGACCCAGTTTTTAAAAAGCGCTGCACTGGGGTGCCTGGGTGGCTCAGTGGGTTAAGCCGCTGCCTTTGGCTCAGGTCATGATCTCAGGGTCCTGGGATCGAGTCCCGCATCAGGCTCTCTGCTCAGCAGGGAGCCTGCTTCCCTCTCTCTCTCTGCCTGCCTCTCCGTCTACTTGTGATTTCTCTCTGTCAAATAAATAAATAAAGTCTTAAAAAAAATGTTTAAAAAGTGCTGCACTAAAGGCTTTCGGGAAACAAAGTACTGTTATTCCTGGTTGGTCCCTCTTACCTAATTCTTACACCATGAAAACAGTTTACCCTCCTTTTGTTTAAATGTCTTCTAATTGCATTTTTTACTGTTGAAAACAGCATTGAGCATCCAAGAGGACTAGCATCCAAAGACCACAGTCAGTTGGAACCAGGTGTTACTGGAAAGGGTCATAAGGAGATAGTGCTGGGTGCAAGGGAGGTGGGGAGGGGATGGCCCACACTGACGGTGTTCACTAGAGGATGGCCCGGCTTCCCTCTCTTGTTGTTTCCCCCATAAGATATTTTCTGCAACTTTGGAGATGATTATTATGTTCTGTTCTTTTTCTAATTGTCCAAGTTTCCTGACTCACTTGGTCTGCTCAGGCTGCTGTAACCAAATACCACAGATGCGAGGGCAGAAAGCGGGGAGGGGCTTAAACAACAGAAACTTATTTCTTACAGTCCTGGAGGCTGCAAGTCCCAGATCTGGATCTGGAAGCGTTTCCATTTCTAATGAAGCCTTTCTGGCTTGTGGACAGCAACCTTCCTGTGGCCTTGCCTCTGAGTGCACACAGAGAGATAGAGCTCCTGTGTCTCTTCTTATAAGAACACTAATCCTATGGACGAGGACCCCACCCTTAGGACCTCATTTAAATTACTTAAGGCCTCATCTCCAAATGCTGTCACAGAGAGTTAGGGCCTTGACATAGGGATTTGGGGGAGATCCAAACATTCAGTCCATTACACTGAGCTTAATGCTAGAGCTCCAGACTAGGTGGGTGGCTCTCAGACTCAAAAGAATCTGCAGAGGCTTTGGGCACAAGACAATAGGTTCATCTGAAAGACAGACGCAGAGCCTCCTTGTAAGAATTCTTACTAACATGATGCACATATCACTGCATCCGTCAAGACTTCCATCTCATCATGGGATGCTCTCAGGCATCTCCCCACATTATCACCCTGGCAGGCCATTCTGTTTGGAGTAATGGTGACTCTCTGTCCTTTGGCCTTGGCCTTGCCCTCTCTCCCAAGCTGACAGGAACATCTACTGCAGGGTGTCTCAACCTTGGCACTGTTAATATTGAGGCCTGGACCATTCTTTGTTGTGGGAGGCTAGCCTACATTTTGCTGGATGTTTGGTCTCTACTCACCAGCCGCAGGTAACACCCCTTCTCGTTGTGACGACAAAATATGTCTGTAGGCATTGCCGCATGCCCCTCTGGGACAAAACTGCTCATGGTTGTGAACAACTTAATCTGAACATCAGCTTCCCCATTTTACCCACATTTCTAGAAACTCAAGTACGCATTCAACATAAATCTTAAGCCTTAAATAGCCTGATTCCTGTTCTGTTTTTATCACTGTTTATCACCAGGACTCTAGGAAAAGTATAATGGTGTGTCAGTCTTCTCCTTCTAATGCTGCAAAGTGCAGCCTGAGAACCTCTGAGGCATCCAAGGGAATGTGCTCAGAGAATTTACAACCAGGCACACAGCAATGCAAGAATTTAGAGAAGTGATTTGCCTTTGAATATTTTCATTTATAAAATGAGGGGGATCTGATTAGGGCTCGTTAAGTTCCCTTGCAGCACTAATATTCTACGAAATGTTCCAATTTCTGTGTAAAACATCAACAGACATTAAAAACAATTATACTTCTGATCTACAGTCTGGATAATTTAGCCAGATCTGAGAGCCAGATTTCTAGGATGTAAGAGCAATAAAAATGATAGCCCCTGATCTTGTAAGTACCTCGGTGGGTTGGTCAGGAAGTACTTGAGTATTACAAATGACAAAGTTTAGTAGTTCACAAACAGAGGAACAAAGAGGGAAGACTTCACAGAGGAGATGGGAATTAAGCTGAATCTCAGAAAACTATCAGGATATGGAGAAAATGAAGAGTGCTTTGAGCTGCTTGCATTGGATCACAGCTCTGACTGTGTATTAGAATCACCTGGTGGAGTTGTTTTGTTTTCCCCCAGCTCAGGTATCATCCAAAATTCAATCTCTAGAGATGAGGCCTGGGCATTGGCATTTTTTTCAAAGTTCCCTAGGTGGTTGTAATCTGCAGGCCATGTTGAGAATAACCACTAAGCTAGGTAAAGCAAGATGAGCAAGGCTCTCATTATTTTAATGTTATAATAACACTTAGCACCTGCAAGGTCTTTCATGCTCTTGGCATTTAACTTAAAACATATATTAATTACTTACCAAAAGAAAATCCTAAAGGGCCTTTCCTTGGCCCTGACATTAAGCAGGAGCAAGAACACCTGGGGGCTCTACGGGTGCCTCTGTTGGCAAATTCTCACACCTGTGCTTCCTCGCCCACCCACACAGCAGTAAGAATGAAAGCTCCTTCGGTGCCCTCCTACAGCACCCTGCACATACACACACTGCAAGTGTTTAATCGGGGTGCAGGAAGATGTATCTGTGCCTCTTCATTTTCCCGCAACAGATGGCACAATAGTATGTACACTATTGTCCAGTGCATTTTGAGTGGCTGGAAGAAGAAATAAAGAAATAAAATAAATTCAGCCAAGGATACCAACTCAGTTTCAATATCTTCTGCATTCTGGAGATGGCCTCACTGATTCTCTGACCTCCTGGATTCTAGCTCTGACCTGCATAGCCAGGTGATACCTTCTTGACTTCTAATGTCTTTACTTTCCACGTTGAACATGATCTCTTTCCTATATTCACCTAGGGAGTATGGACGGTTTCCTCAACCACCCCAGTTTCTCAGGAAGCAACCTCATACCTGGCAGACTTTGACCAGGCTGCCAAGTTAGACTCTAGGCATGATCTCCACATCTGTCAGAGCCTCTAAGCCACCATCCAAACCCCAGACAAATAATCCACCTTGAGCATCTATGTAGAATGTTCAGACAGTATACTTAATACAAAGGCAAGATACTCAAATTTCCACTTTAAAACAGTTTGCCCCGATCTACTGAGGGATGCTATGACAAATATGAAAACCAAGACATTCCCGCTTATAGCATTTGTATGACTGCTTCATGTACTCATGCCGGCTTTTCTTCAGAATTATTCCACAACCTTCTTCCTGGAAAAATAAGCCTTTGTCTTTCTCATGTCACCTGAATCATTAAATTTGGTGACTATATAATCTTGTATTTTCTTTTGGTCAGGTGTATTATCCTTGTCACCCCCCAAATTATAATCTTCTTGAAAAATGGGGATCGTGTCTTTCACTTCTCATACACCCAGCATAGCAATGAGAATGTGAACTCTGAGACAAGGGACTGGCTGTTTTATTTACTGCAAGGTCTTCTTAGGTTTCTTGTAGTACATGAAACCCTTCCTCAAGTGTGACAGACAGAAAAGAACATTTGTTGTATATGAAAATAGTAGCATGAAGATGTCATTTGACTATTCAGGGTTTACAATTGTGTTGACTTGATAATTGATAATGATTCTTACCTCTTTTCAAAATCAATCATGGACAAATCTCTAATTTAGGCTAACCAGACCATTGGGAATGTTCCCCAAGTTTCCCTTCTTTACTTTTTCTTAACAACCCAGGAGCTATACTCCTGCAATTAAATCTGGCTATACAAACTTAACCCCTACATGAGGCTGATCTTACCCTGCAAAGTATCACTTTGAACAAGAGATCACAACTCTAAAAACACACTGTTTTTTGTTTTTTGTTTTTTGGGTTTTTTTCCCTTTCATGGGAAAAATGTAAGATGCACCACATGCTTTGGCTTAGCTCAGCCACATTTTAGAGAGAAAACAATTACATAGAAAGCATGTAAAACTAACAGGCCTCTACTATATTTAACAAAGCATCTGAATTTTCTTTTCTTTTCTTTTTTTAAGATTTTATTTATTTGAGAGAGACAGAGGAAAAAACAAGTGGGGGGGGAGGGACAGAAGGAGAAGCAGACTCCCCACTGAGCGGGGAGCCCAATATGGGCTCGATCCCAGGACCCTGAGATCATGACCTGAACCAAAGACAGTTACTTAACCAACTGAGCCACCCAGCTTTTTTAAAGATTTTTTTTTCTTTTTTAAAGATTTATTTATTTGCAAGAGAAAGAGAGCACAAACAGGAGGGGCAGAAGGAGAGGAAGAGAGAATCCCAAGCAGATGCCACACTGAGCATCAAGACCCACATGGGGCTTGTTCTTACAACCTTAAGATCATGACCTGAGCTGAAACCAAGAATCGGATGCTTAACCAACTGTGCCATGTAGGAGCCCCAAGGTCTCTATATTTTCAAAAATGTTTCTTAGCCCAAAAGAAATCCTTGGAGATGGGAAAAAAGTAATAAAGAATTGTAGACTTATGACATTTTTGGCTAGAGACGCTTTTTATTGGAAACTATCCTCTATTATAACTGAGAATCCCCTTATTTTGACCCTCGCTGGATAATCAAAGGCAATCACTTTCCCTAAATTTCAAACTTCTTATTGAAAAAGTGACAGTATTGAGCCACAACATTTGTTTTCAAATGCACGATCTTCCATTTCTCCACCCTGGGATGGGGTGCTACATGGGGCAGCTAAGAGAGACTAGGATTCACCACAAGGACTCATTAAATTTGCATATGTTCTAATAAATTAAATAAGTAATATCTCAACAATGTGTTTTAATGTATATAGATTCCATTATGATTTGCCATATACAAATTCATTTACAGAAAACTTACTGAGCTTAAAGAAAACCTTACTGAATTTGAAGTATTTGCTGTTATAGAAATACCCCTTCACAGAATTTAAACTATACTAACAGATTCCTGTTCATCAATATTGAGCTCGCCAGTCTGAAGGGCCACTCTAAATCCTTCCAATTGTTTCAAGGAAGAAAATAGAAGTTACTCTGGATATACAGAGTTTTATATAGGAATTATGGGCTTACCCAACTTTTGGAAGTATTTGGAGAACAGAGTTCATTGATGTCAAAGCTGAAGATCGCAGCCTGAATCCCCCAAAGTCAACAATTCAAAAGAGCTTGTCAGAAACTCCATTCAATCCACAGGAGTCTTCATGAAACTCCCACCAACAATCTTAATCTGTAGCAGTAAATGGTGGTTCTCAAGAGCTCACCAGAAAACTCCTGCTGATCTCACATTTACTTACATATCTGACAGCAACAGGCTCCAGAAAACAGTGATTTCTCCTTCTCTTTTGTCTTCCAAATCTATGTAAGGGGAAAATGCTAACCTAAATCTATATATGAGAGAGAAGATCCTGGAAAAAGTAGACTTTGGATTTTCTTCTGCATTGCATTGGAAAGGTGTGGTATTGGTGCCAGGTTGTCAATAGACAGTCCAAGATGACAGAGAGAGGACACCATTTGTCAATCCAGCATCCATACATGCCTATTTTGCCCATTTTAACCTTCAAATATTAACCTCACTTTGACTTACTGTAGTGCAATTATACCTCATACAGGCAAAGACTTTTGCTCACTTTTTGCTCAAAAAGTAGACACAAAGCTCTACATGTCATTTATTTATTTTTTTTTTCTTTTGAGAGAGTGAGCACAAGCAGGGAGAGCGGCAGAGGGAGAGGGACAGAGAGAATCTTAAACGGGTTCCACACCTAGCATGGAGCCCAATGTGGGTCTCAACCTCACCACCTCTGAGATCACGACCCAAGCTAAAATCAAGAGTCAGATGCTTAACCAATGGAGCCACCCAGGCAACCATGTCATTTCATCTTTCAATAATGCCCTTCATCTTTAAGCTCAGACCAAATTTCCATTGCGAGCTTGTAACTTTAGCCCTGAATTATAGGGTAACCTACAATTAACATATATTAGAAATAGACTGGGAAAGTGAGAGGGAAGAATAGGTAAACATGTAAAGTGCAAAAAAAGCAAGGAATAAAATATACATAACCACAAAAGTTCTCATTTTTGCCACTAATCACATAGCCAGAGTAGACTTCTTATACTACACATTCCGTGTTTCTTTTTTCCTCATTCAGAATCCTGGCTGGTTATGAATCTTTATCTGACAGAGTACTCCATGACTGGATGTCCAAAAATCGTGGTTATAGAGGTTCCACTGAGGGAAGGGAAATCAAATACAAATCTAGGCTACACCTATTTTAGTGAAGATATATTATTACTCTTTGTAGGGTGAGGAGGTTCAATCTAATCACCTTCCCAAAACCACATAAGAGTTTCACTGTTGATCTATAGGCAGTTTAGGCATTCAGCTATATAGCAGCCAGATCAGTCTGAATGAATAAAAGCCATGTTGTTGAGCTCATATATAACTCCACCCCTGGACCCACTATGGGTCAAGAGTCTGTTCATGAATTTACTGAGCAATGACTGAGGTGTTGGGAAAGAGGCTAACTGATAGAACAGCATAAGTCTGCTCACCCACCTGAATTTTGGGAACCTCTTACCAGTAGTATTTGGTGAGCATTTAATGGGACATAAATATCCCCTTATTTTCTGTGCATTCTGTGAGACCTTCCACAAACTTCTCCACAGACTTTGTTATAACCAACATTGTAATCTTATTCCTACTAAGTCCATGACCACTTGGCCTACTCATGACTGAATAAATGTGTATCCTTGGCCATCTTTCCTCTAGGAAAAGTGAACAAAGAAGTGCAATACTCTTCACCAATATCCTCAAATGCTCTTTTGAGACTGGCCATTGTACTCACTCACCCACTTTTGGGTGGTGCTACCATTTGGTGAAAAATTATCTATAAGAGTCCTTTTTTTTTTCTTCCTTATCCAGTTGGAAATAGAGAACTCCCCATGGAGCAATATATGCTGATTGAGGAAGATTTCAATGTAGCAAAAATAAATGCAGTGTAAGTCTATATACATTGTTAAAATTACAATGACACATTGAAGCTCCTAATACAAAAGGTGGAATCTATTTTCCTATTTCTGGATTCTGGGCAATCTTAATATCCTTGTTATGAAATAGAATGTGGCAGAAATAACTTCGTTTGAGTTCTGAACATAGGTCTCCAGAATTCTCACAGAAATAGTTGCATTTCTTAGAACTCTGTAATCTTAATGTGAAAAATCTTGGGCTAGACTTATGAATAATGAGAGATACATAGTACAGTCACTTCCAATGTCCCAGCTGATAGCCTGTCAACAGCCACACAGGTGAGCGAGGCCAACCTAGATCATCCAGCTCACTGCTGATCGGCCAGGTGACAGAAGACACTTGAGTTAACCCAGCAGAGATCAGCAAAGCTGTCCCAGACCAAAAATTAATGAATGAATTAATTAATTAAAAAGTCCAAAATAACCTTGCTCCAAAATCCTAAGATTTTGGCCTATAATTGTCCTGTTGATATTACGCAGTATCCTCTATCTCCCAAAGATATTTTGAGTACCGCTGGATCTGCTTGGCCCTATAACTCAAGAATTAGAGCACCTTTTGTCTTCTAGAAAGCTTTGTCTTTATCTGGGCTCATCTCAAAACTGGTAACAGGTAAACTGGTCCGATTAGTAGATGAGCATGGACTCATGTGTATCTGTTATTTCTACAGTTCAAGGCTTACAGGTGCTGTGCCTCATTCTTAGAGGTGATAGGTAAAAGACATAGCAATTTGTTCTTCACTTCACTTTGTAGGGAAATCTTAATATGCCCCAGACCATTCAACACCTAAAAACTTCCTCAAAACGGGAAATAACTGAATTTCTATGGGCTTAATTCTCCACCTTTGTGGCTTCCATATCATTTGTCAAAGCATCTAGAGTATTTCCTGAAACATGATCATCATTTCCAAGCACCATCATGTTATTTGTGTTACAAATTAGGATCATTCCTCACATAATGGTGAGACAGTCAAGGTCCCCGCATGCTACATTGTGATGAAGAGTTTCTGAGTTTGAAGTAAGACAGTGAAGCTATACTACTATCCATGCCAAGTAAAAGAAGACTGTTTATAGGACTTTTATTTTATTTATTTATTTGTTTGTTTGTTTGTTTCTTTGTGTTTGCTAACAGGTATAGAAGATAAAAATAATCACCAGAGCAATAGTAAAATACCACATATCAGGAATTTAATTGGTTTGTTCAAGTGAAAAAAAACAACAAAACAACTGAAACAGCAACTATGTTTGGAGTTGCCACTTGATTAAGTTCATAAAAATTGACTTTTATTCTCCAAATTCTATCTCTTTCATGCAAGACAGGCATGCATATTCCCAATGTTTGATCACATCACTAATCTCTGATATTTCCTCTAGTGTGTTATATTGACTATGGTTTTTTACTTTTGTTGAGAGAAACTACTATTGGTTTCTTCTTATCATTGTACCTACCTTTTCACAGGTCAGGAAGCCAACATGGAATATTTTGCCACTTTCTAGGCATGCTTATTCCAACAATTCATTCAGAGACTAGTGAAATAGTGGTGTTCAGGTTATCACTATACCTATTTGTTTTTAAGTTTTTATTTATTTATTTGAAAGAGAGAGAGAGAACTGACCTAGGGGTGGTGGGAGAGTGGCAGAGGGAGAGGGAGAAGCAGACTCCCCACTAAGCAGGGAGCCCGATGCAGGGCTCAGTCCCAGGACTCTGGGATCATGACCTGAGCTGAAGGTAGATGCTTAACCAACTGAGCCACCCAGGCACCCCTCACTATATCTATTTTGAGATGGAACTTAGACTAAAACTGTACTCCACTCCATCATTTGACATTTATAAGATTCTCCTCTACATTTCTAGAAAACAACAACAACAACAACAAAACTCATTTTGAATCCTCTGGAATTGGCATCAATTTAGATGTCCAGTAATCACTCACAGTTCTAGGTATTCCTCATTGCATCCTCACCTTTATTGAGGACCACAACTCAATCTGAGGAAGATCAGGAAGAAGATATATGATATAAATGTTGGCAGTGGAGCAGAGCTCTTCTTCATTGTGGTTACGACTTTCCCTTTACTTAAGAATCATGGTATCTGTGGAGTCAAGTTTGGGAATTGGGTTAGGGGCTATGACTTTCTACTGTGATTACTCCAATTCAACATTAAACTCTTTATTCCTTAGTCTAATACCTATAATCTATATCCATACATAAACAGTTATAAATTAACAACATATTAGAATTCTTTTTGGGTATGGGGAACTTCCTTCCCAATCATGAGTTAAGTTTTATTCTTATCCTCCTGGATTTTACTAGGAGTTAAGTCTAATTATGGTTCTGGGAGCAAAGAAAGGCGGTCTATGGGTCTAAAAGAGATCCACATTTCTTGCAGGGTGAATGTCTGAATGAAAATCATTATGGTGTGGTCAGGAGGAAAAGAGATAGTGCTGCTTCTGCTGGCAAGGAAGACCCAACAAGTTTGGGTATTTAAGGTATTTAAATTCATTGAAATCTACCCAGATTTCTCCTCATGATTTTCAAGTTTCCACTTCTTCTTGGTAAATGCTCTCACTTTAATAGAAAGAGACCTATAAGTCTATACATTCACTTTGAATTTCAATTTATCCACTCTCAGGATTATACTTTTGGTTGGGTTCAAGAAATATTGGTCAGTGACTGTAAGAAGAAAGGAATTCCTTCAAGACTGTAACTAAAGTCACAGTCTTTGTTTCCTATCCCATTCCTTGAATAACTAATTTAAAACTATGATATTGTGTTTCTTTTTCCAAGTTTTATATTGCACTCAAAAGGAGCTAGCCCCACTCTGCATTTCTTATACTATTTGTTTTAACCATAAAGTTTTATTCCTATTACTACTTTGCCTCTTAAAGTTTGTCTTCTATGGATATATAACTCCAGGAAATTAGAGGTGATGATGTAAATAACTGTTTTACTTGCACGGACACTGAATTGTTACTGCCTTCAATTATTATCCTACTGGAGAATCCATATGACAGTTTCATTCTTAAAGTTTAATTATCCCAAGTTTAATTTAAACTTAAAATTTAAAAAAAAAAAAGTCTATGAGTTAGAGTTCACTCAAGAAATACAAACCATGATATTTGTTATGCTCCACAAATAAGTGAATATCATGGAGGACAAGGGGTGTTAGAGAGGAGAAGGGAGTTGGGGTAAATTGGAAGGGGAGGTGAATCATGAGAGACTATGGACTCTGAAAAACAATCTGAGGGGTTTGAAGTGGCGGGGGGGGGTGAGAGGTTGGGGTACCAGGTGGTGGGTATTATAGAGGGCACGGATTGCATGGAGCACTGGGTGTGGTGAAAAAATAATGAATATTGTTTTACCGAAAATAAATAAACTGAAAAAAATTTAAAAAAAAAAAAAAGAAATACAAACCACTCTAGAGGCACCTGTGTGGCTCAGTTGGTGAAGCATCTGACTTGATTTTCGTTCAGGTATGTTCTCAGGGTCAGGAGATTGAGCCCTGTGTCAGGCTCTTCACTGGGTGTGGAACCTGCTTAAGATTCTGTCTTTCCTTTTCCCACCGCCCCTCCCCCTCTGTCCCTAAAGGGAGAAAGAAAGTGAGAGAGAGAGAGAGAGGAAAGGAAGGAAGGAAGGAAGGAAGGAAGAAAAATACAAGCCACTCTATTGCAAGTATGAAGAACATAAGTCAGGAAATAAGGTCTTCCCTACCAGAAGAACTGAGAAGCACAGGCTGAAGAAGCTGACCCTAAAGATTTTATCTGAAGCACCAAAGCAGAGTGTCAAGAGCTCTCTGGTGAATTATTTCAATTCTTAAAAATGCCCTAGAAATTTGTATCACATCTCTCAGTTCTCAGAGGTAAACCAAGTGAGTTCTCTAGACCTCACCAAGACCTAATCATGAATTATTCATCTGCTCAAGAATCTGGCTGCAATTACCTCCAAAGGATAGTGACTTCCCATTCTTTTCCTGTTTCCAAATAACATGCAAACATCTCTCATTGACAAACTCTAACTTAAAACCATAGAGGAGGGATTTCTGGAAAAGAAAGCCTCTCACTTCCCCTCTGTAATGCAGAAGACACCAAAGAATGGAATAATAATAATTTCAGGTTTGCCACAAAGAGTCTGGCACACTGATCTTTCACTTTTGTGTGATATACCTTTAAATCAAGAGTTAGAAAATGGATCTCTGGACCCTACAGTTTTCATTCACTCGTCATTTTCATTCATTCGTCCGTCTAAAACTTACCAAGGCATCCCCACTGAACTTGGGAGTTTTTCTCAACAACTCACCTTAGTTACAGTCCTTTTCAGTCCAATATTGCCAAAAAGAATCTATTAAAAATTATTTTTAATGTTTTAAGTGTTTTTAATATCCCAGGTATGAGTAATTTTAATACTATTTCTATGATTTTTTTCCATTGTTTTGTTCAAACTGGAAAGGCATCCCAAAGCTGAAAACAAAAGCTAATATTTGAAATATGGTCAAGTCACCACGAGAACCTAGATTCTATTCAACTGGACTCAAGGGCAATTTTTATTTACATGGAGTTTTCCTAGTATGGGGTATAGGCTAAATGATTAAATTTTTACAGATTAGGTCTTTGAGGCAAGGTGTTACCAAGAATCACAACAAAATGAATTGTCTTGATTCAGAACTTCACAGCTCCTGATCTATATGACTGTACTTTTCTCTTTTTCCCGAGATAATATTTATCAGAGCATATACATAAACCAGACAAGAAAATTTTCACTTTGAAATGGCAGAAGACAAGAGGACTAGAGAAGACTGATCACTTTAAAAAAATACTTTTAGAATTATGTGCATATATAACCCACTGAAGATAAGATAAAATAAATACAAAGAGCAGAAGAGATTTAGATTTGGGTTTGGCAAATATTTTTTCTTATCTGTACCAATTCCAGTCGGTAGGGGTAGTAGCTGAGAGAACCCTGTTGAGAAGGATTCTGAAGCTAAAGGCTTACTCTGGTCTACAAACAAAACCTACCAACTTTGAAACCAGAGTTCCTTCTACTGTACTGTATTGTCTTCCAAAAATATGAAAGGGGGGGAAAAAAGTGCCATGACCAATTAGTAATGTCAGCCCACAGGCCAGGAGCAGAGATGGTAACACTGTATGGTTGCTATATTTGACTAACATTATTAAAACCTTGCTAACCAATAAAGCTTAACATATTTGGCCATATAGTCTTCCCTAAGTTATGATTTTTACATCATTCTCAAAAATCACCAGGGAGGAAAGTTGGCCAGGTATTATTATTCACATTTCACAAAGGTGAACTCTGAAGCTTAGAAATCTTAGAAATCTTCAAAGCTTGAATTGATGAAATGATCACTACCAATAAACTAACAAATGGCAGGAACCACACCAAAACTTATCTGTCTGGGCCATACATCCAAGGGTTTTTCTAACAGTCCGTGTAGTATAAGAGTAACTGGTTTTAAGGAGGGCACGAGATCTGATGAGCACTGGGTGTTATATGCAATTAATGAATCACTGAACGCTACGTCAAAAATTAATGATGTATTACATGTTGGCTAATAAAATGTAAATAAAATTTAAAAAGAATAACCTGTTGACCTCTTTTTAGAAGCAAAGAGAAGACATGAAAGCGACTCTTTAAAGATATTATAACTAGTTCTCCATAGGCTAAGGTGTGATAAGTAAGACTATATCTAGCATTGAAAAGGAGATGTTAGAACATCACTGACCCATTCCTTTGTCTGCCTCTAAGGCCAATGCATTGTTTAATAGGGACACATCTAACTGAAGGCAGATAATTTGATTTGGTGCCTAAGGGCCTTGGCTAGCTAAGAAAAAGAAGAGATTATTGGTGTGAAAGAGAAATAATAATGCTGACCACTCATGGGGATGCAACCATTGTAAATTACTTAGAAAACAAGATGTGGTATTAATGCTCAGGAATACTACTACCAAAGCTTGCTACGTATTATTATTCTGTATCAAATTTCTCAGAATATTCATCAGACATGCATTGCCTGCCTGCCCATTTCTGTAAGACAGCATGTTAAAAAACCTAACCCATTACCACATCCATTTTCCCACACCTATTCCTGTTCTTGAATTCACTGTTTCATCATTTTTCATGGCCTTAGCTTCACACCATACCCAATTATGAAAGAATTTTTGGTTCAGTCATCAACATTCCACAAAATGTCGTTAAACCATAACCAGTTGCCCGTCTTTCTTTATGATCAGCTTCCTTTATGGCTGTCCTACCTGAGCACAGTAGCCAGGCTACATGCCAATGGCTATTCAAGAAACACCAATTAAACACTAACAACTCATAACTGTCTAGTCTTTTTATTTCTGCAAAACAGTCTCCAAGCTATTCTCTCACAAAAACTATATGAGAAAGACAAGGCTGGGCTCATCACTATAGGCAGTTGAGTCAACCAGCACATGAATAGTTTAAGTGACTTTCAGGTTCCTATTCATATGAAAGGGGGCTAAAATATTCAACTCCATGGTTAGGACAGATTAACACAGTGTCTGATAAATCAAAGACCCTCAATAATATTAGTTGAATTAATGCCTGAAATAATGAAGAAATACGAAATGAAGAAATGATGAAGAAAATTGAAATTACGAGATAATGAAGAAATGAAAGCATGTATTGGAACTTTCAGCACGGTGCTCTTTGTACTTATGTGGTCATACTGATACCGTATTCTGTATCAGCACACAGTTCTAACCTGGTAACATACTATCTGGAGAAAGAATGCCAGAATAAGGTACATCCTGTTCCCACTTCTCCAAAACTCTCTGAGCTGGGTAGGAGAAGGTGCCAACAATAAGCCCTGTTCCTGTAGTATTGATGCCCTTTATTCACAATCCCTCAAGGAAGAATGGGATTAGGAACCGACCATTATTATCAAAGAGCATTTATGGAAGGCAGACTACAGTAACGACTCACATTTGAAACTGCTTTGCCATTTGAAAAGCACTTTCCCATCCATGAGTGTATTTGTTTCTTCCAATAATGCTCTGAAGAATGTATCATCATTATCCCACATCTTACAGATGAGGAAAATGAGCTGGAGGGAGGTTAGGTAACCTGCTCAGGATTATATAGCTCATAAATAGCAGATCTGGTCTACAAACAAAACCTACCAACTTTGAAACCAGAGTTCCTTCTACTGTACTGTATTGTCTTCCAAAAATATGAAAGTAAGGGGTATAGTTCAGTGGTAGAGCATTTGACTGCAAAAATACAAGACTCATCTCTGGGAAGAGTTCCAGAAAAATGTAAAATTCTCCATCATCTCCATCACCTCTGCCAATACCTCCTTGAGCCCACATACAACCACCCACCCAGGTTTTCCCAGCTTTCAGAATAGGACCCCAACCCAGTAAGCACCTGATAAAACGAAGCTTATGAACTTGACCACATTCACTTTCAAAGCATGTGTTTGTAATTTAGAGGTCATCTGGTTAAGATCCTTTTTCTTTTATAATGCATTTTTAGATGACAATCTCTTCAAGTGTTACCTTCCAAAAACCTATTGTCTGCCAAAATGCAAAATTATACAAAAATATGGCAGAATTTAGGGAATTTAGCAGGGAGAGCAATTAAAGTTACATGAAGGCAAGACTGAGAAATGGTAGGCTCCTGTTTGTGAATTACTAACCCGAAGGAATAAATTTTCCAGAAGCTCTCAAAATAAGAATTAGCTCATTCACTCATTCCTGCAAATATGAATGTTTAACTTTTTACTCGCATGCTTGCAAGATGCTGCAATATGGTAATGAATGAGAATGAATGGCTTCTAAAATTATTCAGTTAGTGTCTTCCTGCTTCCCACAAGTTCATTTATTTCATATGGCACTTTTTTTTCCTCCGCACTGAGACAAGGTAGGCTTCACCTTTCCCACTGCAGGTAAGAGAGATTAGCTCTATAGTGGTCATCTTGTGCACAGAATGCCGCTGCTTTAAAGTTTGCCAGTATCTCTCTTTGTCCGTTGGTTTGAGTTTTAGTTCTGATCTGTTGTGTTTTGTTTTTTTGGTTTTGTTTTTTTTAAAGGAAAGCTTGCTGATCAGCAAGTCCTGATATGCCTTTTTATTTATATACTTTTGTCTTTTTATTTGTAACTCAAAGAATCTCAGACAACTGATAAAGATCAGATTAAAGATGGTAATTCCTCTCTCCCATCTCACCCTAAAGCTGACTTTACTTTACAAAGAAATTTACTTGAGAGGGAGAAGAAAGAATGTGAGTTTTGAGAATCTTCACTAGAGAAGAGATTGAGGATTGGCTACTAACACAGAGAAGTGACTAGAAGCAAGAAGACGAGAAGAGTAACATATTTTTGAAGGAAATGTATTCTGAAATTAAACGGATTACTTAGGACTTAAAGCAACTGTAGAGACCCCAGATTAGCAGATAATAGGTCATAAATGATGGGCAGCCCTCAAGAAGAGCAAACTCCCCAAACCAACTTCAGATATGGTCATAGAGAAAATGTTCAAAAGGGGGCCACCAACAACAGGGCACAAAGGAATTTTTTTTTCCCCCAGAGGCCTAATCAGGATCTCATCCAGAACTTCCCACCTACTTCCCATAAGGATTCTTTGCAAAGACTGCCCCGCAAGACTTCATCATTTTTGTTCCTCCTTTACAATGTATAGTGGAGATGGAGGGTAGATAGGGGTGTGTCAATGGGGTGAAAGGGAAGAAAATTTGTCCTTAGAGGTCATAGGTCACCAGATTACAGGGAGTTATACAAGGACCTCATGGATGGGACATGTGTGATCCGGAGTTCCTGCACATTGAGCTAGATGCACTGAAAGATGGATCTTTGAATGGACTTCCATGAGCCAGGGATGAGTGTTCTCTAGAGAAGTGAAGGAATAGTTGATACCCAGAGGAGCAGGTTGATTGAGAAACAATTCCATGCTCACCATTGTCTATTCCTTTCCTCTCTGTGAACACAGTGAGACTACATATTCCAGCCACCCTTGAAATGACACAGGGCCATATTTTAAGTTCTCGTCAACAGAATAGACTAAGGGATAACTTTACTTGGCCCATCTTGTATCCTTTCCCCTCAAACTACCAACTAGAAGTAAAAGATTCTGAAGTACAAAAGATGGCAAAACCACAAGATGAAAGGAATCTGGATCCTAAAATCATCACATGGAAGACAGCCCACCAAACACTGGGGTGTGAAGAAATTAACTTCTATTATGTTAAGCCACTAAGATTTTAGGGTGTCACCATTTGGAAGTTTGTGACACGTAATAAAACATGCAACTTTATTTTGAATCCTGGGCAAAGGGTTTGAATTTTATTTCTTTCTGTTTCCTGCAGCTCTTGGCACAGTTTCTAGTGCACCTTCCGCACAAACCAGGAGATGAAAAGAAATAGGTTTTCAATAAATATACAAATAAATGAGTGAAGACAGCTACATCAGAATGTGAAGGATAGAATGAGAACATTTGCATTCCATCAAATCAACATTTGCTTTTCCCTCTACCTTTCATAACTAAATTAAATAAGGGAGACCCCTTAGTTATTTCAATCAAATCCAATAGAGGAGACCCCTTAGTTGTTTCATCTGCTCAAGTGGGTTAATACCCACTTCATAGAGATATTCTGAGAATGAAATGATATGATACAGATGCAAAGTACTGAGCACAATTCTGAGCACAAAATGACATTTAATCATTAGTACACTGTTCTATTATGAACTGTGAACTCTGTATAAGTGTTTTCTTAGATACAACAAGCCATGCCTCTGAGAACAGAGAGGAAGTAGTTCTCTTGAAATTAAAACCTGTTTCTCATTCATGTTGTTATTATTCCAAAGACTCAAGCACAATCTTACACAGAGAGTTGCAGGTAAGAGTGAATTGCATTCTGTGGGAAAGGCAAGGAAGAGGAGAAATTACTTGAATTATACTGGGTGGCTCAGTGGGTTAAACTCTGCCTTCGGCTCAGGTCATGATCTCACGGTCCTGGGATCAAGCCCCACATCGAGCTTTCTGCTCAGCGGGCAACCTACTTCCCCCTCTATCTCTGCCTGCCTCTCTGCCTACTTGTGATCTCTCTCTCTCTCTCTGTGTCAAATAAATAAATAAAATCTTCAAAAACAAAAAAAAAAAGAAAGAAATAAACTCTGAAGTAAAAATATAGATAATACTAATAAATATAAATAATTCTATTGATTTATTATTTCTGTGAAATAGTGTTATGGTTTTGAATCAACTTTAAGAAAATGTTTATGCTCATAGATATAAATTCACATTTTATTGTTAATTCTCAAGAAATTAGCATAAAGTTGCAAAAAGTCAGAATATTGCTGTAATGAAATCTCTTTAAGATCCAGGATATAATAATAATCTGTGGAACAGTGTTCATTCAAACCTCAAATTATGGGGCACCTGGGTGGCTCAGTTGGTTAAGTGTCTGACTTTGGTTCAGGTCATGATCTCAGAGTCCTGGGATCTAGCCCTGCCTGGAGTCCAGCAGCATGGAGCTCCACATGGGTTCCATGTTCAACAGGAGTCTACTTGTTCCTCTGCCCCTCCCCCCACTCATGTGTTCTCTGGCATGCACTGTCTTTCTCCCTCTCTCAAATAAATGAAGTCTTAAACACACACACACACACCTCAAATTCTTTGAGGACAACCCTACATAGACATTCATTGAACATTTCCTACTTGGGAGTATTAGGACAGCATCTAAACACCCAGCTCAAACCCCATAAGGGAGAGACTCCCTTATGGGCATTTAAGTAGAGTTAAGTAACACATATAGAAATACTTGCTTTGTTTCTAATATTTTCATATAATTCATGTTAAAAATAATTTAGTTATGAAAGGCAGAGGGAAAATTAAGTTGTGTTGGCAGACTCTTGAAAATTCAGTCTCAACACTTCAAAATAGAAATATATTACAATAGATCAGAAAATGCTATGTATGCTTAATGCTATGTATACTTAAGTGCACATTTATTATCTATGGAATGGGATGAGAGTCAATGGAACAGATTCAAATAGTAGTACATGTCACCAAAGGGATTTAAATGTCACTGCTTTCAGCGAAAATTTCAACTCTGCAGCTCTCTATCATGAGGGACAGTGGAGACTTTCAATCTCAACCTCATTCTGTCCTCCTGCATAAATGAATGATCTTTGGTGTCTCTGGATGTTGGGGATGGGTTGCCCAAGCATATTTCCAAACACTCCACATTCTTTGGAGAGAAGATATTATCACTTCTCAGTATAGAGCCTTATTATTAATTCAGTGAATCATGGGAGAACAGAGTTGTGGGTGGGCCTCATGTTTCTTGAGCAGCCACAGCAGTGATGAAGGGTGGAGGTCAGGCAGGGATCCAGGACCAGCAAGGCTGGGAAAGGTGGTGATGGAGAGATGATTCTGCCTTGGCTTATGTGAGGGTGTGTTGTCAAGAAAGTCTGGGCTACAAGGCTAAGTGCCAGCATTCCAGGTCTTTCTCTTGGCCCGACAAGGAGACAAGCACAGAGTTGATCAGAACTTGCTCTAGGAATGCACTGAGAACACTGATTCTGTCGTCTGAGAACTGACTGCCTAGGGCAGGTCATCAAGACAGGAGTTCACCTGGAAGCCGAGGGTGTGGACAGTCCTGGGAGCAGACAGCCTGGAGAGCTGAGGATCTGATTCATCAGCTGAACACTGGCACATACTGTATTTCAGAATGTCAACTGCTCGGAAACTGGTAGGACTAAGCAGAATTATCAAAGTCACAAAGGATTAGCAAAAGTGACTCTACTAAGCAGAAAATATCAAAGAAGGAATCTGATCCTGGTGAAATGTTCTTTTACCTTGTTCTGTGTTTCCCCTGGAAGCTGATTAGTCCCAGACTTATTCATTCACCCATTGATTCACTCACGCAGGCAATATTGAGCACCTAATATGTGCCTGCAGTAGTCCAGACACTGGAGAAATAACAATAAAAACAAAACAAAAACGCAGGCACAGCTCTGTCCCAATAGAGCTTGTAGTCCACAGTTAGTGGAGAGATAAGGAGAAATGATTTTTTTGTAAAAGTAAAGAAAAAGATGCAGTTTGCAGAGAAAATAGAGAACAATAAAAAATAGAGGTCAACAGAATCCAAGAGTTGCTATTTTACTTAGGGTCAAATGTCTTCAGCTCTTTTTCTCTGCCTGAGGTTGTCCTCCGGAGCTAGGGGAGTATGCTCAGCCCATACACAGAGTTGCTATGTTAACCGAAATAAGTCAACTATGACGTGCTTTCACTCATACGTGGAATTTAAGAAACAAAAAGAGGATCATAGAAAAGAGAGGAAAATAAAATAAGACGAAAACAAGGTGAAAGAGAGACAAAGCATAAGAGACTCTTAACTATAGGAGACAAACTGAAGGTTGCTGGAGGGGAGGTAAGTAGGGGTTGGGGTAACAGAGATGGGCATTAAGGGGGGCACTTGAAGTAAATAGCACTGCGTGTTACATGCAATGATGAATCACTGAACTTTACCTCTGAAACCAATAACACACTATATGTTAATTGATTGAATTTAAATAAAACAAAAATTTTTAAATATAATTAATTAATTAAGTGGACATTTAAAGAAAGTACCAAGGACCAGAAATTGGGCACCCTGGGACAACTCTTTACCAAGGAGAGAGGCAACTGGATGAATCAATGCCTAGGCTTTCCACCCTTACCCCATTGGGACAGCTCTGAGGCTCATTTGCACAGATTCCTCCCCATTTGCACACTTTGCTTTACTGGGTTTTCTTCTTTCTGGTGTTTCTGCTTCCCAGATCTTTTCCAAACCCAGTTACTTGCCTTCCAACTCTCTCCACACTACTTTCAGGGGGATAGGAATGAAAAGGTAATAGTGCCCAAAATAGAGGGAGTAGCTCAGGTGAGAAGTTGTCTGAAATTGAATAAATAATATGCATGTGTTGTAGAAAAATAAAAAAAGAGAAAAAAGTTATCTGTAATTCCACATTTAGAAGTAGTACAGTTAGCCTTTTTTTTAATTTTTTTTCTCCAATTTATTTATTTTCAGAAAAACAGTATTCATTATTTTTTCACCACACCCAGTGCTCCATGCAAGCTGTGCCCTCTATAATACCCACCACCTGGTACCCTTTTGATACATACTATTCCTAGCAGTTGAATCTGCTTGGATATGTTTGTACACGACTTTGTATAATTTTTACGGGAAAAGAATCATATTGAACATGCTATATTTTAGCTGATTTCTCACTTAATATATTACCAACATAGTATTTTTCAGGAAGCTCAATGAATATACTTATTAATTCAAATACTTAAAGGTTACTCTACTTAGCCTATTCTACTCTACATAGTGTTAACTTTAAACTAATACCCCACTGTCAAATATTTCATTTATTTCCAATTTCTTAATACTATTAACAACACTTCAGTGAACACCCTTGTACAAACTTCTTTGAACATTTGTCTGATTATTTCTTTAGGATAAATTCTAAAATCGAGCCTCCTTTATGAAAGCATGTTTATGATTTTAAGTACTTTACATATTGCCAAACTCTGACAAGCTTTTACTAATTACATTCCTATGAGAGTGTGTTTCTTTTTAATCAAGAGGAATATCCTAATGCACTTTTGGAGGGAGGTAAAGAGAGAGAAAGAGAGAGAGATTGATTCTAGAGTGCACTAAAATCCATCTGTGTTTCTATTAATTATTTAATTTTCATTTTATTTGATGTTTAATTTTTAGAACCTATCAGTTTCCTAGCATTTAATTACTTGAAAGATTCTAGGGTAATTTATGAACATTCTAAAACATTGATTATTTTTTAAAGCATCTTTTTTCTTGGAAAACAAAACAAAAATATTACCTAACAAAACCTCTGCACCATTTTCCCATTGGAATCCATGTTCCCAGTTCCCTGTGTTCTTTGACAAAAGAAATAATACAGTTCTCAGAGGCATGAGGTAGGCCAAAGTGGCTTCCATAATTCTGAGCAACAACAAAAATTTTTCAGAAGAGTAATCTACTAAATACCATACCAACGTGTGCCTGGATGGCCTCAGTGGGTAAAAGCCTCTGCCTTCTGCTCAGGTCATGATCCCAGGGTCCTGGGATCAAGCCCCACATCAGGCTCTCTGCTCAGCGGGGAGCCTGCTTCCTCCTCTCTCTCTCTCTCTCTCTGCCTGCCTCTCTGCCTGCTTGTGATCTCTGTCAAAAAAATAAATAAAATATTTTTTTAAAAAATACCATACCAACAATGTACAAATCCTGATCTCTAAAACACCAGCATTACCTTTAGGTTTATTTTTGCTGTCACCTGGTTGTTTTAATTCACATTTCTATAAACACTAATGCATATAAAACATATATAAATTACATATGTATACACAAACACACTTTGTTTTACTGTTTTATCTTTTGTTCCATTTTTTCCCCAACTTTGCTGAGAGATTATTGACATACAACATTGCGAAGGTTTAAGGTGTACAACATGATAATTTGATATATTTGTGACATGATTCCTACAATAAGATTAGTTAACAAATCCATCTCTTCAAATAATTACAATTTTTACATGTGTGGTGAGATTATTTAAGATCTACTCCCTTAAGAACTTCAAGTGTATAATATCGTATTGTTAACTATAGTCACCATGCTGAATATTCATCTTACAACTGAAAGTTTGTACTCTTAACCACATCTCCCATCCCCAACCCCTGGCAACTTCTATTCTACTCTGTTTCTATGATTTTGGCCTTATTTTTTTCTTTTTATATTCCATATGTAAGTGAAATCACAGAGTTTTTTCTATTTCTGTGTCTGACTTATTTCACTTAGCATAATACCTTCAAGTTCAATCCATATTGTTGCAAATAGCAGGATTTCCTTCCTTTTTATGGCTGAATAGTATTTCATTGTGTATGTATATATGTATATATACACACATATATACACACATGTAAATACATATACATAATATGTGTATATACATGTATTTCTTTTATCCATTTATAGGTTGATGAAGGCTTCCACATTTTCTCTAACCATTCATAAGTTGTTGGACACAAAAGTCGTTTCCATGTCTTAACTATTGTAAATAATACTGCAGTGACCATGAGGGTAGAGAGGGTAGAGATATCTCTTTAAGATAGTGACTGCACTTCCTTCAGACATATATCTAGAAGTGGGATTTCAGATCATATAGGAATTCTATTTTTAATATTTTGAGGAATGTCCATATTGTTTTCTGTAGTGGTTGCACCAATTTACATTTCCACCAGCAGTGCAATAATATTCTTTTTTGTCCACATCCTCACCAACTCTTGTTCTCTTACCTTTTTGGTAATAACCATTTGGCAGATGTGAAGTGACATCTCATTGTGCTTTTCATTTCCATGTCCCTGATGATTAGTGATGTTGAGGATCAGTTTGGGTCCTTGGCCCATATTTAATTGGATTGTTATTTTTTATTTTTATTTTTCAGGTTTTTATTTTAATAGATTATTTTTGTTTTATTTGTTATTCAGTTCTATGAGCTCCTTATATATTTTAGATATTAACTCATTATCTAATATATGTTTTGCAAATATTTTCTCCCATTCTGTGAATTATCTTTTTACCTTTCTGATTGTTTCTTTTCCTGTGCAAAAGCTTTTTAGTTTGATGTAGTCCGACTTGCTTATTTTCGTTTTTGTTCTTTGCGCTTTTAGTGTCATATTCAAGAAAATATTGCCAAGATCGATATCATGAGTTTTTTCCCCAAGTTTTCTTCCAGGATTTTTACAGTTTCAATTCTTATATTTAAGTCTTCAATCCACTCTGAGTTAATGTTTGTGATTAGTATAAACAAAAGCCCAATTTAATTCTTTTTTTTTCTTTTTTTTTTCCCAATTTATTTATTTTCAGAAAAACAGTATTCATTACTTTTTCACCATACCCAGTGCTCCATGCAAGCTGTGCCCTCTATAATACCCACCACCTGGTACCCCAACCTCCCACCCCCCCGCCACTTCAAACCCCTCAGACTGTTTTTCAGAGTCCATAGTCTCTCATGGTTCACCTCCCCTTCCAATTTACCCAAATTCCCTACAACTCTCTAACGCCCCTTGTCCTCCATGCTATTGGTTATGCTCCAAAAATGAGTGAAACCATATGATAATTGACTCTCTCTGCTTGACTGATTTCACTCAGCATAATCTTTTGCATATGACTATCCAATTTTCCCAATACCATTTACTAAAAAGACTATCTTTCTCCCACTATTTTTGGCTCCCTTATCAAATATAGTTGATCGTATGTGCATGGATTTATTTCTGGTCTGTCTGTTCTATTGGTATATGTGTCTTGTTTCTATGCCAGTACCATACTCTTTTGATTACTATAGCTTTGTAGTATAGTTTGAAATCAGGAAGCATGATGACTTCACCTTTGTTCTTTTTTCTCAAGATTGCTATGGCTATTTGGGTTCTCTTGTGGTTCCATAAAAATAGGATTATTTTTTCCATTTCTGTTTAAAAATGCCATTGGAATCTTGATAGAGACTGCATAGAATTTATAGATGACTTTGGGTATTATGGACATTTTAACAATATTAATTCTTATCAATGAACACAGAATATCTTTTTTTGAGATTTTATTTATTTATTTGACAGAAAGAGACAGGGATAGAGGGAACACACATAGGGGGAGTATGAGAGGAGAAGTAGACTTCCCGCTGAGCAGGGAGCCCAACACAGGACTCAATCCCAGGACCTGGGGATCATGACCTGAGCTAAAGGCAGCTGACTGAGTCATCCAGGCACCCAAACACAGAATATCTTTATATTTATTCATGTCTTCAGTATCTTTCATCAATGTCTTATAGTTTCAAGTGTACTAATCTTTTATCTCTTCAGTTAAACTTATTCCTAAGTATTTTGTTGTTTCTGATGCTATTGTAAACAGAATTGTCTTTATTTCTCTTTCAGATAACTTGTTGTTAATGTATAAAAATGCAGCTTTATTTTTACATGTTGATTTTGTGTCCTACAACCTCACTAAATTTGTTCCCAACTATTTTATTGCTGCTTATTTTCCCTTCAGTTCTGTTAATATTTACTTTAAATGTTTAGCCATTCCAATGTTGTGTGCATATACATTTATAATTATTATATCTTTTTGGTGAATTGACACCTTTATCAATATACAGTAAACTTCCTTGTTTCTTGCAACTAATTTCTCTATAAGTCTATTTTATCTAACATAAGTATAGCTGCTCCTACTCTCTTTTGGTTACCATTTGCATGAAATACCTTTTCCCAAGTTCATTTTCAACTTACCCTAAGTTTCCCTAAGCTAAAGTCAGTCTCTTGTAGACAGCATATTATTACACCTTGGTGGTTTTTCTCTATACATTTTTCCCCTATACATTAAGCTACTCTGTGTCTTTTAATTAGGCAATCTTGTCCATTTACATTTAAAGTAGTTATTGATAGGTAAGGCCTTACTATTGTCATTGCATTCATTGTTTTCTATTTTTTGAGATACTTTGTTCTTTCTTCCTCTCTTATTGTCTTATTTTGTGATTTATTTTTGTGATATCATCCTACTTAATTCCTTTGTTTTTATCTTTTATGTATCTGCTTTAGACCCAAAGCCAAACAGGTTTGTAACTAAATCCTCAGGGTTACAGAGCTGTTTTCTATGTCTGTAGCCAAGACCATAGTCAATGAGTCAGCTGCCTGGTTGCAAGCCTGCCTTCTAAAAACAGTTCTCCTTAGTCTTGGACGACACTGGAATTTCACAATCTTCTTCCTGGATCCCAAGTTCCCAGGAAGGTACTTTGTCCACGGATAAGTGCCAAATTATTGCTGCTGGGGGAAGACTACACATAAGGAGCATATTATTCAGCCATGTTTTTAATGTCATGGGTGCCTTTGTTTTATTTTCTTTATTGAAGTAACTTCCTCTTTTCTTATAGATTTAAAAGAGTTTTTTCATAATAAAGTTAACTCTTTTGTAGTGAGAAAAAAATGTAAATAAACACGGTATCTGAAAAATTATGAAACTGAATAAGGCAGATATTTTGCATATAGCTATTATTATTTCCCATAACTTCTATTCCCACACACACAAAAATTCATTGCTTATGGTTAAAGCAATTGTCCTTCTAATCTCCAACTGGTTCTCCTTTTGGTGTTACATTGAGAAAAGACTTTATCTTGAATTTTCTTTTAGTTTGCTAATGGATTTATTCATTAACATTGGAATTTCTAATATACCTGAAATTTATGTTTATAAAAAATCTAATGTTTAGGGACGCCTGGGTGGCGCAGTTGGTTGGACGACTGACTTCAGCTCAGGGCGTGATCCTGGAGTCCCGGGATCGAGTCCCACATCAGGCTCCCAGCTCCATAGGGGAGTCTGCTTCGCTCTCTGACCTTCTCGCTCGTGCTCTCTCTCACTGTCTCTCTCTCTCAAATAAATAAAATAAAATCTTTAAAAAAAAAAAATCTAATGTTTAAAGTTTTATCAGTATTTTCAAAGTCATGTACTGAATAATGTCAATAATAATAATAATAACTTTCTTTTCTCCCCAGCAGTTACAATGTGCCAGATATTGTTCTAAATACATTTATACGCATTAACCAATCCCTCTGATTTCATCTGATTTGAGAGTCTACTTTTACCATCAAGTAAGTTATTTTATGTCTTGGGTCCATTTCTTCTCTAGAATTTGATCTCTAAAGCACATGTTACACAGGCAGCTAGAAAGGGCTTACCTTCTCTGATCTCAACAGGGTGAGAGATCTATGCAGGGAAGGATGCAGTTTAAAGCTCTTTGAGGCCATGTTTTTTTCACTCTCTACTGTGTATCTTTTATTTGTGTTCATAATTGACAAGGTGTCGTGTTTGATTTATTTTGGTTTGGTTATTTTCTCTCCCTATGAAAGTGATACATATTTCTAAGGGAGATACAGAAAACCTCACAAACTAAAAGACAGCTATCATTCCACCACTATCAGTAGTCTGGAATAGCTGGTTGGGAAAGGGGATTGATTTGTATACTTATGATTATACCATATATATGATTTTAATTTTTTGTATAATATTATAATGCCAATATTTTATCTGTTAACATAGAAGCTTTAAGCTTTATGCTATTCTTCTAATAGAAATAATATTATTTTAATTTAACTAATTTAACTCTTACCCTAATTTATATCTTGTTTATTACCTTTCTTTTTGTAGCTATGTAATGCTGCTGTGAACATCTTTGTGTGTAAAGTTTTTCCTTGTTTAAAATTGTCTTCCCAGCAAGTTTCCAGAAGTGACTGTATAGGGCCAAAATCCATGAACATCTTGAGAATGCATACTATTAAATTGCTCTCCCAAGCATTATACCAATGTGCACACTAACAATGTATGACTCTGTCACAAAGTTATGTTACGATTACATATGATCATTTTGGCTTCAGATAATCTCACTTGTGTTCTATACCCATGAAGATACAGCCTCTCTAGTTTTTGGTCGCAAAAACCACCCCCAATTTCAGCCATTTATTTCACAAATTCAGTGACTCTGTCCTGACTATATTGATAAATTCCTGGTTTGCTGTTTAAATGAGCATTTTGTGTCTGTAGTTACAATGGTTTCTGTCATAAATCCAAGAATGATCTGCACTGGAGTTCCAGTCACACAAGCATGACTCCAGAGTAATGGATCCAAATGCTGTCAGGTCTTACCAGTCATACTGGGGGAAGATTGTCTTGTCTCCCAGGATTTTGGAAACATTTGGAAGGTTAAGGCAAGCCTGCAAGATTGGACTGCATTTCATAAGAGGGTACTATTTTTGGAGGAGGAAAAAAAAGCAAAATCCTGGACAGAAGGACAGTACTGCACTCAAAGGAAAAGCCATGACTATGGATTCAGGCCAATATGGGAGAAAGAGAAACAGGAAGCTGGCAATAGCAATGCTGGAACCAGGAGTTGAGGTGCTAACTTCTACATTCGTCTGGCAACACAGAGTCTTCCACTGGGTCCTGAGAAGACTTCATTTAAAATCTCATCAGCCGAAGTCATTAATGCATTTCTTTCTTCTACCATATTTACTTTGGAAACATAAATAGGACCGAGCCTGCAACTGAGCCTACAGATGAGAGTCAGCAGCCTCAGAAGAAAATAGGAGAGAGATGGCAGAACCTTCTGTTTGCAACTGAATATAGGGCATCACCTTCAAGATGCCCCCAGCACATCTCCACACATTGGAAATGATCCTTACTAGAGAGTCTAAGCCCAGGTCCCCACTAAATATTTCAGTGGTCTTGTACAAACTGCTTAACACTGACAAATTTTCTCAAGTGTTGAGGGAAAAGATACAATGTGAAAATAAATCATGATACTTTCACAGAATGGAATACTGTTATGCAACTGTGAAAACGAATGGACCACACATACCTATCAAAACAATATAATATCAAAAGAAAATTGTAACAGAATACTGTTGATGAATCTAAGGAATATAAAATTTAGTGAAAAAGAAGTTTCAGATCACATTTAAGAATCCATTTAAGAATCACACTTTTTTAAAATGAAATTCAGTTACAGATAAAATGAAATAATATATTCAAAACAATATGTACTCATAGATACATATACACACATAGATAGTAAAGCTATATTTCAAAAGGGAGGAAATTATAACATAAAATTCAGGATAAGCACCACCTCTGGTGGGGGGACAGTGTGTGTGAGGGAGTGAGGGGCCAACACAGGCAGATGACAGATTTTGATAATGTTCTAGTTATCAGTTTGATAATCAGTTTGATAATGTATCTTGTTATCAGGTTGGATAGTAGATTTATGGTGGTAATTATAATTCAGTTAACAAGTAAATACACAAATAAATATGCCTAATACTAATACTATCCTACTATTTTTTATTTATTCATTCACCAAGCATTTCATGGATTTTTGCCATGTGCCAGAGATACAGAAGGAAACAAAACAAAACACATTCTTTGGGAAACTGATAAATAACAAAAAGATGTATTACAAAATGTCAGTTGTGCCAACTCTTTTTTATTTTAAGATTTTATTTATTTTACAGAAAGAGATACAGCAAGAGAGGGAACACAAGCAGGGGGAGTGGGAGAGGAAGAAGCAGGCTTCCCATCTAACAGGAAGTCCAACATGGGACTTGATCCCAGGACACCGGGATCATGACCTGAGCTGAAAGCAGACACTTAACGACTGAGCTACCCAGGCGCCCCAGTTGTGCCTGCTCTTATGAAGCAAAATAAAGCAAGACAGTGGGCCAGAGAGGGCCAAGGCGGGTATCTCAGGTAGGGTAATCAGGGAAGGCATCCCTGAGGAGGTGGCTTAATTTAAGGAGAGACCTTAATAATCTGAGGGAGTGAACCATGTGAAGGTCTGAGGAAGTGTGCTCTGGGCAGAGGAAACATCAAGGGGGAAAGCTCTCAGCCAGAGATGTGCTAGTTATTCTTAAAGAACAGCGAAAGGCAATGTCGGTGGGATGAACAAAAACGATAGCAATTAAAAGAGGACCTAGGGCCCAATCAGGAAGCCCTCTCTAGGCTGTGGTGAAGACTTTGCCTCTTACTTTAGCTGTAATAGGAAGCCATTGGAAGGCTTTGAGCAGGGAACTGACAAGAACTGTTTAATTTTTCAAAAGGATCTTCCCGTCTACTATGTGGTGAACAGACTGCTGAGGGTCAAAATTGAGCAGACCAAATCTCTTCACATACTACTGTAGGCATTTCTCTTCCAATCCTGACATACTAATGGCCAGATCTCAAAATAAAATTGCTTCTATATATGTATAAACAAGTATTCTCTCTCTATATATATGTATATAGATTTATTTTATACATGTATTTTATACATATAAATGTATTTTATACATGTATAAAATACATATATTATACCTGAAATAGATAATGTGTTAAAAATATGGAAGCTGATGAAATGCATAAACTATTTGGCGTACATATATGTGTGTCATATACTTCTAGTGTCAACAGGATTGAATAATACTTTATTCTACAGAGCTATTGCCACATGAAAATATTTGACAAATGGGAGGTATGAACTGGTGAAATTAACACGTTTGTGAAATAACAATTTTCTTTTATTGACTAAGAGCTTCCACGTGAGGTTCATCCTCTTGGCTAATCAAATACATCAATTTTGTGACTAGGCATGCAGACAAAAACACAAGTCATAGGTAGGCTAATATTTTTTCTCTGTGGTGGACAGATCTATTTTGAGCCATGAACTGACACTAAGCCCTATGTCACCCATGTTTTTCTCTTGGGTTTTACCTTACTTTGGCAAGAATGAATTTAAGGATGTGGGACACAAGCCCTGTAAACTAGGAAAGTCTCTGGATTTACAGATTATCCTTAAAAATCACTGTATCACAATATTATACAAATCTACAAATCATTTCTTTTTTTAAAGTCTGGTTTATTTAAGTAATCTCTACACCCAATATGGGACTCAAACTTAAGACCCCAAGATCCAGAGTCACATGTCTTTCCAACTGAGGCAGTCAGATGTCCCTACAAATTATTTCTAAAGCCTAATTCTTCAGGGCTTTTTCCCTCAATGTGAAAAGTCTCATAAGCAATTCAGGTGTTACACTATCTTCCAGCACATATTCCCATATGTCAAGAATGTTCCTACCTTATCATCTTTCTACACACTCCTTGGGATAACCCACCCAATTCTCTGCTTGGATCCTATATTTTAGAATCCAGATAAAGGCATTTTGTAGACCTTCTATCCTGAGCTAAGCCAAAGACTTCTTAAACCCAGGGAACTGTTGGTCACCCTTCTCTCCAACACCTCAGAATTAGTCACCTATGCTCTACAATCTCACATTTTATTACATAATATTGCTCTCTCTTGCATTGGGTAAAAGTTTGAGCCCAGTTTGATGCTGAATTTCTACATACTTTCTATAATTTTCTGTATCTTATGAGGTTCTTAGTTAAGTGCTAATTACATATAAGTTAATAAAGCATGCAAATCAGAACAGCAACAACAAATATATACATATGTGAGATTATATATATTAATATTATTAATTATATCTATACATATATATTCAATTAAATGAATATACTATCTGCCTGCTTTGGAAATCGTAGAATCCATAAAAACACAATGATTGTTACCTATATTAATATTAAATAGGGATAAATACTAGACAAATACACAAGCAATTACTAATAATTCATTCTAATTTACCAAATGTCAGCAAAGCGGGTTGGGCCCCCAAGTCAGCAGTCAGGAATATTTCTGGCATTTGAGAGGTTGGGCTCTGCATTGCTGGGATAGTGGCGAAGTCATACTGACCTGAGCCTTGGGAAGCCCTCCAGAAGACCTGTCCTCTGGGCTTTGCGGAGCCTCCTCCAGGGAAGGATTGCTTCCTTCCTACAGGAAAACCTTACACTTTGGCGGGATTTGGCTGTGCGTCTTCTTCTTAAGCTGTGAATGTTCATTATTTCTATTTGTACCTGAGCCTATATTTATAGATAATCTATTGAGGGAGGAAATATGGCTCAGGTGAGTGGGAGTGACAGGGCTATATTTAATGGCTACAGCAAATAACCTTCTAACGGCCGAAAGAGTGTCATATCTCACAGTTATGATGTCTTCAAAAGGTGATATTTCTGGCTGTGTCATCATAGCTGTGAAAAGCATTTTCTCAGCAGCTAAGAAAAATGGGAAGACCGTGGTTTGATGGAGGTACACTCTAGATGTGTTGGCATTAATCACAACACCCTAGCCTCAACTTCCATCTACTTTTAAGGAGAGGCATTTGGGGCTAGGGGAGGGGTGGGTGGAAAAGATGCGGACTTCCCAGGTTTTGAGGTGGGTAATTCATGGCAATGCAACCAAGATGGGGCCCTGCTTTGAGAAGATAGCTTGGCAGAGCTGATTTTCAGTGATGGTCCCCACTCCCTTCGCCATAGCTCTGTTCCTTCTATGGCTTTAACCCATAGTTCAAGCCACCAGCAAAGCCTGGAGTTCCTAGTCTATCACCTCATCTCATCTGCCAAAACTATTAAAGTACTTCGTGTTTCCAATCTACCTGTAAATGTGAACTGAGTTCTTCCCAATGTACTTGGAATGATGTTGGATGTTATAAGGGCACAGGAATTATAACACAGAGCACTGATCCCTTCCCTCAGGTAATTCCCTGGAAACACAAATTATATAGAAGCACATACTATACTGACTCTGTAAAGTTGCACAAAGATATCCACTGCATAATGTAGCTATGAATTTATTTTCTCTGTTTTTTTTTAGAAAGGGTTCACTCGTGGAGTTGTAGTATAATACAAGAATTACTTAGGACTACAGGTTCACCTTGCCACCTCCACCAGTGTTGTTCCTGAAAATGTATCCTTTTCCTTTCCACCTGGCTACCCTCTAGACCTGATTCAATCATACCTCCTTCATGGATCTAGTGCATGTCACCCCCTGCCTCCCTTAACACTTTGAGAGTTGTACTGTTCTGCTATACTCTATTCCCAAATCTTTGATCCAGAATTTTTGCACTATATTGGTAATATAAATGCATACTTTTGACCAATCGTTTCATGTACTTTATCCCTGAAAACCTATAGGAAGAGGAAGGTACTGTATATGCTTTTCACTTTGTGGTATTTAGTCCAGATTAGGTACAGTTAAAACCTCTTGGCATTTAAATTTGACTTCTAGTGGGAGCCTTACATTTCCCGCTTTTTTAAACACACTCTGAACCTAATTAACCATCCCACTGTAATAAATATTATTATGTATCAATATAGACAAACTTTTATTATCCCCATGTATCACAAACAAGAAACTGAGGTTTAGCGAGTTTACTTACCTAAAGCCACTTATAGCACATGGGAATGTGTTCTTTCAGTGCACCATTTTTTTCCTCATGAATATATAAAATAAGGGGACAAGGAAAAGAATGTGGGTGACCACACACTGTTAATTTCCAAACTGTAATAGCAACTCAGTATATTAATCACAGAGAAAAGTTCTCAACCACAGGAAAAGGTAGACTTTAGGAGAATGTCCAACACCTAAAACACACTCAATAAATGGTATGTATTATTATTATAGCATCTATTTTTAAATTACTATTAGCAATGATCGGGTCTCAGATAAACCTCATTGGCAATGATATTGTCACTGTGCAGAGTTATATTTATTAGTATTGTTATATCAGAATCATCCGGGAAGTTATTTTGCCCTCTAAACTCACAAGACTTGCTTTCAAGGTTATATTCAAAGAAATTGGGGTGATGGAAAAAGCATAGAGATGCAGAAAAACACTTTGAATAAGTCCCCAGATAATTCTGGTGCATCTCCCCTGCCCATCTCCTACTAACCCTTCACACACGTACACACACACACACACACACACACACGCATAACCCTCCTACCATTGACTCAAGGAACCCAGAGAATTTGATCAGTACTCTATTCCTGAAGTACAATTTGATTAATAAGCATGAATTTATTCTTTGTTACTTTGTTCATATGATGATGATAAAATAATAAAAGTGACTTGTCACATTCCATCATCAAGACACTCTTTGGATCTGATCCTACAATTTCTCTGGTTAGCGGCCACAGCAGTGACATTACTGTTTGCAGAGTGACTGGGGGCCTCCACATAATAAAGGAGGAATGTTGACCCAAACGAACATAGCCACATATGTCATCCACAAAATATGTGATGCAGAGTGTCCACTGGCAGTTTGATTGCTGCTTGTTTGGAAAATGTGGCAGGATTTCTTGCGGTTCTGTTGCTGAGGAGAGCTGTAGTTATCCCAAGTGGGTGTTAGCGAAGTTTTGGGGGCAAGTCTCCCCATCATGCCTGTGTCTCTATAAACAGAAGCTCAAAAGGAATTAAGATCTCTGTTTCATGGCTCTAAAAGTGGGTATCATATACCAAGTTACACACACAACAGCTGAAGGTTTTCCCCTTAAAGGAATTTTGAACTTGCAAAAGTCATTGTTCAGATCTTGGATTTCCCCAAATCTAAGCAAGTAGGAATAACTCAAGTTATTAACTCAAGTTATAACTCAAGTGGAAAATATTACAGGCTATGCTCTATGCATGCATAAGCCTTAAATCAAAGGCAGGACAGGTAACTTGGTTCTATTTGTTTACTGGAATTTCCACGAGCGCATAAGAACAATATCCCATTTATTGTACAGCTTTCTTGTTTCGAATTATGTTTAAATGCTTTTATTCATCTCACCACAGACTTGTCCATCAGAGTTTCTATTTCTAGTGAGCCTTTAGGTACTGCATAAAAAGAAGTTTTAGTTATTTGTGGAAAAAATGCAGGGAACCAACAATTCAGGAGAGTTAAGTTATCTATACAAGTAAGTATTTAAGCATCAACATGTATTTTTATTTTAACCCTTCTTGAAAGTCTTTATTCTTGCCAACCCTTTCAAACCTATTGGATAAGTACCTGTACAGACCTGGCAAGAAGAAGCAAGGTCTTCACAACTTATTAGGATACGTAGATGTGTTCTTGGATAAAAAGCTCTCAACTGCTGCGCTCTGAGGTTCTTGTGTTTGGTTCAGTTTATACAGCTCTTATCTCAGACCATGATCTGTCACTTTCCCTGGGCAGCATATCTGACTATGTCAGTCCCTTCTCTATTTCTATTCTTACCACTACCGTGAAATCCAAGCCAAACTGACTCTAAAGGGGGCGTTCAAAGGGGTTCTTCTAAAAGGCAAGCGCTCAAATGTGCAATTTAGATACTGGTGGAATCTATTTTGCTACTAAGAACCATTGTTTGCTTCTTTCTGATTCTGCATTCTGTGTTCTGATGGTGATTGAGATTAGAGGTACTGAAATCCCAGAGAGATGTTACTGACCTCTCTAGACTCCCTTTATTTTGCAAATACCTACTGGCTTTATGGAATTTCCACAATGACAAGACAGAAATTATCTAATAATAGCTACCATCCATGCCATGTCCACCAGTGCTAGATTTTTAACCTGAATGATTCCCCTGGATTCTCACTACGATGACTAGCGATGTTACTATGACAATCTTAAGAGAAGTGAGTGAAGTTTTAAAAACGAAGGTATTCATCCAAGAACACAGAGCTTGTTAGTGGCAGAAATGAGATGTGAACCTAAATGTGGTTTGTTTCTAAGGCCTGTGTTATTTCCATTAACCTTGCTGCAGATAGTCAGTAATTGAAAACATTAAACTGTGGCCAGATTATGCCAGGATTGTATTTTCCTGTTTCTTTGCCAAATTTGTTCTAAATATTATGCTTTTAGAATATGTAGTGACCAACCATTCTATATGTTTTTTTTATTTAAGTGCCAAATGAAGTTATTACCCAGAAGGTACTGAAAATATCCATAATACAGAATTTCTTCTCATCAGGAAATAGAATAAAATGGCACAGGTTACTGAGGGGAATTTACAGTTCTCCTCTCTCGCTCTATCAATCTCTCTCTGTGTTGTTTTGTTTTTAAATTTATTTGTGAATAGGTAATGAATTCACATGGTTCAAAAAACAAAAATTATTTTAAGAAACTATATAGAATCAGAAGTTTCACTGCCTTCCTTATTCTTCTTTGGTCCGATCTCTACCCCCACTCCCCACCAGAGGCCACTGACAAGCTTATATATCTTCCAGTCTTTAATTGGGTCTCTATAAGTATTTCATTTTTGAAAGTTAGCATAATATTCATTCTTTGTTTTTTTCAGCTAATAGTATACACTGAACAACTTTCCATATTTCTACATAGGGAGGGACCTCATTCTTCTCTATTTTCAGTGTATTCTATTGTATGATTATACCACGGTTCATTCACACAGTCTCCCATTGATGGACCTTTAGGGTTCTTTCCATTTGTTTATTCTTACAAGCAGTGCTGAAATGAATAACTCTGAACAAAAGTCATTTTGCACTTGTGCAAGCTTTAGGATCCATTCTTAGAAATGAAAATCTGGATCAAAAAGGGCAAACATGGGTTATTTTCGATATCTTCAACTTGCTCTCCAAAAAGTTTGTGTTCATTTCTTCTTCCTCTGTGAAAGATAGTGACTGTTTTTCCTTGCAATAGAATATAATATTAAACTTTTGGATTTTTGCCAATCTGATATGTGAAAAAATAACATCTCCGTGACATTTGCATTTCACTTATCATGAGGGATGTAAAAAATATTTTCATATATGTAAAAGATTTTTACATTTCTTTAACTGTGAACTGTGTGCTCATTTGCTTTGATCATTTTCCTATCAGGTTATTGGTCTACAATGGGTTGCCTGGTGCTTTTTCTTAATCTGTTATTTGTCTTATGACTTTGCATGTGTAAGATTTTGTTTTGCTTTATTTTTGTTGTGTAGAGAACTCCCCCCACCCTTTTTTTAACTTAGTACAAAAAAATTATCAAGCCTCTCTTCATGGTTTCTGAATTTTGAGTCCTACGTTAGATGGATTATTTTGGCACTTTAGATTGGGCTCTGGATTTGATGATTTCTAAGTTTGTGGTGTAGCATAAAGCATGCTAGAATAGGACACAGAAGGCTCAGGCACTAGGTCTACCTTGACATTCTTCACTGGGCCAATGTCAAGTTAAGCAGCCTCCTGGGGTACCAAGCTACAGAATCAACTGAAAACCACCCTCTTGTTTTTTGAATGTGTAAGCAGTTTATTTGAGAAACAGAAATAGCTTCATAGTTGAATAGTCAAGTTGATTCCTATTCATTGATTAAGAACAAATAAACCTAAGCAATTTAATTGTGCGTCAGTCAGCTTGCACTGCTGTAACAAAGTACCATACACTGGGTGGCTTAAACAACAGAAATTTATTTTCTCACAGTTCTGGAGCTAGAAAGTCCAAGATCAAGGTGCTAGACAATTTGGTTCCTGGTGAGAGTTCTCTGCTTGACTTGAAGATGGCTCCCTTCTTACCATGTTCTCTGGCAAAAGAAGGAAGAGAGAGAGAGATCTCTCTTCCTCTTCTTATAAGGCCACCAATTTTATCAGATTCGGGCCCTATACTTATGACCTCATTTAACCTTAGTTACTGCCTAAAAGACCTATCTCCAAAAAACAGTCCCATCAAGTGTTAGGGCTTCAAGGTATGAAGACTGGGGTACACAGTCCAGTTCATAGCAAACTGGATAAACAAATAACTCACTTTGCAATGCAGAAGCAAAATTTCTTTCGCTATGAGCCAAACACTGGTAAATCAATTCTCCCAAGAACATCGGAATGGCAGTACCAGCACATAAGCATCAAGATGGGAATCATAAGGCCCTCTCTTAATTAACTTTTGCTTCATTTTTGTTTGGTTTCTTGAGATGGTATATAAATAAGTAGGATGGAGAGTGGAGAATGTGTTCCCAAGAAAAGCAGCTTTAAGAGAATCTGATTAAAGCTTTGCCATGAACAGTGCTATCAGACCTGATGCCATGCACCTGCTCAGCTCTGCTCCAGGCAAAGATGCTGGAGGAGGCTGGCCCATCACCACTTCAGACTTTCTCCCTCCCCGGAAGCAGCTCACCTCCCAGCAGTCCCCAGTTCCAGAGACTCAGCTTTCAATCCATGTGACAGGCAGAAGAGCCAAATCTACAAGTACAGTAAAAATATTATGAGTCCTTCCATTGGCAAAATGCAAATATAAAAATGTAACAACATACCCTTCATCCACTAATTTTATAATTCTTTTGAGACAAGCTGTAAAGTTTTTTCGCCTGGTTTTTATTTCTCTTTCTTTATATACACACATAAGGTTTCCCATTGTATTCTTTATGTTTACAGATAGTCTCTTTGCTCCATTACTTTCCTAAATCAGATGGAAATCACTTGCAATGTTTCCAGGGCTAAACAAGAGTAAAAATGGGGAAAAGTGGCAAATTGCGCACCAGGGATGGCCCTTCAGCAGGCTGTTTTTACATGGTAGCCAGCTCTCTCCTTCTGAGGCTTGGTTGATCTGATCGATGTGAACTGATCTGATTAGATGGTGCAATGGCCAGTCAGTTGATAACTAGTTCATCAACATATATCACACTTTAAATTTCAGAGGACTGTAATGTTCACAACCTAATTTGATCCTGACAGTTAACTGAGTAATTAAGTAGGTAGGAATTTTCACCCTCCCTTTTTTGGTAACCGTGGATGGGAGAGGTCTAGATATTTGGTAACCAAGGTAGAATTCCAGTTCATGTCTTGGGCCCCCTATCTTAATTGATTATTTTGGCTTCAGCTGCCTAGATTCAGCCTGAAGCTGGCTATAATAACATGGTTGACCAAATTATGTTCATTCAAAAACTCATGGCCTCTGGCAGTTGCTGCGGAACAAGGAGCTTTGGGTCCAAGTAGATAGCTACACTAGTCATGTCTGCTCATGCGTATTTATTATCAGAATGATCTGATCAAGGTGGTCCGACAACATGTGTTTATATAGAACAAAAAGATAGTGAGGACCTGAATCAGTTAACTCTAGATTTCTGGTTGAGGTTCATACCTGCACTGAATCACTAAAACTTGGCCAAGGCTCTACTTCAATCTGTTGATGCTGGGATACTCTCCCAAAACATAGGAATGTTCTACAGTCTCTTAAATAACCAGGATTATGTTAGGGATGATGCTAAAGAAGGTGAAATAAAGGTGTCATGCTAAAGTGGGGGCATCTCAAGGAGTGAAAAGTGGGCCTAAGGGGTGAAAGTGAAATGACAGACATGCATGTGTCACAGAGGCAAATAAAGGCGACACTGATATAAGGAAACCATGAAGAAGGCAGTAAAGCCTACAAATGATGGAACCGTACCTATGACAGTCACTCTGTTCCTCCTCTCAACAAAAAGGTCAAGCATGGAATCATAGAAATTCAACCTTCAAAACTCCCATAGAGTGTAGTTACGATCTTTCTCATGAAATTTGTCACATTATATATTTTTAGAGAATTTGAAACATACGAAGAAGAATGGAGCTTTTGTCCATATTCCTACAATCCATAATTAATCACCTGTTTGGTATCTGGAGGGTCCTTTCTCCTAGGAACCAACTGGCTTATGCTGATTTTACCTTTTCTTTCTATAGGGCCCTCTGCAGAGACTCACTTGGGACCCAACTTCAAAACCCAGATGTCTTCTTTCCCTCTCTCTAAAACGAGAGAGGGAAAGAAGACATCTAACCATGCCAGCCTTATATCCTGCTCCTTCCCCTCAATGCTTGACATCCAGATTTCCAAACATACAGACAGCTAATCTGATAACCCCTCTGTGCCAATTAATATGCTGATTAATGATGCTACTGTGCAAATGGTCCCCTCCTTTAGTCTCTCCCGTGTGATCTATACATATCAACTGTGATATGCGTTCTGCAGAATCTGATACTTGACTCAAATGAGAATATAGGTCACTGTATAGGTCAGTAGGAACTCTCAGGGTGAGGCGCAGAGCAGGCAATCACTTGTTGCTGCTAACACTGAATCAGCTAGTTGGCCAGAGAGTGACAAGCAGAGATTAAAGAGCCCTGAGACCCAACCCAAACTACCTACAGAGAGGGCCTGAGTAGTGCTGGGTCTAAGGTGCTTAGGAGCTGGGAGGCAAGCATTAAGCAAGTTATGGAAGTAGCACAACAGCTCTGGCCTTCTCTGAGCTTCATTTTTTTTGTAAGGAGGAAATGGTAACAGCTAAATTGGGTCAGATCTGCTGCAGTGGCTTGAACAAAATAACAAAGGCAAAAGCTTGCTGTGCAAAGAATTACAGGACCCATGAAACCTCATGAGACCATCTACTCCATTCCTCGCCAAGCCAAGGCTTAGATGTGCCCAGAGAGACATCTGCCTTTGCCACAATGCTAGGTTTGAAGATGATGGTCTTGAATTTTCCAGCCTCAGAACTGTGGTGAAAACTCCTGACATCATCACTGGTGCTTCTGTATGTTCCTGGCTGGTAAGGTGGTGGTTGAATAAAATGATAGCTCTACACCTGCTCCAGATGACTTCTGGTTGAGATTTGGACATTGTAACCAGGTTGGAAATGAACAATATACTAGACATGTTTTTGCCTATACTTTAATATTTAAATTTCATAAGTATGATGAAGGCAGATATTATTTACAGAAAGAAAACTGAATCTTAAAAATGTTAAATAGTAGCCCTGTGGTCATGCAACTAGTAAAGGATCAGAGACAAAATTGAAATCTGGACCTACACAGCCTCAAAGAACTTTCTATTACACTAAGTTATCACTGAGATGCAAATGAATCTGGGAAATTCACAGATGTTTTTCTTTAGGTCAATCTCTATAAAGATCATATTATGCATATGATATTCACCCAAAGCCTAAAGACAACACATGGGTGGAATGGCAATTCATCATTGCCTTCAATAATTCCATCCACTCTCAGAATATCTCCCACCTTTTATTTTTTTTTACTCTTTAAAATATCTGTGAGTTTAGGGGTGCCTGGGTGGCTCAATGTGTTAAGTGTCTGCCTTTGGCTCAGGTCATGATCTCAGTGCCCTGTTGAGGACCCTGTCAGGAGTCTGTTTGCTCTGTGGGGAGTCTGTTTCTCTCTCTCCCTCTGACCTTCCCCCCACTCCTATGCATGCTCTCTCTCTCTCTCTCAAATAAATAAATAAAATCTTTTTCAAAAAAGCAAAAAACATTTGTGAGTTTAAAGCACAAAACATAAACATTAAAGGTGGCTCAAAACACACCCCTAGTTCCCCCATCACAACGAATAACTACTAAGCCTCCACCCAAAACTTTTCAGTTTTTTGTTAAATGACAAACCCATGTCAGCCAGGGGTCTCCAGAGGCATTTCTCTGCCCTATTCAGAACTAACACTGGATCACTTCCAATAATTGTTTCTCTTCCTACCGTTGATGAAAATCAATGTGTTTCCTGAACGGTGAGGCCACATGCCTTAGTTTTATCTGAATCCAGTTTGCCCCTTCCCTTCCCCTCCCAATGTTGATTTTCCCAAGGAACCCCTCAAGAAAGAATGATCTCAAGATGTAAGAGAACTGCTCTGAGTGCGGAGTCCAGAGAGTGTTCCAAGAAATATTCTCACATAATTCACTTTCCCTACTAACCAGAATAGGACTGGATGGTGTTCTGTCATGCCCACTATAAGAGGTATACAAGAGGAGGGATTTAACACTCTTATGTGAATAAAGGGCTGTTACTAACAGTATAAAGTGAATTAATTAATACAATTACTAGTTTTTCCTTGAAAAACTTGAGCTCAGGGAACATAGCAGAAAATAGGAAAATATTAAGTGAAGAAAGAGGCTGGGAGTGGGTGTGGAACATGAGAAGCTACAATGGGAAACCCCTAGAAGCTCTAGGTGTTCTCTGTGATGGTTCTCATGTTGCTTAAAAACCTTATTTTCAATTCTGGCCAGAACCCTAGAGATTAACTCGTGATTTGCCCCATAAAACTTTGTCAGAAGAGATAAGTCTTCAACTAACTACTGGTTATATTTACTCTAGAACTAAAACTTTATTCTAGAAGTAAAACTAAAATTGATATTCCCCATTTGCCAATTTTAGATCCTAACCTAAAGTGTAAGTATTAGGTACTCATTCAGGCACAAACTAATATTTTAACAGGAAACCTTTGGTGACAATATCTTAACAAAATTAAATCGGTCTATGAATAGTCATTTCATTTTTTTTTCCAATTTATTTATTTTCAGAAAAACAGTATTCATTATTTTTTCACCACACCCAGCGCTCCATGCAAGCTGTGCCCTCTATAATACCCACCACCTGGTACCCCAACCTCCCACCCCCCCGCCACTGCAAACCCCTCAGATTGTTTTTCAGAGTCCATAGTCTCTCATGGTTCATCTCCCCTTCCAATTTACCCAAAAGCACATACCCTCCCCAATGTCCATAACCCTACCCCCCTTCTCCCAACCCCCCCCCCAGCAACCCACAGTTTGTTTCGTGAGATTAAGAGTCACTTATGGTTTGTCTCCCTCCCTATCCCATCTTGTTTCATGGATTCTTCTCCTACCCACTTAAGCCCCCATGTTGCATCACCACTTCCTCATATCAGGGAGATCATATGATATTTGTCTTTCTCCGCTTGACTTATTTCACTAAGCATGATACGCTCTAGTTCCATCCATGTTGTCGCAAATGGCAAGATTTCGTTTCTTTTGATGGCTGCATAGTATTCCATTGTGTATATATACCACATCTTCTTTATCCATTCATCTGTTGATGGACATCTAGGTTCTTTCCATAGTTTGGCTATTGTGGACATTGCTGCTATAAACATTCGGGTGCACGTGCCCCTTCGGATCACTACGTTTGTATCTTTAGGGTAAATTCCCAGTAGTGCAATTGCTGGGTCATATGGCAGTTCTATTTTCAACATTTTGAGGAACCTCCATGCTGTTTTCCAGAGTGGTTGCACCAGCTTGCATTCCCACCAACAGTGGAGGAGGGTTCCCCTTTCTCCGCATCCTCACCAGCATCTGTCATTTCCTGACTTGTTGATTTTAGCCATTCTGACTGGTGTGAGGTGATATCTCATTGTGGTTTTGATTTGTATTTCCCTAATGCCAAGTGATATGGAGCACTTTTTCATGTGTCTGTTGGCCATCTGGATGTCTTCTTTGCAGAAACGTCTGTTCATGTCCTCTGCCCATTTCTTGATTGGATTATTTGTTCTTTGGGTGTTGAGTTTGTTAAGTTCTTGATGAGACATATAATCTGGGCTAGGAAGGGCCCTTTAATAATACATATTCTTCCTTGCTAAAGAACCAGTCAAAAGAAAGAAATGTATACTGACTTTGGAATTCAAGCACAACGAAATTTTACCTCTGTCTAACGTGGCCATTAAAATACAAAGTCATTATTACTATGCTATGAGCTTATTGAGGTACAGGAATATTAGCATGACATCCTGAAGAGTCCTGATTAGTTAGAAGTAGGTTACCAGTGAGTAAAGGAAACCCTAAACTAACAGAAACTGCAAGACACTCATTTCTCATGTAAAATTTCAGTAGATGATTTTGGACTGGTATAGTGCTCCAAAGTGTCAGGCTCTTTCTACCTACTTGCTTTATAGTGGGTTGTCTCAACCACATGGTCCAAGATGGCAGCATCTGTATTCTAAGAATTAGAAGAGAGAAAAGGAATGTCAGTAAAGACACTTTCTGAAATTTCGTATTCTGCTTTTGGTACCATCACATTGGCTAGAATAACTTGACTACACCTGGCTGCAAAGGAAGCTGGAAGTACAATCTTATACCCAGTGTTCATCAAAAATACTATTTTTTTTAAAATACTATTGAACAAATGTATTATTATATTGGGGACTAATGGGTGAATTGATATCAAAGCACAACTAGCAATATCTACCACAAGTCTATTAAGAATTAGGGAACCATGAGAGACTATGAACTCTGAAAATCAATCTGAGGGGTTTGAAGTGGCCGGGGGGTGGGAGGTTGGGGTACCAGGTGGTGGGTATTATAGAGGGCACGGCTTGCATGGAGCACTGGGTGTGGTGAAAAAATAATGAATACTGTTTTTCTGAAAATAAATAAATTGGAAAAAAAAAAAAGAATTAGGGAACAACTGGACCAGAAGCCATCATGTGTTTCCTATGTATATGTGGGTGGGTGGGAGGGTATGCTTTTTTAATATATTTTCCACAGAATCTAGTATACATGTTTCCTCACTGAAGCACTTCCTGTTACGGACAGGACATGTATGTGACGAATGATATCTAGAGAAAGGTAGGAAGCTGGAAGAGCTATTACATGATAAAAATGGGAAGTATAATGGTTTTGCAGAAGATAATGGCTTCAGCGATAGGCTTCTGGGAAGCGTTGAGATTTGAAAAAGACCCATAAGAATGCTGACATTCATAGGTAGTCAGAGAAGAGTATGAAAAGACATGGGAAGCAAGATCTCCCATGGGAATAACATAAGATAAGCAATGTCATAGAAAGGAGGGTAGGTCCAGGTGGAGTCTAGCAATATCCCTGTTACAGTGTGTAGGACAAGCATATTCCATTTTTACTTTATGCCTTTTCAAATATTTATTTATTAAAAATACTTAATTGGTGCCCAATCTGCACCTAATACCATGTTAAGGGCCATGACTCCATTTAGAACCCTTCCTCTGAAAATCATGTAAACTAGTCAAATGAGGATGTTAGGGGAATACGTAAAATTATAAAATGTTTTGTTTATAAAATCAGGTAAAATCAAGATGGGAAAGAGCTGAGAAATATAGTCCAAAAAAATCAAAATTGATAATTAATCTGAATTAATCAGATAAAAGAAAAGGTTAAAAATGAGGTTAAAAATAAATAATAAAAGTCTGACTAATTTAGTTAAGTATTCCCTCTTGCTTTTTGTCTCTGGAGTATGAAAAATAATATCCTTCTTGCCTTCCACCTTTCTCTTCTTTTGCTCCTTTTTTTTTTTTCTTTCTCCACATAAGTACCACTATTAGACTATAAATTTGAGAAAAGCCAGGATTATATCCATCTTCCTTGCTGCTCTACTTTTAGGGTACAACAAACTGAAAATGCAAAAGCTATTTGTTGAATTGAATTGAAACTTTATTCACTAATATGACCCAAAGCATCTCAGAAAATTTACGCATTCAGGTCAGTGGTAAGAAGATCCAGTATATGGTGCTGGGGAAATTGGACAGCCACATGCAGAAGAATGAAACTGGACTATTCTCTCACACCATACACGAAGATAAACTCAAAATGCATGAAAGACCTCAATGTAAGGCAGGAATCCATCAAAAATCTAGAGGAGAACATAGGCAGTAACCTCTTCAACATCAGCCACAGCAACTTCTTTCAAGACGTGTCCCTAAAGCAACGGAAACAAAAGCAAAAATGAAGTTTTGGGACTTCATCAAGATAAAAAGCTTCTTCACAGCAAAGACAACAGCCAACAAAACTAAGAGGCAGTCCACTGAATGGAAAAAAATACTTGCAAATGACATTACAGACAAAGAACTGGTATCCAAGATCCATAAAAAACCTCAAGCTCAACACCCAAAAAACAAATAATCCAGTCAAGAAATGGGCAGAAGACATGAACAGACACTTCTCCAAAGAAGACATACAAATGGCTAACAGACACATGAAAAATGCTCAACATCATTAGCCATCAGGGAAATACAAATCAAAACCACAGTGAGATACCACCTTATACCAATTAGAATGGCAAAAATTAACAAGACAGGAAACAACAAATGTTGGGGAGGATGCAGTGAGAGGGGAACCTTCTTACACTGTTGGTGGGAATGCCACTCTGGAAAATATATGGAGGCTTCTCAAGACGTTAAAAATAGAGCTACCTTACAATCCAGGAATTGCAGTACTGGGTATTTACCCCAAAGATACAGGTGTAGTGAAAAGAAGGGGCATATGCACCCCAATGTTCACAGCTGCAATGTCCATAGTGGCCAAACTGTGGAAGGAGCCAAGATGTCTTTCAATGAATGAATGAATAAGGAAGATGTGGTTCATGTATACAATGGAATATTACTTAGCCATCAGAAAGGATGAATATCCACTATTTGCATCAACATGGATGGAACAACTGGAGGGGATTATGCTAAGTGAAATAAGCCAAGAAGAGAAAGACAATTATCATATCATTTCATTCATATGTGGAACATAAGGAATAGGGTGGAGGACCACAGGGGAAGGGAGAGAAACCTGAATGGGCAGAAATCAGAGAGGAAGACAAACCATGAGACTCTGGACTCTGGGAAACAAACTGAGGGTTACAGAAGGGAGAGGGTGGGGAATGGGGTAATTGGGTGATGGGTATTAAGGAGGGCATGAGTTGTGATTAGCACTGAGTGTTACATGCAACTAATGAATCTTTGAACACTGTATAAAAAGCTAATGATGTTCTCTATGTTGGCTAACTGAACATTAAAAAACAAATGAGCAAAAAAAACAATCTAGAGGCACCTGGGTGGCTCAGATGGTTAAGCCTCTGCCTTCAGCTCAGGTCATGATCTCCAGGTCCTGGGATAGAGCCCCCATGTCAACCTCCCCGTTCAGTGGGGAGTCTGCTTCTCCATCTCCCTCTGCCTTTCTCCCTGTTTGGGCACTCTCTATATATCTCAAATGAACAAATAAAATATTTTTAAAGACCTAATATATTTAACCTGGTAAAATTATTTCCAATTTATGAATCATGAGCCTACACATGAGTGCATGAGAGACTACTTAACCCTTTTCAAAATATCATCTTTGGCTTTTTAGTTTACTGTATATTTGTTGTCTTTTTAATTAATTTCTGCTATGACTTTTATTTCCTTCCTCCCACTTGGATAGGTTTATTTTGCTGTCCTTTTTCCTCATTTTGATAGATGATGAGGTCAGTAATCTTTCAGGTTCTATTCTTTTCTATTACATACATTTAAGACTGTAAATTTCATTCCAAGCTTGACTTTAACTGCACTCCAAAAGTTTCAATGTATTGTATTTTAGTTATTACTTAGGTCTAGCCTATCATTGTGATTCCTGCTTTGACTCATGATTTGTTTAGAAGTATATTGTTTAATTTTCAACATTTGAGATTTTAGGTTATTTCTGGTTATGTCTTTGCTATAAATTTCAATTTAATTTTTTTGTCATAGATCATTATCTGACTTTTAAAACATTTCAATCTTTTGAAATATGTTAAATCATGTTATATAGTTGATGTTACATGCATGTCCTTTCTGTATTTTCTTTTAAAAAAAAACCCACTTCCCATGATCAAGTAGGATTTATTTTCATGGTGAAAGTGTGATTCAATATTTGCAAAATCAATCAACATAATACATCACATAGAAAAGAGAAAGGATAAAAATCATGTGATCATCTCAATAGATACAGAAAAATTATGGGACAGAGTAAAACATCCATTGATGATAAAAGCCCTCAACAAAGTAAGTTTAGAGGGAACATATATCAACATAATAAATAAATAATAAAAGTTGAAGTCAACTGGAGAAAAAGTCACATGAATTACTGGTTACTTATTCTTTGGGTAAATACCCATTAGAGGAATTACTGGATCATATGGTAGTTCTATTTTTAATTTTTTTCTGTATTTTCTATTGATTTTTGCTTTAATCTGGATATCTTTTACTGAGCTCGCTTGCAGTTTACTAATTCTTTCTTCATTTGTATCTAATCTGCCATTAAATCTATTATTGAAACCTAATTCTCTGTCACCGAGGGTTTTTTTTCTTCTAGAATTTCTATTTCTTTCTTTCTTTTTTTAATGAGAAGTATGGATCTGGTGAAATTCTACAACTTTTCTTTTTTTTTTTTTTTTTTTTTTTTTTTTTAAAGATTTTATTTATTTATTTGACAGACAGAGATCACAAGCAGGCAGAGAGGCAGGCAGAGAGAGAGGAGGAAGCAGGCTCCCCGCTGAGCAGAGAGCCCGATGCGGGCCTTGATCCCAGGACCCTGAGATCATGACCTGAGCCGAAGGCAGCGGCTTAACCCACTGAGCCACCCAGGCGCCCTACAACTTTTCTTAAACATGTTAATTGTAATTATCTTACAGTTCATGTCTGACAATTCCAAAATCTGGATCAACTTTTACTCAGTCTTTATTATCTCTTTTTTCTTGTATCCATCTCCTTAGATGCACAGCAACTTTTGATTGAATGCCAGACATTGTATATAAAAATTACAGAAGTTCTGACTGATACTACTTTTCTCCAGGTAGCATGCGTTTTTGATTCCTAAAGGCACTTCAACTTAATTTAATCAGGCATTGAATTAATTTGGAGCTGGGCTTTTATTACTGTAAGGCCTAGTCTGTTTTTAATTTATCCTTATTTCTCCTAAGATGAGAGTCTTTAAGGATTCCAAATGAAAGCCTGGGAATATTTACCAGACCCCTCATTCTTGGTAGGGCCTGAGCCATAATATTTTCTTCTCGTAAGTTTGGCTTCAGAAAGCTCTGTTTACCTTCTTAGCCTCTTAGCATGTTTTCTTCTTGACCTCTCAACCTCTTGCTACATACTGCTTAGGAATCATCACATTTCTCAAGAGGAAAAGCAGTGCAAGAGTTACTTGTCTGTGTTGTACTTCTTTCTGGGACTCTGGCCCTTCAAGTCCTGGCTGTCTTGGAAGTTGTAAACTACATTTTTGTTTTCCCAGCCTCATGAGATTGTCAGGCCCTACAACTTTTCAAAGTTTTAGTTATTACTTCCTACTTGGTTTCTCAGACTCTTGCTCTATTCAGGGCTCCTGAATCAGCAAATGTCTTGAGGGAAGAAATAGTGCAGAATATCAGTCTTCCTCAGTACATTTTCCTTCTTTGGGAGATGCTGGCACCTCATGCTTTGGCTTCCTTGGTTAATCTTAAATGCCTTCAAACAAATGTTCTTTGTTCTCAATGGGTGGGTAGGTATGATACAAGTCACTTTATTACAGCCAGAAGTAGAAGTCTGTTTATCCTGCCATGTAGCTAAAAGCCTACTGTAAGGCATCCTAAATCTTAACCTTAAGTTCTCCTTAGTCAGTAGATGTGTAGAAGGGTAGAGAGAGCTTGGGAATATCAATAACAGAGTAGAGGAGAATACAGGTGGGGAGGCACCTAGGTATATGTTGCTGATAATCTAGTATCTGCCACCATAGATGGTGAGTAAACTAGGTATTGCCTCCCTTGGCCAAAATACCTGAATGTCCTGAGATGGCTTGTCCTCTCTTTCTTGGCTTCTCTTTCTTACCAAGAGCAGAGTATCCTGACTCTTAATGTGTGTGACCAGGTAGGATTCCATGTTTCTGGCATTCCTTCTTCAGGGTGATAAGAGCTAGGTAGACAAATACTCTTATCTAGGCACTGCAGAAAGGAATTGCCAAAAAAAAAAATATATACAGAAAATAGTTTATGCAGAAGTTTGCAGAGGGAGGTATCATTTGCTAGGGAACAGTTGTTGCAAAAAAGAAATCTATGGCAAGCATAATCTCTAGCAGTAGTTGGTAGCCAACACATAGTTTGAAATTGCTGAAGCAAAGTGATTGTTTCTCCTCCTGATTGGCCACCTAAAATCCACTGGGCAAGATAGAACACTTGTATTCACACAAATGACATAATTCTGCTTGTTTTAAGTGAACCAATTTTCCATCATTTACTCTTTAAACCAACTAAAACCTGGCCTTAAGTAGAAGCTATTTTCCAACATAAATGAAACAGTCTTTACAGTGTGTAAGAACTTTTTAAACAACTTCCCTCACCCTACCTCCTCAATTCTTCTGCTGGTGTCTTCCTCACCTTCCACAATAGGCACATTGATTTCCACATAAAAATTCAATCCTGCTCCAGGCCTCAAAGCAATCTGATTTAAGGATGAACTTAAGTAGACTCTTTATTCTCCCCTTGAGCCAGTAGGGTGATGCTTAGAGCCTGTTCATTGTGTAAGCAGTGTTGGAGCCTCTTAACACTGCTTTTTATTTTATTTCCTGCCAGGATGTCTATTCCTGTACCGATCATTGGACATGACTCACTGTCCCACCAGGGCTCCATTCTGACCACCCAGTGTCCCTTGAGTTTCAGAGTCAGAGATATCTTCTGGGACACCACCACTCTACAAGGTATTCAGAAGACTCCACTTTTGTTTTAATCTCTGTTATGGTCACCATTTCTAAGGACCTGACTTAGAAGATATCCTTTTGCCAGATCTGGTTTTCTGTCTTACTCTGACAATCTCTTCTTTCTCCCAGACCATGGACAGATCTTTCCTATGTTTTGCTACCCTGGCTTCACTACGACCATTCTCTACCTACGTATGGGCACACCCAAAACTTAATCTTTGACCCTTTATTGAAGTGGTGACTAAACATTTATTATCACTCTTGGAAGCTTGCCCTACATTATATGGATGATCCACTGCTTTTAGGGTGCTTTCCCCACAAACTCTGCCATACTTTCAGAACCAGACACTAAGATCTGACCCTTTCACACCTACCCTGGCACAACTAATACATATACAAATCTTTAGATAAGAAATATAATTGCCTTTTATCAGTCTTTTGTTTCACATGAGTGAAAAGATTTGGTCACCATTTTCATAGGTAGGCACTCTTATTTAAAGATAGCATTACATAGATAAGCCTATGTTTTATCTTATACACAAAGGTTAAACAAAATTAAATTTTATTAATTTGCATATTTTGTTTCTCTTTGTTTGTTTCTCTTGGTTTGAGACAATCACATTATGTATCACAACTCTACAACCATAAAGAGGTTGCTCCAGTGGCTAAAGCATTAAACACAGATAGTAATAATCTTCAAAGGATGATATGTCACCACGAGTAGAATTCTGAGTGACATAAAATTATAATTCGTACAGAAGAGAGAAAAAGAAAATCTAGGTGGATAAGATAATGTGCAGACTTCTTCCATTTGCCTACTTGGCATTCATTATCTTACACCCATCATCTCACTATTTAGAGAGAAGGAATTGTTGAGAAACTGAGGTCAAGGATGGAAAAACATGTACACGCACATAATATAATTGATGGAAGAAAGTTACAGGACCTGATGGACTCCTTTTCTGTGTACATCAGTTTCTTCTAATTTTAAGTACAGATGACACAAATTGATTAAAGACAATATAATCAATACTAATACTCATAATATTATATACAATACTCATAATATTGTCTATAAGAGAACTCATTTACTTATAATACAGTGAGATGTTCAGAAGCTGACGACCTTGGTAAAACTAAGGGTCCGCAAACCTGCAATTTGTCCTATGTCATTGCTTCTGACTGAACTTCGAATATTTTATATTCAGCTTTTCTGCAGACCTGAAACTAGAGGTTGCGAGTTCTTGTCTGGATTAAGAGTGTTTTCCAGGTTAGGATGGTATCTTACTTACCCTTCTTTATATTTTTCATAGTGCCTATCATTATGTACCCAGCGGCTTGGTGGATGGATGGATGGATGGATAGATGGATGGATGGACAGATGGATAGATAGATAGACAGACAAATGAATCCTACATCTTTTCTTATGAATATATGCCATTACAGTAATTCATTTTGCTTTACAAAAAAAAATTTACCAACTATTTTCAGAAATACTCCATATACAAATTTATGCTTACAGCTTATTCCTAACCCCTCAAAATATTTTTCTTCTACTTTTTCCCTCCAATACATCTTCTTACTATCAATTACTACAAGATAAAAATTAGAGTAATTGCTAAGATAATGTCAATCTAACTGTGAAGCATTCAACCTTATTTTCTTTCCTTTGGGCCACAATTCAGAATAAAAATGGATGATCACAAAAACATATGCCAAATTATTTTCTCAAGGAGAACATCCCCAAATTTCCCTTCACAGGGGTGTTTGGTTGCTGAATATCTTCATTCTTCGTTCTTGTTTTTCTAGTTAGAGTTGGTCTACAGAGGGAACAACCAAGCCCTGGCAGCTATTTTTAATGGGAAGGGTTCTGTGATTGCAGTCCAAAATGGTTTCTAAACCTGGCTTTGTCACCTGCATGAAAATTTAGGAAAGTCAGTTTATCTTTCTCCTTTTCAGTTTTCTCTCATCTTTAAAATGAATTGCTTGGTCCAAATGATTTCTAACGAACCTGCCAGCTCTATAATTTGAAGTCCCAGTGTTACTCTGATTCATTTAGTTTAGAAGACTGAAATCAACAAGTTCATTCAATACTCTAAAGAGGTGATATAAGGAGCATCCAGGTGCCTCTGTGCTGTTTACTAGCTAGGCAATACTGTAATAGAGCAGTTTGAATGGAGCCATGGTTAGAAGGGTGGGCTTTGGAATCAGGCTACTGGGCTTGGAAGCCTAGGTCCACAAACTACTGGCTCTGTAACTTTGAGCAATTTGTCTCAGCTTCCTCAGCTGGTTCAGTTTCATGGCCCTTGCTGTGCATTCATTTGCAACTGGGTTTGATACAAAAACATTTCTAACCACCTATCTAGTTTCAGTATCCATAGTACTATATTTGATATGAATAGCTTAACTAATAAGGGATCAAGAGTGACTCTGTGGATTCCAATCCCAGAGTCTGGAATAAACCCATTAGCCAACAAGCCTGGCTCAAATTAATGTTTGCTTGTGGCCATAATCCTATCATTCTAAAAGCTTCCCCCACCCATGATTATTAAGTCTTTCTAATGCTTACATGCCAATGGTCAAGGCAAGACCCAATTCCAGTCATCAATAATGGGCTGACAATTCCACACGTTTATAAAATACTCCATGGTAAAACTGAGCTACCCAGGTTGGACACCCCAGCATTCTATTTATGTCCTATGTTTCTTTCTGGGCAGTTCAAGTAAACCAAAATTTGTACTTGAACTACAGCTTACTTGGATTTCTCTTCTCAATTCTTAGCTTCAGAGCATCATATGGACAGCACATTTAAGACCATCTCAGTCTCTTTTCTAAGAAGGAATCCTTTCTACATCTTCATATTTGTGGGCAGAAGGTATAGTTTGTATTATCTCTTGTATCTTGAATTTACTGGTTCACATATAATCTTCTGTGCCAAAATTAATCACAAGTGCATAAGGGCAGGACAAAGTTGTGTACAGAGGATTCTTCTACTATTAAGAGCTTTAGCTGGTCTTGGGTAAGAGGTTGAGAATAAAGCACAACATCTCTATTCTTCAAGTTCAACCACTAAGAAATGAAGGGGGAGTGACCACCTGATTCTAACATCGCAGGGATCTCTTTCAATAGCCTGAAAGTTCTCAAGGTAAAGGACATTCTTAATAGTTCTTATATGCATAGTACTGAGTACAGGTCAAAACAGCAGGTTCTCGGTGAAAGTTTAATGACAAATACACTATGTATCTCCTAAACTCTTACAGCACTTAGCACATTCTTGGCCACAGAGGTGCTTATCATGCATTATCTCATTTAACCTCACTTAATCCTCACTAATGCCCTAAAAGAAGTGGAGTTGCTATCAGTAGGTCTATTTTTTAGATAAAGAAGCTGAAGCTCGGAGATATTTTTCTCAGGATGATTTAACCCAAGCCTGCCTAACTTCAAAGCTCAAGTTCTTCCACATGTGACAAGATGACCCTGTGCTGGAAATACATACGTTTGCTGAGAGTTTTAGCTCTTTATTCTAAACACACCTGGAGTGTCAGTCCAGCCCATTCCCCATTGTAGCCACATTCCCTGTGGTCCTCCTGAAGAAACTCTTAAGGCTGGAGAGTCTTGCGTGTGACAGCCCCTTGGCCTCAGGCATAGGTAACAGGGACGCACCTTAGATTCGTGGGAGGTGACTAGGTACTTTTTTCTATGAGAAAATGGAATCACAAAATGATTGCAGTTGAGGGTTGTCATGGAGTGTAAAAGAAGCCAAAGTCAGACATATGCTAAAGTTGTGAAGGAGCAAAGCCAAGCATCTTACAGAGAAAATTTGTTCCTAGAAGGATGAAACAGATATATAGAGAAAAGCACAGGTAAGAGTGAGTTGGACTCTGACGCGGGAGAGGGAGAGAATGAAAGGAGCTGCCTGGCAACTTCCTATACGTGGCTTCCATGACATTCCCCTGTACCTTTTCAATAAGTTCCCCTCAGTTTAAACAAGCTCTCTCTATATCGCCTTTCTGTGCATACCTCTACCTGTTATGGCCCAAGTGGGTAGATTCTTGGGGGGAATAAAAAGCCAGCATCTCCCCATGGTATTTCTCTGGGATCTCCTTTTGATTCCTGTGTGATATAAACATAAACTGTTTTTTTTTAAAGATTTTATTTATTTATTCGATAGAGAGAGATACAGAGAAAGGGAACAGAAGCATAGAGGAGCTGGAGAGGGAGAAGTATGCTTCCCGCAGAGCGGGGAGCAAGACACGGGGTTGGATCCCGGGACTCTGAAATCATGACCTGAGCCGAAGGCTGCCACTTAACAACTGAGCCACCCAGGTGCCCCAAACATAAATTCCTTATAGCTGACCTCCTAAGGCTCAGTTAGGAATTGGGGGCATTCCAAATCCTGTTGCAGATTTGGGGCACTCTGAAGTCACAGTGACAAAAAATCTGCCAGGGAACAAGAAAATGGAAACCCAGAAGAATGCTTCTCCCCCCACCTTGTTGCCTTTCAAGTATTGAAACCTGGTCTCTTGGAGCATCCACCAAGAACCACATGCCAAGAAAGCTTCTTTTACTGAATTTATTGCAGCTAGGAAGACGAAGTTTCCTCCACTACAATCCAGCCATTGTCAGATCTGGAATTCCCTTCCTGGGACAATTACATGTTGCTCCTGCTAAGCTCTGAATTGCTTAGGAACTGCAGTAGCATTAGGGAAGCCTCTGGAGAGAAGATCTCTTTCCAACGTGGGGTTGGGGTGGGAATAATCAGGAGTGGAAATTAACTTCTCATTTCCTGGAGAGAAAAAAAAGATATGATGTGGACTTCAGAGGGGGTGAATTAGGCTGCATCTGGTGAGAGTCATTTAAATCGCCACATCATCTAGAATAATCAAAACCAGTATTTGAACAGAATTATCTAACTTTGCAATGTAACTTTATATCTGGTATTTCCTGTAAGCCTCATGATGATTGATACCTTAGGACAAAATTCCAGTTTTCAGCTTATCCATGAGGAAACCAAGATAGAGGGTACCGAAATGTTGTGCTCAGCTTCACCTATCCAGTTAGTGTCAGACAGAACTAAAACCCATATCTACCATTTCTGTCTCTCCGCTATACCATTCATTGATTGATTGACTGATCGATTCACTCATTCATTTCATTCATCCATTCATTCATTCATGATACAGGACCAATGTTCATCCAATATGTATAGATAGGCATGATGGTGTTAAAAGAATTAGAACCTTTGAATAATCATTGCTCCAAACTCACCCTCATGCCCTTTGCGCTATTGCCCTGTCCCTCCTGAAACTTCACATGACCCAAAAGCTAAAGAGAAATCACCTGGATGGATAAGGTCATGTGTCTATGTTCATTCTGACCAATTAGTCTTATGTCATATCAATAGTTAAGTGTTTTTGACATTCCACTAACCCTCGCCAGACGTACACTGGACTCCAAGAACACCTGTATCCAGTGAAGATATAGAGGTGTAATACAAAGCCCTTGATCTCAAGCAATTCTCAAGCTAGAGGGTAGTGAAAAATAAGGGCGCACAGTATCTTCTGGAATACTTCTCATAGCACTAAGTTCATTACTATTTAAGACGATCTATTCTCATCTTAGATCCAATCACAGAGTTTTGCATTATATTGAGCTAAGATCTGCCTCCCCATTACATGAGCTGATTAGGACTTGCTATACCCTCCAGAGCAGAGTCAGCAAACTAATTCCCATTTTTCCTGAAACTTCCTTACATATAAGGATAGCTTTCACATCATAATTCAATTGACCCCGATATGTTCTCACTGTCCTGCTGGGATTATCCTATGTCCTGGAATCAAATATGGAGAGAATTCTATAGCTGGCTTGATACTTTAAATATATTCCCAGTTTCTACATTTCCAGAATTGTCCCCAAACTCCAAATATAGCCTCATCACTCTACAGTCCATGGTGAGTGTCACCTCCTTTGGCTAGGTGCACCTTCTATTCATGTACTTTACTTAAGAGGTTATTCTAAGTATCCGGATCATATTCTCAGGGCATGTGCTTTCTTTTGGATCAGTGATTCTCAAAGTTGGTTGCATATTAGAAGCACCTGGGGCATGTATTATCAAGACCAATTAAATCAACATGTGTCCCAAGCATCACTAATTCTCCTAGGTAATTCTGATTCCCAGTAAGGGTTGAAAAGCATGACATTAGATAATACTACCTCATTTTCCAAAACAGGTGAGACTCCATACTGTATATCAACCCAGAAAGTGGAGGTGATTAGCTCTGAGCATGTGATTTTAGTTCTTGTCTTCAACTTCTTAGAAAGAAAGAATGGATGGGTTTGACTCTTCTTTTTATCTTTAGCTTCAGAGAGGTAAAAATGACATAATCTACCCTTGTACTTTGAGCCATACTTTACTTGAATATATGCCCTTTCTCTGATTCTCAGGTCATGGAGGGAACAACTATCTTGCAGGACCTTGCAGATCCTTGCAGTATCTCTGATGGGGGGGGGGATGCAGCTGGGGCAAGGAGGGGTGTTTCATGATGGTCATTTCACAGGCTACATGCATGCATACCTACACCACCAAGCAACAACAAGTCAGCTACTTGGTGATATCAGAGGAACAATTATTATTGTCCACACTTGACATTGTCCATGCAAGACACAGCTCAGTCCTCACTGGTTTAGTCTTTGTTTGGAAAAATAGGTTACAGGAAAAAAAAAAAGTGTGTAAAAGAGGAAAGGAAATGTGTATATTAAATAGATAATAAGTGTGCAGCAATTCTAAAGAGGATATGACATCTGACCTTACCCTATTATTGCTGCATCTGTGTTCCATGAACTTTACAAATGTCTCCTTTCTTGTATTTCTATACATTAGGTGTAGTTAGAAGTTTGCGTGCCGATTTTTCCCACTTGGTTGTAAATTCTGAATTGGAATCTCTAGTTGTGCTACCATTGTGTCTTGCACAGTCCATACTATGTAATTATTTGCTGAGTGACTGAAAAATGCCATCACTGGAGACTGTATAAAACGAAGAGATGGTGTGTTCTGTGCATGCCCATCAGCTGCTCAGGTTGTCCCATTATTTTCTCTAGGATCCTGGGAACCTGGGAATTGGTTTCTTAAAATTGCATAGTAGCAATTTTCAGACTAGCTTCTTTACCACCTTCTGATTTTTTGGTGTGTTTTAGGGTCCAATTCTCAGATAACAAACAAACAAAAAGTGGTCTACTAGGGAAAGAAGATAAGAATTTCTGGGATATTTAGCTAGGATTTGAATATAGGTTGTTATATTAACAAACATTTCATCCAGGGATGGGGCTTTTATTTTTAAGAAGCCTTTATTATTATATACCAAAAAGTATTATATAGTAAACATTAAAATATAGCCTATATATGTAACATATACTATGTGTAGATGTATATATCGTGTATGTAAATATTTTTATATATGTGTGTTTTATATATAGATACATAAAACAAAGAGCAAGAGGGTTCCCTTTTCCTTATCTTCCTCTCATCTCTCAGGATTGAAAAGATGAGCAACATGCAAGGAAGGAACTTTGGATGAGAAGTCAAGGTACATAGAATCTAATCTATTCATGGCTTTGCCTGCACATAGTGACCTGGACAGTCCATTCCATCTCTATTCCTGTTTTTGCAGCTTGAAGATGATGAGGTCTGGCTAGGTGATCTCCCAGGTGAATTCCATGGTGAGAACTCCTCAGGTGAACTTTTACTGCACTATAATTCTGTAGACTTGCTTAACATCTATTATAATGGATTTTTTGTAAGGCATGTGCTTCTTTGAGCTGCTCTTCAAAGCGACACAACACAGGAAAGAAGACTCTGTAAATATGCCTGGGTTACAGAAAGGCAGGGATGTGGGCAACAAGCTTTAGTTCTGGCTTAGAGGACACCAGAAAGCATAAGCTCATGGGCAAAACTTTCTGATTTCTGGGGTTCACTTCCTCCACTTGGGAAGTATAGGAAATGGCCCATATGCTATGTTAGTCTTCCGTGGGCTTGGGTGTAGGATTTCAGAAATCTGGGTACACAAGGAAATGGGCAAAGGTCATCTGATTACAGAGAACGGTTGTTTTGACATTGTATTTTGTTCCTTGATCTCTACTTTCAACAACTCACTTGCCCTGATTATTTTTTTTTCTAATTAAGAATTACTTGCCCACCAATAATAATATTCTAATATAAAGGGTAGCCAAAGACCTATTGAAACGTTGCCACAACAGAGGTCTTGCAGTAATGAGTAACAGAGAACAAGTTTGGGGCCAATCAGGAGATTCCTTTGGGGTGGGGGGATAGAGACAGCAAGGGTACTTGGGACAGAAGTGGATGAACTATCTTTTCAGAACCAGACTGAACCTCATCCTGGGACAGGGACCAGGATGGGAGCTGGGGCATCCTCCCACCCAGACCGTGTCTCCCTTGCCTCACTGCACTGCAGCATTAGTGTGAGCGGAGTGTTGAGAATGAAGATGTTCTGTAGCAAAACTCAAACCAGCAGCCAACCCTGAGGTCAGCAGCTGAGGTGGTTGGTAGGGGGACATCCCCAATCACTACCAAATCATTCCTCAACCCAAATGCCCCAAAACTCTCTTATAGAAGGGGCTAGTCAGAGTTCTCCCAGAATCTGAGCTCCGAGTACACCATACGTGGAGGTCTTTAAGCAAAATCACTTGCTTCCTGAATCCTATCTGTCCTCTATTATCCTGTAATATAGAGGTCCCTGAAGAGTGCCATTTTCCAGTTGCAAGTGAGTTGCTTGAAAAGCTCCCCCTTTGCAACCCAAATACAAACGTTCAAAGGCATTAACATACCACCACATTTTGTATGAACTGAAGATACTTCATCTTATTCTTTCCACCACTCTGAAGAGGAAACTGCATGCCAACGTGCATTTGCCATCTCTGCGTCTTTCCCCTCATCAGGTGTCCAATTTTTGTGATAACAAAAACATGCACCTAAGCAACTGAGTGCGTGTATGTCGCTTAACAACAAAAAAATAATAAAGTAAAATAAAATAAAATAAACCTCTGAAAGTGAAATGCAATTACCAGGTTAAAAAAAAAAATGCACCCAGTTTCCAGAGCCTATCACATCTCGAGCTTCATCGCGCAGCTCCCCCCAACACTGCTCCTGTTGTGTCAGATAGTGGCAGTGTTGAGCCCGGGAACCCGCGCCGAGCCCGCGGCGATCCCCGCGGCCGCCCAGTCCCCGCGTCTGACTCCGGCGCGCAGGAGCCACTGGGCCGCGAGGGCGCTGGGGAGCGGGAGGGGCGCGAGGGGCGGCGAGGGGTCACCGGTCGGCCTCCACGAACTGTTTTCCTCCTCCCCCTGCAAGACCCCACTCCCTCCAATTGATCGAAATTCACCGAAATTCACCGAGAGAGGGAGGGTGTAGGGAGAGGTCTCTCGCTGGTTACCGGCTGCGCCTCCCCCCGGCTCGAGCCGGGAAGCGGCCCCCGGTCCGTGGGGCGAACAGTGCGGGCGCCCGCGCCCCCTCCGAGGCAGATCGCGGGGTGGCGGTCCCCGCTCGGCTCGCCGCGCGGCCGCTCCGATCCTCCCCCCTCCCCCGCCCGCGCCCTCCCCCTTCCTTTCACTAGGACTCCGGGACTCGGGAGAGGGCGCGGGAGGCAGGCACACGGGCCCGACCCCACTCCAGCGCTCGCCGGGGACGCGGGCGGGCGGCGAGGGGACGCGGCGGGGGCGCGGGGCGGGCGCGGCCATGGAGCGGCGGCGGCGGCGGCGGTGGCAGCAGTAGCGACCGCGGGCGGACGAGCGGGCGGGCAGGGCCGCCCGGCGCCGCGGACCGAACTGCACAGCTCAGCAAAAGCGCCCTCGCCCTCCGCGCGCCGCCTCCTGCGAGCCCAAACCCGGCAACATTTTTTAAAGCTCCAATCCATCCTTTGAAGAAAAGGGAAAAAAAATAGCATTGATCGGAGAGACGGGGATATATATATATAATTTTTTTTTTTTTTTTTTTTTTGGCTCCTGCTAAAATTAGCCGGGCTCGCCGCGCGCCTGTGTGCGAGTGTGTGCGAGTGTGTGTGCGTGCGGGCGTGTGTGTGTGTGAATGTGATTACTCCAGGACTCCTCGGGCTCCGGAGACGCCATTTTCCCCCTTGATATCTCTCTCCATAAATCGGTGGCGCGGCGGAGGCGGCCGCGCCGGGCGGGAAGCGCGGGGCCGGCCGGGGCGCCCGCCGCTCGCCGCCGCCTCCGCGCGCCCGGGGGCCCCGGCGCCCCCCGAGCGAGGGCGGCCCCCCCGCGGCTCGCCGTTTGACAGATGCTCATCGCCATGGAGTTGCCGCAGCAGCACCTTTGGGGGCTCGGGCGAGCGACGGGAGCCGGGATCTGAGCGAGCGCCGGGGCCAGCGGAGCCGGAGCCGCCGGGACATGGGTGAGCACGCGCCGCGACCTTGGCCCGGGAGCACGGCGCCCAGCCTCCCGCGGCGCCGCGGGCCCCCGCACGCCCGGGGCCGGGGGCGGTGTGTGTGCCCTGTATGCAAAAGTTAACGTCGCCTCGCCGGGGCTTTGACTTTGCACCGGGCGGGAAGGGGGAGACGGGGCCGAGGGGGCGGGATGCCGGTCCCCGCCAGGCTGCGGAGGATGGGCGCGATTCCGGCCCGCCCGCGGGTGGGCAGCGATGCTGGCTCATTTGGAGTGGCCCGTTGGTGGCGGCGATGGTGGAAGCGTCGGGCGGGAGGGTTGGGAGCTTATTGAGTTTCGCCTAATCTGATCCCCCCCCAGCCCCCCCGCCTTTTGCACCCTCCCTCGGTCCAGCCGCGGGCTGCGGGGGCTGGCGGGTTTGGCGTTGGTGGAGTGGACTCGGGAGGGGGAGGGGGTAGGGAAAGGGGTGGGAAGCAGCGGGATATATATATATTTTATTTTGGGGGGTCTCTTTGTAACTTGCAGGTTAAGTGGAGCTAGAGAGCTACATTGTAACCTAGTTGGATGGGGGGGGGAGGTGTATGAGAATCTAACGTGTCTTTAATAGAAAGAAGAACAGGGAAGAAGTGGTCCAGCCGGCGAAGGTTGGTGTGTGCTTGTGTTGTGGCTCTGTGTTAGTCTTTCTCTTAAAATCTTAATCAATGGATCTGAGTCTCTTTCTCGTGCTCTCCGGTTTTGGGACTCTGAAAAGACAGGAATTCCCTTAAAAGCAGACGACTGCCTTTTTTGAAAGCACGCATTGTGTGTGTTTCTAGAGGAGCCCTGGGCTGGAGAATTAACGGCAGGCTTCCCCGTTCGGTGGTTTCCAGTGGGAAATCACTCCGGAAAGGGAGCCCTTCAGTATCGATTTATTGTTTTTGTCTTTCAAACCATTATCTCTTTGGCTAAAATACTGTCTGAGAAGTTCCACAGAGACAGAGTCAGGTAAACTGGACTGGGCAGATCTTCAGCAAGATGGTGATAACGGTGATGCCGTTTTGGGTGTCTGTTTGTGATGGAAGCATTGCTGGGTAATAGCGATTTCTGATCGGTAGAGCATGCTGGTTCTAAAAAAATAAGTGACTGCCTAAATGCTGTCTTTCAGCCCCCCTCCCCTACACGCTGCATACACCCCTCCTCCCATGACCCACACGCTTACAACAATTCTGAAATCGGATCCAACTGGAAAGATTTTCTTTGGAGATCGGAAAGTTGTGCAGTTGGAAGTGGAAGATGAGGCTAGAGGTACCGGGGGTGTAGGGAGGGGGGGTGTTCTGATTGCCCCCTCCTGCTGAATTGATTCTTTATGTGTGTGTGTGTGTGTGTGTGTGTGTGTTCTGAGGGTGTGTATATCCATCTAAAAGGACTGTTGAGGGAAGGATTTCCGATTCGTTTCCGCTTCAAATAAACTGTCCTGATAATCTCATGGTTGGCGTCTAATGCTAAAAGGCCAATTTGTGTGGCTCTTTATCGCCTCAGAAACTCTTCCAAAAGGGTGGGTTATTCTGGAATTCTATAACAGCTACTTTTCCTTCTAAGCCCCCACCCCCTACCCTCCACTATCCACACCTTTTTCCCCCTTGAGTTCAGTTGGAGTCTGTGGTCTTTAAGAAAATCTAATACTACTTGTTTTCCTCTTACATTATTTTTTGTTCTCTTCCTTTTCATTCTTTTGCTCTTTATCCTGTTTTTTTTTTTATTTCCTTGTAGATTCGTACAAAAAAACTCATTTCATAAAGTAGCTGTCACTAAAACTATCTTACTGTTGGGGACCCACCTCCTACCCTCCTTTAGTTCACACAGGTAAATCTGATTCGCCCCATTCAAACTCATCTTCATTTGCAAAACGTGTGTATATGCGCGCGCGCGTGCGCGCGTGTGCGTGTGTGTGTGTGTCGGGAGGTGGGAACAGGAGTGGAGTAGAGAAGAGGAACGTGGAGAGGAAGGGTGGTGTTCTGTGCAGGCCACATCTGCAGCACTGGGGCCCGACCTGCACGGTCTGGGAGAGTTTCCTTTGCTTACCCCAGCTTGTCTGGCCGGGATGGGGAGGCGGGGCCAAACCGGCCAGGGGCGTGTGAGGGAGGAGAAAGTTTGTAGCACTTTAAAATGTAGCCAGTTTACAATCCCTGGTCACTCCCTCCCCCTTCTCTCTTCTGTGGCTTCCACCATCCTGAGACTCCTGGAGGGAGGCTTGATCTCCTGCCCTGACGCAGGAGTCCAAGGTTTCAGAGCGAAGTTGAAGATGTTGTGTTTTCCTCTGTACTTCGTGAAATTGTCTGCTACCAGGGAAGGGCGTTAAGACAGATCAGAAGAGTAAGGTGGAATCTGAGAATATTTGCAAACTTCAGGGAAGGTAGCCTGAGAATATAGGGAGACCAGGTACTCTGAAAGTGCGGCTTTGCCCCTTATGCCTCCTCCCCCGGTAAGACAAAAAAAATCTTAGTCTTGGGAAGTTGAATTGGTGCAAAAGCTGGGCTGTGGGCACGGCTAGTCACTCTAGTAACCTGAGCTGGGCTGGGGGAGGTGGTGGTGAGGGAATGCATTCGGGAGCCAGAGGAGGGAAACGGACTTGTCGCGCGGAGCAGGGAAAATAGACGCGTCACTGGAATAAACAAACTGGCCTTGGGGGAGGGGATGGCTTGTAGCGAACGTAAGGGGGCGTGGCTGAAAGGCAGCAGTAGGGTAGGAAGGGGCCACTTCTGGCTTGGGAGAAAATATCAACTGCCTTATATGTTCATAAATGGGCTAGGCAAGTGAAGGGGTGTAATCCGATCTTTTGTATGTTAACATCACAGTGTTACATAGGAAGGCGCTGCTGGCAGGCCCAGTTTTGGACTTCACACAGGGGAATCCTAGGGGTATCCCTGAGTGAACCTCTTCAGTGCTAGGAGGGCTTCTGGTCATGTACTTGCATTATTCACAGCAAGGTACTTTGTAAATCACAAAGTAAATCACAAATTTACTTTGTAAATCACCTGACCAAAATAAGGGTTGTGAGAAAGAGAAAAACAGTGTTTGGAATATTTGTAGAATTTAGTTGAAAACAGTAGGTGGGGAGAGGCAGGAGGCAGGAGTTTGCTGAAGAAGAAATAAATAGGTAGGCATTTCCCCTGGATTCCTGATTCCATTTTTGCTGTTATCTTGACTTTCAATTCCATTAGGGGCTGAATCGATACTTCTCTGGCACAAAAACGTACCTCTAGGAGAGTTCTTTCAAGCTGGTCATTATTTTGAGATGTACTTCAATCTCTGCTCCAAAGCTTCTCTGTAATATGCAAAAGGAGGAAGATGAGAGTGGTTAATGCATGGGACGTCCTTTCTGGATTCTTGCAGAGACACTGAAACTTGGCTGGGCCTCAGCCTCCCAGAATGCCAGTTTTTCCCTTGGAGACTTGAAGTTTTAATTGAAACCAGAAAGCTATTGAAGGCAGACCCAGCCAATGAAACCTTGTTTTCTCTGCTGCTCAGGAATGGGAAATAAATAATTTTTTGCTGATGGCATTTCAAGTTGCTTCAGTTCTGTTCTTGCCAGAAGAATGGGGTAAATTATTGTTAACACATAGGCATTGTCAGGAGTTGCAGGGCTTTAAAAAATGGGTTGGTGTTATTGAGTTTACTCAGGTCCCCACTGGAGGTCTGTGGGGAGGGGCGGGGGAGGGGGGCTACTCTTGTCCAGGAGCGAAGCGTTTCTTCCCTGAAGAAAAGGAAGCCTCATAGAGTCCTTGCCTCACATCACTCTGCTTGGTCCTTCGGATCCTGTGATGAGGGGAACAAAGCCATTCAACTTCCCTTCCATTCTGTGATCTATTATGAAACCTGGGGAGCTTCTTAAAATGGTTTAAGCCAGGATTAAGGGAGAACCATCACCATTTTACGTAGCGCCTTTGGTTTGAGCTTCTGTTAGAGCTATTTCAAAGGCAACCCTGGTGTTTTGCAAACTCTTCATCGAGTTGCAGACACTTTGGGTCGCCTAACACTTGATAAATGCAGAAAAGTAAACACCAAGTTATCTACCCCATGATTACTTACGGAGGGTAGATGCCAGCTTACAGTCTTATTTCACTCTGGGTTTTCATGTCCATTTTCACTTAGCCTTCAGCTGGATTCTGATGTCCACTTAGACATAACCAGGTTGGAGCAATATGAAGTGTGTGGGGAACCGTGACCTCAGATGACCAAGTGCAAGTTCATGGGCCCTTAGAATTCTTATCTGGAATTTTCAAAGTTCTTTCAAAGTTTTAGGTCAGAGCAGCATCCCTCTCAAGGTTGGTTTTCTTATCCTCAGAGGGTGCCCTCCAAGGTTGAGGGAGCATTTTTTAAAGCAGCCTTTGGCTTACAGTTGACTTCCAGTTCACTTCAGAGCAAATGATTCCAGGGTCACATGGAGAGTGAGAGCAGAACTGAGGTCCACAGGACACCTTTTGAGGAAGCAGATAGCCCTTCCCAGGAGCTGATGATGAATTGTGGTCCACAGACTCTTGAGAAATAATTGTAAGCGAAGTCAGCTGAGCTGATCCCTGGCAGGCCTAGGTGTCCACCTTTCTAAGTGCTATGGGGGTGGGGGCAGGAGAATGAATGGATGGTAAGCAGATAAGAATTGGCAGAACTTTCACCTGGGACCCCAAGGCTCTGTTAAAGTGTGAACCTGAAGTGACAAGATCTGCTTCGGATCCTGTCCTTAACTACCTCCCAGCTAAAGGACTCTTGGCAAGCTATTTAACCTCTTTGAGCCTCAGTAACCTAATCAGGAAAATAGGGATAAACATGCTTACCCTGCCTACTTCACAGGGGTTGGGAGGATTAAATAATACCAGCTAATTTCTGTAATTGAACTCTGAGAGGATTTCCATGCTGCCTCCTGGAAACTGTGCCTGGGATTATTGTCGCCATAGCCCAGAGGTTAATAACCCTCTGGTGTGACCAGAAATGCCTATAGGAGCCCTTGGGTTCTAAGACCGTTGGGGAATACTTGTTTTCTGCTCATGAGTTGACTCATAAGAAAAATGTGTGCATACATGTTTGAAATCAGTTGAATTATTCGATGCCTTGAATAAGCCGTGTGTATCTAAGACTCAGAGTCTCAGATAATAGGCAGTTTGGGCTCGCAGATTTTGGGGCTCAGGAAATGTTCTTCACTAGGAATGAGAGGAACAAAAGGAAAAAGACATGGAGATGCACAGAGTCGGGGCAAAGAGGGAGAGAGAATGAGAGGAATACTCTCCATAAGGAGCCCCAGGGGCTGAGCAGTGGCATCTAGGTCGAAGTGTTTAGCCTCTCTTAAGAAAAGAACTCCTAGGGGCGCCTGGGTGGCTCAGTGGGTTAAGCCGCTGCCTTCGGCTCAGGTCATGATCTCAGGGTCCTGGGATCGAGTCCCGCATCGGGCTCTCTGCTCAGCAGGGAGCCTGCTTCCCTCTCTCTCTCTCTCTGCCTGCCTCTCCATCTACTTGTGATTTCTCTCTGTCAAATAAATAAATAAAATTTAAAAAAAAAAAAAAAAAAAAAAAAAAGAACTCCTAGCAGGATTGCCTCTGTCCCAGCAAACCTAGTACATTGTCCTGAGTCAGGAAAGTTCTTCACAATCAGTTTGCTGCGGGCCTCCCCTGGATTGCTTCTCTTTCTCTTTCCCATGATTCCTGGCTGGCCCTGTCCAGCAGCCTGTATGCACCACGCACCAGGCAGTGTTCTCCAGTGATCCCCATTTTACACAACACTTGCTGACCTCTGCTCCCATCAGACCTGTTTCCTCGCTCACCTTGGGCCCTCTGGATGTGTGTCCGCCTCCGCACCTGGGCTGGCTCTGTGTGGCTGCCTCCTCTCTGGAAGGTGTCCCGATGGGTCCCTTTTCGCTAGAGCACGCACCTCTTAGGACATCAGACGAGCTTTCAGCTCTGCACCCCGGTCTCCCGAGCACTTCGGGTCTCAAGCACTTGCCTGGCAACCGGCTCGCAGCTCATGCTGCCTTGCTGTTTGTTGTCACTACCGCCCTTGGCTAGGAGTCCTTCAAGAAAGGGACCAGGTTGGCCCCACGAGGGGCTCCTCCTTGGGAGTGAGTTCCATGCCGTGAATGAATGGCAGAATTTATGCAGAGGTAGAATATTAAAAGCAAATGTTTAAGGTGCGCCAGAGCTCTGCTCCGTGAAGGAGCACAGTGTGCACCTCTTACACAGAGTGAATGAGAACCACTTGTGTTAATGGCTTTTTATACTTTTGGCTATCTTTCAGGGGCAATCACCCACTCCGTCTCTCCCTCCAAGCCTACGAGGTAATGATGTTTTACCCCATGTACATCCTACCATCCGTGGCTTCACTCATTCATCCAATCATCAGCTGTTTCTGAAGTGCCTCCTAGAGCCTTGTCGGCACACTAGTGTACCCAGCTCTTGGCTTTCTCTGAAAATTCCAGTTGCTTTTTTTTTTGTCCACCACACTCTTTTTGGCACTTAACCATGCAATCTTCTTTGTTGCTTTAGTCCAAGTGCTTGCCCGCTCCTCGGTGACTGAGCAAGCCTGGCCGCAATGGAAAGGAAGCTGGTGCAGAGAAATGCACTCGGCGGGGCAGGTCCAGGGTAGGGCTTGAGGGAAGCAGGCCGTGGGCTGGGCTGGCCACCTGTCAGCCTCTGATGGAGGACGGTCTGAGCTGCCTCTCTTGTCCCTTGCTAGAGGCGTCCTGAAGTGAAAGAGTTTGATTGCTATGGAAGGAGGGGACCATTCTGAAATTCAGTGATTGTGTACCTAAAAATGTCCCAGGGATCTTGAAGCTTTTTTTTTCTTTCTTTCTTTTCTTAAAACTCAGAGCTCCTCAGACCCATTTAATGGCACCCCAACAACCATCCAAACCCATCCCACTGAGGAGTTGTATCCTTTGATAAGTGTTTGCTGTGGCGGACAAGTTCAAGAAATGGACATAGGATCAGCAGATGCTCCCCAGTTAGAACCAGAGAACCAGACTTAGGGGATGGGAATGGGGACCGGGAGAGGAGGAGGTAGATGGTGAACTTAGTAGGAAGAAACACCATAAAGAATACAACAGAGAGTAGTGTGGAAGGAAGACAAGGATTGATTCTCCACATCGTTTTTGAATACTGGCTCCCTTTGGTGAGAGAGCTGCGCGGAGACAAGGAGAGAGTGCGGACGGCTTAGTGAAGGCTGCTGCCTCCTGCGCCAACGAGGCATCTGGAATCTGTTTTCATGGACCTCTTGGATCTGGGGGGGGGGCGTTATTGTTTTGTGTGGATTCCACTGGGCATGGAAGCTGAGGCCATGCCTGTGGTCCTGAGCTGTCCTCTCCATCCCCATAGCAGAGTCTGCCCCTGCTTTGGCTGTGTTTGGGTTCTCTTCCTGCACTTTGAGGTCAAAGATCGTGTTCCCCAGTCTGTCCAAAGCCAGAAGCCTCTGTGATTTGGGTTGGGGTGCGATCAGGAACGTTGGGCTTTGATCTGAGGCCCTGTGAAAGTTCAGCAGGAATTCTTACTCACTGAGGAACACACACTCACTGAGGATGTATTGTATTTAGGAAGAGGGAGGTTCTGCAAGCCACCAAGATGAAGCAGTTCTTTTTACGCTAAAACTTACTTGGGATAGGTATAGAAAAAACAGAAAGCAACACCATTAACCTAACTTGGTGAAAAGCAATTTCTTCACTGTTCCTTCTATCTGCCAAAGATTTTATAGTTCTATCAGTGGAAAGAAGCTGCTTGAGTTTGAACTTGGGGCTGGAGAGATGGGGAAACTGGAGATTTTGAATTTGATTGATTCAAAGCAGTAGCCTGATGAGAATACTTATCAGAGGCAGTTGGGACACCATTGTTGTGCTTGCAGCAGAATAATGAAATCTGGGTGACAAGTCCTTTGCAGTTGTTGGTGGCTCTGCCTGTGACCTATTATTTGAGGAATGAGAGCTTTGATTTTTTTTTTAAGTATGGATTAATAATGATGGCTAGAAATTAGAATGACTTGTTTTTAAAAATTTTTTAAAAAGATTTTATTGATTTGATAGACAGTGAGAGGGGAGCATGAACAAGGAAAGTGGGAGAAGGAGAAGCAGACTCCCTGTTGAGTAGAGATCCCAATGTGGGGCTCGATCCCAGGACCCCAGGATCATGACCTGAGTGAAGGCAGACACTTAATGACTGAGCCACCCAGGTGCCCCAAAAAGAATGATTTGTTTTAAGAATCCTGTGGACCTTCTTTCTGCTCGTTATTTTGTACTCAAGAGCTTGCTTACAGTGAGTTTTTTGATCCACAAATACTTATTAAAATCCTAACATTGCCGCTGTGCAAGCCATTGTTCCTGATGCTTTTAGGTGGATAGGGTCTGGTAGGAGACATGACTTTTGCCCTTGGTTAGTGGACACTGTATCTGTAGAGACATACATAGCTCCAATGGAAAGCTTCACTCTGCAGCTGAAGTGGGAGCATAATCTGATGGAATTGTACTATTTGTATGATCAGGAGCAGTCAGGGAAGGCTTCGAGGAGGATGTGGTGTTGGGTGTGACAATAGAATTGGAACGGGGGAGGTTCTTGGTGGGTAGAATAGCTTTGGCACAGGAGCAGAGGTGGAACAAAGTTCATATGTGCATTTGGCATTGCCACAGGCAAGCAAGCGCTAATCACGAGGAAGCAGGGCAGCTGGCAGGGGCCAGACAGCCCTGACAATGAAGGTCCAGCTGGCTGAGGTTGGTGGGCAGATCACCCATGGGAGGCATCTTGCTGGTGGGAGGTCCACTCAGTGGGAAGGACCAAACCCTGGGCCCTCTAAGTTGGACGCACCGTCTAGCTGTCCAGAGTTTTCATTCATACTCATCAACTTTTCAGCCCTTTGACTCAACAGACTTTGTTTGCTCGTTGCCACTTACACATGCATGTGACCAGACCCTGATGGGCCCTGGGGGGATGCCAAGAGATGGAGAGGACACTGTCTCCGCTTTCAGTCTGGTAGAAGACTTTGTAAGAACTTATGAAAACCAGGGGAGGCGTAGCAGAGGACAGTGACCTAGGACTAAATGAAGTGCGGTAGGAACCCAGGGAGGGCCAGAACCTCGGGGGTTGGGCAGATCCCAGAGAGCTTGGGGAGCAGGTGGGGCATGGGCTGAGTCCTGAACAATGGGACATTTTTGCATACGTTCAGAGCCCCAGAGAAGATACTCGTTTTGTTAATGTAGGGACAGAAAGAAGATCATTTCCTAGGGACCAGTGTTCTGTGCAAGGTCAAGGGAGCAAGACAGATGAAACGGGGTCCTGTGAGAAGAAGGCTAAGGCTGCATGTTGAGATGGAGGCCACGACCAGTTTTCAGAATGCAAGGGGAGTAGACACAAGGACCAGAAGGATGTGCCCATCAGAAAACGTTCATACATACCACACAAGAGAGAACCCCGACATCTGACTGTCCCCTACACCACTGGGTTTGTCAGCTACCAGCTCTTTGGTCTGGTCAAAAGAGGCATCTTTAGAATAAACAGTAAACTGGGACGCCTGGGTGGCTCAGTTGGTTGGACGACTGCCTTCGGCTCAGGGCGTGATCCTAGAGTCCTGGGATCGAGTCCCACATCAGGATCCCAGCTCCATGGGGAGTCTGCTTCGCTCTCTGACCTTCTCCTCGCTCATGCTCTCTCTCACTGTCTCTCTCTCTCAAATAAAAAAAAAAAAAATCTTTAGAATAAACAGTAAACTATATACAAGCATTCAGAGTAGGGATCAGCTACTCTGGGGAACAACAGTGCTCTGGTGCTGGTATTCATCAGCAGGAGTTTAATGTACCGTTGGAGAAGGACATCTACACGTTTTCATAACAGTGCAGTATTTAAATGGCAGTCCAAGATTGCTGAAGAAGGAATATCGTCAAGGAAGGGAAGTGCCGCTAATATTTGTTGAGCTCTGATAGGCCCAGCATCCCCTCTGCGGCAGAAGCACAGACAGGCAGGTGTCAGGTTATACCGTAGATCCGAATGGCAATGAGCAAAGCAATTGTGGAATGAGATGCTTGAGAAGTTGAGGAACTTGAATTAGGGCTGAACAGGGAGTGGGGTCGAAACCAGAGGCCCTTGAGAGAAAGACTAGGAAACTTCTTATTTGTTGGATTTTTTAGTTTTGCCCCTTTGCCTTCATGGTAGGCCTATCATTTTTGTCCCCAATTTATAAATGGCGGGGTGGAGGACCAGAGCTTACGTTGACCCCTAACTCTGGGTATTTAAAGACTGGTGGCATTATGAGTCAGTGGGAAGTAAGTGACATTTGGAGTCAAAGAGCACTACTTCAGTGATTTAAATTACTTCCTCAACTTCAGTTTTTTAATCTTTAAAATGGGCGCATCATGGGGCACCTGGGTGGCTCAGTGGGTTAAGGCCTCTGTCTTTGGCTCGGGTCATGGTCCCGGGGTCCTGGGATCGAGCCCCGGATCAGGCTCTCTGCTTAGCAGGGAGCCTGCTTCCTCCTCTCTCTCTCTCTCTGCCTGCCTCTCTGCCTACTTGTGATCTCTGTCTGTCAAATAAATAAATAAAATGGGCGCATCTCAGGGTTAAATCCAATAAAAATCCTGAAGTACCCATTGTATCCTAGATACATGTTAAAACTTAGGATCCTTTTCTTTGCCAGGTGGCTCTCTCGCTTCTGCTTGGACGGGAAATGTGATCACACGGTTCCTTCTTACAGGTCTGCCATATTTCAGCTCCTGGGGTGCTATTCTGCGTATGTTACTTCCTGTTGTCCTTGTACAGTTCTGTGAAAAGACTAGGAGGGCAGGTGAGAGAGCTGATACCCAGGATTGGAAGTGATGTGGTGAGTCAGACGGCAGACTGGTCTTGGAGCTCGTATCTGTAGAAGTAGCCAGGGCTGCTGGATTAAAAGCCAGCATCACCTTTTATTTTAAAGAAACATTATCCCGTGAAAGTAAGACTAGGCTTTGGAATCGTATAATCCCTGAATTTGATTGTGGATCTGGTAGAAAGAGTGCGGGCTCATGAGCAAATTATTAACCTCTCTGGACTATTATTTCTACATCTGTAAAATGAGGACAGGTCTTCTGTCATGTGCACGCACACACAACTCTCTCTCTCACACTCACAAATGGTCAGCAGCTGGGCTGCTGTTTCGATTAAACTCATCATGCCTGTTGAGGTCATTGGTTACGCTCTCACTCCCGGCGAGGGTGGGCTTTCCTTGACTGCATGGAGGTCACAGGCACCAGGTGATATGCAAGAGGTAGAGCTTGCCCTACTAACTTGGAGACTGGCCCGGCCAGCGCTTTAGAGATCTTACCCCAGGGGCCCCAAGGCTCATGCTGTTGTGCTGTGTTATTGGTTCCCAGAGGAGGCACTGTTTTTGAAGCTAGAGCTGAAACTGTTGGTTAAGGCACAGTGTGCAGCTTTAGGCCTCAGGAGTCTGATTCTGCTTGTCTCCCTGTCATGGGGATCCCTGAACACCGGGACTACTCCTTCGTGCTGCATTCGGCTCAGCCAGATGAAAGCCACAGACCCAGCATGATCTATAAGGAGGTGGAAGTTAACCAGCCCAGCCTTTGGAGGACTCTGGTTGTCAAGTTGCAGGGATAAGGCTTAGCACCCGGGAATATCAGAGCTGGAGGGGGTCGCAGAGTTTACCTAATTGCATCCCTTCGTTCTATGGATGGGGTTGGGGAGACACAGGGAGAAAAAGGAACGTGCCCAAGGCCACTAACTCCAGTTGGCAGAGCGGGGAATTGAGCCTGTAATTTGTACTAAACTCAGTCATTTTCCTCCATAAGACAAACTGGGAAGAAGAAAAAAGCAATACTCAAACAACATCAAACACTCAAGTTAGCAGGTGCAAATTAAACTATTTGTATGTGCTTCCCATTGTATAGGGAGATTGGGGAGGTTGGCCTCCAACCCCTGTCCCTCAGGCTTTTCTTGGGATCTGTGAAGAGAGGCAGCAATTAGCCAAATACTAGCTTAGATGACACAGACTGGGGAGGAAATCACATTTACCAAAAAATTTGAGTGTCCACCAAGGTGATCCCAGCATGTTCTTTCATAAATATCTTCTTTAATCTCCAATTACTTCTCAAAACAACCCTTGAGGTAGGTTTATAACCCAGTTTCCAAATGAGACTTGAATAGTGTAAACCTATTTTCTAGGAGCAGTTAGTAAGTGGGAAAGAGAGGCTAAGTAATCGAAACATGTGACATCAGATCGGTGTTCCTTCCATTCTTCTTTTCAAGGGGAAATGTAGCTTGGACACTGGCTGTCGGCTCCCTACTTTGTGTGCTCCTTGTGCTCTGAAGTGTCTCAGAGATCCATGTGAAACCCAGCCCCTACCACTGTGGAGTTTCTGGTCTGGTGGGAGAGATAAATAAGTAAAGGGAACATTGTAGTACACTTTGCCGAACGCTTGGATAGCAGAATGCCCAGGGAAGTGAGAGCAAGACCATTTGTGAGTGTGAGAGAGAGAGTTGTGTGTGCGTGCACATGCTTGTGTACACACAACAGGAAAAGAATGGAAAAGGAAGGTCTAAACAGCCTTCATGAAGGATGTGAAAGTTGACCCAAATCCTGAGGATGACTTCGAGGTGACAATGTAGAGAAAGGAAAAAGAGCAGCCAGAGGAATTAGTAGGGAATCCCATGAAGCAACGCAAATCAGGGGACTTTGGGGGAGCCATAGCTCAGCAGGGACCGTTGGGGAATGTGGGGGCGTGTGCAGCACTGAGGCAGCACTGCTTGGTGGAGGCTATCTGTGGTCAGGAAGCTACCACCCGAGTACCTGGTAGAAAGAAGCCACTGAATCTGACCTTCATTCTTTGCTGTGGGCCACTGGTGTGTATGTAGGGTTAGAGAGCCATGATGCAGAGCTGCCCTTGCCCTCATTGATTGAGAGCTGAGTAAGGGTTGGGTCACTGGATCAGTTTATCAGTGTTTATGGAGCATTTACTCTGGGTATTTCTGCCGCAGGAAGGATTTCAGGGATGCATCACTCAGAGTCATGGGCACCTCAGTCAAATGGCTTTTGGTGGCCTCTGACACAGTCTCTCATTCAGCATTTACTCAGCAAATAATTTGGAGTGTTGCTCCATGGATCAGGGGCTGTGCTAGGCTCTGGGGATTCCACGGAGAGCCAAGCAGATACAACTCTTACCCTCAGGGGCTTACCATCTAGTGCGGCAGGAGACAGGGTACAGAGTTACAACCAAGAGCATCACGCGTGTTTATAAAATATAATAAATGCCAGTGAGGAAAAGCTCTATGCTCTAAAGGCACAAAATAGGGACTCCTGATACAGTCCCTATTTGACCTGGGCCTGAGTAATGAAGACCTTAACTCAAGGGGACAAGAGGAGGTTCCAAGTCCCATGCCAAATCTGTCAAATGGGAAGGGCCACTTCTGACTCCCCACCTAAATACCTTGGGTGACATAAAGAAAGATGAACACTCATCTACCCCCCAAACCAAAGTCAGACTGCCAATCTCCTGAAAGTATCTGAGAAGGGACTCTTAAAGCTTTAGGCCAGTGAGCCTAGGTTGAAACACATTAGCTTCCCTATCTGTGGTGAGGTAGAATTACACTCCATCCTTTTATACCATTTGCCTTCTAAGATTGGCAATGCCTAATTTCTGTTAACTAGAAAAATCAGCAGTCATCAGGTCTGCATGGGCGACTTGAGTAAGACAGCATCCCTCCTACCATCGTTACACATAGTATCAAAGTCTGCAGCTTTCAGGAAACAAATGGACTAGATAGAAGGAGGGAGGTTTGGGAGGAGTGGAAGTAGGGTGTTGACTTCTGGGCATAGGTGGGTCAAGTCCAGCTCTGAGGGAGATATAAGGAGCCTTGTCACAGGGCCTAGTAGGCATTTCAGCTCTTCAGAGTTTGAGAGCATCTGGCATCAGAAGTCCTCAGAGTCCAGCAAAATAGTCACAGATAGATGTCTACTGTCAGTGGTGTTCTAGTAAATGCTTAATGCCTTGTTCTCCAGGTTTGTTTTTAAGCTGCGATTTGTGGAGTTTGCTGATTCCTCTGGTGTAAACGCTCCTACCACAGCAGGTTTTCAAGCTACCAGCTTGACCCCATTGCATGTGGAGTTGGGAAGAGAGATACAGGACAGGCTCTCAGGGGCTGGCTCTGGCCCATTGCTGTTCCTGTTGGTGAGAATCCGAGATGATGGGGTCACTGATAGCAGCCATAGCCCTAGAGAAGGAGGATTTGAGTGCCTTCCAGATGGAGAGTCCAAAGCAGCCCAGTGCTTTCTCTGTGGGTCAAGATTGCTCTGTAGGACACTTTCCTCATTGAGAACATGAGCAAAGAGAAAGAGCCAACATGAGGCCTTAGAGCGAAAAATACCCAAGTAAGGTAAAAGGAACAGTATCAGGAACATTAGTTATTACAACTGCAGAATAAGAATTTTAGGAAGATGCCAGATATCTGCGCAGGAAGAAACGTGGCCCTCGTGGGCTAGGAGCACAAAGGAACAGAGGGAGGACGCTGGCATCAAAAGGCATCAGAGTCGGCTGGAAGGAGGATGAATGAGGTCGAGAAAGAAGAGCGGGATACAAGCTGTGCAGTAGCAGAGGGAGACAGCCACGGGAAATCGAATTCTGTTGCTATTATGGAGGGTCGTTTTACGGTTTGTGCTCACTCCCATAGCGCAAAATCAAGAAATGGCAACGTGAGAGAGAAAATGAGGGCAATCGAGGACAAAGATGGGAATCTAAAGTGAGGGTTCTGGGGAAAAATTGAGAAAGAAGCCTAAGACACTGAATAGAAGAAATATCTAAAGGAATGATCGAAGAGGATATTCCCAAACTAGCAAGAACCTGCCTCTGTAAATCCAAAAGGCTCATCGTATCATGGGAAAAATAAAAGGAACGAGATCCATGCTATACTCATTTTGTCGTTAATAAAATTCTAATGGAATGGAAGGAAAATCTTCGACTGTAACAGCATAAAACAAGGTGCCTACAAAGGAAACAGACTAGGCTGGCCTCCATTTCCTCCTCTGTTACCTCAGATGGTAGAAGATGGTCTTCAGAGTTTTGAGGGAAGACGGAAGAAGTGCCTTATGGGGATTCGCAGAGCACAGAACTGACTGCAGTGGGGCTTCAGGGGAAGCGTTCTGGGGGAGCGGGGAAGGTCAGGAATGAGGGGGAGGACTCTTCCTATATTTGTGATTGTTTGCCTCTAAGACTGTATGGGGTGCAGGTGTTATTTTTAATTTTATAAGGAGCATGTGGTTCTATTAAAAAAAAAAGATAAAAGCTATAACCTAATAAGGTAGATCAGGAAGACATTTGTTCCATCTTGTTGATGAGACATAGCAGCCCAGAGAGTGCTTATGAAGGCTCCTATTTGACAGGATTAGGTCCAGAATCCACATATCTTGAGTTCTGTTAAATATGCCATGGGGCTCTGCCGGTTCCACCATATTGTCTCTTTGGAAGGCAGCAGTCGTGCTGACGGATGGCCTGCGTGTGGGTAGTGTCCTGGGAGCAGAGCAGATGGGAGAGGTGGATGATGGTCAACCAGCATTTCTTGAGTGTCTGGTATGTGCTGGGCACTGTGCTAGACATGGGGATTGTCAGCATGAAGAAAGAATGTATTCCCTGGGACTCATTCAGGTTCTGAGACACATCTAGCCAAGCAGGATTCCCCTGATCCCTCAGAGAAATAATTCTGAAGGTTCACACCGTCTAAGTTGGAGTGCCCCCATTGGTCCGTGGCTGTGTAGGGTAAAGTTAGAGGCTTGAGTCTTGAAGAGCCCTCCCTCCATTCATTGCTGAGATAAGTATGGAGTAAGGGACTCCGAGTGGCCTGTGTAACAGTCACTGTGGGTGGCAGAGCCAGGCAGGAGCAGAGGGCACGTACCTGGACTTCTCCGCACCATGTTCTCTTCTAACTCACCACTCTGGTTCTCGCCCCTCTGTTTCCATGGGACCTGCTGGGCAGTTATTTCCTTAGCAAGTCTGATTCCTCCTATCCCCTGTCACCAGGTCCTGCAGGCAGCCATGGAAGGGTTAACTTTAGTTGGACTGGGAGCCGGAGCCAAGTACAGAGTGTCCATTGTGCACCCGCCCCCTCCGCCCCCTTCGGAGGAGTCGCTGACTGCTGGAATGTGACAAGGCAAAAGGTTTTCACCTTGCATTGGCTTCCCTCCCCTGGGAGTGTGCAAGTGGGTGCTTGTGCTCACGCTCACGTGTTGGCAGGGGTGCACCGCAGGAGAACTCTCAGTTGTCTCCCAGACTCCCCGAAAAAAGCGAACTGTGAATTTGGGGTGTCAGGTACGTGCCGGGAAGAAGGCAAAGGAAGAACAACAGCTCTGTGTGCTGGTGAAGTAAACAGACAGGTTGGGTTTCTTTGCTCTTCACTTTTGAAAGCTTCTTTTTATTTTTTTAAGGTGAGAGGGGGTGCGTGTAGACGTCGGGGGCTAGACTGTAATCCTCAGCGTGGATCGTGTGAATTTTGCAGAGGGTGCTTGGGCGGGCAGAGCGACAGTGGGAGTCCTTAGGACCACAAGCCTTGGACTGGCTGTCAGGGAGCTTAATTCATTTTCTTTCAGAGAGAACTTGAAGTCCTTCAGGGGCCCCGTCCTGCACCGGGTGCTGAAGCGAATGTAAGAGTTGTAAACCACATTTGGTCTCAGCCTAAGACTGAATGGTAATCGAGGAAGGGAAATACAATTTGTGTACTCAAAACAGCTAGAAGACAATGCAAGACTAGGATTTAGTGGCAAGCTATCCAGCCGGGTGCAGTGTAAGACAGGCCAGGGCGTGGAGGCAGAGGTCCAGAATTTATAAAATGTTGCCATGGAGAAGTAAAGACTTGGGCATTGACCTTGAAATATGGGAAGGCTTCAGATCTGTTTGTTTGTTCATTCCTTCTTGTGGCAGACATTGGGAGAGGACCAACTGTATGCCAGTCATATTGCGTGGGTAGGTAGAAGGGGATATAGGAAAAGATCCTGTAAAAATACCAAGGGGGAAGAATTCTATGTGTGTGTAATGCCACTGTGGGGACTGGTTTGATTTGAACAGGGAATGCGAGTTGGTGGCCAATGAGCCCTAAGACTGGATTCTTAAGGTGAGACCAGTGTGCAGAGACTGGAAGTGATGTGCTCCTGAACCCTGGGGTGATTGAAAGTGCATTACTGTTTGATCTCTGGTATTTATCATGTCATAGTCAGACTGCCCTGGTTCAGGTCCCTGTGCAGCAAGAATTGAATTTCTGCTATGCCTCCACCTGGTCCCCCTGCCTCTACTATCAGGTTCCATTAATTCATCCCTTACACTACATGCTGGAATTATCTTCCTAAAGCGCAGCTTTGATAGTGCCCCTTTCCTACGGACATCCCTTAAATGGCTTCCCATTACCTGTAAGATAAAATCCAGCTCATTAACATTGCAGGCAAGGGTGTCCCTGATCTGGCCGTACCCTTTATCTCCAGCTTTACCTTCCACCGGTCCCCATTTCGTACAGCACCTCTTGGCTGAAAATCAGCAAGATGCTCTTTCCTGAGCGTCACCCTGCAAGCTCCTGCCCCAGGCCTTGCCTCATGCTATCCCTTGTGTCCTCCTTCTTCCCACTTGACCTGTTGCTGAAGCCCTTGAAGGTCAAAGCCAGATTGTGGGCTCTCCTTGAAGCCTTTCCCTGTGCTTTCCTGTTGATTTATCTCTACTTTGTCCAAGGAGGAAACATTTTTCTCTTTCCTTTGTTTCTCTCCTTTACTATCGCTCATGTAAATATCTGCTCTGTTTCAGTCATTTTCCAGATCCCTCTTTGAGAATAGAAGCTCCCTGAGGAAAGAGACTGTATTTCCCTTCTTATCTTAGGATCTTGACTGGAGGAGAACTGAAAAACAGATTGTTGGATTTTCATGTTTGGCAAACCTCTTATGACTTGAGCTTTAAGTTTTGGGGCGTGGTCTTCTACATCAGTTAGTTAACGATTTCTACCTTCAAACCTAAGGAATTCTGAAGGGAATCTTTTTTTTTTGAATGGAAGATACTGTCTTCATAATATGCCCATTGCACACTGCTCTCCATTCCCCCGTAGTCCGGTTTCATCATCTCGTTTTCATCACAGAACCTGCAGTAGTCATTCAAAGTTCCAAATGGATTTCATTTAGGAACTTCTAGTGGAGAACTTGTGTCACGTTTTCCCTGACACAAGGATAGTTTCATCGTACATACCTGGGAATTAAAAGGTAATGATGAAGATTCCTGCCAGGAGAAGTAAACCACTAGGCACTACCATAAAGCATGGTTTGCAGTTCCGATGGATTTGAGGGTACAATCCATTTTTTTTAATGGATTAAAACAATGGAATTTATTATCTTATAGTTCTGGATGTCAGAAGTTGGAGATCAGTTCCATTGGGCTAAAATCAAGGTATTGGCAGGCCTGCATTCTTTCTGGAGGCTCTGGAAGAGAATCCGTTTCCTTTCATTTTCCAGCTTCTAGAGGCTGTCCACATTCTTCAGTTTGGCCCCTTTCATCATTTAAGATCTCACAGTTGCAGGTCTTAGGTCCAGGTACAAAATGGCTTACTGTTTTTCTATTCCAGGTTTCGCAAGGTTGAAATCAACCTGGACAATTGCTGGACAATTGCTGCTTGACAAATAGGAACACATTCTAAGGCATCCGGATGTCTCCTCCAACAGCTAGTATGGTGTGCGATGCCAGAATGAATGTTGACTTGAATCTGACTTTTGAAAAATTATATAAAGTTTTGGGGTGGTAGGCAGACCAGTCTAGATGAGACAAAGAATCTTATAAGTAAAAGAATCTTCAGTGGTCATTGGGTCTCACTGCCCTCCCCTGCCCCTAAGTGGGGACTTGGTCCCTTTTATAGCCTGGGGCACAGGTGGCTGTTCAGTCTTGGTGTGGCAGATTCAGGGAAGTTGCTCTCACTTTCAGTCTGTCTAGAAGCCTCTTCTCTTCTAGAAATGCTGCATTCACTGGGTTTTCCCCTAAGAGGAAGCAGTTGTAAATGTGTCTTTCTGCAGGGCCGAGCAGTTTCCAGGAGCCGAATACGCACCTGGGTTCCTCTGGGGAGCAGGTTCACCATTGCAACCCTGGCCGCCTTGCTTGGCTAGCTTCCTCCCAGGATGTCGGCTGAAAATGTCCTGATTCCAGAGGGAGAAAATACATGCCTAGTCTCCAGGCTTTGTTTTTGGCTGTTCTGAGTGTGCCTTTGCAACTGTTGTTGGGCATTTTCTGGTCAGCACAGGTGCTGGTTAATACCTTATACGTTGCTGGGCTCCAAGGTAGAAGCCGAAGGTGTGTGGTGGTAATGTCTTCTGCTGGGAAACCTCAGCGTTTTGAGCCACTTAAGAAGGCTCGAGTGTGATCTCACCTACAGCCTAGGGGTGGAAGGAGACGGAGGATTGGAGTTTTGTGTGGCCCCAGGGCTCTCAGTTTTCTCTTGAGGATGAGCATTGAGCTTCCTTTGGGGCTTTGAAGATGATGAGTCTGAAATTGGGACTAATGGGGCATGTGGTGAGTAAGGCTGAGGGATAGTTTAGCTGGTCCTGTGATGGTCTGACCCCACTGATGTTTCTAGTGTCCTCTGGGAAGAAGGCAGAATCAAAGCTCCCGGGTTGGAGAGGTGGAGAGGTGGCAGAACCATTCCTGGCATTTCCAAAGGCCTGTGAAATGCTCCCTCTCTCTCTCTTTTCTCTTTTTTGTTGCCACGAAGACAGAATGCTACTTCGTTTAAGGACCAGAGAGGGAATTAAAACTGTCTTGAATGGCTATTTTTATCTAAATAATTGATCATGATTAAATATCTTTTGTGTGGACAAAAACATTTTTAGCGATTGTTTTGCATTAATCACAGCATTCGAACTGATTCTCCACTGAACTCTTTATGTTTTCCTCTTTCAAGCCTGCATCTAAGCTCTGCGTTTGTTTTAAGAAATAAAGATAATTTTGTGTAATTGAAATAATTTAGCATGAAAAATGATACAGAAAGAATGGTCAGGAGGTTAGCTAAGTGTGCTTCCTCCAAGATGATGGAGGGCTTCGCCCCGGGCATGTCAGGGGCGGGGGAGGTGAGGGGGTGGTGTTCAGTTTGCAAACTGTTCTCCACGTGTGAGAGGGAAGTGGTACAAGAAGGCAGCCCAGCCCCGGTCCCACAGACCTGCCTCAACACTTCAGACTTCCCTTTCGTCATGGTTGGTTTTGATGGTGACTCAGCTCGCTGTGGCTTCAGTATATAAAAAACTTCTAGCTTGTTATTGGACTGGAGGACTTTGCTTCTCTTATCTTTATTCTTGGGCCCACAGCCATAAAAATTAACAATTCAATGAAAGGGGTGTGTGTGTGTGTGTGTCCCGGCCTCCCTCATTGCCAATAGAATCCAATTTGGGGATATGCATTATTTTTTTTTTCCCCCCCTGATGGCCATAGACTAGAGGGAAGGGGCTTCTGGAACTTAGATTGAGTTCTTTTTGAGGTCATTTTCCTTCCTGCCATGACTAATTATCTCTCTGCTTCTCAGTTGCAGATCTGACCTCTTCTGAACACGTGGCCGTGTCTCCATCCCTGGGACTCTGAACCCAGCAGCTGGACCACTTTGTCCTTGGGATTTTGGGTGTCCTCTCTTCTTATCTTTCCCCTTTCCTCTCTTCTCTCCCACCTCCTGAGAACTCCTGAAGACTGTAGGATTGTCATGGAGTCCAGGGAAATCTTAAGCAGCTCCCGGCAAAGGGGGGACGAGTCGGAATTCCTGCCTGTCTCCTCAGCCAAGCCCCCAACTGCCCCTGGCTGTGCAGGAGAACCTTTGCTCTCTGCTCCAGGAACTGGAAAGGGGATCCCAGTGGGCGGAGAACGCATGGAGCCAGAGGAAGAGGATGAACTGGGCTCAGGGCGGGATGTGGATTCCAACTCAAATGCAGACAGCGAGAAATGGGTTGCAGGAGATGGCCTGGAAGAACAGGAATTTTCTATCAAGGAGGCAAACTTCACAGAGGGCAGTCTGAAGCTGAAGATTCAGACCACCAAGCGGGCTAAGAAACCCCCAAAGAATCTGGAGAACTATATATGCCCACCTGAGATCAAGATCACCATTAAGCAATCTGGTGACCAGAAGGTGTCCCGTGCTGGAAAAAATAGCAAAGCCACAAAGGAGGAGGAAAGAAGCCACTCCAAAAAGAAGGTAGGGAGCGCTGTTTTATAGGGGTTTTTTTTTGTTTTGTTTATTCATCTTTGCCATTCTCCCTCCAACTGTTAAAGGTCTGTGTGCTTCTTACTTATTTATTTTGGAATTATCAATTTCTTTGATGGAATACTCAATGCCCTCCAGGAGAAATGCCTCTGATATCTTGGTGTAGTTTCTAATTTATTATTATCTTCTACCCATATGAAAATCAATAGCTACTGGAATGATAATTCTGGAGCATTCCTATTTATTGTGTAGCTGCCAAGTGACTGGGTCAGACCTGGCTAAGCTGTGACAAAATATTTGCATCTTTTCATATAGTTAACAGTGGGATGTTAAAAGTTTTTGGTCACGGACCTATATAACCTCCTTTTGGTTTCAGTTACCGCTGTAAGTCTTTCTAAAACAGTCAAGTCACTCACTGGACTGAGGAAGCCATCTTCATAGTGATTTAGGCTGTTAGACAGCTCGGAGATCATTGCTCTGAAAACCACTGGTGAGCCCTAGGAGCTCAAGCTGGAAAAAGAGAAAGGGGCAGGAGACTGACCCGAATCTTTGTTTAACACAGTGTAGATTTTTAAAGATTGGGTGTTGAATGACCTTGGTTGGCTGTCACTTTCCTCTTGAAAGTCAAACAGGTGGCAAGCAGCTCTCAAGATGATTGCTGGTGACATTTGGTTGGGAATGAATGGGTCCAGGTTTCATTGCATTTATATCACAGGGTGTTACATTGACCTCCCTTCTTCAAAGTGGTACGGCACCCTGCCGTGATAGCAGGGAATGGCCCTAGTCTGGGAAGTGTTTGTCCCCAAAACTCGCTGGGGTTCATGAATGCCTCTGAAAGGAGCGCTGTTGTTTTCAGAGGTTTCGGGTTCAGGGTGGTATGAGTTCATCAGCATCTTTGTAACTTTCCCCCACATCTTATTTGGGCTCTAGACATGATGGATTAGCTAAAAACAGCACATGTGCATGACCCTCTCTCCTTTCTGACTCAGATAATCTGTAACATTTTTGTTACTAGTGGTTTTTGAGCTTCTCAATAGTCGCTCTCAATAGAACCGCTAGGAATCTTGTTCTTTCTTTGGTGTGGGGCTTGTGTCCTTCCTCATGCTAAGTGTTTTGACTGATGTGTTGCATTTAAAATCCAAAGACTTGGATGAGAAGAGATTTCCTAGGGTGACCAGTACCTTCTAGTTTGTTCAGACTATCCCAGTTTTAAGACCCAAAGTCCTGCATACAGGAGCCCCCTCAGTCTTGGGCAAGCCAGGACAAGGGGTCATCTTATTTTAACATTTGAAACATGTAATAATTTTTAGAAGCTAGCTTGTTTTTACAGGGCATAGAGGTAGGGTTTTCCCTCGCCTGCCCTCATGACAAGTTGCGGTGATTTCTGGGGTCTCTGTCATAAAACCCAAGATTATCTCGATGCTTGTGGAAACTTCAGAAATACTTGCAAGAGAATGCAACCGTTCAAATTAGGCTACACTTAGAAAGTGAGGCTTTGCTTTGGAGTTTGGTCTCTTCAGCTTTGAAAATGAGCATCTTTGTCTCTGGCCACTGAGATGGCCAGTTCTTTGTGTATTGTTGGATTTTTGTGTGGGTGGGTAGTCTTGAAAACTGTGGTAACTGTTTTCCCTCCATCCCCCTCACTGCCAGGACTTGAGCAACAGCCCACAGTTTGGGGTACGCAAACTCAAATTCATTACCCTAGAAAGAGCTCCCTTGTCCTGATCAGGTATGACTTTACCTACAGCCACAGAACTGTTCCTAAAGGTAACCTTCTGCCTGTTGGAATGCCCCAGAATAAAATTCTCAATTTTATGACATGGGGATGATTTCAAAGCTACAATGTGCAATATCTGAAATTCTCAAGCTTGTCATCCTCACCCAAAAAGCTGGATATCCTTTGTGTACTTTATTGGAAGGAGGTGAAATCACTTCTTTGAATGGGTGACTTACCAAGTAAGTGTTTCTAAGTCTTAGAAATTGGAAAGGACAGAAAGGAAGGGGAAGGACTGAAATTCGGCTCATGGAGCTGCGTTATGCTGACACTGTGATGGGAAGATCTACACAAATTTTGAATATTCCTCAGAGCTTGCTTCACGCTGTACTTCTCCATCATTCCTACCTTTATTTATGCCTGCAGCTGTTACTTTCCAGAAACGAATGCATGAAGTGATCGGTCCTGAGCTTTAATCACTTGATAGATGGCAGAAACATTCTCTGATCCCTACTGGATCAGAGTGTTAACTTGATTACTTTGCGGAATTCCCACTGGTTTGAAAAGAGGGAGTTTGCAAAAGCCAAACTTGAGGTGGAGAAGTAGAAACCTCGCTTACTGTTTCAGTGCCGCGAACCTGGAGAAGTTACTTATATCTATGAATGTGAAATATGTGATCAGTAACTTGGGATGGAGGCAAGGATGAGGATGGCATATGGTAAGCAACAGATGAGTGGTCGGACTCTACAATCTAGTGTTCTGGATTTTTTTTTTTTTTTTTTTAAGTACTCTACCTTGAACTCATCACTGTGAGATTAAGAGTCTCGTGCTCTACTGACTGAGCCAGCCAGGTGCCCCCCCCTTTTTTAATGAGGCAAGCCACTTACTGAAGAAGTGTGGATGGAGTGGCCCCTGGGACTAGGTCCTATGTTGGGAACAAGGAGGGAGGCTCTGTTGAGCTGATCTTTGAGTTGGTAGAGATGCCCGCTTGGGAATCACCTGAAAGTATGTGTTGACTTAGAACAGGGGTCGGCAAACCAGTCTGTGGGCCAAATCTAGCTCCTGGCCTGTTTTTATACAGCCCACAGGCAAAGAATGGTTGGAAAAAAATCAAGCAAAGAATAATATTTTGCAACATGTGAAAATTATATGAAATTTAAATTTCAGTGTCCGTAAATACAGTTCTGTTGGACTGGAGCCACATCTATTTGTTTACATTTTGACTGCCTTTGCGCTCAGACAGCAGAGTGGAGTGGTTGTGACAGAGACTGGATGTCCCACAAAGCTTAAACTGTGTTCTATCTGGCCCGTACCAAAAAGGAAAAAAAAAATGTTGACCCTTGATTTAGGGACAGGACATAGAGTTTCAGGATAACAAGGATTTTGTTTGGCTTTGTTTCTCATGATTCTTCCTCCAAACTTGGAGGCTGGGGGGTAATTGGGTGTTACATCATTATGTGCTTTTTTTTTTTTTTTTTTTCCCCAGACCAATTAATTTTGTTCAGCTCATTGTTTGACAGCCTTAGGCAAAGGCAGCTCATACTGGATCCCAAATGATTTTCTTTTTCATTGGTTTTTGTAAAAAGCACACTCTTTAGGCTAATGATAGTTTTCCTTACATATCACAGCTAGTGTTTTGCTAGGCTAAGTGTATTTCTGTGTGTTCTGCTACTTTGGGGTGAAGGTGTCTTATGTGTGGCATCCTCTAGAGCTTTATTCCAAGTTTCAAACTTGACACCAATCCTCCAGATCAGAGAGAGCCATTATAGATGTCCAGGCAACATGGCCCCTTGAGTGGTAGGATGGTAGGAGGGGACCCATGAGGATACCCCTTCACTGGCTCCAGGATGGATGGACTCTTTCTCACCAGGGGCTACGTCCCCTCTCTTCCATGTGAAATTAGGATGGCCACTGAAATGCTATATGGAGGTGGGTTTATGATGAATGAATTTACGTGAGGTGTAAGAGCCACATTTGGTGAGAAGTGGAGGCTGAGAAGAGCATTCAGAACATATTCCAGAGCCTCAGAATCATCCGTTGGATGGACCTGCATTGCAGATGGACTCAGTAAAGGCAACTCCCTCCTTACCACAATACCAGCATTGTTGCAATGTTAGACTTAGCCAGGCAAGTGCTGAAGTAACATAAGCTTCATGTAGTTCCCTTCTAGGTCACTCAGTCAAAACAATAGAAAACACAAGCCGGAATCTCTAGAAGCAAGTTCAAGTACAGCACGTGAGCATAGCATGTTCCAACAGTGACAGGTTTTGGAAAGGCTCTCAGCTAGACAGAGCTTAACAGCTCTCCTCTTTCCCGAGGACTTCCCGTAGGAGTCAGGGACACCCGTAGCGTGAGGAGAGGGGACTCCCTTCAGTGACCCAGGCTGGGAGATGCGGGTGGTCATCTGCACCAACTGGCTTGGTGGCTTTGCATCTGGAGGATAAACTTGTTGAAGTCCCAGTGTCTCTATCTGTCAAATCGAGATGCCGATTTCCACCTGATATAACTCAGTGGAAGATTTTAGGAAGAATGTGTAATTGACAGAGCACACATCGTAATAAACAGTTCGGATCTGTGGAGCTGTGTGGCAGGCCCCGCTGCTAGCTATTTTATATGGATTCACCTTCACTGTTTGTCCTTCCAACAGTCTTGCCAGGCAGATATCACCCACTTACAGATGAGGAAGTTGAGGTTCATTTGCGTCAAAAAAGCAGGAACCCAGATGGGCAGGGCTGGTCTTTGAAGCGGTTCTTCTATACCCCCAAACTAAGGCTGTATTCCAGTCCCAAAGTGACCACACTCCAAAAGACCACTGGAACGTAGGGATCTAAGCACTGGGACATTTCTTGCACACCTTCCATATTAGTTAGGGTGACAGAATCACCATCCGGTATATCGTCCTTAATTCCAAGCGTTCCAGGATGTTGGAGAGAAAAATTCAAAGCCTCATGAGTTAAAGTCTTGTTTTTTCTTTTTCCTTTGTTCTTCTTTTGACCAAAATACAACTTCTGTTTCATTTCTTTGGATTTAGTTTTCCCTTCTCGCAGCTTCATCAGGAGAATCTATTTCCTCCAACAGCCAAGAACTTTAACCTTATATCCACCAGTGACCTGCTGTGGTCCTAGAAACATGCTCGGGATTTGTTCTTGGCAGTCCCCCCCGACACCATCTTCATTTGTCTGTGGAAAGATGCTAGCATTCTGCTCTGAGCACTTCTGACCCTCCCTTAGGAAGTTCAGTAAGTTGGGCATTCATTTACTCATTCTATAAATAGTATTTTTTTTTGGTACCAAACACAAAGTTTGGATGTAGATGGGAAGCAAGGTTGGCATCAGATCGCGGGGAGTGATGAGCGTCAAATAAGTAACTGGGTTTGCGTTCAAGTTGGTAAGTGATGGGAATGCTCAGTGGACTTTGAACTGGGGCAAGAGAAGGGTTGGGGGCTCTGGGAACATAATGACAGGGATTCAGGGCAGAGAAACTTAAAGCGGAGCCTTTAGGTAACACTAATGTTGGGAAAGTTCTTTATTTTTTTCCATAGGGTGCGGAGAGGCACATTTCTCTCTCAAGCCTCTGTGGTGATGGCATTTTAGTGTATTAGGTCTTTGGAAGTGGGTGTAGGGAAGGGGAAGAAGGTAGCTCAGAATGCCTGATACCTGACCGCCATGCCCATCATCTCCTCTGCTCTGGCGGTGGCCCTGGGCATCCAGCAGAGAGCCTTCCTCCCTCTTTGTGACTCGGAGTGTCCTTCCCTTGCCATCGTTTTGCCCAGCAGCCTCTCTGGTCCCTCCTGTACATCACTTGACTGTGGGCTTGCCCTCCCTTCTTCTGGGGGTGAGAAGGTGGTCTTTTCAACTTCTGGGGCTATGGGCTTCTTTCCCCCACAGGACCCTGGACTCAAACCTGATAGGAGAGCAGGGCTTGCCAGCTTTTCTTCCCAAGAGGCTGAATTTCCCTTCTTGTTTAATTTTATGTTTTCTCTCTATAGATTTTTTTTTTTTTTTTTAAGGAGCACATTCCTATTTATTCATCAGTGGGCCTGAAAATTTTCTCTCCTGATAGGTTTCTCTCAGTTATTTTATAGCTAAAAGCTGCATGAAGGGTGGTGAATGACCCTCTTCATCAACTATTTGTCTCCAAGAGGCCACAGGTGGCATTTGACATCTGCAGCTGAACATGTAGGGGACGGAACATTGGACTTGGGAGCAGGAGCCCTGGATGCCAACTCTGTCTCTGTCACTAATAATTTCGGCAAGATTGATTCACCTTCCTGAGTCTTAGTTTCTCCATGTTAAAAAAAAAAAAAAAAAAGAAGGAAGAAAGAAAAGAATAAATCCAAACCAGCTTCTGACCTCTACAGTCTTAATTTCTGTTTCAAAACTGGAACTTTAAGAGCCATTCTGCCAGATGGGGCAGGTCTTTCTCTTTAACAAAACTAGTTACTATAAACAAAAAATTTGACCTCTCTTTGGACCCGCTGTTCCGTCATCAGATTATTTCCTTTCTGCCCCAGTGTCACAAGCCCACGATCGTGGGAGCAAGTGTCGGAGTTGAGTTTAGAAAGTGGTGAGATTTACCAAACTTGTGTTCCATGACTATATTCTGGGAAACTTTGGTTCTTCCTTCCCTTTTAGTACTTTTCCTTTTTTGCTCCTCTGTATTTGGGGTTGTCTGGGGGGTTTAAAGCACCATGCTGGCTCTTTCCCTCTTGGTTGTGACATTCCCTTAGTAGTCAGACTCACTTTGGACATCCCCAAGGAACATTCTTCAGTGAACGCCATGCTATTGCAAAGAACCGGGCAGTCTTCAGCAGGGAACGTGTGTTCTGTTCTGATGAAGAGCCATTCACTCCCTGAAGTAAGGAATAAAGGATCTGTTAGCAAGAGTTCCTGCCCCAAGAGTGGATTGGAGGTTAGGTCCCCTGTATCGTGGACTGGGTTCCGTCTGTCTTTGGAGGAGGAGAACCAGGCTCTGTCTGACGTGAGATGAATTGCTTAACCTCTTGAAACTAGACCCCAATTATGTGAAAATCAGGGATAATAGCAGCACCCCTCCTTGTTGGTGTCTTGTGGGGATGGAAGGGCCTGTGGGCGCTTAGCACAGCCACTCACAGAGTATGCCTTACCTGGACTAACGGCCACCTCACTGGGGCCATAGGAACTTCCTCAGTGACCTACAGTGGTTTCAGGCTCCTGGGCGGGGCGGGGGTATGTGGGTTGTCTCAGAAGCCCCAGTTTCCCTTGGCTGATTCTGCTTTCCTAGGGCCACAGGCTGTGTTGAATTGTGCTTGCTGGCCAGCAGTGCCACGGTCTCGTTTCCGATCCCTCCACAAGCTTCAAACTGATAGAGCAGATCACCAGTGGGTTGCTTGGTGTTCTTTTTGTTTGTTTGTTTGTTTGTTTTGTTTTGTTTTGGTTGTTGTGGGGATTGGCACGGGGATTTATTTAGAGATGGTTCAAAGGTCTTTCATCTCTGTGGTCATTTATCTGCTGAACCAGGATTGCTGCTGAGCTCAAAGCTTGACTCAAAATGAAAGTGTTAAAGCCGTGTCCTAAGAACAGCCAAGTGGGGTTCAGTGGGCGCTGCCTTCTCCCCTGGCTGCTTTTCCGGCATTTGCAGAGTCTCCCCCTTCTCCATCACTGTATTTCCGGTTGATCTTTAGTTACATTGCCTTTTTTTTTTTAAATTTGTAATAAAAGGCAAGAGAAGCAATCCCTTTTGGGTCTGCTCTACCCTGTCCTTTGATTCTTCTAATTCCTGCAACTTTAAGTTCAAACGTCCTGCCTTCAAAGCACTGCATGTAGGACGTCCTAGGCCATCCCAGGATGTCCCCTGCCTGCCTGCCTTGTGTGTGAGACATGAGTGGCTTTGGTCAGGAAGTCACTGGGCCTGGGCAAGGGCATAGGCCGAGAGCCCAGGGATGTGGCGGGAAGGTTCTCAGAGCCTGGTCCCGAGGCCTTAGTTCAGGCTCCTGACAGCATTATGTATAGAAAACAAACAGCATGAGCCAGTGAAGTCTCATGTTGTCAGGGCTGCGGGGGGGGGGGTTCTTTATGCACAATAAACTGAACATTCAGCGTGATCATTTGCACATGGCTACACTGCTTTGAGGTAGGGGCTTCAATGGGGATGGTCTTCGGGGTGAACTGACTTGGAAGGTGGCCGTTGAGGCTCTGGGGGCCCCCCCTTCTGCCCGGCACCCCCAGAGAGGAACCAGTGGCCAGAGGGCAAGGCTGCCAGCAGGGAGGGCAGAAGTGCAGTGGAGCCCGGTGCCCGGAAGGCGCACAGACAGACACAGCACGCACACACCCGCGTGGACCCCCAGTCGTACCCAGCATGTGCCCGAGTCCGAATTAGAGGCCCCGGAGGCTGAAGCCGGGAGCCCTGCGTGCGAGCGGAGGCCACCGTCTGAGCGTGTCAGAACATGGCAGCCAGAGCTCTGCGTCCTGGGCAGGTTCGGGCCACGGACGTCCTCGGGCTTCTGCCAGGTTTCCATCGTATTCCAGCGAACTTGCCCTCCGAAGGCCAGGGGCCTCCCTGTATACCTGAAGTGTGCTTTTCTCTCTGAAGTCCCAGGTTTGTTTTTTTCTTCCTGCTTACCCCTCCCGCCCAGGCCGACTTCCCTCACCTCCCCACCAGCCTATGACCTCACCAGGGGAAACAATGGGAGCCTTTATTTGCTCTGAAAAGTCCAGGCAGTTCCCATCTTGCTACCTGGCCTGGGAGGCCGTTTGATAACCATCATTAGTATCAAATGCAGGTTGCCTCGGTATATTTTCTAGACCTTGTTTATTGTGTTTTTCCCCAGACCATCTCCTTTGCCTCCCACATGTTTCTAGCCAGCCTCACAGTGGAGAGTAAGAAGTAGAGAAGGGGGTGAGCATCCTGGGAGACAGACAGACAGACAGACAGACAGCACCTCTGTCCCTCAAGGGGCACCACCACACCTGGCCAATAGGAGGTCTTCATTTGCAAAAATAGACGTGCCCAGGAGTGAGGACAGCTTTTTGCGCTGAGCCATTCGGTTCACTGGCGTAGTCCTGTGAGTAGGAGCTCAGCTCAGGTTTGCAGCATTTTCCCAGACAGACCAGACCCCCAGAGAACCACCCGAAGGGAGGGGCTTCTCATGGGGATCACGGATGTAGCTAAAGGGAATCTATTTTTAACATATAATGGGAATTTCCATGTTTCCATCCCTGTCCTTTTCAGCGAGCAAGGGGAGGAAAACTAAGGTATGTGGGTGTGTGGCCCTTCCTTGCACCGTAGGTTCTGAGCTTCCCTGTCCTCCTGCTGGACGGCTGCCATTGGATGGATAGCACCATGCTGGCATTGGAATGCTGGTGAGCCATGAAGGAAACCAAAGCCTGGGAGACCCAGCAAGGGTCTGAGATGTGGGGTTGAGTCCATGGAGGAGGATATGGGTTGGAATTTGGCACCAGCTCAGGGAGCCGGGGAAGGCTGAGCACAGAAGTTGTAGGTCAGAGGAAAAGAAGGGCTCCATGGTTGGGTCACCCTTCTAGAATCACAGAATTCACTGAGAGTCAGAAGAGCCTCTGAATATTTCCATTCAATCTCCCTCCTAAACAAACAAAAGATACCTTCTGAAATCCCTCACGGACTGTTACTTGGAAGTTGCTCTATGGCCCTCAGGGAAGAGACTTGGTATCTCTTGAGGCAGTCCTGGAGTTAGGAGAGCTCTTTCTTATGTTGCCCTGAAGTCATCCTTTTAAAGCTCAACTAGTTCCAGTTCCTCAAACTATTCCTTGGAGTCCATGGTTTTCTGGTGCCAAACCACCTTGGTTCCTATACTGGGAATGCTGGTTTGTCATTGTTTCTCCTAAAAGGCATAGATGGGGAGGTGGGCCCTCACAGAACAGAATTTAGGATCAGGAGGTTGTCTGCCCTTGCACAATACCAGGGGATTGTGACCTCCTCTGCTCTAAGCATACTACCTCTATTGGCAGGACCCTGGGCTGTCCCAGCTTTCTGGCAGCTTCCTCATTGTTGGTATACACTGAACTCAAGGTCAGGGAAACTCTCCAATTTAATTTTGCTTTATGCTATTCTTGCTGGTCTAAATCATCACATCCTACATTCAGTGAATTTTTTGGAACAAAATTCAGGTATTTGCATTACTCTTCTTCTCATCTCTTTGTGCGGAGTTCTAGACAGAGATGTGAATCAAATGGTAGTCAGGTGGTCTTATGTGGGTCTGTGGACCCTATAGAAGGCACGGAAATAAGACAACTCTGAAATGTAGATGGCCATCTCACTCAGAATTCCCCTTCTATGGTTTTTCCAGTGGGATAACTCTAGACCACTCTCCACCATCCGCGAACGGCCTTCTTGGATCTAACAGAAAGGGTTGTAAAAGTGTGCTATCAAAAGTAAAGCATTTTCTTCCCAGCTATTGTGTAAGCTCTCTGAGGACAGGCATTTTATCTTTTAATACAATTTTCATTAATTTTATTTCCCCAGCCTGGATATTCAACACATTCATGTTAGCTCTGTGCCAGTGAAGATAATTCTATGGAGGACACTCTTCTCTATCAAAACACCTTCTCCCTAGTTAGCCTTATGTATTTTGCACTGGTGCCTTAGAAACATCTGAAATTCTCCGTCATGCTGCCCTTTTTTTGTGCAATCATCCTGATATACTGTAGCAGAGCTGAGGCATCTAAATTCTACAGGAATCTACAGAGTTGTATGATGTGTTCAGCCTAAGTGCTGTGTGAGGTATAGCAAGACCTTACTAGAGAGAATCGATGTCAGGGCATTTAGGGAAAAATCCAAGGCAGTATAATAAACTATCAAAATATCTGTTGTAGATAGTACAGAGTATGAAAAATCGGGAGCAACCATCACACCTGCCCAGCGCCTTTACAGAGCATTTGCATCTGCCGAACTGTTGCCTCTTTCTGGTTTGTTCTTAGGATGATTCTGTTCTTGGGATCGCTATTGTTCCTCCCTGTTCTGTAGATTGAGAATGAGTCTTGGAGGGTTTTTAAATGGCTTGCCCAGAGCTTACAGGTGATTACCAGGGGGGAACTGGGGTGAGGGGAGCCTCAAACCCTCATCGGACCCTCAGATCTCCTGATCTGCAGCAGTAGGAAGTGGTCATTGATAGACGCATTCTAGCCGGTCTGCTGCGACATCGTCCAGGAGAAAATCACCGAGTCTTGTGCCATCCACCTGCTTCTTCCCGCTGCTCGCCTCTGGCCGAGGCTGTGTGTGAACCTGGGCATTGTGGCATCTTCCCAGACACGCACGGCCCCTTTCTCGACTGCCCACAGCCGTCTCCCCACTGGAAGACACAGCAGGGCACCCCGGCAGTGAGGTGCAGTAGAAAGTGATGGCCGGCAGCATGGCCCAGGTCTGTGGGAAAATAGGCTCACTGCGACCCAGTCGAGAAGCCATGAACAGTGAGCTCGAAAGTGTCCCGGCTCAGACTGAAAATGCGGGCTGCACACAGAGCCCCTCCGAAACTAGACTCTGGGAGCGCTTTCTGACCTGAGAAACGGAAGGAGGGTGGCTACCCCATAGCAGGGGTTCTGGGTCCGAAACCCTGTTTGGCCTTTAATGGATGATTCCCTGTTTTCTCATCTTTAAAAAAAGGGATTAGTACTGTCTCTCTCCCTTCCACATCGCTTTGAAGATCAGCCGAGCAAATGCTTCTGAAATGTTAAAAGTACAGTGGAAATTCGAGGTGCTCTTCTGTGGAACTGCCCTGTCGTCGATTCCGAACAAACTATAGTCTCTAATTAAACTTTTTCCATGGCTTCCTCCAGTATCCCCTCCGTGCCTGGTCTCTTTCTTCCCCTGCTTTGAATAAAGCCCCCGGACGTGGCCGTGATGAACAGCAGCTGCGGGCTGGACGCGGTCAGCGGCTGAGTCCAGATACCCGCCACATGGTGTAATTGCCCTTTGTGAAATTCTGGGGTGAGAGGTCAGCCCTCTTTGCCCATCTTTGTCACTTCTCAGTCATCTGTATCCTGGTGGTATCCTTCCCCGACCCCTCCTCCCCCCGCTTCTCCTGGAGCCCAGGAAAAAACCATCTGCTGAGTTGGCTTTCAGAAGATTTTTTTTTTTTAAATACCAATTTCCCTTTGTTCCGAGGCAACCTCCAATCAGAGCCGGGGTCTGCTGGGTTTGGCGAAAGGCTGGTATTGTGTTTCGTGCTCCCGGAGGAAAGGTTGTCCACTTGCTTTTCTTTTTGATTCGATTCCCTGCCATTCTGCTGGGGAGTCAGGGGTTGCAGCTGCCGCTGTCAGCTGTAAATAGGGGACCCCCTTGTTTAAGAACCTACATGTTAATCCTTGGGCTGGGGGAGGGAAAAAGAAACAACAGAAAACAGTAACAAAACAGACAAAAAAATGAAAACCAGCGCTAACAGAGGTCTTTTTCCCTGTTCCCGCCTCATCCCGTAAGTCACACAAAATCCTACTAGATGCTTAACCTCGAGCCTTGCTGTCATTGAGGTTTTCTTGAAGAGTTTTTGGTGTCTGGCCTCTTCTGTTTCCTGATTTCTTGCTGAAGAATATGTCCTTCCCATGAGTGGCAGAGGAGAGTCGTTCTCGTACGGAAAACCTGCATCACAGGGAAAGGCCACTGGCAGTGCGGGCTTCTTTCCTGGGCATGATGGTGGCTACCGTTTCGGTACTTGGAGTAGCTGGGAACTTTGCCAAGCATTTGATGCCTATTGTCTGCTAGGGTCTCCCCACAACCACAGTGGAGATGTTGTTATGCCCATTTTACAGATGTATAAACTGAGGCACAGAGCCCTCCGGTCACTTGCCTCAGGTCTGAGTCAGGAAGTGGTGATCCCAGTGTGCCCACCCTCTGAGCTGCAAGGCAGCTGGTCCACGGTGGCTCTCATGGTGCCTGGGCAGACCGAACTTGCCCCGGGCGCCAGAGGTTCTTGCCTCCAGAGCCTGCCTTCCAGAACACCTCTGGTGGAGGTGTTTTCTCCATGCTTCCATTTCGCTGTCTAGGCCACTGGAACCGCAGTAGCTAGATGCCAGGGAAGCCAGAGAGAGTTGGACAAGTCTCGTGGATGCTTTGTACACTTTTCAGTCTCTGAAGTTTGGGCTTGCTTTTATCCTCTTTTGCTATCACATTCTATAAAATGGGTAAAACTCCTCTCGGGAGATTTAGGAGATGCTCTGACACATCCTCTCAAAGTTATCCTATAACTTTGCTACCTGTCCTCCCTGTACTCACTCCCATCTTTACTCATGGGCCTCTGCTAGGCGATGGTCCTTTACAAACACAAGGGGTGTGTTTTGCTTCTTTATGGTGGTAAGAAGAGGGGTCAGCAAGTGAACACATGATTTGGTGAAAATTCATAAAATTTGTAAGGCAGTTTTTTTTTTTAAAGATTTTATTTATTTTTTTGACAGAGATCACAAGTAGGCAGAGAAGCAGGCAGAGAGAGAGGGAGGAAGCAGGCTTCCTGCTGAGCAGAGAGCCCGATGCAGGGCTCGATCCCAGGATCCTGGGATCATGACCTGAGCCGAAGGCAGAGGCTTAACCCACTGAGCCACCCAGGAGCCCCGTAAGGCAGTTTTGAAACATGCCATCTCTTCCCTCTTCTTGCTGTTGGACTGGGACTGTGACCTAGCGTACTGGAGGGCCCTCCAGGTTCCCCTAGAAATGGAGTTTATAAAATAAAACTAACACGAGAGAGAGAGAGAGAGAGAGAGAAGGGGGAAGGTGAAAGCTTTCTCTTTTGCTTCCTCCTGAGAATATGGAATTTTCCTAGATAACTTAAAATATGTGCATGCATCTGTATCGATTTTAATATCTTAAAATATAATGCAGGCGCCTGTTAACGTAGATTTTAAGAAATGTAGCAAGCTCACTGAGCAGTATACTAATCTGGGCTCCGGAAACTAATAGACTCCCTTGCTCAGCAGCTTACTCTATGAAATGAGGTAATTTTTATTAAATGTTCTCTCCTTTACTTTTCACTACAGTCCAGGAGTGAAACCAATCTCAGCTGAGGAATTAGAGAGACAGAAGACCGGGTAAGGGAGGTGGTAAGCCCACAGACCCGGCAGACAGTGGGCCAGGGGTTGTGAGGAATTGCCCCTCTGCTCAGCTCTGCCAGCGGACTCGGGCTGCACGGTGGGTGAATGGGGGTCCTGTTCTAGCGTGGCATCAGCCAAAACTGCAGATCCCAGGTTTGTGAGAGCAGGAGCAGCAGGGAGAAGGAAGAAAGGGAACTGTTGATCAGAACAGTGGGCTCTCCGAGTCACAGAGCAGTATCGTGGTGATATAACTGGGCAATATCTCTTCAATGTCCCGAGTGGGGTAATATTGTCTGCCTGACTTAGTAGCTCTAAGTAGAAAACAAGACAGATAAGCTTCTCCATAGTATCTCCACTAGGAAGAAGGATGCCAAACTTCTGTAGTTGACTGGTCTTGATTGAGTGATAGGGACAGTCTGTGACTAATTAAAAACGAAAACAAGAAGTGCTGTGCGAGATGAACTGTGAGCTGTCCATTCTGGTAGACACGTGTAGCTTTACGGTATCGATGTGTTTAATTGGTGGGATGTCCTTGAGATCGCCAGCATAGAAGGAGGAAGCGAGAATAGCAACGTTGGCTGGAAACCTGAGACATCACGTGTCACACGTTTGGGTACCGGCCCCAGAATCCAGGAGAAGCAGTGCCGGGGCTGGAAGTGGAAAGGGCTGTTGTATGGGGGCGGACCAGGTGCCAGCGTGGAGGCCGCCGGAGCGCCCACCACTCCCGGGGTGGGGGTGTGTGTGTGTGGAAGGGAAGGACAGCGTCTGGGAGAAGAGGGGCGCAGGGGTCGAAGGGTAGGAAAGCACAGGTGCTTAGGGGCCGTGTCAGCATGTTAAGGTCTGGGGAAAGGGGCTGCCTCTGAAAGGCTCTAGTGAACCAGGTGACTATTGCAGGGGAGAGATGGAAAACTAGAGACAGTGGGTACTCCTGGAACAGCCAGGCTTGTGGTCCTGGACCTTCTCAAAATTGTTTGGTGCTTCACCCGAGGTGCTGGCAGGTTCCTGCTGCATGGAAGCCAGTGCTGATGGCCTTTGAGGGGCAATAGTACGTTTGGGTCTGGAGAGGGGCTGCTTCAAGCCAGGCCAGCTGTGCCCCTTTTGCCTCCAGGAAGGAGCAGGTGCTGAACCTCTGGATGCCTGGCTTTCCTTCTGGCCTCCTTCCCGAATGACAGCTGACCTTTGCTCCCAAAGTGAGGCCTGCGGCAGATTCCTCTCTGTCTGGGACTGACCGTGGAGGGCCTGTGGCTGCTTCTGCTCATCTCGTGTGATGCGCCGAGAGAATTGCCGGTCCTTGCAGCTTCTCTCTCAGAAGAGAACAGCCCAGCTGTGGGGCTTCAGCCTGCAGGCACCAGAGGGAGGGCTGGAGGGAAGGACAGATAGATAAGGCGAGAAGGCCCAAGTCAAATATATATATATATATATATATATATATATATATATATACACACATACACATATACATGTCAGAGAGGGACCTATAGGCATGAAAGTCCTTCTGCCATCATATTTCTCTGAGGAATTCTAAGAAGGTAGTACGGTCTGGTGTCTATTAAAGATAATTCGGTGTTATATGCACACACACACACGTGTGTGTGTGTGTGTGTGTGTGTGCTTCTGGGAAGACAGATATTGCATATGATGTAGTAGAGCCCTGACCCAGGAAGTAAGGGGTTAAGTCTCTGGCCTTGACCTAAACCCTAACCCTGGGTTTCCTCCTGTGCCTCTTGTTCCTAGGTTCCCTTCCTAAAATGAAGGTAAAAAAGCAGAAGATCCCAAAGTCTTCTTAAACTCTGGTATTTCAAGAAATCACCATATAAATACTGATTCATATAACTAAGTATTTGTGCATATACCTAGGAAACATATTAATATAGAGATGTGATTTTTTTTCTCATTGTCAATATAAAGATATGCACAGTTTGTTTGTTTTTTTTTGGAATAGCTGCCTAGAAGTATCAAATGCATATTTATTAGAGAAAAAGTGGCCATATGCAGCCACACCTAATATAAAAGATGACCAGGAATGACAAAGGAGGGGAGTCCTGTGGGTATCTGGACAAGTCAAAGAGTACAGAGCCGTTGCTCCCAGTTTATATGGACTTGTCTGGCCTCCGAAGAGACCTCCATGCGCTTCTTGTCTTGCTGGGGAGGTCTGGGGCGGGGGCAGGGTATACCCATGTTCTGCCAGATGCTGAGGTATGTGCAGAACCCAGGGAAGGATGGAGGAAGAAGGGAGGCTTGGATGGCCCTTGGAGAAAGCACAAGACTGAGGCAAGAGGGAGGAGTAACCCAGGGCATTGCTGGAGCCCCCTTGAGGGAGTGTGGAGGGCTTGGGGTATGCCCTTAGGCTGCCTGACTGGTCTGCAGTTTACCTGGGAAGTCTGGAATGCAGAGAAGCCTTGGAAGGCCACATTAGGGAGATCTGATTGTCCTGTGTGCAACAAGAAAGGAATAGACTTGCCTCTTCAGGTGTTGGGGAGAAGAGCATGGTGGAGTGTGCCGGCAGCTCTGTAGGAAACCCTACGACAGCCAGCACAGGAGGGAAGCAAGCCCAGAAGTAGAGGAGAGAGAGAAGTGAACCAGTGAGGGGAGAAGCACTCAGTGAGGGCAGGAAGGGCCCTTGGTGTTTGCTATTACACTGAAGAGGCCAGAGAGCCATCAGGCAGGTGGAGAGGGGCTGCCTCTAACATTTTGATTCCTGGGACTTAGAGAAAGCACCGTCATTTTCTTAAGAATTCATTGATTGGTTTTCTAAAGCATTTGTAAGTGTCTTACTGACACTTAGCGAAAGTTGATTGGAAAGTGCCTTGCGAGAAGAGCTTAACGCATGTGCACAGGTTCCAAACCGAGTCTTCCTGCCCTGGGATTTGGTTTCCACCAGCAATGTCGAGCACAGGGATGTGGAAGGAAGGTGTTCATCCACTTGATCTTCCTGTCCTCTTACAAACTCAAGGTGGATGTCCTATATGTCAGGGTCATTGCTGGTGGCGTGGCAAGTTCAGATTTCATCCAGAAGGTTCACTGTTTCTGGTCTGTTCTGTTCTTTGCTCTGCTTTGCCACTCAATTCCTCTGCTACCACTGAGTTCCCCAGCTTGGCACGGGGCTCAGTAAATCTCCTCTTTTCCACAAAGCTTTCAGGGAAATGGGGGAGAAAAGCCAGCATATGTTTGCCTCCACCGTCTTCTCTCCTCAGACCTTTTTTAACCACTTTACATGCAACCCACCCATACACAATGTGGAGGAACAAATTGCACTTTTTCTGTGTTAGGAAGGAACAAAAATGCATATGGCTGTGATGGGGGAATTTCCCCCACCCTCAGAAGATGGGGGAACAGGGCAATGGTGTGAAAGAATGAATTAGTTATGGCAAATCTTGTTAGTGTCCATTGTAAGCAGAGAAGCTAAGCCATCTGTGGCCACTTGCAAAATTGTTCCTTGTTTGTTCAGGCTCCCCACCGAAGCGAATCTTTGTGGCTTCTGATAATTTGCATACTGTCACTTGTTTGCCAACTGGAGGGTGTCTGGACATGTGTATATGAGGGGGCATCTGTGTGGACATGTATGTGTGTGCTGAAAAGAACCCACTGTTGGTATGCTGTTGAAATAAATGTCTGGGGGGCTGGCTTTGACTGAGCTCTGGGCTTAGGAGGAGAGGAAGGAGTCTTGAGGGATCCTGTTCATGTTATTTTTAGATCTTTCTACTCAACCTCTCCAGCTGCCTTCATGTGCTTCCATCCCTCACTCCTCCCCTGAGTCCCTTGTTGTCCTGATTCCTCTCCCATCCTTGCCCCAATTTCTAAGTTCTTAATTGGTGATGTGTGTTCTGCAAGAAGAACCTGTTTAGGGCAGCTTACCATCCTGGTTGTTAAGCTAAGAGAGATGTCTTAGGGTAGTCTCTGCCACCAGTGTGACCCAGTCGTGCTGCTGTTGAACCTCCATTCTGTGTGTTTATGGTGGACCTCCTGTAGATGAGTGGTGTTCCAGATGCCGTGGGGGTCGAAGAGCTGCGTGACCTTTATTATCCCTGTCTTTAGGGAGTTTCCACGATAAGCCGCAGAGGCTCTATGGATGGCTCGAGCACAGTTCTGGAGGTTGTGAGTGAAGGGATTGGTCATTGTGGTCCAGTGGCCACGGAAGGCTTTGTGTCTAAGGTTCTTTGCAAGACAGATGATCGTGGAGTGTTTGGTCAGCAGGGTTCCACGGCCAGACCTCTGAGATGTCCAGGCTGGCCAAAGAAATGGGCAAATGCAAATCTGCAAAAATCAAACAAAAACGCTCCTTCTGCTTATCCTCAAGCCAACCTAGGTGAAGGATGATATAGAAGGATAAGAATCTGAGATAAGAGTCAGAGTTCTTCAGCATTTGTTACTAGCTGTACCGGTAATTTTTTCTCTCCATCATGATGGTGGCTTACTTGGCCACTCTGCACCTTACTGTCTCCTTTGAAGAAAAGGTATCACGCTCTTTCCTTCTCCTTCTCTTCCTCTCATTTTCCTTTATACGAGGCAATCTCTGACAGTAAAGAAAGTTGGTGCTTTCATCTCTGCGGAGGATCTCCTTTTGTATTTCTGTGTTTTGGGTGGCATTCTTCATAGCTGCTGATCTGAGCAGGTCCTACTGCTTCCCACACCTTGATGGCTACACACAAAGAAGAGTAAAGATGAAGGAAACCTTGAAGCCCATCAGAGCCTTCTCCCCTGTACAGATGAGGAAACAGCCCAGATCAGGGATGTTTCAAGATCATATGGCCCATCAGTGACAGTCTGAAAAAAAGACCATTCTTTTTAGTCATCCCAAGGCTGGGTGCTAAAAATGAGACAGGACACTTGATTGCTGTGGCCACTGCAAGGAATTCTGCCCTGCCTGTTTGCTTGGCTATCTTACAACAGCTTGGCCCTTCTCTCTTGAACCCTCCTGAACCCACCATGGCTTCGCCCAGGAGAATCAGATAAAGGAGTCTTTTATGTCCCAGCTTCCATGTGCTTGCAGCATTCAGAGAAGAAGGCCTGGCAGTGGGAGTGGGGTGGGGAGAAAACATTTGTCTTTCAATACTGGCCTGACATGAAAGCCTCACTGACGGGCACTTTGAGAACCCCGCTAAATAATGGCCACGGCCAAGACAAAAGATAAAACTGACCCACTAGTTATTGCGGTTACTTAAACATGATTTACCCTGCATTATACTGGCTGGGACCTGGGGGTCTTGTTTCTAACGAGCCAAGAGACAGCACAATTAATTACATGGGAAGGAGTGCTATCAGACAGCAGACTAGTCATTGCAAAAGAAAAGGTCCTTAAATATTCCCTCCCTTCCTCAAAACCTGCCAGAAACACACAGAAATAGCACCACTCGCATACTGGGGGACACAGGCCAGGGTGAGGAGGTGATGCACGCTAGTGGTCCTGGTGTGGGATGTGAGCAGGATGGGGGGATCACCCGGAACCAGGGAGGCTGTGGTGAGGGGGAGACGGTGTTGGGGGTTTGGAAGGGAGCTGTCACGTGATGTGGCTGAAGATGAAAAGTCAGCCAGGAGCTCTACATTTTCACTGCCCTGGTGGACATGATTTCCATCCCGTGTGTCCATCGGGTAGTCAAGAGGGGCCTCTCACCTCAGTGACGTGCCCACGTGCAGTAGTTAGGATGTGGGGGGTGGGGAGCTAGAGTAGAAAGAAGCTTCGGAAAGCAGAGAGGCCAGTGAGAATGGGGCCCTGATGATAGGAAGTGTCCTGTCCACTGTGACGGGCCGGTTTTTGAATCATCTTTTCATCTGCAAGGAAATCCCAGCAGCCTTCCTCTGACTGGAACTGCTTTAGGGATGTCTCCATATCCCGCCTTGGTTAAACGCGGTGGCCAGAGAAGTCAGCTCTGGAATGGAGTGTGGGGCTGGAAAGATGAGAAGGTGAAGCCTGCAGGGTTTGAAGAGGGCAGGGCCAGAGGTTAAAGGAGAAAGGTTAGCAGCAGGCGAAGACCGGGATTGAAATATTTGCTGAAGGCTGACAGGCAACAGAATAGAGGCAGACAAGTGGCAAATTCCTATTTTCTCCTCTAATTGAGAAAATATTTTGAGTGGTATTCAGTCAGACTGCATAATGAGTGGGGGTGGGGGCTGGAGATGGAGAGAGCGACAGACTAGGAATGAGAGAATATTACCAGCCACTGTGGGAGACCAACGTGACTACAGAGTTCAAGGAGTTGTGCAAACGGGCCAACTTCCCTTGGCTCCTCACAGGCCACCTCAGCCTTCATTTCTTCACCCACACATTCAGCACGTGGTCACCGAGGCCCTCCTTCAGCTGGAGGGGCCAATGGCTGCCCGCAGGAGTTAGCGTCAGATAAACAAGACAGAGGCCAGCCCTCCCTTTCAAGGCTAGCCGGGGATGGACGGTCGCACGCAGTTCCAACACAATCTGTGACCTTGACTCGATGCTGTTACTGTTCTCTCCTGAAAACCTACATCTTATATCCTCTGGGTCTGTGCACACTTCGGTGAATAAGTCTATATGATCTTGTGTCTAAGAGATAAGATAAAGGGAACTGGTACTCAGTGGGGTTGCTCTGCACTGCCCAAGGAACGGGGGGAGCAGTGTGTGTGTGGATGGGGGACTTGGGGTGCGGGCAACAGGTTAGGACGTAAAGCAGTTGTTTCTGGACTCAACCAGAGCCCGTTGCTCCTCCTTCTTCTACGTCCTGCCTGCTCTTTCTTGTAAGAAATAGCTGCGGTGTTCAGGAGCACAAGTGTGTTTAGGTTTCCCTGACAGTGGTACGGTCTCTCACTTGGGTATTTATGAATTGCAGAAGCTTAGGGCTGGGAAGGCCAGGAGGGTCCCTTTACAGAGGGTAGTCCACGGAAGTTAAGCGACATCCCCATGGCGACTTGTGAGATGGTGCCAGAGCGGGGACCCTGCCCCAGCCCCCGACTCCCCAGCCAGCTCTGGGTGTACTACTGCCGCTTCCAGGAAGTGATGACTCAGATTATTTTCATCAACATCTCTCACCCCTACCCCCCTCCATTTTCTTCCCACAGCCAACAAAGCCAATAATAGACCAAAGCAGTTTCAATTTTAGGCAATTTCCTTTTTTACTTAGAAATCTATGGTTAGTGAGGGGTGATGGCAGCTAGGGGAAGGAGGCCTAAGCCTGAGAGGGGATGGGCTTCTCCTGGCTGTCAGGTAGCCTGGAGGAAATCAGAACCGGGTACCTTCATGGAACCTTGAGTAGTTCTTCTGCCCTGAGTCCTTTGGCTGTTAAGTTCAGAGGGAAGTCTTCCCTGCCCCCTGCCAATTCAGGGCCCATTCCTGAAACTAAATAAAATTCTTAATGTAAATTTTAAACTTTAACAACTAACTCATACGAGTAGTTACAAATAATTTATAAGTGGCATTCCAGGATTCTGGATTTTAGTTCTAGTAGTCTTAGGTACATATTACCTTTTTTTTTGCCCCCCTCCCAAGAAAGTCGAAACTTTTCTTTGTTGCAGGGCTTGAAATTGGAAATCATTGAAAGAGGTTGTGAATAATCTAGTAATAATTGCTATCTTTGACATTTTGCATATTAGGCTCCACACTTAAGGCCTTTACATAGGAATGTGTACAACAAACCTGAGAGGTATGTCTTATGATTCTTATTTTGCTGAGGAATAAATTGCGGCCCCAGGTGCTCAGCTAGCTTGCAAAAAGAGTATATATACATATATATACATAATAGATCTATTATGTATATATATGGCAATCTTCTTATAGCAGGTGTATGAGAGAGTACTCCAATCAGGTCATTCTGATCTTAACTTTCATATTCATAATCATGAAGCTATGTAAGACCTTCCATTTGTAGTTTGGAGGTCATACAGTGTAATAATATAGCTTTTAAATTTTATTAAGTGTTTGAGTCCAAATGGCATGTACTTGAAGTTTATTAAATTTGTAAGGTACACAAAGACTTTCATGAAGGCCTTATTTTAACAAATGCCTTAAACCACACAACTGCGTGCTCTGTTACCTAATTTGTTTTTAAACTAATTCATGGAGAAGAGCCCAAGATAAAAGAACCTGGTGAAATTGTTCTGTATCAGCTACTCTGGTGGCTCCTTTCACAGTGTGGGGTTAATGGGGAGATAAATCCCTTTGCTGTGGGTCTTTGTGGGGAGGAGGGAAGACTGTGGAGATGATGACCATCAAAGGGTCTTGGGAAGTTTAAAGACTTATCCAAATGCAGGAAAATAATGTGTTCATTGCTTGTATTGTATTGTATTGTATTGTATTTTGTTAACACTCTTTTTTTTTTTTTTAAAGATTTTATTATTTATTTGACAGAGATCACAAGTAGGCAGAGAGGCAGGCAGAGAGAGAGAGAGGAGAAAGCAGGCTCCCTGCAGAGCAGAGAGCCCGATGCGGGGCTCGATCCCACGACCCTGGGATCATGACCTGAGCCGAAGGCAGAGGCTTTAACCCACTGAGCCACCCAGGCGCCCCTTTTGTCAACACTCTTAAGTTTCAGTCTCACTTTCCAGATCCTTCTCTTTGAGATCCTTTTCAAGAACATTCACTTGGATGACTAGAATGAAGTCTATTTAGTTGGAATGTTGTTTTGGTAGCTCAGTGTTCTCGTTCTCAGGAAGAGTTATATTATTTGACTCAAATATTTGATCAGAATGTGTGTAGGAATGTGTGTGTTTGTGTGTACATATTTTGATACCCAAACAAAATCATATTTTCTGGTTTTACTCTCAGTATCCTTATTCCTGTCACCCACTTTGTGGTAAAAAATTATGATAAATAGCTGTGGAGGTTTCTGTTTTCAAGACCTTCACCTCCTTTCCAGCAAGATACTGTTGCCAGATATCTTGTGTGGCTCCTGAAGATGCTTTCCGATGAGATTCTCAGCTTGTTGGTCTTGATGCAGCCTGTGCTGAATGGCCAGCAGCACCTTTCAGTCCAGGAGGGTGGGAAGTAGGCCAGCTCTCTCTTTGTATGAGCCACTGTTGGAGGTTTCCAACTGTGTGATTTGAGGTATCCAGAATGTTCCCTCTAACCTCAATAAGAACAGCTATTAAGCAACCGCTTAAGCAACCACTATTGTGTCTTCACCAAGCTCTCAAAACACCTTCAATGTGAAATCTCAACCAGTCTCATAAAATGAGATGTGAAGGGGACCCATGCTGATACTCCCAGTAGACACTTAGCCAGCCTCATCGTTGTTCTGTGAGTGGCCTTTCCATTGTTGGATAGTTCTGGGCTTCAATGCTGCTTCCCTTACTGGGTCAAAGTAGTCTTCTCTGTAGCCCTACTTTTAGTCCCGCCTAACCCTGAAACACAGAAGCTATGCTAGAGAGTTAGTGACAGTTTTCTGAGACCCCAGACTAAAACCCAGATCATATTGGTAAAAAGAGACTTGATTTGAGGGGAAGTCCTTAGAAGTACCATTCACACCCCCCCATGTTTGTTCTGTTGTCACTGACTGGGTTCACTCTGAAGAATTAACGAAGGGGCTCACAGGAAGAAAAGCAGAGTCTTCGCTCAGTTGAGACTCATCGCTTAGAAATACTCTAATTCTGAGGGACTGAATAATGCACTTCTTCTCGATTGTGATCGCTTTAACGCAGCTTGGCTACTTGATTCAAATTCCTGTGTCATACTGGCTGATTTATTCCAGATAGCAGGGCAGACAGGATATAGGGAGTAGAAGCCCTCGTGGCGTTCAGTGACCGCACACTATCAGAACCTGGTGGTTCTCAGAACTGGCCATCTCCCTGGGTATCATCATATTTCTCTACTCAAGTTATTTATAATCTATTAAAAATCACAGAAGGCATGCATGTTTGGCGAAAAAAGCTGCTGTTTTGCTTCACGTACAAGTAATCAAATTTAAGGTGCCTCTGGGTACCTGTTATTAATGTCCCATAGTGATCATTTATTTGTTCCACTAACATTTGATGAGTTTGGATTCTGAGATAGTCCTTGCACTCCATGTTAAGCATATAAGATCAAATAAGACACGTCATCTTCCGTGAAGAATCACAGAAACTTGAGTGAGATAGGCAAACAAAGTGGAAATTACAAAATAGTGCATTAAACACAGTGAACAGAAAGGATGCTCCTCTAAATCACATCGGGGTCGGGGAAAGAAAGCGTCAGGGTTGGACGTGAAGCAACCCTTGAAAGTTTTCAGGGCCCAGAGAAGTCAGTTGGATTAAGAAGGAGAATGGTCATTCCAGAAAAAAGGGATAGCCTGCGTAGAGGAATGGGTGGTAAAGCAACAGATTGATTGGATTATAGAATCACTTGTAGTTCTTTCTGCTCAAATTAATGATGCAGACAGTGTGTTGGGAGCACACGTGAGGGTAAGCCATGGGTAGAATGCAGATTAGAACAAAGTGGTGTTGGACTTTTGCTATGCCCCAGAGGGAACTCAAAGCCCTTCACACGCATATATCATGCAATCCCCAAATAGTAAGAGATAGCTACCATTATTATCCCCACCTTACACAGGAGGAAACTGAGTCAGAGAAACCTGAAGCCAGTTGTGTTACTGAGCTAAAAAGAGGCGGAGTTTCAATTTGAACCAGGAAGGCTGGCTTTGCAGTTTGCTCTGAATTGCTGTTGATTGGGCTTGGTATATGAGGGGATTGGACATTATCTCAAAAACTTGGGTCTATTTTTGACACAGGAATGGCATGGACAGAATTATGTTCTGGAAAGGTCACATGGAGAGCCATATGGACAGCAGATCACAGGGGAGAGAGGCTGGAGGAAAGGAGGCCAGTTGGAGGCCTTTGACATAACCTAGGTGAGAAGTGATAAAAACCTGAAACACACTGGTGACAGGAGGCATCATCAGAAGCAAATTGATTCAAAAGGCATTAAGCAGGTAGGATCTCCAGGACCCAGTGGCTAATTGGATTTGGTTGTTGAATGAGAAGGGGGAATTTAAGTTATCCCCTAGGTAAATGGATACTGCCATTCACAAAGAAGGACAGGTTCAGCCAAAGGATGCTGCGGCTATTCAGCGTGATTTGTGATGTTTCAAGGGTCCGTGGGACGCCTATGGAGTGAGCCTGATAGGCAGCTGAAAATATTTTGAGTTCTGCAGAATGTTGTGGGCTTGGCGTCTGTTAATAGCTGAAAGCATGGGTATGGCTCAGTTTGCCTGGTGTGACCTGTGGTGTCTGAGACTGTGGAGAGAGCCTTGGGGATCACAGGCATTTAAATGGTAAGTGTGGGGAAAATATAAAGATGTTTTCAAAGGCATATCTGGCTGGAGAAGTCTGCAGGAGTGTGTGGTTTAAAAAGCACAGGCTTTGGCAAGGCTGGTCACTGTGATTTTGGGGAGGGTGTTTTGTGTGGAACTGTGGTAGGACCAGAAGCCGGTGAAGAAGGGGGTGCAGAAGACACATGGTAGACCAGTCCTCCCATAAGCTTGCCTGTGAAGTGTAGTCTTGCACCAATGTGAGTCCACTTCTCAAAAATACATCCGGGAGATACCTGGAGTAGGTAGAGGCTAGGTCAGGTATATGGGTAGTACTGAATATCTGTCACTAAATCCATATTGAATAGGACTTGTTTCATTGGAGGTTTGGGCCTGACACTCTACAATATGAAGGAAAATTATGTAGTGTAAGTTCTGCCCTCAGATAATTTTTATTCTAGTTGTATGGATAAGACAAACATGCAAAAGTAAGAGAGAAAAAAAAAAACTTGCTAAGCTGCTAATCAACACGCTGTCAGAGAGAGGAGAGATCAGAGTTTGCTGGAGTCTTTGGGGATGCAGGAGTGAACTCTGTCCTAATGGCTGGAGCCAGGAAGGGTCAGAGAACATGGCCTGAGCTTTGATGCAGAGATGCATGTGGTGGTACGTGTGGTCTGGAGAGGGGGGCAGTGAGGATCCCAGCTCATGCCCCTCAGACTTAAGGCTTTCCTTTTCTCCAGGAGTCTCCTTGACTGTATGCTTTTGTCTAGACTCCTTCAGGAACTTTCCATGTGCTCACAACTTGCGTTGCAAGTTGCAAGTCTCCATCCAAGACGCTCTCTCGTTATCACTTCTGCCTACTGAGGGGGAGGCATTTTGATGTCTGCTACCTGCTTGTCCTTTTCTTAGTCCCCCAACAGATCTTTCTTAATTTCAGCACTTCCCGGTGGTCCAAGAGGGATATATCAAGGGGAGCGGTGAGAAAAGCGGTGGGTGAGGGTGGCAGACAGGAGTTGGACGACTGGATCATGCTGGCAGCCCTTGTTCTAATTATCTGTTGCCGTATAACAAAGGACCCCAAACTTAGTGGCACTAAAACTATAGCTGTGTTACCATGCTGTCCAGTTTGTGGACGAGTGCACTGGGGACGGCTAGTCTCTGCTCCCTGAGGACCGGGAACTCAGTTACAGTGGCTGGGACAGCATGAATTTACCGGATATGTGACTAGAGCCCTGGCCCTCGCTGCTGTGGGGAGGGGAGTCTCTTTGCTCTTTCTCATGCTGTGTCTGCCGGGCATGTCTGGGGCCTGGGCTGCCTGGGTATCTCTCTCTGCGCACAGCCTTTCGGTATGGCTCACTTGAGATTCTATGTTGCACAGCATTCACAGGGTAGTTGGACTCGTCCATGACGTTCTTCCAAAAGAATTAGGTGAGGCCTGCACAGCTTCTGTCCCAGCCTCAACATTTGCAGATACCACTTCCGCCACATTCTGTCTGTCCGGCAAGTCACCAAGGCCAAGTCCAGATGATTAGGCTCTATAAAAGCCTTGCTTTTTCTCCATGGTCAAAGGAGGGGAAGGTGCCACTTGTTTAAACAACGAGTTTCTGACAGGACACACGTGTCTACAGAGAAGTTTATAAGATCATCAGGAATCTGAACTGGGAAGGCGTTTGTGCGGTAGTTTAAAGAGCCCTGATTAGGAGCCAAGAGACGTGGGTTCTAGTTCTTTCTTCATCTTCATCTAACCAACCCTAGAATAACTTTGACTTGTGAACAAAAATCCTGGTCATATTGATTTTATAGTTTATGAGACCAAGACCCTGGACTGAACAGAGTGAGACTGATGGCAGAAGTTAGGGGATAGTCTTCTCTCTCTCATACACACACACCAAGCACCCACAAATTCTTAGAATCTCTGTAAACTGGGCAGAGGTTAGAATGGCTGACTAATCAGCCCAGACTTTGGTCCGTTCCTATTTCTGCCACACATGATCTTCCAACCTCATCTTTCTTATGTGTCAATTGGGGCTACCATGACTTGTTGTTTGGTCAGTGTGTAGCCAATACGAAATAAAATGTTCCATGTCTCTTGAGCGTAGACTGTCCATAAGAATCATCACAGTCATTCTGACTAGTTGCCCTGATAAGGAGTCCGTGTTCCCATAACGCCTGGCTGGATTCTTTATCGTTAAATACTGGGGAGGAGGGGCGTTGTATGTGTGTGCATGCACGCGTGTCCGTGTGCGGTGTGGGTTCTCAGCTTTTGTGTCGGGGTGGTCTACACCTCTTTGATGCGTGACGTGCCCATGCCCGTGGACAAGTGTGTTGGAGTCTGCAGGAAGTACTTATGATCAAAGCTGATCTAGGACACTTAATTACCACTCAAGGAGATGATCACATATCCTCATTGTGAGGCTTGAATTGGTTGAAATTTCTATCTAAATATGATACTCCAGGAGTTTACCTTACTGCTCCTCGAAGACTTCTATTTTCTCTACTGTGCTGACTGCAGAGGCTGCCTGCCCTCCAGCCCCCTCCGGCTTCCATGCGTGCAGTCGCAGACCACGGGCTTCGGGAGCTTGGTGTGTGGAGCAGGCATCCGGCGAAGGAGGAAACCCAAAGCCTGTGTCCCAAAGGATAAATAAGTAAAGATGTTTGTCAAAATGCATAGAGTGCTGTTTTTCACCCTGGTACTTTGGACGGGAGCAACCGTATCGCAGGTCACATTAATTTAGACCCTCCGTGCTGAGGATAAGGGCTCTGCAAACCCACCCTATTTAGCCCTCACGGCATATACTGCTGCTTTTCTGTGGTCTTTAATTCAATGAAATAAATTACTTTAAAAAGAAGTGCTGTGCAGCCTCTCAGAACAGTAAACAGGAACAGTTCAGGTCTTTTCAGGAACCTGAAGCCAAGGGATGGTTTGTTTTTTCGGTCTCCAGGAAGAGCCGGGACAGAAGGAGGTATTGACCTGGCTTCTTTGGCTGGTACCCACCGGGTCCCTCCCTGGCGCTCACATTCCCCAGGCATGTAACTTAACACCTGTCCTTCTGGTGGCAAACAGAGCGCAAACAGAGCTCGCAGTGATGGCCGAGCCCCCTCCCGCCCCAGCCCTACAGCGGCTCTGCACCCTTTCACCTATGATTTCCAATCCTGACAAACCAGAACCAGAGAATCCATTCCCCTGCCTTCCTCTCTTCCCCCCAGGATTCTGATTTTAGGCCAGGAAAATATTTAATTAGGAAAACAACTCCCAGGGGAGGTCCTAGGCTCAGCACATCCCTCCGTTTCTATTTTGAGACCGAGATGAGGAGGAAAGGTGAGGGGATCACGGAGATCCCCCAGACTCACGGGGGGCTTCCCTTTCACCCAGAGAGGGGCATGTAGGCTGACCAGGGTCATCTCTCACTGTTTCGATGCCAGCCCCCAGGAGCTACACAACACCCCTGCTATTTCTGTCTGACATAGCCAAGCTGAAACTCAGGTCAGTAAATAATTAATTTGCAAGTTGGGGATGTCAGTGGAAAAGTGAGCGGTGACGGGCTCACATAACAAGCCCCAAATGTGATAGCCACTCTCCAGCCCTCTGAGAGCAGACCTTCCGGCTCTATTAGCCAGGACAGTCCTGTCTTCCAGCCTGTCTCTCCACATTAAAGTCAAGGAACTGTATCTGTCCATCTCTGAATCACATCTTTGTCCCCAAATGCTTGTGCACACTGGGCAGACTGGTGTTTTCTTTCCTAAGTCCACCAGGCCCATGCACGTCGGCATGACTCATGAGAGAGATGAGTCTCGGTTCCAATATCTCTGTGGGTTTGGGGAGGGGTCAGGCCGTGAATAAACCATTACGTGGCTGATTCTACATCCTTCTCTGCCACCGCAAAAACCTCAATTTCCCTTTTTGTGGAAAACAAAACCCTCTTTCAGCACTTCATCAGCGGGACTGTGGCCTTTGAATTACATGGTGTCCTTGGAAATTTTAAAGATTAATCGGCTTCTGGATGGAGTGGCTGGGGTAGCCCCTGCCCCCTGTCTACTGGGGAATGACTGGTCTCCGCTTCTAGTCCTCCTGACCTCGCTGCCAGCTTCATGTGTAGATGAGGAAATTGATTGGCCTCTGTCTGCTTTGTGAATCCACAGATGTGTGGCTGAGAGGCCCTCAAGGCATCCACCACAGGACCAGCTGGGTCAGAGGGTTCCCTCACCCCCACCACAACCGAGGCCTCCCGGGAGCTGGTGCAGGAGGGGGTGATGTTGGAGGCGGATCCCAGATTGTGGCCAACGAGGACAAAAGCCGGGACCGAGACTCGGAGGGCCTCTTGGGGTCTAGCCCAGGGGCCTTCCTCAGCATACTAAGTTGAGATCGTGTCTAGAAGGAGTTAACAGAACAAAATGGGACACAAACGGTCTAAGAATTTGTGAACGGCAGGTGTGATGTGAGGGCGAGACGCGATGCTTTATTGCTCGAGAGAGTGGAGAGTTTCTTTCCCCTTTTGTTCCTCTAGATGTGTCATTTATAAACTGTTAATTAAATACCTACTCTGTGCTCGTTTTAGCTTCCTCCCTGGCCTTACCAGAGACTGCGTGGATATCCTGCTGGCTGTCTGCTGTGTGAGCTCTCTTGTACACTTCGGGAGTGTATATGGATCGACTCAGGCCCTTGTAAATGCCATTGCCCTTACTCGAGACATAAAAAGACAGTGAAATGTCTTAGTATGGCATTCAAAGATGCTTCCAATTTCACCCAAACTGCTATTTAAAGACTCATCTCTCACCACTTTCTGAGTGGCCTGTTCACTGCCTGACCAGGCTCCCATTTTCCCACTTCCTTTCTTCTGTTCACATGGCTGTGACCTTAAATGCCTTCCTCCCTGTCCCTCATTGAGCCAGTAGTCACCTCTCCGTGAGAAATCCTCTCCCTTCCTGTCTCCGCTGAACTTCTATCACCAGTTGCTTTGTAGCCAATGTGTCCCCATTGTCCCATTTCTTCTTTTGGACTATTTAGATTTTATTTATTTGTTTGCTTTTTATGTTTTTTCCCATTTGGACTAGAAATCTCTTTTAGGGATAAAGTATTTAATTTATTGGCATTCCCCCACAGCTCTTAGCATAGCACCTTGCACAGAGCAAGTACTCAATAAATACTAATCGACTTTATGTGATTAATGTCTGGACAGTATAGAAATATATTCTTTTTTCTTTTTAGAGGTTCTGTTTCTTTCTTTCTTTCTTTAGACAGTGCATGCATGAGTAGGGGGAGGGGAAAAGGGAGAGGGAAAGAATGTCAAGCAGACTCCTTGCTGAGCTCAGAGCCTGATGTGGGGGGCATGGTCTGATGACCCTGAGATCATGACTTGAGCCAAAATCAAACAGTTTAATGACTGAGCCACCCAGGTATCCTTATATGTTCTATTCTCTATCTGCTCTCCAGATAAATTTTGCTGTCCATTAAGTGAGAGGAGATGAGGTTACCTGTACATCTAATAGAAATCCCACGTGGAGGGGCACCTGGGTGGCTCAATGGGTTAAGCCTCTGCCTTAGGCTCAAATCATAATCCCAGGATCCTGGAATCAAGACCCTCATAGGGCTCTCTGCTCAGCGGGGAGCCTTCTCCCCTGCCCCCTGCCCCCTGCCCCCGCCTGCCTCTCTGTCTACTTGTGATCTCTGTCAGATAAGTAAATAAAATCTTAAAAAAAAAAAAAAAAAAGAAATCCCACACAGAGATCTTCTCTAGTAAAATGTTGTAGAGTTGGAGAACCAAAGTTAAGTTTTTCTAATAGTCATTAGAGAAGAGCACCAGGGAACAGTAATTTGATCTAAGGGCAGAGGATTTAGTATACATTCCTAAATCCTACTGAAAATGTGCTTGAAGATTCACCTTGGTTGTGAACTCTCAAGAGAGATCACAGGTTGAATGTGAACATTAAGGTGATCTGACTTACTGGGGAACTGGATTCAACAGTGCTGTCCCCAGCATTCTATTGCTGGGAGAATTCTATTGCATAGGAGCAATATTGCATATTGCATAGGAGAATATGCTCTCTTCATAGAAAATGAAGAATTTAATTAATCAGAAAACAAAATGCTGAAATTCAGGAATATGACCCAAATGGTGACATCTGTCAGAGACACAGATGTTCCACTAGAAGAAAAAATGATTTTAGCAACTGCCTGGAAGGTGGTGGGACAGGATGCAGAGAAGCAGGAGGGACAGAGTGGCCTTCTAGTGAAATCATCAATGCCAAAGCCCAGCAGTGGTCCTGGTGCGACTGGAACTGCATGTTGGTAACTGATTTCAAGCAGCTATTTCGGGCCATGGGCTGAGGTGACATGACTATCTTTTCTACAGGTTCAGGTGGATGGTTTCTTAGCAGCAGGGGGATAGATTTGAAGAGCTTTGAAAGTGCTTTTACCCTTCCCTATTCAATAGCATCAAACTGTTTACCAAGCCTTGAACCAAGGAGCCAGAATAATAACACTTGTAGTTGCACAATCTGGGGTTTTCTAAATGTAAGTTTTCATTTAGGGATAACGAAAGGTGATCTCTGTTCACATGGAATTATGGACCACTTTGTAACAGGGAGCAGCCACATCTGAACAGAGCATTGATGCATAGCAAGGATGTAGAGAAGAGGCTCTGAGCTCGGAGGTGGGAGACGGACTTCTAGTTTCTCCTCTTCCACCTGCTAGCTGCTCAGCCTCAGGCAAGTCATGTTATTTCCTAGCTCACTTGCTTCTTCCTTACAATTAAGGTTCTATGAACTGCCTGAGGTTAGAGGTCAGAACCTCTATTAAATCTATTAACTTTTCTTTATGTATCTAAATTCTTTGATTCTGTTATTTAATAAGATTAACCTTGCTTGCCATCACACAATACATTTTAGCAAATAAAAGTTCAACTGAACTGACATCGCAGAAACCAATGCCAGATATCTGAAAGAAGGCAGACAATGGTCATGATAGGAGTGCCATGATAGTTTGCAAAGGGCACAGTGAAGGTCAAATACTGGAGCGACCACATTTTCCTAGGATGAGAATGAGAAGGATCGTACACACCTGTAGAAGAGATTCTGGATGGAACCCGTAAGGTAGCATGGTCCTTCTTTTCTCGCTGAACCCTCACCCAGGTACCCGAGGTCCACAGAGAACAGAATGCTATGTGGTGTTCCATACCTATGCTCTTGGTTCAAAGAGCTTCCAGAAAGATGTTTTGATTGGTTCTTCATGGAGGTCTTTCCCATAAAATATCTGGGCTGAATTCAGTATGGAGCATGTGCCTGGCCATCCTTAGACACTGTGGCTGGGAGGAAGGATCGTATTTCTTGGCTCCTGTTTTAGTAGCTGTCGGATGGTGCTGCCTCAGAGTAAAGAAGAACATTTTACCTCCCAGCGCAGATCACTCTACTGGTCTTTTGGGACAGCAAAGAAAATGCCATATACTTTAAGAGAGTGGGGAACAACTCTGTCTTGAGTATAAATTGTCTCCCTTGTGATGCCTCGTCCCTATGAACTATATAGAACACGAGATATAGTCCTCAACGTCCAACATTGACACTCTTGTTGGAGAGACCAGGTTCGTAGACCTGAGAATGTCGTAACCCTAAACTGGGCGTAACCTTCCCTGATGACATCAACCCGGTGCATACTTCCCTTCTCTGATTCCACATTGTCTCTGATTCCACACTGTCTGTATTTTTATCACTGGTAGTATAGATTCTGTCACATCTCACTTTTTCTATTTTTCACACTCCTTAAAATCAGCATGGATTTCAATTATATGTAATGTTAGGGATACATTTTATCACTTCAGTAACTCTGGAAATTTATCAAAGCAGAGGTCTTGACTTACATTGTTCTCCTAACCCACAGCACACTTAGGATAAGATGCACACACACAGGTGCTGACCAGGGATTTGTTTGTTGATGGATTCATTGCCACCATGATTCTGTTTCTCATGCAGTTTGTACGGTTTGTGGTTCTTTGAAGGGCTGACATTGCCAGGGCAGAGAGGACTGGTATGACTGAGAGGTTTACCTGGGACTGTCTCATAAAGCCTCTCTGACCTTCACTGTGCCCTAGGCAGATGGGGCCACTGTGTTGTCTGTGCTCCCTACATCCTTGGTGTCCTCCCTCTCCAAGTGTTGGCTTCCTTAATTATATCTCAAGTTTGGGAGGTAGGGCCTGGCACACAGTAGACACTCAACAGATCCCGTAAAGAAATGAGTGCCAAATGAAGCAGTGAATGAGTATTGAGGTCTAGGAGCTCAGATGTGATAGATCAAGGTCAGGAGGAGAGGCAAAGGCAGTTGCAAGTCTGTGAAGTTGCTTGGTGGGTCCTGGGCAGCAGGCCTGGCTTTCTGGAATCCAGTGGTGAGTTTGTCCTTCCCTTCTGGGAAGGCCCAGTTTTGTGACCCAGCAGATACGGCTTTCACTACACAGTAGGGTCCAGCCTTTTTTGGCTTACTGACCCCCAAAATGATGTGTTAGTCTCTAGAAGTGTGAGTGGAGTGGTGACTGAGGTGGGGATAGCCCACTGAGACACAGGTAGTCAGTCCATGGTTACCTGCTCTAGGAGGGGAGACCCCGGTAGCCTGGTGTTTCCATGATATGTAGACTCGTAGGCTGTTCACACACAAATTCTGTCTCTCTCTCTCTCTCTCTCTACTGATTTTCCCTGGGAGTATATTGTGCCTGTTTGTGAGAGGCCACATGATATTGTAGTATAAAATCCACTGGATCTGAAGTTGGAAGACACAGATTCTGCTTTTTTTTTTTTTTTTTTTTTTTTTAAGATTTGTATTTATTTATTTGACAGACAGAGATCACAAGTAGTCAGAGAGGCAGACAGAGAGAGAGAAGAAGGGAAGCAGGCTCCCTGGTAAGCAGAGAGCCCAATGCGGGGACTTGATCCCAGGACCCTGGGATCATGACCTGAGCTGAAGGCAGAGGCTTTAACCCACTGAGCCACCCAGGCGCCCAACACATATTCTGCTTCTAACTCTGGCCTTCACTCAGGGAAGTGTGTGTGACCTTAGAAAAGCCACCACTTCACCATTCCCAGCTTCTGTCTGTAGGATGAGTGCACCGGGCTTCATCACATCCAAGTCCAAAGCTAGGACTTTTCCAAGGTAGAATGGGTTGCCTTTATGCAGTGAGGGTCTTGGAGTGTGGTTTTGTTAGATGACCATGAGTGTCTTTCCAACCTGAGACTCTAATGCAGCAACTTTTAGCTGATTTGAAATCACATCAGCATGGGCCCAGCTAATGTCAGGGGAGAGATTGGGATTACACTCATTGTGCACAACCCCCAAGTGAATTGATTATCTGATATGGCTGTTCTGATGGGGGGAAAATGTCATCCTCATTGTCGCCATTTTGAATCCTTTTTGTTCAGGCCTGATATTGGTTGGGCATCTGCTTATACGCACATGCCCTTTCTCTTCCTCTGTTGAGAACTTGGCCCCCAGAGCTCCTGAGAACTTGCCCTGGAAACTGCTACTGCCGCTGGGGCCCAGGGTGCCCTGCACTGGTTGTGTCTCCTTTGCAGGAGGCTCTGGCAGCAACTGATGGTCCAAGGGCGGTTGTTTGGAGAGTGACTAACACTCCACAGTCACATGTGTCCTGTGTCCCCATCTCCTCCCACTCACTCTGTGCAATCCTGTCCCCTTGTCCATGCTGCTAGAGATCCTTATTAGCATGAAAATGCCTCTGACACTTTACAGTCCTGAGGAGAATTACGTCACTTCCGTTTTACTTAACATTGTTTTCTGAAACCGTGAGGGGACACATTTTCACATTTTTTATAGATATTTGTGTTTTATAAAGAATTACCTAGACATACACACAAGACACACGGAAACGGTCACAATTTCTGTATTAGCTGCCTGTTGCCGCTGTAACAAATTACCACAAACTCAGCGGCTTTAAACAACCCAGATTTATTATCTTACTGTTCTGGAGGTCAGAAATCTGAAATGCGTCTCACTAGGCAAAATCAAAGCTGTATTCCTTCTAAATTCTAAGGGGAACTCGTTTCCTTTACTTTTCCAGCTTCCGGAAGCTGCCAGCATTCTTTGGCTAAGGGTCCCCTATTGTATCTTAAAGCCAGGGGCGCATGCTGAATCTTTTTTGCACTGTTCTCACTCTGTTTCTTTCTTTTCTGCTTCCTCTTCCACTTTCATGGAGATTTGTGATCCCATTGAACCCACCCGGTTAATCCAGGACCCTCTGCCTTTTTTTTTTTTTTTTAAAGATTTTATTTATTTGACAGAGAGAGATCACAAGTAGGCAGAGAGGCAGGCAGAGAGAGAGGAGGAAGCAGGTTCCCTGCTGAGCAGAGAGCCCAATGCGAGACTCGATCCCAGGACCTTGAGATCATGACCTGAGCCAAAGGCAGCGGCTTAACCCACTGAGCCACCCAGGCGCCCCACCTCTGCCTTTTTGAAGGTCCACTGATGAGCAACCTGAATTCCATCTGCTATGTTAATTGCCTTTTGCCATGTCACGTGACATATTCAGAGGTTCTGGGGCTTAGGACATGGGATAGCCTTGGGGGTCCATTTGTGATTCTGCTTACCATACCTTCTTTTAGTAGTGATAATAATTTGGATCAAGAAAACATTAAAAAACTCTTACCTTGCCTTCACCTCCTTGACCTGCGAGTACTCCCCTAAGCACAATCCTTTACACTTGAAAATGAAAATTATTGCTTTTTTGTTTATCACATTTGCCATAATTTGTAGAACTCTTGGCGTCATAACACCTTTATGATATATTTTAATAACAAGACCTTTGTATATTTGTAAAAGAGTCCGACTAAATATTTCCATTTATCAGAGGTTCTGGAAAACCTGGTTTGCACTGCTAGTGATATGTGAATTTGGATTCAGGTCCTTCACATTTGAAGTACTCTGAAAAGGATAATTTGGCTGTGCTACTTTAATCGAATAGACAAAGGCTACAGAAGAGATTGGCAGTGGGTTTATTAGATTCACAAATCCTGTCGACTAGATTACAGTCCAGTAAGTTCGTGCCAGATCTCACCAGGTGTCTGGAGCCCAGATAGAAGCGATTCTGGGTACTGGGCAAAAGACTTGACTCTTAACTCTCAGTGTTGCAGGTGCACACACAGGGAGTGAGGGAGTGACCTTGTGAGCTTCCAGAATGACCCAAAGAATAGGGAGCTTGAAGAATAGACTTTGGTCAGAAAAACAGGAAGTCAGTCTAGAGTTGCGCAGGAATCCTAGAGGCTGAGGTATTCCTTCCTGTCTACTGAGAGTTGTGACAATTCCCTGGGCCTCATCCGACCAGTCCCTGGCAGGGAACCCTCCCAAGAAACTTTCCAAGGTTAAGCATTTACAGGTTTTGCTGGACTTGAGTCTGGAGGTGCTGAAGTTTTGGTTGTTCTTCTAGAGTGGGCACCATGGCCAGTGGGGCTCCAAGGATTTGATGGCCCTGGAGTTAAATCCACTCCTTTTGGCATTTTGAAGTGAGACTGCTTAATGTTTTGCTGACAGCTCAGGAAGATTTTACATTTCACCTTTCCGTTAATGGTCACATTCCATACTACACACTGTGGCCATTACACCAGGAAAGGAAATGGCAGGAAAGCTGGTGTCAGGACCGCTGAGGACTGCCACTGTCTTACACTTGAGATCCATTGTTCATTCCCTCATGTTTGGGATGGAAATAATGATTCCTGCCCAGTTTACCTCAAGAATTATTATAAAGAATTATTATAAATAATTTATAAATAAATAATTATTATTTAAAGATAAATAAAATTATTTATTATAATAAAGAATTATTATAAAGAATTATTATAAATATATTATATTATAAATATATGATGTGGATGTACTTTGAAAGCATCAGGTGTTGAATTGCCAGCACTTCAAAAGAAAGTCGAACAGGAAGGGGAAGGTAGAGGGGAGACAGTACAATTTGATTCTCTGATCCTGTGTTGGGTTTTGTGGTGCTGGTGGTTGTTTTTGTCATCGTCATTGTTGTTTTAACCACATCTCCCGTGGATGGTGGAAAAAGGTAGGTTGTCTTTTGTTTTGAGTCACAAACCCTGCACTTTTAATTGATGTTTCATTAATTGGCGGAACATTCTTCATGGGATGGAGTTCGTGGAGTGTTAAATGGAAGGCATACATGTGTGGGGGCGGGTGAGCTCAAGCTGTGGGATCTGTTACCCACTTATTTCTCAGTTTTAATTGTTTTTATTTTAACATTTTATCTCAAATGATGCTCTACATTCATGAAACACTATTGGATGGCTCTACAGGAATAAGAAGCCTGTATTTGGATAACTAACCTTATATCATGATTTCTGTATATTCGTGTGGATGTGGACTGGAGGCCAGTGGATTCTAGGACCATGAAATGTTAGAAATGGAAGTAGCTTCAAAATGGAAGGAGCTTCAAAAGAATTTGGCCCAGAGGGTTTTTAAAAAAGAAAGAAAGGAAAAAAAAAAAGTTATGGCAAAAGTTAGGCATTCTTTCACTATAATATAATATTTTCATTCAATCAATGAATGTTTTCGAGGACTCATTCTGTGCCAGGCCTTGAGCTAAGTGCTAAACACACCAAGATGACAGACTCTGTGGCTGCCTGTAAGAAGTCCTTGGTCCAGAGAGGAGGGAGGCATTAAACAATTAGTGTTCGGTGCTCGTGCTGAGTCTGGCTGATAGGAAGCTATGCAGGATAAACCAACAACAAATACAAATCATCTCTGGGGGTTGGGGTAGGCTGTAAGGAAAGGCTAAGTATTTCCTATCTCTTTCTCTAGATAAATAAGACGGGGTCCATAAGGGACTAGGTTTCACTGCGTGCCCCATCAGGACCTCTTTTCCTTCTCAGTTCGTTGCCAACCTATGACCCTGGGAGCCTAAGATCTATTTTGTACCATCATCCTTCTTATTGTTATTATTTATGACGGTCATTGTTTTAACTGCTCCAAGGAGATAATTGCCTTAGTTGCTAAGGCAACCCAACATATTGGGTATAAGAGCAGCCAGCAGAAAGGGTTTGCCAAATTGCAGGGCTGGGTGGGAGGTGTGGGGTGGGAGAGCAAGGGAGCTCAGCTGTGGAGCTTGAAAATAGCCATGTTCAAATTATCTCTGCATTTCTTCCACTGAGGAGCGTGAAGCCACTTGGAATCCGGTGCCTGCCAACTCCTCACCCACCCCTGATGCTTCCTATTTTCAACCCAGCTCTTTCACTAACCCTCAGTGCTCAGCCAAGAGCTTCCTGGGGTTCCAGTTCCCAGACTTGCAACTCCTGTCTGCTGCTATTCAGCCCTGGAAATGTTCTTGCCCTTGATGTCTGGGGCCCGCAGGGGTGGAGTTGGTGGGGGTTGCAGCACGCAGGAGCGTGCCTGTGGACCCCGTCCCCACCCCCAGCCGGGCACTACTCATTGCCCGTGGCAGACGGGTCATAGTGTCTGACGATCCTGCTCAAAACTTGTAGTCTCCTCCCTAACTTGGGGAAGAAAATACAGACTGATGGCAATGATCTTTTTTCCATTCTAATTTCTGAAGAAAATTAAACATCTTAAGAGGTCAGCTTTGCTGCCCTTGTTAAGTGGATAAATGGAAGCCCAGGGAGAAGAAAGTAATCAGATACATTGATGCTGCAAAAGTGGCTGTTCTAGGCCTCTTTCACCCTATGCCTCTGGCTTTTGTCCTTGGCCGCTGACCATCGTAGTCTGGGGTTCAGGTGATGACGCTGCAGCCTCTGTGTCCTCGAGTTAGCTTTTTGTCTCCTGGCGGCGGGTCGTTATGCCAAGATGGGTAGTGCTCCAGAGGGAACGCTGGGGCAGGAAAGACGCAGGAAACAAGTGTATCTTACAGGCTAGCTTTGCTTGGCAGCATTTGGCCATCCGGAAGCAGCTACTGCCATCAAATAGGATAATGGGCAGAGGTAAAGGCAAAATGATAGAAGGATTTCTTACCAGGAGATTTGAGTGGGTGTGAGTGATTTTTTCAGCAGCCCCTGTCTCCTCTTCCTTCCTGCTCCTGGAGCTCACGCTCAGCCCCGGGGAGGTCTGTGGGGAGGGTCAGGCTGCCTCTGTGTCCTTAGTAGCCTCCAGGCTGTCTCCCTAAGTGTGTCCCAGGGCCCTCTGCTAGAGCGCCGCCTCGGAGTTGATCTATCGGAGCAGGTTAAATAAACAGGTCTGTGTTTGGGTTAATTATCACTGGTTCTGTTGCTCTCCATTACTGCTCCATCCGGGACTCTGGCCAAGGAGCAGATGGGAGAGGCTGCATCCTCACCCCTGCCTCCTCATTGTGTCTGGCTCTCCCTCCTTCTCTCCCTCCCTCCCTCTCTCTCTCTCCCTCCCTTATTCTCCTCCCTCCCCTCCCCCATTCCCTGCCCTCCCTTCCTTCCCCTCTTCCCTTGCTCCTCCCTCTTTGCTCTCTCTTGCTCTTTCTCTCTCTCTCTCTCTTGTTCTCTCTCTCCCTCTCTCTCTCTCTCTCTCTTTCTCTTTTTGGCTGAGCAAATAGGCCAGATGGCAGTGAGGGGAACAGACAACAAGTGAGGCATGGCATATGGGGAGCTTGTTTAATTTCGGCTCCTGTAGGGAAGTAGATTGGAGGAGGTGAGCTAAAAAGCAGAAAATGGAAAGGAGAAGGGTAAAAAAAAAAAAAAAAAAAATCCGAAAAACAAAAAACCACCACCACAACAACTGACCCTTCCAAGGGGGAAATGGGATTCAATTTACTATTGTTGGCTAGTGAAGGCGGTTGAGAATGAAGTGAATCTAAAGCAGAAAATACCCTTTGTGCCTCTCCTAGGTTCAGCCCCCTCCTCCAGTTAGCCTCCTGGGCATCACCTCTCAGTTTCCTAGGGCTCCAGCTCTGGGGGGCTGGCCTGAGCAGGGCAGTGGATGGTGGGCAGGATCTCTTATGTAACATGTGAATGGCTGTCTGTATGTCAATTCCAGGCAGAAGTTTGGCCAGCAGTTTAGAGAGAGAGAAAAAAATAGAGGTGTCTGTGCCCACAGTAGGGGTTGAGGGAAGACTGGTCCCCAGTTCCCTTGGTTCTTTCTTCTGCTCTGAGCCTTATTGCCCAGTTTAATGTGCCTTCTCAGTTTGATTTGGCTCTTCACAAGCAGCTGCCCAATACCCACACCTCGCCCTGCTGACCCTGTTCACTCTGGGCACTTGCACAGAAAAGTCCTGGCAGGCTGTGGGAGAACAGGGTATAGGGACCACGACAAATGGCCCCTCCGTAAAAGCCCTTCGTTTTTCATCACAATTTGTTTGACCTTCCTGGTGGCCGTCTAGACTGTCCCATGGCTTTACCTGGAGTGTCTGGTCAGGTTCTGGATGGTGCTTTGGTCACTGTGGTGCACATGTTCCTGCAGATCGGGCACAATGAGTCTGTGACCACGGATAGGGTGCTGTTACTCTGTGACTCCTGATGCACTTCCACTTGGCCATCGCTGGAGGCCCCTACTCCCAGGAGCAGGTCTGGTCCTACCCTCCAGGGAATCAGGGGTCTCGGGGACTGGCAGAGACCCAGGAGTCTTAACAATGACCCCGGGAAAGAAAGGAGACTACAGCCCAGGCTCCCCAGCCTGCCCCCCTCCGCTGCAGGAGCCTCCCCAGCTTCACCAGGAAAGCCTTTGGTTCAGCAGCTGATAACGGGATTAGGCAGCAGAATGGGGCCGATGAGCACCCCGAGGGGCCCTGCCTGGGAACAGGGGCGCCCTGGCCTGGCGTGGGGCTGCCACTGTCAACACCGTAAGCTGCCGCCGCGGGCAGAGCACTTGTGTGTGTGTGTGTGTGTGTGTGTGTGTGTGTGTGTGTGGCGTGCCCTCCTGTCCAGGCCACAGCCAGTGGGAAACGCCTGCCACAGAGGTTCACACGGGCCGCGGCGGCACAAAGCCCCGAGGCCTAGCAGCGTGGTGGCCCTCGCTGGCGAGGGTTGCACACTTGGACCCTCGTGGCAGCGCGGGGGGCCACGGCGGCCACGGCGGCCACGGTGACCATGGCGGCCGCTCACCACGGAGCCGGACGCAGCCTTAGGCCGAGTGTGCTGGGCTGCAGGAGCCCGAGCCCCACAGCCCGAGCCCGCGCCGTCCCGCCCCCACCCCGGGCCCGCCTGCCCAAAGGTCTGTGGCGCGCCTGCTTTCAGCAGCAGGCCGGCGGTTTGATCTCCCCTGAATGCTGTCCCCTCGCTTGAGCCTTCGATTCTGAGAAGATTCGGGGCATTGTCCGGGGTGGCGGGATGTCGGATTGATTTCGGGGCCTTTGTGTGGACGTGGGGCTCCTGAATGAAGCTGTTATATGCGTCTGGGGCTGGCGGGCAGGCTGTCCGGCTGCAAGCTGGGCCTCCCTTTGTTGTGGGGGCCTCATTGAGCCCACGGAAGAGGCTCATTTCAGGGTGATTTACTACCACCCAAACACCAGCTGTCTGTTGTGCGGCCGCTGCCGGCCCGCCCTGCCGGCCCCCTCCTGGGGGACCTCCTCTCCTTCTGCGGCTCTGGGAGCCCCCAGCCCTTTCTTTAAACACCAGGCTCTAGTCACATTCATGTATGTGTGTATCTATTCCTATTACAGATTCGTGTATGTGTATAAATACATATGGGTATGCAGACAGATCCGTAACATTCTCTCTTGGGTTTGTTTTTTAATAGGGGGCTGGGGGCTGAGGCAGGGAGAGAGCTGCCAGGCTGGGAGCTCTGTCCCTCAGGAGCTGGGTGACCTTGGGCGAGTCACCTGATCTGTCAGAGTCTCAGTTTCTTCATCAGAAAAACATGAGAGCATTCTTCCTGATAGGAAGAAAGTATGGATACGTTTCTTGAAATATTAATGTATTTTAAAGCCACGAGAAAAGAGAAAGGAGGGTGTTCCATTCCTCTGACGTTTTTGTAAAGCATTCAGTGACAAATCAAGCCACCAGTGGGAGCAGGGGCTTGTGCTAAAGAGCCCAGGCCTCTCAGCCGTGGCAGGTGACATGCCAGGTGCTGGGGAAGCAGCATCCAGATCAGCTGCCCTGAGATCTGGGTCTAGGGGTCGGAAAGCAGGCTGCAGCCAGCTTCTGTCGCAGGTGCTACATGGACATTTAAGGAGAGTGCAGGAGGAAACCGTGGGTGAGGGGTGGTACTCAGGGAAGGCTCCTAGAGGAGGCTGTGCAGAATTATTTTGAAGTTCAAGGTAGTCTGCGTGAGAAGGGGCCAGGAAAGCTGTTCCATGAAGCCTCAGCCGCTATCCCTCTCTGGGCAGCCTTCCCTGATCTCAGAGGCTCCTATGCACCAAGGAGCCTGGAGGGGCTTTGAGTGGAGTGGGGGACATGATCAGCTATGCCGGGTAAAGAGGTTGCTCTGCCATTTCTGTTTTGAGGGATTTGGGGGTGGATAGGTTATAGATCAGTCAGAAGACCATTTAGAAGGGGGCTCTAATCGTTTAGGCAAGAATAGTGATTAAGGTTGGGCACGTCAAGGTAGGAGGGGAGACGTTTATGATGGGCAGCTGACCTCAGGGCTGGTTACGTGCACAAGGCTGGAGAGAAATCATGGCTGTGTGATAGTACCCACATCTCTGTAGAAAAGGGCAAATGAGGGGACGCCTGGGTGGCGCAGTTGGTTAAACGACTGCCTCCGGCTCAGGGCGTGATCCTGGAGTCCCGGGATCGAGTCCCACATCAGGCTCCCAGCTCCATGGGGAGTCTGCTTCTCCCTCTGACCTTCTCCTCGCTCATGCTCTCTCTCACTGTCTCTCTCTCTCAAATAAATAAAATAAAATCTTTAAAAAAAAAAAAAGAAAAGGGCAAATGATAGCAAAAATCCATCGCATTGCTAGGCTGGTCCACAATAAACACTCCATAAATGTCATCTCCAATGATAATTATTATGGCTTTTTTAGGTGACTGAGTAAGTGGTTGCCTCCAGGCTATGTACCTTAATGGGGAATATAGGAAAAGCAACAGATTTTGGTGGGTGGGGTGGGGGGTGAGGGAGGAAGGGTAGGGCGACTGAGATGGTAAGTTTGTGGCATAGTTAAGCCTTCACAGGCATTATCTAATGTCATTTCTGGGGGATCAGAGTCTGGGTTGGCATGACCTCTTGGTTGCCCCATAATGGGTAGCTTAACCCTCACAATATCCAAGGCGCATTAAAGATGTTGGATGAATTTATAGATTAATCTCTATTCTGAGTCTTACCAGTCAGGAACTCTCAGCGTAGAGGTGAACATTTGTTCAGCAGACATTAAAGCGGTCCAGGCCACGCCATGCGCTGGAGACACAGTGAGGCCTGAGCCGGTGGATCTATGCCAACACGGAGATGGCCGTCTGAGGTGGCCGTGAGGATGACAGAAGAGCTCCATGTTCATGTGACTGGAGAGGACTGTAACTGTTGCTCTTGGCTGTTGTGCACTACCTTGGGGTAGGGGTGAGAGACAAGTACGGCAGGCCATGGATGCAGGAAGCATCCTGTCGTGCTGAAGATCCCTCACACTTTTGTCTAGTCCTTGGTGGCCGGCGTCAGATCTTGGCACAGTGATTTGTCACAAGCCAGCCCAGCTTTGGCTGCTGTCTAAAGCTGGGCTCCTTGTGCTTAGCGAAGTAGCAGGTGCAGGTTGGACGGGGGGGGGGGGGGCTTAACAGTTAAGGATGACGCCAGCATAGACCATACCCACTCTGACTGCCTCCTCGTACAGGTGGTGGTGACCTGTGCTCCAAGGGCCGGCATCACCCCCACACCATTACTTTCAGTGGTACCTTCGTGACCCATGGGGGGTTTGCTATTTTCCCTTGCCTGTGGCTTGACATCCTCATGAGCTTTTTAAAGTTTAAATTTAGAACAACTATAGGCTCACACTTCTGGGACCTGCTCCAGAAGGTGTTACAGCAAGTACTAGAGTCTCCGTCGGTATCCCAGAAAAGGGAACTGAAAAGAGCCTTAGAAATCCTTGGAAGAAAAAAAAAAATCCTCCTTCTTCTGAGAATGGAAATAACTCTAGGAAAGAGAGGTGCTGGCCCAAGCCACACAGCTAGGGGAGGGCAGGCAGGGACAGGCTTCTCCAGAGACATCTTCACCTCCCAGTCCCAAGCTTGCTCTGTGTCTTCTGAACTGCTTCATACTGCTCTTCACCAGTGGGTTTAAGGAATAGTGCCCCTCTCTGTTTCTTCCTTTTCCCATCAGAAAAATGAACTGTGGGATGAGGCCCTCGTTTTACAATATGTAGTCCATGGAACACACTGACCCAGAGCATTAAGAGGCGTTAGAGGCCAACAAAGATTTCATGAGCAAAATAGATTGGGACATAGCCCTGGCCAAAGGAAGCGAAACAGATGTCTTTGCAGTAGGATGTCTCAGAGCCTTTAATATGTTAATAAGCATCATGGATCTCCAAGTGTGGTCGAGTTTATGGTGTTTCCGGAACTCATGAGATCACAAACGGATGCCTACTAGACCAGCTATCCCTGGACCACTCCCAAACCTGATTCTTATGTAGAGACAGAGAGGAGTAGATCTTTGGATCATTGGGTCTCTGTAAAGATGGCTTACACTAATTTTGTGCCTTGGGAGGTTGGATGGGTTTGGGAGGCAAAGATTCCGGAGAAGGAAGCTTTGTGGAACACCCAATTCCATTGTCTCTAACACCTCCCCTTACCCCCCAACCTCCATCACCAAAAGAGAGGAAGGAAACCAGGAATAGAGGGCCAGACCACTAACATGAAATGGGGCACAGTTGTCTTTCTTTGAACTATGGCAAAAGGTGATCTCTTTGTCTCCTCGTTAGTCAGGGAGAACATGGTTTAGAAATGCAGGCCTGGAAAAGAAAATGAACCAGAACATTGGTTTATGTTTCCAGAGGAGGAAAAACAAGGTTGGGCGGGGGGGCGGCTATCGGAGCATGCTAGTTTTAGCAACTTTGGCCTCATTGTTTTTGTTAAGAAAACATCAGGATGGTTCCAGTTCTTGGTCATACCTCATGGAGCTAAAGAGTCCGTGGCCTTGCAGAAAGTTGACTGATAGCAGGAGCTCAATCTGAGACCATTCCCGATGCCTCACAGAAGGAAGATTGTGTGCGTGCTGGCCCCATCTGCGTGTTCATGCTTGCACCTCGAAGGAGCAGCGCAGGTGAAGGGGATTGTGTCCAGAGCTCATTTAGCTTCCACTTAATTGGGTTGGTATTCCAGGACCTCGGATCCAGACATAAAGATCAGCCTCTGATAAGCTGCTCTTGGCAACTTAGATTGTGTCTGTTATTTATTGGGCAACACAGGATGGATCGTGTAACAAGACATATTTGCACTTGCTGCCTGGGCATGTGGGAGGACACACAAGTAGACACAGACTGATGAAGAAAAGGACTGAGCGAGTGTCTCCCAAGGCCTGGTATGGAACCCTTTGCTAGCTCTTCTCACCATCCATTGCCCCTCCTTTTCTCCATGACTAGCAAGTCTTCTCTGTTCCTCGGCAGATTATTTCCTGGGGTAGACATTATGGAGAGAGAGGGCACGAGCTTAGTGGGGGTTCTTACAGAGCAGCAACCTCGGGATCTCCCAATGTCCTTCCGGATTTCCATCCTTGGAAGCAGCAGGGCCTCAGGCCAGGTGCTTGATAATACTCATGACCTCCCCTGCAGCATTTGTAAGACATGAGCATTTAGTTCCATTCCAGTCATTACCCGTTTCTGAAGGGATAACTGTCATCAGATCCATTTTACAAAAGAGAAAATGAGGCACAAAGAAAGAAGTGTGACTCTGGGATTCAGAGAGAGAAACCAAAGTGGAGTCAGTATATGCTTCCAACTCCAAAATTCTGTGATGTGGGAAACAAGTGGCCAGGGATTAGGCCCCCTCACTGTCCACCATACCCACATCTCTGGCTGCTCTTGTCTTTTCTCAGGAGGGAAGGAACAGTTGGAGATCTCAGACCCCAGAAGAGCTCCTAATTGAATTTCAGGGAGGGAGTTTCCTCCTTTCCCAAGAAAGCATGGAGGATCTATGCTGCCCACGGGGTCTTTGCTGGATAAGGGAAGGAAAACTGATACATAATGTGTGATTCTTGTTCTAAAAGAGCTTGTAGTCTGTTGAGGAATAAGGACATACATATGAAAACTGAAATGCCATATATCATCAAATCTAAGATGCCACAGACTGTAATACGGTTTCAGAGACGTTAGAAAGAAAAAATTGTGCATCTGAGAATCAATGGAATATGGTAGTAATACAGAAGGTAGATTAAAAAACAGAAGTTGACTATCCAGAGTTGTCCTACACTCTGTGTTCACTCACAAAGTTGTTTCTCGCCGACATGCCAGTGCGGGAGGAAGTCACCGAGGAATGGTATACATGGTCATTGCTGTGAGATTCCAGTGAGGATGGCTGCCTGGCAGGAGCAAGGCCTAGCACTAAAGGAAGGATTTGTGGATCATGTGACCCCCGGATGAGGCTTTGACGAGCAGGGCAGATGTCACATGAATAGAGGGGAAGAAAGTGTGATTGGGGATGTTCTGGGGGCAAATTGCCAAAGAAGATCATGGAGACACTAATGTCTTCCTAGATGCATTAAAATATTGGTATTAGTCTGCTCGGACTGCTGTATCAAAACGCCACAGATGGCTGGCTTCAGCAACAAACATTTATTCCCCACAGTTTGGGAGGCTGAGAAGTCCAAGATCAAGGTGTTGGTCATTTTGGTGAGGTGAGAAACCTTTTCACGGCTGTAGATGGCTCCCTGCTTGCTGTGTCCTCCTGTGATGGAGAGAGAATTTCTGGTGTCTCTTGCTCTTCTTCTAAGGGCACCAATCCCATCATGTGCACTCCATGATCTCAGCTAACCCTAATTACTTCCCAAAGGTCCCATCTCCATATGCCATCATGTTGGGAGTTAGGGCTTAAACCTCGGAATTTGGAGAGTCTCAGTAAGGTAGCATTATCAGGTAGATGTTTGGAGGAGCTATGGACATCTGCTTTCATCAAACCAGATGCCACCAGGATCTTTCTGGGTTTCACATCTCAGTTCCGTACAGCTGTCACCGAGTTCTGCTCTACAGAGGATGTAAGGCGAAGGGAACACATGGCCTCTGCTCTCAGGCAGCTTTGCTACAAAATTGATGGTGTTCCAGATTTAAAGCTGTGAAAGATTTTTCAGAATAAGGCCAGGTGAGATGGGAGGTGTGGGGGATACTGACAATCTGTGACCGATTGTGAGCAGGTAAGAGATCACCCTGGGCTGGGTCAGTAGGACAGGCTTTCCTGGGGCAGGGAGGATTTGTGCTGAACCTTGAAGGTGGCGGGGCTTAGGGAGAGGAGCTGGTGGGCTGGAGCAGGGCCTGGGTAAGTGCCCACGAACGTGGAGGACCCAGGTACTTGGGGGTCCGTAAGAGGTACAGCCAGGTGAGTGTCCTCCAGCACTTACTGGCTGCATGCAGGACATGGCAGGGCAGAGCTGGTGGTTGATGGTGTGGCCAGCGAATCGTCCAGGGTGTAGTCAGTGAAAGGGCTAGAAGTGCAAGCGGGGACAGGAAGATCAGCAAAAGCACCTTCCTCATCAGCCTCCCTGCTGCCCCCCACATCTATGGCGCTGAGATAGGCAAGTTCACAGCTTCCACTCACTAACAAGCTGCAAGAACTTTGCTGCTTAACCAGCAGCAAGATTTTGCGAGAGTTTCAAAGAAAGGAAGAGAGAGCTGGAGGAGAGAAAGTAAATGAGCCTGTTGGAATGGAAAGGGCAGGGTGTCCACACTTGGATTAGTGCCCATCCTTTGCTTTCTGCACCTCTTCCTCTCCTCTCCCATTATTTGGCAATTTGTCTCATAGGGCTGTGGCCTCCATCTTATTGCTGTTTCTAGTTTTTTGCAGGTTGTATCGTTCTTCGACTTACCTGTTTTTGGTTTTTTAAAAATTTGATTCCTGTCTCCTCTCCAGTTACAATACCAGGTCCTTGAAGGCAGGACCTATCTTCCTGTATTTCTTAAAGTCTTGGGTTATATTTTCTTCTTCTGAGTAAATAATAATATTGACTTGATACTTAAGGGAAACAGGTAGGATTCAATTTTTAAATAAAAGAGAAAAGCAAAAATACTTACAATCCACATCTCTTTATTTGACGAGTTACCCTCCCAATGCCCCTCATTGAGCAGTCACAGTATGAGACACTTCAGGACCACAGGAATGCCTGGATCATTGGAACATTGGACTGGTGGTCAGTGTTTGAGCAGGCCCACCATCTTTTTCACAGACAGAGAGCCCGGCCAGCTGTCTCTGGAATCTTAAGATGCAAAGTACATGTCATGGTGAGAGACAGAGACAAACAACAGGCTTCTGCAGAATGTGGCAGTTCTTGGGGGATGATCTAAGTGGAGTGCTGGTGGGTGCTTTAGTTGAGTAGAGAGATTATACTCCAGTAGTGGCAACTGCAGACTTTATTTCTGCTGTTTCTATGCTGTCTCTTAAAATGAGTACATGTGGCACATTTTATATATTAGTTTAAGGGCCTTAGGGGTGTCAGGAGAACTCTATGTAACACTGGGAGCTAAAAAGCAGAAAAATACTTAATAAAATTAATATTTGCACAGGAGGTGTGATGGAAAGCTAGAGAGAGAAACAACAGAGTATGTTATAACTGACTGGTCCATGGAGTTTTTAATCGAGGGTCTAAGGTTGCTATGGAATCCTACAGGCGGTTTTGAGGTTTTCTCCTAACCTTCTGGAATTGGATGCATGGTTTTGTCTTTATGTGAATTTAAGCATTTTGTGGGAAGGGAATCTACACCTTTCATCAGATTCTTAAGGTCGTCTGTGACCCAGAAATGTTAGAAGCTACTGCAAATTCAAATTCCTCTGATCTACAGATGAGGAAACCAAGGCTTAAGGAGGGTTATTGACTTTTTCAAGGTCCGTCAGAGCTGGAACAATCATGCAGGCTTTCAGTCTGACAACACAGCATTCTCTCCGCTATTCCTCTCTGACAGCTGAAGAAGTCACCTTTGCTTGTGGATTATTTCCAAAATCCTACTGAGAAGGATGAGCCACTAAAAAGAGATTAGAGATTGATTTCCTGCCAGGACCTCTAATCCACCAAGGCTACTCTTGTGTTGGAACCAATGTGAACCCGCCACGAGCTCCCCACAGAAGAATAGGGATTTTGTGCAATGAATCACAGAACCCTGGAAGGAGGATCTGGACAGCTCCTAGAAAGCATGTGTGAAAATGTTACTCCACCCTTGGTGAACACTGTTTTAAGGAGCCTTACTCCCAAGGACGGGGATGTGAGAATAGGGAATAGAAACTAGTCTGACTTGTCTAATGTCGTAGAAATGCCTTTGCTTTGGCTGTGAGAATCTCGTGTGTTAGACCAAGTGCTCCCTCAAACATAATAGAATCATACCCTTATCAAGCCCTTCCACTGTATTGCTTCAGGTGCCCACACCTAAGGGACTCTCTCCCTCAAATCCTCAACATGAGGACATTGGCTTCCTACCCAACCCCTGGTGTGATCATAGCAATGATGTTTTAGCTTTGTGTTGGAGGCAAGGCGTGTGGTGTGGCAAAGCACACGTCCTGTGTGGACGCCAGGGTCAAGTGTCTGGGAGAAGAATAGTGGGACACTGAAGATGGCATGTGGTGGACCAGAGAGGCGAGGGAGGAAGGGAAGAGAGCCAAATGGTAGTCATGAATGGGAAGGAAGGCAAAGAAACACGACAGAACTCTGGGAGCAATTTGAGGCCATCTTACTGAATTGTGACAGGAGAAGTCTGGTTAGAGATGGTTGTTTGAAGGATGCTAGACATCTGGCTAACCACCATTCATGGACGGCTCAAACTCTACAGAGTTAATGCTTATATTGCACTTAAATATGGTCTTCTGGCACTCCTTATAGATTGCTTCTGTGCCATTTATCTTAAAGTCCTATCAACCAGCTCTTTCCTTTCTTCTACAAGAGACCTTTCACACAGAGCCACAGTCTTCTGGATCTTAACCAACTTTAGTTTCTCCAGTTTCTACTCATTGGGCAGGTCATTCCTGATTATCAATCCTTGAATGAGAGACACTGCCTCAATGAATGCCTTATTTAAATGTAACTCAACTGTGAGTAAAGTGGGTTCTATTCTACCAGATCTAGTCTGGTCAGGGCAGAACACAGTGGGATTTGTGAAGGGTGCTTTTAATAACCTTGACTCCATAGGCTGTGCCTTTAACTTAAACCTAACTAGCTTGATCAACGCTATGTCAGTTTTGGATCAGTGTTCAGATCATCTATGAAGGTGATTTCAAATGTGTTCTCTGTTATTCTTTTCCATTTTATGTCATCAGTGGAGTTGACTTTAAAAAAAGTAACAATGGGGGCACCTGGGTGGCTTGGTGGGTTAAGCCGCTGCCTTCGGCTCAGGTCATGATCTCAGAGTCCTGGGATCGAGTCCCGCATCGGGCTCTCTGCTCAGTGGGGAGCCTGCTTCCCTGTCTCTCTCTGCCTGCCTCTCTGTCTACTTGTGATTTCTCTCTGTCAAATAAATAAATAAATAAATAAAATCTTAAAAAAAAAAAAAAAGTAACAATGTCCCATGACTTCATTTCAGTAGATAGAGAGATTGAATAGAACAGTGTTTAGTTAGGAATTCTGGGGGAATTCCTTTATGGAGGAAGAGAAGTCCCTTTATGTCTGTGGTCTTGACCTCTTAAAATGAGCACCACATACTCATAGTAATTAGAACATATAAAATTCCCAGCCCAGGGCATAGAACTCCATCTCCAGAACTTACCTAGAGCCAGTCACCCACGTCAGTGCTAACTTTGTCCCTGTGGTTCTCCGTGGCTTTCCTATTTCCTGTTGGACTCTGCATCTCAACTTCAAAAAGATATCGATGACCTCGATGACCAATTTCAGGAAAGTTTTTCCTGTTCAAACTCAAAAGCATCCCTCAGGTTGATTCTGAATTTACCATGTCCCAAACTTCATCATAAAGAATAAGAGACGTTCCTTCTTCAGCCTACTATTGATTGAAGAATATGAGCAATAAGTTGATATTGATCTGCTGATCAATATTTTATCCTGGTGACTTTGCTGATTTTCTTGAACCTATCTACAAAATGCCACACACCCTTCACTTACTAAAAAAGAACGGCTAACTTGTTTGTGACCCCTCACAGGTCACTAGGACCTCAGCGTACCTGTTTCATATTTTGTAGAACGAGGGATCTTGGACTAGAACAGCTTTTCTGAAAATGTTTTCCAAAATCAGGTGTTGCTAGGTGTTAAAATAAGCCCCCCAAAAACAAAACAAAACAAAACAAAAAACAAAATGAGGAGAGGCAGAAACTTAAGGGATTAAATAAGTTTTATAAAAACTTGATTAAAAAACAAATTAAATAAATTTCTTTATAAAGCATTTCTCAGAACCTCTCACATCTTAATGTGCCTTACGAAGCCCCAAGAGTCATATGTCATATGCAGTTTCCCCCAAACACTATTTGATCATGGAACACTTTCCATTGAGACAAATATTCTGTGGGCAACCCTTTGGAAAAACAGTGAACTAGCTGGTTTTGGCAGAATCTTTAGGGATCTCTGTGCTGACAAGTGCATTCTTCACTCAGAGAGCCCAGGGCGGGATGTGAAGGGCAGGTCACTGCCCAGCCATCAGCTAGGCTCCAGTGCCCACCAGGAGAGCTTGTCCTTCTGCTGCAGTTATTACCACGAGGAGGGCACCTCCTGACCACGCCTGACATTGAAGAATGCAGCAATTCCCTGCACGTGTCTCTCCCACCATCCCCTCCGCTCCTCTGCAGTCCCCTCCCTAGCATTCGGGGCATCTGCCTTGCAAAGCTCATTAACCTCTTTAATGATGCAGTACCCTTTTTCCATATAAACCTAGGTCCTGAAAATTCGCCACTCTCAGTACTTCCCAGGAGAGCTTTCACTCATGCCTGTTCTCTCTGGCATGGGGCCATGTTTAGGGGAGCACCAGGGGGCAGTTTTGTGGATTTCTTGAATTTCTAGAATGACTTCACTGATGCACATATGTGACATTTTGGTGCCCTGAAGATGGACTCAGTGCTAAATCCACTTGACAAAAGGCAGATTTCACATTTCTTTATTCTCTTTAGGGGGGAGTCACACATCTGAGTCACAACCGTCCAAGATAAGAAACAGCTCTTAGGATAAGCCCTTTTGACTTTGTTCAGAAGTACCAGGTGATATAGGGCACTGGGGGAAAGGAGTTGAGTTCACTTTTGAAATCCGAAGCGCCCTCCCCCCCGCTTTGAATTGGGGTTTAGGACCAGACGGGTTGGGTTAACATCTCAGTCTTGCCACTTGCTAACAAGTTAGGTGATCCTGGACTAGATGCTTGGTCTCTGATCATGTCCATCAATGAAGTAGGATCTGAATTAAATACCCTTCGTCTCTGTTAGTGGTTTTTCAACCATCTGTGGTCCACCATACAGTTACACTCCTGCTGGGACCCATCAAACATGACTTTATCTGGAGCCTGCTTTGCTGCTAATGCCCGTTCTCTAGACAGCCCTCTACTGCCCACCAGCTTGCCACGGGTACGTGTTCACACTTGTACCCAGCTGCATGTGAGCCTGTATGCGCTGTACCTCCCGCCAGGCTCCACCACCGTTGTTGGGGTTGGTATTATTATGAGGTTTAAATAAGATTCTGGGGATGCCTGGCTGGCTCAGTGGGTTAAGCCTCTGCCTTCGGTTCAGGTCATGATCTCGGGGTCCTGAGATCGAGCCCCGCATTGGGATCTCCGCTCAGTTGGGAGCCTGCTTCCCCCCTCTCTCTGCCTGTCTCTCTGCTTACTTGGGATCTCTTTCTCTGTCAAAAAAATAAATAAAATCTTTAAACAAATAAATAGATAAATAACATTCTGCTGGTTTTAGATAAATAAATAAATAATTATCAAATAAACAAATAAATAGATAAATAACATTCTGCTGGTGAATAGACTAGCTAATGTCTATTCACCATTTACTTTGTGTTTCTTCATGACATACTTCATCTGTACCACCCCATCTAATCCTCCCTCCCGTTCTGAGGGAAATGTTTAGCAGATGATGGAGCGGAGACTTGGAGAGGTGAAACAGCCAGGCTGAGGCCATGCCCCTGGGATTTAAACCCTGACTTCAGAGTCCAGATGCTTCTACTCTATCATAAAGTAAGGGAAGCAATTCTTAAGTCGTAACGTTCTCTCCAGATCAGGGACTGTTCCTATGGCTGCTAACCCTCCCATGCTTCAAAGTGGGCCAAAGCAAAGTCCCAAGGTGCTCCAGCCACATCACTGATGTTTGCTAGGGAAATGTGTTTCTCACCACCCCATTCCTGGCTGGAGATGGGTCTGGTGCATGTATCTCTGAGGGTCCTAAGACTGAGAAGTAGGGGAACCTCCGTGTCACTCTCTACGTGATCAAGAAAGAGCTGGGAAGTTCCAGCTCCCCTCTGTCTCATCTGTCACCCACTTAGAGTCCTGTCCGAATATGGGGAGGGTAGTCTGGGGACAGAGACTGCTGAGATGGAAGATGCTGTCAGGACATCACAAAGCACAGGGACAGGGCAGGGCACACTCCTGGGCTTCAGCCGTCTGAAGGACATGACCAAATAAATCAGTCCTCAGATCATTCCTTTGACTTACCAGCCTTTTTCTTTGGGCAAAAAAAAGCAAGCAGTAGCTGAGACTAGATCTCAGGACCTACATCTTAAGACTCTAGAAGTCAAAGGGCTAAAATAGGTTTTTTTTTTTTTTTTTAAAAGATCTTGCTATTTGTTTAATAACTTGCATCAGTGAGCCATTGCATATCCTTGACCACACAGTCTTTCTGACTGCCTCTGTTCTGTTTCTAATTGGGTCATTATCATGTCTTTTGGGGAACTTTGGACCTGGGCTCCCATCTGTTTTCCAAGTAAGAAAATGGAGACTTGGGCAAAGGGGGCATTTCTTCCACTGTCCACTAATGAAAGGCACCTATTGGTTCCCGAGATGCCTGCAGGGACCATCATAGATGCTATTATTTGTGTGATGTCGGTTCATGGTCTAAACTAAAACTCTATAACCAGTTTTTCAAAGTAACCACATCCATCAGGAATCCAAACTTAGGCATTTCCAAACTGGAGAATATCATCTTTCTTCCATTTCATTTATAATTGGTGATTTATAATTGGGGCTCTTTTGTGATGTAGAAGGGAGATGATATTTATTTTGAGTAGCAGATGGAACCCATGTTAGGATTAGGCCTAGAGGTGATGTTCATCGGGCATGGGAAGGTGGCAGCCCCTGGATTATCTGTGGTGGCCCATGAGCAGTGACCACTGCCTTCCACACTGTTTTATCTCAGGAGGTGTGTTTTCAATCAGCAGACTGTTTACAGCTCTGCCGCTGCCCCCTTAGAAATGCCCGATCTGCTAAGCTTTACCGCGTGGGGGGAATACTTTCAACATGTAGAACATAATCCCTTACTAAAACCTTAAATTATCCAAACTGAAAGAACTTTCAGGGTTTAACTAGCTTTTCTCAGTGAGGTGGTTTGTTTTCATTTGCTTAGTTTCTCCACTTTGAGCCTTGGAGCTGACTCTTGTCAGTTTCATTCCTATTTAAAGTCAGTTTCACCTTTCAGTTCCCTTCTTCCACCTCAGCCTTGTAGAGTTTCATTTCCCCATACAGGGTGCCCAGGGAGAGGCGGGGTGGGGGTGGGGGGGTTCCTCATTAAGTCTAAAAATAAGATTTCCTTGAAATACCATCAAAATATTGGACAGTAGGGGGAAGACGATTTGATTTCAGAACAAATCACTCATTCAGAATCTCCCACCTTCGTATTTCTCACGTACACCTAATGGTATTGACGTAGATCACGGTTCTCCTAGTTCTCGACTCTGGCTGCGTGTTGGAACCACTGGGAATTTTTATAACACAACAGCAATGACACCTGATGTCTGTGCTTTACCCCATACCAGTTACCTGGAACGTCCAGAAGTGACTTGTTGATGTGAAGTCAGGATGGGAATTACAGGCCCAGAGCCTTGCTGAGAACCTTGGGACCTCCTTGGCTGAGTGCTTGTCAGGGTTACCGTGTCGGCGGCCGCTTGTTTACAGCAGCCACAACGGGACAGGTGTAACGTGTCCCTTGTCCATTCCCTCTCCTAGCTTGGTAAATACCGTTTCTGAAACAGTGTTTGTTTTAAAGGTGATCGGTCCAGAGTATTTCACCTTTAACTTATTACTACTTCCTTGTTGGGGTAGAGGGAGCAGGCCTCTCCCTCATCAGGCCTCACGCAGCTCTACCAGGATGGGAGGGAAGGCAGCTGTTCTGTGTGGGACTCTGCAGAGCCCTGACTCTGTGTCTGTGCTTCAGGAGGCTCAGCCCAGCCTCTAAATGATCATCCAGGGCCTGTCCAGAAGCCTGCCTCTCCTTGGTAACCCAAGCTGGCAAAACAGTAATAGCCCGCAAAGCTAAATTCTAAACCTCAGTCAGCTGACCTCATTTCTAGCATCCCAGAATGGAGCAAGGCTCTGAAGGACTGAAACTCAGTGGATTTCATTAACTTTACATGCCTAAATGCTTATTCCGAGCCATTCTGGTTTACACACCTCCTTTTTCCCTTTTCCCTCTTCTCTCCAGCCCCTTGCCAACCCAAATGTGAGAGAAGCACAAAATCTAATCCAGGTTATAAGTGTGGTATGGAATACCAGTGTATTTTTTAGTTGTTCCCCAATCCAGAAGCATGGACGTTTTTTGTTTCGTTGTGGTTTTTTGAAGGTGAAGGAAGAGGTAGGGAGAAGTCTTTAGAACATCTTCTAACACATAGTGTATTTCATTGACATCATATGCTGATTTCCATGTTACCATTTTCAGTTTGACAAATAAAGGACTTGCAAAAAGAAGCAGGGAGTATCAAAAAAGATTTAAATTAGCTTTTTGATAACAGAAACATTTCAGTGCTTTGCAAATGGCTGATGCATTTGATATGGTATCTATCATACACGAGGTCTTTGATATTGAAACTAATTATGAAAATGGCCACAACAATTCCGACTGTCTGCTGTGTGCCAGGAACTGACTTTGAAACTTCACAGATTCATCCCTAATCTTCACCACAAAGTAGGCGATGTTGTTGTAATTTTACTGATAAATAAAACAAAACCAAGGCTTAGCCAGTTTACAGAACTTGCCCAAGGTCACACAAGATAGCAAATAACAGAACCAGGAATCAGTCCAAGTTGGTCCTGATCCTAGTGTTCTCCCAGTACCCCCACTGATTGCGAAGAACTCCCTCTCTGGTCCGTCATCACAAGAATCCACTCTTTGAGTGAGGGGCCGTGATGGATTCCACTGCTCTCAGTGTGTCTGTGTTAAGTTCTGCCAATGCGTTTCCTAAGACAACCCACCATACTTTGTCAGAGATTTATTTCATATGCATATTGATTTTGAATAGAGCTTTCATAATCATTACCATATATGAGCCTCCTGGTAAAGATAGGGGGTGGGCAGTGTCATTGCTTTACCCTTTTATTCCCCTAAGGAAGAAGACCAAAGCAGGGAGAAATTGATTGCCTTGTTTATATTTGCAAGTTTTTTCAGTGGCAAAGCTGGGGCTGGGACACCGGCCTTCTGACTCCTGACACAGTGCTCTTTCCATCACCTGTGATGGAAGATCTTTGTGCACAGCATGGCCTCATTGTTGTGCCCTGGCTGACCCAGGTGAAAGGCACAGAGGCAGCTATATTAAGACCATTAGGTAACAAACCGGACTAGCTAGCCAGACTGGTCTTTCCAGCTTCATCTCTCACCCTGGCCAATTCACAATTCTATCAGGCATCTAAAAACTTTTTTTTTTTACCTGTTTCAAGGTCTGCTGAGTTCTTTTCTCACTCCCGACACGCTCTCCTGCCGTGTCACCCTCTAACAAACCCTTCCAGTTCCAAAACCCCTTCCTCAGAATCTCTTCCCTGGTCAGAGCCAGTTTTTGGTATCTCAGGCCCTGAGCTCCTAAGATGTTATCTAAACAGTGTGAAGCATTTAGCCCAAGCACATAGAGGTCGGAGTATCATTCAGATCCTGAAGCATATGTAAAGCCAGAGATGTTTGTCTTTTCTATATGCTGAGTCCGGAGATAGATGTATGGCTGGGGGTTCTTGGTGTGGCTCCATGGACTCTGTGGGCCCTAATGGACCCATTAGCTTTTCTCTGATGTACTTGATGCTATTATCTCAATTGTTACCAGGGTATTCTGTGAATAAAATAAAATAAATAAATAAATAAATAAATAAACGGAAAGAAGTCCTTCTTTTAAAAACCAGAATGGGTCAAGGGTTTCCCATTGAGGCTGGGCATATGAGAGTGGTCCCCACAGAATGAAAGACTATGCAAGCCCATTTCTGGGGTGGCTGAGCCAAGGCCTTCAGCACATGGGGAACAGCTCTGTCACCATCTGTGGTTGGCATAGGCAGAGCCAGGAACCAATATTTCTGAAGAGTGGATCTGGGTGTCAGAATGTAAAGGTCTTGAATTAAACTCAACTATTGGCTTGCTCTTAGCTCTTAAGCCCCATCATTTCTTGTTAAGAGTCATTCACTCACCCTCTAAATAATTGTTGAGTATTTATTTGAGGCAAGGCTGGTGTTAAGTGATACACAAACAGAGATCATAAAGATATGGTGCCTCTGTCACCCGAAGTAGATCAAGTTAGCCGGCCACAAACACAAAACTTGTATATAATAAGTACATATGGGCAGGACAAAGAGAAGGGAGAAATTATTCTAGACTTGCAGGAAGCCTCATTTACAGAAATATTCACTGATGAATTTAATTGGGCCTAAAAGCTATCTTAAACAGGCAGAGGTAGGGAGGGAGGCATCCCAGGCCAAAAGTAGGGAAGTGTTCCAGGTGTTGAGGGAACAGTCAGTAATCGCATGTGTTGGAGTGAATAGTTGGGATTAGGAAATAGTGAGCGGTAGCAGTCACTGAATGCCAGGTCATGGAAGTCAAACTCTGATGGACAGAAGGGACAGTAGCATGTGGCCAAGCACCTAAATGAGTGTTTCAGTGTCTTCCCGTCTAAAATGAGGCCAGGTAAACCGATTGCTCCCTCTCTGCCCCTGCTTGTGATGGGGAACAGGGAGGTGATCAACGTCGAGGCATCGGCGTCCCTTAGATGGAAGCAAACACCACCGGCTACACGTAGCACAGAGCTGGGCTACAGGAGGCCGAGAGTTACCCTGTGGACTCTGTGAACTCTGGCTGGGAACAGTTTGCAAACCCAAGAGGGATGGGAAGTGACAATGGCTGTTTAAAGCTATGAAATCCTTTCTTCAGTTTTCTTCCGATGTATGCTGAAAGCCAGAATTTAAATCATCTTTGGAGAGATGCTCCTAAGCCTCTGATCACATTAATTACTATCTGCCCTCCTGGCCTCATTTGTCACATTTGATCCTTTCCTCCATGAACCTCTTTTCCCTTGGTTTCTGGGGCAGCACTCTGTTTTCCTCTGAGTTCTGCCTGCTCCTCTTCTGAATCTCTTGCCAGTCCTCCTCATCTCTCTGGCCTCTAAACACTGGAATGCCCCGGGACTCAGTCCTCTCTACCAGTCTTCCCTCTGTTGTATGCTCACAAGACACTGATTATCATCTATACACATAAGACATTTAAATGTCTCTCTAAAGCCTGAACTTACAGACGGAAACACCAAAAGTGATTATCCATTCTGTGTCCACAGTAGATGCCCCTCTGCCCCAAACCTGCAATGGCTCCCCATTTCCTTCTGTGCAAAGATCAACTCTTTGCAGTGGCTTGTGGAATTATAAGTGAGCTGGCCCCTGTTACCTGCCTGGCCTCATCTCACTGTGCCCCACCTTCCAGAAGGCTGTAAGCACCAGTCAACTTCAGATACTTGGTTTTTGCTGTTTTCTCCCTCAAATGTCTGCAGTGCTTTCCCCTGACCTCTCTGCTTAAATATCCGTTATCCACGATGCCTTTGCTGACCGCTCTATGTAAAATAATAGACTTCAGCCCTTCTGAGTTTCCCTGTTCCTCCTCACCTATGTTATTTTATATCTCACATTTATCTCTACCTGATGTGCTATGCATTTTGCTTGCTTACTTGTTTATTAGCTTCCATTCTCTACCAGAAGGAAAGCTCCTTGAGGGAGCTCTGCTCTGCTCACTGGTGTGCCCTTGTGCTTAGAACAGTATTTGGTGCCTAGGCAGTGTTCAGTAAATATTTGTAAAATGATTCATAAAATCATCTCCTTTAGATTCAGAACTCAGAAGAGACCATCTGGGTTAGGATCTGGCCCAGCGTGAACTTGGTCAAAGGTCACTGCCAAGGCTAATCCTCAAGATGGAAGTCTTGGGTAGAGACCAGGTTTTACTGCAAACATGCTCTGTGGTTTTAGACAGTCGGGAATAAATCTACCAGACCACAGTTTCCTCGTATGTTGAATGGGTGCTGATATCTTACCAACAAGAAAAAAGTAAAGATCAATTGAGGGCATGGACATACTTCTGCCAATTAGATGGTTGATCCTTTTTTTGCCCTGAAAAAGGAATCAGGCTTGGCTCCTCTTTTTTTCTGGGTGAAGGATATGTGTCCATTCAATTCTGTTTGTCTTCCTTTGGCACAAGAGAGTAACGTGGGGTTTTTTGTTGTTACTGTTGTTGTTTCTAGCTTTAAGCAGGCATTTTGTGGGTGGATGTGAAAACATTTGGCTTTGAGGATCGTTTCTTATTTTATCCTCTCTTGTTTATATAGGGGGTTTTGTTGTTGTTGTTGTTGTAATGTGATAAATGGCCAGCAACGTCCCTGAACCCTATGGAAATGGTATCCAGGCTACAGAATAATTATTTAGTGAATGGTGGATGCAGTTTATGTTGGCACGGATCAAATTAATCATGATTAGTCATGCCTTCACTGACAGTAACCTCATCCCTTGCAGAAAGGCTCCTGTTTATTAAGAAGTAATAGCTGTGAGGGATGTCTGAGTCCCACTCTGGTTTCACTGCACTGTGGCTTTCCCCATATCTTGACAAGAGAGATTAAATATAGATTTAATCCCATCCAGATTAAAACAAACCAGCAAACAAACAAAACCTCTCATGAGGCCCTTCTCTCCTTGCCACTGTTGCCCGCCCTTGGAATTCAACTTCTAGAATGAAAAAGAAAAGTAAAAAAAAGCAAAGAGGCTTTGCAGTTTGCTCCCCCACCCACTCAAATGGAACATAATCAATAATTATAATAGTAGTTAAAACAAACCTTAAGGAAGTGGTGTTTTATTATAGTGGGACTAAATCCGCAGACTTTCTTTTTTTTTTTTTTTAAAGGTTTTATTTATTTATTTGACAGAGAGAGATCACAAGCAGGCAGAGAGGCAGGCAGAGAGAGAGGAGGAAGCAGGTTCCCTGCTGAGCAGGGAGCCCGATGCGGGCCTCGATCCCAGGACCCTGAGATCATGACCTGAGCCGAAGGCAGCGGCTTAACCCACTGAGCCACCCAGGCGCCCAATCCGCAGACTTTCTATCCTGGTTGCCTTGCCAGTGCTTGGGTCCTGGGGACGAGGGTCCTCTTTACCATCTGAAAGGTGTGTATGGACTGGCTTTGAAGAATAAGGCGGGGGGGTGGGAGGTTGGGGTACCAGGTGGTGGGTATTATAGAGGGCACGGCTTGCATGGAGCATTGGGTGTGGTGAAAAATAATGAATACTGTTTTTCTGAAAATAAATAAATTGGAAAAAAAAAAAAAAAGAATAAGGCAAGCTGGTTGCCCGGGAACCTTGAAGAGGAAGCCTCCTCTTCAGCTTCAGTACAAATGGAAATGCAGGGCATTTTCATTTGGAAGAGAGAGCAGGACTATGTGGGCAGGCAGTGACCAGGGGAGTCAGGGAACCTGGCGTCAGCTCTAGTTGTGAGACCTTAGGAAAGCTCTTAACTTGCTGGAGCCTTTGTCATTGCATCTGTAGAGTGGAATGGCAATACAGAACACTATTTAGCCTTTAAACGGAAGTTCTGACACCTGCTACAACATGGATGAACCTTGCGTTTGTTATTCTAAGTGAAAGGCACCAGTCATGGAAAGACAGATGCTGTGGGATTCTACTCCTACGAGGTACCTCGAGATTTACGGAGACAGAAAGTAGAATGGCAGTTGCCAGGAAGTGGGGGGTTGGAGGGAATGGGAAATCGGTGTTCAGTGGGTACTGAGTTTCAGTTTTACGAGACAAAGAGTTCTGTGGCTGGAGGGCGTGATAGAGGTACACCAATGTGAAGGTACTTAATGTCACATTTAAAAATGATTACGATGGTAAATTTTGTGGTGTATGTATTTTACCAAGAATTTTTTTTTAAAGATTAAAAATAGGATAATAATAATCTCTAAAAATCACATCTTTGAGTGTATGATCTATTATGGTTCCTCCAAGTGGTGAGGATGCCATAAGATGAAGAGAACATTGGAGGCCAATCTGTAGGGTCCCGGCAGATATGGAAATGAGCCCCACACTTCCACCGCAGTGTGTATTTGAAGTCCGGGCTCTGAGAGGGAGTAACATGTGCTTCCACAGAGCAGATTTAGAGTGACAGAAGTAGGAGTGACAGGGAGGCAGAACCTCGTATCAGTGTAGGAAAATTTTTCTTTAAAAAAATAAATAAAAAGGCTGTCCAAGATCCTACTCCACAGGAAGTAGTCAACTCCCTCTCTCGGGGGTGTCTAAGTGAATGCTCTGGTCACGTGCAGAGTCCTTCCTGCTCTCGTGGGATGCTGGGTGACATAACTCGAAATTGTGTTCCTTTCCAGCACTCTCTAGTCTTCTTCTTCTTCCCCTTGTCACTGGCATGAGTGTTTCCTTTCATTCTCCTAAATAATAGCATCTATTACTACAAAAGAGAAAAACAACTCTGGAGTTATTAAGGACTCCACAGGTTACGTGGGAGTAAATAGAATTATCTAGAGACAGATCAAATCCGCTTGTAAGAAACTGTTTTGTTCTCAGAGGAGTCACCAACTGTGACTTGGACCACAGACTTAAGGGTTTCCAATTCAGCAAAGGGAAGGAAATCCGCAAACTCAACTCACTGAATTGGATTTAAGCTTAGGAACGCTTTACCTCCTTAAAATGGCCATATTAAAAGCCTGTAAGAAAAAGATTTTATCAGTTACTAAATTGTGGTAAGTGTTATACATGCTTATAACGTTAATCTTTGTGATTAGTGCCAATGGAGGCCCACCTTATCGGCCACAGCATCCTAATTCTGAGCTAGAGGTGTGTTGTTTGAGACATGTGAAAATTTTGTTTTTCTCAGATCTTTAAAAATTTGGCCTCTTCACTTATTACAGGCTTGATAATTTTTACATGCTTCTTGGAAATACAGGGAAATAACTTCATGGTATAAAGTCTGTCTCAGATAAGCCTTTAATATATTCAGTTCTTAAACTGACCAGTCTTCTGTCCCAAAGTTAATGAGCTGATAATTAAAGTCAGAGTCGGTTCATTCTGAAATAGGCTCAGTGCCCTGAAAACTTTTGGTGAGATGAAATTAGAATTTCCTAGAATACTGTGACTACCTTTATCATATTACTTATCCTAATGTTTTGGAATATTGAATATTCTGATGATTTATCTTTCCCATAATGGACTCTGAGCTCCTGGATATAAGGATTTCTGTCTCTTTTGCCTTGTTATCTCTGTAGAGGAGTATAGTAGGTATTCAGTAAAAGAACCTCGGAATGAATGGTGAAAGTCTGTAATCATCCCCTATGGAGAGAATCCTTACCTGTTGTTTGTAACCAGGTCGGTGGTGTTTAGTAGGGGATTTCAGGAGCCCTAATACACTGGGGGCCAATGGTGGGGGCCATGAGGGTGCTAAACCTAACGGTAGAAACTTTGCTCCTTATCTGTTTTACATATTAGGATCCTGTGTAAAGTTTTCTCTAAGAATATTCTGAAAAACACACAGGGACAAATACTTAAAACATTAAGAGATGCGTTCACGGTGTACGTGTATGTGTGTACCTGTGTGGTGTGTCGTATGTTGTAGAGCTTGGGATGAGGTATGATGTTTTCAAGTTTCTTTACTCAGTTTAACTTTCCATTAAATACTTCTCTCATTTGCAGGAATTGGGTTGGCACAATAAAATTGTTCCATTAGGGATCTGTCAAGACTAGCTAAGGATTTTGCTCCTATTTAACGAAGTTTTTTGGTGATTACCAAGTGTTTTGTTCTTTTCCTTCTGAGAAGATTTGAACTTCCCATTAGTGGATTTATACTGATCCCTGCTTAACCATATCAGGCAATGAATTATACAAGAAACTGGCAGTTTCCGAGTTGTTCCAAACCCTATAAAGTACATAGAGAAATGCTTTTCACCAAGGACTGTTGTTTTGACAGTTGCTTCTGGTTCAAGAAACCCACATCTCTTGTCATTCCCTGTACCCGCAGGGGTGCTGCAGTGATAGGCTGTTGGACTCTTTTATGTCTGCAAAGGGCTGTGTGACGAGAGATGGGCAGGGTGACCTGTGCGGTATAGATACCCGCTGGGGACTTGCTTTAAGTGGCAGAAGAAAGAGATGCATGCGGAGTGGAAGAAAAGAGTGGAAGAAATAAGCCAGAGGCTCACCTGAATGGTCAGAGCTGTGTAGTGGAGCCCAAGGGTGCCAGGCCAGAATCTGGTCGGGTGGCTGGTCCAGAAATGCAATTCTTACCTATGAAGAGTTCAGGGGGCCTCACAGTTGGACACTTCACCACAGGAACATGGATGGATCCTTTCTACTTAACACTTTCTACTTTCTGCTTAACATATCTCCACCCCCCACCTCCGTGTGTGTGTGTGTGTGTGTGTGTGTGTGTGTGTGTGTTTTGTGTGTGGTCTTTACCATTTTTGTCTTTTCCATGGTAGCTTCTTTCCATGGTAGCTCAACCTCTAGACGCTTTTCACTTAGCCTGAAACTGATCTTTACTATTTGGTACAGTTTCTAAAAACCGCAAGTCCCTTGGGCGCAGAAAGAAAGAAGTCCTGATACGCTCTTCAAACTACATAAGAAGGTCTTTTTTAAACTGTGTTTTCTATCTCTGCTCTTAGTGGGTGGAAATTTCTTAGACGTGTGTGAATTCGAAGGGAACCACCTAGAAGACCTTAGCTCAAGTTAAGGTATTCTGGAGATTCTAATATTCTACATGCTTCCTCGTTTTCTTCTACCTGCGTGGAAATCAGTGTCCGGAAGTAGGTGTTGGGATAGAAGTGACAACGGAGGGCACAAGATTAAAATGTTTATTCTTCCCTGTGACTATTATGAAGGAGTCTACTACGAACAACCCAAAGAGACACCACACGTGAAACTCAGTTTGCTTCTCACCCTTATGTCACGGAAATTCAGATGGAAATTCATTTTTCTGTTGTCATGGGATGGAAAATGTTAGGGGCCGACTGGCAGCCTTTCAGACCCTCGTCTCTATACGTGGCAGTGAGGAGCCTCCTTCAACACTGGGACCTGACACCACCCATGTGCCTCCCTGTATATCCTCTAGGCAGCCTAAATGAAGGTGTACCAGCCTCTCTGTGAGCTCATGATGGACCTTTAATTGCAGAAATTCCAGAATCTTCATCTTAACCCCATTGAAATGCATTGAAAGGAAACCCCGGAGTTCCTTATTGCTAGTGGGTCCTGAATGTCTTTCAAAAGAAAAAGGAAAATGCCCTCCCCACATCTTCTTTCCCCTCCCTTCAGCCCAGTGTAGAACTGAAGCACAAAAAATGCAAACTCTACGGGAGGGAGACCACTGCTTTGTGTTCAGACTGAGCTGTCCGGTGACTGCTAACGGATGTGTCTATGGGAAGAGTTTCTGTAAAAGTAATTGAGGAAGCAGAGAGTAGGAGGGCCTGGTGTCTGGCATGTTTAGACGAGAGACAGCCACAGAACCAGAAGTAAAGGACTCTGGGCGAAGGCCTGGAGCCTGGAAATGGCAGCACCTCCTTGGTTTGTCTGAGCCTGGTCATAAGACGGGAAAGGAACATCTCCTCCCCGGCCTCTTGGTCTGCTTGGCACCCAGCGTTTTCTCAGTTTACCTGTTTTATTTGTCTTCATTTACCTATTTTTCCTCTGGTACTTGCCTTTGGCTTATCCTTTTACTCTAGAATTTGCTGTTTTTCTGTAGCATCCTGGGGACTGCCAGTGGGGTCATCGTTTTGTCTTTTGTGCTTGGATGCTACCTGTAAAGTATTTTTGCTTTGGTCTTTAGTGCTCACCAGAACAAAACATTCCCCAGCCTCAGCGGTTCACAGACAGCTCCTAAAATACTTTGAGTCATTCCTTCTGGACTTTCAGCAATAACCCACAGATGGTAGCTACACAGATGTCAGGAAGCTCCGTAAACCAAATCTTGTCTGCAGGTAAGAGAGACGTTCTAGAGCAAGCTATGGAACAGGCCGTTGCAGGCTTCATAGAAACCGGAGAGGGGTGAAAGAAAAAGACGGATTGGAGGAGGTGTTCCTGGCCCTCGGGGAATGCCTGAGGCCCAGTGTGCCTCCAGACGCGTACTTGTCCCTTGAATGTAATGGGAAGAACCACATGGCGCTTTGAATGGAAGTTCTGAGTCCCTGCTGACCCACAGTAGGCATCACGGTGGCCCGCTGCGGACTGGGCTCCCCGTCCTGGGCCCCTCGTAAGGAGGACAATATTGGGATCTCTGACTTCCTATAACACTCACTTGCAGAGTGCTTTGGGGATCCCCCACTGCATCAGAATTCACTGGGAGCTTTTTAAAAACACAGATTCTCAAGAGCACCTCCAGACCAGCTGAATCAGAACCTCCAAGGGTAGGCGTGGGGGACAGACACGGACATGCGCACAAGCTCACACCCCCACACATGCACTTTTTAAAAGTTCCCCGGGGGGGGGGTTTAAAAAAAAAAAAGTTCCCCAGGGGACCCAGGTGAGCAGGGGGCATGGGAAGCTCAGAGGGAACAGACCGGGAGCTCACGGTTGGCAAGAGAACCAGGTGCAGACCAGCCACTGCCTTTATTGCCGTGGGCTCTGCAAATGGACATTTCTCCCAGGGAGCCCTCCAGACAGAGGTTTGGGGTCTCACAGACCCGGGCACAGGGATGGCACAGGGACGCCCACAGTGCCCAGGACTTACAGGGTGCCGTCCATCTCCGGCCTCCCTTGGGCGGGGTGGACCAAGTCATGCCTGGGGAAAGTCAGCAGAAGGCGGAGCCCGGGTTGTGCCCTGTGTTCTCATCAGCACGTGACCCTTTCCAGTCTTATCAAAACCTGCGAGGGTATTTCCTGCTGACAGGGCCCTGGAGGCGCAGTGAGAACAGAGGCGGGCTGAGAAGGGAATGGAGGAGAAACTCTGTATTGTGGATTCAATATCAGCTCTGCGATTTCCCTCCCCCCGAGGGATAAATATTGTGCTTTGCAGCTTATATGAGGGAACAGACTTCCTATGTGTACGATTCCAGGAAGAGAGTTAATAAAACCTCTTGATACCTTGCCTCCCCGGCAGCCTGTATTTGTCTAGCAGCGAGGCTGTGTGCTGTTCATACAGGACTGGTGTTAGGTTGACATTTGTTTTGACCTTTAAACTTTATGCTTCCTCCTTCGCAGTCCTCTCCCCCACCGGCCTCCCCACCTCCTGTTGTTCCTCAGTGAGTGGGTTTGATCTTCGGCGACCTGGGCTTTTCCAGAGGTTGACTCTCCCAGGCTTGGTCGGGGCGCGGTGCGGGCTTTTCCTCTTTTCTCGGCGCAAGGGTCATTGTGTGACTGTAAAATGATTGTCTGGCGGCAGCACGAGAGGCATTTCACATGTGGGGAGTGTGGAGAGTTTTGTTTTTTCTTTAAATAAGAAGAGGAAAAGAAAACACCTCCAGGAACCACATCTGCCCCAGGGAGTTCAGGGTGGGGACTCCTGCCTTGGCTGGAGAAGGCTCCTTCCTCCTTGGGGGGAGTCCTGCCCCGGGCCCAGCGGGGACGGGGAACCCAGCCCTGGGAATGCTGCTGCTTGTCAGGGAACAGGAACATTCTTGGCTCTGAGGCTTCTTCAGGTCCTGGGGGTATTTTCATAAGAGTGTAACCCCAGGGCTAAAGGAAAATTCCACTCTTGGGCAGCCCGATGTTTCTGTTGCCGGTCATCCAACCCAGCTGCAAAGTGCTCTGCTTAACCTTCCAGGCTTTGCCCTCTGACTGATTGGATTTCAGTCCAGCTCCATGAAACACCACTGGGCACCCTTATTAGATAGATTACTTCATGTTTCTTCACCTCAGTTTTCTCATCTGTTTAATGGGCCTTATGGAGGCATATTGAGAATCGAATATGACAGAACATATACAAAAATGCCTAGAACAATACCTAGGCAATAAATAGACACCCAAAGCATGTTAGACCTTAATGTTATGACTTCTCCCTAAGTATCTCCTACCTGAAAGAATCTTTAATTCCTTTGGTATTTTTACAAGTTGGACTTTTAAAGGTGAACTCTGCCCTTTTGTGTAAAAATACTTAGGAGAGGTTCATTTGTTCTTTGTTCCTTTGACTTTCTTGGTATCTCTTAAAGACCAGGATGTTTTCTTCCTGCAGCTGCATGGGATGGATTGTGACTATCCCTCATTTTCCTTCCATATCTACTGCTGTTGAATAAGGGTCCGTAACTGTCCATCTATGATCTATGGTGATTTATAAAAAATAGACTTAGAGGCTGTCTGTAGACGAAGCATGCTCATTAAACGTGCGCCTAGACCTCCCACCTGTGGAGGAGACTTGCGAAGCTTTCCCAGCAGGTGTTTCTTGTGCTGTGCCCAACCTCCCTTCACCACTATAGATTGGGACAAGGACGTTCTTAGAAAGGTTCCTCAATGGCTGTGACTCTAACCAGTGAGTTTTAGTTGCAGATATGCCCCCAGGGGCCTCCTGGCAAGATCGGCTCATAGCCAGGCACTAAGAAAGGGTAAGGAGGAAATTCCAGCAGACACCGTAGTGCTTGGTGGGACTGGGGTCTGCCGGTCCCCTGCCCGCTCCTTCATGGCGGGCAGCACACTGAGGTTTTGTTTTAGGACATCTTTGCTACATCAACAGAAATTTGCTATCTTCTTGCTCCCACAACGTAGAGAAGTGGTAGTTGGGATGTTTGGAGCCTTCTCTGAGGACGTGTGTTGACTTCGTTCTTGGCGTAGTCTGGCATGGCAAGGTGCATCTCCTAGGTGACTTGCTAACATACTCCTATTCTCCTACTATAAGCACTTAGAGGTGTCCTGGGACAACATGGCCATTGACTCAGGTCAAACAAAAGTTTGAGCCAGTAGTAGATCATATTTATGGAAGGGCAGTATGAGAAGGAAGAAGGGAGGCCCAAGGTTGATACATTCATTCCTGGTTTGCTATGGGCTTCCGCTGTGGTTTGAAGAGGTTCTTCTTTGAAGGAGAGTAGTCTCTACTGCCTCTTTGAGTGTAGGAATGGGTCTCAGCACAGTCAGGTGGGATCGATCCCAGCCAGAGCGAGGGGTGAGGGCATGGGAGATAGTTCTATGCATAGAACTTTATTGAAACATACATTCTTGACCTATATCCATGGAAGATCCTTCAGGAGCGTGCGTGTGTGTGTGTGTGTGTGTGTGTGTATGTGTGTCCTGATCTTCACCCCATACCAACCTGAATGTTAGACAGCCACTGTTACTGATGATTGTCACTAGCTCTGACATGTCTCGGAGATCAGTGAGAGCTGTCACGCAGAATGTGACTTGGCAGCAGTTTATTTGTGGAGTGGGTGGGAATACCTCAGGTTTGGGGCACTTCGAGTTGGGGGTAAATCGAGGGTCATCTAACCTACCTCTGCGGACACTCTGAAAGATACTCTCTACTCAGATTGAAAATGTCATACAGTCTGGAAGCCATAATTTGAACCTCTGTCATCTAATCCCAGAGCACACACTCTTGACACGTAGACATCCAGACAAATGACATAACCTCGCTCCTTGAATGAGTCACAAGTCTCTAGACACTTAACAATAGATTCATGGGATTCTACATTTTTACTTGAGTTGTATTCTAAGTCAAATCACTTCAAAGTTGGTATAATGCTTTGCAGAAAAGATAATGACAAGGTCCCTGGAGGTAAATTTAGATTTTTTTTTTTTTTTTTTTTTTTTTTTACTTTCCTGGTAATGCTAACGAAAACCTTGAGAATGCTGATACTTTCCAATCAGTGCCCTGTGCCTTGCTGTGAAGTTTGAAATTAAACCTTTAGCTAGTGGCCCGGATCTTTTTTTCCTTTTAACTGCTACTGAGGAAAAAGTTCAATGCTTATTCATTCAATGTATTTTTTTGTCCAGTTTTATAAGGGCTCTCTGCAAGATCCTTCATATACCAATTTGAGTAAGATGCTCTCCTTAGCCTCAAAACACTCGCCCTCTTCTGGGAGAGACAGACAAGTGAATCAACATGTGGATATTTCTGTGTGTCTAATGCAGTTAGCAGGATGCGGAAGGTGCTATGGTAACATAGCTGGGGAAGTCAGGAAGGTTTCCAGAAGAGGTAATATGAGGTTATGATGTCTGGACTCCTCTCTCTCACTGTGTGCCTGCAAGAATTTAGTGCTCAAGTTTTGCTTACATTTTTTTCTGCCATGACTTCTCCCAGCCTTGTTTCCAACAAATGAATTAAATATAACTTTTGTCCACCTTAGTTTCTAACCTCTTTTTTTCTAACAGAGGCATACCTGGTTTTAGCACGCTTCACTTTCTTGAGCTTCGTAGAGATTGTGTTTTTTACAAATTGAAGTTTTCTGGCAACCCTGCCTCGAGCAAGTCTACCAGCGCCATTTGTCCAACAGAATTTGCTCGCTTCCTGTCTCTATGTCACATGCTGGTAATTCTCGCAATATCTCAAAATTTTTCATTATTATTATGTTTGTTACAGTGACCTGTGCTCAGTGACTATGGCTCACTGAAAGCTCAGGTGATAGTTGGCATTTTTAGCAATAAAATATTTTTTAATCAAGGAATGTATACTGTTTTTATTTTTTTTTAGAGCCAAAGCTACTGCACCCTTAATAGACTGCAGTATAGTGTAAACATAATTTTTATACGCATTGGGAAACCAACAAATTCATTTGGCTCACTGTATTGCAATATTGGCTTTTCTGTGGTGGCCTGGAACTGAACCCACAATATCTCTGAGGTGTGCCTGTAGTTTTCTTTCACCTCGTATTTCCTTCACTCAATCCAAGTAATTAAAACGGAGCATAATTTTCAAATTTAGGTCAGTTGAGGAATTCCCAACCTTGGAAAGCACCATTTTTGGTCCTTTCTTTCATCTTAGACTAAAAAACCAGGTTTAGAATGATGGAAATAAAGATGCCCCGATTTGGAAGAGACATTAAAAGTCATGTCCCCAACGGCCAGCCTGGTGGACCTGCTGCTCCAGGAGCCCTCGGAGGCCGATGATTTTCTCAGCCCCCCAGCCAGGAAGGATCTCTCTCTGCTCAGGCTTCTGTCTTTGAACTTGATCTCTACTTCTAGTCCTCAGTTCAGATCACCTCCAGAATGATCCTATCCTGCTTCTACCTCTTGCTTGCCCTCCAACATTCAGTAAACCAAGGGCATTTTTTTTTCAATTTATTTATTTTTAGAAAAACAGTATTCATTATTTTTTCACCACACCCAGTGCTCCGTGCAATCCATGCCCTCTATAATACCTACCACCTGGTACCCCAACCTCCCACCCCACCCCCGCCACTTCAAACCCCTCAGATTGTTTTTCAGAGTCCATAGTCTCTTGTGGTTCACCTCCCTATCCAATTTACCCCAACTCCCTTCTCCTCTCTAACACCCCTTGTCCTCCATGCTATTTGTTATGCTTTACAAATAAGTGAAACCATATGATAATTGGCTCTCTCTGCTTGACTTATTTCACTCAGCATAATCTCTTCCAGTCCCATCCATGTTGCTACAAAAGTTGGGTATTCATCCTTTCTGATGGAGGCATAATACTCCATAGTGTATATGGACCACATCTTCCTTATCCATTCATCCGTTGAAGGGCATCTTGGTTCTTTCCATAGTTTGGCGACCGTGGCCATTGCTTCTAGAAACATTGGGGTACAGATGGCCCTTCTTTTCACTCCATCTGTATCTTTGGGGTAAATCCCGAGGAGTGCAATTGCAGGGTCATAGGGAAGCTCTATTTTTAATTTCTTGAGGAATCTCCACACAGTTCTCCAAAGAGGCTGCACCAACTTGCATTCCCACCAACAGTGGAAGAGGGTTCCCCTTTCTCCACATCCTCTCCAACACATGCTGTTTCCTGTTTTGTTAATTTTGGCCATTCTAACTGGTATAAGGTGATATCTCAATGTGGTTTTAATTTGAATCTCCCTGAGGGCTAATGATGATGAACATTTTTTCATGTGTCTGATAGCCATTTTTATGTCTTGATTGGAGAAGTGTCTGTTCATATCTTCTGCCCATTTTTTGATATGTTTGCCTGTTTCGTGTGTGTTGAGTTTGAGGAGTTCATTATAGATCCTGGATATCAACCTTTTATCTGTACTGTCATTTGCAAATATCTTCTCCCATTCCGTGGGTTGCCTCTTTGTTTTCTTGACTGTTTCCTTTGCTGTGCAGAAGCTTTTGATTTTGATGAAGTCCCAAAAGTTTATTTTCGCTTTTGTTTCCTTTGCCTTTGGAGACGTATCTTGAAAGAAGTTACTGTGGCTGATATCGAAGAGATTACTGCCTATGCTCTCCTCTAGGATTCTGATGGATTCCTGTCTCACGTTGAGGTCTTTTATCCATTTTGAGTTTATCTTTGTGTACGGTGTAAGAGAATGGTCGAGTTTCATTCTTCTACATATAGCTGTCCAGTTTTCCCAGCACCATTTATTGAAGAGACTGTCTTTTTTCCACTGTATATTTTTTCCTGTTTTGTCGAAGATTAATTGACCATAGAGTTGAGGGTCCATATCTGGGCTCTCTACTCTGTTCCACTGGTCTATGTGTCTGTTTTTATGCCAGTACCATGCTGTCTAACCAAGGGCATTTGGACCTCATTGGTATTTACTTGTATTTCTCTTTAGTCTCTCGTGAGCCGGTGAGGCATGGCCGTCTACGCAGAGCTGCCCTGGTGAGGAAGGGGGGGGGTCATCGCGAACAGTTACTCCCTCCTGAGGGTGTCGTGTGGACAGGCAAGTCCAGGCCTGAACATGAAGTTAAACCCTCTTTTAGGGCACTTTTGCCACCGGCCTCTCCTCCTTGCCCCCCACCTGCCATCTCTTCCCATGGCTCGGCTGGACGCCCGCCCCCAGCGCTCACATTCAACTCTTCCTGATTCGCTCCACAGCACAGCCCGCGCTTTCCATGAGGATGGCCATTCAGACCAAGCCTCGATTGATTTTTCCTAAAAGGCCAAAGAAAATATGATTTCCAAACCAGACAGAATCTCCTCTCGTTTTATTTAGCAGCACTGTGAGGTGGAACTGTCAGGATAAGACTCTATCTAGCAAGTTAGAAACTCCCAAAGCCAGAGGGACAGGAAATTTCATGGTAAATATTTAAGCTCCCGGGCTCTAGGGCAATTGGAAAGTGCCTGTTAAGAAGCTTTCCTCTTTCCCTCTAATTCCCCGTATTCATCACTTGAGCTGTGCCATTTGGGTTTATCCTTTATGCCTAAAGAAGTCCTGCCTTCTAATCTATTAGCCAGGGGAAAAAAAAAATGTAAAGAAATAAAAAAATACCCTAAAAAATGCCACAGGGAGATCATATCCTGGGGGGACATTTAGCTTTCAGATGTCCCTAACTGCCGCATGAATGTATGCACAGATGCTATGTATCTCTGCTGCTGGCCAACTTCACAGGACAGGGTCTGCAGGGCTTGGGAGCTAGTCCTGGACATTCTGCTTACACTATTCTGCTTGGGCCTCAGTTTCCACACTGTTTAAGTGGGAAAAATTTCTCCTTAGGCTATCTCCCAGGAGGCCCAGAGGGTGACAATTAGACAAGGAGGGAAGAAGTGCTTTAGATGTCAAAGTTGGGCAGTAAAAGTCAGATACAACTATGGTGTCTCTTCATGGCCAGATCACCTTGATGTGTGATTTGGTGTCTTTTCAGCAGGGAGTGCTACCTTCCTCCCAAGTGCAGGAGGAGGAATTAAGGATCAAAATGTGAAATAGCTTTGCCCACTATCCCTCCACTTGTTAGCGGCAGAACTGGGTTGTACACCCAGCTCAGTGCTTGGCACTTAGTCATCCTTCTGTCTGCATGGACCATTACGTCTCAGCTGTTAGGGTCATCCTCATGGTTCTGCTGTGTTTCCTTGTGAACCTGACTTTGCTCCCTGCACTGGTGCCATCCAGGGTGGGTCCTTGTAGGGTAGAGAACGTTCTGCCTATTTACCTCCTGCCGGTCTCTTCTCTCCCCGAGGGTGGACACCACCACCCCTTTTCCCAGTCTTCTGACTAGGTAAACTGAGGACAGGGCTCAGGCTCCTGGACACCGGTCAGGAAGAAAGGAGGGGTTGTGACAAGCGGAAATAGGCACGTTTTGGGGGCCAGTGATAAAAATCTGATTTCTCAAAATACTTTGTTGGATCAGAATGACACTGATGAGTACTTTCCATGGAAAAATAGAAGTTGGGGAACAGGCCTTCCCATTTCTGAACCTGACTGTTACATTTACAACCTCTGAGCAAATTTCTGGAATTTCACCGACAGATTCCTTGGGGCATGGAAATCAAGTTCCTTGTGTGTGCATGGGCTGGGGGCGGGCCTCCTCCTTCCTTTCTCCCTGAAGGAGACAGTGCCAAGACTCGAGCTGTTTAGTTTGGCTGAGTTTGGAGGCATTTGATACTGAACTGGCCTTGTATGAAACCCACTTGCTGATTCCTTTCGTCCCAAAGTGGAAAGTGTAACAGCCTCTGGAGGACAGAAAGGGCTCCCTTCTTTCCGTCCCTCTCGCCTTCAGCCTGCCGGGTGCAGAGCCGCAGACCCGCTCGGCAGACTGTTTGAGCGGGAGGAGGCCTCTACTCACTCACCATCCCCTGCCTCGAGATTTATTCTGGGCATTTTGTAAATGGGCTCAGTGTAGAAGAGTTCATCAGACTCTTACCAGTGAGAATTTGGTGTCACTGGCTTGGCCTCTCCGTACAGACCTCTTGGGTACTGAATCCGGAATATTTGTTGCTGTTCTAGCACTTGGTTTTCTTGATCTCATCTTGAGAATTTTACTAGGAAGGCAAATGCCAAAAAAAAGCTCGTGTTTTATTTTTTCTGAGGTCAAAAATGTAATTTTTTTTTAAGTTGGCAAACCCAGGAGTGAGACACGATACTCTCCATTAAATGACTCATTTTCTTTTACTCTCTAAAGGTCTACATTAATTTTTGTGCCTGCGTCCCACCATTGCTACGGCGGGGGGTGGGGGGGCACAGAGAAGGGCTGGGGAGCCGGGGGTGGGCTCCGGGGGGAGGGGGTGGAATGGTGTCATTTGTCATTGCTGCCCAAAGCCTGGGGCAGACCTGGGATCTCTCCACTGGAGCCCCTGCAGGGCCTGAGCGGCTGGCTGAGGTCTAGTTCCTTAGCCCCAGAGCATTTAATCCTGTTCAGTGTGGGGTGATGTCACTGGGTCAGAGCTGGGCAGCCGAGTGGAAGGAGAAGAATGAATGACTGGTTGAGGCCTGAGGTGTTGGGTGGCCACTGAGCAGTGCTGGGAGCAGCCTCCCGGCCACCGCCGTGTGTTGATTTTGTAGTGAGATCATTACCTTTCCTGGGTTGTTAAATGCACTTTAATCGTCCTTAAGACAGGGCTGGACAATGTTGCTTTTGTGACTTCAGAGAGTCGCTAGACAAGTTAGAAGAGGCCGGGTTTCCAGAATTCCACCAGGAGGAGAGCGCAGCCCCATCAGAGTGTGGTGGGGGGCGCAGGGGGGATGTGTAAAGTTTCTGTTCTCTGGAAATGTCCACCAGGTCATCGTCCTCAGAGCCTCGCACTTGGCGGGGATGTTGGGAGGCTGAAGGATGTGCGTGGAGCCCCAACAAAGTGCTCCGAGCTGGGGAAGGCTTGCCTCAGACAGAGCATGGCATAGCACACCCCCAAAACCAGGCGTATCGTTCCCAGAGTGCGAGAAACACCTCATGCATCACAGATGTCAAAATACATAAACTGCCTTGATTTGTATTAGTTTCCCTCTGTGACTGAGGTGAGTCTTGCGGTTCCTTTTTCTTTTATAATAATGGCCTGCCCGTGGTTACTTTGGGGACAAAGTTGGCAGGAGAGGACCGATAAGGAGAAGGAGGGAGAGAGAAAAGGGGGGGAGGAGAGAGAAAGATCGCTCGTCCAGGCTGCCCACTGCTACCTGCAGGGAGACTTTGTAAAGAGGTAGGCTTTGAGGAAAAATCTGAAAACAGGCTTGGAGTCTGTATGTGAGCGTATCCAACCCTCTCCAAGGGTGGCCACCTAATTACCTGGCTTTACTAACATCTTTCCTCTCTGCTCTTCTGCGTCAGGCTCCTGACATACTACATTTCCCTTCTACCTTTTATTTTTCTCTGTGGTTATATTTTCTTCTCTCCTTGTCTAATAGTCTAATAGCAAAATTTAAATCATAGCCTCTAAAGATTCTGCCAATCACTGCTGTCTCTCTCTCTCTCTCTCTCTCTCTCACACACACACACACACACACGCATGCACACACACACACACATGTGCGACCCCACACTTTCCTACCAACACTTTAGGACTGCAGAGGAGAGCTCCCTCCTCGCTGGCCTGCTGACCTGACCTATGCCCAAGTGTGAGGTCATCTCCTTACTTAGAAACAAGAAACAGGCAGGTGGGGTTCTATCTCTCCCAGGGGTTGGGGCACAAGTTGCAGGAGACCTGGTTGTGCCCCACGATGATGATCCTCACGAAGCTCCAGAAAATCGGCGTCTGTTCCTCCTCCTTCTTTCATTTACGTTCCTAATTACCCACAGAGGAAGAGGACATCTGAGAGGTGAGATGCCCCACACCCTTGCCAACTCGTCTCATCCTTGCCCCTCCGAATTGTGTTTCTCGTTTTCGAGCAGTCATTTCTTTCTTCCTTCCAATCCTTTGGGTCTTTAGGATTTCAGATTATCCCCATCACTTTTTAGGATAATAAATCTGAAGTATTTGTTTTATTCAAAGCTCCCTTTTTCATACTTTAGGACACATACCCTTGTTTCTGAGTTCCAGAATGGACTGATCAAGTCCAGGCTAGACCGTCTCATTCCAGTTGTGATATTGGGGCATCCCTCATTTGAAATGTCCATAGTCACTTCTTCATATATGCATTTTCTACGTCTTCGTTCATCGACTCGTCCATTCATTCATCCTTCTATCTGAATGATGAGTGTTGTAGAAAACTGGCCATGAGTCGAGCACTGCTCTAGACCTTGGCCTGACAGTGAACAAACCTAATCCTGGCCCTCATCAGGTTTTAGTCCATTGGGGAAGAGAGGCTTAAACCAGGAAGTGTGATAAAGCTGTTGAATATAGGGCAACCGAAGCGATGTGCCGTGCCAGCCAAGAAAGGTGAGAGCCACCAAGGTCCCGCTAAAGAAGCAGTGTCCAAGGAGAGAGCTGAAGAATAAGGAGTCAGCGAGGGGAAGGGGGGGTTGGGTGGGATGGGACAATGTCCCTGGATCAAGAGAGAGAGTTCCAGAGGAAGGGGGCCGTTTGTTAAAGTGGCCGTGAAGCAAGAATAAGTCTGGTGGGTGGTTTGGAGGAACTGAGAAGTGCCAGTACCCGAGGGGTTGAGGGGAGGTGTGCACCCAGGACCAGGGAGGTAGGAGGGGTAGGCTGCGGGGGGACGAAGGGCCTTCCTGGTAGGGGTCTTCCTGGATTTCATCCCAAGGACAGTGGACAGTCACTGAAGAATTTAAGCAGAGAAACAACATGACCTTAGTTAATTATTTCGATGATTGTCTTTTTTTTTTTTTTAAAGATTTTATTTATTTATTTGACAGAAAGAGAGAGAGAGTGAGAGAGAGAGAGAGAGAGAGTGTGTGTGTGTGTGTGTGTGTACAAGCAGGGGGAGCCACAAGGGTGGGAGAAGCAGGCTCCCTACTGAGCAGGGAGCCTCATGCAGGGCTCCATCCCAGGACCCTGAGCCGGAGGCAGACATTTAACCAACGGAAACACCCAGGTGTCCCTTCAGGGATTGCTCTGTCTGCTATGTGGAGAATGGGTTGTAGATAATAAGGGTGAATATGGGAGATATGCTCACCTAAAAGAAATTCTTAGAGACAGGAAAGACTTGGCCTATAGTGTTCTAATTGGCACTAATCCCATGCTGGTATTTTTTTAATGTGTCCTTTTAATCATTAAAGACAATGTTAAGTTGTATTTCTTGAGACAAGCGCGTGCGCGCAAACACACACACACACACACACACACACACACACGCTGCGGGAAGGGCCCACATCATTTTCATTTAAGTATCCCTCATTGCCTAGCATAATTTCTGGCATAAAAGGTGCCCACTGAAGTTTGTCAAATTGATGAATGAAGGAAGAAATGCATAATTCCTCATTAGACACCCTTTTGAAAGAATAATCCCATTATGGTTTCTCTTGATGTCCAAATGCTGTACATGACGGAACGCAAGGGAGAAGGAAATAGTGCAAAAACCTGAACCAAGAGCCTGGGTTCTCGTCCCACGTCCGCCTGTGAGAAGTGAACAAGTGGGGCCAAGTTGCGGCTTCTTGATGCTCTGGTTCTCAGAGTGTAAAATGAAGGAGTTGGACTGGAGAAAGCCTATTAATCACCCAGTTTTTGTAATTCTATGACTTAAGACCCTGCAATACTGTTTCAATCAAACACAACCCTTCCCTACCGGCAACCCTCAGCATTTTGAGTTGGTCATAAAATGTCCCTTGCTAGAGGGATGTCCGAAAACCAGGACTGCTTTATCGTGGGTAATGCAGTATTCCCTTCTGGTCTGAGGGATTAGGGAAAATGAAGTAGCTGTTAGGAATGCAGGACAACCTCAACCAGAACATTAGAAGCCACTTCAGGCTGGCTGCTTCCAGCAGGGCAGAGGCAGAAAGAAGGGATTCCATTATAGAGAGAGAGGTTTGTTTTCTTCTTTCTCTCCCTTACAGAGAAAGAAAGGGGATAAAAGAAAAACAAGACCTGAGCTTTCACATCCTGATAAGAATTTCCTGGTATTTACAACATGTAAAATAAACTTTGATATTTTTTTTTTAAAGAAAATGCATTTTTGCCACTTGGCCAACATGACTGCTTTGGGGGAAAAATATAGCCTTTTGGTTCCAATATGTAGATCAGACAGAACAAAAGAACACACAACTTTCCTTCTTTTTTTAAAATATTTATTTACCTCATAGGGGAAGGAGAGAAAAGTCAGGAAGAAACAGAAAGGAAGCCGTGTCAAGAGTGCTAACTCAAATCAAGTTTCATGGCTCTGTGGAAGCTGCTTAGTTCGGGTGTGTTGTTTTTCCTCCTGCTGGGACTCCAGAGGGGGCCCCTTTCTTAAAGGACTGGTATGGTTCCAGTGGAGAGGGCTAGATAATCTTTTGGGCTAAACTCGGGCAGTCAATCAACAGGGATGGATAGAGGCAATCTGTGTACTTTTCCAGGTGTCCTGGGGGAGGCAGAAATCCTCTTCCGTGGGGGTTATACTCTACCACACCTTTGTCTAACATGCCAGATGGAGGAAGGTGGCATGTCCCAACCACCTTGTCCTCAGGACAGTTATATCTGGGAAGCCCTTACAGCTTTCATATACATGACCCCATCTGGTCGTCACTAGATCCTTACCTGAAAGAGTCTCCGTGAACTTCAAAGAACACCAGACTAAGAGTCAGAATGCCTAGACTTCTGGTACTTTCCCACTAGTGGCCTAACCACAAAAAGCCTCCGTGTTATCCTCTCCAGATTCGGTTTCCACATCCCTGTTCTCACTCTTCCTGGGATTATTAAAAGGATCAAATAAAATACAGGATTTGAAATCGTTTCATGAACTCTGGGAAACTCGACAAATAGGAGATATCTTGCACATTGTGGTGAGCAGATAGAAAGTGTTCTGCACATTCCAGAAATGGAAACACACTATGTTAATGGTAACCTGAAGTTCAGAGACTTACTCAAGATCCCATAGTTTATCTTCAGCAGAATCCTGGGTCTTAATCCAGGAAGAGGTATTTCCAGCATAATCTATGGTTGCTTCTTCCAACAGCGGGAATTCAAATAAAAAGGAAATCTGTGAGAAGCATAACCACAGGGTAAACCATCAAGATGTTCATGGAGCTCCTCAGATGCATTTTTGTTTTTTTTGTTTTTGTTTTTTTTTTAACTCACGCAAGAGAAGGGTATCCCTACAGCACACCCAAGGAAGCGGTGATTGTGCCATTTGGCAGAATATCAGCAGCAGTGCCTGGGCAGTGACCGAGGGAGAGGCTCATACAAGTGACGGGGGCACAATAGTCTCTTGGGCTTTATAGTTTCTTCAGACTTTCACATCTAGTAGAATATTTGATCCTTTCAGAATTTCATAATATAAGGAGGAAAGACATTTCTCCTTCAATCTGAAATGCAGAACCTAAAGCCTTGGAGACTTTGAATAACTTGTCCAAGGTCGTAAAACCTGTAGGTGGTGAGTCTAGAGTTAAGTCTTGGGTGTTGAGACTTGAGATTCCCATCTCCATGGTTCTGATGCTACTAGTGGTTTACCTGAAGTCTTGGGCAATTGGTTTGTTTTGACTGTGTGGTAGATTTCCTGTAGTAAACTTAGTCAACCCTGGAAAAGAAGTGGGTAGCTTTGTTCAAGCAACCTAACGTAGGGTGTCAGGCGGGACCCCACCTGATGGGCTGCATCCTGGAAAGCCACTGACATGGTCTTGGCTGAGTTAGTGTCTTTGTTCTCTGATCTGAAAGATGAACGGGTTGGACTCTTCTCTCTAGCTCTAAACATAATGTTTTGAGATATGTGAAAGAAAGAAACTATAATTCTAACCTTTCCTAAAGGTACACTAGGGAGGGTAAGAGTTTTTCTTCACAGTATGCTGGTCCTAATAATTCACTTTATTTTGTAGTGTGCTTTAAATTTTGTCAAGGGCTTTCCCATCTTGTTTCATTCATTCTCACACTCTTCCTTAGAGAGGATGGCCAATGAATGATTTTTATGACTTCTGATGATTCTTGTTTTTCTATTGCTATCACCTCTGTTTGAAATACTGTTCTCTTGCCATTATGTGACCTGCTCCTTCCTGTGACTTGAGTTTGGCTCACATGTCACTTCTTTAGAGGGGCCTTTGCACATTCTCCCACGTGAAGTCCCTATGGCCCGGTCATTCCTTGTCACACTGACCTGCTTTATTTCCTGTGGAGTACTTACTGCCCCCTGAATAGTGAATGTGATTTGTTTACATTATCATTATCTGTCTCTCCATGCTGGGATTTCAGCTTCAATAGAGCTGTTTCCCTTGGTCTGTATTTTAGAACAGCTCTTAGCACATGCTGGGAGCTTGATCTTTATTGACTAAAATAAACATCTTATGGGAAATTTATCAACTTGCTCAAGATTACGTAGTCAAGATGTGACTGACTCTCGGACCGGAATTCCAGAATTCTCGGACTGTACTCCGTACAGTTCTTTCCGCTTGACACGAGGCAGCCAAAATATATGCATATTTATACCTGGGGGTTTCTGATGACTATCGATAAAATTTAGAATGATTGTGAGGCATTTCTGTGAAACTGCATGCATTTCTTAAGGGAAATGAGGAATTCCCTGAGGCTTATACCGTTTAGCTTATGATAACAGAACTTTGTAATCTATGTGCTTTGTATATTCGACATCCATCATCCTGTATTTGTTTAACTCATTTTTAAAGGAAGCTTATTTTAGGAGCACTTTTGATAGTTTTTATTGATGACGTTTGGATTTTAATATATATACACACCATTGTGCCCACACACTCGCGAGAGAACATAAACAGTGACATATGGGTTAGATTCCCGGTCAGATCGCAGAGATTTTCTCTCTGACAGAAGCTCAAAGGCTTTATGCGCAAGACATTAAACACAAGAAGTTGCTGGGACATGGCTGTTCCCTCTGGAATCAGCCTCACACGTATTTCCTGGCTGGCCTGGTTTTCCTCGGTCATCCACTATGAATCCGTTTGCTGGAGTGTGTTTTGGGGATCAAGGAAGGTGGGTACCACCAAGGTTACCTTTTACGTGTATGGTTTATTTACTGCCGTGGGAAGCGAATGGCCCTTTGTTTGCTCTATGTTCTTTTTTTCCTTTTTGAGAATTAAGGAGATTCCCTATGGATGAAAATTTTTGAGGGTTGGTGAGCAAGGCTATGTTTATTGACTTCCCAGTCTCTGGACTTTCTTGACTCTTCACGCAGCCTTCTGCTTCCCTTTAGAGACCAAATGTTATTAATCTATCACTTTAAGACTATTGTCCCCTCTCCTTGTTGACTTTAGTTGTGGTTCTTCCCTTCTGTTATCTCTTTATTGAGATAGAATATCCCCAACAGCACATGACATTTCCAGTTAAGGCTAAGTGTGATTTTGTAAAAGGACAGGTCAGCATTGACTTTTTCTCTTGTGTCTTTAGTGACATGTTAGAGTTTTGCCGCCTTGGATTTCGTCAGGGTGACCTACTCCTACCTAAAAGAATGTTGTCATTATCCTATAATTATTCTCCAATCATTCTCACCCTAACTCAAATTATTACTTCCATTTGTGCAAGCTAAACACTTTTTAGTTCTTCTTTTTTCTCACCCAGTCTTCTAAGAGTTTTCCCCTGTTTTTATAAATGACCTTGTAGAGCCCTGTGTTTCGTGGGGTACTTTTTCCCCTGGTTCATTGCTGTCTGTCAATCCCAGTATTGGTTTTTCACTGATGAAGCTTATAGAGATATGCCCATTGGCCCTACCCTTCATTTCCAGTCTCTAAGCCAAATTCCTGTCTGTGACAGAGAACATCCTTTATTCCGTAGAAATGTGGTATTTTAATAGTTATTGATTGATGTCTCTCCCAAAGATTTTGAAAGCTACAGAGCTGACATTCTTGATTTGCCCTGTGTATATGCGTATAGACTCTTAAAGAACACGTGTATCCTAGGGTTAATATTGATGTCAGCCAAGATTTAGATCTAAGTGCGAGTACACATAGAAATGCAAACATGTAATTTTAGGGCTGTTGGATTTTTTTCCCCTTAAAATAACATATTTTTCCATACCACTCGTTCATGACATGCTGTGCTGTTATACAGTTATAAGCAGAAATCATTGGCCAAAGCAAAAGGGCAGATACGCTGTGTGGAGCTTGGAGATCCTAGTTTTGGACAAATAAGCCTTCATGGTAAAGGCCAGAGAAAGCAGGCAAGATAAGACCCCACATAGGTCCTATGGGGAGGAGAGAATGTGTTTCCAGCTCTAAGAGAGCATCAACTTTGTTTGGCAAAGAGAATGCATCGGTGGGAGAAAGAAAACTTCTTTTGGCATCGGTCATCTGATGCCAAGGGATACTTTCCTTTGAAGATTTGGGGCTTGCTTTCCTCCCTCTACTCTGAATGAGAAGTTCAGTGGCACAGACTTGGAAGACCACATGGGACCAGCAGAGTGAGGGGATGTATTGACTTTCACTTGATTTACTCAAGCAATTGAGTTTGTCGGGGGAAATGTGATCTTCTCCATCAGCTGTCATGCTGAGATATTCCTGTCATGCTGTCGATGGCTTTCCGTTTCTGATCCTTCTCTCAGATTCACTGCCTGTCTGCTAGGAGAGCAGACAAAAGGTACTTTGGGTACCGAGAAGGGAGAGCATTTTGAGCTGTTACCTTTGAATCCGTTTACAGACTTTGAAGGCCTGTCAATTGAATCATGATGGCGTGCAGTAATGTACAAGGAACAATAATGCTTTTGAAGGTAATTTAGATTTCTCTTTAGAAATGATTTTATTTATGAGGAGATGAGCATGAATAGTGTCGGGACGAGAAAGGGCACTGCGGTGTAGGCAGGCTTGTTTCCTTAGTTATGGTGATATAGCTTAATTCGATATAGTACAGTAGCAATAATTGGAAAGATATTTCATTTATATAGCACCTGTCAGCCCGAAGTGGTTTCAGAGTCTTCACAAACAGAAGCTGCTTTCCCTCTCAGAAACATGCCCCAGAGTTGAAGATGGGATTGAGACAAGCCCCACAAACCCCCTAAGTATGGAACCAAGCGTACTCCTGTGGTAGACAACCTGAGGACAAGTGCCCTTCCCTTTAGGAGACAGGTGAATTACTAAAAAGATATGTAGAAACTGAGTTTTGGGGGAAGTCAGTTCTTTAAAAATAAATACTAATACTGTAGGTGTCGGCCATTTAAAGAAAGTACGGGAAAACCCTTCTTTAAGAAAGGAATGGAAAGAAAAGGAGAAACAAAACATTTCCTGTAATGTGAATGAAGACCTTCTGATTGGTCTGTTTCACTCATTTGGACTTGTATACATTTGGTTTTTTGAGTTTGTTTTCAAGACGGGAACAGAGCTGTGCTTTAAAGATCAAAGATAAAATGCAGCCCCAGAGGATAATTTCCCAGATGATGCTGGGTGGGAAAAAACCCTCGGGGCTACTGAAAGAAGTTCACCCCTGGGAATACAGAATCTTTGCTTCTGGCTGGTTCCTGGGGAAGCCAGTCCGGATGATAGAGGGAAATGGCGCCACCCCTGTTGAGCAGAGCGAGGGGAGACTGCCTCCTTTTGGAAACCCCTCCCCCATTCAGGAGAAGGTGGAGGTAGGAGGAAAGGTATCTTTCAGGACTTACCCAGTGACTTTAGGGAATAGCATATACTTTCTGATACATTTTGACGTTACAGTGTCACTGGAGAGCAGCTGGCTTGCCTACCGCAGAGCCTCAGGGACAGAGCTGCTTAGGATAGGCATGTGTGTTTTCTCTTAATGAGGATCCTCTGGAAGGTCTCAAGGTGTAACTTTAGGTGACTGAACCGTGGGCCGGGCGAGGGGAACAAGTGCCAGGAAGCCTGTCCTCACTCTCACAGTATTCTGCAGGGCTTCAAGACCTTATCTTTGCAGGATTTTGGCTCCCTTCTGTTGTTTTTAGTTCTGCTAGAAACACTTCTAAGAAGGGAGTGGAATTGTTTATGGAAATGACAAGTACTCACACTAATTTAATTAGGAAAATTGTCAGTCACAAAAGTGATCGTTTAAACATAGGAACGACTCTTTGTTTAAGAAACTTCTTTTCCCCCATGGTTTAAAACCGATCGCTGATGAAGCAAATCGTACTTCGATCCGCTGGCTCTGAAGTGATGGGTCGTAATTTTTTTTTTTTTTTTTTTTTTTTTTAAGTGACAGCGTGTGGGGGGAGAAAAGGAAGCATGAGGTTTATCCCTGCTTTACCAAAAATAGCTCTGAGACCTGAAAGGAATCACTGAACGCCCCCATTACTCCACTCCCCCACTCCCCCCTGTAAAAGGAAGGATGAAATGGTTGGAGGTGCATTTCCAGCCCACTATTCCTAAGACTCTAAAATGTAAAGCTGCATCAAATCCAGTTCTCTAACTGATGTTTCCTTCGTGTGTGTTTCAGCAAGTACAAGCATGCTCTCTTGAATCTGACTTCGTTCAGTTTATTGGAGGATGTAGGGAGAAAAGGGCAGGATCTCAGTGTTGGTACAGTCAGTGGGGGGCCACTTGGCGGAGTCAGTCTGCAGGCTTTGCCTGCTTTCCTCACTCTGTCCACCCCGAGACTCCTGCTCAGGCAGCAGAGTAGCCCGTCACCTCCTTGGTCTCTTGCTCCTGGTTCTCTCTCTACTTGTCTTCTCCAAAAACAAGCAGAAGATTTTATTTTTCGGGGGATTCTCTGTTCTTATCTGTTAACAGACAAGGAAGTAGGATGGACACGGTGCGTTCAGCCGCTCGGAGTCTGTCCCAACCTGTATGCATAGTAAACGGACTCCTCCCACATTCCTGAAATTTAGCAAAACCAACTCTGACACGCCTGGTTTATGTTAGTTTTATTTCAGAAAGTACTTTTCCACACTGATTCCTCCTGATAAGGCCTGCCTGGGGCCGCTTTGCTGGCCCCAGGAGAGTCAGAAGTCATTGTGTGGCAAGCTATGTGATCCAATTCGCTGGACAAACCCAGGAATGATGTAATTTACCCACATCTATTCTTCAAACCAGATCTCCACCCATTATGCGATTTTTCTCCCTTCTCCTTGGAGTCCTGGTAGCTGCCGCCCAGATTACGGTTCTAAGATCTCTGCAGGCAGAACGGCCTGTGTTTTACGTGGAAGAAATAGCCACGTATCCCACTGTCATTTTTTCCTGTGATTATTTTTACTCCAGAAAGGGGAATTTGGGATTCTTTGGGTTCAACCTACACAGCAACACATCGACGACAACAGCAGTAGCAACGGTAATAATAAAAATCCTCTGCTGAATCAGTCTGTTCATCAATAAGTGTTACCCTGTTCATTCTCTCTACCAGGCCCTTGGAAAGATGAAAGACAAGTCTAAGTATGACAACATCCAACTTACTGAGCAGAATGTATTTGTTCAATAATCATCCATTAATTTTCTCATTTTGATTAACCAAAGCCAACCAGAACTTCTGATTTGTGAGAGCCAGTGTACTCCTATAAGACGCTCCCAACCCACACACAAGCCTGAGAACTTTGCCGTTTTTGCGAACATAGGCAGCCTCCTCCCTGGTCCCTAAGCATCCTCTATGCTGTTTGAAGTGGGTCCCCACAGTTCATTCATGGACCAGTAGGGCAGACACCCTCCACTTTGGTCACATCTCAGAATCACCTGGGGAGCTTTTAAGAACTAGGACGCCAGAGAGGCGCTTGAGTGGCTTAGTCGGTTAAGCATGGACTCTTGGTTCCAGCTCGGGTCATGATCTCAGGGTCGTGGGATGGAGCCCTGTGTTGAGCCCCACATCGGGCTTCACGCTTAGAGAAGAGTCTGTTTGAGATTCTCTCCCTCTCCCTCTTCCTGCTCTTGTGTGTGCTCTCTTTCTCTCTCTCTGTCCTCCACCCCTCTTTCAAATAAGTAAAATCTTAAAAAAAAAGAAAAAAAAAAAAAAAGAACTAGGATGCCTGGATCTGATCCCCCTCACCCAAGATTCTGTTTAGTTGGTGTGGGGGAGCTAACTGGCCTTGAGGTTTCTCAGAGGTATGCAGCCCATGTTGAGAACTGCCTGGCCAGAGCTTCCTGCCCCAGAGAAGTTTCCCATCTGTCCCTTGAAAGACAGTACTCTGAAGAAATTTGTCCCCTGGACAAACTGTAAGAGCATTTGTTTCCTCAAACATATTTACTTACTCAATAATGGATTTTTTCAGAAAGGTTGACTGAACACCACATGTGTGACAAGCAGACTCTGGGGGCACAGAGGGAGCAGAGCTGGTATGGAATCTGCCTGAGTGGAGGTCAAGGGCGGCTGGCTTTGCGGATGGGCTACAGAGCCTTTGCGGAGCTGGTTACTCTGGCCTGGAAGGATTGGTGGAAAAGAACAGGGGGAGAGGGGCCCTTTGTTGGGGCTGGAGAGAAGATCTGAGACTTGGTCATCACACTTCAGACAGTTGAGGTACTAGGATGTGCCCTTGCCTTTTTATGAATTTCACAGTAGAAAGTACACAAGTTCTGATCAGAATATGAAGGTTACGAATCTTCAGCTCCTTCAAAGAGGACACCCCTTCCCACCTTGGAGGGAACATCTTTTCCTACCTATTCCTGGACAGTGGCAGCATAAGGCATTCTAGAACAGTGGCTCTCAGGGGGTGACTTTGCCTTTCCTTCCTAGAGACGCTTCGGCAATGTCTGGAGCTGTTTTTGAGTGTCGTGACTTGGGGGTAGAGGCCACGGATGCTACCGAGTGTCCTACGGGGCACACAGTGATCTAGTCCCAAATGTCAGAATTGCCGTGGTTGAGAAAGCCCGTTTTAGAGATAAGGAAGAACGTTTTAGAGATAAGGCATCCTGTGGGTATTCCTCTTCCCAGAATGCCTCCTCCCCTCCCCCCCCCAGGAATAGCCCTCTGCACACCCGTGCTTAGCACATCAGTGCTTTGCCTTGTGGGCCCCCCACCAGCCCTGGGGAAGACTTGCCTCTTCCAGGGGTTGGGGCCGGAGTCCGGGTGTCCTCACCTCCCCTAAAGCACATGGCTGCCTTGAGTTTTCAGCACACTGGAGAAGTGTCCTCCCCATGGAGGACAAGTGCCCTTTGGTGGCCCATTTCTCTCCCTGCCCCTAGGCTTCTCCCTCTTTCTGGTTGAAACTGAAAGGTTAATTTTTTTTTTTTTTTTTTCTCTCTGGCAGCAAGAGAGCGCTAACAGACTCCTCCCTGGACACTTAGAAATTTAGAACTTCTAAATAAAGTTTTGGCTCAAATCTTAAAAAGCACAGGCTGATGTCAGCTGAGGCGGGTCGGTCAGCAGCCCCCATGCAGTGGGTGGGGGAGGCGGGAAACCGTTCCCCGTTGCTTCTCCCTCCTCTCCCCGACGGTGGACGGGGTGTCCGTGGGGAGCAGAAACCTGCACATGAACCCTAGCTCCGACCCTCCTCGCCATGCAGTTTGCGGCCCAGCATTTCATCCCTGACTCTGCCCCGTCTCCTATAATGTACCGTTCGTTATACACATTAAGATTTCACATGTAGATGTGCCTGATGCATAGTAAGTGCTTAATAAATGGTAGTTTTTACCCACGTTATCATCTGGAAGGGGGAGGATGAACTGGGTGACCCCATGTCCCATCCGGCTCCATTACCCAGCTATACTGCTGTGTTGTAAACTAGAGAGGCTTGGCTTACACTGACATAAGGAGGAAATATTTCCTATTTGTGGGAGAGAGAAGATACGGATGTCTGCATGGGTTGCAGACAATACATAGGTCACATAGTACTACCTCCTCAACCTTCGACACAACCCTCCCAGGAGAAGCAAGAGCCAAAAGGCAAGACAGAGTGTCTGCTGTGTGGCTGAGAGATGGTCAGAGCTGTACCTATTGCACCTCCTGGGGGGCGAGGTGTGCCCCCGACCTGCGCTCTGAGCCTTGCCCTGTCAAGCCAACATAGGGACAGTGGTGACTCCCGTGTTGCCCCCTGCCACCTGGAGCGCCCGGACCTAGTGCCCACAGTCCTTCCCCCTGGCCACCCTGGCACGGAGGAGAGGTGCTCATTGTCTCTTGTCTGACCACGTCCCCCTCTCGCCCTGCCTGCTCTCCATGAACACCACACACAGAAAGTCTGAATATCCTTTTTGATGTTGGCTGATGTTAGACGTTTGCCTCCCACCTCCCCCCCCCCCCCTCTTTCCAAAGGAGAACAACCTGAATGCCACACACAGTGTTATCTTGCTCTGACTTTGAAGAGGAATTTCTCCCCTTAGGGCTCTATTCCTGGTGTAGCATAATCTAAGGAGAAAAAAAAAAAAAGTTTATCCCAGGGAAGCCAAATCAGCCAAGAGTTATTCAGAGTGTCTGACTGCCTGTTAAATTTAGAAACTACACAGAGGCCAACTTTAAGAATGCTTAGAGCCTCTCTAGCAACGAGTGGTCCTCTTTGAGGCCTTCTGCTTCCTTGGGGGAGCCAGATAAAGAAAGACCCCCACGCCTTAGCCTGCAGGGTCGGCTGGCTGTCATTATGTGGGTGTGATGGGATCGGAGATAAGGAGACCTGTAGCTCTACACTGTTTCAACCCCCAGATTAAACACAGGGATCTCCAAATTGTTCTGTGTCCAAAGCTTCCCCCTTGGCAGATGGTGGGTCAGAGTGGGTACCCCTGGATCCTCCGAACCTGCCTTATGAGCTCTAAAATGAGGGGACTGGACTCCATGCTTTGAACTTTCTCTGCACGTTGAGATCGTAGAGGGACTTTTAAGACTCTAGATGCCACTGCTGCGTCAGACCAGAGATTCTGAGGTATAGGGTGTGGGGCACGTTGGGCCTTGGTGTGGTATCAGCGCTCCTCCTCAGGTAAGTCAGATTTCCAACAAGGGTTGGCAGTCACTGTCCAATGCTTCTCAACGTGAGGACGGTGAAAACAGCAGCCGCAGCTGCTGCTGGGAAGTCCTTAGAAAGGCATCTTCTTGGACCTCACCCCAGACCTCCTGTATTAGAGACTGGTGGCCTGGACCAGCAAGCTCTCCAGGTAGTTCTTACGCGTGAAAAAAATTTGGAAAAGCAGTAGTTTGGAGAACATGTTAAGGGTTCCTACTAGGCATCAAAATCTATGATCCTCTCAACAGCCTAGATAGGGTATGAGATCAAGCCAAGGCCACACAGCTAGTGTAATAGTTGGTGGAGCCCTTACTGCAATCTGGGCTTTTCAACTAGCATCCAGAGCCCCTTCAATTATCCAATTAGGAAGATGTTTAAGATTCATGGCGTGTTTCTCTCTGTCTCTCTCCCTCCCTCCCACTGTATTTAGTTTCTTGTGGGCCACAGGATTGTGGGGAAAATATTATTTTTAGCTCATTGGGTACCTGCAGCACAGGATATGTTTCACGTAAAAAGAAAATATTCTCTAATTCTTGGGCATGGAGCAAGGGGGAACTTATTTGTGAATTATTGGCCACTTTCTTGGTTTCTGTTGGAGTGGTTGGCAGGTAAATATCAAGATCACAGCACAGCCTGCGGAGTGTGAAGAGGGGAGCAGTAAGCAGGAGGGGAAGTGGCCAAGGTACAGTGCCTTTCTCTGAGGACCCTGCTGTAATGCCTTCAGCTCTTCTTCCAAAAGATCCACAGTTGCAGTCATTGTCCTGCATTGTGTAAAACTCACTCTCTGTCGTGGTTACAGCTGTTCTAAAAAAGGTGTTCTTGACTAGGGTCTGGAGTGAGTTTTAGGGCTGAATTAAAGATGTGTTAAGAGACTGTTTTTTCTCTGATTGTCCTCAAGATAAATGAAGAACTTGCTGGCAGCACTCAACAGGAGGCAGAACGAGGACTAAAACCCTGGCCTCCCAACACCCAGGCGAAAGCATTAGAGGTGAGGAAGAATATGGGGCCTTCCTGACTACACAGTTGGGAAGGACCCTGGAGGCAATGAACTGGGGGACCACAGGCTAATGGGGCAAAGGGAAGGAGCCTTAGAGATTTTTCAGTGCATCTCTCATCTTATGGAAGGGGCTGCGGGAGCCCAGATGGGGAAAGTCACCTGCCGGGGGTCACAGGTGCTGAAATTGATCCCAGTCCTCATGAGGCCATGCTTATCCACACCCCATTAGTTTTTAAAGGCGCCAAAAGAGAGGATGTGATTGGCCCTCGTCACATCCCCCTCAGGTGTCGTTTTCAACTAGACAGTGTTGAGGAGGGATGTGACTTGGGATCCTGATTCCATTTTTTAAGACACAAAATGTTTCTTAGGACCCAAGGTTTAAGTGTCATAAATATTCCTAAGATTTCACAATGAGGAAAGGCTGATGGACACAAGACCTAAAAGAGGTGGTAGGCAGGGGTCAGCTCCAGTGGAAGATCAGGGCTTTCCCAGAATTAGCAGAGGCCCTACCCTCTGGTTTAAAAAAAAAGAAAAAATATATATATATAGTTGTCATGCCACAGAAAAGCAAGTCCCCAGAGAGACTTTTACTGAAGTCCAATACATGGAGAGTAGGAGAATGGTGTCCTGTCAGGAGATGTTGCTGTGAATCACATCGGGGCATTTTACCAGGGCGCCTTGCCCCGGTCCCCTCACTGTTTTCCCATGCCCTGCTCCCTTCGCGGAATACGTGGCTTATCGAAGCGCCGTCCCAGCCGCTGTGATTACGAAAGGAACATGTGTGGTCTCTTGGTCGGTCCGCCTCAGGTTCTCCTTTGGGCCCCGTGATGTCAGCGGTCCCTGAAGAAGTCCACCTAAAACCAAGTCTTCCTCCCGGCAGGCCTGGGTGCTTTTCATTCACTATAGATTTTATTAGCAATAGAGTGTCAGTGGTGGGATACTTTTAGAAATCACTGCGAATAATTAGCAATCTCTATTGCTAATAGAGAGGGTTTGCTGGTTCCAAGTGGCGAGGGGAACGGGCTCCCCTTTCTGGGTCTCGGGCTGCCCACCTGCAGGCTCTGGGGTTTCTGAAGTCATTTACTGGTTACATCCAAGGATGGCACCGTCTGATGAAAACCTGAAGAGTGATTTTGAAGTGGAAAAGGCTGTAGATAGCAGGTCTATTTTAAAATGCCCAAGAAGAATACACCACACTCTGTGCTGACCCGCAGATTTGGAAAGATTGAATCGTTGCTTAGAAAGTCACCAAACACACACACACGCACACGCACATGCACACGTCCTTGCCTTATTCAAGAGAGTTCTCTGAACATAAATTCTTCTCTTCCGAATTCTTAGTAATGCAGAGAGATCACCAGCGTCTTTTAAGTGGAACACTTGCCCCTACAACAAATGTCCTCAGACAGTGATATTTAGTGAGCCCTGTCCTGTGTTTTATAGTGTTTTAGCTTTTGATCTCCCTGTTAGGATGCTAGTTCTTCCTTTTCCCACCATTAATAAACATAACCAGTTCTTTCACCAAAGCAACCTTCCAATTTGTGCTTCTAATTCGCTGGGGATGGAATAGGATTCAACCACGCTGGTAACAGGTGTACTGAAAGTCCGAGCAAGCAGGTCCCCGACCCAGACCCGAGGAGTCCTGCGGCCACACAGTTCCCCTTCTACAGATTTCCCTATTCGGTCGGCTTTGGTGAACTCACTTATTGAGTATTTGTAAAGTGGACATCAATATTTTATGGATTGCGTTTCCCTCAGGATCGTGATGCCTCCCAGGGCCACAGCGGACGTGGAAGATCATTATATATGACTAAGTACAGTTTCAGAGCTGAAAGGGCTCATGAATGTCACACTGGAGGAGACCCTGGGGTGAGCTAGCGGAGGCCTTGTCCCCCCCGCCCCAGTGTGCCTGAGGATGACCCAGCAGATATAAAAACAGCACCTGAAGAGATTCTCATCTGGGGTGGGTTCCAGGATCTGTATTCGTGATTCTGCTTGCAGCAGGAGTGGAGAACCAGGCATCTCGCATCGGAGGGAGAATGTGAGTCCCAGGGAGGGCAGAGGGAAGCCAGATAGCATTGTCTCTGCCCACAGTCAGCCCGCAGTCCTGCAAATAGCAGAACGCTCTTACCGCTTCTCTGCACGTAGTCTTTCCTGGTCTAAACATCCCTTATTCCTTCCACTCTTCCCTAAGTGGCATGATGTCAGGATTTGGCCAACACACATGCATCCCCACTCTACTCAACACACACACATTTTTATAAACTGGGGTGTTCTACAGAGGCAAAATGATCATGAAAATCTCTTTCATTTCCCCTCTCTCTCCTCCCTGTCCTTCTGGACTTCCATCCCCCTTCAAGAGGGTTAAATAAGGCCTCAGGAATGCACTTGCTCAATATTGTTCCCTGAACTTGATCTGCCAGTGATGTATTAATTAGCTGGGGCAGTGCACCTGAACGGACAGGTTACAGGCAGATTCTGGTGTGTGTTAATGCTTAACCAGAGATGCTCAGCAGTGGTCTCATTTGTTGGCCTACATGTAAAGAGAGACGTGGCTGACTTTATTTTATAGATGTTTTCTTATAAGTGTTGACATATTGGTTTCAATGCCATATGTCAGCATATTTCCTATGAGTTGTCTCCCATATGTTTACACTTTTGAATAATAGCGTACACGATATAAGTTACCAGTCCAAAGCCTCTATTTCTGCATGACCATGCTTCTGTTTCCTCGCCAGCATGTATACGGTGTGACTTCCACTCTGCCGTGGAAGGGTTCAAACTGTCCTTAAAATCAGTGCGAGAGATCCATTTTGCATAATCACAGAGCTGTCCTGCCTTGTTCCCTGTGATCCTGAGGACACGCCCCACGTGCTCCCCTGTCTGTCCCCACTGTGTGGCCTGGTGTGGGGCCTCCCCGTCCAGGCTGAGTCGCCGACACGCACTTGCCATCTCCCCAGTGTTCTTCTGGCAGGAGGATCCACTGCCGCCAGGGCCAACTCCCGCCGCAAAGCCAAGCCTTGTTCTTCTCTTGAACCCAGAACTCGGGGGGCTGGCGCTCATGGAAGACAGGTAGGGGAAAGTGCGTTACTCTCCCGGCCATTAGAGAGAGCTGAAGTAGAGAGCAGCCAGGGTTGTTTGTTTTAATTGAAAAGTGCGGCGTATTTTACCTGCATTATACTTTTATATCAGGTCCCTGATTTCTGTTTTCCTTCTGTGTTTCTTCTCCCTCCCCTGCTCCCATCCCAAATCAGTAGCCAGCCTTTGCCTGAGCCCTTCCTCACTGTGCAGGGGTTTTCTTCCTCTGAACCTACAGCACCCGGTAGTGGGATGGGTGTGTCAGCTCCGGGGACTGGTCTCTTCTGAGCATTCTCCCTGACATCTGAGAATTCACACCTGTTTTTCTGCTGAAAGCACCCATATTATCAGACCCATATATGGACCTAAAAGCCATAGACCCTTTTCCCAGGAAGAATATACACAGGTACAGAATGGGGTGTGCAATATCAAAAGATTCATGGACACTCCTAGGAGGCCCGTTAACCCCACAGAATTCTCTGGGGGCATGGGTGGTGTGTTATCCTCCAAGAAATAACAATGGTGAGAACATACTGAGTTTTATTTTGCTGGAAAAAATACCATGTAACTGAAAATCCTAAAATCCAAGGATCTCATAGATCGTATGTATAAGCCATTCATTTTACAGATGAGAAAGTCAAGACCAAAGAGAGAGATGGTATCTCCCTGGGACCACATTGGAGTGTGTTAAGATATGGGATTGAACTGGGGTTCCTGTCCCAAAGTTCACTTTTTCTTTCCGGTGTATTTCTGTCTGTTTTCCGGTAAAGTGAAAGTTGCCTTCTGACTCCTTTTTGGATTCTTGATCACGCTCAGGTATAGGGAGATAGCCAGGAATTACACTTACACCCTGAGTGAAAAGATATTGGAAAAAAAAAAAAAGGCTAATCTAAAATAGCACTTCCTCTTTCAGAGAAAAGGGATCATTTATTGCACACCAGGGCTTTCAACAAAGGTACTTCCAGTCTTCTTTGACGAGTTGCATGTCTTTGGGGACTGGGCGGCATGAAACCCACACCCAGGCTGAATTTAACCCATCGCCCCGGGAACGCCCAGCTCTTCTCTGGGCATTCAGGAGACCAAAATAACTCTCTCACTTATCTCCTATCCTGGGGCCTGAGACCTGAGCAAACATTATCTGGAGATAAGTGTCACCTGCCCAAGGTCAAGCTCAGAGTTGAGCTGAAGTCAGCGCACCTGCACGTCCAGGTCCTGCCCGCCCGTTCCCAGAGCGGGGTGGCCTTCTCTTGCAGGCGCTGGCACTGCTCGGCGGCTGCAGGGTGTTGCCCTCCTCTGGGTCCTCGGTCAGTTCAGTTGCATATGTTTATCCTTAGTTCAGGCTGCTGCACTAAACTACCATAGATTAGGTACCTTAAAACTGCAGAAATGTACTTCTCAATTCTGGAATCTGGAGGTCTGACAGCAGAGCGCCTGCGTGGCTGGACTGTGGGAGGACCCTCTTCCAGGGGGCAGACCGCCGACTTCTCACTGTGCCCTTGTGTGGTGGAAGGGGCAGGAGAGCTCTCTGAGGTCCCTTTTACTAGGACACTCATCCCATTCACAGGCTCTCCACCCTCATGACCTAATCACCCCCTCAAAGCCCCATCTCCTCTCTGCATCGCATTGGGGCTTAGGAATTTTATGTATGAGTTGACGGTGGGAAGGGTGGTCAAGTGAACATTTGGCCCATTGCAGTATGCTTATCGGACTTCAGATTCGTAGCTGCCATTGTGCTGGGCACTGTGGACAAAGTCTGGGCTGCCAAGAAGCACGGATGTACTTGAGAGGTAAAACTGACACTCCGGGATTTTTATGAACATGATTATTATTACCATTAACATCTTATATCTGTGTAGCCATTACAATGGCCAAGTGTGTTCCCCACCAACGCTTATATAATCAATTGTGAGAAAAAAGCCTTCAGACCTTCTGTGTGAGAGTCTATCGGTATGAGGGAAACAACATGTGACGGGGCCTTTGCACAGATGGTTCCCTCTTCCTGTGATCTGCCTGCTCCCTCCGCTTACCTCCTGCCCATGTTCCTCCCAGACTTGCCTAGGTGGGAGGTCAGCTTATGTCTGTTTCCCAGAGGAACCTTTCCCGAGAAGACTTCCTTTCCCCGGCCACCTCAGATGACAGAAATGTAGGTGCTCATGAAAACACTTCTCTGAGCTCCTCAGCCTCCTCGGGGCTGCACTCCAGCTCCAGATTGGAGTCAGGTGTAGGGAGACGACTGCCATATCCCAGGAGCAGTGGCCCAGGAGAACCACGTCACCCTGGACTTAAAGTGGGGGGGGGGCAGTTCCGAGAATGTGGGGTTGTTGGCAAAGGGGAACCAGCTAATGGAGCAGCCTGTACTGGGGGAATTCTTTGGTGAAGGGCACAGCCCACCCAGAGATGGCCCAGCAGGGAGGAAGCCGGGAGAATCATACGCCCACCCTCCTTCACCTCCCTTCCTGCATCTCCTGCCAGTGCCCCTCCTTGGCCAAAGCCAGAGGAGGAAGGAGCACTAATGTGCAGCCCACAGAGTTCAGCATCCCCAGCAGACAGCAAGGTTTGAGGAAATGTGGAGCAGACCCAGAGAGGTACGTGCACAATGGCCAGTCCTGTAGGCAGGTTACCCCAGTCTTCTTTCCTTCCAGCTGCTGTTCGGGTCAGTACCTCGGAAACCGTGGAAAGCTGTCCATAGTTGACGAATCATTCCCTACCACAGTTAATATTTACTCTCCTTTGGCCACTGGCCCCTTAGGAAGCAGGTGTGTCAAGTCCAGTGGACACGCTCCAGCCCTAGGGAGATTGTCAGGCCTCTGGCTGGCTGCTGTCAGTGGCTCCCCTGGCCTGAGGCAAGTGGGTTTTTATTTGATGTCTGGAGATCCCAAGGTTAATCACTCACCATGTCAGGCCTGCTACTGTCTTGGTCCAACATGAAAAAAGAGCCTGCTAAGAAAGTCATTTCCTTTTGATGTTGGGGCAGAGCGATGTGCTGCTGTTCATTTACATTTCGTTTTGAGGGCAGAGAGTTCTTTAACCGTAGGGATGGGAAAGCAGTGATTTACACTGGGGGCCTGCTTACAATTCTCCAAGGATTTCCGTACCTGTGCTCTGATTAGATGGTTACAACAACCCTGGTGGTGATAAGCATTGATCAGACCATCAAAATGGAAATAAACAATTTCAGACCTGATAAGGACTGTGAACCAAAGGTGCCATGAAGGTCTGGAAGGCTAGGGAAGGTTCTGCGCCAAGACCCTGAGAGGGAGCGGGCATGGCTTCGGCAGTGCTGAGGAGCTGGAGGGTCAGTGCGGTGCGGGGGTGAGGACGTGATCTCATGTCCTGTGGTGATGATGTGATAAAGTGAGCTCAAGTTAGCCGGTGGAGGAGGTGAGGCTGGAAGGGGAGGGGCCACCTGCACCTGCCATTAACGGGTGAAGTAATTCACCCGCCATTGCTTGTGAAGGGTCTTTCTGGAAGCTCTATGGAGAAGGGATGGAAGGGAGCCAGAAATGAATTAGGAGGCTATTGTGGTAGTTTGGCTGAGGGATGGGGATGTGAGATGAGATAGAATGCATCACACATGTTTGGAAGGTGTTTCGGAGGTAGAAGAACAGGGCTTCTTGCGGGTAGATGACTGCATTTGGGGATTCATTCAGTTGAAGTATGACGTGAACCCTGTCCCTGCACAGCCTTGCTCCACAGGAGTCTTGATTTGGTTACCACTCAGGAGTCTGTATGTCTGCGTGTGCGTGCACGTGTGTGTCTGTGTATATACGTGTGCACCTGGGTTTCTCCACAGGAGTCTTGATTTGGTTACCACTCAGGAGAATGTGTGTGTGCGTGTGCGTGCACGTGTGTGTCTGTGTATATACGTGTGCACCTGGGTTTCTCCACAGGAGTCTTGATTTGGTTACCACTCAGGAGAATGTGTGTGTGCGTGTGCGTGTGCATGTACATGTGTACCTGAGTTCCTCCACACTGGGACCATCCATGTTCAAACTGTCCCGAAAGTTTGGATGTATTCTATTTTTTAAAAAACCAGATATTAGGCTTGATTATTGAGTTCCCCATCTAACAAGAATGAGGTGTGGAAAAGGGATAACATAACACATACTTTTTTTTTTTTAAATTTTTTTTAATAGTTCTTTGGTCTTTTATTCAGTTTACACAGAATCCAAAAGGAGCATTTCCTACAGTGTGGTTGTTAAACAGTTACCTTCCCAAGCAGACATGCATATAAAGTCATTAATGTGTTTGTGAGGACCATCTGGCCACTGGAAATGATCCATTTCATACCTTAAAGAGACGGAGATGATCCTTTTCATACCCTTCTCTCAGCCCTTCAGTCCAGTCCAGGTTAAAGGAATCAGACAGCCAGGAGGTGACTTCTGGCTAAAGTAAGCTCCTAACCCACCTGGCACTCACCTCCTCACTTGTGCTGCTTGGCCAGGCACAAATGATTGGTATGCACACCCTCCAAGCAGGGCTCAGACCAAGGCGGCCGCTTCCATAATTTTCCCCATCGATGTCACTGGCCCTGTATTTGTTTCTGCGGTGGAGCCCATCATTCTTCCAAGGACCTAGACTTTCTCTCAAGCTAGTTTCTGCTTACCTTTCCTAGTCGTATTTCATGGAAGAGGGACATTTATCTTCTGGTTTTAGATGAGGAAGTTGCTTCCTGGTGAAAACCTTTGTGCACAAGGCTTTTGTTCCAGGAATTCATGATGGAGACTCTCCTGATACTTGTCAAGGCACAGGATTGGGAACTTGAGTTTTGAAACAGTGCCTGACTATACGCAACTGAAGAAACATCTTTGTTAATTTTTTTTTTTTTCCTCTCCCAACTGGAATGTTTTCCTCTGTCTTCTCTGCTTATCAATTCATTCTTCAGGAGAGTATCCTCCTCTGAAAACTGCCAGGGCTTCCCCAGTTCCAACTGCTGCTGCTTCTTCCCTCAGCACTTACCTTGAACCCATTCCTCCATTCCCTGCAAGGCCCTTTGTGATTGTTGTTATGCACAAATCATACTGAATTTCCTCAAGAGGGAAGGCAATAGCTGCATGTGATTTTGTCCCCCACAGTTGAACCAGGATGCCTTACCCAGAACAATGATTCATCATGACTTCGTATTCTGGTCAAGCGCTATTGACTTTCTACACTATTCCCGGACTTAGCGCTTCTCCCGTGGGGTGCCAGGGGTTTTCATTTCTTGGCCATTAGGTATACAAGTTGATAACCTGCCAACCCCCAATAGCCAAAGTTTTTTCAGTAGAAGTCAGTCATGTTCCCCAGCATCAGAGGAAATCTCCAGGTACTCTGATGGGTCAGCTAGGTCTGGACATGTTTATGTAGATGCCAGAGAGTATGGTCCCAAAGCACAGAGCCCTGTGAGGAGTCAAGAAAAGACTAGAAGATGAGGGACGTTCAGAACACGCTGTGAAAGACGAGGAACACAGTTGGCTTGTAGGGATCCAGAGTCGGGGCATCATGAGGAACCAGGAGCAATGACTTTGGTCTTCTGAAAATACTGTCCTGTCAAACAGCAAACTGTCACACTGTGTTAACGGTCACATAGGTTATGTTCAAAATGTTGCTCTTTTGTTAGTAAACACAGTGGAGTTCTGTGGCCATGAAGGCCCAGGCCCTTGGCATGGCTGTCATAGTGTAAGTAGTAAAATATCTCTTCAGGACTGTGTGGCAGCTGCCCCAATGGGATGCTAGTGACTTGAGTTACACTGGAACTAAATATAGCCCATGCTCTCATGGACGCTGGGGACAGCCGGGCGGAATGTGCTCCTCAGGGCTATGGGCCCCTCAGACCACGTCTCCGCAGGGGCTGATTCCAGACTCCTGCCCTCCCTCCCCTCCCCCACCCTTCTCTCTTTCTCTCCCTCTTTCCTCTTCTGTACTTTCCAGTTCCTGACTCTTGTTTTCCTCTAGTGAAAACAAGGAGTTGGATGACTTTTTTCTAACCTTCTTAGATGCCTCTTATGTTTCCTTCTGGTGTGTGTCTTAGTTTTTCTTCTTCACCTCCTTTGTCCTATCTTTGTTCTCATCTTCACATTCCTATATTTTTCTCAAGAACTCCTTCATTTTATCCATGTCCAAACAGAGCAATTCATTAAAAGAAGCCTCCTTATATCCTAGGTATGATTGACTGTTTTTGGGGAGAAAACTCTTCACAGATTTAGACAATTACTCATTTTTTCCTTAAGTCGTGATGTCTTCTCATGGTTTGTTGGAAATGACAGAGCAGAATGTGGAAAAATGGTATCGTATTATTGGAACAATTTTTTTTTTCTGCTTTTCCTTTGATATGCACCACTTTTTTGGCTAATCAGTTACTCTGGAAAAGAAAAGAGGTGAAATCTGGGATAAAAATAGATTGTCTTCAGCCATTTGCATCTCTTGGCAAAGAAGTTTCTCAGATATGCGCCATTTTGAAGAAATAGGGACACTTGAAACAAGAAGAGGGTCTAAGCTGGTATAGAACTGAATGGCTAAATTTCATAGGTCTTAAAGGGTATTGTGTAGTGTGCCCATGTTTCTGGGAGTCTGTGAAGCGGCATGTTGTGGGTAAGAAAGGGGGGATAAATCAGTGGGCCCATGGATGATACCAAAATGTTCTAGGTTCCTCATCATGGGATATTATGCTTCAAATCTGGGGGACCTCATTTCAAGCAGTAGATATTTTCCTGAAGACCCGTATAAAGTAAATTTTTGTTAATTGAACTGCAGAGTCAGTGGAGAGCCTAAGAAGGAACATTCTGGCATGTAAAATGGGGTAAGACAGTGGCTTAAAAGCAATCCTGTGGCTAATTTCTTTTGTAAGGACTGGTTTTTTGTGTCTGGGATTTTACCCCCCCCTCCACTTTAATGGGTACCTTAAAGAACTTAATGTTTTTACTAATGGATCTCAAAGTATTTTTGTAACTCTCATGGTCTGTGAGAGAATCTACATGGTAAGGAAAACAAAAGCCCATAATTGCGATTCAGCTTGCCCCAAACACACAAATGTGGAACTTGAGTATTAGAAGGGACCTTGGGGACCATGAAATTCAGTCTTCTTTATAGGTCTTCATTTACAGGTGAAGAAACTGAGCTAAACGTAGAATAGTGATCTCTGACACAACGAGCCCCATCCACTGCACCCTCACTAGAGTCCTATTGTGGGATGTTCGTAGGTGGCCCAGCCTGAGCTTCTCCAGGCCTCGTTACTTCTCAGTTTGCATGACTTGCTTTTCTTGGGAAGAAGCAGTGAGACATAACTAAAGATTGGATATCCCTTTGGTGGGCGTTTGACACAAGACTTTTCTGGAATCCTGGCCTCCCCTGGAGGCCATGCTATGTTTGCTTTACCCCTTGGCCTCTGTCTCCCTCCTAGGATCCCAGCTGTTCACAGTCCCCACACTCTGCCTACAGAACTGAAGTTTGAGGAGGGCTAATAGAGGAAATTTCCTCTCTCCAGGGACTTTAATGTATAGTATGACGTTGAACATTGAAATCCCTCACGACCTCACGGAACAAAATAGTAGATTGATGGAAGTGTTTTCAGCATACTGAAAGTTGGCACTGGTAACTTGGATGGAACCAGCTCTTTGCCTCTCAAACCGCACGCCTGGGACGTTGTGTGTCTCATCGCTGCCAGGCATTCGTGGGGTGGAGGTGGGTACACGTGCATGAGTGTGTGTGTGCTCACGTGTGCATGTGTCCTGCCCCTCTTCTAAGAGTCCTTCAGTTTCTTACTCACATTCATCCGTCTTCACAGTCAGTGTAGCCTTTTCCAGAGGAGCCCCCAACCTGGACACCTTCCAAGTTTTATCCATTCTGTTATCCTTATACCTTGTATGCATTTGCCTGCCCTGTTAAACCATCCTGTCTTCATGCTGGGTCTTTCCTTTTTTTTCTGAGCAAGATCGCCTGTTCCTTGGAGGTACTTGGAGTTTCAGCAAGGCCCTGAGCACAGCTCGGAGATTGTATGGTTGGAACCTCTTGGGTTTGGGAGTCCAAAAAGAAATGGACTGGCCTGATTTGTTTGTCCAATAAATAAGTTAAATGAATGCCTACTCCCCTTGCCAGGGTCTGCCACATAAGGCACCGACAGGGCTGGGAGGAGAACCAGCTCACCCAGACTCACCTACTCCCCCCACAACATACACAGTAAAACTCACGTAGGTGAACCAGATTATCTAAGCAGAAGGCGGCAGGACCTCCACGCTTGTCCAGAGAATGTAATGGGCAGTCTTGAAATCATGCTGCAAACTTTCCTTTCTTCTTTGCCCCTGATACACAGTTCTGGATATTTCCATTATTTTGAAATATCATGTCTTTCCAAAGATAAATGCATGCAGAATGTCGAATGAGGAAAAGTGCCACATTAGGGAACCGAAGAAAAATAAAAATGTGGAAGGCATACTGGTATCTCTGTGAGAAAAGCAGAAGAACTTCATTAATTTTTAAAAATTGTTTTCCCTTACCTTTCGAACACTTTTTTTTTTTAAACTATGAATTTGTTTTCTGGCACTGACCTCCTCTAGCAAAAGGAATGATCACAAAAGCTCGTCCCTGGCCTCATGTCTGAGTCTTCTGTGCAACACTCTGTTCTGCTCCTTTTTGGGGAAAAAATTACTTCTTCTTCTTTTTTTTTTTTTTTTTTAATTTTATTTATGTATTTGTCAGAGAGAGTGAGCACAGGCAGACAGAGGCAGAAGGAGAAGCAGACTCCCTGCAGAGCAAGGAGCCCGATGTGGGACTTGATCCCAGGACGCTGGGATCATGACCTGAGCCGAAGGCAGCTGCTTAACCCACTGAGCCACCCAGGCTTCCGTCACTTCTGAGTTCCGTGTATGTTCACGCACGTGTGTGTGTGCACGCGCGCATGTGTCTCAACAGTCTTTTCTTTTTTTAAAGATTTTGTTTATTTGTCCGAGGGAGAGATCACAGAGCCGGGAGAGCAGCAGGCAGAGAGAGGAGCCCCTCCTGAACTCGACCCCGGGACCCTGCGATCCTGACCTGCGCTGAGGGCAGGTGCTTAGCTGGCTGAGCCATCCGCGTGCCTTCTCTCGGGTCTTTCTCACTGATAGCACAGTGATCTCAGCGTGGCTGTCGAAACATATTTACATCCCAGTTTGCTTGGGTTTCCCCACCTGTGTGAGTACGGGGGATGATGTTTACAAATTATCTAAACGTGCTGAGAACAAGCCTGCATCTTTCCAATAAATTTTGTTTTCCCACCATTTTCCTAACAGGAAGCTTTCCTTTCTGAGAGTGGTGCTTTAATGCAGTGACCTTACAGTAGGAGGACTCAGTTTCCCTCCTCCTTGCCATCTGGGCCATGCCTTCCCATCTTTTTATATCTTAATTCCTACCTGTAGCTTTCCCCAGTCCCAACCGACTGCTTCCATCTAGGAATTCCACTATCACTTCCAGTAAGTTCTGGGCAGCCAGTGCAGAACTGGGCACGAAACCATTTCAAGTGTGTTAGTTTTTACTCCCTAATTACACTGCGTGCTCTGCAAGGCAAGGATAGGAATCTTGTATGTTTTCTGTGACAACAATTTTGCAAGGCACGGTCTTGGCAGGATATCGTGAGCCGAGACTGATCAAGGCTCAGGGCACAGGGAACAGTATATATTAAAGCCACATTTTATAGCTTCTACATATAGTTTCTTTCTTGATTGTATACTTACATCACAGATCTAAAGTTTATGTCCACGGATTTCATCTTTCCATCTTAAGAGTTTATTTTTTGTTGTTTTCTGTTAAGATCTTAGTAGCTATTCTACCAAGAAGCGTTTTAAATTTGTTTTACTCAATTTAGAATCATGGAACCTTTTCCATCCTATCTTAAATTATCCATGCACCATCATAGAGACATTTCCATTCATATTTGGTGGCTTTTTTTTTTTTTTCCCTTTGAGACACTTTAAGCCAAGAGTACTTGGCAGTTTCACTTTCACTTTGAGAGCCAAAAAAACCCCCAAATGGTAATAGCATAGAATCCCCTGGGCCAGTCAACATTTTATCCTTGTGAATTTATTTGCTGAAGGCCCTTTATACTTTCTTGCTTAATTTTTCAGTTATTCCCCATGTCGGGGAACTAATGGGATCACTCACTTCTAAAAGATTTATATTGCTGACTTAGGGTGTTCTGTGCCTGCTGGAACATAGCACCCTCTGGGGCCTCAGGGGCTCCTGGTACCAAAGGGCGTAAGGTCAGGACACTGTAAATAACTGTCTTTGTTATTATTATTTCTTCTCCCTGAGTTATCTTCACAATAGTAAATTGTTTTTCGTATTTTCCTGTATGGCTATAACTGATTTTGGCAGCAACAAATGTTATTTCTGAATCTTTCCTGAATTATCTTGACCTTCTGATCACAAAAAGAAGAAATGGGTCCTTCGGGATGTGACCACATGGTAACGTGGAAGAAGTCCAAGAGTAAGACAGAGAATACATGTCTAGTTGGCCCTGTCCCTCCATCTCTGCCTAAACTCAGACCCTCTTCAACATTCACTGTTTTGGCACTCATCAGAGATACAGGGGTCATAAACTTGGAGGCTAAAGAAATGAGTAACTTCACTCAGGACGGTTAGGCAAGATGTAAGGGGAAGAGGGACAAGTAGGCCTTGGCTGGGTAAAGATGGTTTTCCAGTTGACACTGTCGAGGGTTACAGCTCTGGAGCAGGCAAGTGGGGAGCTGCCCAGTGGCCACTGCGACTCGATGCTGAAGAACCTGGAGGAACAGGCCAAGAATTTTGGACTTCACCCTCAGGGCAAACAGAAGCCATCGGACCTTAGAAATAAGGCAATGGGATCCTCAGATCTGCCCCTTAGAAACATGTTCGTTTCCAGTGACAGAACAGAGACTAGATTGGAGGTGGGAGACTTTGAAAACCCACCAACCCTCTGGAGGCTCTCGTGGTCCCAGTAGCCACTCCCTCTCTGTACCTTAGGTATACAGGTAGTAACAGCTTCTCCGTTCGTCACTCTTCCCGCTCCTCTGACATCCGTCCACATCATTGTAAATTAATTCCCCTTAGCTGTCCTGGTTTGGGTACGCCATCTGTTTCCTGTGAAGGCTCTGGCTGATACACCCTCCTTCACACTTCCTTATAATTATTGGTTTCTATGTTTGTCTCCCCACTAGCCTGCGAGCGTCTGAAATACAGAGGGTGACTATGTGTCTTCATTTTTAGGTTTTCACCAATTCGTTTGAAATTTGCCGTTGGCCGACTGGGTTTTGTTTGGAACAATGATTTCAGAGGGAGAAAGGTCAGGGTCGAACAGGTTAGCTCAGGAAGCCGTCGAAGGGGAGACTTAAAGTGAACCAGTTAGGATCTGCTGGTTGGGGGGGGCACCTGGGTGGCTCGGTGGGTTAAGCCGCTGCCTTCGGCTCAGGTCGTGATCTCAGGTTCCTGGGATCGAGTCCCGCATCGGGCTCTCTGCTCAGCAGGGAGCCTGCTTCCTCCTCTCTCTCTCTGCCTGCCTCTCTGCCTACTTGTGATCTCTCTCTGTCAAATAAATAAATGGAATCTTTAAAAAAAAAAAAAAAAAGGATCTGCTGGTTGGGATATATGGGAAGAAACTGAGGACAGTTCTAAGAAGAACGTGAGAGCATATATTAGCAGGAAAGGAGGAAAGTCCCTTTCAGGGGACCACAGACGAGATCAACGTTCCTGGAACACGTGGTGGGCTGTGTGGAGAATCAGCAGGAAGTACATTTGGAAAACCCTGTTTCCCTTTCCAAGTTATTTTTCTTTCTGAATATATTTGACCCAAGCTAATCTTAACATGATTTTGCTGACCCCTGGTCATTTGCTGTATTAAGACCAGGAAAGAAGTTTCAGAAACTGACCAAAGAAGAAACACTTTCAGAACAAAACAAAATGTCATTGATCAGCCTTTGGTGAGTAACGGAGAGTCCACACAAATCCTTTATTTCCCCATCCTGAACACCATTCGGATGCAAATCCTAGGCAAAGTAGGAGTAGGTATCCTCCACTGGTATGTAACTGTGTGCTCCTTGCTTCTGTGTTTTAGTTGTTGGCGGTGGAATCCTGAAGGGCAGTTTTTGGCAGGAAGGTTTCCACTTGCCCCGGTGAGAATATTGCGCTTTGCTTTTGAGTCACTGGAAGGTTCAGATGGGGACATTTGCGAGGCTGCAGCCGAAGTTTAAGGAACCAGACTGAAGGAGTGTGCTAGAAATGTTTGGAAGACTTTGAGTGATCTGATTTTCAAAACTGCAATTAGATGACCCTAGAATCATGAGCTCTCTCTTCATTCCCCTACAAAGACAGCTCCAGGAAAACCCAGAAGTTCAAAAAATGAATTCCATAAATACACATTACCTTTGTGTTTCCAGTCTGGGCTTAGATGTTTCAGGGAACAGTAATGTGTATGCGTGATGCCTAACCTCAGACTTTGAAAGCAAAATTAATCTGCCATCCTGAAGGACGCCATGGATCTATGAGGGAAGTGGATATAAAGGGAACCGGCCCATAAAACTGGGTCAAAGGGTTACCCGTGGCCCGCAGCATTTTGCTGGATCTAGGGAAGAGGCTGTGTCAAACAATTTGTCCTTAATGAAGTCTCACATACAAATAACATTGTTCCTTTAAACAAGAGCTTTGTCTCTCAGCGGCCACAGCTCATTACCACGGCATCCAAAAGTTGGGGGGAAAGCTGAGGGGTGGGTGGAGCGGAGGAAACTCAAACCCAAGTGTTAGGAGGCATGATTCATGAAAGATCGAGCCAAAATGGACATGAGCATCTCTGGAGCCTGTGGGTCAGTGGATAATAAGCAGGTTATAAAATAGAAACACTCAGAATAACCCTTTTCAGGAAAGAATCTAATGCCTAAAGCAAGAGTCCCTCTGCCCTGTTAGAACAGCCAGTGTTGGGACTGACACAGTCCTCCCGGCTCCCATCTGCTGTGCAAAAGGGAAATTGCCCTTCAAGCCTCCCCGAAAGGGTTATTTTCTCCCCCATTTGCACAGGTCCCCATGGATTTAATGGATTTTATCACTGCATTTGTTGGAAAGGAAAACAGCAGGAGACCTCTTATCCTGGGTACTCTTTTCTTCATTTCACAAAATATCTCCACCTTTCCTCTCCTCCTAACACATATTCAACCTGCTTTATTTTCCTGCATGAGGCCTCTGAAATAGGTAGCAAGGGACAAGGAAGGGGAAAAAAAAAAAATCAAGATTTGAGAGTCAATAGCATTGAGTCTGAGCCCCAGTTCTAGCTGGCGAGTGTCCTCCTTTCTGAGCATTTGTCTGACATGGAGATATTGAACTAGATAATGTCCAACGTGCCTTCCAAGTTCTAAAAATTATGTAGCTGTAAAGGATGGAAATGAAGAGTATACGAGGACCCTTTTATAAAGATGGAGGGAGAGTAACTTTATAACATCAGGCTGAAAGAAATATACCCCTGTCTTCATGGTTTCCTGGTGTCCATTCGCAGTCAGATTCAAGCAACATTTCAGTTAGGAGGCCCTCCCCCAAAACTGAGTCATGTAAGAGGTATCAATTCCCAAGGCTTTCCAGGCAATCACTTTCACAGCCGTATGAATAATGTTTGATTTAGAGATTGGAAGCCCTGACTATAATATCTTTTGCTCCTAACATGCCATGTCCATTTGGATCTGGGAAGCAGTTTTATAGAACGCTGGAACGTTTGATGTGTCTTTGCATGTAGATAGATCATTGTGTTGAGGGATCGAGGAAAAGAAAAGTTGGAATAGAAGACCATAGTCACAGAGTTTTTTTCCTCAGAAATATAAAGAATAATTTTTTTTTAAAGATTTTATTTATTTACTTATTTGACAGAGAGAGATACAGTGAGAGAGGGAACAGAAGCAGGGAGAGTGGGAGAGGGAGAAGGAGGCTTCCCACAGAGCAGGGAGCCCTACGTGGGGCTCGATCCCAGGACTCCAGGATCATGACCTGAGCCAAAGGCAGACACTCAATGACTGAGCCACCCAGGTGCGCCAAAGAATAATTTTTTAAAGCAAGAAGGGACATGGGGTATCACCTAATTCAAGGAGAGGCTTCAGCTGATAAATCTCTTGGAAAATCTTAAATGTGAATATGTGCATTTTCTGGAGAAAGCCATGCGGATTAAAAACAAAAAACAAAAACCTGAGTGGGGTCCTAGTCCCAGCAAAGAGCCACCTTTCTCATTTACAGATTAGAAAGGTAAGACACTCCCACCCCCGCCTGCTCCAGAGGGGAGGACCCCACAGCTCACGTCCATCTCAGAGCCTGGACTTAAACACAGATTTCTACTTTCTGCTCATTGGCTTTGGGTCTTTTGCAGATAATTTGCCATCCGCATTTTAGACTAGACTTTAAATTTTAAATTCTCTGAAAATGTAACATACTTCATTTATTTAGGAAGAGACAAAACCCATGTCCAAAGAGATTCTCCAGGCTTTAATGTAACCGCTACCCACTGGCTGTGGAACACATGTTACCAAGTAGAGTTTGTATCTTTGAAATATGGTGTTTACCATGGCTGCCGAAGATACCCACAGAACTCAGGGAAGACGGGGCACAAAACAATTTCATTTACAGTTACAGTTAAACCTTTGCACTGATACTGAATATTAGCTTTTGGCTTTCTTTCCTCTACCATGAGGAGGATTAAAGAAACCCAGCAGCTCAATGCCCCCATATGGGGTACAAACCTATCGTGGCTTGGTGTCTGCAGGAGGCCTCTACTCATGGCCTCTCATTGCAGGCAGGGCCCACAGAAATGGGCGTTCTTGGGATGGCTGGTCTAAGAGCTGACACAGGTAGAGAGGCCATTGGTTTCTCATGCTCCTTAAGACTGGTGTGGTGACTTTTCTGAGCAGCACAGCTGGCCAGCTCAGCAGAGAATCACAGCTTCATCTTGTTCCCTAGAGAAATGAGCTCCAAGAGGCCCAAGAGTATTTGACTGGGCCTGAGCAGCTGCCCCCTCAACGTACCCTGGGGTTCAGGACGGTGGGAGGCCCAAAGTTGAGGGCCGTGTTGTCATGGGAGCCATGAGACATGACTCCTTCCTCTATTCTCAAACTTCTCCTCTCCCAGCGTACAAACACATAGACAGATGTATACGCACACACGCACACACACACAGCCCCTGCAGAGGTGTGCAGAGGTTGTGCTTTGTATCATAGTGATACTGGACTTATTCCTAAAAATGTTTGAATAAGTTCATTTTTTCCCCGAATTCAATCTTTTTTCTTTTCTTCTCTTTTCTTTTTTTTTTTTTTTTATTGATACACAAGATCCTTTTGGACATCTGTGCTTTGGTTAGAATTCTGATTGTTTTTAGTGCTCCTTGACTCCTCTAGAAAACAGTTGAACAAGAGGAAATGGTCTCTTAAGCCATTGTGGGGTGAATTGTTTTCTTAAATGAGCACTATGTTTTAGTCCCCCCATCACTGTGTTTGGCTTTCCCCGTCAGCTTGGCCAGCTGTGCCGTCCTCCTCCCTGGGGGCCCAAAGGGGTCTGTTGTTGCCTGATTGAGCACCTTTTCTTGGACTCGGGACTTGGGATGGTTGCCTCATCCTTGGCAACACTGGGGTGCCTGTCCCCAGTTGTTCTTTGAATCACCTCCTGCCAACACCTTCAAAATCAAGTTTCCAGATGTGAGCCGTGATGAATCCAACACCTGAGCTGGAAAAGGACAAGTCACAGAGCCGTGTTTCTAAACACTTCTAGCTGGAGGGGAGCCTTAGAGTGTGGGGATGCCGTGCTCCGCAGGCCGAGGCTTTGCCTCATTTTGAGACTGTTTCCTTTAATGTGAAAACCCCACTGGCCGGGGGTGGTACTTGGATTGTCGCTTCTGTGGCATTAACAGTGGGTGACTCCAGGAGGCCTCTTTGGGCCCATGTCAATGATGTGTTCATTTTGAGCATCAGATACCCAGAGGACAGAGAGGGGACAAACCGTAAAAGGGGAGGAAGGCACTCAACTCCTTCTCTGAGAATCCTTTCCCACTGATGTGCTACAGTCAAACAAAACTCAAGTTGAACAGTCCATTCTGTGGCTGTATCCTTTCAGGCTGTCTTTGAAATTGAGGCGTTACCACGGGAAGATGCCCTATGATGATGGCTTCTCTCCTAGAATGTCAGAGGATATGCAAAGTTGGTTCTGGCCACTTCCTCGGCAGGGGAAAGGCTTTTCTTCTCTTTCTTAGAGGAAACTCTCCTTCCCTATCAAGAGACAAGTGCTGGACAGAGATGGAAAGAAAGAAGCCAAGAGCTTCATGGCTCAGCCGTAGATTTACAGACTCTGGAATTTCCCACAGAGGATGAGAGTGTGGTTGCATTGACGGGTACTAGGAGGAGAGAAGAAAGCCTTCTGTGAGATCTTGGACCTCAGCGGTCCCATCTGTAGATGAGAAACTGGAATCAGCCCCCAGCTCTATTAGGCTCTACATATCTAGGATTTTGCCAATCATTAAAATGGGAAATTACACAGCTTTGCCTTCTGAGGAAGGGGAGAGTACTTGGGGATTGACCCAGCTTGCACTTAGTAATTAACTTATTCCACAAACACATAGTCATTCTGTAGAATGAGCCAGACACCCTGTTCTGGGTTCCGTGGATGTAAGACTTGAGTCATCAACTCAGGGTTATCTGAGAGCTGACACTCTAACAGACTGCACATGTTTCTGGACATGGGGCTGGCTGGTGGGTGGGTTTTCAGCTCACAGATACCCCTGTCCCCCTCCCCCCCTCCCCCTGATCTGCTGGGGTGTTAGAACAGACGCTGTCTGCCAGACAGATTCATAAGACCTCGGGTCAGTTTCCCTTATTGAGTTTACAAACACCACTCATCAGGTGCTAACATTTGCAAGTCCTGTAGGCTGCAAGTACAATGCTAAGTAAGGTCAAGGTTCCTTGTCCTCCAGGAACTCCATGCTTCACAGGAGATCAAGGCAGACAGTGACCAGAGACTGTGGTCTCTAGTTGAGGCAAGGACTGAAGGAGCAGAGAAGGGGCTTCCGATTCAGTGGGCATATAGGGGAAGTGGGGGCAATGGGAACAGTACAGGTCACCAGAGAACCTTACCCAAAAGCAGAGGCTAGCATCTTCCGGAAGCTTCCCCTAGCTTCTTTGATTAGGGCAGGGTTCTTTTTTATTTTTATTTTTTAAAGATTTTTATTTATTTATTTGACAGAGAGATTACAAGTAGGCAGAGAGGCAGGCAGAGAGAGAGGAGGAAGCAGGCTCCCTGCTGAGCAGAGAGCCTGATGCGGGACTCGATCCCAGGACCCTGAGATCATGACCTGAGCCGAAGGCAGCGGCTTAACCCACTGAGCCACCCAGGCGCCCTAGGGCAGGATTCTATAAAAAGATGTCAAGAACTTTCCTCAGGTTACACCTGCACTGGATGCAAGAGAGTTGTCCTGGAAATGGAGGTTTGTGTGTGGGGAGAGGAGATCTGGCTCAAAGAAATCTAACTGGCCCCCATGCGGTATAACGGGGGAGCTCTATTTTCTGCCCTCAGGAATCACGCCTTTTGTTGGAGAGGCAGGTTCTCCCTCCGAAATGGAGGACACGCACAAGCGTAAAGGGCAGTCAGAGAGAAAAGTGATGCCTGTGACAGTAAATTCTTCAGATGGTCAGAAAAATGTAGCATTTGACCACAGAATGAAGTAAAAGGAAGTGACTTTAGAGCCACGGAGCCTTGAGTTTAGTTCTGCTCTGCGGTCTCTAGCTGAGAACAGAAAGTCTTCAGACTTGCATTTCCTTACAGGTAAAATGAGGGAGGGCACTCCTGCCTCTTGAATTTGCTGTGAGAATTGAGGGCTGCCGGGTGGGGGTGGCGGGGTGGGGTCTCAGCATCACCTCTTAGGTGATGGTTTGATTCTTCACACCGTGGGTCAGTCCTTCATCCTCAGAAGGTCAGGGGAAAATAGCCTGGACGATATGCTGGACTGAAGATAGAATGATCCCCCTCTGGAGATAGGGCCTTTCCCCCGTTATGAAGGCCACCCCAAGTTTCATCCTCTCTTCCTGCCCCTGTCTCCTTCAGTCCACTCCACTTACCCTCATTGATGTGGGTCTCAGATTCAACACTCCAGGGGATTCCATTGAAACCAGTGGTAAGGCTTCTTGTTTTTTATTCAGCCGAGAGTCTTGCATTTGTCCTCTTGCTGGATTGAGGTGGAGAGCACAGGAGGCAGAGAATGGCAGAAGAGGCTAAGATTTCCTTTCTCTTCAGCTCAAGGTAACGCAGGTGGAAATAAGGTTGCTGTGTATGATTGGGAGGATATTTGGCCCAAGGGAATCAGAAGAAAATTTAATAGAGAGCCAAGTCCCACGGCCAAGTCAAATGCCTCTGGTTTCTTAAAGGTTAATTTATTACAATAAATAAGGTAAAAGTTACCTATGGCTTTTTACATACCCAGAATGGGCACAGCAGAAATATTGTCTATTAGGTTAAATGATGGCATATTTAGGTGGCCTAGGAAGTAGGAGCTTCTGGTGGTAAGTAGAGACTAAATAAAATTTCCTTTCTGTTTTTGAAGGAAACTTCCTGACACTTTTCAACATTTGATTAGTCGACCCACTCCTTTAGAGTCAGATCCCTGTGAGCAGAGATACTTAAGACTTTAGGAAGGAAACAGATGCAAACTTGCTGCACTGTGAACTATTGCCTTGATATTGTGCAGTGTACAACTTGTGCAACTGTGCCTTGCATTCCAGGAGGTCAAAATATGAGCAGAATTTTTTAATTGGATTGTATTTGATAATCATATTTGTGGAAGAGGCTCACCTGGCTTGTGAAATAGCATGAACACAGGTGTGTGAAGATGACTTACAAGCAAGAAGTTTGTGGAATTCAGGGTCCTTGGACTTCTGTTTAGCTGCACTTCATGTCAATTGCAATCTCATAAATTGGGCTTTGTCTCCTGCCGCTAGTATCAGACACGTATTTTTGGCCAGGGAGGACTGGGTGGGAAGATGTGGAGCTCTTGGGCTTGACATGTATTGTACCAGGAGCTCAGTGCAGACTCGAATTCCTGCTCTCTCCTTGGTTCAGAAATCAGTCAACTGATAATAAGTTCTTACCATGTGCCCAGCGCATGTCAAGTGCTGAGGGATAAGAGGGCTGTCAGGATGAGGAAACAAAAGTTAGACCATGCAGTCTGACGCATCGGTGTGTGTTCGAAGTCATGGGGACTTCAGAACTCAGAGTTGGGAGCTATTAGCAGGGGTTTGAATTGAACTTGACACGGAGTTGAATTTGAAGGAGTACTTTAAGGGTGGGTCCACACCTGCTTCCTAGGGTCAAGGAAGGGAGAAGTGGGTAACAGAAATTCAGATTATCCATTGAAGACTTGTTTCTGCTGTTTACTTTGGTCATTTTCTTGGAGCTGGGGTTCCAGAAATTTGAGGGTTTTTTTTTTTTTAAAGATTTTATTTATTTATTCGACAGAGAGAGATCACAAGTAGGCAGAGAGGCAGGCAGAGAGAGAAAGGGGGAAGCAGGCTCTCCGCGGAGCAGAGAGCCCGATGTGGGGCTTGATCCCAGGACCCTGGGATCATGACCTGAGCTGAAGGCAGAGGCTTTAACCCACTGAGCCACCCAGGCGCCCCTGAGGGTTTTTTTTTTTTTGACACTACTCCCCTCCTCCCAATTTTCTTGAGATATAATTGACATATCCACATTGTGTAAATTTAAAGTGTACAAGGTGATGATTTGATGCACATATATATTCTGAAATGTTAAGCATGATTAGGTTAGGTAACACACCTTTTACTTCCCATAATTACCATTTTTGGGGTTGCTAATGTTACAGTTGACACGACTTTTTGCTTCTAATACCTGTGTTTAATATCCCTGTGTGATCTGCGTATGTGGCACCTTCTAGGCTGTGCCTCTGTCTTGTATCCTTGTGTCAGAAGCTTGTGGAGTCAGCAGGGTGACAGATAGAACGCTGGTGTTAAGGATGAATCTGGTACCAGGATTACCACCTTGGTCAACCAATGCAATGAGAAGCTTCCAGATTTTCTTTGAAGTTGAAACATATGTTTCTGTTGCCAGGCAGGTGAGGATACTGGGACCCTCCCAGGCCAAATGACAGCCTGAGGACACACACATGCCTAGTGACAGGACCGGAGCCTCTCTGGGCCTTCTGATTCTTCATCTGTGAAGTGACAGGCTTGAAAGACATGATCTGGGAAGACCCTCCAGCCCAAAGGCCTGAGTCCGTGTTTAATGCAGCTTTCCTGATTCCAAATTAATGCGCTCTCCGCAACACCAGGCTGTTTCCTTCGCCGAACAAAAGTGATTTGATTCCCCAAATCAATAAACAAATCAGAGAAACTGGAGAGAGAGCGCGCGTTCGAGAGAGAGCCTGGGAATCAAGGGACAACAGCTGAGAGAAGCAGGCACGGCCCGAGGAGGGGAGAGGTGGGAGGGCTCCAGGGGAGCCTCCTACAAAAGCCCTGGCAGGGCAGGCCAGGCAGGCGGGCAGGCAGGGAAATTGCAGCGTCCACTGGCCTTTTTCATTCTGGGAATCTGCTAATGGGTGGCAGAAGGGTTAGGGCAGACCCCTGAAGGGGGAGCGAAAGGGAGGGGCTGTGTAGCAGGTGCAGGCCAAGGCTACAATGCAAATACTTGGGAAGAACCAAGGGGCCAGGCTTCAGGGGCACTTGTGAGGCATTTCTTGGGAAAATACAGAGAGAGGTCTGCAGCTGGCTGAAGAGAGAAAGTGCAATAGGGGAGAGGGAAGGAGCCCTCCAGGGAGGGACTGGCCAGATTCTAGAAAAGGCCAGTGGTGAGTTTTGTACCATAGTGATAGATACTTCTGTGCCTCCCCTTACTGGAAGGGGAGTTTCCCCTTGTGGTCTAGTTATCAAAATAGGACACAGACCCTCTGTGAACACCAAGGCATCACAAAGAGAAGGAGTACAACCTCTGTGAATGAGTCCTCAGCTGCCTGCTTTGGCAACTTTCAGGGGCCAGGGTTCCGTGGAATAGGACACCTCAGCTCATCACCCCACATTGTCCCCTCCTTTATGTTTTTATTCTTCTGGACCCAATTTAACAAAACAAGGCACTTAGGAGTTTTTAAAAAATACCCTTTAAATTTATTCATTTGCATACCCCCTTCCTCCCCAGTGGGTCCTTTCCCCATTTTCTGACCCAGAATGCTGTGTGTCTTCCTCTGAGTTGACAAGAATGTATTAAACATGGATCCAGCCAGTGGCAAGGAAATTGACCACCCTCCATGGCTTGTGCTGTTTGGGGTCAGATGTAATAGGGCCCCTGGATTAAATCCAGACGGCACATAGGGATCTCCGGGCTTATTTTGTGCATTCCCTCAGTTGACAAGTAGCAGATCTGTACGTGGGCACCAGCCCAGCTGTATCCTTGAGGGTAAACCAAGAGGCCATGGATCCAAAAGACTTAATGGAGGGTTAAGGGTAGAGGCTAGAGCACGGACTAAGAGACTTTGCAGGGAGGGAAGGCTGCTAACAGAGGAGCGTTGCTTCTGAAACCTGGAGGCTTAATTACTTTCTAGACCAGCCCCCTCACCAGGCAACTACAGCCCAGACTGGGCAAGTGACTTTCCTTGGAGCCTCAAAAATACAACGTTTAGGGCACCTGGGTGGCTCAGTGGGTTAAGCCGCTGCCTTCGGCTCAGGTCATAATCTCAGGGTCCTGGGATCGAGTCCCGCATCGGGCTCCCTGCTCAGCAGGGAGCCTGCTTCCCTCTCTCTCTCTCTGCCTGCCTCTCTGTCTACTGTGATCTCTCTCTGTCAAATAAATCAATAAAATCTTTTAAAAAAAATACAATGTCTAGTTTCTGTCACTGTCCATTTGACCATCCTAGTTCAGGACTAGGCAAGAATCTGACCAAATAAAGAGCCTTGCGCTTGAGCATTGTACCTACATGGGGAAAGTGAGGCAACTATAAACACTTTAAAATCACTGAGTCAACTTGGTCTGGGATGACATGGATCTCAGTCGAGCCAGGAGGTGCACGGTGGATAGCCACAATTTCCAAACAGAAATTGGGGCGTGTGTGTCCTGGGGACGGTCAGCAATCAGATAATGAACTGGGAAATGAAAGCTGTCTGAAAAAAATCTACCACTTACCATTCTTGGAAATATGTAACCTTTGAGTGTGTCTTCAAATCTTTCCAGAATAGCCAGATCATTGCATATGATACATATTGTGCTACATATTTGCTTCATGACTTAACTATTAAAAGGAGGTGTTTTGGTCACTCTGCACCCATGTTGAGTTTTATAAATTAGCACTTTTAAACCTCTTTTACCCCAGCATAATGTGATTTCCTAAATAGTGGCAGGCAAGGATTTGAAACCTAGTCTACCTCCATGCTATGCACTCTTTGTTAATCGGTGCTGTCTTTTGAGGGGCATCTTTTTTAATCATAGAGATATCTCATCACAAAGTGTTTCATACATAAAAAGAAATTTATTCTAGTGGAGATGCAGAGGATCATACAATCACTGAAACTTATAGAAAGAAGGACTTCAGTGTTGGTTGATGTCAGCCTCCTTGTTTTGCGGATGAGGAAAGGAGGCCAGAGTCCTGAAGTGACTTCAGCTAAGGTCAGGTTGTCCTGACCCCAAGACTGTCAGGGGAGTATGCTTTGCACTGTGGTACATGGATTCCTTTGGTTTATAGTTGGTGTCCATGGCCATGGAGGTAGTGAACAAAGGTTGCCACGGTCACAGGTGTCCTTAGTGGGTTTTGTTTAGTGTCTTAACTCCCACTCCCATCCCCCACTGATATTAACCACTTTCAAGAAGATGGAGATCATACCTGCCTACCTCTTGCAAAAGGTGGTCTACAGAGAGCTTGGGGGCATGAATGGTTCTTTCTTTGATGTTTGTTATCTTCACAAAAGCATTTATAAAAACACCAGGAGAGTTCTTTCCTGAAAATAAAAGAAACACATGTGCGCACGCATATACACACGCACACACACATCTAACAGGATTACGTTTGGTTGTTACTGTGCCTTCTAACCATCTAGCTCTGTGAAAACAGGCTACAGTTTAGATCCATTTGTTTAGATCCGTTTGCCTTTGCTTCTTCTTAATATTGTCACAAGTATTTCCCCATGTTTTCTTAGTGATTTGAGTGACCAGATAATATTTCATTGAGTACGCACACACGCACGCACACGCACACCACATTTAATGGTCTGCTATTATTGGACTATTGAAAGCAGTTGAACAATGTTGCATGTAGCTCTTTATTCTCTGGGATTGTTTCATTAGGACAGACACTTGAGACTGAAAACAGACTTCCCTTTTTCTCTTTATGTTTGTGTCATGTTGGTTTTCCAAAGATGAATGGAAATGCCACCTTTAGTTGGGAGTGGGTGATCACCTGATTTCCTTTGATCAGCAGTACCAAGCACCAGATGCACCCAAAGCTCATGCCCTCTCCTGGGAGAACTGCCGAGTTCTTACCCACCACTCCGCCATCTGAGAGTGCGGGTATAAATTTTCCCTTCTCATCCTTCCTCTACACACATAGCATTGGATCCTTTCTTTTTATAGTAAGTCATACTATATTATGTTTCCTTCTTTGCAACTGTCACACAAACATTTTTGGAAGTAGGTGGAGGTGCAAACAGAAACGGAAACTCTTTCCGTCTTTACAACCTCCTGAGTTGTGGTAGAGGGCACCCCCATAAGACAGTAGGACACTATACCCCAGAGATCAGTGACCTACTCAAGGTCCTGTGGCAGGCAGCAGAAGTGAGACTCACCTCCGAAACCTTGTACTGAGTCTCCAGCATCTTTCTTTTCTTTCCCTCATTTTATTGAGATAGAACTGTCACAGAAGCACTGTTTAAGGTGCACAGCATCATGACTTGACGTGCATATATTGTAAAATGATTTTCACAGTGAGTTTAGTTAACATCCATCATCTCCCGTGGATGCAAAAAAAAGAAGAAGAAAGGGGCAGCCTTGGTCTGCTTTGGCTCAGGTGATAATGCTGTCCTTGGGTTAAAATACAGCCAGCAAATAGGAGGTGGATGCTAAGAATTTCCACTGAGAAAGATTGTTCTGGAGCAAAGTAGGTCTGTACGTATCCTCCATGTACACCCTGAGGACAGGGAAGATTGAAACGATCCCAAACCACAGCAGCAAGTAAGGACCCATAGCCAGGACAGGGTAGGCAGGCTCACTCTTTCACGAAAGAGGGGTACCCTTTTGTACTTGTCACTCACTGCTGGTGGTGGGATGAGCAGACAGCTGGAAGCTATACCAGGCCTTCTGGTCCAGGGGCTTCAGGAGGCTGGCTGGTTCACGGGGGAGTGGCAGCAGTCACCAGGGGCTCTTTCTGGCTGGCTCAGCAGGAGAACATTCCTCAGGAGGCCAGCCCAGGCTGGGCTTGGAGCCACCCTGCTGACTGCCACGTGGCAGGTGGGCAGTAGCATGGCCAGAGCTTGGCTTCTGGAGCCCAGTGCTGCACCTCCAGCCTTGTGGTTTTCCTGTTGCAAGGCGTCAGTTTCTTTCTCAATCACACAAGCTAGTTAAGAATCATAAAGGTACCCGGGGAAGACCCTAGAAGTCAGGGAGGGCATCTGCTCCTCAGTTTCCTAACTCTTGCAGCTTCTAAGGGAGGCTCTCCTGGCCACCAGATTCTGAGCATACAGGCGCCTGCTTGTCTTCTCTGTGGACTGGGACTGGGAAGTCTTCAGTCCTAAGCCTAGTGTTTTTGAATCACGCATGGGGCGGGATGCCAGCAGGGGTTGAGACTCAGGCTCCTTTTCCCCTTCACAGCTTCAGGGAACCTCTGCGACATTGGGGGAGGATGGCACCCCCAGTTCTGCTCACTCAGCCCTTTACCCACCTTTGTCAGACTGCCGACCCTGTGCCCGAACATTGGAAGTGTGGGGATGGAATGGTTCTCGACTCCACGGTGGGCAGAGGTTATGTCTAGTTCACTTACAGGGAGGTATCCCACGTCTACATGGTGGCTGGGACATGGTAGTTGCTCACTTAACACTTGTCTTATGTCCCGACTGAAGACAAGGTCTCTGATTTCACAGTTGAGCGCAGAAAGGCAGGCGGATCTATAGTCCTGATGACATTCTGGCAAGGGTCTTGATAGAAACGTACACTCACATTTCCTTTCATAGAAGTAAGAGGATTACAATTTCTTATTGGCAGGTAAAGATTCTGCTTCCCACATGACGTCCAAAGAGATCTATTGCTTCCCACAAAGATACATTGACTCCGGAAACAGCATGTGTTGGTGGAAAGCCGTCTGGGTTGGGTATAGGGAGACCTGTGTTCAGACCTCACTGGCTGGGTGGCCTCAGGCTCCATCTCTTAGTGCTACAATTGTTTGCACATATAGAATCAGGACATTTACTCCTTCTCTACCTGCCTCCCAGAAGGGTGTTGCTTAAAAGCTTCTCCTGACGGGGCACCTGGGTGGCTCAGTGGGTTAGGCCTCTGCCTTTGGCTCAGGTCATGATCTCAGGGTCCTGGGATCGAGCCCTGCATCGGGCTCTCTGCTCAGCGGGGAGTCAGCTTCCCCCTCTCTCTCTGCCTGCCTCTCTGCCTACCTGTGATTTCTCTCTCTGTCAAATAAATCTTTTTTTAAAAAAAAAAAAAAAAGCTTCTCCTGGCTCCCCATTACCTACAGAATGAAATCCAAATTCTTCGAGGCAGAATCCAAGCTCTTTACAATCTGTCCTCTCTTTCCTTGCATCTGGCATTGTCCTGAATTTCCCCCAATATTCTTTGTCTTTCTCTGCCCTTGTACCTCCATATGCTGTGCTCCCTCTCTAGAATGATCTTCCAGAATTGGCCTATCCAGAGACTTTTTACAAGCTCAGTGGTCCCTGTTTTCTCCAGAAGAGTTGCTCCCTTAGCTTCTCCCGTGCTCCTTCAGGCATCCTCCTAACAAAACATTTGTCCACCTTTCCCTTTTCCTGTTTATAGACCCGTCTTTCTTCTCTTCTGGTTTCTTAAAGGCTTTGGACTCCCTTCCAGTCCCCTGGTTCTGACACATGGCTGCGTTAAGTAGGCACTTGTAGCTAGCATTGTTGAATGTATTGGAGTGGACCAGCTCCTGGCAGAGAAGAACCATGGGGAGGAAATAACAAAGAAATGGATTTCAACTGAGCGTTCACAGGAGTGTCCTCAGAATCAGAGCTGGTCATCAAGGGCATAGATCCCTTGGGCATATCTGGGGACTTGTGTGTTGTCCCTAGCTAGGGACGCCTGGGGCAGCCCAGCTCATTCTGGTGTGGCTATGTGGAGACCAGAAAGGCAGGAGGGACTCTGGTTCTCTGGAGCCACTATCCGAAGGGTATATCTCTACTGATTAAATCCCCACTGTCTCTCCCTCTATTTCTTTGATTTCCTTGCAACTGTTAACCACTGTTGAGTAACTGCATTTGTTAGTATGACAACTTATGCTCTGCAGAATGGAGCGATCCAGGCTGGAGCATGACTATTAAGGGGAGAACGTCTGCTTTCTCCATTTCTGGACCTTCAGTTTGACCTGGCAGCCTCTCCCAGTTCTTTGGGTTTGGCACTACTTATCCCTGACTCCTCCATCACCAGGCAGTCCAGGCGATGGACTATAATCTGGGAAATTACAACTCCCTGAGAGTACTCTTCATGTTGTCCTCCCTTCTTTATCTTCTAGCGTGTCTTCAGAGCTTCTCACCATGTCCTTCATGTGAATATCCATTTAAATTTGCCTTCTAAAATAGTTGGCAGTTGGTATTTAACCACTGACTAGCAAACAAGTTCTAATCAAAATGTCATGGGTGTTGCAATTCTTTAGCTATTGATCCCATAATTCCTTATAGGATCCATCACTGGCCATGGATAAGGTGTCTAGGTATTACAGTGAGGATGCTAGAATGCGATTCTTTGCAACCTGTTTTACTAAGAGCCCTCCTGTCCAACCAGCCTCACCGCCCAGCTGCCCCCACTGAAGATATGGCAGGTATCAGCCTGGAGAAAGGGACTCCAGCTCACTCCCGGCTGTAACAGAGGTAGTGCATGACAGTGGCTGGTCCACTGTTGAAAACCTAGGTCTCTGATTAAGATGCCCGCTGTGTTCTCCCCCTCAGCGACATACACGACTGTGGCCCAGAGTCACCAACTGTGCAGTCGTTTCCAGTTTGAGTCTAGAAATAAAAGCAACTTTACCTTTGCTTAGGTCCTTATGAGTTATTCATTAGAAAATATTGCTGCCTACACACAAAATATCAAGCAGACTCTAAATCCTAGAGTAGACCGTGGTTACTTGAAAGCTGTTAGCATTTAATAGCCTAAAAAGAAATAAACATTCCCGGCTTTGTTTTCTTGCAGGTGATATTAATGAAAAAGATACATGCTTCCATCCATCTGGGGGAGAGTACCTAACAAAACAAAAACCAATGATAGGCTCTCCCTCCCTGTTCTAGTAATTGCGGTTATATTTTAAGAAAGTAAATAAATGAGAAACACACCTTCTATTCAACAAGACATAGATGGCATTTATTTTTTTATGCCTATCCTGTCATCTGGTGCTGAAAACATTTGCTCTGTGATGAGGACTTACGTCGATGAAGGCTCCTCAGCTGGGGACTTGAGGACCGCGTACACGGACGGATAGGAAGGCATTCTGGAACATGCGGCCACAGTATAGCAGACCCTGAGAAGTCATTCTCAGGTCAAGAAAGTTACAACCTGGCGACAACCTAGATTCTTTTCTTTTCCAATGGGGGCTTTTGTGCAAAAGGGAACTAGGGACAATCTTTATGAGCCAGTGGCCAGAGAAGTGGAAGTGTGGATAACCTAAGTATGAGATCCAAACCCATCTTGCAAGCCAACCCCCTCGATTCACAAATAAGAAGTGATTTGACCTTTTTCTGCATCATACTGCTTAGCTGTTATCCATTCTTGAGGTGAGCAAGGGGGTTGTAATAGACCCTTTGGCTGTGGGATTGGCTGAATTCAGAAGAAAACAGTACTTGATGAATCTTCAGTACAAAGGTACCTTGGCTTCAGAGCAACCATGGCAGTAATTCCCAGTGGCAGAGAGGAAGGCTCCCCCGTATCCTGACCATGTCCCTGTCATCCCAAACTTAACCCAGACTCCACCTCTCCACCCCTGCGCTTAAGACTAGTGGTGGTGCCTTGGAAGGTGATGGGTAGGGGGCAGAGGAGAGGGGGGGTTGACCTTAAGACTGCAGCCCACTCTGCCTCTCGGCTCCTCTTAAAGCTGACTCCTCCTTCAGTGCCCATCTCAAGCTTCCCCTCCCCTGAGCCCCTAACCATGTGCCCTGCCTCCAGGAGCCGGTGCACGTCTCATCTCCAAGTACACCCGGCCCTGACACCTGTTCCCTTGCTGCAGGCAGCATCATGTGAAGGGTTTGCTGTGATTTGTATGCTTCCCTTATAGGACTTCTTAGTGTGGCAGGTGCACTAGATTGTATCCTTTCCAAGGGAAGGTTCTCCATTAACGTTTGTTTTTCATTGTAATACACTGCTCCATGGGTATTTGTTGACAGATCTCTCGATTGTTCTTCTGTATCTCTGAAGGTTCAACCAAACGTTTCCATGGGTATGCCTTTAGCTTTTATTCTAAAGAACCCACTACATATTTAACACTAGAAAAATATTTTTCTAAATGAGAAGTTATAACGTTGGGTTATTTCCTGTCTGTCTTTCTCTTTCTTTGCCCCAGGGCATTGCCCTTTTGAGGCAGTTGGGAAAAAGAAGTTGGGGACAGAAGAAGCAAGAAGAAGGAGGAGAAAACAATGAAAAAGGAAGACAGTGGCTAGGGAATCCCATGTAAAAAGGGGTAGACACCTGCAGAGGCAAGGGGTCTGGGCCCCCGTGCTAGGAGAGGAAAAAGCAAAAAAGAATCTTGATCTTGCCGGAGCCATGGGGACCCCACTGTTCTGCATGGGCACTGACCTTCTGCTGGACTTACTTGGGTCAGCAGCTTTTCAGCTCTTCTGGGACACAGGGGCACAGACCCTCCAAGACATTGCTTACCAGGTCAGAGTTAGTTTTTCCTCTTTTATTCAGGAACTTGCTCTGTCTTACTCTGCTTGATCTCAGGTGTGGACATTAGGGAAGGTGTCTCATAGACATGTAGACTGGTTGCTTACTTACCAAGAAGTTGTACCTTGTCTATTTCTAAAGGAACTTCAGAGGTTTACAAGCATAATGCAAAATGTAGCTGTAGGGGGGGGAGAGCAAAGCAGAAATCATCTAAACAGAGTGACAGTTCCCTGGTTCCTTCAAGGTTCTGGTCATCTACCTTGGGGGACTGACTTGGGCTGTAGATTTGCTGGAAGCTACAAGGAAAAGGGAGGCATTTGTATGACTACTTCCTTTGAACAAAAGGCACACATTCGCCTGCAGAATCTCTCTGAAAGTATCTTTAAACAAGAATTGATTCTTATATGGTAGACAATATTTTCAAGTCCAGTTTTAGAAAAGACAAACACTAATCAAGCAGATGGCTTTCAAATTGACCTTCTTGAAATGTAGAGGATGTAAAGTTAAATTGGGAATCCATGAAAACATTTCCAAAGTAGAATAAGATAATACGGTTCATCAACTTTGGGGTAACCCTCATTTGACCCATTCACACCAAGGTAGTCATAAGGAGAAAAAACATCTGGTTTGTGCAGATTTCTTAATGCAGATCTACTGGATGGTGCAAGTAATAATAATAATAATAGAAATACTTATATTGTCCTGCCTTTTCTAGGAGCTTTTTTATTCAGTCATTCTTTCACTTCTCCAAGTTCGCTGGAACAGCAGAGTAGAACAGGAAAAGCAGAGTCCATGGGATCACGGGACCCGAGCCCAACTCACAACACTGCTATGCATTAGCCGTGTGAATGGGGGAGGGGGGGATTAATCTCTCTGTGCCTTGGTTTCTTCCCTTGTCAATACAGAGTCACTCTTACCTCATTTCAAAGATTAAATGGAATTATGCTCAAGCAGACAGCTGGAAGAGTACCTGAAATTTAGTAGATGCCCAACACTTGTTATCTGAATCTTCTGTAGCAAAATACAATGGACCACATGATGTCCTCTCTTAAGGAAGCGCTCTTCAGGGGAAGCCAGTAGAGTCCAAAAGGAAAGTTCTGGTGGAAGGATTTTCACTAGTTCAAAATATACTTGGTCCTTTGGAATCACAGTGCTGTCGCCTTTCTTACAAGGGCAGAGAAAAGGGTGGCAAGGAGGTCCAGAAGGACCCTCTCGCCATCCTCTTTCCGAGCTGCCAGGCCCTTGGCCCTGGCACAGAGGTCCCCTGCATTCAGCTCTCTGGTCGCTTTGTACCTGTTGGGCCTGCCCCCACCCAGGGCCCCTTTTGGCCTTTTCTTTTTCCTCTTTCAAAAGACCTCAAGGGGGTCCCAGGGCCCAGTGGCTGGACTCCCAGGTTGCCTCACAGAGGCCGTGTTGTCCAATAGAAAGGCCTGTGGAGTCCCAGGGTGAGAGAGAGGAGGACAGGATCAATCATGAGGGCTGGGAGAGCAGGCAGGACTGAATTGAAGTAGAGGGTTTTGTTGTTTTTTTTTTTTCCTGGTCCTGTTGTTGTCGTTGTTGAAGCCAGCGTTCTTGGACATCTGCCCAGACACATGCTGAGTTAAAGAAGCAGCAGGATAAATTCTTAAAGAGTGAATTGGGAGAGGGGCAGGAGCTGGGGGTGGGGAGGACTAGTGAAAAGGAACGGAGGAATGATTCCAACCCCCAGACAAAGGAGGCCCCTGTAGACCAGCCCAGCCCCGGCCCGGTCCTTCTGTGGCTCAAATATTGGTTTGTTTAGCACAGAATTCAGGAACACCAATGCTCCCTAAAAGCTGCTTTGGGCTCACAAAAGGGCCACAGAGGGAAGCTACAACTTTCTTTCTAATTTAAATCCAGGGCAGGCTGAGAATGGTCTGGGGAGAGGTCTCTCTGTTGCTTCCTTGGCCCTGGAGGTACTTACCGATAAGCCACAGTTCATGATAAGATTGTGTGATGACGCAAGCACTGGGGCTCCCTGGCGGTGACAGCGTCTTCTGTTTGGTGACAAACGTCTTTTTAAAGAAAGAAACGTGTGAAAATCTCGCCTGGCTGCAATGGTAGGAAATGAGGGACTTTGTAATCAAATAACTTGATCAGATCAGATTTGGAAATAGGTCGATCAGGGAGAGTTGAGTGGCCAGAGGGCTCCAGGATAGCTCATTTGCCCATTTCTTTGTTGTGACACATGTATCTCGGCTCTCCACTGATGTTCCCTTGTGCCCTGTATGAGGTCTTGGGCAGATATGGGTTTATTAGGCCTCAGCCTGGCCCATCAAACCATAGATGCCTAGCATTTTCAGCAGGACTTAACAAACCACTCCTCTCCTGAGCAAACAAGTTCATACCATGAAGAGTCACCGCCCAATTTGTAGAGCCCTTGGGGGGACCAGACACGATCATGACAGTATAGTTCATGCGAATGGCACCGTGTTTGTGAGCCTCCGCAGCCTCTGATCGTCTCCCCGACGAGCACATCCACCTTCTGTGCCGTCCTGTCGGTGGGAGACGGAGAGCAGGAAAAACGGTGACAATTCAATAAAGCAGTGTAAATTTGGCCCTAGTTAAGCTTAGAACTTTTTCACAATGGCCCTAAATGAAGGCGGATGTGTCTGCTGCTGTCCAAAGCATGAAACCGTAAGAGAGGAACTTCTCAAAACACAAACTGGGCCTTATGATACTTCCAAGTAAGCGTAGTCCCCTCTCAAAGTATTCTTCTAAAGAGGCAAGGCACTAAATATTGCCATTGTTCACGATATGTTTGAAATATCTCTTTGTTGTCTTCAAATCACTGGTTTGAAAAAAAGAGACCATCACAGCAGTTTGTAACTTACATAGCTGACTTTTCCCAACAGGGCCCGAGGGATCTACAGTTAGGAAGTTCCGTTATGCTGAAATGTGGTGGAGCATGGCCTTGTAACATAGCGGTGAGAACAGTGGGGCTCAGAGTCTGTGAGCCGCCCCACATCCTGACTTGTCAAGCCCAGCTCTTGAATCGTATAAGTTATCATCAGTGTAGCAGATGAGAGCTCAGATCCCACTGAACGAGGTGCGCCCTTGAGTATGGTGACCCCAGCAGCAGCCGAGGAAGCGAAGGGTTTGTGACCCATTCTGATTTGTTTTCAGGCACTTTGAAAATGATTTCTTGAGCACCTTGTAGTTTTCCTATTCTGTGTAATTGGAAATGTTCGACAGAAGGAAGTTGGGTAGAAGGAGGGAGAAGAGAATGAGAGAAAGACAGGAGGGCTCTGCGGACTTGGGCTTTGCATCTTTGGACCTGCTATGGATTGAACTGTGTCCCCCCAAAATCCATACATTAAAACCCTAGCCCATGATATAACTATATTTGGAGTAAGGAACTACTTAAAGTTGAAAAGCAGTCACAGGGGTGAGTCCCAGAGCCAATAGGAAATAGTTTTCTTCTATGAAGAGACACCAGAGAGCTTGCTAGCTCGTTCTCTCCATCATGTGAGGTCACGGTGAGAAGGTGGCCATCTGCAAGCCAGGAAGGGAGCTTGTAGCAGAAACAGAACCTCCCAGGGTGCCTGTGCGTTGGACTTGTGAGTCTCCAGCACCGTGAGAAAGGAAGTGTCTGTCATTGAAGTCACCCAGTGTATGGTATCTTGTCAGCTAGAGCTGACTGGGGCAAACCCTTTATCTCGTGACGTCTAGATATGTGACAAAAGAATGAACCATAGTGGAAGTCTCCTTCCCACCTCCTTGAAGAAGGCTGAATCTTCCTTTAATTTAACCTAGAGAGTGAATGGAAATGGCTCTCCGTGCAAGGCCCGTGTGGATGTGTTTGGGACTTTTGAAGAGTTGAAGGTGTTTTTACAAACGTGGTTGCCGGGGTGTCCTCTCATAGCTCGTGACTGTGAATTCAGTGTGTCTTATCAATGTTACCCATTCGTTCAATTGCACTGGTACCACTTAATGATTTTTCTTCCCCTTTTTGGTCAGGTATAATTCTATTGATCAGACTGAATTCTGCTGATAAAATGGAGCTGAACTGAGTTTATTGAAACTTGCTAAGTCAATCAAACAAGTGAAAATATTATAGCTTTTTTTTTTTTAATTGCTTAGGAGAAATAATTAGCAAAGTGAAATCCTGGGGCTCTTCGTACCCCAATTTCTATTCTGCTGAAAGAAGAATCACCATGACCGGCTTTCTGATTTGGCCACATGACGTTTCTGAGCTTAAGCCATCCTCAGGCATCTTACTGTGTGTTGGCCATTGTTACGACAGGAGAGTCCCAGAAATCTGGGAATGTAGCATGATAGTAGGAGGTAGTTATCTTGAGCAGTCAAGAGTTCCAAAGATTAAACCACGGTGAATTTCTACAATGGAAGAATAAGGCAAGTTGGTTTAGTCCTTGACTTTGATCCCTTTGGCCTGGTACAGTCTCACTTGTCAAATTTGGTCAAGCCCAAGGTCATTTTTTTGGGCAAAGGTTAGAAGGTCTCAGATCCTTCCGCTGCATATCCCGATTCTTTACCACTGTTGTCAAGAGGGAATTGAGACTGGATACATCCTAAATAATGGGATGTAGATCATTACGAAATATTACCTCTGAGTTATTCTCCTCATCAAGAAGAGAGCACACTGAGACAGGCAGGATCCCCATATGGCTTCCACCGGGACCCCCACTCCTCTGCATGTTTAGTAGACGTCATATGGTAAAAATTTTAGATAGCCCAGTCAGTTTGGGGGGAAAAACAGCTGGGTGGTTAATGGTAGAACCTCTCAGAATCCTTAATACAGCACTTCAGTCAGCATTGTGAATCTGCAAAAGGGAGGGGAGAGGAGGTGAGGTAATGCATGTAGCATTTCCCAAACTGATTTGACCCGTGGGACATTTATTTTGACTCAAGGTCAGAAAGGATCAACATTATACAAAACAAATTCATGTTTGGGAAATGCCGCAATTTAAAACCTGAATTCTTATGCAAGACAGTAACCTTATGGAGGTACTCTTTTGCCCCACCATAAAATTTGGGGACTGGCCTAACTGATGCAAAGGCTTTTTCCAGATTGTAATTTTATACCTCCTTATGATAAAAAAAAGCCTTAGGGGCTTTTCTGAGGGTAGGATTTCAGATGAAGGGAAGATGTGTAAAGATGTTTGGAGCTTTTCCAATTGCACCGAAGTTTCCCCACCTCCATTTTGCTTACAGAAAGGGTGTTTTCTGCTTATCATCTTGTGCATTCCCAGCTTTCAGGCTGTGATCAGATGGACACTGGGTGGAGTGGCCCTCAGAGAGCAGAGTTACTGGTGATATTACTCTGTTTTACTGGCCTGACTACAACTTTATTCTCATCCTCTGTAAACAATGAATACAGGAAAACCACACACAAGTTTTTAAAACACACTGTTGCAAAAAGATTGAAGGTTACTGTGTACTTTGAGGGGAGGGGTGGGGAAGAAACCCTATACATTGAGAATTTGAATCGATTCCAAAAGTCTGGATTCACAAAACAGTTCACTGTGTTTTCTCCAGTTGGAAATGTTTCCTTGGTTTCATGAGTTCCTTATAGAGGGAGTGGATCGTTCCACAAAGGAGGATGGGGAATATGTATCGTTCGGAGAAACTTAAATTCAATTTTCTGCTCAGTGACTTTCCAGAGTGCTTATTTGGAAAGGCCTTGTATAGAGTCGTCTTTCCTTTTTTGTTTTTATTCCCAAGCCTCCTTTAAAAAAAAAAAAAAAAATGAACAAGCCTAGTTGCACATTTTCTGAATCCAGCAGCGGCCTGTTTGTGAACATTGCCAGGGAGACACCGTTCTTATCCTGGTCTCACCTGAGGCAGAGCGTATGGACTAGAAAGCCAGCTTGGTTTGACTTGTTTTGGTGGCTCCTCTTAGACCTAACCCTGCCCACGGGGATGCCCAGCACTTTACTGCCTCTCTCCTCTCTGGAGAAAAGCCTGGGGCCTGGGGGGTACCTCTTAGTTTGCAAAGTTTCAGAATCTGCCTTCCGAAGATCTGTCTCTTTCATGAAATTTACTCCGAAGCTTTTCCAAGTTCTCTGACCTTTTCTTTCTTTGGGTGCCATTATGCCTTTTAATTGTCCTGCCCAAGTCTGACACTTATTTACATTTTACGGAGATGAGTCACAGTGGCAACGCCAGAGGCCGACAGGGATTGTTGGAGTCAGGCAGACCTGACTGGATGGTCTAAGGCTACCCCTTACCAGCTCTCTGAACTTGGGCAGCTCGCTAATCACCACAGGGCTCAGAGGCCTCATTTATAATTGAAAAATAATTGTACCTCCCTCATCAGGTTTCGGAGAGGATTAAGGTTGCGCCGCGCCTGGAACCATGTAAGTACCCCATAAATGGAGGGTCTTGTTATTGTTGGTTTTAGATTACACGGGCATATAGATTTTCTGAATTAAAACTAACAACATGTAGGTGATTGTGATACTGGTTATAACCCCCGTCGCATCCCCTCTCGGCCCTGTGCTTTCTGCCGCAGAGTGTCTTTGCGGCCCAGGGGCCCCCTGGATCGCTCTGCAGTTCTGCCCTTTCTGTCCGGGACTGCCGCTCCGACTACTTTGTATTTCCCGGGTGGAGTGACGAGAACAGAACTGGTATTCAATAAGTGTTTATTGATGACTAAGTAAATTGGTTTAGAATATGTGAAGAACAAGAAGCCAAGGGGCTTCTCTTGGCTCCAGAGAAGTGTGGTCTCTGGGGGGCGCTGTACAGGAAAAAATCCTCCTTGTGCTCCAGGGGACCCTCGGTTGCCAGACCTCTCAGGTGAGGTTCGACAGCACTTACAGGTTTGGAGAAAAAGAACTGACAAGGGCCTCATCTTCCAGCGCCTGTGAAACCAAGCTGTCCTTGCTCTGGTCCAAACAGCAGGGAGGGCGCCGAACCTTGGTAGCACACGAATTTCCAGGCCAGGCCTGAGGCCACCTCCCTCGCACCCACCCACCCACGCCAGAGATTCTGAGTCTGCAGACCAGAGAGGGCCCAGGAATCTGAACCTTCACCAAGTACTCAGGGGATCCTAATGCTCCCAGTTCCCTGACCAATGCCTGAGACATAGCCCCATCTGAGGGGGCCCCCCCTCCAGCCCTTTCTCTGGTAAGGCTGAATTTCCTCAGAATCCCAGGATGCAAATGAGTCATGATAGAACCAAGTATCTGTAGTCACCCCCTCCCTTAAGCATCAGGACACTTGCTAGATTCAGCCTATGTCCCCAAACTCAGTGTCCTCAGGGTCGTCCTGCAGGGCTTCCCTCCCCTCACCAGGCCCCTCTGAGGATCCCCTCTGAGGAATGGCTCGTGTGTCCTCCAGGTCTCGATTGCAGGGGCCTGGTGGAGCAGTGCTGTGCTTGGCTTCCCACTCCCAGGGCCCTGCTGGTCCCCGAATGAAAAACAGCTGTCTGCCCCGCCCCTCCCCCCTCTGTTTAGGCTGGTTGCACAAAATGCACGCTGTTCTGCAAGCCAGGTCCCAGCTCTCCTAGTTCTCTGGCCTCTGAAGCATGTCATATTTGTTTTTTAATCACATCGGACAAATGGCTTCAGCAGGCCTGGGCCGTCCCTGGGAGCCCGGTCGCCTTCCTGCCCTGTCACTGCCGTGTATTCCTAGGGGCCCGCGGGGTGGACGGAAACGTCTGCTCTGCTCGGGGGCCCGTGATGCGGGGCGATGTGTCTGAGAGCACCGGAGCTGGGCGTGCTGGAAGTCAGCGGCCGGGCCGGGGCTTAGACAACACCAACACCTGGGCGCTTGTCAAAAACACAAAACCACGGGCCTCACCTCTGAAGCTGGGGCTCAGCCACCTCCATGTTTTCGATACACGCTCCAGTTTGAGCATCTTTGCTTCTAGCGTCTTGGAAGTTAAGCGGGAATTAAGGTGAGGCTAGAAACATCTTTCTGGAGAGAGGGAAACTGCTGAGAGCCTAGCAGAGGTTCATTTCCCTCCAGTGTTCTGAGAAATGAGAGCTTGACTGTGGGCTGTGGCCCGAGGGCTGGGAGAGGGGTGAGTGAGCCAGGCGGAGTCTGGAAGCCCAGGAAAGGAGGCGTGGATACCGCAGCCCACATGGGCGATGGCCTCCTGGGTCACATCGGCCTTGGAGCCGGATGGGCAGTGGCAGGAAAATAGGGCTGAGCAATAAGAGCCCAGGCAGCAACGGTCAGCTCACATGGCAGGTCCCGGGAGGGAAGGGTGGACGTGAGCCCGGGTTCCTGCCCAGGAGGCTCACATGCAAACGTGGACTAGTCCCGTTCAGTCCAGGAGTGTGGCTTACTGATGCTACATCCCCTGCATCGAAAATGGTCACTTTTTATTCCCAACTCTTCTGGCTTACAGCTTACACCCCATGTCATAGTTACTTCAGTTAGGAAGGGGGGGAAGACAAAGATTCTTTCAAGTTATGAGGTTTGCCTCTGTTCTGCCTCTAGGACAGTGAGTAGGTTTTTTGTTTAACAAATATTTGGTTTGGGATAGGAAAGGTGAGGCCTCCAAGGCTTGGCATGAAGGGAAGCTAATGGTTCTGCCAAAAAAAAAAGAGAGAGAGAGAATGAAAGTGTGTAGTAGAGACCAAAGTGGAAAGTGGAAAGGCTGGGCTGTGAAGAGGGGAGATCTTGATTTGTATCAGAATAGAAAATCAAAAATAAGAGTAGTGGATCTGACTTCAAGAGTTTGCAGAAACCTGGGGACAGGCATCAGACTTCTCATTTAACCTAAGGCAGTGGGGGCACATCCAATGTCTATGTGTCTTCTAGGATGGTTCAGGTGACCTGTGGGTCACCTTCCCTTTTACCTTATACACAGAAGCTCCCAGAAGGCTGGGGCTTCATTTCCTGGCTTCCTTCCTCACCTGGAACATGATAACTGGGCCTTGTTTGCAGAAAGCTCTGAGCACATACTCGTTGATGGGAATGGCAGTGCAGAAAATAATTCAAGAAGTAGCACAAGGAAATATATGGTGAATTGCTAAATAGATGCAAACTAGACTGAGAGTATAGGTTATAAAAATGGTAGATGCCAACTGAAAGCTGGGAGTTCAAAGGAGGACTTGCTCAGTGCTTGCCAGAGTGCAGGTGGGGTGTATGGGGATGGCTAGGAAGTGGCTCGTTCCAGAGATGACTTGTGACCCTGAGGAGTTATAGGAGAGGCCCAGAGGTGGAGAGAAAGGGGTTCATTGTTTCTTTAGCGAGTGTCCTTCATTCATTAGGGACCAGCAAATGTAATAATAATCAATCAAATCATTACTGTACTCATCAAATGCCGGGCACCGTGGCAGGGACCATGGATGAAGACTTGCCCTCAAGGAGTTGCATTGGAATGACACACGCTAGAAATGAGTGAACTGGAATAGCACTGGTACCCTGCTCACCAGAGGCCCCCCCTGAGACCCTGGAGACTGGATGCACTAAATTCAAAGGAGAGAGCTGGAAGCCAGGGCCAGTTCCCTGGGAGGGGTACAGCCTGTGGAAAGACAAACACTTTTGTAGGCAGGTGAGGGAGGAAGGGGTATGGATGGTTTATCAAGTACGAGGTCTTAGAGACCAGAGACCAGGCTGGGTGGGGGTGGGGGGCAATCTATAGCAGGTCAGAAGGGAGCCTTCTATGAGCTTCCAGGGAGCTTGGATTTCACAAAGCAGCTAAAAGCAGCCATGGAAGAGTACTGGTAGAGGAGAGACGGGAGGGAAGTTGGATTTTAGGAAGGTCACTGCATTGGGGGAAGCCCTGGAGGTTCAGGGCACAGGTAGGAGTTATGGCTACTCATTGCTTCAGGACAGCTCTTCCTGGGGCCCCCTGCCTTCTGAGAGATGATAGTCGGAGCCACTTGCAGAAGCCCTGGGAGGAATGCATTTTGTGAATGGCATCTCACTAGGCCAGCCCTCCCAGAATTGTGAGGGGGACAGCAGTGTGCCCACAAGGGCTCCCCTACCTCCCATTTCTTCCTTGTTGCCTGCCTTTCCATTTGCTGCCCCTTCTCTCTCTAGGATTCTCCCCTCCCGAGAGAAAAGCCTGTCTGATTAAGGTTGCCAGATTTAGCAGATTAAAAATACAGGACTCCCACAAATTTTTTTTTAGTAGAAGTATACATGGGGTGTACCTACTAAGAAGTATTTGTTGTGTATCCAAAATTCAAAGTTAACTGCTTGCCCTACATCTGAGACATTTAGAGTTTAGAGGTCCATCTTATTTACCTGCCCAGTGCCCCTTTCTCAGCTGAAGGTGCTGAGGGCGCAGAAGGTCAAGTGGTTGATTTGCCAAGTTCAGCCCTCTGGTTAGGCACTCCCAGCTCCCAAAACGGAGCTGGCCACTTCAGAACCTCTTCTCCACACCTAGGAATGAATTAGTTAAAAAATGTCAGCCTTCCCAGAGGTATTTGCATTTTAAAAGAAGGCCTAGGGCAAAAACTCCAAGAGTGTGCATCTTTAAGAATGTAAATGCAGGTCTTACAATAGATGTGTGGGAAGGCGTTCTGGTCCTGGATCCTTCTTGGAATTCAGTGAGTGCCTCTCACTGTCTGGTCTGGTAGCCAGGGGAGCCTGTGTGGAGCCCCCTGTGGCCTCTGATCCAACAATAACCCTGTGAAGTATTTGGCCAGGGACCGCAATCGCTCCTGTTGGAATAATACCCTACACTCTTCAGAGCAGAATCACACATGTCATTTTGCTTAAACTTTACGGTTTGTATTTTTTTTTTTAATTGTAAGTGATATTTATGTACTTTACATGTTTCCAGTTTGGTTTTTGCCACCATACAAATCAGAAAAGTTTCCACAAACACTGATCACATATCAGCTCTTTATAAGCACACTCCAGTCAAATTTTCATTCTTCGCTTCTGCCCGCCAACCCCCTACCTTTGCTTTTTAAGAATGCTATAGCCTCTCCACCCTTGGGTCCTGTTTAGCACACTTCCCCTTCAAGACTTATTCTGTCCAAGAAAGGGCATTGGATTTCTCAGATCCAGAAAGTGGGAGAGCTCGAAGTACCCTTGGGCCCAGCCAGGCGCAGACAGGTCCTGTTGATGATGCAGCTCACAGGTGTGGAGTCAACAGGCTTCTCCACCCCACTTCATTCTACTCCATTCCATTCCACTTCACTCCACTCCACTCCACTCCCCCCGCCCCCTCCCCCCACCGTCCACCGGACTCCATCCTCTCACATTCTTAGTCCCTCTTCTCTGCTCTAAAACAATGCTTGGACCGCCCTGGCTTGTCCCCTCTTTTGTTTGTCATGGTTTTTCTTCCTTCTCAATATCAGTCGGGGTCGTTCTAGGCTAAGACAGCTTTGTAATTGTCTGTTTGGCAGATGAGAAAAAGAAAGATGAGGTTTATGACTTCCCAAGGGAAGGCCAGCACCGTCCTCGGCTCTTCCGCTTCTGTCCAAGTTAGTTTTCACTGTGATCTGTCTCGGGCAGGTTTTCTAGTCACACCCAGCGCATGAGGACAGTGGAATTCTTGTTGTGTGCCTATATATAACAGACCACTAGGACTTGGTAGGCTTTGTCACTTACATCCCTGTTTTCTCACATCTGTCTGTGGCCATGATGTTCTCACTGTCCATTCTTCTTTAAGGATCTTTCCATGTTAATTTTTAAGTTGTTTGTACTCTCCAGCCCCTGCAAAGGACTGCCAGAGGGCATGACAGGCTCTAATCCACAGACTAAGAACCTTGTTTGATGTCTTGGAAGGTGGAGGGAGGTGCTGGCGGGTCACCACACAAGTGCCCTGGATATAGGTCCCTGCTCAACTAGGGTGGCCTTTGATATGCACTCCTTCCTTTAACTAACGCCAACTGCACAAGGGAACTAGAAATTATGATCGGAGGACAGAGTGCCAGGGCTTCATTCTGGCTGGAAAAGTGTCCACCAGGCTTCTTGGAGGCGGTGGGCCTTCCCCCTGCGTGGGAACTCAGTTATCTGTAGGTAAATTATCAGCATTGTGATCCAAACCAAGTTTGTTTTATTCTTAATCATGTATTAACACAGTATATCTTTTATTCAATATAGCATATCTCTTATTTGATAATGAATATGGGGTTATCATATACTCTAGTTCTTCAGACACTTAAGAGAATGTGTCTTTTGTATATAGTCATCACTGAACTGGGTGCCTTGCCTTGAGCAGACAAGGTAGAGGGAAGTCTTGGCCTCAGCACACTGGGCAGTACGGGTGTTTTGCTCCAGCCTGAAAGATGACGCTGCCCATTTGCTGGAGGCAGGAACTGGGAGGGACAGATGCATTCATCTGACCCGGTGACAGCTGCTCAGCTCTTTCTGATCCATGTCTTTTGAGGCATTTCATCCTTTTGTGGAAAGTGTGGCCAGCCTTCTATCTCCTCACACATCCACATCAACTCTAAGACATAGCTACACGCTAAATGGTGTTTCGATTATCTGTCATTTCAGCGTATCTGCCCCAGAGTCCTCAGTGTGCACAGAGACATATGCAAACTCAGTTCTTTCTCTAGGTGTGCCTCATTGGTGAGTTGCCCGCCGTTCCCTGTTCCAGGCTGTGTGCCCCATGTTTCCAGAATCCTCCAGTCCCTTTGCCACCTGTGCTTGTTTTCTCTTGCTGGCCTGTGCCTGGTGGGCCCCCCTCCTTCCTTCTGCGATGAAGATGCTCCCAGTCTGGAGGGTTCTTTCAGGCCCCCTCTGTCCGAAGCATCCCTTGCCTGGCTGAGCCCTTTGGCTTTCTTAGTCATCTGCGAAGCATACTTTGTGAGCTATGGTTAACACTCAGCTGCATTCAGTTTAGCATTTTATTATCTACCCCATGTTGTCTACCATGTATTTCAGTGTACAAGCCTCTCCCTGCGTCTCTCTTCCTTTTGGACTGCCGTTTTAAGACCGCGCTACCTTCGCTGCAGACACTGAACACTGTCCTCCCTTTGGTAAGAATGGTGGGCTTCAGTGGAGAGCAGAACACTAGAACATTCTGCGCTTTCTTCCGATGCTTTCGCTCAGCTCTTGACTTCATTCCTAACAAAATGGGAAGGGGTCTGGGCACCACGAAATGGCTTTTGAACAGGTATTGGGGATATTTGGCACCTTTCCTGCAGTTGGGATGGGTCACTGGGTTGAAGCTAGGGGGTCCTTGGAGTGTGAGGGAGATTCACACTCACCACAATTGCACTGCCCTTGCTCTTGTCCTTGCCCTTGCCCTTCCCTAAATAAGGTGATTTGCTGTAAGGCTTTCTTGTGCTGCTCAGATGAGCGGGCACTAGCTACAGTCTGTGGTTCCTCTTCTTCCCTTGGCCCTCGGGATATGCCATGAGTTGGATAGTCATCCTCTTTCTGTCCCCTTCTGGAATCCAAGTGATCAAGTCAACCCCATTAATTACTCCTACTCTAAATCTCATTGTTTGCTCCTTTGGCAGACACCCCCTCCCCCTTACCCTGGGCAGACCCCACCCCCCTACACCTTAATAACAGAACGCCTCGAGCTGACAGCTGTTGTGGCAAGCAGGAGCCACGCACAGACAGATGTGACGAAGATGAACTGATCCCATTTTTAAGAGAATGAAATAAGCTCTTTAAAACTAATAATCAGGCTCTCTCTCAGGCAGAGACACACTCAACTGTCGGTTTGAAGGATGAGACCCTGATGTGACTTCCCAGCAATGAATGATTTTCTTAATATCTTAAAAAAAAAAAAAAAAAAAAAGACCAGCCTCCTCTTTGCTCCTTTACAAAGAATTAAGTATTACAGAGTAGACAGATGAGAGACCTGGGAAGGGTGCTGGGGAGTCTGGAATTCTCCTCTGGCGGCCTCTGGAGGTGTATCCATGAGCCAGAAGCCGTTGCGCTCCCTGAAATGGGAGCGCCAGCGTGAGGATGCGTCTAGGGTCGTGAGAGACACCCTGCTCACCCAGAAAGTCGGATCACCTCTCTCTTCAGGGGATGGGCAGGGCAGGCCCATGTGCAGATATGGAAGAAGGAGATTGACTGAGAACACCAGGCAACACCTGGCACTGTCCCTGTGGCACTGCCTGTCAGTCTACACTGGCTTTTTGAGCACCTCCGGGGCTCTCAGCTCCTATTACAGGAGATACAGAGGTCAGGGCAGCACTCCTGCCCTTAGGCGTCCTCCATTCTCCTGAGAGCCGGGCCCTGTATTTGCAAAATGCACAAGGGATAACACCAATGGGCAAATGTGTAGTATTATGGGAGGCCCAGACCATCGGATGCCATTATAAGGAGTTAAGGACTGGGTGAAGAAGCATCCAGAGTAGTGTGGCTCCAAGATAAAAGGTAGATGTGCTAAGCATTCCTAGCCTGTATGGCTTTTAGGGTACCTGTAAATACTTAGTGCCTGAAGAGATGGGTGAACGAAGGAGGGACTCAGGCTTGACATTTGCTAGATATCCAGAAATGACACAGAGGACTGGGTTGAAGCATCCTTAGGAAGAACAGGGGAAGAACAATCAGAATAACCCATGACTTCTGATGGACCGTGAGGAGGTCCCTGGCCATTTGCGGGCAAATTATCCTTTGGACCCACGTTGTTCTGTATTTTAGTTATGGATTTAGCAGTTTATTTTTCCTCAGAAGGAGACCTGTGCTGATAGTGTGGAATTCTGTCCATGGATATCCGTGATTCAGGAATGCAGCCCTCAGGCCCGCATACACTCCTATCCAGAAGGCTTTTCTCCTCTAGCATCTTGTTACTCCCCAGGACAAGGTCCATAGGGCAGGGATATAATTTCCATTGTTACAGATGCAGACCCCGAGTCACAGACATGAACTGACCTGCCCAACGTCTCACAGCCAGCGGGCAGCAAGTATTTTGGCTCAAATTCCAGTGCATTGTTGCTGCCCAGCACCACAGCTGCCCTTGCTAGCTAGACCAGCAGTGACATGGTGCTCCCCCAAGAGGGATCCATGCTTGACAGCACTCCTCTCTTGCAGAAGGACTCTGCTAAGCCAAGCGTGGCCCACCTGTAACTCTCTTCACACCGTGGGCCGGGGAATTGATCAATGCCAGATCCCTTCTGATGTGGGCTGCTTCATATTCCCCAGGATGCATCCTGTTCCCCAGGATCCATTGTTACTGTAATGACATTTTACATCTTAAAATATACTTCTTTGTCTCAGGCCAGGCTTCACCAGCTGGAGTAAAGGAATTGTCTTTGGCTCCCCTGGACAGTGTCCAGGCATCTGGAGTAATGGGAGGGAGTTGGGAAAGAAGAAATAGCCCAACTCTCACATTCCCAGTTCCCAGACTTGCCAAGAGTTTTGCAGAATTGTAGAAAGTATTTTAGAACATAAAATGCATCCAGTTCAGTGGTACTCAGTTCTGGCAGTACATTTAGAACCACCTGGAGAGCCTTATAAAATGCCAGTGCTGGGGTCTCACCATGCCCAGGGACTCTGTTTCAGCTGGTCTGGTCTACGTCCTGAGCATCAAATACCTTTAAACTGCTGATGTGTAGCCAGGGTTTAGAACCTCTGATTTAGTCCATCCTTTATATAAAAATAAGGAAACCAATACCTGGAAAGTTTATGTTTACTGCCTTGTCGTAGCTATCAATTGCCATATAAAAATTATCCCAGACTCTAGTAGCTCAAACTAATACATTTATTAGCTCTCAGATTTTCTGTGGATCAGGACTGTAGGAGCAGCCTCGCTTTCCTAGATGTGGATCCTTCTGGCTCACAGCCTTGTGAGGCTGCAATCAAGAAGGATGTTGGCCATGACTGTGGTCATCTGGTGACTTGATGAGGATTTTGGATCCTCTTCCAAGGTGGCTCATTTACATGCCTGGTAGACTAGCTCTGGCTGTTGGCAGGAGGCCTCAGTTCTTCGCCATGTGGACCCCACCCCCACCCCCCATCCAGCTGCTTGAGTGTCCTCACAACGTGGCAGACTTAGAGTAAGTCATCTGAGGAGAAAGCACAATACCTTCGATGGCCTAGCTTTGGAAATCACACACCTCGTTTCTGCTACAGTTCGTTCGTGAGAAATGAGTCACTAAAGGCAGCCCACACTGAAGTGGGATTAGGTTCTATCTTTTGAAAGGAAGAGTGTCAAAGAATTGGCGGATGTATTTTAAAGCCACCCAAGGCCAAAGTGATGTAACGACATTTAGTGCCAGAGCTAAAAGTCTCTTGACTCCTAGTCCGTTGCCCCCCTCCACTAGTCTTAGAATTAACTGGTTGATTCTAAATAAGGAAATCCCCATAAAATATTTAAGATTCCATCCATTACCTCCTTCCTATGAACAGGCTGGTTCTTTAAACCATCAGCATCCAGAGAAAGGTCCCTCACTCATCGGGCGTGGGACCATCCCAACCCTTGTAAGATTCACTCCTACTTGCCGCCTCTTTTCACCCATTAGAGTCCTCTGGAGGATCGGATTACCTTGCCAGTGGAAATATATGAGCTCCCTGTGTGATATACCATAACTGCAACAGCACATCATATAATTTTCCCCGAAGGCTTGTTGCAGCCTATGTCGACTCATTTGTATTTATGACAGCTCGGGCGTGATTTAGTGCGACCTCACTTTGATAAAAGCCATTTAGAGCTCATAAATATGGGTGACACGCTGCCTCCCTGGCTGAGGTTTTTAAGGAGAGACTGAGATTTGCATTGCCATTCAACTTTCATTGTTTGGGGGTGCTGGGGGGAGGAGAAAAGGAAAGAAAAGAGCAAAGGAGCAGGAGAAAAGAAAGACAAGAAAGAGAGGGACAGAAAGACGGAGGGATGAAGAATGTGGCAGGTCGCCTCTTGGACTGTGGAAATGGGGCTCCCTGTGCTGGGAACTTGCCCATCCCTGTTCTTTCCCTGGGAGGCCTGGGGTATGAAGGGCACCAGCTCTGAGGGAGGGCCTGATGAAGCACAGGAGTGAATAGGTCACCAGACTTTATGAGCCATTTACTTCCTCTTTTAAAAGCATTGTTAAATCACAACCAAATTACAGTAAATTGTCGATTTTTATTGGAACAGGAAAGCCCTATAGCTTCACTCCTCACAACACTGCTCTCTGGGGACAGGTTTACTACCGGGTGGGGCAGGTGACTACCCCGGTCGTGGGATCTGAAGGGCATGGGCGTAGGGCCCTCCCCAAACAATATCTCACAATGACCCTCAGGGTACCTGAAATATCATTTAAGAGCTAACTTTTTTGGTTGGGAAGCACAGGCTATGAATTCCCGAAGGGAAACTGTCTTCAGTGGACCAGTTAACACATGGATGGAGGAGCCTAGGCCTCCCATTTTGAGGGGGTCTTCTGGGTAGCAGAGAGAGGATGAGTAGAGAAAGAAGCTAAAAGGAGAGACCATTAAATAAAGATGCCTTCATTGTGTAAGTGTGGTCTGGTCTGGCTGCCCTGCTCATCTTTTGCCCTCATTGCCCATCTGAATGAAGGAACCATTCTAGGGTAGATCCTGATCTCTCATGTGGATTCCCACTGGCTATTTAGTCAAAATCAACTGAAGATGCTAAAGTCATCAGCCATGACCCTTGAGCTGGTGCAGACCCCGGAGATCTCCTAGAGCAGCCCTTCTGTACATGAGGAAGTCAGGGTATGCCAACTGGTCTACCAAGGAGACCGCCCGCAGCCAGGTCACTCAGGCCAGAGCTGTCTCCACATGCATGGGAGCCCCGGTGGGTTCAGTCTTCGTCTGCTGGTTCACCTCTCTTACTGAGAAGTGGTATATGCGTATCAGGAATTCGAGAAGGATAGAGGTGGGAGGGAGCCCACTAGGGAGTCACACAGTGTGAGAAATGGAAGGGACTTCTGACGACATCTTATCTAGAGGCTTCAAACAGGGGCCCAGGATTGGGGGGCAGATGCATCCCACAGACATCTCTTCTTTGACTCATGCAGCGTTGGACTAGAATTTGCCAGCATTTGAAAGTAAGAACATTTCTCACATGCCCAGACATGCACATCCACACATGCCACACCAATGTCAGAATTTTATCTTCTGGTATGATGTAGGGCTGGCTTTGGCCCTCTAGTTCAGTCCAGCTCCTCAGATGACCCGGGACACTCACAGGACTTGTTTGAATTTGTAACCTCTCCCATTTTACAGATGGGAAGACTGAATCTCAGAGGGATGATGGTTTGCTGAAGGTCATGTATCTCTGCAGACAGAGGGTAAGCCCTTCTAGGATAGGGTCATGGGAACAGGGGGGAGCACTGTTTATCCATCATGGGGCCTCACGCGAGTCCTGGCGCACAGTGGGCCTTCAGAAATGAGCAGCCAGTTTATACACGAGCACCTTTATCAGAGGGTCCCCACAGCAGACAGAGATACGATATTATTTTCCCAAATTAAGTCTCCGTTTCAGCCCTGCTGACCTCCCAAGTCCACAAACACTTTTCATCTTTGATCCAGATTCTTATTTATCTTCTTTCCAAAGGTTCAATTTTCACTCCTTTTTTTGGGGGGGGGGCCCACATGTATGTGAGGGGGATTCTATTCTTCGTCTTATAATATACTTACTTACGATAAGGGAATTTATTTTCTCACTCAAATAAATTAGTTGTTAATTAAAGCTTTTTGATGTGGTACAGAGAGAGTATATTTGATATCAACAGTGCTGATGTGCTCTTTGATTTATGGTTTGTCTAAGTTCTGTCAGGGGAATATCAGCCTACTCTCCTCCTCCCCCCAAGTATAGCCCCCTCCCTCCCTTCGTCGGATTTGTCCTTTCCCCTACTTTCTCTCTCTGTCTCTCACATGCACACACACACACACACACACACACACACACACACACACTAAAACTACTAAGGTATTGCTGCATTGCTCTGACTTCAATAAGAGAGGGACACTTCCTTCTTCTTGCCTTCTCATGCCGTGGCCATGGGTACAGAGAGGTTTGTGGAACCTTAGTCTCTGTGGGAGAGGGTAAGCTGACAGGAGTTTTGTAGCTTGCTGAAGTGTGCACAGTTAATAAGGCCAGAGCTGAGATTGGAACCCAGGTAGATCTGCTCCAAGGCCCTGTACTCATCATACTGCAAAGAGAGGGAGACCATGGGTTTTGTCCTTTAGGCTCTTATCGTCCAGCTGGAGGGGCAGGTCCAAACATGACTCAGTTGACCATCTCAACAAGGCAACATATGCTGAGTATTTCCATAAGGATGCTCAGCAATTGGAGTTTCAATGTTCAGAAGAGGTAGTTGCCAAAGGGTCTTGATGGCTGGGGAAGCATGACAAGACACGTGGAAGCTTCCAGAACCAGATAATTAGGAATGGTTGTGTGGAGGGCCAAGTTTGTGAGAGAAGCTGATGCATATAGCCTAGGAAAAGTTTGCTTTCCAACGTTATGTAACACGTGCATTTATGCCTGGGGCCAGGAGAGAGATTGGCTTGGTGGAGAGAAGGGTCTTGATGTGTTTGTATCAGAGACTGCTAAAATTGGATCATGTGAGGGAGTTTCTTTCAACTGGTAAAAAGGAGTTATGCGTGGCTGTTTTCTTTTACGCTAGGGCAATTGCCAGAGAGTTTAGTTGTAGTGATTAGAGAAGAGACAAATACCCTGTTTTCTTTTATACTGGCAAGTGAGGAGGTTTGATTGAGTGTGGTTATTGTACAACGTGGTGCTGCTTCTGACTCTGTTGGTTTTCCCACCCACCGCTAAATAGCCTCTCTGGACCGCGGTTTTTCTGAGGCCTGGGACACCTCCAGGAGTCTCAGGCGACCACGCAGCCTCTTTTACTCTCCTCATTACCCTTGGCCCCTCAGAACTGCCTGATTGCAGTCATTCACACACAGAACTTTCCAGGAAGCAAGAGGCTTCACACTTCATCTCATTAACCTACACGGGCACCCGTGAGCTGAATTCCCATTCAAGGCCCCAAGACGTTCTTCAGCAGAGAGGCTCCGGTCCCTGGGTGATTAATTCCCCTGTTGGTTTGTACAGTGTACTGAATATGGAGGAGGCCGACTGCAGCTGGGGGTCTCCAGGACCAGAGGCCCCTCAGGGATGGCCCATTTCACACACCCAGCACTCTGGGCTCTGGGGACCTTCCCCACGGGCAGCTGGCTCATTGCTCCCTGTAAGGCTCGTTCCAGGCAAGGCCAACCCCCCAACCGCTGCTTTCTCATTTATCTATATTCACCAGGGAGCCCAGTTCTAATTAATTACCATCTACATTCTACAATCAAGAGGAAGCATGCTTGGGGGAGGGCGAGGGGATACATGGAGAAATTCAATCAAGATCTTCAGGTTGCGCAGCCTGTTGTTGGCAGCAAACCTTCTTTCCAGGCTAAATGAGCAGATAGCATCCAGCTCGGTGCAAAGCTACATCTGAATTGGGCTTTCCTTGTGTCCCGGGGCCTGGTGGAGGCACCTAGAGGTGCCTGGGAGCATGAACGTCTTTGAGCCTCCACCTGGAAACTCGGGGCTCCTCAGGTTCAGGGTTTGGGGAAAGACAGTCTTGCTTGTGGCCCTGGAAGAGCTTCGCCCTTCATCCGCTGAAGTCTCTTTTGAGGTGGATCAGGGAGTGAGAGCAGTGGTTCTCAGCCCTCGCTGGGCTTTCCAGTAGCTTGTGGAATTCACGTGCCCAGTCCTGTTCCTTCATCCTCAAAAAATGTAATGTTCCCATGGCATCTTTTTAATAATTGAGATATAATTCATATACTATAAAATGCTCCCTTTTAAAGTATACAGTTTGGTGATTTTTCAGTATATTAAAATGTTGTGCAGCCATTGCCGCTGTCAAGTCCCCACACATTGTCATCACCCCCAAAATGAAACCCGTAGCTGTGAGTGGTCACTCTCTGCCCCCCAACCCACTACCACCAGGCCTAGCACTAAGACATCACTGATCAGTTTCCTGTCTCTATGGACTTGCCTATTCCAGACATTTCTTGCAAGTGGAGTCATACAATATGTGCCCAATCATATTCTGATATTCTGAACCTTGTGAATGGAAATTTCTGAGCCTTGTATGAAAAAAAAAAAAAAGAAGGAAAGAAAGAAAGAGAGATGATGAGGCACAGGTAGGGTTGATCACCCTGGGAAAGAAAGGGTGACGTATCCTGCCCCCACCCCACTGGCTCTAACAGTAACTGCTCGAGAAATGGTTGTTGAATCACCAAGCCCACATTCTAGAAGAATCTCTCACAACCTGTTATAATTAGGATGTCTTCCCCCAAAGACACTGTTCAGTCCTAACTTCTCCAGCTAGCAGATCTCCATGCATCAACACTGCATGAAATCTCAGCTAGAATCCACTCTTGTCTCTACTTACCTAAATCAGTAAGTTGAATGGCCCTCAATGGCTGTTACCATCCCCACAACCAAAGTAGAACATTTCTGTTGGTGGCCTTGGCTGGGAACTCATGAAAGGTGCTGTCCTTTCCAGAGAACTCTTTAATAATTGGGGTAGTCCTGGTCACTTAAAAGAACTTAACTGAAATGGCCATCCTGGGTCCTCATGAATGCCCTAGAAGAAAGCAAGATGGACATTGGACAGCAGAGATGAGACACAGCTTACAAGGGATGTGACATTGAGAGCACTGTACGGGAGGGAGGTTAAGAACAGGTGTAACAGCACAGTGGGTACAACACAGCGGGGGTCCCAGTCTACCTGACGTCTGCAGGGACAGCAGGGACTCTTCAGCAGTCTGAGACCTGCTTCCTCTCTTCACTTCCTGCTTTCCAAAGGAGTCAGCCCCAGCCAGAGGCCACCCCCGTCATTCTTGTTTACCTAGTGCCTTACTCGGTTCTGCCGTGGTGCCCGCACAGTCATTCATTTATCACTTAGCATCTCCATGCTCTGCTCTGTGCCTTTGCGGTGAGAGCCCGAAGCTAAGTAGTCCAGAGTTATCTCTCAGTACACAGGGCCATTGGCTGAAAGTCCAAACTTGGCCTGCAGCGCTGTGACAAAGTGGGAATGCTTTCCAGCAAACTCATCTCTAGTGCTGGAACACACAGAGAGATACCCTCGCAGCGGTCTGGTCTGCTCATTCTTGTCGAGTTCCTCCGATGTGCCGGGCGTCCATGGGATGGAGCAGGGAAGAAAGCAAGACTGGTCTCTGCACTTTAAAAATTTACGCCGAAGAAGGATGGGACAAGGGGTGGGAGAAGGGAGATGGGCTATAAATGGGTCAACATGCATAAGAAGATGTCAGCAGTAAGTGCACAAAAAACGGTAAGACAGGTCCAGAGGCTGGAGAGTGATGGGGTAGAGAAAGAGGTACTGATGTAGAGAGATGAGCCAGAGAAGGCCTCTGATACACGTCATGACCGGCATGAAGTTAGGGGCAGGCAAGCATCCCAAGGAAAAGAATTCCAAGAACAGCAGAGAACAAGTCCCAAAGCCTTAGTCCTCAACCACGGCTCAACATAATCAGTCTGCCCACTCTAAAGTATTCTCTAGAGTCAAACCTTACCCTGAATAGATTTAACCAAAATCTCCAGTGTGTGTGCATATGAGTGTGTGTGTGTGTGTGTGTGTGTGTGTGTGTAGGTAAAACTCACCAGTGATTCCAGAGTGCAGTTGGAACTCTGAGCTCCTATACAAGAGGAATAGCATGGAAGGCATTGTGGCTGGAGCTGGGAGCCCTGGTGGTCCAGGGGTTGGGAGGATAGTGTGGAGAGGCAGGCAGAGCTCAGCCCATTCATGGAGAGCCTTGAAGGCCATGGTAAGGATTGTGGGTGTTATTAAAAATGACAGCCAGCCGCCAGAGTGTGCTGGAGCACAGGTACACGGAGCATTATCCCTGCCCCGTGGCAAATCAGCACAGGCAGGACAGTGTTCTCTGTGCGGAGGTCTCCCAGAGACCGGGAAGGAGCATGCAGAGATGCTGGCTTTGCTCCTAGAGACGGCACACACAGTTAATCCATGTTTGGGTCTGTGTCTAGAAAAGACACGTATTACCTATATGATGGGCTAGAAGTCGCAAAACCAGAAGGCCTCTGAACTCCTCACGTTCTAATCTCTCTCCCCTGGCATCTAAGATGAGGAAGATAAATGCATCTCTAGGTGCATGCACAGGGAGGGACTCCAACCGTCTCATTTCTTCCCGAAGAAGTGGTTTAAAAAACGCAAACACCATGAAACAAGAGGAGAAGAGTTGCAGATTACATTTCTGACAATGCGTCGTCGCTGCTTGTTTGAGCGTCATCATTAGGAAGCCTTCGGATTATCCTGGCAGCTCTGGCTCCTAACTCCCCACGGACAGAAAGAGACATGAAGAGAATTACATTTCTCCAAGGATGGGGCCAAAGGTCGTTCTGTGCATGGACAGCTGGCTCCAGTCCTATTGAAGTGCCACGGCCTCAAATGTTGCTAACCGCATCGCTGATGGCCCTGTTGTCAGTTCCTTTACGCTCACTATCTATTACAAATTAAGCTGAAATTGCGGATTCTCAAAAATCAGGGGAGAGAATCTCCACCTGCTCTCCCTAGGCTCCCGCATTCACTGGAGTCTGTGCAGCTTTGTAAAGGCCTTGTGGATGCCGCCGGCGGTGTCCCGATTGGACACCTGGGCCAGAACTACACTGATCGGCTGTGAAGTGCGGAGGTGGGCAGGGGGCGTGTGCGCCCCTGTCGGCAGCATATTAGTAAACTCCCTCTGGGCATTTTAAGGAGAGCTTTGCCCACTTGCAGTGCCAGTGCCCAAAAGACAGCCACCCCAATGCCCTGGTTCCCCGGCCACCATTCTAGTCTCAGTGCAACAAAGATGGCCCTGAGCGGGGGAGGCAGAGAGCTGGCTCTTAAGCCTGGGCCTGTCACCAGCCAGCATTGTGGTGTTGAGCAGGTGATTAACCATTCAGAGCTTCAATTCACTAATCTGTAAAATGAGAGGATTCTATCTGCATATGCTCTACCATCTCTCCCAGCAGCATGGTCTGGGACGGTTGCCTGTCTCGTGAGGCACTGAAGTGTGAGTGGGCAAAGAGGTGAGCTGGGCACGACCGTGTCTCAGCTCTGCTCAGCTACGGCCTCTCCAGAGCGGGACCAAGCCCGCAGTGCAGAAGGCCGTGGGGAATAGGGCACAGGCTGAGGGCAGAGAGAGAGGAACTGAGAGGCAAGTCCGCTCCCAGCCCAGTCGCTCTCCAGCATGTGGTCTTGGGCAAATGAGTTAGCCACAGATTCCTCCTCTTCAACACGGGATAGCTGTTGCCCACTCAGAAGCACTGAGAAATAAATGAGATCTGTGTGGAGCCCCCAGCACACACCAGAGCTTACCACGTACACGCTGGCTGTGACCATCAGTCACCTCTTCTGGACTCGGTAATTATTGGTTTTTGATCCTTTTGGAGAGTCGGGTTATCTTCCAGCATGATGAAGAACTCGGCTAGAGAAAGATCCATCCTCTTAGTATTTGGGTCTGTTGTAAATGTTTCCAGATCTTCCCTCCGGATCTTCCCACGTAGGGTTCACGTCCCAAACTTGATCATTGTTGGTGTGAGGAACCCCTCAATGTTGTATGCAAGTGGGATCTGGGGTGTTCCTTTATCTCCTCAGTCAGTGGTGAAAACCGTGGCCTTCATTTGTGACATAGCGTGGAATTTGTATCCCGGGCGCCTGTGGGGATCTTTAAAAAAATCCACCTAACTCCCAGAGACTTCTCCATGCCCGGGGATTAGAATCTGCCCTAACTCACAATGCGTGTCCTACCCGGCGTTGGTGTGCACCCTGGTCCTCTGTGCAAACCGTTAATTAGGGCCAGGTGGCTTCGTGTGTGCCCAGTGGGAGAGAGGAGCCCCCAGGTTCTTTACTCTTGGAAAACCTTTTTGTAGAAAAGCAGCTCCTTGGCTTGTTTTCCGCATGTGGCCCACTCTGCCTTACCCCCAGTCTTTTCCTCTGCTTGAGAATGGGTGGCAATGGAGCACCTCTTGGCGGCCTCACGGACCAGGTCAAAATGCAGTCATAATACACGTTTGTGTAAAACTCCCCCTCATCAATCATTCGTTACTGGTTTCTAGCCAAGGACTGTGTTCCGACCGGAGACAGATGCAGTCATAAAGATCCAGCTCTGGGGCGCCTGGGTGGCTCAATGGGTTAAAGCTTTTGCCTTCTGCTCAGGGCATGGTCCCAGGGTCCTGGGATCGAGTCCCGCATCGGGCTCTCTGCTCAGCGGGGAGCCTGCTTCCCTTCCTCTCTCTCTGCCTGCCTCTCTGCCTACTTGTGATCTCTATCTGTCAAATAAATAAATAAATACATCTTAAAAAAAAAAAAAAAGATCAGATCCAGCTCTGCCTTCAAGGAGCTCCCAGTCTCCTGTCGAAGATTCAGGAACTATGCCACCCCAGAGCTGGTGCAGAGAGCTGTCCTGAAGTGTGCTGCCTGCTCGATGCCCATGGGGACTTCAGTCTGGCGGATGGAACTCGACTCATACACTCATCCTCTTCCTACACTCAAGGAATTAGGGCCCCCGTCCCCAGGAGCTAGCGGGACAATGTGTGCTAAGTGTCTCCTGAGTGGTACAGAGAATGAGGTGGAAGAGTGCAGAGTCGGGGGGCCCGGGGAAGCTTCTAGAAAGAGTGGAGTCTTCATTTGGATCGTAATGACATTCATAATCCGTACTGCCAGAGACAAGTGGGGTATCAGGCTTTACTCATGCACGATTTATAAATAGAGGGAAGGGCTGGGCTGGGATTTCACTGTTTTTAGGGAGCCATGGCACAGAAAGTTACTGGAGTTGGTGTATGGGAAGAAATACAGGAACTAGTAAAGGCCCCAAACATCTTCATTCCTTGGCTCTTCCCGCTTTGCCTCCTTTGCAGGTCGCTTGCTTTTTTCTGGTGGCATCAGCCTGTGGCCGGGTCTCCTTCTCATCCGTGCAGTGCTTGGGGCAACATCCTTTGTCCTGTCTTCTGTCCTGGTCCCTTCCCTGTCACATTCCTTCCCCCCCCCCACACACACACAAGTGCCTGCCAGGCATGTTCTCTGTTCTTTGCTTTGGGTCTCAGTGTCCTGTCCTACAAAACAAGGCAGTTTAAGAATCCTTCATGAGTCTATCTAATGCTCAGTGAGCCCTGCTTGTCCTTGGTCTGCCTCTGGGTCCACCTGCTCCCCCAAGTCTCTGGCCTGGGAAGGCCAGCCTCCAAAGGGGAAAGCTGGACCATGGGCCTCCCCCAAGGACTTCCCCCAAGGCTGCTGAACCTCACACAGGCGAGGATGCCCTCACTGCCCCTGGTTCTGCTCAGGAAGCCCACCCTCCTTCTGAAAGCCAGGGGAAGCCTGCCCCATGGCCCAGGCTCATGGGCTGCCATGCCCTCCCAGGTGCAGGCAGCTCTGGGACACAGGCAGGAGCCGTGGCTTTGATCACACACACACAATAACCTCAGCACCGAGGCATCCATGCTAATCACTTTTGATTACAAATGGATTAAACAGGACAGCAGCTGCACGGGGCTGCTGTGATTCAGGCCCGCTCAATAATGAGATGCACAGGCACAGGCTGGGAGCATGGGGCCCTGGGCCCTGCCCGACCACCCCCTCCCCCACCGCCTCCTTCAGGGCCACCTCTGGGCAGGGGGCAGAGACACTGGGGAAACCAAGGCAGGCCTGACTTTCAGCTAGCCTGGCTGGTGCCCTCAGTTTCATTCCAGGAATCCCTTGCAGCCTCCCGGCAGGCTGTGCCCCTTGCTGCTTGTTGAGCCTTGTTCCTCACCCCGGCTGCAGGAAGCCCAGGCTATCCCCCCGGCACGCCCACCAAGCAAGGCGTGAAGCCGCCGTTACATAGTAGCTGTCCACCGAGAAGAATGCCACGTCCAACTCAGGAGCAGCCGGACCCATGAAGGGTCCCATGGCTCCTCCCCCACCCCTAAGCAAGCCCCGTATGTGGTCCCTGATTTATCAGGAGGAACCAGCACAGCCCTCGGTTAGAGACCTGTAAAGCCTGTCTGTTGAGGGCTGAAGGAAAGACACAGTATGACTTCTGACATCAGAAATACAGATGTCCTCAGCAGTACCCTTCATGTGTAGAACAGGATGGACAGCAATGGACATTCATTCCCCCCCCCCATTTTATTTTCCCACAAATCCTGTGAGCTGGTCAGGAATGTGGGGTCCTCTTTCCGAAATAAGGAAGCTTAAAATTCAGACAGGTAAAATTCAGACCTTTCTCCGGATCTGTGGGGCCCCGCCCAAGCTTGGTCCTTCTGCCATGTAATCTTCTCTCAGTTCCTCTTTCCCCTCACTGGAGAGTGTCCCGAGTACATCTAGTTCCTGACGGCGGCCCCATGAAGGCAGCAAGCGCCTGCGTGTGTCTGCTTTTGTATAAGATTGACCCACTCTGGGGCTGATGGGGTATGAACAGCTGCTTTGGCTACATCACAAGGCTCAAGGGAGGGAAGGGAGATAAGAGGGATTCGGCACCAAAGCCAAGAGTTCTCAGGGCTGTGAGATACACTAATAAATTTGACCTTGGGGCATTTCATGTTGGGCCAAAAGAGTTTGAAATAGTCATGGGGAATCCCCTGTTTCTAATAAAAGCTTCCACAGAAGGCAACATTTCCATTCACCTCTTACCCACTCTTGCCCTCCACCCAAGGAGGCACACAGTCAATCTCATGCTGAGGTGGCCATGTAAAATCTAGCCACAGCAGAGCCATGGCCAAACCCCTCCATGTCACCCACAACCCTCCCACGTGAAAGGATTCTGGAAGGTCACAGGCTTGAGAGCAGGTAGGGGAGAGGAAGCAGTATAAAGCTCATTGCCAGCCATCCCGTCTGGTGATGTGGCACAGGACGCTGTCCCCGTTCTCCCACTGAAGTGGTCCAGGTTGAGCCTCATCACGCCCCTGACAGGCCCCAGGAAGAGGGAGGCAGCCCACCTTTCAGAAGCACGGCCTCCCTGTGCTGCTGACGGCCATTGTTTTTTCACCCACATCCCCGGGAGGTGCCGGGTGTTATCTGCTCTTCGTGGGCAAGAAAACGGGGGCTCAGCTGTAAGCTGCTGGGAGGAGCTTTTAGCTGAACTTGACCCTGCTCTACCATCAGGCATGTGTTACTTTGCAGGATACCCTGTCTCACCCGCATTCCCACTTCCCAAGTGAATGCACTGAGCTCTAGGGATGTGACTGGACCAAGGTCATCGCACAAAGGAATGCCAGGCTTTGGCTTCGAATTCATGAGCCCTAACCTCAGTCTAGTTTCTTCTCCCATTATAGATGGTAGGGGCCATTCCGATTTGCAAGCCATTTTCCCGCTTGAGGCCTTTGAGCCTGACGTCCCATCTCCCCCAAGTGCCATTTCCACAGTTCTCTGATTTGGAGCGTTGACTGCATTTAGCTGTGATTGCCTCAAGTTTATCTGGCGTTCCTCATAGTGTGGATTTCTCAACACAGCCTCCACACGGATGAGCCCCAAACTCCTCGCCCAGGATACCCTGAGCATATCTAACGTTCCAGGACAAGCTGCTCATCAGTCCACCAAGACCCTGTGTGCTTCCTGTTCTGTGTCAAAGCTCTCCGTCCCCAACCATGCCAGGATGCTCCCGCGCGGCCAACCCTTCCCACGGCACCCCCCACCCCAGTCATTCCAGTCTGAACCAATGGTCGTTCCATTCTTCCACCTTCTTAGGTCAAATCCCTTGGCATCATCCTTCACGTGCATCTCTCCCTCGCACTCCATGGCTAACCCAGCAGCAAATACTGGAGCCCGTTCTCCACGCAGCAGCCAAGGGAACAGCTTCCCGAGGAACTCAGACCATGTCCAGTGTCTGGGCTTCTCCAGTGACTTGCCCAGGCCATTTAGAGTAAGATACTGTGTCCTAAACACTGGGATTAATACTTAATGGCTCTGTAGCTCGACTCAACGCTCACTGCTAACCACTGTTCCCCCTGCCTGCTCTGCTCCAGCTACGTGGGCCTCCTTGCTCTTCTGCCAGGACGGGGAGCACATGTTCATGTCAGTAACTGTCCACATCATGTTTCCTCTGTTGGAAGATTTTTTTTAATTTTTTATTTACTTATTTGACAGAGAGAGATCACAAGTAGGCAGAGAGGGTGAGGGGAAGGAGGCTCCCCGCTGAGCAGAGAGCCTGATGCGGGGCTCAATCCTAGGACCCTGAGATCATGACCTGAGCCAAAGGCAGAGGCTTAACCCGCTAAGCCACCCAGGCGCCCCTATGTTTGGACTGCTCTTCTCCCAAATAGCCCATGGCTCACTTTCTTACTTCATCCCCACTTTTCCATCCCCCATGGCCTTTCTTCTTTTTCATCTTTTATTAAAATCGACAGCTTACATCATTATTAGTATTCCTATTGTTACCATTTTACTTTATCGTCTGCCTCATTGAAAGCAAGGACTTGGTGTTTTATTGTCATTATTATGGCCCCAGTTCCTAGAAAAATAAATATTTATTGCATGAATTTATTGGATGAATATTGGCATCTTTCACATTTATTCCTTTCAGTAGCCAAGCCTGCTGCTCAGTGAGATTTACACAGAGGACGTATTAATTCCTAAGCTTGTTGGGCTGTGTCATGCAAGTCCCCTGGCCTGGGTTCCAGTCCAGCTGTCGGTGGTCTTTAGCAGGTAGGCCCACGAGTACAGCAGGGGTGTGCTGATGGAGCCAGCGCCTGGTGGCACGAACCACCTGGGGACATGTGTTCCCAGCTCTGCAATCAGTCTCTTCAGGTTGGTAGCTTGAAACAGCAGGAGAGCTTACACTATGGGAGTTATTGGCAGATGCCATACACTCAGGTTTTGCTACCTTCCGAGAGTCAGTTATTAAAGATTTGTCAGCACAAGACTGATGAGTAACAATTACTCCTCCCTCTGATATGGGGTGCATTTTTAAGAGGGGGCATTTATAACTACATGGCAATGACACTGGGAACCATTTGCAGAGAAGGAGAGCTGGAAGCACTTGGGACATTCCACCTAGAGATGTACAGGTCTGATACCTGGAACCAGAAACATCCAGGACAGCTCATGACTGGAGGACTGAGCATACTGGAGCATGGGTGTGTACGTGTGCAAAGCTGGAGAATGTAGGAGAAAGGGGAACAAGACACCAAATCCTTTGGTTTGATATGTGCCTCTAAGTTAGGATGTGCAGTCTGGAGTAAGTTGATGAGTCCGTCTGTTTCCTCATCTGTAAAATGGGGTTCACATTCTCTGCCTGACAGGAAGATCATGATGGTTTTAAAAACAACAAGCCGTTAGTTTCTGTTCTCGGGACTCTGGGGCTGAGTTTCAGTGAGGCATATTTCAACAGAATAAAGGTAGAGCGTGCTCTAGGCTCTTGCTGTGGCACGAAAATAACAATGCCACTTCCTCTGAAGTGTTCAAGCTGGGTGTCCATCTGTCAGAGAAGTTCGAGAAGGGGATTCCTGCTTTGGAGGGAGGTCTGGATACTCACGCCCCAAGATCCCTTCCACACTAAGACTTCTACAGCCAAGAACATGGCCCTGGGCAAATCACTGACCGATTTTTTTGCCTCATTTCCTCCATCTGTCAAACAAGCGGGATAGTTTTCTGTCCCTCTCTGTTTTGTTTTGCTGTTGGGATGATTAAGCGAGATCATCCTTTGAAACGTTTTTAGGTCTAAGGAGTAAAAGTATTTATTTTGTCCACCTCGTGCTTCCTTCTTGTTATAATGAAAACACTTTATATGTTGAAATAGGGCAATGTTCCCTGGGCTGGGCTATGAAGAATCCCAGCCATGTCTCACCTAGTCGATTACAGAGTAAATAATTAAAAGATAGCCCCGTTGTCAAACTCTTACATTTTATGTGGAAAGAAGCTGTGTGTCTTAGAATTGAGATTCCTGTTAATATCTCATGAGGTCAAGGAAAGCTGTAGGGTGACTGGAGAGACGGGGCCCTGGCATTGACATGACTCAGCCTTTGCTATAGCTTTACAGGGGTGAGCTGCTGGGCACAGCGAGTTATGGCCTCCCTCCCCTCCTGTCCCTCATCTACCACAGAGTCATCCTTGCTTCATATAGTTCCCATGTCCCAATGGGTCCTTTGCCCTCCAAATGCTGGGCCTCTCTCAAATTCCTTAGATCTGGAATTTCTTTTTATCCAAAGACATGCAGACTCCAATTTTTCTTGCCTGCTTAAAAGTGAAACACAGCCAATAGCTATCCTGAGCCCAGTCACACGGTGATTGCGACACATCTGATTGATCGTGGATACTTCCCTGAACCCAGGCTTAAGTAGGAAGGGATGTGGAGAGAAGCAAGAGGCCAGTTACTGTCTGAAAGACCAGTGAGGGAGGGAAGATACACATTCTTCTAAAGACACACTTAGGCTTCACTAACTCCTCAGTGCTGCCAGGAGCCTTACTTCTTATCATCCAACTGCTCTACCATGTTCTGTGATATCCCACCCCGAAGGGGGATAGATAGTGATAGATAGTATGTATGAAGCGGGATAATGGCCAGGGCAACTAGTAGGTCCACCCATGGCCTTTCCCCAACACACAGGCTGACAGAGCTCCTCATGTCAGAGGTGGGGAGGGCTAAGAACCAGGTGGAGATGTGATTTGCCTGGGGTCCCACTACCTGTGAATTGCCAAATATGGCTGCAGAAGTGATCGTTGCCAGACCCTGTGGTAGACCCTTTATGTTTGTGCTATAAATATGTGGCTTGGACCTAAGATTACTAAGGGTCTCAGACTGAGTTAGCAGCCACGTCCTGTCCCACTGATGCAGCATCTGTGTTGTTCATTCATTTTGTTCGTTCTCAGTGGGCAATGTGTAGAGAGGCATCTCCAACCGAGCCAGCCAGAAATGAGGGGCAAGTTTGTCCCAAAATGGGTGGGTTGGGAATCAGGCACACATGAGACTTGGGGGAGAACAATTTAAAGGATACCTTATTTGCAGAAGTGGGTAAATAGAATCCACATTTGCCGGAGCCGCTTCGACAAAAGGGAAACCTCCATTTTCCAAACACCTCTGTCAAACAGTCGTCTTATTCTTGAGAATGAAATCCCAAGGGACCATTTTTTAGCAAACCATAGTCAAGGCAGGACTGCACAAAACACAAACAGACACATGCCCCAGGAAACAGCCAAATGTTTCCAGAAGTCCTGTATAAAATACAAAAGGGACAGATTTTACCAAAGTACCAGGGCATGTGTGCCACGGGACCACGCCTCCTTCAAGGTCATCACACTGGGGATTCGAGTCCTATTTTCTGAAGATGTTCTGCTAGCTAAATATATCAGGGGTCATCTTTAGAAGCTGTGGGAGACTCTGTAGCCTATGGCCAATGGTGAAGAACGACTCTGGAAACAGCCAGGTATTTCCGTCCTCCAAGAACTCCGATCCCAGGGAGTGGTAGGACCAAATAAGGACTCAGCACTCTTAGGGCCTGTAACACTAATGCAAAAGCAGGGCCATTTGTGAAAGAGAGTGCACATTGGTTGTGCAAACAGGTTTCAGATGGCAGCTCAAAGAGATTGTCATTTCCACCAAAAGCAAAGCATATAAACAGGCATGTTTCACTTGGCTTAGGTAAAGTGAAGAAGCAAATAACCAGATCTTCTTTAAAAATACTTAACTAGGGGCGCCTGGGTGGCTCAGTGGGTTAAAGCCTGTGCTTTCGGCTCAGGTCATGATCCCAGGGTCCGGGGATCGAGCCCCACATCCGGCTCTCTGCTCCGTGGGGAGCCTGCTTCCTCCTCTCTCTGTGCCTTGCCTCTCTGCCTACTTGGGATCTCTCTCTGTCAAATAAATAAATAAAATCTAAAAAAAAAAAAAAAACTTAACTAGTGCTTGCTTTAGCAGCATGTATACTAAAAAACAAACAAAACAAAACAAAAAACTTAACTCATCTTTCTAATGAAAACTGTAAGCAGAGGTATTTGGTAAACAAAGACTGTCTTTCAAATTTTAGTTTGTGAAGGTTATTTCTTGCAAAAGAGGAAGAACTCTGGTTTCACTTCTCTTACCTTTGAAGAAGATAGTTGTCTGTCTCCCCTGAACATTGTACCTGCTGTCCAGCTCCGTCATTCTGTCAGGTGCAAAACTGCCCGGACGACTTCTTCCTCCTGGTCCTCGTGCTCTGCTGCATTCAAGGAGGACATAAGCCATGCTTCGTGCCTAGCAGAGGTGGAATACTTGGGATTTCCCATTTTTGTGTGTTATTGAAAGTGCCTACCTATGTGACCATGATGATATTATTCTTCCTTGGAATGCAACTATCCCCTTCTCGTTACTGCTTTGGTTATCTCCCACCCCCCCGCCCCCATAAACACCTGCCTCCTTGTGTCTTAGTTGGCATCCCTAAAAGACAGAGATCTTTTCTAGATGGCAGGAGGGGACCCACGACAGCATCTAGACTGTTGGCAGCACCACACGTATGGAGTAGTCTCAATTGGATATGAGCAGACTCTCCAGATCTGTCGATTACTGTCTTGCAACTTTAAATAGGTTATTTCACATGGCTAAGTTTCCCCTCTCTCGTTCTTGAAATGGACATAGTCATGAAGTTCTTGAGAAGGTGTAATGATATGAGCTGATCCCTGGAAAGCATTGATGAGTTTATGGGGATTCCCAGCATCTGTGATGGTGCCTGGACCCTGGCATGCTCTTATTAGCTGGAAAGGGAGAAGGAAAGGAGGAGAGAAAGGAGGGAGTGGGGAAAGGGTATAAGCCTGGTTAGGAAGAGAGGATACAAATGATAAGGAACAGTGTTTGTGGCAGTGGAAGTGTACGGGGCAGACTCTAGTGAGTCCTTGGTCAGACAGAATTCATGAACAAAAAGCTCCTTTGAAAATGTCATCTTGAGTTCAGAGACATTTGAGAGGAACATCAAGACAGTAGGCCATTACCTTAGATGCCCGTGCTGTGAGGCTACCCAGGGTTCATGGGAGGCCTGGCTCCTACCTGCGTGGCAGATCATTTGAGGCACAGCTGTCCATGCTAATGTCCCTGGATGCCTACTGGGCATGATAGGAACAGAGAAGGCACCAATCCATGCAGGGATGCCTGAAGGGGGTCACGTATGCCTCAGGCAGGAAACTGGCCTTGTCATGATTTGGCGTCATTATCACATTACAGTTCGGCCAATTTTGCCTCCAAAACCATGAATGATTTAACCAGTTTGAGCCTCAGTTTGCTCAACTGTTAACTGTTGAAAACAGCTCTGCCCTGTATTGGTAATGTGAACATGAGGAGGGATAATAGAGCTGAAGCATCTACTTGGTACAATCACAGGCAAAAGTGGGTCTTGAAAAATGAATGATTTCTCACATTATAATTCCCAGGAGCTCAGGGTAGGCTTTCTGGAGCCGATCCTTCCACTTTACCTGGGGCTTGCAGAAGCTGTGGCTGCTCGCATCTACGAGGTTCAGCCATCCCTGGGTCCTGCTTGACGGTTTCCCTTTCAGATACTCACCTGTAACCGTGATTAATTGCTCCAGATTTGGCCCGAGGGACCCTGATTCTCAGCCAAATTGGCTACACTGAGCTGAAGAGAAGAGCTTTTGATTCTAGTGCTCAGACCCTCTCTGAAGCAAGCACCTTCTGACTTTTCCATTCTCTGCTGCGAGTGAGCCCAGGGGTGTAAATCAATTTCCTGGGATTCGCCAAGGAGACACATTTGAAAGCTTTAATACTAGTTTTAGAGCCAAGCGAGCAGATCATCTGGTCAGTTCTAAGCAGAAACTCAGCGAATGATGAGAAGGAGACAAGGGTGGATTCCCTCCCTGCCTCAGCACCCAGCCTCGCCTGGCGTATGTTCAGTGAAGGAAACCTCCATTACTGGCCTTCTACGGACTTTGCAAACAGCCCACAGAGGCTTGCGATGTGATTTCTTCATTTCGTTCAAAGGGAAGGACCTACAGCCCAGATTGTGTTTCTGAGAAGCGGCATATCTTTAGCTCCTTCCTTTCCTGGTAAATTAGTTATGCTTTCTTAAGCATGTAGCTTGCGGAACTTTAGATGAAGACAGCAGACATCACTGCCGGCAGAGAGCATAAAGAAAGGAAGAGAACACATTTTCCTGATGAGTAACTCATGGCAAGTATTAAAGGCTGTTCCTAAAATGAGGTCTAATGTGTTCTTAAAATGAGTTCTAAAGGTTAATTCTCTTTTCCCCAGGTATGTTCTGTCAGCTCCGTGAATGGTGCGTTCCCCTATCTAAGGGCCTCTTTTAAGATAAGAGCTTTCAAAATTTCTTTCTTACAAAGCTCTAAATCATCTTAGCGTGGAAGTCCAATATGAAATACCAATGGAGGTTGTGCTGCCCCGGATGAAGTGGGTGAGGGGTTGGCACGCCCCACCTCAGCTCCCGTCCGTCACCTGCTCATAGTCCCAGGACCCTTCTGTGGAATCCGGGGCTCCTCGGGGTACACTTTGAGAAGCACTGTTCTCCAAGTTTGTTTTGCATGGTTCGCTTTGAGGTGTCAGCATCACAGAGGATGGGATGGAACCTCTGATAACACACATTCCCCAAAGAGCAGGGCTCAGAGCCTTAAGATGGAGTGAGAAAGAACATGAGTCAGCCAAACGAGGTTCCACAGACGTTCTGCCTTCTACTGGTTGTTACCTTCAGAAATTACTTAACCTCTATGCTTTACCAAAATCCTTAAGAAATGGGGCTATGAACACCCATGTTACATGTCACCAATTTCTACCAGGTTGACCTTTGTAAACTTCCCACCCAACGCCACACAAAATGGTCTCCACGACATCTGTTTTTCCTGGTCTGAGGAACAAGGTGTTTAAAAACAATTCTAATGGGAATTTCAAAAAGGGTGGGACAAGCTTCTACAAGTTCACCAGTTTGAAGTAACATAAAATAAGACTCATTGTCTCAGGGAGTTCTAGATTAGGGCATTAGGGTCCTCTTCTGTCATTAGGTGTCTGTGGTTATAGCTCTGATCTACAAGAAGAAGGATTAAAGACATTCCCACTCAGAAGTGCAAATAGTTATAACTTGGACAAGAACCAAATACACATACCACCATTAGAACATAGGCTCTATGTGCAAGGTTATGCATGGAATTAAAAAAAAAAAAAAAAGAGTAAGCTCTTTTGGCCGCGTACCTCGGGGATTTTGTTAGACATCTCACCTGTAAATGTTAGAACCCCATCATTAAGAAAAATAAATAAGAAATCAAGACCAGGCCTGCTTGGCATTATATTCAGTTATTATTAGTCATCCTTATTGCTCTTTGGGCAGGGATTCCATAGCTAAGCCTGGAGCTGTCAATGGTTTCAGGTTCAACCTTTAAAATTCCATGAGGGCTGAGGGCTGAGGGCTTTTAGCAAAGGGACCATCAGACAGACCAAGATGGCAGCTTTCAGTGTGTTGCTTGCTTCTTAGGCTGATGGGAAGCCAGCTGTGTGCCTCCCATGCCACACACCCCAAATGTCTTGGCAGGTAGACTAATGCTTTTGGAATCGTAAGGTTGTTCACCTGGAGCTTGAATGTGGAAGTGATTGCACGCTTACTGGGATGAGGAAGCCATGTAGCCGTCCGAATGACCATCTGCCTAAGTTCCTGTTTGCACAGCGGCCCAGTAGGGAAGAGGGGTACGAGACCATCCCATCACCTTTCCTTCCGTCCTTCTGATTAGGGATTCTTCCAGACGGTGGAAGGATGTGTCCTGCAGGGAGAGTTGCTGGGAGAGAGAAGAGGGAAGAAACCAGAGACAGTCTGCTCCATCTCTTTTTCATCCCTAAGATAAGGACCCTTTGGGCTGCTGGAAGCGTAAGGCCAGAGAGAACATAGCATTCATCTATAGGCAGTAAAAGAAGACCCGGACAGGTGAAGTGTGAGCCCATGACAGATCCCCCATCTTGCGTTGAGCTGGGACCAGGCTGGGACATGAGTCTTCCTCCTCCGAGTCTAGCAAATGGCCTTTTGTACAGCAGTGGCAGTTTATCGGCCCCATGGGGAGAGGCAAACTGATGGTTCCGTTTCACCTCCCTTTTCCACTTCCCACGTTTTCTTCTGTGGTCCCCCTGGAGCCGTGGGCTCACTGCTGGTGGGTGCTTCCAGAGCCCGCTGCTTCATGGAAATCACCTTCACCTTCTTTCCTTTTTTTCTGTCTTAACCGTGACTCCGCTTGCGGTGCTCCCCAGCCCTTTCAGAGTCTCCCGGTCCTCCGTGTGAGGGCATCTGAGACTTTCTCTCAGTTGCATACACAGGGCTGGTTTTGTACCACATTATCCATTGGGTGACTCGCAATCTTCCTGAGCCTCAGTTTCCTTTTGCCAAGTTAGAGAGTGGGGCTAGTTGGTTTCTGACACCCTCAGTAACACATTTGCCTGGGTGTTTGTCTCAGCCTGCTAGGACAGAGGCTGTCCTGAATTGTGTGTGCCGAGGGGCTGGGTTGGGTTGGGGTTCAGTTTCCATCCTACAGACAAAGGAGGAAGCAGGTGACACTTCACAAAGTAAAGGGGGAGAAAAAGATTTACTTCCTATAAAATAGGAAAGGGGAACAGGTTGAATGTGTGTGTGTATAAAGGCGGTTAAGTAGAAGGTTTTTTTTTTTTTCTTTGAGAGAGAGAGAGAGCAAGGGGGTGGGGGGAGGGGCAAAAGGAGAGGGAGAGAGAATCTCCAGCAGACGCCCCGCTGAGTACAGAGTCTAACATGGGGCTCCATCTCAGGACCCTGAGATCATGACCTTCACTGAAATCAAGAGTCAGATGCTTAACAGACTGAGCCACCCAGGCATTCCTTAAGTAGATGTTTTACTTAATGAAAGGTTGGTATATTTAAACATAATTTTAAAGTGAAGCATTTATTTCCCCAAAGCCATCTTTGCTCTGTTCTTTTATCTCTCTGCCTACCTGCCGATGCGTCCATGCATGCAAGCATCGTCCGCCCATCCGTCTATCCATCTGTCCATCTCCCATGCCATCGTTTATCTCTCTGGCCCACAAGGGAGGAACTGGGGGTGGGGGAAGAGCAAATGACCTAGAGGATCCTCAGTGCAATCAGGCTTCAGTTTGTCCAGCTGCATGTCTTCAAGGTTGAGATCCTTCTGGATAGATGTCCAGGGTGACCCATATCCCCCTCTTTTGTGTCAGTGACCCCATTCCCAGATGCATGTTACCCAGGTCAGCCTGGGGGATTGGTGGGGATATATTAGGCTGCACCCTCCCCAGATGAGATGTGTCCTTTTGGCGAGGGGCCAGGAGAGGGAAATGACGTTCCTGGGCAGGCAGGCATAGGGAGAGGGGAGCTGCCCCCTCTCCTCTGAGGGAAGCTTTGGATGCTGTAGATGTTAGCTGGGGGAAGGGCTTGAGGGGCAGCCCTAGAGGGCACAAGATGGTACTGGGCTGCAGCTACATGGACGGTGAGGGAAGCAAAGGGAGACGACCCCCCCCCCCGCCCCATGCAGAGAGCTGGGTGGTGGAAGCAGGAGGTGAAGAGACTCTTGCCTTCTTAGGGCCCTACAGCTTCCTTGGTGCTCCTCTCTGCTCCTTAGCCCCCACCGCTCAGGCTTGGAGAGACTAAAAAAAAAAAAAAAAAAAAAAACCACAACATCTGTGCCAAGAGAGAAATTGCAGCTCCTCAAAAATGGAAAGCAGGGTCATCATCCTAATATTTTGAATGTGGACTGTTCCAGAGAACAGCAAGACGTGTCAGGAATGAGAATGGTCTGAGACAGGGCCCCAGGAACACTGCCCACTCCACCAGGGAGATGAAAGAATTTTCTCTTTCCTTTGCCTTTTAAATGTAATTCTGTCTGCCCTTCTCCCCCAACACCCGCTCAACCCTCTCGCTGGGAGCGGTGCAGACATTTAGCAGTCCTGGGAAAAGGCAGGATCCTTTTCATTAACTTCAGCCTGATTGAAGTCCCCAGAGCCATGCAGATTGCATTTTCCTCCCTCTCTGCCTCCCTGTCATGGATCGCTCCCCGCACAGCCGGACTGCTCTGGGCAGGGAGCTTTTCTCCAGGGGGACAGAATGAGGCCATCTCCGAGGAGGGGGATGGTTTGGGGAGGGTCTGGGATCAGTGCTTTTCAGAGCAGTGGCTTTGCGGAGAGACACGCTAGTGTCTTCTTGCCCGGGCCTCAGTTTCCCCTGTACTGTGCGCACATGTTAGCTCACTTTCAGCATGGAGGCAGGCAGGTAGCCCCCTCTGTCTGGGGTTAGGGGTTCTGGCAGAGGGACTGGAGGTTAGAGGCCTCAGCCGGGGATGACTAGGTTAACTAGCCATGGGGTCTTGAGAAGTCGCTTATCAACTTCTGCAAAATAAGAACTTAGTCCAGAAGGTTTACATTTGTTCTAGGGACAGAACGTTTGATTCCACATTAATTTGTGTATGTGAAAGAGCAGAGCGGCCGTGGTTGAAGGGAGGGAGAGGTGGACATGGTGGGGGCTCTCTGGCTCCACGACCTGCCCTCGCTCCAGTTCCCGGGGAGAGGTGGCTCCTGACCGCGCTGGGGACACGGTGATTTTTCTCATCCACCCAGAGAACTTCAGCTGTCTCCTTCAGGTCCTGAAACTCTTTGGGGGTCCAGATCTAGGTGGGCTGTGATTGCAGAATACAGGAGGACTTCCCCTCTTGTATTTCTTTTTTTTTTTTTTTTTTTTTAAGATTTTTATTTATTTATTTGACAGAGAGAGAGATCACAAGAAGGCAGAGGCAGGTAGAGATGGGGGGTGGGCGGAGAAGCAGGCTCCCTGCTGAGCAGAGAGCCCAATGCAGGGCTCGATCCATCATGACCTGAGCCGAAGGCAGAGGCTTTAACCCACTGAGTCACCCAGGCACCCCCCCTAACCCCCGTCCTGTATTTCCAAGCCCCATCTGAGCACGGTCATTCAGTGCCAAGGGCCAGCCCTCTCCCCTTCCTGGGTGCAGAAGGTGTAGACATTTAGGAAATAATCAGTTGTGTAAAGGGAAGTGGTCAAGGAGCAAGGTCGGTGTTTGGCCCAAGAGCTCATATGTTTGGTTAGAGGAAAGGTAGAAGCCAGGAGCCAGGCCGGCAGGGGGTCCTCACTGGGTGCTGGGGAGAAGCAGACTTCCACACACCCTTATTCAGGAACCCTTGAAGGAGGAGGTCACGAGGTTTGCCTTTGGCTCTTTCCCAGGTCAGATAACACCTGAAGTGTATGCTAGACTGTGAGGGAAGTAGTTCGGAATCTCCCAAGGTAAGGAATTCAGGACTTCTAGAAGTTACCTGATAACCACACCTGACAGCTGGTCACCGCCTTCCCTAAACCCACCTTGGCTAAGCTAACACATCTAAACGGCCCTGGGCCCATTGTACTGTTTCATCCTCAGGAAGGGGAGCTCCCCCTCTCCCTGTGGTAGTGGGTTGCTTCACTGCCCAACCTCTTCCTCTTTCATCCTGTCTTTCCTTCACTTTAACCTTTGACACCTACGCTGAAGTGTATACCAATAGTCACACATAAATACAGCGTCAAGAGTAGAGCTTGCTGGGACGCCTGGGTGGCTCAGTTGGTTGGACGACTGCCTTCGGCTCGGGTCATGATCCCAGAGTCCTGGGATCTAGTCCCGCATCGGGCTCCCAGCTCCACGGGGAGTCTGCTTCTCCCTCTGACCTTCTCCTCGCTCATGCTCTCTCTCACTGTCTCTCTCTCTCAAATAAATAAATAAAATCTTTAAAAAAAAAAAAAAAGTAGAGCTTGCTCTCATCGTGTAAGTTCATTCATTCATTCAAATTATCTGAGTGCCTACTTCATACAGGAAATGCTCTAGATACTGAGTGCCATTTCCTCTTGTCGACTTGAAGGGTGTCACAAGCCCTCTCTCACACTTCTGCTCTCCCGGCTCAGCAACTGGGTCATTCTCGCTCTCACCTCTGGGTTGACAATATTCCCCACTTTCCTTTTAAGTCATTTGGCCAACAGGTATGTATTGCCTAATCACCTGTCTAGACTCCTCATCACTTTGAGGAATGCAGAAGTTACATACGATGTAAATCACGGTCTTGTTGGGCATGGTCTTGTTAGGTGAAGAAATAAAAAAAATACACATGACAGCATAAAACAGACCCTTAAATCCTTAAGAAGTGAATTGCATGCATCTGGTTTCCTTTAAGAGAAGGGAAGAGGTTATAAGGCTTCCAGGAAGGTAGGATAGATAGATCCTAATTTTGTTGAGCTAGGGACGTAACAAGTAATAACCAAAGATGCCATGTCTCTATATCCAGACAGATGGATCTGGCAAGTTCTCAATCCCAAAACCGCTGACACGAGGGAAAAGTGCATATGTTGAGATGCCTTGAACATGCTTGTGGTTGATTTCCAGATGAAGCGTCTCAGAACTAGGAAGAAGTAGATGTTCTGTCTCACACCTTCTCTCTATCTGGTGAACTCTGTTAAGGGGTGGGGATGGGGGGGGCAGCGGGGAGAAAGACGCCCGCCTGCTGGATTCCCAAGGCCTGGAGAATTTGACATTTGGTCCTATATGCTAACACGTGTTGGTGGCTCTGCCCTTGCAGAGGTCACTCCCATGCTCAAACCTCCCTCTGACTTTTCTGATCCTCCTCTCCACTCCATCCTAACCTTTGCTCAGCTCAAGTTAGAGACCTAGACGGCATTGCCAAGATCTGAAGAGTAGACGGTCATTGCCAGTGAAATGAAATAATGTCTGGAAGAAGGGTCAAATAATGGTCATTCACAGCAGCATGCTTTATGTTACTACCTGTGGCTCATTGACTAAGAAAGTAGCACTCACCCTTTTCTGCTACACATGGCACCCCAACACATTATCTCCAGCATGCCATCGTCGCGAGGCAGCGTTGTATAGAAGAGAGAGGATGAGCTTTGGGAAAATACAGTTTTGGATTTAAATCCCAAATACAAGTTCTACCTGTGTGACCTAGAAAATGCTATTTATCCTCCACGAAGTCTCAGTTTTCCCATCTGTAAAGTGGAGCTGCTGTCTATCTCATGTGGCAGTTGTTAGGTTAAAAAAGAGAAACCATGGGAAGCAGCAACCACTCCGCTGAACACCGCCGCCATCCTCGACCCTCAGTGTCTCCTAATTTCCTCCTTAACGCGTGCCGTGGCTGATGCCAGGGGAGCTCGGTCAGGGCGGGCACATCCCTTGTCCACATCTTGATTCTATAGCTGCCTCACCTGAACTGCCTTATCCTGCTGCCTTTCTACTTGCAAGACTCAGTTCAAGCTCGTCTTCTTTTGGCGGCCCCCCACCCTCACTCCCTGACCTCTCTTGCTCTGTGCACGCACGGTTTGATGCTTCTACTCTACTCGACCCTCTGCTCGCACTGACATACATGTATCTAGTCCTCGATGTAACTGCAGGTTCCTTAAAGACGGGGACTGTCTTACGATTCAGTTTGGTACTCAGTGACTAGTCAAGTGCCTTCATGGCTTGTTGCTTGGCTGTTTTGTAACAAACAGAGGGGCCAAACGGACTGGCTGGCTATCACGACGAATGCCACCTTCTCTGGGCACCTGTAGCCTGGGGAGCCTAGCCGTCAGGCCTGGGTATGAGGACAGAGGTATAACAGACACATTCTCCACTTCATTCCAGCTCTGTGCCGGAGTTAGCACCACTTCCTGTATCATTTTTGGCAAAGTGATGTAAAGAAGCTGAACAGCCCCATTGAGCTTTCCTGAAGGCTGGAGGCACTGGAGCCCAGTGTGACTCCCTCTCTTTCTTGAACCAAACAAAATATTGTTACAACAAACATGAAATCTTTCCTATTTTTCGCAAACGCTCTCCAGGCCTAACAAAGCTAGCAGTCACACTCCTTGAATCAAAATAAGCATCTGCCCTTTTTCTCTTGATCCTACAATTTCCCAGCATTTTTGAGCAACAATAAAGAATGTGATTATTTTAGTAATTAATCGTACGCTTCTATCTAGTGCTTTCTGGAGAGGATGCAAAAATATCAAAACATGAACTTGACCCTTTAATATTGATTAAACACAGAGACCCAGAAAATATCTAAACGTGACTCTTATTTTCCAATATTGTACATGACAGTTTGGGGCATAAGCTGTGAACACCTAAATAGTATGTAAGATCAAAGGTAATCTATGATGAAGGGAAACTGAGTTACATGCAGGTGGGCAAAGGGAAGGGTTATTTTTACTGGTCCAATTGAAGAAGAAGAGAAAGAAAAAAAGGAAAAGAAGGAAGAGGAGGAGGAGAAGAAGAAAGGGGAGGTGCAGAGTAGGGGGTGTGGAGAGGAAGAGGAAAAAGCAGCCCTCCCAAGGAGATGGTCTGTAACTGTATCTTTAGCTTTGATATCACAGACTACTTGGATAGTAGGAAGAAAGTCAGGGATCCTCTTCCTAAGGAAGTGTTATATATCTATAAATTCGTGCACAATTTCAGGAGCCTATGGACCTGCTGAAGTCGACACATAGTCCCTGATCTATAATTTAAGACCATTCGTAGAACTGGTGGCGCATAGAGAGAGGGCAGCAGAGGGAGATCAAGTCAGAGGTGTGGTGGACACAAGGTGAGAAGGCTGTTGGGTCTAGTTTCCTAGCCTGGAAATACCATGTTTGCCTTTTGCAATTATGTTTCTCAAGCTCCAGATCTGGGCAGTGGTGAGTCCATTGCCAATCAGTGGTCCTGGAGATACTGTGTGCAGACTTGGAAAAGTATCACTCAGGAAGACTCCTTTGTTCTTTTCCAGCTCCTCACAGCCAGTGACCTTGCAGCCAGCGACCTCAAAGGATTTCAGCCACAGGTAAGTCCACTGATGCTTTTGTCAAGCTCGGGAGAGTGAAATGCCCCATAGTTGGGTCGTGAGCAAACGAAGCAGGGGCCAGGGCAGAAACCCTCAAAATGGATCTCCAGTTTTTCTGCCAGTCTGACACTGTCAACCTTGACAATGACCTGGTGGCTTGCCCTTTCCTTCCAGTTTCTCCCACAAAACCACTTCTTTCTGCTGTCTCTCAATATTTTATAGTTGGCGGGGAAGTGAAGGCCAAGATGGCTATAATTGATGCATGGTGGTGGCAGCCTAGCAGAGGAAGATGCAAACCCAAGGGGCGGGGGCTGGGGCTGGACTTCTCCCTGTATTTCTCTTTTTGGAGATACTATACTTACATTTCCAAACTGTGTGCAAAGGACTTAGAGACAAGCTGTGGCACCAGGTTAATCTGAGAGTCTCCCACGGGCAGTTGGTTGTGTTTTGCCGATCACAAGGAAGAAATGGGCCCCCATTGTCTCTGGCTGGAATGCTGTTTGGAGGTCCTGGGAGGGAGCAGGCAAGGGCTCTCTGAGGACCTCCTTGGTGTTGGTAAAGATGGGAAATCACCCTCCCTGTCTTTGGAAGGGGACTACTGTCAGTGCAGGAACATGTAAGCATTTCCACACAGACACACAAATACACAGCAGACACACAGAGGTCCCTGTGTTCCCCACACACCCCAGTGGAGATAGGGCCTGTATACAAAGAGAGGTAATCCCAAGAGAGACAGCTGTGGTCCTCCACACTGACCCTGTCCCTCTTTCAATATGAACCTCTCTGTCACCTTTCCAACCCAGTGCTGGCCCTAAGGTTCCCATTGTTCCATTCCTCTCCGAGGAGACACCCTCTCATGACCGACACCTTCTGGGACAAAGCCAAGTCATTTTGTAACAGCAAGAATTCCGCGTATTTGGCAATGTTTTCTTCTTTAAATCTGTTTCGCATCCAAGAGCTCGCCATGCCCTCACTATCCTATGTGGGGTACATCCTATGTGTCCCTTTATACTGCAGGGGCGCAGAGGACCGGGGTCCTGGTAAGAAATGGCCCCAGATCACATGGAGAGCTGGGGACACGAACAGAGAGTGGGAAGTAAGGGGTTTGAGAAAGAGAATGAACAAAACAAACGGCTCCAAGGGTGAGAGTCAAAGAGGAGTCCCTGCACTGGTTTAGGGTGTGGTGTCCTTCTGTCCACCCTGTTGATCCATTGTTGATGCAACAAGGTTTTAAAAACAGATAGCCAGCAAGCCTTCTGGCAACTGCTGGCAACTGATAATCACTTATTCACACCAATTTGCAGGTGAGCTAAGGGAACGTGACAAAAAAACATAAGAAAATTAACATTGACCCATATTTTGCAGGTGAGCTAAGGGAACGTGACCAAAAAAAAAAAAAAAAAAAAATAAGAATATCAACACTGACCCATACCCCTGTCCACAGCTACACTCACAGGCAGGGAATCTCAGCTAAAGATTCATTTTCACCCTAAATTTTATAACAAAAAAAGAGGAAAAAAAGGCTTGTGTGGTGTTTTGTGGCTTGAAAAGGCACATGGTAAAGACTTAGTTTGAAGAAGGGGTGTGTTAAGTGTGTTTGTGTGTGTGTGTTTGTCTGTGTGCACATATGGTTTTGGCGTCGATTCTTTCGGAGGTGGTCATGTTCTTGCCATGTCTGTTGAGCCACATTTCTAGATACTAGATTTAAAGCGAATTGTTAAGGGAAGGAAAAGTTAGCTCTAGCTGGGGTGCGTCCATCGCATTTGAGGCCATGACGCTAGAAAGAGATAACCCCACGGTAGCTGGTGCAGACGGCTTAACTCCCGGGCTTCTGTCTGACCTTTCCACATTATTCCATTTGTATGTCATTCCCTTGAGGCGGGAGACATAAATGCATATTTTTCACTCTTCAGGATACATGTTCCCGAGACCGGGAAGCCCTGGGAATCTTGTGGCCAGAGCGTAATGCCCAGGTCAAAGTTAATTCTCCAGTGTTACTCCTAAATCAAAAAGGCCTGGATAGGTCTCGAGTCAACCCACCCTTTTGGGTGCTTTTCTCAACAGAAGCAGAACCGTTAAGGAAATTGTTGCCCACCCGGTATGGGCTACCTTCTCTCAGCCCCACTGCTCCAAATTGTTGGCGTCTGTTGTTATTTTCCTCTTTTTAGTTTCAGATGAAACAGAGCCCCATGCATCCTGAGGTCCACAGTAATTCACGGACACATTCCCTTCCAGGAAGTGTGGTGGACTTTTGCTGGGCAGCGGGTGGAGGGAGCTCACTGAGACCCCGAGGAACCCCTGCATCCCCCGGGATCACTGCAGTCGGGTCTGTCAGCTTTCACAGGATTCACACTTATCAAGTGCATCTAAAGGGTTTTCTTTTCCTCGCTGCCTGTTCCTGCCGCAGCCGCTTAGGGAAAAGAGTCACAATGTCCTCACGAATCTTTGATGGTCCCCAGCTTTGAAAGTGTGGAGCAACAACTGTCTTGCATTAGACTGTTGTGTCTCTCTGTCCTCTGTACTTTCTGCATCCACAGAGAGGAGAGGAGGGTAGGTAGATAGGAAGTGACTATCTGTCTTTCTGTCCATGATTACTGGTTTGTAAAGACCACGTGTTCATTCCTGGAAATAGGCACATTACTTCCAAGGACGAGCCTGAGGGCAGATGCTGAGCTTCCAAGGCTGGAGGAATAGCAGTGAGTGTTCTCCCCAGGCTGGTGCACTTGGCCTCTGCACCGCACAGGGGAGAACCATCTCCCAGAATCAAGCCAGGGCTGACAGGTGGCTATTCTCAGCAAGTTTTAAAGGCGCAGGTGGAAAAGCTTCTGGAATTCACCTCTAAACCCTCCAGGTCCTCCTCTTCCATTTGGTTCCCAAACCCAAAACACATCTTTAGTTTCTGTTCTCTTATTAGTTTTGCCTTTTGAAGGAGCAGACACAATGAGTCTCCTTTTCTTCTTGTCTTTGGATGGTTGCAAATGAGGACCCTCATCCCCTTTGTGCGATCATCCCTCTCTACCCCCATGCGAACAAAAGCAGGTATCTTATTCCCATTAGTAAAATCCACCAATCCTATGCTTTCTTCTCCATTCTTCTTTCCTTTTTTATCCCTGTGCCTCCTTCCCCCCCCGTATAAAAGCTGTAAGTATTCACTGTAGAAATTTTGGAATGTGTGAAGGGAGTCAAAAGGTACAAACTTCCGGTTATAAAATAAACAAGTCTTAGAGATTTAAAGAACAGCCTGGCAACTATAGTTAGTAATACTGTATATTTGAAAGTTGCCAAGAGACTAGGTCTTAAAAGTTCTCACCCTGGGGAAAAAAAAAAATGAAACCTGTGCAGTGATGGACACTATTAAAAAATATAACTTAAAAAAAAAGAAATCTGGGAAGTACAGAAAAACATAAAAAAATCTCCTCTTACTTTACCCCAGAGATCTAGAAAATGACACTTTGGGGTATAATCTTGCAGTCTTCGTTGTACATCAATATATATGCATCTCATTGGATTTTGTAAAATGTGATATCAAATTTTATGTGTTTTTTGTTACCTTCTTTGCATGCTTTCCATGTCAGCTGAAGGATCTTCTAGCAGCTGGCCATTTTTGTCTGCTTGCTGGCTGCATTGTATGTTTACCACTACCCTTTGCTAGACGTTGCATTATCTTTGCGAACTGAGATCTCCAGGAGCAATCCAAGGCAAATGCTGAATCCATTGCCCTCATCTAGGATACAGGTGCCATCCAAGGCTTCTTGGCAGTTAGTTCTTTGTTTCTTGGCTCCTGCAGGACCATCTTCTTCTTCTTCTTCTTAAAGATTTATTTATTTGAGAGGGGAGAGGGAAGGGGCAGAGGGAAAGAGATAGAATCCTTAAGCAGACTCCTCACTGAGCATGGAGCCTGACGCAGGGCTCAGTCCCATGACCATGAGATCATGACCAGAGGCAAAACGAAGAGATAACCGCTTAACCGACTGAGCCACCCAAGTGCCCCAATGTGAAGCCTTGTTATTGTTTGCAGTCAGCGTCCATGTGAACGTGCCCATGGGTAATGGTGCACACACTTACAAGAGCCCGGGTGGGGAATGTGGTGAAGAAATGATCACAGCATGAGTCCCACATTCAGACGCAGGGTTTCACCTGTACCAGCCTCGGTGCTGGGAAAGTGACCTTGAAAAGACTCATTCCCCCAGAGAAGAAAGGCCACTAAAGCACTTGGTTCTCCCCTACTTTACAGACTCCCCATTGTCTCACAGGAGAGAACATACTCATTTTGGGAAAAATGGAGTTTTACTTCCCATGTGTCTTGTGACAGGATCTTCTGGGGGGCAAGTGTAATAGTTGTCCTGCGAGGTAGCCATTTTTAAGGAACTTGCCAAGTGTTCATTGCTCTTATGGCCAAGGGTACATGGTAATGGGAGAGGGGAGGAGAAAGTATATCAGGACCCATAGGAAGACATTTTTCAGTATTGAGAAAATGGCTTTCTGTCACCGAGTTGCCATTTTATTCAAAGGCACCCATGGAGACCTTCATGTGGGGCTCCCTGCTGTGCAGACGCTTCCCCAGAATCCGTCAGTTCTGTAATGTTCTGCCACTGATACCAGCTCTGTGACCCTGGCACAGTTACCTCATGTCTTTAGTTCTCGTTTTCCTTATCAAACAAAAAAGTTGTGTCGCTTATCTCACAGATAGTTGTAAGGATCAAATGGGACAATGTTGTGAAAGCAGCCTAGCGTGACGCATGCCACACACAGTGAATTCAGGGTTTCTTCTTCCATTACAGAACTACAGGTTAAATTATTTCAGAATTCAGGAGAAGGAGAAAATGTATCTATATAGAGCATGATTGGAAGTCTTCCAGGTAGAGATGTCATTGTACCTGGGCCAAGATAGTGATAGTGAGGTGGTGTACCCATTCCAGGGCCGGGGAAGTGGGATGGAATCCAAAACAAGGGTGGAGATGCTTGGGAATGTTCTGGGGACTTGGAGTGGAGAGAAAAGTTACAAATTAGGCTGGAACCAAGTTGCAGAATGTCTTCAATGTCTGGGGAAGTCTTTGGATTTTTTTCAAAACTGAATTATTATTGACATTTTCAATTTTACACCAAATTAGGTGTAATAAGCCTCCATATTATTAACCAACTCCTATGATCTATTATCCAACTTAAGTGGTTTGTTGCCGCAAAAGCCCTAGCTTGTAGCATTTGCTGATTTCTGTGGTGTAAATACCCCCACCATGACCAATTCTAAGCTGCCAGTGGTTTAATGACCTGCTCACAAAGTCATTGATACTCAGCTTTCTGGAGCTGGTACGCTTGCTTCCCAGCACACTACTGCACCAGCTTCAATGTAATTACCATTACCATTTGCCAATCTTACTGTATCTACACTCCCAGATAGATAGATAGATGCATATCTATATCTGTATCTATAGATATAGAAATATAGTTTTACATGTATATAATTATAATTTTAAGTTTTGGGGGGAGTATTTTCTAAAAATTCCAGCCATCCTGTTATTCCACTCATTGTTACTTCAGTAAGCTTCTCTAAGAAATAAGGGTTAAAACACACACACACGCAATGCCATGATCACATCTATCAAAAGTAATTCCGTAATATTTTCTGACACCCAGTCTGTATTCAGATTTCTCGATTATCTTAACATGTCATTTTACAGTTGATTCATTTGAATCAGGACCCAGAGTTTAGATTTTATAATCCATCCGAGGGAGGAGCCAGTGAAGGTTTGAGGGTGGGGAAGAGCCAGTGCCGTGAGGGGAGACAATTATGTCATAGGTAGTAGGTGGGATGAAGTGAAGAAGGGACCCAGTAATGAACCTGTGGCCATGGGTCCATTTGAGATGTAGGTCGGCAGGGCTGCTGCTGGGAGGTCGAATGTGAAAGAAATTGTGGAGGCATCATCAGTGGAGCCAGGAAATATTTGGCTGATGGGAGAAATGGGGGTACCATTAATCAAAATGGGGGGCTCAGAACAAAGTGTAGGCTTGGAAGGTCCGGCGTTCATTCCTGGATTAAAAATAATTACGGTCCAGTGTTCATAGGAGGAGAGTTAGTCATCGTTGAATGAACCATACTCTCCTTCCCTCAGGCCTTACCATCAGTTCCGCTCCTGCATCATCAGTGGTGGAACCATCTGCACAATATCCCGGGCTCCGTGAGTCCCGTCCCAGAAGTTTTTAACACAAGAACCCCAAATATTTTGTGAGGAGAAGCTGCTTTTTAGGAAGGTATGACCATGGAATTACCTGAGGAGAACGATATCCTAACTGTGCGCATCTCCAGAGAAGGGGTCCTGCCAGTAGCCTCTGACTCTGTGATGTTCTGTGTGTTTGATCGCTACAAGCAGTGCTCCTACCCTGAGAATTAGCAGGGCGGGGTGAGGAGTTCGAGTTCTCTCCCAGGTACTTTCTGGTTAGCATGAATCCCTGAGTTCCTAAGTCACTCATCCTTCTGGATTTTCCAGACCATCCAGCCCCTATCAGACTCAACAGGACGAGTGTACATGTGACAAGGACTTACTCAGAGTATCGCAGAGGCCCAGACAGTGCTCTCTGAGCTTTACATGTATTATCATGTTTACTCTTTATAACATCTTTGTGAAATCAGTAAAAATATCATCCCTACTTCACAAGCACAGAGAAGATAAAGTCACAAAGGCCTCTAAATGTGGCAGAGTTGGGATCTGAAGCCAGACAGTCTGGGCCAGACTTCTGTGTCCTAAACCACTTCTGCTGTGCCACCTTGAACCAGAGCCTCTCCATGCTGTCACATCGGTCAAACCCAGACTGACCACCAGTAACACACAGGCCAGCAGCCTCCTCTTTACCTTTGTACCTTCTGTTGAGTTTTCTTAAACTTCACCAGGTTCCAGGAAAACAGAGTCGGCACATCTCAGAGGAGTAGAGGGGACTGCCGCAGAGCATTGTGGGTACTTCCGTCTTGGCAAAGAATTTCTGTTCTTCTCATCCCTGTCCTTCCCAGACTCCCAAATACAGAATCCTGAAGGCTGTTGCCCTTTCTCCAGAGGAGGGAACTGAGTTGAGGCAGAGGGAGACAGTGGTGTCTCTTGTCTCAGATGCACAGCAGTGAGAAAACAGGTCAGCTTGTTTGGAATTCACCACATGGTAGCTCCTTTGCCATTTGTGGAAGAATCATTCCAAAGCAAGACAGCACCTAAGGAAGTCCCACAACTGATGCTACCTCCCTCCCCCACCCCCACTTCAGAACAGGAGGAGACACTCGTGAGCAGCCAGAGGACTGGTTCTCAACCTTGAGAGCAGGTGGGAGTGACTGGGGGAAGGGGTGACCTGTAGAAACTACAGGAGCCAGGTCTCTGCCCGTTCAGGTAGTCTGGGTAGAACGCAGAGATTGGTGTTTGCAGAAGCTCCCCCGGACCGAACTCAACCTCCTCGCTTTCTAGATGAGACCGCAGCACAGAGGAAGTCTTGAAGAGGAGGGAAAGTAAAGGCCCCACATTCAAATATTGCCCCCCCCCGTTTCAGGAACGTGCCATGTGCTCCCCTTGCCCCCTTGCCCCTAACCCCCAGATCCGGCTCCTTGAACCCAGAAGAAAGGGCCATCCAGGCAGAGAGGAAGCATGGCTAAGCATGGATTCTGTAAAGCCTGTGCCTGTGTGCTTCCTCTGCTGTTTTCTTTCAGCAGTTGAGATCTGCACAGTATTTTAAACTAGCTAGTGATAGTGTTTGGAGTTCTGGTCTCCTCTGCTGCCTAGACATGCTTTCTGGACTCAGAACGATATCTAAATAGAGATGGCTTTGCAATGCTACCCCAAGAGAGAACACATTTAGTTGGCCAGCACACCACACCACATCCCTTGACTCCAGGAGCCAGGTTGTTTCTCTCCAGACCTTTCTTCTGGCTTGCCTTCTACCTGTAGCTGTGCACCTCTGCTCCTTGTTCAGTACTGTTCAGCGTGTGGGCTGCAGACCGGTGCTGGCCTGTCCAGTGTGTATCACTGGCCCAGAACGAGAAACATCTAGAAATGGAATATTTAGAATCCTCTATAGCCACGCAATGTTTCCGTGACATCTAAGCGTGTGATCATTTTCCTACTAATTTATCTTTATAGTATTTTGCCAAAGTAATCCTACAAAAACATAGTTTGGGGTAAAAATACCTGGTCGTTCATCCATAATCGTTTGAGAAACTCTCTTCTAATTGTGCGGTTTCCTAGTTCTATCAAAAGGGTAGGCTCTGGACTCTTGTTTTTCTTTGCCTTTTTCTGTGAGCTCATGTGAATATATTTGTATTACGGATACAAATCCCCTCTCCTTTCCCACCTGTAAAGGTATCTTTCTGTTTGTAGGATACTTACACAAAACGGGGATCTTTTCCCATAATGCCTAAGGTAACCCACTTATTTATCTTTTCATACATGGATATCTATGACAATAACAGAGCATCTTCAACAAAAATATTTTGTTAAGGTGCATACAGCTGCCCTGTACTCTGCTGACACTGTTATTTTTCTTATACGAAATCGGCAGCTTCATACTATAGGTATACCTTTTTGAACTGTCTGCCTTGACAGTGTTTTTAATGTTTTGTTAAAAGAAAGAAAGAAAGAAAGAAAGAAAGAAAGAAAGAAAGAAAGAAAGAAAGAAAGAAAACAAAAAACACAGCATTGGCATTCGGTCCTGGAGAAAGAAGTTCTCTAGGTGTTTCCAGAGTATCTGGCATTTCAGTGGAATATTCTGAAGTCTTAAGAAGTTCTCTTGGGATACTAAATCTCTTTAGACTTTGGTGAATATTTTGTTTCTCCCAAGATGCTCTGACCATCTGAGGGCCTCGTGCAGGTGGGCCGAACTTAAAATAAACCTAATGTGTGGAAGTTCACACCAGGAAAATTGATAGATGGCAGGTGACTGTTGGGAAAGGAGGATTTACTCATGTACAGAAAGTTTTTCCATTTTATCAAAGGAATCAGCATAAGTGATCCGTGCTAGTATATTAAAAAATGATTGAACCTTTCAAAATCTGATTTAAGCTTAACTTTTCAGTTAAGAAGTGTTCTTTTCAGTTAAGAAAAGTTCAGTTATACAGAAATATAACCAAAGTGAGGCCAACCAGTGGGGATTGACTTTGAGTAGGATTCTCTTCTAACCATAGTCTTCGCATCTAAAACGAAAACAAACAAACAAACAAAAAAAACTCAGCAGCAAAGGTATAGGACTGGATGATTTCCAACCTCCCTTGAGACACATTAATTACTCTGTGACTTCTTCTACTGTCTTCATGTCTCTGGTTTCTTATACTTGTTTTTCTCTCTAGTCCTTTTGGCTAAGGGGCTGCACAGGAACTTAAAAATTTCGCTGTCATTCTGCTTGCTGGAGGCCTGGGGTCACTGATGTTTCGTGCTGTATCTCAGATGTGTGTGTTTATTAGTGGTTTGAGTCACCGTCCGATTTCCCTGTTTCTAAAACGATGTATCATTTTGTTCTTTACATTTTTAGATCTAGAAATGACTCACATGCAGGAAATGCAAATTCACAGACCACCTTAGGACTTGGAAGAAGGTGTCTTCCTCATATTTCCTTTAGCAGGATATTTTCAAGCGTGCCTCATGAGAAAGAAGGCCCAGCACCCCAACTCACTTTTAAAAATCTTTCCAACCGGACTGCCTGGCTCACGTCTCAGCCCCCTTGTCCTGTCACCCATCCACCCAACCCATTTTCTACCACCTTGTTGCAAACAAAAGGGATCAATGGAGAAGTGTCAGGAGACCCCCTCCCCCTTGCAGGAGAAGGGCCCCTCCTCATGGAACAGCTAGCCGTCCTCCAGTCACACCTTCCAGCCCTCTGCTGGCTTGTGTCTATAGGCTGTGTTAAGCCTGTGAACAGTCTCCACCATAGTGTTCTGATATATCCCTGCTAATGACCATGTCCTTCCTCCGCTTTAGCTCTGCAGTGAGCTTCCTTCTGCATTTCCCACCTTCCTGGAAATATTTGTCAGGACCCCTGGCAAAACCACCAGCAGGTATCCCAAGCCAAAGATGCATGAGATGGAAAAACTTGATGTGTTACTATTATCATCTTTATCATTGTAACTGGTAAAAATGGGTGCTTATTTAGAAGCACCTTCTGTATCCAAAAATCCAGCACAGGGAACATTCCCTATTGCTTTATCATTTGGTAGTTAAGAGCACCAGTGCTGGGTACAAACCAGTAAGTTAGAATCATAGGTCTGCCCTCTATTAGGTGCATGACCTCCACAAGTTATTTCACTTGTCCAAGGCCTAGATTTCTCACTAGTGAAGGATGGGTACCTTCCCAATGGGATTTGGGGGAGAATTGAATAGATAGATCCAAAGGATAGTGTCTGGCATCTGGTGAGCCTTTCATCAGTGTGCACTTACAGTGCTTGTTACTCCTACAAGTTACGTAATTGGAATTGACCCTGGACCACTGAAGTCAGGTTTCAGCACAAATCGCAGCTGTAAGCTAGAAATTGGGATTGCCAATGAATTAAAAAACCTAAAAACCAAACCCCAAAAATGTAGATCTCTTCTAGTCTTTTCAGCACTTGGTGTATGATGCTTGCCAATCCAAGGGAACAGTGGCAGACACTCTGGCCCTGAATGAATGACCCTAGAAGGGGCAGGAGGAGGATGGAGATGAATAGGAGTGGATACGGAATGGAGAAGGACCATTGGCTGGGAGACAAGAACACCCAGAAGTGCCTTCACTGATTGCTTCCTTCTCTTCCCACCTGTAGCACTTTCTGAATTAACATCTCCTCTCTTCCCCCATGGAGAAGGACTAGCCTTACGTATTAAAATGATCTTAAATGGGGGCACCTGGGTGGTGCAGTCAGTCAGGTGTCCAACTCTTGGTTTTGGCTCAGATCATGAGACTGAGTCCCATGTGCAGCTCCAAGCTCAGTGCAGAGTCTGCTTGGCCCTCCCCCCTCTCAAATAAATGAATAAATCTTTTTAGAAAAAATGATCTTAAACAAAAGTCTCAAGACCTTTCCAACCACCAGAATATTGCCTCATCTGAACCAACAGCGTTGGGTCCAGTGAACCTCAGCATAATTCTGGAGGTCCGCTTTGGCTCTAACCAGGTCGAAGAATCATCAGCACAGTGACTTAGTGCCCAGAAAAGTCAGTGAGGAACTGACCAAAAGGGCATTTGGGCGGGGGCTATTCAGAGCAACTGTGTTAGGATCGGGAATTTGGGGGGATTTTATATGATAACTTTCAGATCCATAAATCCAGGTGTTACTCTATGAAAAGTGAGTCAACGCATGATTCATGGAGCCCGTGGGTTCTAGAACTCGTGGGCCATCAAACTGACATGGCACCTGTGGACGAGATGCACCAGGGCCATAGGACTCCTGTCTCCAGTAAACAGTCTATTGCTGACAGAGCCAGTAGCTTGCCCATGGAGATGAAAGGGATGTGCCCAGATTCCAGCGTTGTGTGTACTGTGAAAAAATACAGCTGGCTAAATTTGGCTTTCCTGCCCTTCCTCTGGGTAGCAGCAGAAATGCCAAAGTGAGGACTGGGGTAGGGGATGAGCGTCGTGTGAAGGAAAGAATCTGCATGCTTCCGATGAAAAGTATGCGCTCAATATTTGTAGGACCCACTCCAGGCATGCCTGTGCATACACTGGGGCATAAAGAGATCCCCCAAACAAAAATGCATGTATCCACATTTTTATATTTCTCTAATGTCATCTAACCTTGCAGTTATAATGAAGGTGTCATCTATTATTTGTCTGATTTTTGGTGCTAACAAATCCTCATGAGCCTTCTTTGGTAAATCTTTGTAGGTTTACTTGTCTTTCATCGTTGTTTTACGGTCTAACAGGAGTGCTCAAACACCTCTGGAGTTGGAACCAGAAGTAGGCAGCTTTGAATTAAATTGAAGTTTGTTCCCCACCCCCACCCCGCCTCCAACCTCCTGCAGTACTGGCATCTTGTGACAGGAGACCAAGGCATGGGGTCCGTCAGACAAGTGGTGGGGCGGGGCGGGGGGTACTGTAGAAAACAGAAATGCCTGTGAAATCTCAGCCTGCAGGCGTCTGGAGAGACAGCGCGTTTCATTCTTGATAAACTCCAGCAGAAAAGAGCAATCAGCCAAACGAGAGCTGGACAAATTAAATGGCTGAGTATTATTTCAAAGGAGAGCTCGGGCCGCATCAGAAATCCCCCATCAGCTGTAATAACACCAATTACTTTGCCGATTGCAGATTCCACCGTGATGTGTGTCGTGCAATCAGGCGTCGGACTCTTGCAGGGGCCTGATGGGTTTTGTTTACTCCGAATGTGCATTTGTAGAGCATCTTTTGCACCCAAAGGCTTCGAGCTCCGAACGTACCCACTCAGTCCAGATTCATACCCAGCTGAGGGAGATTATCTCTGAGACAGAGGCGGGAGCAGCCCGGGCAGGCTGGACCCAGCGCCCCTCTCCCCGGACAATGCCTGGATTTAAATACAAAGACCACAGCTGGGTGTGGTAGTTCTTCATGAGTGTGGCGATCTCCAGAAAAGCAGAGATTTGCCCGATTATGCAACCGGTAAATAAATATATTTTTTTCTGATTACGAGCAAGGCTTCTTGGCATGTGAGCGTTGGACAGATCACCATTAAACTGTAATAACAAACATGAAGTTCTGGGAGGAGAGAACTCGCCAAGAGTTCATTAAGCCTTAAATACTGGCGAATGGAGGTGCGGGGCCTTCATCGTCTCCCTTTGAGGATCATTTGGTTGGATGTCAAACATACAGATCATTTGAAATATGAGAAGAGATCGTAAGGGGGGAAGATACCCCTCCTCCCCTCCCCAACTCTTCAGCAAGGGAAATAAAATTTGGAGGGTGTACAGGAACATTTATTTTCTGGTTACATTCGGCTCCATGGAAATTAACGGGTGTGTGGCTCTAGCAACTCTGGGGAGAGAGCTGTGATTCTCCATTTCCACTCCCAGTTGAGGAAGGCGCTAATCATGGGCATTTACTGAGCGCCTTGGCCTGACTGACAGCTGGCGTGGCGCTCTCTCTGTGGCTGCTGGGGGTGCAGAGAGAGCTGAGGGCTGATTTGATTCCACTTGCGCTCAGCTGTCATCTGAGGCCAGAGCCTGGAGGAGAATGGGAAGCTGCTCTCTTCCCTCTGCTTTGTGACAAGCAACCTTTGTGTCATCTTTTCTTTCTTTTTTTTTTTTTTTTTAACCTGCCTCTTCCTCGCTCCCGACTGCGATAAAGGTCCCTTCCACTTCCCCTGAATTCAAAGACAGCTGCCAGTGACTCCCAGCGAGCGGCTGTGGGCTCCCCCAGCCCTCCCTCCCTCAGCTGCTGCTGAAGGCTCCCAGCCCACAGGACCGGCACTGGGGCAGGACCTATTTTAGATAGGAAGGCAGGCACAGGATCATGTGGGGACAGAGGACAGATCTGTAGGATATCAGGTTCGCGTGGCGTGGCTCATGCTATGGGCTTTGGCAGCCTTGCAGATAATTCTTTCTGGGAGTGTGTGTGTGTGTGTGTGTGTGTGTGTGTGCACATGCACATGATGCCCATGTGTGTATTTGTGGTTGTCTCCCCTAGAAAGGGTACTTCAGCCAGTGCATTTGGTTTGACACCAGCCTTTCTGCAGGTGGCAGCTATTTAGATAACGTCCCTGGCTCTCCGATAAGAGGCTGAATCTATCTCCTGCAAACCCCTGGGGGACGGCAGTGGGCCTCAGAAACCACGAGATAACATACAAAGCATTAAATGAAGGTGTGGGCGTCAAATCTTGCCACATGAACTCAGCATCGGCCACTGGTTGACCCACGGCGAAGGGCGCTGCCGCATCCAGCCTCCTCTTGCCTTCCTTTTCTTGGAAAGGATGCAGGGATCTGTTTGTCTTTGGGGAGATCATTTATTCACAGGTGAACTCAGAGGACAGCTCTGGTGTGGTGATGCAGGCTCCACCAGGAGCAAAGTCATCTCAGCGGGGTGTGATCATGGGTCTGCCCCGCTTCAGGGTGGGCCAGTCTCCGAGTCACTAACATAGTCCATCAGCCGTGACACTCAGTGCTCCTCCTGCGGCAAGTATCTGTCTCCCATCTTCCTCTCTATCTTTTTCTTTTAATGCCACAAACAATCTGGCGAGTCAAGGAACTTGCCCCTTGGACCAGTCATAGTCATAGACCACTACGACATATCTACTTATCCTTAAACCTGTATCCGTCTTGATTAGCTCATCAGAATGTTTGTTCGTGTTTGAACTCATCTTCACTCAGTACAGGACCATCTACCAAAAGCCGTGGCCTGAGAGACTTTTTAAAAAGGTATTTTATTCTTCGCGCTTCTGAAATTAATGGAGTTAGGCTCTCAACCCATATACAGGATATGAACAGTAAAAATGGCTTGTATTTTGTAGCGGTTACGTATACCTTCTGGAGCACCAGAAGCCTGTAAAATAGGCAAGGATAATTAGCTCCATTTTACAGAAGAATAAGCAGAGACGGAGGCAGATGAAGAGCATTATTTGCTCCAAGTCTTCAGCGGTTTAGTGGTAAAGTGACAGCAGGGCTTCACCATGACCTTCAGACTCTGAAACCCTTTTCCCCTTTTGTTCTTTGCTCTCTTGTCCACAGACATAAGATGGCAGGGGAGCTGGAATTGTTAAATGCATTCCTCTGCATTTCTGGCCTACACAGAAAAGAGATTTAGAATTTCTGCTAAACAAACTGTTTCTGAACAGAAGACTAAAGCTAGTGGACATTTGTTGAAAGACACGTATTTCCGGTTTATTTAGGAAGAATTTCCCAGCCAAGGGAAGGAACTTACCTGGCTGGGCCTAGTTAGTGTCCGTCTCTGGGTGCGTTTGAGTGGCATCCCAAAGGAAGGCGGTACATAGCAAAGGGGGCTGTGCAGGTCCAGCTCCAGGTGTGACACCGGAGACCGCATCTCAGCTTCAACACTTGCTAGCTTCATGACCTCGTTCAAGTTCGATGACCTCTCTGAGCCTCCGTTTCCTTATGTGTGCAATGGAGGAAGCAATACTCAGCTCACCTGGTCTTAAGTATGATTAAGTGTGCATGTAAGGGACCTACTGCTTTGCCTGGGACAGAGTATTCCTCTGTGATTCCACAATCACAATATACGTGATTGTGAGACCCCTCAAGCTCCCCGTTTCTCCAAGACATCACCCTTCTATGTGTCTCTTTCCGTGCCACCCTTCCAAAGCAAATACCCATTGCGCACGTAAGGGAAGTCAGCCCTAGGAGGTTTCCAGGAACTGCAGTCCCCGCTCCCGCACTGGGGCCCAGAAAATTTTTAAAACTCACTTGACATTCAGAAACCAGACGAAGGTCATTGGAAAAATGAAACTGAAATCCCTAGCAACTTAGAGTAATTCAAAGTGTACCGTTAGGGAAATAGTTTAAATGTTTGCCAAAAGATGATACATGGAAAATGTGTTCGTGAAGATACTCTTGTTCAAATAAAACTTCTCCAGTCCATTATGGACTTTGCCTAGGTGGGTGTCTCCGTTTCCTTGTAGCCTCAAGATGGCAGCTGAGCAAAAGTGGAATCAAATCAGCCTTTAGCTCTTCTTCTGCACCCCCAGAAGCCACAGATACATCTTCCACGCCAACTGTCAGTCAAGTCACGGGTCTCACTTTCCTTATCAAATGGAGGCATGTGATGTCTTAGAAGTCTTCCTCCAACTCTAGCATTTTACCCTTTTCCATTCTATCCCATTCTGTCCCATCCCACCCATTCTGGCTCATCCCATCCATGCTGTTCCTCAGAGATCTGACTTCCAGAGGCTATACAGGATATAAATGAAGATTTTAAGAATAGTACAGCTCTGGGGCACTGGCGTGGCTCAGTCAGTTCATTCGACTCTTGATTTTGGATCAAGTCATGATCTCAGGGTCATAAGATGGAGCCCTGTGCGGGGCTCCATGCTCAATGCGGACTCTGCTTGAGATTCTCTCTCTCCCTTTTTTATACAAAAGGATTTATTAAAAAACCAGTAAGACACTGCTACATCATGACACTGTCACACTGGGCTTTTAACACAAGACTTGCTCTACAATACTGGGTGGGGGAGGGGCATAAAACACAAATTGATTCTGAAGCATAGCAATTAAGAAATAAAACAATGAAAGCAAATTTCTTTTAATGAGAACTCAGAATTAAACTTCAGAGGGACCCAACATCATACTTCCATTAGGGGACTTGATACAAAAAATTTAGTCTGAACTGCTATTAGCAGGCGGCAGGAGCCACCTTCAAATGAATCTTCAAATTGGAAAATACTGCTTCACCACCTGTTGGGGATAAGTTGCAAATGGAATAATTTAGTATGGTTTGTAGCTATTTTGATGACCACCTCGCCTGGATACTTTCCTATAACCACTCTGCTGGTCACCACCTCTTCCACGAGCTCTTCCTGCAAATCCCCCTCTCGAGCCCCACTGCTGCTGCTGCTGGTACTGCTCCTTCCATTATCTTCTTCACTGGTTCCTCTTCCTTAAAGGTAATAAAGCAGAATCCACGCCTCTTATTGGTCTTGTTGTCCATAGGGAGCTCTATGGATTCCACCTCACCAAAACCACCAAAGTACTCCCTTATTTTCTCTTCAGGTGTATCTGGAGAAAGGCCACCAACAAAAATTTTTTTAACAGGCTCTTTTGTTTTCATGGCTTTGGCCCTTTTAGGATCAATCACCTTCCCATTCAATTTATGTTCTTTCTGATCCATGACCTTTTCTACACTCTCCGACTCTTTAAATAGCACAAAGCCAAAACCCCTTGATCGCCCTGTGATAGGATCTAAGTTCAGAGTGCAGTCTACAACTTCACCTCTTCCTCTCCCACTGTCCCTCCCCCTGCTCACACTCTCTCTCTCTCTCTCTCTCTCTCTCAAATTAGGTATAGCTCTTCCATAGCTCACTGCTTGGGAGCATTGGCTCCTTAAATTTTTACTCACTTTATCCAAGAGGTTCCTTGACCCACTTGGATTAAATCTTTTCCCTTTCATTTTTTGATGCCTGCATATTTTATCCAGTTGGATATGTACTTTTATATTCACATGTAGAAGTGGTTTCGATTTTTAAATTAGAATCTATAACCCTTGGGTCTGCACAGAGGCTGTCTGTGGGAAGAGCCCCATCACCTTTCAGGTATATTTGATTCTTCTTAAGCTTCAGCACCCATCAGAAATATGGAGAAAACCCCGTCTTCAGGAGTTTCCATAGTTGGCAACCGCTGCTCCTTTTGAAAGATTGCTGGACTGTGCATTTATTATTATTGTTAAATAAAAGGATACCAGCTCTTCTGTTTGGTGACCCGTGTGAGTGACAGCTTTCTAAAGCCCCCCAAAGAGCTTCACCTCCAGAGTGACCCTCTAATTCCTGGTGAAGGATCTTCCACACTGAACTTAGCAAAGACCCTCGGGTTGCAGTAGACTCTCCAGGACATTTGCTGACTGACTGAATGAATAAATTGGTGAATGAGTGAGTAGTGTGACCATGTGGTATTCGGGAAGAACTTGGAGTTGGTGTGAGATAGCATTGGGTCTGAATTTTGTTCTTCCTTTTTTAGTAGGTGTATGATTTTGAGAAAATTACTTATCTTTGGTTTGTTCCTTTATTAAGTGGGGACATGGACTCCCTTGAGTGTTGCTAGAAGGATTAGAAACAACCAGTATAAACTGCCTGATACAAGGGAGGTGCCATTTAAAGGCTTTTTGAACTCCCCTACTCATGCAGTCCCTGGCACCCAGTGAGCCTTCATGACGTATTTGATGACTGAAGAGAGCCTAGCACCATTCATCTGAGGCCATGAGTCACTGGCATACAGAAATCACACCCCCTTCAACTGGGCCATTGCTCTCAGTTGGGGAAGTCCCCAGTCTCCTGGTTGGCACATCAGTCCAGCCAACCAGGTGTTTATAGTTCTCTGTGTCTATTCTGAACGTGAAAAAGATTACCTGGGAATTCCCTTCTTGAAAAGACTAGAGACTCCTACTCTAGGGCACAAGAAGCAGCTCCAGTAAGATGACAGCGCAGAGGGCTTTTCCCTGTTCTCAGCGAGGGCTCAAGTGTGGGAAGGCAGGGTAGAGCATGCAGAATCTGAGGCCAAGGGCTGTAATGAGTCTTCAGGATGAGAAGACAGTAGCAAGTATTGGCTAGGATCAGTTATTCTAGGGTGAACACCCAGGATGGGTGTTCTTGGACCAGTAACTAAACTACAAGAGAAGGCACAGGCAGAAGTTACAATGAGGCAGTCGCCAGCTCTGTCCAAGACAGCTGGGACTTATCCAAGCTGGAGAAGAACAGATAGATATCAAGGCCTAATCCGAGGTGGTCAAAGGAAGATCACAAAGAGGAACACCAGTAAGGAATCCAACTACAAGTATCGGGAACTCAGGCTTCAAAACATAAGGGCTCAGTCAGAGGAAGCTAGGGTTCTTGGGTGTAAGGTAGGAGAGCCAAGCTAGAAAAGATCTGAACCAACAAAGAAAGCAGATCATTCTCTGGGCTCAGTAAGGAACTTATACATTAGAGGAGCATCCAGCCTCCATCCTTAATAACAGGCAGCCCCAGCCCCTTCCTTCATGGAAAAGTCCAGAGTGCTGATCCTGTTCTCTGCCAGGGAAGATGATATGCTTCTACACCAAGCCTCCAGGGAGTTGAATTATGTAGGTTGAGCCTGCAGCCATGCACTGTAGTTGGTGAGAAGTAGAGCTAATGAAACCCAAACGAAGGTTTCATCGCCTTGCGAACCAGTTAGCCCTGCATGCGTGAAGGTGTGTTCTTAGCAGCTCATCAAATGTCACATATCGGCCACTTTTAGAGCACACTCAGGGCTTTTGTTTTGTTCGGGTCAGTGCTTGGAGGAACCTTTTTACAGGATCCCCTGAAACAGTGTTTCGAAGCTGATATGGTTCTCTCTGTTCTTTAGCTAAAGATTTATCTTCCCTAAAGCTTTATGAATTGAATTCATACCAAAAGGAATAGGCTTCCCATTGGTGCAAAATAAAAAGTTATATAGCAGATAAAGGAGCTTTGTGCTTTTATTAAAACGGTGACAATCAGCCTGTTCATTTCCTCAGACTTAACCTTGTCTACTCAAAGCCTAATGCCCCTCTATTATGTTTATCCCTTGTGTTGACTTATATGAGCAGTGACTGTCATTGACATGGCCAGTGAAGATTAATAACATCGATGCCACTGACAGCTTACCCAGAGGTTTGGAGCATAGAAACCAATGGATAGTAAATTGGAGGTCCAGGAAAAGGGTACAAAGAAAGGGGGTCTGGAAATGGTTGACAGCCAATCCTTCCTGGGAGTCAAGTCAACTGACTGCTGTAGTTTTGAAACCTTCTCCTTGGGGACCAGAGAGATGGCTTGATCCATGTCCCAAGTGATGGCCACTCATTCTCTCCCAAAGGTGTACGGAGTCCCAAATAACACCCCGGCCACTCACCAATAAGTGGAAGCTTCGCTCTATCATCCTTTCTTATTCTGGAAGAGTAACAGCCAGCCAATTTCATTTACCCGTAGGCCTTAATTGACTTGAAAGTTGAATATCTTCCCTAACAAACTTTTGATTTTTTTTCCCCTATTACTGTAAAGCTGCATCCTTCCCACCTTTTTTCCTTTTAGCATTTCAAGACAGAGATAAACAATTTTGCTGATGCTTTTAGGATTTGTCTGATTCTTTCATTAATCTCCAGGGACACCAGTAGGCCTCTAAAGGCTTGAAAAATGCTCCATTTTCTTGCCAAACTAGGAGGAAAGGAATCAAAAGAGGAAGTTAACTTTGTACCAAGATGTTCATTCTTCCCTTAAAGGTTTAAGAGCTGTCATTAAGAGCTATATTTATCATCCCCACTCACTCTTACCCTAAAAACCAAATAAACAACCAAAAAATAACTTGATCAGTTGACTTAGATTGTTTTAATCCCCTGTTTGGCCCCAGTCATGTGGTCAGTGTACATCAGAAATGCTGTCTGTCAATGCTCAAGTCATCGTCTGCCCCCAAGACCTCCAAGCATAGGGCTAAGGGGTGGCAGGAATGACTCCCAGATGTGAAAGCACTGACTCTTCACTTAGAGGAGATGAACTGAGGTCCCCATTTGTTACATGCTGCTCTGAGGGTATCTGCAGAATGCTACATTAAACTGTTGAGGTAGGGTCTTGTGATACACAATTAACCCAGGACAGATTTCATTCTCTCTCTCTCTCTCTCTCTCTCTCTCTATATATATATATATATATATATATACATGCATGCATATATGTTTTTATATGTGTGTGTGTGTGTGTATATATATATGTGTGTGTGTGTGTGTGTATACAGTGTGTGTGTATATACACACACACACACCCAGGTATACACAGAAGGGAGAGATAAAGGTCCTGTTAAACTTAAATGTCAGTAATTCATTCCCCTCTATGTGGAGAAGCTCTGTTCCATAATTTTGACAAATAACTAGCCATGAGAAGTTCTTCTAAAATTCCAGTTTCTCTGAAAATTTTCTCCCTCTTTATTGGATAGTATAGTTTTCCAGCATTTAATGGAGGAGTTGTTGTTTTGTGTGTTCTTACTTCAGTAGCTTTTTTAATGTGAAAATCAGGATAAGAATACCTTTATAAAACATAGACAGGTAATTAACTCTGTATGTTACTAGATTTTTCTGCTCTCTGGGTTTTGCTCCATCTAAGAGGTGATCCTCTTCCTCTCTGCCTGATGAGGAAATTTTAGCAAAATAGGGAAACCATTTCTACAGGAATCTTGGAGCACTCTGAGGTGTTAGTGTAGATCCTATTAAAAGGATACATCATCAAGTTGTTCTTAGGACAGATATGCCCATTTTTCTCTGTTCTTTAATTTAGGGAGTCCCCCAAAGTATCCTAAGCCTGAGGCTAGGGGAAAAAAAGTGAAGGGGTGGCTTTTAGACAATAACTTACCCACTTTGTCTTACACGTGATAGTGCTTTGTTGCTTACAAAGCAATTTCCTAATGATTGCTGCATTTAATTTTCACATCAAACCTGTAGCCTAGTCAAGGTAATTACTTTTATCCAAGTTTTAACACCAAGGAACTGAAAATCAAGGGATTGAAAGATTCTCCCAAGCTCCCAGTGTTAGTGACCCTACCGGGTGGAATTTACATGGGTCTCCGGATTCCAAGTCTGGAGTTCTTGGCAAACAATGCCAAAATGTTAACAAGAGGGAGAAGCACACCAACACAAATGAAATAAGACAAAAGCACTGTAGGTACTCACTCATTTGGTGCCTACTGTTTGTGAAGCGTTGGAGGAAACTGGTTTGAGAAATAGGCCTTCAGCGGCATGGAGTCCTCATTTATTTGCTTTCTTTTCTTAGACCTGGTGTTCAGGTAGACGTGTTCAGTTCCACTGTCTTCTCTTTACAGATGTGGACACAATCGTACACTGTAGACAATGCCCTGGGGTCTGCCGGGTCATCAGGTGGGCAGAGGTGAAGCAGGATGAGTTGAATCTTAAAGACAGAGAAGGATTTTGATGGGAAAAAGTGAGCAGAGGAAGAGAGAATTTATAAAAATAGCGTATTATATCTACCCTGGTCCAGTCACTGTGCTGGACTTAACTATATTCCAATTCAATGCCTGGCCTCCTAGAGCAGAACAGACAGGAAAGAAGTATAAATAAATGTAAATAAGTGTTAATTGCACTACTTCTTGCTAAGTACTTCCTGATCCTTTTCCTTGTAATCCTTTCTTCCCCACCTGTCTTCCTCCTCTCTAACCAGCTACCTTGTGAGCATCAGGCAGGAGTGGGATGGGGTCTCATACTAACATAACCCAATCTTGGCTTGGGAGGAAGTCACATAATGGGGTTTTGTTCCAGCTGCAGTTTCTAGACTGAGTGGGTCATGAGTGGGTCTTTTCTACCTAAGGGAGCCAAGGTTCCCATAACTGCGCGTTAACATGGGCTGTGAATGTCCTATGCCTGAAACAAAATAATGTGTCTGAGGCCTCTGTGATCCCAATTGGCTGTAAATATTTATCAGATTTTCTGGGCTATTGCTTAAGCGTCTGTTTTTCCTTTCCCTGTTTATCTGACTGATTCAGAGTCCTACTTCAGAAATGCCAGAAGATCTTGGTTCTGTATAATGGAAGCATTTTTTTTTTCCTCTTTAGGTCACATGTCTTTTCGCAGAGATTTTTGTCTTAAACGTCTTGAGATGGGAACTGTAAAAGACATTATTTTTGAACATTTGAACATTGCTTTTCACTTTCTCAAAGGAGTTTGCACAGGATTGACAAAGACATATTAATCAAACCCACCTACGAGATGAGAAACCCAGACTCAAAGCTGAGGGGGAGGGGCGAGTCCTGGGTCCTCTAGTGTGAGAAAAAGCAGCAGAAATTAAGCTCCCATGTCTCATAAAGTGAATCCTGAATAATGCTTTTACATTTAAACATTTTGACAGTTTTTAGGCGTGAGAGGTAGTGAGCAATTTACAAGGAGCCCAAATGACCCCCAGAGCGTTTGTTTGCTATTAAAGGGCTAAAACGAAACTAAACAAAACGAAATAGAACAAAACTCCCCGGGCTCTTCACCATAGACAAGAAGTTCTGTTGCATGAAGACAGAGCTGTTCTGTCAGTGGAGAATGCTACGGCTACCCAAGTTTTTTGCTCGTCAGAAACTTTAGGACTGGTCACGTGTAAGAATTAAGGATGGGAAGCAAAATGTCTTCTGGAGAGGTACGCAGACTCTCTGGGTGGTACAGACAGGTGCAGCCAGCTTTGAAATCACGTCACTTTGCCTGTGGGCATAGCTTTAGGCCTTGTAAAAGCCCATCTATCTGTGGCATCCTGTAGAATGTTAGCTCTACCGAGGCTTTGTCTGATTCGATCTTTCTGCTAATTCAAGAATTCAATTAGACACACCTGTGAGGTTGTCTCTTCTCCACTGCACTGTTTCTAGTGATGGGGAGCTTCCTGTTGGGCCAGGCAGCTTATTTTGGGGCTAGACAGCTTTTATTGTTTGGAAATTAGTCTCTGTGTAGATTTCGAATCCATTTCCACTTTTTTTTTTTTTTCAATTTATTTATTTTCAGGAAAACAGTATCCATTATTTTTTCTCCATTTCCACTTTTATCTATTGGTTCTGTGGTATACACACTAATTTGTCTTCCTCCCACACGATATTTTTTCAACCATTTGAAAGCAGTTATCAAGGTTCCCCTAAGTCTTCCCATCTCTAAGCTAAATACCTCTTGTTTTCTCAGGCAAGTCAAGTCTTAAACGTCCGTCTCCTCCTTTCCCTAGAATGGCCTCTCTGCTGTCTCTGACTCCAACCAACGCCCGGAGAATTAGGCACAGTATTTTAAACGGGCCCTGACCAGTGGGATGTGATGGTTAGCAACAGACACTGAAATTTTCTACTTAAAACTTCTGCCATCTAGGATTCCAATGACTATTTCAGAATCCACTGCTAACTCAGGAAGTTTGTGGTCGAATGACATCACCAGCCTCGTTCCCTGAACAACTTGGAGTCATTTCTCCCCATTCAATTCCTTCCATCTTCTGAAAAACAAGTAAAAAACCTAAGTGAACAATTTGGTAGTTAGAACAGATGCTATCACTTCAGTTTTAAAAATATTAGATAACATTACTGACTGCTTACTGAAGGCCAGACATTGGCACTATTCTAAGCACTTTTCCTATATTAATTCGCCAAATCCTCAAAATAACCCTAGAGAGTAGGTGCTATGAGGCTTCACTTGAAAGATGGAGAAACTAAAGCATGGAGAGTTTCAGTAATTTCTGGAGTTCATACGACCTGTAACTAGGGGAGGGGAGATGCAAACACGCTGGCCAGAGCCTTCACGCTGCTTTCTAGCTGGTGCGCAGCTGGTGGTCAGTGGAAATAGACTCTTGGCCTCCTGGCTGCTAGATCCACCCTGTACTTTCCTCATCCCCGTGTGACCTTCCTGGAGTGGGAAAAAGTCTTTTCACTTTTGTTCCTTATGCTAGATTTTCTTTTCTTTTCTTTTTTTTTTTTTTTTTTCCAAATGGATACTCGGGATCCATTAGCAGATTGTAATTCAATTTAGTGGGTAACTAGTAGCAAATGAATGAATGATGAATGAGAAAAAGAAAGAAAGAGGGAGGGAGGAAGAAGGGGGAGTGGGAGGGGGGATATCAAAGTACATCATACTTACTTAGTAAATTTTGTTTCATAAAATTCTTATTTTATTGTATGTGAAACAGACACACAATATACACAGCTATATGTGTACAGTTAGAGTAAAAAATGTAGTTTTTATTGTTCCTTATAGTCTAAGCGGTTTGAGAGTTTCTGTCTTATGTATTGGCCATGCCAGACTGTCCATTTCTTTGCTCCAAGGTGAAACAGACTGTAGAACACACCTAAGTCTCAGATCTGCATTCTTGATCTGCAGTCAGCAAGAACGTAATTTGCAACTAAGCTGAAAGTTGAAGCAAAGAACTTTGGAGAGCAAAGAGGTGATTGAGGACTGAAATTAACAATAAAGAGCTGTTGTCATGACAATTGAGTTTCCTTTCAGTAGCCCCATAGATTCATAACTCGTCTCCTCAAGTAAGTCACTGCTCTTCTCCGCAAGTTATTTGCCAGAAACAGCCAGAGAATTCAGGAAATGCTACTCTCTTTTCCTTTGTGAAGCTTGGCAAAATGACATTAATTTAGCCAGCCGTGCGGGAAGCAATTGTAAATATAAATGTTTTACATATTCCTCCCAGAGGAGATTTACTGTTTGCCTCCCTAGTAAATAGGGGATGCTTAGACTTGTCCTGTCCCTGGTGACCTTACTTGGATCTTTTTTTTTTTTTTTCTTTTTACCCCTCAGTGTAGCACTGGCTTTAATTGAGGTAGTAATACTGAGCTTGTTGGATTGTCATGAAGTTTCATTTGTATGCATATAAGACCCCCTTGGTGCTCAGTTAGGAATCATAAGGAGTAATAGAAAATTATTATGTTGATTAATTATAGGCACATAGAATTTCTGTCAGCTATGTCCACAGTGATATGTAGATTGTAGACTTAAAAATATTAACTCTGCATGGTTATTTCCAGAGTCATCTTAGGCATTTGGAAAAACACATTCTCCCATTTCATTCAATTAAATAACGCATAGGAATGAAGCAAGTATAGTACACAAATCTCCATGAATCAACAAAGGGCCATCAAGAGAATCTAAATGGATTTCAGCCACTGAGAACAGAAGATCATTTAGACCCAACTCACCGTTGAAAACATAAGTGAAAAATTACGATTTCACATCAGACGCCATGGGTAGAAGTCTTTAACTCAGTCATGAAATTAAGATCAGCAGAAAGTACCATGAATTTTGAATCTCTTTTCTTCCTCTCTAGGTTTGGCCCTCAAATACAGTTAGGTATTCAGGTGGTGGTCAGTCTTCTCTGTGATTATGCTTGGGGTACGAACTGGCGGTAACCTTTGACAGAGGAAGTGAAATGGCTGCCAGAGATGCCACCGCAAGTTGTTGGAGAAGGTAGTTGGACTCACACATGAGCGCTCTTTCCACAACCCCACGCTACCTCTAAATGGGAAGGTGGCAGTGGTGTTAGGATGTAATCTCTCCAGAAACCACCATCTTTTCTTCCACCTGGACAAGTGGCGAAGTATTTTAGGGTGACTTACAAACTTAACAATGTAGTGGGCAGCATATAATTCGAGGACCAAATGACTTTTCTCCAAGGGAACTAAAATATTTAGTTTTAGTTATTTTAGTCAATGAGAAAAAAAAAAATTGAGGATGCATTATAAGCTACTCGTTAAATCAAGTAGCAAATCCAAAGACCTTTTCAAAGAGATTTGGTATAATACGTCATATAATGGTAGAGCCAAAATCAATTCCCCAATTCTCCCCACCGTCCTTATCCATATGCCCTGATACAAACACCATCAGTCTGTCAGTGAAAGCATTGGAGAGGAACGTCTCCTCATGGCAGGGCTCTGTGGGTACGACATTCCTGTAACATTTGATCCTCTTATCGTGGCTGATTGTCAGTTACTGAAAATTCACTGACTACTCCAGTGGGTGGGAAGAGCAGAGTGGTATGGGGGTGGGAGGGTGATGGAAGCAGCCTCTCAGCACATGGAATCTTTAAATGGAGTTGAAAGGTGTCTGGGTGGTCCACTGTTCTGACTTCTCATCTTGTGAAGAACTGCCTCTGACAAAAGGACATTCTCCCTCTTCTAAAACTTCCAGTAGCTTCTTCTATTTCTATACCATTCTGATTTTCAGTGGATCACCTTACGTTTAGCAGAAATCAGTCTCCTGGTACCTTTCACCCATTAGCTTATTTCTGCCCACCAGAACAAACAGTCTAAGTCCATGCCTTCTTCCACACCGTGGTCTTCAACATATTGGAAGAGAACAGTCATCCTCCATTCTCCCCACTCTTCATCCAAACTTTGATTTTCCACGCTGAGCATCCGTGTTCTTCTTGCTGTTAACCTCATGCCATTCTCATCAGTTTCATCAGTTTGTCAGTTTCTCAGGGTCCTTACTCGGTACTCTTTGCTTACAGATATTTCAGCAGCTATCAATCCACGCGACTGTACCATCATCACACACACACAAGGTTCTATCAAAACTGTGAGGCTTTATCGGAAATGTTTACCCAGCTGTCGCCCAGAGCGTGTTGGCTCACTCCTGTTGGGAGTCCGCTTCGCTTCTGGCTGGGCAGCTGTGCACTTGTAACTCTTGATTTTCTGCCTTTTGCAGAAGAGCGCTGCGGAGGTGGAGATTGTGTTTGAGCTCCAGAGCTGGTGCGTTTCTCTGCTTTTAAGTTCTGCAGGGTCCACTTGGGGCTATTTAAAACCCACATTGTTGAGTTATATCCCAGGCTGTGGTCGTGAAACTCACCGCAGGCTACTTCCCTCTCCCAAACTGTAAGCCGAAGCTTCGGGGCATCTCTGCGTTTGAGAAAAGACAATCTGGGACTTTCTGTATATTAGAAAGGGTGAAGATCTAAAGCCTTTGTGGAGACAATATGGTGTTTCTATTGATCCATGTGAGTTGAACATATGGAGGCTCCGAGAAAAAAAGTCTGCCCTATTTAGCGACCCGGGGCTGATGAGAAGGTGTGTTACAAATCCGTATTCCTCCCAGCATGCGGTCTGGGACACATTGGCTCATTTTACTGATGAGTTCCTCGAATCAAGCAGGGGCCATCATCTCTTACCAGTTTATGGCATTAATTGAGTTGTGTGAGAAACACTGCAGGTGCGTCTGTGCAAGGGGAGAAAAACGAGGAAACGCTGTTCCTGCTCTCGGAGAATAGGGACATAGAGAAGAGCGAGCAGACGCGTAACGGGCGGCAGATGAACAGGAGCAGATGTATGGTGGTAAAACAAGGTCATCTTTGGAGATGGAGGTGATGTGGGAAGACAGTCCTGAGCGGTGAGATTTTCCTCTGAGTTATGGTGACCATATTCACTGAACAAGACCCATGGCCCGAGAAAGGATTTTAATGTACTTGGGGGGGTGCTGAATTAGTAACGTTTGTATATTAAAAGGCAGAGATTTCTAGTACATGCCATTGTTCTATGAAGGCAGTAATTGAGGATATTAGGTGTTGTAGAAAAAAGCTGGTGGGTACAACCCAGTCGTAGTGCCTGCCCAGACTTCTGGGAGGAGCAGAGTTCCTGCCAGGAAACTCAGGTGAGCTACTAACTCAAGGCAACATGGTGCCTGTAATCTTGCCTGGCTCGAAGTGTAGAGATGGCCATTTTATTGTCCCTTCCCATTCTTTCTGGGTCCCACAGCAATGACCAATAGTGATCAAGGGCCTTTTTAGCGACACCATTAATTGAGTCTGTATATTTATAAATTGTAACCTTTATTTTTATTTTCTTTTTAAGTAGGCCCCATGCCTCATGTGGAATCCAACACAGGGCTTGAACGCACAGCCCTAAGATCAAGACCTGATCTGAGATTCATAGTCAGACACTTAACCAGCAGAGACACCCAGTCACCCCTATAAATCATAATCTTTAAACCGGGGTGTAATGTCAACCACTTGTGAGTTTCCTAGAAGGAACACAGAAATACAATGAACATATGATGAGAATGTGGACGGCTAGCCACTTGATTCTCAATTTTGGTACACATGAGAATCACTTGGGAAAATTTAAATATAGATAGATGATAGCTAGATGCCCTGTCTCCAAACTCCAATGTAGTACGGCTGGACTGAGACACAGAATGTTAGAATTTTAATGAGCCCTCTGGGTAAATCTGCTGCAGGATTCCAGGTCTGCAATCTTCAGAATATTAGCTAGAACAGAATGTCTTCAGGGGCCCCAATTTCCCGAGTTTCTGGAAGGAAGCCTGCCTCCGGGATTCGTCCTGCCTTCTCACGGTCTGTGCAGGGGCTCCAGGTTCTACTGTACAGAATCTCGCCGAGCGTAGTTTGGAGCAGAGTAAATTCCTTTTAGGATTATAGGATTAGGAAGCTGAAAGGTGATTCAAATTCTTGATTAAACAGAGAGAAGGAAACAGGAGGGGAGGCTCCAGAGCCTGCACATCACTCCAATGTGTTTTCTCTGTAATTAGAGGAAGTGATTGCAAAATATTTGAAAGGATTAAATGCTCAGAGAATATAGTGATCAAATAACATGAGATGCCGCATTCTTTAAAATGATCACTGGCTTGGCTTTGCACGTGTTGTGGAACTGCTGTCACTTACTCCTCGATACTCATGGGATGCATGCCCGGACGGAAATGCTCTTGCCACGAGTTTGGAGAGACAGCCGTGGGTGTCACATTGGGAGACACCGGATCTAGTTTGGGGTCGTCCACAAAATTTTGAGTGGTGGCCTGTTAAGGTGTAACGTCTTTATTGCTCTTCTTTTTCTCTTTGGTAGAACTACAACAGTAGGGGCGCCTGGGTGGCTCATTCAGTTAAGTTTTTGCCTTCAGCTCAGGTCATGATCCCAGGGTCCTGGGATCGAGCCCCGTATCGGGCTCCCTGCTCAGCGGGGAGTTTGCTTCTCCCTCTTCTTCTGTTGCTCCCCTGCTTGTGCATGCTCTCTCTTTCTTTCTCTGTTAAATAAATAAATAAAATCTTAAAAAAAAAAATTACAGGGACACCTGGGTGGCTCAGTGAATTAAGCCGCTGCCTTCGGCTCAGGTCATGATCTCAGGGTCCTGGGATCGAGCCCCACATCAGGCTCTCTGCTCGTTGGGGAGCCTGCTTCCCCTTCTCTCTCTGCCTGACTCTCTGCCTACTTGTGATCTCTCTCTCTGTGTCAAATAAATAAATAAAATCTTAAAAAAGAAAAAAATTACATCAGTAATGCCTGCCATGTCTGGCTTCACTTTGGCCTTTACTGATAATCTACTAATTCAGCAATAATTTACAGAGAAGCTATTTTAAAGCCTCTCTGGGACAAGGAGGGCAACTTTTATTTTTTAAATATAAATAATCATGTTTATTGAGTGGCTTCCACATGCTTTTTTGGGAATACGGAGATGGATTTGTCTGCCAAGAAGATAACAGGGGCTAAGGGAGGACATAGTTCAGGAATGTTGGACTTGGTGTGGTTTCCCAAGAAAGAAGATTCCATCTCCAAAGGCAACCTGCAGTCATTGGCTGTCGCAGTGCCTGCTGGCCATGGTGGATGAGCCTGGGGGGGTCGACACACAGGGGAGAGTTCCAGACCTCAGAGCCAGTCAGGTCAGAAGAGGGTGCTTGCTCAGGTCAGGGGAGTGTGGCTGCTGAGGTCACACAGGGCCCTGCACTGAGAAGGCCCCACCCTTGGTTGGATGCTCTGCTCCCATCGTGAAATTTTTCATAATTTTGGAACAAGAAGCCTTAAACATTTCATTATGCATTAGACTCCACCAACCATGCCCCCAGTCCTGATTCAGACTCTGTGTGCCCTTGGACAAATCACTCGACCCCTGTGATCTAGAAGGGACCCAGAATCCATCTGTATGATTGTGATGGTAAAATACAAAAATATATATTAAGTGCCTTATTTATGGCTTATTTATGGCTATATGTAAAGGAAGAAAGAAGACCCGCACTGGAGATGGCCAGCTTTTTCTCTAACAGGCCAGATAGTAAATATTTTAGGCTTTGCAGGCTCTTCTGTCTCTGTTGCAAGCACTCAGCTCTGCCATTGTCGTCTGAAAGCAGGCACAGACAATACATAAATGAATGGGAGCAGCTGTGTTTCAATAAGACTTTATTTAGTAAAACAGATGGTCATAATTTGCTGACCCCTGGCCTAGAGGCTAGGGAAGGAGAAGACAAAGAAAGCTGAGACGAAGAGACCAGTCCTTTCAGAGTACGGTCCCAGGACACACGGCATCTCTCCCACCTGTTAGAAATGCCTGTTCTCGGGTGTTACCCCCAGATGCTGTATGTGGGAATGGGGCCCAGCAATCCAGCGCTCTGTGTTTAACAAGCCTTGCAGATGATTTTGATGCATCGCTCATGTTTGGGAGCCCCTTCTCCTAAAACAAAGAAAGTCAGCAGTCCGAATGTAAAGCAAAGAGTAAACGTGAGAAGATGCCAGCACCCGATTGTGGAGGATTACAAAAGCCTGTATCTTGATGCTGCCTCATGATGCTGAGTGCACCTCGAATGTTCCTCCCATTGATCCTTGACCCCCAGCCTGGGATCCATGAGGGAATAAGGTCTTACAGAAAATGATCTGAGTGACTGACTCTTCTCCGTTCTCCCGAAGATGATACCTATAGCTGGTACCATGCTGGAGGCATAGAAGAACAATTAACACAGTACACACAGTGAATGCCTTGGGGCATTTGTTTTCAAAGAGTGGTCTCCAGCCCAGACGGGCAACAGCATCACCTGGAAACTTGGTAGAAATGTGCCTTCTCAGGTTCCAGTCCAGGCCCACTGGGGGAGTTGTAACTGACCCTGCAGGTGATGCGGAGCACACCCAAGTTGGAGAGCCGCTGGGTTAGGGCACTCAGGCTTCATTCCCAATCCTGATTGCAGAAAGCTGCCACAACCACCCTGTGTAGGGGATTGGCTGGGTATTGAAATGATAGCTCCAGGCGTTTGGACAGGACCAGGAGGAAGGGTGTGGATTTGAGGCCAGGCCTTCCCAGTGGGAGTCCAGGGTCTCTTGTATTCTGTGTCAAGTAATACTAGAAACAATCCCAATCCCTCCTCTGCCCCCATGTTTTAATTTAACACATGAATCCACTTAACTCCACAAAGGCTATAAAGTGCACATGGGTCTTAAATACATAAAACTGAACAAAACTGTTTAATCTGACACCCTGAGAAGATTCCTCTTCCTCACTTGAGCTAATAATGTTATTTTAGGTTAATTCTCTTGCTTTTGGGGGAGTTAGCTGCCTCTCACTTTGATAGGTGCCCCCCCATACCCCCTTCCCCCTCCAGGCATGAGGATTCATCCCTGGGTCTGCATCCATGCGTAGCACCAACTGTTCTGTGCTCTTCTGTCTGTTCTGGGATGAGACTGGACTTTTTGTTGTCCTTTGTTCAAGCAGTAGCGAGGACACCAAAAAGCTGAAAAAAATAAACAGACACATAAGCCCAGCAGGAGATAGACTTTGGAGACTCGAGCTTTTGAGGCCAAACAGACCCATCTCATGAACTGAGTCTTTTCCTGACCCTTTGTGTTTCTAGCATCATGTTTGGGGCAGGGGAGTGACTTCTGGGGCCTGGATGGGGAGCACTTCAGCTCACAGTTATGTGGGATGCGGCCTTTTCCTCTTGGCTGAAGCTTTTCATGGAGATGGGGGTAAGGAAGGTGGAGAAGCTGGTAACATGACCCCTTGCCTGTAGCATTTAGCCCACTCACCAGGCCTGGAAAGATCATGAGGATTGATGTAGCCCATCTCCTGGAATCCACCTGTCCTGTCTTAATAGCCCAGCATTTACTACACTCAATGCATAAATATGCTGCATGTATAAACAATATGGAGAGATCTGATACTGGGCTATTCTGCTCTGCAGTAATTGTGACTTGACCAATTAGAAACAGTACCCAGGGACAAGCATTCCTAGTAGTATGGACCATTGAGAACAACTACTTTTCCTCTTTCATTCTTTCCCCACCAATTATATATCTTAATATATGTTTTCTATTCTTATAGGAAATGTTCGTTCTCCAGTCACTAACTCATTTATAAAACCTAGTTATCCTGACTCAGGTCCCTTTCACAGACTCAAGTCCTTCTGGAGCTCCATAGTTCACTATGGTAGCCACTAGCCACATGCTGCTATGCAAGTTTGAATTAATCAAAATTAAGTAAAATTCCAGTTGACCTTGAACAATGAGGGGTCAGGAGTGCTGAGTCCCCACATGGTCCGAAATCCATGTACAATCTTTGACTCCCCCAAAACTTTACAAATAGCCTACTGTTGACCAGAAGCCTTACCGATAGTATAGTCAATTAACACATATTTTGTATATTATATGTATTATATGCTGTGTTCTTGCAATAAAGTAAGCCAGAGAAAAGAAAATGTTAGGAAATGTTAAGAAAATCATAAGGAAGGAAAAATACATTAACAGTACTGTACTGTTTCATTGAAAGAAAAATGTGTATATAAGTGGACCCAGGCAGTTAAACTTGTATTGTGCTGAGGTCAACCATAGATCAGTTCTTTAGTCGCAGTAGACGTGTTGAAAGTAGCCAGTAGGTAGATGCGACGAATGTCCACCACCCTAGACAGGGTAGATGCACAACACTGACCTCGCTGCGGAAAGGTCTGTTGATCAGCACTGCTCTGGAACTCTTCCCTCACCTTCGTCTCTCCCTCCCTCCCTCTCTCTCACGCAGGAGTCTCATGGAAACTCTCCTGCTCTTTCCTTCCTTCACCTCTAACCAGCATATGTATTAGACATTCATTCGTACATAATACAGTCCAACTAATTCCTAACACCATTTGCTTTGTGTCCATTTTAGTATGACTTAAACCTTTCAGGTAAATTCGTTTGGAGGCAAAGAAAGTGGAGGCAGAGATAGAGCAGACTAGGGCTGGGTGGGGTGGGGGGGCGAGCCATCAAGGCCTTTGAGTTGCCCCAAATCATACTTGGTAAATAGCCATTTTCTAACCATTGTTTCCCTATGAAAATGTTGAAAAATACAGAGTATTTGAAAGAGTAGGATAAACAGCCATATACTGTTTACCATCAAAATTTACCAAAGGCGATGATGTATTTGAGAAGTAGGTGGCAGGCAGCCCGACTGCCTACTGCTACCTGCTTCGGCATGCGTCTCCAAGTAGCAAGGGAAGTCCCGTACAGAACCGTGTTACCATTACCGCACACACAAAATGAACACGCAATCCACATCAGGTAAACATTTACTCACAACAAATATTTCCACCGTAACCATTCATTCCATGTGAAAAATGCGTTTTAGGTGCATGAGGCAGATTTTCTTTCCCTCCTACTCTGGGCATTGCCTTTGTGATACGTATACACCTGCTGTCTCACTCAAGGAGACCAGAGGATGTTATCTTCCTTTGGTTGCCCCTCGATGTCAAGGAGAAGGTGTATAAATACATCATTCTCTGATATTGTTGACAGTGTGGATCCCCTTGACTTCCCAGACATCCTGTGAGAGAGCCTGTAAACCAAGCTATGGGGAGCCCAAGGGGAGACTTCCAGAAGGTGACTCAGATGATGAGAAAGAGAAACAAAGAAATGCAAGGAGCAGCACTTGCCCTCAAAGACTTTATGAAGGCCAGGCCTTTGACGTGGACGAATACCACTGCCATCATCATCATAACACCTGCCATTCACTCTCTTTTTCTCTTCAGTCAGTCTCCTGCACCATCCTTGTCCCCCATGCTTAGCACAGACTAGCCACAAAATAAATGCTTGTTGAAATTAAAATCTTAAAATAACCATCAGAACAAATCCATCTGATGTCGCACGGTAAGTGCTCAATGAATACCATATTCCTTAAATTGATTGATTTATCAGTCTCTTTTCTGGAAACTCTTTGACACTTAATACCCGTACTGCTTATTTGATGGTCTGAAGTTGTTATTTAATTCTTGACATTTCATTTATTTTTCCTTATATATAGCTTGCCTCCACATTAAATTATAAGGTCTGTTGGGCCAGGAGCTGTATCTTCTAATTCTTATTATCCTGCCTAAAACCTGCTTCAGTGCTGAGTCTACAGCAGGCTATCCAGACATATGTGCTGAATGGATGAATGGATGAATGAATAAATGAATGAATTAGCAGAATTGAATTTTATAAACAGGAAATACAATTACTTTAGAGACCAGGTTTAGTGTGGATCTATGGTATAAAATCTATGACACTACCTCTTTTTAGCAGATAAGGGTGAAATGAACAGCCTCTTTTTCATATAAGCATAAGGTATCTGGACTTCTGACAACATGGGTACACAAAACACAACACAAGCACAAAGCGACCCATGGCTCCATGCCTGGGGTCAGTGCTCACCGATTCTTGTCTAGGCATTGGTAGCTTTTGTTCATTTTGCCTTGAATACCCAGCTCTTGCATATGTAACACCGTTGGTTTACATGCCTTCCTTAGAACATTTTTCTCATGTTGAAAGATGCCAAGTTGCATTATAAATGAGACTTATATTACAAAAAAAAAAAAAATTCTCCCAAAATTTAAGGCCATTTGTAGAAACTTAACAGTGCAAAATCCTATAATTATTTGAAATTAGCTAAGCACACAGGCAGAGTCTGGACAGGTAATCCAAAAGAAGACCCGGTTATTTATATTAGTTAGGTAGGCTGGACAGACTAAACAAATATGTGACAGTTCATGGCCAAATGCTTCTGGTCAGTGATTAGTACCTCTCCATGTAGTGATTCAGGGATCCAAGCTCCTCCCATCTTGTGGCTCTGCCATCTGCTAAGGTCTTAGCTCCTTGAATCAAATTAGAAAAACAAGGAAAAGGGGCATGGCAGAGGGCATCCATTTCTTGAAATACTTGTTTGAGAAATGGCACACATCTCTTCTGTTCATATGCCACTTGCTAGAATTCATTCTGGGGGCCATCTAACCAAAGGGAGTCTGGAAAATATAATCTGACAGCATGCCCAAGCAACAGATGATGTTTTTTATGAAGAGCGAGCAGTCTTTGATGCTGAGTTGTAGGTGACTTCAAAGTGGAAAGGGTAAAAGGAAAATATAAGCCCCATGAACAGAAATATCAGGATCTGTGGTAAGAAGGGCAGTAGCTTCAGGCAAGTACACAGGTCCAGCAGTGGCCAGGTACCGCATTTAAAGGGTAATCTGAAAAATCAGCACTGGAGCAGAAGAGGACAAGCCAAGATGGTGGGAGTCCAGAAAGCTTGTCTAGAGGAAAGGATGAGTAAAACTAGAGACATTTTTCCTGGGCAGGAGAAGGGGAGGAACACGGTGGTAATGGCTAAAGCTCTATTAGGAGAGGAAGCTGGCATCCTTTGGGTAGTTCCAGAAGCTTGAATGTTCACTCTTACAGAATTTAGAAGTGTAAGAAATATTTATCCCCAGGTCCTATCACATCACCTAAAACATCTTAGACATTCAGTAAATGTATATGTATGGAATTAATTAATTAATTACCAGAACCCAGATTTCCATGCTGGGTCCTGAGAGAGTTCCCTGACAAGTAAAAGGCTCTAATACCAAAGGCAAGAGGACATAGCTGGGCATACTGGGAGCATAGACATGCCTCAACGAGACTCAGCATTCAGTGTTTGGCATCAACTTGCTGCGGCCCCTCCAGCTCTGATCCAAGGTCTCATCATCCCCGATCAAGCTTTTCCGAGGTTCTTTGTTAACAGCAGATTCTAGAACTCTGGCCAACATCAGGAGGAGTCACACAGAAATGAATTGACTTGGGGATGTGACAGAGGAGTTTCTCAGAACTGGAAAATGCTTTGGGATAACTCTTCCAGCCCCTTCCCTCCAAGCTGATGCTACCATGGGCTGTGGTTTAGAATTTCTCTCTCCAGACTTTGAACTACATTGCCTCAGCATGGGAGCACTCAGAGCCAGTGCTCAGAGTCAGTGGCTGGCCACCCTTACCTTTCCATGTGCGCTTGCACCAATCCCGTGGACCAGAGAGGTCAGGCACCATGTGATGAAACCTCCGAATCGGACTTAGGAAGTATCCAGGCTTTGTGTAGATGGGATCACTAGCACCAAGACTCCAGGAGACACTGGAAGTCTCTGCCTTTCCAGCTGAGTCTGGAGACTGCTTGTGATTCTTGGAACTTACTTAAGAAGAGGCTGAAACACCAAAATTCTACTCTTGAGAAGGCTCCAGGGAAGTGGCTAGGGGCCACCTTCTCCCTCTTCTGATAATGGCCTCAGCAACAACTGACTAGCATCACTAAGTGACTAGCATCCACTCTGTCTTTTCTCAGTGTTCTTCACATTCTTAAAAATTTTTTAACCAAGTTAGGTGAGATTTGAAGGGAGAAAATATTTCCACAAAGATAAAATTTTAGACAAACTACTCTTCAGATCTCACTTTCATCAAGAGAGACTGCCAGAGCACAGAGAGAAGTGGCCTTCTTTTTTTAGAAGAACGAAGAAATGCAATATAATAAGAAGTGTCCCAAATTGTGTTAGGAACTTAAATTTGCCTGGAACTAATATAAAATTAGCTTTATATGTTTATTCATAGCTTTCTTTATTGTAGACGTGATTTTAAATGGCTTCAAAGAGAGACAAAACAAGATAGGAAACATGAAAAGACACAAAAGAAGAATATGAAAATGGGGATATAAATTAATTTAAGTGGCCAGAAGTAGTCTAATCCTGTTTGGGTTGTCAGGTCAATGATTCTGTGACCCTGGTAATTCCCTTAAGCTCTTATTTTGCTTTTAATAACAGATTTAATGAGGTATAATTACACACTATAACATTCACCCTTTTGAAGTATACGATTTAGTGATTGCTAGTATATTTGCAGATTTGTGCACATCAGGCTTTTTAGAGGTTGGTCTAATCTATCTAATTCCAGAACATCTTCATAATTTCCACCTCCCTTAAAAAAAAATCCTCTATCCATAAACCATTACTCTTCCTTCTCTACCCTCTTCAGTCCCTAGCAACAACTAACCTACTTTCTGTTTCCAGAATAGCCTATTCTGGACAATTCTCGTGAGTGGAAACACACAATACATAGTCTTTTGTGTCTGGTTTCTTACACTTAGCATAATATTTTCAAGGTTTATTTGTGCTCTAGTATGTATCAGTAGTTCATTCTTTTTTATGACTACATAATATTCCATGGTAAGGATACACCACATTTTATTCATTCAACAGCTGATGGACATTTGGGTTGTTTTTTCTCTGGGATTTCATTAAAAATGCTGCTGTGAGCAGTTATGTATACGTTTTATGTGAACCTGTGTTCTCACTTCTCTTGGATATATACCTTGGAGCGGAATTGCTAGGTCATATGGTAACTATGTTTAGCTTTTTGAAGAAGTTCCAGGCTGTTTTCTAAAGCAGGTATAGCCCTCATAACATATGAGGGTTTCCATATCTCCATATCCTCACCATCATTTGCTCCTGTCCATCTTCTTTATTATAAGCACCCTAATAGATATAATGTGGCATCTCATTGTGATTTTGATGTGTATTTTCCTAATAGGTAATGATGTTGAGCATTTTTTTAAGATTGATTTATTTATTTGAAAGAGAGAAAGAGCATGTGAATGGGGGAAGGGGGAGAGGGAGAATCCTCAAGCAGACTCCCCGCTGAGCACAGAGCCCAGTGCACACAGGGCTTGATCCCTGGACCCTGACCGAGATCATGACCTGAGCCAAAGTCGAACACTTAGGTGACTGAGCCACCCAGGTGCCCCATTTTTTTTTTTAAAGATTTACATATATATTTGAGAGAGGGGGGTAGAGTTGAACATCTTTTCATTTGCTTTTGGCTACATGCATATTTTGGGGGGGGGGAATGCCTATTCAAGCTTTTACCCATTTTTAAACTGGGTTACTTATCTTATTATTTTTTAGGAAACATTCCAAAATATAAGTCTCTTGTCAGATCTATGAGTTGCAAATATTTTCTCTCATTCTGTGAATTGTCCTTTTATTTTCTTGACTTATATTTTGGAAGCACAGAAGTGTTTAATTTTGATAAAATCCAGTTTATTTGCTTTTTTCCTCTTGCTTGTGTTGTAGTGCCCTACATAAGACGATTTTGCCTAACCACAGATCGGGAAAATGTTCTTTTATATTTTCAAGAGTTTTATAATTTTGCTATTACATTTAGGTCTGTGGTCCATTTGGGGGGAACTTTTGCATATGGTATGAAGTAGGGATCCTACTACTTCTCCTCCTGTATGGGCGGTGTATACAGTTGTCCCAGCATCATTCATTGAAAAGAGTTTTCTTCCGCATTGTATTACCTTAGCACTTTTATCTAAAGTCAATAGGCAATACATGTAAGAGTTTATTTCTGGACAATCAGTTCTTTTCTATTGATCTTTAGGTCAATACCATACTTTCTTGATTTTTGTAGTTGGTAGTAAATTTTGAAATCAGGAAGTATGAGACTTCCAACTTTGTTATTTTTCAAGATTGTTGTAGTTTTTCTTGGTGCCTGACATTCCCAAAGGAATTTTAGGATCAGCTTGTCAATTTCTACCTCCCCTCCCCCCGCAAAAAAAGGCTGTCCTGGGTTTTTAGGCCTCCATTTTCTCATCTGTTTAAAAAGATCGATGCTCTGTGTCCTGTGGAGTTCTTGGGCAACCCCGCAGGACATGAACTTGCTTTAAATATTAAAAATACTAAACCTATTAAAAAGAAATACTAAACTAATTTTAATTACTCATTTTCAGAAAAAAATCTGCTTTTGTCCTTTTTATTATCTTTGTATTGTTAAGTCATCACAGTCTTATCGTTGTTCTGCTTCTGGGCTCATTGGAAATGATGATGCCTTCTAGTTTACACAGGAGCCAAGATGCCACTGAGTCCCTCTCTGTTAGAATCCCTAAGTTCTGAGTCTGTACAGGGACATGGTCTCACCAGCCTGTAGGTGGGATAGGGTTACTGTCAGGAAAGAGAGAAGGGAGGAGCAGTTGGAGGGAAGGATAAACAAGGAGAAGTGGAAAGCTGGCGGTGCATAGACCACAAATAGGTCTGTATCTTGAAAGGTTGGTGTCTGGAGAGCGGGTCCACGTGCAGAGCATTTCCCTGCTCCCTGCAGACTTCACCCAGCTGCGGGGGGAAAAACCATGATTAGAATAGATCAGAATCCAAGGACCCAGTCTGTGGCTGTGTGCTTGGCCATCTTTCATTTTGATTGCAGACTCCTGGCACAAGCCAGAGCAGTGAGACAAGGGAGACCATCTTGGTCAAGGCCCAAGGCTATGAGGTTTTCTCATGCAGACTGCCCTTCTGAACTTGGGATGGAGTGGCATAGCCTTCCTGCTTTGGGGCTGGACTTCAAGTGACCGGAAGCTGAGAGCAATCCAACCGCAACTCTTCCTTCTCCCTTCCTCTTCCTACGATTTAAAGAAACCAATGTTAGCATCACAGTTACAGTAGCTAAGTTTATGGAAGGTAAGACATTCTGTTGTGTGCTTCATATGCAAAATGCTGTTGAATTATAGCCACAGCCCTATAAAGTCATCAGAGTTGTTATTATCCCCATCTTGCTGATGACAAAACTAAGACATGGACAGGTTGTATCTTATGTTAGAATTATAGAGACTTAAAGGAAACATGTCCAGGATTGCTCTGAAAGACACTATATCAGAGTTTGCCAGGCATTCTTTTTCTTGTCTCTTTGGGGTTAAATGAAATTTTATCACTTTATCTATACACGGTGATCAGAGAGTCAGCTTTCAGTTCTCAGAAATTGGAAGACCATCAAGGTCTAAATCCCATGGCTCCAAAGAAGCATGTTCCAAGTCTCCTCCAGACCACACTACGCTCTCCTTTCTTGAAATTTCCATCGTGTTTATAGAAAGCTAACGCTGATTTCACAACCACCGGGTGAGGCGGTCCATCTGGAGGCTGCGAGCACCTGCCTTCTGGGTTTTCATCAAGAAGATGAAAGGAACTGTTTCATGGACAACCCAGAGCATATACCTGTTGACTGATTCCCCCCAAAGTAAACTGAACTGGTCTGAAATTCTGCCCCATGTTTGTTAAAGAGCCATGGCCAGATATCCATGGGGCAGGTAGGTGTCCTGCCAAGGACAGTTTCAGAGGTACTTGTGACAGCAAAGCCTTCCTGTCCTTCTTGGCAACCCTTCTTCTCCCTGAGGAAAGGCCATCTCTTGCCCCCGATGCCTGCCAGGCAACAGTGTTTTTGTTTGTTTTGTCCGTAAGCGCGTGCAAGAGCTGCTGGTTTGATCTGATGTTGTCAGCGGCCAGAAGGGGTTATTTCTCCCATTAGATCCCATCTAGTGCCTCTTCACAGGGAATTCTAGCCAGTGACTCCTGTGGGTTTTGTTTATAGACCTTGGAGTTGTCCCCCGCCCCATCCCCCCTCCCCACCCATGGGTCACGATCTTTGCAATGATGGGGAAGGTGACCGCCAGGAGCGCGGGTGTGTTGATGTGGCACTTGGCTTCCCCTCACACCCCTGCGTGTGGACCCATGTTACTGCTTTGTAACGCCGGCTGTCCGAAGGTATGATTTCTTTTGAAAATAAGAAAAGTGAAAGCAAGTGTCCGTAAAATCAAAACACCATTGGGCCTGGCCCTGAATTAGAGGGGAGGGGAGGGAAACTTTGTGTCTGTGACAAGAGGCATTTTGGTCCACTGTGATCACCCTGGTTGTCCGTAGCTCACTGTGGCTGCAGTTACCAAAATGCCACCAGCTCCCAAAGCGGGACCTGTCTTTAGAGTGCAGAGCGAGGCAGAGAATTGAGAGCAGAAGGGCTCTTAGCGAGCCATTGCTGTGTCCTCTCGCCCTGTAAATGATCTTCTCCGATGAGGAAAACTAAGTGACTTCCAAAGACTCCACAGAATCCAGGTTAGAACCCCAAAGCTGCTCCGGCTGCCTGCCAGCCAGCTGTGAGTTTTGTTTTGATTCTTAACAGATCAGGAGCCCTTCATTCAGGCTGACAATGGCTCCTTCCTGAAAGCTAGCTTCCCCTCAGCCCCTTCCCCTTACTAGGAGTGGACTCAGAAACAAAGAGCTTTAGCTCCCTAATGCTAAGGCCAAGCAATTGCACTATTTAATTTGGAGAAGTTGAAAACAGGTCCCACTGAAGGTGGAGAAATGATGCCACCCACTCAGGCCTCCCACCATGAGGCGATAATGGTCTCCCAGCTCTGCTTCTCCTGCCTAAATTCTCCCAGCACAACCAGACCTGACTAGACGTCTCTCCGAGCTCACTGGCGAGGTTCTTCAGTATTGAGGGCCAGCTCTACACTGTTCAGCTTCCCGTATTTTTTCTCTAGTAGATGTTGCACCAGGACTCACCATGGCCTAATACGCTGGGGCCCGGGACGGATGCTATGGACAAGGCACAGATTTATAGGCAAGTCTCAAGGCTCATGCCTCGAGCTTCTTGGGGCTCCTGCCCTCAAGGCTGTCTCATGGTTAGAGTCAAGAGTAAACTTACTAATTCAAACCATTGACACTGTGGGTATCCCGAGGAAAGAGGGAAGTGGATGGAAGATGTGGGGTCAGCTTCACGGAACACCGAGGATGGAGGCAGGTTAGGACTGAAGGGTGGCATGTGTGGCTAGAACCCTGAGTGAAGGAAGGACCAGGAGAACAGAGAGGAATGCTCTTGGAAGGTCTAGAGCAGGAAAGAAAGTGGGTTTTCTGCACTCCGGCAAGAGAAGGACTAGACCATGAGCTCGCCCTGGCTGCCCCTACCTTTTCAAATTAGAGCCTCATGGTGTGTGAGTCCCTGCCGTGGTCAGCCAGGAACAATATGTTGTTTTCAGCGTGCTCCCGCAGACGTCTCTGAAGGGCCCACCGCTGGCCACATGAAGGTCGGGGGACATAATACCATGGCTGGAGCCATTCCATTTTTAGTTAACTAAGGAGACTTGGTTTCATTGGCTTATTTTCTGTTTTCACCCTCCCTCTATTCCTTTCTAAGCCTTCTGTAATATGGAACTTGCATGCAGATCTGGTGAGCTTAAAAAAACCATGCAGGGTTCAGGACGGGTTCCCAGACCTGGCCTTGTGATGTCTATAGCTTTTGTTCTCAGATGGGGGACAGAATCTAGGCTGGCAGGAGAGTGTCCAGAGCTGCAGAAGCTATCCTCATCTCCCCTACTCCAGCCCAAGACATGCCTTTGTTTCATATTGTGTGTGGTTTCCTTGGGCTACTTCTAAATGCTTTGCACAGATGTCAATTCCAAGTAAATTACAGTATTTTGAGTTACCTGGAATGAGAATATTTGTCATTCAAAACCTGACCATCACTATTAGCTGTTGATTATGAGCACACACTAGCTTAGGACAGAATTTGACTAATGAAGCAAGGCCCTGCCCTCTAGGAAATATTCTGTTCTTAGGCAATGCAGAGTACACTTGAGTAGCTGGGAGAAATCACGCATTCTATTTTATTTTGCCATTTCAACATTCAGGTTTGAAGTTTGATTTTTAGTTTGATGTAGCTTGTTTTTCCTGGGCATGATCAAGGTCACATTCTCTGTATATAGCAGGGAAGGGTTGGCAGTAAATGAACAGATTTGGCATTGTCTTTGCTCTTTGAGTGGACTGTCACCCTCTAGAGTCAAATAGAAGGAGAGCCATTTTTCCCTAAGAGTCTGTGTAATGAAATGATGGTGGAAGTGATAGGGACAGAAAAGAATGGATGCCCTCGGATGTTACTGATTAGACCAGGTTTGGGATTGAGGTTTAGATTCTGAGGTTAGGTTTTGTTTTGTTTTATTTGTTTTGTTTTAATTTGTTTTGTTTTGGTTTTAGAACATTAAATCTAGAAGGAGCATAAAATGTCATCATGACCAATCCCTTCATGTTACAGACCAAGTAATTTAGTGACAGAAACAGGACTTGATCTGGGCTTCAGTTCCCAATCTAGTGATCTTGACAAGTATTGCTTTCGCTGAACACTGTTATGCCAAGACTACCCAGGCTTACATTCTGACAATGCCTTCGCACCTGGCTCATGGAATGAGCTCTGATTTTTTTTTTTTAAAGATTTTATTTATTTATTTGACAGAGAGAAATCACAAGTAGATGGAGAGGCAGGCAGAGAGAGAGAGAGAGAGAGGGAAGCAGGCTCCCTGCTGAGCAGAGAGCCCGATGCGGGACTCGATCCCAGGACCCTGAGATCATGACCTGAGCCAAAGGCAGCGGCTTAACCCACTGAGCCACCCAGGCGCCCCTGAGCTCTGATTTTTTAAATCAAGGCCTATTTTAATTCCTTCATGGATCATAGACAGCGAAGGAGTCCATTAAAAAAATATTAAAGTTTACTAAGTAAATGGCTCAGGTTGTGACTAATACCATTACGGTATTATAAATGTGTGTATTAAATTGATTTGAATATTATTGTGGAAATAATATGTTGAAGAAATATCATCTACTGTATCTCAAATTTGGCAGCCAGAGATTCCTGATATAATGGGGCATTCTCAGAGGAGCGTGCAGGAAACATTTGCCTGCTGTTTTTTTCCCTCGCTCCATTATGCGCCAGATGACCGCTGTCCAAGCATTTCTCTCAGTTTCAGAAATATACTCAAGGACTAGTCCCCGAAGGATGTTTGGGGTTTCATTTGGTGACTCAGAGAAGCATTATTAAACCACTTTTTTTTTTCCCAGTCAAAAGGACAGTTATCAAGTGGAGGGTACAAGACATTCAACTAACCAGTGAGTCATTTAATAAGTATACATGGGTACTTAATAGTGTGCCCAGCCCTATGCCAAACACCGTGGGAATTTAAGAGTGAACATGACCCCAGATCTCAAGGGGTCAGAGCATTGTTTGGAAGAAAAAGAAGATAGAAACCCATAAATTTAATAGTAAATTATCAAGGGTTTGTGTTAGGGTTCTCCAAAGAAACAGAACCAATGAGATATATACATCTGTATACAGAAGGGGTTGTTTTCTGTGGAATTGTCTCAGTGATTGTGGAGACTGGTGGAAAGCTGGTGGGGGAGTGGGAGTTCCAGTTCAAACACAAGGCCCAAGAACCAGGGGAGCCAATGGTCTAGGTTTGAGTCCAAGTCCAAAGGTATAAGAACAAGGAGTTTCGATATCTGAGGGCAAGAGAAGTTGGATGTTGTAGGTCGAGCAGAGAGCAGATCCACCCTTCCCCTGCCTTTTTGTTCTAGTGGGGCCCTCAACAGACTGGGTGAGGCCCATCCACATTGGTAAGGTCAAGTCTTACTCAGTCTACAGATTCAAATACTAGTCTCATCTAGAAACATCCTCACAGACAACACCCAGAAAGAATGTTCCACCAGCAACCTGGGCATCCCTTAGCCCAGTTGTGTTGATGCGTAAAATTCACCATCAGAGGGTTCAAATGTTCAGTATTGGCGAATTATAGCAGTCAGGTGCTAGGCATTGGAGATAAGATGTAGCCGAACAAGAATCCAGGGCAGGCTTCTGGCAGACACCAGAGCTGGGTTTTACTTAAGGGAAATGTGGTTGGATTAGAGGAAAGGGAGGCTTGGGAGGGGCCGTACACGGGCACCGACTCCACCCACTGAGCACCTCGGGCAGGGCACTTCAGTCCTTTCATCTCTGACCTTGTGATAAACCCACAAGGCAGCTACTGTGACCTTCATTACAGGTGAGGAAATGGGGCAAGGAGACTAGACACTATCCCATATGACCCCACTAGGTCCAAAGAGTTAAGATCCATGGTACTAGATGACTCCAAGAAGTTTCCCCTCAGCCACACTCTTGCCCTTTCCAGTCATCCCATCAGCGCTTCTTTCAGTCCAAAGAAACACGTGTCCTTTTTCTGATGTCTCATTTCCAGACTGGGTGAAGTTGGTGTGACCGGGAATCATGATTCCACAATGAAACGTTCTTCAGACTTTTCTCCTAGAAAAAAATCCACTGTTCGTGCCCCCAGATGTTTCTTTCCTTCCTTCTGTCTCTCTCTCTTTCTCTCTCTTTCTCCCTGCTCTCTGTTTCTGTCTCTCTCTCTCTCTCTCTTTTTTTTTTCATTCCACAAATATTTATTAAGTTCTTCTCAAACCCTCAAATTTCCTAAACATAATTTGTGTAAATATGGTTCCAGCCCAGGTCACAGGGGAATCTGATACTGAGACGCCACCTCATGTCTGCTGGGGAAGCATGGATTGGTGTTCCCCTATTTAGGGAATGTGGGATAAAGTGTCCAAGAAAACAGCCCAGACATAGCATATTTTCAAAGCAGGCAGTATAATGAGGTTGAATGAGTCCTAAACTATGTCAGGAGATCTATATTTAACTCTCAACTTTGGTCTGACTTTTCTCTATCTCAAAGAAGTTGTTGGAGCCCTATATGCTGCACTTTCTTCAAGTATAAAATGGGACTGAGAATTCCTTCCCTTTAGAACTTGACAGGGGTATTGGGAGGCATGAGGAATAATGTATGAATGAAAGCTCTTCCAAAAAGTGTAGACCGCCCTGGGCCCAGTGACACTTGGCGAAGGAGCTGGTTTCCTCCTTCCCAAGCCTCATCAACACATGGCTACTGGCCAACTTGCCAACTCATTGACTAGGCCATGCTCTATTAACTGACTCCAGGGAACTCCATCAAAGGAAGAAACTAAAAGCTCTAATGGCTTGGAGGTAGCCCCCTTCTCCAGAGAAGCTCCTAACCGTCCCTCTGAGTGGACATCAGGGAAAGGACACCCTCCTCAGGATGGTGTGTGGGGCAGAAACAGCTTGGGCCACAACACCTGTAAACCAGGGTGGCTTTGAGCCTACCCTTTCTCTGGAGGCCTCAGTTTCCTTGTGTGTAGAGTGAAGGATGACTAACGGACTTGGTGGTCTTGAATGGTGCGCTCCAAGGGGCCTGCTGGGTCCACTTCAGGGCCATTGCCTGGGGAGAGATGGTTTAGTGAAAGATAGTTGGGAGTGTTTCCAGCCCGCTGACCCCAGGGTGGCTCAGGCCCTATCTTCTTTATATGTTTATGTTCCAGCTGAGATTGAGATTTCATATAATCCAAGGATCACAAAACTAAAAATAATAATAATAATCATCATCATCATCATCATCATCATCATCATCTTGGGGTGAGGTATTTAAATGCCTAATTCTCTGGTTTGATAATCCAGTCCATAAGTGAGTTTCCTTCCATCCCCTTCCCCCAGCCCTGAGTAAGTACAAGGGGTTCAATGCTCTGACTTCTCCCAGCCATTCCCAGCAGGAGGCTTGGGGCTCTGACTCCTGGCTTCAGGGATTTCTGAGTCCCCCAGCTTACTCCGCATCCTCTCCTGCTTGTTCCCCAGGCTGCCGGGGTCCACCTCCTGTGTGGATGCTCGGAGGCACCTGCTGCCCTCGCTCTCCGCGTCTGCAGTCCCAGCTAGTGCAGAGCAGGGCTCCGGGGTGCAGCGCTCCTAGAGCATGGTTGCAGCACTCAGGGTGACTCTGGGGACTCCTGGGAGCCAGGTGTGCAGGAGGAAGGAGGAGAGGGGAGGCAGTCCTGACTACACCAGCCCTTGCTGCTGTGGGCTTGCGTCTCGCCTAGAAAGCCTCGTGGTGCTCACGTGTCCTTACATGGGCTTGTTCGGCGTGGCCTGCCTGGAGCGCGCTGCCCTCGGCTTGTATTTTTGGCGAGCTTAGTAGAGATGTCTGAAAGCCAAAAATCCTTGCTGGTGCTGCCGAGTCATCCATACTTTCCTCTCCATAAACAGTTGTCAGAATTTGATTAAACGAACCGTCCCCACACACCATCTATTTCAAAATACTAATCTACAGGACAGCCCGTACCTCTGTATAATGTGTGTTTGTACTGGAATCTGGTCGTGGTGCTCTGGTTGTGCTTCTTGGGGGCACGGGCTTAGGGGCAGGGCTCACCGGGGTGGAAGGAGAGCCTCCACCCCAGGAAGAGGGCCCTAGGCTTCTCTGGGGTGATCTGGAGCTCAGCTTCCCACCCGGCCAGGGGTCCTCCACAGAGGCCTCTTCAGCCCTGGCCTGATGCCAGTCCTGCCCGGAGAGGGTCCCAGTGCAAAGAGCACTGGACTGGGAGTCAGGAGAACTAGAACTGATCCTGCCTGACCGCTAACCAGCTGTTTGTTGGGTGGCCAAGAAAGGAAGGAGATTGCTGTGAGCACCATGGGAACCTTGTTATTGGCGTTGTTGAAGCACAGACAGCTGGCCGCTTCTCGGAAACACCTAGGAAAGGAACCCGGGTTGGACCAAGTAGACTCAAAAGTTCTTTGCAACTGAACATCGCCAACTCTGGCCATTTTGCTCAACTCTATCCAAGCCACAGAATTGTTAGAGTGAACAAAATAGCATATCCAGAAATATCTGACTACTAGAACATGGCAGGGGCGTGTGGGAGTCTGTGTTCCAGCTATCGGCTTTAAACCCGAGTTCATGTCTGAGCTGCATCCCGCAGATGGCCTCACTGCCGTCGGAGTGGAAACTTCACTCTTCCTGGATCAATCAGCTGAGATTATGACAGCGATCAGCGATCAGCGGACTCTTCCCCAAGGGCCTGCTCCCTGCCAACCCCACTTTGGATTTAGTCAAAGATAAAAAAACAGCAAGGGGACCATAGCAGGTCCCGGTGCCCCTTATTGTGACCGTGTGTCTAATGCCACCTGTCCCGGCACTGCACTGTGAGCTCTTGTAGGCTGAGCCAGGCCCAATTCCTTCCCCACAGTGTACCCATCATCTCGCCCACAGAATCGCACATGGAGGTGTGCCTGGGTGGCTTGGTTGGTTAAGGTCCGACTCGTGATTTCAGCTTGATTTCAGTTATATGTATATATATACATATAACTATATATACATATATAACTATAAATGTATATATAGTTTTCTGTTTGTTTTTTTATCTCCCTTTTCCCCACTGGAATATAAGCTTCATCCCTACATCTAGAATGGGTCCTGGCATCTAGTAGTTGTTCAAAAAGTGTCTCTTAAATGAATAAATGAATGAATGAATGAATGAATGAAATTATGAGACAAGATAGACCTGGGTTGAGTCTTTTAAAACTGATGATCATTTGACTAAGCCCACAGGAGAGGAAGAATCCTATAGATGGGGGATGGGGGACAGGGGATGGGGGGGACACGACACGACAGCAAGGTCAAAAGCAGATTAGTGAAGGGACGCCTGGGTGGCGCAGTTGGTTGGACGACTGCCTTCGGCTCAGGGCGTGATCTTGGAGTCCCGGGATCGAGTCCCACATCAGGCTCCCAGCTCCATGGGGAGTCTGCTTCGCTCTCTGACCTTCTCCTCGCTCATGCTCTCTCTCACTGTCTCTCTCAAATAAATAAATAAAATCTTTAAAAAAAAAAAAAAAGCAGATTAGTGAAAAGAAGCATGGCAAGAGCCCAGTGGCTTAAAAATAATATCAGTGTTGATTTATTACCATATGGGTGGCTGACAGTTGTCAACGGTCGTCCAGTGTGGTTTGCAGCTTCTGCCAGGACCGGCCATGAAAGTCCCTGCCACGTGGGTTCACGCCCTCAAGGACAACAGCCACTTACTGGGAGTCTGTAAAGCTCCTCTGCTCAGGCTTCCCTGGAACTTAGATCTTGAGAATAGAGTAATAGATTAGCTAGAAACTAGTTCCCAGCACTGAGAGAATCGCCTTAACTTTTGCAGATGACTTGCTTGCTTACCTCTTGTTCAATTTCCCATTTGTCCTCATGTGTACCCAAATGTATCTACTAGAACATTACTAATAACAGGGATATGGTCTCGTGGAAACTGAACGGAACTGAACTGACAAGTCTGAGGCGTGTGTTTTGGTCCCTGCTCTATCATTAACTAGCTGGGTGACCTTTCTAGTTTTCGGTTTCCTTCCTCATAAAGGGAGGTGATGGGGCTACATCAATTTTAAGACACTTTAATTCTCAAATTGAACCTCAAATCCTACAGTAAAACCTGGACTTAGAAATGAAGGCAATTTCTAAACTCTGTTGTCAGGCCTGATGCAAAGAACCTACCTGAAATGTAATACATGATGGGTAAGCTCCCAAGCTAGTAGCAAAACTTGCCCACATATTTGAAGAGGGAGGTAGTTGACTCTCCCAGCATCACTAGTGGTGGGAGTCAAGGACTAAATTCTTCTAGGGCTCAATTCTTTGGAGGCTCGCCTTGTGCCTTGTGCAGGGGGCTGGACATGTCTGATGGCTGGGGCGGGGGGAGGGCAGCCGGGATGGATAGGGAGGGTTTCAGAGGCAGCAGGTCTTGGGGCAGCTGTGTTGGGGTGGCTAGAGGAAGAGCAGAAGACACGCATGCTGCACTCCCAACTAAGGTCTGCGCACTAGGGGAAGCCTGCGATCAAAAGAACAAAAATGCTTTGCTTTCAGCAGTGCTTTACAACTTCTGAAATGCCACTGCAATTTTTTTTTTATCATCATAGTCAGTGCAGGTGCTAAATGTTGTAAGGGATCCCCTCAAAAGATTTACAGTCCAGGAGGGAGAATGGTAACAAGTAACCACACCATAAGGCTGGCCACGCTAAGTCCTATAGGATATGCAGAACAAATATGACGGGAGCCCGGCAGACAGAGGGATAAATGGCATTGTGAGGCCTTATGAAGGAGGTGGCATTAGAGTTGACTTTTGCCAGATGGAAAGCAGCCGTGCAAGGGGGACAGAGAACGGCTTTCCAGGGTGTGTGGCCAGCCTCACACGTGGAGGTCCTTTATGTTACAGTCTGCTGGGGGAGTGTGTTTCAAGATGTCCCTAGCCTGACATCAAATTCCTGAGGAATTTGAGCGCTATTCATGAGTCAAAGAGGAACAAGGAAGACGTCTAAGCATGAGTGGTTACTTTGCTGTGTAAAGATAAAATAAAGAGGCTTAAAGTAATCTCTGTGTTTTCTAAGTGCTTATAGTTTAGTATAGAAAAGAGAACATACTGGGGCACCTGGGTGGCTCAGTCGGTGAAGCATCTGCCTTTGGCTCAGGCCATGGTCCCAAGGTCCTGGGATCGAGCCCCACATCAGGCTCCCTGCTCATGGGGAGTCTGTTTCTCCCTCTCCCTCTGTCTGCCACTCCCCATCTTGTGCTCTCTTTCTCGTTCACTCTCTCTTTCTCAAATAAATAAAAAAATCTTAAAAAAGAAAGAAACGAGCACTTACATATGAGGAAGTAAAGAGAGCATAGCTCCCAGGATCTCATGTGTTCCTCACCATAACCCTGTGTAAGACATTCTCGTGCCCACTTGATCATATGGGCAAATGGAGAGAGAGACTCTTGTAGGTGACTTGCCCAGAATCCCTCACATACTAATTATAGAGCCAGAACAAGGGCTTGAACCTGCAGAGTCACAAAACTGATGGTCTTTCTAATAAAGTACCTACTAACCATGTCCATGAACCCCCACCAAGACCCTAGGAAGAGAAATGTTTTCTGCTCTATCCAGTGTTACCCTGTGACTATAGCTACTCTGGGAGTATAAGGTGCTGACTTTTGCAAATCACCTTTATAAAGAGCCAGAGTAATTATCTCTTCCTCCCCTCCCCAAATCACTGGGGCTAGAATCTTAGTTTTATGTGGCCCACTTAAAAATCTCTTTTCCCCAGTTTTTTGAAAGAGCTACTGAAAGGACAAGGGCTCTGTTTCGTTTGTGTGTTTTTCCCCCCCCTTCTTATTTTATTTATTTGTTTGTTTGTTTGTTTGAGGGAGAGCAGGAGCTGGGGGAGGAACAGAGAGAAAGGGAGAAGCAGACTGTCCGCTGAGCAGGGAGCCAGAGGCTGGACTGGATTCAGGACTCTGAGATCATGACTCAAGCGGAAGGCAGACACTTAACCCAACATAGGCACCCCCAAAGGCCCTGTTTTAATGACAGTTTTCCTTGCCCAGCTGAAGCGAGCCCCCCAGGAGCAGACACACAGCATTGCTTAGTTCTTACCCCTGGGTGAAGTGTCTCTCTCTTCTCTCAAGCTGAAGGGGCACAGGATCCATAAGGCAGGAAATCTAATTACATGTTCTAGCGTGAGATACTGGCAGTTATAAAATATTGGAGAAGCAGAAGCATTAGGGTAGGTACTTACCAGAGATGGTCGTGTCCTCCAAGTGATGAGAACAGTGTTGGGATCCCACTGGAGCATCATTGATCCAGGGCTCAGAGATTTCACAGGTTGGTCATCAAGCTGTGGATTTTCCCATCCTTGGAAAGAGTCACTTTTCTAATTGCCATAAGCCAGCTGCCCTGTTGGTTAGTATGTAGCAGGGAGCTACAGTGCCACCATACTATAGATTTCTAGGATGGTCGTGTGGGGAAGAACTTTAGAGATCATCCCATCTGATCAAATGGTTTCATATCGGAGGAAACATACAGGAAAATGAAGTGAGTCATTGAAGATCAAAGATTATGACACCCTGGACACCAAGAGGACATGTAACTTCCCCTGGACTTGTAGATTTCAGCTCAGTACTATTTGTGTGGCATTGACTCCTTTTCTCCTGCACAATATCCTGAGCACTCGATAGGCAAGGACTGTAATTCTATTTAACTGGCAAACCAGCTACAGCTCAGAGATCTCTGTGCCCATATCACCAAGGAGTTAGCCTTGCATTCTGCACCAACAGGCAAGTGTCCTGGTGCAACTGAGGCTTTACATGCCATTGACTCATAATCATTTGGCCATTAACTTTGTGATATGTTTGTCCTGGCCAGCCATGCCCTTTAAATTAATTATCCATTTGTGAGCTCGCTGACAAGTCAGAGTTCCTGCGTTTGGAGGCAGAATTGAGTCAAGTTTACTGGTTGACACACCACTGAGCTTAGACTACTCAGCATTGAACAGTAAGTGAATAGTTATCTTCACACGCTTTGCTCCTCTTCCGTCTATGGACATGACTGAGTCCTTAACCTCCCTCTATGATCAGCCAGAGCTTCAAGATTTTGCTGTTACTGAAGATGAGGCACTGAGTAAGTTGGAACCCACAGTGCCTCTTCACCATGCTGTAATGCTTCCTGGAAGCACTAATGCAATCTAGAAGATAAAAGGAAGGATCTTTGATACCCTTAAGGAAGTAAGCCAATAACCCTCAAATAGTGGTTTGAAGGTTAAGAAACTAAGGTGTGAGGTTGTGTTTTAAACAAGCTCTGTACCTGCCAAAGAGACCCACTCTCTAGACCTTTTTTCCCAACCCCTGCCAAATTTTCTGCTTTTCAGGAAATCCCTGTAAGCCTGCTTTTTATTTGGTTGCCGATAGACACAAACAGGAAAACTTCAGGATGACCCAGTCATGTATGTTGGACCCTTGAGACTGTGGCCTCCTTTCTGCTGTGCTAAGAGGGCGACTGCCATCTAGTTAATAAATGATGCCAGGTTGGAGGTTAGGCACCTCTGAGCTCCCAGTTCCCCAGGCTCTTGTCATTCTGTCCTTCCCACTGATAAACAGGCTTTGGGATCGGGGAGTCAGATGTCATCCACAGCCTGGGGTTTTTTTATAGACCCAGCTCAGGCAAACACTGTAAGAAGTGGCTAGAGAGAGAAAATCCCCTCAGCTGTTTTTCTACAGGGCTTTCAAGAATGAGGCTTCTCAGGGTGCCTCAGTGGCTCAGACTGTTGGGCATCTGCCTTCAGTTCAGGTCATAATCCCAGGGTCCTGGGATCGAGCCCTGCACTGGGCTCCCTACTTGGTGGGGAGGCTGCTTCTCCCTTTCCCTCTGCCACTCCCCGTGCTCGTGTACTCTCTCTCTCTCTCTCTCTGTCAAATAAATAAATAATATCTTTGAAAGAAAAAAAAATGAGATTTCTCCTACATTTTTAATCCTAAATTAAAAATAATCGTGGTTTAGAGTTTACAGTGGTGAGGTCCACACAAACCTTGAACATCTTCTTCACACTCGCCATTTTGTTTTATGGAGGGGGAAACTGAGGCCCAGAGGGGCAGTGTGTGCACTAGAAATCAGGGTTCTTGACACTCCCCCTAATGCTTGATGCCCACTGTGTCTTGAGTTGCCCTTGCCTTCCGGCAGCCAACTTTGCCCACACGGCAGGACATGGATTCACTCCAGAGAAACCTGCACACACCATGTCCCAGGGATGTCTCTGGGCCAACTCCTTTGCTCATTTGGTGAGAAACAGACTCCCAGCATGCACTGCTCATGCGTCTTGAGGAGAATCGGTTCCCCTAGGTACCTTGGGTATCAGTCACCTTGGGTATGGCCTCAGATGTTCTCCCAGTGGGTTCAGAAGAGCACAGTCAGCTCTTGAGAACATGAGAGAAGGGGCGACAGAACTTCAAAGATGGGGGGCCCCAGCTTAGCTCTTTTTCCTTCCTGGGACTGTGCGAGGTTTTCTTCTTTTCTTTTTTTTTTTAATTTCACCAGAATGACCTAAACTTTCCAGGGCCTATTTAATGGCTGAGAAATTTGCTACAATCTTGCCTGGATTTTTTATTTTCAAAACCACAGTACCCAAGCTGTCTGGTACATACCCATGAGGCAGTAACCATAAAACAGAGGGACAATTAAATCTTAGTTCCATCTCCAGAATGTATACTTTTTCCCCCTGTAAATTCACACATAATAAAATATTTAAAAATGCTTTTCATTTCCCAATACATACAGAGTTGAGAGGGAGGGAGAGTAGGGGTGAGGAGAGGAGGGCAAGCCATAGCCTGCTCCAGAACTGGGACCCACTCAACACCCAGACTCACAGCAAAGAAACGAGGTTGGGTAGTCAGGCTCCTTTTATGATGGGAGAAACGACAGTTTTTATAGCACACTAAATAAAACCTGCTTTGGAGCTGGAAGTTTATTGCCAGAGTGAGGAGGGGTGTTGTTTTGTTTTTGGTTTCCCTCCCTTCTCCCCGCCCTTCCTCCCTTTAAGCCAAGACAGGGAAAGATGGGTGGTGAGGTTTTAGGAGTCCTCAGTAAGTGCCTAGGAAGAATATGATTTTTGAAGTTACACTAACACTTATGCTAACTTATTCCTGCATCTCATGCTGATATTACGGGGAGTACATTCAGTACTCTTGACTTTCCAAAATCATTAGAAGGGTTCTCCACCTAGCAATGGCAATAACTTGCATTTATGTAGTGCTTTATGGTTTCCAAAATGTTTGCACATCCATTAGATCCCCAGGGCACACTGGAGAGGCAAGCAGGCCTGGGGTGATCATTTCTCTGTAAGAGAAAGAAAGATGGATGCCCATAAGGTTAAGTTACTTGCCTAGTTAAGGGTTGAGCAAAAACTACAACTCAGAATGATTAAATAAAAAGGAAGTGAACTAAGATTCTCCTACCTGGGAAGTGGGGAGTCATCAGGGTCTTAGAATGAAGGAGAGGTAAGGCTAAGACATCGGTGTGAACATAGATATGATAGAAGGGGGATTTCTGTTGACTGTAGCTGCCAGTGGGATGTGCCTTTGTCTTTAAAAGCCTTGTGTCTTCAGTGCATCATCAGCAAAGCAGGGAGAAAAAGATCTAACATACCTAAGCTCCCATGAGGCCACAGGAGAAAGCTTTGCACCATAGGATTTTTTCCGGAGGATTAATGCCATATCATTGTAAGTGTCTGGACAAGGTGCTCCCCCTCTGTGGGATGCAGTGCCCTCAGTGAATAACAGCGTGGTCCCTGAGGAGCTCTCCTGGCTCCCATAGTCCCCATCTCTTTCTGGGTGCTGAGAATTGCTAAAAAGCAGCCCAGTATTACCTGGCCTGAGCCACGGTTAAGCCCGTGGGCCAAGGAAGGAGGTTCTCAGGGTAACTGCTGCTAGAACAATTCGTGGTGAGGCAACTGTCTGAGAAGGGGCTGACTTAAGGAGCAAGTGGAATGTTCGAGGCCAGCTCTCTGACCAGAGTTGACAAGGAGCTGGCGGAAAGGCAGACACGAAGTCTGAGAGACATGGTGCAGCGACGAGGCCGGGTCTGCAGAGGCTCCGGGTTGGCCTCACCTTGGAGGCAAGTTCAAGAATCCTGAGCAAGGGGGACGGTCCAGCAGGTGCAAAAAGCCTCAGCAAGGTGCGTGGGTTTGCTGGAGACTCAGAGCGTAACATTAGACCGGAGGGTTTCCTGACAGTGCCGTGCCCCTCGTCTGCTTAAGGAGGAGGTTTCACAAGGGAAACCGAAAGAACAGCCGGAGATCAGAGTCAGGAAACTGTGGAACAACCCTGATTATCTGTATGGGGTGAAACAGCCCATCATCTGAGACTCACTGTCTTCATCTGCAAAAGGAGAAGAGGGTCTCCAACATCCCTCCAGCGCTGAGATCCTGTAACTTTGTGAGAGCACCATACCTTGTCTGTGATTAACCAAATGTTTGCTTAATGAATAGTTCTAGGATGAATGGAGTCAGATGCATTAGACCATTACATATGGAGGCAAATGTCGATTTTCAGTCCCCATCCAAGTTTCCCTGTCACTGTTCAACGATGCCAACTGCTCACAGAAAGGCATAGACTTTATAGCGTGGAGCATCCCCACCGCAGAGGACCCCCACAAGGACGCTGTACAACGTCCAGCTTCTTCTGCTTTGGTGCAGGAGGAGTGGAAAACCCCTATTAAGCTCAATCATGACAGTCAAAGACAAGTGGATGAATGTGTGTTCAATTTACAGTGCCTGGACAATTGACTAACACCCTAAGGTATTTGTACTCCAGGAAGGTACGGGGTACAAGAGACCAAGGCTAAGCCATATGGCCCAGAATGACTCTACAGAATCAAGACCAGTGAGTTTGCTTGGACTGGATTCTTCAACCTAATTAGTGTCGCTGTGGTGATCAGAGACCTCCTCCCAGACCTGGAGGAGAGTCACATCCCAGGAATTTACTAAAACCCTTGTCAAAAAGGCTATGGAGATCACGAAGGGGAGGCGGCGCAGTAACCCCTGACCCCTCCTACCAGGGAACTGCATTTGTGATGGTGGGGATAGCAGTAACCGGCAGCATCATCATAATGTCCGTAGTAACTGGCATTTGTGGCACACTTACTGTGTGTTCTCTGATAACATGTCTACTGACGTCTTATTTAATTCTTCCGACAATGCTCTTAGGTAGGCAGTGTTATTTCCCCTGCACTTCCCCATTTTAGAAGCAGAGAAACAAGTCTCAGGTCACCCTGATCGTAAGAGGCAAAGTTGGGATTTGAACTTCGATCTTTCTGATTCCTGAGCCGAGTGTGCCCTCGGGATCCCTCACTGCATAGTGAGCACTGAGCAGTCCTGACTGTGCATCAGGCACGGTTCGATACGCTCTGCCTAGCTTGTTCTCATGGATTCACCTGCGGACCTTATGAGGGAAGTATATTATTATCCCCACTTTACAGGCAAGAAACTGGGGCACAGAGGTTAAGTCCCCCGCCCAAGGTCACACAGCTAGTAAGAATGGGACGCCGCGGAGATCCAAACCCAGTTATCAGGGCTTGAGAGTCCGAGCTGCTAATCTTAGCTCGCATCCGAGCTCCTAAGTGCACCACGCTTCTGCTCCACTACCTCTCAGAGAATAGAGAGAAGACAGTCCACAAGTGACAGAGGCCCCCAACGTTACCTTCAGCAGGAAGCCTCCTAGACGTAGTTCAAGAGCACAGATCGAACGGAGATTTAAAATGGGTTGACACGGGGACCCGCGTAACTGTTACACCAGGACCATCACTGTGTCCCTTCTTGTCCTCCCTAGACATGAGCTTGTTCCTGCAGCACTGACAGGGGCAGGAATGATTCCAAGCCAGCACCCACCCTCGAGTCTGGCGCCTTCATCCCGGCTCTGCCTCGCTGGCCTCTGAGAGCCACGTCCGTCTTCCCAGACACTGGCTGAACGAATGCTATGCTGAATGCCCACAGTTTGCAGTGTGTATGGGAATATTTAAAAGCTGGATTTTCAGGCAAATTCAGCATCTTCATGACATTTTAGACTCAATTTATAATCAACGGTTATTTTAGCTCTAATGGCAAAAAGCACCAGTTTTGCAGTAAAAAGCATTTATGAAAAGGGAAAAAGGAAACATGAGGTAAAGAGGAAAAAAATACTTCTTCTCCTCCACCCTCTCCCAACTCCCCCCTCCCACCCCCAATAAGCAAAAGCGAGATAGCGTCACTGGGCTTCATCCTGGAGCTCTGTCCTGCCCTAGCTGGCATTGATGACCTCACGTTGGGGTCCCCTCTGCTCCCTGCCCTGGAACAGAGCTGAGCAGTTCTAAACCCCCCCTTCCTAGTAGAAACTCTTAGGTCACTATGTTTACCAAACTGGGCTGAAATAAGGATCTCTGGGCCCCAGCCCAGAACAAGACTCTGAACTTGCAAGACAGAGGCTTGGTGAGCTGTTACTTAACACAGGCCACTGGTTATTCTTATCTACCAATAAGTTTGAGAAATGCCTTTTTTTTGGGATTTGGGGGACGGGGGTGGTGCAGGTTAACTACCTATTTCCCTTATGCATTTAACTTTCTTGCACTTTCTTCATTTGCCATTTTGGCTCTGCCTCTGAATGCACTTAAGATGCTGTAACTCTCTTATAGACATGGCATTCAGACCTTAATACTTCACCCTGTTAATTCTGCCACTTAATCACTTGCTACTGATTCTCAAGGAAGAGGCAAGAACATGTTCTGCTCCCTCCTCCTTTGAAGGAATAGAATGCAGAACAAAGCCACAAGGGAGGATGGCTAACAAATTTTTGAAACCCCATTGTTGCTTCATAACTTCTTCAAGGATTAGTCTGCAATTGCTGCTAAGTGCCTTCACTGCAGAATGTGTCTGAGGCCAGGACTTCTGCTCCGTTCCCCAACCCACACCCCGGGCACCCAACCCAGGGCTCCCAGGACCCAGGTGGATGCCTAGAGAAGCAGGGATGGAGAGGGCAGAGCTTGCTGCTGGGCCAAGGTGGGCCATGGAGCTGGCCATGGGATTCTGGTTCAGCAGATCCCTGGCATCTGAACGGCTCAATCAGGCAGCCTCTGGGTCCCCTCTGGAAGGATGTGACCTCGTTGCTGCTGTCCCATTAGTCCCCTAGGCCCACTCCACAGCTGTCTTGGAGGAGGCCACCCTGCAGCTCCCCACTACCTTTTCCCTTCCTCAAAAGTTTCTAAGTCTACTAATAGCTCTCCTGCCAAGAGGCTTTTTTTAATTTGTAGGTCACATCATTGAGAGCACAGTTTTTGTCATTTCCCCCCCAATAGTAGCACATTTCCAGATGCAATGAGGAAGCTCCTTAAAGTTTGGGAGTCATGGGAAGGGGGCCTAAGAACTCACTTCCAGGGGTGCATTCACTCTAAGTTACAGGGACATGGCCCTAGATCTAAACCAACACATGAAGCAATGCTTGTCTGCTGTGCCAGACTATCCATCCAAGGGGACAGACTTTGGCTCAAAATAGGAAAGCGCTGTCTAATAGAATCATGTATTTTGTGCGTAAATGAACTCCCTATAAGCATACTGTCAAGTAGCTCCCAGGGAGGCCATGAAGAACGACCTTGAATTCTGAACATTGGTTTAGGTTGGGGGATAGGGGGTGGCAACAGACTTGGCTAATAGGGCCTCTAGAATGGGTGACTGCAAGAAAACACCACCTGAGATTAAATGAGGCTCTCCCTGTCTCTGCCGTGACCCCCCATTTCTGCCGGATGTTGCTTTTCAGAAAAGGACTTTATTAAAAAAAAATACATCAGTATGATAGCTGTATTTATATAATACCTACTGTAGGCCAGGCACCAGATTAAATATTTTATACCAACTTTTAATCCTTTCAACTCCCCTTTGAGATAGGCACTCACAAACAGTCCTAAAATTTGTATGGGACCACAAAAGACCCCCCAAAAGCCAAAGCAATCTTGAGAAAGAAGAACAAAGCTGGAGGGATCACAGTCCCAATTTCAAACTATACTACAAAACCATAGTAAATGAGAAAGTGTGGCATTGGCCTTAGAATAGACACATAGATCAAGGGAACAAAGTAGAGGCCAGAAATAAATACATGTGTATACGGTCCATTAATTTACAACAAAGGAGCCAAGAATTTGCAATGGGAAAAGGACAGTCTCTTCATGAAACGGTGCTGAGAAAACAGAACAGCCACATGCTGAAGAATAAGATTGGAGGGGCACCTGGGTGGCTCAGTGGGTTAAGTCTCTGCCTTCGGCTCAGGTCATGATCTTAGGGTCCTGGGATTGAGTCCCGCATCAGGCTCTCTGCTCAGTGCAGAGCCTGCTTCCCCTCTCTCTCTTTCTGCCTCCCTCTCTGCCTACTTGTGATCTCTGTCAAATAAATAAATAAAATCTTTACAAAAAAGAAAAAAGAATGAGATTGGACCATTGTCTTACACCACACACAAAAACTAACTCAAAACAGATTGCAGGCTTGAGTGTAACACCTGAAACCATGAAATTCTAGAAGAAAATAGGCGGTAAGCTCCTTGACATAGGTCTCAGTGATGGTGTTTTGAATCTGACAGCAAAAGCAACCAGAGCAAAGATAAACAAATGGGATTGCATCAAACCAGAAAGCTCCTGCTCAGCAAAGGAAACCATCAACAGAATGAAAAGACAACCTACCAAAAGGGAGAAAATATTTGCAATTGTATATCTGACAAGACATTAATATCCAAAATATGTAGAGGACAAAAGATATAAAAATACATATACAATTTAATAGCAAAAAGGCCCAAATAATCCAATTGTAAAGTGAGCGAAATAATTGAACAGACATTTCTCCAAAGGAGATGTACAGATGGCCAATGAGTACATGAAAGGTGTTCAGCATCAGGAATCATCAGGGGAGGGCAAATCAAAACCACAGTGACATATGACCTCACACCTGTGATGTGGAGAAAAGGGAACCCTTGTGCACTGTGGCTGGAAATGTAAGTTGCTGTATCCATCATGGAAAACAGGATAGAGGTTAACTCAGAAAATTAAAAAATGGAAGTACCATACAATGCAGCAACTTTACCTCTGGGTATCTAGCCAAAGAAAACAAAAACACTGCTTCAAAAAGACATATGCACCCCCAAGTTCATTGTAGCATTATTTACAAAAGCCAAGATATGGAAACAACCTAAGTGTCCACTGATGGATAAATGAATAAAGACAGTGTGGGGTGTGTGTGTGTGTGTGTGTGTGTGTGTGTGTTATTTAGCCACAAAAAAGAATGAAATCTTGCCATTTATGACAACATGGATGGATTCAGAGGGCATTATGCCACGTGAATAAGTCAGACAGAAAGGTAAATACTGTATGATCTCCTAAATGTGGAATCTTAAGGAAAAACAAAATAATCTCATAGATCCAGAGAACACGTTGGCTGTTAGATTGCAAGAAGAATGGGGATAAAAATGAGTACATTGTTTTTATTGTTGTCATTTGTTTTTATTGTTGTCATTTTAAATAAATTGAGTATTTTTTTTTAAGAGAGAAAAGGGTACTTCTGTTAGTTGCTGGATGAGGAAGACAAGACAGGCCAGGTGACTTGTCCTGTTAGTTGTGGGGCTGAGAAAAAGACCCCGGCACAGAGCCCAGGCCCCCTTACCACACGTTGGTCTCTCCACTGTCCCTTGGATCTCAGAAATAGTGATTCTGGTCGAGGGCTTGGGAATTGAGGCTCTAGACCACATCTCAGATGGTTGACCTTGGGTACCACGTTGGAGCTTGTTAAAAATGCAAGATCTCAGCTTCACCCCAGAGCTCCTGAATCAGAACCTGCATTTTCAAGGGATATCCAAGTGAATCTTGTGCAATGTAATTTGAGAAGTTCTGAGTTCCAATGTCACTCATTCGTTTGGCCTGTTTCTTTTCATCTGTACTCTAACTGCCCTATCCCTTAATCTCCTTCCATAGTTGAGATGGGGACAGAAGAGGAACAAGGAACAGACCCTAAAACCTGAAATAATGCCCATACTCTTATTACTTTCACAAATTCCTCTCACCTCCAGATATTTTGGTCAATCCTAATTAAAGTCCTGATTTGTACTGACTGGGAAAGGGATCCGGGCTAGTTGCAAGGCGGGGGGTGGCAGGGGGGCGGGGAGGCAGCAGAGACTAGTGATCAGGTCTGCTTGGGACCAAGTCCTGTCCTGGATTCCTGGGTCCCTGGATCCTGCCTGCCACCACTGCCCACTCTCTTGCCCCCTCCCCCCGCCCCTGGCCCTATCGGCTTTCCTCCTCTGTGGAGCAGAACAGAAGGTGGCGCCCCCACCAGGAGAGTCCTGAGTAGTCCCTGAACATGTCAGTCCCTCCAGCCACAGCCGATGTTATTAATTTTTAAAACAAACTTCCTGATTGAGGTTCTGGCTGCCTCTAAATTGTCTCTACAAGGAGACTGTGTACTAATTAACCCATAGAAACAATCAATGATGTACCTTTTTCAAGTTTCAGGGTGATTAGAATATGAAAATGAAGAGCACAATGGTGCAGATGTTTTAAAATCACAGCAGACAGCAATTAGTGACACGGAAACCAGCTGCTTATCTCTCCAGATAAAGCCTCTTAATAGGGAATTACACTGGAGGAGTCATTACCCAGATGGATCTCGAATGATTTACAGAGGAGGCGGGGCAGCCCTAACTTTGATTTGTGAGCAGGTTCTCTTCAAGCTTCCTTCCTTACCTCAGACAAGGTGGATTTGTGGCTTGGGGTGGAGGCAGGCTTCACCTTTCTACTTTTGGTCCTGGGCAGGGATGTTGCCAAGGATGAGGAAAGGAGAGAACGGGGCCTGCAGAAGCCACAAGCACCTGCCTCCTTGATTCAGGCTCCATTGTTTTGGGATCAACTCCCTCAGCTGTCCCTGTGCAGAGGGGAGAGGGAGGACTCTAGGAAGGGGAAACAGTGAGTAGCCGGCTGCCTCTGGTGTTCCTTTGAGAAGACAGTCCCTAAGTTCTGCAGAGTGGCTGGGTGGCAGGGAAGGAATGTGCGTATACATGGGTGTTGGATATAAGGAGCTCTTAATAATCACTGTTTGATGTACTTTGTCTCTCTCTCTCATGTAACTGAGATGAAATTTACATATACTGAAATGTACAGATCTCAAGTATACATTCAAGGGGTTTTGACAAATGTATACAGCTGTGTGATTTGCACTCCTATCATGATTTATAATATGTCCATTATCCCCAGAAACTTCCATCCTTCCCCCTTCACAACCCCACCACACCCCACTCCATGTTATAGACAACCAGTGTTCTGATTTCTACCATAATAGACTAGTTTTGCCTGTACTAGAACTTCACATTAATGGAGTTGTTCAATTTGTACTTTTGAAGGGTCTGGCTTCTTTAGCTCAGGGTGTGTGTGTGTGTGTGTTATGCATGTTTTGGATTATTTCTACACTTTTCTTTTTATTGATGAATTTTGTCTTCTCCTGTTGATCAACACCTGGGCTGTTTGCAGGTGCTTTCTACTCAGAATTAAGTTGTTGTGAAGTTTCTATGAACGTCTAATTGTGGATAAATATTTTCATCTCTCTTGGGTAAATTCATAGGAGTGGAATTGCTGAGTCATAGGGTATATTTAGCTTTAAAATATGTGACCAAAGCAAGCTCTAAAGCAGTTGTACCATTTGTAACCCCCAGCAATGGATGAGAGTTTGAGTTCCTCCTTATCTTTCTTAACACTTGCTGTCAAGCTTTTCAATATTAGCCATCCTGCTGAGTATATAGTAATATCTTCTTATGGTTTTAATTGGCATTTCCCTGCTAACAAATGATTTTTGAGGACATTGTCATGTGCTCATTGGCCATTCCTACTTCTTTTGTGGTTCAGAATATTTTGGCCAAGGTGTTTTGCTGTTTGGTGAGGTCCCGTTGGTAGCATGATGATCAAATCTTCCATATATATATATATATGTATTTTTTTTTTCTGATTTCTTTGGTCATTTTGTATTGTTACTGCGAGACAAGTGTTAAAATCCTTTTAATTACAGAATTGTCTCTTTCTTTAATTCTCATTTTGTCTCAAGTATTTGAAGTTTTGAGTTGCAGACAAATTTAGTAGTATTGTCTCTTATTGATGAATTGACTTCTTTTTTATCGTTTCGAAATGCCCCTAATTATCTTAAGTAATACCTTTTGTTCTGACTATTTCACGTTGTATGAAGTGTCTCCAGCATTCTTAAAATAATGTTTGTGTGCTTTATCTCATTTCCATTCTTTTACTTTTAAGCTGTCTGTGTTCTTATATTTAAAAAGTATCTCTTGTAAACAGTCTATAGTGGGGGTCTTACATTTTCGTTCAGTCTGAAACCTATCCCATGTTGTTGCTGTTGTTGTTTTTGTTTTGAGGTGTTTAATATATTTTGAGTTAATGTGATTACCAGTAGTATTGAGTTTGTTTACCGTGTTACTCTATTTTCTCTTTGTCCCATCTCTCTTCATTATTTTCCCTCCTTTTCTGTCCTCTTCTGGACTAATCAAACTCTCTTTAATATTCCATATATTTCCTTCTACTGGCATTTTTGATACATGAGTTTCTTTCATTTTTAGTGGTTGCTCCAGAGATTATGGTGTGCACCAAGTATCACAGACTACTTTGAATTATTATCACATCCCTTCAAATGTAAGAACTTTAACAAGCATATATAGTCAACCCTAGAACAACAGAGGGGTTAAGAGCATTGACCCCCACCCCCGCCATGCAATTGAAAATCCACATATAACTTTTGATTCCCTTCCCAAAACTTAACCACTGATACCTTACTGTTAATTGGAAGTCTTCCTGATAACATCAGCAGTTGATTAACACATATTTTGTGTCTTATAGGTACTATCTACCGTATAATCACAATAAAACAAGCTAGAGAAAAGAAAATGTGTTAAGAAAATCATAAAGCAGAGAAAATAGATTTATTGAAACAAATTTACGTATAAGTGGACCCACGCAATTCACACTCATGTTGTTTAATGGTCAAGCATACTTTCATTTACCACCCTCTTCTTTTTTGTTTTATTGTTGTACACTTTATCCCTACAAATGTCATAAGCGCCATGATACATTATTATTTCTGTTTAAGCAGCCATTTGTCTTTTAAATTGTTTATGTGCCCACATATTTTCCATTTTCATATTCTTCATTTGTTCATGTAGATCTGAGTTTCCATCTGGTATTATTTCCCTTTACCCTGAAGAACTTCCTTTTACATTTCTTATAATTTCCATCTGCCAGCAGTTGATTCTGTCAGTTTTTATTTATCTGAAAATATCTTTATTTTGCCTTCATTTTTCAAGGGTATTTTCACTGGATATAGAAATGTAAGTTGATTTTTTCTCTTTATTTTAGCACTTTGGAGATCTTATTATCATTGTTTTCTGGCTTGATTTTTACTGACGAGAAGTCAGACATTATTTTGGTCATTATCCCCCTATAATTTTGTGCCCTAATTCTCTAGCTGCTTATAAAACTTTTATCTAGTTTTCATCAGTTTGTTTACAAGGTGCCTAGATGTGGTTTTGTGTGTGTTTGTTCTGTTTATTGAGCTTCTTAGCAAAGTTAATCTACATATACTAGTCTCCTTCTCTACTCCTGGGTTGCTAATTATATACGTTAGACTTCTTGATACTCTTCCACAGGATACTGAAGCCTTGGTTTTGTTTGTTTGTTTTTTACATCTTTCTCCCTCTTTCAGTTTGGATCATTTCAACTGCCTCCCCATCATGTGCACTGAACTTCTCTTCTGCATTGTCCTATAAGCTGTTAAGTTCATCCAGGGAATTTTTCATTTCAGATATTGTATTTTCCCTATTCAAAATTTTCATTTGGTTATTTTAGTATAGTTGCCATGTCTCTGCTGAGATTCTCCTGTATGTTCATCAATTATGTTTATCTTTTCCTTGCAATACTTGAATATTTTCATAATGGCTGTTTTGGGGGCCTTGGATCTATGTCGGCTCTCCTGGTTGTGTTTGCCTATTTCTTTGCTTGTGTAATGCATTTTTTTATCATGTCTTTAACATTGTAGATACTATATTGCAGAGATTCTGGATTTTGTTGTTTTCCTTTAAAGAGTTTGACTTCTGTTCTTATAAGTAGTTAATTTATTGGCAAGCTAGCTTTACCCTATTGAGGATTCTTTTTAAACTTTGCTAGGAAGGAACTAACATAGTTTCTATTCTGGGGCTAGAATAATCCTACTCTTAAGGAGTAACATTTCTGGGTGCCTAGGCGGCTCAGTGGGTTAAGCTCTGCCTTTGGCTCAGGTCATGATCTCAGGGTCCTGGAATTGAGCCCCACATTAGGCTCTCTGCTCAGCAGGGAGCCTGCTTCCCCCCACCCCTCTGCCTGCCTCTCTGCCTACTTGTGATCTCTGTCTGTCAAATAAATAAATAAAATATTTTTTAAAAAAAGGAGTACCATTTCTAGGATATCAACTGAGTTCTGGAATATTCATTAAAGTGCCCCACTCTGGCTACATAGAAATCGGCACTGCCCAGTACTGGTGATGTCAAGACTCTGTTCAGCTTGTAGCCCCCTAGTCGCTGAACTCTGCTGGGCTTCATGGGGCCTTGCTCTCAAGTGTATATTAAAAATTGGCCAAAGACATAAGAAGATCCCTATAAATGTTTCTAGGGTTTCTTTTCTGCATAGCTCCCTCTTCTTAGGTACCCTGTCTCTCAAGTCCCAGTTCCTTCAGCCCCAAATTCTGATCTCTGTTTCTTCCATGTAGGGAGATCACAGGTCTCTGGTTTCCACTTTTCTGTGCCCATCAAAGTGCTCCCAGGCAAAGAAAACTAGGGTTACAGGGACCTCGTGAGTTTCCTTCTCTCTAGAGTCACAGCACATATTATCTATTTCCCAATGCCTTAAAGCATTTGCTTTATATAGTATGCTCAGTTTTATATTTGTTTCCATGAAAAAGGTAAGTCTAATACCAATTATAACATTGTGGCTGGAATGAAGTCAATGATCATTTTAAATTATGCAGAATTACCATGTATTCGAGGAATCATATGTTAGGGACCTCTGTCTTTGCACCAGCTGTTATCACCCCCAGGAAAAGGAGTGTGCTAGTATCACTTAAAACAGCCCCCAAATAGTAAATCAGGAATGGTTCCTTTGAGAACTAAATCAAGATGACTTCCCAGGGCAGTTCATGTGACAGGAAATGAGGACACATTCACTTTATATATATAACTGGAAATTTTATGTCTGTTTAGGAGCTGGGTAGTGCTTCTGTTCAGGCTGCTATAGCAAAATATCATGAGTGGGTGGTTTATAAACAGAAATTATTTTATCATGGTTCTGGTGGCTAGAAAGTCCAAGATCAAGGTTGGCAGATGCAGCATCTGGTGAGAGCCTTCTTCCTGATTTATAGATGGCCCTCTACTCTCTGTGTGCTCACATAGTGAAGGACAAAAGAGTTTGTGGGGTATCTTTTAATATAAGAGCATTAATCCCATTCATGAAAGCTCTACCTCATTACCTAATTACATCGTATTCCCAGGGGCCCCACTTCCTAATACCATCACTTTGGGGTTTAGGGTTTCTGACATATGAATTTTGGAGGGACATAAACATTCAGTCCATAACTCCCACAGAATCAAAGGATCATTAGGCTTTAGTTCAAATAAGGTACTTAGTGGCATTCTTCTATATCTACCATTAGCAAATATAGGGATGAACTGGACTGAGGAGAGATCTTCTGGGGTCAAGTTCAATGGAAGCTAATATAGGCATTTTCTGTTCATGAGCCTAAAGAGTCATCTTCAGGGGCGCCTGGGTGGCTCAGTGGGTTAAAGCCTCTGCCTTCGGCTCAGGTCATGATCCCAGGATCCTGGGATTGAGCCCCGCGTCAGACTTTCTGCTCAGCAGGGAGCCTGCTTCCACCTCTCTCTCTATCTGTCTGCCTCTCTGCTTACTTGTGATCTCTGCCTGTCAAATAAATAAATAAAATCTTTAAAAAAAAGAGTCATCTTCAAAGTCTCTAAATGACAGAACCATCTCTCCCCACCCCACCCTCTTAAATGAAATCCTTTGCAAGGCTGCTCTGTTTATTTGGGTGTTAAAAGAATGATGTGATGCATCTCTCCTGCCCCATCCACTGGCTATAGTTCAGGAAAGTCCCACAAAATCCTAGGACTCTGTGGAGTCCTAGTCCATTTGAAAACCACTGAACTGGAACATCTGAAAATATCAGAACCTCTCTAGTCCCTAACCCAGACCCCCTGTCTTTGATATAATCCAGTGGTTCTCAACTTTGTTTGCTCATTGGGATGGCCAAGAGCTTTGAAAAAAGTACGACTGTTCAGACCCCATTTCTAAAATCCTGATTTAATTGGTCTGGGTCAGATCCCAGGCATGGCATTCTCTTTATAAAGCTTCCTGGATAAGTCTAACGTACAGCCAGGATTGGGGACCTTTCATCATACAATTTCTGGTACATTCCCCTTGTCTCCCACACTCAGTTCTTGCTCAGGCTTGAGCACTTGCTTCAAGCCTCAGAGATAAATGCCAGGATACCCCAGGGCTCTGGGGATTGGCCTGCATGAGTTGGGGATAGAGAAATCCCAGAATGGGAGTCATGAGCATCTGCATTCCAAATTCTTTCTGGGAAGACAATACTATCATCGACCCATATGGTTGACTTTTCTGCCCACCTCACCTTGCAGTGGACTTGGAATGCCTAAAGAGGGTACCATGTTAGAATTTCTTACTGTGTAAATTACAAAGAGTTCAGAGAGCAAAACAAGAATGCTCAATGGTGCCAGATTGCATATCCTAACAGGCCTGTGGTGGTTTGTTCTGCATATTTACCACCAAAAAGTGCTGCAAATGTCATAGCAACCACAGAAGGGCCCCACCCCAGAGGAATTACGGTATTCAAACATTAGATCAGTGCTCTTAAAACTTCATTATGCATTGCAATTATCTGAAGAGCATGTTTAAAGTGCACATTCCTTGATCCCACCCTATAAGATCCCAATGAATAGGTCGGCAGTGGGGCGCAAAATCTGTATGAATAACCAGTACCTTAGGTGGCTCTGATACAGTGACCCAGGATCGCATCTTGAGAAGCACCGGTTGCCAAATTAAGAGCAAAAGCTCCCCTCGTTTCTTCATACCCAGGCATATTTTCCTACTCTTGTAAAGCAAAATATCTCACAAACAGTAAATTTAAATTATCAGTGTCAGCAGAAAGTAGCACAAACACAGCTAACCCAAAAGAGTGGTTTATCTCCCACAAAGTCATGCTTGATTTTTGATGAGTTATATGATTTTTCTCAGACCCAAATAGCCCTCTTCTCTCATTGCAACAACCCTTACTTTAGATAAGCCATAGATAAGGCTGGGTGACTCATTTTCTTCCCATTTTTATGGATTTTTCAAGTTTTTATGCAGCGATCTAATGCTTTTTTTTTTCAAAAGTAGACAAAAATCAAGTGCTTTTTCAAAAGAAATCTAACTTGTACAAAATTTAAATGTATATGATTTATGATACATTGGTTATAGGGAAGGGGATAGTTATCTACTTTACAAAATAATTCTTCCTATTCCAGAAGAACTTGCTTCCATAAACACATCCTTTAGGAAGGAAATAGGTTTAGTTTTCAAAATGGTGGTTCACTGATAAACATTTGGCATCTAGGCTCAATGGGCATGGAAAGTATTGTTCTTGTAAAAGTAAGCCACACCTTCAAAATGACTGTGTGGGAGCACCTGAGTGATTCCCGTCAGTTAAGCATCTGCCTTCAGCTCAGGTTATGATCCCAGAGTCCAGGGATCAAGCCCCGCCTCAGGCTCCCCACTCAGCAGGGAGGCTGCTTCTCCCTCTCCCTCTACCCCTCCCCCTGCTCCTGTGCGGGGAGCGCGTTCAAACATGCACTCTCTCTCTCTCTCTCTCTCTCATTCCCTCTATGTCAAATAAATAAATAAAATCTTTTAAAAGAAACGACTGTGTGTTTCACAACAGTTCTGGGGGTGTGGGAACAGCCAAGAGATAACACTGGGCTTAGTTGATACTAGAAGTTTTCCACAAAAATAATTGGCCCAAAGTAGAATGTCATCAGGCCCTCCCTTATTTGGTAACCATCTTAGGCAACGCCCTTGCTGTGGACAGAGGGTAGTATGGAGGCCTTTAAAGATTCAGGTCTTACTCCCAGAAAAACGCAGAATCTAAGGGGAAAATGGAAAGGGGAATTAAATGGGTCAATAAAGCCCCCAGTCCATGACCCCCATGGAGCGCTATCCCAGAGCACTGGCAGGGTGGGAGGGGGAGCCTCCATGCCCCCCTTCCCCTTCCGTGCCAGCATTGAGCTAGGGGCCTGTTTTGCCGTGTCCATCCCTGTCTCAGTGGAGTAAGTACTCCGTTCTCAGTGAAGGACATATTGGAACTGACAGCTTCACCATTGTGTATATAATATGTCATGGCTGACAGATGAAGAAATGGGATTTCCGTGAAATGCAACGGGATATAGCCATCAGCCGAGGCTGGAGAAAAGCCATGTTCTCCTGGACCCCTTAGAGAGTACTCCTTCTTAGTCCCCCTTGCCCCTTCTCTGCAGCCCATCTCAGTGCAGGGTTTAAAGCACCATTTCCCCCCATTAATCCTGATCCTTTGTTGTGCTTTCCTTTTGTCCTCCCTGCCCTTTGATTGTGGAACTCTCCCAGCAGGGCAAATTGCAGCTGAAATGGTAGAAACAATGAGATCAGGCAGTGTCCCGATGGAGGCACTGGGAACCAGGCACACTTAACTGCATTACTTGCAGCCGGTCTGCCCTGGGTATAAGTGAGCAGGCCCCACCTTTCAACTGTCTCAGGGAAATCCACCCCCTGTCGGTCACGTGGCCTTCCCCAAAGGCAGAGTTAATGGGGAAGTGAAATAATTAACAGGAGATGAGGGAGAACAACAGTAAAAACTGCCCCGAAGAGGAGTTACCTTGCAAGTGCCTTTAGTCCTTCGGTACAGGGGAAGGATTTTTTTGTTCATTACCTAATGCATTTGAGTGCTCCAGCTTCCTTATGAGCCATTATAACAAATGATTGGCAGTTTATTCTCCACTGCGGGCAGCCACATATTTTGTCATGGTAATAGGCATCTCCAACATGATTTTGTTTATTCACTCAACAAACGTTTATTGGAAACTTTCTGTGTGGTTTGCTTTGTTGTGGGCACAGGGGATAAGAAGATAAAGGAGTCTCTGACCTCAAAGTTCTTACAGTCTGGGAGAGGGAGACAGAAAAATGCACAAATGAATGGCATATAACATTAGGAGGATTGGGACAGTTGTCTTTGGGAGAGACACTGGTGCATGCAGAAGGAATGACATAAGAAAATAGTCTGGAGGAGGTAACTCTGTCTGCAGACAGTATGTTGTAATATACAGGTCATTAATCTCACGGTGGACAAAGTGAAATACCTATCGCAAAATGCGTGTTTCTTAATTTATTCAATAAACGTTTGTTGAGTGCCTACTGTTTGCCAGGTGCTGTGCCAGGTACTTCTGTGATGGTGTATACAGGCTAGAAAGGGAAACCGGTATTAATTCAACTAATGAACAAATCAAATACAAAATTAAAACTAAGATAAAAGTCCAACAAAGATGACCTACAGGGTTTCATAAAAACTTCTATTAGGAGTATGTCGGTAAGGCAGGGGTTTCCCTACGATTGAGCTGGGAATTGAACATAAAGGGTTAGTTAAGGATTCTGGTAGGCACCAAGAATGAGAAGATGGAGCAATAAGAAAAAAAGAAAAACTGGTGATCATCAGGGACCAAGAATTCCAGGTTCACTAGGAAGCCCTTGTGTAGACTTAGGAAAGATGTAGATCCAGAGAAGGGGGGAGGGAGAGTGGGGAGAGGGAGTAGGGGAGACAGGGTGGCTACAAGTACTGCTTTGCTGGGGTCCAAAAGAGTAAGTCAGATTTTTTTTTGTCCCATGGCAATGTTTAATAAGTGCCACCACTAACGCTCAAAAATATTCTAGTATGAGTTAACCAATTATAGTGTTGCCCTAAAGAGTAGGACATTTTGTTTCCAAGCCTTTTGTAGACTTGTCATCCTGTGAGTATACACCTAGTGCCAACTCAAATCTAAAGCACAAATGACAAATCGGCAAAGTCCTAATTCATAAAAGATAAGCGGCATTCAATATTTTACACCATGAATAAGATTTCTGGGTTTGTTTTTTGGCTTTTTTTGGTTTTTTGGATTGTTTTTGTTTTCGTTTTGTTTTTGTTTTTTTTTTTTTCTGAAAAGGGGACAGCAGGCTATGTGCCCAGCAGTCATTCCTAGCAGACAAATTACGTGGCAGAATTAATTCTCTAGATGGTGGTGATGGTGTCACCAACCATTGCAAGAGGAGGAAGAAAGGAAATACATTTTTTTTGGTCTAAATTTTCTCCTGGGCTTAGCTTGGGGGAGATTCTCTCAAGATACTTAACAAACAGAGTCCAATACTAGAAGTATAAACAATATTTCTCAAAATCAGGGAGGCAGAAAATAAAACTAGGGTTTCCAAACACTAGTGTGAAGGAAACCCTACTTGCTTTACTGTATTGAATTTTACCCATCATTCTTTCTGGCATCTATGTTTTGATTCTTAACAGGGACTATGAGAAATATTTTCTAATGAAATATAAATGCTAGGGCATCAATAGCAAGTAGATTGGTATCGATAGATGATAGATACATGGACAGATGTGTAGATAAAGACAGACAAATGTACAGGTGAAAAGTTCCCGAATCCACTAAGCCAAGCATCATTTACTTCTAAATGGAGATATTATCCAAAGCTTTCTTCAGTTTACTAGTATTTTCCCTTCTTTAACAAATCTTCAGATAATGCATCCTGTATGTTTACTACTTATGGGTATAATATAGGACTTACAGTAAACTTTGAGGAATGCTTCTTTGTACTGGTAGCATGGCTTAAAATCTATCTGAAATCATGTTAGCATATTTACATTAAAAAATGTTAATGTCTTGGGGCACCTGGGTGGCTCAGTCAGTTACTCAGGGTTGTGAGATTTAAGCCCTGCATTGCGTCCACACTCAAGACGAAGTCGGCTTGAGTTTCTCTCTCCATGTCCCTCTGCTACCCCCATTCATGCTCGCTCTGTCTCTCTCTCTAAAATCGAAGATATAAATCTTTTTAAAATAAGTTTTAATGTCTCAAAATGATGTGTTCACTGCCCACCGTCTTTGTGATTTTGTAGACACTGGTTTATGTTGGGCATCTACAGGTTCTGCTTTTCCCAACTAAAGAGTCAGTCCTAAGGAAGGTGCCAGAGTCTGGAGACTTTCCTTTAGAATTCACATAGGGAAAGCACAGCTGACAAAGTTCAAAGGTGTGATCTTGAATGACTGTGCTTTCTTCTTTTTTATTTATTTATTTATTTATTTATTTGGCACATTCATCCAGGAGACTCAAGGTTCCTTTTGAGACTGCCCAAGCGTTTCCTCAAGATGGGTGTCAGTGCCCAACCTGGGCATCAGGATGCCTCAGAGGGCTACCTCCCAAACACTGCACCACTCCCCACTCCTAGAGTCAGAAGGATTGAAGGTCTCTTACGTTTCTTTCCTGCTTCATTTCTTCTTCCCTACGTCTTTGACCAACCCCCTTGGCCCCACACATTCTTCAGACCTCCCCCCCTCAATCCTTTAGCTCGTGCTGTTTTCCCTTGTTGCAGTGGCTCTCAGGGAGCTACTTGTTGGAGCACACAGATGCTCAACCCCAGGGTAAAGTGCAAACAGAAATGAACTTCCGTAGGAGAAAGCGAAGGAAGGACGTGAGCTGGTGGGAAGTGGGGACAGAAGTCAGAGGCAGCTTAAGTAGGCAAAGGGACCAGGGAGTCGGGAAGTTCAGTCTCTCCTGGGCTCTGCCACCATGGACAGAACTCTGCATTATACAGGTTTCAGCTCTTGAGTGCATCGGGTCTGGCACTGGCCTAAGTGACATGCGGGGCCTGTTCTCTGCCTAAACAGCTCTTACTCCAAGATTGCATTCAACCAGGATCGGTAAAAGTTCCTGTTGGGGGGCAAAGGGGAACGGTGAAGATAGCAACTAAAGCCTCCTTATTAATGTTCCAAATGAGTGCCACCTGTTTTTACTTCTGCGAATGAGAAAACCTCCAGAAGCATTCTGGAATTATAGATAGCTGTTTCCAACTTTCAAATAAGTAAGCCTCTTGACGTTCAATTTTAAATGGCTCTGACATGCTCATCTTTGTCTCTCTCTCTCCTTCCCTCCCCCCCTGCCCTTAGGCTTACGAGCGGCCACAGAAACACTCAAGTCTCCACTATGACCCAGGCCTCCCACAGGACGTCACCAGTGACACCTTAAAACCAAAGCACCAGCAAAAAAGCAGCAGCCAGAACCACATGGACTGGTCCACCAACTCTGACAGTGGACCCGCCACTCAGAATTGCTTTATCAGTCCGGAGTCTGGCAGAGAAACTGCAAGCACCAGCAAGATGCCCGCTCTTGAGCCCATGGCTTCCTTTGCGAAGGCGCAGGGTAAGAAAGGCAGTGCAGGGAGCACGTGGAGCCAGCTGTCCACCAGCAGCAAAGATCTGCTCTTGGGAGGTGTGGTCCCCTCCCCAGGCAGCCACGGCTCGCCAGCCCCGCCCAGCAGCTCTGGCGAGTGCAGCGGGCTGCAGCCCTTGGTCGACCAGGATGGAGGAGTCACAAAGGAGCCCCCAGAACCACCTGCTATAGGCAGCAAGAAAAAGTCCAGTAAAAAAGATGTGATAAGTCAAACCATATCCAACCCAGACCTGGACTGGGTCAAGAATGCCCAGAAGGCATTTGACAATACGGAAGGGAAAAGGGAAGGCTACCCTGCAGACAATGCCCACGAGGCATCACCAGCCAGGCAGAACTCGAGTTCTGTCAGTAATCCTGAAAATGACTCAAGCCATGTCCGGATTACTATCCCTATCAAGGCACCCTGTCTAGATCCAACCAGCCATAAGAGGAAAAAGAGGCAGTCCATCAAAGCGGTGGTGGAAAAGATCAAGCCAGAGAAAGCCCTGGCTTCCGGAATCACCATGAGCAGTGAAGTGGTTAACAGGATACTTGCCAACACTGAGGGAAATAAGAAAGATCCCCGGGTCCCTAAATTGAGTAAAATGATAGAGAACGAGTCGCCCTCAGCTGGCCTTGAAGTGGGCGGCAGTGCTGAGAAAGTCATGCCTGGAGGTGTGACCAAGCAGCGAAAGCCCCCCATGATCATGACGCCTCCAACGTGCACGGACCACTCTCCCTCCAGAAAGTTGCCAGAAATCCAGCATCCCAAATTTGCTGCGAAACGGAGGTGGACGTGCAGCAAACCAAAGCCCACCAGTATGCTCCGGGAGGCAGTCATGGCCACGTCCGATAAACTGATGGTGGAACCGCCGTCCGCCTACCCCATCACCCCGTCCAGCCCTCTGTACACCAACACAGACAGTCTTACTGTGATCACGCCCGTCAAGAAGAAGCGGGGGCGGCCGAAGAAGCAGCCTTTGCTCACGGTGGAGACGATTCACGAGGGGACTTCCACCAGTCCGGTCAGTCCCATCAGCCGGGAGTTCCCCGGCACGAAGAAAAGAAAGAGACGACGCAGCTTAGCTAAGTTGGCCCAGCTGGTGCCAGGAGAGGACAAGCCCATGAGCGAGATGAAATTTCACAAAAAAGTTGGAAAGCTTGGGGTACTGGATAAGAAGACCATCAAGACCATCAACAAGATGAAAACACTCAAGAGGAAAAATATCTTGAACCAGATCTTATCCTGCTCCAGCAACATTGCTCTGAAGGCCAAAGCTCCCCCGGAGACCAGCCCGGGGGCAGCGGCCATTGAGAGCAAACTGGGCAAACAGATCAACGTCAGCAAGAGGGGAACCATCTACATCGGCAAGAAGCGGGGCAGGAAGCCAAGAGCAGAGTTGCCTCCCCCATCCGAGGAACCCAAAACAGCCATCAAGCACCCTAGGCCTGTTTCTAGCCAGCCGGACGTTCCAGCCGTGCCTTCCAACTTTCAGTCACTTGTGGCGTCTTCACCAGCAGCTATGCACCCACTTTCGACGCAGTTGGGTGGGTCCAATGGCAACCTGAGCCCCGCCAGCACCGAAACCAATTTTTCAGAGTTGAAAACTATGCCAAATCTCCAGCCCATCAGTGCTCTTCCAACCAAAACCCAGAAAGGAATCCACAGTGGAGCCTGGAAGCTGTCCCCGCCCAGGCTGATGGCCAACTCGCCGTCCCACCTTTGCGAGATCGGGTCACTCAAGGAGATCACCCTGTCCCCTGTGAGCGAGTCGCACAGCGAGGAGACGATCCCGAGCGACAGCGGCATCGGGACGGACAACAACAGCACGTCTGACCAAGCGGAGAAGAGTTCGGAATCCCGACGGAGGTACTCCTTTGATTTCTGCTCCCTGGACAACCCGGAGACCCTTCCGTCCGACACCAGCACGAAGACCCGGCACGGCCACCGGCAGAAGCATCTCATGGTGGACAACTTTCTGGCCCACGAGAGCCTCAAGAAGCCAAAGCACAAGAGGAAGCGGAAAAGCCTGCAGAACCGTGACGACCTGCAGTTTCTGGCGGACCTGGAGGAGCTCGTCACCAAGTTCCAGGTGTTCAGGATCTCCCACCGGACTTACACCTTCTACCACGAGAATCCGTACCCCAGCATTTTCCGGATTAATTTTGATCACTACTACCCGGTGCCATATATCCAGTATGACCCCTTGCTCTATCTTCGCAGGACCTCAGACCTGAAGTCCAAGAAGAAGCGTGGTAGGCCCGCAAAAACCAATGACACCATGACAAAGGTGCCTTTTTTACAAGGGTTCAGCTACCCTATTCCCAGTGGAAGTTACTATGCACCCTATGGAATGCCTTACACATCAATGCCTATGATGAACCTGGGTTATTACAGTCAGTACCCAGCTCCCTTGTACCTCTCGCACACACTCGGAGCCGCGTCCCCGTTCATGAGGCCGACGGTGCCGCCTCCTCAGTTCCACACGAGCTCCCACGTGAAGATGTCGGGGACAGCGAAGCATAAAGCGAAGCACGGAGTCCACCTGCAGGGACCGGTCGGCATCGGCCTCGGGGACAGGCAGCCGGCCCTGAACCCTCCCAAGGCGGGCGGCGCCGGGCTGGCCAGCGGTCGGCTGCACAAGAGAAAACACAAACACAAGCATAAGCACAAGGAAGACCGGATCCTGGGGACCCATGACATGAGCGGTCTCTTCGCGGGCAAAGCCACGAGCTTCTCCAGCCACATCCTGAGCGAGCGGCTGGGCGGTGCGGACAAGGAGCTCCCGTTGGTGGGCGAGAAGAACAAGCCGAAAGAGAAGCAGAAGCACCAGCACAGTGAAGCCGGCCACAAAGCTTCCAAGAACAACTTTGAGGTGGACACCCTGTCTACGCTGTCACTTTCCGATGCCCAGCATTGGACCCAGGCCAAGGACAAAGGCGACTTGGGCGGCGAGCCTGCGGACGCGTGCCCGAAAAGGTACTCCGGCGGCAGTGGCGACAGCGGCGGCACCAGACCCGAGAGCCTGGACGTGTTCGGTGACATGAACCCTTCGAATGACAAGTGGGACAGTGACGTGAGCGGGAGTAAAAGGAGGAGCTACGAGGGCTTTGGGACATACAGGGAAAAGGACATCCAGGCCTTCAAGATGAATCGCAAGGAGAGAAGCTCCTACGAGTCTTCCCTGTCTCCAGGTAAGGCCACGTTGCTCCACAGGCTTGGGCTTTCTTATTACTTAATCGCTGGCCTTTGCTCCTCCAGAGGCTGCCATCGTGGGCACATTGCAGGCACCGGTTTGCAGAGGGGTAGGAACCAAGTGAAAATGGGCATTCTTGCACATTTGATAACATTTTTTATTTGGCATTCGTGGTCTTTCCTCTCTCAGAGTCATTGTCTGGGGACCGTGGGCCCAGAGACACCCCCAGTAGCTACGTGGACGCCAACCACACCCACTACATTTATGCTTTTTATTAAAGATGCTGGTCTTAGGTCCTCATCTGATCTGATGGTGCAGCTTGCTAGTTGGGTAAAACCTCTGAAACCCATTCCAAAATGCCAACAAGATCCCAAGAAGGTCAAAGTTGGGTAGGAGTACTATTGCCTCCTTCTGGCATACCACCTCCAGAAGTCTCACATCCCAGGGGAGAAGTCTCCAGCAGAGCCACTGGAACCTACCGACCAGTGAAGCCTCCAGGGTAGCTAATGAGGGAGCCATGGCCCCAGGCCCTCTTGTCCTGTCTTTGTCTGTGGGCATTTGCTAAGCTGCCCTGGACAGGCCCCCAGAGTGAAGCCCTGGCTCGTGATTTCCCTGCAGGAAGGGGAGGGAGCCTGGCCGAAGGGTGCTACACGCCTCCTGTCCCCCATGGGAACCTTACTGCTGTGTCTCTTGGCATGTCTGCTGGGAATGGGATTTTGCCCACTAATCTCTAAACTTGAAGTACTGGTTGCTACTAGAAAGAGCTCATTCCTTGTCAGTTGCTGGCAGGATTTCCTGCTAACTTTTCCACCCACACAGACCTTTCTTACCATCGAAGCCTGACACTTCTGCCTAAGTATCCCTTGGTCCCTGTCCACACGTCGCATAAGTGATAAGAATCTTGGAGAACAGAACAGTTGTTTGTGAGGAAAAGAGTAGACGCTCCTTTCCTAGGACCTACAGAAGCTAAAAGCATTTCTCCTGCTACCCGCTAACCCCGGATAATACAAAGCATTCTGGCCACAGCCTGGTTTTAAAAGACTAATCATCGCTGGTTCACCTGTCTCTTCTCTTGGTGATGGGCACCCTTTGCTCGCCATCTTCCTTCCGGGGGAGTCCACCATTAGTGAGGGCGAGGGCAGTGTATTCATGAGGAATTAGAGTCATTTTTCTAGGCCAGCAGACTTCAGAAGAAATATGATTATGAGTTAGAAAGCACTTAAGGATTGCCCCAAACTGCCGCTAGCTTGTGAGTTGCTATAGTGGTTGATGTTCTCCTTGTCTAATGAAAAGACCAATTAGCAGTGATGTTTCCTGCGGAAGGTGATAAATGTCCCACACTTCAGGTTTGCCCAGAGAGGGTGGTCTCACCCGGGTATCCCTGTTTCTCGTCATCAGACTTTGTTGAAGGGACTTGTTTGCTATGCAAAGCCCAAGTTAAGCCCCCTTGGACAGGAGTGACCAGATTAAACTTTTAGGTGAGAAAAGCTGTTGCTTTCTCATCCAGTATAGTGACCTTGAAGCTTGGGTCCAAAACCAGCCATGCACAGAGGGTCTTCTTACTTTTTGTACTTTCTTGGCACTATTTAGCTAAAAAAGGAATGGTGGCATGCTATCGTTAAGAACCTAGAAGCAGGTTCTCTCTAACCTTCTCCTCGATCATGTTCTCTCTCACTGTGTCGCTCTCAAATAAATAAATAAAATCTTAAAAAAAAAAAAAATTTTAAAAGAACCTAGAAGCAGGGATCCTAACTTACCAGACCTGAGAAGCGAGATCTCAGAGGCTGAAACCTCTACCCGTTGTTTCTTGTCAGGTTTCTCGGCAATCTTACCGAGATTTTCTCTGTGGTCGGACTGGATTTCTGGGTGCTGGTTCAGTTCTCGAGAGTTCCCAGCTAGAGATCCGTCTCTGAGCCCTGTGCGCCGTCTCAGAAGGTGCCCGCCCTCTAGCCATACAGCTCTCCCAGGGTTGGCGCTCCTATGGTGGCCATTGCTTTCTTCAGAATTCCCCTTCTTCTCCCCATCTTCTAAATAGTTCTTCATCTGGCCATATCAGGAGGAAAGAAACAGGCGTCATGACAGTGTCCTAAAAGAAAGGTGGATTCAACCTAAGAATTGGGTACGAGGCCTAACTCTGTTATATGGGCCCTTAGCATGGCGTTCTGTTTCTTTGTGGAACTGTCTACCACCCGTAACCGACAGGATTGGGCCAGACCTCTTTGTATAGTATGTTTCAGTTCTTAAAACCGTTTTACATCCCTTTCTTCATAACACGTACCCCACAATCTTAGAAGAGAGAGGTATTTTCATTCCTGTTTTACACACTGGGACACCGAGGCTCAGAGATCAAGTGACCCGCTCAGGTTTAGAAAGCCATGGCTTCGGATGGTAACAAGCCTGGGGCTTTGGTCACCGCACTGCAGTTGACCACATGCCACCCAGTAGCTGCGCCAAGTCTAGACCATACAGGTCCTGGTCCTTGGCTCGGTGCTCGTCCATCCCCCCATAGTGCTTCCTCTCAGATACCCAACCATTCTCCAGTTACAAGCCTCTCCCTAAGGCAGCTGCACAGCGATGATGTGATGATTGCAGAGAGAGTAATTAAGGAAAGACGACATCCCTTTATTCAATTCCCAACCAGTGTAAAAGGACCCCTTAGGGCCCAACTTTTTCTAGCCATCCCCCTGGAAACATCGACACGGACAGGCTTCTGTCTGTGTTCTTACTGCCCTGGGCTTCTCGCAGTTATTTTCGCCACTTCTTGGTGCCTACCTCTGTGTTACAGGAGTTAATTCTCTCTTCAATGTTTTAATGACTCACAGTCGTTGGTGGCTTCTATGTCTACATGACTGTGTCTGTTGTCCCTGCACATCTTGTGGAATATCTTACCGGAACAGATCAGATTCTCAGCCGTTCACCTCCCTTCCAAACTTTGGCCTCTCCTCGCCTCTATTCTCAATGTTCCCTCTATTTCTGATACGCTCCAGAGAGCACCACATCCCATTCAAAGGTGGGAGGCTGAAGGTCTGAGAGACCTTCCAGAGACTTTACCTCAGTCAAGGTGTCGCTTCCATGAATGATACTGAGGGTCCTGCTTGGAAAAAAAAAAGCATCATTTCCTCACAGCTTCTCACAGCTTCTCTCCCTCCGTCTCTTTCCTCCTCCGCTCTGGATTCACTCCCTTAGCATCCCAGTGTCCTTTTTCACAGGAGCTAGTCATTTCCGAAATAGCTACAACTTATATAGAGATGTCACCCTTTAGCCCATTGAGGACCAGATTTAGGAGCTAAGTCAGGGGAGGACTTTGAGCATTGCCTGAGATCAGAGCTGATGGAAGTCATTACCGTTATGGAGACAGAAATTAGAGCCCTCATTTAGCGGCACGCTCCATTTCTTCTTTCCTGCTTGGAAAAGCATCCATTCTCCAAGCCCCCTGCCCTGCAGAGCGATGCACTGTCTTGTTAGCCCCCTTACAACACACCTAGAGCTTAGAAGTCACAAAGGCTCTTCACCATTTTTCTGCATTTTACTCCTTTTGCTTTGTTTGTTTGTTTCAGAAGGCAGTGGCTCTTCTGACCTATTTTCTAAATGGATACCATCTGCTTAATCTCCATTTATAAAAATGCTTGCCTGGCACCAAATAATGATAACTAGTGGGAAGGTGCCATCCACAGACTCCCAAAGTTGGAAGAAGCCTGATGGGGGCTCATGTGCACCTCTCTCACCAGGCATCACCCCTTCTCGTAGCCTGACAGGCTGCAGAGTCCCCGAAGAGCAAACCTGTCCAAGTTTGACAACACATAGTTAGAACGATGCCACGTGCTCTCAAAGCCAACTTCTTAGCTGGTGGAAGGGGTCTCTGGTTGAGTTATGTTCTTCCTGTTCAGACCACAGAATAATTTTTGCATGCTTTGACCTCATATTTAGACATCTTAACCATTGCTATCCAGGCTCCCATCAGATGTTGGAGAAACACTGTAAAGAGTCAATTTACCTATGTTACCTCTTAGTCTAATGCTGCTATGAGTCAAGGTAGCCATCCCGGGTCCCCAGATATCAGTCAGTTTCCTCATGATGAATGGATGCTGAAAATGAATCCTTAGCTCACCTCTCCGATATCAGAATCCTGCCATGCATGCAGGTGGCTGGATTTCCTTGAGCCTGTTTGACTCTCTACCCCTTCTTGTGGCTTCTGTCTTGCCCTTTGCCAGCTCCTCTTATCGGCATCGTGGGGCATTTGGGGAGTCAGTCGCTGTTGTTACTCATAGGCAGGAAATGGATGCCCAAGCCAAAAATAAGACAAAACCCTCCTTCAAGCAAGCATCCAGATGAGGGAATTAACCACATAGATGAGATGACATGAAAACTATACAAAAGGAAATAAATAAAATCTTTAAAAAAAAAAAAACCAACTATACAAAAGAAAATGTGCGGAGTACATTTTCTACAAATGGAAGAAAAGGAGGAAGACTCAAGGGAGGAGAAAGTTAAGGCCAGGAAAAAAAATAGTGAAAAATAAAAAGCTGATGAAGTGTAGTCTGTTTAATCTTAATCCAAGTTGAATTCTGGGTCATTCTGTGGGAGGAAATGAGAGATAAATTAGCTAATGGCTGCTGTGTGGTTTAACAGGATCATGCGCACCTGGCCTGGTCTTGTCTCCCACACTAACCAGCTGGAAGACCTCTTCATCTTTCTCACCCTCTGTTTTCCCAGGTGAGACTCTGGTAGGAAAAGCTCTGACCAGACCTGACAGTCTCAGATTCTCAAAGTCTCAAGTTTACACAAGGCCGTGTTTGAGCGCAAACACACGCACACATGCACATGCACACGCAGATTGGACACGTAGGAAGAAAACTCTCAAGTTATTGGCCAAGTTGGCCGATTAATTAGCTGTGCAATGAGATTTCACAACAGATCTCTCAGGTCCACGTATTAAATTTTGTGACTCACCCCATTCGTCTTTGGCTCCAGCCACTTCATCCAGCCATTTGATGTCACCTTTCAGAAAAGATGGCATTCTCCCTACCTGGACCCCGCCAACCGATTAACTCACTCCTTGTGTATGCAGCAGCCACAGTCATCACCTTAGCAAAAAGGATAGAGCATGCATGCGACCCCCTGCGTGGGAACCGACAGAGCAGGCTTGCCTTTGCCTAGACTCCAAAGTAAAAGAATCGTAACAATGTAGCAGAAACATCTCATTTTGCTTATGAGCACACTGAGTCTTAAGAAGGTCAAGTGACTCATGCAATGATACATATCTAATTGGTAAAAGAGCTCAGACCTGGAAGCTAACAGCAGGGAGAGGAGAAGGCAGAGAGAGAGAGAATAAAAGAAGAAGAAAAAAAAAACTAGAAAGGTGAGTTGTGGGAGAGATGTTAAGCTATATGTTTTCTTTTGCTGTGAGCTGTTGTAAAAGGTAAGCATCTATTGGACAATAATTTGGTTTCCAGGCTGTCTCTGGAGACCCATGTTTGGGACTGGAAACAATCTTTGTGGGCTCTGATGGAAGTCATTTTTTTTCCTTTCCTGTCTTAACAATTGCACATACTTATTTTATCGGGCCTCCCAAGGTTCCTCCTAAGGTTTTCTCTTGGAAACCGGGAATTAATCAAATTAAATGTTGTGACCCATAACTTTCTGGCAATGAAAGAAAAAAAATCTTAGACTCCCAGCATCTCTTTTTCCACATTAAAATCAGAAATCAAGCCATTCTGCCTTTGGAGCAAGAAATCCCCAGGCCATTTATCTTCCCACAGTTGGCAAACGTTCCACTGTCCTGTTGGAAGTTTTTATTTATACCTTTGTGGCTGTGGGGAATTATGCAGATTCAGGTGTGGGCGCAGAGAACTTACAGTTTCGACAGACTTGGCTTTGATACAGCATGGAGCCTTTCTCAAGAAGGCTAGAGAAATCAATAAAGCACGCTTTAAAGACTGGCAGGCCAGTGGGCAGAGGTGAGGATGGTGTCTTTGGAAGGACCCTCCAGCAACCCACCTCTTTCATTCTACAAATTAACAGGGATGGGAATGAATACTTGCTAGGATTATAGCACAGGCTCGTGCCAATATTTTGCTCAGTGCGATTGACTGAAGCCAAGGGCAGGCGGTGATAAAGACAAGGGAAGATGTAAAATGGATTTCTTTGGTCACACACACACACACACACACACACACGACTTGATGCAGTCCTGGGGTGGGGAGAAATTCAAGGATTAGTAACTGGATGCTTTTGCCCTCAAGGAGATTATAATCCCGAAGTCTCTCCTATTAATGCAGAGGAGGAAACCAGATGGAACTAATTCTACAAGGCAGATGGTAAGGGCCATCTGAGAGCCTTAGAAGAAGTGCTGGGGCTGCCTGGGGTGCGGGGTGGGGGGGAGGGACGGTGTGTGTGTGTGAGCCATCTCCATGTTTTCCTTGGGAGTAGAGAAGTGGAATCAGAGATGCTTCTTCTTCTTTTTTTTTTTTTTTTAATTTTTTTTTCAGTGTTCCAAACTTCATTGTTTATGCACCGGATGCTTCTTTGAAGTGGCTGCCATTTTAAGATGGATCTTGAAGGATGGAGGAGGCTTTTGGAGATTGGAGATGGTAGGGACGTGGGGGGGAGGCACAGTGCAGAAAGGAAACCATGTAAATAAAGGTATTTAGGTAGAAGTACCCAAGATCTATTTGAGAAATAGGGCTTATTCCGGACTTATCGAGGTTAGGATCTGCAGCTGGGGATCAAGGCAGAGAAGGTCAGAAGACAGTGTTGTCCTCCTGAGTTAGAGGGGTTTTGCCCTATACCACCAGGCATGTGCTTATGGTATGGGACTTCTACTTCATCAAGGCAGTGGGAAGTCATTTTTAAAATAGGCAAAATCGTGGGGCGCCTGGGTGGCTCAGTGGGTTAAAGCCTTTGCCTTCCGCTCAGGTCATGATCCCAGAGTCTGGGATCGAGCCCTGCATCAGGCTCTCTGCTCAGCAGGGAGCCTGCTTCCCCTGCTCTCTCTGCCTGCCTCTCTGCTTACTTGTGATCTCTATCTGCCCCCCCAAAAAAATCTTAAAATAGGCAAAATCATGAAATGACCAAATTATACTTTGTCTTTCTTTCCTGACCCCACTTTCTCCCCTCCCCAGTCAAGGTTGGGTGAACTTTGCACTCTTCATACAGTATTATAATTAGCCATTCTTGTTTGCCTTTCCTTCCCCAGCCTAGCACCCACATTATAAGTGTCTAAAGATTTCATTACTCAGGTACACAAGCAAAAAATAATAATGAGTCATTCTTGATTCATCTCTCTCCCTCTCTAGCTAAAGTCAAAGATGATTCCGATATGTTAGCCCCAGATAACTGTAGTCTATGAACAGAATTACAGAAATCAGGAAGGAGTCTGGTTGGTGTACAAGGAAATGAATTGTAAAGGCAACAGTTGACAGTTCTATACAGAGCAAGAGAGACAATTACAGGGAATAAAGAAAAGAGGGTGGAGGGGAGGGACCCTGTGGCCCACCTTAAAGAGAGAAGCAGAATCAGAAGAGATTGGGAAAGATGCAGAGAAGAAATGTTGGAAGTGTTGAAAGAAAACCAGGGAGTCAAGGAAGAGTGAATTAAGAAGAATGGGGTTGGCCACCAGGACCAGAAGCTGCAGAGTTTATGGGCGATGAGGATATGTATGAACAGATCCGTGACCCCAACGCAACAGAAAAACTCAGTCTTACTTATTTAGTGCCCCGTATAGTTAAGGCTTGGTGGGTTAGATGCCAAATCCAGGTGAGAAGGAGTTAACAATGGGTGATGAGAAAATGGGGCTTCAGGTGCAGAAAGGGAAACTTTGCTGTGGTTCTAGCCATGCTCCAGCCTCCAAGGACTCTTTATGTCTTAGGTCAGCCTTCGGTGGGAGGCGGCACAGCCAATTTTAGTAGGTCGTTAAGTCTAATGTCCCCCAGTTGTGGGAGCCTGAAAATAATGCCTGAACCTTTTTTTTTTTCTTAAAGATTTTATTTATTTATTTGTCAGAGACAGGGGGAGAGAGAGCGAGTGAGCACAGGCAGACAGAGAGGCAGGCAGAGGCAGAGGGAGAAGCAGGCTCCCTGCCAAGCAAGGAGCGCGATGCGGGACTCGATCCCAGAACCCTGGGATCATGACCTGAGCCGAAGGCAGTGGCTTAACCTACTGAGCCACCCAGGCGTCCCTAATGCCTGAACCTTTTATGCTGTGTCGTTCTGCCTTCCTGTGAAGTCCATGCATAGAAAAGATAAAGACTATAGTACTTGAAAAGAGGTAAGAAGGTCTAGGCCAGCTCCCCCTTCTCTGCCCCACAGACACACAAGCACTTAATTTCTGATCATGGTAATATCTATTTGAAAACTCCTCCCTGCGGTACTAGGGTGGAAGGAGTGCTTGTTGGCTGTGCTCCCGAGAACATGTGGAAGAACAGTCCTGCTAACCCCAGGTTCTGATAAATGAATCTTTTATTGACCATTTACTATGTGCAAAGTATTACAGAGTAAAACCCAACTGTTGCTCTTCCAGAGGTCTTCACTACTTTGTAGAATGAAATATATATGATGCTTCATAAAAAGCCTATATGCTCAAAAATGATGTGAGCTCTTCAGTTACTTAATATATACCACAGAGCCAGGGACGGTCAGAGAGACCAGAAGAGAAGAAAAAAGCAAGGGAGGGCTCCTCCTTCCCTCAGTCCCTTATACTATACTGAAAAGAGGCTAATTGGGTGTACCTGAAACAACCAGGGAGTACATGCAGACCATATTTCATCCATGCTAACGCAGTGGCCAGCAGTGGGGGCTATAGGGATCCAGGGTCAGGAAAGATAATCGTGTTCAAAAGGCAAAATCCTGGAGCTGGACCTTGGAGAATGGGAGCGTGGTGGTGAGTGTGGCCTCAGGCAGTACACGAAAGGCTCCTGCCTAAACTGAAGGTAGCAGTTGGGTGGGGAAGGGTTTTTAAGAGGCACAGCTGCCATCAAGGGATGCGGAACTGCGTCGCGGAGGCAGGGGGCAGACACACTGACGTGCAAGGGTGCTGGGCATAGAGGACATTGAGCTTGGTGCTAGGTGCCGGGCGAAATAATGAAGTCCCAGGAAACATGACCATCCCCCAAGACCTTGCAAAGCTCTCAGGGGACAAGAGATGGATAGATACACATCCTCAAGGTAATTAGACTAGTGAAAGTCCATACATTTCATCACTAGAAATAAAAACCCATTCTACAAGAAGAAAGGATCCATAAAGTAACTTTCAGAATAGTGAGCTGCACATTGTAAAAGCAAGTCGGTGTTGGTGTTTGCCCCATTCCATAAGGATTCAGAACAAGTCGGAGGCATTAGGAGGGGCTCAGTCAGGTAGAGCGAGCGTGTCCCTCGGGCAGCCGCTGCCATGGTTTTTACACTCTTCCTTCCGTGAAGGGGCTGGGGAGACTGGGAAGGTGGGCAGTGAGTCCATGCAGAGATGGGGCTCCCCTCGGGGCTCCCCTCGTTGATGGAGGATCTAAGGACACAGAGAGATGAAAAGCTTTCCCCGAGGCTGCATGCCCGTCATCCTTACATCCGAACAGGGTGCTCTGCTCTTCAAAGTGCATTTCCTTACTTTTATTTGATCTTCTGTGCCCACTGAGGTTTGCAGATAGATGTTGTGCTCCCCCTTGACAGGCAAGGAAATCAAAACCCAGAGGGTGAAAGTCTTTGTCCAAAGTCACTGAGTCAGTCTTGCACAGAAAAAGTGCTGGGCCCCTGTTTTCCTGATTTTGCTCATCAACTCCCTTTTTCCACCAGACTTTCTGTGTCTTTGACAAGGTCAATAATATGACTCAGCTTCTGAGTTATCCTTAAAATACTCTTGCCAGTGGATTAAATGGGGGAGCCCAGAATAAAGCACTAGCAATTTGGTGTCGGCTAAAATTAGTTTTTTATATAGGAGGAGCTCTTTGGAGCCAGGATCAGCCAAGCCCAGGGAGTGAGGTTGGTTCTGTGTTCAGAGCCCAGGCAATAGATTCCCTAGATGGAGCATAGATACCCCTGAAATTCACAAAGGGCACACAAAGGAGGAACAAGAATGTTCTTCTTCACTAAATCACGAAACTCTTAACATTTTTTATAAAAGATTTTATTTATTTATTTATGAGAGAGTGAGAGAACACAGGAGAGGTCAGAGGGAGAAGCAGATTCCCTGCTGGGCAGGGAGCCCACGTGGGACTCGATCCCAGGACTCCAGGTTCATGACCTGAGCCATAGACAATTGCTTAACCAACTGAGCCACCCAGGCACCCAACATTTTGTTGTTCTAAAGAAAAGTTTTACACAGCTTAAGGGACTTACACAATTCCTAGTAAACATACAGAAACTTTCATCTTGAGAGTAATAAATGCCAAAGATGAAAACAGAGTGGAACAAATCATTAAGGAAACCATGGGTGTAGTGCTCTATCTCAGAAGTTTGGGAAACTGATAGACAGGAGACCTTATCCCCTTTCTAATGTCCATGAGAACTTGAGATGTGGGCTGAAAGAACCATTGTCCTAAACCAGTTTTTCATGTCTTGTATCCCAAGACCAGGAGGCCAAAAGGGTTCTCTTACAGAATATATCTTTTGTACTGTTAGTTACATTTTGCTTCATTTATTTACTCTGATCACACAATTAAAAAAGTATCAAGTGGCTAAAATGTATAAGACATACTACTGGGCAATGTTATGACTATACATGCACAAGGGATACCTTGTTGTCCTCGGGTAGAGATGTCATAGTCCTAGAAGTCTGTGTTAGCGTGTCTTCTACGAAATAATGATCCCCTTTCATGCTAGGTACTGTTTTTCTCTTTTGAGGTCCCAACAACAACAATAAAATTGGATTCCCCATGCATAGAATAAAGCAAATGAGCATTTGGAAAAAACATTTATTATTTCTTTCATTAATGAAAACCAGATACTTTTTAGTGTAGAAAATGTGGAAAATTTAGGAAACCATGTATAAAAAAAATGAAATCACCTATAATCCAATGAAATAACCGTTATGCTAATGTAGCTGCAGGGGTCCCAGCTAATGGTCACTGTTTGCCTGGCTTCCTTTCCTTTCTGCCCCCCCCGGCCTCAGGAGAAGCTAGAGAAAGTCAAACCCACGCTCCCCTCCGCCATTTTCTCTCCTCTTTCTCCACTCTCCCCACTGCCACTTTGGTCGCCTGGTCTTTTCAACTTCCTCTCAAGTACCTTCCCAGAATTGACCAACTTTTCCTTCTACATTCTATGCCGTTGCCCTAAGAGGGGATTATATATTTTTTTAAACAAATGCAGCAGCAATTGGGCATGAAAACCATCCAGATTTCCACACTGTCTTACTTAAGATCTCCACAAGAATCGAAGTGCCAGGACAACCGGGAAGGGGACAAATTAGTCCCGGCTGAAAATGGTTGCCAAAATGCTATCCCGAGAATCGCTGAGTGTTGAGTGTTTCTTCTCAGATCAGACTCTGACCAGGACGTGGGGGGCGGGATGCGATAAGTTTTCCAGAGCTTGAGACCCGCAGCTCCACACCGCAGTGCGGGATGCAGCCAGTCGGTGAGGGTTGTGAGCGCCATGCCCGCTGTGCCGGCAGGTACACAAGAATAGGCCCCGTTGTCAGTGCTCTAATTGGTCAGTTTTGCTGTCATTCATTCTGTGAGTATGTAAAGGGAAGGAGTCAGTTATTATAGGTTTAGGACGCAAAGGCCTACCTCATACTTGTTCATTTTCCTTCCTTGTATACCTACGATTTTCCTAAATTGAGATTTGCCGTAAATCCAATTTTGTTTTCTCTTCAATTCCTCCTTAACCTCCTCAGCATCTCCCTGTGCTATAAGCTGGGCATCAGGCAAAAGAGAAGACAATATCTTCCAGGAGATTTTTGAAGTCCTCATGGATACTGCAAATAAAATTATATTTTATCAAATAAAGTAGCTAAAAGAACTTTTCTCACAGACTTTTCCTCCATTATTTTTCTAGTTCCAGTTGATATTAGTTATAATAGAGGAAAATCTGTCCCAGTGGTCTTCAAGAGGAGAATCTTGTTTCTGGGTTTCTCCTCTTGTTACTGGGGAGGGCTCTGAGCAATGCCTCCGCCCAGGAAGTGCACCAGCACAGCAGGTCAATGCCGCCTGCGTGGTGAAGTTCCTTAGACCCCAGAAATTCGCGTGGGCAGACTGTCCTTCCACAAGGTCAGAGTTGCACCTCTTGGTCCCTAGTGCCGCTCCTCTACTTCGTTTTTCATTTTGTTGATCCTTTTGGCAGTAATCAACTCAGAGCAAAATCTAATTGCATCCATCTTCCCCTTAAGGCTCTAACTAAACAAATATATTAATTATTGAAATAGAAAAAGAAGAATGGAGTCGTTTTTCATGAAAGATCTAGGAAGACAGCCATAGGTAAATGAATAAATGATGCCAGATGTAGAAATAAAAATTCCTATGGCGCAAAATCCCAAATTCTTTATCTGACTTCAAAGTGCCTACATTACCTATAGTCACTGCCTCGCCTTGTCTCCTGATCATTTTCGGCTTATTCCCTTGGCTGTGAGTTCTGCTAAATCTCCTCCTTATCCTACAGAAAATACTGTAATTAACCCTTCATCCAAATCTCCAACCACCACATTGCCTCCCTCACACAGAACATCCTCTTCTTTTCCATCTGGCTTCTGAGCTTACCTAGTCATTTTCTTAGCCATTCTAGCCTCTCTCTGATATAACCCTGAAGTCTTTACTTTATTTCAGGGTTATAGTGTGACTCTCCTATGCCACCTCAAAAGAACCAAAAAACAGAAAAACAAAACAAAACAAAAACAAAAAACAAAAAAAGCCTCTCGGGAGTTAAGGGCTCTCAGATGTAGATAGATTTGGATGCTAAATCCCCCACTTACTGTTCCTGTGACCTTGGACACTGTAGCCTTTTTGATCCTCCTTTTCCTCATCTGAAAAATGAGGCTATTAATACCCACCTGGCAGAGTTTTCTGAGAGTCAAATAAAAGCAGAATATACCCAGGAGCATCCAACACACTGCTTACTACGTGATTGTTAATAATGTTCATTTCCTTTCACTTCCACTTTGGATAATATATTCAAGCACAGAAAATACAACCCCGCAGATTGCGATAGAAGTCTTCTTTAAACAGCAGGCTTTCCCTCCCAATTATGCTCTTACTGGGATCAGTTAAATCCCTTTCTGAACACACATACACACACACAGAGGGCAGACATCAGCCGGACCACCGTAGTATTTGATGACAAAGATAAGGTGTCAGGATTATACAGTTATGGTGAATAAGTAACAAAATACACATTTCACCCAAAGTTCCCTTGAAAGGGGTGCCAATTTCAATCCTCTGGCATTTGGTCCTGTCACAGCAAGAGTTTGTTAGCGCTATTCAGCAGCACCTGTTTTGTAGACCAATTTATCTACTAACCCCAGACATAAAAATGCAATGAGAGAGAGCGGGAGATTTGTATTCGTCTTCTATTGTTGCTGTAACAATTTATCACAAATGTAGCAGCTTGAAACAACACAGATGTATTATCTCACAGTTTCTGTAGGCTGTTGGTCCCGGAGGCTCAGCGGGGTCCTCTGCTTAAGAGTCTCATGGGGCTGAAATCTAGGGGTGGGCAGGGCTGTGTTCCTTACTGAAGGTTCTAGGGTAGGATCCGCTTCCATCTCATTCAAGGGACCCATTCAATTCCTTGTCCTTTTAGAACCGTGACCCCTGCTGGCTGTTTCCAGGGCTGGTCTTTTCTTCTAGAAGCAACCCACATCCCTTAGACCTTTCTGTCTGCAGAGAGTCCAATCTCTCTGACTTTTTCTTTTCTCTCATCTCTCTGAGCCCCAAACATTGCTTCTCCCTCCATGCCCCAGGCCTAGGGCATCCCGCCTTTCCCCAAGCACAGTCACCAAATGCTTCCAGACCTTCTGCCTTCACGTGTGCTATTTCTTTCTCCCGGGACACCCTCCAGAGGGGAAGACACTCACATGTGCTTTGTGACCGACTACCTATGTTATTTGTAGACTTCTCTTTGTGATCTGGTAGAAGAAGGTCTACCTTGTGTGTAATTTTGGAAATGCAATTTTTAAAAAGTCTATTATCCAACCTCACATTGCTAAACTGAATGGCAAAGAAATCAGAAGGGAGATTGTTCATTTTTAGACTGGAGTAGCTCATGCAATGCTTCTCCAAGGAGGTGTTCTCCTACCGGGACCTGGAAGAAATGGTTGGACTGAGACAGATGAGAAGCAGAGAGGAACAACTTGAGGAGAAATATGAATAAATGTGTAGTATTTGTCGAAAAAAGGGTCATGTTCCGTCATTACATATATATTTTAAAACTTTGGGGAATATAAAAATGAACAAGGTAAGGCTCCTGTATTCAACAAGTTTATAGTCTTCTAGTTGATACTGAACAGGGAGAAAAAAAAAAGCAAATGAAATAATTAAGTCACAAAACGTGGTAAGTTTAGCAAGAACTGGCAAGACCAGCGGGTCCTGGTCAACTTGATGGACTAACCATAGGGGACAGCTGGCGAGAACGGCTGTCTGGGGAGGTGTGGCTTTATCAGATTTCTGCTTGCCTTGTGCTAGGTTTCAGTTAGATGCCACCAGCAAGAGGGGATGTCCAGGATCAAAGAAATGGCATGGTGGTGCCTTGTGCAGATTAGTCTGGCCATGATATGTCTGACCTTGATCATTTAAGTAGTTCCAGGCCATCCTGCAATTCTGTGATATGTCTGAGTAGCTTAACAAACCCTTTCACATAAGCAGGTGATGGTGGCTTTTCCCACTAATCCCTGCTGGCATGATTGAGTCATAATGACTTGCTCTTTGCTCTTGCCGCAGTGGGCTAACCAGCAGCCAGAACCTCTGTGTGTAATCCAGGCACGGCTCGCCCGCCTGGAGGAGGTGGCTCGGAATGTGTATTCAATCAAACCATTTCTCACTCTTAATTTCTTTTCACAGTTCGCAATCTGTGTTTTATTCCATGTGAAAAGGAAAATAACTCTCCCGCTTGGATTTCTTGCTGACATTTCTCTTTGGTGGAGGTCAAGTGTGTGTGTGTGTGTGTGTGTTAGGGGGGAGTTTGTTCTGAATGCTTTCTATGCCTCATAATACAGCTCTGTGGCATTTTCATAAAATACCAACCACCAAAATTCTAGTAATCACAAAAACGTGTGCTTTCTCCTTATATCCACTGAAATTCTTTCTCTCATTAAAAAAAAAGTTCAGAAATTAAATTAGAAAGCTAAACTTGATATCTTTAAATTCTTTTGGTTTCAAGAAGGAAAAAAAAAGCTAGTTTTTCTGATTTCTCTTCAGCTGAATGTTACTCCTGAATGGGAAAAATTGTACAAAAAGTCTGAAGAATTGTGACTCCGACATGAGAGGAGGATTTGTATTTCCTTGCTATTAAATGAGAAGAAGAAGAAGCCCACAGTTATGTCTAATCTTCAGGAACGCAGTGCCCTGTCCAACCCACAAACTGTTGGCAGTATCCGAACGCTACACAAAATGTTCTTTTAAGCTTTGCTACCCCTCTCCCAAAGCTTTCCTGTGAAGTTATAAATCTCAGGATTTAAAGACTCTTTTATTCAAATAAAGTATGGACATCAGGTTGGGCCCTTTGGCGTCCTTTCTGCTGGCTGTGTGCTGGAGAGCTGGTCCCAAGAAAAGCAGGCATTCTTAGCTGGCCGGGGCCTGGGTTTGACTTTACTTGTGAAATCCCATTTGTCTGTCCTCTACCAGGTACCTGCTCTGGGAAGCTGTGATTTACTAGCTCTGTGCCCAGAGGAAGTCTTGTCCAAGCCCTCATAACATCCTCTTGATTGTTTAGAAAATGAAATTGCTCTGAAGGTAGCCCCCGACCCCCTGCCCGCCCACTGCGTGCAGTTCCTCATCTTCTGGTTATAGCTGGCCTCCTGATTCTGTCTGCATGACACTCCCTTCAGCATCATCGCAGCGGGCAGATCTCTGTGTCCTCAGGTGTAGCTGTACCTGGAGGAATGCAGGACAACGTCCATTCAGGTTCAGATAGATAAGTAGATGCTCTGAAGCTGCCGCTGCCTTGAGTCAGAGAATCCCAATTCTCCATTTCTGGTTCTTTCGCCCTTTGGGATGGTGACTTCGAGTTTGCAGAGTATGTTTCTGCCCTTTCTCTCCGTGATCGTCACAGCCTCCTTTGCTGAGAACTCCTATTATGTCCTCAAGGAACAGGCTCAGTGGATTTGCTTAGGAACTCAGGCCAAAAAGGTGACAGGCACCTTCTGACTGAGAGCGGTGGGCTATCATTGGAAGGAACTAGAAAAAGAAAGAGGCTGGCCAAAACGAGAACTCCACCTCTGATTGCACAGGTTCAGACAGGGATAATAATGGATTCCAGCTCGTAGCATGCTTCTGCTTATAAAGTTGTCGCATAGTGTCTGACTCGGAAAAAATGCAGTAAGTATTGGTGCTTATAATTATTGTTATTATGAGGCACATATTATGCACTTATGGTATGCCATATTTTGTATACAGCAATTCCAGTTGGCTTTCAATCACAGAATGTATCACTGTTGGTATAATTTCAAATAACTGTAATTGTTTTTAAGCAAATATGTATTACGCATCTACTTTGCATCAGAGACTCTTAATATGCAAAGGCCCATATGACCCAGTCCCTGCTCTTCAGGGGTATCTATTTAGAGAGAGAGAGAGAGAGAGAGAGATACACATGGAGACGGAGAAGGAAGCTGGGATATTTTGGATGCTGACATGGTGTGTGCCCAGGGTTCAGCGGGGGCAAATGAAGATAGTTGTCCGTACTTCCTGGAGGGCAGAAAAGGAAGCTCTGAGGGTCAGGTGGCTGGGGAGAGAGGAAGGGCAGATTCAAGCATTGGCACAGCGGTGAGAATGAAGATTGGTATCGTGACGCAGCCTGCCTTGTTAGGGACGGGAGGGTGCTGGGGTGGCTGCACATGGATTGAGAGGGGAGGGGAGGCCAGAGGCGATCTGGAGAGGGAGGCAAAGAGGAGGGACTGCTCTGCGAGGGCTTTGGACTCTTGACCCTGTACCTTGGGATGCCATCAAAGATTTTAGAGTGGCAGGGGTGCAGGGTAGGGCGATTGGTATTCCCAGAGTTGCACTTTAGAACATGGTTTTCAAAACTGTCTGTGTTCGAGGACCACAGGGCTGTGGAAGCATGGAGAGCGAGGTTGGAAGAAGGAGGTATCTAGATTTCTTCACCTTGTTTACCTTGGTGCTTTCACTACATAAAAGGCTTTGAGGTTTTTAAATGAAGGCCCAGAGAGGTTCTCCGCTGATTCAGATCTGGTACACCAATCTGCTCGACTGATGTGGCCTGGTGAGCCCAGCCCAGGTGAGGTGATTAGATCTACCAGAGCCTGGTTGAACAAAACCTAACTGAGCAACAAATACATAGACAAGGGGAAGGGGTAGGACCTGGTCTTTTTAAAATAAAATAAAATTTTTAAATAGAAACCATCACAAGCAAGAGCAAGGTGAGTCAAGAGTAGATTAATTTCATCTAACACAGACCTTTTATAAATTTCATTTTCCTTTCAAATATAAAATGTGCTACATGGAAAAAATGAAAAGCAGTACGACAAAGGTACCTAAGTAAAAAGACTAAATTAACCTGCGAGGGGCTGTCCTTAAAAATCGGATTACTGTCTTTTTGCCGCTCACAAAGGCACTTGTAAAAATCCGATTTGACCGATACACATTTAGTAACTTCCATGTGTGTGGCCCTGTTATCGGTGTCACAAGGTGTATTAAAATCAGTAAGGGGCACAGAGATAGGATTGGAAGTCTTCAGATCCAAAGAGAGAGGCTCTCTTCCATTCAAATATTTGAATTTCTCTGAGCTTAAGAGCCCTTCTGTACTAAAGAAGAAATCCATCATTAAGAACCTGTCAACACTTCACCTGTGGGGACCAGTTCATTTACCATTTACAACAGAGACGGATTTTAGACTCAGTTCTACTCTCTTGTCAATTGATTGCCTTCCATGAAAATAACTTCACTTTTAAATACCATTTACAGTTTTTCCTCATGTTAGCTATCCAGTCATTTAATAAATGCATTAACTATTAAGTTACTAAAACTTTGCTTGTGGAAGATGTGCTTGAGACCGTATGATATCCTAAACTAATCCTTGGCAGTGACCAGCAGCCCAAGAAATCATCAGAAGTATTCCGTGGAAAAATAGTTGGATTATCAAATAAGTTTATTAAATACCAAAATAGAAAAAAATATATAATTTTCTACAACACAACATCTCGTAACTTTTAACGTACTTACGGGCAATGTGAATCCATCCGTAGAGGAAAAATCACTTTTTCCCAATGTAGCTGACTGTACAACTCTTCTTTTTCCAAATCCACCCACTCATATATCAAAGAATATTAACATTCTACAGAGATAGTTTGGAAAATGCTAATCTAGTTAAATGACCTAAGATTAAAAATGGCAGAATCAAAGCTCAGAGGGTCAAGCGTCGTAGCTGAGATGAAGCAGTAGTAGCAAAGCTGGGCCCAGAACACAGGTATACAGGTGCCAAGCCTGAGCCCCTTGCACGTTCCCTCTGCCTTGAGGAATTACTCCCCCAACCCTTATTGCCACCTTCAGTAGACTGGGTGTGGCTATCAGTCAGCACTGAGACCGGCTTTGGGAGAGGAACGTGTGTATATATACATCTGTTTACACATACGCACACACCAGAGCTCCTCGGGGCATCAGGGCTCCTTTCACGCAGCCCCAGGAAGTTCAGTGGGGCAGGAAGCAGGTGCACGGAACAGCAGACCACAGCCACAGTGGGTGTGGAGGTCCCTTGTTTGCGGTCCGCATTAACCTTGGGTTGTTGCAAAGGCCAAAGCTTGGCTCGCATTTGAGATCTGAAGCTCTGACATTCAGGAAGCTCCAAAGCAAATGAACCTGAGCGAGTAAATAATTAAACCACCCCCTCCCCCCACACACACACACAAAGCCAGTACTGGGGGGAAAAAAAATTGTTAGTGATCTGGTGTAAACTCCAGAAAGCCAGGCTGCAGGGAAATAATCTGGCCTTTACCCGCCTGTCTGTGCCTAGTCTGGGCACCAGAAGGCATCCAGAAGGACATTGGTGAGCCATCCCATGTGTGAGGGCTAAAAATGTTGAGACAGGGCCACGCCCGCCCCCCCCCCCCAGCTAAGATGTACTGCACAGGACAAGTAGGGAAATGACCCGTCATCACTGTGATGAGTAGATGTTAGGGGACCCCAGCTCTGTCCCTCACCAGCTGAGTGGTCTGGGCATGTCAGGCCCTCCCCTGTACTTCATGTCCTGTCGCTTACATCCACAATACATGTGAGATGGTACACTGTGTCCGAGATGTGCTGTGGTCTGAGCAGTGGCCTCAGAGCTTACCGTAGAGCAAGTGCTCAAAAAGGACTTCTGTGTTTATTGTTATTGATGTTGTTGTTGTTATTTTGTTGTTGTATTATTCTGGGGCCCACAGACCCTGAGGTTAAAAGAGAAAACATGGCCTTTGGAATCACAATACCTGCAACCTCCACATACAGAACAGACTCCCAACTCTGTAACTTACTGCCTCTGAGACCAAAGCATAAGACTTAACCTCTCTGTGCCTCAGTGTTCTTATCTGTAAGATGGGGGGGCATGGTGTGTCTGCTGGGACTTACTGTCAGGATTAAAAGAGCTGGTGTGCATGAAGAAAGAAGGAGAGCTTCTACAGGCAGCTCTTCTTCTCTCTGAGGTTTGTCCTATCTCAAACCCTGAAATGATCCCTTAACCTTCACTGTGGGGCCAGCTCAGGGCATGGAAAGGCTCCCGTGACCATCACGTGAAATGGTTCTAAAATTGTTCCCCCAAGCAGGTATTAGAAAAGAAAAGAAGGTGTCCCATCAGATTTTCCGATCCCAGCCAGGTAGAAAGAACCCACAGAAATATCTTTTGGACATGTTCCGGTCTATTTTGGTTGGAAATAGAAAAAGAAATAGAGGAAGTGTGTGTACACCACGACTGATATTTTGGGGAAAGAAAAAGCGGGGCGGGGGTGGAGGGGGAAGGACAGCAGATAAGTTTAATCTAAGTTTGGTTAGAAACTCTGGCCAGTGTTCAATCAAGAATGAGCACCGGCCAGGAAAACTCGCGGCAACTGGCAAATGTCCCAAATCATTCTGTAGGAGGAGGACCCACGGGTGGGGAAACGCTGCCTGATAGATGGATTGGATCGTGAATAAAATGCCGCCTTCCAGGCACTAGCCTTTGAATTACCCTGATATGTTGATTTAATTCAGATCCTTGATGTTTCCTGAACATTGACTTTTTAACTTTAATTGTCTTCTGATTTATTAGTAGATAGCTGTGCTTTTTATGTTTCCCTTGTAAAAGTTCAAACCTGGCTTCCCAGAAAGATCCTAGAACCTGGAGCAGAGCTTAGGGCCACGGAGCTCAATTCACAGGGACCCTTCGGGCCTGGACGGGCTAGTGCCCCTGATGCTTTAGCTCAGTGCCGCCCCCCCACCCCCAGCTAAGAGGGACTGTCCAAGGGAGCCACTTACTGCCGCTGCCAACAAGAAGCAACAGAGATGACCTGGAAAAATCTTCGCCAGGTCCCAGAGGACAGTCTGCCAACACTGAAAAGCTCAGTGGCATGGTACACCTTTCTGCATAAGGGCCATATACTCTCTCCCTGTTCTTGAGCCTGTTATTAACTACACAGCATCAAAAAAAACCTCCCATATCCCTAAAATAGATCCCCCCTCCCACCACAGCCTGGGCTGCACTCTACCCCTGGGCCAACACTAGTTTGGAAAGAGCCAGGGACAAAATAGCTCCATTATTCCTGCCCTTGCAGAGGAAACTGACAGTCACAATTGATGACATAAAACACTGAGACAGGCTCATATTTTAAGAGTGTCGATACCAACTTCACCCTCAGAGGTCCTGATTTCCAGAGGCACCAGATCAACGTTTATTGCAAGCCGGCTTCTTTTCTGTTCCCACTGCAGGAGGGGGCAAGAGAGAAACCAGAAGCTGGGCTTTCTAACAGGCGGTCCCGCCTCTGCAGAGAAAACAATGTCATTTTATCTTACGTCTTGTAGTGATAATAATCGCGAAGCCCAAAAGTCCCGAAGCACAAAAGGATGAGCGTTAGGAATCTAATGCTTGTATCTTAACACCACTCCATATTTACGGAGTTCTTACGGGGTTCATATTCACAGTGCCCTTCACCTCCTTTATCTGCCCTGATCTTTCTAATATCCCACTGAGATGGGTGGGGCTAAACATGATTAACCCCATGGAATAGATGAGACAAAATTTCAGAGGAGGACCATTCTTGAAGGTCAAAACAGAAAGCTGTCTTGATGTCCTTCTGGACAAAGTGGACAACACAAAGGCTATCATGAATGTAGGTGGAAGCTTTGCGCAGTGGCAGTATCGTAGCCAATGAGGTTTATCCGAGGCGCAATTATTGCTAATTGAACGTAGGTGGATATGTGGCGATGCATGTTTACCAAGCCCCGTTGGGTCCCACGTGCCCACCCATGATGGGACCCAGTGAATTAGAGCTGTTGGCTGACATTTGTCTAAAGCTCTAGGATGCGGTGCCATTTGACATTTTTCATAAGATATCCCATCATTATCCCAGATCTCTTGATAATAGGCACAATGAGCCCAGTTGTGTTTTTTGTTTTTTTAATTTATTGACATGCAACTTTGTGTTAGTTTAAGGTGTACAACAGAATGGTTTGATGTATGTAGGTATTGCAAAATGATTCCCACGGTAAGATTAGCTATTTTCCATCATCTCATATAACTATAGACTTTTTTTTTCTTATGCTGAGAAGTTTTAAAATCTATTCTCTTAGCAACTTTCAAATATGTAATACAGGGCTAATAACTGTGGTCACCATGCTATATGTTACATCCCCCAAAACTATCCCAATTTTATAGGTGAGGGTAATGAGCCTCGAGAAATGAATAATTTGTCTAAGGTCAGGTATATAATAGGTAGCTGAACCCAAATCTGTCCAACTTCAGGGTTAGTGCTTTTCTTCGCCTACCAAGGTGCTGATTTGAACAACTCATTTGTACAATTTTTGATGCAGGTGCCTGTGAGGCCCCCCAAGGTGGGCTTTTCCTCTCAACTCTGGTCTCCTGGTCTGGAAGTTGAGCACAGAGCAGGGCTGGGCTCCCGTCTGGTGAACATGACCTCAACTACTCCATGAAGCAATGGGCATTCTGGCCTTAGAGAGCCAACTGAGATCTGACTTTGCCTCCCACTGTAATCCAAGAAGTCAATTCCACTCTGTTCGGTATTTTTCTGTTTGGAACTATATTCCTGGAAACTGCCTGTTTTAACTTTATCCCCGAGCCTTTCATATTTGTTTGGCCCTTTGTTCTAGGATGACTTCAAAGGAGTTGCCTTACTTTCATCAAATACAGCATACTATTGGCAGTGACCATTAGAAGTTTAACTCAGCCTGAGGCTCAGTGCACAATCTTGAAACAAAATGGCAGTCCATGAAAATTTCTGAATACCATTATCTTTATAATTTCAAAGATAATTTGGTAAAGTTTGGTCCATGGAGATGATCACAAAGCCACATGATTCCACTATATAGATACTGGGGTGATTTTTTTTGTATGCATGTTGAGCAAATCTGAAATTTTGCACTGTTCTGACAGAGCTGGTGATTTTGCGGTAAGACTTTAGGAAGAAAATGGTCCAGACCTGAGGGCTAGCAAATAATCTACACTAATATAAAAATCATAATGGGCTCTTATATTGAGAGGCTCTAACAGAAACAAAACATGGTCTAGGTTCGAGAAAACTCAGTTGATAAAATTTAATTTCCTTATTTTTCTTGACATCATATATATAATATATATTCCTAATACCATATATATATATACAAAACACCATATATAGATTCTTAATACCATATATATATACACACACACACATCCACATATACACACATACACATACATACATACTGGCAGGGAGGAAATACGAGACTATCTTGTTTCTCCGTGACTGATCTTTATTTAATAAATTGGTAAATATAGGAGTTCCTTCCTGGCAACTCAATCCTTATTTCTGAAAACCTCTGTAGATGCTAATTTGGAAGGAGCCTTCCCAGTTCATTCACTGAGTGGATACTGGTCCAGTGTCACTGTAGGTGGACTGTGTAAGCACCGTATTTAGAGCAGTGGCCAAGAGACGTAACATTTTATTCTCACAGAGCTAGTATTCTGGTCTCCATGGGCCCAGACAGTAAGCAGGGCATTAGGTTGATGATATAATCTCAGATACGGAGAGATGCTGAGGAGACAATTAAGCAGTTTCAAAAGCTATAGAGTGACTGGGTGTGTTCTGATACAAGGATCAGGACACGTATTTTATCAATTGCCAAAATAAGACTCAGGAAATAGCAGTTTGCACAGCCAACTGTGTTCGGGGCTCAGCATTCTTTCATTACAACTCACATGTCATTATGGACTCTGGTTTAGTAAGGTAGCAGTGAGGAAATTTTACTATAATAGGTATTCAGAGAGCCAATTTCATAGATCATAGAATCTCAAAGTTAGAAGATAACTTAGAGGTCAACCCCAAATAGGTTTTCAGATTCACAGATACATCCTGCCATATTCCACTTGCTAAGGAAGAAATTCTAGCCTCAGAAACCTCATTACAGTATCAGACAACCAAGCCCATTTCTGAGGAGCCCCAAGCCTCCTTGGCCTCCCTTCTCCTCCGACAAGCAGGAGTGTAGAATGGCGTTTCCAAAGACCTCTTCCTCTTTCTCAAGCATGGAGGCTGTTGCTCCCTGTGTGGGAGCAGCCTCTGCAAATCAGTCCCTCTCTCTGGGCCTTCGTGTATTCACGCATAACATGAGAGCATCGTGTGAGACCAGGTCTCACTTGAAAACTTTTTGGAAATGCGTATTTTCATGCCTCCTCCCCCAATGGCTGGATTAGAACCTTCTGTGCTGAGCACCAGAGACCTGTGACTTCACCAGCCGCCCCCCCGCCAGGTTCTAACAGCCACCCAAGTTTGAGAACCAGTGTGCCGGCCGATCTTTAAGCCCCTCGATTCCAGCTGCAGGATGCTGTGACTCCCCAAGGCCAAACAAGGAAAGCTGGCGGCCCGCTTGCCCAGTCCCACCGTAATCTCTCCTGTTCCAGTGGCTTTGTGCTCTCTTTCCTCTGTGAGATCTGTGAGCCAGGCTGCAAAGCCATCGGCTTCGAGAGGTGATTCTAACTCTCAGGGCAGGCACCTCCCTTAAAAAAATCTATATCCGGTCTTACATGGAATCAATGCTTACAGTCACCTTGTATCTAAGCAAATTGAATAAAGCTGAGAGCTCGAGCAAACCTGCTTATTTATCTCATGACAAGGGAAACAACTTTCAGTTCTGCAGGACTTGACACCTTTGTCAATAAAATCTGCAGATTGCACAATATAGAGTTGTTTTAGAATTCATCTTTCTGACAATACTGGGTCTTCCCCAGAGCAGGGCAGCTTGGCGTCACAGCGGCAGCCCTCTCTTGGCCCGGGCACTATAGACTGCCTTGTCCAGGTTTCAGGTCTTACTTAGGAGTCATTCCTCGAATTTGCATCAGCCCAGAGAAGAATAAGAAGAGAATTTTAAAGCACAGGTCCCCTTTGGGTTGCTTTTTTCTCCTTTTCGTGCCTCTAAAAGAGGGATCAGATTTGATTTTTGTTTTTTAAAGAAGCGCTTTGTTTTAATAGCTGATTCGCCTGCAATGAGGTCGAACTTGTGTTTTGTTTCTAATTAGCAATAAAAACAACAGGGTATTACGTCTGCCGTTGCTTCGCTGTAGCATCTTTCCAAGATTTTCTATTCACGCTGTTCGAAAGTGCCTTACGCATCGGAAATGTGCATTTGTATTCAGAACGGGCTTATTGTAGGAAGCATTAAAAAAAAAAAAGCACCCCATAAAGTGGAAGTTTGAGGAAGGTGGGGTGGAGTTAGGGGCAGTAAAACCTCCTCAGATCCTGAGAATGGAAGCTCCTGGTGGGGTGAATCGTCATTTGTGGCTTCATGGCTTCAGAATAAATGACACTTGCAATAACATTCTCCTATACAGGTGTAAAATACACAAACTGGGTGAGGAAAATGGGAGCGTCATTGAAATGCACAAAAGCAGAAAGCCTGGGAAGCAAGCAGATGGCAGATGGCAGGGAGCTGGCCTGGGGAGGCAGGGGACCCCAGCTGCAGGATCCACACACCTTGGCTTTCTAGAGCATTTGCCCCAGGGGGCCGCAGCCCAAGCTCCATCCCTCCACATCTAATTTGGATGATTCTGTGATTATTATATCATTTAAGGTATTCCCAGCCTAGAGTCGTTTTTTTTTTGTTTTTTTTTTTCTTCTTCATTCAGGGCTCTGGTTTGCCTTGCTTCCCGCCCCCGCCCCCACCTACTCTTCTGAGTTTGCAGAACAGCCTATTAAACCAAGGAACAATGCAACTTTTAGGTTGCAGCCATACCAGGAAAGTAACAGATCTGCGAGCGATAAGATAGATGGTTCTCTGTACAGGTAATGATGGGACGGAAAGCCCTGTGTGTTATGTATGTCCCTTCCAGCTGGGTATTTAGCTCTTCCTCTTATTTTATTCCTGCCTCCAGTGTGTCATATAATTCCCTGTGGGCTTATGAAGGCTACTTCTAAAGACTTTTGTGACCTCCGCTTGTCAGGGCTTTGGAAGCAAGTATGACCTCGTTGGTGGAGGGGCGTTCGAGCTTTTGTGGGGAGTCAGGGGCTCCGCTAGCAGTGTCCTCTGCAAACCCAGGCCATGGCCTGAGGACACCTTTTTTGTTTCCACACCTGATTTTATAGATGGCAGCACCAGATTCTAGAGCAGTTAAGGGACTTGGACAAGGTGACAGGATGGCCTAACGTCAGTCACAACTATAGTTGGAGTGACATAGGTGTGCTCTCTAAGGACTTACTGAAAACCCCCATCAGCTATTTCCCATGCACCTGCAGCCTCGAGACTCCCAAGCCTCACAGGGACCAAACTGGGTTGGAGTCAGGCTTACTGAATAAACCCCAGTTAGGAACGCAGTAAAATGAGGAGAGGGAGAGTGTGAAGAAAGACATTTTAATTTACAGAATTGTAGGTTTGCATGCTTTTGTACATATCAAAACAAGATGAGAGAATTTAAAAGGTGTGAGATAATTGTTTAAATAATAAGTCAGGGCTTACTAAGTGTTAGGTGCTATTCTCAAGTGTTCTTTGGGTATGATCTCATTTTCCTCTGAGCAGCCCTGAGAAACAGGTATTACGGTTACCCCATGATCGCGGAATGAGGCCCACAGAGGTGAGGTCGACGAGAAGGGACAAGAGTTCACGGGGAGCAGAGCCGAGATCCGCCCTAAGCCAGCCCGACCCCAGAGTCTGTACCGTGGGATACATACCGTACCCCACCGGACCGTGGCCCTTCCGGTGGGAGCAGGTTTGCTGGTGTCATTTCAGTCCCTCCAGCTGCCACAGCAGCCCTTGTCTGCCTTGCCAAGGAGCACCAGAAATGGCCATCAGTCCAGGCCAGCTTGAACGGCTTTTTCCAGGCTTAGTGACAGCGGTAAGCCATGTCACTGGTTCAGGAACCCCCTACTTTTTACCCTTTGCCGATGGATTGTAATGGTAGGAAACTGCGGGAAGAAGCCCAGCAGTCAATCCCTATTCACTACCCGTCTTTGCCCAGGGGACTTATCTTTTCTGGTTTTAGGTTTTTGTCCTGTCTCAAAAGATGATTGTTTCCTGCCCTGCCTGTCTTATAAAAGGTGCGGAACCCCAAGACCGTATGTGACAGAACTAGAAAACGGTGTACGCTGATAAGGTGGTGCCGTGGATGGTCGTGGTTGTGATTAGACACCGTACGCATGTGGAGTGGGTTAAAAGAAGGCCCACATCTAAAATACTTGACCCTAACGGCGCCTGACACATACTGGGCACCGCCTGCAGCAATTTCAAATTTATGTATGAGGCTCAGTCCGTGCTGAGTTTGCAGAAAGTGCGCACTGACTCTGAGACAGCAGCAGGTGCAGTTGCGTTCGCTCTCCGGTAACTTATAACTTTCCTTGAGTCTCACCATGTCCAGATTTTGTTTCTCTAGACCTGTGCTCGCGCTTCCCCTCTCTTTTAAGAGGCCCAGATAACTCTGCATGTAACGATATGATAATAATTACGAAGAAGAACAATAATTCTGGCTTATTGCATGTATTAATGTTGATTATTTCAAGCCACGGAATCCACAAGGAGCACAGTCGTATTTTTATTTCGTATGAACCTCACCCAAGGCCACAGTGACTTGTATGGTGATTCTTCCTCCTCTTCTCTAAGCGGTCTTATTTATTTATTTATTTATTTATTTATTTATTTATTTTTTAAAGATTTTATTTATTTGTCAGAGAGAAAGGGAGAGCAAGAGAGCACAGGCAGACAGAATGGCAGGCAGAGGCAGAGGGAGAAGCAGGCTCCCTGCCGAGCAAGGAGCCCGATGCGGGACTCTATCCCAGGACGCTGGGATCATGACCTGAGCCGAAGGCAGCTGCTTAACCAACTGAGCCACCCAGCCATCCCTAAGCGGTCTTATTTAAATCTGTGCTGCGACTGTTCAGTCTTACAGTGGCTAGGTTCCAGGCTCTCAGTCGCTCAGTAATCACGCTGTGACCCATCAGTTAGTATCCGCCAGTTACTTTTTTTTTTTTTTTAAGATTTTATTTGTTTATTTGACAGACAGAAATCACAAGTAGGCAGAGAGGCAGGCAGACAGAGAGAGAGGAGGAAGCAGGCTCCCTGCTGAGCAAAGAGCCAGATGTGGGGCTCGATCCCAAGACCCTGGGATCATGACCCGAGCTGAAGGCAGAGGCTTTAACCCACTGAGCCACCCAGGCGCCCCCCACCCGGTTTCTTTTAATCAGCTTTTAGGACCCTTGTTCCTTTTCAGTGCCCGACTGTTAACCAGCTCCATGGTCATAAGTACCAAAAGTCCCTCCCAGACTGACAGTGATGGCCAGAGAGGTCCTGCAGGGAAACCTACACGAGGTATTCTGTTTTAAAGACAATGTTTGGGGGCACCTGGTGGCTCAGTGGGTTAAGCCTCTGTCTTCGGCTCAGGTCAGGATCTCAGGGTCCTGGGATTGAGCCCCGCACTGGGCTGTCTGCTCCGTGGGGAGCCTGCTTCCCTCTCTCTCTCTGCCTGCCTCTTTGCCTACTTGTGATCTCTGTCTGTCAAATAAATAAAGAAAAATCATTTTAAAAAAAATAAAAAATAAATAAAACAACATTTGGAGCGCAGAACTAGAGTCTGTAATACCCCCATTAGAGTCTTGTTGCCAGAGGAAAAGGGCAGGCAATTTCGAGACTTTTGGTTTTAGCTGGGGAAGAAAAGCACACGCTATGCCACAGTGTATCCTAGGAACAATGGTCAAATGATGTTGCTTCTATTAGTGTGCATAATCAAACCTCTCCATCCCAGTGGGCCCTGCCCCTCAGATGTCACTGCATCATTTTATCCCAGAGACAGATTCGCAGACGAATATATTTAAAGGTCCTTCTGCAGACCAGGTCTCTGAGTTACTCTGTTCATCACTGTGTAGTCGTACATGATATTGAGATATCCAGGCACAAGGTCACATAAAACACTGAGACTCATGAAGCCGGTGGCACCCAAACCCTTGAACAAGGGTTGTTGTCTGCCCAGCGGTGACTTGATAACATAGCTTCTCGGCCAGCTGCCTCCGCTCAGAATGTTTTGGAACTCTCTTTGAAATTCTTTCAAAGCCCTGCCACATTCTTTTGAATATCTGAAATATCTTCATCTTTGGGAGGGAGATGTGATTTATGGAAACAGCCGAATCACTTGGAGCCGACCCTGGTGGGGAGGTCAAGATGGGTAATGTTAGTCTAGAATTACCCATTATAGTTAGGAGTGCTGTCCGGCTTTTCTCAGCAGTGACTGGTTTGGTTCTCCCCGTGAAGATCAAGCAGCTTATTATCTGTTCAGTTTGCAGTAGAAAAGTAGACATCATCAAGGCAAATTTATTTTCAGGAACTCAATTTTTTATTCCCATTTACTGTTGCGTTTTAGCAGAATAGCACGTAGAAGCATGTGTAGAGAGTGAGCATGTGTGTGTGTGTTGATTCCATGTAAACAGGCAAATCAGTCTCTAGTTAGGCAGGCAAACATGGATAGATGGATAGATATGGCTATATGTCTGTTTCTCATGGGATATTTTTAATTCTCTTTTCCCAGACATAGTTTCCAGAGTTCTCCTATAAATGTGAACCTTTTTCATTGTTGATATTCCTCTAAGATAAGCAGTTCTTAACCTTTTTTTTTTTAAGGTTACATACTTATTTTAGGCACTGCTTAAAGTTATAAAACCTTTTGGAGAAAAAAAATCAAAGTGTATCCACATTCAGGAGATTTGGAAAGGAGGAGATGTGGATGCCACACTCAGGAGTTTTGTTTTAGGACTTAGAAAAGTGGCTTAAAATTCCACATCATAGGATATATTTATAGAAACGTGTCAAACATTACTTTTCCAGAAGAAGCTGCAATTCATTTGTCGTATAGCATCTTTATTTAAGTAGCAAAATTTCAGACTGTCTCAGTAAGGCTAAGGAAAAAATAAGTGATGATAATAAAGGAGAAAGTTAGTGGATTACTTTATATTAACATTTAAAATTAAAATCGCCAAAATTTTTTCTGTTTTCAAGATGTGGCAGACAAGATATTCTTTAAAGACATTGAATAAGCTAAAATTAAATATTAAAATATTTATCTAAGAAGCTAAAATTGACTCAAAAACACTAACGCAAAGAGGTGAGTGGTTTCAAATCTGAGGGATTTTCTGGGGATGTCAGCCTGCCCCAGATGTCCAGACTTCTTGGTTTTTTCAGGTTGTGGGTAGGGAATAGAAGACAAATGTATTGCCCATGAAATGCAGGAGGTATGATCCAAAATATCTTCATAAAGGTTAGATTTTATCATGAAAAACGCTCAGTGAAACAATTAACTAAATTGAAACCCACCTCACAAAGAGAGAAAGGAATTTTGCCTTTCTCTGCTCTGGTCGGAGGGACCAGTCATTTCTGAGAAGTCCTAACCACAAGACATTTCTCACATGAAAGAGAGCCAAAATAGATAACATTTCTGTGTGTGACCTGAAAATGACCATGCCAGAATCTTAGTTTAAAATGCTCCTGGGTTGGTAGAATTGACAGGTAAGCACCTATCAGATGTAAGTGTGAGTTGTCTCTGGAAAAATACATTTATAAACTATGACTCAAAGAATTCACACAGATAAGATGCTAAAAACATGAATCATAATGAAATATGATCCAAAATGAATGAAGGAGCATGCTTTTATAAGAGTCAGTAAAAGAGTACAATTAGGTCCATTGATTCTACAAAACTATGAATCATCCTCGAATATAAACTAAGCAAGCTTCATATGTTTGAAAACATAAAGTAGTTTATCAAAAGAAGAATAAGTACAATAGGCTATTAAATAAGGCAAAGTAGATTTAAAAACTACCCAAATATAAATTCTAAATATGAAATATATAATAATTTAAATTAGGCATGTAGTGTTGAAGATAAATCAAATTAGTCATAAGTGAAGAGAGAATTATTAAACTGGAAGATGGGTCCAAAGAAATTATGTATACTGTAAACAGAAAATAGTGGAAAATAATATACAAAGGTTTAGAGAATCATAAGCTAAACAGTACACTTTTCGCATGTTTTATTGAAGGTCCAAAAAAGAGATAGTAGAAAGAATAGGGAAAAGAATCATCCTTGAGAATGTCCAGGACTGATGAAAGGCATGGACCCCCAAAATTAGAAAGCCCAAGAAATTCCAACAGGATATGTGTAAAAAGAGAAAAAAAAAAACTCTCCAGGTAGACACACTGTAATCATACAATAGCCAAGAGGAAAAGTTAAATGACCTTCAGAAGAACAACCATAAGGCTTTTAGCTGACTTCTCCACAGGAATAATGAAATCCAGTAGACAGTTGTCACCTACTTTCCAAGTGCAGAGAGAAAAATAAATTGTCAGACTGGAAAAATATTAACAGCAGTACAATCTTTCACAAACAAAAAATAAGGATATTTTAAGTCTGACAAAACTGAGAATGTTTACTACAGATAGAGTCTCCCTAAAGAGATTTCCAGAATATATACTCAAATAAATATATAGGGCACCTGGGTGCCTCAGTGGGTTAAGCCTCTGCCTTCAGCTCAGGTCTTGGTCTCAGGGTCCTGGTGAGCCCAACATCGGGCTCCCTGCTCAGCAGGGAGCCTGCTTTCCCCCCTCTCTGCCTGCCTCTCTGCCTACTTGTGATCTCTCTCTGTGTCAAATAAGTAAATAAAATATTTATATGTGTGTGTGTTTGCGTGTGTGTGTGTGTGTGTGTGTGTGTGTGTATAATGTTGCCAGAAAGAAGGTCCAAGATGTGAGAAAATACCGTGAACAAAGAAAATGGGGGCAGAGGGGAGAAGTGTGGATAAATTTTTAAAATACAAATATTGTCTATACGAAACAATAAAAATAATGTCTAGTGTTAAGGAAAAGATAGAAGTGAAAATGCTAAATAATTATAGTGTAAGTGCTTAGGAGTAATAAGATTAAAATATTCAAAGTTTAATGTTTTGGAAAAGGCTAACAATAATTAACTTTCAACGTTATCACATTAAATATAGGTTTCAGAATGTCTAGGGTAGCCATAAGCAGGTAGATGTAAAGGTATAACTTATAAGCTGGTAAGGAAGGGGAGGAGGAGAGGGAAGGAATGACCAAGAAATAAATTAAGAAAGGAATAAACTTAAGTAACTGAAAATTGTACAATATGAAGAACAAATAAATTCAAATACATCAGTAATCACAGCAAACATTAAAAAAAAACTTTTTTTAAAGATCAGATTGGGTCCTAATTTCATAATCCAGAAGTATGTTAGTTATAAGATATGCACCTAAAGCATATGAAAGCATATGGCCGAAAATAAAGGTATGGGAAAATTATACCAGCTGAACAGTAATAGAAAGCTGATGAACTGATATATTTGTAACAGCCAAAAGAGCCTTTAATGACTTTTGCCCTAGTGGTCAAAGGGTCATAACACTACCTTAATGCTCTATGTAGTTAAAACCTACTCAAAAACTTCAACTTGTATGTACATAAAAACATAGGTAAAGACTATATAAAGTGAAGATGATAGAATAAAATTGATAAAGATCTCAGAATAGAACATTTCAACCAATTGTTCAGTAATGGATCAAGGAAAAAAAACTGATTGAGAAAGGATATAGGGTATTGGAGAAAAAACTTGCAAGTCAATTTTAATATATGCACACAAATGCTACATCCAACTAGTAGAAAATACAGCAAAACACACATAGAACAATAGTGAAAATTGATGACATGCTAGACCATAGAGCACAGCTCACAAATTTCAAAGAGTCATGCTGTGGTTCATATTGTCTAGCAGAAGGCAATTAGATTAAAATCCAATAATGAAAAGGCAATTTTAGAAACCTCAAATTGCTGGAAATTAGAAAATGCACTTTCTAATTAGCTCATGGGTCAAAATATTTAGAATAAAATATTAGTGGAAATACAGCATCTCAAAACCTGTAGAATGCAGCTAGGTTGGTTCTTAGAAATTTTGAGGTTTAAAGATTTATTTTAGAATATAAAAGCTCAAAAGGAGACTAAAACAAAAAATCTTACCATGCAACTTGAGAAATTAGAAAATTATTTTTATATGAATATACTCAAAGAAAGAAGAAGAGAAATTATAAAGATAAAAGCACAAAGCGATAAAATACAAAACATAGCTATAACAGAGAGAGTTGTCAAAGCCAGATATTTTTTAAAAGACTGATAAAACTAATGAATGTATGATAAGAAAATTGAGGGAAGAAGGGAAGAACAGACGGCAAAGAAAGATTATGGAGAAAGAAGGAAAGATGAAAACCAGTGTTCTGGAGGTGTACAGCTGCAAAAGCATTTCAGATGAAAAGACTAGGGCTCCTGGGTGGCTCAGTCAGTTAAATGTCTACTTTCGGCTCACGTCATGATCCAGGGTCCTGCATTTGAGCTCCATGCTGGGCTCCCTGGTCAGCAGGAGAGTCTGCTTCTCCCTCTTCCTCTCCCTCTGTCCCTGCTCATGTACTCTCTCTTTCTCTATCACTCTCTCAAATAAATAAATAAAATCTTAAAAAAAAAAAGACTAACACATTATGAACAACTAGAGCAACAATATTTGAAAATCTACTTTTAAAAAAGAATATAACTTACTGAAATTGATTCACAAAGAAATAAAAAAAAACAAATTTTCCCTTAATCAGTAAAGAAATCAATAGTTTTAAATCTTCTCAATAAAACCCAGTCCAAAAGAATTGTAGTAGTCTTGCCAAGAATTCCATTCTTCTTCTTCTTTTTTTTTTTTTTTTTTTAAGAGAGAGAGTGTGCAAGTAGGGTGGGTGGGGGAGGGACGGGCGGAGGGAGAGAGAATCCCAAGCAGGCTCCCTACCTAGTGTGGAGCCCGACAGGGTGCTTGGTCCCGCAACCCTGTGAGATCATGACCTGAGCCGGAATCAAGAGTCTGATGCCCAACCAATTGAACCCCCAAGAGTTCCATTCTTGGACAAATTTGCTCATAGCTCAGAAGAGGGAACTCTGCCCAAGATGCAGCCTAGATCACTATCAGACAAACAGAATGAGAAAAACAGATAAGTAAATGGTCAATCCCCCATATAAATACAAACATCCAAACAAAATAATAGCAAACCTAATGTATATGCAAATTAAAAAGGATACATTCAGACCAAGTTTGATTTAAGTCAGGAATCGGATTTTGACTGGACATTAGAAAATATATTAATGTGATACCCCATATTAACAGAACAAAGGGAAAAAGCGGATGATTATCTCGGTTGATACAGAAGTCATCTAGTAAAAGTCAACATTCATTTGTGACAAAAGCTTTCTGCAATCTGAGAAACTTACTCATCCTGATAAAGGATATCAGAGAAAAGCCTCCAGTAGGCATCATATCTAACAGTGAACAGAAGAAGCCTTCCCTTTAATATCAGAACAAGGCAAGTTTGCCCACTGTAACTACTTCTATTGAACGTTGTGTTAAAGGTCTCAGCCAGCAATATAAGGAAAGTCAAAGAAATAAATGGTATAAGGTTTGAAAAACTAGAAGTAAAACAGCTATGATATGATTGCATTCAAACCTAGAAATAATACAGGTATAAGTTCTCAAAATTAATAAAAGTATTATAAGATAAATTTACTAAATGGAGAAACCTTTTTGATGTATGTTTCTATTTGTTGCTAGTACATAGAAATGCAGGTTTCTAATGACAAAAATAATAGGGTACTTAGAAATAAATCTGAAAGAATATATACATGATTTCATTTTTAAAACTGAGACTTACTGAAGTATATTAAAAATGAAACTGGGAAGCTATTTATTGATGGATAGACTCATTATAATAAAGGCATCAGTTCTCTCCAAACTGATCTATAGGTTTAGGGGGAATTCCAATCATCAAAAAGAAGATTTTTTTTTAAATTTATAAGATAAATCTAAAACTCATATGAAGAGCCTTTATGTCAGATACTGGAGTAGCTAAAGGCCTTCTAAAGAAGAAAAGATGGAAAGACTTAACGCACCACGTATTAAAATACACTTCCCTATGAATTGCATAATTTAAGTGTGATAGATGAAACTTTAAAATTTTAGGAAACACTTTATGACCTCAGGATGGGAAAGTATTTCTTTTTTTTTTCTTTTTAAAGATTTTATTTATTTATTTGACAGAGAGAGACACAGTGAGAGAGGGAACACAAGCAGGGGGAGTGGGAGAGGGAGAAGCAGGCTTCCCGCCAAGGGGAGAGCCCAGTTCGGGGCTCGATCTCAGGACCCTGGGATCAGGACCTGAGCCGAAGGCAGAGGACTGAGCCACCCAGGCGCCCTGGGAAAGTATTTCTTAAGGCAACAACAACAACAAAAAAGTGAAAGCCAAAAAGAATTGATAAATCCCTCTTAATAAAAAATGTTTATCAAAAGACATTGTAATAATAATGATAACCTACCCTCACTGGGAAAATATTTTCATTGCATATAACCAACAAAGGAGGAGGATTCTGAATATTTACAGAATTCCTACAGTTTACTGAGAAAAAGACAAGCAACCTGATTAAAAAAAAAAAAAAAAAAAAAAACCACCTGGATGAAAGACAGGAAAAGGCATTTCACAGTAAGGGGACACCAGAAAAATCATCAACCTTTCGGTAATCAGGAAATGCAAATTAAAGCTCCATAGACCAGACTGGCAATAATTAAAATCTGATAAGACGAGGGTTGGAGAAGTTTTACAGCGATGAAAATTCTTTATACGCTGCCAGTGGGAGTATCGGTTGGTACAATCATTTTGGAAAACAATTTGGCATCATTAAGTAAAATCAAAGATGTATTACTCAGCAGCTCCATTCCTCCAGAGGAACTTGGCGTGCACACACGTATGGGGGAGGAAGTGCCAGAGCACTCGGGGGGCACCTTTAAAAAACAAACAAACACTGGGCACAACTTGGGTGTCTATGGACAGGTAAATGGATAAATAAAGGGTAGGTTATTGATACAAAGGAATGCCATTAGCAAAGAAAATTAGCAACCCAACCACAGCTGGATAGATAGATAGATAGATATTCATATATATCCATATATTCATATGAATATACATATATATATTCATATATATATATATGAATGTTAGAAATAGGATGTTGACCAAGAAAAACATATGAATTTTTCTATCCAGCTCAAAAGTATGAAAAAAGAAGCAGTATAGTGCTCATGGATCCGTTAAGTCTATGTATATATGAAGGGAAGCGGGGCTTGGGCAGGGTTGCCTATGGATTTTTATAGATCACACAAGGATATCCAGCCAGAGGGGGATTGGAGCTAAAATCTAGACCTTCGAAAGCTACTCCCAGGTGTTTTACCCTAGTGAGAGCAATGCGTGTCAACTCAAAGGAAGGGGGGCATTTTTCAAGTTTCCTAAAAGGCACTATGTGGGAGTGGAGGTATCATAACCCAGGAGTGTCACAAGTATTGGCGATATTCAGTGTCTTAAGCTAGGTGGTAGTAAATACATAACTGTCTGTGTTATTGTTATTTTGTAAGTGAACATATGAAGAACACATTTTAAAATGTACATAGACATACGTATATCCAACATACATAGATAATTACACAGATCAGGCGTGCAGTTCAGATTTACATACTATATAGAAGAGATGCACCGTGTGTATGTGTGCATTTTTTGTATCTATGAGGTGTGACGTATCATATAACTTTAAAAATCTGTAGAAAGCATTGGACATTAAGTTTTCTTAACATGGTTATTTTATTAACTAATTCAAAGAGGAGTGGATAATGAATTTCCCATGGCCATGACTATTCGTCTTGGGCAAATAGTATGTATTTTATACGTGCTTGCATCACACATGTCACTTTGCCAAATGGTTTAAATTGATCTTTGTCAGGAAAATACCCTTTCCCAATTTTAAGAAATCAAAACTCAGCAGGCCCGTAGTGAACTTTGAATGAGGCTATCTCCGAATCCCAATACAGAGGTTTAGGTTCTGTTAAACACCAAGTAGCTACTAGTTAGTCCTTATTAGTCTCCCCCAAATATAAAACACTTACAAGGCTTCAGAGAATGTTATGTTTAAGCAAAGCCTAATGGCTAGGAATGATGTTTACCTGGAAGATGAAAACCCTTCTCAAAACAACCTCTCAGAGAATTAACCGAAACTAGAGTCTGCTCACACGGGCCCAGAGTTTCAGTAAAGCAGGACCCTCAGTATGCAACATGCTCCGAACTTGCAGAGAACAGGGAGTGCCTGTGTGGAGTTGAGGGGCCTTCCCTTCTCTCCTGGGCTTCATTCATTCAGGTCCCCTCTGGGAAGTGTCTCTGGGCCGTGTCAGTGCCAGAGTGAGAAAGGGAGGCACCACTATCTCGACCTTCCCTCCCCCAGGCACTGATAGGTCTACCCGTGAAGAGAGAGTGGTTGAAGTGACTCTAAGAATCCTTCCGATGTATGTGCAGCTGTATAACGTACGTGCAATGTATGCATGTATGTGCAGCTGTATAATTTCCCAAGGGCTTTCACATGTGTCTTGCCATTCGAGTTTCTCAGCACTGCTGTGAGGAAGGGATCAAAGTCCTGAGACATGAAATACCTCTTATAAGGTCAAGTAGGGAAGGTCTTCTGGCTCCTTCTGTAGTCTTCCTTTCCTGGGTGCCTGGGGGCGGGGGCTCAGTAGGTTAAGCATCCGGCTCTTGGTTTCGGCTCAGTTCATGATCTCAGGGTCGTGAGATGGAGCCCCGCATCAGGCTCCCCACTTGGTGGGGAGTCTGCTTGAGATTCTCTCCCTCTGTTCCTCCCCACCTCCTCTCTTTCTCTGTCAAATAAGTAAATAAATCTTTTAAAATATATATTCCTTGGGGCGCCTGGGTGGCTCAGTGGGTTAAAGCCGCTGCCTTCAGCTCAGGTCATGGTCCCAGGGTCCTGGGATCGAGCCCGGCATCTGGCCCTCTGCTCGGCAGGGAGCCTGCTTCCTCCTCTTTCTGCCTGCCTCTCTGCCTACTTGTAATCTCTATCTGTCAAATAAATAAATAAAATCTTTTAAAAAATAAAATATATATTCCTTTTCATTCCAAGGAGGACTGGTTAAAGCAGAAGCAAAGGAAAAGAGGGGGGAAAGGGGAAAAGATAAGGGGCTGGTTAAGAAAGGGGCCACGTAGGTAGAAATCCCCAGGCAGATGCAGTGACAGGAAGCAGCACTGGGTCTCAGTCAAAGGCTGAGTCCCAGCATGTTTCCTTTCAGCCTGTCACTTTCCAGCGGGGGGAGCAAATTAGAATGGGGGTCAGCATTTTGCCATAAGAAAAGTGGTGTCTTCGAGGATGAGCAGGCCCACTGGAGTTGTGCTTGGGACTGCGAGTTGGAATTCAGGTCTCTTCATTCCAAGGCCTTTTCTTTGTTCTCCACAAGCCCTATCAGGCCAGCAGCATCTTCCCCTGTGATGCAGGCTGATCATCTAGCTCCCCACAATAGGCATCCCTAGTAGCCCGTGGGCATCACTGACAGTCACTGGAACATCATGATGGGCTTAGGTCTTCCCAGAAGCCTGCCATCTCAGGACCCCACTCTCCCAACAAGCACACACACCTTCTGCTTGCAGGAAACAGAGGCCTTATGCCTGGCCTCTTTGCCAGTTGGCTCCCGGCTCTAATCCTTAAGCACAGCAGCCCATTGCCAGTGGGATGCTGAGTATTCCGGTGTAACTTTTTTGCAAAGTTCTAGCCAAGCCCTGGCAAGATGCAGTTGGAGACCAGGGGGTGGGGGGGGGGGACAGTGTCCCTCAGGTGGAGGTCACTATGCAATGGTACAATTCTTGGATTCAAAAGACTGAGTTTTTTAAACTAACGATTTGATCGCCGTTGCCTTCGTGTAAATTGGAAATGGATACCATATCTTTAATGCTAATTAGGCATTGCATTACTTAGTCTTCCAGGCCTCGTGTAAATAACAATTAGCAATAATGTAGCAGTTGTGCATGCTGGCATCTTCTAATCCATACCATTGTATACCATTCCAAATTCCTTTGCATTAATTAGGATCATAAGCCAATCAGTACTAATTAGGAAGAAAATAAGTATAATAATAAATGCAACAAAATTAGTGATTTGTATCTGGTCGGTAGTTCCTTCCCTCCGCAGTTCATCAAATAGTCTTAATGCGTAGGAACTTCTTGTAATTGAAACTAATTATGAGGTTTCCCCTGCTACTTGAAGCCTCATGTTCAAATCCCACAAAGCTCATTAAATAAGTAACAAAACTGGAATCTTTAACACATATTGTAACTTGGATCGTGTTAATTAGCACCACACGCAAAAGGCAGCAAGAGGCCGTTTAGCAGCCCCTGCTCTAGTTAAAGGGAAGGGAGATTGGGATCTTTACAGTTCTTCTGGGCTTTGAAGAAGCTAGGCCAGTAGTGGGTGGGCACCGTGGTGAACGAGTTTGTGTGGTTTTTCAAGGGCAGAGAGGGGACGTGGAATCCGACGCCATGCTCTTCCTTCAGTGGGGGCATTTCCAGCAGCCCCAGCATAGGAGGACAACACATGAGTAGGGTTGGTGGCCCAGCTGTAGGGGAGTGTAGTTACTCCAGCCACACTTGCCCCAGGCTTGACTACCCTGCGGCTACCTCTCCCTTCCTTTGGGCGGGCTATAGAGCTTTCCTCTTCAAGGTTGAGTGGTGAGCATGAAGGACCCCAGAGAATTCACTTGCCCTGCACAGACTGAAATTGTATACACATAAACCCATGTGTCTGTTTCTAGTCAAACATATGTACCATTCAGTAGACATATTGACTGTATTCACAGCTTCCAGCGTTGATCTAAGCGACTGCCGTTCCTTTTCCATATACAGCTAGATCTGTAGATAGCTCTCTAGGCCTCACTGGAAAGATGCTTAGAAATACACTCACCCCCCAGTGTGTCTCTCGCCCTCCTCTCCGTGCTGTGAGCAATCTGCAGCCGAGCACTGGGGATGATGTTGGGAAGGCTGGACACAGGGACGTCCGTTATGGGGTACCTACCTACAGTACTAGAATGCCGTCACAGGATTATTTATTGCTATTTTATGAAAAGTAGTTACAAAATAATCCTAACAGAAAACACTTGTTACTCGACAACTGGGACTTCTCAAGCGTGCTGGCTTGATGAGAAATAAGACAGGACAGATTTCCAGGTCCCTGTTGAATCAGAGCTAATGATGTCTTAAGCTGTTAGTTAATGCTAACCTTATTTATTTAGGGATAGAATCTTCTCGTCTTTATGTAATAAACAGTTAATAATCCTGAGCACCCATCTAGCCTCCACTCGAGTCTTACTCCTAAATAAAACAGATCCTACTATTTATTTATTCTAGCTCATAAAAAGCATTCCTTAAAAAAAAAAAAACAAACTCATTCAGCTCTATTACCAATGAGACTTACTTATGCATGGTTCCAAGTTGTTTGATGAGAATCTTATAGGCAAGTTTGGTCTCCCCAACCAGACTATTAATTATTCAAAAGCAGGAGTCCTCATGTGCCATCTTGCTTTTGAGACCCATAGTACCTAATTTGGGCTGAGAACCGAAAATTTCCAGTAAATTCTGGTTCATTGATTGAGCATTTAAAAAAGCATCCAGATTACAGCATAAGAATGACATTGTGAAAGTACAAAAATATCATTTTAATTATTATTATATTATTCTCAGGATTTTAAATGTTTTGTATTATGAGCGGGTGGGAATGTGAGAAGCCTGCCATCTTGATAATATCTATTTAATAAATGATAGCTGGAGAGAACTCCAGAACATGTGAAGTGTTTATCTATATGACTTGCATTATTTTATCTGACATTAATGGGTTATGAATGTGAGGCTTTGTCTTTACTTATACACAATGGAATAGAAACTTAGAAGGACCTAACTCATCACAAACTCTCCTACTGATGCTCTAAAGTACATGGGAAAAATAATAGTTATGGGTTTGCTTGCACTGCTAAAATTAGCTGACCTGGTTAATCCATTTCATAGTGTTTGATTCAAATGGTCTGTGCATGCACAGCCCCCAAAAAGACACTCCAGTATTTTTGAGGACATAATTCTACAGCATGAAATGCCGAATAGTTGACAATGAAACGAATAAGGGAATAGTTGGACCCTGCCACTAGAAGCTTACAGTCTACAAGTTTTCTTACCAAGAATTTGTGCCTGATCATGGTGAAATTAAATAGAACTGAGTTACAGTGTTTAACCAAGAGAGAAAAAAAATATCAAAACACAAAAGGTTTGTTAGTGTTTTGTTTTTTGGTTTTTTTTTTTTTTTACTTAACCAGAAATTATAGTTGCCTGTGTTCTTTTGTCCATTGTCCAACGTTACATTATATCACAATGATATGTTTGCATGCCTGCCTACCCTACGAGCATTGGATTCTGACTTTCTAGCTGGCATGAAGGCCAACAATGTGTCTCAGATGGTGTTTACCCAACAGGGATCCTATTTGGCGTAAGGATGCCCAGGCTGGCCTTTTGAGACAAAATTCCCAGCCCCAGTCGAGGATGAAACAGGAGGTTGGTCTTGGTTATTAGGGAACCAGTGCAGACATTGGACTTGGACAGAGAAGTGCACGCTTAGGTCAGTAGAATCAAGTCAGTGGACAGGGGCACAGGCATAAGGGAAAAGCAGGAGCCCAGGTGGGAGCCAGACCCAGGGGCGAAACGGGGGCTGCAGTGAGCAGCCAAGATTCTGGGCAGCCCATGTGTCACCCGGAGGTTTTCTGGGCACTCCTCACTGAAACCAGAGCAAGGGTTGGAGGAGGTGGGGACCAGGGGAGTGAGGCAGGATTGGAGACTCGGTAGAGCCCTGTGGATCATTACAATGTTCCTGCCCCAAATCATGTTCAAAATGTATCTGTTTAAATCTTTCTAAATACAGTTTTAAAATTAAAAATACTTAGGCTTTATCAGAACATCTCTTAGGGTTCTACAACTTTCTCATCTTACGATTTTTCTCATTGACAAAAAAAGGAAGAAAAAGCAGAGAGGTTGTATAGGATCATAAAGAAGACCTCGAGCAGTCACTAAGATGCTGCTAGATATAACTAGATAGATATAACTAGATAACTGGATCCGGGGGCACCACTGAAACTGCACGCAACACACACGCACGCCCACCCCTTGGAAACTTCACGCTGGACAGAGTGCATACTTCACATTTTTACCTGCTTAAATGTGGTGCTACGTTCCAAAGACAGCATGAGCAACAAAGGTGAGGTCAAGAGGTACTGAAGACCCAAGAACTGTCAGTTGTTTTTGTTGTTGCTTTTAAATGTCAGTACTCTAACCGAGTGGAAAGTGGAGGGAGGCCAATGCCGGCTCACAGGAAGACTTTTCCAACAGTGATAGCTGGCCATTCCGGATGGACCCCTCGATCGGGGGTTGGGCCTCTCATTTAATCCCTGCCTGTGTTCAAGCAGAGCTTGGATTTCCCATCTGTGGGGGAGGCGGGGGAAGGGACCCCTGTCTGAGGAGGAGGCTGGGACAGCTGTACTTCACAGGCTTTTCCAACTCTGCCCTCCTGATCCCGTCATTCTCCACGGGCACCACGCTGGGAGAGGAGGTAATGTCTCTGACTGCACCCCTACGTTCGTTCGCCCACCGCTGGTGGCTTTCCAGGTGTGTTCTGAGTTGAGCCTTGCAAAGCCCCTGCAGTGCAGATCTGGCCACTCCCCTCTTGCATTAGAGAAACGGAGGCTCAGGAGAGCCTGGTAACGCACCCAAGATGGTGCCATGAGGAAGAGGTAGGAAAGACATTAGATCCCAGATCCATGCTGTTTCACGGCGCTACACTCACCGAGTTAACTTGTTGAGAGAATACTGTAAAAGACAATGAATTCAGAGCGGGATTTTATCCCCACAGAGTTAGAGTGTGATTAAATGATCTATTCCTTGCATCTCTAGATCCTGGCGTCCAAAGCCCCTGCCTCCAAAAAAATTAAAAACAAAGAAAGAAAGAAAAGAAACGACTTGCCTAAAAATACCTCAAATCCAACAAGTCTGAAAAACTCCCTCAGAAAATCCTCACTTCCGCACATTGATCTCTTTTTGAGAAAACAAAGCCACTCCATCATCTAGCTACACTGATGAAAGACAGGCCCCAACCGAGCATTCCAGAAATTCACTCTAGAATCCCATCTGTCGGATGTGAGATCAGAACATGGCAAGAGGTGGAAAGGGTTGGTGGAGGCTGAGGGTTGAGGAGACTTTTTTTTTTTTGTCAAGAGAAATAGATTACATTCTTGAATCCTTTGCCATGTTATAAACAAGACTAAGCACACAGCATTCCTTCCGAAGCACATGGCCCTGTTTTTTAAAACACCGGTCTGGTCTCCCCTGGAATTCAGTGTTTGTCTCAATACTGTTCTTCCTATCCCTTGGGATTTATTCTAATTCAGTGCTATTAATGGCAGCCAGGAACGGAACAGCTCTTTTATTCATCCCCTCTTCCTTCATCTCTCCCTCTGCACCCTCTACCTTTTATAATTGTGTTTGTAAGCCTATAAACGTTTCCAAGGGCACTGCCAAATTTTAAGTGCTGCTTGTTATTACGTTGTGTGGGTGGTTTTTCCCTCTTACCTGGATCCTTCGGGTTTGGGGGGCATGTTGTGGCTCCTTCTCCAAAGCACTCCGACGTCAGCAAGGACCTCACCTGAGCACATGCTCTTCCTCTTTTCTTTCCTTCAGGCCAGTTGTAAAGGGTCAGGGGAAATGTGATCCTCAAACGTGGCCCAAAACCGGAACAGTGAGGGGGCCTTAATTCTCACTACTTCTTTGGAGGTGGGATGAGTACTTTAGTATATGAAGTATTAGTATTAAGTAATTGGACTAATCCATTTAAGAAATAGACGAATATGTATGGAGTCAATTGACGAGGTCCTTGTCTCAAGAGGATACATCACATTCCACAAAGCTACCATTGCTCAAGGAATTTTTGGAATATTTCTGGAATTGCTTCTAGAGTCTTTGCATTTTCTTTTACATGTTCTCACTCAGGGAAGACCTTTATCCTCTGTGCACATCCCTAGTGGATCAGTGTATTTTTTAGTTCCCAATTCATGATTATTACAGGATCCCGAGACTGACTTTGTTGGTTGGCTCACAGTGTGATAACAATGGTTCCAAACTTTGAGCAACATTCGAACAATGGTAGTATCATTGGGGTGCATTATTTGCTTCCCATGATGACTCCCTTCCTTTACAACTCATGTATGTTCAAGGAACATCGCAATCTTCACAACCCAACACCATCGTTAGCCCACTACATGGGCAATGTCTGCCTTGCGCACGGCTTCCGAGCCAAGTGCTTCCCCCTAAACACATGTGAGGAAGACCACCTCCATCCTCACAAAGCAACCTTGTGTGAGTCCACCAAAGAATCTGCTTGCCCTTCCGTATTAGATGCCTGAGGAATAGCGATGTTATAAAAAATAAAACAGTCATAATCTCAAAGTCACTTTTTAAAAAAAAAATCTTTTTAAAAAAGATTTAGTTGCTCCAGGACTCAAATATTTGGTGACAGTTAGAGTTTAATATAGTGGCTCTCTTTTAAAATTCAGGAGAGGTGAGGTTTCTTAAAGTTATGCTCTGTGATTTGGGTATGGATAGTCTTTGGGAAAGGGTATACCCCACTAGAACAGTGGTTCTCACCTTAGGATGATTTTGTCCCCCAGAAGACATTTAGCAATGTCTGGAAACTTTTTTTTTTAATTGTCACATGGTGGGGAAGGGTTTCAACTGTCATCAAGTGAGTAGGGGCCAGGGACACTTCAATATCCTGTAAGACACAAGACTGCCTGTCTCCATTCACAAAAAAGGGGGGGGGGATTATTTGACTCAAATATCAAGAGTGCTGAAGTTGAGAAACTTACACCAGAACACGTTTCACCTGGTGAATCAAAGCAGCATATGCCATAAGTGTGAATATAACTTTGGCAAAATACCACGAACACTCTCTCCTTTGAGCAAGATTTAGCACAGGGGCCAGTTACTGTGGCTCTCTTCCATTCATACCATGAAAATCAGGATGTTCCAATTAGATGTTGCCCTCGGTGTTCTGAATTCATCTTCTGTGCCCCCGTGTCTGGTGTGGACATCATCCTTGTTTATACTTGGCCATGGCACATCCCTTCCCAGGCACTGTGCCAAGGACACAGGACATCTCTGCTCCCCATGCTTTTGTAATCTCCAACTTCTATCGTGTAGCCAGACGCCTGCTAGAGAATCAAAGAATACTTCAATGGAAAAATATCTTCTGGTTTTCTTACCTGCAAGAAAACAGAAATCTCGAGAATTCAGCCAACTGTTTGGGTAGATAGAAACTGAGCCAAGATGAGAATCAGGTCTCCTGAGATCCAACCTGGGGCTTATCTCACCACCTTATTTTTCACCACGCTTCCTTCTTGTAGGCATAAATAACAGCAGCCCCAGGTCAGTTGTACCCAGCTTGTAACAGATTTCTTTACATGCCCAGGCAGTGAGATCACGGGCTCCACTCAAGGGTGAGAACATATTTCTCTCTGCTGTTGGACCCTGCCGAGCCTCCAGACTGGAATGCTCAATTTTCTGACTGTTCTGCTGAGATTTAGAGAATGGTTTCTTTCTTCAGCTCGCTCCTTGTGTCATTTTTAAAACATCATTAATTGATCACAGGAATGATCCTGATAAACTCCTCCATCATCATAGCCAGGGAGCACATCAGGAATATAACTGAGGTAGGACAAAGGAAGTTGATGGATTGTGATTGCTATTTGAAAGGTAAATGAGTAGAAGCCTGGTGATCTGCAAAGTATTGTAAAGGTTTTGCCACAACGTCTCAGTAAAGGAATGGGACTTAATGTTGTGGCAAGACAGACACCAACCACCATCACTAAACAAAGAAAAATTTTATAATAAGAGCACACAACCTCAGGATACTAATTACATTTTTTTTCTTTGAAATTTCACCAAAAGTCTTGATGGTCAACCCTTTAAAAATCCCCAAATTAAGGTGCTTGTCGAAGTGTTCTTAGGCTTACCTTCAAGTAAGTGAAGGGAAGCATAATAGTGGCATTTCTGATGGGGACACCAAGCAGGAGAATCTTCAGCCCACCCACCAGAAGATGGGTCAGGTTGAAGAGGAGACCTCTGATAGAGTTCCCGTTATATGGTTGATAGACTCTTAAAATTGAGAAAGAACTTCTAGGCCACCCAGACCAGCTCCCAGAACATGCACACTGGATCTGGGCTAAGGACTTTAAATAAAAGAGGAGTCTGAAATAAAACTCAGGGAAAGGGATGCAAGGACCCTACACATGGTTGGAGGAGACTGAATGCAAAACCACTTTGCAGACACACCAAATCGGGGAATACACTTGAAAATCTATTCAGAGCCTGACTCAAGCTCTCCATCCCCTGTGAAGTTTTAAAAACTCTCTTAACCAGAATATCTACCCTTTGGCTCAGTATATATAATTATGGTATATAATATATACCCATAATTAGTATATATCTGTCCCGACTACCTTGCCCTTCAGTAGTTTTCTGTCATTGTGTTGGGTCTCTGCTGCTGCATTCATTTGCCAGCACTGCGGTAACGGAGTACCACAAGCTGAGTGGTTTAACCAAGAGGGATGTCCTGTCTCACAGTTCTGGAAGATGCAAGTCCAAGGCCAACATGTTGGCAGGATTGGTGCCTTCTGAGGGTAATAAGAGAGAATCATTCCATGGCTCTCCTTGCTTCTGGTGGCTTCCCAGCAAACTCTTACATTCCTTTCCCCAGTATCCGCCTCCATGTTCATACAGCATCCTTCCTGTGTATCTGTGTCCAAATTGCCCCTTTTTCTGTGGACTTAAGTCATATTCGATTAAAGCCCACCTTAATGGCCTTATTTTAACTTGATCACTTTTGTGGAGATGCTATCTTCAAGTAAGGTCATGTTCTCAGGCACTGGGGTTAGTTAGGATTCCGACATATTTGTTGCCAGGAGGGACGCAGTTCAACCCACAGTAGCAACTAAACCTTAAGGTCTTGAGGACAGGAACCATCTTGTATTCGTGTGGCTCTGTTATACCAGACTAACCATGTAGCACATAGCAGATTTTTTGGCTAATCAGAGATGGAGTGTGAGTCATGAATACATGGTCTGTCCAGGGTCTGGTCTCCAGAGGATGAGCAGAGGGGTGCTTTATGGAAGAAAATCATTTAAAAGGTTTTACCAAAGGATGCCCTACTTCCACCAGTTATATACCTCCTCACTTGTGAAGTGCAAAGTTGAGAAAACTCGGTGACTTAACTGTGCTATTAGTAGAAGAGTCAGTGTTCCCTCCGCAGCCAGCTCATTCCTGGGCCTACGCCTGTCTTGCTCCACATTATCTTCTCTGGAATCTATTTCTAGTTCCAGCTGACCCCAGTCAATGGATCGCATTTGTTTTGTGCAGTTGTTATCTCGTTAATCTATCCTGTATAGTGCGTACTGAATTAGGTGAGTGTTCCTTTCCATTTGTCTTCTCTGCCTTCCTCTAAATATGCTTACTCAAAAACAATACTCATTTTAAAGGCTGATTGATGAGATGGAAAAAAAAAAAAGAAGTCCAGTAATGCTTAAAATTCCACTTTGACTATTTTTCTCCTGTTTAAGAACTTATATCTACTCTGGGGAGTCTACCAGATGAAGCCTCCATTCCTTTTAAACTTGAATATCAAGATGATGTTTCTGCGTCCCTTTCCAGCCATCTTGCCTATGTCCTTACAAAAATCCTTTGCATCAGGACATGTGTTCTGATGTGTTCTGATCTCTCCTATCTAGTCTTTCCTACCTCATAGGTATGAATTTTTTCCATTTTCCATTTTCCATTTTACCATTATTAGGATTTATTCATATATTTAACTTGGAGATATTGATCATTAAAGACATTCAAGAATGAGGAATTTTGTCTCCTAAGTTGAGTTGGTTTGCCACAAAGTCTTTATTAAGGCCAACCATTGCTTGAATACAACATAACCCAGTAGACTTTGAAACTATTTTGAAAATTCAAAAGGCATCCGGGTTGAACCATGGCTACACCTCCAAGATCAGAGCAAATTGTCAATCCAGGGCTCAAAAATCCTGAAAGACAAGTATTTGCCCAGATTCTTTCTAGAAAGGATCCAAAAATCTGTCCGAAGCTTCCTGAGGGCATTTCAGGGGTTCCTTCAGAGTTCCTAAGTTACCAAAACTCCACATTATCCCAACTGATCCCTGAAACTCCCCCATAAATCCATGGAAAACCCACAGTTCTTCATTTCTGTAAGAAAGAAGGCTTAGGAAATGCTCAGGGCAGCTCTCTGGGCATCAGTATTTGATTTTATTGTGTTTTTCCCCCCTTTTCTTGTGGTTTGAGCAACATAAACCAAATTCTATCTTGTCCCTAGTTTTCTTCATTAACCTCTTGGGTGTTGAGTCAGCTAAAAGATAAACTGAGGCTTAAATAATTTTTCAAGAGTTTATCTGAGCAAAAATCAATCCGAATTGAGCAGTACCAAACCGGAAGTGGCTAAGAGCGTTCCACCAACAGAAGAAACAGAAGCAAAGAAAGGAAATTACTTGATTGGCTCTAGCTTAAGCAGTTACCTTATTTGGGAAAGCCTAATTGGCTCTCTATGATTGGTATTCCTCAGGTTTTGATTTCTTCTTCACCGTGAGGCATTTTGGAGTTAGGTTTGGGTTTGCCATCATAAGCTACTAAGGCCTTAAAGCCACCTCAGTCTAATGGCCTCATGGTTTAATTACTTTAACAAATACATAGGTCTAAAGTCTCAGTGATAACTCACGGAGATCCAATGAATCTAACCTGAAGCCGGTCCTAAAGTGATGTGCATGTAGTCTTGATCAGGGACCAGGGATGTTCATCAAGGGTCTGATGGAAATTTTTCCTCAGGTGTTTGCTTCTCTCCGCCATCTACTAGCAGGATTAAATCCAGATGCAATTCCCGGAAGGGCAACTCAGAATCTGCTGTCAGGGAGGTGATGATGCTGAAAATCAATCACAACCTGTTTCTCCCCTAAAGGCCAGCTTGAGGAGGTTCCATGAGCAAAGACTTTGGAGTTCGATTGACCAGACTTGGGCTCCAACTGTTTACAAGCTCTGACCTCAGGCAGCATATTTGAAATAGCTAAGCCTCCATGTCCTCCTCCTCAAAAAAAAGTTGGGGGGGGGGAGATAATGCACACATCAAGATAGGAAAAGTGAAGCAAGCAAACAGAAATCCCCCAGCACCCCAGTCTTCCAGCTAAAGGCAAGGTTCTGACTGCTCAATAAGCCGGAAATAACGGCCCCGGATCCCTGAGCAGGTGGGCCAGGTGTGGAGGAGGAGAGCAGGCCTGCCTCCCCTCTTCACTGTCCCCGTTAGGTTTGGAGCTCGTCCATGGCCCCGCCAGCTCTGATCGCAGAAGGGAGAGGCCAGGCAGCACGGCAGCCAGTGTCCCCTCGGCTGTGGGGCGGGAGGTGCCCCCCGACTCCAGCGCCCGCTTCCACAGATGAGAAACCTGAGGAGACTGGGGAAGCGTTTGCCACCTTGCGCTGTGGTGGCAACACTCCTTTTAATGAGGGCTCCTCAGAAGTCATGTTCTTAGAAGGGAGGCCACAAGAAGAGCTGTGTTTCCTCGCAGCCGCCAACCGTCCCTACAGGGCACCAGAAGGAGCTTCGCTCTCCACACTGGGCCCTGCAGCCAACCTCACAAAATGCTTTTTGGTGTTTGCCAACGGGGAGGCTCGGGCTGCAGCTGCAGCGGCAGGTGCTTGCTGCCAGGATCCCCGTGGCAACCCAGGTGTGTGCCAGGTTCACGCTTCTGCCTCGGAGAAACGGCCTCCGTCTCCGAGGCGTGGGGCCCGCAGCATGGACTGGAGCTGTGTCCCCCCACGGTGGCGAGATCATGATTGTGCTGGTTTTTATGGGGCATAATATAACCTCAGTGGGGGGCTCGGCGGTAGCAGTGGCTTTGAGAGGGTATGGAAGACTGCCACGCTCCAGTTGCGGTTGCGTGTTTGAGGGATTTGGGGTTTCTGTTGTCGTTACGTTGTCCCATTCATTATTATTCACGGATTGGCGCGGGCCCTTGGCTCATGTGTTCACCACTCCAGGAGGGCGTTGCTTCCAGCCACGTGATAATTCAAGATTCTGTTTGTAGCTTTCGCTGCAATGTGCCCATCTGGGATCTTAGGTGGGGCTCTCTAGGAAATCATGAGCAAGGTACATTAGGGCTGGCTAACCCGGTCTGTTCGGTGTAGAAACTGTGGCCCAGAGAGTCATTCGCCCGGTTGTATGGCTTGTGTGACGGAACTGGGACCCCCACTCAGATCCTCTGAGGCTCCGTGCTGCATCCTTTTCCAGCCAGCCCGCTGCTCTGGCCTCCTGCTGGCCCCTGTGTTTCTGTTTCCAGTTGCCAGTGAACTGTTTAATCACATGTCTTTTCCTCTGATCGGCTGTGGTCTTTCGTTTGGTACACAGATCAATGCCTGTTAACCACACGCACCGGCCTCCGAGGCTCTGTTCTTGAGCGTGGTGGGAGGGGAGAGGAAAGATGCTGAGTGAGAAAGGCATCTTGTTCCCTTTGCCACGCCCGTCTTCTCCGGGGGCTTTCCTCCCTGCACACAGGTCCCCATCTCCCTGCTTCCAGCGACTTGTCTGCTCATGACTTGCTGTATCTCCTGGAGATTCAGCCTCAGTGGGGTATCAAAGGAGGCTGAACCTGGGCCCCAGAGCCCTCTGGTGAAAGAATGTCTGGTGCTCTTGTTCCCAGCATATTAGTAAATTCACATCCTCGTGGACTGCTCACTTCCAGTTCTTCCTGATACGGGAGGAAGCCTGGGCCTGGGAAATCCATAAAAGCTGATAATCCCCAAATTACTTATGTGTATACACACATACACACACACACACACACACACACACACACACACACACATATGTGCTTCCTGTCACTTTTTTCTGTAACTTTTTAGGAACTTGACAGGGTTCTGCGTTAAGACATTTTTTGCCTTGGGCAGATGTTAAAATGTATTTTCAGTCCTTAAACAAATAACCAAGTGCACACGAAGGCAGCCCAGAAGTTTATCAAAACGAGGTCCTGGGACAGCGTGCGGACCTCATGGTTCTCATGGGCATTCCCAAGAGCCCACTTCCTGGGACTCGTCCCCTCCTTCTTCGTTCCCAGTGAACTACTGAAAACAACACCCAGAGCAATAATTCTAGCAAACGTTAGCTGAGCATTTGCCACGTGCCAGACGTTTTCCTAATTCCAGTGTGTGCATTACTTCCTTGTTCCTCACGACGACCCGGCAGAGCTGGGTCCCACTCACTTTTACAGATGGGAACGGTCGTGGCTGCCACAGCTGGTGTGGACTCAGGCTAGAATCCAAAGGAAGGCAAAGCTCTAGTTTATTTCATTTTTTTTAAGGCTCTATAGCAAGTTGTTTTGTTTTGTTTTGTTTTTGCCACTTTATTCAGATATAAAGTGTGTGTAAATCACTGTACAAATGCAGGATGTACAATTCGCTGTGTTTGGGGATGAATATATACCACTGAAATCACAGTGATCATCATAGACTTACTCACAGGCTCCCAAAGTTCCCCTCACACCCCCTTTACTATTTTGTTGTTGTTGTTATAAAAACACTTAAATAAGGTTTACCTTCTTAGAAAATTTTAGGAATCCAAAACACCAGTGTTGGCAAGGCTGTACTTTTAAAAGGCAAATGTTAATTTTATAACTGGATGCTGAAAAATTACATGTGACCCTCACGTGACCAGGTCAAACATTCTACTGACAAGGACGCTATGGGGATGCCACAGATAGATGCAGCCCAGTTCTAGGATTAGAAGTCCTCGAGTCTGCCAGCAGTAAGCTTTGCACACGTGAAAATGTAAATTCCAAGTAAGGATTCTCCTTTGGTCAGAACAGGGCTGTGCTGTTTGAGATACAGGGTTCTGGTGGACAGCAGGGATGTGGGTTGTGACCCTAGGGGGCACCGCGGGGCCAGGTACCTGATAAAGATTTGGTCGGTGGTTAAGTATGTAAACCGGCAAGACCATGTAGACAAGTCTCTCTAGCGAGAGATGCTCAGCGGCAACCCCAGGAGGATGAAGGGCGCACGGACCATTTTATAGCAGGGCCCATGCTCCCTGCTGAGGAGCGACAGCAAGACAAGGAAACGGTGCCCTTGTGGAAATTGCCGCCCTGCTGCCTTCATTCACAAAGACTTACTTGGAAAAAATAAAAAGGCTGAACTAAACAGTATGCTCAGTGTCATACTTGATTTATATACAGGTAACAATTCCTTTCTCTCCCGGGAGCCCAGTAACAAATTGCCCGCTGACCAACAGCTGGTTCACAGACCGTTCTGTGCTCTGCCCCATCCTAGGGCCATACCTTTTAGGTCCCAGCGCTTTCCTGAAAGGCCGCTTCCCAGCCACAGGTGCCCCTCAGTGTGCGCCAGCCCTGCGTGTGGCCTCAGAAGCCAGACAGCTGAGGTCTGAGTGCTGTGTCATCTTGGGCAATCCGTTATTCCCTGGGGACCACAGATGGCGCTTGTATGAAATAAAGAAAGTAATCCGTGGAAAATGCCTAACACATAGTAATGGCTTATACCTGTTAGTTCTTGTTTCTGCAGCTAGAGGTAATGTTGTTAGAAACACTTACCAACCTTTAAAAAAAAATAATATAATAATAATAAGGCTCCCAATGAAATAAATATCTTGACATAAAATAAAAAGTAAAGATCCCACTTTATATGAAGGCATCCGGGAATGGTAAGAGGGTGACCTCTTTTTAATTCCCCAGCATGATCCGGGGGAGCCGAGGGGTTTAGGGACAAGCAAGAATCTATGTATATGAAAATGTACTCAGAATTTGTTCTCATTGGGCTTGGTGAGACACACACACAGGAAATAGATTGTCATGAAGGAAGAAGTTTATAGTCACATATCTCATAGAACCAGGAAGGCCCCCATGCCATGTTTGTGGCATTGCAGGCCCATCGGGCCCATCTGTCAGGACACACCAGGGCAAAAGCTTTTCTGTGGTCTTCATGGGGAGGAACAGTCAAGGTAGGGTAGACAGATTTGGTATTGGCTGGTTTGAGTGACTTCAGCAGTGTTTGGGGTGTAGAAAGTGCAGCTAGTTGCCTGGTACCTAGCTCTGGGGTGCCCTTAGGGTAGGGGGAAAGTGGCCCAGCCCGTGGAGCTCCATAAAGGGTGTCATTGGAGAAGATCAGGTCTGGGACTGATGGATTTGCACATGAAAGACACGCTGTCCGGGAAGTCATTTGCTGTCTCTAGGAATTAGCTAGCCCTGGGATACGCAGCAAATGTCAAAGCATCATAAAATACAGAAAACAAAAAACATGATTAATACAAGTGGCATTGCAATCCCGGATACTAGCAGTAGGGTTGGTGTTTACAAAAGGCACGACGATGGCTTCTGTCAAGCTCACAACCAGCTCAGACAGCTTCTGGTTTAAAGAATATCAGGGGTACCTTTTTGGGTATCTCCATTGTAGAGAGTAGGTGCTCCAACCCTACTACCATTTCCAGCTCACCTCCATAAGCTTCAACCCTACCTACCTGTTTTACCTTTGATTAGTCATTTCATGAGGGGTTCTATGAAAATCTGGTTGCCTTGGCCCAGTGGGTGACTGAAGAGATTTGTTTCTAAAGTTGGATCCACTGAGGCCCACCTCATTAGGCCTGTATCTGATTTGGAGTAAGAGTCACCTGATGCCCTTTCCCTGGGTCCATCATTAGGGCATCCCGAGTCATGCTGTGTAGTCCAAAGGTGTCATGGTTGTCATTGACAGACCACTCACCCACCAGGTTTCTCCCTACTGTGTTTTTAAATCTGCTTTAAGAAAAAGGCATGTGGTATCCAAGACACTTGGGAATACACAGATGTGTTTAAACAACTAGGTTTCTTCTCAGGTTCTGCCTTAATTCAATAATCCATTCATTCTTTCATTCAACAAGCGAATGATGTTTGGCAGAATTTTTTTTTTTTTCCCCCTGAATTCCCAGGCAGCACAGCAGAATGAATCACTGAGCTTTGGGACTCAAATTCTCCAAAGTGGGAGGGGCACAGAACGCCAGTGTCTGCTGTGCAATCAGCAGCCAGAATGTAGGCTGAGAGAGTTAGTGAACACAGACTGTAGCCATCCATTAAGCAACCACTGGACTTCATACAGTCGATGGCAAGGAGGCGGAGATTTAAAGACTCAGAGGAATCGGTTTTGTTCCCATGTCACCCCATTAGTTCTGGTCAGCTTCACTGGCCACCGCCTTCCCCTCACACTGACCTCATTCTGCACCGAAAGAGCAAAGGAGGAGGCTGTGCTGACGAGTCCAGGCACATCCACCACGTCACAGGAAGAGTAATTCAGGGTATGTCCTTCTGCTGTTGGCTCAGGGCGGCACATTCTAATTTAAGCCCACTCAAGCAAAGGCATGGTTGATAGAGATGGGAATAAATTAATAATGCTCTTGTTTAACTGGCGAAGTTGGTTTCGCTTCCTCTTACCACCTGGTCTAGTAGCTACTTATTGAGTTTTCTCCTTGCACACACTCAGGAAAACAAAACATAAAGGGAATCCAGGGTTCAGTTCTTAAGAGGGTCAAGTATTCAAGAAACCAGGATTGTATGGCGTTTGTTCAGTGGTTAAGTCTTTGAACCCAGCTAGCATGCATTCGAATTCTGACCCTGCTCACCTGCTAGTTGTGCTGGTAATAGGGTGTGAATTGCTTCCTCTTTCTGTGTCTCAGTTTGCTCTTATGTAAAATGGGAACAAATATAATATCCCTTTCATATAGGTTTATTGTGACTATGAGATGAATTAACACATGTAAAGGTCTTAGAGAGTGTTCTAGTAATGGTGCATGCAGTTGAAGTATTTGCTGTTACTATTACGAGCACAGTTGTAAGATAAAGATTTTCAGTAACTGGAATGCGTGCCTCAAAAAACTAGGGGTGAGCCTTCTCTGGCCTCTCTGCCTTGGCACCAAGGGTTCCCTGATCAGTGCCCAAGTATTCTAGAGCATGGGAGGAAGCTTCTGGAAGCTGAATCACCTCCCTGCACTCACTCACCCAGAGAGTGAGTGGAAGGGAATGACTAAGAACCTGGCTAGACCAGAAGAGAAGGAGCTGCATGAACCCCAACATCAAGATGATGCACACATTAAAGTGTTTGAAGAGGATGAACTTCTTGAGGGTCATTTCCACTCTCTGGAGGGTCTGAGCCAGATAGGGTGTTAAAGTAGGAGTATCAGGTCATCTCGGGCTTTGGCTCTAATTCAGAAACCTGGCCCGTCTCCCAGCTGTATATATTAGAAACTGATGGCTGGATCTCGAGCTGCCTTTACCACTGTCCCCATGAAACCTTTACCTAAGAACCTACCCTTACATGGTGTTAAGAACTCTTGCCTTTCCCAAGGCCTTAAAATATGACAGACATGTACCTGATTTTCTCTGGGTGATCACAGCATGCCTCCAACCACCCCACCCATGCCCCTGGGCCTATTAGCATTGTCTAGAATTCTCAGAAGGCTCAGAAGGCTTTTAAAGATCTATAAACAGCCATGTTTGGGCAAAGTAAAAGAGGAGCATTAGACCACACTTACACCTGTTCACCTGCATTTATCAAAGTTGCCCACCAACAACGACTACATGCAGAATGATAGGCAATGACAGAGGGAGTCGATCTGCAAAATTCTGCTTTGGAAAAATTCTGCTTTGGAAAAATAGATCGGTGTCTATACATACTTATGCCTATAAATCATCTCTTTAACAGACAGAACATAAAGAGATGTGACATTTGGACAAATATTTGGAATAGTATATTGTTGAGTTAGATGTCTTTATAAGGCATTTTTTCATTCACCCCTCATAATTACCTTACAAAAGGAATTATGGTCATATATACTTAAGGAACCTGAGACCCAGGGTCCAATCCACAGTGTGCCCCCACTAAGAAGTTACTCCCTAACACAGACAGTCCCTCAGAGCGTTACCGAAAGGTATCAAACAACAGAAGAAAATACAGCCCAGGCGTGATGAAGATGACCAGCTACTTATTTTGCTTTGTGGAGACAAATAATTAGCTTAAGCTCTTGCTGAGCTTCCTGTGAACTGGGCTGGCGGGGACAGGGGAGATTTTCCCTTCCATGTACTATTTTAGGAAAGCCCAAAATTGAATCTAATTTCTGCAGCTGCCGTTCGAAAGCAGGATGGCAGCAGCAGCATCTGGGGGACAACAGAGGCCCATGGAGAAGGGCAGAATATGTCGGGTGCAACGGAGAGACCCAGGACAGAGAGCAGAGCCATCTGCCCTAAAGTGGTCCCCAAGCCGGCATGGGTCAGTGCAGAAAGTGGCAGGAGAGAGCGCCCCCCTAGCAGCCCCCACCCCCACCCTCCCACCCCCCGCATCTCACAGAGCATCTCGAAGAGTTCCTGGAGCCGGGGAGCCTTCTGTACCTTTGTTCTCTCTCCGCCACGGCTTGTAAGTATTAGCCTGATGTTGTTTACTTCTTCTCCCCATCTCTCCAAGGAATATGATTCACACGTTTTCAGATTTATTTGAACAAAATGCAATAAATATGCTGCTTCAATTTTAACTGCTGGCCTGTAGCCAGGGTTTTTAATGAATCTGGCCTGTGCTACTGAAGTGTTCGAGGATCTCCAGGGCTCTGGGCACTGTGAGATTATACACACTGGTGTGCGTGCTCCCGCGCTCTCGTGCGCACACACACGTCCCCACCTCCTAGTCCCTGGAGGGCCAGTGACTCACAGTCAACTACAGGTTTTTCAGAGCCGACTCTGGTTAAAATTAGCGGGAGCCTTTATTGTTCAAGGAGAGGAAGGATTCCTTCCTCTCCTTTTCACAGCTGCGCAGAAATACCACCTTTTAATTTTTTCCCCTCTGTTGGAATCGCTGTACCCACCTCCAAAAGCTGCCATCGTGAGCCTCATCGCTTTTCCTTTGTTTCCTTGCAAATGGACACTAGACCATGTCCAGCCTGTGAAGATTTACGTATAAAAAGTGCTTCCGGGGGCACCTGGGTGGCTCAGTGGTTTAAGCTTCTGCCTTCAGCTTAGGTCATGATCTCAGGGTCCTGGGATCCAGCCCCGCATCAGGCTTTCTGCTCAGCAGGGAGCCTGCTTCCCCCTCTCTCTCTGCCTGCCTCTCTGCCTACTTGTGATCACTTTCTTTGTCAAATAAATAAATAAACTCTTTAAAAATAAATAAATAAATAAGGGCTTCCTGGGGCTTCACATGGAGCTAAGAGGACTCTGAATGGATTTCACCACAACCAGTCAATGCGCCATGCTTTTGAGAGGTGGGAACAAGTAGGAAAGGGACTGCTTGTAGCCACAAATGGGGTCTCAGGCAGGACACCCTTTTCCAGAAGGACAGGGAGGAGAGTGAGAGATGGCTACAGCAGACACGAGGCCCCCATCTCCTGGGCCCCACATACTGGGAAATATAGCCCCCAGAGGGTAAAATCACAGGGTCCCCCTGGGGGACCCCAGCCTCTCTCTCTCTCTCTCTCTCTCTCTCTGTAGGAAGAGGATCACCAGAACTTCCTTCAGCTTCAAAAACCTGAAACACCAAAGTTTTGTATCACAGTGAACACTTGGGCCATTATGGGTGGGCACCCAGGAGCCCCCTCAGGAGGAGGGGCCTTTTGCAGAGAGGGGTGATTTGAGGCCCTGGGCATAGTTTCCCACCGGTGACAGAGACAAGGAGGTGGCTCCAAAGCCATCACCTATTCATATGGTGGCCCGATGCTGCCTCATTGCTAAGAATACCATCACCCAGTTCTCCTCTCAAAGACTAGACCATAGTCTGATCTCTTCTGTTAATACCAGTGACTTTTATGAATGTCAGCAGTCCGTCTTTGCTTTTTCTCTTCAAAGTTACTATCAAGAGCAAATTACAGATTGTTTGGCAGGCATCTGTCCCCCTCCCTCCAGCCCCATCTCATTTAATTGCATCCCTTAATGAGACTTGACAGTCATTAGGCAAAATAGGCAAAGAAGTTTGGAGGTCAAGCCCTTGCGCAGGCAAATAGCATGAAAGGCCTGGCTGCCCCTGATGTCTGGGGACGAGGCAGGCTGCGGGGGGGTCCAGGCTAGGAGAGCCTCACCAACAGCGCACAGCGTCACGGCTGGGGCCTCCCTTTTTTCATCGGTGTCGCCATGGAACCCATGAAGGGATCTTCCCAGCCCCGATCTTCTGTGGTTCTGCCATTCCAACTGCAGACTTTGAGTGGTTTTTCCCTTACCTTCTTCTACCCTCACAGTATCTGAGAATTAAGGGCACTTACAGTTAAACACCTCCTTCTCTATGTTTCATCTTCTGGAAATGGACTAAAAAACTGCTCTTTTTTCTGCTGTGATTCCTCAAATCCTAACAATTACATCCTCTTATTCATAGCAGTCATAGAATTGTTGAATGTTCCTTACATAGACCAGGCGGAAAGAACACACCATCTTGTTTCTGCTTCAAGCGGTAGCATCAGTGGTGTGGTTCTGTGTGTGTCTCTCCCATTACAAGCACGATGCGGCCCTGCGAAACACGGATTCCTTGGTCACGTGATCTCTTACTAGCCCTTTTCTGGGTGAATACTCTTAGAAACATAGGAGAAATACAGGACACAGACTCTTTTCCCAACTTACTCATCATCTTATTGGGAGGTCAGGATTACTGTGCATAATTGTAAAGACGATGGTGATGATGTTAAGGACAGTGTGCCTGTTAGGAGCCGGGCATTAGGCTAGATACCGGTACTTGGTCAACCCTACTTCCTGCAAGTCTTGGCATTTTCCATAAGGAATCTCATCTCTGTTTTTGTTTTACCCATAAGGAATCTAAGGCTTAAGTTAATTCATTGGCCCAAAACTGAGCCATGATTGAAGATATATCTGACTGATTCTTTGTGTTCGAGAGGCCATGTAGCCAAAGGTTAAACTGAAAGTAATCAAAGTCGACGGAACCGGGGTGTAGGTGAATTGCTCCCTGCAAGGTCAGGGCTGTGGCAGTTCTGAGTCAGGAAGGTTACCTGCCACTTGAGTTCTTTTCTGTTTTCTTCTTTTAAGATTTTATTTATTTATTTGACGAGAGAGAAAGAGCGAGCGCTATCGGGGGAGGAGGGGAGGCAGAGGGAGAAGCAGGCTCCCCAGCAAACAGGGAGCCCGATGTGGGGCTCGATCCCAGAAGTCTGAAATCATGACCTGAGTTGAAGGTAGACGCTTAACCAACTGAGCCGCCCAGGCGGCCCGTTGAAAGGCAGAAGCAAGAGCTCACCCTGGGCAATAGGGAGGAGGCACCGGTCCAAAGGAGAGAAGGAGAATATGGACCGTAGTAAATATTGAAAGGAAACCTGGAAGGCCACTGCTCTGCCACCTGCAATCCTCTTAAGCCACAGGCAAGCCTTTGATGAGCCCGATGGAGAGACAGCTTCCACCTGCCCCGGACTGGGCCCCCGTCGCTCTTGACGTTGGATGTCCTTCAAGCAAATTCCTGGCTTGACAAAGAGTTGCCCCCAGATAACTTTGATTATTTTTTAAAAACGGTGCTTATAAAAACAAACACATTCCACTTATTATATAACCAAGGCTGGAAAAATAATCTTTTACTGTCAGTTTTATTACTTGGGAAATGTAATAATTTCCACATTTGAGAAATACAGTCTGGGAATTTTTTTTTTTTTTTTAACTTTTGTAAGGTCTTGCATTTGCTTTATGGGCCCTTCTAGGCTATTCTATTTGCTCCCCGAATCCTGGTTTTAGCCTCCTATCTCTTCTTAGGGAAGCTTAATTCTCACATTAATGTCAATCATAGAAGCTATTTTTTAGCTCTGAGTTCATGGAGATTTTCCACAGTTGCAGCCTCATGGCACATCTGTTCCGAATTTTTTTCAGCAGGTTCTATGACTTCTTAATCCCACATTGGGCCACTATCTGCTTGTACCCAGAGCTGGCTAGACAAAATTAAGAAGTAAGCCATTTGCTGACAAGAGTTCTTTTCTTAAACCTTTGCTGAATGAAAACCCCTCCCTCTTTCCGTCACCTGTTTGAAGTCCAGACACTAAAGCATCAACCTTATTTCTTAGAGCCATGAGGGAGGAAGGCTGTTTTTTTTTTTTTTTTTAAAGATTTTATTTATTTATTTGAGAGAGAGAGAGACAGTGAGAGAGCGCATGAGCGAGGAGAAGGTCAGAGAGCGAAGCAGACTCCCCATGGAGCTGGGAGCCTGATGTGGGACTCGATCCCGGGACTCCAGGATCACGCCCTGAGCCGAAGGCAGTCGTCCAACCAACTGAGCCACCCAGGCGTCCCAAGGAGGAAGGCTGTTTAAGAGAAAGCATTTGACTCAGAGACTTAGGTTCAAATTCCTGCTAACATTTAGTCATTGTGAGAGCTTGAGTATGTTTCTTAACATCTCTGGGCCTCGTTTTCCTCGCATATAAAATGTGGTTAATATTATCTGCTGCATGGGGTTGTGGGGAGGTTTAGATTAAAAGTGACACATGTAATTAATCTTCAACCAAGGGAAGTTACTCATTCCTGAAGTCACCAAAAGGACCTCATTAAAAAGCAGCTTCCCTGTAAGGCGGCTCGAAGATGAGCCTTCCCCAGTCGTTACCGTGAGGCACCACAGCCCTGGGTGGGTGAGGGACACATGACAGAAGCAGCCAGAAAAGCCTAGACCTGACTGTGCTTCTCAGGCCTTTTCATGTCCATTTACTTTTGTTTGATGTATCTGGTAGAAATGAGAGCTCCGTTGTCTTCTCAAAAATGGGAGTCCCACTGTTGGCTCTTAGGTCTTCTGTTACAGGGGCCAGATGATTTCCCTCCTGTTGAAAATCACAGGAAACCCTTCTATTGACCCAAGATGCAGAATGAGAGGGACTTAGAGACCATAAAGGAACCTCGGGACCAAAGGGAGCGGCATGCCCAACGTCACGGAGTTAAAGACCTGGGAGTCCCACCTCTAAGCCTCCATGGTCATCCCCACCCCCATCCTGCAGCTTTCCTGGTGACCTTAAACCCTGCACCGAGCACAGGATGTCAGTCACCCCTGTAGGGAGAGCTCCCGCCCAGCATGGTCCTAAAGGAAACTCTGGGCCAGTGTGCAGACTGGTCCACACAATATCAGTACAACAGGCTTTTTACCCATGGCACATTCGCCCATCAGTGAGGGCTGTTTCTGCATTAAACTCACCCCACTGCTTACGGTTCCTGTGTCTTCATGCTCAGAATTTCACCTTGGGCAGCTTGCCTTTAGTTAGGGGGATAATCAGCACTGCCTTTCCTCAATTACCATACCAATTCTTGCCCATCTTTATGTTGCATGGCACTGGTGTCTTTACCAAGGTCTGCCGAATTCCTTCTTCACTGTAGAGGCTCAGTAGATTTTTTTTTTTTTGAATGAACAAACGGGTAAATGAATAAACACATGAATATTCCCAGCACATATCAATCCAGTGGTATTTATAACTTGCTAGACTGACTTCAGCTTACAAATTAAACAAGCCATGAAATTTGAATTTAGTAAAAGAATTGGGGAGGGGCCTCTGTACCAAGTAATAACTATCTTGACTATTTTTTAGCAAGTTAACATGTCGTGGTTAAAACCTGTAAGGTATCTTCTTCTTCAGGAACTGACCTGGGTTGCTTGGCGTGGCCCCGTGCCACTGCCTGGCCCTCGCTGCAATCCTGGTGAAGCCGGCAGCTTGCCGGTCCTCCAGTGCTGATGGAATGGCCACTCCCACTCACTGCTCTTACCTGCTCTTCTCTCCCCTAACCTCTCACTTTCTCTCCTGTGTTCAAAGCTTCTTGAATGATCTGAGATGTGAGCATCGGTAGGAGATTTTGCATTGGGAATAAAGTCCTTCAAAAAGCACATCAAATACCTAGCCCGTGAAGACGGGAAGAAAAAGTGATACCTTGGGGCAGGTGTCTAAAAATCCACACTTGCAGGACACGTACCTTAGGTGGGGCTTACCTTCTGGGAAACATAACTTCCTGAAAGCCCTCACCTGCAGCTGTCCAGATGAACAAAACGATATTTGAATTTCAAAAATCGGATTTAAACATGGTTTTTCCTGATCAAGGTCGAGGAAGGGAAAACAAAACAGAGGGAGGGCACATGGGAATGGTACACAGTCGGGCACAGTGGCTAACCATTCCATATCAAAGTTTCCACTTCCATCCTTGACTTTCAAACACCTTCTGTTTCAGAACACACCTCTGCTCAGAAATACCCCCAGAGCAGCCTCTTTCCCTCTAAGGCAAGGCGTGGTAGAGAATGTGTCTATGTGGAAATCCTTCCTGACTCCCCACGACCCTCAAGTGAAATCCAGACTCCCAGCACCATCCCCAGCCTGACGCAGGTCCCTCTCTTCTGTTCCACTTCACCTGTCCACACTAGAAGCCCTGCTACATCCCCGCTGAGAGCTCTTGCCGGTCCCAAACACGCCCTTCTATTTTATGCTTGGAGCCTTTGCACCTGCTGCTCGTCCTTCCTGGGATTCCTTTCATGCCCTTTCAACCCATACTTCCACACTGTTAAAGACCCAAATCAAATGTTACCTCCCAGTGAAATCCTTCCTGACCCAGCAGGGAAGTCACTCATTCCCCTGCTTTGTCATGGCTCCGATACCTGATCCCATTGTTCTTATCAGAGAGTACGAAAAATTAATATTAACATGTTTGCCTCCAGCTCTTTGAGGATGAAGGCTTATCTTTGTCTCCTCACAGTGAACTGGAGGGACAGCTACTCTGATTAATTCCATTATTGCCAAGAAAACTGAAGAGCGGAGAGGTTAAATAAGCCGCCCAGGTTCAGACCACCAGTAGCTCATAGAACTATGATTCGAACCCAGGGAAAGTGGGCTCACAGCTCACTCTTTGAACTGTTCTGAAATGCTGTTTTTCCATGAAAATGATCATACTGGTTACCTTGTTACTTTTACTATGGTGTCTTTTTTTATTATTATTCTTTTTTATTACTATAAATTTTTATCTTTAGTCAACCAGATCAATTATTTATATTTGTATATGAGCTATACAGGTAATAAATTCCATCTTAAAGAACTGTTCTAGAATATATGCTAGTGTGGCCCCAGGTGCGAGGGAAGGTAATGTAGGTGTTCTTTCCAGCTCAGGGGAGATTGTTATTTTTATTTAAATTTCCTGTTCCTGCAACTTGGTTTTTTTTTTAACTAAATATTTGACTACCCCAAGACTGGACTGTTTCTTATACTTTAAGGGTCCCCCAAAGGACCTGGAGTTGCTGTGTTCATGGTAGGCAGTGAAACTTATGCTGAACTAATTAACATAAGAACAAAACTGCTTCCTTGTTGTCAGCTACCAACAAGAGAATGTGTCATCAGGTCGAATGTTCAGCCTGTCATCAGGTTGAATATTTAAGAGTCAAGAAGCTCTCGAAGCTGAGCTCTGAGAATTAGTTGGGATGGTGGAAACGGAGCGAAGACTTGGCCAGCAACCTCTCCTCCAAACTGCCAGTCCTTCATTCAGGCCTCTGGTGGCCTCCATCCTCATCACCTTGTCGATGGCCCACGCTTCCTCTTCCTGTTCCTGGCTGGCCTGTTCTGAGCACATTCTCAGCACCAGCCCCTGTGTAAAGCATCTCAGAGGTATTATCTCATTTAATCCCCATGATAGCCCTCTGAGGTAGATGGTTCATTAAACATTTTTTTTTTAAATAAGATAATTGAAGGTTTGAGAGGTTCAGTAACTTGAACGAGGTCAAATACCTGGTTAAGCAAGAGAGCTGGGATTCAAACTAAGGGCATTCTGACTCCAAGGTCACAGCCTTATTCACCAACTTAAAACTCCTTTCCTTGAAAGGAGTATATTCCACAATTATTGCTTATTACATTTGGATTCTGATTCCTTCTTTTTTTTTTTTTTAATTTCTTTCCAGTGTTCCAGAATTCATTTTTTAGACACCACACCCAGTGCTCCATGCAATACATGCCCTCCTTAATACCCACCACCAGGCTCACCCAACCCCCCACCCGCCCCCTCCAAAACCCTCAGTTTGTTTCTCAGAGTCCATAGTCTCTCATGGTTCATCTCCCCCTCCGATTTCCCCCAACTCCCTTCTCCTCTCCATCTCTTATACAGAATGTTTTCACTCCCTATTTTTATTTTTATTTTACTCTCCTCATCCAACATCTCCCTGACCTTTTTAAATAAAGATGAAAAATTTCCAGATTTTTTTTAAACCTTTATTTATTTATTTGTCATAAAGAGAGAGAGAGAGAGATTGAATACACAAAGCAGGGGGAGTGGCATTCAGGGGGAGAAGCGGGCTCCCCACTGAGCAGGGAGCCCAATATGGTACTGGATCCCAGGATCCTGGGATCATGACCTGAGCCAAAGGCAGGTGCTTAACCGACTGAGCCACCCAGGTGTCCTATCCACAGATATTTTTGAGTCTGAAAATCAAAGCTTACCTTCCTGGTTCCGTGATCCTGGACAATGTGAGGCTGCTTCTCCTGAAATGCTTGTCCCTTTATTTATTTATTTATTTATTTTATTTATTTATTTTTTAAGAGCATCCTACAGTCTTCAATCTTTAGAATCCCATTTCTTGGCCTTCCAAATGAAATCCGGAATACAGAAGTCCTTATTCTTTATCTCTGTCTAAAGACTAGATCCTCAGGAATTGGATTGACTCCCTGTGAATGTTCGAAACAAATGCTGTCGTCTTTTTGCCAGTTCCAAATCTCCCCAGTGACTTTCTCTGATTTCACGCCCCACCGAGGACTTTTCATCCCCATTGTACACTTCTGTAAATTTCCCCCCACTCTTCTCTGGGTGACCAAGAGACCTCCTGAGATGCACTACCTATTAAAATACCCCCCTCCCTTTTACCTTAAATCCTATTCTCCGTCTTGCCGCATGGCATGGCATGTTGTCCATTAGCTCTGTGTATGTGCCACACGTTGGTTGGAACCAGCACAGGCATTATCCAAACCAGACATTAACCAAACCAGCGGCCCAGAGACCGCTTTGGGGTCTGGCAACAGTGACATTTCCTTAGAGGGTGGTTGGAAAAAGTGCACTGCATCCCATTTCTTGAACAGAGGCTTGCACAATCAACCAAGTAGAAAGAAATGTTGAGGTGCATTTAACCTCATTAGTTTCAGTAGGACTGACTCTCTCCGATCCATCAGAGTTGAGCTACATTAGTGAAACTCAACTATTTCCAAATCTCATTTACATAATGGATGAGATGGGAAATGAGCCCAATGCAAGGGGAGCCGCCCGGAGGCACTAAAGTTTATCACAATATGTGAAAGTCCTTTTAGATCATTGCATTAAATTTCCACTAACAAGGTAACAAATTAATTGTCTGGATTACTGTACTAGCCCAAAGTCTATTGAGTGCAGAGTATAAGTGAGGAAGCAGCTGAAGTTTCGAGGACAGTGGGCGGGAGGAATGTTGAGAGGAATGTGATGAATGCTACCCTCGCTCTCTCTTCTGCCCCTTTAAGAAATCCTCGGCACCTCTGTCATCTGATGGCGGACTTTGGCTTTATTAGTGAGGTAAGTGAGGATGAGTAAATCAACTGTATCAGACAAGCCTCAGGACATCTAGAAATTGATCATTCTGCCGAAATAAGCACTCTGTGTTTATTAGCTGGGAGTTCATCACTATCACTTCTCCTCATCCAATTCCTAAGAGATTTCAAAGCCATCATCATGGTATTAGCTCGTCTGACTGAACTACTAGAGATAAAGATTAGGAGATCTATCTAATGATGGGTCTGAGTTTCTGTGATTTTTTTTTCTTCTATTGCAAAGAGAGCTTTTCCAGCACACATTCTGTGTCCCTGTGTGTGTGCCTGCACACGATCACCATGGATTTGCATTCTATAGGATGGGTTTAAATAGTGGAACAAAGTCGGTGGTTTGAGGAAGAGGCGCAGGAGAGGTTTGAAAACAATACACTTTTGCCGAACGTAAAGCGGTAACTACCGAACAGGGGGGATATATGCTCCACTGACGTATCCAGCTGACACTGTGTGTCCGTACTGAGGGTCACATGGCACTGAGAAGCGTAATTTGATTCTGTAACCACATTATAATCCTAACATCTATACACAGCCGGACTCCTACAGATAGGTCCGTGGGGAATGAGTACAAAACGGACTGATCTTTCACAAACCGGTAAATATGCATTTATCTATTTATACATATATTTATAGACACACATGCACTTAAGCTCCTGATATCAAGCTCTTTTCTCAATGTGGCTTCTAAATAAGCAGTAATCAAAATGCAAATAAGGTGACCCAGTTAGCATCGAGATCTGTATTACCATGCAGATGTGTTCTGCGACTCCACGCTGGAACGGTAAAAAGGAAGACACAACAAAAGATGCTTAGATTAGCCAGCCTTGACTACTAAGCCCTTTATATATTAGGGAGAATCTAGGGAAGGCACTCCCAGAGTCAACGGTCTTATAGCTTGGATCAAATCTCCAGTTTTCGGCTTGGTCTGTTTGCAAGCTGCCCTGTGAGTATACAATACCACGCGTGCACCGGGACAGCAAGAAGGAGGCTTCTGCAAATTCTCAGGCTGAAACCCTTGCAGCTCAGCACTGACATGCCTGCCTGTGAGAGGCCAAAAACAAGGCCAGGCATCAGAGTCGTGGCTGTGCCATCCTCACCGTGACATGCTTCATAGAGCCAGATCTCATCCCTTGTCTGGGATGAGTAGACCAGGAAGGGCCAGACTAACTCTAAACTGCCTTGATTTTACTTTCCTGAAGCTTCTTTGTGTTTATCTGTTGATGAAGCCTGTGACAGGCATCCTTATGTACATGAGAGCAGCAATTTCCTAAGCTACCTGATCTCCAAGGGCGTAACAAGAGCATACTTGGTGCATTGTAGTATCAAATTGGTTTTAATTACATGTATGCATTGTTTTTTCCCTAGTGAATACACCTGGAAAGTGCCTTTGTTATATTTTTCAGAGAACAGCCACCACTCTATTGTCTCCACATTTTTTTTTTTTTTAAACATGAGAGCAGTTACATCAACATTCTGTTTGGTTCTGTCTCTCTGCCTTTTGTCCTGTGGTGCATACACGTGAATCTGTGTGTGCATGTGTGTGCGTGTAGGAATCAACTTAAGCAGGTAAGGGTTCTAACCTGAGCTTAGAAGTATCTATGAACTTTAAGCTGCCACAAAATGTGTTCTCCGTGCATATGTATGTATACATGTGTACTTTTTTCCCCCCTAAGAAAAGGTTCTGATGTCTGAGATTCAAGACTAAAAACCTCTTATTCAGTATGTCTCTCTTTGCAATTTTGAAATCCAATATATTTCCATTCTGGATGATGTCATTGAGTATTTCTAGAAAACACCTTTCATCTGACACGAATTTTTCACCACAGGATCAGGAGAGACTGACTTATGCATGATTAGAATTTACTACACCAAGATTCTTAGAAGTTATAAATCTCTGTGAGGTTCCAACGGACAAAATGTCATCCTGTCAGCCCATTTCTGCACTCCTGAATTAAGAGAAGGAAGAACTAATCAGACTGTTGAGTGGTTTCTCTGAATCTAGAAAGCGCAGAATCAGAATAGGAGAGCTGGAAAAGAGTCTAACCCGTAGGAAAATGAAGCTCAGTGAGATTCCCAGTCTTGATCAAGTTCATTCAGTAAGTGTGGGGGAGATCCTGCAATAATTCAGTGTCTCAGAACTTTTGTCTGGCACTCATATCAACAAATTATTTGTCTCTGATACAACTTATTCACTCTAAGTATCCACTGACTAGTTCCTTTGTGTCAACCATATGCTGGGAAGATTGAGGAAAATAAATTCCCAAAGACTTTAAATCTTATAGGGGACACAAACAACTTGAACATAGGATATAAGGTTTTTTGGGTTTTTTTTTTAAAGATTTTATGTATTTATTTGACAGACAGAGATCACAAGTAGGCAGAGAGGCAGGCAGAGAGAGAGAGAGAGGGGAAGCAGGCTTCCTGCTGAGCAGGGAGCCTGATGCGGGGCTCGATCCCAGGACCCTGGGACCATGTCCCGAGCCGAAGGCAGAGGCTTTAACCCGCTGAGCCTTCCAGGTGCCCCGATAGAAGTTTATAATGAGAAGACTAGTACTAGGATGATACAGTGCTAAGAAATAGTAACAGGTAACACAGGTGAGTGCTCATTATACCTAGGCACTGTGGTAACTTCTTTTATACTTGTGTTCGTTTTCTATCACTACTGTAACAAATTTCCACAGTTAGTGGCTTAAATGGCACAAATACATTACTCCACACTATCGGAAGTCAGAAGTCCAAAACGGATTTCACTGGGCTAAGGTCAAAGTCTTAGTAGGGCTGCATTCCTTTCTGGGAACTGTGGGGTGGAATCTCTTTCCTTGCTTTTTCCAACTGCCAGAACCCATGCGCATTCCTTCCCTTAGAACCCTCCTCCTCAGGGAACCTGGGTGGCTCAGTGGGTTAAAGCCTCTGCCTTCGGCTCCGGTCATGATCCCATGGTCCTGGGATCGAGCCCCACATCGGGCTCTCTGCTCTGTAGGGAACCTGCTTCCTCCTCTCTCTCTGCCTTCCTCTCTGCCTACTTGTGATCTCTGTCTGTCAAATAAATAAATAAAACTTTAAAAAAAAAGAACCCTCCTCCTCCACCTTCAAGGCCCCTAATGTAGCATCACGCTGACCCTGCTTCCAACACCATATCTCTTTCTGGAGCTCTTCTCTTCTGCTTCCTTCTTCCATGTTAAAGGATCCTTCGATTCCATTTTGATCACCTGGTAATCAAGGATACTGTCTGTATGTAAGGGGGGCTGATTGGCCACACTGATTCTATCTTCAGTTCTCCTTTGCTGTGTTGCCTAAAACATCCACAGGTTCTGGAGGATGAGGATATGGACTTCTTTGGGGAGCTGGGGTTTTATTTTCTGTCTACCATCATGTATAAACTCAATTAATCCTCACAACAGGTTAATTTGACAGATGAGAACACTGAGATACAGAGAGTTGATAAATGTTGCCCCAAGTCACAGAGCTAGTGAAGCACATAGTCTTCCTTCAACAATATGTTCTCTGCCTCTGTTCTCCACTACATGGAAACAGGGGATTTAGTAAAGAGGGCTGTTTATGGACTAAAATAGTTGGGGCAGCTTCTCCTCAGAAGGTTTGGGTCTAGAAGAATAGATGTGCTTTTTCTTTGTCCATTCATCCATCCAACACTGTTGAATATCAAGTATCTGTCAAGCTAAGTGCTGGAGAATCAAAAAAAAGTAAGACCTGTAAGTAAGGTCAGTAAGGTTCCTGACCTCTAGGCAATGTGGCAGTTGCCTCCAAGAATGTCAGAGAAATCAACCAATAATGACACAAGAAGCCAGAAGTCTGGCCCAGACGGTGAGACAGTTCGAGAGAGAGGTTCGAACTCTACCCAACAATGAGCAGTGGGTTTCATTTTTCCCAACTGCCTTTCCAACCCTATCTCCCAGTATGTGAGATAGGTTTTTATGACTCATCCCAGCCACTCTTGTCTTGGTTGCACAAAGAAGGCTTGTTATTCCTGCTTCTACTCTTGTCGTTTCCCAGTCCTTGTAGAGAGAGCCTCCCTCTACTTCCAATGACTGAATTCTGCCCGTCAAGACTGGGGTTTCTATACTTTGTCTGCCTTCCTGAGTAGGTGACTATTCATGGTCCCTGTGCTTACTGGTGCCTGGCACGCACAGGTCCTTAATGAATGTTGAATGAATAAATGGATGAGTGCAGACCACCACCTCGGATCCCACGGAGATCTCATTTTCCTCCTAATTCCTGAGGGGCTCATTTGGCTTCCTGTCTTGTTTGGTTTTCCATTTCCTTAGTCTTTCTGTCCTATGTACTCTCCGCTTCTAAACTTTCTGTGCAAATACAGGGCTCACAACTTCCAAGTAGTGCTAGTAGGCACTCAAATAATTGTGATTTTTAAAAATGATTAACTCTAGGCTCACTGAACAGTGTTCTGTTCAAGAGTAACCTTGCCAGAATTTCACCTCACAAGGTCCTAGGATGAAGTAAAACTCTTCTGACACAAAACACATGTTGAGAGCTAGTCACTAAGATGGAACAGGCTGTTTACGGTCCATGGCAGTGGGCTCGAGGGGAGTTGGGAGGATGAGGTGGCTATCCAGCCTGGGCTCCTCCTTCCAGAACCCGAATGATGGAGATGCAGGTGCACACAGGAAACCATGTCTTTTTCTCATGTTCACAGTGGTGCCTCCCTTTGCTGTGATCTGGGTCCTTGGAGCTCTATCCCTCAGATACTCTATGAGTGAGTAGCAGAGGCGCTGCCTTTTGATGGTTAAAAAACACCTTAAGATCTTTCTGTTTCCTTATAAAAAGTAACAGTTGCCTTTGTGCTATGCCAAGGTTATTAGAATGCAATTCTTAGAAAACAGGAACTTCAGTGGTTTTGACCAGTGCTGTGTCCCCAATACCAGTAAATATTCAATAAATACTTGTTGAATTAATGAAGATGATGATGCAACAAAATAATGTTTTTATTGACTTCAGCACAGAAAAATATATTTTCCCAAATTCTAAAGGTATTATCTAGTGCTTGATTCGCTGTCTTTCATAATATATATCGCCCAGTGTGCCATGAGTGAAGTTCATTTGCAAACAAGGAAAAAGAGCAGTGGATCAATCCAGTTATGAGAATGGGAATTATTTTCAAGTTTTCAAGAGTTTTGCCTTGTGCAAAATACGTCATTTACTGGCTTACCCAAAAAGGAAAGAAAAGAACATCAAATTGAGTCAAGAGGCATGGATTTCCACACTACTTCTTCTGCACACGTGATGTGTGACTTTGGGCAAATCATCTGGTCCTCTGTGGCTCAGTTTACTTATCTGTGTACTTGGAATTTCACCATCTGCCTTTTGTCATCCACAGAGATGCTGCAGGAGCAAATAGCATAATGCATGTCAAAGTTCTTTGCAAGATGAAAAGCCACTGACTGTTCAATATAATATACCTCCCAGCGCATGCCAAGCCCTGCTTTCTGCAGCATGAAGGGGGCCAGGAGGTGACTGAGAAACCCAACCACCATTCTGGTGGTGTCGGGCTCTCTCACTATTCCAATCTAAGCTTTGTCACCAGGAAACAATTGCATTTGCAAATCGTATAATTAAAAAATTAATTAAGGTGTTCCACAAGCCTATATTAATCACATAGCATTTTCTAGATCCACTGCTCTCTGCAATGGATGTTCCAGAATGAATTACATATGATCTCTAGGTGATGATTCCATTTGCCCCTCTATTTTAAAGAAATTGGGACGTGAGGACCCACCAAGGAGTCAGGACCTAGTTCTTACCACTTCTTACCAGCTGTGTGATTTTACATAAGTTACAGGACCTCTCTAAACCTCCTTTTTTCTGATCTAGAAAAGGGGAGTGAATATGCAGTACTCATCCTACAAAGATGTTTGTTTGTTTACCCCATAAAGAAAATGAGATAAAGTAGCTTTGTAAACCTAGAGCAACATACAAATTACTCTAAGGTGAGGCTGGTTTTTATTATCCAAGGTCACAGAGCTCATTAAAGGGATCCTGGGAAAGTCAGCCGCCACAGACCCTGCTTTTCCTCCATGACCCCTGTGACCTTGAACAACCCGGGGAAGAGGTAATTGAACAGCAACTACTACTTTGGAAGAAACAGAATCAAAATATTGAAGCTATTGACTCACCCTTAAGGCAGTAAACAGTGCTTTGGTCTCTGACCTTTTCGCATCCTGGGGCAGTCAATAACCCGGCCGCTGGATGCCGCGCCCGCCACCGATTCTGACTTCGAAGTACTTTAACCTTGAACTAAGCTTCAAGTAACCAAGGCAACAGGAAGTCAGCTTCTGCATCGGAGGAGTGGGAATCCATAAATCAAGTCCCTAATGCAAACACAGTGTGCAGGTAGAGGTTTGAGGGGATAAGTGGTCTATGAGAAATTACCTTTGAAAATGAGTGACTGTCCCTCGATACACTACAGCACAGTCTCAAAGACTTTTTTAAAAATCTATCAATAGAGGTCAACAGGTTATTAGCAGAATGTTTTCCTATAGGTTTAACTTTTAAACAATATTTCCTCTTGGCTCTGTCTTTTAATCATGAACAGATGTTGGATCCACGTAGTTATTAGCATTGTTATTTCCTCCTTTAAAAACGTCCTGGCCTCCACATACGCCAGCCTTAGTACAGTCTGCCCTGAGCTGGAGTTCACGGACATTCCGAACACAGGCACCATGTGTGTTCTCCACACAGTCTGCTGTCGGAGGTTGAGAAGTGACCCCTTCCCGCATCAAAGCTGGGCTCACCTTTATTCAGGTCCCTGCGTTAGTTGAGGTAACACATCTCAATGGTCCAACTCAGCACAATGCGATATCCGGGGTTCTTGCTGGTGGACGTCCAGCTTCACGCATCTCCATCCCGCGGGGAGAGGGAAGCCGGGCCCGTGCTAAGAAGAAAGGTTCCAAATGTCCCAGCCCTCTGCCGTCATCCCACATCCCCGAGAACTTGGTTCTGAGCTGTTTCACGCCTGCCCAGTCATTTGGGCCCCTCTTCGGGGAGCATCAGCTGCCTCCTGGAAGGAAGGGAGACAAAGACTCCCAGTGGCCAGCCTGCCCGGTGCTCGCTCCTTGGGGGGGTCACCCATTCCAGCAGCCTGAGCCCTCGCCCCTCAGGCAGACTTTGGGGATTCCAAATGCTGTTAGATTAGTCTTTGTTGAAAGCTTATCTAATATACTTGCTCATGTATGCTATTTCTGGGATTGTTTCCATAATCCTTTCAAAACCCAAAAATGTCTGAGAAAACGTCAGGGCTCCTTTTTTTTTTTTTTTTTTTCTTTTTTCCTAATTGCTTTTCAAATTCATTGGATGGCAACGAACAAACAGTACCATAATCTAGAAAATCCTAAATTATCGAGGGTTTTCAAGACAGCTTAAATAGTGACGATTTGAATTATGGAGTTTTTAAGTGTCATTTTATTACTTTTAACATAAACACTTGAGTAGCAAAGTATGCCCAATAGAGGTATGATCGAATGAACTTTAATGAAATGATGTGGACTGAGACTAATTTGGATCGTGAACATTTGCATGAAAATGGGTACAACGAAAATGACTTGAAATCAGTTTGTTCCCAAGTGAGAGTTAAATATCCTCCTGCTAATCCTGTTTGCTGCCTGTTCCCTGAGCCTGCCTTCATTTACACAAAGAATGACCTACCCAACCTGTGTCCATGGGTACAAAGATGACATAGCAGGGTTTTTTTCCAGAGGAGCCATTATCCAACAGAACTCTGGGACGACTTGGACTTCCAGGGGTGTGCTGTGGAAGGCACAGCAGCCTCCTTCTAATGGGAGTGTGACCGTGGTGGCATCGAGGACTGAGCTGGGGGACGTCCCTCAGACCCGGGGCTGCTGTCCCCAGTTTGGAGTCTTCGCAGTTGGTTGTTTAAGCAAAGCACTCCTCTCCAAAGCCTGTCCTCTGGTAGACTTGTAGATTTTTTCCCCCCAAAGTCCATTTATTTTCTCAAAGGAAACAAAGTTTAATATATTTGTGGCTTTAAAACTATTAACTAAAGAAGGCTAGGGAATAAAGGTAAAAACTCCCTCTTTCTTACAAACTTTCCTGCGTGCTCTCCTTCCTGAGAATAACCACCGTTAACTGTTGGGATAGATCTCCTCGCGGGTGGCTCTGTAGGTACGTTACATGTATTATACGTGTGCCCAGCCCGTCCCTGACACCCCTGCGTATTTCACAAATGGGCATCCTGTCCACGTTTGCTGCCCTTCCTGGCATCCTGATGGTCATGCCTTGCAATCTTTCTGTCACAGAATTTGATGACTGTCTACCTCTACTGTCAAAATGCTTTGAAACATAAAACCTAAAGAAGGGCATTTACACTGTTATTCACAGAACGAGAGGGGGAGTTTCAAAGGGTGGGATGGAGCGTAGGAGGAAGGTAGTAGTAAGTCAATGAAATCGTCAACATGACTTCCTTCCTTAGATGCTTACAGGTGCTTTGTCCAGGTGTGGGGCTAGGGCCTGTGCGCCCTCGATATAAATGATGCTGTGGGCAGACCAGGGCAGTGGACAGGTGTTAGAGGACAACCAGCTGGGCCAGTCTGACCCCTGGGTCCTGGATTTAGCATCTGGCTACTTGCAGACTCCCGGCCATGACATTAGGGCTGTGTGAGTTTAGTTAGTTATCTCTGAACCTCTCAGAACTGTGGTTTCCTCATTGGTAAAATTAAGAAACTGGTATCTTCTGTGCTACACACTTCACGGGGCTGTCACTGGCTTCCCTGAGCTGCTTTCACCGTGGTGACAACAGAACGTTACTCAGGCAGAGGACTCAATCACCCACGGTGGCTGGGCTGGAAAAACAAGGGTCGAGAGCGATTGAGATAAAGCCCCATTTGTTGTTGCAGTCTGTGGCAGGTAGCCTAGAAATGAAGAAATTCTGCATGGATGGCCATCTAACATCGATTCGGACACCCCCAGCCTCTGGACTTAGGCTTGGACGAGTTGAAGAGCCACATTCCTGCAGCTGGGGATGCAGACGGGGCCCAGAAATCCTTGCTCAGGTCAGGAAAGAGAACAGAGCCTTTGCCAGCTGCTTTCTGTTGCCCTGAGGAAGTAGCAGGCTGCAGGAATAATAAGCTAGTAAGAGTAATAGTAACAGGAAACGCTTGTCGTGGACTGTGTGCTAGGCACTGCTCTAAGCACTTTACATTAATTACCTCCGGAGTCCTCCCAGCCACCCCTGTGAGCTTATACTGTTCCACCCCATGTGTACAGCTAAGGAATCTCAAAGCTTGGGGAGGGTAACTTGCTTATGATCTCGCAGCTAAAAAATAAAGAGAGTCTGGATTCCAATGGAGGAAGCAAGTTTCCAAAATAGCTCTGTAATTTGTTACATAGTAAATTCCCAGGCCCTTCCAGAGGCACTTTGCAAGAGGTGCTTTTCAGCATCACAAAGATAAGACCTTTGATGCTTATTAGGACCAGAGGCTGAAAAGCCCCCAAATCTACTTTCACTCGGCCACGGCCATGGCCACAGGGATACACCAGCCCCCACCATGCGTCTTCTGCTCCAGCAGACTGGATCATCTTCATCCCCCACCCAGAACTTGGTGTGTGCTCTTCTCGGCATTGAGAATGCATTTCCCTCTTCCTTGCTGCTTCAGCATAAGCTCTGGGAAGCCTTCCCTCCTTTCCCACACTAATCCCCAAATCCTTAGTGCTCTTCAGGCACCTAGCATGTGAATGGATGAAGAATACCCAAGCCCTTGGGGCGTCTGGGTGGCTCAGTGGGTTAAGCCGCTGCCTTCGGCTCAGGTCATGATCTCAGGGTCCTGGGATCGAGCCCCGCATCGGGCTCTCTGCTCAGCAGGGAGCCTGCTTCCTCCTCTCTCTCTGCCTGCCTCTCTGTCTACTTGTGATCTCTCTCTGTCCAATAAATAAATAAAATCTTAAAAAAAAAATAAAAAAAGAATACCCAAGCCCGCCCTTATGTGTCACCCAATTTTTCCTTCTCCTTTAGTCTTGTGTCCCCAGCCAGGTGAGATAAGAAGCTGGGGTGGGGTTCCCTTCTCCCCTTCATGCTGCGCACAACACAGCCTCTGTGACGATGGGCTTCTTGCTCCGTAGAAGACAAAGGGTAGCTGCTGGTCTCTCCTGCCTCCTTGGGCCATGCCCCTGCTTCCACACAGCTAAACCGGAATGTTGTCTCCATGGATCTCAGCCACAAAACCAAAACCCGTCATGCTGCTAATTTTTTTTCTTTAAATATTCTACCATTTCATTCTTGTTGTGTGAAGGAGGTGAAATAATGATGTTCTCAGCTCACTTTCAGGTTTTCTGTTGTCTGTTTTCCTGTTCCTTTCAAGTAACTGCAGGCTTCGGGATTCTTCTTTTGTAGGGATGCCAAGTCCCCACCTAAAAGTGGACCAAACGGCACCGCACAGTAAGAACGAGGGCTCCGCGTCCACCATGATGACCAGGAAGAAGCCAGCGGCGGTTGACAGTGTGGCAATCCCCCCCAGCCCAGTGTTATCGCTCCTCGCTGCCTCTGCGGCCACGTCTGATGCAGGTGAACACTGCCCCGAGGCTTTGGGTTCAGCCCCAAGAAGGTGGGCACGAGAAGGCCCACGGGGAACGTGCTGTGGAATATAGGTTCTCTGCTTAGCCAACCTCCCACAGACGCCGAGCATGGTTCCGCACTGGGTTTGCAAGAGGGAGGAAAGGACGAGATCTGCTCAGGACCTGGGGGCAAAGGCCCGTGAGTAGCAACTGAATAACAGTATTAATGGCTTTTTAGCAAGCCTTAGTAATTATTAATCTCTGCATCCAGGACCTTATCTGTGTTAGTTCACAGGACTCATAAAAGAAGTCTGTGAGGTAAATACCTATGCCCTGAGTTCAGAAGAGGAAGCCAGGAGTCAAGAAACTGGCCCCAGGAACTTGTGGATGGTCAGGATGCCAGCATAGGTCCAGTACCCATGCTCTCGGCCATGGCGTTTGATGAGTTCCCTTGCTCCCCGGGGGTGGGAGACAGTCATCAGAGTTTCTCTGAGGCCTTGGCTCATTCTATCCCACAATGTCATGAGCTCCTTAATACCCACCAGACTCCTCACTGGCAGCTGATAAAATAGAAACTCCTTATTCAGACACCCAGATGCTCTGCCTTCCTCTGCTCCCCACGTAATCTCCCACCAGTGCCTGCACCACCCCCCACTTTGCCACGTTTGTCCCTCTTGCCAAGAAGGCAGCCTTCAATTTGGCTTAACACCATTCTTTGAGGACAGCCTTCCTCAAGTCCCATCTACATCCCACAGACCTTGAAAGCGCAGCCTCCCCCGAATGCACACAGCACCCGGTGTCTCTACCATGTGTTTGCTACCTCCTCAGAGACTACAGAGCTGTGTTCTCTTCACTTTTGCCCCCCTCACGGTGAAATGGTACATCCCTCAGAAGTGGAATCCATGAGTTAGGTTCTTGCCATCTTCATGGCATACAGAATGAGAGCATATTGTGGAATTAATGTACTGCTAACTCTTCAGCATTACAATGTTCAGCATAAATATTGTAGTATTTAGAAATGCCTCTTATGATTAGAAGCCCAGGAAGAGACGCACTGATGCTCTCTCTAAACTCATCTTCTCAGTGAGCAGGTTGCTTTGAGCGAAGAACTCAACTTATCTTCATCCCTACTTCCTTCATGGAAATTGCCGGTAATCAGAGAATGTGCCCTATTGAAATAACAGAAGGAGATATTCAGGGTGACATTTCCCAAATTGAGTTCTGCAAAATATTAGTAGGTGTCTGGTGATAAAAGATACTTTCACAGTGAAGTGTGTGTAGGGAATGCTGCTTTATGTAGCTTCCTTTCCATAGGGCTTTGCAGAGCCTTTCATGGACAGTGTGGTGCACTTGGTGCTCCAGGAAGGACAGACACGGAATTTTACGATCTTAGCTGACCACAGAACCCATTTTTATGGCAGTAGCTCTTAACATCTCTTGGAAATGCCGTTCTCCTCAGCCATTTGGGAACTCTTGCCCAGGAGGAATGGGATGGTCTCTCAGATGGGATCGTGAATCTCCCCATCATTCTCATGCTAGGTGGGAAGTGAAGGTTCTTGGTGGAAATGCCAGGTAAATGATGCCTGCAGTGAGAATGGGAAGAGGTCGGCGGCAAGGTCATAAGTGCATGGGGAAGAAGCTGTCCTGAGACTTGACGAATGGGAACATCTTTGCAGGAGATCGTACAGGCAGGGGGAGCGATGTGGACATAGTCCTGGATGTGGGAGCTGGGGCCAAGCCTGGAACTGTGCGAAGCGATCACTTGTCTAGAGGGAAGGATCGGGTTTGCAGTCGGCATTATCCACCTGATAATTCCTTATGCAACCTTGTTGGTTAAGCTCTGGAGACCTCCCTTTATGGATTTGGAAATTAGCCTGTATATTTCTGCCTTCACTTGCCAAGCCCAGATATCTCCCAGGGGCAAAAGGCAGGGGGTCCCCCATTTCCCTCCCCTCAGCTCTTTCCATTCAGAGTAAGAGAATGGGTTCTTGGGACCCCATGCGTCCACGGGCTTACCTCCTCTCTCTGCGTTCAGTCGTTTACAAATACGCCAAACAGGCATAGAAACAGGTGGGTATTAAACTTTTAAACCTGCCTCTCTGGTCATCAGAGCTGAGCCAAAGCTCTCCTGTTTCAGGATTTAGGAAAGGGCTGTTGATTTTTGGCTGTGCTAAAAATGAGACCCTCAGGAGAATTTCACAGATTTAGTCTGTTTCCGGGTCTCAGGCTGCTAAGCAGAACTTTGGGGAGAAAGCAAGCCAGAGAACTCCCCAGGTGCTAGAGGCCAGACCTTCCCGAGATTCCGCTCCCCACAGATGAATGGCTTCCCACAGACCTGAGAGAGTTAGGGTCACACAGCCTGGGCTCGTGTCCAACGCCCCGTTTCACACACCATGCACACATGATTGCTCCCAGGATTCGGAGAGCTGCCCAAGGTCACGCAATTGGATTGGAACCCAAACTTCTTGATTTACTGCCTGATTTCCAGTGGATTCTCCCTTCTGTCTTAGGCCCAACATGAGCAAAGTCAGATTTCTTTCTCCCTAATTATGGACTCCTACTTCTTTTAGGGAATAGTGAGTGAAACTCTTTGCCACATTAACCACAGGCAAGCACACATTAGAAAGTTAATAAATGGTATCTTGGTCTGATTTCATTCAGTTTTTTGCTTGTGCATTAGTCCTGTTTATTTCTGTTGAGACAATTCACTTCATTTTTGTTTTCTTTAGGGTCCCTTTTTACCCTTCCGCTATAAACAAGGTAATTTAGAAGTCCTTCTGGCCTTTTCCAGTAGGTCATCAATTTTACAGAGTGGTTTTGAAGACCCAGACAAGGACAGAGAGGGCAAAGAAAGGAAAAGAGAGTAAAACTTAGTGTCTTCGAAAGCAAAATTAATTTAAGAAATCATGTCTTGAGATAGAAAATATATACTAAAGGAATTCAATTAATTAGAAATTCTTTTCTTTTTTAAAGTAATGAATACTTACGTGTCTAGTAGGGCCCCTGACACGTAGTAGATGCTCAATAAGTAATCACTGAGAGAAATGAATCATGGTGAGACAGCACAGCAGCTGTGTGCTTGTAGACAGAGCCTTAGACATGGAGACAGACGTCAGAGAAAAACACACTCCATCTTGGAAGTTAACAATCAAATGGAAAACATTTGACAGACAAGTGGTAGGCTGTTGGTAAATACTTGCCAAATAATTAAACAGTATTTTTTAAACAGTATTTTTTTTAGTATTTTTTAATATTATTTACTTTAATTTTTTTAAATCTTTTAAAAAATACTTTATTATTTCTGTTTTTAAACAGTATGTTTTCAAATAGGTGAAATATGTTTAAAAAAATTCCTACTTCATTTTATAAACATAACATGGGAGAAATGGGTGTAGGTCAGAGGTTTAAAAACATGTCTTTTCTAGCTCAAGTGTGTTTTGCGGGGCTGGATGGGGTGGACGGGGTGTGTGTGTGTGTGTGTTTGTGTGTGTGTGTGTGTGTGTGTGTGTTTTGTTTTAGGCAATTTTTTAGCTGCTCAGAGTCTGGGAAGCATGCTGATTATAAGGTTATTGATTTGGAGGAAGAGGCAGAAGACGAGGGGCAGGAAAGGGAGGTCAGACGGAGAACATGTCAGTTTATGAGCAGCTGGGAGGGAGGGATGGCCGTGGCTGCCACCGGAGCTCAAGCAGGTCAGCCTTCGTGATCAAACTGCTCAATAGCTATTGATCAGCCACGGTCCCCGGGCCCCATGCAGGGTCGGATTCGAGGGAGCACTGCATCATCCCTGTGAGTAATTAGGGTTAATGCAGTAAAAGCTTCAATAAAGTTTGTTCAAAGTGATGCATAATTTGAAGTAACTTCTCTCGCGATTTAATAACCATATCAGATAATCCATACCCAAATAAGTCCGCCTAGTTTTTCTGTGCTCCTGCATACTGAGCTACGTATGACATGGAGGTCATGCCACATGGAGAGAGTTGGTGAGTTCACTACTGAAACGTCACCCCACCTTTGTGTTTCTGATGAGACTACATTAGGAAGTAGATGAAAAATACTGTAGGAACTCAGTAAAACCCCAAAAAAACAAAATCTCCACAGTCCTGCACCTGAAAGTCTAATTGGAACACACAGACACACCCCCCCACTATCCTTTCATCTTAAATCTCCGAGCGTAAACAAAGACCTGTGTCAGGGTGGCTGTCATTGCTCCGATCTCAGCATCTCAAGGTGTGGCCCGGGGGAGAGACCTGCGGGAGGCAGGTGGACCCTTTCGTGATTTCTGTCTATTTCGTATAGGTGTTTTATTCTCTGAAACTGTATGATCGACCTTGTTTCAAACTACCAGAGCCTATGAGTAAGTGGAAATATTGGCTGGAAGGGTGGGTCAGGTAGGGGAGGGGGAAGGAAGGAGGGCACCTGCCGTGATGAGCCCTGGGTGTTGTAGGAGGTGTTGAATCGTTCAATTGTACACCTGAAACTCCTATTACACTGTATGTTAACTGACTGGGATTTAAATAAGAACTTTAAAAAATGATAAATAATTAAGATAGCAAAGTACAAAATAAAAGACAAAAAAATAAATTTATTTCACAAGTGTATTAAAGGCTTAGACATGTTGCTTCTGAAGGCAGAAACTGGTCTGGCAAATCATTTAATAATTAACCAAACTGTCAGCGCCATGGAAACTGACATATACGTGTAATCAAGATGCAAAACCTGAAGCTTGAAAAATTACCTTCACAAGTAAAAGAATACACTCTTAATTCTAATGGAATTAGAAGGAAATCCAGTATTCTAGTAGCTGGAGTGAAATAATCATGAAAATGTCTTCTGGCCCCCAAATTCTAGCATGCCTGATTTTTCAATTAACCAACTGCCATCCATGGAAAGGGGCCCAGAATAATGAAATTATATTCAGGTGCAAAAAGCAATGAATTCTTTTGCAATAAGAATTGTAATATTATATTTGCTTTGTGCCTGTGTGGGATCATTGTCGACACTCCCAACCAAAACAGTGTTATCACTTCAGCCAAAAGTCCGAAATAGGGCAAATAAATGCACAGGTTAGTGGGATTTGGAACATCCAAGGGCTATGAGTATACAAATTGAAGATTATAAAATAAATTCCTGCAAGGCCAGATTAATCACTTAAAATATACAGTAGAAAACTTTCAGAAAATACCTAGGGAAAATAAAGCTTTACTTTATTTTATTTTTAACCATTTTATTTATTTATTAGAGAGAGAGGGAGGGAGGGAGAGAGAGCACAAGCAGGGTGAGCGGCAGGGGGAGAGCAGGCTGTCTGCTGAGCAGGAAGCCTGATGCAGGGCTTGATCCTAGGACTCTGGGTCATGACCTGAGCTGAAGGCAGACGCCTAACTGACTGAACCACCCAGGTGCCCCTAAAGCTTTATTTTAAAAAATGAGTTATTCAAGTTGCCTGAAAAGTGCTGCATATAAACCCAGGTGGAAGCAGCACAGAATGACTTTTGCCTAGAGAGCTCTCCCAAATGTGGGACTTATAGAAAAGCTTCCCACCCTTGGCTTTGGGCCCTGAAAAGACCCAGTAGGGTTAGAAGCTTCTGTGTTTTCCTGAAGATCCCGTCACAGCAAAGGCCTTCTGAAAAGCCTCTGAAAATTCTTTTATTTTTGCCCCAAAGGAGGAAATAAGCTCCTTTCTGATTTCATATGGACATCCTAGAGCAGCTGAGCTGTCCCCATGGTCACAGCTATAAACATCCCAGAGAAGCACCAAGCACTCCAGAATGTAGCCCTGCCTTCTGCTCCAGCCACATCTCCATAGAAATGCTAACCATCGCCAAAAAAAAAAAAAAAAAAAAAAAAAACCACAAAAAAACAAAAAACACCTAAAAACTCTTGTTAAGTATTCATTCAACTCTTGAACAAGGAAACCAACTTGGTGAGAAAACTGATCCAAAGAAGAATTAGAAGGACAGGACATTATAGGAATGTAAGCAATGGGGAAAGAACATCAAATGAGATTTCTCAGTTAATGTCCTAATGGGCAATAAAACCATAAGCTCCAGGCTTATCTTTTCTACCAGTCAGAAATCATTTGCATATTTTGGGAGCAAAAATCTTAAAGTTAACGTATTACGTGGCAGTCTGGGCCTGTAATCAGTACTGGGTAGCAAATCCAACAAAGTTGCATTTCCCTAGCTAATTAATCATGGGGCAGCCCTGTAAAACGATGACTCTAGGAATCTGAAAGGACATGCATGCTTGCATTGGCCTCGTTTCTAAGGTTCATCCCATGTTCCTTCACCCCACACACTGGCTCCCCTGCTCTACTTGAATGCACGTGTTCTTGCTTCAGATCGTCTACACTGAGATCTCCGTGCTGCACTTAGCAGCTGGCAGATCTCGGTCCTCAGGGCTTATATCTGTAAAATGGGGGGAAGCATACTACCTCAGATAGAGCATCATGGTGAGGAATAAATGAGATAATCCTTGTGAAAATCTTAGCAGAGTGCCTGGTGCATAGCAAGAGGTTAGCAAATGAATGCTGTTGAAGTCACTGCTGTGTTTGCTGTCACTATTGCCATCATCTGTATTCCATGCCGGAACGTTCCTCTCTCCCTCACCCACCCTTCAAGCCACGTAGAGGGCTAATTCATGGTCATCCTTCAAGACTTGGCAGGGTGCCTTCAACTCTAAGAAGCCTTCCCTCCTAGCCACTTGGAGAGCCACCCTATGGCCAGGTTGGGTGCCACATCCTCTGTCCTCCAGGGCTCCCTCTATTAAGCCCTTTGATGACTGATCTCTACACTGAATATGGTATCTGTGCGCATGCCTCTGTCCCACACTGGACTGTCCCCTCCCCTGTTGTCAGATCTTATTCAACTTTAAAACCCCAGTACCTGGCACTGAGGTGGGCAAACAATAGATAATCAATGAATATTAGACAAAATGAATGGGACAGGTGTTTGCTGCGTAAAAGCATCTGGTTCATGAAAACACACACTTTAGCCTTAAGTTCATTAGACTTGAGAGGCAATGATTTGCCTTTATTTCCATATCAGTACCAGAAACAGCAAACCATCCAAAGAATGCTCAGCAGAAACAACTACCTGAAAGGGACCTCTGGGGCCGCTTGGATCTTGTGTGCAGTAATGACAGACCAGCCACTGGCTAGTCCAACAGGATATTCTCAGGGGAAGATTATTTTCAAGTTAAAGAGTTAGCCTATAAGGCACAGTCTGTGCCGTACAAGAGTCTGTGTTTCTTCAGAGAAGAGAAGGGGGAGTCTGTGCCTGCATCTCCCCTCACTCAGCTCGTCTATGGTATTTGGGGGATGAACCGCTCATGGGAAGCTAGGCTGTAATTTAATTATTTTATATATAAGAGCCTCGCATTGTAACCAGAGCATTGGTTTCCCAAGAGCAGCAATCATATTTCCTATTTCGGTTTTGTCCCCTTTGAGGAGTATCGAGTCTCTCATAAATTCCCAGAACCTTGTGTTATATGGGATGAAACTAAGCCAGGCTGTGAAGCAACCTGTAATTATATTTGGGTGTCAGGAACCTTGCATGGTTGCTGGGTGCTTAGTAAATACTCAATAAACATGTCTGGACTTGGTTTAACTTTTTCTTTCCCCCCCCTCTGGAGTTGAGATTTTAGGAAAGACAGAAGGTGTAATAACCGGTTTGAAAGTGCTGTGTCTGGGAGGAATTTAACTCAATTTATCTTCTCCGAATGCTCCGTACAGATTATGCTCCCAGCCACCTCTTGCCACAGTCAGACCCTCTTAAAAATAGAGTAATGATAATAATACATTTTATCTTCTTCCCGCTGATGGTATCATTCCCACCTCCACTGAAGCCCAGTGGGAGGTTTGGCTGCGAGGCGCCGAGCGCAGGGGGAGTCAGGTGCCGTCATTGTAATGAGGGCTCCACGCTCGGCGAAATGCGGGCGAGAAAACCTCCCATACGTGAAGCGATTTCTATTAAGATACTCATTTTATATCAAATATTCAAGCTCCTCTTTATAAACCGGAGAGAATGAAAAGAAACTCTTTGAGGGGGAGATTTTATGTGGCCAGGAACGAAAGGGCACAAATATTTTATGATCCGTTTTGAGATGAAAGCACTGCGCCTGCCTCATTCACTGGCTCTTTCCGCGTTCGCGGGTCTAATTAGATTGTTGGTTTAATGGTGGCCAGATAATTTAGTGGCCACTGAAAGCGACTGTGTTCATGAGAAGGGGGGGGGGACCCTGCTTTGGGTTTCCTGTAATTAATGGAGAGTTTTTGAAAAACTTCTTGGTTCCAGTGAAGTTGGCGTACTGTGCTCAGCTGTTGAGGAAGGAGGCGAAGTCTGTCCCACTCATTGCTGTGGAAATGGCCTCGGGCAACATGGAAGAACTGTGTAATGACTGTCATTAAGAATGATCTTTAGTGGTCCAGGCAGGCTATAGTCAGTCTACAGCAGGGTGGGGACAGAGGGGGGGGGGCTGGGAGGGAGAAAGGAGGCAGTGAGGGAAAGCAGAGTAAGGATTATGAGACAGACATGACAGACAGACAGACAGCACTGGCCCTCTGGAAGCCACTGGAATAATCCCACTGCATCTCCCCTGGGACATCTCCTTGTCTTGTTGCTCAAACTGGAGTCCAAAAGATAAGACCAGGTTAGACCAGCCTCGAAGTGCCCTCTGCCAGCCCCTTCATGGGGGACAGAGATGAGGAAATTGAGCCCAGAGAGATGAACCGAGGTACATCTTGCCTGTGGGGGAATTAGGAAATCTGGACTCTTTCTGGCCGCCACACGGGTATATAGTGGAAAGTGGATTTGGAATTCATGGGCCAGGGTTATTGACAGCCCTATAGGACTTAATCATCCCCTTAGGTAAGTCATTGCATCTTCTTGACACTTCTGAGTCTCAGTTTCCCCATCACTGAAATGGGAGAAGCAATTTCTGCCTTTTAGGCAGTGGTGAGAAAGAAACAGCAGATGAAAACACCAATCACATGTTCAAAACAATATATCACTGTGTCGTGGCCCCTCTCGTGTCAAGAATGAAGTCATGCCATGTCATGATTTAATCATGTTAAATCATAATTTAGTCATGTTATGACTCAGATCAGAACATCCATTAACAATCTTTGGAAGTTTTATCCTCACTCCCTGCTCCAAACACTCCTATCTTGGAGCACAGTCAAAGCTCCCCACTACCCGTGAGGGTAACCAGTTCATCTTCCTGGAACTTCTATAAGGCTTTGTTACAAATTGTCAAATAATTTTTAAGTACCTGCCACGCTGATACCTTCAATGATAAGATCAGCCCCTGCCCTGGGGAACTTTCATGCTATTTGGAAAGGCTTGAGTCCAAAACATGAGATGACCAAATAATATTAACAAGGGAATAAGTTGAAAAACAATCTCAGATGCTGACAGAGATATCATTGAGCAACTGATAAGTTAGGAATTTCCAACCAAATGGTACTAGGGAGCATAGGGTAAAATGACCTGGTAAAATGACACGGTAAAATGACCCGAGAAGAGAAGAGCTGAGAGCTTTCTGGGGATGGATTGAATTCAATAATCAGACAAGCAGAAGGGGCAGACGGACAGCATCTCTGAAATGGGAGTGTGTGTGGAGGCGATGGCCAGTGAGGCTGAAAGAGAGGTTTGGCATCAGAATATGGAGTACCTGCAATTTGAAAATGTGGCCCGGTGACCCTTGTGAAAGGTAGTGCTGGCAATCCAGGCACCACGAGGCAGTAGCTCTCTGCAGTTGTGCTTTGATTGGCCTCCAGGGGGTTATACATTCTTAAAAAAAAAAAAAATTAATTTGTCAACATCAGAAGACTTATCTAATCATCAAGAGTTTTGGGTTTTTGAAACTCAGACTACCTGGTGACTTTAGGCTCACGTTCCTAACTGGCATCAATTGACTGATACAGAATAACATCCACCCCCATTAAATGGGCCATCTGCTCCTTTGTTTCTCATTCCCCATCTTCCCCCCGTCTTCCTTCAGGGTCCTGACCAACTTCACTCATTATCCTGGTCAGCCTGGCCCCCTCTAGGGAGCCATCAAAGGCATTTGGACCGGACAGAGGAGCAGGATCAAAACAATGCCCAGGGACGCCTCATGCAGCAGAAATAGCGCGAGTGGCCTGTAGTGACATCTTGTGTTATTTAACTGTGGCACTCAGAGTTTGGTGGAGGCCTTTGAGATTGTAAAATTGGGAGAAATATGGCACTCTGTAGCAGTCAGTAGTAGAAAAGCAAGAGGGAAACCCAGGCTTTCTTCCTCTGCTCTAGCTGCCCATTGTCTTGGCTTCCTTGAGGACATATGGTACGAAACTGGCTTTCAAATAGGGAAGCTCTTGTTTGAATCCTGAGTCCATCATTTCTAAGATGGGCGCCCTTGGGGAAACCATTGAAACTCCAAGGTCCCCGTTCTCATCTCTGTACAACAGAGGTAGCAATGTCCTCATGCGGTTGTGATCACAATTAAATGAGGAAATGTGAAATACTGCAGCCCACGGGGTGGGGGCTGGGGGGAGGGCTTCAAAAATGACTGTTTCTCCCCTTTTCCCTTAGTCCCATGAGACAGCAGAAATGCTCCCTGGTGTAGTCTCACCCGTACGGTCTATGGTGTGATACAAAGTAGATGTTACCCAAGTAAATGTCGAGTAAATGAATGATCAGAAACCCAGCACAGGATGAAAGTCCTTGTTCTCCCCGCCCCACCCCCACCCCGGACTCCTAAAATGTGACATCTGTTACTTAAATGTCCTTTGTGACTCATTCTGTTAGTTTGTTTTTACAAGGTCTGCTTTTGAAAGGAGCACAAGGAGGGAACTCGGCCGCCTGCCCCCTCTCGGGGTTTCCACCTGTTCTGTCCTCTTCCCCAGCAATTGTTCCATGTGTCCTTGATAACTCAGGGAGACCAGACAGCCTTCATGCAATAACGAGGAAACACGCATTTCTGCTACCAATGAGCAGTTTCAAAAGGCAGAGAGGAGGTACTAATGGAGGGAATTTCAACTGTTCATTGATCCCAGCGATGTCTGAACACCCTGTGTGGCCTGGACCCAGGGCTTGTCCCATAAAGATGACGGAGCTCAGAACAAAAGAGAGTGAGCCTCACAGTACCTTCCGATTCAGCGGGGGATGCGGCCAGCCTCATGCAGCGTTCCTGGGTGGCTAGGTGTAGTTTCAGTGCTCAAAAACACGCCTCCAGGGAGTTTTCTTGCCCTCTAATACCTGCCGGTATTCTGAGATGACTGTCCTTATTTTGAAATCCAGGTTTGTTTGCGCCTAAATAGCCACAGTCCTGGTCTTTGTCTCATGTGCATTGCCAGAGTTAAGTGATTTGGGCTTTACATATGGAAAGTTCATTTTGTTGTGTAATTAATGGGAAGCAGACTTTGGGAAGCTGATGATCCAGGCCCTTATTTATATGAGAGCATATGTCTATGTTTTGTTTATGACTCACTCTCTTACTCCACGCATTGTAACTCGGGTTTGTTTATACTAACTTTTCCTAGAATCCAAGCCACATGGTATATGAGCCAATAATTTATGGTCTCTAAAAGGGAAAGATGATGAATGAGCTTTTTCCTCTTAAATTGTCAAATCTTAAACTGAGGAAGAAGTATTTGCTGCCTTGAGTCTGTCCAAGCTTGTATTTGGGGGGAAAAAAAAGGTAATGCAAAAACTTATCAAAAACAAAACAAAAAAAAAAAAAAAACTACTGGCATAGTGCTTGGAACTTGAATGTATAGATATTTGCCAAGAAAACATATGACCACTCCCCCACAATATACCATGTAATTCTGATCCAAATGTTCAGTAATGAAAAGACCATTCATGTTCTATCTCTCTGTCCCTCTCTCTCGCTCCCATTTTTTAATATAAGTAATATGTAATATGTATGTTTCTCCCTTTTTCAGAGGCCCCATAAATTTAATCAGTCAGTGGGCTTAAATGTTCAAGCTGCTTTTCTTAAAGACACTCAGTAAACTGCAAACTTATTTTGGCCGTTGAATCTCCACTTCACCTATGGAGTGGTTTGGGTATCAATCCATATTTTTCAGTACTTTCGTGTTTTTGGTCATAGCTTAGATACTCCAAACAGTTAATGTGCTCTGAGGAGAGTAGGGAACAGCTGAAATATGTAAAGATCTAATTTAATTTACAGTGATTTGGATCCCCTTCAATAAATCCTTTCATATTTCACACACAGCCTTTACAAAATAGACAGTAAGTGTTGGTTTAGGTCAAGTCATGTAGATTGATTTCAATTCAAGTAAGTCAGCTGAGCTCTGTGGTCACATGGGGGAGGGAGGGAGGCACAGAAATGAGTGTCTAGCACAGAGCCTGGCACGGAGTGGGCTCAGTCAGTGCTTCTTCCCAGAATGAATAAGAGTGGATAAGGCATGGCTCTTGTTCTTAAAAAAACACAGTTTAAAAGGAGAGAGAAATGCAGATTAATCCCATAATCTTAACACAGGGCAGACTATGTGAAATGCTGCCAGAGAGATATAAGAAACATAGAGGGGACCCAAAAGATTAATATTGAAATAGGAGACCTCGGTGGCTTTTAGTGGAGTATGTGATTAAAATGAATTCCAGCAGAAATTCAAAAGCACTAGACGCATACCGAGTATTGTTTGGGTTTCTCCATCCTTCCTTCCTTCCTTCCTTTCTTCCTTTCTTTCTTTCCTTCCTTCCTTCCTTCCTTCCTTTCTTTCTCTTTTCCTTTCCTTGTCTTTTCTTTTCTCACTAAGGCAGGAGAATTGCCCCCTGGATAAAAGAAAAATGTAAGATTCCCCCCACCCCCAATCCAACATCAGATGCAATAGCATCTCTGCCAGAAGTAATAGAGTTGGGCACACACCTGTAGGCCATGCAAAGTCCTTGTTTCTGCGGCACATCCCTCATCTGCTAACCAGCCAGACACAAAAATATGGGAAAGTCTCAAGCAGTGGGTAGACATTGCTTGTTCTTTTTACAAAGAATACAGGGATATTTTGTGGTATAAGTTGCCTTTTTTTCTTGAAAAACCTCAATAAAGAGAAAAACGGTAACATGCATTTTGAGTCACTTGACTCTTGCCTAGAAGGAGTTAAAGGGACGGTGGTTAACTCTGAGGGTACTCAAACCCTCTGGAAATTCTACAAATCTGGGCAGTCTTTGAGAAAACAACATTAAGATTCAAAACTTTCATAACAGACTAGAACACTGGACTAAAACCAATAAAATTAAACTTTGCAGATTTAAATAGAAAGCTTGTATTTCAGCTGAAAAACCAATTCCACATAGCAATGGCCAGGTTTGGTGGCAGTTTATGTGAAAGCATCTAAGGGAGTTAATTGAGCTTCTATTTAATATGAGCCAACAGTGTGATGTTGCTGGGGCGGGGGAGAGGGGGAGGACTTCGCAGGTTTTATTTATTTTTTATATAGCACTCATTAACGGAAGCATAGTGCCTTGATCACAGAAATTAATCAACTCGATCTTTTTGCATAATCATTTGATACTTGGAAAATCAGTTCAATTCCAGGCACCAAAATTTAAGACGAGATTTGGCAGACGCTAAAATCTCCAGAGGAACATGATCAAAATGGAATATAATCTAGAATTCATGACATAGGAAACACAGATGAAGGAAGTGAGAGGTCTTACCTGGAATGGAGAAGACTTAGAGGTGTTTGACTTTTTTGTTTGTTTGCTTTGGTTTTTTTTGTTTGTTTGTTTAACAGAATTGTATTTATTTAGTAAGGGTCCTGCCTTGAAGTCAAGTTCTAGAAGCACAGAACTGAGGGGTGAAAAGTCTAGACTAGAACCTTATTCTCATAATGTCCCAGGCAATATGTTTTCTATCAGGTCATAAGTCACCAGCCTGAGTATTTAAATAAACAAATGCAGTTATTAAAACCAGGAAGAAAATAAGGCATGGGTTACCTACAATTTGGTGGAATTCTTCAAACACTAGTATGGTCAACAGGATTTATTTTAGCTGAGCCTAAATATTAAACATGTGAACATTTTCTTAAGATCGTGTTTCGTGCACTCTTCTTTGTTCTTTCCTGTTTTTCTTTTTCTTTCTTTCTTTCTTTCTTTTTTTCAAAATTTAAAAGGGAAACTCTCTCGCAATCAAGTACGAACACACAGCTACAATAATTGGTGTATTATATAAGGGGTGGTATTTATGGTTAAAGATACAGTTATGCCACGTTTGAGAGGAAAGAAAAAAAGAAATGTAAAGAGCCCTTTGAGAGGGTGCGACCACCCCCGCCGTGGGACCACCTGGCGTGCTGTGAGACTCAGCAGATGCAGCGTCAAACTTTTTGGCTTTCCCTGCATTTCTCTCCAGCCTCTCAACTTGTCTAGTCAGTCTGCTGGGGCTTGAGCCACAGGCAGCAGACAAAAGCCAAAGTTAATTGAAAGGAACAGAGGAGGCCTCAGTGGCCTTCATATGCCTGTTTCCGAGTGCCCTGACTCTCAGTTCTCTTTGTGAACAGCCCAGGAAGCCACAGTAGCCCTAATAAGCATCACCCCCCAGAAAGACTCCCAGCTCTGAAGGACTCCTCTGTGGACCCCTCTGGGGTCAATATGCCCAGTGCACCTTAGAGACAGGGACAGTCACCTCTGCTGATCTCTGAGCTCCCTCCCATCACCCGACCCTCTCAGGCCCCCCAAGTCCCGAGTCCCAGTGACCTTCCCGAAGGCCCTCTGCTAGCCGGAAGGCTAGCAGCCGGTTCTCTCTGGAGACAAGTTACCACCACCTTTATCTGTCCAAAACCACAAGTGGTTCCCCCAAAACTCAGCTCCTGAGATGACTGGCATTATTCCCCTGGGATCAGACAAGTCAGCCTGGGCGGCAGGACCTCAGGACTGCCTCACCGAAGATGGAAGGTCGGCTTCACGTCCCATTGTAGAAGCTCTCCACAGAGGGGACGCTCTTCCGATTGCCACAGAATTACATGGGATTCAATTAAAGCGGCTCTAAGGAATATAAAGATTAATGATATCCAGGCTTTGGTCTCCAGGAACTTACGATGTGAAATAATCCGACAAGAAATCTTTTTTTTTTTAATAGTATTTTATTTATTTATTTGACAGAGATCACAAGCAGGCAGAGAGGCAGAGAGAGGAGGAAGCAGGCTCCCCACGGAGCAGAGAGCCAGATGCGGGGCTCGATCCCAGGACCCTGGGATCATGACCTGAGCCGAAGGCAGAGGCTCAACCCACTGAGCCACCCAGGCGCCCCAGTCCGACAAGAAATCTTAAGTAAGCATCCGCTGTGAGAAAGGCGCTGAGCTCTCCGTTAGAGAATGGAGAAGAGCACACAGCGCCTGTCTTCAAGAAGCTGGACGGCTTCCTATGCCGCGCACTCATAGAAAGTTAAGATCCTCCAGAATTAAATACTGAGTGAACAAATGCTTCAGGAGTTTAGAAAGAGAAAGGACAACTTCAAAGCAGCCCCAGTGTTTGATCATGTGGTGATATCAGTCACATCATTTTGAACAGTTCCCCCATGTAAATACGTATTCAGAATGTATGCGCTCATCTTTGAAAATATAAACTTTAAAAGGTTGAGATACCTCTGAAATCATACTGTTAAAATGATTTTAAAATTCGTTTCATTTTGTATTATTCATGAAACAAAAATATTTTCACTTTCATCAAAATTTTACACTCCTTTTAATATTTCAGGAGGGCAAATTTAATGAGTTTGAATACTTTTTGAAAAGCTTGGGTTTGTTTTTTTTTTTTTAAACACCTATGATAAAGCAATATAAGCTCTGATTCCAAAGTCTGTTTGTTTCAATATTTGTTAGTACATGTTGAAGGTAAAAGGGTATCTCACATAAACATACAGCCAAAAGGAGAAAGTACATCATTTAGCTTAAATCAGGATACTTTTTTTTTTTAATCTCCTACATCAATTAAGCAAAGGTTGTTGTTGAAATTTGGCTAACCAGCTTCCTTAACAATCAGATGGTCTGGCATATCAAAAGGCATTGCATTTTTTAATGAGTTCAGATCTCAGAAACTCTTCATTTGAAAGTTAACTGTTTACGAGATTTCTTAATTTGCAGATTTTAGGGATTTTTATAGGTTACGATATATCGTTTCAGCAACAAAATTGCCAAACAGTGGAAACATTTTCAATCAGCTTTCAAAAATGCTGTTTCAAGTATTGAGATTCTTCGGAAAAGCAGTTACGTTCTTGCCCATTTTACCCTAACGAGACATTAAGTTTCTGTTTGTGTTTTTTACTGACAGCCCATTGACAGCTCAGAAAAGGTGAGAACATTTAGAACCGTTGTCTTTTTATACCAGAAATTGCCAAAATTCATCTCTGAAAATGGCAATTCTTATACAGTTTGCTAAGGGAAATCAGTAAAACTCTGCATGGCATATAACTTACTTCATGGATATTCCTGATCTTATTTCAAAGTTTTTGCTTTTGTTTTTTTTTCTTTTCAAAGACCTCGATTTTCTAAAATGAACCAGGAGGCCTGACCTACTGTAGCATTTTGAATATAGGACATGACAACACCCCAAAAGTAATAAACGGATGGAATGCCTGTCGACCCTTTGAATGAACGTGGCCTCTCCTTCTCATGGGTCCCTTCTGCCCAACTCTGACGGGTGATACATCATCTCATTTATAGCTCACGTAAGGCCATCACAGTGGCTCCAAATATTATGCATTAGGATGCTTAGTTCTTATTTTTTAGATAAACTATAAATAATATGAATAAAACAATTCATATATTTTTCTCGTGGCCTGGTAGAGTCTCCTCTGTGGGGAATGTGCAGCCCACTAAGGAAGTAGCTAAAGGAAGAGGTGGTCAGAGCTGGAAAGGCACAGAGGGTGTGGACTGTGAGCCTAGTTCCTGGATCCCTCGTGCGGGTACTGCCTCCCAGAGAATCTGGGGGTGAGGGGGGCACCCTGGTGGTCCTTGCCTCTTCCGAGCTCCCCTTGTAAAATGTAACACCCCACACTTCCTTTCGCCATCACCCAAAAGGCCCAGTTCGCCACCAGCTATCGCTTGTCCCCAGGAGAATGTGAAATAAGCACAACCAAACCGGGGTCCCCCGAGCCATTGCAGCCCAGACAGGAAGTTACCTCCCAACAAACCCCTGACTTTATTAGGAAGCCGTCCTCGGAGAATCAAGCAGGGACTGTGCTTTGAACAAGTTAGTCATGTTTCCAGAGAAACCCCAGACTGTATTAAGATGCCTTTAAAAACAGAATGGAAGCACCTTTCTATCGAGACAAATCTCCCACATCTGCTAACCCTTAATTCTAAATTTCAGCTTTGAAATTGGAAAGCGGTACTATAGCACTCTGCTGGTGACCAAGAGCAACTCAGATGTGCCTGGCCTTGCAGACGCCTCGGCAGCAGAGGCAACTTGCCATCTTCTTTTAAAAAAGAGGCTTTAAGGCCAGGGTCGGATTGTAGAAGGTTAATTTAAATTCTAAGGAAAAAGGAATAACGTGTGCATGCCAAGGCAAGTTGCTTCATACATCCCATTAAAAAATAAAAGGCAGCATTAGGAAAACAAGAGATCATTACTGAGTTAAGTACAAAGTTCCCTCCAAAATGCGCGATTTCATGGGAGAACATTAAATGCGTGAATTCCCTTGAGCTTGTATTTGCTGAGCACGTAGTGTATAGCAGATCGTGGAGGACTGTGTGAAAAAGCCTGTGCTGGGGACTCTGGGAGTGTTAAGGAAAGAGAGGGCTTTCGTCCTTGGAAAGACCTTAAGGTGAATCACCATACAGTACAGTTCCCACCGCAGCTCCCTGCCTGGACTGAGGGAGATGGTGTTGCAGCCCTTTCCACCCTGGAAGGCACCTCCAGGCAGTGCAACAGTCCCAACGATTACCCCACCTCCCCGTAGGGATATTTAAACAGCAAGAAACATCCTAATGAATCTAGAGATGAATTTACTCCCCCTGATGCACCCAGAACTTCCTAAACTAGGGTGTGTCTTGCATGTGGACAAAGTAGTCTCCAAACCAGTAGCATCTATCTGGGGGCAACCTTCTGTGTAATGAAGCCTTGTGAGCTTTTATCTTGCTCACGGTACCTGTCCTCCATCTGCAAAGTCAAAGCACAAAACACAGGGCTAAGTCCAGTCTCTGATTATCATAAAAGATGTGACAAAATCCACAATGCCAATGAGCCAATCCTCCGATAATGGGAGCAGAAAGATAGAAAAGCTAGATCTGGGCCCAAAACCAAGTCAACCATTTGCATGACAATTTTAAAGACAGAGAAAGATCTAGAAGATGATTTGCTTTGCAGAGTTATGAAGACATGAATTTTCATTGTGCCTTGGCCACTCATAATTATTTTTTAAAACTAACAAAGAACAGTCGAGATATGGATCCATTATAAGAAGGAGAGCAAATATGGAATCAATCTTTGCTGCAAGAGCCCAGAAATTACTGTCTAATAATGAAACAATTTGAAGAGAGAAAAATCTGAAAACATTTAGAGGGACAATGAAATCATAAGCAATAAGGAGAAAGATTTGTGAATATCAAACCCTGCCAAGTCCAAAGTCCCCGCCCCACCCCCCCACCACTAGGATAGACGGAGTAAATGTTGTAGAAAGCCACCTCACATTTGGAAAGGCAATGGATAATGAGAATAGGAAAGAATAACAGCAATCATTAAATCTAGAAGGGAATTTTGAGAGCATCTGTCTAACTGTCCAATGCAATAGATGAAGAAAGAGAGATCCAGAGGGGCTAAAAGGTTCGTCCTTGTTCAGGATTTCCAGCTGCCCCTGAAGAGTCCTTCCCGCCGCTCTGCACTCTGCTATGGTTCACACGCAGGGGGAACAAACCCCAACTGAAATATTTGGGTTGTGCATACAAGGACAAAATAATATTCAGATGTCCAGTAAATATGAACCCCTTCCTCCAATGCTTCTAATGTCAAAAAGAAAGAGGGATATTAAGTCTTCACATCTGATGGCATCGTGGAAACTGGGTCCTGGTATGTTTATTCATTTGATCACAGCGTAAAACCCAGAGCACTCATTCCTTCTCCCATCCCATTAAGCCAGGAGGGTAGCTACCAGTAGGAATTTTCTAGGGAGATGATGCATGCCTTTCACTGAGGACATTCCTTACCCTTCAAAAATTATTTAGGTTAAATAGAGCCCCTGCACTCTACTGTCCCAAGATTATAAGAAAGATATTTTATTGGCACTTACAATGTATAGGTTTTTAACTACGTATTATGGAATTATTGAGTATATACCGAAGTAGGCAGAATAGCATAGTAAACCTCTGTGTGCCCATCACTTAGGCTCAACAGTATCACTTCAGAGTCAATCTTACTTCGTCAATACTTCTACTCACCTTCCCCCTTCCTTGTTATTCCGAAGCTGATCCCAGATGATACCATGTGACTTTATCTATAAATAGTTCAGCAAATATTCCTAAAAGATGAGTACTTTAAAAAATTATCATAACGCAATTACCAAACACCTAAGAAAATAAACAGTGGTTAAATAATATCATGAAATGCCCAGACTGTATTCAGAATTCCATGAACTCATGAAATATGATCTCTTTTGATAGTTTGTTTAAACTGGAAGCAAAATGTGGTCCTTTTCTCTCTTAAGTCTCTTTTAATGTACAGTTTCACCCCCTTCCCTGCCTTTCTTTCCTTGCATTTTATTTGTTAAATCCCCCAGGTGGTGTGCCCAGAATTTCCCGCAGTCTGTGTTTTCTTGAATGAACCCAGTGTACCTCCTTATTTCGTGGTGTGGGGACAAGAGCTGAGCTGCCCCGTATGGTAACCACTAGCCACGCGGAGCTATTTAGATACGAGTTAAATTAAAAATGCAGTTTCTCTGTCACATCAGCCACATTTCAGGGGCTTAGTAGCCACATGTGGTTAGGGGCTACCAAATCGGACAGCACAGATATAGAATATTGCCATGACCGCAGAAACTTGTACTAGACAGCACTCCACCAGAGGCTTACTAAAGAGCCATGGGGTAGTTTTGGAGAGAGGGAAGAATGAAATCTCAGCCAGCTAGCCTTTAACTCAAAATTGAGCTTCTGCATTGTATTTACTTTAAACCTCTGCACCTGGACATTGAAAATGAAATAAAATTTCAAGGGATCTGTGTGTTTTTATAATTTTATAAATACTATATTTACAAGTACTTTTATTCACTTTTGTTATCCAACTTTTTTTTTTTAGATTTAACCACACTGATATATTATGTGTAGCTTTTTCCTTTTGACAGATGTATAATATTCTGTTGTTTGACTGTATCACAACTGATTAATTACACCTTTAACATTTAGATTGTTTTCAGTCTTCTGAGCTTCAAGGAACATCGTTATACATCCTCGGCCTCCTGCTATAAATGAGTAAAGGAGGCAGCCTGAACACGATCTCTGGGGCATTAAGCATGCCCATCTTTGGTGCTAGTGGTCACTGCCCAGCTGCTCTCTGATATGATGATCTGAGTTTCCACTCCCACCAACAGTGTACAAGGGTCCCCACTTCCTTACAGCATCACCAGGGTTAGGAAGTTTCAGCCTGGTCATTTTTCCTAATATGGGTTCATGCATATGCAGTAAAAGTATAAATACAAGCGTGGGAAGGGAAGAGGAGGGGAAGGAAGGGAAGGGAAAGGAGAAAGGAGCACTGATTGAGCTAAAGCTATATTTTCTTTCCTTAAAAAAATAATGCATATATGGTGAAAGTTAACATTTGTTCAATGTGAATGGTGGGTGCAAAGGAGTTGCTAATGATATTTTTAGTACTGTTTGGTACGTTTACACTACTCAGAATCAACTGATTTCATAATCACTTTTCAATGCAAGGGCTTAATAAAATATATACAGCACAGAATAAATTACTGAATGCGGTATTATCTACTAGGTTTTGTTTGTTTGTTTTTGGCACTTCATGCTAAAAAGAAAACACAGCGAGAGACAAGCCAGTGCTTGTGTTGATCCCCAGTGACCCACAGCTCATAGAGTTTTCCAGGTTTATTCAGCTGGAATATTGCCAGGTAATTGCCTAAAAATGTTTTACTTTTTACCTGTATGCTATATGATATATTCCATAGCGCTTTCTTCCCCAAAGATGAGATAAACTGATAAAAAGGTAAATTGCAGATGCCATCTGTATTGGGAAGAATGCCTGAGGTCTGTGGAGAACCTCTGACTCATTCTCAGTTACTCACCAACTGGGCGGAGAAGGTAGATTGCCTGGCTGGGACCTGGAGGCTTGCGAGCTCTTTCTATCGCTCTGTTTGCAGTGGTTGCTTTAGAATCCAAACTAGATCTCTTCTAGAGAAGCCTGTGATTCTAAGGCAGCAATGATTAGTGTGGTTCATCAGTCCGAAAACAATTTTTAAATGACGCCCATGGGCAAGGCACTATGCCACGCTGTGTGAGGGACATAAAGATGAACAAAAATTTGCCTCCACATCCGAGAACCTACAATTGAGCAACCTTTTTCCTTTCACAACACCAACTACAAACAATTTATTTTTATACTCAGAAGCTCACTCTGGCTTTGTTCTATTTTGATCTTTATAACTTATTTTAAAGATTGTTCAGTAGTTATTCATTGCTCAGTAAGTCTTACAACGACCTTGGGCCGAAAGCAGTAACATTTTGACCTGTCCTGTGGGACTTAGAGCTTCCCACTCCATAAAGCCAGTGGTGTAAATAACTTCAAATGATCCCCTCTTGGAGTTCTGTGTCAGGCACAGCATGAGAGAGAAAGGGAATGAAGCAGGGAAAGGAATAAAGTGGGAGTGCCCCAGAATAAGCGAGAGTGGTATCCATGTTTTCAGCATTTTTATTCCTCATTTCCCTTAAGATAATTTTACTCCGCCTCTCTACTGGTTGAAAAAAACCTGGAATAACACAGCAAACCATGATGCCAGAATAAACACATTCCCTTTCGGTCTCAGTAATGTTTAGTAAGGGTCGGCGTCTTCTCCATGGGCGTCCTTGGAGTTGAGCATTTAGGGTGTATCACAGCAGCAAAAAAACTAAGTGAGGACACACCTCTTGGGTTCATAAAAAGGGAGGGGCCAGTGTGGAGACAGGGCAGCAGAGTATGTGTGAGTGCACACGCATGCACGTGGGTACACACATGGTTGTACATGGTTGTACATGCGTGCTCAGGAACAGCACAGGGAGAAAGAATGACCTAAAGGAGGAAAGGTCCGCTACGTCTTGAAGCCATTCACACTTCACAGTGTCTGAACTTGCAGGGAAAGGGGTTCCGAAGGCTGGTTAGTGGTGGCAATACCGGACTTCTGGAGACCAGAAGTTTGACTCCAAGAGTACAGGTGCATCTGGCCAGCAGGACATGAAAAGAACTCTTTGCAGACAACCGACAGCCCAGTATGGGGAATGTGAATAACTCAGAAACATCTGGCTGATTTCCCTCAAGGTTTCCAGAGGATGAATTGGTTAGTCGTTCAGTCAGTGGGACACTTCAGGCAGCTTGACAAATCCAGAACCCTGAGGGCAAAAGTTAGAGAAATGGTGTCATCTCAGGTAGAGTGTCCTGGAAAATAATCCCCCTTTCTGTCAGTAGAGGAGGATTAGAGGTAAGGGGGTTCCTGTACAAGGTGTGTCAAGGTCAAGGTATGTCTTTTGTGAGGTTGGTAGTAGGAATGAATGATCCAGATTGCTTTTTATAAAGGACTATTTGTCATCTTTTGCATCCAACATCTACAAAAAGAGAAAGCATAACCTAATCCTAAATTCAGTCAGATCAAATGTCACAGGGCTGAATTAAAAAAAAAAAAAAAAAAGTTTTACTAGGGAAAGGTCATGGGAACAAGTCTGACCTTGACCGCCAGGGCAGAGTTTCCTACAAGATGTGAGCTTCAGTTTCTAAGTCTCAAAAACAGCAACAAGGGTATTTCACAGAATTGTTGTGAAGATTGAAATGGTATAGAAGGAATGCCATGTACACAGAAGATACTTACTATTTTTATTATTTTCAGTTTCCATAAAGAGAAAGGAAGAAGAGATACGGGGTCCCATCCATAGCATTGCTTTTCCAGGGTCGTCACGGCCAAGTACAGTGCCAGTCGTCCCTACACAGGCTGGGTTTCGGGCAGCTTGCCTCTGGTGCTCAACCTTCTCTCTTCCCCCCCCTGCAGCCAGCTCCTCCCTGAAGAAGCGATTCAAGCGGCGGGAGATCGAGGCCATCCAGTGCGAGGTGCGCAAGATGTGCAACTACTCCAAGATCCTGTCCACCAAGAAGAACCTGGACCACGTGAACAAGATCCTGAAGGCCAAGCGGCTGCAGAGACAATCAAAGACAGGCAACAACTTCGTCAAGAAGAGGAGAGGGCGTCCGCGAAAGCAGCCCACGCAGTTCGATGAGGACTCCAGAGACCAAATGCCGGTGCTGGAAAAATGCATCGACCTTCCCAGCAAGAGGGGGCAGAAGCCGAGCCTGAGCCCGCTCGTCTTGGAGCCAGCGGCCACTCAAGACACCATCATGGCCACCATCGAGGCGGTCATCCACATGGCCCGGGAGGCGCCGCCCCTGCCCCCGCCGCCCCCGCCGCCCCTCCCGCCCCCGCCGCCCCCGCCGCCCCCGCCGCCCCCACCCCTGCCCAAGACCCCCCGAGGAGGAGGGAAGAGGAAACACAAACCTCAGCCTCCTGCTCAGCCCCTGCAGCAGCCGCCCCCGCAGCAGCCCCTGCCCCAGGAAGAGGAGGTGAAGGCCAAAAGGCAGAGGAAGTCCCGAGGGAGTGAGAGTGATGGCCTTCCCTAGGGTGGGTCTGGGCGTCTGAACCTGGGGCTGGGGGAACTGACACATTGGAAGTGCAGTGAGCCGGGGTGGGGGCAGAATCCCACGCTGCAGGGACACCGATGCCCTTCTCTCCAGAAGCTGGGCAGGCAGAATCGCGCCCGATGACGGGGTGGAGCCATCAGTAGCTCTTGGGAAAGCCAAGCAGGGGGACGCCTTCAAAAGAAGCTTGTCTGTGCTTTACAGCAGTTGCAAACCACGCGGCACTTCAGTATGGCTAGATCCTTTGCAGGCGAGCAGAAGACCCACGGAGGAGCAGAAAGCCGGTGGTGCTCTCCGACAGCCACCCGACCTCCTGCATCCAAGGTGCGTCTCTGATTCCATTGCATTTGCTGGCCAGGAAAATTGAAAGGGAAGCACCCTCAATTAGGAAACATTCCAAGGGGAGAAAAGCTGCAAATTTCTCGACTGGCTTTGTTGTAACCCATTTCCATTTAATTGGTTTTTACTTTTATTTTGGTTTTTCCAAGCTCGGCTAGGCTTCGGGGCACCAACATCATCTTCAGGTGACCTGAATCTTTCCGTTAACCATACAGTTTCCCAGATGGATTCGTCATCAGAAGGTGGAATGCTAGTGATAGGCAACCTTAGACGTGGATCCAGATCCTTCTGTATGCCTCTTCTGTACCACACACTGATACTTAGCGTAGTCGGTTCCTAGTTTTCCTTTGCCCGTTGTATTTCCATATACCTTTTCATTAACTTACTTGTTGCCTTCTTTTCCTTGGTACACACCTAAATAATGTAAACTTTATGTGTGTTGTAATGTTCACCCTTGGCATGCTGTCCCAAGGAACTTGGCTTTGAATCCCAATCATTGTGAGACAGAGATACTCAGTATTGATAGAGCCTTTTTAATAAGTGATTTAGAGCAGCCGAGGATATGTTGGCCGGGGTGTCAACCAGGTTATTTTTATACTTAAAACATATCAGCAGAGAATAGGCAGAATAAAATGGTTTTAATAACCCACAGCAAATGGAATAACTGACAAATCACCAAAAATTGAAACCCCAGACCCACCAGAAAGACAAATGCCTAGCAATGCCTTGGTATGTGAATTTTCATACAAGTAACTATCGTAAGTCATTGAAAAAAGGAAACAACAAGACAATAGAATAAGTCCATTATCTCTTGGTAATTATTTCTTAAAAGCAAATGGGAGTAAGTGTTCTTATCTGGAAAAAAAAAGAAAGAAAAGAAAATGCTCAAAGGGTATCACCACTCCAATTGTATCAAGCCACCTTGGACAAAGTATCCAAATTGTGGTTGCCTTAATAAACTAAAACATTTTTGTACATAATGTAATTATAAATCTATCAGTCTGCATGGATGCAAACTGTGTGTGACAAATCGTCTTTTAAATGGTCAATTTCAACTGTACATTTCTCATCCAAGTTGTACTCTAGCCATCGGTTTAGCGTGGACAGATATTCCATCTCTAACACCCATTTCCACAGCTCAAGTGAAACATGTTAAGAAGACTCAGAATGAATATGAAGTTATTCCATCGCCGTAGATGTTTTCTAAAAGTCAGATGTGGAAATTTCAATTAAGTATTTTCGATTTCCTCCCTTCCTCCTCCCCTTACCTTCCCCAAGACATCAAACACCTGGCATGGTAGATTATAAAAAGAGAGACACTGAGAGACAGAATTCAATTTTCTAATGGGAATTAGAATATCTGGTTTACCTCCAAATTAAGATTCTTTACAGGAACTTGGGACTGGCTGGAAATTGTATTATCACTTCAAAACACAACACTATTTCCTTAGAGAGAGATGGATTTTTGTTGGGAACACAGGAGAATAAGGGATGGGATATCTATGGGAGTAAATTTTTAAAAATCCCAAGTTTATATGCTTGCGAACATCATTGCTCTGTCATGGCACCAACAATTGGTTGAAATTACCCACAGAGCCATCCTATTCTGCCCTGTCACCTTGGACTTAACATCATTTGCTCCCCACTAGGTCAGTCACATTTAATCCTAGTAATATGTAAGTTTAAAGGGATGCATTCTCCTGTACTTTAAAGCTTATATCATAGATACTCCGTTTGTGACCTAGGTGGACCTTTGGCATTTCACACAAGTTGAACAGCAAAATCAAACCAGCCACTTTCAATTTGTCATTCCTAAGCCATGTCTGAGTGGTTCTAAAGTCACCAGAGAGGAAGATTTAAATTAGCCCCGCTCACCCCACCGTTGCTATGAAAGAGCAACCATTTTCATTCCAATTAAACCATAAAGGGATTTCTCTCCTGTCAGGCTTTGAAAAATCATTTCCTTCATTCTTGCATTTGCCCTTCTTCCAAGCATTTCCCCAACCAAGACTGTGAGCAGACTAAACCTTCCTGCAGACGAGAATGAGTTGGCGCCTCTCTAAACTTCTTAAAGAAGGACCCCCCCACCCCTAATTGACATTAACCTCTAGTTGGAGAGAAATTTCAGAAAAGTTAAGGATGCATTAGAATTTCCAGACCAAGGTAAGGCATTCCTGGAGGGATACAGCAGGCTTCTCACTTATACATAAACTCAGTTCTACAGTTGTCATGTGACTTAAATACAAATCCCCCATACTTAGGACCCCAAAAATAGATTAGAAAACTGCAGAGGAGCCAGGGTGAGACATGCTGAATAAACCCATGGAAGGTGGAAGCAAGTCCCAGCACCTGGCAACTTCCTCTCTCCCCTGCCCAGCACCCCTTCAGTGTCACGTGACGTTTCCCTTTTTCTTCTACCTTCCATTAACTTAACTCCTCTCACTGGCACAACCTTCTCCTTATTCTCTATCTAACGCCTTCCCATTAGCCTCACCTCTCCTGTCCAGACTCAACACTGGGCCAGCCTAGTTTCACTTCTCATTTGCTGTAGACCCAGGATGAGAGCCCCAGCAATCTTGACCTGGACCGAGGCATCTCTAGCCAGTCAACACTGCCTTCTGGGGCTGCATTTTTATTTAGGGAAGATGTCATTTGGGATGTATAGGACTCCATAGACACCTCCACAAATTATTTCATTAGAAATCTCTTGTTTTGTTTTGTTTTGTTTTTCTGGAATACTTTCCTTCAGCAAGCAAGCGTGAACCCACTTATAGAGAGTCTGATTAGGGGTGAGCAGAGGATAAACCGAGATGCAAAAGCCTCCTTCTAGGTGATGATGGGTCTTCTGATCTACCCTCCTTAGTGGCTGAGGAGCCACTTGCTTTTCAACCCCTCATCTCAGATGAAAGATCCAGAAGTCTGACTTCCTCAAATAGCATGGCTCTGGCTACAACCCAGGGAAGATAGGTCAAAAGAAAGGAGAGCATGTCAGGGGCTGGGTTGTGACTTGGCAGGACCGGGACTCAACAACCACTGACAGCCCAGAGTAGGTGACTAAGGGCTGACAGAGGATTAGCATGTTAACTTGGATACTGTCCGGAGTGGGAGGCCATGTTCCATGGCAGCCGGAATTTGTGCTCTGCACATTGCTGGCTCTATAAATATGATAAGCAAGTGGTGACAGAATTATAGTATCAGGTGATGTACTACATGCAGATCATAAAGGATTTGGGTTTAGTACTTTTGAGAAAAATCCCACTCCTACAGCTTATGACCCAACGATATTCAGACAATGAGTTTTTGGAGAATATTTTTTCCCTACCACTAGGAAGATTTACCTGGGAACTGTCTGAAGTCTATACATATATTTCCAAAGCCTTTAAATGCCAACTGTAGCATGGAGAGAGACGGGGTGGCAGAAGCCGAAATGCCTCAGAAGCCATTTAAGTGTTACATTGCGGGATTTTCAGTCCTTTTCATCATGTAAGAGTAGATAAATATAGACATTATTCTCAACACTACCCTCTAGTATCACAATGGTCCAAATGCCAGAGCTTACAGATAATGTCATCACAGTGCCTAGAAACTCAAACTGTAATATACCGTAGCATTTTCTTGGTGTTTTTTAAGGTTTCTTTCCACAATACAAGGCTCCCTCTGCCTCTTGTTTCTTGGAGAGTTTGCCCCACTGATGAGTCTTCCCTCCCGTGGGACTCGGTCATTTGGGGAACAGTCTTAGAAGCACATATCAACCAAGGAAGAAACTTCCTGGATATCAATTACCCACTTCCCCAGGTATAATAAACACTACAGGGGGGAAGGATTGAGAAGAGCTGCCACCGGTCAACTCTGAAGGCAGCAGTTCCAACCTAGGTTGGTGTCTTTCTTTTCTTCCTTTTTTAAAAATTCTATTTCTTAAATAATAATAAATGCACATGATGTGTTAAATATGTATATATATATTTCAAAAGAAAAAAATGGGGCACAAGATTGTCTTATAAGTCGTGCTGGCTAATTTTTAGTTTGTATTCATAAGTGGTTTTTAAAAGCCTTTTTTAAAGTGTAATTTGCATGTTCTACTTTGATTGTATGTAAACATATTTTAGAACAAAAAATGTATTTGTATTTTATTGAATATAGAGGCAAGAAAATTGTACATTGTTTGAAATGTTCTTTTTGTAACAGTTTTTATTCATAAAGCATTTTTGTACATTTAAAATGAACACGGACTTGCTGTTATTTGAGGCGTAGATACATCTGGCATGCTTTACTGTCATGCTCCTCCATGGTCTTAGATGTTGGGTTTTAAACATTTTTTCTAAAAGAAAGCTCAGTCTTTTTCGCTACCAGATCAGGTTAGCACAGTATAGAGCACTTAACTATTGAAAAAAAAAAAGTTAATCCTATTCATATGTTATTCATTGTGTGAAATTAAAGACATTCAATTCAGTCTAACATGAGTTGTGAATTCTTTTGTTTTATTTTCCATCTGGTTCACATCACTAAGGAGTTTAATAGTATTTGGGGGGTCTTTGCTCACAGAAACTGGACAGAGAATCATTGAGAAAATTCTAACCAAACTTCTGCCTTTTGTCTGAATCTGGGAAGAACGTTTGGCGCAGGATTTGAGACTGATTTACTGGGTTACTGTTCAGAATACATTACACCTGAACATAAAACCAATGGCTGATTCAAAGAACCAGTCAGAACCTCTGCTGAAAGCAATCAAAGCTTGTCGTATGATGTTGGAGACCCATCCTGCCCTAGATTTTTTGAACATTGTGGATGGGGATTAAAGTTTCTTACCAAATATCCCATGATGTCAGATATCTGAAGGATAGATCCCTGGCTGGAGTTCAAGTTTGGAGTGATAGGAAAGGCCAGTTAATCAACTATATAGCCAGTTAGGGATCACCTAGCCAACGTCCACCAGTCTGAACAAGACCATGAGGACAGGAACCAGGAGTGAGAAGTCCTTGTTCTGAAGGAACTTACAAGGCCTGAGTGTGAAAAACAAACTCGCAGTTCTAAGTGAAACATGGCAAGCGGTAAAACTGATGGTATCCCAGGAGAAGGGAGGGGGGGGCCCAGGCTGGCACTTTCTTCTCTTCACACTCTGTTCTAATTTTTCGTTTAGAGTCAAGTTGTTTTTTTTAAAGCCCTTCTGAAGTAGAATTTCCATGCTCTACTCGGAGAGTATGTAAACATACATACATTTATGTATTTTTCATTCTTTCTTTAACCTCATGTTCCACTTTCAAAAGCCCACAAGGTACGTAAGAAACGTGACCCGCTCTCATCCCTAACTATCAATCGGACCCGCTGTGACACTTATTAGGACGTTGGGTATTTGCAGCACCCAGGCTGGGATAACGGGAGTCTGGTGGAATGAACGGAAGCTGTCAGAGTAGGTTATCAGAGCAGCCCCAGGACGGTCAGATCACGGCCGCTTTAGGTAGCCTCCTGGGACTCAGAGAATTCAGTCAGCAACTTCTAACAAAGCAGAATTTGCCCTCTTTTCCCTCTCTGCCAACCATCTTGCACTGGAACCAGGAAAATTTAAATTTATATAGTCCTCTTTCCAACTCGGGTTCATTAGACTGGTGGTATTCCCGAAATCAGCAATGACTTCCCAGCAGGGAAAAAAGGTTTGCCTTGGAATGGATTGATTCCCCATCTTTTGAGGGTTCTAATCAGTGCACAGAGTGACCACGTGCTGACAAAGATTCTGGGGGAAGTCAGATGCGTTCACACGTGGGGCTGGCATGAATCTCCATCTACAAACAGGTGGGTGAAAGAAACAGATACCGTTAAGTTTCTCTGCAACTCAACATTATTATTCCACCAGCATAGAAGAATCTTAGTTCCAGACCTAGGGGGTCACTTGCTAACCTAAAGGGGAAGGAAGGAAAGATCACTTAGAAAACCTCGCTCCAACTTCCTTCCCAATCCTTTCTCTGTGCCCCAGAGTCCTTTCTACTCGCCTAGTGTCTAGGTATTTGAAACTTAAAAGCCAGTGGCAGTGGGGAGACGAATTTTTAATTTCTTTCCCCTGTGCTTTCTGCTGTCAGATGCATGCCTTGAGGGGATAAGCAGAAGCCCGCCTCCCTGCCTGCACTGGGGGAGGACACCAGTAGCACGGCAGACTTATTGAAAATCAGTTATGGCTTCAAAAATTTCAACCTTTTAGGGCGCCTGGGTGGCTCAGTGGGTTAAAGCCTCTGCAATCAGCTCAGGTCATAGTCTCAGGGTCCTGGGATCGAGCCCCACATCGGGCTCTCTATTCAGCAGGGAGCCTGCTTCCTCCTCTCTCTCTGCCTGCCTCTCGGCCTACTTGTGATCTCTGTCTGTCAAATAAATAAATAAATAATCTTAAAAAATTTTTTTCAACCTGTCACACATGTGTTAGGGAGTGAGGACAATGAGGATATGAAAAGCTAAAAGATTTGTCCAAGGTCATAGAAGGTTCTTTACAGGTTAGATGAGATAATGACCGGGTGCAAAAGGAATCGGGAAGAGGACGAGGGTGGTGTGTGTGTCTCTGCTGTTTCTCGTGACACTTTCACTTTCACGGGAAAGGCCCATATCCAGGGTGTTATGTGTGACACAGTGGTGGCAGTGCACTGCCTAAAGTGTCACGAGGGCTTCTTTTTGCAGAATTAATTAAAGGGAAAACAGGTTCCAGGTCTTGTTGACCTGTATCTATGCTAAATGAGAAAGTAACAGATTAGAAATAGTAAAACCTCGAAAGGGTTAGAAACCACACATCTTCTCTCATAACTATGAGATATATGGATAAAATCGGCTATTTTAAAATGTAATTCTCCCATTTTTAGTGGAGAGGGCAGTAAAATAAGAATCGAGACACCTGGGATGTATTTCTGCTTGGTCACTGAAAGAATTCTATGCCCAGGTGAAACTTGTCAGAATCTCCCTTGCTTACTCTCAAATGGGAGGTTCAACTCTCAAGAATATCTGGGTCTCAAGTCTCCGGTGCCGTCATTTTGCACCTTCCAAACAGGTCCCACCTTGAGTTTCCATTTTTATCTCCCACCACTGCGTAAAGCCAATGACATGTTAGGGTTGTCACCTCAAGCCTGTTCCTGTCCTAATCTGATCGAACGATGTGAGGGTATGGAAGATGAGTGGGAAAAAAATAGAACCATGAGGACATATATATATATATAATCACGTTTTTCTTCCTTTTTTCCTTATTTCCTTCCCTGTCTGCACATTGCCAAGTACCAAAAATGTGAGGATGAGCAAGGAAGACACGATCTCACTGAGGTTTAAGCAAACAAATCCAAATCATGAACTCCCTGCTCCCATCTCTACCTGTCCAACGTCTCCTCATCTTTTAAAGTTTAAATCAAGCCCCACCTCCTCTGGGAAGTTTCATGTCCACAACCCACAGATTCTCAAACCACTCTTTTGGTTACTCTTCTTAATAATACCACATGTGACAGAGTACAACCCTCAGCCAGGGCTACCATGTCCCGTTGCGGAGGTTGTGCCCTGCACAAGCAGACCTGGCTGAGAAAAAAAGTAGGAGCTGAAATCCAGCCTGCACTGCCCTTGTCAAGTCGTGTACCCTTGCTGTGGCATCTGTACGAGATAAGCATCTTACTCTCACAAAACTGATTTTGTGAGAAAAAGCTTAAAAATAAAATTTGAGATCTGTGCATCTCTGGGAGGTAGAGATGATCTCTGCAGCTGCTTCTCAGACCATCCAAGCTGTCCTTGCCCCTGAGACCCCCCAAGTCTCTCATGATTTCCCTCACTGCGTTCATTACTACCACTCCAGAAGACCCTAAATCCATCCCCGCTCTAAACAACTGGAAGAAAACAATGAAACGAGATGTGATGGTTCATTTTATGTGTCAGCCTGACTGGCCACAGGTTGCCCCCATGAAACATTGCTTCCGAGCGTGTCTGTGAGGGTGTTTCCAGGTGAGATTCGTGTTTCAATCAGGAGACCGAGTCAAGTGGATTGCCCTCCCCGGTGTGGCGGGGCCTCAGCTGGTGCTTCGAGGGCCTGGATGGAGTAAGGGGTAGGGGGGGGTTCGCCTCTCCTTTTCTGCCTCACTGCTGAGATGGAGCCTCTCAGTGCACGTCGCATCTTCTGCCCTCCGACGAGGATTCATGCCATCGGCTCCCCGGGTTCTCGGGCCTTGGAGTGTGGACTGAAGGACACCACCGGCTTTCCTGGGCCTCCAGCTTGCAGACAGCTGACCGTGGGACTTCTCAGCCTCCATTACCAAGTGAGTCAATTCCTATATTAAAAAAAAAAAAAAAAATCACACACTCTCTGTCTGTGTATAAATATAATCTATTAGTTCTGTTCCTGTCTGGAGAATCCTAATACAACCAGACGCCTGCCTGGGCAAACACATCAGGCAGTTTCAGGGCGCACACAGAGATCTTTGCAGTTTTGTCACAAGGATAGCGCTCAAACCCCCCCCCCACCCCAGTTACTATACCATCACTGCAAAAATTTCCCTTTGCTGACCACTCCCCCCCCCACCATCCTCATCCCTGGCAACCACTAATGTGTGCTCCAGCTCAACAATTTTCTTTTTTTTTTTTTTAAGATTTTATTTATTTATTCGACAGAGAGAGATCACAAGTAGGCAGAGAGGCAGGCAGAGAGAGAGGAGGAAGCAGGCTCCCTGCCGAGCACAGAGCCCGATGCGGGACTCGATCCCAGGACCCTGAGATCATGACCTGAGCCGAAGGCAGCGGCCCAACCCACTGAGCCACCCAGGTGCCCCTCAACAATTTTCTTATTTCAAGAATGTTACATAAAAAGTTGTCAAGATAGTACAGAGAGTTCCCATAAGACCAGGCTCCTTTAGTAGTAACATCTTACAGTATAGTGTGGCATCTATGTCACAAGAAAACAAATTTTTACATTATTATTAACTACATATTATTCAGGTATCTTCAGTTTTTAGTTCACCTCCATTTTCATGTTCTAGAATCCCTTCCAGGAGACCACATCACATTTAGTCACATCACATTTAGGCCCCTCTTAACTGTGACAGGTTCTCATGCTTTCCTTGCTTTTAATACCCTTGACCGACCATCTTGAGGAGTATTGGCCATGTATGTCCCTGAGTTGGGTTTGCCGGATTTTTTTTTTTTTTCATTAGTCTGTGGTCATATGTTCTTGAGAAGATGACCACAGAAGTAGGGTATACAGACTATCAAGACTTACCACTGCTGATTTTAACCTTGACCACTTGGCTGATAAGTTACTTTCACTCCTCTCCCCCAGCTTTCTCAGACATTGTTCCTTGGAAGGAACCCACCACATGGAACCCACACTCAAGAAATGGAGAGTTATGCTTCTCTCCTTCTGGGTTGCGTATCTACATGGATTATTATTTGAAATCCTCACAAACAGAAGAGTGGGTTTTCTTTTTAAATACTTTTTGTTTTGAAATAATGTTAGGCTTACAGAAAAGTTGCTAAAACAATATGGGATTCTACTTAATGCCTCCACCCCGTTTTCCCCTAATGTTAACATCTTACATAGCCATAGTATAATTATCAAAATTAAGAAATTAACTTTGCAACAATATTATTAGCTGAAATATAGACTTTAGATTCTACCGTTTTTTTTCCAAAAATGTCTTTTTTTAATCTTTTAAAAAATGTAGTCATGGTAAAATACACATGACAGAAAATTTATCACCTTGACCATTTTTAAGTGCACACTTCAGTAGTGTTAAGTATAGTCACATTGTTGTGCAGCTAATCTCCAAAACCTTTTCATCTTGTAAAACTGAAACTCTGTATGCATTAACAGCAACTTCCCACTCCCCCTCTCCCCAGCCGTGGCATTCTACTTTCTGTTTCTCTGAGTTTGACGACTCTAGGTATCTCAGATAAGTGGAATCATATAGAAATTATTAAAAACTTATTTAATAAGTGATTTATATTGACATGGACTCATGGATATCGATTTTATACTCTGAGTTATATTCTAATACCACCTGATTTAGTTGCTGCTTAAATTATTAGAATTATAGCCATTGGGAATTCTTTCAATAGGATCCTATATTTCTTTGGCATATCCTTATCATTGCATGTGCATAATTTTTTTGAGGGGGGATAGGGATTGGTGGCACCTTTTACTTTCTGTCATTATAAGATGGTCCAGACTCATCTTGTATATTTCTTGTGCCAATCCTAGAATTAACCATTTCTCTAATGATCTAAGTTCCTTTTATTAAAGAATGGTATTAGAAGCCAAGATATGGGCACTGCGTTTGCTTATTGCTATTGGTATGTCACTACTATTTGGCCCTCTCAGCTGGAGAAGCAAGGAAATATTTATGTGTATACTAACCTGTGTATGTACACTATATATAAATATTTTTAAATGCAAACATCTGTATCTCTATTAAGTGAAATATGAGTCTAAACTGGTATCTCTAACTGTAATAAATTACCACATGATCATTCTAGACTTCTGCTCTCCCTTATCTATAACCTTCCACTTCAGCAGACACAAACTCTGTTCTTGTCATCTGCTACTCATCTACTCAATTGTTTAATTCCAGTATACCATTATCAGAGTAGTTGACTTACACCTATGCTTTCTAATTGGCTTTTTTTTTTTCACTTAGCATACATTTTTTGAGGTTTATCCAAGTTGTGTGTTTCAGTAGTGGGTTTCACCTCATTGCTAGGTAGTACACTGTGGCATGGATATATCAGGGTTTTTCAACTATTCACCCATTGAAAGTCATTTGGGTAGTTTCTAATTTGGGGCTATTACAAATAAAGTTGCTATGAACATTGATATGCAAGTAAGTGTGTGGAGATAAATTCTAATTTATCTGGGAAAATTGCTCCAAACTCCAATTGCCGGGCTATTTGGTCAGTCCTTTTTAGTTTTGAATGGAACTGATAAATGATTTTTTTTAGAGCAGTTATACCATTTTACATTCCCACCAGCAATGTATGAATAATAGAGTTTCTCTGCATCCTTGCTAGCATTTGATGTTTGTTATCACTCCCTTCTATTTTAGCCATTCTGATAGGTACACAGTGATAACTCATTGTGGTTTAAATTTGCATTTCTATAATGGCTAATAATGCTGAACAACTTTTCATGTGTTTGCCATCTGTATATCCTCTCCAGTGAAATGTCTATGCATGAATTTTGCCCCTTCTTTAATTAGATTTGTTTTAATGCTGAGTTTTGAGAATGTTTTATATATTCTAAATATAAGGCTTTATTGGGTATGTGACTTGCAAATATTTTCTTCCTAGTCTGTAATTTGTCTTTTCACTTACATTTAAAGTCTTAAAACATGAGTGTTATTCACATTTTAGCATGAGGAAACAGGCTCGACAAGATAAAGGACTTGTCTTTTAAATACACAGTTATTAAGGGCATAGCTAGGATTAGAACTTGTACATGCTAAGTCTCAGCCAAGTGCTTTTCTATAATGGACCATAATCTTGGTGATGTCACACTTGGTAATGTGTTTCCCTTTCTTGATGCCAAAGACTCTTTCAATTAATAATAGACTGTTATTTTGGAAGAAACCTTAGAAAGATTATAGCTCAAGTCCTTCCATTAACAAATGATAAAACTGAGCACAGGGAGATGAAATGAATCAGCTGTGTTCACATGCTTACTAATTAATGATGGAACCCAGCCGAGAGCCCAAGGCCTGGACTCCCAGTCTGATTCTTTGCCTGTCCTACCACACACACTCTTGGTACTCCTCAAGTCTCTGCATTGTTAGCATGCCCGTGTCCTAGATCTTAGGGGAGGGGAGAATAATGACCTGAGAGCTCATAAAGGAGCTCTTCACCTGGAAGGGTAAAGCGAAGTAACTAACAGTCCTGGAAAACAAAATGGCACCAAAGCCAATTGATGTGGACATCTGATGAGCCTTGGAAGCTTTACCTGTGAGGATGCATGAGGGCTGCTGGTGCCTATGAATGTTATCACTGCACCCCCAAACAGATTATTTCCCCACAATATCTGTGACAATCTTCATAGAGGCTGTTTGTGCCTGAGTTATCTTGATTCAAAATGCTAAAATATATTTCTCTTAAATAAATGAATTTTCCTCAGTGCAGCAATTTATATATACACCTTCCACTGCTCTCTTCCTTACCACCCCCCCTACCTTTTCACACCCATCCAGGCACACACATGCCTTGATGCAGGATGGGGTGGAGTGGTAATGACCCACACTGCTAGGAAAAGAGGCTCTGCTTCTCTTTCTGCCTGAACTAGAGCCTTTGGCTTAGGAGAATGTCAGTTATACACTGTTGTGTTCTTGGTGACCAAGGAAATGTACATGTTTAGAAATAACCATGAGGCTCCCAAAGGCTCTCTAAACTCTCTGGGTCTCTGCGGACATTTCACTTATTTGTGGAGCATAACAAATAGCATGGAGGACAAGGGGCTTTAGAGAGGAGTAGGGAATTTGGGTGAATTGGAAGGGGAGGTAAACCATGAGAGACTATGGACTCTGAAAAACAGTCTGAGGGGTTTGAAGTGGCGGGGGGTGGGAGGTTGGGGTACCAGGTGGTGGGTATTATAGAGGGCACGGCTTGCATGGAGCACTGGGTGTGGTGAAAAAATAATGAATACTGTTTTTCTGAAAATAAATAAATAGGAAAAAAAAAAAAACAAAAAAAAAAAACAGATTTGCAGAGGCCTGGGCTCTGAACTGCCAAAGCAATGCTGGGAGGCTGTACCTCCTTGTTCTGTGAGAGAAAATAAAGCCCTAATATGCTTAAAAAAAAAAAAAAACTATGTATTGTAAAATAAAACAGTAATACAGAGACCGCACCAAATATGATTTCTTGAATCATTGTAAGGTAAAGCATTCTATAAGTACCACCCAGGTCAAAAAATAGAAACTATTAAACTACCCCAGAAGTGCTTCCGCGTTCCTCATCCCGCTCAGCCCATCCTTCCTCCAAAAGTCTCGACTTTTACAGAAATCACTTCAGTGCACTTCTTTATGGTTTTATCAGCCAGGTTTACCTTCCCAGACATGAACAGTTAGTCTCATCCATTTTTTAAACTTGCTGTGTCTTTTAGGTCTCTTTGAATGTACATGTCTCCCCTTCATCCCTTACTCTTCTTTCCATGGTCCTGTTGAAGAACCTTGGCTCTTTGCAATGCAGAGGTGCCCACAATGTGGATGTTGCAGACTCCTGGTGTAGTTCAACATGTTCCTCTGTCCTCAGAGTTCCCTGCAAATTGGCAGCTAGATCCAGAGCTATATCCAGAAATAGCTGAAATCAGGTCTGATCCCTTAGGAAAGACTGTAGGTGGAACTGTATCCATTCATCAAGAGGCACATAATGTCTGGTTGTCTCTCTATAATGTGAATAGCTATTGATACTCAATGCCTAGAGCTATTAATTTATTAAGGATTGAAAAATGGTGACATTTTAATACTGTCATTACTTTCCACTGATTAGTCGGCATGGTTTTATAAAGAGGTGCTTTCCCTTATCTCCTCTGCAGTCGCCTGGTGGTACAGTTCATATGCATTAGAAATATTTGATTCTTCCTTTTATTTTCTGGATAACAAGTCCGTTCCCTATCACCCTCCAAAGGTGACCAACTAGTCTTTTTTTTTTTTTTTTAAAGATTTTATTTATTTATTTGACAGAGAGAGATCACAAGTAGGCAGAGAGGCAGGCAGAGAGAGAGAGATGAGGAAGCAGGCTCCCCGCTGAGCAGAGAGCCCGATGCGGGTCTCGATCCCAGGACCCTGAGATCATGACCTGAGCTGAAGGCAGCGGCTTAACCCACTGAGCCACCCAGGCGCCCCCAACTAGTCTTTTTTAATATTATTTTGAACTCAAGGATTTAAACATATTTGAAGGGTTTCACTCCATTGCAATTATTATCATTATTAAAGCTCAAATTGGCCCATCTGTGGCCAGCTGGAGTCGCTTCAAGTTGGCTCCTGAATGCTTTTTGTCTAACCCCAGCAGCTTTATATAACCTAGTGGCTTTGATAGCTTCTTGGCTATCTGATGCGATGAGATGTCCTAAGCTCATCCGGTCATTTTTTTCGAGCCACTTCTCTAGGAGTTCTTATTGTGCTTTGTTTTGTACATTTTAAAGTGGGAAATAGTATTTCAAGACCAAATTTTGAGCACCAGGGCTAGCTAGGTAGTTAGATAGATATAGATAAACTGAGATAAATTTAAACTGAAAATATCAGTATGAACTTGGTGTATGTGTTCATAATGATACTTCTAAATCAAATACCTGAATTTGAATCAGAAGAGTTTTTGTTTTTTAAGATTTTTATTTATTTATTTGATAGACAGAGAGAGATCACAAGTAGGCAGAGAGGCAGGCAGAGAGAGAGGGGGAAACAGGCTCCCCGCTGAGCAGAGAGCCCGATGTGGGGCTCGATCCCAGGACCCTGAGATCATGACCTGAGCTGAAGGCAGAGGCTTAAACCACTGAGCCACCCAGGCGCCCCGAATCAGAAGAGTTTTTACTAAAACTTACATCTTTTTTTTTTCGTACCATGAATCTTAAGGACATAAAGGCAAATGAAATAGAAGAACCATAACTATTCATTTTTTCTATTCCACATCATACATACAACAGTCTCTGTGGAACAACTTAATTCCATCATCAATATGATTTTCTAAAAAGTGGGGGGAAAGCAGCATGAGATTCCTCCTTCTCCCCTCTTTATTGCTGTTCTCTGTCCACATTTTCAGAACATAAAGAACACATATACTTGCTCTCTTTGACACACACTCAATCTTAGTTCTAAAACTAGTTGAGTATTTAGTACTTAACCACTGGAATCTGACCAGTGTCTCTACTTGTTCTGGTGTCTGGAAGCTCAAAATCAAGTAAATTCCTAAGAAAAGATTCTTGGGAGTATCATTTCCCAAGTCCTGACAGGTCAATGGGTTGGTGTCCTTTACACTTGAAAGTCCATTTGTTGTGTATAAAATCCTTGTCTCACACCTTCTCTCCCTGAGTCTTTGAAATAGGTCCGTCCTTCTCCACTGGCATGAAATGCTGCTTTTTGAAAACGATCTAATGTTCTTTCTTTGCAAGTCCCTTGCTTTTGCTTTAAAACCCAATCATTTTACTAGAATATATTTTGGTGTTTGTCAATATTCTCTTAAATATGTAACCAATTTCTTTTAAGGCAAGTCTTTCTGAACCCTATTTTTTCAGATTCTTTATTCTGCTTCCTTGTTTTGCTTTTTTTTTTTAAAAGATTTTATTTATTTTATTTGACAGATAGAGATCACAAGTAGGCAGAGAGGCAGGCAGAGAGAGAGGGAGGAGGAAGCAGGCTCCTTGCTAAGCAGAGAGCCCGATGCGGGGCTCGATCCCAGGACCCTGGGATCACGACCTGAGCCAAAGGCAGAGGCTTTAACCCACTGAGCCACCCAGGCGCCCCTTGTTTTGGTTTTCTTCTTGAGGGACTCCTGTTACCCTTCCAGGATCTTTGCATGGCTCCAATTTTAGCCACAATATCACACATCTTTTCTCCCTCTTCATTCTATTCCTTTTTTTATTTAAAATTTAAAAATTTATTAAAATTTTTTTAACCTTGGATTTCTCTTCAGGTATTTTCATTTTGTGTTCATTCACTCGGGTATTCCTTCTGCTTTCATTTTCATATTTTGACTTATTTTTGTTGATTTCAAATCTGTCCCTGAGTCCTGTCACTTCATTTCTGAGGTCCTTCTAATTCATGTTGCTCTTCTTTTATATCTTTTAACATTTTCTTCATATCTTTGAGATCATTCTGAAACAGCAGGCTGGGGTTTTGTTTTATGGGCATGTTTTACTGGAATATGTTTATTCTACCTCTTGATTCTCTTTTTACAATAAAATATTTTAAATTATTTAAAAGTTGATACTTTTTGGTTTCTAATTTTTATTTGAAATTAGTTTCCTAAACTTTTACAAAGAGACGAGGGTGAGGACGGCCTAATTCCACATCACTCCATCTTCGGTGTTTCCCTGTCATGTTAAACATGTTGGTTTGTGTCCTAAGATTTCCTGCCCCAGTTTCCCTCACCCACTCTTCTCTGAACCTTCTCTCTCCACCGTATTATCCCTATCCTCTCTCGCACTGGTCATTTTATTTTTTACTTTTAGTGTTTTAGTTTTCTCTTAAAGATTTAAAAAATGTATATTTTTTAAGTAATCCCTACATCCCATGGGGAGCTCAAACTTCTAATCCCAAGAGCAAGAGTCACATGCTTTATGGACTGAGCCAGCCAGGTGCCCCTCTGGTGTCCTTTTAAATGACACACGGGTTTGGCGTAAGTATATTCTCCAGTGTATTCTCAGTGGCCACATGCTAACCACTGGCTAGAACTCAAGGGCCTAGAGGCCATCTCTGCTCACAAGCTAAGATTGTCTCTGCCTCTCTCTGTGGATCTGACACGCAAAGTGAAAGAAGACCGCTAGGCCAGGACCTCAGGACTTGAGGAGTTACAAGGAGAAACAGGATATATTTAAGTTAAAAAAGGACCCAAACCTGACCTTAAAGTGTGGATGTAGACTGCTGGAAAGGGCAAAGGAGAGGTATCCCTGGTGTGTGTCATAAACAGGAGGAAGGAAGTATAAGCGAACATGCTGTAGGCTATGCATGCACTATGATCATGGAACAGAGATCAGACAGGCTGGTGTGGGAAGGTGTCACAGAAGAGGAAGAAAGGATCAGTGTGGAATAGACATGGATAAATAGGAAAGCATCGTTTTGTTAAAAAGAAAGAAAATTGGGCTGAAATTGCTGAGCATTTATGATACATTTTAAAAACAATAAACCAGGATTCAAAATTCCAGAGAGATTGGCTTATGCTTTATGGTCCAAGTCTTATACATTCATTATGTGCTCCCTTTAATACTTAGTACTGTGCACACAGAATATTCTCAAATTTGCTGATTCAGCACAATAATAAATTACCATAGGCCCACTCCATAAAAAAGTCTGTGGGAGCCAATATAAATACCGTGGCCATAACACAGGTGCCAGCCCTCAGGGAAAGGACAGCCAATGATGGCTAACATAATTGAGATAAAACATTCACAAACCAGTGTGGCTATGAATTACCATCAGCAGGGCTCAATTAAAAAAAATACACTCCTATTTAATATTTTTAAGAGAGGTTCTTTTCAAGACCCACTTACCTAGGTGGAGCAAGCAAAGAACAAATGACTTTCAGCTCACATAGAGGTAAATGTCAGTACTTAATAAAGGCCATTTTTCTTCATCTTCCTCTCCTTACTTCTCTACCACAAATGTGATACAGTTTCTCCTAGACCAGGAGCTGGCAAACTTACAGCCAAGGCCTAAATCCAGCCTTCTCCCTGTTTTGTATGGCCTACAAGCTAAGAATGGTTTTTACATTTTGATTAAAAAATCGAAAGAAAAATAAGATTTCATGTCCCGTGAAAATTACATGAAATTCAAATTTTAGTGTCCATCTATAAAGTTTTATTTAAACCCAGCCCCGCTCATTCATTAAAGTGTTGTCTGTGGCTGCGTTCCCACTGCCGCAGAGTTGAGTAGTTATAACAGAGACCGTTCAGCTCGCAAGGCCTGTGTGAGATGTTTACTGCCTGACCCTAAAAGAAAAAGCGTGCTGGCCCCTGGCACAGAATAACTGAACTGCTGGTCACCAGGAAGTTAAAACACAGATTGTGTGCACACAATTCAGCTCATTAGGAAAGTTGCCTTGTAGTATTTTCCTCAGCTCCCGAGAAGAAATCATAATCCCCATCCCATGTTTATAACTTCCTACCCCATTCCCTTTCATGCCATGCTTCAGGGACCCTCGGTCACCGGGTCTTCTAGTCCCTAGATTAGGCTGTATTTACAGGTTCCCCATTATCTGAAAGCCCGGTGTTCCTGGGAAATCATAAGTTGAAATGGCATCAAGAAGCTGTTAACGGTTAACCTATACAGAAAAATGTCTGTGAGTTCCCCCAGACCCCAAAAATAACCTCTCTGAGGCTTTTCTGATAACTTAGGACACGTCTTGGTACGGGATGCACAAAAATCCATCGAGATAAGGCATCTGGGCATGGTGGAAAGCCTCGGCAGTCGGTCGACACTGCGATGCTGAGCGTGGCTGCTGGGGCTGCCCTTGCTGCGGGGGTGCGCGCTCCCTCCCTAACATCGCCTGCGGCTCCAGACAAACAGTGAAGGCTACTTCTGCATTTCACCTTTTCTCATAAAAGCAAAAGTCCTCCTCGAATTTCTTTTGGTTAGCAAAACAGGTACTGATGTAGGTCTTTCAAAGAAGCCAAGTGGTATAAGGCAAACTTTTGCGAAAAGCAGGGGACACCTGTATTTGGACTGTTCTTACTGGCCTCATGGTGCTTCCACTGTGTCTGGCCTTCCAGTCCAGTGAAAGTCCCCCCCCAACCCCCACCCCCGGCCCCCAGAATCCCGTGTTGTACCAGATGAAAGCAGTTGCCCCTCCCGCCCTCCTGCAGATCTTAGGCACTGAAGCCAGGGAATCTAGTCCTATGATTAACTGTCTCTTACTGTTTTCGCTCTCGGGGGTGTCTACTTATGCCTAAGGCAAGCACCTACTTAGAATAGAAGCCCAGCCTCTGTTGAGGATTTTGTTCTATCCCTCCTATCCAGTGCCAGGCACAGCCCCTTTGGAAATGATCAAGAGCCTTTTGCTGACTGACTGACTGACTAGGCCACTGAGGTATCTGCCTTGGGGACTAGAGCAATCAGAAAAGCCTTCCGATGAACACTGTGCCTCGGGCAGTGTTTGTTTGCTCTGTGGTCTTTCTCCTTCAAGTTCCTCCAGGTTCTCTGCCTTGGAGAAGCATCTGAGAAGGAGAGAAGATGGTGCAAGTGAACTAAAGAATTCGCTTCCATCTGTCTTCAGTTCTCAGATGGGGGGAGGCATTCCCAGAAGGCCTGGTGCATGAGAACCTGACGTGATGACAGAACGTTCTGTCTCCCTCTTATTACGAGAGCAGCACACAAAGTTTCTGCAGACTCATAAATCCTGAGGGCCTTTCCCAGGCACAGCACTTGGGCTGCCCCCCCACCCCCCCTTCCAGGAAACACTTTGAAACCCCCATCAAAAGGGAACATTGTGTTCCTGCACATCCAGGCTCACTGTGGGCTGATTTCTCCCAGCGCAGGTAGGCTGGGCCGTCCAGCTAAGTCAGATGTGCTTTATGTTTCCTAAGCTCTGGCTGTTGAAAAATTGCAGAACTATTCAGTTGCCCAACACTCGTCAGTGGTATGTTTTGTGAACTGAAGTATGTATTACGAATTGGCTAAATTAGATTTTCTGGGAGAAGACCCAGAAAAGTGTTCCCCAGGGGCTAACACCACGTGGTGACCCAAGAGGGGAAGTGAGGAAGACCAAGTTGCCCAGAGAGGGCCCAGGTCAGACCTGAGGAATCTGTGCTGAGCCCCAGGTGAGCAGCCCCCCAGCTACCCTCCTTTGGGGGCTCTTCCCTAGCTGCTGAGGAGAAAGAGTCTGGTGTCCAGCCTGGAGGAGGAAGGAGGGAGGTGGGAGGAGAGAAGTGAAAACCCCCTGGGGTTCTTGTTTTTTCTCTCTCTCTCTCTCTCTCACACACACACACACACACACACACACACACCATCAGACATCAGCACCAGCCTTGCCCAGCACCCCTTCACACACTACTCACCTCCCACGCCAGGCAGCAACTTGGTCTTGGTTCTGCCTTCTTCTCTTCTGCTTCTTTTCCCATCAAGATTTGTGGCGTTCCTGGCTGCGACGGGAGTCTGTAGTGTTTGGCAACACATTAAAAAAGACATGTTGTAGCAGAAAGAGTATTGCGCACTGGCTTGAAGGCAGAGCACTGGATAGGAGAACTGGGGCAAGTGATACGTTCCGTTTCCTCTTCTGTAAAATGAGAGACTGTCGTATCGACCTCCCAGTGTTACCGTAAGAGTCACATAAGACAATAGCTGTGAAAGTTTTTTATGAACCGCAACACAAGTGGAAAACATTATTAGTATGCCTGGCAATAGTATGTAAGCTGCTACTGGTAAACTTGCTACTACTATGACTACTTGTCCTGCTGATACTACCAGTGATTTTCATCCAAGGGCTGGATGGCGAGGGTGAAGAATCTGGAAACCACATCATACCTGAGAAGAATGGCAGAGTAAACCATCTGGAGTTGGCCCAAGCCGAAATCTCAGTGGGAAAATAACTGTCTCCGAGGATCTGAAGTTGTGCCATGGGGAAAAGGAGGTAGCTTTGCTCTGAGTCCCTTCAGTGCAAACTCAAGGCCACAGAGAATAACAAGGAAAAATATTTTATTGAAGGACAAGAAGAATTTGCTCTTAATATAATTGTTGAGGGACACCTGGGTGGCTCAGTTGGTTGGACGACTGCCTTCAGCTCAGGTCATGATCCCGGAGTTCCGGGATCGAGACCCGCATCGGGCTCCCAGCTCCACGGGGAGTCTGCTTCTCCCTCTGACCTTCTTCTTGCTCATGCTCTCTCTCACTGTCTCTCTCTCAAATAAATAAAAATAAAATCTTTAAATATATATATAAATATATATATATATATATATATGTATATATAATTGTTGAACCATGTAAAATACCACCTTGGGACACACTGGACACGTGTGTTTGGAAACGTTGAGGTGGGGAGAAATGAGCATCTCTACAGAAAGACTTGGTCATTCATCCACTGATTTACTCACGCAATAATCTCTGTGGCTGGCCTACTGAAGGGCAGGCCATGGTGCTGGGAACAGCAGAGCGAACAAGACCACCTCTTGCTCTCTTAGATCAGATTAGATTAGAGCTTGTAGAGGTTGTACGCTACTTGGCAGCTGTTGTTTCTTTTTGCATCTATCATGCTGAGTCTTCAAGAATACTATGAGTGTGTAAGAATACTATGGGTGTATAAGAATACTTCACAAGTGTGCAATGGAGAGGAGAGAAGGGGACAATCAACCTGGTTTTGCTCTGTACGAAGATTCTCCCTTCAGCCTGGCAGGGAATGGCCCTGGCAGTAGAGAATGGGTCATGGAAGAAGCCTTTAGTTCCCTGCGGATCCTTTCCCTGGCTGGCTCTCCTTGGCTGAGAATGGTCTGACTTTCCCTGTGAGTTTCAGGGGCTGGCTCTCCTGGAAGCTGGACTTACAAGAAGCCCCCAAGACCTCTCGGAACTTTCTGCAAGGTGAGCAGCAAGGTTCTTGCACTCTGGCAAGGGTGAGAGCAAACAGGATGATGTAACCCTCTCCTGCCTAAAATACATCTCCTCTTGCCCTGGAGGTAGCCTGCAATTCCCCCAGGCAGCCTCTCTTAAAATGCAAATATTCCTGACAGGAATATACAGTACCGCCTGCATTCTAGCAGCCAGTACTTCCTAAAATCCACCCTGCAAAAATCTCATCTCCCCGTCTCCTTCTCTCTCCATGTCACCTCTGCCTCTCCACATCTTGCCTAAACAGCTTCAAAGGCGCCCTGTCCTCCCTGCCATTAGCCCTCATTCCCCTCCTATCCTTGACACCGTCACAACAGTGTCCTTCTCCACAGCCTGCCACTCAGTGATTAACCTTCAGTGGCTTCCTGTTGCAGAGACCATGGTCTTTAAAGGGCAGTACACATGCACCAGGACTCTGGGAAGGAAATGCTATAACTTCCATGGATATATTTTTCTAAAAAGTAGGAAAGAATAATCTTTAGAAGAAGCAACATATAGATCAACAGAGGGTCCTTACCTAGTCCTTTTGTCTGATTGGTGTCAGTTACTTAGGGCTCCAGAGATGTTTACGAGGTAATGAGGTGGCTCACCTCATTGGTTGAGGTTGAGTTGGCAATGACGCCTTCTGGGTATCCATCTGCATTAGTAGACTGAGAAGCCAAAGACCCTAGAATCAGAGAGACCTGGATTCAGTCGCATCCTGCCATTTCCTAGTGGTGCCACCATGAGAAGGGAACTTACTCTATTTCTCAAAACCACAGCTTCCTCTTCTGTAAGATGGACATAAAGCACTTAGCTCCTACTCACGTAGTAAAAATTAAATGAGATAAGGCATGACTTTTTTGTAACTGCTAAGAAGTAATATTATATAAATGTTAGCTATTTTATCAATACTGTAATATAAAATTGCCTAACATATTTTTGTCCAGGGTTGTGTTTGACCAAAATTTACAAAGTGCTAGTATTTGAATGACTGAGGGAGTCAAAGGTCATCCAGAATTGGACAGTCAATGCAGAAATCTACATGCGAGGCAGGATTTGTAGAGGGTAGAATGTATACTACTGAGATGTATGCCATTATGTTTATAAAACTACGTGGCAAACATCCAAAGTACCCACTCATCTAGCCTCTTTCACTCTCTCCCATTCCCCTACTCTTCCTTCCTTCCTCCCTCCCATACTCCTTCCCTTCCTTCCTCCCCTCCCCTTTCTTCCTTGATTCTTCTTCCTTTCAGTCAGGATTAGAAAAAGGAAGAGAACTGCCCAGGGCAGAGAAGCTGAGTCTAGCATTCGTGGACCATTTCCTCAAGTACGTGAAGCTCAGTTCCTAAATGAAACCCTGAACCATAAGGGCTAGAGCTGGGTTAATGGTGATTTGAGATATCCAGGGGGTGTGGAGTTTGCTATTTTACAAAAGAGTTAAATATAATAGTAATTGAGGGAAGCAGTTGGATCAAAAGGAATTATTTGCTAGGCAGTTTCAAAACCAGAAAATGCTTAAAATGCAAACCACAAAATGAAGAAACCTCAAAGGTTAATGAAAACCTGCAATAATAGACAAAGGAAATGAAGAATTGCAACAGAGCTCTCCTTCCAAATCTATGAAGCAGTCAGACCAACATCCTTCCAAGTGGGGAATGCTATCCAACTCCATTTATTCTGCCTTGGAACTGCTGAAATTGGGACAAGATGTTATGATAAAATGCCTCAGTGTCTTCTCTCTTCACTAGACCAAGAATAAAGACACTAGTCCCTCCAAACATCGCTGAGACAGCACAGGCTTGTGCCTGGTACAAGGTGTCCCACAAGGATTTGTTGAATGAATTAGAGTTCCTTGGTCTAACAGTTAAAAGTTAGGCATTTAAAAACTGGAGAGAATAGGAATAGAGAAACTGTGGTAGGTCTAAGGTAGGGCCAAAAATGCTGGTCCAGGGAAGGCACTTAGAGTCAAACAATCAAGTCAGAAGAGTGACCATAAAATCTTAAAAGGAGTGACAGGGAGGCTGGAAAAATCAAACTGGATATCAGGTTCTAGACTGCAGGAAAGAATGCAGTGCTGTAAAGGGCACAAGTTCAAGATTCAGGAATTCACATCCAGAAAAGAGCATGTCGTGCAGCCCTGAGAACAGCCCTGGAGCTAGCAGACATAGGCCCAATACACGTAGAAGAATGAGTTGCCCCTTGATGGTTAGGATTTATGCTTCATGGCCCCTGGCCCTTCTGCCAGCAGAATGCATTCTTAAAACAGTGCCATGTTCCCAGCACTGTAGTCTGGCAGTAAATGCCTGAAAATCAAGAATTGTGACTTCTGGCCAATGCCTTGTCCAGTGCCCCATGAGAAGTCACTGAACTACATACATTACAGAGATGGAGGAAAGAACTAGTTTGCATGATACAAAACAGCTAGGGCCTGGGAAGGATAGAAACCCAACAGACAGCTTTCAGGAGCTCTGGGTCTAGGACTAACTCCATAACCAACTCATGGGTGGCTTTGGAAAAACCTAGACTCTGTTTCAGTTCGCTCACAAAGAAGACAGGGATAAAATATCTTATAACTTGCTGCTAGGGATATTATAAAACCCAAATGAGATCCCTCAGGGATAATTTCTTTGTAGACCTTAAAGGATTATTCATACAACAGACCTTGTTTCATTTGGATAGCAGGATATCTAGGTTTTCAGTCAGTACCATCCTAAAACTGTCCAGTTTCTTTCTAAGGAAGAACTGAATTTTGTTGTTTTTTGGTCTGTTTGGTTTTCTTTTTCTCCCCCCAAGTCTTTAACCTTCTCCTGTGAAACCGAGGGTTGGTGTGATCTAGGCTTGGCACACTCATGCTTTTCTTCACCTGGCACCAGCCTTCAGTTGCTTTGATGTCAGACACTCTGGTTAGTGTCTCCAGCACATGCTGCATTTCCCTGCATGTCTCACAAGCTGTCAGGACAACAGGAAATTTTACAGTTGGCATCAGAGTATAACTCAGCCACCCTGGACTCGGTTCTCTCCAAGAGATAAGCTTAGTTGACCGTGAAGACGAATGGAGGGTAATTCTGCGGAAAATCGCAGGGAATTGGCCCATTTGGGTGCCATGTTGTGGCGATCTTGTGCACATTGGGTGAATTGATTTTCAATGAAAATATCACCTCTGTCTGCTCCTTTTTGCTGACAGCACACAGAAGGAATGCTGAGCCAGGAGAAATGGTTGCAAAGTTTGGCCTGTGGTCTTCCCCACAGCACCCTCCCTGCAACCCCCAACACAAATATACACAAGTATCTCCCAACAGAAGCAGCTTCTGGAGGGGGAGGCTCAACTGACATATGATTATAGAGTTGCCCTGTGTGCCTTTCCCTCCTCTCCCTCTTTAACCATCGTTCTCTCTCCCATGGGCCCTCAACACTTGTTTCCACATAGAGATCCTATTATCATTAATGAAGCCTTTGACTAACGTATAATACAATGAGCCCAAACAGTAAATCAAGAGGCTTGGGCTCGGTCCTGAGTGTTCTGCTGTGCATTTGAGTGGCATCGTTGGCTTCTTTGAGGACCGGCTGCTTCCAGTGTCAACAAAGTGAGGGATAATAATGCCATAGTTTCCCTACCTGCCTTATATACTTGGGGGGGGGGTCAAATAAAATTAAAAATAGAAAAGCATTTTGATGACTATAATGTTACAGTAATTTAAATGGGTTTTTATCATTACTGTTAGTAGTAATAATAGTATTTGTATTGGTAGTGAACTGAGTAGTAGTGGTCTTTATAGAGTCCTAGAGCCTTGGTATCAGAAAGGACCAATTTCCCACCAAATATAATACTGTATTACCTATTAGCTTCATTATCATAATTACTATTTTATATGCTTCTTCCATTCTGTTTTCTCTAGGGCATTCGCTGAAGCAAAACTAATGTCTTCCTATCCTCTTCCACATCTCCCCCATCCAAATCTGCTCTTAAGGAATGCTGTGATCTCAGTCAATAAAAGCTCATGGTAAAAGTAGTAGAATAAGGGTCCTAAAACCTAGAAAAGAAAAAAAAAGTGAAAAGGAAGGAAAGAAAGAGGCCAAGACAGAGGAAGAAGAGGAGAGCGCCTTCCTAGACGTAGAAGCTCATGGGGGGAAGAAAAGAAAGACTATGTTTAATGTCTCATGAGGACCTGCCTCTTCCATTTCCCTAGGCCAGGGGCCATTTGATCAGTGGTCATTTTTATAGCTGGCTTAGATTTCCTCACTACGGAAAAAGATTGCTCTTATAAAAGTCCTGACAGGGTTGGAACACAGGCAATTCTGCAATTCAGGGTACAATCTCTGTGTTACTTTACACAATTAATTACTTCCTCCACATTTGCTTTAGGATGGCTATTTTCAGATCCAAGTGAGCCACAGGAAGCGCTAAGTCTCCCTGGGCTGAATGGATGGACTGTGGCCTGGTGATCAAAATTCATTTCCAACTTATTTCCTGAAATGGTGTTTTGACACCTGGGTCATATGTTAGCTTTATGGAATTCCTCTGTGACGTGCAACAACAATGCAGATAGGCAATGGGACATTATTCACAGGGAGGTAACTTGGGAGTTCACTGCTGCTTGTCAAACTGCATTAGGTAAAGGGAAATGTTTAAGAGGTGAGATTTATTCAAATGCAAAATGCAAGCAGGTTAGGTCACTTCCCAGTTGGGGAGATCTTCTGTGGCAGACCTTACTGTCTATAGCAGAGCCTTGGTAAAACTCAACTGAGAATCAGAGAATTCCATGTCTCGGGGCTAGAGGAACCCTAAGGAATCACCTTTTTCAGACATCTGCCAGGAAAAAACCAAAACCAAAACCAAAACCAAAAACACATTATCCCGAATTTCCTGATCAGAAAACTAAGGCACAGAAATTTCAGTTAGTCAGTCACACAGCTGGTAGGTGGTGGCCAACAGGCTCAAACCCAGGGCTCCATCCTAAGTAGAGAGCTGCCTTTTACTTTTATCCACAATCATCCAGGATTACTATTATAGGAAGCAATAAATTACTCTTTACCCTGGGCTTGAGAAAGTTCTAGAAGCAGTCACCTTTGGCATTCCTATCATAACTGTCAGTGTTTCCTCTGCACACATTGGGCCAGCACCATGAGTTGGCAGAATAGGAAGCTGTCAACAAGATGTGATTGCCTTCTCAATCCTCCGGGACCTCCAACACTTGAAATACCTTTGCCCAGTATAAACATCTCTCTCTTTATTAAGCAAGGAGATTTAAAATGCAAATATTACTGTGGCAGCATGCTACCAAAAGAGAAGAGTTTTCATATTTTAGGACTACTCAGGACCAACTGGCTGTGTCACCTACTAGTTGTGTGGCCTCAGGCAATTACTTATGTATTATGATTTAGTCTGCTTCTTTGTTAAACAGTAGTGAAACATCATGTGAAGTTTGTATCTGATTAAATGAGATCACAAGATCATGGCACATAGAATAGATCCAAGGATTCCATTTTGCCAAGATGGAGGAATAGGGCACTCCTTGGCTCCCTCCCACAGATCAGCTCTTGAAGAGCGCAGAAGTAAGAAGCTAATATGAATTCCAGGAACTAGTAATAATCACAAGTGAGGAATCCTCACGAGACTGATGCATTGGGGGGTGCTCAGCTATAGAGGGCAGCGAGGGGTAAAATTGGAGAGAGGTTAAATTCTGCTCTTGCTCTCCCAGCATTAACATAACTTTGGGCAATCATTGCCCACACCTTGGTGCCATAAATCCGCAGCAAGAACCCAACAATGAGGGCAGGTCAAAACCCTTGCTGGTTGAGTAACTGAAAAGAAGGTGCAAGGTGTTGATTGTCCTTGGACATTTCTTGCCACCTCTACCCTCTCTCTTTCCTGTAGGCTATCAGCCTGTGTATTAGTTTCCTATCGCTGCCTTAAATTATCGCAAGTAGAGCCATCAGTTCTGTGTGTTAAAGCCTTGATCCAGTTAGGCTCATTGTAGTGTCACTAGACTGCAACTAAAGTGTTGGCAAGGTTATGTTTCCTTCTGAGGCTCTGACCAGATTCAATTCCTTGTGATTGGGGACTGAAGTCATCCAGGGGATGGTCTTTGCTCCTGAAGCCTGCCTGCATCTCCTCTCTTGTTTTCCTCTCTTGTTTTCTACGTTGCCCCTCTCATGCTCCTAATTTCCCCAACTTCTTTTTTCTGCCATTTCTCTCTCACTTCAGTCAGAGAAAGCTCTCTGCTTTTAAGGGCTCATGTGATTAGATTATGTTCAGTTGGATAATCCAGGATAATTGTCCTGTCTGAAGGTCTGTAACCTTAGCTGCGACTGCGAAGTCCCTTCTGCCATGTATCACAACATACTCACACGTACTGGGGATTAGGGCATGGACCTCTGCGGGGAGATCATTCTGCCTACCATAGCTGGCATACCTATGGGCATTTTTTTTTTTTTTTCAACAAGAGCTATCCCATCACCTGCTCAGAGCTAATCCCTTCACCTGTGTGTGATCTGGATTTTTCCCCTATTGCCTTCATTCATTGGTTATTTCCTTTTTTGCATGTACTTTAAAACTGTTTCCCCATAGTTCATTCCCTACACCTGTAAGCATTTTTAGTTACCCCCCTCCCATCTTTTAAAACCCTCTCTCAAAGTTTTATCTCTTTATCTTTTTAATAAATTCTCCTCCAAATAACATTCTGTACTTGTCTCTATCATTTCATTTGCTCACTTCTCAATCACCATAACAAGCCTTTTGGCCCACAACAACCCAACGAAATTTCTCCAGTATATGCCATTAATGACTTCCTAACTTTTTAACTCAAATGAATGCAAATCCATGATTTTCTAATGTTAGAAAATCCATGATTTTCTAATTTTCAGTCACATTACTTCTCTCTCTCTCTTTTTTTACATTTTATGTTATCCATGATGCCCTTCCTCCTTAAATGTTCTCAACCTCTAGTATCCATGCCCTCCCCATCTCTACATTTCTCCCATCCCCAGGCCACTCACTCTCTTGGGCTTCCCTCACCCACCCAATTTTTTAATTTTTAATTATTTTTAAATTTCAAACATTTTTATTGTTTTTAAAATATCCTGTTAGTCACCATATAGTACATCATTAGTTTTTGATGTCTTGTTCCATGATTCTTTGTTTGTGTATAAGACCCAGTGCTCCATTCACTACGTGCCCTCCTAAATACCCATCATCGGGCTCCTCAGAGTTCTTTCTGAGGTCATTTTTTCCCTTTACCTCATATTTTCTCCTTAGACAACCTCAACCTCTTCTGAAACTTTCATTGCCATCAGTATGCTCTGGGTTCTCAAATCTTTACCATAAACTTGTGCTTTTAAATTGATTTCCATATGCTTTTACCAAACCACTTCCTGGATTTTTCCACTTGAATTTACCACTTTCTCCCCAAAACTCCTATTCCCCTTAGTTTATCTACCTAAAAATTTTTTATAAAAAAGAGGTATAATTCTCGATTCCCCTTCCTTTAACTCTCAACATGAAATCAGGAACTAACTCCTATCCAGTAGATTCTACTTCTTTAGTGCTCCTTACATCTTTACATCCTTCATCCTCATGTCTATGTATTTAAACTGGCTATATTTTAAGGAATCTCTTTGTATGTAAGACATTGTGGTAAACACTTTTTGAAAATTATTTCAGCATATCTTCACAACAATCTTGGGAGGTAGACAACATCATTTCTGTTTTATAGCTGAGGATACTTAAGGCATGACTAATCTAAATGACTTGGCATGGGTAACATGGTTTATAAGTAGCATCTCTGGTCCATCAAGTTCCAAAATCAATGCTCTTTCAAATGCGTTGTTGCAATTTACTATCTGGGCTCTTAGCATCTTTCATATGGACTCTTGAAAAGTTTTTCTGACCAGTCTCACTACAACCCGCCTTGTCCTCTGCTAATTCCTCCTTTGCACCTACAATCAGAGAATGTATATAAAATGAAAATTCAGTCACATTACTTCCTGGCTTAAAATCTGTCTTTAGATTGCCTTTGCCACCTTAGGATAATTCTTACCTCTTTATATAGTCTTCTGTGTGATCTGCTTTTGTCTCCAACTTATTTGCTTACCTTATCCCATCTACTCCACACATCAAGCTTCTAGCTCCTCCCAAACTTGCTTTCTTACTTCACACTACACCCTCCACTTGCTGTCCCCTTTCCTACCTTGTGTTCTAGAGAATCACCTATCACCATTCAGTATGCTTCGGATCAACATTCCCATTGAAAGTTTCAACCTCCTAAAAGAAATCTCTCTATGCTTTCCAAAAACGATGCAATTATATGCTCTTTTGTGTGTGCATCCACCATGCCCAGTACATATTTTTTGGTTGAACTCAACTTTGCTGCATTTATTTGCTTATTTACATGTCTTCCCCCATTCTATTGGAACTGTGAGTTCCATGGATCAAGGAACACATACTACTTGTATTTACATTCTTAATACAGTGCCTCTCATATGTGAGGATTCAATGCTAAATGCTTGAATTCATGAAAGACAGCAACTTGAAGGCCAGACTAAACAGTCTGGATTTTATTCCCTCAACAAAAAAGAAAAAGAAAAAAGATCAAACTTTTGGGGGCATTTGCTTGTTTTTGAGCATGAGAATGCCATGCCCAAGGCAGATTTAACTAACAACAGTGTGCAAGATGGGCTGCAATGGGGAGGGCTAGGCCCTGGGGAATCTTTACTGGGTCATTTCTATAGGACAGGTAAGAGATGAAGATGAGATTGAGGAGGTCACTGGTGATGACCTCTAAGTCAACAGTCATTGACAAGGGGAAAAAAAAATGAAAGTATCATGATGATTGTGAAATAATACACCGTATTGACATGACACGTCCACAGGCAGAGAACATGGAAAAAATAAAAGTGTCAAGAGTGATTTCACAATGCCTTTGGATTTTGGAAATGATGGGCGGATGGGGGGAGAGTTTATCATGTCTTTTATAAAAGTCATAAATATTCCTGGCACCAACTGAAACTAAAGGCAGCAGCCTGAGTGTTTATTTAGCTTTTATGGTCCATTTATTGTCTCATATTCCCCCAGTCAAAGATAATTATTTCTTAATTAATCATATGTAAACAGTCTATATCCTTTGCAGAACTGGCTACTTAAAAGAACATTTATCATAGCAATTGGTCCCAAAAACCCAACTGCAAATCAACCACTTTCAGCTGCTTTTGCTCTAGTTGACTCCTGATCATTTTTTGTATTTCTGATGGCTTTGGGGTGGGGGAGGGCAGATGTTGCAGGAGGCTGAAGAATATATAACATGTAGAGTCATCCATTTTTCTTGTTATTTCCTTTTGGGAAAAATGCCTGAGAATAGTAAGAAAGAAAGAAAAAGAACTTTATGAATTGAGATATTGGAAATTTGTCTTAGGACTGGTCAAAAAGGGATTTTATTTCATCTACAGGAAAGGCCCCATCAAGAATTTGCCTCATAGAGCATGGAGGATTTTTAAAGCAGTGAAAATGGATACGTGGATACACAGATATGTGTATAATGATACACATAATTTTACATTTGTCTCAATCCACAGAGTCTACAATACCAGGAGGGAACTTTACTATAAATTATGGACTTTGGATGATTTTAGTCTGTCACCATTATATAAATTCATCAGTTCTAACAATGTACCACTCCTGCATGCGTGGACATCGATCATGTGATAGGCTGTGGTTGTGTGGGAGTATATGGGAAACCTTTGTACCTTCCTCTTCATTTTTCGATGAGTCTAATATTGCTCTAAAAAATAGTCTTGAAAAATATTTGCCTCAGAACAGTCACCACCCTTTTCATTCTCATGGGATGGTATTTACAAATGACTCAAAACTGCAGAAGTGGGCCAGTGCCCATCTTGGTATGGATTGTATCATCCTGGCAAGAATGTACTTAGTGTTTCATCTTCTTGGATTCCCAAGTGAAGATGCAATAATAGCATTCTGGCATCAAATCAAGGAACATCTAATCATTTTGTCTAGGGGTTCTTCAGACTATTTAGAAAGTGCTGATCAACTTTCTCTACCTTCCGTGGACAACAGCTGATTGACATACAATATAAAAGATTTAAGTTAGTCTAAAGTCCAGATATAGAAAGCCTGATCACTTGGGAGCAGTGTTGCCTCAATAAATCAAAAGTACTTTATCTTAGAGAACATAAGTGGACCCCAGGCCTATGGGGCATATGTTAAGTCTGGGGCGCCTGGGTGGCTCAGGGGGTTAAGCCTCTGCCTTGAGCTCAGGTCATGATCTCAGGGTCCTGGGATCAAGTCCCACATTGGGCTCTCTGCACGGCAGGGAGCCTGCTTCCCCCTCTCTCTCTGCCTGCTGCTAAACCTACTGCTCCCCCCCCCCCCCGCCTGCTACTCTGCCTACTTGTGGATTCAGCTTTCATAAATCCTCTCTGACAGCAAGGATGCTACCTTGCTCACATGGATCCTCACATGTTCTCTAGCAATTAGTACGGTTCCGACTCTAATTAACAATAACCATGATGCTAAATATTTTTATAAGACTTACTAGGTGCTGGGTACTATTCTAAGTACTTTGCACATTTTAGCTGATTTAATCTTATCAATAGTCCTAACAAGTAGGCTTCTATTATTGTTCCCATTTTACAGGTAAGGAAATTGAGACATTAAGAAAGTGAGCGCCTTAACTCAACTTTACACAGGGAGTATGTGCAAGTACTTCATGTATGTGAAACAACTCAGATTGAACTGAATTGTGAGTTCAAAGATAGATTAAGCCAGATTTTCTCAGAATATATGTTAACTACTTGCCTTGCCTTAGATCCAAGAAGATGATCCCTCCCACCCAATGTATCACTGAGAGAAGAATTAAAAACTCATTCACTAGGTAGGCCTTATTTACTACCAGTTGCACACACAAGCTATGAGGATTAACTGGCATTGACCATGCCTTTAGCACACGTTTCATGGCCAACCCCATTGTTGCTAGCGGAGCCATCTGTATGCCTCCTTCAAATAAGAATTGAGGGAAAACTTGTATTCTCTTTCCTCCTCTTGGCCCCCTTCTTTGTATTTTCTCTGTCCATATCTGACCCATAGAGCATTCTGAGGAGAGGAAACACGTCTCACGTTAATTTTCCTAATCCCATTGTACAAAGTAGACTTCAATAAAGCATATTAAATAAGTGTTTAAAAATTGGAAAGTTTAGGGGCACTTGGGTGGCTTGGTGGGTTAAGGCCTCTGCCTTCGGCTCAGGTCACGATCCCAGGGTCCTGGGATCAAGCCCAGCATTGGGTTCTCTGCTCAGCAGGGAGCCTGCTTCCTCCTCTCTCTCTGCCTGCCTCTCTGCCTACTTGTGATCTCTGCCTGTCAAATAAATAGATAAAATCTTTTTAAAAAGATTGGAAAGTTTAATGAATTCTTTCAGAACACTAGATTCTAACTTAACTGTAGAAACAAAATTCTGAAAACCATCCAGTAATTCTCCTCTCACTTAGAGGTGAGGAAACTGGAGTCCACTGGAGATAACCGAACTGTCTAGTGCCCGGCTGGCTAAATTGCAAGGACCTGGAAATTAGGCTAATACAGGATATTTTTTCTTCCTCCTCTACCTTTCCTTCCACTTCTTTTCCTCCTTCCTCCCCTGTCTCTCAATTTCAATGTTTCTGATGTTGTGCTAAGGGCTCCACGCTATCTACCTATCTAGCTATCTTCTCTCATCTACCTATCTTTGAAGGTTTGTATCCTTTACCAACCTATCCCAATTTCCCCCACCCCACAGCTCTCGCAACAACTTTTCCACCCTCCCTTTCTATAAGTTTTACACCCCCCCACCACGCACATGTAAGTGATACCATGCAGTAAATTCCTTTCTCCAGCTTATTTCAGTTAACATAATACATCCACGCTATTGTAAATGGTATATCTATGCTTTTGCAAATGGTAGGCTTTTCTTCTTTCTCCTGGCTGAATAATATTGCATTGTGTATGTAGGGGTGTGTGTGTGTCTGTGTGACATTTTCCTCATTGATGGATTCTTTATTCATTATGGATTCATTATTCATTAATGGATTCCTTATTCATACATTCATTGATGGATTCTTTGGTTGTTTCCATCTTAGCCATGGTGAATAATGCTGCAATGAGCACAAGAATGCAGATATCTTTTTGCTACCCCGTTTGAATTTCCTAGTATATACCCAGAAGTGGGATTGTAGGATCATATGTTTTATTTTTAATTCTCTGAGGAATCTTCATACTGTTTTCCACAGTGGCTGCACCAGTTTACGTTCCACTAACAGTGCAAAAGGATTCCTTTTTCTCCATATCCTTGCCAACACTTGTTACTTCTTACCTTTTTGATGATAGCCATTCTACCAGGTGTGTATCTCATTGTGGTTTTGACTTGCATTTTCTTGATGATCAGTGATGTTGAACACCTTTTCATGTACCTGTTGGCCATCTGCAATTTTTCCTTTGGAAAAAAGCTTATTTAGTTCCTTTGTTCATTTTTTTTTTTTAGTCAGATTACTTATTTGTCTGCTATTAAGTTGTATGAGTTCTTTATATATTTTGAATATCCACCCCTTACCAGATATATGGTTTGAAAATGCTTTCTCTTGTTCCATGGAATGTTTTCCATTGTGTTTATGGCTTCATCTGCTGTGAAGAAGCTTTTTAGCTTGATATAATCCTTCTTGTTTATTTTGCTTTTGTTGTCTTTGTTTTTGACCTCAAATCTAAAAACTCATAGCAAGACCAATGTCAAGGAGATTACCCCCCCCGCCATTTTTTTCTTCTAGGAGTTTTATGATTTTAGGTCTTCTGTTCAAGTCTTCAATCCACTTTGAGTTGATTTCTATGTGTGGTGTAAGAAAGTGGTCAGTTTCCATTCTTTGATATGTGATTGTATGTTTTCCCAGTTTACCATTTGTTAAAGAGATCATCCTTTTCCACCAAAGCATATTTTTGGCTCCTTTGTCATAAATTAATTGATCATGCATGTGTTTATTTTGGGATCTCTATTCTGTTTCATTGATCTATGATCTGTTTTTATGCAAATATAACACTTTTGATTACTATAGCTTTATAGTATACTTTGAAATCAGGATATGTGATGCTCACACATATTTACATTTCGTAAAAACTTTGTAAATTGAATTTTTTGCCCCTATTTTACAGACTTAGAAACTAAAAGTTTACAAAAATCAAGAAACACACACAAGGCACATAGATAAGAAGTTATGAAGCTGGGTCTATCTGATACCAAATCCTGTGTTCTTATCTTATCAATTCTGAGAATGATGTGAATTCCTGAAAGAAAAAACTTTTTATGCTGCTAGGGAAATACCACTAAGATATACTGATAAAAAGATAGTCAATGTATACAGAAAAAAAAAAAGCCTAGAGTATGCTATTTTGTGTAGAAAAGAAAGGAAAAAATACATCTCCCATTGGCTTACACATACCAAACTATTTATAAGAATGAATAGCAAATTAGTCACAGGAGATACTTTTTGGAGAGAAATGGAAACTGGGCAAACAGAGCAAGGGTGGAAGACTTCTGCCTATATTTAAAAATACATTTTAATATTTTAAACATGTACATAGATTACCTCTTACATTTTTTCAAAATTTAAAACAGGTCTTAAAAAGTATACAACTTTTCATCTTGGCTGTTTTGATATGGTTGTTTTAACATGGCCTTAAAGATACAGCTTTTGTGACTGTGTAATTGCATGTTGGACACACTCCATTCCGTTGTTGAGCCATGCCAAATCAAAACTGGTACAGAAGCCTGATGAGGATTAGGGCCAGAGCTTCTGCTTTGACCCAAAGAACTTGAGAAATTTGAGAGAGTCACCATGATCCTGATTCCATAGCTTTTAGCTCTCTGGCTGCTACAAGGTCTCAGGGTCCACCGTTGTGATATAACCACAGCTCATGGCCAGTTTTTTTAGCTTTATGTGCTCATATTCTTAAGTTTTCCTCTTGACCAAAAGTGGATCTGCATCCCCAGAGTAGATTCACATTATTCAGGTTTACAAGAGTCTGGAATATAGAGCACAGAGCCAGCTTAGTGATTGAAAATGAGCCATATAACAGAAGAGGCAACACATTCTCTCCCTCGGGGCAAAGACACATGGCAACGCAAACTGTATTAGCCGATTGCTTGATCTATATGTCATGAGCTCAAGGGGGATGAGCTCTGTGGTGGTGAGTGGTAGGTCAAGGTTGATGCTACCATTTCTGCAGTAGGGACACTCCTGCCACCAGAAGGACCTAGTAGGTTACGTTCTTGAGTCCAGACGTCTCTCCCCTGGTTATGGCTTGGATGGGCACTGCCAACATCTGCCCTGGGACTCCATTTTGCTATGATTCCATTGTATTCTTTCTGTAGATAGGTTAAAACCTGTAGATAGGTTAAAATTAGGTTCAGCCTGATTTCTTTTGACCTGGTGATTATAAGGCTTTTAAGAGGACTCTGCCCAGTTACTTCTAATTACCAATTTATTGAATTCTGTGAATCTACAATGGCTAATCTTATTTTCCTTAATTCCCTATTTTAGAGTCTCCTCCCTGTGAACTCGATGCCATGCATGTCATGAATGGTCTGTAGAACCTGTCTCCCACGCCCACCTTTACATCTCCCCAGGCTTTTTCTGTCTCCTCATGTGTTCTCCCTGGGAGCTGACCAGTGGTAAGTGGTGGCCAGCTAAAAATACTCAAGTATGATATCTGTCATCCAATCTGAATGCCTTTTTCCTTCAATCTAGAAAACTGTGTTTTCAATTCCTCTGTTTACATGGGAAAGGAAATACTTTATGTTTGTATTAGGACTGCACATCTGTGTAAGAGGGAGTTGATAACCACAGAAAGAGTCAGGGAGGGGACAGGGAGGAACTCAAAGGCAGTCCCTTGAAGGGGAAGGGGAGTGGCTGCAAAGCTCATCTGTCAGAGCATAGTGAAAGAGCCAACGACACTCTAGGTCAACCTCACAGTTTTGCAGAGAGCAGATGCTGGAAGAGAGAATCCAGAGGAATCCAAGATCACCAAATCTATCCTTGCTTCTTACAAGGTGGCTCTGCTAAGGGTAGCTCACTAGCATTAAAAACAAAAACAAAACACATTTCTTTGGATAGATAATAGTTCCAAAGTCAAAGTTCAGAGAGGTGTATGGCAGTCCTGGTGCATGAACAGTTTGCTTCTGGTACATAAGAGATGTTCAGAGTAAGAATTAGAGAGTTCAAGACTTTTATAGCAATGTGATATTATCAACCAAGCACAAAGCCAGTGACCTCCAGTCCAAGAAAAGGCCAGAGACTAGTCAGATGTCATCAGAGTCACACAGTAAGCAACAGGCAGAGCGAGCTGGTACACACACACACAGCAAGACTACATACCGGGCTGTGATGAGTAAGGGGGAAACTACAGATACTCCCTCTGCCCACAGGTAGTGTGAAAAGCACTGCTAGAGTGAAAAGTCTCCCTCCTGCTCCTATTCCTTTTCCATTCAGCTCCCACCTGGAGGCAACAAACGTTATTGCTTTCTTGTGTGCCCCTGGACAATTCACAAACATACATGTATATGTGGGTATTATACATACACCTGCAAATGGTAGCATGCCAAATGTTCTGCCACTTGCTCTTTTATTTTGCTATGCAGCCGGGAGGGTTTTTCCCCCTCAGTTTGAAAGACAGCTACAGAACAGTCATTTGTTTGGAGGTACTATAATTTATTTAGCCACTTTTTTATTTTGCTACTCAGATAATGCTGCAGTGAATAATTCGATATGTATTTGATTTCACACATGCAAATAAATCCTTAATGTTGAATAGCTGTGAATTATTTAAAGCAGGGGGCATGCATAGTATGCACATAGTAGGCATTTAAAAATGCTTCCTGAATTAAGTGAAAACTACAAAAATTGGTGAAGCTTCTGAGGGGACGGGGCAGACAAGTGAAGCCTTTAGTACAGTGAGGAGTCAGCCTTGTGTAGTGGGGAACACAGGAGAGGACCGCCCACAGAGGGCTCAGTGCCACCTTTGCCTTGCTTTGTAAGAGGGCAGCAAAGTGGCAGAAGTGGGCCTTGAACTTGGGTCCTTCCATCCCATCATTCTGCCTCTTTAGAGTTCCCACCGGGATGCTCCACTCCTTCCTGTCAAAACTATACAGAGCTCCCTTATTACCTGGAGGTTTGACTTGCATCTTTCCTCTGCCTTTTCAGCACCAGGAGACAGATAGAAAAGTGGAATGGGTTTGGACTTTGGTGGAGGCAGAAGGTCCTGGCTTCAGTATCATCTCTAGCTGTGTGATTTGGGCAAACTGCTTAACTTCTCCGTTTCTCGTACCTGAAATGCAGGCTGTAGTGTGTCGTCATGGAGCAGGGTGAAAAAATCATTTGGCTCCACCATGCTCCTGACCTAGTACCTGGGATGTTGCAAGCTCTCAGAGAATTTTAATATCCCCAATTCTCCCTTGTCCCAAGCCTGGGCACTTCATAAATGCTCATGGAATGGAATCTAATAACATAAAGCACCACTGTACATTTCCGTGCCTCTTCCCCATGCAGGTAGCTGCAGTCTATCCCCTCCAGGGCTCCAAGATGCATTTGCTCCCAACTCCTAGAGGCTCATTAGAATGAGAAAAGCACAAGGAGCTGATTTTCCCCTAAGGAGAGACAGGCAAGACACTAAAGGAAACGGAGACTGCTGCTATCCTAGGAGTTCAATGAGAAACAGAGTCATTAGAGCCAAGGCCTGCTGTGCAGAAAACAGGCTGAAGTGAGAGCACAGTTTGGATTCAATGACCCGAAGTGCGTGCTTCCTGTCTATTTGCTGCAGTCTCACATTACCTTAACAAATGCCAGCTTAGCTGCGGAAGGTACATAGGAGGAACTGAGCACGTCTTCAGCTCAGTGTTGATGTCTCCAAAAGGATCAGCCTACTAAAAGCGACTTGGCCAGTTTAGTTAGGGTGAGTGAGTTTGGCTCAGCGCATGCGTGCGTGGTGGTGCCCTGGCCCACTGTGGAGCTCCTGTTCCACCTAGCACAAGCTCTTTAGCTCAAGCACATTCGGATGCTCACACTGGGCACTTAAAGAGTACTTGCAGGACAAATGGCCAATGTGCCTCTACAATCTCCTGTAGGATTCATTAGCAGCTTCCTGGCCTTTGGTAAGATATGCTTATGACTCAGCAACAGTCCTACACAGGTCAAAAACCTGTAACAGCCATTGCTGAACAGAAACCGAAACCAGGAATTCCTGTCTTTCAGAAAAAATCTAACTCCTACTTTCCTGAAAGGTATATTTTTGAAATTAAAGGGGTATTTATACCCCCAGAAAAAGATATTTCAGTTTGCCTTAAAGACTGAGAATGATTTGGCTCCTCAGGCCAATGTGGGTGTGATCTCTTCGTTAGTCTTTTGCTGATACCCACGTAATACAAATGTCAAAGTCTCTAATATCAGTACATGTCCTTGGCTCTTGGAAGAGGCTGGTAAAAAAAGGTTGATTCATGGATGAAGAGGAGGATCTGGCCTCTATAGGAGCAATGACGCAGGACTTGTAGGATGCTAAGCTTTCCTACTGAGCCCTGTATCATCCACCATCCTTCCTCCCATGTGTCCGTGTATCCATCCACCCGTCCACACATGCATGCATGCGTCCATCCATCCATCCACACGTATGGAACAGCTGCTATATGCCAGGCTGAAGGATGAAGGAATCATGCTCCTTGTCTTTATGCACCTGTCCAGGTGCTCCAGGAATGACAGGAGGCCACATGAATTCAGTGCAAGGAATGACTGACGAGACAGAGAAGGTCTGACCGATGAGGGATACAAGTATAGCTATTTACATCAAGATTTTTGTGAAGTTACAATTTTGTTACAATTTTGTTGGGACCTCTCCATGTGTAATAACAGAGGCCAGAGGCTGCTTACCTGATTCACCCCTGTTGATTCCTGCCTCTCAATCAAGGATTCTGTTTGAAGTAATGCATAACATTTGGTAAACACCTGGGCATAAGAATCATGTCTTGTAGAATGCCAAACTTATTGCTAAGTAAATGTATAATTAATAGATGCCTATCTGGTTTGTTAAAGCTTTGGTATATGCCCATCACTCCTCCATCTGTCATTTCCTCCTCATTCATACTCATCTCCTAGAGAGCCACCTCCTTAAGACTCAATCCCAGTATCAGGGGCTCCATAAACCTGGCCACAGCTGACTATGTCAAGCTGGGACAATCAGTGTGTCTCAGAATTTAAAAAAGAACTCACAGATTAAATACATTGAATTCGTCTGTGTTCAGTGCTTCAACTAGAAGGCTGTATGAAACCTGCGGTTATGGTCATTTGGGGACGGTTCTGAAACGTTTACAGGGTGGGTATTTGAGCAGAGAAGCTCATCTATAGTAGAAAAAATGAAGTAGCAACGAGAAACTCTACCTCTCCACCCTCTAGGTCATATGACACCCTGCCATTATGGTAGTTACCAGGTTCTGGTTTACACATTTACCTTTATAATTCTCTTTCTAAAATTTGAGCTAGTTTGGATAGACTTCCAATACTTGTAACCAAAGGGTAACTGACTAATATAGGAAGAATAAAGGTCTAGATCCTTATTAGGAATATGTCGAGATAAGTGGCTATTTATAGAAGGAATGTGAATGTGGAGGTTAGGATGCATTAGTATGTGAAAATGCAATATTCCAAATAAAACAGGGAAAGATGCATGTTAACAGCGTTTTTTTGCCTCAGTTCCGGACTATTTGAATCTAATGCATTTAGTCCATCCCTGCTTCCCTGAGGACCTTTTTGGCATCAAATCATCACACTGTCTTCATCTATAGCTATACCAGCTTGTCAGTATCAACTGTTGTGACTTTATTTTTAGAGCAGCATTATCCAACAGAACTTTCTGTGATTATGAGAATGTTCTATAGTTGTGCTGTACAGTAAGGGAGCCACAAGCCACATATAACTATTGAGTACTTGGAATACAACTAGTGTGATTAAGGAACTGGATTTTTCATTGTATTTAACTTTAATAGATTTAAATGTAAATAGTCAAATATATTTCCACATCTCAACACTTTGCTGTCTTCATATTACAACCCACTTTATAACCACACAATGGATCCCCATGCTTCCTTTCTTGCCCCTCCGTTAAGGTCCTTCTTTGCAGAGCTGTTAGAGAGATCTTTAAAAACATAAATCAGATTTGAGCACCTGTTCAAAACCCTCCTGTGTTTGTAATTAAATGTGGAATGAAATATAAACTTCTTCTGTAGTCTGCAAGTCCTACCTGAGCTGGTACTTGGTCTATCTTTCCCAACTTTTCCCTCCCAACCCCCCCCCCCCATCACTCTGTCCCATACTGACAACCCTCTGGCCTCATTGGCCTTCCTCCTGTCCCCTGAAGAGTGTTAACTAACCCTAAAGTATTAGCCTCAGCTCAGGATCTTGATTCAAAGGTTTTTTTTCTGCCTGGGATGTCTTCTCCCACATCTTGTTGTGGCTGGCTCTTTCTCATCATTCAGAACTCAATTCATGTGTCATTTTCTCAGAGAGACATTTTCTTTTCTTTTTTTTAAGATTTTATTTATTTATTTGACAGACATTTATTTTTCACCATAACAATTCATATCTTTTAATATACTATATAATCATTTATTTACACTGTTCCTTTCTCATCTGTGTCCCCCTAGCATGTAACCTTTATGGGGGCAGGGACTCTCACATGCTTTTGTGTTTGTTCTATTCACGACTGTATCCCCAGTACCTAGAACAGTACTATGCAGCAGAATTCAATTAATATTATTAAATAAATGAATGATTAAATGAATTATACATGATAGTCAAAAATTAAACAGAGATCACAGTAGACAGAGAGGCAGGCAGAGAGAGAGAGAGGGAAGCAGGCTCCCTGCTGAGCAGAGACCATGACCTGAGCCGAAGGCAGCGGCTTAACCCACTGAACTACCCAGGTGCCCTCAGAGAGACATTTTCTTTGGGTCACTTCAGCTTAAAGGAGTTTCTGCCCTGCTGCAATGGACCTGTTTCTCTTTTTAAAACTATTTTAATTTTATTCAAAGGACTTATCACTTCCTGGAAATTATTCTGTGTAGATTTTTCAATCTGACTGTCCATCTGTCCATCCACCCATTCACCCATCCATCCATCCATCCATTCATCCCTCCCTTCTGTATACTCCCATAGTAATGTAAGCTTTTAAGGAAAGTGGATTTGTCTATCCTAGTCACTGCTGCAGACCCAGAGCCTAGGTACATACTAGTTGCTCAAAAATATTGGTTGATGGATGGAATGACTTCCCATTCAGGGTTTGTACTCATTGGGCGCAACCCTCCTAAGACTCCCTTCCGAGTCCAACATTGTACCCACTGGGAAGATCCTAGTATGTCAAAAACTGAACTTCTGACCTTTCTCCCCAAGCTGAGTCCTCTGCAGTTTTCTCCTCTCAGTGACAGCATCATCCAGGTGATTGTGCAGGCCTAACACATCAGTGTCATCCTTGACCCCTCACTTTCTCTCACCCGAATCCTATCCATCAGTAAATTCTGTTGGCTCAAATGACCACTTCTCACTACCTGTACCACTTTCTCCTCATCAAAATACTATCATCTCTTCATCTTTTGCTTAGATCATAGTAGGGCTCTTTAAACTTCTCCAACTTCCAACCTTAGACCCTTTGTTCTAACCTCAACAGAATGATTCTGTTACAATATCAAGCAAATCATGTCACTCATTTGCTCAAAACCCTCCAGTGCATCCTCATTTTATTCAGAGTAAAAGCCAAAGTTAACTCAGAGAGACACTGGGCCCTCTACCATCTGACCCCAGTCCTCTCAGATATCACCTTTAACACTGCTCTCTGCTTTGCTCCTTAAACTACACTGGCCTTTTGGTGCAATGAAAATGCCAGGCATACCCCACTTTGGGAACTAGGCCCATGTTGCCTTTTTTAACTGTAAGCTTCTACCCAAGCCATCTCTATCCCCTTCTCACTTTATTTTTCACCATAACAATTCATATCTTTTAATATACTATATAATCATTTATTTACACTGTTCCTTTCTCATCTGTGTCCCCCTAGCATGTAACCTTTATGGGGGCAGGGAATCTCACATGCTTTTGTGTTTGTTCTATTCACGACTGTATCCCCAGTACCTAGAACAGTACTATGCAGCAGAATTCAATTAATATTATTAAATAAATGAATGATTAAATGAATTATACATGATAGTCAAAAATTAAACTAAAGGTGATTTAAATAGTAAATGAGATTTAATTTTCTAGATAAAATGAATTAGTTTTCTAGATAATCGAGGTTACATAAATTTACTAAGGACCAAAGGTTTGAATTACTCAAAGGCTTATGTTCCAAAGTCTTGAGGTTACTGAAAGACCAGTGGGTTGATCCAATCATTCAATTTCAGAGCAGAATATTCTCTTTAATCCTGGTCAATTAACACTGATGGCTTATTCAGGTCCCCTTGGCTAATGTATCAGTCAGCTAGCTACAAAGGCAGGCAGGAGGAGAACTCTACAAATAAGTCAAGAAAGGGAATGAAAAATTTCTTCCATCAGGGTTTTCTTGTTAGTATTGTTTACAAAATGCAGGCTCTTTAGAACTGCTTCCATCCTAGAAGATGATGCTGGGGGTCCAAAAAGATTCAAAAGGGATATTGAGAAAATGTGTACTTTGCTATAGGGTAGGAAGTGGTATTCAGACCACTCTATTCCAAGAAAAATACCCCTGCATGTGGACATAGAGCTGCATACACCAAGAAACTGTAAGTCTACTGTAAAGAAGATAGAGGAAAAGCAGATAGATAAGAGCTATACTACTAGCCTTTCATATCACCACAATTGTACCAACACTACAATACCCACTCTCAGCCCCCTGAGATGAAAGTAACAGTAAAGGAAGCAATAGGATATATGCAAGCAAGAATGATGTATTCCATTGAAAATGTGTTGTGATGAGCACTGGGTGTTACATGCAACTAATGAAGCATTGAACACTACATCACAACTAATGATGTGCTACGTGTTGGCTGACTGAACATAACAAAATAAAATAAAAATAATAATAAACCAAGGACGTAGAGTGGTCAAAAGTTTAGTTTTATGAAATCTGGTTAATTTATATAGTAGAGTAACCATAGAAGAACCCCTCATTCACATCTGTGAATCCCCAAACTTCTTACTCACATCCCTGAGGTCTAAGGAACTGAAGCATCCATATTTTGACCTTAAGTGAGCATCCAATAAGCCACTGGCTTCCCTGAACCCACTATGCATTCCAACTCTCCACTGGGGGAAAAAAGAGAAAATAAATATTTCCTGGGAATTGATGATTTTGTAAAGCATTTTGTGGTCTGGCTCTACTCTTTCATGTTTTTACTCATTTGTTCAGTTAATTCGTATGAAGTATCTATTTGGATTGGATCTATAAAGACAAAGAGAGGACAGGAGTCTTGTGGTAGAATCCAAGATGTAAACAATAAAGGTAGAGTGACAGCTTCCCTGTGGCTGAACACTTAATTGGAGAGCCATCCTATCTGAGGAATGGTTTCTACAGCCAGAAAACATGATTCAAAATAAAAATTATCTTGAAATCCTGAAGAAATACCACACTGAGGACCAATTTACAACTTCTCAAAGTGTTCAACGCAGCCAGTTTTTTCACCAGAGAACTGTTCCTTGGCTGGGCACCAGAGAAGTGGTTGGCTTTTGTTTAGGGGTCATGTGGAATACGAAATACAGCTCTCCAAACAGCAAAATCCCAGTCAACATGGGAAGATTCTCACAGAATAAGGCTCACATGAGAACTGAGATCAACATGAGACAGGCACTCCTTAAGGGAAAGGGACTACAGAATCACCACATTATATAGCTTAATGCTCTCCTCCCCCGTTCTCTCCTTCCTTCCACCCTCCTCTTTATTTTTGCTAAACACATATATTTGAATGTGAATAATTCCAATGCCTGAATGAAGTTACTGGTTATTACAGTGTATTGGATGCTCTGTATACTTCTCAAATCCTCAGAAGAGTTATACAAGATATATGTTATTAAGTCCAGAAGATGAGAAGGCAGATAACTTGGCCAGGATCACAAAGCAAGCAAGCAAAAGTCCTTTTATCAGTCACAAGTAGCACAATAAACTTGGACATTTGAGGACGGTGAACTAAAACAACTATTTTCAAAGGTGTGGGCAGAGTTCAGTGAACAAAAATGGATTGTGCACTACCCTGGTCTAGTGATACCACCTGTCAGCCTGAAGGAGCAAAGGAAGTCTTGTAGTTACAGAAGCATAAGGAGAGAGAATGTTGGGAACACTGCTGACAGGAGCTGTCGCTTTAGGTTGAGAAATGCAGCTACCCTAGGTGACCAGGCAGGGAGGGAATAAATATTCCCCAAACTCTCTCACTCTCAGTCAACTGCCTTTTTGCAAGGTTCTGCATGAACTGAACCAACTAGAAGGCAGAAGGCAAGAGAACCTATCGATGTGGTCCATACTGCTCAGTCTTTTGGGACACTGAAGAGGATGGGTGGTGAATCAGGAGGGTTAAATGAAAGCTAACAGGCACACTTTTCTGCCAAAGAGTAAGTCAGTGTTCCAAATCAGTGACAGCCATTTCATACTCTTCATATTCCACTGAACAGTGTCTGCCATATCTCAAATGATCGATAAGCACATATATTAATACTTTTCCTGCCTTTCCTCTCCATCCTTCTGTCCTCAAAACCTCAGGCCAAAAGTGAAAATGGGATTGCCAGCCAACTATGGGCAGCTGGTGATTATCAAAGTGTTTTGCCCTTCTCTACCCCTTACCGGAGTTCCAGTGGTGTGAGTGGAGAACACTCTAGAGCAGGATTCTCTCTTGTGAATCTTGTGACTCCATATTCTTTGTCTTTTCACAGTTGGCCTGGAGGCTGGGAACAGGGAGGGTGGACTGTTTTTTTTTCTGGGGTGGTTTCCAAGCCATTTTGTAGAGCATCAGCAACTTTAATTTGGGTCATAACCAACGTTTGAGAACCAAGCTATTCAGTGAACTTCTTTACAAGATGTTGAAAAAAGAAAACAAAAACCACTGGTTTTCGAGAGACCAAAATTGTTGTCAGAAGCATTTCAGATTTGCATCATATTCAGCAGAAAAACGTGGCAGAGGAGGTCTGCATATCTATTCCTTCAATTGGTACTTATTAACTGTATAGCAAGTGCCCTTATACCATAAACAATCAGCTAGAGAGGACATTAAAGAATGGATAAACATAGTTTAAAGGCTAACACCAATAATGATTTTTTCTTCTCCTCAAGTCCCCTCCCAAAAAATCCAGCGTCTTATAAACAGGTCAGTCCTGCTCTGAGGAGGTCGTCTTGCTCTAGTTGTAGTATTTGTTTCTTACAGACCTTTCATATGGTTTTTGATGATCTTTTAACTACAAGCAGCTGGGATCTCACTACTTGTTAAAATGTCTTTGGACACATTTTGCACAACAGGAGAATGTGTTATGGAATCTTCAGGCTTGAAGATTTTGGGGAGGTCATCTGGTATTGTCCCCTGTCTTTTTGTACTCAGTATTTCCCATAAATAGTTGATAGGACTCTTCCCGACGGTGAGGGCCCAAAAGAAGAGAAATCATCCTTTTTTCCAATCTGCCTCGCCTTGCTGTAAGAAAGCAAGCTACTCTCTTTAATCTTGCCTGTTCAGAATTAAAAATGGAAAATACAACAGTTTAATACATTTTATGACCTTCATGTTTTATTAAATTTCATAAAGGCATTCCATTTGAAAGAGGGTCAGATTTTAAATTAAGGCTCTACAACAAATATTTAAACTCAGATTTAATAAAAAAGTTATTGTGTATTCATGCAATTGCAATTGATTATAGAAGACTTAGGTATTGAAATTTTAAAAGGGTAATAGATATTGTAAATGGATAATAATGTTTAACAGGATACTGAATTTGGCATTTATTTGGCCTACTTTATGTACATTTTGAAAATTTATGGAACAATGGCACATTGTTTTTTAGATACAAGTGCTTCACACATAGAAGGAGCATAATACATATCGATAGAAAGAATGTGTGGATTATATGAGTTAAAAGATATCTATAAACCTTACACTCTTTTTTTGTTACAAGGACTAATACATTTAATTAATTCAGTGGAACAAAATTTCATAGAGAGTATAATTTATTCTGGTACAGCTAAGCCTTGAAGGAGTTATATGAAATGTTTGTGCATCCTTAAAGAAATATGGAATTCCCGAGGAGCTATGTGAAATGTTCATGCACCCTTAAGGAACTAGCATTGGAATGGAGAAGCAAGATCAGAATGAATAAGAAAAAAGAGATACCTGGCTCTGTTCCAGTAATCAGGGGAGCTTAAATTGGAAGGTTTAAGACTTTATGAAAGAAGTAAAATTGAGACAGCTCTTAAGTAAGTTCCAAAGGAGCATATAATCCACTCTCCCACTTTATCATAACAGGCATTTAAAGATTGTCAAAGGATTTGCCAAAGATTCTCAGCAAGGCGGCATACAAAGTTCTTAAAAGAAATTAAGCTTCTTTCTCCATTCCAGTGTTTATCTCTATTGAAATGTTCTCTTTCATTTTGTTTCTAAAAGTTTGAATATATGGTACCTACATATGGTGTTTTGTATTTTCCCATTTATGGTTCACTGAGCTCTTTGATCTGTGGGTTGATATCTTTCATCAGAATTAAAAAGTCCACGGCTGTTTTCCCCCAAATACCGTTTATTTCCTGTCCTTCTCTTTTCTTCTCCAATGATTCAATTACATATATGTTAGATAGTTTAATCTATCTCACACAACTCTTTCTGCTCTTTCTTATTGTTTTTTTTCTTTTTGTACTTCAGTTTTGGGATTTTCTAACAATCTCTCTTTAAGTTTCAATGATCCTATCTTCTATTGTGTCCAGACTGTTGTTAAACCCCTCTAATTTCAGATACTGTTACTTTGAACTTCTAGAAGGTTCATTCAATTATTTTTTAAAAAACAGATTCTGTTGAAATATATTAGCTTTCTATCCATTCCATTCATTTTTCACTCTATTTTTTAAATTTAACATTTTTTTATCTCTCTATTAATTCCAACATCTAATTACCTCTAGATTTGCTTCTTTTCGTTGCCTTATCTCTCTATTGTCAGTCACTTTTTTGTTTCATTTTACGTCTAGTAAATTTTGATCTTATACTGGACATTTTAAAAAATGTTTTACAGAGGTTTTGGATTACGTTATCTTCTATTAAATGGACTTGAAATTTATCTGGAAGGTGGTTAAATTACTGGCAAATCCCCTTGATTCTGTATATAATCTGGTAAAAGCTCCATTAAAGCAGATCTATTTCAGGTTTTTTTTTTTTCTTTCTTAATCTTAAGGCATGGACCTTATACAGTAGAGCTTTTTAGGATCTCTAATTGTCTAAGGTGTTTCCCAAAGTACCTCCACTCCCCTGTGGAATCCCTCTAATCTCTGATTAGTTCCCAACCACTTGGCATCTGTTATCACCCAGGCTTCCTATAGTCTCATGTTATATCTGCACAGGCCAGTGGTTCGGCCAGGACCTGGAGGCTATTTCCACATAGATTTCTGAAATGCTCTTCCTGTGGTTTACCTTTCTCTGCATGCTGCTCCAAAATCCTAGTTATGTTAGCAGGGTCAGACTCTGAATTTGTTTCCATTGCCTATTAAGTTCACTAGTCATTATTTGGGCTTCTCTCTCCTACATGAGAGCCCAGAAAACATCCTCAGGGAGAAAGTCTGAGTAACTGTGGGTATCATCTTCTATGCTTTCATTCCATCTTTCTCTCTCTCTCTTTTTAACTTAAGAATATTTTTATTAGTTTATTACTAAACTCATGTTACTTTAGAGGAGCTGACATTTTGCAAATACTTGTTTCTTTTGTAATGTTTCTTAGTCCTAATTATTCTGTTTAGGGTATTCTTGCTGTTTAAACATTTCAAATTTTATGCAGCCAAAACAGTTTTCATTTGGGGGCACCTGGGTGGCTCAATGGGTTACGGCCTCTGCCTTTGGCTCAGGTCATTGTCTCAGGGTCCTGGGATCAAGCCCCACGTCGGGCTCTCTGCTTGGTGGGGAGCCTGCTCCCCCCCCCCCACCGCCCCTGCCTGCCTCTCTGACTATTTGTGATCTCTGTCAAATAAATAAAATCTTTAAAAAAAAAAGTTTTCATTTGTAGAAAAAAAAGAGTTGCATGTGCTCTCTGGCCAGCAGGCAGCCATTGCTGAACTGTCCATTCTAAAAGGGGACAGTCCTTTTTTTCTATACAGGGTGCTATACTATGACATCCCATCCCCCACCATCACAGATGATGACATCTGTGGGCAGGTATCTGTACATGATCCAATCCAGGCCAATCCAATGATATTTTCCTGGAATTACGATCCAGGACCCAAATAAACCCAGTGGGTTTACTGTAGGATCCTTTTTTCTTCAAATTTTTATTTAAATTCTAGTTAGTTAACATATAGTGCATTGTTGGTTTTAGGACTAAAATTTAGTAATTCATCACTTTCATACAATATCAAGTGCTCATCATATCAAGTATCCTCCTTAATACCGATCACCCATGTGATCCCCAACCCATCACCCTCCATCACCCCTCAGTTTGTTCTCTAAAAGTCACTCATGGTTTTCCTCTCTATTTTTTCTTGTTTTTTCCCCCCTTCCATTTGTTCATCTGTTTTGTTTTTTAAATTCGACACTAGTGAAGTCATATGGTATTTTTCTTTCTCTGACTTATTTCACTTAACATAATACACTCTAGCTCCATCCAGGTCATTGCAAATGTCAAGATTTCTTTCTTTTTGATGACTAATATCCCATTGTGTATATATACCACATCTTCTTTATCCATTCATTAGTCGATGGACACTTGGGTTCTTTCCATAGTTTGGTGATTTTTTAAAAAAATTTATTTTAATTAATTACTTTATTTTTATTATGTTTTTATTGTGTTATGTTAGTCTTCATACAGTACATCATTAGTTTTTGATGTAGTGTTCCCAGATTCATTGTTTACGTATAACACCCAGTGCTCCATGCAATATGTGCCCTCCTTAATACCCACTACCAGGCTCACCCATTCCTCTACCCCACACCCCTCTAAAACCTTCAGTTTGTTTCTTGGAGTCCACAGTCTCTCATGGTTCATCTCTCCCTCCAATTTCCCCCTGTTCACTTTTCCTTTCCTTTTCCTAATGTCCTCCATGTTATTCCTTATTTTGATAATGCTGCTATGAACATCAGGGTGCATGTACCCCTTGGAATCTGTTTTTTTTTTTTTTTAAAGATTTTACTTATTTATTTGAAACAGAGAGAGAGAGAGAGAAAGAGTGAGATCAAGTGGGAGGAGCAGGAGACAGAGGGAGAAAGAGATGCAATCTCCCCGCTGAGTGGGAAGCCCAATGCAGGGCTCTATCCCAGGACCTGGGATCATGACCTGAGCCTTAGGAAGATACCTAACAACTGAGCCACCCAGTTGCCCCTAGAATCTCTATTTTTGCATCCTTTGTGTAAATACCTAGTTGTACAATACAGCTTTGTTCTTTAAAAGGGCATAGCATTTCATCTGGTTGCTCCTCAAAGTTTGTAAATAATTATTTTGATATGATCTATCCTGATTTTATAGTTATTTGGTGGGCAGTTGACTCTAGTACCAGTTATTCTGCCACAGCCAGAGTCTCCCTACTAAAGAGAAGTTCAAACTCATATATATACATGCATTACTTGTAAACTCACATGTATATGTGTGACTGCAAATGTATATGTGTATACAGGCTTTCTTAGGTGTGTAGATATGCACACAGGTGAATGTGTGTAACTCTATTTATATATCTATATATCACACAAGTTTGCTTGTGCATATTCACATGTATGACTATATGTATTCATATATACACATACACACATATGACTGAAGTTTAATTTATGCACCTAGAGTTAATTTTGGGTGATTACAGGTTTGCCTTCCTACTGAAGGTAGTCTACTGAAGAATTGTTTGGCAAATTGAGGATTCTTTTGAGTGTTAATTCATTGGCTATTGGTTATTTCACTGTATTCCTTGAAATAAGCTCTCCTTCTGGTAAAGTCTCACATGGGTAAATGCTAGAATTGGCATTCCCGAAGAGGTCCCCAGTGTCTCACCCAGTGCTATTTCCACTATATTCAAATTGTCTATTTTTAAAAGGAATTAGTCTTTTCCTGGTATCCCTCACTCAGCAAAGTACATGATTTCTTGCTGCACTGAGTATTGGCTACTAATTGAGATGTTCTGAGTGGCTCTTTGGAGACTCAACTCTGTCTTCCTGTTTTAGTTTCAGGTACAACCTTTAGCAATCTTTCCTTTAATTCTTTCCACAGACAAAAGAGGCTATTGCTTATTCAAAGTGAAGCAAAAGAGAAGAACTAAGATTCAAACAGAAGAAAAGGCTAGAACAAACCAAAAGTGAATGGTAGTCACGGGCAACTTATCCCTTCAGGGGCTTTTGATTTTGATGTCCCGTCATCTACATCTGGTCTTGTCCTACCATTGCAGATCCAGAGGTCCTCAATGGACATTCCCTTCACTTTTTTAACCCGCAATTCCTAATTATCAATTTAAGGTGATAGGGTCAATGATGATAAGCTTCAATGGTGATGTATCTCCCCTTAGAGATATATGCATTTTAACAAGGGGTCTAAACCTTGCATTAATGAAGTAAAAGATAGTATTTCCAGCCTCAGAGAATAAGTTGGGGAGACTGGGTCAGGACTTGGGGTGTGGCAGAAAAGTCTCTGTGTCCTCCTGAGTAATTCACCACAGTTAGACTTCTGAAGGACCAAGAATACAAAATGACTAAAATCCTAAACTTCTGCCCTCAGTGCCCTCCAGGCACCTTGGAGATAAGGATATTACCAACCAAGAATGAGGGAATTAGGGACTTTGTCAAGTAAAGTAAGTTGGAACTCATTCTTTTAAGGTTTTGTTTTTGAAGTTAAATGAGTGTCCTGGTCAAAGTTAAGTTTCACAAAGCTGTTTACAGGTCCTAGAAAGCTGTACATGGTAACGAAATCTATTTTCTATATAGCAAGTGAACTTATCTCTTAAAAATGAAAATCATGTTATGCCTTCTTGTAGCTTAAAACCCTCCAGTGTTTTCCACTGAATGGAGATTGAACTGTAAGTCCTTCTGTGATCTGACCTCTGTGTTTTCCTTTTTCTCCAAGCTCCAGCCACAGTGACCTTCTGTTTCATAAAGAAGGCCGGCTCACTCCTGCTTTGGGAATTTTTTACCTTTTATTTTCGGTGCCTAAATAGGTCTTCTCTCGGGTTTTTGTTCCTTCTTGTCATTCAAGGCTCATTTCCAATGTCACTTCCTGAGAGAGGCTTCCAAGACCTATCATACTGTTATATTCCCAGGGGACACTTTCTTCAGCAATGATCTTGGTTATTTGTGTGTTTGTGACCTGAGCCCTCCTGTTCTTTTTGAGGACAGTGACCATTTTTGTTTTGTTCACCACTACATTTGACTTCCAGAACAGTGGCTGGCTCAGAGCAGGTATCCTTAAAATAAGGTGTTGAACAAGGAATTAATGTATCAGTGAACAAGTCGTTTCCTCTGGCATGTTTATAAGAATTTCACTCATAGATTCATAAAACGTCTAAACTGAGAAGTACATAGAAGGCCTGTAGTTTAATTTCCACTGAATGTTGCTCCCATACTCCCTACAGCATTCTTGAGAGCTACATGAGCATGAAACAACTTTATGCAGTAGCTCGTTTCACTCAGGACTCTTCTAGTTCCTCAATCAGTGCCGACTGACTTTTATTTACTGCACAATTTTCACATGTTCACCTGGATTCTAAGTCCTTAGGAGACCTTCAGAATCAAATCAAAAGCAAAGGGAGCAGACTGTCACAGAGACAGGAGAAAGACCGGACATCTCATAGTCTGACAGTGGAAGAGGAAGACAAAACTGCCTAGATCCGCACGTGAAAACTAAAAACCTGGAAGCCGCACCCACTTAGGAAAGGGATGCACTTCAGTACCTACAGGGCATCATCATCACAGAAGAGCAAAGCACTGACTGATGAAAACCCAGGTGTTTCCATGGAATTGGACATAGTTCAAGTCCACATTAGTAGAGTGATCTCAGGTAACAACCTTGTAAGCTCCAAATTGCTCACTTGAACATTAGGGAAATAAAGTCTTCCTCAGAGAGATACTGTAGGCATTGATACAATGTTTGTACAATACTTAGCCCTATATACTGACATGGAATAAACCTTCAATAAATGTGAGCTGCTCTTATTACAGTAATAATGTTCATTGGGATGGCCTTAGGCTCAGTAAAAGAATAAACTATGTGCAGTAAATTTTATCAATATCCAACACTATTACTCTTTTTAAGTTCTAGTATAAAGTAAATAAAACTTCAAATATTCAAACAAGCTGGCACAATTCATATCAATGTTAATAAAATTTTATTTTTACAATTTTTTTTTATTTTGCATCAGGGATAATTGCTCAGTTGATGATTCACAGCTGCTTATTCACTGAATAATGTAAAACTTAAGCAATATTTTGTAATAAAAGTTACCTGTAGTCCAGTGCAAGAAGCAGCTGCATCTCCTCAGTCTTAATGTTTTGTTCGGCCAAATCAGATTTTCCATGCCAGAAACTACAGAGCCAATTTGTTCTCTTGAAAGCTCAAATATTAAACGTAGGGAAGAAGAGTCTTTATCTTAAAAAGGCAGCTTGGAGGTGTCAGTTAAATTCGCTGCCGCCCACAGATGCTTAACCTGGAGAAATCAGAAATAATGGAGGATTAAAGATTATGCGCCTACAGTAATTTTGGAAAATGAAGGAGTCCCTCAGGTAGAAACATGATCCATTAGCCCAAAACTTTTCAAGTTACAGCCTATAAATATTTGACGTGTTTAACTTCTAAGGAGGCAAAGGAATTATTCAACCCAGTACAAGGAGAGGTGATGAGGAGTAATGGCCCGACATGAACAAAGAGAGCATTTTTTTCAACAGGGAGAACCGGTAACGCAAAGGCTCGGCTGAAAACGGAGGCTCCTTGACTTAGCAGAGTTCAAACAAGATGGCACCTTAGGGCAGCCGCTGATGGCTAGTTCGTTATAAGTTCCTGTGGTTGGTGACCTGTTCAGAGTACATTGAGTGATTTTAATGGTTCATTCAGCACCTTTTAAATTGGTTTGCGTGAGCTATTAAAAGGAATACTCAGAATAAGTAGAAATGTTGATGATTCTCTGGCACATTGACACCCACTTTTGCTGTTTTTCTTATTCAACACCAATGTAATGAATACATGCCATTTGCCACTTTATCTATTCACTTGTTCTCAGGGATAACTAAATAAGGGAAGGAAAAGACCAGGAGGTGGGGTGGGGAATGGGAGGAGAGTGAAAGGAGGATATTAAGTGGATTCTCATGCTCATGTAATTGATTGATGAATACGAACATTGCCCTGAACCAGCATGAAGACAACTGTTCCTGTTTATACATCTAGACTTCTTTCTGCTTCCCTTTTCTGAATCTGCACTGTAAGCCTGCCTTTTATAATATCAAATAAAAAGAGAAAAGAAAACAAATATTAAGAATAAGAGGACCAGGAAGGGAAGGAAAAACAAAATAAGATGATAATTGAGAGGGAGGAAAACCATAGGAGACACCGAACTCTAGAAAACAAACTGAGGATTGCTCTAGGGGAGATGGGTAGAGGAAGGGATAACTGGGTGATGGGCAGGCATTAAGGAGGGGATTTGATGCAATGAGCACTGGGTGTTACATGCAACTGACAAATCACTAAATCCTACCTATGAAACTAATACAAAAAAGGATAAGAGGACCAGGGTAAGATATTCTCTGACCTCTAATTTATCAATCTTGAAGTTGATACTGAGGTTTTCAAATTTTTAGATGACATAAATACAATTCTAAACAATTCTAAACATACATGAAGTGTATGAAACGGCCAAATTCTTAAAGACATGAAGTATAATAGAGGTTACAAGGGCTAGGGGAAGGGGAATGGGGAATTACTGCTTCTGCTTGGGATGAAAATATTCTGGAGATGGATGGTGATGGTTGTGTAACTCTGTGAATGTATTTAATCCCACTGAACGGTACACTTAAAAGTGACTAAAATGGGAGTGCCTAGGGGCACAATTGGTTGGGCACTGACTCTTATTTTAGCCCAGGTTGTTATTTCAGGGTCACAAGGAAGCCCTAGGTGGGGCTCTATGCTCAGCATGGAGTCTGTTTGAGACTCTCCCTCTCCCTCTGCCCTTTCCCACTGTCTCATGTGTGCACATACACTTTGTCTCTGAAATAAATATATAAATCTTTTTAAAAATGGCTAAAATGGCCAATTTTTATGTATGTCTTACTACAATAAAGTTACTGTTATTATTATTTACTTTGACTATTAACTCTGAAGTCAAGGGTTTAATTTTGGTTGATTTGCTAGCTATAGGAATTTTTTTTTTTCAAGAGAAATTTGTTTTCCAAATTCCTTAGAGATCCAAATCATTTCCTAATCCCCCTTCTCTCCATTACCACCATCAATAACTTTCTAATATTTAAAATAAACTTAAAGATTGCACTCAAATATTTATTATAGCCACATACTGATTTGAAATTTATGGTATATTAAAATTTATAATAAAAAAGAATTCATTCGGGGCACCTGGGTGGCTCAGTGGATTAAGCCACTGCCTTTGGCTTGGGTCATGATCTCAGGGTCCTGGGATCGAGTCCCACATGGGGCTCTCTGCTCAGCAGGGAGCCTGCTTCCTCCTCTCTCTCTCTGCCTGCCTCTCTGCCTACTTGTGATCTCTCTCTGTCAAATAAATAAATAAAATCTTTTAAAAAAATAAAAATAAAAAAGAATTCATTCATTTACCAATTCATGCCATGAACACATCTAAGCACTTACTGGCCAAGATTTTATTCTAGGTAGTAAAATAAATAATGGTGGCAGGTGCAAAAATATTAGAGATATTAGTCTCTACTGTTAATGAGCTTAGTGTCTATTAGGGAAAATTAGACATGTACACCAACAACTGAAAAAAAAAACGTGTAAAGTAACATATTGAAGATACCTCAATTGTATTTAAATTAATATCTTACATCTGATTAAATTTTACAGTCTGGCAAACCTATTTGCATAAAAGGAGGCTGATCTGTTTTAACAGTGAGTCTTTGGAATTCCATTTGGCCACAGAAAATAGCAATTAGATTTATCCGACATTTTATAGGTTACAGAAACTTTATATAACTGTGCACAACTTGACAATTTTAAGGATCATAGATACTACATTTTGAAAAGGGGCACTGAGATTTGGAGCCAGACCTAGATTTAATTTCCAGCTCTACTGATTACAATGATGTGATTAAATGTAACTTATTTATTCTCTTGGAGTTTCAATGTCATTTCCCAGAAAATAGAGGCAGCAGACCCAAAATGGTCATGTCCTGATAATTGAGATTATACATGTAAAGCACTCAGATTTAGCAGCAGCTCAGTAAATATGAGTTGTCTTTTCTAGTTGCGGATGCTCTAGCTTAGGTTGTTATGACCGAATGCTGACTGAGCACATGATTTACTTGGTGTGATCCCTGGGTCTGGCACACCAGTTCTAATCATAACATCGTTCCTATCTGAAAATACAGTTTGGCTCTTAGTGATTTGTGTTTGATAATCCTTCCTGGTGTGGCTTCCAGGAATATGGCTTGATGAAAAACAAGGACTGTCTTATATGAGCGTGTGTGAATACCTATATACATATATAAAATATATTTGTACTATTTTCAAGTACTTTAAGTAATGCAGTCTAGTGTCTAGCAAAGTGTTAGAGAACAGGGTTCGTACCAGATGTGTTTGAATGACTGGCTATCAATCATTTGTAATTAGCACACTGTATGTAAATTTATGCAACTTAAGTGCTTGAAAACAATTTATTCTTGTAAGTAGATTAAATTGTCCTTTTTACAATCCTGTTTACATTGGTAATTTATTTAACAGACCCTCATTTCATTGATGGTAAACTTTACCCCTGCCCAAGTTCAAATTCTCTCATTTTGGCTAAGTGCCATCTAAATTCATGAGGTTATATTGTACTAAGGGAAAAAAAAGGTGGAGTACCAAATTCCATCAATCAAGGGCTGGCTGTCAGTGACAGGAAATTGGCACATGCACAAGGACCCCTGACCAGATGGTAGACATCTGTGCTTTTCTCATCAGCAGGGACAGGTCAACTGTGCACCCTCTGTAGATAGGCCTCAAAGAGTTAGGGCCCCATAGGTGGAGGGCACCTCAGGGCTGTTAAAATATTTGGGTTATGAACAGCAAAGAGGAAACTGACACATTGGGATGCCTTAAACTTTTTTTTTTTTTTTTTTTAATGTCTTAACACTTAGGACAGGTACCAAGTTTGATCTCCTTGAGAATTTCTAAGACCAAGTTAGTACCTGCATCTTCACAATGCAGAGAAAGATACAGAAGGGCTGTCTTCCAGCAGAGCATTCTATTAGAGAGTTTTCCTGGGAGGGGACTCGGCTCTAACCTGATGTGAGAACGTGGATTATTTCACAGGTTGGAATCTCAATTTGCCTGGGAAAAATGGGAAATATACTTTTTGCTGAGAGTTTTAGGGTCTCATGAGCTGAAGGACATGAACGTATTTCTTAAATCCGACGAGAACAGAAGAAAGCATTACACCTCAGTCCTCTTCAACTACTTAAATCCTACTTACCCTTCATGACAAAATTTTGTGCTCCATGAAAACCACCCCTGTTCTTGCTACCTAGGTCATGCTTTCCAAGTCTAAAGTGCTAGAACCTCTAAGATCTAACAGGTTCTTGTCCTGTTCTTGACTCTGCTCTGAAATGGTAAGAAATTTGAGTGCAGGAGCCATGTCTCTCATCTTCTTTCACAGGAAGATGCTAAATAAAAATGTGTTAACTGATTCATAGCTCTGACATTTCCACTCATATTCACAGCCCACTAGGCTGCAGTACTTTTCCCTGAAATCTCTGGCTGAAATCCTGTTAAAAGGACAAGCAGGATATTTCCATTCTGGGGCCTCGTCAGTAAGCATCAGCTCTGCCAATGCCCACAGATGAATCTCTGCCTCTTCAGTTCTATGAAAGTGAAGGGACCCCATCAACAGCCTCTTGCTCTCTGAGAAAGTCATCACTGGGCTTCAAATGCACTTGAAAATCTGACTCCCTTTAAAGACTGTTGCAATTGAATTTTCATCAGCAACAATGGTAGCAAGGACAATGAGAGAGAGGGAGAGAGAGATTCCTCATCCTTGTAGTGGAAGGAAAAAAGCAGTAGGCAGAAACATTATAGATCGGAAATCTAATTCTAGCTCTGGTTTTAACCAACTCTGTAACCTCGAGGAAGTTATTTCATGAGCCTCAATCTCGGTTTCTGCTCCTCTGAAATACTCATTTGGACCAGATGGTCTCTAGTGACCCTTATTGTTCTACTGTTTAATGATTCACAGTAGAAAAGATCACAGTTAGAGTTAATAAGTCCGTATGGAGCAGCCAAGGAGGCATGCTAACTCTTACAATCTTTTTTGAAAACAAACAAACAAATAAACAAACAAAACACCCCAGGTAGTTACTTATGTGTTAGAATTAGGTCTCTGGTATGACAACCTTTAGAACTCTAATAAACGTAGAATCTCTGTGCACGAGCAAGACAAAAAGTTTACTTTTGTGTTTATTTGCTTATATATTTGTTCATTCATTCATATATTAATTTCTTCAACAAATATTTATTGAACATTTAATATGTTCCAAGTAATATGTTAGGCCCTGGGGATACAGCTGTATACAAAATAGATTTTTGAAAAATCCTGTCTTCCATGAGGCTGTATTCCAATATCTGAATAGTGGCAGATACTAAATAAATAAGTAGACAATAATAATAGAGTTAATAGAGTTAAGAATTTGAAAAAGGAACAAAGTAGGATAAGTATATAGAATCAGGAATGGAAAAGGTGCTATTTTCAATGTAGCAAGGATGTCTGAGGAACAACTAAGGAACTAGTGGCTAGAGCCAAGAGAACATTGAGGAGAGTGGTAGGAAATGAGGTCAGCAGAGCGGCAGGGCCAAATATTATAGTGTCTTATTATAGGAAGACAGGTGTTTGTGCTTTTACTCGGAGATGGGAGCCATTGTAGGGTTTTGAGTGGAGGAGTGTTGTAATCTGACTTATATTTTAGAAGGATTATTCTGCTGCTTTGTGTTGAGCAGATTGTACAAATGCAAGGATGGAAGCAGAGACCAGTTTAGAGGCAATTTAAATAATTCAGAATAAAATGGATGGCTGTCAGATTAGGGAAGCAGTAATGGAAGTGGAAAGAACTGGTCTGGAATCTAAATATATTTCCAAGGTTGAGCTTACAGAAGTTGCTGATGGATGGGATGTGTGGCACCAGAGAAAGACAGATGTCAAGGATGACTCATAACCAGGATGCCTCTAAGTTTTTCTGGGTGAGCAACTAACTGGTAGAATAGAGATGCCATGTGTGAGACAGGGGAAGAGAGTGAGCATAAGGACTTCGGTGGAAGGCTCTGAATCAAGAGTCTCGTTTCAAACACATAAAACTTGAATTGCTTATCAAATATCCAAAGAGGAATGAGAAGTAGGTAGTTAACGACATGTGTCCAGAGATCGGAGAGAGGTCAGAGGTAGAGATATAAATTCAGGAATCACCAATATAAATAATATTTAAAGCCATGGGACTGGATGAGTTCACTAGGGGAAAGAGAATAGAGAAGGCAGCCAAGAACTGAGCCTTAGAATTTGCTAATATTTAATATCAGGATGGTAAGAGAGTGATCAGCTCTGTCAAATACTGCTGGAAAATGCAGTAGGATGAGGGATTTTACTTAGAGTCCCCATTGTGACACAGGTGACTTTTTCACCCTCATATTCAATTATGATTCCTACCAATAACCTTTCTTGCATTTGAATATGAGTAATGACCCCTAAACTGAAACTAAAACTTTCATGAAGGCTCAGGACTAGCTTCTATTTGGGATGAATGAGTATGTGTGTGTGTGTGTGTGTGTGTGTGAGAGAGAGAGAGAGAGAGAGAGAGAAAGAGAGAGAGAGATACAGACAGAGAAACAGAGAAATATGATTCAGAGAAGCACAATAGAATTAGACATTGTCCCTGGCCTTGAGGAGTTCCTCTAGAAAGAAAGATAAGAGAACCACTAACAAGTCCATGTGGATTCAAAATACACTTACATAACTGCCTGCAGAAAGCCAACATGGAAAGATTAAGCAATCACACAGGTGCTATGGGGCTGAGAAGGATCTATAATGCCTGAAAATTATTGTGACTATCTTTGGGCAAACTAAGGAATTAATTTATTTTCAGGAAGTCATGCCTTAGAGTCATTTCTCAAGTTATGTTATTAATTCTAGCTTTTGCTTAAGAATGTCCAAAGGCGTTCCATTGTCTAGAGGATAATCTCTCCCCACAGCCCTGGCTGGCATTCAAGGCTTCTCAAAAACTCATCACAATCAGTCCTTTTAACTCTCCTAACTTACACTGAGTTCTTTCTTCAAAGTCTTAGATCACTAATTATCTACTAGTACTCATTAGTTGCCTATAAAAAAGTTATTAAGACTTTACTGTTTTAGAGCAGTTTCAGGTTCATGGAAAAATTAAGAGCAAAGTACAGAAATCTCCCATATATCTCCTACTCCCACACATGCACAGACTCCCCCATTATCAGCATCCCCACCAGAAGGTACATTTGCTACAACTGAAGAACCTACACTGATGTGTCATGATCAGCCGAAGTCCACAGTTCATGTCATTTCTCACTCTTGGTATTGTATGTTCTTGTATGTATTGTATTGGTTTGCTTAAGTGTATAATAATAATGTATAATAATGTATAATAATAGTATCCATCATTACAGTATCATACACAGAATCTTCAGTGCCCTAAAAATCCTCTGTGCTGAACCTATCGGTCCCCTCAAACTCCGGCAACCACTGATCTTTTTACTGTCTCCATAGTTTTAGAATGTCATATAACTGGACTCACACAGTCTGTAGCCTTTTCAGATTAGCTTCCATCACCTAGTAATATGCATTTAAGTTTCCTCCATGTCTTTTCATGTATTGGTAGCTCATTTCTTTTCAGCAGTGAATAATACTCCATTGTCTGGATGTACCAGTTAATTTATTTACCTACTGATGGACATCTTGGTTGCTTCCAAGTCTTGGCAATTATGAATAAAGTTGCTCTGAATATTTGTGTACAGATATTTGTGTGGACAAGTTTTCAATTCCTTTGGGTAAATACAAAGGGGCATAAATGCTGGAAATGTTTGATTTTATAAGAAAGCGCTAAATTTTCTTCCACAGTGGCTGTATCATTTTGTACTTCCACCAACAATAAATGAGAGTTCCTCTTGCTCCATATTCTTACCAGTATTTGGTATTGTCAGTGTTCCCTCTTTTGGCCATTGTAGGAGGAGTACAGTGGTATCTTGTCAATTGTCTTGTCTTTTAATAAATGTGTGTCTTATTTCCTCAAATAGATTATAAGCTATAGGACAAATGAGATATATTTTTGCTTTTTCCCCCCTTCAGTATTAGAGAACTATTATTAAATGAATGCTTATTAATTGCTATTTGAATGAATACACAAAAGAAAAATCAAATATTTTCTTTACCTACTATTTCTAGTCTTTATCCAGATGTAATACAACTAAGAAAACGATGAATAGGGGCACCTGGGTGGCTCAGTGGGTTAAGCTGCTGCCTTCAGCTCGGGTCATGATCTCAGGGTCCTGGGATCGAGTCCCGCATCGGGCTCTCTGCTCAGCGGGGAGCCTGCTTCCCTTCCTCTCTCCCTCTGCCTGCCTCTCTGCCTACTTGTGATCTCTCTCTCTCTCTCTCTGTCAAATAAATAAATAAATTAAAAAAAAAAAAACGATGAATAGGAACATGTTGGAGTGGTGGATGAACCATTGGGCAGGTATTCAGCTGCTGTGTTTCTGAATTTAAGATAAATACACAATGAGGGAATTTAAACCAAACATTGTGTGTATTATCTGTGCTCAGAGAATTTATGAAACTTCTCTCAAAGCCGCCCCTCCTGACAAGGAAGTCATGGGTTCATTCCACAAAAAGAGAAAAACAATGCGTTGACCCATGGACCTTAACTAGAGTGACCAAACAATTTATCTTCTGGATTGGGACAATTTTGAAAGTGAAAGGGGGTGCTAATAAAAATTCTAAGCCAGGTCTGTCCTGGATACCCTTTGGGGTCATAGACTTGGAAAAAGGATGGAAATTATAGTTTCTTTCTATAGAAAAGTTTTGTCTTAAGTTATAGTATATATTCACCCCCAATAGCCTGTCCAATGCACTGAGAATCTCTAACCCACACAATCTTATGTCTATCTGAGTGCGTTGCTCCTCCAGTAAACTCAAAGCCACATTAAAGGGTTAAAATGATCTTCAAAGTTCCCCAAATGAAAGCAGAAGAAAAACAGTATATAGCTATTATTTCCCAAAACTGATATGTGCTTTCAACTAATGTGCCTATAAAGTTCATATCTATGGAGAGAATCCTGTTTTCTACAGCTTGCATTTTAAAGTGGGATATATGTTTCCATTTAGGGAAATAGATTTAGTATTTTTCTATCTGTAAGAGCATAGCAATTACTTTTGACATAGATTTATATTTTTCAGTACTTTCAAAAGCAACCCTAAGCTCTTTGTCCTTGATCTCCTTTGGCCTCCTTGACACACAGTTATAAAGTCACCTAACCGGTCATGATGTCTGAGGGTGCTTGGTTACTGTACCTCATGAGGCCAGTAAGTGCTGCTATCACATGCCAGGTTTCTCTGGGAAAAGCGTTCTTAAATTTTATAGTTTTTGTGTTTTCAAATTTTTTAATGTGGTTATAATCATTTCATTGTAAAGCTCAAATAAGGCTTCATGTGTATTCCTCCACTCTACTTTTTGTCCTTTCAATTTTCTAAATAATATGAGCAATGAGCAAAAATGTATGTTTGGCAAGAAGCAGTCATAGGATGTCACTAGCCACTTATCCCAAAAGATACACACACAAAGACACATGTGCATTTTGGAGATAGAGTTTTGACTGTAGGACTGTTCTTTTAATAATAATTTTTAAATCTAAAGTTACTTCTTCACTGTAGAAATTTGAAATGACACACACTATTTCCATAAGCTAGAAAGTGTTTAAATCACCCGTAATTCTACCTTCTAGAGATAATTGCTAATAACATATGCCTATATATTTTTCTATTTATTTTCCTTTGTAAATACATTTTAAAAGTTTATATGTATATGTGTGTATGCACATATATACATATAAACTTTTGCACAATCTCTTGCTTGTATTTTTTGAGTTTATATAAAAGTATGAGGATTTTCCAAAAATTTAGAACTTAGAGTCAGAGAACACATTAATGATCTCCTTGTTTAATGTTATATTACAGATGAAGAATTTAAGACATGAATTTTGTATCCACTTATTGATTTTTAAATGAATAAACACAACCTATGTTTTTCAGTAAATAAATCTATTTATTGATGTTTAGTCTCAAATTTAGAAGCTACATTCAATAAATGGGGTCTAGATTAGATTCTTTATGATAATTATAACTATACTTTTTTGAATAGTACTTGAAAGATTACAAAGAACTTCCTGGTACATTATTTTATTTAACTTCCAGAGTATAAGAAATACCATTATTATTATAGTTCCCATTTCAGACATGAGAAAATTGAGGTTCAAATAGGTCAAAGAGTATGCCAAAATCATACAAGATGTTTTGATTTCAAATCGCATGTTGTTTTTAGTGTGGTATCATAATCTAGGCAGTAAAGTTTAGGAAATAAAGCTGATCCTCAGATGATCTTATAATTTTGCCAAAGAGGCAAGAATATATGAACAGATAAACAAACAAAAATACCTAGAATTCACTGAATATTCACTAGGGGTCAAGCCCTCTGCTGAAGAATTTTCTTGCATTATCTGATTTAATCTAAGAACAGTTTCCCCAATTTGACTTGTGAGAAAACTGAAGCACAGAGAGGTCAATGATAAATTGGTTAAAGAAGTAAGGTTTAGTCTCAGGCAGCTGGACCCCATAATCATTACACTGAATAATGATCTAAATACAATAAAGCTTCTTCACTGAACATCTTGAAGTTCTTTTTGTGGCTTTAAATCTAACCTCTTTCCCAATGCTGGAGGACTGGGAAGAAGCTTCACAGAAGTTGTAGGCTGTTAGGTTATTGATAGCCAAGTGGAAACTTAAACTGGACTTTGACATTGCATAGCGACACATGGATGAAGTGAAAGTAAGAACAGAACTGTTGTCATTGCAGATGTCGCAAAACTGAGAGAAAGGTAGAAACAAGCATGTGGCATTTCCATTCAGTACAAAGCAGCACAGCAACCTGTGCAGCCAGATTATTGAGACCACATCTTGAATACGTGTTTAGGGACAGATCAGGAAGGGCAAGGAATGCCCAGATGAAGAGTTTGGACTTTGCCATTAAAGAAACGAGGCCCACTGAAGATTTTTAAATATGAAAGTCTGACAATGGTCTGCCACTGAGGAGGTGTGCCTGGAAGGGGCAGATGTCTAGGTTAGTATAATTGACATTGAGCAGGAGCAGCTGTCAGGAGCTTCAGCCTAAAAGCTCATCTTTGGTTTTGCCTACAGAGTTAAGGAAAAGAATCCTTGCTGTCCACAGTTCTATTGCAGCTACAGCCTGAGGCAAGGTTGGGGAAAAAAAAAATAGATGTCAGTCTGATTTCTTTTGTTGAAAAGCGAAAAAGAGAGCATAGTCTCTGCCCTGCTTTAGCAGTATGGATTTTAGGATTCACATTTCAATGGTTTTCAAGCCTGGCTGCACGTTAAAGTTACCTGAAGCACCACTCCAAGGCACAAATGCTCTGGACCCACCCCTGGAAACTCTGTTTTGGTTTCCTTAGGGAGGAGCCTAAGCCTTGAGAATTTTCAAGTCCCCCAGATTATTCTAATGTGCAGCAATGGGTCAAGAACCATAGGTTCAACGGAGGAAGTTAAAACTAGTGCTGTGTGTGCCTTTCCTTATAGTTTTCAAACAAAATCACCTTTCCAAATCAGGTGTAAAAACCTGAGCATCTAGCTTCTTACAGCTAGAAGAACATGGTCAAGCATTTTAGAGAGTATCTTTGGATGCTTGCTTTTACATTTCTGTGTAACTTTGCTGCAAAGACCAGAAGAACAAATGGAAAGACTTAATTGTCCTGTCAGTGTTATTCCCCCCTCTCCCCCGATTCTACTTGTTTGACATTTCTCCGTATAAAGGGCAGGAACTAATCTTAACACCCAGACCTATCTTTTTGGCCCATCTTCTTATTGTCCCTCTACTAACTTTGTTTACTCATTCAACAACTATCATGTTCTTAGCAATTGGTGCCCAATGCAAGTAAAACGCTTTTTACTTCCAGAAGTCTTTGGTTGAATTACTTTTCAGGGCTCAGCCAAGGCAAGTCTTAACCTCCTTCATGAGTCTCTTCCTAGTGGACTTCATCCTGAGATCTCGTTTTTCCTCATTTATCGTACTTATGTCAGGAACAGGGCCTTGAGGCATCAAGCTTTTTGTATGTAGGATTTTCCCTCTTCTTCCTCAAACTGCAAGGCCTTGGGTAATTTACATCCTGCTCAGAGTAGATGCTCCATGAACCTTCTCTAACAGTCTTTCTTCCATATTCATCACTCCTTAAGTCTGTTTATGGGTCCTGCTGCTTAGGTTTACACACAGGTTGTACCATACTCTTGCACTTCTGTTAATTTTCTGTTACTCATCTGCTCCTTTTAAATAGAGTTAATGATTCAGGACAGCAGCTTTTTCTGAGGCAGCCTCCACAGGCTCTTGGATCCCTCCTTTTAGGATAGGACCTGGAAACTTGTACTTTTTTTTTACAGCTTCTAGATGGTTCTGATTGTTAGTCAAGCATGGAAAGAACTTTCCAGAGCAATACTTTAAATTTCTTCTGCTGCTATACACAGTAATATATTGACTAATACACTGTGACTCAATACCCCACACACCCATAACTGAAACATATATATCTACCTTTACTATATGTGAGGTATTCTTATATTTTCTATTCCATTCTTTTTTTTTTTTTTTTTTTAATGGTGATCTTACAATTCTTTATTGGGTTGCAACTGTTAGTTTCAAAACTACTCTTCTAAAATCTAGCAGAGTTGCTTGCATAAGTATTTAAAATGCTGGTGGTATTGATTTATATCTTTTTGTTTGTTTTACTTGTAGGGAGTGTTTTTTACTTAAAAATCTTTCCCTATCCCATTTCTCTCTCTTTGAAACTAAGTTACAAGTGTGAGCCACTTCCCTGCGGCTGCTTACTCCATTCCAGTTCTCTGTTCCTTTAAAACTTCAGAAGTCCTTCTCCTTCCAGGTGACACTTCTTTGGAGAACCTCAGCCATGCTCTAGCCCATAAGGACAAGAAAGTGCTTTCTTTCAACACCATGAAGATCCTACCATGTATCTTCATTTGTCTGTGTTGTATGTCTTCTTTGGTGGACTTTTGTATTCTAGAGAACATAGACCTTGCCTGCCTCTATCTTTATTTCAAGAAATGGCAATACTGCTGTATATCATTTATTTGTTCAACACACAGTTGTTGAGTGCTTGTCCTGTGCCTCCTAGCTTGGTCTATGTGTAATAAAACTTGACATCAATGTATTCAGGCAGAGACCTCTTAATATACCAAGCTGTCACTTCTAGCTTTCCAGTTGAGAGACAAGATGGTTGACACATGCACCAAGATGGATTGTGTCACCTGTTCTCCAAAGTGAGAAAGCAGGAAAAGGAGTGAAGCCAAAGGTATTCAACAATACAGAAACTGATTTATTCTTTTCATATTTGCTGGATGAGGCCCTAAAAGTACTGGGCCAGTCAAATCACTTAATCACAGAGGGAGAGCTAAGAACAGTCCTCTCAACTGTCCATTCTGTGCTAACTGGACCAACGATGGTGCTGAAAGGATCCCTCTGAGCTTGCAGGTCTCTCAGACACTTGGCAAAAGCTGATGCAAAGCACCTTTTCTAGATGCTGGATTTCACATGGATATTGTGGATGCTGCCCAGAGAAAATGTCTAGATTAAAAACTTGGTTTATGAGTAATAAACCAAGAGAAACTCTGCATGAAATTTGTAGGATTACATTTGGGCATGTCTTTTAAATGTTCCATTTTAGATATCTAGGTTACAGTAGGCTCTATCATGACCATATTACAGAAACTATGCAGAAAGATAATAATAGTTTATATAGAACATCTCTATGCTGAAAAAGACTGGTTTTTTATTACAATGAGATTTAGTTAATTTTATAGGAACATATTTTATACCCATGCACCCACACACAGGCATATACATACATACATAGACCAACCAACACCATTAAGGAGGTTCAAATTCTGTTGGGCATGTATAGTTACGTAGGGAGAGAGAATGAACTCCTCTAAACTGACTATTGATATTTGAGACTGATAACTTCTTTGAATGAATTGGATTAAATAATTGCATGAAGATCATAAGATACAATTTCCTTTTGATTTTTATAAATTTGCTTTACAGATTTCTTTTCATTCATTCGACAACAATTTATTGAGTACTCATGATGTGTCAGGCAAAATGCCAGGTTCCTGACATTAAGAAGCTCTCAATCTAGTGAGAAAGCATGTAAACAAAAAGGTTTCTTGAATATAAGTTTCAAAAGAAAACATAATAAAAGCCTTCTCAGCTAATGTAATTCAAACCTGTATTTTGTATGTTTAGAAAGTTAGTTAAAGACAAGAACTCTAAAAAAAATACTAATGCTATAAATGTTATCCATTTTTGCTTAAAATGATAATTAACTAGTTTTAATGTAAGTTCAAGGGCTTTTTTATGGGTTTATTAATTGGCGTTTCACATGCTCTTCCTTACATAAATCACAACCATAATGCATTATATACAATTTCCAATTTTATTTTTCTTTTGTTTTAAAGACGTGTAAAAATACATCAAAGCAATCTGAGTTTTGAATACCTCTGGAATTTTATGTTTTTGCCCCTATTCTTATAATTTTTCACCCACCCCTAATTTGACTTGCTTTTATCAAGTCTTTCTAAACCAATTAACTTGATTTTTACAGAAATAATACCTTCTTTTATTCCACACCATTATTTAATCAATTTAAACAATATATGATTGAGTTACATAATTATAATGAAAAGTGTGACCGTCATAAACAAATGTGGGAAGGAACATGGTCGGTTCTTGGGAAGTATGCCATTCAAATGCTGGTAGGAACAGACGTACGTGAGTGCACTAGGTAGTGCAGCGCCAATCTCACACATTCAACACGACCTGTCTGCTCTTGTAGAGGAGAAGGAAGACATAAATTAATGTGAAGAATTAATTATTTGAAAAGTTGAGAATCAAGCACAATGGAGCAAGGTCATAGAAAGAGAAGTATCTAACTGGCTAGGGCAGTTAGAGTTTCCTGGAGGTCATGGTATTAGAACTGGAATTTGAGGCATGTATAAGAGTTTTCTACATGAAGAAAGGGGTAAAGAATATTCCAGTCTGAGGAAATAGCTTATATAAAAGTACAGAGTCAAGAAGTGTTTGAGGAGAATTTGGAAGTTGGGCCTGACTGTTCATAGGATTCTATGGGCAGAGTAGTGAAAGATGAAGCTGGAGATGGAGGATGGGGTAGAATGTATAGGAATATACTAATTAGTTACAGACTTAAAATATAATTTGGAATACATGATGATTTATTAATTTATAAAAGGAAGCAGAACACTTATTAGGTATATACTAAATGAAGGCAAAAGAAAGCAGTTCCTGTTCCTGTTACTGTGTATCACTTTTGGCAGAATAACCTGGTCAAGATTAAATCTTGCCTAGAATGTAAAATATATGTAAAAAAAATGTCTTCCAAATAGTAGACTTGAAGTACTGCTTGTTATACAAAAAAGCTCTGTATCTCAAAACACAACATTTAAAAAAATCCAACTAGAAAATGGGCAAAAACATGCACAGACGTTTCACTGAAGAGGATATACAGATGGCAAATAAACACATGAAAAGATGTTCAACATCATTAGCTATTAGAGTAATGCAAATTTCAACTGCAGTGAGATATTACTACACTCCTACCAGAATGGCTAACATGAAAAACAGTGGTGAGGAAAAATGGTGGCAAGAATGTGGAGAAATGGGACCACTCACAAATTGCTGGTGGGGATGTGAAATGACACAGCCCCTCTAGAAAACGTTTCTTTCAAATCTATTTAACATCCAACCCAGAAATTTCAGTCTTGAGTATTTATTCCAGAGAAATAAAGACTTATTTTCATGCTAGAACATTACAGAAATGTTCAGAGCAACTTCATTTGTGATACCTCCTAAATGAAAACTGGCCTTGTGTTCTTTAATGGGTGTATTGTTACATAAACTGTGGTAATCCATATCATGGAATAGTATTCAGCAATAACAAGGAACAAACTACTGGTATATGCAAAATGTGGAAGAACCTTAAGGAAATTATGCTGAATTAAAAAAAAACTCAAAAGGATGTATGATATGATTCTATTTATGTAACATTCATGCAAATACGAATTATAGAGATGGAGAGCATATTAGCGGTTTCCAGGGATTAGGGGTGTTGAGGAGGGCATGGAAAAGATGACTATAAAGGGATAACATAAGGGAAATCTTTTCTTAATGGTATAGTTGAGTATATTGATTGTAGTGGTGGCTATACAAGGTTACAATGGGATATTTCATAGACCTTTACATACACCCCCCATAAATGAGTGTATATATAATTGGTAAACTTTTAATAAACTCAGTGGATTATGCTAATGTCAAATTCCTGGTTTTAATAAAATAGTAGTGTTTTATAAGATGTTAACATGGAGGAAGCATGAGAGAATGGTATCCTGGGCTTCCCTGCACATATCTTTGCAGAGTCCTATGAATCAAGTTATTTCAAAACAAAAAGTTTTAATTCTGACATGTCCAACCCACTGTGCCAAGTATCAATGCTCAATGATGTCTGTCACCTGGTAGTAGCCTTTGTGTTGGTAATTCTTTGCTAGGACATGGAAAATCTATGCAGTATTAAATGTAAGCTCATTTCATAGTGCTACCTTATAGGATAGCCATGAAGAGTACAGAAACCCAGAGCCACATTTCTTAGGGCTCCACAGTCAATGACAGGCCATAGTAGTGGTGGTGACAATAGTCATGGAATTGTCAAACCTCAACTCTAGACAGGATGCCTGTCACATACTATTTACATTTCCCACCTTGGCTCCCAGTCATGAAGGGCTACACAGATTGCACACCCTGGGCTCTCCTAAGTCCCACTTTGAACAAAGAAAGAGGCACCTCTATCCAATACTTAGAAAAATCTTTACAACTCAGTTATAACTCTATGAGAATCAATAACTCAAATAATTATGGTTATTTATTTGTTCTTTTATTGGATATTTACTATTTTCTTGGTCTTATGATCTGCACTTTTTTTCGGTTTTGAGTGTCTCTGGCAGGGTTTAGTGTGTTACGTATAGCAAGTGATCAATAAGTGCTTGTTGACAATCATGAAGAAACTAGAGTATCTTACGGGTTTTTTGAGTGCATGAAACAGAAACCTACTAACAGCAGTTTAGTGAAAAGATAGGGGAAATGCGCATAAAACCCAATTATCAAATATCCAGTGGGTTTCATGCCTAGGACCAGGAAAGCTGACAGGCAGCCATTCTTTCTCCATCTCTGCAGGACAGCTTCTCTCCACACTTACGTCTTTCATTCTCCTTTCTGCTTTAGAATATCTTCCAGAATGCTCTTAGATTCTTCTCCCCCAAATTGTTGGCTTGAATGTGGCTGTGGCATCCTAGCACCAACTCCAACTGGGAAGACTTACGGTTTAGTGCCTGACACCCCCTGAATGGCTTGATCTCCATTCTCCTCAGAGACTGAATATGCCTGACCCACCTCACTAAGGCATTCAACTTTTGTTCAATGAACTATGACAAAGGACAAGTCATGTGGTTTGCAGGCTATGGGTACAGTAGCTTCTCAACCAGCAAGGATGGGAAGGGAAAGTATAAAGGGTATCTTTAGAACATGCATATAAATATTTCAGACTTTTTCCCTAGAAATCAAAGGAATTTTTAAACTGAATATGAATGCAATTTACTAAGTAATTTCTAGGATAGGTCTTGAGATTGATTTGATGTTAGAGTCAGGTTATGACGATGGTCTTCACGTCTGTGCAGAGTAAGTGCTCCTTTGCATTTGTGATTTCAGGGCTGGCAGCAAAAGGCCCTGCTTCACGCACTTGACCTTAAGATAGGCCCATTGTCCTTTGATAATCCAAATGCTATGCTTTTGTTACTTTTGCCCCAAATGTCAATGAATGTACATTTTCCCTGCCACAGGTTGAGATCCTCCTAGTAACCAGCTCTCCTGCCTTCTAAGGCACCAAGCGCCTGCAGCGGCTCTAATGCGCCACCGTGTTGTGGATCCTGACTCTTCACCCAATTCCCCTGGTCTTGTTGTCTCAGTCTCTGGTGCCTCAGCTGCTCTCTGTAGCGCATTAAAGACTTGCTGTCTCTATTAGCCACCAATAACGCACTAATACATTCGTTCTCCTATTACCTCGGACACTAATTTGGTGGAATTGGATAGTGACAGCACATTGATGTTGTTGAAGTTAATGACCCAGCAATTTACAAGATAAGTCACATTAGTAGTCAAATTGATTGTAATCATTGTTTCACTGAGCAGAATCTGCATTAAGTACAGTATGTTGTGCTCTGTCCTTCACTACCCCATTAATGGAGAGAAAGAGGCAATCAGAATCTTCGCCTTTCATACTGTCCCTCAAGTATCTACAATGAATATAGTGGGACTTCTACCTTCTCTAACATCTTTAACAGAAACATGCTAAGAACACATGGGAAAAATAGATTTTTAGGTTATACACCTGTGAATTCAACTAGGCCACTCAAATCATTATGGTTATTTATTTGTCCTTTTATTGGATACTTACTATTTTCTTGGTCTTATGATTTGCACTAAAGCCTCCAGAACAAAGTAAGACATGGTTTCTGCTATCAAAGAGCTCACATTTAAATAAGAATCATGCACCTGATGAGACAGTAGAAAACTCTGAAATTCCCAGTGAGTGGAATAATCACTTCTGAGGAGGGAGAGATCAGAGTAGACAGGGCAAATGTCATGCCGGAGACAGAGTTTCAGACGGCGATGAAAATATTGCTAAGATTTTGATAAATATCAGTGATCAAGTCTTTATCCTTTAATTTGTAACTAGAAAGTATTACTTAAAATAAGTTTACCCCTTGCAGTTATCTAATTTTGGCGGATTATTGTGCCTTGTTTTCCTCCACTATTAAATGGGAATAGTAATATTGGTCTTCTGTATCTTCAATAATATAAGAATGATCAAAGAGGACACAAATGAATCTTCATAGCAGAATGCTGGCATAGAGTATTTCAATAGAAGCTACTTGATTCCATATCTGATTTAATTTTTTTTAATTTTTTTAAAGATTTTATTTATTTATTTGACAGAGAGAGATCACAAGTAGGCAGAGAGGCAGGCAGAGAGAGAGAGGAGGAAGCAGGCTCCCTGCTGAGCAGAGAGCCCGATGCGGGACTCGATCCCAGGACCCTGAGACCATGACCTGAGCCGAAGGCAGCAGCTTAACCCACTGAGCCACCCAGGCGCCAAGAAAATTAAAAGCCAATTGAGGCCAAAATAGAAATAAAGTGAATAGTCAGATTTAAATACACCATTGGGTTATAAATTCACAAGATATAACCCTGAAACGATCGCCTCATCTGTGGTGTGTGTCTGTGTGCACATTGTGCTTGTATATGTGTGTGCATACATATGGCCATGGATGCGAATCAGCTCTACTGGCAATGAAAAGAGAGAGATTCTGGAACTGTTTTCAGAGTCAGTAGACTAGGTGGTGGGTATTATGAAGGGCACATATTGCATGGAGCACTGGGTGTGGTGCATAAACAATGAATTCTGTTACACTGAAAAGAAATAAATTTAAAAAAATAAATTAATTAAAAAAAGGAATAGACTAGCATGGTAGGATGTGAGAGTCAGTAGACTAGCGTGGTAGCTAAGAAACTGTGTGGTATGACCTCTTAGTTTTACACATGAAGAAATTGCAGCCCAAAGGTGGGAAGAAATGGACTGCTCCATGATACACAGTTGGGAAGGCATGAAGTGTGGATTAGAAGCCGGGTGAACTCATGCCTAGAAAAATATTCTTTCTACTTCAAGACTCTAATGTGTCTCCTATGAATGATAACATTGATTACACGTTCTGGCCTATTTTCTGAGTATTGAGTCTCATTTCTTAATTTTCATGTACCTTTTAAAAAACTTTCTCTCCTCTGGTTACTAGGGTATTATTCTCACTCTTTAATTTCTCTGAAGTAGAGGAACCTCCCCTATCCTAGCCTCTGTTCATCTGTGCTTGGAGACCTTACTTTCTTTGCTAGTTACATTGCTGGCCGCATTGACTGTGGCACACGCGCATCCTGAGCTGGCCTGAGAACCCCATTCTGCCACCAGTCCCGATTAGTCTTCAAGTGACTTCCCTATGATCAGGAGCTGTGCAAGTACAAAGCATCCTATATCCTTACAAATTAAAATGATGATGTTTGATGTCTCTTCATCTGAACTCCTGCTTTTGTGCTGTCAGAGAGATAGGGCCTGCCTAAAACCCTGCTTTTGACTGGGACGTCTGCCTGCTTTGCAAGCCCAAGGACCCTTTAATTAATGCCAATGAAAAAGTTAAAAGCAAAGACAGCCAGAAACAATATCAATAATAATAATAATAAATGGGTTCCTTCTAGTCCAGAGAAGCCAGAGGGAAGGGCATGTCAGCAACTTACACTGTGATGTATTGTGGGAATGTAACACCCACCCCTGAGCAATAGCACATACCAATTATAAATATAAAACATGCTTCACTGCCTGCTGCAAAGGCGGCCTGGCAAAACTGAACAGCAAAATTACTGTCCGCCCATGTTATACTTTTCTATAATCTCATCATAATTAAAAGTTGTTGGGATGCTGTGCTTCCCCGAATCTTTGTTGCTCTCCTTATTCTTGTGGTTTAGGATTCAAATTGTCAGGACTGGGTTACAGTGGTATAACGGTGATGTAAGCCAGAAACGACCAACAAAGTCATGTTCAAAAATGCTGGAGAGAAATGGAGGAAGATGCACAGCCCGGAAATCAATGTTGAGAGTATCTGGGGGAAAGGCTTGGCTCGCAGGAAGGACATCGGGTAATGTGTAAGCATTAGGACAGCAGAAGTGGCATCCCTAAGAGGTACAGGATAAAACAGCAGAGTGAATCACCAGCCTCAGCATTTAGAGGCAGAGGCAGTCAAAAGGGCAAAGGCAGAAGCAGGTGCCCAGGAGGTTTCAGAGCATTTGATATATGAAGTTAGTCTTCAGAGCCGGCACAAGGAAAGTGAGAGTTTAGAAAGAAGAGTGCAAGTGTCAATGGCATGCTGAGGTACGACAGGCTAAAAATGCTAATACTAGGACACTATAGTAAGTTGCCATCTGCCATCTAGGGCCATATTTTCTTGATGAAATCACTATCTTGAAAAAGTATCTGCATTCCCATGTTCACTGGAGAATTATTTACAATCGTCAACATGTGAAAACCATCTAAGGGCCCACTGGCGGATGAAGATAAAGAAAATGTGGTATACAGAGACAACGGAATATTATTCAACCATAAAAAGACTGAAATCCTTCTATTTATGAGACACGGATGGAACTCGAGGGCATTATGTGAATGAAGTAAGTCAGTGAAAGAAAATACTGTATGATCTCACTTGTATGTGGAATCTAAAAACACCGGACTCAGAGGAACAGAGAATACAGTGGTTGTTGCCAGGAGCTAAGCGGTTGGGGAAAGGGGGAGATACTAGTCAGAGGGCATGAACTTCAAGTTATGAGTAAGTTCTAGGAGGTTCTAATGTACAGCATGGGGACTACAGTTAATATTGAGTTATATACTTGAAAGGTGCTAGACAGTACAACTTCAATGTTCTCACCATAATAACAACAATAACAAAATGCTAATTATGTGAGGTGAGGGTTTGATAATTAACCTTATTGTGGTAAACATTTTTATATATGTCAATCATATACATATATAATCATGTTGTACACCTTAAATTTATACAATGTTATATGTCAATTGTATCTCAGTGAATCTGGGAAAAGAAAACCAAAACATGTACAAAGAATGTGTAGCCTCCAACTGCAAAATATGATACTCAATATGTATACATTATACCAAAGGAATTTACTGTGCAATATAAGTATCCTTACTAATATTCATTTTTTACTTGAGAGAGAGAGAGAACACTCAGAAGAGCGCTAGCAGAGGGAGGGGCAGAGTGAGAGAATCTGAAGCACACTCAGCACTCAGCTCAGAGACTGACACGGGGTTCCATTCCATGACTGCACTATCATGACCTGAGCTGAAACTGAGTCAGACACTGAACCAGCTGAGATACCCAGGTGCCCTTCCTTAATATTTTATAATGTTTTATTACTGAGAGAAATGCATTGAAATTTCCCACACCTCTGATGATGTGCCTGTCAATTTCTCCAGAATTATAAAATATTTGCTTAAAATCTTTTTAGGCTATTTTAGTGAACATGTATGAATTTAGAATCTTTTTATATATATATATATCTTCCCGGTGAATTGAATATTTTTGACTCTTTTATCATTGAATTGTGACCAACAGTATTTCTAATAATGTTCAGTGTCTTGAAATCTACTAGCTTTCTTCTGGTTAGTAACTGCTGGATACATCTCTTTTATTCTTGAATTGTGACCAACGGTATTTCTAATAATGTTCAGTGTCTTAAAATCTACCAGCTTTTTTTCTGGTTAGTAACTATTGGATACATCTCTTTTTCCCCCTTTATATCATCTTTCAAACTTTCTATACCTTTATTATAAGGTATATCTTTTGAAAATAGTCAATAACTAGATTCAGTGTTTATTAAAAACAAAATCCTGTCTGATAATCCTTGTCTTTTGAGAGTTTAATGCACCTAAAATTATTGTGATTACTGATACATTGGACTTATTTATACCATCTGATCATGGGATTTAATTTGTCCTGTTTTTTTTTTTTCTTCTTCAGTTTTTTCTCCTTTCTTGCTTTCTGTTGGATTGACTTTTCCCCTTTTTTCCCTTCATCATGTCATTTTAAAACTATATTTTTAAACTGTGTTTCTGGTATATGTACATGTGTGAGGGTATACACGTGCTTATAGTGACTATTTGAACACGCATATGTAACAAAGTCTGATAACTAAAAATTTTACCTACTTCCTAAATAATAAAGGGTCTCAGAATTCTATTTTAAATATAATCAGTTTCCCCAACTAATATTCCATTTTTCCTTGTTGTCCAGCATCTTAATTTTAGCCAGTTTTCCCTCCAAGTATGTATGTTAATTATATTATAAAGTTAATATTTGTTTAGATTTACTCCCATATGATTCCTTCTGTATTTATCTCTCCTTTCTTGCATCCCATACCTTCCATCAGGGGTAATTTTTCTTCTGGCCCAAAATAATGCAAATCATCTTTTTGATGTCACCTAAGAAGTTTTTGTCAGTGAGGGGATACGAGCCAGGAGTTTTCTCTGTTTGAGAGTTTTTATTTTTGTTTTAATTTTATTTTTATTTATTTATTTATTTTTTAAAGATTTTATTTATTCATTTGACAGAGAGAGAGATCACGAGTACACAGAGAGGCAGGCAGAGAGGTAGGCAGAGAGAGGGGGGAAGCAGGCTCCCCGCTGAGCAGAGAGCCCGATGCGGGGCTCGATCCCAGGACCCTGAGATCATGACCTGAGCCGAAGGCAGAGGCTTTAACCCACTGAGCCACCCAGGCGCCCCTGTTTGAGAGTTTTTAAACAACAAATTCAATTTCTTTAACAGACAGAGATATGCCATTGTTGGGTCAAGATTCTATAAATATCGATTAGATCAATTTGGTTGATAATGCTCCAGTTTAGGTCTTCTCTGTGCTTCCTGATCTGCTGTCTGCTTGTTCTAGTTGTTACAGAGAAGTATTAAACTCTCTAGCTTTAACTGTGGATTTGTTTGTTACCTTATGCACGGGAGAGGAACTGGTTTTGTCAGACTTATTTTCTCAATTTCCGGTTCACTGTTAGCATTGGGTCTTCTCTTTGTGCCTGCGATCCACAGAGGCTCATTCTGGATGTTCTTGCCCCATCCCCTCTACATAAACTACCATTATCTGTTACTGTTAGTCAGTACTTGCTAGACTGTTTGGAGGCAGGGGGACCAGGTAGGCATTTTCTGTTGTCCTGGATCAGCCTTAATCCAGGCAGAGGCTTTGTCCCTGGGTCTTATGTGTGGGGTCTTCTTCATGACTCTGATGCTCTCTCAATGGTGGGGGATCTCTAATGTTATGGAAACATGTTTTCTTTTCCCTTAGAGATAGACGGTTTTCCTGTTCTCGCCCCCCAGATGTGATACATGTTCACTTGTGTCTTGAAAGTTACAGGTTTTATGCTATTCTCCTAGCAGCTTAAGCCTTTTGTTTTGTAGGAAAGACACAGGAACCAAACCCAGGTGGGACTTCTTGCCTTCCCTGTGGTGCTTTCTCCTCTTCCAGGCCTGCGCCACACCGAGGGCTTCCTCTCCTCTCTCACCCTCCCCATCTCTCTTGTGAATATCCACTGTGGTCCACAGGAAAAAAAGCCTGAAAGCAGGCACTAATTTCCTTTGTGCCTATGGCTTCTGGTGTTTCCATATTCTCATGCTATGCCATACTTAGCCTTTCATAGCTGTTTACAGATTTTGGCTGAGTACTTCCTACCAGTTAGTATAACGCTCAGCATCTGCCCCAGATGAGCAAATGCTGGTGCCCTGTCTCTTTCGGAATACTGTCCCTCTCCATAGGTTTCAGGCTGGTCAGTTGCTAGCTCTGAAAACTTAGCTCTCTGATGGCTTTAAGAAAAATTATATTTTCATAGATTACTCAGTTCTTTCTTATTCTAAAGGTGAGAATGATTTTTTTTTTTTTTTTTTTTTAGTTTTCTACATCCTATGCAGATTCTGGCTGTTTGTTTTATTGTTGTCTAGTTTGCTAATTTACTTTTTATGGTCTCTTGTTCCCTGAAAATGCTTTCAAAATATTTTAATATTTTTAGACACAGATATAGTAAACACAGTTATGTGGTAGTTTCTGTGCAATATTTATAAAACATAGAATCTTTGTGACTGTATTTTTGTGGTCTGTTGTTTCTGCCAGTTTGTGAACACATTCACTTGTTTGTGTGCCTGTTTATACTGACTGTGGGCTGGTCATTTTCCTTAAAAATTCATTTGTAGTGACTCCCCAAGTTGTGGGATGAAGATATCTTCTTCCAGAAAAAGTTCATATGCATTTTGCTAGATCTTTTTAAGTAAATTCATTACTTTAAGCCAATTCTTGCATAGTTTAAGGTTGCTTTCATCATCCTAGGGATTTAAAAGTGGTATGTAGGGATGCTTGGGTGGCTCAGTTGGTTAAGAGCCTGCCTTTGGCTCAGGTCATGATCCCAGGGTCCCGGGATCCAGTACCTCGTTGGGCTCTCTGCTCAGTGGGGAGCCTGCTTCTCCCTCTGTCTCTGCCTGCTTGTGCTCTCTCTCTCTCTCTCTGACAAATAAATAAATAAAATCTTAGAAATAAATGAACAAATAAATAGAAGTGGTCTGTACTCCATACAAGTCTATTGACTTGGGATTGGATTGATTCTCTCTCCTTCCTGTCTTTCATTCATTTCCCCTCTTTACTCTGGTTTTCCTTGATAACAAGAAGATTATCCTTGTTTTTATTTATCATCCCCCAGTTTTAGGAAGGTGAGCTGTCAGGATGAAACACTCCAGGAAGACTCATTTACATTGACACATCAAAACATAGGAATATGGTAACAGTTGAAGCCAAAGAATAAATCCTTTACGATAAAATACCATACCCTTACTGGAGATCATTAAAGGAGACAGTCTGTGGAGGACAGAGAGACAAAAAGGGTCTCTTCCAAAGGACCCTCTGATCTCTGATATTAATCATCTCTCGTACACAGCTATTCATATCTGGCCCAGAAGACCAATTCCTGTGATGCAGGCTACAGATAGGAGATGGCTGGCTGCTGGATCAACAACTTGCCAAGTTCTCTAAGAATCGGAGGGTAGAAACCTAGGCAGGGACAGAATTACCACTTTGTTTGGGGACTAGGCTGGGAGTTTCCGTTGGCTGGAATGCATTCAACAGAGAAAGGTTACTGAGATTTGGCCTACGTCCAGCTTCCCAGAACCAGTCAGTGGTTTCCTGGGCTTTTCTACATGTTGGTTACTGAAGCCTTTTTCAATAAGCCTGCTCTTCATATTCTCCATAGGCTTTCGCAAAGAACAAATGTTGATCTTACAAATTTTTTTTGACATAAAAATCTATTCCTCTGTAGCTCTCCCTAAAGCCAGACAGAGTTCAGAGTTTATCAAAATCAATAAAATTTAAGGAAAGGGATATCATTATAGCTTGGCAAATCAGGAACATAAATAAGGGTCAGCTTTCTTCATGTCCTACCTTCTAGTAGATAAGAACTTCAAGACCTGGAATTATACTTTTGTTGCTTAGACTTGAGGACTCTAGCATTGGTCTTTGAAATTCACATCTTGGCTTCGTTTCAATTTGTTAAAATCGTGAAACAAAAGAAGAGATTTTCTCCTGTCTTCCTTCAGGGGATTCTGTCTACTCATACAGCAGCAAAACAGAAAAAATATTTCTCAGGGAATTTATTCTGGAAAGCTGTAATGTAACCCTAGCCCCATGCTAACCCTGGGCTACAGGCTTAGATGGTGAAAGAGCAGTGTAAATATGATTTTTACTTAATCATAACAGACTGTTCAGTCTAGAAAGGGCTTAAAGTAGCTTACCAAGATATGTAAAATTTAGCAAAATGGCAAATACATTAATGAAACAAAAAGAGAGAAATTAGGTGAGAAGTGAGAAAGAAGGAAGTAAATGGAGCCAAGCATCCTGCAAATGCTTCCTATGAGTTTGCCACCAATTTGATAATAAAATAGAATTTAGTCTCCCTTAATAGGAAAATGCGATGAATTACACGTATTATACAGTGTCTTACCAGATAAAATTAGGTGAACTGTTAGGGAGAAGCCAGAACTCTCCTAATATTAACAACAGCTAGGAATGTCTCTCATGGAGCATCTTAAAGAGGACCCTCACTAAAAGAATAAACAGCACTTTTACAAAAGCATTTGAGCAGTGACAGAGCACACAGTCCTTGGAAACTCTTCTTAGGGGTCCCTTCAGCATTGATCAATGATACTGTAGGAAAGCAGAATCTGTGTATGTAACACCAGAGGGAGAACAAAAAGTATACAGTGCAAGTTCCAGGCATGAAGGAGTGTTTCTGAGTCTTGGGAGATTATACAACGAATCCATGGGAGATATGTCCCTGAAGATGGGTATCTAGACAAAGGAAATGATGGTTTGGAAGTCACCACCTTGTATATATTTGAAGTCTTCTAAATGTATTGAGCAAATGCATGGCAGATACAGAAAATAAGTTTGCCTAATAACTCTAAGTTCTTTGAGAGTTAGTGTGGTTAAGCCTCTGTATCCTTCATGTAGGGTCTCAGACATAGTAAATGCTTTATCAGTAGAAGTCATTGAATTAAGCCATAGTAGGAAGCAGAAATGTACATGGCTGGCACAGACAACAGTGAGAAGACTGGCCCAGCTGAAAAGGAGGACTCCTGGTGGAGAGAAGTTCAAGCATCTCCTCCACGAGGCTTTTCTTGACCACACATCTTCAAACTGAGTCAATCACTTCTCTGAGGAGCTGTCTCTCTGCCTCCTACGGGCTCCTACAAGGCAATCTCCCCGTACATTCTGACCATTTTCTTACTGTTTTCCTCCACTGCCAGACAAGTAGTTCCTTGGGTACAAGGGCTCAGAATTTTACACTGTTGCATTCCAAGTCTAAATTCTCCATTGATGTGTAATGAATTGAATTCATAGGAATATTAGGTCTGATCACTGGATAGTCCTAAAGGGACTTCCCATAGGAAGACTTTGTTCTACAGAAAAGAAATTAACTCCCTTGAACAAGGGAGTTAAATAGAAAACTTTTCCAGGAATATTTGTTGCAGGAATGTATACCTGGAACCATGAGTAGCCTTATGTAGTAAACAAACACAAAACTAAAACAGTTGTCTCAGCAGGTTATTTTTTTTTTTTTTACATCCAAAGAGCTCATGCAGATAAAAAAAAGTTTGAGATTGAGTTTTGGTTAAATTATACTTCTTCCTTTCCTTATACACACAAAAATTATTTTCACAAGTCCAAAAATAAATGTCCTTATGTGTATTCACATATCTTTAATATCTTTGGGGGAAAACTACAAAAACATCATGAATAAGGCAGTACTGAAAGCTGCTATGAAGTCTGTCTGTTTTGAAGGGAATGAGGATAAAAGGAAAGTCCTAACTCTGAGACACTGAAAAAGTTGGACTTTTTCCTACTCCAACAGTAACTTTGGAAACTCACTTAACATTTATGTGCCTATTTCTTTATTCATTAAAGGTAGGATATGTAACAATAATAATTTCCATAACTTAGTCATGAGGCCACTGAGGGCAGGGAACTTGTCTTATGTCCTGAAACTTAGCACAAGGGAGATGATCAATAAATATTTGTCCAAAGAATGGATAAATTATATAGCAAACAGTATAATGTCAGGGCAAGAGATTGACATTATTATTAAAAATAAAACCATCTATATGTGTGCCATTCCATTTGGAACGTCAGCCACAAAGAGACAGGCAGTTTTTGCTCATGGACTGGCATTTGCTGGAACATGGCCGGTCACAGGGAGGGAGAGAGGGCACTGGTGATGAAGAAATGGTGAGACAATTTAATCCTTTAGCTGGGTCCCTTGGGAGATGTCTACAGAGCCTGGTCATTTCTGTAGAGTATTCTGGATTCCACCCAGCTTGCCAGAGGCTTCATGTCAACAGCCAGAATTAATGTGTGTCTAATTTTAACTCAAGTGGAGCAGACATTTATTTTGGGAAGACAGGATCTTTTTGAGAATGGTTGCAATTGCCCGTGAGCTCGGTCAGAGCTGAATTTCTTGATCATCTTCCTTAGCTGGTGGGAAGATTTTATTGAACTTTTACCTGGCTATGATATGATCTCTTCCTCTAACTTTCTAAAGAACGATCAGGAGAATTTATTTTTAACTCCTCAAGATGCCTTACCTGTTGCACACTTCCTGGAGTCCATCTGGTTTAGACTTCATATATATCTGAAGGAATGTTCTAGCAGTAACCTTTGATGGCATTTCCCCTCACCCTCCAGGGTACAGCAGCTGTAACAAGAGGAAGGATCACCAGTCTGAGAGCTAGAAAGACCTGGAATCCATCCTCTGATCCTCCATTTATCAGCAGCATAACCCAAAGGTACCTCAGGCATGAGATCTACTAGGAGCCTCCATTTATTCTTTTATAAAATATATATTTATGTAAAATAATATTGCTTTTCTTGACTCTGTAAATATGCCTGGAGCTTATGTTGTTCATCTTATACCTAAACCTTTCAAAACATATGTGAATTATTATTCTTGGAATCTCTGAGGCTGATTCCACAGTCATTCTTTATATTTTTTGGTACTGCTTTAAAGATGGAATTGGACATGGAAAAAGGAGAGATTAAGGAAATGTCCCAAGAATGCCTTCAAAATAGGACTGCTTCTATTTAGAATCCAGTGATATCAGTAAAGGCCCAAAGGAGGACAGAATTATTCCTTGCTAGGGTGCTCCTGGTATATTACTCCCAGCAGAATGAATACAGATGGGGTTTTTCTCAAGAGCAAGTGCAATTGTGGCAATACTTGCAGGGTCATGGGGCAACCCTATTGTGAGGAGTATTCCATTGAAGGTAAGAAATGCCTACTGGAATCTTTTCCATGGCTGAGCATATGGTATATGCTCTAGGAATAACTATATAAGAAATTGTCCTTAGGGCACCTGGGTGGCTCAATGGGTTAAGCCTCTGCCTTTGGCTCAGGTCATGATCTCAGGGTCTTGGGATCAAGCACTGCATCAGGGTCTCTGCTTAGCGGGGAGCCTGCTCCCCCACCCCCCCCACCTGATGCTGTACCTATGTGTGATCTCTCTCTGTCAAATAAATAAATAAAAATCTTGAAAAAAAGAGAAATTGTCCTTGCACTGAAGGAATTCACAGTTTATTGTGGGTATACGAAACAGACACAAGAAATAATCAGAGAACAACGATAGGCAGTGTATAATAATATCTAAGTGAAATGCAACCCACATAGGGTGGCAGAAAGAGCAATGAAATGTCTGAAATGCCAGCTTAGGTTCCATTAGCTCTGTAAACTTCAAAATACCATTTGTTTTTCTAGGCCTCATTAGTTCATCTTTTAAATAAAGAATGGTATAGTGTGGCAGTTATGTGTGGAACCCAGCCAGCCTATATGGGAGGCACAACCTTGTCAAGTTCCTAAAGCTGTCAACCTCAAGGCCACGTGGGCACATTCAGTTTTCTACCGCTGGATCATGTGGCCCCTGTCTTCCCTCCCTCCATAGGCCTGGAGGACGTTATTCACCCCGCAAGCCTTAAATGATAGCGACAAAGCCTGTGCTCACGGGACACTGAGATGCATCCCAAAATGGACGGTCCAGAACACTCTCACTACCTCACAAGGGGACACCTGGGCCATCGGGAGCAGGACACTGTGCGATCACACCCCAACACTCAGCTAATGCAGCATCTTCATTAAACCCATGAGGATAGGCGTGAACACCCTGAGGGATCCGGCACCCAAGCGCAGGGTGCTTAAGCAATCAGCGGTTTGAATCATGAGGCTCTTGGTAAAGAAAACTGTCACTTACTTTGGGAATCATTCTCTGGATACTGTTTTCTCTTGCGTGAGCCTCCACTGCTGCCCTGGCGACCGACCGCCTCAGCTGCAGCCAGGTAGCTGCCCAAAGAGCCATCTCCATCTGAGGGGACCCCTGGCTCAGCCCGGGGACATGAAGGACAGGGGACACGTCAGGCTAACAGCGGGTCACGGGCGCTGGAAAGGTGGAGGAGGCTCCGGAAGGTATACAACTAGTTGATCCGGGATCCGGAAACCTGTGAGATGGGGCTCCACACCCCTCTCCCCAGTCTCAGAATGTACAATCCGCCTGCAGTCCGCACTCCCAAGCCACGTTCCAGTGCGCAGTCAGTTCCAGTGCGCAGTCGTGAGCAGGCCCTTAGCGCTGAGACCCCCTGGGCGCATGCGCATCAGCGCCCACTTCCGGCCTCACTTGAGCCCTTTCAGACCATGCCTGGAGGAGGCACGTGTTTGTGCGGGGCTGGGACCAGCCTCCTGGGTGAGTTCCCTCCTGCTGAAACTGGCAGGGCCTGCCTCTCTCCAGTCTGTCCGCGCCTTTCGTGTAGAGTCCGGGGGCCGGCTGGTAAGCCAACTTTGTTAGAACACCGGGCAGGCGGGGCTTCCCCCAGGCCAGGTGACGAGTAGCGTGCGTTAAGAGCGAGCAAGCGGGTAAATGCCCTCGCTTGGAGTCGAAGCTTCTTGTTGGGAGAGTCATGGGGAAGGCGTGAGTGTTCTGATGCCTCAGGGAGTATTTGCGTCTGAGAACCAGTTAAGGAAGGGGCACTGTCGCTACAGAATTGGGCGGGTGGTGGGCATTACCATAGTGTCCACCCTGCAGAGAAGTAAGACGTCCAAGCGACCCTGAAGTTCTCAGGCTAACATCTCTTGTTCTTCCAGAAGTGTCACCCCTCGTGCAGAAGTGTTGTATGATTTCCTAATGAGATGGCCACTGTCACTCCATTCCCATCGCTTTGTAGGGAGCCTGCCTTTCCTCGCTGGCAGCTTTGTCTTTAATTCGTTCGTTCTTTCTTTGACACTTTTTATTTAAATTCAGTTAATTAACACAAAATGTGTTACTGGTTTCAGAGATGCAGGTCTGTGATTCATCAGTTCTTATATAATACCCAACGATCATTACATCACATGCCTTCTTTAATGTCCATCATCCAGTAACCCCATCGCCCAACCCCATCCCTCCAGCAGTCCTCACCTTGTTTCCTATGGTAGAGAGTCTCCTAGGACTCCCTGATTTCCTCTTGTTTTACTTTTTCCTCTCTTCCCCTATGAGCCTGTGTTTTGTTTCTTAAATTCCACATATCAGTGAGATCATCTGATAATTCTTTGTCTTACTGACTTCTTTCGATGAGTATAATACCCTAGAGTTCCATCTATGTTGTTTTAAATGGTAAGATTTCTTTTTCTAAAACAAAACAAACAAACAAAAAAACCCAAAGATTTCTTTTTCTGATGCCTGTGTAATATTCCATTGTGTGTGTGTGTGTGTGTGTGTACACACATGTACATACCACATTTTCTTTATCCATTCATCTTGCTCTTTCCACAGTTTGGCTATTGTGAATGTTGCTGCTATAAACACTGGGGTGCAGATGCCCCTTTGGATCACTATATTTGCATCTTTAGGGTAAATATCCAATAGTGCAATTGCTGGGTTGTAGGGTAGCTCTATTTTTGAGGAATCTCCACACTGTTTTCCGGAGTGGCTGCAGCAGCTTGCATTCCCAACCTTCATTCCCACCAACAGTGTAGGAAGGATTCACTTTCTCCGCACCCTTGCCAACATCTGTCGTTTCCTGATTTGCTTATTTTAGCCATTCTGACTGGTGTGAGGTGGTATCTCATTGTGGTTTTGATTTGTATTTCCCTGATGCCGTGTGATGTTGAGCATTTTTTCCTATGCCTGTTGGCCATTTCTATGTCCTCTTTGGAGAAATATCTGTTCATGTCTTCAGCCCATTTCTTGATTGGATTATTTGTTCTTCAGGGTGTTGAGTTTGATAAGTTCTTTATGTATTTTGTTACTGGCCCTTTATCTGATATGTCATTTGCAGATATCCTCTCCTATTCTGTCAGTTGTCTTTTGGTTTCCTCAACTGTTTCCATTGCTGTGCAAAAGCTTTTTATCTTGATGAAGTCCCAATAGTTCATTTTTGCCTTTGTTTCCCTTCTCTCTGGTAGCTTTTGGATGTTACTCTTCCCTGAGTTTCTGAGATGTGATACCCAAGTGTGCAGGTATACTGTAGTTTGTAATTCTCCCCATGTTTTCAGATCCTTACAACCCAAACTCATGTCTTCGTCTCTCTCTCTCTCTCTCTTTCTTTCTCTGTCTGTGTCTCTCTCCCTTAGTTTAGGGGCATTTTTTCTGCAGTATTTATTTATTCCCTCTTCACCATTCTCTCTGATTGCTATTTCTAGAACTCAGATGGATTTGGAATTTCTGGATCAAGATTTCCTTATTATTTCACTTAATATTTGTCTTATATTTTCTATCTCCTTGTTTTCTGTCTGTGTGAATTCAACTTCATATTTATCTGGTTGGTTAACCAGTTGTATCTCTTTTTTTTTTCTCTTGTTTTGGCCATATTTTTAAATTTTAAAATCTTTGGTTCCTTGTTATAGTTACCTACTCTTATTTCATAATCTCCTGGTTTTTTTCATAGCTTTTTTTGAAGAATGTGATTATCGTCTTGAGAAAATTTATGTATTTGAAGGGCTTTTCAGATTACTCTGTTATCTCTAATTTCTTTTATAGTGTTAGCGTTCCTCAGATAATTGGTGATTATTGGTTAAGTGTTTGTCTTCAAGAAAAATTTTCCACATGACTTTCCCACACAAATTTGCATTATCCATGAAACCCTCTTTGTGGGATGGCAAAGTAGCAGGTATCTGTCTTCATTAACACTATGGCAATAGCTTCTCTTGTCAGTCTGTACTTCTTTTTTGTAGATATGTTCCTTGTTCTTGAATTTGGCTTTGTAATAATTAACTTCTTTCTTATATATGTGATGATTTGATACAAGAAGTGGAAATTTTTACAAAGTACCCAGTCTAATTTCTTAAAATCAGAAATCCAAAACTACCTGTTTCTTAGATATCCTATAGATCTATAATTCTATAATTCTTTAAGTTCCCTTAGGTATATAACTGTATGTTGAAAAATACTGCATAGGTCTGAAATCTTCTCTTTTTCTTTTTTTAAAAAGGTCAAATCAGTGCTTGTCAAGCAAAACAGAGACTGTAGTAAAATATTATAAGACACTGAGTTTTTGTTTCTTTGTGTTTGACTTTACATCTGTTTATTTCCAAATAAAACTGAAACCATATTTAATTTTTTTTGCTATGATCTAGAACTGCACTATCCAGTATGAAAGCCACAAACTACATGTGGCTCTTTAAATTTATCTTAATTAAAAAACTAAAAATTCAGTTTCTCAGTAGCACTAGCCACATTTCAAGTACTCAGTAGCCATATGTGGGTAGTGGTTACCATATAGTAGAGCACAAATATAGAACATTTTCATCATCACAGATATTTCTGTTAGACAGCATATTGATTTAGATCATTGAGGTCCCAGGGATATAAACAGAATTTATCTTAACAAATATGGATATTTATATTTATGTGGGTGTGTGATTTCACATATAATGTTGAGTTTCTTTAATGAATGATATTAAATATGACTAGCAAAGCACCAAGAATAATATGGTGAGTGTATTTATTTGGATCATTTAGCTAAAAACTTATCCATATGAATAGGCTGTGAGTTCTTCGCTGGTAGAGTTCCAACTGAAGTGGTCTCAACTCTACTGCTGTCTACGGTTTGTACATCCCCATCCTGATAGATCAGGAATCAGAACTGATCACAGTAATGTAAAAGACCTACATATTCCATCACTTGGGAGAAACAACAACTACATCTTGTATCCATTTTTGTCTGAATAAGAAAACCACTTCTAGAAAGATAATGTGTTATTGTTCTAGGGTTTCTAGAACAAAGTAACAGAGTAGGTGGCTTAAATCACAGACGTTTATTCTCTCACAGCTCTGGAAGTTAAAAATCCAAGTTTAAGGAGCTGGCAAGGTTGGTTTCCTCCAAGACCTCACTCCTTGGCTTGCAGGTCGCCTCTTCACATGGTCTTTGCTCTATGGGTGTGCATCCCTGCTGTATTTCTGTACTTCTGAATTTCCTCTTCTTATAAGGTTACCCATCATTTTGAAGAAGGGCCCTGCCTAATATCCTCATTTTAACGTAATCAGCTATTTAATGGCCCCATCTCCAAATAGAGTCACGTATGGTACTGGGATTAGAGCTTCAACATATGAATTTGGGGGTGGGGAGGTCATAATCTAGGAGGTTAGGAGTTCTGTTCAATTTAATTCTTTGTGTACTTGGAGGATAAGTGGAAATTCCCAGTGGTCTTACCACATTGTTTCCTTGTAACCAAAGTCCGATGTATATCAGTACTTGTTTTTCCCCACTAAGGAGGAGACATCAGAGTCTAAGGATAAATATTTCTTTTTAAATCATGGAAAAGGTTAGAGAGTCATCTTGGGATTCTCATTCAACTTCTTTGAATCTCAGTGTCCTCCATTATAAAATGGAAATAATCATAATTTCCTCATGGTGCTGTTTTCTGAGGTAATACCTGTGGAAACTAGCACAAATCCCATTTCATAGCCCATGCCTGTAAGTATCTGTTGGAAACAGAGGAGACTGTGTCTCTGCTGACTTCCAGACAACATATACGTTAGAAAATTTCTTTATCGAGAATGTTTTTCTTCCATTTTCTTTTAAAATTAAAATGTTCAACCAATGTTATAAGGTCCATGTAATTAAATATTCCAGTTAGATGAACTTTAGCTTATTAAAGTTTAACAAAAACTCAGGATAATTTGGATGAAATACATAGAAGACATTTTTCTTTTTAGAAGTTGGGAACTCTTTATTTATTTATTTGACAGAGAGAGAGAGAGAGATCACAAGTAGGCAGAGAGGCAGGCAGAGGGAGAGAGAGAGGAGGAAGCAAACTCCCTGTGGAGCAGAGAGCCCGATGTGGGACTCGATCCCAGGACCCTGAGATCATGACCTGAGCCGAAGGCAGAGACTTAACCCACTGAGCTACCCAGGTGCCCCAAGAAGACATTTTTCTCTTCACCAGAAGATTGGTGGTGATCCCTGCACACATCTCAGGGAATCATCTAGTTGGAAACAACCACCATTCCTGACAGTCTTCTACTGGGAGAGTCCCTGTGCTCTTTCAGTCCATCTGGGAGCTCCCTGGAGGAGTTTGTTCCATTGTATATATTCGTGACTAATTACATCACTCCAAGACATAACTGAGAAAAGAACGCAAGTACTTTTGAATTGAACAGAAACATGAGCCAACCTCACACCCAGTGGAGGTATCCTTTCGACTGAACTTCAGCTTTCCTTGGGCAATCATCAGCATATTAAGTTCACTATCTAACAAGAAGCAACCTTCTCTTCTAGTATCTAATTATTAATTGTTAAGAATTCCCAATATATATTGAGAAAAAAAAATCTTCCTGCCTATCACCTTCTAATCCCAGCCTAGTCTTAAAGGAAAAAAAAAAGCTACATTTATGGACTAGAAAGAGAACAAACTCATTGATTTAATGACAGCATTCACATTCCACTGACAGCCGTTTTAAAATGCTGTTCTGAGGACCATCCCTGAAGTTCAAGTTTGCCTGTTGTGAATTGAGTCATTAAAGGTGTGTGGGTGAGTTGGTGATGCCAGCCTCATGGAGAGTTGGCTGAATGATTAATAGCCTTGCCTTCTGATTTTAGAGGTTCCCATTAATTACAAGGGATTGAGTCTTTTTCATGAAGAGTCTGTTATAGCTTCTCCTGCCACCTCCTCACTTCCTTTTAAAAGTGAGTAAGATGAGTATTTTTAATTTTAAAGTGTGGAAATCATTTCTTGTCATTTCCTTTTGGAAATTTCTGGACCAAATCACCCTAAAAACACATTTCTTAATCCTATAATATCTGAACAGTTCTGGAAAAAGAAGAAAACTGGTAATGGTGCCAACAAATGTACTTCTGCAGCTTCGTCTGTGACGTCATCACCTTTATCATGGGGGAATTTCAAGGACAGCATTTATAGAGAGCTTAGTAAAACTAAAATGTCAGTATCACCAGAATCATTAACATGTTGAAGAAGCTTTCATTTGCCATCATTGTCTCTTTACCATGGATAAAGAGTTAGATGAGATGAGAGCATGATGTGGAGTGGAACTGGCCCCAAAAGATGGGCCAGGAAATCTGGATTTGAATCCTGGCTCTGAAATACTGGTTGTATTGCACATAACTTTGACTTGCTTCAGTTTTGTAATGAGAAATAACAAATGGAAAATATAGATAAAGTAACATGAAAGACATGGGAAAATCTATGTAATTATTAGCCCAATTCTTACTTAACCTCCACTCATTTCTTGTCTTACTACCCTTTATGATTCCCAGATTTTAATCATTTCTGTGCAAAATTGAGGTTGTCCTCTTGGATAAGCTTTCAAGGTCACCAGCAAACTGACCGATGAGACTGGAAAGTACCATAGTGAGGTGAAAAGAATTTGGAGTCATACATTCCAGGGTTCAGATTCTAGCTTTATTTATCCATGTAATCTTAAACAAGTTAGTTCACTTTCTTTATTTCATCTCTAAAGTGGTAATAATGCAATTTACTTCAGAGGATTATTATAAGGATGAGAAAGATGACATATATAAGAAACTATACAGTGCCTTGCATCTAGCAGGTACTCTTTAAATATTACGAATATATGAACACCTCTGCTCCCTCCCTCTGTCCCTGTCTCCTTCATTCCATACAAATCACTTAATCTCTAACCAGCCAGAATGGAACATGTGATAGGGGATAGAAGTGGGATAAATGGTAGATTTGGCTGGATTCAGAGCGTCAGCAGGGCAAGAAAACAATCTACCGTGATCTTGCCCATCTGTTAAAAGATGAGAATTCTGTGAGAATTTATTCTCTTCTTTGATCACAGATTCTGATTGGTCCTCCTTACAATAGAGTAGAGCAGCAGAAGTAGGGACAAGGAAAGATCCTTGATCTTAAATATTTCTATAATTGCTCTCCTACAATATCATATTCCCCGGGCCAGGACCCTAGCCTGAAAATAAATAGTCAAGTTCTCTGAGCTACTTGGAAAAAAATGCCTGAAAGTTGCATTTTTGACTTATAACTCATGTGGAAGATGAGGGAATCTCAGATTCTGTTTGTGTGTAACCATATCGAGGGCTCGCTTGTTGTCAGAATCAAGCTACTTGTAACCTCTTCCCAGTAATATTTCTCTAGTATGAATAGGTCACAAATACTCAGGGCCATTCTAACAAGTTAAGTAGAAGCTGATCCTAGTGGCCATTAATCTCAGGGAGCACTGGAATGGACTGGGTGAGGTCCTAATTAGGCACACATCTGAAAGGTTCTGATCAGACCAGACGCAGCCCAAGGTAATATAAAGAAGTCTGCATGATAAATTCAGAGACATGGATGCTAGTCCAGACTCCACCATGACTTGTTTGGGACCTCAGGCAAGTCTTCTGAGTTTTCAAGGGCTCGATTCCTCATCTTTAAAATGTGGATAACGATCATTATATCTCTTTGCCTCACAATGCTGTGATGAAGATTAACATAGATTATAGGTGATTATAGGTGTGAAAGTGTTGTATAAAAACAAAACACTATTATTATCTTTAATAATAGTCTTCTGAAGTCTTGCCATAGCTGTCCTGGGGCTCTAATCTATGGGAGCACTTTATAATGAGGTCTTTTGGGAATTTCGCTAACCAAATTTCCTTGGATGCCATTCAAATTGGACCAGAATCATAGTATTAGAGAGTGTTAGAGCTGGAAGGGATTGTAATACATCCAGTTCAACCCTCTCATTTCACAAATGAAAAAAAGGCGTCCTAGATAAAGAGGGACTTGCCTTAGGTCACCCAGCTACAAAGTAGAAGAGTTGGTATAGGAGCCTATTGGCTCTGTACACACCATAGCCTGCATTCTACCTTAACGTAGAGAATACGTAAACCAAATCCACTCCTCCCTTTCATTGCTGCCGCAGCTGTAGCTGGACCCCTCCTCAGTTCTTATCTGAAGTCTTATATTAGTTCTTCCTAAATTTCTTCTTTTTTAAAAAAAGGATTTTATTTATTTATTTGTCAGGGGGCAGGGGAAGCGCCAGGCAGAAGGAGAAGCAGACTCCCTGCTGAGGAAGGAGCCCACCACGGGGCCTAGTCCCAGGACTCGGGGATCATGACTGGAACCAAAGGCAAACACTTAACCGACTGAGCCACCCAGGCATCCCCAGTTCTTCCTAACTTTCAATCTGTCCATGCCACTTCATTCTTCTTCTGGCCACTGGAAGCTTTTTGAACTATGGATCTGTTAATAACACACATAGAAATACATACTATTTAATTCCTTTAATCTTCCCCATTACCTTCAATATAAAATTAAAATTTCTTAAAAATAAGGAACAAGCTACCCAAGGATCAGCCATCCTTTCACCTTACCTCCAAACTCCCTTTCATGTGGATTTTACATTCTAGACTTCCTGACTTACTTGCCGTTAGGCACGTGTTTCCTGCTTTCTCTTCCTTTACTTTGAGAGTGATCTTCCTTCTATAGAAGCTGTTTCCCTGTCTTCTTAATATGGCAAATCCGTCTTAGACATCCATCGTGAAACCTTCCCTTCACTTTCATGCCCCCAGTTATAGGTGCTTCATTCTCACCCAGATACACCTTTATTACAACAGCTCCACATCATGGGAGCTAGAAGGCAGAAATTGGGGCTGCTGCAACTGACCTTTAAGTCTGTGCCTATCCCAAGCTTCTGCCATTCTATGCAACCATTGAAGAATGAAGCTTCAGGGAAGACTTTTATGTAGCATTGCAGATTTGAAGGATAAAGGGGTTTGGAGAAAGGAAAGAGAAAAAGATATATCAATTTTTACGTGTCCGTATGTTGTTTCATGAGACACTCAACACCGTCTGTTACCCAAGTTATATTATACTGTTTCTTATAGGCAGGGCTTATGTATTTCTAATTCTTGACTCTTGCTCTCTTCCTGTCCCCACATCTCATGCCCAAACAGTCTTTAGTTGCAGAAATGTGGTGGCACAAAGTGGTATATATGCCTTAGAATATTGCAAAGAAAAATTGCTACCCTGTCACTTCTACAACAAAATGATTCCACTGTTTTCTCTCCCCTTCTTTTTCTTCCTCTTCTTCTTTTAGGTAGCATCTCAGGGGAACTAGTAGGAGGGATAAAGAGGAATTCTTCCAAGTTACTCAGAAGGAACTGTTTAGCTGTCACTAGTAACCCCATTTATCCTAGACTAAGTGGAAAAAAAAAACTGTTCTAAAAATAGGATTCAGTAATTATAGCACAACCCTACAGATCCTACAGATTTTTAGTTTCTGCAGTTTTAAACCGTGATTGTTGGATGTCATAAAAACCTATGAAGTGGGGAGAGACCAATGTTATTATAGCTGTTTTCCAGATAGAGAAACTGAGTCTAGGAGAGTTTAAATTACATGCATGATTGGAAATGCTGGGATTGGAAGCTAGGGCCCTGACTGCCCATTCTGTGATCACCAAAGCCAAAGTTCTGCCACAGATGGAAAGGGCTGAGCCCCTATTCTGATCACCTCCTGTACATTGCTTTGGTGAGGGAGGGAGCCTCCTCCTTAAATAATATAAGATGGTTGAGCAACTTCCACTTTGACACTGGACAGATGAGACTTGTAGCAGTTAGTTAGTAGCATGCACTCACAATCTAGGGATAGAGAGGGGTGAAAGGACTTTGCACACCATGCAAGACCACCTGGGGATTGCACTTGGGAGTGAACAAGCAGAGGCACGGGGAAGCAGGACTTCTAGTAACAATAGGGTAAGGCGATCTCTGGTTCCCACAGGAGGATATTCTTGGCTCCTTTGGACAAGCCTTCAGGCTGTCAGGGAAGTGAAACCACTAGGCTGAGGGCTGAAAGGTAGTTGGTCTACCTGATAGGGGAACTAGCTGGGCAGGCAGCCTTTCTACTGGTGTATTTGGAGAGGGCAAAAGAAATCACAGTTGGCCCTTTTCAGCTCCATGGGGCCCAAATATATTAAGGCAGCACATAAAATTTTAGGCCTTACAAAATTTTAGGTCCCACAGCTCCCCTTCCCGTGCACACTGTATCTGCTCTGCAGGAAATACTCTTATTCATTGGCATTTCCATTAGGGTTTTCACCAAGATATTCTCTCTCACACAAATGACTGTTCATAAAAGAGTTCTGTCAAGGAGCTGGCCTGTCCCTTGATGGCCCAGTGGATAAGGAAGCCTGACATTAATTTATTTTCCTAATGAATAACATGGTAAAGTCTTGGTTTGATAAGTACACCACTTACACCAAGGTCTTTCATTCACATTCAGCTTCGTAAAATGGACATCCCTGTAGAAACTAATTGAATCTTGTTGGTGTCTGGGATAATGAATAATGTCAGCACACTTCAGAGATTAAAGATCCACCCCAAAGGGAAGTGGCAGCAGAAGAGATTAGCTGTGCTTCCTGGAGACATCAGTTGCAGCAGGATGGTCTCCCATGGTTGGACCATGTTCCCTGATGCAGGCACCAGAAAACCGTTAACACCTTCTACTTTCTCCTTCCTAAAAGCCTACACATTTGAATCTCAAGATTCCAGTGAAAGCACCTGATTTCAAAGAATGTTTATGCTCAGTGACCTGCACAACAGATCACAGGAGGGGGAAAAATGTAGCTGGATTTCCAAAAAGGTTTCTAGTTATTATTAGGATTGGATTTTGACTCCTACTCCAGACCTCCTAATGATTATCAGAGGTACAACCAATGGGGCTAGATGGAAACCTAAGTAAGATGTTTGTGTCCTCTCTTCCTGCAGATGTTGCATCTGCACTAAAACTTGCAAGAAGTAGGGTCACTGTGGTGGCCCCATTAACTTGCACCTGAGGGCATATAGTTTCCTGTTTTTGTCCTTGCTGCACTATAATGGACAAATAGAATCTTGGACTTAAGCAGCGATGGAAAAGGGGAGGCTAAGGAAACCATGACTCAATGTTCAGTTAAATGCTTCTCATCCCTGCCTGTGCATGAGAATGATCTGTGGAATAGTCTGTCTGTATACACCGGAAACTGTGCTCCTCCTATTTCTTCTGAATCAAAATATCAGGGGCAGAGGCTATGCAACTGACTTCACATGTGATTTACATGTGATTCTCATACATCGCCAGGCTTGAGAACCCCTCATACCTCTTGCATAGGGAGGATTCATAAGAGACCACACACCTAGGAGAGCTATAATTTCAGATCAGAGGATCAGTTAAAATGGAACAGAGAAAATGTGTCCAGAAGAGAGAAAGCAAAGTGGTCAAAAGTCACCAGGAAAGAAAATGAAATCCAAAATCAAGCAATAAAAGGGCAACTACAATGAGGAGGCTGCTATGAATGGCTATAGATGAGAAGATAGGTATGAGCATTATTCTAGGAAAGTCCCATTTTCCCTTAGTCCTTGGTTTATATTCTATATCGAATGGAACCTAGACTCACAGAGGTTGTTGCTAGATGGCAGATTTAGACACATTCTGATTCCAAGGAAGCCCAAGGGTGGAAAAGGTGAAGGGATGAGGTTTGTCATAATAAATTCTATAAGGTGACACCCAGATTCCAAACAAAATAAATTTAAGAATTCATGCATGCATGTACATGCATGGACAGCATCCTTCCTTTGTAGAAAGTGCTTTTGGCACAATTAGCTACCACTATTTGTAAATAACTTCTGACAGAATTTTACTGGGGGACACCAAGAATCACTGTACTGTTACTAAATTCCTCACTGAACTTAAAATCTGGCTTTAAAGGCAAAACTCATTCAAACTGTTTATTCTAAAGGCAGAAGACATCAGGGTGGGTTGAATGCTTCCCTTATTAAACCTCCACATGCTCCTACACTCTGGAGATAACCAAATGACTTCTAGTTTCCTAACATGCCAGGCAGTTTCCCATCTTCTGCTCTTTACTGATGTGCCCCCTCTGTGTGAACTAAGCCTAAAAGCCTAAAAGGTGAGTTAAGTATGGCCACCCAGCAGTACCTTTGCTTCATTTAAGACCCAACTTCAGTGTCAGTCCACCTTTCAGTCTTTCTTTTCCCCCACTTCACTGGTCTTCAGAGAACTACATCTCATTTGCAAGTCTGTCTTCCTTCCTGAGTGAGCCCTTTTGGTTGGGACTGGTTATAAGGCTCACCATTGAATCATATCTTGACTTTTACCTGTTTCCTGGGGGTGGCCTCCCCCATGGTTTTGCAAGGAGATGGGACATAAACACGCAGAATGCTTAAAGCCATATATTTTTGTTCCAATTAATGTAAATGTGCCTTGTATAGCAGAAATGTTGAGGAGCATCAAGGCCATTTTGTAGTCAGTATGAAGAAAAACTAGGGTTGCAGTGAACAAAAGGCAGGCAAAAGACTTTGACTACACTCATCTCTTGAAGCAAGCTGCTTAATTATCTCTTTGTCTTGAAAGCACCTATCTGTGAATGACTGTTTCCTGATTTTAATTGTGTATAATATTGATTTAGGTAACATTTACTGATAGCTCATTGTGCCAGGAAAAATTCTAGATGTTTTATATGTATCAGCCCATGTCATCCACACAACTTTACTATGTGATAGGTCTTTTTGCAGCTGAAGATACTGAGGCTCAAAGCAACATAGCCAAGGAAAAGCAACGATGAGTTTTAAACTTAGGTTGTCTGGGTCTAAAGCCCATGCATTTAACCATTATGTGGACTTTCGGTGGTAAAGATGGGAAAATCCTGGCCGAATTAGGACACGTTGGTCATTCTAACTATGTCCCAGGATTCAGGCAACTGCAGTGCAGTCTTGAGGGCCGTATTAGTTTCCTGGGGCTGCCATAACAAAGTACCATATACTGGGGGACTTGACAGAAATTTACTGCTTCCTGGTTCTGGCAGGTAGAAATCTGCCGTCAAGGTTAGCTCCCTCTGAAGGTACTAAGCCTTCAGATCTGCTCCAGTCCTCTTTGTAGCTTATAAATGACCATCCTCAAAATGACATGGTGTTCTCCCTGTGTATGTGTTATCCCCAAATTTCCCCCTTTTATAAGGACACCAATTATATTGGGTTAGGTTCTACTCTAATGACCTCACTGTAACTTTGCCTTATCTTCAAATAAAGGCTGGGTGCTGGATCTTCAACATAAGAATTTGGGGGGATAGAATTCAGCCCATAACAAAGACCATCCAGTAACCAGAGATCACAGGTCAACATCACACCATGGAGTGGATCGAGGGTTCTCTGTATAACTGCATGTTAGAATCACCGAGGTGATTTAAGATACACACAACAACAACAACACCTTCAGACCCCACAGCAGCCTAATTAAATAAGAATTTTGGTAGTGAGCCAAGGCATTAGATAAAACTTTAAAACTCCCCAGCTTATTCTCATATATATATCTGGGACTTAGAATCCCTGACCTATCTGAGTTGAGGACCCTGCAAGCAGCAAGAACAGGAGACAAAAAGTTGGGGGAAACAGTGGGACACAAGCAGAGGCAAGGGTATGACCAAGGGGCTGTATCAGTAGCAAAATCTGCAGCTTGGTTTGGGTTTGGAGCACAGGAAGTCAGGAGACAGAGGAAGGTGAGACAGGGTGAGGCAAAGAGGTAATGAACAAAAGCAAAGTACAGGCTTGGGCCCAGCTGTTGAATCCACCAGGTCTGATAGGAGCAGTTTCCCAGACAGAAAATGAGAAGTAGCTGACCGGTGGTGAAATCCAGGGGCCAGAGCTCAGGAGTCTGTAGGGGACTGCCCGCTATGATGCTGCCTTTTATCCACTATGCACTGTTATGGACTCTGCCAGCCTGTCCACGCCTCTCGTCAGGAGAAACTCTGAGGAGGAGTCAGTAGCTGAAATGTTCCAGGTCACAAATACCCGACTTTCAGCAGATATAGGTTGTTTAAAAATCCAGATTTGTAAAATAGCTGCATTAGAGAATATAGGCTTTATAAAATGACTCATAATGGGACTCTTTTAAATAGCAAGTTTCCCCTGGGCCCAACTGATTTTGCTTGCCAGATATCATTTCACACAACATTTTCCCATAAGCACATCTAAATTGTGAACTAAGTTGCAGAAGACAGTATCTTCTGACACTTAGCAGTTTTGAACTTAAACACATAATTCACCTCTCTGGGATTTAGTTGAGTCATTTACAAAATAGAAATAGTCCCGGTCCCAATGAACTCAGTATTTTAAATAAATGAGATGGTATGTGTGAAATTAATGAGAAAACATTGTCTTCACAAAAGTTCATATTTAAGGAAGTTATCAACAGCACTAAAAGGTGACTTGAGAAAACCTCGTGACTCCACTGACATTTATCACTGACAGGATAGCGCATGGAGGATGGAGGTGCCTTGCGCAGTGCATGGCTTCAGGGAGGATGCTTCGTGGTGTGCGCACTGCTCCAGATCGGGAGCTGGATTCCCTGCCTATACTGTGGTGGAGGACTGAAGAGCTCAGCAGAGATAATCCGCTGGAGAGGGAAGTGCAAACCCATCAAGTCATTTCTAGAATTTACAAGCAAAGCAGGCAGCTAACATCTTGTAAAACATAGGAAGGCAATTCAGGGCTCCAGAAGCACACACTCACGTGGAAGCTTGGGCATTTGCAGATGGAAAGACTGAAGACTGGATAAGAAGGGCCCTGGAAAAGACAATAAAAGTCAGCGCAGTGAAGAAAGGCTGTGATGGCTGGCAGAAGTGGGGTTAGCAAAGGGGTGTTGTGGGGGCGCCTGGGTGGCTCAGTGGGTTAAAGCCTCTGCCTTCGGCTCAGGTCATGATCCCAGGGTCTTGGGATCGAGCCCCACATCTGGCTCTCTGCTCAGCAGGGAGCCTGCTTCCTCCTCTCTCTCTGCCCGCCTCTCTGCCTACTTGTGATCTCTGTCTGTCAAATAAATAAATAAAATCTTAAGAAAAGAAAAAGAAGGGGTGTTGTGAGGTGTACCAGAGCAGAAGGTAGTGATATCAGATGCTCTGCTAAAGGGTTACCAAACTGTCCTTTAGAACAGAACTAGGAGGTAATATTGGAGACTTACTGGTCTATATTTACAGCTAATTATTTAAAAGCTTAAGATAACTGACAGTGAAATATATACCTCTCATTAACATCATTTTTGACAGTTCTTTTTGCCTAAATAACGAAATCTTAAATAATCTCTGAGTCCTGTTATATATAGAATGGCCCTACCTCACTCCAAGGCAAGCTGCTGATGGTCCAGTGGACCCAAGCAATGAGTAGCATCCTTATGCGATGGTGTCTGCATGGAGGGGTATTCGAGTCCATCTAGCCTGCACATTACACACAGAGACCCCTTCCCTCCGCCCTGACTCACATCCTCCCCAGGCCACTTTTAGGGGACTAGGGGAAATTATAAACTGATGACCAGACATATTTTCACTTCTCTGTCTCGCTGTCCCTTCTCAGCAGCAGCACAAGCACAGGAGTAGACCCCAGAGCCAGAGGGTCAAGCAGATACAGAGTAGAAGCAAAACATGTGGCAGGTGTGATGGGATGCCCCTCATCTGAAGAACTAATATTTATAAAGGCACTTGGGAATAAATTTTTTTGGGGGAATAAATTTTTATAAAAAGAAGGAAAGGGAGTGAAAATGGGAAACATTTGTCTGAAGGAAAATGCTGAAGGTCTTAAAGAGGGTTTGTCAGCAGGCTTGCTTCGACATTGCTCATCCTATATTTGCTGTATTTTGGGGAAGATTCCAGAGATAAAGCAGGACTAAACCTCATCTGGGAATTTGATTGGGCAACTGAATTTCTTTTGTGAATTGCATGGAAGTTAAAATAGGCAGTCGGGGGCACCTGGGTGGCTCAGTGGGTTAAGCCTCTGCCTTCGGCCCAGGTCATGATCTCAGGGTCCTGGGATTGAGTCCTGCATTGGGCTCTCTGCTCGGCAGGGAGCCTGCTTCCTCCTCTCTCTATCTCTGTCTTCCTCTCTGCCTACTTGTGATCTCTCTCTGTCAAATAAATAAATAAAATCTTTAAAAAAATAGGCAGTCGAGGGATAGCTTATGAGAAAAGAGACCTTTAAATTCTTGCAACCGTACAGAATGTTGAATTGTTACTGTCTCAGGTCATGATCTGGGTCAGCCGGAAAGAGTTCTTTAGGATACAGAGTTTGATGATACACATATTTAGAAAGTGTCTGAACATTATACTTGGAGTCATGGTAAATGAATTGCCATACTAAGTCCATCTGATTTCTTCAAGCACCTGAGTATATGCTTTGGAAGATGTCTGGTAGGCTGGCCTAAGAAATTTAAAATACTGTGCAAAGTAATCTAAAAGCAGATTTGGCACAGCAGCTCTGGCTTGGATTGATTCCTCTTACCAGGGTTGGAACACGTATTTGACAATGTCAAGCCCTTTTGTAATGCTCATGTCAGAGGAGAAGTTTTCCTAAGTCTGAAAGTGATAGGATTTATTATCTGACTCACAGTATATATGACCATATGACTGAGTATTTCATAATTATTTTCTTTCTTCTTGTAAACTGCTTTTTAAAAGTGATATACTATACTGAAGACATTGTTCAATATAAACACATGGTCTTTAAGATCTTTCTGGATCTGACCCAGATTCTACTCTTGAGTTTAATTGGCTGGACTTGGTATAGATGCCGATCTGCTCTGATAACTACAGACTGAGTTCCAGTCTCATGACTCATAGGTTTGTGGTGTTGGGCAGTTCCCCTGTAAACTTCCCAAGCCCCATTTGTACCACATCACCTTGAAGGCAATACAAAAATCCCATAACACTTGGGGAGAATAAATAAACTAATGCATATGGGCACTATACCAAGAGTCATTCTCAGTATATAGTCTTGTTCTCCTGTGATGCTATGTGGTTACTTACTTACTCCTATACTCTGAGGCCTCTGGCCTTGGCCCTGTCCCTAAGCTGATTTGGCTAGAGGCCCAAAGAGGGCAGCACCAGCCTGCCTGATTCCGTGGGGTTCTGTCACTCTGTGGTGTGGCCTCATAACCTTTTGGATGTGATGAATTCTCAGGGTTGCCCATTAGGGTTCCCAGGAGAATGTTAGAGTCAGTGAGGGAAAACAGGTAGCCACAGCTGGCCCCACATCATGAACAAGTGCATAGAGAACATCCTTATTTCCACCTCCTACTGCTCCACGAGGAAGCTTCAGTCAGCCACTTGATACGTTTTACATTGATGGCGTGAGACATAAGGACTTTCAAATGTATGGACAGTTTCTTCTTTACTAGATGCCGCATACCACTGAAATACAGCACCGTAATTCTCATAGGCCCCTGGGTCGGCATCAAGCCTGGGTGCAGCTGGGGATGTCAGTCCCCCCGACAAGTTGAGCAGCTTCTCAGCAACCAGTGAACTGACCACAACCACAAAGGAGAACCACAAGTTTGAGGGCCAAAGCTTAACCTCTTAGAAGCTCAAAACAGGAAGGCACAGATAAAACAAGAGCTGACAAACACTGGTACGCCTCCTGTCAACTGATGGGGCTGCGTCCCGGCTTGGGTTATGCTCTGCCTATTGTCGCCACTTTTATGAAGGTGGGGAGACCTGTTTATTGATAAATCGACACTCTCCACTTTCCACAACAGACAAGTCTGAAAGCACAGCCAAGAGGGTGATTTCTGGCTTGGGACCTCTCTAGTGGAATGTGGGGACCCTAGGCCACCTTGCCACAAGTCTCACGTTTCACTGGAGGACCCCTGGCAATCCACCTTCCTGGCTCCCCTCTTGGAGGCAGCTCTCCTACACTCTGATGACTTTAGCTGGTGCTTGTGCAGGGTTTCCAGGCAGTGTCTGGTTTTGTACCAGATAGGATGTTATTTGAGCTCTCTGCACGGGAAGCAAACCGAGGCATAAGCGTCTGTTGTCACTTCCCAGTTAAGTTTTGCTGTTCTGTGTCATAACCTGCCTCGAGCTCCAATTTTCTGTGTTGGCCTCTTCTACATGCTGTGATGTTCCTTTGTCATTTGGATCCTTTGTTGCTGGGTAACTAAGTGTGAGGCTGACTGGGGCATGATGGCAGGCCCACCTCTACCGAGACTGGCTCTCTCAACCAACAGCTGGTTTGCTGAGTAGCTTGGTGGAGAGTACATCCGCCTTGCTGTTGCCCTGAATCTGCAACTTCATAATCATGCTGTATAGCTCTCTTTCATAATCATGGTTCGTGACGGTGGCGTTCTCATCAAGCTTTATCTTTCTCATTTACTACAACTTTCTTTCTCTTTTTTAAATTTATTTTTTATTTATTTTTAGCATAACAGTATTCATTACTTTTGCACCACACCCAGTGCTAAGGTAACACCTAATTGGGGAAAAAAATCAGTTCTTTTACCTTTAAATTTTTAAAATTTATTTCCTACATTGCTCTAGGACAAAACAAACTAGTACAATTTTTAGTATTTATGGTTAGGGCAAACTACTTACCACTTTGTATAGCCAATAGCATGGGGATTCTAAAGGCAGATCCTTTACTTGAATTCTGGCTGAACCACTTAGTAGCTTTGTCTATGAACAAGCTGTTAACCTCTCAGTGCCTCTGCTACCCCATCTGTAAGATGGAAATAGTAATTAATGCCTACCTCTTAGAGTTTGTGTAGGTTAAATTCAGCTGCAAACAAGGGTCAGAACAGTACCAGGTATATAAGAAACATTTAGTAAGTTATAGCTTTTAATATTTTTGAGATGTACTTAAATCCAAAGCATAGAACCTACACATTTAATTCCTTACATCTTGGTGAAAGTGACTTCCTTTTGAAATTTAGCATTTTGTGATATAAGTGTTTGCAATATGCCTGATCATGAGAAATATTCTTCTTTTGATGAAGTATTTTATTTTATTTATATTTATTTTTAGCCCTATCACCAATTTTTCCTGTCTCTTCACCCTCCCCTTTGGCAACCACAAGTTTTTTCTCTATATTTATGAATCCGTTTCTTTTTTGTTGTGGTTTTGTTTTTTAGATTTCACACATATGTGAAATCATATAGTATTTATCTTTCTCTGTCTGGCTTATTTCACTTAGGATGATACCCTCTAGGTTCATCCACATTGTCACAAATGGCAAGATTTCATTCCTTTTTATGGCTGAGTAATATTCCATTGTGTGTCTATGTACCACATTTTCTTGATGCAATCAGCTATCAGTGGACACTGAGGTTGCTTCCATGTTTGGCTATCAGAAATAATGCTGCAGTAAACATTGGGGTGCATATAGCTTTCCAAATTAGTGTTTTTGTTTCTTTTGGGTAAATACTCAGAAGTGAAATAACTGGATCATGAGGTAGTTCTATTTTTAGTTTCTTTTTGTTATTCATTGCGGCTGCACCAATTTACGTTCCCACTGACAGTGCACAAGGATTCCTTTTTCTCCTCCACCAACACTTATTTCTTGTCTCTTATGAGGTGATATCTCATTGTGCTTTTGATTTGCATCTCCCTGTTGATGACTGATGCTGAGCATCTTTTCATGTGTCTACTGGCCATCTGTGTATCTTCTGTGGAAAAATGTTCAGGTTTTTTGCCCATTTTAACCGGATTACTTGGTACTCTGGTGTTGACGATGAAACATTTTAATCAGGGTATTGTTTTGGTGGGAAGAAAAGAAAGCTCTCTCTTTACGAGGCAGTCAGTGACTTGAAAAGAATCTGGTAATAGAACAGGCTTAAAAATGAAGAAATGGAATTTCAGCATACATCTGCTGTTCCACATTTATTAAGACTTATTGGATACTTTAATTCCAGTGTCAGATGGTGCATCAAGACTGTGACCTTGGATCATAGGACCAAGTTCAGTGAGAAAAGAGGGCAAGAGTGTTTCCCTTACTGCTGTGTATGGCAACAGCTCAGTGCGGGACTATGCACAGTAGCAGACCCATGAGTGTTTATGAAGTAGATACCCAACTACTGAAGGTTTGAGAGTTCGAGTCTCTAAGAAATTAACCATATGTGGTTGCTGTGTTTATGCATATTGCTCTTATTCTAACATTCTGGGGATAAAAAAAGAGCTTTGAAAGAAAATGATGAAAAGCTGTGTGATTTAAAGTCAGTTATTTGCCAAAACATTGTCAAGGAGGAACTTCCCATATGAAGTAAGATATATATATATCTTTTATTTTAAGTTTTACCAAGTTTAATTTAGTATTTTATGGAATTTTTGTTGAGACAATTTGGTGACCCAGTCCCTTCTGACATTGAGTCCTGTGACTGCCACATGGCACCTTCTGTAGCTGATTCCATCATTGATCTGATGGCCAACATTGACATGCCTGGTTTTCACTGAGCACTCTCCCTCTCCTCTGCTTAATGAGTCACCCTCTTCTAAGGTTGCTCCTGCTGATGTCACCTCCAGAGCTCTTTGGTAGAATTGTAATCACAGTGTCACAGTTACATGAGTTTTTTAAAATGCCCCTAGCATAAAACACCTCTTTCGTGTGTGTCTCTCTTAATCAGTTTATGATAGGCTACCGTGACTACCGTGATGAAAGATGAATATAACAAGATATAGTGAAGTCCTACTCAAAACCATCTCTTTCCTACCACACTTAACCTGTGTTGCTGGTATCCCTGCTCCCCTTTTCTGTAGCTGCTTCTCTGTGCTTAAAATTGCCCAGAGAGTGAAGGGCAGCCATAATTCCTTGCTTATAAAAGCCTCAGTCACTGGGTACAGCAAATGGGTGATACCATCTATCCTTTTTCTTCCCAACAGAACCCTCGGGCTGTTAGGAAAATTAAGTACTCCAGAGGCACACCCAGACCCTTTGCTCTTTGCAGAGGGAATGGTTTCATTTTAGAACCTTGCCAACAACAAAAACACAACCTAAAAAGCACTAAATACCTCAAGAGAGCTACAAATAAAATGTCTGGAGTTAAAGGAGAGAGAAAACATTTCTGCTGGGATGATGAGGAAAGCCTTTAAAAAAAAATGTGGTAGTTAAAGGCGGTTCTTGAAGAAAGAACTTGAAAAAGGCAGAAATAAAAGACTTCAGGGACATTTTGAGCCATGGCTCTGTCACTCTGCTTCAGAGTGCCCTTGAATAGATCCAAGGTCCATTGTTTCTTCATTTCTAAAGTGATAGTGTCACAGTAGATTCCTAGGGATCCTGCACCCTTCAACTTCACAAACCAGGGTCTGTGAATAAGTAAGACTTAGAAAGGCAAGACAGTGAACATCAGAGACAGAGGCAGAAGAGCACACAAATGTTCAGGGTGTGTTTGGGAAATGGTGAGTACTCCATGCAAGGAGGTAAGGTTTGAAAGAGAACAGACTCAGCATGGGAATGAAGTTAAAGTAAAGGACTTTATTTTGAGGAGAGAAGTTGGTTGGTACATTTGGTTTTCTGGAGACAGGAATACATAATATTGTATGTTTTCATACAGATACAAAAGGAACTCACTATCTTATGAGATTTTCAAAAACATTAGGGGTTCGGTGCCCTGCAAAATGGATTAAGTTAAGAGCAGCTAAGACAAAATTGGAAAACTAAGAATTCAACTTTGCAAATGATTTATAGTAATTTTTAATTCACTGGAAAAAACTAGGTCAATTTATATTTTTCATTGTAACTGGTAACAACTGATCTACTGTTGTGAACCTTAAAGTTATTTTCTATTGAATCCCAATTTTCTTGTGGGTGTGAGCTAATGCAGTATGATTATGTTAGCTTGAGGAAGAAGCAGACTGTGATTTAGTAACTGGGAGCAAGCCACATGGGTTGTGAAGGAGTCTTGAAGGAATCAGCCAATTATGAAATAATAAAAAGCACCTAGTTCTGTCTTTCACAGGACTAATAATCTAGTTAGGGAAATCAGATGGACCCATATGGTCAAAATGTTGGATAATAATGTATGTGCACATAGAAGGATTCAAAAGAAGTTCTGTGGGACTTTGCGGTTGGGAGAAAAAACTGGTCAAAGGTAGGGTTACTTAAGTTAGCAAATAAAAATATAGGACGCCTAATTAAATGTGAATTTCGGATAAATACTGAATAATTTTTAGTGTAAGCATATCCGAAATATTGCATGGAATATATTTATACTAACACATCATTCAAATTTGAATTTTAATGGATATAGTACATCTTATCAGTCAACTTTTTAAAAAAAGTATATTTTATCCTAAGGCTGATGGATATGAAAACCTGCAGAAAAGAATGGGATATTTAGAGGAAAGAGAAAATGTATAATTTTGATAAGAGGCTACCATTTGCAAAGGGATGGTGAATAGAATAGGTAGTCTAGAAATAGAGAGCTTATGTGGAAGAGAAGGGTGGACCAGGGGAATTCACCGCTCTAATTATATGGAAATTTAAAACTGATAGGTCCAATGAACTCAGAGTTGAAGATATAAAAGTGAGATAGATATAATCTTTATTTTTTGTAAATGTAAAAGTCATGGACAATTAATGCTGGAAGAAATCTTAACAGTCATCTCTCCCCTCATTTATGGATAAAGAAAGCACAGCCCAAATTTGCAAAGCTGAGATACAGTTCTGCTCTCTCTCTTAATTCTCAGGCCAATGTTCTTTCCTTTTCACCATGCTGCAGTTTCTTATTTCTCAAATAAACTAGTAGTTCCAAACCAAAATTCTATTGGGACATAGTGGTGAAAGCTAAGTAAAGAAATTTTTTGCTAAGTTCCACCATGAATCCCTCAAATCATCTCTAACAATTTTGGAATCCTTCCTCGGGTGTTCAGATTTCTCTAGGGTACAGCTTCTTTTATTAGCCCTCACGGGGCAAATTGCCACTGACGTCCTAAATTTAGAGATGCTGTTTTCCTTCAGAGTTCTCCTGGTTGTTATTTTCCACAGACAACTAAATTCTCCACATACAGATCAGTGCCAGAAAATAATCTTCCATGTGTATCAATGTCGTAAGCAGTGATTGGCTTGGGTTGAGCATGTAAATAAGTCTTGACTTCACCCAAAGAATTATTCCCTTAGTTACTTGACTTCCTCCCTAACCTTTGTCTTGCACTCCCTGCAGGGACCCTCACATTAAGCTCGCAATGGAGATTTGGCTCAAGCTATTTCCCAAGTTTGGCCTCCTCCCTTCTTTATGCCCAGCAATATGTTCAGCCAAATAATTTATAGAAAAGAGCCCAATAATCCACAAAGTTAATTCAGTGTTTCCCTATTGGGTGTGATGACGTTTCTTAGGAGCTAGTGTCATTAACACAGTAAATATATAATAAAAAGTCTAAGTGGAAATGTCATCACAGTAGTAATCAAGGATGTTGAAATCCTGTTTTATCTGAATTTTCATGGATCTGGGTGGTAACTGGAACTTTTCTAGAAACCCTGAGCTCTACTAGATTATCTATCTTGTCTTCATATTTACTAGGTCATAGAAATTCATACTTTCATTTATTAACCATTTTAGTATCTTCCATTTGCAAAGCACTGTTGTGGCCTCATTGAAAGTTCTGACTGGGGAAGGGAGCTATTTAGAAACTGTCCATATTCTTCCCCTTAGTTTACATATTGGAAATCAAGAACCTGAAAGAGAAGCGAATTTCCCTAAAGTCACTACTTGAGAGCAAAGCTGTTACAAAATCCTAGTTCTCCTATCTTACAATCCTGACTCATTCATAGATTGCCTCAGCCCTAATGGAAATGACTTCGTAAAATGTAATTGTTGGAATTGTATCACCAACACAAAAATAGCTACTAAAGATTATAGCTGGCATTTGGAACTTTTACTATTAAATAAATACTAAATTGGTACTATTAAACTGCCAAATGCTCTCTCCTCACTTAGGATGAATAAAGACAAGAGGAGGAATGGATCAATGTCACACCTCTTCTAAAAGGGCAAAGTGGAAGCCACTTACTGCCACTGTTAAGATGCTGATGTGATTAGCTCTCTGTCAGGTAGTGAGTTCTCTGTCAGCAGGAGTGTTAACCAACTTGCTTGCCCTTTTGCAGGAATGCTGCATAAGGAATTTTGAAACAGGTGAGAGATAGTGCTGATTATTTTTGACGATTCCTCCGTCTATAAGATTCTGTAATCGAGCTTAGGAAGTCTTAAAGTAAAACCATTTCTGGTCATGGAAATCTAGAAGCAATGTTAATAACAACAATGAGGCATCATACAGGATGCCCATCAGTAGTACCTGTCCACCACAGAAGGCCAATACCAGCTGAAGTTTTACTGCATGCTGTTGAGAGTTCAAGTGTCAAGAGTAGAGATCAACTGGGAAAGTGTTTGTAAAGGAAAGAGAAAAGCAAGTCAAAACTTGATGGATGGGAGTGGGAAGATGACTCAGCAAAATATCCTGACATTTACCACTGATAGGTCTGCTGCGAACCTAGGTGTTTGGGGCCTAGAGGGCAGTAGGAGAGACAAGGGACTTTGGGCTGTGGCAGCTGGGAACACTAAGCACCTGACCTGCATCTTGAAGCACGAGTGAAGCACCACAAATAATTATTAATTATTTTTAATCCAGTGATAAGTACCATTTAAGTGTCAATTTTCTTTAAATGCTTGGAAACTGAATCCATGGCCCTATTTGATAGCACCCTGGTTCTGTGGTCCATCAGGAATTCACAGTGTAATAAAGCTGAAAAGGGGTCCTAAGAAGCCCCAACTCCCCACACTCTATTTTACAGAACCCAGAAACTGAGTCCAAGAATAGTTCAACAACTCGTTTTAGGACAAATGGTTGTTAGGTGACAGAGTTTAGTCTCCTGGTTTTACTCTGTTAGGTTGGTGGTCATATTTCAGATCATTTTCTGAGTCTCACCTTAAATGCTATTGTGGAGTAAACCATTAGTTCATGTGAGTGTGTGTTACCAGGTCAATTCTTGCATTTGATTATGTGTCTTTCTCACCCTAAACAGCCCCTCAACTGCACTGGCTGTTTCTATTTTTAAAGCACAGGGTAGATCAGATATGTACACCTAGGGAATGAGTTTTCTTTCTGGCAGTATGCATGTCATCGCAGATCTCTCCCACCACGACAGCATCTCTATTAAGAATGACACTTACTCTGCCTTCCCCCCTAGCGATAACAGAGTCCTGGCCATTTTTCTTCTTTGCCACTGGATTTCCAGGTGACTGACAGGTGGTTGTACGGGTGATTCCTCCTGGACAAGTTCCCTCAAGTCCTATTCTTTGCTCCAACATTTTCCTAACTACTATCTTGAGAATAATTGTTCTAGGAAGACCACTCTAGGGAGGTTGCACATACTCTTTAATGTACACATTTCTTTCAAAACTGGGAAGAAATGAAACTCTGATTTAAGTGGAGAAAGTCTGCCAGAATCACAGATTTAAAAAAAAAAAAAAAGTCAGAGTTTGAATGTCAGTCATAAATTGCCATTCCTTATTTCTTTTCACTTTTAATAATAGTCTCATTAATCCTTCTCCCCATACATACATTTAGATGTTTACTAATAGGGAATTAAAGCAAAAAAGGTCCCTGACCGAAAACACAGGGATTGAGTCCCAGGGTGGTATGTTAGAAATTACAGAAGAAGGGGCTATGTATGTCTAAAATATCTGAGAAAAAGAGGACCCCAATAGATGGTATACATATGAGATGTACCATAGTACATATGAAATGGTAATGTGCAAGTCTCTTATATGAAATGATGCACAAGTCAGGCATAGTAAGAGAAATGGAAATTAAAATTATACTCTGATCCCATTTTTTACTTATCAGATTGGCAAAAATCCAAAGATCAAAAACATACACTATTGGCAAAGCTGTGGGGAAACAGGCCCTTTTCAGACATTTCTGGTGGGAATTTATATTAGTACAACCCCTATGGAGGGCACTTTGGTGATATCTGTCAAAATTACAAATGCAAATATGTTTTGACCCAGAAATACCACTTCTGGGAATTTATCCCACAGACATTCTTGCACAGGTGCAAAATAATGTACTTACAAGGTTATTAATTGCAGCCTTGTTTGTAATAGTAAAAGACTGGAAACAAACCACCAGTCTGTCAATAAGAAGGGCTTTTAAAATAAATCATCATATTTGTAATGACATACTTACAATGACACAATATGCAGCTTTAAGAAAGGAAAGAGCTCTACATATTGATATAGAAAGATACCTAAGATACATGAAGTTTAAAAAGAAAGGAAGGTGAAACATAGTTTTGGACATTTGGTAATTCAGTTAACGGGAATGGAGGAACAATAGTACAAAACAACTCCAGAATATTCATGGTGAACGGATAGCTTTGGTTGCCTGTGGCAGTGCTGAGGCTTTTGAGTGATGGCTGGGCAGGCAGGGAAGGGGAATGAGCCTCTTCACAGCATGTGACTTTTGTGACTTAGAATGGACTGTGTTCCAGGGAAAACAGGACCACAGACCTAACTAAGTTCTTGAGTAAGCTGTTTCTAAGGTGACAGGCAGGAAGGAATAAGACTTGGTTGGGTTCAGTAAGTCACACTGCCAGCTGTTCATTGTGATGGCTACAGCAGTGTGGAGTATTCTTGGTGTTGACTTAAGATTGGACCACAGGGTTAGCAACCTTGATGAGCCTGCTGTAAAGGGTGCTGACAGCGTACTTTTGAAAGGGGTCACACTGTTTGAACACTTATTTGTTCAGGGAAGTAAAACATAAGGGTCTTATCAGTTTGCTGAGCCGTTAATTGTCAGTCTACGTGACAGTAATTCTATTAAGAGGGGCTGATTTCTTCTTTAAGCGCCTGTTCAGATAAATAAAATTTAAAAACTGTAGCATAAAAGAGTCTCTCTAATAACCTTCTATTACCTCCATTTAAAATTTATATGAAGAAACAGAATAGATAATAGATTTTAGCAACCTGGGGAAGTGGCAGCAGCAAGCAGACGGCCAGGGCGACTGTTGGACTGGTGCGCAGAGCTGCTGGTCCACCTCTGCCAGCCCCTGGAAAGAGAACAAGCTTGTCCATTCGAAGGGAAAATCAGAGCTCCTGCTTACTGAGTGTTCCAGTGTACTAGGCACCATCAGGAGTACTGTGCGAATATTAATTCTTTTAATGCTCACAACCACAACAGGTGATTAATTGTGTTTTTAATTCCCATTCTGCAGGTGGAGAAGAGCACAGGAAACTTGCTCAATGTTCCTTAGCTAGTGAAGAAGCAGAGCTAAGATTTGAACTCAGTCCAACTCCAGAACTGATGTGATCATTTTGCCTCATTACTTCCCAGTCCTCAACCCTTTACTCCCCATTCCCACAGGAGCCCCCCTTCCCACCTTTCCTTGTTCAGAAACACAGGATTTGCATCGTATGGAAAACTTCCACATGGTAAGTACTAATTGTCCAGCCTGGATTTTTCCCTTCACTTCCTCCCCCTCCTGGCTGGTACTTCCATTTTTTATATGTACTCACAGGTGGAACCCCCAGAATAACGTTTTTTACTATCCTAGCTAGAAAGATAAGAAAGCTAAGGTGACAAATTTCTTGTTGGCATTGTTGCCCATTAGTCCTTCTGGAAACCCTCCCTTCCTTTCGTTCCTTTCACATCCACTCTCCTGATTTGCTTTCAACATGGTGGACATTGTGGTCTGATTTGCTGTTTCATTCTCTTCCCACAGCTGATAAATGTGGAGTTAGTTTCACAAAGCCCAGACCTAACCCACTTCTTGAGGCACATCAGCTCCTCTTCCTCAGAAATCTCATGGGTGTCTGTAGCCTCAGTTACTGTCTATTCACCAAAGATTCACAAAGCCTAAAAACCTTTATTTTGGGCTCCAGATCTGGATTTTAGCTGTCTTCTTGACATTGTTCCTTAGATGTCTCTATAGTTTCTCAAACTTGAATATTATCACAGTAATCTCATGCTTTTTCTTTTCAAATCTATTTTTAAATATTATCTCAGTGAAAATCTACTGTCTAGCCAGATTGTACAAATAGGACCTAAGGGGCATTTTTGACCTCCGCTCTTTCTCTACCCCATTTTTTCACCAGATTCTGTTACTTTTGCTTATCATATGTCTCTCCAGTCTCACCTCCATCCCTGTGCAACTAATCTTGTAGAGGCTTACTCAGGCCTTTAAAATAGCCTCTAGCTGGTTTTACTGTGTCCACAATAATTAGTCCTCTAATTCATTTTTTACTCCCCAAGCAGAGAGATTTGCTGAAGACTAATTCTAGCATATCACTACACTGCTTAAAACCTGATTAGTGGTACTCCATTGCTTTTAGAATAGAGATCAATGTCCTTAATAAGATGTGCAGACTATACCTGAACTGGTCCATGGCTACTCTTGCAGAGCTTTGCATTCCATACCCCCCTTGCATTCAGTCCTACATCACTGTATTCACGTATATTCTTTCCCCCGTCTGGAACACTCTTCCTCTCCTTCTATTGAATGACTTCAGTCCAGCCTTCTGTTATCAGCTTAAATGTCAGTTCCACAGAGAACTGTTCCTTGATAGCTACCCGCACCGAGTCTGTTTCTGCTCCAAAATATGTAATCACCACATCACTCTCCTCGCAATAGTCACAAATTCACAATTATATCTTGATATTATGTATATGTGCTTCTTGAGAGATGATATCAAATGTATTTTGTTTTTATCCCCGGTGCTCAGCATAAAGTAGACACGTAATTCATAGTTATTAAATGCCCATCTATATGAATGAATGAATGAATGAGTGAGCAAAAGAGGGTGACCCAAAGTAAAGGATTGAGGTAAAGGTAGAGGGAGAGCTCTGGTCTCAAGATATCCTTTGGTTTTTCATGTATTTCATCTGTTCAGACTATCAGAACTCAAGCTGAAGAGAATGAAGACACTGAGGGTTGCAGCCGAGTGCTCAACTGCAAACATAAGACAGAGATTTGAGCCACAGCCCAGAGGGCAGAGTGAGGAGCCCCAGGCAAAGAGCTTAGCCTGCTAGTGGGCAGCAGAGGATCTAACGCCACTTCTTCTCTTTAAGGAAGAAGAAATAATTCATTTATTTATGAGATCCATAAAAGACAAAACACTTAAAATAATAGCAAACTTTCATATCAAAATATAATAAAAGTGAACTGCTATGAAAAATCATTTACTGTGGAAAGCAGAAAATTTGAAAACAGTTTTGCATTCTTAGTAGGAAGCAATAGGATCTAGTCTCCATAAAAGAAGTAATTGAAAGTCATATTAGGAGGGAGAGTAATGAGATGAAAACATTGGTGGATGAGATGAAAGAGATGGGTAAGATAAAAAAACAATCACAAGAAAACCAAAAACAGAGTAGCAGTATTAAAGTATATGTTATTGGCATTAAAGAATAAGGAAGGCATAATGGAAAATTAAACCAGTGATTTAGAGGGCAAACCTGAGATGTTTTACCAAAAATGAAGCACAAGTAAAGTAAATTATGAAAAAAAAGTAAGTATAAATGCCACTGAATAAACAAACAACAGAATTAGAGGCATTCCTGAGAAAGGAGCTAGAATAATTGAAATGGAATTGATAGTCAAATATATAACTGCGGTAACAGCTAACTTTTATCAAGCTCCTTGCTTTGTGCCAGATATATGCTAAAACATCTTTACGTCAACAGCACATCATATCTGCTGCACAAAACAGTACAGATAGCTGCAGCATTTATCTCTGTTCTATAGGTAAGGAAGCCCGAGCCTGAAGGACAGAATTTGCACAAGATTCTACAGCACACACATGAGAGAGTTGGTGCACACCCTGGCTATTTGAGTCTGGCATCTGTAACTCTACTCACTGTGATTAATTAGAAGATCTGTATTTTTGAGCTGTAGAAAATGTCCGGTCTCGTACATAGAAGGGATTACTCTCTTTCCTAGCACAATTTGTAACTAGAATGCTGCAACAAGTTTATATCCAGAGAACTTTATGAAATGGTTACTGCAGATGTCAGTTGGGGCATCCCTGCCCTTGACAGATCTAAGTCAACTGTCTTCCATCTCCCATTCCTCTAGCCTAGGACAGTTTGAAGCCTTCCTAGGTGATCTCTGAAAATTCCCAAAGAGCTTACCTTCTCCTCACCCTCTTGATTACTTTTGGTGCTTTTCCAGGCACTGTCTGTTCTACCTTTATCAATCTGTGTGCCAGACCCAGGCCCCTCATTAGCTTTCACAGAGCCATAGCATTGACTCGTCTATTTACATGCCCGAGCTTAAGAGACTTGGGACAGGTCCTAAGGAGACTCTGGAGTGCATGGTATAGGGTTTGAGGCCATCTTGCTGTCTATTACTTCCTTTATCCCAGCCCTGTCCCTCAATCTTTTCCCTTCTCTCCACCCTTGCTGTATTCACACTACTCGAACCAGCTTCAGAATGCCACGGAAACATGCTCTTGGAATATCACCTCCTGGCCCTAGCAGTTTGTCAGTGTTCTTTCTTGAAAATGAAAAAAGAAAAGCAGAAAGCAAAAGCAACACAGGGTTCTCCCTGAAAGTTATCCTGTGAGTGTTTTTTCTACCTTCTAAATTAAAAAAAAAAAAATTTTGTTTTAAAGAATATGCTTCATGTTAATTTAAACAAATAAATTTGTGTTTCACAAACAAAAGGAATAAAGAATATTTCTCAGGCATATAGGGACTCAAAATATACTGCCCAACTACCAGTTTTGAAAAAAAAATATGAGAACCTGTGGAAAGATTAATTAAAATTAAGAGCTTATGAAAGAGAGGCAGCATAGCAGATCAACTGAAAACTTGGGCTAGACACCTCACTGCATGGATTTCACATCCTGGCTGTGTTGACAGCTAGCAGTGTGACCATGGGCAAGTTATTTTTTTATTATTATTATTTTTTAAGACACTTGTGATGGCCTTTATTTATTTTTTTTAAAGATTTTATTCATTTATTTGACAGACAGAGATCACAATTAGGCAGAGAGGCAGGCAGAGAGAGAGAAGGGAGGAAGCAGGCTCCCTGTTGAGTAGAGAGCCCGAAGCGGGGCTCGATCCCAGGACCCTGAGATCATGACCTGAGCTGAAGGCAGAGGCTTTAACCCACTGAGCCATCCAGGTGCCCCCATGGGCAAGTTATTAACTGTGCCTCTGTTCATTTGTAAAATAGAGATAATATTAGCACTCACCTGGTAGGACTGTTAGGAGTGTTAAATAACTTGTTATTATGTGCTTGCAATTCTTTGTTCTTAGGAATCACAATGTAGTCATTTGCCAATTATAATAAGGAATGTGGATACTGAGGCATAAAAGATTGAGAAATAAACATAGAAATTATTCACTTAAACATAGAATTAAAATTAAATAATTCCCGTAAATGTAGTTGCTTAAAAATAATTTAAATGTCAAAGAACTTGAAAGGCGATCTATGTATTATAAAAAGAATAGTGATTTATTAACAAGCTGTATAAAAATCCTAGTTTATTATTTTAAAGGAAGAAGTGTAAAGTCAGGACAAAAACACATGCTAAATCCCTTCCCTTGTATAGATAAGACTTGAGAGTTTCCATTCCTAATTTTAGTAAGTACAGAAAATATCAACTAAAACTTAGTAAAATGATATTTTTGAAAAACTGAAAGATATTCACTAATAGAATTCAAAACAGGATATAATCCTTTCAATCTCTGGAGCATATAAAATCAAGCAACATTTATTCTCCATAGCAAAATATGGAAAATAGGGGAAAGAGCACAGAAGTATATGACTAGAAAATGGGAGGCAATGTGTTATGTGGGGCCCTTTGATTACAAATTCAATACTTTTGGGTTCCCTAGGGTGAGAAGGGGGCCCAGGTAAGTGAGGGCGCCCAGACCACCAGTCCAGCACACATGACGGAGACCTGGAATGCCATTCAGCTGTCAGCCTGGTTGTGCTTGCTCCCCACACCAGTTCCCCACTGCAGCCCATCTGTGGGACTCTCAGCATCCCCAGATACCACTGACTGACTTCTCCGTCATCTCCTCCTGCACAGGACTTTTCCATACGCTCTGTTGTGTTTCAGGGGTTTGTACCCCTTTCTTGACTGCTGACTCTCTTTGTCTTGCTTTCAAACTCCCATCATAAGGTGAAGGAGTGTTTGGGCTGCCCAGTCATCACTCCATGAGGTCACCCTACTGAGCTCTTAAGTCTGACCATTTCATAGGATCTCTTTGGATTAGATGTCTAATCCAAATCAGTCCTATTACTTATTCCTACTTCTAGTCCAACATCTCATTCTCTTCCTGGCCCTATTACCTCTGCTGAGCAGAGGTACAAAACCCCAGGAAGGAGGTATGGGTAGAATAGGCAATGTGGATTCTCAAAGGGAGGTAATATCACTCAAAGGATTATTACATGGTTTTTTCATTACCCTGGAGGAGGGCCATACTAGACATAGAATGAATATAAATTATCTTACTCTTCTTTTGTAAAAGATCTGCCTTTTATAAATTTCCAAGTATATGCTCTTTTATAAGCAAAACAAGAAAGTTAAAGCTAAAACAAGAGCAACAAGAACCTGTATCAAGCAAATTCAAACATTAGAAAAGAATAAATGAGAATATTAATTTTGGATAAAGTAAAATAAAAAATACACAGAATAAGACAAAGGGTCATTTTTAATTGATGAAAGTTATAATCTGAAACAGAGATTTATATACCAATCAATAATATCAAAGTAATTTTAAAACCTCTAGGAAATAAAAAGAAATTTTCACAAAAACAGGACACTTTAATATATCTGTGACACTCTTTAATGTATGAAGTAGACTGATTAAGAGATTTAAATATAATTAATGAGGTTGCATAACTATATATTAAACAAGGATTTATTTTTTGACATAGGCAATTTCCATAAAAATTTCTTGGATTTGAGAGGAAATGAAAACTATAATTACAAACTTGGTTAGAAGGTACCTAAAACAAGAGCACTATTTATCAAAATATATGGTTTGTGGACAAAACGGAATTATTGGCAAACTCATACCATTATGTGTGTTTTTTTTTTAATTAAGCAATAAGGAATGAAAGTAATGAATTAAGCATTGAGCTTAATAAATGTATACTTATTTAAAAATTAAAGGGAGTATGAAAAGAGATAAATAAAGGTATCAGTATATTATGAAATAGGAAAACTAGATAAAAGAGATTTTAAAAATAATATCTGTCATATTAGGGGAAAAATCTCAATAAAATAAATGACCTCTTGAAAATATAATTTAAAAAAGAAAACAAAAAATTAAAAGGGTAAAATAAAAATGGGTAGACCCAAGGGAAAAAAATAGACAAATTGGACTTCATGAAAATTTTTAAATTTTGTACATCAAAGGAAAATATCAACAGACTAAAATAACAACCCATAGAAAAGGAGAAAATATTTGCAAATCATGTATCTTATAAGACATTAATATCCAGAATATGTAGAAGGCTCCAAAAACTCAACAAAAAAACCCAAACAACCCTATCAAAAAATAGGCAAAGAACTTAAATAGACATTTCTCCAAATATGCAGATGGCCAATAAGCACATGAGAAAATGTGCTCCACTAATCATTAGGGAAATACAAATCAAAACTACAATGAAATACCACCTCACACTCATTAATATGGCTACCATAAAACAGACAAAAACAAAAACAAAAAACAAAACAAAAAGAAAGGTGAGGATGTGGAGAAATTGGAACTCTTGTGCACAGTTGGTAGGAATGCAAAATGGTACAGCCACTGTGGAAAACCCAATGGCAGTTCCTCAAAAAATTAAAAATAAAATTACCATATGATTCAGCAATTCCAATTTTGGGTATATACACAAAAGAATTGAAAGCAGGGTCTCAAAGAGATATTTGTACACCCATGTTCCTAGCAGCATTATTCACAATACCTAAAACATGGAAGAAACCCGTGTCCATTGACAGATAAATGGTTAAGTTAAATGTAGTATATCCATATAGTGTAAAATTATTCATCTTTAAAAAGGAGTGGCTGAACCTTAATGACATTTTGCTGAGTGAAATAAGTCAGTCACAAAAAGACAAATACTGTTTGATTCCACTTATAAGGAGCGCTTAGAGTAGTCAAAATCAGAAACTGAAAGTAGAATAGTGGTTTCCAGAGGGTGGGGGTGGAGAAGGGGGGAAATAAGGTTAAATGGGTATGAAGTTTCAGTTTTACAAGATGAAGGGTTTATGGAGAGGGATGGTGGTGGTAATTGCACAGCATTGTGAATGTGGTATTTAATACCACTGAATTCTACATCTAAAATGATTAAGGTAGTAGATTTTATGTCATGTGTATTTTACTACAATAAAAAATAGAGAGAAATTGATGTACCATACTTTTAAAGCAACATACTGCTATATAACACCCTATGGAGGTAAATTTGCATTTCTCAAAGAAATGGGTGTTGTTCTTGAAAAAATATACTTTTCCATATTGGTTTAAAGAGAAGAAAAATAACTGGGGAAAAAATGTCCTCAAAGACTCCAGCTGATTTGAAAAAGTATGTTATTTCAAACTTTGAAAAGATAGGTAATCCACTTATACCAAAACAGAAAAAGATGGATAGTATTTCAGAAGAAATTAATGTAAAAACTATCAAAGCCAACAAGAGTATTTGATAATATAGAAAAGATACATAGAAATCAGGAAATTCCTATACTTCAAGGAAAAGCAGTTAGAAAACATTACTTTAAAAAGCAAATTATTTCTTTTTTTTAAGATTTTTATTTATTTATTTGACAGAGCGAGATCACAAGTAGGCAGAGAGGCAGGCAGAGAGAGAGAGGAGGAAGCATGCTCCCCGCCAAGCAGAGAGCCCGATTCGGGACTCGATCCCAGGACCCTGAGATCATGATCTGAGCCAAAGGCTGAGGCTTAACCCACTGAGCCATCCAGGTGCCCAAGAAAATTATGTCTTTAAGAATACAAAAAATACAAAAATATATAAAGCAACAAAAAGCCAAAAATGCTTAATGTAGCCAAATATAAAATATGCTGTAGTAACATTAAGAAAGTAAAAAAAAAAAAAAAAAAAAGAAAAGAAAAGACTGAGGGCATAAACAGGACTTAATACATGAGAAATATACCACGTTTGTATACAGGAAAACTAAATATTATAAATATTACAACTCTTGTCAATTGTAATCCATAGGTTCAGTTCAATCTGAAGTGATTCTAGAATTTAGAAGAATAAAAGATAGAGATTGCCAATTTTTTTTTTTAGAAAATAAAAATTATGAGGAAATAATTAAAACAGTAGGGTCTTGGTATGTGACTTGAATGTATAAATGACCAAAACCAGAGATTACTATAGATTAGGATTATGAACGCTTAGAAATAGAGTTCGCAGGTTCATGTGTTTATAAGCTTACAGTGATTATGAAGGTGGTGTTTAAGATGGCTTCTCCAATATCTTCCTACCAAATTAGATTGAGAGGTGGTCTTTCAGTGCTTTAAATCCAGGAGTATCCTTCAGCTTCTTGCTCATGTATTAGCTCATCCTTTTGGAAACTGCCAGTTTTGTGGAACTGATAAAGACTCCTGAGGCAGGCAGCTCTCCTTGAATATCCCTGAATGAACCCTGAAGACCCTCAGCAGTTAACATAACTTCACTTACTACCTTGCTGTTCATTTTCATGTGTTGATATGAACTAGAGTGGATCAACAACTTACTCTTACCACAGAGATTTTATGTTCTCAAACTCCTGTCCTCTCAGAACATTTAACAAGTGGCATCTGATGTTGATATTTCTTGAGCCCACACCTAAAATATTACCCATTTCTTTGCTAGTGTGAGTTATTATTTATATATTGTAGAGGAACCCACCATTTTCCTATGTTGTATGATTTATTTTTGTCAATCAGAATCATTTCTAACAGTGGAACTCATGGGTGCAATTTTTGCCATTTTCCGAGAAACTTCAAATGTTTGTAATGTTTTATGTTTAAAACTGCTGTAAAAAATTATCTCTACTTGTGTTTTTATCCTCATCTTACCGTATTCACACTGCTGTTGCATTTCTGTAATATGGTAGAGTTAATGGTAATAGTAAAATAACTCAAAATTAGCAATGAAAAATACAGATGCATTAAGTAAACAAACAAAATAGACCAGGGATGACCACTAATGCCACCTCTTGGTGCAGATGTAGCTGACATAATTTCACTCTGGAGCATAGTGTGATTCTTATTTATGAAAGTCCGTAAGTGAGGAGATTCTATTAAAATATCATTACAAATCAAGAGATAGATTTAAAACATGAAGGAATGACTTGTGCTGACACAGTAGTTAATTATTTGAAATGGAGATAGTGTCGGATCCTTACGTCACACTATTCCCATTTTCAGAAATCACTGTCAGCTACCGTAGCACTCCCTGCTGCTGTCCAGATTGCTCTTTAAGTTCTCACCACCCAGGAGCAGTCTGTATTTTCTTTTAACTTAAAATGTTTCAGTCTACTTTGGTACATGTATCAGAAATAAGAAAAGCTTAAGGCATGGCCTGTATAGACCAGTAATGGAGGATCAGAAATTTGGAATGTTCTGTGGTTAACTGGCTAGACAGACAATCTTGGAGTTTAAATGGGGCCTTCCCAGTGCTTGGGACTGTGTTTGTGGAAGGAATGACAAACTGAATAAAGTTAAATGTCTGCCACCAGCCCTAATAGAGTGGACTTGCAGTTGGAATTAAGTTGTGGAACAGTAATGATATTTGTTTGGGGGATCTCAAATTGTGAACTGAGATTTATATTATCTAGGATACTTTCCTTGGGAAAAAACAGTATTGTTCACTGAAAACCAGGGAAAGATAGTCTTGGCACCATGGTGTTGGAAGATCCCTAGACCAACTAGGGCTTTTCTACCATTAATGGGTGGTTGCCAAAGAAGAAAGTGAGGTGACCTCTTGATGCCCTTGAAGAAAAATATCTATGACTTGGGACAAATGGGTTTCCAGATCACTCTTTCCATGTCTTCTGATAACTACACCCTTTTCACAGTCTCTACTTCTGATAAAAAATAAATAAATTCATTATTTTAGTGATAGGAAGATTTTATCATTACAGTATATTGTGAAAAATGTTTATCTTTGTGAAAATATATCCTTTTGAGTCAAGCTTGAATTCTCTTATGCCAATGGGTATTTTAAAGTTAGCAACATTTCTTAATAAGTCTGCAAGAGAAAGTTGGTTCCATTTCTTTGACATTACATTATGACTGGAGGGCATTGTGGTACAGTAGGAAGTGTCCTGTCAGTGCTAATAGAGGTATTGCCCAACTCACCAAAGACAGGTTTGTGCCATAGGCAGTCGCTGCTTATGCCAGCTGACCTTAAAGAGCAGTATCCATGAACAAGAGGAGACTTAGGCCAGAGTTCACAAGATGCATACATATTCTGGGCATATCAATCTTCCCTGTTTGGAGAGTAGAATTTAGGAGGTATTAGAAATTAAATATTTAGATGTAGCTACATCTAAATTAAATATTTAGATGTATCTAGAAGTCCTTGTAACCAGACATATACTGTCAAACTGGAAATGATAGGAGATGGGGAGTCAATGTTGGTAGACCAAGAATATATATATATATATTTTTTTTTAATATTTTTTTTCAATTTATTTATTTTCAGAAAAACAGTATTCATTATTTTTTCACCATACCCAGTGCTCCATGCAAGCTGTGCCCTCTATAATACCCACCACCTGGTACCCCAATCGCCCACCCCCCCGCCACTGCAAACCCCTCAGATTGTTTTTCAGAGTCCATAGTCTCTCATGGTTCATCTCCCCTTCCAATTTACCCAAAAGCACATACCCTCCCCAATGTCCATAACCCTACCCCCCTTCTCCCAACCCCCCTCCCCCCAGCAACCCACAGTTTGTTTCGTGAGATTAAGAGTCACTTATGGTTTGTCTCCCTCCCTATCCCATCTTGTTTCATGGATTCTTCTCCTACCCACTTAAGCCCCCATGTTGCATCACCACTTCCTCATATCAGGGAGATCATATGATATTTGTCTTTCTCCGCTTGACTTATTTCGCTAAGCATGATACGCTCTAGTTCCATCCATGTTGTCGCAAATGGCAAGATTTCGTTTCTTTTGATGGCTGCATAGACCAAGAATATATTTTGAAGGAGGTGTAAGAGAGAGGTGAAACTCAGTGGGCAACCAAACGTAGTCTTCTACCTTGCCCAGATCCCTATTTCCCTACTGCAAATATCCACAGGTGAGAATTTACAGAATCACTGGGTGCCTGCTTAATGATGATTATTGCTAATTCCTCATAAATTCATAAATTCATCAATTTATGTCTTAATCTAGGTGTGGGAAGCTGAGGAACTTTTGCTTAGAGAAGTAAGTATAGAGCTAAATCACAAACCCAACAACACAGGGAGAGTCAAGGGTGTGTGTCAAAGTAGGCAGGCAGTGTCATCCCTTATTCATCTTGGTTCACATTTAGAGAAGTCCCCCTCTCCCAGTAGCTCCCTGGGGAATGTCACCTTCTGGCCCCAGAAGACCCCTAAAGGTCAGAGACTGAGATGACAGTCTCAGGTTTCCCCTAACACACAGCTGATGCCTAGATCTTGAGCAGGGCACAGGTTCATAATATGAATTGGAAAATCAGGAAAAGCTTTGCAGGTGAGATAAGAATAATTTATAATTAGCACATGTAGCAGCATTATTTGCATACAAAGTATCTTTTATAATTGCTTGGGAATCATTTGTTGACCTTTAATCTTCAGCAGGCTAAACATTTTCCTTGTTTATACAATAATTTTCTCTGCAAACTCTTCCTTTAGATCTTGCTTGGGAAAGAAGGAAATCACACTACAAAAGTTTGCAAATCCCTTTTGGGGGGAGGGACAAATAAATGAATTTTGACACTTAGTGTTGAAATTGGCAGACCTGAAGCTGCTTCAGGTTTCCAAATGCTGTTTTAGACGACTCAAGTAGGTATTTAAAGTATAGTTTCCCTGCTCCTGTCCTACCTGGGCTGAATGGAACAGAACCTCTGGACGGGTCTAACAGTCTGCATTTTCAACAGCTGTCCCAGATGACTAGTGTAAGAAGTTGGGTTTGAGAGTCATCATTTCAGGTCACTCCCTTTGGAATTTCTGTCAGTGAATCAATGACCAAGTTGGCCAACTGGTCTAACGGCTAATTTGAGATAAAGATGGGCTACAGCAGTGTCATAAATTTCATCAGAATCTACCTCTCCCTTTCCTCTTGCCTCCAGCTCAGTGAAAACCAGACATCTTCTTGCCAATTCCATGACACAAAGGAAGTCCACCCTGCCAGCCTGGCTTGTATAAGGCATCTACACAGGGCCAGGCACTTTCACCTAAACCTCAGGATATCACTCAATTCATCAACTAAAAACAAAGGTATTGTTATTGTTCAAGTTTTATAGATGAAAAAACAAACACTGAGAAGTGGAAAGTAATCTGTCCCGGGCCTCATAGCTAAGAACTGCAGGGACAGGATTACAAACCAGGTACATTCTCTGCACTCCGTGTAGCCTTTTTGAGAAGGGAAAGGCATCATGTTTCCTTTGTTCCAGGTGGGGCATTTTGGCTTTCACTCACATGGTTAGAGAGAGAGACAGAGAACCATTCTTGCACTGAGTGACTTACAGTTCAGTGGGGAGACAAGAGAGCAACCCTTTGTTCTCTCAGTTGACAGCCACCTCCATCTCCACTGAGGCTCCCTTTCCTTGGCTTCTCTCCCTTTCCAAGGCACATTTCTGTATGATTCCAGTCCTCTCCTCCAGAAGACTATGCTCTGTGAAGGCAGGGGCGGTGTCCTATTGGGAGTCATGTTCACCTCAGTTCCCCTCTAGTACTCCGCCCTCCTGCCTGACCCATGGTCTCACTCATACTTTGCATGAGGTTAAGATGTATTGTGTAAGAGGATGAATAAAGTAGAAAAAATAAATATGGGTTAAAGAATCAGGTAGATCTGAGCCAGAGAGACATGATACAATATAAGGTATTTCCTAACTTGTCAGCTTTTTCAGGGACCCCAGTAGAAAAAGAATGCTTAAGAGGAAATTACAGTTTATAGTACTATCCATTTGCACAGTTGTTTTAGAATACCATGGATAGTGAGACAATTTCTAAGACAAATCCCAAAATAAATTATTTGTTTTTAATACTTAATTAAATGACATATCTTGGTCCTCATGCCCAGGTCTGGCTATTTCTTGGGGATTTTGTGCAGGGCCCTCCTTTTTCTCCCTTAACCAGGCCCTGTAAGGTGCAACTCCATAGCTTTGTCTAAATATACCTGACCTTCCTTCTCAACCTCAAAACTGGGAATTTGTCTACATCAGTGGCATGAGGCATGGGAACTTGAAGCATATATATAGCATCTGTGCACCAACTGGGTAATTTAGGTAATGAATGAGAGAAACCAGATAGAAACAAGGTGAAAAACCCATGAGTGGATCTGGAGACCATATCTTGCCTCTGGGGAAAGTGGGGATGTTTATTCTGGACAAGAAAAGGAGTTAGGGCAGCTGCCTTGGTGCATTTGATGAACTGTCACAAAGAAGGAATAACCTCAAAAGAGGAATTATGATCTGTATGTATAAATAAAACTTGCCTTTATTAAGAAGTCCCAACTCATTGGGGAATCCATATGATATGGATTTATATTTTTGCAGTCTCAGCTTTCAACTGGGCTTCATTGAGCCCCTTCTTTCTTCAGGGTAGCAATGAACCTCTTATCCTAATTCTGGAATTTTTTTCTTCACTTTCAGTTAGTGGAAATTTAAACTAGGACAGTTTTTTTTTTTTTCTTTTTTCTTTTCTCCCCCTCCTCCCCACTCTTATTTTAGTGTACTTGAAGATTTCACATCAGGCATACAATTAAAATATTTTTTCAGTTTTATTGAACTGCCCATATTTAAATAATACAGATTTGATACATTTTGACTTATGTATGTATCAACTAAACTGTTACCACAGTCAATATAGTGAGTATACCCATGACCCCCAAAAGTTTTCTGGTGCTTCCTTACAATCTGTCTCTCCAATGATTAACTTCTTATCTCACCCTGTCCTTAGGCAATCAATGATCTGCTTTCTGTCATTACACATTAATTTTCATTTTCTATTATTTTTGTAAGTGGAATTATATAGTATATTTTCTTTTTTGTGTAGGTCCTTTCTCTCAGCACATTTAAGATTCATCCATTTTGTAGTGTGTATCAGTTCTTTCCTTTTTATGACTGTGTAGCATTCCATTATACGTATATAAGGCATACCCATGTTATTGTGTTTCAGTTTATTGTACTTTATAGCTGCTGTGTTTTTTACAAATTAAAGGGTTGTGGCAACCCTGCATTGAACAAGACTATCAGTGCCATTTTTCAACAGCATTTGCTTACTTAATGTCTCTGGTGTCACATTTTGATAATTCTTGTCATAGTTCATACTTTTTCATTATTATCATATTTGTTATGGTGACCTATGGTCAGTGATCTTTGATATTAGTATCATACTTATTTGGGGGTTGCACAAACTGCCTATATAAGTTGGCAAATTTAATTGATAAAGCTGTGTGTTCTGTTTCACTAAATGACCATTTCCCTGTTTGTCCCTAATTCTTTGGGCCTCCCTATTCCCTGAGACACAGCAACATTAAAATGATACCAATTAATAACCCTACAGAGGCTTCTAAATGTTCAAGTGAGAGGAAGAATCACATGTCTCAATTTAAATCAAAAGCTAGAAGTGATTGAACTTAGTGAGGAAGGCATGTCAAAAGCTAAGACAGGCTGAAAGTTAGTTCTCTTGCTCCAGTTAGCCAAGTTGTGAATGCAAAGGACAAGTTCTTTGTTGTTGTTGTTAAGAGTTTATTTTTTTGACGACAGAGATCACAATAGGCAGAGAGGCAGGCAGAGACAGAGAGAGGATGAAGCGGGCTTCCCTCTGAGCAGAGAGCCCGATGCGGGGCTCAATCCCAGGACCTGGGATCATGACCTAAGTGGAAGGCAGAGGCTTTAACCCACTGAGCCTCTAAAGGACAAGTTCTTGAAGTAAATTAAAAGTGCTACTCCAGTGAACACACAAATGATGAAAAAGTGATAAAGTCTTATTGCTAATGTGGAAGAAGTTTAGTGGTCTGGATAGAAGAACAGCAACAACATTCCCTTAAGTGAAAGCCTAATCCGGAGCAAGGCCCAACTCTCTTCAATTCTGTAAAGGCTGAGAGGTGAGGAAGCTGCTGAAGAGAATCTGAAGCTAGCAGAGGTTGGTTCATGAGGTTTAGGGAAAGAAGCCGTCCTGCAGAGCATCAAAGTATACTGCGGAGCAGCCAGTGGTGATGTAGTGCAGCAAGTTACCTAGAAGGTCTAGCAAAGGTAATTAATGAAGGTGCCTATACTAAACAACAGATTTTCAATGTGATGAAACAGTCTTTTATTGGAAGAAGAGGCCAGCTAGGACTTTCATAACTAGAGAGGAGAAGTCAATGCTTGGCCTCAAAACTTCAAAGGACAGGCTCACTCTCTTGAGACAGGCTAATAATAGCTAAATGGTGAGTTTAAATTGAAGCTGACGCTCATTTACCATTCCAAAAGTCCTAGAGCCTTTAAAGCATTATGCTAAATTTACTCTACCTGTGCTCTGTAAATGGAACACAACTGGATGATAGTACCTCTGTTTACAACATAGTTTACTGATTATTTTAAGCCCACTGTTGAGACTTACTGCTCAGAAAAAAAAAAAAAAAGATTGTTTTCAAAATATGCGACCCATTGTCAATATACCTTGCCACCCAAGAGATCTGATGATGTACAGTGAGATAAATGTTATTATACCCACTAACAACAACCATTCTGAATGGATCAAGAAGTAATTTTGACTTTCAAGTTTTATTATTTAAGAGATGAGTTTTATAAGGCTATAGCTACCACTGACACTGATTCCTCTGATGGATCTGGGCAAAGTAAATTGAAAACCTTGTGGAAAGGATTGACGATGCTAGATTCTAGATATTGAGACCATTTGTGATTCATGAGGAAAAAGTCAAAATATTAACATCAACAAGAGTTTGGAAGAAGCTGATTCCAGCCTTCATGAATGACTTTGAAGGATTCAAGACTTGAATGGAAGAAGTAACTGCTGATGTGGTGGAAATGACAAAGGGACTAGAATTGGAAGGGGAGCCTGAAGATAGGACTAGATTGCTGCAATCTCACGAAAAATTAATGGATGTGGAGTTACTTCTTATGGATGACCTAAGTGTTTCTTATAGAAGTCTTTTATTCCTGGTGAAGATTCTTTGTTGAAATTACAAGGGGGTTAGAATATTACATAAACTTAGTCGATAAAGCAGTGTCAGATTAACTCCAAACTTGAAAGAAGTTCTACCATGGGTAACATGCTATCGAACAGCATCACCTATGGAAAAATTGTTCATGATAAGAAGAGTCCATAGATGAGGTAAACTTCATTGCCTTATTTTAAGAAATTGCTGCAGCTTCCCCAGCCTTCAGCAGCCTCCACTGTGATCAGTAGGCAGCCATCACATGGGAGGCAAGACCCTCCACCAGCAAAAAGATTAGAATTTATTGAACGCTCAGATGATGGTTTGCATTTTTTAACAATAAAGGTTTTTTTTTTTTAAGATTTTGCTTATTTGTCAGGAAGAGGGGGAGCAGGAGGCAGAGGGAGAAGCAAGCTCCCCACTGAGCAAGGATCCCAATGTGCAGCTTGATCCCAGGACCTGGGATTATGACCTGAGCTTAACCTAGGGATGTGTAAGGGTCCCCATAATAAAGTATTTTTTAATTAAGGAACTAGAGGGTATCATGCTTAGCGAAATAAGTCAATCGGAGAAAAATAACTATCATATGATCTCCCTGATATGAGGAAGTGGAGATGCAATGGCGGGGGGGGGGATTAAAGGGGTAGGAGAAGAATAAATGAAACAAGATGGGATTGGGAGAGAGTCAAACCATAAGTGACTCTTAATCTCACAAAAGAAACTGAAGGTTGCTGGGGGGAGGGGGGGTGGGGTTATGGACATTGGGGAGGGTATGTGCTATGGTGAGTGCTGTGAAGTGTGTAAACCTGGTGATTCACATACCTGTACCCCAGGGGATAAAAATATATTATATGTTTATAAAAAATAAAAAGTTAAAAAGAAGAAAAATTAAGGAATGTGCAATTTTTTAGAAATAATGTTATTGCACAGGTAATAGGCTACGGTATACGGTAGACATAACTTTTATATGCTTTGGGAAACCAAAAATTTCATTTGACTCGCTTTATTGCCATAATTCATTTTATTGCAGTGGTCTGGAACCCAACCTGCAATATCTCTAAGATATGCCTGTACCACAATGTGTTTATCTGTTTTCCTGTTGATAGACATATGGGCTGTTTCCAATTCTTGACTGTTACAAATAAAGCTGCTAATGAGTGCCCATGTACAAATCTTTGTGTAAACATATGTTTTTATTTCTCTCCGGTAAAACACTTACGGTTGGAATGGCTGGTTCATATAGTAGGTGTTGTCTAGCTTCCTGAAAAACACTAAAGCCTTTTCAAAAATGTTTGTGTAATTTTACATCCCCATAAGAATGTACACAACTTGCAATTTCTCCACATCTTCGGCAACACTGGGTACAGTCAGCCTTTTAAGTTTCATCCTTTCTATAGATGTATAGCGTGCTATCTCAATGTGTTTTTTTATTTTTCTTTCTCTAGTCAGTATCTTTGTATGTGCTTATTTTAAAATTTTTTTATCTTCTTTGATTAGGTGCCTGTTGAAATCTTTTGTTCATATTTCTTTTGGGTTGCCTGTTTTCTTGTTACATTTTGAGAGTTCTTTATGTGTTCTGGATACAAGGCCTTTATCAGATATATGTATATATAAATATATTTGTCAGTATTTTCTCCCTGTATGTGGCTTTTCGTTTTCTTACTAATTGTCTTTTGAACAGCAGTATTTTTAATATGAGGAAGTCCAGTTTATCAATTTCTTTCTTTTTTATAGATTTTGCTTTTGGTGTCAGATCTAAAAAATCATTGCTTAACCCAGGAATGCAAAACTTTTCTCCAGTTTCCTTCCAGAAGTTTTATTCTTTTAGGATTTACATTTAGCTATGATCTGTTTTGAATTAATATTTGCATATTCTAAGTTCACATTAAGCATGTGCATATTCTGTTGCTCCAGGACCTTTTGTAGGAAAGAATGTCCTTCTGAACCATATTTTGCACTTTTGTAGAAAATATTATTATTGGGAATATTATCTTCTACCCCATGACTGACTGCATTTATGTAGGCCTTCTTTAATTTCTCAGTGATTCATAGTTTACAGTCTGTAGATTTTGTACATAGTTTGTCAAATATTCCTCTCCATATTGCATTTTTTTAGGCACTTTAAGTGGGTTTTTTTTTTCTGTTTTAGTTTTAATTTGCAATTTCATTCTTTGTATTAAGACTGGGAATGGAAGGAGAAGATTGTAGCTTATTGAAGGGGGAGCCATCTATAGCCTCTCAGAAAACCCTGAAGAGAGATGTCTAGTTGCAACATTTCACATTGGGTAGGGACTTTGGCCTTACACACAATTCAAGACAGCAGGAAAAATTCCAAAAACATGTCTGGGTAAAGAAGTTATCAAGAAACAGATCTTATCAAATATTCCAAAGAACTCTTTACCTATCAGAAGGTCATTAAAATGATTGAAGCAGTTACTGATAAGAGAATAAGAAATTCTTATCTGGGATATAGGAAAAGTAATTTCTATATTTGTGTCATAAATTCAGTATACTCAGTCTTAGGCAATACTTTTTAAAAAATGAATTAAAATGGAATAGAATATCATAGAATAGGATAAGGCAATACCTATAATAGCTCAACCACATATAGTAGACGAATTTCCTGCAACTTTTTGGGGGGTTTTCATTCTCTTTCTCATTCAATTACACGTATGCACTCTTCTGCAATGTAAAATGGAGTTCTTACTGTAGATTGTAGTTGAAGAATTTTGAAACACCTGAGCTAAGGGACTTTTCCTCTGTGAGGCTGTGATTCTCTTAAGTGGCAGTAGGATAAGGCTATTGTTGATCACCTTTTAGGTCTTCCCTTCAAGTCCAAATCTGCTTTGAGTTTGCCAACCTTAAGGTAATACTGAGCAGTATTTCTTAAAACAGATTGCTACCTTTGTAGAATAATGTAGAAGCTTGAATAGAGATGGGTGGTCTATGCCCTATCTCACTCCACCAACTCCATGACTTCGAAGGAGGCCTTATTCAGAGGAGTGGAACTGGTGACTTCTCTCCACAGAGGAGGACTTGGAGCCGTAAGACTTGCCATGAAACAATCAAGCAACACATAGCTAATTCTCCAGTGCCTTGTAGTTGTCTACACTGTTCTCACACTTTGTTTCAGTCCCTGAAACAAGGGACTGCTTTCAGAAGGCTCTCCCAATTACTTGGCAAACAGAAAAAATATCCCTGGAATAACTCAGGCCAAGACAACATGTAAATAAGTGCTAAGCTGCATGTAACATTAAGTACAAGAGGAGTTTAAAGGCAACAGGAAGGAATGAGCAAATGGGGAAGCTTTCTTGGAGGGGGACTTGGACGGATCATGAAGTATGGAAAATTCAGCCTGAAAAAGAGGCCAGGTTAAGGACCAATATAATCAGGAGAGGCATCCTGGAAGAGGTTGACATTTTCCTTTGGGACAGTCTTGTGGCTCCTATCGCGCCAGCCCTTCCCAGCAGTGACTCAGCACATTGATTTCAAAGGTAGCCTCTGGGCACTTCCATGCCACTGATGGGTTTATAATGAAAATGCTGACGCACTGCTAAGTTGCACTGGGACCGTTGAGCAGCACTACAGAATTGAGTGCGTCATTTCCCCCAGAACAATGCAGCTCATTCATTGCCTGAAGTGTGACCATTCATGTTGAAAATGAAATTCCACAGAGTGATCTGCTTGGGGAAATTATTCAGACTACTCACTTAGAGAGATCTTGCTATCTTTTGTGGTCCTCAATTAAGGCTCACAAGAACCTCTCCAGGGTAAATTGGTGCCAATCTAGGCATTGAGAGTAGAAGAAAAAGTGATGAAAGCCCAGAGCTTTTATGAACTTTCAAAAGTCATCTCTAAGGACCCCAGGAAGCAGCTAACATTGATTATAACCAGAACACCTAGAATATTGGTGAAAAGGGAAGAAGCATGGCCTCATAATTAGGAGAACTTGGTGCTAGTTCTAATTCTTCCTGAAGCTACCTGGCTGATTTGGGTAATTCAGAAATACACATATTAGACATAGAAAGAATAACTTAGCCCAAACATCTTTTTTTTTTTAAATAGAAAAACACGAGGTGTACAAAGAAAAATCTAATAATACGTGGATTTCCATCACCTCCAATTAATAAGCCTGAATATTTTGTGTTTTTTTTAATATACAAATAACTAATACAAATAGAAATAACTAATACAAATAGATAAGGAGTCTTCTTGGACCCTTTACCCGATATGCAAGGACCATTGTGAGTTTGACTCTTTCAGTCTGTTGAAACATTCTATAGAGTTGATTACATATATGTATATGTACATTATAATTATTAGGGATTGAAATTTTTATATAATAGGCATCAATGCTGTGTATAAAAATATTATTCTAAAAATTGCTTCCTTATATGCATTTGGATTTATTTCACGTTTTATCTTCATGTTACTTCTTTACTCCCCCCCCACCACCCCTTCATTAGCAGTCTTTTTAGGTGGATATAATTTTCTATCTTTTGTTCTTTTCTCCCTCATAGTGGTTTGTAAGTTATGCTTATTATTTCTTTTCTCTATTGGTTGCCCTCAAATTTTCTTTTCTTTTTTTTTAAGATTTTATTTATTTGAGATAGAGTGAGTGAGAGAGAGAGAACACAAGTTGGGGGAAAGGCAGAAAGAGAAGGAGAAGCAGACTCTCCACTGAGCAGGGAGCCTGATGTCGGGCTCAATCCCAGGACCTTGAGATCATGACCTGAGCTGAAGGCAGACAGTTAAGCAACTAAGTCCCCCAGAGTTCCCACCCTCAGATTTTCAGTCTACATATTCCATCACTAATTTGTTAACAAAGTGTACAAGGAAGAATCTTGGTATACCTCATACTCCTTAGATTTCCTCACTCCCAATTTTCATGCTATTGCTGTTTATAATTTTAACTCTAACATGTTCTAAACACAAAAGAAGCATATGTTCTTTATTGTTTACAGTAAGTATTTGTGTATATTTATCACTGTATCCAATTTCTTTGCTCACCAGCTTTTCTGAATCCCACTCCTCACTTCTGAATTGATTTTTCTTTTGATTAATTATATCCTTTAATAGTTCTTACAGTGGGAATCTGATAATAATAAACTTAGTCCTTGAAAGTCTGAAGATACCTTCATTTTACATTTACTCATGAAGGCATAATATTGTACATTCACAATTATTTTCCCACAGCACTTTGAACAGATTCTTTTACTAGTGAAAAAACGAGCTGTCAACAAGGTTGCTCTTCTTTTTAGGTGATTTAACTCCTTTAGTAGGTTTTATGGTCTTCCCTCCATTATAGAATCTATGTGTAGATATATTTTTATTTCTCCTGCTGGGCACACAGTGGGTTTCCCTAATCAGAAGATTCTTATCTTCCTAATTCTAGAAAGTTTCAGCCACTACCTAATTCTTTTTTGACTCTCCCTCTCATTTTTAAATTTTTTTTTTCCTTCTGAAATTCTCACTTAGACATGTTGATACTTCTCAGCCTTCTCAGACGTAAGTTTCTTTCATTTTTTTTTTTTTCCTACCACTTTGTCTTTCTGTTTTCATTCTGGGAAATTTTCTCAATTTCAACCTTCACTTTGCAATTTTTTGGTTGTGTTAGCCTAATATTTAAAATACTATCAAGTCTCCCATTCTCCTCCCTTATATCTTTGAGGATTTCAAAGATACTGATTTTTAAACATCTTCTCAGATGATTCAATTATTTCTATTTCCTTGAATGAGAATTCTCCCATTTCTTTGATTTCACTCATCTCTTGGGGAAGTCCTTCCTGTGGCTCTTTCCTGGGAAATCATTTTATGATTGCCTTAGCCCATGCCTTTTGTATCTGGATACAGAAAGCTTTACTTCAGCATCTCAGCAATACCCTCAGCATCTTTGCCTACAGTAGCCCAGAAACCAGGTTCATGTGAGAATCTTGACTTTGACAGTAGGCTCCAGGAAAGGATCATGTCTCTAGATGCCACCTGCAGGCAAGAGATGTTCCAATCTCTGTGACACATAGTCTGAGCCCAGTTTGGAGCGTGCACATTCCTATTTGAGGACCCACCTGGACCATCCATAACACCTAGTCTCATCCCCTTGGTGACCGTGGGCCTTTAGCCTCTGCCTGTATTTATAATTTCCTTTCCTTTTTGGTGCTTGGATGTTTTTTCATAATATTTAGTGCAATTCTATATTTATTTTAAAATAAATAAATTTATTGTATTCTATGTTTTTAGATTGGAGGGGGGTTTGTATTATATATAAACTTTCCTCTATCCTGAAAGTACCTTTCATTTTTCAGACAGGAAACTGAACCCCAGAAAATTGAGACAGGTTACCCAAGCTACAACCTAAATATTGCCAAAATTCAGATCAGGAAGCACTTCTCTACCTTAAACACATTGTACATTTTCGCGTTCCCTCAAGATTCTTATTTTTTTTTTATTTTTTTTATTTTTTATTTTTTTGATATTTATGATGGAGAAAGTAATGCCTGCCTTGTTTTTTTCAATTCATTTTTGTAGGAACTGACATTGCAAATAAATGTGAAATGTTTTTGAACATAAAAAGTTTAGCATATTATTGGTGTTATCATTTCTTAAGTTTTATATATTTACTTTATTTTTTTAATATTTTATTTATTTGACACAGAGAGAGAAATTACAAGTAGGCAGAAAAGCAGGCAGAAAGAGAGAGAGAGAGTGGGGGGAGGAAGCAGGCTCCCTGCAGAGCAGAGAGCCTGATGCGGGGCTCGATCCCAGGGTCCTGGGATCATGACCTGCGCCGAAGGCAGAGGCTTTCACCCACTGAGCCACCCAGGTGCCCCTACTTTCTTTTTTTTGAAGATTTTTATTTATTTGAGAGAGAGAGCATGCACACAAACAGTGGGGAGGGGCAGAAGGAGAAGGAGAAGCAGACTCCTCACTGAGTAGGGAGCCAGACTCAAAGCTTGATCTCAGGACCCCGGGATCATTACCTGAGCTGAAGGCAGACATTTAACTGACTGAGCCACCCTGATGTCCCATATGTACTTTTATTGTTAAGAAATTACTTCTGATACTTCTAATTTTTCCACTATAGAATTTGCTTTTTTCATATACTACTTCTGCCCTTGGAGTCATTTTGATATTAAATAAAAGAAGACCTCTTGGAAAGTGATTTACTAGGATTAACTCACAGGGAATAAAGAATAAATTTTATTTTCATACATTCAGCAAACATTTGTTGATTGCCAGGGTATCCATACACTTAGGTTTTGCCTAATATAGTAAATAAGTTTTTTTTTTTTTTAAGGAAACAACCTTTTAGAATAGTTTTAGATTTAGATTTATTTTTAAAAATTGCAAAGCTAGGGGCACCTGGGTGGCTCAGTGGGTTAAGCCGCTGCCTTCGGCTCGGGTCATGATCTTGGGGTCCTGGGATCGAGCCCTGCATCGGGCTCTCTGCTCGGCGGGGAGCCTGCTTCCTCCTCTCTCTCTGCCTGTATCTCTGCCTGCTTGTCATCTCTGTCAAATGAATAAATAAAATCTTAAAAAAAAAAAATTGCAAAGCTATAATTTGTATATACCCCATGTCCTTTTTTCCCTGTATTAACATCTTCTAACAGTATGGTACATTTATCACAATTAATGAACCAGTATAGATAAGTTATTACACTATTATTCAGATTTCCTTGGTTTTTATCTTTTTTTTCTAGGATCCCATACAGGATATCACATTACCTTTAGTTATCACGTCTCCTTAGCCTCCTCTTGCCTGTGACAGAATGTCAGACTTCCATTTTTGAATGACCTTGACAGTTTTGAGGGATAATGGTCAAGTATTTTGTAGGAAGCTCCTCACTTGAGATTTGTCCAGTGTTTTTCTCATGACTAACGTGGGGTTGTGGCCTTCCGGGGGGAAGACCACAGAGCTAATGCACCATTCTTATTACTTCATATCAAGGGTACATGCTATCAAGATGATATCATTCCTATGTTTGAGGTAATGTTTGTAGGTTTATCAACTAGAAAGTTAACTTTTTCCTCTGTTCATATTGTGTGTAATCTCTTTGGAAGGGTGTCACTGTAAGCAGCCTACACTGAAGAAAGTGGGGAGTTATGTTCAACCTTGAGAACTGGTTACCCACATAAGTTATTTGGAACTGTTCTGCATGGGATATTTGTCTGTTCTCCCCCATTTATTTATTTAATCATTTTCTTATGTTAGTATATACTTGAAGAAGTTCAGGACATGTCACTTCAAAATATATCACTTTAACGCATTGATTTTTTTTTTTTTTTGAGCTGAAGGCATTGAGAAATAGATACAGAAGTATTCTCTGAGTCTCCCCTTTTTACCTAAAACCAGGTCCTAAAATTTCCCATGAAAAGATGCCCTCTTGGTATCAGATCGAAAGGAACATTCTTTTCACCAGAGACTGGGAATCATCTCCAAAATGTACAAATAAACCTACTAAAGTAATCCTTATCTTCAATTAATTTTTCCCATCTCTTCCCTAGTCATTGTCCAAAACTTACTGCTCCTATTCTAAATGCCTGTGTCTTGTCATATCCCCACAATTTATTGCTTGTTCAAAAGCCTGTATAAGCTTTTGGGCCTAACAGCTTCTTAGGGTCTTTATTTTCCTTCTGAAGATTCCTGTATACATGTATATATGTAAAATCTGTATCCCTCTTCCTGTTAATGTGTTATATCAGTTCAATTCTTAGACCCAGCTGCAGAACCTAAGAGAGTAGAAGGAAGTTTTTCCTCCCCTACAGACTCATGAATATTTATTTTACCACTTTATTTAATTTGTTGTTCAAATCATTCCAGCTTTGGCCATTGGATGCTTTTGCCTTTTTGTGTTCCTTTGACATTCTTACCATCTCTGTGTGTGTCTATGTGTATTTAAATTCTTTCTTACTTTTTGGTTCTGCAAGATTCTCTAGCTTATTTTATATATTTCCTGTCCCTGTCTTCAAATGATCCATTTCTCCAAGGAACCCCGGTTCCTTTTAGTAAGGAGATTATTGAATAAAAGGAAATGTTGCACTGAATCCAGCATGACTAGACATTGTTTTCTTTATTTATCTCCACTTATAAAATATTTGGTACTTGTTCTCCTGTAAGCCTCATGGGAATGTTGAGAGCAGAGTGAATGGCCTCATAAAACCATTAGATTTCTTTGAAAGGGAAAACTTTCAAAATAGGGACATACAACTCTTGGAGAAAATTAGGAAACTCCTTCAAAAACAACAAAGAACTTCGCTCTTAATTGCTGATTGTGACCATATATCTCTTCTAAATGTGGGTCTCATACTGTTTTATCAAAAGGAAATGTCTTAAATAAAAGAGCAGATTAACTTGGAAATATACTAAATTTCAAGAAGTAGAATCCCTTTTCTTTACTCAGAACCAAGGGCAATACCTCAGCAGTTATTAATAAGCTATTGTTGCTGCTTTAAACAAAGAACCTAAAATGTTTATTATTGCAGTGTATCTTTTTATGTGTGCCAAACTCCAAAGCCTAGTTTTATTTGTAAGGTTCCCCAACAGAGTGGTTGCTATAGATATAGCGAAAGCCCAAAGGGCAGCATGCTGAGCCTTTGGAAAAACAGTTCCTTTTCCAAAAGCAAGGGGTAGATATTAAGACTTAACGGGAGTTGATTCTTAGGATAAAGTCATAGCTAATATAAAGGTTTCAGAATAAAATCTAAGATTTCAGGGAAATCTAGGGACCAATTATGTGATGTTCAAAAGAAACTGTGAATATGAGTGAGCCTTAGTTTTTACCCTATGCTTAAGGCAAATATGTGCAAATCATGCTGCTTAATGTTGGGGAATAAAGACTACATTTGTTTCTTCTAGTGATAATGATAATGAAAGAGGAGAATGAAATGAAGATGAAAGCTGGGGTTCTAGGCACCTGAGTTAAAAAACTTCAAACTCAGGTGCTAGAACCCCAGGTGCCTATAATTACAGTTCAGAAATAACCACAGGGATGGAATTTGACCTTGGTCTCATCCTCTTTCAGAAAGAAAAGGACCAGATCCTATGTGAAGGGTTTCTCATGACCTTTTCTCTGAATCTACCTCTCCTGTCTGAATTTCAGGGTAAAGTTTGTTCATGTACCAGCCTTCAAGACAGCCAGTTAGTATCTCAAATGGAGTTTTCCATCCTGGGAAGGCCAGGTGTACGAGCCCTCCTTATCTTTCATCAGCTCGAAGACAAAAATGTCTTACGAATATAAGATTTGTAAAAATTTAACCTCTCAGTAATGTGTAAAGAAAAAAAAAAAAAAAAGGAGGAAACAGTGTGGCAGAGGGGAGGCCAAGCAGAACCAGAATGACCACAGGAAGCATGATCTTCCAATGGTTCTCGCTGGGGCCCCTGAGATGGGTTGTCTTCATGAGAAGCAAATTCGCCAATGGGAAAACAATCTGATCCTCATGTAACATTTGAGCATTGAAGGAGAACGGGATGCTAATGAAAGCAATCCAAGGGGAGGCACTTCAAAAGCAAATCTCCTTTATTTGCTGACTGAACCCTCTTGAGTGCTCAGTTGCTGATAGAGAATAAGGAAGGACTGAGTGAACGAGGCTAGCGAAGACCCGGACACACATATGTCCTCCCCATCAGCTGCCTTCTTTATCTTGACCACCTGAGAAGGATCCCAAATTCTGACTCAGATTTGTCTCTTTGGTGACCATTGGCTACTCTTCTCAAAACCACCATTTCAAGGCTCAAGAGAAACTGCAGGGTAAAGTATCACTCTTTCTCTAACTTTGTGCCCTCTTGCTGACATTTGGAAATTTGTTTCTACCTGTTCATGGAGAAAATTATTGTCTTCTAAGTTTCTTTTGCTTTTCTTCCCCATCCACCAAAAACCATAACATTGTGTGTGTGTATGCACATACAATCATTTTCCTATTATTAAAAGATTTGAGGTGCTTGTTAGCCAATATAGATGATTTGAAAACTTTTCGAGGATGGGATCCTACTTGCGATGGCATGGAATGATATAGCTGTTATTTCTCATAGAGCATCTCCCAATTAGTTTACTTTCAACCCCCCTCCACGCCTCCAACTCCAACCCCAATTTAGATTACAGTGTTAAAAAGAGCATCATAAAATGTAGCCTTGTACAAGGAGATGATCTAATTATTCAGACTCGCTGTACCAGCCTAATAAATTATGCAGTTTTGCCTGCAGTATTTCACCTGAGAGAATGAGTGTGTCAAACACTATAGCACATGAATTCTCCAGCCAGCCTGTGGAGATGCCAGAGCAGTGAGTGTTTAGTGCCACGATCTGAACGTTGCTTTTACAGAGCTTGAAGAGTGAATGTTAATAATTCATATTTTGGGGAGGGCTTGGGTTGAGAATGTACATTGCCCTGAAGGGGCTTGTATGCACATAGAATATACTATATGTGATAATTGTTGTATATTTAATAATGTTCAAACAAAGGGTATGCTCTCATCTAATTATGTGTATATTATTCTATAGTGGTAATGAAAAAGCTAAAGGGAATCCCTCAAGAGTTCAAACAAGTTTATTTGAGACGGGTGAAAATCAGCCTCTTGAATCTCCTTTTAGTAGATGAGGACACGTTCACAGATCTATCTGTGCACATGGGAGAGAGTTCCAAAATCGGTTTAACTATTCAGGCTCAAGAAATGGCTGTTAGGGACGCCTGGGTGGCTCAGTTGGTTAAGCAGCTGCCTTCGGCTCAGGTCATGGTCCCAGCATCCTGGGATCGAGTCCCGCATCGGGCTCCTTGCTCATCAGGGAGCCTGCTTCTCCCTCTGCCTCTGCCTGCCTATCTGTCTGCCTGTGCTCCCTCTCTCTCCCTCTCTCTCTGAAAAATAAATAAATAAAATCTTAAAAAAAAAAAAAGAAAAAAAAGAAATGGCTGTTAAATGGAAACCTTCTAGTCCACGCTCACCATGGTATGATTATAGAGCTGGACTATGTGGTTCCCTGTTGACTGTGAACAGTCTGACTGGTCTGTGGAGAGCTGGAGTATGATGACCTCTGATAACATTGTGTGGGAGGCTTATCGAGTCTATGTAAGGGGGGGTTTAAAGAGAATGGTGATAAGCTGGTGTTCTCATTTTTGTTTTATCAATAACACTCGTGAGAATAAAGTGGATCTTACACATTTATTATGGCTAAAAATGCCATGCTAATTGGCCTTGGCAATAAAAGAAATACAGTTAACAAATCATTGTCTTATATTCACGTTAACTAATATCAAGGGAAATTTTACTTGATGTGTAAACCATACTTTTATATCAGGTAGTCATATTCAATCAATGAATTTTTATAAATTAAAAACAATTTCCAATTTTTAAACCTCTTTTTGAGGTTTAAAAAAAAAAAAGCCCTTTCCAGGTAAAGCACCTACCTAATTGGTTGCCAAAAATACCTCCCTGTCTTATATTCCATTATGTAAATGTTGCATGAAGAGAGAATGCCATGAGGTGAGGAAAAATGGGAAGTAAGGGTAGTTTGCTAGAGGAGATACCTGTCTTTGGTAGCAGCTCTCTCCATTTTGCTCAGAATACCTAGATAAGAGATGTCAGTTGTAGCCTTGACCATGATAATGGAGCTAGTTGTGAGCTGGGATCTACCACTTGGTTCTGAGCATGGGAACCACTATACCAAGATCCCTTCCTCCAGCATCCCGGCATCCCAACAGCAGTGAGATCCTGGAGCTTCCCCCAGCAGCACATGTCATCAAGCAGCATAGATGACCAGTGATGAGCATTATCGTTTAGCTGCTGATGGATGATATCCTCAAACCAGCAGGCTAAAGGTGGCTTAGGTATCATGCATACACACTGCATGGACTTTGAGCCAGTGAATGTGAAGGACAAGCTGGAATGTTCTTTCATCAATTACCTGACAAAGGATCTTTAATGACTTCATGCAGTATGTCCTGAATCATTTTATTATGGTCAACTCTAAATTATCTGGATGGAAGGGGCAGACATAGCCGGACATCAGCAGTTATTGAACAGAACTATATAGTGAGGACCACTGGGGGTTAAACACAGAAGTAAGAAAAGGGTTATTGCCTTTGTGGTGCTTATGAGCCCTTGATAGAAAAAGAGATTGAGTAAGTAAAGTTCAAAGACCTAAGACTTGAGACTTCACTGCATGCACTGAAGCTAAAATCCGATCACTAGAAAGCCAATGCAGTGAGTTTAGAGATCTTTTCAGTCTTTCACATATTAAAAACATAAAGATCCTTTGGAACATGGAATATGTCAGAGAGCAAGGCCTTACAGAGTGGATCCCTGGCTGAACCCCTTCTGGAATCCAGTCATTCTTTATTTCACATATGTCAAGTGAACACTTGTGACATATGTGAATCCCTGGGATCTCGACAAAGGAATCTATTACAGAGGCCTTCTGCTCCAGTGCAAGAAGTCAGGAGCATGGGAAGAGAGGGGGGCTTTCATAGGGAGAAAAGGGGAAGAAGGAAGAGCAGTAGTTCAGATCATAGGTTCTGATTTGGAGTTCTGCTTAAAGCAGAAGGATCTCCATTAGAGCATGAGGTGGAAAGAGGACGTGGAGAGGCCGTTGGGGACAGAAAAGGGAATAAAGGGTATTGAGGAGTAAAGGGTATTGTTTCACCTGCCCATATGAGATAGTGGTCATTTAGAACAGAATTGATCTTTAAAAAAATAGATTTTGTTTGAGAAAGAAAGAACGAATGAGAGCACAAGCAGGGAAGAGGGGCAGAGAAAGAGGAGATTCCGCACTGAGGAGGGACACTTACGCGGGCTGGGCTCAGTCCTAGGACCCTGGAATCATGATATGAGTAGAAGGCAGATGCTTAACTGTCTGAGCCATGCAGGCACCCCCAGAATTGATCTTTATATTGAAATTTAGAGGACAACTTTTCTAAAAGACCAGATGGGGATGTAATGAAATTTTGACCTTACCTCCCAAATATCCCATGTAGCTCTTGTGTAGTTCATGGTAGCCCCTGGAGAACACACTTTCCTGAGAGGCTGTATGAGGTGAGGGCATTTGGTTAGGAAAATACACACACACACACACACACACACACACACATTTAATTTGAAAAGGGTCTTGTCTTTAATCCAAGGCTAGCCTTAACGTGCAATAAGTTGTAAACAATTTTATTACATTTTATTCCAGCTTAAAAATTCTATGATTATATTTACATAGGCCTTTCTTGTTTATAATTTAGTGCCTATGGCAATATACTTACTGTTTCCTAGGGGGTATTACTTTCCTTGACCTCCTATTTTTAAGGAAGGCTGAAATACTACACTTTAAAGACAAATGTCATCTGAGCACTTGAGGACCATAAACAGCTGCTGTGCAGGTGCTGGTTTGGGGAGTTGTGGGACTCAGGCCTCGTGAAGGGCGGGGTGGGGGGGCTTGCACATACATTGAGCTAAGGATACCCAGAGGATGCTGAGTGGATTCATTATCAGATCAATAATCTGCAAACTGTGAATATGCAGGAAACCAGAGTCTCTTGGCTTTTCAGTCCATTGTGAAAATCAGGGTCTTTACGTGGACTCTGAGAGTGTTCTGGTCCAGTGAGCCAGTAATTCCCATCCTATCATCAAAAGTGTATCACCCCTGTAGGCTGCAGAATGCCTGAGGGATGCTCTTCAGTGTCTTGCATCGTAGATTACGCATTAGCTTTATAGTCTGCTCTGGGACCTAATTGGTAAATAACACAGAGTTAGGTACCTCTTACCTACGTTTAACTAGAGCCTGTCTGAAGGCTCTGGAGAAAATGGTGAGGCTTTCCAAGTGTTTCCTGTAGACTCAGGCAGGAGAGAAGTAAAAGATAGTCGCTCTGGTCATGTGGCATTTTCTGATATGAGTATTTCTAGACTCTCACTGGAAGAAAGGAAGAGATGAAGGGATGGAGGAGAGAAGAGGAAAGGGGGAGGGAGGGAAAGAAAGAAAAGAAGGAAGAAAGAAAAATAAACCTGACTCTGTGTGTGTGTGTGTGTGTGTGTATAATTGAAAGTCCAAGCTTGAAAGTCCAGCGTATTTCGTTGGGTTACTAATGGCAAAAGTCTTCAAATAGTAAAAAGAAGAATTTTTGTTAAGAATTTAACTCTGCTAAATGTAAATATGAACAGAGTTGGAGCTAGAACACGGATCCATCATACAGACATAAAGGAATCTCGCTTTTCATGGTAGAAATTATTCTGGGGCGGTTGGAAATACCTCCACTACTGACTAAAACAGACAAACAAATAAACCTGGAGATGCCCAGAATGTTTCCTTAGCAGTAACTAACATTTGTAGAGCCCCTTATAATTTACAAGGCATTTTACAGCAATTACCGCAGTTAATTCCCACAATAACCCTGTGAGTTTAAATATTAGACTTCCTATTTTACAGCCAAGGTAAGTGCTGCCCAGGGAGGTTAAGTCACTTTTCCCAAGGTCACTCAGGAGTCATCCATAAAGCCAGAACCCAAAGCCAGATCTTTTGACTATCGATTGTCCTTCTATCTCAACCTCTCTGCCTTCATATTCATTGATCCCTCTGCAAATAGTTACTTTATAAAGTAGAGAAGGAACTCCTTGTAGCATGTCCTTGACACAACCCTATGGGCACCTTTTCTTAAAACCAACACAAAAACTGGGGCTCGAAGGTCTAAAATTTCAGTGATTTTTTTTTTAAGACAGAACTGAAATACATGTTGTTTCTTTTCCCTCAAAATTGCAATTCTTTTAGGTATTTCTAACTTCTTTAATAGTAAACCTTTATCAACACAGTTAAGCTTAAAAATAACAGCACATGAGTTGCTGAGTGTCAGGTCATTAAATGTGAACCTGCTTGTGGACATAAATTTTTCAGAGTCGTAGATGTAGGTGAGGGCAGTGGGGTGGACAGCCAGAGTTGTTCCAGCATCCTTGGTCTAAGACATGGGGCCAGGTCTTGTGAGGGGAGAGGTGCTGAGCAGGTAGCCACCTCTGCTCTCAGAGAAGCCTGCACTTTATTGACAGACACACGTACACATGTGGGCAGAGGGGAGAACACAAAGGTGGGGGGAATGAGAAATGGCTTGTGTCCCGTGTAGGAATCAGAGAGTGAGTTGGTGGATTAAACCGAAGGACTCATCTCAGAAAGCAGTGCAGAGATTGGAATGCCGGACTGAGAAGTCAGGTTTTATACCGAGCATAGTGGAGTGTCGCAGATAGAGGGTGAGGAAGGCATAGTGTAAGTGTATTTAGGGAAGACAGATGTAATAGGAACATAGAGAATTCATCAGACGGGAGAAGCTGGGGGCTGGAAAGACCTGCTACGAAGATACGGTGGTATTCTGAAGAGAGATAATATACACATAGGAATACCAACAAAAGGCAATTATTATAATTATTATTTATACTATGGTTACCAATAAGAAGCATTTCCAGAATTTTTCTGAATTGCTTTGAGAAATACTAGTGCCTCTGGATATTAACAGGTATTAAAAAAAAAAAAAACCCTGCACAAAGTGTACAGAGTTTATGGGTAAAATGAGTTTTAAAAATTAAAGCAGGACTTAATGAGAGACTTTCATGTGCATAATATACATTTTACATTCTGAAAAGATGATAGAGAGTATTCCACAGTTCTCAAACACCTCCGACTAATTAGGATCCTCCTTTCTTTCCCCAGCAAGCCATGTTCCAATATTTGTGGAAATGCCTTGAATCAAAGATTATTTTTGACCAGGAGGTAAAAAACCCAAATTCTTGTTCAGTTATAGACTAATGGTGTGACCCTGGACATCTGTGGGCCTCAATTTCCTCACTCATCTTGCTAACCTAGTTTGGGGTTTAGAAAGATAAATGGGGACCGCATGGTATAAGAGCTGAAACAGTCATTCCTTGAACAAAGACTATTGTTGAAGGGCACGTCCTCCTGTTGTGGCTGTAACTAATTAGTGGCCGCCGTGCCCTGCGCTCCTGTTCCAGTTTGCTGTAGTCCTCTGATAGGTCAGAAAACTATCTGCTGAAGACAAGGTTAAGCTTTGGGTTTCTCCCTTAATTTAAAAAACGTACGTATCTCACATGATTATGTAAGCATGAGTGTGTCAGAATGATGTAGAAAAAGGAACCTCAGGGGAGTCAGATGTCTTCCCTCCCATCACTGCATGTCTCCCCTCCCCGAGTATGCACGGAGGTAATATCTGATGGCCATATCTCATGGCTTCTTAAGCCCAAGGGAAGGATGCTGTGCTTTTATGCTAAGATCTAGAATCAACAAAACAAACATCCAGGAGAAAATGAGTATTTCAGACCCCGAGATCATAGTTAATATCACTCTCTACATATGGCATTATATCAGCCTGCGTAAAAATAAAGATAAAAATAGCTTTATTGAAAGAAATAACAATCCAAGGGTGGTAACTCCTTTGAAGACAGCAAAGGGGAACATTATTGTGCACCTACTGTGCGTGAGTTACTGAAGCAGACATCTTGTATGTGTAACGTGGTAGACCACAGATGGCTTTGCTTTCAGCTAGTCCTTGGTTTGACTTTTAGCTCTGCTAACTACTGTCTGTGTGACTAGCCAAATTACCTAAATTCCCTGAGCCTCCTATTTCTCATCTGTAGTATGATACCTGCTTTATGGGATTACATGGAGTATAAAGTGATAGCGTGAGAAATAGTGCTCTGCATATAGTAATGCCCAATAACTGTTAGCCTTTATTATTGCTATTAATGTATTACCAACTAAGTTCCCCACATTCCCCAACACAAAAGAAAGACACAAAGACTGAGGCCCGATATGACAAAAATCTACTTAGGAAAATTACCAAATGGAATTTTACTTTTGAAGGTAACTGAGAATATTTTCCTTTCTTCCCCTCTGCCTGGGTCATGATTTCTCCTTCCAGATACTATTAATTAGAGATCAGAAACACCAGAGAAATCATCTATTTCATTTTTTCCTCTAGAAGGAGCTTCCACATCTTCCATCTGGTTTTAGAGTGCCAAAGTTAACCTTTACCACGCAGCCAAGTAGTCCATTTGTAAATAGCACAACCGAAATGTTTTCCATGTGCCCAGAGTACAAGTTGACAACATGCTTCTTGCCTTTCTCCTGCTTTTCAAGCCCACGATCTCAACCAGGAGCTCAGTTCTCATGACATTCTTCTTTAGCCTACAGAAAAGGTAGCCAATCTTAGGCAAAAAAGGAAAATTACGCAAAGCCTAGGATGAAGAATAGCATAATTTTGAGGGTGCAGGGCATATATTTAACATTCCATGTTGTTTCAGATGGTATTTTGTACCTTTGGAAGAAGTTCTGACACTTAAAAAAACAAAACAAAACAAGAACTAGAAATTGACATTTTGATCCTTTATCTCTAGCTGTAAGTCCACCTTCTTCCTCTTCTTAACTTTTCTCTCCTCAGTCTCCTTCCCTTCCTTCAGCTCTCCCTCCTCTGCTTCCTCTTTTTTCTTCTTACAGTCCTCATAACCACTGTTGTCAACTTTTATTCACTGTTGACTTTTTAACTACTATTTGCCTAACACTGCGCTAAATGCTCAATATGCAGTACATTTCTTAATTGTCTCACAGAAACGTAATTTATAGAACAACATGCTTTCTGGATATGAAAAAAACCGTTGAAAGTCTTGTACCCAAAGGCTATACAAGTCTTCGATGACAGTGGACTACAGTGGACTGGTTGAGTTAAGGTGTGCTCTAACCACCTCAGTGGAAATGGCTTTTCCTACAACAGAAAGAGGCAGTGTTGATGGAATTAATATTGTCACCTTGAGGCTAATTATTTTGTGGCAAATAGTGAATGTATTCCATTATGTATGCATGTGGATTTGATATATCCACTTTAAAATAAGCTTAATATTCTTTTAAGTGACTCATTTTAATTGGCTCACATCTTCATTCTTATGTATTTTCCTATGATGGGGTTCTACAGTAATTATCTTGGGATAAAAAGGGGGAAAACGGAATGTGGTATTTGTTTTTTAAAAATTTTTATATAGATACATTTGTAATCCAACATAGATCAAACTTTTGCATATATATTATTGTAATTTTGTGTAATGCACATGTATTGTTTGTGCAAACATACCACAAGCCATATTCCCTGGAGTTAATTTGCACATTGCAAGAATCTATTGTAAGTCTATGTGATGTGAAGCATGACTGTATTATGGTTTTGAAGACTGCGTTAAAGTTTTGAAGCTAAGCAGACGTGGACTTTAATCCAGTCCCTGCAGTTTTTCAGCTGTGTAACCTTGAGAAAGTTCCTTAATCTATATGAAGTTCATGAACTTTCCTCCTTGGCAAATGTGGAGGTAATAATATCCACATTTTACAGCTATTGTCACAATTAAATGAGAAAATACATTGAAAGGCTTGGTGCACAGTTCATGTTCAACAGAAGCTAGTCCTCTTTCTCCAACATGTTTTCCATTTATTGTAATAATAACTCCCCAATCTATATCTATACTCATATCCATCCTTATTTATATAACCTAATATATTTCTTCGTATGTAGGTATTCATGCACACATATTTATATCCACATATGAAATCGTACTCATAAGAACATAAACATGTGCCATCCCAGGTATACCTTCAATATAAGATCAAACCTAAGGGGGTATGAAATACCAACGCATACTCACTTTAATCCATATGGCATTCCATATAGGGCCTTGCCTACCGAAGTGTGAAAGCATTCTATCCCTTGGCTCTGTCTTAGCTGCAGTACCCATGGGTGCCACAGATGTATCCTAGCGCCATCTAGTGGAGATTCCTACTTTCTGCCCCACGGTGCCAACCATTGCTCCAACTCACCATTTTGCCCGCTACCCCCATCATCCTGAAAAAAACAACCATCCTAAATGAGCTCCTCTGTATTTTTATTTAGGCTCTTTCCAGTTTTCTTCCTGGGTGTTTCAGGATATGAGAACATCCCATTGAAATATTTCCACCTCCATCTACAGACAAAGAAAAGACTTGGAACACCTCTGTCCACTGTCAACTAGACTTGAATGACCGTGAGTACCTGGATTGTTCCTAAGGCCGTGTCTTCAGGATCTAGAAAGAAAACTTTGTATCTTATAATGAAAGCTTCCTGCATTCACTAAATATAGGAATACGTTATACATGTATAATTCTTTCTTTATTTCAATAAGAACTTTGGCTCACAGAAAGATACCTCAGGCCAATTATTTCAAAGAGATGAAATGGTTTTGGTCTTCCTTTGGCTGTGAAGGAAGCCAAGTTGGCTATAGAAATTGTTACTGCTACATACTGATTAACCCATGGAATTCAATCCTCATTTCCCTTAGCTAGTGTATTTAATGCACAAAAGTAATTAATAATAGTGAGGAAAAACCAGGCCAATTTTAGAGCTGTGTCTATATAGACAATTATTTTACAAGTTCTTTAACCCATTCAGATTTTTAAAGGTGACTAAAAAACATGGTAATGGATGAGGTGAGGGGTAAATACATTCATTCAAATCTTGTTGGCTGGTTAATTAAGCCAAAGAACTAGTAAATGCTATTAAAAATCAGTCAAATCATTATCAATGTTCCATTGAAGTGACCAGTTAAATTAGCCTTGTTCCAGTTGTCCATAAAACAATGAAGCATATGCACTCTGGGGGTAGAACATCAATTTCTGCCCCCCACCTGCTTTTCCCTTCCTCCCACCTTGTTCCAGATCTCTGCCCAGAGCCCAGGGACTTTTGGGTTGTCCTGATTAATCTTCACTACTATATCAGTTAGACCAGCGTTGGCACTGAGTATGTTACATATATATATTCAATAACAAAGTAAAGAGCCTTTTGCCTAAGAGTCTCCCACCATCGGGATAAGAATAAACAAAAATTCAGAAAAAGAATAAACAAAGTAACAGAGAAAGGTAAGATGAGGTTCACTGCAGGAACAGATTTGGCCCAAACTTTCTGCTCCTAATAAGCCAATTCTTGTGGAAGAAGACAAGAGGTAAGTGGATTGATTTGCTCTCCTTGTGTATGTAAATTAGGGTTGTATCAATTTACTCAACCTGACTCCTACATAAGAACCTAACTCATTTGAAGGGTTGGGTTTGATTTGGCAAAGGTTGAATGCCCAGGTTTGCTTTCCTGCTCCTTTTGTTTTAGGGGCAAGTGACACTCATTCGAAGTATCTTGTGAGAGATTAACACCTCAGTCCCTGGGCTGGGGAGATAGAGAAGGGAGGAAATGAAAACGCCATGTTTTCATTATGCTCCAAATTACTTATTTACAAACTTCTTCATCAGGGGACTCTGTCTGTTTCTCCATTTATGGCCTCTCAGTTCCGCTGCCTTTGTTGTAATGTTACATTTTGTATCTAATATTTCTTGCTACTATTTAGAAATCACTGTGACTACATTGGTCTTTATCGATAATTTTATGTAGCATAATCCATCACCATGTTGGATGTTGGGCTAGGGAGAAGGGCATTACTTTGTCTTTCACTCGGAGCTCAGACAGCTCTTTCATATTGATTTCTTGGCTTGCGTGTTCGTTAGATGATGATTTGCACTTTTCCTGTATTGTGTTTATCCAGATTATGTTTCAGATACATCTACAACACATCATCATTAACAACAAACATTTATTGAACTCTTATAGGCTGTGGATCAGGCTCCAGGCTAGGTACTAGGGATAATAAGAGGAATTTAATGTGATCCCTACCCTGGAGGATTTTATTATCTATTGGACCATGTTTGTTTAAGGGGGAAAAAAAAAAGGTACCTAACAGCTTATGCCCAGTGAGTGCTAAAAGCAATAAATGCTCTTCGAGTTCAGAGAAAGGAGTGGTTGGTGATGGCTAAACTGGTCAGGGAAGGCTTTATGAATGAGATGAAATTTGAGTGTTTTTTTTTAAAGGATGAGAAGGATATTTTTTATGAGATACTGAATATAGTGAGTTTCTGAATACCACTGTGCCAGGTTAAAAAAAAAAAAAAACTATGCCTGTATCTTTAAACTACAATTGCCTCTTTAATTATTTATGAGCTTTAGACAGAGAATCAATATTCACCTGCTTTCCACACTGCTTTTTGCAGAGTTCTGTTGTTAATAGCTTTGCACACCTCATCATGCACACCAAGGAAAAGCCAGCCAGTCTGTTAACTTTCTCATTAAGACTTCCCTGGCCTTGTTGCCAACTTTTAAGATTGTCTTTGCTTTGTCTAAAATTTGCCCTAGTTTCTCTCCTACTGAAAGGTCCAATTAGAAGAATGTATATTCAGGGACTTCTTAAAGCCAAGTGAATTTTAAGGTAGGAGAATAAGAAAGAAAGGAAAAAAAAACACACTTCTCAGGAGTGTTGCCTCACTGAATCTTCAGGAGGATGCAAGTTTGACCCTGGAGAGGATATTAGTTCCCCAAGGGAAATATCCATTTATGAGAAGTTTCGGGGTTTTTTTCTCTGTAAGAGAGAGAGATGTTCAAATATTTTTGAGGATTGAAAACTTTGCTTATTACTTTTGTGGGACTTTACTGGTCCAGATAGATATTTACCTCAGCTTATTGACAGAAACCTTGGCAGGAAGACTGTCTGTGGCCAGCGGTATTAATATTCCAAGGACTAAACCCTGTGACTTTCTGAATGCCAGTTCTTTTTCCAGAACTCTCTCTGTGATTTCTCTTATGTTATTTTTTTTTAATCACTCTGTTTTATAATTTATCTTGACTTTGGTGGAACGAGAGGCAGGGAAGAAATGAAATCCATATTTTTTTCCTTTCATTTCTTTATACAGTACATTTTAGGGGCACCTATTGGGTATACAGCATAAAGCATTCCACAGATCTCCAGGACAGGGCAGTCTACTTGCTGTGTTAACCATGTGAAAAGGGATCATCATTTACATACTCTAAGTTAAATGGGTCAAAATATAAAAGAATACATTTCCTTTCATACCTGTTCTTCTCAGTCCTACCCATCTTGGCAGGGTGGATTTAAATTTTCCCATTAAAAGTGATTCAATCTTTTTCATTTTAAAATAGTTTCTTAGGTGTAATTGGGTCTATTTGGGAAAAAAATATTTAGTGAATTTAAGCTATAAATGCTCTATCAGGGATATTTCCCCTTTCAAGAGAAGCACCTCTCTGTCTCTTCCCAAGAGGGAAGGATGCGTGCAGGGAAAGCTGACACACCCTCTGGGAGTGAGGAGGACTTTCCTACACACGGTCTTCCCTGCTGTCCACAGGGTGAGGTTCTGCTCTGGGCCCTGAACACTTCATGCTGGTAGCTTCCCACATGGAGAATCTCACCTGCTTTTTCGTGGGTATTGTTGCTGTTGCTCTCACCATCAAAAGGGACAGTCATCAAATATATTCGTGTTGGAGAAGTCCCTGAATTTTTTTTTCTTTCTCATCTAGGTAACTCTCTGTCTGCTCCTGCCCCCTAGGGAGGCATCTAGGAACTCACGTTTTGCCCATGAAACCTGAAATCAGAGCTCTCTTTCTCAAACTCTAAGCCATCTTTGGTGCAGAGGGACAGAATAGCAGCCTGGGTGTTCTAGAAGGCCTCGGTCTGCAGAGTCTGATGTTTTGGTGAACTATCTTCCTACCTTTGGTCAAGACCCAATAAAGTCCAAGCCTTTGATTCTCAGAGAATCTTATGATATTCTTACCATGGGTGCATACACAAAAGTATCCTCTTTCTTGCCCACAAATGCTTTCTCCTCATCTTACCTTGTAGAAACTTATGTGTTATCTCCATTCTCTGTACTGTGAGTTAGGGTAAAGTTCCATCATGGAGTTTTCCAGGCTTGGCTTCTGACCTGAAAAGGGGAACTTATAAAATTTAGAAAATCCTTTTTCTCCTGACCACAACTAACATTTAAAACTTTATTACACTATGGACTCAAAACACCATTTTCTTCTGTTCCCTTTCATTCCTATTTTAACAATTTTAATCATCCCCAAAGCAATGATGCCTCTAGCCAAATAGGAAGAACATATGAAAATGCATAAAAATATATATAAGCCATGTTGCAATGTCTACATAAAACCACTGAGAGAAAAAGGGCAAGGTTTTGAATGGTTACCAGAGTGTGATCACAGGAAGAGTTCAAAAGTTGGACTGCAGTGGGTTAGAACAATGACCAGTGGCTTCTGAGAGGCAGTGGATCTGGATCTGGATCTCGATCTCAGTGCTGGGGAATGAGGGTAGGTATGAAGAACAGGAAATGGATCAGTCAGCCTCGCTGTCCTCTTTCCTATACTCCCAGAGTTCTCTTAGCGTGTGTCTTGACTCCAGGTTTCTCATGGATGAGTCTTACTGTGAGACTATTAATTACTTGAGAACAAGGATAAAAGACTGAGACTGAGAACATCAGAGCCCTGAGCTGAGTGGATTGTTACACACAGACAACTAAATTCTCCTCTGTTTGGGCACAAAGGCACTTAGATTCATAGTCAGAGAACTCATTTGTTATTTATTTTAAAAATTCTTTTTTTTTTTTTTCCATATTTTAAAAATTCTTTAGCTCAACTCAAGAATGTGTCTTGTGTCCACATAAAGCATATTGAAAGATAGATGTGGTAAATAATTTTAATATTTTTTGTCTGCATTTTCGTGGAAGACCTAGCAATGCTGTTTAAATAAATGTATTTATTTAAATAAATAAATACATAACGTTTTATTTAAACAAAAGGCTGTTTAAGATCACATTTTTTTGTATAGTCTTTCAATAAGTGCAACAAAAATATGTAAAGGCAGTTATTTGTTACAAGCATGTTCACCACAAAGAACTGAGTTTTAACCATGGTTTTCACATGTGGTACAGTCTGCTGAGGACAAGAGGAGGTGAAAGGTGGAAGGAGATTATCAAAGCCATGGATAAAATAATAAGGGAGCTACATGAGACTCATGGGGAAAGATGCATCTGGAAGAGCAAAGTGAATTTAAAAAAAAAAAATTCCATTTTCTGTTTTCACACCTGAAAACCTCAAATACTAGTTACTGAAGACTTTTTGTAGCTTAATATATTTCTCATTGTTTATTTGTAACCTCTGTTTGCTGAATTTTCCTGAGTAAACACCTTTAGTTTACTCTTAAACAAGCGAGGGGTTTATTGACGTGTGCGGTGGCAGGAAAATACATTCAGAAGCTTTTTTTTTTTTTTTTTTGGTGAAAGCATCTCTGCAATGGAATGAAGCGAGCAGGCAGCAAGCAGTACGTGAGGACTGTAGCAGGGAAAACAACCAACAAACGCCATCAAGTGTAAATAGACCATAAAGCTTTTGAAGGTTTAAGAAGTAGTCCCCAAGGCTGACGCTTGTAGAAGGTTAATGTAAGCTCAATGGTAGATGTTCTGTAGGAACCTAAGCTACTGTGGTCAGGCTACGCTGTTTTGTGATGACTAGTAGGCATGCAGCAGATATTTGGTGAATGAATGGTGGCCTAACCTAGAATTCAGGCATTATTAAATGAAATAAGAGTGATGTTGATGTTGACCAAGTAAAGTTACTCTTAACAGAGCTAAGAAAAGCCTCTTCCTGGGAGTAAGAAAGTAGCTGATTTAGAAGTTGGAAAAATGCCGCAGGGGGGAAAAGAATTCATCCAATCATGTTTAAAAGCAAGCCACCTGATCTTAGTTGAATGGCCACCTTCACTGGCAGGACTAGGGATTAGGGATTCAGCATATGAATTTGGGAAGAGGCACATCAGCCTGTAATATGGTTATTTGATCAAATCATCTAACTGGCAGATTGAGAGCTGCATTGGAACATGAGGGATCAGACACGGCCATTTCTTCTAAATGTTGTCTTCACTCTTCTTTCTCAGTCGGCTTCATCATTCCAGAATGACTTCTCCAGTGAGAAAGAACTATGACCTCCAGTCCCTCTGACCTTTCATCTTTAGTCTATTATTTGAGGGGAAAGTAAGTGCCCTCTTAGCAGCTTAAGCTTGAAACATCCTGGAGAGAGCCTCTGCTTGGCTTATTTTGCATCCAGGAGTCTTCTGTGGACCAAGCAGTGTGGCCACAACAGTGAGACTCTTTGATTGGTCCAGGCTCATCTGGTGCCCACTATCTGGTCAGTCACTGCAGCCAGGGAGGCAGGGTGTTATCAAGATGGCAGCCCACATCTAGAACATATTTTAGGAATCAACAGGAGGAAAGGAGGCGTTCTCCCAGAGAACTAGGGCAGCACTTGGTGGGAATACCCCAGTCTTGGGAGGGCTGGTGAAGACTTCACATAGGACTTAAAAATAAGTCCTAAGGAGGGAGAAGTCTAGCCAAGTGGAGTGAGGCCTAGGGAAGATGGGCAAAGCCTTGTGTGGGAGCTCTGTGGGGACAGTAAGTATTTCAGCAGGGTAGAATGGAATGTAGAAGTTGAGACTAGAGAATGATGTCTTCAAAATAACAGAGTTCAGAAGACCCACAGTGGATCAAAAGTGAGCATACATTTTTGACTGTGTTTCCAATTAAACAACAAAGGTCAAATCTTCCATTAAGATAAAGGTATAAAAGGGAAAATGAAGAAGGTGGGAGGCATAATTTGGTTTGAGTTCTCTCTTATAAAGCTTAACACTTCCCATAGCCTGAGTAGAGAAATGCTAGCCTGGGCTCTGATAGTAACTGTGACTCTGGCCCAGGAACATCTCCTCTTTGTTCTGTTTATTTATTTATTTCAAATGAAAGCATTTGTCTTATGGCTCTGCCAGGTCAGTTGGTTGCTACTTATCTTTCTGTCCAACAAGTATGTAGCTTGAAAACTGGTTATCAGCTCCATCTGGCCTCCGTACTGACCTTGGTTTTGGAATGCAGAGGTCTGTATTTGGCGTGGGCCCTGTCCATGAAGAACTGCAGACTAATCATCAAGGCTTAAATGTGAACAATGGAACATTAGTGCAAGGTCACCACACTGAAACTGACATGTGAGAGATATAGACAGTTCTGATTTAAGGGCTCAGGGAAAGGAGGGGGGCATTTGTACTGCAGTGTTGAGAAAAGCTTGATGGAATGATGGAATTTCACCTGGGATGTAAGGATGTTTATGATTGACATAGACAAAAGCAAGGAGCAAGGGCCCGGATATGGGGGTAGGGCACTAGCTAAAGGGGGAGGGGTGAGCAAGAAAGAGGAAGTGGGACTTGATAGATAGAGACATGTAAGCCTGCAGAGTTTACAAGCTGCCCTTCTGATTATCACTGCACACGATCTCTTAAATATTCCAGACCATTTTTATCCTGTTGTTTGACACTTCTTAAGTCACCTGCTAGGGATCAACCTCCCTAGGAGTTGGGCCTGTTCATGGAAAGCCACCATATAAGGGGCTTAGACAGCAAGTGTATGTCCTAGCATTCATTAATGACACTCAGGTTATGTCACTGAAGAGCCTTTACTTCCCTCTCAGTGCCACGCAGGGCTTCAGCCAACTCACTGAGGCTAATACCATTATGAAGTGCATGCTGGGTTGCCATTTCTACCAACATACTCCTCCTCACCAATAATCATGGCCAATGTGACTGTGTGCCAAGTCGTGCTAAGGCTTTAATAGTTAATATTTCCTTTAATCCTTCTAGTAGCCTTGTGAGGTGGGTTCTATATTATTATCTCCATGTTTCCAAACGAGGATAATAATTGTCAGAGATGTTCACTGACCAGTCGGTGTTACGGAAGTGGGAGCTGATGGAGCTGGGACTTGGACCCTGGCCTCTGACTGCAGGGAGCTCACTGGCACTGTGCATGTGGGGTCACAGAGGATGGCAGTTCAGGATGGGAAACAGCCCCGCTCTAGGTGGTAGGAGTTACTTGTCATTACATAGAATGTATAGACCTTCATTAATCAATGTGGGCGCTCTCCTCTGCCTTCTTTGATAGGGTATTCGCTTGGTGTCTATGCTGAGACATAGTCTGGATCCTAGAAGCTTTCAGAGTAGGGTTGGGTGCAAGGAAAAGACAGAATAGTTTGCTAAATAAAATAGGAAGAAGGTATTCCAAGTGTGGTGCTTCCATTGGAACAGGTATGGATTTGGACATTGTGGTGGAAAGATGAGGCAGGGACACAGGTGGAGGGAGTCAGGAGGCACTGAGGAGGAGCATGGGTTTGGATCCAGGTAGAGCTGGGCCCCAACCCAGCCCTCCCTGTCCATGGACAAATCACAACGTCTCTGAGCCTTAGTCTCCCCATCTGTAAGTGGTGTTATGAGAATGGTTATGGTGGAAAATTCTTTTAAAAATATATCAAGTTCTGTAGCACTGCTGAACAAAGAGTAAACTTTCAATAAATAGTAGCTCTATTTTTCAAATTGCTTTTGTGATTGAGGAGTGAAATCCTAGCAAACTCCTCAGGCAGAGTGATAACTCCTACCTGGAAACTTCCACTTACCATCGCATTGATCTAGCCTGTTCTTCATCAGTTCTCCTGTGCAGTTATTTCACCAAAGGACACTTCCTTAACCCCTACCAGGCACCAAGTACTGTGGGGACAAAGACACAGAAGACGATCCTTCGATAGATATTTTATTTTTTCAATCTATATGTGCAGAAGTCTTGTCTGTCATGTAGAATACAAGAAAAGAAAAAAATCTTTTATTACTTGCCTGCCTGTCTGCAACACTTGGGGAAAACCAAACACAGTAAATAATCCTGGTCTTTGCTAATGGATAATCAGGAAGGAACCTCAACCTCAGACAGACTCTTATTTCCAGCAGCTTTTTTATTTTCTTTTGTTTGTTTGTTTGTTTGTTTTTAAAGATTTTATGTATTTATTTGAGAGAGAGAAAGAGTGCACAGGCAGGGGGTAGGGCAGAGGGAGAGGGAGAAGCAGGCTCCCCGCTGAGCAGAGATCCTGAAGCAGGGCTCAGTGCTAGGACCCCAGGATCATGACCTGAGCCGAAAACAGATGCTTAACTAACCGAGTCACCCAGGCGCCCCTGAGTTTTCTGTGTGTGTGTGTGTGTGTGTGTGTGTGAGTGTGTGATCAGCCATTCCCTGATTAGGCTTTCATAACCTGTCACCACTAGAAGTTCTTCCATGGGAGGCAGCCACTCTCTTCCCCACTGACCAGTAAGGACACAGACGTACTCTTGAAGTTCCCAGAAGGGTTCAGAAACTAAGTCGGCCCTGAGGTCCAGACAGAAGGTCATGCACTGTGGTCAGAGCCTGAGGCTGGGCTTTGGAAGCTGGCAGACCCCCAAGACTTCGGGCTTTTCTGTGTTGGAGTCAAGCTCCATGGGGCAACTCTGGGGAAACGAGCCTTTGTGAAATGCTCCTTTGATGAGAAGCATAATATAAATACAAATTGCTATTATGTCAGCTTCTGAGGAGCCACTTCAATCCATTTGGTCACCTTTGATTTTTTTTCTCCAATTGCTTTCCTTCTTCAAAAAATTTAATAAGAGCATGTTTTCATCTGGCCTCAAGGGAGTAATTTATTTATTTAAAGTAATAATAAAGTTTCAGCATAATCCCCTGTTCCCAAGAGGGAAAGGGACTCTTTGAATGATTTATTTTTCCCATCCTTGAAGTGCCAGGGAGACCAAGTGGCTGCTGTAGTGGTGTCCCGGAGCCCACTGCCATGGCAACAGCCAGAGCGTCTGGGGCCCCTGGGAAGCAGGGGGATGGAAAATGGAGTCATAACTCTCTTCTTTCCCTCTCTCCACTGTAAGTTCCTCCTTCAAGGAAACTGAAGGATAAAGGAGAACGAGTCCCCAAATCAGTTGTGGGAGCCAAATAGTAACCATGAGAGCTAATAACACCTGAGTCCCACCCAGGCTCCCAAGTGGAGGTCCACGAAGGCAGGTCCAGGCAGATGGGTGGCGTGACTCCTCGGGATTCTCTCTTCTTAGGGCAGAGTCAAATATGGGGCTCTGTGAAAGGGAGGAGTGAGCCCAGCTGTAGGACACAGGAAGAGTTCAGAAATCTCAATGTTCAGTGGGTGCTGAGTGATGGTAGTAGCACCTCTGCTAGGAAAACCAGTGTTATTTGACACTTATCTGACAGTCATATTTCAAGTATTTTATATATAGTATCTCACTCAGCATTATGAAGTACATACCACTGTGATTCCTATATTATAGATAAGTAAATGAAGCTTCTGGCAATTATGTAATGTGGCCAAGGTCATATGGCTATTCAGTGATAGACCCAGGATTCAAAACTAAGGTTGATTCCACAGCCCAAGTTTGTACCCACTGTGTACATGGCCTTTCGGGTTGGATTGCTTAGGGAAGGCTAATGAGGATGGTTACATCCATTAAGAATACTTTTGATTGCAGGGGCACCTAAGTGGCTCAGTCAGTTATGTGTCCAACTCTTGATCTCAGCTCAGGTCTTGATTTCAGGGTTGTGAGTTCAAGCCCAGAGTTGGACTCCAGCCTACTTTAAAAAAAAAAAGTAAAGTCTCTTATCATTTGGGGCACCAGGGTGGCTCAGTTGGTTAAGCCTCTACCTTTGGCTCAGATCTTGATCTCAGGGTCCTGGGGTCAAGCTCCGCATCAGGGTCTCCACTCAGCAGGGAGCCTGCTTCCTCCTTCCTTGCTTTCTGCCTGCCTCTCTACCTACTTGTGATCTCTCTCTCTCTCTCTGTCAGATAAATAAATAAAATCTTAAAAAAAAATCCTTTTGATTGCAAGTAATAGAAAACCTGACTTAGAGCGACTTTAAAAAGCAGGTGTTGATTTTTCTCTTTTAATAAGACTCAGGAGGTAGGTGGCTGCTGCTACACGGTCAACAGCTCAGTTGGATGGAGACTGTTCCCTTTGCCCTTGCCCTCAGGTGCCATCACTTTCTTGTCACAAGAAGGCCATGTGCCTCCAGGTGTCACATCTGTATTCAAGGCAGAAAGATGGAAAGGAGAAAGGTTGGTGCCAACACTATCTGTCTCCTTCCAGCAGGTAGAAAAATGCTTTGCAGGACAACCTCTCCCCAACAAAAGCAACTTCTTATGTCTCATTGATAAGAAAGGGGTCATAAGACTACCCTACCTAGAAGGAGGTCTGAGAAAAAAACACAAATTTCTCTTTTTGCTTCCCTTATTGGATAGGGAAGGACAGAAATTCCTGTCCTTATTGGAAGGACAGGAATATTTTTTTGCCACTGCCCCATAGCTAAAATCTGGCCTGTGCACTGGATGGTGGGAGAGAAGGGGAAGAGTCCAGGGGGGAAGGTGGCATAGAGATAGGAGGCTGGGCTCTCTGGACCCCGGTTTGTGTGAAGAACTGGTGGGAGCCAAGTTGGAAAACCAACTGAGGTTCAGACTGCAGTGGGATGTAAGTGCCAGTCCTGAAAGCCAGACTTCATCCTCATGGGCACACACTGTTGTTTTCCAGGCTTCTGTCAGCCACATTCTCTTGCTCCTACTTTAACAAGATGCATGTGTTAACTAATTTGCTAAATTTCGAAAAACTTGCCCCAAGGCTTGGGGCCAGAATCCACTATAGGAAAAAAAGGTTCTAGGTTCATGTATGAAAAAATGCTTTGTGCTCCATTTAAAGTAGATTCTATCACTTTAAAAAGATGATGGAAGAATTCTTCCTCTTCTACTTCCATTTTCTCATTGGGAATGTCCCTTCTGTGAGACAAGAATCTGTCATTGATTAGAGGCACTAAAATAAAAGGCAGTGACAATAGGGGTTATATTGGGTGACAGGATATGGGGTGATTTATTATTATTATTACAACATTTTCTTTAAAGTTGAATTGTATTTTGGTAAAAATAAAAGGAAAAATATTTAGGGTCATTGAAAAAAGAATCTATTGTCAAGCTACCATGACGGCAGTTTTAGTAGGGGTGAGTCTTAATAAATGTAATTGTCAGAAACTTCTCTAGAGGTGGAGCTATTACCAAAATCTGTGGGTATGCATTCTGGGAGACCTGCCTTGACTGTTCCTTTATGTGGGACACCCTCTCTCACCTTCCTACCAGCATGCAAGGCCTGCTGTAGTTTGGGGTTCTTTCAGCCTCTCTAGGACTGTTCTAGTTGCTCAGTGACATAGAGGTCACATCCAAGTGATTGCCACAAACGCAGGACACATCCCCTTAGTGCCCCTCACAGAAGGAAGTCTTTTCATGAGAATCTCTGCCCTACCCCACCCAAGTCCTCTGAGTCACGGGTGGGTTGGGAATGGGGAGACATTCTTCTCTACCCTTCAGGGTAACCAAAAGTCTGGAATGTCCCTCACAGGTAATTCCCTAGCATTGGGCTGCCTTTGACTTTTATCATACTTGATATAAAACACCACGCTTCACCTTTCTCTATAAGAAAGCCAATAGCATTCACCACTGTGTCAGTTCAAAGCCTTGACAGATGCTTTGGAAGGCTGCAGAGAGAAGTCCCAGTGCATACAGCCTATCTCCAGGTGTCTCTCCTGGCTGCTGCGTTTCTCAGGCCCCACCCCTTCAATATCCAGCACTGCTGTCACGTGGTGTTCCATGGTCATGCAGCTCCTGAACGTGTGGCCCAGTCCACCTCTCCAGTGGTTTCTACAACTGAAAGCAGGCCTGTTGGGCCAGCTGGCCTTTCCCAGCTCACACTTCCCCTCACCACCATCACCACATCTCCCAGGGCAGAAATCACGGAAACTGCTGAAATCTGGTGTCTGGATACTCTCCAGTTTTTAGCAAGACTGTTTGGTTTGGCATACACATGTTTCCTGAACGTCTGCTCTGTGCATTATTGGCCTATAGTTTTTTTCAGAATGCAGACAAGGCATGTATCTCCAGTAAAAGAAGTTCAGGAATGCATAACTTGATGTGACTATTCATTCAGTTGTCAATTTCTTTTCTAGAAACTCCTGTGCTGTTAGGCCCTAAAATAGGTGCCGGAGATACACACAGATAGAAGCCAGTTCCTGCCTTCCAGAGGATCAGAAATCAGAGTTCATAACTAAGGAGTTTAATGTTGAAGAAAAGATTCAGAATTTGAGAGGCAGATAAGTGTAGATCTCCTGAGAGTCAAGCTAGTGATTTTTCCCATAGACAAAGCTTTAAAAAAATAATAATAAATGACTCTTCTCACTGCCTTCCAATTCTTGCTTTCTTGGTACATCAGGTAAAAGCTAAATGAGTTTTGCATGTCACTCCATGTAGAAAACTTCTATAGCTCCCTTCTACCTGCAAATTAGGACCCAGTGCCCAGTACGGTCAGAGGTTCATGATTTGTTTTGAACCTACTATTCCAAGCTGTATCTACTAATACACCCTCTGGCATTCAATGGTGTCAACTCATTCTTCACTTTCGCCCATGCACAGTGGCCTCCCCAAGCCATTCTTCACACTTCTTCCATTAGTGGTCTCACTAGTCTCTTCACTCAAAATCCTACTCACCGGTTCAAGGTCAAGCAAAATCCTATCTAATCTAGGAGGTTGCTGCTGGGTTCCCAGGTGAGATATTTCTACCCTGTGGAGTGAACATGGTTTCAGATTCTATATCTGCATGTAATTGCACCATGAACTTGGGCAAGTTAGTTAAGATCCCTTTGCCTCAGTTTCCACATCTTTAAATTGGGGTCCAAGGTAAAACATATCTCAAGCATTACATGAATGCTATTCAGTGCTATTTAAGCAGTATTATGAAAACCATCATTATTATCAATGTTACTGATTTATCTTGCTCTTGAGGAATTAATCCCCAATGTCCTTAGATTGTCATGATTTCTCCCTTTGTTCCTGCTTTATTTCTTCATGAGGTCTGTGTCAATTTTCTGTTGCTGTCATAAAAAAATTACCACAAACTTAGTGGCTTGAATCACAGATTTATTACCTTATATTTCTGCAGGTCTGAAGTCCAACACAGGTCAAAATCAGGGTATTGGCAGAGCTGTGTTCCATTCTGGAGGCTCTGAGAGAAAATTTGTTTTCTTTCTTTTTCTAGCTCCTGAAGGGTACTTGATTCCGTGGCTTGTGGACCCCTTTTACCAGCTTTAAAGCTAGCATGATGGTAGCTATCCAACCATTTTTCTGTAGTCATGCCTCCTTCTGAGACCACCATGAGGAAAGGGGCTCCAATTTAAGGAGCTTTGTAAGCAGATCGTGCCCACCCTGATAGGCTAATCCAGGAAAGTCTCCCCATCTCAGGGCCTTTGACTTAATCACATTTACAAAGTTCCTTTATCCATGTAAAGTAATTTGTCCACAAGATATGGCAATTAGGATGCAGACATCTTTCGGGGCCATTACTTTGCCTGCAGCAAGATCCTTAAAGACAGATCTTCTCCTCTCCCTCAACTATTCTTCATGGGTCCTGGCATGTGAAAGGCTTTTAAGAAATGTTGATCTAAATCCACTCCTCACAGAGAGTCGAGGAAGGAAGACTCAAAAGAGAATTTTAAAGAATCTGTTGTTGTTTTCCAGAAAATATATTCCTAATATCATTTGTGCAAATTATTGGAGCAAATTGTTGTGTGTTAATACCTCAGACAGGAAAAAAAATTTTTTTGAGCCCAGGTTGCAGTTATGTTAAATATTTAACAACAACAAAATTAGCTTATTAGCAGAAGTGCCAAAGCATGGGATGTTCTACTGTCATTCTGGACAGACTTGTAGAAATGTCTTAGAATAGACTGACATTGCTCTCCAAGCTTCACAGAGTAAGGAACCAGTAAATGAAAGGAGAGTACAAGTAATCTGCCCAAGGTCACAGTATAATCCAGAGGCAAAGGCTGAAATATAAAATCTTGGTATTCTTATGATCAAGGTAGGCCTTTCTTAGCTCATGACCTTATAAATCCTTTCTTGTCTCTAGCCAGGATACTCTGAACTTGACTTTCTCAGCACACAAACTGTGTCCGGATCTTTGTCTTCACGCCATCTTTGTCATTTTCTTCTAGTACGGCCATAATGCAGATTACATAAGCAAATGACATGAGCAATAATAGTGCAGGAGAATGAGGGGCCAGTTTGAAGAGTGGTACGCACCTTAGTTACATCATGCTGTGGGATGTATGTAGTTTATGTGGGGGATTAGTAAATGGTTACTGAACATCTGTGAGTGTTGTGGGTTACCTGATGAATATCCATGGTGCAGCCACTGCCCATAAACTGCTCTGGGAAGAAGCAACAGGTGGAACTAGAAGCCCCTCAAGTAACACCTTGAGAACCAGGCTGAAGGATTTCAACTGAGAGCCAATACAATAATAAAAACACTCAAAATGACAAGATTCGGACCAGAACTGAACTTCTGGGTGCAGAAAGAGAAGGATCAACTAGGTCATCATATTAACACATCTCAACCTATTGTGCTAATTTTTTGGCATTCCAGTGACTATTTAGAGATGTGGAAGAAATAACCAACTAGGATTCCAGCTTTAAAGATCCACTTGGCAAACCAGGATACACCAAGCTGATATCATAGACAATCTCTTTGGGACACAATCAGGAGACTATATTTAAATGTATTCAAGGCTGTCATTTTAAAAAATCTGTTATATGTTCAGCTTAATTGGTTTAGTCACCAAGGTCTTTAAAGAAGAGCCAGCTAGCTCCAGGCCAGATGTCATGGGAGATGATGTTAAGAGCTTGTATATCCACTTGAGAGCACACCCATGAAACCACAAAAGGATAAGATAATTAAACACATGACCAAGTGCCACGCTATATGGAACAAGCTACCAGTGCTGTGTGGGTCTTGGACAAGAGAGGTTGTAGGTTGACTTCCTACGCAATTTTTCTCCAGCTTAAATGCCTACATGAGATTTTTAATATTCAAAATGCTTCCTTTCTGTTCAGACATTTTCTTCTTATTATTGCATTGTTTTTGAAACAACAAGAAATATTGGGTCCCCTGGGTTTCATTCTACTTTTATAACAACTCTCTAACATCGTAAGTGGCCCAACAGTAGAATCCGCAAATTGGAGTAGCCGGAAGTTCCTGCCTCGGAAGAGGCTCACGGGGAACCTGAGTGACCATAATTCCACAGTGTCATAGAACAAATTCCTGTATTGTTCAGGAGATTCCACAACCTGACTTCTTCAGATTAGCTTTCTCCTAACCTAAACACACCTGACTGGCAAAAGCACTTCATTGGGATGGTATGTCATTCACGGAAAACTACCTCTCCCCAAACTAACCTCTTGCTGTACAGATTATATGATTCTTTACCCTTGATTCTTTTTCTCTTGATATGGGTGAAAATGCAGCACTGGAAGAAACCAAACACAAAATTCCCCTACTTCATAGTTCTTTCTTTAATATCCCTTCTGTGCGTCATGAAAAGGTTTATGGAGAAAGGACAATCTGTGTGACTCTGAAGAGAAACGCAGTTAAGCTGTGATGGGGCCATATGTTTGTCACAACTCTTAAGTTTAGCTTGCTGGGTTGTTTTTTTTAAGTGCCTCTTAGCCTTATTGCCTCCCGAGGCCATCTTTACATCTTTGGGCTTATTCCCAAGTGTTCTTCAACTTTCCACCCCACCCACTGCCCCACCTAAAAGCATTTCCCAGTGGTCACAGTGCCTTTATGCAGAAAAGTAGAATTGCTTCTCTTCTATACACAACTAGCTTTTTCTGCTTTTTTTGGAGCAAGGGGTGACTTTAGAGCTACCTATCAGAAAAGTGAGAAATTAGCTCATTAGGAGAATGCAGGCTTAATATTAGATAAAGAAAGGCTATCTGAACTGTTCATTGTCTAGACTGCTTATGGCCTTCCAGGCATTATCAGAGGTAATTTCTTCACATTATACCTCTGGCCAGAGTCAATTATTCTCTCTGTTTGAAAAATTAGGAAAAATTAAGTGCTGATTACTTAGATAAATTCCTTCATCTGCCCAACAGTGCCAGATTCCTCAACAAGTGCCATGTAATTGTACATGCAGTCCTGGGCTGAGGATCTGGGCCTTGGTGACCAAGGACCATTGCCCTCAAATATCCCCAAAGACCTCATGGTGGACTCGCTAGGTAGAGCAGCATCTCCTACTCTGTTAAGTATAGACAGAAATTGGAAGACTATCATTTATCTCTTAGTCTTGGAGTGTTCAAATTCTGTACTTCAGTGGAGTTATTTATTGGTCATTTATATTTATAAGTCTTTGCTCATGTAAGACATTCTGTGACTTTAAAAAAAAAATCTATCTCCCTCATTTCAAATTTAGGAAACTGAATTCCAGAGTGTTTAAGTGGCTGCAAAAATATACAAAATTTTGGAGGTAAAGCTAAGGGAACAGCAGTTATTTAAGTGGGAGAGGGATATTGTAAATTAGTAATATTCATTTGTCTTTCCATTCTTTTGGCTTCCTCTCTGTGTTTATACCACAAATCAAGCATGCTTTGTCTCTGACCTGCCTCAGAGAAGCAATTTCTATTCTCTACTGCCTGTTGGGAGACCCTATCTACCTAGAAGTCAATCCAGAGTTTCTAGAACCAAACTCATTTCTAATGGAATGAATCATTTATATAGCAATCCCTTGTCTTTATTATTTAGCTCTTTTTGTGTTTGTTTGTTTTACTTTTTAAAATGCATGTTTTCACCAAAACTTATTTGATCTTTACAACATCCCAGTGAGACAGAAGAAGGTGTTAGTAAAGCACATTATACATAGAGCAAAATACCTGTAAAGGTAGAATTTATTTTTTTAACAAGAGAATTTTTCTGCTATTTCATTTTATAGGTGGGTACAGAAAATCACTTTGGAATCCTTCAAGTTTGTCTCTTCTCTGAACAGACATGTGGCTCCTCCTAATTTAGCAAATGTAAAATATGAAGAGGATAAGCCTTTGTACCCCTTCAATACCCTGTAGTATCCTTAGCTGGAGAAGAGATAAGTTTGCACAAGGGCCAAGGGATCCCCTAGAAGCCTCCGATTCTAGACATCCCCTTTTACACCACCTGCATTAGCTTGGGATAGGTCAAGTGACTTCCCTTGGTAAGAAAGAACTTTAGACATCTGGAAATATTGCTCTGGTCTCAACCCCAGAGCCTGGAAGTCTTAGGGGAGAACCCAGAAATACTGCCGCTGGGCATAGGCACGTAACCACTGACAGCCTAGTAGTAGGGGGTCACAAGTGAGGAGACCCCTTGCAACCCATCACAGGATCCGGACTAGAAAAAGCATCATCTCAGCCACAGAAAGAACACAGGGAACTGTGTGGGGTAGGAATCTTTTAACAGCAATACCTGTGGTATTAATAAAAACAAAGACAGCTCAACTGGAGACCCTTAATGGGCAAATCAGCCTCCTAAGTTCTCCCAACACTTGAATGAAAACTGGACCCACTGGCAAATCTTGAATAATTAAAGAAGGAGAAGCCTGAAGAGGAAGACAGTGGACTCCCTGCTAATATGAAAACAGAATCCTCAGGGAGGTGTCTCTGATTACCTACAGATGAAGCCTAGATGAGTTGAGGTATAGGTTCCAGGTGACAAGAGTTTAAGGACTTTTCCCAAAGTCGTGTGGCAGCTCAAAGCCCCTAACCCCTTTGCCCAGCTTACTGCTAAAACTACAGCTCGGCACGGTGTGCTCAGTTCACTCCTAATGACTCTGCCTTAACCATGCACCCCATTTCTCATGCCTGTGAGTGGAAATGTGACCTTGGAGTGGTGGCAAATCATAAATCCTCTCAAGCTTTTCTCCTGCCCATGCGTTGGCTGTTTCCCATCTAATTTTTCATATTGTTAGGGACAGTTCTCGGAAAGCATTAGATGCATCATCTAAGGGCCCTTAAGCACAGCCTGGAATGCTGAGAGCTCCGTGCAGCTTGTGGGAGTCTGGAGGTAAAAGATGATTCTCAAAAAAAAAAAAAAAAAAAAAAAGATGATTCTCCTCAGCCCTTCCCTGAGAGGCTGACAGACAGACCAGGGGCACCTTAAGGTTTCCGCAGAGGCCCAGGGGCCCCAGGGAACACATTGTCCTGGCTCCTGCAGACTTCCATTGTGGTTATTAGTATGCATGATAATGGCAGTTTAGTTCTTTTCCCTTGAAGATAGCTTTTAAATTTGCTCTGTTGGCCTCTTGATGAAATAGCTTCATGCATATTAATGACATCTTTTATTTACTGAGCAGTGCCATTAAGCACTTTGAAATACCAGATTCCACCCAAGGTCTCCAGGGAGACAAGCCAGTGTCTCTAGACTTACTGAATGAATGGGAAACTGAGGAAACAAAACCCCCCAAAAAGCTCAGTAACTTCCTGAAAGCAGCACAGTAAGTCCCTTAACTATGTATGCAGTCTGTCTAGCAGGTGGTTAGGGTCTTGACTGGGTAGCATTATACTGAGTTTCGTGCATGTCCATTCATTCTTATAATAGGCTTTTAAGGAGTGCTTGCTGTTTGTATAGCACCTTACAGGGCACTGAGTGGGGGAAAGGTGAGTATAAGACCCATGGAAGGGTCTCTGTTCCTCTGTTAAAGGAGCAGTTAGGTCCCTGATGTCCTGAGAGAGAGAGGTTAGAGTGCAGAAAGCCATGTTGGAAAGGAAAGATGGCACCGTAGTGTTGCTGAATTTGAGGGCTTGCTACCCAAAGGTGCCCATGCTTCTTGACCGAGTACTCCATTTCTAGGAGTGCAAGCATCAATAAAAATGAGATAGATTCAGATGATTGGGAAAAGATAGGCATAAAAGAACATTAAATAAGAAAAAAATTCTGCCAGCCAAAATTTCATGTTCACATGGGTAAGTATAGGATTTATATGCATACAATATGCATGTAGACAGATAGATGGGGATTGAAAGATAGATAGGAGGGGTGCTTGGGTGGCTCAGTCGGTTGAGCAGCTGCCTTTAGCTCGGGTGGTGATCCCAGGATCCTGGGACCAAGCCCTGCATCAGGCTCCTTGCTTAGCCAGGAGCCTGCTTCTCCCTCTCCCTCTGGAGCTCCCCCTGCTTTTGCTCTCTCTCTCATTCTCTCTCTCTCTGTCCAATAAATAAACAAATCATCTTTTAAAAAAGGAAAGAAATATAAGAGATAAGAGAGTGGAGAGTAAGAGAAAGGCAATTAGAACAACAAGATGAATTTATATGCAACTAATGGCAATGTGGGGAGAGCGGTAGAAAGGGAAAGTTCTTGGTCTGTATTTCACATGAACTTTTGAAGTCAGATTAGGAGTGATTTTTGTGTTTGTGTGTTTTAGTATTTAAAAAGTGAAATGTTCAAAAGTAGATACCTGAAATGTGTGTAGTCCCCACCTTCAAGGGCCTTATAAGCAAAAAGAGCAAAGAAGCATTAAGTATATATTATCAGAAAGAATAAAATAAAAACACTGCTAGTTCAAGAGGAGTGTTTTCTTGAACAGGTGTGTATAAGACAAAAAGGCCACATGTTGAAAGAAAATTTCCCACCAGGAATATTGACCAAGGACTTTATTCTTTCATCTGTAGAATGGGAGTTGCTAATGAATTGCTTCTCAAGGTCCTGGGGTAGCTGCACTCAGCTCCATGAATCTCCGGGAGCTAAGCACTAGCCAGCTCCAGATCCTTCTGAGGTGGGAAAGTATTGGACCCACCTTTCTAGACCCCTGGCTGCAATCCTACTTTACCAGCAGGTCTGTCCAGAAGGAGGCATAGCTTTGTGAGGGCTATCTAAGGGAAGATTTTGGTAGCTTCTCTGATTTAAATTTTCCTTGGAACTTTGGTCTTTTTCAAAGTCAAGACCAAATCCCAGGTAATGTAACAGAAATTAACTTAGCACTATGTGGGTTTGCCTGCCATGATGGGACCCTAAAGGTGGCAAACCTGTAGGTTGAGGAAGGTAAACAAGGCTGACAGTTGGTTCGGTCACCTGCTGTGGTCATCTTATGCAGTGGCTCCTATTGCTTATGAAAATCATGCCCTTCTGGGAAGAAACATGTGTGACTTTTGTAAAAATTCTAAGTAAAAAACACATGCAAGGGGTAAGGAAGGCACAGAAGGGTGCCTCATTCTAACAGGAAAATCTAGGATGGGTTCACTGAGGAGGAAACATGCTAATTATTAAAGGATTGGGTTTTGATTAGCACAGAAAGTAGAAGGAGTATTCTAGAAGAAGAAATATAGAAGAATCCAACATTCAAATAGCAGCTTACACTTCAGTGGTCCTAACTCTGCCAGGTGCTATTCTAGACTCCTCACATATCTAGAATAAATTAATCCTCATAACAATCCTGTGAGATAGGAATTGCTATTATACCCATTTTGCAGAAGAGGAAACTGAGTCACAGAAAGGAAGTAGTTTTCCTAGGGTCCCAGAGGGTTAAGTGGTACAACTGAGATATCTACCAAAGGAATTTGGCTCTAGGGTTCAGGTCTGGACCTCTCCAAACCTTTTAGTAGGTGGAGAAATGAAGGAGGACAGAAGGAGTGATGGGAGCATTCAAGGTCAAGTGCTGGTGCACAGACCATTTACTCCCTGGCATGGCTTGAATGGAGGCCATCACCTTGGAAGCCAAGACGGTGCTGCAGTATGGTTTTCCTGAGATGCTGAAGAAAGATCTGAAGGAGGGGACAGCCACTGGACATGTTTTCAGAAGAGAAATGACATGCTCTCGCTGTTGTCTTCGAAAAGTATCTCCCGTGAGGACAGGAGAGGTGAGGGGCTGCAGGTTTGGAGCCAGTTAGGCAGGAGATGCCTAGGCTCTGAATTAAAATGGGTCACCTCAGTTAGAGACGTGGAAGTGAGGATTCTTTGTAGATGGAAAATGACTTTCCATTTGTTTCCACCTCCCTGTTGTCCCTGGCAGGAAGTGAATGGTGGAGACTGAGGGGCCAGCTGAGGACAGGTGAGAACCAACCAGTAGTAGTGTCATCTTCAAGCCGTTCCGTGGTTTAATTTAAGCCTCAGTTGACTCATTTGATTTTCAAAACAATCCTGCCTCCTTAGCACCCTCTTCAGCTCTTTACCTTGTTCCGCCTTAGAAACTGGAAAGTGGTTCTCCATGTCTGAGAAAGTCTTTCAGAGCACCTCAAGGCACAACAAAGCCAAAAGCAACCAGCACTGTTGTGGCTTCTCCTAGTTCAGGTCTGTAGGGGGGCAGCTTGGACAATTTTCCTGGGGGTTTTGGAAGCAGGTGATGCCAAGCCCAGGCCTGGTTTGCTCTCACTGCAAATTGCAGACATTATAGCCGGGCACTCTCTTTATGGCTTACTTTCATCCTGAAATGTTCCCGTGCTACATTTTCATGTAACTTATGCACCTCGAATGTTGTAAAAACTGCTGTAAAAGTCAATATAAATGCAATAATGTCACGTCAGTCAAAGGCAGCAGAGCAGCCCTTTTGAGCAAACAATTGGGAAAACTAGAGGGAAAACTCAATTGCTCCATGTTGCAAATTGATTAAAGATATGAATCAGAAAATTAAAGGGCTTTTGGAGTTTAGGTTATTACTAACTGCTTTACTTTATGGAGCAATTACTTTGATTCTATCTCGAGTCCAGTAAAGTGACTGCCAACATATGGCAAGATGGGGCCCTGTGTCTTTCTTATTAATGTGAATTACTCAAGATCAGACTAAATGAATGCATACGTGCATCTTGGCCATGCGAGTTCATTTCTTAAGCACTGTATTTAAAATTATAAAGGAATAATTTATAGCTAGGGTCACATCTCTATTAGACTAAACCTGCATATATTTTTTTTTCTCATCAGCCAGGAGGACCAGTCCTATTTTCAGAGATGGAGATATTGTAACAGTCACTTGCATGTTTAGTTTATATTTTTTAGTTTATATTGGAAGTGCAGGGATGTGTGGGGTATTGTCAATATGGGTTGATTTGTGCTACCTCAAGGTTAAGCCTATTGAGTGCTGAAATGTCATTCTCATCTGATCGTCTCAATATCTGAAAGTCCATAATCAGCCCTTCCGTTAGAGCTTAAACCTTTTGGTATCCAGCTTCTTGTATAAGTATCATAGAATTGAATAAACTTGGAAACAGAAAAAAAAAACCCTTAGCAATAATTAATATGACCCTTTGGGCCTTGGCAGCCAGGAAGCAAAAAGCTAAACTCAATATTCAGTTGTGGGTATTATCCTGTGCTGGTTTACCGGGCTAGCATGGGGCCAGGTTCATTTAGCTGGGTGCTCAGTGAAGAATGGCTGAATGGAGGAATGAGAAATAATGGGTCATAGTCACGTTTACTGTTGCTCACTGTGAGGGTTTGCAGGTGTGCTAAGTGCTTCTGAACATTACCCTAATTAATCTTAACAATAGTGTTCTTAGGTGTTTTCACGGCCATTTTACAGATAAGAAAGCAGACTTGTAGAGGTTAAATGACTTGCCCATGGTCACCCAGCTTGGGTTTGAAACCAGGTCTTTATGACTCAGAGCCAGAACTTTCAGCTGCTTCTTGAAGGAATGGTCACATGGGAGGGCAAAAGAACAGTGTTCATAAGGACCTGAAATTAAGGGAGCTAGGATTGCCCTGAGAGTTTATTTGGAAACATAACATATCAGAACAGATACTAGCTGTCTCTTTATAAAGAGGAAAGATTTCCAAAGAGTAGATCTTGATTGTAAATGGATTGAGAATTTCAAGACATCTTTGGGGAAAATGGATCAGGTAGAAGGAGTTCAGCAATAGAAGCACAGACCAAATGCAAATCAGGGAGGCTGCTGTGATTAGTGCCCACCACCAGTGTCTCTGAGACTGGGTGCCATAGCATAGGCTTTGCACATCATAGTTCTATTGGCATAGGGTGTTCTCTGTATCTCTGAATTAGTTTTTTTGGTGTTTTGTTTTTGTTTCTTTTTAGATTTCTCACTAAGTGAGTTCATACAGTTTTATCTTTTTCTTTTTGATTTACTTGACCTTAGTACCCTTAAGGTCTACTCATATTGTTCCAGATAGCATGATTTCCTTCTTTTATGGTTAAATAATATTCCATTATTATTCATATACATATGTGTGTGTAGTATAATAACCTATATATCACATTTTTTATCCATTCATCCACCAGTGGACACTTAGTTTGCTTCCATGTTTTAGCTTTGTAAATAATGCTTCTGTGGACATGGTGTGCAGCTATCTTTTTGAGTTAGTGCTTTCATTTCCTTGGGATAAATAACAAGAAGTGGAATTTCTGGATCCTATGGTAGTTCTATTTGTAATTTTTTGAGGAACCTCCATACTGTTTTCCATAGTGGCTACACCAGTGTACATTCCCACCAATGGTGTCCAAAGTTCCCTTTCTCCACATCCATAATAACATTTGCTATTTCTTGTCTTTTTTATAATATCTCTTCTAACAGCTGTGAGGCCACATCTCGTTGTGGTTTGATTTGCATTTCCCTAATGATTTGTGATGTTGAGCATCTTTTCATGTACCTGTCGGCTGTCTATATGTCTTCTTAAGAAAAATGTTAATGTTAATTTAATTGGATTGTTTTTGAGTTCTTTATAGATTTTATTTTATTTTTTAAATTTATTTTTAATTTTATTTATTTTTTTTAGATTTTATTTATTTATTTGAGAGAGAGAAGGAGAGAAGGAGAGAGAGAGCATAAGAGGGAGGAGAGTCAGAGGAAGAAGCAGACTCCCTGCTGAGCAGGGAGCCCAGTGAAGGACTTGATCCTAGCACTTCAGGATAGTGAGCTGAGCAGAATGCAGTTGCTTAACCAACTGAGCCACCCAGGTGCCCCTCTTTATATATTTTAGATATTAACCCCTTATCAGGTATATAATTTCCAAATATTTTCTTGAATTCAGTAGGTCACCTTTTCATTTTGTTAATGGTTTTCCTTGCTCTGCAGAAGCTTATTGGTTTGATGTAGTCACACTTGTTTATTTTTGCATTTGTTGCTTTTGCTTTAGGGGTCAAATTAAAAAAAAAAAAAAAGCATCACCAAGACTGATATCAAGGAGCTTACCCCCATGTTTTCTTCTAGAAGTTTTATGGTTTCAGATCTTGTGTTCAAGTCTTTAACCCATTTTGAGTTGCTTTTTGTGGATGGTGTAAAATAGGGGATCTATTTCATTCTTTTGTGTATGGCTGTTCAGTTTACCCAACACTATTTGTTGAAGAGAGTGTTTTCCCCACTGTATATTCTTGGCTTCATTGTTGTAAACAACTGACTGTGTATGCATCACTTTTTTAAAATTAACATATAATGTATTATTTGCCCCAGGGGTATAGGTCTGTGAATCATCAGGCTTACACATTTCACAGCACTCACCATAGCACATACCTTCCTCAATGTCCATAACCCATCCACCCAATCCCCCCCACTCCCCAGCAACCCTCAGTTTGTTTCATAAGATTAAGAGTCTCTTGTGGTTTGTCTCCCTCCCAATCCCATCTTGTTTCACTTTTTCCCTACCTACCCTCCATGACCCCCCACCCTACCTCTCAAATTCCTCATATTGGAGAGATCATGTGATAATTGTCTTTCTCTGATTGACTTATTTCACTTAGCATAATACCCTCTAGTTCTATTCACGTCGTTGCAAATGGCAAGATTTCTGTTTTTTTGATGCCTGCATAGTATTCCTGTGTGTGTGTGTATACACACACCGCATCTTCTTTATCCATTCATCTGGTGGACATCTAGGTTCTTTCCATCCATGGACACATCTAGATTCTTTCCATAGTTTGGCTATTTTGGACATTGCTGCTATAAACATTCAGGTGCATGTGCCCCTTCAGATCATTACATTTGTATCTTTAGGGTAAATACCCAGTAGTAGTATGCATCACTTTTTTAAAAAAAGGTTATCACTTTACATGAATTACTACTTTTTTTTTTTTAAGATTATTTATTTATTTATTTGAGAGAGAGAGACAGTGAGAGAGAGCATGAGCGAGGAGAAGGTCAGAGAGCGAAGCAGACTCCCCATGGAGCTGGGAGCCTGATGTGGGACTCGATCCCGGGACTCCAGGATCACGCCCTGAGCCGAAGGCAGTCGTCCAACCAACTGAGCCACCCAGGCGTCCCTGAATTACTACTTTTTAAAAAAAGGTTATTTGAATAAGAAACTTCACTAGTTCATTTAAATTTTTATTCTTTCTTTAGAAAAGCTGATTATACATGTACTTTCCAGAAACATATCCATTGTATAAGAAGATATAACTACTAAAACCAAGAAAATGATCCTGAAGAGATACTGATAGGGAGAATAATAGCATATGGGCTTCTAGATTATGGAAGCTTGGAAACCTGTGGCCTGAGTTCCCAGATCCTAGCCTCAGCTACCTATCTGTACCAAGACTTAAATATGAACAACAGATTTGCATATGAATATTTGTAGATTTATCTGAGAAACATGTCCCACTTTGTCTCCTCCTTCATACCTATCTTCTTTCTTCCAGAAATACTCCCTCTTCCTTTTTCCCTAAGGAGTCCAAATGGGAACTGCCATTTTCTAACAGATTTGTCCCCTGAACAGGTGGGACCAACAATAAAACTTTACTCTGTTGTTATTGGTTGCTTATTCTGGTCATGTGCACCTTCTTTACATTAGCCCAATCAAAGCCCTCGCTCAGCATTTTCAAACTTGAGTTCCAAAGAAGGAGATCTTTGGTGATCTTGTATGAAGCACTGGAGTTGTATATAGCCATGTGCCCCATGATAAAAGAAGCCACCCTTTCGTGAGAGAGAGTGGAGGTGCCTTAGTCAGAAGCATAGATGAGAGGGAGAGAAAGAGGAAGGTGGCAGAATTATAATCCCTAACTGCAAGTGTTTCTGAGGCCCAGGATACCCATAGCCTTCAAGCAGCTAGGTGAGCTAGTAAGTTCACTTAGTGCCCAAATCAGCTTAGGCTGGATTTGTCTTGGAAACAGAAGACTTTCTCCTATCAATAAGACTCTTGGGGGAGAGGAAGAAATATACATTAAATAATACCTTGAAAAGAGGGTAGCAGGCTGGTCTGAATTTGTGCAGTAAATAATTAGCTGGCCATAGTCACTGCATGGAAAAGGAAGGGGGGAGAGAGGCAAGCAACAAGAAAAGAAACATCCTCTTCCACTTTTGCCAAGGTTAAACTTTGCCTTAAAGAACAAAATACCTCCAACCCAGAAAAAGGTCCTAGTCTTTGTCAAACCTATTTTGTCCTACCATAGTGCATACCGGATGCTTTGATTTGATTTTTATTTCTTCTCCTTGAGACTTTCTGAAACCCAGGGAAGGCATTGGTCCATACAGAAAGATCCTGATCCCTGGGATCAAGGTATTTAAACTTTATTATCCTCATCCTGGTACAGAACTGGAAGACTTGGCTGGTTCCCTCCAGAGATCTCAGCACTTGTAAGAGCCCTGCATCACAGAACGAGGGACTAAAATATTGGCTGAGCTGGTTCAGACAAAGTCTCAATTTCCTGACAAGCAATTGCAGCTTGGGGTTACGTGTTGAGGTAGACTTCAGACTCTCTTAATGGCATTCAGAGACATGGCTCTCCAACCAATTGGCATTCAGGAAATGTTTATCAGTTCTGACAGCCACAGTTCCACCATACCCAATTTTAGCTCCTATGACTGGAAGTGACTTGGATGTTTGAAATTCTGTAAAATACAGGCTAATTTTGAAAGGGAGCCGCAGAACTACAATGGTATTCCGGCTTAGCTCTTAGGCAATTCAGGTCAAAATCCTCTGTCTTCTGAACAAGGGAAGAAAGTTTCCCTGAAAGGGCTGGTGATAAATTTTCAATAAATCTGCTGGGTGGCGGGAAATGAAAGAAGAATTTTTTAAATGATTTATGAACCTGAGTGAAATGATATTTTCATTGCTGTCCACTTTCCATAATTTTTCTCTTTTAAATTCCCTTCAGTGTCTTTTCAAGGAAATAGAAGGGACCTGGGTTTCTTTGTGGGGTTGCCTCTCAGACAGTCATCTTAGGACTATATATATATATATATATGCATGTGTTTCTACACGTATGTAAGCAACGTTCACTTGGGAGCCCCTGTTAGCTGTTTGTAAGTGTGTTTGGCTCAGTATCAACAGAGAAGGATTTTTACATAAGCATATTTTTGACATAATTGCTTCCTTCTTTAAGGACTTTTATAAAAATATTTTTACATATTTTTAAATTTAATTAATTTGTTCACTCATTCACTCTTTTGTTATTATCTAATATTTGGAGTGGTTCCATCTGTGATGCCCTGCTGGGGGCATTAAGGTTAGGGTCAGCACTCCAGCCTTATTTCTCATCTGCTGTGCATGTAGATAGAGGAGTATGGTGTTGTTAAGTGTGTATATGTGTGTGCACATGTGCTTAACATTCATTTAGCACTTCCCTGGGTTTGTGCTATTTATGTTTCAAGCATTCTTTCTTTTAATCTTCTCAAAAATCCTTGAAGCAAATATTTAATGTTCCTTTGAGAGCAGATATAACTGAGCTCAAAGAGGTTGAGTGACTTGCTTGAGTTTTACTAGAAGCAGAACTGTAGTGTTTGGTCTCCTGAAAACCACTTGGCCCCTCTGGTCTTTTTCTCCTCATAGGTCCAGTGAATGGTTTCTCTCCTCCTCCCAGCTGCAACACTGCACAACAATGACTTTCATGACTAGCGTAGGAAATGTCAGATTCATTCCATGAATCAGAGACATTGACTATATATCAAACAGGCCTAATAATCACCAGAAGGAAAGAAGGATCCTCACTAATGCCAGATCCTGGATTTGAAATAGAAGAAATGGAATATAAACCCACCCATGGAAATTCAAGCAATAGGATTTACCAACATGTCTTGATAACTCTACTGAAATGTGGTCGCTTTCAAGAAACAAATGGCTAAAATCAAGTCATTTAAATAGGTCCTAATTAGCATCTATATTAATGCTTTCCTGCTCAGAACATTAGCTCTAGTTTGATCTTTGGGTTGTAGATCCAGGATACCATTGACAAATACCCATGGACGCATGCACACAGTTGAGGGTATATTTTCATTAGTCCTCATTTGATTTTTCATCTTGCTTTTATTCCATGACCACTTTTATGATATTTTATTATTACATGTATCCTATTTATTTTCCCTCTTTATTCTTTTTTTTTTCTTTTCTACTCTCCCTTTTCTTTCTTCTCCCCTTCCTTTGCTCTATTTTTTTTCATTATTCTTTTCATCTCTCATCTTTAGTTTTCCTTCTTTATCCTCTCTCTGTACTCATTGCCCCTTCTACCTATTTTCTAAATGTCCTTTCCATATCACTGGTCTCCAAAGGTAACTGGTGGTGGATAGGGTGAGGTCAGGGCTGTCCATGGGAAACCCACTGCACAGGGCTGGTCTGGGATTGAGAAGTGGTCCAAAAGACCAAAAGGCCTGACTCCTCCTGAACTTATCACAGAAATCTGTCCTACAACTAGATCCTCTAGGTAGTTACTTTTGGGGGTCTGAGACATCTTGAGGAAAAAGAAGTGTTATCTTTATAGGTCTCTTTCCCTCAACCGAAAGCCAGTTATGAACATTATTGGAAACTTGGAAGATTAGATGCCTGAGGCAAGTTAACTAGGAAAACATGTAGGCCCCACGACAAATCATACGCACAGCTCTCCTGAAAGAGTTAGTGGAAGGCTACAGAGAGAGGTTTCATAGGGATGCCCCAGGAGAGTAAGAGAAACAAATTATCATCTCTTCTGGAGCTGAGGTTTCCCTTCTTTTCCTTCCTTTGGTCTCTCTTCCCATACATGTGTACTCTTCATTTTTGAAGCTGTGAGCCAGCTTTGGAGTCTTGGTGCCATAATTAACACTCTTCCCTTAAACACAGGTAGGCTGCATACCAGAGCTCTAATCTAATTCTGGATTCTTCAGGTCAGGCCTTGGGTGAGATGGTGTTAAAGAATAACCTTTTCTTGTCTGATGTTGTCAAACAAAATGTTCATGCAGAGAAAAGCTGCATGTTCTTCCATACAATGAAATCAAAGTAATGTAAGAAAACTTCCCGTTCTTTCCATATCCCTCCTGAGGTACACGATCTTTTACATTGCAGGTGGGCAATGTTCTCCCATTGTGTTGCTAATCTGAAGCCTTTTATTCAATAGTGATCATACTGGTCACCTCATAGAGGTCACTTGCTACATGCCAACCACTGTTTCAGGTGCTTTGTTTATATAACGGAAAACTTATATGAATAATCCTGCAGGGTACGAGTATGTGTAGAACAATAGGCATTCACAGAAGGAGATCACTATGAGTGAGTGATCCTGCAAAAACCAGGCTCATTTTCAAAATGGAGGTCATTGTCACTGTCCTTACTATCTCCCGCAACACATTATCAAGCTTGGTCAATTCAGGACATCATGGAGTCTAATTGTTTGGGCTTTCAGTGATGTTGGACCACCTTCTCTGCATCTTCTCCCATCCTGGATATGAGCATTTCTGTATCTCAGACATCTGTACTCCCCACCTGATCCTCAAAGCACATCTCAACACCAGTGACCTACCAAAGAGGCAGCTGATTCACAAGGTTGCATGTCTTATGCCTATTAGAGATGGATCTGGAGAAATGGAGCTTTCTAGTTTTTCTCCCAGAAAGACAAGTCAGGTAGAAAAGTAGTAGTTATGGATAAGGATGAACAAATGAATAGGCAGAAAACCATGGAGGTGGGGGAAGGAGGAGGAGGGATGGAGAAAGGAAGGAGGAGAAGTAAAGGGTGGGAAAGGGGGAATTTAAGTTACAGAAAGTACTTGCCCTGAAAGACAGTTGTACTGATAGGTCATGTCAGGCCTCATCTGTGCTTGGCGGGCCTCCATTTGGGCAGCGCTTTATATGTCACTCGACCACTCTGAATGTCCACCTCTCTTTTTCCTCTCAATTCTCATGTCATTCACATTTTCCTTTCTCTCTCTCTTTATATTAAATGTTGGTGTTTAACAATCTGTCTTTATACACCCTTTCTTCTCATCCTTCAAATTCTCCTCTTAACAAACTTTCTATCATCTTTTTGATAAAAATTCGGGCCCAGGTACAGACAATGAAATGTGCATGCCCTTTGGCAGTTTGACTATGCCTTGTCAGAATTTTTTTTTCCTACTTATTAAAACTTGGGCTATTGAAATGAACAATCTAGGATATCTTTATATAAATTACATTGGGAATGATGATTCCTAGAAACTGGCAATGAAGTGGATCAATATGTAAAGTAGGTATACAGTATTGGGCAATATTGTCATAATAAATTATTGGAATCACCTAAATATCCATTAGTAGAAAAAGGGTTAATCATATCATGAAATAAAATGCAGACATTAAAAATGTTATGCTACAACAGTACAAGTGGCTGACATTACAAAGAATGACCATCTCAAGTGTTGGTGAGGCTGTGGAGGACTTGGAACTCTCATAAACTGCTGGAAGGAATAGAAAATTGTGCATTCATGGTTCTGCACTTTCTTAAAAAGATAGCCATACATGTACCATATGGTTTTGACACCCCACTTATTTTAACACCCCCGCACATATTGAAAAATCTCACCATGTACTTCTGTTGCATACTTTTAAGAGACACTGTTCTTAACCTAAAGCCTTTATCATAACAACTTACATATAGTAATTCAGTAAATGTATTCAGAAAAAGAATCAAAAGCAGACTGATATGGCAAAGGAAACAAGGATTGGGATTAAGACTTTGGACCAAGATTTGTCTCCGCTAATAACTAGCCGATGACACAACACAATTGCTTAACCTTTTAGTGCTTCAGTTTTCTTTCTATAAAGGGTGGGAAAGGCCAGTAGATCAGATGATCTCTGAAATCTCTTCGACTCTGTCATTCTAGGAAGGAGTGTTTGTCATTCAGAATACAGATGATAAGGTCATATATACAGTGAAAGAAGGCCAAGAAAACCTCATAATTCACTTATATACAGAGAAGAATCTTGCTCAGAGATTTTTTACACTGTACTCAAAGAACTCAAACTATCTTTCCTGTCAGAAGAGGATTCTTTCCTTGAAAGAATGCATTCTAATTCACAGGAAAGGTAATGTCTTAGTTTCCTAGGGCTATCATCACACAGTACTACAGATCAGGTGGCTTAAATAACAGAAATTCATTTTCACAACAATTTTGGAAGCTAGAAGTCCAAGATCAAAGTGTCAGCAAGGTTGGTTTCTTCTGAAGCCTCTCTCCTTGGCTTATAGATGGCCATCTTCTCTCTCAGTCTTCATATGACCTTCCCTCTGTAGGTATATGTTTCCTAATTTCCTTTTCCTGTAAGGAGACCAGTCATATTAGATGAGGGCCCCCTTTAATACATCATTTTAACTTATAGTATCTCTTTAAAGACCCGATCTCCAAATACAGTCACATTCTGTAGGATTAGAGTTTTAAAATATGAAGTTGGGGAGAACACAGTTCAACCTCTGACATTATTAGAGCATCTATGCAAATGGCAGCCTCCACCTCACTATAATGGCAGAGGATCTCCTGGTCTGGTTGGGAGCTTAAAGAAACAGAGAAGCATTAGCTTCTAAAACATTAAAATCATGATGAAAGAAACATGTACTTTTTGAGTCCTTTGCTTTAATGCATCAACTTGCTTCAGAAGGCTCTGCTACTGATAAAACCCATTTCTGCAATAGAAAGACATGGTTCCCCACTGTTTCCAGCAATGAGAATTATTCCAGGGGTGCTTTGAGCCTCATACCAAACTCTGGATTGGACAGACTTTACCTTCATAACATCTATGTCAGAACCACAGACTTTTATTTTATTCATGAAAAAAAAAAACCAAGAATTGATTGTATTTTTTTTCCTTGAATATTTATTTATTTATTTATGTTCAATTAGCTGACATATACTACATCATTAGCTTTTCATGTAATTTTCAACGATTCATTAGTTGCATATAATACCCAGTGCTCATCACCACACATGCCCTCCCTTTACCTCCCTCCCCTCTGAAACCCTCAGTTTGTTTCCCAGAGTCCAGAGTCTCTCTTGGTTTGTCTCCCTCTCTGATTTCTTCTCATTCAGTTTTCCCTCTTTCCCTTGTGGTCCTCTGCACTATTCCTTATGTTCCACATATGAGTAAAACCATATGATAATTGTCTTTCTCTGCCTGTCTTATTTCACTTAGCATAATCCCCTCCAGTTCCATCTATGTCCATGTATTTATTTATTTTTTTTTCCAATTTATTTATTTTCAGAAAAACAACCGAAGAGGTTATTTTTTCACCACACCCAGTGCTCCATGCAGGCCGTGCCCTCTATAATACCCACCATCTGGTACCCCAACCTCCCACCCCCCCGCCACTTCAAACCCCTCAGATTGTTTTTCAGAGTCCATAGTCTCTCATGGTTCATCTCCCCTTCCAATTTACCCAAAATCACATACCCTCCCCAATGTCCATAACCCTACCCCCCTTCTCCCAACCCCCCTCCCCCCAGCAACCCACAGTTTGTTTCGTGAGATTAAGAGTCACTTATGGTTTGTCTCCCTCCCTATCCCATCTTGTTTCATGGATTCTTCTCCTACCCACTTAGGCCCCCATGTTGCATCACCACTCCCTCATATCAGGGAGATCATATGATAGTTGTCTTTCTCCACCAGTCAGAATGGCTAAAATCAACAAGTCAGGAAATGACAGATGCTGGCGAGGATGCGGAGAAAAGAGAATTGATTGTATTATAAGAGAAATCTAAAGATTTGAAATCTGTTTTCACCTGAGATTGGGATAGTAGATGAGTATGAGACCGTAGAAATTTGAAAGCATACAGAGACCTCAGAAATGACTTATGGCTGTGTGTCCTAGACTTTTTGCATTTTACTTCCAACAATTTTGGAACAGGAGTGTCTTTTAGGGTTTCTAATTTTTGCTTTGCCCAAATATAGAGATTATTTTTTTTAAGGGGGACATGTTAACCACAAAAAAATTTGAAGGACATAATCTCAGACCCAAAAGAATCACAGTCATTTAAATGGACTATCTGGCCTTTTAAAAAAACAAACAAACAAATGCAAAATAGCTTGAACATCTCCACTTGAACATCTTGCCTTATTCTGACAAGAACTCAGTCACAGATCAGGAACAGTCTGTCGAGTGGTATTTGTGACCCCTGCTGTTCTACATCAGTGTTGTTCAAACTTGAGAACGGTCAGGCTTTCCACAAACCTAAGTTGAAAAACATTAAAATCAAAGCTGATTATTGTCACTTCAGGTTTTACCTGGGTGCCAACATACTCAAAGCAATTTTAAGGGGAATTCCTTTTACAGACAAGAGAACTCGATGGCGGGAGGTCAGAAGGAATTAAGGAAGCATGACTGGGCATATGTTTCCTCCATTTCTGCTGATAGGCTAAATACAGAGAGGCATTCAAAAAGGATGGGAGTTGGGTGGTCAGGAAGCAAATCCGTGACTGACAAAAATAAAAAAGGTTGAGTTCTGCCACCCTGCAACCTTCTTCTGCTTTAGTTCCGAATTCCTTCCTTTAACCCAAATTTTCAGATTGAGCATCAGAATCTCCTGAGGGACATGTCAGAATCCACCCAGTTTCTGATTCCAAAGGTCAGAGTGGGGGAGCCCAATAATCTGTGATGATAATGAGTTCCCAGTTGATGGTGCTGCTGCTGGCTGGAAGGGCCCACTCTGAGAACGTTTGCCCTAACATGGTTTGAGAAGGGAAGCTTCCCATGCCCCAGTATCAAGAGGCAGGAATGACCAAGTATAAGGATGAGAAACACAATGGATGAAAGATTTAAAACGGACCAAGAAACAGTTCAAGGCAAGTTGAGAGAGATCCATGGATTTGGAAAAATGAGCAAAGTATTTTTATACAATACTTAAAGTATTTGCTGTTTGCATTTTGTTGGATGCTTTGAAAACAGACATTCATTATAACTTTAAAAGTCAAATGACTGCATAAAAAATCTTAATTTGAAAGCACAGAACTCAGGCACTTTAAAATTTGGTGCATACACATGATTTCCCATCAGCAGCTGTTAGGAGGATAATTAAGAATTAAATTTTCATTTAATCATTTTCAGATATGTGTATACTTTTCATCTCCCTCACCCCAACCCCAAGCCATTTGAAAGATGGAACCAAACTTCTAACTCAAGGTCTTATCATTAGAGAACAAATAGATTTACTTCAATTTTATAAACTCAAGTGATTTAAGAAATATTTGACTTAATTCCTATTTCCCAAATTAAATTATCATAGTGACTAGTTGTTGTTATCATAGTTGCCATGTGCCTGAATGGGTGAGGATTTCCTCTATTTTCCTCTATTCCAAGCCTAAAAAGAAAGAGGGCAAATCACATACAATTTGGTTTGTTAAGCTTATTGGAAATTGGTGGAAGTGGGCACTTGGGGGAAGTTGGGAGGTTTTGTAGGAGAATCACAGAACTGAAACACAAGTAGGAACCCTAGAGGTCACTCAGTCCCACGGCTTCTTTTTTACAGTTGGGGAGTTCTTGTGCCCAAGGTCACACAGCCGGGCAGTGTGTTTCCTGAGACTATAACCCTGGCTGTCTCATTTAGAAGCCTGGTACTGTTAGCTGGGCACATTGGCGTGTCCTTGCTTTTATGGTTTTGACTCAACATCCTGAGACTTTGGGGAGAGAAACAAGAATGTGGAAGAGCTTGCAAGCAACCTGAAGGCAGGCCCTGGGCATGTGTCCATCACTCAGCATTCCCTACATAGAGCCAAAGGCTGAGTACACTGTAGGTCACACACACACTTTAATCAAATGAGCTGAAATGCTTAAAATTTGGAAAGGGGCCCCGAGGGGAGGTGGAGAGAGAGGTATAAATACTAACCATCCAGCTGTACAATTGGGCCAAGATTTTGTTTCCATATGCTGGGAAACACTGGACCTTGATTCCAAGGCTTTGAAGGCCTAAAGGCAGTGACTGGATTTTGCTTTTTCTCTGGGAAAAATCCATACAGCTTTATCTTTACCTCTGAGGAGAGAAATTATGCCATTCGAATATACCAGCAGTTTAGGTGAAAATGCGGCCACATGGGCCTGGGTTTCAGGGCTGCTGAAGCCTAGGGTAGGCCAAGTTCTTGCTGCCCCAGAGCGGCTGATGATTCTGGCAGGCTTGAGCCAGACCTTGCCAAACCAGAGGGCAGGGCTTCCCACTGCTTCCCCAGAGCTGGCCTGGGCAGCCGCCCACATTCACTCCAATTGATTCCAGCTGTGTGGTGCCATGCTGGCCAAGTCCTCTGCATTAGTAATGGTATCTGAAGGGACAAGGGGGTTTCCATGAAAGTCCCTGAAAAAGGGACACCCTGCTTTCCCCCTTTGCTCCCATCTTAGGTATTTTGCTGATTCTTTCCCCGTGCTCACTTCCATTTTCTGCTGCTTTCCTTCTCTTTGTCCTCATTCCCCTTCTCCTTTTTCCTTCTTTATCATTCTCCTCACATTATGCCACCCTTTCTCTTTCCCCTTGCATCCTTTTCAACTCTCCTTTTCTGTTCCCCCATCCTTTCTGCCTCCCTCAGCACCCTCTATCACCCTGATGTTTCCTCTTCCCATCCTCGGCTCGCATTCCCTCTAGTATCTCACCAGAGTTAGGCTACAGGCCTTGCTCCTTTAAAATAAAGAGATATTGGTTTTGCACAGCTGCTAGCAGGATTGAGCAAGACTGTACTTAACAGCATGGGTTTTTTGTGGCCAAAAAGGAAGAGTGTGCTTGTGTGTGTTTAGTAGCTTTGTCCGGGCTTTCATTGTCCAGCATTCAAGAGCAGATCCTTAATTTGCTGAAGAATCACAGCCGAATAGTCAATTTGCTCTAAAAGACTCTTGATTTAAGCCTTCTGAGAGCTCTACCTCTGGCCGTGGTTTTGGAAAGTGATTGCCTGTCATCTCAAAACGTTAGAGTAAACAGTGGGTCTGCTCAGCATCATATGTTTATTTTCCACAGTGGCATTTGCTAGGTCACGTGGTGGCCATTTAATTTCCACGACTGACATTCCACAGGTCTGAGATTTCATTCCTTTGGGAGTATTTCAAATACTTGTGGTTTTAACCAACATGAAAAAATATATATATTTAAAAAGAAAACCCATATGCCACCAGCCCCCAAACCCCAGTCCCTGGCGTTCCTAGCACAGTCTCATGGGCAGCTCCTCTGCCCTTCACATCTCAGATGCCTGCAGATGCAGACAGAAGTAGGAAGGCCCAGATATCTGCCTTTCATAGATTTTGCAAGACTAAGCCCTTTGAATTGACTCCAGCCTTTCCGCCTGGGGCATTCATCCTGTTTTTTGATCCCTGACACCTGGTTTGGCCTTACCCATTGAGAAGCTGGGAGTTGTTTCAATCCTGTGCTGCCGTCAGTGCTGGAGGAGCCTGAACACCTGCCCACCAAGACCCTCCAGGGCCCTTGATTTTCCTTGGTGAAGAGGCTGGTAATACCATCTATCTGAAATTCCCTAGATTTCAGACAGTGGAAGACAAGAGGAGGAAATTCTTACTAAAGGATCTGGATTGTTGATGCCTCACTGGGAGTTAACATAAACAACAGGAATAGTTACATAAACTATGACTGCTAAATAAGAATGAGGTGTCAAAGATAAGGCCAGCCCAAAGCTACATCACACAAAAGAAAAACAGATACATCACCTTCATTTCATTCACGCCTTGGACCTGTTTGAATTCCAGTGGAACTTGGTACCTCTTCATGGTTTTCTAACTGCCTAGAGTGCTCCCTAAATGTGTGTCCTGTTGGGGTCAAGGATGGCTTCGGAGTCCTGCCTCTCCTTTTCTGTGATTCTTACAAGTCCATGTTCTCATTCCCTCTTAGCCTGTCCTCTAAGAAACCAAGGTACTCCATTGAGTGAAAGCATCTTAAACTGATGCTTCTCTGTTGTTCTTTTGGTGGAATAATTTTAAGAAAGGCCAAGTTACCAATTGTGGAACTATCACTAAAACATATATTGGAAAGTTCAAATTCAACAGGAAACTTTCCTTTTTTTTTTTAAAGATTTTATTTATTTGACAGAGATCACAAGTAGGCAAAGAGGCAGGCAGAGAGAAGAGGAAAGGAAGCAGGCTCCCTGCTCGGCAGAGAGCCTGATGTGGGGCTCGATCCCAGGATCCTGGGATCATGACGTGAGCCGAAGGCAGAGGCTTTAACACACTGAGCCACCCAGGCGCCCCTCAACAGGAAACTTTCCTTCATGAGTTGATGACTTAAACAAAAACTAACAGCAGCTTTTATTTTTCAAAGCTACTTTTCTTGACTACCTAGAGAAAGAAAGAGAGAAGAATTAAAAGTGTCTACATAGACACACCTAGAGACAATATCAGAAAACAAATTTTATTAGATCTTGCTACCCTTACCTTCTTTCCTGACACTCCAATGTTCTGCTAAAGGCACATCTTCTGAAAAGGCGGCATGTGGTGAAGGTGGGTCTGTGCAGAGATTGGCAGTGATAACACATTTTCAAAGAGGTAGAGGGTGGACATTAAGGTGATCATTGCATCCGGACACATCGGCTCTAAAAACTGCCTCACAAAATGGCATTTCAATTTAGGAAATTAATTGTCCCAGGGATGATGGAAGCTGAAATGTTTTAGATAAATTCTAAATTAGTTAAATTCTTCCTAAATATCTTTCACTTAAAGGTTTTTTTGGGGGTGCCTCGGTGGTTCAGTGGGTTAAAGCCTCTGCCTTAAGCTTAGGTCATGATCCTGGGGTCCTGGGATAGAGCCCCACGTGGTGGGGGGGGGTCTCTGCTCAGCGGGGAGCCTGCCTTTTCCTCTCTCTCTGCCAACCTCTCTGCCTACATGTGATCTCTGTCAAATAAATAAATAAAATCTTAAAAAAAAAAAGGTTTTTTTCTATGTCTCTGGCTGAGTTAAGCTCTCTTGGGAGTTATCCCTAACTTGTATATTTGCTGGTGGATGAGACACATGTACTCCTCACCACATTCCTTGTTGCCCTTTTGTCATTAGTGAGACTGTCACAGTTTTAAACTCCCTCTCAAATTACAGGTGAGCCATAGCCAGAGAGAAAAATCAATATTTTAGTCAATTTTAATCAATCAAACAAAAAGCTAATAATTACATGAAAATATGCAAACCATTTATTTGACAACTTTTTAACCAATCACTTACAATAGGAGTTAATATTTCTCATTGATTTCCTTGTTGCTATAGCCCTTAACTAAACTCAAAATATTTATAAATTGGAGATAGCCTCCCTTTCCTTAACTCCCTTGGGATAAGTTCCCTGATGTGTGCTTTATGGAGGAGGTCTAAGGTCACTGGTGTTATGTAGGAACCAAGGACCACATGACCAGGTGTGTTTATACAACCTGGTTGGTCTATGTTAAATATCATTCTTTAAGGATTTGTCATATGTCTCAGTCCTTGTGCACATTTTTATGTGTTAGTGCAGCAATTACCATGTATTTCAGCCACAGAACCCACTCTGTGAGGAATATTTTGTAGGACTAGTGTCTTCTGAACATACTGGGGAAATACTGTACAGTAATAGTAAGAATAACAGTGACAGTAGCTATAACTCTAAGTAGCTTTCACTAAATACATGTCATAGGCCAAGCATTGTACTTGGTATTTGACATGGGTTCACCCATCATCCCCACTTTCCTATGCTAGGTATAGTTATGGGACCCAAGACCTGAAGAGTGCAAATAACTTACCCACAGTCTACAGCTGTTACATTTGGGAGGTGTGATTTGAACAAGGCTAATTTACCCTACAGCTCACACTTGTCAGTCTTACATCATGGTCCCACTGCTCTTTTCTTTTTAAAGATTTTCTTTATCCATTTGAGAGAGAGAGAGAGAGAGAGAATGAGAGAGGAGAGGGTCAGAGGGAGAAGCAGACTCCCTGCCAAATGGGATGGGGATCCAGATGCTGGACTCGATCCTGGGATTCCAGGATCATGACCTGAGCTGAATGCAGTCACTTAACCAACTGAGCCACCCAGGGTCCCCTCCCACTGCTCTTTCCTGTGACAGGAGGTTGACGATGGTGGAAGAACACGGTGGCCCAGAGCGTGAGAGTCACCAGACTAGGAACATGGATGCCGAGGAGGTACCTGCATCTCACATATCACCCATTGTTGCTGTCTCTTTAAAAATTACCAGGACTTAGAAGGAGGGATATATGATCAATATTATTCTTTCCTACTAAGCTATTTAAGTCCCTGAAATCCTAACACTATTGCAGTGTATGCTTATAGCAGAAAATTTAGCTCCAGATTTTCTCTGCTTTCTCATGTTCAGCTGTGTAAGTGTGGCAAGCTGTGCAAGTTTTGTCTTCTCAACTTGACTTTAAGTTTCTGTGGCCAAGGACCTTGTCTAATGCTTCTTGCCCACATAGTGAACACAAATCATATTGGTCAGTTGATTTGAATGGCCATTAATAACCATACTTTTTCCCATTGCTATAAATTCTGTTTTTGAATAACAGCATCCATGTGGTATTTTGCTGTTTGTAAATACTTGGACAAGTACAGTGTGACAGCCCAGACAGGGAGATGTGAATTGTCTCTCCCCTTGCTAAAGATGATCACATACACGATTTGATCAAGGTCATGGAAGCGAGTGTGAAGGTGGTGAAACTAAGACTCAGTGTAGGTTCTTCAGATCCAGACCCCGTGCCTCTCTCAGCTTCCCTGGTCTCCATGCCACCCCATATGAGTGGAGTGTCTTACTGAGGAGTAGCCTCTCTCTTCGGAGCATGCACATGCATAGGCACACTGGCTCATTCATAGGTCTGTGCATCTCAGGCTAGGTTGCTTTCCGTCTCCCACACTTAGAATAGAAGCCCATGGTTTGGGCCCACCAGAGCTAGGCAAGGAAAGAAAGAAGAAAAGATTTGGAGGACTTCATTGCTAATGTTTTATCATTTCCTCTCCCCTTCAGAGGCTTGGGAAGTACCCCTGGCATTCTGGGACAATTTTTAGGGTCAGGGGAGCATTAAAGTTTCTTGGAATCGTGAAATATTCCACTGCTGAGTCATAGGGGCAGAATGGGAGGAAAGAATATATTGGAGAGAGATGACAACCAGAGTAGGGAAGGAGGGGGAGCATGTGGGTAATTCTTGAGCAAAATCACTGCTGTCTGAGAAAATGAAAGGAGTTTGCAGTGTGCTCGCATCTATAGGAATTCACTTCATACAAATGGCACCATAAAGGAATGATCATAATGATAGCAACAGACCAGGATCCCGACTTGGCTGCCTCGTATTTGGCCAGAAATAATTTAGAAGTATGTAAGTGGAAGAAACACAAAGAGAAGGAAAGGTGAAGAGTAAAGATAAGAGTGATTCATAAATTGAAAGATGATATTTTTTCTTTTATGGAATAATGCATGCAGTAAGGACACAAGTACATCTTCAAGGGCACTGAAGGAGTGCTGCACACTAGATACTGAAAATGGGAATACCAAGAAGAATGTGGCCAAAATGCTAAACGAAGAGGGTGTTATGTTATTTCTTTAGTAATTGCCAAGCATTGAAGCTCAAGTTGACTCTGAATATGTATTCTTGGAAACAGGGACAAAAGAACATAAAGAGGTAATCTGGGGAAGTGGATGGCAGGATTTTTTTTTTTTCTTCCAGACAAGAGCAAAGAGAGGGGTAGAGTACAGTCAAAGATTGAGTGTCGGGCGTGCTATTTCTGAGTTTGTCTTCTCAGACATGGTGCTGACAGGTGATTTTTGGTGGAGAGGGTTGGGAGGAAGAGATGTCAAAAAGCTAACGACTCCCATAGCAAACTCCGACAGAGTTCAGGAAAGACCAGTTCTAGCACTAGAGAATTTTCTGTTTTCTAAGTTTGTTTAAATATACACAGATGACAAGTTGGCCTGAAGCAAAATTGTAAAGTAAGAGAACATTGGCTTTAGGGCTTGATGAATCAATCAATCATCAGATGTTTAGTGAGCTACTCCTGTGCACAAGGCATCATGCTGGGGAAGGCTGAAGCACAAGCCCCATACATCCTGCCCTCAAACAACCTACTGTTTAGTGAGGAGGGCACAAGTTGCCGTACCCAGAGGAGTTACATAGGATTCTGAATAAGGTCATGAAGCAGGAAAAATGACATTTATTATCATGTTAAGAGCAAACACTATTGCATTTACTATGTTGCAAGATTAAAAGTTTTACAAATAGTATTTCTTTTAATCCTTTCAACAACCCTGTGAGGTAGGTTCTTTCATTACCCTCATTTTATAGCTAAGGAAATGAAACCACCATGAGCATGTGGTGGCATTATGATGGGGACCAGGCAGTATAAACCCAGAGCCTGGGGTCCTAACCACTACACATGCCAACCCTCATAAAACATTGCTGTGTACAATGAAAAGTGAATGAATTAGACATGCAGTAAATGCGGTGGGAATTCTAAGTAAGGTGATGCCTCTGGCATTGCTTTGGCCCAGATTCTCACTATGCCCTTTGAGCCTATCAGTGGCCCTGGAAGTAAGGGAAGAAAAGTCACTGTTTATGCTCATTTCTGATGAAAGTGATTGATAACTTTCACAAGGTCGTTTCAGCAAATTTGATGAAGCCAGAATTAGAGTTAAGGTCCTTTGCTGCTAGTCAGAGCTTCAGGCTCTGGGGGGAGCCATCCCACTTTGCAGTCTAGGCACACGACCCAGCCCCAAGTGCTTTCTGCCTTACTGCCATTCTTTCCTTTTCCAGCACTAACTGAGCACATTGCTATGTGATGAACATCAAGGAGAGGATAGAACAAAGGCAATGCCAGCATGAGTCAGAATGAGTGATCAACCCTTGAAACTTTTGTTTTAAACTTTTTATTTTGAAATAATTTTAGACTTAAAAGTTGCAAAACTAGTACAAAGGATGCCTATATATGCTTCACCAGTTTCTGCAAATATTACCATCTTGCATAAACATAGCACAAATATCAAAACGAGGAAATTGGCATTACTACAATACTAACTATAGACTATATTTGGATTTCACCCGTTTTTCCACTAATGGGCTTTTCTTGTTCCAGGATCTGATCCAGTATCCTACATGGTATTTAGCCCTCATCCCCCCTGAATCTCCTCTCACCATGACTGTTCCTCAGTCTTTCTTTATCTCTCATGCCTTGAAACTTTTGAAGAGTGTTGGCTTAATTTTGTAGACCTTCCATCTGGGGCTGTCTTATATTTTCTCATAATTAGATTGTGGTTATTCATTTTTGGTAAGAAATCTACCTAGAAAGTGATGTGTTCTCAGTGTATCAGTCAGGTGTCACATAATGACATATCTATTGGCTAATGCTATTAACCTCTATCACTTGGTTAAGTTGGGTGTTTGATACGTTGCTTGAGTTTTCTCTCTGAAATTTATAAATCTTAGGGAGATGAGATTAGATTATACAAATATCCTGTTTCTCCTCAAAACTTCCCCAAGTAATTTTAGCATTCAGTGGGGGATCTTGCCAGTAACAATTCTAATGTAGAATTTTAATGATAATTTTCCATTTCCCTAATTTTTCCATATTTTTAAAGTAAAATTATTTTAGAAGGAAAGCTATTACTTTTCCCACATTTTTTATTCAAATGTCAGTGTATATTTGTATGGACTTAATGCATATTTATTTTTTCCTTTTGTTCCAAATTTTGTCATTTAGAGCTCTTTCATGTTGGTCCCTGCACCACTTTGACATATCTATATTACTTTTTTTTTTTTTTTTTTAGCAGTTCATAACTTTTTGGCACCACAGTATTCTCCAGGTTCATCTTATGTTTTCTCTGATGTAACTTTGGAATCAAAAAGGCTCCTCAGAAGAGCCTTGGCTCTTTCTATTGGAGAATGGCAGTTAGAAACCAAAATCTGGATGCAGGTGTGCTCATTGCTACTTCAGTGTCATTGCTCCTAAATCCTGTCACAGACAGAGCTTGCAAATATGTGAATGGATATTAACTCATGCACTCACATACATCTATATTTATTTATGTATCTTATGTATAAATATATTAAAAAGCCTTGAGTTCATACTCCTATTTTTTACTCTAATCCAACACCATAAGCTCTATTTTTACCATTTGCTCTTTACTTATTTGTAATTTTATTTTCCAATAGTGAAAAAGAAAAGATTTTCTAACAGACTTTTAGGTTTTTCTAATATGACTTTTATTATCTATAATATACTTATTTGTTCTAAAATAGAATACACATAAAATAGTTTCAGAATGATGAATCCATACCCTTTTGAGAAACAAATTTACTAACTAAATCACAGTATTTATATGTAGGCTTTTTGTCCTTTGCCTTAGAGTATGGTTTTTGGATTTTGAAAAGCAGAAAGTCACATTTAGCCCTCAGTTGTATTATTTTCTGTATAGCCCACATCTCTCCTAGAGGGTTATGTTGTACAAAATTAACTTTAAGACTAACACCAACAAAGAGGAGAGTATGTAGAAAAGAATGGTCAAGGTGGTGAGAAGTCTACAAGCAAGGCATTCATTAACCGGTGAGTGGACCATTTCCTTGTATGCATCCATATATTCATTCAACCAGGATGGGTACATCCATCCATTAAAAAAAAAAAAAAAAGATTTATTTGGGCATAAAACATATGGCCAATGAGGAAAAATGTGCTGGAATTATTGGAGCTATTTTGGAAATTGGAGTGAGGCCAGAATGATTCTCTTCAGGCTTGTGAAGGCCTTTCATGTAGAATAAGAATTAGACCCTTTCTGACTAGTTCCACAGAGCCAAACCAAGACTAATTAGTACAGCTTAGGGTGAAGCAAATTTCCATTAAATATAAAAAAGAATTTTTTTAGTTCTTAGAATGGCTCTGCCATTGAATAGGCCAACTTATAGAGTTATGAATCCTCATTGCTAAGAACTTCTATAGGAGGCCAGAAAGTTGGACAAGAAGGCCTCTAAGATTCTTTTCAAAACTGAATCTCTATGATTCTATAACGCATGCTTTAGTACCTAGATATGCATTTGCTCTGTGTCTAACTCCTCTTTCATTTCATCTGGATCCTTGTCAAAAGCACTTGGCTTGACAGAACACCATCGGAGATGGAAAGCCTGCCCATGAATGAGAGATCCTGTCTCTGTCTCATATTAAGAAAGAGACACAATTATAACTTAAACACTTTTTAAAGTAAGTGACTTAGCAATAATTTAATATTTGCTGGCTAAGTAAAAAGTGTTCCAGAGACCGGTCTGAGATTGGTCCCCATTATTTGGGGAAGTTACATAGATAAGGGTAATTTGTGAGCATATCTCAGTGAATTGCATGGTTTTCAATGTTCTTTTTTTTTTTTTAAAGATTTTATTTATTTATTTGACAAACAGAGATCACAAGTAGGCAGAGAGGCAGGCAAAGACAAAGAGAAGGGAAGCAGGCTCCCTGCTGAGCAGAGAGTCCGATGTGGGGCTCGATCCCAGCACCCCGGGATCATGACCTGAGCCAAAGGCAGAGGCTTTAACCCACTGAGCCACCCAGGTGCCCCGGTTTTCAATGTTCTTAAAATTTATTTCAGGCCAGCAAATATTACTGAGGACTTAATTTGTGCTGATTACGGTTTTAGGTGCTAGGGAAATAATAACTTACCAAAAGAGACAACACTTACCAAAAGAGACAAAAATCCTTACTACTGTGAAGTGTACATTCTACCAGGCAGAGGCAAGCATTAAGTACAGTGGCTAATTAAAGTATATAATAGGTAAAAAGGGGAATATATAAAATCACTTTTAAAAAAGTAGGAGAGGGGAGAATCAGGTACACCAGAGACCAGGGTAGGAGATTGTGACATAAAGTGTGAATGGATTATTGTGGGTCTGCTTGAGAAGGTGACTTTGACCACAAACTTATACATGGGATGGGAGTCCTCACTGCTAGGCTGCTGGCCCCCTTCTGTTTTCGTAAGGCAATGTGACTAGTTCTGGCCAATAAAATAAGAAAGGAAGTGGCCACATCCCATCTGGGCTGGAGGATGTAATGGCATGGAATTTGAAGAATTTAAATGTAAATTTTGACAGGTCTATTTCCCAAGTACGCCACATTAGAGGCTGAGTGCCTGTACCATGATCATTGGCTACTTTTAGTCATTGGGTTTATTTACATATCCTTAATCCTTTCATTTGAATGCTTGAAACTTCTGTTCAGGCTGAATGTGAGACCTCTTTGTAGCTATTAATCAATATTTTATTTTCATGAAGAGTTTAACCAAAACTCCCTTAAAAATATACATATATTTTATATATATCAGACATACTTAAGCAAAAGAATAGTTTTAAGGCCATGTTTTTTATACTTTTTCATCCTCTCATGGCCATAATGCTATGAAAAGCTTACTGCAAAGTAGGGGTTTTCAATTGTTATGTGGCTATTCCCTTGGTACCAAACACCTTCATAGACACAATGCCAAATTATACATACAAGTTAAGTGTGCACTAACTTTGTTATAACCAAGGATCTATAATTTTATAGCTGTGGCTGTCAGACTGACTGCTAAGCTGAGTGATTCGAGTATTTCTTGTTATGGGTCAGGGTAAAGAATGTGGCATGTAGTCAAACAAATACCAGACAAACATCCTGTGTTTTCTGTAATATGTGAGAACACTGCCTTGTGAGTTAATGAGGGCAGAGTCTGAACAATTACCAGATCTCCTCAAACATGACACAGATTTGAAGTGTAACCAGGCAGTGTATATATTTATGTGGGTGCCTTTATGGGCACTGAGAGGTTCTCCTGTATTACTGGTGATTGTCTTGCCCTCACTGACAACTTGTTTAGAAACATTTAGTATTTAGTGTTCTGCCAAAAATTCCAACTATTCAATCCTGTGTTAAAAATCCTGACAACATGTACAGACAGAGGCCTACCCCATTGGATCACTTTTTCAAACATGAGATAGGTGGGTATATAATAAGACATCAGTGAGACTCAGTCTTCCTCATCTAGCTAGCAATAGACAGAGCTGAGAACCTGTCTCTGCCTCCTCTGATCTCTCAATTTCTACACTGTACTACCTCATCTGATAACTGTACAACATTGTGTGAGCTACCATCCCTCTCTTGTTATTTAAAATTGCATTCTTCCTGGCTTCAAAAGCATGAAGATATCATGTGGCTATCACCCTGTTTAGACCCATGACAGCCATTCTTGGGAGAACTAGGTACTTTTAGGAATGTGAGCTAATCAAGGCACCCAGCACCCACTATTGCCGGCACTAAACACTGAGATACAACCATGAACTCAAAGTGTTTTGATGTCAAAGAACATCCAAGCTGTTGCTTCTAAAATAGTCTGCATTTTGTGAGTCACACTCTAACAATTTATTTAATACAGAAGACATTCCTGGGTAGGAATGCGATCATTATCATTAGGGCACCTGGGTGGCTCAGTGGGTTAAAGCCTCTGCCTTCGGCTCAGGTCATGGTCTCAGGGTCCTGGGATCAAGCCCCGCATCGGGCTCTCTGCTCGGCAGGGAGCCTGCTTTCCCCCTCTCTCTCTGTCTGCCTCTCTGCCTACTTGTGCTCTCTGTCTGTCAAATAAATAAATAATCTTAAAAAAAAAAAAAAAAAAGGGAAATATAAAGGAAAGAAACCAGAGATGAAGGATAAGGATGATGAGACACTGGGAACACTGGGCTGCCAACCACATCAAGCAGATGGAAGACAGAAGTACTAGGAGATGTAGCTTGAGAAATGATGAGAAGGAACTATGAAAGTTAGAAATAGATGGGGCAATAAGTGTTGAGTACTGGAAAAAACTCTCTGGAATGGAGAAAACTGATTGCTGGTGTTTTTCAATGACTTTGATGGACACTGGATACCAAACAGCATTCAAGATTAGATAGAACAACTTGAGATAAATTGTGAGCAGCAGTTTGGTATGGACTAAAGGATGGGCCTATTTGGTATTCTTTCATTTCAGTTCATGACTGTAAAAAGTTCACTTTCTCAGGAACTTTTGTTTTTTAAAACCCTATAGCAAACATAGCCCATTGCTCATAATGTGCCACTTGACCATAAAATATCTTGCATTTGTCTCTATTTGCTTCATTTTCATTAATCTTACTCCTTACACACACCCCCATCCCAGCAAACTAACAAACTCTGTAATCTCCAGGGGAGAGAGAGTATCATAAAGTTTTCTTCTGCAAATCCCACAGTAACCAGAACAAAGTTGAAGCAAATACCAAGTGCTCAATAAATATGTATTGATAAACTATGGGTTTATTTAATGCAAATATCTGCCTAAGCCCTTTGCTAGAAGCTAGATAATGTAAATATGTCTTTTCTTCTAAATATGAGAGAAATGGGAAAAAAGCCACAAGTAGTTAATTTCTATATAAAAGCTAAACAGAAATGCTGAGCACTAATATATAGTAATAATATATAATATACAAGAAATCAAAGGCAGTTTCTGATCCATGCTAAATAAATGGTAGGATATTGTATGCACAAATGCTGTGACTTCCTTGTTTCATAAACAGATTCAAAATGACAAAAGATTTTGCCTTATGTAAAGTGAAGAGTGATGCTCTTATTTATTTTTGCCTTCTTTGTCCTGTTGTCTCTTTGGAAGAGCAACATGATTTTGTAAAGTCTAAGTACATGGCACTGACTGATTTGGAAGCACATACATACAGTTGTCCAGCCTTGGAGCAGCAAGCAGGTAGTCACAGGTCCAGACTCCCAGCATTTCTTCTGGTTGGATGAGCATGGGTGGGGACCTGGTAAACACTGTGGGTCAGGCTGGCTAAAGGTGGAGCTCCACATGGTGGATGAGGCTGGATGGTCAAACCACATCATGAGAGTAACTGAAAAGGTTCAGAGTTCAGCAGATTAGAGCAGCAAAAGTAATGGGGAATAAAAATGGAGTTACCGGTGGAAGTTCCAACCTGGGAGGAGAAGCTCTTCATTATCACTCTGCCTTACTTCAGTGTGTATGTGTACTAAATGGGATGAGTGGATGTTGAGGTTGCTAGTAATGATCACTGACAGAGAGAGGTAAGACCCTAAGGTTGCGTCTTGCTACCAGAAGGAGACTTGAATGGGTCAAATTTTACAGTGCCAAATCGAGATAAAACTTTGAGAATGACCTGAACTTGGTTCCCAAGGCTCTGCCCTTTCATTTCCATTACTAGGGCCCTCCTTACTCAAAAGCAAAATGGATGGGTAGGATTTCAGTGTGCTGAGAAGTTTCTTCTCATTCATTTTTGACTGATGCCTACATATCTCTACCTTGAAGCAAAACTTTGTTTGTTTGTTTTTTAATATTTTATTTATTTATTTGACAGATAGATCACAAGTAGGCAGAGAGGCAGGCAGAGAGAGGAAGGGAAGCAGGCTTCCTGCTGAGCAGAGAACCCGATGCGGGGCTCGATCCCAGAACCCTGGGACCATGACCTGAGCCGATAGCAGAGGCCTTAACCCACTGAGCCACCCAGGTGCCCCGCAAAACTTTGTTTTAAAACAGATATTCCTTCTAGGGGAACGCGGTAAGCTTTTAACTACTTTTCTACATCAGTGGCGCTATTCTTCAAAGACATCCATGCAGGGCTAAAAGTAGGGAGCAGGCATTGGTAGATGAGTAGTATAGCTAATGGAACTGATGCCCACATCCCCTTTGTACAGTGAGGGCACCACTTCCAGGTAAAGAAGGCTAGTAAGACCTGTTTGAATTTAAAGCTGCATTTTCAGGACTTAACCAAATCATAAGAGCAAAGGGAAAAAAGTAGTTCTTGTAAGATCAAGCCAGCATTTCCCCAAAGGAAATGTCCTCTGTTGTGTAGATATCTTAGTATTTGGGCCAGTTTAGTTTTAGTTCTCTCTAGCAATCTTTTGTTTTTTTATTTTTTGTTTTTCTTTCCCTTGAGAGGTGATTCTGGAGTCTAAAAGACCATGCTAACCTAGGTCCTAGAAAAACCATGAAGTCACAGCTTGAATGTAAATATAGGCTAATATTTTAACTGTTCACAGTGTTAGGAAAACCATGCAGCAACTGAAAAGTGACTTCAAAAGTATCAGCAAAACATACAATGATAAAAAGATACATAAACCAGCAACCAAATCTCTTCTAGGTGAGCCTAGACATTAAACTCTACACTGAAGAGTCTGTCAGGAATCTTGCAATTGTAGATGTCAGGATAATGGACCCAAATGGCTTAAATAAAGGGGTGATTTTTTGGTTCATGTGATAGAAATGTCTAAGGGTTTCAAGCTCAGATAAATTGAGGAGTTCTAACAATATCATTAGAAGGGGTTTTTCTCCATCCTTCCACACTGCTTTGCTATGTATTGATTTCATTTTCAATGACTCCATACATTGCTGAAGTAAAATGATCATCCAGCAGTTCCAGGCTTATGTCCTAGTAACTGCAAGTTTAGCAAGAAAGAGAAAATGCCTCTATTATGGTACTTCTGACAGAATGCCTCTATTATGATACTGCCTTGTTTGGGTCTGATTGGGTCATATTCTCATCCCTGAACCAATCTCTGTGGCCAGGACGATTGGATGTTGTGATTGGTCAGGTATGAGTCACATTCCTCTCTCTGAACCTGGAGGTGAAATCAAGATGCTTCTCACACCATTGAGACTGAAGTGGGTAGGAGACTATTTTTCAGGAGGAAGTTTCCCCTACCACATCAGTAGGGAATGGATAGTATATAATAAACCCATCAAATACCACTATGCTCTAGAGTCAGTTTTTTTTTTTTTCTCTGATAATGTGTGTTTGTTGTATGTTTGTGGTAGGAGGTGACAAAGAGGAAGAGAGGAAGCACAAACAGATGGGCAGAGTAACAAGGTCTCCATAGAAAAGTCTGGTTGATAGTCTATAAAGAAAGCATTAATAAGGAGCTGGGAGGTAAGATGTAGGACAAGTAGAAAAGCAAACCAGATTCACTATATTAGCACAGATTGTTCTTTGAGTTAAACAAAATATTCTTTTTTAGAAATTAAAACTTAACTGTGGCTACCATAAGTCACTTTTCTTCTCTGGGCTCAAAGTAATCATCTGTGAAACAGCATGGAAGGGTGAAGAGGATTTAAGTCAACTGAATATTGAGGTTCCAAATTTATGTCAAATTTAATGTCAAGTGAATTTTATTTAATTTGACTTATAATTTTAAGACAGAACTAATGAGGATTACCTAATACAAGAAATACTGAATTTAAGAAAATGTAATATACTTTACCAGTAACTACTTCCTTATATTTTTGGATTCCATTTATATGACAATGCGATTGTGGGGAGTCCCTTGTATGAGTGATGATACAACCTAACTGACCAACAGTGGTGTCCCAAACTCACACACCTTCTGTACTGTGCTTGGGGCAGAGGCCAAAGTAAATTGATCATCTATAATTTGGCTGGATAGTTTCACACATGTTGACCTTCCTCAGTCAATTCAGGCAAGATGTGCGTTGTTCTCATTAGCAAGATTAAACATCTGTCTTAAAGAGAAAATTTTAGTGTGCTACTTTCTTAAATAGCAAAGACAAACAATTGATTGAATGTGCAGTCCCTTTTTTTCTTATATTATTGGGAATCTTCGGGGTTAAATGATGCCCTAACCATTGTTTTCCAAGGCTAAGACCCAGCCATAGATTATTTATTACCTTTCCTCATAAATACTGTCCAAGTTTTTATGAGATCCAGGTTTTCCAAATGTCTTATTTTTCCCCAATTGTGAATGAAACATTTTATTAAGGCTGCTTTGTTCTATAAGTCAACCGTAGAGTAGGAAATCCATGTTCTAGCAAATTCGTATTTTTTTCAAGGCAGGATATTATCAGTCAACAGATGTCGAAGGTGGGAACCACCATAGCCCAAAAGAATCAGGGCAGTGTCCTCAGATCCAAATTTATAACGACTTCTCTAGTAGTATTTCAGGCAATGCCCAAGGGAGTCCGACTCATAATTCTCTGTGACCTCCCCGATAACTCTCTTGTCCTCTTGAACATCATTTACTCCTCATTGAACACGCCCTAGGCTCCCTTGAGAATGTTATTCTTGGTGTGAGTTCCTCAAGCACAGCTCTTCCAAGAACAGTTTTTCCAGACATGATTCTCTGCCTGATGAATGAATTTGAAGGTATTTTCCAGGGAGAACTGTGGAGGTGCATTAACAGAATTCTCTTTTTAATGTTCCTGCCTGGGGTACACTCTTTCCTTTACTAGGTTAAGTTTGTGTTTTCCAGTAATACTTTATTCAAACCAAAACATTACAGAAGTTAGAGCCTAGAAAGAGGTAGGTAGTAGTGGGTGAAGACAAGTGAAGTACTATTTTTCATGTCTCACAGAATATGTGGTAGCTGTTCCACATTTTTAGTGACTTCAATGTTGGGTAAAAATAATAATGAAAGAGTAGTTGTAAATAATAGGAGGAAGAAACAAATACTTTGCTGTATGTACCCCTGGAAATAGGAACATATAAGATAAACTTGAGTAGTGAATAAATTGTTGAATAAAGGTAATGGGGTAGATAGATTTACAACAATGAGACAGTGTAAAGATAGCAGGGTATAAAAGAGAGTGAATGGGATTTGGAAGAATCACAGCCATTTCCTCTTTTAAATTGGGTGTGATGGTGCCTATGTGCTAGTGCTGTTATGAGTGACAATTGAGATAATATATGTAAAGAACTTAAACAGGTGTGTTGCTGTATTTAGTACCCCAAAAAAGTGATTTACTCTAGAGATATTATGCCCAAAGTTCTGCTTTTTACCATGAGGTGGAAGTAGTCTCATTAAAGATAGTAATCAGCTCATTCACTTATTTATTACTGAGTGATTACTTGTTTATTATTTGCAAATAAAAAGCCTCATCTTCCTAACCTTACATTTCAGTGGGGAAGATCAACAAATAAAAAAAATGAATCATACAAATGTGTAGGTTGTTGATAAATGCTAAGAAGAAAAATAAAATAGGTAAGAATAGAGAATGAAGAACAGAGGTACTCATTTTGACAGTGTAGTCATAGAAGACTTTGTGCAGATGGCATTTCAACAGAGACCCAAATCAAGAAAGGGAATGAGCCACGGCACACATCTGAGAGGAGAGTGCTCTGGACAGTTGTAAAAGCAAATGTGAAGGCCCTGAGATCTGTTGTTTGGGGACAGCAAGAAGACGTTTGGGTTAGGATGGAACTGTGGGAGGTGGAGTGCGTTGAGAAATGGGGTGTGGGAAGCAGCTGGGGCAGATCCTTCGAGCCCTCTAGACCATGGTAAGGAGTTTACTTCACAGCATGCACACCTCACTCATCCCTTAAGCAAGTTCACTATCATGTGTAAATCAGGGCTTTGCTGAAGAGTCCAAAAGGATAAGGTGATTCACAAGGACCAGACAGAAATGCACTCCACAATATTTAATGGAGCTTCATGGTCACTGCAATATACACAAAGTGCAGAGGGAGCACAGAGGAGACTCTGAAGTCTGAGGAAATCAAGACAAGCTCTCAGGAGATCAGCTTTGACAAATGAAAGATGAGTGGATTTTTCTACACAAAGACAAGGGGAGTGATGAGGTAGAATAAATATGCCAAGTAACAGCAGTATGACATGAGTGAGCCTGACAACTTCTGGAACACAAATGGTGTGTGATGGAGAAAGCCCACAGTCTAGCCCATGACTTTTTCTTGAAACATTGTTGCATTCAACAAGTATATATATTGGACATTACCTATCTGTGCTATCACTGTGTTAGAATACCATTTGGAACAAGTTCAAAATAAATTCTGTTCTTAGGCATAGAAGGGTGCCATCTGAATAACTGAATTATGCGCAAGCACTCCTAAGTTAAACTACCTTTTATTGGTCTGCAACCTCCCATGCAAGTCTGAATCACTGTACCTGTGTGCAGGAAAACCAGTGGCATAGCAGTTGATGGTGAGATGTGACCTCCCACCCCAATCCTGGCTACTTCTATCAGCAATTCAGTGTTTTATTTTATTACTTTATTATATATGGAGTTTATTATATATTTTATTGTATATGTAAATATATATCTCATATATTTTTAATTGCTTGTCTTCTGTTAGATCCATTGTTGATGTCAATAACATTGACATCATCATTGACTCTCATTGTTGATGTCAATATGTTGATGTCAATAATAATCCTTGGCCTTTACCTTCTTGTTCTGTCCCAGTAGTTTATTATTTTATTTGTTTATTTAAGAGAGAGAGGCAGAGCTAGTGAGCGATAACATGAGCAGGGAGGAGAGAGAGAACAGGCTCCCCACTGAGCAGGGAGCCCGATGTGGGGCTTGATCCCAGGACCCTGGGATCATGACATGAGCTGAAGGCAGATGCTTGACCAACAGAGCCACACAGGGACCCCTGTCCTGCTAGTTTAAAACTTCCCTAAAAACACAGAGTAATAAATACACCACCTTCCTTAATCTCTCACTGCAGTCATTCACTCATCTCAGGAAAAAACACTCCAGCTGATTTTATGAGAAGCCTGCTATGCACCAGTTGAATTTCCTTGCTGGATTAGAAATGAATCACACCTAGCACCTTACAGTTGCCAGCTTTGCCATGTATTAGCTGTATGATCTTGGATAAGTGACCACATTTTACGAATCTAAGAAGCCAGAGATCGCAAGATGCATCCCTACTTCAGATATATTAAAATGTGAAAAAAAGAAAAGAGGGGAGACAAAGCCAACATTGATTCTAAGATGGCGTCAATGTAAAGATGCATTCCATTCCAGAATGTTAAAATGTGAAAAATATGTTTGTTTTAAGATCTATGAAATACACCCTTAGTTTTTCTAAGCCTCAGTCCCTACCTATAAGGTTATTGTGAGGATAAATGAGCTAACACACTTAATATAGGATCTGTTTGATATATTAGAGGCACACAAAAGTAGGCACAGGATCAAAAGGTCCCCATCCTCTCTTAGCCTGTTTTTTAAAGGGGCTTCTATTTCCTGACCTTTGAACATATTCAATATATATATTAATAGCCTGATAGTATGGATTTCCCCCAATAATTACAACCTGATCTTGTACCACCTCTCTCTCCATGCCAGAACTGGCTCCCTGTGATTGTCCACACATGGGAGGACTTTATTTATGAGGCCAAATTGAGATGGTTAGGGTGTTCCCCAAATACCCCCAAATTCTTTGATAACCACTGTGACTCTGTGGTTTAGCAGATATGTGGTACTTTACAAAGGTTCTTCTCTAGGGTCTTCCCACATAGCCCATGGGAGGAATCAGTGTTTTCGTTTTAGGGTGTAGGTTTTTCTAATATTAATTAAGTGTCTCATTTGTATGTTTGGTGGGAATAACATGAGATTTGCTGTGAATTCAGGGTTTCTCAGCCTTAACACTGGTGACATTTGGGGTCAGATAATTATTTGTTGTGGGGGCTGTCCTCTGCATCATCTGATGTTAGCAGCACCCCTGGCCTCTGCTCACTAGATGCCAATAACATCCCCCAGTTGTCTCCAAACATTGTCAAATGTCTCCTGGGGATAGGAGAAACTTCCCGGTTAAGAACCACTGTAGTAGAGCTTTGGAGGCAGGAATTCTGACTTTGTCTAGATACCTGGGTTGGGCAGGAAATAGTTAACATTGGCTCACCTAACTCACAAGGTCACTTTGATGGACAACAAGCATAAAGCTCATGAAGTGTTATAAAATGTCATATAAAAAATATTATTCTTCTCTTCCTAAAAACTATGGTGTGATCATTGCTTGTTTTGCTTTTCTAAACAACATGGTTGCTGAGAGATACTTACTAGCGTTCACTGTATTTGAGGTATGATACAAAACACACGGTATATATTATCTCACAGTAGACCCCAAAAATAGGCACCTGACCAATCTCATAGATGGGAAACAGAAATACAGAGATGATAAGCAACTTGACTGACACCACGTGCATGTGAGTAGTGGGGTTGCTATTTTCAGCAGGTGTTCTGGCCCTGTAGCCTTGCCCTGATCTGTTCTCTAGGCCATGGGGAAGGTTTACATCTTTCTCAGCAAATATCTACTGACCATCCAGTGGGCCAGTTCCTGCTCCAGGCAGTCAGGGATAAAGGAAGACATCACATGATAGCAATAGCAGATTGTCTGAGATGTTTTAGGATAATTATGAAGGAGCAATAGAAAGGCTTTGAAATTTACCTATAATATTTTCAAGCAAAAAGAGGTCACTTGAAACATTTCTGATGAATTTATGTGCAAAGGTGACATTCCCTCACACTGGCCAGGCCCTGCTCATATGTCATTTTGATGGCTTGCAGTAAAAAAGGGATGAATTTAGTCAAACAGCCTTTCTTTTGTTGTCAACCTGCTGGAAAGCTGTGACTTGACTGTATTTTTCTCTTTTGAGAACAACATGTACCCAGAATGACCTGGATGTCTTTTTAGCGTGATCTACTGATACCGGATTTGGGGGGAGTCGAAAAGCTTAGTATATGGCTTTACTTCCATCGTAAGCCATGAACAGATGAACCCAGATCTACAACTCAGATTACTTTTATCCAAAAGTTGATGCCTGGTGACGCTTTTTGCTGTGCAAGGCTCTGAATGAGATACAAAGAGGTTTTAGACACAGCCTCTGCCTGCCCTCAAGAAGCTTATATTCTTCCAATCGCACATATGCATTATGTATCCAGTGGAAGCTGTCATTGATAAAAGACCCATGAAACACTGAGAGACATTTTCTAAGTAACCACAGCACTACTGACATTTGGGGCTGGAAAAATCTTTGTTGTGGAGAGCTGTCCTATGCATTTAGGGTGGTTAGCAGCATCCCTGGCCTCCACTGACTAGATGTCAGGATTAACCCCCCTTGTGCACTTGTGACTACCTGCACGGCATATGTTGTCAATGTGGCTCCTGGTTGAGAACCAGTGATTTCAGTGCAGCAAGCCTGCTTTCCTGCTGCAGAGTTTTGTTCTGCAAACCAGGAAACTGAGGCTCCAAGAGAGTAACTAACTTGTCCGGGAGCATGGTGCTAATGAGGGAAAGACTTAAGTGGAGTCTTCCTGGTTTGAAATGATGCTGTAACCACACCACCACACTGCCTGCTGGATGCTAAGGGCCCAGCATGTGTACTAGGAGAAAGCAGAACAAGGACACTGCATCCTCCAGATGAGGCTGGGCATGTATGAGAAGGGACCTCAGTGCAGACAGGTGGGATAGATCAGAGAGGAGGGCAGGACAGCCCAGGTTCAGAGGCATACAAGAATTGTGAGGGGCTGTGGGCTGGTTGGGGGGGCAAGGGGATGATCTGGTCTAAGTGAGTTGAGGTGCCACCTTTAGAGCGTAATATTTCCCCCACTGAGTGAGGTCTGTTGCCTCATAGGCCACAGTATATAGTGCTTTTATATCCCTTCAGTTTCTAGTTTTCCTTCTGGATAACATTTCTATGGTCCTCGAAGAGGAACACACTCTATGTGGTTGCCTCTGACCCTCCATCCTCATGGGAGGCATCTGTCATTGGGGTTTCTCTCCCTGGAGCGCTAAGCAGGAATGCCAGCTCCACAAACTGCAAGGAGAAATAAAGCGCTGGGCAGTGATGCTTATCCCCCTCTGCAGTCTGGCTTTTGGCCCCTGCCTTTACCTCCTTAATAATCCCCAAAGAGGCAGATGTGGTAAATGCAGTTCTGCCCTTCTCACCTCACCCCACCACTAGTATCTCAGTCTTGCTCTGCCTTTATCTTCATAGCTCCTCTCTCCCTGCCTTCTGCTTTGAGAAGAATTCCTGTGCAGGCTTGTCAATCTGTCACAGAGGTCTCCATCCCACCCCCCCAACACACACACCCCCCGCTGCCATGTCCCTCCACCCAGCACCTCCTTGGCTCTGTCCTGAACATCAGTCTGTGTCTGTCAAAACACTGACAGTGCTTCTCCCTGCTCAGAGAGCATCAGATCCCATCTGTACCACAAACAGCCTTCCAGGTTTATTTTGCCTATCACTTCTGAACACTTGCTATTTAAATTCCAAATCATTTTTCTGGGGGTTAACAGTGTCCCTGCTATTCTTAGAGTTTACTCACTACATCTCCAACTCAGCCACCTTATTTGTGTGCTTCTAGACACACACACACACACACACACACGCACGCATATACACACACACACACACTTGCACACACACAAATGCACACTTGTACATATGCACATGCAGACACATGAATGTCTTGCCCATGCCATCCCTGCCATAAGCATCGGGCTGAGTTATTGTCAGTCTGTATGTTACATGAACAATAGAATGTCTGAGATCATTCCTACTTTCAAAGACCTCTTGAATTATTGGGGGAAAAAAAAGAAATATGGGATAGTTTAGATATTTTTTGTTTGTCTCTTCAAGCCCTTTTCAATCAAAATTTTAAATACGTGACTCTGTCTGTTGAAATATGTTGAGAATGCTTGTCATCATTCTCTTTTGCCTTTCTTAGATGATGGGGAGAATTTAGAAGTATTTCTTGGTAAATAAAGCATGACCATCACTTTCTCTACTTATTAGTAGAAATAAGATCACTCCACAGCAAGGAGAGCAAAGTAATCCTGCCTCTTTCCAGTGAAGGACTCCTGTGCCAGATATGATACATTTCTGTTAATATTAAACCCTTCCAGGTCCAGTGATACTGACAGCAACCAAGACTATAGAATAGAGAAGGGGCAGACAGTCTCAGCTCTAGTATCTGAGGTGAATCTTGCTCACCAAAGCTCCAGTAAGTGGCTCAGCCTCTGACCTGCTTAAGCCCTGCTTTCTGCCTGTTCCTTGCCCATGTAGCTGCTTTCCTACTTGAGTTAAGTCTTACTTCCTTCTTGAATCTGTCCCTGAAATGCCAAATCCTGGCCAGGTTGCATGCTGATACAGCTTACTACCCTGTGGCAGTGAGGCTTTTGGGTCAGGAAGGTGGTACTACTACCAAGCTAATTCAAATTGAATGAGATGCTGAGCCATTGCATCCTTGGCCTGATTTCAGAGAGGAGATTTGAGATAGCTGGTGCCAACTTCAGAAGAGAAGTCCACCCTGCCTTTCAGTAAGATCAGGTTTGGAATGGCATGTGGGGAGTCTGCTGTGATTGAGATATGCCCCAGTGTTTGGGGTACTTCCATTAGGAGTCTTGAGGTACGCAAGCTACATGGATCCCAACTTAACTCCATAGCTTGTCATCTTCAAGTCTGGCATTGTTCTAGAAGTCAGGGAAAGGTCCATGATCTGTTATGGGCTCAGCTGTCATTAGAACCCAAGTTGTATCCTTCCACCACACCAATACAATTCCAGTTTTTGCAAATCATGTGCCTTTCCATTTTTCTCATAAAAGCCAACCAAAAGGTCTGACGTCAAAGAATCATCTCATAAAAGACACAGGATTGCCAAAAGAATGGTCTTCTGCTAGAGGGAAATGCCAAGGCCCAGCCTCATCTACTCTGGAGTATCCCCATGTGTAGGAGACACCTGCCCTACATGAACGAGCTAGGCAGTAGGGAAAACCACAAAAAGAGAAATTCAAAATACAACAAGGCATCTCTCTGGACAGGGTCAATTTATACCAGATGGACATTCTGCCTCCTTTCAGTTTTCCTTATTTGTTATCTCCTTCTTTCTGTCCCCCTCCAATTCCTTCCTTCCTTTTATTTCCCTTTTATCTTTCTTATTTACATTGTATGCATTTGCGTGAGTGCCACTTGTGATTTTATTAAATATCAAAAGAATAAAAACATTTATAAAATATACGTGGGCTGTGAAAACCAGCAATATAGTCAACACTTGTGCACCATTGCTGAGTAGAAAACACAGGACGTGGTCACCACTTGAAACTCATTTTCTTCCCTCTCCCATGAGAACTAATCATTCCTCCTCCATTGTGTGCATCTGATTTGTGATCCCCATAGCCTGTTAAGATTTTTTACAATCCCAAACTTTCCAGACACTGAATCATTTTGTCCTGTAAAGAGAAGTTTCCCTCCAACTTGGAGACATTGACAGGAGGGACGTTTCTGAATACTTGCCAGTCTTTTTTTGATTAACAAAAGTAGAAGTATTAAAAACTAATGTATCATCATCCAACACCATCCAAGAGAAACCTGCAAATTGATAACACAGCACATGATTCCAAAGCTACTTAATATGATGTGTGAAAAAGTTTTAAATGTTACTAAATCTGGCATATATAGTACTGCCTTTCCCAGATTTCTAATATCTATTATGTTCAACAGGTTCCTATTGTATTTTCTTCTTCCTTTGCAGTTCTGAGTTCAATAAGAATTTTTTGGAACATTCACTAATGTGAGGTTTCTTTTAGATACAGAGATATTCTCCCTAGTGGATTCTTGTCCTATACTCTCTCAAAACATGGAAACCATATGAAATCACTCAAAAATCCAGGAGTCAGTTACTAGCCACATGTAACTATTGAGCACTTGAAATGTCCAAATTGAGATGTCCTATAAGTGTAAGATGCACAGTGGATTTCAAAGACTTAGTATGGAAAAAAAAAGTGAATTATCTCATTAAACCTGGTAATATTGATTGCATGTTGAAATGATAATATTTTGGGTATTTGGGGTAAAGTAAAATGTATTATTAAATTTAATTGCACATATTTTTTAGTGTTTTAAATATGACTACTAGAAAATTTTAAATAGCCCACATGGTCTGGATTTCATGGCTTACATTCCATTTCTATTGGACACCCTGTCTTAGAGTATCAGATAAAACAAGATACGATCAAACATTGCATTCTGTTATGCAAGCTATAGGTATAGTATAAACCCTTACCTTTCACCCACAAATTCATTCCTTACCCTGCTCCCACTTTGCACTGTACCCTGGTGGGGGGCTGCAGCTTGCAAGATTCTGTTTCTCAAGTTCCCGTGGCATTTGGCTTTTGCCTGGATTCAGCCAATGGGAGGCACTACTGGGAGGATGGAGGGCAGAGTTCTCCCCTCTCTGCTTCTGCTATGGCAGTGTTTTGGCAGATGCTATGTCACCTCTGTGCTTCAGGTCTCTACTAGATAGACCATCCCAGGGCTCTAGTCCCCCCCAGGTAGAGGGTTACCTGGACCCTGGGCTTTGGTAAAGCTACCTTCTCCATTCTTTCAGCCTAGGGAGTAGCTTCCTGTTGTTTGACCAGAGCTTCCCCCTTCCACACTTGGCTTTTCATCTTTTGCACACTCCAGGTCACAATTCCCTGTTTCTCTTGTCCTGGTTGGACACTGACTGATCTAGAAACTAAATGGAGAGATTGGCCAGAGCTGGAGGAGATAATGGAACACAAGATGGGGCTCTGAGGGCTGGAAGAGTCTCAGAATTGACCAAGTGAAGAGTACCTGGGTAACTCAGTTGGTTGGGCGACTGCCTTCAGCTCAGGTCATGATCCCAGGGTGCTGGAATCAAGTCCCGCATCGGGCTCCCTGAGGAGCCCCTTCTCCCTCTGCCTCTGCCTGCTGCTCGCCCTGCTTGTGTGTGCTCGCTCTCTCTCTCTGTCAAATAAATAAATAAAATCTTAAAAAAAAAAAAAAAAGTGACCCAAGTGCATCTTTAGGACTATAAGTGAGGAACTTAAATGGGGATGTAGGGAAGGGGAGAGGGAAAGAAAGAGAAAAATTAGGGGGAGGGGGCTAGCCCCAGGAAAGGCTCAGACATGGGTACGTGCACCTTGGAAGGACTCATGTTCTCACCTGGACACTTCCCATTTGGCTTTAGCACTGTTAACATGCAACGGAGTTTCTCCTCTTCACTTGGGTCCATTACTTATTTCCATCTTTATCTGTATGATCCACGTGGCCTTGATTGGATGCTCAGAGCTGTTTGGATTCAGAAATACGTCAATGTTTTGAATATTGTCTTTGCCACCTCCAGCCTCTTCATCCAGTGTAGTTATCATGTCCCTCAGCCACACATGTCCAAAATTCCCATCACATTGCAGCCTCTCTTTTCTTCTTTATTAAAACTTGACTTGTGGTTTCTCACTTAGCAAGTTCCAAATCTTAGAATCCAAAAAAAAATTTTTTTAAGATTTTATTTATTTATTTGACAGTCAGAGATCACAAGTAGGCAGAGAGGCAGGCAGAGAGAGAGAGGAGAAAGCAGGCTCCCTGCTGAGTAGAGAGCCCGATACAAGTCTCGGTCCCTGGACCCTGGGATCATGACCAGAGGCTTTAACCCACTGAGCCACCCAGGCACTCCAGAATCCAAAAATTTTAATGATGGCAAAAACCAAGAGACTATATTTGCCCTCATTCTGTAAAAGTCTGGGAAAGGGTGCTCCAATTATTTGTTGAGTGTTGCCTTGAATCTCATACTACATCTCCTCCCTCTCAGAAGCTGAAGGACTGAGATGGTCTCTAGTGTTCACAGATCCCTCTTTCTTTTTATTGGCATTCCCTGTTCTAAAGTGTGCATGACTCTGTGTGTGTGTGTGTGTGTGTGTGTGCATGATAATGGAAGGTATGGCACATGCACATGCACACATGTGCACAAATATTAGGGTCCATAATACACAATACCTGTAAATGCTCATAGACGTTATGGAAATGATGGAAGGGCTGTGCCAATCTTGCAGACACAGAGCATGTATTATTCTAAGACTTTGGCTTTCCAAATGGGAATGCGTAAAAACAGCTGATAGATTTATGTTCATATATTAAACAGGCCACCCAGCCCAGCCACAGTGTAAAATCAGGGTGACAACTGAATACATCACTGTTCCTGGCAGCTACCTGGGTGCACTCATTACCCAGTGGAAAATGGGCCAGGTTTGTTCATTAGAACTCCCTTCTCCTAAGGAGAGCCATTTACACGCTGTCTCATTTAAAACAAACTAACCCCACAGAGATTTAAAAGAAAGCAGAAAGACCTTTCCCTTTATAGCCTCTGGAAGGTGGTGCCTGTTCCCTCTGTTTGCCTATGTCTAAGCTGTCGTGGATGAAGGATAACAGCACACCTGCTCAGGAGAGGGAATTGTTTCCTTGTGGGAGGAGGGATTACCTGTCGGCATTAATTAGAAAGAGGTAAAAGCTGGTAAATATTTTGGGGAAGAATTACTGCAACTTGCATGAACAGCATACTGATTGTCACTCATGTCACCTCAGAGGAACAAAGGGACTGATTGGAACTGGGGTACACTCCTGTGAAGGTCACACACAGGTCAAGGCCCTGCAGGTGAATTCCCACATGGACACCTGGAGAGCAACAACTCAAGGTCCATGGTGAGAGAGCTCATTGTTAGCCCATGGGGGAGTTCATGGAGATGGGAAGAAAAGGGTTCTCTCCTGGACTTCTCTGCTTGCAGCTTTACTCTCTCAAATTCTGACACTGTGAAATTTTAGGTAGGAAGTGGAGGCCACATAGTGGCCATGAGAATCCCATGAGCCCCCTTCACTCTGTCCTTTGCCCTCTAGCACCCCTCCTCACTGGCTGGTCCAGACTCCTTCCTTTCTTCTCTAACTCTTTGGCTGTTTGTCTGGGCTCCCTTCCTCCCACTGGGGCACTCCATGCTCTGATAGACCCTTTGGGCAGTGCCTCCTACTTTGACCTTCTTCCAGGCATAACAAAGTTCTCTCCCTTTGGCCTGACACAAGCAACAGAGAGTAACCCACCCCCGAGGACCCCCACTGGCACTGCTGCCTTGGCCGACCTCTAGCCTGGGGGACTGGACAGTGCCAGTATGCTACTCTTCTGCTGCTGAATCCTGTTATGAGCAGAACTTCCCTTCAGCCCTACCTCCCTTTGTTTCTTGACCAGAAGCTTTGAGCAAGTTGCTTTAGTTCTGTGTGCTTCCATTTCTCCTCTCCAAATAGGGATGCTGTGGGGGCTGCCACCAGTTCTTATAGAAATATTCAATTCACAGGGTTGCTGGAGGATAAAAAGAAATTAGAGCAAGACAGAGAATGAATCTTGTAGGCACAAAACTCTTCACAGTGGTAAATGGTGGCACCTGTTGCTTCTAACCCTCCTTCTTCTCAGTCATGTTTCCTTGGGTCTCTGGTGGGCTTAGGAGTAGGGCCCATTGCTGAAAAACTAAACCAAACTCTGGGATCCTCCTAATGATTTAACCTGTGTGTTGGGATCGATTCTACAAGTTAATAAGTGAGCAGACTTGCCCCTACTCATGAACAAATAGGCCAGGCTCTGCCAGGCTCCCTGCTCCATCCCCAGTGGGCCGGAGGGTTGGTAGCAAGAACACCAGCAGGTGCTGGGATGTGCAGCTTACTAGCCCTGGGCCAGCACCCCGCCTCTCCAGACCCTGCTGTCTTAGCCCATGTAGGTTTGGAGAGAGGTGGGCAGGCACGATACCCTCACCCACCACCTCTAGCTTCTCTGTGTGGCATAAGTTACCAGACACATAGTATATGCCGAACCCCCGAACAGGTCGCATATTTGAGGAGAACGAAGCCCATGTCTGTTAGGGAACTGCAGAAATGGGGAGAATAATACAGTTCCTTCCTTGTAACCATTTTAAGTGTCAGTTGGGATCATCCATAAGTAGATGACACAGTGTCGTTCTACAAGTGCAGAGAGTGTGAACTTTCCCTCTGCTCCACTCTGGATCTTGTCATTCCTAGTCTTTACCCCACCCACACATGCACACCTCTCACCCCCAGTAGGGTATGTGGACTCTGAGGACTAGGGACGTCTCTAATCCTACTTGTGGTTCCTGTGGGATGAACCCGCCTACATGCAGTAAGAGTGTAGTCCACCAACTTATGCTAAATGTAGGTAAAAGCCTTCTGGGGCTGGCTAACCCATAATCTCCCTGTTCTGTGCCAGCCTTGGGGCCATCAAGGTGTTCCTGGGCTCTGAGCAAGCAGGGCCCAGGATACCTGCTGGCCATTCAGCCACTTCAACAAGGGCACCTATCTTCCTGCCAAGGGGAAGAATTGGCAGGGACCTGGTACACTGCTTGTCATTTGCTTTCATCACTGCATCCATCTCTCTGTCACTACATTCTCTTTCTTCATTTCCTATCACATTTTAAAAAATCTTTTTTTATTTAGAAGAACATTTTTTTTTTAACCTGGTAGATGAGCCCCACCAGCCTAAGGGAAGAGGCAACAAGGATGCTACTAGAAGCAAGAAGGCTTAAGCAAAAGAGAACTGACACCTACCTACCTCCAACTCTGGACACCTCCAAAGTGGCCCATCGAGCCCCCTGGGAACCAAGATTTAATTTTGAAAGCCCTAATTAAATACCCTGGGGATTCCAGTAACACAAAACTCTCCCTATCAATATAAGAAGGTGACAGTCCTATTTGTCCAAACCCCACAAAGCTGATAAACTCCACTGAACCACAGACCAATGACCTTAACTTTCACTCTGTCCCTTGACCAAGACACCAGGGAGTCATACTGTCAGTGCAGTCTGGCTAAGTTTCTGGAATATAATCTTTATCCTCAAGTGAAAAGCTCATGTGCATCATCTAGATCCCCTGTGGCACACCTGTTTCCCCAAAAGTATCCTTCCCCCAGGGCTGAAGCTGAACAGAAGGGAGGTGGTTTCTAATCTCCAGGTGGCTGTTAACTCCCAAAGAGACTCTCTGTTAAGAGGTGCCAAGGTGCCCTGCAGGGTAGGGATTGTGTTCTCTTCTAACATCATTTAAATGGTCACTGTCAAGTTGAGGAAAGACTAGAAGAACCTAAGAGAATCAGGTTCTGATTTTTATGCTGAAAGAAAGAAGTGTGGCACATAGGGCAAGGCCTTCCTTGCTAACAGATGGACAGGTTCTTTGGATTCTTGATAGTAACTTTGATGAGGTCCAACTGCCAAGTTCCCGTGGTGTCTGATCGTCCTTCCTCCTACCAGCTTTTGAGCATTATTTTAAACCCACATTGTTAAAAGCAAGGCAAGCTCAATTTCTCTTGAGTTCTCTTAGCTCCATGTGGCTCTGAGCTTCTCAGACATGTTTGTTGGAGTTTGGCTCACAAGGTGAAGCCAGGAGACCCTGCAGGGGGCAGGGAGAAGGGGAATCAGCTCTGCCCTGGGAGGTGGAAGGAATATTGGCTGGGGGATCAGGAGATGTGGGTTCTACTGCTGTACTACTACTACCTGACAAGTGGGAACTTTCAACTGTTCTTTCCAACACAGTGGCCACCAGCCCCACGTGGCCACTGAGTACTTGCAATGTGCCCAGTCAGATTTGAGATCTGCTGTAAGGGTAAAAACACACTGGGTTTCAAAGACTTAGCACACACCCAAAAATAACTCATTGATCACTTTTGTGTTGACTCCATACTGAAATGACACTATTTGGATTTATCAGGTTAAACAAAATACCAATTTCATCTGTATACTTTTACTTTTTAATATGGCCACTACAAGTTTAAAATTTCATGCCCCACTTACATTTTATTTCTCTGGGTCAGTGCTGCTCTAGACAAATCTGTACAGCTTCCCTAATTGGTAAAACTAAGTACATCAGAGACCACCTCTGAAAATCAGTATTTTCTTTGCATATGTTATATCCTCCAAGGTTCAGTGACTTCTTTGATATTTTAGAAATGATTCACCAGCATTGTCAGGGACTGTTAAAGAATTACCAAATACAAAACGTGCCGTGTGGGACTCATGTTGACAACCAGACAAAGGTATAAAAACCACGAGCCCTGCCCTCAAGCAGCCAGTGCTTGGGATGGAATTATAAGACAGGGAAACACAAAACAATCACGAATGGTACAAAGCCAGATGTAATTAACCACCAAATTAGTTCTTCACATAATAGAGGATATGTAAGTTTTTTATAATAAGTTCAGAGGACTCACATGAGGAGACTTCTTCTGGTGGGGATCAACAGGGAAAACAAAACAAAGACGAAACTACTATTTCTCATTCTCCCATAAATAGTTGCATGATAATAAGGTGGAACGGTGAGTGAACATGGGTAAGTTAAATGTTATCCATAACAGAAAATGTCTGCTGAGCCATGATCGTCCCTTCTAGACTATTTCCCCTGCCTTCTTCCCATCAGGACTTGGGAACCTAGATGGTGCTACCCATTGCCCCAGGTTGCTCAGAGCCTCAGTCCTTTTCCCCAGCCTCCAGCTGTGGGAAGTTAGGGATAACATGAGCTTCCAGGAGGCAGCAGGGAGTTATATTAGAGAATTCTGGCAACAAAGGCAGTAAAAGTGCGAGACATGTTTTTCTCTTCCAGGAGAGGAAAAGGTGGTGTTGTGGAATCACTCCTTGGTACACCAAGTGGCTTACAGTCTGCCTTGTGACTTCTCTTCCCCTCTCTGCCTGAAGACAAGTGCCCTCTCAGCAAATGTGACTGTAGCATTTCAGAAAGCTTACCTAGGTGTTGTGGGGATGAATCAATTGAACTGTCATGCTAGTCCAGGTTCCTGTACCGTGCGGGGGCTGGGGGAGACCTTTGGAGAAAACCATGAACCAGCCAATGTCCTCTCTCTCCTTCAGACTTTTCCTCCCAGCTAATCCAGGAAATAATATCGCAGAGGTTCCCATCTTGGTGTGTGTGGTGTTTTTAAATCCCTTCTAAATGGCTAAGAAGGCAATTCTTTTCAGTCATTTGCTTTGTGCAGCCCTCCCCTTTCCTGGCAGAGACAGTGTATGCACTCTATTAGAGCATTTTTTTTTCTACATATAATGGCACCAATTAAATTACCTTGCAGCCCGACCTTAATCTGGCAGGAATGATTATTCCATGAAACAGTTAGGGCTCTAATTGACATGAAGTGCCTGCAAAATATGTCTTTTGCGGCAACCCCTGTCAAAGTCACATTGATATGCTAATCCCTATAGCTGGCAGAATCACTTCATAAAGAGAGACATTGAAAATTGAATTATTTCAATTTCAGTACCTAGGAATCTAGTGATCTGTCTGTATATGTAACTAAGTAGGTGCAATACTTTATATGGGTAAACAGCTGTACTAGGGCGTTGCCATGGAAACTGCCTGACTCATGGCAGTTGTGTTAGTGATGAAGTCATTAGCAGTGTGAAATGTACTTTGAGGTTGTCAAGTGTAACACTCCAGGAATATTTCAGCAGTATTAGTGGAGCCTTTTCATTTACATAATTTAGGCTTTCACACGTGATCTCATTATGGTGCAAGGAAGGAGTGGGTTGTGGGGGCGATTGTACCCAGACCAGATGAATCTCCACTGTAACACTCAATTATTATTCTTTCTCCTGAAATAGGGTCCCCCTGATAAGTCTTCTGGGAAATTGATACCTCCCTCAGAACAATGACTTTGAGAAGCCCTGTTGGTGGTGGGACAGGCGGATTAGCCTACATGTTGCATGTGAACTTAGAAACTGTTGGAGATATTGGCCCAGTTTATGTTCAGATGCACCTGTTACTTTTCTTCTGATATTTCATTAACCCTAAAAATTAGGAAATAAAACTCTAAAGTCACCAGATTCATTTTTTAATCAGTATCAAAATAAGTGTTATCCCATTTCATGTCCATCTCCAGTAGCTCCTTAATAATTGCAGTGATGATGTGATGTATGTTATTAGTGGATTTGCAGTTTGGAAATTGTTCTCCAAGTCAAATTATGAGCTCTATTGCTTGGGTCTTCCCTTCCCCCACCCTTCTCCACCCTCCCCGCCCCACCTCCCTGCCAAGATGACTCAACTTCCTTCAAGTTCTTCAGAGTCCGTTCTACATGATTTCTGGCTATTTCACAAGATCAGGTCACCCTGAGTCAGGTTCTGAGCACTCTTCCAAAAGGAGAATTCTAAATATATTTGAAGCAGAGATTACTTTATTAGTGAAAACAGGCAGCTTCCCATGGGGAACTTTTTTGACATGCAAAGCACTCAGATGTGTGAATTTAGGTATATGAGTTTATAGCTACATCTCAATTTTTAGTTTGGTATTCTGATTTTTTTCAGCCACCATTCATTTCATTCATGTATTCATTCATCAAATATTTATTGAGTATCTTTACACCAGGACGTGTTCTAGATGGTGGGGATTAAGTGTTAAACATAATAGACACAGCCCTTGTCTTCATGAAGCTTAATCTAATGGGGAAGGCATATTTTTAAACATAAATATACAGTAGTAAAAAGCAGATATGATGAGAGGGATCAAAAGGAGGTGCCTGATTTAGATTGGAGAGATCAAGCAAAGCCCTCAGGAGAAGTGCCATTTAAGTTGAGATTGGATAGAGAAGGGGGATCTCGAGGGGGAGAGTAAAAGGAAGCACATTTTACGCAGTAGGAGAGAGCCTGTGTGAAACACTGAGGCCAGAGGAGTTTGCTGAGATGAAGGAATTTAAAGAAAGTAGGAATGGGTTCACTCTAGGCCTCATATTTGGAGGGAAACAGATGTTGCCTGAAAAGGGTCATTGCATTTACCATTTTCAGACGAGTGATGGTTTTTAAAGAATGCCATCCACATAGGATGAGAATCTTCACATTTTCCTTAAGTTTAAATATCTGTCAAAATTTCAAATAGCCAGACATTTTTATTCCCGCTTTCCCCTTGTATATAGTGAGTCATCAAGCAAGTATTAGATATTTACTCAAGGAAGTAACTTCCAGGTTATGCCATAGGGTCTGCTCTAATTTATTTTTTCTGTTTGACTTCTAAACAGACTTTCTAATCAAATTTCCTTGCACTTTATGTATCCTTTGACTATGTAAGCTGTAAATTAATATTAGTACTATTAATATTAGCATATCTGTTGCTGTTCTTATTAAATTGTAAGATGTTTAGGGACAGGAACAAGCTGTTATTTATTTTGCTTCCCCCTCAATTATCTTTTAGAACTATACCCCATAGATATTGTAGAAGTTACTAGAAGGAATGTATGAAAAGTAAGTTACTATGCAGACAATTTTTTTAGGAGTTATTTATTTATTTATTTAGTTGAGAGAGATTGTGTGTGTGTGCATGCATGCCTGCTCACAAGCTGAGTGGTGGGGAAAGGGTGGGCCAATGGGAGAGAGAGAATCTCAAGTCCACTCCCTGTTGGGCACAGGGCGGATCCCATGATCTTGAAACTGGGACATGAGCCTAAATGGAGTCAGACACTTAACTGAGTGAGCCACTCAGGCACCCTAGCCCTATAAAATTCTTAAGTGCTTACTAAGCTATACTGTTTCTGCAGAGGAATTTTACAAATGTTAACAGGAATAGCTGGAACATTATTTCAGTGGTCAGATACATTTGGCTACACAATATAACACCTTTGTGAAGATATACAGACATACTGGCATCTTACAAGCTTGGAATCCTGCTTTAAAGGTGATACTTGGCTTTGCTTAACCCTGAATTTCCAAGCTCATTTGATCATGGACCTCCCTCTGTTCCCAACTCCATTTTCGGCCAGACATTTCTCTGCATCTGTGAAATGCAGTTTGGGGAACCCAGTTTGTATTAAGGCTTTTTCAAAATGTTAAAAATATACATATTTGTTTTTGTAGTTTTTAAAAGCATACAGCAATCTTTAGTTAAAGTGTATCCTTGATGAGCCATAGAACTTACCCTTTCATTCCATTACACATTCATCAAACATACATTGATTACCTTTGGTGGACTGGTAGTGGGCTAGAACTCACAGTTCAAGCAAAGCAGCTAATAAGAAACCCCACTCTTGCAGTGATGTGGTAAGTGCCGATGGAGGTTTAACAGCGCCAGTCCTGGCAGGGAGGTGCAAGCCCTCCCATTCTACTTTGGGCCAGTGGGAGATTGTGATTCATGCCAACGATGGACCATTTTTCAGCTTGGTTCCATATCGTCCGTCTACTGTGCATCCTCTTTAAATGTTCCTTAAGATACATTTTTTAAAGTCTGCTTTTTGCGAGTAGGGGAGCACCCATGAAAAGTGCAGCTGCTCCCAGCCCTCTAAGCCCCTCGACGTGCGGCTTGCAGCAGCAGTGGTGATTGTGACCAGGATAGGTATTATTATGGGTTGTCATGGGGCTGCCCAGGGTCATCGTCAAGGAGCTGTCCATCCTCTTCACAGACTGTAACTTCCTACCACTGAAAAGGAGAAGTCGGGAAGAACCCATTACAAACATGTTTCCTTAGAAAAGGTCAGGGCATAGTCACTGCTGGATAAGAATCAGCACATTTCTCGGAAGCAATACCAATCCTTTCCATCAGTCCTCCCAGTGAGGCATGTCATGTTCTGTCCATTTTTACAGGCCTTATCTATCCGCAGCCTGCCTTTTCGCCTTGATAACTGATTTCTGCACCATCAATCGTGTTGGCTATGGGAGCTATCGGAAGGACCGCAGAAGTGGGCAGAACGCCAGATTTATCTCACTTTTCCTCTCTGGTGTCTTATCATAGAAGCTCTTTGTTAGATCCTTACTTGCTATATAACCATGGGCTACTGAGTTGGGCTCCAGGTTTGCCCATCTACAGGATGGGAATAAGAACTAATGCTGACCTCAAGAGGCCATTGTGAGCAAAAAGAGAACAGAGGGAAGACACTTAGGGGGTGCACTGCATAGTAAATCCTCAAAGAATGTTTGCTATTTTTTTTTACTCTTCTTATTTCTTAGTACTCTTTATCAAAGGTAGGTTTGATTCCAATTTTTGAAATCTCACCTTCTAGTTGAATTAAACAATTCTTCAGTGAGCACCAGACATGTAATTCAGCAAGTATTTATTAACTACCCATGATGTGCATGAGGAAATAAAGGGGCTCTGGGGAGATAAAGGTAACTAGAATAAGAATCTTGTCTCCAATGGGAAGTACCATGGAATAAAGGACTTCTTAGAGTTTGCGCTGTGTTTGGCCTTGTGTGAGGTCCTGGGGTGGAATGGGATAGGTACAAATGTAAAAAAAGACAGTTCTAGTCTTCCAAAGGTCCTATGACTGCGGCTGTGCAGAGACAACAGCTTTTTATGCAGGTAGTAAGTTAGGTCGGGATGTAATTAGGCACCCAACTGACAGAAGCATTTCTGTGGCATTAAGGAGAGAAGCCAGATGTTTTCCTAACCTGGCTACAACATTTGTCACCCAGGGGTTCATTCAATATCTCAGGATTGGCTAAACCAGCATCTTGGTCCTTTTACCAAATGATCAAGGAGTCAACCCTCCCTTTGGAATTTTGCGGTTGGGTCCATCAGTTAAGAGAAACTGTATTCCTGTGCCGGTTACCTCCAACCAGCTCCCTAGGCCCATCCGTAGAAGTAGATGTTTCTGTATTCAGGGGTGGTGAAGGGGGCATTCTTTCTGAGGAGCGGTGGTCTCTACTTCCTCAGCTTAGGGAGAAATGTAAGACAACTGCTTTTCTGAATGTATTTTTCCCGGGGTAACCATCATAAAAGTGTCCGTCTCCGTTGGCTGAGATATTTTTCTCCTTTTCAAATATCCTATTGTTCTTTTCATGTTTATTGTTTCCTTTATGCCTCTCTGATAGCTTCTTTTGAGGCCTTGTGAGATATTTTGATACTGAGTAAGGAAGGCAGATGTGAGACCCTCTATTATTCTGCCTCTTATTTTGATTTAAAGTTACGTGTTCCCCTATGGAAGAAAACAATAAAACCACAGTGCTAGAAGAAGGAAAGAATACGGGAAGATGAATAGGAACCTGTTTCACTGGAGAATGAAAGAAGAAGAAGGATATTGGGCATAACAATCAACGCAGGAGATCGTGAGTGACACTCAGATAGTCTATTAACCTGATGATAACTGCCTTGTTAGATTTATTTCTTGAGGTACAGCAACTACTGAAAGACAGTCTAAAAGTGTGGTTTCTCCTGATATGTTGTCTAATTCAGTGTAATCACCATCTTTTATGTATTAATTATAGCTTAGCCTCGCAATTGGGATGAACGGAAGAGCTGACATCAAATCAGGCCAGATTTGATTAGCATTCTTTGACAGGATTCTTCTCCGGGATGGCATTTTGCGTCTCGCATCCTCTGAGGATGAATGGGGATGAGAGCGTTCCATCAGCGGTCGTGAGCAGGGTCACACATCAGGCCAGGAAGCTCCGTGTGGAAGTTCCCTGCCGTGGAAGGGACAGCAGGTTTTCAGACAGGCTTTGTCCAAATTGCTGCTCCATTATCTGCTGGCTGTGGATTGGGGACAGGTCACTGAACTCGCCTGTGTCTCAGTTGCTTCATCTACAAGAGGGACACTCTGTTGACTCAGAAGGATCGTTTGGAGGATCCAGTGGGATAATGTACATAAGGGTGCCTTCTGCCAACTTTAAACAGTTTAACAGGTGTTACTGTCAGTCCCTGAGTGACCAAAGACACCAGTTCCCTCTGGATGAATAGCTCTACCTTGGCTGGTCTTCTTCAGGGTCTAGGTTAGTGTTTCTGCACACATCAGGCACTCACCCCACGGGACTGACCAAACAGCCCTGACCGCCTGGCATGGGTGTCACCCTGAAGGAGAGTTTATAATCCCATTTAGGACACAGATAAAATGTGACAAGCCACTCATTCAAAAGGTCAAAATAAGTTCACTTTAAAGACGAAGAGGCATTTTATACTCTACGCCTGTGTCTCCATTTTAAAAATAAGTGGAAAAATCCTTCAAAGATGAATTTACTTAATCAAGCCACAGTTGGAGCCATGAAAAACCTATAATCATAATATAGTATCTTCTGAATATTTATTACTTTTAACTGGACATACGCATCATTTCTTTTATTTCTCACATCATTTTCTATGAAGTAGCACAAGAGATAATTTAAGATTTAGGAAAATGTGTTCTAGAACCATTTGTCGGAGGTGACATCCTTGTAATTGGTAGAGAAAGCAGGTCATCCAGGCAATGCTTGTTGCTGTTACTTAGAGAAAAGGCTAATAAAATACCCATTTATTTAAAGTGGCTTGTTTGTTTTATTTTCCCCTTGATGCAAATATGACAGTGCAGCATGCAAAAATCTACCAGGAGCCCAGGCTACACCTATCCAGGGGCAATATCTAGAGCAAGTATGGTGTTTACTCTCTCCTGATCAAATCATTTCAAAATAGGATTTCCTTTTCCTGAGGTCCCTTTCGCCACTTTTTATTCCCCAGCCCTCGCCCCCTGTAGCTTCATTTTTCTTCCTCTTGTTTAGATAGCAAACCTGATCAAAGACCATCTGTCTGCAGGCTTTCAGTGGAGGTTAGCATGCGTCAGAATGTGATTAATGTTTGATTGTATATTAACATCATTTTAATTATGAAAAACTGAAATTTAAATAAAAATATCCAATTTAAATCTCTCCCAGAGTCAGCCTCCTGTGTGGCTCTCTGGGAGAGTAGAAAGGGAGAATTTTTTTTTACTTAATTCACTGGGAAGAGTAGGAGATTGGATACCCCCAAAGGCTGGGTTTCTTCCTTGCCTTTTAATATGACAATGACATCTTTCTCATTCTCCACTAAGGAACAATTCACCAAGTTTTTGTGTTTTTAATGACAGAGTCTGGAGCTGAGCTCCTTGACCCATTGGTTAGAGAGCCATTGTTTAGTGGTGAAAAAAAACGCAGACTAACTGATAAAGCCCATCACAAGCCCTCTGGCTAAAAGGTAGTTTTGTTTTGCAAATTAGATTCTTTGACACATTAGAAATTCGGTAAAAGAGATAAGGCATTCAGCCTAGGTTCCGAATAGACAATGTTCCTGGGAGATAGCTCAGCTCCTAATGCATAAGGAGTGGGGTACTCTGGAGCTCTACTGGTGTCGCCCATGACATCAAGTGGCCAGCAGAAAATGCAAAGCCCTTCAGAGCCTTTCCAGCATTCTGTCCAAGTGTCTGTTCCGTGTAAAGACAGGGAATTAGGGAGAGACTCTTTGTATGCCAGGTTAACTGTTGTCTTCTTCAGGCCTTTGCTATGGTGGTGATGTGGATTGGATCCCAGGAAAAGCAAGGGACATAAACACACACACACACACACACACACACACCCTACTCCAAAATACGTCTGGGAAAAGGTGGCAGCACAGAAGTCCCCCCCTGCCCCCGGCTCCTTTCCTGATTCAAGTCCTGGCCTACGAGAGTCAGTTTCCAGTAGTTGTATCTTTAGCCTGTCTCTGAGGCTGTCTCATATGGCGCTAAAGCTTGAGAGTGCACGCAGGTGTCCATAGGGGTGGTGTCCTGGTGTTTCATTCTTGAAATTTCATTCATTCCGAGTAACTAAAAAGTTACTTGGCTGGGAATTAGATTTGTGGTTTTGCCTTATGCATTTTTCTGTGGAAGGCAAGTATCTAGTCTGTCTTATTTGGTGTCCCTTGGAGGCTAGGCACTGAGGGCAGGCCCAGGTTGGGCCTGGGCACTATTCAGAAGAGAGGCTATGGCTCCATTAAGGGAAAGAGTGAGATAGCTTGTATGGCTTTGCTGTTCTCTCTTGTCCTTTTGTCAGCATCTGGAGGCCGTTTCTGAGGACTTGTAGCCTCCAGTGTGTTGGAGGTTTCCCTTTACCTTCCATTTTCAGTGGAGTAGTGAGTTAGAGGCGGTCACATCTTCATTTTACAGTTTACATTTTACATTTACATCTACATTTTACATTTTACAGATCCAAGCACTGGAGCTCAGAGAAGTTAAGTAACTTGCTCAGGTTTGCACAGCTAGTTAAGTGGTTCGAGCCTGCTGTGTCTGTGTCCAGAATCCTTGTTACTAACTAATGTGTGGTTCTACTGAACCCTCCCACACTGAAGTCGTAAGAAGTTGCTTCATTTCCTTCCCATTTAATCGGAAACTGATGGTAATACCGTATTGTAATCATTGATTCACGTGGTCAAAAAAAGTTTATTTATCACTGTCTTAGTCCATTCGGGCTGCCGTAACAAGATACTAGATACTGGATAGCTTATAAATAAATAATAGAAATTTATTGCTTGTGATTTTGGAGACTGGGAAGTCCAAGACCAAGGCTCCAGTGTGGTTGGGTGAGGACCCTCTTTCTGGGTCAGCCCCTAACTCTCTACTTCCATTGAAAATGGAAGGTAAAGGGACACCTACAAGGAAGTGTAGGGAATGAAACATAATTTCCCTTGACCCTTCTGAGTTCTCTCTGGCTGAGACCTCTGTAATAATAGACTAAAAAGGAGAAACAAACAAATTTGTTAACATATATACCAGACAAACAACGGGAGATACTCAGAAAAAGAATGAGTAACTTTAGAGGTGGCTGAGAATTCAAGTTTAAATACTATCTCAATAGAGAAAAGGTTGGGGAGACAGAGGCCTCTCAAGAAAGATCAAATGATTATTAGGGAAGATAAATGGACCTTTAGAAGAACAGATAGAGGGGGTGCCTGGGTGGCTCAGTGGGTTAAAGCCTCTGCCTTTGGTTCGGGTCATGATCCCAGGGTCCTGGGATCAAGCCTCACATCAGGCTCTCTGCTCAGCTGGGAGCCTGCTTCCTCCTCTCTCTCTCTCTGCCTGCCTCTCTGCCTACTTGTGATCTCTCTCTGTCAAATAAATAAACAAAATCTTAAAAAAGAAGAAGAAGAAGAAGAGATAGAGGTATGATAGGTTGGTCAGAACACCAGTTGGTGTTCCTACTGGAGGATCTGTCCTTAGGCAGATAAAGGCAGTTCAGAGAAAGCCTCTCCCTGCATTTTCTTTCTTTCTTTCTTTTTTTAAGATTTTATTTATTTGAAAGAGAGCATACCCACAGGAGAGGGGGCTGGAGGTAGGAGGTGGAGGTGGAGAGGAGCAGAGGGAGAGGGAGAAGCAGACTCCCTGCTAAACAAGGAGCCTGACATGGGGCTCTATCCTAGGATCCCAGGATCATGACCTGAGCCAAAGGCAGAGGCTTAACTGACAGAGCCACCAAGGCACCCCTCTCCCTGCATTTTCTGTGTTGGAAAGTGGAGGACCGATTAGAAAGTACCCTCCAAACTTGGAAAGAACTTTGAGACCAAGAAATGAAGCAGGCAACTCCATGTGGTTTACACAGAATTTTATTCAGTATGACTTCCAGAAGGATCCGGCAGACCATGAACCAGACAAGCTGTGTAGCAGTATTCTCTGCCAAGTCCAGACCTTAGTCTGTGGATTTTATAGAGGAGGGAATGTACAGGAGGGCACCATGGTGAGGCCACATCTAACAGAACTTGTGGCACTGTCGGCACATCAGGAGGGGCTGGGGAGCTACATTGTCTCTACTTGTTATCTAAACAAATTCAGGAAAACCAGGGCAAGCCTCCCCACGTTCTGGCCATGGCATATATTAACCTCCAAAGGGCCTGGAGTCGTCACCCCCAGGGAGGTCATCCTGTGGACATGGAATGGAATCCTTTGTGGCCAAAGATGGAATCCCTATTGTCAGTACGCCTACGTGCTGTTTTTCAGGTGCCTTAACCCCAAAGTGATCACTATGCAAAAGTGGCATATTTTAGCCAGTGCCTTCTCACTGTGTCTTCACGTGGTAGAAGAGGCAAGGGATCTCTCTGGAACCTCTTTTTATGAAGGCATCAGTCCCATTCCTTAAGAGTCCCACCTTCACGACCTGAGCACCTCGCAAAGGCCCCACGTCCTAGTATCATCAAATTGGGCGTTAGGATTTCAACATAGGAATTGTGGTGGGAGGGCTACCAACATTCAGTCCATAGTAATTACCTCTTATGTGCCAGTCACCAGGCTAGATGATACAGGAGAGATGGAAATTAAAACAAAATTTCTCTCATAATAGTTATTGACTAATATTGATTACTTTCGTACTACTGACCCGGCACTCTTTTAAGCATTATATACTTGAATATGATGAATCCTCAGAGCACCTCTGAAGTAAGTAGTCTTATTATCCCCATTTTATAGATGAAGAAATGGAGGCATTCATGACTACTTGCCCTAGATCACACAGCTAGGGGGAGACAAACCTTGATTTGAACCTGACCTGACTCACAGACTATAATTTTCACCCCAGGAGCAGCCTCATGAAGGAGGCTGGCAGCGAGATAAAGGAGGAAGATGTGTGTCAAATATCCCTGCTATCAAAGACGGAATGCCACATGACCAATAGGAAAAGGATATGATACTGATGTGAGAGGACTGTTGCCTGGACCTTGAAAGTTAAATTCCTAAGATGGGGTCAACGACAGGTATATTAGCAATTCATCTGCCTGGTGGCTGGCTCAGGGATAACCACTATTCTTAATACAACTTAGGATTTATAAAACATTTCCATAATTTTGTAAGGTGGGCAGAGTGAGTAATATTACCCCATTTTAGAGACTGGGAAACTGAGGTTCAGTGAGGACTCTAAGGTCACATACTGCAGTAAGTAGTTCAATCAGGACTAGAACCCTGATCCTGAGTCTGTGTTTCTCAGCTTAGCTATTTTGGCCTCACTGAGCTGCTATGCTGGGTGGGGAAGAAGCCAGTGAATGAAGACAACTTGGGGTCCCCAGACAGAGCAGGAAGAATAGCTGGGACACTGCCTGAGTTGGCCAGAGGCTCTACCATTCATGGATCCATGGCAGGTCCATCCAGAAGCCTCTTCTCCTTTACCCTCAAAGAGGCCTGACCTACTTATTTACCAAGAGGAAGTTGCTGAGTAAAACTAAGAATCGGTTATTGGCATCACAGACATCCACATTTGTCCACATTCACAGATACCCTGCACTTGGCTCAGAGAATCTGTGACTGATTTCAGAAATTTTGTTTCTGTTCTATTCAATCAAACTGGTTTGTTTGTGTGGTGAAGCTATAGGCTGAAGCAACAGCTTCGAAAAAAGAAAATGCAATCTCTCGGGCAGGTTGTTTCTTTTCCTGATGCCACATGGTCAAGTGGAATGATTTTTGTAGCTTGTATAGTCTCCTGGCCCTCCTCTTTGGAAACCCTTGTTCCAGCCAGCTTGGTCTTTTCATTAGTTCCCGAGTGTGCTGCAAACATTCTCACTACAGTGAACACTCACTTTTATTTAAAATGCTCCTCCTCCGCCTCCCCTCCCCAAATCCATCCTCCTCTTTTTCAGGTTGGGACCTCCCCTATGTTCCACCCAAAGGACACCTGTCTCTGATGCGTTTTTCTCAGTGCCAGCCCTTAGGTCTCATTACCTCTGTTGGGTTCTTCCAGGTCTTACAATGGCCACTGCATTGGTGCTTCTGACCTGTGATGCTTATCATCTGTGTTTATGACTCCTCTCCCTTCATCTACATAGGAAACCCTGCAGAGGGAGAGACCCAAGTCTGTGCTTGGTACCTCTCTAAAAAAGGTCACGTAATCCAGTCCTGGATGAGGCCAGTGTGAGGAATCAACTCGAGATATGTTGGTTGATCTCTAGCAGGTTTATTTTTACATGAAGGTGTTTCTGGCTGCTGAGGTTTAGAATAAGTAGATAGTCGGCCTATACTTGCTTGTAGATAGTTGGGAGCCATTGAATTATCAGATGTCTGTGGTAGTGGGAACCTTGCAGAACAGCTCTCCCAGTGACTTTATTCACTAGCGGAGGACATTGAAGTTCAGAGAGGGACAGTGACTTTGTCCAAATTCCCTCAGGGAGTTAAAGACTAAGGCCCCTCTCTGTCTGCTTGTCTGGGCTCCTTGGCTCTTTTTCCATCACAATACCTGATCTTTCCAAGATGTCTGGCTCCTTACATTTCTAGGGACAGGGACCTTCTTTATTTCTCCTTTAGTTATCCATTCTTTGGTTTTTTTGTTTTGTTTTGTTTTGTTTTGGTTTTTTTCATTCTTTGGTTTTATCAAGTGCTGGGTTAGGGTCTTCTTTCCCTAGGCAACAGAAACTCAGCTTCTATCACAAAAAGAAAAATAATATTCTTGTAAATTTATATGCTCATCCTAGTACAAGCCACTGCAGAAAACCTCAGATATTTCAAATTCAGTCTTACTCATAAAATACATGTGGTTTAAGCAAGAAGATGGGACACGTGCATGGAAACTATTAGCAGAAATATAAAGCAGTGATCAGTGTTCAAACTGCATTACCCAGCTAAACAAACTACTGAAACAATTCCTCAGAAAGACCCTTCCTGTAGAAATCATCATTGGGTAACTGTGGATAAAAGCAAATCTCTGTGTCAGATGTGAAAGTCGGGGTCCAAGGTCACTGTGGATCAAGGAACTTTCATGAAAGTGTCCAGGGATGGGGAGCGTGGGAGAGGCAGGGCTTCTGTGATGGACATTTCCGGCACAGCCACCCATACTGGCTGTTCTCATCCCTCTGATGTGTATACAGTCTTGGTTGTGATGTGCCAGATGAGGAGACACCTCTGCCCTCTCCCATGATTTCTTGTGATCTTTATATTGATGGGCCTGGAATGTCACAATAACATTCATTGCGGAACCACCTTGGCAAGTCAGTTTTTAGGCTAGTTGAATAGTTGAAACACACCATGCTACTTTAAAAGTCGGTCTGTTCTCTGTATGTTATTACTCTTTTTTTTTTCTTCCTTTTGGCCAAAAGATCAAGATTAAAGCTTTATACCAAGATGAGAGTCTCTATAACACTACTGTTGGAGCAAGTTTCACTGTCCACATTAGTCAGTGATGCATCCATCCCCAAGCATTTATGATGTGACCCAGACAGGTTAAATATGCATTGTCCTGACGGCCTTCCACATAACTTGTAGCAGCGGACACATTGGAACTATCTATTAAAAGATGTTAATAATACACCAGTTGGACTTCTAACTTAGTACAATTATAATTTAAAATGTGCATTCTTTAAATAGTTTGTGAAAACTAGATGTTGAAGAAACCCAACTCTTCAGGACTTGGGATGCTTTTCCCTTTTCTCCCATTTTTTTCAGTATGTATAAGATATGTTGGTCATGTTAGAATACAGTTCTTTCCAGAGTCTCCAAGAAGTCATTCTTTGCTGTTTCAGCTCAATGAGCATAGCTTTACCTGGTCTCCATTATGCCACTTCCTGTGTTGGTCTCTTGACCCTCTCCATAGAACCCTTTGGTTTATGTTTACATGTGTGTATCTGGGTTCTCAACTAGATCCCAAGCCCACTGAGAGCAGGACCTGTGTCTTATACTTGTCATATTCTCCCTGCTCTTCCAAGCTTATATCATACTATCTACAAAATGCAGAAACTTTAAGAAGATGTGATGAGTAGGGGCACCTGGGTGGCTCAGTGGGTTAAGCCTCTGCTTTCGGCACAGGTCATGATCTCAGGGTCCTGGGATCAAGCCCTGCATTAGGCTCTCTGCTCACGGGGGAGCCTGCTTCCCCCTTTCTCTCTCTGCCTGCCTCTCTGCCTGCTTGTGATCGCTCTATCAAATAAATAAATAAAATCTTTAATTAAAAAAAAGAAGATGTGATGATTAATTAATACCTGAAATGTCTTTCTAATTACTTGACATCCTGACTTATGGAAAAGATGACCCTGAGATCATATTATTTAGGGTTTTCTTTTTCTATAAATAGTTTCTATAAATAGAAACTTAATGATGTAGAATACTTTTCCAACCTGTGGGCCATTGACCACAGGGAAGACAAAAGATTTCAATCACACATAAAATAAGTATTTTCTTCATGAACATATAACAAAAGTACAAATATTATCATTTGGGCCATTCCAAACACTCTGCCACTTCCATAGCTTTTAGCTTAAGGCTTTGGAATTTTTGTTAAAATGCAAACCCTAGGTTGTAGGTGGTCTGTGTGTTGGGAGAGAGTGATCATTCTTTTTTTGGTGGGGGGGTGATCTTTCTTTAAGGAATGAATGGAAGATCTATCTATAGCTGGTATTGGGAGCCAGAGGGGAGACAAGATTCTGAGCGCTAAAGAGGAAAAAGTAAGCTCCCTGCACAGTGCTATCTCGGGGCCCCCTGAGAGGTAGCCAACATTCAGGATATGCTCCCAGTTTGTATTCCTCTGCTGGAGAGGAGGACTCAGAGGCCCACAGTGTTCAAGAACCACCTCGGCGTGAAGGCTTCTGCTCCCTATTTCATTTAGGAACATAGGTTAACTCTTCATTAGCACATTGATTGTGTCTAACATAGATCAAATGAAGCCTCGTTAGAGAATACATATGTGTTTTCCTTGCCCGCAGGGAGTCAGTAAGAAACTGTCGGAGAGGCAGAAACCACCTCTGGGAATCATTCCACAAACAGGGCTCGTGCTCAGATGCATAGTGAGCGATTCCAGCCTGACCTGTGAGGTTGGGAGAAGGGCTGATGGGCTTGAGCTAGCAGTGGTCCTCGGAGACATGGGGCTTGTTCCAGATACAGAAAGGTAATGGTGATGTGGTGGGGGAGGCCAGAGCATTGCAGGAACAGCAGCAGTGCTGTGGTTAGGGACATAGGATACAGCCCTCAGTGAACACAAGTGTTAAGGAGGGAGTCTAGGGTCCCCACCCTCCTCTGATGCACCCAAGAGTAAATCAAGCCAACAAACTGTTTAATGGTATTACCACGTCCTAGCCGAATGTATCTTTCCAAGATCAAAGGATTTCAAAATCTTAACCTTGAAGGGCATGGGGATGCCATCTAGTCGGACTTCCACCAGTAGTGGGAATCTCCCCCTAGGTTCCTAAACAGGCTCTACTTGAATTCTTCCAGTGACCAAGAGCTCACTGCTTCCTGGGGCTCTGGATTCTTTCTGGATGGGCTGTATTATTAGGACATTCTCCTCCTGCTTCTCCGATGCTGTGTCTTTTTGTGTTCTTCCCTCACCCTCTCTTAGAACCCTCTCCCTCCAAGCCACAGTGCATTGATGGAGACCCAACTGACCCTACCACTTATCACACTTCCACCCACTACTTGAAATTTAGAACTCTAAATTAGACCTGCTTCTCTGCCTTAGTCACCAACTTAGGGCTTCTTATTATATTAATTGCTGTGTATAGCAGAGATGATTTTTTTTTTCCTGCCAGATTTCTTCTCAGCCTTATTATTGTTCGGAAGCCATAAAACTGAAAACTGCATTTTTATGACTTCAGATGACCTTCAGAATTCCAGACACGGCTGACTCTTGCTTGGCTATAATATTTTGGCTCATTAATTTCAGAGAAGATACTCCGATTTATAATTTTATTAAGTTTCTGAGGATTTTTAATACTGTGTTTCTAAATATGATGAACTTCTCTCCACCAAATTTTAATTAGGGAGCATATTAAATCCTCAATTAATGCTTGAAGTAATGCATATTTAATATCCAATAACATTTGATCAGGATCCTCTCAGCAAGGAAGGGACTGGGGTATTCAGGGTCCTTGGTTCTCACTGACCGGTAGGGAAGCCATATCTTCCTTTCAGCCTTCCCTCGCCATGGAGAGTAGAGCCCATTAGGAGGTATTTGGTCAGGAACACAATTGAAACTCTCATTATTAACTTACCCCTGAAGTGAGCAGAGCGTATGCTGCCACTGAGTGTGCAAGAGGCACACAGTAGATTTTCTGAATAAGCCATTCCAAAGCACATGAAGGAACTTTAAAAACTATGTGCCTTAAAGGTATTTTATTTCTTCTTTTCATCTCTAATTTATTTCCCAGTGCACAGAATAACATGCATTAGTGCAGGTGTCTGCAAACTTTTTCTGTAAAGGGCCATTTTTTTCTATAAAGGTATTGTGGGTCATATGGTCTCTGTCCCAGCCACTTGATTTTGCCCTTATAGCAAAAAAAGCAGCCATAGACAGTACATAGATGGATAGGTGTGGCTGTTTTCTAATAAAACTTTATCTATGGACAATGAAATTTGAATTTCATATCATTTTCACATGTCACAAAATACTGTTCTTGATTTTTTTTTCAACCATGTATGCATATAGAAACCATTCTTAGCTTGTGATTTGGCCAATGGCCAGTTTTCCAACCCTTGCTTGAGTGAAGAGTCCACAGCCTAGGTCAGGAGACCTGAAATCTCAGTCTAGCTCTGCCATTAGGTCACCTAGGGACACTCCAGAAAGTCACTGCACTCTTGAAAACCAGTTTCTTTAGTGGTAAAATGAAGACGTGGACTGGATGACAGCTAAGATCTTGGTCTAAGGATGAGTGATCACTTCCACAGCAGTAACTTGCTCAGGCGCTCTTTCTAGAAGCCATAAAAAATATCTGTTCTCATTTTCCTCTTCTTAAAGCAGTCCCTTTCCTTTAGTCTTGGAATGCTCTTGGAAGGAGAACAAAAGTAGCCAGAGGCCCGTTCCAGAGTGCTCGAGGCTCATGATCTGCACTTTGGGATACTGGAGCTTCGTTTTGGCCTTGGTTGCAATAGGAATGGTTTCTCTCTCTGGTTCTTTACAACCTTTATTCTCTTGAGAGCTTCAGAATCTTCATCCAGAAAATCTTTCCAGGAAGTGTTGACTACCGGGGAAGCCCATAGAATTCAGAGGTAGACAACATGACTATGAAACAGAGAACATGTTTCTCCTTCCAAGGGCTGGCCCTCAGCTATATTCATGCCACCCAAGGAGGCAGAATTCCCTCCAGTCTTCCACTTTGGCTCTTATCCTTTCAATAGTCATGTCTACCCTTTCACACTCTTCTCCTTCCTATAAAATCCCACTGTCAGAATACAAGGCATAGGGACGCCTGGGTGGCTCAGTTGGTTAAGCAGCTGCCTTCGGCTCAGGTCATGATCCCAGTGTCCTGGGATCGAGTCCCGCATCGGGCTCCTTGCTCTGCAGGGAGCCTGCTTCTCCCTCTGCCTCTGCCTGCCACTCTGTCTGCCTGTGCTTGCTCTCTCACCCTCTCTCTCTGATAAAAAAAAAAAAAAAAAAAGAATACAAGGGCATAATTTGGCCATTCATGTTGAGATAAGAACAGTTGTTGGAAACTTATAACACTGGAGAAACCTGGAAGAATTTGGGCTTCGATAATTATGAGAACCAACACTTAATGGGTCCTTACACCTACTAAGCTCTGTGTGTATCTGTGCATATATGCATGTGTTTATGTGTGTGTTTCTACCTAAAATCCCCATTTTGTAGATAAGGAAAAAAGTCAAAATGTAAAGAATCTTAATAACTTGCCCAAGGTTCATTACCTAGTAAGTAGTGTGATTTCAACCCAAGCAGTCTGACTCTAGAGCTGCCACTCTTACAGTATACCATTTCTAGAATGTTAATATGTGGAGACTTAGTAAGTGGAAGAAGATAAGTATTAGGAGAGCTTGCCTGAGCTGCCATCTTCTACATACTATGTCGCTGCCACACATTGTCTCCAGTGAGGTTGCCTCTCCTGTCACATGCTTTCCTTCCCTCATTCACAGTTTGCCAAGAAGGAGGATCCTTGTGTACTGGAATCTGGGAGCTGATTGTCCCAGGAGCTGTTGGTTCTGCCTCCCTCTCTTCCTGTCAGGTTGCCTTGCCATCCCTTGCAGTATGATTTCATCCAGATGGCCAAATAATAACTTCATTATAAAAATAATTGCTTAAGTAACACTAATATTTATAATTTATACTCAGAATTTTCTTTCCCCCTGTTCTGAACATAGCAAAAACATAACACTTTAAAATGCCACTGAGGCCATCTGTTGTTTCCTATCAGTTCTTGACGTCAGAGTGGCTCAGTTATTTTAGGGTTTCCATAACTGTGATCACACAAGAAGGCATTTCAGAGAGTATTAGGACCACTGAACAAGGGACTCAGACTTGCAAGGGACCCAGGGTTCATCTATATCTTCTTTCCATGTTCTCCCGAACATGGAACTTAAGTAGAATTCTGGTGGTTGAGAGATTTATTAGGAAGATCTCCCTCTCTCTAAATGCCAGAGTATTTCTCCTCCCTGAAGCATTTGCTCACATGTCTAGGTTCTGACCTCTGGACCTACATAGAGTAAGATGTCTGACATGAGTATACGTTCAAAAATGTTTAAAGCTGTGATCATGTCTTTCTGGAAGCTTCCTTATTCTATAGAGAGCTTTCTCAATTCCTTCAAATGGCTCTCATGTGATTTGGTGTTGATCATGCTCACTTTCCTAATCTTTTTCTTCCCATTAGACTCCAGGAATCCTCTTAACATGGGTGACCTCTGACCTCTCAGAAGCACTCTAAGAGTTATTTCATGTAATCTTCACAACCACTCTTCGAATTGAAAGGACCGTGGGGTTCCCACTGTACAGATGAGGAGATTGATTGCAAGGTCAACAAAATGATGTGTTCACCAGCAATCCCTGACTTCTCTACAGTCCAGTGAAGAGTCACAACCTGCCCACTCTCTTTTCTCTATAGCCCAGTGTTTCCTCATGGTAGAGTACCTTGTAATAGATGTGCTCAGAGCACTTTTTTCTTTCTTTTTTCTCACTTTAAATAAAATACCTCAGAAATACCAAAAGAGGATAATTAATAACTTGATGAACACCCTTGTAGCCTCTACCCAACTTAGGAAATAAAACATTACAGATAATAACTTATATACCCTTCTATAATGACCCCCATCTCATATCCCTACTTTTAAATCCAGAAGCAACCATTATTCTAAATGTCATGTGTATCATTCTCCATTTATATATATACATATCCCTACACAATACATAGTATAATTTCGTGTTTTATTAAACTTCATAAATATGCTATTCATAATGTACATATCCCAATTTTTTCTTTCATTTAGCAGTTTGGTTTTGAGACTCATTCATATTGATACATGTGACTAGAGCTCGTGTTATTCTTTGTCCTATAATAATATTCCTTTTAATGTGTATGCTATTTGTTTACTCTTTCTACTTTTGATGAGCATTTTAGGTTCTTTCCCATCTTTCCATTGCAACAGTGCTTCAACAAACATGCTGCTTGGCTTCCTGAGCCCAAGTTTCTCTAGAAATGGAAATACTAGGTCATAGAATGCATGCATGTAGAATATGTGCAGCTTTACCAGTTGTTACCACACTGCCCCCCAAAATGGTATCTTATGCTCAGTAGCAGTGTACAAAGGACCCCATGGTGCTACCTCTTTGATCAACACCCACTAGTATCATACTTTGTCAGCCTGATAGGTATGACTATCACTGTTTTGAGAAAAATAGATATTATTGTTTCTAATTTATGTTAGAGTGCAAAACACTAAACTTTATTTGCGTTAACTGACCTGACCAAGCCACACAGTCTGAACTAGAATGCAAGCTCCTTAGCAGGAGTAGAATTTGCTTGCTGTTGTTAGCCATTAGTCAATATTGCCTAGGCCCTAGTGTATTAAAAAAAAAAAAAAAAAAAAAAAGCTATCCTAGGTGCCATGAGACTTCCATAGGAAATACATTTGCATTTGTATTTGTTAATGCTGATGGAAGCAATGTGCAGGTAAATGGGTTTGTAATTTGGACTCATGCTACTTTTGGGTATATAAGTGAAGCGTGCACTATGCCAGTCTATATAACAGCAAGTTGTGTGATCATTTGGTTCTGTGGAAGTGGACACGCTCCATACTCTCAGGCAATCTGCCATTAAATGGTGAAGCTAATGAAGGTCACAGGCAGTAACCCAAATGAAAGGCAAAGAGTATTGCTGGGACTAAATTCATAGAAACGGAAAAGCAACATTACTTTGCAAATGTGCTCTGAAAGATGTGCCCTGCTTACTCTGAGGTGACAAGAAGGCACAGACAATCTGGGACATGAAGACCCTGCTAGCCAGGGAAGGTCTGGCAGATATTGAAAGCCTGGCATCTAGCAGGGAAATGCCACTGAGCTTACTAGAGCAATTCCACTGAAGGAGCTTCTAGGCACGTAGCACAGGGAAGGTAGTGATGCTTCCCTTGGCACTGCACATTCGGCTAGGGAAGACCAGGGCAGTGGGTACTGACTAGTTCCAGAAGATAAAGCCCACAAGCCCACAGATGAAGCCTGTACCTATTTTTGCTCTGTACCTGCCAGCTTTAGGCCCTTGGGGTGAGGTAATGAGATAACGGGTATAACACTTGACCCTTGCCTCAGATTTGGTGTATCATCAGAGAAATGAGACAGGGAAAGCAAAAGGGCATTCTAGGCTTTTTATATACATATATTAAAAAGTAGAAGTAAACATATGGGAGGGGTCAGTGGTGGAGAATAGTAGTATCAAAACCTAAAGTGAAGAGTCAGAACCACTGATGGGGAGCCTTGAATGCCAAGAAAAGCAACTGAATTATCATTCAGTAATACTATCAGCATACTTGAATGGCACCTGTTATATTCTAGGCATTCTAGGTCTTACACACTCTACATACTTTATCTCATGTAATTCTCTCAATTACCCATAGGTGGGTATATTTCTATCTCTGTTTTATAGAGGAGGGAACTGGACACAGAGAAGTTTGGAGACTTGTCCCAAATCTTCCAGCTACCAAGTGGTAGAGCCAGGCTTTGGACTTACACAGTGTCACTGGCTTCTATAGTCCTATAATCCCATTATAGGATCTGGGGGTTTCTAAGTAAAGGTTGATTAAAGCCTATAGCTTTTGAAAAACCCAAAGTGCTGGCCACATCACTGGACATTCAGATTCCATGCATCTGAAATATTGAACGACTGCCGGGATAATTTAGATGCACGTGCACACTTGGCTGACAGTCCCTGCTGTCAGCCCATGGGAGCCACTTGGGTTTCTGATAAGCCCAGCGACATTCCCAAAGTTCAGCACTTGAGAAAGGGAGCGTTTTAGCAAAGCAGCGCTTTAGCAGAACTGATCTGGCAGTTGTGCTTGGCAGGAACTAGGAAGGTCCAGAGAATCAAGGTTGAGAGAGCGTGGCAGACTGTTGAGAAGCCAAGTCAGAAGAGAGGAGGGGCTGGGCCAGAAGGAGGAAACAGAAGCTAACTAAACCATTGATGCTGGAGACCAGCTAGGACCATGTAAAAGGAAATGTGGATGCCTTCACGTGGGGAACTTGAATAGGGAGTGACAACAGGGAGTAGCAATCCTCATGCTGCTGAGTCCACCCTAGTGGTTAGCACTTGGGCTCAGGTCCCAGTCCCTGCTCCATCACTTACAAACTGTGTGGCTGTGGACAGACAGGCTCCATAGCCTTTCCATGCCTCACTTGGTTCATGTATGATCTGGAAATAATGACAGCACCTCTCATTGGGTGATTACTATATAAACAATGCTTAGAACAGTGGTTTGCTCACAACATGTGTGCAGCAAATGTTAGGTCTTATTATTTTTAATGGTAGGAGATGGAAATTGGGCAGTGTGAGAGACCATAAACTAAGATTTAGAAATCTTGGTCTTTGATTCGACAAGATCTCTGATCCTACTACAGGCTACCTTCAGACTGGGGAGAAGAAAAAAAAAAAAAAAACCTGCTTTTTCCAAAATGACAGCAGCTTCATTTTCAATGAAAATGATGCTAATTACTGGGTATTGACCCAAGATGAATTTCTCTTTGATGAACTACATACTGCTCTTCAGAAAACCTAGCCAAATCATCTCAAATACCAGGAAGTGTGGGGTAATGCAGCAAATTGGGGGAAAATGTGTATCAGAAAAAATTATTGCTACAAAAATATTTTCAGTAAGTTTGTTCCCTTCATAAATAGTGTGAATGGAATGCCTCAGCAATCAGCTGAAAGCCCGATCTTCGCTGTGGGCTAATTGCTCGTCTGGTTAGTGCAGAATTTAATTTGTGCTATTGTGCAGGCAAGGCTGAGAGCGTGAAATAAACAATGTGTGTTAATTTCACGTTTTCCAGTCTACTTAGCCAAAGAGAAAGCTTGGGCTCCTTCTCAGGCCTCACCCCACCCCCCTCCCCAGCTTCTCATCCTGGAATTTGCAGACCATGGAGGGGTGGGATATTTGCTGACTGCAGGTGTGGGGTTCTTGCTCTGAGACTAAAGTTGCAGGAAAGCCAGCTGACCTGGGCAGTGATGCTAACCAAGGATACACACAGTACTCACCCCATTTCTACCCCATGCCCAGGGCTGGTGCCCAGATCTTTCTTCCATGAAACACACGGTGACCTGCTGGTGCCAGGCAACTGCATTTATACTCTCAGGCTTGGTGATGACCCTGGCCTCCTCCGTAGCTGTTTTCATCAGGGCAAAGAGAAAACTGTCTAACTGGATGTATGCATACTGAATGGATTAATTTGATGAGCTAAGGGGAGTTTTCTCTGTTTAGGGCAGCAGAAGTAGCTTTATGAGGAAGTAGAAGAGATGCCCACTTTCAGTTTGGGGATTGAAGGAGGCTAAGCTGACTCCTCCCTTGCCTGCTTTCCTCCATGTTCCACTCCAGGAATCAGAGAAATCAGCACTCCTCCCTCCTTTCACTATAGCTGAAGGCCCAGAAGCCCAAAAGAAGTGCCTGGCTTAGGGTCTGAGGGGCAGTCAGTAGCTTGACAAGACCCAGAACTCAAGGACACCATCCACTCTTGTAGTAAGTACTCTCTGCTACACCATTTCTCATCAGGTCTATAAAGTGAACCCAGTTACCTTCTTTATAGGTATCTATATCTTTATCTATAGATAAACTTAGGTATATTTATCTTTATGATCAGGGGTCCAGAGTCAGGCTGCTTGAGTGCAGATCCTTGCTCTAGCCAGATAACATTGCATGAGCTACTCATTCCTATCCGTGCCTCAGTGTCCTCATTTGTAAAATGCACATAATAACAGCACACTCTTCAGAAGGTTATTATGAGTATCCAACTAGTTAATTCATGTAAAGTGCTTGTACCAGTGCCTGGAAAAGTCAGTATTCAGTAAACATTAGCTATCAGTGTTATTATTTTGAATATTCTAAATTTCTGATGCATTTTTATTGTAAGATTGTGTGTATGCCTGTGTGTGTGAGAGAGAGAGAGAGAACTCAGATAGTCCTATCCTCTCAGAATGAAGGACTGTTATTCCCTTGCCTTCATTTACCATCTGTCCTGCTTTTATTATTAAAAATCTAAGAGGGGAATTGCGGTATCTGGGAATGTCTTAGGTCCTTTTTTTAATGAGAGAAGAGCTAAAGAACTGAAACCATTGATGCAAACCCTTGTTTGTCTCTGTCTTCCCAGTGACGGTACAGGTCCAGTACACAGTACATCTTGAATGTGTGCTGAGCCACCAACAGTCCAATGGGAGAGGCAAAATGCAGCTACATCTTTAAGCCTGCAGAGGACAAAAACAAAGTGGGGGAAAAAATCTCTTCCCTTCAGGCCTTCCTTGATCATGGAGATCACTGGTATTTCTTTCCAGGAAAAAGCAAGATCAGTCTTATTTTAACCCATTAAAGCATAGGTTAGAGCCACCTTACCCTGGTCTAAGAGGTAAATGCTTGTGGAGGGGCCTCTGTAGGTATTATATCAAGGCCCGGTATTGAACTAGATACTATACCAAATACTGAAAATGCAAAGATTGTGCCTGTCCTTCAGGAGACCATAATCCGGGTAAGTAGGGATCTTAACTCTATAATGCAACTTGACATTGACACAGCATCTTGCTATTTGTAAAGCACTGTGCTAAACATTCCTATACAACAGGTAAGGACAGTCAGACAATGAGGGATTAAAGGACTTACTCAAGGTTACACAGCTGAAATGTGACTTCGAGTCTCTGGACTTGAGATCCTCTCCTCTCTCCCCTACATACATGGACTTCTCCATGGCATAAGGGCTGTTTGGCCTGACAGCCTTGTTCTGCTAACTATTGGGGATGGCAAAGGAAAAGCACACGTGATAGTACCAGGTGGGGCTGTGTAACCTGAAGATAAAAGAAGAAGCATGTTTCCACAATGCTACAATTATGAACTGGAGATCTAAGGGAAATTAATATTCTCAGTAAAGCGGCCATAGTTATGGAGGACCTACTGCATGCAAGACACTGGGCTGGAATTATGATAGGAGAGAGTGGAGGGTTGACACAGAGATGAGTAAGAGGCCGTCCCTATTCTCTGGTGGATCACAAACTCCGGAGAAGATAAAATGAGCATCCCTAGAAGGAAACTTGATTCTAGCTTGTGGAAACTGTTACCCAGTTGTATAGACTGGATGGGCTTGGAATTTGAGAGAAGGTGAGAGCCTATAAATGCTGGGCTGGATGTAAGTTGCAAAAAGAGTCTGAGATAAGAGATGACCCCAGGAAGTGCATCACTGGCTGCCTGACAGTGAGGGGAACAGTATCTTGCTTGCTTCAGGGTGGAGTAATCGGGGAAAGCTTCCAGAAGCAGGGGAACCTACAGGAGCCTCAGGGAGGAAGAATTTGAATACTGGAGGAGTGGGACAAGGGATCCAGACAGGAGGAGTGTCAAGATCAAAAGCACCAGAAAAGGTAGGAAAGCATCTCGTCTGTCTCCAGTCATAGTTTAATTGGAAAGATCATTTGGCTTTGATGGCAGAGAGTCTTTGACAGAGATGAAGAAGATCGTTGTTGAGTGCTTCACGCAGCAGAAGGAGTAGGGAGAAGGGAAGGAGAGTTTAAGATGAATACATAGCCAGGTGACTTTTTCCCATGATTCCCCTTGTCCAGCCAGAATTCACAGGTTAGACAGTGAACTACAGATAGAACCTTATTGGACAAATAGATAAGAGGTTGGAAATGTCCCTGGCTTGACAGGAACTGAGAAGTCCTTTCCCTAATCATATCTTCTTAGCTCGGAACCATCCAGGGCCCATACATGGCTGCTTCCAGCTTGGGGCTCAAAGGCTCCCTGAAAGCTGGCGTGTTGGCAGTAAGAAGGCAAGAGTTAATGAGGTTGTAACCCATAAGACCTTCACAGTCTTCAGGCAGGCAAGGTTTGAGGATTTCTCCTCTTTAGCATTCCCTTGAAGTTCATTCACAACTGATTTCATCTGGGTACAAATATGTAGAGGAAGAAGGTAAGAGATGGAAATGGGACAAGGTGGCACCCAGTGTTTCCAGGAACCCTATTCCATCATCCTTCTGAAGGATCAGTTGCTCTGTGAGAATGCAGCCTTCCCCAGTGGAGGACCAGCATTCACTGCCATCCACCCCTCCTGTGGTTGAGACTGTACACCTTTCCTTGGTGCCTGCTTTCTGGGAGTAGACTCCTCTAGGAGAAGTAGGGCGTCTACCTTCAGAGACCTTCAAGGAGCCAGAACCCCCTCCCCACCTCACAGCATTTCTACCTCTGCCCTGGCTTGGGAGCTGTAGTGGCACAAAACGAGAACCAGAGGAGAAGGGCGCTGACACAGAGGACATGAGGGAATTCCAGGCAGGTGTTCCGACCTCACGATTTTCAGCAGGCTGATGTGGGCTCTTTTTCCTGGTTTCCATCCTGAGAAAGCCCAAGGAAGAGCTGCCTAATGTGTCAGCCCCAAAAGACCCTTAGGCATAGAGTAAATGACAACCCCCAGGAGGCTGCCTGCTGCCACAGTCCCACAGCGGACAGGCAGAGGGAAGGGAAGGTCAGAGGAAGAGGGATGCCGATGGCAAATAATCCAGCAGGGAAGGGCCTGGGCTGGCCTCAGTTGCACAGCTAGTCATTTCACCGAACATGTCAGCCCCTGGTATTTGAAATCTTCTAACATGTGCAAGTGGGTCGGTGGTGGTGTTGCAAAGAAAGTGGTGGCTTGAGTGCTTCACAGAACCCTGTGCGAAGTCTTCTTTCCCTTCTGGGTTTCTAGAGCTGAGAAAACCTGAATTCTAAATTCTCCGTGAGGCTTGGACCTCCCTGAACCTTTGAACATCTCCAAGTGTGAGAATTCTAGGATGAGGAGCCAAGAAGAATACAGCAATACTCTGGGTGCTCTGCCCCATGAGGTCACCCATTGACACACGTGACCTGAATGACTCAGTCCTGTGCCATGCTCCCAAGGGCAGAGGTACCTTCCCTTCACCTTCAACTCACAAACCTTTCCAGTCCTTCCAGAACCAGTTCAAGGTTCTACTCCATGCAGGTAGCACCAAATTGTTGTTTCCAACACCAATCCATGTGTTTTCCCAAAGGCTAGCTAGTGAAAGCTCCGATTTGAAGAAAGCCCACTCTATAGGTCCTGTGTTAGTCATGGCTCCCTCGTTTATGTTCACAGCAAAACTATGAAGTGAAGCATTTTGTTTCTTGGTGGGAGAACAGAGACTCAGAGAAGCTAAGGTTTCTCACCCTGGGTCCAGTTGATTCCAAAGCCAGGGCTCTGAACCACTGTGTTCTATGTGATTGTCCAGCCCTGCCAATGTGCTCTATTGTTTTGGTGTTAAAGCCATTATGGTTCAAACTAAACTTGCTAGACTCTGTGGGAATGTAAAGTACTATGAGCTACACATTCCCTCCTGCTCAGGGAACTTGAACTCTGGGTACACAGATAATGTATATAAATAGATGGTTGACACAGAGGATCCACATTACATCGTGTCAACTGGTGCTTAGTGGGCATCTAGTGTGCACCACCAGGCATCGTGCTGAGCTCCTGAAGATCTCAAGAGAGAACCGTCTCTGCTCCATTCATGCTTACAGTCCACTGCGGAAGCAAATAAGTTTGCAAATGGCCGTATAATTTACAATGTAAAATGTTAGGGAGAGAAAGATCTGTAAGCTATGAGAGATAAGAGCCAGGGGACCTTTTTTAGATGTGAAGGCCAGAGAAAGCCTACCTCCTGAAGTGTTATTTTAGCTGAGATTTGGAAGATGAGCAAGAGCTGGAAAAATGCAAGGAGGTTGGGATCTGGGAAGGGGTCATTTCTGGCCATAGCCCGAGGCAGAAACATGGAGCTTTAAAGAAACATATCTAACCAAGGCAGCCAGCTGTGTGCCTCCAGCTTTCGCCATCCTTTTTGGTTTGCTTCAGCCCTCAGGCCCTACGTCCTGAATGCCCTGAGCTTAGCAGATGCCTCCCTTTCTATCAGTAACCCCAGCCTCTTATTATGACATTATACACAGCTTCATTCTGAGCTTGGCCTCTTGCTTTGTCCTTTTTCTCCTTTTGATCATGGCAGGAGCTTCTGGACCACTTGGACAGTCGGGCTCATGGCTCGTCTCCCTAAACAGGGGGCCACTGGGCTATCATAGCCCAACCTGGAGAGCTCTGCTTTCTTTTGTATCTCCCCCTCCCCAGCCTCTGTGGGAGCTAGGACCTGGGAAGACTGTAAATTGTATACATTATTTCCTTTTTGATTAGGTGAATAAATAACTTGATTGAGACGCGCCTCTTTGGAGGGCGATGCTGGCAGGCTTCCAGGAGTGGGAGGCAGCTGGCTCTGAGCACAGAGGAGGTAGCAACAAAGACTGGAGGGATAGACACATCGTGGGCAGGCTTGGGATCCTGCCTGGTCTTGGAGAGAACTGGCCAGAAATGTTTAAGGAAAGCAGTTTGCACCCTCTCTTCCTGAGAGGGAAGGTTCGGGTTTGGGATGCCTTTGCAAACACTGGGCCATCTGTCTCAGCCCACTGCTCTCCTGAGGGATAAGCTCAGCTGGGAGGAGTGGGCACAGGTTACGGGGCTGCTGACAACTGTGCTACCCAAGCGAGTTGGACCACGGGAAAATTCTCTGTAGATGAGAGGTATAGTTTTTAAGAAAGGCCTTTAGACCCTGGGCAATGTCTCCATTGTGCAGGGCAAAGAGATGTTGGTGCATGGAATATACTCACTGGCCTTTGATCCATGCTCCTCAAATTTAAAGTATGGAACTAAGCTGGGATTCCTCTTCCTTCCACAACTCAAGAGATACCATTGGCAACCTGCATAGCCTCCCAAAGTGGCCCTACCCCATCTTAGAACTTTGGCAAGCTCTGGTGCTAACCACCCAAGATGCCCTGTAGCAAGGGGCAGTTTCAACATGGGGAGAAACAGCATGTCAGACTCTAAGTGATTCAGGTATAAGTCCTACCCCAAATGCTAGCTGTGATATTCACTACTCTGTGACAGGGGAGAAGCCAGCTCTGAGTGTAGATATAAGTTTTAAGCATCTAAAACAGGCCTTTTGGTGCAAAATTGGGTTTCTTTGCTGGTTACTGATCTACTGCTACAGAGCTATTCCTTGGAGTTAAGTGACTTTCAGAAATCCCCTGTTAAAACATCTCTAAGATGGAAAACACATTGACCCAGTAGTAGTCATTAACACCTGACTTGGTTAGAGAATAATCAATGACTACCCTTTCAGGCCCAAGGAAATAGATGAGGACATAAAACAATTTGCTACCATTGATGGAGCCCATTACAGGCCTAGAAGAACACTGGGTCTTTCATATATATCTTCTCATTTAGTCCTCAGGATATGAACCCAAGTTTGTGTGGTGACCACCACTTCAACCTTTCCACTATTCCAACTGCCTTATCTGAAGGGTTGTAGGGGAAATGAGATTGTTTTGAGGAAACACCAGCCTCTGAGAGGGCTTCTCTGAATATCCAGGTACCTAAGGTGGAAGGAAGGGCACCACAGGCCTGTAATTCCCCAGTTTGGCCCTGTTCATGCAGTCATGCCTTACATTGTGACTCCATACCTTGTGCTCCCGGTACCTGGATAGATCCTCCCCAGGCTGTGGGTATTACTGAGTACCAGTCCGCATACTTCCTTGCCAGGTCTCCTGGAGTCTCAGGAAAGGCCAGATGCACAGCCCAATGTTGAGCCACACTTGAGTCCATCAGGATGAGGAAGAGGTCAAGGGAATTGGAGAACCTGAATCTGAGTTTCATTGTGTGGAGGGTGCATTGCTATCTCTGCACACATTCCTCACTCACGGCAGGGCAGTCCCAAGCTAACTTCCATGTGGGAGAAGACCTCTCACTCATCTGATTGTACCCACCTTTGCCCCTGACCCCCAGTCTCTCCATGTCTTCTAATTCCTCTTCATGACTCTAGTCATGTCCTTGCACATGGGAAATGCCTTCTCATGCTTTGTGGTTCAGCTCAAAGATGGTCTTCTTGATGATCATAGACCTGTAGCTCCCTCTTCTGTGTTGCCGTAGCACCTCACTCCTGTGACGGAGTTTATCACACTGTTATGCAGATCCGTCTTCCCCTCTAGACAGGAAACCTCCTGAAGACAGTGTCTGTTATCTACCTAGTACCTAGCACAGTGTCTGACACACAGCAGTTCTTGTGGGAGAACCTCCCTGACATCTCCTTCACTTCCCAGTCTTGGTTGGCTATGCAGTCCCGTATGGCCACATTACCCTGCTCACACATGGAGCATGATGAGGACCCTATTTGTGTGCACTATCTGTAGGCCATGGTATTAGGAAAGCTAGACCCATGACCATATTGTCCATCAACAAATCAGTAATGCCTGGCATATGTCTGACTAGGATCTACTCAATAAATACATATTGAGTAAATGGATGAGTCGCTCTGGACTCCTGAAAACCAGTTCGGTTGTAGACTTTGCCTGAGTCAGACACCTAATCCTGGTAAACACCTTGTTCTCTTAGTCCAGATGCCCTGTGAGGCACACTCGATCTGCAATTGCCCATGGTCTCAACCTCATCAAACTGTGCTTAACTCAATCACTGGGCTTGGGGTAGTAGTTGTAGTTGAATAACTTCAGTGGAATATGTAATTTTTTCCCAGAAGCTCTAGGTTTTCACCTTTGGTCTAGTACAAACAGAACATCAGCAATTAATGGGCTCTTAACTTTTACATACAAGGAGAGAAAATAAAACTACTTTATCCTGTGGTAGGTTTGATATTCTGCAAAACTGGGAAATGAGATGTCTTAGAAAACCTTTCTTCCCAAGAGTTAAGAAATCAGATTCTGCTATTAAATTGCTATGAGACCTCAGGCAAATTCACCCAACTGGCCTAGTTTCCTAGTTTCAAGTGCTACTTCTGTGCTCCACCCCCCCTTTTTTTTTCCTAGTCTAGTTTTTGCTATACTATCTTTCCAGTCGTTTAGTTATTGTTTGAAAATACTAAAGATTGCTTCCCTAAGTCCAGCCTTTTTTTTTCCAATTTATTTATTTTCAGAAAAACAGTATTCATTATTTTTTCACCACACCCAGTGCTCCATGCAAGCCGTGCCCTCTATAATACCCACCACCTGGTATCCCAACCTCCCACCCCCCCGCCACTTCAAACCCCTCAGACTGTTTTTCAGAGTCCATAGTCTCTCATGGTTCACCTCCCCTTCCAATTTACCCAAATTCCCTACTCCTCTCTAATGCCCCTTGTCCTCCATGCTATTTGTTATGCTCCACAAATAAGTGAAACCATATGATAATTGACTCTCTCTGCTTGACTTATTTCACTCAGCATAATCTCTTCTAGTCCCGTCCATGTTGCTACAAAAGTTGGGTATTCATCCTTTCTGATGGAGGCATAATACTTCATAGTGTATAAGGACCACATCTTCCTTATCCATTCATCCGTTGAAGGGCATCTTGGTTCTTTCCATAGTTTGGCAACTGTGGCCATTGCTGCTATAAACATTGGGGTACAGATGGCCCTTCTTTTCACGACATCTGTATCTTTGGGGTAAATACCCAGGAGTGCAATTGCAGGGTCGTAGGGAAGCTCAATTTTTAATTTCTTGAGGAATCTCCACACTGTTCTCCAAAGAGGCTGCACCAACTTGCATTCCCACCAACAGTGTAAGAGGGTTCCCCTTTCTCCACATCCTCTCCAGCACATGTTGTTTCCTGTTTTGTTAATTTTGGCCATTCTAACTGGTGTAAGGTGATATCTCAATGTGGTTTTAATTTGAATCTCCCTGAGGGCTAATGATGATGAGCATTTTTTCATGTGTCTGATAGCCATTTGTATGTCTTGATTGGAGAAGTGTCTGTTCATATCTTCTGCCCATTTTTTGATGTGTTTGTCTGTTTCGTGTGGGTTGAGTTTGAGGAGTTCATTATAGATCCTGGATATCAACCTTTTGTCTGTACTGTCATTTGCAAATATCTTCTCCCATTCTGTGGGTTGCCTCTTTGTTTTTTTGACTGTTTCCTTTGCTGTGCAGAAGCTTTTGATTTTGATGAAGTCCCAGAAGTTTATTTTCGCTTTTGTTTCCTTTGCCTTTGGAGACGTATCTTGAAAGAAGTTGCTGTGGCTGATATCAAAGTCCAGCCTTTTAAGCATATGTGAAACTTATTTATGTGCTTGCTTTCTCTCTTATTTCCTTGACCTGTGAGGTAGGTGGGATAGTTTGGTCTAGATGATTTCTACTCTTTGTTATTGTTTTCAGTTTCTAAGAGGTTTGAGGTTTTTGTGTGTGTGTGTGTGTGTTTTGTTTTGCTTTGCTTTTTAAGATTTCATTTATTTATTTGACAGAGAAAGACAGATAGAAAGAGAATATAAGCAGGGGCAGTCAAGAGGGAGAAGCAGGCTCCCCTCTGAGTAGGAAGCCCAATGTGGGGCCTGATCCCAGAACATCAGGATCATGACCTGAGCCAAAAGCTGACACTTAATGACTGAGGCACCCAGGCACCCCTTAGAGGTTTGAGTTTAAAGATTTGTACCTTTGGCCCTTGTACAGGATCCCTTCCCCAAAATAGGGCCAAGAATTCGCAGATACCCATGAGTCACAGAACACAAACTCATTCACATGGGATGGTAAGAAAGAAAACCCAAAGTGGCTTATTCTCCAAAGACATGACAACCTGGTGGAGAAATTTTCCACAGTCACCATGGTTTGTGCTTTTTGGAAGGAGTGTCTTCCTACTTCTCTGTCAGTCACAAACCAGCGCTGCCGATCTCTGGCAGTGCATCAGGCTTACCCTCATTTGTAGTCTAGTGATTCTGGCACTGGATCTTTTGAGTCTGGCAGGAGGGATCTAGACTTTCACCTGGGTTTCAGTCAAGGACACAGCCATGTCACCTCAATTACCATCATCGGGTAGGGAAGGTTGGTTGGTTATACTAGTTTTGAAATTCAAAGCTTAGAGAGATGTCATGGCTGGTCCAAGCAACCACCAAAATTTAATGGCTAGGGCATAAGGCTATAGCCCCTCCCCCATTCACTAACAGTGAATGGCGGGGGGTTGGGTAATAGCCTTCTCATTCAAAGATGCGTTTTGAACTTTGACCTCAACAGCATCTGCATGAATGTTGCATCATCAGTATTCATGGGCTTGCACATGTGGAAACCGTATGATTTCATATGGAAAGAATTCTGGGTAAGGAGACAGTGAATTGGAGTTCTAGTTGCAGCTCTAGTTAAAGAGTTGCTTCCACGCTCTGCATCTCACTTTCCTTATCTTATATAAAAGAATTATCCAGAGAAGTCATTCTCTGTAGTCTGAGGACCAATGGCATCCACATCATCTAGATGTACATCTGGAAAGCCAGATCCCTAGGCTTCCCCAAGACCTACTGAATCAGAGTATTAAGAATGGGCATGAAACCCAGCACTTGAAACCAACTTATGTGGTAAGATCGTGAAGCCTACTAAGGCTTAACAACCCCAGGACCGGATGAGCTCTGAGTTTCCATCATACGGTATTGTCTTGTGATTTCATGAATATAATTATTGCAGGGTCCACAAGGAACACACTACATTTTTAGCCTCCTTGTATTTTATCCCCTACCCATGTGTGCCAGTTCTGTGTAGAAAATAGATGCATTTGAAAAAACTAGTACATTCTGGGGGGCACTGTAGTTGCAGACTCATCTTGAGATTCGCTCCAGGCTGTTCTGGAGCATGTTCTTAATGGTGGGCTGAGAAAGGAAGAAAGCCTGCTCTGTGTTCTGAGGGAGAAAGAGAGTCCCTATAAACAGCAGTCCCAGAATTATCCTCCAGCTCCCTCACTATTATAAAGAAAAGCTGACACAGCAGAGTCCAGGGGATGCTGAGTGTCTGCAGAGCACTAATCACTAAGCTAGGCAGGCTAAATGCAAGAAGAACATTTTCACAAACAACACCTGTACCGAACAGTCATCCTCTATTTTTAGAGCTGCTGCAGAGAGCAAAGGGACATTTGGAGAGACTCCCAAAGGGCACCAGGCAGCAGGAAGGTGGAGAGGTTTCAGCATCTTCTCTCTGACTGATTCTATAATGCCCTATCAATTGAGTCATTGAAAACTTAGCCAGTCTGACTTTTTTGCTTTGTGTTGGTTTGTTTTGTGGTTGAGGATGAGGAGCAGACATGGTGGGAGAGAAACAAGTTGAGACAAGGAGTGTCATTCTGATCTATGTGTGATGTTTTTGATGAAAGAACACATATTTAAAATTAAGTTTAGATGATTTTTATTTAAAAAAAAAATAGAACAGTCTGTTCTCCAGGACTTACTCTGGAACAGCTCAAGGTAGGAATGAGTGGGAAATATTTTTATCTTATTAATTTTATCTAGCTTCAAAAAGGTCCTCCTTGTTGGGATTGTCACACCTTACCTTCATAGATGGGACAAATGATCTAATTTCGTGCTAGATACATGTTAGTTAGGTTAGGTTGGTTAGAACCTAGAGCTTAGAGATTCTAGCCATTTGGAAAGACTATCAATTCAGAACATCAGCTCTTATTTCCAACTAAGGAATAATAGTGTACACTAATTGAGGGCTTAAACATTTCTAAGGGCTAGCCTATCAACAATTGGCTAAAAATATCAATCGACACAGAAGGATAGAATAGGACTTCGGTAATTTCCCATCCAAGTGAATACAATCAGTCTGATAAATGTTACGTATTTGTTTGATCTTTCAGGTAGGATTCATAACATTTCAGGTCAGAAAATGTCATTTTCTGATTAACCTCTTTCTCTTTTCCCCCTTGTAATTAGGAAAGTCTCCTCTTTCTCTTTCAGCCTTTCAAGGAACATTGGGTTGAACTATAATGGGATATGTGGTCCAGTCTTCTCCTATCATGGATGAACAGATGAGTCTTGTTTACTTCTCAAGATCACACAACTCTTTTTTTGCAGGACTAGCTTGGAACCCTAACTTCCAGTTTAGGGCTTTTTCTACTACATCAGAGAACCTGAAGCTCGTGGACTTGAAACAAAACTTAAAAATCGTCCAACATAACCAGTTATCCCCAATACTTGAACTGATAAATTAGAGATCACACAGACTTTTTTTTAGTAATTCTTTTGAAACACAAAATTAGACAAAAGGGATGAATGCCAAGTTGAGTCGATTTTCTTTTGATCTTGCTTAACATAAATACAGAACAAACAAATAAAAACACCACCTGGCTGCATCTTAATGCAGAGTGGTCTTGAGGTGTGTAATTCAGAACTTGTGGACCTCACAAGACTATTTTTATGGAGTAAACAAATTGTGATGGCAACCAAGCTGTGATTTTGTTGCATAAATACTGTATATGTTCCTTAATGCCTTCTAGCTAATGTAAACACTTTGAGACTGTTGGAACAATAACCTTAGTGAACTGATTATTAACAGAACTACAAAGTAACAAATTTTGCTATTTTGTGATGTCCACTCAATTTCCTGGTGACTTCTTCCTGTTCTTTAGGTCAAGCCTCTCCCCCGGAAACCACCCCTTGTGTTAGAGTCTTGCTGTCAGCCAGCTGCATTCCCCCTTAAAAGTATTTACGCATAGAGATGTAATAAGTTTGAGAAGGCCAAAGGGAAGAAGAGAGGTGTTCTAGTCCATTTGGGCTGCTGTAACAAAACAAACTGGGTGGCTTGCAAATGATAAATTTATTTCTCGCAGTCCTGGAAGCTGGGAAATCCAGGATCATGGAGGCACTGGCAGGTAGAGTATCTGGAGAAAGCCTGCTCCCTGGTTCATAGACAGCCATCTTTTACTATGCCCTCACTTAGTGAAAAGAGCTCTCTGAGGTCTGTTCTATAAAGGCACTGCTTCCATTCACAAGGGCTCCACCTTCAAGATCTAATCATTTCCCAAAGACCCCACCTCTTAATACCCTCACAGGGAATCGGGTTTTAACATAAGAATTTAGAGAGCTATTTTCTGTCTATAGCCAGAAATAGAGTTTTAAGAAGTACAAGTTCCGAAATCTAACCATATGCTTCTCTCTCCTTCTTGTGATTGTGTTTGCTTCCATCATGGGCTTTTCCAAATTCTGCTTTGTATTAGACTGAACCTTAGAAAATTGTCATTTTTGTAGGTCAAAGCAGTCAGATATCAGCAATTTAATAAGATTCAAGCTAATGTCATTGAGTCAGTGTGTTCTGAGGTCTGGAGATGCCACCACAGCATCCAGATACTTCATTCTTCAGAGTGATGTTGCTCTGTAGCCACTCAAATAAATTAAGGTTCTCTTCTCCATGGACTTGTTTGCCGAGACAGGTTCCAAACACCAGTATGTAGCCTGATCTCCCCGTTTCACCTCATGGATTCTTGGGCTCTTGCACTAATAGACATTGGAAAATATAGGTAGGGTTTTTTCCCGTTTTCACTGTTGTTCTCAGGGATATGTTCAGCACTCTGTATAAAATGCATGCTCTGGAGATTTCAAGTTTAATGGCAGTGGGAAGGAGGCAAAAAGAGAAAATGTGAAAGAGAAATTATAATTTGAAAACACAGAAAAGCAATGTAAGCACATGTGGGGGTAGTGGGGCATAAGCCCATCACTCAAAAGGGAGTGAGCTTCTTGGAAGTGGGTATTGACTTTTTGATACCATACATCACTAAGAACATAATAGCTGTTCAACAGGTATCCACTGAATCAAAGTAAACACTTTGTTTAAGATCTTCAGTAATAAAAGCCAATAATGGTGGTGGAAGCAAGATGTCCCTTCCCCAGGCATTTTTCAAACCACAGTATGGAGGCAACCACTGCTTACATGTACTTGCAATGCCAGATTTGATCCAAGTTTTTTCCAATCTTTTTACTCTTCTCTGCACCCAGGCAATGTCCAGCAGTTATTTTAAGCAAGGTTCATATATCTAAGTCCTCTTTTATTCTTCCCCCAAAGAACTCCAAAAACTAAGAAAGCAAGAAGTCAGGAAAGGAAAAAACAGCCAAGGGAAGGAAGGAAGGAAGGAGAAAAGGAAAGGAGGGAAGAGAAGAGAAAAGGAGGAGGAGGAGAAGGAAGAGGAGGAGAAAAAGAAGCAGCAGCAGCAGCAGCAGCAGCAGAAGCAGCAGAAGCAGCCATCAGGAAAGTTGAGCCCTTTGAACTCCATCCTAGCTTCACACGTCATGGTATGCTCTCCCGGCCTTTGTAGGACATAGCCCAGCTTCCCCTACCCCCACCCATACCATACTGTTACCCTACCCCAAGAAACTCCAGCAAGTCTTGGAACAAAGGCTGGCAACAAGTCTTTGTCTGGGCTAGGAATAGGATGCAGTTAGGCAGGGAAGGTTTTGAAATTTGTTTTTAAATGCTACGAATATTCTATCTCCTGACTCTCCCCTCCATTCATTCCCTGTCCAGCCACCCCCTTGTCTCCTTCTTACAGGGTCTTCACAAAGTAAAGCATGACCTTTAGATTGAGACATTCTGTGTTGCAATACGTTGGAATAGGTTTCAACACAGTAACTTGAGATCTATTTACTAAACCGTTTGGCACATTCAGCACGTCCTGGGGGAATTGTTGGCGGGACCCGCAGTACGTTTTTCACTCTTCCCTGATGCATTACCAGACATAAGGTCATCCCAGTCTAGCAGAGATGGGTGCTACACAGGGCTCATTACCTCGCAGCAAGCCAACCAGATGAGGCTGTGGGATGTTTTCTCTTTATCATTCAAGCTTGAAAGGAAACTGTCAGCCTCCACTTGCTCTTAAAACAATGAAAATTTAGGTGACAGCTCTCTCATTAGCTCAATGGAAATGAAAGTTTCTAGGCTAAGACTTCTCTCCTTTGTGGCATACTAACAAACTCTACTTTAAGGGTCATTCTAGAAGCCAGGACAAAAGGACAGCTATCAGCTTCTAGGGATAGTGTGGTGACAATAAAACAACACACATCTCTTTAGTAAGACCAGAAATCTTCAGGAGACACAGCATCTGAGCTGAGAAAAATGGGTAGATTTTAGATAGATCCATGTTTTCCATGGCTTACCTTTACTAGGAAATGGGCATATATCTGGGACTATCCTCTTTTGACTTACGTGCATTCACATTATCAGAAAACAAGCAGGAATATTATTATTTTGGCAAATGCTCTCCCTAGGAAAAACTCAAGCAAAAGTGCCAAGTATAGATCCTATTCCCCAGACTTATCATTGCAGAATTTCTAATCTAAGAGGGTTTGGTCAATATTTGATGAACCACTTGAATAATACACAAAATTATGGGAACCGTAATAATTGCTTACATTTGTATAGTACCATACTCTAGGACATTCATATGCATTATTTTCTCATATGATCTTTGTAAAAACTACATTTGATGGTTTTTAGTAGGTAGTCTTTGTTTTTATAAAATCTGAGGAATATTAGAACTGCAAGTGACCTTTGCTATAATTTTGATCAATAGATGACAACCAGGGGTGCATATTGAATCATCAGAGGAACTGTTTTGAAAGCATGTGTGTGTGCGCCACCCTCCCAACTCCCCACTTACTGCTTTACTCTCCCAACACACACATACATATACAGAGTCTGAATCACTAAGTAGGGAGGAGAATCCTCACATAAATACTTCTTAGAACACAATCCAAAGCATGCGCCGGTTTACACCACTGCTCTAAACCAGTTTGTCATTTGTCCAATGGAGAAGTTGAGGAATAAAGCAGACATGATTGACCCGGAGGCACACAGAGTGGCAGAGTCTGTGTTCCAACCCCAGCCTCCTGACACTTAGTTGGATGGCCTTTCTTTCACACTTTGCTACCATCTTTCCAAATCAAAGGAGGGAATTCCAAGATGATGCTCTTTATTTTAAACTGTTTTGTGCTTCTTGACACCAGCAGGAAAAATGTTAAGAAATTCTCTGTCCAGAGTATACCTGATGTGAGTAGAGTTCCCAGAACCAGACTTTTCTGTTAGAAGCATTTCTACCTGAACACATGCTCTGCACAAGTTTTACTCTGCCATCCCAAGAGGTGGCTCTGATTCTCATGAATAATGGTTATCCTCTTTTTCTTGGTGGCACTTCATTTTCAGCTTCTTTACACCTTCCCCAAACCGCAGGAGCACTCCATTGATTTGGCGGCTTATATCATCAATAATCTAAAATATATGGGAAAGCACTCATGAACAAGAGAAAGGACTCTGGGCAGCAAATGAGCTATGTTGGAGAGAGGAGCAAAAGTGTTTCTCCCAGGCCCTCTGCCTCTCTGCCAAACACCTCTCTAGTAATCTCATCTGATCCCTTTGCACTCTTGGATGGGAGGGACCCATTGCGTTGCTCAGAACCATTGCCCTTCTTTGGTCCCATTTACTAGTGGGCTGGGTTACAGTGTGAAAGAGTAGATAGAGCTCTAGGTATGATGCTTCCAGAGCTCAAGTGCTAAGAAGTGAAGGCAGACCTTTCTTCTGGACTCACCTCTTTTCATGCTGTAAATGGATAAGCAGACCTAAGATAGGCTCTACAAATTTCCTAACCTTGGTTTCTGTGTAGGATGCAGGAAACCTCATTAGGAAATTCCTGATGGGAGAAGGCAATGGAGGGCTACCTAGTCCTACTCTTAATAACAGATGCTCTGTCCAAAATGTCCCTGATTTGAGTAAGGTTCTGTGCACCACAGTTTTCTATTATGAGCGATTCCACCTACTTGGTAGCAGCCATAACGTATCTCTTTACCCCAAAGAATGTTATTAGGCTCTCTTTCCAGTAATAAGAGTCTGCAAACCTTTAGTTTAGTCCCAAAACTTTGTTTTCTTATTGTGATAAAATATATGTAACATTAAATTGACCACTTTAAGCATTTTAAGTGTGCAGTTCCATGACATTAAGTACATTCACAGTGTTATGCCACCATTACCACCATCCATTTCCAGAACTTTCCCATCAACCCAAATGGAAACTCTGTACTCATTAGACAATAACTTTTCATTTATTCTTTCTCCCCTTCCTCATTCCCTGATAGCCTTTATTCTATTTTCTGTCTCTATGAATTTTCCTCCTATAGGTACCTCATGTAAGTGAAATTATACAATATTAGTCCTTTGTGTCTGGCTTATTTCACTTAGCATAATGTTTTCAAGGTTCATCTATATTAAAGCATGTGTCAGAATTTCATTCCTTGGGCACCTGAGTGGCTCAGTTGGTTAAGCGACTGCCTTCGGCTCAGGTCATGATCCTGCAGTCCCAGGATCAAGTCCCACCCTGCTCGGCAGGGAGTCTGCTTCTCTCTCTCTCACAAATAAATAAATAAAATCTTAAAAAAAAAAAAAAGAATTTCATTCTTTTTTAAGGCTGAGTAATATGATGTTGTATAGGCCATGTGTGCTTTTCCATTCAGCAGTGGGTGAACCTAACCCAGGCACTTCCATCCTATCATTGGTTGCATGGGATACATATTTACTAACTAAGCCATCGTGTAGGGTTGAGGGAAAGAACTGCTGAGGTTTGACGAGGTCTTAGGGAACCTCTGAATAGGCTTTATAAACTGTAGAAGTATTGCAGTGTCTACATTTTTTTCTGAACTAAAAATGAAGACATGATTTGACAAATGTCTTATTTGTCCAGGAATAATTGAAGAGAATGTTGAAAATAGACTGTTCAGAAGATTAAACAGGTGTGGTCACTATAGCTCTCTTAGCAACATGAAAAACAAAGGGGGGAAAATGTTCCATAAGGATTTCCCCCTTCTGAAGCCGAGGTTCTGGAGTCCTCTATTCCCTGTCTTCCTGATTTTGGCCTCCTCTGTGAAACTGAGTGCCCTCTCTTCCCGAAGGTGCTATGTCTGCAGAGCAGGAACGGAGTGTAGTCTAGAAACACCAAGAAGAATGTCTTAGAAGCACCTGTGGCCCAGGAAGATGTCTATGTTATCTCTCAACCTCTTAGGTCCTCCTTCTTGGTATCACCAAATACCAATCACAGCACCTGGGCAGAAAAGATGACCAAAGTCTTGAAAGTGGTATAGGACTGAAATCAGCTCCATCAGAACCTAAATAGCTTGAGTTGCACTGAAGTTATGCTCTGATATAGCTACTTTGGTGCTCAGATAACACAACTCAATATTGATATTCATGAAGTTTCAAAAACTTCCTCGGGGACTATGTCAACTTCTTGGAGGGGTATTTGGACATCCTGAAGTTGGTAGCATAACAAAAGGTATACGTGAGATTGAGTCAAGAAAATCCCTGGAAAAATCTCCTTCCTTTCACCTTACCTTAACTGGTGGATTTCATGTTATGTAAGAAGCACATGCTTGACATTCAAGCTGGGAAGCTACTGAGGGTGATGATGGAGCACTGGGGGAGGGGCCAGTGGCTTTTATGAAAAGCAAAGGAATTATGGAAAGCACATTGCAAGTCCTGTTATTTTTCTTGTACTATGTTCCAAACCCAAACAAACTCAAAAAAAGTATGTGTGCAAAAGCAAACCTTAAACCATTTCGCGAATCCCACCCTAGATTTCACATTTCTCTAGTGAGGCTCACATTCCTTTATTCAGATTCCAAAAGTAGAGATAATTTGTTCCAAATGTTTCCAAAGCCGACCAGCAGAAGGGCCTAACGATTTTTCCAGAGCTGGAGAAAACTGTGAAATCTTCTACAATCCAATAGAGCATTCAAAGTGGAAAAAAAAATAAGAGACGAAGAGACAGAGAGAGACAGAGACAGAGACAGCAAGGGGGAAAGGGAAAAGGAATGTTTTGATGATCTATTTGTTTATTTTATAACAGTTATGGCTCTTTGACAAGGTTTGAGGAGACATGTTGATTGCCAACATCTTATTTCCTTTGGCAAGGTAGAATTTTTTCTGAATTATAGAGCAGATTATGATGGAGAAATTGTCCACACAATTATGTATTTTTTATAATATAATGAGCAAGTTTATTTCAAAGAGGTTGAATGTGGGGATTCTATGTGTGCATATATATATATTCTGGTGACATCAAGGTGACCACCTTCCTCTCCCTAACAGATCTTCAGATAACCATCAATTTGTACATGACAACTGCTTGTACTAATAGAAAAAAACATGCTCCAACATAGCTTCCATTTAGAAACATGTTTGGGCACTGGGGGCCAAAGCTGATGATTGACAGCTGGAGGAATTTCTAAGAAGGGACAAGTTTCATTGAGATTGGAAAGAAAGGCAATTTCTAACTTTGCTAAACTGTCACTAGGCTATATTGCCATCCAGTAGCTTAATATGTGTATGCCTCAACTCTTCTGTGAGATGCATGGTTCCTACAAGTCTAGAAGTGCGTCTTCCTCTTCTTTGAAATTCCCACAGTGCCCAGCACAGTGTTCAACTAGTAATGATGTTGATTTGGAAAAAAAGTTGATAGAATGGGACATGTGACCCACTACCTCATTAAATTTGCATGGAGCCAAAGAAAACTAACCCAACTAAGAAGGTGGCCAATTCAGATTTCAAACTATTATGGTTTGCAATATAATAAGTAAAAATTATGACTTATTTTTAATATTATTATTATTATTGTCTCTGTTTATTGAAGTTATACTCTGTGCAGGCACAGTGACAAGTGCTTTACATATATAATCTCCTTAAATCTTCATAACAGTTCTTCAAAATGAAATGACTATCATATTCTACAAATGCAGAAACTGAGGTTCAAAGAAATAAATATCTTTGGACTCCAGGGACTGAAGTTGGGTCAGAACTGAATCTTTGGGTAGGCACTGAGACCTTGAAAGTAAACAGGGGTGATGTCATAGTCAGTTCACTCAGTGGGGTCAAGCGAGGGACTAGGGAAGCCAAAGCCATGATTGTGACTCTGTGTTTGTGCTGCATTAAGACAAACTCTTTTTTGGCTTCCAACCACACCCCTAAGCCAAGCCAGCTGGATTTGAAATTGTGCAATTGGTCACAGACAAAAGAGTATGGGTGGCTTGGGGAAAATCTATTACTAGGCTTGAAGCTGCATTTCAGAGCACATGGTCTTCTAAAGGGAGGCTGGGAAAACATTTCTGTGCATGAGTGATGATGGTGCATGGCTGCCAGGATCTGAAAAGGGGTGGAGATGGAATGTTAGCCATGGCTCCTGTCTTTGAGTGAAGGGGATTTATAGGAGAAGGCAAGATGTCCAACCACCCCAAGTAGGACATGAGAACATTGATATGAGCTTCATGAATGAGCATGCATATATTCTTTTCAAGCTCAGTATGTACAGATGAAGTCTTGGGTGTGATGTGACCAGGCCACCCAGAGTCATCATTTGCCACTAATTCTCAGAACCCAAGATCCTTCCTCCCCAAACCACTCTCAATTTATAGGAAACCTTGTGTTGGAGAAAAGGAACATTGGCTTTGAAATTAGAAGACCATGACTGGAGTCTTTCACCATCATTCACTAGCTAGAGAAGGTGAATCTTCATTTCTTGAACTAGATGTTTGGGGGTAATGTCTGCCTTCCTGAACTTACATGATTGTTGAGAAGATGAAATTACACACAGCACACATCCACAAATAGGGAAGTACTTTATACATTTTCAAAAAGTATATGAATGATAGGTATTGTGCTAATCATAAAACCCAAGGGATTTAAGGAGTGTATAACTAGCTAAAATTATTGCTAGATATTTTGTGTTCAAGATTCTGTTAGATATTTGTATGAAGTAATTAAAGGTATATATTACATAGCTCTTACCGTTAGGTAGCTTATACTACTTTAAAGATGGTAAAAATAACAAGTATTACTGGTTTATTGGATAAGCTGGCTTGAGTAGGGTGTAAGAAAGAAACAAATTTAATTTCTACCTGCCACTGGCTGTCTCTGTCTTTGGTGATATCACAGAGCCCCTAGTTTTCCAAGTCATTTTTAGATATCAACAGACAGTCTCATTTTGAGGTATTGGATTGTTAGGTCAACAGTGGCAAAAAGCTCCACATCACATGAGCTCAGAAAGGCAGGGGATGGGGAGGGATGGGGTGTGATATCTTTCCTCATTCTGACCTTCTTCTTGATAGAATTTGTTTTTCTACACTCCAGACCCCAAGAGAAAAGAAAACTTGAGGAAAAAAGCACAACTTTTAGTAGCAAGTTTTCTCCTTCTACCATATTGGGCTCATTTTGTGTTAGGTGAATCTTCTCTCATGGGGCACTTTTGTGGGTTTTTTGTCAAATCTTCTACTTCCTAAGGTCCAACTCTTAATGGTTTCTAAGTACTCTGATGCCTCCTCTGTCTGAACAACTTTTGAATCTCCCTCCTACTTCAAGCTGCTGGTGGCAAACCTCATGTTGAATCTTTCTGCTGTGGCTCCCTCAGTTCTTGAGCAGTATCCTTTCAAAAGGACATATGCCTAGCCACTTCTGCAGAATCCATTGGCCTTTCTTGTAGCCCACAGGAAATACTTGGAAGCCAGCACAGTCCTCACCATTCTTCAGTTACCACAGGCTGCTGCTGTTGGACATCTTCACATGGGAATCAGGCACCAGGTTCTGAATCCTTCAGAATCCAGAGACACAGGTCAAGCTCCCCAACAGTTTTCTGGAAGCCCCTTGACCTGGTTGAATATGAAGAGTTGAGCAGAAAGAGCCATACTTCCTGGAAACTCTCTGTAGAGATGCATTCTCCCCAGCTGTCTCCAAGTCCCCATATTACATGATAGAAGAAGGAAGAATGATGAGCTATGAGCAACAGAACCAGTGTTTGGCCACTGAATTAGTTTCCTAGAGCTGACGTAACAAATTACCACAAACTGGGTGGCTCAAAACAACAGAAATCCATTCTGTCAACGTACTGGAGGATAGCCTGAAACCAAGGTATCAGCAGACTTGGCTCCTTCTGGACACTCTGAGGGAGAATCTGTTCTATGCCTCTCCTAGCTTCTGATGGTTGCCTGCAACCCTTAACATTCCTTGACTTGCAGATGCATCCCTCTAATTTCTGCCTTGTCTTTGCATGGCTTTCTCTGTGTGTGTTTCTGTGTGTCATCTCTTCTCGTAAGGACACCGGTCATTGGCAAATGCAGCCATTCAAATCCTAGAGTTCACCTTAGTCCAACATGTTCTCTTCTTCACTTGAGTACATCTGCAAAGAATTTATTTCTAAATAGGATGAGATCCATAGGTACCTGGGATTAGGACTTCAACCTACCTTTTTGGAGGACACAACTTGATCCATAACAGCCACCTTACTTGCAACTATTGTATAGAGATTCTAGCACCTCTCTTTAGAATATATGGATACCTAACTCTCTGTGTTCTCAGACTTGGGGCCCTCATGAAATAAGACTCAAAGTGAAGTTTCTTGTAATATCCACAATATCATTTTAAAATGACATAAAAATTCTAACAGGCAGAAGAAAGTTCTTCTTCCCTTGCTTGGACAGTTTCTAAGGGCACCTCTCACTTTTGTCTTACTTTTTACCTAATTTTTTAAAAGTTACTTAATCTTTCAAATATACACAAAAATAGAATAGTATATATACCTCATGTGCCATCACTTAACCTTGAGTAATTATCAACATTGTTAATTCTTGTTTTATCTCTTTCCCCCCCACCAAAAATACAAAAACAAACAAAATATTTGTTTTTCTGGAATATTTTAAAGCACATCCTAGACACCATATCCTTTATAAGTATGATTTGAACTCTTCTGATCATCGGGGCTCAGCATGTATTTGGACCTTCCTCTCTACTGATGGTGGGTAGGGTTAACAGCGACACACATCATTTGTGCCCATGTGTGGTAGCTGGGGGGTCTGAAGTACGTAGCTATCTAGAGAAGGTAAATCCTTGCCGCTTGGAAACCTACTGTACTCTCCCCCTGCTTCTAAAATGTCTCCTCTAAAGTTAAGGGCAGCTATAACATTGTAATCAACCAGTACGGTAGAGTCACTTTGTTTTCATCCTGCTAGGCTTCCCCTTGACAGTCAATTCCATGTTTCAAAGGTATAATAAGTGTCCACTAATGATCAAGGACCTGGATGGATACTGTAGAAACTTCTCTCAAGAGGCTTCCAAGGTAGTAGGAGGGAGGAAATAAAACAAATAGGAAGCCATAACTCAAGGAGAATAAAAAACCCAAACAGTTATAAAAAATAGCAAGGTTGAGTCAGAGCCTTTACCCAGAATAACAACTGCTTGCTTCCAGAGAAGTTTCTGGAATTATGGCTATTACCCTAAATCCACAGCTTAAACTGGAATAAAAGTACTGGCAGCAATTTGAATGATGTGATTTTGCGTGAGGAGAGCAGTCTAAAGGGTCAGGAGTGGGGAGATGTACAGGGTGAATTTCTCAGCCATGTTTCTCAAGACTCAGGCCACTTACGGAGCAAATGCAGCCATTCAAATCCTGACTATTAGACTTTCCATTTCAAATTTCTTTCCTCAAGAATTCATAAAAATGCAGCTGGGGTGAAACCTCCTGAGCTACACAGGGTCTGGCAATTTATCATTCAGCAAGGCTTTTCTCCAACTCAATTCGGCCTTTTTCTCTTTGTTAATAATAGAGTGTTTAGGGCAGTTTGTGGTTTCAGGTTATCTCCTTCCCTGGCCAAATTATACTCCCAAATGCATCAGTATCTTCTGGGGAATCATATCCATTGACAGAAGAAATTATTTGCCTTCTCAGAGGATCAAGCAGAGTGGTCTGGAACTGAGAGATGAAAATATTTAGATAGAGAGGCAAAAATATATATATATAAGCCTTATTTGTAGTAGTGGCTACATCATGCAATAGACCCAGTGACTGAACATCTCTAAGAGTGAATGTAGAGTCTCTGCAGTAGGAAAGAAGTAGCCAGAAATGAGGCAGAATGCAAGGAGGGGCTATGTGAAAGGCATTTTTAGGGCATTTCCTTAGAATTCAATGCATGGTTTAATGTCGTTTATTTTGCATTGGCAGTGTAATTTATATTCTAGAATATACACAGAAAATAACAGAGGACCTGTCCCAGCACTGGTCCTAAGAAAAATCGCGGAGTCAGTAAATTGCAGTCAGTTAAGCCATGAATCTTTATTGAAGTCTCACGAGGAGCACTACAATGGCATGTACAAAGGGGTAAAAACTCACAGCCCATCAGTCCATAATGCGCCTTGTTAAAAAGGAAAAAACTGTGATGTTTGACTGGTTGTCCTCATTCTGGGCAACAGGATCTTGAACTCCACTCGTTAATTTAATATGTATTTATTGAGTGCCAGGCTGAGATACATACTAGCTCACGCAGCACTGACACTCATAATAATATTTGTAATGATTCTTTGACTTGATGGAAGTGTCTGTGAGATTGACTGAGCCTGATTTTAAACGGAGAGCTATGTATAGTTTATTACACCTACTGGGATATGGTACACTATGAAGATACAGAACAGGTTCTGACATTAGTTGGAGTTTCTTCTTACAAGAACTAGTATTTTAAGGTAAAAGAAGTATTTCTGGCTTATTCTGCATTCTCTTCCTTTGCTTCTGTCCCTTGAAGCCTGGCCACTGTTGAATTGTTTGCTTCAGGATTTTTATGTAATCAGTGGTACAATGGAAGAGCTAATATAAAAATGGAATCCCAGTCATCCCCTTTTATTGTAAATGTAAATCTGCATATTAGGAATCCAAATAGCAATTGGATTTTGTTTTGGCCTATTGGATGAGAATATTTTGTTAATCCTTTATTAATTATGTTTAAGCACTAGCTAATAGAACTAGGGAGCATGGGTGATATTTGGGGAATGGCGTGTAGTAGCCATGTATTCTATGGCCTTGAGGACTGCCCCATGTATTATTGGTTTGTTTTTGTTTTTAAACTTCTTACAACTTTTTTACTATAGTAGCAGTTACTAAATTCCCATTATACCTACTAACGAATAAGAAATAAAGTCGTTAAGCGTTTTGGTCACAATGCCACAGAAATGTACTCACCTTCATGAGTTATCTTAGTCTGTAAACTCCTAGAACTTTGGAAACCATCTTTCGGATATCTGTTTTAGATGATCTCTCATATCCAGAACCCACTTTGCCTTCATCTCTCTTATCTATAAAGTAGTAAAATAAAATTTGCACCTCTACCCCTCGGGCTCCTGGTGAGGAGTAAGTGAGTTAATCCCCATGAAGTGCCAAGAGCATGCCTGTCGCAGAGGCCACACTCAGGAAGTGGTGAGCTCCACGCACAGAGCAGGTGCTTCTCTGCCCTGCTGCTAGCTGAGGAGAGGTCTGCTCTGAGCACCGTGTTCCACCTGCCTCCCTCTGCCTCTCTCTTCCTGCAAAGTACTCGCCTCATGCCTCCATTCCTGAGTGCTCCCACAAGAATTCGAGTGCATAAGTGGATGGTCTTATTTATTATTTATTCACCTATTTACTTACTTATTTAAAATACCTTCTTTGAGGTATGACTAAAGTAAAATAAATGATACTTATTTAAAGTACACAATTTGCTAAGTTTTGACAAATACTTACACTCTTGAAACCACCACCACAATCAAGACCAGGAATATACCCATCACCCCCAAAAGTTACATTATTTCCCTTTGTAACCCCCGCCCCTCCACTCCAGGCAACCACTGATTTTCTTTTGGTCACTATAGATTACTTTGTATTTTATAGAGTTTTATATAAACAGAATCATACCATGTGGACTCTTTGAGGGGGTTGTCTAGCTTTTTGGCACTCAGTAAAACTATTCTGAGATTCATGCGTGTCGTTGTGTATATGAATTAGACATTCTTTTGAGGATATCCTATTGAAAGTAGATTCATTGATTGCAGTAGAGGAAGGAGGCTTAAGAGCTATTGTATTCAGACTATAAGAATCTAAAGCTTTGGGCGCCTGGGTGGCTCAGTGGGTTAAGCCGCTGCCTTCGGCTCAGGTCATGATCCCAGGGTTCTGGGATCGAGTCCCACATCGGGCTCCTTGCTCAGCAGGGAGCCTGCTTCTCCCTCTGCCTCTCTGTCTGCCTGTGCTCACTCGCTCTCTCTCCCTCTGTCTCTGACAAATAAATAAATAAAAAAATCTTTAAAAAAAAAGAATCTAAAGCTTTTTGCATTCTGAATGTGACCACCAGTATTGCACAACGCATATGATTCACTGAAGCCAGTAGAATTGGTGTCAATACAGACAACACTGAACATCAAGAAGGGACCAGGGCATGGTAAGGATACTCTATTTAAGAAGACAGGGAAATACAGAGAATACTTTGTAGAAACTTCTTTCAGAATAACTGGAATTATTCTGAACTTTAAAGTCTAAAGAAGTCATCCTAAGCTACCTGGAACACTGGCCTCACCAGAATTCTCCAAGGGCCCTGAGCAGCCAAGGATTTACTGCACTCTACTTGTAGGGTTTCCTCTCCTTGCCAGGAGAGGAGGGGCCTCTCCCTGACTCATTGAATAAATGGCTCTTTTCAGAGGAAGGTGCTAAACTCTCCTGGCTCCCTGGCCAGAACAGGTAGATGAAGCTCTGGGCTTCCACAGCATCTTTGCAAGCTTAATGGGGCGATAACGAGGAGAAAATGGCTTAATCTGTGTTTTGGCCTTCTTCTTGCCAAGCTGGTTGGAATGAGAGAGGCTGTAACTTTGGAAACCCTAGCCATAAAATAGGTTTTTCAACATGGCTGTTTTTGGCAGGGACAGAGAGACCTTAAAGGAGTAAGTGCCTGCCAGTTTTGGCTTTGAAAATGGACCAATTAATTAGAAAAGTGAGGGTGGTGAAGGAAGTACAACATACACCACCTGGACAGCCTGCTTTTGTGTCGCCTTATTGGTAAGGAAAACAGATGCAAAAGAAGCCAATCCAAAAGAAAACAGAAAGGTATTTGAACTGTGAGAATGTCCTCTGGGCAGTAGCCTAACCGGATATAAAGGTGAGCAAGAGACCGTTGAAAAATGGAGCTTTCCAGAGGAAGCAGCAGGGGATCCTTATTAACATCAGCCTGCCGTAGTTAATAATTCTGCATTGGGCAGGAGGTTGGACCAGATGATCTCTAAGGGCCCTTTCTCACTCTGAGATTCTAAGATGCTGATATTTATAGTGCAATATTCAGAACCTATAAATCGACTGCTCTCTGAAGGTGTGCCTTATAATGTCTCTTCATTTCATCAGTTTTCCCCCCGGATCTTGCCTCCTCCCCTCTGTTACCTCCTTGCCAGTAGAGCAGGAAGAGTGTATTCATAGATCCCTGAGTAACATCTGGAGGATATGCATTGGCCTCCTGCCCTGGACAGATGTTCTGGGACTGTTCTTTTGGCCCCATATTTCACATGGAAATGTAACAATAACTGCCTGTGATAGCTCCCAGTTTTCTCCACCACCAAATCTAAACCCACAGCCCAGAATTCAGCATCCTTCAATTGGCCTCCACCTTGCCTCCAGTCCAAATACATGGAGGCTCAAGGCTTGTTGGGCTCAGTAAGTCAACCTTAAGTAGGTTGACCGGTCAGCAAGTATTTACTGAGCATAAGATACGTGCTTACCTTTGGGTCAGGCATTAAAGTTGTCCAAGAGAAGGAGAAGACATTGCCACACCCAGAATGTTTATAGTACAGTTTTTTAAAAGTGTGTATACAAAAATAACTAGAGGAAGAAATAATAATGATAGGAAAAACAACAACAACAACAACAAACATGTCTTGGATTGTATGTGTAGCTCTAAGTGGTATAAGAGTTCAAAACAGAAATCCAAAAGACTAGAATCGTCAGAAGGGCCTTTGACTAATGACGGGCACTTGAACTAGGCTTTGAAGGATAGAAATGAATTGGAATGGGGGATGGGAAGACAAGGCAATATAGTCAGGAAGATAAACATGCAGCAGTGCCTGGAACTCTTTGCAGACCGACCCATGCCAAGTATTCAGGGATTTTTGGTAGGTACTGGTAGCCTCCAAAGTTAGAGGTAGGAGAGGCCCATAGGTCTGTTTAACTAGTAACTTGCTTCCATGTTACAATTTACAAGGTAGTCAGGCTTTCATAGAGCCTTCAATTCTGCCATACACAAGTTTATTTGTAGGCGCGTGTGAAAACAGTGACATAACCTGTGCCGTGAACAACACGGGTCATGTCCCTCTGTCCTTGTACAAAAACATACTGAAATAGATGGAGCAATGTTCTAGTGACAGGACTTCAGTAATCTTTTAGTCTGATAAACAAAGACACAGGACCCATTTGGATTCCTAACCCCAGGGACACCATTCCAAAGCTGCTGCTGCTTCTGCGGTGGCTGCTGCTTCTTTTCCTCACTAACTGCTTATCCTTTGTTTTTGCAAGGGCAGGCCTGCCTGAAAACAATGCAAAAAATCCCACATTTCTAGCTGTCAGTGAAAAAAAAAAAAATGGTTTTTACCATCCATGATTCTAATTCACAAAGCCACTGGTCATAACCAGAAATAAAGAAAGTTAAAGGCCTGCACTAAGTGCCTCTAAAGTTATGGTTTCTGACTAGAGTCTTTTGAATGCTAACTAACCTCTGGAGTGTGTATTCCTGAATAAGGAACTACAAATTTTAATCAATAGTCTTTAGAGATTAGAGTTAACACCTATGCACCCATTATGCGGTCTATGTCTAATGCATTTTGAAGCAAATTACAGATAATATAAACAGATGAAAAAGAATGTGGCATGGATTGTGGACAGTGGAAGACCCATCAGCTGACCAGTAGATGTCGAAAAGAAAGGAAAGAACAGGTGTATGGACAGGTTTTTGGCAGATAGGTGATGTGTTGGATTACAGGCTGAGCAGGTTTGATGGTGTAGCCTATGGTTAAGGTGATCATATAATTTATCAAGAGTGAGAAAAAGAAAAAAAAAAACTGGAGAGTAGAAATGGGCAGTATTAATAATAATGCCAGAACAATCAGGGTGCCTGGGTAGTTCAGTCAGTTAAGCGTGTTCCTTCAGCTCAGATCATGATCTCTGGGTCCTGGGATTGCGCCTCACATTGGTCTCATCTCTCTGCTCAGTGGGAAGCCTGCTTCTCCCTCTCCCCCTGACTGCCATTCCCCCTGCTTGTGCTTTCTTTCTCTCTCTCTGTCAAATAAATAAATAAAAACTTTAATAAAAAATATTAATAATGCCAGAACAACAGATATTAACTGGCTCTGTCCTAGGCAAACCAAGACATATGATCAAGTTAGCTATACTCAGTGCATTACAGCACAGAGAAGACATGATTAAAGCTGCATTCTATGAAGTCGGGTCTGTCAGACACCTCTGGCTTACCTGGGCACAGCAAAGTTTCCTCTGGGTGATTTGGTAGGTCACAGGGCCTATCTGGGAGGAAAAATCCCTCTGACTGTCCTTTGACTGTTATCTCAGACTTGCTGATCTGTCGCCAGGGTGGTGCTGTAGATTCTCAGAGCAGCATTTCAGGATCGTGTTTTGCATCCCTAAACTTTGGCTTATCCAGAAGCAATTACACAGTGGTAAAGAAACCACCTCCCTCTCTGTTTTGCTTCTGTGACTTTGGGCAGTCACTTCTCTGGGCCAACAGATCAGCAGGTATTTTTTGAGAAACTACTTTGTGCTGGTGGCAAGCTTTTCCATACGCTATCTCATTCTTCCTAGTAGCCCTGGGAAGTGTGTGGGAGACCACATGACCTGTCCATCCACAAATGAAGGTGGGTATAAGTATCCACCCTACTTTCATTCCAGAGTGTATGGAAGATAAAATGAAGCAAGAAGATCCTTGAAAAATTAGAGAATTGTTTATCCTGGTTATGAGGGTAGAATATCTACCCTCACTAAGGTTCAGGTTAGCATCCTTTGGACTGTTTGTGGAAGAGCTGATGGAAAAGTTCCACCAATGTAGAAAATTTAAGGTATATTTGTGAGCTCTGGGTCCTAAAGCTGTTATGTTAGGTGGTAAAAATTAGAATACAACTTTCTTGGTCTCTTAGATGGTAGTGATTCTGAATTAGAAATGCTTTTCCTGTGCAATAATTGGTAGACTGATAAAAATACTAGCCATAACCACTGTTTGTTTGAAAGGGGATCCTGTGGTATGGGGAAAGCACTGGTATGGAAGTCAGATACCAAAAGTCCTAGTCTTTGAGTTGGCCCTTAATGCATGTCACTTTAGGAAAATCATAACATGGATCTGAGTGATACCAACTCTCGCAACCTGTAAAGTGGTTTATGATGTAAATATGTGTAGTCAATGAATGATTACATCTCAGATAAAACAGCCCCTTGGCAACCTTTGATAGTGATACTGGTGAACTATTCTGAGTCATCCTCCTCATCATCCATTTCAGAATTCCCCCTCAGACAGAGAACGCAAGGATGGATTGTTGAAGGTTAGGCTATTTATTTCTATTTCTTTTTAAAGATTGAATTTATTTATTTGTCAGAGGGAGAAAGAGCACAAGCATGGGGAGCAGCAGGCAGGGGGAGAAGTAGGCTCTCTGCTGAGCCGGGAGCCCAATGTGGGGCTTGATCGCAGGACTCTGGGATCATGACCTGAGCTGAAGGCAGAGGTTTAACCCACTGAGCCACCCAGGTACCCCTAGGCTGTTTCTTTAAAGGAACAGATAACTGACCTAGACTGCATTTTTTTTTTCCCAATATCCAGCCTCAGTCATCTCTCACATGTATTCATCCACCAAATATCTACTTATTGAGTACCTGCCACTTTCTAGGCACTGTTAGACACTGTTGAGTCAAATGGAAAGAGTAAAGGAACCAAACAACCTTCACAGAGTTTATAATCTAGTGGAGTATAAAATACAGTTGATTCTCATCATGTATCGATTTCATATTTGTGAATTTGCCTGCTTGCTAAAATGTATTTGTAACTCCCAAATCAATATTTGCAATGCCTTTGAAGACTTTCAGACATGCACAGAGCAGCAAAAAATTTGAGTCACCAGACATGCTCTTCGCAGCTGAGTTTGAATAATTTGTTAAGTTCTTTCATACTGTAAAAGAGTATCTTTTTTGTGGTCTAGTTGGTGCCAAGATTTTTTTTTTGCATTTTTGTGCTTTTTATTGGTGAATTTACTGTTTTAAATGGTCCTAAGCATGGACCTGAAGTCCTGTCTAGAGGATAGGCACTTTAGAGTGCAAAGCACTTTCCAGTGCAAGAAAGCTGTGATGTACCTTATGAGGAAAGCAAATAAGCTTCCTTCAGGATGGAATAACAGTGCAGTTGTCTAAGAGATCCATGTTAAGCACTATATATTAAATAAGATGTCTTTAAACAGAACCACCTATAAAACAAGATCATGTATTCATTGATTGACAAAAACTGTGACCAGAGGGTCATAGGAACCTACCCTGCATTTCCTTAGAAACAGTAGTTTGCTATTCTTTAACTCAACATTAATAATGGGAATTGACGGTACTAACCGACATTTAAAAAAAATTTTTTTAAAAAGGGGGTGCCTGCAGTGCTCAGTTGGTTACGCATCTGCTTCAGCTCAGGTCATGATATTTGGGCTCTGGGATCAAGTCCTACAGTGGGCTCCTTGCTCAGCAGGGAGTCTGCTTCTCCCTCTCCCTTTGTCCTTCCTCCCTGCTCATGCTCACTTGTTCTTTCTCTCAAATAAATAAATAAATAAATAAAATCTTTAAAAAATTTGTTTAAAAAAGAATGCAGCCATAAGCAGTTGCTGGTACTATGAGGTAAGGGTGAACAGGTGATACTTTGCTGGCCAAAGGAGGCTTAGCTGAGATATGAAGGATAAGAAGGAGGGAACCAGAGGTAGAGTATTGTGGGGAACACACACAACAGGGAAACCCACCTCCACAAAGGAGAGAGAGAGATGGCAAGTCATGTGACTAGGAAGGAGATTGAGGAGGGAGAGTGTGGTTTAAAGTCAAGGTCAGAGAAGTGAACAGGACCAGTCCATGCTGGGCCCTGTAGAGTTTTAATTGGTGAACAAAAGTACATGATCAGATTTACGTTTTGAGATAGCTTTGGCGAAAATGCTCTCTTTTGAGAGCAGTCAGAGCAATTCAGGGAGCCAGAGAGAAGGTTATTTAGCAAATGTCCTGTAGAAAAATGGTGCCTGTTTGTACCAGAGTGTTGATGATTAGGATGGAGAGAAGCAATTATTTGAGACATGCTTAGGAGACAAACTGGGCAGGATTTAGCAATGAACAGAATTGGAAAGGCAATCAAGAATTTATCCTAATTCCAGACACTTTCCCATGACAGTGTGTTCCAGTGCTTAAACTTTGTCCTTGGGAGAAAGAACTTCTAAACCCACTTCTTGATATCATACCAAAGCAGGTACCTCTCAATCTACCAACCTTTCTATGTAGCCAAAGGCCATTGAAACATCCTTTCATCTGTCTTTCTTTTAGATCAGAATGTCCCTGGTCTCCAAAGCCCTGATGAGTTGCCAAGTCTGACAGTAGTTAGTGTCAGAAAACTGGACATAGAACATAAATCTCGCAGATGAGTAGTGCCCCCAAGCATAGGTTACTTTACCACTTTTCTTCAGAGTAGTCCTATCAGATTGTCCTTTGGTGCTGCTGAAAACCTTTGTGATTCTGTTGCTTTTTTAAGAAGATTTATTTATTTATTTATTTTAGAGCGAGAGAGAAAGAGTGAGTGGGGAGGGGCAAAGGAAAAGGAAGAAAATCTCAAGTAGACACACGCTGAATGCAGAGCCCGAAGCAGGGCTCGATCCCACCACCCAGAGATCATGACCTCAGCTGAAACCAGAGATAGATGCTTAACCAACTGAGCCACCCAGGGAAATCTCTGTTGCTTTTTCTCATAAGCAAAGCCCTGATCAAACTCTAAGAGAAGCACCACCCCCACCCCCACAACCTGCTGCAAAGCTACCTTCATTTATCAAAATGTGTTTAATAACAGCTCTCCCTGCTCTGAGAATCTACATCTGAAATGAGCCCCACAGAAGAGCTGGGTGTTTCTCATATGGGCTACATTCTGACTGTCAGCATGTTGGTTCAGGTGGTCAGGTGCAAATCAATAATGCTAGGGGGCTGGAATGCAGCGATGATGGTCCCTTATTGATACTAATACTGCCATGGCTGTTCCTGTTTTCCTCGTGTCACCTTACTGTCCCTGTATCCAGTGATGCCCCCTCTGCTGCTGTGACACACAGAGCACTTGCAGCACAGAGTAAGAGAACACAATTCAGCGTCTCTTCCATCCAATTAAAATGTTTTACTATCTTTCCTTTTTATCTCGCCTTTGTAATTGGATTCCCAGTTTCTCAATTTTCATGGCAGCAAAGGGAGGGGGAAAATGATAGCAAGTATCTGATAAAAATAAAATGCTATGATTTAATTTCTGCTGAAAGGATTCTCACTCCCCTTTATGAGGCCTTTGAAAGGGTTCCCGAGTCCCTGACCCAGTCAGATTATGGCCTTGTGGTTCCTTCTGGTTATTCAAAAGGCCTGAGAAATTCCAGGTATCATGAGATCAAAAAACTATAAAGTCATCTCTATACAAACTGCACAGAGGATCCAGAAGGGACAATTTGCGAGGTGATGACAAGAACAGATTTTGTGTGACAGCGATATCTGATTCTATGAGACCTCAGGCATCCTGAAACTATAGTCCCCAGGGTGGGGGTTGGCTCATCCTATAAGGCTCTCCTCTCCTAAGAAAGCAGACATTCATGATGAAATCTGCACATACAAACGGCTACAATTTGCTGGTCCACTAAGTTCCATGAGCTATAATATTCCCATTTTGTTCTCAGGATTAAAAGAGTCGACGTATGTTAGAGCCCTCTATGTAATTTTCTAGTCAAAATTTGTCACTATCTTTGTTGTTATTGTTGTTGTTGTTGTTATTGTTAAACTTATTATGTCCGTAATGCCTGGAAGAGTGTCCTACACATATTCTTCACTACATAAATATGCACTGACCAGTTTGTTGATACGTTACTTCACCCCTATACTCTTCTTCAACATCAGCTCTCTGACACCAACTCAGTGTCCAGCAATTCATTTCAGATCTGACTGAATCTATTCAACCAGATTTGGTAGAGACCCCACAAGTTAAAGGCTCAGTCCCACAAGACTGCTCCCACTTCAGATGCCCACTACAGTGTGGTCCCAGGTAACCCCAAGCACTTGTGGCTGCTTCCAAATTTGGGGCTGCCAACAATCTTTTCAGGCTCAGTAATTCACTAGTAGAATAACTCACAGAACTCAGGGAAGTTCTGTATTTATGAAAACCAATTTATTATATAGGATACCAATGAATAGCCAGATGAGGAGGTATATAGGGTAAGGTCTAGAAGAGTCTTGACAAGCAGGTATTCTGGATGCAAGAAGGAAGGGACAAATCCCAGGAATGTTGTCAAAAGGAAAAAAAAAAGAAATGGGCAGAGGACAGGAACAGACATTTCTGCAAAGAAGACATCCAGATGGCCAATACAAACATGAAAATGTGCCCCACATCACTCAGAAACAAGGAAACACAAATAAAAACCACAATGAGATACTACCCGACACCAGTCAGAATGGCTAAAATTAACAAGTCTGCAAATGACAGATGCTGGCGAGGATGCAGAGAAAGGGGAACCTTCCTACACTGTTGGTGGGAATGCAAGCAGGTACAACCACTCTGGAAAACAGCATGGAGGTTCCTCAAAGAGTTGAAAATAGAGCTACCCTATGACCCAGCAATTGCACTACTGGGAATTTATCCTAAAGATAGAAATGTAGTGATCTGAAGGGGCATGTGCACCCAAATGTTTATAGCAGCCATATCCACAATAGCCAAACCATGGAAAGAACCTAGATGTCCATCAACAGATGAATGGATAAAAAATAAGTGAGATACACACACACACACACACACACACACACACACACACACACACACACAATGGAATACTATACAGCCATCAAAAGAAATGAAATCTTGCCATTTGCGATGACATGAATGGAACTAGAGGGTATTATGCTTAGTGAAATAAGTCAATTAGAGAAAGACAACTATCATATGATCTCCCTGATACGAGGAAGTTGAGAAGCAATGTGGGGGGTTTGGTGTGTAGGAAAAGAATAAATGAAACACAATGGGATCCAGAGGGAGACAAACCATAAGAAACCCTTAATCTCAAAAACAAACTGAGGGTTGCTGGGAGGAGGGTGGTAAGGAGAGGGTGTTGGTTTATGGACATCGGGCAGTGCATGTGCTATGGTGAGCGCTGTGAAGTGTGTAAACCTGGCGATTCACAGACCTGCACCCCTGGGTGCAGGGGTGCAGGTCTGTGAATATAATTCACAGGTCTGTGCAGGTCTATAATATAATTATATTATATAATATAATAATATATTATATGTTAATAAAAATAATAATGTTAAATTAAATTAAAAAAAATAAAAAACTTTTGCACAGCAAAAAAAAAAAAAAAAAAAAAAAAAAGATGGATCCAGTAAGGGTTTCACTCTGTGAAGATCCAGAGAGATTGAGAAATAGATAAAGTCATCTGGTCAGGAAATGAATGTAGTAAGAACAACTCCAAAGAGCATATTATTATATCTTTCTGTGCTTTTCCTTATAAAGAAAGGTAGAATTGGTTGGTTTTGGCATTCACTCATTCACTTAAAAATACATTATCGAGAACTTACTCCATAGCAGGAACTCTGATTGGTGCCAGAGAGATGGAGAAAAAAAGGCAGAGGCCCTGCTCTCTAGTGATGACTCTCCATGCATCCAGCAGTCAGATGGTAAGGAAAGAAGCCCAGCTCACACTGCATCATGCACATGATACCCTCTGGTTCTTTATAGAAGCGTGGCTCAGTATATTTTTGTTTTATTACCCTGCCATTTCCAGTTCTTGAGCAAACCTCTGGGCTGAATTTGTGAGATTGATCCATACATATCCTTTAGTTCATTCATTCATTTACTGTATCATTCCGTTGCAGGACCATTCTGGTTTATTTACTCAGTCTTCTCTGACAGAACTGTGGGTTTTCTCCAGTTTTACTCTATACTGTGATTCATATATGTGTATTCTTGACCTCACTATGAGTGTTCATCTAGGGAAAATTGCTATCCAAATTAGTGGCGCTAGTTTACACTCTCATTAACAATAGATGAGCGATCCCATTGATCTGCTTCCTTGCCAACACTTGGAATTGTCAGTGAAATGATTGCAAATATCATGGGTGAGACACTGTATCTCACTATAGTTTAATCTGCATTTCCCTCATAGTAAGAGTTGAACTTCTACTTACACATTTATTGTGATTTTTATTTCCTCTTTTGTGAACTGCATATTCATGTTTGTCTTCTTTTCTGTCGGGTTGTCTTCTTCTTTTTTATTTTTACCAGTTTAGAAATATATGTGCTAAGTATCAATTTTTTGATGGTTTTATGAGTTGCAGATATCTTCTCTGAGTATAAATTTTCTTTTAATGGCATCATCTTCTTAATGACATCTTTTGATAAATTAGAGTTTTGAAATTTAATATAAATATCAATATTGAAAAATCCTACCTACCTTAATTTTTGCTGACATTTCCTTTTAAAAAAGAGTTTTGCTTTTCATATTGAGATCTTTATCTGACATTGATGTGTGTTCAGGGAATGAAGTAGGGATCTAATATCTGACTTAATTTTCTTTCCATTTGGGTAATCAGTTATTTCTACTCCCAAGTATGGGACAATCCTTCCTTCCCCTGTGACTGTTCAGGGTCACCTTTGTCAAAGATCAGGAATCCAGAAAAGAAGAGCATCTGTTTCTGGCTCTATATCCAGTTCTCCTTCATCTGCCCTAACTAATACCATGGTATTATAATAACTATAGTTTACCATAAAGCCTTGACACAGGGAGGTGCATTATATTCTGATTCTTTGGTCCTCTTGAATCTTTAGTTTAGCCTTTTTCTTTATCTACTTCCATGCCCTACTTACCATCTACTCAGTCTTCAAGACTCATTGTAAACATAAATATGACTACAGAGCCTTCCCATGACAGACCATTTAGAATTATTGTATTCAACTCCAAAGTCCTTTTAGCAGTTTTGCCTCCATGACAGCACTTTTCAATACCTGCCTTTGTTCTCATCCCATTATCCTGTGGGCCCCGGCCCAGTTCCCCCACACTCACAGAGCTATAAGCTCCCTGCAAAACAAGCTCTCATGCCATCATTCCCATAGCACTTCAGCTGAGTGGGAAGCACGTAAGAGGCACAGATAGACTTCACGAGCTGAGGCTCTTCACCATCGTACTGATAGTGATGTCTACACTGGCACACCATCCAGGGCACTGAGATGGTTTCTCTGGCAGAAGCTTCCCTGCCCCTCCACCAGATTTGAGATGCTCTGGCCCACAGCCTATAGGAAGCCCAGAGTGGACGACATGACTTCACTTTGAAGTTCTGGTTTGTGAGATGCCTATGGAGATTATTTACAAAGTTTAAAATGCGCATCCACAATATTTAGTCCTTTTACAGATTCATATACCTGTAAATAAAAATTTGGACTTCTCCAAAGCCTGGTACATCGTTCATCTCACTTGGACTAGATGACAGTGGATCTAAACACCCAAGTGGCAAGCCCAGTTCTCCCGTGAATCCCTTAATTCCTCTCTATCTCTGGGCTTCAGTTTTCTTATTATAAAATAAACATATTGTACTGGGTCTGTCCTAAGGTCACTTCTAGCACACCATGTGGCTGTGATTATGATCATGGTCCCCACTGTTCCTCCTAAAGTTCTAATTCTACTGTTTCAGCCTTGGCAGCTCTGGACCTCAATTATTTCATCTGTCACAGAAGAATGTTAGACTCAACAAAATCATTATCAATTCTAAAATGCTGCAATTCTATGTGCTTCATAACTGGTTTGGGAGATGGATAGGACAGTAACAATTTGCTCTAATTTATAAAGAAACCAATACCCAGAGAGGTTGAGTGGCTTGCCCAGAACCACACTATTTAAAAAAAAAAAGAAAGAAAGAAAGAAAGAAAGAAAAAACTGATAGCTCAGGCTCTAGAAGTCTGGCTAAGGTATCTGTTTCTTGTATCATTCTGTCTCCCATTTCCTTTACATTCAGGCCAGTTATGAGACTCTATGTTCCTTTTACATGACTAGTCATAGGATAGTTTTAGCCCCATACTTTGAATTCAGAGCAACTGACTGGAATGCTAGGACCAGAGGTTTTTTGTTTTGTTTTGTTTGTTTTCCCAATTTATTTATTTTCAGAAAAACAATATTCATTATTTTTTCACCACACCCAGTGCTCCATGCAAGCTGTGCCCTCTATAATACCCACCACCTGGTACCCCAACCTCCCACCTCCCCGCCACTTCAAACCCCTCAGACTGTTTTTCAGAGTCCATAGTCTCTCATGGTTCACCTCCCCTTCCAATTTACCCAATTCCCTACTCCTCTCTAACGCCCCTTGTCCTCCATGCTATTGGTTATGCTCAATTTGTGTCAGGCTCCTGACCTCCTATGTCAGGGATGAACCTATTGTTGCCTCAAGAAAAAAGATTGGACTTATGATATAATCCATGCTAGATTGAGGTAGTTTATAACGGAGTCTCACTACGTTCTCAATGTCTCTGTGCTCATTTTGCTTTTGTGCTTTTAAAAAAGGTGCTTCGTGTTCCCTGTCCATTTGGACACAGATCATATTTGGAAGGACTGTCCGTTCACTGGGAAGCTTTGCTTGATCAAAAACACATGATTCAGTCTGGGGATGATATCAAATGGGAGAAAAGCCACATAATGGGGAGTGCATGGAAAAGTTCCCAGGCAGAGGAGAACAGCCACATGAGACCTTTGCAGCATACCAAAAGTGGCGGATTGGGCCTGTTGACCATGTCGCACAGAGAGAAACTGATTTTGTTGTTTAAAACAGGTTGCTAACAAACCCCTTTTCCCTATTCTGTGTTTTGATTAGCTGGACACATCCCAATCTCCTCCTGGGGATGAATGGAAATATATCAGTGGGCCTCCTAGGTGGTAGACCAGTGCATCCATTCCTGGATCAACACAGCAAAGATCAAACAGAGACAGGCAGCAACAGTTGTCCGTGGGTTGCACCATGCATTTCAATTCTGACACATTGTGCAGTGAATGCAGTGAACAGGGAGACTGCATAAACATTACCCCTCTTGGCATCAACACTCTCCTCTCCTGGGCATTTCCCCAAATGTTTCCCTAGAATTATCCAAGGTGCTGTCATCTCTAGATTGTAAAAAATTAAAGGCAAGAAGTGGAACATAGAAGAAGATTAAGAGAACTAACTAGGCATAACTTAGCTAAATGAAAATGCCAGGGGATCTGAAAGCTGCCTCCAGGTATTTTGTGTGCCTAGGTAATTTGGCAAAAGGCAACATCTAAATCCATCAATGATGGAAACAATGACTGCTTAAGGTAGGGGAAGAAATCAGAAGTAGTCAAAAGAAGCAATGTTACCAACTTTTTATTGAGCATCTGCTATGTGTCCCACCGTGTGCTGCATACCAATGAAGACTTGAGACAAAAGCAAAGCAAGTCAACAGCACCCCTAGGCGAGGACAGCAGAGCCAAAAAGACAGAGCAGATACCTTTGAACAGAGTCCAGAGAGCAGACGATATTCTAAAAAATTTCAGGGCAAGGAAAATCCCCATGACCTGGGGTGGCCAAAAAGCCAGAGAAATGTGTAAAAACCTGATTTAGAGAGTGTTGTCTCCAAAATGAGTAAATGTCACTAAAAACCAACCTGGATAAAGCCCCAGAATCACAAGGTATGTCACTGAGATGCACTGAACGATTGCTATTTCTGATTTCTCTGATTCCCGGGAACACCCTGTGGCTCAGATAGGATTGATTGTAAAACAAATACACTCACAGCCCAAGGTCACAGGAAGAGCGTGTTCATCACTATAAGGGAAACTCCTCTGAAGGAGGCTGGGGTTCTGTCTCCCAATGGCAGGACCAGCGTAGCTCTGTGTGCTTGATAATTAGGCGGCTCAGTTCAATTCCAAATATCTGGGCGACAATCGATAGTGGGAGCATGAAGGGTGTGGGGCTGGACTGGTTTATGTGACGGGTCACACATTAAGTGTCTAATTGATGTGACTTCTCTGGATGTGGCAATGCCGCTGACACACACCACTTTCCTATTACAAGGCTTAATGGGTCATCTTTTGATTTCTGCCTCACTCCCAGCTTCGTGTTATTTAAATAAGACCCTATTAGGAAATTTATTTATCACAAGGAAAAGATTTATCTAGGAAAAGAAATCTACTGAGACACAGCGGTTCCCTCTTCAGAGGTGCCATAATAAAGAAGACAATAGCAATATTTTTACTGTTTAGGTCGATACAATTATAGGATGGGAGAAAGCAAGGAGCAAAGAGTATAAATTTCACACTCAGTGACCTAGTAATTTGTCAGTCATTTTCTGCATTAAACCAAATGCATCCACTGGGACTAGGGGATACCAGAAAAATGGCACTCTTTTTTGCCTAACCATGTTCCAAATTCCATGCCATCACCTCATTTATCCCCCTTCCTTCCTCATCTTTTTCTGTGTGTGTTAAATTTTAAATTGTCTTTGTCTTCTCAGTTCCTATGGCTTTCAGTGAGAGTTCTCTTTAGTCTTTTATTGTCATACCAACTGGCATAAAAATAATTTTCTCTTTCACCTACCAAATGAACATTTTGTATTTCTCTGTTGGAAGAAAAGAGCCTAATGTGGGGTGGTGAAAAATCTTCACATTGACCAATTAAACTTTGCCCACCATGGGAAGAGAGGGCAATCCCATTCTTCTTGGGCTTCCAGCCCACATAATCTCCATTTTTTTTTTCCAACATAAATTTCTTCACTACACTTACTCACTTTTTATTCAGCAATGAATGCCCACTGTGTTCTCAGCCAAGTTTTGGGTCTGAGAAGTATATAAAAGAGGGAGAAGGGAAATTGTTCCTTCCCAGAGCTTGCAGTGTGTATGAGGGGTTGAGACAGACACATATGGAGCATAGAACTGAGGACACTGTGCGAGTAGAATGGGCAGTAGATGGGAGAAAGTGAGTAGGTGTGACAGCTGTATCCAAGTATCAGAAGGACAGTGAAGGGCAAGGTGAGTAGATGTCATTTGGGGCCTCTGGGGAACACGAATGGGATCAAAGCATGGGATCATCAAAGACAGAGATGTTAGGCTGACATGAGGAACACTTCTCAATCCAGTAAGAGTGGAGTTATCTGGCAAAAGAAGGTGAATGACATCTATGAATGACTCTATAGTCATAGAGTTACTGCACTGGACAGGTTGTGGAACAGGGCTCGTTTAAAGCCCACATTCTCTGATGTGACAAATATGTGCTTTAAGAGTCTACAGAAGGAACACATTTGTGAAGGCATTAGTTATCAAGGCAGACTTCAAAAAAGAGGTAAAAACTGACTTAGTCCCTGTGTTAAGAGCTGAACTTCTTGGGAAGATGTGGGGAAGGTGCTTCAAAAGAGGTACAGCACACATTCAGCTTGTGCCCACACTCCTCCACACCCACTGTTTCTTATAATGCTTCATCCAAAGAGCAAATTTACCTCTTTTAGGCAGAGAGAAAATAGTTCATGACATGTTCATCCATCCTACAAAGTGAAGGAAGAATCACAAGAAGGAGACTGAGTTTTTAAGTCAATGCATTTATTTTTTTTTCTTTTGTCTTTCCAGTCATCTATTTTCCTGTCTTCTAAAACAGCTTACTGAGGATCTAGATACTAGGGCCCAGGGCTAGAGTACGATGATGTACAAAGACAGACCTGGTCCTGGCCCTCAGAGGGTTTATGGTCTACCAGGGGAAAAGACATTAGCCAAGTAATGCAAGATACAGATATATTTGCAAATGACACCAATGAAAAATACAGGAGGAAGTGAGAAGACTTAAGAGACAGTCCAAATATCAGCTGCAGTGGAGACAGAAGAGGCTCCCTTAAGCGAGGGATAGTTGAGCTGAGATCCAAGGTTAGGGGTTGGTATAACAAGGTGAAAGTTAAGAGATTCAGGAGTTAAAGAGAGGATGAATGTATTATTCCAGGAAGAGGGAACAACATAAACACAAGAACTACATATTCAGGAGACTCAAAGAAAATTCTAGGAAACACCAGTGATGGTACTTACTCGCAATGGTAGGAAATAACTGAAGTAGGATCATGATTAGGGATACACAAGAGCATGGGGGTAAACTGATGAAATTTGGGAACCTGAGATTTTTGCAAATAGTACAGTCCTGCTTTGTACAGTTCCTTGGGAAGATGGGAAGATGAGGGTTCATTTCATAGGTCAGTTGTGTTACAGAAATTATTTTGGATTGGGGTCCACTTGATCTATTTTTAGCACAGTTCTCATGTAGGCCCAGATAGAATTTATAGATTAAAATTGCAATAATCTCTTTATTATTCATGCATTCATCCTCCCTAGTAACTTGGGCCCATAAACGATTTTCCTTTCGACCATGTTAGTAAGCCTCAGTAGGACAAGAAAAAGAACATAAAGATGTGGAGGAATCCTGAGCTAGGTAGCAAGGAGATGGATGTATTTGAGAGTGTAGGCATACATAAGCCTATGACTAGTGGGTTTGTTTCACACCTCCTTCCAAGATTAAACATAGGTCCCTGGATTATCAGTCTTTTGTATTAATCTACCTATGGCTGCTTAGCCTAGCTTTATTCTGAAATCTTAGAGATTCATGTCAAACAGACAGACTAAACAATTTGCTAATTGTTTTCTCCTATCTGAGTTTAAAAATATTTTTAACAAGATGAATGGGGACTCTTTCAAAAAGAGCATAATAAGTAGAGATGATGGGAATTATTTGTTCTCAATTCATCTCCTGCCATTATGAGAAAGAAGCAAAACTCTTAGCTTTATCTCTTTAATATCTAAGGCACTTGATGTAATTTTTGGAGGGGGTAGGTTTGAGGTAAGCTATAAAATGAATGAATAATTGTTCTCTTTAACATCAATACTAAGTAAATATAAAGACAAATTACCTGTGCTATAACCAGTAGAAGTCGCTGATTCAAGCTTATCTCAGCTATTGATGTTCTCTGGCTCACTAGTCCAACTTGTTAGCATTCTATTTACCTAATCAATAGTCTTCAAGAATCCCTGGTAAATCAATCAGCAAAGCTTCTAGACATCAGGACCAGGCCAATTTCTGAGGAGTCTTTGGAAATAGACAGGGACTGGATGGGCTGGCTTCTGAGTATTGGTGTTAAACAAAGGTTATTTTGATTCATTTCTCCATTCACCTCTTCAATTCAACCTGAGTAATGTTGACTGTGTGGCCAATGCAGTTTCTCTAGCCAATGCTAGAGAAAAGCCATATAAATAATAGTTTTGATTTGTGGAGGTTCCCAGTTGAATAGAGCAGACAAACATATCAGCATATGCTCAGATCTCCAAGGGATACTGTACCTGAGTCCTGTCTGGTGGAGTTGGAATGATATCCCCAAAGCTGGCGGCACTTGGCTATCTAGTGGGGTGAGGTTAATGCCCTGGTAAAGCCACTGCTTTGGTAAAAGACAATTTCCATAGAAATGGTCAAAGTGAAATTAGGAAAGAAATGAAGTTTCCATAATTTCGCCCTTTGCACTGCCCACCCAAACCCTCACTCCTGCTTTGGCTCAACCTCCAGATTATCTGTGGTTCTCCCCTCTCCAATCCCAAAGGATTTCCAGCAGCATATACTGGGACGCATCAACTAAGGTTGCTCGCTGAAGCATGTCAGTGACTGATCACTTTGATGTATTTTTTGAAAAGATGTATGCTATGTTAAATAGATCATATATTGATGGAACTGAGGAAAGATACTATCATGGAGCAAACACTGAGGCTGACCTGACCTGCCTTGGAGACATGGAGACTGGGCCCTTTTACCTTCTGGTTCTATAGCCTGGGGCGGAGAGATGCTCCTGCATTTCTGCATTAACCTGCATTAATTCTGCATTCATTAATTGAATCCAAATGCCCTAGTCTGTAAGATCACACCTGTCTCTTGCAGGGAGACAAAGTACACAAAGCACAGGGCCTTGAACGTTATAGGTATTCAGTGAAGGACAGCTTATGATGTTGATACTGATTCAAGTCTCACACAGATGTAGAAGACTGTCTTTTCCAGGCTGCCAAGGTAGACTAGAGAGAGGAGGCATTTTTGGATAGGAAGCACAAAGACCCCTGCCCTATGCTCACACTGTCAGAACCCCCATAATGCTTACCCTGGCTTCAGACAATACCTGGGTCCCAAATATTTAAGAATTATTGTCTGAATGTTCCATTCATCTCAGAGCACTGGGTGGGCTGACCAGTGAGCTGACCAGGTTCCACTACTGGGGAACAGTCAGGGCAAGCTTACCTCTAAGGAAGCAAGAATCAAGGAAACCAGAGAGCTGAATCCCAACCAGTATGCGCGGGAGGAGCTGGCTGCCGGAGACAGAAGCAGCTGCCATAAGAGACGGAGGGCAGTCCAGAACTGGTGTGAACTCCTGAGGGATGTTGTGGTAGCTCTGATGGAGAGGAACTCAGGGCTTTGTGGACATGTCCATTTTCTGACTACACTACAGTACACCAAAAGTATGGCTGTGCTCAGCATGCTGTTACCTTCTGTGCTCAAAAAGCCTATGTATCCTTGTACATATCCCTTGCCTTCTCTAGGCCTTATTGGAACTTTTATTAGGAGCAAGTGAGATCATGGATATGGAACAACTTTTTTCCCTACTATTGGTGACTATTACTACCACTGTGAATGTCTTATTTTCAACGATCCTCACTCTACAGGGGTGCTACTTAACACAGCAAACCCCACTCAATGGACTTGCATCCTATTTACAGAATTTGCTAGAGCGGGCTCATCTCCCACTTATAGATTTCTTGGAAGAAACCTACCACATCAGCATAGATAGCAACAAATTTGACTAATGAGGAGTAGATCAGAATCAAGAATGATGTGGAAAGTGGTTGAATCTGAGACCAGAAAGCTGGCTCTCCCAAAAGTCATAGCTAGAGAAAATACAATGTAGGCTGAAAGTCTGGGTATAAAGAGATAAAGATACAGATTAAGAATGATACAATAATTAGTGGTCTGAATTAGTGGCTCTTGAACTTGGCCAGCTCTTACTAGAATTAGCCAGGAGCTTTAATAAAATATAGACCTAGTGAAGCAGGATCTCTGGATGGTGTTTGGGGGGCAAAGCTTTTTGAAAGTTCCCTAAGTAATTGGAATGATCAGCCAGGTTTGGGAAGCAGAAGTCTGGGCCAGGTCTTGGGTCCGGGTGCATGAAGCTATCAATCCTATAGATTCAATTGTCTGGAAACCTGGGGCCTGCAGTCATCTGGACCATGACAAGGACACTATTATTACGTGGCAGGGAGGATGATGGGGGCAGGCTTCACGAGCTTATGGATTTTATTTACTTGCTTAATTATAGAGATGTGGGAGCTACAGTTCAGGGTGTTGGAGAGGCTTCGTCTGTAGGTTTGAGGAGAGAGAAAGCTATATTTAGGATGGAGAGCCTTGGAGGAACAGTTGACGGTCACTGCCAAGGCAAGCAGATTTTCTCTTCTCATGCTCTGACTTTCTCTCCTGAGGCAGTGGGCTTGGGACACAATTTTTTTTTTTTTCTTTTGACCACTGCTATCCAGACAGTTTAAGAAAACAGAGCTTGAGGGAGAAATATGATGGAATTACAAGAAGAGGGAGAAGAATAAAAGTGTGTGCATTTGGATTTTCCTCTCCTTCACCCCATCCTCCACAACTACAGTCATAAGAGCAAGGAGAAGCCATAGGTGCCCTGAGGAGAGTACTGTTCTCAGGTGTGTAAGGAGACTGGCTTGGTGGACTGACAGGATCCTGGAAGAAGCTGTTTTTACATTGTGGTGAAGGGCTTGACCTGCCACATCTCAGAAGACTTCTAGAAACCACAACATAGGAAGAAAAAAAAAAGGACAGAGAAAGACATGATAAAGTTCGTGAATCAGCATAGATGAGAGGGTAAGGGCACCATAATTCCTCAGTCAAGGTATTTGATTGTGCATATCTTCAGTTTGAAAAAATAATAAAAAAAATAAACTCTTTGAAGGGGAGAGAATGAGAGAAGGGTTTAGTTGTCTATCCTTTGTCCCAGTGAAATGCCAAAATGAGAATTCCACATTAAATTCTCCTGAGAGTCTGAGGTACAACAAAAAGTATGCTTCAGAAACAGAGGAACCAGTAGAAATGGACTTTATCTCGCTAGCCAAAGCCTCCCTCCTCCTACAGGCCACTCTTCTGGAAGCAGTGCCTGCTTGTCTTCAGATGAAGCTTGGAAGGGGAAATGGTGAAGATTCTCAGAACCCCAGTGGTCCATCAGAGGGACATAATAAACACTGTATCATAAAACTTGTCTTGGTTTAAGTAACCTTTCTTCACCCCTAATTAAGTATAATGTGGGACCAAGATGGCACAACATAGAGAAAGTACTGTGAATTGCCAGGTCCAACTCTGGCTTCTAACACTTCTAGCTATATGGCCTTGAGCAAGTTAATAAACACCTGAAAAGTGGACACAAGGATACCTACAACCTCCATCTAGAGTTCTGGAGAGAACTAGGTGATAGAATGCTTATACAGTCACTCTTGACCATGTCTTGGGTATAGCAGGCAGGCATCAGTAGTATGCCTTAAACAGGATGCCAGTTCACTAATCTGTGATCCCTTCAAGTTTCAGCCAGTTATATTTACTTCTCCCAAGTCGCCTGGATTTTTCTGCATATAGGTCACAATTGGGTCTAAGAAAAAAAGTGATGTTTGAGGTGAAAGGGAAGCGTTTGGTTACATGAGCAGACCAGAACTCCAGGCATGAACTAAACGAAGGCCTTTCTAGAGAGTGTTTTTTGTTTTGTTTTGTTTTGTTTTGGGGAGGTTTTTTTTTTTGAAGATTTTTATTGATTTCTTTGACAGAGAGAGACACACAGTGAGAGAAGGAACACAAGCAGGGGAGTAGGAGAGAGAGAAGCAGGCTTCTCATTGAGCAGGGAGCCGGATGCAGGGCTCAATCCCAGGACCCTGGGATCATGACCTGAGCAGAAGGCAGACGGCTTAATGACCGAGCCACCCAGGCGGCCCTTGAGAGTGGTTTTGAGCTGAAGTGAAGACTGTGCCGAGGTGGGAGATCAGCTTGGAAGATAGGTCAGAGACAAACTGTAAATCGGAGAGGAGGCAGGGCCCACTTCAAGCATTGCTTCCAAAGTGGCTCTTCAGGGCGATGACTCCAGCTCCTACTTCCCATACTACGCCACCCCCAGCCCCCTACTCTCTTCCTCTTCATTGCCCAGTTAATGCCCAGCCTTTTGGTTCAGATACCTGTGGGGTAGAGGGCCCCAGAGCCAGAACCTTTCCTTCCTGGGAGGAGATAGGAGCACCCAGGCTGCATACTTCCGTGCCTTCAGCTCGCCAGGGTGCACCTCCACGATCAGGTGCTTATCTCCAGGTGTTCGCCTAAAGGGAGGTCATGAAAAATCAACACCAATCAGGGCAGTTTCCTTGGAAGCTGAAATTATCTTGCAGGCATCTCAGAGCAGGTGCAGGGCTATTTTGGGCCAGCAATCACTGTGTGCAGAGGAGGGAGCACCACCTCTTCTCACAACAAGGCAGCAGCCTAGAGAGAGCCAATTATGGCAAGCCGCTTCCAGCCCCTTCTGTCTGTGCCTCCAAATGCTGCCACGCAACCTGGTACAAACCTGTCTGACCACTGACCACTGACCACTGGTGAGGGCGTCTCTCCACCTGATGAAATGGTAGGGGCTCAGGTGCCTGATCCAAAAAAGAGCTTGTCTTGCCTACAGGAAAAAGTTTACAACTCTTAGCTTAGAAGTCAAGGCTGCCAGTCTCCAAACTCAAGGTAGTCTCCACTCAGAATCTTTGCCCACATTCCACTCTTGCTCTTGGCCAGCCCAGACCCTCCACTACTATCAGAGGATGTTTCATTTTAATCAGATATGCTTAACCTGCCTCTGGACCTCTGCCCAAGCTGCCCCTTTCCTCCTTCCTTCCCGGGTAACCTACTCTGTTTGATGTATCATTTCTCCAGATTCCCCTTCTTCATTTAAAGGGTACTGCCTCCCCTGATGGCCGCTCCAGCCCCGTGAAGGTCTCTCCCTTTTCTGCTCTGCCACTGTTGGAACCACACAACCTAACAGCACGTCTCTGTGCATGCCTTAACTGGCAAGGATGGCTTCCTATACACAACCCCCAACCCCTTGGAAAACAGAAAGTGACTCAAGGGTTTTCTACTTTTTGTGTCCCCCCACAGTATCTGGGACTGAAGTCTAGGCATTGAATAACTTACTAATTCAATTTCTTTCCTGATTCCTGAATCTTCTCCAGGTCTTAGCTCACCCCTGGCCCCAAAGAAATGTCCTCTAGCCACTCAAGTGGTCAACACTAGTTACATTTATAGACATCCCAGAGTTTAGGAGTTCACTGTTTTTTAAAAGCTTCTGGTGGTTTGTCTTGTCTCTCCAAATAGCCCAATTCTGGAGACAAGTGCCCTGTCTTATGTGGACATCCTTATACCTCACCTCAACCCCCAACTAACACAGAAAGTGAGTGCTCCGCATGTGTTCTATTTGCCTAAAGGCTATCCAGCTGGTGATCTCGTTTCCAAGGAAGGGAAGCACTTGGAATGTAAACTGATTTACTAAAGTACCTGCCCACCATTCTTGCCTTTTAGAAGCCAACAATCTAAAAATATGCCACAGAGAGAAAGGGCACACAGACAATTGAAAAGATAAGAACCAAGAGCAGACAGTATCTAAAAATATCAGGGTTCTGAACAGAAAAGGGAGGCTTCATAGTGTTACCCACTGAAAGCTTTTCCAAAGCAAGCCTCTCTCCCTCTCTTTCCCTCCTCCCTCACCCCTAAATTCTTCACTTTTTTTCTATTCACTCCCTCTCTTCTAGTATTTAAACCTTTAAAAAGTCAAAACAGAATCTACTGGGCAGCAGGCGCCCACATCCCTCCCTGCTTGTTCTCTCCCCAGAAACTGGGTAGCACATTGTGCAGCTCCTGTCAGATCACTGAGATGAAAGTCTCCCTCCTTGCTCTGAGAGCATGTGGTGCCCTTCTGATGCAGTGCTGATGAAGTAAGTGGTCCTGCACTGCACTCATTGCGTGTGTGGTTTTCGCCCTGATTAGAGCACAGACCCCTTCACAGAAGCAACCACATCTCGTTCACCCCAGGAGCAGCAGGACACAGTGCCGTGGTGTTGGTATAAGAAGGTGGTCCTTTGCGAAAGGAATGAGTGAGCTGTTCTTTGAAACCATGATTCTCTCCGGGACCTTGACAGCCCTTGGACACACTGATATTAATAACCACATTTTGGTCCCACACAGCTCCCACCTACAGAACCAGACAGTCTGTCACACATTGACTCCATGTGAATCAGGAATGGAGGAAAGGGGCAGACCTACAGACAGACCCTAATATAAAAAACAGATGGGACAGGTTAAAACGTCTGGATTTGGCAGAAGTCTGCTCTGCAGAACGCAGAGGCTCCAGAGCAACAAGGGGGGCCCAGGACTCTCCGCCTGGATGCAAGAGGCCATCTGAGGAGTGAGAACAAGCCAGAGCCAAGCACAGCCCTGGCTGCTCACAATCCCTTAACCAAGTTCATAGTCTGAGTTTCTGTATAGAACTTAATCTAAAGAAAGTCTCCCAGTAATTAGAGAAAAAGCTAGGTTACAAAAAGCTTCCTAATTACTGCTCCATGAAACAACATGGCACTGTTCATGCCCACCTCCTCCCCGGGAGCACCCCTGACCGTAGTCCCTGGCAGTAGTAGGTCAGTAGTGTTTGTGGCTATGAGCTGCCCTCCTCCTACTGGTGGAACTGTGGAAAGTCACCTTCCTTCCTACTTCACTGCAGCTCCCCATTTCCCCCCACACCGCTGACCCCCAGGCCCTCCTGCACCCCACGCCTTCCACACGTTCTCATAAAGGTTCTGCATTATCACGAGGGAGTAACCGAATGCCAGAGACCCTCCTTGGTCTTAGAGATGAAAAACCCCACTGGGAACTCTAGACAGGCAGAGGAAAGGCCCAGTCCCACTGTTAGACGGTTAGGCTGTGGAGACTCATGTTCCACAGGTGTCTGCATATTCAACAGGTTTAAAATACCACATTGCAAGGCACCAGGCCGGCCACGGAGGCACTTCTGGGTTGGGCTGTATTCAGTCCAAAGTAAGGAGACCGTGGTTCTCCTGCAGTCCGACTCAGCGCGGGGAGGGGAGGAGGGGTCATTCCCCCCAAGCTACCTGCAGAGTGCAAAGCCAGCACTGCAGAAACTGTGTTTTCTAAATAACTGGAATAGTTTCAGCCAAATGAGAGTAGGCTTCCCCTCCAAGGCCAGTATTTAACTACCGTCTCCCCCGGTTGACGTGCCTCCAGCTTGTGCTGAAGCTGCTCCCCAAGGCTAGGGACGGAGCTGCTGTAGGGCCCAGAGCTGTGTGGCACCAGCTTGACCGCATCCATGTGAATGGAATCTTCCCTGGCCTGGCATTTCTCTGCCTGCTCGCACCCATTCCTGCTGCCCCTTGCCCGCCCCTCTCCCCCGAAACCTCCCCCCCAATCAAGAGCGTTGTATTTCCCAAACCCCATTTCACAGCTACATTGTTTTATAAGGCCCCTCCAAAATACCTTGAATAGTCCCTTTTTATGGTTCCCATTTTCTGAAAACTCCAGCTGCTCCTCTGAAACCATCCAAATCTAATTAACCGCATAAGCTGGAGTTAGGGAGAGCGGCTCACTTTCGGGTCCTTAGCATACCCATTCAGGCCTTCTTTCAACATGGGCACAAAACCAGGAATTTCTAATAATTGTATCTACGGGCTTGGAAAGCAAAAAAAAAAAAAAAGAGAGAGAGAGAGAAAAGAAAAAGAAAGAAAGAAAGCTGCTAATAAGTAGGTCTGTGAAAGCCGGGAGATCAGCACCTCGCATGAACTTGGCAGCCTGGCCCCGAGAACACTTGGAGACAATGCCATTGGGGATCTAAAAAGCTTAGCCTCCTGACTCAAATCTGGTGAGAACGTACCCTGGCTGTGAATAGAGATCCGAGTCTCAGCTCTAAATTGTCCCGGCTCAGACTCATTGAAATGTCTTCTCACAGAATTAGACAAGAAGGGGGCCGGGAAAGTTTGCAGAATATCAATGAGGCTGTGCTTAGAAGTGGAAGATGGAGAAACGCAGAGGTTGATTCTGGAACACCATGGATGAAGACAAAAGCAGCATTTGGGTCTTTGCCAGGTAGCTATTAATGGGAGGGACTGTGCTACGTGGGGAGCCAGGAATGGAAGCTGCCTGCACATGACCCACCTCCTGGGGTGTCATGCCTGGGCTGAGGCCTTGGGAAGTCACCTACTCAGTCCTCACGGCTCCTTTAACAGATGAGAAGGAAGTGTAAGAGCTTCAGCATGCTGCCCTCACCCCAGGCTCCCTGCCTCTCTTTTGTTGTCTTGCCAGGCCGCCTTCCTCACCGTTCAAATTCAGTGCCCTCCCTTGCCGAAAGAGGCCAAGTACAAATAAATATCTGTACCCATCCTTCCAGACTTGTTTCAGATGCCAGCACCTTCCCCAGTCCTCACCTTGCACCCATTCCATGGCCCCTTTACCTTCCCCATACCCCTCCCCCATGTCCCTTTATCTTCCCTGTGTTCCCAGATGTCCCTGTATCTTCCCTGTACCCCCATGACTGTATCATGTACTTATGGTGTTCCCATGATCCTTTATGCTTAGGAGATCATTAATAAACATTGCTTGAACCGGCTACATAACTAATGAAAACCGAGTCTGGGATTCAGGTCTCCCAACTCTTAAAATCAAAATTTCCCTGCACTATCCTTCAAGGCCTTCCCTGTGGTTGGTCGATTTACTTATTTCCATCATTGCAAGGGTAAAAATCAAGGAAGAGTGAGAGGGTGGCAGCATTTCTGTAACAGTGGTGTGCTGAAGATGGACGAAGTAAAAGATGAATTCATCTGTACATGAACATATATATGTGTACCTATGTTACATATATAGGTGTGGGTATGTATACAAAGCTATAGATAGCTATGTATAAGGAGCAGGAGTGATTGTATCTATAACAGAGAAATTACAAGTAAGAAAACCATTTTCTTCTGGAAAGGAGTCAATGGTCTCTCGTTGTAAAGAAGAGCCACTGTAGGTTTTTACAAGCCGCATAGATTAGGCAACATGCAATTTTAGAATAGTGCTTGGCACCTAGCAAGCATAACACGTTTTGTTCATTTTTATTATCAATGTTGTCTCAAGTCATTTTTCCAGGAGCGGGAATGGGCTGTCTCATGAATAGGAGTTCACTCACAGAGCCTCACTAGTTTTTACTGAGAAGAACTAAAGCACCATTCTCTCCTCATACCTTTTTGCTCTTGGTGACAGTGGTCCGAAGCCCCACTGTAGCCCCTGATGTGAAGGGTGACAGACCCAGAACAGAGTGAATCACAAGATTTTTCAAGCCATAAAATCTTCAAATTACAGGTAAACAAGTAAAAAGGACCCTCTCTCCCCTTTGCCCTGTTCCCCTTCCACTCAAACCCCAGTAGCCCCAGCAGGACGCATAGACTTCCTAAGCCCCCTGCTCAGAGGAGCACTGTACAAAACCTCTGCTTTCTTCTCATGCCCCAGCTTTACAGTTAGAAACTGTAGGGCAGGGATGCCTTGGTGTCTCAGTCATGAAGAGTCTGCCTTCGGCTCAGGTCATGATTCCATGGTCCTGGGATTGAGCCCCGCATCGGGCTCCCTGCTTGGTGGGGGAGTCTGCTTCTCTTTCTCCCATTCCCCCTGTTTGTATTCCCTCTCTTGCTCTGTCTCTCTCTCTCTCTTTCTCTATCAAATACATAAATAAAATCTTTAAAAAAAAAAAAGAAAGAAAGAAAGAAAAAGAAACGCTGGGGCAGGTCCCAGTTCTGCCTTTTTCTAGCTTTATGCCTTGTGAGATCATTCCCCTAGAGTAGTCTTCGTAATCTTGCCTGGAAAACAGCCATTACAGGTACTTCTGGCTTTATGTATCAAACAATGTGCATCGTCTTGTGGAGCATTGGATCACCAGACACAAAGCAGGACATATAACAGTGAGACCTTTTGATCGTGATAGTCTTCTTTGCTACTCTGATTATTTAGGGAAGAAATAGAGGATAAGAGACAGTTTTGTGCCCAGTGTCACAGATCCCAGGTCACCTACAACTCCCTACCTTGGGGCTTTTCCCCCATCTGACTTGGGTTACATTCTTGGTGGGAGGAAGACATCTGTCTTTGGAAGGGGGGTGATCACAGACTCTAGAGCCAGAAGGACTGGGTTCAAGTCACAGCTCTCTCACCTGGCTTACAGTAACCACTATATCTGTTAGCTATTATTATTACTATTATTACTATTACTATCATTACTTTTCATTGTTTTTCCAGGATTGTGAATGGGCTTGCTCTTGTGCACTCAGCACACAGAAATTGTCCACTTAGACAGTTTAGGGCTGCAACTGGGGCTAGATTATCCCATGAACAGCCTAAGCATGTACACCCAAGCAAGGGAATAAAAACAACAACAACTAACTTCAGTAAGCTTAGTTTTGTAACTAGAAAATGCCACCAGCAGGGATAGAGTGAGTATAACTATATGTTTTAGTGTTTCCTTTCCAAAGGACTTACTGTGAAGCAGAGTGCCCTGGAGGAGAGAGCAGAGCCCAGCCGCCTCCGCAGTCGGGAGTCTGAAGCCGGCCCCTCAGCCAAGCTCCTCTGGCTCATGAACTCATTAGCCACAGTAGTCACCAAAATTACGTTGGCCTTTCTGGGCTTAGCTCCCCACTTCACCCAAAGGCCTCCTGCTTGGTCTCCCTCCACATTTGTTCTCCTCCCCTTCAGTCTCCTTCCCAGTGCATGCTAGCTGGATCAGCTACGGGAAAGGTTTTGGTGAGCACAGACTCTGAGATCTGTCCAGCCAGATGCTACCACATGTGGAAGCTCCTCTCGATGATCATAGAGACAAAGGCACTAGTGTAGCTCATGCCAAGGACCCCTCTGTCACCTTCCCCATCTATATCAAAGACAGAAATGTGCAAGGTGGATTTCAGCAGAGTGAGCTAGAGAATTCTCTCTCACTTTCCACCTTTCTGTTATGGGTCCTTCTTATTCCTTTAGTGCCTTCTCCTTTCCCACCACCCACTGGCTGTCCTCTGGCTGTACAGGGGAACTGGCCACACCCTTCTGCCTGGGCTATACCTCCACCTCCCTGGGACCTTAGACTGACTCTGTCTCCTACTTCTCCCCCTCCACATGTACCTGGTGTGTGTCTCTCATTATTGGGAGGTTGGCTCGGCTGGTATCTGGTAGAGTACTTATGGATTCAAAAGCATTCATGGTGCCCGATAGATTCCATCTGCTTCATCAGAGTGGTCTGTGCATCTCAGAATGGAACAGAGTTTATATATAAAGGTAGAATGCCAGGCCAAGTACTGGGCCAGTGGGAGAGCAGTTTAAGGACAAAGGCTGGGACTTGCTGGTGTCCTTTCAAATCATATGGCATGCTGAGGCCCTGCGTGAGGAGTGAGGAGGAAAATCTGTCAGAATCACAACTCCATTTGACTGAGGGGGTAGGAAACTGGTTATCCAACAGCATGTAAACAGAAAAGGGTGTTGCTTTGACTGAAAATTTTCATTTGATTTCATACTTTGGATTTGTACCTTTGGGATTTTCAGTTTTGGATAAGAGGAATGTTAAAGCTACAAGGAACTTGGGAGATTCTGTAATCTACCCTCCTCATTTTGCAGAGGCAAAAACAATAGTCCAGAAAAGGGAAATGACTTGACCAGGGTCCCACACTGAGATGGTGGCCTATGCATTTGGGGAAAATTAACAAAATTTTACAAATGTAAACTGGAATAAGGTTTCTTCTACATTAGAGAGAGAATAAGGCCTCTTGCCTCAATATATACTTCTCCTTAGTTTTTAGGTTCTCAGAAACTAGCTGAATCTGGCAGGCCCAAGAAAACAACAACAAAAATAACTACATGTGAAGAATTACCATCTTTGGATATGAGAGATGATCTGACTATGATATCTGTGACCCCAATGATTGCCAGCATTGATTTGGCTAATCTGGCTGGCTGGGCAGGTGTCCCCTTCTTCTCTCTCCACTCTAAGTACATCCATCTCAGAACTGTGTGCTTAGTGGAGAAGGATAATCTTCCCCAATAGAGGAGGTTCAGTCTTTGGTCAAGAATACATGAGTGGATCTTCTCTCCTGATAGAATCTCCATACAAGCTCTCAAGGTCCGTTTGTAGGAGACCATAGGGTGGACAAGCTTCCAAGACTCCAGATATATCCATGAGGTGCTGCATGTATTGGTCTGCCTTTCTTAATAATAAATAAATAAAGGATGAACAGCATCCCATTTTAAATAGCAAATTGATTAAACAATGAACAAGCATACTGGAACATCATGTCAGCCTGTGGCTTGACATTTTAGTGACCTTGTGACCTCACAAAAGTCACTTCCCTATTGGTATGCTGAAGCTGACTCATACCAAACTAACTGTGTTCATCCTTCCCCAATTCCAGTTTCAGTAACTTCATGTTGGTAGCTTGAAATTGGTCATGATGGAAGTATTTACACCATGGAAATCAGCAAATGCTACAAATCAGAGCTTTTTGTTGATGTTGATGTTGATGTTGAGCTTTCTTCCTTCCCAGGGCCCCTATTTACCCTGCTCTCATAGGCTATTTTGGCTCAGCCTACTTCTTCTGGTTCCTGAGTTGAGGAATTGTAATCAGAGCAAAGCGGCAGCTCTTTATTAGAGAAAAAGACACTTGAAGTTTAATCCTTTTTTTGATTAATGAAAGGCAAATGTTAGGCTCACTGGTTAACATTTTGGATCAGAAACATCTGGGTGTCATGGCCCTTCCTGTCCCCTTGGTGCTCTGTGCATACTCATTCCCCTCCCTATCGTGGGACACAGGAGATCAGAAATAACAGGTACATCCTCTGAGAACATTTAACTAGTGAAAGATGGAGAAACACACTCTGATACTATCCCCTTAGCTAAATAAATGTCTTATGATCAGTGCTAAAGAGCAAGGCCTCCCAAAAGAGTGACATTGTTGTGCATATGGTTATTCATTTCCTTTGAATGTATACTTTGGCTTGTTGTGGTTGAGTTTCATGACATTAGAATATATAGAAGAGGCATGAGTTGAGGGTGGCAGCGTGGGAGAGAAAAGAAGACTTAAAATAACAGCCTTATCTTTGCTTACCACGAGCTAAGATCTTCTTGAACCCTGGGATTCATTGTTAGCTTTTCCCTCAGTATAAGTTTCTGGGAGTCAAAGACTGAGATGTGGGTAGATTTGATGACTGCTTCCATGGCAAGATTTAAGGAAGGACCCACAGAATATTTTCTGTCACATTAATTATATGACTTTCCATAATGTTGTTTCTCTTGTTAGCATTTGTAAAGTGAGGTTTCTTTCCATTTAACAATTAGTGAAACTGTACAAATGTCAAACCCAGAAAGGTTTGGGCCTTCAGTGTTGAGAGACTCAGAAAGGCTCTGTGGACAAAGGAGAGATACAAAGAGCAAATGTAAGGGGTTTAAGGCAAATCTAAGCTTCCTCATAATTTTGCTTTAATTTGGCTTAACCCCTTGCTCCTCTCACACCAAAGAGAAAATGGTCCTATTGGACATTGAAGAGTTTCAAATGATGTTAATAGCCAATAAATACCAAAGATCTTAACCACCCAACTAAATTAAATCTTTCCTAAAATTTTTGGTCATTCAACAGTAGAAGACAGGCCTTAAGAAGCAGGAGCCATCTCCAACCAAGGAAAATTCAAGCAACATCTTGGGATGTTGTAATGAGTGTTCCTGAATGAATACAACCAGTTCACCTGGGAGAGGCTAACAATTCTCTGTTAGGCAAAAGTAATTATTCTCTTTGAGTCTCAGTCAACATCAAAAAAACAAATAAATACTGTCACTGCTCATCTTTTCAGAGAGTAACTCCTCTATCCATCCTATTTTTTTTCTTCCCTACCATATAAGAATTGGGTTTGATCTCCTGGACCGGAAAGATGGGGTCAATCTCTGATGAAGACTCAGTTTCCAGCTTTCTCTTCTAGTATCCTTCTACCTACCCACTCCTCTTTGGGGCTTAAAAAAAAGGTACTTGGTCTTTTGTGCCTATCTTAGGAAGTAATTTTTCAAACTAGTTCACATACAACAATTTACCGTGATGCCTGAACCAGAGCATTTGCATTTTAAACTTGGTCATTAGGAAAATGTAAGATTTAAATCAAAAGAAATATCATACATTTAATAATGAAATCTCAAGGATCCAAGGTGGATATTTTATATATGGGTGGGTTGGATGTAAATAGTGTTCCAGTGGAGGGTAAATTAAGATTAACGTATGTGTGTGTACACACACACACACTCTTAAACACACACATGCATACATATATATGTATGTATTATGCTTGGAACATTGTTCTTAGGGCATTGTTCATAGTGCTTTCATTTAATCTATGAAAGCACACCATGACACTGTGTGTGTGTGTATATGTGTAAATGTATGTGTGTGTATATATACTCCCATATGCATACATATACATATACATATACAAATACACATAATATATTTAATATGTGATCTTGCTCCAGATCATATTTTCATTGTTAAACACTTGCTATGCACCAGGCACAGAGCCATGCACCTTCTAAAATGCCTAACCAGAACCAAATCAAGACTCCTGATACTAATTCTTTCTACTATGTCATAGTTGTTTCCCAGTGAAGTTATAAAAAATGGCAAAAGCTTGTATTGGTAGATTTCTGCTCCCCGAGTCACCTCTGGATTGTGCCAGATCTGCGATGAAATCATGGACTGAAAACTGTTTGTTCCAAGCCAAGCCATTGTCTCTGACTGGCACTGAGAGTAAGCTGTTGCTTTCTCCATCTTTCCCTTCCCTGTTCCTGATAACACCTTCTTTCCTCACATCTTCTACCAGGAAACACATAGAGAGAAACAGTGGGGTTAATCACTCAGTGGAAAGAAATTTTTAAAGGCTGAACACACAGGGAGAAGCCAGGGTCCTGAATGTATAGCCCCTACCTCAACCACTCCCTGTGGACCATGTTTTATTTTTCCCTAAGATCCCCCCAGAAACCCCAAGGAGAATCACCCACAGGGGGAAAGATTTAAGCAGGACTGAGCAATGAAGGCTGGTGAGGAAGTGAATCCAGGCAACTCTATCATCTGCTCCGTGGGAGAGGAGGCTGGTGAGCTCGGAGGCCTGCTTTTCCCTTAACAGATGCAAGAAAAGAGCCGGAAAAGGTCAGAGATAAATGCAGCCCTCACTTTGTTCTGCATATTCAAAAGAACTTCTCTAAAGAAAGACCCAAAATATATGTGTGTTCACTCAACCTTTTCCTGTCAGGCACAGGGTTCCAGATATGGAAATGACAGGGTAACTACTGATGAAATTTGTGCAGGTCTGTGCAATAGCAGCGCTTCTGAGCTGGGCCCCCCAAAAGAGTACACTTCACGCAGGACCCATCAATCTGGCTGGAGAAAGGGAAGCTTGGAAATAGCATATTATCTTGAGAAATCACTCCCAGAGGGGAGCAAAAAGTTCACAGTGAGAATGCCAGGGAGGGGGCGGAGAGAGCGGGACTGGGACACTGTCATCAGAAGCAGCTGGAATTGGAAAGAGTCCAAGACCTCATCATGGCTGACATCCCCGCGCATAATCAGAAATTCCTTTCAATTATGTGGGAAAAGTCTCTCTGCATTGTCAGCCCAGATGCCCCCGTGAAGAAGTAGCATGAAATGAGTCTCAGGGAAATGTTAGCATGGGAGCGAGATCCGATTGCCAATGGCTTGGTTGGGGGAAGACAGGCCAGAGAGATGACGATGATGGAGTAATCTGTGGTACCAAAAGCACACCCCATCCCAAAGGTAATGAGGCTCTGCATCTGGGTTTGGTAGTGTAGACACCCACTTTCTCAGTACTAATCAATAATGTGTAATCCTGGAGCTCTGAAATCTCTTCCACCTCAGTTTCCACAACTAAGAACCCAACCTGTGTTTTCAGCCGTCATTCCCATTATACCCTTATGTTCACCAAACTAGATGATCTATTACTTTGCAAACATACCTAGGTCTTTCATGCTCCATAGGCTGCATGTTTCTTCTACCAAGGATCCCATCCTCCTCTCTTGCGTCTCTCCAAACTCTGTTATACTTCAAAGACCATTTCATATTCCACCTCCCCAGTGTGGTGTTCAACTATAATTAAGTCTTTTTCACCCACATGATACCTAACTCCACATTATATTAGTCTTAACTAATAACATTAATAGTAAAACTAGTATTTATTGAGCCCAACACCAAGCTAAACTAGTTTAATCTTTATACAGTCTATTCAGTGAATAAACAGTGACATTATTTTCCCTATTTATAAAGAAATAAACAGGCTTAGGTGGGTAAAATTACTTATCTTTAATTACACATATAGGCAGGGCCCGGATGCAAATTTTAGTCCTTCCAACTTGATGAATGATGAATGCCCATTTTGCAGATCTAGCCCAGTGAAGACATTCAAAAAGCCAGTTGTAAATAATGCCTTTATGTCAGACCATTTTCATTACTCGATGCGTGTAGTCCAAATACTAAACCTTCCACCACTTGCTTTATAAGTAAATTTATTCATAAGTATGAATACTGGAATATGGTTTTCAAAAGAACATAGGACTAGGTTATCTGGTACAGAATTAATATTCTTGAAAATAAATGGAAAGGTATTACTTTCTTAGATAAGACCTCACTGGGACCTAAAGATTCTAAGATAAACTGTTATGGTGAACAGTTAAGTTCTTCTACCAGATAACAGAATTTCTGCAATATAATTATAGGGTCATAGCATGCTAGATAAGACTGAAAATGACTCTAAGGGAAGCTCCTTTTTGTCTTAGATAAGAAAATCTAAGGTGTAGACTAAGGACACACCTTGTTCTTGATCCTTTAGGTAGTTAGTGTCAGTACTGGCATTGTTTAAGTATGAAGACTAAAAGAACAACACACAAAGGAGACACGGAACATTGGTGTTACCTAGTACTTCTCAAACTTCAGAGTACATACAAATCAATGGGACCTGCATTTCTAACAAGCTTATAGGTCATGCCCTTGTAAATGGTTCAAGGGCTGACTATACCTTGGGTAGCCTGGAGCTTATCCAGATCAGCACTATCTAATAGAAATATTGTGGGGGTTCCTCAAAAAGTTAAAAATAGAACTAACCTATGATCAATCAACTGCATTACTAGGTATTCATCCAAAGGATACAGAAGATTTTAAGGAGTATATATACCCTGATATTTATAGCAGCATTATCAACAATAGCCAAATTATGGAGAGAGCCCAAATGTCCATCGACTGATGAATAGGTAAAGATGTGGTGTGTATATATGTATACATACAAACATACAATGGAGTATTACTCAGCCCTCAAAGGAATAAAATCTTGCCATTTGCAGCAATGTGGATGGAGCTAGAGAATATTATGCTAAGTGAAATAAGTCAGTGAAAGACAAACCATATGATTCACTCATATGTAGAACTTAGGAAACAAAACAGATGAACATATGGGAAGGAATAAAAGGAAGAGAGAGGGAAACAAATAAGAGACTATTAATGATAAAGAACAAACTGGGGACTGATGGAGGGGGGTGGGTGGGGAGATGGGCTAAATGAATGATGAGCATTAAGGAGAGCACTTGTTATGATGAGCACTGGGTGTTATATGTAAGTGATGAATCACTGATTTCTACTCCTGAAACCAATATTACACTATATGTTAACTAGCTAGAATTTAAATGAAAATTTGGAAGAAAAAAATATAATGGCGCCACCTGTGTCATTCAGAATTTTCTAGCAGCCACACTTTAAAAAGGAAAAAAAAGTAAAATTAATTTTAATAATATTCATTGAATCTAATATATACATAATATTGTTATTTGAAAAACAGAAAATATAATTATATGTATTTCATTCTTTTTTTCATACTAAGTCTTCAAAATCCAGCATGTAGTTTAAATTTACAGCACAATTTGGTCTAGTCACATTTCAAATGCCCAATAGACACATGTGGACAGTGGCTATCAAATTAGGCAGCACAGCTCCAGACCACACGAGTGTCACTTGTAGACTGTTGTGGAGTCTATTTCATTTTGTAGCCTTGAAACCCATTTTGTAGCTCACCCCTGAGAACAGGGCTCAATTCTATGTATGTCCTATACCATATTCACATACACATGCCATCCATGGAAACTTACTGATATCTGCTCACCCTGACCTCTTAGGAAGAGATAACAGCCTTTCCTAGCATCTTCACACATTTATATTGTTCAGCTCAGGGCTCCGTGTTTCCTACATTGTCACATGACATAAGACAAGGTGACTTCCAAGCTTTTCCTTTTTGCAGGAGTCTCTAATTGTATCCTTTCCAACATTAGGGACAGTCATTATGTCAGATACTCTCTCAGCCTCCTCTCATTCTTCATCACAAACTATTCCTATCTTCCTCCCTCATTTCCCCTCTTAAAAACTCACTAATCACTCTCACATTCCCTCTGGAGCCAACTTCAGGCAACTCTCAGATTTAAAAGCATATGTGGAAATGGAGTCTAATAGAGGACAGTCAGGGGCATTTTATCAGATGCTCCTGTTTCTACATACCCTCAATTCAGTCTTGTGTTTATATACAGCCCCAAGAAAAATGGCCTGTGGTCAAAGTAGAAAGTGTCTGAGGAGTAGCGTGTACTGGTTAATCGCACAGGCCATGGGATCAGACAGCCTAGGATCAAATACCAGTTCAGCAGGAGGCATATATAAATTCTCTATACTTCAGTGTCTCCTAATAGCTATGAGGTTAAATGAAACAACCCAAGTGAAGGACTTAAGACAGTGCCCCTACATATCAGTGGGCAGTAAGTGGCAGGTGTCTATTGAAGTTGGTGTTTCTTGCATTACAAGGAAGGGACCTGATCACTGCATGGTTCAGCCAAAAGAAATGCTTTGGCTCTAAAGGCCTGAGCACATTTTAGGTTGTGCCTAACTTAGAATAAAACAGTTTCTCTTTCTCATTCGGTGTCTGATCATTCTTGTATCAAGACCTTCTAACTGCAGCACTTCTCTTAAAATCTTATCACTGGTTTCTTTTTCATCACCCTGCACTCATTGGTGACCTTCATCTGGTGTTAAAGTGCAGATCCTCTCAGAGAGCCCCACAAACAGATCTCCTGGCTGAGGCCCTGTCACCATGCTTCCCAAAGTCACCCTCATGCACTTCACAAATAAACAGCTTCTTCCCTGGAAGAAAGAACAAATAGTTCATAATTGGCAATCTGCATAATGAGTGGTGCATCTATGCAAATATAACATTTGGAATAATCTATTAATATCTCGACTGTGATGTCTGTGGGCCACCACTTCCCATGCTAAAGAGCCAGAGCCAAATATTTTCTGACTCCTCTTGAGGTGAGAAGAGAAATTGACAAGCTGCTGTCTTCTTGGGATTCCAATTAGAAATCTAGAGACAACTAGGGTTGGAAGGGATCTCAGGAGCTGTTCAATCGCTATCCCTACCCACCTCTCACATTGAGGATGAGGAGTCAGAAGTTCAAAAAGGCATGGAGGCTCCCAGGTTTCCTGAGCTGTTAGCAGAACCAAGGTCACAAGCCAATGACAGACTCCCAGTCTCAGCCCTTCATGAGATGTTAACACATGTCTCTCCTGCTGATTTGGCTTTTGCTGCTATCAAATACAGCCTTCTACATGGAATTGTCTTTAGCTTTCCCTCCTCTGCCTTTTCTCTCTCTCTCCGTTGAACTCTCCTTGCTGATCTGGACTTCCAACCTAAAGAACCAACTTCTAGGGCTGCAGGACAGAGGATCTGGGGACTCAGACCAAGCATCTGATTCCCCCAAAAGATAGCCATTTGTAAGTTAACTAGTATATGTGCTGCCAAAGCGAGCACTGTAAGTTAACTAAAAGGTACAACTTCCTGTCTGGGCTGAACCCCTTTTCCCTTAAAGTAGAGAGACTCTTGAACAGACACACACACACACACACACACACACACACACACACACATAAAGCCTCAGATTTACAAAGGTAATACTACTGAACTACAAGCACTGGGGATGCAGTGCAGTCTCTGTGAGCCATCCATAACCACATGTTCTTAACCTCTTCCCTTTTATCCTAGGCCCTCCAGCTGATCTTAGCCTCACCACTTCCACCATGCTCCTTCCCTTCCCTAGAGGCAACAGTGGCTCCTTCTGTCACCTTAATATCCAACAAGCACCAGTGCATGTCCACATACCTGTTGGCCAAGGTAGGGTAGGAAGCTGTGGCAGGAGACCAAGCAATCATTTACTCGTTCAGGCCATTAACCACTGCTTGAGTTGGAAGAGGAACAGTGTGAATAGGGGTGGTTGGGACTACATGCTGGCCTGGACACTAACAAGCTATAAGTGCATGGTATTTCTTTAAGGCACAGAGCAAATAGCTTTTCTTCTCCAATGTTTTTTTTTTTTTTTCTGGACTTGATTTCATTTTCCAGATTTAATTAACAGCCCCTCCTCCTGCTCCAGCTTGTGCAAACCACTATTTTACTTTATATAATTTAAACTTTCCTGAGCTGTTTACATGTCTCTCTTCCAGGTTAGATTGTGAATCTCTTTGTCTTCTGAAGTCCTTCCTGAACATCTTGCACAGTGTCTGCCACAAACATATGCTTAGCAAGTGTATGACAAATGATGGAATGAGTAAACTAAGTCATAAAAGCCTCTTCAGACTTCAATTTCCACATCAAGAAAATGATGTAGCTGAACGTTCTTAACTTAATTCTGTGACTCTAAGAGATTATTGTACCCACTGTGTACTCAAATTCTACTAGGATTTACTTAGAACTAGGAGTTACTTAGAATCAAAGGAAATAGTAAACTGGGCCTGCCCCTCATGAGTCTAGTTAGAAAGACAAACATATTCAATAAAAAATCATTTTAGGCTAAATTGCTTGGTTTTAGTTGATACAACAGAAATTCAGAGAAAAGAGAGATCTCTGCCAACTGGTGCATTTAAAGAAGGTTCTTGATGGTGGTGGGTGGGTGGGCACGGGGTGGGAGCATCCCAAGAGGAGGTGACTATGGGAGCCTCAGCATGCATTTGGGGCTGGGTGTCTAAACCAGTTATCTGCAGGAGGGGAATGGCAACCTCAGGAGCCACAGACCATGTTTTCTCACTGTTGATTCAATAAGAGACATTTACAACTAGATTTTGGTTCTTTTCTCTTCCTGCCTTTAGCCTCTCACTTTCTACCTACTTCCTCCTAAAGATAGGTTCTTCTATCTCTGTCTCAACAAAGCATGTTGTCGCCCATGCTATCCTCTCAAAATGTTCCCTTACTCCCTTAGTAAGGGGATATGTAATATGGCTTCCATCACTGCTTCCACTGTTCAAAACCCCCCAAAATCTGGCTGCTTCTTCCGCCGTGGGCTGATGCTACTTTCGAAGCCTTCCAAAAACATCAATAATTGCCAAACCTCGGGGTGCCTGGGTGGCTCAGTGGGTTAAGCCTTTGCCTTCGGCTCAGGTCATGATCCTGGGGTGCTGGGATTGAGCCCCACATCAGGCTCTCTGCTCAGCGGGGAGCCTGCTTCCTCCTCTCTCTCTCTGCCTGCCTCTCTGCCTATTTGTGATCTCTCTCTCTGTCCAATAAATAAATAAAAATCTTATAAAAAAATAATAATTGCCAAACCTCAAAGCTGTTTCTTATTACTGATCCTCCTTGACCTCCAACACTGTTTGATCTATTGATCACCAACCTACCTTTCTTGAAGTGTCTCCTCTGGTTTCTTTGTCTGCTCAGTGGTGGCTTCTTCATCACAAACCTCATTCTGTGTGTGTATGTGTGTGTGTGTGTTTGTTTACTGCTTTTACTTCTTCCCTAAACACAGCTGAGGATCCTCAATCCCTTGATGGTTACATCTTTTCATATAATGTTGGCTTCTGCCCAGAAGTCTTAAAAGCCCCTAATGCAAACTGCAACTCTTTGCCCAAATTTTGGACACTGGTTTCCACCTGCCATCCAAACTCTCGGCCTGAATTCAAAACCAGTGTCTAAAACTGAGTGCTTCCTATTTTTTCTTAACCTAGCCTTTTTTGTCCCCAACCATTCCTCCACACTCCCCCTTTCCCTTTCCCTTCCCAGCAACATTCATTCCAGAGCTAAAGCCTTGTAGATTCTCCCACCCTAGCATCTCAGATGCATGCTCTTCTTTTTATTTCATGTGTTCACCTTTTTGTTTGGGTTATCTCTAACACCTGCTCTGTCACTCTTATTTCCAATTCATTTAAAATCTCCAAATTAACCTTCTTTATATGGTATGACTCTGATTACTCTTCTTCTCTGGGTGAAAGCCTTCCATAATTCTCCATTACCGACTAAACTTAAAGTAAACCCTTGGTCTTGGCATCCAAACCTCTGTCTTCTATGATTCCATCTTCTAGCTTTGTCTTCTATCACTATCTCAACCACTCAATTATAGGGATCTTGACTGTTTTCCAAAGTTGTCCCACAAATTCCTATCTCTGTTGCTCTCTCAAGCTCCCCTGTCTTCCTGGAAGATCCTACCCCCCACAATTACCATAAAAATTTACATATACATAAAAATTCCTGTGAAATTACCATTTCCTTCTTGAACACAGAAACTACTGTAATCTATCTCTTTATTTCTCCCCTAAGGCACTTAAATATTTTACTTTGAATTTACATTTATCTGTGAGCTCCAAACTAGACCATAACCTCCTAAAGCTGGGGGCTAGGTCTTACATGTTTCTGAATTCTCTAGAGTACTTAACATAGTGCCTTAAAGGCTCCCATTAAGAAGTGAATTGAATTGAACTGAACTGAATTGAATTATCAGCAAAGAGGTCTGAAGACAGTTCCCTTTATTCCTCATCTCCAGAGTAAAATCTTTGGAGAACTACTTCTTGAAAAGAATCTCTGAGCTACAGCACAGCTAACATTTAGAATTGAAATTGGATTACCATCTCCTATCTCTAGTGGAAACTGACTTCAAAGGGTTCCGGAAGTAGTTTTTCCTTTAAAACTCTTGAGATAACATAATAGAAGCAAGTGATTCAGCAGAAGGTTTCTGGGCTTGGACAATTGTCCTGAATTCTAATTTGTTCTTGTATATATAGCTACATTTAAAGGCCATTTTACTGATGCTCTTTGAGAGGCAAAAAATTAGATTATGATATAGTTCCTCAAGTTTAAGATATTGATGGAAATCTATAAGAAGAGGGTTCATCTCTCCTTTACTTATCAAGGTATACATAGAGCCTAGAAAACATAAGTCTGCAGTATGTTTTTATCAAATGAATCTGATGGGGACCAATGAGCTAATTAAATTAAAACCCAAGGTAGTGAATGATCAGATTAAAAAAAAAAAAAAGATAAGCCGGTGAATTCCCTACCTCACCCTCACTCCACCTAGAGTCTAACACAGTGCCTGGAATGACCCAGATGGGCATGTTAGAGATGGAACAGCCACAGGTGTCATGGAATACAAACTTCTGCCTGGTAGAGGTTCTGCCCTCAAATGTCCTTGAAAAAATGTCCTCCAGCTTCTACTTAAATTCTGTCAAGGATAATAAGCTTTCTGACATCTACATTGTTGGACAACTCTTCGTGTTTAAAAGAAAATTCCTATATCGAGCCAAAAAGCTGGCTTCTTATAAATTCCACCCACTGGTCCTAATTTTGACTCCAAAGTAACATGGTGAATCTATTTTCTCTTCCATGTGATGGCCTTTACCATATCTGAAGGCAGCTATCATGTCTTCACCATGTGAACTATTCTCCAGGCTGACTGCTCCTGTCATCATTCTCTCAACCATTCTTCCTATGACCTGGTTTCAGAGCCACTTTTCATAATCACTACCCTCCTCTGAATGTGCTACAAGTACCCACTGATCCTCTAAAGTGTGGTTCCCAGACATAAGCAAAATACCTTATTTATGCTTTGTCTAAACTGCTACCTACCACAACTGAGCCCCACCCACCATTTAATGAGGCCTAAGAGCACACCAAATTTTTAAAAATTATTTATTTCTTCTCAGTGTAACAGAATTCATTGTTTATGCACCACACCCAGTGCTCCATGCAATATGGGTAATACCCACCACCTGGCTTCCCCAACCTCCCAACCTCCGCCCCTTCAAAACCCTCAGGTTGTTTTTCAGAGTCCATAGTCTCTCATGGTTCACCTCCCCTTCCAATTTCCCTCAACTCCCTTCTCCTCTCCATCTCCCCATGTCCACCATGCTATTTGTTATGCTCCACAAATAAGTGAAACCATATGATTATTGACTCTCTCTGCTTGACTTATTTCACTCAGCATAATCTCTTCCAGTCCCGTCCATGTTGCTACAAAAGTTGGGTATTCATCCTTTCTGATGGAGTCATAACACTCCATAGAGTATATGGACCACATCTTCCTTATCCATTCGTCTGTTGAAGGGCATCTTGGTTCTTTCCACAGTTTGGCGACCATGACCATTGCTGCTATAAACATTGGGGTATAGATGGCCCTTCTTTTCACTACATCTGTATCTTTGGGGTAAATACCCACTAGTGCAATTGCAGGGTCATAGGGAAGCTCTATTTTTAATTTCTTAAGAAATCTCTACACTGTTTTCCAAAAGTGGCTGTACCAACTTGCATTCCCACCAACAGTGTAAGAGGGTTCCCCTTTCTCCATATCCTCTCCAACACATGTTGTTTCCTGTCTTGCTAATTTTGGCCATTCTAACTGCTGTAAGGTGGTATCTCAATGTTGTTTTAATTTGAATTTCTCTGATGGCTAGTGGTGATGAACATTTTTTCATGTGTCTGATAGCCATTTGTATGTCTTCATTGGAGAAGTGTCTGTTCATGTCTTCTGCCCATTTTTTTACATGATTATTTGTTTTGTGTGTGTTGAGTTTAAGAAGTTCTTTATAGATCCTGGATATCAACCTTTTGTCTGTACTTTCATTTGTGAATATCTTCTCCCATTCTGTGGGTTGCCTTTTTGTTTTGTTGACTATTTCCTTTGCTGTGCAGAAGCTTTTGATCTTGATGAAGTCCCAAAAGTTCATTTTTGCTTTTGTTTTCTTTGCCTTTGGAGACATATCTTAAAAGAAGTGAGCACACCAAATTTTATTGGTGTAAGCTTCATTATTTAGTTACATAAGTGTATGATTATGTTAAAACTTCATGCCCATTTTATTTAAAATCCTCCTCATCCTCTGATTTTGTGTTTATCATTAGACTTAACCATGGCCAAAAAGGATGTTTTGCATGTACTCCATGGGATACATGAATTTGTAGGAGTAATATGGCAGATAGGGAAAGGAGCTCTCCACAATCTAGCTAAGGGCCATCACTTCCCATCTCACCTGTGGAATAGCACAATAATACCCATCCTACCTTTCTCACCAGAGTAATATAAGGCTCAAATAGTTAGATTTGAAAGGGATTTGAAAAGTTAAAATAGAGACTCAAGTAGAAATCATTAAGACAATTCATTCTCAAGCCCCAATGCCTCGCAACTACTTCCTAGAGGCTGTCACTGTACTGTTCAGGGCATCTGTCCTATGGTGGTGGTGGTGAAGGTCAGCCTTGGTCAGTAGTATTGTGTCCTGGAAAGAACAGGGGGCTAGGTACCACAAGACCAGTACTTACTAACTGTGTGACATGATAATCCATTTAGCCTTATGGAAATTCTTAATATCCTTCCAGCCAAAGACCACCAGGAGCATACCTATAGTTAAACGTTTTGGGCTTATTACTCTTTGCAGCAAGGGAGAATGCTCACAATGAGGAATCACAGGTCATTCAGTAATAGGGTGTTAGAAAGAACCTATTTAGGTTTGGGGCTTTGATTGGGTGATCTGAGACAGGGTCTAAGGATATAAGATTTTCTCCAGATTGGTTGCTATCAAAAAAGTGGGGGAAAGTTTTAGTCTCATATACAGCAAGAATGAGGATAAATCTATAACTGGTAAAGAAGTAAAAGTCACTCATTTTACCCAAGGGAGGGTGTTTAGCATTCATGAGTGGCATGATGGCCTTGTTTTTGTCTATATATTTAGACAAAAATTATGAAGTGGCCTTACTTTGCCTTAATTCATTATGGTCTCAGAATACATTTGTCTGAGTTTAGTATTCTTTGGGATTGTTTTTGTCCAATAGGAGAATGACATGATCTGGATGTGAGTTCCAGGCCAGCTTTCAGATATCAGGAGCTGCTCTTTTTTTTTTTTTTTTCTTTCTCAAAATTAATTTAACTATTTGTGAACCTTCTTGAATCTTAGTCTTCTCATCTGGAAATCAGAAATAACAATTCAAAGCATTGTGGTCAGGGGACAAATGTGGTAACATTTGTGAAAATACTTTGTCCACTCTACTATTGTTTGACAGACATGGAGCTTCCTTCTTCAGCTCTTTCTCCAGATATATAACCTGTGGAAGTTCTCAAGTATTCCTGGGTCTCATTACCCTCATATTGCTTAACCCTCAGAAGCAAACAATCTTCCTGTAGCTGCATAGCTTGAGTCTTCTCAGAAAGCTGCTCTTGAATTCTTCTGGTAAACCTCAGTCCATAGGTGAAACCAGCAAGTCTTCTGCACTTGTTAGACAGTAAATTATCTCCTCCACTTGTAGAAGCTGAGCTCTCTTTAAAAAAAAAAAAAAAAAAAATTAAGATTTTATTTATTTATTTGACAGAGAGAGATCACAAGTAGGCAGAGAGACAGGCAGAGAGAGAGGGGGAAGCAGGCTCCTGCTGAGCAGAGAGCCCGATGCAGGGCTCAATCCCTGGACCCTGAGACCATGACCTGAGCTGAAGGCAGAGGCCCAACCCACTGAGCCACCCAGGCGCCCCTCGAAGCTGAGCTTTCTTGTAGGACAGACCCTAGCAGGCTGAATCCATCTTCCCATATAAGGAAGTTGGATAATGACATTCAGCATGTATTTGGTTAATTAATGGTTGCACTCTTCAAATCAAAACATCATTGGGTATTAGATCTGAAAGACACTAGCCATATTCTTGACCAGCCCCTTATTTTATAGTTGAGGAAATTAAGAATCAGAAAAGGAAAGACCCTCTGAATTTAGTTTTCTATGGCTTTTTGACTATAGTCATCCCAAACTGTATGAGCCACAAAGACACAAGATGGGATTTAATATATTACCTTTGCTTCCAGATCCCGACCTGAGCCAATTGAGAGCTCTAACAGTTGAGTTAATATTTTAGTATTTTTTCTCTTCAGTCTGTCTGGGGCATACCTTTTAGGAATCCAATAATATGGACTATGAGTGCTTTAAGGGGTAGACTAGTTAGAGACAAAATTATGACTTCAACTCAATTCAAGTAACATTTTGGAGTAATAATTTTGCTGGATGCTGGAGATATATAGAAAATGATTAAACACAAACTCTTCCTTGAAAGAGCTTATACTTTTATAGGAAAGATAGTGCATGTCAGAATGTATTGAGGAATATAATGGGTGTTAAGAACAGTGGTATTTCATTCTACCTGAAGATGTAGGGGAAGACCGTACAAAAATAGTCATTTATGCTAGATTATGTCTATATGACCTGCTCTGGAATATATCAGCTACTATATTATGTCTCTCAGATTCTCCAGAGTAAATTCCCTCCATCCCACTTTGGTTACCGGGAGACTGAATGATTACCCACACTGCATTATCAGAAAGAACCCTAATGCCCTTATGGGTTACAGTGAGTTTAAGTCAACTGTCATTAAGCCCTGGAAATATTTATATTTTAGGCCTAATCTCTATATAAAGAATTTACAAAAGTTCTTGTCACTTAGTAGGCACTTCATAAATGCTTCTAACAGATCAAATAACACCAATATTTTCAGATGTCATTTTTATTATTTTTTATTTTTTAAATTATTATTTCATGTAGCTGTTTTGAAAAGAGCTGCCAGATATGCATTTGTTCTGGGACCTGGCAGTCTTGTGTAATATATGACAGAGGAAGAGTTTAGTTTTGAACTGTGAAAACCTTTAAGATTGTCTAGTCCAGGACAGAAGACAGTTTTAAATTAAAAAAAAAAAAAAAAAAAGAGCTCTATTTGGTTGATAATGGCTGTTTCAAATGCATCATTGAGAGGGATCCTGAGTCTCATTCAATAGGAAAGACCATGCCTATAGGCATTTGCTTTATTTGTGCATACATTGGCCTTCCCTGATATATTACAATGCCTATGTTTGTCAAAAAAGCAAATTAAAAACTGGAGAGGGAAAATGACTTGCCCAAGAGCACACAATGAGTTAGTAAGAAAAGTCACACCAAGACCCAGGTCTCTTGATTCCAAATATATTGCTCCATAATCCCATGCAGCCCCCCAGAAGCACCTGGGAGGTTTTGTGCAAGCTGTCTATGGAAAATAGAGGAAATTGGCCCATTGTATACTAAACAGCTCAACTCCAAGTGGAAAACACAGTGACCATATGGAAGCTTCTTTAGCCAAAGGCGCTTCAAAACCCTATCCAGCTCTTAGAATCCCAGAGGCTGACAGTTGAAATGGGCTTAGCCATCATCCAGTAAAACTATCCAGCCAAGGCAACAGTCATTTTACAGCTTCTCGGATGGTCCTAAACAAAATTTTGATGTAGGCAAGATTTGTGTTTGTTACACTCCTACCTCCCTGGCCCTCTGTACTTCTCCCCAGCATCCCGAGGCTCCTTCATGGGCCTCCAGGTGTTCATACCTTCATGATGCTCTCAGTCCAGTTTAGACCTTCAATCCAGGCTTAGTCTTGCCCCGTGCAGTTCCATAATTCAAAACGTCTGAATCACTATCTCTGCTGAATGTTATATAAAAGCAATCTGAAAAATATATTTGGGTGGCTGCCCTGGTCTCTGCTATTCCAGACTTCTTTACTTCCTTCACTTCTGGACCTCTCAATTCCCTCCTCTTTCCTCCCTGCTGCCCCCAAGGGCCCTCTGACAGCGAGATGAGGTGCAAAGGATGAGTGAGGCTAATCTGAGATTCGTTTGCAGGATGGATTTGAGGAGAAGGACCAGTATCAAAGGCAAATCCCTAGAAACACGAAGAAGTATAGAGAGCCAAGGAGAGTCTCTGGGTTGCGTGAGAGGGAAGAGAATGACTCTTATATACTGCACATGTAGCACAGGTACTGCACCAGGGAATAGAGACCAGATATAAATGACATTTCTTTGAAAATGAGAGAGATGAGACTAGAAGCCTTTGCACTTTGCCTTAAACCACTGGGACCTCACCCCCCATGCACTGAAAGGAGGAGTAAGAGCTTGAGGGGGACCACATAGTTCCTCTCCTCTGCTGACTGCAACATTCTAGCTTCACCTCCGACAGCTGATTTCACCTTCAGACTAAAGAGCAGCATGGAACCCTCCCAGACCTGCCTGGCAATCTATGAATAAGTTTTCTTGCTGTAAAGTGAATTAATGGATTAGATCTTTGCTCTCTGAAGATGCTCTCTCCAGGGCTCTGGGATTTTCTGTGTTCCTCGGTGGAAATCAGCACACAGTCTTTAAAAAAGAAACATCCCCACTTTCTTGGGGCTATAGAGGATGTCCCAAAGTCATCCCCAATCTGCCTTGCCCTGTCTCTGAAGATAGGGATGGGTTTAGGATAGACTGTTAGGCACTGCTGCCCTCTGCTGGGTGGTATGTAGCCAACTGCCCCCACAAGGCGTTTGTCCACCCCCCAGGTGCCCAGCCACGGCTTCTGTATTAGCCTATCTTGTAACTCATGTTCAAGCAGAAAACCACAGAGGAACCGAGGACCCAGCGTGGTATATGTGGCAAATGTGTGTGTTGAGGGAAGATGGCACGTAAGTGTAAACCCAAATGGCCAGTTGTCCTCAGTTAGGTGAATGTTCCCTATGACTTGAGCAAGACTTTAACTGAGGGTCTCGCTCAGCAGTCCTCCCCCGACTGGTTCTCAGCATGATACCCCCCCCAAGCAAAGGTGACCAAGGGGCTTTCAAGCTTCACCTGCCTTTTGCTATTGATGAGCTAACGCACAGAAGCAAAATGGGAATAATTGGATGGCAGGGGAACATCAGGATATTGTAATTGTTCTCCTTGGAGATGAAAAGAGAAGCTGAAAAACATCTGCACGCTGAAATCTGCTCCGATGCGCTAAGTGGGCCAAGAAAACCTGCAGCCACGAAGTGGGGCTAATTTACTGCTCTAATCACCAGCATCCAATCTGAAGCCAGACATTATCTTAAAGTACACACCAGTTCCAGGTGGTGCACAGCAAATGTTTGATTAGCGCTACCAAATTCCCTGCAACTTGATAACGCTTCCAAGCACGTGGGAATCACAGGGCTGCTCACCGATGGTGGGGGCTGCTGCTGGCTGGGCAGCAGGCTGTTCCCCTCAGGTCACAACCTTCCTAAGAAGCACAGCTCAGCCCTCTTCCCAGGGTGCTAAGGTGCTGGGTTTAAACAGTTGGGGGGTGGGGGGGACTAAGCAGGGGGAGGTAGATTTAGTAGAAGAGGAAGAACCAAAATGTCTCTGGTGAGGCGTGAAAATGGACTAGAAGGAGGGTGGGGGATTAAAAACCTGTATAGTGTTTGCTATGTGCCAGGTGATGAATATTTTATATATTTAACCTCCTTACATGATAGTACATGGTTACATCCCTGTCTTCCCATTATGCAGACAGGAGGACTAAGAGCTCGCCCAAGAGAACTCAGCTAGGATATTATGGAGTCATAATGTGAACCCAGGACTGATTTAAGAGCCTTCAAAGTAAATGACTGTGGTGGAAATAGGGGTTCAAATGAGGTACTGCAGATGTTAGGATCTTCTTGAGGTTACACAGAAGAGTAAGAGGAACTAGAAGCCAATCAGTGACTTTAGAGGAGGTGAAAAGAGGTGGATGGAAAGCAGGTCTTTCTGAGGTCTTGACTGAGCCCCTTCCATGCGCCCAGGACTACAGTATGTTCCATGAGGATAGTGAAAGACACGGTGCCTGTGCTCAAGGAGCTGGGGGTCTGTTTGAAGGAGGGGGGATTGTTTGGCCCAGAAAGTAGAGGTGTTTGGGGTTCAGAGTTGAGAACTGCACTGATGAAAAGATGATTCGAATCAGCAGAGAGAAGAACATCCGCCAAATGGTGGAGGTGCAAGCGATAGTGGCGAGTTATTCTGGGGTAAATCAGAAGGCCCAGATGAGAAATTACATCTGTCTAGCTGGAGTGGGTTCAAAAACCGCAGCTGGAAAGTACTTCTGGCTGGCTTTTAAACCCCAAAGCGAAGAGTCAAAGGTCTCATGGAAATTTCATATCCAAAACCCGGAGATGGGAGGGGAGAGCCTACTAAAACTGAAGAGAAGACAGTAGAGAGAGGACTGGTGACGAGGAACTCTGTCTTCATGACACCTGGAGTTGGAGCTGTTTCCTGCAGTGTCTCCTAGAAATCAGAGACCCCCAGGGGGGTCTTAGAAAACCAGGGCCCCTGCAACCTTGTAGTCTGAAGGCACACAGCGCCCCCTAATGGACCAATGGACCCAGGCATTGCCTCTGTACCTGGCTTCTGTTCTTCCTCCATCATTGCTCACCTCATGGGGTCCCTTCCCATAAAGGCTCACTTCCTCCTTGGTGGCAGTGTGCACAGCTACATTAAGGGATAAACAGTGTCTTGCTAACACAGAACCCTAGAGTCCTCCTCCAATCAACAGCTGCTAAGGTGCCTGCTTCCAGAAGCAGGACATGGCTGTGGTTGTCAGCATGGACTCTGGGGTCAGACTGGGATTTGAGTTTTTGCAGTGATACCAACTGGCTGTGGGACCTGGAGGGTGTTACTTGACCGCTCTGAAGCTCAGTTTCCTCAACTGTAGAAATGAGATGATGACAGTAGTTACTTCTCAGGGACACTGCGAAGGTTGGTGGTAATGTATGCAAACAACTTAGGATATAACCACACACAGGATGGACACATGCAATAAAAAGCCACTTGTTAGTAGTAGTATAATTGTGATTCGATCTGAATTATTCTCTATCACTATTTTATAAATGTTAATTCTCCCTCCCTGAAGACCAGGGCTCAAACTGTTTGTGGAATGATGTAGACTGAATCAATGTTTTTCTCTAAACAGCCTAGCCCAGTTACCACTTTTTCCATTGGGTTTTCCCTTACACTCTGCACATTCAGGAATCTCTCTCCATAAGAATTTTTTTGTATCTCCTTTAAAGTTTTCTTCTTTATATAATAGTCATTTATACCCATGTCTATTTCAATCAAAATAGGGTAAGCTGCCTATTTCAGTCAAAATAGGCTAGGCTGTGCTGCATCATCCAATGAGCCCCAATCTCAAAGGTTTTAAACAGCAAGGGGTCTTGTCTCGCTCATCCTTCTTGACCATGGCGGGGAGAGATGTGGATCTCTGCTCACGTCAGTCACTCGGGGGCCAGGCTAACAGGGCAGCCACCATCTCACACTTTGTTGGTCAGTGCATGAATAATAGAGAGCTGGGGAGGGTCTCACACCAGCAAATAAAGGCTCTGCCATGAAAAGAGAGCACATGACTTCTTGCCATAGCTCATTGACAAACTGGTCATATGCCCTGCCCTCAAGACAAGGAGGCAGCAAATGCAACCCTACCACATGTCTCCTCACCCCCAAAGGAGAACCAGCTGTTGGTAAGAATGAGTAGTGGGTACTACATTTCTGGAAAACAAAGCCAATATTCTATCTTGCACTGTCCCTCATGTTTACTATATGCAGTAAGTACACAGTAGAAATCTTTGAGTAACTGAATAACATATTTGTTCACATTTATGCTATTTTTCCTAGTTAAGATCATTGCCTTAGATCAAAATTCTCTCAATGACTGCTTGAAGAAAATTCGGGTATCCTTGGGGCAGGCCTGAAGGGGTAGTACAGGTCGTAATTTTATTCCCCTCTTTTTCACACCATGTGTTTTTACATGTAAAAAGTCGTATGAATTATTGTGACAGCTAGGAACTGGGAAGGATTATTTGTCCTCAGAAAACTGATTCACACATGAAATAGCATTTACACATGACATAGCTAGAAGACAGTTCAGCTGCTTATAGAAAGTACATAAGAGCTGGTACATACTGTGTCCATAAGAGACACTGAAAAGTAGGTGGATCCTCGAGAGGTCAGGTTATATGGGAAGAAGGTCATTCTTAACCTGGTTCTTAAAGGCAGTGTACAGTTTGGGAAGGCTTGGAGGAGGAAGAGTCCTCAGTCTGCCAGAGCTCACCTTGCTCATATCTTAAAGAAATCATGAACCTGAAATGAGGCCTTACTTCATCACAGATGGAGAACAGTTTCTCTCCTCACCTCTTAACATCGAGAGCCATTGTCGTTATTTGAGAGCTCCTTCCTTGCAGCTGGGGCCACTCTGGCATTTCCCTTCAGTGCCCCAAGGCTGACAGTACCTGGGGTTGATCGCGCATATATTCAGATACAGAATCTCTACCCTTCATCTCCACCGTCCCTCTCATCCTCCCCAAGAGATCATGAAGAAGTAGGAATTGAACCCATGTTTCTGATTCCAGATGCTAGCTAGAAAGGAAGAGCATCTCAGCGCTTGTAGGGAGAAAAGGTACAAATCACAAATAAGCTCATTGCAGTCCATGAATATAGAGGGGCCATAACGCGTGTGCACAGAGATATGTGTTTGTGTGTGACAGAAGCATAAATCCAAGGGATTCTTGTACCTCCAAATGTGGGTTGGCTCCTTCAAAGAAGGCATGCTGATGTGCTAGAAGCATCAAATGAATATTTTTAAGATATTGAATAAATAATTAAGATAAGTAAAATATTTATATATAAAAATATGTGCATATAAATAGACACACAGTAATCTGGCATGGATAAGCATAAGAGTTAACCATTTGAGAGGTAAAAACTTTTGATTTCAAATTGCTTTGCTAGAAATCTTTCTAAAATATATGGCACAAGCTTGAGCCCTTGTATATAGAGGAAGCTGACAATCCTGAAGCCATTTGCTGGTGATAAAGATCATCTTTCTAACCAGTTATTAGCTGGCTATTGAAGCTTGTAGCTTGAGTGATGGCACAGAATGTGAGCTAACTCCAGGGCAGGCTTGCAGCTTGTTTTCCTGACTAAATTTTGATATTGGTTTGCTGCTTTATAAATTTCCTTTCTCATAAATGTGGGCTACAGATTCCATCTTCATCATTTTTTTGAACTGTGGACTGTAGGTCTCTTTCTCCAAAAGTAATGGCCCACCCAGTGGCCAAACTAAGCTTTTCCCAAAAGACTGTCTAATTCTTCATCAAAATATTATCATTCCTCATATTCAAGGTCTGACCAATTTTGCCAGATAAAAAGCACTGTTCTTGTAATTACTCTTCAAGTCCCAAATCAACTTGAACCAGTGTTCTGTCTTCCTTGAATTAAGTTAATGAGTAAGCATTGCAAAATTGTGACATTCTAGAGTTCTGCTTCAAAATGTTTCTCAAATTGTTATTCAACTGGAAAACCAAAGTTGCCATATTTTTGAGGCCATTTTGCTATAGGCACCAGAGGGTTAAACAGGCTTTAAGCAAAATAAGGAAAGTGACAAAGAATACTTCACCTAATGGTTCTCTCCTTCTTTCTCTCCTTTTTCCTGAGCCTAGTGACCCATGCTCACTTTTGGACTGATGCAAAAGATCTGTAAATTAGGTTTTGTACTTAATCTAAGGAGTAAAAATGTTGACCCTGCTAAAAGATTTTTGCATTTTGACAGATATACAAACTTTAAAAGATCACAGTAGCATGCCAAAGCCCATGGGCATTTGGAGAGAATTTGAGAGGAGGAAAAAAGTCTTAGCAGAGGCTCCGGAGCTGCGTAGCTGGCTATTTATCCTTCCTCCACCCTAGGCTGCAGACGCAGTGCACTGGGAGAAAGCAGAGTTGGGGAGCAGGCCCTGACACGTCCAGGTGGTGCTAAAGAGAGACCCGCGTCTGTCCTGCTCCCGGTCTTCTACATGCCATCCTCTCACTGGGCTTGGAGAGTCAAGCCATGAGCCCTCTCAGGCGCTACCTCAGCACTGCCTCCGCAACTTGTGGGGTTCAGAGAATCGGGCGATCAGGATGGCCCGAGTGATCTGGCAGTCCACTGAGCTTCATGCTAGGAACGGCGGTCCGCCGTGTGTCCACCCATGCCCTCATCAGCTCATTCATTCATTCCTCGGTAGATAAACGTTCCCTATGTACTTGCCAAATGCCAGGCGCTTAGTGAACTAAGAGACAAAAATCCTACCCTAACAGAGCCTAGGTTTTATTATCCAAGAGAGATAACTTTAAAAGATGCACAAATAAAATAAGGTATATAGAGACTGGGAAGGGAGTTGAATAGGGGTGAGTGTGAATAAGGGTGTGATTTAGCTGGGCTGGTGAGGGCTGAAAGACTCAAAGGAGGTGATAACAGTCGCCACCTGACACAGGTGGCCCCTGGGGTCAGGCGCTGAGCTGCATGCCTTCCACACCACCCAATGACTGCTCACAATAACCACGTGAAGCATTCCGTATCGCTCTGCCCATTTTACAGACAAGAATAGCCACATTCAGAGAGTTTAAATGCATTGTCCCAGACATACAGAGAAAAGTGAAAGCAGGCCCCAAACCTCCAAATCCTAACCACCGAGCTTAACCACAAGGAGCACAGCCAACCAAGGCCATCTGGCCCCCTCAGGAACCTCAGGACACACACTAACAATCTCTCCCCCTCAACACACACGTGTTTTCACCTATAAGATGCTGGCTTTTTACTTTTTATCTAAGAGTTTAATTTTGTTTGTTGTGTATGAATTCTCATCGCTAAATGCTGAGGAGGAAAATTGAAAAAACACAGATGACCGGCCCCAGGTATTACTGGGGCCAATGAAAGTGCCGATGCTTCGCAGAACAGCATGGTAATCAATGTGCATAGTGTTGACCTGGAGTTCACTGTGAAATGTCAGACTACATTTAATAGTTCTGTTTAAAATGGGCCAGAGTAGAATAACATATTTTAAAAGATATTCCACTAAAATGGCTGTTGTGTACAGTATTTGGTTTGACTGCCACAGAACATGCCTACATAAAAAATTGTTACCTAAAACACTGAAATAAGGTATCATTTTGTGTAACAATACACTTTCTCTCTGAACCTTTGAACATATGTATGCGCAAATATGTATGCATACAGTGTTTCCATCTCACTTAGAAATAAAAATATAAAGATAATTAGAAAGTCCAATCTTTATATAAAATGCTGGGATTAAACTTGTTTTCTTTTTAAGAGCACATTTGCTTTCTAAGAATGTGAGTCGACTTATTTTCTTTGTAAGAAAGCAGTAAATTCTTCGTGAAGATAAAATGTGAAAGATTTTTCTTCATTGGCTCCACTAGCATTCTTTCTACAAAAACACTTCGCTGTAAAGCCTCTCCTCTCTCAATGCCTCCCCTTATACTTATGTGATCGTACCGGTTAATATCAGTTTTATAAGTTGATACATTTTTAGAGTTATTTGATATGCATATGATCTCAACCTATATTTGAAATAACTCAAAAGGGTCTGGGAAGACCCAAATTCCTGAACATGTCCTGCTCCTTTCTGCCAACCAATACCTAAAATTTTGCTGGTATTTGATTTACTCCCTTAATTGAAACCTTGTCCTCTGCTGGAAAAATTTATAAAATGTATGCAGTCCTAGGAGAGGTGGCTCATCGGTTGCTGCTTTAACAGTAAACCATGCAACAGTTCATTTTTCTCCTACAGAAAAGGTTGTGAAGATAGATTGTCCCTGTGCATCATGGAAACCCAGGGTCTGAAGCAAGGCAATACTCAGAAGCTTTTGAAGATTTGCTAGCCCAAGAGGGTGGGAGAAATCTTAAAGCTCTTGAGAATGCCGCAAGCACTATGCGTGGACTCAGTTCATCCGCCCTGACTCGGCCTTCTGCAGGTTGTCTGAGGAAGCACGCAGCTCACTGTCTTCCTTTCCCTTTCTGGCATAGCTTGGCTTGCTCTGTAGGCTGCACGCACAACACTACTGTCGGGCTGCCAGTCACTGATCCCAGAACAGCAGCCAACACTCACTGAGTTTCACTACAGACAATGCACCTTACAAGTATTAGAGTCCTACTGAAGCCTCCCCAGAACTCTCTGTGGTATCATAATCCCTGTTTTACAGAGAGGAAATGGAGACCCAAGGTCTCAGCATTTGTAAGACAGAGCTGGGATCTAGTCTCAGGTCTGAAAGGCTCCAGGCGCTTAGCCCATCCTCACCCTATCTCTCAGATGGTCTTAACTGATTCAAGTTTGCCTACTCAAGGCAACTCAGCATTTTATCATTTGTCTTCTTAATGAAACCAGAAATATTATGCACATTAAATGCTTTCCTGTGCTCTGATGCATTGATACTTTCATTGGTCCAAGTATTACATGAGACTAATCAACAGTGAATTGAAGATTTTTGTGCCTACTTCTCATTGTTCTGTTGTGTACCACACTGCCATGAGTCACTTTACACTGACATCAGTTGCTACTTTACTTAATTGATACTGTATAATTTTTTAAGACATTGGAAGCCAAAGACTCATGCTCTTAAAATAGTGTGTAAATTGAAAGAAACACAATCACGTCCTCAGGCTTCACCATAAATAAAATATATATGAGATTTGGAGCATCCTTTGCAAGTCACAGTTGTTTTGGTTATTTTCAGTTTAGAATTACACACTGTCAAAATAAAAATTGCTTTTAAGATGTTAAGTGTTTATTTTCATACTGGCCATCCTAGCAGTTGTGAAGTTCTGTCTCACGGTGGTTTGATTTGCATCTCCCTAGTGACCATGGATGTTGAGCATCTTCTAGTGCACCTGATGGTCATTGTAGATCTTTTTTGGAGAAAGAGCGATTTAAGTCCTTTGCCCATTTTCCTCATCTGAACCACTAACTGAAGGGCCTCTCTGGGGACATTAGATGTTTAGCAAGTGTATACCGCAACTGGAGCATGAAGCATTTCTGGCCAAATAAGTCATCCTTAATCTTTTTCATTTAACTTCTGACAGGTCAGTTCATATACATTCTGGTCATGCAATTTTGTTTTGTTTTTTACCTGACTTAAGATTTTTATATTTATTTTTATTAAAACTTGTGTTGTTATGCATGTATTTCCTATACTGAGAACTTTTTGTCTTCCAGTAGCTGGATCCACATGATTGTATAATTGTTCTTTCTATGACTTCAGATAAACCATTGATAAAATAAAACTGCTGATCATGTCAAAGGCAGAGTCCTCAAATTTTCACCATCTTTGTATTGGTCCATTAACCTAATACCCTTGAGGTCAATTATTTACTTAAATATATGTTCATCCAACTGTACTGTCATCCACATTGTTCCCCCCCAACTTGTTTATGCACACCCACAAAATGGTGAGAATGTGAGAATTTTGTGAGAATTTCCTCTCTTTTCTTTTACTTTCTTCCATTTATTTAATTTTATTTTTATCTTTATTATCCCATTTAGTTAGTTAGTAGGGGCAGTAGAGTGGGAAGATAAAGTCAGCTCTGGAGTCTATGTGCCTCATTTGAATCCTGGCTCTCTCACTTACTGGCATGAGCAAATTAATGAATCCCTCTGAGCTCATCACAACTGTAAATTAGAGATAACAATAGGACTTATCTCTTTACAGCAATATTTAGAAAATTGAACTCATCTATGTAAAAAAAAAAAAACAACAACTTAGTTCAGTGCCTGATCCATTGTAGGCTTTCAAAAATTAGCAATAATGATGATTATGATGACACAAATAAATCACCTAATGGCCAGCTCCTATTACTTTTGACATGAATCCTAGCAGAGGATTTAGGAAGTAGGATTTACTGAAGACCTGCTATATGCCGGGAGTTTATATATATAATCTGTTACTGTTCACACATAAAAAGAAGTAGATATTCTATGCATAGAATTCATTTTATATATAGGAAAACTGAGGCTCATAGAGGTGAAATGAAAAGGCAAAGCCCATATAGATTCAAGATAATGGACCAGGATCCTAAAGGAGTTCTTCTGAGTCCAAAGCCTTACCCATCAACCTTTCTCCTTCCCCTTTCTCTGCATTGAGTATGTGGCTGGTATTAAGGCTGGATGTTAATTTCTGAGTGAAATCAGATAATGAAGGCCAAGGTTCTTGAGGGATGTCAGATTGTTATGCCACTTCTGCACTGTCTTGGGTATCAGACCAGATTCTTATCATGAAGTGGCAGGGGTTGGATGGGCAGACATTCACTGTAAGACAATAGTGTGCTCAAAAGCCTTGAAAGCAGGGACTCAAACAAATATTTGTATACCAGTGTTCACAGTAACATTACTTACAATAGCCAAAAGGTGGAAGTGACCTACACATTTGTTGACAGACAAATGGATAAACAAAATGTGGTCTATACATACAATGGAATGTTACTCAACCTTAAAAAGGAACATGGACAAACCTGAGGACCTTATGCTTTGTGAACTAAGCCAGACCCAAAAGGACACATACTGATAACTCCACTTATTGTGAGTTTCTGAGAGCAGTCAGACTTAGAGAAACAGAAAGCAGGATTGTGGTCACCGGGGGTGGAGAGGAACAGGGAATAGGGATTGTTGTTTGTGGATACAGAGTTTCATTTGGGGTTCCTGGAAAAGTTCTGGAGAAGGACAGATGGTAACAACTGTGTATGCATACTTAATGCCACAGAACTGTACATTTTTTTAAATGGTTAAAATTCCATGTTATGTATATTTTACCACTATAAAAAATAGAGAGCGAAGAAATAATGTATTGATACATATTAGATGCTCAGTTCCATCTCATTTAATACTCAGAATAATTTCAAGAAGTAGGTCTTAACTGTTGCTTTCAATTTTGAGATGAGGGACCTGAGGCAGAAGGAGGTCAAGAAACCTACCCATGTTCACACAGCCAGTAAAGACCACCATCAGGATTTAAACCCAGTCTGGCTTCTCGGTTTATCCTTTTGCCCCCTATGTCAACATTGGCAAAGCCAACTAGCACCCCAGAGTCTAAGGAGAACCTTCAGATCTAGGCAGCGTAGGCACTCCCTGAGCCAGGGCTGCGGCCCCGGATGGGATCTGGTGCCCAAGTGGCGGGCACCTGAACCGGCAGAGGAGGGGCCATCACACTTCTCTGAGACATAGGGTTTAGAGTTTATCTCCAGTTCTGAACGCCTTCCCAGAACCTCATAAATATCCCAGACGTGGGAGGCCAAGCTGGGGTCCATCATCGAGAAGTCCGTGTGGGTGAAATGCCACTTCCTTGGCTTCTGCTGTTTTTTGGCACTGAAGAACTTGGGAGGTTTCCTGCTGGTGGCTGATCCTTGTTTTTTCTTTCCCTTTCATTATTCTGTTTGATGGGGTTGTAGGGGAGGAGAGAAAGACTATATATTATGATGGAAGGTTTTTTTTTTTTTCCCATTTGCATCTATTTTTTTTCTCCTTTTTCGGATTTTTCTTCTATTTGCTGCCACCTACACACTCCCAACCACACAGGAAGACAACTGGTGAGCTTACATTTAGAATTAAAAGGGGTCTGATGATGCTACTACTCCTGCAGAGGAATTTGCAAATGAGAACGGGTAGTAAGAGCCAAGTGACAAAGCTATCCCATCGACACCCTCTTCGTTCTTTGCTTCCTCCTTGTCCTCATCAGAGTTGACTGCAGCCCCAAAGACCCTACAGACCTTGTCACCATTCATGGACACATCACAGTCAATTGCAATTTGTGCAGCAAGAAGCATGTCGCTAGCAATAGTGCAAGTATGGAAGTTTAGGTTACATTTTTTAATATACTATTATTTGAAATAAATTCATTTAAAAAGTTGCAAGAATAGTACAAGGACATTTTATAGACTGTTTATTTAGAGACCCCAGGAGCTACACCAAATGCTCCAATGATGTCCATTGTAGCAAAATGTTGCTGGGTTACACCCAGTTGTCACAACTCTCTACTTCTTCTCCATCTGGAAAAGTCCTTCGATTTGTTCTTATGTCTCACACACTTTGCCTTTTTGAAGATTACAAGGCAGTCTTTTTGTGGAATGTTCCTTAACTAGGGTTGGTCATGTCCTTCCTCATGATTAGACCCAGGTTGTGCATTTTGGGTAGGAAATCCCAGGATTAATGCTCTTCTGTATGTTGGCATCCCCCAGGTGGCGCACAGTGTCAGTTTGTCCTATTCATGTTGATACTGTGATCCACTTAATTAAGAGGTGTTTTCCAGGTTTCCCCATGATAGAATTATTTTTCCCCTTTGTACATTATCGATAGTTTGTGTGTAGATATTCTGAGATAAGGTAAACATCTCTTTTGTGATCCTGTTTCATCCACTAGTTTTAGCCTCCACTGGTGTTTCTTTCTTCCCCAAGTAGTTAGTGTGATGATCAATGGTGCCTTCCTAATTCCTTCCTTCCTTCTACATTTATTAGTTGGCTTTCTATAACAATTTCTCCCCATGTTTTTATTCATTTATTTATATCAACATAGACTCATGGGTTTCTCATATATTCAGTGGGTCATAATTTATTCCTATCATGATTTATTTTGTTGTTTAGCTTTGACCTAGATTTGGCCAGCTGGTGGTCCTTCAAGCTGGTCCCTGTGTCCTTTTCATCTAGCTGTGTCATTCTTCAAACAGTTCATTGAATTATACTTTCCTTGTCCCCATCCCTGGAGTCAACCATTCCTCCAAGGCTGCCTGGTTCTTTTTAGTGGGTGATGGCAGCTGGAAGCCAAGATCTGGGTGCTGGGTAAGCTTAACTTGCTAGGGTACTGCTACTTCTCAGTGACAGGGCTCACACCCACCCCCTACAGGTCTTTACTCAAATTTCATCTTCATGGGCCTTCCCTTCTGCCCTGTTTAAAATGGCAATCCCTGACACCATCCCTAGCCACAGCCTACCCATCTCCCTTACTTTTTCCCTATCACCTATTATTATTTAATACTACAAGTATTTTTATGTATTACTTTATTATCCCCCCTCCCAAATATTGGCTTAATGAGGGTACGCTCTATGCTAGGTGACCAAAACAAGTGAAAATCCTTGTTCTCATTAATGAATGTGAACGATATATAGAATTACCTAGGAAAAGTAGTCAAGGTAAAATATATATAATAGCCCTAAGCTTAGGAAGACCACAGCCACTTAGGAAATGGCAGGAAGCTGATGGCTGAGGAGGGGAAGAGAAGTAAATGAGGGCGTAGCAGCTAGGTGAGCTAGGTGAACCAGGCTGACCTGTGTAGCTCAACAAAAGGATTTGGTATATCTCCTTAAAAGTGCCACAGGAAGGGCCTGCAGAGTTTTGAGTAAAGGAGTGACCTAATCTACCTTATATTTTTCAAAGACCGTACTGGCTACTTAACGGAGAGATAAGTATATGGGGGCAAGACTTTTAGCCAAGATACTTATATGGAGGTTTTTTCAGTGGCCATAGAGAGATAATGGCCTACGGTGGTGGAGGTATGCATAACGGTAGAATACTTAGCAGATATTTTGGAGACAGACTCCCTAAGACCACTGGTGATGGATTAGATGTGATGGGTGAGGAAGTAAGAGGTGTCAGTAATGATCCCTAAGGTATAGTTTCAAGAACAGGGAATTGAATCTGGACCTGTCTGGCTTCAAAGCCTGTCATCTTAACTGCCTTGACATCCTCGGACAGCTATAAGAGAATGAGGCTTTGCAGGTGAATATTTGGATCAAGAATTTCTTTATAAAATCTGTCCACACACCCCTACCTACCAGGAAGCCGAATCCCCCTCTAGCCAAAGAAGTGATTATCTAGGCCCTCAACACCTGTGATAGGACCCTAGAGTCCCTTTGCAGGTCTTAGCAGAGACCCAGGAGCTGGCAAAGGAACCCCTGTGAAAACCCCAGAACGAGGATTCACATTCCAGCTTTCCTGCCCAACACCCCTCCTCTCCTTTCCTCCCGCAAAAATGTTTCTCTTTGTAATTGTCTATAAAAGATTATTGTCTGCATTTTATTTAATTATTCTGTATGAAGTAATTATGAGAGAATAATCAGCCAGTTCGCCGATAATAGACATTTCATAAAAGAACACAAAAGACACTAATAAAGGCAGAGCCAGCCCTCATCGCTGTCATTATTAGTTTCTCTACATCTTTAATTTTCACACATTTTTATTGTTTGCCTGAAATTAATTGTCCATTTCTTTCCCCAATCAGGTTTATTGCAAGTGGGCCACTTCTAGATAGCTATATGTTCGGTGTGTTTATCTGGGAACGTCCCAGGAGATCTTGTCAATATTGAAATATCTATCTGGGAGGCTAGGAGGAAAAGAATCATAAAATCATTGTGTCTGGGTAGTCTAAAGGATATCACAAGAATTCAGCCACTCCCCACCACCCTGCTCAACATCCTCATTTTACAAACAGGGAACCTGATCCTTGAGAGGAATTTACAGACTTGTTGGTGGCAATCCGGAGACCGAAACCCAGAGCTCTTGCATAAATCAAGAAGCGCGGAGCTATCATAGGACTTAACTAATCTGAAGTGGGATTTAACTTCCTGTTGTAGGTGAACCATTCAGAGGATGGCGTCTGGGGCTTTACCTCTCCTGTGAACATTTGAAGGACAGATCTTCCTTCAGCCCCTAGCTCCTAAGAAAGTCTTGTCATGAATAGACACTTCAGTGGTCCGTAACAGTGTATTAATCTACTAGGGCTGCTGTAACAAAATACTATAGACTAAATAGCATTAACAACAGACATCTATTTTCTCATAGTTCTGGGAGCTGGAAGTCCAAGGTCAGGGCACCAGCAGATTTGGTTTCTGGAAGGCCTCTCTCTTCAGCTTACAGAGAGCCACCTTCTTGCTGCCTCCTCACATGGCCTCTAAGCTCTGGTATTTCTTCCTCCTCCTATCAGATTAGGTCCCCAGCCTTATGGCCTTATTTAACTTCCCTCATTCCACATATAGTCATTAGAGGTTAAAGCTTCAATGTATGAATGGGGGGGGGGTGACACAATGCAGTCTGTGACTGGATAATAATAGTAAATTCTATCACAGAATTCTAAGAACAATAATGTCATTTTATTGAAGCATCTTTCTTTTATAACTTTTTTTTTCAATTTATTTCTTTTCAGAAAAACCTTATTCATTATTTTTTCACCACACCCAGTGCTCCATGCAAGCCGTGCCCTCTATAATACCCACCACCTGGTACCCCAACCTCCCACCCCCCCCCCCGCCACTTCAAACCCCTCAGATTGTTTTTCAGAGTCCATAGTCTTTTATAACTTTTAAGTTAGTAATGGTAATAATTTCTTGGAAGCCACCATAGCGCTCCCTAGCTTTGGGCCATGGACATAGCGGTGTCTCTCAGACTCCTGAAATGGGCTGTTCCTGAGCTCTCTGCATTCCTGCCCGCTCATCTCAGGAGAGTTGGCTGGGGAGCCTGCGCCAGGGAAGCAGCCTCAGCACGGGGGGGCAGGCAGCAACTTAGGGAACACCACAGCCTCATTCATGGCCTCGGCTTGATTCACCCTACGTGCTGGGTGGGGACCATGCTCATCTGTCCTCCTTTGTATCCCCAGGGTCAGAAACAGTCAGAGATGAATGAATGAGTGAGTGGATGCTCTATATGAGCCCAATTCAGTCACCCAATTCCTCTGCTTAAAATGCTTCGGTGTCTTCCCCGCATCCAGATGGTGAAAGCTAACAAGGACTTCCATGATCTGGCCATATCCACCCCTTCTAGGCTCAGCGCTTCTCACTTTGGCACTGGCCCCTTTTTCCCTCTCTCTCTGTCCATGTTAAGCTTCCTGCAGTTTTCAGAATACTTGACGCCCTCCCTTACATCTACGTCTTTGCTCATACTGTTCCTGCTGCCTGGAAGGACCCTTCCTTTATCTGGCTGGCTGAATTCAGGCATCAAGACTCCCCTCACCTCCTCCTAGTTTGGAAGTCTCTCTCATTTGGGGATTCTTGTTGCTTTCTATCCAAATCCAGAGTTGCATGTGTACACTAACTTGTCTGTCTCCCTCCATTAAGTATGACACTTTTGTCTCTATAGTCTTACAATCTAACACAAGACCTGGTACATGAAGGGTTAATTAGCCAAATGTATTACGATATTATTAATTTTTGCATTGTATAATAATAAGGCTAGATTTCCAATCCATAAATCAGAAGCCAGGGTAGTACACACCTAGGTAGGAAAGCTTATGGTCTTGGGACCTGAGAGAATTTGGCCAACTCCTGAATTCCCTCCCTGTCTTCTTTCTTCCCATCAGTGGGAGGTGTCTCCCTTATGGTGCTTCATACTTGCTGGAATGGGAAGCTTGGCGCATGGTGGACACGATACAGTAATTTCCAAATCTGTCCAAATCTCCTGAGAAACTTGTGATTACATATTACCAGACTATACTCCCTATTACTAGTGGCTGAATCTCCCCAGGAGAGACCCCAGGTGTCTCTGTGATCAACCAGGTGGCAACCACTAGTATAGCAGGAAGAAGACTAAAATTAGAATTTCTCCCTTGTTTCTCCCTGGTCACTGATGACCCGAGTCCCTGTGGTAAGGTCATTCACCTCTTTAGATTTTTACTTTGGTTTCTGTGCATGTGAAGAAGGTGCAGCTGGATTTGTGTTTGTCAATCCCATTCTCACGGCAGTGGAGCGGAACTTTCACAGAAGTCCAATACATAAAACAGAAAAAAAACAAACAGGATTGTAATGATTGAGGATTGAAAAGACTTCGCACTCAGCCTCATTCTCACTCCACCAGCACTGTCCTGAGAAACCCTCAAGACACTTCCGTGTGGGACTTTCAGGGCTTTCTAGCATATAATTTTGAAAAACCTTAGTTAGACCAGAAAATCTAGGTCTCTACGAGTTGGCATTTTGTGACTCCACATTACTAATGTGCTTACTTGGAGATAAGCCCTCAGGTCACTTTATAGAACAGTCTAGAAAGTTGCAGAACATCCTCCAGGGCAGGAGAGTGGTCTTGAAAATGTGCAGGAACAGCTCCAAGAAAAAAAGGCAGAAAAGCTGTTGAAACAATTCTGGAGCTCTGAGATGCAAAAGGTGTAGGGAAAAGGACATCAGTGAACAGAACACATCAGCATGCTAAAACCAGGAGAGATAACACGCAGCAAAGGGTTGAAGTGGAAGAATTCAGATGAGTCCAGGGCATCCAAGAAGAATTCTATATGTCTCAATAAGAAATCAGTGAGTGCTTATTGTGAAACAGAGATCAATCAGGATTTGTCCCATCTAATTCTTCTCCATGGAGGAAAGTATAACCTTAATAAATCCTTAGGACCCATATGGTTCTGTTTCAAGATAATGTCATATTCAAAGAAATAAAATTTAGAGACCGAAGGCAACTAAAAATATCTAATCTAGTTTGGTACCTTTGAGGTTCAAATCATAACACATAGCAATGCTTCTCTCAATACTCTTTTTCTGGCCTCTCCAATTCTTTTCCATCCTCTCTATTAGGATTTTTTCATTCCAGAAGTTCTTCATTTCCCCCTGTATTCATCTGACCCCACCCAACACCCAGATGAAAACCCCTTGTCTGGCAAAGATTCTGACCAGGTTTTACCATGTATGTGTCCACTCCACATTCATGCCTAACTCAAGTTCATTCCTGAATGTCTCTCCTTTCACTTGAATCCACCTCATAATTTTAACCCACCGGCTCACTTAGAAGAGGTGCTTTGAATGCTGTCCCTAGCACAGCATTTTTTTCTTGAGCCTTGCTGTTGTACTCTGCCTGGTTTGGACCTGCCCCTTCCTCACACCACACCCCCCAACCCACTCAGTCTCCTCCTAACCTGACACTGAGCAGACCCTCAGAAGAAGACTCCCAGTAGATGAGACTTCACGGGGGCAGACTCCAAGGAGCCAGGTACCAGATATTCTCACCTTTCGCTCCAAAGACTCTTCACATAAAGGCTGAATCTCCTCCATACCTAGTCACACAACAAAATGTTTGCACTCACTTGGGGCACCAAGAGTAGTTAATTGCTTGAACTCAACTTTTTAAATCCTGTGTCCTTTTAGCTAGTAGAAGACAGAGACTTGGCCCTAGAGTATCCGTTCAGACAGCACGTGACATCCATCTGTTGGCATTGCAAAGGGGCCACTGCAAGCTCTAATCTGTGGGCCTATGTAGAGGAACTCTGCCACAGAAACAAATCTTACCATTTTCGCTCACATAATAAGCAATTGCAATTATGAATCTCCCCACGTTACTTGCTTAATTATTACCTAGGTCAGGCTGAAATACATTTGGTGGAAATCAAGCTGCATTTCTTTGAACTGAGGCACAAATGCTTTACTCTTCACTGTTAATATCATTGCTGGGGAAATCAAGCTGGCATATGTTTTCAGTAACCACCACTGAGATCATTTTTCTCTCTCTCTCTGGGGTAATTCAGGGAAAGGAAAGCATTCAAAATATTATATTTGCCATCCCCTAGCACATTCATGTCATGTAGCACCTACAATTAATGAGTGGTACTTGTGAGGATGTGAGTCATTACAGCAAAGCATTTAATTCCATTCTTCTCCGACGCACTGATTTAATCCACCCTGAGTCAAACCGGAGCAGTAACGCACCTTCCCTCAATAGAGCTCTATGAGATAACATGGTGTGTCCGAATGACAGTAATTTTGCACATGTACATAGCAGCTTCCAGGCTAGGATCTCCAAGAGTTGCTTCACACATGGTAATTGATGGCACCTCTAAGCGTTACATTAAACATTTAATTGAACAGTTAAATGTGGATTAATGAGGCCATTAATTAATACAGTGGGGAAGTCTACAATTCTTATCTGTGAACCACAGAAAGGATTTCCCCACACCATGTATTTGAAACTCCATCAGGAAAATTCAGAATTGTGAAGCTGTTGGCAGTGGGAAAGAAGGAGTGCAGTGACCGTAGAAATAGCATAGGGCTGGCAGGAAGAAGACCCACAATTTGGAGGCATGAGTTCAAGACCATATTTTACTACTAACTAACTCTGTTACTATGTAGTTCACTTTACCCTCTAGGACTGGTTTCCTAACCTGAAAAATACAGATCTACAATGTTATCCCTCAGATTTATTTTATTTAACTGATGCTCTGAGTCTATGAATGTAACCAAATGGATTCTGGGAATGGCTCAATTGCTCAGCTAGTCAAGTATTTGTTGACTCCTCCTTACCAAACATTTGGCTCAGAGCTCCAGCCTCTCCAGCTACTGTTCTCCAAGGGCAGGGGAAGAACACTGACTTAGATTCAAAAGTCCCACTTCCACTCTGCCACTGGGGAGGTGAGATTCCAGACATGAAAAAATGCATCTGGTCTCTGCTCATCATTCTTCTCATGATCAAATGCAAGAAATTGTTGTAAGGATTAAATTAGATCCTTTAAATGAGAACTGAAGAGTGTAATGTATATGTGAGCTACTGTTTTTGTTTTTATTATCATCACCACAGCCAGTGACAGCTGGTTGTAGAAATCACATCAGGGCCTGTGGCTACTTCCTCATCTTTCTATTTTCCTTCCCTTCTTCTCCTCCTATTTTAATGTTCATGCTTGAGTTTCCTTTTGTAAATATAGAAAAGACTATTTCTCATCAAGCCTTTGGTACCTATGATTCTTCACACAATAAAATATAATTAAACCCTTTTATAGCTAAATAATGAAAGTGAACCAGAAAGAAAATTCTGGAGTTCTATATGGTGGCATTGCCTCTTTCAAAGTAAACCCAATCCATTGACCTTCAAGGCAAAGTTTCCTTCTAACCGCCCCTTTTCCAAAAGACCATTTTCAGAACTTTTCTTAAATGAAAATGAGGAAGCAAAAGGATTGAGTAAATAATTGTATGTGCTTCCCTACCACCACTGCCCCCAAATCCACATGAGCAATATATTCTAAAGGAGTTATTTAACTTTAAGTGAACTTTACAAACTTTCATGGTGAAGTCATTTGGGATGGTCTTTATAAGAATATTTGAGGCAGAATTATCAAAAGATTAAATTATGTTCGGTAGCATTTTATTACTAAATATGCTTTCCTATTTCACATGAAATATATGAATTCTTTCTTAACCAAAGTGTTTTATTTTTTACTATGTTTAATAGCAAATCTTAATATTTATTTAAAACACATTTATTGGACACTTACTGTATGGCAGATAATGTGCTGAAGAATATACTTATATATATATACACAGACATTTGTTTTTTTTTGTTTTTTAAATTTTCAGTACTTTTTAATGCCGCTATAGACCATTGAAACATCTTAACTTTTTCCCTTGAGTAATAGACATCATGTGGCTAGAAACTTCTTTGAGGGGACAGTTGTTCTTCATATATATATCTTAGTATGTGTGTGTGTGTGTTTTAATTATGTCATGTTAGTCACCATACAGTACATCATTAGTTTTTGATGTAGTGTTCCATGATTCATTGTTTGCATTATACAGACATTTGATCCCTATTTGCAGATTTCATATTGAAAAATCACTGACATACTAAAATTTATTCGTAACCCCAAAATCAATACTCACAGTGTTTCTCACAATACTCATAGTGTCATTCAAGGACATGTGGAGAATGATGAAAAAATTGAGTTGCCTGACTCACACATTCCCAGCTAAGTCAAATAAGAAGACACTCTGCCTTCTTGTTTCAGCTGTCATATGGTAAACAAGTGTCTTTTTGTGGTTTATGTAGTGCCACATTTTTTTGTACTTTTGTGCTTTTTGTGCTTCTCCTGTTTAAAATGGACTCCAGCCCAGTGCTGAGGTCCTATCTAGTGTTCCTAAAGTTCAAGAAGGCTGCAGTGTACCTTGCAGAGAAAATATTTGTGTTAGATAAGCTTCTTTCAGGCATGAATTAAATATGATGTCTTATCATGAGAGATATCATGCTGCTGGCCATGACTTCAACATTAGTGAATTAATGATATATGTTATATAAGGTACCTTTAAACAGAGACACACATAAAACAAGATTATGTATTGACCAGTTGGCAAAATTGTGACCAGACGCTCTCAAGAACCTAATCCCGTATTTCCCGTAGGAACAACACTTAGTATTCACTAATTCAGTGTTAGAAGCAACTTTCTAGAATGTAACTCCCTCAAATAATGAGAATTGACTATATATATATATATATATATATATATACACACATACATACACACACACACAAACGCATACATGTGTAATAGAGTTAAGTACTAGACACCAACTATAGAGGAGTATAATTAGCAAACTTATGCAGTACTTTTCTATTTAACCTGTTAATCTCATCAGAAGTTGCTAATTTAAATGAATATTTCTGCCTTTATTAGGGTAAATGAAAACCAGTCAGCTGAGTCTCAGGAAACAAAATCATGAGCCTTTAAAACCAAGCTTCACTGTGTTAAGAGCCCTGATCTACCCAAAGATGGTTTATCTTTGTATAAGCCAAGTTTGAATCTCCTCATAACACAGACTCAATTTCCCACACTCACAATGCAAAACATGTCATCTCTGTTCTCTCTCAGAGATCACCTGTCCACTCTGCAGCACGCATTCACCCAAGGTGGACTAGGTCCTGGGTAGCAGAGATGACAGGTCCTCACCTTACACTTTCAACAAGGTCATGGCTTGACAGGGAGATGTAGGATGACTACGGAGGGGAACTCGTCCTAGGACAGAAGATGAACGTCAGTCAAAGCTACCCTAAGGATTAGATACTTGAACTGGGAGATAAGGAGCAGTGAGCATGGTGATCTGGGTGGGACCCCTGTTGCAAGGGCCCCCAGCACTTGTTCTGTGTGAGGCTCCAGAACAGACACCATGGGCTGTACCCTGAAAGGCCAGTTTCTCAAGAAAGCTTTCCCTGGACACACGCTCCCCTCCCTGCACACATACATTCCCAGCCATGGCTAGATCTAGATCCTCCCAGAGGACTCCTTTCTTTTTCATCCTGGTACTTACTTGACTAGCATCTGTCTCCCCAGTAGGTGGTGTGCCGCCCAAAGCAGGGGCCTGGTATTTCTGTTGTGGTTGCTCCCTGTCACAGCTCCCGTTGCCTTACATGCTGCCTGGCACAAAGTGCCAAACTACTGAATCTAGATTGCAGAGTAAGGCCAAGGTCTTATCCCTAGGGCGATACCTTGCTTGCAGTTTGGCATATCAAAATATGAGGGGGATTTTTTTCCCATATGGAACAACGTTTCGTCCTGGGAAATGAATGTGCATCCCATAGGTATTTTTATCATCATGTTCTAAGCGCTTTGTGGCCTCTTTGACCTGATAATGGGTAAATTAGCAGTAACTAGAACTGAAAAGAGAGACAACAGAAAGGTTTCAGGCCCTTTAACTTATAGTTTTCAATGCAACCTTTGGTCCCAGCAGCTTGGCCTGTGTTCTCAGCTCAGAGTGGAGACTATCATCCACATGGACAGGGGGGTTCACATACCTGCTTTTTATAATCACTTGATTCAATATAATCACCAGATTTGGGCTTGAGGATCAGCCCAGAATCCCATCCCCAGAGAATTATTTGCTTATCCTTAGTCCCCTTAAATTTCTTTACCATGGAGATCCCAAATCTCTGGGTGTGCGAAGTAAGATAAAGTGCATCCAAGTGGGACAAACGTCATAAGATGCATCATCATAGGTGCCGATCAAGATCAAGATAACCCAAATGGTTAATCCTGAGATGGTAGAAGAATGCTATGAAGCATCTGAATCAGGAGGCCTTGCCCTCCTCCTGTTTCTCACTTCTTTGTTGTAGGGTTCTTAAACTCAACTATTCGTGTGACTGGCCCCATAATGTAAATAGGTAGAGTGTCCAGGGAGAGCCATGGCAAGCCCCATCCTGAGGGGGCAGCTGCTACTCAACTCCGTGCAAGAATCTGGGACCAGTGTTGTGTTGCCAAATTTTGATTTTTTTTGAGACAAAGCGGAAGTCTGGCATTCTATCTCTTTAGCTTGTCAGTTTTGTTGCTGTTACTGTTTTTCTGAAGTGCTTTTTGTAGACCATTAGGGAGAAGATAAAGATAAATAGAGCCGTGTGCCCATCTAAAGGAGCTTAAGGTCCAGGGGGTAGAGCTAAAGCTCAGGCTTACAAAGATCATCATGCACAGTAGCTGGTGTTCGCTAATGTTATCTACAGAGAAAGAGCATTGGAAAGTTTTACTAGGCATTTTTGATGAGGAGACTTTCTTCTCTTTAATAACAAGAAACTTCACTATTTCTGCCCCCAGAAAAAGAAGCTATCTCTGCCAACAGGGCCTCTTTGCTGAGCTTGTAGAGTTGTAGAATTGCTCGGAGAATTGTGTTGCAGTGTGGTAAGAAGGCTGCCAAAGCTGGTTGCATCAAAGACAGGCCTGAGTTCAAGTATGTTCAAACAACTGTGCTGTGCTAGCCTTCTTCAGCTGTCTTTCTTTTTTCTCTTTCCTCACCTGGACTCAGATCCAGGTCCACAACTTCCAATAAGGCATTCTTTCCTGTCCTCACTTAAGAAGAAGGAGCAATCAAACTTTAAGGTAGTGGCAACATTTAAGATTCAGAATTCCAAGGCCTTTATAAAATATGGTTGCTTTTTCTCCCAAATGTATCTTCAGCAAAGTCATCAGACTTTCCCTGTTTCTGCCAATGCTGAGCCTTAATAGTGAATACAAAGGGTTTTGGGGCAACTGTTACCGATCCCAGTCTCATTCCTTCTCACACTAGGAATGTGACTGTGGCCGAGGTGCTTAACCTGGTTTATAAGCCATCATTTTCTCATGTCTGTATAAGGTGATAATAGTACCTATTTCTGGGTTGTTTTGTGAAGCTCAAATGAGATCATACGTGTAATTTTCACATAAGTGAAAAACCTTACCGTTATCCCCAGAGAATTTGATAAGGGAGAAGATCATGTGTAGATCTATATGTGAAGCACAATGATCTATACCTGGCACTAAAAAAAAAAAAAAAATGCTCCATTAAAGAGGGTCCATATCATTATTATCGAACAGGAGCATAAATACTTCCTTGCTGTGGAGTATTGTGAAAATAAGGGTACATCTGCAGAATTTCTAATTTACTGCCAGTGGAGCAAGTCAGCCTAGGCAAAGCCATACTTAGTATCATACAGGTGTTGGCTGAGCTCTGGCCTGGCCAATGGAGAAATGTGCCCCTCCGGGCCCAGCATGAGGCATGCGGTATTGCAAGCCTGAGTTACGGTGCAGTACATATAGTCCACCCCTATTTCCCACCTGTTGTAAAGTGGCCCTAGTTAAATAATAAACAATGGCACACTCAGAATTTTCCAGGATTTTTGGAATCCTAGAATAATGATGTGAACAGAATAATCTTCTGAGAGAACCCAACAATTTAAGAAGGAAATTCCTTCTCTCTTTCTCTCATCAATCTTTTCTCTCTTCCTTGCAGTCCATCCATGTATACAATGAGAAGTGCATTGAAACATTTGGACGCTTATTCACTTATCCAGAGGAAAGTTTCTCCTCTGCAGACTTACAGAATTACATCAGTTCCTCAGAGATGCAGTGGGCCTTTCTGTGTGCCAGGCGTTGAAGATACAATAACTAGAAAATGCAGTCCCTATCCTCAAGGGTCTCACGGTCTTGGAGACAGGGTTATCTTTGCAGAGCCCCAGCCTCCCCTTTTCTCCTTCTAGAGCTCTTCCCATCCTGAGTGCCCAGTGTGTTCTCAGCAGTCTGACCAACATCTTTGTACCAGCCATCTGCATGGCTACATTGCATTCAAATCTGCATGCGTGTTTAACCTCTTCAGATCACAAGGGTGTCTGCTTTTTAAAGGAGAGGATACATGTTAAACCAAAACAATTATCTCAAATGACAAATTTTGAGGCATTGTTAAAAAGATAATGGGAGCAAATTTTGAGAAACTGGGTATGTACTTGCCAAATACGGGAGTAAGCCAGCTACCAAATACTTCTCGGTCAGGATCCTCCTTGACCTACTGAATAGCTTTAAAAGTCCGGTATCCTGTAGGTATCCTTTAGCACAGAGTAGCGGAAAGACTTAAGCTTTCACAGAGCGTCAAAACCCAGGGGCAGTGGGTGGGTTTCTGTCATCTTTCTCTCTAATTTTCTACAATGGAGCACTTCCAGTGCTGCCCAAGCCAACGTATGGTTTGTCATACTCCTCGGAACGCCACAACATGTGTGTAAACACGAAGACTTGATCACGTACTGAGTGTGCCCATCAGAGCTTTCGGAGGGAGCCATCTCCACTGTGGGATGGCGGAAGTCAAATATTAGTCTTAATTTGAACTAGACCATTAACATGCTAGCATTCCCTGTCATTCTAGATAACTTCAGAGCCAATGGCTCTCCCGTTCCCAAGTGTTAAAGAATTGCCACTTCAAAGGGTTCCACTCTTTCTCGATTTTTATTAAGAAAACTGATAATGGTTGAAATAAGCCACAGGGGGTCAAAGAGCCAGGTGGCGGGAGAGCTTATACCCGAGATGAGAAACCCTTGCTACCTGCTGGTTTAATAGGCTACCCTTCTTTCTAATGGGGCTTGAGTGGAGCTGAAATCGAGGCCGAGAGATCGTATCAGAGCGATCTTAACATCGAACCACCTGACACCGGGTCTGTGGGGGATATTTCATCATTGTCTGCTTGACCTTTGGCCTCTTAGACTTACAGCCCATCATTTATGGGAAGCCGCGACTAAAAAAGCCATTTGTTCCCAGTTGAAGGTACCTGTCCTGACGCACTGTCAACAGCTGTTTGCATTGCTAACTGTGCCAAGGGAAAACAATTGATGCGGGCAAACTCAAATTTCTAACCACCTCTTTTATTTTTGTCACTCCTGGTGCTAATGATGACCTATATTCTCTACCATAATGATTATCTTAAAAGTCTTTTTGGCTTTGAAGAGAGCATTTGAGTCCTAAGTGCCCGTATTGTGAAAGAATATAATATGGAGAGGTCTATTATCTTAGAATTCATTTGCCCATTTTTTTCTTTTTTTTTTGAGGCAGCACTGTAAATTAAACCGCTTGAGTTGGCTTTGTAGGTTTCTTTTTTTCTTTCCTTATTTTTTTTTTTTTTTTTTTGCATACACAGCAAGGATAACTACACCTCAGATTTATGAGCATTGTGAACAGGTTGCCATGGCGACCACTCTGGCTGCTCTACACCAAATAACCTTGTCATGTGAGCATTTATCACAGGAACATCAAGGACTGGATTGCACTGTACGCTCTTTGGCTAAACAGCAGGATTTTTCTGAATAATAATTGGTCGTGGCCTTTTATTCCACCAGTCAGAGTTAATCATCCTCGGAATCTGAAATTAACCATAATGCGTTCAAGACGCAGAGTGCAGCCATTCAAAAATTCCTCTTTGGAGGAAGAAAACTTTCGAATGATCTTTGCTCTTTGTTGTATATGACCATTGTTGTTATTGTTATTGTCATTATTATTACAGGGAAGGCTTCAGGAGAGAAGAATGAGGATTTGGGAATGGCACATTAGAACTCATTACCATGATCTAAGTAAAATGGGCATTTTAACCGGCCTATTATTTATGAGAAGTAAAAGGAATTTTAAACTGCCATCAAAACCAGTAGTTTTTTTTTTTTTTTTCCTCTCAAATTACCTTTACAGGACATTTGATCATTTGAATGGATTTTACTGGGCTAATTTATTTTCCATAGATTCATGTTTTACTACACACCCAGAAATTTCAGTGTGCTCCTTATGTAGCATATTAGGAGGGAAAATGAATGGGGTGTAAAGGATCAGCGAGCTGTCTCCGTGCCTACACAGCATGCGCGTGTGCACACACACACACACACACACACACGGGCGCTTATGTGCATGTATGTGAACCCACAGGATGGACCCCAGAAAGAAAATAATTACATCACAGGCATACAGCTGGCTCTCTGTCACAGGCAATTATGTTAGAGCAGGAGGGTGGGTGGGTTAAAAAAAGTGTCAGGACTGTTGTTATTCATCAGCAGAGAGATTTTCTGATCCATGAAGAGTTGCCACATAAAATTCTACTAGGGATGAGAACAAACTTCAGCAATGCACCAAACTTCTTTTCTTGGCTACTTTAACACTGACTGTTCTTCAGAGATCCTCTCTCCACCCCCTGCTTCTTGTACTTCCCTAGTCCCAGAGTCTTACTTCTTATAGGCCATCCATCATGGTTATTGTTGATAATAATCTCTTCACCTCAAGTGTGGCTTCTCCCAAGGATAGTTACATAAAAAAACCAAACATTGAATCCCAAATGGAAGAACTTAAAAAATAAGTAAAGAATAGTTTTGGTTTTATTTTTAAGAAGGGATCGAAGGATGAAAGGGCATTTTGAATTTTTTATTTTTTAAAAAGTTTGGTTTATTTATTTCAGAGATAGAGAGACCAGGGGGAGGGGCAGAGAGAAAGAGAGAATCCTGAAGCAGACTCCCTGCTGAGCTGGGAACCCAATGCAGGGCTTTATCCCAGGACCCTGAGATCATGAACTGAGCCAAAATATAGAGTTGTTGCTAAACTTGAGGTACCCCAAGAACATTTTTAAAATTCCCACTCATTTTTACCTTCAGGGTAGCCATGTGCTTTACCACATTTTAAGACCTGCAGTCAGTCCAGTCAAATAACTGATTGGATTTGGAGATAAAAAATAGCTAAATGGGCACCTTTTGAATAAAGTTATTCAGGAAAATGGCACTGCCCATCCCATGTTAGATCCCTGCTCTTGTCTTTTTGTGGTTCTCCCTTGGAAATAAATGTAGACATGGGGCAGGCAGTAAGCTGAGTTGGAGAAATAAGATACAGAGCAGTAGTGGGAACACAGTATTTCACTCATTCATCAACTATATATTAAGGTCCTTGTAAATGCCGAGAATACTGTTAGGTGCTCTGGGGGAAATGGCAAGGAATGAGATCTGCTCCCCAACCTCTAGGCACTTACCAGCTCACAGGGAGATAAAATATATACAGAACATAGGTAGCAGCTACACTGTTGAATGAAAAAATAATTTCTTGTAAGTAAATGGCATAAAAGTCCAGAAATGGCAATAGTCACTGGCATTGTTGTGGGGATGGGGCCTTCTATAGTTGTGACATTGAAACTGCTGGACTCTAATGATCTATGGATGGCTGGTGATTGGAAAGAGAACATTTTAGTAAGAAAGGATGACAGAAGTGAAAGCAAGAGACCCAGAGTGTTTGGTGTGTTCTGAGGATGGTCAGCATTTGCTGGGACTCCAAGTTCATGTCCATGAGTTGTGGGTAGACATAAGACTGGTAAGTACCTTCAGGCTATATTTGAAGTATCATTATCAAGTCCACATAAATTTCTTGCTAAGATTCTGGGACATCTATTTGGGTGTCATCAGAGAGTCATTTCAGGTTCTTAAGCAGAATATCGGTCTAATCAAATCTGTAGGAAAATTTAAATGAAATGGGTGAGAGGGAGGAACACATTTCAGAAGTTGTTTGATCACTTGGAAAGATAGATTTACGCCAAGTCCCTGATCAACTAGCTTTCCTTCTCATTTTGTTTCTGGCGAATATGGGGGAGCCATTCCCCTTTTGATAATGGCTTTGAGGTGCTTTGTTTAATGTGGGCAGAGGTTCTCTCCTGGTGCAAGCCTCAGATCCATGGCTTAGCAATTAGGTAGGAGACTAGTTAGGAAAATGCAACTGGTCATACAGAGTTGGGTTTGTCAGGCCGAAGCACCAGACTCGTCATTTAATTTCTCAAGTTTTAGCAAGACTTTTACAAGAAGAAAAAAAGTGATCAGTATTGATTGGCACTCAGTAAGCTATGACCAATCTGCCAGTGAGTATTGCTCTTCTTAGACCCAAGCATGCTTTACTTAGAAATATGTTCACACTGTGTGGTGGAGAATCTTCATAGAATTGTGTCTGGAACCCAGGGTTCATGAAGCCCACCCTGACCTGGATGATCCCCAGGACTCCTTATCGCTCCCTCTGACTATGTTAGGGAGGTATGACATGTGTAGGTGAGCTTTAAAATGTGACTAGAAGGGTAAACAATTCTCTCTCTGATGCCCATTCACTCTGCCTTGCTGGTGACCATCAAACTACTGAGCAAATTTGTTTTGCATTGCCATTCTGTCCCAGAAGCTGTTGAAAATGAAGTTTTTCTTCTTCATGTTATAAGGCCCATGAGGACAAAAAGAAATTTTTTCCTTCATACTCTCAGTAGAGTAGGCCTTCTTTTTGTTAGTTCTCAACTCCAGGTTCTTGCTGGTTAGAAATAGCAGCACTGTTGGGAAGATTGTGTGATATCTGTAGTTGTGTAACAAGTCTCTCCAAAACAGGATGGCTTAGAGCAAGAATAATAATAATAAAATATCTCTCACTTTCTGAGGATCATAAATTCAGGAATGGTTTGGCTAGGCAGTGCTGGCTAGGGGCCTTTCGTGAGGCTTTAGTCAAATGTCAGGGAGGGGAGGGCTCCTGTCATCTGAAGATTTGGCTAGGACTAGAAAATATACTTCTGAGGAGGCTCACTCACAAGCTAGCAAGTTGGTATTAACTGTTGTCAAGGGTCCTCATGTCTTTATCACAACCATCTTTCCATGGGGCTGCTTGAGTGTCCTCACAACATGGTGGTTGGCTTCCCCCAAGGTGAGTAAGTAATATAAGATACCAAGCTCAAAGCCCTTATGGCCCAGTCTTAGAAATCACACACTATCACTTATGATTTATTCTGTTGGTAATATGATATACTGTGTTTATTCTATTGTGATATATTCTGTTGTCACACAACAGGACAGCCTGATTGGATAAGATAGGAAATTACACAAGGTGTGAACCCCAGGAGGTATAGAATTCTGGGAGATTTCTTAGAGGCTGCCTATCTCAGAAGTGCTGTATCTCTGCACCTCACAAGTGGATGTGTGAGCTTCTGGAATTAAGAAGAAAAACTACCCTGTTTCTGATCAAAAACTCTAGGAAAATTTTTCCTAATTTCCTAATTTTTCCTAGGAAAAATATCCTAGAAGTATATTTTCTCCTAGAGCAGTGCTCATTGGAGATTTGCTTTAATCTGACGTAGTCTGAAATAATGGTCAATAGTGGGTCAAAGTATTTTAAACATACATTAAAACAGTAAACCTTTTATTTTAGCTTAAAGTTATAAATGTGTATTCATTTACCAATATTTTCATTTTTCCTTTTTTTGAGAAAACAGTAATTTTCCTTTGAGTAAGGGCCCTCTAATTAAAGTTCTGCATCATCTTTTCCTCCAAACCATTCTCAGAATACATAATTTACATAATCTAGTTTTGGTTTCCTTAAAGTAAAGCAAGACCCTAAAATGTGTTTTCCAAGCAATGCAAAAATAGAATTTGTCAAGACCTTTATAATTTTTGGCTAATTTCTTAGAGCTACTTCCCCCATACTCAATTCGACATCCATTTTTTAAAAATCAACTTCCTACTTATTGCCTTCCTCCAAAGCAATCAACTTGAACTTGGTTTTTATCAATGAAACAACTCTCTTTGCATTTGTATTTCACATTTTTGGATAATTTTTAAATAAATTACATACTTACAACTACAACCAGCATAAAAAGGCTTGAGAACAAACATAAGTGATTCTTGCAAAGCATATGGAATAACAGGTAGGAGTAGAATGCACTGGCCTCCTAGTGAGGGTTGTGCTAGCCTCAGAGTTCATCAGGATGTCTTGAAGACAGGATGGACAGGATCAGATAATTGGCCGTGTGTTAAGCCAATGCATATGATCAGTATTTTTATTTGTTTTAATTCTTAAAAAATATGCATTGAAATGACTGTTTCATTTCAATGACTTCGTGCTCCTTCCTCCAAAGTCAAGTCTGTGAGTCACTGAACTACAGCTGATCAGAAAATTTTTGACTATCAGTGAACCCACAGTGCTCTTCTTACCAAGCATGTAGGAGCGGCCTGGAAAGCCTTAAGGAATGGAAGACGAATGCTTAAGAGTTAATTCTATTTGGCCCCAAGCCTTAGGGTGATAATGTGGTTCAGCTTCTAATCCAATGTTGAATGGCAGTATGTTTCAACAAGCATGTCATCATCAGTCTCATAGTCAGGGTCAGCTTTCTGGAGGAAAGGAACTTAGCTTAGCCTTGAATAGGTTATGAGACATCCAGTGGGACAGGAGGTTTATACTACTATGAGTATGAGTGGGAACAAAAAGAATATTTATAGAAAACATGGAAAAGAAAAGCTGAAAAATGTGAGTCTCTTGGAGATTTTGAAGGTATTGGAGGACTATCAGACTTCCAAGAGGGCACTGGGCAGATTCAAGTGGGGAGAAGAAGCTGGAGTTACGGCCAGTATACAGGATCTATTAGAGTGTTTTGGAAATAATGTGTGAGAGGGTCCAGACAAACATAGTTTGTGGGTAGAGAGTTTTTGCGAGAAAATAATAGCTGAATTTGGGAGCTGTAAAACAGGGAAGTTTGGTAGGAGAAATGCAAGTTTGAGTCTAGGGAGTTATGAGAAATAGTTGGTGCCATTGTCATTGCATGAATATATAGAAAGGGTAAGGAAGTGAATTCAGATTTAGGCTGAGTTGGGGGGTGGTTGGAAGAGGAGGAGCAGAAGGTTAGAGAGACAGGGGAGGACTGGACCCAAGGAGAAGGGATGGAACCCAAGGGGTAGATTGAGGAATCATCTGCAGAGCAGTCTCTAGGAGACCCCAAAAGTGGGTGGGTCAAACCTATGGGGACGGTCTTACAGGGAGAAAGAAGGCCAACGTTAAGTCTGAGCCTTGGCCAAAACCCTGCTCCATCCCCTGAGCCAGAGATTTTCAGGGCCCAGAAATGGTGGCTAAAGGTGCTGCTGTCTAAAATCTTACAGCCCAGGCTTTTCATTTCCCCATTTGCCCCATTTTTGGGAGTCCCATTCTCTGTGTTTCCTTTCTGGATTTCCCTTTGGACAAGAGGCAATCAAACTTTGGGTAAGCATGTGCTCCATTTCAGTCTGCTTTTTATTTTTATGTGTAGACTCAGCCTGGCTCCCCCAGCCTCTCATTTATCTCTGCCCTTTCTTTGTTCTCCCCTCCTAACTTTTCTACTCGTTCCATTACCTAAAATTTCTTCCTTGTTAAGGATGGGAAGCCCTCCATTAGGACCCACACTCCATTGTGTCACACATCGTTTAAATATCTTTATCACTTCCCCACTGGGAAAAACAGTAATTGATGGTATTTCCATTTATCTTCACTTTCTCTGTTGCGTTTGGGGAAAAGATGACGGTTTCAAATAGCTCATTATTTATTTTCCACTCAGGCTCAAGCTGGATTCCAGCACCATCCTTACAGGGACCCAGACTTCCCACAATCCCATAATGTTTTATGAGCAGTTTTACAATCCAGACACTGCATTATCATGTCCTTCTGAAGGGTGGTTATGTGAATTGTCAGGAAACAGGAGCAGAAAGATAGGGTAATCGGCCACTGCTTGACAGTTAGTTCACGATTTGCCCTGGTGAGAGCCCTTTGCTCAGGAGCCCCTGTGTAGAGGAGCTGCTGCGGTAGGGCCAAGTGACCACTAATTTTTAAAAAGCTCTGATATTCAACAACAGTGTGCACAAGCTGAGGGGCTACATGGGAACACTGACATGGAAAGATCCCTTAAGGAGGAACTAGGTTATTCCACCTGTTTTATGGATGAAGAGATCGGAGCTCAGGTATGGGATGTGATCCACCAGGAACACACATACATTGACAACCTTGGGATGAGGAACTAGGCTTTCTGACAGCCAAAAAAAAAAAAACTCTTGAAAAATTGTTTTGCTAAATACATAGAAAATATGACACCCAGCATGTCTATTCAACTGTTCCAAGTAGAAACAAAAACTCAGAGATGATGGCATGCCATAATTCTAACTTGATGTTTTATGTTGAGAAAACAAAGTGAACAGAAGTCCTAGTAATTGACATGCCTTTGTCTCAAGTGTTGGCGCTCAAGTGCTCCATTTTTTATTTACCTTGTCAGACTGCATCATTCTACCCAAGATTTATTGAGATGGAGTTTTTCCCATCCCTTACTCATCCTCTCTTTTGCTTTCCTACAAAACAGAGAAAAAAACTGAAGCTGAGTAGAGCAGCTTCTCCCCACCATCTTTGGAGCATGCTAACCAATGCCGCTCTTGGGGCTGGCTTTCAGGGAGATGCCAGAGATGGAAGATTCAGGAAAACATAGACTCACAGACTTCGCATAACAGTGTCTGTTAAGAATCTCAGCGGAACCCTGGGCAGATGGGATTTTCTATAAGAGGATGGTTTTGGGAAGTAGTATGGTGTTTAGAAGGCCTGAGGTGACATACAGTAAAAAGAACACTGGACTTGGACCCAGGTTCTGGTTCTGACTTTGCAGCCAGATAGCTGCATGACCTTTCTGGACCTCCATACTCTCATGTATAAGGTAAGAGGTTCCTTCTACTCGGAGACTCGACCCAGCTCTAACATTTGGAGATTCTATGGACACTCTGCTTTCTGGCTACGGTGAACAATGAGTGCAAGGAACATGGGCCGAAAGGGGAATGCTGGGGAGAGGCTAATGGGAAACACATGGTGTGGATGACTCGAAGCAGGAAGAAAGGGAGGCCCGGGAGCTCCCTGTAAAAGCTTCACTTCTCCAGGGGCAAACTGTTTCCAAATCACAACTGAGCACAGGCAAGAGTTAGACACCCATAACTTAACTTTTTTATTGCTTATCAGAGAAGAGGAATTCATAATCATCTCTGTTGACTTTCAAAACACCCCCATGAAATAAACAGATTCTATAATCCTGCATTTATATAGATAACAGAGGCTCCCGGAAGGTAAAAGACTTCCCAAGATGTATATTTATGGACTGAGTTGAACAAGTTTCAGAGTTTCCTAGGTCCTACTCACAGGCCTTCTCCAACTCAGTTTGTGATAATATACTTTCATTTCTACAGAACATTTTACTTTCAAAATGTGTTTAAAAACCATTACTTTGGGGGCACCTGCGTGACTTAGTAGGTTAAGCAACCAGCTCTTGATTTTGGCCCAGGTCATGATCTCAAGGTCAGCTAATGGAGGCCCTCATTGGGACATTGGACTCTATGCTCGGTGGGGAGTCTGCTTGAGATTCTCTCCCTCTCCTTCTGCTCCTCCCTTCACTCTCTCTCCCAAATAAATAAATAAAATATCTCTTGCACTGTGACCCTGTTAGATACTAGGGATTATTTCTTCTATTTTAGAGATGAGGAAACTGAGTCCTTGGGAAATTAAGTGATTTTTCCTGAGTTATCTGTTTGTCCAACAAAGCCTCATAGAGCATTTATTATTCTCCAAGTACAACCCAGACATGGCTGCCTGATGTCAAGGCCAGTTTTGACCTCACAGTGTCTCAACTACATATCCAGTGCCCTTTGAGAGCTATGATTTTTTTTTTTTTTAAGTTGGCTCCACACCCAAAGCGGGGCTTGTACTCATGACCCTGAGATCAAGAGTCAGATGCTTTACTGACTGAACCAGCCAGGCACCCCTAAGAGCTGTGTTTTTTAACCTGAAAACAAAAACTCTCAGAAGCAGCTTCCAAATATGGCAAGGATAGAATGGCCCTACAATGGTAATATCCCATCCAAATATCCAAATAGCAATCCTCTGTCACCCACTCTTATTTTAAGATGGTCTTCTAGCCCCAGTTAATGACTTAGGAGATACATAATAATCCTTAGAGATGAGGCAGGGCATTAGCCAACAGTTGATGAGGGCACCAGGTCCAGGCTTCAACTTTAATTTGAAATAAGCAAAAGCATGTACCAATGCTGTCCACCTTCCCAGTGCTATGTCATCTCTCCCTTCTCAACACCATGATTCCACAGCTTCCTCCACCCTAGAAATGGGTGCTTGGTCTAATCCCTAATAGTCCCCACTGATGTGCCAGTACCTCAGTGGAATCAGCAGTTTCAAGAAGAGAGGCTGGATGGCCATCCCTTAGAGATGAGGCAGAAAGAGATCTCTGCTCCGGGAGAGGGCTCTGAGACTCTTGCCACCTTTAAAAAATATACTCAGTAGAAGTACTACAACTACCCATTACCGGACGTGTCCTGGAATTTGGTCCTTCAGCAAGCCCTCATATATATTAGTAAGTTGTCCAGTACTCTAGTGGACAAACATGACATTAACCCTCTACAGATCCTCAAAACAATCCCGGATTCCACATTTCCCTTCAAGTCTTCTCTATAGGTAGGTAACACAGCCGAGGGGGGTTTTGTTGTTGTTGATGTTGTTGTTGTTTCCCAAGTTGGGGTTAAAGGACATGGAAGAGAGATTTTATTTGTCTGAAAAACTGTGTGTTATCCCTCCACTTCAGAAATGGTGTTTCTCAGCCAGGATGGAAGTGCCAGCAGGTTTGTCCATGCCATCCACATTACCTTGTATAGTCCTTTGTGACTATGAGAGAGCAAGTCCCTGGGCACAAAAGGGAAGTCTGTGTCCAGAAAAATGACCAAGCCATGTTCCTGCTTTCTCCTATCTACGCTTCTCTCCTTGTCTTTGGCATCACCTTCCTGATGATACCACCCATCCAGCAGCAATCCAGTAATCAAGACCCAACTCTAGCCCTGCTCTTCTGATTCTGTGCTAACCATCCTATCCACTTTGAACCTCTCCCTTTCCTGGGCTGCCACAACAAATATTTCTCTTCTTCATGAATGCCATTCATCATTATTATTCTTCAGTTGCTCACTGACTTATCAAATGTATAGTCACAACTCTCCAGTTGGAGTGTAAGCTCCCTGAAGGCAGAAGACATACTTTCTTCATCTCTGTTCCGTGCTACGGTGTATGTTAACTGGTCACTTGGAATATCTTAGCTTGTTTTAAAAACGACTTCCAAGCAGAGCAAGCCCTGACAACACAAAGCAGAGCTGAGTGAATCATATATATACTGAGTGGAATAATAGCTTGAATAAGACTGAACATTTTCTAAGGGGAGCACGATGCTGTCCCACAGTTCTGGCTCTGCCCCCAGAGAAGTTGCATTGGTCACGCATGCCTGTGTGAGGAAGTCCCTTCTTTGCTGATTCTGGACCACCCATCACAACAGCAGGAAGTCTGTCCATCTGCTCTCCTCCCTCAGGGAATGACTGCATTGTAACCATCTCCTCTCACCTCTTAAGATGCCAAATGTATTCATTCCTTCTTCAACACAGAGTTGGGGAAATATTAGTATTGGCTGAGTTGAGACTGTGGGTCATTTTACTTAGTTAATAGTGACTGGGTCCTTCCAAAATACCTACTGAGGGACATAAGTAGCGTGGAAATGGACGCCCAACCCCTTTTCACTGGAAAATTGTGGGAGTGATTCTTTATATTTGTCATGGGTGAAACTAAATCCCTGATCTGACATTCACTTAATTTTTCTTCATGGTAAAAGCTGTTGACTTCTCTCCTATTAGTGGGATTAGAAAAAAAAAAACCAGCACTGGCCTGGAAATCAGGAGGGCTGGCTTCTCACCCTGGCTCGGTGCCCAAGACCTCCTCCCCTTAGTTCTTTCCCTGGGACCACACCACTTGCACACCTGCCTGTCACTTAGTACCAAGTGATGGGTTCATTTGGGTGGCATGCTTCCTTTGAAGACCACCCAGAAGTTCCTGCTGACACTCATGCTTTCTACTTAAAATTATTGGCAGCAGGGAGACCAACCTCTGAGGTGCACAGTATGTGTGCAGAAAGGTGTCACAATTCCGTCTGGAGGGTCTAGGAACCAAGTTCTCTCTTATGTCATCCACTGATCCACATGTGATCAGCAAAGCCCATTTAGTTTCTCTGTTTGCTTCTTTGCCTGTAAGTTGGAAACATTGATAACCAGCCCCCCAAGAGTTTCTTCCAGGGTTCTTGAGAATTAAATGGGATTAGAAATATGATCATATTTTAGAGGCAAAATGATGTGGAGAAACAGATGGTTGTCAGAACATCATTGTTTGTGTAGCCAAGAGGATAGCCCAGTCAGGGGACCTGACATGTGATTCTAGCTTGGCTGCTATGTGATCTTAGACAAGTCATAAGATCTCCCCAGGCCTTGCTTTCCCTATCTGTCAAATGGGGATTAAAATAACTGCCCTACCTTTCACACAAGGGTTCAGTGAAGATCTGAAAGAATATGTATGAAAGAGCATTGATAAGTATACTACACTATTTTCAAATAAGAAAGAGTTCACTGTTTTTAGCAAGTCTATCTGGATTGAAGTCCATTCATTCCATGTAAGAAACTTACCCTCCTAAGAGAGAGTCCCAGAGGGAAAGCTTATATGCAAATTACCCAACTACTGCACCTGCATTACTTCTGAAAGATGTGTCATTCAACACAAGGAGCACCAGCCTGGGAATTAAAGATGGAAGGTAGACATTTATAAGGAAAACTCACAACACAGCGAGTCCCTGGGGAGAGCATATATCTTAGCAGTATTATATTCAACTCAAATAAAACAACACCTTTCAAGGGCGCAGTGTCACTTCTTCGGATTGTTGGATAGAAATGATCCATGTTTAAGAAGCTATAAAATGGCTACCATAGACCATAACTTTAAAATAAAAAACCTGCTTTGCAGAATTGTAACTGAAGAAATTGTACACAATATTGGAAGTGCAGAGGGGAAATGGTGCTAACGTGAATAGAGGCAGAGAAAGGCACCAACAATGGCACCGCAAAATTGTGGGGAGGCAAATCCCTGAGGGCTGGAGAGAAACCTCCCTATATGAGCTGGAGGTTATGGACACATAAACCCCAGGGCACATACCATATAAGTTTGTCCTAAAACATGGGTTATGATTGGAAAAATCAAAGAGGCAGACATGGATCTGGGTGGGGAAGTGAGCAGAGGGCAATAGCGGATTTAATGATAGAATGGGACCACAGTCACAAAAGACCTGTGCCACTTACCCTAAGTCAAAAGAAGAAAAACTAAAACTTCCATTTGGGTTCTATTTAATAAATATAAGACATATAGAAATTAGCTTCTCTGAAGTCATTCAGGATGATGACTGATGGTTCTTGATGAATAGTGGTGCATCATTGTTGATGATAAGCCCAACTTGTCACCTACCATTGATTCTAGATATCTGGGAAGAGATGGGAATCTGTTTCTCTCATGAAAGAAATCCTATAAGCACTAACACCATCCCCTCACAAGGGCCTGAAGGATAAGATGACTAAGTAGCAGGTGCACTAATGAACAGGGATGAGAGAGAGTCCAGGGACCAGAGACAAAATTACGCTCTTATACATTTGGAGGAACACTGAACAGGACCACAGTTGAAGTTATGTAATGGAGGACAAGGGAGATAAGAACAAAGGTGTTAGAGTCCTGAATTTATTGGTGTGAAGAGATGTTCACAGTGTATCATTAAATTAAAAATTTCCTTATGAAATTGTATATACTCTGTTCCCATTTTTTTAAAAGAAAAATACTTATTAGATTAACACAGTTACATTTTTTAAAGCTAAGTCCATCAAGCCAGGAGTCTGTGAAGAACCCACAGTTCTAGAAAGAACCTGCCTGTGACAGTAAACTGGCTGTGGCTAAGCATAAGAAGTTGTTCTTTGTGCGTTATGATTTGAGAGGCAAGGACCTATCTGAGCAGAAGCAGGCTGGCAGTGCTCAGGGAGGACCATCTTACCTGTGCTCTCTAGGGTGTTCCATAATAGCCCTGGGAAAGCCTTGAGGGAGGAAAATAGCCCATCACTCTATCCCCTATTGTCAAAGCTCTGTGATATGGTCAGTTATTAGCTCCTAGGACCCTGTACTCATAGTCAAACAGGGCTCTCCGGCCTAGCCAATCTTGGCATAGAATTAACTCATATTTTTGCATAAATTTCAGTCTCACAAAGAGAGTCTAGTCTTGGACAGGAGTCTAGAGGTAAAGGAAGACAGAGTACTTGAGTGTGATACTCCAGGTCAAGCTACCCGTGGGGCTCCTGGAAGTCTCCTCCTGTGGCTCCCCAGGGGGTCTGAGCTCTGATCTCTGCACTGAGAGGACCTGTCATTGCAGCCAGGTCCAGCAAAGGTCTGTGATGGAGGAACGTGATCCTCGTCTCTCCAGAAGTTCTTTTCATCACTCCCTGAAGACTCAAAGGTGCTCACTTAAGGAGGACCAGGTTGCCTGGACCTAGTGATTTTTTTTTTCTTTAAGGAAACTCAGTAGTCTGTTTTAATGACAGCGCTATCTTTTGCTCCTTCATTCATATAGTTCACACTCAGCGTCCATTCTCAGAACACTTGTGTGTTAAATAATTAGGTTTTGGCTCAGGCCTCTCTTTGAAATTTCCTCTTTTTTCAAATGTCTAACCAGTTCAGTAAACTTTGAAAAGAGACTTAGAAGCCATTTGCCTAAACATCACCATTTTTGCCTTGGAGAAAACAGTTCTTTGAGAGTTAAGAAATTTGCGCCAAATCACAATAGTTGGTTTGTAGCAGAGCTAGAACGAAAGACAAGTTTCCAAGTCATGAACTCAGTGTTCTTTCTATGGCTTCATATTAGCAGTTAGACTTATTGAACATTTGCTACAAGGGGTTAAAGAAAAGCGTAGGCCTTGCCCCTAACCTCAAAGCTATAAATCGAATTGAGTAGACAAAACATACACAAGAAAATGAGAAGGCTATTGTGGTAACCCATTTATCACTGACTGAAGGATTTCAGGAAAAAGGGAGAGAGCTGTGTGGCTTGGTCTCTGGACTGGCTCCACCTGTGAATGAGAACTGTGACATCAGGAGACACTAAGGGAGAAGTTTGAGAGGCAGGCTGGAAAACAAATGTAACCCAGATACAGAGGGCCTACAGAGGTAAATAGGCCTCACATGGTGGTAACATGGAAGTCTATTATCACTGCCCTCCAAAACAGAGATGTATAGGTTAGTGGAGCTGACAGGTGGGGTGGGCCCCTAGAGAACCCCGTTAGCCTTTGGCCAGTGTGATCCCCGTGCTTAGTAGACTTCTCTGGCCAGGTGCAGATGACTCAATTTTAAAAGATTTTATTTATTTACTTGACAGACAGAGATCACAAGTAGGCAGAGAGGCAGAGAGAGAGGAGGAAGCAGGCTCCCTGCTGAGCTGAGAGCCCGATGTGGGGCTCGATCCCAGGACCCTGGGATCATGACCTGAGCCGAAAGCAGAGGCTTTAACCCACTGAGCCACCCAGGCACCCCAGATGACTCAATTTTAGAAGGGGGAGGAAATAGGGAGGGAGTTTAGGACCCAGGCACGGGATACAAATGATCTGGAAAAGGGTGAAGAAGGAGGTAGAAGATCTTACATAATCCACTTTAGATCTCTTACCCTGTATTTGGAGACAATCATATAACATTTCATTTGTGTTGGTAATTAGATAAAGCTTAATGCTGAATAGGCAGAGGGAATAGCTCCTTTATGGCATTATTTGTGTTAAAGTCTGACAGTGACCATTAAACTCTCTTCTCAAGGGATTTCTGGAGACAGTATTTTTGTAAGAATTAAGAAGTTGTATATGGCATGCCTATTTTCAAGAAGATATATAGAGAGATCTCCCCCACCTAAGAGAGATGGATGGATGGATGCATAGAAAGATAGATAGATAGATAGATAGATGATAGATAGATTGATAGATAGATTGATTGATTGATTATTTTATGCCTAGCAAGTAAATCAGTGTGTGCCATATGTTTGTGCATCCAGTGTCTGGCTAATGAAGAATCTTGGCCTATCACTAACTAGTTCAGTGATCTTGGGTAATTTTTGAAACCTCTCCTGTGCCTTAATTTCTTTACAGTGAAATAAAGATAATTACATTTACCTTGCAGGATTATCCAAAGAAGTAAATAAGATAAAAACACCTTAGGAAGTACCTAGCACATAGTATGCAGCCAAATAATGTTGGTTCTCTTTCCTCTTTTATATCTATAAAACAGGAGGACTAATAGGGAATTGGGCAGGGGTGGGCAACAGAAGGCTGGAGGTTAAGATGCTGTTTCAGCACAGTTAGAAATCGTTAGAAACTGGAAGTCATGGTCAAGCAGTGTGTGTACCATGTGCTTTAGGCAGAAGAAACAGGCACTGTCCAAGCTCAGCGACTCTAGCCTAGGGCTGGTGGCCCACTAGAATCACCGGCACTTACGTGCCCTGGCTTGGGTTTTGCAAGGTGCGCAGGGAAGTCATTGTGAGGTGATGATTCATTCAGTAAGATTAAGGAAATGGGGAGTGTGATGCTGGAGAGGGGAAGAAACAAACTGCCCTTGGCAGAGCCCTTGGCCCTTGGAGGGTTCTTGTTTTTCCAACTGAGTCTGTTTTATTAGGTTACTTTGACAAGGGAGAGCAATACAGTGCTAGTAAAGGAGTCCACACAGCCCCTGGTTTGTGCAGTCCAACAGGTTTGGAGCACAGAGCTTCACTCTTGAATATCATTCGTTCCCCCCAGCAAGACAATGCCTCATTTGCATATTTTTTCTTAGTCATTATTTGTTTTTATTCACAGCAGCCATTGACCTCCTCCTATGTCTCCATCTTTTATAATAAGCATAGCACTACTCAAAAGGATAACAGCATTCCCCAGCACCATGGCACCTTACTCACGTAGCTGCAGTGTTCTCCATAGCAAGGAAGGAAAGAAAATGACAGACGCTCCCATGTCACAGGGACAGGCCAGACCCAGGTGACTGTTTGAAAGAAGTTTCTGGTATAGCTTTGGGGAAATGACCATTATGGAACTCTCTTCTGAAGAAAGTAGCTAAAACAATAAAGGGGTGATTGATTAACAAGTGGCCCTGAATACTCAGTCCCAAATCAGACCTTCATTTGACATACCCCAGGGAGTTAGCTGGGCACATGCCTCCTAACCCAGGAGAGCCAACTTCTGTGCTAGAAAACAGCCATCCTGATCAAGGGGAGGCAGAGCCCAAGAGAAGTCACCAACTCCAGTTTCTCTTCTGTTCCCTAATGCCCAACCCCTGGATTTGACAGCTGTAGTGTGTTCGTGGTTCTTGCACAGTTCTCTACAAAGGCCTGTACTCCAACTACTTAACGTTTTTGTCTTCCAAGTATGAACATTTAGACAAACATTTTAGTCTCCCTAGTGTGGGTGCTCAGGACAGCCTGTGGAAGATGTCTGATCCCAAGATGCGACTTGGGGGCACACAGACACAGCCTCAGTTACTAAGTGTCTGTGGGTTGGCCTTGAACGAGCAAATATAACATTGGGGGTAAGAGTTGTCTCTGATTTTGATTCCTTTATATTAGCAAATAAATCCCTTTTGTCTATTTTCCAAAGGCTCTTATTTGTCAGCAAGTCTTCTAACCGATCTCTCTTCCTCTTCTCTAGAGATGGGCTCCATCACGTCTTCTCTGTTACTGCCTCAAAATAAATCTTTACCTTCCCCAAACTATATCCTTCTCAATATGGATGAGACTTGGGTCCTGACCTCAAATTTAATCTAAGGTACTGAAGCTGTTATCCTTAACCCACTCAAGCCTCAGTTTGCCCGTGTGTTCAGTATCCCCCTCACATGCTAATATGTGAGGGTTAATTAAAATAAAGCTTGTAAAGAGCAGAATGTGGAACCTATAACAGAGAGCATGCACTAGATATTATTTTATAATTAATAAAATTGTATCGTCAATGCTTTTAGCCAAACAGAACTATTTGCTTTTTCCTGAATGTAATTTCAGCTTGTCTATGTCCCTTCTCTGCCTCGACTATGCCCTTATCCTCCTAGGCCTTCTTATGATGAAGATAAAAGCCTCAGTCATTTGTAAAAGTCATCTCAAATGCATATAACTTGCTCTGATTCTCCAAACAGAACATGCTCTCTCAGAGCACTCCAGGCTGATCTCCTGGCCCTTACCTTAGCTGTCATGCTTCTCTACCTTGTACCTGCTACTGGGGTTAAAGGATCTGGAAAGCTGGTGATATCTGCATTTGGGGATGGGAAGAAGTTTACCTGGTTGTGATTCAAACCATGAGGATGTGTGAGTTATCTCAAGTCGCAGGGTGTTCAAGCCCTGGGCAATGGTGAAACCCCGGCTGTGGAATGGGTATGGAAGTCCTGAGTGGGCACTGAGGGTGACCGTGGCGAAAAAGAAAAGAAAGTGTGGCTTTTCCTCCCCGAGATGGGGTGGATGGAGGGGAGAGGGTCGCTGTGGCCAACTACTCACTGCTCATAGTACTTCTTCATCATCACCATACTTGCCAGCCAAGGGTGGGTCCTTAAGAAGTATGTGTTCTGAGACTGATGAACCCAAAGCCCCTCTTGCAAATGGAGATTGTCCTCAATGATAGGGAGAGACTTTTTTCCATCTCATGAGACTCTGAGATGTCAACTGTTAACAAATAAAAGAAAAAGGCATAAGACCGATTTTCTATTTCATGGACTAAAAGTCTGAGAGTTTAAGGCAATTTAGTCAGGACTTGGTTTTTGTTGCTTGTACAATTTTAAATATGTTTAATACATTAAACTGTTTTGTACATGTAGCAGCAGCAATGGAAATCCGGGGTTTCTGGGACAGAACCAAGAGCAAGGAAAACCCGCACAAGCCAGGGCGATCCTTGGAATCACTGCATTGTTAGCGGGTTTACTAACTGACAGCCTGGAGGCAATCTATTTTATTAAGAGATTGAAAAATAGTTTAAAAAACCAGCATGTGAAGATTTCAATCAGAAATAGATGGGCACTTTTTAAACTGCAATTGGTTTCTAAAGAATGGGCCAGATAAGAATTGATAGAGGTGAATAGCTATCAAAACGTGGGGTGAAAAAAAAAAAGAAGCAAATTGCCACCTACTTGAAGTGAATAGCTCTTGTAATGTAATGGGTTTTAAACTTTAAAATTGTTTTGTACTGTGACATACATAACAGTGGAAGTCTGGATTGAGAGTGTTTATTGGTTTTTTCCAATGGAAGATTGCCTGTTTGGTATTTGAATAATAATCTCCATATAAAAATATGGTAATGTAATTATGCTAACTAGTATTTTCTATAATTCAAGACTCTGTTTATAATAATATATCATATTTTGCAGTCGGGTAAGAATCCATTTGTCCCCTCCACCTGGGCCCAGAGATAGGAAGAGGAACTTTAATATATAGTTCCCGGCAATCTGCTCCTCTCTGGAGTTAGCATTTCCTCGAAGGTGATACAATGAATCTCACGAGAAATACCTTCATTTGCCACATGCTGCCAAGTGGAGATGAAGCTGATTCTTCGAAATTTTGCAGATAAACTTGCTTCGATCAAACTCACAGATGGAAACCTGCTAGTGTGAGGATATTAGCCAAACTCAAAGGCAAAGGAAGTGAGAGTGTGTTTTAAATTAATTTGGAGGAAATAAACAGAATAGGTCAGTTGCCCTTGTTATTACACAGCACGTTATTGAGAAATGTATACATAAAAAGTGAGTATAGCATCAGCTAGTATTATGAAACCACCCACACAAGAAAGCACAAATTGTAAAGTTGGGGATGGGTCTGCACTTGGTGGAGTCCTCTTTTAAGCTGTTGTTGTACTAAGACAATTTTGACAAGCCTGGTCCATTATTCTTACTTTTGTATTCAAAATATCAGCGATGGTGGAGCCCCAGGGACTTTCCAGTATAAGAGTTTGCCTTTGATTGGGAAGGCTAACCCTGAGAATACTGATTAATGGAGTGATAGTAACCCATTGGATGGTGTCTGGTGGCTTGTCCCAGGGTTCTGTATCAACCCTGTTCAGGTTGACCGCTTTTTATTTTTATTTTTTTAATGTAATGTTAGTCAGCATACGGTACATTGTTAGTTTTTGATCTAATGTTCTGTGATTCATTGTTTGCCTATGACGCCCAGTGCTCCATGTAGTAAGTGCCCTCCCTAATACCCATCACTGGGCTCACCCATCCCCTCTCTTCTCCCCTCTGAAACCCTTGGTTTGTTTCCCGGAGTCCATAATCTTTCATGGTTCATCTCTCGCTCTGATTTCCTCCCTTTCATTTTTACCTTCCTGCTCCTAATAGTTGACAGCTTTAATACCTAGGATGAGGCTACAGAAAACCACAGTTTTAGTACAAGTGGCATATATGTTGGAAAGTGTGTTGCAATCCAAACTGGTCTTCGTGGCTCATACAGCAGGCCAGACTCAACCTATAAAAATGTAGTAGGCTAAGTATTGATTTCTACATGTAGGTTTCTCAAAAGCTCACAATCAAAGAAGCACATCTTAGAGAATGTGGCCAAACAGCAGCATACGACATGCTGAAGAAGCTTAAAAAATAGTGGGGCTCTAGTAATAGTAATACCATGCCCAGAGATGGGAGGTGATTGCCCTTCACTGCACATAACACCCTTGGAATTTTATGTTAAATCTAAGGGTACCACCTTTTAGTAAAGAAGTTGATAAGTTGGAAGAAAATGGCCAGAATGGCGAGTGAGGAATGATTGAAAGAAATAAGGCTGTTTATGTTTAAAAAGCAATCTGTTTTCAAGTACATTTGGAGCAGTCAGAGAAATGAGAAAATGGACTTATTCTGGGTAACTCCAGAAAGCAGATGCAGTGCCTGTAAGAGCCCTGATCTATAGACCACCTTCTCTTTCCTCTGATGACCCCAAGCTCTGTTTTTGTTTTCATTCTTCAGCTTTACTGGGGTACAATTGACTGAAAAACATTGACCCCTAAGCCTTCTGTATCTCTTCACATGGATCCTCACAACATCGCTAATAGAGGAAATCATGAGAAGGTTCAATCCTTACCCCTTCTTCAGAGGGGAAAGCTGGGAAGGAGGGGAAAGTAGGGAAAATCAGGGGAGCAGTACTGGCATGTCCTTAGAGCAACAGATAAAACCCTTCCAGTCTTCGTTCCCTTTCCCTCCACACTCTTTTCTCCTCTCCCCTCCCACCAGACCTTACCCCTACAATTTTTGTCTTTGCATATGGGAGCCTTGAAAGTAAAGACATGACCAGGAAAAGCACATTGATTCAAACCTCCTGCAGCATCCTGCTTGCCTTTCTGTTTTTGCCCAACCACAGTGACAGGTGATTTGAGGTGATGATAAATCCATGCATTTAAAGCCTTGATTGCCTGAATAAATAGGTTGGATAGCTTCAGTAATTGGATAATTAAAGCAAAATGGAGATGCCAGTGGGGCCAGAAGCTGAGAAAATCAGAATGGCTGGAGATTTCATTTTGAAAAAAGTCAAAACCGGAAACCATCACGGTAGAGCAGGTAAAACCCAAAGGTACATAGTCACAATAAATAAATAAATAGATAGATAGATAGATAAATAAATAAATAAATAAAACACCAAGATGAAAGGGAAGAGGAGGCTTGATTTAAATGAACTGAGATGCAAATAGAAAGGAAAGGCACACTTGAACTTCTTAGCCTGGTTTCTCTTAAAGCATGCTGATCCCCAGCTCAGGATTCCAGTGGGGGTTGGACCAGGGAAGAGTCAACGGAGGGTGGAGTGCTCAACTGAATAAGTGCTTCTCACTGCCAGGCCCTCCCCTCTCCACATTCCCCCTCCCTGCCCCCCACACTCTGCTTTGCTCTGTCTTTTTATCTTCTTTCCATTTCCCTCCCATTCTTATTGCCCTCTAAGTGTGGTCCTTGAGAGCTGTGGTTAAACTCCAAAATCTGTAAAAAACCACCAAAGAGGGTACCCACTGAGACACAGCTGATACCAATCAGACCCTAAGGGGGCATAAAAGGAGGGGAACACCTCCATGTTTCTAAATGGTGGAAACCCACCTCAAGGAGATAAGAGTCGTTCATCCAGGACCCCACTGCCAAAGTTGTCTTCTTCTGCTGATAGCCAGATGTACTACTCCCAATGCTCCAGCTATGCCTGTCATAACTGAATACTGCAAGGGTCCCCACCTCATTCAGCCCCCTCATCAGGGAGCGGACCGGTGTGCTCCAGCCTCTCCCCCTCACCCCATCTGCTCCAGCCCTCCAGCCACCCCCATCTCTCATGGCCCCTATCTCTCTTTTCCCTACACACAGCAACTTGCCCTGGAGATTAAGTGTTTACCGTGCAGAAATGTTCACCAACACCCTCCCAATCTCACCAGCAACAGTAAGGGAGTTGCACTTGGGTGTTGAGCATTCACTCTGGCACTTAACCCTCAGTATCAGCAATGCCTTAACCCTCAACATCACCTTTTGCTTTCCATTTTATTGATAAGGAGATTGAGACCTGAAAAGGATAATTAACTTCTAAGCAGATAGTGATTTCCAGAAGGAAAAGCCACACTCATATTGAGAACAAAACCCATACTCTTATTGTATATGATTCCCTTTTGACTTCAGTCATACATCCAACAAAACATTTATTAGGCACTTATTATATACGAGGGACTGTGTTAAGAACTATACCTGTAGAAATGAACAGCAGCACGGTGCCCTCAAGCATATAGAGAAACAAAAATAAAGACTACTAGTAAGTATAAAATGTAGTAAGTTCTTTGCTTATGGTAGGTGCTCAGCGCATATTTGGTTAAATAAAATCACTTGAATTAAACCTTCAAAATCATTCCTATGAAAATGGGCAGCAAATCAGCATTTCTCTGCATGACTGGCTCAGGCAGGTCAAGGAGAATATATGATAATGAAGGGCAAGGGTCCCTTCTATTACTATTGAAATCACAAGCCTGCCTGAAAAACACAAAGAGATATTTTTAACCCTACAGCTGAGAGAATTCACCTCCTGTTATCTGTATCTATAGATGCAAACTAGTTTGACAGAGTTCAGGTACAATGTTAAAGAAAGGCTCCATCCATGTGAATACACACATGTATGTTCATGCATGTGTGTGTACGAAAGAAAGATTTTGTGTAAGACTCTGATTGTCCAAGATGCTGTATAATACCCAAAGCAACTATTTAAAAGAAACCCATTCTGCTGGAGGCTAAACAATACCAGTTCCGCTCAAACAAGCTATGAATCACATCCCTCAGATTGGAAACCAAGAATAAAAATTTGGTAATGATCTAGTTAAAAAGTTAAGTTAAATGTTCATATCTGTCCTGTGATAGGAAATGGACAGGAAGACCAGCTCCTGGTGACTAGAGGGTAATCCAGTGCCAAAAAATTGACCTGGATAAGAGTCCAGCACGGAGCTATGAGGGACACACATGAAGTCCATTGTTGGCTAAACTGGGCCCTGGGCACTTTCTGTCCGTATCTCTTTTAATTTTCCCAGTGACTCTATGTGACCCCAATGTTATCTGGGACCTCTAGCATCTCAGGATTAGGGGAAAACATTGCAGAGATGACACTGAAATGGCAAAGGTACATGGTTTGCTTGTCAGATTCCAATACATGATTAACTTGGGTTAGAATAAGGGATTTGGTGCTTCGCAGTATTCAGTGAAGAAACTACTGATTCTCATGCTGTCTGTACTTCCTGGGATATGTTCTTTCGATTTACCTTTGAAAAATGTGAATGAACGCTATTCCTGGAGGATCTACGATGTGCTTGGCACCATGGTAGGTGCTGGGTTGTGGAGATGAACACAGTCAACCTAGTTCTTGAAGTCTTGTAAAGAAGAGATGCCAACAAAATCATTACATGTAATTAGCCACATCATTATAGACTGGTCTCCACTCTGCGGCGCTAAGGGAAAAACACAGAAAAGAGTTGTGTCTATACTTGGTGCAGAGTTTTCAAGGACACAGCACCATGCCAACCCTGGCTGGAGTGGAGGAGGCACAGGAGTCAGAGGGTGGGGGGGCTCAAAAAGAAGAGACCCCTCCAGGGAGAGAAGTGGTGCTAGCTTACACTTTCTACCCAGACAGTCTCCCCCAGACTCTACCCTGCACAGAGCAGTCCTTGGAGACTCTGTGCTTTGTGTTCATTAGCAAGACCCTCGCCTTACAAGGGAGCAATTCAGCTTCGGAAAACTGGTTTCAGCGCCCAGTGACTGGTGTAACTGAATGTTTCCCTTCTCAATGAATTGCTTTGGCATAATTTAAGCCCAGTCATAATATTGTGGTTCACAGGAAGCTAAAGAGTGACCTTTGTAAGTTGATCAAATCATAAAACTAATGCAGATGGATGGCTGGGGCTTCCAAAGGGGCATGCATATAGGCCTCCTCCAGGAAGCTCAGCCCCAGCTCCTCTCCATGCAAACACAGCTTTAAAGAATTTTTTTCAAAGTCTTTCTTTTCCTTCTGTCAGCCATTAATTCATGACAGCCTGTACAAAGTCCAGAAATATTGAGGGAACACAAGCAGGGGGAGTGGGAGAAGGACAACAGGTTTCCTGTGGAGCTTGAACCCTGGAATGATGACCTGAGCCGAAGGCAGGCACTTAACGACTGAGCCACCCAGGAGCCCCTGGCAGGCAGAATTCTAAGAGTAAATTCTCTTAGTGTTAGTTGTGTGACATTTGGCAAGTTAGCTTCTGAAAGTCTCCACTTGGTCATCTGTAAGTGAGGAGAGTAATAGAAGCTACCTGAAAGATAAAGCCTGCAGATTGACCCAGGATACAGAAACATTGTGCAGCAAAGGAAAACCATTGCTACCATTGCTTTGAGTCCTAGGTGAGAATCTTCCATGAAGTCAGAACGACAAACACTTTGAGTTCTTAGGTCTCAAGCTGGCATTGCCCTGGGACTTAGGTGTTGGTTCCTGCTCTATCTGGGAAAATAACTTCCTGTCTGTGGAATAACCAGGCCACCATATGGGCGCTGTACTGTTTTGGTCTACTATTGACCCACTTTCTTGTTTCTGGTGTTCTGTCTTGCCTGGCCTTGAGGTTGGTCCCTTGGTTTGTAGCTGGCTGTCCTGCTTCTGCCTGCTCCTGGACTGTCCCTTCTGATGGACCTGGTGTCCTCTCCTGCTCCACTCTGGCTCTCTTTGTCTGCATCCTAGGCACACCAACGTTCTAACCTGATGGGTTGTAAAAATTACAGCATCCCCTTTTTTAAAATTCAGTTTTACATAATTTCTCAGCTTGAGAAATGCTGAGAAGTCCTTCCTTGCAGAGATTCCAAGGATAAGTCTCCAAGTACCCTCTTGCTGAGGGGCACTAGATTCAAATGATTTCGGAAAAGGAATCAGATCCAAGCTGGCAGCCATTTTGCTGTCCTGGGGCTCCCCTTTTCTCTACCCAGTCAAAACCCTGAAATAGGAATGCCATAGCTGCTGAGGCAGGACCATCAGGGATCTTGGCTTCAGGACAGATGGTGGAAGAAGGTTTCCGAGGGTGGGACCACTGGAGCTTAGTGCTGGATGGATGGTAAGATGAGGAGGCTCCGGAGGAAGTTGGTCTGTTTGGCTTTGGTGAAAGAGCCAAGTTCAATTTTTAGACATGTGTGTGTTTGAAGGTTGAATGGATGGATACCAGGCAGCAAGAGGGTCCTTTGACCACAGAAATCAGAAATGAGGGAGCGTTTTAGTTTTAAACTTGACTCTCCTGTGCATTCCTGGTGAATTTTGGAATTCACTCTCTCAGAAACAGCATGAAAGCATACACTGTATTTGGGGGCCTCAAATGTATTCCCAGGGCTAAACAAAAATTAAAATAAGGTAAAATACAATGAGAAGATTGAAGTAAGAAAATTGATTATTCTAATGCTAGCCCAGGGCATTCGATTTGGGGTTCTGCTAATTGCTGAAAGAGGAGAAATGGGGGAGGGGGATAGAGAATGCACCTCCGGGTTCTGAGTCAGTGTTGGGGTGTGGGCTGGGAGACCTTGGCCCTGGCTGAGAAAGAAGATCTATCACATCAGGCTGAAATGGAGAGAAAAATTCACCTGTTCTATTTCTTGCCAGCACAGACTTCCGAATGAAAGCAACAAAGCATACAGAGAACTAAGTTTAAATCCTGGCTCTGCCCCTTACCAGCCGTGTGGTCTAAGGCAAGTTATTTAACTTCTCTGAGCCTCAGACTCCTTGTCTGCAAAATAAAGAAAATAGTGCACAAAGTTTTTGTTTTTTTTTTTTTTAAATTCATTTGTTAGGGCTGCCATCGCAAAGTACTGCAAAGTTAGGGTGTCTTCAGGAGATGCTGATTATGTAGCAGTTCAAGAGGCTAGAAGTCTGAGATCTAGGGTCAGCAGCACAGCTTCTTTCTGAGGCTATGAAGAAAAACTCTCTTCCATGCCTTTCTCCTTGCTTCTGATGACGTGCTGGCAATCTGTGGCAATAGATCTTTTGCATGTAGAGACATCACCCAAATCTCTGTGAAACCATCAGCGGTTCACCTGCATGTAGGATTAGGGAAGGTGCTGAAGAACGCAAGCCCCTGGTCTGGGGTTTTCTGTGGTGTTAGCAATATCATGGTGGTAAGACACTTCAGAGCACGGGGTGGGGAACTGCCGGTCTGGGAACTGGTGCAGCCCCTTGCTCTGCCACAGCCTTACTGTGTGACCTTGGATAAGCTTCTTCCCCTCTCTGTGCTTCGATGGTCTCATCTGTAAAATGAGTGGCTGGAATGCCTCTTCTCTCTGGACCCTGCTAGCCCGACATTCTTTAATATTCTGATCCCCACTCAGGTCCAGCCCCAAAGTCAGTTGGAAAGAAATTCTGCTGAATTATAGGTGTCTTGAGGGATAATGCTGTCCACAGCTTAGATTTCTTCCTGGCTAAACTGCTGCTGTGCTGAGGTTGTGCCGCTGGATCAGGAATTGGAAGGGAGAGAAAAGAAGGAAGGATCATCTGCTTGTATCTAAAAAGGAAAGAGAGCAAAATGGGAAGCCCAGATCAGTCTTCCTCCTGCCCATCTTTGAAGCGCAGATAGGCACTTTCCCTGAATAGTGTGAGTGAGTGTGATGAATGAGGCTATTTGATTAAGCAGGATGAAACTGGCGAGCCAGCGTTCCCTGTGTTTTAGTTTGCCTAATGGCTGTAATCAGAAATCACGGCGTCATCTTTTCATAAGTGGAAGCCAGTGGTGAGGCTCACAGGTAGTTGTGTGTCTGCGGTTCTTTTGAAGACCCCACATCTCTCCTGGAGCCTCTGCGAGACTGAGTCTGTGGAGGGGTCTCTAATGAAGTCTCCACCAACACCAAAGTAATTGGATCACTTTGTCAATTCAGTTAACAGCCCATTGGTTCAATTTCCTTTTGTAAATTTAGATTAGATAGCCAGTACCTAGGACAGGCCCTGGAACCAAGTAATGTGCTTCAAAAGTATTTATTAAATTAATTAATCAGTGAGTGACAGGAACAATGAGGGAGTGCATGAATAATGGATGGAAGCCTTGTAGGTAGTGGGGAGAAAACATACGGATGAATTTTTGCTCTTTCTGTCAAATTGACATTGTGTTTGATAGGACGTGATAGGTATTTGTGATGTAGACCCCATCTGTTTATTGGTTTCTTATGGATTAAAACAGAGATTCCTACTTTTGAGCCCTGGGTCTTTCCCTCAGTTGCTGTGTAAACTTGGGGAAGTTGCTCAGCTTGTCTGTGCTTTAGTTTTCTCATCTCTAAAATGAAAATAATAGCAGTACCAAGCCTAGCTCCTGGGGATGGTGGGAGGATGGGAGATAGTAAGTGTGAACAGTAATTACAATATCATGTAAACAGCATGATACAATATCATGTAAACAGCGTTCTTTGTGGCCCACGGAACTACAGATTAGTCTAGATGAGAATGCATTAGAGAGCTGCCTCTACAGTGTGATGCAGAAAGGGCAATGAGTCCCTTCTCTCCCAAATACCATGCCACTGAGCCAGTAGTGTACCTAAAATTCCTACTCTTGGAATTCCCTTTGGGAAAAAGAAGAAAGAAAAAAAAAGAATTCCCTTTAAGCTAAAGAAGTCCCATTGTTGCCATGAATGACATGAGAAGTTAAACTCATTCAGTAATTAACCACTAGTTATTTCCCCGACTTCAGTCTACCTTCAAAAGACAGGGTTGTATGCATACATATTAATGCCGTGGCTTTGGAGTCACTCAGTTCAAATGTGGGAGCACATTTGGCTTTGTGACCTTAGACAGTTACTAAACGTCTCTGAATCTCTGGGTACTCAACTATAACCAGCTAATGATACTTCTTAGTGTTCCTATGGGGATAACACGAGATAATGTACATGAAACTATTTGCATATATCACTCATATTCAGTTAAAGGGTGTGATTATTACCATGATTTTTCTCCCATTGAAAACATGTTCATAAAAACATTATTATGGATGAAATGTTTGTGTCGCCCACTCCCATGCTTATATGCTGAAGCCCTAATCCCCAATATGATGCTATTAGGAGGAGGAGCCATTGGGAGGTAATTAAGTATAGATCGGGTCATGATGGTGGAGCCCCCAAAATGGGATTAGTGTCATTATAAGAAAAGGAAAAGATTCGATGCTCTCTCTCCGCCCTGCGAGGACATAGCGAGAAAGTGACTGTCTGCAACCCAGGAAGAGAATCCTTACCAGGAGCCCAGCCATGCTAGCACACTGCTCAGACTTTGATGTTCCAGAACTATGGGAAATAAAGGTCTGTAGTTCAGGCTACCAAGGTATATGGTATTTTGTTACAGCAGTGCAAGCCGACGAAAACAAACAGGAAAGGCAATTCTCAAAGGTTTTCAATCCTATTTGGAGCACAGCAACATTATTGAAACAAGTTTCAGCTCCCAAAATGACCACTTTGAATCACACCCCTCATCCTTATGTAGCTCCTTTCCCATCTGCCACAGATCAGTGACCGTTGATTGGCCCACACCGGCAAATGGTTCTGGAATACACAGAGGGTTACGGAAGGTCTCTTGAAAGATATAGTCTCTGAATGGGGTTCAGAGAGATGAATAGGATGGGGTGTGAAGCGGGGGAGAAAAGTCATTCCTGTTTCCTTGTGACTGTGGCCACTTTCATGAGTTCCTGGTATCCTGTGCCCCCCTCCTCTCACTTCCCACCCTGCTCTCCATCCCCCACCCCCATTTGTGCCAAAGAGAGCCAAGGAGAGAGATCTCTCCTTCTCCTTCAGAAACCTCTGTTTCAGTCATTTGTTCCCAGCATTTTATGGTTCCAACGCTAGGAGGCTCCTCCGTGCACCTTGCTCCCTGGCCACCACATCTGGGGTCAGGCACTTCCTCTGGAAGATTCCCAGGCTCAAGAAGAGAGCTGTACCAAGCAAGAGCAGGCAGGGGCGCGTGAATTTGAATCTTTTGCTGGTTTTAGAGATTGTCTTTCTCTTTCGACTGGAATCTTGCCTTGCCACTTGGCCATCCGAGTCAGAGATACCACAAGGTCTGGAGACCCAGATATGCCCTCTTTGCTCTATCAGGGGAAACGGGGGAGTCCGAGAGGGGCAGAGAAAGAGACACACCAGACAGCAAAACACAGCACCATATTTCGGTTGCCGCTGAGGAAAGGGTTAAAGAGAGATTTTCTTCTCAGATCTTATTGAGATCATTTTATGGCTCTGATCTCAAGGGAAATGAGCAGTTTGCACATTTACCGTTTCCTATCAGTCGACCATCTGTAGGCACCACCTTTCACAAAGAGCTTATACATTAACTGGTCACTTTATCATCGTAATATATTTGGAAAAATCAAAAACCAGCTGTTAGAAAGCCATAAACTGGAGACTTTATTACATATTGTTTATCATTACTTTAGTATTTGGAGATTCATAATGCACGGACTTTGAGATCTATCTGTATTGCCAAGGAGGCCAAAGTTTATTTCCCTAATAATATGCAAATGGAGCCTTTATACCAGATAATGAATAATCACTTTAGATTAAAGGCTGAATTTTCTTTTACTGGTACTGGCAGTGCAGCCTTTTGCATGCAGTTAATAATTAATTTAAAGAATTACCACTTCAGTGAGCCCTGCTTACATTATTTATTAAGTGTAATTAAAGTATTTATTAGTCAAGTAATAAATGAGGGACAATCCCCAGCACCTTCACAGTGTTGTAAAATAATCACAGACCATGTTTATCTGCAAAACAAGACTGAGTGTGGCTCAAGTGTGTTAATAGATTATTCGTGATCATTCCATGTACTGGCAGTGTCCCTCAACAATGGCTGTGTGTCTGGCGTGCCCACCTGCTTCCATCACTTGGCTCATTCTACAGGAAATGAGTGTCTTGGCTTTTTCTCATTGTTGATTTGTGTGTGTCGATTTGGACGGAAAATAAAGGGGATTTCTTGGTTTAAGCGAGCATCCCCCATCCACCGTGTTGGTGCAGCTCAGAATGGCTACTCCTAAAGGGCTACTGAAAACATTACCCATACTTAAGATGATTATTTAATTCTTGTCCAAACCGGGACAAATTGGGGAATGAAAGTGGATGTTATTAATAATATGTAAATCGAGAGGGTTCTAGGCAAACCAAAACTGAACCTCTAAAAAATTAGCATGGCCTTTATCCAACTAGCTGGGTGGTTTTTACCAGGCTGTGAATATAAAAAATCACCTTTTACCCCTGACTGCCACTCACCACATAAGGTTTTAGATAGAAAAATGGACCTCTGCTTTTTCTCATTTTCAGGCAACTTTGGGCCGCTCATAGTCTCCCCCAGGAAACCTCTCCCAGTCCCTCCAACCAGAAATGACTACTCCTTCTAATACCCATCACATTGCTTACCCCGCTGTTGGTGCCTATCTCAACGGCTCACAGCATCTTTATTTATGTATTTATTTTTAACAACTCCATGAAGAGATTGTAAACTCTTTACAGAAGGAGATGAATTATACTTGCAGATTTTTAGCACTTCCAACATCCTTACGTTGGTGCCTTACTAAAAGCAGGTACATGGTAAACATTTACTAAATAGATTTTATAGTTGGGAAGCACAATCCCTTGTCTTTCTAATCAGCAATGAAGGTAAAATTTCAATCCAGAATCCCTGACCAGAATCTACTCCTGAGTAGATGAGTCTGGGGGGGGACATAGCAGAGGAAGGTGTGACTGGCAGGCCCTATTCCAAGGACCATTCAAGTCTGCCTGCTTGACAGTAGATTACTTGCAAATCACTGAACAGAGTCTCAAGGTCCACTCCGGTCAGACCAATGCCTCACTGGCCCTAGTGTCATGGTCAGCTTTTGTTTTCTGAGTCCCTTCTCTGGAAAGTTCTCCATCCTATGCTCTCTGAAAAGAGCGAATAAAACCTACCAAAGTGTATATAGGGTAAGAGGCTTTTCTGAGGTAACCTAGACAATTGGTTCATCTCTGCAAATTTGACCTCTTCATCTCCATGAATCCCACCTACCTCAAGTTCCACCTCCTCTCCAAAGACTTTTCCTGAGCACCTCTCCGACCATTTAAGTCTGCATTGTCCATACCTCTCATTGCAAACCCTCTACATCTTTGGGTTGCCCTAAGCTTTATACACATATACCTCCAGCCATCCAGAAAAGAGTGATGTGCTCTCCCCTCCCTATATTTCCCCATAGTACTGGGCACACAGTGCTAGTAAGTGAAGAAAGGAGAACCAGACCTCACCTAGTTTTCCCAGAACGCTTCCTTCTCCTGCCTGCCTGTCTTTAGTCTCCCTCCCTTCCCAGAATCCCCCCTGAACGCTATTGTCACTTACAAAAGATACTCTGTATTAAGAAGGAGAGGAAGTGATGTGGGGTCAAAGTTAAAGGGGCTGAGTGGCATTTGAGAAAGCAACCCCAAAGAATCAAACTTCATGTTTTAATAATAGCCAGGACTACTGGGCCCAAACTTGCGGGCTTATAAATTGATTTGTCTTTGGGCCCCTTTACAGAGCTGTTTCTAGGCGACCGACAGGTGGGCCGTATATCATGTGCACTCAGGCCTCTTGCTGTGGCAGCCTGCTCCTGACCTCTTAATCAAGCCGAGTGCCGGGGCACAGAGAGGAGATGCGCGATCACTTATGGAAACACCCAGCTGGCGTCAGGCCCACAAACCATCTGCCTGTCTCACTTTGGTCAGACTGACTGTCTGCTAATGCCCCCTTCTCCTATGAGCCATTTATATATTTCCCCAGCCTTTTTTTTTTTTTAAACTGGAAAGAGCATTATTGGACCTTTTCCTGCTCTGCTTGGTTACAGCTGTGAATCACAAAGTTTGAAATCAGTCGAAGATGAAGTCAACCGCGTATTCTGCTTGAGTGGGGAGAGGTCCAAACTGCTGATCTAGACTTGTTTGGTGTTTGATCCTTTATTTATCTATAAATTTGACATGGCCCTGTTAGGAAACATCATTCTGTTGTTCATTTTCTCATTCTTTTTGTGTTGCCAATGGGAAGGGGCCTTTGCTGAGTTGTAACTGAAGGTCAACATTTCTTCTTGGCCTTGTCAAGAGGTAATCAATGTAAAGACAATACAACATGAGAATTGCACCCAGCTGGTAGCAGCAGGGATGGGACAGAAGTAATAGAGATTTGACATAATTCCCCTTGGCTCTCTGCTACTTACTGAAGTCAGTAATAGATCACAAATACAGAGTAATGAACAGAACAGATGAACCTGGGATGGGATCCTTGCCCATCATCATTGTTCCACTCAGCTAGGGTTGAACAAGTACCTCAGGGCAGAAAAGCACCATGGCTTCTGAACAGAAATACACAATCCCTATACCTACAAGGTAACACTGACAGTTGGTTAATCATCCAATCAATAAATCAATATTGACAATATCCTCCATGCCTGTCTTGGTTTGAGTTCCCCAGTAACAGACCAGATAAGGATGTGAGTGTACACTGTTTACCTAGGAACTGCAGGCAGCACTAGAAGACAAGAACAGGAAGTAATATAGGGAAGAAAAGGCAATGAATACAGTAGACATGATTGATTTAGCCAGCTACTGCTGTGGGCCATGGAGCCGAACTCTCAAGGAGACTCTGGGAAATAGTGCAAAGCACATGGTTCAGAACCACTTTATGGAGTGATGGAGTTGGGATGTTTGTTCACCAGCTTCAGAGATTCATCAGCTTCAGAGATTCATTAGTTTGAGGGCTATTGCTGGAAGGTGGGAACTCTTTGAAACACTGGTCTGCCATATATACAAAGAGCAAACTTTCTCCTACTGAGGATGAAGGAGGAAGAGCCCTCAGGCACAGAGAGGCAGCTACTCGTATTTGTAAGTTAGCTGGAGCCCACTGAAGGGTCCGAGGAGTAAGGCAGGGCCCTGAAAGCACCTGTTACAAAGCTGATCCCTAAGTGAAGGAGCAAGAAACTGAACATACACATTCTATGACTTCAATCGATTTGGAAGGATGAAACTATTAGAAAGCAATCCAAAAATCAAGCACTAAGTAACATAATGAAGACTGAGAAAAAAATGGAAATTCAGGGGAAGGAAAAGTAACTGTCCAACCATTGGGAAATCTTATGAAAAAAAAAACAAAACCTTAAAATTAGGGGTGCCTGGGTGGCACAGCCAGTTAGGCATCCAGTTCTTCATTGCATCTCAGGTCATGATATCAGGGTTGTGAGATCGAGCCCTACTTCAGGCTTCACACTCAGTACAGATCTGCTTTAGAGTCTCTCTCCCTCTCTGCCCCTCCCACTCATGTACTCTCTCATTCTGTCTCTCTAAAATAAATAAATCTTTTTAAAAACCTTACAATTAAATTAGGACTTGAAGAATGGATAGAATTTGGATTATGGAAAGGAGGGAAAGGAAGGATGGGTTAATATTATTTATTCCCAAAATTGGATACAAAAAGCAATTTGAAAAATAAATAATCAAATTGAGTTCAGTGAACTTTTCCCTCCTATGCACATTTACATGATCATCTTAGAGATAGTTTACCTGTATCCCTGATTTCACTCCAAAAGACCATTTTAGTTTCAGTTTCTTGCAATCTTAATTCAGTGGCCAAAGAAATTTGGATCAGATGACTTCTCAATTACTTTTCTATCAGAGATTTTAAGAATCATGAGTCATCAGTAAACTATTCAAAGGACCAATGATATTCTATTTTGAAAGATCGTCTTGCTGGTTATGTGAATAATTACCACCTGCCTTATCTGTTTGCCCATTCAGCAAGTCAAACCTCAGTGAAACAGAATATTTTAGAATTTAGGGGGTGCTCATATGAAGAGTGGGGACAGGTCTGTCACATGCTCCTTTGACAGAGGAATGGATACATGTATAAGAGATGTCCTTGGCTGCTGGTTTGACCCTCCATGGGAGGCAAAACAGTGTTTGGGTTTAGCTGAGAGCTTGGACTCAGAGAAGACTGAGTTTGAATCCCAGGTCTGCCTGGTTTGCCAACTTCATGACTGTTGCAGCTTGACCCCTGTAGATATTAGTTTTCTCATCTCTAAATGGGAAGTAATAGCTTTCATTGTCAGAATTGCTATAGGGATTAAAGTGAAAATGGACAGTGCCTATAAAGTATGTAGCCTAGTGTCTGAAAAATCCAATGTTCAATGATAATGAAAACAAGTGCGTTTAAAAAAAAAAGAAAGAAAGAAAACCAAGGTGCAGTATTTGTAGCCATCAATTGTACATGCCCTTCTGGTTTCAGGGCTTCTTACTGCTTAATTTTATATACCACATACACATACTAAGTCCCTAATATTAGTTCATACCATGTAGGAGTGAGATGGGAAAGTGCTATTTCTGGCTGCATACCTTGCACATTAGTCCATACATGCACTTTAAGCTCAGGACAAATAGAAAAGGAATCGACTATGTAGGTTAATATCATAGAAATAAGAGCTTTTTAAAAAATTGACATTAGTTTTATGTATTGATTATTTTTCTTGTTGGTTTCATTTTTTTTCTCTCCAACACTATGGACTAGAAAAACACGGTGCTCCTTTGTGAATGTTGCTCCCAGGACAACTGCTCTGTGGTGTTGGCAGCAGGTCGCAAGGCAAGGCCGTGAGGGGCCAAGAGTCCAGCAAGATAAGGGCAAGGTCAGACATGTGAAAAATTGCCACAGGGCAAGGGGTAAGCTATGAAGCATAGCTAGGATCTGAGATGGGTCTGAGGAATTCTTCCAGCAGCATCAGAGAGCAGGTCTCAAATGAGGGCAGTGTCTTTCTCCTTTGTAGTGGTCCAGAGAGGACACTGCAGCCCTGGCATGGACAGCAGCCTGACCCAGGGTGACCACATCCTGGTGGCCCAACCCTGGATACTTTAGAGAGCAAGAGGAGGAATTATTAATCACTGCCGAGACAACTGATGCAACCAAGACTGTCCCAGGCAAACCAGGACCTGCAGTCTCCCAGGTCTGGGGTCTTTGTCCTTTTCACTTAGAATCAAACCATTTACTTAGCCCCACTCTGGCCGGGAAGCCCAGCCCTCAAATTCTAAGATCCCAATAGCTGTCAAAATGCTCCCTCTCCTTAATCCCCATCACCTAGGTAACCCATCCCCTACCTTGATCCTCTTCCTTAGGGATGGATGAGAGGCTCCTATCTGCCTCTAGATAGTCCATTGCTCTCCAGCATCCCCATCTGTGGGCTGAGCCCTCCAGGTGAAGAGGGTGAGGAAGGAAATGACCAAAAAAACTCAGTAATCAAGACGAATCATATTTCAGTGCAATGTTTTTTTAAAAATCAAAATCCATGCCAAAAAAACCCTTGAGGAAAAAGAGATCAAAATTTCAAATAAAGACAGGTCAGTAGCAGTACTGTGCCAAGGCATATGGGAGCCTGAAGCAGAAGGAAACAGTCATACTGATCTTGTCTTTAGCTTAAGTCTTGATGTTTCCTTCATTACGGATTTTTGCATTAATTTTTATTTTTAAAAAAATATTAAATTAAAATATTATTTGTCTTGGTGGTGGAATTCTATGGAGGCACCTCCGATTTTGTGCCTCTCTGGCCTCACTCTCCTCCTGGCCCTGAATTATGTGTAAATAACACTAGTTGCCACTCATAGAGCATTTGGTGGGAAGCTGGCCTTGGGCTAAGTACTCTGCTTGTTTAATCATCCCCTCCAGGTAGGACTCCGCCACACGGCTCTGCCTTCACAGTGCTCCCTACTGAAACCTATCCTCTTGATTACCAGAAACTCCCAAGTCGAGTTACTCTTTCTGAGAAAGTAAAAAAAGCTTAAAGCTGGAAAGACCCACTGAAACACCCTAACTCTTTGCTTTCTTTTTTCGCATGAGAATTTCAGTCTTACTAGTGGAGATATGTGACTGGCCCAGGGTCACACAGCTGCTTGGGACTAGTGTGCATTTATTCATTAACTCAACAAATGTTGATCGAGCATCTGCTACATCCTCTGATGTAGACACTGGGAATGGAGTAAGGAACGAAAGGGACGGTGTCCCTGCTGTCACGGAGCATATGCTGTAGTGTGGGAAGGCAGTTAATAAACACACACAGACACACATATACGCATATCAGATGAGGATAGGAGCCACGAAAAATTGAATCTAGGTGGAGGGGAAAGAATGATGGCGTGAGATTGGGGTTTCATTTTGCATAAGATGGTCATTAAGGCATTTTTGGTGGGTGGTTTGAGCAAACACCTAAATGAAGAGAAGGGAAGAGGAAACTATGTGGACAGAGTGGAGGTGATGGGAGCTAGTTCTAGGACAAGGTGCCTCCACTTTAACACTATGGACATTTGGGGTGGGATAATTCTGTATTGGGGGCTGGAGGGGATGACCTATACATCGTAGGGTGTTTAGGAGCACCCCTGGCCTCTACCTATTTGATACCAGTAGCACATCCCTGTCATTTGTGATACCCAAAAATGTCCTTAGACATTGCCAAGTGTCCTCTGAGGAGTAAAACTGTCCCCAGCTAGAACCAGAGTTTATGTACATAGTAAGAGGCAAGTGCAAAGGCCCAGAATAGGTCAGGCTCCTTCTGTAGCTCAGAGCAGTGCTCTCTGTCACCTGTCAATCCCACCAGCCCTGAGCACCCACCAACTGCAGAGCCAGCCCCACCCCCGACACACCCTTGTCTCTGATTTCATTTCTCCCAGCCTGGCTATTGGCCTCCTTTCATTCTCAAGAGCAAAAGCTCCTGGAGGGCAGCTGTCCAGCCTTCATTTCTTTACATCCTGTGGAGGACTGGGCTCCATGTGGGCTGGCTGCCTGCAGCACACTCCCTTCTGCGCCTGCATGGTGGAGACACTGCAAAGAGGGGGAGAGAGCTCAGGAGAACACGGCATCCCAGAACTGCAGCCCAGCCCCACGCCCTTCTGTGAATTGCCCTCTCTGCGTACTTAAGGCTGTGCCGCTCTCACAAAGGGACAACATGTGATGCAAGTTCACCTTCCACTCAATTAACCTTGAGAGAGAAGGGGGTTTTTTTCCTCCCCCCAAGAGACTTTTTTTTTTTTTTGATGACCTTTTTGAAGCATCTTATTTTCTGGGCAAAAAGCCAAATGATACACTCTCTTCCCAGCTGCAGGGCTGTTGTAGATTCTCAAAGCTGAGGTAAAGACAGCCTTTGGAATAAATGCAAGATGGGCAGTGGGGTTGGGGGAATGTGAAGAAATGCCTTATTATTCCAGCCAAGATGTGCCTGGAGGGATAAAGTCTACAGGACCCACGAGATGCGGGGACCTGGAGACCTCGGGGCTGCCAGGCACTCCCCCCAATTAGGGAGCATGTATGAATATGAATTTTAAAAAATCAATTCCACTTTGGGTGAAAGTTGAATATTAATAAGTTACAACAAAGCACATCTTGCACAGTATTTTGCAATATATGAAGAGAGTTTTTTTTTTTTTAACCTATGTAATCTCTGAGTCTCAGCTTCACTTATCAAATAACATTGGATCTTATTTAAGATTAGATCAGTGGGGCAGAATAAATGTTAGAGCATATTTTCAACTGATTTGTTGGACAATGGTACCCAAAGACTCCCCTAGTCCATTCCAGATGTTCAGCATCCCTGATGGTAGGTTTAGAGAGGAGTGGCATCGGCCTCCTCCCTCTCTCTCTCTCTCTCTCTCTCTCTCTCTCTCTTTCTCTCCAGTGCAGGGCCTCCATAACCAACTGTGTGTATGTGCAGAAGGGAAAATGAAAGAGAACACCCTGACCAGCTCCACCTCCTCATGGGGTTGTACCATTGGCAGCTCTGGTGGCAAAGGGAGATTCGTGAAAGTGGCCCAGTTTGCTTCAGATCCAGTGTTTCCCCCTCTCTCTAAGGCCCAAAGGCAGTTGGGAGACATGTAGAATCCTAGAAAACTTACTTGAAAGCAACAGTGTAGAGTCACTGACTGGTGGCTTGTTTCGTGGAAACTAGGAAGTCGTAACTGGAAGTCAGAAGGCTATGCTGGCGAAAACACAGAAGAACCACAAGGTCAAGAGTACAGTCACAGAAGCATGGACAGGCTGGCTTCCCATTCTGGCTTTGACACTTGCCCTCTCTCCTCATGACCTTGGCCAAATCCCTTTACCTCCCTATGCCTCCACCCTCCCATCTGTAAAATGGAGATAATAGGAGTAGCTAGTTCTTAGGGCTGGAGGAGAAGGAGTGTCCTGGATTCAGATGCCCTCCAGCAAGCAACTGAGTATCAAGGATCAAAAGTGGCCAAGAGGGGAAGCAGGAAGCTGAGGACAAGCACGTGTAGGCGCCTCCTAAAGAATGGTGTTGAGAGGCATGCCAAAGGGCAGATGCCACACTGGGGCTTTGCTCTGGGTGTGAGGGAGTGGATGGGTTGCAGGCTACAGCATGAAGGGAGAGAGACAAAGAAGAGATGCCTGCCCCAGGGGAGGCACTGCTGCCTAACATCTGCCATCCTGCAGCCTCCTGGGGGAGGCCCTCAGGCCAGGATCCAAGCAGCACAAAAGAGCTTTCTGGAACAAGTTTGCAGAAATGGGCACTAATGTAAAGGCATCTCTTTAGTCCCAGTTCCTATCATTAGTCTCCATTTGCTGTCACAGGATGAAGGACCAGTGATTTGTGTTCCATGAAAATGTTCTTCCCGGAACATTAGGAAAGGAGAATTGGCATCATTGCAACACCCAGATTGGCCCTAAGGCTTCTGGGCGGGGAACCCCCGCTCGGGGTGACACAGGAAGAGAAGCCTTTCCCTTCAGGCAACTCACACCCCCAGATCTACTCACCCCAGACCCCCTGCTAAAGAGTCTTTTCCTCCTGACAGTGTCTTGAAATGATTGACTAGCCATGAGCTGATTTCGGTACCATCTCTGCTGTCTTGTCAGCTGTCCGTACTTCGGTGAATCAGGCTAGAACTGGGCAAGAGCTTTGAATATTGCCATTCTGGCTCCTCTAGAAGCCAGGACCCGGAGAGATTTTTAATCTGCCCAAGAGCACATTCGCCAGCCACATCATGGTGTCTGAGCCCCATGTCCTCATGGGTTTGTGTAGCTGTGACAGCAGGGTAGAGGTAGAGACGTGTCACTCGAAATCTGGATGGTGTGCCTCATGACCTTTCACAGCTGTGGCCAAGTTAGAAAATTCACACGATGTTTGATGCAAGAGAGTGTGCTGATGTACAGAAAGCTATACCTCAGGGTACAAATAACAGTTAAAAATAGGACAATCATAATGAAGTGCTCTCTGTATAGCAGGGGAAGATTCCAAATGGGAGGACTATGCATGGCCGTCAGATCTGAGCTAGGGTGGACTTTTTAAAATTTTTTAATTTAAATTCAATTTAATTAACATACAGTATATTACTAGTTTCAGAGATAGAATTTAGTGATTCATTGGTTGTGTATAACACCCAGTGGGCATTCCATCAAGTTCCCTCCTAATGCCCATCCCCCAGTTATCCCATCCCCCCTCCTCCCCTCTCCTCCAGCAACTCTCGGCTTGTTTCCTATAATTAAGAGTCTCTCACAGTTTGTCTCCCTGTCTGTTTTCGACTGATTGCACTGGAGAGGATGTGTAGAGATCCCTCAGTGTTTCCGTGCAGCACTTTTGCTGAGCAAGTGAGTCCATGAAGGTCATTGTCAGACCCTAACTCCCTCCAGCAATGAAGAGTGCCAGCCAGCTCAGGTAGGAGACACTAACCTGCCATTCATCGTGCCAAGGTGCCCTACATCTTACAACCGTCTATTCCCAGGGCCTCTTCCAGTGCCTGGTACACAGGCTGCCCGGAAATCAGCTAAGGAACATGTGTTCCTATCCTGGTCTGACATTCGGGGACTAGATTTGGAAGCTAGAAGTGCTCATGCTATGACTTCTTTCACTTCCGTGGGTGGCTTTCATCACGGCTTTGAGGGAGGAACCCCTCTTTGGACGAACCTATGTGTGTGGGGTGCAGGCCTAACCTGGTCGAACCAGAAGATGAGAAAACTGAGCATTCAGTCTCCTCATATGTCCCATCCTCGTCCACCTTCTCCAGTCACTAGTTCATTCTATATTCTGGGCTCTTCTAATCTCCTTTAATACTCAAAATTGCTCTCAGAGACAGAGCCATTGGGTTCTGAGGGATTGAGAGGCCATTTTCATTGAGCTATAACCTGTTACCTTCTCAAGCATATTCTCATCTGACAGGAAACAGTGCGGCCTTAAACATGGCTCATCTCAGGCAGCCACAGAGTCAGGTAAAGGGGGAGGGAGAGGCTGAGACACCTCCCTGACAGCCCTCCACAAATCACGCACTGACCCCTCACCTGTTTTCCCCACCACTGCTTCCACGCTGTACCTTCCTACCAGAGTCTTTCCACAAGTACATATTGGGGCTGCCCAACTCACCTTGGGGGGCCAGCCCAGAATTTGTGGTTCACACTGTTCCCAAAGCCCTTCGTGAAGGGAGAATATCCTTTTGTGAAAATTGACAAAATAGCATTACAGTCTAGGTTTAAAAAATACTGAGGAAGCCCTAACAAAATCTACTCAAACCAACAACAGAGACTATGCACTAAATAAAGAGAATATCAGTAACATTTCACATATCTTAAATTAGCAATAATGGATCCCAATGAGTTCTGTGCTATTAATTCCATTTGCCATCCCTCCCTCCCTGGAAACTTTTCACATTCTTCCTTCCCTGCAGCTTTAATGAGATACTTGTAAATTCATTTTGCTTTGTTGCAGAAAATACTCACCCTAAGAAGCATTTGGAATGTGTGGGCCTGGTCCTTGGGTGTCTTTAAGATTTTATTGGCTCCTGCCTCCTGGGTCTCGCTGTGTGACTTGGAAGCTGTAGAGAGAAGAGGCTTTGGCTTGCCTTTATTTAACTTATTTGGATGCCAATGGAGATTTCTCAAACCCTTGCTCAGTGCGTCCTGTCATAGGCCGGGGGCACCTGTCCCGGTCATTCCCACCAGATTTCGAAAACCTCTCAGCTCCCTCACTAGGCCAGTCAACATTATTTTCCCCAGTTCATCTTCACCCTCCCCCCAAAACTTTATCTCTGTTTTCTGTTTCCTTCTGCACTCTTTCCAAGTCCTTCTGTTTCTTATTATTCCCGACATTGACAACCTGCCGGTCCCAGCGGCCCTGGCTGCTGAGCAGACGTGCAGAAGTAAACCGGAGTTCGCTAGTTTTTATTGCATCAGGAAACTTGCATGGGGGAGAGCATGATTGTGGTCACCTCTCACAGATGCTCCTTTGCATTAGGGACATTGGAGAATGTGAGGGTGAATCTGAGTGACAGGGTCACCTCCAGAAGCCGCCTCGTTTGGATGTGATTGAGTGATTTATTAATGAGAATTGCATTTCTCTCTCTTCCCCCTCAGCTAGGAGCAGCATTCTGAGCCATCCTCCAGTAGAACCAGACTAATCTCCTTTTTTTAGGACCTACTCTAATTTAGTCTAGGCCTTAGGAATCTATCTCTCAACTCTGCTAGGAAGCCTCACACTGATACTTGAGATCAAAGTGTCTAGAATAGTTTTGGCTCTCTAAAGAGCTAGTTCTGAAGCAAAATCCATGTTTATAGTCAGAGCCAGCCAAATGTTGAGGGAGAACCCACCTTTGCTTATGTAATACAGCATTAAGGGCCATGAAAAGACCTTCAGATGAACTTGCTTCTCTCCTAAGTGCCTTAAAATCACATCGTTTGAGAGTAAGAATATATTTAAGTTAGGTAGCATTACTCACCTTCAGCATTTAAAAAAAATTTTGTTTAGGTTTATTGACTGATTAATTGATTGATGGATTTGGAGGGGGAGGGGCAGAGGAAGAGAGAGAGGGACAGAAAAAATCAAGCAGACTCCAAGGTGGGTTTAGAGCCCATGGCAGGGCTCGATCTCGCAACCTTGAGCTCAGACCTGAGCCAAAACCAAGAGTCAAGCACTTAACCAGCTCAGCCACCCAGGCGCCCCACCTTCAGCATTTTTTTAAAGACAGAAATACAAAAGGAACTGTAACCCATTCATTCTTTGTAATTTCTATTAATTAATGCTAGATAATTTTCCTCTCTGGGGAAGACTGGATGACACAGGACACTGGGGTCGTTGCAGGTGGGAATCCAAAGGGAGCATAGGATGCAAGAGATACAGAGGGTGGAGGAGAAAACCCAAGAGAAACTTCACACAGTTTCCCCAGGTGCCAGACTTGCCTGAAAGAAATGCGGCCCTCTCAAAGCACCCAAAAACATCAAGCTATCATTTAGAAAGTGACAAACCCCAAGCAAAACAAATCAATGTTTCTGTTTTCATAAATCCATAGAAAACAACATTTCTTTTTCCCTCTTCAGCAGTTTCAAACACAGGGCAAATATTTTCATACTACTCCATAAATCTGGAGTCTGTTGAACTATAGGGAATTCCCTCTTCAACTGTCCCCCGTAACAGCCTCGAAAGGGAAAATAAAACCTCAGTACCAAAGGCATAGACTTTCAGAGCCAGCCGACTGCTGGAACCAGGCCCTTGTTTACAGAGCCTTCGGCCAGCCAGCGTCCTGCATGCCGAGCAGGCGAGGGCCTTGTAGGCCGTCTAGCAGGGCCTGTAATTTCCCCAGTTTTAAGGCCCCCTCTTGAAGCTGCCAGGCAGGAGGTATATATTGTTCACTAGAGCCTGAGGCTTTCGAGATATACGATTTGAAACAGAGCCGAGGAAGAGTATATAGACAGAGATGCTGTTCTGCCTCAGTGACTGTTCCAGGTAATTGAAACAGATCCTGTAAGGACTGGGACCAGTCTAAAGTTTTAATTATCTAATAGGAAACCTGTTTAGCTGGTGGCATATACTTCCTTGCTAGCAGGATGGTGGGAAAGCTTTGGAAGCAGGCAGCTTGACGCTGGAATCCCAGTCTTACACTTAAAATGTGAATAAATCCAAAAAGGTTTTGTGGGGTTTTTGGTTTGTTTTTCACATCTTTGGACTTGACTTTTCTCACCTACAAAATGGGGTAATTCAGAGATGTCTGTGCAACATAAGTGAGGCTCAGAGCAGACTGCTTGTCTCCTACTAGCTAGTAGGTTTCTGAAGTAGACCGTTTCTGAATTATCGGTCACATCATTGGGATTATTCCTCCCTTTTAAAACAAAATATGCTGGGGCACCCGGGTGGCTCAGTGGGTTCAGGCCTCTGCCTTCAGCTTGGGGCCTGATCCCAGGGTCCTGGGATCGAGCCCCACATCGGGCTCTCTGCTCAGCAGGGAGCCTGCTTCCCCCCACCCCCAACGCCTACTTGTGATCTCCGTCTGTCAGGTAAATGGATAAAATCTTAAAAAAAAAAAAAGAAAAGAAAAGAAAAAGAAATGCTGAACACGCATTAACTTTTTGTTTCCCTTTGGGTGTATAATATTTGATAAATGTTCATTTTTATTTTTTTATTATGTTCAGTTAGGCACTCTACAGTACATCATTAGTTTTGTTTTGTTTTAATTTCTTTTCAGTGTTCTAGAATTCATTGTTGATGCTCCATACCCAGTGCTCCATACAATACGTGCCCTCCGTAATACCCACCACCAGGCTCACCCACCCCCCACCACCCTCCCCTCCAAAACCCTCGGTTTGTTCCTCAGAGTCCACAGTCTCTCGTGGTTCCTCTTCCCCTCCAGTTTAGTGTTCAGTGATCCGTTAGTAACGAATAACACCCGGTGCTCATCACAGCACGTGCCCTCCTTAATCCCATCACCCTGTTAGTCCCTCCCCCACCACCTCCCCTCGGAAACCTTCATTTTGCTTCCTGGGGTCCAGAGTCTCTCATGGCTCTTCTCCCTTTCTGATTGCCCCCCCCCATTCAGATTTCCCTCCCTTCCCCTATGGTCCTCCACGCTGCGGCTTGTGTTCTACGTATGAGTGACACCATATGCTGATTGTCTTTCTCCACTTGACTTGCTTCACTTCGCACAATCCCCTCCAGTTCCATCCATGTCAGTGCAAGCGGTGGGTCATCATCCTTTCTGCTGGCTGAATAATATTCCACTGTGTATATGGACCACATCTTCTTCGTCCATTCATCTGCTGAAGGGCATCTCGGCTCCTTCCATGGGTTCTCTGTTGTGGACATTGCTGCTGTAAACACTGGGGTCATTTTTATAATGTGCTGTGATCCAGAATGCCCTTGGGAGCCCAGGAAGTAGACAGGCAGGTTTAGCCTCCCAAATAAGCAGGCCCATCTATACTACCTACATGGTGGCTCTGCTGTCCCTTGTTTTCCAGAAGCCTTGGATCTGGATTCCCTGTAAATGGACAAACCAAGAGGCAGTGGGGTAGAGGGTAATTGATAGGGACAGACCTTGGGGCTAGAAGGCCTGAATTCAGCACTCTGCAAGCTCGCCCCGCAGCCCTGTGGGCTTGGTCTCCCTGCACCTCAGTTAGGGAAACAGTCAACAAGGCTGGCCCAGCCTCCCAGGGGGGCAGCAAGGATTAGGCAAGACAGTGCACAGGGAGCCCTGGACAGTGTCTGGGGCAGGGCAGATGCCCAGCACACGGCAGCTCTTGTTACTAACTAACAAGGCTATTCAAGCTGCATTTTTACATTCAACCCAGTATTGAGCCATGATCTGGTCACAGCCACATCCCTGGGGTCTTCTAACCCTTCCATCATCCTTTCTGCAAAGCCCCATTTCCACTTGGGGTCTCTACACGTTGAGTGAGGCAGCACCCCAGTGCACCGTACATAGCATATAGCCTTCCGTGAGGCTGGTGGCAGTGAGCCACTAACCTCGGGCCCAAGGCTCTCCACAGGAGCATAGGGAATGTGGCAACGTGCATGCAGCGGGTACAGGGTGCCCTGCCATGAAATGAACCCATGACACATGGTGGCCCCCAGTGGAAAGACGCGTTGAACCTAAATAAGCACTTTTTGACAGGCCTTTGCTTCAGTGTTGACGAAAAGAGCCTCCATGCTCGGAACCAGCTGAAAAGGCCCAAATCAGCCTGAGGTGATTAGTCTTGCACCCCCCTTTTCTCTGTATCTTTGATTTCCAGGACGCATCATGACCACTTGGCCAGTTGCAAGGATAACTAAATAAGGTATCAGAAGATAACTTGGGGCTCTAACACCTAACAACTGAGTGGCCTGGGTGGAATTACTTGTCTCCCTGGAGGACCCGTTTCCTCCCTCATTCAAGGCAGTGGGGTGCAGAGCAAGATGGATACTGTACCAGGAGCCTGAGAACTGGAGTCCCTATCCGACCTTTGCTACTTACTAGCTGTCTGACTTCGAGTACCTTTCTCAGCCACTCAGGTCTGCAGACTTCCCAGCTCCAAAATGAGAGTCTTGGCAGAAAGAGCTGCACAAGCCCCATGAGCTCTGAAATCCCATTGGCCTCTGAAAAGAAGAGTGCCAGGTCACAGCTGTGACTCAGTTTACACAACTGAACAGCATCCTATAAACAGCATCCAGTCAGCTCCCAACCTGGTGGCTCTGGGCACACTCTCTTCCAGCGATGTTGTGTGCTGAATTAGTTCCAATATTTCAAACAAGGTAAATTCAGAAGCCACCCTTTAAAAAAGTAAAGAAATGAAAAATCTGGATGTATGGCGATGTTAAAGTGTGTGTGTTCGGGGGAAGTAGGGGCACAGTGTGCAATTTTTAGTTTCTATTTTTTGCACCTCATTTTTCGCCTCCGTGAAACACTAGCAAGTCTGGAGGGACATTTGCAAATCTGCCCAATGTCAATGTCACTCGTAGAGCAGTCCATCTTCTCTGGAGTGTGTGTGACCTTTGCAGGTTGTCACATCCTGGGCACGGCACCAAGCCGTTCTCCAAAGGGGCTGGCGTGGGGGAGCAGACCCTGAGCCGCGGGGTGGTGCAAGCGGCAGTTTCCGGGCCCTGTGCCAACCTCCAGATAATTGCCAGCAGCGGGAGAGAGGTGGTCGAGGTTGTCGGAGCCTGCCTCTGACAGATAGATGGTCCCCTTCTCACCACCGCAGCATCGTCATGGTGAGAAGGAGAGTAGGGGAGCCAAAACGCAGGTGGGGAGGCGGGGAGCAGGGGGAGGGCAGGAGGGAGGAAGGAAGAGTCTGCGCGAGACAGAGACAACGAAGGGAAGGGGAGAGCCGGAGAAATGACACAAAAGCAAGAGATGGGAATCACAGGAGGTCAGCTCAAGAGAGAAAGATGTAGATCTGTAGAACGAGACAGAGAGAGGAGAGCCAGAGCCAGAGAGAGCAGTGCAGAAGCAGAAGGAGGGGAAGAGGGGACAGGAGCTCCGTCATAGCGCCCCACCCGCTGAAAGCCTCTGGTGAGAGGGGCCTCCAGGGCCGAATACAGGGACCGAGGGGCAAACAAAGGAAAGCACCCAGACCAGCTCCACGCCCTCATGGGGCCTCACTGTCAGCTGCTCCTGGGCACAGGGTGTTCAATGGAAGCAGCCAGGCTCCCTTCACACAGCAATTTTGTCCTGTCTCTCCCGGACCCAAGCCTTGGGGTCCATGACGGCAGGGCTATTCCCTTCCCTCTCCTTCTCCTCTGGCCCAGGAGGTGGGACAGTGGTGGGGAGGGGTGGGCGCAGACTGGGGAGAAACTGGCTTCTCTGGCTCAGAGGCAGCCCCCCAGGGGAGACCCTTGACTGGGGTAGAGGTGTGAGAAGCCACTAGGTGTGAAATGGAGAGGACTGTCGGGTTATCAATAACAGAGACCTTGCCTAGATGGGAAGTGGAAAAGGAAAGTGTCGTCCTGGCTTTCAGGGTACTTAAGATGCATCGGTAACAAACACCAACATTTACTGAGCCCCTCATTATGTGCCAGGCATTGGGCTAAGTACTTTGCATAGGCTGCATACTTACCAGCTCATAAAGTCTATAGTTTTATTAAGCCCACTGCACAGATAAGTCATGTCCCCCGATCCCAGCGGCTTATGCCAGTCAGGCCAGAGTTTCCTGTTTCACATTGATGTGCACAGACTTAGTCCTGTACAGTAATAGTCACCGGGCATCCGTTCGTGTGAGGCCGTGCTAGGAGCTGGTTGGTAGGAAAGTGTGGTACATGGTGACAGGGCGGGCAGAAGGAAAAGATGACAGGTGGAGGCAGGGACAGGAGTGTCACCCCCACGGAGCCTGGAGTCGCCTGGGGGAGAGAATGCATGTGCATCACTAGCTCTTGTCATCGCAAGGGCAGAGGGTGAAGCCTGCAACAGTAGGCTGTGAAGGTCCAGAAGAGCACGGGATTCTTTCTGAGTGGGAGGAACCAGGCCGGCACACGGCATGAGCTTCTGAGCCAGGCCCTGAGGCATGAGTTCAAAATATGAGATTGTTAAGTGCAGAGAAGGAGTGACTTCCGGGTGCATGGGGTTGCCCGAGCAAAGGCACGGAGGCCTCAGAGGCAAGTGCCAGTCTGGAGTCTTGGGCCTCCTTCACACGGGGAGGCTCTCTGATCATGTGGGGGAGCATCAGAGACGAGGCTAGACAGGTGGGTTGACGGTGGGCTGAGGGAGGGTTAAGTGCGGAGTGCAGTGGCAGTGACTGAAGACGTCTGAACAGAAAATGAGAGGCAGCTCGGCCCCCTGCACCGCCCTATGAATGCACGAATGGCCACGTTCAATGCTTCTTTGACTTAACAAATACTCATCATGTACCCACTGTGTGCCGGGCCCTGTCTAGACAGATGGGCATACCGGAGAACAAAGCAGGCCTTTGTTCCCAGCCTCATGGAGCTCTCATTCTTGCAGGGACCCATGCATTTTATGCCTTAGTGATGGGCCTCGGTCCATGTGGGCAGGACTCTTAGGATTCAGACATAGGCGGGAATCAACCCGCTAGGAGGCCCCAAGGCTGCCATGTACAGGCACCTGGTCTTGGGCGGCCGAGGGCAATACAAGGGCATCTGGAACCCGTGATGAGAAAAGTCACAGACGGGAGGGGTCATACACAGCCAGGACTTTCTCGGTTGCAATTAACCAATTAAACTGGCTTCGACAGTAAAAAGTGATTTACAGGCTCATGTGGCCAGACTCCTGAAAAGCCAGGGTTGGGAGCCGGCCTCATGAATAACGAGAATTGGGGATATTAATGCCACCCATCCCTCAATCTCCATTTACGTTTCTCTGTGGGTGTTGTGTCGTTTCCTCAAATTGGCTGTTGTTGAGAATTTGGCATCAGCCCCTACAGCTTCATATCCTGACAGTTCAATAGCCAGACAGGAAAGTTGGCTTCCTCTGCACAGCTCCACTTTGCAACTCCTAGGGAAGAACTCTAGTTGGCCTGGCCTGGGTCACACACCCGCCCCTTGGGCCAGTCTGATAGCCAAAGAGGTGAGGTTCCATGATGTACCCAGTCTGGGTGACCTGTCCCCCTTCACAGCTGTTAGAGACAGAAGAGGGAACAAAAATCATAGATATCCGCTACTAGTATTGTGACAACTTAAAACCCACTTTACTTAATGGACAGTTATGCTGAGGGGTGCCCCCAGCATCTCTCCAAAATGCATAATACAAGGTCACTCCTACTCAATTAGTCTGGGACATAAATAGTACTCTCCCCACTCCACCTCCACAAATTACAGTGATAGCACTGAACCATTTAGGGAAAGAGAAAACACAATATGAACGAGCTTTCCTGGAGGAAAGTAAAGCGGACCATTTTAAAGATGCAGTGTGAGGAGTGTGGGGGGAGTGGGTCATTCGAAATAAAACCAGGTACCAGCAAGTTCCAGGGCTCGCCCGAGCTGCCTTAGCAGACTCCTGCCTGTGACGGCGGAGCCTCAGCGCGGGCCTGCCATGCCTCTCCCGCCAGCCGCCACCCCCACCTCCCAGCAGGATTGGGAAACTTGGTCAGAAACAGTGCCTTCAGCTAGAGGCTCCTCATTAGCCGAGAAGGCTAGCCCTGCAGGAAATCCTGAGCTGAGGAACAAGAACAATTTGAAAGGATGCAGGAGGCATTAAGCCAGAATGGTTCTCCGGGGGGTGGCGGGGCTAAGTGGAAACTCAGGCAAAGAAAACCAAAGGGGGACCAAGTGGGGCCATCATTCAGGAAAGAAAAAGAATGCTTGCCTTCGGTGGGGAGGGCGGGATCTTCACTAGGAAAGAGAAATCAAAAGCAAAATAAAGAGCCATTTTAGCAAAAATCAATGTTTTAAAAACACACATTCACACTTCCAGAGAGAAGTTCTAGAAACTTAGGCTAGAGACACAGCTTTCCCTGACGTAAAGGCTACTGGATTAGTAGCAGAAGCCAAGGGTCTGGTCTCGCTGGCACCAGTGAGGCATTGACTTTATGTCCCCGTTTGTGAGGTGAGCTTACAGTCTCTGCCTTGCCTACGACACACTGACCCATGTGGGTCCACGGAGATGATGGACGGGGAAGCGGTTTTCAAAATATTAAGCAACTCTATTATAATTAATTAGGCTAGGTGAACAATTAGAAAATGACAGTCAGAAATTGGGTCACCATAACCCTGGGAGGGAGGAGGCAGGGAAGGAGGCCTTTTAAGACTCAGGACTCAGGTGAGCTGCCGTCCTGCTAAAGGACACAAATGGAAGCAATAGATTCTCTGTTTTTAAAAAAGCACATGTGATTGCTAAGCACCTACTATATTCTCGATCCTTGTAAGATGTCAAGAATAATGTAGAAGAAGCACGAGATGCCTCTCCTGAGGCTTACTGTCAAATAAGATGGACACCAGCTCCTAGCATGAGTTGTTAAAAGCCAAGCTAGGGTGTTGATAATAAAGGTTCAGGAAGCTCCAAATAGATATCTGTGGGCTGGTGGGCCAGGAAGGGGTTCCCCTACAGTTGATCTTGAGGCAGAATTGGGATAGGTAGGCAGAGAGAAGGGGAGGGAACGTGAGGAACATAAGGTGCAGGTCAGGAAGCCCCTGGTGATGGTATGTGTGTGTGGCATGGTTGGAGGGCGTGTCGGTGTGAGGGGAATGGTGTAGAAGATGGGAATGCTGGACAGTCATTCTGGAAAGGGCATCCTGCCCAGTTGCACAAAGCCTTGACAACAGATTGAAGGAACTGATCGTAAAGGAAAGGGAACCCATCAGAGATGCTGGATCAAAGGAACTGGCTTAACCAAGTGGTGCTTTAGGAAGACAGGTGCAGGGGCAGTTGTTGAATCAACAGGAGAGGGTGAGACTGGCGGCAAAATACTCAAAGAAGAGTTGCTCAGGAAGGTGGGGGCAATGGCCCGATGGGTGCAGAGGGAATGAAGAATGACACGGGAAGAGAAGGCAGGACTTAGTACCTATCTGCTCGCAGAGCACGAGGTTGTTGTAAAGATGCCATAATCGCCTTGATCCTAAAGAACTGGGTTTGTTACCACGAGATGTAAGCATGTCCTGTGTCCTGTACGTGGCAGGATTGGGGGCAAAGAAGGCTTCCCAGAAAAGTGACATTTTCGTGAAGTCTTAAAGGTTATGTGCACCTGCTGTCGGAGAACATCCAAGGAGAGGAAACAGCATGGGCCAAGGCAAAGGCAAGGAAGGGTGGGAAGGAGAAGCCCCCTATTGTGGGACACCCCTGAACACATGAAAAGTGGAAGAAGGCTAGAGGAGAAGGAGGCAGGAGCCAGATCACAGAGGAACTTCAGGACTTAAGGCGCCAGCACTGGGGAGCTTGGAAGGCTTTATTATAGCAAGGGAGAGACATTGTCAGAATCTCTTATGATTGTTTGTACAAATATAGGGAGTTGAAAAGTATAGATAACCACAAAATGAATTGTTACGTGATTCTGAAAACATTCTCTGATTACATTGAACGGAGGAGATTGTATTAGTCCCTTACTACTCACATGTCTCTGCCTTTATTCTTATATGTACCACCTTTCAGCATAGTAATATGTTACTGTTACAAAAAAAAAGGGGGGTGTATAAATCCTCCAGATATTTAGAGCATCGAGTTTGCAATAAAGTTCCCATCTTTACATCACTTACTATTTTGTGCCACAAACTCAGCCTCGCCTGATACATTCTAGATATTAAAATTGGGGTCTCTGCTTGCTATCTTTGTTTTGCTTTGGTTTGCTGCTTTGCCTTTGCCCACCTTTTGTTTTCAACTTTACGGTCACTTTGTTTTAATTGTTTCCTTATTACACAGCATGTGATTGGGGTTTTTTTTATTTGTAATTTAAATTGAGAATCTGTTTCCTTTAATTGATACATTTTAGTTTTATAAGTTTTATTATGATAAGTAGGCTTGGAATTAGTCTTAATATCATGTGCTTTCTGCTTTTATTTCACTTTGTGGTCTTTGTTTTGTTTTGTCTTTTAATTTAATATGTGTGGATTTGTAACGATACTCTAGAAAGTTTTATTTTTTTATTTTTAAGTGATTATCTTTATAGTTTCTAATATAAATATATTATACTGATCCTCCATATCCTTAGATGTGGCTCCACGAGATGATGACATCTTCATACTTACCCTTTTCCTGCCTCTCATTTTCCTATCCTACCCAATTTTAGTTGATACTGCTGCGGCTGATGATGGTGATATCTCTGTTCATCTTAATTTTATAATTTTTTTTTCTTTTTAAGATTTTATTTATTTATTTGAGAGAGAGAGACAGTGAGAGAGAGCATGAGAGGGGAGAAGGTCAGAGAGCAAAGCAGATTTCTTTCTACTGCTTTTTTCATTGGCCCTACCTGGTCATTTTAACCCCTAGCTATCTCCCACCTTCTCTCTTTCCTCCCCTCCTGAATTGTGTTAGTTTCACTGTTTTTCATGTTGTTGCAGTTTATTAGAATTCACCATTTTCTAGAACCACAATTACCACATTCTTTTTTATCTTAATGCTAAGCTAACTGGTTAAAAACCCAGCACCAGACTTTCTCCCACAGTTTCTGTATTCCCTACTGGTTGGTTAACATCACAGTTTATTCCAGACAGAGTCCTGGTGACCGTATTTTCTGGGTTATAGCAACATTTGTACTTTAACAAAAGCTCGAATATAACATTTTTTTTAATGTTTTAAATTTAATTCTTAATGAGGTTTTTGAAAGCATGGTTCCACTGTCTCCTAGAGTGAGATACTGCTGTGGAAAACTCTGAAACCAACCTAATTCTTTTCCCCTTAGAAAAGACCTTACGGGGACGCCTGGGTGGCTCAGTTGGTTGGACGACTGTCTTCAGCTCAGGTCATGATCCCGGGTCCCGCATCGGGCTCCCAGCTCCATGGGGAGTCTGCTTCTCCCTCTGACCTTCTCCTTGCTCATGCTCTCTTCTCACTGTCTCTCTCTCAAATAAATAAAAATAAAATCTTAAAAAAAAAAGAAAGAAAGAAAAGACCTTATGGTTCTGGTTTGGGTTTATATTGTTTGTTTTGGTTTTTTTTTTGGTTTGTTTGTTTTGATGGTAAAGAGTCTTTCTTTACGTTTTGGGCTGTTGGCTTTGTATCTGTATTTTCTCAGACAGTTTATGTTTAGTTTTGGTTTGGTTTGGCTTTCCTATATACATAGACTTAAATATCTTATTTCTGGAAAATATGCTGTGATTACATTTCTCCAAATACAATTTCTATTCTATTTTTTTCAGTACTCTTTATCAAATACTGCTTGGTCTAATTATGCATATACATAGGTCTATTTGATCTGTTTCATCTTCCACAGCTACCGTGTTCTTTTTCTAATCCTTTTCAACTATTCATTTCCATTTTGCTCACTTCAGCATTCCTGTTCTTAACCCCAATTTTTTGAGCATTGTCTGTTTACCTTTTTGTTGCCTCTGATGGCATCCTAATCTCCTCCACTTCCTTCCCAAACTCTGCTAGCTCATTTTTTGTCTCTTTCAGTTGTCTTAACATTTCTTCCTTGAGTTCTTATTTTATATAATTGATCTTTCTTCATTAAGGCTCATTGTCTTGTCTGTGCTTATTTGCTTGGCCAGTTTCTTTAGCTCTGAGACAACACAATTTCTTCATTTTCTCTAATCATTACCTTCTTTTCTTGCAGTATCTTCGTAGAGCCCTTCAGGTGGTTTCCTTCCTTTTTTCACAAGTAACTCAAGGCTTGAACTCACAACCTGGAGATTGAAACCTGAGCTGAGGTTAAGAGTCAGACGCTTAACTGACTTAGCCCCTCAGGCGCCTCCTGATAGTTTCTTTTCTTTTCTGACTTACACTTGATGGAGAGAAGCTCTTTCTTAACCAACTATTTTGCAGAAAGTTTATGGGGCAGGATCCAGGCCATGAGAGCATCCAGCAGAGCGTCTCTTTCATTTATAGGACTGCACATTATGACACACAGGGTTGTGTGTATACATATATGTACATGTTGATTTAACCTTCACTTCAACCCAGAAGAAAGAAGAGATTGGCAGTTGCAAGACTGATGAGTACTGAAACTGTCCTCTCCAGTCTGCATCCCCAATAGACTGTTTCCTGCAGAGATAGCACCCCTAAGTGTTTTCTTGTTTATACCATATTCCCTGCTTCTTGATGGAACCAAACAGGGTCCGGGGATGCTCTCACAGACAGCTGATTCACCATAGACCAGTAATTTGCCAAAAGATGGTGTCGGTGCTGTCCTCTTTGATAAGCTCCGTGCTCTGCAAACCTTGCTTACAGTCTTTGGCAGCAGACAGCCTTCAGCATGTACCCACTCCTGGTCGGAATTTTATTACATATGACAGCTTTTCCCTCAACAAAGGTGAAATGTGCATTTCTGCTTTTTCCTTATTGTTTTGGGATAGATATATAGAGAATTGGGCAAGGCTTTCTTAACACTGCTATCTTAAAAGTAGATGTCCCATCTAAAAGGCTGTAAACCCCTGTCTTGCTCCTTCTGAATCTCCAGCACCTAATACCATATCTGGAAAAGAGAAGAGGCTCAATAAATACTTCTTAGGTGACATGAATAAATGAAAGAATGAACAATTATCAAATGTAATAGTTGAGACGTACCTGCCTTTAACACCTCTCTTCCAAAGAACTTCCGGAACAAGTCTACTGGTTCCTCCTTGCTATAGCATAACAAGGCATGTTTCCCAGGGCATTTCCTATGGCTTAAAGATCTGCCATATTTCTCCCATCTTTCACTGTCTTGTCTGAGCTTCCTGCTCTCGCTCACTATTGGAACAAAGAGTACCTGGTACACATGAATTCTGTAGGAACACTTTGTATAGTGGGGGTTTTCTTTCAGTTTTGTATCTAGCCTATTTTTATGGATACATTTTGCAAGTGTTTCTCCTTGGCTTACTTCTGAAATTGAAAAAGCTCTATATCTTCTTTACCATAAATCATCAGAAAATAAAGGCAGAATGATGTCATTCTGTACCCTGTTTTAATAAGGAATGGAGATAATTGTTCACATTTCCCTGAGCCCCCCAGGGTCCCATAGTGGTCTGGACTCCATCCAGATATAGCCAGAGAGGAAGGATCCTTAGAGAAATGGAACACTGCAAGATGCAGACACTCTTTTCGGCCCTTATGAATTCCATGGGGATCTTTAGCATACATGTGATCCAAGAAAAGATCAGCCTGGCTGTCAGAAAAGATATGGAGTCCAGCTTTCTCTCTGGTTTCCCTTTCAAAGATTCCTTTAACTCAAGGAATCTACTTCTTAAGTCCCCTGAGAACAAGATGTATGTCTCAGAGTAGTCTTATGCCTTCTATATAGGATATAATAGGCATTTGGGAAATATATGTGTCAATTTCTTATTGTCCTTGGGATTACAGGTAAAACCAAAAGATGTCCTCCTTGCTCAAAAATGTCCAGTGCCTAATCTGACAAAATTCCTCATTCCTTTAAGAGATATTCAATGGATGCTTTCCTTTCTTATCTTCCTTTGTCTTGAGTCACCTAAATTCCTCCATATTGCTTGTGCTCTGCACCTTCTCATTGCTGAGCTAACTGCAGTTGGTTGCCCATAACCGCCCATGTCGAAAGGCATGGAATCCAGAATTATGTTGACTGCCCATGGACTATCCATGCCAGCCTGCAAGGTTAAGATTGGTAGGACAACAGAAAAAGGAGAGCCTGGGAGATACACACCCATAGTCCTTATTATAAGTATTCCAAACAAAAGCACAATGACCAGCCATATATTCCCACAAACAGGTGTATCAATGCTCTTCCTTCCAGATGTCCAGTGCTATTACCCCTACAGCTCACATAACCAAGGCAGAACTCCCACTTACCTGCCTGTACAGCTATGTCCACCCCAACCTTACCGCTGCCCTGGGGGCCTTGATGGGTTTCCAGTAGAGGCCTCAAGCATCCTGCTTTGTCAGGAACAGTACAGCTTTTATATCTGGTGTCCTAGCAAATTAAGCATTTGTCCCAATCAAAAGTGACTTTTGTACGATAAGTTATATGCCCTCCCTAGATTAATTTAATACCTAATTTTCAAAAGGCAGCATGAGTCAGAATGCCTCTGGTTATGAGAAAAGTCTTTTCTCTTTTTCCTGCCTTTGTAGAAGAACATTAGGACTCACCAGAGGAACGACCTGGGGTTGGTGATTGGGGAAAAGTTGACACAGCAGGGTGTCAACTGCAGGGTGTCCAGAGAGGCTCAGAGAAATATTATATGTGAGGTTTGAGGGAAGAAACCTATCCCAGAGATTAGGAGGGAGGGGCAGGACTCCAAGCTCAGGGGAGATATTTGGGGATAATACAGCCCCCAGGTCAGAAAAAAGGGCATTTATGGACAATAGGTATTTTCTGTGTCCTCTTTCCTCCCTCTTTGTGCCTGCACAGTTTGACCAATAATGCACCAGTGATTTCTCTCTGTTATTTCATTTATGGCAAAAACTTCAGGTCCTGTGTCTGGTCATAATGGTGATCTATGTATGCCATCTACAGTGGGCATGGATAATGAATCCTATTTTATTTCTTAATTAAGAATTTGAAAGTACTGCAAATTACTGCAATTAACATGGATTTTCTTCCTCATTTATTTACTTATTTAGATGCCTGAAATTGCACCCTTAGCTTAAACCAACCACAGGGTTCAGAGCCTGTTAAAATATATAGCGTTCATTAAAATATTTATTCTTCCCCAACAGTGAAGTTGCAATTTGGAAATGGTGGCCATAGCTGTGTATGCAAAATCCTCCCCCCTCAAAATAAATTATATCCATCTCTATCTATATAAATACATATATATACACATATATATGTATATGTATATAATTCATCCAGCTAATTTAGGAAGTTGAATTTACTGACAATCCTTTCTCTGACTGAAATAAACAAAGATTTTCAGAAGAGCTCATTATTATTTTAGCTTCAACCAGTGCTGTTGTTTTCTTTCAAAGTTCTTAGGGATTTGAGCATCATCGTATTTTCAGAAGTTCAGGGCTCGCTGAAAGATAAGAAAAACAATTTGAGAGTGGTTGAATTCATCTGACTGACTTCAAAACAATAGTACTCTCAATAAACTGTTCAGCGTCATATTATCTAGTAATTTTGAAGAGTCAAGCTTAGTCATCATTCTTGGGTTTTGGGGATTTGGTTTTAGTTTTGTTTCTGACTGGTTTGCATAGAGACACACTCAAGAGAGAGTAGTTGAAATCAACCAAAAATAGACCTCAGAAATGTAAGCCAGTAGCCGCTCCAGACTACAGCCAGTAGGAATGCAAACGGGTACAATCCTACCAGAAAGCAACTGGGAAATAGCATCTCAAAAACTTTGAAAGAGGAAATCCCTTAGAAATCCAGCTATTCCACTTCAAGGAAATTATCTTTAGGAAAGACTGAAGGGTGTGTACCAAGATGTAGCTATAATGACATGCATCACTGCCCTGTTTATAATAGCAAAATAAATAAAATAACCAATGTACTGCAGTAAAAGATTGAGTAAACCTTACATTGGAATACTAAACAACTCTTAAAAACTGTGTGGTTTGTATTAGTTATCCATGGCTGCATTACCCCAAAATTTAGCAACTTAAAACAACAAACATATTATCTCCCAGTGTCTGTGGGCAATGGCTGAACTGGGTCCTCTGACTCAGAACGTCTCATAAGGCTACAGTGAGGTGTTCGAACCATCTCATGGCTTAACTTGGCGAAGATCCACTTCCAGGTTCACTCAAGTGGGTGTTGGCAGGATTCAGGTCCCCTAAGCCTGCTGGTTGGAGATCTCCCTCCGTTCCACTGCCCTCCTTTCTGTAGAATAGCTCACAACATAGCAGTTGGTTCCATCACCATAAACAAGCTAGAGAACAGGAGCAGGTGAGCAAGACAGCAGCCAGAGTGATTTTGTGACCTAATCTCAGACTGACATCCCATCACTCTTGCCACTTTCGGTGGGTTAGAAGTAAATCAGTCCCACCCGTGCACCAAGGGGTGCATTCCATGATGGTGAGGATGCAAGAGAACAGAGGTCACTGGGAACCTTCTTAGAAGCTACATATCACACTGCTGACATGTATCTAGTGACAAAAGAAAATTCATAAGGACTTATTCAATGAAAGAAGAGCAGGTCACCAAACAGCATATGCAGTATGATCTCAGTTCTATAAATGAAAAAGAACAAAAAAAATATATATCCGTATATACATAAGTACTCATGAAACAGTCTATAAATGTTCCATGGGTTAACTAGTGATTATATCTGGATGACAGATGAGTTCTATGTCTTATTTCCCAATATGTATTTTCTGTTTTTCCTAAATGAATATATATTGCTTGTAAGTTTGAAAATAACAGGTGTTATTATTCAAAAAGCAAAGCAATTTAAATCCTCTAAAATTCTTGTTTCTGACCTCCACTGTCCATCTTTACAGGATTGTTTCTTGCTTACTACTTGAAGACACCAAAATAGAAGTTCACAAGACTCCTCGTAGACCCCATTGATCCCACTGTCAAGGAAATCGTGAGTAAGTTCTAGAACTATAGAAAGTTCTAGAATTTTCTATATCTATGTCTTCTGAAACAAATGTTACCACCAATAATGCTACCATGGACAAAACTAAAATTATTTTTTCCCCTCTGAGGTCACTAGGACCACATGGGAGCTACCTGGGAGAGCTGGGTCCTATGAAGATCTTCTTCCCCTGGAGCCAGTGTCTTCCCAGCTCATGGCTGCTTTCAGAAGCTATGATAATCACATGGTGTCTGTCTTTTCTGAAAAATTCCGACAGGATAGGTTCTATTTATGTGTCAAAAATAAATCAACCAGATCTGACACTGCTGAACATATTTGCAAGTTTGTAAAAAGAAAGGGGATGGATGAATGAGAAGATAAAATCATTAATAATCCCCCACACTTCATTAGTTTCCCTGTCTCGTGCCACCAGGGCGGCCTAAGTTGGGATGCCACTGGTTCTGGGTTGGAAGGACTTCTCCAGCAATGTAAATGTTATCTTACGGTCACTTGCTGATGAAAACTATTATTTTGCCAAACATGGGCTTATTAGTTGTTTGATAAGGCCACCGTTTCTCTATACCTACAGAGAGCACAAAGAAAGCTGCTTAGGGTGGGTGAGCTGGTATCCATGGAGAAGGAAGGCAGTAGTTTTTTAAATGGCAGGGAATTAGGACCAGGTCTGAAATACTGGTGGATCTCTTCTCATTGGATCTACCGTACAATAGCTGGTGTAACACATAACCTCCAGTCTCAGTGGTTTAACACAAGAAATCACTTTCCCTTATGTAAAGGCCCAAATGGGTGTTTGTCAGAGTGGTGATTCAGAAACCTAGGTGCCTTCTGTCTTGTGGCAGCACCATCTTCTAGGGCTTTTGAGTTGTATGCTAGATCTTCTACATCTACCTGTTGGACAGGGAAGAAGACAGTAAATATGGCACACCCCCTTCCTACCCTCCTTGGCCTTCAGTTGACACACATTACATCCCATGGATGAGCATTAGTCACATGGCCTTACCTTGATTTAAAAAAAAAATACCTTGAGTTAGTCCTTGATTGGCAGTCACTTCCCAACAAATCCACTCTGTGGTAGGGAAACACACATCATGGGCTCTGTCAGGAAAAATCATAGTGTTAGAAAGTTCCTGCTGAGAGAATTCTTAGTGGACATTTCTGTATCAATCATAGAGCAGGGATCAGCTGACTCATCAATGACTTTGAATAGTGAACCATTCTGCTACATACGAAGGAACTTCTAAAACCGACCGTAACTCCTTCTCGGGATTAGGGCAACAAGTCCCTGGTAACAAACAAGGTTTTAAAGGTTCAAGGTTGTTCTACACAAGAAGTGCTAAGTATGCTTGCCATTACTGGAACTTGCAGAAAATGCTGCGTTCTCATGATATCAGCTTTAAAACTACTTCTGGGGCATCTGGGTGGCTCAGTTGGTTAAGTATCTGCCTTCGGCTCAGGTTTTGTGATTCCAGTGTCCTGGATTCCAGTTCTGCATTGGACTCCCTGCTCCGAAGGGAGCCTGCTTCTCTCTCTCTCTCTCCGCCTCTGTCTTTCATGAATAAATAATTAAATCTTTAACAAAAAAAAATAAAAACACTTCTGTCTGTCCACCTCTCTCTCTCTCTCTCTATCTCAGTCTTAGCCTCTTGTTGTGTCAAATGATAGTAACAAGTTCTACCTCTTAGGGTTGTTATAAAGCCCCAAGGAACTAATTTGAGAAGGGGCATGGTACACACTGTCCCAACACTAGGGACTTTCCCAGCAAGTATCCACATGTGATGAATAATCTCTAAAGTGCCTTACCAGCACTACCACAATTGCTGATTCTGTTCAGCTGCAATTCTGTTAAGCTGCAATTACAATGATTAGCGCTACCACCAATAATAAAACCGTGACATCTCTTCTCAACAATTCTTTACATTTGGGTATTTAACTCTCATGACAACCTTATAAAATGGGAAGGACACTCACTCTTATCACACCTATGTCATAGCTAGAGAACTGAGCCTCATGGAGCCTAGGTGACAATGACCAAGGTCACATTATAGCCCAGCTGGAGTCACCACTTGACTCTCAAACCCAAGTCAAAATGATACTACTGCATCAGATGTAAAATGGGAACTTGCTGGAAAAAATGGCATCATTGCAGAGATCTCATCTCACCCCCTTATTGTCCGGATGACTTGTGGATGCCTTTGAGGGCTGATCCTTTTTCTGCTACTGGCCTCGGGTTGTCCTCTCTCCTTCCAGGTTAGTCAGGCTAATTGGACCTGGGTCATGGAGTGGGGGGAGAAGCAAGTAGTGACAGTGTTGGTGATGTCATTTTACAGAGGCCATAACACACGGCGCTCTTGGAAACTGTTCCAAGGAACATGAGCAGTATCCCAGGAAGGTGGGAAAGGGGGCACTTTGCCTCCTCTCTGGTTCGTATGTGGACATCACTGGCCAGTACTACCAACCCTAGTGAGGTGGGTGACAGACTAGAATCCACTTCTGGTTTCTTAGAGTTTTCTTTCTCTTTCATTCAGTTATTTAGGACTTTTCCCAGCCAATGTTAATGATTCATTCTTAAATGACTTTATTCTTTCTATTGGAAGAGAGAAAAAAAAAAATGATTACCGGTAGCCTTAGGTTTGCAGTCTAAGCTCTCCTGAGACAGTATTTGACCCTGAGTAGGGGAACTCCAACTGCCAGGGGCGATGAGCTATAGCAGACATGGATCTCCATGTAGAGTACAACCCCCAGACCCAGACCTGCTGCTCACAGCTGTGACGACTTGAGGGTCATTTAGACGCTGTAGGTCAGGATTGCCGCATCTGTTAAATCAGGTGGATGATGTCCCCCAACACACACCTCCCCCACTTTCTTATGGAAATACTGAGACCTGGGGGCTTGAACAAGTAAATAGACAGAAAGTGCTTTGAAAAGCATAATGTGCTGAATAAATGTAGCAAGAGTCATCATTATCACTGCGCTATTGCCATTACTGTTTTGTGGTCAGCTCAGCTTTTCTTAACGCAGAGCAGTTAATGAAGTGGCAACTGTATTGGTTTCCCACTAGGAGGGTGAAGGGGCCAAATGAGGCTCTATTTTTATCCCATTTTAGTATCCAGGTTGTTGTTTTTTTTTCCACAACAGCTATGTCTAGTGGGTTTATCAGTATTTTAATTACAGTGCCACTTCATTATGCTTATTCCTAACAAAAACCAGGCTAAGGGCATTTTTTTTAATCCTAAAAATGGTGGATTTTCCTAAAGAAATCCTAACTTTCTCCAGAATACTGCTACCTTGGATCCCACCTCTAAGCCTGATACCTACAACTTTAATGAATTATTTTCAGCATAACTGAAAAATTTTTTTTAGCTGTACTTGAAGGTCTACTAGTAGAGAGAAAAAATGACAAAAATCTATTGGTCATCAGGCTTTGGTTTATAACTTGTTCACAGCTGAGATGCATTTTTCCTGTGGTCACGAGGAGTTGTAGGACTAGCAAATTTAGTAATCAACATGAAGACAGACTGGTAGAGCCAAGCAAAGGGAAAGAATATCTCCCTCTTCACCCCTGTGCATGGTCGTCCTGTGGTTCCTGCAGCATCTCAGGTAGGCTTGCCTTAGTGTTGTCATCAAAAAGACAAGCAAACAACTGCCTCGTTAGAAGGAAAAAAACTAAATGTTGCAAATTAGGGAATCTGGCCAGTGAGGGTCATAAAATGTCAAGTTAGAAGCTGTTATGCAAGCCTGTGGCCCAAAATAACCATTTTATAGATGAGAGAAATAAGATTTACATAGGTGAAGGGCACATCCAAGGTCATATAAGTGTGCAAGTTATTACATTAACCCCTAAGGGGAGTATATTACTTTCCTATCGTTGTTGTAACAAATTACCACATATTCAGTGGCTTATAGCAACACAGATTTATTATCTCACAGTTCCATAGGTCAGAGACCTTACATGGTCTCACTGGGCTAAACTCAAGGTGTTAGCAGTGCTACATTCTTTTCTGGAGACTCTGGGGAGAATCCACTTCTTTGCCCTGTCCATCTTCCAGAAATCGCCTGCATCCTTGGCTTGTGTTCCCTTCTTTCATCTTCAAAGCCAGAAACGTTGCATGTCTCTGATCCTTTTTTTTTCTGTAATCACACCTCGGATCATAGCCAGGAAGGATTCTCTGCCTTTAAGGATTCATGTGATTAGATTGAGTCCACTTGAATAATCCAGAGTAATCTCCGTATCTTGAAGTCAGTAACCTTATTTACATCTTCAGAGACTCTTATAGCATAGAAGATAACACATTGACAGGTTCTGGGGAATTAGGGTGTGGACATTTTTGGGTGGGATTGGGCATTTTTCTGCCCACCACTGGGAGAACGAATTTACGGAGAAAGAAGATGGTGAGTTAGTCGGTTGGTTGAGGAAAAACAACAACAACAACAATAAACTGTGGACACCTGTTGTTGGCCAGGGACTCCAAGAATCTGACTCAACATAGAGACTTCTTGGAAGTAAGAATGTGCCCAGGATCAAGCCCTGCAGGGGAAGGGAAGGAGCGAGGAATAGGCAGAGGGAGGAACTGGGTTATAGGCTGTCCTAAAGCCTCAGCTCCCCCCATGGGGATCCCAAGAATGAAATGTCCCTTCATAGTTGTCATGTGGGTCTGGACCTTTAATCTCTTTTTTCTCTGATTGCTGTGACCACATCAAACAGTCACAGGGTGTTGCCCCAAGGGGGGTTGTGACCATGGGCAAGTCTGCTCTCTTCTGAGAGGACAACTCTCAGTAGCTCAGGGAATGTGTCCTTCATTCATGAAAGAGGCTCTAAGCAGACAATCACAGCCTCTACTGGAGAGCTTATGCCTACATTTCATGCCCACATTTGAAAAAAATAATAGTCATAAAGTCAGCTATGGTCTGTTTCAAATGATACCTGACAGATTTTGCAAAGCGGTTTGTGAGATAAGACAGGGTCTAGAAGGAGAATCAGACTCTTGATGTTGCATGAACATGGAAGCAAGAACAGGCAGGAGTCCCATGGGAAGAGGAGAATGAGAGTGGGTCAGAAATGGTGTGGATCCCAAAGGAAAGGACAGGCAGATTGTGAGTTCTGGGGACTAAGATCCAAACCCAGGTCAAAAGTCCAGGACTCTGCCCAGACCACAGTGGAGAAGTGGACATTGCCAAAGGCCATGGGCAGGGGATGGTAATGCTGATAATGGCTTAGGAGGATTGCAGCAACTTGTAGCAGAGACCAGGGGTCAAAACATGACAGTCCAGCATCAGCCATGGAAGTAACTAGGGAACAGGTAAGAAGTCCTGTTTCCATAGAACTGAGGAAAAGGCAAGAACCTAATTACCAAGGAAAAGGGTGTTCTGTATGGGGTTGAGCAGGTGGACTACATACAGTCTCATGTCATCTGACCCATGGACGTCCCTTGGAGCAAGATCAAGTCTGATCTCGGCACAGGAGCACAGGACGCTCTGGCCGTCTGAGCAGCAAGGATTAGAAAGACATCTCCCACCAGTGCTGAGCCCAATACGTGCACCAGAGTGAGCTCTGTTTGTTTGTCTAGACAAACCTCATGGGATCTCAGCCACCTCCACTTCTGTGCACATCCAGACTGCAAAGTCTAAAGGAAATGGTATTTCAGAAGGGGACTGCCTGCATCTTTAGAAGACTGTAGATATGTACTATGGCTAACCATACTTACAAAGTGGGTTTGTTTCCCCTGCGTGCCTTGATTCAAGTGGTGAGAGAAAAGCACTTTGACCTAGCATGCACCATTACCTTCCTAAGTACTTTGTCACATGTAACTATCAGCAAGGGCACTAACAAAAGTAGGCCTCCTATTTTACCAGTCAATGGACTTTCGTGTCTACATCCATTGTTTCCTTTCAATTTGACAGTACTCCTTGGGGAGGGAATGATCTTGCCCTTTGTAAAGATGAATAAACAGGGATTCAGAAAGTTGGAGTGATTCACCTGATGTCACAGGTTAGAGTCTGAAATTGGACCCGGGCCCTCTAAATCCAAGTTGCCTCTACCACATTATCGTAATAAGTCTACCCCAGTGACAGAGCTCTGTGTCTCATAGCCTTGGAAATTTAGGAGAAAGGAGTCAGGAAGGTTAGAGAAGGTAGAGAACTGAGGAAAAAATTGTCTCTCACCTTTTGTCTCAGGCCAGTCCTGAGATTATTGTTTTTGACTCTTTTTCTTTTTTTTTTTTTTTTTTTTTTTTTTTTTTTTTAAGATTTATTTGCTTATTTCGGAGGGAGAGCCAGAGAGAGGGAGAAAAACAGACTCCCCACGGAGCATGAAGCCTGACTCAGGGCTTGATCCCAGGGCCTTAAGATCATGACTGGAGCTGAAATCAAGAGTCAGAAGCTCAAGCGACTGAGCCACCCAGGCATCCTTGTTTTTGATTCTTTTTGACTTTCCCTCAATCTTTTTAACTCTCCCACATAGTCCTACACCCTTACCTCATTTGTTCCGCTCAGCAGTACTGTGAGGTAGGCAGAACGCTTCTGACAGATGAGGAAGCCAAAGCCCAGAGAGGTCAGACCACTGGCCCAAGTACAGTTGGTGGCAGCATTGGAGCTGGAACCCAGATCTTTGCTATGGGGATGGGATGGGGGAAGCATCTGCTGAGAGAGGCAGGAAGGAAGCATTCCTTTAAAAGATTTATCAGTATTCATTCATTTCACAATATACAAAATGGAAGTCAAACCATTATGCCGTATGCTTTAAACATACACACTGATGTAGGTCAATGATATCGCAATAAAACTACAAGATATAAACTTAAAAATTCTTATGAAAGTAAAAAGAGCCAACGACAGCCAAAAGAGTTTTAAAAAGAATGTAAAAAAGAAGGGCTTACATCACAGCATCAAAACACATGATAAAACAGTGTGACAGAGGTATAAGGGATACAGAGATTAAAGGAATAAACTAGAAAGTTCAGAAAGAGACCCAAACATATGGGGAGCAGTTGACTACAGATAAATAGGCAAAGTATAGACTTTTGATAGTGTCACAACATTTGGTTCCCCATACTGAAAAATCAACATGATAGCTCTATCTCATATACAACATAGCAAAATACTGCAGATAAACTCCACTTGGATTGGAACCTAAAAGTTCAAACAACAACAACTTTTAAACTATGAGAAGAAAATTCAGAAAGATATTTTTATATCAAACCAGGAAAAGATTTCTTAAGATTCAAAAAAAAAAAGCACAAAAGAAAAAGATGAATTGGATCACATTAAAATTTAATATTTCTATAAGACCAAAGACACCATGAACAAAGCCAAAAAACGAGTGAACAATTTAGAAGAGGCAGTTGCAATGCATTTTACCAACAAAGGATTAATATCTAAAATATGTAATAGATAAAAGACAAGCAACCCAATAGAAAAACAGACAAAGTATAAAAATAAAAATAGAAATCCAAATGGCCTATACACACATGAAAAGATGCCCTACCTCATTAATAGTCAAGGAAATGCGAAGTCCATCAAACAGATACCATTTCACACCTATCGATTTGTCAAAAATTAAATAGTTCGACAGTGCTGAGTTTCTGTAGGAAATAGGTACTTTGGTTCTGGAGGGAGGGCATTGTTTTAATCCCTTTAGAGAGCAATTTGGGAATAACTTATAAAAGTGAAGATAAGTATCTCTATAACAACTAGTTTTACGTCTAGATATGTACCCTAGCAAAACTCACTCCTGTGTGTAATATGACTTGTAAAAGGATGCTTATTATTGCATCCCTTGCTATTTTGAAAATTCAGAAACAATCTGTATGCTCAGGTCCATGGAAAAACAGTGTACATTTCATTGCAGTGAGCCTCCCTGACTCCTCTATCAAGGAGGATGATTTGGGAAACTCCATGTTGAACAGAAAGAATCCAATCGTATCAATGTGCCATTTACATACACATGTTTAAAGCATAAAAAACAGTATTGTCTATTACTTATGGATTCAAGCAGAGGTGTGGTAAATGCATAAAAACACAGAGAAAGCTCCATGCAGCTCAGAAAAATGGTTTCCCAGAAGGAGGAGGAGGATAGACTCAAGGACAATACAAAGACAGTTCAACTGAGCCTATGTTTTATTTCATTAATTTAAAAAAAAAAAAAAACTAAAACAAATCCAGCAAGATGTGGACATTATAACACTCTGTGCTGTGGCTACTGAGTGCGTGACATAGTAAACAATTCAGGAAAGAAGAAGTTATTCACCAGCAGCCTCTCATTCCTCCGGTGGAAATGAGAAGGCAGTGGGAAGCATGAGTCCGCAGGAAACAGAGCTGACAGCTTTGAAGATTACTTTGGCTTTGGATTTCTGCTCATGCACACACTTCGAGACAGTTCCACACACGGGAGCAGCAGGGTCACACAAGAAGCACTGCCAAGCAAAATAGTCAAGGCACACAGGGGGCCCTGCCAGCCCCAGCTCTGCCAGGGCATCAAGAACATTCTGTCTCTAGGAATAGGGCCCAGGAATGACAATGGCTTAAACACAATAGGAGAGTCTCCCTCTCTCAACATAAAAGAATTCAGAGGTTGGCAGTCTGTGGCTAATATGGGTGTCTGCGTGATGTCCCCAGGACTCAGGTTCTTTCTATCTTTCTGCTCTGCCATCCCTGGTTACATGAGTTCCATCTCCAAGGTCACCTCATGATCTGAGATGGTCCCACAGCTAAAAGCCAGCCGGGTCGGAAGCAAGAAGAAGCAGGGGAGGACAAAATGGCTCCTATGGTCTGTCCTGAACCCCTTCATCTGTTCTTTCCTGGAAGTCCTTTAACTTACATGAAAATTTTATCGGCCATCCCTAACCCCAGCTAAAAAGTTGGGAGCTCTTAGGCTAAGGAAGAAGGGGAGAGGCTAGTTGATTAACAGCTAGCACTGGCTGCCAGTCGGCAGTAACTCATTTTGCACCCCTAGGCAAGAGCTTGCCTCCTCTGGACAGTGCTTTCCTATCCATGCAAGAAAGCATGTTGACCAAGTGGCTTTCTCAGTGGAGACAGCCAACTTTGCTGTTCATCCCTTCACACTTTGGTCAAACTTCTTCTTAGACAAATTATACCTGAAGCCCTTTTCTGCCCATTTGCCTTCTTCCACCCAGGGCTAGGTCTGAGTTGGGCTGCTAACCTTTTTCTCCCCATGTAGCTGTGGTTCTGCACTTACTGCTTCATACTCCCCACACTTTAGGAACTGTAGTTTATCTTCCAGGCTTGTCAATTACTAGAAACAGACAGATTCTAGCTTTTCAGCTCACCTCTTCCAGGGAGCCTTCCCTGGTTTGTGGCAGCCCCCACTGAGACCACTTCATCTCTCTGTCCATTGTCAACAGCGCCTTTCACTTAGGTAATCAAGTACTTTTATTGAGGGTGGGCCTTCAACTGCCTGGCCCCATGATTCGCAATTTTTTTTTCTTTTCAGAACTCTTTCATCTAGTGAAAACTCTGTGAAACCACAAGGAAATGAATAAAATGAGTAAAATGGTGGTGCACAATGGGGTGGGGCCCAAAGTCTTCAGAACACACTCTGAAAAGAGAATATCTTGACCTTATTTTATGAGTGAAGACATTGCTGCCCCAAGTCAGAAATGAATCGTCCCTGGTCATGCAGCTCGTGACAACAGCAAAGATAATGACAGCATTAGCTAACACTCACCCTGTGTGTCAAGCACCAGTCTAAGTGCTTTTCATAGATTAATTAAAGGCACTAAAAGTAAAAAAGATAAATAAATAAATAATACTTTGATTGTACCTTAGAAACAATATGAGATTCCATTTCTGTCCAAGGTCCAGCGAAAAAGCTTTATACAGAAATTGCCAAGTATATAATCTATTTTATAGCTATGAATGATGGATCTGTACACTGTGTAGCACAAATTTTCTAAAAGGTTTAGCAATCAAATAAATCAACAACAAAGAAAGCTGTTGCCCAAATACATTTCGGCATTTTACTACTTAAAATCACCCCAGGAGAACTGTGTTGGCTGGGGGCTTACGGAGAGGCCACTGGGAGCAGCTGGAGAAGCCCCTGGACAGGGTCAGTGTCAGATGCTGGGAAATAGAGACTCCGAGCAGGAAGGGCAGTGGGAAGCTGCCAGCCCTCTGGAGCCAGTGGGCCTTGTGCCTGGAGGTGACAGGCACAGCCCGGCTGGGCGGCGCCGCGCCTCTCGCTGTAACTGCCGTTAAGTAGAGCTGTAGAAGAAATTGGCAGGAAATGTGCGTGAAGCTCACACTTTCTCTGCATCTCCACCTCTCCCTTCCACCACCACGCCTGCTTCAGGGGAGTCTCAAATCTATGCTAAAGTTAACCCTCCATCTCAGCTCAGGATTCATCCCCCCCACCCCCCACCCCCATCTCCTAATTAGGCTCCTGCATTCTCCCCTGGTCTCTCCCTTTCAAATAGATTCTTCCTCCACAAACACATCATCTCCCATTTTTAAGGGGAGTAAAAAAAGAGAGGTAGAGAACTTTCCTTAGTCCTGCTTTCTCCCCAAGCTGACACCCAGTCTCTCCAGTGTCTTTAATTGCCAGATTTTAGAGACGCTCTTCTGTGTTCACGGTCATGCCTGCCTTATCTCTACCTTCTTTAACACCCCTCTCTGCTTTCTGGTCCCATGAGTCCACAGAAACTTCTCTAACTGCCAGATATGCCAATTTGTCCAACCCTCTGGTCTCCACAGCATTTACCACTGTGTAAGCATTGCCTGGACCCAACGTCTTAAAATAATCACCTCTTTTGGCCTGCATGAGCCTGTTCCTGTGCTCTCCTCCAAAACCTTCTCACCTCCCTCCTGGTCCCAAGACCCCTCTCCAAGCCACCACCTTTAGTGCACTGTTGGAAAAGAGACCAGAATAATCCAACTCACTGGGTGTTTGGGAGTAAAACACTCTTTCAAAAATCTGATGGAAGTTTTAAAAAGAACTCCTTAAAATATGGCTTGTGTATACATATACATGCATATAGACAGACACACACACATATATACAAGTATTGCAGGAGAAGTTCATGGACTCCCTAAATTAAGGACCTCTCCCCAGAGAATAACCTTTTGTACAAAATGTAATGATAGTCTCATGTGGCTGCTCCATGTTGTTTTTTGTTTTTAAAATATTTTATTTATTTATTTTAGAGAGAGAGCAAGCATGAGCTGGAGGAGGGGCAGAGGGGATGGAAGAGGGACAAGCAGACTCCATGTGGTCCAGAGTCCAAAGCCCCACATGGTGCTTGAGGCAGGGCTTCATCTCATGACCCTGAGGTCAGGGTCCTGAGGTCACACCCTGAACTGAAACCAGGAGTCAGATGCTTAACTGACTATGCCACCCAGGCACCCATCCATGTTTAAATCTCATATTCTAGTAAGCTCTTGGCTTCTAGCAGGGCTGTAATGGAGTCACGTGCTTTATCAGAAGGCTGGAGCCCACAGTTCTCATCACAGTTTTCACACCTTAAAGGCTTAAATGAGTCCCCTCTCTACACCAAATTTACCTCGTCTGTAAAAATGGGTATTATAATTTCTTCTCTGCTGCCCAGGATTGTTGTAAAGGTCAAGCAAGATGGGGAATTTGAAAACATCTTGCAGACTTCAAAGTACTACGGGAATGATTACAATTAAAATCACCGATCAATACCCTCAGGGCCGCGCTAGCAGACTGTTAGCAAGCGCTGGAATCCTACATCAGGCACCATTTATGATCTGACCTGGGTCCGCTTCCCAGTTTGTAAACTGGAGATAACAGCTATTCTAGCTGCCTCCGACAGCCAGTATGTGTCTCAAATGAAATAATGATTGTGGAGGGACTTTGCAATTCAGCAAGACGGAGGCGTCTGCCATTTCTCATCCTTTTCTTTGTCCCTCTCCACGTGCATTAATTGAGCTCCATGAGCCCAGCAGAGTGAGGCTGTGCTCACAAGAGTCCCACCGTGCCCAATGATGGAGCATTCCTCCGAAAGAAGTCTGGAGTCAAATTAGACTCCAGTGAGTTAATCATGGATAATGTAATTATAAGAAGCAGCAAATAAATTGATAATAATTGGCTACTTATTATTTTTATAAAGGGGGCATGGAGAGAAAGAATATAGTGTGTGAGAAAGATTATCCCATTGTAGAAATAATCACTCCTCCTACCCACTTGGCCTGTATTTGAACCCACCGCCAGGAACACACACGCATGTCTCTTTGGCACACTGAGTTGCTATAAAATACTTTCCAAAAAGAATTTATTAATAAATAAAATACTTCCTGACCTGAAATCCTGACTCTGCCTTGACCCTTGAGTGTTCACAGCCTCTGGTAGGCATGCACAGGTTTCCAGCTCTCCACGAAAGAGCACAGTAATGGAACTATGTGCCTTCCTTGTTCTCAGTCCCTTCTTCCGTGCTCAGTCCCACTTCTGTGCCCAGCTGAGGTTCAGAGTGGTGGGGCCCAGGCACAGGTGTGGACAAACCATCAAACTTAAGGAGGATCCATCTCCCCCTTCTCACCAGCTTCTCTCTGGTTTCAGAAAGAGGCGGGGTTCCCACGGTGCTGCGGGGAGGGAGGACTAGCTATTAGCTGGTGAGGACAAGCCAGGTTGCTCTCAGAGTCAGACAACACAGCAAGAAGAATTTCTCAGCCATCTCTGGGAACTGGGAGGTACAAAACTGGCCCTTCCTTGAAGAAGTGGGGAGCAACAGAGTGTCTTGGGCCGCGTGTGCTGGGGAAGGATAGGCAGCGTTTACTGAGCCAACGGCATCACCTGCATTATTTCATTCAGTCCAGTCAGCAGTACTCTCTGGTATGGGTTTATTGTCCTATTTTTCCAGCAGAGAACCGGAGGGTCAAAAAAGCTAAAACGTGCCCAAGGTCACACAGAGAATATGAAACAGAGGGATTCCGAATGCCAGGCTGTTTGCACTCCAGCAAACTGGCTCACTAGAGCCTTCAGAGGTCTTTCCAAGTACTTGGACACACCCGGAAAAAGAGTCCCTCTCCAGTCATGGCCTGTCCAAGACACTCCCCTTGGTAAAGGACTTTTGATTATTACGTGAGAGTCACGGACTATAGCTGAAGAAGGCTCCAGTCTGAGACTCGCCTCTTCCATCTACTGGCTTGTCAACTTCACTAAGTCCCTTAAACTTATCTATAAAATAAACTGAACATGATGTCTCTTGGAAATGTGTGAGTTGTGTAGTTCAAATGCAGTGATATTTGTGGAAATGCTCTGTCTTCAGGTAGAGAGAAGGTGGCATTCCCTCCAATCACAGGGCTACAGCTGAAGACCACGTCCCTGGCATAAACACAAAAGAGTCAAGGCTGTAGCGGTCCGGGGGCACTGCCTAGGAAGAGAGCAGGAGCCCAGAATGCAGCTGAGGTCTGATAATGAGTTTCTAGGTCAGAGGAGCACTAGCAATGATAAGGGATCTCCTACAAGCTGCTTAAAACCTTCCTAGGCTTGAAGGGAGCCCAGAGCCTTGGGCAGAGCTAAGTCTTCCTGCGATAAGTCCTAGTATCTTCTGGCCTGGGAAAAAGAGAGTCATGAGGGAGGAAGTTGGCAGGACATTAGAGCTGACTAGAGCAAAAACATCATGAGGGTTGAGGTCTAACTCTGCTTTCCCCCCGTTATCCCTGGATATGGTGTCCTGGTTATATGGCTTTGGAGAAAAGTATAGATTATAAGATCCCAGAGGGAATGGACTTTTTATCTTATATGTTATTGGACTTCCCATAGAACCTAGAGGAGTTCAGAGCTCAAATAAGTGGTCCATAAAGGCAGGATGCTGTGCCATCCTCCTGTGAGTTCCCACAGCTAACTTTTCCCATAATGAACTTTTTGTTAGGCAGACAGTCCTAGAGGGCTTATTAAACAGACAGATTCCCAAGTTCCACTCCTAGGGATTTCGATTCATGAGTCAGGGATGGGACAGTAATGTGCCTTTAACAAACTCCCCAGTTGCTTCCAGTGCAAGTAATCCCTGGGAGAGGGAAAAAAAAAAACGCTTTGAGAAATTCTCTGATAGTCTATTGTTTCACATACTATCTTGTACTGAAAAGATCTGTTTGTGGGTCTGATGCCCCCACCCAACAGTTAGCTCCTCTAACACAGGACCTGTGCCTTCTCATCCTCGTACCCCAGAGCCTAGCAGAACACCTGTACTCACTTCCAAATACATCCCATTCCCATAAGAAAAGTTTCATGTTTAGGGTTTGAGTAGTTGACAAGCATCACTGGGAATCCCCATATATCATAAACATGGTGACAATATTGAACAGTGGGACGCCAGAGTGATAGAGCTAGAAAGTGCCTAGAGCCATTCCTTGGCATCGCTAAAGCAAAGGCACCACTCTGATCTCTGCAGTCCTTGGGGCTACAGGACCATGCTCTAAGAAACATTTTCTGAGAGATCATCTACTCAGTGTAATACCCTGTACCTTACAGTCATCTTATAAACGAGAGGACAGAGGCCTAAAGAGGCTGACATGTTCATGATTGTACCCTGAATCAGTGTCACCCCTAGAACTCAGACCTGGGTCTCTGGATTTTCTGAGCAGAGCTTCCTTAAAACCGTAAGATTCTCAGAAGGACCTGCATTGTCTTTTGTTTTTTTCTTTTTTAAAGAATGGTCAATAAAACCTTTTTTTAATGCCTCTACTGCTTGCTACAAGGACATTTGTCACAAGAAGAAGGCATCGTTTTAAAGTTCCCTGGACAGCTCTTACCAGGGACCTGGGCCATGGAAAGTCTTCCCCAGAGTCCCTTGGAATTCTAAGAAGGAAACAAAATTAGAGCTAATTAAATGTCTAATTACTGTTGATTGTAGCAAGCATGCTTCTTTTAGGTCAGATTTATGATGCAGGGGCCTGCGACACAGGATAGCATTGAGCGTTTTTTCAGGAAATTGGGACCCTTGTCTTGGCCTTGGGAGTGTGACTTAGAGGCTGGTTTTAAAGGATGGCGGGATGGGCTGCAGTGGATTGCACAAAACAGATGCTACAAAGGGCATCTCCATGTTATACACTTGAACCCAAATGAGACCATCCCGGGCTCTGCACTCACTGAAGGGGCTTCCCTTCTGCCCTGCCACTTCTCTGCCCAGCCAAGCGCTTAGCAAATCACATTAATGTTACTAACTCAATGTCTGGTTTGTATGTGCCCTCTTTCCATTCTCTGTTCCTTCTGGTTTGGGTTTTTAGTCACTGGAACCCTCCTATCTTACGGTCTTTCTGACTTTTCAGATATCCCTGCTATTTTTCTGGCTCCCTGTGCCATGCATTCCTTTTATTCAGTCCTCTAGCCTCATCTCCCCTTTTTTTCCCTTATGCAAAGTCTTGTTGTACTCTTTCCTGGCAACTCTAGTTAAAATGCTCAATTAGAAAAGTGGGCAGACCCCATTTTTAGTAGATCCAATGTGCCCCTTCTTCCTTGCCCACCTGTGCTAATGATTAGAAAATAAATCTCTCTGATGGCTTGCGTGCTGTCTGCTGCATTGTAATCAGCTGCGTGGATTCAGAGGAATTTTCACCGTCAGAGAGGCTTCTCTCACAAGGCTTCCCACACCACTGAGAAGTGGTGTGTCCATTTTGCGGATTTGTGTCCATTTTGCGAGTTTTGAAGCTAAGGATCAAGGGTCAAGCTGACTTGCCCAGAGTTGGTAATAGAGCCCTTTCAAGAATCATGTCTTCCCGTATCCTGGTCTAATGGTCTTTAGTCTTTATTTCCCTCTGATCACGCTATTGCATAGCTAAAGTGTACTCACAAGGTTGGCTGATGTGTCCTCAATAGGATGGAAGGAAAGGAGGAGGAAATCTTTGTTTTCATCTCCTGGAATGTTCCAATGGTTCCAGCTGTGGCTACAGTTCATGACTGTGGGGATTTTTTGCTTGTTTATTTTCTTTTGAAAGATTCTATCTCGATTCCAGAAAACTTTCCAGCAAACAGTACTTTGAGGCTGTTGGGGAAGGGAGGGCTGTTCCTTCCCTGTCATATGCCCTTAAAATAACACAATGGGGGAGGCAAGCCCTCAGGGCCCCCTTGAGGTACCAAGGATAGCATAATGAATTGGCTAATCATAAACCCTTCGCTCCTGAGTTCCAAGCGATATGGTAATGAATTGCCAACGAGCCATTCGCCAGACTGCAGCCATATGGTGAGGGATGGGACCCTGGCACATTGTAGCCATACTGTGGATTTGTCTGTGTAATTGTTCCCATCCAGGACCTCCCCATCTCTATGGCTGCTAATTAACGTCCTGTTTAAGCTTCTGTTGTCAAAACTAATTATTTGTTTGTTTTATGCAGACAGGTCTTTCTCTTATCTGGCTAGAAATAGTGACCATTAAGAAATGAAAATGTGTTTGAGTTCACATAAAAATATTTAAATTTCCTATCTTGTATTACTTAGTGGGTACCCAAGCCTAGCAGCACTGGGCCTATGGTAGCAACTCAATCCAGGAGGTTATTAAAACCAACAAATTATCATCTTTCCCAGTAGAAACACAAATGAGGAGTCAGTTCATTAATTTCCCCCATTGTTCTTCCTGTCTGTGGACATTACTCTAGTTCGATCTTCAGCTATAAAATGTGGATTTTATGGTAACAGTGATGATAATAAAAATAATCAGGAGAAGAAGGAGATTCATTTATTAGAATAAGGCCCCATTTCAAATTCACGTTCCCTGTTGGTCTGAGGAGACAGTGACATTTTGGAAAGATCCATGTTGGTTTCCTTTCGGCTCCTCTGCTGTTTTGTTTCCTTGCCTCTTCCATTGCTTTCCTTAGTCATCAGCCAACTAGGGCTAGAAAGAGAATTTGGGGGAAACTGAAAGAAAACAGAACAAAGCTACCCTGAGAGGAAAGGGGAATGAAGACCTACTACCAGTAAACAGCAAAGCCAATTGGAAGGGAACCAGTTTATGAAGGATTTAGGAGACCAGTATGGTTGGGGAGGCTCTGATTTGGTGTGCTGCTTCACAGACCAGCGTGGGTCCATTGTCCCCCAACCCTCACCACTAAGGAACAAGGGGTATTGACCCTTTGTCTTCCTTTCTGACAGCCTTTCCCCACTGACTGCCTATTAGTCCTGTGCACTGGTTTTCCTTTTATGATGGTGTTGAAGAATACAAGGAAATGAAGGCAAAGAGGAAAGGAGATGAAGGTGAGGACGCCCACAGGGGAGTATTCTCTGAGAATGCTCTGGGCTCCTCACTGTCTACAGGACGCAGTGGGAACAGTCTCTCTGTTTCACAACTTCCTGATTTTTCCCTGCGTCCACGTCCACATCCCAGAAACAGCCACCGTGTTAATTGCAAGGTCAGGCCAGTGTCTTCCGTGGCATCTGGGACGTGGTATAATGCACACAGATTTCCATATGCGGTCCCTCCCCATAGTCCTCGGCCCCGGAGCACCCACACCACGTGAGAACGCGGCTTCTCGGGAGATGCTGACATTTTAATTGGAAGCATCTGTTGCCTTTTCTGTTATTTTTGGCCAGGTTTGGTTTATTTGTATGAGCCGATGTTTGTGTACAGACCCGCCTACGTGTTTCACAGGAGGCGGGACGCAAAGCCTAGCATTGCTGCCTCTCTCATTTTCTTCTCAAGTAGCCAACTGGGACATGTGACAGGGCCACCTGCGTTCACCCTGGTCCGCTCTCTGCTGGGCTTCTCTCAGATGAACTGGGGGTGGGGAGAGCCTGGCTGAGAGCAGAAAATCACCTTCCCAGGAAAGGAGAGATTTGGGGGAGAGACACCTGCCTCCCTCTTCCTGCCCCTGGCTGCACAGCGCAAGCCATGGTCTGTGCTGGGGCCCCTTCCACCGCCCCCGCCCAGCAATTGTCACTCCCCTGCTCTGACTCACACACTGGCCAGGTCCACCATCCTCAAGTCACCTTCAAGCCCTGTTCCCACCAGTCTCTGAGATCCTGCCCTTCACGCAGAAAACCCTCCCCTCTGTTTGTCAAAGCCCCAGTCACCTCCACAGAGCCTTGCTCCAGCTGGCTCGCTGGCCTGGTCCCATGCTGGGCCGTACTCCTACCAGTCAGCAAGCAGCACGCACTGCATTCTTGCTGTATTTAGAACCAGAGTGGCTTACTAGTGCCCCCTCCAATGTTGTCCCCCCAGAATCTCAGAATGTGAACTTTGGGGAATGAAGGTCTTATAGGTACCATTAAGGTGAGGATCCTGAGATGAAATCATCTGGATGAAGGCAGGCTGTAAATTAAATGACAGAGGAGACAGAAAAGGAAATGACGGAGAGGAGGACAGAGACTGAGATAGGAGTGATGCAGCCACAAGCCAGGGAATGCCGGGGGCCACTGGATGCTGGAGGAGGCAAGAAAGGATCCTTTCCAGGAGGCTTCAGAGCAAGACTGACCCTGCCAACACCTTTATTATGGACTTTTAGCTTCCAGAACTGTGAAAGAATAAATTTCTATTGTTTTAAGGCACCAAATTCATCATAATATGGTAAAGTATCCTGAAACTAAGGTGACATGGTGGACAAAATTCTAAAAATGGAGGTTGGAATCAGCCCTATACTTGAAACTAGGGGTTCTGTTCTGCTCTGTCCCCTCAGAGAGGTCCTATAAGCCCCCTGGGCCTCAAATCCTGGTCTGTACATTGAAGGAGGTGGACAGAACAATATGTCCATGACCCTCTGCAGCTCTGTTGTATGTTCTGTGCAAAAGAGAGGTTATAGCTACATAGGACGATGACATTACAAGCCGAGGACACCACTATGAAAAGCAGACGAAAAAAGCCATCGCAGATCAGAGGAGTGCAAGTGCAGCAGAATCTGCGAAGGCCCTACAGAGGAGGCACTCTCTGAGCTCAAACACAGACTGGTAAAGAGAGGAGCAGGGGAGGCATTAGAGACAAGGGCCAGGAGGAGGGAACAAGCAGAGGTTGGATGAGTGGGTGCCCGAGAGGAAAATGGGCCAGGGTAGAACAAGGAAGACCATGGGAGCACCACATCCCCACCCAGCCAGAAGTCAGCCTTTGGTCATGTCAACTCCACTGCTGGCCTCCCAGCACCAAGGAAACGTCTTTGCTCCATGAGAAAAATTGGACTGCCCCTCAGCTTGCACACATCCATGCGTTACATAAGTAATTACTGAACGCTCGGACCCCCCAGCAGGGGTCCGAGCATTGAAGAGTCAGTGGTGAGTGTAACCTCTGCCCTCAGCTTGCAATCAGGTGGAGGAAGCAGATCATCAGGCATGTAACTGTGTTCCAGGTGGTGGGTATTTTAGTCAAGAACATACACAGAGGGTACCTCAAGCTGAGTCCTACCTCAGTTTGGGGGGCTTGGAAATCTTCCCAGAAGAAGTGACTTTTAAGCTACCTGAAAAATGAATAAAAGTTGACTAGTTGACAGGAATGGCAAGAGCTTCCTTTAGCTCTCCCTGACTTGAATATGTGTAAAATAAAGAAGCAGAAAATGTACATACAACAGGAATAAATAGGAAAAGTAAGAAAAGGAAGAAGAAGAATCGGTTAGAAAAACATGGCCATCTGGGGCCATTTGGCACAGGGACAAACATTCCTGCACAAACTAGGGCCTTCCAACTACAACCCTGAACCTAAAACACAAGCTGAAAATAGAATCAGTGTCCTTTGCTTTTCTCAAAGGTAGGAAAGACCGGAACATTTTTCAGAAATGCCATTATCCAACATCATCATCAGAAGCTTCGCAGCTCTCTGGAAGACTGATTTGGGTACTTCTGTTTTCAGCAGAGGCTGACCTGCTGAGTCTTCTGTGTTGACTATTATGACAGACTGGTCTTCATCTCTATTCTCAGTGTGACCCTCCTGTCTCTTTCTCTCTCAGCCTTTGAAAGAGAGTCCTAAGTTCCTCAAAGACAGGGCCTTTATTGTTTCTTTGCTTGCCAACCCACTCATGGGTGCCTAACCATCTACCAGCTTTTCCTCTCCAAACAACCAGTGTTGGTTTAGTGAGTTTCCTCAAACCTTCCAGCATCCATTCTGAAGACACGGGCCCCGTAATTCAACAAGACTATATTAAGGGCTCTTAGGTTCAAGGGATCATGCTCACACAAAAACACTGTCCTCAGGGAGTTTGGAATCTGGTTGTAGAAACCAGACATAAACATGTAAACATGTAAATGGAATCACAAAATGTAGAGATATCTTGGAATCAGAGATGACCTCTGAGTTGATTTCATCAGTAACAATGCCAGCATCCCATTGCTTTCAGGTCCATCCAAGGCAAAATGTAGGGATGAAGGATCATTGGCCCTCGCCTGGGGACTGCAGATGGTGCTGGTCTATCCTGGAGCCTCCAGTGTAGCCAGTGGCCTTGAAATCTCTTTGAAAAGAATCTCTTTGAAAATGAAGACTCCATATACCCCTTCGTGGAATACTTTCCCCATCTCACCCATCTCATCTGTGGACTTGGCGGTTTCCGTCCCTTCTGTCTTTGTAGACAGTAAAACAAAGAGGAGATAGACCAGCGTCCCTGTCTCTGCCCGTCCGTCTCCATCCTCTCCTCCCCAGTTCACTCCCTCTCTGTCCTTCTGTCAAGAACTGTCTGGGGTACCCGGGTAGCTCAGTGGGTTAAAGTCTCTGCCTTTGGCTCAGGTCATGATCTCAGGGTTCTGGGATCAAACCCCATGTCAGGTTCTCTGCTCCGCAGGGAGCCTGCTTCCCCCTCTCTCTCCGTGCCTGCCTCTCTGCCTACTTGTGCTCTCTCTCTCTGTCAAATAAATAAAATCTTTTGAAAAACAAAAAACAAAACTGTCTCTCTCTCTCTCTCTCTCTTTCTCTCATTATCTCTTTCTGCCTCGCAGTCTCTCTCTCTTTGTTACATGCACACAATTATATTTTGGGGAGAAACCCCTGCCCTTGTCATAGTGAGGCTCAGTTCTAATTTATTAGCATGGAGGTGATCAAGGTTTAAAAGAAGATGAAAAGACATTTACAGAAAAGCCTAGATAAGTTTGTGACTGCATTTCAGGTCACTAAGGGGACGGGGAAGGAAAAATAAGTTGGAATTGGAAAGTGAAGACCAGAAAGGGCTGGTCACATTATGTCAGCAATCGGCTACTCTAATAGCTGTGACTACAGTCTATGGGCCCTACCCCTGCCCTCCTGTGGACTGTTCTCACAGGAGCTGTTGGGTCCAAAGCCTTTGAGAAGTTCCACTAAGATAAATTCTCTTTGTAGAATTGTCTGACTTGGAGCCCACATGGTTGCTTCTTCTGGAATACAAAGCATTATGGGTCATGGGCCAGGCCTCTGCTGCATAGAGGCATGAACAATGCTCCTTCAATTTTAGGACTGGAGGAGGCTTTGGAAAGTATCTGATCTGTCCTCGACTTGACAGAGAGGGAGCCTAAAGCTGGAGAGATAAGGTTGTCCAAAATCCCACAGGTAGTTTGGGGCAGAGCCAAACCAGAGCATTTTTCTCCCACCTCCTCTCTGTGCTTCCTGGGCTCCTGCCTCATCACCGTCTCTGATGGGTGATGCTGGGGGAGATGCTTAACCTCCCTGAGCCTCAGAGGTCTTACGACAGAATGAGGGAGCATGGGAAGAGAGCATTTCTGAGGGCTTCTTACGGAGTAGCAAGTGTTTGCAACTATTCTCCTGTGTAAACCTGACGTTTCTGCATTTTACAGCAGCCCTCAAAATTCCCATGTTTGGGGGGGGGGGAAATTAGTCTCTGTGAGATTAAGCAAACTCCTTAAGGTTGTGGGGCTTATAGAGTCAGAATCCAAATCCCGATCCCAGTGGTTTATCCAGTGCCTGCCCCGCTCCCCACCCCCAGCTGTACTTAGCACAGCCTTAGAGGAAACGAGATGAGTATGGACCCATGACCATGCACTCCCACACTCCCAGGCCTCTCCACACTGCTCCTGCCATTGGAGACAGGGAGACAGGGAGCTGCCCCTTGCTCCCAGACCCCGCCACCAGGGGAGTGAAGAAGCAGGTCGCCATGCTCACTGGAGAGCTGCCTGGCTCACTCTTTCATGAACGATCACATCACCTTCCCCTTGGCCTACCAGTCAAGGACTGGCCTCCAGAAAGTGACCCAGGCCAGTGCTCCAAATAAAGCTGTGGAAAAAAGAGGCACTGAGCCCAGCTCCCCACACTCAGGTGCCTCACAGAGAGAGGCATCAAGATGCCCAGAGCCCCTCTCCAAACAGCTAGATGATCCCCCAAAGTCAGAGAGGAAACTTGGGAAAGGTGACAGCTCTCCAGCTTGTCCTCATCCTGCTGCCGCAGCACAGCAGCATTTCCAGCTGGAACTGGCAAAGGCCATCCCCCGACCTTGGATTTGGGATGTCGTGCCACCAGCCCGTGCTCAGAGCTAGCTGTACTGTCAGGCATTTCCTTGGACCCATACTCATTCACGCACACGCACACCAAGTCTTATTATTTTTATTTTCTTTTTTTCTTCTTCTTTCCTAAAAATCCAGTAGGGTCCTCTGTAGGGCAGAAGCTGAAGAAGCCAGCCACCCAACCACATGACTTCATAGACAGCAAAAAGGCCCCTGTTCCTAGCTCATGTAGGAATTCCCCTTTGAGGGGGGCTTTCCCTGAGCCAGACAACCTCCTGGCACTGAACACCTCCATGGTGCTTGTGTGTATCCAAAGCAGCAGTTTATTATGGAGGGCCTTTCGGCCTTTCTCAGCTGTTGACCACATGAGGGATTTTTCTCAACCAGGATATAGCTCCCTTGGGGTCGGAGCTAGATTGAGGGCAGTGGACTCTGAAATTCTAGGGTGTATATAGTCATTTAAAACTTCTTTTTCAGATTTACATCTATCACACATAACAGTGGACCCTTTCAGGGTAACTCTTCCCTGGAAGACCCTGGTCCTCCAAATCGAACCTTACCCTTCTTTTAAGATCCACTTCCACTATTTTCGTTGTGACATTCTTGGCCTCATCCCATACTGCAGTGAAATGAGTAAGCCCCTTCCCTGTACTTGCTCCGTGGCCCTTTATACATACCTTTATTATTGCCTGATCACAATGGTTCATGTTTTTTCTGTTAAATATCTAGATGTCTTTCTATCCAGAAGATGAACACCAAGTGGGTAAGTGCCATGCCCAGGTACAGCTAGCAGGACAAGCTGAGATCTCAAGGATATGAGCTTGAGAGAGAAGGCAGTTGGAACTAGGTAGGAAAGAAGAGGGACCTAATCCAAGTGTCCCAAATTCTCTCCCAGTAAAACTTCTCTCATTTCTCTTAAGCTCCACCCCCCAAATGGATCTCATAAAAAGCACTGCCTTGGAAGAAGAGTACAGAATTCAAGGGGTGGGATGATACCACACAGGTCTCCATCAGAATACCTGGCCAGTATATCTGGGTCAGGCTTCCATCTGTATATCTGAAGGTTCAGTGTGGTGGGCAGAGCATCACTGCAGGAAATGCCCAGGGGACACAGACTATTTGAGGACAGGTAGGCTCTGGCATCAGTCTATTCATGGCAGGGCCCTCCTAGGAAAAGAGAGGTAGAAAAATGGGCTCTCAGTTCTCAGAGAATGAGCCTAGCAAAAGCCCAGCCTAGCAGACTGAAGTTTGAGATGCTGTTTTAAGCCCCACAGGGGAATTAGGAGGCTGGGAAGGTAAAGTGAGGCAGGAGCCCAGATCCATGTACTAGAGCACATTTCCGGGAGGGTGGGGATAAATGCGTAGAGACTATATACCAGCGCCCATGAAGCATCCCTGGACAACAGACTAATTCCAGTGTCCATCAGATGGTGGAGGTGAGGCTCCCAAATGAGGTCTTGTCCTCACCAGGTATAGCTCAGGAATTGGGGTGAACTGGGCCATTAGGGAAGTGCTGGGGAACAGGGAAGTAACCCAGATGAGGAGATTCCCAGGGCAGGAGGAAGAGTTCTTTCTCAATTGTACACTTCCCACACCCAGAAAACTGCCTGATCCATATCATACAGTCAAGGGAAATTTGTTGGAGTGCATTTAAGAGTGAGAGAAGTTTCCAGATATCTTTCCATCATTCTGGCAGGTAACTCCCAGCTTTCCTGGTCAGGCCCTGCTTACTGGAACCCTTCGTCCAGTGCCACAGAGAAAGTGCAGTTCCCCCTCTACACCATTGCTCATTACCAAGAAAAATGACGGCTTGATAGTCTTCCAGCAAGAGAGAACAATCTATTTCATTTGGAAGTTTGGTAATTGATTAGGGCAATAGATTTTCTTCAGGGCAGCCTCTCTGGGAGAGTCTGGCTCGGGCACAAGATTTACATACATCAGGTTCACTATGCCTTCAGAGTTTGTCTCAGACGATGAGATCACAAGGCCATTACTGGAGGGGGTGGTGGGCTGGAGGCATGGGGGAAGCAGAGGGGAATTCCCAGACATCATTTCTCAACAGTGAGGGCCGTGTCTAGTTCAGAATACTTTCAAGTACTTTTCTGTCAATAACTTTTAGGTAAATCCATTACCAAGGCTCCGTCTACTCTGGGCTGTGATCAGAGAAGGTGCATCTCTGAGGGAACCCTGTTGACCAAGGTTCAGCGAAGGCGGGTCCCAGAAACTTAGCATGAGCCTGTGTGGTGCCCAGTCAGAGAGGCGCCCAGCGATGCCTGCACCATTCCATGGCTACGCGTCAGCCTCGGTCACGTGATACCTGGCGAGTTTGTATCATGGAGCCACTGTAGAGGGCAGTAGGGCCAGCTCGTAGCAAACACAGGTCTCCACCACAAACACCGTCTGAGGCACAGCCTCACCTTCTATAGCACCCAATCCTCACCTCACTCTCTGTATGTCTCTGGGTCAAAGCCTGTTTTAAGAAAAACTCTGAAACCTGTCATTTCTTCCCCGGCACAAACATAAATCATTATGTTCTCTTTCCCATAGTAACCTCCACTTTAAGCCTTATCACTATCTCTCTGGCCGAGAAGCTTCCAGCATTGATAAGATGGGTGGCGGGTTGGAATACATAGAGGGGACACACACACAGTAGACGAAACACACTTTGTGATACCACCGTGTAATGATACTATCTTTACAACCCCATCTCCAAAGTAGTCAGGGCCTATAGGACTCAAATGCAGAGTTCGCTGTGATAAATTTAATTATAATAGCAGTTTGAGTTTAGCCCCAGACGCAAAGATGGAAGGGTGAGAGTCTAGATTTACCTCCATATATGCAAAGAACTGATGGCTGGCTTGGGCCTACGTTGTCCAGCCCCGGATGTCTGATGGCAGAATAAGATGCTCATCTGGTCTGTGCCATTCTCACTGTACCGACTCAGACCCATGATACAAGAAGGTTCTCCTTTGGCCAGCAGAGGATGGACCCAGTCTCCATGGGGGTGCCGCAGATTAAGCGAACATCTCCACCTCCACACGGGGGTCTGCCCTGGTGTGCTGAAAACCTACCACCCTTCATGTCCCTCCTTGGGCAGGCTTCCTACCCTTTCTATGGCTCCAGCTCGTGCTTTCATCTCTAGAACTAAAAGTCATCCCTACCTAATCAGACTAATAACATCAGGCACAGATGGAAAAAAAAAGACTTTCCCCAAGGACATTGCCATGATTTAAAAAAAAAAAAAAAATGCAAATCTGGCCTTGCAGATGACTTGCCTTGTTAAAATTTGCTATGGATGCTTTAGGTGAAAGCTCTAAGGGGGACCTGGCCGATATTACTTGTTGAGCAAGTGGTGATATTGGGAAGCATATCAGTTAGTTTGCAATTTTTATTGTATATCTGTGGTGTGCAAGGCTAGATTCTACAGGGGATACAAAGATGAATAAAGTTCAAACCATGCTCTCAAGATTTTGCTGGAAACCACCCAGGAAGCAACTGCTGCAAACTTCCTCTTGCTAACGTGGCACTGAGATAGCTACTAGTATAGCTATTAATATCCATTAACATGTTAATTGATATATTAATAAAGGCTTTTATTCCTACCCACTAAGGCTACCTTCTTTCCTCTGTTCCCCAATTTATCAAAAATTGAAATGCAAGCACCAGACTCAGTGATCCTCTTGAAACCTAATAAGAAAACAATGAGAACCCCATTAATCATGACGGGATGTTCCCGGGCTAGGTTGAGGGGGACGTGTTAGCCAAACAGGATTACTACTTCATTCACAGAAGTGTTAAAGTAACCAGTGGTGTGTACCTAGCACCACAACAGTGCCTGGCACTAGGTGATTTGTCAACAAATATTTGTTCAATGAATGAAAGATTGGTTGAAAATGGAAGAGTTTTCAGGTGCTCTTAATTACAATTATAAACTGTGGGCATTATGATCTTAAAGTAACTGCCTTGTCATACTAACCCCAGCATCCCTGAGGTAAAATATCTTTTAAGGAGTGATTATGGGGAGTGTGGACAGAGTGTAAAGTTGGTATTCACACACCTGGGTACTAAGCTTGATGAATACTGACTCACCAGGTTGGCCTTGGGAGGATTCTTTTGTCTTTCTGAGCCTCTGTTTCTTTATGAAGTCGTCTGGGAAAGGGAGTACGAGCAGAGTGAAGAGGAGGCACAGAGGAAACAAAGAAATGACCCAACAAACTCAGGGAGCCCTTCCCAGCTCACCCCCCATGGATGGTAGACACTTGGAGCCTGTGAAGGCAGGGCTGGGCAAAACCACAAAGGGGTGACATCCGGGGGCAGAGAAACTGTCCATCACAGGAAATAGGGCCCAGAGCAGAAGGATTTAACATAGACCAGTCATTTCTGGGAATGAAGCAGGGTCTGCTCTGCATTGCTCTCCTTTAAGTTCCCTAAGGGTAAGCCACCTTGTTCACCCAACCTGCCTCGTAACTGAAAATTCCTCGCTGGAGAAATTCAAAGTTGATAGGGAGTATGAAATCTTCCTATTAATAAGTGACTGCGTTCATCACCGATACGGTTTCCTAAACTCCCTTTCTGAAGCTCCTCTTTACAAAAACCTAACATTTGGGTTTGGGGGAGTGTAGGGGCTCTGCTACACCAAGTGGAAGGCTGTGTTGATGCTGGGGGTCAAAGAGAATATTAAATTAAACTCATCCAGAACATATTGAAGTTCCATGTTTTTCTTTATTTCCTTTCTCTCTCCCTACTATTTTCCTTCCTTTCTTCCTGTCTTTCCTTCCTCCTTTCCTCCCTCCCGCCCTCCCTTCCTTCCTCTTTCTTGCAGCTGAGGGTAAAGCATCATCATACATTGGAAACATCACTCAGGCAATACTTTGGAGACCCTGGTTCACCTCCCAAATTTGCCACTGAAATAAGCGTGAACCTAGTGGGGTCCCTGTATTTCTCTGGCCCTCAGCGTCCTCATGTATGAAGTGGAGGGTCTCGACAGCTGAGTGGTTTTTCAAATGCTGCCTCCAGGAGCTGAGTGGGGGAAAGAAAGGTCAGACACGGGGCTTCCAAGCCCTCTGCCCTTTCCTCAATCAGGAAGCTCGTTTCTTCTCTGCTCTCCAAAGGGAGGAGACTTCGTAAGAGTTCATTTGAAAGAACAAAGTGTCCTCTTCGCTTTTTTTTTTTTTAATTTATTTTTTTTATTTTTTTTAAAAGATTTTATTTATTTATTTGACAGAGAGAGATCACAAGTAGGCAGAGAGGCAGACAGAGAGAGAGAGGAGGAAGCAGGCTCCCTGCCGAGTAGAGAGCCCGATGCGGGACTCGATCCCAGGACCCTGAGATCATGACCTGAGCCGAAGGCAGCAGCTTAATCCACTGAGCCACCCAGGCGTCCCTCCTCTTCACTTTTTAAAAACAAAATGCTAGGAATCCCCTGGGCCACTTGATCTCGAAGGTCCTTTCGCGCGTGGGTTTGCAGTGTTTGTTGGGTTTCTGTCATGGGGCAGACACGGTGTTGGTGATGCCAAATGAAACCAGGAGAGGTATGAGGCAGAGCCTGCGGCTCGAGGCGCTGCCACAGCTCTGGGACTCGCTGTGGGGGGACATGAGAACAGGGGTGCTGAGTGGCCAGGGAGCGCTGGGCGGCAGAGGAAGCTTCACAGAGGTGTGGAGCTTGAGTTAAGCCTTCAAGTATAGGCGCCTCTGAGAGCACATGGGGACAAGGAGGTCCACCCCTTCCCTCACAGTCCAGCATGGACACGAGAACCCAGAGCGAACCGAACATCATTGTTTGCTGAGACGCAGACAGCCCACCAGAGAACACAGGGGGCTCCTTTTGGGGCCTTGATGGTGACGACAGAGCTTTTCCCACGAATTCATCTGACTCTAGTTAGCTTGGAGAAGGCCGCCTGAGTCAGCAGCAGGGCAGACAAAATGACCTCCCGAAGTAACTTCTCATGAGACACAGCCCTGGCTGATTCGGTTTGGCTGGGATTCCGAGACATTCCAATATCTGCACAAAGGGCAGGCCCTCGCCCCAGCCAGACTGACCTCAGCCTTGCCTCTCCCAATAGATAATTACGACTTTAGGTCTCCAAAGTGAGCCCTGTTGTGGGTAACCCTTGGAAGTGACATGCTGATTTCTGAAGGGAATTAAAGGGTCTGGAGTAGCCAAAAGGCTCCTCAGCAGGAGGGCGTGTTATTCTTTTAATTGTGGCATTAAACCTCAGGCTAGCATTACATAAACATCCCTGCTGCTATCCAACTGCCGAATTAGCTTCTTCTGACAGGCTTTATCATGGCCGGGGCTGGCCTCACCCAGAGGTGAAGGCGGCCGCCAGTACTTGGCCGGGAGTTGAGGAACTCTGTGGTACCCTGACCTTCCCTCCTAGAGCTTTCTCGCCTTTTGACTAATGCCTGAAATTCTACCTTTGGGATTTGGGGCAGTCTACTGAAGACTTGAATCCCTCTTTTTTCTAGGAGGGAATATTGGGTTCTTAGGGACACAAAAAAAAAAAAAAAAAAGAAAGAAATTCACTGGTACTGGTATTCGAACTCACTAGAGAAGAGTTAGAAAACAAGCTTGCTCAACGGGGCAGCTGCTAGGGAATAACGCATTTAATTGCATCTGTTGTAGGAGATGGCTGACTTGGAATGTCCAAACTGATACTGTATCTTAACTCTGACATCTTTAATTAGTTATCTTAAATGTAAAAAAAATAATAATAAGGAACACAGCATCTGTATTCAGTCTGCTCTCTGCTCCATCATACAGAAAAAGGAATGAGATGTGTAAGATATTTGCCCAATTGCAATTCCGTGCTTTGGAAGAGCTGTTACCGGCCAAAGCATAGATCCTAGCTCGGGGTCACTGCAGCATCTCCAACACATCTTTGAGATGGTCCATTTCCTTTCCGTGCTGATACAAATCAGATTCCTGTTCACCATGTGCTACGCACGTTAGCTTTCATACTTTATTAAATACCGTAATTTTTAGAAATGGGTAATAACCTTTTTTAAAGATTACATATCCATGATTTGCATGTTCCCAGTGTTAAACTTCAATGTCACTCTTTTGAGACAGGTATTCGGTCATTTGTCTTTCATTCAGTCTGTTTAGTAATTATTAAATACAGCTCAAGTCATGAGGATTACTGGGGGAAAGAAGAGATCTCAGCACACACTTGCAGTCTGGTGGTGCAACAGACATATTAGTAAGTAAAATAGCCCTGTCACCACTGGGATTGAGTAGTGACAGAGAACCCAGGGCAAGGAATTCTAACCTGCTGGGTCCCCAAGAAGAGCTTCACAGAGGAATGGTTCATGTTGATGCTGTCAGAACTCAGCCACCAATGGTCAAAGATTAAGACATTGTGACCAGAGCTCACCTTCCTTTGTGTTTACACAAAAAGATGGGTAGTCTGGGGACTAGAGCTGAAATTTCTTTCTAGTCTTTTCCTTATGAAAAAAGAACAGATGGATCTCGGGTTTTTTGGGCACCTCTTCAATAGAGTGCCACCTTAGCTCCTTTTCCCTGGAGAGCAGAGCCAAGGGCAGGCAAGCTAGTTTGCACAGGTGTCAGGGAAAACAAGATGCGTCCACCGTAATTTTGGCAAACCAAGAGCCCCAGCTGGCCGGGGGCCAGCCCGGTGGCATGCGAGTAATCTAATACACAATCTAAATGCAAACGTTTGGGGCCTGTTTGGGGAATCAATTAACAATAAGCATATACATCCATTTACAAAATAGCAGTGTGCTGGAGTATACCCACATTGTAATTGGAAACTAAAATAATACCAGGAGGAATAATCATTAAAAACTCTTCTCCGAAAAGCCAAGAATAATATTAAGAAAATAAAAAATGTCGTCCATCTGCAGAGTTATATCCTTAGGGAGGCACCGCAGAGCACACTAACAAGCAACCGAATCCGTGTATAAATGAACAGAGATCCACGAAGGCAGGGCAAGGCGAGGTGGGGCTCAGACTGAACAAAATCTCCTTTGCAGATCATCTACCCCTGAACCAGGCCTCGTTCCATTTGATCGCTTCTTGTAGGAGATGGAATGCTGACCCTCCAAGGACATCATCTGCCCCATCACAGAGTCCCCGGTGTTGGTTCTGAGCTCGGATCACCCTCTCCCACTTCCACAGCCCCGTGCCCACACGTGAGCTCACGTGCAAAAACACACACGCTTCACTCGCTCATCCCCCACAGGGAATCCCAGACTAGTAATTTACTGTTAGTTGCTAGCTGGTGAAGGGGAACAGAATAGGATGCCCTGAATTATGCCTTTTTGATATAAGGATTATCTTTAGCTGATTATTTTTAAGATGCAGGCAGAGGGAAAGCTCTGGAAATCCAGTAAAAGTTATCTTTTGTAAGAGTCATTTACATTTGTAAGGGGAATCTCTATTTGTATGGATGCCTCCCTCTCTGTATGAGGAATAGAGAGATGATTCTCATTCTCTAAAACTCTTTATCAGCGGAGATGGTGTGTAAATCTGCTGGCAGCCATAACCCTTGTTTACTCTGCCTTTCCTGGTCACCTCCCAGAATGCACCTTGACCTCCCCACTTGTCTTGTCTTCAGCACACTGTCTTGTCTCCAGCTGAAGATGGTATTTAGGGCGATGGCTTGAACCATTTCAGAGAGTTACTTAGTTGTCCTGGGTCTCTCCCGTATATCCAGGAGGTATACATGTTACTAAACTTTTGTTTGGTTTTTTTTCCTATTACTCTGGTTTTTGTTTGTTTGTTTTATTTTGTTTTTACTCTGTCTTTCATTACAGAGGTATCTCAGCCAAAAACCTTAGGAAGATAGAGGGAAAATTGTTTTCCTCCCCTACACCGGGGAAGAGTCCATGACTGAGAATTAACCAAGAGTAAAGGGACAGAGGCGAGGACAAAGAAGAAGAGAGCTTATAAACCACAACCTGAGCTCTTGGCAATCAAAAAGGTGTCAAACCAAATATCTTCTGGCTAATGACTCCCAAGAAATTAATCCAAAAGTTTGGAGAAAGCCCTCCACGCTGTTGCTCCAGGACCTGCTGCCCCCAGGGATGTATGGTCTGGAATTCCTGTGGCTGTGAGAACACTTGGGATTCCACCATATAGAGTCAGGTGGGGTCCTGAATTAGGAACTAAAAGGCTGGTGGCACCAAGCACCTGGCAGAAACATCAGGCTACTCACCCAGCATCTCTGGTCTTCAGCAGACCTTTGCATACAGGCATGGAGCTGGCAGCTGCTGCCCCCTTCACTCACGGGAAACCACACCTGTGCTATGCTCAGAGCTCCTGGGCCAACGGGCTTGCCTTGTTCGTACCACTTGTATCCCCCATGGTGCCAGCAGCATCATGCTTTGTAGTAAGACTAAGGACTGACTATATTGATACTTTCTGAATGATTGCCTAAATGTATTTAAAATTGTACTTCTTTCTATTCTTTCTTATTACAATTTATGGAATAAATTCTGCATGTAAAGTGACTTAGATCTTTATGGAAAAGTGTTCCTCTGGGGGTTTACCTCCTAAAGAGGTGCAGCCGACAGGTGAGCAGCTACACGGTCTCCTGGGGCGAGCACGACATGTCAGCACCTGGAAACTTGCATACTAACACATCCAGCTGTGTGACCCGGGGCAGTTCGCTTCACCTCTGGGAACATCCACTTCCTCCTCCCAAAACCTGGAGGTAACAATTTATCTAATTTGTAGGTGCTTATGGAAAGACCAGGAAAAAGGCTTAGTAAATGCCAAAGCCCGGAGCAAATAGAAACGGTTACCATCATGGCTGTTACAATTGCAGGAGGCCTGCATTCTGTTCCTTTGAATTGGCAGAGATGATTTTCTGTGCACTGCTGCAGTAGGACCTCAGTGCCAGAGTGGCATGGCACACACACCTCCCCACCCTCCCTCCTGGGAGATCCTCTGGGATCTGAACAGCTGACCCAGGCAAGAGTGATGTCCATGACCAACCAACAGACCACCTGTGGGCTGGACCATCCCCTGCACCCCCCAACACTTCTGTTCTGTACCAGCTGACCTATCCACAGTCACGTTTCATACACCCATATTTGTGAGCCCCCATATTTTTGAAGGGGGTTTTTGAGATTTTAGTTTTTCATCTGGTAGGGACTTGATAACCTATTAGATAAGGGGCTTGGCATCTGTCTGCAGCAAACACACCTGATGGCTCACACAGATGCAGGGGGCAGTGCTAGGTAGAGTCCAACTGAGTGAAGTGGCTTGTTCCAAGAGTGTGCCGAAGCCATCTTTTCAGTCTCCGGTGTTGTGCCAGGGACTGAGGCCCGCCCTCAAAGAGTGCCCAGGGTAGGGACCCAAAACCACAGAGGCAGACCCACAGTGACACTATATTAGGGTGTGTATGATACGGTTCAGGGACCAGACACCAACACAGGGAGAGGGTCAGAAAAGCATGGCAAATTGGGAGAAGCAGGAAAAGGGGGCATTCCAGGCAGAAACAGTGGCCTTGGAAAAGGCCGCCAAAAAGGAAGCCTGTTGCTTTCCTGTCTTTTCTTTTTCTCCTTTTTTACTTACCTTTCAAGGGAACAGATTTACATGTGAGATTATGTCTGGCACAAGGCATCTTCAGAATGTACCGTATTCTCTAAACCAGCAAGTCACGAAGTTTAACACGCAGAATCCCTGAATGAGTGTGTCAAAAATGCATCTTGTTACAGAATCAGAATTTCAGGGGTTGGGCCCCAAATCTGCATCTGTACCGAACTGCCAGGTGATTGTGGGGACTAAAGCAGGAGCGGGGGTGCACAGGTGCCTATAATGAGTGGGAGGGAGCCCCACCAGACTAGGAGGCATTTACTCTGAGCTTTGGGGGGCCCGAGCTCCCGAGGGTCATGCACGCTCATTGAGAAGTTGCCTCATTTGGAGGCAGCTTGTCGAGGAGGCAAGAGCTATGGCTGGGAGTCAGGAGACATGGGTTCTAGTCTTGCCTTGACTGCCTCCTGAGTCATGTTAAAGCAGTCAGCTTCCTGACCCTCAGCCTGCATGTCTCACAAATGGAGATAACAGTCTCCCTCACCGGGTTACTGTGGGCTTCAAAAGGGAGTGTGAATACAAAGCATCTTCAGAAAGAAAGTGCCGCGGGCATGTGGGTGTCTTTTTTATGGGTATGATGCTCTATGAAAAGGAAGCATTTCTTTCATTGGCCTTGTGATCCAAGCAGCTAAGCCCTAGAAGCATAAACACTGTGAGCCCATGAGAAAATGTCTAGTTTACAGGGATAAACTTGGGAAGGGAGCCCTGGCAGATTTGCCCTTAACATTTCAGACAAGTTTGAACCCTGCCATCCTAGGTGCAGCAGCTTCCTGGCAGCATCTGTCAGCACAGGTCTCTCATTCTGCTTGGGGAGGGGACAGTCCTACATAACTCACTACCCGGAATGGAAATGCCACCAAGCACACTTAATTCTGCACTGACAGTTCCCGGGAAACAGGCCTAGTTCTCCCTTGTGCTCTAAAAGAAGCTGATGTTTTTGGTAAAAGGACTTTTTTCAGGAAATTCCATTCATGTATTCATTCATTCATTCTGGACCACAACTATTTATTGATTTTTTTTCCAGTGTGCTTCTTGTTGCTACTGTTGTTGTTGTCGTTGTTCACTGCATGAGATTTTTTTGTTTGCCTGCTTGCTGCTCTCCTCTGATTCTCACTGATATCCCCATGTCATTGGAAAATCATATTACCCAACAACTATACCCCGTTGCCTTGGGCAGTGGAAGTCAGAAGACATTTTAAAGGACACCTCGTTTAGACAATCTGGATTGCTTAAGATTCCCAGTGCCGCTCGATGCCAACGCACAGCACACTGGCTTTGTACACATGCAGCCCAAAAATCCAGTCCATTTAGGGTTCAAGTCAGGAGTAGTCCAAGGGTCTAAGTAGAACCCCGTACTTAATCTGCAGCAGGCTGGGGTGTACACAGATCACTAAGATAATGGGAACTCAGGGCTCTCCACTTGTAAGCTGGTGAGGATTGTAGCTGATAATCAGTTGAAGACGGGATAAAATAAATAATTGGGGCATAAATTCCCAGAAATTCCCTCTAGCCTCCCAATATGACACTGGGTCTGGATAATCCAGGACAGACACCCAGCAGGGTAGGGAAGCATCATGAACATACATCACTTGGGCAGCAGCAACCGGAGCCCTTCAGTGGCCACCATTCTTGAACCCAACAATTCCTCCCTGTCTTTAGAGACCCAGCTCAAATGATGCCTCCTGCCCATGACTTGCCACAGTCCACATCTGGCTCCATCCAGGTCTTCCTTCACAGGTGTCCCACTTGTCCTGGAACATCTGGGCCTCCGGTTGCATTTGCCAAGCACTTTCCCAACAAACACTAGGTCTTTTGTGTGCATTTGATCACTGAATCCTCAAACCCTATGGAGGTTTTGTTTTCTTCATTTTGCAGATGAAAGATGCAGAGAAGTTAAATAACTTGCCCAAAGACACATAACTGGTAGAATGGAGTAGGAATTTAGTCTTGGGACTGGTTACAAAACTGGAGCTCTTTTGAAGGTACTGGGCTGCATCTAACACCTATCTTTCTTGGCCTTGGAAGGATTGGCAGTAACAAATATAAAGTGCCTGGGACGGAGTCCGGGAATTTGTGAGTGCTCAATAAATGATCTTTATTACTAGTACTCTCAGCCTTGGGCTGTGGGTCTTGATTGTTTACAGATCTATCTTCCCCTTGAGTCTCGAACAGAAAATGTGTTTTATTCACTTAGTGTCCTCGACACCCCCAGTAAATGTCTGGCTACACAATGCCTTGTATACATGAGGCCCTCAATAAATGTCTGTTGGATTGAATTACATTGCATTGAACACAACTGGGCCTTGAAAACCTGGCAGGGCTTGAATCAGGTGGGAAGAAGAGAAGACAAAGGCATTAAGAGGGGTCTGCCCTTGACCCACTGTGGGACCAACCCAGCTGGACCTGAAGAGAGATGGGAGGTTGGACAAGACTCAGAAGAAGCTCAGAGCAGCTGATCACCCACAGCCGGCAAGGCCCCCGGCCTCAGTTCTTCAGACGGCACATGGGGCAGTAAGTAGGTTGCAAACATTTGTGAAACTTTGGCATTTCACTCTTCTTCTTCTTAGCTCGGGGCTCATTTGGAGAAGAGGTGAGCGATGTCTTAGTGGCAAGAACAGTGGCCTAGAAAGTAGGCACACAGGTGCAGACCTAACTCTTCTAAGCTCTTTATGAATCACCTACCTTCTCTGGCCCCCTCGTCTCTCCGTCTGTGAAATGGGGTTGGAAGCACCATGGCCCAGCCAGCTCCTGCATTCCATGACTCTGTGACTCTACATGAAGCTTAAAACTCAGAGCGGCTCTCTCTGCAAATCCCCACGACCATTGTTCTCCAACAGCACCAGTTGACCCTCCTTCAACTAACAAATAACACCTACTCCATGCCTAGATCAGTGTCCGTCACCATGAAAAACAGGAAGACCCTATCCTGAGAGAGTCTGATTCGAGTGTGGAAACTGGAAGAACACTCCTGATACCAGCAGGGCAAGAGCAAGGCAGTGAGGGCCCGAAATACTCTATTTGGTGGCTCCAGGTTTCACATACCCTGATTTCAGCCAGATTCTGCAGCAGGACCTCCCCCTGAGCACTGTGCAGTGCGTGAGGCCAGACAGAAGCATGCAGGAAGGCGCCCCAGTCAGGATCTCCCAGAGTGGCTGCCAGAGCTTGACCCACCTTATGGCAGCTGAGGGCAGCATGTCGGCTCATAGGCCAGAGGAGGCAACCAACTCCACATGATCTCTCTGAAGTCACTCGCCTTTTTGCTTGTCATTTCTAAAGTGGAAGGAGAGCATATAACTGCCTTTCTAGCTGGTTCTTCAGGATGCAAAAGCATTCCCTTCTCTGAGTCATCAAGAAGGCTCATTTTCTTGGATGACCCCGTCGGGGACAGGCCGGGTGAGCCTTGGCTTCCGCATCCATGAATTCTGTCTGTCTTCAGTCTCACCTATTGGGACATTCCTGGCAATGTCCAGGCTAGTTGCTGAGATCGGTGGGAAATGCCTTGCTTCGGCCATTTTGCCTGCGCTTGGACATCCCTTCAGTCACTTCCTGCCTCTCTAGCCCTGCAGCTCTCCACTCCTCCATCACCTTGCGCTCTGTGCTTCTTCTAGATACCAAGTTCCTCCAGTTCTTCTGTTTTTCTTCTCTGAGTGCCCCGTCACATCTACTGGGATGGCCTCCTATGCCCCTGTCTCCCCACTACCACACCAGTTTTAGGCATAGGGCCTGACCATTGGTGGGGCTCAGTAGATACTTGTTTAATAAAAAATAGTGAATAAATTTAGAACATTCAAAATGGATGGAACAGATGACTGAGGAGGTCGGAGGCTGTGTCCAGCTTTGCCATAATTATTAGAGAGCTCTGGGTTCCCACTGCCTCAGCCTGGTCCCCTCACAGCTTGCTCTAGACTTTAGATACTTGTCAAGACACCAACCAGTTCCTCTCATGTTAGGATAACTTTTTATACATCTAAAGAACTACCACAGCCATGATCCCATATTAGGGTGCTCTGCACAGTAAAGATATCATGAGACTTGGGTTGGAATCCTAACTTCTGTCACTCACAAAACCACATACCTTGAGCAAGTTACTTAACCTTGCTGAGTTTTAGGCTTTCCTGTATAAAATAGAGATAATATTTACTTCAAAGTGCTATTGTCAGGATCAAATGGGAAAACAAATGGGAGAAGTGCCTATCCCAGAAAGAGGTGCCCACGGATCCCTACACCTTCCCTGAGAGTCACAGAGTAGACATGATTGTTCCCACCCCATCACCATTACCAATGAACAGATGGTGAATCCTGAGCTGAGAAAGCCAGTGAGCGCCTTGTCTAAATATGTGACAGAACCAGGAAAAGAACCTGGTCTCAGATTCTGTCTGTTTACCCCATCTGGTTTCCCAGAAACTCCCAGAGCTGCAGCCCCTGTCACAGGGTCATGCTGTCTGACTTAGAGCAATGCATGGCATCAAAGAAGCAAGTTTCTGGTACAAGGCTGCCTGGTACCCATGAGGTGTATTTGGGCAAACAACTTGATGTATTCATCTGAATTTCAGAATTTTCTATTTTAAGCTAAGAGCAATGAACCCGGTCTTACCATACAGAATATTTCAATGATCCAATTAGAAGATATGTGTGAAAAAATTAAATTGAAGTATAGCTGATATACAGTATTATATTAGTTTCAGGTGTACAACATAGTGATTCAACATTTATATACATTGCGAAGTGATCACCACTGTGAATCTAGCCACCATCTGTCACCATACAAAGTTGTTGCATATTATTAATCACTTTCCCTTTGTTGTACATTGCATCCCCAACTGTAAGTTTGTACCTTTTAATTTCCTTCCCCCATTTTGCCCATCCCCCCTATAAAATGCTCAAAATCATAAAAAAATAATAGGGATCTGGATAGTATGACTAATGTCCTTTCTCTTCATTCTGAAACTGAAAGGCTTTTCCCCACATTTTGCTTTCCCTCTCCCCACCCAGTCCAATCTTGAGATTAGAGACCTCTTTCTTCTTTCTTGACCCTGGCACATAAAGTTAAAGGAAAGCTTTCTTCAAAATTCAGTGAGATTTCTGGTAGAATAAATTCAGGAGGCCTCCACCCATCTTCTGACCACACATGGTCACCAAAGATGAAATAATTTAGACATCCCAAAGGAGATGACTGTGTGTGTGTGTGTGTGTGTGAGAGAGAGAGAGAGAGAGAGAGACAGAGACAGAGATGGAGACAGAGACAGAGACAAAAATGGAGGAGCTCCTCTATTATCAGGTGAAATGCTATAAAGTAGCCTGCCTTCTGTCTCTGCCCATCCTTTACAATTCTCCCACCTACCTGGGAATTCTTTAAGTGGTTGGTTTCTATTGGTAATGAAGCAAACAGAATTACTTGCAGTTAATCGTAGAAATAAGCAAATGAAGCAAGGATTTCATGGGATCAGCCCTGGCCCTTTCTCCTGGGAAAGGTCTGGTAGATCGGGCTTGCAGTGAGTGATTGATTATAGTGACACTGGTGCAGTCACCCTGCATGTCTTGAGGAATGTCCCTTCTACCACTTCCAAGCTCCCTAGAGATATGCAGCTTAAATATTCCTTGGCTCAATCTCCCTTTATTACTGGTTATTAATCCTTTGACTTGCACTGAGCATGTGCCAAAGCCCTTGGCCCAAACACAGAAATGGTTTTTATTAAACACTAGGAATAAAAATATGCTTATATCACCCATGATAATTTCAAAATGTTCACAAACTTAACTGACCTATTTGCTGTGCATTCCAATTAGCATTTTGTAAATCTGCTCAAGAATTATTTTCACGTTTTAGATGAGACTCCTAAGACCAGGAATGTATTTTCTAATACTGTTCTAAATGTACTCTGGCCCATGAACACCCCCAATGCAACAGCTACTCATATTTCCAATTGTGCAAATTTCAGTTAATGTCAGGTGTGCCGTTCTTAATGCAGCTGATGATGACCACTTTGTTTCTCACTGTCTTCAGAGCCACCATGGAATTCATGGTGCACCTTGGGCCCTTGGAATATCACAAGTCACATCAAAATGAATTCCCTGGCTCAAAGGATATTTGTAAGCAAAAGGAATTAAAAATATTAAATGGTCAATAAAAGCATCAGTTCACTTGGTTAAATGAAGAAAAAGGCAGAAGGCATAGAGACATTCTTTTTCACATGAAAGATAGCTTCAAGAGAATGAACTAATGCCACAGCTGTAAATATTTGGGTTGTGCAGGGAGGGTCTTTGCTGTAGCTTAGCTGAGCCTGCACAACCATTCTCTTCCCAACAGTGACCCCTCATGGTCTGTAGTCACTGGGATTCCCTGTCCAGCCAAAGAGAATTTAAAAAATCCTCTTTGCTAGTGCAATCGGAGAGAATCTTGTGTAATGTGACCAGCAGTCTTTGTCAGGATGCTTTGATACAGCAGTGAGACTTTCATTCCTGATTCTAGTGCCTAACTGGGGAACAAGCTCTCCCAGCCTGTAGACAACCCCACCTATCAACAGACCCAGATGCACTGTGCTGGGTGCTGTGGGGATGCAGAAGGAGGCATCACACAGTATTTGCACCAAGTAGCTTGTAACTTACTTGGAAATTTACTTGGAATTAACAAGTAGATTGAAATTTACTTGGAAAGATTAAATAAATAAATAACTAATATATAGATAAATAAATAAATAAATAATCAGAAAATCCAGTAAAGGGAAGGCAATAGATCCAAACGCAGCAATATTGGAGTGAATGTGATAGGTAACGAAGAGTCCCAGGGTGTATAATCTTAAACCACTGAGCTATTAAGAAGGGGAGGTGGATAGAATATGTGTCTTAGCTACAACAGGAAGTTCCTGCAGAAGAGGAAAGGGAAATACATTGTGGACAGGCAGAGTGGAGCAAGATTACAAAGGCCTTATCGGCCAGGCTAAGGGGAGATGGATTTTAATTTTCTCAATCTTTTATGATAATCTGGAACAGGGAATTTATAGGCCAGAAGGGAGCTGCTATGAAATTTACCATGACCTCACACAGAGCACCAGTAGAGGAAATGTAATTAAAGAAGAAGGAATTGAACAGGAAGATTCTTCAAAATCAGAATAATGGCTGCTGGGTAGATAAGAGTGGAAAGTTATAATCAAAAAATATAAGCATTGTAAGGATCTCAGAGATAATCTACCAAAGCGTTCATTTTATAGGTCAGGAAACTAAGGCCCAAAAGGAGCCTGTCTGGCCCAAGGTCACACAGCTGGTGATGACAGAGCTGAGATCTCCCAGTATCTTTTTCTAAGAATCCTCCAAGAAAAGAAAGCTTGGCTTTCTGTCCTGGGGTGGCAGATTTCTTGAGATTCTGTTGAGCAGTAGATCTGAGTCCTTAGATGGCACTTCTCAGCTTATGAGACAATGCTGGCAGATCCAAGACACGAGATGATTAAGAGTGAAGTCACCTTCATGATCCCATTTTACATCTTGAAAATCTTAACAACACACCCCTACAGATGTTTTATTTGTTGTAGATGAAATAAATGAAGTCAAATGCAGATTTGATGCATTCGATATAGATGTTTGGTGATGTGGTAGGAAATAACTTGAGAGAAAAGCAAGACAAGGTTGCCCCTAAAATTAGCAGTATGGAATAACATAGATTACCCAATTCATACTATAACCTATTCAAATTTTACACAAGAAGAAAAGCTACATTTAGAGAAAAAGTATAAACCTAAGTCATTATGGATCTGTGATATAGAAGGGACATGGCAGAGCTCCAGGTTCAGCTCCAGCCGGGACCCACCTAACAGCTGTGTCCTCATGAGCAAATCACTTGCTCTCTCTGTTTTTTTCAACTATAAAATGGAGGTAACATATCTATATCATAGGATTGTGAGGATTAAATGCAATAATATATTTGAAAGTGCTTTGAACATGTGCCAATTGATGCACAAATATGAGTGATTATAGTTGGTAACCAACTTCTCTCCTAGAAAGCTACTCTTGTGACCAAATTAACAGCTCTCTCCAAGAAAAGAAGTCTACTTAGGTGGAATCTTGACACTACCTCCAGCGAACACTGTCCTATAATTAAGGCAGGAAACTCTGTGTGTGTGTGTGTGTGTGTGTGTGCGCGCAGATAAACTTCCTCAGTCTCTCTGTTTATATGCGAAGATATTCTCATTTCAAAACCATGGAGGAATTCCTCCCCAAAAGTATCTGAAAGGAACAGGATTGTTCTAAATTTAAGCACATAGGTAGCCATTGGAAGACGCCATTAACCTTTCATTATCATCCCTATAGTTTCCAATTGGACTTCAAAATCCACATTGCCTATAAAAGGCCCACTGACAGCCTGACATCTTGGGATCATACTAGCCTCCTTACCTGGGCTGAGAACCTGTAGCATCCACACTGACCAGGAGCGTTTACCACACAGGTCATAAATCACATACAGTTGTGTATGTGATTTAATCACCCAGCCAATAAGAACTCCATTCCTCTGCTCCCAGTTAAAACATACTCACACCCCACATTTGGTTCCATCAAACCTGATTGATTCATTCTAAACCAGAGCCATGGAAAACACTGGGGATACAAAAAAGGGCAAGCTCTGGTCCTGCCACCCAAGTTACAACAGCGTGAAATCTGTTCAACTCATTGGAAAACAAAGACTCCGGTCTTCACTAGATAGCATCCAAGGACGGCTGCCATCTATTCTGCCTCTCCCCATGTGCTTCTTCCACCAAGAAGGGGAGGCTATTCCACCTCCTCTCAGGCTGGCCTAGGAACTTTCTTTGACCAATAAACTGAGGTGAACATCACCCTGTGTCAATGCCAGGCTCAGACTAGAAGCTTCCACTTTTCTGCTTTCTGAGGAAGCTATGAAATCCTTTCCTGGGGAAACCATGCCGTAAAGAACCTTGGGCTAGACTTCTGAATGATTAGATGCCAATAATCACCTGTTACTCTTTCTTCCATAGAGAGAAAGAGACCACATGAAGGAAAACCTAGGCACCAGATCTAAGAGTGAAGCTTTCTTGCACCTTCCTATCTAGCAAACAGTTGAGTGACTCCAGCTGATATCAGGGTGCAAAAGAGTTGCCCATGCAATCAATCCCTGCTTAAATTTTTGACTCACATAATCATGAAAACAAATTATTGTTTTATTGTTGTTAGGCAGCAATATATAACTGAAAATCAGAAGTGGGAGGATGAACATAGTCAAAACACATATTTAACCTTGTGCAGTGAAAGATTTCTGGAAAAAAAACAAACATCACACCACAACCCACTTATCCCTGGTTATTGGGCCATATATCTACACAGCTATTAAGTATATAACCCTATATGAGGAACTATGGGGGTTGGGGCCAATCCAAGAGGGACAGGTTGTACCTCCTCCAACCCAAGTTGGTACTATCTTAGCCCTTAGATGGTTTTCTATAAGGAAAGGTGTAAGTCTTCTTTTTCTTTGGCCCCTTTCTAGTTAAGACTTAGACTTAATGTGCTGGGCACATGAGACACCACTTAATATGAATGAATTGATTTCCTGAAGTTTAACGCAGATATCAGTCCCTAGCTTATGACCCTCTCTCTCTCTCTCTGAAATCTTTAGCCTTGTCGTATTGAGGTCCAAGACTTAAGATTGAATTGGAGCTAATCAGCCAAGAGAAAAGTAGCTTTGATTTAACAAAAGAGCCCAAGGTGTAGGAGGGTGGAACAAAAGATCCATCTCTTGTATACTCTTCAGCATACCAATCCTATGTGGGATTACTTCTCCAAAGCTCTTTGGTGTGGACCTGTCTTGTGTCTGAGGGTTTCAAATAAAAGAGTGTTCAAAATGGATTTCTCTATAGCCTTTAATTTCTCCAAATAGGGTCTGCCAGGGTCCCAAACTTTGCCCAACCTTTAGAGCCAAGCATCATGATGGTTCACACACTCACTGCTGCAAGGGGCTGTCATTGATCCAGCACTATTCTCTGAGAAGGAAGACCCTGCCTCCCTGGTTGGTAGGTTTTCCACGAAGATTTTTGTTCAGTGAATCATTGGAAGGCATGATATTGTACATAATTTTTCAGAAATGAAAAATTTGGGCCTCAGTACTCTATGAATTTTTCAGAAATTAAAAATTTCTGAATAATTCACTCAGTGAATTTTTCAGAAATTAAAAAACACAACCCTTCAAAACATGCCTTATTTTCATTCATCAAGTGTTTATTAAGCGCCTGCTGTGTACTAGGGAGTGTGCCAGATACTGGGGATACAGAGGTACAAATCAGAGTTCCTGAGCTCAGATGAATCTCATCAATAATAACCATTTGGCAGGGAGGACAATTTTTGTTGGCAATTTTCCTAACAAAGATTATTTCCTCCCTACTCTTATGTAAAGGAGATGCTGAAATTGAATGTAGCTTCTTCTCCATAACCCATGATTAAACAGTGAAAATTTTCATGAGTTCCTGAGTTATGTGAGGCTACTTGCCCTGATATAAAACTGTCTATTGCTGTGTTTTCATGTTGGGTCTAAAACGTTTTTCTTTTTCATCCTACACTGTCAGTCTTCCTTCTTCCTCATGCCAGTGCCTCTCATAACCCTTTGCAGTTGTGATTCTCCATATCTAGTCTTCCGTAAGCCTTGGCAACATCCGTGACTAAGTGTGTTGAAATCGTGAGTTGAAAGGCGTCAACAAAGGGCTGCATGACAGTCTGAGGAGAAACGTACTTGGACTTAACTCACCTCAAAAATTCTGTGAGAATCTAGGTCAGTAGTTTCGAAGGGTTTTGTTCTTGCACACAGGGTGCAGAGTCCAAGCTGCTCCTGGTCTGGCCTCTGAATAACTGTGGTGTTGGAATAGCATTAGGGCATTATCTGTGGTGAGATAAAACATTCAGGGTAACTGCAACCAGAAGAACTTCAAGTATTCTGCTACGTGGAAGCTTCTACAAACCTGGAATCATTTCAGGCTCATATATGCCCTTTGAAAAGTGGAGGCTCCACTCATTTTTATGTGATCAATTTCAAAGTCTATGTGAGTTAATGTGTTTGATGGTAGCATTGCTTCTGGTTGGGGAAGGCTCTTTAGAAATCACATTCCTTTTGTTTAAAGTCCAGAGGCCAAGGGCAAAGACTGGTTTCAAGAGAGGGCAAATGATGCCAAGTGGCAAGGTGGAGTCATGAGCTAATCTCACCCAGGGGTTTGCATTTGAGCCCCACTTTTTCCAGTAACTAAATCTGGCTCAACAGTTTCATAAAGCAAAACATGCCAGACTCAAGAACCCAAATCGGGAAGAAGGTAGAAAGAGAAGAAACACCTTTGTTTAGGGTCTTGAGCTGCCATGGGCTTTGAGGCCTCACACCCATCCAGGTGCAGTGAGATTGTGCCTCTGCTCTGGAGGTACTTGGAGTCTAAGGAAGTAAAGCTGCAACTATGGAGCTAGGAGAGACCTTCAGAGTTCACTTTGCATGTGTTCCTTCTATGATTCCACTCTCTACTCCTCCTCTCTGCACATTATCGCTTTATGAGACCTTACTGATGTTGAAGGGATAATTCTATAGCTCGGTGGCAAGTCTCAGAAATAGAGTACTGAGGCCCAAAGAATAACTAAACTAGTTCAAACATCCAAATTTATAGATAGGGAAAAAAAGAGAGAGAGAGAAGTCCAGAGAGGTATGTTGACTTACTCAGGATAGCAAGGCAGGGTGAGTCAGAATTAAAACTCAATCCCAGTGGTTTTTTTCATCGTACATGTGTCTTAGTCAGTTCAAGCTACTGTAATAGAGTACCATAGACTGGGGTGCTCAACTAACAAACATTTATTTCTCACACTTCTGGAGGCCAAAGTCCAACATCAGAAGGCCAGCACATTTGGGTTCTTGATGAAAGCCCTCTCCCTGGTTTACAGATCAGCATCTTCTTATTGGGGCAGAAAGATCATCTCTCTTGTGTCTCCTCTTATAAAAGCACTCGTCCCCTTCATGAGGGCTTCACCCTCAGGACCCAATCACCTCCCAAAGGCCACACCTCCTAATACCATCACATTGGGGGTTAGGATTCCAACATAGGAGTTTTGGGAAAGACATAAACATTCGGTCTATAACACCTAATACAGCTTGTTGAGCTTCTGCATTGTATTTCACCGCAAACACTTGTGATGAAGACCTCGTAAATTTAACCCTTTAGTTGATTAATTAATTAATAATAGTAAAGATGTTCATGTTGTTTACACGTACTTTTAAGTATCTGTAAAATGGGAGAGTTGGACTGACGAACTCTAATGTTCCTTATGATCTGCTGCCACAAACATATTAAAAATATTGAAAAGGCATTTCAAGTATCAGAGGAACTTTGGAGTTCATCTGGTCCAACTCTTCCATTTTGCAAAAAACTGTTCAAAGTCAAGCAAGGGATAAATAGGGCCTACATGGAGGATGTGTGATCTGGACGAAGGGTTGAAAATGGAGCAGAAGCATGTAAAATTACAGATTTAGGAGACTCAGAGATCATTAGTCCTACCTTGCATTAGCTGAAGGGTGACCTGAGATTAGACAGGCAAACTGGCTAGTTCATGGTCAGTTAATGGCAGAGCTGGTTCCTAAATCCTGGCACCCTTATTCTCAGCCCTATGTGTCTGGCACTGCAGGGCATCTTTGCAGCCATTGACAGGATAAAAAAATATATATTCTCCAAACATTACTATATTGTAAAATCTCAGCTCTCCAGAATTCTCAGGAAATGAGGCATTCTGGTTAAGTAAACTAGCTGGTTAATGAGACCCAAGGTCTGTTCCATGTCTGTAATCCTTGCCTACTTTCCCATCTGCTATGATACCTGATCCTTCACCAAGAGGCAACCAGAAAGCTCTTCCTGTTTCTGCTCTGGCTTTTGGAAAACTTTCCAAAATGTCAGGTTCCCATTTTCTTTTTATACTGAGTCAAGTTTAGTGAACATCACTGGGCCTTTGTTTGCTGATGAAGGATCTTGCTAGCACTATATAACACTTGCTATTAGTGACAAGGCTGGGATAGATTATTTTACACACTTCCATTATTTCTGACAACTTTTCCAACTTAAGCTGAATGTGACAAATAGACCCAGATTTTGTTGAAAATGTAATTTGTTTCTAGCTTTTTCTAGTCTGCAGTTTATGTGATGGGAATAAAAGTTAAGAAATGAAGGTTTGTTGGATTGCCAAGTACATAGGTTTAGTTCCTTTGTGACATTCTCATTGAATCCCCCTTACCACACTGTGAGGTTGGTATTTCCACCTTCGTTTCTCAAATGAGGAGTCTGAACCTTGGGGAGGTTCAATCACTTGCCCACAATTGTACAAACAATGATGGGCCTAGGATTCGAACCTAGATCTTGGTCTGTGGTTAGCAATGACTACACAAGGGCATCTATCTCTAACTGCTTGACTTTAAGCAAAAGCCCTACTGTTAGCCAGTCCTGTCTGGAGGCAAAATGGAAACATTTGGTGGCTCTTCATCTTTTAGGGGTCACTTTTCCTGCCTGGGCCTCAGTTTCCTCATTTGTAAAATAGAAAAGGATTGAGAAAACCAGAACCCACTTACCAAACAGTTTATATCAACCAGCATGAATGCCTTATCTTCTTTACCACAGCTGGACTTATAACTATGGGCAATGAAGGAAACCTATCCATTTCTTATCATTTGATGATGTTTAATCAGAGTGACAACATGGCAATGAATGAGCAGTTCAGAAAAATGGATAAGATGGACGGGCTATGTTTCCCCAGGCCAGTAGAATACATATTAAATATGAGTAAAGAAACCATTCATTCTAGAGTTTAATCTTTAAACACTGGAATGCTAAGAGCGTTGACCTCTTTCTTTGTAGGCTGTCCAAGAGGGCTTCTTGAGATTCATTATATTGTGTGTGAGAGAGAAAGACTGTAGCAAATCAAAGTCAGTGTGTTCTAATGTCTGTTAGTGCTGAGAGAAGGCAGGACTGGGATGGTCTCGACGAGGGCATGGAGTGTGTGTTGGTATCCTAGAACTGCCATAACAAAGAAATAACAAACTAGGTAGATTAAAACAGCAGAAAGTTGTTCTCTCAGTTTTGGAAGCTAAGCCTTGAAATTCAGGTTTTGGCACAGTGAGTTCCTTCTGGGGCTCTGAGAAAGAATCCATTCGATGCCCCTCTCCTAGCTTCTAGTGATGGCCAGCAATCCTTGGCACTCTTAGACTTATAGATACATCACTTCAATCTCTGCCTCTGTCCTCACATGTGATTTTCCATGTGTGTCCCTTCTTCTTAACAGGATAGTTAGTCATATTGGATTAAGGTCATACTTTTCCAGTATGACCGCATCTTAACTTAATTACATCTGCCACAATTTGATCTCCAAATAACTTAGCAACCGAAAAGCACCTTCATTTAGTCCCATGACTTCCAAGATCAAGAATCTAGGAGCAGCTTAGTGGGACTGCAGTCAGGCTGCTAGCCAGAAGCTTCAGTTCCCTGACACTTGGGCCCGCCTATAGGTGGAGCTCACACAACATGGTGGCTTACTACCCCAGAGCAAGAAATTCAAGAGGTAAGGGGAGGGAAAAAGAAGAAGCTGCAGTCTTTTTTATAACCTAATCTCCAAAGAGACATACCACACTCCAGATGCATGCCATGAGTCACAAACACTAACCCCAGTGCATTAGGGGCGAGGGGTGGTACAGCGATGTGGCTAGCAGGAGGGGGAGATCACTGGGGTCATCTTGGATTCTGGTTACCTTATTATTTAAAGCCATGAGAGAGAGAGATCACCAAAGACCCCTCTCCACTGCCTTTTTTCCTTCTTTTGTCCTTTCTTCCCCTCTCTGTCTTCCTTTCTGCCCCATCCTGGTGACCACCTCCCATGCAGCAGGCCTGTGTAAAGCCACTGGGGTCAAAGACAGCCTAAATGCAGCCCTGGTCCCTGAGGAGCTGTCAGGGGTGATGAGGCAGCCAGGCAAACAAACTCTCTCCATGTGTCATCTTCTCCCACCGCTGGGCAGACAAGGTGCCCCGGGGGCTCACAAGAAGAGACAGGGGACTCTAGGTAGATGTGGGAATCCGAGGAAACTTCACTACGGAACTTGGAGCCATTGACGGGCGACCCTGTCTAGAATAGATGGAAACAGTTTCAGGGAGACTGTTGGAGAGCAAGAATGAGAGGGCAGTTGGACTTGTGGGGAAGGTGGACCCAAGACCATCCCACCTGTCCTGGGCTGGCGCACTGTCTGTGAATTGCAGTTCCTCACTTGCTTCTAGAAACCCTCCTGTCAGGACATGGATGCTCTCTGCCAACAGAGGGGGCACCTCAGGCAGGCCAGGCAGAGGGAATCTGCTAGGCCAAGAGCTGGGTGCATCTCTGCACAGGTGGGAACTGGAATGGTCTCCGAGCTGAGGGTGAGATCAAATCGAGACCCTGCCTCTATCCCCGCAGCAGCCAGCCTTGCTGGAGGCCAGCCAGGCAGCCCCATCGATCCCAGACCATGCAGGAGAGCCTTTGAAATACGGCTGCCTCTTCCTGGGTCTGCTCCCCGTGCCCCCGTGGTGTCATTTCCAAATCCATTACATTCCAATGGCTTTGGGATCTTTTAATTACATGTGACGAAGCCCTGCCGTTGCTGGAATTAGATGGCCTGTGTTGACGATTTATAGGCCTCAGCTTTCACGCAAGCAGGGTAATAAATAACATGAAATGGGCCCTTCAGTATTAAAAACTTCAGAGCTACCCACTAAGCCATGACAGAAAGAAAAAAAAATGAAAGGGTAAAAAAATAAAAACACAGTAATGTCTGTGTCTCATGTATTTAAAATACTGTATGTGAAACAGGGAATGTCAAAAATATGGGGTGCTGAGCAATAGGCAACTCATAAAATTTTATCTCTGGTATGAGGATTTCCAACCACGTAATGAGGCCTTTCCTTCTTTTTTTTTTTTTCTTTTCCTTTTTTTTTTTTTTTTTCTTAAATCCTGGGTAATTCATGCCTGATGAGGTGATGGAGAGGGCAGGTTGGCTGGCACACCCATTTTTGTGTCCCCAGATTTCATGGCAAGGTAAGGCCCGCAGGGGGAAGCAGTCTCCAGCCCCCTGGTCCGCATCTGGACTCCCCTTCTGGCCCCCTTGACCAGCTTCCTTCCCTTCCTCAGACATCTGCTCATGCCGGGCTCCGGAGCTGGGATGATCTCCCCAATCTTTTCCAGTCCAGCAACATTTTCTGACCTCCCCCAGTGCCCAAAGGCCTCCCCTGGCTTCATGGACATCCACCCCAAACACAGCACATTCAGGGGTAGTCAGAGGCCGGCTCAGTGAGTTGGTAGGCCTGGCCGTGCTCACAAGTATTAGCTGTTCTGCCAGCCACGGGGCTCCCTGCGCACCGGGGGCCGGACGTCTGACTTCCTTTCTTCTCCCCTTCGGCACCTGGCACAGGGCTGAGCACTTGGCCCACACTTTACAAGTTAGTGGGATTAAGAAGCTGAGAATCAGGAATTCTGTAGGGTGGTAGTCCAGAGAGGCAAGAGAGAGCACGTGGGGAAGATGACAAGAGGGGAGGGATGGGGCCAGAGGAGAAGGAGAAACATCTCACGTCAGCCCTTTGGTTTAGAAGGAACTGGAGCTCAGAATCCCTCAAGCATGGTGGGGCCTCCTCGAGGGACAACAATACCAATGGGGATCAAAGACCATTGAGATCCAAGGCCATTCTGGGAGTGAGGGTGTTTTGTGCCCCTTGACAGCGGGAGTCTATGGTCTTCTTGCCAGAGTTCTGCCTCTCCCAGAATGCAGCTGTGTGTGTGTGTCTGTGTGTCCCTAGCTCTCATCTGCTTCCACTATCAACAGCCCTAAAAGCCCAATTCGGAGATCAGTTTGGCCCACTGAAGTCACAGTGCCCTTTAAGCAAATCTCTCAAACCAAGACCTGCTCGGAAGCACCTGGCCAGCCGGCAGATAGGCTGCTGGGATCAGATGCCCACCGCAGTCAAGTCATCCAGCTCTGAGGGACAGGCTTCCAGGCACCGGCTTAGCTGCTCAGATAAAGAATGGAACAGACCTGTGGCTGTGGGGAAGTTAAGGAAGGACAGGTTTTCTCAGAGCTTCTAATACAGAAGAGGTTTACCTGGGCCTTAAATGTTGATTCGTATGTAAATAGATAGAGGTCACTCCAAACCTGAGACAGAGACTGACTGAAGAGCTTGATCTAACGCTGTCGAGTAGCCTTCAGATGTCCATGCCTTATGGATAAAATAAGATCGAGGTTTTCAAATCTGAAAGAAGGGGAGCGAATTGGCAGTGGGCACAGAGCCGGGGGGGGGGACTGTGTGAGGTCATCAGCGTGAGGTCATCAGGCTGTCTGCTTTGCCTGTGGCTAAGGCTTCCTGAAGTGTAATCTCCATATGGACAAGAAGCAAGGGCGCCACACTGCTGTGTCCCCAGCACGCAGAACAGGGTCTTACACAAAATCGGTACTTTTTTCTGTTAAGTGAATTAATAATGTTGAAAAGCAGAGACCTCTTCCTGAGAGCAGACTAACTCCTTTGACAAACATTATAAGGTGCATTTATCCTAGAGGCTTGTTAGATAAAAGAGAAAAGGGGCTTTTGCTTTGGGTCCCCCAGGCATCAACAGTCAGAAAGCCTCACTTAGGTCTTCAGCTCAGTTGCCTGAAACAGCTTCCAGGACTATCGCAAACGTGTATTTCTCTGCTTAATAATAACTTTCTAGTCTCTGTGGGCTCGGAAGTCTCGGAGGGCACGGCTGAGAACTGCCGTGAGTGGCTCTGGAAGCCCCACGGGAACCCAGAGTCGATGGTCCAGGCCAAAATATTATCACCAAGGACTGCTTCTTCTGAAGGGTGGGCAAGGGAAGCAGAATCGCGCTAACCCAGCAATGCCAATGTCTCAAGCGCAAAGGGTATTAGAGTGGAATTTGGTGAAAGAACAGAGAAATGAGGAAGTTGGATTTAAGATGCAGAAAATAATGTGCAATGGGAAGCTTCTGGGTGATTTGTGTATTTTCTTTGTTTCCCATCAACTTCCTACAGCAGATAAACAATAATAGTATCCAAAAAGATGTATCTTATGTTATACAAGAAAAAAAAGAATTCTTGAAATAGTAAGTAAAAATTGAATTCCATTTTCCCACTGACTTACATTACTAGGTCTCATAGAATCAGGGAAGTATTGTCTAACAGATCTAGAAGGTACCCTAGAGGTTTAACTCAAAACTCCTATTTTATACAGAGGTAGCGCATGACACTGCAGGGTTTCGTAACAAATGTAAAAACATGAAAGTGGGGTTTCTGCGGTGACAGGGAGGCTAGGCTGATCAGTATCAGCTATTAGCTCACTGTACTGCCCTCGGAGTTTGGATGTGGCCCAAGACCCCCGGGATTTTGTTTATTTAATATTAGCTAAGACTTACTTAATATGTAATTGTTCTCTATTATTTAACATTGTTTAATATTTGTTTTTAAATTGACAATTTTTAAAAAATTAGCCTTCTCCTAGATAATACCTACGGTAGCAGGTTTTTATAAAGTTTAAAGATAGATACATAGAAATATACACACATATATGATGTCTTTAATATATTTTAAAATACTATTATTAATTTTACATTATATACATCCAGACATACTTTAGAAATATTGTGGGTTTCATTCCTGACCATTGCAATAAAGCAAATATTACAATACAATAAGTCAAATAAATGTTTTGGTTTCCCAGTGGACATAAAAGCTATGTTTTCAATATACTGTAGTCTATTAAGTGTGCAATAGCATTATGTATAAAAAAATGTACATATTTTAATTTAAAAATACTTTGGCTACAAAATGCTAGCAGTCATCTGAGTTTTCAGAGAGGTGCAATCACAGATCACCGTGACAAATATAATAATAACCTATCCTTTTAGTCTTCTTACTCTCCATAAGAAGCTTTTATTAAAATGGTACCATGATTTCTGTTTTTACTTAATAGGTCATGAGCATATGTCCATGTGACTACACTATAACAAGTAGGATAATGTATAATATGATAATAATTTGATATATTGCGAGAATTACCAAAATGCAACAGAGACACAAAGTGAGCGAATACAGTTGGAAAACTGGCACGTACAGACTTGCTTAATGCAGGGCTGCCATGTAGCTCCAATTTGTAAAAAAAAAAAAAAAAAAAAAAGCTGTATCTGAGGAGTACAATAAAATAAAGCACAATACAATGAGGTGTCCCTATAACTAACTGCACATCAAAATAAATATATAAACATCAAAACATATACATCAAAACAATTCAGCGTCCATCCATGAATGTCCTGCTGTCATCCTGCATCTACCGGTGGTATAAACTTGCCCTTTGGAAGTACAAGGACTAGGTGATTTTGAGGACCCCTTCTAGTTTAAGATTCTCTGATTTCAGAAAACAGGTTTAGTTCTGTGAGTATTGGCCACATCTGGAACATCTTCTCTTTTCTTTTCCACCTCCCTAAATCATGGCCCTGCTCAAATCTCATCTCCTCTGTGAAGGCTTCTGAGCAGGCCATGCTACCCTCCAATTCTCTTCCTGAGATATTGCCACTGAGATATAATCATGGAATTCTCCTTCTTGTTTCGTCAATTACTGTATGACTAGTAAATGTGATATCTCTCTCCCATTCATTAATAAGCTTCTGTATGACTCATACGACTTTGATCTATATTTGTATTTGTGCCTAATAGTGGCTTACTCATGGTAATTGCTCTAAGCTTCTTTTTTAAAATGAACACAAACAAAACAAAATTTTGGATACAATATATGGCTATGGTAAAAATAGCTTAGAAAAGACAGATTCCCTTCCCGGCAAAACCAGTTTATCCATCTGGTTATATATCCTTTTAGTCTTCTAACTATCCGTATAAAAATGATAATTTTTTTTACCTTTTTCTAATTATCATGAACATGATACATGATACATGATACATGAACACATAAGCATGTGATGTTTATCAGAAATGTCATTTTTAGCAGTAACATAATAACTTACTATGGGTTGCAAACTCAGTGACTCTCAAGTGGAACACCACTACCCAGAGACATGCCTTTTATGCATACCATAGTGTTGACCTACCCAACATTTATAAAGGATATGTTAGAGACTCTTGAAGGGCTCAGTCAATTAAGTGTCTCCCTTTGGCTCAGGTCATGATCTCAGGGTCCTGTGATCCACCCCTGCCTCTCCCTCTGTGCTCAGTGGTGAGTGTGCTACTCCCTCTCCCTCTGCCTGCTCATCCTTGTTCTCTCTCTCTGTCTCTCTCTCTCGTGCTGTCTTTCAAAAGAATAAATAAAATCTTTAAAAAGAATGTTAGAATTAGTTGCCAGTATCTGAATATTAGGAGGCTTCACATAAAAGTCCATAATTTCTACTTTTCTTTAAAAAATGGTAATATCACATTCCCATCAGGCTGCATAGGGGGAGCTGTGTGGAAGCTGATTTCTTTAGATGGAGCTTGTGTTCTCTCTTTGCCTCAGTCCCCACCATGCCCTTTGGCATCCCTGAAACTAATGTTAAGGGTCAGTTGCTATTTATCAGACTCATAAGCTGATTTTCTTTTCTACAGTCAAGAGAAAAGTGAAATTTTTCTTGTACTCATATGTCTATCAAAAGCTAAGCCAAAAGGGAAAATTAAACACATTTTCACAATTTCCAAACTGTGTGTCAAGGAATTCCAGGGTGCCACAGTGAACCCACAAGGGTAGTACAAGGTATTTTTAATTATCAAAGAACACACCATTATCCTCAGAACTGTCAGATACTACACAAACTACCAGCTTGAGGGAATTCAGAGATTCAGTATTATATCATGCTATATATATGTGGTATCATCATATCTTTGCAAAACTGGGTTTTCATTGGTTGTTGTATTAAAAAGAAAGTAGCAGGGGCACCTGGTGGGTCAGTCAGTTAAGCATCTTCCGTCAGCTCAGGTCAAGATCTCAGGTTCCTGAGATCAAGTCCCACATCTGGCTTCCTGCTCAGCAGGGAATCTGCTTTTCCATCTGTCCTTCCCCATGCTCATGCTTGCTCTCTCTCTCAAATAAATAAAATCTTCAAGCAAAAAGAAAGTACCATACAAAAATCAGTGTGGAACAGAAAATGAGGGGTATATATCCAAGGATATATCCTGATTCCAAGGTTTGACTAATTGTACAATGGCCAACAGGGGCACATATTCTATTAATAAATAATTATGATTATTTAAGAATGAATTAAGTATATTTTTTCTTTCAACTTATCTGTAAAAAAATTTTCAAACAGCTACTAAGTTGTTAGGAAATAAAGACTTAACAGTTTATTTGGGCCTACATACTTAATAAACCTAAATATGTGTCATCTATTTTGGCTTAGAGTGCTGTAAAAATATTACTGAGACAAAGTTTGGGGACCTTTGGCATATTCCTTGTGCATCTAAAGACACAGCACTAACCGGCTTCCCTCCAGCCCACAGGACTGTGTCGCTAGAGCTTGTCGGGGCTGTGTTAGATACATCTAATGCATGTTCCCTATCCCTGAGAGATTTATGTTGCTTTTTACTGTTTAACAAACAAAGAGGAGCATCTTTGTAGCTAATATTCCCATACAGTCGAGATTGTCTTCTTAGAATAATCTCCTAGAAAAAGAATTGCTGAGTTAGATTAGCCAGACATTTAAGGCTTTTGAAATTATTTCTGGGTTGACTCAGCTTCATTTGAGAATCCCCAAGACAAAGAAAACTGTCTGACACACAAATTATGCTGAATATGTGGGAACTGAATTGAATGGAGTCGAATCACATCGAAGCGAACCAAATCGAACTGAATCTCTAAAAGTACACATGCCTTTACTTTTCTTTGCCTTATGTTGACTCTACCTCTGATGCAGACTCTGGAAGTAGCAGTCCATGTCCCAGGAACAGAGGAGCTCTTGCTATCAGAAGGGAGCCTGTGCATGGGTTCTTTTACGAAAGAATCTTTTCTGAGCCCTAAAGGCCAAAGAGCTTAATAGTTAAGCCAGACTGAATCCAGACTGATTTCAGATCCGCCCTTGACTAGCTGATTTCTTTAAGCACATCACCTAACCACTCTGCCTCAGTTCCCTCATCTCTACAATGGGAATCATAATAGAAAACGCCTCAGGGGGTTGTGATAAAGATAAAACTGAGATCATCTACATAAACACTTTGCATAGTGCCTGGCACATTGTAAGCTCTCCATGATAGCCGTTCGTTTTATTTGTTCTCCTGGAAGCTTCTAGATGCCCTCAAAGGAAGATCCACATGGATCTTCCTTCCTTTCTGCAGGCAGCTTGCTGTGGCTGCTGGCTAGAGGCATAAGGAAGACACCCATCCATGCCCAGCCTTCTTACCCCAGAAACTAATCCATTCCCCATCGTGGTCCCTGGATCCTTTTGAACCTACCTGAGCAAGAGGTGCTTTCTAACTCCTTTCTAACTAGGGTTCAGGCCAGGAAGCCCAGGGCTTCTTCTTTTCCCAGGTAAGGGCAGCTACCAGAGCACCCTGGTCTGATACTTAGTTCATCTACCTGGCTACTGCATCAAGCCAAGAAGATTGCCATCTGAGGGAAGCAAAAGAAAAAAAATAGTATTGATTTTGGCTTAAGAAGCATGAAGGGCTTGTTTCTCATTTTCATCATATTTAGAAACCCATTGCTTTGAACGTTGGAGGGCCAGATACCATTCATGGAGAATCATTTTGGGGAAATTTAAAGCCTGACTCTGTCCCTGAAATGCCCCTCGCCTCCAATCCTCTCCTAGTCTGCCTCATCCTGCAGTAATTCCTCTCCTGACTTCTTGGGTATTTTCAGCCAAGACAGAGCTGTGGAATGGGAAGCAGGCTGCTCTGGCATAAACTAAGCCAGACAGTGGGAATGCCCACAAGCCCTCACAGATGCCGCAGTCCCACAGCCTGTGCTGTAACTGGTACAGCCCTTAGCTTGGCATGCAGGAACTGCTGTTTGAGTCCCTGCCCTACCCCTCTGGGGCCTTCTGCTGACAGCCCGGTGACATTGGGCTCATTTAGTCTCCTCGACCCTCCATTTAAAATGGGGATGACAATGTCTATCATCTATGAGATCATAAAATAAGAAGACCTCCATGAATGTGCCTGGTAAAATACATATGTAACTGTGAGGAATTTAAATTAAGGAAGGAAATAGCAACCCACTGTGTGTTGATCTGGCCCAGGAAGACTTCTTATAGAAGAGCAACTTTGGAGAACAGAGGGTGCCATACCAGGTGGATAATGAGAAAGACTTGGAGGAAAAGGGTAGGCCTGGGGTCGATTGAGAAGGATAGAACTGAGAGGCACACAGGGAATAGTATCACAGACTCCAGTGAGACTTGGTAACCCAGTAACTGGAGTCTTTTCCCACTAACCAGGTATTCAAAATTATTGTTAAGAATCTTCCAAGGGGTCAGCCTGGCGCTCAGTTAATTTCAGGTGTCCAGACATTCTGTAATCTGTAGGAGGTAAGATTGTCAAAGTCAGAACAACCAGACAGGGATCCAAGAGTCATGAGGGCAGGGCTAGGTGGCCAGTGGGAGTTCTCCAAAAGGAGAAAAGCACCCCGGCCTCCAGGCTGACGATGGGGCCCCAGGTTGTCAAAAGCCCATGAGCTTCTCTCAGTAGCATGTGAACAACATTTCCTTCTATGAGGAATAAGACCCTGAGGGAATGGGCCACAGGAAAAATGATTTTTGATGGGGCAAGACAAGCAGTAGAAGAAGCAGATAGAAGAATCACTGCTTCAGAGCGTGCTGGGATCAGGGTTCACCCCCAGTTCCATACGCTCAAGGCACACAAGTAGAGGCTTAGGTGGGCGGTACCGCCTAACGTGGGAACAGAGCTTCAGCCTCATCACGTGACAATCTGGGGCAACTTGCTGGTGACCCAGTTGGAGCCCAGGCATAGGGTGCTGGGGCTTCAGCAATGGGTGTTGCAAAGGCCCCAAGGGCCCTAGTGAAGGTGAGGAGGGGCCCCAGAGTGTAGAGAGCAGCGCTCTTGTCCCACACGACTGCCTCTCTGCTGTCTGCCTTTGCACGGCCTGTGCCCTCTGCTTCCCTTCCAGGATCTGGGGTTTGTGTTGCTGTTTGCATGGAAGTATATAATGGACCAGGGCTGGAAACATGACCATAAAAGGCTCCTTCACCATTCTCTAGATGGGCCGCTAAAGAAATAGGAACGTGGCTTCCGGTTCGTCCTGCTCTGCCCCCAGTGGGCACGTGGGGCTGAGAACCTCGGGTGCCTTAGACTTTCGGACGTGTTGCTAGCATGCGGGGGCCAGAGCCAGCCACGCGTGGGAAGCCCTGGGAGGAAGCCTGGAGCAGCTGCCATCCCAAACCTCGCACACCACCTCTGTGCGGCCTGGGCCCTGCCTTCCCCAGACAGGAGACACTTGTGAACATGAAAAGGGAGAGGGAGGGAAGCAGAGGGAAGAAATCCATTCCACCTCACAGCTTTCCATCCCTACCCCAGTGGAGCGTGGGTAATTCGTTACGCCTAATGAGCAAGTGCCTCCTTCTACGGAGGCAGGAACGCCGGGGGGAGGATGAGGCGAGTTGCCATGGGAGACCAAGGGACCCCACTGACGTCTGTGCCGCCTGGCAAGGGAGTCTTCTCGGGAGGAAGGAGCGGCTGTCTCCTTCCGTCAGGGTAATAAGCCCTTGCTTTGTGCAGAGTTTTACGTGTTCCGAGACACTTTTACATCGATTGTTATGTTAGAGCTGAGCTTCATAATCGCCCAATGAAGTAGGTGGGCCTGGTGTTACTTTCTTTTTTTCACGTGAAAAGACTAAGGCTCAGGGTAGTTAAAGAAATTGTCCAAAGTCAGGAAAGTAATAAATGGATCCCCAGATGCCCGTTTTCCAAATGCTTGTCTGTATGTGTCTTGTTTTTAATAAAGGACACGTCACTGGACTGAGGGCAGTCGGGGGAGCTTGAAGGATATCAAGCCCACAGAACTCCAACCCACAATTTAAGGTGAATCAAAGGAAGTCCAACTTCACGCAGAGGAGGACAAACCCACAGACCCCATTACCAGAGAGTTTAGGTAAATGCACGCGTTGCAGTTGGAGTAAGTGACCCTGGAGACGGGGGAGGGGCGTGTCTAGCAGACACAGGGCTCCCTGCCCTTACCCTCTGACCTTCCCAGGCTGACCTCTCAGCACCACCCACACCTCCTGTGCCCCAGCCGCTCAGAACGACAGCTGCTTCCTGAAGCCACCATTTCCATGCCTTTGTGCTTCCTCTTCCTGAAACTTCAAGTTCAAGTGTCGAAGATTTTTAAATCCCATAAAGAGTTCATTGCTTTCTCCTCTTGAAATGAAAAGAGTCGTATACCACCCCCCCCATCATCTATCTCCTTCACTAGACTGTGAGCTCTTTGAAGGTAGGAATGATTATTTATTCATTACTCAATCCCCGGCACCTGCCAAGGGACCTGCACTTACTAGCATCCTAACAGATGTGTATTAATTGAATGTTTCCATCATCACTGCCATCTTAATTTAAACCAGAATTACTCACTGAGCATCTCCTTGGGCTGGCAGTTATGTAGGCAATGGGATATGAGATACTAGCCCCACAATCCAGAGCGCACAGAGAGCTGTGGCAAAGCAGGAGAAGCCTGTGCACTATATTGAATTCGGATGATTTAATTGACACTATATGAGTCCAAGTGTGGTGAAAATCTGAGCTGTTCCAAAAAGGATCTGAGGAGCCTTGAAGGAAAAGAAGCAGTCTGCAGACATTCCAAGAGTTTATTAAAGTCCCTCCCAGACTGGGTTCTATGGCAGTTGCGAGATCAACATAAAATACACTCTCAGTTGTCACAGAGCTGAGAAGTACAAGGCCAGCACAGCTGAGGAGAACAGAAGAAAAGTAAGGACTCAGTTCTAAGGAGCTGCCTATTACCACCATGATGATGTCAGAGAAGAGAGGGCTAGAGTCATCAGGAAGGCTTCATGGAAGAGGGGACATGAGCTGGGCTTTGAATTACCCTTAGGTACAGGAAGATAAACATCCCTAGAACAAGAAACAACCATGAACCTAGAAGCAATAATTAACCTATACTGCTTGAAACAATCAATGAGTAGCTCTAAATCTATCCCGGTACCCTAGGACAGGTTCTGCCATGGGCAGAAAAGACATGAAAACACGGCACCTTCTTTTGTACCAAGATACTGATTTTTTTTAATATGGATAATTAAAAAAAAATAAAGAAAGAAAGAACTCCAGATGGATTTTAAACACAGTGGGGAATTGGGCGGTGTGATGGCAGATGGCTATTTCAGCTGCACATGGGTAAAAATAATTTCAACTCCCCAATACCCAGGACTGCTCTGAACTTGTGAAAACCTCTTAAGGCAAAGCTGCAGTGCAATGCTCAAAGCACAGAGCCGTAGCAGATGGGGTCTGAGGGCCTGGGAGCTCACCGACAGGAAAATATCTATTGTTGTTAGATGCGGCAGTGGGCACCCCAGACAAAGGTTCTGTTCTCCAGGGGCTGATATTCTGGTGGGGAGCCGCAGACAAAAGTAAATATGAAGTCAGGTGTTGCTGGAGCCTGTGGGATGAAATCCAGCAGGGAAGAAGGATCAGGAGTGCTGGGGCAGATGGTGGCTGTGCTAGATAGGGTCAGGAGAAAGGGTACAGCATGAGCGGCGACCTGGAAAGGGAAGGAGTCCATCCACCAGAACACCTGGGACAGGCGCACTGTAGGCGGAGAGGAACAGCAACACCAAAGGTGTGAGGGAGTAGCTTGACCAACATGTTTGAGGAACAGCAGGGCCTGGGGTAATGTGAGCAAAGGGGAGAGTAATAGTAGAGGAGGCCAGGGCAGGAGGCCACGGCAAGGGTTTGGCTGGACGTGGAGTGGATGGAAGCCACTGGAGGGGTTAAACCTCGGAGACTTGACATTTGGGAGGGAGCACCCTGGCCACAGTGTTAGGGGCAGGACATAAGGGAGAAACTTGCTCAGACCGCGGTAGCAATCACGGTGAGAGGGGATGGTGACCTACACCACCAACAGAGTAGATCAAGGGCTCCCAAATTTCCGAGCCCAGATCTCCTTTTTGCACTAACTAACCTCCCAGCATGATAACAGTTACCATTTTTGTATCTCTTGATTAGACAAACACTCCATGTCAATGTTTCTAAATGATTCTAAATGAATCCACCATGTTCACATCTCCATGGGATTTACATACATTTTTCTAAAAAAGTTACACAGGGATGTGTGCGAATTGCATTGTTTATTTGGTCTGCAGACTGCTTAGTAAGGAGATGATTTTCAGGCCCTTCCTTGCATTGTGCCCAAAACCAGGTGGCTGAAATGTTGCTTCTCTCACTTTTCCCATTATGTGGGCCAGCACAGGACTTGTTCCCGTAGGTCTCTCTGCTAGAAGGGGTCGAATAAGCCCACGTGAGCGAGAGTGTCAGTGGGCAATGATAACTGAGCAGGGATTCATAGCTTGGAGTTGATCCATAGCTGGGATTTGGAAAATCCAAGAATAGCCCTAAATTGTAGGCAAAATATGTATGAGTGTGTGCGGTACAAGGTCAACTTTCATTAGATTCTCAAGGGTGCCTGACATAGAAGAAGAAGAGGGAAGGGGGTAGGAACCACAAATTTGATGCATTATTTCTCCCAGATACCATATGTGTTTTAACAAGGACTTCCAGTGCTGAACCCCAAACAGTGAACACCAGAGGACAGACATTTTGAAACCGTAAGGCTTCAATTCATCCTGAGCAGAAAGACCAGCACAAAGTATAGATAAAAACATAACATCTCAGATTCCAGAAAGACAATTTCTTGTCCCTCCTACTAAAGTCAGTCTTGAACCCTGACACTACTAAGTTCAATAAGAATGTGTGGAATGGGGAAAAAAAAAAAAAAAAAGCACCATACAAGTGTTCCCATTTAAGAAAGGCAGGATCATCCGTAAGGAACTCATGTATTTGGAGAAATTGAATAAATAAATAAATAATCCTGAGAGTCTGTATGTTACCTTTGGATAAATCATGCTTGATGCTTGAGTTGAAGGTCAGGAGCATTACAATGCCCTGCTTGCTTCACCGAGGTGCATAAAGGCTGAAGCTAGTAGCATGGCAGAAGAATTTCCAGGGTATAATTATGCACCCCTTCAACATCCGCACCACCTTCCACATGATGTGAAACAATGTGTCACAGTCCCACACAGTCAAAGCAGTAATTTACAAGAGTCAGCAATTCTTCAAGGCAGGTAAGCCATATTTCAAAAGGAGGGAGAGAGTTGGGGGGACACAGGGGAACCAGCCGATCAATTTACAAAGATCCTGTTTCTCTGCCACTCTGTTGACCTTTCGGGCAAGACCTAATGCCAATTAGCTCAGTTATAAAGTCCATAATTCTTGCGGGGAAGGCCGTGTGTAGCACACGATCATTTTACAATGCTTGCCCTAATTTGCAGCCCCCAAACATGGACTCCTGGGGCTGCAAGGTGGGGGTGGGAGGGGGTTGTTGGCAAGCTATGGAAGCAGCTGGAAGGGATCACAGAGCACAATTACTGTCTGCGCATGGCCACATCTGGAAAACAGCTCCATGCTGGCTTTAAAACAGCATTAATGAAGAATGGAACTTTGTGCTGGGAAGAAACGGGTAGAGGGGGCAGGAGTGGGAGGAAATAAAGGGGGAGGCACCCTTCTGCCCAACTTGGTGGGACAACAAAGAACACAGCAGGCAGGGTATGAGGCCAAATCCAGGGAGAAGAGGGTGTTGACAAGAGAGGGGCAGCAGGGAAATGGTGTTACATTAGGGAGAGGTCTAATCCTCCTTATCTTTGCCATCTTCAAAGCTGGGCACCCATGCAGGACTGCCCCCTTTTGCACTGAATGAGCAGATTTTGTCCACAGTGTGAGATTATAGTGGTTTCTGGAAGATTCCCAACTAAAAGAATGTACCCTACTAGTACCTAAATTCTCCCAGTAAAAACATTCAGTCGTTTGGTCAAGGGATCCCTTCTCCTAAGATGGATTTGAAACTGTAGGTGCACCTGCTACCTTTGAGATCCAAGGCACATAGTAGTTGCTCAATAAATATTTGTTGAATGGCACTGAATGAATCGAAGGAACAAAATAAGCCAGGTTGTGACTGGGACCAAATTAATTCCTATCTCTGGTTTCTCAGATGTAGCCATTACACAGGACCAGTGATTCTCAACTGTGAGGGCAGCAGAAGAGGGTGGCATGATTTTCTGAGGGGGTATATCACACTCCATGGAGAAGGAGAAGGCAGCATTTCATGGTTCGAAGAAGAACATTCAGTAGTGGAACAGAGCTAGATTTGGAAAACCAAAGTGTCTGCTTCTAAGACAAGAGGACTTCCTAATACGATCTACAGGAAGAAGTGCTCAACAGAATCTTTCCAGCTGGTGAGGATTCATATACTGACCTTCGAACTCAAAATAGGCATTTTCCATACCACCAAAAATGAGAGCATCTCTCGATCTCTCCAGGATGAGGGGGATTTATTTTGTCATGGGTCAGTGGAAATGAGGAGGTGGATGTGAGGCTTCCCACTCCTGTCTTCTCCATTGAGCTGTTTAGCATTCCGTCGTTAAGACAGATCAGCTGCTGGGTCCCCAGGACCTAGGTACCCTTCGAGAGACAGCAGGAACAATTGGCAAAGAGAACAGGGAGTCAGGAGGGTGTAAACAAACTTTAGCCAGCCTTGCCTTCCTGCTTGTTTCTCTGCCTCCGCAGTATCCCATTCTTGGCATTGCTGAGGGGTGTGGTGGCTTGAGCCCAACTCGGCGTATGTTTTAGTGTTTGCCTGAAAACCCTCGAGGCCTGCAAAGGTGGAAGGAACCTCACGCATCCCAGCCCTAAGGTAGAAATTCCCCATGGTGTCTCTGACAGGAACCTCTTCTGCCTGTGTTTCCCTCCCTCTCAAAGAACATAGAAGCTAAAACCTTCGAACAGCCCTGGGTTCAAGGCCTGCCTCAGGCACCTCTCAGCCAAGTGACCTTGGCCAATTTACTTAATCTTTCTATGTCTTGGTTTCCTCTTTGTTAAAATGAAGACAATAGCCCCCCGACCACATAAGAGGAGAGAATCCATGCCGTGCCTTCTTGGATGCTACTTGGAATTCTGCATTTCTATTTATGCAATACAATTTTATGTATTTACATACGACCTTATATGCAATCTGTGTGTAGCCCGATTCAGGAGGAGCTGAGTGTGCATGCCAAGAATGACGTAGGCCATCGCTTCTGCTAAGAGTCGTTCCGTCGCCTGGAGTGCCCAGGGAGGGGGACGTGTGTGTTACTCTCCCGCTCCCGAGAGCACACTGCCCTTCTCCATTGGCCAATATTGAGTATGAAAAGTGTATGCGTATGAGAATTCTTCCGAGTACTCTTACCAAAGAAAGCATTCCCCACGTGCTCCAGTAAGCCCAAAATGGGGTTTCTGTGAGCCCGAGTGTGGCCAGCTTTCGGCTGTGTTGGCATACGGCGTCAGGCCCCACGCTCGAGACGCGCTCCAGAAAGAGCAGCCAAGCCCAGTGCAGATGGTTCCTTCGCTCACGGAACAGCCCTCGGTGTTAAGACACCAGTGTCCTGTAATTCTCACCTCTGCCCTCACGGGAGCACTGCCCAAAGAGCTGAACCCCTCCCGCCCAGGACGCCTGCTGTCCTGTGCCCTTTCTCACTGTCCCCTGACACCTTCCCCGTTCCCCTCGTTCCCTCTGCCCTCAGAGTTCCCGGAGTAGGTTCCCTCCAGCCCCTGCCGCTCTGCTGTGCATGTTCCCTGGGCACTGACTTTCTTAAAGGGGGCGCTTGCTGCAGCCAGGCTGCTGTGCCCCAGTGTCTACGTTTGCATTTCCTTTCTGCCTTGGCACACCTGCGGCTTGGGTCCCGGGGACCTCTGTACTCCTGAACTTCCTAAGGAAAGGGCATTCGGAAAGAGCCCAGAGCAGCTGGATTTGACATACTCTCCTCTTGCACCCTCGACATGTCCTCAACACTCTCTCTCTCAGGGTCTCAGTTGCCAGGTTTTCAGCACATGCATGGTGGCCAGGAGAAGTCCCTGCCTTCCTAAGACATGTCGGAGTCCTCACCTGTTAGGCCTAGGGTCGTGAGCAAGTGTCCCCCCTCTGGGGCTTCCTCTCCTACTCTTGCCTCTTCTCTCTCTCTCTGCGGCACACGGGGCCTGGCCCACTTGATTAATCCTGCCTAGGGACTCTCACCCTTCTGAAGCAGATAAGGCACTTAGGAGAGACCATCCTTAGACCCACATGAGTGTAGCCCCATGAGGCTGCCCTCCCCGCAACTCCCAGTTGGCTCGAAGAGGGACTTCACCCCATGCCTGAGATTTGGGTACTTCCAAGAGTGACATGGGCAACGCCAGTCTGGTTGTCCCTGGCCCAGCACAAGGTGGGCACTCGTAGATGCTCAGAAGGACTTCGGGTATAAAGACTGCGTCGTTGTGGTTAATTCCCCCCGGACCATCATCTACCTTTCTGCCCCGTTTCCTATGTTCCCAGCCACCGCGTGACTTTGCTTTTCCCCAGCGCTCTTTGCCCCGTTGCTCCTGCGGCTGACTTTCACCGCATCCTGCCCCTCCTCGAGGCCAGTTCAGTGCTGTCCCTTGAATCCCTGAGGACCCTCCTGGCCTGCAAGGGAGCTCACCCCGCTCTGAGCAGCCTTGTCTCATGTCACTCATCTGACCCCGCGCAGATAGCAGTAAGCTGCCCATCTGCGGGACGGCGGAAGCGGGAGTACTAAGTGCAGTTTCAGAGGAGGTGGCCATGGAAAGCCATGACCCTGAGGAGGACGGCCCGTCCTCTGGGAGATCGCCTTGGGCTGTGAGTTTGTTTCTCGGGAGCAGACGGGAATGGTTAGGAGCGCCTCTGCCCACAAGTCCATGGCCTGGTCCTCCAGACCCCCTGAGAGCATTTGCCCCCTCCCTAGCTCCTTAGCTCACTAGTTCATTAGCCTCTTCATGCTCATGGGCCTGCCTCTACCTGGCGTCTGAAAGGTCAGCCACAGTGATCTGTGTCTTTGCATAGCACTCAAGGGTTGAGAAACGCTTTCACATATTTTATTCATTGGGACCTCAGCAGTGCAGCAAAGTTGTAGCATCCCGTTTCTAAAAAATAAGAAAACCGAGTCTCAGGGAGGTGAAATGGCTTTGGCTAAGGCCAGAAGGTCTGCACACCACAGACGAGGACCCCACCCCTGCCTCTAGGATCTCTCCATCCTAGGTTCCTGTGCCACCACCTCCCTTCTACCCATAAGCCTCAGGGAAAGGATGCTGCTGCTGATGTCTTCCCCACCTTCCCCGCTGCCTCTGAAATAAACACCACTGCATTCTGTGGGATCTTATCTGGAGTCCCTACAGAGGAACCAGAAGGGAAACGAGCGACGTTAAGACATCCCGGCTGGAGCTCATTTTCATCTGCTATGAGAATGAGACTGAGCCCTGGGTTCAGAGCCCTCCCCCCAACAGCCCCTCGTAGGGAGCTTCCATGCCAAGCTTTCTGCGGCACAGGGGCGCGGGCCAGCTTGCCCTCACCCCTCTCCAGCGAGGGTCTCTTCTACCCCAACTCTGGAAAAACCCGTCAGACTCACAGAGGGCACCAGGTTAGACTTTGGTATTCCCCCCACACACGCTGCTTAGCCCAGAAGAAGTCCATTTAGGTCCTTCCCTGACAGAGTGACACAATGGTAAGGCGTGGTCTCTGTCACAGAGGTACAAGCAACAGCGCCGGGCATTGTGTGGCTACAGCCAAAACAAGCAGCACAGACAGTTCTGGGAACAGGTTGGCGTAAGGGGCTGCGGCGTCACCGGGATGGCAGCCTGAGCCAGGCAAGAGGACCCGATGGCTGAGTACGTGCTGTAAAAGCAGAACACCATACGGGGACATCCCTAGTGGGAAGCTGATCAGACGTGAGCGCCGTTTGGGGACATCCCTACTGGGGAGCCGATCAGACATGAGCGTGTGTGGTCTGGGGACCGTGAGGAATCTGGCTAAAGGGAGTCAAGGGCAAAGTGCCCGTGCAGGCCACCAGCTGTCATCCTGCGTGCAGAGCAAGTCGCCTGGACTTGGCTCTTCCTGTTCCCGACAGTCTAGCTTAATCCTGGGAAGCTCCAGGGGGAGGGTGACAGCAAAATTAATGGCTGCCTTGGCTACTTCCAGGGCTACTGACCAAGGCCAGGTGCTCAGCAGCCAGGCCTAGAGGCACTCTCTTATCACTGCCACCCACCTGCCCACTTCCCCCACCAGACGGAGGTCACAGAACAGCCACAGAGGAGGCTGGGAAATGGGGTACAGGGTGGGCCGGAGGAGGGGGAGCCCAGGAGGTGGGCATTCTGTCAGCCCCTACCCCACAGACACCTGTGAACTCCTCAAGCAGAATTAGCAAATGTTAACATCTTATTTGCTTCAGATTTTTATGAGAAAAAAATAAAAAATCCATGATGACGTATCTTCCCCATCCCCTCTGCTCCCTCTCCAGAGGCAACCCCTGGCAAGAACAGCATGTATTTCTTTCTCCCCCATGTGTTCACACATGGATATGTTCTCGTGGACCCATAAAATGCTATGTAGTATGGTTTATGTGGCACTGAGTCTTCCTAAGTTATATCTCAACGAACATTGTTCTGGAGTTCGCCTTCCTCAGTCAACCCTCCTGTTCGGGGAATCTCTACATACTGAGAATTCCACTCCATTTCCTTTATTTTAACCGCTCCAGAGCGTGCCACTCTATTCCATATTCTCTTTGTCCATTCCCTGCTGATGGGCATTTAGCTCAGGTCTTTTTTATCTTTTGTAACTTTAGTGTTTTTTTTTTTAATTTTTTTCTATGCAAACAATGGGGTGTCGAAACCCTTGTACCATTTCCTGAGGCACATATTTCACTCCCTTGTCGTAGAGAAACTGCAGAGGCTCTCCACTCTAGTCCAAGTACAAGTTTTAAGCCTCCACTACCGCAACACACCCAGCTAAATGCAACGAGTAAAGGATACATCCAGGGGAGTTCCTGCCTTGGAGGAGCTTCCAGTCGAAGGAGGGATAAGCTTATTGAAAGCTCTAGGCCAGGATAATGAGTGCCCAGACAGCCTAGAGGAGTTCAGAAATCCTGTGCAGTTGACTCAGGAAAGAGAAGTTGAAGGCAAGGGGATTGACTGGGAAATCTACATGGATATGCATTTTATCAGGGAAGGTTTCTTAAGAGAACTTGATCTTGATAGGGGCCTCAAACAAAACGTAAGATTTAAGTGTTCCATGGTAATCGTTCAGTGAACAGGAGAGAGGGCATTCCTGGCAGGGGCAATGGCAGGAGCAAGTGCCCTGGGGCAGGACTAAGTGTGGAATGTGAGATGTCTAGTCTGGCTGGAGCGCCTGGCTGAGATGAGCCGGGAGCCATTCTTCCATTTTCAAAGCTGAGTTGAGCCCCATAGTCAGGATGATGTCCACATGGCCTGTTGCCCTGGGCAGCCAGCCCGGGTGGTATTTTTCCATTACCCTGAGCAGAGAAGAAGTTGAGTCACTTGTTGATAGCAATGTGACCATTCAAGGAGAAAACAATTAGGGATGCTGACCTCGGGCCCCTAGAGAGGAGGGAGGGAAGGAAAAAATTCTCCCGGGGGGGAAGGGGCCAGGTGGGAAACATCCAAGAGGGTAATTGGTAAATATTATTGTTCATTCCATGTTTGCCTGCTTTGCTCGGGTCTCTCTGCAAGCAGTGCGTTTAAATCACACTGTCTGACTTTGGCAGGTTTAATTGAGTCGCCACTGAAAAAGAAATTATCCCTGTGCTATTAATTTTTATAGTTCCTCGGGGCTTTTAAAAAGTGTTTGGATTTTCTAGGTCTTTGAAAATGAAAACATTAAATTTTATTAAAAGGAAATGCAGGGGGGCTGGCAGGGCCCAGCCAGGCCCTGACGGGACTGTTGGTGGAAAGGTCTGTGCCCCTCATAGTCGGCGTGACAGAAGTTTTGCCCCTTTTAGAATAAGAGTCAGGTGGTCTCCACGGATGTGTGATGTCAGCCAGACCCACATCACCCACTGGTCCAGGGTGGGTGCTCTAGTCAGTGCCCCCCACACCCTGTCCCCACATCTGGAACCTCCACTGACAGCCACAGTCCAAAGGAGCTCCCTGTAGGGGCTGAGGAGTCCACAGAGCAGACCCAGCTTTTGCAATTTAGAGGACCCTGGCAAAGAAAAAGAATTCAAAATTCCAAGTACAAAACTATGTTTGAAAGTGAAATTCCATTTACAAATACAAAAGAAATCACAACAAATTACAACTTATGAAACACTGGCAAATTCCAAACACCACAAAATCAAGAATGATTTTCTGACACACATCCATAATACTCTTCTTCCTACTTTTTTTTTTTTTTTGCTGCAAACTCTTTGATCATCTCTTTAAATGACTATCATTTTTCAATATCATTTTTATAGAGAGAATACAAAGATAATTCAGTCTCTCCTCTAACAAGTTGATCCAATTTTGTATTTTATTATTCACGGTTTGGAAAGGTTTCTCTGAGTCTCACAATTTGTCACTGGTAATGCCATGTGAATTTTCAGGATTGTTATCAACTTTGGGAAAACCTCTGTCAAGTATCTTTCATAGACAAGCTATAAGATTTCAAGGCGTTTCAACTTCTCATTTACAGTGACAAATCTAAAATACTCTTTGAATTTATGAAACTTATAACCAGATTGTCATCGATGTCCTCATTGCGGTGGTGTATAATGAGTTTTCTGTTATCTCTGTCAATGTCAGTATTTCCTGTCAAATCAGCAAGACATTGAAACATGGGAGTTCTGATAAATTCCATGTCAGTAATGCTCATCAAAAAAGAAACAAAATGAATAGTGCGTTTGTAATTGTATTACTTTGCATGATGGAGTGTATTCCTGGCAAGAGAGAACTTCCATTTTGACTAGGCGGGGATGAGAGCACAGTCTCTGCCTGATGGTTGGAGGAATTCCCCACCATCTCGCTTCTGGCCCTGTACGTTTCAGACCTTGCTTGTCTTCCACTGTCGATGTACTTCCGGCGCCGGGCACCATGGGACACATGCACTCGGCTCTCCGTACACTTCTGGTGGCTCTTTGTGGCACGACCCAGAATGCCTCTTCGCAGTAGGCAGCAGGGTGCCCCTGGGAGCCGCTGCTCCATGGGGACAGCATGCAGTAGTGAAATACACAGAGAACGGATTCGATGTCACGTTAAGTACATCTCTCTCAACCCAAACCAAACAGCCCCAATTCAGCTGCTCCATAGCTTGCTTCCAAATTGCCACTCCGATGCCACCAAACAGCGAAGTGTGACAGGCAGCACGCCAGAGGTGAGAGAAACGGAGGTATTAACAGATCAAGCTAAAACAGCTAAAATAGCATTTACCACCTATGTGCAAACATGTGACCACGTAGCACCGTGCCAAGGAAGGCCTTGAAGCTGACATGGCATCAATGGCGCAGAAAATTCACATCTGCGCACCACAGCAGCCATGGGGGCGGGGGGACAGGACCTAGAACTTGGGGCTGCCAGGGACGCGCTGTGCACCTGGAGAGCAAAATTGGGCAGACCTCCACACCACCCAAAGCCAACAAGGGAGTTCAAGGGAGACCTTGTGCTGGGCCGCCATGGAAGCTCGGGAGAGTGGGGGCCAGGATGGAACAGGAAGGCCAGGGAGGCAGGAGGTAGAATGTGAACTGGGTGTGATTCGGATGGCTGAGAAGGAGCACACCTGTGCACCTGCTCTTGTGGCACACTGTGTGTACACAAGTGTGCCTCTCTGTGAGCATGCACGGGTGCATGAGTATGTACGGGGAGGAAAGGAAGGGGTCAGCAGGAAGGGTGTGGGAGAAGGACCTGGCATCACGGCAGGCATAAGTCTGACAAGTGAGGAGGACACCAGACGCAGATAGGGAGGGCGGCTTGCCCAGTTCTGCAGTGAGTCACCCACGCCCAGGCCTCTTGACACGACGTGCAAGAGGTTCTCCCCCACATCACACGCAGCCCCCTCTGCTGCACCGTATCAGTGCGGCCTGACCTGGCTTTCCCTGGACAGCGTGCCCTTCCAGGCAGAAGAACCTGCCTCCTCCTCGGGTCACTCTGTTACTATCCATCACCTAGCCAGCCCTGACTCAGAGGAGAAGAAAGTCACCTTGTCCTTTTACCCGGACTCCTCCTCCCCAGCTCTGTCCCCATGTAAAGCCACAGGCCCTGGGTGCCAGGCCGGGAGAAGGATTCAGGGGACATGTGTCTCTTTCCTCAGTAGCAGAGTCGAGGTGGGTTTCTGCATAGTTTCTCTGAGGAAACAAGCAGGTACAGGTCATTTCTGTCCCAGAAGGAGTTGTTCTAGATGGAGTTCTAGATGGCTTTTGCATTGCTGCAGGTGAGGAAACAAGAATACAGAACAACCCAAACCTCAGTTCAGGTAGAACATCAGAGAGGAAGAAAAGGGACTTCAGATCTCCAGCCATGTGGGAGGCAAGCAGCAAGCTCAGGTCTACCATGCCGGTGCTCCAGTCACGCCCATTTTGGTTTTGTTGTGGTTTTGGTTTTTTTTTTTTAAAGATTTTGTTTATTTATTTAAGAGAGCAGAGGGAGAAGGAGAAGCAGACTCCCCACTGATCAAGAAGCCCAACGCGGGACTCGATCCCAGGACCCTGAGGCCCTGACCGGAGCCAAAGGCAGACACAACCAACTGAGCCACCCAGGCGCCCCTAGTCTTGCCCATTTTATATACAAGGAAACTGAGGCTCAGAAGAAGTGCAGGAGTTTGCCCAAGTCACACAGGGAGAAGCATAGGGCCAGGACTGAGACTCAGAGTCTGATTTCAGAGACTGTGTCTTAACCACCATGCTCTACTGCCTTCCGCGGAGGAAAGTGCGATCATTCTCCCGTAAGCCCAGGACCCTCACCAGAGCACCTCAACATGCATCCACCGAAAAATCCTCTAAACAGAAGCTGATGGCAGCCCTCTCCCTGCTGTCACCCCGAACACGCACACGCACACACACGCACACAGACACACACACACGCACACATCACCGCCTCCCTGATCTGGCCAGACTTCCTTCCCTGTCGCTGTCCTGCGACCGACAGTGAGGGCTTCAGCTGGTCAGCTACTGATCTTTCATTCCCATTGAGGCTCCGCGTACACCTGCTATGAGTATAGCTTTGCCCCTTAGCGTTTCTGTGTGTTAGAGGAAGAATGCGGGGAGCAGGAGATCTGTCTCCTCCAACAGATGACTGCTAGGCGGTGCCAGCTGAGGGACTTCGGTTCTGCTCAGAGGTCAGGTTTATGAGTGGAGCCGGTGAGGACTGGGGGTACGATGCAAGGTTTACAAAATGTGTGTGTGTGTGTGTGCACGCCTGCATGCACACGAGTGTGCACAAGGAGAGAGAGGACTAGAGAGTTAGCCTGACACAGGCTGAAGGCTACCAGTTCCAAATGTTCTTCATCACTGTTTACCATTGTTCGTGCTGAGAAGTAAAGGCCAACGCCCGCCTCCCAGACTGAAGTCATAAATCTCAGGCCTGTGGGAACAGGGCCCACCCTTCCCCAGCAGAGATAGAGACGCTGGTCCAGACACACAGAGTGTGGAAACTTCCACTGGCCTGCATATGACCTCCCTACCTCCGAGTTCTCGCATCTTAAAGGGACCCTGGCTGAGACAGATCAAGCTGGCTGGACAGCCCTTTGGGGCTGTTGTCTTTGAGCCGAGGGAGGCTTCTCTATCTTATTCTATGTCTAGGACACCTTCAGACTTGGGAAGGAGTCAGAGTGCTCATTAATTCAGAAGCCTGAGTTTGTTTTCACTTTATTTCTGAAAAAGCTAACCTTAGTCTGGAGTCAGCCAGGTGACCACGAGGCCCGCCGAGGAGTGAGAAGGAGGCAGGACTCCATGTCGTCAGCTGCCCTTCCTGGAGCGAGCGGCCTGCCTCTCTGTGCCTCCATCTTGGCGGATCACTTCACTGGGGGGTCGTTGGGTTCAAAGGCAAAATGATCAGTTACCTCAAGAAGAAGCCTATTTAAAAAGATTTTTTTGAAAAAAAGAAAGCAAGGAAGTGCCGATCATTTCATAAATAACAGATCCACGCCCAGGGTTTTCAGAAGGCTGTGAAGCTGTGGAGAAGGACGGCTGTGGTGTCTCCCAGCCTGGCCCTCAGTCTCCTAGTTGACCCAAGCTATTCTTCCTAGTATTCTTACACCCAATTCACGGCACTCGAACCAGCAAGGCTGTGGGTCTGTCCTAATCCCCTCTTTCAGCTGCTCGTGGACATGCCCAGAACTACAAGGACTGAACCCCTCCGGACGGCAACATCAGTGCCCCATCACCGTGAGCAGCCTCCTTTCTGTTTGCTACTGCTTGCTTCTTACTTCCTTGGGATCTTCACTTCCACGGCTACCCCCAGCAGGACCTTGCCTCCCCCACTCCCTGCCTTGTCTGCCTCAGGAGGTTTGTGGCCTGTGGCTGCAGGACTGGGCTAATTGGTGAACTCTGTGGGCACAGCCAGCACATTGCTGTCTTGTGACCAGCGCTGTGGCTGCTAGAGAAGCAGGAGGCTCCATCTGGTCTTGCCTTTGGAGAGCATGCTGTCCGACTGGAGGAGGGTGGTAGTTATTGGCCCTGTTGGCTAAATATTTATCACCCATCCCCATTCAAGGCACATGGTAGGATTACATTTCCTACTCATTGGGCCTGGGTAGTGTCGCAAGAATGGTTCTGGCCAATGAGCTGTGAGCAAAACTGTCATGTTCCTTCTAACCCGAAACATCTAATTGCTATGGCAAGACCTCACAAAGCATTCTTTCATATTTGCCGTGAGGACCAGCTACTTCAGAAAGCAGCTCCGTTGTCAGCCTGAGTCCCTGTGGGACAGTGCTGAGCAGAGCCCAACCCTCAGCCTCATACATGGAGTGAGACATTTAGTATGTGCAAGAAATAAACCTAGATTGTCTTCATCCTCAGAGATTCAGGCGGGGGTGGGTGGTGATTGGGGTGAAGGTTACTGCAGCACAACCTAACCTACACTGACTGATACAGAGACACAAGATATGTAGGTCTTGGACAAAATGATTGTCATACAAGGCCATGGGTAGCCGTATTCTGAATGTTATGGATTTGGTGGTAAACCCAGATACACTAAAAGAAGAGGAATTTACTGTAAAGTGGCATGGTCTGAGACCACATGCAGGAGACTGAGTAGGACTGAAGTTAGGTTGAGGGGGATGGGAGGAAATCCCCACTTCTCCATTTCTCCTTGAACATTGGGTGATAACCCGTTCCAGCCTCAATTGCTCTTCCCGCATTTCTTTAGTTAGGAGGGCATTGGGCTTCTTCTGCACCCCTCACGACCCCTTCCCTTCATCCCAACTGCCTCTCATCACACATCTTCAATCTTCTATTTATTTCCTTCCTCACTCATCCTTATCTCCAGTCTGAGAGTCTGAATCCAATCACCCTACCAACTCAGATGCATCACCCCTGAGTGGTCCACCTCCCCTCTCGTGTTTGTACCTCCCTCTCCACTTGTTCCTTATCAACAGCCTACGAATGCTCTCAAATGCATCCGCACTCGAAATAAAAATCATCTCTTAACCTTGAGCCAACCCCTTATTCTAAATGATTCATTAATATACCAACCTTGTACTTCTTTATTCCTTTGGAGTCTCTTGTGCGCTTCCTCCTTACAAAATAAAAGGCAGGATTTAGGGATCAAAAGCACATCAAGGTATATTCAGTCCAGACTTTATATGTCATCCCTGGCCAATGTTAGCCATCTCACAATGTATCTAGGAAATCCATATTCTATGAAACAGCGATTTCAAGAGGAAAGTTCACCCTAGCTGGACTCCATGTGGGTAATTAGGTGTTCTGTAGTGACAATGGACCTGATTTATTATGAAATGTTCATGCCATTATGGTAAAATAATTTGGCTCATTAAATAATCTGTCTGTCAGGACTGCTGGTCCACACCAATATCTGCTTTCAATGACAGTGAGAGACGGAGCCCTGGCATGGAAGTCAGGAGTCCCAAGTTTCCATCCCAGCCATCAGCTAGCCCTGTGACCTGAACCAGTTACGTCCCTTCTTCAGACTGTAGTCTGTAGCCCACCCACCGCCACCCCTAATCAAGAGTTTGACTAAAAGGCCTGCAGTGACCTTTCAGACCGCAACATTACTGATTCTTTCTCATCATTCTTTTCTGTGCTAAAACATAGTGGGGTCAAGAATGAAGAACTGGGACCGTATTGATTTGTTCCAGATAAGCAAGAAAAACTTACCTGTCAGCCAATAGCAAGTGTGTGCTCTGAGGGGTACCAGCTGGCAAGGGGTTGATATGGACTGGTGAGCAGTTATCTTTTTTTTTTTTTAAGATTTTATTTATTTATTTGACAGAGAGAGATCACAAGTAGGCAGAAAGGCAGGCAGAGAGAGAGAGGAGGAAGCAGGCTCCCTGCTGAGCAGAGAGCCCGATGCGGGACTCAATCCCAGGACCCTGAGATCATGACCTGAGCCGAAGGCAGAGGCTTAACCCACTGAGCCACCCAGGTGCCCCTGGTGAGCAGTTATCTTAACAGAGAAGAAATTAGGAGAACAGCTCTCTTTTCCCATTCCAGCCGCACCCCGGATGAGTTATGTGACCTTGAACCTGCCATTCAACCACTCTGGGCTACCCTTTGGCTCTAAGGGTCTGTGACAGTTCACATGTTCTTGAAGACCTAGTCTGTAGTCTCCCCACTCACCCGCCCTCACCCTGAAAGGAAGCGCTTCCTGGATTACGGTGGATATTAAAGCCGCGTGGCCCAGGTCCTTCCTCTCATCTCCCAAAACAGACTGGGCAGCATCTGACTTAAAAACCATCTCATGCCCCCATGTACCCACATACTGGGATTGGAAGTTCACATGAGAGTAAGACAGAAGTTTAGAGAATCCATAGCTCACAGGCACAAGTCCACCATATCCTCTCATAACTTGGAATATAATTCTTCAAACTCATATTTATCCTTTCTGTTTACACAGTATATTGAAGTCTCCCAACCAAGTAACTTCCATCTCTTTCCTTGATCCTCATGATGGTCTTTCTCTTAGTTCTGCCATGTGCGACAGCATGCCTTTGGCAGTATACCATGGTAGTCAGGGCCCTGGACTGTGCACCTCCTCCTGGAGCCTCACATGACACCAGGATTATGAAGCAAGGGCCAATGGGGTGTTAAAAAATTTGAACTTGTAAATAATGTTTCCTCATTTTTATATTAAACAAACACAGATAAATTACAGTTTATTGTGTCTCTCTCCACTAGAAAAGAAAAAACACAAGACAAGGGTCTTCTTTATTTTTTGCTTCTTCCTTGTTGAATCCCAAGTTTCTAGGGTAGTGCAATGCATGTCATTGACACTCAGTAAAATTTTGATGAGTGAATGAATACACATCACATATGAATTTTTAAGCTGAAACTTGAGATTTGGGGAATGATGTCATCAAAGGCATTTCACTTTAACCTCTAATCCTAGACTCTTTTAAGTTTATCAGTTCATTTGCCCATGCCTCTGGGGCACTTCCTGAAGACTGAAAATTAGGTTACAATTTATCCTACTTGGAGAAGGAACACTAGATGAATAAAGAAGATGTTCAAGGACACACAACCCCAAAGGAATGGAGGCCAGGACTAGAACACATGTCATTTCGACATGTTTGCCTGTGGTGGCTTAATTATAAATTTAATAAGTTTATTGTGTGCCGGGTGATGGGTTAGTTGTACTTTGAAGCACAATAGAGCCACAAGAGATTCCTGGCTCTCTTCCGGGCAGCCATTTCTTTTCTCTCAAACACTGTTCCTACTCATGCCTGGCCTGAGAGTTCCTTCCCTCCAAGAAACTATGCCACAAAGCCCTCCAGTTTTCCTTTTAGGCCCTGACAACAAGTCTGCCATCGTTTTTCATTTCCAGAGATTTACTGGTTCAGTTTCTGTGGAGCTACAGAAGGAAGTATAAAAAATAAACATGTGATGGTTATAAAGTCTAGGAAGTCGGACAATGTTTTTACAATTGCAGCCTTGATCTGTAGTTCCTGACTCCTTACTGGTGTTGTGTAGAAGTCTTCAGATGTCCTACCCAGAGTCCTTCCCACTGCTCCACCTCACCCTGTGTTTTCTTTTCTGGGTCCATATTTTTTGATACGCCAGCCAAGATCACTCATGTCTGCCAGACTCCCCAGCCTGCCAAGACCATGGCAATCTGCTGCATTATTTGAAGAGCCACCAAAAATCAGAGACAACTGATGTCTGAGACAACAGAAACATGTCCTCCCTGAGCATGATATGTTACAAGTTGTTGGGGTTGATCAGACATTGTCTGAGACCTACAATTATATATGCTAGACCCAGGGGCCACGGTTCAGAGCACCTGCTGCACATCAGAATCACCCGGAGAGCTTTTAAACATAACAGTGCACAGACCCCACCCTAGAACAACTAAATCAAGATCCATGAGGTAGGGTCCATATAGGGATTTTTTAAAGCTCTCTAGTGATGCTATGTAGTGAGGATTGTGAACTACTACTATGATGAACTTGATTCCTTTGCTCTCTAGGGTATCTGAAACTTTGTGATTAACCTAGTCTTTAAAGCTATTAGGAGTTAATTAATACATATGCATTCAGACTGGCTGCATTGAGCCAGCCAAGGCAGTTCCCAAGATAGGTTTCAAGGGTTCAGGCCTCAGGCTTCTGTCCTCTTTCCTGAAAGTATGTGATCAGATGCCCCAGCACTCACCAGGTCTATCCTGACCAGTGACCTGCTATGCTAGTTTTCTCACTCAGAGTTTCCAGATTCCTTTGCCTACCATCAAGATCCTCAACAATTGGCCTCAAATTCCCATTCAAATGTTCTTCCACTGTATCTCTCTGCACACACCCAACTGCTGGTAGTTGGTGTACCCACTGCCCCCTCTGCACGCTTATCTTAGTGTGCATATTGAATCCGGGCATGTACTGGGGCTTACCCCCATCTGTCTCTCCATAGCCAATCTTTATGTCTCCACTCAGAAAGCATCTTTGATAGGCACACATGTCTGAGTGACCACCACAGCTCTCAAAAGCTGCTTCCTCTCCTGAATTTATTGTCTATTGCAAGTATCATTGTTTAGGACCCTTCAAATACATGCATGAGTATGTGTGTGTGCATTTCCCAATGAGCTGTAACACTTACATGTGGTAGAAACCAAAACTCCTTGCTGTGTGAGCCAAAGTAAAATAATGAGAACTTGGGCTCCCTTGAGAATGTTGAGATTTGAAAGAGAATCCTGTAAGAATGTGCATGCAGTGAATTATTTGATCTTTATTATTTTTACTAAAATAAAAACAAATTATTTTGTCTTTAGGACAACCTTGTGAAGTAAATAGTGCTATTTTCACCATGTCACCCATAAAATACAAAAAAAGAAACAAACAAAAACAAAAACAAAAAAACCCTAAAAGGAGAATCATTCATCTTATCCCCAAAGACACCAAGACAGACAGAACTGGCACGAGGAACCTAAGACACAGGGTGAGTCAGACAGCCTTTTAACAATAGAGCTAGAGCGAAAATTCAAGGTCTACCCTGCCCACTCAGTGTTCTTTCAACTAATAGTGTGGTTCTCAAACGTTGGCTAATGCATCAGAATCACTTAGAAGTCTTGTTCAAATAGTAGATCTGGGCCAGGTCCTGATAATCGCATTTCTAGCAAGTTTCCAGGTGATGCTGATGGTACTGGCCCAGGCAACGCGTTTTTGAGGACCTCCATTCTAATAAAAGCTATTTCCTAAGATAGAAACAGACTTCAGGCCTAACAGATGTTAGAAAAGCAAACCGAAGTCATATGGAAATAATAAGAAATAATAAATGACTTAACCTATTTATTTCAACACATGCTTGTCTATAGGGGTAATTTGGTATAAATTACAAATAAAAACTCAAATTTGTAGTAAATAAATCACTGTTATTAATACTTCAAGCCAAAATATCAATATGTTCAAAGGGGTTGAAATAAATTCAGGCATGATAGATGCAAAATGGATTAGAAATAATCCAGTGGAATGATAAAAAGAAAAAAATGGCAAGGAGAGACTTGAACCCAGACCACCCAAGCTCTTTGCAAATTCCTTAAGAAGGAAGGGGGTTTGGTGGCAAATCATTTGGTTCCTCCATCAATCTGCCTATCACTCCATCAGTGGGTCAACGCTGTTAAACACTGCTGGCCAATTAATGCGATATGCAAATGGCCCAACGAAGAGCTTGTGCTCACAAGAATATGTCATCCAGTTTACATATACAATTTATAAGAAAACAATGTTGAAATTTTGTTAAAATTTGGAAGCAAAGATGTTATATGAAGTAAAAATTGGAAAGATCAAGATCAGGGTGAGTTAGAAAAAAAGTGTCCAGATGGCTATAATCCAGGAATTGGTATATGCCAGAGTTTCACTGATTAGTCATTGAATTAATTAATTAATTAACACCGTTTAAGAAATTCAATGTGAACTAAATCTTTAAAAATGGGTTGAGTTTGGATGGGTGTAGAAGAGGAGGAACAGTACTTGAGAAAGTATAAGCATCATGAGTAAACGGAGAGGAAGGAAACTGCTTCCTTGTGAGAGAGAGACAGAGAGAGGGAGGGAGGAGCCGGGCAGAGGAGAGTAGGTAGGAGCAGTGAAGAGGTTTATGCTACCACACAGACGGTTCATGGAGAGGAAGAAGAGAAATGGAAGGTAGGGTTAAGGCAGTAGATTGGGCCCAGAATGTTCCATAAGTCATCCGGACTCTTCCTGTAGGTGAGAACAGCCCTTGTTGACTCTCAAGCTGGGGTGGGATATGGGGAGGGGGTGGTGTAAGAGAAGTTAAAGTTGAAAACAGTACGATCCCACCCTCAGGGATAAGGCTGCAGAAAGCCCAAGTTCCCTGCAGCTGACACAGCAGACCAACAGCACACTCTGCCCCTGCCCTTTGCACAGACCTCTCCTAATATTTGGAGGATCATGGCGGGAGTACATATGGAGGCCCACATGTGCCATATGGCTACATATGTAAGAGTTATAAATAAAGATAACAACTGTCAGATACAATATGTTCCCTCCTCCTCCATTGATAGATATACTTTTATATCAACCTAGAAAGCCAAGTTTCAATTTAAAATTCTCAGTATTCTCAGTTTTCTGTACCAAACCTGGAGGCCTAGGGATGTGTAGGCTCCAGCCTCTGCCATATACCTCTTCTCTTTCCACCCTTGGCTCCACCCACATATTAAAGGCCTTATGCTCATGCGTGTGAACATTCCAGACAATGTGTCCAAGCGCCTCCACAGGCCCCTGTAAATAGCCACCACTTGGCCACCCTTCAGATCTTAGGAGGCATTCTGTCCTCAGAGGGATGGACCAAGGAGGAGGTCCACACAGCCCCTGGAAGTGGGCTTGGAGCCATTATGTCAGGGAATTATGGATCCCAGGAACAGTGAAATCTAGAAGAGGGCAATGGGCTCGAGGTGAGCACATCTTCTTGGTCCCATGACTCTTCTGTCCATGTGGAAAACATGGCTAGAAGACAGTCAGAGTAGGGAGCTGGGTCAGGCACTCCTCTTGCCTTATCTAACAATGATTCAGCCCCTAAACCACCACAAGTTTGGATTCTACTATCCCAACCCACTACCAGCCAGCCCCCTCCCTCCACACCCCTATCGTTCTCTCCATGTTAGAAGTTTCTCCCTTGCAGCTGGTGATGGAAAAGTCCCTGAATCAAAATGCCAGCCTGGGCTCACAGAGCCACCCTTTGCTGGAGAGCCTGGTCTCTGGCAAGCCAAACCAAACAAAGCGTCCCGCAGGGGTCTCACCGGCCGAGACTGCAGCCCATCCTTCACCCGCCCCCCTCCCCACGCCACCAGGCATCCGCAGATCTAGGGCTTCAGAAACTCATCTCATCACTTCCCTTTTAATCTCCACGTTAGCACTTGTGCCCTCCTTCAAGTGCTCCAAGGTAATTTTAAAGAATACCTCATTTTGCTTTCATTTTGCTCAGGCCTGGCTTTCCCATAAATCAGGGCTAAGGCAGAACTTGAGAGGACTGGGCTAATCAAGACTTCAATCTCAAGAAATGTTTAACTATAAATCAAAATAGTTGAAGGCTCTCCAGATCCTCAATTTTCTTTGAAAGCCTAGTTTGTCTTGTTTTCTTTCTTTACCCCCCACTTCTCTCCATCTCCCTCTTTTTTTTTTTTTCCTGATTGACCATGCTGAGCTCCAAATTTCATCCTGGTACCCCTAGAAATATTTCTAAATAGTTTGAGATGTTTTCTTCGAGGCACTGCACTAAGCAATGTAAGAGGGATATTACTGGCGCTGAGAGGTGGGGGTGAGGGCAATTGACGGCATCTTGCTAGAACTGGAGGAATTTCAAATTTCGGGAATTGAATGATCCTAAAAAGGCAGGAGCAGGAACTTGACTGTCAAAGGGAAGAGGAATATAATCAGCAGAACCATTCACTTTGATCACCTTTTTATTTCAGATACCTGTTTTTCTAACAAAACATCTGAGCAGTGTTACAAAACAAGAGTAATTTAATCGGATCCTCTCTTGTAGTTATAGGGCTGGCTGGAGTTCTGGCTTGGGATCATCCCTGAGGTTGCAGTCAGAAGGTGGCTTGAGCAGGAGTCTTCTCAACGGCTCCCTCACATATCCAACACTTGGGCTGGGAAGGCTTTAACAGCTGGGGTTCCTCAGGCATCCCTTCCTCTCTCCGCCATTTCTCCCTACAGTCTCTCCAGCATGGCGGCCTCAGGGTAACCAGACTTCTCACATAGTGTTTCAAAATACAGGTTGTATTATTATATAGTATGGTGAGGCCAGTGGATCAAGAGAAATTGCCATTGAAAAGATAGTTTGTTATACTGACAAATCTTAAAAAGAAGGGGCACAGCATGCCGCGGAGAGCCACATGGGGAAGCACCAGTGTTGGTCAGGGGGTAGGAGAGGAGAGCCTGTATTGTATTTCTGTGGGAAGGGACAGGTGAGGCAGAGTTTGCAGCCTTTGGATTGGCTAGTTTGAATAATTTCAGTAGGCTCTGGGGCATAGAAGCTGCCTCTTAGTTTTCTGGTACCCAGCCCTAGGATGATGAGAGCAGGTGGATAGTGGCCCAGAATGTGAGAGCCCATTAAAAGAGGCAGTTGGGGTATGGGCCCAGTATCAGTTAGTTTGCACTCCCAGGTGAGGTGTTTGCCATCTCTAGGAATTCGCTAATCCTGAGGAGGGCAATCCCTCCGGGGTCAGCAAGCTTCCAGATGTCAAGCATCAAAATACAGAAAATAAAAAAACATGGTTAATACACATGGTAGGTAGCTCAGGGCCCCCAAAAGCCTGTGTCGAAAGCCATACAGAGCCAGGTAGACATTAACATTGCCTTTTATGAGCTAGCTTCTAAAGTCATGCAGTATCATTTGTCACTTTCTATTTGTAAGAAGCAAGTCATTAAGGCCAGCCCATAATCAAAAGGAGGAGAATTGGACTCCAGCTTTCGTCGGAGGTGGCAAAGAATTTGTGTGCATGTTTTAAAACCAGCACACCTCCCATAATAGAGTCTCTGCAACCTATCCTTAAGGACCAATGGGCACCCTCCCCCATTTCTTACAACTCAGAAGCCTTAGAGTTGAAAGTTAATAAATCCAGTTGCCCCTCTGGTAGCACCACATTTCCCAGCCAAAACTCCAGACGTGGTGTTGGAGTCAGAATAACCTCCAGGACCCCCTTAAATGGCAGGGGTTGAGGAGAAGAAGTGTGATCTCAGTGCTGTGAGCTGTAGGACCCTGCCACCGTGCGGTTCATTGTTTAGTCACCGTACACGTGTCAGGCTGTCCCAGGAGAGGTCCAACTCCAGGAATGAAAGAGGACAGGCAGTGTTATTCCACCTTATAGACAAAACAGTTGAGGCTGCCTGAGAGGTGAAATACCATGTCCAGTGTCGCTCAGTCCCTTTGTGGGCAGGCAACGGTCTCATCTCGCTCCCCTACCTAGGAGATCCCTGCACTCCCCGACTTCCTGCCTGTTCTGGAAGACAACATTCAGGAGGGACCGAGGGAGGACCCACTGCCAGTGTGTGCACATGCTTCACAGGTGTACAGGCTAGAGACTAAGGGAAACGAAGAAAGAACTTCCAGTCTTGAAAAACTGAGATGGCAGAAAGGAAACCATAGGTGTCTCCGGAGCTGTGCTGATCAGATTCATCAGGGTGAGGCAAAGAGTCTTTGGGGACAGCCTGGAGGATGGCGGGGAGTAGTGAAGCTGCAGAAACATAGCTGAGACCCCACTGATCCAGTGGAATTGTGTGTTCACTCTGCACCAAAAGCTACAGCTGGCTCTAGGGCAGAGAAGAAAAAAAAGCAGGATGAAAGATTTCATTTAGAAGCACTTTCTTTTTTTTTTAATTAAATTAATTTATTTATTTTCAGAAAAACAGTATTCTTTATTTTTTTACCACACCCAGTGCTCCATGCAATCTGTGCCCTCTATAATACCCACCACCTGGTACCCCAACCTCCCACCCCCCCGCCACTTCAAACCTCTCAGTTGTTTTTCAGAGTCCATAGTCTCTCATGATTCACCTCCCCTTCCAATTTACCCCAACTCCCTTCTCCTCTCTAAGACCCCTTGTCCTCCATGATATTTTCTGATAGATGTGGGCAGAATGACTGACCCAAAGAGGGAGCTATAGATAAAAAGGGAGATGATCCCATACTATAGCAAGATAGCATCCAGTTCAGAAGACTTTTGTTCTTGTCCCACTGATTCGAGAAGCAACGAGAATCCCCTGGCCATAGAGATGATGAAAGAAAGGGTTCACCATGGACATCTGGTCCGGGTAACCCAGTCTCTACCTCTGGCACCAAATAGTATAATCCCTGATCACAGAACAGACTAAGACAGCCCCCAACTAATTAGAAAGGAAATGATACGGGCCCAGAGATGCCAGGAAAGTGTACACATCTCTTTTCTCCAGGATTAGAAATTCCACACTTCCAGTCTTAGTATTGCCAGTCATATCAGAACAGGGGCATAAAGTACAAAGATGAGAAAGGTTTTTATATTTCATTATGTGCTACTAACCATTCATCATACCGATCAAAGCCACATCAGTTCAAAATAAATTCATTCATTGTTTAAAAATTAAAAGAAAATGTAAGGTAACCAATAAATATAAATAACCAATAAATATAAATATAATAAATATTAAAACACAGAGAATTGAGTCCAACTTGCTCAGTTTAGAGATGAGGAAACAGAGGTCCAGAGAGGGGGTGATTTTCCCAGGTCACATACAAGCCGCTAGCAATGTGCTCTTTCTACCACCCTTTTCTGTTCCCCATGCCATTCCCACCCTGCCACTGGCACCAAGGAGCAGAGATTTTACTTCATCTTCACTGTGCATCTCCAATACACAAATCTCTGGGAATTCTGAAGCTACCCACCTCCTAGGAACATTTCAAATGACTAAACAGAACCCCTCAATCTCCACACATGACGTGTCTGAGTCTACCTCACTCCTGACCCTTGAGGGTGGGGTTCCCAGTCGGATCTCCTCACCACCCACCAGGGCCTTGTCTCCTGCATGGAATCTCTGGCCCCTGAGAGATGAGGCTAGAAAAGTTAAGTGCTTTCCATTCCAATTCTCCATTGTTGGAAAGAGATATTGGGGAATGGGAGGAGAAGAGAAAATACGTGTGAGGCTTTTTAGCATGTTATACAAAGTCTCCTTTGTGTTCCAAAATCATCTTCCCATCCCATTTAATATTACTCTCCTTTCCTGTCTCCCATGCTGTGCTTACCCCATCCCACCTGGAATGATCTTTCCCAGAATCTCTCCTGACAAACTCCTATTCATCCTTAGAAACCCAGTGCAAATAGCCCTTCCTTTCTGAACTCTTTCATGCTTCTCACCCCCATCCAGGCACTACAGACTGTCCTACACACTAGGTCCCACCTTCACCACTGCCATGATGGCTTGCTCCAACTTCTATCACCGCTGTCCCTCCCACTAGATCCTAAGCACCCCAAGAGCCTGAACGTGATTTAGTCATCATAAGTCTCTGTAGTCTAAACCAGTACCTTATACATAGTACTTATTCAATGATTGTGGATGAATGAAATAATATAGGCACTAGGGGAAAGAGACAGGAGAAAGCACACAAGCTCCCATATTCAACCAGCACACCCAAAAGATACACCTTAGGAAACAAAACATCCAGAATGGAACTGAGAAATACAATATGAAGAGTGGCATGTTGATAAATCAGCTCTCCAAAAAAAAAAAAAAAAAGAAAGAAAGAAAAGAAAAAAAAGGGCCTTAATATGCAATACTTGCCAATTTCCATGGTGTAAAAACCCGTACCATGACTGATCACAAGCTACCAATGTGAACTCACTAGACACAGAGCTGGGGAGAAGGGTACACAGTTGGATCTCATGAGCCAAATGGTTCCGGCCCACCACCGAATGCAAGCCATATATATAATTTTTAAATGTTCTAGTCCCACCAAAACTGTAAAAAGAAATAGCCAAAATTAATCTTAATGTTTTAGCTCAGTATATCCAGAATATTACTTTAACATCTAATCCCTACAAAAGATTTATTTGAGAGAGAGCAGGAGTGGGGAGGAGCAGAAGGAGAGGGAGAGAGAGAATCTCAAGCAGACTCTGTTCAGGAGCCTGACTCCAGGCTCCATCTCACGACCCTAAGATCTTGACCTGAGCTGAAATCGAGAATCAGACGCCAACCAACTGGGCTACTCAGTTATAAAAGATTATTAATGAGCTATTTTACATTGCTGGTTTCATATTTAATCTTTGAAATGCAAGGGTGTACTTTACACTGCAGGACATCTCCCCTGAGACTGATTGCATGTGGTTAGTGGCTCCCAGTATGGGACAGCCCAAGCCTAGAATCAGAGTGAGAGCCACACAGAGACATTGTGATGTGAACATCTGTCATTTTTAGGATGTTGTCCATGATTTTTTGAATGCTGTTGCCTTTTTACAACTTTAGGCAGAAACAATGCTTCTCCCATGGGCTAGGTTAATTTCAGAGAAGGTCTGTTGCCGCTCCGGCCCATGTGGCTGCTCTGTCAGGATCCTGAGCACTTACTCATTACTACACCTTCTTTCCAGCTTTCAAAGTTTAAGATTGAAGGCAGCCAGTGAATACCCAGGTGGAATTTTCCCTCTGCTCCACATGCCAATTTAGGATCAGAAATTGCATCCACCACCCCCCACCGACTGCTCCTCCCATCACGTGACTGCTAGGAGTGTGGGTGCGCAGATAATGAAGCTGGACTTCTCAGAAGCTAAATGTGGATAGGAAGTGGTCAGAAATTCACCTGTTGATTAATATGGGAGGTAGGCTGCTGCCCAGAAGCCTCAGGGAGGAGAATGTAAGGCCTTCATTTTTGAAAGGAGAGTCTGCAACTCTCCAGGCAGTGACCTGGGCATCAGAAGTCATGGGTTCCAGTTCAGCTCTTCGTGACTTCCAGAAACTCCCACAATCGCTACAGCTTGTTTTATCCTTCTGTAATCCGACATGGAGAATTTGGTGGTAGGCTTCTGATACAACAAAATGATGCTGATGAAAATGCTCTGGAAAAAAGCTAAATGCTGGGATATTGAATTCAAAAGCTGCAGACCTTAGCAAGACATGCAGACTGGAAACCAGAAAACAAGGGTTCTTTTCTTGGATCTGTCAGAAATAGGCTGTGTGCAAGTCATGTTACCTCTCTGGGCCTTTTCCCGATCACTAGAATGAAAGGGCCCATTTAAGTGACCAACATAAGCTAAATGTTTATGGATGACATGATTTAGCTTATGTTCCAAGCTCCATGGCCTCCTCCCTCCCCCAGAGTCAAACTGCCCCACCCCAGCTGTCTAGCACCATCTCCTCCTTCTCTCCCCTCTCTCGAGGCTTCAGTCACAATGACCTTTTTGTGGTCCCCCATGGCCCTCAGCTAACACCTTTCCATGAGGCCCGTATTTAAGTTGAAACCCCCTCCCCTGTTTTGTTTCCCTCGTAGTAATTTCACTCTCCCAGCATACTTTTATTTATGTATTTTGATGTTTATCTCCATTCTCTAGAATATAAGTTCCATAAAAAGAAGGAAATTGTGTCTGTTTTCTTAACTGGGTATGTTTCCTGTGCCTAAAACAGCACGTAGCAGGTATTCAACAAATATTAGTTGAAAGAAAGAAAGAAACAATGAATGAATGAATGAATGAATGAACACCATTCCAGCTCCAACATTCAAAGATTATAACTTCCTATCGATAAAAATCAACACTTGAAACAAAGGGATTGATAGCCAGGATTCTAGAAAACTTCTTATTCACAGGCATACCCAAATTACCTTTTCCCCTTTTGAGGTACACCCAGCTTGGTCCTCCTGGAGCTCCGAACCCAGGGAACAGAAGTGAAACAGGCAGGGTGCTCTCCATCTGGTGAGCCCCAGCCTCCCATTCCTGGTGTCTGCTCCAATCCTGACGCCACTCCCACTGCACGGAGATGCCCCTGGCCTCACCTGTCCCTTCTCCCTCCCCATGAGCCATTTTCAGGAGATGCTCTGATAGCCCATCAGCACAGTCCCTGGTTTGAATGTGAGTCCCTGGACTGCCTCCTCCTGAACAGCAACTGGCTATACCCTATCTCACACTTCACGCCGGTTCAAGGCTTTCCCTATGACATCTCTCACTGGGAAAAATAAGACTTCATTCATTCGCTCACTTATTCATTCAACACGTACTTATGTAGTATGTTGGAAATAAGGAGGCAGACAAGGCATAGTTCTCTGTTCTCCTATGACACAGGCAAGCAATAAACAAATACGCTAATAAGTATATAATACACTGTCAAGTGGTAATAAGTACTATGAAAAAGTGAAATAGGCTGGGGGAGAGAAGGGCAGGGAGTGCTGTCTAGGCCTTGAGAATGACCTCAGTGTAAGGGAATGAGTCACGCATCTGGGACCAACCAGTGTGAAAGGCCCTGAGGCAGGAGTGTGCCTGGCTTGTCCAAGGAACACAAGAATGTTAGTGCAAGTAAGAGTAGAACATGAAAGGAGAGGAGGTGGGAAGTTAGGTGATAGAAACAGCTAGAAGCTAATTCTCATAGGCCATGGAGGCCTTGGTAGATAATAGTGTATTCCCAGTGTGATGAAAGGATTGAAAGATCCAGAGCCGAGAAGCAATGTGATCTAATTTGTGTTTTCAAACACTCGTTCTGGCTGCTGGGTGGAGAATATTCTGTAGGGGAACAAGAGTGGAGGCAGAATGGCAGGCCGTGCCAATAGCCCAGGTGATGCACAATGGGGGCTCCAACCAGGCCCTCCCCCATTCCCCGGGGGACTGCACCATTTGAGGCCCCGGCCTTCCATTAGAGCTCACAGGTTCCGTCCTCCATCCTTCAGTCTGGTCATGTGAGTCAGTGGTTTGCAGCCTTTGGCAACTGCCACCTGCAAGCTGAATGGGGCTCCCAAAGGTAGGAGTGGGGGGGGTAGGCAGGGATTAGGAGGGACCTAAAATGCCAGCTATAATGTTGCTCCTGTATTGACCACTTTAAGGACCTATAGGAGAATGTGCATGGTGGGAATGACATTATAGGAAAAAATCTTTATTCTGCTTTATCTTTTTAATTATGCACTCACAAACTCATTACTGTTACTGGTAATGCTTGCCACATACTGCCCCATACCCAGTGCGTCAACCCTGGGAATGAGAAAGAACCTCCTTCCAGGATACCCTTCGGAGTACATGGTTCTCCATCCTCAGATTCTGTTCTCTGTGTATTTCTTGGCTCCTGAACCAGAAGGTGGGCTCCCAGCAGGCAAGAGCCACGCCTTCTTCGCCCCAGTCTAGTGCGCTGTTGGCACCAGCTGATAGATGAGCAGAGGGCAGTAAGATCTTCCAAAAAAAGCTTCCAGGGCTTTGGCACCAGTTGGCATGAACACTTGCCTTCATGAGCCTATTGAACTAAAAGGGGTCTTGGAAGTCATTTTTTCCAGCTCTGTGATTTTCCCGAGGAAGAAAGAAGAGAGGTGAAGGAGCTGACCCAGGGCCCACAGTGCCAGGAAAGGCAGGGGCAGATAGTGAAGCTCAGCCCCCAGGGTTGCTCCCCACCATCACCAGCTGATGCTAGGACTGTGCTGGTGCTGAGGACAAAATGCAGAGGGGATCGAACCACACTGTTTTGCAATCTTTGCAGCCATTCTAGACAGTAGGAGTGAATGGCAATATTATCCCCATTTTGTAGGTAGAACGAGCAAGGCCAAGAACGCTGAATGGTCCAGACCATATATTGAAGTGGGCAGGGAGTTAAAAAGCTGGGTTGTTGTTTTTTAATCCGTATAAAGGGAAATGTAGGGAAGAATATGATAATGGTATGTGGTTTTAATGATATGATATGAACATAATAATGATAGCACATAAATATGATCATGATAAGACTGTCATTCAGAGGGATTTACATTCTTCCATGTAGGGCCCGAGAACAGAATAAGGACCAGCAAAAGGGAGGAATGGAGTGTGGATCTGGGCTCAGTAGGAGAGGCAACTTTCTGATCTTGAGGGCTTTCTGAAAGTAGAGGGAACGGACGGGGGAGAGGGTGGACTCTCGGTTCCCGGAAGGATCTGGGTCCAGCCTGGAAGTCAGCCAGGCAGGGGTACTGTTCACAGATCCCGGACTCACAGAGGCAGTTGGACTGGATGGCCTTTGAGTCTGGCATTCAGTAATTCTGAGCGCAGGGAACTTGGTTTCGGGTTCCTTCCCTTTGAAACCAGAGTTTCTCCCACCCACTTGGCTGGAGGCATTCTCCCCAATAAAGTCATCCTAAAGGATGACATCGACAAGTCTGCCATCCCCCAGGATGGAATAAGGAGAAATGGCCTTGAGTCATGTGACTTCCGTTGGACTTGGAGAGACTTCCTGCGTCGTGAGATTGGAGGTGAGGTTTGCTTGCTAGAGGATGTTGCAAGAACTCCTCTCTGGGTGATCTCTGGGGAGAAGGTGGATACCTATGGACCTCGATGCTGTAGATAAAGCAGTGTGGAGGCAGGGGGATGGAATTCATGACCTCTCCAGGTTCCTGCCAGCCCATTCTAGCTGTAATTCTGTGATAAAACCATTAGAGGACCCAAAGGTGGTTTAGCCTCATTTCTCCCATTCTGGTGACAGAACACATTTTTTTTTAAACCCTATAAACCCTAAACCATAATTCTTTTACAGCAGAGGGAAAGACAGGATAGTCATGCACGGTTTGCAGCAGGGGAGCGGCAGGGAGAGGTTAAAGGAAGAAGAAAGTCTATTCAGATTGTGGTTGTCCTTTTCCATTCAGGCGAGGGTTGGAGGCTGTTAAACGTGAAGTTTGATGACCGAAAGAAGCAAAGCGAAAGAGAAAAAGGAATGTGAAAAAACTTAAGCCTGCAGTTTTCTGATACACAGAAGGGAAACCCAAACTCTGCTCATTATGGCCCACATTTATGGCCGATCATAATAGTAAATTACAGCTCTGCGGCCTCGGCCAGGACCGTGCCGTTCTTCCCATGTGCTTCCAATTTAGCGCGTTTGAAGTTGCCCTGGATATTTATTTGTAGGGGATTTACTGCACAGGACGATTAAAGTTTGTTCTTGTTAGGAGTTTGGGGCTAGTTTTGGGGGTGGGGAAGAGGGAAAGGGAGAGTTAGCTAGAAAGAAGAAGGGGGCTGCCAGGTACACCGAATGAATACATGTACATGTTTTAAAGTGCGCACACATACACACACACACACACATACAAGGGCCCTTTGTTTTCAACATGGTGAGGGTCCAACATCTCTGACTGCCATTTTGTTTATAGGAAATCCTTTATAATGCACGTTTAGTGTTTCCATATGGAATTCTCATAGGACATTTCCCCGCACCACCCTCCTCTCCCCCCTCCCCTTTTTTTATTTGGATAAGGCAAGAGAAAAGGGACTGTACATTCCAAAGATTCATAGTCATTCCGGATCAAATTCAATGGATTTTGGCAAGAGTTGAAAAACCCAGATGCAGGACTTCAGCCTCCTGCTGAGCCGCCTCCAGCTGCGAGTGTCTGGTGGAGGCACTTTGTAAAATCATGAAAACCCTATTAAATTCATGAAATATGATATACTGTCGTTTCAGACGAACTTTCCATTGAACTGTCCACGAAGAGAGAATTCGGTTAGCTTGCCGAAGAAGGGGGAAGCCGGCAAGGCTGGGGCAGGGCTGGGAGGCAGGAGGCCCTATTGAGGAAAGCGCAGAGAAGCCCTGGGAATTTGGAAGAGCTGGCAGATTTCTGGATGTGGGTAGAAGCCTCCTTCAGACCCCGGCAGCACCAGGCTTTCTTCGGGTTTGACAGTCCCCAGAAAGGGAGGTGGCCACCGTGATTCCTCTCCCCATCAAGGTGCCGAGCTTCCGACTGTGGTCCCCTTCCCCTGCCGGGATCATTGCTCCAGAGCACAGCAGACCCTTGCCGTCTCCAGAGGGTAATTACTCTCCAGCCCTTGCTTCAGAGCTGGGGGCCCGAGGGCGGTAGGAGAGAGACTGACTCACTTACCCAAGGCCCAGCATACTTAAAAGTTAACTCAGAGCTCCTGAATCCCAGTTTAGTTCTTTCCACCAAAGCATGCCACTTCCGTGGATAAATAAGGCAGAGACCTTCAGTCCGTCTGCCCCAGATCAGAGCTGCTGACAACGTGGTTTTTTGCATGAACTCATAGGCCGAGGCTCCCCCCAGCTCTGAAACAGTCTATCCTAAAGAAGTTGGACACTCTAAGCTCATTTCCTATTGGACTGTAATTCACATCATAAAACTATTGCATGTTTATTTTCAAACAGAGCAGGGTGAGGGCTCCCTGGAGGTTCATTGGTTTTGTTTTCTGGAAACCTCCACAGGACATGGCAATTGCAGGAGCTCACATGTATGTGCTGAGTTCGCCTTGCAGGAAGCCAAGTGGGGCCCTCCTTCCCCACATGTCTTGGCACCCTAGTCTGGACCCCTGGAGCGGAAGGGCACACAGAATGTCTTGGCCCACCTGTCATCCACGCAGTGGTCCCTGAAATAGGAATGTCACCCAGTCCCGGCATCTCTTACCTAGCTGCCAGGGACAGTGTCGTCCATGGAAGAGGGTCAGAATAAAAGCTGACTGTGATTGAGTGCTTAGAGTATGCCAAGACACTGTTCCCAGAACTTGGCATGAGTTCAGTGATTCCACTCTAACAACAACCCTATGGTGTAGTGACACCATTATCCCCATTTTGCAGATGAGAAAACTAAGGTAAACTGCCCAGAGTCTCACAGCCAACTAAGACTGCATAACTGACCTAAGTGACTGAGCCAGTATTTGAATCTCAACAGTCAGGCTCTAGAGCCTGAGCTCTCTCACTACCCACCGCCTTGCCTTCCCCAACAGTTCCCCTGCCCAACGCACCCAAGCACAAAGACCTAAGTAGCCATGGCAGAGGAGAAGGTCTTAATTCTTCTTCTCACCCCCACTGGAGATACACTTTTTGAAATAAATATTTTACACTTTCTCCTTACCCTTTAGACATGTGAACAGTCCCTCCTCATGGGCGGCAGAAAGTCACTGATACTCTAAACCAGGGCTTCTCAAACTGTAGGGCACGTACACATCCCCTAGCAGTCTTGTTGAAATGCAGATACTTAGTTGGTCTGTGAAGGAGCCTGAGGTTCCACATCTCTAACAAGCCTGCGGGCACTGCAGCAGTCCACGGAGCAGACTCTGAGTGGCAAGGCTGAAGGATACTTACCTGATTGCTTGCCTCCACCAAAACGGGCCCCCATAAGAAGGCAGCTGGAAGGGTCAAAGACTTTTCCTCAATTTCTCGGCTGTGGCCCAGGCTAGCCCTCCTGCCACCAGTAGAGACACTAGATTCCACTGGGAGTCCTGGAGGGTACACAGTCTTTGGGGCCACAAGAAGCCCTGGGATTGAAATCTTTGGAGCAGCTGACACCAGCCAGCTGCCACAGGACCAGAGAGTCCCAGTCTGTCTACATCCCTAGCAGGTGCTGTCGCAAGTATATGTTGATCACGGGGGCCAGGAACAGTCGACACCAATGCCCCTCTTACATCCCGGCGAGAAGGCTACTGACCAGAAGGAACTGGCCCAGTGTGGCAGTTCCCACCTTCTTGCTGGGGACTCTGGACAGACATTTAACCTTCCTGGTTCCATGTGTCTGACGTGGAAAGTGAGAGGATTGCACGAGACCTTTCAATCCTTCCTTCCCATCCCCATCCATGAGTCTACAAAAGCCTGTATGGTAAATAAAAATTCAGCCAGCCGTCTGCCCATCTAAATGCTCTGTTGTCCTTGTGGCCAGTACCGCACATCAGGATATCAGACAGAACCCATTTCCTTTCCAGTGGGAGGCTGAGCACCATAAACATAGGTCTCCCACGAACCCAGCTGCCCTATTCCTGGTCCCCATCTACATCTTGGGAAGCAGATGGAGAAGGCTGATTCCCCCAAGTCGCCAAGCAGGCTGCCTGAGCCCCGAGACTGGAAGGCGGGAGCCTAGTCCCCAGGGCTCTGCTTCACAGCCAAAACACACCGTATCGTGTTCCTGGCGGCTCTGAAGGCCTGGCGCAGCCAAGAGAAACAGGCATTTAAGAGCAGAAGGGGGCAGCATTTGACCCCTGGCCTCTTTGGTCTGGCTCCCTCTGACAGGGTGAGGCAAAGGGCCTGGAGAGGGACAGGGAAGCCCCATAGATACCCAGCCCCACAGAGCTGGGCTCACATCCCCAGCTCCCCGGATCTGGGTTTCAGACTATCAAGCTCTGTGGCCTTTAATGTTACTAAAACATCATTCCTTATAAGGGCTGGGCACAGAGGAGGTGGATAGTAAAGTGAAGCCATTCCTTGGAGTGACTGTTGTTAATGAATCAGACACTCCCCAGCTCTGTTCTCCAATCTCTGCAAGGGACTTGGAACCTGTACTATCGAACAACTGAAGATTCAGGGTTCTAGACCAGGGCTTTCCAGAAGAAATGTAAAACGAGCCACCAATTTGTATCACATACATAATTTTAAATTTTTAGTAAAAAGAAAAAGTTTTAAAAAGTCAACCATCTTAAAATATATTACATTTAAAAAATAAAAAATAGCAAGTTTAATTAAGTTTAATAATTCCTTTAATTTAGCCTAATATTCAAACTAGAGTCATTTTGACATGTAATCAACATTAAAAATAATTAATGATATCTTTTACATACTTTTTCTTGTACAAAGTCTTTGAAATTCGGTGTGTGTCTTACATTCACGGCGTGTCCCCGTTTGAACTAGCCATACCTCAAGTGCCCAGAGTCCACATGTGGCTAGTGACGCCTGTACCAAATTGTGCAAATATAGAACAGAAGACACCAGTGGGTACCAAGCCAGTGGTAGCAACAGAAGTTGGCTGGGGGTGAGCCGGGCTTAACGTTCCTATTATCTCCAGCATCACCCCCCAGCCATCCCCAGGAATGATCGCGTTAATAACACTGAAATGCTAAAAATGCTCTTCTTAGATGTGGTGACTAGGCATTTCCTCAATCTTATGCAAAGGACAAACAAAAGGATTTTTGGAAAACGTTGCTGTTTTTATTGATTTTCAGCAGTGGACTTAAGCGAAAACAAGAGGCTAGCTATGCACACACAGTGTTGAGACCACAGCCTTCAGGACATCTTACTCCTACGCTCCTTCAGTAAATGTTTTGGGACTACGACCAGTGGAGAGGCATTGGTCAGGGGCGGGGGGTGGGGGTAGTTTCTCAACAAATGAAGTACTTAGTGATGTTTCTTTCTTAAAATGTGATTTAAATGAGGACCTTGAATACCAGAATAAACCGCATGGGTATAGGGTTGGAACAGATTCAGGGCCTGAAGGGGTAGAAGGAAAGGTTATTGCATACAGATGGGTTATTTGCTGGTAGAGGGGACGTTTGAGAAGCCCCACAGTATAGACGACTCAAGTACAGGGTACCAGGCTGGGTGATGCAAGGGTGCCAAGTTAGGAATGGTACTAACTATAGCAATGGGAGTTTTAAGTATAGGGCATGTCAGAGAATACTGGACATCAGATACAAGGGTCAAGGTGACTGCGGCACAGGATGGGGGGAAAGCCAATGGTACTTAAATGAGGACCTTGAATACCAGAATAAACCGCATGGGTATAGGGTTGGAACAGAAAATGGCGCTGCGGTTTTCTCTACTAACCTCACGGCTTGCTCAACAAGCTTCTTTGGTCCTTATTCTGTTGTGAGGATTGCAAGGTTCTGCATGTGCCTTTCTTGTTCCCTGACCCCCTCCTTTCCTTTCTCTCCTGGACCAAATGTTACCTCTGCTGACAGAGGTGGCGGGACAGAGGGGAGCACCCAAAATGGTGGGCTCGGTGACCCAGGCCCATACAACCCTTGGCAGCTTACGAGTCCCTTCCTTATAAAAACTAGCCTGAGAGACTGGAGGCTGAAGCAGATGTCATCTAGTGCTCAGTTCTGGAACTCTAGGCAACAAGCCAAGAACCCGACAGCCTAAGTCTTGCTACAAAAATGAGGCTCCCACACACGGACCTTATGGCACACTGTTACCCTGATTCCATCCTGGGCAATGGTCATGTCCCCCCAGAACAGAATCCATCCAGGCAACCACCCAACACCACCCCCCGCGTCACACACACATACACACACACACACACAGGTATAGCGACACAGGCACACACATGCACAGATACACACATACACACACACAACAAATAGACACACATCTCCAGATGCACACATAGACGCACATATGCACACACAGAGACACATATACCTAGATGTGCACGTAACCATACAGGCACACAAACACATACCCAGGTGCAGACACACACACACACACAAACACACACACATGCACACAAACCCACAGCTTCCTCCCTCTTCTGTGTGACTTTATCTACTCTCCAGAAATGAACACTTCTTTCTCCAAAGCATGGCCCTTTCCTCTTTCCAAACCCTGCCTAGACTTCTAATCTTCTGCGAAACCTTTCTGTATTTATCCTTAAAATCTGACCACCTCATTGACTCACCTATCTCCTCAACAGTGTTATCTACTTGTGCAACCAGCTTTTTAAACGATTTCCTTGCATGTGGCACCTGGGTGGCTCAGTGGGTTAAAAACATCTACCTTCAGCTCAGGTCAGGATCCCAGGGTCCTGGGATCAAGCCCCACATTGGGCTTCTTGCTCAGCAGGGGAGTCCGCTTCCACCTCGCCCTCTGCTGCTCCCCCTGCTTGAATTCTCGCCCTCTTCCTGTCAAACAAATAAATAAATAAAATCTTTTTTAAAAAAATAATTTAAAAATAAAATAAAATATTTCCTTGCATATGAAAATAATAGTATGCTTTACAACCTTTCAGTGTGTTTGCACACCTATTACAGTACCAAGCATGATGTTATGCAAAAAGCAGAGCTCATTAAAAATGAGCTGGAAAAAAAACGATCTCCAAAGAGTCACCATGTAGAATTAATAATAGTTAACATTTATTTTGCATTTAACAATGTGCCTAGTCCTACGCTAATCACTTTGGATACAATACCTCATTTCATCAGTAACCCTCTAAGATAGGTATTACAGATTTTTTTATTAAAAAAAAAAAAGCTGGGAGATAGTAGATTCTAGAATACAAGGCAGTCTGATCTCAAATGCCACACTTTTGCCCCTGCACAAAACTACTGTCTGTCCATTTACCCATTACCTACACTGAGACACACAGACATCGAACGAATTACCTGAGGTCACGGAGTAGGGGCCAGAACCAGGTACTGTCCCCACTGAGTGTCACTGCCTCCTTCAAGCGTGGTGGAGCTTGGTGGTTGAATTCTCCCTTCCACGTGAGAGAGGTCCTATATACAGGAAACAGCAAAGACTTTACAGCCAGGCAGAGCCTCCATTTCACCTTTTGTAAGAAAGTAGCGCTGGTGACCTAGCCGGGTTGCCGTGAGGGTGAGGCGCGAGGAGGACCCGCACGGGTTTCCTGGCTCAGAGCCAACGTGCGGTTAGTGCCAGCTCTGGGCTCCTCTCTCCCTCTGGCCTTCCCCTCCTCCCCCGCCCCAGTGCTACACACTCCGCAGCCTCACAGGCAGCATCTTGTTCAGTTTGCCTGACTTTGTCCTTGGGAGCCGATACCAGACCAAGTGGGCTGCCCCGAGCATACTCATTAAGGAGGTTTTGCCCCCCAACGATCATGAAGACGCTGCAGAAACGGGATCTCAGAGCCTGTGCGGCTCGTGCTTCGTGGAGGCTCTCCCGCTGAGCGGTGCAGTTTCCATCCAAGAAAAAGACAACCACCCATTGTGGATGGGAGCAAAGCATCTGCTCTGGAAGGTCCCCCCTCCCCTGTTCATGGGGAACCTGTCCCCCTCCCGTAAACTCTACCTGTGCTCTCCAGTCACCCTCGCCGGTCTCGCTATGGTGGCCTGAGGCTAAATTAATTAATGTGTGTCAACCATGAGGAAATGTTTGGCTTGCCAAGTGCTCTTGATAGGTTTGAAATACTATCGGAAGCCGTGGAAGTTGGCACGGCTATCTGGAGCAGAATTGATCTCACCCCCAGGACTCCTGAGGTTGACTTTGGTTAATGGAGGCAAGTGCAGATAGAGCGGGGTCTTCATTAAAAACTCTGTGTGTGTATTTCAGACCCTTACTGGGGAACAGGGAGACAGAACGAAAAGGGAAAGAAAGACGGCCGTGGGGATTCTCCTATGATGTGTCGAACCCAAAGGGAGTTCCCCGGAGGTTGGGCAAGAGAGAGGGGGTGTCTTGTACAGTGAGGCACATGGGGCTGGGTGGGTGTGGGTGTCCCTGGGAAGCAAGAATCCAGTCCTATAATTATGGGTGCTTGTATCTGTGTGCACACAGGGAATGGGTGGGCACGTAATGCCCTTCCCTAGACAGATTCTGCTTTGCTCTTGCAACTCCACAAGCTCCTGAAAAAGGAGGCAGGGGGAGAAGCACCCTCACCCAAAGTGGGACAGACAAGGGGCTGGGCTTGGTTCCATCACAGCTGTTGTATCGTAGGGGGTCAACCAGAAAAGTGGAACCAGTAGAAGATAATATATAATATATAAATAGATTTATTGCAGGAAAATGGCTTATGTGATTATGGGGATTGGCTTGACAGTTCCAACTCCGTAGCGAGCTGGAACTCTCAGGCACAGGGTGAAGCTGCTGTCCGCAGGTAGAATGACTTCTTTTCTTAGGAAAGCTTCAGGTCTGCTCATAGGTAGGCCTTTCATTGAATTGGGTCCACCCAGATCATCTAGGATCATCTAGGATCATAGATCAACCGATCCATGGTGGACTGGGATCACCTCTACCAAGGACCTGTATACCGGCACCTGCGTGGGTACTTGAGTAGCTGGGGACCACAGCTCAGTCACATTGGTCCACGAAACTGCCCATCTCAACCGCTCTGTCCTCCCACCACTCAGCCCCCACCTCCTCTACCATCAGGCCCCCCACCACCTCCAGAAGCCTCCTGCTCTCGTGCCGTTCTCCAGTGTCCTAGTTGCCCAGGAATGGCCCGTGAGCTGACAGCCGACCCCATCGAAACCTCGAACAGGTCTCCAAGACAGGTGCCTGCATGGCTTCTCCCTGTTCGTCACTTCTCCATCAGGTGCCTGCAATGGCCTCCTACCTGCTCTCCCTGCATCCAAACCCTCATTGCCAGGAGAGGTATCTCTAAGCTCCATACCTGGTCTCACTCTTTGGAGACTGAGACTCCTTCAGCAGCTGCCCACAGGGATCCTGTTGAACCACAGGCTCCTCCCAAGTGGCATCCAGCCTTGTCTGCCTCTCTTCCCCTCTGTGCTTTCATGGCTCCTGGAACTAACCACACTGCCCACCTCCACACCAAGGCCCACGTTCTCCTCTGATGTTCACATGTGTCTCTGCCTCCTCACTGAAGACTGGCTCCCCCAGTGAGGGAAGCTCCTGCTCTGGGCTCCCTCTCCCTCTTCATGGGGATACTCCACTCTGGGACAGAACTACCCGCCTATCCTCAGTCCCCACCTCCAACTGAGCATCATACCTCTCTCCTGCAGCACCCATCCTGACATCCGTAGGGCTCACGATGTGTGTCCTGCAAATGCTGGCTGGGTTCATGGGTGGAAGGCACCAGTAGGGTTTCCCCAGCACCCCACCATTCACTTGGCTCCTACGTTCTTCCTCTGCCTATAGTTCCGACCAAAACTTACTAGGGAGGGTTTCTTCTTCTAGGGAGAAGGGAGTAGTTTCTTCTTCTCCCTCTCCCTTCCCTGTCTTCCAGTTTGAGAACTGTTTTGAGCCATCCCACTGTCGTGATAAATTATGGTATACAAAAGTAATGGCCTGAGGAATTGGGGCCTGTTTCAGGAACTAAAAAAAAGCACAAGACAGTCCCGCCAAGAGGGTAAGGCAGACAGGGTGAGAAGCGGGGCTGGATGCTGATCTGAGGCTGCAGGGAGCCTCCCAAGAACTCTCAGCAGGGACAGTCCCAAGCACATCTCAGGAGGACCCTCTGTGGGCAACAGGAGGAAGACCAGGAGAACAGCCACCTAGCTGTTTCTGCAATGCACGTCGGAGACAATGAGGGATGGACCTCAGCAGGGGCGGAAAGAGAAATCACCAAGATCTGAGGATCCAAATCTGGGATAAAAATAGGAAACCTGCCCGTACAGATAGATGTTCAGACAGTTTTAAAGAACAAACTACTTTACAGCCCCAGACTTTCATTTATTCAGCAAATACTGTTTGAACATGAGATCGGTTATAAGCCTAGAGACTTGACAGTAAAATAGGGTTCCTATCCTCAAGGGGCTTCACATCCAAGTGGGAGGGAAGGTTAGGAAATTAATGAGGGTGGGTTTTTGTGGGGTTTTTTTTTAAGTTTTTATTTATTTGAGAGAGAGAGAGCACGCATGAGCAGGAGGGAGGGGCAGAGAAGAGGAAGAAGCAGACTCCCCACTGAGCAGGGAGCCCATTGCAGGACTCAATCCTGGGACCCTGAAATCATGATCTAAACCAAGGCAGGCACTTAACTGACTGAGCCACCCAGGTGCCCAAATGGGGTTTTTTTAGACTGTCAGGTGGTGGTAACATGCCAAGGAACGTCACAGGTAAAAGAGGTGGAAAGTCAGTAGGGTAGAGGGTAGTGTGTGTGCTACAATTGAGAGGTGTCTGGGGAATGCCTGAGGAGCTGTGACTAAGCAGGAGAGGGTGTCTACATAGCGTGAGTGGCATGTGCAAAGGTCCTGGAGCAGGAGTGGGTTTAGCATGCTCTAGGTAGGGGAAGAGATGGTGTCAGGGATGGAGCCAGAAGTCAGGTTGTGGAGGCCAAGTGGAGGCAGAAGGACTTTGGCTTGTGTCTACATGAGCTGGGCAGTCTATGGAGAGGTCTTCAGCAGAGAAGGGACTCGCGCTACACAAAAGACTCCTTAGGCTGTACCGACGCAGGCACAGGAGGAAGCCGGGACACATATACAAGGAGACATTTACTGCTCCCTTGGGTTCTGCCATGATGGGAGAAGGCGAGGAGAAAGGCCAATTCCACATGTAATGTAGAGGTGGAGCTAATAGGAATTGTCGGTGCATTTGGGTGTGGGATATGAGAGGAAGACCACCCCGAGCATCTGGGTGGGTGTCTTGGTCCATTCCGGCCGCTGTAACAAAAACCATTGTTGTTGACTGGGTGGTTCATAAACCGCAGGCATTTATTTCTCATAGTTCTGGAGCCTGGGAAGTCCAAGATCAAGGCGCCCCAGATTCGGTGTCTGGGGAGGACCCACTTCCTGGTTCCTAGACCGCTGTCTTTGGCTATGTCATCACATGGTGGGATGGGCAGTGGAGCTCTCTCTGGGGTCTCTTACAAGGGCACTCATCCCCTTTGGGAGGGCTGCTCTCTCACGACCTAACCACCCTGCAAAGACCCCACTCCTGATACCGTCACACTGGGGGGTAGGTTTCGACATGTGGGTTCGGGGGATGCAAGCGTTCAGTCCATAGCAGTGAGTGACAGTCTCTTTTACTGAGACTGGGGAGCCTCCCGGGCTGGTCGTGTCTGAGGAGGTGCAGCCCCTGAGGAGACACCCAGCACATCTGACCTTTTACCCGGTGGAACCTGTTTTACTAAGTGGGTCACCCACACCTTCCCCCCGCCGTTGCGGCTCACAAGTACCATGGAGACCCGGAGACTCAGAACATCCTCACGCACCTTCTGATCAAAATCAGAGTCAGCGGGGGCTCGCTGTTCAGTGTATACTTCCCCGTTGTCGGTCATCTCTGTCACTCTCCACCCGTCAGAAGGTGTTACTCAGAGCTTCTTCTTTCCTGTTTGAAATGGTCTCCCTGTGGAGAGATAGACAAAAAGACATCTGAGATGTGGGGGCTTAAGAGGAGTGGGGATGGGGAGGGAGCAGAACCTCTTTACTTCAGGTGGGGTGGGGGGAGTCGATGGATGGCCCCCACCCCCCATATTTCTCCCACAGCTCTCTTGGGTGGTTGGTATTGGCAGGGGCGTGTTATGACTTGTGGGGACCCTAGGCACTTGGCTTTCATAGGTCCCTTTCTCCATAAAAAAATATTAAAAATCATATTTTATGACTGCATTGGTATTGAGATGAATATAATGCAGCCTGGATTATACGTGGGTTTTTTTCCTTTTGATTTTAAAAGGAATTAAAGCAATATTGTGGGCCCTTAAAAGTATCATGGGCTCAAGGCCCAACATGTGCTACGCCCAGTAGAGAAGTGTCCCTGTGTATAGGAGGAGAAGAAGGTGGGTCTGGAGCAGCAGGGGACATCAGGATACCTGGGTCCCCGTCCTCATCCCTGAACAAGAAGCTGTGAGACCTGTGATCAGTGTCCCGGCTTCTCAAGGCTTCTGACTTCTTATCTTTCCAAGGGGAGTGCAGAACTTGATCATCTCTCGGCTGCCTTCTAAGCAAAGACTCCCCAAGATTCTAACTAAAGTGTGCAGACCTCAAGCTTCATTTTCAACTTTCTGACCCTAGGGGAAGGCTCTTCCCCTGCCCCAACTACAATATTAAACTTGTTTTCCTTTCTGGATCTCCTTCTCTCATCAAATCATGTGCTGGTGTGTGCAGCCACTGATTTCCAAAAAGCGGCCATAAAACCATAATGAGTATGGAGATACCAACGTGAAATGACAGAGAGAAAGCCATAAACATTCAAATAAATATATAAATATAAACAAGTCTATAAACCAAAGCCAGGAGGTATTTTAAACACATAATGTAGCATTTATATCTCTTACTTTGCGCAGCAGAACTTTCAAAGGAAATTCATTTAATTCTATTGCTCACACCCCCTAACCCCCATCCAGGAGTAATCGCTAATAACCCGCACAATTACCGCCTCCCTCCTGATGGAGAGTTCATTTCAGAAGCTCGTTCTTGAATTCATTATCATGTTGGAAATGAGCTGAATCACAGCGGATGTGACCACATGACGCTCCCCCTGCTTCCTTCCAGTTGGGTTCAGCGAGATGCCTGCCACAGCCCTGGCCCCAGCCCGCTCTGACGATTGCAAAAGTAGTTACCTCTCAACACCTGGCCCGACTTAAAGACCCTTGTCAGGAGTAAGGAAGAGGGCAGATCATTCTTGATGGGAGTAGGGAGCCCCTCCACCCCCGCCTTCAAGAATGACTGTGGCCCTCTCCCTCCAGAGACTCAGTGTATGCACAAGGTTCCCTCCCATTAGCCATCAGACTGCCTCACCATGCCCCAGCCAGCCTGGAGGAGTTGAGCTGGGTGTCCCCTCTTCCCGCAGGCCCTCCACCCCAGCTCACTGTGAATGGATGACTGCCCCCCCCACCCCGCAAAGGGACTGCAACCTCTGGGCCAGGTTTCGCTCAGTACCAGGAAGGGGCTAGGATGCTGCAACGTGTGTCACGTAACCCCGCCCTCCCCCACACCTGTGCACACCTGAGCATAGAGGGTAAAGCAGTCCCCCTGTGAGGGGCCAGGAGGGAGAGGCCCTGGGCACCAAAAAGAAGTTGAGAACAGGAGAGGCAGCAGGAGGCAGGACTGACTGTAAGTCAAGGATCTAAGCCTCCCCTGTTCATGGTCCACCATCCTATCAAACTTCACTTACAAAACACAAATATAAGATTTTTGAACAGATGAACATGTTTGAATTATTAAGAATTTCAAGATGGTGATTCTATAGCATCAAACCCCAAGTCTGGGACCCTTTTAAGCACAAGACTATATACAGTTGCACAGGTCACATGCCCATAAAGCCAACTCTGGGTAGATGGTAGCACCGTCCTAATCTTACAGGCAGGAGAACTCAGGCCCTGTAATTAGCTTAAAGTCATGGTACCGGGATGTAGAGGAAAACTAAGCCTCACACTCCCTAATCTGGCTCCAGAGCCTCATTCTTTACCTTTTCCCTATGCTGTCCTTCATTCGACCAAAGCCAGCAGCCACCCCTCAGGGTGATCAGCACAGGACCACATGGCCTGGTATAAAAGGCAAAAGAGAATGCGTGCCCCAACCTGCACCATCATGTTGACTCATGCTAACTGGCTGTGTGGCTTTGGGCAAGTCACTCAGCCTCTCTGAGCTTTAGCCCAACCTGCCACATGGAGGTACTATGAAGAAACAATTCAGAGTGATATAGGTACATTTATAGAGAAGCACCAGTGTCATCTCATATATAACAGACAGGTGGGAGGGATGCTTGGGTGGCTCAGCCAGTTGAGTGTCCGCCTTCAGCTCAGGTCATGGTTCCAGGGTCCAGGGATCAAGCCCCATGTTGGTCTCCTTGCTCCATGGGGACCCTGCTTCTCCCTCTGCCTGCCACTGCCCCTGCCTATGCTCGCTTTCTCTTGCTCTCTCTCTCTCTCTCTCTGACAAATAAATAAATAAAAATATTTAAAATAAATAAAATAAAAGACAAGTAGGAGAGCCTGACCAGAACTGGAGCTCACAACCATCTCCTTCTTTTCCAGGCTTCTCCCCACCCCTCTGTAGGCAACTGACCCTGACCCTGACCGTCCAAGGAGGACCGTGTATGTGGTTTTTTTTTTTTTTAAGATTTTTTATTTATTTATTTGTCAGAGAGAGATCACAAGTAGGCAGAGAGGCAGGCAGAGAGAGAGAGGAGGAAGCAGGCTCCCTGCTGAGCAGAGAGCCCGATGCGGGACTCGATCCCAGGACCCTGAGATCATGACCTGAGCCGAAGGCAACGGTTAACCCACTGAGCCACCCAGGCGCCCCGTGTATGTGTTTTATAATGAAACTGCTCTGTGGCCACACAGTAAGAAAGGGACAAGGCTGAATCAGTTCGCCATTCAGGTTTCTAAAAGACATCCTATTTTCATCATCTTAATTACAGTGGAGTTTTGTTCTGCTGTGTGTAGTCCACGGGGCTAACTGTGTCCCTTAGTGATCCAGGACTCCCCCTGCCCAGCCTGACATCTGCACCACTGAGCAAATGTTTGCTGAATGAAGTCATCAAGAGTCTGCATGACAGGGCGCCTGGGGGGCTCCATCAGTTTAGCTTCTGACCCTTGGTTTCTAGGTCATGATCTCAGAGTCAGGAGATCAAGCCCTGCCTGGGGCGGTCGGTAGGGAACCTGCTTGCTCTCTCCCTCCATCCCTAAATCCCTAAAGATTTACATAAATCTTTTAAAAAAAAAAAAAAAAGAAAAGAAAAGAGAAAGAAAGAAAGAGAGAGAGAAAGAAAGAAAGAAAAAAAGAAAAAAGCCTGCATGTCTTTCCTCAACTGAGCTCATCAGGTAGGCATTGACTTAAGGGACCCAAATATGTAGTAAGGTGAGAAAAAGCCTTGCTGATCCTCAATTTTTAGGTCTCTTCTGCTGAACTAGAATGACGCGTCACAAGTTCAGGAGCTTTCCTTTTGTCTTAGAGAAGTTTCTGTTTGGGCAAGACTAGAGGGAAGATCGAACAGTCAGAGCCTTTGCGTTGGCTGCAGCGATAACTTTGGCCGACTGGGGGTGTGCGTGGCTGATTCGCTGTGGGTGATGCCCAACGGCCCCCATCTCTCGGGGATCCCTATCTCTCGGGGCCCCTATCTCTCAGGGACACTAGGAGCCTGGATCACTGCCCACAGCAAGCCAGACACATCCAGGAATTTGCCAGAATGTCAGCTCTCAACTTCAGCCAAGACAGTTATTTCAGAAACTGTCAAAAGGCCATAGAGGATAGGATGGTCCGTGGTTGTTAGGAACATGTGTAAAGTGCTCAGCACAGTGCCTGGTACATAGAAAGAGTCTGACTAAATGTTGGTCCCTGACGAATGTCATCTGTCTTGGGGAGGCTTCATGAGTGGTGGGATTTGTCACTTACTCCTTGCAGGCACTGGAGACTCTTGGCCCCAGAGAGGGACAGTAGGAGAGATGAACCCTCTGATGCAGGGAGGGTGACAGTGGAAGAAGGAGCTTGAGGCAGGGCAGGGCGGCAGGAACACGGATTATGGAAAACTGAAAACCCTTTTTACCTACTGCTCTGCTTCTCCATGGTCCGGCTCTGGAAACACCAGGAAAAGAGTTAGCTAAGATCTCTGGTGTAATAGGAAAAACACATCTACCCAGAATCACCCCTGCTGCCTGCACCTTCCCCGGAGACCATGAAGCTGTCATGGGCACATAAGTAGGTCTTTCCCGAACAAACGCGGGTTCTTGCAAGAGATCAGAAGACATAAACCATCACTCAGGTTCTTTCAAAGAAGTCTTCTCTTGGATCACTTTTTATTTCTTGAGGCCAAACGTCTTGCACTTCCTCGTTGTAAAATGCAGGAACTCGAATGCTTTCTCCAGAGCAAAAATTGGTTGACACTCCCTGTTGATGGATTCAAACATTTTGACTGAACTCATTCAAATTCCCGTCAGTTTAGTCAATTGATGTCATATCAAATATCTGTCAGCACAACCAGCCAAGTCGATTAGACACCTGGTCTTTTTAGTCAGCTAAACTTGTTACTTCTGAAAACAAAAATAAAAAAGATCAAGATAAAAGTAACCTATCAATTTAGTTAGCGACGGACTAATAACTTCCATCAAAAAAAATACATTTTTGTCGAACTACTTTGATTTTTTTTTTCCCACTGTATCTACTAAATCAATCAGTCGTGCGTGGGGTGGGAGGATATTGATCAGATGTGCCGCTTGCTGAACAAGCAGGGAGGTGAACATCAGAAATGAAACCATCAAAAAGATTCCCTCAAACTGGCCACTACTCAGTCATCCACAATAACAATGAGAAATGGGATCCCGCAAGATGGATGACAGGTAGTCCCTAATCACAACAATTTGGTGCACTGACGAGCATTTTTTCTATTCTTTCTAGAAATTCACCTTCCCATCTCATTTGTCCGTAACTGATAAGAAAATGGGTGTGACCGCCCAGGGAGCACTGATTTGCGTCCCCAGTTGCCTGTCGGGCACCAACAAGCTGATGGCCCATTCACCAAAAAACAAAAGTTAATTGTATTTATTTGAGGTTCCCTTGAGTGTTATATTATACTGAATTAATTCTGAAAGATATGGTGCCTTCCCAAGTCTAGAGGGTTATGATAAATTCAGTGTTTGACGAGGTCTGTATCAGACCTGAACTAAAGAGTTAAAATCCATTTCTTTGTTTAAACTGAAACCAATCAACCTGGCCTTTGGCACCATCCTTCTCTACCTTTACCCCTCTCTCAAGCCTCACCCTTTCCCAGCCCCCACCACCACATTACAGCCCCTCCCCAGGATGCCTGGAGTCTTGATACTGTTCCAGAGCTCTCCCTGCAGGGGCAGTCACTCCATAGATCAAGTCACACGAAGGGATCTTGGACTCACTGTGCTAAACCTTTCCAAGGGTGCTTGTTCTTCAAAAGAGGATACCTGAAGAGGTCTGTGTTTAGTTCAAAGGAGTGAATCACTAATGGTATAATTTCAGATGCCAGGTAACTGGAGAGAGTCCAAGTGTCAGCAGACATGGTTTTAACAAAGCCAAGTATTGTGAAGAGCCATCTTGCTTGGAGAATCAGAACACATTCACTCTCAAGTGTATTCATGCAGAATTAAGTGGCCCAACTTTGCCCAATTCAGATTTTTCACTGGTCACATTTTCTCCTGGTCATAGGCATTTCTGCAACAGGAATAAGCTGATTATTTATTGCTAGTCACTCACCACCTACAATTCACTTTTCCAATTTTCCGTGTTGCCTGCACCATGCCACTTTGTCAATCCCTGCTGTTTATTGACTGCGTTCTGATGGCTGGGGTAAACAAATTACCTCAAGAATGACTGGAGCAAAAAGGGCATCGCTCCTGGCTTCTAATGATGGAACTGGTATGGAATCCAATTGGTCCTAATGTCAGGAGACAATTCACCATCACGACGGTGGAGTTTGCCATAACACATCCGATCGGTGACAAAATTGTGTATGTATCTAATAGTGACCTTTTCTTATTCTCAGTAAACATCAGGTAATATTAGATCAAATGATTTTGCAGATAAAATACTCCCAAATTTCCAAGTCTCCTCCTTTAAAACCCACTGAAAATACACAGCACAGTAACAACTCTGCTTTATAAATGCATTAAAAGCATCAATAACCAGGAAGTTCACATTCTTGCATTAGGCCAGAGGGCAATTGTAAGATCTAGGGCAAGTTCTTGCACCATCTAGACTCAAATCCACCCTTAGCTCGGGGGTCTTCAAATTTCTTTATTGTGCAGTTCTATCAGAAAGAATACTTTTAAGTAGGTACCCCCAGTGCATTTAATTACAAATTATATTTATGCACTTACATCAGCCAGTATGTCAAGGCACAATACAGAGAGTCCTCTTTAATGACAGCAAATGTAAATCCTTTTTAAAGTAGACTTCATAATTTTGACATTTTGGAGGCCTAGTTCTTGTCATGGCTAATTCGATTGTCATTGCCTTTACTTTCTTTTTTTTTTTTTAAGATGTCATTTATTCATCTGACAGAGATCACAAGTAGGCAGAAAGCAGGCAGAGACAGAGAGGAGGAAGCAGGCTTCCAGCTGATCCCAGGACCCTGGGATCATGACCTGAGACGAAGGCAGAGGCTTAACCCACTGAGCCACCCAGGCGCCCCTGCCTTTACTTTCTAATGTGGCTTCAAGAATCAGAACATAAACACAACTGAGGAAGCATCACCCCAGCACCCTCCTGTGACTTATTGGGGCTTTATTTTAGTCAATCTCTCTTTATATTCCAAGGTTTCTTTGTAAGGATCTTATTAATCCAGGTGTCTGTTTTGTGTATATCCTTTTGTACCATGGGAATCTGCTCTATTTCAAAGTGATAATAATACTAGTAACCAATAAAAGGCACATATCCAGAAAGTTTAACTCTAGAGGCTGCACAGGTGACCACTAACCTCCTGACCTCTGCCACACTGACCTTCACCCAAAGGACACAAGATCCATACATGATACATGACAACTTGCAAAAGAAGCTGAACCAGAATGCCTTAAGTTTATCTCAATTTTTAAATAAAAATATGCATAGGAGTCTAGTATTTTCTATCCACACCCGGTGGACTGAGTGTCTGACATATTCCTCAGGATGAATGTCTCACTTTAGGAAACACTGGTTCTAGTTCACCTTAAAATACAGCATCTTTCATACAAATGGCTGACAGACACATGAAAAGATGTTCATCATCACTAGCCATCAGGGAGATTCAAATCAAAACCACATTGAGATACCACCTTACACCAGTCAGAATGGCCAAAATCAACAAGAGAGTAAACAGCAAGTGTTGGAGAGGATATGGAGAAAGGAGAAGCCTCTTATACTGTTGGTGGGAATGCAAGTTGGTGCAGCCACTTTGGAAAACAGTGTGGAGATTCCTTAAGAAATTAAAAATATAGCTTCCCTATGACCCTGCAATTGCACTACTGGGTATTTAACCCAAAGATACAGAGGTAGTGAAAAGAAGGCCTATCTGTACCCCAATGTTCACAGCAGCAATGGCCACATTCACCAAACTGGGGAAAGAACCAAGATGCCCTTCAAAAGATGAATGGTTAAAGATATGGTCCATATATTCAATGGAGTATTGTGCCTCCATCAGAAAGGGTGAATACCCAGGTTTTTTATCAACATGGACAGGATTGGAGGAGATTATGCTGAGTGAAATAAGTCAAGCAGAGAGAGTCAGTTATCATATGGTTTCACTTACTTGTGGAGCGTAAGGGATAACACAGAGGACTTTGGGAGATGGAGAGAAGTGAGTTGGGGGAAATCAGAGGGGGAGATGAACCATGAGGGAGTGTGGACTCTGAGAAACAAACGGAGGGTTTTGGAGGGGAGGAGGGAGGGGGGAGGGGGAGCCTGGTGGTGGGTATTATGGAGGTGCACGTATTGCATGGAGCACTGGGTGTGGTGCATAAGCAGTGAATTTTAGGACACTGGAAAAATTAAATTAAATTAAATTTTTTTTAAAAAACAGCGTCTTCTAGAGAGGAGGGTGGAGAGGTCCACTGAGACCAAGTCAGATTTGAAGTCCTGCCTAGCAGTTTGGGCATCATGGGAGCACTGGGAAGCATTAAGGAGTCTTTTGAAGAAGGGACAATATGATCTGATTTGCATTCTTGCAAGATTATTCTGAACACGCTAAGGAGAATGGGTTGTGGGGCATACACAGGAGGTAGAGCAGGAGAAAGGATAATGGCCTGAATTAAGGCTGCAGCCTCTAAAATGGAGAAAGGTGGGCAGATTCACAAAATAGTGAAGTTTCGGTTATTCATTAAACTTGCCCAAGGTTAAACAGCTGGTAGGCAGCAGAGCTAAATTTAGACCCCAGGTCTCCTCACTCCCGATACAGTGATTTTTCTTCTGATTTGCCATGTCAGGGAACACCTGGTCCCTCCGTTTTATCCTCCCCCAGGGAGATAGGTGATCAGGAGCTGAGCCCAGACAGCAGCACACGGTTTCCAGCAGGGCGATGAAGGAAGGCAACTGGAGAGGAAAAGCACTGGCTTCTCCAAATGTATTTGTCTTTGCAGGACCCATGCGGGGGCTCCATGAGACTCTGTGTTCTGGGTATTGAATCCCATGCTGAAATCCCACACTTTCCATGACAGCAAAGAGAAACTCCAAGTGACTATTCATTCAAGGCCAGGCCTTAACTAAACCCATAGCCCATCCTGCTGAAGGGGAGAAGGCAATAGGGAGGTACCAACTGGGGGGAAAGAGAAACAGACTCTTGTAATCATTCCTGCTTGGAAGCCCTCAACTCTTCTTCTGGACCATTTAAAATCCTTCTTCCTTTAAGCTAAAACATTCGCTCCTCCAACAATTCCTTCCAAATTACCCCTGCCCTCCTATCCCCTGCCGCAATCTCCCTTCTTTTTTTTTTTAATTTAATTTTATTTCTTTTTCAGTGTTCCAAGATTCATTGTTTATGCGCCACACCCTGTGCTACATGCAATTCTTGCCCTCCTTAATCTCCTTTCTTATGGCATCTCTTGCTCAGGGTTTAGTACAGAAAGCAGAAGCCACTAGAAGTATTTTAAGGAGAAAGGGATTTAATATAGGAATTTAGGGGCTCAGGAAATTTGAGGCAGAGTTAGAGGAGTGAGCTTTCTAGGTTGGGACAGAAATGACTCCTGAAACACTATGAAACTGATCTACCATAGGAACTACTACTTCCAAGGCCACAACTGAAACTACAGAGGTCAAGAACCCACCATGATATTCCAGGAATCGGGAAGCCAGAATCATGAGGTCCCTATAGCTCCCACCCCTCAAATCCCACAATGCTCGTGGCTAAGCATCGAGGGGCAGAAAACATCATCTGTCCGTGACCTTGCTTCCACAAAAGAATAGCTGAAAGATCAAGACTTCTGTTTCACTTGTACCTTCTAGATTTTGCCTACATGCCTCTAATTGACAATGCCTGATTTTATTCTAAAACCTAAGCTGCAAGGGAGGCTGAAAAATTTGATTTTTAACTTTCTAGCCTCTTGAGCAAAGTATGGTACCCTAGAAGGATTGAGCAAGCCATGCTATGGGTTCCAGCATGGAACCTCCCAAATAATACATCCTACGGTGTTTTTACGTGTCTAACCAGCTCTCAGCCCTGGAGGTCGTGTCTTTCACATCCTTTAAGGCCACAAGACTTGCAGATGAGAGGTCCTTGCTAAGGACTGTGAAGTAATCTAATGATGAAACACACTCACTGTTTCAGTACTTTCTTACTTTGCTTTCTGATTCTGTTCTCGCCTTTAAATGTTGTCTCTGCATTAAACCTCCTTGAAGGTAATGCTGATTGGTACTTCTCAGGTGTATCCCCACAGAGTGAACCACAGGGCGAGGTATATACATTCCTCAATTAGTGCGTGATTGTTTCACAGCTGTCGCCAAGCCAGTTTTTCTACCCAAGAGACATTTCTGCCCCGTGACGCTCAATCAATAGGAACCCGATTTCCTGCAAAAGTGTGAGGCCAGCAGATCTTTCTTATATGAACTGTCACCTCATTTTGGCAGCAGGGTACCTCCAAACGGGTAAGAAGATGCCCCCTACTCTATTCTACATGGTTGCTATGGGGATTAGTTAAGATAACACAGGTAACGGTACCTACCACATAGTAGGTGATCAGTAAGTGTCCATTCCTTCCTTCTCCCCAAAAGCTTTTCCCTCCATAAAAAATTTGGTGTTTGGGAACCAAGCTAAGAGACTGGCTAATTAGATCCTTGAAGAGGTATTAATGGCTAATGTGTTAGTTATCTACTGATGTGTAACAAATTGCCCAAAACTTAGCAACTTAAAACAGCAGCAAAAATGTCTTTGGCCAGGAATCTGGGAGCAGCACAGCTGGGTGGTTCTGTCTTAGGGTCTCTAATGAGACGGGGCTCAGTCAAGGGGCTGCTGTAGTCTGAAGGCTTCTGCAGAGCTGGAAGATCTGCTCTCAAGATGACTCTGTCATGCAGCTAGCTTGCTGATGGTGCTTGTTGCCAGGAGGTCTCAGTTACTCGCCACAAGGAGCTCCTAAGGCTGCTGGCGGGTCATCATGCCATTCCATGGCGGCATCTCCCCCAGCTCCAGTGACCCAGGAGCGCCAGGCTCAAGTGGCCATGGCTTTCACAGCCCAGTCTCAGAAGCCACAGAGCCTCGTTGCTGTGAGATCTGGCCAGTTACACAGGTCAGCTCTGTGAGCAGGGGAGGCAAGGGCCACCAAGGGCCACTGTGGCAGCTGGCTGCCACACCTCTTCATAATGGCCTAATCCCATACATGGGCTCTTTTGTGTAATGTCACTCTGATTTGGAAAGGACTTGGAATGTCTCAATGCAACTCTGTGAGATATCCTTGGAGATATTTTAATCATTGTCAAGATTTCAGGCTCTGGAGTACACTCATTAGACACTCAGCAAATACGTGACAAATGAATACCTTTGTCCTTTAAACAACATACAAGCATTCCCCAAAATGGAGTAGCTCAAGAGGGAAAGCATCTAGGAGGCTTCCCTGTGAATATACATGTATATGAATTATGTATTATGTGTGTGTCTCATAAAATGTCACCCACAATAAGAACTTGGGAACATATAAACCATAATAAAAGAATTAGTGATAATCAATGAATTCCTTTTTATGAAGATGAATAAAATATATATAAATATATATATACATAAAATATATACATATATATGTGTACCCTACATAAAATATGTATAAATATATATATATATACTCTATTTAAGAGTATATATATATATATACTTAAAAGTAGAGTATATATATATTTCTACTTCTACTTAAGAATGAATATATATATATTCTTTTTTCAATAGATAGAAATAGAAATGTCTAACAACTATGAATTACAACTAAAGAATAGAATGAAATGATATAAACCTTGACAAAGCAAAAATAATAATAGTAGTAAAATTAGTAAAAATTGGGGCACCTGGGTGGCTCAGTGGGTTGAGCCTCTGCCTATGGTTCAGGTCATGATCCCAAGGTCCTGGGATCGAGCCCCACATCAGGCTCTCTGCTGGGCAGGGAGCCTGCTTCCCCCTCTCTCTCTGCCTGCCTCTCTGCCTACTTGTGATCTCTCACTCTCTCTCTGTCAAATAAGTAAATAATCTTTTTTAAAAATTAGTAAAAATTGATAAAAACATAATAAAACCAATTTTTTTATTTTTCTAGTAAGGTGGCAGGGAACACTACCTCAATATGAAACCCGGAGGGTTTTTTGAAAGATACTAAGTTCTTAATTTTTTTAATGGTTTTTCTGTTTTCTTAGTCTTAAAAGGTTATAAAAATTAAAAATATTTCCCGTGATGACTAACATTTATCTGAAGTTTGGCACTTTCTCTGGCTTCACTTTAATTCATTTTTCCTTTGTTTAAGTCACACCAAATTAAATATGATACTTTCCCTTAAAAAACAATAGCTCAAAAGCAAAAAAAAAAAAAAACAAATAGCTCATAAGGCATGATCCTATTACTAGAAAATAATTTCGTCTGTTTTCTCTTTGCTGCTTGGGAATATGAGCAGAGAGGTGTCTGGAAGAACAGCTTTCTTATGTCTGTAATGGCCATTTCTGCATTTGGGACGGGCCAGGAAGCCTCTGTATTCTTCCTGTGCTCTTCAGTAATTGAAATTTTCACGGCAATTATATATGACTTTATAAACATGACAATGAAGGGCTTAAAATAAAAAGAATATAATTATTGGGTGGTGATATTGTCATCTCATTTTAAGGCATTTCCCCAAAAGTGTTTATGTCTTAGCACCTCAGAAGCACCTGAAGATGCTAGAAATGGGTCATCAGTTTTGAGAGGCATACTCTACCTGTCTCTTGTTCTGGCGGGTTAGGGTGTAGAATTGATGCAGCCAAGACAATGGGGTTGGATCCCCAGATGAGCCATTTGTCTTCTCCCTGATCTCTGATCCCCATCCTCACCCCTAACCAGGACTGGACCCCATCTAGAGGCAAAACACTGCAAGTCTGGGAGTCCTGGTCAAATCCTACTTCTTATTTCACAGTTGTATCAGCTCTGGACATGAGGGACTGAGGAGCATCACCACAAAGAAATCATTACGTGGAAGGACAGGCCTAGAAGAAGAGAGATGTGCCTATAAATGCTGAAAAACAGAAAGAAACAGGACACACGACTCCTTCACATTCAAGTCAAAGATCTCTTAAAATTTTACCTTGGGAAAGCCACTGATTTCTGCACATTGACTTTGTATCCTGCCACGCTGCTGAATTGCTGTATGAGTTCTAGTAGTTTGGGGGTGGAGTCTTTTGGGTTTTCCATATAAAGAATCATGTCATCTGCGAAGAGAGAGAGTTTGACTTCTTCATTACCAATTTGGATACCTTTTATTTCTCTCTGCTGTCTGATTGCTGTTGCTAGGACTTCTAATACTATGTTGAACAAGAGTGGTGAAAGTGGGCATCCTTGTCTTGTTCCTGATCTCAACGGGAAGGCTGCAAGCTTTTTCCCATTGAGGATGATATTTGCTGTGGGTCTTTCATAGATAGATTTGATGAGGTTCAGGAATGTTCCCTCTATCCCTATACTTTGAAGCGTTTTAATCAGGAACGGATGTTGGATTTTGTCAAATGCTTTTTCTGCATCAATTGAGAGGACAATGTGGTTCTTCTCTCTTCTCATATTAATTTGTTGTATCACATTGATTGATTTACGAATGTTGAACCATCCTTGTAGCCCAGGGATGAATCCCACCTGATCATGGTGGATAATCTTTTTAATGTGTTGTTGGATCCTGTTGGCTAGGATCTTGTTGAGAATCTTAGCATCCATATTCATCAGTGATATTGGTCTGAAACTCTCCTTTTTGGTAGGGTCCTTGCCTGGTTTGGGGATCAGGGTAATGCTGGCTTCATAGAAAGAGTCTGGAAGTTTTCCTTCTGCTTCAATTTTTTGAAACAGCTTCAGGAGAATAGGTGTTATTTCTTCTTGGAAGGTTTGGTAGAATTCCCCAGGGAATCCGTCAGGTCCTGGGCTCTTGTTTTTTGGGAGATTTTTGATCACTGCTTCAATCTCGTTATTAGATATCGGTCTATTCAGGTTGTTGATTTCTTCCTGGTTCAATTTTGGTAGTTTATATTTTTCCAGGAATGCATCCATTTCATCTAGGTTGCTAAGCTTATTGGCATATAACTGTTCGTAATAACTTCTGATGATTGTTTCTACTTCCTTGGTGTTAGTTGTGATCTCTCCCTTTTCATTCATAATTTTATGAATTTGGGATTTCTCTCTTTTCTTTCGGATTAGTGTAGCCAGTGGCTTATCGATCTTATTGATTCTTTCAAAAAACCAGCTTCTAGTTTCATTGATACGTTCTACTGTATCTCTGGTTTCTCCCTCATTGATCTCAGCTCTAATCTTGATGATTTCCCTTCTTATGTGTGGAGTTGGTTTGATTTGTTGTTGATCCTCCAGTTCTTTAAGGTGTAGAGACAGCTGGTGTGTTCTGGATTTTTCAATTTTTTTGAGCAAGGCTTGGATGGCTATATATTTTCCCCTTAGGACCGCCTTTGCTGTATCCCATAGGTTTTGGACCGAAGTGTCTTCATTCTCATTGGTTTCCATGAATTGTTTCAGTTCTTCTTTGATCTCCTGGTTGATCCAAGCATTCTTAAGTAAGGTGGTCTTTAGCTTCCAGGTGTTTGAGTTCCTTCGGAACTTTTCCTTGTGATTGAGCTCCAGTTTCAAAGCATTGTGATCTGAGAATATGCAGGGAATAATCTCAGTCTTTTGGTATCGGCTGAGTCCTGATTTGTGACCCAGTATGTGGTCTATTCTGGAGAAGGTTCCGTGTGCACTTGAGAAGAATGAGTATTCTGCTGTTTTAGGGTGGAATGTTCTGTATATATCTATGAGGTCCATCTGGTCCAATGTGTCATTCAATGCTCTTGTTTCTTTGTTGAGTTTCTGCTTCGATGATCTGTCTAATTCTGAAAGAGGCGTGTTAAGATCACCTACGATTAGTGTATTCATATCAATATGACTCTTTATCTTGATTAACAGTTTTCTTAAGTAATTGGCTGCTCCCATATTGGGAGCATAGATATTTACAATTGTTAGATCATCTTGGTGGATAGTCCCTTTAAGGATTATGTAGTGTCCTTCTGTATCTCTGACTACAGTCTTTAGTTTGAAGTCTAATTTATCTGATATGAGAATCGCTACCCCAGCCTTCTTTTGAGTCCCATTGGCATGAAAGATGCTTCTCCACCCCTTCACTTTCAGTCTGCGTGTATCTTTAGGTTCAAAATGGGTCTCTTGTAGACAGCATATGGATGGGTCCTGTCGTTTTATCCAATCTGCAACCCTGTGCCGTTTTATGGGTGCATTTAGGCCATTCACGTTGAGAGTGATTATTGATAGATACGTTTTTATTGACATCGAGTTACCTTTGAAGTCTTTCTTTCTGTAGACTGTCTCTATATTTCTGTTCAATGCAGAAAGGGAAATTAGAGAATCGATTCCATTTACTATAGCACCAAGAACCATAAGATACCTGGGAATAAACCTAACTAAAGAGGTAAAGGATCTATACTTGAGGAACTATAGAACACTCATGAAAGAAATTGAAGAAGACACAAAAAGATGGAAGACCATTCCATGCTCTTGGATTGGAAGAATAAACATTGTTAAAATGTCTATACTGCCTAGAGCAATCTATACTTTTAATGCCATTCCGATCAAAATTCCACTGGCATTCTTCAAAGAGCTGGAGCAAATAATCCTAAAATTTGTATGGAATCAGAAGAGACCCCGAATCGCTAAGGAAATGTTGAAAAACAAAAATAAAGCTGGCGGCATCACCTTACCTGATTTCAAGCTTTATTACAAAGCTGTGATCACCAAGACAGCATGGTACTGGCATAAAAACAGACACATAGACCAGTGGAACAGAGTAGAGAGCCCTGATATGGACCCTCAACTCTATGGTCAATTAATCTTCGACAAAACAGGAAAAAATATACAGTGGAAAAAAGACAGTCTCTTCAATAAATGGTGCTGGGAAAACTGGACAGCTATATGTAGAAGAATGAAACTCGACCATTCTCTTACACCGTACACAAAGATCAACTCAAAATGGATAAAAGACCTCAACGTGAGACAGGAATCTATCAGAATCTTAGAGGAGAACATAGGCAGTCATCTCTTCGATATCAGCCACAGCAACTTCTTTCAAGATACGTCTCCAAAGGCAAAGGAAACAAAAGCGAAAATAAACTTCTGGGACTTCATCAAAATCAAAAGCTTCTGCACAGCAAAGGAAACAGTCAAAAAAACAAAGAGGCAACCCACGGAATGGGAGAAGATATTTGCAAATGACAGTACAGACAAAAGGTTGATATCCAGGATCTATAATGAACTCCTCAAACTCAACCCACACGAAACAGACAAACACATCAAAAAATGGGCAGAAGATATGAACAGACACTTCTCCAATCAAGAAATACAAATGGCTATCAGACACATGAAAAAATACTCATCATCATTAGCCCTCAGGGAGATTCAAATTAAAACCACATTGAGATATCACCTTACACCAGTTAGAATGGCCAAAATTAACAAAACAGGAAACAACATGTGTTGGAGAGGATGTGGAGAAAGGGGAACCCTCTTACACTGTTGGTGGGAATGCAAGTTGGTGCAGCCTCTTTGGAGAACAGTGTGGAGATTCCTCAAGAAATTAAAAATAGAGCTTCCCTACGACCCTGCAATTGCACTCCTGGGTATTTACCCCAAAGATACAGATGTCGTGAAAAGAAGGGCCATCTGTACCCCAATGTTTATAGCAGCAATGGCCACAGTCGCCAAACTATGGAAAGAACCAAGATGCCCTTCAACGGATGAGTGGATAAGGAAGATGTGGTCCATATACACTATGGAATATTATGCCTCCATCAGAAAGGACGAATATCCAACTTTTGTAGCAACATGGACGGGACTGGAAGAGATTATGCTGAGTGAAATCAGTCAAGCAGAGAGAGTCAATTATCATATGGTTTCACTCATTTGTGGAGCATAACCAATAGCATGGAGGACAAGGGGCGTTAGAGAGTAGTAGGGAATTTGGGTAAATTGGAAGGGGAGGTGAACCATGAGAGACTATGGACTCTGAAAAACAATCTGAGGGGTTTGAAGTGGCGGGGGGGTGGGAGGTTGGGGTACCAGGTGGTGGGTATTATAGAGGGCACAGCTTGCATGGAGCACTGGGTGTGGTGAAAAAATAATGAATACTGTTTTTCTGAAAATAAATAAATTGGGGAAAGAAAAAAATATATATATGTATAAAAAAAAAATTTTACCTTGGGAAAATGATATTGAAAATCATTCTACCAATAGGCAAGTTTTTGGTTTTCATGACTTCTTTCATCCTTGGCCTACCAGCTTTCCTCACTGAGCATTTTGTGGGGGACTGTCCCTGGTCATATAGGCTTGTCCTGTGTATTGCAGCATGTTTAGTCTCCTGGGCCTTCGCTCAGTAAATAATAGTTGTACCCCTCAGCCACTGAGACAACCAAAAGATGCTCCCCTCATTTCCACCTTCATTCCCTACCGGCTCCTGCAGTGGGAACCAGGGAGATCCCATCCCTGGACACTCACAGTGTGCCTTTTTGTTTCCATGAGGACAAGAAGAGCTTTTGCTTGCTCACTGTTGAATGACTAGTGACTGGCACATAGTAGGTACTCAACAAACACATTTGAATGAATGCACAATATTCTCATTATTTGTGTTTTAGGAAGGTCAACATTTCTAAGTATTTACATCAGCAAATCCACTCTCATTAAATTCCTGGTAGTTGGAGACTTTCAAGCCTATGAACAATCCCAGAAAAACCGGGAGGGCATAGGCAGAAAGTGACATTTGTTGACACCTACAACATGTGGGGTGGTGGGCTGCTCAGCCCTCTGTGTGTTGCCTTATGAGGTAGTAACCACCATCCTGCCTCCCAAAGGAGAAGGACTCCGTGTCCCACGTGGTGCCATGGTAGGTGGTGGGGCTTGAATTTGGGTGGACTCCCCAGGCCGTGCTCTTTTGGTTCCACTCATTGTGACCATCCCAGTGGGGTTTGCTCATCTACACTCACCTTCCTTTCAGATGCTCTCGAGAAAACACATCTTCAGAGATTTCACAACAAACTCCATTTCTTTTCCAGTGATGTCCAGACAGATTCCATCTCAGCAGAGTCTTGGCTGCTTAAATATAGCCAACTTATCTCTCCCATTACCTCAGCCAAGCGGCAGGGGTTCAGAGGACAAGCTTCTTGGCAAATGTCTTCGACCACTTGCCAAATGCCTACATTCTTTAACAGTCAACGGGTGTAACCCCAAGTGGCTTCTTCAGGGTTCTGAGGAAATCTCGTTTGGTAAATCTGGTTAGGCATGAAAGAGAAGAAAGGGTGAGATGAAGCTGGAATTAAGTCCCCGTTTCCACGCCAGCCTCCCTCTGGTTCTCCTTCTTAAGGAGCTGCTCCAGGGGCTGGCTATCTCTGAGCCCGGATGACGCGCCAGGAGCCACGCACAGGGCTGTGTGATGGGTCGCCTCGCTTCCTCTTCTCCGGGAAGGCCGTTGCTCCATCCTTCACAGGATTCATGCAAGGAGGGAGGAGGAGGGAGAGGCCTCGTCAGAGAGTCTGGCAGCTAGAAGGCTGTGGCCCCTTCAGAGCATGGACAAAAGGCTCAGGAGCTCCCATCTGTCTCCCCAGCCCCCCTCCTCTCCAGCTCCATCCCTTCTTGGCACATCCTTTCCAGCCAGCATTTCAGCCCTCCTACTGTGCTGTGACTCTGAGTTTTCTCCCCTTTCCTCTCCTCTTTCCTCCTTATTCTCCCCCCTTCTCCGCCACTTGCCTTATGTCTACCTGTGGTTCCCTGTCCTCTGCTTGTTCCTTTCTCCCAGTGCCAGCTGTGTTCCTCTTCTCACTAGCTCCACGGGATGTCCCCTTCCAGGCCAGGCGGGGCGCTCTCTATTCTGTCTTCTTTGATACGGCACAAACTCACTGTTTGATTACGGATGTTCTTACTCGTGCCCTTCCTTCCTGCAGCCCCCAGGCCCCCACCCGGGCATTCCCACTGGAGTTCCCAGCAGGGCTGCATGACATGTCGTAGCTAAAGCCTCCTAACCTTGAGTCGCCCCAACATAGGTCCATGCTTCCGTCCTCTTTGGGGCTATTCACAGCCTTGACCAGTCTGTGTCTCCTCTTTATGGTCTTGTAGGAATTTATAAGGCAAACATGAGCTTTTGATTTAAGTATTTTCAACAATGGGATCAGCCTCCATTTCCACAAGTGCTCCGTTTTTATTTCAGAAATTGAGCAGCCCGTCCAAGCCAGCTTCCTCGGGAGCACGCTGTGGCTAGGACCCAGCGCGGGGTGCGTGAGAAGCAGGGATATAGCTTCGACAGGCCAAGGCACGTGCTGGAAAGGACTGGGGCGCTCACCACCTCCTTTCGTCTGGAGATAGAGAAAGCGAATGATATTTAAGTCGTAAATCTAGCTTTGGTTTCATTTTGGTTTTCCTGTTGCTAAATCTAAATCTGTTTCACTTGTTTACTGAACGCTTTGACCATTCAACCAAAGTTCTAAAATGAGTGGAGATGGTTCCCAGGCCCTCTCCCCGCACACTCCAGCTCCGTTCTCCATCGTAGCTCTCCATACCCAGAGCCCCCCCCCCCACCGGCCCCCAGCAAGGGCACTAGCCCCCCAGACCCCCACGCCTGAGGGTCTTGTTCAAATGCAGATTCCTCTTCTGAGAAAGGGGCCCAGAGCCTGCATTTGGAAATGCAGCTGGTCCTCAGCCCACAGGTACCTTGCTTAGCAAGGCAGTGAGAAGTGTGCTGCATAGACAGATCCCCAGAGGTCCGGGGCACTGCCTTTCAGTGTGGGCTGCCCCTGGGCATCACCTAGAGAGCTCCTCAGGCTTTGAGTGCCCAGGCCGCACCCCAGACCACGGAAGTCACACTCCCTGGAGGAGGAGCCCTAGCGGAGGACAGCCCTGCGCTGTCCAGGATGAGAATCTCTGCCCTTGGGGTTTAAAGGGAGGAGGGTTCACCTGAAGGGGAAAGGGGCCGTGCTCTGCGAACAGCAGCGCCCCCTACTGGCCCAACTGTTTTCCCACCAAACCAGATCACAACAGCACCTGCAGAAAACGAGGTCAGTTTTGAAGACTGGAGGTGACTGTGGGAAGCCCTGCCTCCCCCTCCCAAGCCCGTTACAAAACACTGAGACGCGCCATCCCGGGGCCCCCCGAGGCTGCGCAGGGAGAACCCAGCTCTGGGGCTCCGGGCTCGTGCTTCGGACCTGAGATTTAGCATCCCGTGAACGGCACCCGACACCACCCCCAGCCCCTTCAGAACGCCTCCACTCCGTCTCCCAGAAGGCCTCGGATGTCACCTAACTCTGAGATGTACCCGAAGTAGAGGCTCCGGGGACAGCGCCTGATGGGATCTATCCCAGTTTCCACACCCTCCCAGGGACAGCCCTGCCTCCCCGCTCTAATCGGTGTCAGTTCTAGAAAATAAACATCTGTGCCGGGAAAACATGATCGGGGTTTTGTTGAAAAGAAAGGAGTAGCTCTAGGGCCTAAAGGATGTAACAGACTAAGTCCTTAGAGAGGTCAAGTGCAGACAAACTGTGTCCCTGTCAAGTGGAAGACCCGGGCTGCATATGGCTCCAGGTTACAGCACGAAGTCCCAGCTTTATGCCGCCGTTCAGGTCCTGAAAGGAGGCATGTGTCTGTCCACATTAAAGCCAAACACCAGGAACCTCAACGACATAAAGCCAGGCCCCAGGGAGAATGGAGGACCCGCTGGCCCCCAGGGTTCCGCGTGAGCCGTCCTCAGGGCAGAGCCCATGGCCTTCAGCGAGGGAGTCAGTGACACTGTTGTGGACAGAGCCCAGGCCTGAGCATTAGGAGGCCAAGTCAGTCCCAGCCACTGTGTCCACTCCCCATGTGACTCCCCTGAGTGCCCTCCCTTCCCTGGGCCTGTGAAATGAGAAATGCACCCCCTGCCTCTCTCCCCATCATGGATCACTTTGGGAAACAAATGCAGCTCTTGACCGGGGAGTACTTGTAGAGTAAGAAACACCATATGCACGAAGGGTTAGAGCAGTGCCAGATCCGCAGAATTCATTGTGTGTGCATGTGTATGAGCGTGTGTGTACACATACACGTGTGTGTGAGTATGAGCATGAGTGTGTATAGTGTGCATGAGCATGTGTGTACACAAACACGTGTGTGTGTATGAGCGTGTGTTAGTATGTGTACCTGTGTGTGTGTACACATACGTGTGTGTGTGAGTAGGAGCATGAGTGTGTGTAGTGTATATGCGTGTGTAGAAGTGTATGCATGCATGCACATATCTGAGTGTGTGTACTTATGTGGGAATGCAAGTGTGCATGAGTTTGAGTAGTGTCTGATGACTACAGTGGGAAGTAGACCCAAGCACTGCCTGCCCAAGGATCAGGAAGGCGTTCCGCCAGCAACAGAGCTTGGGGCACGTGGGCAGGGTCAGGCCCTAATGGAGAATGACACACATAGAAACAGATGGAGCCTGAGATAGCCCTGGGCCCAGAGGGGGGCTTCCTGCCCAGAACAGGGGCACATGAGACAGAGAAGCAGGGGAGTGGTTCCCGCACAGGTGGGGCCCTGTCACCCCAAGGCAGAGCTGTGGGAGAGCAAGAACACGGCTGCCTTCCTTTTTCCCCCAGGCAGCCCCAATCAGTGCCAGGGTGCCCTCTGGGGACACCCCCAAAGCAGTCACCTACAGAGTCAAAATGTCCTCCTAGAAATTTTTCCTTTATTTTATTTTATTTTTTTAAGATTTTATTCGTGTATTAGAGAGAGAGAGAGAGAGAGCACAAGCAGGTGAAGAGGCACAAGGAGAGGGAGAAGCAGGCTCCCTGCTGAGTAGGGAGCCCGATGTGGGACTCAATCCCAGGACCCTGGGATCGTGATGTGAGCTGAAGGCAGAGGCTTAAATGACCGAGCCACCCAGGCACCCCTGAAATTTTTATTTAAAAAAAAAAAAAGTAGGGGTACCTGGCTGGGTAGCTCAGTTGGTTAAGCATCTGACTCTTGGTTTTGGCTTGGGTCATGATCTCAGGGTCATGAGCTCGAGTCCCACATCCTGCTCCGCTCAGCAGGGAATCTGCTTGAGATTCTTTTTTCCACTGCCTCTGCCCCTCCCCCTCTGCTCTTCCTTGCACCCTCACATGCGCATGTGTGCTCTCTCTCTCTCTCTCTCAAATTAATTAATTAATTAATTCTTAAAAATAAATAAAATTTTAAAACATAAACAAACACAAAAACATAAAAGCAGTAAGCACCCAGTTCCAGTAGCAAGCCACTCAGACAGGAGACAAAGTATCTCGGAAGCTTTCTGAGCACTGGCATGACCAAGTCATGTTTTAAGGTAATTCATCCATCACCCGTGGCAAGGTGGAGGGGAGCTGTGGAGCTGAAGTCAGGGAGGCCAGCTAGGAGCTGACCTGGGCAGGAAAGGGCCTGGCCCAGAGGGACAAAATAGACTCACGCAGATGAGGCCCTTGACGTGAAATTTGACGGCTCGGTGATTGCTGGTTTGGGGATGCGGTGAGGCAGGAGCTCACTGTACACCGTGTCGAAGGGTCATCCCACTGAAAGAATGTCCACTGAGAAGGGCGTGGTGACCCCCTCCGAATGCCCTTCCAAACACAAGAATACCCAAGATCTAAGGAGGAAATCCAAGCAGGTCCGGCCTCCTCCCCCGACCCCACCCAGGGGCTGGTCAGGTCCCCAGCTACAGGCACCGGCCCTGGCCTTTCAGAAGAACCCAGAGAGACAGAGCCCCCGTGGCGCTGACCACAAGCCTGTCTCCCTGACAGGCTGCAGGTGGTCCGGCGGACACTGCGCTGCCCCCCGACCCCCCCCACCCGCCGTCCTGACCTCTGGCCTGTGAGTCAGGCTCCTCTCAGCCCACGTCAGACTCGCTGGGCTGAGCTGCCAAGAAAAACTCCGAGCCCCCTAATAAGCAGCAGCTCTCAGCCAACCTCTTACACAAGCCAGCTCTGAGAAAGGCGCCTCTCACCTTAGCCCAGCTGGTGGCCGGTCCCTTCCCCTGATCCCTGCCCTGTCTGTCGAGGGACCAGGCCTCTCCTGGCCTCATCCCCTCTCGGGCCTCCGCGAGCTACGATCCTTGGACCCGTTCTGCCCCCATTCCAGCATCTCCTTGGCCCCGAACAGCTGATTTCCCCCCTTTCAGCAGCTGTCCACTCGGCTCAGGGATCAGCAGACCCCTGGCCTGGGGACCCAGCCTGACTCAGCAAGGTCCTCGCAGACTCATGTCTCTGCCTCTGATCCTGCTGGAATCCACTAGCAAGTGGACCCACTGAGATCCACTAGCAGGTTGGCAGAGAGTCTGGGGGCCTTGTTGGGTGAGCCAAACAAGGAAAACCAAGAGTTCTGCCCCAGAGGAAGGAAGATTAGGTCAAACTCTGAAGCACTCCTGTGTAGGACAGGAGTACAGATCTATCTCTGCAGATAGGAGGGACAGAATTAGAACCAGCACTGGGTAAAACTCCCAGGCACTGATGTCAGCTCCATGGATCGAAGGGTTTGTAGTACAGAGACATTCACAATGAGAGCAGCCCACCTCGTGGGGTTGTGGGACACCGGCCAACTCTCAGAAGCACTAAAAAGTGGATTCCTTTATTGTTGAACAGAGACAGAGAATATCTTTTTTGGTCCTGAAGTTGTAGAAATATATGGAAACAGTGTTCCATAATTCTATCAATTGCAAAATCTCGAGCACAATTAAGTCAGCAAATATTTTGGGAAAGCTGCTAATCACATTTTCTTCTGTAGAGCTGCTGTGACCTCCATAAACTCAGCTGGATAGATGATGACATAAATGAACCCATTCTAGATTCAGCCCTTGGTGACACATTCTCTGGCATACTTACACCCAGTAGGCCACCGGGGATGGGGGTAGGGGAAGAGCCTTGACTCTGCACTAATTCACACCAGCAACTCAAGAAACCCCTCCCGTCACAAGTCCCTGCTCTCCCTTGACACCAGGAATGTGCTAGAGAGGACACAGCCCCTCCTCATTGACCATGGGCATGCTCTGGCCTTGCTACCACGGACAGATAGTCTTTTAGAGAAAAGAGCCAGGGCGAGCATTTCAAAGTTAGTACAATAGAATCAGAGCCATGGTTTCTAAATGTTAGGGAAAAAATAAATAAATAAATGCATGTTGGAAGAAGAATTGGGGTCCAAATATAGGGACTGAGAACCCTTCCCCCTTTGGCTTCGGACCTCCTACCCTCATCCTGCTGACACCCTTCCCTGTGTTCCAGCAGGCTCTAGAACTGGGGTCTCCTGGCACAAACCATGCATGTGTTTTCTTAGGCATCTCCTCAGTCTAGAGTGTTCTCCTCGCTCTGGCTTGCTTAGCCAAGTCCCGACGTGAATGCCTGGGCCCCAGTCCCTTTGCGCCTGAGAGCGGCGCTGTACTCCCACAGCTGGCCTCGCATCCACTCTGCCGTGGCCTTCCCTCTGCGCTGAAAGTCCGTTCGCTCCCCTCTCCTGGCCTCCAACGCCCAGGCCCAAATGCGAGCGTGCTGTATGGCCGTTCCGACGCTTCTCGGGAGTCCAAGGGCACACAGTAGGTACTCAACAAAGAGACGGAGGCGTTCGTGTCTGGGGCGCCCCCTGGTGGGAACACGCAAGACCTGGCTTTTTGGAGAGAGAGGATGCTGATCCAACAGCCCTTTCCATCCCTGTTTCTGAGGGAGAAGAGGAGGCGCGGGCCGCCAAGGAGAGCGTCCGCCCGCCAGGCAGAGAATTATGTGTTCTTGGAAGCTGGTTTAACGCACTGGCTCAGCGCTGAGCTGGGAATGGGCTCTGAGGCCTGCCGCCTGCAGACGGGACGTGGCTCAGGCAAGGATTCCACCGTCCAGTTTTAACAAGTGGCCAACGCCTTATGGAAACTTTTGAAAGGCATTCTGTTTCAGGACAGCCAGCTTGTACTTCATCTGGCTGCTCGAGCCATCTTTCCTTCAACGTGGGAGCACAAGAAGAAAGGAAACTGGAAATCACGGAGCACCCACTACGTGCCAAAAACCAAGTCAGCAATTCCTCTGCCTTAAAAGTCCCACGTTGCCCTTTGAAGAGGGAGAGACAGAGGCCCACAGAGCCCCTGGCAGCAGAGAGAGAGCAAGGCTGGGCATCTTAGCTTCTGCAGCCTGTGCTCCTTCCAGACACGGCGACCTTCTCTTTACAAGGCCGTTCTTGCTGCACGTCCCAGTCCTACCCCAAAGCCAAAATTCCCCCAGTTGAACAGGATAAACATTCCCATGGCAGAGGAACGCTATGTTCCCCAGAGGAGATGCAATCACGTTGTTCCTGCTGAGGTTATGTGTGCTTATGAAATAGAACTGGGCTGAAGGCCGGGACCCAGGCTCCAGGGCAGCCACCCCTCCCAGCTGCATCCCCCAGCCGTGCCCTACAAGGCAGTTGGAGGAACAGAACGGTGGGGAGCCCAGGCTGAGGAGCCAGGTCTAACCTTGACTTTGCAGCAAGTTGCTGGTTTCCATCGCAAGGTGATAAGCTTCCTTTAGAAAGTGCAGAGAGGTAAATCCATGTGAGAAATTATTCTCATTTTGCTTTCCTGGGTGTTAATTTCTCCATCTGGAAATGTAAATGTTGTCTGCATACAGGAGAGACTCAGAGGTAGAGAAGAAAGTACCTTTTTGGTGATGTCTCTAGAGAGTGTGTCCCTTGTACAATCATCCATTCTTAACATAATCATTAAACACATATTGAGGGCTTATTATGTGTCAGGTTCTCTGCTGGGCAATGCAAATACAGAAGTCAACAAGATAAAGGCCCTGTTCTTAAAGGACTCATCATGTATAAACTCTGCATCAAAAATGTGTGTGTGTGTGTGTGTGTGGTTTCATGTCTAGAAAATATATCCACTTCCAGCTCCTGTATACTTGAGTCCCATCACTAAAAAATATTTCCTTGACTATATGATATACATCGTTCTCATATTTTAACATTTCTCAAATCAGTCTGCATCTGACCATTTTGATTGGCAGCACATTCTTCTTCATGGTACACCAAACGGTGATTATCTTACACATGATAACCTCTTAGATTTAATGAAATACATTTGGGGGTGGGAGTTACTTTTCCACGGGACTTTTAAAGGTAATTCACAGCCCCTGAATTTAACACTAGGTCTTTCCAGAACATTCCTGTTCATCCAGATGTATGGCGTCACGCAGATCATGTGTCCAGATATCTGATTGCCCCTCACTTTTCATCAGGATGGCTTGGAAACAATGAGCGAAAACAAGAGAGCTGGATGCTGTATCACCTCTTGGCCACCAGAGGGAGATAGCCCATTGGTTCTCAGGCTCGCTGGTTTTCCCTCTCCTAAACCTTCCTAGCATGCCCCCTCCAGGACAGTCTGAAACTCACTGAAACTCCTCCACGTGCGAGGTCAAAAGACAGGAGGGGTCCCTCTTCCAGAGCAATGGCAGTGAGAAAGAGGAGTTGGATCTGAATGATGTTTGCAAACTCACACCTAAAATCAGCTCTAGTTTAAATGAGCAACTCCTGGGAATGAGGACGGGTGCTGGACATGGCAGAGCTCTGCCTCAAACATGCAGGACTGGTGGGTGGCCCCTTGCCCTTCTTAAACCATTCAAGACTCTTGAAACCCACAGTGATTCATAAAGTTCTGCAAGGAAGTTTTCCCACTCTAGCAATTGCCTGTAGCCTCCTCTTCTTCCTTCCATCTTTCCTTTCCTCACTTAACTACATATTCATTGAACATCTGCTATGTGCCAGACCCTGTGTTAGGAGCTAGAGATACAGTAGTAAACTGAACCAAGAATTGTTCTCGTGCATCTTAAGGTCTGGTGGGGAGATAGACAGTATAGAAATAAATCATTCATTGCACGGTGCAAAGAAAGAAAGAAAGAAGAAATGCTATCAGGAACCACACTGGGTACTTTGAGAGTGTGCAACAGGAGAATATGTAGGGGACCAATCCAGGAAGGCCTCTCTGATGAGTGGTAATGGAGACTATGCCTGAAGGAAGGCGGTCCCAGGCAAAGAGCAAGGGAGAGTCCTTCTGGGAAGGCAGACCAACATTTGCAGAGGCCCCAAAGTAGAAAGTGCTCAACACCTAGGGACTGAAAGGAGGCAAGTGTGGAGCTCAGAGATAAGGGTTAGGAGAGACCCAGGATGGGCTAAAGTGTAACAGGAACATGGTGATACAGAGCCTTGTGTGCATGCTTTAGACCTGTTTTTCCACTGGCAGCCATCAAAGGGACTGAAGGAGGCACAGACATGAGTGGCATGTAGTAATGATAGGACAGCACTGATGGGCCTGGGGCGTGGAGAAGAAATCTGAGAAGTAGGGTATCTCATTGGGAGTTATTGGAGCATCAGGAGGAGTAATGGCAGGCAAATGGTGATAGTGGGCACCCAGGTGTATTTTAGAGGTAGAATTACTGGGGGAAGGAAGGAAAGAAGGGGTATTATAAGGAGTATCTTGGAATGGAGAGAGGACTTGTCCTGGGATGGGCACCTTTCCAGAAGGACAGGATCTGAGAAGGAAATATTAGGAGCTGTTTCCTTGCATTAACTTTATGCTGTTTCTGGAACATCCACACACAAGTGTAAAGAAGACACTTAAATCTGTGAATCCAGTGCTCAAAATTGGGCTGGAAAATATTCGATGTGGGAGTCATAGGTATACAGACGGAAGATAAAGCCATGGTGAGGGCTGACGTCAGCTGGGGAGGAGAATCAGTGAAGAGAAAATGGTCCAGAACAGAGCTCAGGAGAATGCTCATATTTGCATGAGGAGTCAGCCAGGGATAGTGTGAAGGAGCAGCTAGAGAGGGGATCGATATGAATGCCAAAAAGAGGAGAGTGTGTCAAGGAGGCACGGTCAGCTGTGTGGACACCCTGAGCAGTCTCAGGAGATGAGAACCAAAACCTGTCTTGGATTTGCCAACATGGAGCTCTTACTACAAGGGCGGCAGCAGCAGAAACCGGTCTGGGCTGGCCAGAGACAGGAAGGGAAGTGCCAAGAGCCCACCCACGTAAGCATAAAGCTAACGTGATGGCAGCCTACCCAGGGACACAGTTCTTCGGGGGCACTGTTCAGCGGCTTGATGAAAGCCTGGACCCGCTGGAGGGCAGGGTTTAGCCCAGCCGGGATTTCACCGTGAGAGAAGCATGAGAGAGGAAGCGGGGAAGGCAGAGCAAGGGTGTTGAAAGAAGAAAAATGATGGGCTGGGAAGTCTAAGTTGGTTGAGGAGTCCAGGGAGGATATGGGGTGGGTGGAGCTGAGGGACGGGAGGTCTCCAGCAAGTGAAAGCACTGGGCTGGCACGCTTGACCCAGTGAGCTGGAAGTCTAGAGAGAGAAGCAGACCTTTGAGACTTCATGGTTTGTGTGATGTCAAGTCCATGTGGTGACCATGGGAACTAGTGGCTGAAAAGAAGAAGGCGGAGAAGGTTACTGAAGATGAGGAAGACAAGGGTCTGCAAAGTCAGAGAAGAAAGTGATGAGTTGATGTCAGTGAGGTCAGTGTCAACGTCCAGACATTGATGTTGCTGAAAATTATTGGCGTGGAGAGGAAGATGACTCGTAGGAGCCCCTAAATTCTTCACTGAATGAGTGAATGACCAGGAAGTCAGGAACATAGCAGTGGGCAGTGAGGGAATAGTATAAGCCCCAAAGAAGAGGGCTTTCTGCACCAGCAGGGTGGGAGGGGTCTGGAAGAAACAGAAGAACACGAATTCCTATCCTCGGGAGTAGGAAATAACCCCAGGAAAGGGCACTCATGCAAGCTCAGGAAGGAGACTTCCTCCACTTTGGAAGAGAAACCTGCAGTCCCTTAGCAGTGTCTGCAGAGGTAAGCGTGAGGAAGGCCGGCACCCCTGTTAGGGATCTGCAAACACCGTCCGAAGATATGCTGTCTTGCAACTCAGGGGAGGCATCATGGAACAGTAGGGAAAACTCTAGGTCATACTGAGAGGGGACCATGAAGGTCCAAATCCACCTGTCAAGGAAACGGTAAAGTAAATGAAGACATCCCTGAGCCCTGAGCCGGAGGAGGCTGCAAAAGAGAACGGCTACGGTGGCCGAGTAGGAAGAAGTAAGCTCTATCAGGCGGCAGCCATAGTGAACCAGGAAACGGAGAACCGCGGGCAGAGGCTGCTCCACAAGCTGGTCATGTCCTGAGCTCTGGTCCGGGTCACGAAGGGAGAGGGAGCCCCACACAGGGGGTGCCAGCCTGGCACCCACAGCTTCTAGTAGATCATACCAGGGCTTGCTGCCTTAGTACTGTTCCTGAGGAAGGACGAGGGGGAAGGTGCTGGAAAGGGCACTGACGGCAGAGGGAAGAGGGGAGGGGACTGGAGGTAGCCCATAATCCATAATCAATTTAAGCTCCACAGCCAGCAAGAAAATGGGTTTCTCTTAGAGCCCCACTCCATTGGAAGACTCAGGTCCGTGTGTGGCTATCCAAGAGAAAGTGTGCTTACAATGGCTACAGTAGAACAGCGCAATGGATAATAGAAAAGGTAGAGGAAAAATGTCTCCGTGACCAGAAGCAAAAGAGAGGCATCTGTTCCCACTGCGTGGTCAGGGAACACTTCATAGCAGAAAAGGACTATCCTCTGCAGGTGGGTGAATGGGGGCATTTTGAAAGGTAGGACCGCCCTGGTGGAGGACTGGCCCCAGGCGCCCCTGGCAACAGCGCTTGGTCCCATGCCTCCGGAGGACTCCGTCCAGCCTCAGCCAAGTTCCTCTGGGCCCCATCCTGACTCACCCTTGTCCCCCTTTCCTCTCCAGTTGCAGGACCTCTGAGCAACCACCCCCGGAGGGAAATGTCTGATACTCACAGCAGACCTCTCCTGGCCGAGCCTCTTTCCAGCAGATGCAAACTCTATGAGTCAGAGTTTATCAACCCGAGCTGGCCCTCAAGCCCCCAGGACACACACCCGGCACTGCCCCTCCTGGAGATGCCCGAAGAGAAGGTGAGGAGGGTCCCTCCCAGCACGCCTCCCAGGTAGAAGGAGGAGGAGGGGGAGGGCACACACTGCATAATAGCACGGAAGGGCCACCGCCCGGCGATGTTCTGTCCCCAGTCAGCACAGGCTCACACCCCTGCTTGGTCCTATTTGGCCTATGATGGAAAATGGGGTTCTGTGTGCAACACGATTTTAAAGACAAGTAGGGAATACACACACTCACGCACCAGTCTTCCAGCCAGTCCCCCAGATCCTTCCCCTTAGACCTGCTCCTTTGACTTACCTTATCATCGGCTCCCAAAGGCAGGCCTGTGTCCATTGGCAAGTTTTAATGCTCCCTGAACTGATACAGTGGAGAGGGACCCAGGACCACTAAAGTTTTGTTTTTAATGAGATAAAATCAATATACCGTAAAATTCAGCCCTTTAAAATATACATTTCACTGGTTTTTAGCATAATTACAAAGTCCACTAACATCACCACCAGTGAATTCCAGAATATTTTCATCACCTCGAAAAGAAACTCAAAACACTCATTAGCGATCACTCTGCGTTCCCCTCCTCCACACCTGTCACCTCCCATCTGCTTTCTGTCCCCGTGGAGTTGCCTCTTCGGTACATTTCATGTAAGTGGAATCATGTAATTTACGGGCTTTGGTGAAATGCTTCTGTCATTTAGCATAATATTTTCAGGTGCATTCTTGTCGTAGCACGAATCGGTACATCATTACTTTTTATGGTCAAACCATATTTCATGGTGTGAGTATACCGTAGTTTATTTACCCATTCCTTGGTTGTTGGACATTTGGGTGTTTCCACTTTTTGCCTGTTAAAACAAAACAACAACAACAACAAAAACCGCTACCATGAGCATTTGTGTAAAAGGTGTTGTGCAAATACATATTTTTCTTTCCCTTGGGTATGCATCCAGAAGTGGAATTCCTGGGTCACATGGTAACTCTACGTTTAACATTTTCAGGCGCTGCCAGACCGTTTTCCAGAGTCACTGGGTCACTGTGGGTTCTCCCCAGCAGCGTACACGTCGTGTCCCTCCTCCTCTTTGTCAAAACTTGTTGCTGTCCTTTTATTAATGGCCTGGGTGGATGTGAACTGACATCTCACTGTGATTTTGATTTATATTTCCCTAATGTCAAGCTGATGTTGAGCATCTTTTCATGTGCTTACTGGCCAGTTGTATATCTTCTTAGGGAAAAAAAAAAATGTCTTTTGAAGTCCTTTGCCCATTTTTTCAGTTGGGTCGTTTGTCTTTTTATTGTGGAGTTGTAACAGTTCTTTATATATTCTGGATATTGGGCCCTTGCCCATTATATGATTCACAAATAATTTCTCCCACTCTGTCTTTTCACAGTCTGGGTCGTGTCCTTAGAAGCACAAAGTTTGTGATTCTAAGTCTGATTTATCTATATTGACTTTGATTGCTTATGCATTTAGTGTCGTATCTAAGAAACCGTTTTCTTACGCAAGGTCACAAAGATTTCATCCTATGTTCTTCTAACAGTTTTTTTTTTTTTCCCAATTTATTTATTTTCAGAAAAACAGTATTCATTATTTTTTCACCACACCCAGTGCTCCATGCAAGCTGTGCCCTCTATAATACCCACCACCTGGTACCCCAACCTCCCACCCCCCCGCCACTTCAAACCCCTCAGACTGTTTTTCAGAGTCCATAGTCTCTCATGGTTCACCTCCCCTTCCAATTTACCCAAATTCCCTACTACTCTCTAACGCCCCTTGTCCTCCATGCTATTGGTTATGCTCCACAAATGAGTGAAACCATATGATAATTGGCTCTCTCTGCTTGACTGATTTCACTCAGCATAATCTCTTCCAGTCCCGTCCATGTTGCTACAAAAGTTGGATATTCGTCCTTTCTGATGGAGGCATAATACTCCATAGTGTATATGGACCACATCTTCCTTATCCATTCATCCGTTGAAGGGCATCTTGGTTCTTTCCATAGTTTGGCGACTGTGGCCATTGCTGCTATAAACATTGGGGTACAGATGGCCCTTCTTTTCACGACATCTGTATCTTTGGGGTAAATACCCAGGAGTGCAATTGCAGGGTCGTAGGGAAGCTCTATTTTTAATTTCTTGAGGAATCTCCACACTGTTCTCCAAAGAGGCTGCACCAACTTGCATTCCCACCAACAGTGGAAGAGGGTTCCCCTTTCTCCACATCCTCTCCAACACATGTTGTTTCCTGTTTTGTTAATTTTGGCCATTCTAACTGGTGTAAGGTGATATCTCAATGTGGTTTTAATTTGAATCTCCCTGAGGGCTAATGATGATGAGCATTTTTTCATGTGCCTGATAGCCATTTGTATTTCTTGATTGGAGAAGTGTCTGTTCATATCTTCTGCCCATTTGTTGATGTGTTTGTCTGTTTCGTGTGGGTTGAGTTTGAGGAGTTCATTATAGATCCTGGATATCAACCTTTTGTCTGTACTGTCATTTGCAAATATCTTCTCCCATTCCGTGGGTTGCCTCTTTGTTTTTTTGACTGTTTCCTTTGCTGTGCAGAAGCTTTTGATTTTGATGAAGTCCCAGAAGTTTATTTTCGCTTTTGTTTCCTTTGCCTTTGGAGACGTATCTTGAAAGAAGTTGCTGTGGCTGATATCGAAGAGATTACTGCCTATGTCTTCTAACAGTTTTATATTTTAACACTCACATGTAAGTCTTTCAACCATTTTGAGTTAGTTTTTGAATATGGTGTCAAGTGAGGGTCTGACTTCAATCTTCTGCAAGTAGATATCCAGCTGCCCCAGTACCATTTATTGAAGAGACTATCCATTCTCCATTAAACTGTTTTGGCATTCCCATGACCGTAGTGCATGAATTTATTTCTGATCTCTCAACTTTATTTAACTGATTTATGTGTCTGTCCTTACGCCAGCACCACACTATCTTGATTATTATAGCTTTGTAGTAAGTTTTGAAATCAAGACTGTGAGTCTTCCAAATTTTATTTTCCTTTTCAAGGCTGCTTTATCTATTCTGAGACCCTTACATTTCTATATTACTTTAGGATCTGACTTTCCAATTCTGAAGGGAAGAGAAAGGCAACTGGGATTTTGATAGGGATTGTATTAAATCTGTAGATCAGCTTAAGGAGTACTGACATTTTTAACAAGTCTTCCAATCCATGGACCTAGGATGTATTTCCATTTATTTAAGTCCTTAATAACTTTTGATGTTGTGTAGTTTTTAGTATAAAAAAAAACTTATACAAAATCTTTAGTTTAGTATACAAGGCCTTTTTTGTTTAATTTATTCCAAAATATTTTACTCTTTTTCATGTGATCATAGAATCATTTTCTTCATTATATTTTTGGATTGTTCATTGCCTCTGTATAAAAATAAAATTGATTTTTATATGTTGATCTTCTACCTAGCAAATTTGCTGAACCTGTCTATTAACTTTAATAGTATTTTGGAATTTTTTAAATAGATTTTTTAAGAAGATTCCATAAAACAGAATGTGCCATCTACAAATGGAGATGGTTTAAATTCTTTCTCTCTAATCTGGGTCCCTTTTGTTTGTTTTTTTCTTACCTAATTGCTCTGGCTAGAACTTGCAGTACAATGTTGAACAGAAGTGATGAGAACCAATGTCTTTCTCTCATTTCTCTCATTCCTGATCTTAAAGGGAAAGTGTTCCATCTATCACCATTATATATAAGCTGTGGGTTTTTAGTAAATAGCCTTAGTTAAGTTGAGGAATTTCCTTTCTATTCCTATTTGCTAAATGTTTTTATCTGGAAGGGCTGTTAAATTTTTCAAATGGTTTTTCTCTGTCTATTGAGATAATCATGTGGGTTTTTTCTTTCACTTCATTAATATTAATAATTATGGATTTTTATATGTTGAAACAGTTTTGAATTCTGAGAATAAATCCCATTTGGCCATAATTATTTTTGTATATTACTGAATCTGGTTTGGTAGTATTTTGTCAAGGATTTTTGCATCTGTATTTACAAAGCAGATTGATCTGTAATTTCCTTTCTTGTGATGTCTTTGTCTGGCTTTGGTGTTAAGGTAATACTAGCCTCACAGAATGTGCTAGAAAGTATTGCCCTCTCTTCTAGTTTTTTAATTCTTTAAGGATTTGGCAAAATGTACAAGTGAAGCCATCTGAACTTGGGTTTTTCTTTGTGGGAAGTGTTTTGCTTGCTGTTTTTGTTTTTGTTCTACTAATTTAATCATTTACTTTGTTGTAAGTCAGTTCAGATTTTCTGTTTCTTCTTGAGTCAGTTTGATAACTTGTGCCTATCTACCTAGGAGTGTATCCAGTTCATCTAGGTTATCTGATTTGTTAGCATACAATTATTCATTTCTTTAGAGTCCTTTTTCTTATAACCCTTTTTATTTCTTGAGGGTTGGTAGTAATGCCTCCTCTCTCATTTCTGATTCTGATAGTTTCAATCATCTCTTTTTCCCTTGGTCAATCTAATAAAGGTTGGTCAATTCTGATCCTTGCAAAGAACTGTCTTTTAGTTTCATGGATTTTCTATAGTTTTTATTTTCTATTTCATCTATTTTCATGATAGTGTTTATTTTTCCTTCCTTCTACTTGCTTTGGATTTAGTTCACTGTTATTTTTCTAGTTTCTTAAAGTAAAAGGTTAGGTTGTCGATGCAGGATATTTCTTTTCTTCATATAGATCTTTACACCTACAGTATCCCTCAAATACTGATTTAACTGCATCTCATAAGTTTTGATAGATTGTGTTTTTGTTTTCATTCATCTCAAAGTATTTTTCTAATTTCTCTTCTGATTTCCTCTTTGATCCATTGATTATTTAGGAGCATGTGGATTAATTGCTACATTATTTCCCAAATTTCCTTTTGCTTTTGATTTCTAAATTCACACCATTATGATCAAAGAACATACTTTGGGGGTACCTGGCTAGCTTAGTTGGTAGAGTGTGCAACTCTTGAACTTGGGGATGTGGGTTCAAGCCCCTTTTGTGTAGAGATTACTTAAAATTAAAATCTTTAAAGAAGAGAGAGAACAGGGATGTCTGAGTGGCTCAGTTGGTTAACTGTCTGCCTGCATGACCCCGGGGTTGTGGGATGGATACCTGAGTCAGGCTCCCTGCATAGCAGACAACCTGCTTCTCCCTCTCCCTCTGCTGCTCCCCCTGCTTGTACTCTCTCTCTCTCTCTCATTCTCTCTCTCAAATAAATAAAATCTTTAAAAAGAGAGAGAACATCCTTTGTATGATTTCAATGCCTTTAAATTTATTTATACTTTTTTTATTGTAAAAATGCTTTATTGATCTTATGGCCTGACATGTGGTCTGTACTGGCCCCATGTCCTCACTCATTGCTACTCTAAAATTATAACAGGTATAGGATTGGCTGCACCTGCACGTCTATCACAGACTTTTTTATTTTTTAAATATAACTGGTTTTCTTTGCAATCCTATTTACTTTATTCATTTCCAAACACAATTCTGAAAACAAGTCCATGGTCTTGCCAAACTGACAGAAGGGATCCACAGTGCAAACGTTTACGAAACCCTGCAGTGAAGAATGTGTAGTCGTCCTGGAAGACTGGCCTGCGTGCAGCCACCCTGGGCAGCAGTAGAGAGTGGACAGGGGTCTTATGATCATTTATCTTTATCAGAACAGCTGACAAGCTTCTCTATCCCCAAGAGCTCCTGCTGTATTGTATGATCGTTTGTCACGGTTTCTCTTAAAAGGATCTCCGGCCATCCAGTGAAGACAGCCATATTGTGAAAATGGAAAAACCCAGTGAACGGAGTAAAAGGAGAGAAAGCGGGGCAGCCCATCAAGGCTCTGCCGGCGTGGAGGGCATCAGCCTCCTCCAAGCAGTGGGCTATCTCACGGGGGAGATGAAGGAATGCAGGACCTGGCTGAAAGGTAAGCAGACACCCAGGGAAGAAACAGCCTCCCTGAGACCTGGCTGGACGAAGCTGCTGCCTCGCTCACCCAGTGCGAGAAATGTCACCATTGGCGTACTTCCGCCGAGTTGTCTGTGTGTAGGTCTGAGGTACCCCAATACCTTGGAATTTCCGTGGTTTCAGAATTAAATGTATTTCACTGATTTTAGTTCTTTGCAAATTCTTCACCCCTACACGGAATAGGTTCGAGACAACCACCTTAGCAACATATAAGCCATTCCCCAGTCGCTCCTTCCCTTGTTCCACACCTATTTACCGTGTGCCGAGAAGATATGGACGTGGCCTTCCCCCGTGTTCCAAGATTCATTCTTTCCTTTCAATGTCTTTCTTGTCCTAGTGCCCCTCAACTAAAGACTGCAATAAGCACCCCTATCCTCCTCACCCACACCTGTAGAGGCTGTCCTGGAAACCGAACGAGAGAGTGAGGTAGAATATATGTCCCCTCTTCCAGGCCTGGCTTCTCCCCTGCCCCTGGCCCAGTCCTAGCTCAATGCAGTTGCAGCGCCGGACTAAAAGCATTTCCTTCCCAGCTCCTTTCCTCCAGACTCCTTTCTTTGCTGCTCAGATACAGCTCTCAACTGAGCCATACGGCACAACACAAAAAGAGAGTTTCCTTCCCACCTCACCCCTTCCTTTGGACCAATAAATTTCCCTTGGAATGCTCCCGAGGCTTCCTTGCCAACCAAGCTGATGGCTGGAACGGCGTTAAATTGGTCTCAGCACGGTGCCTCAGTCTGTATGGCAAAAACTAACACCCACTGTGGACTGATTGCCTCGCCACTCAGAGACTTGGGCTGGGTGCCAGGCCGAAGGAGAGGAAGTGTCCTGGCCCCGTGCATCCCCGTTTGCCTTGGTTGCCGCGCCAGCCAGTGGTCCAGCAGGGAAGCACAGGCTGGCCCCTGCTGATGGCTCTGCCGCTGTCTTTCAGATAAGCCTCTGAGCATCCAGTTCACGGACTGGGTCCTGAGGGGGGCTGCCCAGGTGATGTTTGTCAACAACCCTCTCAGCGGACTCATCATCTTCATAGGACTCCTGATCCAGAATCCCTGGTGGACGATTACTGGGGGCCTAGGGGCAGTGGTCTCAACCTTAACTGCCCTCGCCTTGAACCAGGACAGGTAGGTCCCTGACCCGGTGGTCGCAGGGTCTTGAGGTGGACAGAGAGAGAAGTGTTTACGTGAGTGATTAGCCAACCTTATCCTACTAGCCAGCCCAAAGTCTCCCAAAGATCAACTTTGAACCAGTCACTGGAGTTCTCTGTAGAATTAAACTACTCCTCTGCTTAAAGTAAGTGACAGCACTAGAATTCTTTTGACTGTAGATCCTTCTGGAAACATTCCCCGGAAGGCAGATGCAGAGCAACACTTAAGAGGCTCTTCCCTCATGGAGCCTACAGTCTAGTTGAGGCAAGAAATGTCCCAGAATAATAAGAGACCCTATGCTGGAGAGCTCAGAAAAGATAGACGTCTCTCTCTGAGTGTTGGTAGGGGATGAGAGAGGGCAACCTTTGAGCTGCAAACATGGGATCTGGGAGAGAGGAGGGAGGGAGAAGAGAGAGCGCAGAGTGGAGGCAGGAGGCAGCACCGCCCGCCACCCCCATACTGGTGGCCACAAAATTCAGGAACAAGAACAAGTAGCATTTAATATAAGGGGAGCATTTCCTCAAGACTGTGTCCCACGCTGTTCCAATATTCCCAAACGTTCCTGATGCCTGGAATCACCTGGACTGACTGTTAAGAAATGTTGTCTTCTTCAGCCAACCACTTCTGTTCCCTCAGAAAGTCCCACTCCCTGGGTCTGGGAAGGAGTGTTTTTAACAATATCCTTCTGGGTACTCCTGACGATCATAGACGTTTGGGATTGCCCGCATTCTTAGTGTTTTTCAATCTGGGGGTCATGCATTCATTTGTGGATCATGAATTAATTGTCAACAGCATTTTTAAAAATTACAGTCATTGAAATCGGAGGGGGAGATGAACCATGAGAGACTATGGACTCTGAAAAACAGAGGGGGTGGGGGTTGGGAGGTTGGGTGAGCCTGGTGGTGGGTATTAAGGAGGGCACGGATTGCATGGAGGGCACGGATTGCATGGAGCACTGGGTGTGGTGCATAAACAATGAATTCTGGTACACTGAAAAGAAATTTTAAAAAATTAAAAAAATAGAATAAATTAAAATAGTTTTTCCTATGTAGTAAATATTTTGCAAAATTTTTGTTCCATTAATGTGGGACATGTTGTGTTTGGGGGGAAGTATGGAGGGGCACAGAGAGAGAGAACTAGGTCATGCTACCAAATATATTCCCTCCTTACTGTGGGTTTCTGTCAAAAAGATTGAGAAGCACTGTCATGCCTTGTTTCATGTGATTCTCACTGCCACTGCCCAAGGCAGTGGGTCCACACTTCACGAGTAAGAGAACGACACTGGGAGAGGCCAGGCGCTTACCCAGGGTGCCAGTCAGTGGGTGGCAGGGCTCGAGCGGGGACCCATGATCTGCATCTTCCAGGCTGAGGTGAGTGCTCGCCCCGTCACATAGACAGCAGGAACAGCAAGGCCACAGGCTCCCTGGTAAACCCAGAGAGTGGGATGTAATCAGAGGAGACTGTGGGGTGACCATCACCACACCTCCTTCAGGCCCCCCCGACATCTAGATGCCACCAAGGCAAATCTGTGGGTCAACCTGTCTCCCCTGAGAAGCCATTCATGCACCTCTCGGGTGGCCTTGGGGGACCACGCTGATTCCAGCAAGCCAGGAGGCCGTTCCAAATTGGATGCTGAGAGGCTGAATTCTTTGGGGTGAAGATCTGGTGTGTGACATAAAAAATGGGCTCCAGCCAGAGTTTCGTGTTTCTTTTTCAACCAGTAGTTTCCCTATTCCTCCTTATCATGTCACGGGCAGCTCGCACAGAACTGGGCCCCAGACAGGATTAACTCCTGTCTCACTGCTTCATCACCGTTTGGTAAAACTCACTTGAACTCTGTCCAACCCACTGCCTCTTCCGCTATGTGACCTTGGGCTAGGGCTTCCCCTCCTGGCCCCATTGTCCTCATCGGTGAGAGCTGCGACTTATTATCTCACCTTTAAGGAGCCAGAGTCCCTTCCTGTGTTGACAGTCTGATTCTCTGACCTTCTTCCCAACCATAATCTACTGGTCAACTTGCCAGGCCATTCAAAGAGCTGCTTCATGGACCTCAGGATTGCAGCGGAGACACCCACCATGCCTGCCTAATCCTCCCAGACTTTTCCCTAAGACAACTGTGTGCCAGTTTGGTTTCCAAAGCTTTCTCCGCTGGGTCCCCCAACATCTCCCACTCAGCATCCCACTCTTCCCAGTCAAGCACTTTCGCTTCTGCCTATCTAATCCTGCCATCCTTTCAAGCCCCCCTCCTATAGGGAGCCACCCCTGATTACCTCAGTGCTCTCTGAACCCTCCTTTCTCACTGAACAAGCCCAGAACATACCTCAATAACTATATGGGATGGTTCTCTAATTGCTTTCTGAGGCTTCTCTCGCTGGCAATGTTCTAAGCACATTCAGGACAGGAAGTCCCTTTTGACTGCTCCGTATTCTACTACAGTGCCTAGAAAAGACCCCAGCTTAGTTGCTGATAGGTCAGCACCGTGTTCTACACCATCAGGTCAAAGGTCCAGGTGCCCTCCTCTGTATTCACATGCACATCCTTCCAAGGAACCCTGCCTTCACCAAGAAAGCACTGACACCGCTGCGTGTTCCAATCATAACCACCACGGCCCCTCACCACCGGCCCTACTCCCCTACCCCCATTCCCATGACCTTCCCTACTTCCTCCCCGGTCCTACTCCCCACCTCCTGCATTAGCCCCTTGTCTCCCCTTATCCCTGCTACATTATCCCCACTAGCCCAGACACTGCACTTCAGAGAGAGGAACTCATCAAGGTCAGCAACACTAATGCCTCACTGTCCTGATGGAACGTGGTCCTAATGAAGACCTTTTTGTCTTTGGGGTTAAACCTACCTTAATATTTTTGATGGTCAGAGTGGGACATGAGGTAATGGTTTCATTTTTGACAACCAAACCCAGAAGCCACCAAAGCCTTGGTAGAGGAGTGTTCTGAGGGGGGACATCTCCAGGGAGGGGCAGCTGCAGAGGGAGCCCTTGGATGTGGCCCTGATTTTGTCTCCCCTGGACTCCCTTGTTTTCACTATTCCCCCTACACTCTGTCCCTAGGGCTACAGGCCAGCTCCCAGGAGGGGCCAGGTGTCTTTGCTCAGTTTGCCTGAAGCAACTGGTATTAAAACCAAAAAAGTACTAAATTCTAACACTAAACAGAAATGGGAAAATGTAGATAAATGCAAACACATCTAAAAATAAGTATTTTTCCCAAACATGAGTTTCTGCTTTTCAGATAGATTTTCTAGTCCCGGGGACATTCTGAGCTCCAGTGGTCTTCCCTCCCAACCCCCGCCCGTCTCCAGCTGCTCCATATGTTCATAGCCTCAGGAGCAGGCCACCTACTGTCCCATGTCCCATGCAATGTCCCCCCACAAGTGCCATGTGTTCGGCTTTTCTTGTTGGCAACTCCGTAATGACGTCCCCTCCCGCCCTCCAGCTGCTCACACTCTCCCTCATCCGGCTGAGCTGATCTCCTGGCCCCTGCAGAGCTGAAAGCTCCCTTCCTTCCAGACCTAAGCCATGGCCTCTGCCCAGCAGGAGCCCTCCTCTCGCCAGAGCTCCCTCCCTCCCTCTCAGGGAGCTCCTGCTTCCAGACGCCTCTGCTGGGCACACATGGTCACTCGGTGAAGAACTCACTCTAGCATTCACATACGTGCATTCCACGACTAGGCAGGGCCTAGAGCCCTCTGTGCACCAGACAGACACTGGTGTCTGTTATTACAATGCTGTCAGACAGACGAGCTCCAGCGGGCAACTTCCAGTCAAGGATAGAGACAAGGCTCAAGCTCAGACAGGTGTCTTGCAGTGATTTGCCTGGTCCCTCGGTCACCCCACTCCCTTCTCCCAGCCAGCAGAGCTATAGTGAGGATCGAGGGCAGTGTTCGTTAGCATCCAGGAGAGAGGCTTAGGTGCACATAGACTTCCCTGATGAAACGAAGAGAGAATAGACTTGGGCTCGGCTTCTCCCCTCCTCTGGGCCTCTCCCTGCCCTGCAGAGGGGAGTGGCACGGACACATCCCCAGCGGGCTCAGCTCCTCCACTCTGGGACACACTGTCGTCCTTGGAGGGAGGGCAGGTCACAAGTACAGCTCACACAATGCAGTCTGCAGTCAGAATGCACTCTCTCTTCCTCTTTCTCTTCCTCCCCTCTCACTGTCTCCTGTACACACACACACACACACACACACACACACACCATCCCCAGTGTCATACCTCAGGTTTCTGTTAGATCCCCCACTGTACTTAGCAGTCCGAGACCCCCCTGAGAAGCTAGGAGGCGAACTCAGACACAGTGAGAAGACTTAATTCTAGAACAGCAAGGGTAATCGGGGCTGTGGGGAGAGGCATATCTAGGAAGGTGCTGGCAATCGCTTCTCGGCCTTTTCGTTAAGACCAAGTGTAGGAAGGTGCTGGCAGCCACGAGACTGCCCAGAATCAGGAGTAAGCTGACTTTTTCCTGGGAGTCCCAAGGGGGCCCTACAAGCACCACCAAATTAAAAGGCAAACTGTCTCTTCCCCCTCCACCCAGGTCTGCCATCGCCTCCGGCCTCCACGGGTACAACGGGATGCTGGTAGGACTGCTCCTGGCCGTGTTCTCCGAGAAGTGGGACTATTACTGGTGGCTTCTGTTTCCTGTGACCTTCACGGCCATGACCTGGTGAGACACCTCATTCCTTCTGCTCACAGACCCACGGGGCCCTGAGGTGCTTACGTCTTCCCCTGGACGGGGACCTGGACCCCCTGGAACCCAGGGCTTCATCGTCAGACTGGCTTGTCCCACAGGACACAGTGAAGATCCACGAATGTGACTGCGATACAGCAGATCATTTTTTTATTCTGGAATAACAGGAACCCTTTAAAGCAGCAATGAGCACAGGTTTTTTATGGTGCTAATAATCTTCCTTGAATGATAGTTTTAATAATAAAGGCTAACATTTATTGCAGATTTCCTACAAGCCAGGCACAGAGCTAAGCCAGGTAAGGTTACTATTGTCCCCAGTTTACAGGAGGGAAGATTAAGACATGAAGAGGTTAAGTAACTGGCCCCAGGTCATACTTTTACAAAGTTTTTGAGGATGAACCCAGAGCCTCCAGGCTACACGGGAATCATCTAAACCGTGGCCTGACCAAGACAGAAAAGCTAAAAACTCACCTGGGACAGAATCACTCTTGGAGCAGAATGTCTGTAATGAAAGCACAGAATCTTTGAACGAGAAGCATTAGTTAAGATCCTGCTGTGCAATCATGTCATTTTGCAAAGGAATAAAAAAGGAGGAAGGGTCTTGGGAACCAGTATTCATGGGGAGCCTGGGCGGGCTAGGCCTTAGCTCACCCGCATCCCTTCTCCGCTGGTCTGTGGTGCCTGAGGCTGGGTTGACTCGAAGGCCTGTCAGCCCCAGAGGGCAGGAGCCTGAAGGGACCCGCATCCTCCAGTTTGTACCCTGCGGCTCCGAGACAGGCTGACTAATTTTTAACGTCTCTAAGAAGTCCATGGCTTTCCTTGGTTCCTAAAGTTACTAAAACCAGTTAGTTTAATTTAGTTTTAAGTACTGAGTTATTACTTTTTAGCAGTGCTTGTAAATGAGTTACATTAAGCATTCTGGGCAATTTATGTTTCTTCTTAGGGTTTATCTTTCTGAAGCCACTGGAACAAAAAGTAGTCATCTCTGTGGGGGTTTCAATGCCCCCACCTGCCCCTATGTCCGGGGTAGCAGACCTTGTCTTCATTCGCACACATTTGGGTTAGAACAACACAGATGAAAACTCTGAGCAAGTTCTACAGGCACTCTGTCCCCGGTGGCCGTCTCTCTACAGTGCCCCACCCCACCCCTATGCCCCAACTTAACAGACAAAAAAGCATCCAGCACCCAACTCTGTGCAGTGATTCCAGTGTGTTCGCTAATCTAGTCACGTAGAACACAAAATCCAGCCCATTAGGTAGGTATCAGTAGTGCCATTTTCCAGATTTAGCCAACAAATATTTGCTGAGTGCCTGCTATGTGCAGGGACTATTCTAGATGCTGGAGATACTTGTGAACAAGAGATGGTCTCCATCCTCTTGGAACCTATGTTCTTCTTGACAAAGATAGAAATAACGTCCCCAAGTAATTAATTAAAAAGATCTTGTCAAGATTTGATTAGTGCCGTGAGGGAAGCAAAACAGGGTGAGCGGGACAGAGAGTGAGTCCAGTGATTCCAGACGTGAGGGAAGGCCACTATGTAGAGGGAACGGGGGTGATTTCACCTAAATGATAAAAGGCAGCTGCCCTCTGAAGATCTGATGCAGACCGCAACTGGAGGAGTGCCCGTGTTCAGGAAACAAGATCATGGGGCGGCAGTTAAAGGGGTTTTAAAAAGAGATGTGATAGGATATGACTTAAATCTAAATAAATCACTCATGCCATGTGGAGAAAGGATTTTAACAGGAACAAGAGTGGATGCTGGCCGCAACGTCAGTAACCCACAGAGAATTGAGAATGGTCTGGACAAGGGTGATACACAGGAATGTGGGGAGAAATGGTTGGGCTTAGAGTGTATTTTAAGGAACGTGTGAGCAGTAGGACTCGCTGGGAGGCTACGGAGTATGGGGGTAGGAAAGCAAAGAAGATTCACTGTACTCCTTCAGTCTGCCTAAGCACCTGGCTTGATGGACAAGACACAGAGAGAAATAGGTTGGTTGTGGGAAACGTCACAGATCAAGAGTCCTTTTGGATATATTAGGCTGTAGACTTCCAGGGAGAGATGTTGATGAAGTAACATCTACAAACATCTACGGAGATGTTCTACGCAACATCTACGAAGTAGTTGTACAAATCCAGAACTTTGTGATATGGTCAAGATTTGGAGGGCAGAAGCATACAGAAGATATTTTGTCCATGGGAGTCAAGGATATCCTCCAGCAAAAATTAAGAAAGAGAAGACCCAAAGCAGAGCCACAGGATGGATCTTCTAATATTTGGATGCCCTTTGGCAGAGGAGGGGAATAATCACAGAGAAGAGGTCATGAGGAGTGGCTGGAGAAGCATGAAGCAAGCTAAGAAAGGGCAGAGTCGTGGTAGCACAAACAGAAGGTGTTTCAATCCCATCGGGAGTGTCCAGCTGTCAAATGACAGGAGCAGGGAATGGCCATGGATTTGGCAGGATAGATGTCATTGGTGAACTGGACCAGAGCCACTTCTGTGGCATGGGGAGAACATACACAGGATTGGAGTGGGTTCAGAAAAGAAAGGGGGTAGAAAGATGGGACACAGCAATCTTTTGAGCAGTAACTGCTGTGAAGGGCGGTGGAGAAATGGGGCAAACTCTCTGGAGGGGACATCCAGAGGAGGAGAGGAGGTTAGAGGAGGAGAATGTTAGAGGAGGAGAATGTTTACAGGTAGAAGATACTAAAGGAGGAGGGTTAGAGGAGGAGAATGTTTACAGGTAGAAGATACTAAAGCCTGCTCTAGACTTACGAGAATGATCCAGAGAAAGAGGAGAGACTGAAGCTGCAGTACTGAAGTCTTGAAGACGGATTGGATCCTGAAATATATTGGCAAAATAAAGGAGGGACACTCTCATGATGTGCCAAAGGCAGAGAGGAAGAAGGTGTGGGAGCCAGGCCATTGGAGTGTGTGGAGCTCGTGGTTGGGAAATTGAAGCATTTCCCGTCTCATCATTTCTGTTCCTTCAAAGAAGTAAAGCAAGATGCTCAGCTGAAACTAAAGGGAAGCAGTGAAGTTTTGAGGAAAAAGGAGAAAATGTGAAATATTTGTCTCAGCAAGCGGGAGGGTTCATTTGCTAGAGCTGTGTGGTGGGGTTTTCAAGCAGTCTTAAACGCCCATTGGAGACTCATGGTCGTGAAGGGAAACCAGTCAGCCAGATCACGTGACTCCTTCATGTCTGGTCCAGCAGCTCGCTGAGTGTGGAAGATACGGGGGGTTAGGGGTCTCCGGTGGCTGGTCCCTTCAAGGAAAGTACAGCTCAGGGAGCTTCACTGCCTGGTGCTGCTCACTTGGTAAGTGTAATAGTTAGGATTTGGACCCAGCTCTGTCTGCCTCCAAAATGCATGATCTTCCCAAGGAAGAGGCCAAGAAGAGAGAGGACACAAACGACCAAAGGTTCTGTCTTCATGGGGTGGCTTCCAGAGTAGCTCAGAACATCTGAGCTGAATCCACGCCCGCACATGACCTGTACGTGCCGTAGCAGCTGCCTCCCACAAGGACAGACTTCTACAATGTTATCACAGCCCAAGAGAGTAGCTGTTGTCCATCCTGATGATCCAAAGGCAATCCATGGTATTTCTAAGAATGACATTTTGTTTGGTTTTCTTGATTTAAGAAACAAGGAGATATTTAATTTATAAATGTTTCTATTCAAAACAAATTATAACACTTTAAAATTTTGCTTCTCAAAGAGTCACCTTAAATCAAACACTTTATTCCCAGTTCCAGATGAGTTGGACCACTAGAGTCTCAAAGGAGTGGGGAATGGCCATGCCAAGGAGAGGGGACAATGGGTGGCACTGTGGCCAGACCCAACAAGACGGTATAAACCTAAGGATAGGATGAGCACAGATTAACCTTTGTCCCTCTCGTCTTCAGCCCACTTCTTTCCAGTGCCTTGAATTCCATCTTCAGCAGGTGGGACCTCCCGGTCTTCACGCTGCCCTTCAACATGGCGGTGACTCTGTACCTGGCAGCCACTGGCCACTACAACCTCTTCTTCCCCACGACGCTGGTGGAGCCCATGTCTTCAGTGCCCAACATCACCTGGACAGAGATGGAGATGCCCTTGGTAAGTTCCCCAGCGGCTTCCATCATACAGCTTCTCCGTAACCAGCCTGTGGATTACCCAGGCTCTCCGCTTCTCCAGATGCAGCTCCAAATGACGGCCCTGGACAAGGGCAGGACAGGGAAGGGCCATGCCAGCTCCCTATACTCTGTCACCAAACCCTCACTGAAGACCCGATATGTGCCGGCACATTATCAGACATGAGGAGTACACGGGGAGTAAAAGAACAACAGCCTCTCTGCCCTTTTGCAGTGCACACTCCCCGCGGGGACACAGACAGTGAACAAGTGCACAGACGAGTGCCGAGTTGATGCTATGCAGCAGTGGGGTTCGGGGAAAAATACTAAATGGCTGAGGGGAGGGGCAAGACACCAAAATGAGTATTTAAAATTAGGATTTTAAAGATATTATCCGTAGAAGATGGGGATGAATTTTCACGTACTTTCCATCTCGGTGGCTCTCAAGCAGGGCTGATTTTTCCTCCTGAGCAGGGCAAACGTCTGCAGATACTTTTTTAAACTGTGTAAACTGGGGGGAGGGGTGCTCCCGGTATCGAGCAGGTAGAAGCCAGGGATGCAGTCAAATGTCCTGCTACGTACAGCTCTTCCCACGACGAAGAACTGCGCAGCCCCAAATGCCATAATACTGAAGTTGAGAAACTCTGCTTTACATCCACCTATCGTAAATGTACATATTTATTTATTCTACTGATGTCTAGACACTGGGGATAAAGAGATGTAACAAAAATCTAACATAAGATTAAAGATATAGAATTGTAACTTTTGGCCTTGTGGATGCACAATAGAGAACGCTAAGGGCGCACACGAGGGCAGGTTTATTACTTCCCGGACACTGTTCCAAACCCTCGGCTTCTGAACTCATCTAACCAGCCCTCATGATAGCCCAGTACTGTAAGTACTGTCATTATCCCCATTCCCAGATGAGAAAACAGAGGCACAGAGCCAATTCGTGGCCCAGGGTCAAACCGCAGCTTGTGCCCGAGCGTAAAACCCAGGCAGCCTGCTGCAGAGCCCAGGCTGTGAACTGCCACCTGCCTTGTCCCAGGCAGTGCGGGCACCTCGGCCGGAGCCCCCACAGTGAGGGGAACCCTCTGCTTCCCCGTGCAGTCCGGCCTTCATTGGTGTCTTTACTAAGTGCTGGGGTGTTCTCTACCTTCCCCCAAAATCCAGCCCCCTCCATCTTTCCCCCATTGGTTCTGGCTTGATGTTCTAGAGTCATTCAGAATATCTTTTCCATGGTTGCCTTTTGAATGCTTGCAGACATACCCCATGTCCTCAGTACTGTTGGGACAGCCTGATTTCGGAGCCCTCACCACCCGGCCGAGCCTGTTGTCCAGATGTACTGACTGTAGTCTAGATGTACTGAAACCCCCCAGGGCGCTCAGCTCCAGGACCACAGCTTCTAGGGCAGGGCGGGGAGCGCGGCTCTGGGCTACATTCTGACCCGCGGCCTCTCGGGACAGGAAAGGCTCCCAGGCCCCTGGTACAGATGCTGCTGCCAACCACGCAAAACCTTTTTTAAAGATGTTGTCTTTGTAAAGTTTTGTCTGGGGCCAGAGCACGGAGCCGGCTTTCAAAGGAAAGCCCAGCCTCTCCAGTGGAAAACAGCAGGGATGGGAGCAGGGGCAAAACCCTAACTCTGATAGGATCGTCAGTGGTCCTCGTCCGACAGTTAGGCACACTGCCTTAGAGACACAGACCTGCTGTGTCTCCAAGGTGGACTCCGAGGTGGGCTCCAAGTGGCGCTGCCAAAGGGAAGGGCCCCGGCGCCCCACCCCACCACTGTGAGGCTCCGCAGTCCGGCAGCAAGGAGACTGCTGATGGGGGAGAGCCACAGACAAGAGGGGCCTCTTGTTCATCTTCACCGTAACTAGAAAGTGGCAGGCCAACAAATCCACGTCATCTACAAATCCACAAATCCATCCAAGCTCACCATCCAAGCTCCCCATCACACCACTGCTCTGACCCCCGGCTCCTTTTCTTCCAAACCATCCACAGCCCAACACCCCTTCCCTCCTTCTCTTTAAAATAATGACGAGAATGACTTCCTTTTTGTTCATCCAAACTGTCGTCTTTACAGGAGAAGCGTCCAGGGTAGGAAGTAGGAAGGAGGCCGGTGCTCAGTACATTTCCATGCACACCCGACTGCCCTTCACACCTTCACCCCAGAGGGTTGGAAAGCAGGTGGAGGGGAGGGAGGCAGCCCCGGGGCCACAGTTCACCAAGCTAAAATACGGATCCCGGCATCCGGCAGAGGAAGCAGCTTTCTGAACCCAGGCTCCATTCAGAGGCTACTTGTCCCTCATTCCTCTCATTCTTGACTGCTTGCCTTTCAAACCTGTGTTCCCAGGGGGAAGGGGGGAGCTGGAACCCCCTCTTGCGTTCCTCAGACGTGGGGAATTCATAGAGCAGTTACTGAGTAGACTTCTAACCCCTTCCCCGCCGGAAGCTGTTCCCTGAACTTGCACAAAGCATTCTCGGGGCTCCCTTAAGTAAGCCGCACCCCCATGCTGTCATGCCGGCCCAGGGCTATAAGCTCTGGCCAAATGGGGCTTGGTGACTGAAAGGCCACCCATCTGGAGACAAGGATGGGTAAAGCTTAAAAGCTCAAAACACGATCCTCTAAAGAAATCAGACTGACTCCAGAATTAAGTCAGATTGTTACAGAGTCCAAAATTTCACCCAAAGGGAGAGGTCCAATGAATTCCCAGCACCTACAGTAGGTCATGTGGAACTAACCCGGGGGTCCCCAAACTCACTGCCCATGATAATCTCCTGAGGCCTTGGTCAGGCCCATACCGATTAAGTCACAATGTTGGGGAGGAGCCAGGCATCATTTTTTTTTTTTTTAAACATCTCTAGGTGATAAGAGACTCTTAATCTCAGAAAACAAACTGAGGGTTGTTGGGGGGAGGGAGGGTTAGGGTGGCTGGGTGAGGGACACTGGGGAGGGTACGTGCAATGTTGAGTGTGAAATGTATAAGCCTGATGATTCACAGACCTGTACCCCCGGCGCAAATAATGCATTATATGTTAAAAAAAAAAAAAATCTCCAGATGATTCCACCACACAGCCAGGTTTAGAAACCCCTGGGCCACTCAGTACACATATATGAGGCTAGCATGCACCCAGCCATAAAGAAGCCCCGCCCTCAAAGAGGTCACATCACCTAGTAATGGAGTGGAGACGGCAGAATTTTAAAGCTGGAAGATCATCTGCTAAGGCAGCGTCCTCCCATTAGATAGGCAGACACCAGAGCCCTGCAGGAAGAAGTGACACATTCGCCATCAAGCCGTGAGCTCCTGCAGAGGCCCCTGAAGGCGGCTCCCAGGCCAGCGCCCTGCCTCGTCCGCCAGTCTCCCTCCTTTTCTTCTTCCCCTCCTCTGTCGGATGGGGATGGTTCAGCATGTGCAGAAAAGGGCCACCAGGCTGTCAAGCTAACCATCTCCATTGACCGCACCCCCCCAGCAGAGGACTCAGGCTCAGGGATGTTGGCTTTGTTCTGTTTTCCAAAGTTGCACATGTTCCTTTCTGCAGTGCTAGAGGCTCCTGGAGCAGGGGAAGTCCCTCCTCCTTCCCAAAACCCCACAACACCCGAGGTAGCACTGAGCCTACAGCAACCACCGTAGACTATGGGTCAAGTTCAGAGGCTTTAGCCTGGCCTTGGCTGTCAGTGAGCTGGGAGACCTTAGATTAAGGCAATCATCAAAATGACCTAAAAATGTTTTCAATATTCCTGGAATACTTGTAAGATTTCAGAAAGTCTAGTGGAAATATCTTAGTGCCCCGAAACCCCCAATGGCAGTCTAGAGAGGAGGTGCCCTCTGGTCCCCTCAAAGTTTCTCCCCTCAGGGCAGAAGCCATGTGTCCCTCAGAAGCACCTGTGTTGGGGGGCCCTGCCTGGCTTCGCATGGGGGATGCCAGATGCCTGCTAGGTGGTGAAGTGCAGAGTGATTTGTTCCAGCTGGCGTCCTTCCTTCCAAGTTCTCTTACCGGTGGGTGTCCCGGCGCTGCCCCAGGCCGGTTCCATCCCATTAGCCCCACCAGGAATGGCTCCGTCCTGACCCCAAAGACTGGTCTTTGCAGCTTGTGCCCACGCTCCAGTGACCCGATTCTGTTGATTTTGCAGCTGCTACAAGCCATCCCCGTCGGAGTCGGCCAGGTGTACGGCTGCGACAATCCCTGGACGGGCGGCGTGTTCCTGGTGGCTCTGTTCATCTCCTCGCCACTCATCTGCCTGCATGCCGCCATTGGCTCCATCGTGGGGTTGCTGGCAGGTAGGACACGGTCCCCTTTCTGCAGGGAGGGCTTTGGGGTAATCTTCCTGAGGCCATTCCATCCCTGCATGTGGCAAATGTTCTAGATCTATGATCTTCACCGACGTTTGTGAACACTGTCAAGGGTAGGGATGTGTTCTTCCCTTTCTTGAGTCTCCAAAGGGAGCAGACTGCCACAGCAGGATATGTAGAGAGACACAAGCGGCCGAAGACCTGATTGGCTGCTACTGAGCCCCTGGGAGCTGGTGGCTGGCAGGAGGGGAGCTCAGAGAGGAGGAGAGCAGTAGCAGACCAAGGGGTATAAATGGCCCAACTCTTCGAAATGTCAAGGACACTAAAGGAAAATAATTTCTCAAAATTTGTGTTGCTATCTGACAAATGTGACTTACTATTTCTACATGTATGTATATGTATGTACACGCACCTATATATGGCTAGATGGACAGCAGAGCCCCAGAAATGGGCATTAGGCGTATGGGACCAGGATCCAGTGGACTCATTCCAATATTTGTCAAAAACATCTTGGAAGCAGAACTTAAAAAAATTCTTTGAAAACTTCAAACTTATCAAAAAATTACAAAAAGAAGGGTGCCTGGGTGGCTCAGTGGGTTAAGCTGCTGCCTTCGGCTCAGGTCATGATCTCAGGGTCCTGGGATCAAGTCCCGCATCGGGCTCTCTGCTCAGCGGGGAGCCTGCTTCCATCTCTCTCTCTCTCTCAATCTCTCTCTGCCTGCCTCTCCATTTACTTGTGATCTCTCTCTATCAAATAAATAAATAAAATCTTTAAAAAAAAATTACAAAAAGAATGGTACACAAAGCACCCCATACATTCTTTACCTGATTCACCTGTTGTTTGCCTCCTACCCTCTCACTGTAATATTTCTCTATCTCCTTGTGCCTATGTGTGTACATACATACTTTTCCCCAATTGTTTGAAGCAGACCTTTCTCAACTGAAAGCTTTCTTGCTAAAAATGCAGTTCCTGTGTCCAAAGGAGTGGGGAAGGCCCTAGAATCCCAACACTTTCATCTCCCCTCACCTTGGAAGTAGTCATACCTCTGTATGAAATCTCCAAAACACAGGTTGGAAACCACTGCTGTCTTCTGGTTGCTGGTTCCTGAAGACCAGATGCCATTTGTAGAGGCTTCTTTGATGGGAGGAGGGAGGAGGATGGGGATAATGGCAAGATGAGGCCACCCTGAGACCTGACACCACCCATGAGGTGGCCTTTGTGCTGGGACTAGGAACTGGCTAGAAACAACACACCTTGTCCCACAGCCCTGACGGTGGCCACGCCCTTCAAGACGATCTACATGGGACTCTGGAGCTACAACTGTGTCCTGTCCTGCATCGCCATCGGGGGCATGTTCTATGCGCTCACCTGGCAGACCCACCTGCTGGCCCTCGTCTGTGGTGGGTATCTGGGGAAAGATGGCAGCCATGTCACTCTGCTGTTCCTTCCTTCCCTCCCTACTTGGTTATGTGAAACCCATGGAGCCACGAATCGGAACTCAACAGCAGGGATACAAGGACCTGTGGCTTGGGTCCCAATACCAGGGTCCTTGAGGTTCCTCTTCTGTCATATAGAGCCACAACCATGCTTACTGCTATTACAACAGTGTTGGAAGTTTACAAGGAGATCACACGTGCATTTCCTCATGTGCTAGTGTCAGTGTCCTGGTGTAATATATTTTCATCACACAACCCATTACAGAGCACCACTAAGTGCCAGGCCCGAGGCTAGACACAGAAGATGCAATGGTGACCACATCCTCATGAAGCCACATCCAGCAGAAGAGAAGTAATCACACCACTGTTAAGGCTGTGGCATCTGAAAGGATTGTTGGAAAGACCCAGTGAGATGATGTGCTTGGGAGCAGGGAGGTTGCAGAAAATCGGACTGTGGGAGCTTGATTCCCATGGAGTAAACAGCGTGCTGTCCCAAGGGAAATGGGCTAGGGGTCTTATTATAGCTGCACCCCAGCACCACATGGGAGCTCAGTCCTCCCAAGGTCACTACCAGGCATAGATTGTCGGCCCATTTTATGGCAGAGGGAATGAAGCCCAGAAGGGCTTGTGAACTTGGCATGGAACACATCTATTAAGGGCAGAAGCAAGATTCAAACCCCAGCCCCCATCTTCCCACCCTGAAGTTGCTTATATTCTCTGGAAACAGCAGGACTTTAACAAGCAAAACTAGAGACAAGTAAAGGGCAGAACATTTTTGTTTGTTTGTTTTTCTCCTCTCTCATGTGTGGAGCCTGTAAATGACGTCCATGTCCCTTGTATTCCCCTCAGCAGCCAGCAGGGAGACAGTAGGCTTGGTAAATATTTGTCAAGTCAAAAGTGCCAGATATTTTGAGGCTAAGACCGTAACTGCCTTTGGCCTTCAGAGAAGTGGCAGATTCTTGTGGCTAGAACCATCTGGGAAGGCTTCGGGGGGAGGATGGGGTTTATCTCAACACTTCCAGGACGGGAATTGGGGAGGTACAGGGGAGAGGGGGTGCGGAGAAGGTGTTCTGGACAGAGGAACAGAAAGAACAAAGGTGAAGGGGCAGAAGGAGGTTGTCCAAAGGCACGGGGGTGTGGATGAGCTCCCCTCACTGTCCTAGGACCCACATCCTAAGGTGAACTCAGATGCCTGGCTCCTGAAGGCAAGATCACGGACCAGTAAGGTCCAGCCTTGGTGAGACTTGGTGCAGGTCCAACAAGGTCTATCATAGCTGCTCAGAATCTTGGATGGGAGGGGACTTGTTGGGGGCTCACATAATCTGACCCCTCAACCCTGAGACAGATAATAATCCGGCCACCCAGCTGGGCCCAGACCATCCCCAGTGTCAGTTTGGACAAGCAAAAGATGCTTACTGACCCCTGACACTATGCATGGAAGTGCGGACTCCCCATGGAAGTGGGGAAGGGCTAGAAGGATTTCATCGCAGCCCTGGGAACAAACGGGCTGGCGGGAGATTGGCCACACCTACCCACATAGATAACTACCATAACCATGTTGTGCAGCTATGCCAGATATCAGGGTGTGCTGTCGAGGTTGCTGAAGACAGAACGGGACCCCTACCTTTGGGGAGGCGTGAGGGCAGACCCTGGGAAGCTGACTCTGTGGTCCTTGTTTTTCCACAGCCCTATTCTGTGCATACATGGGAGCAGCCCTCTCCAACATCATGTCGGTGGTAAGTTTGGATTCTCCCAAACATGTCCCTTCCCAGCCAGGGCTTTAGGACATTTGCAGTTTCTGGAAGAACCCTGAGTCGTTATGGTGGCTAGTACCCACCCAATGCCTCTGTCAAGGTTTATCCAGGTTTGTCCAGAGAAGGACTGGCAATTGCACGCCTGTGCCTCTGAGGTATGTTGGGGTTGGCTGTGTGTGCACCAGAGAATGATACAGCCAGCGGTGGAGAACCTAGATGGACGGATGGAGGTGTTTGTGTGTGGCCAGATGTGGGAAATGATCCCCAGGCTGATTTTCAGCTCCATCATTGGAAGATTCTGACTGTGTCCTAAGGTACCAACATCTCAAACTCCTAGACCAACTCCTCAGATGTTATGAACCCAAAATCCAATGTCATCACTAGGGAAGAAGGATCCCCATCCTCACATCCTATACACCCTTCTCCCTCAGGGCTCCTGGAGCCTAGGACCATTTTCAGACCCTAGCATTTCTTCTTCTAGGTTGGTGTGCCACCGGGCACCTGGGCCTTCTGCCTGTCCACCCTCACCTTCCTGCTCCTGACGACCAACAACCCGGCCATCTATAAGCTCCCACTCAGCAAAGTCACCTACCCAGAGGCCAACCGCATCTACTACCTAAAAGTGAAGAGCAGTGAAGAGGAGAAGTCCCCCAGCGGTGACTAGCCCACTTCTAGGCAGAAACGCTCTTTGCCTGCACCTAGTCTCTGCTCCCTGTGGTCTCAGCTCTGGGTCAGCCGGCTGCAGCACTCCCCTTCCATGGCTCTCCTGGCACCTGTTAGAATCAAACACACCTGTACCTCCCTTTCCCTCGTGCTGATTTTCTCTCTCTGCCCAAGTGGCCGTAACTATCCACGTACAACGTTAGAGGAAGTTGGCGTGAGCTTGTGGAGTTAGAAGTAAGGCGTGTACTTTCATCAATGTCATTGTCTTCAAACAAAAACATTTCTCCTTAGTCTTTTGGGAAGATGGTCTTCATGGCATGTTTAGCTGAATAATGGATGCTGTAACACTGAACTTGCTGAGGGGTTCCCAAGCAGACCCAGAATGGTTGGGAATTCAGGGGATACAGGGGAATTCAGGGGATACAAGCCAAGAATTGAAGGTACTTAGTGGCCGATGAGGATACCCAGCGTCACATAAGAGAGAAGAATTTTACACTAATAAGAGTTTTAAAATCAGAACAGGGACAGAGCACTGGGACTGTGTAAATAGGCAGTCTCGAATATTCAGTGGTCAGAGTAGCGGCAAGATGATATCTCATAGTAGGAAACAATTCATAAAAATGAGAATCCCATATATGACTTTTATTATAAAGGATAAAAATATGAAGGATAAGCATTTCTCAGTATAAGTCAAACCAGCAACTTTGTGCAGAGATCCCAGTTGAGAAAAGTATCTGAGCTCAGCGTGTGAAAAGCTGGAGAAGTGTATCTCATTGTCCTATTTGCCTGTGGGTGTTGGAAGCTTTATGAGGTTCTGTGATACTTGAAACAAATGGTTAACCTGAGTAGAAGGACAATTATCCATGAAGTTCATGACTTGACTTCCCAATTACAGTCATTAACTTACATTCAGTCTCCATTTATATGTATATGAGGGTTCAGCAAACTTTTTTTAGAAAGGGTCAAAAAGTAAATATATGGGGTTCTGGAGGCCTTACAGTGTCTTCAGCAAAGACTCCACTGCGTCATTGTAGCATAAAACAGCCTTAGATGACATATACGTGAATGAGCATGGTTGTGTTCCAAGACTTGATGAAACAAGGAACTAGATTCGGCCCACAAGCCCAGGTGTGCCAGTGCCAGACACAGATGCCTGCCACAGTAACGGTTCGGAGCTGGTGGGCAGAGGACAGGTCCAAAGGACGCTGCCAAGTTCTTTACAACAGTGGAAGATTTTTAGGAAGGAGAGATTAGTATGACTAGAATCAGGAAGATCTGCTCCAAGGTTCCTTGACCTGGTGCCGCCATTTCCAACCAGGCCCTCCTTCCCCAGCAGTGTCTGGGAACCCAGTGCCCTCCCTCTGCTTCCACCTCTGCGGGCAGCTGCACCACCATGAGAGGAAGGAAAAACTGAGCTCAGTGCGCAGACACAGTGTGCAGGGAGGCTCCTAGACCCCAGGCTTAGAGGGGAGTGTGAAGGGCAGGTGGTCTGCGGAGAACAGGGATGTCAGCCCTTCCAGACAGGGCTCAATTACCCAAAAGGGAGGGGATGCCCCCCCGCCAGATATTCTAATAAGAGTTAACAGAACTAGATGCCCCATTCATTCATTACGGACAAACTGTGCCCAGAAGTCTACTTTCCTTTCCTTTAAGCCCATGAGACTCTCCACCCCAAGAAGTAGATCTGATAGGAACTGGGATCATGACCTGAGCTAAAGGCAGACATTTAACTGACTGAGCCACCAAGGCACCCAGAAGCTGGATTTTAACCATGCTTTATATTGGATTTCCAGGACAGGAAAACTGGATATAAAAAGTCCTTTCCGTTCACTTGGACAAGATTCCTCTCTTCTGCCTTTCTCTCCCACCCCACGTCTCTGTCATTAACAAGGTCCCACTTTGGTCACAGGTGTCTGGGTTGCTTTTTTTCTCCCAAGTTCCCACTTCCATCCCTGTAGAAATTAAAGGTTAACTGCATTGCCAGCTGCCAAATTCATGGGAAGAAAAATGGATAAAAGCTAAGTGATTCAGGAAAAGGAAAAAGCATGTCCAGCAAGTCTGGAAAAACCACAGGGCCTTAGAAATTCTATAATGCATTATGATCAAGATGGCCAGATATTTACGTAAAAATAGGAAAACATCTACTAATTCGAAATAAGAAAGAACTGCCTGGATGAAGTATTGTCAATCACTGAATTCACTTGCCAAGAGATGTTGTCCAGGAGTAAGGAAGTATTTTTAAAAAACATCTTTTGGGGCTAAGAAGCAGAAAATCGATGGTATTTCCCAAATGTGGTCAAACAAGCTCCTTCTGCAGCAGAACAAATCTTATTAAGCCAATCTGGCAGGCAGATGCAGCATCTCTCTTGTGGGCATGGACAAGGGTGGGGCGGAAATGAAAATCCCCACCCGTCTAAGAAAAGTCAGCCCTGTACAGCTCACCCTGCCCATGGGCCATGGACAGATGCCCAGATGTCCTCTGAAGTAGCCCAAATAGTGGTAGGCAGTTTGGAGAGCTCCCTGGAGTGACCCTGTCCTGCCTTCACCAGAGCCTTCCCATCCCACTGATGAGTAGGATAGATATGTAGGGGCAGGAATCTTAACCAGAGAGACACCACCAACATGAGGTTGCACAGGAGTGAGCCACCAGGAAAGAAAGGAGAAGAGCTTTGGGGTACACATCCCGGCTGTTTTGCTGTGATTCCCCCCAGATTCTGGATAGCAGCTCCTGGTTGTACAAATGGTAGCTGAACATAAATATGGCTGAACATAGTCATTAAAGAGAGTAGGAATATGTTGGCAGCAGGGCGCAGTAGAGGAGGTACTGTCTGAAATTGTCCCTATCACACCATCCTCTCCCTCTCTCCACAGTCCCCTCCCCAGATCTTCTCATTTCTTCCCTCTGACCTCATCATCTCCCCCCACTCATTTCCATCTGCTTTCCTCCATGGATGAGTTCTGCTGTCGGCCGTGAAGTGATGCTGTCCTGCTGTACTTTCAAATCATCAATCGGGACTCATATTTCAATCTCTACTATGTTAACTGACATAGTCAAGTTTTCTAACTTCTTGGTCAAACTTCAGTATGTTTCCTAGGGAATAATCCATTTTCTTTAGATTTAAAACATTGTTACCCTACTGTTATTCATGGAATTTGGCTCTCTCTTTTCCTTAATCAAGTTTGTGATGGGTTCATCCATTTTACTGGCTATCTACAATTCTGGTTTGTGTTCTATTTTATTGATTTATTTTTCTGTTTTTTTTTTCATGTTTTCTCAAATTTAAATGTTCCTTTTTCCTCATGTTTAAAATTGATGTAAAGTTTCTTCATTTTAGATTTTTCTCCTTTAACAACAAAGGCATTTTAAGGCCATTAATTTTCCTCTGAGTATAGCTATAGCTGTGTGCTATAGGTTTGGGAATAAAGTATTCTGCTTTGATCAGTTTTGAACAGTTTATAATTTTAGTCTTGATTCCTCTTTGACCCCAAAATTATTTAAGAGTGATTTCTTAGTTTCTAGCACTTGGGATCTTTTATATTTTTAACTCTCTATATCTAGTTTTATTATGAGCAGAGAGGATGGCCTGTAAAACCTTTATTTTAGAATTATATGAATTCTTCTTTGTAGACAAGTACTTGGTCAATTTTGGAAATGCAAAGTGCAAACTTTTGGTTTGAAGGAAATACATATTAAATTGATTTGTTAATTGCCTTATTCAATTCTTCTATGTGCTTATTTATTTTTTTGTCTGTGGGATCTTAATTCTGAAAAGGGTTTATTAAAATTCAATTATGGGGCATCTGGGTGACTCAGTTTGGTTAAATGTCTGTCGATCTCAGCCCAGATCTTGGTCTCAGGGTCATGAGTTCAAGTGCCACACTGGGCCCAGCATGGAGCATACCAAAAACAAAAACAAAAAACAAAAAAACAAAAAAACAACAACTATAAATGTAGAGTTTCATGAAACTCTCTTGCATTTCTGTAACATTTGTCTCATATATGTATCAGTTATATTGTTTGGTGCCTATTCAATGACTATCATTGATTTTCATTAATGTTATTTTTTACTATTACATGCTACCTATTTTATCCTTGTTCATGCTTTTAACCTCATTCCAACTTATCTGGTCTTAATGTTGCCATACCTACTTTCTTCCTAATGTTTTCTTAACCCTTTGTTTCAACCTTTATCATTTTCTTTTAACTATCTTTCTTAAGAATAGCATTTTGCCGAAGGCAGTGGCTTAACCCACTGAGCCACTCAGGTCATGGTCTCAGGGTCCTGGGATCGAGTCCCGCATCGGGCTCTCTGCTCAGCAGGGAACCTGCTTCCTCCTCTCTCTCTCTCTCTGCCTACTTGTGATCTCTCTCTGTCAAATAAATAAATAAATAAATCTTTAAAAAAAAAAAAGAATAGCATTTTGCAATGTTTTATATTTAAACTAATCTTAGTGTTTCTGTAATTGAATAGGTAATTTAGCCACTTTCTCTTTAGTGTAACCTTCAATATGCTAGTTTTACTTCTTCCGCCTTGCTTTATTTTTTACTATGTATCAGCTATTACTACTTTGGCTTTTGACTTTCTTCATTTTGCAAGTATGATCATGCTACTACCTCTTTTCTTCTTCCCTTTGTTTATTTTGGAAGTCTACCATTCTTTTCCCTTTCACTAGTTGTTCCAGCTTCTCTCCCAATGCTCATGATCAAAAGTATGTTTCTCTATCATATAAAAACAAGATGTCAATAGTTTACTGTGACAAGAGTTCCCATTTCTCTGAAGCTCCTTTCCCACCCTGAGGAACTAAAGGCCTTATATACTACATTCACTCTTCTCCTTCCCACAACCCCCACTTTTACTTCTATCACAACTCACTTCTCCAGTTTCACCCACCCCTGGATCTTGCTGATATTATTTATCATTTTTTAATTTTTTCCCCTTGCCTCTTATTTTTTGCCAAAATCCTTATGGGGCCCCTGTGCTCCAGATTCCCGGTAATTTTATCATTGTTCATTTGGAGTTTACTATGTAGAGTGGATGTGTTACCTTTCATCACCATTTCCTTTATTCTTCACCTTCCCTTATTTCATGGTCTTTGTTCTGATTCATTTAGTACTTGTTTAGATTCTTGTTTGAGTATTGAGTATTTTGTTCAAATACTATATGACAGAATATGGGGGACATATTCTCTGACTCTGAACATCCACAAAGTTTCTCCCTTGCAAGTTAATGACATTTTGGCCAGGGGAGTATCCCTGGGCCACAGACTTTGCCTCAGCTGTTTGTAGTCATTGTCCTTCCATTCTCTGGCTTCCAGGTGTTACAAATTACTGATGTCAATCGCATTCTTTTTCCTTTATAAATAGAATATTCTTTCTTTCTAAGAGATCATAAGATGTTCTCCAGTGGATTTCAGGAATTTTATTAAGTCAAGCCTAAATGTGTGTCTTGTCTCAGCAGTCCTGCCTTTCAGTCTGCAAACTCAAGTTTTTCTTCACCTCAGTAGCTTTTCTTCTAACATTTGTCTGATTATTGCTCTCCCTCCATCTTGTCCTTCTTCTGTCTCTGGAATGCCTGTTATCCACATACTCAGTCTCCTCGACCTCTGCTCCAAGTTGCTTGCTTCCTTCACAATTTTTACCATTTGTGTTTTTGCTTTGCTTTAAGATACTTCCTCCATTTGATCTTCCAGGCCACCAATTCAGATCCCAACAGTAACCTTTCTTTTCTTCAATTCAAGAGATAACTTGAATTTTTTAGTTCAAAAATCATGTGTTTCATTTCAGAAAATCTTTGGGATTTTGAATCTTGAATCTCCATGTCTGTTTATATTATTCTTTTGTTGTGCCCAAGGCCACTTGCCAATTTTCATGAGCCAGCCCCTTGGAAACTTTGCCTTATTGTCTGACCTCATTCACTCATTCATCTAGAAGACATGTATGAGGAACTGTTAACATGTTACTCAGGATTCTGCTTGGCCAGGAAAGAATCAGCTCAGTTCCTGCCTTCAAGGAATTCATTTTATGGGAATTCATCTGGCCAGTAGTCTCACCTGAGGTGAAGAAGGGGGTAACAGCACAGATTGCCTGAACCATGGAAGTTCACAGCACCAGTTTCATTATTTTGAGTGAATTATCTGGTTGGATTGGTCTTCAGTTTAGGAAAAGTATCAAGCATGACATTAAGGGTCCCAGGAAAATTTCTGTACCTTGTCTCTTATCCTCTATCTTGCCGTTACCTGACACCCAAACATTCCCAGCCATCCCTTCAGTTCAAGGCTTTGAACCTGTTAAAATGTAAACAGTGCTGGGAAGGTAACACAGTAAGCATGATCAATCATTTGCATCTTAAGTTGTAGGAGTCATTTCCGAGAATAGGTTAGATGAAAAAGGAGGGGAAAGTACAAAGAGAAAAAATGGGTAGCATACCTTGAAAGAGTCTTTGGCAATGGAGGACATGCTAGATGAGGCCAAGCTGGGTGAATGAGGTCTGAAGCCCCTTTGTTTCATCAGGAAAGATGATGACACTGTTATATTTGGCTTGGAGAAAGAAAGGTAGCCATAAATGCCGTCTTCTGTGTGGAGTAAGCATGTGGAAGAAGTCAGCTTACTCAGTAGTACTTCGGAGGATAGAGCAAGAGTAACTAAGTGGGACTGATAAGCAGGTAGACTTGGAATCCGTGGAGAAGAGCACATTTCTATAATGGAAGTTGACTGAGAAACAGTCCTGTGAGACCCTGAGTCCCCTGTTCTGACAGTGCAGGGACAAGGGCTAGAGGCCTGCTGGGAATGCTCGCTCTGGCCGGGGGTAGACCAGCTGACCAGCAGGCCTCTCTCTTCCAACATTAGTTTCACTGATACTCTGGCCCTGAATCCCTACAGAGGAATGGGAAGGAGGCATCACGGAAGTGGCAAAAAAGTTAATAACATGGAGCTCAAATGTAGTAAGAGCATACCACTCTTGTCTTTACAGCTTTTCTTACAGTTTACCAAAATTTTCAACATACTTGTCCACACAAGTTGGCCTGAGGTGCCAACATCACTCAACCATGCCTTGTCTTTGAACAGCTCTCCTCTATCACGCTCCCCTCTCAGGGAGTTCTTCTTTGGGTCAGTTTTCTTAAGATCTGCCCATTTGGAAACTCAAACCTTCATGGCCTTTATTTGTGGTTACATTAAACCCATGTGCCCCAGTTTGTTTGTGCTTCTTACATGAGTCCAAGCTTTGTTTCCTTGGGTCGTAAAGGTTGTGAGGGTCTGGGGACAACTATAATCTAAACTAGGTAGGAGTTGGCAGTTTCAGTGAGGGTGTGATTTCTACTCAATAAACCACATTCTCATTTGGCAACTTGAAAAGCATTCACTTTTTATGTGAGTTTTTTTTTTTTTAACTTGCCTGGCTTTTCACACCTCTTGCCATTCAGAGAAGATAGAAGAACCCATAGGGAACATTTCTGTCCCTAATGAAACTAAAATTGCAAGGCCCCAAGGAGGGAGATGAGGGATTGCTGGAAAAGTGTTTCTTGCCCCCTATAAATTGATAAATAGGGGTCCTCAGCCCCCTCATACCGCTGATCAGGCTGCTGGAACAGAAGTAAAGGACGTCATAGCTCTTTGGAGAACATCTAGCCCAGCATGCACTTACTCCACCTGAACTCTAACCAATTCTGGAGAAATCTCACCTCCCCAGTGGTCAATGCAGCCCTCCTCCTTCTATAAGACTGGTAATGTGAAGTTGAAGGGAACCAGGAGGCTGTGAATAAAACTCATTTCTGAAGTGAATTCTGACTGAGCCTTCAAGGAAATAATCTGTAGGCATAGACCGATGTCTTGGGGAGCCATTGTTATATGAGCTGCAGCCTTCAGTGAGACTCACCTGGGACAAGATTCCATCTTGATCTTCTCTCTTCCAGGACAACACGTGCTTGCCCCACCCTTGGTGTGTATCACAGACACTCTACTTGTCTACTTTGGCTCCTGGGCTGCATATGAACTTGTCAGGGAGACTTATTTCCAGTCTTTTCAAACTGGTTCCATGATGGCATCTTTCCTGTCACTCCCAGGGAAGATGGATGATTGGGGGCTGGATGAAACACACCACAAGAAGTTCAGGAACCCTCAGGAAAGACCAGGGCAAGAGGGTAAGGGGTAGGGCATACAGAACTGATCCAAGAGCTGCCTGCTGGGGGACAAGGAAAAGTGTGGTTGGCAGACATCCATGGGCCCTGAACTCGCAATACCAAAGTAAGGACCCTGTGCAGGGGACTGACCTCTACTCAGCTCCACCTGTCCCTGGAATGTGGGGCCCCCCAGTTCCACCCCTGGTTGTTTGCTTTCCTTCTTCAGAGGGACCTCTGTGATCAGGTCCCCTCTTTGGCAGTTCGGAAACACCTGGCATGGTAGGAAGGGGGCCTTTGACGTCAGTAGGGAGATTGTCTACTCAGGTGTAGCTAATTTCCTCAATGTGAGGTTTTGTTTCTAAACCTGGGTAGGCTGCCTCACACCCCATCAATGAATGCGTGATGTGTATGTGTGCATGCATGTGTGTATGGGGGAAAGTACACAAACCTGGGATGGACTGGAGGCGGGGGAGTGATGCTTGACCCCTCATACCACAAAGCCAAACAAAACATGTTTAGATTGCCCCCCCTCCTCAAACTGGTCCAGCCCCCCGGACCCCACAGCCCCATGAGATATGGGAGGGTCACCTTTCCTAATATATAAACCTCAAGTCCTTTCTGTAGGCAGTGGTTAGGTCATGACCTTCTTGCTCGGAGAGGATCCAGTGGTGAGTCCTCAGGACCTCTGTCAGCATAAGTGAGAAGGAGGAAAGGTCTGAAAATTTCCACAGAATCAGAAAGACAGCATCTAGTATCGGGCTGTGCAGAAATTTCCTTGGAGATGGCAAAAGGGTTCCCCAGTCTGTGCCCTGTGTATATAGGGAATTAAGGGAGTTTATTGAGGTTGAAAGGCAAATTGGCCCCCTGAGGAGACAACACTTAGATGATGCTTTAAAGGCAAGTGCTGGAGCGAATTTCTAATGAGAAGAGTAACTGAGGGAGGACAGGGAAGCTCCTACTACAGGATCTCTGGCTCTGGCCCTTTAAAGGAAACCTGCTGATCAAACCAGGTGGGGGAACCATGGTAGCCAGAGCCAGTCTTCCTCAGGGAGTGTAGAAAGAATCTTCTGTCAGGAAGGCCAGAGTGAGAACAAGCCACAGAAAGAACATATGCCTTTCCTCTCCCTCTTCCTCCATGATACCCTTTCTCAACTGGAAGACGTGTGCCAGGCATAGGGTCAGGGAATGCAAAGTGAACCTACAGCAAGAAGATGGACAGGACAGCTCCAGGAAGTGAAGGGCTTTGGGATTAGGGATCAGTCCGACATCCAGAGTTGAGGATCAGAAACGCCACCTAATTGGAAAGAAGCTTCTTCCTACATCCCGATGATCTAGATTCCTCCAGCCAGCCCTGTGGATTTCCTCCAGGAAATCAGAAGGAACCCAGGTAAGAGGTCTTGCGGGGGAGACCTGAACCACAGAGCCCCCTCACTCCCCGCAGCCAATGGACCACCTGGCTTTTCAGAGGAAGAGAAAAAAGAAAGGCTGATGTTTTTCTGTTTCTTCTGCTGCACTGTGGTGTCTGGGGAAGCTCATCCTAAAACAGGGAGCATTACTAAGAACTCCAAAGTGAATTTAGATTCTGGAAGCTTCTAGTTGGAAGAGATCATCTTAAATATATACAGTTCTTAAATAGATACATTTTAATGTATCTTAATACGTTATATATATCTATATCTCTATCATAATATCTAACCTTAAACAGATACATCTTAAATAGATCCAAATAAATAGATACAGTATCTTAAATAGATACAGTTCAAAGCCCTTACCGTGTAGATAAGGAAGCCATGGTTTGTCCAAGGACTTGTCCAGGTGAAAAAGAGCCTGGACAGAAGTCCAGGGGTCCTAACTTACAGCTCTGAGCTCTTCTTGTTCACCTGATGATGGAACCAACTTAATCCATCAGCCCTCAAATCCCCTTACCATGCTAGCTTCTCTCTGGGTCAGTCTTCACACTATTTGTCATCCTTTCCACAACTTTGTAACCCACAACTCTGACATCAGGATGGCTCCCAAGGCAGCACCATGTGGAGTTGACCTGTGGGAGGCTAATGCAGTGAATTTGAAAACTTTCTTCCTAGGGATCATTACCTGCTGCTTTCAAGGTGGAGGTACCTGGTCCAGGCATCTTCGCCTTTCCTCTCAGGTCCTGTACCCCTTCCTCAGACGTGCCAGTAGAACTAAACTATCTGAGCATCTACAAACATCTTAACCTCCCAGCTTAACAACCTTTCTCTTTGGCGCCCCTCTCTTACACAGCCAACTTGGATTACTGTAGACATATTCTGTGTAGCTACAGAGAGTAGATGTTTCTGGAACATTCCAAGATATTGAAGTTATCTGATCAGAGAAAGACCTTTCATAGTATGTGATCTCCTTGGATAACCTTGTGTGATATGTGATCTCCTCCAAAACTGGCACCAAAGGATCTTTGGTGAACTTGCTGAGAAAAGGCTATCCCGTGAGGCTTGAAGGTCCTGTGGCCTGGTGTCTGCTGGAAAGCTACACCTTGACCTTGATACATCCCTTCTCTCAAATGTGTACAGTGACTACACCTTCCTTTAAGGCTAAAGGGTGGGATACTTTCAAGTGTACTTTCAAATGCTAACTCTATCTAATTAGTATTGGTTGTCTGAGCAGTGGGTTAAGAAGGAGTCTGAGGCTATCACTAATTAGCTATGTTTGCCATAGATAATGGAGAGGAAAGGGGCAGGGAAGAGGATGTAGGGAAAGGGAATACGGAAATATGCTACCAGAGAAGGAGCTAGTGTACAATGGCCCAGAACTTTCCTTGGCCTTTTATTGGGTGTCACAAATGTAATGATACACAAGTAGGTTTGGAGTGGGGTTTGGGGGAGGCAACTCTTTTGGGGGGAGGGATGACAAATGGGTCTTAATAGTGGGTTCCAGATGCTCCATATGTTGGACGTTGCAAGCGGTGTATGGATGGCATTGAACCACCTGCAAGAGACAGTTACATCTGTTCAAAACCTGAGAAAGACCGCTTACAGAAAGGATTTAAGCATGGGCCTGTCCAAGTAAAGAACGGTTTTCAGTAAGATGGACTAGGTCAGTTTTCCTCTTCTGAACGATGTCATACATGGTTTGGTTTGTTTAGTTTCTTTCAAAGAAAATGGACTAGGTTTCAAAATTGTATTTGGCAGGTGGGACCCTCTACAAAATCTATTTTAACCCCTGGGATTTGAACAGTTGACTATTTCTGTATGTTTGACCTCAGAAGAGGCAGGAGTACGATGGGACCCAATTCTCCAGGAGCCGCATTTCTGAGCAGATACTGTGCCTTGTAACTGGGCTTTCTTTCTGTGAGTCAGTGGGAAGAAAGGCGCTGGACCCCTGCCTTTAAAAACACAGGGTGGTGGCAGTCCTCAACAGCAAGGACCATGCCCCTGAAATGGCAGTGGGAAGCCACATGCATTGGGTTACTTAATAAGGCTCATCAGAGAAGGAGATCATGACTCCTACACCCCACAGGCAGGCCAAGGAGTTCCTCAGCCATTAAGTCTACCCATGGGCTACCAAGGACAGAGCCTTTCCAACGATGGGCCACAGAGCACTCCAAGCTGGACTCACAGAGCCCTCACTGGCCTTCTAAGGAGCCAGGGGGGCCTGGTGGGCCCTAAGTCCATGGGAGCAGGCGCTCTGGCCATAAACAACATTACCTGTTCACTGCACCATGCCACACACTGTTTTCCAGGTGTGCCATGATGTTAGGGGGAGAGAAGTTGAAGGAAACCAAGGAATTAAGTTATAATGAACAAAATTACTCTTGGACTGTAGAACACCCAGCCCCACCTCCAAAGTGCTTAGGGATTAGTGGCCACACAGAACAGACCTTGTAATATGTAGTTCCCGTAGCCCATGGAGCAAGATCTCTGTCTTCAGTGGTCTGTTTTCTTCTGTCTCATTAACTGAGTTCTCCCAGCCACTCTTGCAGGATTCCTGGGTTTCTGGTTGGTCGGTCACAGATGGCCCAGCATTGTATCACCATCTGTAAACTCCCTTTCTTTTATCCAAGTGCCACTGAAAATAATCAGCTCTTATCCTGTGAACCGCAAAACCCTACTCGACTCAGCCATTACCTTTGTCAACCAATGAAAGGCTCTCACCTTTATGTCAATATTTATCAAGCATTTAACAATGACAATGAGATGTATTATTCTTAAAAATAGCTCAGACCCTGAAATAGCCAATGACTGTTCCTTATACCATTCAGAAACTAAAGTGTGTAGTATAATTATTCCTCATTAATTTATTCAGCAAATACTTCTGAGTGTCTACAGAATACCAGGCTTATGCTGGGTGCTGGGGAAGCCAAGATAATGGGGTATAATAACCCGGGCTGCCAAGGGCCTCACCGTCCTGTGAAGGTGACAGACAAGAACACGTAATTGACACTTGGCATGCTTAGAGTCAGTGAAGGCAGTTGTGCACTGGGACAGTGAGCCCTCCTGCTTGCTGCGGTGGGCCATGTGCCATCCGAGGGCAGTGGCCTCACTGGAAAAGGATCTGACATGTGAGCCCAGCAAAATTGTTTTCCAGAGCCTTTTGCAAGCATTGCCTCATCTTCATAACCAGATGAGGAAGAAATAGAGGGTATCCCTCCAAAATATCCACCATCATTCTGTAGATTGAGTTTGCAAGGGCTGCCGACGGGGGTCTGTGTATTTCTTTCTGAGAGCCATGCCTGGCAGTGAAAACAGCCTGCGGAAATGAGTGACTCTGGTTCCTGGCCAGAGTTACTGCCGCTTTCTTTTTTCCCCACCACGCCAGTGGAATATTTATTTCTAGAACATTTGACAGATGTGTTCATGATAGTCTTGAAATCGCCTTTTCTCCATTAGGAAAGTCCTAAGAATCTGTCCCAAAGGTAGCGGTAAACGGCTAGCATCCTTGCTTTAAGTATTTTCAAAAACGGGAAATTTGTGAATTTATTTCGTGTCCTTGGTGGCAGCTGTTCCCACTTTTCCTTCTCAACTCGTGGCCCAGCATGTCGGGTGAGGCTGCTGTCCTCCACTTCAGTCATACCCACAGGAGATCTGGGACCGACCCCATGTCAGACCCTCTTTATGCCACCTCCCCAAAGAAAGACCCAAAAAAGTGTTCAAGGGAAAGAAAAATACTTTTTGCTTTTGCTATTTGTGGCTGGGACATCGACCCAAGGAATACACAGTACTGTGGGCCCTGCCCCCACTTTCCCGGGCCTGGAGCAGGGAGCCCATCTGGGATGCTAACAGTGATGGTCCAGAGCATGAAAGGACAGCCAGTCCTCCTGCCACCATTTCCAGAGCCTCAGATCAGGTGTCAGGAGACCTGGGAGCAAGTCCCAGCTGTGCCATGATTCCTAAGCCGTGACTCGGTTGATTTCTCAGGACACAGGAGGTAGACTGTGATCTTGGAGTTCTGTGCAGTTCTCAGTCTAGGAGGCTAACGTCAGAATGTCGCTCTGCCCAGGGGTGGCTGGGGCAGCTGACACTCGGCGTGTGAGAAACGAGAAGCGACGGGCCAGCAGAGGTGCCCTGCTAGCTGGCAGAAGCGCGCTTGGGACTGGCGTTCCCTCAGAATATCCCGCCGTGTCGGATGATGCGTGCCACCCCCTCAGTCCCTGTCCCCGGCACAAAACCCATCTGCAGGGCAGTCTGCGGGCAGGCTGGTGTTCCAGGTGTCTCTGAAGCTCGGGATCAGGGAGCTCCTCCAGCCGAGGGAGCGATGGCCCAGTGCCTCCGCACAGGCAGGATCTAGGAAGCTCCAGAAACCATTCTGAACCTCAGTTTTCCAGTTCGTGCAGGCAGCAAGGCCCAAGTGTAATTCCTATCCACGGCTCCAGGCAGCCGCTAGATCCTCGAGCTCCGGAGTAACTAGAGCCCCGAGTCGGAAGTGTTAAACCTGCGTACCTGGGGGACCACCACATACTCCAGCTGACCGACATGGGGTGAACACGGATCGCGCGCGGCAGCGAACCACCAAGATGACTGGATACCGTCATTCTCGGGCCCTGCCTTGAGAAACCCTGTCCCGAGGGATATGCGCTGTGCTCTCCCCACGTGTGGAAATCTGAAATGATAAAGGCCAGCAGAGAGCGTACTATAGCTGATCACAGCCCCAGGAGGACCCTTACCTCCACAGATGGGGGCCGCTCAAACGGTAACATGCCCTGGGGGAATCTGGTTGAAATACGAGCTCCGATTCCGTCGGCCTGGCTGGAACCTGAGACTCTGCATTAGTGACACGCTCCCAGATGAGCCTGGTGCCCCCAGTCCCGGGGCCACATCTTGAGTGGCAAGAACCTGGGTCAGTGGGTCTCAGTACAAGGTGCCTGTCAGAGCCGTCTTTTAAATATGACGGGCATTTAAAAACTTGTATGTTTTTAATTGGTCTGGGATAGGGTTTGGGCATCTTTTAACACACCCAGTGGTTCTAACGTGCAGCCAGCATCGAGGACCCCCAGCACACACACTCCCTGCCCCAAACGGAGGACAGGGCACAGGCTGACGCACAGGAACGGTGGCCAACGAGGGTCCGCCATCCACACTGGCCAGGGCCAGCTGAGTAGGTCTTCGAGTAGTTCTCGGCTGGAGAAATAGGGCTCATCTTTCTCTTGACATGTATACGTGTCTGTGACAGTTTCTGGGGGGAAAGGAAGTGCAAGTTTTACCAGTGGCGGCATGATGGGGGATGGGGAAGCTGGAGGCTTGACACAGACACAAATGCGATTCCCACCTGCTGCTTCAGAGCCGAAGCTCCTGCCTTTCCAGCTTCTGCTTGTGACTTTTCCCCACTCTGCCTGCTTGGCTCTCAGCAGGTGGGCACCTGGGCAGGCACTAACCTGTCTTGCTCTGCCCTTGGCTAGGTGGCGGTAAGGAGCAGCCAGCCACAGCAAGCCCCAAGGCCCATGAGGGCTCGGAGGCCGGGCCCCCCAAGCCCAGGAGCGTGTTCCACATTGAGTGGTCGTCCATTCGGAGGAGGAGCAAAGGTGGGTGCTGCCTTCCCTTCACTCCCAGGTCCTCAATTTACTCATCTCTAGAATGGGGACAGTAGCAGTACCTACAGTACCTACAGTACCCTACTTCCTAGGGCGTTAGGGAGAGCCACAAGAGCCAGGCTCATTCTTATCACACCCAACCTCTGACCATAGCCATGGCCTGGTTGGAGGGTGTGATGCTGGAACTGGGACAAGCAGCCAACTCAGGAGGTCTCTAATTTTGACTATGTATTGGAATCACCTGCATCCCATCCTTGGAGACACTAATCTAATTCATCTGGGGGGCAGCGTGGGTGGGCATAAGGGTATTCCAAAGCTCCCCATGAGATTCTAATTTTTGCCCAACCACAAACCACCAGTCCACTTACAAGACTAGAGGTGAAATTTCTCGCCCACAGTGGTCAAGATGTCAAGGCCAAGGAAACAGCTGGAGAGCCATGGAAGGGAGGCGGCTCCCACAGGCCATGAGGGACCCAAAATGAGCAAGGGGGGGAAGCGAGGGAGGAGTCAGGGGCAGAGGAGGGACGCACGAGGAGTCCTCCCCAAATAGAGGCAAAAGTAGCCACGTGAAGAGCCAGGGCAGAGGAGTAATCTCATTCTGCCCCTTGAGTCTCAGGGAGGGGAACTGCCTCTCCCAGAGTCACACAGCCTGCAAGGGACAAGGTAAGGGAGGACGGGTGAGAGTCCTTTTTACAACACCCCATGCTTCCCAGAAGATGTGTCCCTGGTGTTCTTGCTCCAGCTCATCTAAACCTCCTCGTTTCTCACCAAAAGTGGCCAACTCAGAGAAATGGGGCTGGGGATGTGGGAAAACATCATACAAGGGGAGAGGACATGGAGACATCTAAGGGACCCTCTGGCCCAGGGGTTTGTATTTGTCAGAGGTCACCGGCAGGGCAAGAAGAAAGTGTGGCTTTCCTCAAAAGGTTAACAGTTTTTTAGAATGCCGATTCTAGAATCCCAGGCCTAAATTCCCAGGGGGATAAGTGTGAGAGCACGACTGCTTGGGACACGGGAAGCTTCACACACAAGCAGCGGGTCCACTGGGACACCACGCACACTGGCTTCAGCATCTAGAGGGATCTTTGCTCTGCGCTTTCTTTTAAAGCTTCCAAAATTAATTTGTCCTGCATAGTGTAGCTTCCCAACCACACAGGTATTTGCAGCCCCTGTCTCTTCAAAAATGGGAGCGCAATGCTGTTGACGCTTCTAGTGCGTAGGTACTGTGAAACCTCATGAATGCAGTGGGAAGGCCCAATTCGGTCTAAAAATACCAGGTGTTCAGAGCCCAGCCTGCCATCCTCACACATGACCACAAGAGGGAACCAAAGCACCAAGACCAAAACTTCCAAAGGTCTTTTAAGATGCCTAAAACCCTACTAAGGGGCGCCTGGGTGGCTCAGTGTGGTTAAAGCCTCTGCCTTCGGCTCGGGTTGTGATCCCAGGGTCTTAGGATCGAGCCCCGCATCGGGCTCTCTGCTCTGCGGGGAGCCTGCTTCCTCCCCTCTCTCTCTCTGCCTGCCTCTCTGCCTACTTGTGATTTCTCTCTGTCAAATAAATAAAATCTTAAAAAAAAAAAAAAAAAGCAAAGAGCTAAGATTCTAAAAAAAAAAAACCCTACTAAAATTGGTCATCTTTAAAAATAAATTATCTGGTAATAACAAAAATATGTTTATGGCAACTTTACAAGAGTTTTCTAGAATTACCAGAACATGCCAAAATCTGTTTCAAGGCATGACGTGGACATCATTTAATCCAGCCAGCAATTGCTGCTAAAATACCAGAAATTCCCAGATATACATACAAAAAAAGAGACCACAGCAGCCTGAGGTCAGCCAGTTGGAGTCATAGTCAGATTCAAACCCAGACCTTACATGGTGCAGGCAGCTTAATACTTTAGGAATATTTCTTTCTATACTTACAAGTTTGTGCAGGAAAGAACCCTAGATTTGGGGATCACGCCCAAGGCACTATTGCCTCATCTAAAAAATAGAGGGACTGAGCTAAATCAGAGGCTCCTAACTAAAGGTCAGTCAAGTCTCTGAATTCCCTAAATTCCTGTAAAATGTCCTGTTTACAGGCAGATGTGCATTTTTTACCTAAATGGGTTCTTGACCAGTAAAAAATCAAATGGATCCTTCCGGCTGCAAGACACAGTAGTTCTGGGCTTCCTCAAGTGGAATAGGAAATACTGAATATATCAACTCAGCTGCAAGAAATTTGCTGCTAATGTGCCAGGTTAGAGGTGTCCTAATTGATGACGTGCTTTCCTTCAACTCCAGTGTTTGGAAAAGGCGACCACCAGGAGAAACAAACCAAGGACCCTTGTCCCTATCAGTACCGGAAGCCCACGGTTGAGCTGCTGGTGAGTCACGAGTGGCCCAATTCGGGCAGGGCTCTGAGCCACGGAGCCTGCGGCAGATTAGGGAGCGGACGTCTGGAAAAGATGCCCTCTGATGTAGGCAGTTTTTTTGAATTCATATATCCAGAAACATTATTACCTGGGATAAAAGTGCCTGTTTTTCATAGTCTACTTTATAGAATTTCATATTCCTTTGATTTGAATTAGTTATTATCTGTCTTCCCCTAAATCTAGCATTCAAGAATTTAGGAAACAAGCTGGTGCCCATTTTCAAACACAGAATCTTTACATGTGTAATTTTATGGACAGTTAAAATTTGAAGACCAGACATGCTGGTGAGGTGCGGGGAATGATTTCTTCTGGAAAGAATGTGGTATGGGGGAAGTCACAGTTGAAAGAAAGAGCCTAAAGATCTGTGGTTAAATATCAGTTCTACTGTTTGACCTTGACCTTGAAGTTCCACTCAGGACCAAGCCCTCATCCCCAGGATGAGGATAAATACTGGGTCTCGTACTGCGGGGTTGTTGCCCGTAGTCCATGCGGTAACACCTCAGACAAAATAAAAGTTATTCCTGTCTATGGAAACACAGAGATGATTCACTAAAGACCAAATGAAAACGTTAGCTCGGTCCCTGAGCAAGCGCAGACGTGGCTTCTAAGCGTGGGAAGCACAGGATGTGGGAGCTCCTTGTCTTGCTCCCGGACAGGATCTGGACACCATGGAGGACAGCTCTGAGATCAAGGTGGAAGCGAATACGTCCAAGACCTCCTGGATCCAGAGCCACGTGGCTGCCAGCGGGAAGAGGGTCGGCAGAGCCCTCAGTTACATCACAGGGGAGATGAAGGAGTGTGGCGAGGGGCTTAAAGGTAGAGGTCCTGCGAGCGAAGCCCGTGACCCTGCTCCTAGAGTGTCACTTCCCACCGTCCCCCGAAGCACACGGTCCGTGGTAGGTTACACTGAGGCAAAGACCGTGTCTGTGGTCTTTCAGAAGGGATGAGAGTGTTGTTGTCACCACAGACACGCAGACTCTTGGCATGTGAGGACGTGGCAGTGTGCGAGCCCTCATTGCCGGACCAAGCGGCCGCGCTCTCACACGTATCCCGCTGGGAGTTTAGGCCTGGGATTCTAGAATCGGCATTCTAAAAAAAAAATTAAATTAGATTAAAAATGCCCGCCCTATGGATGACTCTCAGGAGGACTAAGTCTTCCCTCTCGCAAGCCTCCCAGAGCCCAGCCCACGGGTTAAACACCCTCTGTGCCGCAAGAGCATTTTCTGATGGTCTCCTTGAAAATGCTCACAGGGGACGGCTAGCACAGGGTACCTTATCCCCCCACTCCTTGAAAAAACCAACGTGAAGACCACAGCCAGCTGGTGATGGGTCTGAAGAGTTTTCTGGGCCTCACATGCCCTCTTGGGTTCTCAGTTTACCACCCCCCCCCCGACCCCGTGTGGCAGGGGACGGGAGGGCGTGGCATCCTGCAAACCCACTTCAGAAGCGAAACTTCCCGCACCCCCCAGCCACCTACCCAGGTCCCGCGCAGGCCCGGCGCACCCCAACATTGACTCCCTGCCCTGGCTGGCTACCTTTCAGACAAATCCCCGGTGTTCCAGTTCCTCGACTGGGTCCTCCGGGGCACGTCCCAGGTGATGTTTGTGAACAACCCCCTCAGCGGCATCCTCATCGTGCTCGGCCTCTTCGTCCAGAACCCCTGGTGGGCCATCTCGGGCTGCTTGGGCACTGTGGTGTCTACTTTGACAGCCCTCATCCTGAGCCAGGACAGGTAAGTTCCGGGACACCCAGGGTCCGGGAATGAGGTCAGAGGTCGCTTCCTGCGGGGACCCTGTGCCACCTTCCCATCCCCTCACTGCTGTCCTCTGAGCTCAGAAACTCCTCAGGCTACGGACACTCATAACTGACAACAGTCACTCCCTCATTACTTGGTAACAGCTCCACATGGCCCAGGGGAACCCGAAGGGCTGATGTCCTCCCTTCCCATTCCCAGGGGGGCCATCTGTGGGAAGGTGTGTGCAGACGGGCCCCAGTGGAGAACAATCTGGGTCAGAAGGGAAGTCAAGGAGGCAGTACCCCCCCCCCGGAGGCCCTGGGTAGACCCCACTCCACCAACCCTCCTCTGTGCCCCTAGGTCTGCCATCATGGCAGGACTCCATGGCTACAACGGGGTGCTGGTGGGGCTGTTGATGGCCGTGTTCTCAGACAAAGGCAACTATTACTGGTGGCTTCTGCTCCCCGTCATCGTGATGTCCATGTCGTGGTAAGTTTGCTCCTGGGGCTGCCAACCTTCTCACCCCAGCTCCCTGTCTGTCTAAACTCAGATTTACGGGGGCATTGGCTTAGCTGGCATATCAGAAACATCCACTGGAAATAATGATTCATGTCCTACAGTGACAGCACTGTGCTAGGTGGTCTGGGGACAAGATCTCCGTACACGCCATCCTTCACTCTGCTTTTTTTTAAGATGTAAAAGGGTTTCTGGTCCTACTCAGCCAGAGCACAGAGAAAGGAACTGAGGCCCATATGTAGGTGAAGAGCCCTACCGCAGCCTCCTGTCAGTCTCTAGAAAACTTCTCATTCCTTCTGCGGCCCCCTACCCAGCTTTCCCCCATCCTTGGGACCCCCTGACCTGCACAAGACAGCCTCCTATGTAGACTGAAGGAGCCCTGGGCTGAGCCCTCAGAGAGCCAGGGCTCGGCTCCCCTTCACCTCCAGAAATCAGCCACGGGGCGCTCTGGCCAGGAGGCTCGGTGCTCTCAGCTGCTCTGCAAACATTTGTTGACAGAAGGAAGGGAGGACAACCGTTCCACTCCCCGTCACTCCCTCACTCTCCTCATGCCTGAAAATGGAGCTGTCGGACTTTCCAAGGAGCTTCTGTGGCTCTCTGCCTTAAGTCTTCCTCCAGAAAGCCCCAGAAAGCCCTCTTTCTGAAGCTGAGCCTGTCCACCCTATCGGTGCACCAGGCCCAGGGAGGCCGGGGAAGACGGTCGCCGGGCGGGCCGGGCTCCAAGAACGTACCCGGCGGGCTGCTTTTCCTGAGGAAAGCGCTCCTGCTCAGCCTAGCGTCAGAGCTGGAGCTTCCTGAACAGTCTCCTGTGCTTCTGCCACAGCCCCATCCTCTCCAGTGCCCTGGGCACCGTCTTCAGCAAGTGGGACCTCCCGGTCTTCACGCTGCCCTTCAACATCGCCGTGACCCTGTACCTGGCGGCCACCGGCCACTACAACCTCTTCTTCCCCACGATGCTGCTGCAGCCTGCGTCCTCCACGCCCAACATCACCTGGTCAGAGGTCCAAGTGCCCTTGGTAGGTGTCGGGGAAGGCAGAAGGGCAGCATCTGTCCAAAGGCAACATTCAAGTGGAGGCCTTTACGGGTCCTCCACGGGGAATGGCTGTTAACAATCACACAGTGTAAGGGGCTCACGTGTGGTCTCTCTTCGGCCACCATCCTTTTCCTTCCTCTCTGTAAGAGCTAACAGGTCTGTTTCAGTCCCACAGGTCCTAGCACAGAGGCAGAAACCGAGGCCTGAGGTCACACAGCCAATCAGTGAAGTGCAGAGTCAAGTTCAGCACTTTGGCCCCCTGACGATTACACCTGGCTCCCTTCCTTCTTCCTTCTCAAAAAAGTCTTTTTGATGCTTTTCTCCTATTTTCCTCCAGCTTATGCTATATATTTTCTTCCATCTGCCTCACTGAATCATGAAAGACACACACCTCATACGACCACCTGTGGGCAAACGACGTCTCTGTTGCCACCCCGAGTGAATTGCATTCGCTCTCTGAAGCATGGTGACACCGTAAAGCACAGGTGTTCCTCCGCAAGGAAACGTCTAGATAGCAGAGCTTTTCATATGTTTTCAAGTATATTGTCTATAATGCTGGCCTACTGCATGTTAGCCAAGATAATTAACAAGACACATTTTCGCTGAGGTTCTCCTTGCTTTCCATTATACTAGACTACCCCCCCCCGGTTGGGGGCTTGCTCTGAAACTTTTCTTTTTTTAAGATCTTATTTATTTGTCAGAGAGAGAGAGAGCACAAGCAGGGGAAGCAGCAGGCAGAGCAGGCAGAGGGAGGAGCAGGCTCCTGGCTGAGCAAGGAGCCCGATGCAGGACTCGATCCCAGGACCCTGGGATCATGACTTGAGCTGAAGGCTTAACCACTGAGCCACCCAGGCATCCCTGGAACTTTCTTACTGTCATTTAACCACAAAGCCATTTGGGCTTGTTGAAAGAACTTTCAGAAATAACAATGTGTCATTTCTTAAAGCATTTCATAGTAGACGATAGCATCGTAGAAAGGTCCTGTGTTTGCACTAAGAAACGTTACTTAGGAAAAGAAATAATCCCATTGGCCTCATCCTGGTTGATTTGTGTGTGTGTGTGTGAGGACCTTCATGAACCAGAGGTGAGAAAATGTTGGCAATTTACTCGATAGGCTCCTGTTTCTTGGTCTTTACCCTGTCGATCAGTTTTAAAGGCACGATCTCTTTAACTAGCTATGGGGCCATGGTGCTGGAGAAGTCAAGATGAACACATTATACGTTCTTTATGCCACATTTTCAGTGAAAAACATATCCAGACATTTTGTAGAAATGAAAAACAAGGAATCTTGAACAAATACTTTAGAACCCCAAAGGTCCAGGAAAGAAAAATTCGGTCTTGGGTGGTTGCCTTTTAAAAAGTAACTCTCTAGCCAATTAAATGGATTATGTTAATGACTAATATGTTTTATCTTTCTGATCACTCATGAGAGCCCTGAGTGTTAAGAAATCGAGTTAATGTCGGAAGGAGAGTCTAAAGCTCCCAGCAGGGTCGAAGCCCCGTGTTCCTCTGCTTTCTGGCCCCCAGAGGGCTCCCTGGATGGTGTCACCAGCTGGTCTCCACCACCCCCCACCACGGGCTCTGTATTGACCTGTCCCACCTGCCGTCCACACCCGCATGGTAATGCCGGAGCCCCCATCTTGGTCTCTGTTCCTGGGGTCATGGGAGATTGCATCTGGAGGACCCCTTAGGCCAGCCACAGGCTCCTGCAGTGTCTTCCTATCTCTGCACACCTCCAGGGGCAGCATCTCCCCAGAAGGCAATGGGCTGAGAGAAAAGCTGTCTCCCTGGAATACATGCACTCCCTGGCCCAGGACTCTGCTTCTTCTCAGCTCCCAGCCCAAGGGGCGAGACAAACCCGTGTGCCCTGCAAGGAGACCCCTCCCCTATGGGCCCTCCGAACTCAAGGGCCTTTGGCCAACCTTCCAAACCATGGGACCCAACCCCAGTTGCTGGGGAAGGCTGCCTGCCCAGGATCCTTTTCTCGAACTCGAGAGCACATGTGCAAGCGTCCGCTGGCCGTGGACCCTGCCTCAGCCAGCCCCTCACCTCCCCAGATAGGCCCCAGTCCCCTGAGCTGGAGGGGATTCACACAGCCGGGTGCTCATCTGTCGGCCATCACTGCATTGGTTTCTCAACCAGAAGAGCAGAGACTATGATCCTACCCCCTCGGGTACTCTCCTGTGCACCCAGCTGCTCACCCAGGCCAGACTCACGTGACCACAGCCAAGATAGCTTATTGTCAGAAACATGAACAACCATTTTTTCATAGCATATTCAGCCTTCTAGTCATAATTTTAGTTTTTTTTTTTTTTTAAGTTACAAGAGAGTTTTTAAACACCAACTTGGATCAGGCATCTCTTAATTTTGTAATGAATAAGACCCTCATTTTAAGTTTCTAGTTTCTCTTCGCTGGGGCTTCAGTATCTTACCCTCATGTTTCTAAATATTGTAAGTTCAGTATCTTACAGTCAGGTTTCTAAATATTTTAAGTTTCCTCAATAAAGGAAACTTGACATCCTATAAACTCCTATTGTTCTAAGAACTCCAGATTAAAACACAAAAGCTTGTGTTCCTTCTAGGGCTCATCTATCTGGATACAAGTATCTTGGAAATCTGTTGCAAAATGTTGGTGTAGAGGCTTTGGCACAACTCTTTTCTAGCCAAGGTTCCAGCTGTCTCTGGTCTCACCCTACAACCCCATGTGATCTTTGTCGCTGCAGCTTCTGAGAGCCATCCCTGTAGGCATCGGCCAGGTCTACGGCTGCGACAACCCCTGGACCGGAGGCATCTTCCTCATAGCACTGTTCATCTCGTCACCTCTCATTTGCTTGCACGCTGCCATCGGCTCCACCGTGGGGATGTTAGCAGGTTAGTGTCACTACCACCCCTTAATAAAGCCATAAGGTTGTTAATATCTGGAGTCAGCTCCAAGGCAATGACACGTCTTCAATACCCGTCCCCTCCTACTGCCCTGCGCTGATTCCTGCCAACTTTTGCTCCTTCCATTATATCCTGTTTCCCCACTTCGGGTGCCAGTGCCCTCATACTTCTCTGAGCAAAAGCCGCCCTCCAGCGAACAGAGAACAGAAAGTCTTTGGTGGTTAGCCATTTACACCTTAGTATAAATTTAAAGCCTAAGAGAAGTTAATCAATTCCAGGCATGTTTGGGTTTTATGTCTTATCTTGATGGATGATACTCCAGTAGAGAACATTAAGATATCAGTGAAGAAGGAAAAGCCCTCTTTTTTGACAAGAACTTCTTTGGATCGCTTAGAAGCACTGCAGAGAGTCCTTATTCTGAAAGCTCTCTTCTACCCATAACAGCTTCACACTAGCACTCATGTGGCCCGATGGCCAATTGCTCTTTTTAGTTATTTTTTTCACTGAATAAGATCTTTTCTACAAATGCCTAAGAGAATGGCTTGTCCGGGCTTTGAGCTCTGTGTGGTTTTCAGGGCCGGCAGGTGAGCCCCATGAGATGCACCCCCCAAACTCAACACCGATGCCTGTCTTCTCTCATAGCCCTCACTATAGCAACGCCCTTGGACTCCATCTACTTCGGCCTGTGCGGCTTCAACAGCACGCTGGCCTGCATCGCCATTGGAGGCATGTTCTACGTCCTGACCTGGCAGACGCATGTCCTGGCCATCGCCTGCGGTAGGGACCACCACCACACCCCTCTGCACCTTGCACGCCCTACCCATGCCTGTCCCTGCTGGGAAAGCTGCCCTGAAAATTCTGTGGCTCCTCCAAAGATAAATGGGAGGATTGTTTGCTTGGTAAAAAGGTTTTATATAAAACTGTTTTTGAATGGTTGCTGAATGATTCACCCAGTAAAAATTATTTTCATGGAACACACGTGCTCAGCCAGTATGAAGACCGAATTTTGAGATGGTAGTTGTTTGGTTGCTGTCCGTGGGCTGTCTCTGTCATAGCTGCTCTCCCGGCTGGCAACTGAAGCTAACCAACAGAGCAAAACACTTCCACAAATTAATCTTTATGTATAGAATTAGGCGATTTACATCAGTTATGGTAATTAACCTTAAGCACCCAAACACTGATCATGGGATCTTCAAATAATGCTTGTGTTTCAGGAATGCTGAAGGGTAGGGGTACTCAGTGACTCTCTAATAAAAGTCTGCTGTTGTTAATATCCTAGGGACAACTGCGATGTTTTCAGTTGAGAAACAGGCTTTAGAAGCAAAGCCCAATTCCACTGGCGCATTTTCACCTCTGACCAGCACCAGGCTCTTCCCAGCTGCCCAGCCTGGCCGTGCCCTCTGCAGGCGGAGCCCGGGAGACGAGGCAGCGGGCCTCCATGGTCTTCCTCATGCTTTCAGGGTGCTGCTCCTCCCTGGAAATCCATATTCTGTTAATAACTTGTGATGAAATATTCCAGCAGGGAGTTCTGGGATCCGCGTGCTTTGGCCGTGGAGTACAATCTTCATGTATGGTTTATGCTGCTAAATGTTCCTTTGCTAGAATGCAAGGTGGTGGGACCCAAGAGAACCATAACGGCTCCATTCTGGCCCTTCCTAACAAAGTTCATCTGCCGTCTTTGCTGTGCTGACATTTGCCTGGAATTGAAGACATTTCAAAGCTGTCAAGTCACAGAATCCTAACTCAAGTTCAATTTTTTTCGGAGAGATAGCATTTATGACCTCCATGTCTTGGCGGGGGGGGGGGGTGTGGACTGATCTCGAGACACTGCTCGTCACTGGCCCGTTTCTTGGTTCTCTTCACAGCACTGTTCGCGGCCTACCTGGGCGCTGCCCTCGCCAACGTGCTGTCTGTGGTGAGTCGACATGGCCTGATCATGTGCCACAGCACTCCCTGAAACCAGTGCGAGACCCTCCTCCAGAAGCCCTTCCCCAGCTCTGCCCTCTCGTCTGAGATCACGCGGCCTGCCTCGGCACCTGCCAGACAGGAGGAGCTGGGCTGTGGAAGTTTAAATGTCCACTGTTGGTCTAGTCAGATTAGCTTTGGGCCAGGGGAGCTTCTCACAGAAGGACAACTGGATAAGCATTATCTCTTAAATCAAATTCTTTCTGTGGCCTCATCCTCTAGATCTAGCTTTAAAACTTTATTATTTAATTTTTGTGTGTGTGTCTAGATCAAGTTCCCGACTAGCTTATGGGCCAGTGTATGTCTTTGTTCATCCCTTGGCAACTGAGCGCTGAGGGGGTCGTGAGGGTAGCCTTCAGGGAAGACAAGCATCCAAGCCCCCAGCCGTACCTGATAGCCGTACCTGATAGAAGTCAGAGCTGGGGGCTATGAGCACGTGCAGCCCTGTTTGTCTGAGGCCTGGTGTGCGGTGATGTCGCACTTGGGAGGAGCTGCCTGGCCAGCCCCAGCCCCCACATACCCTGGGTTAGGGCCCACAGCCTGGGGCAGAGGGCTCAGGGCTCAGCCCGCAGTCAATGCCTCCCCCCCTTTTGGATAAGGGTTCAAGGGCACATCTTATGAAAGCAACCAGAAAAAGTCCCAGTAGTCCTGAAATTGGGGACGACAGTGGGCATTAGAGCCACACCTGTCTGAATCCCTTCTTCACCCTTAGTGAAACCGGGCAGGTTGAACTTAGCCTAGGAAGGAATTTTCTAAGCAAGAGAATTGGCCTTCTCTGATACCATCCTATGTCCCCTGGTGGACTAAATCCTCCTCTGCGCCCCCGATTGTGTCCGCGCCTCTCCGGCCACACTGGGCACACAGCCGGGTGACGAGCGCGTACCCGTTTCCCATCTTTCACCTTCCGCCGGCGCGCTCCTTCCCAGCCAAGGCTGGTCGTGTTCTCATCTTCATCTCTAGCATCTACTCCACTCCCGGCACAGACAGTGCTCGGAAATGCTGAATGAGCGAAACTCTGAGGGCGCCAGCCGTGGCCGTGGGGAGCGTGAGAGCTGGGGCTGAACAGTCGGCCACCAGAAGCACGCACGGTAACAGGCACCTGGAGGATGGGCTCGGCGGCTCTGGGCGCCCCCGGCTCTCACATCCTCTTTGTGCCTGTCTTTACACCTGAGTGTCCAGCCAGTGGCCTGGTGTCACATGCCCTCCTTGGGCAAGGTCCTAAAGGGATGTCAAACACGGGGCTGTTGTTCCTGATCGTGGGCACTTACAGGATGTCTGGCCCTTTCTTCTGTGTGGTGCTGAGGCGTTAGAAGTTATGCTGCTTGATTCAGGCTTTTTTTTTTTTTTTTAATCGAGGTTACTTTCCGTGTGCCTATAATGTTTAAGACACTGTGCCGATCACTCTCCGGGATACGAAAAAGGGCAGGCTATTTACTCACTCTGAAGGAATTTCTAATCTCCTTGAGGAACGGGATATAAAAATGTTGAGTGACATTTCTGAGCCCCTTCAAGCCCTCCACAGACGGGAGCACTTGGGAGCTCCGTTCCTCTGCTTTCTGGCTGGCATGCGTATGCACGCGTGGCCTGTCTTCCACAGTGCCACCTTCTGCTGGATGGTCATGGTCACGTGCTGAGGGCTATTTATGGGGTCCTTAGTAGGCACGAGGTACCAACTCTCTGAATAGACATGGTTCTCCCTACTTGACTTGAGGAAATAGGTCTCAGACCATTGAAATGCCTTTAACAAGTTGGTTGAAGCTGAGATGTAGATCTGGGCCTGTGGGACTCTAGACTTCATCCTTTCCCACTATGGGGCTTCAGGGGGTGCCTCCCTAAACACACTGTGTAGTGTGATCAGGGCTTTGGGGACACTCATTGGGTGTAATTCATTATGCCTGAGTGTTCTTAGGCCATTCTAGCTGCCATTTTTCTTCCCCAAGTCCCATCTGGGAGCGCCATCTTTGAACACACACATTGTAGGCACGTGGTATTACCTGAGGTCTTTACTGCTTATAATGAAGTGAGGTTGGGGGTCGGGGGAACATGATTTGTTCTGCCTCATAGTTGAGTCTGCAGGCTCCTTGTCAGCGAGCTCTCCACTCAAGTGATCTCAAGGAAGATTGGGGAAACATAGCAAAAAGGTTCAGGGAATCTGAGGAATAAAAAATAGGTCAACACCATAAGAAGGGGAGCTGGGAGTGGGAGAGCCCTTGAGAAGAGAGATGGCTGCCCTCCACTTCCAGCCCCTGGGACAAGGACGGCACATCTCTGCCTTTTCCAAATGTCTGTTCTATCTCCCTCTGTCTTTCTGCAGTGCAAACAGACCCTAGTGACCATCCAGTACTGGTTGGTTCTCTAGTCTTTTCAGACCAGGTGCTCAGTCTGTCTTAATTCAATTCTCAAAAAAGGATCCAATGTCCAGGCCATCTGCCTGTGGAAGCTGCCTTTGGGTCAAGTGACTTGCTCTAGTCCAATCAGCTGTGACCAAAGAGAAAAAGGTCATGAACTACAAAATGGCTGCCAATGCCACTCCTTCAAAGGGGCTATGAGAGAAGGCAGACAATGGTCATATTCCTAGAGTTAGAGGAACAGCCTGGCCAGACAGCCTAAGACAAAACAGGATTTCTACATAAAGCCATATTATAAAAGGGTTCCAGTGGCTGCATTCTGAAGAATGCTCGTCCACCTGTTGCAATCAGGTGGAGAGCACTGACATGTGTTTACATTGGCTAAGAATTAAGTATTCTTCCTATCATTGCCCACAAATCCTCCTGTCCTATACCTAGGGCTATAGGGGGTTGGTAAAGGCTGATGAAACAGACACAAGCATGTGATATAACCAGGCTTCTCTTGTGTGACCCCTACCCCTTGCTCAGTTTGGACTGCCACCATGCACCTGGCCCTTCTGCCTCTCCGCGCTCACCTTCCTGCTGCTGACGACCAACAACCCGGCCATCTACAAGCTTCCGCTCAGCAAAGTCACCTACCCGGAGGCCAACCGCATCTACTACCTATCCCAGGAGAAAAACAGAAGAGCATCAACCATAACAAAGTACCAGGCCTATGATGTCTCCTAGGCTGCCTTTTCCAAAACGTGTCACTGTACATTCAGCCTTCAGCAGGTTGTCTGGGTCCCCAAGTTGAAGGCCATGCAACCACCCCTTCTGTCTGTTCTGTGATTTTCCCCTCAAGCAATCCTACACCCTATTTGTTCCCCCACATAGAGATATACGTGTATAGCCACCACTTAGGGACCTCTCAGTTCTAAGATGTACAATACTTATCAAAGATACAGTTAGTTTAGACTTCATACCCATAGCTCACTCAGAAGAGCTCCCTTTGATGGGACTTGCCCTCTTCTGCAAAATAAGTCATGTCCCTAAAGAGAACTCATCAAGAAGGAGACAGAGAGGAGCATGGGCCTCCAACTCAGGCATGTCATGGAGCCATGCCTGGTACCAGGGAACATGCATCAGCCTGGAAGGTGATGGGGTGGTTCTGCCCCAACTCTGCCTCTAGTGAGCTCCCGCCATCTTGAGTGAACACATCCCTGCTCTGAGCCTTGACTTCCTAGTTTCAGGACAGGGAGGGACTGTATCTCCCACCCCATAAACTCTTCTCTCTCTCCCATAAACTGACAAAACCAGCATGACCATCAAGTTATTACTCTCAGTAATAGATGGAGGGCTTACCTGGAGAAGAGGCAAGAAAATGTTCATGTTCTGAGATTTGTTCCTGAGTCACGAGAAGACTTGGTGTTAGGAAATTAAATTCACTGGAAATGCCAACATGCCTTCCTTTGCATAGTAGAAATGTTTCTGAAAATGTCATAAGAGGAAACCTGATCTTTTTCAACATTCAAATCATGTTTTAAACAAATGTATCTTCTTTTGTAGTATTCACAGCATTCCCGTATTAAACAGTTAAGTTCGCAAGATGGTACTGGGTTTTCTTAAAATGGGGCTCACCTACCGTGTTCACACATCACCCATCTGAGGAGTTTTTCATGGTCAAGCAAGTGTCTGACAAAAGGTGAGGACAGGTTACAAATCATCAGAAGAGGGTCTGATTTGCTTGCAAAGGGAATTATACAGAAATGACGGTCATTGTTTTTTGTTTGAGTAAAATTACGGGTTATTAACAACACACCTTACTTTTCAGGGAATAGTCTTTTAGTTTTGCATCTCCAAATTACAGATGCAGCCCCTCTTGAATGGCCAGTAACTCCTGTTACTTAGTTACTCTGGTTTCAGCTTTGAGCTCCTAAACCACAGGACCCCTCTGTGGGAAGCCACGTAGCTCAGCCCTCCCAACCCTCCTCCACAGGATGGGAATAATCCTCCCCCAGCTCCTCAGTAGGACACTCTCCCCCCATCTTACACTCTCAATTTAGCTGGATGGGGTGAGGACGTAAGATGCGGGAAGAAGGCAAGGGGCAGGAGAAACACCCTCTATAAATGCAGCTTTAAGGAAAGAATCACATTTGATTAAAATCCATTATTTGGAAAAAGCCAGTGTCTACATTTATGTTTTCTTTCCTCTGTCTGCCCTGAGATCCCCGCCATCTTCTGCCAGCCCAAGAGCCCTGGGCTGCCTCTTTCTCTACCAGATCAAATCTAGCCATTATGACTTCTCCAGGAAAACGGAACACTTCCTGCTGGAAGCAAATCCCCCACATGGGAAAGGGGAATGAGTCACACTCCGGAGGCTACCTTTGAGTTTGTGATCACACCTTGAGGCCAAGAAGGTCTCGGGCTGTATTTTAACGACCATGGAGTTGTGGCTCTCTGAAGATCAGGCATCCAGGAATTTCCCCAGATGGCTATTCCTGCTCACAGTTCACTCAGCTGCCCCAGAACCCTTAAGTGATGACATCAAACCATTAAAATAGCACTTTTCTGTGCATTTTCCACCCAAGTGTTATAATCTGGGTTTATGAAGAGCAGGAAACCCTCCACACACATACCATTCTGCTTAGTGACCACTAATCAATCCCTTCAGTTGTTCTAAGGATTTCAATATCCTCATGTATACAGCAACTTGGGTTGGCCCAGGATAGCAAGCAAGGTGGGAATAGACGGGATAAAAGAATTCAACCTGTGAAAATGTACGAAAGCCACAGGATTTCCAAAGTCTGCATCAGCACCTCTATTAGGCACCAATAGAGGACAGAGTTCCCACAAGTTCCCAGGAGTCGGCTGTGCAAGCCACTGTGTCTCTCCCACCACATCTAAGGCTTGAAATCAGCTGTGGGAGGTAGCATTTCCGCCACAGAAGTCAGTAAACTACAACTCTGAACATCCCCCGACCCCTAGACAGCTGGCTTAGCAGCATACCACCGCCAGGCCAGTGCAGCGGGAGGAACCACTATAGGGCTCCAGACCAGAGGCTCAGAAAACGGGGTACTCGATTCAGCAACATCACGTAGATGTCATTCCACACACAGGAGGCATCTGCCAGGACAGCAAGCATAGTCTCAGGCATTAAAAACAGCTCAGAAGATTGACCTGCTCTGAGTTCAACACTGAAAACACACCCCTTGGAAGCATCCATACAGAACAAATCCAGGAAATATTGCAAGAGACACATGAAGAGAAGGGAGGTTGAACACCGTGGTAATGTTTGTTGTTCTTTAGGACCAAAATAGAAGAAAGTACCCGTAACTGTCCAGAGTGGAGTATTAAATGACGGGGGTGGACAAAAGAGGCAAAAGAGCCTTTAGGGTCCTCGGCTTATATAGAAACTGACAAGTTTAAGAAATCCACGAGGAGGAACAGAAGGGTGATAAGAGCAACCACCACGAGAACAAAGTTAGAATTTTTTAATTTTGGGGGGCGCCTAGGTGGCTCAATGGGTTAAAGCCTCTGCCTTTGGCTCAGGTCATGATTCCAGGGTCCTGGGATCGAGCCCTGCATGGGGCTCTCTGCTCAGTGGGGACCCTGCTTCCCTTCCTCTCTCTCTGCCTGCTTGTGATCTCTGTCTGTCAAATAAATAAACAAAATCTTAAAAAAAAAAAGAATTTTAATTTTTGAACTAAAAGAAAATTCCACCTTTCCAGTGGAAAGCAGCAAAGGAGCAGGGGAAAAAGTCCCTCCCCCACCAAAAAAAAAAAAAATAGTAAGTACAAAAAATTTATATAAGGTAGAAACCCATCATAATAAAGCAATAATTGAATGAAAAAATGTTAACTATTAAATTAACCACTGGAAGACAGAGACCCTCGGTGGTGCTTTTGAAAAAGACTACACAATTTGCTGTTCACAAGAAAAGCATTTAAAACAGAATGATATAAATGTTTAAGTACAAAAAAAAAAAAAAAACCAATAAGATAAATAAATAAATATGGACCAAAAGAAAGTTTAGGTCTTTGAAAAGTGAAATTTAATGGGTGCCTGGGTGGCTCAGTCGGTTAAGCGTCTGCCTTTGGCTTAGGTCATGATCCTAGGGTCCTGGGATCGAGCCCTGCATCGGGCTCCCTGCTCAGTGGGGAGTCTGCTTCTCCCTCTGCTCATGCTCTCTTTCACTCTCTCTCAAAATAAATAAAATCTTTTTAAAAATTTTGTAAAGAAGCAAAATGAAATTTAAGGCCAAAAAGGTTTAAAACCAAAGAATGATCTACATCATTAATAATCAGAAAAATGAAAATCAAAACCACAATGAGATATAATTTCTCCTCTCAGAATGGCTAGTATCAAAGCCAAAAAACACCAAGTGTTGGCAAGGACCTGGGGAAAAGGGAAACTTCGTTCTCTGTGGGCAGAAATTGAAACTGTGGAAAACAGAAAGGAGGATCCCCCAAAAATGAAAAGCAGAACTTCCCTATGACCCAGCAATACCAATCCTGGGTATTTATCCAAAGAATACAAAAACACTAACTTGAAAAGATATCTGAACCCCCGTGTTCATTTCAACACTATTTACAAAGCTGAGACATAGAAACAAGCTAAGTGTCTATTGATAGATGAATGAATAAAGAAAATGTGGAATAAATATACAACAGGGTCATTTGTAAAAACATGAATGGATCTCAAGGGCATTATGCTAAGTGAAATAAGTCAGACAGAGAAAGACAAATACCATATGTTCTCATTTATGTGTGGAATCCAAAAATAAATAAATGAATTTGTTAAAAAAAAAAAAAAAGCAGGTTCATAGAGACAGATAACAAATTGGTGGTTGCCAGAGGGGCAAGAGTACATACACGGGACAAGAGTCCATAATTATCACAAACACATACATTACATAAACAATCAGTCTCTAATACATCAAGCAACAGTTGGCTAACTTTGGGGAGAAATAAACAAATCAATAATTGTAGCTTTTACCAAAACCTCAGAAACTGATACATCAAGAGAACAAAAAGGGAACAGAGATATCAGAGATACAAACAATAGAATTAGTAAGTGTGAGCTATTATTTACACACAGGATTCCAAACCCTCCCACACAACATCCCCCCTCCTCAAAAACCAAGCAGGGAACACACACTTTTCTCAAGCACCCCTAGAATATCAATAACATAGACCATGTATCATCATCACACTACAAAGCAAGTTTGGGACCATCACAAAATGCTGGTTGGAAGTTGGCTGGGGCAGCCACTTGGAGAGCAGGTCCTCGGTATTCAGTCATGTTATGTGTACACACCCTCTGTGACCTAGAAATTCCCCTCCCAAGTGCGCCCGGTGCTCAGGGAAAGTATGTCTTGCTTCCATGGTGGGCCACCAGGAAGGCTCTTTGTCCCAGCATTCACCATGGCAGGAGAGCCTGAGAAGGCAGAGGCAAAGGGGGATGGGACGTGCCCTGCAGCCCCCGCAGCAAGTGGGTGCCCAGGACCACAGAGCAGTGTGGACAGATCTTGACAACCTAGTGCTGGGCTAAAAATCAGAATGTGACATTTACGATCAATATCATTTACTTTAAGAATGCATGCCCACCAAGGGGCGCCTGGGTGGCTCAGTGGGTTAAGCCGCTGCCTTCGGCTCAGGTCATGATCTCGGTGTCCTGGAATCGAGTCCCGCATCGGGCTCTCTGCTCAGCAGGGAGCCTGCTTCCCTCTCTCTCTGCCTGCCTCTCTGTCTACTGTGATCTCTCTCTGTCAAATAAATAAATAAAATCTTTTTTTAAAAAATGCATGCCCACCAAACAAAATGTGCAGTTTGCAATTAATCATACAAACGAAAAAGAGAAAAGACCATGGAGTATAAAAAGGAAAAGACACACACACGTTCATATTCACGTGAATATGCCTTTCCTGGGCCAATGAAGATGATGTGCAAAGACGAAGCCCCGCAGGTAACTCAGCTCTGCCAGAAAAAAATTCTTAAGCAGGTGGGGCTTAGTGTCTGTTCTGCTCAGCCGGTCAGAGCCTCTGGCTGACTGCGTCCCAGTGGCCCCAGACTTGGGGCGGGGTCCGACTGCAAAGCCCCCTAGTGCTCCATTCTGCCCAGGCCAACATTTAAAAGCATTCTGGCCACACCATAACATTTAAAATATGTATTTTTATGTATTAAATATGATTTGTATGTATTCAAATAGTCCTGTGCTTCACCTCCAGATTAGATGAACATTGCAATCCCCAGAGTAACCACAGTAATGTGCATGTTACATATTTCTGCTTTTCGAATGTTTTAGAATCTCAGATAAAATGTGGAAAGAAAGGGAAATTGTGTTGTAGAGAATGAAAGCAGCGGAGTTGAGACTATCAGCTGGATTCATGAAGAGTGGGGAGCTTAGAGATAATAAAGTCACACAACCCACGCACCCCCAGTCATCAAACCTAATTGCTGAGTCCACCAGGTTAGGTGTGGAAAGGTCCCAGCTCTGAAGTCATACAGACCCGCTTGAACGCAGCCCTTCTCTGCTCCTTACTGGCTGGGGTCGCTCCCTCACCGGCAGCTCATCACCCATCAAATGAGCACGATGCCTGCCTAAGTGCAGTGTTGATGATGCACGAAGAACCCCTGAAATGTAACTGGTCCATCGCAGGATCAGTGCGTGGCGCTGGCAGGGAGCAAGGGGCTCACACTCTTACCCCCAGATTCCAGGCAGTCCCAGTGTCCAGAAATGCCCGGGACAGCCTGGACATCATCTTGTAGGTTTTCTTTAAAATGTGAGTGTTCAGGCCAGAGGGGCCAGATCAGAACCTCTTCTTGTCATTAAGATGCTAAGGAGAAGACTGGCTGGACACAGGACATAGCTCAGGTGTGACCCAAGTGCAGGTGCACCAAGACATCCCCTCATTCCACCATGTGGACTGTCCTCCTTCCTTCCTCTCCTACCTCACGTGTTTTAGGAAAACTTCCTCAAGACGAACTGCCCAGAGGCCCCATTTCCTTAATCCCTTAAGGTCACTACTATGGAGTGTAGGACACAGTTGGCCTCCACCTCAATTATATGGGTCTTTTCTCCAGTTAGATTGCAAGTCCTACGAGGATAGTGGTTGTAATATACAGACCCACACATCTCTCTCTCTCACACACACACACACACTTATGCACATGCACACATACATGCACACACATATTCACACATAGATACCTGCACATACAGGCTCTCACCGGAGTACGTACACATATGCACGCACACAGAGATGAACCCCCCTGTGTATCCACACACATGTATGCATTCATACAGAAATCACACATACATATGTATCCACATATAAGCACACCTACACACATACACACAGTTGTTGTGTGTATCTTTTCTGAGAACTAGCCACTGATGGGCACCTAGAGGCCCCGGGGAAGTAATTGATTGAGGAAAGGCAACACCTCCTCTCCCCACTCAGTCTCTCTGCAAGCCCATTCACTCGTGCCGGCCGGATCTTGTGATCTGTTTCCGACATATAACCTCCTGCACATGTAATGAGCCCACAGAATCTCAGGCAGGCCTGCTGCCTGGATCTTGCCTCCAAAACTTCCCAACATAGACTTTCTGAATTGTGTTTGGGGAAGGAGCTCTTCAGAACAGACCCATCATCCAACCCTAAGCATGGCATCATTTGATGGGTTACAACTTCGAGCCTCTACAAATGTCCTTTGCCACCATCCTTTTCTTACAGAGCGTCCGTGGATTGGACCCAGATCGTGTAATGGTCTTAGGTCAGGCAGGTGGGTGGTAGACCAGCAGCCCTCCAACGTGGACACAGACACACACACACACACACACACACACAAAATCAGAATCACCTATACCATTCTATAAACAGAATGTTGCCATTCTGTAAACAGTATGTTGCTGGCCCCAACCCCCAGATTCTGATTCAGTAGGTCTAACGCCAGGCCTGAGAATTTGCATTTCTAACAAGTACCAGCATGATGGGGACCCGGGACCACACTTTGAAAACCGCTGGTATAAACTCAGAAATAGGATGCTGCCTCCAGTCACCCCTCCCCTTTGCTCTGCCGGTTTTAGTGCTCTGGTGTGCGAACTTGTGCATATAAGCATCATGGGCAGTACTTATTAAAACCCAGACTCCTGGCCCCCACCCCCAAATACTTTGATTTAGTAGATTTGGGTGGCACCAGGATCTGAACTTCTAGCAAACTCCCAGATCTCACGGATGCTGCTGGGTCAAGGTCCAGACTCTGAGGTCATTGCTGGATTAGAATCACATGACTCCCAATCACCTACGTCAGCAAAGGCCTGGGACCAGGTAGTTTTATTTATTTTTTATTTTTTTTCCGTTGTGCATTTTTTTTGAATCTGATATGCTTTTATTTTGTTTATAATTTTTTTAAATTAACATATAATGTATTATTAACCCCAAGGGTACAGGTGTGTGAATCGCCAGGTTTAAACACTTCACAGCACTCACCATAGCACTAAACAGGAAACATCTGGCCCAGGAGGCTGAGCAGACAAGCAAGGTTTCGCATTGGCCCCGGAAACCTGCAGGGCACCGAGCCTGGGGCCTAGAAAGGAAGACACGAGAGCAGCGGGGTCGGCGGCTGCACCTCCGCTCACACCGGGCCTCTTAGGCCGGGGTCTTCCTGGCCCGGTGGCAGGGGTCGCGCCCTCGCGCCCGCCGGCGGAGGGGCGTGGTGAGAAGCTGCAGGGGTGCTGTGAGAGCAGGTACGGATCCTCCGTGGGGATGGCAAGCACTGGGGGTGGGGAGGCGGGGGCAGCAGCCGCTGCAGCTGCAGGTGGACAGACGGGCCGGCAGGTGGTAGGGTAGGAAAGGCGCTCCATCGGCCAGATAGGTGTTGGACGGGAGAGCTGAAGACTGAGAAAAGCAGAACACAGAGAAACGTGCGAGAGCAGGTGCGGGAAGGCCAGGCGGTGTCATAACAGGAAGAGGGCCGACAACAGGCGGATTTCAGTGGTGGCATGAGGCTCCTCCCCTCTGTGAACTGCCTAGTGGGGCCAGGAAGGGACAGGGACAGGGACGGGGGTAGTGCTCACTCCTTGCCCCGCACTCGCTTCTTGCGGAGTCAGTGTGAGTCGGGAGGACCCACCAGAACGTTGCAAAGTGTCATGTCTAGTGTGGCCTGAGCAGATGCGACAAAGGAGCTTCGTGGGGGTGGGAGGTAAGCTGATCGGGCAGCGGAGCATTTCAGAATCCTGGTAGCCAGCCCCGCTCCCTGAGAATCCTGGGGTGGGGATTGGCAGGAGCCGTTTTCACAGCCCCCAAAGGATGCAGCCAAGGATGGATGTCCCCGCAGTGGAAGGCGTGGGAGGCCGCGGACCAGAGCCCTTGAAGCTAATAAGAATGAGGGAACTGCAGCAGAAGTTGCTGTAAGGAGGTATTAGGTGGGAAGCACCCCCAGGCAACATTATTTTGTCAAAGGAGGGTGTCCCGGTCCCCAGGGTCAGAGCTGGTCTGTTTCCATGCAATTCTTAACCTCTGGAGCTGGGCAAATTTCAGCTGTGCTCCCAGCCCCACGAAAGACTGTGAGACCATATTCAGCCCATCCAGTTGCTGAACAGAGAGAGACACTGGCAGAGCCCCGCAGAGAACCCAGGACCCATGACTGAGGTGAGGAATTGGGGGGCAGGAAGGGGAGCCTGGGGCCCGGCCCAGAGGACATAGCACCATTCCTGGCCACCAGCTTACCATTCTCCTGTGTCCCCACCTTGGCTCCTTGGTGTCAGCCCCAGGACCTCAACAGGAAGAGACTGAGCCCCTTGTGGAGAGGGGCAGGGGTCCCCAGCTCCTGCCCCCCCCCATCCCCACGCAGTGATAGAGTGACAGGCACAGGCAGTTACACTAGAGTAGATCCCCTAGCATGTCCAGAAAGGCGCCGGGCTCCCACCTCCACTGTCTTCTATCCTCCAGTTCTACCTCCTTCCCTCTTAGCACCGTACTTTCTCTTCCATCCCACGAGTATGGACATTCAGGACCTGTTAGGTGCCTAACACTGTGCTAAGTGACGTGGTTGGAGAACAGACCCTTAGAATTTAGGGGGGGAGCACCAGCTGCTGTGTATATAATGGAGGGAGGGGAGATGGAGGGGGAAGGGCTTATGGAAAATGCAGATTTCAGATTTCCTACCACAGGAGATTTTTTTCATCCCCAAGAGATTTTGACTTCTAAGTCTAGATTTTTCAAAAGGAGCCCCAGCTTTTTCTGACCCTTATACAGGGTAACCCAGGACCACACTCTGACAAAGAGACACCACAAAAACTCATGGGAAGGTAACCAGCTGCCCAGCTGTGTGCTCCAAAGAGCTTTTGGAAGGGGAAGAGCTTGCTGCCAGCGGGCGATCCAAGCAGACTAGCTCGGATCCGGATCCGAAACCGGCCGGAACGGACTCAGCCCGAAGCCCAGCCCTTTCGGCGACAGCCCAGTCACATCTCGCCAGCGCCACACGGTTGAACGTTCTCATTCCCATTTCACAGGTCAAAGGCCCAGGGATCTAGTAAGCTGAGCGGCATCCTCGCAGATACCCTGCGGGTCGAGCTCACAGCCGGAACGCACACCCAAACCCCCCGGGGCGGCCCTAGGAGCTTCCTGAGCAGGGGCGGGGCTCGAGGGCCGTGGTCGTTCGCTCATTCGCGGATGTTGGTTTGCTTGGGCGGGCCAGGCGGAGCGGAAGCCAATGAGAGCGACCCGCCCGGCGGGGGCTCTCAGGCCGAGGAAATTGAACAAAGGAGGCTCCGGGCTTTGACCACCGTGAAGCGGTGGGAGACCCGCAGGGGGCGCGGGCAATCGTGACAATGGAAGGAAGCCACAGTGGTGTAAACAGAGCTTCGGACGGACGTGCAAGGCCAGAGGTCTCAGTCCCTGTCCCTTTTCTTTCTAACTGTGACCCTGAGCCAGATATTTCGTGTCCTTGAGGCTGTGTTCTCCCCAGTAAAACAGAGACGATAATCCCTGGCTTGCCTGCCTCAGGGGTTGCTGTAAAGGTCACCCGGGTTTACGTGTTCTGGAAACTGTAAGGTGGGGCACCCTCAATACCCTCGATGTACTGGGCGTGTTAATAGACTGAGTCCAAGGAGAACAGTTTCCCTGTATTTTCTCCAGAAATATATTTGCAAAAACTGTATGTCCTTAGCACCATTTCAGCTCAGGCAGCTAACAACTCTTCTTTTAGAGTGAAGACTCAACTTAAAAATGAAGATTTCTTCTCATACACAATTTTTGCAATTCCCCCACGCCGCCTACCCCGGTCTCTATGGAGGAAGGAATCTATAGACATTTTTCTATGAACACCTGTACAGAAAGAACATTCCCAAACTCTACAGTTCACCCACTTGAAGGAAACAGTGCCAGACAATTGGCAAACACCACCACCATCAATTTGAGAACATTGGCGTTGTCCCCTAAAGAAACCTTGCACCCATTAGCATCACTTTGCATTTCCCCCAACCCCTCCAGCCCTAGGTAAACATTCATCTACGTCTAATATTAATATTAAACTGGGATTTTTTGGAAGTGTGATGCATGAACCACCTGCATCAGAATCACCTGGATGGGGGTTAAAAATGCAGATTACCGGGGCCCCTTCCGACCTCTGGGTAAGAAACTCTGCCTCTGAAGTCCAGAAGCTGCGCTCCCAGCCCTGGGGTGAATCTTGGGCACACCAAAGCATCCTGAGAACGCGGCTTGTCCTTGGATTGAAGGACAGAGCCAAGCTGTGTGTGGAGAGATAGGGGCAGAGGCTGACAGGTACTTGGGACCGAGATGGCTGTTCCTGTCCCTTCTTCCTTTCTCGTTCCTATCTTCACTGCCCACCTCCGTGCCCTTCAACACGTAGACACATCTCCGGAATGGGATCACAGAACTTAAGCTCGCCGTGCTCCCTGGCCTGTGATACCTCCAGGTTGTCACCAGAGGGCGCCAGAACATCTCCAAAGCCAAGCCGATCTCCCCTTCCTTGGCAGGCTCTCCACTGAGGGCAGTTTCCCAATCTCAGGCCTGTCTCCCCCCACCCCCACCCCGCCAGGGCCCCTCACAGATTCTCAGAAAAATGTTGAGGGATCAGGGTTGCTAAAAAGCAAAAAGCACTTTTTACATGTGAGCTCTGGGGAGTTTGTCTAATGCCCCTGAGCCCAAGCTTCTCACCCCAACAAGGAAAAATACGAACTTTTCATTGTCCTGCTTTTAACAATTAAAGGGGATCCTAGAGGTAACGCTCCTGTTATTCTGCCAGAGACGGTGATTTGCACTGCTAGGAAACCAGAGAGCTTGAATGGCAATATATGTATTTAAGTTTCGTATGCATCAGAAGCATTAACTTAATAGAGCCGCACAAGGAACAGGTGTGGCCTGTCCTCTCCCGGCCCATGTGAGCACCCGGACTTGATGTTCGGGTCCACACACCCCCCTTCAGAGGCCCTGGTGAGCTAGGACTCCTCAGAAGGATGGATGCAGGAGCTTTACCTCAGAATTAGGTACACTCTGATTGTGTTTTACAAAAACTGTTATTTGTAAAACCAGGTTAAGTTGTTGTAGATGTGTAAGTGACCCCAAAAAGGAACTTTATAAAATGTGGGTGAACGTATGTATTTTATTATTATTTGTAGTTAATTTCATTATGAACAAATCTAAGTTCAGCTTTGACGGCACTGGTGGGCAGTGAAGATGGGGACGAGAAAGGAAGAAGGGGCAGGAACAGACATCTTGGTCCGAGGCACCTGTCAGCCTCTGTCCCCATCTCTCCAGACAGTCAAGACAAAGGGCTTCACGGGCCGTGGAGGGAAACTTTACTTCTGTAGCTGCACATACACACTCCCTAAACTCTCTCACATTAGGAAGCCTTCTGAGCTTCAGACACAACGTGGCTTATTTTGCTCTGTCTCTGTTCATCCTACTGTGGTCATCCTTTCCTTCCCTGTTCCACCAGAAACACTCCCGTTCGGTCTTCGATACCCAGTCCGAACGCCAGTAGCATCTGTTGTGGAGTTCTTTGATTCTTAAGGCAAAGCTAAGTATCCTTCCTCAACAGTTCGATGCTGCTCTGTGCACACCTCAACTCCAACATTTTCGATTTATCCTATAACAGGCTGATGGAGTCTCCTTGCCCCCCCCAGAGGTGGCCTTAAAATTGACCCCTCCAAGGATCTTGGGCTCTGACCCAATGACCTCCTGCCAAACCAGCAGTCACTCCACTCCAGGCTGCAATGCCTACTGTGAGCTTGAGTGGCAAAGCTCTGGCAGCCTACAATAAATCCGTTTTTTAACATAGATCCAGAAAAGTGAAAAATCACAAGTGAATACATCATGAATGAATGTCGTGTGATCAAGAAAAAGAATATTAGCAACATCCAGAAGGCCCTCCATGACTGTATCTAAAAATGCATTTCTAACTACTTAAATTAATCATTTTAAAAGTGAGCTATCCAGTCCCAAACATGTGAGTAGTTGCTAGCTTTTCAAAGACATCTGTAGAAGGTACAGAAGACAAATGCCCCTCAGGAAGCCACTCCAAGGATCTGGAGACATTGTGTTCCTTTCCAGAGCAAGCATGGGGTGCTCAGCTAACCTGAACCCCACAGTAGGCACTCCTGAGCCTTGGAGATGAGCCAGGATCCCGGGAGGCTGGTTCACCATCCATTGGAGTGAAACCACTAGTGACGTTTGAAGAACAAGGTCACGCCAACGATAAAGACATTCCAGGTATAGGTTAATGGAAGTGGGAAGTGGCTCTCTGCCAACTCTATACTGGTCTCTGCTAGGGACTTTCCATATACTACCCCAGTAATACCATTAAGAGGCCTAGGCCTGTCCCCATCTGAAAGAAGAGGGAGCTGAAGAGAACAGGACTTGTAACACATCTTCAACTTATCATACCTAGAAGCCCCAGAACCGCAAATTCAATCCGTCTGAAAAGTACTGGCTCTGTGATTGACCTGTCGCTTCGGCCCCCAACATCACAGAGGTTTGGGACAGCTCCCCGACCTGCTGACCTGACATGCTTACGGGAAAAGCACAGGCCCAGCTGCCCACGAGAGGCAGTGGGACAACATGTCTGTGTGACTGTGCTGTATGTGCACAGATTCCAGAACATTCCTCTGATGTTGAGAGGTCCCTGTATTCTAGGGAGGAGTGCTGGATGGCAGGTTGCCCACCACCCCCTCAGGCTGACCCTCAAAGCTCTTCTGTGGGGCTTCTCCACCTGCCCGGTGGCTGGATGCCCTCGCTCATGGCAGCGACAGTGTCAAAGGCATCACGTGCCCTCTAGGGGGGACGGCCTGGCTGGTGCCTGGCTCTGCCCCTCACCAGCCCTGAGCAGCTCACCTCACCATCCCTCTGTTTCTTTAGCGTTTAGTCTTCTGATGAAGGGCTCTGCTCCCTCCTCATTCTCCTTCTGCCTTCTCACAGGGCCGGATGCTCGCTGTCACTGCCCCGGCTGTCTCAGAAGAAAACCCAGGCTCTCACCTTCCCCATCACTCCTGGGTTAATAGTCCCCACATTGTACCTCTCCAGCCCTAAACTCCTGCCCAGACCAGAGTATTGCGTGTCCCATGGCCTGCTGGGTGTTTCCACCTGCCCATCTAGACATCTCAAACTCCATGTCACACAATGGGCCTTAACTGCCTTTCCTCTGCCTCATTCTGTCACTTCAAAGCTGTTATTAGAGAGGAACAGTCTTTTTTTTTTTTTTTAAGATTTTATTTATTTATTTGACAGACAGAGATCACAAGTAGGCAGAGAGGCAGGCAGAGAGAGAGGGGAGAAAGCAGGCTCCCTGCTGAGCAGAGAGCCTGATGCAGGGCTCCATCCCAGAACCCTGGGATCATGACCTGAGCCGAAGGCAGAGGCTTTAACCACTGAGCCACCCAGGCGCCCCTAGAGAGGAACAGTCTTACATCAAAGTGCACGCATCAGACATACATACACAGCTCGATGAATGTTCACCAACACAGCCCAGTAACCAGCGCCCAAATCAAGACCCAGATCACTCTCAGCACCCCAGAAGTCTTCCTCGGGCCCCCTTGCAGCCGAGGTTGGCCTGCACACTGCTCTCAAGTTAGCCTGGTCTTTGACCCTCGTGAATGTGGGATGAATGATACGACGTGCGCTCCTCTGGACGCGGCTTCTTTGGCTCAACGTTGCGAGATGCATCGAGCCACTGCCTGGAGCTGTAGGCGCCCGTTTTCGTGCTGTGCAGACAAGTCGTTATTTGTCCACTGTGCTGCTGGTGAGCAACTGGGTTGCTCCCCTCTTGGGGCTGTTATGAGTCGTGCCAAGTTGAACTTGGTGGCGTGTGTCTTGTGGTGTGAAGGACGCACGTATTTCGTCTGTGCATCTTGCCGGGAAGGATTGCTGGGCTGTAGGGTGTGAAGCTACTCGCTCTGGGAGAGCGCCAGGCAGTTCTCTAAAGTGGTTCTAGGTCCCTCTGCCAGCAGTGGATGTGAGTTCCGGTGGCTCCGCTCCCTCACCAACACTTAATGCCATTTTTTATGCACTCAACCTTCTCCGTGCCTATCCTGGCCCCTTCCTTCTCCCAAACTTTCTCATATGTTCAGCCCTCTCCTTTTGGCCCTGCCTGCTACAGGCACTGTGGTCTGCTGCCGGCCTTCAGGCTCCGTGAACCACTCCCAGCAAATCTCCCCAAATGCTGCTTTAATCATCACACTGTTCCAGCCGCAGAACCTTCCGTGGCTCCTGCCCTCCTCTTACTTAGAAAGCTACACCTGTTCATCTGTCTGGCTTGTGACACCACCTGCAAACGCAGTCAATGATCAGGCAGACCCCCGTCTTTCCCTCAGGCCTCAGTGTTGCCTTCATAAATGCCCCCGCCGAGGGGTGACTTCCACTTCAGTCGCTCTCCCTGTAAGTCTGGGACATCCGTTGGTCTGGCAGGAAAACTGTCTTCTTTGTTAGCGGTATTGTAAGAAACCCCCAAGCAGAAGGGGGTTTGTGCTGGCAAAGCCTTAGAGAGCCTGTTCCAACACCCCATTTCCAGAGAAGGTCCAAGTTGCAAAGAATTTTTTTTTTAATCCTAATAACCTGGCAGGTGTTTCTGAGACCTTCTTAAAGGGACAGCTATCACTTCTCATTTGCTGGTAGCTTTGATTTGATCTGAAAGCAGGCAGAGCTTGGGATATGAGCTGGATGGGGAGAAGAGGGGCAGCAGACAGAAATTCCAAGTCAGGGGGTGCCTGGGTGGCTAAGTGGGTTAAGGCCTCTGCCCTCTGCTCAGGTCATGGTCCCAGGGTCCTGGGATAGAGCCCAACATCGGGCTCTCTGCTCAGCAGGGAGCCTGCTTCCTCCTCTCTCTCTCTCTCTGCCTGCCTCTCTGCCTACTTGTGATCTCTATCAAATAAATAAATAAAATCTTAAAAAAAAAAAAAAGAAATCCCAAGTCAGCTCTGCTTTTAAAACCACTTCTCAGCGAGAGAAACAACCTCACGGGGGATAGTTCTCAAGCAGACACCACATTTAAGGAGGCTTCTGATGGATAGAAAACTTTTGAAACCTTCTATCATTACAGAGAATCGTAGATAAATGCAGGGGAAACAGGAAGAGGCAGATTTTTCTCCTACATTTTAAAACTCCTTCCACATTTTAAAAAGGCAAATCCAACTGTGTGTTTTTGTTTGCTTACAGTTTCTTGTAGTTATTACTTGTATTCTTTGCACAAGGGATCCCTCATATACACTAGTTTGAATTGTCAGTATTAGAGCTTAGAGCATAATTTTGCTATTTTAAATGGCCAGAGAGGTTCATAAGCCCATCTTTTCTTTGATAATGTAGTATTTTTCTCACATGTAGTTCCTCTGATGCAGAGTCCGTGGACATCCTTTGGATAGACTAACTCAATGGCTGGTTAGTACAGTCCATCACAGGGATGCAAAGGTCAGAGGGCACGGCTAGCCCTGATGCCTTGCGTGAGCATGAGGGAGCTCTGCCTTCCTTGTGCATCCAAGTGGGGGCTGACCTCACGGGCTGGGACCCACAGCACACACCCCCCCATGGCACTGTGAGGCTTCTCGCAGCCCACAAACGTGCCATGTTCCTCATGGTGGATGCTCAGCTTTCTTCCTGAAAGGCTGCTCTGTCTTTTCTTTTCTTTCTTTTTCTTTTTCTTTTTTTTAAAAGATTTTATTTATCTATTTGACAGACAGAGATCACAAGTAGACAGAGAAGCAGGCAGAGAGAGGAAGGGAAGCAGGCTACGTGGGGCTCGATCCGAGGACCCTGGGACCATGACCTGAGCTGAAGGCAGAGGCCTTAACCCACTGAGCGACCCAGGCGCCCCTGCTCTGTCTTTTCTTACCTTCACGAAAGTGCTACTCTGAAGTCAGGGGCCTTACAAGGTCTGTGTCTTCAGTGACGCCCCCTCTGCCTGCTCCTGATACGGCCGGTAGTATCCAGACTCTTCTAGCCCCAAACTGTGTCTGCTTACAACTTAGCAGCCCACTGCACACCATCTTGGTTGATGTAAGAGGGCCCTGAAATCTGCCGGTTCTTGGTTAAACCTGACAGGCGTCCTGTCCCTCCCCGGACGACCGCATGACGGGGTTCCTTGTGGGCCAGTGATTTTACACATCCTTTCTGTGCTGAGGAAAGAGCGCCTTTCTGCCCGTAGCAGGACCTGTGATCACATACAGCCTAGAATCCGACACTAATGTTCCCATGTGTCTTACGGCTGCACCAGATCCGAGAACCGTCTTGGATTTTGTGCCACCCGCTAGGGTCCGGAGCACTTACACGCCTCCACACTGAGGCGGGGAGCTGGGGGGAGTGAATGGCCGGCAGCTGACCGCCCCAGAGCATGGCGGAGAGCCCGGGAGATGATGCCGAGTCTCCGGTCAGCAGGAAGGGGTCATGAGTTTACAGCCTAAGGTCTGGGGTGTAGAGAAGGGAGGAGTCGGCCCTACCCACCCCCCCAACCCAGCCCCAGTGTTTGAAAAGCCCAGGCCTCCCAGGTTTGTGCTGAGCCCCGATTGAGCGCTAGGGTGGGCGTGTCCAGTATCCGCTGAGCTGTAAGCTTTTTTTTTTTTTTTAAGATTTATTTATTTATTTATTTGACAGACAGAGATCACAAGTAGGCAGAGAGGCAGGCGGGGGTGGGTGGGTGGGAGGAAGCAGGCTCCCTGCTGAGCAGAGAGCCCGATGTGGGCCTCGATCCCAGGACCTGGGATCATGACCAGAGCTGAAGGCAGAGGCTTTAACCCACTGAGCCACCCAGGTATGCTTCTTCCTGCTCACCCACCCTCAGGAAGACCCCGAACCCCCAGGGACTGGCCAGCCTGCACGCCCAGCCTGCACGCCTCAGCCCTCCCCAGGTGTAGGACCGACCACTTCAGAGGCAAGCCAGAGCTCCTGACCCCAAAGGCTGGCCCGTAAGCTCGAGTGCTGGCTGCTTGGAGACTGTGATTGATTGACCCGGGACAGGAGCAGACGAACAAGGGCCGACCCTGTGTGTCCAGATGAAGCCCTGCCCACCCTGGACCACAGGTCCCAGTCACAGTGTTGCGCCCTGCTCTGAGGGCTGTATTTGGTGGGAATCCACCCCCCAGCCCCTTCACACCAAAGACTCACACGCGTACCCTGCGAGAAGTCACCCAAAGCCTCCCAGTCCCCATAGTGACGGAGCCTTTCCCCATTTATCTAACCACGTGCTCCACGAAGAGCTACTGAGGATCCCCGTGAGCCAGACACTGAACCTGGACCTGGGGCTAACAGCAAACAAGCTCTGCGCAGGCCGTGCCCCCTGCCCTGCAGCTCACAGTCCCAGGGGCAGACTCAGTGAACCCAGTGCTCACTCCCGATGTAATGACAAATAGTGCTCAAGGCGTGAGTGAGCAGAGAAGCACACTCAGGGACGTGGGCCAACGCTTGCAGTCAGGGCCTACAGACTTGCCTTCTGGCAAAAACGGGCTTCACGGGGGGGGGGGGGGGGCAGTTTAGCCACCTTGCCCCAGGGTAGGAAGGACAGCGGAAGGGAAGGCAAGTGTAGCTTGTAACGTGCAGTCAGCCGTCCACTGTATTCTACAAAGCACAGTCCAACACAGGTGCTTTTGCCTTTTAGCCAAAGGATCTGTATGGCAAGGTGGGGTGAGGGGTTTACTGCAGGGGCCTCATGGATAAAAAGGCCAAGGAACCCCAGAGGGAGAACCAAGTGCAGGGAACCCCCAAGGAAGAGGCTCAGGGAAGATCCCAAGCCCCAGGGAGTAGGGGGTACACCTGCACCATGGGGGCGTTTGTCCTGTGGGCAGGCAGAATGCAGAGGCTTCTGGTGGGACCCCAGGTGCCACTGCGGGGTTCCCGCCCCTGTGCGTGCAAACACCTCCTTCTCGTGACCAGGGATCCTCTGTCGTGGTGACTGAGGGCTGGAGGGCGCTCGGCAAGCCTATGTGATGTCATCAGCTCCAGGCACAGGGTGGGACCGGCGGCGGGAGTGCTGCCGGAGTCTAATGGGATGATGAGGCTTCCTTCCTCCGGCTGGTCCAGCATGTGACAGCACGCCCCAGGCCGCCGGCCGGAACGCCCCAATGACTCACTTGGGCTCTCCATGGAGTCTCCAACCAACACATTGGAATTTGTAGACTGTTGCTGCTCCGGGGCTTGGAATCCATCCCTTCTTACCCAGGACAGGGATGCTAGGGAGGGTGCTGCCAAAACTTTACTAGGCAGGCAAGTTTCCCAGGGGTCGGGTTAAAACGCAGATTTGGATTCCCGAAGTCCGAGCAGGCTTCATTTCCAAAAAGCTCCCGCGGATGTCAAGGTCGCTGGTTTGCGGACACCTTAAAGACCTGACAACACACACAAGAGTGAATGGAATGAAACCCTCCCCTATCCTTCCTAAGTGTGCAGGGTCAGCTTTGCAACCCATTCCCCACTGGGCAAGCGTCAGCTGAGCTTCAGAGCCGAGGTGAAGACTGGCAGAAAGAAGGAAGCTGGATGTAGGAACTAATGACAAAGATCACCTTTGTCTGAAAGCCTATCACGTGCTATGATGTCTGATCTTTGGATTTGGCAAGGGAGGTGTTATTAATCTCCATTCACTTCCTAATGGACCTAGGGTTTGGGAAAGCATCTTCTCCAGGCAGAGATCGCTGCTGGACTTTGAATCCTTGTCAAAATCCAGCTGATCTCACTAGGACCCACGTCCTTGTTTTGGAGGGTAAGGAAGTAGAATTAGATTTAGCCCAGTGGTTTTCAACCTCGCCGGCATGTTAGAATCAGCAAGAGGAAAGGCGGCCGGTTAGCTCAGTTGGTTAGAGCGTGGTGCTGATAGAATCAGCAAGAGGAGTTTTATTTTCTTTTAAAGATTTTATTTATTTATTTGAGAGAGAGAGAGAGCATGAGAAGGGGGAGGGTCAGAGGGAAAAGCAGACTCCCTGCCGAGCAGGGAGCCCAAAGCGGGACTCGATCCCAGGACTCCAGGATCATGACCTGAGCTGAAGGCAGTTGCTTAACTAACTGAGTGCCCAGCAAGAGGAGTTTTAAAGCTCCCACACCCCAAGCCAATTACCTCAGACTCTCCACTATCAGTATTTTGTAAACCGCCCTCCCCCCCAATCCCCGCCCAGTAATTCCAACATGCAGTCAAGACTGGGAGTCCCAGAGTCAGGCCAGCTCCCCTCCTAATGCACTGGGGCGATTGAGTAGCTGATGGATGAAGTCTAATGTGTCTAATCTCATCACAATGAGTACCTCGCAGTTCCTGTTCCAGGACTCCATCCAAGAAACCAGCTAAACAAAAATCTGTGTAGTCAGGTGAAGCAGGATGGGACAGGGCATGGGATGGAGGTGTTTGCCAGGGAAAATATGTAAGAAAAGAGCAGAAAATGTCAGGTAATGCTAGAGGCACCACACATTTAGGAGCTGAGGGGAGATTTAGAAAGAAAAAAACTTACGACACTGAAGTCCTTAAAATGAGAACATCTTATTCAACTCTGAGTCAGCCCAGCGTATGTTAGATGATGGATAGATGAGTGAATGGACGGATCAAGGAAGATGGGGTGGGTCCCCTGGACAAGGAAATCTGGAAAGCAAGTTGAAGAGAAAAATGAGACTCATACTGGGGTTGAGGGTAGAGATAATGATAGGAGAAAGGAGTACAAAACTACCAGTTCTAAAAGAGTGGTCCATTAGGAAACCATGTTTTGGGACTTTGTTTTTAGAATTGGGTTTTTTTTTTTTAAAGATTTTATTTATTGATTGATTTGAGAGAAAGAGAGGGAGAACATAGAGGGAGAGGGAGAAGCAGGTTCCCAGCTGAGCAGAGAGCCCAATATGGGGCTCAATCCCAGGACTCTGAGATCGTGACCTGAGCCAAAGGCAGATGCTTAACCAACTGAGCCACCCAGGTGCCCTGGGGTTATTTTTTATAACAGGATAGAACACCCCAAATGGAAAAATAGATGGAACAATCTGTTTGAAGCAAAGAAAAAGCTTGAACTGCTTCTAGACACACGGTGCATCCTGTCTTGCCACAATCAAGATGAAAGACTTAGGCTGCCCACCAGCCCTGCCAAAAGAAATCAGATTCTCAACCAAGCAAAGCTCTTGGTCCTCAGCCGTAAATCCCAGATCCTGCAAAAACATGAGTTGGGAGGAGCCGAAACTCTGGGTCATGTGGGACAGTATGAGTCCCCAGGGGGATGTTGTTCTGCTCAACATGGGTCAGGGTGTTATCTGAAATTTCTTACTGGATTTTTTTCTCTCACTCAACAGTGTTGAATTCATTCATCATCGGTATCTTGCGTGGGTTTAACGATGAACCCGCAGACCCTCATCTTCGAAGATAACATTGCCTAAGCCATGTCTTAGGTGTTCCTCTGCAAGCAGGAAGGACTTTTCTACAACTATCTACGCTCTCCTGGTCCACTTTGTGACCTTGGCTACCCTGGGTACAGCTGGCCAGGGTCCAGTCGGTCATGCATTTGGGAGCTAGACAGCGAACCAACCTATTCAGGAATCAGCTCAATGACTTCACTCATATCTGCACATCCCAGCCAGCAAAAGCTGCACGATACAATCAAATACTAGTCCTCTAATCAAAGATGCCCCTTGACCCAGGTATTGGGAGAAAATAAACAATATGACTGAGAGGGGCAAGGTAGACAAAGTGGATAAGGCAACAAAAATCTAACCTTCCCTGTCTATGCTCTACCTCTTCCCATGTTTTAATCCTGAAGAAACAAAACATCAGCAGGACCATTGTTAGCCAGTATGGCCCCTTTCCTCAGGATAGTTTAGTGCCATCTGCAAGAGTTTTGTTGCCATAAACATGTAAATGTCTAGGAGGCTAAGGTATCACTTTAGGCATAGTGCATTTGTGCAGTGCACAACCTGCACATCCTTAGGCACTGCCTGTGGAGACCAGAGACTTACATGATGGACCTTCACCTGGCCTGAGTTTAACTTAAAAAAATGGAAAGAAGGGGGGCACCTGGGTGGCACAGTCTGTTAAGCAACTGACTCGGTTTCAGCTCAGGTCATGATCTCAGGTTCATGAGACTGAGTACCCTCCCCCCAACACACACACACTCAGGCTCTGCCCTGAGTGCCAAATCTGCTTCAGATTCTTTCTTCATCTCCCTCTGCTCTTCGCTCTGCTTGTGCATGCACTCTTGCTCTAAAATAAACAAATATTTTTTTAAAAATAATTTATTATGTAATGTTAGTCACTATATAGTACATCATTAGTTTTTGATATAGTGTTCCATGATTCATTGTTTGCCTGTAACACCCAGTGCCCCATGCAATACATGCCCTCCTTAATACCCATCACAGACCTCACCGGTCTCCCCACCCCTCTCCCCTCTGAAACTCTCAGTTTGTTTCCCAGAGTCCATAGTCACTTGTGGTTCATCTCCCACTCTAATTCCCTCTTTCATTTTCCCTTCCTTCTCCTAATGTCCTCCAGGCTATTCCTTACGTTCTACAAATAAGGGAAATCATATGATAATTGACTCTCTCTGCTTGACTTATTTCACCAGGATAATCTCCTTCAGTCCCATCCATGTTGATGCAAAAGTTGGGTATTCATCCTTTCTGATGGCTGCATAATATTCCATTGTGTATACAAACCACATCTTCATCCATACATCTGTTGAAGGGCATCTCAGTTCCTTCCATAGTTTGGCTATTATGGACATTGCTGCTATGAGCATTAGTGTGCTAATGTGCCCCTTCTTCTCCTTACATCTGTATCTTTGGGATAAATGTCCAGTAGTGCAATTGCTGGGTCATAGGGTAGCTCTATTAAATAAACAAATAAATCTTTGCGGAAAAAAAGTTGGCAGTAAGGTGATGCATGGAAAGGAGAATCTGATAGAATTCATAGCTGGGGATGGAGGCTCTCTCATTCTTCTGCTGTGTGCAGGAGGAACAACCAGCTAGTAAATGGAGCTGAAGAATTGCATGAGTGCCCTGGAGATCTAGAAATGTAGGCGCCTCATAGGCTCCAGCCACCATCCAGCCCCCAGCTCCCCTGGCAAGGGCAGAGGCACTTTGCTGGGTGCCAGCCAGCTTCTTGGCTCTACATCCAGGGACAGTCTACCGCAAAGGGTGCCCCCAAGAGGCTCTGGGGTCACTGGGAGTTTGGGCTCTCATTGGGGCCTTTTGTCTGACTATTTACCAAACAAAAACGCTGTGGGCTCAGAGCACAGCGCCGAGGGACGTTGTGTCCCCGACTTGCCATCTTTGCTTCTCTCTTTGTGGGGGGGTCAGGAGGAGAGGAAGGAAAGAATGAGAACAACTTTCTTCCCCGTGCTCTCTTCCACTTAGAAAACCTCAGCTCAGGATGCAGGAGACAATCAGGGCAGTCCTCGCCTGCACACTTACTGACACCTGCTGAGTGTGGGCACTCTGTTCGCCTGGATGCATGTTGTGTGTAAAGCTAAGCTGCCTGTAGACAAGCGGAGAGCAAGCAGCCGTCCAAATGAAATAGTGCTGGAAGAATTTCTGAGTCAAATAACACATACTTAGAAACACCTACGAATGCAGTCGTAGGAAAAAAAATACTGAAATTCTGACATGACACATCACTTTGTTCTCTTCTTCACCATGACCTTCAGCTAGCTCATATCTCTAGCCTTTCAGGAAAGAGATCTGTTGTGAATAAAGACAACCGTTAGATCCTAACCTTATTGTCTAGTATCTCCCAGCCCACGTGGGATGGTGCGGCATAAAATACGTTTTTAATAAAAGCCGCTACCAAGCTGTGGGAGAGCCGGGGTGGACGGTTTCCTGTCTAGGGAGGAACAGGGACCTAAGTTGCTGTCAGTTCCCCGGAGTGCGGCCTGGACAGCAGTCTGCTGGGAAAGTGGAGGAACAAAAGCCCAGTGTGAGCATGTGGCCAGAGTGGGTAGAGAGGGGGAGAGAGAACTTTCCCGGGGCCAAGATTCTATGGAGAAACGCAGAGGAGGGAAAATTCTGCACACGTTCCGTTGTGATGGAGCCAGATGGAGGGTTGAAGAAGTTCAGAGAGCCAGCCGGGGACAGGGGCCCTGGGCGCTGGGGGGCACTCTAACAACGTGTGGATGGCCGAGTTGATTAAATTAATCAGTGAATTGATGAAAGGCAAACAAGGATCAGACGCTGGAAATATTGAACAGTGCTGAAGGACATCAAAGTACAAACTTTGGTGTTAGACTTTGGACAAGTTATTTAAACTCTGTGAGCCTCAGTTTCCTTATCTGCAAAATGGGGATAATGGCATTTACCCTCATAGGACTTTTGCAATGGTTGAATGACCACCGGGAATAACTTGGTTTGCACAGTGCTCAGCACATACAGTAAGCCCTCAACCGCTCTTGCCATTCTTATCATGATCATCCCTATTGCTATGACGGATGGTGGCCCATTTGCATAAGGAACTCCTGGAAGCTGGTGTGCTTCCTTTCATTCCCATACCAGGCCCTATGTCCTCCTGGGATTCATTTTCTTTCAGGGTGAACTAGGAGCTTACTTTAGGCTTATTTTACCAGGACAAAATGTTGGAGGGAGATTTCCCTGAAGTTCAGAACTGTAATTATGAACCCCAACCTCTGGTCTCCCTCCTAGGTCCCTGACATGCACAGCCTGAGCGGCAGGAAGCAGGAGCAGGGGCTCCCCAGGCTTGGGAACTCTGTGGTTTGGCGGATGTCCAGTAGGGGGAGCCAGCGAGTCGTGGTTGCCTTGGGGACCTCTGACCAGGGCCATCAGCAATTCCAGGACAGGGGAGGTCCAGGTGAAAGACCAGAACATCAGCACAGCTCTCTGGGTTGTTTGGTTTTTGCTTTAGTTTTAGATTTAGTTTTTGTTTTAGTTTTAATTGTGCGCTCCAGGAAGTGCACCTGAGTTAGAGTCCCACCATCACAGAGCAAGCCACAAATACTGAATTTTAAGAAGAATGAGAGAAGAAATGGACTTTTCACTTGAATTTTAGATTCCTCTGCTATGGAATGTTTGCCTCCTGTCCAGTAAAAGGCAGCAGGCTTTGTCCTGGGATCCTCGCCTGGAAAGAAGGACATTTCAGGGAAGCATTTATATGTTTGTTTCCTCCTCACTAGGAAAAAGGGCAGGTCGGTTTCCAGAAAATGAACTGCATACCCCTTGCCCTCCCCACCCTCACACCACACCCCTCAGGGCTTTGCTGGATTCTTACACTGGTGCAGAAGCTGTGTGGAGTCTAAGAGAAGGAGAAAATTCCACCCTGGAAGCAGTCCCTTTGCTCTCTGAGTCTACAGTGTAGCAACTTCACCGTCAGTTTTTAGTTTTAAGTGGTACCATGTTGGTCTTTTTTAGTTAGAAATATTCACCAAAGTATTTCAGGGTGAGGGTGGGAGCTAGAACAGGAGGGGAAGAAAAAGACGAACTTGCAGGATTGTCCCTGGGTACAGACCTTGGAACGCCGCAGGAAAATGGCAAAGCTGCTGGCACCAAATCAAGAACAGAGTGGGGTGGGGGGGAGAGGGAGAAGGAGAGGAGAGAAACATCAGCAGAGAGAGACAGAGAGAGAGAGACTGATCGAGGAAGAGAAAGAGACAGACAGACAGATACCAGGTGTAGGACAGGGGACTGGTCCTTGGTAATGCTTTGGCCGGGGCTCCTGAAGTGGGAGGAGAAAGCAGAGGGCACGGATATGCCGAGCGGGGTTCTGAGTATGAAACTGCCAGGTGCCTCCTCCCAGCACTATCTGCTCCCGAGCACCCTCCCTCTGACTAGAGCCTAACCGCCCTTTATCAGCCAGAGCCTTCTGCCCCCGGGAAGCCAGCCGGCGCGTGAGTACCCTCCTCATTTCTCTTCATTTCCAACTGTCCCATTACCAGCTTGTCTGCTTACTCCTAACTGTTGCTCCTGCACCCTTTTCTTTTTTTAATGGAGAAATATGCCACAGATGGTTGCAATTGAGTGGAAGCAGCACAGTCAGAATCCTGGAAGGCTGGAGAGCAATTTACCAAAGCCACGGGCTTCTTGCTAAAGCCTGCAAGCCATGTCCTTTGCTCATGATTTCTAAAACAGGGTGCAAGCCCCACCTGAGCTCCGTGTGCAAGAGGGGTTCGAGCAAGGGGTCCACTTTACGTGCCAAATGACTCTGGGTTCACCCAGGCTGGACAGGAGTTTCAAACCGTGTTCGTGAAATAGGTGAGTGAAGTTAGAGACGTATCAACATGACTCCAAAAAAAAAATGGGGTACAGGGAATGGCCCTTTCCGAATGTGGCTCTGCGCCCCTCCCTGAGTGTGCCGCTGAAGGGCGCGTGCTTGCTACCCACCGGGACAACCTGGGGTCCAGCCCCGGCAGCTTCTTTGCAGCTGCATTTTCTGGTGTGGAATTCAGACCCCAGGGCTTCTGGGAGTGGTGCCTTCTGAGGACAGAAGCGTTTTCAGCAGGAGACAGGAGTACCTGACAGCATTGTCTTTGTTTCTGCTTACAGCTTTAAAGAAAACTGAGCACCTCCCACCACTTCGAACCCAAAACTACCTACAATAAAGACTATTGTAAGTACCAAATAAATGTCAATACTGAAATTCTCTTTATGAGAGAGCAGGAACATTTAAATGTTTTCTTCTATGTTTATATCCAAAACTTTGTTTTATTTTCTAAAGTGATGCTTGAGCCACAGAAAATTGTAGACTTTCAGGTCTCTCCAATTGCACAGATTTCTAATGTATGCTGTTTCATTGCATGTAAGCAAATAGGAAATGTTGGTTGAATTGAAATCCTGATATTGACTCGCATTAGAATAAGTACTGCTTTGTTTCACTAATGACTTGGGTTATGAAAGGTGATTTGTGACTCCTGCTGGAAAGCTCAGCAGGTGCTGCTTCCAGAACATTCCTGGGATGTTCACTTCAGCACCTATGGGCTTGTTGTGGATATGTCAGTGGCACAAAAGAATGAGGCTCACTTTGAGGTACATGTCTGTTTGTCAGAAGAGTTCCTGCTTCCAGCAAGGGCATAGGGTGAAAGTAGGGGTGGCAGGGTCCTTGGCTATTGTTCGCCTCCACCCCAGAGTTATTTCAAGGCAGCCATGAAGACAAGCCTGTGAGCATTATATCACAAAGCCCTGGAGCGCACTGCAGACCCCGTCACTCGGGAGCTGCTCCTTCACTGTTTACTTGAATAGAATCTTGGGAGGCAGTAATGTGCCTGGCGCCAAGAAGACAAGGATTCCCTGTTGCATAAAGCTGACTCTGCCCAGGAGACTTGGATAGTCTCCACTCTGAACCTCAGTTTCCTCTTCTATAAAGTGAAGGCTTGAGCTATGTACTCTTTACAAGCTCACCTGGATTCCAAATATTTCTCTCTGGGCTCTAAGAAAATACGATGCTAAGGTCAAGGATATTGTCTTCCTAGATGTGTGTCATTTTGGTGATGGGGGGAAATGGGAGTTTGCAGAGACCAAAGGGGGTAAACACCTACATGGAGGGAACGTGACAGTCCTTGTTCGTCGCTTTCTTTTTTCCTTTTTTTAAAAAAACTGCATATAAAATGAGAGTCTTACCACTGGTTTTCCTTAATGCTCTTCTTTATCAAACAAACAAACAAAAATACGTAATGCAACCCACAGACATTTCTGTTGTACTTAACTAGCCAGCTAGTTTAACCATGAATAAACACATACACGCACCATTTTTTTCCCCTAAGACATGTCAATAATATTTTCCACAGTTGTGGATTTTTCAAGGCAAGCCAGTAAAAGAAAGTAAAAATTAAATAAAGGAGGGACAAAAAAGAAAAAAAACAAAAACAAAAAAACACCACGCACACACAACTTTTCCGGAACTTGTGAAGGAAGAATGATATCTTCGAATGCAAGGGAGGATTTTTGTTTTTTGCTGTTTTTTTTTCTTTTTTAATAAAACTTACAAAAAGTTGCCACACTTGTTGACTTCAACTAAGAATTGTTTATCATTAACAAGGTGATATCCAGTATTTAACAATTCTTGTTCTGATACAAGAAAAAATGTCACTTAGCAGCCTTTCAGACTGGGCTCCTGCTGTGCATGAAGACAGTGGCTTGTATCTTACTACAGAAAATAGAGCCCACCCCACGCCTTTATAAAGAACAAGGCTGCGGGAAATTGTTGCATTGGTGTTGGCCCCTTAACAGTCTGCCTGCAGCAGGTCAGAGCCTGAAGCCCACCCCTCCCCGCGGCCAGGCTTCAGCTCTGCTAGCCTCCCTCTGGTAGAGAAACACGGCAGAGCGAAATCTATGCATTGGTTTCTGTGCGCAAGGTTTACTATCTTTCTTCTTTTTTCTTAATTTAAGTAAAGTAAAATGCACATCCCATGTCTGTAGTGAACTCACTGTCCCTCCTTGTTGCTGGAGAAGGCTGCCTTGTCCGTTGGCCATCTCCATCTGGGGTCACGGCTGGGCTCCCAGGACCCCTTGGGGGCACTCCTGCCTCCCTCCATCCTGCATTTCCCAGGCTCATCCTGCTAATTCACGTCTTTTTGCCCTTTGTCAAGTATGGAGAGAAAGGAAGGATGAATGGACAGTCTTTGATTGGCGCCGCTGGGGACGCCCCTCGTGGTCCTCTTTGGAAGGACCCTTGTGGAGATGAGGCTGGTGAGGCCGGGCTCCGAGGCTTCGCTTGGCTCGGCGTGGTCCGGGCACACGGGCCCCCGGATCAGGTAGGCTCTGTCCGTGCGGCCTTTGTCTCGGGGATGGCGGGCGCCTGCGCTCCAAGCTCTGGTGTGGCTTTTCCGAACGGAGCCTGGGAAGTGGGGTCCTCGTGCTCTGCTGAGGGGCGCGGCTGGGGAGCACGCTGGGGAGTCTTGGTCCCGAAAGTCACGCAGCACTCAACTGGGGTTAGACGGGAGACCATTGACCTACTGCGTTTTGGTAACAGTGGAAAGGCTAGGAAAAGGTCGTCTGGAGTTTTCCTCTTACCCTGCTGCTACTTATTTAGAGCTTCTTCCCCTTATTTTCTTCTTTTTAGTTAAATTTAATGGCCTAGATTTGAGAAATCAGAGCATCCGTAGAAGTCCCCCGGCTGCATTGTCCTCCTGATCAGAATCCTTTTATTTTTTTTTTTAAGATTTTATTTATTTATTTGACACAGAGAGAGAGATAGCGAGAGAGGGAACAGAAGCAAGGGCAGTGGGTAGAGGGAGAAGCAGGCTTCCTGCTGAGTAGTGAGCCCCATGCAGGGTTTGATCCCAGAACTGTGGGATCATGATCTGAGCCAAAGGCAGACGCTTAATGGCTGAGCCATCCAGGCATCCCTTGATCAGAATTTCCAAAGTTCTCCAAAGAACTGCAAAAGTCACGCGTGTTAAAATTCTAGGGTGAACTACAACCTTGAAGTTACTGGTTTCTTGTAACCACTTCTCGTGCCTGAGTTCTGGAGCAAGTCTTCAGGATCTGAAGGGCTCCGGAAGCTTCAGTAATTCAGAATAAATGGTTGGTGGGTGGGGTCTGCCACAGCACCAACAGTCTGCTTAACCTGGGAGAGGAGCCCTCTCTCTGGGCCATGATACCCCAACAAACCATCCCAACGTGTGGGTGCTAGAGAGACAAATCACAATAAGCCTTCTATATGCTGGACTGTGGAATCAGACAAAAATAACTCAGTCTTTCACTTTGGGAGGCTCCCCGAGGAGCTCAGGCCATGCAGGTTCAGAATCACGTCTGACCAGTTACAGTATCAGGTTTGGCATCTGTATCTCCAAAATCTCTGAGCTGATGGTGTATTTAAAACCCTCTAAAATCAATAAATATATGCCGGAAATTTTGAGAACATGAGTTCATTCACCCTGAAATAACCTATATACCTTATTGTTTCTGTGGTTGATGGAAAAATGGGAGTGTTTTAGTTCGATGCTGCCTCTGTAGGAAGGGATCCACTTAGTTGTAGAAAAACCCAAAGCAATTGTGTCTGAGCTTCTATCCTGGGAAGAAACCTGATGCCTCTCAGGAATGGGTCCTGCTTTGCCAATGAGTCAGTCACTGGAGCTGAGGAAGGAGCTTCCTGAGCAATGTTGTCAGTTATGAGATTTAAGAGGAAGATATATGAAAATAAATGATAGCCATCACTTGGATTATGAAATAAAAGGTAGTTTTTCATAATTATTAAAATTCAGATCGTTTGCCATGTTTCACTATAGGGCCAGCTGAGTTCTCCATAGACTTTTTGGCTCCTGACCTCCAGCAGTTTTCAATTGAAGAATTTCTTAATGCCAGACCACCTGGGTGGCTCAGCTAGTTAAGCGTCTGCCTTCGGTTCAGGTTATGATCCTAGAGTCCTGGGATTGAGCCCTGCGTTGGGATCCCAGCTCAGCCAAGAATCTGCTTGTCCCTCTGCCCCTCCCCCAGCTCAAGTTCACACTTGCGCTCCCTGTCTCCCCATCCCCGCCAAATAATAAACTAGAAATGAAATCTTAAAAAAAAATAAATAAAAATTTCTTTATGCCAAGGTTCATGGACAATCTCACAAGTGCTAGAGTCTAACACCACTTTGCCAAGACGAAAGGAGCGTGGTCTAGAATTCATTGCATAAATAGCTTCTGCTTTGTGTAATGATTAGTGGTTGGCCATTGTTTAAAAGCAGGACCCTTAGTCGGGTAGTGAAATAATGCAATTGAAGTGTGTGGCTACTCAATAAAAAAAAAATCAGTTACTCACACTGATTTTTTACTGGGATTAATAGAAACCCAAACTAGAGTCAGGATTGCAAAAACTAAAGATTTTGAAAAAGCATAACTTTATTATCTTTTAATAGGTGCTTGTTGGCTATGATAAATGCAACAAGGATGGGGCCAAAACTAGCCATGAGAACCCCTTATTCACAGCCTGGCCACAGGGAGAAGATGAGCTGGTTTATCTGGATAGATTTGGGGTATTACCTTGGTCGTGTCTCCAATGCATGCCTGTGGCTTCAACTCTCTATTGGTGCCTTCTGGAGTCTGATAGTTCTGATGTTTCCCTACTCCACACTTACCTGGCTGTGCTCTCAGACTTTCTTGCACGCTCAAGGTGGTTTGCCAACATCTTTCTCCCTTTTCCTCCCTCTGGGATTACGTCATTGATATTCTTCTTTGGTGTCTACCATCGGCACTGTGAAAACATCTTTGTTGTCTAGAGGGTCCCATTCTGGTGATGTTGGTGCTTTCCTATCACACAGTTATCATGAGAAGTAAAGAGTCTTGTAGTGAATGCAAGTCACGGTTATATCAGTATTTTCCTGAGGCAAGCTTGCTGTAATCATGCCTTGTATATTCTTATCTTGTCCAATTCTTGGATTACAATTTTTTTGTTTTTCAATAGCTTGGTTCACTTTTACCTTTTCCAGTTTCTATACCTTGTTGAATATTATACTTGACTGTTTTTAAACATTTAAATAATAAATTCCAAAAATAAAGAACATCTGGGGCAGTTGCCCGATGTGGGGACATAGTCAAGCAATCTTTGACTTGGAAAGTGTCTATGAGGGGCTTTACTTAGGCTGTGTCAACACACAGAGACTGTTTTGTAAGTAATTCTGCCTTGTCAAACCCTTACAAACAAAACCTTTTTTGTAAGATAGAAACTTAATTTTAAAAGGCTTCTAGAGACTTCTGGGGAAGATGGCGGAGTAGTAGGAGGACCCTAAGCTCAACTCCTCCCATGGATGTGACTAGATAACACTCGCGTACATGTAAATAACCCAGAAAAGGATCCAGGGGGCAGTAGAACAAACTCCACAACTAAATGTAGAGAAGAGGCCACACTGACGAGGGTAGAAAGGGCGAAGACGTGGTCAGGAACCAGCAGACCCACAGGTTGGTCCCCATCAGGAGGGAGCCTTTCACATGGAGACAGAAGGAAAACAGACCCCCACACCAGGGAACCCACACTGGGAGGCTGAATCCCCATACTACTTGGCTTTGAAAAACCAGAGGGGCTGAATTTCATGAGTTCTCACAACCAGGAGGGCTTAAAACCTGAAATTTTAAAAATCAGTGGGCTTGGCCCTAGGAGAGCAGAGCGGGAGAGAGGACACTGACAGCCCCAGGCTCACTTAAAGAGATAGCACAACAAACAGCCCCATGGAGACCTAGCATAAAAGCAGCAGTTTGAAAAATGCCTGGGGCATACAGGAGGGAGAGTTATTTACTCATCTCAGAGCATGTCCTGGAGGGACAAAGATCACTGGGGGCCTCCTCCAGGAAGAAAGGAGTGGCAGGCACCATTTCTCTCCCATGCCCCCTCCCAGCATAAACACACAGCCACCTTCAGAAACCAGCCCAATGCTGACACTCTCTATGGAACTTGCTAATTCTGCGTTGCCACTGCTCCACACCCTCCAGACCAACCTGCCTCTGTCCCAGCACTGCAGGACCCCTTTTGGTCAGAGCCCATTCAGGGCAGGGCCACAGGCTTGGCAGGGTTCAAGCAGCCCCAGTTGGGAGGAGCACCACTCCAAAGTGACTCCTGCCCCGGGGGAGACAACCACACACAGCAGTCAGACTGCAGCCCCAGCAGTGGGCTTGGGGAAGAGATCTTGGGCCTGACTGCAGGCCCTGCCCACCAACAAAAGCTTCTCAGAAGACAACACAGGGAGAGCAGGCTGCCGTTCTGTGCTACTGCCTCTCTGGGAAATGCCTGGCTTGACTCAACTCAAACCCAAGGCATCAAAGACTGGCCCACTGTTAATACAAAGAGCAAACCCTGCCCACCACAGGCAAAGAAAGTCACTGCAGACAACTGGACTGAAGGAAAAGGCAGCTCAGTCCCCACAGCTGAGTGTGCACAACACACATAGAGGACAGCCCTGGAGCACCAGGTTCTGGGGAACACTGCAGGGCTCTGCAAAAACTCTTCTTCATAAGGCCATTACTTTCCAGTGCAGGAGACAGAGCTGACGTTCCTGACACAGAGAAACAGATTTAGAGACAGAATGAGGAGACAGAGGAATATGTCCCGAATGAAAGAACAGGACAGATCACAGCAAGAGATATAAATGAAATGGAGATAAATAATGTGCCTGACAGAGAATTTAAAAGAAATGATCATAAAGATACTCGCTGAGGAAAGAATGGAGGACATTGATGAGACCCTTAATGATGAGACAAAAAAAAAAAAAAGAACTAATCAGAATTATGAGAACATAATAAATGAAATTTAAAATACACTAGATGGGGTAAATAGCAAACTAGAGGAAGTAGAAGAATGAATCAGTGACCTAGAGGACAGAGTAAAGGAAAGCAATCAAGCTAAGCAGGTTGAAGGGGAAAACAACATGCAAAATTAGAACAGACTTAGAGAACTCAGTAATACCAGCAAGCATAATAACATTCACATTATGGGATCCAGAAGAAGAAGAGAAAGAAAGGGGGGCAGAAATGTCTTTTGAAGAAATAAAGCTGAAAATTTCCCATATCTAGAGAAGCAAACAGAAATCCAGATCCAGGAGGACAGAGAGCCCCAACAAAATCAAACCAAGGAAGTGTCCACCATGGCATATAGTAATTAAAATGGCCAAAAGCAGTGATGAAGAGAGAATTTTAAAAGGAGCAGGGGAAAAGAAACCACTTATGTACAAGGGAAGCTTCATAAGGCTATCAGCTGATTTTTTCCAACAGAAACTTTGTGGGCCAGAAGAGAGTGGTATGATGTATTCAAAGTGCTGAAAGGGCCCTGAAGCAAATAATACATTATATGTTAATTTTTTTAAAAGTTCTGAAAGGGAAAAAAAATCTGCAAGCAAGAATACTCTATCCAGCAAGGCTATCATGCAGAAAAGAAGAGATAAAGACCTTCTGAGACAAACAAAAGATAAGAAGTTCATGACCACTGAACCAGCCCTAAAAGAAATATTAAAGGAGACTCTTCAAGTGAAAAGGAAGGACCATAAGCAAGAGGAAGGAATGTAGGAAGCACAAAAGCAGTAAAAATAAGAATGTCTGTAAAAATCAGCCAAAGGACTCACAAAATGAAAGGATATAACATATAACACCATATACTTAAAATATGGGGGCAAGTAGAGTAAAGAAGGGTTCAAATTTAAGTGACCATGAAATCAATACATACAGACTGCTATATACAGATGTTATATACAAACTGAATGGTCACCACAAATCCCAGTAATAGACATGCAAAAATTAAAGAGAAAGAATTCCAAATATATCACTAAAGAAAACCAACTAATCATAAGAGAAGAAAATAACGGAGGAGAACTACAACAACAACCATAAAACAAGGAACAAAATGGCAATAAATACTTACCTATCAATAATTACTTTGAATGTAAATGGACTAAATGCTCCAATCAAAAGACATAGGGTGGCAGAATGGAGAAGAAGAAGAAGAAGAAGAAGAAGGAGAAGGAGAAGGAGGGGAAGGGGAAGGGGAAGGGGAAAGAGAAGGAGAAGGAGAAGAAGAAGAAGGAGGAGGAGGAGGAGAAGGAGAAAAAGAAGAGAAGGAGGAAGAGGAGGAAGATGAGAAGGGGGGAGGTATGAGAGAGGGGAGGGGGAGGAGAAGACACATCCGTACGCAGCCTATAAGGGACTCACCTCAGAACTAAACACATTTATAGATTGAAAGTGAAGGGATGGAGAAGCATTTATCATGCAAACGGATGTGAAAAGAAAGCTGGAGTAGCAATACTTAATATCAGACAAAATAAACTTTAAAACAAAGATGATAACAAGAGACAAAAAAAAGAACACTATATAGTAATAAAGGGAAGAATCTAGCAAGAAGGTATAACAATTGTAAATATTTATGCATCCAAATTGGAGCACCCAAATACTTTAAACAGTTAGTAACAAACATAAAGGAAATAATTGATTGTAATACGGTAAGAGTAGGGCACGTTAACACCCCACTTAGCATCAATGGAGAGATCATCCAAAGAGAAAACCAACAAGGAAACAGTGGCTTTGAATGTCACATTGGATCGGATGGATTTTAATAGAATGAGTCAGAACATTCCATCCTAAAACAACAGAATACACATTCTTTTAAAGTGCACATGGAACATTCTCCAGTATAGATTACATATTATGCCACAAAACAAGTCTCAACAAATTCAAAAAGACTGAAATCATACCATGCATTTTTTTTCTGACCACAACACTATGAAACTAGAAATCAGTTACAAGAAAAAATCTGGGAAGAGCACAAATACATGGAGGTTAAATAACATGCTATTAAGCAATGAAGAAATCAAAGAGTAAATTCAAAAATACACGGAGACAAATGAAAATGAAAACACAAGGGTCCAAAATCTTTGGGATGCAAAAGCATTTCTAAGAAGGAAGTTCTTGGCAACACAGGTCAACTCAAGAAGCAAGAAAAATCTCAAATAAGGAACCTAATGTTACACCTAAAGGTGGTAGAAAAAGAACAAACAAAATCCTAATCAATAGAAGGAAGGAAATAATAAAGATCAGAGTAAAAATAAATGATATAGAGATTTTAAAAGCAATAGAACAGATTGATGAAACCAGGAGCTGGTTCTTTGAAAAGATAAAAAAAAATTGATAAACCTTTAGCCAGAGTCATCAAGAAAAAAGAGAGGATTCAAATAAACAAAATCAAAAACAACCGACACCACAGAGATTTAAAAAATTGTAAGAGAATATTGTGAAAAACTAGAGGCCAACAAAATGGACAAACTAGAAGAAACAGATAAATTCCTAGAAACATATAACCTCCAAAAACTGTATCAGGAAGAAATAGAAAATACGAACAAGCTGATCATTAGAAATTGAATCAATGATGAAAAACTCCCAACAAACAAAAGTTCAGGACCGGATGGCTTCACAGGTGAATTCTGACAAACATTTAAAGAAGAGTTAATACTTATTCTTCTCAAACTCTTCCAAAAAATAGAAGAGGAAGGAAAACTTGCAAATTCATTCTAGGAGGCCCATATTACCCTGATACCAAAACCAGAGATACCAAAAAAAGAGAACTATAGGCCAATATCTCTGATGAATATAGATGCAAAAGTCCTCAACAAAATATTAGCAAAACAAATCCAACAACATGTTAAAAAAATCATTTACCACAATCAAGTGGGATTTATTCCTGCAATGCAAGTGTGGTTCAATAGTCAAAAATAAATCAACATGATACCTCACATCAATAAGAGAAAGGTTAAAAATATATATGATCATTTCAATAGACGCAGAAAAAAATTTGACAAAGGGCAACATCCATTCATGATAAAAACTCAACAAAGTAGGTTTAGAGAGAACATACCTCAATATAATAAAGGCCACATATGAAAAACCCACAGCTAACATCTTCTTGATGGTGAAAAATTGAGAGCTTTCCCCCTAAGATCAGAAATAAGACATGGATGTCCACCCTCATCACTTTCCACAACATAGTAGTGGAAGTCCTAGCCACAACAATCAGTCAACAAAAATAAATAAAAACCATCCAAATTCGTAAGGAAGAAGTAAAACTTTCACTATATGCAGATGATATGATGCTATATATAGAAAACCTGGAAGATCCCACCAAAAAACTGCTAAAACTGATAAGTGAATTTAGTGAGATCCCAGGATACAAAATCAATATACAGAAATCTGTTGCATTTCTATACACCAATAATGAAGCAAGAGAAGTAGAAATTAAGAAAGTAATCCCATTTACAATTGCACCAAAATAATAAAATACCTAGAAATAAGCTTAACCAAGAAGGTGGAAAGCCTACACTGAAAACTATAAAATATTGATGAAAGAAATGAAAGATGATACAAACAAATGGAAAGATATTCCATGCTCATGGATTGGAAGAACAAATATTGTTAAAATGTCCATACTGCCCAAAGTAATCTACAGATTTAATGCAATCAATAACAAAATACCAAGAGCATTTTTTACAGAAATAGAACAAATAATATTAAAATTTGTGTGGAACCACCGAAGACCCAGAATAGCCAGAAAAATCTTGAAAAAGAAAAACAAAACTGAAGGTGTCACAATTTCAGATTTCAAATTATACTACAAAGCTGTAGTAATCAAAATAGTATGGTACTGGCACAAAAACAGACACATTAATCAATGGAACAGGATAGAAAGCCTAGAAACAAACCCACAATTATATGGTCAGTTAATCTTCAACGAAAGAGGCAAGAACATGTCATGGGAAAAAAGAGTCTCTTCAACAAATGGTATTGGGAAAACTGGTCAGCTACATGCAAAAGAATGAAACTGAAACACTTGCTTACACTGTAACAAAAATAAACTCGAAATGGATTAAAGACCTGGATGTGAGACTTGTAACCATAAATATCCTAGAAGAGGCAGGAATTTCTCTGACATTGGCATTTCTAGATCTGTTTCCTGAGGTAAGGGAAATAAGAGCAAAAATAAGCTATTGGGACTACATCCAAAAAAAAGTTACTGCCCAGTGAAGGAATCAACAAAACTAAAAGACAACCTACTGAATAGAAGATATTTGCAAATGATATAATGGGTAAAGGTTAGTATCCAAAATGTATAGAGAACTTCTATGATTCAACACCCATCCCCAAATAATCCAATTAAAAATTATGGACAGAAGATGTGAACAAACATTTCTCCAAAGAAGACATCCAGATGGCCAACAGACACATGAAAAGAGGATCCACATCACTCATCATCAGGGAAATGCAAATCAAAACCACCTCACACCTTTCAGAATGGCCACAACCAAAAACAGAAAAAACAGCAAGTGTTGGTGAGGATGTGGAGGAAAAGGAACCCTCATGCACTATTGGTGGGAAGGCAAACGGATGCAACCACTGTGGAAAACAGTATGGAGGTTCCTCAACAAGTTAAAAATAGAACTTCTCTATAATCCAGTAATTGCACTACTTGGTATTTACCCAAAGAATACAAAAACACCAATTTGAAAGAACATATGACCCCCCCTAGGTTTATTGCAGCATTATTTACAATAACCAAATTATGGAAGGAGCCCAAGTGTCCACGAATGAATGGATAAAGAAGATATGGGGCACATACAATGGAATATTGTTCAGCCTTAAAAAGGAATGAAATCTTGCTATTTGCAACAACATAGAGCTAGAGAATATAACACTGAGTGAAATAAGTCAGTCAGAGAAAGACAAATACCGTATGATTTCACTCACATGTAGAATTTAAGAAACAAAACAAACAAACAAAGGAAAGAAAAAGACACAAACCAAAAGCAGACTCTTAACTGTAGAGAACAAAGTGATGGTTGCCAAAGGGCAGGTGGGTGGAGGATGGGTGACACAGGTGAAGGGGATTAAGGGTTCACTTATCATGATGAGCAGTGAGTAAGGTATAGATTTGTTGAATCACTATATTGTGTACCTAAAACTAACATAACACTATATGCTAGTTATATTGGAATTACAGTTAAAAACTTAATTAAAAAAAAAAAGTCTACTTGTCTTGGGAAGTAGCTGTTTGGTCTGCATGAGTGAGCGCCATTTTGTAACCTAACATCCGGCTCCTTTAACTTGGTCTTAGCTCTTCCTGTATTATTATTTCAGTCAGTATGTTGAAATTGAATATTCTTCACTCTTTTTCACTAGACTGGGCTCTCTGAGTGCATGATGTAGGTGCTCAGTGGGTATTTGTTGAACTAGAAACTGGACCTCATGACACTCAAGGCCAGAACCTTCTCATGGTAGCATTAAAGACAATAATAACAAAAGTAGAATGGGATTTGGGTTTGGGGTGATAATCTCCATTACAATGTTTCAAGAGGAAACTGGTCCTTTCTTAGTCCTCTGGGATGTCATGATACAAATAAATTGCTTTTAAACTCATCCTCTATGGCTAACCGTGACCAGGTGCTGGGCTGGCCAGTCTGCAGTGCTCTGAAGTAGGGTGTTTATGAGCTCTGTCCTTTCCTCAAGGAGCCAGAGGAAGAGGTAACCATGGAGGACAGCCCCACTATGGTTAAAATGGACCAGGGTGAAAATCAGGTTTTACCAAGTCCAAGAAGAAGGTGTCTCCCCAAGGCACTTGGCTACATCACTGGTGATATGAAAGAATTCGCCAGCTGGCTTAAAGGTATTTATGTTTCCCTCCGTTGGGGAGATGGCGGAAGTAGCTTCGGGGGAAATAGCTTGCTGGTTCTTCTACTCTTATCTTTCTTTATAGTCCCCTGCCTTCTATTGACCTCTCTCCTCTCCAGTTTTTAACTTTTTTTTTTTTAAGATTTTTATTTTTTTAAAGATTTATTTATTTATCTGAGAGAGATAAAGAGAGAGAGCATGAGCAGAAGGAGAAGGGGAGAGCAGACTCCCCGCTGAGCCTGAAGGCTGACACAGGGCTGGATCCCACAACTCTGAGATCAGGAGCTGCAGTCAAGAACTGGATGCTTAACTGACTCAGTTACCCAGGTTGTCCAAGATTTTATTCTTAAGTAATCTCCATACGAAACATGAGGCTCAAACTTAAAATCCCATAATCAAGAGTAGCACTGAGTCAGCCTGATGCCCCTAACTTTTTATCTTCTAACCTAAAAGCCTCTTCAGATATTTTTTTGTGTGGAGATCGTGCTTAGAGTCAGAGCCCTACTCATATTAAAGGAATGCACCTGGCTCCATCCCATAATTTTAGCACTTAAAAACTGAAGTTTTACTATTGGTAATTCATTTCTTTAGCTTCAGAGTCTGTACCTCTGAGCATGGAGAATAAGGGCATTCAGTGCTTTCAGGGTGGGCACTGGTGTGGAAAGGAACCCTTTGACTTGTCACTTCCTCAGCTCTGCCCGTCTCATCTCTTCCAGACAAACCACAGGTGCTCCAGTTCGTTGACTGGGTCCTTCGGGGTATATCCCAAGTGGTGTTCGTCAGCAACCCCATCAGTGGAATCTTGATTCTGGTGGGACTCCTGGTCCAGAATCCCTGGTGGGCACTTAACGGCTGTGTGGGAACGGTGGTCTCCACCCTGACGGCCCTATTACTTGCTCAGGACAGGTAGGTCCCTCCACCCAAGCCTGCTCTTCTTGCTTCTGAGAACGCAGGAGCCAATCCCTGACTCTGGGCATCAGTGATAAGGCCCCACCCGTCCCAGAAATACCCACCTTCATTTTACAGAACCTGTATTTGTCTTGAATCAGAGGTCAGGGGATTATTTATATATTTTATTCTTTCTCTTTAATCATTCACTAAATCATTCTTCTTTAATGATTAATCAATTATTTGTCATGAGCATTTTATTTGGGCAAGAACCTATATGAGTTCTTTTTTTTTTTTTTAGATTTTATTTATTTATTTGAGAGAGAGAGAGAGAGAGTACAAGCACGGGGAGGAGTAGAGGGAAAGAGAAAAGCAGGGGGAGGAGTAGAGGGAAAGAGAAAGGTAGACGCCCCACTGAGCAGGGAGCCCAAAGTGCGGTTTGATCCCAGGATCCCAAGATAATGACCTGAGCCAAAGGCGTGAGTTTAATGGACTGAGCCACCCCGGCACCCCATGCGTATGAGTTCTTGAAAATTCTTGGTGAATGCGCATCTTCTGTTGTTCTAACTATGGCGTTCCACAACTTGCTGACATGGCCATTAAAACAATGTCGGTCAAGAATTCAGTCTGCAAGTCCCTTGTTGAGAAGGCAAGTCTTTGCCTAGCTGTCTACTGTCCTCAAGTATATTCCCAAATTCTAGAAGAAAAGATCACTTTTAGGGTTAAACCAGCAAAAATCCCATCACTTCCCTACATGTCCCAAAAGATTAGTTAAGGAAGACAATAGGTCAACCTTCAGTGAGGTTAAATGCCCAGCAACAAAAAGGAACCCGAGAATGAATTCGGTGCTGAGTATGCGTATAAATGCAATACTCCGCCCAGTGAAAGTAATTGTTTTTCTTTGCAATAACTTGGAAATGTGTGTTTGGAGACCACAAAATGGAAACACAGGAAGATGAAAAATGTATGCTAAGTTGGAAGACTGATGTTTTTAAGGTCACAAACACTATGAAAATGAATTTACAGTTGGACAATCTTACACCTTTCACCAAGAATGTGAGACTTAGCAGTTTCACGGACCAGCTCTGTTCAGATCAAAGGCTCTTAATGACGCAAAAGAAATAGCAACTTTCTGAAGGAAAGGCTAAAGGAAGCAAAACAATCTGCCTCGCTCATTTCCCTTTCTGCACCTGGATGCTGGAGTCCTGTCTGGCTAAGACACCTCTGTAGGGGTGTCTAAGGCACATTTGCATTTTATCCTCATCTATACAAATTTCATTTTTTCCCCACAATTTTAATAGTGTTTGGCTTTTACAGACTTTGAAATCAATTTCTAAATATAATCTCGTTTTCTAATGTGAACATGATCTGAAAGTTACAAGTGTCATTTATGGGCGAGTCCTGCCAGCGTCCACGCAGGATGTGTCCACGCTGTACCTCTCGCCCACAGGTCGGCAATAGCCACAGGACTCCAAGGCTACAATGCCACGCTGCTGGGAATCCTCATGGCTGTCTTTTCAGACAAGGGCAACTATTTCTGGTGGCTATTACTCCCAGTGTCGGCTATGTCCATGACTTGGTAAGCAGTCCCTGGTTTTCAAAAATGCTCTAAAAAAAAAAAAGTATGGGTGGAGGAGGTATTGGAGAGTTACTGTTGAATGGATACAAAGTTTCAGTTTTGCAAGATGAAAAATGTTCTAGGAATGGACAGCAGGGATGGTTATACAACAGTGTGAATGAACTGAATGCTAGTCAAATAGAGATCTTCATATGGTTAAAATGGTCAGTTACATGGTGCATATGTCTAACAATTTTTATAAAAATGATTTTTTAAGATTCATAGTCAGGTTATGTCTATTGGAAACAGGAAGCATCACATACACCGATGCGTGCATGTGACCCTCCCCACATATCTCATCCCCTTACCCCCCAAGATTCTGATGTAATTGATCTGGGGTGTTGCCTGGCCATTGGGAAGGGGTTTTTTCCCTTTTTAAAAAAAAAAATATTTTATTTATTTATTTGACACAGAGAGAGAGATTATAAGTAGAGAGAGAGGCAGGCAGAGGGGTTGGGGTGGGGGGGAAGCAGGATCCCCGCCAAGCAGAGAGCCTGATGCAGGACTCGATCCCTGGACCCTGAGATCATGAGCTGAGCCAAAGGCAGAGGCTTAACCCACTGAGCCACCCAGGCACCCTGGCCATTGGGAGTTTAAAGGCTCCCAGGGGTTTCTAACACAACCAAATTTGAGAACCACACCCTACATCAGTGGTCCATCATGCACACTACAGAATGACAGAGGGCTTGTAGAAACACAGCCTGCTGCTCCCCTCCCCCAGAACTTTGGATTCAGTCCATCTTGGGTAAAGCCTAAGAATCCGCATTTCTAACTAGTTCCGAGGTGGTGTGGCTGATCCAGGGACTACACTTTGAGAACCACTGTGTATGCCTATACGAACACTCCTTACCCAGGTGCCCCTGTCGCCTTCAAAGAACTGCTTTCCTGAATTCAATCCCTTTTAACCCTAAGTCCTTCCAATTTGTTTCTTAAGTCCTTTTTTGTTTGTTTTTTGGAAACACACATTTCCTTCCTACTATGGCACGTTTAGAATATAAAATATGAATATCCACACGCATGAGTAGTACATCCCACTCTGGACAGTGTCTGCAGGGCACCCCCCCCCACCCCACACTTGGCTGCACCCACAGGCATGTGGGAGAGTCTGCCGGCAGAGCCAATCTGAACAGGAAATAATTTCCAAAGAACAGGCTCAAGGACAGGAGGTGGATCACCTGGAGGGACTCACCACCAACCCCCCCATGATCTGGAGTTCTGACCTTAGTTGATGGGCCAATAAGTGAGAGCCCAAGACCGGCCCAGAGACGAATCTAATCTAATCCAGTCCCCCAGGCTACAGACAAGGAAATGGATGAGTAGTTCCTTGCCAAAGGTCACACAGGTCACCAACTGCTTCAGATTTACAGCTGTTCCTCCCCGTCCTGCCCCCCTCCCACCCCAAGTTTAAGATCTTTTTCCTCCAGCCCACACCACCTTTCATCCTCCCTTGGGTAATTGTTTCTTTTTTTCAAAAATAGATATACTAAAGACTCATGAAGATGACACAGAAATTCAAGATGGTGGTAGCCTCTGGTGGGGAGGCAGCGGCTCATGATCATGTACCATGATCGTCGTTACACAGGGGGCTCTAACTGGGGGGATAGTATTTTACCTCATACCTAAAATACTTCCAAAAATATTTCTACAGCCTAGATTTCACAAGTCACTGTGAGCAATCCCAGAGTATAATTTTTCAAAAGTCAAACAAGCTAAGAGTTGATTATTGACTTTATATAAGCATTATTCTCTGACAGGATTTATTCCGCGTGTGTTTGGTTTTCTGTTCCAGTCTGGGGTTTTTGTTGCATTTTGTTTTGTTTTGTTTCTTTTCCCCCTGTGAAAAGTTTGCTAAAACACCACGTTAGCGTATTGCCCATGAAACAAAGCCTCTCCACCATGTAGAGATTTGGTTTGTCCACTGAGTTGTCATGAGCATGAACTTCCCTTCTGTTCTGTGGTTGTTGTTGTTATTAGTCCAATTTTCTCAAGCGCGTTGAACTCCTTGTTCTGCAAATGGGATCTCCCCGTCTTCACTCTGCCCTTCAACATGGCGTTGTCAATGTACCTATCGGCCACAGGACATTACAATCCATTCTTCCCAGGCAAATTGTTCAAACCTGTAACCGCGGTTCCCAATGTCACCTGGCCTGAGCTCAATGCCGTGCAGGTAAGATACACTATCTTCTCTCATTCCTCCTGACTCTGGAAGACACCCAGTGTCCTCCTGCTTGAGTGTTCTTGGGCATCAGAGCCTGATGGAGACTCTTGTCCCATAAACTGTTTGTTTTACTCCAAAGCTTTGGGCTCTAAGGGTTTGTTTGTCATTATTATTATTGAAGTATAGTTAATATACAGTGTTGTATTAGTTTCAGGTGTACAGTAGAGCAATTCAACAATTCTATATGTTACTGAGCGCTCCTCGAAATACATGCCCTCTTCATCCCCTTCACCGATTCACCCATCCCCCCACTCGTCTCCCTCTGGTAACCACCAGTGTGTTCTCTGTAGTTAAGGGTCTGTTTTTTTTAATCTCTTTTTTTCTTTGTTCTAAAGGGTTTTTTAAATGATTGCTCAAAGCTAAGTTTCCACCTCTCTTCCTAAAAGCCAGTGCAGAGTATAGTGCCATTGGACATCAAAGATTCTGTTTCAGACTTGCCCCTTCTTTGGGTGGGTGGGATGGGGGCCAGCCCTTGATGAAGGGCCTCCAGCCTGGAGTTAAGGCCTCTGTGGCAGCCTACTCTGATCAAAAGAACTGACAGCTTATGTAGATTTAAAAGTGGAATTCATTACAATGAAATAAAATTAAAAATGCAGTTTTTTAGCCTGACCAGCCACACCTCAGGCACTAAGTAGTCACCTATGGAATATTCCAGCACCACGGAAGTCCTGTCAGACGGTGCTGGTCTTCTTCTCCTCACTCTGAGCTATCACCCCAACGTCAGCACCCTTCCTTCCCATTCCGCCTGACTCCCCACCTCCTGGCTCCCTGAGGGCTAGTTCTGAGGGAAACTTCCATCAGTTCTGAGGGAAAGCCTATGCAGTCTTTGCCCGTGTTGAGGTCCCTGGTCTAGACAAATAGGAAACGATCTTGTGTAGACATGACAATCCACTGTGAGCTGGAAAATTCAGGGTCCATCCTAGGATAGAATCAAACTCTCAGTACCGTCCTGGGCTCTGTGTTTAGAAGGCAGTGTTAGATCCTGCCTAACATCTGAGGGGAGGCGGCAGTTCCTCCTGCCAAAGCAGGATCCCCTGTAGCAATCACGGCCTCCCCAAGGTCGCTCAAGGGGTATATATGTGACCAGGGCGAGTAAATGGACTTGGTGACAAAGGAACCTGATGTGGCTAATTATGCCTCTCCTGGCCGGAGCAGAAGTACCGTTATAAAGAATTACTATTTGTTAGCTTAAACTGAACCCTATACCTTCCCCAAACTGCCATATTCCGTCAACACTTAGCTGAAGTCGGGCCTCAGCCAGAACAGAGAATTGTGACATTCACGTGTAGTTGTGTGTTTTGAGGACTAACAGGAATCTGTTGATAACTGGAAGAAGCCAAGGATATTCTAGTTTAAATTAATACATGTTCTCATTAAGTATAAATAGGGTCCTCGTTCATGAACTTGCTAATGATTGCTTCTAAATTGTGGGTAAGATAACCCGGCTCTGGATCTCTGGCCTCAACAACCCGATTGCTCAGGAGTAATAATACTTCTCTTGACCCTGGTGTGCACTCCTGTGTTAGCCTGAGAATGACAGACAGTTAAGAGCGGCGGAGATGTCAGCTGTGGTCCCTGCCATCCTTGTTGGGAAGTGTGGCAGGTCCTGGCCATGAGACCAGCTAAAACCTCCCAGCAACCAAAGCCAAGTGGGTGTGCAGGCCTGGGAGACCCTGAGTAAAGGGAAATTCGAAGAAGGCAGGCTTAGCATGTGCGAGCAAAGGGCTGTTCTATTTCTCGGGATAAAGCTGAAGAACAAGATTTCACTGTCAAGAGGAAGAGACTTTTAGAAATTAGTACCACTGGCCTCAGAAGACCAGATATGCTAACTCTACCGTTACATTGTCTGTGCCTGCGGGTGTCCTGCGGCTTTCTGCTCAGTGGTGTTAATGAGCAACTTTTCCAACCCGCTTTGCAGTTATTGAAATCGCTGCCCGTGGGTGTGGGCCAGATCTATGGCTGTGATAACCCGTGGACGGGGGGCATTTTCCTGTTCGCCCTTCTGCTCTCCTCCCCACTCATGTGCCTGCACGCAGCCATCGGATCGCTGCTGGGGATAGCGGCAGGTAAGCAAATACAGCACCGCGTACCTCCCCCCACCGTCACCCCTCGCCCTGGGCATCTTCCATACTCCAGACTTCCTTGAGGGCTCCACTTCCAAGGGACTGATGGGCGTAGCTTCCCCCACCCCTGGCCTCCTTCCAGAGCGCCCTGCCTTCGGTCCACAGCCCTGAGCCCACCTGTCTTCTCTACTAGGACTCAGTGTTTCGGAGCCGTTTGAGAACATCTACCTTGGACTCTGCGGTTTCAACAGCTCTCTGGCCTGCATTGCAATTGGAGGAATGTTCTTGGCTCTCACCTGGCAAACCCACATCCTAGCTCTTGCTTGCGGTGAGTGTACCCTGCATGGGAGGGAGGGTAGCTCCTAACTCTGGAATCAGTCCCACAGTACAAAGGGACCATGTGAGACACGGGGGCTGCGGTTCCAGGGTGGACTCTCCGCTAACTGCATGTGGGAGCAGGACGGGGGTGGGGCGTCCCCTCCCTAGGAGGGTTAAGCTCTACTGCGCCCTCCTCATTGGCTGTTGTGAGGGCAGGAGAGCCTGTTGAGTCGTGATCACCATTTGTCCTCTCCATATGAGGGGGGTAGAAACTCGACTCATTCTATTTCAGCACACTCATGATCTGACACAAGAAACTAGAATGGAATGACTCGGGCTAGATACAGAGCCATTCCTCCTGCTGAGCCAGGTAGGACTACATGTGGCCGTCCAGCTGTCTCACGCTTCAGGGAGCCTCGGAATCACCTGGAAGGCTTGTGAAAACATGGATGGCTGCCCACCCACCCCCCAGTCCCTGATTCCTCCTATGAGGAGGAGTTGACATTCCTAACCAGGGCCCGACAGCACTGCTGCTGTTGATCTGGGGACGACCAGATCGTCCGAACCACTGTGTTCATCCCTTCTGACCCTGGTACTGGAGCAACTCAGCCAGTCAGAGCTAGGAGAAGGTCTGGAGCTCTCCTACTCTGTCCCCCTCATTTTACTATTGGGGTTCCGAGGCCAGAGAGGTGAAGTGGTGTGCTGAAGGGCATCCAGTCAATTAGGATAAATGCAAGCCCAGAACTCACACTTGCTAACAACCTCTGGAATTACACCCCACACACACTACTCTGCTTCCCAGTGGCAGCGTTCAGGCCTTGAGGTAAAAACAGAGCTCAAGTGACTGAGATTTGAAAAGCTGATGAGTTTCTCAGGCCCTTGTAAACGGGAGGCTTATTTACCCAGAGGCTCTGGCATCCCTAATCCAATACAAAGTAAAAGTATTTAAGATAATCGGTTAGCATGTAGGGAATGACCATTCCTGGGGAATATGCGGGGGTGGGGGGGATGGACTGTGCAGAAATTATTCCTAACCTAATAGAAATATTTGTCTAGAGTCAGTTTATCACCAGATGAATCGATCCAAGTTATCTAAGCCCCTACTAAAATGGCAGATCACATCTAGACATCCACAATGGAATACTACTCAGCCATAAAAAAGAATGAAATCTTGCAACTTGCACCAACAACGGGTGGACCTTGAGGGTATTGTGTAAGTAAGATAAGTCCAACAGAGAAAGACAAATACCACATGATTTCACTTACATGTGGGATCTAAAAAAAACAGAACAAAGAAAAACCCAGACTCATAAATGTGGGGAACAGATCAGTAGTTGCCAGAGGGGAGGAGGGAAGGGGGTGTGAAGGGGTAAAGGGAAGTATAAATTCCCAGTCATAAAATAAATAAGCCACAGGGGTGTCATATACCGCATGAGGAACAGAGTCAGTAACATTGTCTTAATTTTGTGTGAGGGGGCAGACGGTGACGAGACTTTACTGAGTGGAGCATTTCACAGCGTATACAAGGGAGAATCACTGTGCTGTACACCTGAAACTAATATAATATTGTATGTCAATTATATCTCAATTTAAATACAAAAATAGAAGAGTAGACCACATGTGAGGCAGGTCTCAGAATGGATTCCTGCACTGGGCAGGAGGCAGGACCAAGGATCTCGAACGCCTCACTGAGGTGTGATTGTCCGAGGCTGTAGCTAGGTGAATACACCTCAGGTTGCTGTGGCAGGATCATGTACGTGTCATTTTGACCCTTTCTTTGTAGCACACAGCTGTTCCAGCGACTAAGCCTGTAAGAACTCTTGGCTCACTTTCTCACATTTGTTCACAAGCTTAGGGCAAAGGAGAAGATAGATTATGTGCCACCCGAGCTAGGCCAGGTCAGAAGCTTTATTGTGAGATGGTTTGGGGTTTCAAATCTTTATTTGAGGCACATACCTTAATGTGTCTGTGTTGGCAGGAGCAGCAAATACGTATTAAACACTCATGAAGCAGCCCAAATAGTTCTAGGAAGAGCTAGGAGCTTAGCAGGGTTAGATCCCAGAAGCTGCTGTGCCCAGTGTTCTGGCCCAGGGCTGAAGCCAGGTAGATGGGAGAAGCCCACTGGAGACCACAGGAATATCTGTAGCAGAACAAGGACACATCTGCAGTACCAGCATCTCTGGGAGGTGCAGAACAGCTCAGAATCATCAAGAAGCACCTCCTAGAGAAGGTGGCTTTTCTGTACGTCCTAAAACCCTGGAGGAGAAAGTCTGGTTGGTTGAAGGGGAGGTCCCGGCCAGTGTGCGGACAGCCGGAGCCCATCCTCCAAGATCAAGCAGACGCTGTTTTGAACACAAGAGTTGTTGATGAGATCTTGGCAGGGTTTGGAAAGCAAGGAAGCCAAAGCTGTTTGCAGATGGGTTTCCTCAAATCAGGAGTATCTTCATTATTTTCTTCACTATAAGAGTAGTATGGGCTTATTACACAAGACAAAACACCAAAATTCAATCAATACAGAAGAATATAAGGCAGAAGGTAAAAACATTCCAACCTACTCCCTCAATGCAACTTTTTTGCCTCCTTCTTAGGAGGACCCTGTGGTTACATTGGGTCCACTTAGATAATTCCGCTAATCTCCCCACTTCAAGATCATTTACGTAATCCCAGCTGCTAAGTCCCTTCTACCCTGTAAACTAACATGTTCACAGGTTCTGGGGATTCATCTGCCTATCACGCCGACCTTCCTCTGGACAGGTCAGACTTTCTTCACTGGCCATAGCATAATGGTTAGGGCAGTATCCAGAATTTGTGGAGAGCCCAGACCCTGGGGCCAAAATCGTTGAATTTCCGTCGATGTCGCATTCGCCCCCACAAAGGCCATAGGATTTCCCCAGCTGCAGACAGTGTGTGAGAGTGGCTCTCATCCACACGGGGTACGGCCTGTCGCCTCCGTCTTTGCACAGAAAGCGTGGAGGCAGACTTCAAGCCCCTTTGGTACAGCAAGCCTCCCATGGAAAATGTCACAGCAAGCTCCAGCTTGCCGCAGCCCCCTGACCCTGCCAAGCGAGAGACCAACTCTGCCAGCCAGGGTAAATCAGTAACAGCCATTTATTACAGAGTTGCTCCTCCGCTGGTTCCGATGGCCTTATCAGGAAGGGGAGCGGGGGACGCTGATAGGGCCCGGCAGCGCCGCCTACTCGGCCTCCACATCGGAAACTGCCCACCCGGGAAGTCCTCAGCTTTGTTATTTTTGTCAGGGCAAATGGGAGAAACATTTTGTTTCTTTTTGTTCATTTTTTTTTTTTTAGTTTAGAGTTGGGGAGGGGCAGAAGGAGAGAAAGAATCTTAAGCAGGCTCTATGCCCAGCACCAGCCCACAGTGGGGCTCGATCTCACGACCCTGACATCAGGACAGGTGTGGAAATCCAAAGAAGGGGGTTAACTGACGGAGTCACCCAGGCACCCCAATGTTTTGTCCCTTTTTAGTGCTTGGCTTATCCCCACGGGACCGGCCCACGGTGGCCTGCTGAGATGGACACTGTCTGCTCAGCCCTCAGGGCCTTTCTGTCCCTCGGTTGCCCAGAGCGCCGTCATTCACAGTCATCACCTGCACCTTGCGGTGTGTGAACTTGCCCCTCTAATGGGAGGCTTTCCCGGTCCCACTCAGCAAGCCTTAACCGATGGGCAGCCACTGTTAGACAGTCTGACGCTCTTACTGTGGAGAGAAAAGCAACTTGTAATCGGAGACCACTTGGAAACAGCAGAGCAGGAAGAGAGCAGAGCGGGAACTGTGCCTTCCAAGTGCAACCGGTGTGAAAAGGACAGGAAAGGCAGCAAGGTCTCGTGCGCTCTGGGGAGGTCTCGGGGGAGAGGCGAACCCGAGAGAGCAGGGCAAGTGTTCTTTTCTGGTGATTACCCGAGAGTGAGCCGGTGAATATGTGTTGAATGAGCGAGGGAGGGAAGGAAGGAAGGAAAGAAAGAAGGGGAGGGAGGAAGGAAGGAAATGGAAAATGAAATGACCAAAACCAAACAAAGCTCTTCCAGCCCAAGCGGCTGCCCACTTCCGCTCAGGGCAGCGTCCTGGTCCGCCCGCTCCGGGGACCTGGCTCAGTGAGCAGCTGCCGTTTGTGGAAACGGAGGAGTGCATTTGAGATGCCTCTCCCCGCAAAGTGCATCTTCAGGTTGCCCTTTACAGATGGCAACACTAGATTCCAAAGTTCAGTGATTGGTTGTACAATAAAATGGCAGAGCTGGGGTTTGAAGCCCCTGCTGCTTCCAAGATAAGCCTTTCCTGCTAGCCTGAGGCGATTCAGATATAGAAGAATTAGTTATACTGTTGAACAACAAAAAACAACAGGAAAAAAAAAGACCAAAGATTGATGAAAGGATGGAAGTCTACGGTGACTAAGCAGGATCAGAGTCCCTCCCCACCACTTCCAGCCCTGCCCCCCATGGGACTCACTTCTCCCTGCCCTGGAGGTCTGGGTGGTGGGCGTGTCTAACAGAGCCAGGTGGCCCAGGGGCTGCGTGCCCAACCCAGGGAGGTTATCCTGCAGCCTGCCTTTGTGAAACCTGGGCTTCCCTGAGCCTCCCTGAGCCCCCTCTTCAATGGGTGATTAGCCACTGGATATCGGTTTTTGTGTTGTTTTGTATTGAAGGTCACATGTAGACTCAAATTACCTGCTTTAAGATTTTGCTCAGAGTAAATAAAAACACAGCATATGAATTCACTACCCTTATGCCAATCTTCATGATATTTGGGACAATGTTATTATGGGGAGAAATTCCGAGTTTGTGGTCAGTTTCTGCTATCTTTTTAATTTTTTATACCATGATTTTTTGTAGCTGTGAATCCTAACCATGAATGTGAGACTCCTAGACGCATATATTGTGATTGAACAGAAACCGTGCTATCTCAAGAAACATTCATATGTTTCATTTTTAATTTTTTATACCATGATTTTTTGTAACTGTGAATCCTAACCATTAATCTGAGACTCCTAGACGCATATATTGTGATTGAACAGAAACCGTGCTATCTCAAGAAACATTCATATGTTTCATTTTTTCAAAGACTTATTTTAGAGAGAGAGCGAGAGCGAGCACGAGTGGGGGAGGGACAAAGGGAGAGGGAGAGAAAGCTCAAGCCAACTCCATACTGGGTGTGGAGCCCGACATGGGGCTCGATCTCACAAGCCTGCAATCATGACCTGAGCCGAAATCCGGTGTCAGGCGTTTAACCAGCTGAGCCACCCCGGGGGCCCCCAACATTTTAATTCAACTATGCTCAGAAAAAATAACAGGGAAGTTTATTTGCCATGGAAGGGCTTTTCCTTAGGGATCAGCGATAATAGCAACAGAATAGTGACCACAGAAAAGCTCCCTTTGCCGAGTACCTCTTACTGTGTGCCAAACCCAAGTAGCGTCTCCTTTCATGATGGCACCAACCCCCTGAGAAATTCTGTGACCTCTATTGTGCAGGTGAGGACGTGGACACTTAGAATGGAGACACCAAGCTTCAAGTGATAAGGTCTGGATTTGAACCCAGAGCGTCTGTGAGCTCGCGCTTGTAGCCAGGGTGCTGAGCTAGCTGTTAAAACATGGGTTTCCAGATTTATACCAGAACACAGTCTTCCCTACAATGAAAAGTGCACCTACGAAGTCTTGTTGTTTCCCCTTTTTTGTAGCTCTGTTCACTGCCTACCTCGGAGTCAGCCTGTCCCACATGATGGCTGTGGTGAGTTGGCTTTAATCTTGCTCTATCATCCGCGTGATTGATCTGTTTATAGTGATGTGGAAACCTTCCTGAGGTCTCACTGGGTGGTGTCCTGAACAGGAAGGAGTCAGGGCTGTGGTCACCATGACTTTCCCATCTCCTGGGCCTTCCTGTTTCACACACCTTCTAACATCATAATAAATTTTAGTCTAAGCTGCCATCACTGGGCTTGCTAAAAAATATCAGAGTGCATAATTTTAAAAAGTGAAAGTTAGCCTGTATAACGTGTTTCTCAAGTTCACGCCATAATTCTGAGTGTTAGGGAATTGACTTTAGAATATCTTCTACTTGAACAGAAAGCCAGAACCATGTAGTGGTTGAGAAATCAAGAAAAGAAGGAAAAGAATAATTGGCTATAGACCCAAATGGTTTGGGTTTTGGTTTTAATTGAGCCATTCATTTTTCATACCCCTTATCTTTTTTTAAAGCCCCCATCAGTCGTCAGTAAGACCTACTCAGACCCGTGTCCTAGCTGAATTATTTCATAGGCAGAATCACTGCCCGTTCAGTGCCTCCTGCCATTTTCTCCCTCCTTTTCGGCACTGACTTGCCCTTGACCTTCTCCTTCAGAGCTGCATGAGTTGTCGGGAACAGCCCAGAGGAAGGACCTCCCCTCCAAGAGCTCAGAGTCTGTTTGGGAACTGGAATGGAAGGAAGGAAGGCCAGAGAGTCCAAGACTGGTCTGGGTGGAAAGTAGGAGAGAGGTCACCATGGCCCAAACTAATCAAAGAGGGCCCTGGGAGTGTGATGAGGGGTCTTCTTCCACATGTGGCGCAGGAAGCCTGACTAGAAGAGAGGGAGGGAAAGATGTGCAAGGTGCACATGCAACTGACCCCCTGAGGAACGGACGGCCACGTTTCCCCTGCTAAATGCAGTCCGCCTGGGATCTCGGACTCCGTCTCTGTGGGCAGAAGCAGCGTCCAGACCAGGGGCCCAGGGACACATCCCCCTGGGCTGAATGAGACTAGGAGGAAGGGTGGTGCTCGGAGACAGGATCTCACAGGAGCCTGTGACTTGTCGCTTCCTCCTCAGGTGGGGCTGCCGGCTTGCACCTGGCCCTTCTGTTTGGCCACACTCCTCTTCCTCTTGCTGACCACGAAAAATGCCAACATCTACAGGATGCCCCTCAGCAAAGTCACTTATCCTGAAGAAAACCGCATCTTCTACCTCCAGGCCAAGAAGAAAAGGATGGTTGAAAGCCCTTTGTGAGCGCAACCCCCACCCACAGCCAAGGTCCCAAGGGGGGACTGACATGGCTGACTGCCCCCACGTGACTCCCAGGGTCTTGGCAAACTGCTGTTTTTCACTAGCAACAACATTCACACTAACCCATTGGCAATCTGCTCTTAGGCTCATTTTTGTGGCTTTCTTTTAGACTCCAGGAACATCCCCAGACGTGTGAGAGACACGTCCAGATGGTCTGCCCTGGTTGGGGCGCAGGTGCTAGACATACACTCTACTTCTAAAGTCAAATGCTCCAACAGAAAGAAGACCTGAGACCAGAGCTCACACTTTCTCGATATTCTTGGTGTTTGGTTGGCTGCATGATACTGACAGTATTAAAAATTAAGCTCTACAAACCAACGAAGCCTTCAAAGAATGGAACTGGTGGTCACAAATCAAAGTCAGCCCAGAATTCTCCGATAAGCAGTTTGACTTGTTTAAAATCAACACAAGTTCCGTGGGACAGCTGTGGCGCCCACAGCTGGTTCTCCAGCTCCTGGGCAGAAGGGCCTGGATGCGGCCCTATGTGTGTGAGGCCTTCTACAGGAGATGGTTGATTCTTTCCAGGCTGACACCTTCTGTGGGAGGGAGAAAGGGATTTTATCAGTCAGAATGACTCTGTAGTGTTATTTTTCTTAGACATCGCAAAAGACATTTTAGATCAAGTATATGATCTTTTTCTTAGGAGAATGGATTTGTTTTTTCAATGAGGTAAAATAGGAGAAGTTCTTGGTTTCACCAGCCCCTGTTTATTAAAGAAAAGTTACATTTTTTTATAAAATACTCAGCATAGCTCTTTTTACTTTAATCCCCAAGTTGATTCTGTAAATGCCAGGAATGCCTAGAACCAAGTCATCAACCTCCAGGGCCCTTTAAAACCACATTTGGAATTCATCTGAGGATGTCTTCTACCTTACAAAAACTGAAAATGAAGGTCAGATTGTTTCTGGGTGCTCGGAAGTTGTTGAGTTTCTTCCTTTAAAAAACAAATTCATTATTTTCTGCATGCTCACAATATTCTCACTCAGAAACCTGACAAGACATACCAGTAAGGGGTTCTCCTATTTTTCTTTGCTTTAATTATAAAGTTATCAGTCCTATAAACATTCTATACCTGAACATGTTGAGGATGCCATGGAAAGTTTGATCACTACCTTCTAGTTCAGTCTGTATCAATTCAGTATTTTGGGGGATTCAAAAAGAGAAACCGTAGAAGCCTAAAGGATTTTTCTCCTTGGAGTTTGCCAGGCTCAATGCAAAACACACAGTTTGATGCATGAAAAAACAGAAGGGAAGGAAACCTACAAATATTTTGGGAAGAAGTCCACATCTTCCTTTTCTCGGGGAACACAAGCATTGCTCCACTTCAACAACCCTGTAACCAAGGAGCCCTTTGAAGCCCTGGATTTGCAACTCTCACAGAGTCATGTGCATGCCTGTAGAAAAACTAAATTTTTAATTGTTCAGATGGACATCTCCCTTGTTAGGGAATTTGTGAAATAAGACTCAGGGGAGAGAGGGACACAAAAAAGCAAGCAGAACCAAAGATAACCATGAGTGAAGAATCTGGGCCATGGTTGAGCGACCCAGAGCCACTAACGTGTGTTCAGGCCCATCTTTGTGAGGAGATCAGGAGTGTTCTCTGTGCCTTCTCCTGGTGTGCTCACACAGCCGTGTAAATGGGAACATTCTAAAGCCTTGTACATTGTCTAATTTAAATGGTATTAATTTTCTCAGGCTATTTTTGTTACTAAGTATTATCCTGAAATAAAGTGAGTATTTTGTTAGTTTTCTTAGGGATCACTTGTGTTCTTTCCTATCGTCTGTATAACCAATTTCCGATTAAGAATATGAATAAAATTATACTCACAGCTCAGTTTTGTGTAAATTTTAAAAGTCCCATACGCCTTTTACAGCTATCGTGAACATTCACAATCACATGCCTATGTGTGTATTGCTTAGGATTGCTTATATTTTGATGTGCTGTATCTTTATTCCTTTCTTATACATGGTACAGGACCAGATGTGTTGCTGGGCAAACCCTGTTCAACTCAGAGTTATGGACCCATCCCTGTGGGCCTTCTCTCAAACCTGCATTGTTCTTCTTGCTCAGGGATGAGAACAGATTCCTTAGGGCAGTCACTGATGCTCAGCACACATTCCAAATACTTTGACATGAATATGCAGGCAGCTTCCATGTGTGTCGTACAGGCCCCGGGCACCCCCTGGCCCCAGGACTGAGGCTGGGCACACCTAAGCGGTGAGTGTCCTGGGAGGAGCTACTTCTCAGGTTGTTACCCTTGAAGGCGAAGCCACACTCCCCTCCGCTACCTGAAGCACTTCCCTCCCACCTCCCTTCATCCATGGTTAGTGGGCTTGAAGGAAAACATGGTAGGAATGGAAAGTCCCTCCAAGTTTCAAAAGCAGCCCGAACAAGGTTGGGTTAAGAAATAAGAAGGCCACAATGGATTAGCCCCATTGGAGTGCCCCCTATCAAAACAAAACCTCTCCAAGGGGCGCCTGGGTGGCTCAGTCAGTTGTGCAATGGACTCTTAATTTGGGCTCAAGTCATGATCTCAGGGTTATGAGCTGGAGTCCCGCCTTGGGCTATTCCCAGGGTGTGGAACCTGCCTGAGATTCTCTCTCTCCCCCCTTCCCCACCAACCCTCACCCCAGCTCACACACATGTGTGCACGCTCTCTCTCAAAAACAAACAAAACAAAAAATACCCTCTCCTACTTATTGTTTCAAGACAATAAATTTGTGAGAGTGATCTGGTCATTAAATGCCCTCTTTGGTCTGAGGTAGAAAACAGAGAGAAGGTTTTAAGGTTCTTCAGCTAAAGACTTCAAATGCTCTATAAAATTATCCATGGTACCTGATTAGCATGAAATACGTTGAGGTACAAGGTTAAGTTCAACAGGAGATCAGAATTTTCCAAGGTGGCTTCTTACGGACAACCCTGCAGGAATATTTTTGGGGTGGTTAAGTAAAGCACAACGTTTTAGGCATAAGAAAGTTTTCAGCCTTCCCTTTAGTCCAACAACTTCCTTCTAAAAGGCTTTCATCTTTAGAGTGAAATCTGCTTCTTGAACCTACACCAACACCTTCTCCCATCCCTGATCATTAGAAGGCTTGTAGCTTCAAGGCTAGAGAATGCCATTTGCTAACAGTCACCAGTACAGATCCTGAAGAAATTTCAACAAATAGAATAAATCATAGACTTTGAAAAACATGGATTTAAGTCCTATAAAAGTCTGCTTTCACCAGCTCTTAAAATTGAACTACAAATACAGGTAGCAGATCAAAGCAGACATATGTGAAATCATCTAAAAGAAAAGACTGCTCCTGGATCTGACCCTCACCTTACTAAGTGTTAACCAGGGAAGTGTGAACACAGCCAGAGCATCTGATGGGAGAACAGGTCAACCACAGAAGCTTAGGAGCTGGAGGCAGACAAAGGCAGGGGGTCTTCAGCTCTGGGAGTCATGGCCCAGGAACAGATGTCAAGGGATACCCCGTGGCGGAAATGGGCACACTGGGGGGATCACAGTTTAGCGAACGTAATCACTTAGATCAAGAGGCTAATGCCCCTTGTCTGAGCCTGTACTCCCAAGCTGTTTCACTTCCTGTGTAGATTTGCCTTCTAAGGGAAACAACGCACTTGTCCGTATTTGTGAATTTCTGACCCGCAATAATTACATTTCTCGTTTTAATTAATAATTTCATTCTGAGCGTAGGTTTTTGTAAAGGGTTTTGTTTTGGGGGTGTTTTGCCTGTACGTGTCACCAAAACCCAAATCAGCCCATGGTGTTCAACGAAGTCAAGTTTCTGAGGCTACAAATGTGGGTGGGTGGAAGGTAGTCATGGAAGGCCTTCCTGAGGATGTGAGCTTTAGGTCAATACCTAAAGAGTAGGCCAGAGATGGGCTGGTGGAGGAAGGTGGGGGATGGAGGGAGCAGTGTTCTTGGCAGATGGAAGCTCATGCATAACGGCATTGAGATAAAGAGATATATGTTTTCAAGAAGTGAGAGAAGACGGACATGGCTGCACCACGGCGAGTGGATTGGAATGGATTGGCGTGGATTTGGGAAATCAAGTAGACCATTCCTGTAACACAGGAGAGAGGTAGTTGGCTCAGACTCCAGCGAGGGCAGGGAGATGGAGAGAAGTTGAGACAAGAGGTGAGATCCTCAGTACTTGGTAATGGATTCATGTGGGAAGTGAGGGAAAGGGAGATGTCAAGGAGCATTCCCTGAATTCTCACTTGGGTCACAAGGTGGATGGTGGTGCCACACAGATGGGAGCACTGAAGAGTCACTTCTTCTCTCATGCTATACATCTTCTTGTCCAATCCCATCTTTCCAGAGTTTTAATCCAGACCTTTTCTTCAATGGTCTATGGGGACTCTTCCAAAAGTATCAATTTCAACACATCCAGGGCAAAACTCATCTTCTTCAACTATTCTGCTCTCCCCTCTGTGCTGAGTTATGCGTAAATGTAACACCCTCTAGCTTACTATCCAAGCCAGAAACAGTGTGCCATTTTTAGCTTCATTCTCTCACCTCTAGGCTATAGCCAAACTCTAGGGATTTTACTTCCCTGTTAGACCCCATTGGTTCAGTAATTGGCAAATATTTATTGAATGACTATATATTACATAATAGAAACTGGGACTGCCATAGTGGACCCGACCTTCATGGCCACTGCCCTCACAAGAACTTTATGAGGTGAACCGACAAGTAAATGAGTAAAGGGAGTAGTGTGGTAATGTGGATGAGTAAGAGGTAGCTGGAAAACAAGGTTGAAGAGTGACTTCTGTGACTTCTCCCTTCTAAGAAACAGAAGATAGAACATACCATTAAGTACCAGACATCCATACCAGTCAGCAGGCTTTGGGTAGCAAGTAATAGAACAGTAGTTTCATTCTTAAAGCAGGAAGTTCTGTTCCAAGTTTAGTGCAGCTGCTCAACAATGTCATCAAGGATGCAACGTCCTTCTATCCTCTTCAGCATTCTCAGCATCTTCAGAACACTTCATTTTCATCCTTGTTGCCTCATGGTCCCAAAACAGATGCCTTATTACAGACATCACAACCACATTAGAAAAAAGGAGGCAACCAGAGTTGCAAGTGAGTCATTCTTTCGTGTCTCTCTCTTTTTATAAGGGAGGAGAATCTTCCCCAGTAGCTTTCCCCAAATGCCATCACTTGTCTCTTTTTGGCAGAACTGGATGTTTTTTGGAAGATGGATGTTCCTGACTGAAGAGGAGTCTGGAAAAACATGGATCTGGCATTGTTGGCCTCTACTGTAGCAGGTGAGCTCCACTATATTGCCAGGAAAGCAGGAGGAATGGCTATTGGACAAGCAGACAAACATGGGTGTCACAGTGGGGTACATAGTATACAGTCCCTTTCTGCCCAGACCACAGTGGAGAGAGCTACATGGTGGCAGACAAGACTGTTTATAGTGAGGTTCACAAAGGGGTTTGGGACAGAGAACTAAATTGAGACCTTTTACACAGAAAGACTTTGTGGAGCACTTGTTGGAATATTCCCAGAGTACTTTAGGATACCCCAGCTTCATACAAGATGTTGTAGCCCCTGACTAACAAGATTCTAAGCAAAAAGTGAGGCAGCCAGCGATAATGATCAAAGCAAGGTTTAAGTTTAGGGTCAATTCGTGCCTTAATTAGTCCTCTCCATCTAAAGAGTCAAAGCCTCTAAATCATTCAAGGTCAGAAGCCTCCACTGGGAATAGTTGAGTTTCAATTCAATTCCAGCTCAATGAAGCACTGAAAACAAGTGTCTGACATTTTCTGCTTCATGGTTCCTAATAAACAATGAGAAAGCCCGTTTCCTGTTTGGGTTGGGTCCATTGGATCCTAGCCCTTAGAAGCTTTGAATTATATCACAGTGACATGCAAGAACTTGAAGGGGAAGAAATGAAACACAGAGGAAAGTTGGCACAGTGTCAGGAAATCTGGCTCAAGTTAAGTCCCTCAGACCACAGGACACAATGGCAGCTAGGACATGAGTCAGTGACCCAAGAGCAAGCACATCTTGGGGCAATGAGAGCACATACAGGCAGGTCATAGGAGTGGCAAATCCAGTGAGGAGACCTTTCTACCTTCTGAGACCCCATGCTTGTGTCTCAAAAAGAGGGGAGATTTGTAGTAGCAAGTAGCCACACACAGCTCTTGAAATAAAGCCAGCCCCAGCTGAGGTGTTCAAAAGTATGAGCATGAGTATGTTCAAAAGTACACACTGGATTTCAAACATAGAAGACCAAAAAAATGAATAAAATATCTCAATAATTTTGCATATTGATTAAATATTGAGGTGTATACTTTGTATCCATTGGGTTAAATAAAACATATTATTAAATTAATTTCACCTTTAAAGAATTTGTTATGGGGGCGCCTGGGTGGCTCAGTGGGTTAAAGCCTCTGCCTTCGGCTCAGGTCATGATCCCGGGGTCCTGGGATGGAGCCCTGCATTGGGCTCTCTGCTCAGCAGGGAGCCTGCTTCCCCCTCTCTCTCTGCCTGCCTCTCTGCCTACTTGTGATCTCTGTCTGTCAAATAAATAAAATCTTTGAAAAAAAAAAAAAGAATTTGTTATGTGGGGAGCACCTGGGTGGCTCCGTCGGTTAAGTGTCTGCCTTCAGTTCAGGTCATGATCCCAGCATCCTGAGATCCAGCCCGGCATTGGGCTCCCTGCTCACTGGGGAGTCTGCTTCTCTCTCTGCCTCCACCCCTGCTCACTACTTGTTCATTCTCTCTCTCTCTCTCTCATTCCCTCTCTCTCATAAATAAATAAATAAATCTTTTTTAAAAAATTTTTTTAATGTGGTCACGAGAAAATTTCAAATCACATACATGACTTGTATTCGTGGTCATAGTCTATGTCTGTGGCACAGTGCTTGGTTAGACAATGCCCATTCCTGGGCTCTTAAATGTCTTCAAAGTCTCCACGGCAACTCGGATGATGCCAAGCTATGGAGCTCAAACTTCTAGAGAATTCATTATTCCCTGAATGAATGAATGAATGAATGAATAGGTAAGAAGCCTTTCCTCTACTACATTGTGGAGACAGGAGTTAGCTAATTCAGCAGCATTTCAGGTAAATTTCAGGTAAAATTTTACACCTTTTCAGGAGTACCCACTGTACCTTGAGGATGTCATTTTTTAAAAAATAATCATAACATGCCACCAGAGTGAGAAGACTGAGTTTCTTGTGTGTGGTATAAAGTTATCCTGAAGGCAGAAATGCTCAGAGCTACCACTGGGATTAGCAGGCTGCCCCCCACCCTGCCCACGTGCAGAATGCAGGCTCCCAGGGTGCCAGTGCCCAGCAGTCACAAGTGATGAAAAGAGTGAAGCACCTGGTTATGAGGCAATAGGGAAGAGCGGGGACCATGGCAAATTGAAGATTGCACACTCCACCCCACACCCACCAAAACATTCACATTTCAGATATTTTCAAATACTATCCTAGCCAAACAAACCAGTTTGGGGGCTGGACTTCTTCCAAGGGCTCCATTTTGCAAGTTCTATGCCCAGGCACCTCTTATAAATGCTCCACAATATTTCTCAACCAAGTGCATCCATCAAAGTAACACGTAAGAACCTTTGAAAAACCACAACTATCCCACCCCATCCTGGGCCTCCTGAATTTTTAAAAGCTCTACTGATGATTCGCCTACATAAATGTGACTGCAAGTTCAGAAAACTCAGAGGCCAGCGGAAGCTGGATGGCTTCCTGGAGGAGATGTGACTCTGCCCTAGTTCTGACACATTTTCTCCCTGGCTCATCAGGACTTGGCTCTGGAAGCTTGTTTGGGTTCCTCCTGTGTCCCCTGACCACCACCCTTTCTAGTACCACTGCTAGAGTCCAAAGAAATGATATTCTCATTAAGGAGCCATGTTTTGGTGGGCCCTGAGGTTAACCTCGTGGACAGGGTACTCAGGAGGTGGTCAGGGGCAGAAGGAAGTACACATGGCAGAAAATCTATTCTCTTTAAATACCCAAAGCTTACCTATGCTGAGTAAGCCCACGATAGCCACTGTCTCCCATCTCACTGCCACCTGTCCCACAGGCAAGGCGATGGTACAGAGCTGGTCTTACCCACCTTCATGGGCTGCTATGTGGTTGTTCCTTTCCACCTCCCTATAAGGATGGCCTAAAAATAGCTAACTGAGGTTTACATGGACACAAAAATGCCCAGAGAAGAAGGGTAGCATTTTTCGTCCCCAGACCCTGCCCTCCCCACCTCCGAGATTACACCCCTCAGCTCATTGTATGAGGCAGGCTTGTGCTTCTCCTTCTTCTAGGGGCATCCCACAATGTCCACACCTGCCCCGCCTTGCCTGTCTCTGACCTTCACATTCCTCATGGAAAATATACTGTCACCTGCAGCTCTGCCCCTCAGTGCCTATCACAGGGTCCTGAAGGGCTCCCAGACACAGGCATCAGGAGCCCCTTCTTCAGCATCCTGGATCTGATAGGTCAGTACCCTTGCCAGACCGCTTAAAGTTTCCCAATGCCACACTGGTGTGTATTTGGCCACAAGACCAGTGCAGACTTTGTGTGCTTAATGCTGGTTGTACTTTAATGTAAAGCATTATTTCCTTCCAGGCTATGAGGTGGGATCTACGGCCCCAGGACTCAGCATTAGGTGCATGCCCTTGGCATCAGAATCCGTGCAGTCACACCTGGACCCAATAGGGCCACCACCTGAGTGATCTGAGAGGTAGAGGGACTGGAAGATGCCTTCGACAGCCGCTGCCCAGGCAATCTAAAATATCTCCCTTGGCTTCCCAGTGAAAGAGCATTATATTGTGACAGCTGCAACTCATTAAGATCTCAGATAGTAAAAACCTGGTGGAAATCCTTTCTCTGGTTTCTTCCTGCCTAATAGCCAGTAAGAGCAAATCATATAGGAAAGGGATTCTAGAAAGATGTGCTCTGGTGGGTGACTCCAAGGAAGGTGGTCATCTAGAACTCCGGGAGCTGTTGTGCAAAGGAAGGGAAAGAGGGGGGTGGGGGGGGGAAGGGACATACATGTAGAAGCCAAGGACAAAGTATGATTAAAACCCATTCCCTGCCGAGGACATCGCAGTGATGGGAGAAGCCAACAGGCAGGGACCCTTCAGATGCGTGTCTGCATCTGCAGGGCGGGATGCGGGCTTCCCTCCTCCATGCTGTTAGAATACGGTTACTTCCTCTTCCCAGAATCCCGAAATCCCAGCTTGCCTGTCCTAATGACCATTTGTTGTTTTTTATCTCCCCCACATCCTTCCTTTTTCTGGTAACAGCACCTCCCTTCCCTTAAGAGATCTGCTCCTTCCCACTCATGGGGATCTCTCGGGGATGCCAACCTCACTACCCTCCCTACTCCCAGGCACCGTGGGGTGGAGCCCCTCAGATCTGGCCAATCAGAGTACTCCTATCCCCGGGTCAGCGGCATTGTCCCAAGGCATCGCCTCCTGACCCAAACGGAGCCAATCAGATTCTCCCCTGCAGGAATTTGCAATCTGAGCAGACTTTCCAGGGTAGACGGAAGTTCGGAAGTTCGAGCTACCTCTGATGACAGTGGTATGGAGAAAGGCCATATTAACAACCAAAGCCGTCTGGACTTTTTTCCCCAGCCCACCCCCAAGGCCAGGTTCCTGTTACTTTCATGTAATGAGCTATCCCCATGCCTTTCCAATAAACTGGTACTTAAAGGAGTTAGAATTTGTTTCTGTTGTTCTATCCAACAGCCCAAACTGATATGGAATGTTCCAGAAACACAGAAGGTCCAATAGGCTGAGTCGAGGAGGGGGAGGGGGGCTGCTGAGAGAGGGCCATCCCCCCTCCCCGTCTCCTTCCTCCTCACTGCCCTATCCCAGGCTGGGAATCTGATCGTCCTGGCTCCGTGGGGTTAATAGTAGCTGATACGAGGCAGAGCTGCAAGGCTGGGGTCCAGATTCAGAGCTCGGGACTTAACCATCAACAAAGCTCCCCCAGATGCAATCAGTGAGTTGTGTTCAGCTTTATTGACAGAGACACTCTAGGCTGGACACGCGGGAGCTTACAATCGTATCAATCCCAAGGCACACCCAGGCCCCAAAGCTCATGCCTGGGCCCAGCCCCAGCAGCCAAGGCTTGCCCGGCGCCCCCTCAGGTCCCAGGTGAGCCCCGGATGGAGACAGCAGGAAGCAAGACCCCAGGGAAGCCCCCGTGGCCAACCAGGGACTTACCCGTGGGCTCACCTGCGGTAGTGACTCAGCAGACGCGTCTGCTTCGTTCGTCACTGTTCCCGACCAGGCGGACGTGCATCTGCTGGGTCAGTGGCCGTCATCTCCTGTTCCCTTTTCCCTTCTTTAAATGGAAGCCTTTATTGTTATTCTGTCCCTCCCCCGAGCTTATATACCGCGTGTGTTGTGGGCGGCACACTGATCTTTTAGCGAGGTCGTGCGGAGCAAATCCAGCTCCAACGGGGAGGGGTACTCAACAGACTTCTGGTTTTTTCCCCCGGCGGGAAGGAGGTATGAGCAATGGGGTATTATCTTAAGCAGGAATATTTTTGAAATTGTGTATGTGGCAAGAAGAGAGTGTGTGAGCTGGGACGCAAAGTTACCGTCGTCTTGGTTGGGTCTGCACCGGCTTCCCACCCCTGACATTGCCGCCCGCGGACCTTGAACCCCTGACCACACAGGGAGGCCCCTGAGCCAGGTTAGAGCAATCACTGCATTTTGCCACAGTGATTGATTCAGGAAGGTCGTCTGACAATAGCTGCCAATTTCAGTTCTTCTGGCTGGGCTGGTAGGAGAGAACTCCTTTCTTTCTTGGTAACACAGGAAACTGAGTGCAAGGCTAGGGCGTGAGTACCAGGCTGTCAGCGGCCATGTTCCCCCTGTGTGGAGAGAGACCATCTGAAGTAGAAGAGAATGAGGCAACAGGGAGAGAGAGAGAGGGAGAGTGTGGTGTGTGTGTGTGTGTGTTGGGGTGTGTGTGTGTATGTGTGTGTGTGTTCTGGAAGGCCAAAGTGTTTGGGTCTGGTCCCTGAAGTGACCATAAACTCTGATTGCTGTGTGTCTTCCTCACCTTTGGATTCTCTGGGTTTTGCTCACCCTCTCTGCTATAGAAAGTACAATAATTTTTTTCACCTTCAAGTCCCAACAGTCAACCAATTCTGAACATTTGAGTTGAACATTCTTAAACCATGGCCCTTTACAATACTTTCTGGACTAATCCAGGTAAGAGATGATGGACAGAATGGCACTGGAAAGGAGAAAAGGAAGAGACTTGTTAAAGCACTTCGGGAGATAGAATGAGGATTTAGCAGGGATTAAGATAAAGGGCATAGTCAAGGATGGCCATCTTGGGGGGGCACATTCCACAGAATCTAGAGGAAGGACAGATTTCAAAAGGAAGGAAGTGCTAGTGGTGGCTGCTCTTCTGAGAGAGGCCCATGAGATCCTACATTTTCCTGATGACCTTGGGAGGCATAGCTTGGCTTGGTGGGAGCAAAAGCTGGGGAGTCTTGGATTCAGGAGAGAATAGGAGGTAGGACGTAGAGACAGAGGGTCAGGAAAACTTTGTTAATCTGTACAGAGTTTAAAAAAAAAAGGACAGCAACCAGAGCTGGATGGGAGATGGAAGGGGGGTTATTTTAAATATGGGAGACATTGGGACCAATTAGATGACTTCAATGTTATTGCATATGCATATGTGATCTCATTTGAACCATATAGAAACCCTATGAGGAAATTTTCCCATTCTACAGATGTGAAAACTGGACCTTAGACCACATGAGTGTTGGAAGTCCTGCAGAATCAGTGGTAGAGTTTGGAAGAGGAGACACTTCCTTCCCTCTATACGCCCACTGCCACCCCCTCATATCATGGGCCTGAGGTTAAGAACAGCTACACATTCACCAGGTCACATAGCCAGTATGACAGCATCTGGATTTGAACTTGGTCTGTACTTGAACTTGGTCTGAACTTGGCAGTCTGTGGATGTTAAGGTGCCCATGCTTACCACCTCCAGGGAGATCTTGTCACAGACTTCCGGGTCCTTTCCTGCACCCTCTCAAGCCCCATGGGTCCCCGTCCCTCACCAGCACCCGCAGCCCTGAAGCAGTGCGAGATGATGTGTCTGGGGAATGGGAGGCTGGCAGAGAACATACCAGGTCCTTCCCTTTTACTCGATGGTAAGTAATTGAAAAGATGATTTTTATATTAAAAATATAGACATTGTTATGCAGAACTCAAGAATCACATGAATTTCTAAGATGAAACATGAGATTCTCATGAAATGTCTTGCTTGCAGTTGTCAGTTTGGACTCCAACCAACTCCTGTTTAGAATATTTCAGAAGAAAACTATGAAAAACAACTGGCAAACAGGATGAAGGGCTTAGTATGGAATTTCAGAATTTCCGGCCTGTCCCACTCACCTTCCAGGCTCACCTAACCTCAGGCCTCACAAGAACGTCGCTTGATGCCCCCTGTACCTCCCCTCAGTGTCCCCACAACTGCCTTGGTTCCCCTGCAGCCTGGAATGGCCGTCTCCTCCTCATTACTGGAAGCACACTCACCTTCCAGGAAGTCCTCCAGGACTGCTCTGTCTCCCCTTGGCTAAGCTCCTGAATTAAGCCACCACGTTCACAGCAAAGGGGCACGGTTGCATTACCCATCTGTGGTGTGGGGGTTTGTCTCACTAAGCATCTTGAGAGGACAGACTATAATCTGCTACATCTTAGTGCCCGCATACGGAGCAAGATACTGTTCCCAGGGAAGCAAAAGTACCAACAGCCACACCAGCATAGATTTGATGAAGACTCACATCTCTGATCTCATCTGAACCCCGTAACAGCCCCATGAGGAAGTCTTCCCATTCTACAGATGTGACGACTGACACTGAGAGGCTAAGGGATTCTCACAAGACCAGGTAGGTAGGAAGTGATAGGGCCATCCTCAGGCCAGAGTCCGTGCTCTCAACCACCATGAGAAGCAGGTGCTCAACAAATATTTATTGGCTTTTTCTTTTTCTTCTTTCTGTTAAAATCTTAGCAGAGTACCATCAAGGGATCTTCAGAGACTCTATTCAGAACAGAAGAATCACCTAGCAAAGCCCCTGCCTCATTTCTGACCCACAAGATCATTAGATACAATAAAATGGTTGTTGACGTAGGCCACTAACTTTTGGAGTAGTTTGGTGGGCCCCAACGGGAAGCTGGGACACCCTCACGAGGTCTCAAAGAGCCTCCGCCTCAGAGATGGCCTTTCACCTTTTTTGGTAGCCTTGTCATGGCATATCAGGCAAAGTTTGTGTTGAATGCCCTCCCAGCACCCCATCAGTGTCCTGTCCCAACATCCAGTGCTTCTCAAGGTCATCTGCCACACCCAAGTGTTCCTGAAGACCCCCCCAACCTCCTCCCACCTCCCTGATGCACCAAACTTCAGAATGCTTCCCAGCCCTCCCACCATCCTTCCCACTCACCTGTGTTCTGATGTGTTCTCATTTTTAAAGGAAGGACTTGGTGGCCCCAAGGTGAAGACTAGAAAGAGACCAACTGGAACAGCATCTCTGGGGGAGGCTTGGGGGAGGGAACCTGAGCATTCAGCAGACCCACCCATAGCCTTCTCCGCCAACCAGACAAAGACCATCAACTTCACACCAGATGTGGGAAGATACCCACCCGCCCCACCTTCCAGCAGCAGGGTCTCGTGAATACTTGCTACCGTTTTGTTTTTTTTTTTTTTAATTTTTTTGAGAGAGAGAGAGAGAGAGAGTGCACACACATGCACATGCTCTCGAGCTGGGGGAGGGGCAGAGGGAGAGGGAGAGAGAATCCTCAGGCAGACTCCCCACTGCGCACAGAGCCCGTCTTGGGGCTCGATCCTACGACCTCGAGATCATGACCTGAGCTGAAATCAAGAGCCACTTAACTGACTGAGCCACCCCAGGCACCCTAATACTTACTACCTGTTAAATCTGAAAATGGCCTGACGCTTTGTTTTCTTCAGCGCTATGCTACGGTATTACAGATTGCATTCTTTTTTCAGGGAGAAAAGGTGTGTTAGGACCCATAAAACATTAACATATGTAAGTTTTTTTCAGGGCCTCTCCTGAACGTGGCCCTCCACTGGGAATCCTCCCTTCTGTCCTGCTCTCCTCGTCCTGTCCTTCCCTTCCAGCTCTGATTACTAACCAAGAACCCATTGAAACTGGGATTGCCTCCGCCCTGCCCAACTGGTTTGAATAAGCCATTAACCATATCCAAACAGGCCCTCTTAATAAAAACAAAACAACACACACAAAAAAAGATCACCCTGGAAGATAAATGTCACTGTCCTATTCTGCAGCTGCCCAGAAAACTCCAGACAGCTTCCTGTTTCCGGGTTTGCAGCTCGTGCCCCAGCCCCGGGAAGGTGCCCATTTTCCCAATGGCTCTGAGAGAAGCAGAAAAGCCAGAGTCCACAGAACTGTGTTACTCTGCCTTTGTCCTAAGTGGGCGGCGGCACATCCTGCCACTTACCAGGTGGCTGGTCACCTGAAATATAAAGGTTTGTGTAAAGACCCCGCGGCTGGAGGAGAGCAAGTCCCATGTACCGACCGACACACACCTCCACCTACCCGAGCCTCCCCTTCCCTTGGCCAGGCCATTCCTCATCTCACGGCCCCCTCCCCCAGGCCACTCCCAACCTGGAAAGACCCCTCTCCTTCCATCTACCCCATCAAAGGCCACTTCCAGCCCCTCACTGAAGCCTCTGTGGGCCACGCAAGTGACCCTTCTTGACATCCACGCTGCAGATGGCATCGGGTGTCCAGTTAGTCTCCGCTCTGGAGGCGCCCGCAAACTGGGGAAGGAGAGCAGCCTGGGGCTCATCTCCCCAGTGCGACATTTAAGTTCCTGGAGGGCACAAAGCCTGAGCCTCCGGTGTTTGCATGCCCCTCGAGCTCTGGCAAGGACAATGTGAATGGCAGACCCACGAGAAATGCTTTCTAAAGAGAGAGAAGAGAACGGGCGCCAGGAGGCTGCGTCCTTTGTCAGTGCTGCACCCCGCACTGCTGGCTGCCCTTAGTAAGCCCGCGGGGGGACAGAGAGCCAGGCAAAGAGACCTGTTCCAGGCTCCTCCAGGACCCTGAGTACTCAGCAAGCCAGAGGGACCCCTCTTGGGAAGCAGGCTGAACTTGGGATGAGGGGAGTGGAGGGCCCTGAGCTTGAGAACCCGAGGGGGCAGGACTGCCCTGCTGCCCATCATCACCCCAGGCCCTCGGAATGTCACTTTGAGGCCTGGACTCCAGGCAGCCGTGCTGGGGGCAGGCACGTCGCTGCGGGAACCAGCAGCCTGGGGGACTGAACTGTCCCCGATGGCCACCACGCTTCTCCCCTGCCCCCCGGGGACTACTATCTGCAGAGCAAGCTCTCTGGATGGAGATGGGCCTTTCTCTCTCACTGCGGTGTTGGGAGCCGCGGTGGTGCTGCCCGAAAACCCACGATTAAGCCTGCAGTTAAAACGTTGTGGTCTTAAAAAGTGTGTTGTAGTGTAAATCGGAACGTGGGATCTCTGCCTTACAGGTGGCTGAAGGGGAGCGGGCACTGAGAGGGGAAGGTCCTTCGGGGGAGGGAGGGCGGGAGGGAGGAGGAGAGGTTGTAGGGAGGAAAGGTGGTGAGGATTCAAGAAGGGAGGGACTCGGCTGGGAGAGGGAAGAGTTCCTGCAGTCGGACTATGGGACTAGCTGTGTGACCTGGGCAAACACACTCCGCGGCCCCGCCCCCCCCTCTCCGTGTCAGCTTGTTGACCTGTAAGAAAAAGAAGCTGGGGTTAGAGCAGTGGTTCTCCCACTGGTCCCCAGAGCAGCAATACCGGGAACTCGTCAGAAATGCAAATTCACCCCCACCCCGACCCCCACCCCACCTACTCAATAGGAAGCTCAAGGGTGAGCCCAGCAGCAGTCTGTCTTTGAAATGAGCTCTCCAGGAGATTCTGATTCCTGCTGGAGTTTCAGAACTGAGGGAGGACATGATCTGGCCCGTGTCTTGGAGAGAAGAGAATGCCTACTCAGAGCAGGGCATGAGGTCACGAAGGCCCTCACCAGTGGGGTCCTCGTGTGACACTCAGGCTCCTAAGTCAACAGGCCTCACTACAACTTGCCTTAAGAAGACTTGCTCTTGGAATCCGACTTAAACCCATGGGACTTTAGGGGCGCCTGGGTGGCTCAGTGAGTTAAGCCTCTGCCTTTGGCTCAGGTCATGATCCCAGGGTCCTGGGATCGAGCCCCGCATCGAGCCCCGCATCGAGCCCCGCATCGAGCCCCGCATCGGGCTCTCTGCTCTGCAGGGAGCCTGCTTCCTCCTCTCTCTCTGCCTGCCTCTCTGCCTACTTGTGATCTCTGTCAGATAAATAAAGAAAAAATCTTTAAAAAAAAAAACAAACCCATGGGACTTTAAAAACAGTCCTTTACACGGACCATTCCCCTCTTCCTGAAATAGCTCTTTTCTTCCGTTGACTGTCTCCTATTTGTCCCTCTGAACTTGTGCTGTGATCACCTCTTCCAGGAAGGCCTCCTAGTACGTCTCTTCTCATGTCAGGTGTCTCCCGTTGGTGCTCTTTGGGCCCCTTATAAAGATCTCTGTTACCTTTCCCTGATCCCTCTCCAGGCTGAGCGAAGTGTGGGCAGAAACGGTTTTATTTCTGCACATTCAGAGCCTGACACAATAGCAGTCCAGCAGACGTCCTGGGTAAACACCACTGCAGAAGGGAGTGAGGGGAACACTTGAATCCTGGTGCCAACGACCTGAGGACAGCGACCCAAGGGTTCAGACGATGACTTTTTATTCTCATTAACCATTGATAGTTCCATCCTCCTGTTAGAAATCCCCAACGGCTGCTTGATCATCTGTGCTCATCACTGTTAGTAACCTTCTGCAGCGTATTACATGATCCAAGCTCTTTCATCTCTATTAGCCCATTTGAGTCAGCAGTCTGGTGCATTGGGTTAGACCAGATATTGTTTTAATCTTCTCAACAGCTGAGAAAATGAGTCACAGATATTAAATGGTTTTTCATGGTTACTTATTTCTGTAGAAATAATTTATTTCGTGTCTCCCTGTGTGAGGCACTATGATAGACACGATTGAAGACATGATCCTTGTCCTTCAGAAACCTATAGTCTAGGAAAAATAAAACTTGTCCTCCAAATAAACCACGGTACAGAGAGTGTATAATAATAAGTCCAGTCTTGAATGGTTGGTCTATTATGGCGCTAGGAGTTTGGAGGACAGAGAAGTCGGGGTGGCAAGGTAGCTAGGGGAGACAGCATCATGGCAGGTGCAAAAATTGCATGAAGACTGCTTAGCCAATGCCCCCTGGCAAACATAGCCCTAAGTGCCATGCTCATCCCTTTAGATTTCTGTCTTCTAGATTTTTGCTTGTTAATCTCTCACTATCCTATTTGCTGTTTGATGTTTTAGGGAAATTAAAAAAAAATACTTTTTCAGATCATTTCCATTGCTTTCAGAAGGAAGGTTGGCCCAGAGTAGTTGGACTGGCTCTACTAGAAGCAGAAGTCTGATATGGGGTCTGGATAGAGGGGAAGGTCAGAACTTTCAAGCAGTGGAGGGACGTGAGTAGAGAAATGAATCAGGAAGTGGAGTATGGGATTGTTTGAGGGAGCAATTGCAGGGGTCACTAGAAGGGTGAGAACAGAAGAAAAAGAATTCCTTTTATTGGTTTCCTTCCCTTGCTCCAGCCAACATAAAGAATGAAAGAATTTATTGGGTTAATTCTCATATTGGTCCTTCTAAGCCTACTTAAACCCATGGGATTTCAAAAACAGGCAACATTGTCTAACTTACTTAATTGCTTCCTTGTTGGGGAGCCGTCAATTCCAATTGCCAGTTCTGCCCGGAGGAAAGGGAAGCCTAAACCACAGACAGATTCACTCCACTCCAGAAGCAGTGAACCATTGTCCCCGCTCTCCAAGGGCCACCAGGCAGTGGGAGAGCTCAGGGATTGGAGGCTGCACGGGCCCAGGCACAAAACCAGTCAAGGAGTGGGGCCCGATGCGTGGGCCTCTGGCTGCCCGCCTTCCCTGGCTGTAGGTACTGAACCCTCCCTGAGGGAAAGGCCCAGAAAACCTTCAATAAGCCTGCCCTGACATTGCTTTCTTCTGTGAGAGAAGAAACCACTGTTTGTTCAAGCTGTTGTGGTGAGGTTTTCTATCCTTTGCAAATGAAACCCTCTTAACAGTGATAGGCAGATTTCAAATGCCCAGGGCCCCACATCAGAGTAAAGTCCCCTCTGGCACTGGAGAGAAAACGTGCTCAAGCAGTACGTTTATCAAAACTTCTGCGAGCCCAACACTGAGCTAGCTGGTTCTATGGAAATCCCCAAGGTAGCTGGCCTTGAAGGCCCTCACACCTGAGGATATAATTAATACACATGATACCTCATTATCGAATGTTAGAAAAGTCTTTAAGATAATCTAATAGTTTTTGACATTTTCTTTCCTTCCGTGGTATTCTCCTAACAAAACATCAGGCAGAAACTCAAGTGTATAAAGCATTCAATCTGGTGTGCCTGGGTGGCTCAGTGGGTTAAGCGTCTGCCTTTGGCTCAGGTCATGATCTCAGGGTCCTGGGATGGAGCCCCGCATCGTGCTCTCTGCTCAGCGGGGAGCCTGCTTCCTGCTCTCTCTCTCTCTCTGCTTGCTTGTGCTCTCTCTCTCTCTCTCAAATAAATGAATAAATAAAATCTTTAAAAAAAAAACATACAATCTGCTTCTTTTAAAGAGAATGGGTGCCTAGAAACCTACCCGATCTTTTACGATGGATGGTTGAACATTTCTGACCAGCTCTGCATTGGATTTGAGAGGTGAGGAAGCTCGGTCTCCGCGGCCGAGTGGAAGCAGCTCACTCTCGGAGAGGCGACAGGCTTGCCACGGTGGCTGAATGACATCTACAGCTCCATGACCGTTGTCAAGACTGTCTTCCCGCAGGGATCAGAAGGAGTGGGGGAGGACAGGGAGAAGGTTAAATAGACTTACAGCCACAAGATCTGGCATGGAGCCCAAGGAAAGGGGAACCCGAATGAGCAGAGGCAGCTAAAGCTAGCTTCGTGGGGAAGGACCTGAGTAAGGTTATGAAATACGGATGAAGTCAAAATGGATCAATGGTTCCATTGCCCTCCGTCGGATATTGGGCAATGTCTTGACACATTTTTGGATGTCACAGTTCAGGAGGGGTGGTGACGGCTAGCGGGTGGAGGTTAAGGATGCTGCTTAAAGTTCTACAATGTACGGAACAGTCCCCACAACCAAGAAATATCCATCCCAAAATGCCAACCGTGCTGAAGCTGAGAATGCCTGGCATAGATGGAGAGAGGGGAAGAGAGGGCCGGGCAGGGGGAGGGTGTGAGCCCACGCACAGAGGCAGGACGGGCCACAGTGACTTGAAAACAGGGACCGTCCTCTTCTCTGCATCCCCAGCACACATCAGTAGCTGCCAGAGGAGTAATTAGTTGTCGGATAAATGAATGAACGCCGGCCATCCTTGGATTCTACCCTGGCTCTTTGGCAGAAAAGTCCTCTGCTCAGAATAAAGAAAGAAGTCAGCTTGGGGGACACCTGGGTGGCTCATTTGGTTAGGTAACCGCCTTCAGCTCAGGTCATGATCCCGGAGTCCCAGGATCGAGTCCTGCATCAGGCTCCCAGCTCTGCAGGGAGTCTGCTTCTCCCTCTGACCCTCTCCCCTCTCGTGTTCTCTCTCACTTTCTCTCTCAAATAAATAAAACCTTTAAAAAAATTTTGAAAGTCCGCTTGGTTGATACTTTTTTTCCTGCTCTCTCCTGCCTCACCTTTTTCGTCATCCTAAATGTTTCCAGTAGGTTCCTCACTTACTCATCCTCCTCAGTTTATTACGCTCTTAACACCCAGCCTTCTCTCGACACTCACCCAACCGGGTGGCATCCGGCCGGGTCTGGGGAGCTGGAGAAGGTGCCAGGCCTTACCCCCACGGGGCAGGCAGCTGCGGGGTCCGGAAAACTGGGCTTCCATTCTCCGACCTCCCAGCTGTCCCACCTGTAAGTTCAGCCGGTACCAGCATGTCCTCAGGATGGACCCTCAGGCCCCAGGGAGTCCCATCCTCTTCTGGAAGAGGCTCTCAAGTAACTGATAGGTGCCCTGGGTGCCCAGATCCACTACACATCTTTCTATGCATATCCTTGAAATCTCATGGCTTCCCAGGCCTCAAGGCCATCCACTTTATTCATGCAATGAGCAGCTACCTGGGAGAGCTGCTCGGGACAACAAACAAAGGCAGGGCCAGCCCCGGCTGCAAGGTATCTGGTTCTCAGCCAACAACATGTCCAAGAGACAGCAAAGGATTAAACAACCCCCAGAACCGCTAAGGCCAGAACATTGTCTGCGGCTGCCTCCACCTGCTGCCCTCTTTTCTCTCCCTCCCAGCCCCCTCTTCTTTCTGGCTCACTCTCTCTCTCTCTCTCTCTCTCTCTCTCCTTCTCTCCTTTACTCCGTATCAAAATACCTCGACAATATTTGCTATCAGTCACTGACCCCTCACTCTACTCTAGCTCCGAGTCTCATCCTATCTCTGATTTTAGAAGAAAAAGAGAAAAGCTTGGACCGCCACAAAATTCATTCCAGGCTCTAGGGCGCAGTGGGTGGAATTTTGCGCAGCGCTTATGCTGGGGGCGGGGCACTCCTCCCTGGGATTCCTGAGATAACGGAGCACTATCGCGTCCTTCCGAGAAGCCCAGCTCTGCCTCTTCCAGATCAACTTATCCCCTTCCTCAGAGGGAAGCTATCAGGGGCAGGGTATCAGGGTAGTTTGTTCGGGGGTCACATGACTGAGTCAGTGCCAAAAACCGTGTTCAAATCCAGATGTCCCCCCCTCCACCCATCCACAAGGGCCCTGGTCGTAACGCTGGTGAGCGCGAGGACAGGGAGTGGCAGCAAAGAGCTGAGAAGGATGCACACACGTGGACACGAGCTCCCGTGCAGAAAGCTGGCATATTTCGGGGAAGGCCTGGAATTTCCTCCCCTGCACGGTCGGTGAACCCAGATGCAGCGGACCTGGGCCAGGGGAGCAGGGCCTGCCCAGGAGTCCTGCTCTGCCTCCATCAGAGCACCTGATGTGCGCCCAACACTGGCCTCTCGGACAATTTAAAGCTAGAAAAGAGAAGCAGTGACAAAAGTGGCATGGCTTCTCAGGACTTAAATCAGAGCTAAAAGAAAGAACCACCCAAAGCCATGAGAGGGACAAATATCCTTGGGAGACAGTGGTCTCTCTTCTCTTCTCCTGTTGAAGCTGGATTTTAAAATAGCGTGGGTACATAAATAGGTGTGGAAAACACAGTAAGAGCACATCCAAAAATATTAATATTTTTCTCTGGAGGCAGGGATGACTTTATTTTATTATTTTACATTGTTTTATCATTTTTCTCCTTTGGCCATTTCTGGATTTTCATGTTCTTTATCATAAACACACCTTACTTTTATAATTCTATATATGAACATACGCAAGGCCTGTACCTATATGTTTCAAAGTTAATGATAATATATCCAAAAAATGGAAGGAGGAGCTTTAAAAAGTGTAGACTGAAATTCTATGAGGACTATAAAAATATCCAAAGTCTGGACTGAACAGGATTTAGGAAAACAGCTAAGGATTCCAAATGGTTGAGTAAAGTTCTGCTCAGAGAATTCAGAAAAGCAAGGAAAGACCAAGTTGGTGCCTCGTGGCGGGGCTGTAATGTTAAAGCAAGAACACAAAGAAAGCAGGACTCATGAACACCTCCTCTCGAATCTTCTCCACCAGAGAAGGTTATGATCAAGTCGGAAAAGGCCGAGTAGACACAGAGAAAGAATGCAAGTCTAACATGGTCTGTTCATGAAGATTCTCAAATGCATCTGAATTCATCTGAGCTGCATAAGAGGAGGGAGGGGATTTGGGAGAAGAGGGTGGCTAGTGCCACTCGGGGGGAGGGCCGGTGCCATCCCCACTTGGGAAGAACTACGGCACAAAGGTCTCTCACCTAGAAGGCTGGAAGGAGGCCTCGGGGCAGCAGAGGATTTGTGGGTCTCACTACTTCCCTCACTGCTCTGTCCTTTCCCTCACTTCCCCTCCCTCGTAATCTCTGTCATCTCTGCTTGTCTCCTTAGCCTCACTCCTACAGAAACAGTCTGCACACGGCAGGGGAGATAGCTATCAGTCAGACCTCCCCTCCCCGAACCCCGAGGCCTCAGGAAAGGATTCCTCTCTTCTGGTCTCTGTAGACCAGCCCCAGGTTCCAGGCATCCTTCAGGCCTCACAGCTGAAACCAACCACTGTCACCAAGACTGTGGGTTTCACAGTCAGCTAGGCCCAAGTCATGCCTGTGGCCAGGTAGGGGACCATTATCCCCAGGACAGGCAAACAGCCTACAGCCACACTTGTTAAGAGAAAAAAAACAGAAAGCTCCCACCTACTCTACCTGAGATTCTGTCCAGGCTCAAATATTTTGCACCCTATTATTTTAAAATAAATGTTCAAAGTATCGTTAGATTTACCAACAACAATCCTTGATGAATTCTGGAAAATAGCACACATTCTAAAAGGTGTCATATGTTTCCGTAAGGAAGGCAAGTAGTGTTTTGAAAGACCCACAGGAAAGTCCCCAACACAGAGCCTGAGTCCCCCTGAACTGCTCTTCTCCTTTGCAGGAAAGCAAAGTTGGATTAATGGTTGTCATTGTCTATTGTTCTTAGGTAAGTTCCACCAGGGCCACTGGGCCCCTTCCAAGAAATCCGTTGTGTGTCCAGTGAGGGAGGAGAGCATGAGGCACCTGCAGACCTACCGCTCAATGTGCCTTTTGTTTAGAAACCATGCCGGCTTGATTGGTACAAATACATTGATAGGAAACTTGTCTCTCGGGGTTCAAATAGAAGTAAAAGAAGGTTGTGTTTGGATGTCATCTTGGGCTCTTAATTTCTGCCCCAAAGGACATAATAAAAGAATTCAAAACGTTCTTACCTCTGCCCCCAGGAATACTTAGTCAAGGGACAATGCTAGCCTCAGGTCAGGCCCTAGACAAGCCATTGCCCTTTCCCTCACTGTGGAGTGTGGCTCTTTTTACACCTGAGAGCATTCAGATTGCTGCCCCCATGCCCACCCCCACGGAGGTGGGAAGGGACTGGGCAGCAACCTCAGGCATTATAACTTACAGGGAGTAAAGGGAAATGAAACTCCTTGACCCACCTCAAACTCCTGGGTTCTCCAAACTTCCATGCATTACAACCAAAGAATTAAAAAAAGACCTTGCCTGGGAGGCAGACCTGATTCTGGCTAACAGAATAATTCCAGACACAACAGACCTTTTAGTTTCATTTGATTGCCTATAAAATTATAGAATGGTGTGTTGCTTGAGATCCACGATCCAAGAGCTCTTTACTAGAATGCTACAGTTGGAGAGAAAGCATCACTTGTGTTGGACACGGCCCAGATAGTGCTGAGGTACACTGATCGTCATTTGCAAGAGTTCCTTGTGAGTGCAGATCTCTTGGGAACCTTGTGGAAAGAAGACGGGTTAGCAGAGTGGGCATTGGGAAATCTGGAATTCTCTGCTCAATTCCCACCATCACACAAGTCATTTGCTAGTACCAGTGCATGTCAAGGACTGTGCTAGGCTTGGGGGGCATAAAGATGAAAGACAATCTAGTGTTCAAAGTTATTTCATGGAAGGAATGATGGTCCAAACAAACGGGAAAATTAAGTGTAAAGTCTTGCATTTCAGTTATAAAAACTCAAATCATACAATGACTTAGAAGAGAGAGCACCTTCCTGCCCCTTTGCCCAGCCCCCTCCTCAGTCTTCCCCCAAGATGAAGGAATAGTTATCCTACAGGTGACGTCTCAAGTTGCAAACAATTGTGAAAGCACTTACAGCATCATAATATGCATCTAGAAATGATTATAGCATAATAACATGGCAGGATGAGGGAATGGGAAGATGGCGTATGCATTGAGGGGACAAGGTTCATAGGAAAAGAAAAAGTAACTCCCCCCAAAATCAAATAGCGTTATAAGCATGTTATGTAGAGATGTGGACAGAAAGAACAAAATAATTTAAAAGTTGAAAGTGGTTAGCTCAGAGGAATAGGAACATAGATGGGGTGGGCTGGACAGGAAAGGGATGAGGTACTCTTGTAAAAAGCCTGGTTATCCTTGAAAATGATGTACATGTTTTAAATTCATCCATTTTTTTTAACCTTGATAAAAATTTCAGCCAAATAAATTTCAGCCAAATAAAAAACACTTTTGAAATACAATTGGAAATAAATATTCACAGCATAGGAGCAAACTGCAGGAACAACCCAAATGTTATCGAGAATAGAGTGTGGTATATCATGGAAAATGAAGGCGTTACTGCTAATTCATCAAGGTGGATAAATCCTAAAAAAAAAAAAATATTAAGCAAAAACAGTGACAGATCAATGACATACTGCATGATGCCTTTTATGCAAAAGTCAAAGCTAATTGTTTTTAGGATATGTGCAAAGATGTACGCACACATACCCACATAGAAGTGAGGGAATGGGGGCACCTGGGTCGCTCGGTCTGACTTGATTTCGGCTCAGGTCATGATCTCAGGGTTGTGAGATCTGAGCCCCTTGTCCAGCCCTGCGTTAGACTCCACACTTAGTGGGGAGCCTGCTTGAGATTCTCTCTCTCCCTCTCCCTCTGCCCCTCCCCCACTCAAATAAATATATATGTATTTTTTAAAGTGAGGGAATGATTAATAGGAAACTCAGGGCAGTAGTTATCTCTGGCAGGGAGAGACGAGGCTGTGAGCAAGGAGCTTCAGAGTTAACTAGTTATTTTTTTTTCCTGAACTAGGTGGTGGTATCCGTGTGTGTGTTTGTGTGAGTGTGTGTGTCTAACCTTCATATACTTTTGTCGTCTTTTGTATGTGCTTTGGTTATTTAGTGCTTCATAACAAGCTATCCCAAAATTAGTGGCTTAAAACAAAGACTTATTGTTTCTTATGATTATGCTTCCAGCCGGGCTCAGCCAGGGGTTTCTCCTCATTGTGGTGGCGGTGGGAGTTGCTCATGAGACTGCTCTCAGCTGGAAACATGCCGGGGGCTGGGACACCTACCGCAGCCTCACTTAAATGTCTGGGCCCTCAGCTGGAATGGCCAGAAAAGCTGGGCGCTGATAAGAACCCTTATGTCTACACGGTTTCTGTACAAGCTATGGTCCAACCCAAGCCCCTTTATTTTTTTTAAGATTTATTTATTTATTTGAGAGAGGGAGAGAGGTTGAGCACAGACAGGGAGAAGAGAGGAAGGGAGAGAAGGAGAGAAACTCAAGCAGACTCCCCCACTGAGCACAGAGTCTGATGCAGGGCTCGATCTCACAACCCATGAGATCATGACCTGAGCCAAAACCAAGAGTCAGGCACTCGGCCAACAGAGCCACTCAAGTGTTCTGGCCCAAACCCCTTTAAATGGCAACTGGCTTCCAAGAGTGCAAAAGCAGAAGCTGAAAAATGTCTTAAGATCTCGGGTTGGAAGGCACAGTGTGTCAATTCCACCATACTGTGTGGGTAAAAGCAAAGTCATAAGACCCGCCCAGAGTCAAGATGGGAATCGATCCCATCTCTTTCTAGAGAGAGTAGCTGAATAGTGCTGGAAGAGCTGGCAGTCATTTTCAAAGACGAGAGATCTCAGTAATATATCAGAGGATCTCCTGATGAGCAGATTTTTGAAAAGTAAATGTAACAGGAAAGGCACAAGACCTATGGAGGGAACCTTAAAACAAAACAAGAGTTGATTTCATAAAAATACCAATTCTATGTCAGTCAATATGTAAAATTCATGCAATTCCATTTTAAATACTGTTATATTTTAATTGGGTAATTAAAAATTATTCGGATGATAAAGTCTACAAGCCAGGAAGAGAGTCCTACCCAGAAACCAAATTTTCCAGCTCCTTGACCTTGGACTTCCTGGCCTCTGTAACTGTGAGAAATGACAGTCATGTGAGCCCCCAGTCGATGGTACTGTTACAGCAGCTCCCGCAAGCTAAAACATAGTATATATGAGATAAGATCAGAAAACACCCTCTTAATCAGGTTTAAGAACCTAAAAGCTATAAAAGAAAAGATAGGTATATTTGGTCATGAAAAATTACAAAGAAAACAAAAGTCCATTGAACTGTAAAATATCCCCTAAACAAACAACAGTAAAGCAATCCGGAAGGAAAGATATTTGTAATGCAGATGGCACAAAGTTAGTACTTAAAACATGCAAACAGCACGTGCAAGTGTGGTAAGAAAAAGACAATAATTGCAAAGAAATATGGACAAATGAAACTAGAAAAAAATCCAGAGTTGCAAGTTCAGCCAACAAACATGGGAAGATGCTCAAATGCACTAGTAGGCATGGAAATGAACGTCATATAGCAACAAAATATTACTTTATGCCCTTCTGAAGGGCAAAAAAAAAAAAAAAGAAAAGAAAAGCTGTAACTCCTGTTGCTGGTGTGAATGGAGAGAAACTGTCCTGTGTTGTTGGGACACCTGGGTGGCTCAGTCGGTTAAGTGTCTGTCTTCGGCTTAGGTCATGATCCCAGGGTTCTGGGATCAAGTCCCAAATCAGGCTTCCTGCTCAGCAGGAGCCTGCTTCTCCCTCTGCCTGCCACTCCCCCTGCTTGCGATATCTCTTTATACCTGACAAATAAATAAATAAAATCTTTTAAAAAATAAATCACATTCATTTTAGACAGCCATTTAATGCGATTGCTAAAAATTCCAAATGCATATAACTTTTGACCTTGCAATCCCCCTGCTGGAAATCCATCCTATAGAAATAAAATCACTAGTACACATGTGTGAGAGCATTTGTGACAGCAGGGCTTACAGTGAGGGGAAAGAATGGAAACAAATGGCATTACCATTAATAGGGAAATAGCTAAATAAATTTGGGTAGAAGCACATCATGAATATTGTGCTGCTATTTAACAGAATAAATTAGACATACAACAGATGGGTTAAAGGGGTCTCAGGGAAGCATGGTTGGATAAAAAAAATAAGTAAGAACAGTCAGGAGGTCCTAATGATTCATTTTAACAAAAGAATCACCAAATATTGCTGTCCATGTAAATATTTGTGTTCACATGTACATATAGGATATGCACACCTATCTGTACTTGCACGCATGGTGGGTGTTTGATAACATGAAGAACGATGGCAGGAGGGACAGTGGTTGTGACCTTGGCTTACACGACTGGGACAGGACATGCTGTAGAAGGAGAATGGGAGGGAAGGGAGAAGGAAGAGTAAACCAAAAAAGAAAAAATTGCACACGGATGAGGATATAAATAATCATATTTTTTTCAGCTATTAAATTTATGTTTGCAGGAGGTTACGTGTCCAAGGATATTAAATTAAGAGTGAGTTTTTTTTTTTTCCAAGGCATTAGAGCAGCTACTGCCTCTCCTCAGGGAAATGCGGTCCCTGGTCCCCCGCAGCCTGGACCTTGGAACTGGAAGCAGTGGTTTGGAAAGTCTCCATCCACCTGCATTAAAATTATGACAAGATGTGGCAAAACAAAAACCACTATGAGCTACCACTTCACACCTATTAGAATGGCTATTGTCCAAAAGACAAGAGATATCCAGACTTGGCAAGGATGCAGAGAAAAGGGAATCCCCGTGCACTGTTCGTGGGAGTGTAGAACTTTATAGAATGTAGGTCCTTTAAAAAACCAGTTGGAGGGGTGCCTGGGTGACTCAGTCCTTAAGTGTGTGCCTTTGGCACAGGTCATGATCCCAGGGTCCTGGGATCGAGCCTTGCATCGGGCTGCCTGCTCAGTGGGAAGCGTGCCCTCTCCCACTCCCCCTGCTTGTGTTCCCTCTCTCGCTGTGTCTCTGCCAAAAAATAAATAAATAAAACTTAAAAAAAAAAAAAAGGAAGGGGTTTTCTCAGAAAACTAAAAGTAGAACTATCATATGATCCAGCAATTCCACTTCTGAGTATATATCCAAAGGAAAGAAAGTCTCTATCTCGAAGAGATAACTACCCCCATGTTCGTGACAACATTATTCCCAACAGACTGGGAGCTCCTGGGTAGCTCAGTCTGTCAAGCATTCGGCTCTTGATTTTGGCTCAGGTCATGATCTCAGGGTTGTGAGAATAAGCCCTGTGTTAGGTTCTATGCTCAGCACGGAGTCTGTTTGCCCACTTCCACCCTCAGCTCTGGGGTGGACCTGGAGGAAAGGTAAATCGGGTGGGTGAGGATGCCTTTGGTCTCTGGAATGTCACGCTCCAGTGTCCACTCTGTTCTGCCCCAACCACTCCTGTCTTGGCTCCCATTCCCATAATCTCCCCTCTCTTCCTCCCTCATTCCCAATCTCATTCCCAATTTAATTAATTAATTAATTAAATCTATTCCCAATAGTCCAATACAAGGCAACAATCTAAGTGTCCATTAATGGAAGAATGGATAAAGAAAATATGGTTTATATATAATGGAAAATGTAATATATAGATATGGATATAATGGAATATTATTCAGCCATAAAAAAGGAAATCCTGCCCTTTTCAACAGCATGGATGAAACTCAAGGGCATTATGCTAAGTGAAATGAATCAGACAAAGAATGACAAACACCATGAAATATCACTTATATGTGGAAATTGAAAAAAAAACAAATTCGGAAACAATACGATCAGTGGTTGCCCGTGTTAGGGGTGCCAATGGGGTGAAGGTGGTCAAATGGCCCAAGCTTGCAGTTAGAAGATGAGTAAATTCTAAGGATATAATATACAGCATAGTTACTACAGTTAGCAAAATACTATACTGTGTAGTTCAAAGTTGCTAGGAGAATAGATTTGAAAATTTCTCAGCTCCAAAAAAAAGAAAGAAAGAAAAAAAAAAAAGTTACTATGTACAGTGATGGAGATGTCAACTAACCTTACTGTGGGATTCCTGGGTGGCTCAGCAGGTTAGGTGTCTGCCTTCAGCTCAGGTCATCATCTCCCGGTCCTGAGATCAAGCCCCACATCGGGCTTCCTGCACCACAGGGAGTCTGCTTCTCCCTCTTGGTTCCTCTGCGCCTCCCCTACTGCTTGTTCTCTTGCTCTCTCTCAAATAAATAAACAAAATTTAAAAAAAAAAAAGATTAAAAAAACTTAACCTATTGTGATCATCGTTTTGCAAAAAATACATCTATCAAATCACCACCTTGTACACCTTAAACTTAGACGATATGTCAACATATCAATTAGATCTCAAAGCTGGAAAATAAAAACAAATTATAAGATCTGTCCTTCCAGGGACACAGCCCCGAGCAGACAGCCCTCAGGCACCGGTCAGCCTCAGTCTCAGTGGCAGAGGACCCAGGCGGTGAGGCCAAAACCAAACTCAGAGCAACACCCCCCACATACACACTCACCCTTGACTCCCGAGCCCTTCAGAAGGATCACGTGCTCTGCCCCCCACCTTGACCCTGTGTGGTGGGCAGCTCCAGCAGGCTATCAGGGGCCAGACAATCCGGGTCTACCCCTCTCTCTGTCTCTCACTCGTGTGCCCCTGGAAGGATTCCTTCTCTTCTCTGAGCCCCTGTTTTCTCATCCATAAAACGGGAATGTCACTAGCTCTCAGGGTTGCTGTGAGGATTAGACTACATATACAGAACACTCAGAAGAAATTTGGCCTTCACCAAGGAACTGTTGATTCTCGAGGGACAGTTAGTATTGTCATTATTTGGGGGACAGGCTCAGGGGACTGGCCATCATGGGGATCAGGGTGCATACCTTTCCTTGTGATCAAAACAACGCAAAGATTTTTCTAGCTTGCAAGTGTCCTTTCCGAATAACCCGGATGCCCATCCAAGGCTGGTAGGGACATGAACAGATACGGGCTTTGACAAAGTCAGAAGAGGGAACAGAGTAACTGACTTAAGGATGGGCCTGAAGCTCAAGATGGGGCCGAAGGACTGGAGGCTGGGAAAAACTCAGCCTGCCTAGGATTAAGGGAAACCAGTCCTTCCGGTCGTCCCACTCCTGGAATCTGTCCTGAAGGTTTGTGCACCAACATGTTCTTTTCAGATTCATTTATAATAACCTAAAAGTGGAAACACCTTGCATGTCCGAAAAAATAGGCCCACTGTTAAGTAAAATAGGCTTATGCTTTTGACAGGAAGTCATGCAGACTGATGCTTACAGAAGTTTCATGACATAGGACAACCCCACTGGTATAGGGTTAAGTTCTAAAAGGAGTGGAGAGTGGAGGATATGCTCTTTGATTTAATATATAAAGAACGGATGCAAAAGGAGGGGGACTGGAAGGAAAAATGCCAATGTCACCAGTGGGCAGTACACCTCTGGGTGATTTCCTACAATCCCGTCATCATTTTCTGTATTATTCAAAATGTCTACAAGGGGCACGCAGCACCATGATGGCTGGGGAGGAATAGCTAGAAAGTAAAAGTAAAAACAAAAGCTGGTGAGATCATTCGCAGAGTAACAGATGCACGGTAGTCATTGGAGGTCCCACCACTTGACAAACGTGCAAGCGGGTCCCCCTCTGATCTTGGAGCTTCCCCTTCCTCTGCTGCACTTTCCGCGGGCGGGCGGGCGGGCGGGAGAAAGACGAGTCCCTTCTTCCCTGTGGCTCAGGAACTGGGACCTCTGACATCCCAGAGCAGGGAGATCCGGGGCTGAGGACAGGTGGGTTGCAAGCTGAAACTAAACACCTTCAGAGTCACACCTGAGCCCCCTGCTCTGACCAGGGAAAGTCTCTGGGAAGGGCCAATGCTGACAGTTCTTGGGAAGGAGGGGAAATTGGTTGTGGGGAAATCAGAAAAATTTGTAGAGAGCCTAAATAGATTCCAAAGCATCATCACCCTCTTATTTTTTTTAAGTTTGATGGAGGGTGTTGGTGAGCACAAACTTGATAGTTAATGAACTAGAGATCCAAGCAGAGGACCCTTCCAAGTGGGGTAGGAGGGACAGGGACAAGGGGTCACTGAGGTGAGTAGAATCAGCAGCACAGAACTGGTGACATTGGTCCTCCACCCCCTCCACCATCCCCTTCCATTTTTCCCCTCCTTCAATCCCTCCCCCTCCCCTTCCCCCACTGTTTTAAGCCACCCAGAGTCCCACCCCCAGGAGGGACAAGCCAGTGAGAAGAGCTGCATGTTTCCTTCCTCAGCCCAGTGAGAGGTGGTTTTTGATGTCCGACCCCAGAGGAGGATATGGCCCCCATTGCCCTTCTGAGCTCTCCTGGGAGGGGAGGGCAGTGCCCACTGCAGAGAGAGCTGCATTTTCTCACCACACCGTGGGGTTCTCTGGGCGCTGCCCAATCCCACCCTCAGCTCTGGGGTGGACCTGGAGGAAAGGTAAATCGGGTGGGTGAGGATGCCTTTGGGCTCTGGCATGTCACCCTCCAGTGTCCACTCTCTTCTGCCCCAACAACTCCTGTCTTGGCTCCCATTCCCATAATCTCCCCTCTGGTGAGGGCTGATAAGCTAGAGAGGCCCCTCCTTGGAGATTCATGACAACCAAACAGTCCTTTATTTTATTTATTTTTTTAAGATTTTTATTTATTTATTTGACAGAGAGAGAGAGAGATCACAAGTAGGCAGAGAGGCAGGCAGAGGGAGAGGAGGAAGCAGGCTCCCTGCTGAGCAGAGAGCCCCATGTGGGGCTTGATCCCAGGATCCTGAGATAATGACCTGAGCTGAAGGCAGAGGCTTAACCCACTGAGCCACCCAGGCGCCCCCCAAACAGTCTTTTAAGCACATCTAATCTGCAGCCATCATTTTTTAGAGGAGAAAAGAGAAATTAGTTTATGGATCCCTTCCAACAGCCCCAAAGCTCCTAAGCCACAGAAGACCAAAGCTACGACAAATGCTGGTACCAATCTGTGAGACTCAAGTCCTTCCCAACTATCCCCAAACACCAAACCCCCTTCCCTCAGTGCTCACAGAAAGGAGGAAGGGGTGACTAAACAGGGCCCACTTGTGCCTACAGCGTCTGACTTGTCCCCATGGCCCCAGCACCTCCCTCACCTTCCACCCCCAGCTCTGCGTGACTGAATGACTTCATACAAACTGCATTTATTTGCTAATTTCTAATCACATCCTAGGATCTCTTGCCTTCTTGACGGTAAATAAAAAGGAACAGAAGATGCCTCCTAATGACCTGAAAAATCAAGTTCATACCTTTCCCAAATCAGAATCCATTTGTTCTAAATCTTGTCAAGTCAGAGGCAACCATTAGCAGAAGACCCACCCACTTGGCCATTTCCCCCTGCGTCTGAAGTCACAGTGAGTCACCTTCAAAGCCTGGCTCACCCCAAGATGAGTCAGTATCTCCTGCTTGCCTACATGGTCATTACTTTCTCTTCAGGGGGAGAAAAAAAAGGACAAGCACTGACAAAAGTTATCCTTCAAAAAAGATCACCAGTCTTACACAGTGTCTAAACCCCCACTGTTTCAGACACTTCTCAGGGCAAAGACCCTTTCTAGAATATCTGATGAAGCTAGATCGGCATTGTATTGTATATCTCAGTGGAGAAGAGCCCAGTTTTTGGACTGAGTTCCACCTCTGGTATGGATGAGGAAGCTTGTCATCTACCAACCTTCCTGAAGGTTAACAACTATCAGCTCCAGACCAAAAAAAAACACACCACCACCCTGAAAGCCTTCACACTGTCCATAGTCATGGACAGTGTGCAGGAGCTACAGCATCTAGAAGAAAGCTGATAGTTGGAAGAATGAGACAGTGTGAGGTGAGTACCCTGCTTTTATGACTCTCAGCCTGGGGGCCAGCTGCAGTCAGTGTCCTGAGGGGTAACTAAGACTGATAGAGAGACACCCCATATTCTTTTTGGTCTGAAAAACCAGAACTAGGGGTGACCAGAATTGGGAGGGAGTAACCATAGCTTCTGGAAAGTAAAGTGGAATCTGGGGAAGGAGAAGGACAGAGAGAAAAAGTCTCAACTTTCACATGTAGACTCTGCTCAAATTTCTGCCTGACCCCTAGTGACTTGTATGTAGGCCAGACTATATGCAGCCCAGCTAAGGGTAAGACAGCTGAACTAAGATTTGAAGTGTCATCCTAAAAACACAGTTTTCCGTGTGAGCCCAATTAATTATTTGCTAATGCATAAATTCAAAACTTTTTTTTTAAATTAATTTATTTATTTATTTGACAGAGAGAAATCACAAGTAGACAGAGAGGCAGGCAGAGAGAGAGGAGGAAGCAGGCTCCCTGCTGAGCAGAGAGCCCGATGCAGGACTCGATCCCAGGACCCTGAGACCATGACCTGAGCCGAAGGCAGCAGCTTAACCCACTGAGCCACCCAGGCGAATACAGCAGATCTAGTCTCTACAACGTAACAATCACACAATCTGGAATACAACCCCCAAATCTCTTGACACCTGAAGAAAATGTGACCCATGCCAAAGATGAAAGACATAAAACAAAAACCAAGCTCAAGACAATGCAGATGTTGAAATGGGCAGAAAATGATTTTAGAGCAGCAACTTTGACTGTGCTAAATGATGGAAAGGGGGCGCCTGGGTGGCTCAGTGGGCTAAGCCGCTGCCTTCGGCTCAGGTCATGATCCCAGAGTCCTGGGATCGAGTCCTGCATCCCCCCTCTCTCTCTGCCTGCCTCTCTGCCTGCTTGTGATTTCTCTCTCTGTCAAATAAATAAATAAAATCTTTTAAAAAATGATGGAAAGGAACATGATGAGATAATGATGAAAAGATAGGGCTAGCAGATAAATAAAAGCTACCAGAAAAAAGAATGAAATGGAAATTCTATAACTGAAAAATGTACTATCTAAAATTTTTAAAAATTAATGGGATGGGCTTAACACAATGGAGAAAACAGCAGAAAGAGTCAGTGGATCTAAAGAGAATTTGAAGTAAAACATACAACTTGAAGAATACACAGAAAAACAATAGAGCCCACATGATAACATCAGAAGATCTAACATACACACAATCGGAGTCCTAGAAGGAAAAGAGAGATGAATGGGATAGAAAAAAAATATTTGAAGACATAATGACCAAAAACTTCCCAAACTTGGGGAAAGAAATGTATTTACACACTTGAGAGGCTCGGCCAGCCTCAAGCAGGTTAAATAAAAGAAAACCATGCCTGGGCACCTTAGAGTCAAACTTCTGAAAACCAATAGTAGAGAGATTATCCTGAAAGGGTTCAGGGAAAGGCAACGTGTTACAGAGAAGGCAACAGTAATTCAGATAACTGGTTTCAGAGATAATGGAGGCCAGAAGACAACGGGTCAACATCTTGGAGGGCCAAAAGAAAGAAAGAAAAAATCTAGTCCAGAATTCTATATCCATGAAAAAAAAAGTATCAAGTATGAAGGCAAAATACAGATTTTTCAGGTAAAAGATGACTAAAAGAATTTGTTATCAGCAGACCTGCACTACAGAAATGCTAAAGGAAATTCTTCAGGCTGAAGAGAAATGAGACCAAATGAAGATAAGAATCTTTAGGAAGGAACGAAGAGCGTCGATTTATACGGTAAATATAAAAGACTGGTTTTTCCATCTTAATTTCTTTCAAACATATAAGACTATTCCAAACAAAAATTATAACACTGTCTTGTATTTATAGCATAGGTACACGTCAGATGTCAGATAAAGGAAATAGTCTATGTCAGGTCTATATTCCACCGTTGGGGGGGAGGTGATCATGGACCAATATGGTTGCAAGGGTTCTATATTTATCCGAAGGATGATAAGACACTGTGTGTTGTGATTGTTAGAGAGCCCCAGGGTGAGGGAATACAATGATATATAGCAAAACTACCAACATGGCAATTAAAATGGAATTCTAAAAAATGTTCAAATAATAATTTTTTTAAAGACTTTTATTTATTTATTTGACAGACAGAGATCACAAGTAGGCAGAGATGCAGGCAAAGAGAGGAGGAAGCAGGCTCCCTGTGGAGCAGAGAGCCTGATGTGGGGCTCGATCCCAGGACTCTGGGATCATGACCTGAGCTGAAGGCAGAGGCTTTAACCCACTGAGCCACCCAGGCGCTCCTCAAATAACAAATTTTAAGCAACAGCTGGTTTCCCCCGGAGTGCATGCTCTAAAAGAGAGAGTGAGAAGAAGGCCACAGTGACTTTAAAAACTCAGTTTCAGAAGTCATGATATCACCTTTGCCACATTCTTCTCATAAGATACAAGTCACTAAGCCCAGCCGCAGAGAAATTGGGCTTCGCCCTTTGACAGGAGGACTATACTTCTGGACATAAATTAAAATCATCTCAACTCCCCAGATGCAGTTGCCTTTAATTTTCAACGGAGTCTTTCCAGAAATTATCTACACCTGTGAACGCTGACAGCCCTTTCTCCTTAACATAGCTAAGACCTCACTCTAAGACCTCACTATCTATATTTATCATTCTACACCTTGCTCTTTCCTTCTGATCTGTATCTTGAGAACCCTCCTAAATCAGCACATGGAGATCTAGCTCATCGGTTAAATGGATTCAAAGCATCCCGACGATGGGATGTCTACAGTGTCCACAGTACTTAATCAGCCCCTGCTGATGGTCCTATTGGCTGTTTACTGTAACAAAATAATGCTGCAAGGAAGACTGTAGTATGTATATTTTTGCCAGCTTAAGCAAAAAATAAAGTTCTAGAAAATAAAGTTCTTGGCGTAGACATGCCGGAAGAGATGGTACACACATTTGCAATCCTGATTATGTCAATTTGATTTCCAGAATCATGACTGGTTGATACATTCTTCTGTGCTGCTGAGAGCCCATCTCCCTATGCTCAGTAATGTGAGGTTTTAATATAGCTTTTAAATGTTGCCTACCTGAGGGGTGCCTGGGTGGCTCAGTGGGCTAAGCCTCTGCCTTCAGTTCAGGTCATGATCCCAGGACCCTGGGGTCCCAGCCCTGCACTGGGCTGGCTACTCAGCAGGGAGCCTGCTTTCTGCCCCCTCTTTCTGCCTACTTGTGATCTCTCTGTCAAGTAAATAAATAAAATCTTTATAAAAATTAAAATAAATAAATAAACGTTGCCCACCTGAGAGGTCCAACAAGGTATTTCAGTGTGGACTTGATTTGCTGTTTTAAAATCAGCATTAAGTTTATCAGTCATTTTTATTTCTTTTCTATGAACTATCCTATACCTTATTAATGGGTGAAACCAAGGAAATGCATCTTCATCTAGCATACAGGCTGCGAATGTTTTCACTCACTTTGTCATTTGTCTTGTGCTTTTTTTCCCACCATACAAATTGTTTAAGTTTTGAACTAGTTAAGATTAAAGTGAATTTCTTTTTTTTTTTTTTAAAGATTTTATTTATTTATTTGACAGAGACAGATCACAAGTAGGCAGAGAGGCAGGCAGAGAGAAAGAGGAGGAAGCAGGCTCGCTGCTGAGCAGAGAGCCCGATGCGGGACTCCATCCCAGGACCCTGAGATCATGACCTGAGCCGAAGGCAGCGGCTTAACCCACTGAGCCACCCAGGCGCCCTAAAGTGAATTTCTTATAAGGTCAAATGTATCAACATTTCATTTTATGATTTCTGGCAGTTTTTTTCTCCCCAAAGTTAGAAAGATCTCCACTTCATGGTTCATTTTAAAATTCATTCATGCCCTTCAGGCACTCAGTCAGTTAAGAGTCTGCTTTTGGCTCAGGTCCTGATTCCAGGGTCCTGGGATCGAGCCCTGCATTGGTCTCCCAGCTCCATGGAGGGCCTGCTTCTCCCTCTCCCTCTTCTTCTCCTTCTCCCTCTGCTTGCTTCTCCCTCTCCCTCTGCCTGCCACTCTCCCTGCCTGTGCCCTTTCTCTCTCAAATAAAATAAAAATCTTTAGAAGATTCATGTCCTCTACTAGCACTTTTATGGTTTTAACATTTACTTTCAAGTAATCGTACCATCTGGAATACAGATTAAAAACCAAGGACAATATCTAATATTTTTTATCAAATGACAGTTTTTCCCAGCATCAGTTATTAAAGAATCCATTTCTCTCCACTAATTTGAAATGTCTTCTTCTCAGATGTGCTACGCTCCCTCTGTTTTGCAGAATGTTTATGAACTCTGCTTTGTTTCATCGACGGGCAGCTCCTCTCTGAGGAAGGGCAGCTTTGAAGCATCGAGAGGGGAAAGGTCTGGATCTTCAGAGCTCATAGCCAGGGAAGAAGCACAGCTGGGGGTGGGGTGTGGGGGCAAGGGGTGTTGTCTGACCGGCTTGGGAGGGAGAGTGGGAGAAGGGTCAGGATTTGGGGAGATCAGTAAAGCGATCAATGTAAAAATCACATAAATTACATAATGGTGTTTTTAAAAGCAATTGCCCTTCTTCCCAAAGCAACTAAAATCATGAGCACTTGTCCAGGTCCTCAGAAAACCTACCTTCATGAATAAGAGATGAGTTTGCTAACTCGCTAGCCAAACAGCTCTTAAGTTCTTAAAATCACTGTCACCTCTGATAGGTGTCTATTTTCTGCAACTCTCTCCCATCTGACTCCTGAATTCTTACTGGTTTTTATCAGAATCTGAATCTGTGCATATTCCAAACAAGTGGATCCCTAGAATAAAAAGATGATCCTGCCCTTTTCTGAAGATTAGCAGCGTTCTTACTAGGCGCAGGCACCAGGTATGGTAAATTAGCTCTGCAGCAGCACGAGGAGGCCACCATTACCCATGCTGGACGGAGAAAGTAATTCTTGCCCAAAGGCACATGTAGTGAGTGGCAAGGCTGGACGTCAGCGTAGCGCCATCTGACGCAGAAGGTTGGCCTTTCCAGAGGGCACGACACGGCCTTTCCCATGCGATCTAGAGTGTAGAGAGGCAAGTGACACAGGGAGATTTTAAAGCTGGGGTTCCCAGAGAGAGGAAATGGGAAGAAGATGAGGAAAGGAACAACCAGCCCTGTCTTCTTTCAGAACTAGCAAGAGGGCGTGGCCTTTTTACCCCAGTAGAGAATAACTTAGGAAACCCTGCGTTGTCTGTCCTTTCCCCAGCCAAAGTGGTGTGAACTGCTGTCCCACCAGCCTGCCCTCAGCCTCAGACTCCTCATGCATGTCTCGGGGGGAATGCCCTTCTCTCCAGAAGCCTCTTAGTGGAGATCTGCTTTGACCTTCCGTGCCCATAATTTCAACAACTCGGATGAAATGGACCATGTCCTTGAAACACATGACCTACCAAAACTGACTCTAGAAGAAATAGATCATCTGAATAGGACTCTGTCAAGCAAGTTAAATTCATAGTTTTAAACCTTCCAACAAAAAGAAAACTCCAGGCACAGACGATTTGGTTCAAGTGGGGAATCCTACCAAATATTTCACGAAGACGTAATACCAATTGATAATCTCTTTCGGAAAAGAGAAGAGGAGGACACACTTCCTGACTCCTTCTATGAGGCCAAAGTTACTCTAATGCCAAAACCAGGCACAGACACTGCAAGATACAAAAACCGCAGATCAATATCCCTCAGGGTCGTAAACAATCCTCAACAGAACGTTAGCAAATTGAACCCAGAAATATGTAAAAGGGATAATACATCGCTATCGAGTGTGATTTATCTCAGGAATACAAGGCTGGTTCAATTAGAAAGATCAACCAATGTAATGCACTAAAGAGGAAAAATCTTATAATTATCTCAATAAAAGCAGAAAACATTTTGGAGAAAATTCAACACTAATTCATGCTAACAACTCTCAGCAAACCAGGAGTGGAAGGAAAAGCCTCTTTAACCTGAAGAGGAGTATCTATAAAACCCTAACCTAATCACAGACCTGGATCTCTTCCCTCTGCTCTTTCTAGTATCAGAAGGACAGGTGACCTCTCTGAAAAGTCTCTTCTAACTGAGAATATATAACGAAAAAGCTAAAAAGGAAGTATATCTCATCCATTCTAAGACGCCCAGTTTCTCACATTTCTGAATTCTGGGTACATGTTATAGTCAATGGCATCTTATAGTTATAAAAAGGTAGAAAGTTTCTCTCTCTCTCTCAGTGTGCTATATAAAATAAGGGCGCTCCCTTCAATGGCATCTTAGAGTTTATGGAATGGATTCTTTTCCAAAGTTTAGTTTTCTAGAGTTCTTGCAAACATCTGTAGCAGAGATAGGTAACTAAGTACCCGGCAACATCTGTTCCCTGCTTCCATGGTAATAAATTGTAACGTGGCCATAGCACCGCCTTGCTAGTGCCCTCACTTCCAGGGCTCCCTTGCAGCGGGGCCACTGGGATGGGAGTGGATGTGACGTATACAACTTTGGGATCACAGATAACCCAAAGCACAAGCCAACTGACTTAGAGTTGTCTTTCCTGGTGAACGAGCCTGATTCCCACTTTCAGCCTTAAGAAGCCTGAACAATGTCGCAGGGGAAGGGGTGAGGGTGTAAGGGTATGGAGGAAACTGGACCCCAGAATGGCCAGGAGAGGCAAGCCACCTGCCAACATAAACAGCTCACTTTGGCACTGTCATTTGGGAGAGAAATCACCTTCTGTTTTTTTAATCTATTGTATTTGAGAGCCCCCCCCACCACCACACCCATAACAGATTAGCCTTTATCCTCACTAAAACATTTCCCTCTAGCCACGGATTGGCTCACTTTTGCCAGGCCCTTACCTGGTTGCTCTTCTGTCCAGCTTTCTGGCAACCTTGCAACAGCTACAAAGTTTCTGCCCCTGGAGTAAGATATTTCTATCTGGCATTTTGATGTTCTGAGCATGTTGACATGTTTGTCTGGATTGATTTGCTTAATAATTTTACTATTTCCCTTTTCTGCAGCTCGGTCACGTAACCACTGTCAGTGATGACTACGTTTGGGAGATGATTATTCTTCTGTGAATAATCACGACTTCAAAATCTGTATGGCCACCTTAAGACAACTTCATCAAAATGAAAACCCACGCTGGGAGCGCCTGGGTGGTATAGTTGGTTAAGCCTCAGACTCTTGATTTTGGCTCAGGTCATGATCTCAGGGTGGTGAGCTTGAGTCCCACCTCTGACCCCCTTCTCCGGAGCACACTGTCTCCTTCTCTCTCTTTCTCTGAAAATAAAAGAAATGAAAAAAGAAAACCTATACTGGCACATTAAAAATGCAGGAAGGTAAAGAGGGAAGGAAGGAAGGAAGGAAAGAGAAGGGAGGGAGGGGGAGGAAGGAGAGAGGGGAAGAGAAAAAGAAGGGAGGGGAGAGGGAGGGAAGGAGGAAGGGAGGGCGGGCACCATAAGCACAGCTGTTTTTCCAAAGGGACCAGAGACCATGGAAAGGACCCTTCATCTTCCTCGTGTACTTCTCTGTTTCCTGTCCTGGAAAATCATCCGAGTGGTTCCCCTGTTGGTTTTCCACATGACTAAACCCCACGGGCCTCATCGAATCATAACCAGGCCGCCTGACCACGTCTCCCCAGTTCCTCCCATGCCTGGAACCCGGTAGGGGTGCAGACCTGAGCACACCGCCCATCCCTCCCCTGCCTTCTCGCACAGCCTCGCCAGAGAGGCCTCTCCCTGGAGGTTGAGCCGAGCGCGGGGCTGGCTTAGGGTCTTCAGATGCTTGCAACATGGACCGATCCATCGGACTCCTGGCCTGCCTGGTGGGCATCCTCCCGATGGGTGAGTCTGCCACTATTCTCTCTGACCCACACTCAGAACAGAATAGATGCTCACACAACTGCAGGGACGGTCTTCTCTCCTCGCACCTGGGGCAGCTGGACACTCCAGGAAGTGGAGGCGACGGAAGTCAGAAGTTCAAGCCCAGGTTTTGCCTTCGGTTTCCAGTGACCTGGGGCAATCCGCTGACTTCTCTGCAATACAGCCCCACCTGTAGAAAGGCCCCCTGCTCGCCCCCCGCCGTGAGGATCCTGGGAGATGACGGGCAAGCTCAGGAGAGGACAGTCCAGGCTCTGAGGGATTTCGGGGGTTGTGGTCCTCCAAGTGCCGTATCTCTCCATGGGCACAGCCCAGAGTGGAGGGGAGGAGGCTCGCGGTTGGGGTAAGGGTGGGGGTGATTTCCCATGGGGCATGGGGCAAGTGAGAGAGGACACCCTGAGCATCCCATGGGAACCCCAAGGGCTGAATGGGATTCAGCAGCAGGCTTAAGTGACAACGTCATTGGTCACTCAGCTCAGTGACTTGATGTCCCCAGGAACAGTGTTTTGGTTGGAGACCAACTGCCTGAGAATTTGGGTGGCGAGAGGGCCATTCACCTAAATGCAGTTCCTTTGGCTCTTTGCCTGATCTGCAGAAGGAGAGTATCAGAGAGCAGGGCTCGGGAGTCTGCATGTTCAACCGTCTTCTCAGGTCACTTTCTTCTTTTTTTTTTTTTAAAGATGTATTTATTTATTTATTTATTTGGGGGGGAAGAGAACAGAGAAACTCCAGCAGACTCTGCATGGAATGCACTCAGTCTCACAACCCTGAGATCAGATCTGAGCCAAAAGCAAAAGTGGGACACATAACCAACTGTGCCGTCGAGGCTCTGTCTCTAGGGTCATTCTGAGGCACGAGGTAGTTGGGGGCAATCAGGATAAATAGACAGAGGCCATCCTCTGAGCTTCAGCCCCTCCCATGACTGGGCCCCTGGACTCAGCATCAGTGCCCCCACCAGCCGGGCCACGGGCCCTCATGCGCGGCACTGTGACTTCACTGGCATCATGGTGCTCTGGGTTAGTCCGTGTTCCTTGTCTGGGGTCCTGTCTCCACGACTGGATGATAAACTCCTTCTCCTTCCTCTGGAGCATTCAACACAAGCAGCGTCCAGGTCAGGTCTGGTCTGGATAATTGCAGCACCCGCCCACAGACGGCCCTTAGACATGCTGGGCACTTTCATTAGAACTGCGCCTAAGCCTCGGAACCGACTGAGAAAGGAACTACTCTATTCCCCTTTCCCGAATGAGACAACAGAGGCGCAGAGACACCCCATGGGGGGTGTGGGTGGATGTGCAGCTCCAGACCGGGCCCCCACGCATCCCCACCCCATGTTGCCGCCTGTCCCACCACACACCCAGTGGTGGGGGCAACGAGGGGGGGGGAGGCTCTCTTTTCCCAGAGTGACTTAACCCCGCCGCCTTTCTGGGATGATTTAGGTTTGGGCCCCACTTAGACAATGGGGGCTGGAGGAGGGGACCCCGCCCAGACCCGGGGCTGGTAAGAGAGCGGTTCAGACGTGAGTGTCAATGTCACATGCACCTTTGAATCCCGGCTTTGCTACTTACTAGCTGTGTGGCCCTGGGCAGGTGGCCTAACTGCTCGGAGCATCAGAAAAATGAGGACGCTGGTGCCCGGTCGGGTGTTGTGAAGGACGATTAGATCGTGGATAAAAGCCTGCCAGCCCGGTCCTGGGGCTGAGTGATTGTGCAATAAATGACAGGGAAATCGTGCTGAAGTCACATACCCTGGAGAGAGGCGAGGTAGGGGTGGGGGTGGCTTGGGTTGATTTCTTTCCTCCGGTTGAGGGTCAGCTGCTGTGAATCAGTTAAAGATGAAAAGACTTAGAGGAAGCCTGAGCAGTCACGTGTCCAAGAACAAAACCCAAACCACACAAGCGCTCCCGCTGTGGGTCAGATTTACCCAGGGAGGCTGAGGCTTCTGGGGGAGGAGATCACTTTTTCTCATACTGGCAGCGTCTTCACTGCTACCCCGAGAGGTCCAGGATCGAGGTGAGGGGATCCCGCTTTCTGAAACCCCCCTGGAGACATTCGCCTGTGAGCTGCTCCATGGGACAGCGGGCCTAGACAGGGGGCCAGAGGACCAGCCTGGCATTGGTTGCTATACGGGAACCCTGGGGCTTCCTGAGCCGGTGCCCGAAGTCCCAGTCTCCTCCCCAAACACATCTCTGAGCAGAGGACCAGGGCAGACCCTTGGCAAAAGTGAAGTGGAGGAATTCTTCCAGGAAACCCCCTTCTACCTCCTGTGCCTTTCTCCTTCATACTGCCGCCACCCCCCCGCCCCCAGCACCCAGTGCACTAGGGCAGCCCCAAATCTCCCAGGGGCTCATGCACACTCTCCCTTGTCTTTCCCTTCTGGCTCCCCACACATCTGCTCCTGGAAAGCTGGAGACACCAGGGAACAGGCAGGTGGGAAGAACAATGGTCTGGGAGCTCTAACTGCTTGGGTGACCTTGGACAAGGCTGCAGCTGGTCCACAGACCTCCGAGAAGCAGGTGGAGGGGTCACCGTAGCGGTCATCCTCAAGGACATCTGTGTCAGCCTTGACAAGCAGCTTGTTCACTCTCCACCACAGCTCTACAAACGAGGACCCTTGTCCCTACTTTAAGGAGGCCCATGGGAGTCAGTGACTTTTCTGGGGTGTCACAGCCTGGACTGAGCCGCTGGAGTCTCCCAGGAGCAAGGCCCACCTTTTCTACCACCTGCATGCAGTGGTGGGGAGCCTGGAGCACGGCCTGGCTCAGAGGAATTTACTAGCTTGGAGCCACTGCCAGAAAACAAACCAAAAGGCAAGACAAATCACAGCAGTCACCCTAGCTCATGGGAGTGCAGGAGAGTGCCGAAGGGGGGGGGTGTGCAGGGAAAAGCCGGGGAGGAGATAGCCTGCTGTCATGGGTCCCAAAGGAAATGAATGGGAGAGTTTCATGAGCCAGGATGCTGCTTCTGCTCCTGATGGCTCCCGTGGCCAGCAGCATGGGCTGAGATGTCCTAGCTGGGGCGGAGGAGGACCGGCGGGGAGCAGGGCCCTGAGAAGGCTGAGGGGAGCACGGACAGAGATGAGCTAAGTGGGCACTCTGGGGAGAGAACCCCGTGGCCTACACTGGCCCCAGACCGCAGTCAGCTGTGACTGCCCCTCTGATCTAAGATGCCTACGTGAGCTACAAAAGGTGGGATGTCAAGGTACCACGTCTTCACCCCTGCTGCATCACCTCGAGATGTATGCCCAGAGTACCTCCCTACCACTGCTCGGCGTCCCCACCCCGCTCCCTTGCAGCCACACTCCCTCTGCAGGGCTGGCGGGAGCAGGAGGCTAACGTGCATCGAGCATTTGCTGGGTGAGCTACATGTGGCTTCACTCAACCCTCAAGCCCGTGAGGAAGGTATCAGGTGTCCCATTTGGCAGCAGAGGAGCCCGACAGCTGGGATATTAAGTAACCTGCCTGAAGATCCCCCAGTAAGTAAGCGAAGGAGCCTAGAACAGAACCAGGCTCAGACCGGGTGCTCAGAAAAGGCGGGGAAAGCATGAGCACAAGTGAGATTATCCCCCAGGTCCAGCCGTGCCAAAGCTGGAAGGCGGGGCCACCATGGAGTGCCGGCATACTGGATAGCGAGAAGAATCTGGGTCTCCTGTTGACCCTCCTGGGTCTCCTGGAGGTCTAATGGTCCCGAGGCAGGGAGATCAGAGACTCTACAACCAGGGGCCAAGGTTTCAGTCCAAGAGTATCCCCTCCCTTGTGCTAAAATGGGCAAGAGCTGCTGGAGGGAGCGTCATATGTCACAAGGTGCTGGGAGCTTGGGTTCCTGCCAAAGCATATGCGTTTGCTCCCCAGGGCAATCCCTGCTGGGACCTCCCATCCTCTCCCTGCGTCCAAAGTCTCCTTGTAAGGGGGAGTCCAGGCGCTGGCCTCTGGAAACACCATCCAGCAGGTAAACAGGAAACACAAATCCCCGCCGACAGGAGCCAAGATCTTACTACAGGACCTCTGTGTGCCCGCTCAGCTCCTACAGCAGAAGCCTCCAGGGAGAGGGAGGGGTGGGGGCGGGTGGCTACCATTTGTATCACACTTCAGGATGTTTCCAAATGGGGCAGTCATGCGGGGGCAACACAGCACAGGGGACAAAGTAGGAACAGGAACCACAGAAGGGGAAGCCTCGGCTCTGCTTCTGGTTGGTCAGATGAACTTGAAACAGTCACGTTGCCTCTCTGAGCTTCTGTCCTCCCTTCTCCAAAAGGGGCTGTTGCCAGTCGCTCATGGGGCTGTCGTGCACATGAAATGATATGAAGACTGTGTCCCAGTGAACACCCAAGGCACTGTGTACTCTGGCCCCATTATCTGGGCATGCCCTGTCCCCCCGATGCTGACCTCCTTGCCTCTCTGGTCTTGCTCACCTGCCACCTTCACTTAGAGCACCTGCAGTCTACGCCACGGTTGGCAAATCCCACGCCTTTCTCGAGGCTCCGCCAAAAGAATGCCTCCTCTCTCCCTCCAAGCATTCCCTGCCTGATATTTGCACACCTCTTCCCCCAGCCCCCACCACCCTCCCCTGCCAGCCTGGTCACCCTCCCTTCTGCTCTATGACAGCAATTCAACAGCGATTACTATGTGGCAAGTGCCTGGTGAGACAGTAACAACACAAATATGACCACACATCTGCCCTCCAGAGCTTCTGGGAGCCTGGGCGAGACGCACCGTTGACTAGTCCATGCCCACAGGGAGCAAGTATGTCTGTCAGCCCTGGGGCACAGGGGAAGGATGCCAGACCCAGGCTGGGGGTTGGGGAAATGCCTCCCTCTGGAGGACGACTCAGCAGAGGCCTGGGGCTGGCTGGGAGGGAGGTGGTGGATGAAATGGGCCAGGAATCTTGTTCAGACAAAGGAAACCTTGTCGGTGTCCCTCATTAGCAGACCTGGCAGGCTGCAGTGTAATTATGTGTTCGCAGATCTGTCTCCCTTTCTGAGTGGTGAGCTCCGGCAGGCTGATAAACCATCCGATTGATTTTTGTAACCCTGGCTTGTATCCAAGTGCCTGGCTTAGAGTGGGACCGTGTCTGATACGTGTTTGCTCATTGATGAGTGCACAATAGCAAAACCTACCTGGGGGGATCGGCACCTGGCTCCAGGACGCCTGCAAGATGCAGGAGGTCAGAGGAGCCTGAGGTTACAGAGGGTGGGAACTTTAGGGAAACTGAGGCACAGGCTGAGCCTCAAGAAGGAGAAAACACTTTCTGCACCTGGGAGTGCTGAGTAAACCAACAGAAGCTTCAGAAAGGGCTTCTCAGATTTGAAACCAGGCCCTTTGATTATTAACAACTGAACAAACAAGCTCTTAACTGGAGATAAATGTCATGTCCTCCACTTCGGGTCAAAAGCATAATTCACTTGTCCTGCAGAAACAAGAGCTGGCTTACAAGCACATTGTGTGAAAATAGAACTCAGAGTTTTTATCTGATGGCAAGCTTGGCCTAAGCCCAAAGTGTGGTTTTATATGAGGCAGAGCTCACACAACCCAATTCGTACTCCCATGCTGCTGGTGCAGCACACACCTGCGCACACCCCTGTGGCACAGAGCCGTGGCACACACCTGCCGCATACCCGCAGCACACACCTGCGGCACACACCTGAGGGCCCCACCTCAGGCAACTATGCTGCAGAGAGAGCACAAAGCAGGCAGTGAGAGGCAAGGGAGGGCCTGGAACTTCCACCAGAGAAGGAAAGGCTTAATGGGTCCATGATAGCCAAGACGGGTCCCAGAAGGGTCCTCACCGTGCGGGAATGTGTGGGCTCCCAAGAACAACGTGGTCGTGTGAGTAGTGATAGATGTTGATTCTATATGGGAGGATTGTGCTCCCCTGTAGATAACTCATCGACGGGCTAGGCTCCTTGGAGGATGGGTGGTCTCAGCTGCGGGCTGAGGAGATTCCTACCCAAGGCACGACGTACCCCCAATAAGTAAAGAGCACTGGGCATGGAGTCAGAAAAGCTGGGTTTCTCCCATCTTCTGTCTGTATGACTCTGGGCCTCTGTTTTCTGAGCTATAACAATATCCCCCTGCCTTTCTCCCCCAGGGTGTCTTGGGGGTCATGTGACAGGATGTATATAAAAGAACCGTGTGAATTACAAAGCTCTCGGGAAATATAAGAGCAGCTATATTATTCCCTCTCAAGATCCCTTTTGGGAACTGCATTCGGGGTTCTAGCTGGGCAGACCGACCAGCCTGTCCTCCCTCCTCAGGGAGATACCACCCCCACCTAGCCTGGTCCTGAGGCCCAGCCCCAACATCCCCCCTCACCCACCTGCTCAGCCCCTCCCCAAAGCAGCACATGCATGGGACGACAGGGACAGGGGCTTTCCAGCCATCTTGGAGCTGGAGGCAGAGCACAGCTTCCAGACCTGAGCTCAACCATACTTCAGAGGCTCACAGCACAGGCGGTGAGGAAACTAAGCCCAGAGCAAGAACACAGCACGAAGATCTTGTGGGCTCTCAGCTCCCTGTCTGGCTTTGGGAAGCCCTTTTGGGTTGACTTGGATTCCAAAGGGACCTCATCCACCAGCTCAACACATTAAGTTCGGAACCTACCATCTCTTGCTGAGCTCTCTTTCCTTCTGTTAACGGGGAGCGCTGGGCTCCTTGGATGAGGCCCAAGCTTCCCTGCCTTTAGTGCCCTAGACTGCTGGCTGTGGAATCGGGCAGTCCTGTCTGAAAGCTGGCTGTGCCTCCTTCTAGCTGTGTGACCTTACTTACATACTCAACTTTTCTGTGCCTCAGTTTGTTACATGTAACTCAAGGATAACTGTGCTTCCATCTAGGATCCTTTGTGAGAACCAAAAGAGATACTACAGGGAACTTGCTCAACGCAGAGGCTCATAGTAAGTGTTTTTATTTTCACCATCGTGGGAGGTGGGTGCTTGGGGCTGTATGGTAACCACGGATCCTGGGGCTTGTCTGCCGCAGGGCAGGGGGGTGGAAAAGAGTATGGGGTCGATGGGCCTGTAGGGGGGACGTCCCTGAATGAAGCAAATACTCCCAGAGAAGGGCGGAGAGGGGCCAGGCACCTCGAGAGTCATGGGAGTCAAGATCCCAGAGGGTGCCTCTCGAGTCACACGGTGGGTTTCTGGGCCTCCACAAGAGAGATGCTTCCTGAAATCCTGGGGTTTCCAGGCCCCTCCCCGGGGTGCTCCCTGAGTCCTGCGGGTTCCAGGCTCCCCAGCGAGGGGTTCCCCCAGAGTCCTCTGACGCTCCCGGCCGCCCGCAGGTGCGCCGGCGCAGCGCTGGTCCATGCAGGTGCCGGCCGAGGTGAGCGCGGCAGCGGGCGAGGCGGCCGTGCTGCCCTGCACCTTCACGCACCCGCACCGCCACTACGACGGGCCGCTCACGGCCATCTGGCGCGCGGGCGAGGCCTACGCGGGCCCGCAGGTGTTCCGGTGCGCGGCGGCGCGGGGCAGCGAGCTCTGCCAGACGGCGCTGAGCCTGCACGGCCGCTTCCGGCTGCTGGGCAACCCGCGCCGCAACGACCTGTCGCTGCGTGTCGAGCGCCTCGCCCTGGCCGACGATGGCCGCTACTTCTGCCGCGTGGAGTTCGCCGGCGACGTCCACGACCGCTACGAGAGCCGCCACGGCATCCGGCTCCACGTGACCGGTGAGCGCCGCGCCCTTCCCGCCCGCCTCCGGCCCGCCTCCCGGCCGTGTCCCCCCGGGGGGGGGGCGCTCGGGGCGCCCGCACAGCTTCCGCCACGGGCGTGGAGAGGGGGGCGACGCACAGCACCTTTCTGCCGGGCAGGGGGCTGCACACCTGGAGATGGATGCGGGCCGCCCAGGAAGTTGTTGAAAGTGCAGAATGCTGGCCCTCAGAACTGAGTGGTGCCAGGGGAATGGGCATCCAGATGAAGTTCGTAGGGAGTGAATGGCCCCAGTAGCTCTCAGTTTAGGGGGAGGGACACGAGTTGAACAGTAATGGCAAGGGCCGCCGTGGGATGTGTGCTCTGTGCATTGAAGGGCACACACAGCCCACCAGAGAGATGCCCAGGGAGACGCCAAGTGCGCAGTACTTTGCTAGACCCTAAAAAAGTGGAAACGAGGGTCCCTGGTCCCTAGAGCAGTAGTTCTCCACTTTGGCTGCGCACTGGAATGAGCTGGGGAACTTTTTAAAATCCCAGCCTTCCCTGCTGTGACGATCCCATTCTGGGTTCCACTCCGCCCAGAACTTTCCATGCACCCTTGGGCTGGCTGGGTCGCCTCTCCAAGTGCATGTCAGTTTCTTCCCAGGGCCTGCGCTGCCCTGCCATAGACCCAGACATTCAACTCTAGATCTTGGTGAGGTTGTCTGGGAGTGGGAAGTGCCCTTGAAAGCCTACCAGCAGACAGTCCCCAGCCCTGAGCTACAGTAACGACCATAGAGTGAGCATTTCCTGTGAGCCAGGCCCGAATCCAAGCACCTCACATGTACTAACTTGCCAAATCTTCTCAAGACCCCATAAGGTAAGTGATCCCCATTTTACGCATGAAGAAACTGAGGCACGGAGCTTCCAAATAACTTGCCCAAGGCCACATCTCTATGGGGACCTTGGCACCGTGGCGCTAGAGCGCCTACTCCCTCCTCTCTGCGCCACCGGCCCCAAATCTCTTGGTGACTGAGAGGGACTGAGAGGGGTCCTCCCTTTGCCCTTGCCCTTCCCTGCCGCTTCTCTGACCACAGTTCTCTTTCTCCCCCGCCCCGCCTCCACCCCGTCGCCGCCCCGCAGCCGCCCCGCGGATCGTCAACCTGTCGGTGCTGCCCGGCCCGGCGCACGCCTTCCGCGCGCTCTGCACCGCCGAAGGGGAGCCGCCGCCCGCCCTGGACTGGTCCGGCCCGGCCCTGGGCAATGGCTCAGCCGCCGTGCCGGGCCCAGGCCAGGGTCACGGCCACCAGGTGACCGCCGAGCTGTCCGCGCTGGCGCACGACGGCCGCTACACGTGCACGGCCTCCAACAGCTTGGGCCGCGCGGAGGCCAGCGTCTACCTGTTCCGATTCCACGGCGCCTCCGCGGCCCCGGCCCTCGCCCTCCCGCTCGGCGCGCTCGGCCTCAAGGCGCTGCTGCTGCTCGGCGTTCTGGCCGCCCGCGCTGCAGCCCGCCGCCGCCTAGGTGAGTTCACCCCCCGCAGGGTCTGAGAGCCTCTCAGACCATCCAGGTCAGCAGCACCCGCCTCACACTCTCCTGGGACGAAATCCAAAATTAGTCACAGCTGCTCCGGTTGTGGCCTTTGCTGTGGCTTCGCTGTCTTGTCTTTTCTTGCGGGTTCTCCAGACCCACCAAGCGTTCTGGGCGCCGTGGTCCTCAGAAAGGCAGGTTTTTCTGCTGGGCCCTCTGGAGTTCTCATCATTAACTCCTGGTCATCTCTAAGGACACTTCGTACCCGGCTACCTCGTCTTTGTTGCGTGTCCCTTCGGACCACTTTCTGTGTGGGGTGGAGAGGACAGCAGGGTCTGTGGCCTGAGGCTACCATGGAGATTCATGCCTCCCCCCCCACCTTTGTCTCTCTCTCTGTCCCTCACACAGAGCAGCACCCTGTCGCCCCGGACACCCCACCACGGTGAGTACCCTGCCCTCGCCCACCCCGGGCTAAGGCGCCACTGGCCCAGGCACGCAGGGTTTTGGGGGCTCGCGGCATAAGGAGAAAGACCAGGGAGAGGGTCAGGGCTGGGATCTGGGGCTCCATCAGGGTTCTGACCTCCCCCGCAGCCTCCCGAAGTCCTGCTCTTCAGTCTCCCAAGTCGTTTTTGGCCAGACCAGGCCACGGGGACCTGCTCTCCCCACCCACTCCTCTCCCAGCATTTACAGTTTGGGCCTCACACTGGTGTGTAAGGTGCTGAAGGGTCATTTTCCCGTCTTACGTCCGCACCTAGATGTGTTTCCTCTTGGGCTCCCCAGCATTCTAGAACAGGCAGACTCACACAAAAGCCAGTTCGGGGTATACATTCTCCCCCAGAGCCGAAGCCTTCGCAAACAAAATGCCATTAGACGTTCAGAGGGTTTAAGCTAGGACGTACTGGCCCTGCTGTCCAGGCTCCCCTTCTCTCTTCGTGTCTGTTCTGTGAAGGTCTGCGTGGAAGAAAGACTCCAGTTCACGGACCCCGGGCAAGGTGCCTGGGGACAGGGATGTAGGGAGGCAGAACAGGGCTTATTGGACAAGACCAGGCGTTCCCATAACTGTCCCTGTCCATGCCCTGAAGGCTTTACAAGCCACACGACCAGCCCAGGCCCTCTCTCTAGCTGCCTGTCCAGCCGTCCCCCGAGTTCTTGAGAACCAGTGCGATGTCCCTCTGTGTTGCTAACTCACGAGCTTACTGAGACACCTAAATCAGAGAGCTGAGGGCTCAAGCATTTACGGAGAAACTACCATGTACCAGACACTGTGTTGGGTGCTCACACTACAGCGAAACCCCCCAACTTCAGGAAGCTCACATTTTAATGTAGAGAATTTAATAAACACATAAGCAAGGTCCTTGTCGATTCTAAAGGACGAGCTGTGAAGAAAATGGACAGGGCCACGCAGCAGAGCCGGGGAGGGAGGCAGCCGCTGGGTGGGTCACAGGCTTCGGGGCAACCCGGGAAGGGGCCGATGGAAAGTCACTGAGTGGTGATGGGAAGCACCCGGGGAGCCCCATCTGAAGAAGAGTGGGGGCCCGGAGACTTTCCGGGAGGCTGCTGGCCAAGGCAGAGGCTGGCCTGGTGCTCGGAAGGAGGCGGAGGGGTGGGGCAGACGGAAGACAGGGCTGAGCAGGGGCCCGGGTGGGCCGCGCGAACGAGGGAGGCAGCCAGGGAGCCCTGGTTTGATGCCGCTGACTGAGATGCCGATGACAGGGAGGAGGGGACGCGAGCCCTCACGGGTCCGTCTGAGACGGGTGCTAAGACGTCCCGGGGGAGGAGCCGGGGAGCAGCTGGAGCTCAGGAGGCCACGCCTGGCAAGAGAGGTGTGGAGGGCACCAGGCGCACAGACGGCTGTTGATGCCACCGATGAGATCCCCTCCAGAAGACAGTGCCTCTGGGCTCCAGGAGGCCGTCCACATGGAGGCCTCCTCCCTGCTCCGCGGATGCCGCCGCTGCCCTCTCTCCAACCTTAGTCAGTCCCCACGCTCTGTTGGGTCTAGGCCGGGCCCCCATTTCAACTCTCCTTCCTGCCCACTGCTGGGGCATGGTTTGGGCAGTTGGCATATCCCCACTTGTGCACTGGAGGGTCAACCTACTTTCTCCATCCACAGGCCCCAGGCTCAGGAGTCCAACTATGAGAATTTGAGCCAGATGAGACCTCGGGACCTGCCAGCAGCCATGTGTGTACCATGAGGAGCCTCTCGGCCGCTGGCATCCACTCGTACCCCTTGAGGAGCAGAGGCCAAGGCCGGGCTTGGCTGGGACAAGCCTTCCTGGCTCCTAGCTATGTGGGCAGCCCGAGGCTGGGCGACCTCCCATGAAGGGTGTCAAGACCCTGCTCACAGAGGCTCAGTGGTCTTCTGCAAGGATGTTTGTCCCAGAGCCCCCAGGATATTTATGACAGTGGGACCAGCGTTTTGTGTGTATGTGTGTGTGTGTGTGTGTGCATGTATGTGCGTGTGCGTGTGTGTGTGTGTGCTCCAGCATGAAACTCACAAATTCTCACCCTTTCCTACGTAGAACATCCTAGTAAGACAGAGGTCTTACTAGGAGACCCTGGTCAGAGGGTCTCCCAGGCTTGGACTCGCTGTGTGGAACAGCGTACTTTTTCCACCTCTGGGGGTCTCAGTTCAGTTACTCGTGAGCGTGGACTCATGAACATGGGGTATCCTTCCTTCCTGGCTGCTCGGCCTGTCAAGAACGGAGGAAATAATGGAGGAAAGGTACTTTGGGAAGTACAAAGCCATGTACAGATGGGAGGATGTAACAGGCTCCTCCTTGGAGGCACCCTCAGGACGTGCGGAGAGTTCTTGGACAAGTGGGGCCCCACACCAGCCTGGCTGAGGACGAGGATTCCAGTGAGCCAGCCTGGAGCCGGGGCTTCTGAGGCTGGGGCTGCGTAAACCTGTGGTCCCAGGAATGTCCACTCAGCCGTGAGAAGCCTCGTACCCCTGCCTCCCGGGGTCTTCTCTGTGACTGCCCGCCACCTCTGCCCACCTCCTACCCCATCGGCTGCTCTGCACTGCCCTGAGCTGGGACCCCTGAGGAAAGTGAAACACGCATCCTCTCCCTGTATCTGAGATCCACTGTCCTCAAGGACCAAACGCTGAGAGGCTGGAGGGGCGGTCTGGGCTGGATGGCGCCACTGCTCTGGCTGCTGCGGCGGTGACCTCTCCCTGTGAGCCACAGCCCCCTGCACGGGTGAGGTCCAAAAGCACCAGCGATTTCCCTGCATCTGCCCGCGCCTCCCAGATTGACTTTGCGGGGTGCTGCGTGTTTTAGCTCCCGCGGTCCTTGGGGTCTGGGGACAGGGGAGGAGGTGTGCTTGAAACCCGGGCAAGCTGGCAAGACCAAAGGGCCATAGGGTTAGGGGACTGAAGAGGCAACGGGGACAAACTTTCTTTCCCTCGGAGCTTTTCCCAAAGCTAGGCTGGAAACCCAGAGCAGGGAAAGTCCCTGGCCGCTGCTCTCTGGGAAGGTGGCCTGAAGTTCAGGGATCTTTACAAGATAACAAGCAGGGCAGTGGGTGATGGGGCACCCTTGCTCACCAGAGCCATGGCCAGGGCAAGCAAGTGTCACTAGCTCCGAGTTAACATGGGACCCATCTGGGAGTCTGTTTGAATTGCCAAAAATGCACTGGATTTGCACCTCCTCCTATGAGGATACTGCGGGTATCTCCATGGAGGGTCCCGTATCACCAGGGAAGCAGCGAGGGACACGGGGTGGTGTGTCTTAAAATATCTGCGTAGACTTCAAGGCCTGTTTTGCAGCCAGGAAAAACCATGGCAGGGTTATTTGTTAGGGATCTGTTTGGTGCTAGGAATCGGGCCAGGCGTTTGGACAGGAATGAGTAAGGCGTGTGTATCAGTCCATCTGGGCTTGATTGTGCAGTGCTCACCAACAAGCCCCCTGGTCACAGTGGCTGAGAACAGTCGGGATTTACTGTCAGCAAAGTGAGGCCCGTCATGACCGGGCATTGGAGCAGTGCTCCTTGTACTTACTCTGGGCCCCGGGCCCCCAGGATCCACCATCTCTCACTGTGACTTGTTGGGTTGGTGATAAAAAGAAAGCACTATAAGATCTCCCACTTGAGAGCAGGACTCATTGGCCAGAACTAGCCACGTGCTCCACTCACCCTCAAGGGGCTGGGCAGTGAGACCCGACACTGTACCAGGAATCAGATAACAGAAACTGGGGGAACAGCCCTGAGGGCTCCAGAGTAAGACTTCCCAGGATTTCTCACGTTAGCGAGCAACAGACCAGTAGGTGGAAAATCATGTAAGGGCAACAGTATACTGAAGGCACTATGGGAGCACGCAGAAGGATGACTGACCCAGTCCTGGGAAGGCTTCCTGGAGGAGGGGACATGGGATGGTACTACAAGGGGGAGGATGTAAATTGGAAGGTAAGAACAAAGATGATGCCAAGCAGAAGGGACAGTCTGAGCAAAGGCCAGGTGGTCGGACACAGCATGGTGTTGATGCGGCTGAAAGTTGTTGGAACATGAGGGCAGAGGCCAGGTGGCAGGAGTTAGGGCTGCAGGAGCCTCCCACAGGGTGGCCGAGAAGCAGAAGGCAGCTGGGGTGCCCATGTGGCCCAGCGCGGTGCTGACTCCCTGCACGGCCCCGCGGGCTACCAGCACCCGCCCCGATGCACCACGCTCTTAGACTGGGGTTTCCACCTTGATACCCTGGGCTCCCCAAGCAGTGTTTCTATCATGGTTTCTGGGGGTTCATGAGCACCTGTGGAACTTGCTCACGTCCCTGTTCTAAGTGCCCCCTGGGCCTCCTAAAAGTGGGCTCTGGGGGTGGGCGCTCAAATATTAAACAAATGTCCATATGATTTGGCCCCATCTTTGTGTTACGATCATTTTCGAACTTGCACACGTGAGCACACACACACACAGCTAAAAAGATGATTGTCCAGATACCCACCACCTCCGTCCAACAGTTCCATCATTTTGCCGTATTAGTTAATGTGCACATGTGTGTGTGCATGTGTGTGCATGTGCACGTGTTTGGCTGAACCGTTCAAGAGTAAACCATTCGACACACCACAGTACTTAAAACCATGCCAGCGGCATCTCCGGAGAACAGAAGCGCGCTCCTCCTAACTCCAATGCCATTATCACACCGGAGAAAATGAACAATAACTGAATACTGCCTTACAGGCCACATTCGTATTTACCCAGTTCTCAAAACGTCTTTTTTAGCTTGTTGTATCTGGTCAGGGTCCAGTGGACTCCGAGGGATTCTTAGCAAGCTAGAGGCTGAGACTCCTGGCGGGGCCGGCCCAGCTGACAAGGGAGGGAGCTAACCAGCCACCGTTCCTTCCTGTGCTGTGTGCAATGTGAAGGAGGGCTTCCAGAAACCGCAGAAGTGGCATTCCTCCGATGGAGGGCTTTCACACACGGTGACAGGCTGTGGGACTCCCTCTAGCACTCCCTCTACCAATTTGCTCACCAGGCACAGGTGGCCTCCCGCTTGGGCTCCAGAGAAAGCAGCTGCTCTGGGGCCAGAAGGAGAGGGTGGTGAGGGGGCTGCACTTGGCCATCACAAGAGCCCTGGGAGCCTGGAGCTGCCACTGGGAGGTCTCCCTGGAGAAAAGCCACCATCCGTCCTCCCCAACCAGACCATCTGTGAGCACAGGGGCTCCGTCAGTGGCAAGCAAGGACCAGAGCCACATGCAACGGTGCAGTCAGCACATGGTCCCCAGCCCAGAAGTCACAGAGAGGAGCCCCAGGAGACTTGGCATTTTCAAGTCCCCAGTGAGGCCCAGGGTGCACAGCTGGATCCTTCCCCTCCTCCGTAGAGTGCTCTGGGAACGGGAGTCCATCTGTCCCAGGAGGGCATCCAACAGCCTGAAGAATGCCCTCCACTGCCTCTCACCAAATGCCCCCGGAGATAGTCAGCAGGAGGAAGAGATGCCCCTGGCCTGGGCGACCCAGATCCACCAACTGTCCAACACACTTTCCCTGCCCTTGAGGAGCTAACCTAACTTTTATATCAAGATGTGTCTCTGTGAGAACCCCGTGTCTGTGAGAGAATCGGCACTGGAGGGGACAGAAGTGACACATGGCAGGTCTGAGTTTTCACATACAGCCCCCTTGCTGGCCTGGACTGGAGAGCTGGGCCCAACGCTCAGAGGGCCTTCAGGCCAGTGGGACCTTAAGAGACCCAGAGTCAGGGGTCCCAGGCTTTGTCCTACCTCCAGCTGTGGCCACTTAGGTCAACAACACGGGTCCCCCAACAATAGCCCCTCACATCCTGAGTGCTTCCTCTGCGACCTCAGGGAGTTCTCACTAAAAACCCAGGGAACAAGAAAGGCTGCAATTATCCTCATTTACAATGACGGGGAAATCTCTAGGGATTTGGCCTGGTCCCAGCTCCTTCCATATCCATGTGCTGCCTCCTCTTTGCCAGGACTTCGTCCTCTGCTGTGCCCCTTCCTCTGTGTCCTGTTTTACAAACTTAAGGGAGAAAAACATGATTTGTCAATATAAGGATATAGAACTCCTTGGGATTGGAACTCTCTGGGTTTCCCTAGGTTTGGGTCCCCAGACCTGTCTTCCACAGTCATCCCCAAGTCCTGTGTGCAAGTGACCTCAAAGGGTCCCCAGAGCTGAAGACTGCCCAGACACTCACCTTCATAGCTCCACCAGAGGAGGAGGGGTGGGGGTGGGGGAAGGATGAGAGTGGGAAGAAGGGGGAAGGGAGAGGGAAGACAGGCAGAGGGGACTTCAGAAAGGTTGAGTGAGAAGGACAAGGCAGGGAGGAGGTCAGCCTGGGAAGGCTGAGAGAGCCCAGGGTAAATCTGGTCTAAGCCACATTTAGGCGATATTAACACACGGTGTCCAGGTGAGAGGCCATGTCGGTCTCTCTGACCCAGCCAGGGAATGCAGGGCTGTTTTCTGAAAGGGTTTGGCTAACAAAGGAAGACCACGAGGGAAGAGGGCTGGCTGTCTTCAGAAGAGGAGGAATTTTCAGAGGAAGATCTTGGCTCCTTCATCCTTAGACGAAAACCTTCTCTAACTCTGAGCTGCTCCATGGTGCCAGGGCCACATCCGATGGCGCTTCTGTGGGCATGTCCCAGCAAGAAAGCCCACTCACCTAGAGACAGGTAACCGGACTCCTGTGTACAAGGAGGTGGCACAGCAGGCCTCTAATCACCTTCCAATCTCTTAATCCTGTGACTCTGTCTAGAAAAGGAATCCAAACCCAGACAAGGGTGGAAGGGGCCCTGTTTAGGGAAATCCCAGATTGATGTTAATCCCCAAAGCACAGACCTTCCCACCACGCTTTGGCCCATTCGAGACTTGTGTTACAAATGTTCATGAAAACGAACAGTAGGAAAGAGCTCAGGATCCGAGGCCCTCCCCTGGCAGCTCAGCCCAGCTCAGCCCTCCGAGGGGTTGGGGGCCCCACACCCCCAACTCTGGCATGGAGCCTTCCAGCAGCTTCGGGTCCCTCCTCCTCCTCAGGTCGCAACCACATCACAGACTCTCAGGGCTCTCCTGAACCCTCTGGGATCACCAGGGGGCCTCCTGTCTATGCCAGTCCTTAAACCCCCAACATCAGATTCTCTTTGAAACTAGAGGCCGTGTGTGCAGTGTGGCAGCTTGTCACAATAGAACATTCTATCCATCACCAGCTTTCTGAGTTACGTTTTTCTTAGTGTGATTTCTGGATGAAAAGACCTGCCAACCAACTTGCGGAAAAACGAGTCCTGTCCACCACATGTAAATTAAATTTGAATCTGGTTTATTTGCAGAATTTTACTTAAACCAATTCTCATTTCTCCCTGTTTCTCATCATTATATAAAAACTCGTCCTTTGTACAAGCATGGAAAATGCTGAACAATGAGTAAGAAGTGAATATTGCACATTTAATGACCAAATAAGTTGTGGTTTTTAAAGGCCACACTAGACATGTGGGAAGGAAAGGGTAAAATACAATTAGGAAGTACTTGTTGCCCCATAAGTGGTTTTAAGCCATTGAAAGAAAAATAAATGGTAACCTTCAGTGCTCAGACACATTGCACCTGTACATTAAAAAATAGAAGTTACAATAAACAACATTCATTCCTGAAGTGATCTCATTACCCCCAAACAGGGTCAGTAGTTTAACTTTATTTTTCAAGTTATTCTCATCAGAAATCAGGAACCTGTCCGGCCTGGAGAAGGCATCGACTACAGCTTCTACAGGACAGTTGGTGGCTCTGTAAGGATCACCACGGCCCAGAGCAAGGCCAATTATGAGCACCTGGCTGTAAGCCAAGAACTTTATCCAGCTCAACCCAGATTCAAACGTAAGATCAGTCTGTTTCTTGTTTTAAAAAACAAGAAAAAAAGCAACATGTTTGTTTCCAACATCATACTCTGCATTTTGTTTAATAAGACAAAGTTAACTGGGCAGAAAAAAATTCAGCTACTACCTCAAAATGAGCCATAAACTTGGTCCAAAATGAAGAGCAGTTTTGAAGGATGGGTGCAAAGCCTTGGTAGAAGCCGATCATGCAGAGGCGAGACCAGTCTTTGGAAGGAAATGATGTTAAACCGAAGTCTGGCGTGTGAATTCGCCACGAACCGAATGTACCAGCCATGGGGCTGCTGAGAAGCGATGCCGTCCATGGCCCCTGGGGAAGGGACTGGGCTGCTGGGTCCTCGCTGCTGTGACTGACCCCCAGGGCACGGGCCGGGCGGAGGGCACAGAACGGAAGCGGACTCCCCAGACCCTGCAGGTGCACGCCACCGCTGATTTGTACCCTTGGAGCCTCATGTGTCTCGAGTCCTGACCCTGCTACTCACAGACACAGCCCTTCTGGAGTACCACGGGCTAACTTGGGCACTTTTCCCAAAGAGCGGCCCTGTTAGATGTTGGGGGTTAGAGGGCCAACAGAAGGCACTGAGCATTTAGCCTGAAGACCAAGAGGTGGACGGGTGGGGTCAGAGGTGTGATGAGGTCTGGAAATGTTGGAAGATTTGTCTGAAGAATAGGCAAGCAGCCCCGGCCTGGCTTGCTTCAGCCCAACCGTTACCAGTGTTATCAGGCCGGTTTTGGCACAACATCAAGCAGAACTAGAGAGAGCTGGCCACTGGCCACCTGGGCTTGCCCACGAGGGGCGGGGCTACTGGGCGGGGTGCGGGGGGGGAGGGCAAGAGGGGGGGTCAGGCGGGGAGGCTGGAGAAGCGCTGGGGATCCCTGCTGAATGAGAAGTGGGACCAGATGAGCTTAAACGTCCCTTTGCCCTAATGTGACTTTAAAAGTCACAATTCTATAGCATTTGCTTCCTGCTCCCAGAGAAGTCATTAACCTCAGTATGAGAATTCCAGTACAAAACTGTGTATCACCTTCACTCAAAAGGAAGAAGGGGCATGAACACACTGCTTCGGACAGCGTGGACACGCTGACTTCAGGAACCGACCGGGAAGAATGGGGTTGGCACCTGGTTCAGGTGAGATTAGGCCACTCCAGGGGTTTGCCTCAGAGCTGAACGACTCCGGCAACCCCAGGAAGCAGATGTGACTGAGCCCCAAATAGATGATGAGGTTCTCTGCATGCCCAGGAGCTTGGGGAACATGCTGGGCAGGTCCCGGCTCCTCCGTCAGGCTGAGCAGACACAGCAGCACAACCTCCTGTCCTCAGCGTCTGGACATCCCGGCTTCCCGCCGTGTTCACTCGTCACGGCTAGGCGCGGGAGCCAGGAGTGGGGAGACCGAGGGTGCCTCTCTGACCATCCTGTGTGTGCTGCAAAGCGCGGGGGACAGGGGGCAGCAGCAGGGCAGGTGCCTGTCATCAGCCAGGAAGCTGCCAGATGTCCCTATCTGAAGCAGGTGGCGCCGGGGCAGGTGGGGGCGGCCTGGGTCTGGCAGGATCTCGACAGCCGTGCACAGCACGGGAACCATCTCTGAAACGGACCCTGCGCGCTCGGGAGGCCTACTACTTTGGCAGCAAAGGCGCGTCAGCCCCGAAAGCCAAGCGGGAGGCTGGTCTATTCTGCGCCAGGAGGCCACAGCAGCATTGCCACCTTCTGACCTATCTGTCTTCAAAACACTTTCTCGGCCCAGAGCCGCTCCGAGGAAGCTCCTTGGCGAGCCGAGCTTCCACTGTTGCTAAGCCTGCAAGAGTCTGGGAGGAGGCACTTTCATGGACCATCTCTGATATCAAGTTCCAGTGTCAGATAAAACAGAGGACATCGGGCATAAAAGTGCATCAACTGTAACTGAAATACTTGACAAGACAGTGTGAGGTCCCTAAAATTCATATTCTTGCCAGCTACAACCAGAGATTGATTTTATTTTGTGTAATTTTTACAGCCCAACCACATTATAAATATTACAAACCTTCAAAAATTAATAGGTTAATCATAATTTTCTTTAAAATGTACATACTGTCACTCAAAATTTTCACATTCTAGGGTATCAATAATTACAGCTTCCTCAGAGAAAAGAGCACAAGAAGCCCCTCCTATCATAAAATCTGTGTTGCCAAATCGGCCGTGGAACTATTCTCAGCCTCTAACCCTTTCCGACACAGCACCGGGAAGCTGCCTGATGTTGAAAATGGAGACACGCAAAAGCCAGGCCAGCTCTGTGACGTGCCCCTCTGAGACAGCCAGCCTGTGACCTACACACGGGGACTGTCTCTATCTGTGGGGCAGAAGTGCTCTGTCCGACTGGAGAAGTCTGAAATGAGGAACAGCTCCTGCACACTTCCACATGTTGGGGGAAGCAGGCTAAGGACATCTGAAAAGAGATTATCACTCCGTTAACCTAGATCCCTACCCCCTGCTAAGAGCTCTCAGTTCAGGTATTTTTAGGTAAATAACCTTGGGTTATAAGTAACCCATGAACAGAAGGCCTATTATGCAAGCTGAACAAACAAAATCAATTCTGAGCCAAGAGAATTAGGAAGACAAAAGTCAAACTGTTCATTCCAGGGGGGAAATGACGGGCGCAAGAAGCTGGCGACAGAACAAGGCCACGCTACAGACAGGCGTTGGTAATGAGTGAACTGTTACCAACAACAGAAGGCACAGGCTACGGGGAAAAGCAAGTTTCCACGGACAAGTGCTTCAGCAGGTGTGCGAACTTCATCTGAGTTTAAATGTGGATGAAGAAACACACAGGGACCAGAGTGTCAAGTTCTGACTCCGTCCCTCTCTCTAGAGAGCAAGGCCTTCCGATTTCAAGCCCGGTGTCTAACAAGAGTTGTGAAGTCTGATGTCTACAGGGACAGAGGAAGTAACGTGAAACAGGGAATGCGCTGGGGAAGGCTCCACAGGGATCACGTCTACAGTGAGCACACTCTCTCCCCCAGGAGAGTCACACAAAACACGCAGCCACTGTGCCACCTCAGTTGGCGGGGACCTCTCCTTCCCCACGAGGACCATGGCTAGATGGAAACGGACTTGTCACCATCTCTACTGTCCACTACAATCAGGATCAAGTGGCCTCATTTCAGATGATGACTCACTTTAATTCGGCGTTCTCTCCATTCTGAGGGAAGTCCTACTTGTAAGCTGGTGTATAACTCCCCATGGGAGAAATGCAGAAATTTTCAAAGCTTCTTTTACACCGAAGGAGCAAAAATGGGATTCAAAAGTGAGGGTTCTACATGATTCCCAAAGCAGTGAGATCTGGCACAGCAGTCTTGAGATTTAAATAAAACAAGGAAGACAGAAATGGAGACACAAGAGCCCCGTGCGGGCTCCTGGGAGGTGACTGGGGATCCAGCCACCGAGAGTGGTTCTGTGCCCAAGTGGGACTCGGGAAGTTTCTCCTGTCGGGTGAACATCAACACTAAAAGGGCCCCAGGAGGTTTCAAGAATGAAGAAAACACACACACACACACACACACACACACACACACACACGGGTGCATGCACAACAGAAGTATCTAGTGCCTCCCGACTTGCATCTCAGTCAACTAACTCATGGGCCAAACAGAGCTCTGCAGTGAGACTGAGCGAAGTTACTTGTGCAACAGCGAAGTTAAATGTAAACATAAACAGCAACTGGGTTTCTTAAGATACTCGATGTTACTATCGTATGTTGTCCAAGTAATGCACTTCCGGATAGAGACCGTTAACGAGGAGAGCCAGGAAGCTTTTCCCATCTTGAAGGCAATGGCCAGGATGTTTTATAAATTGCGCAGCCTGTGAGATCTGATCTTGGTAGTCAACATACTGCTTGCTTGATGGCAAGGACTCAAGTGCGGTCAGAGCCTAAAAGACACAAGAGGGTTAACCGCATAGACACATGTTAACGTGACTCCCACAGGGGCAGCACACGTGCCATTACCTGGTACAACTGTGAGCCCCCAGAAGGCCTACGGAACTACAGTAGAATACCAGAGGCAGGCACCGACTAACCACGGTGGAAGGAAGCCAGCGATTCAAGTATGTCTGGCTTCAGCCACCTTCCACCACATCCAGCCCTCCTTCCTCCTGGCCTGTGCTGTCTCCCAACCGTTCGCCACAGAGAGCCCCTGCGGCAGGCAGGCTGGCTGGCTCCTGCCTCATCCTCCTTCACTGGGGTGTAAGCAGAGACCTCCCCACCAGACCACCTGCTGCCTCTCCTCCTTCCCAGAGTCTGAACCAGAAATCCCAGGGGCCAATGGCCTGTGCAATGTTTGATTTGCCGTTGGGTTTGCTCTTAGGTTGTAAAATCATGTCATATTAAATGAGCTGTATGAAATTAAAAAGAAACGAGCGTCTAAGTGCTATAGAGGATAAACAATAAGGTGGTTCTATCGGTCAACAGAGCACAGATCAAGTTCCTCCGCCTGCCAGAAACAGTGCAGGTGCTCCCATGCCCCTCTTTACATTTCTTAATCCCATAATTTTAACATTTCTTTCCTTCATAGTGGGAGAAGAGAAAAAGACTGTATTTGGAGAAAACAAAATCGGAACAATATACACGTACCCCCACCCCCAGAATGCTGACTGTGGCCATAAAGATAGCTGTGCCCCCCGCCTCAGCTATACGGACCGCTGCGCCAGAAAACAGAGATTAGACGGTGGAATTTGCTTGGCTCAGTCAACAAGGTGGGAGAAGATTTCGAGGATGGTAAATGAACGGGCAGCTTAGAAATAAATGGCCAGGGGGTCCTAGAGTAGAAAAGAAACTGGAGAGATTTAGGTACCAACCGAACTGCTGTGTGAAGAGTTCAACCTAAGAACAGGGATCAGCGGGGACAGGCGGCAGTCGTGGCTCTAACGGCATGCCCGCAGACAGGCAAGGCCCGCAGACAGGCAAGGCCCTCGGGAGATCACCCGCCCACCTGCGGCGGTTCAGCCTGGCTCACAGACCGGCTTTAGGAACTCAGATAGCAGTTGGGTCAGTCCAGGTAGTGCATAGACCTGTTATTATAGACCGAGACGCCTGTGAAGCCGCAGCTGACTGGACGGCTGGACGCCTGCTCTCAGGAGTTAAGTCGTCACCCAGCACCTGGCTAGCTCGGACACCGCAAGGCCGCAGACGAGGGGCTGGGGGTCCAGGTACTTACTGTTGCCCCAGAGGCCTGCAGAGCGCAAAGGGGGTGAGACGGAGCCACCGAATGAGCCCCAGCCCAGCACTCACAAGTTAGTGCGCCCGCCCCTCTCTGCTCCCCTTCCCTATCACACAACCAGGAAATTGTCCCTATTGTCCAGCTGGTTACAAGGTTCTAGCAAGTGAGCAAACACTTACACCAGGGCCTGCCACGCATTGAAGACTCAAGAATGCAAGCCATTGTTTTATCTGAGGCACCTCTGTATGCACTCCGCCAGCCCGTTTCCAAGTCAAAACAGTTAAGGGAATGGGACCACTGGCTTGGGGCCGTTGGTGGTTTTAGAATAAACTATCATCACAGCTGCCATTCTGTCCCTGTTTGGTCCTTCTAACAGTAGCTAGCCGTGGTCAGCCTCCAGACTCACAGAACAGGACCTGCTTCCTTGGTTCTCAGTGAAAGCTCAGGTAACCTCAGTCTCCACTGTGGCCCCAGCTTCTGTGCCAGTGCCCAGCCCCCACCAAGTGGCCGGTGAGCACAGCCATATTCATCAGAACCCAATCGGATCCCGGACCAGCTTGTCTGCCCACAGCCTTGCTTCTGCTAGGGCGGCAGAGACGGTGCTCGCGGCAAGCGCCTACAAAGGTGGTTTAAAACCTGAGGCAGGCACATGCAGTAACCATTTCCCAGCAGGCAAAGCACACCAAAGAGCTACACGGGGGAAAATCACATCCTCGTGCTGTTGTTATGTGTAAAGACCAGCACTGCCACCTCCCCGCCTCCTGGGCAGGCCGGCTGAAGGACTCCTACCCCGGAGCTGAAAGCTGTTTTTACTGACCTGCTGAGCTTTTGGGGTCAGATGTAATTCCGTGCCAGGCTTCAAACGGATCTGATCCTCCGAAGGAACCTGAACCGAAAGGAAGGCGGCCATGCCTCGAGCAACCACTCGGAACCTTAGGTGTCAGGGAGAAGTCAGAAGTAAATGACTATTAAAGGAAATATTTTACAAATAAATACATTTTCTCTTTAAAAACAAGATAAACACATTTCAGACCTAATGTTGTTATTAGCCTTTGCAGGCAAATCCTAAAAAAGATCAAGAAGGAACATTAATTTTCCTTCCATTATCACTGCCCAACAAGGTAAGCAACACTCAGACTCAAGAAGAATAGTGCTGCAAGCATGTAGAAATAACTGGAACTCTCAGATGTTGCTGGTGTGAATGTGAGAGATGGGGTAGGAAAATAGGTTTAGGCAGTTGCTCAGTGACAGAGTGACCATATGACCCAGCAATTCCACCCCTGGGCATATGCCCAAAAGAACAGAAAACAGGTGTTCTAATAAACATCTGTAAACGAATTTCACAGTGACACTATTTACAACAGCCAAAAATGTAAACAACCCAAATGCCTATCAACTGATGAATCGATAAACAAAATGTGGGACATCACACAGCGGAATATTACTCAGCCATTAAAAGGAGTGGGGTACAGTTACATGATAAAACACAGGTGAGTCTTGAAACTTCATGCTAAGTCACAGAAGCCAGACACGAGGTCACATACTATATGATTCCATTTATATGAAATGTCCAGAGTAGATTCAATAAAGTCGGCAAGTCAACTAGTGGCTATCAGAGATGCAGGGGACAGGGGTCTAGAGAGTAACTATTTCAAGGGTGTAAGATTTCCTGTTGGAGTGACAGAAACATTCTAGGAAGAGACAATGGTGACGGCTGCAACACCATGTATGTACTAAATGCTACTGAATTGCACATTTTAAAAGAGTTGCCATCATAAATTTTATGTTACCTATAGTCTACCACAATTTTTTTTAAAGATTTTATTTATTTATTTGACAGACAGATCACAAGTAGGCAGAGAGAGAGGAGGAAGCAGGCTCCCCGCCGAGCAGAGAGCCCGATGTGGGGCTCGATTCCAGGACTCTGGGATCATGACCTGAGCCGAAGGCAGAGGCTTTAACCCGCTGAGCCACCCAGGCGCCCCAGAAATCACAAAGTCCTGCTAAATTCTATCACAAACAAAGAGACATGGCGTCAACATGGCGGATTGAACTGAGTGATTCCCAAAGTTGCAACAAGAGGATGGGCTATTCCGTAAGAATGCGGACAAGAGAATCCTAAGAGAATTCTTTTCAACACTGATAAGGGCTTGGAAAGAAAACCATTATGCAAATAAGTGAGATAAAAGGGAGGCGAGTGGCAGATTCTTTCATGCTCCGGAATTTCTTAGCAACAAAAACTTAGACTTGTTTCTCATTATTTACCCTTCTTATCAGTTAACTTCAACTCATCCTGACTTACAGTTCTAGGAGACTGAGTGCCTCATGGGGCCTGGGGGACCTGACAAAGTATGCAGTGAGGAAGCTAACTGGGGTATTTTACCTAACCTTGCACACCCTCACTAGCTCAAAATCAGGCCGAAATCACAGTGTGGTCAGGTTATAAAGTCAAAACATGACAAGAGATACGACTAAGAAAACATTTTTTAGATGTGAAAACAAAGTTGTTTTAAAATGAGAAAAAAATAAAAACGTTTTAAAAAAGTATAAAAATGTAATCAGGTGCTGATTTTTCCCCTCTTAATCTATGGGGGAACCCTAGCCCTTAAAAGTCAAAAAACCTACTGAATCATCACAATCCCTGAGCAGGACCAAATGCCGAGGCCCATTTCGAAGAGCGGTGGCAGCTACCTCCTTACCTGTTAGACAGGGGCGACTTCCGGCCCAGCCCAATTGCCCCCAGAATCCCAGAGCCGAGCCTCTCCTCAGCCAGCAGGCTCAGTCTGCTCTGAAGCATGAGCAGAACTCGAACGACCGATTCTGTCAAGACCGAATCACACTGCTCCGTCTGCATCAGCGAGAGCTGCAGGACTTGGTGCCACCACAGAAATAGCTTGGCCTCTTCCTGCGCGGAGCTGCGGGGCAGGAGGAGGGCCCGGAGGAAAACAAAATTAGAAGTGCAGTCTTTCTATTTAACTGAAAGTCCACATTTGAATTTTAAGTATCGGGCACACTCAGTACTTTAAAAGGCTGGGCTAACAGGTAATAATACAGTGAGTATGACATACAGTTATAGGCTACGAACCTCGGATACACCTGTTCCAACCACTTGCTTAAGATGAGCAGCACTTTCATTTCGTTCCTTAGCGTCTGCTCGCTGTTTAAACACTGAAGCAAGTAGACATACAGAGTCAGGTAACTGCCGAGGGACAGGCACTCCTGCAGAAATTCTTCTATGGTGAGCTCAGGAACTTGAAGGGACACTAGAATGGGGCCCCATCCTAAATTCTGATTGAGGGAACCTAAGAAAAGAACACCAAGAAAAGACAGCAAGATTAAAACAGGAATCAAATTAATTAACTGCTGTCATGAGTCTTTTCGCTTTAGGCTTCATGTCAAGCCCACAGAGGGCCCCGGAGGCCACCCAAGGGAAGCGCAGCAGCAGCTTACATGGGAAAGTCCCCGTGTTGAGGGCCAGTGCCCCCACTAGCCACTGCAGAGGGCCAAAATCAGAACTCCGTGTTCTCAGAGTCACCCTTCTTGTCCTTTTATGGTCATTAAAATTGCAGGTAGACACTGCCTGTCCAGTCATCTAAGACTCTTAACTTCATCTAATACCTTTTAAGTATGTTATGAAAATTTACGCTTTTCCAAGGAAAATTATTATTCTATCCTACTGAAGTAATTCCGCTTTTCCAAAGCTTTGTTGAACTCATCCCTCAATGGAAATCAATTGAAAAAAAATTTTTTTTATTTTAGTAGCATGAAGGAATTTGAAGCAAGAGTGTTATCCTAATGGTTCTCAAGTCTTTGAGGGGAATGACAGTGGGGAGATGGTGACATGCACAGCACCTTCCACAGGGGGACATGGGGATAGGTCATGGGTTTGCCAAGAAAGGGCAGGGGTGGGTTATGGGCACCTCAGCATCCTTGCTCTAACACCCTTCTTTCTCTCCCACTGTGTGCACAATCATGTGTCAGGGTAGGAGTTGAGCTGTGCTAATCCGAGCCATTCTTCTTAACCAAACCACATTGTTTCCAGAATCAGAGTTTAGGGGGAGGTTAGGGAATAAGAAAGATTTTTTAAAGGCAGGGGTGGGGTGGGGATTGAACTCTTTGTTATAGTTTAAAAGATGTGACAAAAAGCAATAAAAGACTTACATGAAAACTCATTTTAACAAATGACAAAAATAGAGAAAAAGAACACGGCGGGTCTTAATATAAAGATTCTAGTTTATAGCATTTGAAAAGCGTGGCCAGGCCTATGGCTTACACAATGTGCCCACCATAAATGGGCTGGTCTGACGTCCCAAACCACCGTAAAGTGAACTAGGGGTTCCCTCCACGGAACCATGGTTGTACCGACAGACATGGGCCATAGGTTCCCACGCTAACCGCAGATCTTTGCAAACAAAACAAAATACAGTATACTCAAGTATTAGCTACTTTAACAAGGAAATCTGTGTGCCGCTATCACCCACAGGGGTAGTGGTCAGGAAAGGTACCTCCTTCTGACAAAGCTTTGCTCTCCCCTGGAAAGGACCCACCGAAAGAGAGCTTCGTACCTTCTTTGAAGTAGGCAGTGATGCAGGCTTCCGTGGTCTCCGCCATGTGGCGGACGGAAGCCAGGCTCTGACAGGCTGCTGTCAGGAGGGGCAGGACCACCAGCCCGTGCACTTTCTGCCCAATCCAGGTCCGGACACTGCCCCGGAGGAACTCTGCCGTTGGAATAGTCGCATTATTCATCATCATTAGGACTTCCATGAAGAGGCTGCTGAGGGCCATGTGTCGGGTCTGGCTGTCCATGTCTGCAGGGGAACACAGACACACCATGAGAGGCCGCCGGAACACCAGCATGACTGTGAGCAGCCTCGGCTGCACGCCAGGCACCTTTTACAATTCCGCTAGCTGAACCCGAGAACCAAAGCAGATGCTCTGCAAGGTGCTTCGCTGTTACGGTTGGGATGCAGCACATGAGTACTTCACACGGGCACAGCAGGAACCACCGAGAGACCCTTGGGTATAGCAAGTGGCAGAGCAAGACTTTAATAAAGAGACATTATCCAGCCGGCATGGAAGACAAAATTATTTATCAGAACATGCTTACTCAGACTTTAGCTTCCAAACTTTGCTCATCTGGAAAACCAAGTACACAGATTCCAGAAGTCACGTGATAAACTTAACTAGAAAAAAATACCTCCACACTCACCACTACCAAAGCTGTTGATACTCTGGTGTGATTTACAAGGAAGAGAGGTTATTACTAAAAACAAAATATTAAAGTAAAGAAAAGAAACACCTTTAAACCTTCTTAAAAGAGCTCCTAACTTAATCAGCTCTTATTTCTTTGTTTTTTAAATAAGTGGACAGATTGAAATTTTAAATGGGTCTTTCAAAAAAAAAAAAAAAACAAAAAACAGAGATGAAAAGAACACAGTGTGTAAGAAAAAGCAAGTTCACTGTACAAGACACCGCAAATGAGCAGGTTAAGGAGGTGGATTCCTTCCTCACAACCCAAAACAAAAACCTTGTTCACCAGGTGTTTGTGGAGAAAACTATTCAAAGGGCTATAGTTTTTGCCCAACTATTTCTAACTCTTCTTGAGCTAGGTAAAAATTTTTAATGGAAAGAAGTAGGGCTTTGTCACAAGGCTTCCGTATTCATGTCAGTGAGAGCAGGGGGAGTCTGGGCCTTACCACAGCTATCAAATCAAACTCACCCACCTGCAAGTGTTAAATAAACCCCAAGGTAATGTTATTATAAGACCTACTAATGATCAAGCAAGGACTTCAGAAACCAAAGTTCTAGATGAAAGTTCAACAACGTTATGTGTTTAAGTGTGTATGGCATCACGCATTGCCATGGGAACTGGCATTCTTCTCTAAGACCTTATCTCTGAATTTCAGCTCAAAAGCAATTGTAATTTTAATGTGCCTTTTAAGATGACTCATAGGAACAAAAAACTTACACAGTAAGCCTCCCAATAGATTCTACCCTCTCCTCTCCCTATGCATCAACAACACAGCCAACAAACATTCTCTTAAAAACCAGATCTGCTCCCGTAACTCTTCTGAGAAAGATCTTCTAGAACGACCTCCTCTCCTGTACTTGGCCAGCCATTATCTGACCTTCACAGCCTAAACACATTTAATCAATTCTAAAACCGTTTCTCTGGTATCACCTGCTAATCTTTTTTTTTTTTTAACATTGACTGGGTGTTACTAGCTAGAGGGGCTGATGCTAAAAGGTCGAGTGCACTGTCTCATCCCAGGCTTACAATACCCATATGAAACAGGCAGTACGACTATTATCCCCATTCTGCAGAGGAAGTTATACAATTTGTACTATCACACAGTCAGCGGGTGGAAAACCCAGGCAGCCGGGTTCCAGACTCTGCTTTTAATACCATATTATATGCCATTCTATACTGCACGTATGTTTAAGACATTTCAACCAATTATTTACCAGTTCCAACCAGCTCAGACAGTGACCCCAGCTTTCAAATGCTATGCTTCCCTCAATACCGCAGTTGCCTAGGGGCGCCTGGGTGGCTCAGTGGGTTAAGCCGCTGCCTTCGGCTCGGGTCGTGATCTCAGGATCCTGGGATCGGGCTCTCTGCTCAGCAGGGAGCCTGCTTCTCTCTCTCTCTCTGCCTGCCTCTCCATCTACTTGTGATTTCTCTCTGTCAAATAAATAAATAAAATCTTTAAAAAAAAAAATACTGCAGTTGCCTATTTTCAAACGGTATTTAAGTAAACACTAGAATGTCTGTGAGATCCATCCACGTGGTGGCAGATTTTCACTGCTGTATTCTATTATATAAATATATTACAACAATTCATCTACTGAACACATGGGTTGTTTCCGGTTTCCCTACTCAGATGCAGAGCTACAGAAACTGTTCACATCTCCCAGGGTACAGGTGAATTTCTTTTGGAATATTCCAAGGGGCAGAATTCTGAGACACAGGATGCACAAACTATCAGATGATGGATGCCAAGTTTTAAAAATGGTTGTACCAGGGCGCCTGGGTGGCTCAGTGTGTTAAAGCCTCTGCCTTCCACTCGAGTCATGATCCCAGTGTCCTGGGATCAAGCCCCGCATCGGGCTCTCTGTTCAGCAGGGAGCCTGCTTCCCTTCCTCTCTCTGCCTATCTCTCTGCCTACTTGTGATCTGTCAAATAAATAAATTTTTTTAAAAAATTATAAATAAATAAAAAAAATTGGTTGTACCAGGTCCTCTGTGGCCAGCAGTACATGAGTTCCACTGACCATGTACTCACCAACCTGGTATCAAAACCTTAACTGTACTCATTCTGGTGGATGCGTCATCACCTGTCACTAAAAGTTGAATCTGCATTTCCCTGGTGATGAACATGGTTAGCACCTTTCCGTAGATATACCGTTCATTTGGATAATCTCTTTCGTAAAATGTCAACTCAAGGGACTTGTTCATTTGTTCTACTGGGTTGTCTTCTTCTTCCTTCTTTCATCCAGTGTGATCATTTTAGTCACTCATATTTAATGTAATTCCTGATGTAACTGGGTCTAAATCTACAACCTTACAATATACTTTCCATTCATTCCTCCAATTCCACATCCCTTTTTTGATCTTTAGTTCATTATTTCTTATTCCTTTTTTCCTCCTCTGGTCTGGAAGCTGAACACATTCCAACATTCTTCGAGTGGTTGCCTGACCAACTGCACGTGCACTCTTGACTTTCCAAAGTCTGAATGTTAACCAGCTCCAAGACGGTGCCAGGGCTCTGTAACACTCTGACTCCCACCGGCTCTCTCCCTGCTGGTGTCTTAACCCTGGAAGGCATTACTATTACTACTGCTTTAGACAGTCAACGTTTCATGTATACACGCTTATTTGCCATTTTCACTGATCTTCACACTCACTCCCTTCCTATGTATATTCTCTGGATTATTCTCTCTCTCCTTCCACAGTCTTTGGTTGTATTTTGCTGTTCTTTTTATAACTTCTTAAGCTGGATTCTTATCTTAGTAACCTTCATCTTTTCACAATTTTAATATACGCATCGAAGGCCAAGAAACTAAGTCCCACTTTAGCCACACCCCACAGTTTGGATGCATTCTGGTTTTTTATCCAGTTCTAAATCTTCTAAATTTCTATTATGATCGTTTCTTTGCTCATCAGTCTGCTTCTTAATTTCCAGGGTAGAGTTATAGTTTGTTATTGATTCCTAAATTCGCTGCACTGTGGTTAGAAAGTGTGAGGTCTGTCGCTCACTGGTCCTTTGGGATTGGTGGAGACTGCCTCCAAGCTGATGGAGGGTGAGGCTCCTTAGCCATTCTGTGGGGGACTCACACCGTGTGAACTCTCACCACGTGAATTCTGCAGGTACGGGGCACACAAATCCTTGTCCACGTGCACACAAGACCCAGCAAGGCCCTTCAGACTTCCTACAGCCTGATTCTCCTTCAACTTCTTCAACTACTGTGAGATGTAAGGCAAAATCTCTTACCGTGGAGTGGATCTGACTTTTCTCCTCCTAACTGTGTCAGTTTTCACTTCAGGTATTTGCAGCTGCTACCGTGTAAATAGGTACAAATACACTTATCATTATTATATCCTCCTGGTGAATTAAACCTTTTATCAATTTTCAAAGACGCTCTTTAGCTCTTTAGCTTTTATTTATTTATTTATTTTATCATGCAACTTCAAAGCAGGAAAACACCCTAGAGATCATCTGGCTCTGCAACGCTTTCTGCCTCACAGTCCTATCCGTCCAAAATTAATCTACTACACCAGCTTTCTGTTTTAGTAATCGCCTGATATGACTGCCTTATCGAAAGCTTTCTAGAGCCTACACTCTGTATGTACTTTTTAGAAACAGCTTAAAGCTAGATGCTGTTCATTATTAGTCCAGGCTGACAAACTTTGTCTTTTAAGCTGAGCGTCAGTCCACTTACATTTACTGATGTACTTAAACTTTACTATCTTATTTTGGGTATTTTTCTCACCTTCTCCAAGCTTCTTTTCTTGTCTTCTTTGGACCAAATGCATTTTGGCCATTCCTTTTTATCTCTCTCCACTAACTTGGAAATTATACATTTTATTTCTATACTTCCAGTGAATTTCTTAGCAATTTCAACATTCACATTTTATCAAGATGCAAATTTGATCAGTTTATTGACCTCTCAAACAATACTAAAACTTTAGAATGCTTTTAACTCAACCTCCTTCCTGACTTACGTATACTTGTGGTCATACAGTTTGATTTTAGCTTTTGCTTTTTAAACCACTAAATGCATGATTACTGTAGTTTTCCGTATGTACCTAACATTTTACCACTTTCTCTGCCTACTTTACCTGTTTCTAATCCAAGTCTTTTTACCTGCGATCACTCTACTTCTACCTAAAAAACAGGCTTCGGGATTTCCTTCAGTGATGTCATGAGGACAAACACTCTTTTCAATGAAAGGATCTTTAGATCACTCTCACCCTTGACAGATGGTCTCTCTTAGCTTACAGCTCCCGGTTACAGGTCATCTCCTCACAGCACACTAAAGCTGTTCCACGGTCTCAGCTTCCTTTGTTGCTACTGAGAAGTCAGTGTTCAGCGTAAATGTTGTTCCTTTGTAGGTGTCCTTCTGTCTGCCCATTCTGTCTGTCCTTCCTGGATGGGAAAATTGTTTCCTTTGTTCCTGGTGCTCGTGTAGCGTCACCACAGTGTGAAGTGCGTAGAGGTGTGAGTTTCTCTGTCCTGCTTAGGATTCGCTGAACCCAAGGAGTGTTGTGCTCATCAGCCCTGGAAAATTCTCTGCCCTGCTGTCTCTCCGGCTATTACTGCCCCCATTCACCCCCCTTTCTGTCTGTCCTCTCCGGCAATTCTGACTAGATGAGTGCATGTACGTTCCATCCTGGCCTGTCCCCTAGGCCCTCTAACCTCCCCTCCACGTTCTTCCTCCATCCGCTCTACATTCTGGATACCATCTTCATATTTATTCTCCGGTTTACTAATTTTCTCTTCAGATGAGTTGAACCTGGTGTTAAACTAACCCATTAAGTTTTTATTATAAGTGTTGTATTTTACATTTCTAGAATATCGGATTCTCTCTCAAAGCTGTTTCTGTAATTTCTTGCTCTTTATGGACATTTCCAAATCTCTCTCATTTCAATAAATAGATAAAAGTACTTTTTTGTTTACTGTGCTAATTATTCCAATATCTTAAGTCATTCTCTACTGACTTGCTTGTGGTGCTTTGTTTCCGTGTGTGTGTGTGTGTGTGTGTGTGTGTGTGTGTTTTCCTTGTGTATTTTAGGACTTCTTTTTTTTAAACTCTGAGTTCATACTCCTTGGAACTCTGAGGCCAGAGCTGAAGATGGGTTTCTCCAACACAGCTCTGAGGGCGCTCTCCACCAGGCATCTAATGGCACTGCCAACCCAAAACACTTAAACTTGGTTCCCAGGTTGAGGGATTTTTCTCTGGATAATCTAAGTAGTAGGAATTTGTGTCTCAGCCCCATATGAGGGTCAGCTTATGCCTACTATTTTTTCAAAAGAGGTAGCTCTTTCCCCACCACACAGACATCTGACCCAACACCCAGGTCAAACAGATCACTGTCTTTGCTCTCCTCTCCCAGGAGCAAGTTTATCTCCGGCTCGTCCTTCCCCTGAGGATGCCATCGTGTGGGCGATGCTCACGAGCTCCTTTCAGGCCCCCATCTCCAGCAGGCCCTGGGCTTTAGTGCCCCCCAACTCCACCCCACCCCAGTTTAAGACAGTTCCGTGAAAGTCTTTAGCGGGAGGCAGCTTCAGCACTCATCTCCCTTGACAGGTTCCTCCTCCCACTTAGCTTCTGACTTCTCAGATTTTCCACCACCTCATGACAAGTTTCATTGTTAGTTTCTTAAAAACACTTTGTCCAGCATTCTTAGTTCTTTTCAGCAGAAACAGTCAGGATACCCCGTCCACCAACTGCCAGGAGCACGAGTTCTCCACACACAGTTTCGTTACACGTCTACAGGCGCCTCTGAAGGGCTCTTCCAGTGAGGAGCGAAAGCATCTTGGAATGCCGCACAGGGGCGGTCTCTGGTTCCCTCCTACTTATGACTCCAGCTACCTAGCTAGCTCCTCAGTCCCATTAACCCCACCAGCATCTGACAGTGTCAACCCCTCCTCAAATTCTTTTGTGCCTCCCCCAATGGTGAGATGACAATGTCCCTGGGAGCCTGTCCTCTTTCCCAGCACCACTTCTGTGGGAACAAGATGGAGTGTCCTGCCTAGCACCCCGTGATCTCAGAAGGCCTCACACAGCAGGGATTCACCCACGGAACGAAGATATGACTGCCCGTGGCCACTCACCAGGTGGGTTAAAGACGATAATATCATCCAAGAGCTTAGACATCTCCTTTTCTAGGACGGCTAAGGTGATTTTTCCATTTTGTTCCAGGGAGCTGAGGAACTGAACCATCTGATGAGTGAAGGCTCGGCACTTTGGAACTGCATCCTGACAAACAACAAAAGGAGCATTCATAGACTCCACCCCAGATGTGTTAACTGAGTATTCCCTGGGGGCAGGTCACTGCTCTGAATGCTTCCGGAAGGAGAGGCGGGGACACAGCAGGAGGCCACATGAAGACAGGAATGTGTCTAAGGGCCTTATGTCTAGGGATATGCCAATCTGTGGTAACATTTACTCCAGCACCCACGTCCTCCCACATTCCAGAACACTCTTCTTTTTCACTACATCAATACCAACTTAACTACACACTGATTACTTGCCAGAAAGTTTTCCAAAAACCTCTATGTTTACTATCTGATTTAACTCTCACAACACTTTGAGGCAAAGGATTATTTCCAATTCAGATGAGAAAACCGACATCAGAATGGCAGTAAGCTGGGGGCCAGAGTTTGTCAGGCCTCGAATGCACGCTCGTCCCTTCGCGGCCATTCTGCTGCCAACGGCATCTCCATCTCTAAACCAACGGCGGCCGCCCTCGGTCCTTTTGATTTCTTGTTAGCGTTTGGTATGGCTAGTAAGTGAAGGTTTACCAAGAGAGGTACTTATAACTACAAGACCTGAAAGGCCAGAAGAGGAGTACACCATGGCACACATCCTCCAACATCTCAGCTGAGCTGTCACGGGGTTTGAGACCGTCCTCAGCAGCACCCCCACTACCACGTCCTGCAAAACACTCTGCCTTTTGAAGCACCCACTCAACCTACAAGATGTTTCTGGCTGTCAATAGGGATGGAAAGGCCCGCAGACACTCTCAGGAGCTTCATGATTAGTTCCGCAGAAGATTCCTTTGCCAGGATGATGGCTGGCTGGTAATGGCTGCTGAAATAACCAAGCACACTCTGGTAGGACATGGTATCCACGAGATGCCACGAGAGTGAGCTTGTTTGTCCAAGGAGGTTCAGGAGAGGTGAATCCTAAAAATACAATACATACTCCTTTAGTTTTGGAGTCCTCACTTTCCCAGAAATATGTATCTCTGGTCAACGGTGATCACTAAGATGGTCTATATGATAAGCACAGTTAAGATGCCATCTATTGAAGCTAGAAATACTCGTGAAAGTAACAGCCAAGGTCTTGGCAAAAACAGATGAACTTTTAAGTATTCAGAACCCAGTTTTCAAAGGAAGTCTCAGATCTAGTGGTAAAACTAGCAATTAAGGAGATGTAAAGTCAACCTAACATTCATTCTCTAACTCTGTGTTTCCCTTCATAACCCAGAACGGGACTATGAATGATCCCAGAGAATCAGTCCCCTGTTGAAGGCACACCCCATATGCCAAGCAGATACTCACAGTGACAGGTGTTAGGGAAACAAATGAAAAGCTACAACCTCGCAGGAGTGCGGCCCTAGGAAGCCTTGCCAAGCCTTCACCACAGGCCCTCCACACTTACTGCTTGGTCTACCAGCTCATCTTCCTTTGCCAATAAAATCATCATGAAAAGGAGGCAGACGATCATGCTCCGGGTCTCTGGGCGGGGGCTGGGGCTCCAGGCATCAGACAGCACACTGACCCAGTTGACTTCACACAGGACAGAACCCAAAAATAAGAAGCAGCTCTTAGGGCTTCCTCGTTCCACCTTAAAGGGAAATGAATTAAAATCAATGTTTTCCTTTAAACTGTCTGTGTTACTGAAAATGTATACAAATCAATGCCTACTAAATTAAATTTTTAAAAAATAATTTTTCAATTATAAAAATTATCTATGAATCCCTCCCTCCAAAGATTTAGACTTAACATTTGTAAAATTTTTTCTTCCATGCTCAGTGAATGGGTACGTTTATCAGCTTATTTAGAGTTCATTATTTATTCCATTAATTCTCAACAGGAGAGGAATGACCTTCCATAGTTTAAGCAGGGTGGCAAATGTCACCAATGCTCAGGGGACTCCATCATGGTCCTCAGATGTGCTAGGGCAGAACAAAGGTTGAGATCTACTAGTCAGTAGTTCCTAAAGCTGATTGTGCATCAGAACCACCTGGAAGGACTCACCGAAACACAGATTGTGGGACCCCACCCCCAGAATTTTGCATTTCCTCCATCCAGGGTGAGAGCAGAAATTTGGGTTTCTAAGGAGCTCCCAGGTGCTATGGACACTGCTGGTCCTAGGACCATACTTTGAGACCCACTCTAGTACTGTATATAATTTTTACACTGCCTTTTTGGCATAATGTTATGTTATAAAAATGTCTCCACATCATTAGGCTTTGTGATTTTTGATGGCTGCATAATGTTTAATTAAATCCTATTTAAAATATATTTAAAATATATTAGGGGTGGGTGAAGAACGGTAAATGTATTTTACAGTATATAACCAACGTCAGAGTTACCGCTTATTAGCCTACTTCAGCATGTTTAAAATAAAACATGGCTAGCTATAAATTTTTCTATTTAAAATGAAGATTAAAAAGCTCTACTCCATTTGTAAAATCACAGTCAGTGCGATCTGGTGATGATTCATGCCCTCCCGGAACGACCATCATTACAGCACGCTACCTGCTGCTTCTCTCCCCTTCTAGAAAATGATTCCTCATCCTCCTTTACCACCTGTTCTCTCTCCTCACTCCAAACCCCTCAAAACACATCCCTTCCTACTCCAGCAAGATACACAGAGCTGAAAGCTTCCGTTTCCAGCCGGGTCAGCATCTTCTCTCACTAGACAAAAATTCCTAGACACGCCGAGTCTACAGCAGCCCTCAGGGGCCGTGCTCCCATTTCATCTGTCACACAGCTGAGGCCGGGCGCTGACTTAAAGCTACCCTATGGCTCTTTAAACAAATGTTTGTAACGGTGATAAATGCCTACTCAGGTGATAATATGCCTACTTCATATACTAAAGCTGGCCACAAAATCGCTAAGCTTCACTTTCTGAGATGGCTGTGCTGGGCCTTCCCCAGAGCTCAGCTGCGGAACTGGCGCCAAAGAGCGCAGCCCTGAGCACTCTCCGTGGACAGCGCTAACAGGGCACCGCACGATCCACCGACTGTCCTGTTCTACGCCACCGGGGACCTGCAGGAATGAAAGCACCTCTCGAGTCTCAGGGCCATCAAGTGAAGAGGAAATGTAAAAGAACTGGTGACTGTGAATAAATCAACTGAACTATGAAGAGCTAAGATGAGATGATGATGGGTTTTTAAAAATGGAAATTTAAGAACCACAAAACAACAAAAATACCGGGCGCTATGTAAGTGAGGCTGCTGGGGCTGTTTTTGTAACTACTGCTTGTACTGCTAAGACTCACACACACATTGGCAATTTTTCTGAGTCATGTTGGGTCTCCACATGACTATGACGCATCACTGGTTGCTAGGATGCACTTCCAACTCCTACAGCATTATCCCCTTATGCACCTGCTTAAAGAAACTAATGGCTTGAGTACCAATTATGCTTTGCTTTAATAGAACATTTAACGATATGGAAGCCTGATGATACCGTCCTAGAAAAAAATGCAAACCCACAGACACCAAGACTGAGCACGACAGTCATTAAACTATGTATTCATACAACAATGTTAAAGAAGTCCAGGGGTGACAGCCATACGACAGTCAACATCTTTCCCTGGCTTTATAATCGGTCCTACAAATGTCTTCCAGTCACCTCCTCCCGCAGTGAAATGATTTCCACGGAAGGCTGCTTCCCGCAAGCACCCCAGACCACCCAGGACGCAGACACGGCCCACCGTGCGCCCACGGCAGCCGTGCCTGACAGCCACAGCGAGCGGGCTGCTCCCGGGGAGCCAGGCTGCGACGCGGGGAGCGAGAGCTCACTTTGAAGAAGGCCTCCATGAGCATCTGGTCAGGGTGCAGGTCCCTCCACGGGAGTCTCCGGTAGGCACTGTGGAAGGCATACAGAATGAACTCCGGCATTCTGGGCGCTGTACACACTTCGCAGTAATGCATCAGGTGTAACCGAAGGGCTCCGCCATCGCCTGGCAGCAGCTTATCTATAATGCAAACAGAAAAAACAGCTGAAGACCTTTCAGGTTATCTTTAAAAACAAACACAAAACAAAAATGTGAACTAAAAATCTAAAACCCAAGGTTCTCAATAATGGCCAAATTTCAAAGATTTTCATGAGTCAGGAAAAAAAAAAAAAAAACACTGAAGATAATTTAATAGTAAAGACCAGTACTGCAATTACTTACTTGGGGAACAGGAATGAGAAGCTGGTAGGTGGAAGACAGCAGGGGCGATCAGCTTTTCTTTAAAACTTCTAGCTATATGGCTTTTAACTCCGATACACTTGCATAACCCCAACCACCCCAGGCGTCCCTCCAGGCTGTTGCCCTCCGCAAATACTCACTCCCCAGCATGGAGGCTTATTCATTCGGCCCCTTGGAGGATTCCAATACCACTCAAAACGAAATGTTGCACGTGACTAAAACATGACCCATAGTGCAGTACAACCAGACGATTAACTGTCAATCAGCTAAGTTATTCTACAGTGACACTCCTCTACGACGTGGATCACTCGGGATTATCGCCACAAGTATTAATTATCTCAGTGCCCCCAAGAATGAATGCCAATGTAATCTAAAACAAAACTTTTCAGCTGTTCTGGTTCTACACATGGGAATGAATGTAGTCAAAGAAGAGAGAGCCAGCCTCCCACAACAACAGAAACCTGATGGTGGTTCTTAGTAGTAGCTTTTGAGAAATGACCAAGGATCATCAACCCATGGTACCAATTCATTTACCATTTCCAACATCCCTGTGCCCTTGATTCACAGTCCTTACTTATGCTACAGCATGAAACAGTAACATGTTTTTAACCTTTTAAGACAAGGTAAGGGTAGCATTTATTTAAATATGAATAAAAGATGGTTTTGTTTAAATCCAAATATGGATATGTAGGTAGATGTCTAAAAGGAAGATGTCTCTTAGGACAAGACTTAGCCTAGACACACATAAGTTCTGTGAGATCAGATAAACTCATTTTTCTTTTTGGTTCTTCATTTTCTCATGAATAAAAGGAGAGAGCTGAATCAGAAGATCTCAGTAAAAGGCTACAATACTTCTTCCTGCTTTGCATAGTTCTGTTTCCTCACCTTGAACTCAGCTACCAATTCCTGATGTTAGCCATGAACCCTCCTGTTCCCTCCTCCCACTTTCCCATGTGCTTTCTCTCTCTCTCAAAAAAATACTAGATGAGGTACATCTAGACAATGGACCATTGTTCAGCACTAAAAGGAATGAGCCATCAAACCATAAAAAGACTTGGAGGAACTTAAATGCATATTACTAAGTGAAAGAAGCCAGTATGAAAAAGCTACAAAATATATGATTCCAAGTATTTGATATTCCAGAAAATCTGAAACTATGGAGACAAGAAAAAAAAAATCAGTGCTCACCTAGAATTAGTGGGGAGAGAGGGGCGAGTAGGCAAAACAGAGAGGATCGTTGGGGGCATGAAACTACCCCGCAGGATACCGTAATGGCAGATATGTGCATTACACAGCTGTCAAAGTCCACAGAACATACAACAACAGGAGTGAACAGTAACGTAGGCTATGAGCTTTGGGCGACATGAGGTGTCCGTGTAGGCCCACTGGGTGCAGCAAGCACACCGCTCTGGTGGGCGACGCTGACAGGAAGAGGGAGGGTTATTGTGTGTTGGGGGGGGGCGGGTAATATGGGCACTCCATGTACTTTCTGCTCAATTCTACTGTAAACCTAAATCTGTTCTATACACGCACGTTAGTTGTTTTTCAGGACGGAATGTCACGTTGTTAGGTCGGTGACTACGTGCCACGCAGACATGGGGCAGCCACAGAGGCACACTAGTCAGGAGGTGCCCAGCAGGCCAGGGGTCCTTCAGAACACATTGCAGTGCCTGTGGGGAGCCCACGGCTGGGCACAGAGCTGGCCACTTCTGCCTAGCGTGGGAACGGTCAGTGCGACATCTCTGCCTGGCACTCGCGGCTGCTGTTCGCCCCTTGGACGGAGCCGCATCTGCTGCCCTTCCTTCCCACTCGCCTCTCACAGGAGTCACACCTGGATGGGGGTCGGAGGGCGTTTCTTGCCCACTCCCACCCCTCTCCCTCTGATCTGCACAGCCACCGTCCCAAACAGGTCTCTGGAACTGTGGTTCCATCACGGTGTCAATCCCACAAGGACTCAAACCGCAGAGCTGTGCTATGAAGATTCAGAGGCAGGAGAGAAACACATGCACATAAACGCACGTGCAGAAGAACATAAAGGCCCCGAGGCTTCAGGCGGTAGTGGAATCAGGATGAGCAAGGGCAGCGAGGGGAGGGCAAGGACATTCGTGGTACAGTGCTTCAAGCAGGATGGCTGGAGTGGAAGGCTTCCATGAAGAAACCATCACAGAATGCTTACACTGGGCCAGACATATCTGAATGCTGGCCTGAAACATGACACTTAAAAGTTTGCAAATAGGAATATATAGGATATAAACACTATTTCATGACAATTAATCTAGTCAACAGACAGGAACAGAAAGTGGAGACAGAAAAAACAGGGCAGTTGCAAGAATCTTGGAGGAGGGTGTGGAAAAATGTCTTTATGAAGCTCCCAATACAAAACATGTAGATATTCTAGACAAAATAAAACACCTCTGAGATCACACAGTTGGGTACGCTCGGTGAAAGAAAACAGAGCCAGAAGCAGGGATCAGAAGCAAAGGGCGCCTGGGTGGCTCAGTGGGTTAAGCCGCTGCCTTCGGCTCGGGTCATGATCTCAGGGTCCTGGGATCGAGTCCCGCATCGGGCTCTCTGCTCTGCAGGGAGCCTGCTTCCTCCTCTCTCTCTCTGCCTGCCTCTCTGCCTACTTGTAATCTCTCTCTGTCAAATAAATAAATAAAATCTTAAAAAAAAAAAAAAAAAAAAGAAGCAAAGAGAGACCAGGAAACCTGGGTACGGAACAGACATCGAAGCCTCAGCTTCCCATGGACTGTGCTTCCGTGGGGTTCTAACAGCACGAAGAGTCGCCCAGGGACACTGCCCTCCGTGAAAGAGCAGATAAAGGAAATAAAGGGACCTTCTCTGCCTTCACCCCTTGACTCAGAGTCAAGGAGAGGGACAAGCTGACTATCATCACTGAGGCCGACTACAAGTGAGTCTGGGGTCTGTTTACAACACGACCATGAGAAACCACAAAGGAAGGGCCACAAATGCAGATCCCCTCTGCAGAACACACCCTCAGCCTGGTCTCGACAGAATGCCCACAGACAGAATCCCTCTAAATGTGGGCTCACAGTACAAAACTTGAAATCCATGAGGAAACAAGCCTCCCAGTAGGAGTCTGAAGGAACACCTAACTGCAGCTTAAGCCATCCCCAACAGGAGCTTGAGATCATTATTACTGCACACAGATCATAAAGGAAAGTATGTTTAAAGATTTCAAAGAAATAAAAATTAGAATTGTAAACAAAAGTTACATAAGATGCTATGGAAAAGGAGCAGGAGGGGTGCCTGGGTGCTCAGTGGGTTAAAGCCTCTGCCTTCGGCTCAGGTCATGATCTTAGGGTCCTGGGATCGAGCCCTGCATTGGGCTCTCTGCTCAGCGGTGAGCCTGCTTCCTCCTCTCCCTCTGCCTGCCTCTCTGCCTACTTGTGATCTCTGTCCGTCAAAGAAATAAAAATAAATTTAAAAAGGAGCAGGATAGGTTTGAAAAACAAACAAACATGACTTCTAGAGATCAAAATAAAAAATTCAGTTGTTTGTTATGTTTTTGGATTTTTTTTTTTAAAGATTTTATTTATCCATTCGACAGAGGGAGGGAGAGAGAGATCACAAGTAGGCAGAGAGGCAGGCAGAGAGAGGGGGAAATAGGCTCCCTGCTGAGCAGAGAGCCCAATGTAGAGCTTGATCCCAGGACGCGGAGATCAGGACCTGAGCTGAAGGAGGCTTAACCTACTGAGCCACCCAGGCGCCCCTGTATTTGTTTTTAAAGCAGGTTAGACACCGCTGGAGGGATTGAATAAACTGCAGAGGAGTCTTCAAGAATTCACCCAAAATGAAGCACAGAAAGAAAAAACGAAAAAGAAGTTAGAGTTACAGAAGGCAGAATGAGGTTCAGCATGAGGGCACAGCATGAGGGCAGAAGGTATGCGAAGAGAACGGCTGCCTGCGGTCCAAGGCTGATGCAGCTCAGAGCTACCTTACAAACAGTAAGAGGTTACAAACGTCACATTGACCTTCTCTGGTCAAAGATGACTGTCTCCCAACTAAAACAAAATTAAACAAAGTAGGAAAAGTAGAGGCAAAAGAGAAACCAAATGATTTAGGGGAAAAGTGATAACTAAGTAGAGACACAACAAAACATCTTCCTACCTTTAAAACTCTCGTGCAAGGAGTTGATACAGTCAGTGAACAAGTGCACGATGCTCAAGGCCACAACAGCGTCACTCTCCAGCCAGGGGTAATGTCGTTGGCTGCTTTCAATAAAAGAAGCACAGGCTTAGAAAGGAAAGCACCATGATTAAATCACTCTGGATCCCAGGGTCTAGGAACTGCCTCAGTCCGACAGAACACTGTATATTATGGAGCCCCAAGACACACTCAGACCACTTGGACCGCTGTGAATTGTAGCTCATAATATCAACCACACAATTTTATTTACTTTCCTTCTAAACCTTTATTCCAAAGCAATTAAGTTCCAGAAGGGTGTTGTCTACATAGATTAACACCCTTCTATACCCAATTTACACACTTGTGTATCTCGGTTACATTTAAAATGCCTCAGGCAAGTGCCGCTAAGTGGCTTCAACAATTCTGTCTACCTAAAACATGGAAAAAAAGAAGAAAAAAAAAAATCCATGTAACAGAAAGATGGTCACAAATGGACAGGAGATAACCAAAGAAAAAAACTCTTAATATGATCATTTTAGTTTCTGAATTGGGTCCAGAAACCTCAATAGCAAAAGAAATCCTATTAATTCTTCCTGAAAATAAACAGCACATTCTGCCTTACTGCCAGCAGTCTGGGAGCCAGTGTGGAATCCTAAAGCTTGTAGATTAAGGATAGTCCGCTAGCAAAAGCAAAGATCCAGAAACTTTTCTATTTTCCTCAACGAGCTCTTGGAGCAACATGGGTTAATACAAAGATCTTGACAGAGACGTCAGGTGCCCTGAGCTCTGTTCCCGGTTCGGGCCCTCACTACTGGTGGAACTAAGAACAAACCACTCATGTTTTCTGAGTCTCAGCAACAGATTGATATTTGTGAGAACACCTTAAATACTGTGATATCTAGCACTGCTGTAATTTTAACAAACTCCTGACAAGTTCCCCTAGCCTTGCTTGCTTTCCCCTAGCCTTGCATGCTTTTAGGGGAAAAAAGATGCAGAAGGTAACTCCCTGCATGCAAACAGTTCTCCACCTCTCTTTTAAATCCTCATAACATCATGTTTTCATTTAATCGCTGAGCTCATGTGAAAGGGACTCATTCCTCCCAGTAATTCAAAAGCCAATTTAGTCCCAAAAAATAAATAACTGAGGTACTGGGTAAAATCCAGTTAGTCTCATATTTTACAGTAATATATTATCAAAATCTAATTCAGGAGATTAACATCTGTTTTTCTGAAATTAAGCACCAAAATTTATTCAACATCTTTTTGTAGAAAACTGGAAATGAGTATCTATTTTGCTTCCAAGGTAACAGATCTGATCAACCAGACTAACAATTCCAGAAGCAGAAAATGTCTTAAGTTTCCTTTTAAGGAAGCATTTTCTAAATTTAATATGGCCCTACATAAAAAATGAAATCCATGAATGCATCCCTTTTGCCAAATACCATCAGAACTTTAACTCTGTAAATTTAAAAGGAATATGAATATCTGAAAAATGATTTACCTTTCATTGTCCTCTAAAACCAAGATCCACGGCTTAAAAAGCTGGATGATAACTGAATATAGGGACTGCAGCACTAAAAAGAAACCAAAATTTTTAGAGACAAGAAACAAGCTCATGCTTCATCAATATCATTAATAATGCTAAAAAACATCTACTTATGATCTGTATACTCACAAACCTATATTGATAAACAACACATTTCATGTAACTAAATAAGCTTGTGTTTTCATTTGCTGCAATGGAATTTCTTGAAGATTTTTTTTTTTTTAAGATTATTTATTTATTTATTTACTTGACAGAGAGAGAGACAGCTAGAGAGGGAACAGAAGCAGGGAAGCAGGAGAGGGAGAAGCAGGCTCCCCGCTGAGCAGGGTGCCTGCTGCAGAACTCGATCCCAGGACCCCAGAATCATGACCAGAGCCGAAGGCAGATGCCTAACTGACTGAGCCACCCAGGCACCCCTCGAAGAATTTTTATTATAACACAGTGTCATGGATAATCTTACACCGTACGTTTTTTTAAAAGATAAATGTTTAAATATTCAGAACCCTTTTCCCAATGAGAACAATAGGAAGAAAGAGCCAGAAACTGAAACCTATCTCCGTGTGCCATGCCCTATGAAGGAGGGGCAGAGACAAGCTGCAGCAAGCACACAGTGTGCGAGTGAACACAGGTATGACACTTACATGGGGTCACACCTATGCTATATATTTCCTATTTCTTCTTCATGACACTCAAATATCTAGTTTTATTGCTAAGATTTAAATCTCTTTATGTGTCTAATCAAGTCTCTTATAATGGAAGGTCAGAGCACCTCACTCCATGGGGCATAAAGACATATTACCTGTTTTGCTACTGGCAGATGGGTCCTGAGCCAGGCAGGCCATTTCGCAGTCAAGAAGCCGTTTTACAAGATAGCCCAACAGCGTCTTCATATCAGCCATGTAAGGACTCCATTTTGAGAACAAACCAAAGCTTTTAAAGTCCAGTGTGGATAACCGAAGCTTATAAAAAAAATTTGAAAGCCAGTGTATAGTCTCCGTTACCTGGAAGAGAATGACAGGTCAAAGAGTCCTTACTGAAGGTCTACTTTCAGCAGAGTACTAGACTGTGATGGAGGGCTCGGACTTTGTAACAGAGCTGTGATGCTCTTCCATTCTTCCCAATACACTGTCAGGTCGACCCAAACCACATAATGTGGATGAAACCCAGGGCTCTGTGGGACGCTGCATGAAAACCTGACCGAAGGAGCCAGGGGCATGGGGCTAAGTATCGGGTGGGTAAGCTGGGGAGGACAGGTACACCCAGAGGGTGGGTCTGGGCTGCTCTTGAACGGATCAGCAAGACAGACTCTGAGGGGTGAGAGAAAGGCAAGGGGTGCATGGGAGGAAGCAAGCGACTGACAAAAAACACAGGGCTCTTAAAGATAATGCACGGAACTGCAGCTTTTTAGATAAAAATTGCGAATGTGTTCCAACTGTTTAAAAAACAGAGAGCAAAGGAAACAGAAAAGGAATGCAGAGATACAAACTTCAGACACCAAAAGCTACACACCTGCTTGTCAGACAAGAGAACATCCGGAGAGCTTTGAAGCACCGCGCTCTCTGCAGAGGCTGCCCCCTGCTGGCAGTTTGGGGCACAGCAGCCCAGGGCTCTCAGAGTGGCTTTCCAACACTCGGGGCTCAGCAGCTGCTCCGCAGAGCCTTTTGGGGCAAGGACAGAAGACAGTAGGTTAGCATCCTTCACAAACTAATTTTTTCAACTTGAATCAAATAACATGTGTACTTTACAAAGGAATGAAAATTAAATAAAAATCCAAAACAAATTCACAAAGACCTAGGGTGAAGAAACTGCAGTCAAGAGAACCTATGAAAAGGACTGTCCACCTGGACACTTGACCTTCCTGGTTCCTAGTAACCGTGCTGGGAGTGAGCACAGCCAGAGTCATCTGGGCTGGACTCCAGGGGGATGAGTGGGAATCCCAGCTACCAGCCCCTGACTGCGGGCCAGTCAAGGTACCTTTCCTGGCTGAAGCTGTGAAAGAAACAGCAGTAACAGGACAAGGGAGACTGGACTGCAGAATTCGAGTGCAGAGTCTAGGCTCTCTTCTCATGCCTGCCCCTGAAACTCCACTCGCACGAGGGGCAAAACCTAAAGCAACACAGAGCCAGCGTGCTAAGCAGACAGTACCGCCAGCCCTCTGCTCCTGGTCAATCACACATCCCAGAGGCCTCCACTAATACCTCCTCCGGCCCTTTCCACCCAGAGCTCGCATGATCACACAGGATAACAGAGGCTGGAAGGACGAGATCTGAGGGGAGACTGGATGAGGAAACTGTAATCTGGCGAGTGGGAGACGTCTAAGAACAGCGAAGAGTCTGTGCTGAAGGGCTACTGTGGTCCAGCTCTCATAGAGGACACAGCCCTGGAATCACGTTATAGGTAGGGGAGTCGTGCACGCCTAGAACACGGAAGCGAAGCCGGGAAAACAAGAGGCTAGTCCATGAATAATGAAGAGAAGAGACAAGCAAAAGGACAGAGCCCCAAGAACACCAACATGGCGGCCAGGGAGGGAAGGGAAACCAGGAGGCTAGAGGTCATGGAATCAGCCAGTGATTGTACTGTTATTCTTAAAAGCCTTTAACTGAATTACTTTCCTGGTAAGTATAAATTTGCTGTTAAACACAAGTCAGTGGCTGCCTATACACACTGCTTACAATCTCTTAAAAAGGCTTCAGGGAAAAAAAACCATGATATATACCTGATCAAGTTCTGAAGATTTAAGATCAAAAATTAGTTATGTCAGCATGCATCAAAATTGTACAAATACATCTCCCTACCACCACTCTCCACCCACCCAGCAACTTGCCTCCACAAAAACAATGAAAGCTTGAAGTGCTCTGAAAACGAAAGCACACATTTCAGTATTCTTCAGGTAGTTCAATATATAAAATCATTAACTTATTCACTAAATGGTTTCTATTGAGTAACACAAAAATATGGCATAAAGCAAAACTTAGTTTTCCATTACATTTATAAACTGTACCAAGTTCACGTAAAAAAAAGTAAATGCTATGGCATTCTTCAAATTTCAATAAAATTCCTGCCTAGTGAAATTCCCAAGACAAAAAAGCTAACAACCTTTCACTCCTCTTCTAATCTCCAGTACTCCAGTGGAAAATTGCAGGGCAAGGGGGGGGGAAATAAATAGCGGGATATAGAAAATTGAACACTGCTCTTTCCCTTGGTGAATATAAATACAGGCTACTATTACATACAGATAAAGTACACTTGCAAAAAAAAAAAGGAGTCAAAAAATTAAAGGGGAGGAAAAAATAAACTTTATCCACTATTTGGATTTACAGAGAAACCACCTGGCACAGCAAACATATTGCAAAGGAGCAATTTCCTTCTCTTACCAAATCTGTAGCTGGCAGAGTAAGCAGGCCCACTCCTACCCCAGCCCAGCTCAGGACAGCTGCAAAGTCAAGGGAAAGAGGTGGGTGCATGACTGTGGACTGAACCGGGGACCATCTGAACATTTAGGACAATAACTGACCTCTTCTACAGACAGCAGCACCCTTTCGGGCACTGTTTGTCAAGCACTTTAGGTAAAAATGAGTGATTCTAAATTTCCACATACCTGTCTTATTTTTACATTTTTGGATGACAACTGTAGAATGGTAAATGTCATATTAAATATTCACTGCAATCTAATCAGTACAATTAAAAGACACTTACTTTGCATCAGCAGCCTGAGAATGTCACTGTACTGGTCAGGGAACTGGTAGAGAAGAAGGTAAGTCCAGTGCTTACAGAAAAGATTAAATGGCATCAAAATATCTTCATCTGGTTCAAGGCCCCAGGCAGTAAGTGCCAAATGAATGGACTCCAGAAGCCTGGTACGATCAGACAGAGGAGGTTTAGTGGCGTTTAACCATTGCTTAAGATCGAACTAAAAAGAAAAAGAAACAAGAAGCAGTTTTACTGACACTGGAAAATTAACCAAAGTAGAGAAAACTATGTGGAAATTTAGTTTAAAAGTCAAACATCACCTAACATTTAGCTTTGTATAAAGACTGAAACTAGGGGCACCTAGGTGGCTCGGTGGGTTAAGCCTCTGCCTTCAGCTCAGGTCATGACTTCAGGGTCCTGGGATCGAGCCCCACATTGGGCTCTCCGCTCAGCAGGGAGACTGCTTCCTCCCCTCTCTCTGCCTACTTGTGATCTCTGTCTGTCAAATAAATAAATAAAATCGCTTAAAAAAAAAAAAGACTGAAACTAAAAGGTATATATACAAGTACTTAAAGGAGTCTATGCAGGCCAATAATTACAGGTGTCCGTAAGCTGCTGCCTCCACGGCACCCTCTGGGATTTCAGGGGCAGAGTATTCTCAGCTTCGCATGCTTTTTTGCAATGTAAGAATGTTTGGTTAAGTTTTCCCTGCAAGGCAAGAATCAGAACTCTGTAGTCCTGCCCCATCGGTCACAGGGGCAGAAATAAGCAGCCTCTTTAGGGGTCTGTCTCCATCTGATACAATCACATTTCTGAGTCTGCGGCAGTAATCTATCTCAGTTAATAAAACTTCAGGGTGTTATCGATCACCTCCCAGAATTTCCAACTATAAAATAACATCTTCTCCCCATTACCGACTGAGAGCAGTCCCTGGGCCCTAAAAAACGCCTAGGTTTTATGATTTATAGATGTCAGAGAAAAACAATTGAAGGCACAATCACTAAGGCTCTGCAATTCTCAAGTGGTTAAATTCATCGCCTGGGCCTGGGTTAGTATTTTACTTGGAATGAGGACAAAGGCAATTTGCTTCTATCTGGCTTATTCCAAATAGGAAAGACTTTGATATATGACATCTCATTTATCAAACACACTTCCAGCATAAATTCAGGATATATTCAAAAGAAGGATGCACTAAATTACTATTATGAATATTTCAAGGCTGTACTGTTTCTAAAGAGGGCTTGGGAGCGAAGTCCTTTTTTCCACCATGTGGAGTGAGATTGCCCTATACAACACAGCCACTGCCCCCACAAGATGGGGATGAGGCTGCTTGCAGATGATACAAAATGTGGAAAGGGTCCACCAGGAAAAGGAACTCCAAGGGGGCCCTTCATTTCTATGGAGTGGGAAATAACACTAGAGCCTACATTTCCATGGTAGCATCAGGACGGAATCACAACTCACCTTGGTCAGCAGCATGAAAATCATATCACTGTTGTCCTCACTTAGAAACTTCACCACTTTCTCATAGAGCTGAATGAACTCTGTGGGCGCAGCGTTGGGAGTGAAGAAAGGAGACAGCAGAGAGCACAGCCTTCTGTTCTTCAGAATGGTCTCCAGCACTTTCCTGCATTCTGACCTAGTGCCACTGATAAACACCTTAAAAGAATTAGAAAGGGAAAATGTCATCAAATTCTGCACTGCTGCCCCCCTCCAGATTTTTATTTAAGCAACCAAGCTTTAAGGGCTAATATAAAAGGCAAACAGAACTTTTTCTAAATGAAAATGTGAAACAATCAAAAAAAGTCTAAAATCAATACAGATAACCTAACACTTCCAGTGATGCTGATGTTAAAAATTCTGGATTATGGGACGCCTGGGTGGCTCAGTTGGTTAAGCAGCTGCCTTCGGCTCAGGTCATGATCCCAGCGTACTGGGATCGAGTCCCACATGGGGCTCCTTGCTCAGCAGGGAGCCTGCTTCTCCCTCTGCCTCTGCCTGCCATTCTGTCTGCCTGTGCTTGCTCTCTCCTCTCCGATAAATTAAAAAAAAAAAAAAAAAAATCTTTAAAAAAAAAAATTCTGGATTATCCGTGAACTTGATTTGAATAAGCCATAGAGAATTTTTAAAAGATTAAAATATTAGGATAATATTAGGATAATTTGAATCCAGAAATTTGCAAGGTACCTACCATGATTACTAAGCATCCCAAGTGACTCTGCATTTTGTCAAGAAAACAAAACCTCTATGTTACAGGTTTTACTGAGATGTGCTTTTAATACTTTTAAAAAGCTAACTTTAATAATTAAAGCTAATTTTAATAATCAAGATAACTTCACCTTGTTTTAACTTGGTTCTACTATTTTAAGTACTGGATATAAATTTTTAAATAATTTCAGGGTCAAGTATACTGGGTGTGGTACATAAACAATGAATCTTGGAACATGAAAATAAAAATAAAATTAAGATGTTTTAAAAAAGGCTTTGATAAGCTGGATCATAGGCAGAAATAATAAAAAGCAAGACTGAGAGATCTGACTATATAAAAATTTTAACCTCCATAAGGCAAAAAGGATGATAAAATTAAAGGAAAATGACAAAGTAGAAAAACCAATTCAGAACACATTGCAGATACTAGAGTGATAGAGTAGCTCTTTCAAAGCAATCAAAAACAGAAATTCTACAACAGAAAACATGCAAAGGACAATAACCAGAAAATCACACAAAAAAAATTAAATGGCCAATACACATATGGAAAATAATGCAAGTGAACAAGTGCTTAAAAAAATGTAACTTAAAATAATAAAGTTCACTTCCCCTATTAGATTAGAAAGACTTAAAAAGAATAATCCTTCCTCACACTGGTTACGGTTTGGAGAACACTAAATTCAAACCCTACTGTGACAGTGGCGACAGGTAAAAACTTCCCAGGAGGGCACTGTCACAATCTGCATCAAACACTAGTCCCTTTGACATAGCGATCATACTTCTAGGAAATCATCCTAGAAAAAACAGTCCCAACAGTTCACAGAGATATGTAAGAATATTTATCTCAGGCGGGGCGCCTGGGTGGCTCAGTGGGTGAAAGCCTCTGCCATTGGCTCAGGTCATGATCCCACGGTTCTGGGATCGAGCCCAACATCCATTGGGCTCTCTGCTCAGCAAGGAGCCTGCTTCCTCCCTTCCTCTCTCTCTGACTGCCTCTCTGCCTGCTTGTGATCTCTGTCTGACAAATAAATAAAATATTTAAAAAATATATATATTTCTCTCATGCTCACTGCAGCAAAACAGACTACCTGAATAGCCAGCCAGAGGGCTCGGGCTCAACATATCACAATTTATGGGTACCAAGGAACACCACGTATTAAACACCATGAGATCAGTCTGTATTTATTAACATGCAATAGTATCTAAAAGCTGTGCTTGAATGAAAAACAGGTTACAAAACAGCACTTGCCCATTTCTGGGTATATATGTCTATCTCCATCTATTTAGTTATATGCAGGAATGTGGTACCATTTCTACACAGGTACATCACATACACTAACATGCAGACATATACAAGACAAACTATAATAGAATGTTAGTTAGGTAACAGGTATCTTCAGGAGGTTAGAATTCTGAGAAATTTTTCTTCTTTATACTTTTTATACTGTCTGCATATCTTATGAAAAGCACACATCAATTTTAAAGTCAGGAAGAAAACTTTAAAAGTCTATCTTAATATCTGTTCTGCATCACCTCCTTATAAGTATCCAATAAGTACTCATTCCATTGCAACTTGGTGAGAGTACCTGGTTACTGTTTACACATTTTCCTTTCCTCAAGGACATATTTCATAAATATGCATGGATACATTGCTCTCGCCTTTTTAAATATCCATGTATTTAACAGTAAGTCAAATAAGTAAACAAATAAACGGGGACTGAGAACAGCAACCAGGAGGCAGCAGGGGGGAGGTGGAGCGAACACAGACTGCTGTGGCAGAAGACCTGGGATCCAGGCTCAGCCCCAGCACTGACCCGCTATATTCTTTACACAAGTCATTTCATCTGCTGGAGACCAGTTTTCTCATCTCTAAAATGAGAATGGCATTGATCACATAGTCACTGTGAGGATGGACTAGAGAGCGTTTTATAAACAATAAAGAGATTCATCATGTTATGGCTAACAACTCCAAAAGTGTAGGAAAGTCTGATGTCTCCCCAGAGACTTTCCAATATGAATAACTTTGTATCTCTTGTTTGAGAAGCAAAATTCTATACCAACAATTTTAATCACATCTTGAGAAGTTAACAGTTCAAAGGGCTTCTGACTTACGAAAGAGTCCGACTCCGTGAGGTAAGCCTGAAGTCAACCCTGACTGTAACCAATGAGGCCGCTACAGGAACACAATGTACGTGAATAGGGCTAAAAACACACAGAGACCTTACCTGGCCCAAGATCTCAATGCATGATGTAAAGAACTGCCTTGTGGGAGGATGACGCTGAGTTTCATCACTGACATAATCCACAACCGTAAAGAAGAGGCTAATGCCAACCTTCTGCACCCCGGGGGTAGGCTGCAACTTGTAGGCATTCACTAAGGCCCTACGGGAAAATGTAGGTGAGACACTGGTTTACAGGAGGACAATCCAGACTCACAAGTGTTTCTCTGGTACCCTACGTTTCTCGGGCAACATTCTCTTTTTTTTTTTTTTTTTTTTAAGATTTTATTTATTTGACAGAGATCACAAGCAGGCAGAGAGAGGAAGGGAAGCAGGCTCCCCCGCCAAGCAGAGAGCCCGATGTGGGGCTCGATCCCAGGACCCTGAGATCATGACCTGAGCCAAAGGCAGAGGCTTAACCCACTGAGCCACCCAGGCGCCCCTCGGGCAATATTCTTAAAGAGTCCTTCAGAGCTCCATACAAATGTCACTTTAAAAATATTCCATGAGGGGGGGACACCTGGGTGGCTCAGTTGGTTAAGCAGCTGCTTTCAGCTCAGGTCATGATCCCAGCCTCCTGGGATCGAGTCCCATATCGGGCTCCTTCCTCACCAGGGAGCCTGCTTCTCTCTCTGTCTCTTCCTGCCATTCTGTCTGCATGTGCTCACTCTCTCTCTCTCTGAGAAATAAAAAAAAAAAATTCCATGAGGGGGACACCTGGGTGGCTCAGTCAGTTAAATGTCTGCCTTCAGCTCAGGTCATGATCTCAGGGTCCTGGGGATCGAGTCCCATCGGGTTCCTTGCTAAGCAGGGAGCCTGCTTCTCCCTCTGCCTGCTGTTCCCCCTGCTTGTGCTCTTTCTCTAATAAATAAAGAAATAAAATTAAAAAAAAAATTATTCCATAGGGTGGGGGCGCCTGGGTGGCTCAGTCATTTAAGCATCTGCCTTCAGCTCACGTCATGATCTGGGGGTCCTGGAATGGACCCTGCTCAGCGAGGAGCCTGCTTCTCCTTCTGCCCCTCCCCCCACTCAGGAGCACACACACTCTCTCTCTCTCAAATAAAAAAATAAAATCTTTAAAATATTCCACGGGGTAAGTATCTTCCAACTTGGCCCAACACTTACTTTTTAAAAATTTTTTATTTTTTATTAACATATAATGTATTATTAGCCCCAAGGGTACAGGTCTGTGAATCACCAGGTTTACATACTTCATAGCACTCACCATAGCATATACCCTCCCCAACATCCATAACCCAATCAACACTTATTTTTAATACAAAGAAATGATTTTATGTCCTCCTGGAGGAGTGGGGATCAGCTGTATTTTTTTTTTAAGATTTTATTTATTTATTTGACAGAGACAGAGAGCACAAGCAAGGGGAGCAGCAGAGGGAGAGGGAGAAGCAGACTCTCCACCGGGCAGGGAGCTCCATGTGGGACTCGATCTCAGGACGCAGGAACCATGACCTGAACCAAACGCAGAGGCTTAACCATCTGAGCCACCCAGGTGCCCCAGGGATCAGCTGTATTAACATTCTTACCCTTATCAAAATTATCCTTTCATATTTTATATGTAATTCATATATTCTTTCACTCTGTATATTCCTTACATAATACATTATTCTTTCACTCTGTAAATTCCTTACATAATACATATTTTTAAAAACAAGAATCCTGGGGGCGCCTGGGTGGCTCAGTGGGTTAAGCCGCTGCCTTCGGCTCAGGTCATGATCTCAGGGTCCTGGGATCGAGTCCCGCGTCGGGCTCTCTGCTCAGCAGGGGACCTGCTTCCCTTCCCCCTCTCTGCCTGCCTCTCTGCCTGCCTCTCTGCCTCTCTGTCAAATAAATAAATAAAATCTTAAAAAAAAAAAAAAACAAGAATCCTGATTGCTCTAAATTTTAAAATCCAAAACACTGAAAAAGATTTCTGTACAGAGTTAAGACCCTAGAATAAGGATACCTCTTCTAAGTCTCATACTCTTTTGAGTTCCTTTGCTAGTAAAAGAAACTCCTTGTTTGCCTCATCTCCTTCTTCACAGGTCCCCCAATCCAACCTACAAAAGGGACTCAATGCTCTCCTCTGTACCACCACCCTAGTCTACTGGGGGATTAGTTGCTGGTTCTAGAATGTGGAGTTACCTTAAAGTCAAAGGCAGAGTCAACCCCTCTCCCAAGTCATGCCCTGGTGGCTTTAAGAAGAGGACATTCAATGTAAGCCGGAAGCTCCAAGAGAAAAACTACAATAGCTAAATGCAAGAGAACAACTACACCTGAGAGCCGCATTTCCCCTGAGCAATTCCACTTCAAACTGAGCTTGGTAACTGGAGTTGACAACAATGACTTTCTGGGTAAAAGTAACTTTAATCTAAAACTTAACTCCATGTCTGAATTTCAATATGCTGTCATCTCATAATTCAGGGATCAGTAAACTTACTCCATGGAGGACCAGAGAGTAAATATTTTTATGTTTTATGGGCCATAAATTGTCACAACTATTCAATTCTGCCATCACAGCATAAAGCCATATACATGAAGTAAATAAATGGGCATGGTTGTGTTCCAATAAAACTTTATTTATAAATCGAGGTGGCAGGCCAGATTTGGTCCAACAGCCATTGTTTGCTGAGCCCTGTACTAATTTAATTAGTGGGTGCCTGGGGGTATGGTAGTGGGTAGGATTACTATCAATAATAACAAAACAGAATTTTAAATAATAATGCCTTCAAAACTTACGTAATCAAGTTTTCTGCATGGACTGCAGCTTCCACAACATGAAGTGATGGTGGTTTAGCAGCTTCGGCTTGCAACTGCTTCACTTCTTTTCGCAAAACATGAAGCTGCTGGCTTACTGCTTCATTCTTATGCATACCTTCAAACTAAGAAAAATTTAAATGGTCAACAGACTTTTTGGTTCCTATTATGTTTCTAGAACAAATACTACAAATATACTGAGTATTTGATGAAGAATTTTACAACTAATATAACTCAAAATTCTCAGATGAATGAAACAGGGGTAGGGGGGAAAAAAAAAAAACAACATGTCAAAAAACTATTTAAGGGGTGCCTGGGTGGTTCAGTGGGTTAAAGCCTCTGCCTTCAGTTCGGGTCATGATGCCAGTGTCCTGGGACTGAGTCCTGCCAAGCAGAGAGCCTGCTTCCCCCTTTCTCTCTCTGCCTGCCTCTCTGCCTACTTGTGATCTCTGTCTGTCAAATAAATTTAAAAAAATCTTTAAAAAAAAAAAAAAGAAAACTATTTAAGAACCTCAGTTTTTCATGAAGAATCAAACCAGAGTCAGTTTATCACTGATTCAGTCTTTTGTAGGATATGTTCTCTGTCACTTATGTTTGGACTCCCCAGCTCTCAACAAAAACAGACTTATGTCTTCTACCGCTGAGGTTTCCCTTGAAGCACAAGACACCCCTCCTCTGTCGAGCACCTTCCCCAGAGTCTTGACTCCTCTCCGTTCTCCCCACCCAACATCACACACAGTTCAACTCAAAACACTAAGGCTGCACATCTCATGTGCAGACCATGACACAGATGCTGTTGATAAAAACACTTGCCATTTTGAAAGGAAGAAAGCACATACAATTATATTTATTTATTTTTTAAAATTTTATGCATTTGACAGAGAGAGAGAAAGAGAAAGCAAAAGCAGGCAGAGTGAGAGGGAGAAGCAGGCTCTCCGCTGAGCAGAGAGCCTGACCTAGGGCTTGATCCCAGAGTCCAGGGATCATGACCTGAGGCGAAGGCGGCTGCTTAAATGACTGAGCCACCCAGGCATCGCAGGATATACAGTTATAAAACAAACAACAAAATAAGATAAAATACAGGAAGTGCACACATCAGCTGGATGCCTACAAAAGGGTAGTTGACTGATTCAGTGATCCCTGAAAGCTCATCTCTAATAAAATTTTTACTCGTTCTCAGTAAAGATGTGACAAAGGATTTGAATTTACTGAGCTTAAAATAAAAAACAAAAAACCCCTACCCAAATCTATTTCAATTTAAAACATTAGTCTTTATTTAAGATTACATCTTTCCTATTTGAGGGAATTGCTAATATCCCTTTACTCTAATTAACTGATGGTGACCTATGTGATAACTGCTTTGTTCATACATTCTAATGTCCTTTACTGGATATGAACAGATGCACAACATACCCTACACCTGGCTGCAATACAAAGATAGAACTAAGGTGGCAACTGTGGAGGACTGGAGGACAAAGAGACAGCAAAGAGAAGCCCAGCCTGGGAGGGGGGGTCAGAGATGGCTAGCACACAGCAGTCTGTCCAGGGAGCAGGGGGTCCCATCCTGGGGGAGTCCTTTGAAGCAGGCTAGGGAATCTGGACTTATCCTGCAGGCACAGCAGAGAATGCTGAAGAGATGAGAACATTCAGAAGGCAGGAATGTTATACCCTGCATTTTCCTCACATGGGCTTCCCCAGTAGTGAGCAACACGGCTGGCTGGCCCAGAGAGAAGGCAGCCAAACAGGGTGGAAAGGAAAGAATCTAAGGGGAGGAAGGAAGACAGTGAGGATGAAGGAAGTGGAAAGACAATGGATAAGAGAGAAGAACAGAGGTTCCCAGAATGGGAAATGCAGACACGAGACCAAGTAACAAGAGCTTCAGAACTGCTACCGCGAGCTGTGGAAACTACTAGTGCCCAAGAGAAAGAAAAAGCAACATTCTCACCAAAAACACCTCAAAATGATCATTATGTCCCAGTCTACTTGTTTTTGTTCATTGTTCCCAACTCTATGGAGAGTTTTCTTTGCTCACTAGGACGGAAGAGGGGCTGAGGGCCTGGCGGCTCACAATCACCAGAAGTTGCGGACAACACAACAAAGCCGCGTGCTGGGAGCCCCTCCGCCTGAGTCACTGTGAGGAGACAAAGCGATGTAAAAGCTGGACAAAGCAAGCAAGCTGGTACAATACTGTGAAGCCTTCAGTGGGTCTTTTCCATCTTTCATTTCTAGAACTGACCAAATTTTTCACATGATAATAAATCAATCCTGGGTCTGGCAAACATGCCCCACAATGCCACACAGTACAACAAAAGGAACCCTATTAGAATATCATAAATCACCCCATTTCCTCAGGGAATATCAGGCTACTATTGGTGAGACAACTGCAGAAGCAGCACGTCTCACTTCCCATAAAATATATTTGGCTTTTGTATATCCCAAACAAGCTATACATAGTTCAAACATTTGCAGATGGCTGGAAATTTCCAGGGCTTTCCTCTCACAGAAAAATTCTATGAAGCAATAAAATATTTTTATGATATAATTTGAAACCTTTATAAATGAGCCATTTAAAATATACTTATGCATTTTAATCTAAAATTTATATTTAAAATAAAAAGTCATTCCCCTGAAGTTGATTTTTAAAATGGATCCAATCCATGAATTCTTTAATCACTGAAAGAGAAGGTGATCCTATCACACCAACTCAGAGAGAGAAAATGGTACACCTGTTAATTTAAATGAGACTTGATGATGATCAGCTTACTGAAAATAATACAGCTAGTCCTAAAATTGGAGCAGAAACAGCTAAAAGCAAATGGCTTCATCTTCCAATACTGAGTGGGAAAGCATGGGTCTTGAATTTAAATAGATGTGGGCTTAAATTTCAATTAAGCCACTTACTAGCTGTGTGACTTCAACAAGTCTTTGAGACTCTCTGAACCTGTTTCCTCACCCCCATTTTGTGAAGATGAAGTGATGTAATGTAAGCAGTCATCAGCATGTTACCTGGAACATGAGAGTGCCCAAGCAAGTGGTATGAGAGGGATCTCGGCAAGTGGTAAGAAGTACTCTGAGCAAAGCCAGGAGATAATGTAGTGTACTGAAGTATGGCCATCCTTATCACCTTCCAAGAATGAACGGCCAGGAGACTATGTATTAGAGTAAAAAGTGAAACAATGTGGTGGTTAAGTTGAGATTTTTTATGGAAAGCATTAAGTTGGCCAACTGAGCAATAAATTGGCCTAAGGTAAACACAATCAAAGAGTGACTGCTAATTTCTAGTACGAACAAGTTCCAACTACCAGCCAAATAATATCTACAAAATTCTCGAGGGTAGTTAAAATCAGGGAGCTCACTTGTGAAGTGTATAAATCTGTAGTTGTTTGTTCCTTCAAACACCGCAGTTCCACGGCATGTCTGTGTGAGCCGCTGACAACAGAAACACAAGTAAGACAAGGTCCTGGCCCTCACAGAACTCAGAATCTAGTCACAGTGACAGAGGTAATCATAATGCAAATAACTTGTAACTCAACCTAATGAAAGATCTGCTGGGAATTTTCACGGACAAATACAGGGCCACGAAAGAGCACCTATTATGTGCCAGGAGCCAGCTAGATGGTACAGGAACACAGATGACTAAGGACAGGAACTCTACTCCTGAGGAGTTCACAGATGGGGAGGAAAGACAACAGGTGACAACAGCATTTATGCAAGAGCTGCTATGAGAGGACAGAATTCCTCAATCTGACTAGAGGGGCGAGGCCTCAAGGAGGGGCTAGGCCTCAAGAGGTACCGACTAAACCAAGAATGGAAGGATGAAGGGAAGGAGCTCACAGATGGGTGTGGGACAACAAGTAACAGCACATGCCTAAGAGAGAAGGTAGGAACATGCATGTCATGTTTAGAGAATGGAAAAAGCCTGAGTGGTTAGAAAATGTTTAGGGATCAGGAAAGGGTAAATGATGCCACTAGAAACTGATCAAGAACAGATTACGGGGGTGGGGTGGGGTGTCCTAAGAGTCCTATTCCTCTTAGATACTGGAGAGCCAATGCTGGATGGTAGCCTGCAAATGTGATAAGATTGTGTTTAAAAGGATGAACAGTGGCAGAATGGAAAACAGACTGGACAGGGTGAGAGTCTATAGACAGGAAGCCTTACGTAATGATTCAGGGGAGAAGCGATGTGGGGCTACCTGGGGACAACAGGAACAAAGAGAAAGAAACAAATGTAAAATCATTTCAGAAGCAGAACCAGTAGGACTTGGAAAGTAGCTAGATGGGAAGTATGAGGGTGGGGCGATGATACTGAAGCCTAGGTCCCCATTTCCTGTTACAGGAAAAACAGGGTTTGGAGGGTAAAAGTGGGATTAGTTTGGGACCTGCAGAGTTGAAGGTATCCATGGACATTCACAGAATGTTATACAGGCAAGTGGAGATCTATGTCTGGAACTTAGAGAATTCTGACTAGAAAAGCAGATGGGAGTCATCAATATTTGGCTTAACCCTTCGGGGGTCATGGATTACTAAGGATCTACTGAAGTTATGAACTCTCCAGAAAAAAAAATTTCCATATACTTTCAGGGACTTCACCGACCCACTAGAGACCATTCACACACCCATCCTAGATTAGGAACTCCCAATACAAACAGGAGGCAAAAGCAGCTAATGTCACAATGACAAAGAGGATCAGGGGAAGCGCCACATGCAACCAGCAAACTAAGGGTTAAGCTGATAAAGAGGAAATGCTGGAGAGAAACTGCAAAGTGGCTAGTGATCTGGAGTGACCATAAGACATTTCCTGACGTTCAGCATTGCCAGATCCCAGAATAATGTTCAACAGGATCAAAACTACTGGATATAGCCATGAATACAGAGGAGGTACAGATACAGAGGAGCTACAATTCTACATATAACAATAACAACCAACCTTCTGTACAGCAAGTGGTCTCCCAGGGGCAGTTCTGTGATGAGTCCGAAACAGTCAGAACTCACCTTCCCTACCCCAACATTCATAACCAAAATCATGCATTTGTGCAAGAGACAGCTTTAGACTCAAGCACAATCTCTGACCAAAACGCAGAGCAAATCTACTTGCAGTGATTCAGTAATGCCCTAACTTCATGACAGCTAGAGTTGCAACTTTCTTCTACCTTGCTCATAGCTATCAATGAGTAGCCAAACAAATTTATTATCTTCAATTCCGGGAAGTATCAACCAACCTAGGCTATCCTAGAAATATAGAAACTGCCATATAATTTTCTAAAGAAATCTTACTTAAATAAGACTACAAAAGTGCTCACTATCCTCACATATTTTTTAAGATTTTTAAGTTTATTTTTTTTTTAAAGATTTTATTTATTTATTTGAGGGAGAATGAGTGAGAGAGAGCATGAGAGAGGAGAAGGTCAGAGGGAGAAGCAGATTCTCCAAGGAGCTGGGAGCCGGATGTGGGACTCGATCCTGGAAGTCCGGGATCATGACCTGAGCCGAAGGCAGTTGCTCAACCAACTGAGCCACCCAGGCGCCCTTAAGTTTATTTTTTAATTTTTTAAGATTTTTTAAGATTTTTAAGATTATTTATTTGACAGAGAGGGACACAGCGAGACAGGGAACACAAGCGGGGGAGTCGGGAGAGGGAGAAGCCCCACACCCGGCTCCCTGCTCTGTGGCCACAGAGCAGGGAGCCGGGAGTGGGGCTCGATCCCAGGACTCTGGGATCATGACCTCAGCGAAGGCAGACACTTAACGACTGAGCCACCCAGGCAGATCTGCATTACCAGCAAAATAATGGCTGAAGCAGACACTGTACTGTATCAACACTGATATTCTAGGAGCCATCCACGGGGGTTCCCAAGTTTCTAGGTCTTCCCAAATGGAACCGAAATGCATTGCACTGGGCAAACTAGTAAGGCCAGCTGAAAATCAGAGCGTGCTTTAAGAAAACTTGGGTATTTCTAATGAGATTATGACCACAAAACACATCTATTTTTTCAAATTCTTTAGACTTCTATAAAATTTCCTTTTCTCCCCTCCCTCTCCCTTTTTTTTCCCTTCCTTTCTTCACACAATATTAGCATCTACAAACTTTTCTTTTGAAAAAAAGCAGAAGTATTTTTAGTTGTCTATAAAATAAAATCTAAGCCACATTCATTTAATTCTTCTTCTCATAAAGCATCTACTTTCCAATTTCCCTCTAATGAAAATCACTCTGAAGGAATTATAGCAAAGGTACACCTTTCTATTTCAGAATCAACAAAGCAAAAGTTTGTAAAGAAATTTCAATTCAAGGACTCAGATAAATCAAGACTATTTCTGAAAAGGAAAAGCGCCAAGTCACTGGCAGGCTGGGAGTAAGAGCTCCCCAGCTGGCCTGGTGGTATTTTCCACCGCAAGACCCTGAGAGTTAACAGGTCAGGCAAAGGGATCTGTTCTTTGGCCGAAGCAGCAAATATTCACAACTCTTCACAGAGCTGGGGAAACATTTTTGTACTCACTTCACCCAGTCACTTACAAAAATGCATCCTAGGAGATTTCCCCTCTCTGCATAGAATTAACTGCCAGGCCAAGAGATATAATTCCAAAATATAGAGAAATACCATATTTGTGAAGGCACAGATTGGAAGACACCCTTTTTAATTAGAACTGGATACATTTCAGCTTTTCTCACACCAACTCAACTCCATCCGAAATTGACAGACTTGTCTTCCAGCTCTATCACTTCGGCAAATGATCTTCTTAAATGCTCCTACCTAGTCTTACTAAAGTATTAGTAACTGGGAAAAATTACACTGAAAAAAAAAATTAACTTTATAAACCAGCTGGCCAAAGACATTACTCAGTGTTTAGAAGTCTCTCATCTCAAATCAGATCTCTGAACTTTAGATGCTACGAAGCTGTTATTTTATCAGAAAGAAATTTTGAAGGTAATGAAAAATACAAGTATAAAAGTGACTTCAGAAAAGACATTTTAGAGAAAACAGGCTCCCAAGGACACTGATGAGGAATACATTAGAACTGCTCAAATGTGGATTAGCACAAAAAGAAATTCCTGAAAGATAATCAAGAGACAGTAAAATAAATTGTCCCTAATTTCTAAAAGTTAACAAAAGAAGAGCTACATTTGTTCAAATGTAGTCAGGCAATAGGCAGCCTATCTCCGAGCATTCCTTTCCCAGCTCTGGCGACCCTGAAGTCCCTTGGAGAAGGACCCGGGTGCAGTGGGTCAGGAGCTCGCGCTCTGCACCCACACTGCCCCAGCCTTCCTGCTTCTGTCACTCGATGGCTGTTGTCATTTCGGGGGTGTGACTTAACTACTCTGTGCCTTTATTTCCTGAAGATAACAGGAATACCCAAAGACCAAACTTGAGTCAGTTTTTCCAACTCAAGAAGCTAACTCTAAGAGGTGGTCAAACCCTCATCTTAAAGTTGCGCATCTTCCTCTGCTTGCCGGCAAGCTCCATCCAACTGACCTGCTTTCCACAAGGCCCTCCTCATTGGTCTTCAGCGGCTCCCCACTGGCCAGAGCACACAGCAGGAGCCCCCAAGTGATCCTCTTTTCCGATGCAAATCTCAGCCTTTCCAATGTGAATTCCCATCACTGCAGCCAGAAACCACTTAAAGTAGACTGACCTAGCCAGCTCCCCCTAAATGAGTCCAGAGGACTCCGTTCCCACATTCCTTCCCAGTGACCCCAAATCGTCAGCATCGCAGTCTTCTAGGGGTCAGCGTGAGCCCCTCTCTCACAAAGATCTTCTCAGTAGTTCTGCTTTTCTATGAATTTCTGCCTTGCAGGACACATCAGCACTTAAAGACATACATGGTTAGCTCCTTGTGGGAGCTAATCACTCCCTCCAAAACTATTAAATGTTTTGGGACATGAATCATGTGCTGTGAACTTCCTGCTGTCTCTCTCAACAACATACTAATATTAGGGACTCAAATGAAAACTTCTGTGAATCATGAAGAAGCTTCAGCAATCTCACCTGAACTGTGACAACAGCTGCTCCTTGGCACTTCTTACCACCACTGCCTCTACACTCCAAATGCAGGGTGGTCTGTTCTTCTCTATTCATGTACTGTTTCGGCATTGTGTCCAACAGCTCACTATCCAGGGCAACCTGCTGAGATTCTCGAAGAGCTGCAGATCTGGAAAACATCATCAGCAGGTAGAAGAAAGGCTTAGGGAAGGTTTCGTGGTAAGTGATAAAGGCTTCTGGTTACCCCTGGCCTACACTAGAAAGCAAGACCTAGCATTCTACAGGAACAAAAGACCAAAGGTGTGTGTAAACCCTCTCTTTTCCTTAATAAGAAAGTTAAGAGATGAAGGGCAAGTGGGACAACTTTTTAGCCAGGAACAAAGCTTCAATTAGAATCTGTATTACATTAAGGACGCTTTTTACACAGACCCTTAAATACACAAGAGCAAATGAGACTCTCATCCTGATTAAAGCAGCCCTAAAAAAAAAAAAAAAAAAGGTCTTTATTTATTCATTTGACAGACAGTGACAGCAAGAGAGAGAACACAAGCAGGGGCAGTGGAAAAGTGGAGAAGCAGGCTTCCTGCCAAGCAGGGAACCCGATGCGGGGCTCGAGCCCAGGACCCTGGATCATGACCTGAGCTAAAAGCAGACGCTTAATGACTGAGCCACCCAGGCGCCCCTACTTAAAACATTTTTATAGGGGAACCTTACTTGTAAGCACCAGTGATTTCGTGGGTATTAGCAACTCAAACTGAACTGTCAGATGGAGGAAACTAACTTTTTACATGGTTGTACATGGGTGTCCATACTGTTCCATTACTGTGCAGGCACATGTGTGTGTGTGCACATGCACTGGTGGGGCCAGGGATGCACACACAGACACAATAAATGCCAGGACCAAAAACAGCCAAGGAAACAAAGCCATGGTGCTTGCAAAGATTCCCATGGTGCTTGCAAAGATAAGACTCCCTCACTCTATAAAACAGACTCACTCCACACACTCCTCTCAAGACAGCAAGCTAGAATCAAAACCTTCAAGAATTGGTCGTTCTGTATCTACCTTAACTCAGAGCACTAAATGACTTGCCCACACTCTGATCAAATGCCCGTGGCAATTTGCTAAAGAACATGAAGACTTAGGGAGCACAGCAGTGACAACAGAAAGCCAGTGTCACTGGATACTTTTTCAACACCATCTTCCCAGTATCAGAAAGTCTCCTCAGGAGAAGCTTAAGAAACACTTGGCTGGCACTGCTGACACTCAGAAATGCCACCACAGGAAATGTAAAATTTACCACCCACGTAAGCACCACATCATTTCAATGTCAAATTAAGAAGACTTGTCACACCTTGGCTACTGAGGTAACTGATGGGGCCAGTCTAGTTAAATTATCCTCACGGAGAGGCGGCTGATGAGGAAGTTCTTCTAGGCACTCCGTCATCCAAGCTGTCACAGCAGTAAGCACAGAGGCACAGCCCTGGGGGTCTCACAGTCTTACCTGGCCTGCTGCTGCAACAGATTCAGGTCCGTGCACACCAGCTGGGTGGCATCCTTCTGACTCAGGAGCGCAGTTGAGGAAATGACTGGCACAGGAGGCCTCATTGGGTGCAGATCAAGGGGAGGCTGGGGAGCCTCATGCTTCCGCAAGTTACTTAGAACCCTTTCTTTAGCTGAAAGAAAATTAAGTCCTACTTACTGAGTAATGGCTACTACGAGGTAGTAACATACTAAGTGGGTGCAAAGCCTTGGCCTATTACTTCGAGAAGAATGCTAAAGATCTACAGAATAGTTATATAAACCATCAGGGGCCTGAATAAAATCATTATCTTCCGTTACAAATTTTGAGGGAGCCTCCACACAGCTATTACTATTCTACCAGGAGCTAGGAGCTCACAAGCACGTGGTATGATTAAACAGAATTCTACCCGAAAAGCCTTAATGAGAGTTAAAGAGCTAAAGCTCAGGATCTTAAATTATTATCCCAGACAGCCTTGTGTGACATGCTAAAGTGCCTAGACTTGATACTCATATAAAGGAGATTTAGTGAACAGCTCTCAGCAAGCCGGAGAAAGATGGTAGCTATCACCAGACAATGGACTGGGGAAAGGGCAGGTAGTCCCATTAAGAGTTTAATGCAATCACCCAGATAAGTCTCATGGGAAGAGAAGAAAAAAAAAAAAATGGATGTTAAGGAATATAGCAGAGTGAAAAAATCTTAAACTGGGCCGAAGTCTGAATGGGAGGGGTGAGACTAGCAGAGTTAAAATGAACAAAGTCATGGGCATAAACTCCCACAGAACTTCTATTACATGGGTATACTGTCATGCATTCATTCGTCCACTTACTCATTCACTCAATAAATAGAGTACAAATAAAAAATCAGGTGCTGTGTAAGAAAGGCAAATCTATCCATCCAACTTTGTACTCGACTGCATGTGGTCCCATGCTGATGAATCCAATTTCAATGTTTCTATTTCTATCCCTAATAAAGAGCTGACCACACACAGGTATCCAATAAATTCCTACCTTCCCACTCTCTGTCTGAACTGCACTGAACATATACCATACAGCAGGTGGGGACTGAGGAACACGAAGAAAAATGCTGCCACAGATCTGACTCTTTTCAAAAGTAAGATAAGAGGGGATACGAGAGGTCAAGGAAATCTCAAGTCAGTAAGTCAGGTCAACAAATACTTAAGGGATTACTATGAATTTCCAACTTCATTCCAGATGTAGCATTCCATTTTCTATTCTTAAGAAAATTGAAGACAATTTAATAGCCAGGATTTTACTTGGCACAAAAAAACCTGTATTGTTTGCACCCCAAACAGATGGAATTTAACATTCCAAACAGGTCAAGTGAGGGATCGTCCTGTAGAGCCGGGGTTTTTCCACTAGAACAACTTCTCTTTGCACAGAACGTAACAAAGTTGGATATTCATCACTGTAAAAGACCCCTAGCTTCTTCAAGTTCCTCTAAAGCAACATTTTAGGCCAGGACTAGAGCTACTGCCTGAACTCCCTATCTCTAACTTCTTTTACAGAAAAATTAAGTATCCTATTTGAGCCATTACTGTTCTGGAGTTTTCTTTCACTCATAGCTGAACCTAACCCTAAGTTGTAGACAAGTTAACAATGAACTCCTAAAAAGAATTCTCACTGGAGGGATACACTGTGTAAACCTTAACCTGCAATGCTCAGATTCAATCATTCATTCCCTCATTCATTCATTCATTCATTCACTTGAGGGGGCTGATGCTCATTCAGCTCACCCAACAAAGGATCAGTGACATCCAGCTGCACTGACAAGCTGCAGGGCGGAGAATGGGATTCCAGTGTGGCCTGCATCCACAGACCAACGGTTTCTTGGAACTCATAATGTATGCGCTCCATGTTCAAATATTCCATCCACAGATCCTAGAATTGAACCACAGGACATTAACTGCCACAGATGAATCACATATTGACATATAAAACTACATATTTAACTAAAAAGTAGACCAGTAAGGTTTAGCACAGGGCAGTCCTTACCAAGTTCTCCAGTATTAGCATGAATCACATTTAAAATGGACACTAACAGGGGCGCCTGGGTGGCTCATTCAGTTAAGCGCCCAACTCTTGGTTTCAGCTCTGGTGATGATCTCATGGGTCATGAGATCTCACCTCCCATCAGGGTCCGTGCTCAGCAGGGAGTCTGCTTGAAGATTCTCTCCCTCTGACCCTCCCTCCATTCCCATGCATACATGTTCCCTCTCTCAAATATATAAATCTTTAAAAATTATATATGTGTGTGTGTCTATATATATATATAATATATACATAGAGAGAGAGAGTAGGTGTTTGATTATACACCAAGATCAGAAAAAATAATTTTAACAGCCCTACCAACTGTACATTTATAAATTACATACACATAGAACTAAGTTAGTAAATTATAAAACACTGGTAAAAACCAGAAATTTTAAAGAGATATATAACAAATATATTGAAAATTGTTGAATCTGGATTAGATCAAGCCCTTGGTCCCAATACCACTTTACAGGATAGACAGAGGACAGAGAAACATATTAAACCACACTAGCAAAGATAAAATCTGTGAACAAACTATCCAGTTTCTTCCACAAACAAACTGGGGGGGGGTGGGTGTTGGAGGAATAAGGGGAGGACGAGTAGATTAAATAAATCTTTAAGAGCTATCAACCAACCACAAAATGAGGATCCTGACTCAAACTGTAAAAATGAAAATAAAACTTATGACCTATATGAGGCAACCGGAAACTGGAACACTACTTAGGTATTTGTTATTAAGAAACTGTTGTTGCTATTTCCCAGACATAAATGTTATTGGGTTATAATACTTTTTAAACCCTCCTCTTTGAAATTTTTATGTATCAAATGCTTTCTAGGATTAGTTCCAAGATAACATGGGTAAAGGGAGTGGACAGGCTATAGATAAAATCTGACACCTGGTCCACAGCAGGCAGAGGGAGGACAAGGGCATGTGTGCCGCACTGTTCCATTTTTCTGTATGGTCAAATTTTTCTTATGATAAAAAGTAAAATAAGTAACAGGTAAAATGAGAGAAAATGGAAGTTTCAGTATTCTCTTCCCACACTCCAATGAACTGTCTTGTGTATTTCACACTATGTCCATTTCACTCTAGTGATCAGTACGTATCAGAAAGGGAGACAGTCTCTAAATAGAAGAAATGCCAGCTCTCCATGAACATCAAAAACTATAGCAAATAGTAGTAACGGGTGATCAGACACGGACTATCATTTTGTAAACAATTTTTTTTTTCTGATTTTAACTGTTTAGAGGATTCCTCTAACCCTACAAATGTCTCTGGTTTCTCAATGAGCACACTGCCATGAAGTCCTAAACCATGTCCACACCATGACACAAAGCATTGCAGACTCCAAGGAGAAACTCCCAAGTCATACTGATCACAAGCCTGAATCCTAGAAGCCCCAAACAACCGTTGGGGGGTACTGTAGTACTGTACCAGTCCCCCTACTGTGTATACTCACCTTTTATAAGTGGGGTCACTAATGTCACCTTGTCTGCCTCTATGCTAAATAATTGCCGACAGGGGATAATGACTAAGAATACTAAGAATTAGCAGCGGGCAAGCAGAGATGTCTCAGAAACCACAATAACACAGAACAACTCTACCTGTGAACTACAGATCAAAAAGTGGAGCTAAAAAATCAAATAGCAAAGACTTACAAAAAAAAAAAAAAAAAGAAAGAAAACTATAAATTCTCTCGATAAAGGGGAACCAAGATAAATTCCAGAGAGCCAAGGAGCTATGATTAACTTTTAAAACCACTGACCAGAACTACACACTAATTCTTAGGTTAAGGCCTTGGCATGTGAAGGATAAAGAAGAGATAAAGACGGAATTGACTCAAAGAATTTCAGGGCACCATGACTGCCTATTTATTTTTCCTGTTTCTCTGGTCCTGTATTCTCAGCCTTATTTCTCTATGCCCTAAATGTCGTTACTTCTCAGGGTTCTCTGGCTTCGCTCAGTCCTCTTCTCAATCTAAATGCTCTACTACCATCACAGCCACATTCCCTACACTGCCCCATTTCTGAATTCTAGATCTACACAACCCCTCCCTACCAAATCCTGGACAGAGCATTCTCCTTGAACTCCCTCTAGCACCTTCTCTTCCAGTATTCTGGATCTCTGTTAACAGCATCTCTAGCTGCCCAAGCTAGAAATCTGGGTGTCCTCATGTATCTAATCAATCCCACCTGTGTACCTTACCTGAAAATCCTCTTGATCCTACTGATTCTTCTTCAACGTACTTTAAATTCATCCATTTATCTAATCACTCGTGCCATTTCAGGGCCTCTTCAAACAAACACTTCAGAACTATATCCAAATTTTTTAGAAAGGCATATATATATGGCCCTTGGAAATCTGACCTGTCTTCACCTGTCTGGCACCCTCTGCCCTCTTCAGGGTTTATAACCCAGCTACACCTCTTGAACAAGCCTGTGGCCCCACTTCCATATCAGTAAGTGGTTTTAACATTAGATTATGACTGTGACCTATTCGATCACAGTCAGGTAGACTGAAAGAGACATTGCCGTAGTATTACCTGCTGATTCTGCATCACTTTGGCTAGCCTGTGAATATCATAATGCTTTGGTAGAGAAGGGATATAGGTATCTCCTTTTTGAAAATTCTCATCTTCCAGCCACAAAATATACACATTGAAGAGCCTGAAAGAAAAAGACAGAATTATATAAAATACAAAAAGACATGCAGACAAATGGAGTTTCTCACATCTCTAGGAACACTGTCACTACTACATAAAAGTAACAAGCACGCAATACCAAAAATGTTTCCAACCACCACCGCAAGCATGGGCCAGAAGGGGAGGAAGGTCACAAATCCTTACCATATGATGCAGAAATTGCTACAACAAGGCTGTGAGGAAAGAGCTCTATGAACTCCTTTTATTAACGTCTATATAAATATAACATAGAGAAAAAAATAACCAGAGGAGGTATTTTAACACAGATCTAGGATCTGAAATTGGAATTTTTCCATCTTGGCAATCCAGTCACAGTGAGCCTCAGTGGTTGGAAAAGTTTAAATAACATTCCAAAAAACACACTGTCTCTCTTTCAGAGAAAACATTAAAAGCCACCTTAAACTTTTGCAATGGAAGAACCTGCCAGCTTTAGGCTCAATGATGCCCTCCTGCTTCAAGAAATCATAAACAGGGGCGCCTGGGTGGCTCAGTGGGTTAAGCCGCTGCCTTCGGCTCAGGTCATGATCTCAGAGTCCTGGGATCGAGTCCCGCATCGGGCTCTCTGCTCAGCAGGGAGCCTGCTTCCCTCTCTCTCTCTCTGCCTGCCTCTCTGTCTACTTGTGATTTCTCTCTGTCAAATAAATAAATAAAATCTTTAAAAAAAAAAAAGAAATCACAAACAGAACTCAAAAGCATGTGTACACCTTGTTCCCATTAACAAGGAATAAAACAAAGCCTGGCTAAAAAAAGAGAAAAAAACAACAACTCCATTTTCCAGGAAAAACTTCTTTAAAAATTTAATGATGTTTCCTTTATTTGCTTTGTTTCTGCAAGGAACACAGTCCATTTAGCTAAGATCACCGGTATTTTAAGCAGCCATTTGCAGCAAGGCGAGGCTATCGGAGTCTGGCACACAAGCTGCAGGGCGGGGTCTGGGAGGTGCATGGCTTGGCTCTGCTCAGTAACATGGAAAACCACCTCCCTTACCTCCAGGGCAGCCCGTGTAGGAAGACGGACAGGACCCTGAGGCTCTCACAAGGAGGAGGCCAGCACGGGGTTCTCTTCCAGCTTCTGACTCACTTAGATGGCTACTTTACCAATATGTCAAAGGAAGGGGGGTTTACGAGAGGCACATCAAACTTTCTTGGCTGATCTAAATGTTCAAAGATTGAGCCTCCCCACTGCTTAAACCTGGCTAAAAGTAGGTTCTCCTTTAAGCAAGCAAGATAAGGGGGGAAATCATCCCGGAGGTAGAAAGATAGCCTGGAGGGCTTTCAGGTCAGGCATGCCTGAAGCTTCAGCGGTGGATCAAAACGCCTGGTGGCTCAGTGGGTTAAGCCGCTGCCTTCCGCTCAGGTCACGATCTCAGGGTCTTGGGATCGAGTCCCGCATCAGGCTTTCTGCTCAGCAGGGGCCTGCTTCCCTTCCCCTCTCTCTGCCTGCCTCTCTGCCTACTGTGATCTCTCTCTGTCAAATAAATAAATAAAATCTTTAAAAAACAAAAAACAAAAAACAAAACCAAAAAAAAACGCCCGGTTTCCTCACCAAGACATTTGGCATCCAGGGCTAATGATTAGAAGCCATTTTATTAAGTCTTATTTAGAAGACTAATACCTGGTTTATGGCAAGCATAAATGAAAAGTAAAGGACCTGTGTCAAAGGGACCACACTTACTTCAGAGTTCTTAATCTTTGGGGGCTACCTACATTCTGCCTGATTTTAGAAGCAGTTTTGGGTGATTGCTACCCTACCTCAGGCAGATTCCAAGAGCTATATGAACTTCGCTTAAAGAACCCTGCCTTGCTTATGAATTTCCTTTTGAGAACTGTCCTGGCAGGCTTTACTAAATGTTCCCCTCCTGTGACCGACTGTTCTAGTTTCTGTTATCACACAGAGAGAGACAGAAGAGGACATCAGCCCTCTGGTTTAAGACCTTCCATTCAGACTCCAGGCACTTGACAGAGCTGTATCCAAAGTGCCGATTCCCTTCTCATGACGAACACAGAAAAGAAGCAAACCCAGCATGGGTTTACCCCATGCAAACCCAGCACAAACCACCCTCTTTATAAAATCCAACAGGGCTGAGAGAATGACATCTGGCAGGCTGTCGCACAAACAGCTGCTCCAGCAGTGTCCCCGGTGCTGCCATCGTTGGACAGCAGAGATGGCTCAATAACCACGGCCCACCTCACAAGCTCCGTGTGCAGCTCCGGCGAAGTCAGGTAGCCCGGGGTCCCCGCCTGGCTGGCAGACGGCCCTTCACTGCCCTCTGCTGGGACGCGGAGGGCCTTGCTCGCAGCGTGGTGGAAGTCGGCCACCTCGGTCAGGCGCCTCTTCATTTCTTTCAATAAATTGATATGAGCAGGACTTTGAAAAAACCTTCTTCCAATACAACCATCTATAGGTAACCTTAAAAAATACAAGCACACATCACAAGATCAACCCAAGATGCTCTTTCCATGTGGAACACAATTGCAATCAATTGACAATTCAGTGGCTAGCAATATACCACATTAAATCAACACCTGTTATTTCTACCTCAGTGGTTCGTATGAGGCTCCCACAAGCATGGTGCATATGAAAGCAGTTTTAAAAAGAATGAAATGCTACCCAAATTTAAGAAACAATCACCACTTAGTGGTAGAGAATAAAGACAGTGTTCTAGAAGAACTTGTAAGCTGGCAGAAAACAGAAGAGCCTAAGAACCAGTATCTGTACATTCTGAAGGACTGAGGTAAGGGACTAAGGGTGAGCTAGGAACTGAGTTGAAGCCAGAGAACACAGTCAGGAACAGTGGACAGGTACAGCTGGCCAGAGTCCCTTCATACTCCGGGGAAATGTTAGACACCCCCAGGCACAGAACCAAGAGCTGCCGGGCACTGCCCAGCCTTTGTCCACACCTGCTCTGCCCTTCACAGGTCTGCTTGGACGGCCCCCACAACAGTCACACGAGCAGCCTGTTTGGGACAGTTTCACTCCCTTTGAGCTCCGGGAGCTCTCTGCTATACCGTGCCCAGGCGCTGCCTTCACCCGGAGAGCTGCCACAAGATACCCTAAACTCAAAAACTGTCTAGTCTCATAAATGTGAACCAGGAAGAGAGGCAGACTCCTAGCCAGAGGCTGGAGGATGGTTCTAACTCACAGGCCACAATGAGCATGAGAGCAGACTACAAAGTCAAGAACAGGTTCACAGACACAACAACACTGGGTACCATACCCATATTGCGGTCCTGGGCGATGAAGATACAGGAGGAAGAACTTCTGCCAAATGAGAGGCAGAAGAGGGTGATCGGAAGGCGTGACAAGGGCCTGGTGGGCCCAACGATAAATCAGCAGCCTCTGGAGGGACGGGACGATGGGAAGCTTCAGCTGGGCCTGGGCCTTCTACAAAAGAAGAGGGGCTTTGAGCACCCATAACATGATCACAGTTCCAGCTAGTCTGCTCTTTTTAAATGATCCAAATAAAACCCTGAACACTTTGTTTTCAATTCAGTGAGGAAAAAAAAGTCCTATTTCCAACTCACTAGCTGATACTTTAACCTCCTTGATATCAAAACGTGTGGGGCAGTTTTTTTTGTCAAAACATTTCACAGACCCCCCAGACTGGAATATGTCTTACACATTTTACCTCATTTCCATGCCTTTCCATGCCTTTGTGCACAAAACAACACAGTGCAAGGAAGCAGAATGACGGGAAAATCAAGTCAATTTTACTGTCAAACATTATCAAGCTCTTGAAAACTTAGATTTGAAAAGAACTTTCAAGAATTATAAACTCCATGACAGGATCTGAAACCCAAAAGCCAAGTCTCTATTAGGAGACCCTAACACAGGTCTTTCATTCTAAATCCTCATCCCAGTCTTTTTCTCCCTTCAGTGAGCTTAAGGATCAGCTAGGGAGTTTTTAAAACAAATTCCTGGTCCCGCTCCAGACTTCAAAATTCAGAATTTCAAAGGCCGGGGTCCAGGAATCTGATTTTTAACAAGCTCTTCAGGGGACTGATGCATAGGACTCACACGGGAAACGGTTTTAAAATGAGGGTAAACCCCTGCACTCATGCGTGAACACAGACTTCAATCATTAGGTGGTGACATGTTATGCTAAATAAAGCTTGGAAAGGAAGTATATGCTTCAATTATACAGTTTTAAGAACTGGTTTGGATGTTGTACTTGCCAAACATTTACAACAAAAGGAAACACCCAAGTTCAAAAGCTATTAGATGAATCCATCAATAAACCACCTTCTCCCACTCAAATGCACAACGGCCTTTTGCACCTTCAGAGCTTGGTCAGGGGTAAAAGCAGAGTTTATGACCAATTCCCCTTCGACAACTCTTCGGAGCTGGGAGTCTTCTTCAAAGATGGATTCCACGTTCAGTACTGTCCAGGCGAACCAAACCTACAAGGACAGCAGGTAAGGGTGAGCGGAATGAGCAGCTCACTCAGACCAAATCACCCCGATATTCTACAAATGCACATCTCTTCTACCAGGTATCTCAATCAACAAATATTTATGGTTCCCGAAATTAGTAGAGTTCTTACACCTATCACTGTTCTTGTCGCAGATACAAACTTAGAAAAAACAAATCATTGAAAAATGCTAAATTCCTTCAGAAACGCTCCTTCAGTAAAAGAAGATGTTTGTTCACACAATAATTATTTATTTTATGAGGGACACGAAAGAGAGACAATCTAAGCTCCGCCCTCCAGAAGTTTTCCACCTCTCTGAGGAGATGAAACTAATGCGTAAGTAACTACAGCGTGAAGTGAGAGGTGGTGAGCCCAGAATCGGGAGTCAGTGGCTATGGGAAGCTGGTGGAAGGAGCGCGGGATCACAGAGGTGAACACACCAGAGACGGCTCTGCACGGAGAACGGAGGTGAAGGCAGGCCTGGCAAGAAGACCGGGTGAGGCAGAGGCAGAGAGGCGGAAACACCAGGGACATGGGTGGGCAACAGCAAGGAGTGTGTTGCAGCTGATCACAAGTGGTACAAGGGAAGAGCAGGAGGCTAGACCGACAGGAGGCTGAAGGATGTCACTAGTGGTGGAAGTGATCAATCGGGGACATAATTGGACACACAGAGTCAGACAGGGGTAATAATGAAAAAAAAGCTGCTGCCGCTGCTCACAATGGCAACAGCAGCCAACACCGAGTCCGTGCAGTGGGGCTGGACTAAGCACAGGTCTGAGTGCGTTACATGCAGGTGCAGTCATTATTCCCGTTCCCCAGCGGAGGGAACTGAGGACAGAAAGGTAAGCAAGCTGCTGAGGCACAGGGCAGACAAAGAGCAGACTGAGCCCCAGGCCATCTGGCTCCAGTGTCCGTTTTGTGTGGGTTTTGTGTTTTTTTTTTTTTAATTCACTGGAGAAAGAGAGACAGCACAGGCAGGGGGAGAGGCAGAAGCAGACTCCCTGCTGAGCTGGGAGCCCGATGTGGAGCTCGATCCCAGGAGCCTGAAATCATGACCTGAGCCGAAGGCAGATGCTTAACCAACAGAGCCACCCAGGCATCCCCAGTGTCTACTCTTAACCACGCCGCTGAGAAGCTCTGCAGTCAGGCAGACCAGGCCTGACCACGAGCTGTATGATCCTGAGCCAGCCACCTGGCCCCACCAAACCTCGGTTAACTCCTCCATGAAACAAAAGAGCAACCGCACCACCTCAGCACAGGCCACTGGGAGGGTTCTGTGATGCTGTACGTGCTAAAAGAGCGCTACTTCAAGTTAGCAGCACTACATCAACAAAGATGATAACAACATTAAAAGTTTGCAAAGATCACCAATGGGCCACAGGGGCTTTCCTACCTGAGTGGGCGTGGCCAAGCCCTCCACAAAAGAAGGAGTGATGTTGCCAGCTACGATCCAGCTCACCAAAGAAGAGAGCAGACTCCGATCACAGTGGTAACCCAAAGCATTCTACACACGGGACAGGACATGCAGCAAAGAGAAAAGGTTTTTAAAAAACCTTATTGAGAATATCAGCAATTAGCCTCTTACAATGGTAGGTTCTGGTAAGACATGGATTTCACTAATTAGTCCCTCAGCAATGAGAATTGCAGGCAGCGTGTTACAGCCAAATGCAAGGAGCAAGGCTCCTCCTGGGGGGTCTTTTCCTTTGGCTTCCCTGGAGTCTACACTAGCAGGGACTATGGTTCCCAAGATAAGGCACCATCAAGAACAAGCTTTAAAAAGGCACTGGCCCCAGAGTAGTACTGGGAACGATGCATTTGGGGAATGTTCTGAGAAGGCCACTATCTAGCCAAGGACTGAAAGACAAATTCTCTAACAGGTTTACCTTATGTTGCTGGTAAAGTAATTTCTGTACACAGTCTTCCTGCATCAGCTCAAAAGCTGTTTTACACAAGTGGTCCATGAGGAAGAGAATGGCTTGCTCTCGGTACCAAAGATGCTGGCTTATTAGAGCCTGGACCCAGAACTCCAACACGGCAACAGGGCCCACTTCATTGGGCTGGGTGCTTACGGATATGTGGGCCTATGGAGAAAGGGCTTAGGTCATGTGGAGGTAAGAGTCAGTCTCCCATTTTTAAGACACCAACAAAATAACTACTTCCACTGCAAAGCCCAAGTCTGCTGATGTTCTTGGCCAAAAACACTGTGCCAAGTGCTTTGAAATGACCAACACTCAGCTGTGCTAACAGCAGGGTGCCTGACGGGGAAGATGGGCCAGCGTAGATGTGGGAGCTTTCTAGGGGCCTGACCTGGATCATGCTGTTGAGAAGCTTCACGTTGTCCCCATGGCTGGCTCCTGTCAGATGCTGTGCCACCTTGTGGGTGACCTGCTGTGTGACACCCTGAGGGACACCGCTGTCCAAGTGCAGGAACAGGAGGAGGTGTGACAGGAACCTGCCAGGAATGAAGGACAACACATTTGACCTTCTAATCAGAAGTCAATAAAGTTTCCAGTAGCTAATTACTTATGAGGAAACAGAAAAATACTAAAATATTAAAACTGATCCCAGATCAAAGTTCTACTTAGGGATTTCAATAAATCTTCGAGAATTTCAGAAGAATGAAGTTTTCAAATTTAAGGTGGGTTAAAAGGAATTCTATCTACCTGCAGAAGTACAGTGAACAGATAGATCCAAGACATACAAACATGCACAAATTAAAGAGCATCAGAGGAACAACATCCCAAGGGCCCCTTTATCCCCTCCCCACTCCCCACCCTCACAAAAGCTGAGATGTTTAGAAAATCATCACAATCTGGTACTGGGTGTCACCTTCATACAAGGTGGTTGGTATAAGGGCACATGTCGGGGGTGTCCCACCACAATTAGTCAGGAAGTGCCCTCAGTTCCCTGGATGTACCGACTCCCTCCTCCCTCCCCAACCAGCTATTTCTTTTACTATAAATCCCATATACTTTTACCCATATGCAAATGCAACCTATACACACAGCATGGTCTTGCTTCAGGACTTTGTAATTACCTCAAAAGTCTTGTTTTCTCCACAAGATTATCAATGTCTCATGTGATGAGAACCTTCCTATGTATCTCATCTGTCTGTAATACTGCAGACAATGAAAAGCAATGTGTTTCACTACTGTTACAATGGCAAAGCCATTTGCTGCTCAATGTCAGCAGGTTTCATGGAAACAACCGCTTTGTCAAATACTAATAAGCTACAAGCAATCTAAAATTAAGTAAGAAAGGGAAATATCTCTCATGAAAATAAACTGGAATCATTATTAAGAGTCACTGTTCAGAAAAAAAAAAAAGAAAGAAAAAAAAGAGTCACTGTTCATCAACCTGCATTCTGAACTGGGCAGGAAGTTTTCTGCCTCCTAAAAAATACACTACCAAATCACATCATTCCCTACTTTACTTGAAAACACAGTCGTCGGTCCTCCCTGGGCTGTATTCTACTCACTGCTCGTTCTTCAGAAGGTAATACTGGCAAGGGTAGAACAAAGGCAGGATCTTATCCAGGACATGAACCACTGTTCTCAAATGCCTCGACTGGACCAGAATTCCCAACAGTGAGATGCCTTCTGCACAGAACTTCTCGATGCTATGGAAAGAGACAAAGGCAATGAGCAGTCAAGGTTGCCAGTTCAGGAAATGCTTTTCTTCCAATGGGCCATCAGCCCACTTGCCACCCAGATGATCTCAAGTCTCCAACACATGTTGCGCATAGCCAAACTTCACACAGAAATACCAGCACTGGGACTCGGGAAGTACAAAGGAATTTAACAGTTCATCTGTATTTTTACTTTATAGATGAGAATAGCGAGGTATTCATGCCCAAATTCACATAATTTCCTAGTGCAAGGCCAAAATGAGAACCCAGGTTTGCAAATTTCCAATCCAGAGCACTGGCCACTACCTAATTTTACTTCCCAAATGGTGTTTCTTCTAAGAGCCATGGGGCTCTCATTGTCTGTGTATTTCCACAAGGTATGAGAGCAAAGGGAAGATTCAGAAGTGAGTTCACTCTGTTAGTATAAGCTGGCAAAATTCTTCTGAAACTAATTTGCATAAAAATTCTTCTGAAACTAATTTGCATAAAAATTTATCTATTCTTTGACTCACTTCAGAAAACCTATCTTTAAGAAATAATCTCAAAGGTGGAGAAAAATATGACAGATGAGTCACGTAAAGATGCACTTTTCAAAATTTAAAAACACAAACTCAAGAGGCAGAAATGATTATGTGAATTTTGGAAAAATCCATTCAATGCAAATATTATTACATCACATAAAAATAATGCATACAAGGGGCACCTGGGTGGCTTAGTTGGTTAAGCATCTGACTCTTGGTTTCAGCTCAGGTCATGATCTCAGAGTGAGATCGAGCCCCAAATGGGATTCCGTGCTCAGCACAATTTAAGATTCTTTCCCCCCTGCCTTTGTTCCTCCCCCGCACTGGCACTCTCTCCCTCTCTTTCTCTCTATCTAAAAAATAAAATAAATAAAATCTTCAAAAAGAATGCATATGATATCCAAGGGCAACATGGAAAAATTCTACTATACCGATGAAGGGGGTAGGGGGGTGAACAACAACTAATAAAGAATCATACAGAAGGAAAAAAACACAGGGATGGTGTCACGCCAAAATGGTCATTGTGCTGGAGAAGCAGAAGTAAGTGGCTCTTTCTCCCATCTTCCTACTTCTATAGTTTGATTATACTGCCTTAATTCTAGGGTAAAAAGTCCTCTCAAAAAATAAAAGTAACAGCACAAAGATTATGCCACAGGAAAATGTCTGTAATATCAGAATGAGAAACAAAGGATATACAAAATTATGCATATATTATAACTCTAAAAAACATCAAAGGAAGAAATACTGGATTAAAAACAACAGAAAAAAAAAGTTTCGTTAGGGTGAGAAAGATTCTGGGTGATTTCTCTGCCTATTATTCTCTGAACTATGTGTGCATATTCATGCACAACTCACATTCCTGCACACTCTGTCCCCAATCCCAAGCACATTCGTGAGATTGTTTTAAGCTAGTTCTAGTATATATACATCCCTGACTACCATGGTAGCCCAAAGAGAAACACTTTATTCTCATCTTCACTCCCATTAGGGATTCAGTAATCAGCACCAAGCAAATAGACCCACGGTAGCATCAGCAAACAAGGAGATGGGAGTCCCAGAAGGAATACAAGACATGAGAGAAATCATGAAAGATTAAGGTCAGAGCACTACACTCAGAATCCACATGTATTACCGCTCACTCAAGGCTCATCAAGTCTAGTACTGTCATGACTCCCGTTTTAGAGATGAGGAACCTGAGATACCAGAAACTGGACCTAGCAAATGACACTACAGTTACTGGAAAAATGCAGAGTGCCTTCCAAAGCACCTGTGTAACATCTCTCCTCATCCCAGTGGATCAGTTCTACCCTCTTTCACTGGACTTTCACATCTGTCCATCACAGCTGGGCCGTCCTCACCCACCCGGTCATCTCTGCTCCCTAATGTGAAGCATGGGCTTCCGTCATGGGTGCTTCCTTGTCACCCTGCACCTCCCCCCTCCTCACTTAGACACCCGCTGCTCCCTCCCAAGTTCGTGCAGCCAAGCACCTCCTACTCCAAGCTGTGGAGATCCGCAGATGACAAGACAATGCCCTGCCCTCAAGGAGCATGGAGTGCACGAGGGGAGTGAGAGACACGACCTCACTGCGGTACAGTAAGGGTGGGGCTCGGAGTGCACAGGTGCTGGGGGGAGTGAGGGGGCGGGGCAAGGCCCGTGGCTAAATCTTCCACACTGGGGGCACTGGTCACCTGGAGTGGGTGATCGTCCCCACTCTGCCCCCAGCCTCGGACGCCTTCTCTAATTAAGACTCCCCTCCAAAGCTTAGCTCCTCCATGTAGGTATCCTGCACTCATGATCTCTCCTTCCTTGAAATTCCTTCCCAATCCAGGCTGTACCTTAGAATAATCTGGCCCCCAGGCCAATGAGATTCAGATTCTCACCCTCTTCCCCATCCAGGTAGTTTTAGAATCACTCCAGACAGCACTGTAAAGAGCAGCCAGGATGGCGGAGCATCGCTCTACCAATCTCAGCCAGCCCACGGTCACATCCTCAGTGCCAATTGCTTTCTGTCCACCAGCTCCACTGAACTGCCAGCAGCCTGAAGGCAGCTAACTACCAATTCCGAATCTCTCCCACTTCAGAGCACAAACAACTGATAGGACAGCCGGCAACTCACCAAAAATATATGTAATGTGAAACAAGATGTTGAAATTGGGATGCTAACGAGATATCACAGTGAGTCTAAAATGTGTGAACCAGAAAGTGTGGAGGTGAAAGAGATTTTAGAAAAACAGGTAGGCTAGAAAAAATTAATATACCGTAGGAAAATGATCTTTAAAAAAAAATAAATAAAAGGATTTTTAACCAACTAAGAACTCATTCACTTACTCTCTGCACCAGCTACAGCCATCATCAGTAGTAGGGATGAAATGGTAACACAAGACAAACATGGTTCCTAAGGTTAGGACCTCACGAACGATCCCGGGAAGACTGAACAGACAACTACAACACAGTGTGGCAAATGCTCCAGTGGAAAAAACAGAGACAACTCTGGACTCATGCCAGAGAGGCATGTGACGTGATCAAGAAATTTCCTTCCCCTGGGCCGGTTTAGCCTTATAGCAGAGAAGCTAGGCTGCCATCACTTTAAACAAAATGCAGTACGGATGGCCAATTATTTTTATGTGCTCTCTATTCCAAGGAAAACACCTACTGCTGACATGAACATTCCACTCTTGTGGACAGGCATACCCTCTCCACACTCTACGAGGTGACTCTCTGGTACAAGTATGTCTTATATGAATTTGGGCAGCATTTTCCCTGGAGAAGCCATTAATAAGGCTTATAATTTGGTCCTCATCACCCTTGGATAGGTTTGATGGAAGTCTCAGACCTTGGGATGTGCAAAATGAGATCTAGAATCATTGACTAAGGTTCAGCAACCCTAGGGGTTCAGCCCACACTGTACCTGTGGCCCACGGCGGTCATAGCTAAGGCCAGATAACAGCCAATGGGCATGCCCGCCTTAACAGCTTTCAAGAGAGGATGAAACGTGGGTGACTCTGTCATGTCAGGCACAGTGCTGGAGAAGGGAACAGTTGGACAATTCTGCTGTATTCCATAGTCATTTTTGTGCAGTTTTAACCTCAAGATCAAGTTCCAGGCCCACTGGTTAAATGAGGTCTCAGGTGTCTCTCCATATCGAACAATACTGGCCAAATATGAAACCTAAAACAATTATTTATTTTAAACCACATTAGTCACATACAAATTAAATCAGTAAGCTCCCCCGCCCACTTCCTTCTGTGATCAACAACGTCCTCAAAAGAGAGGACATACTACTTACCCCTACTCAGTGTTTGCAGCACTCAATTAAAGCAATTTCTCACAACTTACCACTTCCACTCACTTGCTAGTCACTTTTTGAACCTGATCTGAGTCAGTGCAAGCTAAGGAGTAATAATTCGAAAGTTGGTACACAACAATGCTGTGATGATAAGTAAGTTTTAACAACCAGCTGGAGCCTGGGAGATCCTTTACAGGGTTTGTCAATTTTGGTCCTGTAAAAACTCCCACCATGATCAGTTTCAAGATACCAATAGGTTAACAACCTGGTTTGCAAAGTTCCTGATTGAACAGTCCATTACCCTGAGCCAGTACCTGCCAGCTATAGCTCACGTGGATCTCCACAATACTAAAATGGTCATATGTGGGCTATTTCTCAAAGGAAAATCTTTATCCAACCACAGAATTCAATTTCAATCTCTTAAATTGCCAGATGTTCTTAGGCAATCTAAGGGTAAACATTGTAACTGTATCCACCCAGGCCACTTACAAATAAAGATGTTCTCCATATATAAGAAAATGAAATACCTGCTTCATACTTTCAGAAAGAAGCCCAGCATATGGCTTCTGTGCAAGGTATTTCTGGTATGCTTCGAGAATCATTAAAGCCACTTCAGCATGGACTGCTCGATCCAAATGAAGGGTACCCTTTGAAGGAGAAAAATAATCACAAACATGCCATCTTGATTTTTTCTTTAACATACCCTTGAACAAAACGACTAAGAAAAGTAGTAAAGAAGAATCTTGGATATAGAACTTAAGCTTTCCAAAAATTACATCCCCTAACAATTAAGTTATGACAATAGGAAAAGACACTGAAATCTTTTTTTTTTTTTTTTTTAGTATATGTGCTGCCGAAGCGAGCACAAGACACTGAAATCTTAAAGAACCATTATACTGCACTTACATAGGTTTGAAACTGACTCATCTCGGACCCCAGGTATCAAACATATCTTTGAATGTAACTCCCCTCTCCCCACTCTAGGAGCTCTATAAAGTCTTTGGGTTACAAGTTTAAAGGCATTGCCACAAACTGGGAAATTGTTCAATTATTATTAAATAGGAAAATATTTAATAAATTAAGTCTATACTTCTTTTCATTATTCTCTCATCAACACAGGGGCACCTGGGTGGGCTCAGTCGCTTAAGCGTCTTGATTTCAGCTCAAGTCATGATTTCAGGGTCTCTGCTTGAGTTTCTCTCTCCCTCTCCCTCTGCCCCATCTGCACCCCACGCTTCCCCCCCATCACACACACACGGGTGTGTTCTCTAAATAAATAAATAATAAATAAATCTTAAAAAAAAAAAAAGATACTCAACAACACAGATAAAATATTCCTTCAGAAGCTTGAATTTGCCTATCGAATTTCCCATCCAATCTTCCTTGCAACCTGAAGAAATACATTTCTTAATCCTTTAATGGAAGATGACTTTTCTAACTAACAAAGGATCATAAGACTCTCACAGGGAGGTCTTCACACAGCCTGGTGGGAGAGGAAGGCCTGGGGAAAGGGGGGGGGGTCTACTCACAAATCAGAGAACACGAAGATGGAAGACAACCCCCTATAGCGCTCACCCACCAGCACTGGAGTGGGAGAAGCTCCAAACGGACCCAGGGGCAGACCCAGGTAGCTAGGAACACCCAGGGAGAAGAGCTGCCTGGCTCCCGTTTTCTCATCTGTACAAGAAGGGTCAAGTTCATGCAAACCTCACAAGACAGCTATGAGGACTAAATGATTTGCTCTGAACAAAAGCTGGCAGGCAGAGAGGGCTGAGTTCTCTTCCATTTTCCCTGTATCATATCGAAACTTCTGCTCTAGGAGCTAACTAGTAAGATCTAGGGTAAAGAGGAAGGCAAGTTTTAACAATTAAATCATTGACATGGCCTCTTTGGAGACATATGATAAATATGATATATATGATAGGTAGCAAACTCTGAATAATAATAAGCTATTATTAATAAAGCTATTAATAAACTATTATTAACAAAAACTACCACTGCTGAGTATTTGATGTGCACCAAGAATTGTCCTAAATGTTCTGCCTGTCCTAACTTGCTGAATGCTTACAACCACCCTACAAGGTAAGCACGCTCTTATCAATGCTGACGGATGACCAGCTGAAGCCCTGCGAGTTCAGGATGCATTCAGGGTCACGTAGCCAGGAGGTGGCAGAGCTGGGAACGGAACCCAGGCATGCAGGCTGGCTGTGAGTGCAGGTTCTTGACCAATGCACAGTGTTTCAGGGAACAAATGTGGCAGTGACATGTGAGACAAATGCAGGAGAGGAAAGTAGGAGGAACTTCAGTAAACAGCTGGAGAGAACACAACAGATACAAATGGTCTAAGGAAAAAGTTAAGAATTTTCACCATGGAACAATTTATCTTCATTTAAGGGATGGTCACTCTGCAAAACAGAATTAAAGAAAAGACCCTAAACTCTGACACAGCTAACAGAATTTGCAGACCTTGCAAATGATAATTGAAAATGTTTACATTTTGAGAAAATGTTTTCTTAAAACTGATGTGTATAGAACCTCCAGTCTCTAGAGGATGGTTTTAACACATACCTGTTCACCAAATCCCCAATTCAGTCCTTCTAGAATAACGCAGGCCAATTTATTCTTCACCATTGTCAGGTTATAATTCAATAACCAATCCCGAATCACCGCTAGCTCTGAGGCAGATGGTCTCCAGAGATACAAAGGCAGTTCTTTAAACAAGTATAAAGAAACCTTATTTGAAAGAAAATGAGCATAATTAAGATAAAAATTAAGAATAACCCTGTGTTACTTTAATATTATATTATTAAACTGCTTGAAAAAAATTTTTTCCAAAAGGAAGTGAGGTTTTGTTTGATTTTTAGACAAATGAAATGGACATCATGCACAACCAAATGAAGTAAGTATTAAAACCAGTAATACACCAAAAGCACATTTTGTTACCCTTTGTAAAGGTCATTAATCTTTTATTATATATAAATTGGCTTACTTCCATTTAAGAAAACGATTTAAGAGTACCAAGACCAAGTTTAAAGCTATGATAAATGAGGAATAGTCATTTATTTATAAGAAGATTTAGCATGTTAAATAATTATTTAAATAAACAAAAAACAGAACTAGACTCAAATACAGAGAACAAACTGGTAGTTGCCAGAGGGGAGGAGAGTAAGGGGATGGGCAAAAAGGTACAAACTTCCAGTTATAAAATAAGTCACAGGGATGAGAACTACAGATAGGGATTACGCTCAATGATCTTATAACCACTTTGTATAATGACAGATGGTGACTACATTTAGTGTACGGCGAGCATCTCATAATGTATGCAACTGTCAAGTCACGATGTTGCACACCTGAAATGAATATAATATTGCATGTCAACTATAAAAAAAATAATTATTTCTTCTGTGACATTTAAAAAGATATTTCTGTGAGCTTCCAAGCAATCTGGGGAGGAGGAAAAGGACTCCATGGAGGTGAAGAGGAAATAAGATCGACCAAGAGTTGGTAATTGTTGAAGCTGGATGATGGGTACAAAGGGATCCATTACCCTATTGTCTCTTTTATAGGGATCTGAAAGATTCTGTAATAAAAAGTTTTTAAAACCTGTTTACAAAAAGTCTGTAGCATCAACTTTGTGAACAACATATCCATGTGTGCAAATTAAGATAAATCTGGGTTCACTCAATAGTTTGCTTTAAGGTGGACTGATCAGAAGAGCAATTCATTTTATAATGTCTAGAACAGTGTTAGCCAATGGAAGCATAATGCAAGTCAATATGTAATTTTAATTTTTCTAACAGCTACATTTTTAAGAGTTAAACAAGTAAAATTAATTTTAATAATATATTTCATTTAATCCCATACACCCAGTACGTTATCGACATATAATCATTACACAAAACTATTGAGACAGGTTACATACTTTTGTTCCTATGAAGTCTTTGAAACCTAGTGAGTAGTTTATACTTACAGGACACCTCAATTTGGACTAGCCATCTTTTAAGGACTCTATAGTTACATGTACCTAGTGGCTGCTGTATCAGATAACACAGATCTAGAACATACATACATACTAGTATTTTTCAGGTTTCTGCACTGCTCCCAATGAGAGGCAAAACAAAATGTGAAAGAACAGTAGAAAGAATCAATTTTAATGAAATCTTTCCTTTGTGTGTATGTGTGCACTCACTGTTAAATTTTCATGAGGACTTGTTAATAAGCGTCTTGAATATTCTCAATAAAATGGTAAAATAATAATTTTAAAGATGGAAAAATCCTACTTTACCCCATGAGAATCTCAAAGAAAGGGCAAAATAATGGTTCTAGAATAGTTAGTACAGCAATGAAATCTGTCCAGAAAAACATCTATCCCAGCTAGATAAAATTATGGTTTAGCATGTATCTGTCCACTAAGAATCAAAGTGTGACTATCATGAAAGACCTAGGGACATTAAAACGTTAACAAGGGAATATTACCAAAAACTCTATGCCAATAAATTCAACTAGTTAGATGAAATTGGAAAATGCCTTTAAAAACATAACCTACCGGGGCGCCTGGCTAGCTCAGTTGGTTAAGCGACTGACTTCAGCTCAGGTCATGATCCTGTAGTCCTGGGATCAAGTCCCACATCAGACTCCCTGTCTGCTTCTCCCGCTGACCCCTCTCCTCTTATGCCCTCTCTCTCTCTCTCTCTCTCTCAAATAAACAAATAAAATCATTTAAAAAAAAAAAAAACCTACCAAAACTGACTAAGGAAAAATAAAAATCTGAACAGCTCTGTGTTTAAAAAATGCAAATTGTTATCAAAGGGTTTTCTACAAAGAAAACTCTAAGGCGAGATGATTTCATTGTTAACTCCATCAAACAGTCAAGTTAGAATAAACAGCAATCTTAAAAAACTCTTAAAAGAAACAGAAGAAGGAATGCTTCCCAACTCACATGATGAGGCCAACATGACCCTAAAATCAAAACCTAATGAAGACGTAACAATAAAACTAGAGATCAATACCCTCATAAATATACATGTAAAAATCCTCAACAAAAAAAAATATCAAACTGAATCTATCAACATATATCAAGAATAATACACCATGATTCAGTGGCTTTTATGCCAGGGAACAGTAATGGTTCAACATGTGAAAACTAGAACAGTTTAGAACCCAGAGATCATTCCCAGTGTCTGGGGCTAGATCTGATTCCTGATTATCCCAAGGTGACAACAAAAATCTTCAAAGCTATCCTATTCATCTAAAAGTATAGAGGGTTTGAACAAGTTCCTCCAAAAATGTCAGCAAATTCACAGAGCGCAAAACTACAGGTATAAACAGAGTGGAGGCATCTTTAACAAGATGTGCTCTAAAAACCTAATGGTCCCAATTTTTACAGTTAAATATACCTCTGGGCACAGTTTACTACTTGAAGTATTATGACTGAATTTAAAATTTAAGTGTACTCAAAACCAGAAAAACACTTAAGAGAAAATAGTAATGAGCTCAATCAAATGGGAAGAATCTTGTGACACCTCCCCCATGTATATTTCTTTGGGACTCATCCCATTAGATAATCACTCAAAACTGAACAACCAAAAACATGCTCCTGTATGTTGCACATAAAAAGCCTTTCATCTCAACATAAGCCTATCACAGTGGGCTACAATGCTTTCCTTAAAAACTACTACTGCCGCATGGAAAACAGTATGGTGGTGCCTCAAAAATTGATAAACAGAATTGGGCGCCTGGGTGGCTCAGTGGGTTAAGCCGCTGCCTTCGGCTCAGGTCATGATCTCAGGGTCCTGGGATCGAGTCCCGCATTGGGCTCTCTGCTCGGCAGGGAGCCTGCTTCCTCCTCTCTCTCTCTCTGCCTGCCTCTCTGCCTACTTGTGATTTCTCTCTGTCAAATAAATAAATAAATAAATAAATAAAATCTTTTAAAAAAAAAAAATTGAGAAACAGAATTACCCTATGTTCCAGCAATTCTACTTCTGGGCATATCCCCAAAAGAATGGAAAGCATGATCTCAAAGAGAGAGCTGTATTCTCCTATTTGTAGCAACATTATTCACAGCAGCCAAAAGGAAGAAGCAATCTGAGTGCCCATCAAGAGATGAACAGACAAACAAAATGTTGTCCATACTTACAATAGAATATTATTCTGGCTTAAAAAGGAAGGAAATTCTGACACATGCTATGACATGCATAAACACTGACCACAATATGTTAAATAAAGTAAGCTAGTCACAAAAGGAGAAATACTGGATGGTTTCACTTATATGAGGTACCCAGACCAGTCAAACTCATAGAGAAAGTAGAATGTTGGCTGCCAGGGCTGGAGGGAGGAGGATGGAGGGAAAGGAGACTGCCTGTTTAATTGGCACTGAGTTCCAGTTTTGCAAGATGAAAACAGTTCTACAGATGGATGATGGGGACGGTAGGCAGCAAAACAATGTGAATGTACTTAAGGTCTCTGAACTTAAAAAGGGCTAAAATGGTATATTTTATGTTGCATATAATTTACCACCATTAAATTTTTTAATGTAAAAAAAAGTACCGTGTACTCTTCCAAGGAAAGCATGGTATGTCATATATCCTCATTTAGAAAAAAATGTGTCTCATGAACCAGTCTTTCACTGGAATTTGCCCACTTTTGAATGTGATAAAGCAATGACAGTTATCAGTCATCTATCATACAGAATAATGCAGTGACTACAAGACAGAAGGGCCCTTTGCAAATATCATACAGAAAAGTGCTTTAAATATTCTTCTTCAAGTTATAATACGTGACTCCCTGCCATTAGAAAAACTCACACATTACAGCCTACAGATGATGATGAAGATCTTCATTAAGTGCATGTTTTTAAAAATGGCACATGCCTACAATGGAATATTATTTGGCCATCAAAAGGCAGAGAGCACTGACTCATGCTATAACACGGATGAACCCGAAAAACATTACGCTAAGTAAAAGCAGCCAGTCACAGACCACATACCATATAACTCTGTTTATATAATATGTTCAGAAGAGAGGCGCCTGGGTGGCTAAGTCATTAAGCATCTGTCTTTTGCTCAGGTCATGATCCCAGGGTCCTGGGATCAAGCCCCGCTTTGGGCTCTCTGCTCAGCGGGAAGCCTGCTTCTCCCTCTCCCACTCCCCCTGCTTGTGTTCCCTCTCTATCTCTCTGTCGAATAAATAAATAATCTTTTTTAAAAATAAAAATAAAATTAAATAAAATGTCCAGAAGAGTCAAATCTAGAGACAAAAGGCACATTAGTGATGGCTTAGGCTGCCAGGAAGGGAGAGACCGAATGTAAGATTAAAGACCTTGTGGTTTCTTTCTGAGGTGATGAAAATGTTCTAAAATTGAGAGTGGTGGTGGCTGCACAACTCTGTGAGTACCAAAAGCCACTGGCTTACAAGCTTTAAGCAGATTAATTGTATGGCATATGAATTATACCACAACACAGCTGTTTTTAACATGGACAAAGATTACAAAAGGGGCTGTGACAAATGACAGAAATCAGCCTAAATCACCACTTTTAATTTTGCTTTTGGCTGATGTAAATAGGGCCTTTCTTCCTAATCAGGGTTGTCTTCTTCCAAGTATAAAACATAAAAATTATGACAGCCAAACAAACTCTGAAATGCAAACGGTTATTAACTACAGACTACAGTTAGAAGAAAGACCTGTTAGGGAGGTTACAGACTTTTTGTACAAAGCCGCTAACCCCAAGCAGGCCTGGTGAGTGGCAGAACCCGGGACACAGCACATGCTCTCTTCACCCTGCCGTGCCTGTGACTCAGACATTCCCAACAACCTATTTTTCTCATTGCTCCTTGAGTGTAGGATTTAACAAAACAAAAAAAGCAAAACAAACAAAATCGTTGCTCTTACCATTCCCACCTGGTCAATGGTGTCTTGAACTCGATCCAAAAGGATAGATATTATCTCAGGGTGAACAGCTGTGATGGCCCCTAAGAGCTCTCGACCAACCTTTGAAAAAGTCTCCCTGGTGGACAGGGTGACGTAAGATACCTAAAGGCGGGAGGAGGTGGAAATGGTACTTTCAGTCAATTGTCAGTCAAAACACAGTTCCATACTTCATTTAGGATGTCTTCAAGCAAACGAGAAAGAATCTCACACTAAGCCTCAGGTCACACTATGTTCAAGAAGATGTCAGACCTTCAGAGGGCAAACCGTCTATCCTGAGGCTAGGAGTCAGAAGGGGCAGGGAAGCAACTATAAAACAACAACTCCAACTGCCCCACATAGTAAATACATCCCAAAGTCTGTCTGTAGCTATAAATACCTTTGGTGTTATACCCTTTGGTGTAAAAACTTCTTTAAAACTGCTAAAATGATAAAAATCAGAATGCATTTCATAGAAATACCTATTTTCTCCTACAAAATAAGATCCCCACTGAAAAGAGCTTCTAAAATAGCAATGTTCACCAATGCCTCTTGAACAACATATTCCAAAGTACAGGCTGCAATCCATTGATGTCAATGGCAAGCAGATTTTTTAAAAAATACAAGAGAATAGAACAAAAAAATAACAAAAAGGTGAGAGTGCATCTCAGTAAGATTAAGTGCTGCCTCAATTTCACACATGTACACACACACACAAACACACAAGAAGAATCAGAATGTAATACACAATGTAATTTTTACTCTAAGTACTGGCCAACATCCTTGAAACACTCAAAAACACAAATGTTACTTTCACAAAAGACCTTGAGAACACCACTTACTGTATATGAAATCTGTCTTTCCCCAACCCCCTGCAATATTCTCGTATCATGAAGATAGTCTGGCATGCCAGACTGATTTAGGCCTTAACTTCACGCTAAGTACAAAGTACAATAGCCTAGTGTTTGAATAGCCTAGTATTTGATCCTGCAAAAGAACTTTGGATCATCCAGTGGTATCATTCTCAAACCAGGGTACTGGGGAGAAAGTAATAAACTCAGATAATCTTCTTCAAACATAATCTGACTTCAAATTTACTTGAATAGTTTGGGAGAAATACTTTTTAATGAAAATAAACAAATAAATGACACCCTAAATGGAAAATACACATCTTTTTAAATATATGGGTTATGCCTCTAGACACTCAGGGTCCAGAGTCTACTCTCTTCCTCCCTTAGTGTTGGCTTAGTGGAAGAAGGCAAGGATCTCATCCCACCTCGTCATTTTATAGCTGAGGAAGCTGAGCCCAGAGTGGGAAGGCACCTTTTCAGCTGTGAGATGGGCAACTGCTAGCAGAGTTAAAACAAGCGCACCTCTTCTTCGTGAGCGTCAGTATTCTTTCCACCATTTCATATAAACTGGCTCAGCAGGGGCGCCTGCGTGGCTCAGCTGGTTATGCGCCTGACTCTTGATTTCAGCTCAGGTCATGATCTCCGGACTGTGGGATCGAGCCCTGTGTCGGGCTCCGAGCTCACCGGGGTGTCTCTTGATATCCTCATTCCCTCACCCTCTGCCCCTCCCCCCACTTACACACTAAATAAATAAATAAAATCTTTTTACAAATAAATAAACTGGCTCCGAAACCAGGCCTCCGTGTTACTGGCAGTGTTGTGGGGCAGAGCAGCAGCAGACACTGTTAAAACTGCAAGTGTCAGGCTGTGCCAGATGGTCTATTCCTCACTGAAACTCACCCATCAAATGTCAAGAGAGTAAGGGGAAGTGGAATGAGCAGGATTTGTATTTTCAATACTCCTTATAGCAACATGATATTCGTTTGATTTTCTACCTCCTTCCATACTCAGTACAAGTTAGTCACATTTTTTTTTTGTAAAGCAATCCCAAAAGAATCAAAACATCCCAAAGAAAACAATCCCAAAGAAAACATTTTTTAGCTGACTTCTAAAACTTAATATTCTAACCTCATATATCTCCAGAACAATAATTTTTATGAAGTCTTCATCCACATTGGTTCTTCTGGCCTGAGCCATCTGAGCAAATGTAGTCAGAAGGCAAATCTCTTCTGAGCTATTCATGGAAGAAAGACACTTCTCAAAGTTCACAAAGTGTTCTGGGTCTGCAAATTCAGGGCAAGAAAATTAGAACAAAGAATGAAGAGATAACACTTTTAATCACTCTCCCAGAGAGAAAGGAGGTATAAAATTAGAAGATATTTAGAAATAAATTTTAATATATTTATAATATTTAGAAAAGATTCTTTGTTCCAGAATGGATTTCTACAGGCTTCCGGGGAAAAGGCAGAGACCACATGAAATTCCAACTCTACATATAATGTGGCCTCAAAGATAACACTTAACACCCCCAAGCCTCAGTTTCTCCATCTGCCTTAAAAGGTTGTTGAAGATTAAATGACACTAGTGACTAGTGGTGGGTTTTGTCACCAGGTGAGACACCTTCAAAGACACATCTGAAACAACTTAGTTAACTGTCCGCCAAATGAATGATGACGACCTTACTAATGAGAACTGCTAGGACTAGCAAAGCACTCAGTGAAAACAAAGCATTCATTCCAAACAAAAGAGATTTTCTTATAAATGAAAATCTGGGGCAAGAAATTAGTCACAACCATGACTGCAATACTGCTAAATGTGATAAACAGTATACAGTGTGTTCATTCTACCAACTTCTCCGAGGATGCAATGTACGCAACACACTATTTTGTCACTAGGGGGCACTAGAGTTTTGGGATCCATGACAGAAAACAGATGCTACAAAGGCAAAGATAACAGGGGAAAGATTGAAAAAAAGTCTCTTTAAAAAATACATTCCCCTGATGGAATTTGCAAAATAAGAAGGCAATAAGCCTACACTTCTTTCCAGGTGTTTACACATTTCAGAAATCAAAGGTAGTCCATCAAATGTCCCATGTTTTCAAAATAACTCCATGGGGGCATTTACAACCCAATTTTCATTTCTCATCCCCAAGCTGGGATCATACCAAATTACTACCCAGAGCATTTCAAGAATAATGAAAACTAGAATTATCATTCTAATATGTCAAAGCAATAAAGCAGTCTTTCAAATTTCAAAATTATTACATATGAGTATACAGAGTAAAATGTTCTCTTAGTCCTTCTAAAAAAAAAAGGAATAAAGCCATGAAGGCACACAGGGTGGAAAGAGCTGCACGGCACCCTCTGGCCAGACTGTACCTTGGAGCTGCTTCTTGCACTCAGCAGGCGGGAGAGCGACGCAGAGCTTCTCCAGGTTCCCACTCTCCACCTGGTGCATGAGGTAGAAGAGCTTCCAGAGCATCTGGACCGACAGCGTCCCAAAGGGCATTTCCGACATAAACAGCCAAATGCCAAGTCTGCGTTTTAAAGAGTAGGAACAGTTTCATTTATCAGTCAACTTCACCACACTGAGAAAGCAGGCAGACCTGCTCTGGTAGGAAAAAAAAAAGTTCTTAAATCACAACACAGCAATTTTTCTAACATCCTTCGGCCACCGACACCTCAAGGACAGGTAACAGTAACAGCAAGACTCGCACAGGAACTTCGTCTGTGTCAGGCCCTGTTCTAATCACGCTGCCATACAGATCATCTCACTCTGTCCTCACAAAAACCAAGGCAAGTATTACTAGTGATACTCTCCCCCACTTTACCCGTAAGGCTCCTAAGGCTCAGGAAGGGTAATAGGAGGCAGAGCTGTGTTTTGAGCCAAAGATCTTTTTAAGGCCTGGGTGACAGGAGCTTAGATAAGGATGTATGTGTCTGAGTCTACATGCGGATACGAGTATGCACACAGACACATGTGCAATGAGAGGGAGGAGAATCAAAAACCCTGCAGGGCCTCTCCACTCATCACTGAATGAAATTCACACTCCTCAGCCCCACGTTCAAAGGCTTCCACTATACAGCTCAGACCTATGTTTCTAACCAGAGGCCTCGCTGCGTGCAGAGTATGAGACCATTCCTGGATGAGCCCAGTGAGAATCTCGTACCTCCAAGCTGCCATCCCTCCAACTATGAAGCCCTCCTCTGATTTCCTCCTCAGCACTATTACAGAACTCCATCCATACCTGACTTTGGCAATATCATACCCTTTATGGGTGGTTCTTACACCAGACCGAGCAGAAAAATCACAGAGAGACTATTCTAGCGAAGAGAAATGAGTAAAGGACAGGCAGGGCTAGGCAGGGAGAGATAAATAGGGGGCTATGTGATCAGGCTCACAGAAATCCCAAAAATGTGCAGGCGTGGGGAAACCAGGCATAATGGAACAAACCCGACCACCTGCCCTAGGCCTGTGGGGTGGGTGTCTTTTTTATGATAATCACCTATGACCAACAAAGAATAACCAGACCCTAAAAAGGAAGTAAACCATTGAAGGTGTTATCACTAGTCCTTGCCCAATGTTGGTATCAATAGAGATGTTAAAAAGAACGTAAGTTCCCTGGTTAGCTTTCTAGAAAAGACCAACTATAAAGGCCCTCAGTGGCAATCCTGCAGGGACCCCTCTCACTCTTGAAAGCTTTTTCTGTATGTTCACTTAATAAACTTCAATTGCTTTACTCACACATACACACAAAAACAAACAACGACAACAAAAAAACCAGGAGACTTTGTGGAAAATGCAGATTCCAAGGCCTGCCTACACAGATCCTGATTTTGTAGGTCACAGCTCTGGCCCAAGAATTTTCAGATTCTAGTCATCCTGGGTGACCCAGACTCAAGGGCTCCTCAAACAACACAGTGAGAAATGCCTCAAGTTGCTGTAATTTACATACACATACAAACCACAACAATTTGAGAGTAGAAACCAGGTTTTGTTCATCTTTGAATAAACTTAAATGTAACCTAGAGCCTTATATTCAAATTATCCCCTACCTAAACCAGTATCTTGCAAATAATCAGCACTCCCAGTAAATGCTCATTAAAATTGGGTTATATGAATTTTATCTCAAAAAAATCTTTTTAAAAACAGGGAAGCACTCAAAACTGTTGCTATATTTTGGACAAACCTACAAATTAACCAATTACAAACAAACAAAGCTTACTGAGAGAAAAAGAAGAAGAAATTAAATAGTATAAGCCAGACCCACATCTAGGTGCCATCACCACGTTACCAGTGGCCCAAACCACCACTGACCTAGATTCTGAAAAGCAGTAGCTAGACTCCTGAGCAAAGGTTGAAGAAACTGTTAAGTTCAGTTGGGCCAAGCTTCTGTCTTATTAAATAATTATCCTAGCACCTCACATAGGACCTGACTCTCTTGTATAACTTATCCCAAAACAATAAGAGGAATTTGGAGAGGCCTTAAAAGTAATGTCATGAGACTGTGTTATTTCAGGCCATGAAATCTCCCATATGGCAGCTATGCAGTAAGTCTGGCTTAGGTTTTTGCTGTCCTTTGATTTTGTTTTGCTTTGGGTTGGGGGATAACCACTGTCAGAAATTTCTACTAGAAAGCCAAATACATTTAAATGTCATCAGGGCTTTAAATATCTGATTCTTGTGTAATCTCTTTCCTAAAATAAACTCAAAAACAACAGTTCTCAATATTTTAAAGTTTAAAATGACAGGACTGCCTTTGTGAATTACACGTATAATGCTATAGGAGAAGAGTTCACAGCTCCAACTCTAGGAATTGGTAACTATGGTGAGAGCTTTCCATCTCAGCTAAGTGGCCACAAGGACAAGTGACAGATCAGACAGTGGAGACTACTCCTGACCCCCAGCAGGATTCTGCACAGGATCTGATAAACCTGATGAGACCACCAAATTTAAAGACAATATAGAATGAGTAACAAGTAAAGATAAATACCTAAGCCCAAGTTCTATATATCTTATATCCATGCCTTCTGAGTGCCTAAAAGTGCTTAAGACTTAGTCAAGGGGTTCTAATATTTCTGTAAGTGAGCAGTTACTCTATTCTTCATCTGAAGCCACAAAGAACCACCACCACCTACATCCAAAAGGTCCTTCATGATTTAAAAAGTATTTCCATATACTACTGCATTTCATCCTGGGCACATATCCATGAGGTCGATGGAACAGGCAGAATCATTACCATCATCTCCATTTTATAAATGAGGAAAGTGAGAAGACAAAGACTAGGTGACTGGCCCAAGGTGCTAGTAAATAGCAGGCAAGACTCAAAGCCACTACACAACACACAATGAGTATGGGCTGAAGTTAGAGATCATGGCAAGATGGAGCACAGACAACTCAGAAGAAGGCAAAGCTGGGGAAGAGCTGGCAGCTCATGTGTGGACTGGAGGCCAGCAAACATCTCCCAGCAGAGGGCACAACGCTTGGCAGAACTTGCTCCTACACTTGGACAGATGCTCAGGGAAGACAGTCACCACTGTGCCCCTGCCCCTCCCTCAAGTGTATCCCGGGCTAAAAGCAGCAACAAAGTCAACATGACCAGAAGACAGCATTTACACAGCCAAGCACAGGGGCCCAGAACCCAAGAGAAACCTCACGGTAAGACAACTTGAACAATAAAATGGGCAAATCATTTGTGCTGTGCACTGAGCACCTGCCCTGACTCACTTAGGCACTGAGATGGGTGGGAAAGAGAATTCACACCTTGTTCAAGGCTTCCCCGAAAGTTGAGGGATGACACCACTGAGGTATCAAAATCGGGTTATTTTAAGATTGAAAAAAAAAATCTTAAAAAGAGCATTTCAGTCCACCATGACAGATAAGGAAACTTAAAGACAATGAATTTGCCCAAGATAAGAAACAGATGAAATGTACTCAGACATTATTGTAAGAGATCTAACTGTAGTCGATGACTTTCGCACCAATCTTCCTCGCGAGCCAGGGAGCCATTTCTCAACAATCATCATCACATGTCTTACCTTTTGGCTTTCAGCACATGCAGGACAGCTCTCAGAAACAGTTCATCAAATTCAACCTGTAGTTTCTCCATGGAGTAGGGCTGCTGGGCCAAACCCAAGCCTCGGCTGTGGCTCACAAACTGTGCCCAATGGTCGCTCACATAACCAAGGGTCATCCTGAGCAGGAGGAAAGGCAATACGGCACTTTTCATTCTTGTACTCAATCCTGGCACCTTCATATTACATTGGAAGCACTAATTTGCCCAGTACATATCATGGAACAGCTGCTACCTTCAAGGCTCTAAACACAGTCAGCGGGAGGGCAAACCCCACCCTCACGCAGCTTACATTTAGCAGAGGCAAATAGACAACAAAGTAAAGGGAAAAGTATAATCTGTCCAATGGTCATAAGTGACGATGAAAATAAGTAGGAGAGGGGACTAAAGTTTCTCTGGAGTTGGCCAGAGTAAGGGGGTTGGCTGGGAGCAGGAAAGGCCTCACCGAAGAAGACGTGTGAGTAAAGACAGGGGTATCTAAGGGAAGAGCATCCGGGTAGAAGGAACAACCAGTGAGAGGGCTCCAAGGCATATTCAGGATGTTGGAGGTACAGCAAGGCAGCCAGTGTGTGAAAGCAAGGTAAGTGGGCGGGAGACTGGCTGGAGACGAAATCAGAAAAGTGACAGGAGACCAGGCCGCTGCGAACCCTTTGGCTTTTATTCGGACCGAAACTGGGAGCAGACGAGTGACATGAGCTCCTGACTCACCACTTATGGGGAACACTGGCTGTTGCGTGAATAAGCCAAGGGCAGAGCAAGGGTAAAAGCAGGAAGACGAGTCAGGAGGCTAATAACAATAATAATTGCAATTCGGGAGAAATATGTGAGAATGAACTAGGGTGGTAGCAGTGAACTTGGGGAGAAGCGGCTGGATTCTGAAAACCGCAGGTTTCATTAGTTTAAAAGGATGCGCATCTTTCACACTATAATCCCTGCAAATTGGAATGTGTGCTAAACTGATAACGTGCCATACTTCTGTAGCATTTTTTCTTAGAGGCACACGAAATGCATCTTCAGAACTGGTGGCATCTTAGATTTAATGACAGTGTTTTGAAGGTAGAGATGACAGAATCGGCTGTCACACTGGATGTGGGGTATAAAAAGATGGAGATGACACCAAGTATTCTAGCCTGAGCAACCAGAAGAATAAAGTTGCCACTTACTGAAGACAGAAAGGGCAAGGAGGAGCAGCTTGGGAGGTGGAAGGGGGAAGGTCCATTGGGTGTATTAAATTACAATGTCTGTGAGTCATCCAAGGGGAGGTGCGGAGTTGGCAGCTGCGCTTACAGGCTTAAGAGAGAGGCAGGAGCTAGAAATAGAACTCTGAGAACCGTCGTAGTACTTTGATGACATTTAAAGACATGAGAATGGATGAAGTCTGAAGAGCAAGTTTCGATGGAGAGAAGAGGTCCAGGAACTGAGTCCTGGGGCAGTCCAACATCAAGAAGTTTGAGAGTGAGGGTGAAACAACCAAGAAGGCAGAAAATGAGAAGCTAGGGAAATGGAGGAGAAACCAAAATATGGGATCCTGGAAACCAAGCAAAGAAAATGTTTGTTTTCTTTTTAAAGATTTTATTTATTTATTTGAGAGAGAGAGCGATCACAAGTAGGCAGAGAGGCAGGCAGAGAGAGAGGGGTAAGCAGGCTCCCTGCTGAGCAAAGAGCCCGATGCGGAGCTCAACCCCAGGACCCTGAGATCATGACCTGAGCCAAAGGCAGAGGCTTTACCCACTGAGCCACCCAGACACCCCAAAGAAAATGTTTAAAGGAGAAAGTGAGCAACTCGGAGAAAGCTATGTTAACTATGAGAGAAATGTAAGGGAGAAGACTCAGAACTGGCCACTGGCTCAGTAGAACAAAGTTCATTAATACTCTTCATTCTTAAGAGCTGTCTAGGGGGTTCAGGGGTGGGGTGTGGGGAGAGCCTGACTGTGGAGAATTCAAGCAAGAATGGAGGGAAAAACCTGGAACCAATAGATGACCTGAAGAAAGGGACCTTGTAGAAAACAGTTCTACAACTGGAAGGTGTGAAAAGAATGTGCAATAGATACAAAGAAAAATAAGCAGATGAAGACAAAGAAAGGTCATAATTCACTATAATAATCAACTGTAAGTATTTACACAGAAATATAGAATGAATACCGACCTTAAAGCAGGAATAACAATGTCTTTCCTACAGAGTTATTGGGAGAATAAAACGAGAAGGTAAAACAAAACAAAACAAAAAAAAAAAGAGAGAAGGTATATCACTGGCATGTAGTGGGCACTCAATCCTACATCACATAAATGAACAAAAGGACAGGCTTTACCTTACCCACCGAGCTCAATCAGAAAATGAACGTCTGAACTTCTAATAATGAGTATATGGGCTTTTTAGATTTAAAGAAATTACTCTCCAAGTCACCAATCATCCTTCCTTCCACTGTCTCTTGTTTTCAATACCCTCTACTAAAGGCTTTTAAAGACCTTCAAAGTCACAGCCTTGCAGGGCATCCTACAACCATTTACCTGGCTTTACAAAGCACATGGAAATAAATAAATAAATAGACAAATAATTATAATCAATTTTGTTTGGGAAACATCACTGAGGAGGGGGAGAGGTTTTAGAGGCTTTTTTGGAGGGAAGGGAAGTTGGAATAAACAACAGCATACTGATGTGCTATAGGGAATGACAGTAAAGACAGAAAAATTAATACTGCAGAAAAGAGGATACAAAATTAATTCAATAAAAAGCAGTACATGTTATCAAAATTTGTTCATACTTGATCATAAAAGCATAAACCCATTTTTCAATCAAATAAATGATAATGCTTTCCTCAGTTCAAAGCAGGGGCCAATGACAGAAGTCTTTGCAACTTTCTTTAAATGGCATTTAACAGAAAATCAGAATAAGAATAAATAAGAGAGGTAAAAGGAAAACAATGACATGAAAGAGCTACTGCCAATCCTCCCGCAGCTAAGTGACAATTCCCAGGTAAAAGTGAGGAGGTGGAAGAACACAGAGAGCAAAGGAAAAGGAAAGAGGCTACAGAGAGGCTTCATTTTCCATGACTGAGTTGAGTTTCTCTGGCCAAGTTCAACCTTGACTCCAAGAACAATTACCTAACAAACCAGTTAAATTTGAAATAATTAACCAAATATTCTGACTGGAAGCATTTATAGACTTCCCATCTGCTAGATGGTAAAAAAAATTCTTACTTTAATGATAAATCAGACCCGAATCTACACTGAGATGTCCATCATCTCAATTTCACACAGTATGTATGCCTGACCCAGGCAAAGGCAAACAGAAATAGATGTAGCAACAGCAATATTACCTGATCATATAACCAATTCGCTTCACAAACTGCCTGTAGCGTGCCCTGTTAAAGGTTTCTAACCCCACAGCCAGAAGCTCCACTAGTGAGTTAGCAAAGGCAAAAATTTTCATCATCTCTTGAGGTCTTGTTGTTTCAGGTGAATAATCACCTAGAAGATAATTGGAGAAAAGGGAGGAATTACAATTACTATCAAAAAACAATGAAGGACACAGATGTAAACACCTCAGTGAGGAAACAAAGCCAAAGGCGAGAAAACTCAACAATGCCATTGCTCTGGCTTCTCTGTCAACATGACATGGGGAACCTGAGACAAAGTGTAAAATGAAAGCAATATATTAAAGCTGGAGATGTAGGGGGTACCTGCATGGCTCACTCGGTTAAAGCATCTGCCTTCTGTTTGGGTCATGGTCTCTGGGTCCTGGGATCAAGCCCCACATTGGGCTCCCTGCTCAGTGGAGAGTGTGCTTCTCCCTCTGCCCCTCCCTCCTACCTGCTCCTGCCCCCCAAATAAATAAATACAATCTTAAAAATAGAAAAGCTGGGCAATGTGCAAGCCAGCTGACCTTTCTGCATCTCAGCTCTAGGTGGGAAATTACAAACACAAGAGAAAGGAAGGAAACCGCACTGAGATATGATGCAACCATGTCTGCACAGCATGGCCAGGCACCCAGGAACCTGGATCAGGAACCTGCCCAAGTTGGAAGGCTGGATGCTGAGCTCCTGGAATGAGCTTGCCACAATCCCATTTACCACACGACAAAAGAAATCAGTCTACCTTTTGCTTTAAACCCAAGAAGATGCTGAAAGAGTTCATGGAACGGAAACTGGGATAAAAGGATAACCAAGTCATCCTCATTAAGGAGAAGCCAACTGGTCTCAGGATCTTCATCCTAAGGGGAAAGATGCAAAATCATGTCAGCTGATTGGATCAGAACACACCAGGGTCTAGAGTTACAAGAGCTAAATTATCACAGATACAAGTCTTACGTCGTGGTCCATGTGTCTTCGTGGACTTCTCCTCCTACTATCAGCTCCACAGATGAGCTGTAAATCCCCCGAAATCGCAAGCACAATTATATGTGCATCTGGGTCATACCCATTCTTCCATGGCTGAAACTGCCCTCATTAAATGTCCATTCCAAAGAAGATTAAATAAAAAATTCCTCAAGAGTGGAAAATCTTACTATAAAAGCTCAGTGCTTTGACAACATGAATTTAAGAACCACATATTCAGGCCAAGTTACTTTAGCTACAAGTCTGTTGCAAATCAAGGCCTACTGTAGTATATACTGCCTTATGGCAAAGTAATCTGCATTTGCTACAGCTACTGAAGCTCTGTTGCCAGTTAGTGCTGCTAAAGCAAGAGAGAATAACAGGCCATACATATAGATTATATAGGGGAAACCTTTAGGGTTTTTTGTTTAATACCGAGCACTAAAGTCATCTTAGAAAACAAGTTGATTTGTGTCCTAAAATATGCTACATTCAAAAGGGAATGCTGTAAAAAGATCCAGACATCCTGAAGAATATATCACCTCAATTTCAACAAGGGACTAATGCATTCACTGATAACCTCCCAAGCCACTCTTCCCCTCCCCCCCACCCCTGCCCCATTTTCAGTCCTAAATGGCTTACAGACAAGCCTCAGAAACTCTACTTAGAGCAGTAGCTCTCAACTCTGGTTCTACATCAGAATCACCTGGGAGGCTTTTACACATCTGGATGTCTGGGTGTGGGCCTGGGCAAGATTTCTAAGTTGCCCCCTGTTTGTTCCTTTTTTTTTTTTTTTTTTTTTTTTTAAGATTTTTATTTATTTATTTGACAGAGAGAGATAGCAAGAGAGGGAACACAAGCAGGGTGAGTGGGAGAGGGAAAAGCAGGCTTCCCGCTGAAGAGGGAGTCGGATGCGGGGCTCGATCCCAGGACCTCTGATCATGACTTGAGCCGAAGGCAGACTCCCAATGATTGAGCCACCCAGGCGCCCTGCCCAGTTGGTTCTAATATAGAGCCAGTATCAAGGAACTACTAATGTGAAAAACTGAGAGCACTTTCCTTCCTGCAGCCTTCTGAGTCAACAGAACTCTCAACATTCTCACCTACTCGCCAGGTTCTTGAATTCACTCAACAGTCAGTAAGGACTAGCCAGGGGCCAGGCACCACTGCAGGGTCCCCAGCCATCACCTGTCTCTGGAAGTAAAGGAAACCTTCCAGAGAAAAGACTTCTCTCTCAGAGGGTAACACTCTCGTGGGGGGGGGGGGTGCATTTCACCATAATCTTTAAATACAATTTAAAGCACCAGTTTCTGAGAAACTCTCTTCAAGGTGACTGCTGAGTCTCTAGCAGAGATGTCTGAAGAGGAAAATTAGTGCAAAGCAGCCCCCCAGTCCTGAATGAGCACTTGGGTAAACAAACAGATATGATCCCCATGGCTGCCACGGCTGTCATTGTGAGAATTGTCTGCTGCAAACTGTCAACTTCTTTTAAAAAGAAGGAGTCTTGGGGTGCCTGGGTGGCTCAGTGGGTTAAAGTCTCTGCCTTCGGCTCAGGTCATGATCTCAGGGTCCTGGGATCGAGCCCTGAGTTGGGCTCTCTGCTCAGCAGGGAGTCGGTTTCTCCTCTGTCTCTGCCTGATGCTCTGCCTACTTACGATCTCTCTCTCTGTGTCAAATAAATAAATAAAATCTTTAAAAAAAATAAAAAGAAGGAGACTTGGGGCACCTGGGTGGCTCAGCGGGTTAAAGCCTCTGCCTTCGGCTCAGGTCATGATCCCAGGGTCCTGGGACTGAGCCCCGCATCGGGCTCTCTGCTCAGCGGGGAGCCTGCTTCCGTCTCTCTCCCTCTCTCTCTGCCTGCCTCTCTGCCTACTTGTGATCTCGGTCTGTCAAATAAATAAATAAAATCTTTAAAAAAAAAATCAAAAATTTAAAAAATAAAAATAAAAAGAAGGAGTCTTGGGACACCTGGGTGGCTCAGTCATTGGGCATCTGTCCTCGGCTCAGGTCATGATCCCCAGATCTGGGGATGGAGCCCTGCATGGGGCTCCCCATTCAACAGGAAGCCTGCTTCTCCTTCTCCCACTCCCCCTGCTTGTGCTCCCTCTCTCACGATCTCTCTCTGTCAAATGAATATAATCTTAAAAAAAAAAAAAAAGACATTATTTAGAAAAAAAATAAAAAGAAGACAGAGTAAATCTGGTCCCTGGCCACCTTGACAGTACATCAAATCAGGATGTGGACCACAAAAAAGCACGTGGGCAGGTAACTGGCTGGAGGGAAAATTTCTGACAGATACACTAACCCTATGTACAGCAGAAAGAAAAATCAACGAGTACTATCTTGGGAAATTGGATTTGGATCACTTAGTTCTCACCAAGAATAAAGAACCATCTTATACCTTACAAATGAGAAGATATGGATAAGAAGTATTCGTAAGAGTTAAAGGAAGAGCTTGATAAGCTCCAGCTCTTTACTATACAGACTCACGTTACCTGCTGGGAAAACTCTTTCGCCCCCTACACCTCGGTTTTCTCACACCAGTACCTGCCCTCGTGGGGCTGTCGCAGAAGTCAAGGAGAGACCATGTGACAAGTGCTTAGAACAATGCATGGCACTTAAGAGGAGCTCGACAATGATTAATGAAAATGATGCCGACACAACAAGTTACCTCTTCTCCTCCCTCATCTACTAGCGTCCACGTCCCGGATGCAGGCCCCGAGGAGGACGGCTTCTGCTCACTGGGCTTCATATGGCACAGGAATTCCGCTCGATTTCTGAAGGACAAGGGAGATCACGCCAATCACATGAACACAGACAGCCCGCACGCATGCACTCTGGATCATCTACTCAAGCCTGCAGAAGAGTCAGCCGGCCACCCAATCATCACATGGTTTAAACTACTAAACAAATAAGAACTGGCGAGAACTCAAGGCGGCTAAAACCTAATTTTGGTGTGCAGACCTCGAGGATCCTGGATTAGTAGTGACAAGTAATTGCAGAGAAGCCGTAATGCTGGCCCAGCTCCCGCATGCCAGGACCTCAATACATACGGACTGCTGAGGGACCTCGCCTCCAGCCAGGCTTACAAACTGGTGCCAGTACACGACTTGAGGAACATGTAGTATCTGATCTCATCAGCTTTACTGAATATAAAAAGATACTCTGCAGGTAATTCAGAAGTTTGTTTAGGGGAAAAGAGTACCTCTAAAGGCAAAACCATTTTGAAGTCAAAATCCTATCTACCACGTGTTAGAGAAGCCCCTTGTATCCAGGCAGAGAGAACTAGAGAGAATTCCTGCCAGCCAGATTTCACAAGGTGTTGGCTAGACCTGAGAAGCAGGTATAACCAGAGAAATTTCTTCTCTTAGACTACAACATGGTTTTCAGGCCCTGTTCCTTCCCCTTCAGCCTGCTCCTGAAAAATTCACCCATTCCTTCCTGTTACAGGAACTTTCTCCCATGACTTCAGCACACCGCTGCCCTTTCAACCCAAGGAGCTCCAATCCTGTGTGTCCACTCGTATGCCTCAATGACCTCAGACTTGCCTCCTTATAAAACAGCTCTCCTTTCTGTCCCTGTCGGTCTGATAGGGCATGAATGCCCTCACAATCACTCAGGCTCAGAGGGCTACCGAGTTCTCTCGGAACCACTCCTATCCCACCAGGTCCTTATTTCATCAGCTACTTAATCCTTTTCTGCGAAGATAACCTTTAGGCTCCCCTCCTTCTCTTTCTCACCACCACTACCCCAACTCAGGCTCCGGGGCAGACAGGCTTTCCAGGACTGAGAGCCGGAGGTAATACCACTGTTCGAGGTCACCTAGACAAGACAGTGCCTTCTCCCCCTAAATGTCCTCTTGATAAGGGGTTGGGATCCAGAGCCAGGAGAGCCAGAAGTCTCTAACTGCACTTCAATTAAGCAGGAGCACATCTTCTGCCTTCAGTCCATCCTAGCTTTCCTGGATGCTTTTTACAATTATTCAAAAGCCCTGATCTGCTACAGGCCAGACTTTATCAAATCTAGATTCTTCTGTTTTAATGTCAAAACCTCCTATCACCCAAGTCGCTGTAGCTCTTCCACTGTATGACCGTCTCCCATGCAGTCTCTGCTCCAGCCAAGCTGATCTCCTACGTATCCTCCGCACCGCCACCTTACCTGTACCCTGGGCCACAGCCTCTTCTCTCCGCCGACAGTGCCCTGCCTGCTCTTCTCTCTTAATGAGATCTGTCCCCATTCTTGCAACCCAGTCATACATACATCTAGAATCTTCTCTCACTGCTCCACCACCCCCCTTCGGGCTCCCCGGGGCTAGCACGCTGATCGCAGCTTCCCAAGTGGGCACTTGGATCTCTGCCCTCTTCCCCTCTCTACTACAGCTCTTCTTCTAATGGAAAGATAACTTTCTTGTCTCTCCACAGCTCCTTTCATAATGACATATATGACACGAGAGAGGCAAATCCACTAAAAAGAGGGAACCAAAAAAAGCTTAATTGTTTATACATAAGAAGTTAATAGGGTCATGTGGGGGGAAAAGGGTATCCAACCCAAAGAAAATCTGCAATATTAAATTCTGGAATGCTGACACTTCCCTTAGCGGATCTTTGGATCTGGGCAGTTTAGGAAGCCAATCTTTGGTAGAAAGAAGCATTTCGATTTCTACTTCATAAAGCTCTTCCGCACTTACTTGACAGGAGACATTAGCAGGGCAAGGGACTGCATAAAATGAAAGACCCCTGATGGGTTATTCAACACTTTGATCTGAAATCAGAAAAGGAAAAGGCATACTGTAGAAAGCTGACAACCCAAGTATCCATGATCTCAGTTCACCAGCATTCTGACAGAGGAAGCAGTTAAGAAAACAAAGAAGGGACTGGCACGTAATCCCCAAGAGTGGGAGCACGTGGGTTCCCTGGCAGTCCTGACTGAGCTGGACTCACAGAGCACAGCGAGCAGAGCAGCTGACTTCAACAACTGTACCCACATAGGATGAACCACAATAATGGACAAAAACAAAAATCCTCCTCCTACCTGAAGAGATTCAGAGTTCTCACCGCGGGAAATACTAAAGAAAAGGTCACATGGAGAAGCTGCCCCTGGCATGCACTTGGCTTCCACCCATCTGAGTGGCGGCTGTAACAAAATAACCCAAACGCAAGCAGCAGAGTGGAGAAACCGTGAGCCGTATAATCAGCACTGAAGGTGATTATATGAACACTGAGCACAAAGGCCTGATCTCTGCTAGCGTTACAGAACTTTGAGATGCTCGTGGTTTCTGTTTTGCGTATACCAACCATGCTTGCGGTGGACTAATTTAAGAAGCTGTGTTGAATATCACCAGGAAAAAAAGTCCCAGTATGTCTTCTTGCACAGAAATTCTACAGAACTACATACTACTGAATCTACCAAGCCAGATGATGGGGGAACTTCTACAATTCTATCTTAATTTCATCAATGATGGGTGACCCAAGAATTTTCTGCATAAAAACTCCCATGAATACATATACATATACACTAAAATAGTTTAAGAATTTTGTTTTAAATATCAATATTTTTAAGCAGTTTTTTAAAGGGAAAAAAACAACTTCTTCAGGAAAAAATGTTTAACAAAATCTCTCTCATCCCACTCAAAATCAGAAGGCCATCATCATACCTGGATGAAAGGAACAGCCCATTTACTAACACCAGCTGGACATCGGAGAATATGGTTTAAAAGGAAGAAGTGATCTCCAGGACAGCCAACTCTTTGTAACACTGACACCTGCACAGGGAAGGACATACAGTTTCACTATCTAGTAAGAAGAAAAATGTGCTAAATCACTTAGCCAATGTTTAAATACAGGAATCTTTCAGGAAGAGGAACCAGAGATCTACTGTATACACACACACACACACACATACATATAGTATATATACAGTATATAACCAAAGATATACTATTAACAGGTTGAGTTTCTACCACAGATGCACACGGAAGCCTAAGAACCTATGAGTACTACAATAAAAACATCATATGTAGTTTCCTGCAAACCCAGTTTTCACTATCTGGCAAAATACAACTTACTCACATTCCTGGCCACATAGGAATACATGCAAGCCAAGTAGTTTAATCTAGTCTGGAGTTTGCAACAGATTCTCAAATCCAAATAAGTATGCTTGGGACTTTACCACATATGCAAGAACTCTAATATTAACCTGAAAGAAGCACCCAAGGTAGCCCCACTGAAAACATGGCTAAATAAACAAGCCTCCTTCTCTAACACACTTAACATCTTTCTTTTTTTTTTAATTTATTTTTTATTTTCAGCATAACAGTATTCATTATTTTTGCACCACACCCAGTGCTCCATGCAATCCGTGCCCTTTATAATACCCACCACCTGGTACCCCGACCTCCCACCCCCCGCCCCTTCAAAACCCTCAGATTGTTTTTAAGAGTCCATAGTCTCTCATGGTTCACCTCACCTTCCAATTTACCCCAACTCCCTTCTCCTCTCTAACTCCCCATGTCCTCCATGCTATTTGTTATGCTCCACAAATAAGTGAAATCATATGATAATTGACTCTCTCTGCTTGACTTATTTCACTCAGCATAATCTCTTCCAGTCCCGTCCATGTTGCTACAAAAGTTGGGTATTCATCCTTTCTGATGGAGGCATAATACTCCATAGTGTATATGGACCACATCTTCCTTATCCATTCGTCCATTGAAGGGCATCTTGGTTCTTTCCACAGTTTGGCGATCATGGTCATTGCTGCTATAAACATTGGGGTACAGATGGCCCTTCTTTTCACTACATCTGTATCTCTGGGGTAAATACCCAGTAGTGCAATTGCGGGGTTATAGGGAAGCTCTATTTTTAATTTCTTGAGGAATCTCCACACTGTTCTCCAAAGTGGCTGCACCAACTTGCATTCCCATCAACAGTGTAAGAGGGTTCCCCTTTCTCCACATCCCCTCCAACACATGTTGTTTCCTGTCTTGCTAATTTTGGCCATTCTAACTGGTGTAAGGTGATATCTCAATGTAGTTTTAATTTGAATCTCCCTGATGGTCTGTGATGATGAACATTTTTTCATGTGTCATCTTTCTTAAATTTCCCAAATCCTGACACCAGCCCTTTCTCTCTTAAGTTCTTTAAGTATGACTGAACACAACACTAAATGTAAGATAACACAAATAAATGATATGGTTTTAGATCAGCTACCTGTATTCTAAATATGTATCCCGTCTTTAATTTAGCATGCTTCCCACATTTCCATTTCTTCCTAAACTGAAGGCCTGAGATTATTTAAAGTGTATCAGAAAGAAAAATACTTCTACTTTGTGCTTAATGACACACTAGATAAGTATAACTTATCATGTGTCATGAATAAAAAAAAAAGTCACTAATTAATACATTAAATGAATTAGCTGAAGAAGCTGTTGAAGAAAACTCCAGAAAGCATAATTCTTCAAGTATTTGTTCCCTTACCAATTTCTGCAGCCAGAGAAGAATATCATCATGGAACTGGGTATCTTCATTAACCCTTCTGGTGAACATGAATAAGACACTGATACACTCCTTAAGTTGACAGAGGTCAGAGGGAAAGCTTTCTGTCTGTTTACAAGCTATAAATTAAAAAGAGGATTAAATGAGCCCCCACATAAACAGAGTTTTGGAGAGAATTTTTAGTGTCTCTATCTATAAATTAATTAATCAATAAAATCTTTTCAAAATATTTAGTTCAGAAAAAAAATCCAAGAAGAGGGGCGCCTGGGTGGCTCAGTGAGTTAAAGTCTCTGCCTTCAGCTCAGGTCATGATCTCAGGGCCCTGGGATCAAGCCCCGCATCGGGCTCTCTGCTCAGTGGGGAGCCTGCTTCCCCCCCACCAACCCCACTCTGCCTACTTGTGATCTCTCTCTGTCAAATAAATAAATAAATAAAATACATTTTTTTTTTAATAAATAAAATATTTTAAAAAAAAAATCCAAGAAGAAAAGTTGCATCAAAAATATCTGAATTCTGGGGCTCCTGGCTGGCTCAGCTGGAAGAGCATGTGACTCTTGATCTTGGGATTTTTGAGTCCAATGTTGGGTGTAGAGTCTACTTAAATAAATAAAACTTTTCTCAAAAGTCTGAGTATCTACTAAATATGTAATCCAAAAAAGTATTTAACTTTGTGAAGTATTACAAAATAAGGGAAAATTAACTTCATCAAAATCCACTTTTAATTTAAAAATCAGCAGATCTCTGACCTAATAATCCCAGCTCTTTGGTTAGTTATGAAAACAATGATGGGGAAGGATTTTTTTTTTTTTTTTTTTTAAGAGAGAGTGGGAGAGGAAGAGAGAGAATTTTTTTTTTTTTTTAAAGATTTTATTTATTTATTTGACAGAGAGACCACAAGTAGGCAGAGAGGCAGGTGGAGAGAGAGAGAGGGAAGCAGGCTACCCGCTGAGCAGAGAGCCCGATGTGGGACTCGATCCCAGGACCCTGAGATCATGACCTGAGCCGAAGGCAGCGGCTTAATCCACTGAGCCACCCAGGCGCCCCGGAAGAGAGAGAATCTTAAGCAGGCTCCACACCCAATGCAGACTTCAACATGGGGCTCGATCTCACAACCCTGAAATCATGAGCTTCACTGAAATCAGGATTCAGGCGCTTAACCAACTGAGTCTCCCAGGCACCCAGGATTATTTTTTACTTTAAATATTCCTAATATCTCCCCAAGAAATAAAAACTGCATAATTCAATTAGCTAATTCATATTTACCACATCATACAATTAAAGCTAGTTTTTTAAACCCAAATATGGTGAAAAATGCAGATCATTATAGATCCTCTGATGAAAGTTATATAAAACAGCCCAACAAACTAGACAAGCAAATATAAAGCACTAAAGATACAGGATAAAAAGAACGCTGAGTATGGGTTTTACAATCAAAATTTATTTGAACTCTACTTGGTAACAAGCACATAAATTGGGACTAAGGGACATTAATGATAAAAAGCAAGCTTTTTGGCTTCCCAGAGTAGCACAGACTGACAGCCCCAGGGAAGGGAGGCCTAGCTCTGCTCCCAAAAGATGTTATAAAGGCAGATCTCAATCCTGCTTTGGGGAAGGCAAGGTAAAACAGCTGGCACAAATGTTCCCTTATAATACCAATGAGTACACAACCCACTCAACCAACTCCTCCATTCTCTCTTCAACAAAGACCTCAAAAAAGAGACTTTCACGATTCACATACCTCGGCCTTGAATTGCTAAAGATCTCAGAAGAGCTGAACTATTGAGTAAGGCATAAATGTAAGACTCCACTTGCAACTTTGAGAGCACAGAGGTGTACGAATGCAGAGCGAGGGTCTGGTGGAGGTGCTCAGATTTGGCATCAAATAGCTTCTTTAGCTCCCCCAGTGCATTTTCATTCATCTCTACTCTTTGGTAGCGATGATAGCCTGAAACTTTCACTTGATCTGCACAGATACCCTAGCAGTGGACAAAAGGGTAAAACAGGAAACCAGTTAACTCTTTACACGTGACATAGCCAGGCATACAATGTATTATTAGCTTCAGTACCACCTTCGAAGAGCTTATAAATCATAGTGAGGGGGCAATACTACCACACAAGGAACAATAAATCAAATCTATAATCAGGGGCCAAGAGGGATAAAGTCAATCACAAGGCATCACATGGTCAAAGAAGACAAAAGAAACCCCAGGGAGAAAATAATAGAACTTGTTCCTAGGTGTCTCACAATTGAAAATCTTACCTTCAACTTCACAAACATGGAAGTCAAGCTGATATCCCCACAACTTCAAGGGACTTCAAAATATCTCTGTACTTACCCTCATTACTCTGATTCTGCTCAAAAGAAACCCCTCTCCTTTCCAATACTAACACCCCCAGCTGTGTTCCTAAGTCTATCCTCTTTTTCAGTGTTTTCAAATGTTCCCCTGACCACAGACTCTTTTCTGTCTACACAGAGAGATACAAAGGTCTCCCAGTGAATGAGGATCAAGGATGGGGGAAACCACATGTTTCTCCTCGATAACTCCTCCGGCCTCCCCTCACTGCCAGACTTGCCAAGAGTGGCCTTCTCTTCTTTGCCAACCTTCCCAGGCCACTGGGAAGTGGCTTCCCTTGGCCTCCACAGGGTCACCTTGGCCTCCGCAGGGCCACATCTAATTGCCTTCCTGTTTCCTCAGCTCTCAAATTTATTCCATGGATCAGCCTCTCCTTGACCCTCTCTACCCATCTGGATGTTCTGGGCATTATGCCCAAGGTTACAAACTAAATGGTCCCCAGACAGAATCTGACCTGAAAACATGACCTGTTTGGCCTCTACTCTCTATTTTGTTGCCAACGGTCTTAAATCAGGATCCTTTACACAGAAATCCTGACTTCCAGCTCTTCTTAGGAAGTGAAAAGATGTGGCAATGTTGGACCATCACAAGCTCACGGCAACGATCAGCTAGAACTCAAGAGCAGCTGCCCCCGTGGGCCAGGAAGGAGCTCACCCATGGACCACCATCCCACTCAGCCCATTTCACTCCTTCAGGTCACCTGCATGGCCCCTGCAAGCATCCAACTTTGTGACTCCTACACCACACTACTCTGGGCTAGGACAGGGTCTATGTGAGTACAAGCATCCTCCAGACCTAGATGGCATCACAAGAACGGCAGCTCCACTGCAAATGCCCCAGGTGCCGAAACGCTTCACAGAACACCAAAATACCTGCACGGACAGCTGTTCATCCTTAAAGTGCCACAGTCGGCTTTTCGCATTTTGGCAATCAGACGTCAGAGCAAGGAGCTCAGCCTCGGCCAGCAGCAGCTGCTTCCGACATCGCGAGTAGTTCAAAAGCAGCTCGTAAAACTCATGCCTGTCCTGATGAGCCATGCTGTCGAATTCTTCTAAATACGACTCAACATTTTCCAGCCACGAACCAGGCTCAAAGATCTTCAGCTGTTCTTTAGTAAACGGTACTAGTTCTGGTTGAGATGGGAGCTCTGGGTAGAGTCGCTCGTTACGAAACAAGGGTTTTGCTGCCATCGAAGCTGGTACTTCTCCAGCAATTTCGGCTGGCAACTGAGGATACAGTTTTTTCACTCTAGGTGGCTGAAAAATGTCTTTGGCTTCACAAGAACTCTGCAAGCCAACATTTTGTAGCACCTCTGAAGAAAGACCCAAGGCTTGCTTGTCATCTTTCTTTTTCTGAGTTTCTCTGGCCTGTACATTTTCCATTTCTGGCTGAGTATAAGAAAAATTAGATTGCAAGCTAAGTTCGGAAGGTCCACATAGTACCAACTGATTTTCCTCTCCTTCTGTGCAGTTCTTGGGGGTTTCTACTTTGGTTCCGACACTGTCTCCAGGGCTGACCTTTAGATTCACCGCATCATCCCCAACGCGGGCTCTGACCTCCTCCCCTCCCTTTAGGGTCTCTGTGTTCCATGTCAGGGGCTCTTCGTTGCTTATGTTTAAGGAGGTGAGTGGTACATCAAACATTTCACTCTCGTTTTGTCCACAGGCAGCATTCTGGAGCTGGGAATCAGTTAACACCTTCAGACAGTCTCCTTTGAATTCACAAGCTGGAGGAGGGATTGCCAGCTCTCTGGAGGGTTCTGGAAGGGAGACTTCATCAGATTCTTCCCTCTGAAGGGTTTCTGATTTCTTCTTTTCCTAAAAATGAGATTTATAATGTGAAATAATTTAAAACACTGAAGTAACAACTGATGCTTTCAACATAAGAAATTCTTAAATTGTATACAAGAATCTAAATTTTTATAATTAGCAAATGGAATCTAAATAAACTTCGTAAGTAATGTGTATCGAGGCACCTGAGTGGCTCAGTGGGTTAAAGCCTCTGCCTTCAACTCAGGTCATGATCTCAGGGTCCTGGGATCGAGCCCCGCATTGGGCTTTCTGCTCAGTGAGGAGCTTGCTTCCCCCTCTCTCTGTCTGCCTCTCTGCCTACTTGTGATCTCTCTGTCAAATAAATAAATAAAATCTTTAAAAACAAAAACAAGTTAACTTAAAAAAAAATAAGTAACGTGTTTTGTATTTCCCATTATTATTCAATTTTGGCTATGTTAAGTGTGGGAGATTCACTAGTCTAATCGTAACAAAGAAAGACATCAAAAGAAGCAGCAAATTACGATGCAAGAACAGAGGAGGAAGTTTTAATTAGGTCATTCTCCACTCTCCTAGAGGTCAAAAGAACAGTGTCCAAGTGGCATAGGCCTCAATCGATTTATCTTCATCTTGACAAACATATTCACTTAAAACTCAAGCAGAAATAGTCAAATAACTTGAATAATAAAAATGACTATAGTATTAGATTATAACCTACAGAATAAAATAAATATCACAAGTCCATACTGACATAAATAAATAATAAATGAGCAAAAGTGACACTCCTCCTTACAGAACTCCAATTAGTAAATGTAGATGGAATGAGAAAAACAGGAAATCACCATTACAACGCCATGGTAATAACTGTCACAGCAAAATCTGCTGACGGATGCTAAAGTGAGTGAGTAAAAATTCAAGGAGAAACAAGACACCTGGATAGCATCAAAGTTTCTCCTAAATATTTAGTAATTACGAAGGGGTAAATGGTAAGGTTCTGTGGAGAATTCTGGCAAATGATACTTTAACTGTGTAATCAAGATTAATATGACCAGTAGCATAACCCCATGTAAGGTTCTGAAAAGGCCTATCACCTCTTCAAGTGTCCTTTCCAATAACACATAACTTCAATCTAAGTATAAAAAAATACCAGAGAGGGGCGCCTAGGTGGCTCAGTGGGTTAAAGCCTCTGCCTTCGGCTCAGGTCATGATCCCAGGGTCCTGGGATCGAGTCCCACATCGGGTTCTCTGCTCAGCAGGGAGCCTGCTTCCTCCCTCTCTTTCTCTCTGCCTGCCTACTTGTGATCTCTCTCTGTCGGATAAATAAATAAATAAATCTTTGGGGGGGGGGAATACCAGAGAAAAACTCAAATTAGAAAACAGTCTACAAAATAACAGAAACATGGGGCCCCTGGGTGGTACAGTTAAATGCCTGACTCTTGGTTCCGGTTCAGGTCATGATCTCAGAGTCGTGAGACAGAGCCCCACGTCAGGCAATGCACTCAGTGCAGAGTCTGCTAAAATTTCTATCTCCCTCTCTCCCTCCACATGGTCGCTCTCTGTCTCTCTCTCTCTCAAATAAATAAATAAATAAATCTTTAAAAAAAAAAAAAGAATAACAGAAATGTTATGGTCATCAAAGAAAAGACTGAGAAACCATCAAGAGACTGGAGGAAAAAACAAAGACAGGACAACTAAATACTCTGTAGGACCCTGGATTGGATTCTGGAATAGAAAAAGGACAATGGTAGGAAAACTGCTGAAATCCAAGTAAGTTCTATATCTCAGTTAATAGTATTTTGCCAACATTAACTTCTTGGTTATGATAAATGTTCTACACTACAGAATTTATGATTATGTGAGAGGGTGACATCAGAGGATACTGCATGAAAGGTATATGGAACTCTCTGTACTATATTTACAACATTTCACAAGACAAGTCTGAAATGGTCTCCCAAAACACAAAGACAAAAAAAAGTTAACTGTTAAAAGAAAGTGCAATAAAATGAGTTACCGTTTAAAAAAAAAAAAAAACTCAGGCATTAACACACAAAGTAGATACACAGGAAAACATGCTAATAAAGAAGAAAAAAATTACAGAAGATTCTTTAAATAAAATTGTTACACTCAAACAAACTGAAAAAAAAAATGCATCACTCAAACATTCCCCTTTCACTATGAAATTTTAAGAAGACAAACCTGACAGTTTCACAAGTTATCAGTGATTTTGGATTGTGCTGTCCAGCAAATGTCAAGCAAAAAAAAAGCTGACAAGAACCAAAAATATAAGCCACTTATATGTACCTAATAGTAGGAAGAAAAGATAATTGTTTTTGAAATGGAATTTGAGGTCGCTCACTGGTAATGGCTACCAAACATTTACAATGGTGGGTAAACTAAAGAAGTACGTGCCCCTCCAAAATTACTTTAATCTACACTGTGAACATCAAATTCAGATATGAGCCACACAATGCACACAAATGAGTCTGTCTAACTGCCTAAAATCATGAACAATAAAAAGCATTAACGAGTATTCATAAGAAAATGAAGTGGGTCTAATTACACTGCAATGATGTTTAGCACACTTCTATAATAAGTAGGTCTGTCAGAGTGGGAGGTCAGAAAGAGAAAATCAGGAGACGGAGGACCATGGCTACTACAGTGAGAGAAATGCTGGTGTACTTGTTGGGAGTAAGGCCAAATTTTAGTGAGTTGAATAATCAAAACATAAAATTAAGAAAATAATCTCATTTATAATGGGCAAAGAATAAAATTGAGATAACTTTAACAAAAGAATTGTAAAAATTGTACTCTGAAAATTGCCAAACATCATTAAAAGAACTGAAGACTTAATAAATGGAAACACATCCCATGTTCATGGATCAGATCACAATATTGTTAAGACGGCAATGCTCCTCAAATTGATACACAAATTCAACAGAATCTCAATCAAAAGTTCAGCTGTCTTTTTTGCAGAAAATGACAAGCTCGATCCTCAAACTCATAAGAAAATGCAAGGGACCCAGAGCAGACAAAACAATCTTAAAGAAGAAGGAGAAAGGAGATCTCATACTTCAAAACCACTATAAACCTACTTCAAAACCTACTATAAAACTAGATTAATAAAGACAGTGTGGTCGCAGCATACAGACAAGTAGGTCAATGGAAGAGAACTGAGAATCCAGAAATAAAACCTTGTATTTACAGTCAACTGATTTTCAATAACAGTGCCAAGACAATATAATGAACAATGAGCAGTCTTCAAGAAATGCTGCTTAACAACAGGATATCCAAAGAGTGAACTGGACCCTTACCTTCCATCACACACAAAAATTAATTCAAAAAGGATCACAGACCTAATGTAAGAGCTAAAACTTTACAACTCTTAGAAGAAAAAATAGGTGTAAATCTTTTTTTTTTTAAGATTTTATTTATTTGACTGAGAGAGGGAACACAAGCAGGGTGAGTGGGAGAGGGACAAGCAGGCTTCCCGCTGAGCAGGGAGCCTGATGCGCTCCTAGATCCCAGGACCCTGGGATCATGACCTGAGCCGAAGATAGACGCTTAACAGCTGAGCCACCCAGATACCCCCAGAGATGTAAATCTTAATGATTCTGGGTTACACATGACATCAAAAGTACAAATAGCAAAAGAAAAAAATAAACTGAACTTCATAAAAATTAAAAATATTTGTGCTGAAAATGACACCTTGAAGTGAAAAGTTAACAACCCACGGCATGGGAGGAAATAGTTGCAAATCAATTATAAGGGACTTATACTCAGCATAAAAAAGGAACTCATCTAACCCAATAATAAAAAGATGAATAACCCAATGTAAAAATGGGCAAAGGATGTGAACAGACATTTCTCCAAGGGGGATATAAAAATGGCCCATAGAAAGATGCTAACATCAGAAGCCATTACAGAAAAACCAATCCAAATCATGAGACACCATGTCATGTCCAGTAGGAAAACTATTTAAAGTCAGATAGTAAGTGATGTAAAGTGATAGTAAGGATGTAAAGAAATCCGAACCTCATACACTGCTGGTGGGATTATAACGTGATGCAGCCACTATGAAAGACCGTTCAGCAGCTCCTAACCGTGGTGATAGGTACACAACCTTACAGTCACACTAAAAACCACCAAATTATACATTATAAATAGGTGAATTGTATAGCGTGTGAATTGCATCTCAAAAAGCTAGGAGAGATTTTTAAAACTTAGTGAGCTGACAAAATGAGTGAGAAGTAAGGAAGCAGAGACTGGAATGTGGAACAGAGAAGATTTTTATTTCTCTCTTCTGAAGCTGAAAGAGACCTCTAGGGGTGTTAAATGCTAACTGGAAGAGAAGACAAGGGAGCTGGAAGCAGCCACAAGACAGGCCACATGATCAAGGGCACAGAAAGCAACTACACTGCCTCCAACATGCAAGCATGAGAGCCTTCCTATCCAACCTACCCCTCAGGCAGTTTTTAACCCCCACTTCATTCCACTCCAACACCACCTCACTCTGCCCTCTCCCCTCACTCCAGAATTGCCTGGAAATTTCAAATTCTTTCCCTCCACCAAACAAAATGAAGTGTCCAGCTGCTACTCCCAAACCTGCCTGCCCACTCCCAGCAGCTGTAGGAACAGATAATGAGGCCAGAGAACCAAATGAATTTTTTTAAAAACTTCTTAGCCTCTCTGGAAAGAAACACAAGATTTTGTTTAGGCTTTTAGTTCCCCTGGAGTAGAACTCAGTGCTTCTCTGGGTTTCCAGAGTGGAACCAAAGAAAACTCTCTACCTGTCTTGGTTAGGGTAGTTGGGTCCAAAGAGAAATTAGCCTGGAGCTGGCCCAAGGAAAAAGTGAGGGAAGGACAGAGAAGCTGGTGCTTCGATTCAAATGGACTATCCAGACCAGAGAAGGCAACCTGGAGGGAAGGACGGACAATCGTTGGAGCTGATGGCAAAGGCCTGACGCTGCTCCATCGAGGATCCCGGTACGAGGACAGGACCTCTAGGTATGAATGCAGAGAGGGGACTTGCTGAAATCACCACTGATGCCAGAGCCTCAAAGGCAGTGGTGAGCGCCCTGTGGCTTACTTCACTTTCCCAAGTACCAAATAGGGGAGCAGGTCCTGAATGGTCTCCAAGCCAGCAGCCTCTGCCCCACCACCAATTCATTCCAAACACCATTGTAACTTTGGCTCCCCTAAAACACTGCTCTGAACACCACAAACAGTCACAGCTCTCCACTTAATGAAAGACTGATTCTTAACTCAGTGCCTTTGATGACTCAGTTATGACCATGCCTCCAGAAAAATTCTTCCTTTAATGACCACACCAGCCCTTCCACACATGCTTTACTATGAATTCCTGCTGTGTGTACTTGTCCTCCGGCCCTGATTACAGGTTAATTTATCTTTTTTTTTTTTTTAAAGATTTTATTTATTTATTTGAGAGAGAAAGACAGTGAGAGAGAGCATGAGCGAGGAGAAGGTCAGAGAGCGAAGCAGACTCCCCATGGAGCTGGGAGCCTGATGTGGGACTCGATCCCAGGACTCCAGGATCACGCCCTGAGCCGAAGGCAGTTGTCCAACCAACTGAGCCACCCAGGCGTCCCACAGGTTAATTTATCTTTAAGTTCTGTTTCCCCCCCATATAAACCACAAGTATCTTAGGTCCAGGCACTATGTGTCTTTGGATCTGATCTGCCTCTGATTTTTAACAATGTTCAGTAAATGTTTCCTGAGACAATGGTGATGACCTATAAAATACAAGGATTTACTGAGCACAAACTGTATACTGGGCCCTGTCCTAGGTACTAGAATAAGAAATAAAAAGAAATTATTCATTTATCCAACAAATATTTATACTTCCCATGTGCTCAGGCACATTCAGAAATTTACTTTATGTACCTCTCAGAAAGCAGAGGGAATCCCCAATCAGTCGGAAGAAACTTGACTTTTTTGCCAAAATCAGAATCTATTCTTACACTAAAAATATAAAATGTCACTTAAAAATTAAAAAGCCAGCTTCTGATTATTTTGCCTACTTGAGTTAACTGGAGATAAAGATACAGATGAACGTATTGTATATATAATAATCATTACAGATCACAAAATTCAAACACAACTCCATGTGTATCAAGTCACGTGTGCAAAAAATTCATACTTACATAATTTTATCTTAAGCAAGGGGACACAGTTCTCACAACTAAAGATGGCCAGGTTAGGAATCTGTATTTCTTTACTTTTAACCTAAGTTACATATAGGTAGAGAATAAATATTAAAATAATTCCACAGAAGGAAAAATAAGCAAGCACTTATACAGAAATGGAAGAATGGAAAAATAATCACTTATACAGAAATGGAAGAATGGAAGAATTTTCTTTATCAATAAACAAGGAAAAACAAACTTAACTACACATCACAGTAAACATGCTCTGCAGTGTTGTGTACAAGTGGGCAAAAAACTAAAGAACTCACACAAAACACTACCAACAGTTTTTCCCAGAAAACAGAATTCAGGGCATTTCACTTCTGCTGTACATTTCTGTGTGTATGTGTGTGTGTGTGTGTCCCGCTCAGATGCACATTCTTCTGGAAGCAATGAGCACTTTTATAATTAGAAGAAAAATAAAGAGTGTATGTTTTGGGAAACAAACTGGAAGTTTCCTCACTCACAATTCTTTCTCTCTGAGCTGAAGTAAGTAAAAAAAATTTACAACTCCTTTGCTTCTGTAAGAATACAATGAGCTGCTTCTTCACAAATAATGAAAGTTCAAGTTTTATACATTTCGTAGAATACTTCCATGAGATTATTCTAAAGACAGGATCTGTTTATCAATAATGTCTGTATCCGCAGCACTTTGCACAATGTCTGGCATAGAAGAGATAAAAAGGGCTTGGATATGTGGGTCTGTTTAAGTCAAAAGCTCTTTGGGCAACTGTTCCAGCCCTCCTTGGGGTATACAGGGATGCTGTACGAGTGAAAAGGCTTGGGGGAAGGGTAAGGTCTCTACGTTCTGCCTTGAATACATCTGCTCTTAGCTGCCACCGCTTTCCTGTGCTCTTAACAATCTTCCTTTAAGTATTAGGCTTGACAAGCTTGACCTGTTCCTCCTCTATCATACACTTCCCTCACTCAGCTTCTGGGACCCCACTCTCTCAGTTAAGGGCACTGGGGACACGTACTCCCTCTCTACCTCACTGATCACTCCTCACACTTCCTTTTCTTCTTCTCCCCCTTCTCCCCAAACTCTTAAAGTTGGGGTGTCCCTGGGTTCTTTTCTTATCACCTTTCTATATGACACTCATTCCCAAAGTAACCTAATTCAGTCTCTGGCTTTAAATAACTACCTATATGCTAATGACTATATGCCAAAGACTCTCAGATCTTTTTTTTTTTTTTTTTAAGATTGATTTATTGGTGGGGGGAGAGGATCTCAAGCAGACTGCGTGCTGAGAGCATGGAGCCCAATGCGGGGCTTGATGCCATGACCCTGAGATCGTGACCTGAGCCAAAACCAAGAGCTGGACGTTCAATCAACTGAGCCACTCAGGCACCCCGAAGACTCCCAGATCTTAATCCCAACCTGGCTCTCCCAAGCTCTAGATTCATATACGCAACCCTACTTTATATCTCCATTTTGATGTCTAATAGACACCTGTTTCAAAATTACCATAATCAAAGCTGAACTCCTAATCAGCCCCCAAACCCGTTCCACCCACCACCTCCTCGTCTCAGAGTCATCCGTGATTCTTCTCTCTCTCACATGCCAGATCCAAGCCATCGGAAAATCCTCTTGGCTCTACCTGCAGAAACTTCCAGAGTTCAAACACTTCTCACCACCTCTGCTGTACAAGTCTGGTCTGAGCCACTGTCACCTCTTGCCTGGATTATTCCAACAGACTAAAGGTCTCTGCCTTTACTCTTGCTCCTTTACAGCTGATTCTCAACACAGCAAGCACAGTGATCCTTTAAGGCATAACTCAGATCATACCCCTTCTCTGCTCAAAACTGTTGAGGTGCTTACATATTTCAAAGCAGAAGTTGCTACAATGGCCCCCACAGCCCTGCTTGACCTGGCCCGTGTGTTAGGTTTCTGACTTTATCCCACTATTCCCCTGTCCCTCACTCCTCCCCTACCCAGACTGCCTCCTGGCAGTTCTTAGGGCAGGCCAGGCAGGCCACTCCCTTAGGGCCTTAGCTTGGAACGTTTCTTCCCCAATATCTACATGGCTAACTCCCTCATCTCTTTCGTGTCTTTACTTAAATGTCACCTTGGAAAACTGCAACCCATCCTTATCTCTCACCACTGCTCCCCAACTCTGTGCCCTGTTCTTTTTCTCTTTTCCTCACACTTATCATCTCCTAATATATCATATATTTTATTTTATTAGGTGGGGTTGTTCATTTGTCCTCTCCCTTGAGAATGTGATGTACATTAAGACCAGGTTCTCTCATTTTCTTATATTACTTCCCAGGTGCCTAGAACAGTTCCTGGTGACCAATGAGTGTTTGCTCAACAAACGAATGGACCTTAGGAGGCACAAAAGGACCTAAATAATATATAACATCCCCTACCTTCATTCCTATTCATGAGGGGGAGCAGCTAAGTGGTAGAAATCATCCAGGCTAAGAAACAAGAGGGGATGGAGATTTAAAGGTCTTTCCAGAGGCACCTGGATGGCTCAGTCGGTTAAGCATCTGCCTTTGGCTCAGGTCATGATCTCTGGGTCCTGGGATCGAGCCCCAGTCAGGCTCCCTGCTCAGTAGGGAGTTTGCTTCTCTCTCTCTCTCTTTCCCTCTGCCCTTCCCCACTGCTTGTTCTCTCTCTCTCAAATAAATAAATAAAATCTTTTAAAAATTAAAAAAAAAATTAAGGGTCTTTCCATTTCTGTGATCAGCTTTCTGGGCCACATCTCAGTCTACCCTTAGCAATTACAATATGCTGTTACAATTAATGAGTTGCTGGCATTCAGAGTTTTTGTTTTTGTTTTTTTTTTAAGATTTTATTTATTTTATTTGACAGAGAGAGAGATCACAAGTAGGCAGAGAGGCAGGCAGAGACAGAGGGGGAAGCAGGCTCCCTGCTGAGCAGAGGGCCCGATGCGGGGCTCGATCCCAGGACACTGAGATCATGACCTGAGCCAAAGGCAGCGGCTTAATCCACTGAGCCACCCAGGCGCCCCTGGCATTCAGAGTTTAACTGTTTGTGCATATTCCATGACTGTAAAATACACACTGCATCTGTAGAATAAGTCCAAATCTAAGAATCTACTGTTCTTAACTCAAAATCTACCAAGATCACCAAAGTCAGGGTCCTCTGAGGTGGGGGATATTCCAGTAGATGTACTAAAAGAATGAAAACATTATTAGGACAACCTCTTAGGAATGAGGAGATTAACTACAGCCTAACAATGTGAAGTCATCTACCAGATGATTAACATTGAGGAATGCAGGTCAGCTGCTGGGTAAAAAAAAAATCCACAAGCCAGTCAAACTATCTGAAGGGAACAACACGTGACACTACTCACTTCCTGAACTGAGTCTTGGCTCCGTAAATCACTGCTAAATTAGACAACAGATAATAAAGATTTCATTAATGCAGACCTTTATAATTATGCCAACACTAAAACAAATCTACTGACTCTAAAAGAACAATTTTTACAATGACAGGTATGAGAGCCTTGCTGGTGTTGTGGACTTTTTCCACTTGTTTTTTTCATTCTACTCAGAGGAAATAAGCTTGGAAGTATTCTTCAATACTGGCATCTATTCCTTTATTTAACAAACATGATCAAGTGCAAAAAGGGCTGTGAAGGGTACTGGAAACAAACAAGTCCTTGCCTCACTGAGGACACAGTCTATGGAGAAGAGTTGTTGTCAAAATAACTACAAGTGAGACAAGGGACAAAGGAGGTGCAAGGTGTTACTGCAGGAGGGAGTAACATGGGGGTGATAAGGGAAAGCTCTTCCAAGGAAGTACTGTTTTAGTAGAGACCTCACAACTGAGCAGTAGGTGAAGAGGGGTAGGAAGAGAAATGAGGGTAGAAGAAATAGCATGTGCAAAGGCCCTGAAGCAGAAGATACACATATATATGTATTTTATATATATAGTTGAGAACCAAAGAGATGGTAGTAGTAAACCTGAGGCTGAAGAGAAAGATAGAAGCCAGATCATTAAGGGCCCGAGTCCATGCTGAGGACTCTGGACTCCAGCCTCGGGGTAATGGGGAACCTTTGCAAGATTTTAAGGAGGAGAGTTATCAGTTTTGGTTTTTGTTTTTAAAACTATCAACCGGCTTCAGTTTAGAGAGTGGAAGCTAAAATGAATTTGGAAAAGCCAGTTTAGCAGAAATCCAAGAAGTCTTCCTTGGAGGATGGTGGTGGTACAATGGAGAAAAATGAGCAAAATTAAGAGAGTATTTAGGAAATACAACTGGCAGGACTTAGTGACTGATTAGATTTGGAGAGAGAAAAAAGCACGCATCCAGGATTTCTGGTTTGACCAAACACCTCTGGAATGAAGGCCTCTTCAAATAAATTAACATACGTCTGTGTAGGAAAATTGCCTGAAATGTGTCAATAAAATGCACAATTGGTTTTCCAAGATAGATTAAAAGCTTGAGGTTTTTACTTTAGAAGTCCTGTTGCAAACAAAATAACGTGACAGAGAATCTTCTTAACTATTTTTAAGTATCTATAGACAGACATATAGATATATGAATTAATGAACTAAGCTACTGGATTGAGATTTTTGGCTTTAATCTGAGTTATCAAACTGACTTTGGGCCTACCATTTAACTTCTCTGGTCTTTAGTTTCATCATTTGTTTGAGGGGAAAAAAAAAGTCCTACATATTAAGATTTAATGTTCTGCCCTCTACATGACTGATGTTTACATGTTACGCACTACCATATTCTAGGTACAAGGACCTTATGCACCATTCACCAAGGGCTTTTTTTTTTTCTTCCTCCATCTAGCTAGTTCTTTACCAGCCCAATACAATGAAAAATTATTTCTCTTAAATAAGCTTCTTAAATTAGATAGCAAAATGGCTTTCACCCCAAAGAGTAACTCCTCATAGGCCTGGGTACACTGGTGTGCATAACTCCATTACAGCCTTTTTAAAATGCACAATAAAACAGAGTCACATATATCATTTATGGCTAATTAAAAACAGTATCTTTCAACACCTGTCTCCTGTCAAAACTTTGCTCCTATGAGAAAGATTTAAGTACCATTTTTAAGCTACACTTGCTTTGCAACATCACTCACTTGTTAGAAAGGAAATTTCCAGTAATTGTATTACTACCCTCATTATTCCCTTAATGTAAATTCAGTTCCAGGTAAGCCAGAATAATCTAGGTCCAGCCATCCAGGGGCAGCATTTAACCTGTTCACTGTAAAATAAGTGTCATTTCAGAAAATATATGAGAAAAATTAAAACCAAGCTGCACCTGAAAACAAACCAAACCAACAAAAGTAACCCAGAAAATTCAAACCCATCTCTACTGTGTGAGTCCTGCTCTGGTTTAATTTCTGGACATTCATCCCCCATCATAAACGACCAGGATTATGAGAAATAAACAACAGCAGCACCCTACCACCTCGAATTTCAAAAGTAAAAAGGTACATCGCTACAATCTGTCGCTATCCATATAGCTAGCTCTGCCAGAGGGCTCATGCTACCCGTGGAGAAGCGGCTCCCTCCCTCTGTTCACGAGAGGACTGAAAATGTTCCCAGGTTTAAGTTTAAAGGACAAAAGAGGGCGCCTGGGTGGCTCAGTGGGTTAAGCCTCTGCCTTCGACTCAGGTCATGATCTCAGGGTCCTGGGACACAGTCCCGCATAGGGCTCTCTGCTCAGCAGGGAGCCTGCTTCCCTCTCTCTCTCTCTACCTGCCTCTCTGTCTACTTGTGATCTCTGTCTGCCAAATAAACAAATAAAATCTTTTAAAAAAATAAAGGACAAAAGAGAGTCAAAGATGAAACTGGGAATTGAAAAGTGCTCCACGGCAGGAATCCAGGCCCAGGTGTGGAAAAGTCAAGAAGAAAGCAGAAAAGAAAGAGCCCCCTGATGTCAGAGAAGAAAAAGGAAAATATGGGCTCCTGACAAAATATAATAAGGGAACGTGGAGCTCGAATAGACGAACAGGGCTGGTGTCGGTGGGTGGTGGGATCTCATGCTGGAAGGTGCGGCCAGAGACTGCGGAGGGCTCAGGAGATAGGTAGCCCTGGCTGGAGAGGCCCAAGAGAGGGAAAAGGAGACAGGGCGCATCCACCACGGTCTCGGGAGGGTGGCGGGGAGATCCTCACCTTGGTTTTTGTCCGGCTGGCCTTGGGCTTGGCCCGGCGCGGAGGCCTCACCGCCTCGGCCATAGACCCTGCGGCAGCGCCGTCGCTGTTTGTTTTTGTCAAAACCCTGCGCTTGCCACAACCGACCCAGTTCCGGCCTCCGGATTCATCACGTGATCGGGCCTCCACCACTCCCGGAGAAGAGGCGGCGGCCAGGGACGCTACGGGCCGCAACGTAGGACAAACCACTCCAGGAGGCGTATTTTTGCACTGAAGGATGGCGGCCCCGCCCCTTCCCTCCAGGCCCCACCCCTGGCTCAGTGCTCCTTGTGCCCCGTACGCAGGTTCGTTGGGTTGTGTGAACCCCGGTGCAGGCTCTCCCGGTGGAGCGTCTCATCTGTCTCTCCTGCCCTCACTCAGTGTGCGCGCCGGGTGCGCTGGCGCACACCTCACGCTCGCCAGCTTTAAGGAGTCCGGGGACGGACGTCGCTCAGTCTCGTTTGGACCTGTAGTTAAGTGGATCCAGTCAGCCTCAGCCTCTGCTTTGCGCTCGGGATGTACCCCTGAGATTTGCATGTTGGTTCCCTCTTTTGTAAATGGGAACGATGCTATTTGATGACGATTAAACGGCCCAGTCGGGAAAGGTACTTGTGGAGGGACAGGCATATCAGTGAATGGAAGTTACCATTACTGTACAAAGTGCCAGGCGGGAAACAGACCCCTGTCCCGAGAAGGGCAGAGAAGAAATAAGACACGTAAAAGCGTTCTTAGTGTAGATTGTCCGTACCTTGCTTCATTTTTAAATTCCAGGTGTTAAAAACCTGGCGCCATCTCCCTTCCCCAGCTGTTCAGTTTCTTCTATCCAAAGCACTTAGTGCCCCTTAAAATACTACATAATTTGCTTTTATGTTTGTGCCTGTCACCTGCTCCAGAATGTAAGCTTTTAAAGGGCAAGCTTTGTTTGTTTTGTTCCCTCTTGCCTCCCCAGGGTCTTGACAACACGGGCCAGTGTAGAGTAGATGCTCAATAAATATTTGATGGATGGAACAAATGAGTGTGAGTTGTTTTGTCTGGTGGCGGGGTAAGATAGTTGAGATGGCTTATGTGGGAGGAAAATAAGACTATCCACGCGCTGGTAGCATATCCTAGAAGGAAAAATCCGGGAATATGATATGAGCAATGGGAAGCATTTCAGAGATACACCCTGCACAGCGACTTGTTTAGGAGCTATTTGATTATACAAAGAACGGTATCATGTATTTTGAAATCCTCAACAACAAAAATGTTATCAAGCCACTTAGTACACACATGCGCTTTGTATACCTCTGTGTGTGTGTCGCGCGCGCGCGCTCGCTTATTTATTTATTTATTTATTTATTTATAATGGGCAAGACTTGGTAAATGCGAACAAAATCTTTTTACCACCTTTACTACCCATTACTTTTGCTGGTGTTTCTTCAGGTCTGGAATGCCCTTTCCGGTTTAGACCAATTCAAATCCTTCTTGGCCTTCAAAGTTCTGTACATGTTAGTCACTACTTAGCAAAACAGAAGTGACCCTACCTTCACTTCCTATGGTTTACAATTTAGTTGGAAAGCATTGATAAGTTGAGATAAATGTATCACAGCCTAAGGGGGAAAGTGGCATACTTTACATTTACAAATTGAATTTTGTTTAAAAAAAAAAAGTGTTGAAAAATATATATATGAACTGAATTTGTTAGAACTTAGTACTATAAGTAGTTTTGCTGGTCAGTTCAGGCAATAGAATAAATTAACCTATATTAAATTTAATAGTGTAATTTAGGGGCATTTGGGTGGCTCAGTGGATTAAGCCTCTGCCTTCGGCTCAGGTCATGATCTCAGTCCTGGGATCGAGCCCTGCATCAGGCTCTCTGCTCAGCAGGGAGCCTGCTCCCCCTCTATCTCTGCCTGCTGCTCTGCCTGATGAGGGAGTAGGAGGCTGGCTGAGAACGGAGCAGGGGCTGGCGCCTTGCACCCCCTCTCCACCCATTCCCCTTGGTAATATGTGTGGCATTCCACAGGCATCCCTGACTGCCCTAAAAGAAGAGCAAATGGTTATCTTGCAGAGATCACAGTCCTGCAAGGCAGGAGTCTCTCTTGGTTTACAAATGTCCTTGAGATTTACAACCAAGAAGTTACCTTATCAATAGCCCAATTTCCAAAGACACATAACTCAGTTCCTCAAGCCCTAACATCACCCTCCCCTCCATAAAAAACCGAAGGAGACGGAGGTAGAAGGAAAAGTAAATAAAGTTAAATTTCTTTTAAAACCTAAATCTCACTAACAAGGACGCTTGATAGCAGGAATGTAACATTCCACCAGGAGACTCCCAATTGTCTTTATGTTAATGCCTCATTAGAGGGAAAGTGGCCTTGGCTTGATAGTAACCAGGCCTTCAATATCCTGATAGTCTTCTTTACCCCAATAGCTCTTCTGAACAGCCCTTTGTCCTCACCTACCCAACTCCTGTGTATATAACCAGACACTCCTCACAGGCTCGGGGCAGCCGCATCTCTGCCTGCCCACGGGTCCTGTCCCCGTGCTCTAATAAACCACCTTTTTGCACCAGAGACGTCTTAAGAATTCTTTCTTTAGCCGTCGGCTCCGAACCTCACCCCACTGAACCTCACCTAGGTTCAGTGAACTTCATCACTGCCTACCTGTGATCTCTTTCTCTGTCAAATAAATAAATAAAATATTTTTTTTAATTTAATACTGTAGTTTAAAATACTTGAGGGAATTTAAGTCATAAATGGAACTGATTGTTGAACAAAATTTGGTCTATTGAATTTGAATGACCAAATGTTTAAGCCCCCCCTTGAAAGTGATTATTAAAATTTATTAGATTTATAAATAGAATGTTGAGATTTATAAAGATAAAGACTTAAGAAAAACTAAATTAAAAAAGAAAAAGAAAAACTAAATTTTACAATGTATATGACTAATAAATTGAACATTAATTTTGATTTTTTTTTTTTAAAGATTTTATTTATGTATTTGACAGAGAGAGATCACAAGCAGGCAGAGAGGCAGGCAGAGAGAGAGGAGGAAGCAGGCTCCCCGCTGAGCAGAGAGCCCGATGCGGGCCTCGATCCCAGGACCCCGAGATCATGACCCGAGCCGAAGGCAGCGGCCCAACCCACTGAGCCCAAAGGTTACTTTCAAAAAAAGGTTATTTTCAAAAAAGAAAATAATGATAAATGTATCTTCTATACATAAATGTTATCTGCAGAAACCCTAAAAAATTTACATTGGCAGCAAGCATGGTTAATCACTGGCCTAATTTAACAGTGGAAGGTTTGCTACTAAGATCCTTGGGTAGGGGCGCCTGGGTGGCTCAGTGGGTTAAGGCCTCTGCCTTCGGCTCAGGTCATGATCTCAGGGTCCTGGGATCAAGCCTCACATTGGGCTCTCTGCTCAGCAGGGAGCCTGCTTCCTCCTCTCTCTCTGCCTGCCTCTCTGCCTACTTGTGATCTCTATCAAATAAACAAATAACAATCTTAAAAAAAAAAAAAACTATCACACTTAAAAAAAAAAAAAGATCCATGGGTAGTGATAATCACCATTTCCTGAGCTCTTACTATCAGTCAGGAACTGTTCTGAGTACTTTTCACATAATTCACTTGATTCTCACAACAATTCTGCGAAGTCAGTTGTTTTATTGTTCTCATTTTATAGAAAGGGACTGAGACTCAAGGATGTTAAATGATTTGCCTACGGTCATTCTAGCAAGGTAGCCTGAGCTAGTAAATGGGAGGGCTGGAATTTGAACCAATGAAGTCGTACAGTATAAATACACTTTTTTAAAAAAGATTCTCCTTATTTATTTGACAAAGAGAGAAAGAGAGCTCAAGCAGGGGGAGCGGCAGGCAGAGGGAGAAGCAGGCAGAGGGAGAGGGAGAAACAGTCTCCCCGCTGAGCAGGGAGCCCAATACCAGGCTTGATCCCAAGACCCTGGGATCATGACCTGAACTGAAGGCAGACGCTTAACTGACTGAGGCACCCAGGGGCCCCCAAATAGACTTTTAAGATAGGTATCTAGGCTTACTCTCTCCGTAATTGCAGTACTCTGTACTTACACACTGGAGCTGAGATGAGTATCAGAAATATTTCATTTAAAAGATACTGGGTTATTCAGAATAGTCACAGCACTGACTATTGGGTATTGGTTTTATATATTTTTTCTTCCCTTCAAAAAAATCCTATAATAGTGTTAAATTATAATATTCTTAAATGTGTCTGCAAACAACACAGAAGTATAACATAGAAAAACATGTAATAGAAAGTTAACCCTACTCTCCCTAGAGTTAACCATTATTAACAGTTCAGTATGCATCCTTTCAAACATTCTACCCATGTACAAATATCACATTCTTAAATACTCAATGTTTATGTATATATTATCTGTAACCTTTTAATTAATAAATTCTGAAGATATTTCCTTGTAAGGAAAATGGCTCTATTTCATTTTTCCCTTAATTAATTAAATATTCCCTAACTTTATTTAAACACCCTTCTTTTTTTTTTAAGATTTTATTTATTTACTTGACACACAGAGATCACAAGTAGGCAGAGAGGCAGGCAGAGAGAGAGGGGCAATCAGGTTCTCCACTGAGTAGAGAGCCCTATGTGGGGCTCGATCCCAGGACTCTGGGATCATGGCCTGAGTCGAAGGCAGAGGCTTTAACCCACTGGGCCATCCAGGCGCCCCTAAACACACTTCTGATGGCCATTAAATTGTTTCTAATTTTTTACTATTAAAAACAATGCCTAGGGGCTGGCTCAGTGGGTAGAGGATACATTCTTGATCTTGGGGTTGCAAGTTTGAGCCCCATATTGGGTATAGAGATTACTTAAAAAAAATAAAATCTTGGGACGCCTGGGTGGCTCAGTTGGTTAAGCAGCTGCCTTCGGCTCAGGTCATGATCCCAGCGTACTGGGATGAGTCCCACATCGGGCTCCTTGCTCGGCAGGGAGCCTGCTTCTCCCTCTGCCTCTGCCTCATTCTGTCTGCCTGTGCTCGCTGTCTCCCCCTCCCCCCTCTCTCTGATAAATAAATAAATCTTTAAAAAAAAAAAAAAGAAAGTAAGCAAGAATAAAGAAGATAATCAGAAAACCTAAAATAAAAGAGTAGGAAGAAAGTCAGATATATCTGAAAAAATAAAATAAAATAAAATCTTGAAAAAAAAACAATGCTTATAAATGACCACACTTGTATATTTTTTGTGCATGTGTTTTTCCATAAGATAGATGCCTAGCTGCAAAATTGCTGATCAAAGACACATTCTCATTTTTAATTCTAGTAAGTATTTACTAAATTTCCTTCCAATGGGTTATATTCATTTTCACCGCAGCTTTCAAAATTTAAAATAATTTTCAGGTCACATGGGGGGCTCAGTCAGTTAAGCATTTGCCTTCAGCTCAGGTCATGATCCCAGTGTCCTGGGACAGAGCCCCACATCTGGCTCTCTGCTCAGCAGGGAACCTGCTTCTCCCTTTCCCTCTGCCTGCCACTCTCCCTGCTTATTCTTTCTCTCTCTCTCTCTTTCCCCCTCTCTCCCTCTCTGCCAAATAAATAAATACAATCTTTTTTTAAATTTTTAAATAAAATAATTTTCAATCTCATGAAAAAAAATCCCAATTTAAAACCATTACCAGGCAATCATAAAAGGAGTAGAATTTACGTACTATATTACAGTATTCCAAAATTTAATATTAATATTTAATATTCCTAAGGCAGACAGTATCTGGAACAGCATTTGCCATAACTTTCAGTGAAAGTTGCTGAACTCAGGAATGAGCTAAGGGTAAACCCTTCTTAAACTCCCTTACAAAATTTGATTCCACAGGCTCTGTTGCCATCTGGCGGCAATACCCCCCTGATGCTGCAGCCTCTCACGTGATTTCCGAGAAGTCCCTCATTCTACAGTTAATTACTTCCTCAATCTGTACAAGGCATTAATTATTTCATCATTCATGATTACTAAACATATTTTTTAAAAATTATGAGGAAATCACTTTACTTCTATATTTCTTTCTCTTTCTTTCTTTCTTTCCTTCTTTCTTTTTTAAGGTTTAATTTATTTATGTGACAGAGAAAGACAGCAAGAGAGGGAACACATGCAGGGGAAGTAGAAGGGGGAGAACAGGCTTCCCACCAAGCAGGTAGCCTGATGCAGGGGTCCATCCCAGGACCCTGGGATCATGACCTGAGCAGAAGATGCTTAATGAATAACGCCTCTAAGTTTTTTACAGTTTCTTGAGACAATTAGCTGGAAGTGCATGTACCAAAAATATCCTGACTACGTCTTTTTTGAAGACTCTTATATAGATGAGGTTTCTTTTATTAACAGACTTTTGTTTCTACAGGAAGCCAAACATATAAAATTTTATTTTTTTATATTACTTCCCCTCTCATAATCTTGCCCTCTTTAAAAAAAAAAAAAAGGTAAATGAGTCATAGAAATGGTGAGTGCATCCCAAACATCAGATACCTGCTGGTGTCCCACTCATATCTCCTTGGCATTTATGATTTCTGAGTATGAGATCCAAATCCAACTGTCACATCTTTGCCTCAGAGCCCGCTTTGGGTACACGTTCACCAGGCTGAAGGTGCCACAGGAATACTGCATCCCCCTAAACTGAAAGCAGCCCTCAGCCAGTGACAGATGGGGGTTGACATATAAATACCATGATGGGTTGAATTGTATCCCTCAAAATTTGTATATTGAAGTCCTAACTTCCAATATTTGAGAATGTGACCTTATTTGGCGATAGGATCGTTACAGAGATAATCTGGTTAAAAGGAGGTCATAAAGGTGGGCCCTAACCATGACCTGTGTCCTTCTACAAAGGTGGAATTGGGACACAGAAACATGCAGAGAAGTAAGATAACGATCTACCAGGCTAGGAGAGGGATCTAGAACAGCTCCTTCCCACACAGCCCTTAGAAGAAAACAACTCTGCTGACCACGTGATTTTGGACTTCTAAACTCCACAACTGTGAGATAACACATTTCTGTTGTTTAAGCCTGTCAGTATGGTACCTTATTATAGCAGCTTTAGCAAAGTAATATACCCCGCTCCCTCACACCTGTCAGGGACTAACACTGTGAACTGCGTTCTGTGGTATTTCCCAGAGTCCCCTGTGGGATTCAGCTCCAACTGACCTCAGTGGCGACATCCTTGATAACACAGTCTTTATTCACTTCCTTCTCTTCCCTTTTTCAGTTCCCATTTCACTGCTAGTGTTCTCTGGGTTCACCTCTGAAGTAAACTACTTGATCTCAAACTCTTGAACCCTCAAAACTCTTGAACTCCTGGTCTCCAGGCCTCCTTGAGGAACCCAAACTAAGATAGTTAGTATCAGAAATGGTGCTCAGATGTCAGGATGGCATTCTGGAATCAGACCCCTTCCCAGCCAGATGGTCACAAGGATCTCACTGCTTATGGAAGTGGCGTGGCGATGACCACCAAGCTGAAGCATCACAATCATTGGAGACCTCATCTGTAGGGACTCAGGACAGGATTCGGGGGGATGGTTTTATACAACATTCCTGATATTTGAGAGATATGGGGTGAAACATAATTTTAAGGACCAATATAGTGGGTTGGTTGTTGACTGCCATCGGTGTACCAAGGAGAATTACAAGCTTGGATCACTAGGACTGACAGGAAATCCAGAAAGCCTCTTTGGTAACATGGACAGAAATGCATTTTATAAAAGTTACCCAAAAAGTTACAAAGGAAACAGGAACAGGAACATGAAATAATGTTACTCCAAACTAGCTTATCCTCATTTAGACCCTCCCCAAGTCAGATCCAGGGAGCATTCTGGTACATTCTGGAACAGGCAGGGGCAAATCCAGAAGGCCAGGATGTCACGCAATGCAGACACCTCCACCAGCTTCCTCTGTTGCACCCATGTTTCTCCTTCCAGCTCATATCTGTGGCCTCAGAGGACATTTCCTTCAACCTCGTGGGTGAGAAGAGCGAAACACTCACATCCAGCTCAAGAGTAAATCGGTCTGCATGTTAACTGTTGTTCATCTCTGTGTGGACTGCTGCTCCATGACACCCCTCCAGGATGAAGAGAACTGCTCCCCGTGGGCAGCACATCAAGTAACACAGTCGGTCATCAGCCTGGTGTGAAAGGAGGAGGAGCCCCAGGTAAGCACAGATGCGGACTGCTAGGCAATGGTGCATGACTTGACTGATGGATCAGGGAATGGGATCAGAAGACTCAAAACAAAAGAATGGGCAGCAAAATGTGAAATGTGTATTACTTACCAGCACCTGCAAGAAGCTACTCATCGAAGGAGATCCAGAGCAACCAGGTGGGTAGGATGACTCATCCAGGGACATCCAGCCAGCCTCTGACCTTGGCCATGCCCCTCCATGGACTCATGGACAGAGAGCTGAGTGGCAGGGATGAAGACTCTTAAAAGGGCCCCCGCTCCCCAGACCTGCCTTCGTGACTGCTGCTAAATGTCTGCGCAATTAGTCCCTGAAGCTGAAGTCGACCCCTAAATACGTTGTCATTCCCCCAAGGAGACCAACCAGCGACTTGGTGGAAATGTGATTCCACTGAACTCCTTCCACTCTAGAAGGAGCAGATTCACCTCTGCTGGGACTGATTCCAAGAACAGAGTTTCCTTTTCTGCTGGTCTTGTCTTGACCAACAATGCTATCCAAAGGCTGAAAGAGTGTCTCATATATAATTATGAAATCCCATACATCACCTTAGACCGGTATTTGCCAAATTGTTTTTCATTATCCTATGGAGCCTTTTTAGACATTTTTTTCTAATTGCCGCTCCTGTGATATGTTAATACTACAGATAACACTGGATGTCTGTATATGCACCACTGTGCGTCTGTGCTTTAAACATAAGAAGAGTAAGATTGGTTTTCCTGGGGCGCCTGGGTGGCTCAGTGGGTTAAGCCTCTGCCTTCAGTTCAGGTCATGATTCCAGGGTCCTGGGATCAAGCCCCACATCAGGCTCTCTGCTCTGAGGGGAGCCTGCTTCCTCCTCTCTCTCTGCCTGCCTCTCTGCCTACTTGTGATCTCTGTCAAATAAATAAATATTTTTTTAAAAAGATTAGTTTTCCCATCAAGAGCCAATTTTCACCCCCCCATGAGCAATACTGCCCCCACTGAGAATGCATACCTGACACCAAGAGCTTTACTTTATAGAAGTTGGTGCCACGATGGGGAAAGGTCCATGGGCTCCACTTTGTTTGCTACATGCCATGTCACCTAGAAGCTGCTGTTCTGATAGGATGTTGGTGGCAACTTGAGAATATGTTGCAGGATTGAGGTGCTGGTCTTAAAGATGAAGTCTTATATGGTGCTTATACAGTCATAATATGGTACTGTGTGTTGACCCCAATAGATAGAAAACACAGGTCTGGGAGCAAAGGGATGAGAGTGGCCTCTGCCACCAGAGATCACACTGACCCACTTGGGAAACTGGTGCTTCCCGTCTCTTCAACTTTAGGCTCTGCTGGACTAGAGCATCTGGCACGACGTGGTTGCTGGGAGATGCATCAACCAGGTGACACAGAAAGGCTTCCACTGGGGTGGGGGGGTCTGGGTGGCCCAACCGGTTAAGCAGCTGCCAGGTCATGATCCCAGGGTCTTGAGATCGAGTCCCATGTCAGGCTCCCTGCCAGTGGAGAGTCTGCTTTTCCCTCTCCTTTTGACAAGAGCCTGATAACCAAAGGCTAAGACCCCTTAGGGATGAGGGTTTGGGTCACCCCCACCAATCAGTAGACTTGCCAAGGGAGAAGGGCATCCAGAAGGTGTGGTATTAATTTGCTAGGGCTGCCGTATCAAAATACCACAAACTGGTTGGTATAAACAGTAGAAATTCATTTTCTTGCAGTTCTGGAAGCTGGCAATCCAAGATTAAGGTGCTGGTTGGTTTCCTCTGAGGCCTCTGCCCTCGGCTTGCCGATGGCCATCTTTTGGTTATTTTTCACAAGGTCCTTTCATGCACACTCAGCCTGGTGTGTCTCTTACGCTTCTTAGAAGGACACTGATCAGACTAGATTAGTGCCCCACCCCAGGGATCTCATTTCCACTTCCTCACCTCTTTCAAGGCCCTGTCTCTAAACACAGTCACGTCTAGAGGTACAGAGGTGTGGGACTTCAACACATAAATTTGGTGGGGGGGTGGCAGTGGCCAGAATACAGTTCATTCCATAACTGGCTGGTAGAGGAAGGAGAGGATGAATAGCAGTTTACTCAGGACCATCTATAGCAAGGGACTATAGCTTGTCCTACTAAACCTGCTGGGTGAGTGTGTGTGTGTGTGTGTGTGTGTGTGTGTGTGTGTGTGTGTAAACCGGAACTTGAAGAAGTGGTGGCAGGGTGGAGTCCAGCTCATGTGGGCACAGAGGATCTGACCCACGCAGGGGTCAGCCACTGTCAGGGTACCATCCACATCCCCTCAGTACTTAGCATTTCCTCCCACAGCAGCCCAGATTCCAACCGCCAGGAACTGCCCCTCCCAAGGACTCTCTCGGTGATCTGGACCCCACTCTGTGGCCATTTCCGCATTTTGGGCAGCTCAGAAATGCCAGGGAATTCGTGCCTCCCAGGGGTGGTCCTCAACCAGTGAGTGAAGAGAGGTGGGGAATGAATATGACTGCTCCACCCCACCGGAGAGCCATCCCTGAGGTGCATGTCCCACACAATTCCCCAGGAGTCCCCAGATTGAAGCCCCAGTGCCCGCATTGCTGACTGGCTGGATAATGTAGCCTTTTGCTTTCCTGCCCTTCCCTCCTTCCTTCCGTCCTCTTTTCCTCCCCACTCCCATACAGGTGCTTTCCAGAAAAAGGACCTGCACTCAAATTCTTATCTCCCGGTGGGCTTCCGGCAGAACTCAAATTAAGACAGCCACGGTCGGGACGCCTGGGTGGCGCAGTTGGTTAAACGACTGCCTCCGGCTCAGGGCGTGATCCTGGAGTCCCAGGATCGAGTCCCACATCAGGCTCCCAGCTCCATGGGGAGTCTGCTTCTCCCTCTGACCTTCTCCTCGCTCATGCTCTCTCTCACTGTCTCTCTCTCTCAAATAAAAAATAAAATAAAATCTTAAAAAAAAAAAAAAAAAAAAAAAAAAAGACAGCCACGGTCTTCAGGGTAGCTCGTATTTACTAAACTTAACGTATATACTTATTTGACTGGCTTCACTGCCTTTACACTCTGGGTTCTCTCTCAATTGGTTGTTTCTCCAGGTCCACTCTCTTTCATACTCACTACAGTGTGTCAGGTGCTGGGACACAGCAGGAAGAACTGACAGAGAGGGACCTGCTGTCAGGAAGGTTACTGTCCAGGAGGGAAGCCAGACTTGGAACAATTAATTTCAAACGTGAATCTTGTCGTATCAAGGAAAATATGGGAGAGGAAAAGGACACAGCAGTGAGATCCAATCTAGTCTGGATTAAACTAGATGGTGGACGGTGCCTCCCCAAGGAAGCGACTTTGTCTGAAGGATCACAAAAATGCAAAATAAATCCCAAATCACTAAGAACCTTTATTTTACTTCATATCCAACTGAAAAAGCCACAAAATAAAAATATTTTCAATTTGTAAAACTTTTGCATCAATGACACTGACCACTAGAGAGAAAAATGAAATCCCTGAGGAACTGCCAACAATAAATAAAATACTTAAAAACAGAATGTTCTGAGTTTAAAGGAAAATTTCCTGAGCCTGCTCAATTTGAGGAAGCCAATGGCCCTTTGCAAACTTCAGTTTCTCAAAAGGATATCCAACTGATGCAAGTTTCCTGTCATGACAAGAAGCGGCCCCTTTCAGTAACACCTTACATTAAATGGGGGGAAATAATCAATTTTGTTTCAATCAATTTATGCATAGTTCTGAGAAATCTATTGCACTGGCAGGAGAAGAAAATACCTGCTCTTGGTGACAACAGAATTTTACAACATACCGAGTAAGTTGCAGTGCTAGTTTAATTTGTTATTCACCACAAGGTACTGTTTTCTCATGGTGTGTGGATATTACACAAAAGGGATGTAAGTCTCCCCACTGTTTGTGGGTAACAAAAGGAAGACTCAAATACCTGTGGAAGGGTAAGATCAACACTTTTAAAAATTCCAGAAAGATTCTCTATGAAGAAGACCCGGGATGGAGGACTCGCATGGGAGCGCTAAACTTCCTTTTAGCAATGGAGTCGAAATATCCTGTTGCACGGATTCTAGGATGTGCTTTTTTCCCAACACTTTTGTGAATCAAATTCAAATGGGCGTGGCCATTAACTGTCACAGATTAATGGTCAACTCCTCTACCTAACTTTCTCAGTGGTACATAAAATAATGGCATACTTTACCATCAACGGCTTCTTAGATGAATTCAATATGGCGCTCTGTACTTCAGCACACACAGTGAGTCATAACAAAAATAAATCTGACATTTAAACCCTGGTAATGTTCCCAATTGAAAAGACACTGGCAAAAACATTTGGCGTCTGAAATTTCAACACGAGCACCATAGCCTCAGGAAGGATTAGTTCGAATGGTGATGTGGGATAAGCTTACACTCCAGTTTTGGTTCTGTCCCTAATCAGTAAGGAAGTGGATTTCACACTGCTGGGCCTCATTTCCTCATCTGTAAAATGAGAAAGTAGAATCAGATGGCCTCTCAGTCCTCCAGCCAAAAAGGAAGGGGATTTAAAATTCCGTGCCACTCAGGACGTGTGTGGCTGTAGAATGTTCCACAGACACGCTGCCCCCAAAGCCAAGATGCTCCTACAGGCTGATGGCTTGGACCCCTCTGCAGCCACCTCTCCCCCAACAAGAAGAGTCAAGGCTCCAAATCCAGAGAGTTTCCTGGATCCAGGAGATAACATAATTCATTCACAACGTTGGTAACCGACAGGAAAAGGGCAATTCTTCAGTCTGGGGCAATCTGTAAACTTCTTTTAAAAATTTCAGAACTTTCCTAACCTCAGTTGATCTAAATGTCTGCAATCAATATAAAATACCAAAACATGACAGCAAGGTCTCACTTCAAAGTTTCATGACTGACACAGCTTGGCTACAGATGCTACTGCTCTGAGTGTTTTCCTCCCACGTCCTAGAATCACCATCCAGAAGGAGTTGTTTTCTGAAAGAAAATAACAGACATTTCATTTGAATGAACCATTCACATCAGCTCCTCACTCCCACCTTGATATATTATCTGTTGAGAATATGTCTGGTTGGCCAAAGAAAGCAAATGGTGAGGAATAAGTATTAAAATAGATGAAAAACTTAGGGTGACTGGGTGGCTCAATCAGTTAAGCAGCCAACTCTTGATGTTGGCTCCGGTCATGATCTCAGTGTCCTGGGATTGAGCCTGGTGTTGGTCTCCCGACTCAACAGGAGTCTGCTGGAGATGCTCTCCCTCTCCCACTGCTCCTCCCCACCTCTCACAGATCACACATTCTCTCTCTCTCTCTCTCTCTGTCAAATAAATAAATAAAATCTTTTTTAAAATTTTTATTTATTTGAGAGAGAGAGAGAAAGCACAAGCAGGGGGAGCAGCAGAGGGAGAAGCAGTCTCCCCACTGAGCAAGGAGCCCAATGCAGGACTCGATCCCAGGATCCCAGGATCATGACCTGAGCCGAAGGCAAACGCTTAACCAACTGAGCCACCCCAGCACCCCTCAAAGAAATAATTTTTTTAGAAAGTGATGAAAAATGGGTTGTGACAACACCAGCATTGCTTTCTGGTAAATAATACACGTATTTATATTTTTTGATACACAAGTTATAATCTGTCTTTACCTAAACATGTTACAACTAAAAACGGGCACAGTAGCTAGCATCAATGACACCACACAAACCACAAATTCCTACACCTTCCTATTTCATTTCCAAAGGCTCAAGCTCTTTTAAGTGTTGTGATAAGTCTCTTGGCTAAGTTATTAACTAAGACAGACTTCCTTCCTTCTTCCTTTGTAAGAGACAAAATTCTCTTTGACTCTGTCAGTAGTACACACCTACGTTGAGTGCCCGTGCGTTGAGCTGGCGCACACCATGAACCCGAGGAAGTGACAGAGCTCACATGTGTTGGCCTTAGTATCTTGCATCCAAACAGCAGATTCTTCAGCTCTGAGGAACTAGAGTTCCTGGGTCAAAGGTTACCATTAAGCAACTAGAATACATGCTTTATGCAAGTAGGTGAGGGTAGGAAAGGAAGAGGTTAAGAAAACAAAAACACTGTAAGTGTGTAAGCCTGATGATTTACAGACCTGTACCCCTGGGGCAAATAATACATTATATGTTAATAAAAATAACTAATTTTTAAAAAATAAAAAAAAAACCAAAAACAACAACAATAAAACAAACTCTTGGAGCTGCCAATGACCATGGGCAGCCATCATCAACATGGTGTTCCAGAGGGCAGGAATCTCAAGTCACTGATTCCCTACGTCCCTCTCTACCTCTAGTATGGGCCATGCCTCTTTCCATGAGAAAAAGGAACCTTACAAAATGAAGAAATGATGACCAGGTATAGACTCCAGTTGGTTATAAGTCAGAAAGTTATGCATAGTCAGAGGCCTGGGTATTTTAGGTCTTTGATTTCCATCATCTTTCACAGAAAAGTTGCTTAGATATTAAAGACATTTATTAAGCAATTTAAGGACTCATGTTTAAATATAAATACATACTAGCTAATTATTTCTATGTAACCAAAACAACATGGCTTCTGTCCTAACTAGATAATGGGCTGTAAGTCACGAAGCAGGTGTTTTCAGAGGACTAAAGACAAGCAATGTTTGACGTGCTTACTTCACGAATTTTTCAGTGCTACACTGTTGGTGGAAATGCAAGCTGGTGCAGCCACTCTGGAAAACAGCATGGAGGTTCCCCAAAAAGTTGAAAATAGAGCTACCCTATAACCCAGCAATTGCACTACTAGGTATTTACCCTAAATATACAAATGTAGGGATCTGAAGGGGCACCTGCACACCAATGTTTGTAGCAGCAATGTCCACAGTAGATAGCTAAACTATGGAAAAAGCCCAGATGTCCATCAACAGATAAATAGATAAAGACGATGTGGTATATATATACAATGGAATATTACTCAGCTGTCAAAAAATGAAATCTTGGGCGCCTGGGTGGCTCAACGGGTTAAGCCTCTGCCTTCGACTCAGGTCATGATCTCAGGGTCCTGGGATCGAGTCCCGCATCGGGCTCTCTGCTCAGCAGGGAGCCTGCTTCCCTTCCTTTCTCTCTGCCTGCCTCTCTGCCTACTTGTGATCTCTCTCTGTCAAATAAATAAATAAAATCTTCTAAAAAAATGAAATCTTGCCATTTGTGACGATGTGGATGGAGCTAGAGGGTATTATGCCAAGCGAAACAAGTCAATCAGAGAAAGATAATTATCATATGATCTTACTCACATGTGGAAATTAAGAAACAAAACAGAAGATCATGGGGGAAGAGAGGAAAAAATAGAGCAAGACAAAATCAGAGAGGGAGATGAACCAGAAGGACTCTTTTTTTTTTTTTTTTAAGATTTTATTATTTGACAGCAGAGAGAGATCACAAGTAGGCAGAGAGGCAGGTAGAGAGAGAGAGAGAGAGGAGGAAGCAGGCTCCCTGCTAAGCAGAGAGCCCGATGCGGGACTCGATCCCAGGACCCTGAGATCATGACCCGAGCCGAAGGCAGCGGCTTGACCCACTGAGCCACCCAGGCGCCCCCAGAAGAGACTCTTAATCATGGGAAATGAGCTGAGGGTTGCTGGAAGGGAGGGGGATGGAGGGGGTGACGGGGTGATGGGCATTAAGGAGGGCATGTGATATAATGAGCACTGGGTATTACAGAAGATTAATGAATCGCTGACCTCTACCTCTGAAACTAATACTATATTACATGTTAATTTAATTTAAAATTTTAAGAATTTTTTTAAAGAACTTTTTGTTGCTATAAAACACTAAAGGAAAGCCACCACAGAGCCCTATTCAAACCTGCTCCATTTCCTAAGTGACAGTAGCACCAAACCAGGGTGGATGGGAGAGAGGCTGGTCCAGTTCCTGCAGCCCACCCCCACTCCTGGCACTCCCGGGAACATACTAAATCAGGAATGTGCCAGAAGGTCAACTCTTCAAAAACAGTTTTTTATTAAAGAAGTAATAAAGTTTCATTGTAGACAAACTGGAAAACATAAGTAAAGACAAAGAAAAACTAGTACTAGTTTGGGAATATATCTTTTTGAGACTTTTCTTTGCTCATACGTAGATATGTTGTCATACCCCAAGATATGCCCATTTGGGCTAAAACAGTTATACTTTATAGAGTTTTATATAGTACTCTTTTGGTTTCAAAGGCATTCCTTTACATTTGTGAAGACTGAGATTGCTCGGGACATGTTGCAAGTGTCTGAGAACCAAAGACAGAGCGCCATCTTTGCAGCAACGGCTGGCTCTGTAGTTCAGCTCTAGGAATCCCTGTAGTTTGCTAGTTTGGAGCAGTAATAATCTGAGACAAGATGACTCTTTTAATGCCCTTGTGTAATGGTGAGTGTGACAGTGTTTGACTCATTTTCACTGACTTCCTTTTACTTGACTTTCTCCCCTTTCAGAAATAGGGGCATACACTATTACTTTTAAACAGTGCAGATCACGTGTGTTTTGTTTGCGATCCTTGCCTTGAGCGTAAGTGTGTTATAGCCACAAAGAGCTTAACAGGAACAGAAAACGAGCTACAGAATAATTAGGGAAGGGTGAACCTCTTCGTTCAAATACGTATGGCATGGGCTCCAGTCCCCTTGCTGTATGGAAACCAGACTGGCCATCCTGCAGAACCCCACGCACTGAAGGCCAGCCTGAGGCAAGGCCTTGCTGCTTGCAGTGGTGTTGTAAAGGAGCTTCCAAGACTCACAAACACATTCACCAGTCTAAATGCAACTTGATTATGTAAACATTAAAGGTTCTTACCATTGATGTTACTGGTAGATCAGACTGTAGTCATTAACCAAAGAATAATCCTGATCATCTGCAGAAGGCAAAACAGAGCAACATTAAGTTCATCTTGTTTCATGGTAGGATCTTAACCTTTCTGGAATCAAAACATTCCAGTGAAATATTCTAGTGACTGTCCTTTTATAAAAAGAAAACATCTGGTGACAAATCCTACAAATGGTGGGCATGACTATAAACCAGAGGATTCACTCACACATTCTGGAAATCACTGCTATGATTTCATTGCCCTTTTGCATCCATGTGCAGAGAGCAGTACCTAGAGTGAAGTCATCTTCAAACACAGGTATAAATAAGTCCCATGTTATCTGGTGGTAATTGTTTTAAAAAAATAACCTAAACCCTTATATTTTTCAAAGATACCACTTCAGCCCTGGTTTTCTTTTCAGTCTCTGAAGTTCTACTAAGCTCCCATAAGCAGCAGGAGTTGTCTCTTCCCCCAGTCCCTTGAACACAGGTAGGTATATCTTTCTTTTACTCAAGTAATAGATATTTGTTGAGCACCTCCTATGTGCCCATAGCTCTATTAGGTGCTTTGAGCAATACAGGAGAAAAATCAAGTGCCACCCTCAAGGGTCTTATAATTATCCAAGGAATAAAACTAACCCCAAAAAATGCTATCATGTGTGGTTGTCCCAGAGTTATCATAGGAGTTCTGAGTGAAAAAGACCAGAGTGATTAGTGAAAGACCCAGTTACGGTCAGTACCCAAATATATAATATCAGGTCATATGTTTCTAGACATCTATGCCTTCTATAAGGTATGTTTCTGGGTAATCCAAAGGAAACTATATCTCACTTTGCTGTTTTTATGGTTCAAGTTCAAATAACCTCTTACATATGACTGCCTTATGTTTCTTTTGATACTCCCATGAGTGGACTCCTCTTTGGTAAGCTATAAAGTAAGCCACCAATTACCAAAGTCCACTCTGTGATAAATAGTATTATGTTAAGATCCTAATATAGGTTCATTCTCTTAAGAATTTGATTCTATTTATTCCCTTCTTTCCCTTTATCTCAGCATTCTATCTACTCAACCTTAGAGAGAACATGATGGGGCACCTGGTTGGCTCAGTCAGTTAAGCAACTGACTTCAGCTCAAGTCATGATCTCAGGATCCTGGGATGGAGCCCTATGTGGAACTCTACACTCAGCGGGCAGTCTGCTTCTCCCCCTGCCCCTGCTCATGCATGCTCTCTCTCAAATAAATAAATAAAATCTTTAGGGAAAAAAAAGAGAGAGAGAGAGAAAAAACATGACATAAGCATTTCAAAAGATCTTTCTTGGTGTCATACCTGGTGTACTTCTAGGAACTGGGAGAGGTCCTCTCCTGTAGGAAATGAAAACCAAATTCTTTCAGATAAGTTCTTACTATTTTTCTAATTCTTGACTTCACACCACAAGCATACAGCCCTCTAATCAGATCTGGTTTCTGTTCTGGAGAGTCAAGGAGAGTTCAGATGAAGGCAAACACCTACACCACCACCAACCCACTGGAATCTAGGCTGCCAACATTCTATTATGCTGTGGGCAGGATGTATAGGGCCCTGCCCCCACACCCCAGACCGACAGGAGGAAAAATCTCTGCTGTGAGAGTGTAGTCTCCTGACCTCTGGGTACCTCAGCATGTCCACATGTAAGATGGAAAATACAAGCAGCTCCCCCCTCACTGTGAGGATGAAATGAGCTAATTCCCATGAACTCTTCTGAACAGAGCCTGGTATTCTTAAGTATTGATGAGTGCCTGGCAATGCCCCCTCAAATATTCCCTTTGCTTTTTAAAAACTGAAATGGAAATTAGCAGCTTCGATGTGAAACTGACTGTGTGAAATAAAAGTTTCTCTTCTGTCAGGATCCTTTATAGCTGGGGCAGCAGACTCGTTCTGCAAAAGGCCAGACAGTAAGTGACTTGGGCTTTGTTGGCCCAAGGTTGAGGACAACCTTGTTAGAACTCTGTCAGCTCAAATGCAAAACCAGTTGTGGACAAAATGTAAACAAAATGTACATGGTCGGGTTCCAATAAAACTTTATATGAGCACTGACATCCGTACTTTGTGTAATTTTCACATGTCACAAAACAGTATCCTTTTCTCCTTTTTCAGCCATTTACAAATGTAGAAACTACTCTTTACTCTTGGGCCCTATCAATAGAGGTTGGCAGAGTTGACTCACAGGGGGCCAGAGCCTGCTGACTCTTGCTTTCCACAAGCTATAAAAAAGATAGGATTTGTATGTGAGTAACAATAATCACACTCAAGCGTAATATAGCCCTCCTTAAACTATGACTGGTAAAATCCACTGAGCATTTGTCCTAAAAACGCTACCTGCCCAAATCTAGCAACCTCACTAAGCAAATGCAGTGGTAGATGTGTTCCAATTCTAATATTGCTTAGAACACTGACAATAACAACATTTATTAAAAGTATGGACTCTGAAAAACAATCTGAGGGTTCTGAAGGGGCGGGGGGGTGGGAGGTTGGGGGAACCAGGTGGCGGGTATTGGAGAAGGCACGGATTGCATGGAGCACTGGGTGTGGTGCAAAAATAATGAATGCTGTTATGCTGAAAAATTAAAAAAATATATTTTTCTTCATGTGAAAGGTAGCTGCTTATTACCTTACTAAGTTAGGCCCCAGGGCCTTTCCCTGTGAGGCTGTATTCTTCTGGGGGCAGTAGAAATTCTCATACATGATGGGTGCTAGGAGAACCAAGAAACAAAATATTAAGATGCTGGTGTCTTCCATTCTCGACACGTGATGCAGAAGACTCACAGAAATGCTGAAATAACCCCACAGCCTGACTGCTTCAGTCACCTGGTGGGGTCTGTCCAGTTTTTCGGTGGTTCACAAAAAATGCAATGTCCTTCTCAATGCTGCATGCTTCCAAGCTCTTACGAACTTCTTCATACATCTAACAAAAAGAAGATAAATCAGGACACCTGGGTGGCTCTGTCCATTAAGCATCTGCCTTAAGCTCGGGTCATGATCCCAAAGTTCTGGGATGGAGTCCTGTATCGGGCTCCCTGCTCAGCGGGGAGTCTGCTCCCTCTCCATCTACCCCTCCCCCCTGCTGTGTACTCTCTCTTTCTCTGACAAATAATTAAACAAAATCTTAAAAAAATAAAAAAGATAAATCAACCTAGAGGTAGGTCAGTGATAATTATGATACAGTTTATTAAAACAGGTTTGATGAATGGCTGAATCTCCCAAATTTTGTTTTAAAAAAGAAAAAGAGACATCCCCAAGTCTCTTTTTATATCACTCATATATAGGCATTTCTCTGATGCATATCCGGTGTTAAAATTGTTTTAAAGATGGTGAGAAATGTATCTCTGTGGCAGCGTAAAAACCTTGCCAGGAAGAGGGTTTTAAAAAAAAAAAATACCAATGGCCAAAGGAAATAGATACCAAAACTAATGCCACACACAAATGTAAAGACAATGTACTAACTTGGAAGAAGTTCTAGTCAATTCTATAGGTCTCCCAGGTGTTTAGCTGTTCTTCTAAAGTGACTGTCCCATCTAAGTGAGGGTGGCTATTTCTTAGCAAAGAAGGTCGTGATAATTTGAATTCTTTTTTTTTTTAAGATTTTATGTATTTATTTGACAGAGAGAAATCACAAGTAGATGGAGAGGCAGGCAGAGAGAGAGAGGGAAGCAGGCTCCCTGCTGAGCAGAGAGCCCAATGCGGGACTCGATCCCAGGACCCTGAGATCATGACCTGAGCTGAAGGCAGCGGCTTAACCCACTGAGCCACCCAGGCGCCCCGATAATTTGAATTCTAATCCCTCCGAGGTTTGAGAATCCCATAAGGATTGCTATGCCCAAGGTAAACCTGGGCATTGACCCTGGGAATACTGTAGAAGTAAATCTTGAGCCCTGGCATGATCATTAGCCTGGGCAAGTGTCAGTGGGCTAGCACTGGACCTGTCCTGGAGTGACACTCTGGGACTCACAGTCATACTGTGACTTCTCCGTCATCCATAAATTAAACCGCATTTGGGGGCACCTGGGTGGCTCAGTTGATTAAGTGCCTTTGGCTCAGGTCATGATCTCAGGGTCCTGGGCAGGGAGCCCACTCTTCCCCAGCCCTCTACCCCTCTTCCTGCTTGTGCGCACTCTGTCTCTCTTTCTCTCAAATAAATAAATAAAAATCTTAAAAAACAAAACTGCATTTGGGTCTCCCTTCTCTGCTCCCTGCCCTAACTCTGAATTCCTTCAAGAGAAAGTCATGGTAGCAAAGCAAAAGGGTCAGGCAGTTCGGTGTTTACTTGGGCCTATCAGCTCACTGTGTGGCCTTGGGCAAGTCACTGTACCTCTCTCAAATGAGAGGGTAGACTAATAAATGTCTATGGTCCCTTCCACTCTAATGACTCCTCCGTGGACACCTTTGACTTACGTCATCGCTTGTGACACACTGTTGTGACAGCTGATTCATGTGTAACCACAACGCGTTCCGAAAGAAGTTTATTCGTTCACATTCTTGAGCTTCAAACATCTATGGAAACATAACTACATGTCCAGACATAGGCAGAGAAAGAGGACATTTGTCTAGATTGGCTATGACTTAAGAAACAGTATCAACCTTCATTATCTGTAAGATTACTGCCCCATTTAGGATATACCCTCCCCACCAGGGAAACTCATCAACTCTTATCGCAGGCAAAGAACGCAAGTGGTATTCTCATATGGTATTAGCACAAGCAGGATCAGATATAGTTCTGAAGGTAAGAGGTAATGAGGAACCCAGAGAGCAAGGTTCTAACCTGAATTCCAGCTCACATTTCCAACTGCCTAATGGGTATCTCCACCCGGCAGTTTGCCAGAGCCTCCAACTCAAACCTTTGCCCTGTCCCTATGACGTAATTCACATGGCAAGACAATCACAACTGTTGAAGCTGGTTCATGAGAACATGGAAGAACCTGCACTTGCCTTCTATCTCTGCATATTTTTGAAAATTTCTCTAACAAAAAAGTTCTTTAGAAAAGTCCCTCCCTGAACAATAGTGGGGTTTTTGTTTTTGTTTTTGTTTTTGGATATAAACAAATACCAGCTTTTGGGAAAAGTGGGATATAAACAAATACCAACTTTTGGAAAAAGCTATTATTCTAGAAAGTGGATGCTATTTGATTCATCAGGGAATATTCTATGTTAATGTACTTTTTAACGTTGAATGCAACACTATTACATTTTGAAAGTTTTTATAATGTAAATCTTCACACATCCACAAGAGAGAATGGTCTAATGAATGCCCACGTACCCATCACCAGCTTAAACATTTATCAACTCACACCCAATTCTGTTTTATTATATGCCCATCAACTCAACTACTCCCCAGAGTATTTTGAAGCAAATAACATTATTTCACCTGCAAACCTTTTAGGATTTATATGTAGTGTATATTTTAGGTTTTATCTATTATTTAGTATTTATTAAGTATACTTAGTATATTAGTATATTTTGTATTTACGTAGCATGTAAATACTAAAATTTCTTATTATTTCTAATTATAGAATACTGCACATAGGAATAATCATAGGGACACTGTAATAAATACCCACATATCAACCACCTAACTCGGTCAACAATTTTGGCCACATTTGCCTCCGCTTCTGTTGAAGGCCCTTGTGTGCTTTCACCAGTCTCCATCACCTTCTCCTTCCCCACAGAAAACCATTCTCCTAAATTTTATCATTCCCATGCAGGCTTTTTAAAACATGTATGTGTCCATAAAATGTATATGATATTGCTTTACATTTTTTTAAACCTTAAAAAAGGGGCCTTAGTCTAGGCTTTTCCATGAGAGTGCGGAATCAAGGACGTAAAACAAAAGAGTGTTTTGGGAGGGGCATAGTGACCCACAGTCCTAGAGAGTAGATATAAATCAAATAAGATCAGGAAGTGCAAAGGCCTGCTGGACCTCAAACCATGGAGACCTCCAGTTCCTCAAGCGAGCAGCCCTGAGAGGGTAGGAGTGGGCAGGGGGGATCCCCAGACACAGCAGGCTGGGAAAGGGAAAGGGCAATGAGGATGTGAAGACAACTCCTTCAAGAAGCCTGGCTATGAAGAGAGGAGAAGGAAGCAGGCGGGACACAACAGCCAGCAGGTTCTAAAACCAAGAACGAGCGGAGTTAAGCAGATCACAAGAGCAGAAGTTCACACTAAAGGCTGTGCACAGTCACGAGGGAAGGACAGCGGGATGGTGGCATCTTGAGCCCAGCGGGCGGGACAGGCTCTTGATAGGGCGGAGGTAGCCCCTTTTCAATGAACAGGAGAAAAGGAAGGGAGGAGGAAGGCAATCAGTAGTTCTGAGGCTCTAATTTGCATAAGAATCACCTGAGGACTTAGTAACACAAGGCTGAGCCCACTCCAACAGTTTCTGTTCAGTAGGTCTGAGAATCTGCAACTCTAACAGATTCCCAGGGGATGCTGATGCTATGAATCCTGGGACTTCACTTTGAGAACCACTGGTAGGAAAAAGATTATGTCTTTATTTTCTCTGCGAAATTGTGAGGTCATGTGCTAAAAACGAAGCAGGGGTAATGATGAAATCAAAGATGTAACGAGAGTAGAAACTTCTGAAGCCTGCTCGCCTCCTGCCTGAGTTCTCTTTATCCGACAGCAGGTTCAGGTGAGGCTCTGGAAAGATAATGACGTCATCACCACTCCCCTGACTCAGCTATGGCACGTCTGGGCTAACCGAACACGAGAGGAGGTCCTGGGGAAGCATCAGACACAACGGTCAGGGCTAGGACGCGGGAGAAAGATGAGGTCTGGGGGAAAACCCTCTGGCTCCTTCCCTCCTCCACTGAGATTTCTTGATTTCTAATTTGCCCTCAAGCAATTCTATGAGACCTGGGGTCCTCTAATAAAGGGGGGTGCGAGTCTTCCAGGGCAGACTCCCCAGGTTCTGGGAGGAAAACCCACCCCCTCCCAAGCAGCTGCCCGTTCTGTACCTCGCAGGCCTTGATGTGCTCGCTCTGCCAGTCTTCGCGGATCTTGTCCAGGGTGCTGATGTGCATCATGTATGTCTTGTCTGCAATGCAGGGGAGGGGCCTGGCTTCAGAAAACGGACGGGACCAGGCTGTGCAGACCCACCGCCCAGCCTGCCCTGATGGAGTAGCACTGAGCTCTCAAGGACCCCGGATCTCTGAACCCTGGAAGGCCACGTCCATCTCTCCCTCTCATAACATCTTTATGAATCAAGTACTTTCTTTTTAGACATTAAACCAAGCAAGTAGCAAGAAAGGGATCAAGAGAGGAGAGAGAGAAGCCTGGCAGGAACCTCAGCCAGGGTTCTCTTTGGCTAATTCAGCCTCAATAGCTTCCTTCCCATTTTCAGGAAATGATCCAGGGAGAGGTGCGGGAGAGAGAACTGTCGAGTTACTTTGGTTTTGGATTGAGACGCTTCCTAAGTGGTCACAGTCATGAGTGTCTTGTCTCCTGCAGGGTACTCTGGGATTAGAGAGCTTTGCAAACACCTGGTTTGGATCTCAGATTTCAGCCATGACAAGGCCTCCCAACTTGCCTATTCCCTTCATAGCAAGAGTTGGTAGGGCCGAAATTGGCTTTTAAGAGAGATGTTCCCAATGAGCGAGCACCTGATTACAAAGAAGCTGCCCCATCACACTCCCCCCCACCCCCGCCCTGTGCCCAACACCACCTTCTCCACCATGCAGTTACAAGTCAGGCCCAAGACCTAAGTGTGGGTGTTGGGACAGAAACCGCTGTCCCAGTTGCTTCCTCACTTTCCCAGGTTCCGATATACCCTCTCTCCCTCTTTCTCTCCTTCCCTCCCTCCAGATAGCTCACTGTCTGTCTATAAATGATTGTGTGGTCTACAACACTAGCTTTCCAGACAGAGTCTGTGGAATGTCAGCCCCACAAAAACCCTCCCCCATCCCCGGGAGCAGCCCCTCACCCGAGTCTTCTACTGCAGTCTTCGAAGTTGCCAGTTTCACAAAAAGCTGTGAGGACAAAGGACAGAGTTCGAGAAATGCTGGGCCAGACTTCCACAGGCCAACCAGACTGACAATGACTGCGAAGAGAACAGTGTAGCCCAGGTCTTACCTGTGTTTCTCTCAGCAAATCGTGCAACCTGCCCCCTAATCGTATCACCATTGGGCAACAGCCACAGAACATCTTGCCCTCTGTTTTCCTAAAGACATACCCCTGGCCTCTGGTTGCTGTCAATCTTCTATTCAGATTACATAAAATAGATAATCTCTGAATCAGGAGGTGGCCAGGCTATAAAAAATACTTGAGTTTTGAAGAAAGATGGAAAAAAAAAAAAGCAACCCCCCCCTCCCCAACTTCTTATCACCCCAGTCCTATCCCCCGGGCACACTTCTCTAGCTCTCCCCGAACCCAAAATTGTGACAAGGGGTTTTCTGGGTCAGAGGATCCTAGCGGCCCAGAGGAAGATATTGTCAGGGACTGAGGAAGCAGCCCCATTTTTAATGAAGATTATTAACTGGATTCCGTTTCAGATGCAGAAATCTCAGCTTTCTCAGGCCACCGACTCTCCCAGGTACCTTTTCTTGTTGCTTCGGGTTTACCAGGTTGGCGCTCCGGTGGACAGCCTGCTCTGCCTCATCTTTGTCTCGGCACTTCTGCTCATAGGTCTTCTTTGCCTTTGTTGTTAGAAGCCAAAAAAGGACCAAAACAGGTGAGCAGAATGGTACCCTGCAAAGCAGCCATGCCAGCCCACTGGACCCGGCAAAGCACGGGGCGCTCGGATCAGCATTGAGGTCACCACTCGATGGTGGGCACTCTGAGGGCAACACTCGATCTGATCTTTTTGGGGAAGGTTTCTCCAGCCGTTTTCCAAACTGCATGGGGTGGCAACCTGATCAAGGAAGTAATCACTCCTATTTTGGCAAACACAAAGTACGAGAGCTTCAAAAACTGACAGAAACAAAAGATGGGATTTGAAATAGGCAAAATCAAGGTAGGTATGTAACCATAAGGTGTGAAATCGAGCAAATATGTAACCCGAGCCTCAGAACTTAGATGCAATCACTTGGCTGTGGTAATCATAATTATGCCTCAGTATCCCAAGGTGCCCTCCCTAGCAAGTGACAGAGGGGAGGGCACCAATCCCATCGATTCTGGCACATAGGCATAGCCATGTTCCTTTCTGATTTAAAGAACAATTTTAGCTAGTCTGAAAGTAGGCCATGGTCTATCATGGGCCATTATTACTACCATGAGTGTAAAAACAGTTCTCAAACCTCAAACTACAACTAGTGAATCAGAGCATTTTCTGTTTCAACTACTAAAGCAAAGTCTTAACTTTGAACAAATAAAGCTGCAAATCAGCTAATAAAAATATTGACCCCCAAAAACCGCTTGACCAAGAATGAATACTCCTTTGCAGGGATGGTCTGTGCTCATCCAATATTGCACGTGTCTTCTTGCATTTCTTGGCAGCCTCTGCAATTCGGCTGGGGTTGACCTTTCAGTAAACAGCCATATAATTCTCTGTACATGCTACACACATATAGAAATGTCCTAATCTTTCATAATTACAAGTGCATGAGATATTCATGCAATAATTTTCCTTTGTAACAATATGTGAGACATTTCTCTATTATCAAGCATGAGCCCTGTAGCCGAACACTTAAATGGTTGTAAATACACACACACACACACACACACACACACACACACCACAATTTTAACTATCTCTCTATTGGTGGACATTTATTTTCTTTCATGTTTTTATAACATAAAAATATGCTGATTTTATTTTGGGTGGTATGAATTTATCAACACAGGTCAAATTCCTAGAAGTGTAATTGTTTGGTAAAAGAGTATGTATATGACCAACTTCCTTCCAAAATGACCACACCAACTGAAACTCCCACCAGCAGCCTATGGAGTAAATTTCCTCACTCTCACGAACATCAAGCTTAGACAATGTGCCTGACCTTTTCTAATACTAGAGAGAGAGTGACAAACACATTTAAAATAAATGAAAAAACTAGGTGGTCTCGGCAAAGAAATAGAAAAGCACAGCAAAGGCAGAGAAGATCAAAAGAAGAACCAAATGGAGGGGCGCCTGGTGGCTCAGTCAGTTAAGCATCTGACTTTGTCTCAGATCATGATCTTGGGTCCTGAGGCCCACTGGGCTCCCTGCTCAGCAGAGAGTCTGATTGTCCCTCTTCCTCCTGCTTCTGCTTTCTCTCTCAAATAAATAAATAAACATTTAAAAAGATAAATAAAAAAAAGAACTGGGGCACCTGGGTGGCTCAGTGGGTTAAGCCTCTGCCTTCAGCTCAGGTCATGATCTCAGGGTCCTAGGATCAAGCCCTGCATCAGGCTCTCTGCTCAGCAGGGAGCCTGCTTCCTCTTCTCTCTGCCTGCCTCTCTGCCTACTTGTGATATTTCTCTCTGTCAAATAAATAAATAAAATCTTTCAAAAAAAAAAAAAAAAGACCTTCTCAGATGACGAAAAACTCAGAGTATTTGTTGCTAGCAGATTGCTCTGTAGAATGGCTAAAGGAAGTTCTTTGGGGGCGCTTGGCTGGCTCAGTTGGCAGAACATGTGCCGCTTGATCTCAGGGTCATGAGTTCAAGACCCACACTGGGTGTGGAGCCTACTTAAAAAAGAAGTTCTCTAAGCAAAAGGAAACTATAAAAGAAGAAACCTTGGAACATCAAAAGGAAAAAAGGACACACTCAGCAAAAAAAAAAAAAAAAAGAATAATACAATAGTCTTCCTTTTTCTTGAGTTTTCTAAATCTTTTTTGACAGTTGAAGCAAAAGTTTTAACATTGATATGGCTCTCCGTGTAGGTAGAAGACAGAGTTGAGAAACATGTATTTCACTAAGGCTTTCTCTTCAATCGTAAGAAAGCTCACCCCAGACCACTCAAAACATAAAAGTGCTGGGAATGATGATTTATTGTCCATCGCCATTTCTGGAATTACACTAACATCACTTCTTATTCATCAGTGGCTTTGAGGTGTTGTGCATCACGGGAAAGACTGATGCAGAACAGGGTACCTGGATGGCTTAGTCGCTTAAGCATCTGCCTTCGACTTCCCAGGTCCTGGGATGCAGCTCCAAGTCAGGCTCCCTGCTCAGCGGGGAGCCTCTTCGCCCTCACTCTCTCCTTCTGCCCTTCTCCCTGCTTGTGATCTCTCTCTTTCTCAAATAGATGAAATCTTTTTTTTAAAGATTTTATTTATTTATTTGACAGACAGAGATCACAAGTAGGCAGAGAGGCAGGCAGAGAGAGAGGAAGGGAAGCAGGCTCCCCGATGAGCAGAGAGCCCGATGTGGGGCTCGATCTCAGGACCCTGGGATCATGACCTGAGCCAAAGGCAGAGGCTTTAACCCACTGAGCCACCCAGGCACCGCTCAAATAGATAAAAATCTTAAAAAAAAAAAAAAAAAAAAAAGAATTATGCAGAACAAACCATATAAGCCACCAACACTGGTGACATTTTCTTCTGTAACTGGGTTACCAGACAGCATGTCACCGACTTGAGAATATAATGATGTTTCAAAGGCATCACAGATGTTTCAAAATCAGAGTTCACTGTCCCAATTGAACAAACTCACAAAAGCTAGAGGGAGGCTGCTAGCAATCTGTCTTAGCTCTGTCTCGTTAAGTGTTTTTTAAAATAAATTATTTAAGGAAGGCTTTTACAGTTTTCAGATCTTGAAACAGGAAAGAGTCACTCCATAAAATAGGTAAGAAATCCATATTCAAAACAGTCACAGAGAAGAAGCTCAAATCCAACAAGACAAATGGCATCATGGGGTATAGATGCTTTTGTGTCTTGGCCTGAAATATTTAAATGAACTTCCCAGGTTACCAGAAAGGCACTATTATTTTGCTTCCTCTATCTAGTTTCATCCTCAGTCTTTCCAAGGCCTGAAAAAGAAGGAAAGTCAAACTTCTAAAGTTTGTTTTCCAAAACCACTGTACTAATTAATATTATTGAAATGTTATTTTCAGGAATATGCTTATACACAGCACAGGACTTCACAAAATGTCACCTTGTTGAAAAGGAGGCAATAAAGCGAGCCTCGGGGTTGCCTGGGTGGCATAGTCTGTTCAGCGTCCAACTTCATGTTTCAGCTCAGGTCATGATCTCAGGTTTCTGGGACGGAGCCCTGGGTCACCCTCAGGCTCCGTACTCAGCAGGGAGTCTGCTGGTCCCTCTCCCTCCGCCCCTCCCCTCACCTGTGCACGTTCTCTCTCTCTCTCTTTCAAATAAACAAATAAAATCTTTTAAAAATCAATACATAAATAAAAAAATAAAGTGAGACTCACATCCATAGTTTTCTTGAACTGTAGGCTTTTTTGTTTATGGATAGCATCCATTAATATCTCTGTCTGTGAAGAGAGGACAAGCACTATTAATAATAAAACAAATTACCGTTAATACCAGTTTACTTGAGGACTAAGAGTTCGATGTGGACCATCTCACTTAGTCCTCACACACACTGGAAGGTCGACAAGCTATTTATTCCCCCCATTGCACAAGCGAGGAAACTGCAGCAGAGGCAGAAGCCCCTGCCCCTGGTCTTATGGCTGGGTGACGGTGAGGCCCACCTTTGAACGTGGGCAGCCACCAGCTGCCTCGGAGCATCACTGATCCCTGGAGCGGTCTCCTCAGTAAATCTGGAATTAACCTTGGGTTTCAAAAAGGATTTTAAAACTCTTGTTAAGGCATCATTCCTTTTTAAAAAGGGGTCTTTGGTCTGTAAACCTATGTCAGCTTCATCAATGGCACACCCTTAACCAGCAAGGAGCCCAGGCAGAATGAAGAGAAGCTATGTCTGTAGGACACCTAAAGAAGGTGTTTTTTTTCACCCCCATCTAATCCAGGAAATGTAAAGTACTCTGCTGAGTCCAACTGGGAGCCATTTCTTTGTTGTGGCTGTGATGTTAACACGTTCATTGCTCAAAACAATGCAGCAAATAATAAAAAAGTATGTCAGACATAACAGAAGCTCCCATTTACCAGGTAGTATCATGTGCCAAGCAGTTTCCATGCATCCCAGCGACTGTGAATACTCTCATCTCCGTTTTCTTGACAGTAAACTGAGGTGGCTTAACTTACCCACGCAAGTCGTGGAGTGGGGATTTGGGCACAGACTGACTGTACCTGAACCTACCACGATCCCTTACAATAGCTCTATAAAGCCAAATGGGTATATAAAAGACTAAGAGATGCAATCATTCCAAATGAGGTATGGCATTGCTCTTGTGCGAAATGGAACAATGCAAAATAGTAATACTGAAAATGATACTCAAATGTGATGTCTCTTTCTTCTGGAAAGTTGAATTTTTGTCTGTTACCAACACAAATTTCAAGATATCTGAATGGAATATCTGGCATGGTCTCATTTCAAATATAAATTTCATGTAATACGTGAAATTCACCAGGCTGGGGGGCCAGGGGTGGACAAGGGGTCTTCAGAGAACAGAGGAGTCATCTTCTAGCCCAGCAGAAATCAAGGTACCAGGAGGTGGCTATGCATCTGCTAACAGTGAAGACGCTGAAGGCCCAGAGAACAGACATGAGCCCCGCATGCAAAGACTCATGGGAAGGTCCTTGCTATCACAGACAGGAAGCTGTGTGATTCACATGACTGCCTATGTACCTCTGCCAGGAGGAGGAACTGGGTTTATTTGTTAATGGTTTCTAATTTTCCCTGGAGCAGATCAGTTAGCGATGTTGGTCTAGTCTGCCGTCTCTTCCAGACCAAATATACACATTGCCATTCTTTCAGTTTGGGAGCTGCTACTGTTTTATAGTTTATGGCCCCAGCCAGGCCTTCTTGTGTCCAGTTTGCACATAGCATGTGCTTCAGGCACCAATGAGATGGCTACAAAGTCTTATTAATTAGCCAGAACATTTCCGTTTCTCTTCTTCTCTGCCTTCGAAGATGCCTGGCATCTGCATCTGGACAGGACCCTAAAGAGGCAGTCTGGCTCTCAACTGACAGGTGCGACCTTAGGGCCCAAGAGGTGATATTGCTTAAGGTCATTCAGGGACACCAAGTCCAGCTCTTTGATTAAAGCCTCCTCAGGTCTGTGTTCACTTATAGAGGAACCTAGTCACAGCAAGTCTTCTAAGGCCAAACCCAGTGGAAATCAAATTTCTGTGTTACTGATAACACAAAGTAGTGCCAGAACTATCACCCCTGTTCTAAGGTAGGGAAAAGCAAGAGGGCAGGGGAAAGAAAGAAGAGATATATAAATGACCCAAATGACCCTATGGTAAATTATTGAAAGAGCTTTTCAGTGGTCTGTGTGTCTGTCTGTCTGCATTCAGACTGTATTCAGAAAACGGGTCACTTTTTACAACCCAGGAGGTTCCTTTCTTCAGAGATGGCTTGTTACACAGGCAGAACAACATGGCTCCACGATCATCCCAGTCTTAGCTGAGATGTAGAACAGAATATGGGCATCAGAGGAGAGCCCTTGACCGTGTCCCTTCAAGAGACAAGCTTCAAGGTCACCCCCCAGGAGACCTCCCCAGCCTCACTGATGAGGTCAGGTGTCCCCACTGTACATTCACGTGGCCTCTGCACCTTCCCTGCTAGTTAAGGTTCATTGTGCTTTATCATGATGACTATGTCACATGATGTCTCTAGCCATGCTCTACACTCACGGAGGGAAGGCTGACCATGTCTGTACTGTTCACCACCGCAGAAATCTAGTTGTCTAAGTGAGTACACCATTAACTTCTGATCAGCCCTTCTGCCCACACTTCCCCTTGCCCAAGTTTCTAAAACAACCCAGCTGATGAGGATGCTGGGGGCTCAGTCAGTTAAGCAGCTGCCTTTGGCTTAGGTCATGATCTCAGGGTCCTGAGGCTGAGTCCCACATCGGGCTCCCAACTCGGCAGGGAGCCTGCTTCTCCCTCTGGTTGCTGCTCTCCCTGCTTGTGCTCACTCACGCTTTCTCCCTGTCTGACAAATAAATAAACAAACAAACAAACAAAGAATGAAACCAACTGATGGCTTTCCTTGATAAGTGGAAATGGTTTAGTTTCCAAAAAGTGGAAGACCAAAGCATGCAGGGTTGGGCCAGTGAAAATGAGAAGTTAGCACTGATATATTTTCTCCCAAAGTTTGATTTGAAAAAACGAATGTATCTAAATACAGAAGTGGTACAATCCAGAGTCCATCGTGACACAAGTAACTGCAAATTTATTAATAAACTTTGGACTTCCCCAAGAAAACTCAGAAGGCCCTCTTCTGAACAAGAGAGCTCATAGGATAGAAGGAACAGGGATGACAGCAGTGGCTCAAACACTGGCTCCTCTATTGCGTAACAGAATACAGAACATATTCTTTGAGCTACGAGAATTTGGTCTTCGTAACTTGTTAGGAAGGGAAGTTTCAGAAGCCTTGCAAAATGAACAGAACACTCTCTGCAGTGACCAAGGCCACCGAAGGCACTCAGAACCATGAGGAAATGACCCTCTGCTCCTCTTCCTGGAAATCATGTATGCATAGACTCTGACTGTCTAAGGCATTTTTGCCTCTGAAAAATGGTTATTCCTCTAGGTAGGTGGGTGGGCTGGCATTGTCAGCCAAAAACTGTGTGACTATCCAATGGGTGGGTATAATAAGCATATTATTTCTGCTCTGAAAAATATCTGATGTCAGATGCACCTCCCAAACCTGATACATGAAGCGTGAGTATGTATGAAGCCACATGATACAGTGTTCCTTACAAGTTAGTGTCCACCCTTCCTTCCTCACAAGAGCCACAGCTGCAAGAGCAGCTCGGGAATGACCGTAGATGAAGGCAGCCAGGGTCCAAAGGCTCACCCACTCCAAATGCCAAGTAGTCACCAAAGAAGCTGGAATTAGAATCTGACCTAGAGCCATAGGCAACGTTGCTGAGGTTGATGTACGGGTAGAGTTGGCCTGAACCGCTGGATGTTTCATTAGATACACACACTACAGACAATGACCTTCAGGTGGCCAAGAGCCAGGATGAGGATGGATTTCCAAAAAGTCCATGCAGAGCTATCTGGGAGATCGGGCTGGAAATCTTTGGATGCCGAATAGGAAAGAGCATGTTCCCCCCATGAGAATCTGAGGTTCCAACCTTATAGACCAGATATAAGAAAGAAATGTTGAAGGTCCCTTCTTGGCTGCCAGGCCAGCCTGGATATATAAGTCATTTAGGAACAAAATAGAAGAGAGTCAGGATAGTGGCTGGTCTACTCTAAGGACTAGTTAGTCTAGTCCAGTCTTGCCCTGGTCTAGTCTAAGGACTAAGGTCTAGTTCTAAGGAATGCTTTACAATCATAAAACTGGACTTCTTTTCTTGATCCTTATAACTTCTCAAATGTTTGCCAGTTTTATTAACTCTGCTTACTCCTGTGTCCTTCCGTGTAGTCCAACAGAGTAAATCCCATCAATGAAGAGGAGCCTATGTGCACCTGCTCTGAAGACAAAGAGGACTTGATTTCTCAGAGCCTCAGTTTCCCTATTTATAAAATAAGGCGTTTGGACTGGATGGTCTCTGGGAGAATGTGAGTCTTTTCCATGACTTACCCTTCCCTAACTGCCTCATCGCTAGGAGGAGTGTGATCTGGGAGCCCTCCAGGTCTAATGCCCAAGACTCTACTGAAGACAGAGGGCTCCCCCTTGCCAGTCAGTTGGAATAGTGGCAGCAGATATGAGAAGAAGAGGAAGGCAGGCCAGCCCCCTAAATTCTGCAAGAATTCAAAGAGAACTGACCCAGATGCAAATGGGCACAGGGACATAACCATCTAGATTGGGTCTCCATGTGGTTTTCCAATAAAGAATCTCGTAGGTTGGTTAAAAGAGCATTGTTGCATGAAGACAGGAATGAGCCAAGGAGCCTGATGAACAAACAAGCTTGGAGTTTTGTGCCCCAGGAGAAGCAACTTCTTCACACATACACAAATCCAACCTTTTTCCGTTGTAGCTTTTGCTTTTCCCTGAATTCTTCCATCTTCCTGGCCTCTTCTCTTAGGGTCTGGGCAAGCTGAATATGACATTGGGCCACATTGTCTACTTCTGCAAAAAGAATTTAAAAAAAAAGACAAAACAAAAAACAATACACAAGATCTACATATGTCTGAATTCAAATATACAAAACTGCACAAAATGTATACACAAAATACTGGAGCAAGGGGTAAAAATAACATACTTCACTCGGTCACCATTTATTGCGTGCTTCCATGTGCCCAGCCTTGCCTTGGTCACCAAGACCAAAGCTAGGAAATCCTTTAGCTTAGCCTCCTACCACTGGCTGTCACTCATCTAGTGTGTGCCCAGGGCTGGACTGAAAAATAGCCAAGGCCCCAGCTCACAGAGCTTATGTGGTAGAAGATATCACAAAACCCACTACGATTTCAAATTCAATACTTATTTCACATTAGATGACTCTAATAGTCTTTCTATCTCTAACATGAGCCTGAGCATTTGTGAGAAAGGTCACACACGAAAATTTTGGCTACCAATAGTTACTTCTAGATAGAAAGATGACTGGTGATTTCTTTTTTTTTTTTTTAAAGATTTTATTTATTTATTTGACAGAGAGAAATCACAAGCAGATGGAGAGGCAGGCAGAGAGAGAGAGAGAGGGAAGCAGGCAACAACAACAAAATTCTTATTTTACTTGTTCTAAGAAAACTAATTGAAGCATGGCATTAAAGCTAGAAAGACTGACAGATCTGACCTAAGGAAAAATTTTAAACTTGTGTGTGTCAAAACAACCTTGAACAAGGTTCGAAGATACATAACAAATTGGAAAAACTATTAGTAACTTATATCAAAAAGAGTAAATAGCTATATAAAAGAACTTTTATGACTCAAAAGAAATATATACATATATATTCCATTATAAGAACTGCTTAAAGAACATGATTTTTTTTAAAGATTGGCTAAATGGTCAATAAACATTTGAAAATGTATTCAGCCTTAAAGCTATTGAAGGAAATGTAAAACTTGAAACCACAGAATATATAATTTTTTGCTTTTAAGTTGGGGAAATTTTTTGAAGTGTGAAAATTCTTCATTTTGGCAAGCATGGAGAAAATCAGCACCTTTGGTGGAGGGAAAAATCAGTACAACCTTTCTGTAGGAAGTCTGGCATTTTGTAAGATCAAAATTTTCTTTCTTTTTTTTTTTTTTTTGAAGATTTCATTTTTAAGTAATCTCTATACTCAGTGTGGAGCTTCAGCTCACAATCCTGTGAGATCAAAAGTCACATTCTCCACTGACCAAGCTGCCAGGTGCCCCTCAGAACTTTCAAATGTGAAAGAATAATGCAGACCTATGTGAATTGAAATGGGAAGATGTTTAGATAATATTCAGAAAAACAAACTGTAGAGAGCTAGGTATAGTATGATCTCATTCATACAAAAACTCATGCCTGTGTGTGTGTGTGTGTGTGTGTGTGTGTCTGCGATTTAAGAAAGAGAAGGAGAATTACAAATGCATAGAGAAAGGTGTAGAGAGATAACCTACCAAACTTCTAGCATGGTCAAAACATTGATATTTTCAGGGGAACCTCAGTGACTCAGTTAGTTAAGCATCTGACTTTGTCTCAGGTCATGATCTTGGGTCCTGAGGCCCAACGGGCTCCCTGCTCAGCAGAGTCTGCTTGTCCCTCTTCCTCTGCCCCTCCTCCTCCTTCTGCTTTCTCTCTCAAATAAATAAATAAAAATTTAAAAAGATAAAAAAAGAAGAACTGAACAGAAATTTTAGAAATAAAAAACACACTAATGGAGATTAAAAAAAAAAACCCTCAACGGACGGGCTTAAGAATGGAAGAGACAGGGGCCCCTGGGTGGCTCAGTGGGTTAAAGCCTCTGCCTTCGGCTCAGGTCATGATCCCAGGGTCCTGGGATGGAGCCCTGCATCGGGTTCTCTGCTCAGCAGGGAGCCTGCTTCCCCCACTCTCTCTGCCTGTCTCTCTGCCTACTTATGATCTCTGTCAAATAAATAAATAAAATCTTTTAAAAAATTGATATTTTCATTTCAAAATTGATTTTAAAACATAGGATCTGTCCTCACCTCATAGAATCTGTACCACTGAAACAGTATCATCCTCTTTATTTATATGAATAGACATATTTGTGTATAATTTTCATTGCATAAAAACACCTGGAATCACATTCACCAATACCTGCTTATTGCTAGGAGTAAAAGTTCAAATGTTCATTATCTTCTCGATAGTTGTCTAACTAGTTAGTTGTTTGCTTGAATTTTTAAGACAAATATATATAAATGTATGGATTTTTTTAATAAGAAGGAAATAAAACTATTTTGGGGGGAAAAAGAAAATAAGTTAAGTATGAACAAGTTTATAGGCTTAAGAGACCCAGCCTAGGCTGAAGCTCCCTTGACCCACATGTTTAGGCTTGTGGGTATCTAAGAAACAAGAAACATAAACAATATTTCCACCTGGAGAAATGTATTTATTAGTGGTTAAAGAGGGAAGAAGACACCTTCTATGGAAAAGTTAGGATGAATATCTATTTAGCTAATATTTACAAACATCTAGAAGCAGTCAACTAGCTACAGAAACACTTTAAGCACATATCACGTCTACAGTGTCATGCTAAAATCGCTAGCTTGGAAGCACCAGGTATTGGGAAGAACAGAAAGCCTTAAAGGCACTTTCTGGGAATTGGCCTGGGGACTATCAGAACTGAAGTGGGGGGCGCCTGGCTGGTCAGTTGGTAGAGAGTACAACTCTTGATCTTGATCCACGACCATGAACTCAAACCCCATGTTGGGAGAAGAGATTACTTTAAGAAAAAAAAAAAAAAAGAAAGAAAAAAAAGAAGTGGGGACACCTAGGTGGCTCAGTAGGTTAAGCGTCTACCTCCAGGTCAGGTCATGATCCCAGAGTCCCGAGATGGGCCTCCCTGCTCAGTGGGGTGTCTGCTTCTCCCTCTCCCTCTGCCCCTCCTCCCCTGCTGTGTTCTCTCTGTCTTAAATAAATAAATAAATAGAACTGGACAGGACCCCTTAAAGGCCAAAGTGCCAGGGTCTCGCCCGGGATTTCAAGTGTGAGAACAGCTGCTCTAAGGGAGTCAAATGCACATCACGACGCGGGGGTGTGGAGGATGGGTTCTCCTGCTTGTTTCAACTCTGCAGAGCTCCTTCTTACCTTGCGAGCTGCTCTAACTTTTTTTTTCACCCAATATGAGATTGCTGTTCACATTAAAACCCACTTCTGGGACAGACAGACTCAGCACTTGCCAGGGCCAGCAAACACAGTTTAGAGAATCACTTACGCTGCTTGAAGACCTCCAGGGCCCGCTTCAGGGTGCTAAAAAACAAGCACATGGATAGTTTCAGTTCTGGAAACTGGCTGTGCAATTTCATAATGCTACTACACGCTTCTCTCTGCCTGAATCTCACGGCCTTCCAGCTCAACTCTGCCTGTGAGCTTGGAAAGACCACAAAGGATCAAGACTTTGGCCGTTCACTTTCCTCTTTCTCACTCTCTCAATCCCAGGCATAAGCTTCTCCACTGTCCGCCCGGGTAGAGCAAGATGCCAAAATTCCTTATGCTTCCTTTCCCCCAATGGTATTACAGGAGTTATGGTCCCTTTCTCATAAGAATACCGGTCCTTCTCTAAGGTATGATCATTAGAAATATGGATACAAGCCAGTAAAGGAAGGGTTCAAATTCTGGCTCCTGATTGCCCCCTATTTCCATTCAACAACCATGTGCTCCTTGAACATAAACTATGAGCCACATGTTGTGGCAGATGTTAAAGATTCAATGATACAAGACAGACATGATCCCAGACCTCAGGCTCTAATGGGGGAGACACTAAACACATTGCACTAGTGTTCCATTACTGAATAACAAATTACCACAAATTTAGCAGCTTAAAACAACAGACATTTATTACCTCACGGTTTTGGTGTGGAAAGACCCTGACTCATTTTTCACACCTTCTCTTGATGTCCCCCCATCCTCTTACAGCCCATGGCTCCTTCACCCAGGGAGACCCCCCTTGCCTGTGGTTTGAATTTTCCCCCATCCTACACTTCTTAAGTAAACCTCCTTCTGAGGTCTCTTGGCCCTGGGAATGTTCTTACGCATGCTGCCTTCATAGAAGCAGATCTCACTGGGCTCAGTCAGGCCCCTCCAAGTAGGAATGGAACTTTGTGAATTCACCAGCCCCCAGTCCCCACAGCATAAGATCATGGATCACTTCCTATATGTAAATACGTGTGTAGGAAGTTTTGTTACTTTGCAAAGTAAAAGCCCTTGTCTTTTCCAGCTGACCACATCTTCCAGCTCTTTCGCTTCTGCTGCTCTGTTCACTTATCCCAAAAGAGAGGATTCTTCTTTCTCCATGCCTTTTCTCACACAAATATTCCCAATTATTACAAAGACATCAAGCAGAAAAAATAACTACACATTCTCCGTTCACTTTATCCAACTTATGATACGATTTTTCAAGGAACACAGTGTACTAGAAAGAATCCCATCGGACAGATGTGCCAGCGGTCCAGAAGGACGAATGAGCTTCACGAAGCGCAGACTTTCTACTGGCATTACTGAGATATGCAGAGGGACATGGCAGCACGTACAGCCAGAAGTCTTTCTCGATGGGGAATCATGGAGCTGAAACCCAGCTTTACTCATGAATTGTTCAGGGTGTAAAATTTTTCTCCCACCTGAAGGGCCATTAAGAGGGCAGTCCAAATAGCTCTTTCATTTGTCATTAGCATTGTTGTCTCATACATCACTTAATTGCTATTTCCCTTGTTCAGGGGATGATGACAATCCAGAGACAGAATCGGAACCTTGGGGATGGTGGCCCAGCAATGTCGTCTCCATTCCTCCCTAGGGTTCTTCATTGTGGGAAGAGAAAATATCCTACCACCCTTTACATAAGCGCTTTGGCCTTAAACCCTAATGCAGCCCCTTAGAGTCCCGAGTCTCTCCGTGTGGTCCAGGAGAGGGATAAGTCCAACTAGTCCATGCAGAAGCAGAGTCTCACGCTCTTATCCAGGGCCCCTTCCTAAAGATCATCCTGGAGGTACCAGAAACAGAAGTCACCTAAATAACCTTCCATGTCAACCGTGGAGACACCATTGCCAAGAATCATTCCCCATTGCATCTTTCTCTCCGAGCTACGCTCTTAGAAGGAACACTGACTGGCTTTTGTCACAGAGCAGAGAGAACAATGCAGAGGCTCTCTATGAATCTAAGTTAGAGGTCAAATGTGTATGAATATAATAAATATCATTTTGGATCAGGGCGCCTGGGTGGCTCAGTTCGTTAAGCGTCTGACTCCTGGTTTTGGCTCAGGGCCTCATCTCAGGGTCCTGGGATCGAGCCCCGCACCGGGCTCTCTGCTCAGCAGGGAGTCTGCCTGAGATTCTCTCTCTGCCTCTTCCCCCAATGCTCGTTCTCTCACTTCCTCTCTCTCAAATAAATATTTAAATATTTTTAAAAATATATATCAATTTGGGTTAGACTCCTTCTGCTAAATATCGAAGAGCTCGATAAATATCAATGCAGGATTCCGTATGCCATGCCCATGAAGCCACCAGCCCTGCAGATAAGAGACAGTGTGTCCTAAAGCCATATCTGTATTCAGAGAATAACAGAAAAGTAAATCATCATACAGAAACCTCCCATCAGGGTGCCTGGGTGGCTCAGTTGGTTAAGCCTCTGCCTCTGGCTCAGGTCACGATCTCAGGGTCCTGGAATCGAGCCCCGCCATCGGGCTCTCTGCTCAGCAGAAAGCCTGCTTCCACCCCCTCTCTCTGCCTGCCTCTCTGCCTACTTGTGATCTCTGTCAAATAAATAAATAAAATATTTTTAAAAAAGAAGAAAAAGAGGGGCGCCTGGGTGGCTCAGTGGGTTAAGCCGCTGCTTTCGGCTCAGGTCATGATCTTAGGGTGCTGGGATCAAGCCCCGCATCGGGCCCTCTACTCAGCAGTGAGCCTGCTTCCCTTCCTCTCTCTCTGCCTACTTGTGATCTCTGTCTGTCCAATAAATAAACAAAATCTTTAAAAAAAAAAAGATACCTCCTATCAGTGGTGAGACCCATAAAATGGCACAAAGACCATCTCTCACAGTTGTCATAAACAGCATGCGTGCATGTGCCTAAGCCCCTCTGTTAAATGTCTAGTATAAAATTAATATAATCCTCTCTATGAAACAGTATACATAGAAAAAGACTTCAAATTAAATCTAGAAGGTTTTACTAATGGGTCATGGCTTCATAGTTCATTTGAGCCTTCTTTCTATTTTTCTGCATTTTTCACAACTGGAAATAAGGGGGAGGGAAACAATTATAAACTATTTTCACCCAACACATGTCACCCCATGGGCCAGCTCTGTCTGCTGAAGTGATGGGGGCTCCCAGTAGTACTGGTTGACCAGGAACCCAGAATGAAGCGTGGCACCTACTTGATCTCCGACTGTCCACATGGCTTCTTCCTGGAGAGGTTGAGAAGGTCTTTGCCATACTTCTCTTCAATTGATGCCCTGAGGGTAAGAGGAGAGGGCTCTGAGTCCTTCTTGGGGTTGATTCTTAGTTAAAACACATGGCACACCCCTCAAGGGCAAAACTGCACCTCTGACGGGAGAAGCTCAGATATAAACCCGTCTCTAAAAGGCAGAACTCCCTCTACCCGACCAGAAGAACTATGAGAAGACCAGTAGCCTTCATCTCTAAGTCACCAGCATGGACATCACAGCAAAACCAGACACAGCCTCCTGACCAGCACAGGCTAGGACATTATAGACTAACTATTTAAAACTATGACCCAAGGATTTATTTACCAAAAATTGATTTTTATTTATATTTATATATATATACTTAAGTGGAATACGATATTTCCACCAAATGCTGCACTCCTGAGGCTCACCCCTCCTCCCATGTTCTTGAAGAGTATCCCTTTAACCATCCTATAGAGTTCCTCATCCATAGTCAATTCAAAGACATAGCTAAACTGCAGCAATGAGAGGGAAATTTCAGAATATAGGCTCTGCAGTTGGCAGGTCTCACAAGAACAATTGATTGTTACTTGGTGCAGCATGGTCTTTCTAATGTGCCAAATATCCCCATTCCCCATCCATTATGGTGTCCCAGGGACCATAGCAGGTACACTGTACCAGATTCCGGGACCCGATTTTCCTAGGTTTGAAACCAGATCTATCCTTTCTTCATTGTGTGACCTTTGACAAGTTATATAACCTCTCTGAGCCTCAGTTTCTTCTGCTGTAAAATAAGGATGATAAAACTCACCACACAGGGTTAGTAGGAGAATGAATGAGATAATGTATGCAAAATATATGGTAGCTTATATGTGTATTGAAAAGCCTTCATTAAGTGGCAGCTAGTAACATAGTCTCATTTAATTGCCCCTAGCTACTGGCTGCAGGGTGATGATCCTCATTTTTATATTCGTTTCCTGCTCATATCAGGAGCTTGGTATATAAGCTGGCCCCATCCTGGGTTCTATGGGTGAGAGAGTCCAAAGACAAGAGGTACAAGAGACAAAATAAGTTCATTTCCTTGTCAACCAGTGGAAGACCTCAGCCTGGAATGTTCTATAGAATGCTTCCTAAAAGGAAGAAAGAGGTAAGGGAGGTGGAAGAGGGAATAATGTTTGGGGGAGAATAAGAGAAGGTGGGGGGAATTTGACCTGGACTTTGAAGGATGGGGAGAATTCACTTAGGCATCAGGGAGAAGGGAGGACATCCAGGTGGGAAATACCGGAGTAAACATGTACAGGCAGAGACCTCCAAAGCATACTAATCAACTCTGGCTGGCATAGAGAGATTGGCTGTACTGAGTGAGAATGTATGAAACAGAAAGAAAAGGAAGGGAAAGAACAGTTCTGCACAAGGAACAAGCACATCCTCCCGGAAGGTCACCTGCCCTTCTGCCCAGAGCTGATGAGTCATAAACACACGATCTCTGTGTGTGAGGCCTCTGGAGCTGCCACTTTGTAAGTTCCCATGGTAAGTTAATTACCCAACTTCATCTGAAAAGCTACTCTTCTGGGGCGCCTGGGTGGTTCAGTTGGTTAAGCACTGACTCTTGGTTTCGTCTCAGGTCATGATCTCAGAGTCCTGGATGGAGCCCTGAATCAGGCTCCCTGCCCAGCGGGGGGTCTGTTCTCCCTCTCCCCCTTCCCCCTGCTTGTGCACCATGCTCTTTCTCTCATGCACATTCTCTCTCAAATAAATAAATAAAATCTTAAAACAATTCTCTCTCTTTCTCTTGCCTTCACCAACTTGTGCATTCTCCCATGCTCTCTTAAAAAAAAATAACTAAAGTTGAATAAAATAATTGGGCTGTGATATTTGTAAAACTTTTGTTTTATGCATGTGTGTACTAGGTGGCAGTGTAAAATTTTTTTTATTATTTCTTTCTTCTTTAAAAAACTTTATTTTTTTCTTTTTATTTTATTTCTTCTGAGGGTTTCATTTAAAAAAACAGGCGGACATCCCCGATTTCCATCACCATCCCCATTGTGTCAGGGGTCTCTTGGGTGGCCCAGCCTGGGCAACAGAAGCTTCGGTCAGTAGCCAATGCCTCCTCATGGGTGTATGGCAAGGCTAGTTCCTTCCCAAGAAAATGTATAAAAGCCCTTCCTGGAGGAGGAGCTAAAAATCAAGGGACATTCTGCAATCTGTGTATCTTATAGTTGTGAAACACCTGTTTGCTGCTACCTTGTCAGAGGTCTGCTGGACAAAGGTAGAAGCCTGCCTCCTGTGCCCATCAGGAGAAAGGAACACTGTATGTTGGTGTCACCACTGTCAACCAGCTTGGGTAGAAGAGGGCTGGTCCCTCAAAGGAGGGGTATGTAGCCAGCTCCCTGGAGCCCGAGGGTTGGTGGACCTCTCTCCACCCAACCCTCCAGCCAGTGCTCCAGTTCCCTGGGGAACCTCAAGGGGGCAGATAACCATGGAAGTGTGATGTTACCCAATTTTCTCTTGAGAAGAAAATAGAAACACTTAATGGAAAAACACGTTGACGTCTGGATCTCCAAGTTATAAACCTCTTATTCAGTGTGACACAAATAAGATCTGCTCACTAGTTTGGGTCCCAGCAACAACCCCAATCTTGGGCCAAAAATCCCTCCTAGGTGCTCCTTCATCCAGAATCACTGGGAAACTGAGTATTCTGCTGGGATAAGATTTTCCACAAAACTAACTTACCCCATTAACTATGGAATTTTTTTTTTAAAAGTCCTATCCATTAAAAAAAGAAAAGGAAAGGAAAAGTCCTCTAAACTGTCATGGACCACCCTGAACACCAAGCCCCCCACCCGCCGGGATGTTGCGACCTGCCACCATCTTTCTCACGGCTCTGTGGCCCCGCCAGCCCACCCCAGCCTCTGAATCAGCTAAGTCTTGCTCTTCTCCCACAGACATGAGGCCCTCCTCCACCTATGAAATCCACACTGCCCTCCGAAGGCCCTCAAAGGTCCTGTCTGTCCCCCCTGGACTGATCAGTCTTTCACAATCTCCCTTTCCCATGAGGTTTTTAGTGCCACCCCATCACTTCACTTCGCATTTTATGATATTTTGTGCGCTGCTTCATTCCTAAATCTCCTTTGTCATGGATTTCTAAGAGCTCTAGGACAGAAATAACCATTTACTTCTTGGGGACCATCCCATAAGCTACAGCAGAGGGTCTGTGGACCCCCAAAGACAAAGTGTAATGATTCCTTTGAATGGGAGGGTTTTGTCTCCCCTCCATCTTCGAGGAAGAAGAGCAGGTACCTCTCTTTCAGGAAGTCTTCAAACTCTTTGCAGTTCTTGCGGCCATTGTTAAGGTGCTGGATGAGGCAGTCGTAGCCCGCGGTGCTGAGGATGTCCGTGCTCTGGTGAGAAACAACATGGCGTCAGAGCAGGGACCGTGAGGACGGCGGCCCCAGGCCTAAAGAGCACACGGGGCCAAGGGCAGGGGGGAGGCCGGCGGTGGGAAGTTTCAATGCACTTCACCTCCAAGACAGATATGACCAAAGAGGATGAAATAGAAGACGTAAGCGTGTTTGCAGCTATGGGAGAACAGTCAAAGTGAGGAAGGGGAAGGGCCACGAAACAGGAAGTGATGGGACAGAGAGATCACAAGGATGAGAGGGCTGGCCAGGCTCTGTCCCTCTCTGCGCCCCCACCCAGAACTGGGACCAGGGCTACACAGTTTTCCCTTTGTCCTTAAACTTGTCACGGAGCTTGACACGGATGTCCCTTCCCACAAACAATAAGCCTGGTGTGTCGGGCGGGGGTTGAGGGTATCCCTGCAAAGGGCAAGCAGCTCTGAGCCAGGAGCCCAGCCCCAGGAGCCGAGAGGGGGTCCACTGCCCACTGGGAAACATGAAGGGAACCAGCAGGATCCATCACAGGGTCACCGGCTGGCCCCAGCTGGTGATGGGTGGTTGGAGGGAGAGGAATTTTTTTTTTCATTTTAAATTAGCAATTTATACCTATTTGATTCTACTGTGCACTAGGAGGCTGGAGGAAGCTACCTTAGTCCCCAAAGCAGCAGCCCCAGAGGTACATTTTTAAAATCAAAGTCCCTCAGCCCCTCAAACCAACCAGTCAGGGGCTCAAGAATATCCCCTGAAGTGTCCCCTAATAAGGCTGGTTCCCTGGCTGCTACCTCCACATGCATACAACAAGCTGCGTGATTCAGGCTCCAGGACCTTAGGGAGGTTAGTTGGCTGCCCCTGGGTGTGCCCTGAGGAGCTCTGAACTCACCCACCCCTAGCCCAGCCCAGGACTCTGAACTCACCACCCCTTCCCAGGCCCAGTCAGCGGAAGGGGGTACCACTCTGCCATTAGTGGTGACTGGGGGACTCCTGAAGACAGCCCTCTACTCAGCCCCGGGCACCAGAGAAGCAGAATTTTCTCTTTTCCATTTGCTGCCACTTAACACTGGGTCCCTTGAAGACAGGATCCCAGAGAGATCCAGCAGGATCCAGGCTTGAGGCTGATTTTAACATGGCATTCAGAAACCTCACTGGCCAAAACTCACACTGCATTTAAAGATGGATTATTGGGGCACCTGGGTGGCTCAGTTGTTAAGCGTCTGACTTTGGCTCAGGTCATGATCCCAGGGTCCTGGGATCAAGGCCCACATCAGGCTCTCTGCTCAGCAGGAAGCTTGCTTCCCCCCACCCCCTGCCTGCCTCTCTGTCTACTTGTGATCTCTCTCTCTCTGTCAAATAAATAAATAAAATCTCTAAAATAATAAAAAATAAATAAATAAAATAAAGATAGGTTATTATCAGAATAGTCAGTTTTACATATATAATTAAATCTAAGTAAGAAATTCCTTTAATTCTATGAATTCTGGCTGTTGTTTTAGCATAGATTTAGGCCTCGAGAAGCCTAAGGAACTAGTCTCTCCAAAGCTACAGTCCTCCCGCCATCCCTCCATACACACTTCTGTCTCAGTCGGGAAGGTGTCTTATGATTTCCCACAATGCAGCGTTCCGTGGCAACTCTAAGACAATGTTTACATTATCCCCTCCTGAATCCAAATCCAGTCCCTCAGCCCCCAAGTTCTCTGGAAGCCCCCTCTGAGTAGCCCTGATGCCCCCTCCCCTGGGCTCTCAGAGTGCCCAGCTTCTGAATTTGCTGCTCGGTATCCACCGCATGAAGAACCTTGCTGCCCCAACTCTTTGGCAAGTTCCCTGCAGCTTCTCCCTAGTCTGGGGCACCCCTCCACACACACACCACCAAACCCTCTAGCTTCATATGATGCACACCAAAGGTCTACAATAAAATTCTGTAGGGTAGAAACACCTCTTGTGTTCCAGCCAGGTGCATCTGAGGATGAGGATGAAAATGGACTCCGAGTGAATGAGTGAATGAATGGTTACACAGGGCCATGGTCAATGGTAGTTCGTAGATAGAAGTGCTTTGCCTTTCCCAGAGAAAAGCCCTTGGGTTCCCTGTGTTATGATATTCATTTGAAAAATGTAGTTCCCTTTTTCTTAATGAAAGGTGCAGATACTCTTGAACCAGGCAGGAAGGATGGGGGGCTAAACTAGGGTTTCATGGAAACAAACCAGATCATTAGGCCTCCTGGCTCTCAGCCTTAAAAAAACAGAATTGCTGCTTCAGAGCAGTTACTGGGCTACAGAGGTGACCAAGAATGGAAATCTTCAAGGTTCTGGAAGGCCAAGTAGGCTACTACAAGACTGCATGAGCACAAAACTGGCATCACAGGTCTGCCATCAGAAGTGATAACCCCATAAACCCAGTATCCTCAGCTTGGTAAACTGAGCCCCCTACACAGTATCCCTGACTTCTCTCCCTGAGCTTTTCCCATACTGGGTCTTTTCCCTGACCTCCAAATGAACAGTTAATGTTTCTACCCCAGGACTTTTACACATGCTCCCCCCTGCCCCATGGTGGGAATGGCATTTCCTCCTCCTCACTTAAGTCTCTCCTCTGCTTCAGAGCCAGTTCAAATTCCATTTCCTCTCTGGAGTCTTCCTCAAGTAATTCCCACTATAGTCTTCTCTTCCTCTTCTGAATTCCTGGAGTGTTTAATGCCCATTTCTCTATTTGGCTCTTATTCTATTTTATTTTATGTCATTAGTCAACATCTTTTTAAAAATTAGCTAATTTCTTAAAAGATTTCTGGATTATACCCAACTTTTATCTACTGAAGCAACTTCCATGTTAACGGTGCTTGAGAAATGCCTATTAACTGTATGCCAACTACAGACAAGATATTAACCAGGTTCCAAAGCCCTCATTAGAGTTCTTGCCATCAAGGATCCTGTTGTTCATTTAGGGAGTCAGTAAAAGACACATAAAACAAACGAGCATGCACAAGGAAAATTAGAGGCTAAAACAATATACGAGACTATAAAGAGAAAATATATAATGAATGAGATAGAGAAGAAAAATTAGTCTTGGGCCATCAGCAAAGAGAAGAAATAAGATTTAAACTGAGTCTTTTAAAATGACTGGGATTCACACAAGAAATCAGAAAATATTTCAAACCAACTGATAATGAAGAAAATGATACATAAACATTTGTGAGATGCAGCAAAATAGGGCTTAAAGAAAAACTTAGAGCTCTAAATGCTTAAAGAGAAAAGAAGTTTTTAAAAGTAATGATCTTCGGCTCAGGGCGTGATCCTGGAGTCCCGGGATCGAGTCCCACATCGGGCTCCCAGCTCCATGGGGAGTCTGCTTCGCTCTCTGACCTTCTCCTCGCTCATGCGCTCTTTCACTGTCTCTCTCTCTCTCAAATAAATAAATAAAATTTTAAAAAAAAATCTTAAAAGTAATGATCTGGGGCATCTGGGTGGCTCAGTGGTTAAGGCCTCTGCCTTCGGTTCAGGTCATGATCCCAGGGTCCTGAGATCGAGCCCCACGTTGGGCTCTCTGCTCAACAGGAAGCCTGCTTCCCCCTCTCTCTCTGCCTGCCTCTCTGCCTACTTGTGATCTCTGTCTGTCAAATAAATAAATTAAATCTTAAAAAATAAATAAGTAAAAGTAATGATCTAAGCCTTCACTTAATGGAAGTAGGAAAAAAGAATGAATGAAATCTATAGCAAGTAGAAGGAAGGAAATAAAAATAGTGGAACACAAATAAAATAGAAAATAAAAATAGTGGAACACAATGACACAGAAATGGACAAATAAAAAGCGTTTGTGAAAAATTGTTTACCTTCACCTGGAAGTTCAAATTAAAGTCACAGTAAGATCTACTTCATGCCCATGCCCACTAAAATAGCTAAAATTGAAAAGTAAACATTGAATATAGGCAGGAATGCTGAACTATGAGACCTCTCACACCTTGCTGATGGGAATGTAAAAATGGTACATTTTTAAAAGTAGCAAATTCTCAAAAAGATAAATACATACATACCCCATGACCCAAAGTTGCACCCATTTCGCATTTACCCAAGCGAAATGAAAACATATGTCCACAAAAAGACTTACACAAGAATCGTCGTAGGAGTGTTAGACCCAATAACCCCAAACTGGAAACAACCCAAATGTCTAACAACTGATGAATGCCAAACAATGTGTGTCAAGTCTATACAATGGGATAATACTCAGCGATAGAAAGACAGAACTACTGACCCATGAAACCACCTGGATGGATCGCAAGGTCATGCCAGTGAAAGATGCGATACAACTATTTACTGTGTAATGTTACTCACAGGACATTCTAGGAGAGGCACTACTAGGACATATTTCTTGGTAAAAGAGATAACAGTGATTGCCTGAGCCAGGGGAGAAAATGAGGCTGGAGTGGGAAGGGGCCCTCCAGGAATTTCCTGGAACAATGGAAAAACATACACCCAAGTGACCCACATTCCTATCAAGATCAATCCATAGAGAAGTGTGGGCTGTACAGGTGTAGGCAGTTTTTGAAACTCACTGACCTACACATTTTATCTTACGTAAATTATGCCTCAATAAAATTAAAAGGCAAAAAAAATGCATTTAGATTCAGAGGGAGAATGGGAGGAGGAAATCAGTAGAAAAAGTAGAGGCAGCTCAGCCTTAGATGTGGACCTGGCGTTGGAGTCCTGGGTGAGGCAGGGAGATGAAAAAGAAGGGAGAGTGGATCCAAGCACCCAACAAACCTCCCCAAGCCCCAGAACTGGAGGTTTCATGATGCTCAAACCACAGAGAGGTAAACATTCGAGTCTCAATCAACGGGTTAGTACTTAAACCACAAAGACATTTCAATTTTCTTAAGACAAAAAATTTGTCCGATCCAGCAGTGAGCTCATGGGTGCCACATCAGCAGACATGTGAACCAAAGAATAGTACTAACAGTCTCGTGAGCACAGCAGCAGGCAGTCCGGACCAGGTGGGGCTCTGGGTTCCCGAAGGAGGATGTGTCTGTGGACTGCCTGGTGGAGGGTGACTCCATTGCCCACCAGCTCCCCATCCCAGATCTTGAAAGACTCCGCATATAGACACCCCCCCCAGCCATTGATTAACTGACTGCTTCTTGGCTTTTCTGTAATCGCTCGCCCTTCCCCTGTTAGACCCCTCCCCCAGTTAATTGTTTAACCACTCCCTTGCCTTTCTGTAACCACTTGGCTTTTAGGGGGTGATACTGGTCTCCTGTTTCAACAGGATACTTTATGTGCATAGTCATGTAGGCAAGGGGGGTCGCCTAGGTACGTGGGCCTAGTCACGTAGGCAGGATGCTTCTCTGCTGAGTAATAAGGTCCAACTCCCCCTCCTCACTCCCCCTCCCCACCTTTCTCTTCGCGCGCCGGGGTCCTTCAAAGCCAATCTACAAACACCGAGTATGCCTTACATTCAAACCAGCCAATAAGAACCTTGTAACTATGTTTCTGCTTCTGTACGTATGCTTTTGCTTCCCCAAACCCCATAAAAAGGCCCTGAACAAAGGGCTGGCGCGCGAGTCTTCCTAAGACTTGACCGCCCGCAGGTACCTGTGTCAACTCAATAAACCTCGTGCTGTTTGCATCTGATCAGTGGACTCGGCTTGGTTTTTGGGTCCGGGGGTCTCCTCCTGAGAAGGGGTCCATTCCGGGGTGCTTGGAGCCCCGGGGGATCTTTCATTTGGGGGCTCGTCCTGGGATACGAGACCCCCCACCCAAGGACCACCGACCCACTGTCAGGAGGTAAGCTGGCCAGCACTCTATTCGTTGTGTCTGTTCGTTGCGTCTGTGGCTGCGTCTGAACCTGTTACTTGTGAATTTGCGCATGCGTTTGGTTTGGGGTTCGATCGGATCCATTTGTATTTGGCGAGGGCCAGAAGGAGCTGACGGGCTCGGACTTCTCCCTCGCAGCCCTGGAAGACGTTCCAGAGGCGTTTGTAGTCCCGCCGGACGGGACATTTGAGTATTTGCGCATGCGTTTGGTTTGGGGTTCGATCGGATCCATTTGTATTTGGCGGGGGCCAGAAGGAGCTGACGGGCTCGGACTTCTCCCTCGCAGCCCTGGAAGACGTTCCAGAGGCGTTTGTAGTCCTCCCGGGCGGGACATTTGAGTCCTTCGGGACATTTGGGCCCTGGTGCAGCGGGGCATTTGGAGCTCAGCCTGTATCAGAGAGATACGTGGCCTTGGTTGGAGAGGGGGAATCCGGACCCCCAGGATCTCTGCTTGAGTTTTTGCTTTCGGTTTTGTACCGAAATCGCGCAGCGTCCTTCTTGTTAACTGTTTTGTGTGTCTTACTTATTGTCCTTGGTGTTTTCTTTGACTCTAAAATGGGGCAAACACTTACCACCCCCTTAAGTCTCACTTTAGGTCACTGGAGAGATTCTGAGTTTCTCCTAATAGATGTGGGGGTTTCTCCCTCACTCACTTCCCATGTTAATGGCTATAACTGGAACCAACGGGTTGGTCTAACTCGAGACAGAGACCATAAGGAATATTCCCGAGCAGCTGCCGAAACTCTCTTTGTTTCGGGGAAGTTTCCCTGTGTTCTCTGGCCCGACTTGGACTGCTTAACCCCTCCCCCCTTGCTGGTGGAAAAGCATGGCATCTGCTCCTCTATTGGGGCAAAGAAATGACTAAACTGATGGTTAATTGTCTGTCTCAAAGTTCTAATGGGTAATTGCTGAAGTAGCTTTCAAAGTCTTTGGTAACCTGAAAGTTTTAAAGTTTTGCTTGGATGACAAACGGAATTGAATTGTGGACATCTATATCTTAACCAAACAGGATAAAAGGCTAAGTCGTTAATTACTGGATGTAGAAAAGTATTTAAATCTGCTGGTAAACTTGTTTTCCACTTAACTGATTCATAAATTTGCCACCTGAAGAATTCTGTTGTAACAGTTCACAAATGGCTAATAACTAAAGGTGTTTCTAACAATACAAAATTCTGCTTAGTGTAACTAAAACTGATGGAAATAAGGAAAACTCTATAAAAAAGTAAATAATATATAAAAAAGATTTAAGAAATGGGAATACATTTTGTTGAAGGTTAGGGAAGGTAATTTTGTCCTCAATAAAATGGTTGTTTGAAAGAAAATGGCTTGGGACAAAACCTGAATGCAAAGGAAAGATGTAAAAGGTTTGTGAAGGAAAATCTTCAGAAAAGGAATTTTAAATATGGTCAGGACAGACTAAAAAGGAAAAAAAAAACCTCCAAGGTGATTTAATACTCTCCTGACCTGCCTCCACATAGATTATACTTCCAAGTAAAGTATAAGGGCCATTTGGCCTTGAGAGATTAAGGAAGAAGCCCAACCTTGAGAGACTGCGAAAACACCCGGTTGCCATCCTCCATTGCCTGTAACCATAGAAATTCACTCTAATCTGTAAAGAGTAAAAAGGGAGATTGATCACCTCCCATTAGCCAGAGATACCCAAAAGGGAGGGTATCCAACCTGTTTGAATCTGAAGAGTGCCTGACTGTGTAAATCTGTCTGTACGGCTTCACTGCTTCGGCTACGGAGTCTGAGTGGGCTGCACCCTGAGTCTCGCAGGGCGTCATATGACAGAACGGTCATCTACTCCACGGAGTAGCCTGGTCTAGGGTTTATTCGGACAGGCCTTAGCTAAAACGCTCCTAAGTTCCTGTGGGGAATGCGAGCAGGACAGCAGGGGAAAGATCCCCCTCCCTTGTCTGCGACATCATTCATGATGGGAGAAAAACCCAGAAAACTCCTATCTTAAGACTGCACACTTAAAAATAAAATTAAAAAGGGAAAAGACACTGGTTAAAAAAAAAAAAAGCTGATTTTCTTTGTTTAAAAGGACAAAGTTTTCTTAGATTAATTGATCAGATAAGAGAATGTAAATGGTTTCCTCTTTGCCAGCCCAGAAAACCCAGTCTCTATGTTTTGTTTTATCACGTGTTTAACATCCCTAATTATATTTAGGCATGTGCTTTAAAACTTTCTAAGATTTTAGCAATTGTTGACAAGATTTAAACCAATGATAAACCTTGGGTTACATTTGGGAAAATGCTATAATTATTCTAGAGATTCTATACATTTCCTAAAGTTTTAAATGTTTTAAAAGATCATCGCTTGATATTATAATTACAGAAATGTTATGTGTCACAGAAGTAACCTGATTTCCTTGTCAGCTAAATTGTAAACTCTTGTCTCATCAGCTCTAACCATATCCATTCCGAGTTTTGTCATTTGTAATTGTTTTAATTCTCTTGTAAAATGAGTTTTATCTTAAAGGAGATTCATATAAAGGACTTCCAGGACAAATACAGATATTTGATATACTTGAAAATCCTAAAACTGAAATGGGTAAAAATTTCCAGAACTAACTAAAGGTGCATTCACCAGAATTAGTAACATGGAACTAAATGAACTAAAAGATTATAATGTTATGTCTCTTATTTTAGACATTGCTGGTTCTCTTTAATGTTTGCTCTTCCAGACTAGGGATACTTCCTCTTAGTTATCTGTAACTTATAGAGATGTAAAAGTGCTCAAAGCATTCAACTTTTCTCTCTATCTGAACCCTCTGAAACCAAAAGGTCTCAGTTAAGTATTCTTTCTTCCATGGCTATCAGTCATTTGCATAAGTTCAATAAGAATCTGTTCTCCTTGTAACAGGACAGTATTGGAAACTGGTTATTTTACCAAGGCTTTGACTGGGATGTCATATTTGAAAAGATTCAGATATGACCAGACAGTTTAAAGGAACTAAGGTTGACTTTATAAAACCTGGAGCCATAAAGGCCCTTGGGACTATTGGCCTGATACCTTGTTTACAGAGTTCCCAGCAGCCTCACCAGGTGAGTAAAGAATGTCACTCCTTGGTAGGTGCAGAATCTCATGAAGAGGCATATGCCCAAATCGACAGGTATTGCAGGCATGCCTGATGGCAAGTATGTGGCTTGGCTTCTGGCCTGGAGAGGCTACTAGAAGTTCAACCTAGAGATTCCTTATAAGAAGTTCCAGCAAAGCAGATTCTAAAAGATCTATATGATCACACTCAACTGTTCTTGCTGAGCTTATGTAAATAATGGGCCAAGTTTGTTAAAACTGGACTTGTTTCACAAGTGACTTAGTCCTGATTTGGCTATCTCTGTAAATGAGGGTTATCTTAGAGAGAAAAATTATATTTTAATAACACACCTTTATGGATATTAAATTCTAGATTCGATTGTCTTTAAATGTTTGTTTACCTAAGCTAAACAATTTGAGGTAAACTTCAGAGAAGTTACACAATAGCTTCTTTAATCAATCTTATTATCTTGTGGGTATATTAACAAGACCCCACGGCACATGATTAAACAACTGGAAAATGGGATTGATTCCCCTATAATTGTATAACTTAACTAACACCTTGTTTGTGGCTGGGATAATGAAATTGCCTAAAGGCCAGCCTATTGCACTCCATAGGATTAACTATGGACTTATAGAGATAATGGATGACCCCACTTTCTTTATGATTAGATCGGATGATGCATGGGGGCCTCCCCTTATCTCTTGACAAGTTTTCTCACTTGCCAGTGATCCTCCGTAATCAGGATATTGTTAAGGCTGGACCACTCAAAGGTCTTCTTATTGGTTTCATCCCTTAGTCATATTTATCCTAGAGGCCACCTCTGTTGAGGTGCAATTGCAAATAGATGCTTTAGTGAAACCTAGAACAGCCCTCATAAAAGAGCCTCAAAGCTCACGATGGGACAGTCCCTGACAGTGATGACTTTACATCAGGCCCAGATTTGTCTTAGAAGCCAAAGGCCACTAATAGATGATGGAGGCCGACTTATTAAATACTGGGCTATACTTACAGATATGCCAGAAATAATACTTAAAACTTGTCAAAGTTTAAACCTAGTTACCTGTATGCCTGAACCTGACCACTGTTCTTCTTTCTCTATAGAGCAAAACTGTTCAGAGGTTATTGATCTTGCTTACTCTATTTGGCCAGATTTAAGATGCCCCTGTTAAAAATAGGAATGACACTTGGTTTTCTGATAACAGCAGTTTTCATAAAAAGAATAAGAAAAGCTAGGTATACTGTAGTGCTCACTAGCACTTTCCAATTGCCAAAGCCTAAGAATTAATATTTATACTGACTCCAAATATGCCTTCCTGGTACTACATGCCCATGGAGCAATTTGGAAAAAAAAAGGGGATTGCTGTCAAGCCATAACTCCCCAATCAAATATGGGCCTAAGTTACAAAACCCTCCTTAACTTACTAAGGATGGTGTATATCAAATCTGGGATGCATATCTGTGGCTTACACCCACGATTGAACGGCTCAGTCAGAAGGCAGTTTTATGCTGGGAACAAAGAAATCATACGAGTGATATTTGGGCAAATAACACACGATATCTAGGATGGCTATCACTAGAAATGTGTTCCCAAGTAACAGTACTCCAGGCTACTGACTGGTTTGCTACTGACTGGGCAAGGCGACCTGGCATTAGATGGCCAGCTCCAAACAGAACCCACTGGATATGTGAAACAAACCTGTGACCCTGGCTTCCTCCAGGGTGGATAGGTCGCTGTACCTTAGGATTTGCCTGGATTCATGGGCGCATTACTAAAACCATTACAACTCCAGCTAGTCTCCCCAACTTAAAACAAAGATGGATGCGATCTATTTTTTAAATGGTATAATCACTTAGCATCCATTTTTGTTCCATCTTTGTGACTAGAGGATGTCATGTGGCATATATGTAATTATCAAGACAGAATGTTGTGTGTACATCCCAGACTATCACAAAAGTGTCACAGGATTAATAAAGGATATGAATGCCCAGATTAAAGCTCTACAAGATCCTTCTCTCTCTCTCAGCAATTGGTTAGCTTACTGGTTTGGAGGAGGACTGTAGCCAAATCTCCTTTTTGGGCTTCTCATTCTTATCGCCTTATTAACCTTAACATGTTGCTTTGTTCGCTATTTCTCTACTTGATGCCGAGACTCCATCGCTGCAATGACTTCACCATGACAGATGATCCTTACCATGCGCAAAGATACTTTTACACTGTCAGCACTGGATTCAGCTGCCTCCGCCTTTCGTAACTCCCCTATACATTCCTCCACTGATCAATGTTGACCTGAGTAGGTAGGGACAGCTCTACGCCCCTATTCAGCAGGAAGAAATTACAGAAGATAAGACCTTCCACCTTCAACCACCTTAAAGATTTAAGGGTCAAAATTGTTCAGGAGGCTGGCTGAAGAGGGAGCAGGGGCTGGCGCCTTGCACCCCCTCTCCACCCCTCCCCTTGGTAATATGTATGACATTTCACAGGCACCCCTGACTGCCCTGAAAAAAGAACAAATGTTTATATTGCAGAGATCACAGTCTTGTAAGGCAGGAGTCTCCCTTTGTTTGCAAATGTCCTTGAGATTTACAACAAAGAAGTTACCTTATCAATAGCCCAATTTCCAAAGACACATAACTCAGTTCCTCAAGCCCATCTGCAAGCCCTGCAGCTAGTACACCCTAACATCTGCAAGCTAGCAATGGGAACTCCAGCCAATTAGGACGTAGAAAATTACTTTGACCGCCTTCACAACCATCCCCCCTGGGGGCAACTCGGGTTAAATCCTTGGGGAAGCTATGGGGACTGAAGTCAACAAAGTATGTTAAGAACACTTATGCCCCGGGTTTCACAGACCCAGAGAGTGGACCTACTGTAGTGGGACATCCCACTTTTATAGTCGCTATTGGGGCTGCGAAACCACTGGTGACACAGCAATATCAGCTAATTCGACAGACCAGATCCCAAACTGACCTGGTACAGGACCAGAGCGAATGGATATAAGATTCTATCCATGATAAAGAAAAAGGGGGGAATGAAAGACTCCGCATATAGACACCCCCCCCAGCCATTGATTAACTGACTGCTTCTTGGCTTTTCTGTAATCGCTCGCCCTTCCCCTGTTAGACCCCTCCCCCAGTTAATTGTTTAACCACTCCCTTGCCTTTCTGTAACCACTTGGCTTTTAGGGGGTGATACTGGTCTCCTGTTTCAACAGGATACTTTATGTGCATAGTCATGTAGGCAAGGGGGGTCGCCTAGGTACGTGGGCCTAGTCACGTAGGCAGGATGCTTCTCTGCTGAGTAATAAGGTCCAACTCCCCCTCCTCACTCCCCCTCCCCACCTTTCTCTTCGCGCGCCGGGGTCCTTCAAAGCCAATCTACAAACACCGAGTATGCCTTACATTCAAACCAGCCAATAAGAACCTTGTAACTATGTTTCTGCTTCTGTACGTATGCTTTTGCTTCCCCAAACCCCATAAAAAGGCCCTGAACAAAGGGCTGGCGCGCGAGTCTTCCTAAGACTTGACCGCCCGCAGGTACCTGTGTCAACTCAATAAACCTCGTGCTGTTTGCATCTGATCAGTGGACTCGGCTTGGTTTTTGGGTCCGGGGGTCTCCTCCTGAGAAGGGGTCCATTCCGGGGTGCTTGGAGCCCCGGGGGATCTTTCAATCTAACACTCAGGTCTGATTCCGCTCACTCGGTCCAGGCACATCCAGGTCTCCTTCCTGCCCAGAGCTGAGCCCCCAGCTTCCGGGGCCTCTGAGAATTTGTTTCCAGACTCCTTTCCCACCATGGGGTCTATGGGCAGAAGGTATAAAGGCAGAGGGGAAGCAAAGAGTACCTGTGGCCTCTCAAGCTGCCATCCAGGTTACAGGCATTGCAGCCAGGTTGTCCCCATGTCTGTCCCCATGTCTGGTTCTGTGCTGCGTCTCTCTCTCTCTCTCATGGTGTCTGCTACACACAGTTTCTCTACACAGGGGCTCCAAGGCCGCCCTGTGCCAGAATCCTCCCAGCAGACCCCCAGCTCCCACCCAGACCTCCAGGTTCTGAGCTTGGGGCATCTCCATTTTTTGCATTCCTTCCAAGTGACTTTCTGCCGCTGGAGAACTGCGGCCACAGACGTGATAAAAGATGAGAGAAGATCGGGGATCCTGCACAGAGGAGCCGAGCACGGAGGAAAGCAGGACGCAGGAAACCAGAGAACACGGCGGATGTGGGAGGCAGGAGAACCACGGCCGGAAACGGGCATGGAGAAGAGAGCAGCGGAAGACTCCACGGTTCCAGCTTCATTCTGAAACCTCTTTGAGTAAAAACCGTGAATCAGTGCTGATGCCTCTAGGAGGGGGTGGGGCCGCTGACTGTGCGTTACAAAGGCTGCATTCGTCTGCCACCTGGGCATGTGACACAGCCGCCTGCCACACTTTGCATTATTGGTCCACCACATGTTCCATAAACACAGCCAGGCGAGAGCTATTTCCATGTTTCACAGCTGGAGAAAATAGGGCGCTAGGAAGTGATGGTCTCCTGACCACTGTCTCCAACAACAATGAAAGATTTTAACCCTTAACCGACAATATTATCCAAATCTCTGTCATTCATGAAGAGCTATACAGCAACAGTAGACATGGGATACAGACCAAAGCATTCCTCTTACCTCCCTAGGCTCTCGGCCTGGACCTTGCTTTCCTACTTGCTTTCCTGTCTCTTATACCCAAAGAGGTAAAACCAGATGATTCAAACACACCTTATCAGCAAATGTGGATTAATTATTATTAATTAATATTAAAAATTAGGTCCAATATACATTGCATGCTTGCTGTATTCCAAAGAGCATACTGACTATCATGCATGGAATGTCCTGTGTAATCCTTGTAACAGCCCTGTGACACGGGTATCATTCTTATCTTCATTTATAGGACAAGAAACTGAGGATCAAAGTCTATATTCGTAAACCACTCAACCACACAGCTTCTCTTCCTGGAGGACAAGGAGCATAGCTAATTTTCTGTCAGTCCACTTCCTAGCAAGTCTAAAGATTTTATTTTTAAGTAATCTCTACACCCAATGTGGGGCTCCAACTTAAAACAGATCCGCCCCCGCCTAGCAGTTCTCCGTGGGCACACCCAGGCTTTCACACCACACTTGGGTCTGAGTCCAAATTCTACTGCACCAGCTGTGTGACCTTGGGCTGAGCGCTTAGTCTCCATTCGTGTGAATTTACAAGGCTGTAAAATTGGGGAGTATTGTAAGGCTCAAACGACATACCGTGCCTTGACTTTGGCAAGTGCTTCATAAACTAAAGGAATGAAGGGAGACACATTCAAATTTCTCAAGACCAGGGGCGCCTGGGTGGCTCAGTGGGTTAAGCCACTGCCTTCGGCTCAGGTCATGATCTCAGGGTCCTGGGATCGAGTCCCGCATCGGGCTCTCTGCTCAGCAGGGAGCCTGCTTCCCTCTCTCTCTCTCTCTCTGCCTGCCTCTCCATCTACTTGTGATTTCTCTCTGTCAAATAAATAAATAAAATCTTTAAAAAAAAAAAAAATTTCTCAAGACCAGGCCACGGGAATAAAAAGCATATGGATTCAGACCTGTGTGAACTTTTTCCTTGAAAGTGGACCACAGTGAAATAAATGTAGCTATTCAAAAATAACTATGTCATCATCAGAGGAAGCAGCTGGAATGGTGTCAGAGGCTATAGAAACTGCTGTTTTCAGCCATGTGTTCCTAAAACCCAAAGTCAGAATCCTGTCATGGTTGTGTCATTAAGCCCTCTCGTAAGCCATCTCAAGGGCCGCCGAGGCAAGAATGAACCCCACCCCAGTTCCCACCCCGGCTGTGCTCTGCAAGCCCACAGCAGGTCTCCCTCACTCCCTCCAACCTTCAGTCACACATCCCCAGCTCCGTCTGGCCTGGATCCATTTTCACATGTAGAAACGTCCCTCCTGTCGGTCATCAGGTCAATTAAAAAGGCAACTCCACTCAATTGAAAATACATTTGAACGTAACTGTGCGATACCAAACCTCTGCATCAGAAATTTAAAGAAAAAAAAAAAAATGATGAGAAAGATGGGGACCAAAATGTTCAAAGCAGTTCTCTTCTGGAGCGCTTGGGTGGTTCAGTCAGTTAAACATCCGACTCTTGGTTTTGGCCCAGGTCTTAATGTCAGGACTGTGGGACAGACCCCACATCAGGCTCTGCACTCAGCAGGGTGTCTGCTTGAGAGTCTCTCTCTACACTCCCTTTTCCCCTTCCCCTTCTCTTTTTCTTAAATAAATAAATAAAATCTTGGGCTTTTTTTTTTTTTTTTGAGGCCTTTTGTTTCTCTCTCACGTGTTTGCTGGCCCCGCTAAAATAACAAATAATCCATAACCACAATGGAAAAGTAGGGCCCAATAAGGATGCTGGAGATTTGTAGGAATTTCTGTTCTTTTTTTTTTTTTTTAAAGATTTTATTTGTTTATTTGACAGACAGAGATCACCAGTAGACAGAGAGGCAGGCAGAGAGAGAGAGAGGGAAGCAGGCTCCCTGCTGAGCAGAGAGCCCGATGCGGGACTCGATCCCAGGACGCTGAGATCATGACCTGAGCCGAAGGCAGCGGCTTAACCCACTGAGCCACCCAGGTGCCCAGGAATTTCTGTTCTATAAAAAGCTAATGGGCTCGATGGACAGAGGACGGAAGCCAGTATTCCCACCCATGCAAAACAGAAGTTCCACAAACTTTCCAACAAAGCCCTAGAAACCCTCAAGCTCAAATTGGCAAAGGCTGGACCTGAAGCAACTGTGGAAAATCGGCAGGGTATGTGAAGGCCATGGGCACCCGGCCAGTGCCCCGCCCTGCTCCCAGGGCAGGCAGAGCAGCTGATGCTGACTTTCACTCCAAAGCCATCATTGGCAAGGACTCTGCCAGCCAGCAGCCTCCTAGCAAGGACATGGAGTCCAGAACAGCAACAGCTGACCGACCCTAGGCACTATCGGAGTAGGTGAATGAAAATAGCCCAGAAAATGTCAAAGAGATATGTAATGAGTAAGGACTTACCTACCATATAAAAACAGTATAAAGTAAGAAAAGTTTTAAAAGTGTGGTATACTGACATGCAGAGCGGATAATCAGATAAATAAAATACAAACAACAGTCCGGAAATGGCTTTATGTGCACAGAGGATTTAACATAGGATAAAGGAAGCATTTGAAACCAGAAAGCAAAGGATGGCTTATTCAATAAATGTTATTGTGACAATGACTGTCCTTTTTCCAAAAAACTAAATATAGAGCCCTTCCTAACATCATACTCTAAAATAAATACCTGATTAAGTGAAGGTCTAGGCATGGAAATCATACATATATAAGAAGGATATATAGAATATATATTTTTTTAAGTATTGAGGTAAAAGATTTTTCTAGACTGCAAACTTAGAGCATTTAAAAAAAAAAAGGCGAAATTAGCCTATTCTGAAAATACAGTTTAGCAAAATGGACCCCTCTTGGGATGGAAAGTTTAAACAGGTTGATTTCCATAGAAGAAACAGAAAGTAATCAAGGAGCAGAAAAAAGCAACAGAACTGGATTTTTCATTGTAGAATGGAATTCCATTCTCAAATCCTCAGGGGAAAAAACTATTCCTAAGGTCCAAAATTGATTGGAAATAAAAGAAAATGTCCTAATTCACCTTGTAAAGCAAATATAACACAGTACTTAAACTTAATGGCGTACAAAAAAGGAAGTTACAGATCAATATAACTTATAAATATTAAAATGTTCTAAATAAAATATTTAGAACATTTCTAAATATTCTAGAAATGGGTGGCTGGGTGGCTCAGTTGGTTGAGCATCCAATTCTTGGTTTTGGCTCAGGTCAAGGTCTCAAGGTCGTGGGATCAGGCCCCTGTCCCTGGGCTCTGTGCTCAGCAGGGAGTCTGCTTGAGATTCTCTCTCTCCCTCTGCCTCACCCTTTCTCCCCACGGTCTCTCACTCTCTCATAAATAAATAAATCTTTATAAAATATTAGCAAAAATAATCCAATGCCACATTCAGAAGAGAATGTAACACGACTAAGTGGGATTTATTCCAAGAATGCAAAATTGGTCTAATATTAGGAAATGTATTAACCTAATAAAACATTGTAATAAATCTAAACAGAAAAATCGGGATTTTCTCCCTACGTGCCTCTGGTGGCTGAATAGACTCTAATGATTCCTACGTCTTAATCCCTGGATTCCATTAACTTTATCTTATACAGAAAACAGGTCTTTGTTGGTATGATTACATTAGGACTATTGAAATAGGGACATTATCCTGGATTATTTGGGTGGGTCCTAAATGTAATCACAGATGTTCTTATGAGAAGGAGTAGAGGGAGATTTGACACCAGGGAGGAAAAGCCATGTGACCACAGAGGCAAGACTGGGGTGATGTGTCACAGGCCAAGAAATGCCATCAGCCACCAGAGGCTGGGAAGGAAAAGGAACAGATTTTTCCCTACAACATCCCGAGGGAGTACTGCCTTGCTGACACCTGGATTTCACCTCAGTGATGCTGATTTTGGACTTCTGGCCTCCAGAACTGGGAACGAAAGCATCCCTACTAGCAGATGACATGATACACATGGAAAGTTGTTCTTTGCTCCTGGATAGGATGACTCACTGTCCTAAAAATGTCAGTTCTGAGTTAATTTATAATTGTAATGCAATCCCAATGAAAATACCAACAAGTTTTTTCTTATGTGGTTAAACAAAGTTCATATGGAAATCATAAAACTGTAGAGGTGACCAGGAAAATACTGAGCAAGAAAAGTTCTGAAGGAAAGCCTGCCCTACCAGACATTAGCCATAGTATAAAGCCCCCATAATTAACACACTGTGAGGCTGGGGCAGAAATAGTCAAATAGACCAGCGCAACAGAATATAAGGTCCAGAAACAGATGCAAGTACACATGGAAATTTAATATATGATAAAGGTTGCATCTCACATCACTGGGGCAAAAATGGACTTTTTCATAAGTGGTGCTGGGACAACTGTTAGCCATGTAGGAAATGATAAAAATAGATTCAAGCCCCATACCGTACACAACAATAAATTCAAGATGCATCAGAGGTCTCAAGGTAAAAAAAGAAAAAGAAGGGGGGGGCACCTGGGTGGCTCAGTGGGTTAAGCCACTGCCTTCGGCTCAGGTCATGATCCCAGGGTCCTGGGATCGAGCCCCACATCGGGCTCTCTGCTCAGCAGGGAGCCTGCTTCCTCCTCTCTCTCTGCCTGCCTCTCTGCCTACTTGTGATCTCTGTCAAATAAATGAATAAAATCTTTAAAAAAAAAAGAGAGAGAGAGAGAGAGACCTGCAAGTACTAGAAGTAAACATTTATGGGGCACCTGGTTGGCTCAGTTGGCTAAGCGCCTGCCTTTGGCCCACGTCATGAAACCAGGATCCTGGTATCGAGCCCCACATCAGGCTCCCTGATCAGTGGGGTGTGTGCTTCTCCCTCTGACTGCTGCTCCCCCTGCCTGTTCTCTCTCTCTCTGTCAAATAAATAAATAAAATCTTAAAAAAGAAAAAAGGAGTAAACATTCCAATAGTTTTTCTAACTGAGATTTAAAATCCAAGTGCACTAGGACACCTGGGTGGCTCAGTCAGTTAAGTGTCTGCCTACAGCTCAGGTCATGATTCCAGGGTCCTCAGATTGAGTCCCACATCAGGCTCCTTGCCCAGCAGGGAGCCTGCTTCTCCCTCTGCCTGCTGTTCCCCCTGCTTGTTTGCTCAATCTCTCTCTCTCTCTCTCTGACAAATAAATAAATAAAATCCTTTAAAAAAATATCCAAGTGCACTGAAAGAAAAAAATTCATACATCTGACCACCTAAAAATAAACTTCTTCATACCAAAAAAATAATAATAGACAACATAAAAAGGACAAAGTAAGGGGAAATAGTTACAATAAAATCACAGCTAAAAGGCTATTATCCCTAACATAAAAATAATTCTTTAAAATTGATGGATAAGGATAAGGTGCCTGGATGGTACAGTCAGTGAAGTGTCTGACTCTTGGCTTCAGCCCAGGTCATGATCTCAGGGTCATGGGACTGAACCCGGCGTGGGGCTTCACACTCAGTGTGGAGTCTGCTTGAGGTCCTCTCTCCCTCTCCCTCTGCTCCTCCCTCTTGAGTGCTTTTTCTCTCTAAAATAAACAAATAAACCTTTTAAAAGAAAGGAAAATAAAATAAGGAAAGGAAAAGGAACCAGACAATGGGCAAGAAATATAGAACAGATGATTTACTCTGTGTGTATGTGTTCCTTAAATATCTAGAAAATTATACAACCTCAGCTATTGAAAAGAGAAAGGCAAATGAAAACAACCTCACCCATCAGAATGGCAAAATTAGGGGTGCTTAGGTGGCTTAGTCATTAAGTGTGTACCTTCAGCTCAGGTCATGATCCCAGGGTCCTGGGACTGAGCCCTGCATCGAGCTCCCTGCTCACCGGGGATCCTGCCTCTCCCTCTCCCACTTCCTCTTCTTGTATCCCCTCTCTTGGTCAAATGAATAAATAAAATCTTAAAAAAAAAAAGAATGGCAAAATTAACAAGCAAATTCCCTAAAAGAGGGAATTCAGCAATATCTAACCAAACCATGTGTGCGTTGACCTTTTAATCCAGTTATCTCACTTCTAGGAATTCACCCTCAAGTTACACCTCCAACAAAAACAAAGCACATATGCACACGTTATTCACTGAAGTGCTGTCTGAAATGACAAAATTCTATAAACAGCCTAAATATTCACCCACAGGAGAGTGGCTGATAAACCGTGGTACATTCACACAATCAAGTTCTTTGTACCTATAATAAAGAATGAGAACCACGGCACCTGGGTGGCTCAGTAGGTTAAGTGACCTTCAGCTCAGGTCGTGATCCCGGGGTCCTGGAATCGAGTCCCACTTGGACCCCACCTCAAGCCCTGCCTCGGGCTCCCTGCTCAGTGGGGAGTCTGCTTCTCCTTCTCCCTCTGCTCGTGCTCTCTATCACTCATTCTCTCTCTCAAATAAATAAAATCTCTCTAAAAAAAAAGAGAGAAATATCACTAAGAACTGAAACAGGTTGGCTCCCAGTGTATATTTTTTATAGCAAAGAAAGCAAAGGACAAGAGTGTAGCTGGCATATTAATACAGCATTTCTGTCAACCCTCACACAAGGGACTCACGGTTTCTGATTGTTTCAAGGGAACCACCATTCTGATTTTCTGGAATAAACCTGTCATGAACATGCCCCAAACAGGGGTGCCAAAGTGACTCAGTTGTGTAAAAGTCTGCCTTTGGCTCAGGTCATGATCCCAGGGTAGTGGGATCGAGTCCCACATCCAGCTCTCGGCTCAGCGGGGCGTCTATTTCTCTCTCTGCCTGCCACTCTCCCTGCTTGTGGTTGCTCACTCTCTCTCTGTCAAATAAATAAATAAAATCCAAAAAATAAAAATAAAAAATAAAACAATAACACACATTTCCAGATTCTGTGGTCATTCTGCCTTTTGCATTAAAAAAAGAAAACGAGAAAATATATTTTATCTGGTCATTTGTACAAAAAGAAACACAGAAAACATAAACCAGAAATTAATGAAATTTGTCACTTACAAGGGGTAAGAGGGATCAGAGTGGACAAGAGAGGAGTGGATTGGGGTAGAAGGGGTGGGGACGGTGGTGCTTCTCTGGGCACCCCTTTTCCATTTGTTTTTAACTTTTGAAAGTTGTTAACATAACATAAGAATAAGGGAGAAACCTCTACAGGGGAACACAAAGAGAAAGAAACAAACCTAACCTTGTTTGAATGAGTAAAGTCACCACACTGAATGAGAGGGAGGTACAACCAACCCAAATAACTATTGTACACCCTATTCTGACAATGCACTCTCAGCCCAAGGCCAAAAGAAGGAGACACATTAAACTCTAGCTTGCTTCCCTCAGTGGTATTGGTTAGCAATTCTGAAACTACTTTCTAGTGTCTTCGGTCCTGAGTAAATGAGTAAATACACTATAAATAATGGGAGCCTATATCCCTTAGGTAAGGGAACAGGAACACAGTAGACAGAACTGGTTCACCCCAGTGAGGACCAGTTTTGCATACCTCTTCCCAGCTCCCAGCTCAGTAGTCACATTGGTGGTTTGAAACTGGTCTTGGAGAGAGTTCTTACACCACAGAAATTGGAAAATGCTGCAAAGCAAAATTTTTATCCACTGGATAAAATACAGCAAGTGGGGGAATGGAATTGGAGGTATCAGTATGCATACGTATGTTTCCTCACTCTGCTGAGAGAGCCTAGAAACAAGCAATTCCACAAGTAGCAATGAGCACACCCAGAACACAGATACTGGTTTCTCAGTTCTATTCTTTACTAAAAGGAGCCAAGGCTCTTCGGAGAAATGGCAGATTCCAGGACTGGGGCAGAGAAATTAGCCAATAAACCTATAACATCCTTGTCCCAGAAAGCAAGGAGTGTTCAAAGAATGATGGGAATATATCCAAAGAACACAAGATCTAGGACACACAATCTGGTTTAGAGAGGCTCCTTGCTATCCAAATCTAGAAAAATTGCAGCATCAAGGTAAATCATGATTATAGCATATTTATAATCCATTGAATAAAATAAGAATACATGTGCACATACTAATGTGGTGGGAGCTCTCTCATTGTATAGATGGAATCCGAAAATCACCATACAAAGACTTGGACATGAATGTTCATAGCAGCTTTAGTTCTAGTCTTTATTTTTTTAAAAGATTTTATTTATTTATTTGACAGAGAGAGGCACAGCGAAAGAGGGAACACAAGTAGGGGGAGTGGGAGAGGGAAAGTAGGCTTCCCACTGAGCAGGGAGTCCAATGCCGGGCTTGATCCCAGGATGCTGGGATCACAACCTGAGCCAAAGGAAGATGCTTAACGACTGAGCCAGCCAGGTGCCCTAGTTTTAGTCTTTAGCTGACAACTGTAAACAACTCAAATATCCATCAACAGATCAATGGATAAACACACTGTGACAGGTCCATAAAGCGCAATATAACAAAGCTGAACATATTAAAAAACTTCACATTGTACTACAGATTAATTTCTATTATGTGCCGTGAGACCAAGACTTTGTGAAAGACAGTTCTCCCTCTAAATTTGACATAGAAGGCATGAGATTTAGGAGATATTAATGTTCAGAAAGTTGACTGAGTTTCAATTATTACCTATCTAACCTTCAACGTGATCCAAATCTCTCTCTCCCTCCCACCTTCTCCCTATCCCCTCCCCCCTCCCCACATACACCCTCAGAGACACGAGAAATTTGATTTACAAATCCACTGGGAGAGAAAAATCTTAAGAACTGAAGGTGGGTGTTTTAATCCACAAGGAACACTAGATAATCCCCAAGGCCCTGCTAATGTTATTGCTCACATTTTTCCAGTTCCTAAAAACAAGTTGAAGTTCTATAGTTTAACCTTGAGGGGGCATGACTGCCTATAACACAGGATAAAATCCGTGGAGCATCAGTCTATTTTAGCATGTGTGCTGCCGAAGCCAGTACAAATCAGTGTCTTGAAATTCAGACTCAAAAGTCCTCCTCCTGGTGCATGGTGTGCTTGAGACACAGCTTGGGCCTAGAGAGAACGAGCACCAGGAAGTGGTTCTGCCTAAAACTGGAAGTCAGTCCCCAGACTGGGGAGCAAGGGAACAAGAGAGTGGTTCTCTAAGAGAGTAGACAGCCAGCAAAGCCAGGAAAGCCAGCCAGATCAAACACCCCAAGGACTACCACAACTGTCAAAGCAAATAACAAAACTGAGCCAGGAATCCAAAGTAGGTCAAGCCCAGGGAAATGTCCAAAGTCACTGCCCTGGCTGACTTGTAGTTCCTCTTGCTCCACATGGGTGGGAAGTTTGAGCCCAATCCATAAAAATTCCCACCAGCTTCCGACCCGCTTCATGTCACATCCCCACTGAAATACCATGTTGAAGGCCTTTAATTTCTATCAATTATCCCTCTGGTGCACCCACTAGGCAAACCAGATACTCAAAGGAGAAGAAATCTCCAAGTCTTAGGACAATATGTAACTGTGAAGACTCATGAATGCCCCATCCCTGCAGAAGTAATGTCTGGGAGGCGCTTCCACAGCTGCTGACTGGGAAACCCCAAATGAACGCCTTATCCCATATTCCAATAACCCCATATTCGATCAACTGGATTTTTTTCATGACAATTGAGCAGAAGCTGCGAATTTTCAAATTAATACAACATATGTAATGACAATAACTTTTCTAAGGTAGAACCTGGCCTCAGCACATTCAGTCCTCCTCCATAACTTCCATCCTCTCTGTCTCGATTTCTGAAACCCCAGTGCCTAAATCGGAAGAATCCTCAAAAAATTTCCCTTATGTTCTCTGGATTTGGATTCACCAAGGCAAAAGCAGGTTTATAATTTCTAACACATTTCAACCCAAAAATGAATCAGGGTTAATTATCAATTGATCAGAAAGTGAAACTGGGGGTTCCTGGGTGGCTCAGTCAGTTAAGCATTTGATTCTTTTTTTTTTGTTTTTAAGATTTTATTTATTTGACAGAGAGAAATCACAAGCAGATGGAGAGGCAGGCAGAGAGAGAGAGGGAAGCAGGCTCCCTGCTGAGCAGAGAGCCCGATGTGGGGCTGGATCCCAGGACCCTGAGATCATGACCTGAGCCGAAGGCAGCAGCTTAACCCACTGAGCCACACAGGCGCCCAAGCATTTGATTCTTGATTTTGGCTCAGGTCATGATCTCAGGGTCCTGGGATCAAATTACACATTGAACTCTGTGCTAGGCAGGGAATCTGCTTGAGGACACTCTCACCTTCTCCCTTTGCCCCTCTCCCAACTTATACTTGCTCATTCTCTCTCTCTCTAAAAAAAACAAATATAATTTTTTAAGTGGAATTGAGCAGAATATCCCCATGTCCTAAACATTCAAGGTAATCAAAGAGTCTATTGACTTTTCCACAGTATTCTAGCCTTGGAGCACTACTGAATTAGAGAACGCCTTAGAGCTCAACCATATATCTCTTTTCCATCCTTTTACAAATGAAGGCACGCAGGCCTAGGTTGCAACTTGACTGGCCATTGTATTCTTTCTTTTTCTTTTTTTTAAAAGAAGTTTCTTTTTAAAAAAAAAAAAATTTATTTATTTGACAGACAGAGATCACAAGTAGGCAGAGAGGCAGGCAGAGAGGAAGGGAAGCAGGCTCCCTGCTGAGCAGAGCAGCCGACTCAGGGCTTGATCCCAGGACCCTGGGATCATGACCAGAGCCGAAGGCAGAGGCTTTAACCCACTGAGCCACCCAGGCACCCCTGGTCATTATATTCTTAACATGAATAGAAATACATACTGCAAAAAGTGTTACTCAACCAACAATAGTCAAATATATGCAACACTCACCAAATGTGCTCCTCAAGATGACTAACATTGGTTCTGAGGAATAAGACCAAGTAATATATATATTTTTTCTTCTTTTTTCAGAAATTACTCATCCTTTGGGTCTCAGTGATTCAGCCTTCCCTGACCCCTGAAATATCTGACTCTTGGTCCCACTTGTTTCTAGCGACACCGTAAAACTGATGACAATTTGTGTTGTCTTTGAAGAGCTTTTTTTTCAAAGTTTTTATTGATATTTAGCTAAGTTTTAATGTTAATTTATTTTTGGCTTCACCGCTGTTATGTTGCTGAGGCCAGCCCAAGTTCACTGTATTTTGGATTTCCCGAACTTTGGGCCCATGACTTTTGGGAATGAGAATGTCTTCCGTATTCAAATTTCAGGTTTATTCATGTCTTAAATGTCAGAATTCTAGAAGAGATAGGAAATTTCTTCCAGTACCTGTCCTCCTAAGTCCATTGACTTTTCTCCTCTAACATACTGATTTCTTGGCCAGCCTGATCCAAGGATCATTTTTGCATGAATTTGGAGCACAGAGGACATTCAGGTATCTTAGATGTGAAATGTGTTAAAATGAGTTTGACTGAATTAGACCAATAAATGTGATTCACCAGTGCTATATTTCAACTCAAGTGTGTTGGAAACATGTGTCTATACAAATCTACACATGAATATTTAGAGCAGCTTTATTCTTAACTGCCCCCAAATTGAAAGCAACCAAGATGTCCTTCAGTAGGTGAATGGGTGAACAAATTGTGGTATATCCATACTAGGCAATATTATTCAGCAATAGGATGAAATGAGGTATGGGAGCATCTTAACTATATATTGCTAAGTGAAAGAAGCCAATCTGAAAAGGCTATGATTCCAACTACATGACATTCTGGGAAAAACAAAACAGAAGACAATAAAGAGGTCAGTGGTTCAGAAGGAGGGAAGGAAGAATGAATAGGGGATTTTTCAGCCCAGTGAAACTATTCTATATGATACTATAGTGGTGGACCTATGACATTATGCATTAGTCCAAACCCATAGAACACAGTGAACCTTAATATACATTATGGGCTTTAGCTAATAATAATGTATCCCTAGTCATGCAGCAAGAGTATGTACCACACTAATGAAAGATGTTAATAATGGGGCAAACTGGGGTTTGGGGGAATAATATGGGAATCCTGTACTTTCATTCAGTTTTTCTATAAACTTAAAACTGCCCTAAATAATAAAACGTATTAATTTTTAAAATTCTTGAAACTATCCTCAGTAACACAGCATGCTTTAGCTTTCTAGGTAATTACTAGAAACAAGATTTTAGACTTGATCATCGCAGCAAACTGGTGTTTGTCAAACTGATTCTCAGCAATCTGGCCTGCTTCCTGCTGAAGCCACACTGATCTTTCTGTTCCTCAAAGACACTGGGCCCTTTCCAGGCTTGCTGTTTTCTCTCTCCCTTCCCCAGCCCTCTGGAAGGCTGGCTGGACCTTATCCTTCACATCTCAGCTCAAATGTCTTCTTGTCAGAGAAGCCACCAGTGATCACTCTGCCCACCCCCAAGCACATGGAGTGACCATCCAATCATCCTATGTTGTAGACAGAATGATGACCCTCCCTGAAGGTGGTTTTTTATTTTTTTTATTTATTTTTTTTTTTAAAGATTTTATTTATTTATTTGACAGACAGAGATCACAGGTAGGCAGAGAGGCAGGCAGAGAGAGAGAGGAGGAAGCAGGCTCCCTGCTGAGCAGAGAGCCTGATGCGGGGCTCGATCCCAGCACCCCGGGATCACGACCTGAGCTGAAGGCAGAGGCTTTAAACCACTGAGCCACCCAGGTGCCCCTGAAGGTGGTTTTTTAAAATATTACTTTAAAGGGGGCACCTGGCTGGCTCAGTCAGTGAAGCATGCAACTCTTGATCTTGGAGTTACTGGGTTTAAGCCCCATGTTGGGTGTGGAAATTATTTATTTATTTATTTGTTTATTTATTTTAAGATTTTATTTATTTATTTGTCAGAGAGAGTGAGCACAGGCAGACAGAGTGGCAGGCAGAGGCAGAAGCAGGCTCCCTGCTGAGCAGGAAGCCCAAGGTGGGACTCGATCCCAGGACTCTAGGATCATGACCTGAGCTGAAGGCAGCTGCTTAACCAACTGAGCCACCCAGACGTCCTGGAAATTATTTAAAAATAAAATCTTAAGGCGCACCTGTGCTCAGTTGGTTAAGTGTCCATGTCTTGATTTAGGCTCAGGTCATGAGATCAGGGTCATGAGACCAGGCCCCACATCAGGCTCCAAGCTGGGCGTGGAGCCTGCTTAGGATTCTCTCTCTCCCTCTGTCCCTCCTCTCCTCTAAAAAATAAATTAGTTAAATATATATATATATATATATATATATATATATAGAGAGAGAGAGAGAGAGAGAGAGGAGAGAGAGAGATCTTATTTAGTTGAAAGACAGAGAGAGAGAGCATAAGGATGCAGTAGGGGTGCGGCGGTAAGGGCAGAGGGAGATGGAGAAGCAGGGAATCCTAAGGAGACTTCTTCCTGAGTGCAGAGCCCCATGCAGGGCTCAATCTTACAACCCATGAGATCATGACTGAAATCATGAGTTGGATGCTTAACTGACTAGACCACCAAGGCACCCCAGTAAACAAAGTCTTAAAATATATATGTATGTATGTGTATGTACACACACACACACACACACACACACACACTACTTTGAAGTATTATTTATCTTGATTACTGAAGGTATTCTGGACCTTTGGGGTGCATCCTTTCAAATTTCATTCCCAAGGCAAGCATCTTATTCAAGTGCCGGCCCTGCCTTCCTCCCTCCCTCCATGAAGGACCTCCACTGGTCACATTAAGGTCCAAATGACTTAACCACTACCTATCATGGGAAGGGGCACTTAAAACCTCTTGATTTACAGAATACCTGGCTATTCTACAATGAACATATTAGCAAAAAAGAAAACCAAACCACAGATAACCTTGAAGAAGAGATCACCTCCATTTATATGCTTTTAATGTTGAGTTGGGGGAGAGGGACAGATTTATGTTCGCTGTTCCCGATCGTAATCATTAACAGCCTTCTTCAATAGGAATGTGGACAAGTTATATGAGTACAAATGTATGGGATCAGGTTCAACTGGAAAATCCTCTAGAAAGTAACTCAACAATTTACCCCTGGAAGTTGGGATCTGAAGTGCTGAAGGAGGGACTTGGATAGTCTCATTTTTTTTTTAACTACACAGTTGACCTTGAACAACAAGGGGGTCAGGAGTGATGACATCCCCCAACCTCCTAACTGCTCCATCCCCACCCCACACAGTTGAAAATCCAAGCATAACTTTTGATTCCCCCCAATTTTAACATCTAATAGCCTACTGTTGACCTGAAGTCTCACCAACAATATAAGCAGTCAAGTAACACATATTTTGTATATGTATCATATGGACTGTATTCTTACCATAAAGTAAGCTGGAGAAAAGAAAATGTTATCAAGAAAGTCATAAGGAAGAAAAAGAAAATCATAAGGAAGAGAAAATACATTTACAGTACTGCACTATGAAAAATCTGTGTATAAATGGACCAGCAGAGTGGAAACACTTGTTGTTCAAGGGTCTACTGATACGGACCTGTAATGGTTTTCCTATCTTGCAATGAGCATGTGTTACATTCCTAATTGCTTAAAGTACCAATAAAAATGAAAAATAAATGGCCGTCATACCCATAAGTGGTTCTCTCTGCTTACAGACCAGATGATAAGGAGAGGTCTAGCTGGAGAGGTCACTGTGAAGAGGCTGGTCCTTTCACCAGTATATATGGGAGTAGGTACTCTAATTCCCACCCAGCTGGAGGGGCCCCGCATGCCCTAAGGGAAAAGCCTCAGCTTTGGCACAAACAGGTGGCCAGGTTCCTTCCCCACAAGCTGGTCATGTATCTCTGAGTTTTGAATTTTTTTTTTTTTTAAGTAGACTCCACACCCTGCATGGAGCCCAACATGGGGCTTGAACTCCCGACCCTGAGATCAAGACCTGAACCAAAATCAAGAGTCAGATGCTTAACTGACTGACGCGCCCAGGCGTCCCTGGCACTTTGATGCTATGATCTGAACAGCTGTACTTGTGGGGTTTTTTTTTTTAAGATTTTATTTATTTATTTGACAGAGATCACAAGTATGCAGAGAGGCAGGCAGAGAGAAAGGAGGACGCAGGCTCCCGGATGGACGGAGAGCCCAATGCGGGGCTGGATCCGAGGACCCTGGGATCACGACCCGAGCCGAAGGCAGAGGCTTTAACCCACTGAGCCACCCAGGCTCAGTTTTTCTTTTAATACTTTTTTAAACCCTTTCAGTTATTTTAAAAGTTACACTTATTTTATTGTAGAAAAATGGGAAAGTACATATAAGCAAAAAGAAAATAATTGTGCTTCTCATACCATATGAAATCCCAGAAAAAAAGAACAGCTGACATTTTGCTGCACACCCCCCAGGCATTTTCCTATAGCCGTGTGACGAAGTCTTCATATTGGGTTTTGTTTTTTGTTTTTTTTTCTGTTTTCACTGTATTTTATTTTATTTTTTTTCCAATTCATTTATTTTCAGAAAAACATTATTCATTATTTTTTTCCATATTGTTTTTTAAATGCAAATGAGGAGGGCGTCTGGGTGGCTCCGTTGGTTGAGCGACTGTCTTTGACTCAGGTCATGATCCTGGAGTCCCTTATCAGGATGGAGTTCCGCATCAGGCAGGAAGCCTGCTTCTCTCTCAGCCTTTGCCTGCCCCTCTCCCTGCTTGTGCTTGCTCTCTCTCTTTCTCGCTCTCAAATAAATAAATAAAATCTTAAAAATGAAATAAAATACAAATGAGAAGGGGGAGCCTGGGTGACTCAGTGGGTTAAAGCCTCTGCCTTTGGCTTAGGTCATGATCTCAGGGTCCTGGGGTTGAGCCCCACGACAGATCTCTGCTTGGCGGGAGCCTGCTTCCTGCCCCCATCTGCCTGCCTCTCTGCCTCCTTGAGATCTGTCTCTGTGTCAAATAAAGTCTTTAAAAAAAAAAAATGAGGAGGTCTTATTTTACAAATTGGTAGTAACTTTTTTTAACTTAATATGTTATATTAATATATAATATATAATATATTATATTATATATATTATATTATAATATATATCATATATTATAAATACTTTTCCTGCTGCTTGCTTTAAATGCCAATTTTTAGGGATTAGGGACTTATTCACTTATTCTAACAATTCCTTTTATTTTTTAAAGTTACTTCCACTTGTCATTTTCAGTCATTATCTCAATTTTAAAAATTAGCTGAACCGCACAAAAACCACTACAGTACTGGCATACGAGTGTATTACTGACAGCTGCAACTCTTTAACACAGCTCTACTCTATTTTATCATCTGAAACACAGCATGGTCCTAGTTCTAGACCGGCCAGATAGTACTGTCCTCCCTGCAAAAACAGGAAGCTCAAGCCCAGAGCGGTTAGCTGGGTGGCTTTGGGCAAGTCCCCCACTTCGACCGAGGCAAAGTGGGGTGTGGGTCATAAGTGATACACCGCCATGGGTGGGAGGACTGCGGCTGCCCTTAACTGGTGGCCTCTGCGTCCCCACTTCCTGTTCTCACCCAAGCCAACCACCATTCCATCTGAATAGCTGCAGTCTTGTACTCTTAGCCTCTCTTGGACCCCCCTGATCTTCCCAGGCTTCCAGGTTACCCCTGTGAAACCCCGTCCGCAGGACTCATTTCTTTGTCCTGGAGAGCAGACAGGTTCTGGCGTGCTGAACCCTTGGGCCCTGGGGCCTTGCAGGCTCCTTGCAGAAGGAGCCACGTGGCTCAATGGCAGGCACCTTGACTGGCATCATGTTCGCTCCTTTTGACCCCTGGGAGGAACACCACAGTCTCTCATATACAGACTCTCCACCTACGTTGTCCAGGAAAAGAGCCCATACAGGCAGGGGTCAGCCAGGGAGTAACCTGCTGTCCAAGACAGTGACCCTGAGCAATGGCTGGTCAGAATCAAAGCCAACAACTCTTCTGGCAGGAACGCCATGGGAATCCCGATGAGACAGGTCAGGAGATGCGAACACAGGACAGGTGGAGAAAGAAGGCCGGCGCTGGGGACAACCCACAGGACTGGTCAACTCTCCCGATCTCCGGATCCGGCCGTTAGCAAAAGAGCCAACAAAGGCCTAAGGAAATACGTTTTCTTCCAGAGAGCTAAGGTCTTTTCAGACCCCTTGTTCAGGACCTGACTGTCTCAGAAGGGAGAAAGCTTAGTGTCAGTATTTGATAAATGGGAAGATATCCTCAGAGCAGATTCCAAGAGGCAGGGCAACCAAGGCTTGGAGCAGTAAAGAACTATAGATCTAGAGTTTTCTGACATCTGTGGCCCTTTATAACGTGTCACTTCAGTTCACACTGGAGTAGAATCAAATCAGCACTACAGGACGAGAGCAGAGAAGAAAGACCTCATTTGACTGTGGTGAGGAAAAGACCCCAGTGTTTCGGCTTGTATCCCTCACCCAACACAGCTAAGCCCGAAACTAGGCTCCGGCCCCTCCAAGGGAACCAGACTATTAACTCTTCTCACTCAAGACAGGACCTGCAGGGGCACCTGGGTGGCTCAGTGGGTTAAGCCGCTGCCTTCGGCTCAGGTCATGATCTCAGGGTCCTGGGATTGAGTCCTACATCAGGCTCTCTGCTCAGCAGGGAGCCTGCTTCCTCCTCTCTCTCTCTCTGCCTGCCTCTCTGCCTACTTGTGATCTCTCTCTGTCAAATAAATAAATTCTTAAAAAAAAAAAAAAAAAAAGACAGGACCTGCAGGTAGACGTGGAGTCCGAGTCCCGTCCCCTAAGCAGCTTATTCAAGTATTCCTTCCAGCCTCCTGCCAAGCCTCACCCTCCCTTGAGGCATTCTGGAAACAGATTTCCCCATCTTATCACATGCCCAATGCTATCTTAGCACTTTTTTTTTTAAAAGATATTATTTATTTATTTGACAGAGAGAAATCACAAGTAGACTGAGAGGCAGGCAGCGAGAGAGAGGGAAGCAGGCTCCCTGCCGAGCAGAGAGCCCGATGCGGGACTCGATCCCAGGACCCTGAGATCATGACCTGAGCCGAAGGCAGCGGCTTAACCCACTGAGCCACCCAGGTGCCCTATCTTAGCACTTTTTAGGGACTGGTGCTCCACAGCACCCACTACTCAGCTGGGAGGGCCCCATAATCCTCTCCTGCTAACCTACACCCTTTAGCCTGAGCAAAGCCTGAGTAGGCCAGCCTATTTCCAATCAGGGTCATAGATGCATGTTTGCCCCTCAACGAGAGCACAGGCCCACTGAGGGCAGGGCTCATTCTTCTCCTGACTTTCAAAGTCACCAGAAGAAGTGTATAAACGTGGTGTGTAATAAATCTAACCACAAAAGATTAGCTCAACACACTAGACTGTATACGCGTCTGCAAGATGCACACACATTTTAAGTATAATTAATCATTTCACAGATGAGGACACTAAGTGGAGTGATCTGAACAAGGGCACATCCCTCAGCTTCAAGGGAGCAGAGCTGGGAGTGCAACCCAGGAACGCCCAGCACAGACGCTCAAGGGCCTGAGGATTGCCCATCCCTACCACACGCTGTATTTACTGGATGCTAGAATATGTGAATTACATATACAACACATGTATGTGTATGTCCATATGCAGATCAAGAACGTGCATCCAAATATTCGTAGTAAATGGCAAAGAACTTCCTTACCCTTTCTTCAGACTCACATGGATTCATAAGTAGCACATGGAAAGAAACAAAACCATGTGTAAAAGAGGAAACAGAACAAGAAAATAAACAAATGTTCGCTCTCCCTGTAAGTTTAATGAGGCACCTGTTTATGCTTATTTAATGGGCGGCGAAGAAATCACACCTGCCATGTCGGAAGTATGAAACCGGTCCCTTCGGATAGTGCCGGGAACACTATATATATATATATATATATATATATATATATATATATATATATGGATTTCCTAGAAGGCAGACGTAGTCATATATATACACACACACACACACACACACACACACATATATATATATACACATATGCCAGAAGTTTTTAAATGAATGCTTTTGTCAGTCGTTCAACACACGGGCCTGTGAATCTGAGCTAGGGAACCTGGGGAGCCCCGTTTTTAGAAAGGTTCCCTCTTCGCTGTTTATCTGCTAGGTCCCGTTCACTCACACTCCGTATTTCACCTTGCATCTGAATCAAGGAGCTCTGTCCCCACTCCAAGATTGAGGCAGGAGAATGAATCATTCTCAGAGCCTCCAAACCCCGATAACATCTAAAAAGAACCGAATCCCCAACATGTTGCTGGAAACTAGACCCAAACGAACCTCGGCCAGTGCTGTTATCAAGACCCCACCTTCAGTGATCTGTGAAATAACATCTCTTATTCACCTGACATCGCCTTGAAGCAGACCCTTCCCTGGACTCCTGAAGGAACACACACCCTGGACCCCTTCCCAGTGTAAACCCCTGACCCCAAGCAACAGAGAGACTTGCTCTCCTTCCCTGTCTGAGTCTCCCAGACATTTCACCTAACGATACCCCATCACTTACGCTATTCAATAAACTCTGCTTCTACTTCCTCCTGGCTCGTGTTCGATTTCTTTTTATTTCGTTTTTCTGAAGTTTTTAAAATTTATTTATTTATTTATTTATTTAGTGATCTCTACACCCAACATGGGGCTCAAAGCCTCAACCCTGGGATCAAGAGTTGCCTGCCCTTCTGACGGAGCCAGCCAGGTGCCCCTTGTGTTTCATTTCTATCCTGCACAAAACCCAGTGACCCTCTCTGGATTGTCGGATCGGGCCTGCCTACATCAAAGCCATTATGTACCCGGCACTGAACCAGGTACCGCTGGATCAAACGGGCAAGAGTGTGGGTCCTGACACATCAGTGACCATGCCAGCTCTGGAATGACCAGCTGGGGACTCCATATACGTGAGGTAGTAATAAACACTACCCCTGTCGAGGCCACTGTTGTTTTGGGTTTTCTGTTACTTATGACCAAGTCCAATCTTATTTAGACTGAAGGTAAATGAGCTTTCACCAGCTAGTGTCTGGCTTTTTCTTTTAAGATTTTATTTTATTTATTTGTCAGAGAGCTAGAGAGAGAGAGAGCACAAGCAGGAGGAGCGGCAGGCAGGGGGAGAAGCAGGCTCCCCACTGAGTAGTGAGCCCGATGCGGGACTCGATCCCAGAACCTTGGGATCATGACCTGAGCCGAAGGCAGACACTTAACCATCTGAGCCACCCAGGCGTCCCTGGTGTGGGGCTTTGTAATGGAGCAGGAAGCAAGATCATCAAAACAGAGTAAACATACGGGAAGGAAGTGGAGGTCTAAGCAGTGTGGAAAAGGTATGATGTCATCACCATGGAAAGAGAGAGTGATCTCATCAAAGAAACATAGTAAAACAGCTGGGCAGTGACAAGTTCCTTCTTGAGTCTCCAGAAACAGGTACTCAAAGAAGCCAATTTTTAAATGCCCTAAATGAATGAAGATGTACAGCATGACATTATTTATTATAGAAAACTTCAGAAATTATATAAATGTCAAACAGCAAGAGGCTTACATCACTTATAGTATTTTTTAAATGATTATTAGGAAAAGTAGATAGCAATAGATAACCTATACTTTATTATCATATTTATATTTTATTTATTATATAGAAACAGTAGAATACAAAATAGTACATACACTAGGGTTACAATCACACGTGGAGGGAAAAAATTGCAAGAAGTACCAAATTACTAACAATATATTTTTAATTTCCTTGACTTTGTTACATTAGTATTAAAAACTATTATTTTTAAATAGCATGTAAGAATCATCTCATTGAGTAGAGAATAGTCTCGAAAAAGTAAGATGTCTCGTGTCTCTCTGTGACCCACAGAAGCCATGAAGTACTGCTATGGAAGACTGAAGATTGTTATTGAGTTGAGCGGCCTGAGATGGCATGATGACTCGGGAATAACGCTCCTCTCTCTAACCAGTGCTGGGTTTTCTCTCCTGGTCACAGGGACTCTGATCAGGTGGTCAGCATCCCGAGTGTGGACCCTGCTCTGTAGGTGGGTCTTGTGCCTCTCCCTGGACATGCGGCTCCCAGCAGGGCCAAAGACCATCCTTGATGAGATCACTCTCCCAAGCACAAGATGACCAGCCAGTCACAGTAGAACAGGCTCTGCAGAAGCCCAGAAGGATGCTTCCCCCTAACGGGAAAGTGAAGACAAGAGCACTTCACTGGCTTGGGTGAGTAGCCTCCGTTCTCTGCCACGTATGTCTCTCACTGCTCACTTCCTTTGTTCATTTGCTCACTCTGATATTTGATGAGTGTCTGCTACATGCCAGGCACCATCCTAGGTGTGAACAAGTCAGACGCACCTCATGGGGCGTACAGTCATGGGAATTAGACACTAAAGAGGTAAGTACAGTATTGTAGATTGTCTTACGGGTGCAGGGCGCCATAGGAACAGCCAAGTAGTGTCGAGTGAATTGGCTCGTTAGAAACCGTAATCATCATTTGGTAACTGACCTACGAGTGCCACACTAGAGTAGGTAAGCAGGGGGAGGCAGGTGATCAGAGCAGAGAGGCAGGCTGGGCTGGGTCTGGCAGAGCCGTGTAAGCCATGGTCAGGCTTTTAGGCTCCAAGTGCCACGAGAGGCCACTGGAGAAATTCAAGCAGGGGAAGGATGAGAACTCATATATGTTTTTGAGAGCCCTCTAAGTGACTAGGTTCTGGAAAACGGTGGCTCCAACTCAAGAGGGCACTGAAGGGAAGCCCAAGGTGACAGCCATGCAGCAGACCTGACTGAAACAGAGGACAGAGGGCTCCAAAAAGGGAGCCTCCAGAGGAGGATGGGCAGGAAGAGGATTTTTAAAAATACCTGGAATGCTGGAGCATTTTTTTTTTAAGAGTTTCTGATAAAGGTGAATGAATTGCAGAAATAGAAAAAACTTAGCCTAAAATTCATGTGGAATCTCAAAGGACCCTGAGTAGCTAACACCATCTTGAAAAACAAGAACAAAACTAGAGGACTCACACTTCTTGAATTCAAAACTTACTACAGAACCACAGTAATCAAAACAGTGCGATACTGGCATAAAGATGGACCATGGGATAGAATGGAAAGCCCAGAAATAAACTGTTGCATACACAAATGACTTTTGACAAGGGTGCCAGGACCATTCAATGGGAAAAGGACAGTCTTTTCAACAAATGGTGCTGGGAAAACTGGATATCCACATGCAAAAGAATGAAGTTGGACACTTCCTTAACACCAAATACAAAAATTAACTCAATATGGACCAAGGACCTAACTGTAAGACCTAAAACAATAAAACTCTTAGGAGAAAACATAGGGCAAAAACTTCACAACACCAGATTTGGCAATGACTTCTTGGATACGACACCAAAAGCACAGATAACAAAAGGGAAAACAGGGGCGCCTGGGTTAAGCCTCTGCCTTCGGCTCAGGTCATGATCTCGGGGTCCTGGGATCGAGCCCCACGTCGGGCTTTCTGCTCAGCGGGGAATCTGCTTCTCCCTCTCTCTGTGTGCCTGCCTCTCTGCCTACTTGTGATCTCGCTCTGTGTCAAATAAATAAATAAAATCTTTTTTTAAAAAAAAAGGGAAAACAGGCAAACTGAACTTCATGAATACTTAAAAAATTATGTGTGTCAAAAGACACTAACAGCAAAGTAAAAAAGCAACCACAGAATGGGAGAAAATAGTTGCAAATTATATATCTGATAAAGGGTTCATAGCCAGAATATATAGAGATAACTCCTTTTTTTTTTAAGAGATAACTCTTAACAGCAAAAAAATAAACAATCTGATTCAAAAGTGAGCAGAAGACTTGAATAGACATTTCTCTAAATATACATGAATGGCCAAAAAGAAAACAAAAAGATGTTCAATTTCACTAACCACTAGGGAAATACAAAATGAAACTACAATATCATCTGGTACCCTTAGGATGGCTATTACTAAAACAAACAAAGAAACAAACAAAAAACTAGAAAGCAGCAAAGTGTTGATGAGAATGTGGAGAAACTGGAACCCTTCTACACTGCTGGTAGGAATGCAGCCACCGGCAGCAATATATGGCAGTTCCTCAAAGAATTAAAAATAGAGTTACCATATGATCTAGCAATTAAACTTCTGAGCACATTCCCAAAAGAACTGAAAGCAGGATCTTAAAAAAATATATTTTTAAAAGATTTTATTTATTTATTTATTTATTTGAGAGAGAGCATATGAGCATCAGCAGGGAGAGGGGACAAGAGAGAGGCGGAGAGACTCTCAAGCAGACTCTGTGCTCGGTGTGGAGCAGGACACTAGGCTTGATTTCACGACCTTGAGATCATGACCTCATGACCTGAGCAGAAATGAAGAGTCAGTCGCTTAATTGGGTCACTCAGGTTTCCCAGATTTTTTTTTTTTAAGATTTTTGTTTATTTATTTATTTGACAAAGAGAGACACAGGGGGAGAGGGAACACAAGCAGGCGGAACGTGAGAGGGAGAAGCAGGCTTCCTGCAGAGCAGGGAGCCTGATGTGGGGCTCCATCCCAGGACTGTGGAATCATGACCTGAGCTGAAGGCAGACACTTAGCGACTGAGGCATTCGGGCTCCCCCCAGGCTCCCCAGTCTTGAAGAAATATTTGTAAACCTGTGTTTATGCCAGCATTATTCCCAAGCAGTAAAATGTGGAAGAAACCCAAGTATCTGTCTACAGATGGAAAGATAAGCAACATATGCTCCATATGCATAACAGAATATTATTCTGCCTTCAAAAGTTAGGAGATTCTGAAATATGTTACAACATGGATAAACCTTGAGGGCTAAGTTATGCTAAGTGAAATAATCCAGTCATAAAAAGGCAAATACTGTATGATTTCATTAATCTGAGGTACTCATGGGCTCCTTCCTGGCTCAGTAGGTTAACTGTCACCTTCGGCTCAGGTCATGATTCTGGAGTCCCAGGGCTCAGTGGGGAGTCAGCTTCTCCCTCCGACCCTCCCCTTCTCATGCTCACTCTCTTTCATTCTCTCTCTCTCAAATAAATAAATAAAATCTTTTTTAAAGGGGCACCTGGGTGGCTCAGTGGGTTAAGCCTCTGCCTTCGGCTCGGGTCATGATCTCGGGGTCCCGGGATCGAGCCCTGCATCGGGCTCTCTGCTCAGCGGGGAGCCTACTTCCCCCTCTCTCTCTGCCTGCCTCTCTGCCTACTTGTGATCTGTCAAATAAATAAATAAAATCTTTTTAAAAAATCTTTTTAAAAAATCTGTTAAAAAAAAAACAAAAACAGAGTGATAAGTATACTGCTAGAAACATGCAATGGACTTTCAGAAATCTCCTAACCAAGATCTAGAAGCAGAAGCAGAGATCAATACAAAGTCCCAGGGGTGGGCTCAAGGGCATATCACCCCACCCACCTCCCCAACCCCCCTGGGGTGTAGCAAGTAGTTTTGTGTGAATGTGGTTCATTTTGTGAACTTTGTGGGTGTGAGGCAGGGGCCAGCCTTCTGCTGCCATTACAACTTTTCATGTTCTTTTTTTTTTTTTCTCTCACTGCTAAAATATAGTTGTAAAAATGGTGATGTCATTGAGGCAGGTGGAAATTTTAGTATCATCCTTGAGGGTTTATGAAAGTGCTTGAAACCTTAATCCACCCCCATAAACAGTAATATGTATAAAGAATGAAGAGTTGTCTGTGAAAAAAATATATATTTACGATCATTACAGCCTTTCTTTTTTTTTAAGAATAGTGGATAACTAGAGCATTTAAATATCTAAGAATACTCTTGTTTTACTTTCAAAAATAGTTAGCTGTGATCATTTGTTAAAAAAAAAAAAAAGAAGTCTTCAACTGGTTTCTGATCTATTATTACAATCCCATGTGACCTGGTCAAGGCTAATGAAACAGCCATATTTGAACAGTGAGTTTTGAGGCTAGGTAACAGTTCCCAAAGATAGAAAACAATGAATATTATGGATTTGTGCACTGGACCTTAAGAGCCCTGTGCTGTCTTGAGCCTCCTTACACATACAAGTAGTACAAAGAATTTAAGACAGGGGTATCAGGGCCCGCTGGGGAAAAACTTTCCTGTACTCATGAAGAAAAACCTGTACCAGATATTTTGAAACCTCTTACCGACCCTTGGCTAATCTTCAGCCCAAAATGCAATGTAAGGTAGAGCTAATCCCAGAAAGCTGGTTTAAACCAACAGCCACCAGTCTACTGTGTCTTTGAGAAGTCTGATTTTCCTGCTTTGCTCACACACATACTGTTTGGGAAACAGCCCGTGACTCTGAGGCAAATGATGAAGCCGTTGTTGGGAGGTTGGAAGGTTCACGGCAGCTTTATGAATACTGGTATTGAAAATACCCCGTATTGGGGCGCTTGGATGGCTCAGTCGGTTAAGCATCTGCCTTCGGCTCAGGTCATTCAGCTCAGGTCATGATGCCAGGGTCCTGGAAGGCTTCCTGCTTGGCAGGAAGTCTGCTTCTCCCTCTGCCTTTCCCTTAGCCTGTGCTCTCTCTCTCTTCCTCTCTCTCACTCAAATAAATAAATATTTTTTATTTGAGAGAAAGAGAGAGTAAGCACAAACAGAGGATGGGCAGAGAGAGAAGCAGACTCCCCGCTGAGCCGGGGGCTCCGTCCCATGACCCTGGGATCATGACCTGAGCCGAAGGGAGACACTTAATCGACTGAGCCACCCAGGTGCCCCTAAATAAATAAAATCTTTTTTTTTAATTGTTTAAAAGATGAAAGAGCTAAATCCTCAAATAGAGCAGTAGGTCAATAGATAATTTTTAAACTGTTCTATCAAGAAAAGGCAGTATAATCGTATTATTTTTTTAAAGTGGTGGCAACTACCAGGAGAGTATGAGTTTCTGTATAATGATGTTGAGAAAAGCAGGAATTTTTTAATTTTTCTTAAGGACAGGTCCCATGCTTCTCATTAAGTTTGTAAGAAAATAAAACAAGAAAAAAGGGTTTTGATAATTATTTTTAAAATAGGTCCCACTGGCTGCTCTAGGAAGAACAAATTGAAGAAGACTGACTTTTGTGGCCCCTGGGTGGCTCAGTGGGTTAAAGCCGCTGCCTTCAGCTCAGGTCATGATCCCAGGGTCCTGGGATCGAGCCCCGCATCGGGCTCTCTGCTCAGCGGGGAGCCTGCTTCCTCCTCTCTCTCTGCCTGCTTCTCTGCCTACTTGTGATCTCTGTCTGTCAAATAAATAAATAATCCTTAAGAAAAAAAAAAAAAAGACCGATTGTCAATGATTTTACCTTGCCTCTGACCACAAGGCAAAACAATACAAAATAGCCCTGCAATGTACTTCTAGGGACCAGTTTTCAAGAGAGAGTATTAAAGACTTAAAGCACTGCCTAAACATTGTATAAACTAGCACATGGAGTCAGCATGAAGGGCCTATGTGATAACATGCTTTCTTCTGTTTATTTAAGAGAAAAAAAAAAAAAAAGCAGCTTCCCATACAGCTGTAGGTCATTCTACAAAAAAAAAGTCATCTAGCAAAGCCCAATATGGCACCTGCTTTGTTCTGGTAAGGCTCCAGAATGACAAGATTCCACAGTAGCCAAATACATGGAGCAGAGGAACAGCCCTGGGTGCACAGCAGGGCACTGAGCAAGGTCAAACACCCTGGAGACTTCCCTTGGTCACTCCACTGGCAGAACAGAGAGGCCCCACCTACTGTGGGTACAGGAGGGTGCAGAGGAGGGGCAGAACAGAGACTAGGAAGCTGGTCTAGACCAAGATCCTTGAGAATCAGGAAGCCCTTGTTAAAATAAGGATCTAGACAAAGCGTACAGACAGGCTGGGCCTCACATCCCCGTGAGGAACGTGAGAATCTCCTGGGGTGCAGGAGGTCAGCTACCTCTTTGGAAACGGGCTCTACATCACCTGTGCGTGTCCACATCTGGAAGACATTGTCTGATCACGCCAAAGACTGGCAGGTGTCCTACTGTGTCCTAGCTGCTTCCCTAGAGTGCTGGGAACCACAGCCATGGTCACTGTCCTATTCTGACAAGGTAGCACCAATGTTCACAGGCTAAATTACACAGCAGCACTTTACCACGCAGCCCCAAACCCGGCATGCGCAGGGAAGGGTGAGAAAGAAGCCACACACCCACGCTGCCCATCAGACCCACTCCGGGACCATCCTGGTTCCAAGGAACGCTGACTCTCCCCTCTCAAACAGATCCATGGAAAGTTTTCTTTAAATAAGTATTTCCGGGGCACCTGGTGGCTCAGTGAGTTAAGCGTCTGCCTTGGGGTCAGGTCAAGATCTCAGGGTCCTGCGGTGGAGCCCTGCCTCAGGTTCCCTGCTCAGTGGGGAGCCTGCTTCTCCCTCTTCTCCACCTTCCCTTGTTCTCTCTCTATCAAATAAATAAATAAAAATCTCTTTAAAAAATAAATATATAGATATAGATATACATAAATAAATATTTCCATGGGGCATTTGAGTAAGAGTATGTATAAAGAATGTGCTGACTCAGGGTGCCTGGGTGGCTCAGTAGGTTAAGCCTCTGTCATGATCTCAGGGTCCTGGGATCAAGCCCCACATCGGGCTCTCTGCTCAACAGGCAGCCTACTTCCCTTTATCTCTCTGCCTGTCTCTCTGCCTACTTGTGATCTCTGTCTTTCAAATAAATAAATAAAATCTTAAAAAAAAAAAAAAAGAATGTGCTGACTCATGCCTTTTCTGGAGCATCTACTTAATCTGGCCAAGGGCTTTTCCCCTTCCATGGAACATTCCTCTCTTGGGCGTGTGCCGGCCCCTTCCTCCTTGTACCCCTCTTGCCACCTTTATTTGTCTGTCCCCTCTCTTCTCCTGCATTCACAAAGGTATCCTTCCGGAGGCCTTTCTTGGGGACCTTATATCTTTTCATTCTTTCTCTTTGAGGCACTGCCTTTAATTGTCAGCTCTGTGCTGATGGTAAGAGTAGCTGACAACACAGGTGTTCAGGATGTGTCATGCCCGTGCCTGGCACTGAGGGATTAGACGTGGTTCATGTCCCATTTTTACGGAAGTGAGGAAGAAGGGCTGAGGCTTGGTGGTGGGGCGGGAGGAGGGAGGTTGACATAACCAGCCACCCAAAGTCACAGAGACACTGTCACCCTAAGGAGCACAACCGGGATTCAAACCTGGCCAGTGAACCTCCGAGCCCCCACTGGTAACTGACGCCTTTCCATACTTCACACAGTTCTCTATATCCTCTCCTTCCCATGGCCTTCCCAGACCACCGATCCTGGCATGGGGCTGGGGGCTTCAGAATGATGCTGGCCTTGGTCCTCACCATGGCTAACCTGTGGTTAGCTACTGTTAATGCTGCCTCTGCCTCTTCTTCCTCCTCCTCCCTCTCTTCCCACAAACAAGTTCCTCCTCCTGACTTCCTAATTTCTGCGGCCCTTACCTCATTCTCCACTTTACGTTACAGGGAGCCTCCTCTGAGCCCTCCTCTCCTCTAGTGCTCACCTTCAACTGGTTGCCTGGCCCTGTGGCTTTGACCTCCTCTGGCCTTGGCTAGTCCTCCCTAATCTCCTCCTTTCCTCTCCCTATGGCCTCCACTCAGGAACAGACCCCTCCTCCCAGCCCAGTTTCCTTGGCCTCTGCTGGACTCTCCTTATCCCTACCCCTTCCTCCTCCACGAACTTGAAGCCAAAGCCTGCCCTCTCTACCTTGCTTCCTCGTGGGAATACACCTTCTAACCAAGGTGGCAACCCTTACGTCTGCAAATGCTGCCTCAATTAGAAATCCTCATATAGGGGCGCTTGAGTGGCTCAGTCGGTTAAGCACCTGTCTTCAGCTCAGGTCAAGATCCCAGGGTCCTGGAATCGAGTCCCGCATCAGGCTCCCTGCTCAGCGGGGAGTCTGCTTCCTCCCTCCCTCTGCTCTTCTACCTGCTTGTGCTCTCGTCCTCTCACTTTCTCAAATAAATAAATATTAAAAAAAAAAAAAAAAAAGAAATCCTCATATAGACAGGCACCTGGGTGGCTCAGTCGGTTACGCATCTGACTTCGGATCAGGTCATGATCTCAGGGTCCTGGGATCCAGTTCCGATCTGGGCTCCCCGCTGGGTGGGGAGTCTGCTTCTCCCTCTCCCACTCCCTCTCCCCCTGCTGTGCTCTCTCTCTATCTCTCAAATGAATAAATAAAATCATAAAAAAAGAAATCCTTACACAGAAAAGCTATTTCATAAATATGTAATAAATCCAGTCAACAAATACCCACTAGTGTTTCCAAAGTTTTCTACCATATCCAATCACAACCTTCTTGCCCTTGAAACATGCAAGTGATTCCACTCTGTGCTAACCACAGTCTGGCCTCACCTACCCCCTGAGTGAGTGGAGGCTTCACAGATGCTGCTGAGGTCTCCAGCACGTTCCTTTCTGCCCCTCTGTACCCAAGCCTGGACAACTGTCCCATCTGCCTGATTCCTGAGCATTTACACGCAAGGCACTGCGGCAGCGCTGGGGGCTCCACTGATGGCGACACCCAGTGCCTGCCATGCAGGAGAGAGAGCTTCACACGCAGGGTCAAATGGCGACCCACCACCTATCTCTGGCAATGCCGAAGGAGCCGTGCAGACAGCACTGCTGGGACCATCTAGCTGAGCACCAGCCTCCCCAAGACATTCACGGAGCCCTTGGTCCACGCAGAGTCCTGCTCCACTGTTCACCAGCCCTAGCAGCGTGGCAACGTTGCGTAACCTCTCTGCCACACCGTTTCCTCATCTGTAAGATGATGGTAAGCCAGCTACCTCTTAGGGTAGCTGTGAGGCTTAAACGAGGAGCATGTGTAAAGGCTTTAAAACGGTGTTAGCTGGGCAGTCAGTTGGCTCAGTTGGTTGGTTAAGCATCTGCTCTTGATTTTGGCTCAGGTCATGACCTCCCGGCCTTGAGACTGAACTCCCCTGTCGGCTCCCAGCTCAGCGTGGAGTCTGCTGGAGGGTCTTTCCCTCTTCCTCTCCCCACCGGAGCACCTCTCTCTTTCTTTCCCTCTCTCTCTCTCCCTCAAATAAATGTTAAAAAATACATCTTTTTTATTAAAAGATGTGATTTATTTGTCAGAGGGAGAGAGAAAGAGCACAAGCAGGGGGAGCAGCAGTCTCCCTACTGAGCAAGCAGCCTGATGTGAAACTCGATCCCAGGACCCTGGGATCATGACCTGAGCTGAAGGCAGATCAACTTAACTGATCTGAGTTAACTTAACTGACTGACTTAAGCTAACTTAAGTCTTTTTTTAAAAAAATATTTTATTTATTTATTTGACAGACAGAGATCACAAGTAGGCAGAGAGGCAGACAGAGAGGAGGAAGCAGGCTCCCTGCGGAGCATAGAGCCCGATGTGGGGCTTGATCCCAGGACTCTGGGATCATGACCTGAGCCGAAGGCAGGGGCTTTAACCCACTGAGCCACCCAGGCGCCCCAGTTAACTTAAGTTTTAAGTTAAAACTTAAATATAAAATCTTTAAAATAAATCTTTAAAAAAAAAAAAAGAACGGTGTTAGTCACAGGCTGTGCACAGTAAAGTCAGCTATTATTTGATATAAAGGGTTACAGGAAATTAGAGATAAAAGACATCTTTGCAAAATCTCTCTCAGGATCTCAGATACTGTCTGAAAGTATAAGGCCAGCGGGGGGGGAAAAGGAGTATAAACAGAAAGTCCGCCCCCCCCCACCTTCACCTCTAACTCCAAACCCAGACTTCCTTTCTGCGCGCACACACAACCCCCGCCGCCCCTGCCCCTACCCACTCCTGCAAGCAGGAGGCAGCACCTGGGAGCCCTCTGAGCCTGGAGGCTCCTGATCTCACCCTGTCTCTGGCCCTTCGGCTTTACAGACACACTTGCTCAACCAACAACTCTTCGCTGAGGATCCATCCTCCCCCAGCTCAATGGCGGGCAGTGGTGGGCTTGCAGTCCCCCAGTTCAAAACCATAAACTGACAAATGTTAGGAAAGAACAGAACATGTGGCACGTGAGCAAGCAATAGAGCCTGCTGGGCGCAATCAGGAAAGGCTTCCCTGAAGAGGTGACATTTGGGCTGATATCTGAAAACAGGTGTCACACTTTGAGGCATGGGAAGGCAGGTCTCTGCCCTAATTTTTCCCACTATGACAATGCCTACAGTGGGACCTACAGGTTGGGCAGAGCCCTCAGGGAACGGGGCATCCCAGGGCAGGATCTGAACCTGGTCAGTGAAGCCACAGCACCAGGCTTCTCCACACACTTTGGGGCCAGGGCTGGGCTGGGCAGCTGTGAAGCCAAATGCAAGCAAGTAGGATCCCAGATAGGAGACTTTGAGGTGTGCTGACTTCCTGCTCCCGCCTTAAAGGCGGTTGCTCCGCTACAGACTCTTGAGGGGCACCTGGGGAGCGACAGGACTAGGGGAAGAGGACTGGGGCAGGCGGACGCTGGATGCCGCGCAGCTCTGCGCCGGGACATAGACCTGGGGAGCGGACTCCAGAAACAGGCGAAGCTTCTTGCGGGGAAAACCCTCTTGGTCTCCGGGGGAAAGCGGGCGCGAACGGGGCTGGGACAGACCGTTCGAGTCCGCGGACCTAGAGAAGACAGTCCCCGAAGTGGGGGTGGGGGGTGCCTGCCGCTGTCAGCTGGCGAGGCTCACCCAGGTCCCCCAGATCCGCGCCTGGCGTAGCCTCGGGGACATCGGCGGCTCTCCCCCGACCGTCCGCTCCACGCCTGGGTCTCGGGATCCTCGGCCGGGAGATAGGGGCGCCGCGCCGCTGGGGCCCAGGGGGCAGGGGACGCGGGGACCCGACCCCGGGGGCTCAGGGGCGCGCGGCGGGCTGGGGGCCGGGCAGAGAGGGCACATGGCAGCGGACAGGTCCCCGGGCGGCGCCGACTTACCCAGAAGTTCGCCTTGAACAGTGCGCCCGTCATGGCCGGCGCGCGTCGCAGGGGACGAGCCGAGCGGAGCTGCTGGCAGGCGCCGGGTGACCGGACTGTGGCAGCCCGCTGTCCCGCAGCCGGCCTAGGGAGTCGCCCCGCCGCCCGGAGGCCGCCCCGGGTCCTAAACCACGCCCGATAGCGCCCGCCCAGGGCGCACAGCTCCTCCCGGACCGCAGCTCTGGAGTCCAGCGCCGACGCCCATGCCCACGCCCACGCCCAGGGAAAGCCCCGCGACCTGTGACCCTGGAATTGCCCCCTCGTTCAGGAAGCCTTCAAGGATTACAAGAAACTGGGCCTGCCGACTTCCCGAATTTGACTCCCTTCCCGCCGACGTGCTCCCCCCTCCCCCGACCGAAATCCTGGCGGAGAAATCCAGGCTCAGACTGATCAGAGGTTGCGTGGACCAGGTGTCAGCTCCGCAAAGCTTGAAGACTGACCATACCAGCGGACGTTTCAGCCAGTCCTGCGTTCTACAGCAGACGCATTCGCTACAGATGAGCCCCTGGCCAGGTTTTCGTGTAAAAGTCAAGGAAAGGTCATGGATACTATTAGCCCTAGACTTTAGGTCCCTCAAGGCGTCCTTCCAAGGCCTCCAAGAGCTCAGCTCCTCCCTGACTTCCTCCCATTTCTCAAGACCCAAGACCCTTTTCCACCAATGCCACCCCAGTAGGAGCCCAGAGCCTTCTCCCTCCCCCTGCACTCTTCTACCCTTAGGACAAGACCGACCTTCCCTGCTTTGAAGTACTGTGGTGCTTTGGGACAAAGTACTGCCCTGACCTACCTGCCCTGAGCCAAAACTGTGGCTGAGAGAGGCTGAATGACTTGCCCAAGATGCCAGGGTATTAAACAGGTGAAGAGCTGGATTAGAGTTCTGACCTTCTAAACAGGGCCAGGGTCAAAGACCGATGTCACCCCCGGGGGCAAATCCACCCTGGGCCAAGAGCGGGTGCTCAAGGAAGGGAAGATGAAGATCAAGGGTACCAAGACTGAGTACTCATGGCCACCTGCAACCACAGGCCTGAAGAGGCAAGCATTTGCCCCTTGGGTAGGTTCTGCTTCTGTCCAGACACAGCGGAGGGCAATTGCTGGGCTGATCTGAAGGATAGCTAAAAGATCCTGCCTGAAAATACCATACCCAGTCGCCCCGGGATGAAATCCCACCTGCAGAGTTATCCACAACTAAGAAGATGAAGTGACTCCAGCCCTGGATCACTCCAAGTGGCATGTACCCAGCCATCTGGGTGTCCATTCCTTTGGAAAGCAGTGAGGTTAGGAGGAGGGGAAGCCTGGCAGTACCATCTGGAGGTAGGAGAGGCCATGGTGGGCACCAGGAGGAAGGATGAACTGCAAGAGAGGTAAGAAATAGCATGAACTGGGGGTCTTGCCTTCAGCTCAGATTTGTGATCCCAGGGTACTTGGATCGTGTGCTGTGGTGGGCTCCCTGCTCAGCGGAGAGCCGCTTCTCTCTCTACCCCTTCCCCTGCTCTTCATGTCTCTCTCACCTCTCTCAAAATAAATAAATAAAATCTTCAAAAAAAGAAAAAAAATATATAGGGCTGGGTGGCTCAGTCAGCTAAGTGTCTGACTTCAGCTCAGGTCATGATCTCAGGGTGCTGAGATCGAGTCCCTTGGAGCCTGCTTTCTCCCTCTCACTCTGCTTCTCCCTTCTGCTTATTCTCTCTCTCAAATAAATAAATAAAAATCTTTAAAAAAAAATAGCATGAATCAGAAGTTGAAAGAAGTTGAAGTTAAGGAAGACAGCACCAAGATTTTTCCTGGAAGTTTTTTTTTTTTTTTTTAAGTTTTTTTTTTTCCAATTTATTTATTTTCAGAAAAACAGTATTCATTATTTTTTCACCACACCCAGTGCTCCATGCAAGCTGTGCCCTCTATAATACCCACCACCTGGTACCCCAACCTCCCACCCCCCCGCCACTTCAAACCCCTCAGATTGTTTTTCAGAGTCCATAGTCTCTCATGGTTCATCTCCCCTTCCAATTTACCCAAAAGCACATACCCTCCCCAATGTCCATAACCCTACCCCCCTTCTCCCAACCCCCCTCCCCCCAGCAACCCACAGTTTGTTTCGTGAGATTAAGAGTCACTTATGGTTTGTCTCCCTCCCTATCCCATCTTGTTTCATGGATTCTTCTCCTACCCACTTAAGCCCCCATGTTGTATTTCCTGGAAGTTTTTAATATTTGGGGGCAGATATTTTAGACACAATTCTAATTGTCTAAGTTTTAACTTTATTTTTTTATATATATACACGTTTATACATATACATATATATATATATGTGTATATATATATATATATATACATACACATACATACATATTTGGAAGTCTTCCAAATGTTCACAATGCCTGTAATGCTTGATCTTCACAGCTCTGGGGCCAAAGATCCCTGAATTTTAACTCTCTTCCACCACCTGGTGGCAGAATTGAAAATTACAAATGCTGTCCACACTGACGGTAAATACTATGCATTCATTCCTCAACCTTATTAAAGTCATCGTCTGAGCAAGGTGTTGTGAGTAAAAAGACAAATAAAATGTGTACTATATCTAAGGGTCTACAACCAATTGGAGAGATTTTACTAACAAAGTTAAATATCAATAGCAATTTTGCTATAGCAATTTTGAAGTGACATTAAATGATCAATACTTTTAAGATAACCACTGTTAATATTTTGGCATAATCTCTTCCAGTAAAACACATTTGTTGTACATAAAATTTTGAATCTTGCTTTTTTAACTTAACATTTCATAAGTTATCTTCTGAAGTCATTAAATCCACTTTTCCTAACAAAAACTTTGATAGCACCCAGTGTCGGGTAAATGGACACTCTTGCATGTAGAACTTGAAAATCTCTAGGAAGAGAAATTTGGTCATGTCACCAAAATTTAAAATGCACTTATATTTTGACCCAATATTCCATGTCAAAGACATAATTCCAAATATATTCTCACATGGGCAAAGTGAAGTATGTATAGTTATTCATAGCAGCATGGTTATTCCAGCAAAAGATATGAAACAGCTAAATGTCTACCAGTGGAGAATCGGCTCAGTAAACTGTGATATATCTTCAGAATGAAATAATAGTCAAGCATTAAAAAAATGAAGAAGTGGGCACCTGGGTGGCTCAGTGGGTTAAAGCCTCTGCCTTCGGCTCAGGTCCTGGTCCCAGGGTCCTGGGATCGAGCCCTGCATCCGGGCTCTCTGCTTAGCAGGGAGCCTACTTCCTCCTCTCTCTTTGCCTGTCTCTCTGCTTACTCGTTCTCTCTCTATGTCAAATAAATAAAATCTTTTTAAAAAAATGAAGAAGTTCTTTGCGTATTGATATTGGATAATCACCAGATATTAAGGGGAAAAAAAAGGATGCAAAACAAGCTGCCATTTGAGTAAGGTCAGAAAAATTCACACACGTGTGCACACACACACACACACACACACATTTTATTTTTATTTTAGTTTTTTAAAGATTTTATTTATTTATTTGTCAGACAGAGATCATAAGTAGGCAGAGAGGCAGGCAGGTTGGGGAAAGCAGGCTCCCTGCTGAGCAGAGAGCCCGATTCGGGGTGCAGTCCCAAGACCCTGAGATCATGACCTGCGCTGAAGGCAGAGGCTTAACCCATGAGCCACCCAGGTGCCCCCTCATCTTTATTTTTTAAAGATTTTTAATTTATTCATTTGAGAGAGAGCACAAGCAGGGAGAGAGACAGAGGGAGAGGGAGAAGCAGACTCCCCAAGGAGCTGGGAGCCCAAAGTGGGGCTGGATTCCAGGACCTGGAGATCATGACCTGAGCCAAAGGCAGACGCTTAACCCACTGAGCCACCCAGACACCTGACCCACACACGTTTTAAAATGGTTCCCTCTAAGGAGGAGATCGGGCTGAGGGAACATAGGAGCGGGGGAGAACTACTTTTCATTTCATGCCCTTTGGACCTCTGAATTTGTGAGTTTATTACAAATGCCCCCAAAATTTAAAAAAACAAAGTAACAAAACAAAACAAAACAAAAAACCTCTTCAATATTATTTTTAACTTTTGCAAAATTTCCCGTTGAGTGGATATACCAATACTTCCTTAGCATTTCCCTAATGCATTCAGAAACATTACTCTGATAAATAGGTTTTTACATGAATCTTTGTTAAAATTCCTCATAGTCAAGTTACAGTTCAAAAAATATAAACGTTTTTAAGGTTCTTGGAATATAGTGCCAAATGCTTTTCCAGAAAAGTTGTATCGTCTGTACTTTTAGCAGTGGAGGAAGGGGAAGTTTTCCCCAGAGGCTTCAGTGGAAAGAGTCCCCCAGGGAAATGGCTGGGCTAAATGATGATGAGTTGCCAAAATAACCAACAGCCACTGTCATCACCAATTCTCCTTCACACTCTCACGCAGTCTGATGTCTACATCCCTCTTCCTCCTTTTCCTCCCACCAACCCTTTCTCATCATTCTTCCTCAAAACTTAACTGCTTTCTTCGCATGTCTCCCCTCCTCACAAAGCTACCAAGTTTCCCTGTTGTCCACTGGAGTGAAGTCCCAAACATTTCTGCCTGACTTTCAAGACTTTCCTGGGTTTGGCTCCCCCCGACCTTTCCGACCTCATTGCCCAGGTTCCTGCCCTCCCCCAACCCGAGCCAGTCAGGTTCCCTGTTCTGCCACCCCATCTTTGCCCACGCTTGGCGGGCTACCTGGGTCACTCTTCCTCCTGCTCAAGTTCCACCCGTCACCACTTCCTCAACTTCTCCAGCCCTGGGTGTCTTCTCACTTCTCAAATCTCTGGAACTTGTCATCCATATCACACACACTAGCCCTTAATAATGTATTATTTATATCCTAATGTTCTCTCATCTCTTACCTCCCCAAGAAGACTTCAAAGGACCCAAAGTGAGACTGACATTCTCTCCTGTTGTCTCATGGATTGGACAATGATAGATCCCACTGGGGAATTCAGTAAAATCTCTCTGATCATCAACAGTTCTACCAATTTTTCTTTCAGTCCCCATAGTAGGAGTCAGCTGTGTCAGTAGGTCTGTCAAGTCAATGTCAAAATGAGAGGCTGGATTTTGTCAGTAAGGTGGGAAGCTGAGCAGATGGAGAAATGGATCAGAGGCTCAGGAAAGACAGGAATGGAATACAAGGGACAAACATCCAGGAGGTGGCTGAAGGGCCCAGGGGCTCATGGCATGGTGGGTGAGGAGCTCTGGACTGCATCGAAGCAAGGGTTAAGGGTAGATACCATCAAGATTTAAATTTTCATTAGTTAATGAGTAAGATAAGGGACTCAAAGTGTCTATTCTTGGTCAAAGAAGTGTAAAGATGGGACAAGTTTGATATCTACTGTCCCCGAAGGTAACTTACTACCCACAGGCTTGTTTTTCTGTCAAAAGCCACCATTAAGGCAAGCCACAGAACAAAACAAATTTATAGTATATTTTCCAGAAAGGATTCATAGCCAATATTTATATAAGGAACTTGTAAAACTCAAAAGAAACAAACAGGGACGCCTGGGTGGCTCAGTTGGTTAAACAGCTGCCTTCGGCTCAGGTCATGATCCCAGCGTCCTGGGATAGAGTCCCACATCGGGCTCCTTGCTCAGCAGGGAGCCTGCTTCTCCCTCTGCCTCTGCCTGCCTCTCTGTCTGCCTGTGCTCGCTCTCTCTCCCTCTCTCTCTGACAAGTAAATAAATAAAATCTTTTTTAAAAAAAATTAATTAATTGAAAAGGTCTGTTTCTAGGGCTGAGGCAGGAAATACAAGCTGAGAGCATCTTATAGTGTCAGAAAGTGACACACACGCAAAACAATTAGGGGCATAGCAAAGAAATACAGGAGCCAGATGAAACCTCCCAGTGGGGTCGCCTGGGTGGCTTAGTTGGTTAAGCAGCCGCCTTCTGCTCAGGTCATGATCCTGGGACCCTGGGATCAAGCCCTACCTCAGGCTCCCTGCTCAGCACAGAGCCTGCTTCTCCCTCTCCCTTTGCTGCTCCCTACCACCCCTCGCTTGTACTACTAGCTCACTCTCACTGTCAAATAAATAAAATAGAAAGAAAGAAAGAAGGGGCGAGGGAGGGAGGGAGGGAGGAAGGGAGGGAAAGAATTAGAGAAAGAAACCTCCTAATGGCCAAAGCTGGAACTGATATCAACAACAAAAATACTGGATTATGAGATTATAACCCAAAGTAGGAAACAACTAACCACAAGCCCATACGGATAGAATTGGGTACTTGGATACATAAATGGAGAAATACAGATCTATAGGGCAGAAGAATTCCAAATAATCTATGTAGACAGTTCTGCCCTTACAGGGATGGAGCATAACTGCTCACCCTTTAGTGGAAACTGGAAATAGTGACTCTCTTCCAAAGAATGCCGTGGGGAAGGGGTCGGGGAGAGAGGAAACTTACCGTGAAGAAGCTGACAAACCATACATCAGGCAATATCATTCACAAAGGAAAGGAGAAAGAAAAAAACCCAACAACAATGACAATTCACCTTGGTGGTACATACCTTTGATGTCATGTGACAAGAACGGTGCTTTCTGTCTGTAGTCTTCCAGCCAAAACCCATACCCTCAATCTAAGCATGAAGAAAATACCAAACTTAAACTGGGAAGACATTTTATAAAATACCTGATTAATACCCCTTAGAACTCTCGCAGTCACCACAAACCAAGAAAGTCTAAAAAACTGTCAGAGCCCAGAGGAGCCTAAGGAGACATGATGAATAATGTGGTATCCTGGATGAGATCTAAGGGTGGGGGGTAACGGACAATAGGTAAAAGTTAAGGAAATCCAATGGGGTAATGGAGATAGAAAGTAAAAACAAAACAAAAGAAATCTCAATAAAATAAGGACTGAAGTCCATAGCGCATCAGTGTTGTTTCACTGGTTAATGTCAGATACACCATATGGATGTCCTGGCGTGATACTGACTCAGCCCAGGGAGGCATCAGGTCAGCTTCAGTTTACTGGTCAGAGTCGTACCAGGTCTCAGTTGGTACCTTTGGCCAAATCAACAGGTTCATATAGAAACTTGAGGCTGCCAGCGTTCTAAAACAGACCTCTGTGGGGTATTATGCTAAGCGAAATAAGTCAATCGGAGAAAGACAATTATCATAGTCACTCATATGTAGAATATAAGGAATAGTGTGGAGGATCATGGGGGAAGGAAGGGAAAACCGATTGGGAAGAAATCAGAGAGGGAGACAAACCATGAGAGACTCTTGAGTCCGGGGAAACAAACTGAGGGTTGCTGGAGGGGAGGTGGCTGGGGGGATGGGTAGCTGGGGGATGGGCATGAAGGAGGGCACGTGATGGGATGAGCACTGGGTGTTACATGCAACTGATGAAACATCGACCACTACATCAAAAACTAATGATGTGCTATATGTTGGCTAACTGAATTTAAATAAAATAAATAAGTTTAATTTAAATTTAAATGAAAAAAAATATGATGGACCTCCACAGCTAATAGGATTTGCCCGCTAAGTTCGGGGCTCCTGGAGAACATGACTGAGACGGGTACAGCAGTTTGGTCTTGCTCTGCCTCGGAGCCATATCTGTGCAGAACTAACACAGCAGGCCGGCGGCTGCTGTCCTGAGAGAAGTCTGCTTGCCAAGTTAGCCTGCGGCTGGTGCCCAGGAACCTTCCTGGTAAACAGTTCCCAACACTGATATAAAACTGTCCCCAGGGGCACCTGGGTGACTCAGTTAAGCATCTGCCTTCAGCTCAGGTCATGATCCCAGGGTCCTGGGATCAAGTCCCACATCGGGCTCCCTGCTCTACAGGGAGCCAGCTTCTCCCTCTGCTTCTGCCTCTCTCTCTCTCTGTCTCTCATGAATAAATAAATAAATAAATAAATAAATAAATAAATAAAATGTTGAAAAAAAAAAAAGCTGTCCCTAAAGGCTCAGAGTGGCTCACTGTGCCTAAACTATTTGTATAGTGTGTTTTATGCTGAACACCTGCTTCCTTCTGGGAGTCTGGCATTTGGCTATGTGTTTAGGCAGAGCATGCCTACGTGACCAACCCCAGTGACCTTGGGTACTGAGTTTCCAATGAGCTTCCCTGGTAGACACATCACATATAGTCACAATTCACTGCTGGAGGAATTAAGTGCATCCTGCTTGACTCCACTGGATGGGGATTCTTGAAAGCTTGGGCCTGGTTTCCTCCAGACATCACTCCCTGAGCACCTTCTCATTGCTGATTTTGCTTTGTAGCCTCTCACTGTTAATAAATCATGGCCATTCAGTGACAAGTTGTTAGCCATTCAGTGAAGAAATATTCACATAGTTTAAAAAAAATAATCATACGGAGCACACTTGTTGCCATGAGCACCGGGTCCGTATGTAACTGCTGTACCACTGAACTGTACATCTGAAATTAGTATTACACTGTATGCTAGCTAACCGGAATATAAATACAAACTTAAAAAGATGCTGGGGAGGGGCACCTGGGTGGCTCAGTTGGTTAAGCGGCTGCTTTTGGCTCGAGTTGTTTCCAGGGTCCTGGGATTGAGCCCCACATCAGGCTCCCTGCTCAGCAGATAGCTTGCTTCTCTCTCTCCCTCTGCCTGCCACTCCGCTTACTTGTGCTGTCAAATAAATTTAAAAAGAGAGAGAGACACACGCACACACACAAATAGGGGAGACAAATAGGAAGATTTTAATTTGGACTGCCTCTTAATGAATCAGTTTTCTTAGGTATAATGTTACTGTGGCTATATAGATGGTCCCTTTTTCTTTAAAAAAAATAAATAAATAAATAACCACAGGAGAAAATCAAATGTAATAGGCATATGTACAGGAATCCACACTGAACTGAATTCTGAAGACAGGCAACAGGAAGCTCCATACAAGCTACGGAGAAGGGTAGGAGTCCTTGGACACAAGGGGGAGAAAACTCACTAGAAGGTGAAAGGAGATGTTTGCAAAAACAAGATTGTTCTATTATGCAGATGAGTTGAAGGTCTTTATTCTTAGTGCACAGATGATAAATTTTCTTTAAAAGAGAAAGAGACTGGGGTGGGCTAAGGGAAAGTGCACAGGGAGAGAGAAATCCCAAGAGGACTCCATGCTGAGTGGAGAGCCTGATGCAGGGCTCAACCCCATGACCCTGAGATCATGACCTGAATGAAATCAAGAATTGGGGACACCTGGGTGGCTCAGTTGGTTAAGCAGCTGCCTTCGGCTCAGGTCATGATCCCAGCATCCTGGGATCGAGTCCCACATCAGGCTCCTTGCTCGGCAGGGAGCCTGCTTCTCCCTCTGCCTCTGCCTGCCATTCTGTCTGCCTGTGCTCGCTCTCTCCTCCTCTCTCTCTCTGAAAAATAAATAAAATCTTTAAAAAAAAAAAGAAATCAAGAATTGGACACTTACCCAAACTGAGCCACCCAGGCACCCCCAGATGCTGAAATTTTTTAGATGAAGTATCAGAAGTGTCAGGATGTTTGCAACTTACTCTCAAAGGGCTCCCCAGAAAAATAAAGTAAATGCATCAAAATATTAACAAGTGGCATATATTGATAAATATATCAACCTTTTTCTAAACTTTCCTTAGGCCGGAGCATTTCATAAGTCTACTTCTTGCCAAAGGCCAATTCCTCCATGAACTCTTTTCCAGTTCTGTAAATACGGATACATTTTTAAATCCAAACAGCACTTTGTACGGTCACTTAAAGCATCTTATGTATACTTCGATAATTACACAGCATTTACAGTTACTACAATACATTGTCTCTTGTCCTCCTCCCTACCCACTAAGGAAGAGGGTTCTGTTTTACTCATTTTGTATCCTCTAAATTTAGTACTCATGTCATATTAAACATGTAAAGCAAGCACTACATAAGATAAGCCTATCTTAATATTCTTACACAGATTATAGAGCTGAGACATTGGAGGCCTTCTCCAGAGCTGGACTTCATAACCTTCAAATAGATTTCAAAATACTTATCTGAAAGCTGTAAAAACCTCCAGTTTCAAAGGTCAAGTGCCTTTCTCAGATAAGCTGTGCAAAAACACATTTTCAACAGCCTTTTGGCTGCCCCACAGCAGGGCCATTGGGCAGAGTATTTAGGACCATCTGGTGAGAACAGTTGAGTGCCTTGCGAGGTCTCCCAACTTGCTGGTCTCTGAGTAATAAAAAATAAGGTTTGAGGGGCGCCAAGGTGGTTCCGTGGGTTGGGCCTCTGCCTTTAGCTCAGGTAATGATTTCGGAGTCCTGGGATCGAGCCCCACGTTGGGCTCTCTGCTTGGCAGGAAGCCTGATTCTCTCTCTGCCTACTTGTGATCTCTGTCAAATAAATAGATAAAATCTAAAAAAAAAAATCTTCAATTTCAATGTTTCTCCTGGTTCACCATTGTAATGACTATTTTGGGCTCCAGCTCAGCAAAACTGTTGGGGGTGCGGGGCTTTACTGATTTAGGGAAACTGTTGCCATCTTTTAGCATGTCCCCCCCCCCGCCCCAAAGCCACTGCCTCTTAATTTTTAATCTCTAAACCTAACATGTGCCTCAGACTCGAGACCCAAATATCAAGTTGTATGTTCCACTGACTCACACAGCCAGGCGCCTCTTCTACAATTCTTAATCTTGATGAATAAATGACTTAAAGGACTTAACGAATTACTTCAGCTAGTAGACAGCAGAAACTAAAATCCAGAGGACCATTCACAAAAATTCCTCTCCTAGAGTGTATTTGCTCTTAGACATTGTTTGTCCTGCTTTTATTAGACCAATTAAACCAGACCTACTTTAAAATATTCGATACAGGCTCTACCAAGGCTCAGACAGGTGAAAAGTAGCATTTCAGCTTCATCAGATCATAAAGAAGTCATACGAGCAGAATTTATACCAAATCATCATCTTCTCATATTGTGAGGATAGTTAGAATTGTGGAATGTGTAGTATAGGTGCGCACATGCAAAGTTCTTATTGGTTGGGCAAAATCAACAAATTACACATAGAACATAAAAGGAAGTGGGGTAACTGCAATATGGAGCTGAAAAAATAACTGAATAGAAATGAGCTGCTTTTGGGAAGTAGGAAGAGGGTTGGGGTAGACAAGCAAAAGGGATTTCCACTTTTAGTACAGTCCTGTCTTGACTTTTTCTTTTTTTTAAGATTTTATTTATTTATTTGAGAGAGAGAGATCACAAGTAGGCAGAGGCAGGCAGAGAGAGAGGAGGAAGCAGGCTCCCTGCTGAGCAGAGAGCCTGATGCGGGACTCGATCCCAGGACCCTGAGATCATGACCTGAGCCGAAGGCAGCAGCTTAACCCACTGAGCCACCCAGGCGCCCTCTTTCTTTAAATTATATGCCTACTTAACAATTTAAAAAGGAAGAGCCCAGAAAGACCCAGGCACGTGAAACTTAAATACCACACAGGTGGGGCACCTGGATGGCTCAATGGGTTAAAGCCTCTGCCTTGGGCTCAGGTCATCCCAGGGTCGGCCTGGGATTGAGTCCTGCATCGGGTTACTCTGCTCAGCAGGGAGCCTGCTTCTTCCTCCTCTCTCTCTCTCTGCCTACCTATGATCTGTCAAATAAATAAAATCTTAAAAAATATATATATATATACCACACAGGTGTCATGGTGGGTTATATGGAGTTTGATAAATGGACTTAAAAAACCGGATATGGGGGCGCCTGGGTGGCTCAGTGGGTTAAACCCTCGGACTTCAGCTCAGGTCATGATCGCAGGGTCTTGGGATCGAGTCCCAGTCAGGCTCTCTGCTCCACAGGGAGCCTGCTTCCTCCTCTCTCTCCCTACTTGTGATCTCTGTCAAATAAATAAATAAAATCTTTAAAAAAAAGGATATGAATACCTAAAAGATTCCTAACCTCTACACAAAAAACGTTAACTCCAGATGGATTGGGACAATCTTTTGTTGTTTTAAGCAAGCTCTACACCCAGTGTGGGGCTCAAACTCCCAACCCAAGATTAAATCTCTACAGACTGAGCCAGGCAGGGGCCCCAGTGACAGTCAATCTTCTAAACTATGGTATCCAGTTTTTGGTCAACCACCAGTCTAATTGCTGTGAAAGTATGTTTAGACATGACTAACACTTAAAATACTGTGCATAAACTATGACTTTCCATAACATGGGTGGGTCTCATCCAGTTGTAGGCCTTTAGAGAACCCAAGGTCCACCAAGGAATTCCGCCTCCAGACACAACTCTTCACCCTGGGTCTCCAGCCTGTCCACCTGCCTTTTGAAACTTGCCAGCCCCTACCATCTCTTTGTACACATCCTATATGGTTTTTTTCTCTCAAAAACTGTAATACCTGGATTAAGCTCTTAGGTAACAAGAGCAAACCTTTACAACTCTTAGTAGAAAATATAGTTATCTTTGTATATTGTAAGGTGAAGGTTTCCCAAATAAGACCAAAAATACTAATCATAAAAATTGACCAGTTTGATTATAAACTGCTGCTTACAAAAGATATGTTAAAGAATACTAAACAAGAGAAAATACTGATAAATGTTCATATTTCTACTACTTTCTCAGTCTGTATCTTTCAGACTTCACTTAGCATTTTTTTTTCATTTCCTTGATAATTTTAGTTGTCTTATCCTTTTCTTCCCTACAGTACTTTATATAGATCAGCCTTCTTGGCAGAGACGCCAGTGGGTCTCTTCAACATTACCAAGTGTAAACTCTGCCACATTATCCAGTTACCAAGTTCATGAATTCTTCTTTAGTCAAACACAAAGCACTCTAGAATCTTACGAAGATCTCAGCCTTGAATCATCTAAAAAGCATGCTTATTAATTCCTCAAATTAATTTTAGCTCTTTTAAAAGAATCACTCAGACTACAGAAAACCACCAACCGATATGGAACCTTTATTTTTTCTTAAGGTCATTTCTGTACATCTGAAGTATGGGAGTAATCCTTTTACAAATGGAACTGATTACCAGAATAAACGACAACAAAACCGAACTGGTATTTCATGGGAATCCACAGCAGTTTAAGCTTCAAATCCAGCCAAGAAGTTTGTTACAATTTCTTTCAGCTTAGCATCTGACTGTTCTGAGATCTTTCCATCAGTCCTATTTGAAATAAAAAGCAGTTCATCAGTACTGACCTAATCAAAAACTCAATGACTAGCTACAAAATTCAAAAAAAATTCAACAAGACTTTGTATCTTAAAATTTATAAAAGAGGCCATCAATTGTGTTCATACCTAATATTGCCCAACAGGGCCTGGTGCTGGCTGATAACATGAGCCAGGAAAGCGTGCTCAAACTTTGTGATCTTGCTGGGCTCCAATTTATCCAGATACCCTCTTACACCAGCATAAATAACAGCCACTTGTTCTTCAATTGCCATGGGAGCTGAAAACAAAAGAATGCCAAGTTGCTCAAATAAACACCACATTAACAATGTCAGAAAAACTTAGCTTTTCTTCTAAGTATTATCATGTCTCTACATATTACCTACTCCCACTTTCTCTGTGACAAACTCCACATTAGTGTCTTTCCCACTTCTCTCCCCAGGAAAAGTGTTTTCCTTGTTAATTGCAAGCCTAAAAATGTAATCATCTTCAGGGATATTCCATAACCACTATTTATCATCTGGCAGCATTTAAACTGTTTAACATATAAATAATTTGCTGAGGGGCACCTGGGTGGCTCAGTGGTTAAGCACCTACCTTCAGCTCAGATCATGATCCCAGGGTATGGGATCAAGCACTGCATCTGTCTCCCTGCTCAGTCAGCGGGAAGCCTGCTTCTCCCTCTCCTATTCCCACTCCCCCTGCTTGTGTTCCCTCTCTTGCTCTGTCAACTAAATCTTTAAAATAAATAAATAAATAAATTGCTTAAACTACAGCAAGAATAAATGTATACTAACATACTTTTAAATCTGCCCAATGCCATTCTCTCAAGGCCAAGGTGGAAAGGGTGGAAGGGAAGAGATCTAATAGGTTTTAAATCTCAAAAGAAAAGTATATAGTAAGTTTTCCTGGTTATTCAAATGACAGACTGCACTGGAAGTACAACAGACATTAATCACATTCAAAACACTATCTTTAATGAAAGAACACCAGGTATTATAGCTTGTAAGGAGCTATGGGATTCCCAGGCCCTTACACACAGTACACACACTGATGAAATCAAAGAACTCACAATACTGTCCTTGCTTCAGCAACTCAGTCAATCGCACACCACGACTCAAGAGCTGTTGAGTGGCAGCATCAAGGTCAGAACCGAACTGGGCAAAAGCAGCAACCTCACGATACTGAGCCAATTCCAGCTTCATGGTACCTGCCACCTGAAATACAGAAATGGCTAGCTCATGAAACACAAAAATACTTAACCCACTGACAAAAAGCACTATACAATACACTATGATTTTAACCTAATGATATCCCTTCTCCTTGACAAAGTGATGCAAATTACCTGCTTCATAGCCCTGGTTTGGGCAGCAGATCCAACACGGGACACAGACAAACCAACGTTAATGGCAGGGCGGATACCTTTGTAGAACAATTCTGTTTCCAAGAAGATCTACAACATACAGAGAACACATATGTTAACAAGCTTTAAAAAAAAAGAAAAAAACTATTTTCAAAATTAAGTAAAAAAACTGAAGCCCAACATCTCCAAGGAAAAATGTTAAGTGTCTTCTTTTTTTTTTTTTTTTTAGAAGATTTTATTTATTTATTTGACAGAGAGAGATCACAAGTAGGCAGAGGGGCAGGCAGAGAGAAAGGAAGGGAAGCAGGCTCACTGCTGAACAGAGAGCCCGATGCGGGACTCGATCCCTTGACCCTGAGATCATGACCTGAGCCGAAGGCAGCGGCCCAACCCACTAAGCCACCCAGGCGCCCTGTTAAGTGTCTTCTCATCATAAAGAGCCCCTCCAATCTTCCCCAGCACCTATCAACTTACAAATTCTATTGCTAAGATTAAGAGGAGAAGAGAAAAAACAGAAGGGGCGTCTGGGTGGCTCAGTGGGTTATGCCTCTGCCTTCGGCTCAGGTCATGGTCTCAGGGTCCTGGGATCAAGCCCCGAATCGAGCTCACTGCTCAGCAGGGAGCCTGCTTCCTCCTCTCTGCCTGCCTCTGCCTATTTGAGATCTCTGTCAAATTAAATAAATAAATCTTTTAAAAAATAATAAATAAAATGCAGAGGAAGTGATCTGACCTCTGAGATTTGCTTCAAAATGATCAGGGGTAGAGAACAGCAGTGGCTATAAATGAAACAAAAATGAAGTTCACTATACCACAAATTGAAATGGGTGAGAGATATGTGGGTTTCATTACACTGTTCTCCTTTTCTATACATTTTAAAATCACCGCAATAAAGAGTGAAAGGCATTTAATAAATCAGTTCATCAACACTAGTTTAAACCAATGCCTTGGAATCATACAAAGCTTTTTAATTTACTTTAATTATAAAATAATACCTGTCCGTCAGTGATAGAAATGACATTTGTTGGAATGTAAGCAGACACATCACCAGCTTGTGTTTCTATGACTGGTAAAGCAGTCAAGGAGCCACCACCAAAAGAATCGTTCATTTTGGCTGCTCTCTCTAGGAGACGGGAGTGTAGGTAGAACACATCACCAGGATAGGCCTCACGACCAGGAGGCCGGCGGAGCAGCAGAGACATCTGACGATAGGCAACAGCCTACGGTACAGAGAGAGGGTTATAAAGTTCAGTTACTAGAAGCTAAATTTGTCACCTTCAATTGTGGTGCAAACGTAGAAACAGATTCTAAAAATATATTATCCTTTGACCTGTTTGGATAAGTCATCGTAGATGATCAAAGCATGTTTGCCGTTATCTCTAAAATATTCTCCCATAGAACAGCCAGAATAAGGAGCCAGGTACTGAAGTGGAGCAGCATCAGAAGCAGTAGCCGAAACCACAATGGTGTACTTCATGGCATCTGGGAAGAAAATAAGTTTTTTAAGTTCCACAAGATTATCAACATTTTGGTTTTAAAGACTACTGTGATAAAAACTAAGTGCTTTACTACATAATTTACCAAAGTCAGATTAACCAGTCAAACAACACAGATTTTAAAGAAACTGACAAAAACCTTAATGTTTATACTACTTTTACTTATTCAATTATATTAGAAGAAATTTCAATTCATTGGGGAATAATTAAAACCAGCCTTCATTAAGTAGAAGCTATCCAAAGATTAGCAATATTAGGACTCCCAGAGAACGATGATACTGAAGTTCTTTCCCTTCCTTTCAAGTAAACCCTAACCTCAAGGCGGGGCTTGAACTCGTGACTCCCAACACCAAGAGCCACATGCTCTCTCGACTGAGCCAGCCAGGCATTCCTGGACTGAAGTTCTTGAATACCTGCATCTGTGAGTCTCTTCACCAACTGGGCAACAGTGGATCTCTTCTGACCAATAGCAACGTAGATACAGTACAGCTTCTTCTTTTCATCAGTTCCATCATTGAAACGTTTCTGGTTAATGATGGTGTCAATAGCAATTGATGTTTTACTTTAAAAAGAGAATGTAAACTTAAATTTTAGTAAATACTTCAAAGGATTTCTCAAATTTCAGTCCTACTTCTAATCCTCATCAGATTCTACTCACCCCATTATATCCAAAACATTTACCATTCCAACCCTAATAAGTAATCTTTCCACAATTAAATTTTAGTTAAAATGTTTAACAAGCTTTACCCAGTTTGTCGGTCACCAATAATCAGCTCACGCTGACCACGACCAATTGGCACCAAGCTATCCACAGCCTTAATGCCAGTCTGCATGGGTTCGCGCACAGAGATTCGAGGAATGATCCCGGGGGCTTTCAGGCCAACTCGCCTACGGGTCTTGGAACCAATTGGACCCTGTTAAACAATAAAAAGGAGCCCCAGAACAATCAGTTTTGATGTCGATTAGAAGCTACAAACACATCTAATGACCATTAAACGTACCTTTCCATCAATGGCATTACCAAGGGCATCCACAACACGGCCCAATAGCTCCTCGCCAACTGGAACATCCACGATGGCTCCTGTTCTCTTCACAATATCTCCTTCCTTAATTAGTTTATCATTTCCAAACACGACAACACCAACGTTGTCGGGTTCCAAGTTCAGAGACATACCCTACAAAACACACAATTGAACCCCCATGAAGCCTGAGTAGTCCTTCTTCCCAAATGTCAACACTATATGAAATTAAAATAGCTAGTTTAAAAAAAAAAAAGGAGTATTGGACTTTTGATCTGATTTTTATGACAAAAAATCTTCTTTTATCAAGACCAAACAGCAACACGTTTCCTTGAATCCTCTTAGGATAGCATGATAAGCCTAACATGCTCTTTTATTTACTACATGATCAAAGAACTAGAAGAAACAAAGAAACTAGGTCAAGCTTTTTTCACTGTACTTCTTTTGTCTATGGATTTTGAACCAGGTGATCAGTACGAAATAAAGTGATCAACTGGAAATTTTAAGACACAGTTGATTTACATCTTTTTATCTGTGAGTAGTGTCATAAACAGCTAAAAAAATTACAGTGAGAATTCATCAGGTTAGTAGAAAAGGCAATTAAAATCTACCCAAACGAGGATAAAATGCTATAATGTAACAGTGCTGGGTCGTCTCTCATCATTACAACTTTAATTCAAAATATAAGATTTTTAGGTCCCTATTCATTACTAAGGATAAAGACTATTCATGAACTGAGTCTGGTCAGTTACTGAAGCTCTGCAGAAATACTCAGAACAAATAGAGAGTATCACTGCTGTTAATGTTCAATACAGTTGTCACTAACCACATGTGGCTATTTAAAATTTGAATTAATTAACACCATCTTACCGAAGTCAGAGAAACTCAATTTTCTCTCCAATTAACAAATCTCTATACATCACCCACTCTCTCTGTGAGACACTCCCCACTGTACATTCTCAATAGCCTCACATGTAAAAAAAAAAAATCCATTGCACTATACTTAAACAGCGCAGACATAAAGTATTTCCATCATTGCAGGAAGTTCTATTAGACTATACTAGACTTTTACATCTTAAAAGCTAAAAAAGAAACTCATTGTTTATTTATATCAGCCTCACCTTTCAAAGTTATGCAATGTATACGCTGAAGATATGAGAGGCTAAATTTTTGGCCAAGGTCTAACAGCTATGGAGAAAACTTTTGGCTGTGTAATTATTCTTCCATATCAAGGTTTTCTAAAATACTGGTCAGTAGCCAGAGGGCCAAGTCTGTCTTTACCCATGTTGAGTGGGTAATCCTACTCCCCCTGGTCTACCCAGGTATCATGCTCTGCTTTCCTTAGAAAACCCAAGACTACTACCATTTGTTTTCATCCCACTGGCCAACTAGACTCAACCTAATAGAAAGAAGTAGACTTCTATCATCAGAGAGCTTCTATAACTACTAGCTTAACAATAATAGGTCTACTCCTAGAAGATATACAAAGTCAAGGACTTCCAACTTTCTACCAGAAATTAATTTAGTTGGAAGTTATCCAAGGCTCTTATATAAGACAATCTTAATAGGTATAAAGCAGACTTCTTAGAATTTGGCTTAAGGTTTAGTCAATTTTTTATTTCTGCACTAGTGCCTACAATTTATATATTATCAGTCCCTAGAATAAAAACTTTGGTAACCAAAACCTTTTAAGTTTATTTTTTTTCACAATCAATGATAATGATTAAATACTGAAGAAGTTGAGAGTGAAAGTTAAAATAAAAAAAACACTAGCACAATCTTTGAATTATTAAGTGAGTAATTCAGAGACCAAGCCTAAAACACCAAAATCTCATTTTTTGTAATTTACCTTTAAACCTGAAGAAAACTCTACCATTTCTTCTGCCTGAACATTTCTTAGCCCATGTACACGGGCAATACCATCACCAATGCTCAGGACACGTCCAGTCTCTTCAAGGTCAACAGAAGTATCGGCTCCAAGAATACGTTCTTCAAGGATAGAGGACACTTCGGCAGTGCCTATTGAGAGAAAAAATCCATTGCAAAAATAGCCTAGTCTCAAGATCTTTTTAAAACCCACTTCCCGGGCGCCTGGGTGGCTCAGTGGGTTAGGTCGCTGCCTTCGGCTCAGGTCATGATCTCAGGGTCCTGGGATCGAGTCCCACATGGGGTTCTCTGCTCAGCAGGGAGCCTGTTTCCCTCTATCTCTCTCTCTGCCTGCTTCTCCGTCTACTTGTGATCTCTTTGTCAAATAAATAAATAAAATCTTAAAAAAAAAAAAAAACACTTCCCTAACAACATAAAAACTGTAATTTTGTAATCACAATAACCAAATTATTTTTTTTAACATTTTATTTATTTGCTTAACAGAGATCACAAGTAGGCAGAGAGGCAGGCAGAGCAGAAACAGAGGAAGCAGGCTCCCTGCTGAGCAGAGCCCAACATGGGGCTCCATCCCAGGACCCTGGGATCATGACCTAAGCCAAAGGCAGAGCCTTTAACCCACTGAGCCACCCAGGTGCCCCTAACCAAATTATTCTAAAATGTAATATGCATGGTTCTATTAAAAAAAAGCTTGATATCCACCACTGCTATAAAAAAACAAATCCAAGGGGCACCTGGGTGGCTCAGTTGTTAAGCATCTGCCTTCGGCTCAGGTCATGCTCCCAGGGTCCTTGGATTGAGCCCTACACTGGGCTCCCTCCTCAGTGGGAAGCCTGCTTCTCCCTCCCCCACTCCCCCTGTTTGTGTTCCCTATCTAGCTGTGTCTCTCTGTGTCAATAAAATAAAATCTTTTAAAAATAAATAAATAAATAAAAACACACAAATCCAAGTGATGGAGAGAAAATTTCACAAGACAAACGTAAACCAGATAATCAGCTAATAAAATTAAGCAACATCATTATAATTTCATTTTTTACTCCTTTTATTTAATTTCTCAGGAATTTCTATGTTGAAACCTGACTTTTGCTAAACTCTGCAGGAAGCTTAAAAATGCAATCTTTTTTTTTAAAAGTAGGCATTATGCCCAGCATGGAGCCCAATGCAGGGCTTAAACTCATGACTCTGACATGGAGACCAAGCTGAAATCAAGAGTGGGACACTTGGGCATCTGGGTGGCTCAGTCGTTAAGTGTCTGCCTTCAGTTCAGGTCATGATCTCAGGGTCCTTTGATGGAGCACCACATCAGACTCCCTGCTTGGTGAAAAGCCTGCTTCTCCCTCTGCTTGTGTTCCCTCTCTCTCTCAAAGAAATAAATCAAATATTTAAGAAAAAAAAAAAAAAAGAGTGGGACACTTAACCAACCTAGCCATCCAGGCACCCCAAAAAACCAATCCATTTTTAAAAGCAACTGTTAACAAAGTATAAATATCTTTCCCCTTAAAGACATGCAAATACTTAATATTCCTCATCTTAGCATGTGGGAGACTTCTGTATTCACTTGTTTACTCTTTAGTTCAAAAGCCCCACTCACATATCCCCAAAAGAATTCCCTAACCTATGCATCTTCCCTGCTCACCTCCACCATTATCTATCTGCAATGTGCAAATCTGTAGGTTGCCAAGTACAGATTAGCAGCTATTACCATCTAAAATCATAAAGGTAGGGCGCCTGGGTGGCTCAGTGGGTTAAGCCGCTGCCTTCGGCTCAGGTCATGATCTCAGGGTCCTGGGATCGAGTCCCGCATTGGGCTCTCTGCTCAGCAGGGGGCCTGCTTCCCTCTCTCTCTCTCTCTGCCTGCCTCTCCACCTACTTGTGATTTCTCTCTGTCAAATAAATAAATAAAATATTTAAAAAAAATAAATAAAATAAAATCATAAAGGTAAAAGTTGTTTATTTTTTTTCTAATTTTTTTTTTAAGAATTTTTTACTTATTTTGACAGAGACACACAGCTAGAGAAGAAACACATGCAAAAGGAATGGGAGATGGAACACAGGCTTCCGGTGGGGCAGGGAGCCCAATGCAGGGATTGGGATCCGTCCCAGGACCCTGGGATCATGACCCGACCACAAGGTAGACACTTAACAACTAAGTCACCCAGGCACCCCTCTAATGAAATGAAAGCTTTTACAGTTCAGAAAGGATACCCACCATCTGATATGTGTACTTTCTGTTTCCACCCAAAGATACTGTAGCAGAAAAAAAAAGCTGCAGCATCATGAAAAAATATATATTTTACTAGAACAAGAGAACCTACCAAGACAGAGCTAAATGGCACATTACAGGCAAAGAATCTGAGATTTGTAGTAACTAAAATTAAGAGGGAAAAACAATTAACAAATGAAAATTAAAAAGTTATGCAACCTATGTAACTTATTTTTTCCCTTACTGACAAGGCAGTAAGTGTGGTGTATACAGACTCAGAAATAATGACTTACCAGTCTTCTGAAGACGAGTGTTAGAGGCATGGAGGTTCCTTGCAGCAATGAAGGAGGATCCCAAAGCATTTTTGGAGACCTAGTGCATAAACATTTTTAAAAACTTTGTTTAAAAAAAAAAAAAAAGACCTTATAAAACTGGCAAGCTTGAACAAATGCAGGCTTAGTTTGATCAAATTAGTTTGATCAGTTTAACCAAGTTATCAATGAAAATATTAATTATATTCAAAATATTCTGCTTAAAATTGGAAGGTTATTAATCACATGATAAAGCAGATTTTGATATATGCAAAAATGTATTAAACAGCTCCTGGAAGGGACTCCTGGGTGGCTCAGTTGGTTAAGCAGCTGCCTTTGGCTCAGGTCATGATCCCAGCGTCCTGTGATCGAGTCCCACATTGGGCTCCTTGCTCAGCGGGGAGCCTGCTTCTCCCTCTGCCTCTGCCTGCCATTCTGTCTGCCTGTGCTCTCTCCCTCTCTCTCTCTGATAAATTAAAAAAAAAAAAAAAAAAAATTTAAACAGCTCCTGGGAATATGGTTAAGTATTTTATAAAAAGTTATTTTAGGGGTGCCTGGGTGGCTCAGTGGGTTAGGCCTCTCTGCCTTCAGCTCGGGTCATGATCTCAGGGTCCTGGGATCAAGCCCTGCAGTGAACTGTCTCCCCAGCAGGGAGCCCGCTTCCCCCTTTCTCTCTCTGTCTGCTGCTCTGCTTACTTGTGACCTGTCAAATAAATAAATAAAATCTTTTTTAAAAAAATAAGTAATTTTGGGGGCGCCTGGGTGGCTCAGTGGGTTAAGCCACTGCCTTTGGCTCAGGTCATGATCTCAGAGTCCTGGGATCGAGTCCCGCATCGGGCTCTCTGCTCAGCAGGGAGCCTGCTCCCCCCCCTCTCTGCCTGCCTCTCTGCCTACTTGTGATTTCTCTCTGTCAAATAAATAAATTTTTTAAAAATAAATAAATAAATAAATAAATAATTTTTAAGGTGTTTTTTTAAAAACTCAGAGTTACCGAATTATCCTTTCCTTTAAGGGAATCAGGTACTATTATTTCATCTTTAGATACATTTGAGTTGAACTGCGGAAATTCTCAGTAAGATAAACTTCCTAAGAAAGGGAAATATCCATATATATCCTACTTTACTTAAAAAAAAAAACAATAAAAATAAAAATAAAAAATTACTGGGTGCCTGGGTGGTACAGTGGGTTGGGGGCTCAGGGTCCTGGGAGTCTCTCCTCAGCGGGGAGCCTGTTTCCCCCTCTCCCTTTTCTCTGCCTACCAGTGACCTGTCAAATAAATAAATAAATTCTTTTTTAAAAAATTAAATTCCTAAATGTTAAAAGATTTTGATTAGAAATTAAGAATGGCTGTGGGGACGCCGGGTGGCTCAGTGGGTTAAGCCGCTGCCTTCCGCTCAGGTCATGATCTCAGGGTCCTGGGATCGAGTCCTGCATCCGGCTCTCTGCTCAGCGGAGAGCCTGCTTCCCTTCCTCTCTCTCTGCCTGCCTCTCTGCCTATTTGTGATCTCTGTCTGTCAAATAAATAAATAAAATCTTAAAAAAAAAAAAAAAAGAATGGCTGTGGATTCTTTTTTTTCCCTTGCCACAGACCAAGCCTACAACAATCTGGACTGCCTCCTTCATGTTCCACCGATGCTATTGGTCACTGTCAATTCTGAACCTACTATCTTCTACAGAACCGGATGAAAACCATTAAAAATGTTTTTCTTGCAACTTAGTTTTATTAGAACAGTAAAATAGCCAGTGTTTATTTTACCTCTGAAACTGATACTACGTTTAACAAGAGTAAGTAAATGTAAGCCTTCAAGGGCGATAAGTAACAAAGGGCATTGACCTTCATAGGCATTTTCCAACCTATGCTCTATCTTGAGCTCTCAATCACTGTCTAACAATTCCTCAAGGACGAAATCTTAAGACACGTCAAAGTACCACAACACAAAGCAAAGCCTTCTTTCTGCCTGAGACAATTTAGGTTTCACTGCTGTCGCGGCATCGGCCGCAGTAAATGCACATTTACACTGTACAGCGTTTCACAGTCACCTCTGTATTCAGCACTGAGATCGTCTACTTGAGTATTCAGAAAAGCACCTTCATTTTTGCTTTCCCCCGAAAAGACCTCCGAGCAGAGGTGAAAAGGCCGGGGCGTACTGACCTTCACACAATGTCAGGCTTTCCCAGGTCACTTCAACTAGAGCTACCAATAGTCCTCTGACCTTCAGCGGGGCAATCCCGGAGAACCGGCGGGCGACAGGCCTCGCCGTTTCAGAGCAGGTGTCGGAGAGCTAGCGACCCAGCCCTGACCTTCACCCAAAGCCCCCTCTCGGACAGCTCTCAATTGAAGTCCTGGACACCTCCTGAGGTCCCTCTCCAGACAACATAGAAGTCGCCACCTCCCCTGCAACGCTTAACACGGTCCCGCACCGATGGAGAGCATCTGGACCCTTACGCCGCCGCCCAGCCCAAGGCCGCGCAGCCAGCGGTGCAAGATGGCGGCGCCCGCCAGCTCCTCACCCTCCATGCAGCAAGAGCTCGCGAATCAGCACAGCACCAGCCACCCGCTGGGCCACCTCTCTCCCGCCGGTACCCCGCACTCACCAGCCCGGCCCGTCGAGGAAGGGCGCGGGCCACGGCCGCGGCGACGCGCACAGACAGCATCTTTGCAGGTTCTCCTCGGGTGGCTCCTCCGCAGCCGCAGCCTCCGGACTGACTGGGACAAAATGGCTGAGCGACAAGGAAGGTCAAGGCAGCCGGCCCACCTGACCCGGAAGTACCGCCCCTTGCGCTAACCCCCGGACGCGAATAGGCCTTTTGCTGGAGGGTTGGGGGTGGAGTTACTTTTTTAAAGTATTGTTTTTAGAGTTAAGCATAAAAATTAGCGATTAGATCTTTGTTAACTTCGGCCCAGGCTTTCGTCACACATTTGTCTTGACCTATTGAGTTGACCTTGTGGTTGCCCCTGGCGACCATGTGGATAGCGGAACCTCTTACTCTGCGGCTTTCAGGCCCAGTCCCGGCTGGGGACCCTGTAGGCGTCACCCGGCGCTGGGACGCAGCTGGTTTGAAGGTGACGGGAGGTAGATGTTGTGGGGTCCGAGACTACAGCTTTCGAAGCGTAGTAGCAAAATAAGCAGTTATCACCAGGGGCGTGCGGAGCTGGTTAAACTGTAGATCGCTGGCCCCACCCCCCAGACCTTCTTAAAGTTGAAAATTTGGAGTAATCTGAATTTTTGAGAGGCGCCCACACCATTCTAGGTGATCCGTTACGCACTCAAGTTCGAAAATCGCAGTTCTTTCATATTCTATCTAAATGAAATCTGTATATTAGAACAAATTGTTTAAAAAATGGTAACAAGCACAAGTTCAAAACGAGTGGTTGCCAATTCACTGAGGATGGTGCGGAAATCAGAAGTCATATCCCAGACTGGACTAGGATTCAGTGTTTCCTCTACCAACAACTAGTTTCAGGACAACAGGGACTATACTTTTACATTTGGAATAAAATTAGGGCATCTGAGTGTCTCAGTTGAGCCTCCGCCTTGGGCTCAGGTCATGGTTGGGGGGGTGTCCTGGGATAGAGTCCCTGATTGGGCTCCCTGATCAGTGGGGAGTCGGCTTCTCCCTCTACCCTATGCCCCAACTGGCCTGCTCTTGATTTCTCTCTCTCACTCTCTCTCAAATAAATAAATGAGATCTTTAAAAAAATAAATTTGGAATAAAATGGAAATGATAGGGATGCCTTGGTGGCTTAGTCGGTTAAGCATTTGCCTTCCGCTGAGGTCATGATCCCAGATTCCTAGAGTCTAACCCTGTGTCCGGCTCCTTGTTCAGCGGGGAGCCTGCTTCTCCCTCTCCCTCTGCTGCTCCTCCTGCTTATGTTTTCTCTTCGTACCCACGCGCACGCTCTCTCTCTGCCCGTAAATAAAATCTTTAAAAAACAAAATAGGGACGCCTGGGTGGCTCAGTTGGTTGGACGACTGCCTTCGGCCCAGGTCATGATCCCGGAGTCTTGGGATCGAGTCCCACATCAGGCTCCCAGCTCCATGGGGAGTCTGCTTCACTCTCTGACCTTCTCCTCGCTCATGCTCTCTCTCACTGTCTCTCTCTCAAATAAATAAATAAAATCTTTAAAAAAAATAAATAAAACGTAAAGGCTGAAATAAAAAACACCTTCCTATACCGACACACCAACATTGGAACAGAACTTCCCCAATCATACACACACAGAATTTTTGCCATACTGAGATTTTTATGATATGCACAGAATTGTCGTCGGGAGAGGGAATATTGGGTGTCTTATCTAGTTTACAGACAAAACCTTAATTTGGGTGGAGCATATGAATATCGGGATTAAAAGGATCATGTCCTAAAATACAGCTTGCAAATGTATGGTCAGCAATCCCTTTTCTAATATTCTATTCCATTTTCAAGGTGAGCATCCTTCTCCTTATGGATAAGAGGGGCTAACAGAAAAAAATATTGGCTTCTAAAAACAGAAAGTTTGGAAGGGTATTTTGTGAAATTAGTAGTGATAAAAGTGGACAAAGGACATAAAGATAACTCCCCCCCCCATACTCAGGGGCTGTACCAACTTAACTGAAATTTGGTTATTGAGCAGAGACACATTTGACTAAAAAAAAATAAGGAAGCCATACAATATGGTATTGGCTAGTTAGTAAAATTCTTTTGAAAAAAAAATTTCATCATAAAGAAATTTCTGACTTAGAAGAAAGATATTTAGTGCTAAGAGTGATCCACAGTTAGATATTAAACCACATATATCACACCATTGAGTACATGGGCTACCTTTCCTGATGTTTCACAGTATACTACAGGAGGCTGCAGGCAGCAGTGTGGTCTAACTAGCCTTCAAAGATAAAACAATCAGAGCCAGAACATTATGATCAGACTCTAGTTCTACTGCTTAATCTTGGTCAAGTTGTTTAATCCATGTGTGCATGGTTTTTAATGTGAAAATAGGTAGAATAATGTGTTCATCTATTTTTCCAGGGTATTTGTAAGAATGAAACTAAAACAGGAAAACAAAGAGATCTATACATTGCAGTCTACAGAGAATCTTTTGTAGTTAACACTACAGTGATGGAGGGAGAACTTTAGGGAAGACAAGAAATGAATGAAGAATGGCTGAGTGTCAGTGACCCGGCCAGCAGCTGGATGCCATCAACTGTTTTGTTCTGTTTTGTTTTTTTCTTTAAGTTTTATTTATTTAAGTAACCTCTACACCCCAAGAGGGACTTGAACTCACAACCCAGATTGTAAGTCCCACTCTTCTGATTGAGCCAGGCAGGCACTCCAACTGTCAACTATTTTAAAATAGTCTCCAGCACATGTAGCTCTTTCATAGTGGAAACTAAAGGATAAGGTAAGACTGCTGCAGCTCATATTGCTAGGGTAAAAATAAAAATTTTAAGTCAATGCACTCCTTGTGGAAGAAACAAGTATCTGCTATCCATAAAAACAAGTTTCAGGTATTTTCTCAAGACAAGTGGTTCAAGTCAGAAATAAAAATATAAGAAAAGGGAAAAAAAAAAAAAACAGCCTGGTTCAGGACGGTTGTCCTTCTCATCTAGGAAAAGATACCAAGGAGAGCAGAGAGACCCGCGAGGCAGCAAGCTCACGGTCTTTGGAGCCTTGGACCAGCCTGGCCCAAGGACTCAGAGACCCACAGTCCTAGGAAAAACTACAACTCCCAGAAATCCCGGGCCCAGAAGGGGGAGGAACCAACGGTGTGTGGGCGGGGCCTTCATGGCGAGCTGTGAACTTCTCCCGCGAGGAACTCCTCGAGAAGTGGCGGGAGCGGCTGCTATGGAAGCACAGGAAGAGAAGGAGGCGCAGGTGATGGGGCGGGATCGGGGATTTGTGGCCTTCTGGAGACGGCATCTTTAACACACTCTCTCCGTCCGCGGATTTCCTAAGCGCACCTTGTTTACTTTTTTCCTCCCCCTACTCTGCCTGTCCATCTTTAGACCCTAGTTCACGATCTGAGAGCCCTGCAATGCTTAGACCCCCGGGAAAGGGCGTTTCCCTTCCTTTCCCGGGCTCTCCTTCCTTCGACTCAGACTTAGAGAGCGGTTGAGGAGCCCCTGGGTACGAGATACCTCTCAGCAGGCTGGAGTGGGACTTGCGAATCCAAACCCACTTTCCAGCCAAGCTTCACCGTTCACCGCGGCTTCCTAGCAGGATTTTCACACCTAACCTGCTTCCTTATTCTGCATCCCTACTCTCGGTGCCTCTGGGTACCGCAGGGCTTTTGGCGTGTTGAGAGCAACTCTTTTTTTCAAACTTTGAGCGTATAGTAATGTTTTGGCACCTTCATACTGAGCTTAAAATCATCCGAGTGATGCAAATTAGTATCCTTATATTGCTTTGTAGCTTTAGGAAAGGGTGGATCGTTTTCTGATTTTGTTCATTGGGCTTGCTCACTTGTTTCCTGACATCTGGTATCTATCTCCGTACAATTATAATGCGAAGTCAGTGCATTGCCAGAGTATTTCCAGAGAACGCTTTGTTTGCTTCTCATCACTTCTTTCTCGTATTTGCTTCATGCTATTACAACAAACAAGGCTTTATTTTTATTTTAATGGTTAGGTTGCTGCATGGTTGAAAAAAATATTTGGAGATCACTCCATTCCACAGTATGAGGTGAATGCTCGGACCACGGAGATTTTACATCACCTTTCAGAGCGCAACAGGGTTCGGGACAGGGATGTCTCCTTGGTAATAGAGGACTTGAAACAGAAAGCAAGTGAATATGAATCCGAAGGTGAGATTAATTACAGAATTTTGAATGAGATAACTCGAGGTAACTACATTTTATAACACTAAAGAATACAAAATTAGGGCGCCTGGGTGGCTCAGTGGATTAAGCCGCTGCCTTCGGCTCAGGTCATGATCTCAGGGTATTGGGATCGAGTCCCGCATCGGGCTCTCTGCTCAGCAGGGAGCCTGCTTCCCTCTCTCTCTCTGCCTGCCTCTCCGTCTACTTGTGATTTCTCTCTGTCAAATAAATAAATAAATAAAATCTTAAAAAAAAATACAAAATTAATTTAGTATAGACTGTTTTTTGTTTTGCTTTGGCTCCCACTCCGTTATTATAGCAACTTAATAAGCCATTATTTCATTATAATGTAAATTTTACTAGTACTCTGATACCAAATAGTAACCCCAAAAACATGTGTCTAAACTTGGGCTGATATACAGGCTTTTGGTTTTTCACTTACATATCTTCTTGATCTGTTTCCTGTCTCCATGCTTTAGTTTAATGAGCCATCAGGACATGCGAGGTGGCAGTCATGAGCTGCCGTGAACAAATCATGTCATCACTATGTGTTCATGGGATTGCACTAGAATTTTTTGCTGTGCATAGGTATCTTGAGAAAGTGCATTCAAGACACCTAGTTGTTTTTGTAATACAAACTACACACAAAAGAATTGACAAAAACCTTTCTATGCGTTGGAATATACAAAAGAGGAAAAAAGTGAGACCTATAGTTGCCCTGTGTGGCCTGTGCTACATGCAATGTTTTGAATATAGTACAGTTTGTATTGTAATTCTACTGCATATAGGCTTTTTTCCCCAATTTTGTTTTAAAAATTAATACACAGCAAAATAGACTTTTTGTTTTGGTTCACTACTTTTAGCATATAATATTTCTACGATGCAGCAATATTTTATATACATGTTATTTTATGCAATTGCTTTTAAGTTTTGTTTATTTTTTTGACAGATCACAAGTGGGCAGAGAGGCAGGCGGGGGGAGGGGGGAGGGGGGAGCAGGCTTCCGGCTGAGCAGAGAGCCTGATGCGGGTCTCCATCCCAGGACCTGAGAGCATGACCTGAGCCGAAGGCAGAGGCTTAACCCACTGAGCCACCCAGGCGCCCCGCAAGAGAAAAAATATGCATGTATGCTCTTTACAGTTCTGTAGCCACCTTTCCTGATAGTCATTGTTTTTGTGTACATTTGAATTATTGTTTGGTGTCACTTGCTTGTAGCCTACAGAAATTCCTTTAGAATTTCTTCTAAGTCAGGACTGCTAACAACAAATTCTCTGCTTTTGTCTATCTGGGAGTCTTTCCTTTGCATTCACTTTTGAAAGATAGTTTTGCTAAATGTAGGATTCTTCATTGATAGTTTTTCTCTTGAACACTTTGAATATATTACCCCATTGCTTTCTGGCCTCCATTGTTTCTGCTGAGAAGTCAACTATTAATCTTATTAGGGTTTTCTTGTAAATAACAAATCCTTTTTCTTTTGCTGTTCTCAAGATTGTCTCCTTATTTTTTCCTTCAACGTTTTTATTTTGATATGTGTGTTTGTGGATCTTTTTGCATTTATTCCATTTGGGTTTGTTGAGTTGTTGAGTTTTTTTGTTGAGTTATTTCTTGGATGTATATATTATTGTTTTTCAACAAATATGGTAAGTTTTTAGGCATTATTTCTTTGTTCTTTTCCTGTTTCTTTCTTCTGGACTCCCATTGTACCTATGTTGGTGTGCCTAATGGTGTTCCTCATTTTTCTGAGGTGCTCTCTCTCTCTCTCTCTTTTTTTTCTTTTTTTTTTACTTTTTTCCTCTCTGTTCTCCAGCTTCCATAGTTTCTATTGCTTTAATTTTAAGTTCTCTTATGTATTCTGCTACTTGAAATCAATTGTTCATTTTCCTTAGTCAACTTCTCAGTTTAGTCATTGTACTCTTCAACTCTAGAATTTCCACTTAATTTTTTTTTAGCAATTTCTGTTTCTTCTTGATATTCTCTATTTGATGCAGCATTGTCCTCATACCTTTTGTTACTTCTTTCCTCATGGTTTCCTTGAGGAACTTGTTCGCATGGCTATTTTGAAGTCTTTTCTGATAAATCCAACATATGATCATTCTGACAGGCAATTTCTTTTGCTTGCTTTTACCATGGGTCATGCTTTCTTGTTTTGCATTCCTATGTAAGCAACTCTGAGTACAAGTCTCCCAACACCCCGGCCCCTCAAAACTTGTTGTCAGTGTTTTCTTATTTGTTTAATGACTGGCTGGTTGTTTTTAATGAAGTTTGTTTACCCCTTGATGGTGTTAAGCCTGTGATGTTGGTCCTCAGGAAGGCACAGACTTAAGTACCCCACAGTCACTGTGGGGTGTCAGTGGTTTTGGAAGGACTGTCTTCCTCTTTTTCATGGGCCACATCTAACTGTGACGTTCTGCTAATTGACAGCCCATTATTGTGTCCAATAATGCTGTGGGACATAAGCTACAAGCTAATTCAATCAAATTCTGGCACCCTTAAAGGTATCAGAAGGCAGTGTTTGATATTTGTTGTCACCTAAGGCCGGTTCCTTGAAAATGTCTTATTCTCTGATTCTCCTGCACAAACTAACTAGCCTACAGTTTAACCTGTGTCTTGACTCTTCTCCCATTGCTTTTTACTATAACTTCCACAGTTCCTGAGAGTCTCTTTAGGCTTGGACTTCTCCAGGCTCTGTTGCAAATGAATTCAGCTCCTTCATGAAGATACTGGGAATTATGTCTTCTATGTCTTGCTTCTTCCTCTGCCCAAAAATCTCTGAGCCACAATCTGGAGTTGGAGGTAGAGACAAAAGCAAACTTTTCTCTGAGTGGTCCTGCGAGGGTAGATGCTGAGTGCTTGGTGGACAGGGAGTACAACAGCCTTAGGTCCTCTTGACTTTCCTTTCCTGGTGTGGAATCACTACCTCATGAGCTGGTAAAAGGGTCCGTGGGGTAGGGTAGAAGCTCACCCAAGGCAGCGCTTCCATTTCAAAAACAGTGGCTGGGTGGCAGAAGAGAGCCCACACCTTTGAGCCACATTCACCTAGGACTCAGTCTCAGCAACAGATAGCTGATGGGCAGGATGAGGAACACTGAAATTCAGTTCCTCCTGGACAGAAAGCCCTCTGGCTGGGAGCAGGGGGCATGGAGATCCCTGTGTTCTTAACTACAATAGTCTGGAGTGGAGTCTCCACCTCACTGAACTGGCTGGGAAAAAGAGGGGGTGGTCTTGGTTTAAATACCACAACTCTTACCTTCCTCATGGAATTTTCATGGATTTTCTAGAATAGATGTTTCTTTATTTGCTGTTTGTCCTTAGAACCATTTTCCCAGGCTTTAAATCATTGTGTTTTGCTTTTGGTTTTTGTTGTTGTTGTTTTTACGTGGTTGGGTTTCTTGTTTTGTTTTTTACAATTTTCGCCTGTTTCATGGTGGGGGCTGGTATGTAGCTCTCAGTGCCCTGTTAGGCTAGAAGTCTTAATCCTGGTCTACTGATTTTTGACAAGGGTAACAAGACAATTCAGTGGAGGAGAATATAGGCTTTTCAAAGACTAATGCTGGGATAACTGGATAGTCACATGTATAAAATGAAATTGGACCCTGCTTAATTAATTAATTCTATGCAAGAATTAATTCCAAATGAATTAAAAATCTAAGCATGAGACCTGAACCTAAAACCTAAACATCAGTGTATATCTTTATGACCTTGAATTTAGCAATGGTTTCTTAACTATCATTCCCCTAAACACAAGCAACAAAAGAAAAAGTAAATAAATTGGACATCAGCAAAGTTAAAAACTTTTGTTCTCAAAGGACACCATCAAGTAAATGAAAAGACAGCCCACAGAATGGGAGAAAACGGGGCGCCTGAGTGGCTCAGTGGGTTAAAGCCTCTGCCTTCAGCTCAGGTCATGATCCCAGGGCTCTGAGATCCGAGCCCAACATCGGGCTCTCTGCTCAGCGGGGAGCCTGCCTCCCTTCCTCTCTCTGCCTGCCTCTCTGTCTACTTGTAATCTCTGTCTGTCAAATAAATAAATAAAATCTTTAAAAAAAAAAAAAGAATGGGGAAAACATTTTCTTTCTTTTTTTTTTTTTTTTTTGGGAAAACATTTTCAAGTCATATCTGATAAGGGTTTGTGTTTATAACATATAAAGAACTCCTACAACTCAATAATAAAGAGATAAATAACCCATTTAAAAGAATGGGAATGTAGGGCACCTCCGTGGCTCAGTGGGTTAAGCCATTGCCTTCTGCTCAGGTCATGATCTCAGGGTCCTGGGATCGAGTCCCGCATCGGGCTTTCTCTCTCTCTCTGCCTGCCTCTCTGTCTGCCTACTTGTGATCTCTCTCTGTCAAATAAATAAATAAAATCTTAAAAAAAAATAAAAATAAAAGAATGGGAATGTGAATATACATTTCTCCCAAACAGTTATAAAAATGGCCAAGAAACCAGCATTATTAGACATCAGGGAAAGGCAAATAAAAACCACAATTCCATTTCATACCTACAAGGAGGTCTATAGTCAAAAAGACCTTGGGTTATCATTTTAGTGATCATTACTAAGTTCTGTGAGTGACTTTGATACAAAAAATCATCATCATCATTATCATCATCTTAGTAATAACTGTTGGTGAAAATATGGAGAAATTGAAGGTGGGATTATAAAATCATATGGTTGCTTTGGAAACCAGTCTGGTAATTACTCAAATGGTTAAACATAGTTACCATATGACTAGCAGTTCTACTCCTAGGTATATTCCCAAACATTAAATGAGTAAAGACAGAATGTAGGTTAGTGGTTTCTAGGGCTTCATGGGTTAGGGAATTAGAATATGATGATCAAGAAATGTGGGGTATGTTTGGGGGTGATGAAAATGCTCTAAAATTGTATTGGTGGGTGTACAACACTGTGAATATACTAAAAGTCATCAAATTGTATACTTTAGGTGGGTGGATTATATGATATGTGAAAAGATTTCAGTAAAGCTATTAAAAATTAAAATAAAAGAAACATCTTAGTCACCATAGAACTCTCCTATCTTTTCAGCCAAGCATCTTCAGAGCCTTCTCATGGAGAGTGTGAATTTTTCCCCTGCCAATCTGTCTAGCACTGGTTCTAGGTACCTGAATGCTTTGGCTGACAGTGCAGTGGCCCTTGAAATAAAGGATACCTCACTAGCCAGGTAATTCTTGTGACAATTTTAATTTCTGTAATCATATACTTTAATGTCTTGACCTAAGGATTTTTTTGTTTCTCTGGGTAATTCTGTAGAAGAAATTAACAATAAATGCAAAAACATTGAATTTACTTAATTTCTCCTTATCATCGCCAGTGAACATGTTTAATTAATTCAGATAAACTTGGTGTTGTTTAAATTTTCTTCTTCTAAGATTAGGTTTGTGAAGGTTGGTACACATGTATATTTGGAAAGGGATTAGGTATCACTTACATTGCTCCCTGTGAACAATAAGAAAAGCAGTAGGCTAAATTATCTGATTGAGCATAGTGAATTTTGGTCATGTCCCCTATACTGGGTAGAGTAGGTTGAGGACCTTTATTCTTTGTGATAGGCATCCCAACTATATAATGATATTCTTTCCAACAACCTTAGTAGGAAGTTAAAGCTCAGGAGAGGTGTGTTAAATAACTTGTCCAAGCTGGTAAATGGCAGAACTGGGATTCCAACCCAGCTTGACACCGAAGTCTGTATGATTACCATTGCTGGTCATGTCTTAGCTAGGACGACCACTCTAAGTTGTAATCAGAGAGCTGTTTAGCTATTCTACTTAATTGCCCGTATGAGGACTTGGAATTCATATATATGCTCAGAGAGTAATGTTTCAAGTTTAAGAATATGAGGCTGTATTACAGCAGAAATTTAAACTTAAGTCAATTCAGCAGACACCAAATACCAGTTATATACTAGGCATATAAATATAGCCATACACACGCACGCGTATAGACAGATGGATAGATATAGATAGATAGATGTGTATACACACACACACACACACACAGGCACTGGGGAAGCATAGGCTAATAATTGTCAGCAAGGACAGCCTCTGCTCATGGTCAAATAAGGGAGATGGGTATGTAAAACTAGAGCATAGTTTGACATCTGTAACAATACAAGAATGTAGAGAAAGGGGTACTGCGTTCCAGAATGGGAGTAAATCTTATTTGAGTTTTGAAAGACAAATGGAAATTCACCTGAAGAAAGGCTTTTCAGGCAATGGGAACAGCATGTTAAAAAAAAAATGCATAGAGGGGTGCCTGGGTGGCTCAGTGGGTTAAGCCGCTGCCTTCGGCTCAGGTCATGATCTCAGGGTCCTGGGATCGAGCCCCGCATCGGGCTCTCTGCTCAGCAGGGAGCCTGCTTCCCCCTCTCTCTCTCTGCCTGCCTCTCCATCTACTTGTGATTTCTCTCTGTCAAATAAATAAATAAAATCTTTAAAAAAAAAAAAATGCATAGAGAAAAAAATGCATGGAGGTATGAAAAAGTGTGATGACAGAAAAATCCACATAGAGATAAAGTCATTGTTAGAAATGAGGAATAGGGGCGCCTGGGTGGCTCAGTGGGTTAAGCCGCTGCCTTCGGCTCAGGTCATGATCTCAGGGTCTTGGGATCGAGTCCCGCATCAGGCTCTCTGCTCGGCAGGGAGCCTGCTTCCTCCTCTCTCTCTCTGCCTGCCTCTCTGCCTACTTGTAATCTTTCTCTGTCAAATAAATAAATAAAATCTTTAAAAAAAAAAAAAAAAGAAATGAGGAATAATTGTCATTATTGTTCTTAATGTCCGTTTATGTGATCAGATTCTTTTTTTTTTTTAGTTTTATCCCTGCAGTGAATGACTTGACCTCTGATCTTTTCCGTACCAAATCCAAAAATGAAGAAATCAAGCTTGAACTGGCAAAACTTGAAAAAAATCTAACTGCAACTTTAGTGTTAGAAAAATGTCTACGAGAGTAAGTAATTGAGTTGGAAGCCGTGACAATGTTTATTATAAAAGCCGTGACAGGGTATTATCAGATTTAGTTTGGGCGGCAGATATGATTTAAAACAACATTAGGAACTGGGGTCCATAAATGGTTTTCTAAGTAAAAAATGACTTGGATGTAGATAGAAGTTGGTTGGATACAGACTTTCACCTTTTACTTCATACAATTTTTTACCTCTTTTACAAATGGCCTAGTTTTTGTTTGTTTTGAGATTTATTTACTTGAGAGTGAGAGAGTATCAGCGAGAGTGGGATAGAGGGAGAGGGAGAAAGAATCGTAAGGAGACACCCCACTGAGCACAGAGCCCCAGGTAGGACTCGAACCATCCATCCAAAGATCATGACCTGAGTGGAAGTGAAAGGTCGGATGCTTAACTGACTATACCACCCAGGTGCCCTAACAAATAGCCTAGGTTTTATAATTTGGGGAATTTTACATGATTTTTTTTTTTTTTACTTATAAGCTATGGTGCAACATAAAGTCACATTATAATTTGTTGCCCATTCTTATTAGACCTCCGGTATCCCTCCTTTTTTTTTTTTTTTTTTTTAATATTTACTTATTTTTAGAGAGAGAGAATGTGTGTGTATGTGTTTGCAAGTAGGGGCTGGGGCAAGGAGAGTTAGAGAGAGAGAATCTCAAGCAGATTCCCCGCTGAGCACAGAGCCTGTCTCAGGACTTGATCTCACAACACTAAGATCATGACCCCAGCCAAAATCAAGAGTCAAACACCCCTAGAGCTCTGATATCCCTTTTGATGTTCTGGACCTTCTTTAGGTCCCTGTTGCCCCAGAGATTAGATGCTCCAGATCAGGAATGTGGATATGCACAAGTAATTTGGTGGTGTGTAAATTTCCTTAACAATTATTGAGTATGTAGGTGCAAGGCACTCTATCACGTCACATTTAGGAAAGAGGACTTTGGGACCTCCATAATTCAAGTTGCTTAGATATATTAAATCATTTCTTCAAACAGCAGGTTTACTTTCTCCAAGAATAATTGGCCAGATTAATCTTAAAATTACTTAGTATTCCTTGAGAAAAATTCCAGGTGGCAGCATGGCGGAGATGACCTGGAAGAAAAAATGGTAGCTAGTCTGCAATATAAAGTATGTGGTAGAGGGGTGCCTGGGTGGCTCAGTCGTTAAGCGTCTGCCTTCAGCTCAGGTTGTGATCCAGGGTCCTGGGATCGAGCCCCACGTCGGGCTCTGTGCTCAGGGGGAAGCCTACTTCTCCCTCTCTCATTCCACCACTCCCCCTGCTTGTGTTCATTCTCTTACTGTCTGTCAAGTAAATAAATAAAGTATATAGTAGAAAATCTAGCAAGTGTATTACCACCTTTTGGCTAATCCAGAGTCAAATCCCAAAAGTAGTGGCTTCTTTTTTATAATTCCACTGAAGAGAAGAGAATATTTTCAACCTTACTTTTTAAAGGGATCTAAAGAAGGCTGAGTTTCATCTGTCTACGGAAAGGGCCAAAGTTGACAATCGTCTTCAGAACATGGACTTCCTCAAAGCGAAGTCGGAGGAGTTCAGATTTGGAATCAGAACTGCAGAGGTTTGTATGAAGGACTAAATATATTTAGTTCTTTTTTTTTTTTTTTCTTTTTAAATTTTACTTATGCATTTGAGAGAGAGAGAGCATGAGAAGGGGGAAGGTCAGAGGGAGAAGCAGACTTTCTGCTGAGTTCAGAGACCAATGGGAAGCTCAATTTTGGGACCCTGGGATCATGACCTGAGCTGAAGGCAGATGCTTAACCGACTGAGCCACCCAGGTTTCCCTATTTAATTCTTTTCAAACTTCTTGTTGACCTTCACCCTCACATCTAGGCAATATTATTCCTACCTTTTCCAGATAAGGGAACTATGGAGAAGTTGGGTAACTTGCCCAAAGTCACGTAGCTGCTTAGCCACTTATCCAGATTCAAGTGCAGACAGCCAGGCCCCAGAGCCCAGACTCTTAGCAGTGCACCCATTTTGTGGCAGCTCTGAGACTGTTTGAAATGATCCACACGCTGCAGAAAAGTGCTTAGATGCATGTGTGGTTTTCCATCTATGACTTGTCGCTTCTTGTTACTGTGTTGTATGTTGAAAATATGATGGTCACTTTCAAAATACTGTTTTTTTGGTTTGTTTGTTTGTTTTAAAGATTTTATTTATTTATTTGACAGACAGAGATCACAAGTAGGCAGAGAGGCAGGCAGAGAGAGAGGAAGGGAAGCAGGCTCCCTGCTCAGCAGACAGCCTGATTCGGAACTCGATCCCATGACCCTGGGATCATGACCTGAGCCAAAGGCAGAGGCTTTAACCCACTGAGCCACCCAGTCACCCCTCAAAACACTGTTTTTAACCGAACTCCCTTTTTTGGAATTATAGGAGCAACTTTCATCTAGAGGCATGGATGCTTCTCTGTCTCATCAGTCCCTAGTAGCACTTTCAGAGGTGAGCTCATTGTAACCCAATTTAGCTCTCTTTAAAATCTTAGTGCACAATCTGCTTTTTCATTTGTTTCTTAGTATAGAGCTTTGTTCACTATTAACCTGTTTTTCTTCACTTCTGTCGTTTACGTTCACCAGCATTTATACCTTTAATCCTTGGTTAGCTGTAACTATCCTCACATTTATTTGGTTTCCTTTACATATTACTATATGCTAGAAACTCTTTGCTAGAGTTGGTTATATGTTATTGATTTGTTTATAAAATATATTTATGAGGGATTATATACTAACCATCTAGGTTCTCTTCTTCTCTTTCCATTTACAGTAAAAGTAAAAATGCAGGCCTGAAAACTCCTAAAGGATGCAATCCTAGGTTTTTAGGTTGTGTAAGTGTCTCATTTATTTTTGTGGGAAGAGGGAGAAAGAGGAGGTTTTATTTTGTTATTATTCTTTTATTCTTTTTTTTTAAGATTTATTTATTTATTTGTCAGAGAGGGGGAGAAAGAGAGAGCATGAACAGGGGAAGCAGCAGGCAGAGGGAGAAGCAGCTTCTCTCTGAGCAAGGAGCCTGATGTGGGACTCAATCCCAGGACCCTGGGATCACGACCTGAGCCAAAAGCAGACGATTAACGGACTGAGCCACCCACGCATCCCAATTAGTATTTTATTCTTATGATATTTTACACTTTGATTTTTGGAATCTAAAGTTGACAATTCATCAGTACATATTTGAGATCCTAACTGCTCCCTTACATTATGATTCCTGTTCTCCTAGATAGCATACTTAGATCCTATTCTCTTTTTTTAAAGATTGTATTTATTTATTTGAGGGAGAGAGAGGAGAGAGAGCGGGACCGGTACAGAGAGAGAGAGAGAGAGAGAGAGAGAAGGACAAGCAGAGTGCACTGAGTGCAGAGCCTGGTGTGGGCTCCATCCCAGGACCCCGAGATTATGACCTGAGCCAAAACTAAGAGTTTACGCTTATCCAGTTGAGCCACCCAGGTGCCCCTATTCTCTCTCTCTCTTTTTTTTTAATCTATTCTCCCTCTCTCTCTCTTTTTTTTTAAGATTATTTATGTATTTATTTGGCAGACAGAGATCACAAGCAGGCAGAGAGGCAGGCAGAGAAAGAGGAAGGGAAGCAAGCTCCCCGCTGAGCAGAGAGCCCGACTCGGGGTTCTATCCCAGGACCCCGGGACCATGACACAAGCCAAAGGCAGAGGCTTTAACCCACTGAGCCACCCAGGTGCCCCTTCTGTTCTCTTTTTTAAAAGATTCTATTTTTAAGTAGTCCCTACATCCAATGTAGAACTTGAACTTACAACCCTGAAATAAAGAGTCACGTGCTCCTTGGACCAAGCCAGCCAGACACCCCACTTAAATCCTATTCTTAGTAAATGGGAGTATAACTTTTCTCTTTTAAGCATCTTATAAGGATTGATTCCATTGGAAGTAAGTTTGTTGTTCATGTATCTTTGAACCTCATTTGGCCTATAGGCACAATTTGATACATTATTTAAAATAACTTAATGCTAATGCTTTATTATGTTTTATTTCAGAAATGAGTGGTGTTTAGTTGCATTATGAATATCTCTATCACTCTGTGACTGTTGTGTTTTTTCCACCCCCAGAAATTGGCAGAACTAAAACGACAGACTATACCTTTGAAGAAAAAATTAGAGTCCTATTTGGATTTAATGCCGGTAATTATTTTTATGAATTTTTAAAAAAGTAACCTCCAACTTTCCCCAAGGGTACTAAATGATCATGAAAATACTAGGTCCATGTTTAAGGATTTAAAGTCTGCTAAATTTTAATATCATATGTAAACTGGATACACTTCTGTAAGGTTTTTGCCTTTTGAAAAAGACTGTTGCACTTTTTCTTCTTGAGTTCTGGGTGATGCAATATAACGTCTTCTTGTTTTATTTTTCTTTAAAAGAACCCGTCCCTTGCTCAGGTGAAAATTGAAGAAGCAAAGCGGGAATTAGTAAGTAGTTCCATTTTTCTTCTTCTGATTTTTTTTTTTTTAAAGATTTTTTATTTATTTATTTGACAGCGAGAGATCACAAGTAGGCAGAGAGGCAGGCAGAGAGAGAGAGGAAAGGAAGCAGGCTCCCTGCTGAGCAGAGAACCCGATGCGGGACTCGATCCCAGGACCCTGAGATCATGACCCGAGCCGAAGGCAGCGGCTTAACCCACTGAGCCACCCAGGCGCCCCATCTTCTTCTGATTTTTTAAAAAGAAAGAAAAAAACTGTTGCTAGAACTAAAGCTCCCTTCATCCTTCTTTTTTCCTTCCCACTCAGAGGTAAACGACAGTTCCAAAGTTGCTATGTGTCATTACCATGCTTTTTTAATTTATTTTTTTAAAGATTTTCTTAATTTATTTGACAGAGAGAGAGATCATAGTAGGCAGAGAAGCAGGCAGAGAGAGAGGGGGAAGCAGCTACCCGCCAAGCAGAGAGCCCGATGCGGAGCTCAATCCCAGGACCCTGAGATCATGACCTGAGCCGAAGGCAGAGGCTTAAACCACTGAGCCACCCAGGTGCCCCATTATCATGCTTTTTTAAAAAAAATTTTTTTTGCTTTTTTTTTTGAGTCAGCTCAGCACCCAATATGGGCCTTAAATTCATGACCCTGAGATTAATAGTCACATGCTCTCCACAAATGAGCCAGCCACATGGTCTACCATGTATTTTTTAAATACTTTTTTGGATATGTATATATATTTCTTTTCATAAAAAATACATAGTAAGTTTTTATCTCTTTTAAATTTTTTCATAGATTTTCCTGGCTGGAAAAGGGGTTATCGAGAGACATAGAATATCCTAGGCAAAAGATTTAACAAAGGTATAAGAGTTGAAAAAAAAAATGGAGGACTTGTCTAAGCTTTGGCAAGTGATGCAGTCCAGCTGCTTAGGGGTATACAGGGATGGTAGGGCTAAAGAAGATGGATTGGTTTATGATATAAAGGATCTTAAATATAAAGATGTTGAACTTGGAGGCTCTAGGGGAGCACTGAACATTGCTATGTGTTTCTTTATTTTCTAAGCTAAAGAGAAATGTGATCAAAGCTATGTGGGTTTTTGTTTTTGTGTTTTTTAAAAGATTTATTTATTTATTTATTTATTTGTCAGGGAGAGACAGATACAGTAAGAGAGGAAACATAAGCAGGGGGAGTTGGAGAGGGCGAAGGAAGCTTCCTGCTGAGCAGGGAGCCCAATGCAGGGCTTGATCCCAAGGACCCAGGATCCTCATGACTTGAGCCGAAGGCAGACGCTTAATGACTGAGCCATTCAGGTGCCCACAGCCATGCTTTTTGATTAGGGCAGTTCCTTAGAAAGATTATTCTGGGGGAAAAAAGGAAATATTATTCTGGAATCAGTGTATAAGTATAGACTGGAGGAGAGAGAGAGAAAATTGCAGAAACTGGTTGGCCTCTTTTGACTGGGGAGAAGTAATGAGAAAGTGGCAATGAGAGAAGGAAAGAGGTGATGTGAGAGAAGTTGGGGAAGCACTTTGCTCAAACAGTAGATGTCAGAAAAATGGGTCCATGTATCTTTTTTTTTTTCTTTTTAAAGATTTTATTTATTTATTTGACAGACAGAGATCACAAGCAGGCAGAGAGGCACGCAGAGAGAGAGGGGGAGGCAGGCTTCCTGCAAGGAGGGAGCCCGATGCGGAGCTCGATCCCGGGACCCTGGGATCATGACCTGAGCCGAAGGCAGAGGCTTTAACCCACTGAGGCACCCAGGCGCCCCCGGGTCCATGTATCTTTACACTGATACAGAGACTCATCTTTCTCAAGAGTTTTTCACCTCGAGATGTTTATTAGACTCAGGAGTCTGAAAACTTTCAGGGGTATGGAGAAGAAGGCAGAAATATAAAAGCAAAAAATGTCTAAAGGCATATTTAATATTTATAATGGTATTTTTAAAAAATTTTTTTAAGATTTACTTAATTATTATAGAGAGAGAGCATGACAGTCGGGAGAGGGAGAGGGAGTCTTTTTTTTTTTTTTAATTTATTTATTTAACAGACAGAGATCACAAGTAGGCAGAGGAAGCAGGCTCCCTGCTGAGCAGAGAGCTCGATGTGGGGCTCGATCCTAGGACCCTGGGATCATGACCTAAGCTGAAGGCAGAGGTTTCATCCCACTGAGCCACCCAGGAGCCCCTGAGAGGGAGTCTTATACAGACTCCATGCTGATCATGGAACCCAATGTGGGGCTTGATCCCGCAAGTCTGAGATCACGACCTGAGTCAAAATCAAGAGTCAGACAACATAACTGACTGTGCCACCAGGCACCCTTGAAATTCTGTTTTAATGTTTTTTTTTTTGCTTCCCTTACTTTAAATTACACTAGGAATTTGAGCACCTGTTTTATGTTCTTATTTATAGAATTTATGGTGTTTCTTTCTTCCTGTAGGATACCATTGAAGCTGAACTTACAAAGAAAGTAGACATGATGGAACTGTGACCAGAGTCAAGTAAGCTTCGTCTTCCCTCACAGAATACATTGACTAGGACTTGAAAGAATGTATTCTCTTCGCCTTCCTTAATAAGTCAACTCTTGTGTTCTTAGATGAGATAATAACATCACTGATGAACAGTGGTTTCTGGTTATATATTGCATGAACAGTGGTTTCTGGTTATATATTGCATTTCTGTGCCCAAATACATAGTTTTCATATTAAAAAGCATTGTGGGTTCTCTATGTTGCTGGCAGTTAAGTGTCCCTCACTGGGTCTCTTTGGTGAACATTACGACATTTGTCATGTCGTCGCTCATGAGGTTAGTTAGTGAAGAGTTCTGCAACTCAGTTATGTTTCTCCCACTCCTCCCTCCACGGTTCTGCTGTCAGTTCCTTCTGATCAGCTCACCTGCCTACCTCCAAATGTTAATATATGCAGGAATTTAGTTTCTGAAAGGGATGACCTTTTAAATCAGTAGCGGAGAGATAGATAATTCAACACATGGTGCTAGATCCTTACTTCACGCCTTATGTCAGGATAATCCCAAAGATCAAAGATTTAAATGTTAAGAAAAAAAAAAAAAGATAGTGAGAGGAACCATGAAGAAGCTTTAATGTTTTGACTCTTAAATAATCATAGAGTCAGTAAAATGGGTCCCCAACCCAGGAGCCATAAATGAAATGATAGAAATATTTGAAAATTTGGAAATATTAAAAATTCCCATGTAGTAAAATCTTTAAGAAGTAAAAATCAAAGGACTTCACAGATGTGGTATGGGGAAAATTCACTATGTTCACTGTGTTTCACCATGTTCACTATGTTTCTTTTTGTACTTTTTTTTGTCCTTTTTGTACTTTTTAAAAATTTTGAACCATGTGATTAAGGGGCAATCAGTTAAAAAAAAGAAAAAAAAGCTATTAGTTTTGCTTCATTTTGTTTTTTTGCCATCGGCTTTTTAAAGATTATCTAAATGGCCTTAAAATTTTCCCTCTTGGGGCGCCTGGGTGGCTCAGTGGGTTAAAGCCTCTGCCTTCAGCTCAGGTCATGATCCCAGGGTCCTGGGATCGAGCCCCGCATCGGGCCCTCTGCTCAGCAGGGAGCCTGCTTCCTCCTCTCTCTCTGCCCGCCTCTCTGCCTACTTGTGATCTCTGTCTGTCAAATAAATAAATAAAATCTTTAAAGAAAAAATAAAAAAATAAAAATAAAAATTTCCCTCTCGGGGCGCCTGGGTGGCTCAGTGGGTTAAAGCCTCTGCCTTCGGCTCAGGTCATGATCCCAGGGTCTTGGGACCGAGCCCCGCATCGGGCTCTCCACTCAGCGGGGAGCCTGCTTCCTCCTCTCTCTCTGCCTGCCTCTCTGCCTACTTGTGATCTCTCTCTCTCTGTCAAATAAATAAATAAAATCTTAAAAAAAAAAATTTCCCTCTCCTTTCCCACAAATATATGGAGATACAAAATACAAGAGACATTTGTATTTCCCTTTTTGGAAATTGTCCATACCATTTAGCCATTTAGGTATTACAATTTGGTCTTTAGCTTAACAATATATAGAAGCTCCTTGTATGTTAGCTAAATTGATCTTTTGTGATTTGCTCTGTAAATATTTTTTCAAGCTTGTCATTTGTCTTTGGACTTAATTCCAGTATTTTTGGTAAGGCAGCTTCTTAGGTTGATTGTGGAAATGACCACAGTAATTCCTCTTGTCCCTGTATACTCATCCTTTATATTGTGATTTTGCCACTTCTCCTATCAAGAGGCAAAGTCTGGGGGTGCCTGGGTGGCTCATTGGGTTAAGCCTCTGACTTCAGCTCAGGTCATGATCTCGGTCCTGGGATCAAGGCCCGCATCGGGCTTTCTGATTAGCAGGGAGCCTGCTTCCCACTCCCTCTCTGCCTGCCTCTCTGCCTGCTTGTGATCTCTCTTTCTCTCTCTCTCTCTCTCTGTCAAATAAATAAAATAAAACTTAAAAAAAATAAAATAAAATCTTAAAAAAAATGAATAGATAATCTGCAGAATGGGGGGAAATACTTGCAAATCACATATCTGATAAGGGACTTATATCCAGAATCTGTAAAAATTCTTCCAACTTAATAAAAGGCAAACAACCCAATTAACAAATGAGTAAGGGATTTGAATAGACATTTCTCCAGTGAAAATGTACAGATGCCCAAATAAGCAATGAAAAGATGCTTGACATCATTAGTTATCAGGGAAATGAAAATCGAAACCACAATGAGATGCTATCTCATCCTCACTAAGGTGGCTAAAATAAAAAAGAAATAGTAACAAGTGCTGGTGAAGAAGTGGACAAATTGGAATCCTCATCCACTAATGGTAGGAATAAAATGGTACAGTTGTTTCAAAAACCAGTTTGTCAAGGTCTCAAATAATTAATAGAAAGTTACTTTATGACCCAACAGTTCAACTCCCAGGTAGGTACCCAAGAGAAATGAAAACACACATCCACACAAGAACTTGCATGTGAATGTTTACATTAGGATTATTCAGATGCCCACCCCCAGATGAGTGGACAAACAAAATGGGGTATATCCCTACAATGGAGTAGTACTCATCCACAAAAAGGAGGGAACTGATCCATGCTACACCATGGATGAACCCTGTAATCATTATGCTAAGTGAAAGAAGCCAGTGGAGAAAACCATATGTTACAGGATTCTATTCACATGAACTTCCAGAAATATACAGAGACAGAAAGCAAATTGATGCTGCTTAGGGCTGGGAGGTTGAGAGATAAGGAGTGATAGCTAAACGGTACAGAGTTCCTCTTAAGGTAATGGTTGCATGTGTCTGAATATATCAAAAGCCAGTGAATTATATACTTTATTTTTTTTTTAAGTGGGCTCCATGCCCAGTATGGAGGCATTCAGTGTGGGGCTTGAACTCATGACCCTGAGATCAATACTGAGCTGTTATCAAGAGTAGGACGCTTAACCAACTGAGCCACCCAAGCACCCCAAATTATATACTTGAAATGGGTGAACTACATGGTAAATAAAGCTGTTGGAAGGAAAGGTATGCAGATTAAAAAAGACTGTACAACTGTTTCTATTTGCAGATGAAGTTAGTGATGTGAGCATTCCTCCCTGGAAGTGGATGTGGGGTGTGGGCAAGCAAATACGGAATTAAACCTTTTGTTCTAATTCCATTTCTAGGTCTCTAACCTGCATATTTTCTGGAAACATCAAATATACCCATATGGATGGGGCTTAGGGGGTAGCGTGTGAGAAGGAGCCTCTGTTGGTTTTTTTTTTTTTTTTTTTTGGTCTCTAATTCTGACTCCTGGACTGCATGTTTATCTGTAGAGAACCCCTGCTTTACCCCAAAATCGTAGTGCATTGATCTCTTAAGTACAGAGACATTCTTAGGTAATCACAGCAAAATGGTCAAATTCAGGAAATTTAACATTGATAAAATATTACTACCTAATATATAGTCCCTACTCAGATTTCTCCAGTTGTCTGAATAATGTGCTTCATGGGTGGGGGATGGATGAAATAGATACAGGGGACTAAAAAGATACAAACTTCCAGTTATGAAATAAGTACGCCACAGAGGTGGAAAGTGCAGCATAAGGAATATAGTCAATAAGATTGTAAAAATGTTGGGATGCCTGGGTGGCTCAGTCAGTTAAATGTCTGCCTTCAGCTCAGGTCATGATTCCAGGGTCCTGTGATCGAGTCCCGCGTCAGGCTCCTTCCTCAGTGGGGAGTCTGCTTGTCCCTCTCCCTCTGCCTCTACCCTCTGCTCACGCTCTCTCTCTTTTTCTCTGTCACTCTGTGCATCTCAAATAAATAAATAAAACCTTTTTAAAAATTAAAAAAAAAAAAAGATTGTAAAAATGTTGTTTGGTGACAGATGATGACTGACTGCACTTACCGTGGTGAGCATTGAGTAATGTATAGAATTGTTGAATTGTTATGTTGTGCACCTGAAATTAATAGAACACTATATTTTTTTTAATTTTTATTTATTTTTTAAATTTCTTTTCAGTGTTCCAGAATTCATTGTTTATGCACCACACCCAGTGCTCCATGCGATACGTGCCCTCCATAACACCCACCACTAGGCTCACCCAACCCCTCACCCCCCTTCCCTCCAAAACCCTCAGATTGTTTTTCAGGGTCCACAGTCTCTCATGGTTCGTCTCCCCCTCCAATTTCCCCCAACTCCCTTCTCCGCGATATGTTACCTGTGCTTCGGTTTTTAAAAATGTGGGCTGCTCAGGGGCACCTGGCTGCCTCAGTTCATGGAGTATATGATTCTTGATCTCGGGGTTGTAAGTTTAAGCCCCATACTGGATGTAAAAATGTGGGATGCCCAGGTGGATTAAAGGTTTATATATAAATAAAATAATGTTCTTCCTAACAATTGTTTTTCCAATCCAGGACCATATTGTGCATCGTTGTCTCTATCTGAAGTCAGCTTTTAATACCTGCTTTTGACCATTTTGCTTTTACTGTTTCATTAGACCCCTATTTCTAGACCAATGAAACATTGCCCCTCCACATCCAGCTGTCCGAGTGAGTCCAGCCAGGCAAACCCAGGGACCCTGCATGTTGAGATCCAAGCTCTGAAGAATCCCTTTGCTTTGCCCCATGTTCTGTCCTGTGGGAAGGGCAGATTTGCCTTGGCCTCTACTAAATTAAGAAGTTGTGACCTAGGCAGGGGCTCGAGTTTCCAGCAGAAGGGGATTAGCTATTATAGCTTCCGCTACTTGGGAGACTTGCGAAGCTCGATATTGAGTGAGAAGTGTAGCATGAATGAAAAGATGTTCATCAAAATGTGTCTGAAGCTATTTTGGGAGTAGACTGAGGATTGTATGTGTGGATGTCCTTGGAGCCTGTTTGGTTGCCAGGGGATCTTTTTCTTGTGATTGATCACGGGAGCACGTGACAGCTGGCGCGCCACAGTCTGGCTAGGACCCCGTGCCTACATGTCCCAGCTTTGATGAGACACCACTCAAGGAGGCCACTCTGCCAGCTATATTTAGTACCATGATGCACACATGTCCTTCTGACCTTAGCTTCCTCTCACGTCGTACAGATGTATATTTTTAGGTTTATCTTACAGCACCCAGCTCTCACATTTACAGTTTTCTTTGGATTCTGCAGCAGCGGTCGTGGGTTGACAGCCTGCCTCCACTGCGTGGGGAAAAAGAATTGCTCTCTCTGCCTTCTGAAGATCCGGATTTCTACAGCATGTTCAGACGCTGAGCATGAAATCTCATTCTTACGTGTCCTGGAAATGTGACCTTAAAGACGTCATGTAAACTCTCAGGTGTCCTAAGGGTATAATATGTGCCCTCCCTCACTCATCACTCATTCCATTCATTCACCTGTTCAGCAGCAAGCTTTATTAAATACTGTGTGTTAGGTTTGGGGGCCTCAAAGATCAATAAGAACTTCCCCCCTCAGAGAGGCAGTTTATAAATTTCACAGATCATCAGACTGGAAGGGACGGTCCAGTCTAAATTTTAGTCTTATAGACCAGGAAACAGAGGCCCAAAGAAGTATAATAACTGCCCAATCACAGACCAAATTGGGATTAGAACCCAGATCGCTTAAAAAGAACAAAAAGAATGCAAATCACCTTATTTCCCCGCCCAAGGATCTTTGCTCTGTATTACCTGCTTTTAGCTAAACTGTAGTGAGCTTCAGTTTTCCTTACATGACCTTAACATTAACATTATAAAATTAATATCCAGTGTTTGAGAAAATGTACAGTAACTAAGACCTAACATGAAATCAGAAATCAGTACCATTTTGAGGGTGCCTGTGTGGCGCAGTCTATTAAGCGTTCAACCCTTTGTTTCAGCTCAGGGCTATGCAAAGGAACCCCACGTGGGCTCCACACTCAGCATGGAATTTGCTTGAATTCTCTCCCCATCTCCCTATGATCCTCCCCCCTTCTCTCACTCTTTCTCTAAAATAGAGAAATTTTTTTAAAAGAAACTAAAACCATTTATAAATCAATTGGAGTTTATTCATCAAATAAGCATGAACAGATATTTGAAAAATAGTTGTCATGTATGTGTGAGATGTGGTATATGTTCAGCCTACAGGTTTTCCTGTAAATCGTATTTAACTGCATATAACAGAAAACACAAAACCATAGCTCAAACAAAAGAGTGGCTTATCTTTTGTATGTAGAATACCAGAAGCAGGTAGTTCAGGGTGGAGATGGGGCCCTCTGGGACCATCAGGGACTTCAGTTCCTCTGTGTGATTAACTACCTTTTAGCACTGGTTTCCATCCTTAGGTCATAAAATGTCTGCTGCGTTATGTCACCTCACAGCCATGTAATGGCAGCTGCAGCACCAACTTTCATGTCCATGTCACTTTGGAAAACCCCAGCTGCAAGGGGGGCTAGAAAATGTAGTACGTTCATGGGCACATTGTTACATAGAATAAATTTGGGCTTCTTCACTTAAGGAAGAGTGAGAAGAATGAACAAGGGGTTGACTAGAAGTCCCTGCCACAGAAGAAACTATTCTACCTTCCGGTCTTGGGTTGAATCTTCTCTTTTACCTTCACTCTGTGGAAATCAGATTTGCAGAGATTAGATTTCCTTTCCTTTTATTCAGTTTTGCCACTTCTCTTTCTGCCACTTTTTGTTCTAACAAAGTTTAGTTTTCTCTTCCAATTTGAGATGTCAAACTCCCTCTGTTTGGATTTTTTTCTTTTTTTTTTTTTAAGATTTTATTTATTTATTTATTTGACACAGAGAGAGAGAGAGAAAGAGAGAGACAGTGAGGGAGGGAACACAAGCAGGGGGAGGGGGAGAGGGAGAAGCAGGCTTCCCGCAGAGCAGGGAGCCCGATGCGGGGCTCGATCCCAGGACCCTGAGATCATGACCCAAGTCGAAGGCAGACGCCCAATGACTGAGCCACCCAGGTGCCCCTTAAATTTTTTTTTTTTAAGATTTTATTTATTTATTTGACAGAGAAAGATCACAAGCAGAAGAGATGCAGGCAGAGAGAGGAGGAAGCAGGCTCCCCGCTGAAGCAGAGAGCCCGATGCGGGGCTCCCTCTGTTTGGATTTTAAAGCAGCTCTACTTAACATTTGCCTCATATTCTAGAGTTATGTCCCTGTCTCTAGGTTTATAAGTGTATATTGTTTTTTAAAAAGATTTATTTATTAGGGAGAGCACACACACAAGTAAGCATGAGTGGGGAGAAGAGTAGAGGGAGAGGATCTTCAAGCAGACCCTGCTGATCACAGAGCCCACCACCACCCCATGACCCATGAGATGTGACCTGAGCCAAAACCAACAGTCGGATGCTCAACCAACTGAGTCACCCAGGTTCCCCCTACAAATGTATAGTCTTTTTTTTTTTTTTTTTAATTTGACAGACAGAGATCACAAGTAGGAGAGATGCAGACAGAGAAAGAGGGGAGGAAGCAGGCTCCCCGCCAAGCAAAGAGCCTGATACGGGGCTCGATCCCAGGACCCTGGGATCATGACCTGAGCTGAAAGCAGAGGCTTTAACCCACTGAGCCACCCAGGCGCCCCACAAATGTATAGTCTAAAGTAACTTTCTTTTTGAAGCAGAACATGTATGGCAACATCATAAGTGTATAGTTTGATGAATTTTCACGAACTGACTATACCCATGTGCACATCACTCCATAGACTATCACCTAGAGACCACCTTCCATACGCACCTCCCAGTTTTCACTCTCACAAAGGTAATAAAAATCCCCAGTTCTCCCACGTATGTTACTTTACTCTGTTGTAGAACTTTCTTTAAGTGAAATCATACAGCAGTTACCTATTTTGTGTCTAGTTGTTGTCATGCATTATATATTTGTCAAATGTTGCATATAGCACTAACGTGTTTATTTTGACTGCCTTAAAAGCAGTGATTCTCAATGGGTGGGGAGCAGGTGACACTTGGCAGTACCCGGAGACATTTTCGGTTGTCACAACCAAGGAGGTGCTACTGTCACCTAGGGGGAAAGGCCTGGGGTGCTGTTAAATGGCTACAATGCACAGGTCGGCCTCTCATGCTTGATGAGCATCTGGGTACCCTCTTTTGTGAGTTGCTTGTTGAGTCTTTTGCCTACTTTTCTACTAGGCTGTTTCCCTTTTTCTTATTGATTTGTAAGAGTTCTTTATATATTCTGGTTATGACGTCTTTATCAGCTGTTAAGTATTGCAAATACCTCCTCTCGTTTTGTGGCTTGACATTTTACTTTTTTATTCTTTTTAATTTTTAAAAATTTTTTCTAAACCAGAATATTTATTCTGTTTCCAATTGTCGAAATCCTTAAAGTAAACTGATGCTGCCATGCTGCCCTCTTGGGTTTAGGTGTTGTGTCTCCATGGACTCATGCCTGCATCTGCCGTATGCCATTTTCAGGTGCCTCATTTGACCCCACCCAGTGGTATTTCATCTTTTAGCCTCAGCACTCCAGTTATGCTCTTTAGCTTGGCAGGGCAGCCGCATTTGCCACAGGTCGACTTCTGGACATGGCAGTCCTGACAGCCACAGTGGCGGCACAAAATGTGCATCTTCTTATGACGTCATCTCGTTCCTGTAGCCAAGACTGGAAGAGAAGACTGCCATTTTGTTTGTCTAATGGCATCTTTTTGACAAACAGAATTAATGTTGATAGCCACCTTATCAATCTTTTCCTCTTTCATGTGTGCATTTTGCCTTCATTTTTAAAGCTATTTTCACTGGGTTTACACCCATAGGTTGTCAGTTTTTTTCTTTTAGCACTTTGAATATATAATTCAAATCTTTCCTTCCTTCCCTATGGCTTAGTTATCTGGGGCCATTCAGTATTACCACAAACTTAACATCTTAAAACAAAACACGTTTATCATCTCACAGTTTCTGTGGGTTACATGTCTGGACACAACTTATGTGGGTCCTGGACAAGGCTGTAGTGAAGGTGTTGGTTAGTCCTGGGTTCTTCTCTGGGGCTGGACTGGAAAAGACTCTCCTTCCATGTTCACTCAGTTTTTTGGCTGAATTCATTTCCTTGAAGTTGTAGGCATAAGGGCTTCAATTTCTTGCTAGCTATCAGCTGAGGCTGCTCTGAGTAGCTAGCTCCCCAAAATCCCTTGCCAAGCGAGATCCTCCAATATGGCCACTTACATCTGGAAGCCAGCAAGGGAGATGGGACTCCAGTGGACAGCAGCAGACAGGCGCCATGATCTGATCTTTTTTTTTTTTTTTTTAAGATTTATCAATTTGTTTATATGAGGGAGAGAGAGATACAAAGTGAGAAAGTGCCTGCACGTGCATGCACAGCAGGAGAGGGCAGAGGGAGAGGGAGAGAAAATCTTAAGCAGACTCCTTACGGAGCAAGGAGCCCAATGCAGGGCTCAGTCCCACCACCTGAGATCATGACCTGAGCCAAAATCAACAGCTGGACGCTCAACCAACTGAGTTACCCAGGTGCCCCACCATGGTCTTATATAACATTGTCGTGTAATCTCATCATTCACGTATTCACGTAATCATGTACTTCTCATTACCTTTGCTTACTCCCTTGATTAGAAGGAAGCCACAGGCCCTGTCCGTCCTCAGGGGCAGATCATACAGGTCACGAGCACCGGGAGGCAGGAATCACAGGGGCCACCACAAGAGTCTATCCACACAGCATTAGAAGCGGCCTATTCATTGTACCATTGTTAATGTAAAACTAATGTATATTTTTTTCTGTGGCTGCTTTTTAAAACTTTCTCATTGGTTTTCAACAACCCCATGATATTCTAGGTGTGTTCTTTGAACTTCTCTTAAGTTTCATAGAACTTCTTGTATTGGTGGCTTGATAGTTTTCATCAATTTGAGAAAATTCAACCATCATGTCTTCAAATATTGCTTCTGCTTTATTTTCTCTTCCCTTTCTGGTATTCCCAATTACCCACACATTAGACTTTGTCAGTGTATCTCATACGTTTCTTGTACTCTTTGCTGTATTTTCCAACCTTTTTTTCTTTCAAATTTTTCTGTCTTTTTTCCTCTCTTGAGTCTGGATATTTGTACCAACCTATCTTCTAGATTACTAATCTTCTTGTTAATCTGCTGCTGGTAGGCACTTCCTCTTCCCATCACCTCAAATCAAGACACAGTTTTTATCATATCTTTGAAATATCACAGATAAGTCTGAGGAAGCATCTGGCACCTTGCTGTTTCCATAGTTGGGCAACTTAGCTCTTTATTCTCAGCCTGCTGAACTGCATTCCTTTCTCAGAAACATAGATACAATCCAAAAATTCTCTGATATCCTTGTTTGGAACTTTTGTGGCTTACTGAATCAAAGCAGCTGAATTCAGTACAAATTCAATGTCGTTTCCTTCAAGAATTAACTCACCTTTCTGGGCTCAAGATAATGAATAAACAAATGCTAGACCTCATCTGAGCCCCATGGGTGTATTTTTCACCCCAGAAATTTTGGATTTTGTTAAGAGAACCATTCTCCTGAATAACAACATGGACGGGGAGGTGAGCGTACGCAAATTCATATCTTGTAACAGAAGCCCAGGGTAACACCCTTGATCATGTTCTCTAAGTGACTACACAGTAGTGAGAATGGTAGCCAATTCCTTTCTGTTTCTCTGCCATTTGTCAACTCGGAGCCTCTTCTTTTTCTTTCCAAGGAGACAGATCCACATTGGTGCATTTGAAAGTCCTCCACAGGGTTCCTCTGGGGCCCTTCACAACAACAGTGCATCCCTTCAGAGTGATGTTCGCATTTTCTGGAACATCAGCCATCTGATTGCAGAAAACAGTCCTCATTGTCACAGTAGATGCGGCAAAAAGAGAACCTTGTGAGACACTTCTGTCGTTATCACTGCCCAGCTTTTCGGCATTTGTCTCCCATGCCATTTATGATACAGCACATTTCTCAGAGGGGGAAAGATATGGTCAGGTAGCAAGAATTTCCTGTCCCCTTGGGAAAGGAAGAATCGGCCAGACTAAGAGTCCAATTGATATGAGACAGGTTAACGGGAGAAAATACAATTATCCTGCATCCGTGGAATCCACACAGGCATGGAAATTCCAAAGACAGGCAAAATGGGGTACATATGTCAATTTGAACCAAGGAAAAGGGGGTTAGGGCCTGGGATTTCAAAGGGAAGGAATGCAATTACAAGACAATGAAGAAAAGTAAATGTTTGGTGAATGTTTGCTGGGTCACTAGAAAACAATGGCACATAGGAGTTAGAGCAAACAGACCTTGCTATGTTCCTCCCTGTTCTCCATAACTAGTTCATTTCATAATGTAGTTATGGGGGTAACTTTTTTCCTGGAGAAGGTCCTCTATGAATTCTTTTTATTTTTTCTTTAAGATTTTATTTATTTATTTGACAGACAGAGATCAGAAGTAGGCAGAGAGGCAGGGCAAAGAGAGGGGGGGGGGGAGGCAGGCTCCCCACTGAGAAGAGAGCCCGATGCGATGCGGGGCTCCATCCCAGGACTCCGGGATCATGACCCGAGCCAAAGGCAGAGGCTTTAACCTACTGAGCCCCCCAGGTGCTCCTCCTCTATGAATTCTTTTAGGCAGTTGTGGGGGAGATAAAGAGCTTTCCCTGATTTTGGGGGGTTTTGATTGCTTTTTAACTCAATAATTTTCATGCCAAAATGACCCATTTTGGTGAGGGGCCCTGCTCTTGGACCCTAAAACACTACGTTCTTAGAATTTTCCTTCTCTCTGGAATCTTGGCTCCTTGAGTGCTGGCTGTCTGGGCAGCTCTCCGATGTCTTCAAACAGAATTTTCCTTTTCCATTTCTCTAGGCTTTCCAGTTGTTCTCAGCAAAAGGATTAATGTACCTACTTAGACCCACTTTTATACTTTAATGCAGATTTCTCTATACCACACCATCTGGTCTGAAATGTATACTTCAGTTCACATCTTTTTATAGGAAGCAACTGTCTCACCAACCTGTTATCAGTCAGGCATAGGTTTATAACTGGCTTACAGACCTCTGCAACACTGTGGACATATGAAGTGTGAACACTGTAGGGGTGCCTGGCTAGAGCATCATAGAGCAATGCAACTCTTGGTTTTGGGGTTGTAAGTTCAAGTCCCACCTTGGGTGTAGAGCTTACTTAAAATAAACAAATAAATAAATAAATAAATTTTTTTTAAAAAGTGCAAACATTGTAATTCATGTTTCTTCTCTCCTTTTATTTATTCACATGGGACAGAAGTACCAACACACCCATTCAGTTCAACACCAGGTAGATGCAAATGTTGAGGGAAAAACTCTGAGCCCTTGGTTCATCTAAGTAAGTCATTGCTCAAGGAAGAAATTTCAGAAGGAGGTGTCTAGGCTTACTCTCGGAGCAACACTATCTGTTCAGAATAAAATGGATTTCTTAGAAAAATGTATAAAGCCGATACGGTTTTCTTTGCTGTTTATCGGAAATCTAGACTTAACTGGGTATTGCATTTTTATCTGCTAAACTGGCCCCCAGTGTGTATTCTCCCCTGATGGTGTCTCTAAAACAGAATTGATTCCAGTGTTATAGGAATCTTAACAATGGGAATCATAACTTTCATTGGTCATTAATGCAAGTAAAAAATGGAAATAAATTTCATTTTGAACCCAGCCCCTGACCGAATTAGCTTATCGTTCTAATAATTTTTCTGTTGGGTTTTTCTTTTCTTTTCCTTTTTTTTTTTTTTTTTTTTTGGCTTTTCCCGTTGTGTAATTATTTCACAGCAAATAATGGTAAATTAACTTCCTCAACAATTTTGATTCTTCTCATTTTATCTCAGGAGGTACTCTCATGTATAGTAATACCAAAGTGGTGTTTGTGGTAATAGTTAGTGTTTTAGTCATTATTGCTGTGTAACAAACGATCCCACACTGACATGAAACAACCACGGATTCTGTAGATGGGGAATCTGGACAGGGAACTTTTAAAAAAAATTTTTATTTATTTATTTGACAGACAGAGATCACAAGTAGGCAGAGAGAGAGAGGGGAAAGCAGGCTCTCTGCTCAGCAGAGAGCCCGATGTGGAGCTCGATCCCAGGACCCTGGGATCATGATCTGAGCCGAAGGCAGAGGCTTTAACCCACTGAGCCACCCAGGCACCCCTAGACAGGCACGTTTTAAGAGTGAACATCTTGAGACACCTAGATGGCTCAGTGTGTTAAGTATCTGCCTCTGGCTCAGGTCATGATTCCAGAATCCTGAGACCAAATCCCACATCAGGCTCCCTGCTCTGTGGGGAGCCTGCTTCTCCCTCTGCCTCTCCCCCTGCTTGTGTGCTCTCTCGCTCTCTCTTGCTCTCTCTGACAAATAAATAAATAAAATCTTAAAAAGAAAAAAGAGTGGGGGTGCCTATGTGGCCCAGTTGTTGGGCATCTGCCTTCAGTTCAGGTCATGATCCCAGAGTCCTGAGATCAAGCCCCACATTGGGCTCTCTGCTCAGTGGGAAGCTGGCTTCTCCCTTCCCACTCCCCCTGCTCATGTTCCCTCTCTCACTGTGTCTCTGTCAAATAAATAAATAAAATCTTAAAAAAAAAAAAAAAGACTATCTCAACAGAGCAAGGCAGAAGTGTACTACATTGTTATGATCTAACCTTAAAAGTCACAAAGCACTAGAAAGACTGGGTGGTTCAGTCAGTTAAGGGCTGTCTTCGGCTCAGGTCACATCCCACCGCATGGAGCCCCACATCCAACTCCTTGCTATACAGGGAGTCTGCTTCTCCCTCTGCCTGCTGCTCCCCCTGCTTGTGCTTGCTCTCTGTCTCTCTCATTCTCTCTGACAAATAAATAAATATAATCTTTAAAACAAAACAAAGTCACAAAGCATCACTTACACTGTACTATATCCACCGAAGAAGATTCACAAAGACCACCACAGAGTCAAGGGCAAGGAGGAAACACAGACTCCCACCCAGTGTTTGGATTGTCAGTCTTGCACTCTACGAAAAGTATGGGATAAGATATCCTTGAGGCCAGCTTTGCAACATACAGTCTACCAAAAGGAATGGCCTTATTGTGTTCTGGAGTTGAATAGCAATTCTTCTACTAAAGGTATTTCACCTTTAAGCCTCAGTTCCAATTTATTTATTTACCATGGCAAGGAAATTTCCCTATTCTGATTTTATTAAGCTTTTAAAGAATAAATAATAGGGGCACCTGGGTGGCTCAGTTGGTAGAATGTCTGACTCTTTATCCCAGGGTTGTGAGTCCAAACCCTGTGTTGGATGTGGAGTCTACTTTAAAAAACATATAAATTCGGGCGCCTGCGTGGCTCAGTGGGTTAAGCCGCTGCCTTCGGCTCTGGTCATGATCTCGGGGTCCTGGGATCGAGTCCCGCATCGGGCTCTCTGCTCAGCGGGGAGCTTGCTTCCTCCTCTCTCTCTCTGCTTGCCTCTCTGCCTACTTGTGATCTCTCTCTCTGTCAAATAAATAAAAAATATATATAAATTCAAAAGCAAAAGTAAAATAAGTAAGTAAATAAGAGATGGTGAATTTTCTCAAATGCCTTTCTGCATCTATGAAGCATCTATTGAAGAGGCATTTAGTAAGACAAGGATGAATTTGGCCTCTTTGAGCTAAGTCTGCAGCTGACCCTGTCATTCAGGGAGCATTTCTGAGCACTTGTGTGCCGGACCTCTCCTGGGTGCTCAGACAAAACACTGAACCAAAACAGAAGGGGTTCCAGCCCTCAGGAAGCTTACAGCCAAAATGATCCAGATCCAGTTCAGAGCCTGAAATCTGGCTTTTGTGCCCCCAAAAATGCAGGAAGGGGAGTAATTCCCACCCTCCCAGCTAAATCCCAAACGCCCTCCCAGCTAAATCCCAAACGCAGTAACTTGGTCCTGCAAAGTGTCTCCATTTTCGTGACATCCAATCACTGGTCTGAATGTCGTTTGAAGGCGAGGGGCATTTACATGTATAATTTTAGCCACCAGAGGGCAGTCACATTTAAAAAACACTTTCAAAGGGGAAGAAATGACAAACCCAATTCCTTGAAAGGCTATCCTCCTGGGTTCCCAGGCTAGAGTCAATCCCCACGGTGGGATTCTCTCCAGTGGAGAAATGGCCCAGCACCTAAACCACTCTCCCACTTCAGGCCTGGGGATCTCACCAATTTAACACAAGGCTCTGGTCCCTTGACTGGAGGATGATATCATGAAAACTGACAGGGACCATAATGACGTAGATCAGAGGGTCTCCAAAACCAAACACTTTAGAAGACATTAACTGCATAAGAACCACCACAGGGAGGGGCCAGGGCACCCACACACCCACCTCCCTTCAAGTCCTCACTTAGGAGAGTCGGTCAGTGAGCATTTACTGAGCCATATCTCCTCAACAACCAGCCCTGTGTGGGCAGGGGTAAAATAGATTTGTTCTGGCTACAGAGAGGGGCCTTGCTTGCACAACCGTATGAGAAAGCAGTAAGGACAGCCCTAAAGCAAAAGAGCGTCCAGTTAAGGCGTCCCTTCCCTGTGTTCCAGGGGAAGCACACAGGAGGCCACCCAAGACAATAGCTTCTTCAGATGCAGCTTGAAGCCCTGACCTTGGGGTACTGTCAGGGAAGGTGGTGCTTCCAGAAAGCTCAGTTCTTCTCATTCCTAGCCTAGAGTGAAGGATCTATTTCCAGTTTGGTTTGTTTTGCTTTCTGCTTGTCCGATGTGTTTTATCAGAGCCCCACATCCCCTTCCCCATCTGGGGCTTTAGTAGCATTGGGAACACATAAGCAACAGAGAATTTCAGGCTCTTTCCTACCCACACTCCTTCCCCCTCTACATCAACAACTCCAGAGCCCACCTGAATGAGAAGAGGGAAAGGGAGAAAAATGTTTCATATCCCAAAAAATATTCTCCTTCCACGGGGTTGTGACTGCATAAGACCTAGCCCAAGAGTGGCATAGGACAAGAACTGGATGAGTGTTAGTTATTCTATGTCCACAATCCCTTTCTGGAATTTCCCAAGCTCTCAAAACCCAAGGGTCTTTCAGAATTCATTTGGCAAAAGTAATCTGACCTGAATTCATCTAGCAGCAAAACCTCACCTGAACCGTGATGCCGCTGATTTTGGTCCATGTGTACCCCTTGGTGTGAGTACTCATGGATTCCATCACAGAAATCCACAACGCTCCATCACAGGGCATAGTCCCAGACTGCACTGCGTGCATCGCTGAGTCTATGGTGTAAGCACCTGATTGTCTTTCTCAAACCAAATATTCTGAATTCTGAAACGTAACTGGCCTCTAGGACCTGTTTCTATATGAAATCTAGGTTCTATAGCTTATCTCTCCTATTATCTAGCTATGTGACTTGCAATAGGGTGGACAGACCCTAGGGTGGCCCTAAGATTCATGTCTCCTGCATTATGCAGGCCCCATATAAGTGTGGGCAGAACCCTGTGACTTGCTTCTAAGTAATAAAATATGACAAAGGTGAAGAAATCTTGAAAATCTAACTAAAATCTCAAATCGACTGATTTTTATTTAGTCAAGGGGAAAATTATCCTGAGGGAGCCTGAGTTAATCAGGTAAAAACCTTTATTTTTTTTTAAATTTTTATTTTTTTAAAGATTTTATTTATTTATTTCACAGACAGAGATCACAAGTATGCAGAGAGGCAGGCAGAGAGAGAAGAGGAAGAAGGCTCCCTGCAGAGCAGAGAGGCTGATGTGGGGCTCGATCCCAGGACCCTGGGACCATGACCTGAACTGAAGGCAGAGGCTTTAACCCACTGAGCCCTCCAGGCACCCCAGGTAAAAACCTTTAAAAGAGGGACTAAGTTAGACATCTGGATGGCTCAGTGGTTTAAGTGTCTGGTTTGATTTTGGCCTCAGTCATAATCTCAGGGTCATGAGATCAAGCCCCAGTTTGGGCTCTTGGCTCAGTGAGGGGTGTCTGCTTGAGATTCTCTCCCTCTATCCTGCCCTCTACACTCTCTCTAAAGTAAATAAATAAATAAATAATTTTTAAAGAAAGGGACTAGGCCCTCCCTGAAGTCAGAGGATCTCAGATGTTTGCTTTGAAGAAGCTGTCAAGCTCTAAGTGGGTCTCTGGAGAGGGCCATGGGGCAAGGAACTACGGGCAGCCTTTAGTCATGGAAAGCATCCAGCTGACCACCAGCAAGAAACCTGGGACCTCAGTCCTGCAAATGAGAGATGAATTCTGCCCTTGAGGAAATTCTGCCACAGCCTTAGGGGGCCTGGAAAAGATCTTTCCCCACTTGAGACTCTGATGAGACAGCAACCCCAAACTGATACCTGGATTCCTGGATAGCAAAACTGGGAAGTGATGGACCCAGCTAAGCCAAACCCAGAACCCTGATCCATGAAAACTGAGCCTGTAAGTGTGTGTTGTTTTAGTCCACTTGGCTGTGGTCGTTGGTTGGTTATGCAATACAGAGAACTAACACAATGGAGACATCCCTTAACGTCCTTGGGCTGCGGTTGTTTATCTGCAAACTGGGGAAGTGTTTTGTCACACCTAGCAGCATTTCCAGCTCTAGCTTTGGAGACTTGATGTATGGGGTAGATGCTGGGGGCTTTAGTGTTGGGGGGAGGAAGAATGGTTTTCTTTGTGGGAGAGCAGATGCGGGGAAGGGGCTATGGATGCCAAGACGGTGTGCCGTTGAGGCTTCTGATGCACAAGCAGAGAAAAATACAGGCAGCTGAGAACTCAGCGAGTCCCCAGTGACCCGGCTGCCAGGCTGGACACTGACCACAGCTGGCATCGCTCCGGGCTGCAGGAGCGATCATCTTTCCGAAGCAGGAAAAACAAGCATCCTCTTTCCCCTGCTGTATAAGGGAAGCTTCACCACCCTGGGCACCTGCCCCCATCTCTGTCAGTTTAGGAAGGGGCAGAAGATTTCCTCTCACCCTCTTCATCTCCGGGCACTTAAAGGTCTTGGGCTGGCAGCCTCAGGAGCTGACCTGGGGAGCTCATGGGGAGCTGAGTCAGGGAGGCATCGGGTTTCCTGTGAGCTCTTGGCAAAGCCCAGATGGAGGTGAGGTTGTGCTTCTGAGCTCTCCCACCAGGCCAGTCCATCATGTCTCCTTGCCTTCTACACTCCTGCTGTCTGTCACGGGGGCCCCAAACCACTAACGAGCCCCAGAGGTGGTGCATGAACCGTCTGTCTTGCCTCCCCCAAATCCTCCCTCAGACACAGCTGACAGGCTCCTTTGACTGGCTGAAGCAATTGTCCCTTATTAAATTCTTTAGGGGATGATCTCATTAAGCCTTGTTATGGGTCACTTCTATTTCAGGGAGAATAAATTTGCTGGACTCTTTCTGTGTGCAGCTAGTTAATTGAAACCTGAAGTAGGGGGGAGGGGGAGGGACAGGCAAGGTGGTGAGCTGGGGGGCGGGTAGTGTGGGTAGGGGAGCAGTGGGACTGGCTGGGTGAGGAGCTAGGAGCTGGTGGAAGGAAGAGGCAGGGGGTCCATGTGAGGGGGACCGATAAGACAGAAGACACAGGCCCTGGAGGGGGAGGGGAGATAAAAACAAGCACACGCTGCAGCCTGATCTGCAAGATAGCCTCCTAGCTGCCTCCCAGGCCTCTGTGCTCAACCCTGCCTGACACATGAGTCCAGACCAGCATGAAGCGATAAGGGTCTAGGCCAAGATGTGGCAACAGAGATGGAAAAGAAGGAGATGTGAGAGGACTTGGAAACCAATTTAATATGAGGACAGAGGAGAGGAAAGTGCCCAAGATGACCTTGAAAGATCTCTGGAGAATGGGGAGGAGTGCCAGCAAACAAGACCAGCAGAGTCCTCAGATCAATACCACGCTCAGGCTCTATCGTGTGAAGAATCCCTCTTCAGCCAGTCTGAAAAAATGACTGTGTCCAGTCTTCTGGCTCTTCTGCCATGATGCACCCGGGCAGGAAACATGAACTGAGTACCCACCGTGGACAGGCCCCCCTGCCGGGCACTGGGGAGGCAAATACAAACAAGCACACTGCCCAGGCCAAGAGACTACAGCCCCTTCCAAGCAATTAGCCCTTCTCAGAGTGTTTTACTTCAATTCCCTTTTCAAACAGTTGTGCTGATCCTCAGCCTGGGCCCTTGGCAGGAGAGGGCATAAAGACAGAGGAGAGTTTTGTGTTGGGGACCTTAACATCAAGTGAACTTGGTACGGCCGAAAAATAGGTGGCTGCGGAAAGACAAGTGGCCCCAGGCTGATGCCTTGAACTGGTGGACCTGGCTTCCTTTACCTGTAAAGGAGGGAGGGGGGTTAGGTGATTCCCAGAAACTCTCTTATCTTTCTTTTGCTTTGTTTCGTGGATGGGCAAGTGTTGTGACAAGTCTGATTTCTACAGAAGTGTAGGGTCGTCCTTTATTCCAGAAAACAATAGTAATATGAGCACCCACAGAGTGGGTGTGGGGTGTGACATGGAACCTCTATGCCCTACTCCTTGTGTTTCCATGTGGAGGTGGCTGCATTGGGCCTGTTCTTGGAGTCTCACTGGTCTCTCTCTCTGGAAGAAAGACATCCGACTGAAAAACTTGAGGGAAGAAGCTGAGCATGCTGCACTAAGACCAGCTTCCCAAGTTCACACGTTGAAGCTCTAACCCCCCAGTACCTCAGAACGTGGCTGTATTTGGAGATGGGCCCTTAAAGAGGGGGTTAAGTTAAAATGGGTCCTCAATTGCCCGGGTCCTTAGGAGCTTAGGACACAGACCACACAGACTGACAAGAGGCCATGTGAAGACTCAGTAGGAGGGAGGTCATCTGCAAACCAAGGAAACCTTAGAAGAAACTAATCTTGCTGACGCCTTGATCTTGGCCTTCCAGCCTCTGGCACGTAAGGAAATAACTCCCCGCTGGGTAAGCCCCCCGCGTGTGATACTCTACTATGGTAGCCCTTGTGAACTAATACAATATTCTCTTTAGGACTTACCAGCCTACAGGGATGTATACTCAGAGCTGTTCATGACCAAACCTGCCTTCTGGGGGAGGGCTGAGTCTGTCCAGGTCTGTCTGCTGCCAGGTGAATGTCTGTCTGCAGTGCCTGGGGCATATCAGAAAGCCCCTAGGGATGGCACGTGTGTACGGCGTCCTCCAATCTAGTTTGTATCTACCATAAAGTTTACCATAAAATTGACGTTTAAATGTTCCTCTGCTTCCCGTGTCTTATTTCCCAGTTGATCCCAAACTAGAGGAGAAGGGGCAACGTTATTCATTGTGCCTACAGCCCCACCCCAGAAGAAGAAGGCAAAGCACCATAACCCATGTTACACATTAAAGCCCTCTCTCACTGGTGCCCTCCTCACTCCCACATGGGCACTCTATATCCAGGCCCACTCGTTCCTAGCATGGCCTAGCTCTTAGATTCCATTAGGACACCCACCTATTACAACTTTCCTCTTCTCTATGCTGCAGAATTCTCTTCATTCTTCCAGTCTTGGCTCAGAGGTCTCCTCCTAGCTGAGTCCTCCTTGGGGCCCAGGTCATACTTGTATCTTTCTCATGTCAGCGCCCATGACCCGGTACATATTTCTATTATTTTGTCATACCGTCCTAATGTTAGGTGGCCACGTGTCTGTGTTCTCCACTAGGACAGTCTAGGCTGAGCACTGCACCTGGAAGGACTTCCTGGTCACACCTGTGTCCCCAGTGCTAGCTTGGTGCTTGGCTCCAGAGCAGATGTTCACAAAGTGCTGGAGTATGAATGAGTGGCAGGATGACATTTTGACATATTAATCTGTATGTTTCTCATAGTTTTCCACCCCACCCCTTCCATTTCAAGTGGACTGGCCTGTTGGTAATTCCTCCATTTGGACTTGGTGTAAAGCAGAAGAGCCTGAGTTCAATAACTTCCTGTCCTTTGAAAAAAACTAAACTCATTGGATTTCATGTGTGTGTGTGTGTGTGTGTGTGTGCGTGCGTGCACGCGCGTGTGCTGTGGGGGAAGTGTAAGGGGTAAAGAGGGGAGATGGCTTTTGAAAGAGAAGAAATCATGTAGGCCTAGAAGGGGAGGGAGGTGTGGATGCCCTCACCCTTGCACAGCCCACCATGATGGAGGTGACCAGTCCTCCTTTAATGGCATGGGAGCAAAGATTTCTGCTCCCTGAAAGGACGTGAAAACAGAGCCAGCTGCCTCCTATCACCAGGCTTTGGCAAATCCTGTATTTGCTTGGGTGGACGACAAGACCTCACCCCACCTTGAGATCTAGAGTCCTAAGTGGGGAAGGGAAATTCAGCAATGACTTGGGGCACCTGGGTGGCTCAGCCCATTATGCATCTTCTTTGGCTTGGGTCATGATTCTAGGGTCCTGGGATTGAGCCCCATGTTGGGCTCTTTCCTCAGTGGGGGGGTCTGTCTCTCCCACTCATTCTCCATCTGTGCTCTCCCTTTCTCAAATAAAGAAATAAAAGCTTAAGGAAAAAAAATTCAGCTATGACTGACATGGTCTTTCTTGCCATATAGGGACCTTGGAGTACAAATTAAATTGATCTCTAAGACATAAAGAAAGTGATGTTTCTTGCATATTTGAGTTGGGAGGACTAGATTATCATCCACCAGAAATGGATTCTGGATCCTCTAAGTCCTGAAATGTTTCTCCTTTTCCCCCTCTTCTGACCAAGAAATTTGCCAAGGCCTGAACTGGTCCAGAATTTAGCCCCTCGTTCCCTCAACTATTGTTTGGAGTGTGGTAATTTGGGGAGAGTTTTATCATTCTCAAGATCGTATGGTGACTTATCCTCTCAGCAGCCTGGGGAAGCCCCAGAAGGCAAATCCTTCAGCCATTGGATGTTCCCTTCCAGAGACTAAAGGTCCCAGTAAGGAAAATTGTATCCTTCCTCCAGTGAGGCTAGAGAGAAGTGCTGCTTAAGGTCAAGTCCCATGCGTGGGAGGAAGAGGCACCTAGGGAGGCCAAGAAGAAACTCCACTGGGAAATGACCCCAAGTGGGTAGGGGCTGGGGGTGAGGCTATGTGGGACAGGAAGGATCCCTCTTGCTTGGGAGGAAGGTGCCCAAGAATGCCATGAGATCAATAGGACTCTTTCTCTTGGGCCCAGCTAGTCACCTCTACTGCAGTTAAGACCTCTTAGAAACCACAAACATCTCTCTCCCATCTTTAGCCCCTCTCTCATCTCTGCTGCCCACCCCCTACCTTGGTGCAGAGCCAAAGCTTCCATGGGATGGTGTGGGAAAGAACGTCTGACTTCGTCATCCACACTCGGTCCAAGGACATAGCATCTGTCTCTGAGGTGGACCGGGGAGGAGAATGTATGTTGAGAGGAGGTGAGCAAACCAGCAAAGAGAAGAGGAAAGGCCAGGTGGGAACTGACTTGGAGGGACAGAAGAGAGGAAGGAGAGCTTGGGTTTGGCTTTGGGTTCCCCCCCAAAACAGAGTGTGAGACAAGAGCTGACATAGAGGTAGTTGATTGGGGAAGCTGCTTGGGAACAGAAGGAAGGGACTAGGAAGATTGGCACGAGGAAGGAGGGAGAGCCATTCCAGTGAAGGCTCCCACACGGGTCTCGGTGGAGACCGAGTGTCTCCATGGTCTGGCTGTCTGTCTCTGAGGAGCACTGCAGAAGGGGTCACAGAATTGTCCATCTGATGGAAGGAAGATGAGACATTTACCCACCAGCTCTGGCCTCTGCTGGCTGAGTGTCCCCCTCTGGGCTGCAGACTCCTTCTTTCAGATTCCTCTAGTGTAGACTATCTGCCCCAGGAGGAAAGGCCGAGGGCAGGAGACATTAGCACACAGGGAAGGGGGGTGGGGTGGGGTGGGGGAACACAATGCTATAGCGAGGGTGAAAGCAGAAGATGCAGCCAAAGAATGGAGAGAGAGGAAGGGAGGACAAGATGAACACAGGTAGTCCCTGTTTGGGGGAGAGCTACACGCCCAACAGAGGCATCATGGGAGCAGCTGTAGACCCTCTGCAGAGCTCTGGAACTGGCTGGAGTGAGCCCTCATTGTCATCTCCTTATCTGCTATGGGACTTCAGCAGGTACAAGGGAGCCTTGGCAGTAACTGGACATCCCCACCCCTGGCAGCCAGGAGCAACCTCTTTGGGGCCTTCCAGGAAGACAAACTGTCTCCTTAGTGTTTCTCGCTCTTCTGGTTCAACAACATCGACTCAGGCGTTCTGGCTGAAAACACACCTCTCCCAAGAGGCAGACTGATGGCATATGATTATACAAAAGGATCGTGACTTGCCAGAATGGAGCAAGCCTCCTGCAGTCCTTGTGGCAATGGGAGATCCAGTTTGGGGCATGGTGGTCACCCCTACTCCAAACCTTCAGTGTTGAGCAGATCTGAGAGAGGCTCTTGAAACTTCTGAAGTTTAGAAAGGCCTGGGACATTTTATATCTGTATTCTACCTACACTGTAGACCCAGGCTCTTCCCACCAAACAGTAGGACTCTTTCTACACAGCACTGACCTTTCCTTCTCTGATGTATTATCATTCTACTAATAATCAATAGTCCAGATTGATCTCTCGCCTGTTTTTTTTTCCTTAAAGATTTTATTTATTAATTTACTTGACAGAGTGAAGGCACGAGAGTACAAGCAGGGGGAGCGGCAGAGGGAAAGGGAGAAGCAGGCTCCCTAAGCAGGGAGCCTGATGCAGGGCTCCATCCCAGGACCCCGGGATCATGACCTGAGCTAAAGGCAGATGCTTAACCAGCTGAGCCACCCAGGCGCCCCCTCAACTGTCTTCTTAATAGTCTTTTCCTTTGAGTTATTCTTGTCTTCTTTACTTGTAAATTCTAGAGTTTCTTAGTTCCCAGTACACTAGAGCTACAAACCACCTGGGGTTGAGGCCTAGTAAGAATGTATAGATGAATGGGTGTTAGGCTGGTCCTCCTAGGCTGTCAGATTGGTATGATTTGAGAATTCAGAAAAAACTGGCTAACCAAAAATATCTCCCTCCTCCCAGCTGACTTGCCTTGTTGTCTGAAATTCCTATCTTTTTTTTTTTAAATTTTATTTATTTGACAGAGAAAGATCACAAGTAGGCAGAGAGGCAGGCAGAGAGAGAGAGAGAGAGAGAGAAGCAGGCTCCCCACTGAGCAGAGAGCCCAGTGCGGGACTTGATCCCAGGACCCTGAGATCATGACCTGAGCCGAAGGCAGTAGCCTAACCCACTGAGCCACCCAGGTGCCCTGAAATTCCTATCTTTTATGTCATTCCTTGATGGCTTCTAGAGAAGCACTTATGTTAGTTGGACAAAATGCCGTCACCTGGGAGAGGTCATGTGCTAGTCAGCTATCACTCTAGTAAGAATTGGGTTCCTTAATTAATTGTTATTAAGACGTGGAGATGAGAAGCCTTTGAGATTGAGTCCTAGGGCAGGATGTTTTGGTTGTCAAAGGTGGGGAAGACAGGCAAAGAAGGCTAAAGTCCTGGGGCCTTGAGTGGTGACGGCAACAACGCTGACTGGGTCAAGGAGGGTCCTGGCTACAGTGAGCACAGACACACCAAAGAGATACTGATTTTATGGCTTGCCTTAGGTAAGGTCAACGTGTACATCCCACGAACAAGATCTTAGTTCTCGGGTGCCTGGGTGGCTTAGTGGGTTAAGCCGCTGCCTTCGGCTCAGGTCATGATCTCAGGGTCCTGGGATCGAGTCCCACATCAGGCTCTCTGCTCAGCAGGGAGCCTGCTTCCTCCTCCTCTCTCTCTCTGCTTGCCTCTCTGCCTACTTGTGATCTCTCTCTGTCAAATAAATAAATAAAACTCTTTAAAACAAAACAAAACAAAAAAAAGATCTTAGTTCTCTGCAGGCAGGGCTTGCCTAGACACCTCATACATCCCCCAGACTGACCCACAGTACACACGTGTGTGTGTTCTCTTGGGTGACAGAACAGAGCCAGCTTTGCACACACACATCACTGCGTGAGGCCTCCCCATCCACTGCTCTTTTGCCCTTCTGGTAACTTGAAGGACTTACAGCAAAAACCACAAGCAGGATGAAAATGCCAGAGCAGCTCTACTGAGTGTTTTAAGGGGCACATTTCTCCAAACAAGCAAAATTAGCTGAACAAAAACACATTTTTCTGCAAAATATAAGGGTGATCTCTAAGGCCTCCCTCCCAGGCCTGCTGGTTACTCATGGTTTTCAGTAAATGACAGTAACTCTAGAGGAGGGAGGTCTTTGGAAGTCACCTAGTGCTTGCTGGCCTGGCTGGGGAGGGCCCTCCCAGTCTACTGCCCCCACACAGGTTCTGGAAATCTCTGCTTTGTCTTTTTCCCGGGGGCGCCCCATCCTGTTTCCCAAAGCCTGGTGCCTTTGCACTGATTCCTCAAGAGAGGGGTCACATGAGATACTCTGCTTCATTTCATTTTAGGTTATTGTTGCTGCTGTCAGTCTATTGAAGGACTTTAATGAATGCTTGTATTGTTCTCGGGCTGGAGCCTTTTTCAAATGATCAGCACATTATAAAGCACAATAATGAGTCTAATTCCCAACCCCCCCAACACACACACACACGCACGCACCCGCAATGGCATTGCTAAGTCCCCCGGATATGTACGGTAGTGAAGAGTCTGGGATTTAAGTGCAGCAGAGCTGGGTTTGGCTCTGACTCTTCTGTACAGTGCTGGTGAGCTTGGGCAAATCCATTCATTCATTCATTCGTTTATCCAGTAAGCATTTATTCAGTACCTCCTTGTGTTAGTCATATAATCTCCGCAAAATGCTATTTTTTAAAAAAGATTTTATTTATTTATTTGAGAAAGAAAGAGAGAGAGAGAGCAGGAGCATGAACAGGGGCAGGGGTAGAGGGAGAAGGAGGCTCCTTGCTGGATCCCAGGACCCCAGGATCATGACCTGAGCCAAAGGCAGGTGCTTAACCGACTGAGCCACCCAGGCGCCCTTCTCTGCAAAATAGTACCAATGCCTGCTCTTACTATTTTTCCCAGTTGTTTAGAAGAGCTAATGAAATCATACTTATGAAAGGTCCTTGGTAAGCTCTGAACACACTTGTGTTGTTGACATTCATCAGCAAAAAGTTTAAAACAAAACTGTAGGACGGCCCAAACCACAACACTCCATACATCACTTGTGCTAGAAATACACCTGTTCCACGTTGTCTGGTGTGCCCTGTATGTTGGGAGCCTAGACTTTCCTCAAGCCAGACTTTGCCTGGCATACCTTTCTCTCCATCTCTGTCCTTGGAAACCCTGCTTTCTCCAAGGCCCTAGCTGAAAGCTCCCTCTTGGCACAAAGTCCTTCTTGCTCTTGGGAATTCATTTCTTCCTCCCACATGTCCTTCCTCTGCTTTGGGCATGTTGTGTCCCACTTGTGAACTACTGTAATTTGTTTCTAGATGGAGCCCTGTTACTGGATGGACAGCCGTGCTCTGGAAGGAGGTGAGAGGTGTTCTTTTCCAGGAATCCTGGCTCTGCCCTTTCAGCTCCTGTGACCTTGGTCAGGCACACTGTCTTCTCTGGGCCTCAGTTTCCTCTTCTGTAAAACCTACCTGTCCTTGCTGATTGTGGGGAGGATGAACGAGATACCACGTGTCAAGGTCCCAACACAGTGTGCCTTGCTTTCAGTGGGTGGGCTTTCAATGGATGACTTTTAAGCAAACCTGAAGGGCATTTGTACAGACTTCGGTGAGCTCTCCTGAGATACACATAGAGGAGGCGCCCACTTGTCAGTGCAAATGAAGAACATTGGGACCATCTCTACACAGGATTTGGTACCTGAAATATCCCCAGGAAAGGTAAATTCCTCCTCAGAGGCACTCCTTTATGTTTAAGTACCACTGGGAGAGGCAAACATCAAAGCGCTCTACTTCCACGGGTGCTGGGTGCTGGCAGCACTGACCGCCAGCGAAAACATGGAGACCCCGCAGGGAAGGGAGGTGAGGAGTCTGAGGAGAGATTTGTTAGGACTGGTCTTGCTTAACATAACATGTATTTAAAACCAAGTATGTTAATTTTCAGTCAAAGATCTTTGGGGGTCTTAACAATTCACCTCAATTCTGACATGAACTTCCCTGAGTTCGTGCAGACCCCACAAACGCCCCCACCTCAGATGCCAGGAGCAACAGGAATCCCCAGGCTACCCACACTTAAGCCTGGCAGACCCGGGATTTGGGGTTCCTGTGACTCTCCCAGTAGTTCACTAGAACACCTCACAGAACTCAGGAGAGTGCTTTACCTACGATTACTGGCTTACTTCAAAGGCTACAACTCAGGAATAGCCAATGGGAAAGAAACATGGTGGAAGGGGGGATGGGGGTTGCGCAGAGCTTCCATGCCCTCCCTGGGAGCGCCACCTTCCCAACATCTCAGTGTGCTCGCCTGCATGCGCTCTCTGTGAACCCCACCATTCAGGGGTTTTTATGGGGTTTCATGAAGTAGGCACGATTAAGTAAATCAGTGACCATGGGTGACCGAACTCCATCTCCCGCATTTCTCCCCAGCCCAGAGTGGGGGTAGGGCCGAACTTTCCAACACTCTCCTCAGGAGGGGAGGTCGGCCCCCCATCCTGAAGCCGCCTGCGGGCCCACCCGGAGACCCCTTATTAGCATAAACTCAGGTGTGGTTCATGAAAGGACTTTCCTAAGAATGACAAAAGGCACTCTTATCACTTAGGAAATTCCAAGGCTTTTAGGAGCTCTGTGCCAGGAACTGAGGACAAAGACCACACAGTTTTAATCTTGCCACAGATCCCCTGATGTTGTTCTTACTTAAATAGCATAGTTTTCAGAGCTGGAAAGGGGAGGGTGAGGGACTGGGGACCTTGTCCATAAGGCTGGTGTTTCCATGGCCTCCCTGTTGGCTTCTGCCTTGTCTCCTGTTTCCATCCCGAGGGTCGTTGTCCTCCCAACATCCCCGGGGCTTTTCCGCCTCTTACCCTTTCCCCCCCAAGAGTCTTTTATTTCCAATCCCAGTGTGACTAAGGAACTGTCCTACGCGTTCCCAGCAAGGAAGGTCCCTAGGGCTGCGAGCCCTTACCTTCTTTCTATAATGTTTTCCTTCCTTCTACTTCAACAGGAACCAGACTGAGTCTTTCTGGCTCTCGCTGCCCCGGAGTGCGGTCGGTGTGGGGTCGATTCCTGGCCAGGTTGTTCTTGGGCAGGGAGGATCTGCTGTCTGAGGTCTTGAGAGTAACACTCAGCAGAGGGGGAGACACCTGCTTCCCTGTTAGCGCTGAAGGAACGCAGCCCAGACTCGCCTGCAGCCCCCACCTCCCCTCTGACCGTCCCTCTCCTCACTCCTCTGCTGTCCAGTCACTGGCAGCTTGGCGCTAGGGTCATTGTCCTCCCAACATCCCAGGGGCTTTTCCACCTCTTACCCCTTTCCCCACCAAGATCAGCTTCTCTGCATATTTTCTCTCAGTCACAATTATTGGCTTGCTCTTTCTGCCATGCTCTGTGCTGGACACCAAAGGAGCTCAGAAGAAGGAGGCCTGAGCTTTGCCCTCAGGGCACTGGCTCTCTTCTTCCTTTGTAACAGTGGTCAGGCCTTCCCTCAGGGATCCCTCACCGCCCTCATCTGCAGGCCTACCTCCTCCCAGCCTCTCACCCACTTGGCATTTGGCACCACTTCCTTGTCTTGACATCCCTTCAGGCTTCCATGTCTCCCTGGCTAGATGCTTGGTGGACTTCCTCCATTCACACCCACGGATTTGTGTCGGCCACAGAAGAAGGCCCCAAGGCTCTCCCTGGTGAGTCAGGTGGGTGAGGAGGAAGAATGCATACAACAGGTACACAGGAGGGCAGATGTTATGAAGGGAACAAACAGTTCCTGAGGTGGGCCGTGGTGTGCTGGTCTGATGGCGTGTCTGAGGAACCTCTTGCTCCTTGAACCCTGGAGGTCACACAAGGTCAGGTCCTGAGTCATACAGAGCTACTCCTTACATTGAAAAATGAGAGGGCAACACACACTAATTGAGAAATTTTAAACTGCCTGTTGCCTTTATTTCCACTTTTTTTTTTAAAGGATTTTATTTATTTATTTGACAGAGAGAGAGAGAGATCACAAGTAGGCAGAGAGATCGGGAGGGGGTGGGGAGGAAGCAGGCTCCCTGCTGAGCAGAGAGCCTGATGCGGGGCTCTGAGATCATGACCTGAGCCGAAGGCAGAGGCTTAACCCACTGAGCCACCCAGGAGCCCTTATTTCCACATTTTAACATAAGCTATAGACTTTGCATATAGAAGGGGGTATCGCTGATTGGAAAGAGGGTTGGGGAGCCCAAGACAGAGAAGCCTCACTCAGCTACCCCAGGGAACGGGGGAGCTGAGGGGAGGCGTCCCCTCCCAGCCACCCTTGGCCCCGAATGGCTCCACTCTCATGGCCTCTTCTGCCCTGGTCCGTTCTGGTTCCACGTGAACTTGGGAGCTGAATTGGCAGCATCACTGTACTTAACCAGAGTCTGGGTGCCTCTGGGAGGTGCCTGTCCGGAGTGTTACCAGCAGAACAAGGGCCCTGTTTGTGGAGTGTTCTCTCTGAGTCAAGAATCCTGCTGACAGGGATGCCTGGGTGGCTCAGTTGGTTAAGCAGCTGCCTTCGGCTCAGGTCATGATCCCAGCGTCCTGGGATCGAGTCCCACATCGGGCTCCTTGCTCGGCAGGGAGCCTGCTTCTCCCTCTGCCTCTGCCTGCCTCTCTGTCTGCCTGTGCTTGCTCTCTCTCCCTCTCTCTGACAAATAAATAAAATCTTTAAAAAAAAAAAAAAAAGAATCCTGCTGACAGCTTTACATACACAAGTCACCTCACTCTTAGCCCTTACAAAAGGCTGCAAGGTGGTGTCAGGAGTGTGATGCGGTAAACTGGTGAGAACCTTTGTGCTTGGCAGGGTTACTGAACTGCACAGGGGGTCACTGCTAGAGGGAGGCAGAACTGTATCCCAATTCAGCTCTGTCATATTGTGGAGCCGCTAGGGCTGATAACCATGTGACCCTCTGCTACCTGGAATACTTAGAATGTTCTGGATGGCCTTCCGCATGGAGGACATAATTTAATTCCATGGAATAATGCTCTGAAGCCAAGCAGGTAGTGTTAATTCTGGAGGCAGTGACTTGTCTGAGGTTATGTGGACAGCGCAGAGCAGACTTTCAACAGTTCCCCTTACAGTGTATACTGGGAGATTGTAGTGAATGCTGGTCATGCTGGGGTCGGAGGGTAGAGGGCTGGATGGTTACCCTGAGGGAGGGGTAGCCTGGTTCTTAGCAATCTAGAAGAAAGAGTGAAGCAGCCCAGACCCACAGATAAGGGTTCTGTCTCTCCAATCTCCCATTGTCCTCATCTAAAGAATGACCCTAATAGTAATGTTCACCTTACAGGAAGAAATGGCAGAAGTAACCAGCTTGGTCAGGAGGGAAAGGGCTAAAGTCAAAGCAAGTCACAGGCCAGCCACACTCTGATGCTACTGTTCAGGTCACCATTTCTAACAGGCACCTGCTGCAGGCCCAGCCTCAGTGCTGGTGGTGCACTAGGTTTAAGCAATGACCCCAGAAGAGTGTTTCAGACAGGCCTGGCCTTGGCCTCCAAGACTTAGGACAGAAGTTGGGAAGAGAACTACAGCTCTGTTTCAGTCATAACACTGCAGGTAGGCTAAGGGATGGACATGTTTGTGGGACGGTGTCTGAACATAGGGGTCATGTTCAATTTCTGGTGGTGACAATGGGGCGGAGGGGGTTGCTAGTGATGTAGATGGAGGGGGAAGGGAGGCTGGGCCAGGCTTGTTGCATGGAGATGGGATTTCAGGAGCTTAGAGAGCTGAGCATGCCCTGCACTTGAGATTCTGGGAGACCATTTGGTATCTCTATAGCACTGATGAGATAATACTGTCAAGGAGTAGTTTTAAAACTGAAGGTATTGGGACGCCTGGGTGGCTCAGTTGGTTAAGCAGCTGCCTTCGGCTCAGGTCATGATCCCAGCGTCCTGGGATCGAGTCCCACATCGGGCTCCTTGCTCGGCAGGGAGCTTGCTTCTCCCTCTGCCTCTGCCTGCCATTCTGTCTGCCTGTGCTCTCTCCCCCCCCCTCTCTGATAAATAAATAAAATCTTTAAAAAAAAAATACAAAAAAAACTGAAGGTATTAATCCACATTTACTCTTTCATTTCAAAGACTGACAGGTGTGATCTTCATAGTGAAATTTTCTCTTTTGTACTGAAAGAGCCTGGGCTCTTATCACTACCCCACAACTTCTCCAATTCCTTGAGGACTAAGGTAGCACCGAAAAAAGTGAACAAAGGGATGAACAAGTGAGTGAAATATACATAGACAAAATGTGTATCGGGCACGTGGTGTAATCTCACCCATCTCTTTGCGTTTCAAAGAGATGGGTGGTGGTAGAGGTTGGGAGAGCAAGGCCTAGAGTTGGACTGTTTGTGCTAGAGTCCCATCCTGCCACTCCTGATGTGTGACCTTGGGTGGGTCACTTCAACCATTCTGGGCCTCAGTTTCCATTTTTGTTACCTGGGGCTGGTAATGGTACTGAGCTTATAGGGTTGTTGTGGGAATTAAATTAATAAATCCATTTAAACCCATGCTACAGTGCCTGGCACACAGTGGGCATTCAAAAAAAGTTGGCTAGTAATATAAAATTATTTTATCAATGTATTTGTTTAATCGTGGAAGGAAAACTCCCATGCTTGTGGGCAGTCAGCATAAATGAGTGAACTGGGGCAGATGAAGCACCTGGTATGAAGGGGAGACTGATGTGAAGGCGGACATGGGGCCAGTGCTGTGACTTCCATAACTTCCTTCTGGGTAGTGTTACCCCAGGTGCCAGCACGGCTCCTGAAAAAGCAAAGACCTCTTACATTTTCTCCTCAAGCTCTTATTTATTTATTCATTTACTTCTCAAAACCCTGATTTTGGGAGCACCAGCTAGACCTCGAGTTGCGTTTTTGTTCTCCGAGCCTTCTGAGCCCTGCACGGGCCAGGCGGCCGGCGCCCACTTCCCCTTTCCTCCAGGTCCCGCGTACAGCACGTTCCTTTCCATCACAGACCTGAAGGAAGGGCCTCGAGAACTCAGAGCACCCGGGCGCGTCCGCTTCCCACGGTGAAGTGCAAAAGAGAGGAGTGACTCTGCAGAGGTGGAATTTGGGGCGTCGGCAACGCGCGGAGGGGCGGAGTGGGCTCTCCCGGCGGACCCTGTCTCACCAGCAGGTGGCGGTCTATCGGCCAGGCCGGCAAGGTAACCGACCAGAAACTTGAACGGGATGCTGATGCCACTGCAAGACGCGCACAGCGGAGTCTCCTCGAGCCGAGCTGTCGACATCCGGAAAAAGTGGGGAGAGAAGAGAGCGGACTCCTTGCTGGAGTCACTCAAGGATTCGGACACTACGAGCTTCATTCGGGAAGGGTTCAGAAGGGGTGAGTACTAAGAAGCGCGCGGAAAAGGGAGTATTGTCCTTCTCTTAGGGCATTGTCCTTGGCTTGCACTGACTGGTTTCCAGTCCTCTGGGAAGGGTGTTTCTGGAAGGGAGATCCCTGATCAGATGGATGAGCGCGGGAAAGAAGCCCGGGAAGCTGGTGCCGGCGCGCCCGGCGCTCTGCAGCGGGAGGAGCGCGGATTCCTTTCCGCCAGATGGCGCTCTCTGGCTTTCCCTTGGCTTCCCGCTCCAGTCCCTGGAGGCTGCCGCAGCAGCGGCCGCTCTAGCCGACCTGTGCGGGCTCTGTGGTTCCGGGCGGAAGTGAGGCGCCGAGCGGAACGGCCTCTGGTGACATTTTCTCCGGGCGGCGCGGACGAGTGAAGGGACTTGGTGGTGAAGGCTGTGGAGGTGGCGAAATTCGCTTTAGCTTCGGTGGGGCTTTGACCGCGACCCTCTGCTCGCCGCTGGGGCTTCTGCTGAAGAGGAGAAGGCGGCGGTGGCCGTCGCGTCCCGAGTCACCGCGGCCGGGGGAGTCCCGGCCGGGGGGTCGGTCCGTGCCCCGACGGGGCGCGCGGAGCGGGCGAGGAGGTGCAGAGCTGCTGCGGAGCTCAGGTGAGCCGGGAAGGGCGCAGGGCTGGGGCCCGGCTGCGTCCTCGGGAGGGGTCGGGTTGGGTCGGGTCGGAGGGGTATGGGCCGCGGGTGTAGGCTCTGCGGCGCCCGGGCTGCGGGGTCGTGACGGGCCCGGCGGGCGCAGACTGTTCGCGCCCGGACTTGGCGGGAGGCACGGCCCGGGTGGGGGCCCGCGACGAGAGCGGAATCGCTGGACGCCTTGTTCGTCCGCCCGCCGGTGACCCTCAGGTCCTCCCGGCCGGGGCGAGCTGGCGGGTCGAGCTCCCTCTCGCCCTCCCCGAGCCGCGGGTCTCTCTCTCCCGGAGCTGAGAGGAGGCTGGTGGTGCCGCTGCCCGCGGGCCGCGCGGGAGAGCGGCTTTTCGGCCCTGAAGTTGTCTTCATGCAACTTTCCGGCGTCCCAGCCCGTGGGAGAAGCGGCGGCAGCAACCCTGCCAACTCTGCCAGCTCCGCGAGCCGGGATCTGGCGCCGACACCTGCCACTGCTCCCGGGAGCCCGGGGGGCCGCCCCAGTGCCGCGGTTGCCGGGGCCTAGGAGGAGGGAGAAAAGGCTTCCTTTGGTTGGCGCCGCCTGCCTCTCGGTGCTTCCACCACCTTCGGTCGGCAGACGCCGCCAGTCGATGGGAGGGATGTGTCAGCCTCCAAAACTGACCTCTTCTGGAGAGTTTGTCAACTTTATGTAGAAAATAGGCGCAGATGTAAACTGACGGGCCCCAAGTTAAAGATCATCGTCTTCTTTGACTCTTCCCGGGGAGTTCTCACTTCTCCCCACTAGCACTCCATGCTTTCTAACTTATTTTCTTACAGCACCGACCTCAGTTCATTGTTGGGGCCGCAGCTCCCACGAGAAACCGCAGATCATTCATTCTCTCTTTTAAGTCCTCCTCTCCGCTGTCGCAGAATAGAGGCTCGCAGGTTGAACGAATGAACCTCTCTCTCTACTTGTTCTTCCAGATCGAACCGCTTGAGCAGTTTATGCTTACATGTGCTTTTCATTTCTTGACTGAGCTTTTGCTTTCTGAATCCATCCACCCAGTAGGATGAAAATCCCACTGATGATGCTTTGTCAAGGTTGGACCTCTTAATTACAAATACATCTGGCAGTTTTGCTTAGGCTATTATTGTGTAGTGTCGTTGGGCACATGCTAACAGTTTGAATCACTTCCTTTCTTCTCCTGGGATATTTTAAGGATGGAGGCTATTAACTTTCTAATGTAGTTTTGCTGATGCAGGCAATCTGGATTCCTCCAGTAAGAGCATTGCCTTTTGGTTTAACAAGCATTTTTAGAGGCTTACAATTGATAGTTATTACCTGATGTCCTGAGGACTCACAATGCTAACCGTTTGTTAGTGGGAAGTGTAATATTTTGGCTGTCTAATCTGGCCAATCCGATGCTTCATTTAGTGCTTTATGTACAGTAGGTGCTCAGTAAATATAAAATTGAGTTAAGTTTTAATTTAGGAAACTGAGATGGAATTTACTGCAATGACCTATGCTGCTTTAAAAAGAATCTTACTGAAATTTCATGCAGTTCTATTGAGAAATAAAAATATTTTTAGCCATTTTAAAATCAGTGCTTTTCAGTATCACTGTACTCTTAAAACTTCAAACCATGTTTATTTTTCATAATAACCTTTTGTAGATACAAACTTCAAAATAAGTGGGGTGCCTGGATGGCTCAGTTATTAAGCGTCTGCCTTAGGCTCAGGTCCTGATGGATCGAGCCCCATATTCCACGGGAAGCTTGCTGCTTCTCCCACTCCCCCTGGTTGTGTTCCCTCTCTCGTATCTTTCCCTGTCAAATGAATAAATTAAATCTTTAAAAAAAGCTTCAGTATAGGTGGTGCAATATGAAAGGCAGAGAGAAACTTCAAGGTAATTATACCTACAGTGTCAGCTAAATGATTTCTTTTTATTTTTTTAAGATTTTATTTATTTATTTGAGAGAGAGAGAGAGAGATCACAAGTAGGCAGAGAGGCAGGCAGAGAGAGAGGGGAAAGCAGGCTCCCTGCCAAGCAGAGAGCCTGATAGCGGGGCTCGATCCCAGGATGCTGGGATCATGACCTGAGCCAAAGGCAGAGGCTTTATTTAACCCACTGAGCCCACCCAGGCGCCCCCAGCTAAATGATTTCTTAAAGAAAAAAATTTTTCTGACGTCTTTTTGTGAAAAAAGAGTGGAGCTGGAGACTTTCCTCAGTGCTAGCTTCATGTTAAGTTCACAGTGTAGTTGTTCCATTGCTCACTAATTTAGTTTACATTTACTCTTAAGTGCATTTATGAAAGTGTTCTAATACTCTTTGTCTTGTACTCTTTGTGATTAATCCAAGATCTGTATATTAAAAATAAATTCAGCTTACATTTTAATTTAATGCAGTTCTTTTGGAATTGAGTGCTTAGTATATGTCCTTCAAAGCTTTTATTTTGTAAGTGACATTGGTACCTTACGTCTCGTTACTGTATGACTAGTAACTTCTCCAGGCTTGTGTAACTTGTAAACTCATTTTTCAAGGAGTTGTTTTGCTGGGATCTTCAGTCTTAAGAGTTTTGTTCTGACATCGGCATGAGTAAGTTCGATGTATATGTAGTTAGAATGGTTTTGTTTTTGTTTTATCTTTCTTTTAAAGTTTGGTACTGGTATATATTAGAGACTCAAACCCTGTGTCATTTCGGTGAATCATCTTAGACCTTCCTGTAAAACATTAAAAGTGTTCTACCTTTTAAAAATTTATTTATTTATTTATTTGACAGAGAGAGAGAGAGAGAACGTGAGAGTGTGTGTGCGCCCACACCGCGAGCAGCAGGAGGGGCAGAGGGAGAAGTGGACTCCCGGTTGGGCAGGAAGCCCATGCCAGGCTGGATCCTAGGACCTGAGCTAAAGGCAAATACTTAACCGATTGAACCTCCCAGGCATCCCAAAAATCTGCTACTTGAAAAAAATTTTTTTTTTTTTAAAATTTGAGAGAAAGAGAGAGTGAGAAAGCATGAGAGGAGAGAAGGTCAGAGGGAGAAGCAGACTCCCCATGGAGCTGGGAGCCTGATGTGGGACTCGATCCCGGGACTCTGGGATCTTGACCTGAGCCGAAGGCAGTAGCTTATCCAACTGAGCCATCCAGGCAGCCCGCTACTTTTACAAAATTTTTATTTTTTAAGTAAATACTACACCTAATGAGGATTTCAGGCGCACAATCCCGAGATTGAGTCATATGCGCAATGGATTGATCCAGCCAGATGCCCCTCAAAATGTGCTATTAAGTGTTTTCTTTTGAACCATACTGATTATGGTATTCTGTATTATTTTAGGAAAGAATCTGGGGCCAAATAAATTTTCTTAGCTGTAGTGAAAATGAAATAGACATTAATAATTGGGGAAGAGCTACTGAAAACTTTGAGCAAACAGAGGACAACACATTCAGGTAGAACCTCTTTATTCTTACAACACTAATTTATTGATTGCCTACTGTGTGTCGCTAATGCTCTAGTTGCTAGAGATATACTGGTGAAAAGGACTGACAACGTCCTGATGCTAAAAGAACTTAAACATTTAAACCTGAGTTTAAGATGAGTTTCCAGGTGGGCATTCCAGCCTAGGTAACTGCTTACCCAGAGTCATGAGTACCAGTCTTGGCTCGTTAAGTGTGGCCAGTGCCTTGAGTTCACAAAGGGATAGGTTGTGAAGGTACGTTAGTCTGCTAAAGTGTTTTTTTTTTCCTTTTAGGGGAAAAAGCTCAGGTGGATTATGAAGGATGGTCATTCCTTATGAAAAATTTTCTTCATCCTTATGTTCAATGAGTAGAAATGTTACTGGTTTAATTTTATTATTATTATTATTTAAAGATTTTATTCATTTATTTTGATACACAGAGAAATCACAAGTAGGCAGAGAGGCAGGCAGAGAGAGGGGGAAGGAAGCATGCTCTCCGCCAAGCAGAGAGCCTGATGCGGGACTTGATCCCAGGACCCTGTGATCATGACCCGAACCGAAGGCAGAGGCCTAACCCACTGAGCCACCCAGGCGTTCCTATTATTATTATTTTAGAGTGAGTAAGCGAGTGAGTGAGTGGAGAGGAGAAGAGGGAGAAGAGGAGAGAGAATTTTAAGCAGATTCTATACTCAGTGTGGAGCCTTATGCTGAGCTCAGTCTCAGGACCCAGGACCCTGAGATCATGACCTGAGCTGAAATCAAGAGTCAGACGCTCAATCAACTGAGTGATCCAGGTGCTCCACTGGTTTTCTTTTTTATTTTGGGTTTGATTCTTATTTGTCAGACTAATTTGATAGTTACTTTTCTTTAGGTTTTAAATATAAATTTGATTGTTGTCATGAAACTTTCCTAAATCCTTTTAGGGTTTATCTTTTTTTAAGGGGTTATCTTTAAATTGTACCTACCTTTCTTACTCTTTCGGGGCTCATGGTAGGGGAAATAAACAGTGTTTTCTGCTTCTGTGTGGGCAGCCTCAGCACAAGTGGGTTTGATGTTCAGTCAGTTTTCACACTCAGCCTACAAGTCCTTGTGGTAAAAGGAAGGAGCAGGGTGAAACTAAAAAGTATTTTATATTCCTTCTGTATTTCTGGGCTAAGGGAGGAAATGTGTGTTGTATATATTAAACATACTTTTCATAACACATTAGTAACAGATGATAATACTAAACGTAGTTTAAAAATAACAGAAAATCAGTATGACTCAGATTTGATGATTGTCTTGTTTAGGATTTGTGACTTTATAGTGTTCATTTTAAGTTTTGTTTCTGTTCTCTCTCATGTCTTCATTCAAAACAGGGACCTCCGATTCTGTCACTTAATAGCCAAAAGATAGATGGTATAAATCCTAAGTTATTAATTTGACTTGATTCAATTTTGAAACAACCTGGATGGTATTTTCTAGTTAAGATTAGTTAAAAGTAGAAACCTACCACATAACTGCCATGTTTGTTTGTGGGGGTGTTTATACCTTTTTAAATCAGAAGCCCATTTACTGAGTACTTAGGTGCCAGTTGGGGATGGGTAGAAAGATGAAAGAAAATTTCTGCATAAGGTACTCAAATCTAGTGAGCCAGATGACCTTTAAGTTTCTTTCCTGTCCTAAAATGTGAAGAAAAGTAGGTTATAGCAGAAAAACGTATAGCGAAGTATAGGATGGAGTTAGTCTTTTCCTTTATAAAATCATTTTAAATACGGTATTGGAGAATGACGTTTTTCCTAAATAGGTCTCTAAATGTGAAAGAAAATGATTGGAGACTTGAGTGTTCTTTTTTGTACTGCCAGTTCATTTACAAAATACTTTTTCCTCTGCCTGGAATTCAAGTCCATGTATTAGTAGTAAATTAGTTTTGATTGTTCAAAGAGCAACAAAATTAAATCTTTAAAAATTTATAGCAGTCATTCCTAAGAATTTGGATAATCTAGGCTTGTGCTTAGGTAATCTAGAATTTTAAGTTTTCATTAGCATGATAAACATTTGGGAAACAAGATACTGACTGAAGTGTCCAGAAGTTATTTTATACTGAGTTGTCTGGTTTAAAGAAAAACAATAACAACAACTTTTATGATGTTCTGAGTCAGCATTTTGCTAGGTGCCTTATAATTAGAGAAAGGTATTGTTGGGGATAGAGAAATTGGGTGTGGACTAAAACTCTGGGAAAACAGGACTGTTTTCCTTTCTGTATTAAGAACAAAAACCTCATGTGGTTAAGATTTTAAGTGGTATTCTGTCTGCCCTAGTTTTAACCTAGCATAGAAGCATCATTTATTCTTATATCAGGGCTTTATCAAGGGTTTCCCATTACTTTATTCCACTACAGTCCATCAAATAATTGCTATGTTAAGTTTTTGGCACCATTTATCTAGGGGACCTCAGGTCCTGGCATATGATGACCCATCTTTATCCCATCTTTATGTGTACTGTATTTTGAGGGAGATAGAAATGGCCAGAGCAGAGATCTTGGAGGAAATCTGGAACGTGTGTTTTAAAGTATTCTTGATTTACACTGATAGTGCTTTTGAGTACTTGGAGGGTCTCATATTAGCCGTGGTGCATTCTTTGCATGTGGTAACTTCCTTGGCTTTTGATGCTGGTTTATTCACAGCCTGGGGCTGGGCCAGTTGCATGTCTGTAGTGGTGGTATCTGCAACATGAAGTGATTTGAGCAGCCATTATCACTCTTGGCCTATTTATAGAGGTTGTATCAGTGGAGGAAGGTTGGCTGGCAAGCAAGCAGAGCTGCTGTCTTCCCATGGTCTCACAATTTATATTTCAGTCTAGGTGGGCCAAATCCATTCAGCTGCATTAATTTCTAATGTTTCTTTTCTGTACTCCAGTTTTTTAGCACTTCAGTTTTTTTTTTTTAAGATTTTATTTATTTGACAGAGAGAGAGAGAGAGAGAGATCACAAGTAGGCAGAGAGGCAGGCAGAGAGAGAGAGGGGGAAGCAGGCTGCCTGCTTAGCAGAGAGCCCGATGCGGGGCTCGATCCCAGGAACCCGAGATCATGACCTGAGCCGAAGGCAGAGGCTTAACCCACTGAGCCACACAGGCGCCCCAGCACTTCAGTTTCTTTCTTTCTTTCTTTTTTTTTTTTTTTTTAAAGATTTTATTTATTTATTTGATAGAGAGAAATCACAAGTAGATGGAGAGGCAGACAGAGAGAGAGAGAGGGAAGCAGGCTCCCCGCTGAGCAGAGAGCCCGATGCGGGACTTGATCCCAGGACCCTGAGATCATGACCCAAGCCGAAGGCAGGGGCTTAACCCACTGAGCCACCCAGGCGCCCCAGCACTTCAGTTTCTTAGTCAACTTCACTCATGAAGGAAAAAACCCAAATAACTATTACCACACTGAAGATAATTAGCAATAATTTCTTATTATCATATGATATTTAGTGTTCACATTGTTCCATTGTCTCCTAAATGTATTTTCATACTTATTCAGACTGAGTCAAAAATGTCTGTGTATTGTTTGGTAATCTAAAGTTTCCCCCTACATTTTTTCCCTGGCAAATAACTTGAAGAAACAGTTATTCCCATTTGAATTGGTCAGTTACATTCCTATGGTGGTTTTAAACATGTTCCTCTGTCCCTCGGTCTCTTGTTATTTGGTATTAGGTTTAGAGGCTTGATCAGATTCAGTTTTTATACTGTGTGTGTGTTTGTGTGTATTTTTTTTCCTTTTTTTTCTTTTTAAAGATTTTATTTATTTATTTGACAGAGAGAGATCACAAGTAGGCAGAGAGGCAGGCAGAGAGAGAGAGAGAGGAGGAAGCAGGCTCCCCGCTGAGCAGAGAGCCCGATGCGAGACTCGATCCCAGGACCCTGAGATCATGACCTGAGCCGAAGGCAGCGGCTTAACCCACTGAGCCACCCAGGCGCCCCGTGTTTGTGTGTATTTTAAGATATTTATTTGACAGAGAGTGCAAGAGCGGGAGCGCACACACAAGCAGAGGGAGTGGGAGAGGGAGAAGCAGAAGCAGACTCCTCACTGAGCAGGGAAGCCGACGTGGGGCTCCATCGCAGGACCTTGGAATCATGACCCAGTCCCAAGGCAGACATTTAACCAACTGAGCCACCCAAGCACCCCTGTAATGTATATTGTTTCTTTCCTTTTTCTTTGAAGGGGCAAAAATATACCTTGTTAGATCATGTTGAGTAGTTGTATGAAGAGGTACATAATGTTTGGTTCTCTGTGGTGTTAGCAGCTGTTGACACTCATTGCTGAGCTGCATTTAATTACTCCCAATTCCTCACTCTGAATGCCTTTCATCATTCTCATTTCTGAGGCTTTTATACTGTACCTTGTTTATAGCCTCTTCAACCTCTTCCTTTTGAGAGCTAAGGGAAGGGATGAGTTGCTGTGGAGAAGAGGGCTGTTTCCGTTACATCATTATATTGTAGTGGTTTTATTTCAGTCCTGATCTTTGGTTCCTGGACTGTGCATATTATCCATGCTACCTGCAACTTCTTAGTGAAAAAACTAACTCCAACTACAACAAGTAATCGAAAGAAGTCCTTTGGGAGCAAAATTTGTTCTGAGATATTGGTGCTTACTAAGGTAAGACTACTGTTATTATTAAAGTAGGTTAGTGGGTGCCTGTGTGGCTCAGTTAGTTAAGCATCTGCAGCTGGCTCAGGTCATGATTCCAGGGTACTGGGATTGAGTCCTGCATTGGGCTCCCTGCTCAGTGGAGAAGTCTTTTTCTCCCTCTGTCCCTCACCCCCAGTCGTGCTCATGTGCCCTATCTCAAAAGAAATAAAATCTTAAAAAAAATTTAAAAAATTGAAGTGTGCATATATAAAAATTAGAAAAAAGATTGATTTTTCGATTTCAAAAGATTTGGCAACATCACTGTTAAAGACATAGTGGATTCTCTTCCTAGAACTGAGGGCTTTGTTTTGATTTTTAGTAAGATAATTCTACTTTTACCTTATTTGTGTTATGTTGCCTAAGAAATTTAGTTTAGTTGTGTTTATTTTTGCATCTTTATGCATAAGTTCACAAACATTTATAGATAGTATTCTTTTTTTTAAAAAGATTTTATTTATTTATTTGACAGATACAGATCACAAGTAGGCAGAGAGAGAGAGTGAGGGAAGCAGGCTCCCTGCTGAGCAAAGAGCCCCATGCAATGCGGGGCTCCATCCCAGGATCCTGAGATCATGACCTGAGCCGAAGGCAGAGGCTTTAACCCACTGAGCCACCCAGGCGCCCCTATATTTAGTATTCTAATTAAGGAAAAATACCAGGTTATTAGTGGTGTCCGTTTTTATGTTAGGGTTTTTTTTTTTTTTTTTTTAAGATTTTGTTTATTTATTTGACAGAGACAGCAAGAGACGGAACACAACCAGAGGAAATGGGAGAGGGAGAAACAGGTCTCCTACTGAGTGGGGAGCACGATGAGGGGCTGGATCCCAGGACTCTGGGATCATCCCCTGAGCTGAAGGCAGACGCTTAATGACTGAGCCACCCAGGTGCCCCTGTCTTAGGTTTTATGTGGAAAGGAGAGTTACATTGTCAGAAGTCATGTTGACTTTATGTAATGGAAAATATTTTTATATACAAATTGATAGTTCTATTAAGCAAACAAGGGGTTTCATTAGTGGTCTTGGTGATTTTAAAAAATGATTCAGTTCATTTTAACAAAGATTTAAATATTGTGTATAGTGAAAAAATAATGAATACTGTTTTTCTGAAAATAAATAAATTGGAAAAAAAATATTGTGTATAAGGGAAAAGATCATTAAGTATTAGGAACTGGGAATGAACTGAAAACAACGTAATCCCTGTTTTCAGAGGAGATTGCAATATAATGGGGCTGGAGGGGTGAGTAAAAACATTTGCATAAGTGACTGGTTTCTTTTTATTACTTTCTTCATATTGTGTTGTCCCCCCTCCCCCATGTTTAAGGTTAACTCTTAATTTCTTGGGCTTAAATTTTCTGTCATTGCTGTGTGTGTGTTTGTTTGCTTTAAAAATCACCCTCATAGCAGTGTATGTGTTGTGTGCTACAGTCAGAAAAATCAGGTAATTTATTAGGTGCTAATTTTTTTGGATGATTATTTATACTGTGATTCTCTTCCACCCTTAGCTTGTCATATTATCTGTATCCAACTTGTCTGACACTGTAGAGTCACTTCATAATCTTTGACAGTTGCCCACACCAGCAGGAAGTAGGCTTACAAAGCTGAAAGCCCTGCTTCATTCTAGTTTTATCTTCTTGGGTTGCAGCTTATCTCTTGGTCTCTGTCTTGGTTCATGTTTATATTTTAAAAAGTAAAACCATGCAAAACTTCAAAACACCTTAACTTGGGCCTTTTCTTTTAAGTTTTTGGGTATAGGGTAGGCAAAGTTAGGTAAAGAACTTAGAAAGTGATTTTAAAGACCCATAATTGGGGGAGCCTGGATGGCTCAGTGGGTTAAAGCCTCTGCCTTTGGCTCAGGTCATGATCCCAGGGTTCTGGGATCGAGCCCCGCATCGGGCTCTCTGCTCAGCAGGGAGCCTACTTCCTCCCCTCTCTCTGCCTGCTTCTCTGCCTACTTGTGATCTCTGTCTGTCAAATAAATAAATAAAATCTTAAAAAAAACAAAAAACAAAAACCCATAATTGTCATGGAATTTTTTTTAAACCTTCGTCCCAATTATTAGGAAAGTTATTACTACTGCAAGTGAGTCAGTAGAAGATGCAAGCTAGGCAAGAATTGCAAACATATGCAAGAACATATGCAAGTAACTCTTGGAGGCAGAAATTTCTACTCTCTCAGAGTTAAGCTACATTGTTGGTGGTGGTCTCATGATTTCTTTTGTTTTTAAGGTCTATTCATATAAGAAGTGTTTTTATAGCAGTGTAGAAGCAGTCCAGTTGCTTTTAATTTTATTGCTAGGAGAGCTCATCATTTTTGAATCATAGATTCAGTAATAAATGCATAGTTGAGGGGTGCCTGGTTGGCTCAGTCAATAGAGCATGTGACTTGATCTCAGTGCTGTAAGTTAGAGCCCCATGTTGGGTATAGAGATTATACTTGAAAATATATTTTTTTAATAGAACAGCCTCTTTTTTTTTTTTTTTTAAAGGGGAGAAGGGACAGAGGGAGAGGGAGAGAGAAAACCTTAAACAGGCTCCTTGCATGGTGTGGAACCTCATGTGGGTCTTGATCTCACAATCCTGAGATCATGACCTGAGCTGAAATCAAGAGTTTGATGCTTGGGGCGCCTGGGTGGCTCAGTGGGTTAAAGCCTCTGCCTTCGGCTCAGGTCAATCCCAGGGTCCTGGGATCGAGCCCCACATCGGGCTCTCTGCTCCGCGGGGAGCCTGCTTCCTCCTCTCTCTCTCTCTGCCTGACTCTCTGCCTACTTGTGATCTCTGTCAAATAAATAAATAAAATCTTTAAAAAAAAAAAAAAAGAGTTTGATGCTTAACTAACTGAGCCACTTGTTTGCCCCAAAAATAAAAAGTCCTAAAAAACCCCCAAACAAACAAAAACCTGAACAAGCACATGTAACTGAATATTTAAACTATAAGCCAGCTAACAATTTTTGGATTTCAAAGCTAAACCAATAAAAAAATAACTTTAAAAAATTTGCTTAGACTGCTCTGAGGCTATTTGGACTGCACTTCCCTTGCTTAATAATTCCTTCTCTCCTTTATATGGTGTAGTTTTAACTTATTTTTTTTAAAAGATTCTATTTTTATTTAATATAGAGAGAGGGAGACCAAACAGGGAGAAGCAGATTCCCTGCTGAGCAGAGAGCCTGATGCAGGGCTTGATCCCAGGACCCTGAGATCATGACCTGAGCTGAAGGCAGATGCTTAACCAACTGAGCCACCAAAGTGCCCTGGCATAGTTTTTCCTTTTATTGATTAAATTGTATGGTATGCCTTGGGCATGATTTTAAGTAAGTGCAATATGGAAAAGTACACTGCTTTTTTCAGATATAAAGATATCAAAGAGGTGGTGATTGTGTGGTTTCTATAAAGTGAATAAAAACAATGGATATTTGTTTTTAGGGAAAGTTATCAAAGGAGTATCCTTGTTTATCTTCTTAAGTATAAAATGCAGATATATTTTGATTTATATAAAAGATTTTTTTTTTTCTGTTCAAGTGTTTTTTTTTTTAAAGTAATCTCCACTGCCAATGTGGGACTTGAACCCATGATCCCAAGATCAAGAGCTAAACACTCAGGGCACCTGGGTGGCTCAGTTGATTAAGCATCTGCCTTTGGCTCAGATTATGATCCAGGGTTCTGGGATCGAGTGCTGCATTGGGTTCCTTGCTTAGTGGGGAGCCTGCATCTCCTTCTCCCTCTGCTTGCTGCTCCCCACCCCCTTTTTTTTTAAAAAAGATTTTATTTATTTATTTGACAGAGAGAGATCACAAGTAGGCAGAGAGGCAGGCAGAGAGAGAGGAGGAAGCAGGCTCCCCGCTGAGCAGAGAGCCCGATGCGGGACTCGATCCCAGGACCCTGAGACCATGACCTGAGCCGAAGGCAGCGGCTTAACCCACTGAGCCACCCAGGCTCCCGCTGCTCCCCCTTTTTGAGTGCCCCCTCTCTCTGTCAAAAAGTAATATCTTGAAAAGAAAGAAAAAAAAGAGTTGCCCGTTTTTCCAGCTGAACTAGCCAGGTGCCCCACAAAACATGTATTCTTGTATAATTGTGGGTGAAACTGAATAATGAAGTAGCTTAGAATTTATTTATTTATTTATTTATTTTAAGATTTTATTTATTTATTTGACAGACAGAGATTACAAGTAGGCAGAGAGGCAGGCAGAGAGAGAGAGAAGGAAGCAGGCTCCCCGCTGAGCAGAGAGCCCGACGTGGGACTCGATCCCAGGACCCCGAGACCATGACCCGAGCCGAAGGCAGCGGCTTAACCCACTGAGCCACCCAGGCGCCCATGAAGTAGCTTAGAATTTAAACTTTAATAGCTTATATTAATTGAACCATAGATTGAAGCAAGGAAAAAATCGCATGTCATTTGCATTTCCTGTAGCTGCTATTGAAAAAAAAATTGTGGGCGCCTGGGTGGCTCAGTGGGTTAAGGCCTCTGCCTTCTGCTCAGGTCATGATCTCAGGGTCCTGGGATCGAGTTCCGCATCGGGCTGTCTGCTCAGCAGGGAGCCTGCTTCCTCCTCTCTCTCTCTGCCTGCCTCTCTGCCTACTTGTGATCTCTCTCTCTCTGTCAAATAAATAAATAAATAAAATCTTTAAAAAAAAATTGTTACTTAAGCCTTTATCATTATTGTATATATCTGAAAGTCATGTGTTAAGCTAATATGTAGCTTATTTATAGATAAAGCTGGCGCTAAAGTAAAGGGTAACTGCACTTGTAGCAGAGTTTGTCCTTAAAATTTTTAAATGGTTGGGAAATTATTAAAAAAATAAGAGATTTTAAAAGCCAGTGTTTGAAATAGCAAAATGTCCTTAAGATTCTTTTTTTTTTTTTAAAGATTTTATTTATTTATTTGACAGACAGAGATCACAAGTAGGCAGGCAGAGAGAGGGAGAGGAGGAAGCAGGCTCCCTGCAGAGCAGAGAGCCCGATGCGGGACTCGATCCCAGGACCCCGAGATCATGACCTGAGCCGAAGGCAGCGGCTTAACCCACTGAGCCACCCAGGCGCCCTTAAGATTCTATTTTAATGAAACTTATATTTAAAAAATGATATCCACAGGCCCTAGCAAAATATCTTTTGCTTCATAAATACTGTACAAATATATGTTGTTCAACAAATATTAAGTGTCTGGCAGGTTTTGGGTATTTTTCTAAATGCTGCAGATACAGTAATCAATGCGACAAATTCCCTGCCCTCTTCTATTCTATGAAGCAGACAGACAATAAACTGTAAACACAAATGAGCAAGGTAATTTTAGTCTCCTTTTAAAAAATAGAGAATAATGGGGATACAGGTGAGAGAGGAAGTGTTTTAGTGTATTTAAGGAAGGCCTTTTAAAGGTGGGTTTCAATTGAGATCTTAAATACAAGAGCAAGCCAGATTTCAGAATAGCGACCACCTTTCCTCGTAGTGGGAACAGCAAGGGCAAAATCTCCTGAATCAGAAAAGATCTTAGCATGTTGAAGAATTTGGAGCCTAATGGAGCAAAATGATGCTGAAGTGAGACTTGAGCAATACATGCCTTGTAGGCCTTTCTGAAGAAACTGTAGGTCTAAGCAAGGAGCAGTCTTGTTTACCTTTTTTGGTGTACAGCATAGATGTGCCTTGATTCACACAGAGGAGTTATTCTTGTATATTCATGGACAAAACCTGAATTTTAAATATCAAACCTCAAATACATTAGGAAAACTTATTTTAAAGATTTTTTTTTTTTTAATTTATTTGACAGAGAGAGATCACAAGTAGGCAGAGAGGCAAGCAGAGAGAGAGAGGAGGAAGCAGGCTCCCCGCTGAGCAGAGAGCCCGACGCGGGAGCCTGCGCCGCCTGGGTGGCTCAGTGGGTTAGGCCGCTGCCTTCGGCTCGGGTCATGATCTCAGGGTCCTGGAAAACTCATTTTAAAGGAGTCTGACGAAAGCTGTATCTTTAAAATGTATAACCTAAATGATTTTTTGTAAAGATCCAGATGTTCAGAATTTTTTTTTTTTAAGATTTTATTTATTTGACAGAGAGAGATCACAAGTAGGCAGAGAGGCAGGCAGAGAGAGAGAGGGGAGAAAGCAGGTTCCCTGCGGAGCAGAGAGCCTGACGCGGGGCTCGATCCCAGAACCCTGGGATCATGACCTGAGCCGAAGGCAGAGGCTTTAACCCACTGAGCCACCCAGGCGCCCCCAGATGTTCAGAATTTTCATTTTGGTTAAAGGAGGCTACTTGTGTGTCTTAGGTTAAGAAACAGGTTGGAAATTCAGAAAGTGTTCTAAATATATCTATCTAAGTCTTTCTAAATATATCTTGGCCATTGACCTACATATTCTTTTCTTAGAAATGAGGATTATATATTTCAGGTTAACTATGAGCAATAATTAATAAAAATAATTAAAATGTTCTGGAAACCTAAATGGAATTGTTTAGATAGTTGTCAGTGTGGATAGACCACTTAACTGTGTGTATCTTTTTAAATTGTAGCTTTGTAAAAAGCCTGTTTAGGCAATAAAACAGTCATCAGTTTGTTTTTAAAAATAGCAACAGAAGCATTCTTTTAGTAGACTTTTCATTTGAAATCGCCTTTATCTTTTTTTGCTTTTTAAAATATTCCTTGAGGGGTGTGTGTGGGAGGCTCTGTCAGTTGGGCATCCAACTCCTATAATTTCAGCTCAGGTCATGATCTAATCTCATGGGTGGAGAGGTCGCACATTGAGTTGGGCTTTCCATTCAGCAGGAAGTCTGCTTGGGATTCTCTCCCTCTGTTCCTCCCCTATGTATGCATGTACTCTCTCACAAATTAATAAATCTTTATTTATTTATTTTAAATATTAAAATTTAATATTTAAAATATTTGTATTAAATATTTAAATATCTTTTTATTTGAGAGAGCCAGAGAGGGAGAGAGCATGAGCAGTGTGAGGGCAGGGGGAGAAGCTGATTCCGCACTGAGCAGGGAGCCCAATGTGGGATTCGATCCTGGGACTCAGGGTTCATGACCTGAGCCGGAGTAGACTGTTAACCGACTGAGCCACCCAGTTGCCCCAATAAATAAAATTTTGAAAATAAAATAACCCTTGAATGTTTTTAAAACATTGAGATCTTGGCTGATTCATGGTTGAGTTTTATGCTGTATCTAATAGTCCTCAGCAGTAGTGCTTACAGGTACTAGTTTTCTGATGCTGAGAAGCAAAGGCCAGGGCAATGCAGATTGATCTCATGTCAACTTTTCGGTTAAGTCTACAAGTAAATCTGTTAACTTTGATGGTTTTCTGAGAGCATTGACTCTAGCTCTTACAAAAATGGTATGCAGAAGATGACTAACATGTATATTGTAGCATCATATGCACTTTTTAAAAAGCAAAAATGAGATTTAATAGGTTCCTTTAATTTTGATAAGTCCTGTGTGCAGCTGGCCTCTAACCTAGTTGGAGCTAGGAACTCACATTCGACATCTGGGCACTATTTTTCCTGTTTGTTTACTGGCTCTCTACTGCTTTTCTTTGTGGGCTTCATTTTCATTTAGGCTTTATTCTCATGAGGGCAAAGTTGGCTTCCCAGTAGCTTCAAGCTTACAATTTCCTCAGCATTTAAAAAAAAATTAATAGACTTTATATTTTAGAGCAGTTTTAGTTTTGCTGAAAAATTGAGAGAAAGCACAGAAGAGTTCCTCCTCTTCAGTTTCCCTATTGTTGGTGCATTTGTTAACAACTACGAGCTAATACTGATACATTACAATAGTCCAAATTCATATTAGGTCTCACTTTTTGTGTTGAAGAATAGAGATACCGTAACATGGAATAACAGTTCTGTGGATTTTGACACATGCCTGTCCTTCCTTATGGTATCCAGCAGAAAAGCTTCACTGCCCTCCATATCTCTTGTGCTTCACCTGTTACTCCTCTCCCTTCTCCATTTCTCCTTGGCAACCGAGGGGTTTTTTTGATGGTGTATTTGTCCTAATAGGCTTTATTTTTCTTTTTTGGTAGTTTGTTTACAGCAAAATCGAGTGGAAGATCCAGAGATTTTTCCATATACCTCTTGCTCCCACACATTATCAACGTGGCCCCTCAGAGTCGTACATTTCTAACAACTGAGGAACCTGCATTGACACATCATCACCTAGAGTCCGTAGTTAACATTAGAGCTCATTCTTGGTGTTGTACAGTTTTTGGGTTTGGACAAATTTATAATGTATATCCACCACTGTAATACTGTACAGAGTAGTTTCATGCCCTAAAAATCCTGTGTGCTCCACCTGCTCATTTTTCCCTCCTCCAAGCTTCTGGCTACCGCTGAGCTTTTTAGTGTCTCTTCTCCATAGTTATGCCTTTTCAAGAATGTCATATAGTTTGAATTGTAGAGTATGTATGTAGCCTTTCACATTGGCTTCTTTTACTTAGTAATATGCATTTAAGTTTTTTTCCCCATGTCTTTTTATGGCTTAATGGCTCATTTTTTTTTAAAGATTTATTTATTTTAGAGAGGGAGAAACATGCACAGGTAGGGGGAGGGGCAGAGAGAAAGAGAGAGAATCTCAAGTAGATGCTTGCTGAGCTGGGAGCTTGATAGGGCGCTTCATCTCACTATCCTGAGGTCACGATCTGAGCCAAAATCAAAAGTCATTCTGGACCCTTAACCACCTGAGCCACATGAAAATCACAATATTGAAGGCTCTCTTTTTCTTGACTTTATTACTGTTATCAATAGCAAATATTTATGTCCCCCCTGCCCCCCACACTGGTATAAGAATTAATTATTAGTTTTTCAAAAGATGCCAAGTATTAGAAGAAATTTTCCTCTTAGGCTAAAACAAGAACAGGTCTGTTTTAAAAACTATAAAATGCAAATTAAATGTTTCTCCGTGGTTAATCTGGCATTCAGTGGTTTACGAAATATTTTCTCACACACTAGTGAAATTAATACTCATAGTAACATTTTGCGGGGTGTGCCTGGGTGGCTCAGTCGGTTAAGTGTCTTACTCTTGGTTTTGGCTCAGGTCATGATCCTGGGTGGTGAGATTGAGCCCCATGCCTGGCTCTGTGCTCAGCAGGGAGTCTGCTTGAGACTCTCCCTTTCCCACTGAATAAATCTTAAAAAAAAAAAAAAAAGTTCTGAGGTTAGTACTGTAGTATCATTTTGTAACTGAAAAATAGGCTCAGAGAAGTTACATAACTTGTCCAAAGTCATATATGTGCCAGATAAAAAGTAGTCACGTTACTGTAAGTCTTGTGGGTTTTGCTCTCCCTTTACTTTATCCTAACATTTTTTTGTGGGGGGGAAGCACCAGGTACGGGTTGTATTTAAGTTTTTCAAAATCTGCAGAGTTTCTATATAAACCCCTCCCTGTAATCTCGGTTTCTCTAACTCCAAAGCCCTGTACATTGGCTTAACAAAGCTACCACATAATTATGAAAAAATAGGATTGAGGATTATCAATAGCAGATATTTATGATATTTATTGAGCAGCTCCTTATTTTAAGGAATGGTGCTAGGTGGGATATACTGTGCAGTGATGAGTGATAAAGAGCTTGGACTCTGGAATTGCTTCTATGAAAATCCTGACTCCAGTATTGACTTTGTGCAAATTCTTTAACTTTGCCCCTATATGTAAAATAGGGTGATAGTATTTGCCTTATAGAATTCGCCTTGTTGGCGGGTTATACTTTTAAATGCTTAGCTGATTTTCTGGAGGTTAAATATTGCTTTATTTTTTATTTTAAAGATTTTTACTTATTTATTTGACAAAGTGAGAGAGAGCACAAGCAACGGGAGCAGCAGAGGGAGAAGGAGAAGCAGGCTCTCTGGTGAGCGGGGAGCCTGATGTGGGACCCTATCCCAGGACTCCATGGTCATGGCTTGAGCCACCCAGGCTTTATTTTACTTTTTAAAAGATACTATTTATTTGCCAGAGAGTAGTAGGAGTGTGTGCATACAAGCAGGGGGAGGGGCAGAGAGATAAGCAGACTCCTGGCTGAGCCTGGGGCTCAACCCTAGGGCCCTGAGATCAAGACCTGAGCTGGAGCCAGAAGCTTAACCAACTGAGACACTCAGACACCCTACGAGCGCTTTATTTTAGTAATGTTATTATTTATATGTATATATACAGATGTAGTGTATCCTTGGGCATCAAACAGTTCTATGCAGTCATCCCAAAGGGTGGATTATTCACAGTTATTTTTACTAAAATGAAAAATTAGCACTTTCATTAAAATAAAAGATTAGGGGTTGCCTGGGTGGCTCAGTGGGTTAAAGCCTCTGCCTTCGGCTCAGATCATGATCCCAGAGTCCTGGGATCGAGCCCCGCATCCGGCTCTCTGCGCGGCAGGGAGCCTGTTTTCCTTCCTCTCTCTCTGCCTGCCTCTCTGCCTGCTTGTGATATTTGTCAAATGAATAAATAAAATCTTAAAAAAAATGAAAGATTAGCACTAAAATGCTACTGAAACAACTGCTTGTCTTTCCTACATACATGCTATATATTGAAATAGTGTCGAGCAATATGTGTTTATGATGCTTTCGACTTTTTAAAGTATTCTTAGATTGTTCCATATATACACGTTTTGTTTCTCTTAATTTGCAAAATCTGTATTTCCATTCCCTACTCAACTTTTTTTTTTTAAAGATTTTTTTTTTTAAAAAATTATTCATTAGAGAGAGAGAAACAAGCAGGAGGAGAAGAGGGAGAGGGAGAAGCAGACTCTCCACTGAGCTGGGAGCCCGACATGGGGCTCAGTCCCAGGACCTGGAGATCATGACCTGAGCTGAAGGCAGATGTTTAACCATCTGAGCCACCCAGATGCCCCCTCTACTCAACTTTTTAAATTTTACGGCTAAGGAACTGAAGAACGAAATTAGAGCTTCATGTTAGGTTACACAGTTCGGTTACACAGTTAGCTGCAGAGCTAAGGTTAGAAACCAGGTTTCTTTCTTTCTCTGCTTGTTGCCTTTCTTTTTCATGTCCTTACTTTTACAGAAAGTGAGAGTCAGGTGCAGACAAATAGAGACAATAGTAACTGATTCTCAAAGATTTAAATTTTTCTTTTTTTAAAAAAAAATATTTAGTTCTCAGAGAGAATGAACAAGCAGTGGTAAAGCAGGCATGGGGCTTTATCCCAGGACCCTGGGATCATGACCTGAGTCGAAGGCAGACGCTTAATCAACTGAGCCACGAGGTGTCCCCAAGATTTGAATTATCTTTCTGATTCATTGTTTTATTTGGTCTTAGGAACGCCAAGAATACTTTAATGTTATTGGCAGGAAAATCCAACCCCAATCTCTGCTGAGTTTTAGACCTGAATATTAAATACTTAGTGCTTGTCTAAGATTTCTTCAATGTCTCAAAGGCACTTTAAAATCCCTAAGCCTAAAACCAAACTCTCGATGTCCTTTTCCCCTCCATTCACTACACAAGTCCTTTCATGTTCCCTTGGTGATTGGTTCTACTGTCAGACTAGTTGCAGAATCCAGAAACCAAAGACTTGTCCTCGACACCTTTCTCACTCTACATATGTGCTCTGTAACCTCCTATCCATCCACATCTCTCTGTTGCCAGTACCATCAGTCTAGAGCTGCTGTAATTTTTTGCCTTGCCTTGGAATTGTTCTGTTGACATTTATTTGTCTTCTTTTCCATCCTGTCTCTGCTGCCAGAGTGCTCTTTTTGAAGTACAAACCAGCTTAAATCTATGTCTCCTTCCCCTCTTTAAAACAGTGGGTTCCTATTTATTTTTCAGGGAAGCCTTCCTGTATCTTTTAGGCTGTGTTACATTCCTCTTCGTTTTCTCTCTTTGTGGTGCCAGTATATCTTGTCTCTGTAATACTTACCACGGTAGTAAATTTTGTATTTGTTTGTGTGATTATTCAATCATGTGATTATTCAGTTATCTCTTCCTTTTTTTTTTTTTTTAAAGATTTTATTTATTTATTTATTTGAGGGAGAGAAAATGAGAGAACATGAGAGGGGAGAGGTCAGAGGGAGAAGCAGACTCCCCGCTGAGCAGGGAGCCCAATATGGGACTTGATCCCGGGACTCCAGGATCATGACCTGAGCCCAAGGCAGGTTGCTCAACCAACTGAGCCACCCAGGCGCCCGCAGTTGTCTGTTCTTTAGACTGCAAGTACTGCTAGGAAGGTACTGTATATTTCTTAGTGCCTGACACAGTAGCTGATGCTGGGTACTCAGTAAATCTGTGCTGAATGCATGAATGCATGAATGCTGCATACATGAATGAATGGAGAAGTGACGTGTTAGCTCTGTGAGGGGCTTGAAATGAAGAGGAAGAAGAGAATAGAAAGGCTAAAAAAATACAGTTTCTTGAAATTTGACTTTGTGGTTTTTACATATTAGGTACTTTGAATGTGTAACTCATTTCATCTTACCAGGGACTGAAGTTTTACAAACAAGGTAATTGAGGCTTAGAGAACATGAATAATTTGTCAGTGGACTTGTAGCACTTCAAATTCCCTTTCTTTTCTAGTGTCAGCACTGATGGTTTTATGAACTTTTGTTTTCTTGTTTGAAATGTGTTAGGTCACCATATCTTACTGCTACCACTGTCTAGTGTTAGTGCTACTACCTTTTTTTATGAGTGCTGAGAGTAACATTGATGCAAAGAGACGAAGAGCAGTTTTGGTTATGCAGGATTATTGTGTTTGCTGAAGTAGACCCCTCATCTTAATCTAATCAGTTCCAAGTTACCTCCTGTGAAACTTTGAAATCCCATCGTGGGTTTTTTGTTTTTTGTTTTTTTAAAAGATTTTATTTATTTATTTGACAGAGTTCACAAGTAGGCAGAGAGAGGGGGAAGCAGGCTCCCCACTGAGCAGAGAGCCCGATGCGGGGCTCAATCCCAGAACCCTGGGATCATGACCTGAGCCGAAGGCAGAGGCTTTAACCCACTGAGCCACCCAGGCGCCCCTCATCGTGGGTTTTGAGTCCAGTACCTCTGACCTTTCTTGTTGCTTTTGATTTTTCTTATGTCTCTTCTGTTACAGAGTTTTAAGATTCTATAGTAGCCCTTTTAACTCTTGCTTTTGTTTATTAAAATCATTCTTACCTTTCCAAGTGCAGTTAGATTATCCCCTTCGTGGATACTTTTTCTAGTTCTGAGCTTGTGAAAGTCTGGAGTTCTTTATACTTCTTTTGTAGGACTTGCCTAATTTTGCCCTACTTGAATGGACTCATTCAGTTCATTTATGTGAACTTCTTACTCTCTTTATCTGCTCTGAAACAAATAGTAGATTTTCAACCTACAAATTTGTATTTGATCACACCTTAGTGTGAGTACTGGGATTTATTCTTTTTTTTGTAATCCCAAACCTAGCACGTTACTTGACATAATAGGCATTTGATAGATATTAGTTGAATTAAATGTCTTCTGCCCTAGTTTTTCTTTTAAAAGTAGTTTTAGTATTATGAAGAATTTGACCAGGGGTATAACAAGATCAGATTTTACATTTTTTCAAGAACAGATTTTAATTTTTTGGCGATTTATTTATTTGAGAGAGGACATGCAGGGGTGTCGGGGAAGGGGAGGATTGAGGGAAAGGGAGAGAATTTGAAGCAGATGCCCCGCTGTGCTTGGAGCCACACACAGGGCTCTATCTCACAACCCTGAGATAATGACCTGAACTGAAACCAGGAGTCAGATGCTTAACCAACTATGCCCCCCAGGTATCCCAGTTTTTAATTTTTAATTTTAATTTTTATTTATTTGTTTATTTATTTATTTGACAGACAGAGATCACAAGTAGGCAGAGAGGCAGGCAGAGAGGGAGGAGGAAGCAGGCTCCCTGCTGAGCAGAGAGCCTGATGCGGGGCTCGATCCCAAGACCCCGGGATCATGACCTGAGCCGAAAGCACCCAGGCACCCCCCCCCCCGTTTTTAATTTTTTTTTTTTTTAAAGATTTTATTTATTTATTTGTCAGAGAGAGAGGGAGAGAGAGCGAGCACAGGCAGACAGAGAGGCAGGCAGAGGCAGAGGGAGAAGCAGGCTCCCTGCCGAGCAAGGAGCCCGATGTGGGACTCGATCCCAGGACGCCAGGATCATGACCTGAGCCGAAGGCAGCTGCTTAACCAACTGAGCCACCCAGGTGTCCCCTGTTTTTAATTTTTAAACAGAAACAATTCTGGCTGTACTTGTAATCAGGAGTGGGTGTGGGAGAACCACTATGATTATTATAATAGATCAGGCAGTGGGTCACGGTAGCTTCAATGAGGCAGTAGAGATGTGAAAATATTTGAAGATTGTATTGGATGGCTAAGTTGATAGGACTTGGTGATGGAATGAGATTTGGGGGTATGTTTTTGGATTTGGTAATGAGACAGTTAATTGTACATTAGTTGGCTTGCTAAAGGAGAGGCAAGTTTGGATATATTTTTTAACATTAAATTTGCAGTATCTTTGAGATTATTTTATTTTTTAAAAGGTTTTATTTATTTATTTGACAGAGAGAAAGAGACATCGAGAGGGGAGATCAGGCAGGGGGAGTGGGAGTGGGGAGAAGCAGGCTTCCTGCAGAGCAGCGACCCCGATGCAGGGCTTGATCTCAGGACACTGGGATCATGAGCTGAGTAGAAGGCAGATGCTTAACAACTGAGCCACCCAGGTGCCTCTCTTTGAGATAGTTTAAGTAGAATGTCAAGGATGCAGTTGGTCATTAGGATTTGGGGATCTTTGGAAAAACCCTTCAGGCTAAAGGTGAGAATTAGGGAGTTAAGGGTGTGGATGATACCACCTAGAAGTGCAATAAGAGAAGGGCCTAAGATTGGGCCATGAAGAACTAAATTTGGAGCTTCTGGGTTGTTGAACACTAGGAAGTTGGGGAGAGTGGTATGCCTGGGGAGGGTATGGAAGTTCCACATACTTTCCCTCTGTGTCTCTTCATCTGGTTGTTGGTTCATATCCTTTAAAAACTGGAAAATGTCTATTATTTCATCAAGATGACCTGGTGGAAACACCTCAGACAGGGATTATTAAAACGGCAACTTTGGACGTGACATACTCAGGGCCCCTTCCAATAGATAATCTGTTGTTGAAGTTGAAGAACATCACTCTGACACCTCACATTGGAAGTGTGCCTCATCAAGCCAGATGACAGATGATGGAATATTTGGTTGAACACATCCTGGCTTCTCTCCATGGCCTTCCTATTTCTAATGAAGTGGTACTTAAATGATCTTACGTGGGCTGAGAATTCAGTGGGATGAAACATGGCAGATTAAATGGGGACAAAAATTCTTTAAAAACATAACTAAATTTAGAGAGATGAGAATAAGTCAATAACGCATATATAAGTTGGTTGAGTTGGTGAGGAAGAAGGAAAACCCAGAATAGTGTGATGGATAGAAGTCCATGGAAAGGGATTTTTCAAGGACGGAGTGGTTAACAGCGTCAGATAACTGCTGAGAGGTAAGGAATGAAGACTAAAAATGTCTCCTGGATTTAAAAAAAAAAAAAAAAAAGATTTAATTAATTATATATATTTTTACATTTTAAAAAATTTATTTTTTATTTTATTTTTATTTATATATTTTTATGGATTTTATTTATTTGACAGAGAGGCAGCAAGAAAGGGAATACAACCAGGGGGAGTAGGAGAGGGAGAATCAGGGTTACTGCTGAGCAGGGAGTCCTGATGAGGGCTCAGTCCCGGGACTGTGGGATCATGACCTGAGCCAAAGGTAGATGCCTAAAGACTGAACCACCCAGGTGCCCCAAAATGTCTCCTGGATTTAGTGACTTGAAATAAAGGTAGTTTTAGCAAGCTTTAAGTGGAATGATGGGAACAGAGATTAGATTACATTGGCTTAAATAGTGGAAGGTAAGGAATTAGAGACGCTGATAGATCTTAAAGTGTGATAGCTGATGTGAAAGAACAAGAAAGACGTGTGCTTTTTGGAGTGCTTGGGTGGCTCAGTAAGTTAAGCATCCCACTCTTGGTTTTGGCTCAGGTCATGAACTCAGGGTTGTGAAATCGAGCCTTACTTTGGGCTCCATGCTCAGTTAGGTGTCTACTTTAGGTTCTCTCTCTCTGTGCTTCACCATGCTCATTCTCTCTTTCAAAAATAAAATCTTTAAAAAGAGAAGGTTTTTTTTTTTTTTTTTTTAAAGATTTTATTTATTTATTTGAGAGAGAGAATGAGAGAGGGAGCATGAGAAGAGAGAGGTCAGTGGGAGAAGCAGACTCTCTGCCAAGCAGGGAGCCTGATGCGGGACCTGATCCCAGGACTCCAGGATCATGACCTGAGCCGAAGGCAGTTGCTTTACCAACTGAGCCACCCAAGCGCCCCCCCCCTTTTTTTTTAAAGAGGTTCTCAACTAGGGTTTTGTTTTTTTTTTCTTTTTGAGAGAGAGAGATCACAAGTAGGCAAAGAGGCAGGCAGAGAGAGAGGGAGAAGCAGGTTCCCCGCTGAGCAGAGAGCCTGATGTGGGGCTTGATCCCAGGACCCTGAGACCACGACCTGAGCCGAAGGCAGAGGCTCAACCCACTGAGCCACCCAGGCACCCCTGTTTTTGTTTTTGTTTTTTTTTAAAGGTGAGACATGGACATACGTTTCAAACTTTTTTTTTTTTTTTAAGATTTTATTTGTTTATTTGACACAGAGAGAGATTACAAGCAGACAGAGAGGCAGGCAGAGAGAGAGGGAAAAGTAGGCTCCCTGCTGAGCAGAGAGCGCTATGCGGGGCTCTATCCCAGGACTCCGAGATCACGACATGAGCTGAAGGCAAAGGCTTAACCCACTTAGCCACCCAGGCACCCCTCAAACTTTTTGTTTTCTTGGCAGTGTCTTTGCAGAGCAGAAATTTTTAATTATAATAAAGTCTTTTTTATGGGGTTGTGTTTTGGTATAATATTTAACAATTCATTGCCCAACCTAAGTTCACCTTAATTTTCTCCAGGTTCCCACTATAAGTTTTTTAGTTTTGCATTTTACGTTTATGTCTCTCATCCATTTTGAGTTAATTTTTGTGAAAGGTGTAAGGTCTGTGTCTAGACAATTGTTTTCCCTGAGAATGTCCAGTTGTTCCATTTGTTTAATAGACTTTATCCACTGAATTGTTTTTCTTGTTCTTTTGTCAGTGGTCAGTTAATGTGTTTGCATGCATCTACATCTGGGCTCACTATATTCTGTTCCGTTGATCTGTGTTACCTGTTCTTTGGCTAATACTACACTGTCTTGATAACTGTAGCTTTTATAGTAAGTCTTGAAGTTGGGTAATGTCAGTCCTTCAGTCTTTAGTATTCTGTTGACTATTCTGGATCTTTTGCCTTTCCATATAAACTTTAGGATCTGTATGTCAGTATAAGATAGCTTGGGGTTTTGATTGGGAATACACTGAATTATTGAATCAGGTTGGGAAAAATTGACGTCTCAACAATAATGAATCTTCCAATCCATGAATATAGACTATTTCCCCATTTGTTTATAACATCTTGAAGGTTAAGAATAGACAACGTTGATCTGTGGTGATAAAGTCTGAGAAATGGTTACTATTGGGAGAGGGCTGGTAATGACTAGAGGTGGCATGGGGGAGGTTTCTGGGATTTGGGAAATGTTCTGTATCTGTGTGGTTGTTACATGTGTATGTTCATTTTGTAAAAATAATGATATATGTACCTCTCTTTGGTAATATTTTCAATATTTCTTTCTTTTTTTTTTTAAAGATATTTTATTTATTTATTTGACAGAGATTACAAGTAGACAGAGAGGCAGGCAGAGAGAGAGAGAGAGAGAGAGGGAGGGAAGCAGGCTCCCTGCTGAGCAAAGATCCCGATGTGGGACTCGATCCCAGGACCCTGAGATCATGACCTGGGCCGAAGGCAGCAGCTTAACCCACTGAGCCACCCAGGCACCCTATTTTCAATATTTCTTAAAAACAAAACAAAACAAAACAACAACAGAATCTGACTATTTTGATTAAAGAACAGAAAACAAGGGGCACCTGAGTGTCTCAGTGGGTTAAGCCTCTGCCTTTGGCTCAGGTCATGATCCCAGGGTCCTGGGATAGAGCCTTCATTGGGCTCTCTGCTCAGTAGGGAATCTGCTTCCCCCACCCCCGCCTGCCTCTCTGCCTACTTATGATCTCTGTCAAATAAATAAAATCTTCAAAATAAAGAAAACATTTTTTTTTTAAAAAGCAGAAAACTTGTATCCAAATTTGTGTTTTAATCATCTTTGATACCTACTTAGTATCTTTGAAATTTTGTGGGTATAAATTTTTTGGGGGAGGGAAGTAGGTAAGGAATTTAAGTATTGAGGATAAGAGCAAACTCACATTAAAGGTTATAGTGTTGCTTGTAGTTGTTTTTTTTTTTTTTTTTAAAGATTTTATTTATTTATTTGAGAGAGAGAGAGACAGTGAGAGAGAGCACAAGCGAGGAGAAGGTCAGAGAGCGAAGCAGACTCCCCATGGAGCTGGGAGCCCGATGCGGGACTCGATCCTGGGACTCCAGGATCACGCCCTGAGCTGAAGGCAGTCGTCCAACCAACTGAGCCACCCAGGCGTCCCTGTAGTTGTTTTTATATTGGGTCGTTTTTGGTCACAGATATAGACAGAATTTTTTTTTTAAAGTATCAATTTTAGACAAAATGAAAAACCAATGTAGACTAAATCTTGAGGAAAAAAACTATGTTATAAATTCTGTTTGAAACAGTGTTCTCCTGGGGTGGTTTGTGTAAGCCCTATCACTTGGTAATTGACACTAGATTAGATAAAACAGTAGAAGGTTTCCTGTTTGGAACAATCCCATTTTATTGCAAGGAAATAGGGTCACTTGTATGGATTTTTTTTTAACTTAAAGTTTTGTGACAGAGGAAATATATCTTCTGCTTTAGTGGTCGAAAGCATTGTTATTTTGTCATTAAAACACTGGCCCTCTTTAAAGCTGCTTTTTTGTCTAAATAGAAAGCCATATTTAGTGCATTGTTTTGTGTAAGAGCAATGTTGGAATTCATGAATAACTGTACATGTGGAGAAGCAGTGTAAGTTAATGGGTTCATATAGATTGTTTGAAGCATTAGCTGCTTATATTTCTTATACATCTAGGGTGGTGATATGAACTAAACAGATGTAGGAGTGCTATTAATTAGAACGCCCCATTTTACGTGACTGTAGAGCAAGATCTTTCCTAGAAGCAGTTTCACTTAATGGGCTGTGCTTGTGTCAACTTGTGGTTTCAACGGAACAGTGCCTGTAGCAACAGTAAACTTCTAACAGCAAATGACTTGAGTTTGCATTTGTCACATTAGGAAGGACAATACCGTTTCAGTGTATTCATTCATTTTGTGTCATTATAATGGTGTTTAAAGCATGCTTAGTTGCTCATTAGGAGTAAAATTGAACAGTATAAAATAAGGCAAATCTTTGTTATGTTGAATGCTTAATGATTTTATATACAGTGCTATGTTAAAACTCTCAGGAGGGTTTCCTGTAGTGGTTGGCCTTAGATAAGACCCCATCATTCAGGGCACCTGGGAGGCTCAGTGGATTAAACGTCTTCTTTCAGCTTAGGTCATGATCTTGGGGTCCTGGGATCGAGTCCCGCATCGGGCTCTCTGCTCAGCAGGGAGCCTGCTTACCCCCCTCTCTCTGCCTGCCTCTCTGCCTACTTGTAATCTCTCTCTCCCTGTCAAATAAATAAATAAAATCTTAAAAAAAAAAAGACCCCCATCAATCATGGTCCATTCTCACAATTCTAAGTTTATAAGAAGTTGTTAATCATCTAAGAATATGTTGTGAGAAGTAAGACTTTCTTCTGTGTGTTTTATTGATACTTTCATTTTTTTCCCTCCAAGGATAATTGTTTTACCTATCAGTTTATACACTAAAGCAACAGATTCACATTTAAAAAAAAAATCTGTTTAGAGTTTCTCCTTTGTTTACGTTTTATGCTTTCTCCCTGGATTAGCTGATATAGTCATCTACCACCTGTGCTTACATTGATAATGTCCAGATCTGTATTTCTCTGTTTTTTTTTCTTTGAGACATGTTCCTAAGCATTATGTAGTTCATATTAAAGTTGATTATTTCTCTATTTAATTTTCCAGTAGTTCACATCACTTTTTTGTTTTTTTTGTTTGTTTTGAGAGGGAGAGAGAGAAAGAATGGTGGTAGGGGTAGAGGGAGAAAGAGAATCTTAAGCAGATCCCACATCCAGTGCAGAACCATGTGTGGGGTTCAGTCTTACAACCCTGAGATCATGACCTGAGCCAAGTCAGACACATAACCAACTGAGCCAGCCAGGCACCCTCCAGTAGTCCACATCTGAATTTGGGGTTACCCTGTACCTAGTTGTAAATGCCAGCAACCACCCAGGGGTGAGGTGTGCCATATTGTCATATGGATTGAATTGGTTGATAATGTTCAAGTCTTCTAAATTCTTCTTAACTTTCTGTCTTCACAGTGAGGGCTGGAAATCTGCAACTATGGGTGTTGAATTCTCTCTCTCCTTTTCATTTTGTTAGCTTTTGCTTCATATATTTTGATTTTTGTATTTCACTGATACATTAATCTTTGAGTCATTATGAAATGTCCTTGTCTCTAGTAATACTTACTGTCTGATGTTGATATAAATATTTTCGCTCTCCTGTGGTTGCTCTTTGTGTAATATATCTTTTTCTATTTTTCTCTCAACCTATTTTATCTTTGAACCTAAGGTATGTTTCATAGACTATATAAAATTGATCTTTTTGTTGTTGTTTTTGTTTTTGTTTTTTTTTACAGTTGGATCTTTTTTATCCATTCTGACAATATTTTGCTTTTTGTTTGGAGTATTTAAGTCATTTATGTTTAATACAGTTATAATATGGTTGGGTTTACATTTGTCATTTTATTTTATTTTATTTATTTTAAAGATTTTATTTATTTGACAGAGAGAGACACAGTGAGAGATGGAGCACAAGCAGGGGGAGTGGGAGAGGGAGAAGCAGGCTATCTGCTGAGCAGGGAGCCCAATGCGAGGCTCTGTCCCAGAATCCTGGGATCATGACCTGGGCGGAAGGCAGAAAATGATTGAGCCACCCAGGCGCACCTGTTATTTTATTTTTTATAATGTCTTATTTGTTGTTGTACCTCTGTACCTTCTTTAACGTCTTTTTTGCAGGGGTTAGTTTTTTAACTGTATTTTTAAATATTTTTTTAATTGTTGCTCTAGGGATTATACCTGTATCTTCATTTATCACAATGTTCAAATTAATGTTTAATTTCAATAAAATATAGAAACATTGCACCAGTAGGGAAGAGCTCCGTCTCCTCTCTCCTTTTTAAAGTATTACTTTTACATATATGACATCTGTGTGTATTATAAATCTCACATTACAGTGTTACAGTTATTGCTTTTTACAACCATTTTTTTTTTTCCCAATTTATTTATTTTCAGAAAAACAGTATTCATTATTTTTTCACCACACCCAGTGCTCCATGCAAGCTGTGCCCTCTATAATACCCACCACCTGGTACCCCAACCTCCCACCCCCCCGCCACTTCAAACCCCTCAGACTGAAAAACAACCATTTATTTTTTAAAAGAAGGTGAGAGAAGAAATAATCATTTATAGGATCTTCTATGTTAACATACATATTTACCACTTTTTGTCTGCATTTCATTTTGTGGATTTGAGTCACAGATTCTTTCCTTTTAGCCTAAAGAATTTCCTTTATTATTTCTTTTTTAAAAAATTTAATTAATTAATTAATTTGACAGACAGAGATCACAAGTAGGCAGAGAAGCAGAGAGAGGGGAGGAAGCAGGCTCCCTGCTGAGCAGAGAGCCCAATGCTGCCCAGGATCCTGGGATCATGACCTGAGCTGAAGGCAGAGGTTTTGAGCCACTGAGCCACTCAGGCGCCCCTCCTTTATTATTTCTTTTAAAGCAGGTCTTCTACCAATGAGATTTCTTAGTCTGCTTATCTAGGAATTCTTTTCCTTTACATTTTTAAAATTTTTAGTAGTTTTATTTTATTTTACTTTATTTTAATGTCATATTATATTATATCATATTATTTTTTACAATCCCTCCACTCAATGTTGGGCTCGGACCCGTGACCTTGAGATCAAGAGGCACATGGTCTTCCCACTGAGCCAGCCAGGCACCCCCCAGTTTAAAAAAAAAAAAAAAAGAAAGAAAAAAAAATTAAAGTAATATCTGTGCCCAACACTGGGCTCAAACTTGCCACCTCAAGGTCAAGAGTCACATGCTCTTCTGACTAAGCCAATAAGGTTCCCCTTTTGTCTTTGTTTTGAAAGAATATTTTTGTTGGATGTAGAATTCTTATTTTTTCCCCTCAGCACTTTGAATATCATTCTCCCTTTGGGTCTCTAGTGTTTCAAAATGAGAAATCAACTGCTAATCTAATGTGGTTTTCTTGTATATTATGAATTTTCTTTTACTGCTTTCAGGATTTTTCTAATTGTCTTTCACTTGTTTGACTATGATGTATCTATGTGGCTTTTATTGAGGTCTCCTTTGAGATTTGTTGAACTTCTTGGATATGTGTGAATTGATGTTTTTCATCAGTTTAGAGGATGTTTGGGGCCATTATTTTTTCAAAGTTATTTGTTATACCTCATTTTTTTCTAGGATTCATATTATATACATGTTGGTGTTCTTGATAATTGTCCCTTGTGTTTCAGAGGCCCTGTTCATTTTTCTTTAGTCTTTTTCTCTCTATCCTTCAGATTGCACAGTTTCTGTTGACTTATTTTGTTTGCTGATTTCTTTATTTGCCATCTTGAATCTGTTGTTGAGCCGTTTTTGTGAAATTTCTTTTCAGTTTTTATACTTTCCAACTGCAGAATGTCTGTTTGTTCCTCTGTTAAGAATTTGTTTCCTTATTGAGATTCTCTACTTGTTGATTCATTGTTATCATACTTTAATTTTTAAAATGTATTTGCCTTTAGTATTTGGAACATATTTAAAATAGCTCCTTTGGGACACATCGGTGGCTCCGTGGGTTAAGTCTCTGTCTTCAGCTCAGGTCATGATCTCAGGGTCCTGGGAACAAGCCCCATATCTGGCTCTTTGCTCAGCAGGGAGCTTGCTTCTCCCTCTGCCCCTCCCTCTGCCAGCACTGGCTCGTGCACACCCCCCCTCTCTCTTTCTCTCTGACAAATAAATAAATAAAATATTTAAAAAAATAAAATAGCTCTTTTGATGTCTTTGTGAAGTCCATCATCTGAGGACATTGTTTTTCTAGTGACTGCTTTTTATCTCCTGTGTATGAGTCACGTTTCCTATTTCTTCAAAGGTCTCTTAATTTTTTATTGAAAACTGGACACTTTAGATAATATATTGCAGCAGCTTTAGATTCTAATTGTTTTTCCCTTTGAAGGGGTTGCTGTGTTTTTGTTTGGGTAACTGGGATACATTTGAAATCTGTCTCTCCTGTACTGTGTTGTTGCTTATGTCTCTGCTCAGTTTTTTAATTTTTTCTATTTTAACTTTTAAACCTGGCTTTCTATTCTTTGCTCTTGTCCTTTCCAGCATAGTTTACTGGTCAGCCAGTGCTTGGTCAGAAATTGTGTTCAAATACCTCCCACCACTAAAGATTTTTGGCATCTCCTCTGCATAATCCTGTAGTGTCAGCAAAGAATATGCTTGATCCATTCATGATCACATCCTCAGGCTAGTGGTACCCTCGATTGTCCTGTCTGCCTGCTGGTTAGATGGTTACTTGCACCAGTAATGCCCCTGGGTATAGGTGTGGCCAACCATTCCACTTTGGGGGCTCCTTTGTTAGTGCAAACACAGATCATCCAGGTCTGTGCCACCTGATTAGGCAGAACCTATTGAGCTGGGGGTGGGGGTGGGGAATGGGAGTGGCCCCTACTGTTCTTAATAAAAATCCTACAAGTTTTTATTTTTTAAGATTTATTTATTTGAGAGAGAGAGAAAGAGCTTATAAGCAGGCGGAGGAGTAGAGGGAGAGAGTCTCCTGAAGCAGGCTCCCCGTTGGGTTGGGAGTCTTACACTGCTCTACCAGGATCCTGAGATCATGACCTGAGCCCAAACCAAGAGTCTGCCACTTCACTGACTATGCCAGCCAGGCGCCCCAAACCTGCAGTGTTTTTTTGTTTGTTTGTTTTTAATTTTATTTATTAAAACGTGTGCAAGCAGGGGGAGGGACAGAGCAAGGGAGAAGCTGACTTCCCCCTGAGCAGGGAGCCTGACAGGGGCTCCATCCCAGGACCCTGAGATCATGACCTGAGATGAAGGCAGATGCTTAACTGACCAGGTTCCCCAATACTGCAGGTTTTTAAGCATTAGCACTTCTCTTTGTGTATGGATTTGATAGATTTCCAGAGCTCTGAAGTGGTTTTATTTTTTTTTAAGATTTATTTATTTATTTGAAAGAGAGAGAGCACACCCAAGTGGGAGGGAGGAGAAAGAATCTCAGGCAGACTCCACCCAATGGAGAGCCCGATGTGGGGGTGCAGTGTGTTTGTGGGGGAGGGGGTCCCTGATGCAGGCTGATGTCATGACTCTGAGATCACGACCTGAGCTGAAACCAGAAGTCAGGTGCCCAACCAACTGGTGCCCCTGAAGTAGTTGTTTTGATTAATTTTGTCTTGTTTTATAATTATATTTTGGGAGTATTAGCTAACACTTTGCCTTGCTCATAACCAGAAGTGTCCTGCTTTACCAGTACTTCTGAAACCCTCCATACTCATAATCTATCACCTCTTCCTCACACTGAGGCAACCATTATCTTAACATTTTGATAATCATTCCTGAGCCTTTTTTTTTTTTTTTTTTTAAAGATTTTGTTTAGGGGTGCTTGGGTGGCTCAGTGGGTTAAAGCCTCTTCCTTTGGCTCGGGTCATGATTCCAGGGTCCTGGGATCGAGCCCCACATCGGGCTCTCTCCTCGGCAGGGAGCCTGCTTCCTCCTCTCTCTCTCTCTGCCTGCCTCTCTGCCTACTTGTGATCTGTATTTGTCAAATAAATAATAAAATATTTAAAAAATAAAGATTTTGTTTATTTATTTGATAGAGATCATAAGTAGGCAGAGAGGCAGGTAGAGAGAGAAGGGGAAGCAGACTCCCTGTGAGCAGAGAGCCCGATGTGGGGCTCGATCCCAGCACCCTCAGATCATGACCCAAGCCGAAGGCAGAGGCTTTAACCCACTGAACCACCAAGGTGCCCCCATTCCTGAGCTTTTTAAAGTAGTTTTAAAGCATAACGAAGTAGCCATATATATTATGTCATTTCATATTGTGTTGATTTGAACTTTATATATACTGAATGACATAGGGTTTTTTGTTTTTGTTTTTGCAATTTGCTTTTTTTGTTTTGTTTTGTTTTAAAGAATTTATTTATTTGACAGAGAGTGAGAGAAGGAGAGAGAGCACAAGTCGGGGGAGCAGCAGAGGGAGAGGGGGAAGCAGGCTCCCTGCTAAGCAGGGAGCCTGATGCGGGACTTGATCCCAGGATCCTGAGATCATGACCTGAGCCGAAGGCAGAGGCTTAACCCACTGAGCCACCCAGGTGCCCCTGTTTTGTTTTTACTTACCATTGTTTTCATTGTTTTATCCATGTTGATGTAGTTGTCTTTGTGTCCATTGCTATATGCTTCTTTATTGTAGCAGTGTACCACAACTTATTTTTCCATTCCACTGTTTGTCAGTAGATGTTCTGTTTTTGTTTTGTCTATCACAGAAACAGTGCTGCTATGACACATGGTTTCTCTAGACAGTGTTTTTTAAGCTTTTAGGTCACCACCTATTGGGTTGTGAAATCAATTGACTGAGTCATGACTAACACTAGAATTTTTTAAATACATAGAATGAAAAAATATCTGAGTGCTTTACTTAAGTTTTTGTCTCACAAATGTAACCACAGGAAGCTCCAAACTCCTAAGTCACCCCTTATTTCTTGCATTTCCGAAAGCACTGCACATTCCCTGTTGTTTGCCCTCCCCTCCTTCTCCACCTCTTTTCTACTTTGGTTCATCATCAGCAAAATCACCAATATTCTTAACTTCCTCTCTGAACTTCTCCTTTACCTTCTTGCACTAGTAACACTGTGGCTTTCCACTGAGGGTACAGCTTCATCTTTCAAGGGGTACCTGTGCTTTTTTTTTTTTTCTCCTGCAGTCCTTATCAACTCTGCCTGGATTTCCTTGTTCCTCACTGCCACTTTGCAGGTAATTTTCCTCTTCATTAATCCCCATATTGCTGTCCTCTTTTGACCACTGACTGTGGTGATTTTTGTTCCTTGCTTAGTGTCATTTTGTCCATTATTACTTTTGTCTTAATTAATTCTTCCTGATTTTAGTATTTACAGATGATCCTTCTGACAGTGCCTACTCAGTTCTGTGAACTTTCTCATAATGGTTTTGTACTCTACCTCAGCCAGGTATTTCCACAGTCCTACTCTAACCAATGCTTCTCAAACTATTTGTTGTGATGAACTAGTATGTGTGTGTGTGTGTGTGTGTATACACTTTTTTTTTTTTTAAAGATTTTTATGTATTTATTTGACAGAGAGAAATCACAAGTAGATGGAGAGGCAGGCAGAGAGAGAGAGGGAAGCAGGCTCCCTGCTGAGCAGAGAGCCCGATGCGGGACTCGATCCCAGGATCCTGAGATCATGACCTGAGCCGAAGGCAGCGGCTTAACCCACTGAGCCACCCAGGCGCCCCTACACATTTTCTTTTTTTAAAAGATCTTATTTATTTATTAGAGAGGGAGAGAACTTGTGTGTGCATGTGAGCCAGGGAGTGGGGGATGTGATGGGGAAGGGAGAGAGGGAGGAGCAGATTCTCCCCTGAGCAGGGAGCCTGGCATGGGGCTTGATCCCAGGACCCTGAGATCGTGACCTGAGCCAAAGGCAGGCACTTAACCTATTGAGCCACACAGGTGCCCCAAGACCAGTATATTTTTACTTCCAATCCATTACTGGTGGATTTTTTTTGGTAAAATACAATTAATTAAGGTGCCTGGGTGGCTCAGTGGGTTAAGTATCTGCCTTTGGCTCAGGCCATGATACCGGGGTCCTGGGATCGGGCCTCCTTCTCCCTTTGTCTTTCATGAATAAATAAATAAAATCTTTTTACAAAATACAGTAAATTACTAGGAAATTGAAATGCTGTTTTGTTGTCATGACAATACCAAATTGCTATAGGTCTCTAGTCAGTTTTCTTAATTTCTATACTTCTCTCACTGCAGACAGTCCTTTAAGAACACCACTTTGAGTGGCACTATTTTAGATCTCATTAGTTACCAGTAAATGCAACCCTTCTGTAATCTGTTTCATTCACAGTACTCTTGGACTACCACCTTCTTTATGCAGTTCACTATAGTACCTTGACTCCACTGGGATGTTCATTCCATTGGACGTTTTCACTGCCCTCTCCCTTCCGACTGTGATCATTACAGTCATTTCCTTGTATACACTCTTCTTTCTTGCACTGATCTACTTGCTTGGTAAAACTAGAATTCTGGTTAAACCAACTTCTTCCTCCTCTGTGCTTGGACTTAAACAGCTGAATTTCAGAGGAGAAAAACATATCTATGTGTGCCAGTCTCACTTGAAGTTCATGCTGCAACCCTTAAAGTGGGACCTTATTACTGTCTGAAAATCATATACTCTACTATTCTAGTGTCTTCACTTTCATAATACTTTTTCACACCTTGTTTTCTGATCAGCTCACCACCACCTCATTCATCCTCACTCATAATGATGACCTTGCTTTCCACTTCCTTGAAAAATTTGTAGTAAGAGGGAACTTCCATAGATTCCTGTTATGTTTATCATTCATTGGGCCTGAAAATTAGGATGACACCTTTTGTCTTGACACATTCTGCCTTAAGGTCTGTTTTGCCTGTTAATCATAGAGATAAATAGATTGGGGGATTATGTGATTTTTTTCATTAATACAATTTTTTATTTCTCTAAACCTTTTATAAGTCCCTGTGTATGGTAGATGGACAGTGAACAGTAACACAGTTAACTATAATTATGCAAAGTGCTATGGAAGAAAATAGGTGTGTAATCTATATATAACAGGGAACCTCTTAGTAAGGTACCAAAGGCTATCCCAAGGAAATGATACTTATTCTGGTATCTGTGAAGAACAGCCAACAAGGGGGAAGGCTCAAAATGAGTGTGAAAGGCCAGAGATCTGGAAAAGTTGCTTATTCTTTGTATCCGGAAGGAGTTAGGGTGTGAGTGGCCCAAGATGAAACTGGGGATGTGGGCAGAGGTTTTGAGCAGGGAAGAGCAATTGCACACTACCTTCTTCCCTAAGTTTGTGTTGATGATCCCTACCTAGCGTGGAAATTGAGTAGTATTGCAAATTATTCTTTTTGACGCTCTATAAATTATTGTGCTTAGCAGTTTTATTCTCACATTTTCTGTAGCGAGTGTTAGAATCCTTTTCCATTTTCACAAACCTCCAAACTTGCTCTTTTCACCTTGCATTAAGTTTTGCTGACCAAGAATGAGGTCTGGTAGGAGAGAAACTCCCTCCAGATTTTCACAGTAGCCTCATTTAGCCTTATACTTTGTACTTTTCACTTCGTTTCCCTTAATACTTTATACTTCTCTGTCTCAGAGGGGCAGGGTATTGCTTTCATTCCATGGTTTGGCTCTCCTATCTGTCCTAATCTTTTGTTATCTTAGTTTCTTAATGAATACAGAACTAATAAATGCTGCATTTTGATTGTCCAGAACTGACAGCCTGTTTCCAATTTGTTTATTTTCTTTTTTTTTTTTTATTTTTTTAAAAATTTTATTTATTTTTTTATTTATTTGTCAGAGAGAGAGGGAGAGAGAGCGAGCACAGGCAGACAGAGAGGCAGGCAGAGGCAGAGGGAGAAGCAGGCTCCCTGCCGAGCAAGGAGCCCGATGTGGGACTCGATCCCAGGACGCTGGGATCATGACCTGAGCCGAAGGCAGCTGCTTAACCTACTGAGCCACCCAGGCGTCCCTCAATTTGTTTATTTTCTTAAAGACTTCATTTATTTGAGAGAGTGTGTGTGAGTACACAAGTGGGGAGTTAGAGGGGTGGAGAGAGAGGGGGAGAAGTAGACTCCTCACTGAGCAGGGAGCCTGATGCGGGCTCAATCCCAGGACGGTGGGATCATGACCTGAGCTGAAGGCAGATGCTTTACTGATTGAGCCACTCAGGCATCCCTTTATTTTTGTTTTTTTAAAAAGATTTATTTATTTATTTTGGAGAAAGCAAAAGAGTGCAAGCCCTTGGGAGAGTGAGTAGGGGGAAGGACAGAGAGAAAGACCCTTCAAGCAGACTCCCATTTGGGCTCAGGGCTCAGTCTTACAACCTATGAGATGCTTAACCGACTGTGCTACCTAGGCACCACTGACAGCCTGATTTTTAAAATTACTGCATATAATCCTTTTTAAAGGGAAGAGGGAAACTCCTTAGGTAGAACTCAAGTTGCCTTGAACTACTCTCCTCTCGGTCATCCCCTTGTTCTTGTAAGACATTTATAAAATACTTTATGTGGAATCTACAAAAAACTCTTCCTATAAACACGTTATATTTGCCTTGTAAAAATGTTGTTCTGTTCTTTATAGAGCAGGTTGGTGGGCAAGAGTAACACTGAACATAGGAGATGATGATTATTGATTGTTCCATTGAAAAATAAATTATGGAGATTGAGTTTAGAGTGGTTGACAGTGAGATGGAGAATACTAGTCTGGAAATATGAGGTAGGACTGACAGGAATTAGTGAATGATGGGATGTAATGAATAAAGGAGAAGGCATTGTCAAGGGTAACCCTCAGGTTTATGACATGAGCAACTGAAGTAATAGTGTTGTTATTTTTTAAAAAGATTTATTTATTTTATAGATAGAAAGCATATGTGCAAGAGCGGATGCAGGGCGGAGGAGGCAGAGGGAAGAGACTCTTAAGCAGATCCTGCGCTCAGCATGGAGCTTGATGTGGGGCTCAACCTCATAATCTGAGTAGGACCTGACCTCACCAGGAGTCGGGTGTTCATTTGTGCCACCCTGGTGACCCTAGTGGTGCTGTTTTTATGAGCTAGGGAAAGTTAGAGAACGACCAGAGTGGGGTAATACAGAGATGACTAATTTGGTTTTGGACATGAAGAGGTTGTGATACCTTTGTGAAATTGAAATGCAGATGTCGGTTGGCTGTTGGGGTAGACTGGATAGAGCTTGGAGAAGAGCTGAGATGGAGAGACAGAATTACTAGTATAGGGATGGTATTGGAAACTGGATGTGGAAGAGGGTTACTTTGATGGGTGTGAAAAGGACCTAGTCCTAGGAGAAACACTGGAGGTTTGGTAGAATAAGTTAAGTCTGTTATAAAGTAGGCTGAGAAGGAGCAACCAGAAGAAAGAAAACCTTGGAAACCAAAGAAAAACATTAGCTTAAGGAGAAGAGGGGAGTGGTTAAACATAGAATGCTGCTTAGACGTTAAGATGAGGGCCAAGCTGTTTGTTGGCTTTAGATATACCAGGGTCATTAATGCTCTGCTGTTCTACAGGTTTAATAAAAGCAGATGTCAGATGGGATTGGGTTGGAAGAGTATGAGAGGTAAGGAAATAGAGGCTGGGAATTTAGACAACTCTCTTAATGAGGTGGTGAAAGAAGAGAATGGTTTCTGGAGGAGATGTGAGGTTGAGGTGGTAAGTAGAAGGAGAATTTTTTCAAATGAATGAGTAAATGGATGGATGGATGATGCATTTGAGTGTGAGAAGTTGATGAATGTATATCCTTGTAGAAGGGGACTGCCGTTAGATTGGAGGGAAGAACAGCATGGTGGAAAATGCTGTTCTAAGGAAATAAATGCTGTATTTACTATTTCATATACTTAAATGCTTATTTACTATTTCATTGTGAATTTACTATTATATCAGGTGGTTGAGAGCCTTTTATCACATTTATAAGATGCAACTATTATTTGATAGTTTTATCTTTTTTTATTGCCGGCTACTTTTAATTACCTCTACCAAGAATATCCATGTATTTTCCTGGACCAAAAACAATATATGCAGTAAATACTCTGGTTGTTGGGGAAGATTACTTTGTACACATGGCATCTTTCCCCACTGTGTTTAGGGCACTTATTTTTATTCTGCTGCAGAGAGTTTTGTCAGAGCTTGTATTTTCACTTCCTGTGACTTTTTCTTTCCTTTGTGTTTCATGAATTATGACAAAATTCCGCTACAGGGGGGAGACTCTAATAGACTTCACTGACTAAATTTGACCTGAACAGTGGTTGCTGTTATGAGTAGAAAGGTGCAGCTTCCCTTTTATTCAGAAGACTTTTCAGTAGACTTGTATGTTTGGGGTTTTGAATAGGTAATACTTGCATACTTGCACGTGATAGTAGAATCAAGAGGTAAAAACAAAACAAAGGTCTTTTGACTCCTGTTCTCTCATTCACTTTCTTTCCTTGCCAGAGTAGCTGCTGTTACCTGTTTTCTTGAGTATCTTTCTAGAGATTCTGTACATACGCTGACGAACTCATAAGTATAATTTTGTTCTTTATTTACACAAATGGTATAATGTACCTTTTTTTATTCATTTAACATTATGTATTGAAAATTGCTCCATATTAGTGTATTAAAGAACCTTTTCATCCTTTATGGCCACATTGTATGGACATGTCACTGTTAGCTAACAGGTGTCCTATTCATGGTTGATGCTAGTGTTTGTGATTAAAATTGCTTTTTTTAGGCAGCAGAAGTTGTAAACTCTTGTCAATAAACTCTTAAATATATGGATCTTGAAATGAAAGATAATTGAGTTGTCATATTGAAAGACAATGATAATGTGGTGTTTTCTTACAAAGAAAAACAGTCTGGATTTATTTGTCCTACCCACACAATTTATTTACTGAACAAACAGGAGTTTTGTTTTGTTTTTTTTCAATTTTATTTATGTATTTGACAGAGACGGCAAGAGAGGGAACACAAGCAGGAGGAGAGGGAGAGGGAGAAGCCAGCTTTCTGATGAGCAGGGAGCCCGATGTGGGGCTTGATCCTAGGACCCTGAGATCATGACTTGAGCCAAAGGCGGACACTTAACAACTGAGCCACCCAAACAACACATAGGAGTTTTATGGTCATATTAACATATTCACTTTTCCACCTGATGTTATATTATGTACTTAAAAAGGTCCAGGGCTTCCTGCTTTCAAAAATTAATTTGAGACTTTTGATTCTTATGCTTTATTTATTTCTGACATCAATTTCATTTGAGTATATTTCTAAAATATTTCAGCTGTAAAAAATTTTTTTATTCTGGAATATATAACATCATTCTCTACAGAAGAGTCAACTCTCATTTTTATTTAGTTAGAAAATCTTGATCTATTCTTCATATTTGGAGTAATTCATATCTGAATATTTTATTTCCTGTTTGTATTGCCAACATGCTTTAGTTATGACACTGGCAGTTTCCTGGTTTAACTTTCACTCCCTCTGTTGGCTTTCAGAGGTGTTACATTCCTTTTGGAATTGTGTTAGGAATAACATTTATGCTTATTTTCATTTAATTCAAAAATTAGTAATGATGCAAATATGCGTATGAAATAGGCTACATATGGGATTGTTTTACATTAATGAATGTTTCAGTGGCCGCAGATGTTCTGGTTTTCATGAATGTGTTGAGGAACCTTCATCAGAATGTCTGTTTCATCAGCAGCTGAGAACAAGGCCATGAAAAACAAAAAATAGTAACATAGAATATTCATGTTTATAGTAAGCAATAAGTAGGCTTGGTATGTTAGATCAAGGAAAGGGTATTCTGAGTATCTTCTGGTTGCTGTCTACCATATATTAAACTGTTAGTAGAGTTGATAGAGCGAAATGAAGATGTCTTCTGGCACCTAATTAGCACACCATCTAGCTCAGTGTTTGTATCTGTCACCATTGGGACATCATAATTGCCTTCCATAACATCACATGTACAGAGAGATATTTACTTGTTTTGCACATTCTTAGCACCATCCTTTTAAAACCAGACCACCAGTTAATGAAGTTTGCTCTGTATAGGTTACAACTCTTGTCTTTAAAGATTGTGTCTGTCCTGTTTCTCCTTGATTAAATAGAGTTGTAGCACACTCAGTACAGGAAGGATGTTAGGTTCTCATGTTAGCATATGGGGCATCAAGGTGGCCCAGTCAGTTGAAATCCAACTCTTGGTTTCCACTCAGGTCATGATCTCAGGGTCTTGGGATCCAGCCCTAAGGTCAGGGAGGAGTCTGCTTGAGATTCTCTCCTTTTCCCTCTCCCTCCTCTGCCCCTCTTCCCACTCATGCTTTCTCAAATAAATAAAATATTACAAAAAAGAAGTTAGCATATAAGGTGGAGAATGTATGTAGGGTGTTTTAAGCTCCTTAAGTCATTCATAGACTATAGTATACTAGGCTTCCTGGGTTCACAAAGTAGTTGGTCTGTATTTAATGGCTGCTGTTTATGAAACAAAACGTGTTGAAACACTAGGCTCACATTCAGCCTGATGAGAGGTATGTGGGAGCTAGGAAGGAGTGTGAGGAAACAGCGTAGTGAGGCCTGGCCTCTTCATACATGTGTAGAGCAGCTTCTTCTGAGAGGAATAGCACAGAGGTTTGATGCATACAGTTACTTTGGGTGCTCATTTGCCAAATGCATGTAATTGAAAGTTTTTTTTTTTTTAACATAAGTGTGTACATTTGATGTTACTCCACTATAACTTCCTCTCTTTGAGGATTTGAGTATAAAAGTAATCATTCTAGCTAACTTTTTCTGAGACTAGTTTGCTTTTTTTTTTTTTAAGATTTTTATTTATTTATTTCACACAGAGAGAGATCACAAGTAGGTAGAGAGATCGACAGAAAGAGAAGGGGAAGCAGGCTCCCTGCTGAGCAAAGAGCCCGATGCAGTGCTCAATCCTAGGACCCTGAGACCATGACCTGAGCCGAAGGCAGAGGCTTAACCCACTGAGCCACACAGGCACCCCTGAGACTAGTTTTTTTGAAGCATTCTTTTTCATTGATGTTAAAGTCAGAATATACACATTTAACTGTATCAGAGTTTTGAGGATCCTTTCTTGAATATTTTAAATAAAGTTTTAAAATTGAAAATCCTTGTTTGGTTCCTTGCTGGGCTTGCAAGTTCAGTAATTGAGGATTAATATTACACCATTTTTAGTAGTTGTGTATGCTAGTATTTTGATAGTACTAAGTCTTTTGGATTTGACTGTTAAGCAGATGACAGATTTTAAAGGCCTGGCTAAGGGTAACTTTTGCTACTCATTTAGAAAGGTAGGCATGGGGACGCCTGGGTGGCTCAGTTGGTTGGACGACTGCCTTCGGCATCTTTAAAAAAAAAAAAGAAAGGTAGGCATGTTGTATAGATAAATAATCTTCCATTTCTGTTTATTGATTTTGTGTGTTTTTGTACAGGTTGCTTTCCTGTTGCATCTTTGACCTAGTTTCCTAGACTCTGCTCCATGATTTAACTTGAAAGTCTGAAATGAAGATGGAGGAGGCAGTGGGAAAAGTTGAAGAACTCATTGAGTCTGAAGTCCCTCCAAAAACATCTGAACAAGAGACAACGAAGGAAGAAGATGGATCTGTAGAACTGGAATCTCAAGTTCAGAAAGATGGGGTAGTGGATTCTACCGTTCTGTCTTCAATGCCCTGCTTATTGATGGAACTGAGAAGGGACTCTTCTGAGTCTCAGTTAGCATCCACAGAAAGTGACAAGCCGACCACTGGCCGAGTTTATGAGAGTGACTCCTCTAATCACTGCATGCTTTCTCCTTCCTCTAGTGGTCACCTGGCTGATTCAGACACTTTGTCTTCTGCAGAAGAGAATGAACCATCTCAGGCAGAGACAGCGGTGGAAGGAGACCCTTCTGGAGTGTCTGGTGCCACAGTTGGGCGCAAGTCTCGGCGTTCTCGATCTGAAAGCGAAACATCTACCATGGCTGCCAAGAAAAACCGGCAATCCAGTGATAAACAGAATGGCCGAGTCGCCAAGGTTAAAGGTCATCGGAGCCAAAAGCACAAGGAGAGAATCAGGCTACTGCGGCAGAAAAGGGAGGCTGCTGCACGAAAGAAGTACAACCTGTTGCAGGACAGTAGTACCAGTGATAGTGACCTGACTTGTGACTCAAGCACGAGCTCATCAGATGATGATGAAGAGGTTTCAGGGAGCAGCAAGACAATCACTGCAGAGATACCAGGTAGAGGATGTTTTTTAAACTGACTGTAGAGCAACCGATGGCATTTCTAAGCTGTCAGGCTCAGTTAGATGAGTGACACTTGAAAAAATCCAGGACCTGCAGCTCTGTGTAAATTTGAAGACTGCAGTGTATTAACAAGACATGGCCAATTTTAAAAACCTGTTCTGAGGTTTCCAGTGCACTTTAGCACGTCAGCAAAAAATACTTCAATGGTTAATGATAGGGACAAGATTATTTTTAAGTAATGGAATTTCTCACAAGTCTCTTTCTCTGTAACACATGACCTGAACTCCCATCATTGCCTTTTTAGCACTGCTTAGATTTAATACTGTTCAACATTATTACTAAGTAAATTCTCCTCAGGAATAGGCACTTTGCTTTATTATATAGCCACTGTACTTGAGCTTATGGTGTCTGAAATGACATGTTCCATCTTCTGTTAAAGTTTTCTAGTAGCTGTTCCTCCTAAAACAGTAGTTTTATGAGCTTTTTCCCAGGTCAGTGCATGATGAGATATTTATCCTTGTTGCACATTTTTCTATTCTGAGTTGTCACTTGCATTGGAAAGAATGCTTTTTTGCAGTATTTTCTCTTTACTTTAAGAAGTTTGATAGAAATCTCCTTATTCTAGCTCTCATTGGTGTAAGGGTGTGTAATTTATTACATGTTTGACATATCTACCTTTTCCATATTATCATGACTAGTACTGTGTACTACAAAGGCATTCTTGAGATTTCAAGGTGCAAGAAGGATGAGGTCTGAATGGTTCTTAATTGGTGAATTCTTATTGAAGAGACTCTTATGATTAGAACATTTTATAAAGTACATGGCATTTAATAGATAATGACAGCATTGTTTATTGCTACATTAAAGAAGGGGAGGTTTTGGGTTTTAAAATTTTATGGGTGACTGTTCTTTCCTCTTATTTTTCTGAAAAGTTTGTTTCTATACATGAAGACAGCATATTGCTGATATACAAAGAATATTTCAAGAAAAATCATATTGGTTAATTGAGACTATAGCCAACCAAACTTACATAAACTCAGTAACAAGAATGATCCTATAGGTGTTCATCTTAAAATAATAAAAGTCTCATCCATATATTACATTAAATAGGCATTTTTAACAATTAGAAATGCTTACTGTTTTAGTATCTCTTGAACTCCTTTGGTAGTTCCTTGTGTTAAAATTGCTGGGAAGGGGGTTTATTTGAATTTCATCAGTTGAATGCATGAGAGAAGCAGACTTCGGGGTTGTTCTCAGACACATTCTAAGTATGTTTCAGTTTTTCATTTAATATTTTTTAGAAAGCTTGATTAGCACCTGTAAAATTGTTCATGCATTCTTATGTCCTGTGTTCTGATCTGTTAATCAAGATCATGATGGTACAGTGCTTAATTTCACTCACTAAACAGAGTTTTAGGTAACCACCCCAATATTTTGCCTCCTTATGGAAAGGGAAAAGAAGGTGGGTGAACAGAATAGACCCAGTTATAGAAGTGGCATGAGAAATGTGTTCATGGGCACTGTCCTGTTTGGGTCACATAGGTTAGGTGTGCTTTGTTTATATTATCCAAACTTCCTTGCTATTTGACTACTTTCACCAGTGTTTAAAACTTCCAAAACCCTGGTGGTCTGTTTCTTGTCTATTCTGAATTGTATACAAACCAAAAGACCAAAGTAAGTTATCTGAGTCTGTGATTTAATTTCTCTTGCTCACAGCATTTAGTAAGGTTGTGGCTTTTGAAAGTTTGTAGGTTTCTAAGGTAATCCCGGAGAATCAAATGGTAGGTAAGGTGCTGGGCCACTTTATCTGACCGCCTAGATTGTGTGCACTGCACAGGTTCGGGAGGTGCTGTTCATATGAGCGGGTATATAAAGCAGCAAAGATGGAGCAGCTGAAGTTTAAGTATTAGGAGGTTCCTTTCAAATGTCTGTATTGCTACTCCTAAAAAATTATGACATTGTGCGTCTCTAATGTAATAATTATGTATATGTCAGTTTCCTGAGTCACATTATGAGTTCAGGGAAGGGGATGCATTCAACCTAATAGCAAGGGCAATTGTTGAAAAGTTGTATAAATTGTAAAGATTGGATAAATTATGAACTGACTTGGATAAATTATGACTGACTTGAACGTAGACATTCAGGTGAACTTAAACTCAATGTGCCTGACAGAATCTCTTGGATGTTGACGTTTGAATCAAGCTGTTTACACAGAATGGATATCAAGAGGAAAAGTAAAAACAGATTCTTGCTATCCTTTTTCATCAAGGTACCACTGATTTAGTAATTCAGAAAATGCTTCATTTATAAACTTTATCAGCAGCATAAATGTTGAAGGAATTAGACTTAAAGTTCTTTTACACCAAATTTACAATTAATGCATTTTCTTTTTTCATTTTTATTTTTTTAATGCATTTTCTTTTAAAGAGTGAAAATGGTGGAGACTTCTGTATTTTATAGTGCACGATCATGTTTAATTGAGTTTGATATTTGGAAACAAATGTTTATGAAGATTGTTTTTTAGTTAACAGTTAACTGACAGGCAGCTTATTATCCATGCTAAATCATTCTCTCCATGAAGTTTTTGAGGCTGTATTGCTGTTTTATGAAAGTGTTTGGAGAGATCATGTCAAGATAATTCTTGTTCTTGCACTTGGGGGACTTAGAGGTGAGCAAAATGAGTATTTTATAGTGAATATTAATGTGAAAATACTTTGTAGTGGTCTTGAGTATTCAAGGTTTTTAATCAAATATCTCATTTATCTTTATAGATGATCTTTTTGTACCCTTTTTTTTTTTTTAAGATTTTATTTATTTATTTGACAGAGAGAGAGAGAGATCACAAGTAGGCAGAGAGGCAGGCAGAGAGGGGGAAGCAGGCTTCCTGCTGAGCAGAGAGCCCTATGTGGGGCTCGATCCCAGGACCCTGAGATCATGACCTGAGCTGAAGGCAGAGGCTTAACCCACTGAGCCACCCAGGTGGCCCTCTTTTTGTACTTTTAATCACTCTTTGCAGTTTTATAGTTGGATAGTTGGACATCATTTCTCTGTAAAATCACTTTGAGTTGAAACTAGTTCTGTAAAGTCTGCTCTTGCAGGGAATTTTGATTTTAGTGAATATGAATGATGGACATCGGACTTCATTCAGGTAAAGAAATTAGTTCTCTAAAGAGACTTACTTAGGTCCGTCAGTGTACATGGGGAGCAGGGAAAAGTTTTTTCCAATAACTTTTTTTTTTTTTTTTTTAAAGATTTTACTTATTTGAGACACCGAGCGAGAGAGCAGGAGTGGGGGAGCAAAGGGAGATGCATACTCTCCACTGAGCAGGGAGCTTGACACAGCTTGATCCCGGGACCCCAAGGATCATGACCTGAGCTGAAGGCAGACGCTTCACTGAATGAGGCACCCAGGGCTCCCATAACTGTTGTTTTTGATAAATATTTAGTGTAGAGTAAACCTGAGGGTAGCTTCATCTTGTCTTGGCTGTAATGACCTGCTTTTGTGTGCTTTAAAAGTCCATCATATAAATGCCTCTTCAGACTGAGGTTCCAAAAATAGTACCGACCTTTGTTAGGTAAGGGTCAGTTATCTAATTTTGCATTTAGAAAATCTCTATTTTGGAGAATGTCAGGGAGGCTGTTGAGGACAGCTGTCCAAGATCATGTAATATTCAGTCCATGTGGTCAGGTCAGCCCCGCTGAAGCCAGGATCTTGGTATCCCTTATTCACCATACACATTTATTCCCTGAAATGCATCCTGATAAGCTATTATTTTAGCTCACAGTGTTTCTGAGGCAGAGACTTACTATGCTTCATCAACTAATTCTTGTTTGAAAATGAAAAAGAATTTTTTAAAGTAGTAAATGCTTTGTAGAAAATTTTGAAAACAGAAAAATGTGAAGTAGAAGATTAAAATCACCCACAGTCCTGCTTTTGTTAACATTTGAGTATGTTGCCTTTTATAATATGTAACAAAATTCACCACCCTATATATACTTCGTCTTCCTTTCCTCTTAACATTGCGTTTTGAACGTTTTAACAAAACACAATATTCTCCCTAAAATGTGTGGATTTTGAATTATTTAGCTGACTGTAAGATAAATTCCCCAGTGTTGGGCCTTTGGGCTGTTTTTAGTTTTTGCTATTATGAGAAAAGGCTATGAATACTTTAAGGCTCTTGACACAGACCGCTTTTTAGAATATATTAAGTTTATTGCATCCAGGAGTTTGTGTTCGTCCCATTATATTCTTACTGTTGAACATTTATATTTTTAAAAAGTCTTGCAGATTTGATGGAAGAATTGTATCTTAGTGTTAATTTGCATTTCTTTGATTACTAGTGAAGCTGAAAAATCATGTTTGGCCATTTGTTATTTTGGTAAACATTCTATTCACATTCTTTGCACATTTTCCTCCTGCCACATTTGTTTTTCTTACTGATTGGTGAGTGTTCTTAGCCTGTTGGGGATTGAATTACTTGAAAATTTTTTATATTAAGCAGTGGGAACTCAAGGGCGAAGACCCCAAGCCCACATCAGCAGTCCTTTTTTTTTTTTTTTTTTTTTTTAAAGGTTTTATTTATTTATTTGACAGACAGAAATCACAAGTAGGCAGAGAGGCAGGCAGAGAGAGAGGGGGAAGCAGGCTCCCTGCTGACCAGAGAGCCTGATGTGGGGCTCGATCCCAGGACCCTGAGATCATGACCTGAGCTGAAGGCAGAGGCTTTAACACACTGAGCCACCCAGGCGCTCCACATCAGCAGTCCTTAACAGATTTTTTCCTGGATTGAATATGAAGTGGCTAAAAGCGCCACCTTCCCATTTTAAGCCTCTTGTATTCTTACTGTATTTTAGGAGACTCACTGATAACAAAGCACTGAGACATTGTAATCAGGTGGAAACTGCCTATTTTCAGCTTAGTAAATGCAAACAAGGCAGGTAAAATCTGTGCAGTTTTCAATCTGACTATAGGTTAGAATCACTTGGGAGCATTTAAAACTAATGATGCCCAGGCCCCACTCCAGACCAATTCAATCAGGATCTCTGGGTCTCACCCAAGGCATCAGCATTTTTTCCCAGCCTTTTTGAGATACAGTTGAAACACAACATTATGTAAGTTGGAGGTGTACAATGTGGCAGTTTGGTATTATGCATATATCGCAGAATGATTACTGCAGTAGGCTTAGTGCAGATATCTGTCACTTCACATAGGTGTGTTGAGAACATTTAAGATCTGCTCTCAGCAGCTTTCAGATATACAGTACATTGTTAATTGCAGTCACCATTCTGTATATTACATCCCAAGAACTTATTCATCCTGTAATTGGAAGTTTGTACCCTTTGATCACTTTTACCCATCTCCCTGTTCATCCACAATATATACTGTATGAGTTCCCTTATTTTACATTTTACCTACATGTGAGATCATGCATTTTTAAAGCTCCCCAGTTGATTACCATGAGCTGCCAGGACTGAGAGCTACTAGTCAGTTAAGTGGTGATGTTTTAAGGCTCCCATAGCTAAAAATCATTGTGAAACTAGCAGTCTGATTCAGTTCTGTTACTGCATTTAATGGGCATCAAGTTATGAACAATGGAGTCCAGTTTTTAAAAATCATATTAGTTATAAAAACCACAACACAGTTTTGTATTAATTAACAAGCATAAGCATTCTTTTCTTTTACTTCAGTTAAGGGATTATTTTCAAAGCATGCATTGTTTAAATGTGGTTTTCTCTGTGGTACTATGTCTGGATAATGTTACTTCAAATTTGGAAGCTTCATAGTCTTACTGGTGGGTATTTTTTGGTCAGTCTCTTATGTTAAAGCACTAAGGTATTATTTTTGGCCTGCTTTTCCTAACTTCCCAAAGTTGAGTGCCTATATTAACTTTGTGTACATGCAAAAGTGTAAGCTTTGCTTTCAATAAGTCTTTTTTGCAAAGTAGGATTATCTTAGTATTAATAAAAGGACACGCATGTGTTTAAGGTGAGAATATGGTCCCTGGTTTTGTTGTTTTGTTTGAAGGTTTTATTTATTCATTTGACAGAGAGAGAGGGGGAAGTAGGCTCCCCGCCCAGCAGAGAGCCTGATGTGGAGCTTGATCTCAGGGACTGTGAGACCATGACCTGAGCCAAAGGCAGAGGCTTAACCCACTGAGCTACCCAGGAGCGCCCCCCCGGGTTTTGTTTTTGTTTTTGTTTTTTTTTTAAATAGACTATGTTTTAGAGCAGCTTTAGGGTTGAAACAAAATTGAGCAGAAGGTACAGAGACTTCCCAAATATTTTCTGCCCCGACATATGGACAAACTTCCCCACTATCAGCACCCCCACCAAAGGCAGTGATGAACCTGCATTGACTATGCTGTCATTCAGAGTCCGTAGTTAATATTAGGGTTCACTCTTCTGTGGGTCTTGACAAATGCATAGTTAATTGGTCCTTGATTTTAATACTTTAAATGTCTTATTAATCAGTGTTTATTACTACATATTACTACATAGTATACTACATATACTATATAATACATATTACTACATAATATACTAATAGTAATATACTACATATTACTACATAGAGATGTAGTCATCTCTGTGAGGCTGCAACTTATCTCAGTATCCTTAGCATAAGTATTCTTACACCATTTTCTGAATTCAGCCATTTTTCAGTGTTTGCTGAAAAAGAGTAGCACCAGAATCTGAAACAGATCAAAGTAGTCCTCTTAATTACCTATCCTATACACTTAAGTTTATCCAGCACTTGTAATGGGGATAAACTGCTTAAAGAAAGTTTAATATTCTTTAAATTTCACTTAGTGTTTCCATAAGCCAAACACAAATTTTTGGGAAAGGTACGTTCTTGAGAAAGTTTTTGTGTGAACAAGATGTATTTTTTTTAAACATGAGGACAAGGGATGGAGTAGTCAGGGGAAAAGTAATAATATCAAAGAATAATAAACTTACTCTATTTGCTAAGTAGAATTGGGCCAAAAATTTGTTTCATAGACGTTTAGGCATTGAAAAGAGGTGGTTTGACTGATTAAACAATTCTCATTATCTAGGAGAAATACTGCTAGTATTTTTTTTTTTTTAAGATTTTATTTATTTATTTGACACAGAGAGAGAGTACAAGCAGGGGGAGTGGCAGGCAGAAGGAGAGGGAGAAGCAGGTTCCTTGTCAAGGCAGGGAGCCTAATGTGGGGATTAATCCCAGGACTCCAGGATCATAACCCAAGCCGAAGGCAGACGCTTTACTGACTGAGCCACCCAGGCACCCCAATACTACTATTCTTAAAACTGAAACCTGGGTGATTTTTCTTTTGCATCTTCATAAAAAGCCATTATGAGATTAAGTAAACCGTATTTTCAGAAGTACCGTGGAATAAATACAATAGAGCATTTCATATGGCTGTTCTTTATAAGACTTCTTTGTATAGGTAGAAGGACTAAGGCCAGGATTGATTGATTTCCACCACTCATTTATTCAGCAAATATTTGAGCACCTACTATGTAGCACGTGAGTGCAGCAGTGAATGAAAAGTCTCTGCTGTCATGGAACTTACTCTTTTTTTGAGGAGAGATGGAGGCTATCAGGAATATACATCATGGATAATAATGAAGCAGGATATAAGAGATAAAGATTGACTAGGAATGGGGTAGAAAAGCTAGTTTAGATAGTACTGTAGTCAGGAGTGGTCTGATGAGGTAACATTTTTAAAATAGTTTCCTAAAGAAAAGAGGTTGGCATTATTAGTTTTATTGGAGACCCAGTCCAATCCAAATCAAAGATAATCACCTAGTTCAAGGATAAAACAATGTTTAGAGGAACAGATCCTGAACTGGAATCCCATGAGATGACTTCCTACTGTGTATTAATAGCTGTACACTGTTCACATATTTGGAAAGTGCTGGACCATGTTGAAATGGGTTTCTTTACTGCAGGACAACTCAGAGCCGTTAATGTGCTCTGCAGAGGAAGAGGATATGATTCGTAGCATATTCTAAACTTAACCACAAAACCTTTTTTTTGTTTGTTTGAAATAAAGGCATACCTTTTAGCACTTGCATAGACCTGGGTTTGTAAAAAGCTGACTCAGAGGCATATACATGGATTGTATATATCCTTTATATAGTTTCCCATAAAGAATATTTTTTAACTTAATACAAGAGCTTTTGATATGAATCAGTCAGTTGAGAATTAATTGTATACTGATTTATTATGGATCAGCTGTGAAAACAGCTTTTAGAATTTTAAAGTTAAAGCAGTAAAAATATCACCTGGGGAGCTTAAAACAAAGTGACCTTCAGTGGTCTAGGAGCCCTAGGTTTTGATATTTGTTAAACCACTCCAGGTTTTTATGTTCAGCAAAGGTTGAAAATCACTTACAGATTAATAATTAGTTGTATAGTAATACAATACAGGTTGCTGGGCGAATAATATTGAAGCTGTGAAAAATGGTAGTGTTATGTTACTTAATTTTTCTTGGAGTTACTTTACTTTTGTTAATTTAAGTGCTTGCTTATCAGTGCTTTACTGATGGCTCTTTTTAGTAATGCTTAAGCCATTTTCCTAACTAGACATGTCTTAATAAAAAATACAATTTTCTGAATTAATGATGTTTTATCAGATGGCCTCAATGTCTTTAAAGCTGGCTTCAGTCGTGCTGGGGGATCTGAAGGAGCGCCCAGGGAAATTCCAGGATTACTTGACAGGGGTGCTGTGTATGATAGGCACTGCATAGGCAGTGTCCTGGAAGAGGCCATGAGCTGTTTTTCTGAGATGCAGAGGCAGACAGAGGAGAAGTTTCACGTGTGGATGGAAAAGCTAACTCACCTTGACACTGGCGAAGAGAACAAGCAGCTGTGGAACCCAGGGAACTTAAAATGCAACTAGTTGGCCAAAGAATTTCCCCTCTTACCCAGTCAGGTGCTTATATGCAGATGCCTGATTTCCAAGAACTACCACAGCAGCCCTTTGGTTCTTGTGTGACTTGTCGAAATGTTGACAGTACAGAATTCCCGAAGACTTTTAACAGTTTTCCAGCTAACTTTGCCAAAAATGGCAGTATTACAGAACAACCTTCGAATCTGTCACAAATTCAGTTGTGTTTACTATCTGGTTTTTGGATTGTATAAGAAGGAATATAGTTTTGCCTATTGTAAGTTTCTTTTGATGGTGTTTTAAAAATTATGATAGTAAACAGTTTCTTTTTTAAAAATTAGGTATTCAAAGCAGCAGAGTTGGATAAATTTTAGCTTGTGTTTCATTACATTTGGTTGGAACATAGAACCATATTTAGATGATAATAGGAGCGATCTTCATCTTTATGCTTTTTTGTGCCAAAAATATAAATAAGATATAAGATAGGGAATGTTAGTGAATCCAAATAGTTAAGTGATTAATTCCTTGAGAATCTCTTAGCATTTATTCTCTAAAAACACTCCCTTCTATTTTCAGCGGAGGAAATCATGTAATTAATCCCACTCTGAAGATCATAAATGATGAATGTACTGCATGAACATTTTTATATCATTCTTCCGTATGTCATTTAATGAATGCATTTGTTGCTTGTTTTTAATGAATTATAACTTTCAGTAACATATGTATGTAGGAAGAATGAATTAGCTTTTGAGGAAATGTATACTCTACCTACTATGCAAGATATTGTAGAGAAAGCAGAATAGAATGGAATTTGATTATATGCATGAGAATTTTTCATTGCTACATAGATGAATTTGTATCTTCAGCATTAACTTAAAGCTCAGTGCCTGAGTAACCTGGCAGACAACATTTGGTGAAATTGTCTGGTTCCCTGATGTAAAAGGGTGCTTCTAGAGGAAACAGATGAAATGTTCACACTGTTAATTAAGGGTGTATATTGAATGGGTTTTTTCAGTTACTAGTGACTAAGTATATTAGCTAATGTACTACCGATTTAATTTTGTTTTTCATCCCTAGACAGAAAATAAATGGCCCTTTGGCATGTTAAAGGGCCCATAAGTATGTCAAAGGGGAGAAAACATCACAGGATTGAAAGTCTTACAACATGATAACTGTTTTTATGTGTAGCCTGGGATTGGGAAATATTGATATTTTATCTTTTCTGGGTTGATAAGACTATTGTGAGAAACTGCTAAATTAGGATGAACTTTTTAAATAGGAATATGTAACCTTGCTAACACTTTTTTTTTTAACATTTTGCTTTATATTTGATTTACTTACAATAAAAATTTATTAGTCTTTTCCTTCAAATTTATAACTTCTCAATATGAAAAAGGGTAATATTTTAATATTTAATGAAATTGCAACTTTGGGAGAACTGTAATTCTCTGTTTTGTAAGAGAAGGATGGGTGGTTTACATAACAATGAAGACCTTTATTTAAATAATTTATCAGTAACTTTACTCAGAAAATTGTCAGTACATTTTCTCTTTAGTTCTTTATCCAAATATTTGTTACTTTTAAATTAGCTGTAATAGAACAAGTCACTTTTTTTCTTTTCTAGTTTTTGTTATTTGAAAAATAAACTGGGTGGTTTTTTTTTTCTTTTCTTTTTAGAAACTGATGGATAGGAGTTGGGAGTTAACTCTGGGGGAGGCTTGTTAATGTTCTCCATTCTTTTTGGAGAATGTGTGGTAGGAATTGATGAAAAAGACTAAAAGTCTCTTCTTTATTGTGTAATGACTGTCAGTTTTCCTGAACTTGGTATTTGACAAATAGGGGTAAGGTTTGAACACCAGTGCAACTTGCAATAAATTTCTTAACATCAGCTAAGCTCTTACATAATGTTAGTATGAATTTTTACCATAAACTGTATAAGAGTTTATTATAACAGATTTCTTTGAAATGATCATGCAACATTTGTAAATGACTTCAGCTAGTGTTTTTCTTTTTTTAGTTTAAGTTTTGTATCAACAAGAACATACTAGTTTGGGATGACTGACTAGATTATAAGTAATGTGTAATCTTTACTTGAATTTGAGATATTTTCAGGGAAGTTTGTTCTGTCTTCAGTTTCTTACTGGGATCACGGATTTTACTAGATATGGACTTTTAGGCATAAAAAATGTTAATTTAGGGGGGCGCCTAGCTGGCTCTGGTAGAGCATGCAACTCTTGATCTGAGTCATGAGTTCATTCATACCCCACATTGGGCATGGAACCTACTTAAGAAAATGAAGTTAATTTCAGCATGTTAATGTGACTTTTTTTTCTATGCATGTGTAAACAGCTTTAAGCGTTTAGCAGGTTTCTTTTTTGTTTCATGATTTAATATTTGATATATTAAGCATGTACTGCTGTTTTTTATTTTTAAAATAGAAAATATGAATTCATCTTTTAAGAATAACACAAATTATTCCTAGTATTGATTGGATATATTCTAGTTTTTGTTACTAGATAATTGAGCAAAAAGGCTACAGATATATTTTTGCATTTAAGAGAAAAATGAAAAAATTTCAATGGAATAGAATTATCAAAGATAGGTTTTAATTGACATTCTAGGTAGGACAAGGTTTTAGATATTTAGGAAGGTGTCAAACAGTAATTTTGGGAAGCCTTTCTACATAATTTTGGGTAAAGAGGTGAAAAAAGGTTTTGGTAGAAAGAAAAGGACCACCAAGATATATTGATTTCATTCATAGAGTATATTCCAAAATACTAAAATTTATTCTAAAGTAAAATTGGACACTTTGTGGTTTGGAGTGTTTAAGAATAATGTTGAAGCAGAAACATACATGCAAACTTTATCCTGATTTTCAGTTTCTCACAGTGCCTTGAAAATGTGTTGCTCTCTTAGGGAATATTGTTTTGAAAAACAGTAAGTTTTTATATGAATTGTGCTTTAAAATGATCACACCTTGTCCAGATTGCACAATTTAAAAATATCTATTTTAAAAAAGTTTGATTTTATATTCTGTATCTTTAAAGAAGTATCAAGTATTGAAGTAGTTCTAATGCTTATTTTTATATGATTGCTGTTGTGGATTATTGAATTCTCCTTTAGCGAGTCAAAGTCTTTATCCCTAAAATTATACCCCCTCATCCATGGGGATTATGTCCCAAGACCCACGTGGATGCCTGAAAGAAACCACGGGTAGTACCAACTCTACATACATTTTTTTTTTCCTATACAGACATACCTGTGATAAAGTTTAATTTATTAACTAGGCACAGTAAGAGATTAACAACAGTAATGAAATAGAACAGTTATAACAACATATTGTAATAGAAGGTATGTAAATATAATCTGAGAATCTCTCATTGTCCTGTACTCGCCCTTCTTGTGATGATTTGAGGTGATAAAATGGGGTGATGAGAGGAAGTGAGGTGAACAACACATGCGCTATGACGTAGTGTTAGGCTGCTGTTGACCATCTGACCGTTTGTCAGAAGGCGGATCATCTGCTTCTGGACCACTGTTGACTAATGTAACTGAGACCATGGAAGTGAAACCATGGCTAAAGGGGATTGTTGTACTTCAGGGACTACAAATAAGAAATGGGAATGACTTTTGGATCATGTGTGGCATTTTAATGTAGGTATTGTTTTAGAAGTGCCTAGTGGTCCTCCCTAACTTCTCTTGAATTCCCTTAATTTTCCTAGAATTTTACAAAGGGTAAGAGATGTATCCTGTTCTGACCTTTTTGTAGTATATAAAGGGCTAATGCTGGGAAGAAACCTTTCAACCTCTAAAACATAGACATGGTTGAAATGCTTTTTATTAAAGAATAAAGTCCCATATTTGAGCATGTCATTTCTCTAATGTGTACATATGGAATTAGGTGATGATCTTTAAAAAGGGGCATATCCCCTCAGTAAAGGTAAATGTGTTTTCGGAAGCTCTGTCTACAGACTACTTCCTGCCTAGTTTTTACTAATTCAGTGTTCTAAAACATTAGATTTTTAATTATTTTAAGAACATTTAACCAGCAGATTAGAACGATCTGGTTATTCGAGCCATTTGTTAGATAATAATAACTCTCAGTTGTATTGATGTGTATCTTGTGCACATTATTAAAAACGAGTATAATCAAAGCCCAAATAAAATTTTAATTTATAACACAACACAGTGAAATTAAAATCTTATGATGTAATGTTTTGCATGAAGTGTTTTTTTTAACTTTTAGAAGTAGAATAAAGGATTCTGTCATTTTGGGGCTCCAAAAGAAAAAGCCTGTTACTGAATAAGAGGAATGAGAGTCATCTTAAGGATGTGTATGTCTGCGCATGTGTGTGTACACATATGCCCATTCAGAATTCTGAAATAATTTCTGTATTTTTACTAACGTTATATTTGACAAGTTGTTGGAGACAGATAACTATGTAATAGTCTTACAGGGATTTTATTGGATTTACATCATTAATATCCATTCATTGCTTCTTACTTGTATGTAAGAAAAAGAGTTGCCCACATATAAGCTTAGTTAGCATGATTAAATTGGAGAAAAGTGTTACTTTATAGATATTCTTTTCATTGTCAAGGTTTTTGGCCTCGTTTCACTAGCAGACTGAGTAAAAAAATAATTTTGCTTCATTGCTTTTGTCATTCTCTACTGTTACAGATTTACCAGCAGAGATCCAGGTCTCTGGGTCTAGGTATATCTCAACTTACCTAAGGTTTATTACTTAAAATTTGTATGCAAATCAGAATATTAGAAATGAAATAATTTAAAATGAATTAAATCTGCTTGTTAATAAAAGAAGTGCCATAGTGAATATTTTTCTTGAGCAAATCACCCAAGTTGGTATTACTGATAATTTTCATTTTTAATGTCTAGCTGAATTTGCCTAATGGTACAGCTATGTGGAAGTCATAGGAAAGATGGCGAACAGATTTCTTGCTGTTTTTTGTTTAGAATAACAGATTATAGGCATCTTAAGGATGGTGACCTTTTAAAGTAAGTGTACCTGTTACCTTTCTTTAGTTTATACTGATTTCCCTCTCTCCTGTTTGTATTTAAATGATACAGTGATGGAGACAATGAAAAAGATCTTCTGGAATGTCACATGTTAGAAAATACAGCATCAGAACTCTTTCAACAAATTTATTAAGCTTGAAATTCTTTTTCTCTTCAGTAAAAATTGTTCTTGAAGGAAAATTCTCAGATCCTTTCTAAAAATGGTGTGTGTCCATAATCATTGTACAGATAAGAAACTTGTCTTCTTAATTTGTCTAGAATGAATTCTTCACAACATGAATAGCTTCTGAGTTTCTATACTTCTTTTTTTCTTGGTTTTTGTTTTTAATTTCGCTGAATTTTAGGAAAGTAGTGGGATTGAAAACAATTAGTTTCAAGCATTGAATAGATCTTCTTAACCTTATGTTAAATTTACCACAACATAAAGTAGAAGACATCCTAAAAATTGAAGGAATAATAATCCATGAGGAAGTATATTCTTTGGTAATGAAATCTTATAACTTCAAGATTTGGGGAGAATGTTATCAAATAACTGATTTTTATTTTATTGCATTTTCTTTATATCTTTTACCTAACTGCATTTGAAATGTAATAACTAATCTAGATAAATAAAAGTTTTAAAAAAGAAATGCTTCTTGTTGCTGTGTTGAGGACAGCATTGGTTATATTAGTGATTCTCTACCAGTTAATTCACATTAGGTGTTTGGAAGTCAAGAAGCTTGCTTTTCCATAATGTAATGATGGTATTAATTTGTAGTTAGAATAATGTTTTTGAGATAATTTTCAGGTTTTTTTGTAATTGATGTATTGAGAAAGGTAGTAACAAATTCCAATGTTAATACAAAAGTTGAGATTCTTTTCCTTTGCATGTCCTGTTAAGTTATCCTCCTAAAAACTGAGGAGTATTTGGAAAATAGCAGAATGTAGACTACTTTGAGAAGTAATCAGAAAAGAGTGAAGGTATCCTTAGCAGGGAGTATAGACATGGAGATGTGGCTAAAATCATACCTAATTTTTATGTCCTTCATGTACGTAGTACAGTTATTTCAGTTTTGTTCCCTATAGATCTGAATATTAAAGCAGTAGGTTGTTGTTTGTTTCTGAAATAGGCAGAAAAAATTGAAAGATGGTGACCTCTTCAGATGCCCTGTTTTGTGTATTTTTAGGGTCTTTTTTTGAATATCCAGATACATATTACCTGAGTTATCTCATAAATAACCTCATAATTTTCCCAGCTTTGTAATTAGGGGTGAAATGTGAAAATTAAATTTTCTTTCTTGTGATCAGCTTTCTAACAACTCTGATAATCTTCAGTATTTGCTTTTATCTCTTTAGTCCTTTTAGAATTAACTCTTAATCAGTATCCTAGGTAACTTTTCTGGGTGACAAAGTGATCTGTCATTGACCAGTATGATATAAGGACTGACAAAATGTTTAAAACTTGATCCCCACCTTGCAAACTTAATAATCTCAAAAATGTTAATAATTGGGATGAGTATAGTGGAAAAAGCACAAAATAGACATTGATTCAGTTTTATTTTGAAAATGACTTAATGCCAGGTGCCTGGTGGCTCCATTGGTGGAACATGTGACTCTTGATCTTGGGGTTTAAGTTCGAGCCCCACTTTTGGTGTAGAGATTACTTAAAAAACAAGTAAAAATTTAAAAAGTAGAAATGACTTACTGCCTAAACATAAATTTTTAGTGCATATTGCACATTTAATTTCCATTTAGCCCTGTTCTCTCAGACATTTTTCTTTTCACCAAAATAGCTTTTGATAGTATTCTGCAGAAAATATATACACACACAGTTTTTTATATTTAAAGGTGTTTTTCTAGAGATAGCGCTTTTCTATATAGATTTTTGTTTTTTTTCTGGTAGATGTAATTATTTATCTTTTCCAAGAGCTGCTTTGAAAACGACTGCTTTCTGTTTCTTCAAATTGTGTGTGTGTGTGTGAGAGAGAGAGAAAGAAAGAGAGAGAGAGATAGTAATAAAAATATAGCATAAGTATTCTCAAGTATTTTTTCTTATGTGCAAATATAAATTTTCACTTTGGTAAGTATTTTGGTATGTAATGAAAAAGCCTTTTTTTTTTTTTAAGATTTTATTTATTTGTTAGAGAGGGAGAGAGAGAGAGAATAAGCACAGACAGACAGAGTGGCAGGCTAGAGGCAGAGGGAGAAGCAGGCTCCCTGCGGAGCAAGGAGCCTGATGTGGGACTCGATCCCAGGACGCTGGGATTATGACCTGAGCCGAAGGCAGCTGCTTAACCAACTGGGCCACCCAGGTGTCCCAGCCCTTTTTTTTTTTTTTTTTTTTGGAGTAGGTTTTGCTAACATGCAAATTTCCTTCTTGAGGTTTGCCCTTTCCCTCGATTCCTCTTATCCACACCTTATTCCCCCATACCTCATTCCCTCACCTGGCCACCACACATACATACTTCCCTTCTTAGACCCCTTGAGTAGGTAATTTCTAAGGAGTCTTTCAGGTGTAACTGTTTTGAAACTGACTATCTGGTTTGAGGTCAAGTGTGATTTCCATCTTTATCTTGATGTTATAGATAATGGCACTGGGCCTAGGCCCTTTAATAACTATGGCATTAGAGATTGTATGGGATCATTTGGCAGTAACAAGATAGATTTTTCCTCTCCTCATGAGGGGCTTCAGGAAATAGGCTATAATAGGGACAACAGAAGGAATTATCTGTGGGCTTTACTATATATTACTATAGTCATAGAAGTGGGAGTTGAAGGGGCAAAACATCTGTTGGGCCATTGCCCCACCTTTCCTTGGGCCTAACACTTAACCTGTAGAGAAGGAGAATTAGCATTCTGGGATATCTGGGATTCAAGAGGAATTCCTGTCTCCTAGATCTAATCAGACCTCATACTGGGAGACTGACAACACTTGTGTTAGTGAGAGGGCTCTGTAGGCAAGGATGGTGCAAAATATGAAATAATCCAAAAATGATCTGTTTGGCTTTGAAACACTTTCATATGCATACACCCAAACTGACATGACACTTCAGACAAATATAAACATAAAAAAGCTCCATTTGTGGTGATCTCAGTAATCCTAGCAAAGCATTTACGTCACAGGTTGGGTTAATTTTTTTTTTTAAACATATAATGTATTATTTGCCCTAGGGGTACAGGTCTGTGAATCATCAGGCTTACACATTTCACAGCACTCAACATAGCATATACTCTCCCCAATGTCCATAACCCAGCAACCCTACCCCCCAGCAACCCTTAGTTTGTTTTGTGAGATTAAGAGTCTTTTATGGTTTGTCTCCCTCCTGATCCCATCTTGTTTCATTTTTTTCCCCTTCCTACCCCCTACAATCCCCTCATATCAGAGAGAGCATATGATAATTGTCTTTCTCTGATTGACTTACTTTCCTTAGCATAATACCCTCTAGTTCTATCCATGTCATTGCAAATGGCAAGATTCCATTCCTCTTGATGGCTGCATAGTAATTTCATTGTATATATATATACCAATCTTCTTTATCCATTCATCTGTTGATGGACATCTAGGTTCTTTCCATAGTTTGGCTATTGTGGACATTACTGCTATAAACATTCGGGTGCACCTTCCCCTTTGGATCACTACATTTGTATCTTTAGGGTAAATACCCAGTAGTGTGATTGCTGGGTCATAGGGTAGCTCTATTTTCAACTTTTTGAGGAACCTCCGTACTGTTTTCCATAGTGGTTGTACCAGCTTGCATTAGATTGGGTTAATCTTATGACCAGAATGAGGCACCAATCTAGGCAGTGATGTTTTCTCAAAGCTGCTTGTTTGCAGGCTCTGTAGGGCAGAATTTGCATGTAAAGATAAGCAAACAAATAATAAAGTAGGGCAGGTGCTAATTATAATGGAAGGATGGGGCAATGGACCAGTATTATGCTGTTACGTCATCTTTAACTCTTACCATAACCGTGTGATGAAACTGAGTCTTATAGGTTAGTAGTAATAGGCAGGACTTTTAACCTATATATTTGCTTCTAAAGATCTGTGTGTTTCCTTTGCCATTGTCAGTCTCCTGTATATTCCCAGTTCCCTCAACAATGAATAACTATAATATAATTGATTCTGGTCTCTCATCTGTAAAATAAGAATGGTAAATTATGTATTACCTTACATAATTTTAAAATTTTGTGCTTTTGATTGTCAAATTTGAAAAGGGGTTTTTCAGGGATAAACATAGTAAAGGATGTTGGGTTTGTTTTGCCTCTGTTTATTTACTTATTTAATTTTTAAAAAAAGATTAATTTTATTTATTTAACAGAGAGAGCACAAGTAGGCAGAGAGGCAGGCAGAGAGAGGGGGGAAGCAGGCTCCCTGCTGAGCAGAGAGCCTCATGTTGGGTTCCATCTCAGGACTCCTGAGACTATGACATGAGCCAAAGGCAGAGGTTTAACCCACTGAGCTAACCCAGGCGCTCCGCCTCTTTTTATTTTTGATTCAGATTCTTTCAGTGAGGTTTAAAAGAACATATTTTTTAAAAAGAACATATTTGAGGAAACAAATTCATGAAATTAAACACTGATGGCAACAGTATGAAGGTTTAAGGTCCCTAAAAATATAAACTTCACTGTATCAGGAATATGTGATGACACAGACACATCTGTATTTTATTATTTGAAAAGTTAGAATAGTGTTTATAGCTAGGAGGTCAGTGAGAGGGTACAAACCTATTTCCAGCATAAAACGGATAAATCGATATTCTTAATAAGGCAGTGGATTGCTTAACATTATTTTTTCTTGCCTTATAATTGTAATGACCAGCAAAAAAAATTTCAAAAATATTTCAATCGGGAGAAACAGCACTTTAACCGTAGACCAAATAATTATTAGTTAATTATATTAAATTTACCTTTTTGTGAGATACGCTTTTAATGATTATAGAAAAGCTAATAAGTTCTTATTACAAATTTATGTTTTAAGATTGTGACAAACTTCAAGGTAGCAGATGTGAGATTGTGCAGTTTGGCTAATCCTTAAATATTGTTAACATGAATGTGCTTATATTAATGATTAAATTTTAAATTGGAACTGTTTCCATGTGTAACTGCTTGAAGGGACTATTTTGATATTTTTGAAAGGGAAAATAATCTTAGTAGCAGTGCATTTGTTTTATCAGCATATAAGAATAATAAAGTGGGAAGGAGGACAGTATCTCCTCCTTTATTCCATCCTGTAGTGAATTGTTAGAGTCAAATTGGAAGCATAGTTGTTGCTTCTGTTTTTAATATTCTGTATTTTCCTAGCTCCTCCTCAGTGGCTTTTTCCCACCTTTCTTTTAAAATGCAGATAAAATTACTATAGGATCTTACCTGTCTCTTAATTCTTCTGTGTAGCAAGAATCACTTTTAAAAGAATATCACAAATTATCACTGTCAGTTAGCTAATACTTAAAGGTTCAAGTCCAAGCCCTGGTGCTAAGTGCTTTAATATCCCTTATTTAATCTTGATTTGCTAATGATAAGTGTAAGATGACCTTGGAACACAAGAGTCTTAATTGTGGTTTGTTGTTGGAAGAAGGATAAAAAGGCAATCATTCCTTTCTTAAAGTTTGTATAGTATTGTCATCATTTTGGATACACTGGAAATGAGAAACGACACTGATAATTTATTTTAACTTTTAAGTGTAATTAAACTATGAAAATATTACTGTCTTTGTTTATGATGAATACTAAATTTAAGCTAAGCTATAAGGTGTGCTGTTTGGAAATACGGAAGATGCAAGAATGAAGCCAGATAACAAGTTTATGCTTGTATTTCCTACTGATGAAGACTTTCAGACAAGTTATTGCATTGGGTAGGTGATGTTAACTCTGCATGTACATATACAGCTATACTCTTTGCATGATTCTACATGTAGGAGTGGTACAATTTTGACTTGACTGTTGACCTCATGCCTCAATTTGGTGGTTGTGGGAGAGGGGAATGTGTGAGGAGGTTGTGAATGGTAGTAGTGTTCAAATTTTAAAATAAAGCACTAATTTTTTGTAAAAACAACACTTAACTAAAGCCCTTTTAAAAATAGAACATTTGGTCAAATAGTCAATATTGTACTTGACCCTCATATCTTCTGCACCCAAAGTTTGGACATCCACAGTATCTTGATTCCATAATAACCATTTTGAACTCTGACGAGAACTCATAAATGATAGAGCTTTCTTTTCTTTTTTAGAAAAGAAAAATATCAAACTTCAACCAGTTTTTTGCTATTTGAGCTAAAATCCATTACCAGCTGATACTGAGGCCACACTATTGAATTCTATGAACTTGATTTACCCTTTTGGGAGAATTGGAAATTATTTTTAAGTAGTCAGCTGAAATTGTCACGATCGTCAGAATTTCATATTGTGACATGTCTGTTCTTGACACAGTGGCGCTTAACAACTCATTTGCTTTTATTTGGTCATTTTTAATTTTAAAAATGTTGCTGCATAAACCTGTGATTTGATAGCTTTGCTTTAAGGGATAAATACCCCAGATGTGTTCCATCTTTTGTTCAGTGACTATTTACACAATGGATGTCTGTGTTAAAACTAATCCTTCATTGTGTTCTATTTTAAGGATTCATTGGCATATGTTTAATAAAATAGGTGTGCTTAATGTTAAATAGTCTTGATCTTAAAAAATCTTAATAGATAGACATAATTTGCCTGCACTTCATAAATAGCTGTTGGGGGAGAAATTGCATTCCTTTATTTATGCTGCTTCTGAAATGGAGGTAGGAGTAAGGGATGTATTTCATAATTGAATGAAATTTGTATTTTTGCTTTTTGGGGTTGCATTAGAAAAAGGGTAGCATTAGCATTTTAAAGCATGTATCTGTTCTATAAGCATGAATATTGAGTTATTTTAGCATGAATCACTGCAGTTTAATTACTCTGGAACTCTGCTGCCTTTTTCAGCTTGTTAGGGTGATTTGGAGGTAGAAGGGATCTCTTACTAGCCAGTAAGAACTTTCATATTGTCTCTAAAATAACCCATAAGGTTGCATATTGTTGCTTGGAGTGTGAGCTGGTTGTCTTTCTCAGGGAAAAGAAAATTTAAATATCCCTAACAAGACATCCAAAGCAAAATCCTGAATGTGGATTTTGTGAGTATTGTCTTTTTTGTAGAATGTTGTAAAATGTGTAACATCCCTGATATCTGTAAAGGGCTTTACTGGACATAGTCAAGTAGAGCTCTTATTGTTGGCCTTATTTCTCTAGAATAGGAAAATACGTATTTGATTTTCTTCTCTGAATCTATTAGTGACTTTTAACTATCAGCTATTAAGAGAAAGAACTAGATTCATTCTCTTAAAAACTGTAAATTGAGTTTAAATTGTTTGCATCATTTTTTTTTCCTTTAAAAATCAGTTTTACTCTGTGGAGTCTTCCCCTTTTTCATAATCTTTTGCTCTTTAGAATTAAGACAAGAACTCAATGTATTTTTCAGTATGCTGTTGTCCTCCGTTCTTCATAATGCTCCTTTTCTCCTTTTCAAATGTGTTCCTCATCTTTATAAGCTTGGGTTATCTCTTCCACTTTGACCTCATGTACAAAATACTAGATATATGAAGTGCTTTTCTGACTAGATAGAAATAAGAAGATAAAGGCAACTGCATCTTAGTTGCAGAAGTATTTTTCACCCCGGAAGTTAGATACAAGTATACATTTTCTTTCCTCCCTAGATGGACCTCCAGTTGTAGCTCATTATGATATGTCTGACACCAGCTCTGACCCAGAAGTGGTAAATGTGGACAATTTATTGGCGGCTGCAGTAGTTCAAGAGCACAGTAATTCTGTAGGAGGCCAGGACACAGGAGCTACCTGGAGGACCAGCGGGCTTCTAGAGGAGCTGAATGCGGAGGCAGGTTGGTCTCCCTCCCCTCCCCCTCTCTAATGGTGTACTGTGCATGTGTCCCAGCAGCTATTTTCCTTGTAGTGACCCTGCCGCTGAGAGCAGGCCAACTAGACATCTAGCATTAGATGACTGTGACTGTCCAGGGCGCCATTTATAACTGAAAAGGAGATGTGGGTAGCATGTCATTCATCTTGCCTAATGTGAAGGAAGCAAAAATGAGAAATAATGGTAGGCATAGGTAGATTGCAGTAGACCTATTTCTTGGGATAAAAATGCTTCACATATGTTAAAAACCACCCAGGCGGCCTTAATACTCTCCCCCACCCATCTTCTCCAGAGGCTTCCTTCACTTATTCTGTACCTGACCTTACCTTGCAGTTTGGGGAGGGAGCTGATCAAGCTGGCCGCTAGGGGCTGCTCTGCAGGCCTGTACTGTTTCTTCTGCTCTGGGTGTTCCTGTCCCTGTTAGTTCTCTATGGTAGCTCTCAAGTTCATCTCTTCAACCCTTTTCTTTCAGTTTCTGCTTCTGGGATCTCAGGAAAATCTCCCTCCCTGTCTTGCATAATTTATCTGGGCTATGTTATGATTCTGAAGAGTGATACTTAAAAAAAAGTATTTCGGGACACCTGGGTGGCTCAGTGGGTTAAGCCTCTGCCTTCAGCCCAGGTCACGATCTCAGGGTCCTGAGATCGAGCCCTGCATTGGACTCTCTGCTTGGTGGGGAGCCTACTTCCCCTCCTTTCTCTGCCCACTTGTGATCTCTCTCTGTCAAATAAATAAAATCTTTAAAAAAAAAAAAATTCTTTTGAAAACATTGCCCAGTGCCTCCAAGTCTCCATAATTGTGTTCCTCAACACTTTTCAGCATTCTTTCTCACTTAAACCTTTTTCTTAAAGCCCTCATACTTAAGTTTGAGAAGAGAGGGGGAGGGGATTGAGAGACTACTTTTAGTGTGTATTTTCTTACATTAGTGTTACAGAGGGTTATAGTTTCCTAGTTAAATTATAAATTACATTGGCTTTTATGAGCTACTCTTATAATTTAATCACTACCTAAAATACTATGTTTATGGGTTTTGCAAAAATAATAGTGGGTTTAGAACTTTTTATATTGAAATTGCTAAGAAATAGAAAAGGAGACAGAGCTCCACAGATCATTGCCCTTAATTCTTCCATAATGTTTGGTTGGAACAAAATAAAAGACTCTTACTTGTTGAGTTTCTGCTTAATTGATTGTAGTTAATTTTGGAGCAGGACCTGACTTTAGTTTTAAATGTGTTTTGACTGCTAACTGCCTGTTTGACCTTGGTCAAGGTGTTTTTCCTCTGGACTTCAATTTTTTTTTTTTAAAGATTTTATTTATTTATTTGACAGACAGAGATCACAAGTAGGCAGAGAAGCAGGCAGAGAGGAAGGAAAGCAGGCTCCCTGCTGAGCAGAGGGCCCCATGCGGGGCTCGATCCCAGGACTCTGGAATCATGACCTGAGCTGAAGGTAGAGGCTTTAAAACACTGAGCCACCCAGGCGCCCCCCAAGAAGGATCTTTTTTTTTTTTTTTTTTTTTTTTTTTTTTTAAGAGAGAGAAATCACAAGTAGGCAGAGAGGCAGGCAGATAGAGAGGGAGAAGCAGGCTCCCTGCTGGGCAGAGATCCTGATGTGGGGCTCGATCCCAGGACCCTGGGATCATGACCTGAGCCGAAGGCAGAGGCTTTAACTCACTGAACCACCCAGGCGCCCCCCAACAAGGATCTTTTAAGGATTTATTAATATATATAAGTACTTTATAAGTACTAATATATATAAGTACTTTAAAAAATTAGGCAGTAATATTTTATATCAAAGGAGAGTAGTTTGACCACATTTTGTGCAATGTGTATTTCTAAGTTACACAATTTGTTCTATACACTGGATAGGTTATCTTCATTTTCTTCCTGTTGACTAGTGATGCATTCTACTTCACTTTTATTTCCTTGTTTTTTAGTCTTGCTGTTAAATGTAGATCACTGTGTAGTAAAGTCTTGGGGGTAAACATGAATGATTACTTTTTGTTTTGTTTTTGATGTGAAGAATTTTAATATTAGTTTGAGCCATATGAAATTGTTAATATTGAAACCCCGCAGTTTCAATAATTCAACCTAATAGTGCAGAGTTGTGGGGTTTTAAAGTATCCTTAAAGTTACCAGTGTTGGGGGTAGTATCACATTTTAAGACTCAAGTAATTGTTAGCTTGATTGTTCAAAACATCACTAGCCTTTGTTTACTTAATTCTATTTTTGATTTTTTTTTTAATTTCAGTCACACAAAGTTTTAAGGAATATATTACTCAGGTACCTTCTTAAGAACCATTATTCTTAAGAAATGAAACATTACAAAATATGTAAGGAAAACACCCATGGCTTCAACTCTGTTCCCCTTTTCTCTTCTTCATTCCAAAGCTGTCTTGAATTGGATATTTGATATTTGGTATTCCTGTGTGTTTCTTTATATTTTTACTGCATTTGTTATGTACCTGTAAACAAGCATGTTTTAATACTAATTGATATTATATTGAAGGCAACGATTTGTAACTGCTTTTTTCAACACGTTGTGTTTTGTTCTTGTTAAGTGTAGCTCTAGTTCATTCCTTTTTCACTGCTGTTTAGTATTCACTGTATGACTATATCGCAGCTGATTTACTCATTCTCTATTGGACATTTAGGATGCTATTCCAGATGATGCCACCATTAACATTTATTGTACATGTCTCTTGGTACATGTATGTGATTAATTTCTCTAGGATATAATATTAGAGAGAACATATGTGTGTATTGGGTTATGTATTGTGTGTAGATTTTCAAATATCATCACTGTTCAACATATCCTCAACACAGTTTCTTATGAAGCCATATATTGGCTCAAAGTCCTTTTTTCTAAATCTGACAGTGCAGGTATATGATTAATAAAACTTAATACACTCTGGTCTTGATTTAATTGTCTTAGTGGGAGCCCATCTCATAAATTTTGAATATACTCTCAGTGCCACAAAATGTTAACAGAATTCATGCTTGCTTGCCAGTTTATAGTTTAGAGATTTGAACTATTAGCATCAATGAGATGGTCATTCTTACGGTTTGAGTTTAAGATAAATTTTTAAAAAGATTTATTTTATTTTTCAGATTTTATTTATTTCAGGGGGAGAGAGGAGGAGAGAAGGAGAGAATGAGTCCAGGGAGTGGCAGAGGGAGAAGGAGAGGCAGGCTCCCCACTGAGCAGGGAGTCTGACGTGTTTGGATTAGGATCTGAGCCAAAGGCAGATGTTTAACTGACTGAGGCACTCAAGCGCCCCTTAAGATAAATGTTCTAATGGTTAATCTTGAGTTGTTCTACTCTCTCCCAACAAAATAAGAACCCAATCACTGAACAGACTATTCAGGGGTTAATCAAGAGCAGCATCTCAGACCAGGTGTGCAGCTCCATTCCATTTAGGGTGCTGTAAGTATTCTTTGGAGATAGAGAACCTTGCCGAGTACCTTGCCTGTTTTTCCAGGCAATAAGACAATGAAAAAAAAATTTTTTTTTAAGATTTTATTTATTTGAGAGAGAAGGAGAGAATGAGCCGGGATCCTGATGTGGGGCTCTATACCAGGGTGCTGGGATCATGACCTGAACCAAAGGCAGACACTTAACCCACTAGCCACCCAGGTGCCCTAGATGATGTTTGTTTATGGAAAAGAGTTTTTACTCTTCAGTTTTAGTTTTAATCAAGGAAAAGAATTAAAATTGGAAAGCCACTGGTCAACAAAAGACTTAAGCTTTCCATATTAACTCTTGCCATGTGTTTACTTCTCCCTTTTTTAAAAAAAATTTTTATTTATTTATTTAACAGAGAGGGAGACAGAGCATAAGCGATGCGGAGTAGGAGGGGGCGAGGGGCGGGGAGCAGCAGAGGGAGAGGGAGAAGCAGGCTCTCCACTAAGCAGGGAGCCTGATGCAGGCGGGGTTGATCCTAGGACCCTGGGATCCTGATTTGAAGGCAGATGCTGAACTGTTGAGCCATCCAGGTGCCTCTACTTTTCCTTTCTTTTTTTTTTTTTTTTTTAAAGATTTTATTTATTTATTTGACAGAGAGAGATCACAAGTAGGCAGAGAGGCAGGCGGAGAGAGAGAGGAAGCAGGCTCCCTGCTGAGCAGAGAGCCCGACGCGGGACTCGATCCCAGGACCCTGAGATCATGACCTGAGCTGAAGGCAGCAGCTTAACCCACTGAGCCACCCAGGCGCCCTACTTTTCCTTTCTTGATGCTAGAATTGAACAGTGTAGTAGATGATAGCCTGCTGCCAACAAATCCTGGTTTGAGCCAGCAGCCACTTACATACTGTCTGGACTCATGTAAATTACATAAAGCCTCAGTTTTTCCTATCTGCAAACCAGGGTAAAACTAGTATCCATCCCAAAAGGTTGTCCTTCCTGTTAGGTGAAATAATGTCTATACCGTACAGAATATAGCACAAAGTAAGACCTCAGGAATGCTGGCCAGCGTTATGTTAATGTATTTATGCTGAAGTGGGTTGAGTAAGGAAGTGCTTAATGGACCTAATCAGTGAATTTCTAATTTACTGTTCTGTCCTGGAATGAGTTTCGCTAACCATAGGAATGAGTTTCGCTAACCATAGGAATTTCCTATACTTGGCCTGAGCATAAGAATTACCTAGGGTGCTTATAAAAATTCAGAATCCTAAATTTCTCCCCAAGGATTCTGTAAGTAGATGTGGCATGGGGTCTGAAAAATCGTTTTTTGTAATCCCCACCAGGTAACTCTTGTGTTGGACATCTTGAAGAAACAGTATCAGTAAATAGGATTATGACTTAATTTTTACTTATTGCTAGTAGTAGCTCACTGTAAACATAAATGTGGATGAGGCTAAGACAAGCAGGAATCTGAAGTACTTTTGGTAAGGAAGACTTACAATTGTGGTAAACTAAATTTATTTATAGTGTCTCCCCACCAGTCCAGGAAATTAAAACTTATGAGAAACACGTTTTTTCCATCAGCCTTCTTGTCAAGAAGGTAGCCTATGAGCATGTTCCCATCCTTAAAATAGGGATGATGGTCTTGATTTGTCCAGAACGCTAGTTATAGGGCAGAGAAACAAATCTTGGTTTTCCTGTTCTTAGCCTAGGGCTTTTTATAATCAGGCCAGAATGGCCATGTTTCTATTAATAGCACTTTGAAGTCTGTATCAGTTCTGTGAAGGAGATCAGATTTGGTCAGGTTTCACTTGTTTTTACCTGGTTCTTATGAACTGTAAGATTTTTAGTTTTCTGACCTTCCCTTCCCCTCCTTTGTAAAGCTGTTTTTCACATTCCTACTGAAAAAACTAAATACAAGGTCATAATTCACTTGTTTTCAAGCTAAATGAATAATGAATTGAGATATTACACTTTTTTATACCTAAAACATTGCTGACATCCTATATATAATAATTTCCTTTAATGTGGTGCAAATCGGCTTTGGGCTAGTTCTTACCAGTAGATTTATGATTTAAAAAGTAGCTACATTATTTCTTTTGAAGACAAAAACAAAATGTGCCATGATAATTTAGTTTACTTTTTTATGCTCTTTTCTTTCTGACTTGTGTATTGAAAAGGTGTTCAGTGGGAGGACAAAAATTTAGAATGTTCTTAGAGAGTGAAAGAAGTTACCTTTCCAAAGAGCTTACCCAGAGACAGCCAGCTGCCCCAATAGTTAAATATAAGTCCTCTGATTTATTTTCAGTTTACTATATGGTAATTGTGGTATTTACACTTTTTCTACAGGACTTATTCTTGCCCTGGAACAGGAAAGATTATTGCCATTGACAGTATTTGAAAACTCCAGAGCATCTTTGAGACTCAGTTTTGTGTATGCTTTGGCCATTGCTGTGTCATTGGATTCCTGTGAGGTCATGGGTTGGAGGGATGACAGTGGAGGATGGCACAAAGGCCAGAGAATGTGAAGCTGTGCACAGGAGCTCCCGAAGGAATGTATGACATACTGAAAGGGTTATCTTGAGAGAAAAGGACTAATTGCTCGGGCTCTGAAATAGACTGAAGAGGGAATATGTTCCTGGCTCTTGGAGAAAGCCTTGGTGTCTCTTACAGAACATGGCGTCCCATAAAATTGGTGGGGTCGTAGCTGACTTGTTATCTGAGTGGCACATTTTATCCGATGGCTCTGACAAGAAATGTGGCAAAACTCTCACAACCAATGGTCTAGAGTTAACATTCACCGGGAAATTTGTCTTTAGCCCACATCACTTAACCTCAGTGTCCCTTATTTCATTTTATACTGATATTTAGACTAAAGAGTAAAGGCACTGGCTACATGAGCAGACCCTGATTTTAAGTGAGCAGTTTTAGAACATCGCACAAGTTCTATAAATGCCAGCAGCGTGGGATTACAATTTTTATGGCCCAAATCGTGCTACCAAAATGGTTTGAATTGATGTAATAATGTGAAGGTGGTTTGTAAATTATTAGTGTCTGGATCCATAATGGATGACTAGAGTTAGAAGAATCTTAAATATTGATGGTAGTTACCTTATTTTTCTTAAGATACAATAGTAGAATTGTGAGCAAAGTAGCATAGTAATTTTTTATTTCTTCCTCTTTATTATTTTTTTCTTCTTCCCCTTTCTTTAAACAAAGAAAGGCAAAGTGATATTTCCAGATCTGAAATGAGGTTCTGTAGGTAACAGGGTCAGGATGAGGGGCCTAATCAGTGAAGATTGGTTATTCAGAAGTACTGTTGACTGAGAACATTTCATAAGTTGGAATTATAAATTAGAACTGCAGGCTGCCCTCAAAAAAATAAAAAAAATTAGAACTGTGGAGATAGAATGGAGATAGAACTGGGCACAGAGATATTAAGAACTAATGGTGTCATAGTCTTGTCATGTTTTCCTAATTACTGTTTAAAAGATACGAGAAATCAAGGAGGAATAGTTTAGTTATAGCAACCATGATTCCTACAATCTGCCTTTTTAGTTGGGTTTAATTCAGTTATCTTGTGTATTTTTAGGATGGTAAGGGCTGAGCCCCTTGCAACGAGTCTACTACAGGGAGTGTGAAGTGCCTCTTGAGGCTCAGCTCCTTAGGGAGTATTTATGTCCCCATAAATAACGAGCGCTCATAGAGTAATAAGGAATCATGGTAGCAGGACTTAAAGTGGAAGGAGAGAAACTAAGCCCAGTGCCAGGAATGTTCCATGGAGGGGTGAAACTGTCCCGTAGTTAGTACTTGGAAGTGCTCTAGGAGGGGGGCGGCTGCTGCTGTTGTACAGGATGGAGGGCCATATTCGTAAGTGATTCTGGTCCCCCAACTGAGGTGTAGGAGCAGCTTCCAAGGACTGCAGGGTAGATGGCATTTTCCGGAGATTCAGGTTTCCACAGGGAGGTGAAAAGTTCAGTGCAGTTTTCCGTGGATCTGGCATTTCAGAGGGCAGTGGAAAGGTTGTAGGAAGGTAAGAAGTGGGTGGCTAGAGCAGAGGAGAGTAACAGTGGAGCAGAGGACGAGACGGGAGAGCAGTGGCTGGGTCCCAGAGGCTTGTGTTTGTGGGTGGCCAGGAGGATGGAATTACAGTGTTTTACTTCTCATAATGATTGGTTTTCCTCCTACCTGTTCCTCTTGCTTTCTCCTTTTCCACAGGAGCTCCTGTACACTCTTGTGCTGTTACTTCCCTTATACTGTTCTTCTGCCTCACTGACCATCACCCGGCCCTTTGCCAGCCCCATGCGGGTGTCTCTTCTTCCCTGCTCCAGCATGTTCAAGCCGTATCCCCAGCTCCTGTAGAGCGGGCTTTCCTGTTGGACCCAGCGGGCAAAGTCTGATCCCTGGGCCCACACTTGGAACCTGGATCACTCTGCTTAGCACAGCTGGAGAAAATCAGATTCCGCTAGGCAGAATTGAGGGTTGAGTTAGCTTCCTGGTCTGCAGCCCACCTGGCTCTCAGTGCTGCCCAGCAGATCCTCTCCTTCCTTAGGCAGTTCTGTCTTCTTAGTGGCTCCTTCACGTTTCTGAACCCCCACCCCGCCACCCACCCACACCTGTGCACCGCACGTGGCCTGGCCGCATTCTTCACGGATGAACATTGCCTCAGCCTTCTGCCATCGAGCCTGTTTCTTCTCTGCCTTTTTTCCAGATACGGCTGGGTCTCTCCCATCTTTTAAAGTTCTTCACTCACACACACCTCTCTCCCTCAAGCCCATTTTCCTCTCTCAGTACTGTCCTATTGCCTTTTTCTTCCTAGCCAAACTGTTTTAAATGTGTCTGTACTTCGTTCCCTGCCCTTGTTCTTCAGCTTGCTTTGCTGCGTTGGCTTTAGCCCTGCCACTCCTCTGAGGCTCTTCTTGCCAAGGCATAAGTATGGTCATCATATGCCGATTCCAGTGGACTGTGTCTAGTCCCTCTTCTCATTGGACCTCTCTGTTAGGCACTGATAAGCATTTCTTCCTAAAAATGCTCATTCCATGGTGTCCTGGCTTCATATTTTAAGATTTTCTTCCTACCTCTTACTTAATTTGGTAAACTCCCCTTCATCTGCCCATCCTTAATTACTGGCATTTGTCGGGCTTCTGTTCTAGACCCCCTTCGCTCCTCTGCTGCCTTTACCTTCCCACCTACGGCCAAGGACTCTTATTTCCTCCCTCGACCTCTGACCTGAGCTTTAGAACAGTACCCCCAGCTGCCTGTTGGACATCTCAGAGGCCTGCCATTGTCATGTCCTGAGCAACCACCTTCATCTGTTCATTGGTGCTCGGAAGGGTGCTGTGACTCTATCCAGTTACCTAAAGCAGAAACCTAGCTATTATTTTTTTACTGAATTTGTTGATTTGCCTGATTCCCAGCATTACTAGCCCTTCTGTATATATACGTATACGGAGTATCCCCCCTCTTTTGTTCCTTTACTAGTTTAGCCGTAGTCATAGCAGTCTAACTGGTTTTCTTGCCTTTCATATTCCTTTCCCTGATAGTAGTTCCATTTATATACTCTAAAAGGAAATTTTTTATAATGGAAAACCAGATCATGTCACTGCTTACATTCTTCAGTGGTTTCCTACCTCTCAGAGTCAAGTCGAGACTCTTTACCGTCTGAGTTCTGCTGACTTCGCCAGTTTCATTTTCCATTACTGTTTTTACTACATTACCCACATTTCGCTGAACGTTTATACCCTACAGGACAACACGGTGTTCTTTATTGCTACTTTCCTCACCTGTGCCTACTCTTCCCTAAGACCTCTGCATCCTTCATTATTCCCAAGTCTGGGAAATTTCCCTTTTCTGTGTCTTTAAACACACACCTTCTATAACAGAGCAGTTTTTAAAAAAAAAAGATTTTATTTATTTATTTGAGACAGAGAATGTGAGAAAGAGCATGAGCAGGGGGAGGGGCAGAGGGAAAGAGAGAGAGAGAGAGAAGCAGGCTCCCCACTGAGCTGAAAGTCCGATGTGGGACTCGATCTCAGGACTCTCGGGATCTTGACCTGAGCCGAAGGCAGCTGCTTAACCGACTGAGCCACCCAGGTGTCCCTATAACAGAGCAATTTTCAAGCCATAGTATAGTGGACTGCTTTTTATAATCCCTGAGTGTATCATGAGCTCATTGAGGGTAGATACTATATATGTCCTTTGTTCTCCATAATATTCCTAGCACCTAGTGCATAGCCTCTCATAAACAAGTACTTATTTATTTAGGAACAAATAGATGAGGTAAATTGTTATAGTTGCACAAAGCAAGGCTGCTCAAAGGATTGAATATGGACAAGTTGAAGGTTTGAAAAAAGACTATCAATTTACCTTCCTAGCAGTTCAGTATGAACAGTGTGTGTGAAAATAGTTGTAACTTCAACATTGAACTAGAAATTGGACAAAGCACTTGGGCACAGGCAAGGTCCTGGGGTCAGAGCAAGAATCTGAGTTAACCAAATCAAGACTTAACTATACATACTCCTCATTTAAGCAAGCACCCCAGATTTAACAAAACTAGGTTTTGTCTGGTGAATGCCTCCTTTCATATGCTTGTAGGGTTCAAAGTTATTTACCCACTGCCAGTTTTTAGAATCCTATTTCTGCTGTTCTTTAATACAGAAAGTTAAGCCCTTGCAGACTGTAATACAATCTCGATCTCCAGTTGTATCTGGAAGCCATTTTAAGCTTTGTGGTCTTCTGTTTTCTCTGTTTTCCTCAATTAAAGAATTGTTAAAAAAAAAAAAAAAGACCCACAGTTGCTTCAAACTTGATTGCTTTTTACCAACTTTCATTCAGCACCAAAGTATTCTGATACTGTCCTGTGTGACACTTGTATATTATCCGTATACTTCTCCAAGTTTCTGTGGTAGTCACTATCTTTGGACATCATTGCATTTTGCTTATTTAAAGTTTTTTCCCTTAGGCTAAATTCTCAGAGATGGGACTGCAGGGTCAGAGGGTATAAAAATTAGAAGTCTTTTGCTTTGTGACTATCTATAACTTTCCAAAAGGGTTATACTAAAAGTTCGCAAGAATACGAAAGTACAAGGTTTCTGAGTGACAAACATTGGAGTGAGTGATGTGAAGGGGTGAGGGAGGGGGAAGGGAGAGCTGTATGTGTAAAATCTTACTGATCGTGGTTTAGTTTATATGAGGTGTCACCAAGGATTTTTTTTTTTTAAATGTGGAGACAGAATGTGTCAGATACATTTAAATAAAAATACCCTCTAATTGAATAATTGAAAATTTGTGCCTGTTGCAACTCGGTTTATTTCATAATTCCTAGATATTCTAAATTTCATAAAAGCCAGAACAGTTAAGAACTGGGTACATAGGCTGAATTATTTTAACTCTTGTTAGAATTGTTTATATTGCTCTGTACTTTGCTGTTGTGCTCTTAGCCTTTACTGAGAGAGAGTTCCTTGAAGCTCATGTTTTTGGTGAGTTGGAGAGTGTGTTTTACTGCAGCATGTAATAGATACTTCGTGAAGCCCCAAGTGAAAAAGTTCTTACATGCCCCAGTGCCACAAATTGTTGTGTTTTTCCCACAGTATGTGGTTTCTTTCTGTCTAATAAGAACTGTCAGCAACGTGTAGGTTCCGTTTCAGTTGCTCAAAGCAAAAACTGTGATCTGCCTCTAGTCTTTTCCTTTTAGATGTGGTTTTGAGTTTAGATTTTGTCAACTCTACATTCCTTTTGAGAAAGACTGTTAAAATTGTTAAAAATTTAAAGAAAATTGTTAAATCCTTCATAAAGCATTCCAGTACAAATATGATATTAATGAGAATTTCTGTTATTTATTCCATTTATGCCTTTGAACATTTCTGAGTTAGAATTTTGTTCTATTAAAATTCACCGTAGAGAATTTTACGGTGAGAAAAAAAGCGGTAGAGAACCCCATTGCCCTCTAGGTGGTGACAAACCTGTTACACAGGTCATTTAAAAGCAGACAGAAGTTAAATGCAAAAAACATTGTGGAATAAAATATAATAGAGTATTATCACAGTTTATATATACCTATTTACTAAAGTACTCGAAGTTTTTTTTTCTTCTTCTTCCTGAGGAATAGAGAGCAAGAGACTTGACAGTTTTGTTCTGGTGAGCTCTTGTACAGCAATTCTGTTTCTGTGATTAAACCTTGATGGGAAATCTGTCAGTGAGTTTTTTATGCTGCTTGCGAGAAGTCAAACTGTAGAGCTTATTTTTTCCCCCTTCTCTCCCAGGTCATTTGGATCCAGGATTCCTAGCAAGTGACAAGACATCAGCTGGCAATGCACCTCTCAATGAAGAAATTAATATTGCCTCTTCAGATAGTGAAGTGGAGATTGTCGGAGTTCAGGAACATGCAAGGTAGGATATTAAGTGGAGCATTCTGATATTTTATTTTATTCATTTATCTTTTAAAAAGATTTTATTTATTTATCTTACAGAGAGATAGAGAGCATGAGTAGGCAGAAGGAGAGGGAGAAGTAGGCTCTGCTGAGCTGGGAGCCTGATGAGGGGCTCAATCCCAGGAGCCCGGGATCGTGACCTGAGCCGAAGGCAGATGCCTAACTGAGCCACCCAGGCACCCCGCATTCTGATTTTTATTTTTATTTTTTTAAAAGATTTTATTTATTTATTTGACAGAGAGATCCCAAGTAGGCAGAGAGGGAGGGGGAAGCAGTCTCCATGCTGAGCAAAGACCCCCCCTGCCCCCATGCAGGGCTCGATCCGAGGACTCCGAAATCATGACCTGAGCTAAAGGCAGAGGCTTAACACACTGAGCCACCCAGGCACCCCGCATTCTGATATTTTAAATGTGAATTTGATTTTAACCTGAAGCCAAGTGAAAAGAAAATGGTAGTCCTCATGGCATGGCTGGCATGAACTGTGGGAACTATCTCTCCGCTTCCTTTGGCTTAAAAAATGCCTTTTGATTAGACATGATATGAGCTTCAGTATGTGTTGCATATTGTTTCATCAAGAACTTCTCAACCACAACAGGTATGTGAATTAGAACTGGTTTCCTCTTTATTTAGCAAATGTCCAGATAGCTTGACAGATTTTTCTCTTATGGCATAAGTATCACCCTACTTTCTCCCCTATCATTCATATTTTCTTGCTGTTCACTTTATCTGGAAATATATTGGGAGCAAGCAATTGGGAAATATACATTAGACATCATACCTCTATTGCTTGTTTCCTAAAGCAACTCTCCTTGGCTTTCTTTAAAACTTGAGTTACTTCAATTTGTTCCTAATGTAATAGATTTCTAGTGAAGTTCATGTGACTCAAGCAGTCCTGTTTTAGTATTTGAAAAAGCCAGAAGGCATCAGTTTTGTGTAGTATTATGAAAATTTTTGAAATTTATTATTCTTCATGAACAAACGGTAGCCAGTGGGTTAAATCTGTTCTGCTGCCTGTTTTTATATGGACCTTGAGCTCAGACTGGTTTACATTTTTACATGTTTAAGGGTCAGAGGAGGGGGGATCAAAAGAAGAATAATGTTTTGTGACATGTGGAAATTATTTGAAAAGAAATTCAAACAAAACACATTTATCCATAAATAAAATCTTATAGGAATGGAGCCATATTTGTTCATGTTCATATTGTTTGTGGCTCCAGTGACAGTGTTGATAAGTTTCAACAGATGCCTTAGAGACCTCAAAGCCCAAGATATTTACCATCTACCCCTTTGTAGGAAAAAATGTGCTGACTTTTCCTTTAAGATACTGTTCCTAAGAATTAGTTATAGCTCTCTCAGAGGTACTCTTGAGGAACATTTAGCACACATATGCATAAAGAACAAAAATTCAGACTTTAAAAAATGTGTATTCTATATTAGCAAACAGTTTTTCTCCTGGGCCACAAGAATTAAGTTGTGATTTCCTGATTGCCCCAAGTAGGTATTGACAGAATATCTACATTACCTGGCTTTTATTTTATTTATTTTTCTTTTTAAACATATTATTTATTTATTTGACAGAGATCACAAGTAGGCAAAGAGAGAGAGAGGAGGAAGCAGGCTCCCCGCTGAGCAGGGAGCCCAATATGGGGCTCGATCCCAGGACCCTGGGACCATGACCTGAGCCGAAGGCAAAGGCTTTAACTCACTGAGCCACCCAGGTGCCCCATTACCTGGCTTTTAGATCTGATTTTACTCTTTTGTTAGATATAAAACATTAACCAGGATTTATTCTGTCATGTATATAAAAGGCAAACTTAAGAGTGGTGAACGCAGGCAAAGTATATATGTGTGTAAATTGAGGCTACATTTGTCTTCATGAGAACTAATCCTAATTTCCTTTTTTTCTTTCTTTTTTTTTTTTTTTTAAAGATTTTATCTATTTATCTGAGAATGAGACAGAGATAGGGAGAGAGAGCAGGAGCAGGGTGGAGAGGAGAAGTAGGCTCCTCACTGAGCAGGGACCCCCATGTGGGGCTCCATCTCAGGACCCTGGGATCACGACCTGAGCCAAAGGCGATGCTCAACTGACTGAGCCATCCAAGCGCCCCGATCCTAGTTTCTGAGAGCATTTTTCAGGTCATACCTGTTGGGACGTTAAGGATGTAGAGTTAAGTCATTGTTTAGCATGTCTTCTCCCCAAAAATGGCCAGTTCTCAGATGTTATAAGACCTAAACGCTTCCTCTTCTGTCCTGTGTTTATTCTGTATGTCTGTCTGCATGGCTGCTTCCTTTTTCCTTTCCTGTTTTCAATGGTTATTTCCCATGTTCTGGTGGGAAATAGTTTTCATTTTTCAGTCTTTCCTTAATCTCCCTCTTTTTCCTTTTTTTCTTTGCCTTAATCAAGAACTTTTTCCTGTTCTCTTTTTTCACCTGTTCCCTGCATGCTGACTTCTCCCTCAGATGACAGGGTGGAGCTTTTGATTTTTTTCCTTTACTTTAGCATGTATTTGCCATTATTTATTTCACCATTGTTCCTTAAAATACAAAAGATTATCCTTTTAAATCCCTACTATAAACCTTGTCTTGCCTATTAACAAATCGATAGAGGTAAATTATTTTCAGTTTTGCCAGGAACACATTATCCATTCACCAACTTCCTCTTGAGTTACATTTCATGTTTTAGTTCACTGTTAGTCATGTGTTCCTACTGAAGTAGCAAAGAGCAGGTAATAACCTGTGTTGCTTACCTGATCTCTTTGTCGCTGAGACATATTACTTGGCCCAGTTCTCTATTAACTTCTATCACATCTCCCTTCTTTAATGTTTACTTCTGCCTACAAGTGTTACAAAGTGAGCCACCTTTCTTCTTGGCTTCTTTGTTCAACTTTTCTTCCATCATAAACTCTTTAGCTTCTTTTTTACTATGAGTATTTTGGTATCTGGAGTTAAAATTATCCTTATATTTCCGTTGAAACTTGGAAATTTAAATTGTAAGTTCTTACCCACCACATACACACACACACACACTCTCTCTCTCTCTCTCTCTCTCTCTCTCTCTCTCACCCCCACGTTAGTACACTGGTGTCAATACTTAATAGGTCTTTTATCCATATTGTCATTTTACTCTATAGACTTGTCTGTTTCACTCTTGAACTAAGTCAAGTGACTGCCTATATTGTAAATAACATGCCATAATGTTACTTTCAAGGAGTTTTTCCTTGCAGGCTCTGAATCATCAGTATGTGTTTTATTCTGATCCTTTGGGTTGAATCCGGTGGAAATGCTCTCTTAAAAGTGACAAACTGATTGTGAAATCTCAGTGATGGTGAATACATTCTGATAGAATGTACAGTTGGCAAGTTTTGTTGGAGTATTTTGAACTGACTCCTGTGTCATTCTGAGGGGATCCTTTATTTTGCTTTTTGTGCCTAGGACTGAATAGAGTCTCGCTGGCTCTTCTGTCTTTCTGAACATTTTTCCAGTACTTTTTTTAGAGGAAGCCTGACAATCTTTCAAACATTTGAGATTAAAAATCTGAGGAGCAGGTGTGGGGAGAAGCTTTCTTGTTGGCTACTTTGGAGTTACCGCTTTGGTTCCTGTATCTCATCCGGAATTTATTTCTTTTACAGGTCTAGGGTTGCAGTTATGAAGTATTGATGGGCTTCTGGCAGGGTTATCGCTTGGAAAAAAGGTTTTAGGTTTTGATCCACATCTTTTCTAATTTGATTTGCATGCATAGATGTTTTGTTTGGATTTAGTTGTCCCTTTCTTACTTTTTCTTTTGACATTCTACCTTGCTGTGGGCTTTTTGAGAGTTTTGAAAAACTCAGACTCGGTTCTTGAGTTATTCTCTTTGGGATTGTGGTTGCTCTGACTTGAATTGCGTTGCCATTTTTCCATATTGGAAGCATTTTATTTCACGTGGACTCAGTAGTTCTACTTACGATGTGTCTTTTTTTTTTTTTTTTTTTTAAACAGTTTTTCTTTTCTTGCACGTTAATATCTTTCCTGGCTCTTTAAATGTAGATTTTGAAATGTTCTTTTAGTTTCTGTGTTTCTTCTAGTCATAGACTAGAAAGCATGCCTTCTGAACTAATGGTTTGAATGCATCTTTTATGGCTGTCTTGTGTTGCTGTGATTAACTCCTATTGTTACCTAAATGTTATCATTTCTAAATGTTAATTTTGGGACAGTCAATTTTTACAAGATGTTCTTTGCCAATGAGATAGAGATTTTCCCAGCACTCTAGTTCTTCTGTTCCTTTAATTTTGTCAGAAGTTTTAACTTATGGCCCTCTGCCAGTATTTTTCTTTGTCCTTGGTCCTTTTTCCTTTTCTTCTACTGGCCTCATTGGTAATTGCCCTAAGAAGATGAGTGCATGTAGAACAGACCTTTCTGTTATGGAACTCTTGAACAGTTTCTTTGGTACCTGTCCTTTGAAGCTTTGGGGAATAATCAAACCCTTAACTCATTTCACTGTAGTCTTTGGTCCTGTGGTCATTTGTCTTAATGTTGGTTCATCCCTCCCTCAATAGAAGAACTGATGCTAGAAGCCTTCAGCATTTAAGACTGACTGCTTCCTAGAACCCGTTGCAAACATGAACCTTAAAAAAACAAAGGAGCTATACAGATAGGCATTTCCCTGAAGCCAAGGATTAATTTCATCTTCAGTTAGGAAAAATAAGTAGGAATGTTATCTAAGAGGTCACGTTCATGTTTTGTAAATGAGAGCAAAAATGATTAATGTTTAATGTTGTTTTCTTAGGATAGTAAGTTAACTGTATCAAAAGCTGACCATCAGAGCCTGCCCTCTTTCTGTGTTTTTTCTTTTCCACTGTGAAGTCTCTCCTTTATTGGTTTCAGTATATGAAGAGCAGGAAATTATTCTGTCGAAACTTATTATTTATAAAGTAGGTTTTTTTTGTTGTTGTTGTTTGTTTGTTTTTGTTTTGTTTTGTTTTGGGTGGCGGGGAGTAAGTCCTAAGCATTTTCTCAAAGCATTTACTCAAAATATGACTTTAGGTTATGATTTGTGCCTGTTGCCCATCATACATAGATCGAATGGCTTTGTGAAAGCATGGCTTGTATCCGCACTAGAATTGGATTGGAGCAGTTAAAAAACAGCTGTGTGTGTTTCCACATCAGGTCTTTCATCATACAGAAAAGGGGTTTGTGGTCATCCATGAAACTGTATTTTATGTTTGTAGCCTTACCAGAAATTTGAGCCTCTTAACATCCTTCTCTATAGGGCTGATAACAGTTGTGCTGGTGCCTTTTCCTCCTGAAATTTTTTCCCTCCCTATCTGGTATAAGTTGATCTATAACATATGCCATCTTATGAAACAGTGGAAAGGTTTCTCCAGCACTCTTGTTTATCAGCTTGAGTCTTTTTGCCCTGTACTTAAAAAGGATGTGGTAAAAGCCTTGTTCAGGCCTCATCCATCTCTTAGCTACCATTTTGTTCAAGATGGTTGAGGTCATTAAATCACAGATTTCTTGAATGTTTTACTGGCTTATAACACACACAGGGAAGTCATAAGTGTACACTTTAGTTTTTGCAAACTGCCTACACTGGTAACTAGCGCTCTGATCAAGAAACAGAAGTCCCTCCTGTGCCATCTTGCATTTACAACCTTCCCACCATTGTGCCTCCCTGTGACCACTAGCCTGACTTCTAAAAGGAGAATTTTGCCTATATTATTCAAAATCTTAAAGTCAACACTAATCTTAGAAGTTGTCTTAGAGTACTACTCTTTAATATTCCTGACAGCCCAGCACTTGCTTGAACATTTAGAAGGCAGTTTATATCATTTGGTAACTGAAGCTATACTTGTGGTATAGTAATGATCATCTAAAACTTCCCTCCATAAACTGATTAATGGTTGGTAGGTTGTTCTCAAGATCTCTGCACATGGTGGAGTAGCCACCTTCTCCCATGGTGATTCTCCATTCTTTGGGAATTGACCTTCCATTGCAGTTAAATAGGAGCCCAGAAAGCTTTTGACAGAAGATGGGATCATCATATAATCCAGAGAATCTAAAATTTTGAAATGAGAGAAACAGACTGAGAGGGTTGAGGCTTGAGTCAAATGAATGAGACTAGTTATTCCATCATCCTTAGGTTCTTTGAGGTGCTCAAGTGTCTTTCCATCAAATTTGTTTTTTTGCTTAAAGTAGTCTGAGTTGGAGTGCCTGGGTGGCTCAGTGGGTTAAAGCCTCTGCCTTCGGCTCTGGTCATGATCTCAGGGTCCTGGGATTGAGCCCCGAATCGGGCTCTCTGCTCAGCAGGGAGACTGCTTCCCCCTCTCCCTCTGCCTGCCTCTCCACCTACTTGTGATCTCTCTTTCTTTGTCAAATAAATACAAAAATTAAAAAATTAATAAATAAAGTAGTCCAAGTTGGTTTCCAGTAACTGGAATCATTTGTAACATAACTACAGTAGCCATCTAATTCAGATAGTTGAAGAAGTGCCTCACCTCCTTATTCTCTTCTCTGTGTCCATCATTCCACAGTGGTATATATTGTCTTTACACCTCTCACTCTCCTACTCTTGAGTGTATTCTAGAATCTGCTTTGCTGTTTATTGAATGATTCCCAGCGGCCATGCTCCTTACAATCAGACGGAGTATACTGCGTTAGGTGCAGTCTGAGGAAGGCATACTTAGTGGAAAATGAACTCTCTGATGGAGACTTTTTTTGGGGTCTGGTGCTTAACTTGCTTAAGACCCTAGGCAGTTGTCTTTTGGCTTTGGTTTTCTCTTCAGTAAAATGAACATTATGGATCCAGTCCCTTTTATTTTATTTTTTAAGGATTCATTTATTTATTTTAGTGAGAGAATGCACTCAAGAGAGCAAAAGTAAGCATGGGGTGGGAAAGGCAGAGGGAGAGAGAAACTCTCAAGCAGACTCTTCTCTAAAATGGGAGCCCGACCCTGGGCTCATTTTCACAACCCTGAGATTATGACCTGAGCTGAAATCTAGAGTCAGACGCTTAACTGACTGAGCCACCCAGGAGCCCCTGGATCAGATCCTTTTTAAGCCACTCCCTTGTACCATTACTTAGGGAGGAGTGCAGAGTAACAGTTGGGACTAAATAACTCTTTTATTTTGGAGATATTTCTGGGAATTCTGCCAAAGATTACACTGATTCTCTCTGTAGCCATTCATTCTCTGAATTCTGCTAAGTTCTAGCCTCCTTTAATTAGTACTTACACAGATGAGCTTTTGAATTTTTGAAGAACTTTGTATTTTTAAATTGTTAATCTGGGCCTATTTTTGCACTCTGCTTTGTACTCACTGTGTTTTGCTTTACCTAATTTAATACACACATTTGTAAAGCAACAACCTGATGTGAAAAGCCAGAACTCAGGATCAGACCTGGCTTGAAGCTCTGTGGCCCACCACCTTCAAGCATTGTGACCCTGGGCAAATCATGTAATCACTATAATCCTCAGTTTCCATTTCGGTTGAGTGTGGATTGTAGCTTTGACATTTGTTGGGATTGTCTAATGAGGTGAGACTGCTTAAGAAACTCAGTATGCTAGTGCCATCCGTCATCAGAACCATTTCTGTAAATGCTAAATGGACTCCTTTGGCTGACATTTTCTGTGATTATAAGATCACTTCATCTGAGTATACTCAATGGATTGGACAGATCTGGATTAGCTTTTGGACTTTATGTCTCACATTTTAGTGCTTTTCACTCACTAATCTTTGAAAACATAGTAGCTTCTGGGTTAATAGCTACTTAGCCCATTCTGTACAGATAATGGGCTTCTGGTATGGTAACAAATCTGCGTTCTGCCCCTTGCTCTGGCCCTGGGGGATCTGTTTTTTGGCACCTCTCTTGGTAAGGGAGTAATTTTCAGGCTGCCTTTGTAGGAGCAAGGAGTCTTTGCAGGATCGTAAGACTCCTTCAGCAGTTTTGGAACTAAATCTTGTCCATTGTTACCCTAATGTTCTTTTGCGTCTGGTAGTGTAGGTAACAGTGGGTCAAAGCTGGAATTCTCCAGTGATCCAGCACCACTTATTGTACACAGCCTGTTAGAGCAGCTACTCAGGACCCACTATAATAGTTTATGTGACTAGAATCCTGCCAGCTGCCACTTTCACATATATTACATAGGATCTGGTCAGTAATTTAGGAGTGAGGACAAAAGTAGCAACTAAAGCTTGAGCGGCCTACCTTCCTCTCATCCGAATCCAGATTCACTCAGTGATTCATCGGGGAGGCTCACAGTTCTATCATTTGATTGGAATGTGGAATTCATTATGTCAGTGTTTCAGAAGCAGTTTCCTTCTGTTGAACTCTTGGTGAGATTTATCACCAAGGCAGTTCTGTCCCTCTGATAAAATACTTTTAGAGGACCTTAACTGAGCACTTCAGCCTTGTTTCTTTCCCTTAACTAAAACACATAGGCAGTTCAGATGCATGAGTCAAATGTTCTGTTGTGACCTTCAGGATAAGGGGATTGATCCTTTATGCATGACCTAGTACTTACAGACTTCAAGAAATCCAGTCTGTAAAGGGGTATTACTCCTACTGTCTCGGAAGGTATTATTCCCAGTATGGCACAAAACTTATTTGGGATAATAGCTTGTACCTGTATTTCCTACTGTTTTCATTTGGTTAGACTAAGGTTGTTTAGGTATCTTAATTTTGCACTGGATTTATATTCTGCCCTGTTCTGAAGACCCCAGAAGTTTAACTGTGTTGAGAGAAACATTATGTTATCTGTCCATTTCAGTAACAAATCTAGACATAACTCAGGAGTTTCTGAGATAAGACTCTTGTCTGTTTTTAGGCTAAATTGAGAGAGGAGGGAGACACTAGAGGGAAGAAGAAGAGAGGGATATTGGCTGTGAGTTTCATGAACTCGTGCAGTAGGCTTATGTTTGTGAAAGTTTCGATCGGTGCCGCTAGAGCCATATTGCCTATTTTTCCTGTGGTGGGATTAACCATGCTTACGCTATTCATCTCAATTGCAGGTGTGTTCATCCTCGAGGAGGTGTGATTCAGAGTGTCTCCTCATGGAAGCACGGTTCTGGCACGCAGTATGTCAGCACCCGGCAAACACAGTCATGGACTGCTGTGACTCCCCAGCAGACTTGGGCTTCACCTGCGGAAGTTGTTGATCTTACCTTGGATGAGGATAGCAGACGTAAATACCTACTGTAATACAATGTCACTGTGTTTCCTCTGCACTGTTCCCTTCTACTTCCTCCTCCTCCTCTTTGTGACATGGAAGTTCATTGTCATAGCTTCAGCCTCAGAAGCTGTTCGTGGCATTTGTATAATCGAAACTCATGGAAAATTGCCCCCCCCACTTTTTTTTTTTTTTTTAAATTAAAAGAAGTCACTTAGGAAAATAACTTAGCACAGAGAAAAGAATTTCTCCTTTCCCTCAGTAGGAATATGAGAATGATGAATTTATTAGACAGCTTCATTTTACTTGGTGACTTTTGATCTTAGGAAACTCTTCCTCCTAGAATAATATTTTAATTACTAAGTGAAATGGATTTCAGTTTTGAATCTTGTATTTATTTTTCTGTGTAATAAAATTAATATCTAGACTTGACCACTGTCAGCCCACCCATTGGCACTCCTACCTTAGGGCATTTGCACACATTTAGTCAGGTCCTTCTTGGCACCTAGTAGGGCATGTGCATTTGAAAATCTGTCCTTAAAAATAGAAGACAGAAGTATTACTTTTCTTTTAGCTTAAGTCTTCTACCTTCTTTCCTGACTTTGCTCCTGGCTGACTTCCCACAACACAAATAATTGATATGGCCCTTTGTGTTTATAAATACTGCTAAGGTGACTTAGTTGGTCTCCTTGTTGCAATAATTCATAACTCTTTGGAAAATGTCTGCTTTTGGGGCAGAGGCATTTCAGATAGATACCCACCATGAGGTTTTCTGGGCATGTGAGGAGAGTATTGAGAGATCAGTAGGAAAATCTGTCTCCATCAACTTTTTTTCCCCTGGTTTGTTCAGATAATGGGAGAACACAGAAACCTACTACTTAGGTAGAATATGAAAAGTTGTGTTCACCTCTAAGACTGTGGGCACTTACAAGTCTGAGAAGACTGTGCCTTCTTTCACAGCTGGTCTCTCCAAAGAGGAGGTACAACAATTGTTTAACACTCGAGCTGAAATAGACCTGATACTGTATTTGGGTATTTTTCTCCTCTACCATCTAAAAGTGGAAAAATCAAAATGCACCATAAGAAACCAGATGCTAAGCACATAAATGACACTGTAGGTTTTACAGTCTCTAACTAAGCAAAGGGTAGTAGGAGCTTCAGGGAATTTAGGAAATGCCAGTGTTGGAGTTCTGTGGCATTAGTTACTACCTTTTTTCCTATAACATGTTGTAGTTACTAGTGAATTCTTTTACAAGCAATACCTAGTTAGAACACTATGTACTGTGCACAGGGAGGAGTGAAGTACTATTGGCTTAGAAGACCTCATCTTTTGTTTTTCCGTGGTTTTTGGTTTTTGTTTGCTTTTTTGTTTTGTTTTTTTGTTTCCATATTTGCCATATAACATTGCTGTAGCCCTAGCCCTTTGCTTCCCTCCACAAATGCCTTGGTGGCCCTTCCTTATAAGAGCATGAGAACTACCATTTCAGATTTCATTCAGTGGACACACATGTCCCAATGTCTGTCCTGCATAAGGCAGTATGCAGGGTAGGTATGGTGGGGCCGCCAAGACAAATGGGGACACCCCTGTGTGCGCATGTGTCAGAGTCTGCCTGGCCTCCTCCTCTTCTTCCTCTTTTTCTTCTTCGTTTAAAGACTCATTTAGTCCTTTATCCTTCTGCTGCTGCTTTAGTTCGTCCATGTACCTTTTCCATGGGAGTGGATGGAAACATGTGTTCTTTCATCTTCTCTGATAACATCTCATTTGATCTGGCCTCTGTTATTCATCAACTTTTTATTTTCCCGTCAATCTACTTTTAATAGATCAGGCTTTTAAAAGATCATGAACCTCCAGTTTTAGCACCTCATATATCAAGTCTCACGTGGCCACAATTCTAGACAAAAAACCAAAGATCCAGAGGCCAGAGCGAAATAGGACCTTCTGCAGAGTCACTACTGGTGTATCCTTGGACCTTCATATTTTACTTTAGGATTAATTTATTGAATTTTGCTGTTACACATTGTTTTTGACTTGAATTAAAATGCTAGACAAAGCAGAAATGTACAATTTCTGGTCTGTGTTTTCCAGGAAAATCATTGGGAAAAGAATAGAGTGGATTATATGACTTGAAGTTTTTGCAGCTTATTTTTTCCCCAGCATCAGGGCAGAGCCCCATTTTAAAGAATGTTTTCACATTACCTATTCTTATGTTAATAGTGTGTTTTGTCCAGTTCCACACAGCAGGTGATTTCCCATGACATACTTTCTTTAGCCCCCAATAGTCAATAGTCATCCGCTAAAGAGAATTCTGGTGTGCTGTGTGCACTGTGGATCGGGGACAGAGAGCAGAGTCATAACCAGGCTCTTCTGTGGCCTTTCACTTTTATACCAGGTTGCACTTTTCCCGCAACTGCCCCCGTTCCAGCATCCTGACTACCTGACTTGATGCACCAGAACAGGGATTTAGAAATCAGTATGCAAAAGGGGGCGGGGAAGGGATGGTAGAGACAGTCAGCTGTTTTCCCCTACAGGGTTGGGATTTTTCCACCTACTAACTATAGAGAGACTCTGTTTCAACTCTTCTTTCATTGCCAGACCCAGAAGAGTTGGGGTGTGGTTTCTGGCAAGGTATTTTACTGATAAAATTCTGCAGGGAAACAACTCCTGTGACATTTGAAATTTCTTTTAAAGGGATTGTTGTTAACTAAAGTGTTGCATTTGGTAGCATAAACACTTCTTTACGCATCACAGAACATTGCTCACAATCTCTCTGCTAAAGTGGTGCACTTGGGTCACAGATTTGATTGTGGCACGAATTCAGTTAAGTCCCTCCCTGCCCTCCAGTTTGAAAAGACAGAGCAGGAACTGGCTATCACGTCAACGTGGCTGCCCTAGAACACGTAGGTGCTGCTCACTAGCAGCTATTCTTTCATTCTGATGGAAGGGGCCGGACTGAATGGACTCCGGTAGTCGTTAAAATTGAGCATTGCATAAGCCCTGCTTTTATTATTCTCAATTGTGAATATGAACCGTCTGATTTGCTAAGTTAGTCAGTTGTTCACTGTTACTTTTAGCAGATTAGCACCATAGGTAACTTAAAAATGAATTTGTTGCCTGCTTTTTATATTGTGTCACAGGGTTTTTGAAAGAGCTGGGACACAACTTTGTCTTTTAGTTTAAACTTTGTTTTTTAGTGCAAGGAGCCCCTAATTTCTGTTTTCCAGTATGTGTATGATGTGACTTCCATGTATATATAAAAATGATTGCGCCCCAACCAAACTTCCTCAGATTGTGCACTGTTTGTTTAAAATAATCACGTATTTTAGTCCAATGCTGTTGTATTTTTCATTTTATTTAAAACACTACATACTTCTTATTCTTTTAACAAATTTTAAAGGGTAGTGATCTTAAAAGAAAAATCACTGGATAACTAGGAAATATTTTTGTTGTTGTTTTGTTTTGTTTTTTAGAGAGTACAAAGGTCCTATGAAGCCTTTTGCTCCTCTTACCATGAAAATGAAATGTTAGCCATTGTATGGCTAGGAACCAATGCACTTGGTGGTTAACAGGTCTGCTGTTGCTGGAGTGTGAGCGTGGACTTGATGCAGTGACGACAAATCATTGCTTAGAATTAATGTTTTAAAATGTGCAACTCTAGTTTTTAAAACAAAATTTGGTTCTTCTTTACATTCATTATTTAGTTTTTGTTTCCATTTAGTATTTAATGGTCTTTGGAGAAAAAAATAATAAAACAGAGTGTTATATATATATTTTTTGGTGCAAGATAAGATTTTCTGTTTTTTGAAACAAGTCTGTAGCATAAAGGTTAAACTATTTTAAGACAAAATAAAATAGAGTGTATTTAAACAATGATAATTTCTGAGGATTTTTTTTGTATCTGCTTCAGTTAATTAGATGGTGCCTGGAGCAGCTTCTGAGTTAGCTTTTGGATGTGAAAGTGGATTATATTTTGTTAACAGATCTTACTGGTATGCCGACTTTTTCCAAGCAACAGCTGTATCCTCCTCCCAAGATGTTTTGCATGTGGCCGTTGGTGTGTTAGATCTGGGTAAAAGTAGCTCTGCACTGGCTTTCCTGTAGCTCTGCCTCCCTTCCCAGCTAGGACCAGTGAGGTTTCAGAGAGAGCCCAGAGCTTCCTAGTGCTAGGTGCCTTTGCTCCTGGGCAGAAAACTCAGCGGACAGTTACTTCCCAGGACCCAGCACCAGATGCCCAACTGCATGCACTTTGCACGTGGTTGAACATTGAATCAAATATAGAGGATTTCAAAGCAGTCTGAAGAACTTCTCCTTTAATTTGGTTCTATTTTCAGGGGTTTTATTTGGCTATAAAAATTATAGGAACTACCATATTAACATCTCATAACTTTTTTCACTTACCTTCATGTAAAAGGGAACAAGGAACTGGGGAGAATGAGGCTATCTTTACTAAAATACCACTCCTGGATCTCTCCATGTTCCTCAGGAATTCTTAGTTCTACTTGCAGTGTAAAGGGGTCTGTTAATGAGGAAGTACAACGTTAACAGTTGGGAAATGTTTTCAGCATTCTGGAACAGTTCTGAATGCTGTTCTAGGACTAACATTGTACTACCTTGTATCTGAAACCTTGAAATATTAGTGCTTGTGAGAGACTCTTCTTGGGATTCCAGACCTTGCTTTTTTTTTTTTCCAGACCTTGCTTTTGATCCCTTTTGCCCTTGACTGCTGCTTTTGTAGAATGAGTAAGTAAAATAATTTGTGTCTAGTTCTTAATCTCATTCTACCTTCCTTCTCCTGTGCTTGTATACTTGGCTGGCTTTTGGCCTCGCCTTTCCTTATTGGTGTGTTTTTCACAGTAGATGACAGCTATTTATAACTTTACTCCTGAGAAAAATTATAGATAAATCTTGACCAAATACATAAATAGCTCTTTGGCTCCAGTTTTGCAGCTGAAGTATACAGTGAATCTCTTTTAGGTTTGGGTGTGTGTGTGTGTGTGTGTGTGTGTGTTTATGTTTAAAGATTTTATTTATTTAACACAGAGAGAGTGTGCACAAGTGTGGGGAGTGGCATAGGGAGAAGCGGGCTCTCGGCAGGGAGTCCGATGTGAGACTCGATCCGAGGATCCTGGGATAATGACCTGAGCAGAAGGCAGACGCTTCACTGGCTGAGCCACCCAGGTGCCCCTAAGTTTTGTTGTTTTAACTCTATTACTCATCTAGGAAGGAGTGGTCTTCCTAGGTCATTGGTAGGTATGATTTCCTTACTTCCTTGACTCCATGTTTGAGAGCACCGAGTCACAGAGTCTGGGAAGTTCCTGGGCTACAGTAGAGCTTTGGCTGGGAGAATCTGCTTGGAGCAGAAGAAAGCAGTAGAAAATACCGGAAGGAACAGTGAGCTTAGACAAAGATGCAGAGGATGAGTGTGCGGATCCAGGGCTGCCATGGCACATCTCTGCACAGGTGCAGGCCTTGTAGATGGAGGTGGCTTTAGGCAGGGATCCTTTTGTGTGATGAGGAGTCACTGTTTCTCTGTTTCAGCCTAGCCTTGAGATCCCATTTGGTGGGTTGGGTGGGTGAAGGGTCAGCGTGAGGGCTGACAGTGAAGTCAGACCTCAGAAGAGAGGTGTGGCAGCAGAAACCCATGTGACCTCAGAGAATCTGGCCTGCTGGTTGGGAATACTCTCTGCTTGTAAATCATATCCATCTAGCTTCTTTTTTTTTTTTTTTAAGATTTTATTTATTTATTTGAGAGAGAGAGACAGTGAGAGAGAGCATGAGCGAGGAGAAGGTCAGAGAGCGAAGCAGACTCCCCATGGAGCTGGGAGCCTGATGTGGGACTCGATCCCGGGACTCCAGGATCACGCCCTGAGCCGAAGGCAGTCATCCAACCAACTGAGCCACCCAGGCGTCCCTCCATCTAGCTTCTTATTCTTTAGTGAAAAATCTATATGATACCAGCTTTTTCCTTCGTGCTTTGGTAAATGACACCTGAGAGGAGTCATTTCTGTTTCCTTTCCATGATGACTCCATCCTAAGAGTGGAAGGGGGAAGTACTGTTAGCTTTTGAGCCCTCACACCTGTGATGGGGTCTGAAGCAAGCAAGTCTGATGTAAGCATGGACTTGGGTGGACCTGGAGCACCAGGGGTCTTTAGACCAGAGGGGAGGGTGTGGTGACTAGTGTATACAAAGCTGGGTCCAGAGACTAAGAGACCCTAGAAAGACCATCTGACCACCTAAGGGAGTAAATTGCTATACTTGTAAAATGAAGAATTTCTTACATCTCTTTCTTGACACTGAAAGGTAGGGCTGTGTTCTTTTAGCGGGTCATTTGTTGTTCTGCAAAGCCGTCGGGCTTTTTCAGGCAAGAATTCAGGAGAGCGACTCACTCCAGGAGAGCTGTTCAAAGGGCTACAATTCTGTCCTCTTACTTAGGCTTTTGGAAGGCATTGGATGATTAACACTCAGAGAACCTTGAATTTCGACAATCTCTTTATTTTCAAAGTTTTGAAAGAATGTTTATTTCAGAATTTCCACATGGGAGTAAGAAGTGGTACAGATTGTTATCCTAATTTTGCAGATTGGAAGACTGAGAACAGAAGAATAACAACTTTTCCAGATTTGCATGGCTAGACTTTGCAAGAACAGATTTTTTTCTGTGGTCCAAATTAGGACTTCTTAGCTTTAAGAAAAACAAAACCTCTTTTCTCCACCTGGTTTTCCTTCATTCTTTTTGCTGCTGATTCTGCTTTGCTCTGGCCTGAGAAGAATTGGAAGTCTTCCTGAGAAAGTAATGTTTGATTGGTTCCCTTTTCTCTTAGGTAAGTGGTCAAAGATTTAAACATTAGGCACTTGAGTATGCGTCCCTGCAGGCTCTGGAGTGACTATGGAAACTTTTTCCATAGATAGATTCCCTGTCTCATAGTTTGTGGAACAGGAAACTACAGATGGCCAGTAAACATAGGAAAGATGCTTGGTGGGGCTCACTACTAATTATGGAAACGCATACTTAACTTTACAGGATGCCATTTCACACACGCAGGATCGGGAATACATTTAAATCCAACCAGGACGCAGAACAGTGGCAACTTGCTTGTCTTTTTGTGTGAGGATAATTTGCTACAACTACTTTGGAAAACAGTGAAATTGTCTAGTAAAACTGAATATGTGTATGCCTCATATATGGGCTGAATGTGTCTCCCCACCGCCCCCCACCCAACCTTAGCCCCGGTTTATATGCAGAAGCCTTACTCCCCAGTCTGATGATATTTGGAGGTGGGGCCCTTGGGCAGTAATTATGTTTAGATAATATGGGAGTCCCCGTGATAGGATTAGTGTTCTTTAAAGATTTTATTGTGTATTTATTTGAGTGAGAGAGAGAGAGAGAATGAGAGAGAGAGAGCGAGCGAGCAAGCACACGTGAAGGGGAGGGTCAGAGGGAGAAGCAGATTCCCTGCTAAGCAGAGAGCCCAATGTGGGACTTGATTCCAGGACTCTAGGATCATGACCTGAGCTGAAGGCAGCCGCTTAACCAGGTGAGACACCCAGGCACCTGGATGAGTGCTCTTCTAAGAAGAGGAGGAGACCTGAGCTTCGCCTGTGAGGACAGAGTAAGAAGGAGGCTGTCTGTATGCCAGGAAGAGGGCTCTTACCTGAATCCAGCCATGCTGGCACCCTGGTCTTGGATGTCCAGCCTCCAGAATTGTGAGAAAACAGTCTCTGTTGTTTAAGAGCCACTCTTTAATATTTTGCTCTGGTGTCCTAACTAAGGCGTCTCATGACTCACAAATTCCACACCTTGGGATAATAATACCCTTGAGTAGGTTTTAAACTTTGGGGGTAGCCTATATGGGGAAGTCATGAACTTAGTTCAAGTGTCTGTAAACCATCTTTTCTTTATCTATTTAAGGGAATAGAACAACAGAGCAGAAAACAGTATTGCTACATGAAACTTTTGTTAAATGCTGATACACACCACACACAGATATGTGTGTGTGTGCAGAGGGTCAAGATACAAGCATGTTTTTTTAACTATGGGTTGCCGTTAACAAGATCTGGAAAGCCGTGGTTCTAGAGAAGCAGTTTATGTGCTCAGAAATATTTGGTGTCATTTTCTCCAGTTTTTGTCTGTTTCAACATGGATGTTTATAGGATGGTTAGTGTATTTATACTGTGTTTAGCCACTGTGGAAATTAATGAACTAGATCTGTATTCATATACTTACAGTAGTTTTATCAACATAGATCAATCTCAGTGTAGAAAAAGAAAGCTTCAGATTATGTGTTATGTGATACAGTTGATATGAAGCTTAAAAGAACAAAACACTACATATTGATAAAGGTTACATACACATGTGTAGTAAGACTATAAAGAAGTTCGTGAAAATAATAAACACCAAGATCAGGGTAATGGTTGCCTCCAGAGGGGGAGGTAGAGTGAGAGGGGTCACAGGGACTTCAACTTTATGGGTGAAACTTCTTAAGTTGGGTAGTGGGGACACAAATGTATGTTGTTCTTTGTACTTTTTTATATATCTTAAATATTTCATAATAAAATTAAAAAAAATTTTTTAGGATTTTTTATTTACATATTATTTGATAGAGAGATCGCAAGTAGGCAGAGTCAGGCAGAGAGAGTGGGGGAGGCGGCTCCCCGCTGAGCAGAGAGCCCGATGCGGGGCTCGATCCCAGGACCCTGAGATCATGACCTGAGCCAAAGGCAGAGGTGTAACCCACTGAGCCACCCAGGTGCCCCTAAAATTAAAAATTTTTTTTTTTTGTTTCAAATAGGAAAGAACAAAAAGCTCCTTATGACTTCCTAGATGTTATTAATAGACATGGATAAGATCTGAAGCTGATTCTTTTTAGATGTCCTCAACACTTTTTCCCCCTCAGCAGTTGTTGTGCATGTCACCAAAACAATAAACCATAACAAAAAATAAAACTGGCAAGTTGGACTTCATCAGAATAGATTTTGTGCTTAGGACACCATCAAGAAAGTGAAAAGACAGTTCACTGAGTGGGAGAGAATATTTGCAACCTTTGATGAGGGATTTGTATCTAGAATAAATGAGCTCTTCCAAGTTGATAATAAAAAGGCAAAACAATGAACAAGCGATCTGAATGGATGTATGTAAGGGAGATACACAGTTGGTCAGTAACATGAAAAGATGTTAAACATCATTGATCATCAGGGAAATGCACCTCCAAGCCACAGTGAACTAGCGCTTCACCACTACTAGGATAGCTAGAAGCAAAAAGACAATGTGTCGGTGAGGAAGCAGAGAATCCTGGAGCCTTTTAAGTTGATGGTAGGAATAGGAGGTAGTGCAGCCACTTTGGAAAACGGTTTGGCTGTTACCATACGATTCAGCCACTCCTATCCTAAGTGTGATACCGAAAGAAATGGAAACCTAGGTACACACAAAAACTTGGACCCAACTGTTGATGGCAGCCTTAGTCATAGTAGCTGGGGAAGGTGGCGACAACGTGAGTAGCCATCAGCCAGTGAGGGGGTGAGCGGCGCGTGATCTAGCCACAGTTGGGTATCCAGCTGGAGGTAGGAATGAGGTGCAGATACATGGTAGAGCATGGGTGAACCTGGAAGGCATACTAAATGAAAAAAGCCGGTTGCAAAAGCCCCACATACTCTTTCATCTATGGGAAATGTCCAGAATGGACAAATTACAGAAACAAAGTAGGTTCGTGGTTGTTAGGGGCTGGAGGGGAAGTGGAAATAGGGAGTGATAGCTAATGGGTAAGAAGTCTCTCTTTGGGTAGGTGAAGAAAATACTCTGGAACTGCAAAGTGGTGATGGCACGCCACTCTGAATATACTAAAAACCACTGAATTGTTACACTTTAAAAGGGTGAATTTTATGGTATGTGTATTTCAATATGACTGTTAATTGAAAAAATACCTAATCGTTTGGAATTGAGAGGACCACACTTTTTAAGCGGTTACTGTCTTGGTGTGAATGGGTGCCACACATTCTGCAGAAACGGGATTTATTAGGTCAGTTACAACCCAGCGATGAAAAGGGATGCAGGAGCCCAGTGTGACAGGAAGTGAAGGAAGGCAAGCAGGCCAACGCCCTTAGTACAGACCGCCCTGCCCCCGAGATGAGCTTTAGGAGGGGATCCATCCTCTGAGGAGTTGGAAAGTGTGGAGGTTTCTGTGAAGATCAGATTTGCCACTGGGGGTGAAGGTTATTGTGACAGAAACCAACTCTTCCCCCTCTGTGAGTGCGTGCCCGCAGCCCCTGGCCCATGAAGTCAGCAGCCACCTTCAGGCACCATGTCTGTTAGCCGACAGCCTGCCAGAGGGACCCTCACCACATCTTTGGGCAGTGAGGTGCAGTGGGCAGGCTCGGTGTGGTTTCTCACTCTGTATGCCTGCTGCTGCCCTGCAAGATTTTGCCGAAGCGGTCCCCATCCTGCGTGGTTGTGATGGGCTCCAAGCCGCTGTCACGTCCCTCTAGGGAGTCTGGTGTTCCCTAGAGGGGTTGAGGTGGAAAACATGTTGGGACCTTGGCTTTTAGGCTGTGCTGGGCAGTACCTGTTCTCTTTCATCCATTTATAGGCTCCCACACCCCAAAGTGGATGACTAAAATTCTCCCGATCAGCTTTTTGGGCCCTTGACAGAGTACCTTAGTTTGTGACATTGCAGATGTGAACCTCCCCCTCTAATGACATCGTCCAAATCTTGTCGGCATAGGCACGAGCCAGTCAGCACCAGAAGTAGGACTGCCACAGGCTGCTGGCATGTGTGGGACTCATCCCGTCACAGGTAACCTGCAAATCCTGACCAAGTGCCCAGGGCAGTGGGGAAGACAGGTGGCTCAAGGCAGGGGTAGCTGGCCAACTGCAGTTGAAGGATGTTGTCACTTTAACAACTGATAGAACCCATCTAAGATGATCCGTCTTGAATTCATCAGACCTCTCAGTGCCACACATAAAGTGGGGATAATAGTACTCGCCTTATGGGCTTGTCCTGAGGGGTGAGTGAAGGCCAAGCCCTGCCAGCCCTGCTTCAGTCATTTGGCTAGCTCAACCAGGGAGTGTGTAGATCAAATAAAACTAGGCGGTGGGCTGCTAATAATTTCCTAGCAGCCACACTAAATCCTTACAATATTCTTGAAATAAGTCAAGTACTTTCGAGAAGGCAAGCAACAGTTTTGTGTCTGTGTAACAGGCATGGGGTGGGGAAAAAAAAGTCCCAAGGTCTGGATTTGAGTCCTGCCTTCACTGCTCATAGGCTGTGTGACAGCCTACTGTCAGCCATCTCTCTGGATCCCAGCCTCTTCATCTATGAAAGGAGGATACTCACAGCCTACCACGGGATGAGGGGGGGGCAATCAAAAAAGATCGTAAAATAGCAAAGGATGATTCGAAGCCCTTTTAGAAGTTACAGACTCAAGTGGTAACAAAGCAGGACTGGAAGCAATCGATGGGCCAGGCCGGTGGGGGTGTGGCCAAGCGCGGAGAGAAGTGTGCCTTGTCTAAGGGGGAGGCTGCATCGCTTGTGATGAGAGAGGGCAGGCTTGATGTTGCCAGGTCTTTGGATTTTTTTCAAGACAAAGGGAATCAGGATTTTTAAAATGCCAATTTCTGATTTGTGTATGTTTTTCTTGTGTGGCCATGGTCAGACCTGCCGAGGATACAACCTGAGTAGATCTTTCTATAGGAAGAAACAAAAGTAAGGCGGACTCGTGCCGCCCCCGCCTCTCCCACCACCCCCTACCCCCACCCCCGTCCTTCTGGGTGGGATAAAAAGCAGGGAGCCCGGGTACGTCTGGTGCTCCGATCCTTATTCTGTTCAGGTTGCTGAGCCTTTGAAGCTGCGGGTGAGCCTCTGCTATAAGGGACAGTGCACCCGAGGGGGCTGTGGTCACTTGGGTTCTTGGTCTGGTGCATTGCCGGAGTACCTGTCTGGTTGGCTAGGCAGTCAGCCAAAGGGAATGGAGGCCAATTCCGTGTCATCAGCCCTGTAACCTGGATCAGTCCTAGTTGACCCCTCTCAGCCAGGAAGTGTGTAGGCCAAGGAGAACTTGCCTGCAGGTCTGACTTAGCCTGTAAGCTGCTGGTTTGCTGCTCCCGTACCACGCCAATTTCACTGGTTCAGCAAACACTTAGTAAATGCTCGCTTTACGCTGGGCACTGCGCCAGTCCCCAGAGACACGAGGTGACTGGAAGCCAGTCCTCATTCTCAAGTAGCTTTGCTCTGTCTGGTGTAACAAATCATTGTCACAAAGCCTGACAGGCGCTGAGACGGAGCTCTGTGCGGTGGGAACAGAAGGAAGGCCGCCTAGGCCAGCGCTGGGGCGGAATGAACAAATAGGGGAAGAGCGCCTGCAGAAGGCGGCGGCTGAGCTAAGTGCGCGGCGGGCTAGGGACTGTGGGGTCCGAGGAAGTAGAGCGTGGAGGGTGTGGTGGGTGTCGTGCCAGGCCCAAAGCTTAGGTGAAGCATGAAGGTGAGAAAGAGCAAGTTTGGCTCAGTAGAGTCGCTGCCAGTTGGGAGAAATGGGCTAAGTGGTGGGGAGAAGCCAGAGATCTAGTTTGGAGCCTTGTAGGGAAGGACCTTGAATGCCTCGTGAACACCCCACAGACACTCGGGGGGCCAGCCTCCCCTGGTGGAACCTGTGCCTCACCCTCAGCCCGCCTACAGTGAAAGGCAGCGCGCTCTAGGTGTATCCCTGAAGCGATGGGAGCGTTAAGGTGTTGCGAGGAGGGGTGGAATGAGAACAGCCCTCCCTTGTGGTAAAATGGGTGAATGAACTAGAAGAGCCTTGAGATTGGAAATGGGAGGTTGAATCAGGAAGCTTCTGTGGGATTTGAGCAGATAAATGAAGAAGGCTGCACCAGGGTGGTGGGAAGAATGGAGGAGAGTTCGGACTGAAGAAAACATAAGAGGTTGAATCTTCAGGACTTGGTGACAGAGGGTTCAGGGTGGTGCAGAGCATGTGAGTGAGGAAGAAAGAGGAAGGGGCAAGGGTCTCCCAGGTTATTGTACCCACTGAGGAGGAAATGTAGGAAGGGGTCAAGTGTGGAGTATGTAGCAGAGGCTTTGGGGTGTCTCATGTCACCCTCCTCTAAGATGAGGACAAGTTACTGCCCTTTGTACCCTCTGCTCTTACAAAGGAGACAGAGCACTTGGTGGACCTCTTTTGGTTTTGGGACATGTAAGTAGCATATTTGGAAATATTAATCCAGTCCATTCATCAAGTGACTTGGAGTAAGGAAGGGCTTTGCAGAAAGCTTGGCGACCAGGTAAGCTGCTTTCTGTGGACCCAGCAAGTGCTGGAGGTGTCCGTGGTGGGCAAGGAGGGAGCATGGAGTCTGGCAAGCCCCAGGAGGAGAGGGGTATCATGGACTCTCCAGGTTCAGGAGGAGGACTGTGCTTTCTATTCCCCATTTGAAAAGCAGCTCCCAGCATGCTCTTGGGCCCTCACCACAGGACATCAGTTGGCCGAGACCTTGGAGTTCCCATCATTGGCGGGGTTTGTACCATTCTTCTTATAAATTCAGTAGACTCTAAGATGGAAGTGGCAACATCTAGAATCGGGTGTCAGCAAGGCCAGGGGGCCCAAGTAAGCCACAAACAGACTCGCCACATAGCTTCTTCCCCAGACCTCTGAGGCGCGCCTGCCCCTGCCCCCGGCCCCAGCACTGATGACTCTCTGTTCGTGCCAAGCATTTTCTTGTGATGAGCTGATGGAGGAAGAAAGGTCCTAGGCCTGGTTCAGCGTGCAGGTGTTAGCCCAAAGCAGACGGCAGTTTTCACTAAAGCCCCAGGCAGGGTAGCCCTGAAAGACTGTAGCGAGTGGAGCCTACACCTGTCATTCTGTGCGGTTCAGAGGGAGAGTGTGTGTTTTATAAGGACATGCATCTTGTGCGGTGGCCAGTAGTTGGGTTGGTGGGTCAGGTGCCTGAAAAGAAAATGCTGAGAAGAGGGAGCAGGGAGGTCCGGGGTAGGGGCGTGTGTGGTGTTCTGTGGGCGTGGACACAGAGCGTGTGGGTCTTTGTGGTCATGCTCGTGCCGGGCAGAGTGCACCCACCACAGCGGACGCCAGCGGGCGCCCTCTCGACAATCAGCTGGACGGCATGGTGCCCCGTGGCGGTCGGCCTTGTCTTCAGCCTTGCCCAGGCTTGTGTGATGAGCTCATGCACAGGGTGGCCATGGTGACGGATGGAGGCTAGGCAGGGGCCCAACAGCCCCCGCTCCCTCTCAAAGGCCGTCTGGACACTGCCACTGCTGCCTGATCTGTGGGCACAGAGGGCCCGAGCCCTTGACTGGCCAGCTGCTTGCCGGAAGTTGATTACCTTGCCCCCCTCCCACCCCCGACGTACCTGCTCCCGGAAAGAGCGCTAATCCTCCTTCTGGGGATGGATGCTTACTCTGGTGTTAATCGGAGCATTTACAGACAGCCTGATTTATTTACATGTGATGACTCATCACTTCAGATCCAGAGGCCCATTTTATGACAAAGGAAGTGCAACCGTGGGCGCCGGACAGTGGGATCGGCTGGTCGGGTACAACCCAAATCACAGGACCAACTAGAGTGAAACTCAACTAAGGTCCTAGCTCGAGGATGACACTGAGGTCAGGCACAGTCACCAGAATACAGCCGGTCAATGGTGCTGTGTCCCCACTTACGGGAATACACGGGTCCAGGAGTCCCGGGCGGAGGGCAGGTTGGTCCCTCTCCCCGCCACTCGCTGTGCTCCACTCGCACGGGATGAGAGGGTGCCTGGGGGTCAGGGCTTCCAGGCGGGGTGATGTCAGAGAAGGGCCCCTTGGAACAGCCATGGCCAGACGAGGCCACTCCTGCTGAGGGCTCAGAGCACTCAGGGTTGTGGGTCTGAGTCACCCTGTCAGGGGACAACCTCGACTAGCTGACAGAAACATCTAGAACAAGTGGTGGAGAAGGAAAGTAACCATCAGCAGTTTCAGCCTTGACTTACACACCAGTGAGTGGCTTGGGGCGCATCCCACGGACTCTCCCGTACACACTATTTTCACTAGATTATGGCTGCCCACCACCTTGATCCCATCGGGGATGGAATGGACTTCATGGGAGACACAGGTGGGTTGGAGTGGCGCTAGGCAAGGACTAGGGTAGATCATTTTGGGTGCCCTGCATCTTGGTCACCCTTTGATTTCAGCTGCAGCCGTGGTAGACATTGCTGGTGGCTTTTGCTCCTATTGATAGCACCTCCCCATTGAAGCACAGAATGCGTCATTCTCAAGTCTATTCTAGCACCTTCCTCAAAACCACAGAGGTCTGTTTGGCTTGCATGGCTCAATGCAGCCCAGAAGTTTGGGGAGTTAATTCCCTGGGACAGCTCTCAACAACAAAGTGTGGGAACCACAGGCTAGATGCCCATCCCCCCCCACTCCCCGCCCCTTTCACGTGCTCTGGCCAGAGGCTGAAAGCCCAGATTCCAGGGGAAGTGAGCCCTCACTGCTCACAGCTCTGACTTTGATGTTGGACCTTACATTGGCTTTTCCTCCTTTGCTCGTTCCTGTTTCCTGAGACCACCTCCCGATTAAACTGCCTGTACCCAGTCCTCATCTCAGGCTTGGCTTCTGGGAGAATCCAAACTAAGACAGGAAGACGGAGTCTGAGGTCACTCTGCATCTGACAGGCTGAAGAGGCATCTGGGAAACAGAAGGCAGGCAGCCTGAGGACATTTTTGGTGGTCACAACGGAGGGCAGGGAGGGGTCGAGGGGGTGCGATGTTGCTCCTGACGTCTGGTGCGTGGAAACATCCTATAAGTCACAGGGCAGATCCCTATAACAAAGAATGACTCAGCCCCAAATGTCAACAGTGCCGAGGGTAAGAAACTGTCCTAAGAAGATTGCGAAGGAGCAGCCCAAGTGGCAAGGAAGAAAACCGGGAGAGAGCGCTGCTGTGACAGTCAGAGTCTCACGGGGCCAGAGGGCCAGGCAGGTCCGTGCTGCTGGCGGTCCAGGGAACCCATAACCACCTGCCTAGTTTATCAACAAAGACCTTCACCCAGGCAGTTCCGCCAGCCACGAGGGGCCAAGGTCAGCTGGTATGGAGGGAGGCACGAGTGGAAGGTAAGTAGTGAGGACAAGAATAGAGCCTTCCCAGGAGCTTGGAGGTAAAGGACAGGAAGGGCTGCTGGGACTCGCGAGCAGGAACAGTAGAGAGGAGGATGAGTTTGAAAAGATCCCAGAAAGACCAAACATCCTGTGTACGCGATGATCAAAGACCCGAGGGACCCAGGGACGGCGATGACTGATGGAGGACAGGGCCTCTGCGCATCTGTGCTACCAAACCAGAGTGCAGGGGCTGTAGCATGCATCCGGTGCGAGCGTCTCCCCGGAGACGCCAGCTGATGCTCCCCTTCTCTGCGGAATGCCTGTGGAGATCCAGAGTTCTCTTGTGAGAGGTTCACGGACTTGAGTTTGGGTTTTGGGGTCACCGCTGCCTCCTGGTTCCTGGGTCTGCCTGTGCTCTCTGTTCTGCCACGGAGTTAAGCTCGGAGGTGAAATCTTTCTGTCCTTTTGCAGAACCCCCTCACACCAAACACTCGGTTTGTGACCGGTCTGGGCCGTGCCATGCCCACCCTCGAGCCCTTGTATGAGCACCTTGCTTTTCCTCTTCGCATCCTTCTTCCCCGATTTGCTCAGCCCTCCTGACTTCACCAGCCCTGAGGCTTCGCCCAAACTGTCGAGGTGCAGAGTAGACAAGAGAGCTTCCTCTTAGGTTCAGCCTCCAGAAGAAGGTGGTCATGGTTAAAATGCATGGAAGTGCGCCTTCTGGAAGACAACAGCTTCATCCTCCCAGGTGTGGGAGCCTCGACGATTCATGCCCAAACCCACCGCAGCTGCTCCGTCTAACCCGCCCACCCCCACCCCGAGGTCTACTCTTGCCTTGCAGGGTTTCAGCTCTTCCGGGGACCGTGTAGAGAGAAGTGAAAGGCAGAGCAAGGCTAGAGGTGAACGAATAAGAGGCCCCAGTGGGAAAAGGATCACAACCCACCCAACCCCCTCCTGTCTCCAGAGGGCTGGCTTAGAGGTCAGGAGGCCTGGCTGCTGGAACGTGTTCCCCTGCCTGTCAGCCTTGTGAGCTTCGGCCTCTGTGTTCCCACCTGTACGTGAAGTCCCCCTGCTTCTGCAACCAGGAAATAAATGCAAGTCTTAACAATTCTCATCTGGGTGCTCAGAATGATTAGTGAAATGTTTGGTGGCCCTCCACTACTTCCTTCCAGGGTGCTGGTGTCAATCCGTCAATCCACACCATCCCTTGCCATGAGGTCTGTGTTTATTTTGGAGTAAAATGAATTCGTATTTCATCAAAAAATTATTTTGTATTTTGACGGGTCATGAGGAATTTGCTACTGCCTTCCCCCCATCCCACACACCCAGGCAGGGCCAGACCCCATCTCACCAAGGGGCAGTTTTCCGGCTCCTGGTGCAATTCCAGAAGCTCCCAGCAGGGGGCAGCCTAGCTCTTCTCCGTCTCCAGCTCAGTGGGGAACTGCCGGCTTCCCGGAGATCTGGTGGAGGCTCTTTAAGGGAGGGCTTGGCAGACTGTTTTGACCATGACCCTCAGCTGGACATACATTTTTACATCAGTACTGGTTTGCACATGTTTATCTTGCTAAGCAATACTTAAAATCCTTACTGCAAGGGTGTACTCTGATCAATTCTAGGTTGTTCAGTTCTGTCTGAGATTTGGTCATTTAAAAAACACTGCTCACACCCACCAATAGATGGAGACCTATACTCCGAAACCCACTGGGAATCTAAGCCCGGGGAGTGGGGCTGGGAAGCGGATAGATTTGGGGTCACCTAGGATAGGATCTTGAAGTACAGTGGTTAAAGGTGTGGTCCTGGGAGCCAGGCTGCCTCATGCAATCGCAGCTCTGCCCTTTCCTCCCTCCGTGGCCTGGACTCCACCCTCCGTGCTCAGTAAAAGCACAGCCTGACTTACAGTCATAGCTCCTTTTCTATGCAGAGACAAGGATTGCTGCAGAGTGCGATCGCCATGCAAAGCCTGCCTGGTGTCTCATGGACTCACTCGTCCAACATGTGTTGGCCCAGGTTACAGAAGATAACCGAGCAGAAAGCTCTGGGCCTGGCAGAGGTGGCCGAGAAGCACACAGACGATTACAACAGATGTGACAAGGGCTTGGGTGGTGATTAGCGCTGAGCCCTCTGGGAGTGCATGGGTACCCAGAGGACTCCTTAGCTCAGCAGCTCTCCAATTATGGTCCCCAGGCCGGCAGCAGCTGCAGCAGAAGCTGAAAACTTGTTAGAGAGGCAGTCTCACTGGGGCGCCCGGGTGGCTCAGCTATTAAGCATCTGCCTTTGGCTCCGGTCATGATCCCAAGGTCTCTAGGATCGAGCCCTGCATCAGGCTCCCTGCTCAGCGGAAAGCCTGCTTCTTCCTCTTCCACTCCCCCTGCTTGTGCTCCCTCTCTTGCTGTGTCTCTCTTTGTCAAATAAATAAATCTTTAATTAAAATTTTAAAAAAGGCAGTCTCGGGGCCTTAGCCCAGGCGTATAAAATTAGAAATCCAGAATCAAGCTGGTGCACCCCCAGTTGGGGAAGGATTGCCAGCGGGTACCAGACTTCTATGCATTTCAGAGTCATCTGGGGGCACCCCTGCCAATTAACCACAATGTCTGGGAGAGGGAGCCAGGAAGCATAAGTTTTTAAAAAGATCCCCAGGTGTTTCCAGTGTGCAGCGAAGTAGGGGAACCACTGCCCCAACCAGAACCTGGGCACACAGGGGTGGGGGTGGGCATCTGAGAGAGCTTCCTGGAGGTGGTGTCATGTAGGCAGAAACCTTCAGTGCAGTAGTGGCCTGTGAGCACACATGAGTTGGAAGGGAACATGGAGGGTGAGGGGGTGGCTAATGCCAAAGAAGTTTCTAAAGGGACTGTGATCCAGTGCTGAGGAAGCTGGGCTCTGGACACCAACCATCTGGCCGCGAGTCCTGCTGTGCCCTGACTAGCTAGTGGGTCTGCAGACAAAAGTCATTTAACCTCTCTGCTCCTTACACACGTGGCCTTCCTGTGAAGGTCAAGTGCATGTAAGAAATGTGCCTTATTACTGTTGGGATAGGACTATAATTTTAAGTTGAGCGATTGAGCGAAATGCCCAGACAGGAGCCAGATTATCTCAGGAGATGACACTGGAGAGAAGGGACAAAGCCATGGAAGGCTTTACCACCACAGTCTGGACCCACAGGCTCTGGGGAACTTCGGGGAGTTCAGGTGCCAGGGGAGCCCCGGGGAGAGGTGTATGGAGAATGTACTAGAGAACAGCGTAACACGGAAGTGTGGGCAGGGCGGGGGTGCCATGCACCGGGGCAGGTCGGAGTGATGGCAGCCGGCCTGGCAGAGAGGGCTGCTAGAAGGCCTACGAAGATGGTGAAATAGGACTGAGAGATGAGGCCATGTCCCGTTTGGGGCCAGACAACGCAGCCTTTTGACCATCCCCTCCCCTGCCCCTTCCACACACACTGTTCCCGGGCACTGCTGAGTGCTTCGCATTCTGGAGCTGGTCCTTGGGGGAGGACAGTGAAGGCCTGTCCGGGCAGGTGCACTTCTTGTCCCTTGAACGTGTCACGCATGTTCCCAACTCCAGACCTTAACCACGCTTCCACCTCTCTCCTGGCTCTCAGAATCCTGCTTTCATTCCATGCCCGCCCTCCTCCACACACACCCCTCCCTGGCTCAACCTCCTTGAAGCCTCCTGACTACATGGACTACCCCATGCTGGGGGTCGCTGGTGTGCCACTCACCCCTGTTGCCAGTTGTATCGGTGGCAGCTGCAGTAGAAGCCCTTGGGAGCCAAAGTGGGTCTCAGGATGTCTGGTGGGTGTTTTGGTGAGCAAATGTGGGGGGTAAGCCCCCTGATTGGTTTGGGAGAAAAACCCAGAATTCAGCGACCAGCCAGGAGCGCCTTGTTGAGAATGAGATGATCAGAAGTGGCAGTGGGGGCCTTGGCTCTGAGGGGCTCAATGGGAGGGAACAGAGGATGGAAACTTCTCGGTGTCCACCTCCCTGGCTTCTCCAGGGGGTTAAAGGCACATCCTTCTTGTTTCTGTAACGTGGTCCCTCTTTCATCCTGCATCGAGGGGTGGCTGCAGCTGGGCCCTCTCTGCACCCTTGCTGGGTACCTCTAAGCTTCTCCCAGCACCTGGAGGTGGGGCTGAGGGGTGTGGCCAGCACCCTGCGAGGGGCGGGACCAGGGGCAGCTCAAGCAATACCACTCAGCCTTTGAGGAGGCCAACTGTGTGCCTGTAAGCCCTGTTAGGTGCTCCCAAGAGGCACCAGAACTATTAAGATGAAAGCCTCAGAAACAATAGGAGAGAGGACCACCGAATTGTGTAACACAGATGCCTGGGGGAGGGAAGTGAGAGTTCGGACCTAGACAAACCTGGGTTTGTTAACCAGCCAAGGGACGGTGAGCAATGCAGGAACCCGAGCCTCTCCAAAGCTCAGATTCCTCCCCTGCTAAATGGGGGTCACAATAGCACTTGTTATTCAAGTGAATAAAACTTCAATTATATTGATTCAAATATACGATAAGTGATGAACTAAGTATACATGTGCTAACGGATGTAAAGTCCTTCAGGGAAGCATCTGGCACAGAGCGAGCTCTGCTAGGTGGAAGCTGGTACTATTGCTGCGGTTTCACTTGGTTGTGAATGGTTATGGTTCAGGAAAGGGGGAATCCACTGAATGAAGGCAAATAGCCCGAGACAGACTTGTAGGCTGGGTTCCAGAAGAGAGGAAGGACTAGCCAACCAGAGAGAGCAAAATGTCCTGATTTTCTAAAATAAAGGAATATGATGGCTGGGATGTAAGTTTCATGTCACTCAACAGCTCTGTAGAATTATCAAACAGATGGGTTTGGAGCGCTTTACAGAGAAGCATGCTTTTCTGGAATTAATTCATTAAATCATGTCAAACCAAACTTGCAGTGGCTTTCATTACCAAAGGATTTTTTTTTTTCATTCACTCATCATGTTAGGAAAAGTAGAGCTTATCTTGGCAAGGCACTCAATGAAGTTTTCCATGCTCTCCCTGTGAACACCAGAGAGAAGTGTAAGCAGGGTGGTGGATGGTTAGGAGAGGTCTGCAACGACATGAACGGTTTCCCCCCAGGAGCTGGAGGAAAGGATGGACATCCATTCAAGATCTCCTATGGCAGGTCCCCGGGCTAGAGTCCTGTCACAGAGGCATTGGAGGAACACATGATGGGGAGGACGGCTCAACAGGACACATAGTTGGCACTTAAGGATTCAGCTAAGTAAGAGCAAAATGTAATTCATAGCAGAATAGCAAATAAGTCTATTTTTTTTTCTATTAATGGGAGTCATATAAGCTCATGGTAGAAAATTTGGAAAACAGGTAAGACCATAAAGAAGTACCTAAGAGGGTGCCTGGATGGCTGAGTTGGTTGAGCAACTGCCTTCCACTCGGGTCATGATCCTGGAGTCCTGGGATCAAGTCCCACATCGGGCTCCCTGCTTAGCAGGGAGTCTGCTTCTCCTGCTGACCTCTCTAGCTCTCATGTTCTCTCTCTCAAATAAATAAATAAATAAATAATCTTAAAAAAAAAAAAAAGAAGTACCTAAGAGACACCTGTAATTGTCCCCGATTGGCACAGTTTGATAGCGTGAGCTACGAGAAGGGTGAGAATGGAGTTTGGGTGATGTTTAAGACTGTCCAAACCAGGAAAGGGCTGGTGCAGTCTATGCGGAGAGGACGGGCTATCCGGAGACTGGAGGAGCCCCGGAACGGTTCCAGAGCGTACTTAGCGCTCAGAGGCTGGCGGGGGGTGAGAAGGGGGGAAGAGGCGGCGGCTGCAGTGGGGGGGGAGGGGTGGTGCCCGCTGTCTGCGCGCGACAAATAAGGCGGCTTCCAGCAAGTAGCTCCGCCCACCGACGGGAGAGGCGCTCAGGCCGGGCGGGGCGCGCACTCGCGGGCAGGGTTCTAGCCGAAGCCGGTGCTTCCCCTCCCTCTGCTCCGAGTGTTACCGGAGACTCCCTGTCCTGCTGTGGTTCCTTTCCACTCCAAGACTCGTGTTATCTAGAGCTGAAAACGGGGAGGCAGAAAGAAACGCGATTCAGTTATTGCCAAGGGAAACGAACATGGTACAAAACGGCAGGCTCTCAATTTTGTTGGAAGTATCCAGTTAAACGTAAATTCATTGAAAAGTAATAACAAGAAAATTTTAATGCTTCTGTGGGAGATGCTTTTCACCTTTTGGGCCCTTTTGATTTTTCCAAGTTTTCTACATCTGACTTATTCTAAAATCCAATAAATGTCATATTAAAGCAAAGTAAATGTGTCTCCAGTGTGTGTGAGGATACTTTCATGACCAAAACAAGAGAGTAGGGAGTTAGGAGGAGGGAGTGTAGTCCAGGCCGATGTGTAGGGGTGGGGCTTGATTGTGGAGGACCCTGACATCCAGGCAGAATTGTTTAGGTTGATTTGGTCATTGCAATGGCAATGGTAATGATGACCTTATTTGCTGACCCAAACCCAGGATGTATAATCTGATAGATAACCACGTATTTGGGGATGAGAGGACACAAACAATGATTAAATTTGCAGAACTCCTAGAAAATCAGTGTTACAGTAGATTCTCCAGGGATAGACACTCATTTGCTTATTCATTCATTCAGTTGCATCGGGTTTCTTAAGCTCCAGCTGTATGCCAGACAGGTGCGCACCCTGATGGGAGCAGGTCTCTGGGGAGCTGAGGGCAGGACACACCAGAAGATGAAGACAAACCCGGCAGTTAGTGGGTCCCTACACACCCAGGCGAGAGGTTCTGAGTCTCAGGAGTTGGAGTGGTAAGAATGGAACTTTCAGTGATATTTCAGGATAGTATTTGGTTGCTTCGCAGTTGCCCTGGGGGTCCTTCTTCAGCACGCTCCCCTTACCCCCCGGGGAGGGTACAGGAGGCACTCGGCAAACATTTGGCAAGTAATGGGAATGTTACTAAGGCGGGAGGAGGGCTGGAACTGAACCCCAGTCGATCAACAGGGATTCACTTATTTACGAAGCGAACCCATCATTGCAATAAGTGTTTACTACGTGCCTGCTGCCATATTGCTCCAGGCTGACGCTGCCAAGATGAGACAGAGTTTCACCCTAGAGGAATTCACAAGAGGACAGTCCGACTGGGGAAAGAGATACAGCTATAAACAGTGAAAGTGCTTATAGGAGACTGTTATAAGATGAACCTAGATAAAGGTATAATTAATACCTGTAGGCACAATTAGGAACTAATTAGTCACAAGCACCCCCAGAGAGGAGATTGTCCAGGGTGGGAGTGGAGTAGAAGGAAAGCCCAGCATACGGAAAATGAGTAAGGTACAAAGTACAAATCCGGGCATGGCAGGTCCTTCTCAGTCGGCTTTGTGCTATCTTTACTTCTGTCTCTTCCTCCAGGATGACTCCACTCCTGCAGGCCCGTACCTCTGTCAGGCTGTAGGCGAACCCCTCTTTCCCTTCTCTGAAAACGACTCCACCCCCATCTAACACAGTCACAGCGCAAGATGTGTCATGAGGACACACATATCTGCCCATCAGGCCAGAGTTGACTGGTCCAGGGACAGGGCTGTGACCAAAGTGGACCACTCAGGGTCCCCCCTGGGAATTTGGAGTCAGGACACTAGCTCCCAGGGCCAGTCTCATTGGTCTCTTACGGTCAATGTAAATTTGGGCGTCACGGGGTCTTGGGGGGGAAGCCCTAGCAATGTGTGCACATGGCCATATGTTTTTATAGAATTTTCAAAAGTAAGATAATTTTCAATGTAGTTGGTTAAGTCCACTGTCTCTTTTCCTTTTCTTCCCTCTGTCACCTCCTCTCATGACGGATGGTGTTGGAGTGACTCTGGGTAGCCAGAGATCTAGCTAAGGGGAAATGGGGTTGAAGGTTCATTTAGTTAGCATGAGGTGGGAGCCCTTTGTGTGGTTTACAGCCATAGCCAGTGTAGCAGTGGCTTCGGGAACATTCTTGAGGCTCACTGTGATCCTCGGGACACCCAGATGCAATGCGAGCCCGTCATCAGGCCAGGCTAGGGAACGAGTGCGTAGTGCAGGAGAAAAAGGTTTGAAATGATGGATTCTTCTGGTTATGGGATTCGTAAAATCAGAAACTTTGGGGGTTTGTTTGTTTGTTTTTCAAAGATTTCATTTATTTATTTGACACAGAGAGAGAGAGCACAAGCAGGGGGAGCAGCAGGCAGAGGGAGAAAGAGAAGCAGACTCCCCGCTGAGCAGGACGCAAGCACCCAGGAATCATAACCTGAGCCGAAGGCAGCCACTAAACCAACTGAGCCACCCAGGCGCCCCAGGAACTTTGGTTTTATAGATCCTATAACTGACAAGGTTCTTTCCTTGCCCAAACTCTACTCAGTCTCAGCTGGGCGCTGATTGTCGGGCTTCCACGTTTGCATTTGCATGGTCCAGTTTTAGCAAGAGCACTGCCAAGTGAATTGAGCCTGAGTGCCCCCGCCTCCAGATCTGGTCTCCATCGTCCTCCACCAGCACTAAGGGGATAAGCTGAACTCCCAGTCCTGCCTTTGGCAAGAGCCCTGTGAGTTCAGCCTAGCCAGGTTCCGTTCTCACCTTTGGTGGGTCCTCTGAATGACCTTCTACCCGCTGAACATCCCCCTGCTCCTTGGCTCGAAATTCCCACGTTTCTTCCTTGTGGTCCAGGTGGACCTTAATCTGTTTCTGCTACAAAACCCCTCTCTAGGGCGCCTGGATGGCCTAGTTGGTTAAGCAACTGCCTTCAGCTCAGCATGATCCTGGAGTCCTCAGATTGAGTCCCGCATCCGGCTCCCTGCTCAACAGGGAGTCTGCTTCTCCCTCTGACCCTCTCCCCTCTCATGCTCTCTCTCTCAAATAAATAATATATGATAAATAATGAATAAAATAACAATAAATAATAAATAAGCAAAATCTTAAAAAAGAAGAAAAAACCCCACTCTAGTAGCCTGCTTGAATAAAGCCTTTTATACCCTCTTTCTTGCAAGTGTTGTGAATACTTTTTTTTTTTAACATAATACACACCATACTTTCTTTTAAAGTGGGAGTCACGTGCAATTGGATATATCAGATTTTTTTTGTGTTTAAATTGCTGGTTGATTGGAACAAGAAAACTCAAAATGCCCTGAATTCCATAGCTCACATACAAAAGAAATGGATAGGAATTTTCCTGAGTTTTTGTGACAATCCTAAGCATTTACATGACAATAATAATAATTTGGGACCAGGAACCTTTTTTAAACTATCCAGAATAGAAAAACAAAATTTGGATCAACCATGCTAAAGGAAAGACTGGAAAGTTTTTTGTATTTTCTCTGTGGAGAACCATTACAGAATAGTCCCAAGCAGAGGTCATCAAACAGGATGCAGCCAAAAATCATAATAATGATCATAATAATAATCATAAAATAAAAAGTAGGAGTAACATACAGTGTAGCAGGATTCGGCTGCAAATTCATTAAACTTTTTTTCCCCTGGATTTTTTGGTGTTTCTTAGCCTTTAAACTTTCTTTTTTTTTTTTTTTAAAGATTTTATTTATTTATTTGACAGAGATCACAAGTAGGCAGAAAGGCAGGCAGAGAGAGAGGAGGAAGCAGACTCCCCGCTGAGCAGAGAGCCCGATGCGGGGCTCGATCCCAGGACCCTGGGATCATGACCCAAGCCAAAGGCAGAGGCTTAACCCACTGAGCCACCCAGGCGCCCCCTTTTAACTTTTTTTTTTTTTTAAAGATTTTATTTATTTATTCGACAGAAAGAGACACAGTGAGAAAGGGAACACAAACAGGGAGCCGGAGAGGGAGAAGCAAGCTTCCCACTGGAGTAGGAGGCCTGATGCAGGCCTCCATCCCAGGACCCTGGGACCATGACCTGAGCCAAAGGCAGACACTTAACAACTGAGCCACCCAGGTACCTGCTTTTTGACACTTGTAAATTTGCTATGCTTTCTTTTCTCATTCTAGATACATTTTCAGGTTTGAACTCATTTTGTATCTGTCATTTTGTATTCTTCTCCTTCCAGAGTCTCTCCCCACCCCCTAAGCTCAGAAACGCAGTGTAAGCTTTGCCCTGCCCCCCCCCTTTCCTGTCCTGCCTTTCTATGATGTGGTCACTCTCTTTGGGCCTCTCTCTGTGTCCTTCCTCCGAGTCAGGGTTCGTGGCCTGACCTTCCACCTGAGGAAGTATTAGAGACAAGCTGGTTAGTCCTGCCAGCATCCCTCCTGCTTGCAGAGAGTCAGAGCACGTGGCATCTGTTATTACATTTGGTTCTTATTGCAAACCATTAGGGGAAAAAAGCCCCGCTCTTTTTGTTACGGGAATGGTCAGATTTCTAGGAAAGGAAGTGGAACAACCACAGCCCATGCCTCAGGGGCAGGCTTGGTGAGGTCCCGTGGCATTGGGCTACCGAGTGGAGGAGCCAGAAGGTAAATCTCTGTGGTCCGCATCCTCTCTCCTCGCCGTGCGCATGCTTCACGACGTTGGCACATATGGTTAGGTGGTCCCATCCGTGCCTTCTGCCAGGTGGGGAGACAGGCAGAACCTCTGGCCCACGGGTCCCCACCGGGAAGCCAGCTGTAGCCCCGAGGCTTCCTTGGGAACATGAAATGGGACCTAGGCTACCTCTCCTGGACCCTCTCCCTCCTGGACCACAGGTTCGGGGACTGGTGGGGGCAGCCTCAGAATCACTGGAAGCGTTTTTCCCACTTACGTTCTGTGCACCCCAGCCAGCAGACAGGACAGGTGCTTTTTGGAAACTTCCAGGCAAATCTGATACCCACCCACTTTCAGGATGAGCGCCAGGCCAGAGGGACTCCTGAGCGTAACCAGGAGACCATGGAAGCCGTGATGTGCCGTGGAGGCTGTGATGTGCTCACTGCCAAATGCAGCCGCCTGCTCCCAGAGGAACACAAAGCCAGACTGCCTGGGGGGAGTCCCTGACCTGCCTCCTCACTAGCCCTTGGGTCCTGGCAAGTCACTTGACCCTAGAATCTACCTTGCCCGCTTCTCTGTAACACGGAAATCACTAGAGCACCGTACCCGAAATGTGATGAGGCACAGAAAGTATCGAGCACAGAATATGATGCGTACGGCTCAAAAATGTGAACCACTGCCCTTCCTTCCTCCACGGACATCAGCCAAGCGTGAAGGGAAAGGTAGACACTGTTCCCCTCCCCAAGGCCCAAGCTAGCGATGGGCTTCCCTCCCTCCTTCCCACGGAGGAGGCAAGAGGCCAGCCGCTGAGGGCCAGGGACTTATCCTGAATTCCAGACTAGCCAGGATCTTCTTTCAGCTCAGAGTGGTTGGGAACCCCCTCTTTTGTCTGGGGCTGGGGAGACCGGTTTGGGGCAATCGTCTCTGGTGTCACTGGTTCCCTGTCCCTTGTGCAGACAGCTGGGGGTGTCCTGGGGGGCCAGAAAAGCCGGCAGACAGTCTTTCCTTTTCAACAGGAACAGGTGGACAGCCGAGCCAGAGAAGGAAGAGGGGGGGCTGGGAGGCTGCTGCTGGAGGCTGTGTGTCTCAGGCTCCCCAGCCTCCCCTTTCCCTCCTCTCCGGCCGCTCTGATCTCCCGGGGTGCTCAGGCCCTAGCACTAAAGCCGTTCAGGAGGATAGAGGTTTAATAAACTCATTTTCATAAAGGCATTGAGGACCGATGCCCTTCATTTTAGACTGGGCAATGCCCCATAGTGATATTCTTTAAATGTTCTTACTTGAGGGGCGCCTGGGTGGCTCAGTGGGTTAGAGCCTCTGCCTTCAGCTCAGGTCATGATCTTGGGGTCCTGGGATAGAGTCCCGCGGTGGGCTCTCTGCTCGGTGGGGGGCCAGCTTCCTCCCCTCTCTCTGCCTGCCCCTCTGCCTACTTGTGATCTCTGTCTGTCAAATAAATAAATAAAATCTAAAAAAAAAAAATGTTCTTACTTGAGGGCTCAGGCTCAGACTAGGGAGAGACTGGGTCTTGGCCTCCTACCCCAGGTAGGTGTCCCTGTGGGCCGCCAGGGCCAAGAGCATTGGAGAAGTCCAGCCATTCCACAAGCCAGAAGGCCCCTTCCACGGCCTTCTACTCTTGTCCTGAAGCCAGTCAGAACAGGGGGTCCCCAGCCAGGCTTCTGGCTTGGGGGGATCCTCCTAGATGGTGGGGTGAGGGCTCAGGGCCTCTCTGTCCCCAACCCCAGGGTCCACAGTCTTTCTCCGGGTGGTTCTGTTCCCCAGTCCTGGGAGTTGGGGGAAAGGGAACAAAAATGAAATTCTGACCCCAACGCTTGTTCCTCCCCTGTCCAGGGACCAGGGATAGACAGGGAGTGGGGTCAGGCAGCTCCCAGAGCCCCACTGAGCTGCTGAGGGAAGCTGATGGGCTGTGACACCACCACATCCCTTCTGCCCCTACCTTCGTGCCCTCTGTGCCCCGGGAATGCCCACTACACTTGCCCCACACCACCCCCCACCCCCAACAGAGGCCAGCACCTCGGGCATTTATCCGAGCCTCACTAGATGGATGAGAACACAGTGCAGCCACTGGCCTCCCCTGGAGATTAGATCCGACAAATCCCATGTTTGAGGGACTGGCTGGGCCCTTTCCCATCAGACATTGGACCCGAACAGTCCTGTGTGCTGTATCCTCCGGCCCTACGCTCGAGGCCTGTCTTACTCTGCCCTGCACACGGCAGCCAGAGGAAACAGACTTGATGTACATACGGCCAAATGGAGACGCTTAAAACAGAGCCAAGAGAAAAAAGTCAGAGTGAGATCCATAACACAACCCAGTTACATTAATTAAAATTACATGTGGCCCAAACAAGAATGTACGTGTGTCAAAAATAGGAGACCTGTTAGGAAGGTGCCTTCTGGAGGAAGAGGGAGAGCTGAGGGAGTGGGGTCCGAAGGAAATGGGAGAATAGAGGGGAGGGGGGGAGAGAAAAGGAAGGGGAGGGAGGGATATAGGGAGGGAAGGAGAAGGAGGCAGAGGGAACAGAGGGAGGGAGAGGAAAGGAGGCAGAAGGAGGGAGGCAGGCAGAGAGGGAGAGGAAGGAGGAGGAGACGGAGGGAGGAATACTCTTTACGAATCACCTCTGGAAGTTTCTTCTGGGAATGAAGCTTGGATTTACTTAACATGTATATTTTTTCATGGAAAAGCATAAGGCCTGTACAATTTTGAAAAATGGGAAATGTATTGATTTCTAATGTCTTAAGAACATACTCCCCACCCCTTTTGGCCAAAAGCCATGCCAAGACTTACAGAACAAAAACCAGCTACAATGTTGGCTTAACCTGTAGTTTAAAGCCAAAGCAGCTGCGAGTCTCTGTGGAAGGGAAGGGATGGGCTCACTGAGGCACTGGTCACAGATGAGCAGCCACAGGCTCCCTCTCCTGGTGTCAGAGTGCGGCTAGCGGCTAGCGAGGGTTACACTTGGAGCATGTGAAGAAGCAGAGTCGGGGGACCCGACCCAGAGCCAGGTGGAAAAGAGAAGAAACGAGAATGGAAAGCTGTGGCCACCTGCTCTGGGGAGCTCTGAGGAGAGGATTCTCGTAGTCGAGATGACTCTGATCACAGACCAGATCAAATATCACCAAATACAAGAACCCTCACGGAGGCTTTGCATGGTAGGCTGTGCTCAGGGGTGTTCGTCCAGGAGGCTCCCTGGAGGAGGGGAGTGCTAGAAGTCAGAGGCTCATCTGGCCGGACAGGAGATATGGTCTTGGAAAGCAAGGGTAGCTGATTTGCACCCCTGGAGCTGCAGGGAGACACGTGAGACCTGCTCCCCAGGCACACTCCGTTAGTCAGCCTTGCTCAGCACCGTTGAAAGGGGATGAGGCCAAGGGCTGGGGCTGAACGTGGAGCGGGTCATTCTTCATGCCCTGTGGGGGTCAGATCCCCTTTGGAGGCTTCCCCAGGGACAAGTGTTGAGGGCAGCCTGGGGCTCTCTGTTGAGCCAGGCCATATGCATGAGCAGGCGTGCACGCTCATGTGTGAGTGTGTGTGTGTGTGTGTGTGTGTGTGTGTGTGTGTGTGTTTGTCAAGGTCCAAAGTTATCCAGCAAAGAGAGCTCCAGGTTGTGGCTCTGGTCTCAAGGAACCATGGAGCTCCTGGTCAGCGAATCCCAGGACAGGGACATAGGAGAGCAGACTCAGGTTAGGTCAGTGAGGGTGGGGGTGGGGAGGGCTGCGCTCTCTCTCTCCAGCTGGGCACATGAAAGGAAATGGGCTCAGGGTCCCAAGTACCTGGGTGGAGTGTGGCCACCCCTCAGGGTGTGAGTGAAAACGACGAGTATTGATCGGTTCGGGCTGGGGCTTTGAGGCGGGACATGCCCCCTCCAAGGTCTCTTCGCACCTGGTAGCTGCAGACAGGAAGACCGCAAGTCTGGGATGCTGGAAGCACAGAAGGGAATGGGCCTGGGTACCTGAGGGAGGGAGGACGGTCCCCTGATGAGGCTTGGACTGTGCCTTGGCCTGGAACCTGAGAAATGGATTTCTGTTGTGTTCTAGGCTTTCCAGGTCACAGCGCTTTCCCCTGCTCTGCCCTCCCCATGTTATCAGGCTTGCACACGGTCCATCTCTACCCATTGGGTCTGTCTGACCTCACATCTCCCCGTGGCCACCACGGAACTCCCTGGATGTGTGCGCTGGGCCGGGTGCCTGACCGATGTCTTTTCTTCGGCTTGTTCACACTCCCCACTCTCCTGCAGCTTCTTGAAATCCTACCCAATGTTCACGGTCTAGTTCAGACCCCATGTCTGCTGGAGGCCCTCCCTGAGCACTGGAGGCCAGGGCTCGGAGAGCCCTGTCCCTCCCTTTCCTGACAGCCGGGGTGGCAGAGTTGCAGGTGGCCCCGGGAAAGTGCGTGCTGATTTCAACTACAGACCCACAGGTTGTAGGCATATGTTGGAAACATGGCCTCTCGCTAATGGATTATATTTCTCTTGGGTGTTCCTGAGTATGTGCTACATACACTGTGCATTCTCTCTCTCTCTCTCTCTCTCTCACACACACACACACACACACAGAGTACACGTTTGCGGACCTTCAAGACCACAAGGCCAGTTGTGCCTGAAACAGCTGAGCAGTTGGGTCCACAGTAGGAAAGAACCCGATGCCCGCTTATGGCTTGAACGAACTAGGATAAGCATAGCACGACAGCTGGGAGGTCTTAGCTGACTGCAGGTCAGGCAGAACCATGACTCCGCAGAAGGGTGCTGGGATGGCCTGGGAACAGGGCTGAGTAGAAGGGGTCAGAGCTCCACTTCCAAGTCTAGGGGTCAGAAGGCTTGGAGCACAGGCCACACCCTCCTTTCTCCCAGCCTTTCCCCATGGGCATCTGTTTGTTTTTCTATGTTTTGGTTTTGATAGATTTCTAAAAGTCACCTCCTGTGTGAAGCCTTCCTGGATTGTAGCAAGGACAGAAGTTCCTCCCACCTTTTTCAAGTCTCTGTGAACCCCTCAGGATGTCATGTGGAATTCTTCCTTCATTCTAAACCATGGCAACCGCAGGGATCGGATCCCTAGTGGCCAGTATGGCGCCTGGCGCAGAGGAGGTAGATTGCCACACAGTAATAATACAGTGAGATAGCCCTAATATATAAAGAATATTTAAAAATTGAAGGAACAAAAGACATTTACAACTCTATAGAATGGACGAACATTAGGAACAGACGATTCACACGTAAAGCACAACATAAAAATAGCCCTTTGGCATAAAAATATTAAGAAAAATGCTCATTTCAGCAACACTGAGATACCATTTCTCACTCATCGGATGGGGAGAGAGTCAGTGGCTCCACGATCCAGGCTGTTAGCGTGGCTGTGGGGAGATGGGCCGCGTCTTACTCAGTGCCGGTGGGGAAGCAACTGGCCACATCCACGGAGAAGACTCTGGCAAGACCTAAGGAACGTAAACGTGTGTACATTTGCCCTTCACCCCTGTGACCTCCGCAGCGCATGCAACTCAGAGTGGCGGGATTGGTGAGTTTAAGACAGAGGCAGCTGTCTAAATATCACAGCAGGGAGGCAGGTTAAGTAGAGTGGGGCCATGGGGGGTGTGGAGGGGGTGGGGGGTGGGAGGGGGTACTGCACTGCGCGCAGCTCGGGGCGAAGAGAGGACACGTGCACGCCAGGCAGAAGCCTTTAACCTGAACTTCGTGGACAGACCTCATGGAGCCCAAGAACCTCCTGCCAGATCACAGAAGATTTGCCTCACAGAAGATTTGTGTAATTTTTATTTTTGTTTTTATTTGCATTTGTTTGTTTGTGTTTATTTTTGAGACAGGCATGTGGCTTCCAACTGAAAGATCGGTGGCTCTCAGACAGTTAAACATCACTGCCCCACACGCTTCCAGCATGAAAGGTTTTTCACTGATGTTATTATGTCGGCTGGAAAAAGCCTTCCGGACTTTCGGGGTAGGGGGATGAACATAGAAAAATCAGGGTTGTAATACCTGAAAAAAAAAATTTAATGTTTTGAAAAGTGGAAAGCGCGTGCACACACACACACACACATCTCAAAACTCAAACTCCCCCATAATTATTCCACAAGATTAGCGTTATGGTAGCTTCTTATTTTTAGGTACAGATAATGGTGAGCCCGCTTTTAGACAACAGATTGAGTGATGGAAGCTTGACCAAGGCACAAGGGCCCATAGCCACCACCACCCCCCGCCCCCCGGCTGAAGGCTGAATTTACACAGGGCATCAGGAGACCCACCTCGAAATAGCCACAGGCCCTAACAGACCAATGGGCTAGTCCCAACCAGGCACAGTTACCAAGACAGGGAAAATTCTATACTTTCCCACACCTCCTCACCTTCTCCCTTTAAACACAGCCCCTACCCTCTGCCTTGCTCCCTTGCTGGCATTTGATGAACTTCTATCTCCCGCGTTCTGCCTCAGCCAAATCTTTTAACCCCCCACCCCCTGCCAATGTCTCGGGCTTCCACCCAATCATCACCGCACATCTGGGGGGCCCCCTTTCCATCCGACGGAGACCACAGATAGGATATGAAGCATTTTTGTCTGACATTCATTTTCATGGCTGCAGAATGTCACACATGTGGATTTCTTTTCTTTTTTCTTTTTGCTAGAGAAGCAAATCCTTTTATGGGTGGATATGATGATCAGGGTACCAGGTTAGTAAGGATCCGACACCATGTGAAGCCCTAGGAGGCCTTGACCGAGGATAGTAAACCCATTCACTAGATGAGGAAACCAAGCTCCCAAATGTGGGCAGGGGGCTCTTTTCCAGTAACTGACAAAGGAGACTGGAACCCCAGGGTTTCCAGACTTCACCACGTGTGTGAGGGGTCATCTCTGGGAGGCATCTTCCCCAGGGGGGTGTCCTTTCATCAGAGGGAGGTGGGAACTAGGCTCCCGGTCCTGGCCTCCCAGCCCTGGCCTTCCAGCGGGTGGGGGTGGTGGGTGATGGAGGTAAGTGGGGTAGGGGTGGAGGGACCATGGCAGGAGGGGAAGGAGAATCCTGGTGGTGGGGAGGCCCACGGGCTCTGGGAGGGAATGTCTCCCGGCAGTGAGCCTGGGCTACAGATTTGCTGCTCGCCCAGCAGAAAGGCCCACAGGGAGTCTTGGGCCTAGCTGGCCTCTCCTCCCCCGCCTGGGGCCTCCTCACCATGAGGGTCGGGCTCTGGCCTCCAGGGCACAGCTGCTCTGCTCTGCTGGGGTGACAGGTGGCTGACTAGGGCATCCTGGGAGGGACTGGGAGGACCCCTCCTAGCCTCTAGCCTGGAGTTTTCATGCTCCCCGACCTCTCCTCCGTGCCCTGAACAGAAGTGAGCTGGGACTGCTTTCTGAAGAAGGCCGAAATCCTGGGGGCCGCCTGCACTGTCCGGGCTGGGCAGCAGGGTCCCGCAGTTTCTCGAAGCTGGCTCCACAGCCCAAGTCTGGCCTTGGATCTCAGCTCCACCCCATCCTGGTTCTGTGGCCTTGGGCGAGGGACAGCCTGGGTGCCTCCACGTGCCAGTCTGTAATCTACAGCAGAATAAAAGACCCCAGTCAGAGCCCGAAAGAAGGTGGAGTTAACAGTGTCAAGTTCTCAGAACAATGCTGGCACATCCTCAGTGCCCAGTAAATGTGAGCGCTAATTAGAGCTTGCCTCTTTCCTGCACAGGGCCCGAGGCCTCAGCCACCCGGTCCCCACGGCGACAGTCCCCACAGGCAACACTTCGCCTCTCTTACGCTTGTCCAGAGGAGCAGGTAGGTCATGCCCCAGTCAGAAAGCCTTCTGTTCTCATTAGGTCTCCAGCGGGAGGAAGGGTGGCCTGGAACATTCCTTTTCAACCCCCTCGGTGTCCTGTGACCCCAGAGACACATGAGTGAGTGTGGGGCAGGGGGACCGGTCTGGTCTTCTGCCTCAGTGAGATGGAGTTCAGTGAGATGGAGCACAGACAGCTGGCTGGGAATTGTGTATTAGCTGAGAGCAGGCCTGGAGTGTGTGTGTGTGTGTGTGTTTGTGTGTGTTTGTGAGAGAGAGAGAGAGAGAGACAGATATAGATGTCATCTTCGTACTTCTGCTTCTTTGGTCTTTAGCTGTCACTAGAAGCACCTGTCTACCTACGGGTGACGTCATGAGGCCTCTGCTCTGTCTTCATCTGGGTGGGGCCATGGCCTTGTTCTTGCCAGGGGCACTGAGCAGAGCGAGGGCTGTTAAAGAGCAGCCACCCTCCTTCCTAGCTGCCAATGGGACCCTAAATCACCAGGTGGGAAACGCTTGCCGCCCAGGAGAGCCCATTGTTGTGAACTGAACGTTTGGTCGCCCTCCCCATCCCCAGCCCCCTGCCCCGCAAATTCATGTATTGAAGCCCTAATCTGCGACATGATGGTATTTGGAGGTGGGTCTTTGGGGAGGTAAGTAGGTCATGAGGGTGAGCCTCTCACGAATGGGATTAGTGCCCTTATAAGAGGAGCCCGAGAAAGGCCATCTCTGCCTGCCATGTGAGCACACAGCGAGAAGATGGCTATCCGGGAACCAGAAAGTGGGTCCTCACCAGATGCCGAATCTGCTGGCACCTTTGGATCATGGGACTTTACCGCCCTGGGATTGGGAGAAATACGTTTGTTGTTAAAGTTGCCCAGCCTATGGTCTTTTGTTTCAGCAGCCCGAGTTGATAAGACACTCACTATTTGACTAGGAGTGATATAGTCTGAAATGTTCAAGGTTTATTTGTTACAACAGCTAGGATGACCCTAACTAGTATGTAGGAAGATTGGGGGGGTGGTGGTCAGGGAAGGCTTCCTGGAGGCATCCAAGCCTAAGCAAGCTTTGAAGGATGAGCAGAAATTACAGTGGTGGAATCGGGATGGGAGGGCAGATTTCAGCTCAGTAGAAGAAAAAATTGTTGGCCAGTGACAGTCAGCCCTAGAAAATCTCTGTGACGTGGGGAGCGTGCCAGCAGAGACTGTCAGGAATGTTACCCTGGGTAGTAGGTAGGAAGCCCCTTGATGCCCTTCTAGCTTCATAAGGACAGGGCCAGGTACCCCTCAGGTTGCAGAGAGTATCCTGCACATCACCCAGGGCTCTCCGGGCCTGAAGCCACGACCCCACTACTAACTACCCGCAGTGACCATGCTAACTGGGTATGCTGAGAAGCCACCTACAGTTCCCAATGCGGTGAGCAGGCTGTGTTCCAGAAATCTCCGTGTGAGCCAGTCGTTTGAAGCCCAGAATGCGCTTTCCCATAGAAACCAAGTTATAAATGGTGGTTGGTTTTTCAGGCCAGTCCACAAATCTCTACTTAACTCATCATGTTCCTGAAGTTTATCATTAACAGTGCAAGGTGCCCTGTTCACCTTTTACAGTGTGGTTTGTTTGAGAAAATGCATTTCAGCTTCCAGTGGGAGAATGCAGGCGTAACGTCTCGCTTCTAAGTGATATCCAGGGGCCGGCGGCTCCTCGGGGAGATGGAGGGATGGGGCAAGTATTTCGGGCACCAGGAACTCCTTAGTTCTGCCCCACTGTAGACAGAGGGCTCCATGTCCCCGAGGTCCCGAACTGAGGAATAATGGGCCATGTCCCAGCTGTGGGAGGGGGCAGCACCAGAAATTCAGACACCAGTGGCTGTCTTCACCTTGTTGGAGCAGATCAGTCATATCTGCACGTACCCTACGGCCTTGCTCGGGAAAGGAGCTGAACCCAGACTGGCCCGAGCAGGCCCCCAATTACAGGTCGTCCATGTGCTGGTCCCACGGTGACCATCTGGCTGGAGCGGCTCTGCTCGTGAAGGGCCATGGAGGTGTGCAGAGCCCATCCACGCGGCTGCCTCTGGACTGTGGATTAGAGACAGGCCGGGTCAGTGGGTAGGCAGGAAGGACTGGAGCAGAGACACACGTTCACCAGTCAGGGCTCCAGGAGGCAAGCCCCAGGCACGGACTCTCGTTGATTAAACCGAAAAGAAGCTTCTGAAAACCACACTGGGATACACACTCTAGCAGGCCCTGTCAGTGCCCTACCCAGAGCCCCCTGCCTTCGTGGCCATAAGCCCAGTCTGCTTATGGCGACAGCATAGGGGTCTCCGACCACAGGAAGTGCACTGGGCCGGGGGCAGGGTGACTGGGAAGTGCTGGCGAGTTCATGCCTCTTGAAGCAGCTCCGAGCCCATGATGGATGGGGAGGTCCCAAAAGACCCCCTCCCTCAACGGAGCCAACTCTGAGGCCTGTGCCACCCTTTCTGCCAGAGCTCCCCCGCAGGACTGAGCTCCAGGCGCCCAGAGTGGTCACCAGCCCGATCTAACAGTTCTCTTTTGCCGTGGAGCAAACCATCTAAAGGCTGTGTGCTGTAAAACAAGAGCGATGAATTATTTCTCAGGATTCTGGGGGTTGGATGGCAACTCTTACTGCTAGTGTCCTCTCGTGCAGCTGCGGTCCGTAGGAAAGAAGGTCTAAGAGAGCCTCGTCTGTCTGGCGGTTGGCTGGGTGCCCCTCATCCTCCACTAGGACTGGACCAGCTTCCTGGTGAGGTGGTCCCAGGGCAGTGTTCAGAAAGGGCCCAGGCAGAAACCGCAGCGCTCCATTAAGCTCCCGGACTCACTTAGTGCCTCTTCTGCCTCTATTCTATGGGTCGAAACAAAGCCCGAGGCTGGTCAGATCCGCGGGGTGAAGAAATCCACTTCCCCCCGATGCGGAGCAAGTTGGATACTGGATGGGACAAAGGGGGCCCAGCACATACCCACTAACACGTACTTGATTGACTTCCTTCTCTAGCTCTCTTCCTCTCTTCTACCACTATTTCCGGGGAGAAACCGTTACTGGCTGCACGTGAATATTTGAATCACTGTCTGCTCTGGGAGAACCTAACCCAGGATCCATGCTGAATCATCTGGAGAGCTGGCAATCAGGCTTGAGGCTCTGCTCCCAGGAAAGGTGGCCCCTGCCTAGAGGCAGCTAGTGCCACTGTCCCCAAGCTAGATGCCTGTGCCACCTGGTGCTTCTTTTTTCAGGTGCTCACATCTGGTCAGAGCCCGGGGTGAGTGATACTAAATGATGGAGTCTATGGCACTTGCCCGAAGCCTTACTGGCAGGGAGGCAGCAGAGGCCGGGGTTCGGGGCTCGGCAGTGGGGACGAGGGCTCGCGAGGACAGAAATGGTCTGAAACCTAGCAAGGATGTGCACTAATGTCCACTTGCCAGAGAATCAAAGGCACCCAGAGAGAAGAAGGTGGGGGGAAAGGAGTGGCACCAGAGAAAAGCAAACAGGTGCCCAGAGCTGCCCCTCGGGGTTTTCCCTGTTCCATTTCAGTCCTCACACTTTCTGACAATTATGTCTTCCTTTCTCAAGGCGATGTAGGTGAGTCTTGATTTCTTTCTACCAAAGTAGTCCTACTAACAAAGTCCAAGCTCCTGTGGACACAGGCATCCAGGTCATGGGTTTAGTTGTCCCATGTGGACCTGGGATTGGGACCGCCAGACCTCCTATGGAGATTTGAGGTTTCCAGGAAACCTCTCTCACCGAGAGGCTGCCTGGTCACATGCAATTGTCTGCCATGATCCCCCAAAGATGTCTGCATGACATCAGCATCTTACGGGTATGCGTTCTTTTTTTAAAAAAGATTAATTAATTAATTTATTTGAGAGAAAGAGAGAGAGAGGGAGAGGGCTGCTCATGTGAGCAGGGAGGAGCCGAGGAAGAGGGAGAGAGGGAATCTCTAGCAGACTCCCCGCTGAGTGCGGAGTCCACATGGGGCTCCATGTCACGACCCCGAGATCACAACCTGAGCCAAAAAGCAACAGTCAGACTCTCAACCGACTGAGCCACCCAGCCACCCCCATGAGTACAAATCCTTGTGAGTACGCTATGCTTTACTTCCGGAGGCCGTCTGGCTTGTTAGTTCCTCTGCGGGTTCTTTTGTTCACCCCACAAATGCTTATTGTAGATCTTAGAAATATTCACCCTCTTGGGAAGAAGCTCGGATGCGAAGCTATTAAGAAAGAACAAATGCATGAGTCTTTGTACAGCGTTTACAGATCAGACATTGGAACAATTTACGAGTCATAGCCTTCCAATATTGCTGTACTTTTATTTGTTTAATTAATTTGAAAAGCCAATGTGATGCATGCACACACAGTTGGAAAGTCACACAGTGCTAGAAGTCTTATGACAGTGTGGTGGTTCCCTGTTCCACCTTTCCCCACGTTTCCAGTTCTCCTCCTTAAAGGCAACCACCAAACTCTGCTACCTGTTGCTTCTGGAGTTTACCCATTTCTTTATGTCTGAAGAATATGCCTATACTACTTAACTACAGGCATTACCTTGATTACTTAATTACAGGCATTATCGATTGATTTCTTCTTATGATAGATGAAGTTGAATGCTCTTGCTCTAATGTCCTCTCTCCTTCCCCTCCCCATCCTTCCAGTATGTTTTTTGGGGTTCCCTTGTTCGTTTGTTTGTTTTTTAGAAAGGGTGAGGGGAGGGGAGGAGCCAAGGGAGAGGAGGAGAGAGAATCCTAAGCGGACACAGGGCTGGATCTTACAACTCTGAAATCATGACCTGAGCGGAAATCAAGAGTCAAACGCTTAACCGACTGAGACACCCAGGCGCCCCTCCAATTTGGTTATGTTATAATTTTTGCTTAAGTCAACACGGAGAGTCACCAGTGTCATGCCTATGTAAAAATAATTCTCAGCTGAACTTTGTAACTCGTGCTGTTGTTTCCTTTCTGGGTTTTTTTGGCTTTTGTTTTCCCTGAAGTTAGTAATTGTTTTGTTATTTTCATTTGTTTAACTTTTAAAAAAATTATTTATTTATTTGTTTGTTTGTTTGTTTGTTTGAGAGAGAGTGCATACACCAGTCGGGGGAGGGCAAAGGGAGGGGCAGAGGGAGAAACTGACTCTCTGCCTTGTGGGGCTCAATCCCAGGACTGTGAGCTCATGACCTGAGCTGAAGATAGATGCTTTAACCTACTGAGCCACCCAGGTGCCCCTGCTTAACTTTCTTTACAGCCACTGCATATCCTTTCCACGGTACACTTTTCTGTAGGGTCAGTCATAGGAGGTAATCCAGCATTTCCAATTTTCGCCCTGGAGCTGTCCTTCCTGGAGACCTTTGTTTTCCTTCAGCCTGGACTTTGTGTTCTCTAGGCCAACCTCCCAGTTGTTGTCTCGGAATTTCCTTTTGCTGTCATCCTTAAAACTCCCTTCACCTCTCTCTGGAGTTGGGAGTCTGTGTATCCTGATCCCATGGCTTTCTCTTCCTTGGTTTTCCCCCCCTTGCTCTGGTAACACATCTTGTCAGCAAACAATGTATAGTAGCCGAGGAATGATGACGACTGCTCCAGTCTAGTCTAGTCTGCCTTCCAGAGTCTCCCTCCATGGTCCTCCAGAAAACGCCTTTGACTTTTCTTTTGGTTGGATCTCTTGTTTCCTGCATCCATCCTTCTTGATTTTATTTTATTTTATTTTTTATTTATTTTATATTTTATTTATTTACTTGACAGACAGAGATCACAAGTAGGCAGAGGCAGGCGGGGTGGGGGGAAGCAGACTCCATGCTGAGCAGAGGGCCAGATGCGGGGCTTGATCCCAGGACCCTGGGATCATGACCTGAGCGGAAGGCAGAGGCTTTAACCCACTGAGCCACCCAGGCATCCCATCCTTCTTGATTTTAGTGAACAACTTCTAGTAGCTTCCTGAGAAGGGGTTAGCACTAGTGACTTCTGTAGACTTTGCATGGCTGAAAAGTATACCTCCCCTACCTGATTAAAAATTAGTCTAAACATAGAATTCTGGGACAGAAATCATGCTCCTTTAGAATACTGAGGGCCTTGCTTTATTGTCTTCTTTGCCAGTATGACTACTGAGAGGCTCCAATCCATTAGAAGCACTGACCCCACTTTTCTCCCTGGAAGTTTACGAGATTTTTCTCCTGTCCTCATATTCTGGAAACTGCCAGTGACGTACATTGGCATGGAACTGTTTTCAGCCACTATGCTGGAAGCTTAGTGGGCTATTCAGTCTTTACAGTGCAGAATTATTACTTTAAAAAAAGTTTTTATTTATTTAAATAATCCCTACACTCAACATGGGGCCTGAACTTAAAACCCTGAGCTCAAGAGTCACATGTTCCTCTGACTAAGCCAGCCTGATGCCTCCGTGGTGCAGAATTATCATTATTACTTTTTAAAGATTTTGTTTATGTATGTATGTATGTATTTAGAGCATGAGCAGGGGGAGGGACAGACAAAGAGGGAGAGAGAGGATATCAAGCAGACTCTGTGCTGAGTGCCCAGACTTGGGGCTTGATCCCATGACCCTCAGACCATGACCTGAGCAGGAATCAAGAGTGGGATACTTAACCCATGGAATAACTTGGGCATCCCCCATGGGACAGAATTATTAAGAAGATCCTGGCAACCTACTGTGGGTTGCCTAGACCTGAGCCAGGGCCCCCATCTCCTGGTAAGAGGAGCTACACCTGAATTTAGCTTCTTATTGGACCCACAACAGCTTTCTCTCCAATTTGCCCCCAGTAGGGGTCTGGGAGTAGACCTACAAATCCCGAAACCCCAAGGTCTCCAGATGCCAAGCAGCTGGCGTTCCCCAGCAACAGCAAACATCAGGTACCCAGAATCCAGGCTGTCTGGCACCCAACAGCTCACGATTACCCCCTTGACGAAGCTGCTTTCCACTGTTGCCTATGAGAGGGACACTCCCCACGAGGAGGAGGTCCCTGGCCTGGAACCAGACGCACGCTGCTTCCCAGCTGCACCCGGCCCCGGCACGTGTCTCTGTGGAATCATGGGAGAGTCAGGTGCTCCCGCTGAGTTTTCCATGCTTGTTCTCATGTTTAGGAATTCCAATCATTCTTTTTTTGTTGTTCTCTAAATGGTCTTTTTAAAAAACAACCTTCCATTCTCAGTACGCAATGCCTCTTATTTCTCTGGGGATATTAATGATCTTTTAAAAAATCTTTTTTATCTTTCCTGCTGCCTCAGGTCATTTGGTCTCTAGATTCCTTTTAGAGGTCTTTCTAAGAAGTCTGGTAACCTTTGGTTGTCTGCTTGTAATTAAGTATAGTGGTGAATGGAGAGGAAACGAAGGGCTCGTTGGAAAATGAGTACTGACTGGGGCACTTTGACTTTGAGCCTCACTGTAGGGTGATCTTGGTGGACCTTTTGGTGCAGATCCTCTGGGTCAATGTCTTTATTTAGGTTTTCCCTTTGGGTGGTCAAATGCCCAGAGAGTTGTCCTCTGATCTCCTGCCTGGAGGGCAAAGCCTGGTGCCAGTGCTGTGGGGGCTGGGTTGGGAACGAGAAATGGAGGGTGGGTGGGCCAAGACGGAATCTCTCCCAAAGCCTGTCTTCTCTGCTTTATCTTCTGCCCAGAATAAAGCTCCAGTGCCTGCCCTGAGGGAGAAGGGAAGGTGCCCAGCACTGTGGAGTCTGGGTGGGGTGTGGAGGACCCATGGTCTCCCGGGTCTCCCCATCTCCACCAGCCCCCTAACTTCCTGCTCCTCCCAGGGCTGCGATCAGCACTTGAGCGCACCAAGAACTCTGCCTTGGAATTGGAGCCTGTCTGAGTTTCTCTCCCACTGGTTTAGGATTTCCCTCCCTGGGGGATGCCTACGTCCAGTTACCACTTGTCCATTTCCAGCCACCCCGCCCCCCGCCTAAATTTATCACTGCAAACTTCTGCCTTGTCTCTTCTGTCCTTGTACATTTATATCTTAAAGAAAAATATTTTCATTAGTTGTAGGAATTTTGGAAGGGAGCAAGCCTAGGTGCCCATGTTCAATCAGCTAATTTGCTGCCCCCTTGCTATGCTCCAACTAGTCTACCAAGTGATGAGCAGCTTGTGGAAGCTTGGTCCTGCCCCCTCTGCCACAAGGCAGTTCAGCCAGGTCCCCAGGGGCTCAAAAGCCTGCAACTGGGAGGCTGAGACAGGTTCCCTCCAGACGGACCCCCACAGCCCCAACCTCTCAGGGTCTCTTAGAGCCCCCACACCTGCAGCGCCTTCACAGGGAGCTCGGAAGGAGGGAGGCATGGGCAAGCGGGTACTACTTGGGTGAGAAGGAATGATACCCAGCTAGGCGTGTCCAAGGACAACCCAACCCAACTGGCCTTGGGGAGGGGGCAGCACCCTCTGCATCCACGTAGCTGAGAGCTGCGGAGAGCAGGGAAGTTGGACCACACACTGGAAAGAGGCTGACTTTATTCCTTCTGGGCTTCATTCAAATGCTGCCTCTGAAGCCTAATCATCCTGGGGGCTTAGGGCCCTTCTTTTCAGAACTGGGGCTGATTCTTTATCAGGTTAACTACTCTCTGGTGATGATGTCCTCCCATAAGTGGGTGGATTCATCTGGTTCCTGGAAAAAAAAAAAAGTCTGTCTTAGTTTGATTCTTTGGTATAACAAAATACCACAGACTGGGTGGCTTCTCAACAATGAGAAATTTATTTCTCTCAGGCCTGAAGGCTGGAAGTCTGAGATCAGGGTGCCAGCATGGTCCAGTTCTGGTGGGGACCCTCTTCTGGGTTGCAGAAAGGCCAATTTCTTACTGTGTCCCCATAGGACAGAGAGCAGAGGGGAAGCAAGCTCTCTTAGGACTCTTCTTCTTCTTTTCTTAATTTAAATTTTGTTAGTTAACATGTAGAGCAATATTGGTTTTTGGAGTAGAATTCAGTGATTCAACCCTTTCGTACAACAGCCAGTGCTCATCCCAACAAGTATTCTCCTTAATATCAATCACCCAGCTAGCCCGCCGCCCCACCCACCTCCCTCCATCAACCTTCAGTTTGTTCTCTGTCATTAGGAATCATTTGGGGCTTGTTTCTCTCTCTCTCTTTTTTTCTTTTACTCCTTCCTTTATGTTCATCTGTTTTCTTTCTTATATTCGACATATGAGTGAGATCATATGGTATTTGTCTTACTCTGACTGATTTATTTTGCTTAGCATAATACTCCCTAGTTCTGTCCACGTCATTCATCGCAAACGGCAAGAATTCATTATTTTTGATGGCTGAATAATATTCCATGTAGATATATACCACATCTTCTTTACCCCTCATCAGTTGATGGACATTTGGGCTCGCTCCATAGTTTGGTTATTGTTGATAATGCTGCTATAAGTATCGGAGTGCACGTACCCCTTCAAATCTGTAATTTTTGTATCCTTTGGGTAAATACCTAGTAGTGTTGGTAATTAATTCTATGTTCCACTTTTTAAGAAACCGCCATGCTGTTTTCCTGAGCCTTACTTCGAAGTGCACTAAATGTGCCCTCCACTGTGAGGCTTCTGTCCTCGGCTCTCTGCCCATCTCCTAGTTCAAGATCTCTTCGGTGATCAGAGGCACACAGCCCTTGTCAGGTTGTCCTCCAGTCATATATTCTAAGTGCCCTGAGGGCAGGGACAGGGCCTTCCCGCAAGTCTCACATCCCAGAGCACCGTGTGCTCTTGACTCGGGGTGAGCCAATGACGACATGAATCTGGTTGTTTGACTGACTGGGTGACCAGCTGCTCACCCCTCCCCCCCCACTGACCAGCTGTCCATTGATTGACGGATCAGTGTAGCTTTCTCCCTCTTCTCTCTGCCAAATCACATCCTTTTACTTTGGGCTAGAAAAGAAATAGTCGTAATCTCTCTACCTGTGAGGTGATTAAGTGTGGGCTCAGGGATCCGAGGCTTACTAGTTAGGTCACTATGGAAAAATTTTTGAAGCTCTCGAGCCTCAGTTCCTTTGTCTGTATAATGGAAGTAATACCGCTACCTACCACAAGTGGCCGCTGTGCAGCTCGAACACACGATGTTTGGCACAGTGTGGGGGCCCAGCCCGCCTCCGCAGCCCTGTGGGTCCTGGGGCTACCGCGTCCTGGCTGCCAGGAAATGCTGCTGCCCCCTGTACTCTCACCTCTGCTAGTTTCCACGTGTCTCACGGTCCCCTGTCCTCCTGAGCCATGCAGGAACCTGGGACTCACTGTTGCAGCCTTGGAGGGAGGTAGGTAGGGTGAACCTGCTGCGAGACCCTGGCGACACACTTGAGACTCCCGTCAGCCATTACTGCTGTGACCTCAGGCACAAGTCCTCTGGGTCATTTGTCCAAAAAGGTTTAAGAGTCCAAGGGTCAGGGAGCATCAGCTCAGTCAGGGACCCTGAAGAGCACCCAGATGAACCCCTCGATGTACAGACATGGATGGATGGGCCCCAGAAGGACAGACACATGAGGTGGGAGCCCCTGGTCCCAGGAAGTATTCCTGCTGAGTGACACTCCTCGGTGATCCCCTTCCTGAGTTGGGGATGGACTGGATTTAGTAAACTCTCCCTTCTGGGTCTGAGACTTCCTGAGCCAAGGCCTCCTGTGCAGCCCTTGTCCCTGCGGATGGCAGCTCATTTCCTTTTTCATTCAATTTGAACACTCCCCATCTGGCATTGCTTTGGAGCAGTTATTATTTGTAATCAACGTCAATTCAACCCTAATGATGTAACCTGAACACATTGTGGGGTGAAGCCTGGACCGCAGCTGCCTCATAGGGGGACATCCCCAGGTCTGGCTGGCCTTTGACCTCTTCCTACCTCCCTCTGGGCCCATTAGAGGGTAGGGGCTGGTCCTCTGCCCTAAGCCCTCCCTCTATCCTAACCCCTCCCCGTCTTGAGGACCAGCCTGTCAGATCCACCCCTCTGCCGGGCCCAAACGTGCAACTCTTATCTTTGGAGCCCGACCTGGGACACCCATGCTATCCAGAGAAGCAGGGACAGGGGACTCAGGAGAAGGGAGAGGGAGACAAAAGGCTCTGTTGGTCCATTCAGAGGTTGTGGTAAATACGCCCTGGGCAAGCACTTCCTGAGCCGTGGGAAGACTCAGCTACCAGAGGACTGACAGGTTAGAGAAAGGCTCTTACATGAATTTACTAGAACATTTACAGCTTTTCCCCAAGGCCACATGTTGAAGCCATTAAACCCAAAGGAGTGAAGGGTGGGGTGTTTTAAGGCACTGTGCCTGATTGGGGGACAAATGCAGAGGGGATGGGCTGGGAAGTCTGGGTCCCTGAAGTTCCGCTGGAAAGTGGAGCCAATGCCTCCAACAGGGCGAGGGGCCAGCCTGGCCTCTGGGGGTTGGGACGTAGAGTGACTGATGCCAGCAACGTGTGGTGTCCTGTGGTGGGGTGACCAGGCCTAGATGGCACACCTGGGTAGAAATTTTGTGCCCTGACTTGGATGAAGTGATCTAATTTCTTGGAGGCTTGCTTTTGCCTCTGCTTGCTGCAGGGAGAGACGAGGAGCCCTGTGAGGGGGAGGTGTGAGGATGCCCCTGGGAGGCTTCAGGCCCCCAAAAGCCTCATGGCCACAACCTGTCTCTTCCCTCAGCACCGTCCCCAGGCCCCAACTCTCAAAGTATGGATCACGTAATATTAACACAGGGTTTACTGCGGGCCAGTCAGACACGGGCTGCAGAGTCAGAAAGTAGGTTGGGGATCAAAATATTGGCCTGAGAATCTGATTTTTGTAAAAAGAAAAGCCTCAGTTCCTGTTGGATTAGAAATTCTTTTGTTCTCCCTCAGCAGGCCCAGAGCAGCAGAGCCAGAAGTGGGAGTGTTTTTAAAGTCACTTTCTTGCTCAAGATGGCCCAGCAGCTCCCCATTGGCAAGAGGTAGACACTGAAGTCCGAGCTGCAGTCTGCTGTGGGCTGTGTCAAGCAGACACAGCAGAAGCTGCCCTTGGGGCTGACCGTCTAGCCATCACAGTTGGGCTTTTCCCGGCTGGCCCCTCCCCATCCGCATGAGATTCACCAGGGAAGAGGTAGGGCTTGCTAAAATGCAGACTCCTGGGTCCTGCTCTGGGGCCTCCTGGTCAGACTCTTGGGGGCTGGGACCTTTTAAGCACATTCTCCATAGGATTCTTACGCACATCAAAGTGTGAGAACCAGCCCCTCAGGCTGGCCAATCTAGGACTGCCCTTCTGCCTGCAACGTGGATTTCCACCCCTCATGCAACCCCACTGACCAAGAAGGAAGAATGAGGGAACTGAGGAATGAGATAAAGTCGTCATGTCCCCCTCGCCAGCAAGGGCAGGCTAAACCATTCATCTTGTCACACCCAATTAGTTCCAGCTGTCCTTAACATTTGCTGATTACATTTGGGTACATTCCCCCCTGCTCTTCTTTTCTTCGTGGCTTCCTCTCTTTAGGAACTCAGAACTTACACATTTTCAGAGGCCTGAACAAAGCCTTGCATGACACCTCTGTCTACTACCCACATAGGCAGGAATCAGTGGTGATTTTATAGCTGCCTGCACGTGGGAGGAAGTGAGAGAAGGCTACAAAGTAACAATGGCTTCAATGAGATAGACATTGAATTCGTTTCTATTTTAAAGAAGTCGCTAAGAGGCCATCTGGGGCTTGCAGAGTGGCTTAATGCAATCATCCTGTGTTCAGACTCTTTCAGAATTGCTTCTCCACCAGCTGCATGAGATTCATTATGTACTGTCGGTTTCATGGTCCTAAATGGCTGCTCTAGCTCCAGCCGTTACAGCCATCTTTCAGTTAGTACGAATGATAAAGAGGAGACGAAAGGCACATCTCTTTGCCTTAAAGAATACTTCCTGGGAGTAGCACACAGAGTCTTGCTTTTAGTCCATCAGTTAGTTACACAGCTAAAAAGACATCTGGGAAATGTAGTCCTTATTCCAGGCGGCCATATGTCCAATGAGAAGTCAGACATTGTATGGTTAAGGAAAAAGGGGAAAACATAAAACGGGGGCTTCTAGCATTCTGCAACACCGTTGCAGCCTTCCTTAGCCTGGGACGTGTTTGCTATGGTGACCCTTACATTTGAATTGATTTATGAATGCATATAATTGCCTCATGTCTAATAAGAATACAATCAGAGAAAATGTGGAAAAGATAGCAAACGAATGAGATAATTACAAAGGTAATGAGACTAAAGCATACCTTTTCAGAGACAGGTATATGTAATTGCCTTGGATTTGGGAATAATGGGGCTTGGAAACCACCTTTAGAATCCCACATCCTCATAAGGGGAGGAGTACTCATAGAACATTCTTCCCCTGGTTAAAAATGACAGGGGTGTCCTCTATTCCTTCTTTATACTCCTGCACTTTGGGTCAATGGGCTATTCCTAAGTCTGACTTTCAACCTCACCTCATTATTTACCCCCTTGATTTCCTAGAGCCTAGAATCTGCCCTCACGCCCATTTGTTCTGTGCATAGATGGATTTCTCTTCCTGAGCAGCTCAGCCCTCTGCTCCAAAACCTCTAGGGTTCCCCAAAGCTTACCAAATATATCCTTACTTTCTTCACCGTGCGTGCACATGCACACACACACACACACACACACACACACACTCTATTCTCATCAAATGAAACCACTCGCTGTTTCCCTGATTCACCATGTGTCTTGGCTTCTCTGGGCTTCTGCCTAAGCCAGTCACCACTGGCCTTCCATATGAGGCTTTGCCTGGTTCCACTGGCTCCTGCCAGAGAAAAACGGGTCTGGGCTTGCCAGGGGAGGATGAGAGACATGTGGAGCAGGGCCACCTTGCAACTCAGAGACTGGCCATTGTGAGAAGCAGATCCAGCCTGGATGCCTCAGAGCAGAGCAGGGCCCGCCTGCCTTCAGATCTGTGAGAATCAATGCTTACACGCTTCTTGAGTGCTTCCGTGATTTTGTGACTATTTCTTATGTAATAGTTTTGCAGCAGTTCCTAACTCATCCACCGGACGGTAGACATTCAGTTTGAATACCCGAAGTATTGTTGGTGTGTCTTTCAGAGTACTGGTCCCTTCTCCCTTCGGTGAGGATCAGGTGTGGCTATGAACACAGAGACCCATAGAAACAGTGGCTTAAATAAGTTCAGAGTTTATTTCTCTCCCATATGAAGACCGAGAAGCAGGGAGCCCATGGTGGTGAACGGGCTGGCAAGCTGGAGAAGTCCGTGTTGCCAAGAGCTGGATCCAGCTCGCCCAGACTGTCTGAGGTCATGCCTGGGGACTGACAATCAGCTGAGCTTCTGGCCTAGGCACTACCCAGTATGAGGAATGAGCACCATTTCCTAACTTGCCCAGCCAGAAGAAACATCTTTTCGTGTGCCGGCAGAGTATAAGGATGTGTGCTAACTGTTTCATGTGTGTTTTATTTTTTACTTTTATTTTTGAAAAATTTCAAATATACACTGTATTGGTCAGGGTTCTCCAGAGAAACCGAATGAACAGGATAGATAGAGAGCAGGAGGTTTATTATAAAGGTTGAGCTCATGTGGTTATGGACACTCAAATGTCCCACAGTCTGCCCTCTGGAAGCTGGAGACCCAGGAAAGCCACTGGTGAAGTTCTGGTCTAAACCGGAAGGCCTGAGAACCAGGGGAGCCAATGGCGTAGGTTCTAAGAACTAGCAGCCCTGATGTCTGAGGATGGGAGAAGCTGGATGTCTCAGCTCAAGCAGGAGAGCAAATTTGCCCTTCCTCCACCTCTGTCTTCTACTGGGGCTCTCTGGGGATTGGAGGATGTCCAGCCACACTGGGGAGAGTATCACCTTTACTCTGTGTACCAGATCAAACACTGACCTCTTCCAGAATCATCCGCACAGCCATGCCCAGAAATAGTGTTTCACCAGCTCATGTTGACACACAAAAGTAGAGAGAATAATATAACGAATTCCCACATGTCTGTCAATTTCAGTAATTATCATCTAAGTGTCCACTTGGTTTCAGCTATACTCCTCCCCTCAGGAGATGTAAGAACCTTCCAGACTTTATAATTTTTAAGTAATCTCTATACCCAACGTGGAGCTCGATCTCACAACCCCAAGATCGAGAGATGCACACTCCACCAACTAAGCCAGTCAGGTGCCCTCCCAAACGTCATTTAATATTTTCTGCAAAACATCTAACTATAAGGATGCTTTGTGTAAATATAACCACAGTACCATTATCCTATCTGAAAAAGCCCAATTCCTTAATATCCTAATATCCAATGTCTGCATCGGCCCAATTATTTTATAGCTTATTTGTTCTAATCATGTTGCACAATAGTCTAAATGCTGCATTGGTTGGTGTATCCCCTTTGTTTCTATAGGTCGCCCCTCTGTCTCCTTTTTTCTGCCCTGTAATTCATTTTTTGAAGAAAATGGTTGGTTTGTCCTGTAGCATTTCTGTGATTTAGATTCTGCTCATTGCATCCAATGGTATCTATTATTTTTTATTTTTATTTATTTATTAGGGAGAGAGCAAGTACGAGTGAGGGGCAGGGCAGAGGGAAGGGAGAAGCAGACACCCCACTGAGTAGGAAGCCAGGACCCTGAGTTCATGACCTGAGCCGAAGGCAGATGCTTAACCCGGCTGAGCTACCTGGTCACCCCCAATGGTAACCTTTTAATATGTTTCTCATTTTCTTGTGCTTCCTATCAATTGGGAATTAAGATCTAGAAGTCTGATTAGGTTCAAGTTCCATTTTCTGGAAAGACAACTTCATAGGGGGCGGACTATTCTTCTATTAGGAGACTTGTCACCTCCCACTGTCTCTCTTTTGGTGACATTAACAGCTATCAATGGCCGTTGCCTGGAACTATTACTTCATTATGATGATATTCTCATTATATCATTTCTTCTTCACTTATTAGCCAAAACTTCTATAGAGGAACTTCCTCTCATCAAATATTTCATTAACCTAAAACAGAGCCCATAGAGGAAAGGCAGATGCATGCTTGATTCTATTTACCAGTTGTTTGTCTGTTGGCCTGTTTTAAATGATTTCCTGGCATCCTTCAAAACAGCTCTATTTTCTAAGAAAGCCATCCCATAAAATTCTTGCTTCCATCCCTTTCCCCAGGATGTAATCATAGGACTTCCCTCACTGCCAGGCGTTCTGGGACCTTCAGCCCTTAACCTGGGCAGCCAGAGGGCTCAGATAATTTCCCTATTACAGTGGAGAAGGGGATCATGGTCCCCAGGTCCTGGTCCATTTCTTGTTGGCTCACCCAACAAGGGCTGAGGGAAGCTCCTGGCACACCAGTATGGTCAGCACGTGCTTCTGCAACACACGTGTCCCCAGTCCTGTCCCAACTGCTCCCTTCACCCCATGTCACAGCACAGTGCAGAGCACAGAGCTTTCTCCTGTGGCCTCACTCTTCCTGGGCTGCTGCTATGGCTCCCTTTCCTTCCCTTCCCTCTTCTCCTCCTCCTCCCTCCCTCTATCTTCTCACTTCTCCCCCACTTCCTTCTCTTCCCCCCAACCCCAGTTCCTTCTGCTCCTCCTGTGTTTACTTCTGGGTTTGTTTTGTGTCTCTCATCTTCTCAGCCTGTTGCAAATGGACCTACCCTTTAGGTGCCTCTCAATTCTGCTCTGTCCTGAAGGATTTCTCAAGTACTCAAGCCCACTTTGGCTTCCACCTGACTCACGGTCATCCCTGGTAATGGGCAGCTTCTCTGGGATCCCTCTTTATTTTCTCAAGGGTATGCCCTGACTCCCCAGTGCTCGTTAGTGCCCCGCTGTGTCTCTTTCCATGGGAGGAGGCTGCATCTAGAACTCCTGCCCTGTTGAGCACAGAAGATGTTGTGACTCCCATCACAGAGGGATATCTACCGAAGTCTGGCTGTTTTGCACAGATTTCCAAAGCTGGAAAACCTGATGCCAGCCTAAGCTGGAGAGGAGTAGAATTTCTGTTGTCTGCCTTGGACAACTGTTCATGTCTATGAGGCTGATGTGCTGGGTTTGCTTCCATTTGTCGAGTAAAGGGCAAAGGTGGTCATCACCTGGATCTAATGTTGAGCTCCAGAGGAGTAGTTCTTGAAACAGATGCGTCTGGGCCCCAGAAACATGAAGGTCTGTAGACCCTTTCCTCTGCGGGTGGCCCAGGTGGAGGCAAAAGAGAGTGAGGAATCCCAGTGTGGGTCAAGGTCCAAGGTGATAGTGCTATTTCTATCTTAGTGGTCCATGTTTCTCCAGTTTGGATCGGGAATTACAGATTGACCTTCACCTTCCAGTTTTTAAATATATCTTTCTGCTAAGCCTGCAGACTTGCTCTTGGTCTTGACTTGGCAGGGGCAGAAGCACACGTAAAGAGAAAGCCACAATGAATGAAATATTTCTACAAATCTAGTTATTCTCAGGAATCTGCATCATTGTACTTCTGTGGACATTAACTAATGAGAAGGAGAGTGGAAAACAGTCATCCTGGCATGATGGAGAACCAGTGGGAAGTAGTAGCATGCCAGGCTATGTGACAGGAAACAGGGATTCCCATTCTAACTCAACCAGGAATGGCAGCACCCTTGTTCATGACCCCAATTCTGAGCTTCTGTTTCCTTATCCATAAGATAAGGAGATGGGCAAAACAATAGTCATATTTCATTCTTGGGGATGCCACTAAATTTATGTTTCTAGAATTTTCCGTACTCTTTACAGACTCCACAGCTATCTTCTCATTGGATCCTTACAATTCACCTTTGAGGTAGTCTGACAGGGGTCATTATTACTCCCATTACACAGCTGGGTGCATGGTAATGGAATGGTAAATACCATTGGGTAAATACCCAAGGTTTTGTTGGTAATGAAACCCCTCCTCCTAATCCAGAATAGTTCCTTCTCAGCAGGAGGCTCATGCCTGTGTGTGAATACTGGTGAACATGGGCATCTGTCATGTTTCTCTGATGTGTAAGAAGGATGCAGTTAGTAGCTGGACTCATGATTTCCCTAGGTTTACAGGGAACTCGTTGATATTTGCTTTTGTTGGATGGATGGTCCATATATGGTACAATTTACACTAAATGCTTTAACTAGGCAATTATAAATAGTAGGAGGAGGGCGAGGGTTAGTGGGCAAGGAGAGATGGACCAGTAAAGGGGCAAGAACTTAAGAGCGGAATTGCCGGCACTATTGTATGTATTCTGTAAGTACTTACTTCACTTGGTCTTCACATTAATCCTATGAGGGATGTTGCTATCATCACGCCCATTCTACAGATATTGAAACCAAAGCCTGGAGACGTTAAGTAACTTATCCAACGTAGGAAGTGGCAGAGCCAGCATGTGAAGCCAGGCAGTCTGGTTTCAGAGTTTACAGTCTAACTACTCTGCTATCAAGGTCAGATTAGGTAGTGATATAAGCCTTTGTGAGTGTAAAGTCAGATAAGAGAGAGAGAGAGAGAGAATGAATTCCCTACTCAAAGCTAGCAAGGTTGCAGAGAAATTGGCACACCACATATCCCAGTAGTACAGACAGTGAGTTTAATCTTTTCATGAGCAATATATAGCAAGACCCAGACAGTTTCTCCATATTTGTCAGTTTAAGAATGCCACCCCTAAGGGCTCCTGGGGGTCTCAGTTTGTTAAGCAGCCTACTCCTGATTTCTGCTCAGGTCATGATCTGGGGGTCCTGGGATGGAGCCCCGCCTGCTGGGTTCAGCAGGGAGTCTACCTTAGGATTTTCTATTTTCCTTTCCTTGTGCCCCTCCCCGGGCTTGTGTGTATACTCTCTCTCAAATAAATGAATAAATAAATAAATAAATCTTTAAAAAAAACAAAAAGAGTGCCAACCCTAGAAGTTTGTTTTAAGCTTACAGTTCAACCAAAGCAGCAAGCTATAGGAATGAAGCTTATTGTGTGGTCTCTAGTAATGCAGCAAGTGTAATGCCCAAGAATAGAGCATGATTAAGTGATTTCATGGAAACTTCACTTGTTGGAATACTATGAAAACATTTAAAATGAAAATTATGAAGATAATTGTATAGAAGGATAAGGAAACGTATCTGGTAAAATGTTCAGATTAAAACAGAAAAAAAAATATGTAGATTTCAATGACAGATCTGGTCTCTATGCATGTTGGCAAAGCCTGAAATAGACCAGGAAAACCTTCTAGTAGTTAGGTGTTTGTTAAGGTCTTCTCATTTTTAAGATTTTTATTAGTGGTGGCATTATGTTTATTTGACAGATCATGAAAGCAGGAAAGAGATGGTGGCAGAAACTTGTTGAAATGACCCTCAAGAACGGGGCTTAGGTCTGGTGGGAGGTTCCCCCACACTTCATCTCTGAGTTCTCTGGGGGCAACCACAGGTGTTTGGGGGCAAGAGGTCTGAGGCTTATGTATGCTTGGGAGGGAGTGAATGGTGTGCCCTGGGTCTGCCTCATCTCACGTCTGCTGTTCTTCATTCTTTGTCTCAGCTTAAAAGTCACTTTTCTGAAGTAAACCCAATTGCCACCCCCACCCCCAAATGGGCTAGCTGCCCCTCCTAGGTGTCCCCTTTCCCAGTGCCCTATGCTAAGCTCCACGTCTGCACCTAGCAGGCTTTCTGGTGATAGTGTTTACAGTGCTGAGGCCCCTCTGTGCTACAAGGTTTGGGATGTTGAGGGGGGCCCTGCATGGCCCCCCAATGCCTTGACACAAATACATCACGTATTCAATGAATGATCTCTAAAATGGGTGGAGCCTGGGTTGTACTGGGTTCCTTTTAGCTCCACATATTGTGGATTAACCATCTAATTTTTACCATTTACCGATTTTACCGTTAAATAAAGGAGCCATTGAGTTTTGGAGACAAGTCCCAACGGCGGAAGTGTCCTCCATCCTTCCGCCTGTGGATGGGCTCCCCAGGTGGACTCTGGCCTGGGTGTGGACTGTGAGCCTGGTCTGGGGTTGTGCTGGGAATTTTCATAGCACGTGGGTTGAGCATCCATGGACACAGTCTCAGCAGTCCACCTGACAATGCCGCTGTGAGGGGGAAGCCTCTTCCCTTTTGTCGTGCCTGTACCTGGCAGGCCAGCCATGGGCCACATGTGACACTGTGACTGTGCCTCCACTGTGAATGCCAGGGAGCCTGCTAGCCCTGATGTCATGCGTGCCCTCCCGCGAGGAAGTGGGCGTGTCAGAGCAGGGTGGAGGGTGACCAAGTGGTCCGGGTTTTCTGGGTGAGTGTGTCATTGTAAGGAATCCATGCACATACTTCAGTGTATGAGTGGATTTCAATTCAGCGAATAATTATTGTGAGCTTTGTGCTCTGCAAAAGCAACAAAGCGTTGCCACGGGCAGGGAGCCTGGGACTGTACATATCTGCATTGTGTGTCCCCTCTGTGTGTCTTTGGGAATGTGTTCTTGGCACGTGTCCTGCCTTAACAAGGCTTTTGGTGTGTGCATGTCTGTGTGTCAGTGCCTGGGTCCTGTGTGCGGCTGCTCGCTCGCTTTCCACCTTCACTTGTGCCCGCAGTCAGGCTCTGCACGTGCGCCAGCCCCCATGCGCACGTCCCCGAGTGACCTGTGCGCGGTGTGCAAGGACCTCCGGGTCGTGTGCACTTGGTGCGCTCGTGCCAGTCTCTCCGCACGCACGAACGCACCTCCACATGGCTGGGTGCACGTCCCCCTCGGTGTGTGCACGTTCCGTGCGCATGCCGCCCGGGTGTGTGTGCGGGGCGCTGCACGCGCGCGCTCCGGCCTGCGGGCGGCCAGGGACCCGCGCCAGTCTCCACGCGCCCCGCGGGGCTGACCTCCCCCAACCACCCTTTCCCCGCGCCCGGCCGCGGGCCTAGGCGATTGGCCACCCGCGCCCTCGCAGCCGTCACCCCTCCCTCCCCCCCGCCCGCCACCCGCGCGCCCGCGGTCCCCGCTGTCCCCCGCGGTTCCGGCGAGGCCGCGCCGCGCTGCGCTCCGCTCCCATTGGCTGCGCGCGCCTTTGTGTGGCGGCAGCTGCGGCCCCAGCGCCTTTGAATGTCGAGAGGGGCCGGGAAGGGAGCCTTTCCATGGGCCATCTGTCTCCCCGCCAGCCGCCGCCCCACCGCCGCCCGCGCCCCGCGCTCCGCCTCCCGCCCCGGCGGCTCCCGCAGCCCCGCCGCCGCCCGCGCCCGCGCCCCGGAGCCGCGCCACAAAGGGCCCGCGCGCAGCCGCCGCCGCCGCCGCCGCCGCCGCCGCGCGAGGAGCCAGGATGGTCCTGGTCCACGTCGGCTATCTCGTGCTTCCAGTGTTTGGCTCTGTGCGAAACAGAGGTATCGCTTTTTCCTTTCGGGGTCCGCTTCGGAGCGTGGATCGGCGCAGGCACCGGGGCGGGGGCGGGCGCCGCGGGCGGCGGGGGGCTTAGGGCACACCCGCGGGGACGCGGGGCGAGCGGTGGCTTCTCCCCTCTCCCTTTTGGGAGACCCCCAGTGTGGGGGTGGCCGCCCTCGTGGGAGCTTTTGTAGTGAAGTTAGGGTTTGGCGAATTTGGGTCCCTCCCAACCCCAGCCCCATTTTTTCTTCTTTGCGGTGGACGCGGTTCTCCCAGATCACAGCCCCTTCCCCTAATACCTAGCCCTGTATGATCGAAAGGAGGAGAGAGATACATGACTGTATGCGTGCGCGCGCGCGTGTGTATGTGTGTGCAAGCGTACTTGGCTTTCTGTTACTTGTTTTTTTTGAGGCATATGTATGTTTTTGTGTTTTTTGTGTTTGTATGCCTTCATCTTTTGGTTATCGCTACCGCTGGCTGGTTAGCTGGGATCTGGTTATCTGCCCTATCCCGTGCCCCAGCCCCCACCCTCCGGTGGGCACTTGCACGATTTCCCGTCCTGTTCCATCCTTTTCTCCCTTTAACCCTTTTTTTTATGTCGCCCTTTTTCTGCACCCCCCCCATTGTCTTTGTATGACAGTTGCATTTATGGATTCAAAATGCTTGGGTGTGTGTGTAAGTGAGAACGTGTGTAAGTGTGTGTGCGCCTTGGAGTCAGACGTGCACTGCTGTGCACCCCTGGTCCCGGCCGGAGCGGGGTGCCCGGCCCTCGGGTGTTCCGCTGTGTGCGGATGAAGTGGGAAGCCGCCCCCCACGCCAGGCCTTTGCCCTGGGCAGGCGTTGACAAAGCAGCAGGCCGGCGCCGGCTTTGTTTTTAACTGTGATATATGGGGTGTGTTTGCACGGTCCCCTTCCCCACATCCCCTTTCCCTTACATTCTGCTCCAACAATAGCTTGGTTTCCCCCTCTTCTCCCCACCCCCCCTCCACATTTCTTCCATTTTCTTTTAATCAAAAATTCCCACCTCCCAAAGCGAATTCGAGATGCATTTAGATTCATTTTTTTTTTTTTTTTTCCTTTTTGTATTCTGCCTCTGGACTCACATTTCTCTTCTTGGAAATGTTTCTGCTACCCTCTCCCACTCCAAGTCTGCTTAAATCCCTGCTGGCTAAGGCCCTCCCCCACTCCCCCCTCCCTCCCGCCCAGAATGATGTCTTCCCTTTGCGACCAGGGCTGCTCCACCGAGTCAGAGCAGGGGGTGGGGTCGCGGGGCCAGCGCTGTAGTGCGCCCCAGGGGCCCGATTGGGCAAGCAAATGAAAGCCCAGCCCTCTTTCTTCCAGCCCAGCTGTCCCCAGCCCCACGCCTCTCCCCAGAACCTAAAAGGCAAGGTTGGCCCCCTTAGGCCTGTTTGAACCGCAGTTTTTTTTTGTGTTGATGATAGAATGATGACATTCTGCATTTATCAAATCTTTTTTTTTCTTCATTGTGTAGCTCAGTGAATGGTCAACTCGCTGCTGTGTGCGCTGTGACCCTTCTGCCTCCGCATTTAGCTGTATTGTGACACCCCTCTTAACCATCTCCTGTCTCCATCTGAGGAAAGCATTGCTATTTAAGCGGCAGTATCCCTATCTCAGGCCGGCCTAGCGGTGGAGGGGGTGTGGAGGGGGTGTGTGAGGAGTAGGACGGGGGCGGGGGCCGGGTGAGCGCTCCCTGGAAATGCCAGCCCCCTCCCCCAACACACAATTATTATGTCTTCTTACTTGGCATTTCCTCTCAAAACGGGTGTGGAACATTACACTAGGCAGAAATTCAAAAATGATTAAGAAGGATGTTGAGCCTGAAAGTATAATTATCCTGATTAAATCATTATCATCCTCATTAATACCGCGGATCTCTAAATACCATTGCAGGATGCCGATTTTATGGTTTGAAATTCAAATTGCTCCGCTGCCTTTAAATTTTATTTTTGATATGTTCTCTTCCCCCCAAACCCCCCTCCCTTGCCACCCCCCAATAAATTCTGCCCCAGTCAGTCAAAGTTTACTTTCATGGCAAACACGCCCACAGGAAATTCAAGGGTGGAGGGTGAGTTGGGCTGTGGGTAAAATTTAGCACAATGAGATAAGAATTCATGACCTTTCGATAGAGGATACTAATGCTTAACCCAACAAGGTCCTACACCACAATCTTCTTGTAAAACTGTTAGATAGCTTGCCAGCTTAAGTCTGTTCTTTTTAGTTTCCATTGTAGTAGTATAGGATGTAGGCCATTTCAGAATAGATGTAGAGAAATAACCATTTTTGTATCTTCATCTTGTTTAGCTGAGTACATTGCACTGTAAATCCCTGTTAAGTGGATTCCTTTTGCCTTGGCTTGGAGGCTCCGGCACCCCATTTCCCACTTACCTGGGTGGCCATCAGCTGGTTTCTTGGCGAGCACCCAGGCATAAGTGAAGAGAGTACATTTAGTCGGAGGCAAAAAATACTAAATATCTATATATATATATATGAAAATCTCTGATGAAATGACAGTTGCCACTACTCCGTAGCCTCTGAAAATTTGGTGCAGCAGGGTCCCTGGCTGAAGGGGGAGCCATGGCCATGGCATCTTAATTATTTAAGGGTACGATGTCAAGAGCATCTCTGGACATCCGCCCCGGCCCTCAGAACTGCCCCTTTAACAGCTGGCTCCCTTCTGCTGCCTCACCGGCCCGGACCTGCTTGAAAACTGAAACAAAATGACAGCAGTGATGTAAGAATAAGGTCCCTACTTCGAGGGCCCTTCCGAAATAAAGTCCCAAGTGGCTTTAGACTTGGCAATCTGAAAAGGAAGAGCCAAAAAAAAAAAAAAAAAAAAAAAGAAGAAGAAAGAAAAACGAATCCCCAGCAAAATGGTTTTCCATTAAACAGGGATCGCGTGTTCTGCTGTGCTGAATTACTTCCTGTTCTTATTTTGTGGGTAATTTTTTCTGTATCAAATATCCTTTTGGTTGTGTATCTTTTTCACCTTTTCTTGTACTAAAACTAAAGCATGATCTGTATTTTTTGACATCCCCCAGTTGACAATGTACAGCGCTCGGTTAGAGGTGTCACCCTGCTGAAACGTACTGTGGTCGTGTAGCCCGGGCCATCTGCTCATTGTACGCTGCTTTTGTTCTGTTGCTCCCTCCGAAGCATGGTGGGCCCAGCCTTTTTTTTTTTGTATCGTGTGCATGATGACATTGTTACACACAGAATCCACTAATACTAATATACAATCTCTCAATAAAGAACTAGTTTTCCTATATTAACCTAGTGTGCTTTTTCTCTTGCTGTTTTCCCATTTATTGTCGTATCCTGCTGTTTAGATTCCCCCCCCTTGCTTTTCTATCCCCACCTACCCACCACTCCCACCTCCCATTGTAAGATTCGAGTGAATGCCTTTTTTATCACTTTCCTTTATTTTTTTTTCCTTTTCCTTTCTTTCCTTGCTTTTCTTTTTCTTGTCTTCTTTTCTTTTCTTTTTTTTTTCTTCCTTTCCTTTTTTCTTTCTTTCTTTCTTTCTTTTTTCTTTTCTTTTTTTTTTGGTGGTACAGATATGGTGACTTTAATACCAACTAGTCCATATCTTTTTACAGTAGACATCTGGGGCCATGGGAAAGGTCAGTTGCCCTGCCACACCGAAACAGCTCAGCTGTGTAGAGACAACCGCTATCTTTGGTCACCTGTGCAGCCTGCGCATTTCACCATAGTTTCAAAGTTACAGGGCTCTCAGTTTGTGATGCTGGGGAAGAGGTGGGGATGTGACACTTAGTTTGAGAAAAGGGATACTGTTCTTAACTAGCAATCTGTAGCATTTCAGACTCGCCTGCAAAACCCATTTTTAGTTGTGTTTTAACTTTTCCTTTTACTGTCTCATTGATTTACTGTCCTTACAAATCATGCCAGGGGTAACATGTTACATGTAGTTGAAGCCATGGTCTGGAATTTTAAAGCATCTTCTTCTATGTGCCTCTTTAAGTTCTTGGGACCTGCAGTGTAAGTTTTGCATTGAGATCCTGCATAAGGAAGATGTTGGGAACAACCAACTCAGACCACCCCCACATTTATCCCAGGGTCAGCAGCCTGACCTGTTACCGTAGAAATAAGAGGGTCTGTGTCCTCTGTAGGCTGTAAGCCAGTCAAAGCTGATTATAGCCTAGTTCCCGGACAGCTGCCTCATCTGTGGTCCTAGTGCCTCACTTGAGAAAGAAAGCCAGATCTCTGCCATTGTCTGTGTGTGTGTGTGTGTGTGTGTGTGTGTTTGTGTGTGTAGGAGGTGGGGTGGGGATCAGGAGGGAAGTTGGGACCTACCCCCAAATTAAATTGGAAGAAGAGCCCTTAACGTGTATCTGTTTTCCATAATTACATTTGAGAAGCCAGTGGAGAGTATTTTTTCCCCCAGAGTGGAACCCAAATTCAAGCATTTGTCAATTACACCTATTCAGTTTCAGCCCAGAACAAGTCTTGCTAAATGAGGCATTTTAGACACCGGGGGAACGGGTTGATTAAAGAAATTCATGATTCCAACAAAGGGTCATCATTTTGGAGCTGCTCTTCCTTGGGCCCTACCTCCTCCTCCCTCCCTGGGACTGTGTCCCAGGGTCCCTCTGCCCCTCTTCTGGCATTGCTTCCCCACATAGGTGCACCCTGCCTGGCCAGTGCTGCCTTGCCTTCTTTGTGGCTTGGTAGGACTCTCCTCTCCTCCCATTACTGCCCTTTCTGCTCTGGCCCTTTGTTCTGGTGCTCTCCCCAGCCTGGGTGGGAGAGCTGAGCTGATTTACTGTGACACATGGACACACATGGACGTTCCCAGAGGAGGCTCCTGCTGTCGTTGGTGCGAGAAGAGCTATGCAGGCCTTCAAGGATTTTTTGTTTTTGTTATTTGCTTCTCCTCCTCCTCCTCCTCCTTCTTTTATTTCGATTGACATGAAACTTTTAATTTTGTTCCTATTTGTGAAAGCAAAAGCAACCATTCTCCCTCTCATCCTCAACAGTGGTAAAACTACCCTCCAAATCAGGTGATGACCCTCGTTTTTGTCCTAGAGAGCAGTGGCTTTTATTACACTGATGTTAACCGGCTCTAAGATTCTCTTTTTCTCGATTAGTGTGATGTCTGTCAGAATTGCAAGGATGGGCTCGTAACCTAGTAATAATATAGAAAGCTAGTGGGGTTAATGGGAAGTCATGTTTCAGCAATTTATCAAATCATGATCTATTTTCACCCAGATTGTCAGAAGAAACACATTCAGATGAAGAAGCCCTTTCCCCCTTGACTGGATGATACAATCGTTACAAAGCCATTGTACTTTGTGTCTACTCTCTCAACCATCTGACACATATCCGTTTTAATAACTTTTGACTCCAGGATTTTGGAAAAGCCATCTGTTACTTAGATCCTACACCACAGACCTTGTAGAGAGATGAAGCACAGCTCTCGTTTGCCAGTCATCTTTTCAAACAAAAGGACTCTTGAAACTAGCAGCAGATAAGGGCCACTTAAATGATGAGTTTTCTGAAATAATAGTTATCCATAAACCAGCCAAGATTAGGGGGAAAGACCATCAAGGGCTCCAGTGCTCTAAGAGGCAGGTGACACAGAGTGGGTCACCTCTCTTTGTCTTACAGTTTGCTCACCTCCTGCCCCAGCCTTGCCCCACCGCCCCCCGCCATCCTTCCCATCTTTAAATAAACAGCCCCTTCGCTAGGAAAGCAACAAGTCCGTGTGGTTCCAGGTGCGTTGTGAGGTCCCTTCCCTGGCCAGGAGTCTCGGGCCCCTGGACTCCCTGTCAGGGTGTGACTCTGGACCTCAGTCCTACTTGACTACTGTTTGCATAAATGTGCAAGACATTTGTGCCTTAGTTTTTCTGTGGGTCTAAATAGCTCTTTAAAAATTCCTGGCTAAATGTAGTATGTATGGGAATCAGTATTTATTAGCTTCCATTATGGCTTAGCCACAAAGGAGCCGATCTATTTCCAGGAGAGTTGGGGGAGAAGGGTGGGGAGGGCTTGCCTTGCAGAGGCACTGAGGATTTTCTGGATGACTTAAGAACTAAAGGCAGACCTCTGTAACCCTGTAGCAGGACCCACTCACAATGCCTGGGACTTCGTGTGCTCAGTCATTCGTCCATCCGCTCACTCACTTGTTCTTGTGTTTAATGGGTGTTTACGGAGTACCTCCTTGGGGATCAGTTAAGGGGGATACAAAAAGATCGGGGTGCCTGCCCTCCCAAGGGTGGCTTATGCTGAGGCTGGGAGATAAATGCTTCAGAAACCGGATGCTAAGATGTTTTATGCCAAAGCACTGAAACAGACAGCAGAACATCCGCACCAGGTGAGGGGGAGAGAGCCTGGGGCCGTCCAGGGGTTAAGTCCCAGCCCCATCTTGGCCTTGAAGGGTGAACTTAGACCACTGTCTGAGCATCACCTGAATAGTGACCATCCTGATACCTGATAGGGTGTGTCTAGACTATTCAAAGGCACTTGGTGGATAGCAGGTGCCTAGGGCCTGCGAGGGGGCTGGCCTGTGAAGTGGCTGTCCTCCGTCCCCCATAACTGTAGGAATTGAATCGTGAGGGATCAGATAAAGTCTCAGATACGACCTTGCTGAGGAGGTGGGGTTAAGATGAGCCACAAAGGGTAGTGTGCTTCAGCAGGGAGGAGGAGGGAGAAGGGCTCTAGGTGGGGGTGGGGAAGGAGTGAGACTTTGGCTAAGGCCAAGGGGCTCCGCTGATGTGGTGAGGGTAGGAAGTGCCTACAGGGAGGGCTGCGTATGTGCGGGGTGTGTGTGTGTGTGTGTGTGTTTGTAGGGGTATGTGTGCCTTGCGTGGCCTCAGGAGGCACCGAGACCATTGTCTGTCTTTGAATGGTTCTCTCCAAAGCATAGCTCTAGGAGTTAAGCAGCACGAGATCTGGAGAATGTGGGAGAAAGGGCCGGAAGATACTTGGAAGCCAGTTTTGGAAGGCCTCGAGAAGCTCTGGGAGAGTTTGAACTTGTCCCTTTAGCCATCGGGAGCTCTCTGGGGAGAGTGGGATTTCAGCAGCTCATGGTGGCGCTGATGACAGAGTGGGGAGCTTAGGGGCTCAGGCTAGGGAGGAGGCCACGACATGCTTCCAGAGGTGATGGAAGCCTACATCAGAGATCTGGGCGATGGCAAGGGCCATTCTCATGAGGGGCCTTACAATAAGAAGTGAGCAGAACCAAGTCTGGCGGAGAGGCTGAAGGGCAGGGAGGTCTCAGGGTGTGGGGGAGTGTGTAAGACCATGAAAACAAACTGGGAAGATGGGAGCACCAGTCAGTTTCAGGGAGAGATGAGTTCAGTGAGTTTGAGGTGCCAAGAGTGACAGAAGGAAGGGGACCATGGCCCGGTCTTGGGATTAAAGACTTCTATTAAGTACCTGGTGGTGTTAGGAAATTCGCTTCAGTAAAAATTCTTCATGTTTCCATGACAACTCCTCAAAAACCTCTCTCTCCAGTCTTGGAAACCCCTTATCCAGTTGTACACATACCGTCTTTAGTCAGGAGGCCGTTCTCTCCGTAGCCTCTCTTGTGACGTGGACATCCTGGGTGCTGCACCCCGCTGTGCCCCGATATCTCAGTCTGAATGGTTTTCATCCAGTCTCACCCTTCTAGAGAAGACAGACTCCAAGGCAGGCAAGTGTTAGGTTCACGGCCTCATGGGTTTGCAGAAAAGGTTGGCCCTGTGCATGTAAGGGAGAGGAGCTTGGGCACTCAACAACTTCCATCTAGGTTCCATCATGGAAGGACTAGAATGACTTTTGGAAGATTTAGAAAATAGACCAAAGGGGGAGAAAATAAATCTCTGAGGTGTCCCCCTGTCTGAGATCGTGCCAGTGAAGTTCCTCCCACATTTCTGCGCATACATGTGTATATTTTTCGTCAAGCTGCAAACACAGTAATGTCCAACCCTATAGGCTCCTTTTTTAAAAAATGTAACGTGTCACAGCCTTTCCATGCCTCCCTATGTTGTTTTGACAAGCATCCCTGTTACTGGCTGCACCGTATTCCCGGTGACCGTGGCTCGGCGCCAGGGCTCGGTGGCATGGAAGGCATTCCCGTGGCCCTGGGTTACAGGGTGCTGGGGGCCACCAGGGAGGAGAGGTCTGGGGCTGGAGCTGACAGCTCTGAAGTCTTTCTGCCCCCCCTCAGCCCATCCCATCAATAGGTCCGAACAGCTGGAGGGGAGGGCATGTCAGAGGGGCCTTGGGGAAGGAAGAAGGTTTGCAGAAACTATTGAGAGCTGGGTGCTGGTCTTTGTTCTGCCACAGACTTCTGTGATCTTGGGGAGGTCAGTGTCCTCCCCTGGGTCTCAGTTGGCCCACCAGTCAAGTGAGGACGTTAGACCCAAGTCTGTCTTGCAGGACTTGTCCCATGAAGTGATGGGTAGGAAACAGAGCGAGAAGCCAGCCTAAGGCAATGGTAGCAATAGTGAGTGGCATTTCTCAGAAAGGCCATGTGGCGGGCGTCTGGGTGGGGTGGGAACAGCTGGGGCTCACAGTCCTGCCCTGCCCCGGTGACCAGCCACCGGCTCTGCGCACTCACTTGCTATCTGCCAAGGGAGCTGATGGCCTCATGGCCCCTTCCTGCTTGAAAACACTGGGGTTTCCCCTAGATGAGAGGCACCTTCCATTCCTCTTTGACTTTCCATAGGGGCAGCCGCCGTGTGCTCTTTAACGCCCAGGAGCAACTCTGGGCAGCAGGTCGCACTGTGGGAGGGCAGGCCCTGGCCTGGCCCAGGGCCTGAGCTCAGGGGGCGCCTGCTCTGCTGCCTGGGTTTGCCCTCCAAGTGAGAAGTTCCCCTTGTTCCCTACTGCATTCTTTCCCTGGAACATCCCCCGGGGTGTGCCAGCCTGGACAGGGGGGCTGGTGCTCTGGGAAGCCACCCATCAATTGGCCTGTCCCATCAGGGCTCAGCCACTGCCCCAGGTAGCGGGTTGCAGCTAGGAGAGGAAGCCTGACTGCTGACTCAGCACCCGCCTGCCACGTGGAGAGGGGGTAGAGGAGCCCTCCGCTGGGAGGAAGTGAGAATTCGGCCAACACCTGTCTCAAGGAAGGGCAGGAAGCTTTGCAACAGCTGCTGCTCCCAGTCTGGGGCTGGGAGTGGGAGGGAAGCATGTGCGGGTGGGGTGGAGGCAGGGGAGGCGCTCTCCCATGTCCCCCCCCCCCCACAGCCAGCTTTGCTGGGGCTCTGCTCCCCCAGAAGCCAGGTCCTCCATGCCTCCCCTTCTGTCTCCTGGGACCACCTCTCCTAGAGCAATTCTCCTGCTCCTGAACTCTGTGACGGTAATGAATTAATGACCTCTCCCCCGCCCCCCCCCCCCCCCCCCAGGGTTGAAGATAGCAGGAGTCTTCCTTAAGCCAAAGGATGGTCCTCCCCATAAGGCCCTCAGCCTCCAGGATATTCCCTGGAGGTGGAGAGGGAACCGACTGGCCAGGAAAGGGCCCTGCTGAGCAAAGTTGAGAAATCTGGCTCTAGGGAAGGTGAGGCATGACAGGGAGAACATCGGGGTGCACAGAACTTTCTTCAAGGCTTCCCGCACTGCCGGTCACCCTTGGCTCAGCAGCCTGTGTGTCCAACTTGGTGCTGAGGTAGCTGGACAGAACCTTGGCCTCAATTTAGTCAGAGCTCACCAGAGCTCCTCCTGAGCCCCGGGTTAGGTGGCCTGTGGCCCTGGCCTCCCCTTTGGCAGGCCCATGTCTCTCCAGACGTAGGTAGAAGTCAGGCCTAAAGAGGGAGCTCGGTCCGCTGCTCTGGAGGGAAGCTGGGCCTGGGAGGTGGCAACTGCTGGACTTTCTTCGGCTGAAGAGATGGATGCTGAGGCTGCCCCCCTCCGCCTGGGAGGCAAGGCTGGAGCCAGGCCAAGAGGGAAGGGCAGCAAGAGGCTGTGGGAGGGAGCTTGGGCCCTGCGGAGAGCCTTCTCCCTGCCAGGAGGAGTGGGCTTGCGAGAAGGGGGAGGGGAAGAGAGGTCACAGGTGGTGAAGGGAAAAACAGCCAGGCGGCCCTCCCTGGCCAGGTGAGCTGGGAGTGTGATGGAGAAGGTGGGGGAGGAGCCCAGACAAGAACCTGGGGGGCATTTTCCCATTCTGTCCTCACCACATCCTGAAGGGTCCAAGCTTCCCCCAGGAGACAGGCGGAGGAGAGGAGCATGGAGGGTGGGAAGATGGGAGGAAGACGTTAGAGACATGCCCTGTTGTCACTGTCCCCACTCCTCAGCAGGGGCTGCGCATCCTGAGTACACACGAAGCCTGTGTTCGTACCTGCAAAGTCCATCCTTGGGCTCAGCATGGCGGGGTGGTCCTGGCCTGCCCTCTGGGAGCATCCCTGACTCCTGGCAAAAAGGGCCTTGCCTTGCCCCAGCGTAAACATAGCGTGATTTCCAACTTTACTACTAGATCTGGGGGAAAAGGGGGTTTTATATGAGACTAGACAAAGAACTCTTAAGTCACCAGTTACAAACGTTAAATGAACTTTTGAGTGAAAATGTAGGACTCTGATGACGTGTTTCATGCGGGCAGGCCAGATTGTACCCCCATGCTTGGGGGCGGGTTGTTTCATACTCCTCTGTCATTCGGGTGCTGCCCTGGAAGATAGGAAGCATGCCTGGTGAGGCAAGATCTCATCACAGAGCTGGATACCCAAGCCGGTCCAGTGGCTAGAGTTGCAAAGCCAGCTCCCGAGCACCGCAGTCAGGATTGGGACCTGGGTCTCTTGACTCTGAGGGGCCAGTGGTCTTCTTGGGTCTTGACTCAAGGCTAGTGGGAAGCGGCCCGAGCTCTAGCAGCTCTGACAGGGGTGGTTGAGGAATGCTTTGTGCTTCAACTGGACCCAGTTGAAGGCACAATTGGGTGAGGCTGAAGACCGTGTGGGGTTTGACTGGGTGGAGAAAAGCATGGTATTTCAATATGGCTGCCAATCTGCCATATTGTTTCCCTTGCCTGGAGAGCCAGGACTGGGAGCAAGGGTCCGAGTGGGGAGGTGGACATGAATCCCATGAGGAAGCATGTGAGGGAGGCTTTCCTGTGGCAGATACCCAGCCGGGCTCCCCTCAGGACTCTAAAAGACTCTCACTGTTACTGTAGTAAATTGTACACAGCGGCTCACCCTTCTCTGAGGTTTTCAGTTCAGGGTTTCAGTTACCCACTGTCAACTATAGTCCAGAAACAGATGATCCTCCCTCTGGCGTACGGTCAGAAGGTCAGTGACAGCCTAACCCTACATCTTAGGGCCCTGCGTCCTTTACCTCACTTCCTGTCCTCACGCAGGCCTGGTACCACCTCACATCATCACAGGAAGAAGGGTGAGTACAGCACAGTGAGATATTTTGAGACATAGACCACATTCGCGTAACTTTTATTAGAGTGCATTAGTACCACTGTTGTAATTTATTATTCGCTATTGTTAATGTCTTACTCTGCTTTATTTATAAATTCAGTTTATTCCAGGTATGTGTGTGTAGGAAAAAAACACAGTTATATATAGGGCTTGGTGCTATCTGTGGTTTCAGACATCGACTGGAGGTCTTGGAACATATTTCCTGCAGATAAGGGGGAGCTAGAGTAGAGCATGAAATTTGCTGTTTGAACCATTGTAAACCAAACAATTCATGGGCGCTGAGTATATTCACAACACTGTGTCACTATCACCACTTTTTCCTTTGAAAACTTTTTCATCGCCCCACACAGAGGTCCGCCTTGACTTTGAGGCCTGCTCCTGGGCAGGACAAGCCTCTGCTGGCTGGTCCTTGAGGACAACTGGGGACAGGAAGTGGTAGCAAGAAGTGCACAGATGTCGACATCCAGAAATCCTGGGTTCAGTTCTGGCTTAGCCAGGGGACTCTGGGCCTCCCCGAGCCTCTTCCCTTCATCATGACAACTGGAGAGGATGGTTGTGGGTGTCGGCACAGGGGGGAGGTGAGGGGAGACGTACAGATGAAGTACGAGGCACCTGGAACCCGGGGCTTAGCCGGCGGTGGTGGTTCCCAGCTCCTGCTGTCCCCTCTGAACACACACTCTGTTCGGGCCTGGAACCCTGGAACAGTCTAGGGGGTCCTAAGGGCCAGGCAAGAGAGGGCCAGGCATGTTTCAGCATCACTACGGAAGCAGTTAATGAGAACTGAGATGGGCACCCAAAGCACCCAAAGCCAGAGAGCTTTGGCTCCTGGCCTCGCTGGGGAGACCCCCGAGCACACCTGAAGTGGGTGGAGAAGGCAGACTGGGCTCCACAGAGGGCCAAGCTGATGGTCATGCTGGCTAGAAAGCATGGCCCAGCCTGGAGGCAACTGGTCAGGGCTGGCACACGGGATGGGGAGAGGTCACAGAGGCCTGAAAAATCCAGGAGGGTCTCCCGGAAGAGGCAGACCTGGAGCTTCTCCCCAGGAGGGAGATGGGAACTCTGCGGCCTGGGGGGAGCTATCAGGTCGGCCTGCCGTCCCTCTCCCACGTGCCCCCCGACACAAACCCCGATCTGATCCAAGAGGTGAATGTCCAGAGTCCTGTGGCTGTCATCCTCGTCTGTTTTTTTTTTTCTTTTCTGGACCACTGGGTTCTCTCATTTCACTGTCATGCCACCCATTCCAGTCCCTTCCTCCCTGCTATCTCCCCTGGCCCTGGCCATTTCTCCTGCAATTCTCTGTCTTCTCTCCCACCCCCGTCTGGCTGGGCTGCCCGAGTGCCTCAGTGGGTGCCCATGCCATCCCTCGGGTGCACCTGCAGAGAGTGAGGACACCTGAGCAGAGCTGGGGGCTTTGTGGCCCCTTCTGAAGTGGGCAGCCCTTCCAGGGCACTAGTTCTGTTCTCTGCAGAATGGCGTGCTCATCCGACCCGCTGGGCTGAGTGAGAATGGAATGAGGGGGATGGACGGTGTCCACCCTGACGCCTGGCACGGAGTATGGGGCTACTCTTGTCATAGGTGGCTGTCTACTAGGAAGTTGCCACATGCAGAACCCTCTGCGTGCTTTTAGAAGGCACTTTGAATTTGGTAAGGGGAACAAAGGGGAGGAGGAAAAACTTATTTGAGCCAAAGTGTTGTCATCTGTAAAATGGGGACAGTTCTGATCATCCTCCCTGCCCCCGCAGTGGCCCCCAACAGGGTTACAATGAGGCTGAGAGATCTGATGGTGGGTTTGTGCAGCTCCTCTGACAGCTGTGCATGGAGCATGTGCCCTGGGCACTGGAGACACACACAAGAACAGAGACAACAAAAGCACCAGCAAATGCTCCCATAGCACTCCCCTGTGCCAGCCACTTTCCTGAGCTCCTTTCCTACCCAAAACAGACCCAGTATGCAGGAAGGTCCCAGGGGGGTACTGGGCGCTCTCTCTGCCTGGGGGAGATGACCCCGAGCTGAGTCTTAAGGGGTGCCTACAGTCGCCCAGGAGAAGGGGTGGGGGCAGCAGGGTGGGCTGAGGAGCAGAGACCCACCCGCCCCACAGGTCTGGGAATGAGGACCACGTCCTGCGGGGGACGGCGGGGGGAGCTGGGGCTTTGTCACTCCTGGGTGTTAGCATTGCAGTGTTGCCCGTGGATCAGCATGGAGGCTGTCTGGCTGGATTTCGTTGGGAAGGAGGGGCACCCACTCTCCGCAGAGGTGTATGTCCTGAGCTTAGGGCTGAGGGTGAGCCCAGGGCTCTGCCCTTGAAGGCCTAGGAAACATGGTTGACAGGCCCCTCCCGGGGAAACCATGAGGGGGCAGAATAGCTCCCCCACCTTCTGGCCTCCTGCTGAGAGGGCAGGAGGGGTTCAGAGGAGGGCAAGGTGAGGGGGATGTGGTGAGTGTGGCGGGGGGCTGGAGCCCACCTTTGCAGTAGGGCCCTGGGCTAGCGGTGGCCACACTATCCACCCAGACCTTGGGACTCCCTGAGCTGTTCAGAAGAGTCCATGTTCCACCAATGAGCAAACTACTCTGCGTGTCACCCCTGTGGTGGGGAGCACCAGTGCGTGTGAGCCTGCTGAAGGCACTGTACAGGAGCCCTTTGGTTCTGCCTCCAGAGCATGTCCCCACGCTCCGTGACCACGGACCTCTGTGTGTGTGCACGTGCGAGTCCTAAAACGGCCCTTGAACTTGGTGCATGGAGACTGTTTGGGAGATGCCGGCCCGGGCACTGGGGTCGTGGAGCTCAAGGCTGGCCCCCGGCAACTCCTTATACAGAAGGGAAATGGCGGCTAAGAAAGGCCATGGAAGGTGGCCCATCCACTGGTGACTGCCCATCTCGAAGTCCTTCCCCTGCCCCGAGGCTTCCTCATAGGAGGGCTGTCTTTATCTGCTGAAGAGATCTCTGAGATCAGGAGGTCGGGGTGAGCTGGTCACTCCCTCCAGCAACACCCTTGCTGGCCAGCCCTGGGGGCAGCTCTGCCAGTGGCCAGGGAGTAGAGGGGGTCCTGGAGGGACTGGCCTTTCACCAAAGCCTTACTCTGCCTAAGACTTCCCTCCTACCTTTTTGTATATATGACCTTGTGCCAATGCCGCAGGGTGGGCTTTCTCCCTGCCTGGCTGTGAGCCCCCTTGCCCCTTGGCTGTCAGCTGCGTTTGACACACGATCCACATCACACTTGCTGTTCACATAATAGTGCCTCCAGATGCTCAAACCCAGCACACTCGGCCCCGCACGGTCCCCGCGTAATGCACAATCCCTACACCCTTAGGACACAGCACACACACAGGTACACCCGTGACACCTGCTCCCATTCTCTGACAAAAGGCGGGCTTGAATGTCTCCAGATGGGACCTCTTCTCCTTCCTGTCCCTGACATGCCACCTGGGCCCGAGGAGGCCCTCAACCCACTGTCACTGAGTTCACACAGTTAATAGTCCAAAAAAAAGGAGGTGAAGACCTTCAGTCGGGATAAAGCCGCAAGTCCTGGATGTCTTCATATGCCCTGGTCAGTCTGGCCAAGTTAAGGGACCCAGACCTGCCTCAGAGCTGGGCCTTGCGACACCTAGTTGTCCCCATCCTCGGGGCTCTGCTTTCTCCACAGGGCCTTGCTGAGGCCCAGGAGGGACTGTGTCTGTGTGGGCTAATGCGGGAGGCACAGCTGAGTTGACGCGTTGTCCACGATAGCCACCTGGTGATGGATAAAGCAAACCTCAAGAGCCCCTTTTGCATGTCAAGTGGCCTGGAGGGCTTCCTGGAGGAGGCGGGGCTGGAGCTGGGATGAAGGCTGAGGACCATGCCATCAGGAAGCGAGCTGGGGGTGGGACAGGGAGGTGGGAAGGCCACGTGAAGGGCATGGAGAAGAGTGAGCGGGGCTGGCAGAGAACCCAGAGAACCCAGAGAATCCCAGTGGCGGTTATGGGAACAGTTTGAGCAGAGTTGGGAGAAGAAGCAATGAGGCCAGGAAGTGGCCAGTAGCCCTACTCTGCTGAGGTTACCTCCTGCCGCTCCGGGAAGACCCTTCATTTAGTGCTCAGTTTCCGCACCCCAGTGGCTGGGGGAATTAAAGAGACCATGCAGTATTAATGTTACTGCCTTGTTTTATGAAGTGTCCTAACAAGCCGGGAAGCCAGGCATACTCAGCCTTATTTACAACTGCTATTATTTCTCTGACATGGAGATTAATTTGATGATAGCTGTTTATAAGCTCTTCTATCATCAGATGGGCCCATTACCTGGGAGGAGAGGAGGGCTGGATTTAATTTGTGAACAGTGCGCTGGGTTTTCCTGCTCCGAAGTGTGTGTGGGAGTCACAGTCATAAATCATGGAAGGCAACAGCAGCGCTGAGACCGGAGGCCCGGGAGCTCCCCGAGCTGGCGCTGTGTGGGTGAGGGATGTCCCGGGAGGGCCCGTCTGCAGGCCCAGGGAGCAAGGTGGGGAAGCACGACCACTTGTGCAGGGAGAGAGACACTGGGGAAGGAGGGCCGGGGGTTCACCCAGCCAAGGAGTTTCAAACTCATCTATGCCAAGTAAGAATCACCTGGGAGCTTATAAAAATGCAGATTCCCCCAGCCAGGGGGTAGGGCTTGGGAATGCCAGAGTCTGGAATGTACACTCTTGCCTAGATGAGTATTGGTCTGTGGGTCGGCCAAGGTGGTTCCCTCCAGGTGCCCCCTGCTCCAAGCAAAGGCTTTCCTTCCCTGGATTTCTGGAGAGAAAAGGACAAGAGAAAGGCCGGTAAAGAACGAGGTTGGGTCTTGAACAAAATGGAAAAGTTTGCAAAGGCTGTCTCTCTGCACCTCTGGGACCCGCCAGCATTGTGAGACCCTCCTGCCGAGTAGGAGAGAGGCATTAGTTCGTGAATGTTGTCCCTCAGAGGGCTGCATGGGCTTTACCTCTCAGGCATCTTACGTGGACCTGTGGGTTATCTTTTATTAAAGCCAATTGAAAGATAAGAAAACCGAGGTGTTGCAAGAAGTGGGTTTAGATTTCATGGCCTAGAAGCTGAGGCCTGGGTTTAAATGCGGCTTGGACATGGCTGTCCTTTCTATGACCTGGGGCAGTATTCCCAACCTGGAGGCAGGCTGGAGGCACACGGACACCACAGCCCTCTGCAGAGAGTAAGGCTACTGCGTATGTTGGGGTAGGGATCTGTAAGAACTCGAGGTGCTCAAGGAGCCCTCATGCTCCATGGACCTAAACAGCATTCCTCCAAGGGCTGGCTCTATTTTTCTGGGGCAGGGGGCGGGGACTCTGGAATAGAATACGATAGATTTTTCTCCACCGATAGCCTGGGAGACCCTGTCCCTGCAGGTCAGCGGGGGAGATGTGTTATGGAGGACGAGGGCCTATCTGACTCATACAAGGAACCCTCATCTTGCTCTGATGGGTGGCAGTGGCCCATGGGCGGTGACCTTGCCCCTTGCCTTTCCCCTTGCATTTCCTGGGCCTGTCCCAGGATGGCTGCTTTATGGTCTCTGCCTCCCAGGCCTGGGCCTTCCCTTCTCCACAGTCGGCTCTTGGCAGCTTTTGTAGGGTTCTGCTGGGGAGACTTCTGAGCCAAACACTCTCATTTCTTTGGGCCAAACTCCCTCATTTCCTTCTCCTCGGGGGCTATAGGCCCCATCCAGGACACTTGCTTTGATGAACTCATAAAAGCTCACAAAATGGGAAGGAAGCCAGCATGGACTCCATCGGAAGCCCTCCCCTAGTCGAGAATCCACACTTGTGTTAATGCAGTCTACATTTGTATTAGCTGTTCTGAGCACATAACACCCTTTTATGGAGCTTAGTTCAGGTGGACCAGAACTCTCAAATCTGCCAACACCTGCTATGGAGACGTTTCTGTCTTAGCCGAGTGGAGCTGGTTTATCGCTAGGGTGTAAGTTTGGCTCTGGAGGCAGCGATGCAAAATAAAGGGGGTTTAAAGGAGGTAGCAACTCTCTAGAACAGGCTGGAGTTAGTGGTCCTGGGCAGGCATGGTCTGTGGGTACTCTATGTCAAGCATCAGTTACCTTCTCTCTTGTTGCTCCACCCCTCCCTAGGGTGTGGCCCTTTTCTGCATGGTCCAGGATGGTGCGCTCCCACGTCCACTTTCCAAGCAGTGGGATGGAAGAAGAAAGGAGAGGGCAGGAGGCACATGAGGCCAGGCTGCCCAGCACCCACTCTCATCCCATTGGCCAGAACAGACCCACATGACCATGTGTGGCTGCAAAGGAGGTTGGGAAATGTAGTCTTCATTCTGAAAGGCCATGTGCCAGCAAATTTGGGGTTTCTGTTACCATAGAAGGAGAGCATAGATATTGGGGGACAAGTCGACTTTGCCTCAGTTGGTTCTTAGACCCGTACATTAGGCCTTGCCGTGATCCTCATTAAAGATTGTCCTGTGTGTGCACTTCTCCACTGGGTGAGCTAGCATGCCCCACACCTTGGCTTCACAGAGCCTCAAGGTTGGAAGGAAGAAGACACCCTCCACGCTGGCATCAAACCCTTGTGCAGTATTGATGGGATGTATTCATTCATTTAATGACAGATTCTTGTGGTCCTGGTGACTAGCTTTCATTTTGTCTCTTGTCCACGAGAATGTAGTGAGGTGTTAGAGCAGAGGCTGAGATGGTGACTGGAAGTGCCCAGTCCAGGGGGTGGTGTACAGTAGACCCTTAGCAAGCGCTGTGCATCCTTGGGAAAGGTACTTAACCTCTCTGTGCTTCAATTTTCTCATCTGAGAAATGGCAGTGTAATCATGGCCGGCCCCTGGGGTTGTTGGGAGATTCAGTGAGAGCCCGCAGGCAGCACTGAGCTCTGGCAGGGGCAAGGCATGGTGGCTGCCCCAGAGGCAGGCAGGCCTGGGGGTCAAGAGCGCCGCCTCCACATCAGGTTGCTGGGAGAGAGTGAGGCTCTAACCTCTGGAGAAACTGAGTGAGAGACAGGGGATCCCTAGAGCTTTCCGCACAGGTGCCTGGTAAATAGTGGGTACTTGGTGAATGCCAGCTTGCTCCCTATGCTCCAGCCCACTGCCCCTGGTAAGGGCTGTCACATACCAATCCCTAAGTCCCTCCCCTTCCCTAGGCAGGTGGTTGGGGGGGGACATGGGGAAGGACTCTGAGAATCAGAGTAGAGATGATGGGGCCTAGGAGCTGCTTGGGGGTGGGTGTAGAGGACAGGTCCGCCTTCCTGCCTCAGACTCTCTGCTGGGGGAAGTAGGGTGTGCCTCAGAAGCAGTAACTAGACACAGACTTCCCACGTTTAGGGCTGGGAACATGGTTCCTGGGGCTCCTGGTGGGTGGCCTGTCTGTACCCCAGGTGATTCTGTCTTCCTGTCCATCAAGACTTAGCTTCCTGGTTTTCACTGGAAACCTGGAATGGCAGGGCTAGAAGGGACCCAGCGATACCTGGGTCATCACCCCACCCCCCCATCTTACAGGAAACAGAGGCCAGGGAGAGGCAGGTGCTTGGCCAAGGGCCCTCAGCCAGGGTGAAGACCTGGACACCCCTCTTGGTCTCCGTTCTTGCTCCTGAATCAGGAGGGCAGCAGCCACAAGCCTCTGGGTTCCCCAATTCTCTTTCCTCTCCTCTGCTTTCTGTCCCTGATGATGAATTATTCTGTCTCTTTCCATGCTGTGGTCACCTGTCTGGGGAAGACCCAGGGAGAGGCACACCCATTAACAGAGATCCCTGTGGAGTGGAGTTTGGGGGACAATCTCTTGGGGGAGCAGCCACGATGGGGAGGGGGTATTGCAGGGTCAGGGATTGGGGGTTTGGGCTCAGTACTAGCTCTGAGGCTCATGGTTGTGTGCCGAAGGACGCGAGAGGGGGCACCATGGGACTTGCCTCCGGCCGGGGTCCCAACACAGTTTGTGATCAGTGAGGGGCTATTCAGGTTCAAGGGCTTCTGACCATAGAGACAGTAAAGATGAGGTTTCTTGGGGGCACCAGGCACAGGATGGGAAGAGGAAGAAGCGTGGTCAGAATGCGTTGGCACCGAGATCTAACCGTGCTATTCACAAACAGCAGAAACAGGAGAAATCTTGACAAGAGTGTCCATCATTGGTTAGACTCTTCCTGGGGTCTCTGCCCCACACTTTAGGCTGTTCACACAACATACTGCCTTTGTCAGCGTCAGTAGGCTTCTGAGCGGCACACACACTTGTGCATTTCACATCTCTGACACTGGAGTGCAGCTGATCAATGCCCACATGTGCTAGTTTAATTGCCTTTTAAAAATCTTTTTGTGCTTGATAAAGGGATGGTTCACCATGCAGTTGATGGCCTCCTAGAACTGATGAAATTTGGCAGCTTTTTCCACACAGCTTTGGGGGCCACAGATCAGTCTGTAGAACCCTCAGGGGCAAACATCAGTGTCCAGTTTGTGATTAATAACATCTACGTTCCTTTCTCAATATAGACATCCCCCTTCATTTTATTTTTAACATTTCATGTTCCCTCTCACCCCAGGACTGAGAGGGATGAGCATATTGGGGAGCGCCGAAAGTCAGCAAGTTGGGAGGCAAAATTCCTGGGACCCCTTGGATGTGGACCAGCCTTGTTAACAATTCTGGGGCCTTGGGTTCTTTGCTGGTCTGATGGGAGGTGCATTATCTTCTGCTTTACTCTTCAGGGGCTGGTGAAGACCACGGGGCATAGTTGTTGTCTAAAAGGCTCTGGAAAGGACAGACCTGCCCAGAGCTAATATTCTAGGAAAAATGTGAACTTCCTTGACATTCCCTCTCTCTCCAAACCAGCTATCCAAGCCCCCTTCCTGTGCCTATCAGAGGACTGCCAATCTTCTGGATAGTAAGACGAGCCTTCAAGGATGCTGACGTCTCCTATTCCTCCCCCAGCCATTGTCTCCCAGTGCCTGGGAGGTCCCTTGCCTGTCCTCTGCCTGGGCTCCTGGCAACTCTTCTCCTTGTCTCTACCCCTTGTGAACTCACCTGTCCCCTCAGGACCTTCCCTAATCCCAGCTGCACGCATGTGAGCCAAAGCCTTGCATGGCCCCATGATGCTTTTGGGACCCCAGCACCAAAGTACCCAGGATGGCCCCGTCACGTGGGGGATCTGATTGGCTGTTGATGGTGATGATGATGGTGACGATGATGATGATAAAGATGATGGTGAAGGGCCTCCGTGGTGGGCAGCACCGTGGAGGTATGGCCATGTGATGGGGCTGTCGGGCCAAAGCCATGGGCCATTCCTTGGCAGGGTTCCTATGGCGCTTGGCCCTAGACCAGGATGAGTTTGGCTCAGGGAAGGTCCAAGCTTCTGCCATTCCGCCCTTGTTGCCCCCTTGATTTATTGCTGAAATATTTATTAAGCCCCTACTCTGTGCCAGGAACTTGTAGAGGCTTGGCCTATCAGAGACCAAAGAGATGGCCTTATCTCTGTTCCTTTCATTCATTCATTCACTCACTCATTCCCACATGTTAACTGAGCGGCTGACCCCGTCCCAGGCATGTTCTAGGCACTGAGGTTGCAGCAGTGAGCCAGAACCCTCCAGCCCAGCTTCCCTGAGCTGACGCTCTAGCGGGGGCTGCCCAACGGCGAATAAGTAAGCAGGTCAGCAGCGTGCGAAGGTGACATGGGCTAGGGGGCAGAATAGCTCACGACATAGGGGTTGGGGGGTGGTCAGGGGTGCTGTGGCAGCGGTGCCGGGAGAGGCAGGGGTGCTTACTTTAGGTCCACACCGGGGAAAAGCTCTGTGGTCAGAGTGATGCTACCAAGCCCGGCATGGAGGGCAGCGAGAGAGCCCTGAAGGCTGTTAGAGGCTGAATCTTGTCTCCCTTGTGAGCACAGCTGAGCCTGGCTGCTTCCTGTCTCCTGGACAGGCTGGAGGGTCCCCCTTACTGGGAACTCTGAGCACGGCCTCACTCCGTCCTCCTACCATCCGTGGGAGGTAGATCCCGTCATTATCCCTGGTTTGCCGATGGGGAAGCTGAGGCACAGAGAGGTCGCCAAAGCCCACACAGCTTGTAGAGGCCGAGCTGGACTCAGACGCAGGCAGGGAACCCCAGAGTCTGAGTTGTCGCCACTCTTCTATGCTGCCTTCTATGTCTTGGTCACATCCCTGAGTCCAGGGGGTTCTCGAGCCCTGAGCCAGATGGCTGCCTCTCCTGCCCTCACCCCTCAGGGCAGGGGTGCTGACAGTTCAGGGTGGCACCCAGCATGGCATTCAGAGTCTTTCTTGGTGCTGGGCTCACTGTCCCCTTCTACCTGTGAGGAAACTGAGGCCCAGAGAGGCAAACAGACTTGCTCAGAGCCACATACTAATTAATGACCAGATAGGTTCAGGGAGTCTTCTCTCCCTCCTCCTCTGCCTTCTGTCTGGTATTTTTTTGCCCGAGAGCTTCAGGGCTGGTGGCAAGGCTGCGGGAGGGGGAGGCAAGGAGGATGTGGGGGCACCGTGGGTCTGTCCATCTGCTCACAACAGGCCAGGGGTGTGCCTGCACATGTGTGCACATAGGGGAGGACTCACATGCCGCCAAGGACGCCCATGAATCAAGCCCAAGACAAAGGCAGTTGAGAGAAGAGTGGGTGCCCAAAGTCTTGGTGCCCCTTCCTGGACCCCACGTGCCCAGGCCACTCCCCGTGGTACTATTGCTCCTCTCATGGTACCACCTCTTGTCCCCGTAACTCCCGGCCTCCCTTCGAGACCTTGGTCAAATCTGCTTGTGGTGTGGTGACTTAGGCTTTACACTAAGGGGAGCCTGAGACCCCGAAGACTGGGGAGGCTTCCTCCAGAGCCTGGTGGAGCCCTGGCTGGGGGTGGAGGGCAACGTTCTGAGCTGCAGTTGTGCCCTTGGGTAGGGACAACGGGCTCTGTCATTATGGTTACCTGGGGAGCTGGCCCAAATCCAGATTCCCAGGCCCAACCACACTGATACCTTTCTGAGGTAGGAATTTGTGTTTTTACGGATCTGTGACTTTTACAAGCAAATGAGTTGTTTTGTCATTAAAGAAGAGAGACACACTTGCCCCTGGGAAAATGAGCGAGGTAGGGAAGACTCATTGTGAGAGCAGGCTCCTTTCCTGCCCCGCAGCCCTCTCCCCAGGGCTGACGGTTGTTAATTCTCCTTCTGGGTTAGGCAGCAAGGGTGACCCTTGACAGAGCACACTGTGTTGAACAGACCCCTCTGTCGGACCTTCTGGGAACACAGGGTCTAGTTGAGTGACAGGGAGAAACAGATGACCCACAAATATGCACATCCTCGTGAGAAGGGACAAGGGCCAGGATGACGGGACAGGGTGTCGGGAGGGAGCATGGCAGGGATGACCTCATTTGGCGGGGCTGTGCAGGAGGACATGGTGGCTGATGAGCGAGGATTTCCTGGTGTCCGGTCCAGGACGCCAGGGGGTTTTCCTGCAACCCTCAGGCTCCACTCACCTCTTTCCCTACGTCTGGGTATAGAGGGGAACGAGACTCCTCCTGATGTTTCAGAGTCACCTTCTGCTTAGGGACACAGGGCATCAGTCTTGATAAGGATTGTACTGGCTGCCTTAGGCTTGTCCTAAGGCTAAATGAGTGGCTTAAAACTACAGAGATCTCTTTTGTCACAGTTCTGGAAGCTAAGAGTCTTGAATGAAGTTGTTGACAGGCTGTGCTCCCTCTGAAGGCTCTGAAAATGACCCTTCCGTGCTGTTTCTCTCTTCTGCTGGTGGCCGGCTGTCCTTGGCTTGTAGGCACCTCCCTCTAATCTCTGCCTCTGTCATCACGTGGCCTTCTTCCGGTGTGTCTCTATGGCTACACATGGCCTTCTTATACGGACACCAGTCTCTGGGCGAGGGCTGGCTCTCTATCAGTGTGACTGCAGTTGAGCTTGGTCACGTCAGCAAAGACCCTATATCCAAATAAGGCAAAGACACGGGGATGGGGGGGCTTCCCCGTCAATATATCTTTTTGGCAGGACACAACTCAACCCACAACAAGGATAAAACATGCAGGCCCCGGAGTGACCCAGCCCAAGAGGGCGGTGAGGATTACAGGAAGGGGGCCTGGGTGGGGTGGGCAGGGCAGGGCAGGCTTCAGGAAGGGGAAGGGCCGGATGGCGGGGGAGGCTCCAGGTATGTGGGGAGGAAGATGGAGCATGAGCAAGCGGACGGACGAGTGAAAGACCCCCCAGAGGCGGGAAGGCAGAGCACACACCGCCACAGGAGAGAGGCGCCAAGGACCTCCTCAGAGCCGCCTTCTAGAACTGTGAGTCCCGGAAAATGAGGCCATGGTAGTTACGAAGCCTGCGGCATATCCTGTGGGTCACCCATTTGCTCCCCCCTTGGAGGCAGTGAGGGGGGTTCCGGGGGTGTCCTCTGTGACCTTTCCCAACTGTGGCTCTGGCCTTGCGATATGGTGTCTGCAGACAGAGGAGAAGTGAGTATCCCTTGGGCTCCTGGGATGAGCTAGCACATGTCCCCAAAGCCCAGAGCCTCTGGCCCTCGGTGACAGGCTCCAGACACCCAGCACCATCTCTTCCTCGCCTTATGCCTACACAACCAGCTCCTTTTTCCATCTTTTCCCTTTATACGCGCTCAGGGAGAAAACTGCAGGTGGACGACACCCACCTTGTTCCCCGGTGTCTAGAAAAGGATTCGCTCAGAGGATGTACTCAAGAAAGATTCTTTTGATTAAAAAAAGGCCACAGCGAGAAGAGAGACTCCTGACAGTGACATATCAGAGCCTGTCCCTGCAGAGACGCAGACGATCCCCAAGCCCCCAACCCCAAAAGCCCTTCACGCAACCAGTGTGTCAGGAGGACCGGGCTCCCGTCTCGCCACGGCTGCTGAGCAGAGGTGAAGCTTGGGTGAGGTGCCTCCCCTGCCCAGGCCTCAGTAGTCCTCCCTGGAAGGCGGAGACAGCAGTGTTCACTTCACAAAGCTAACATGAGAAGGCAGTGTGGCCAGCCGTCCCGAAGCTAGAATCGGGCACTTCGATTCAGTCTGACAACCTGAGCCCTCTCCCAGGCCTAGGGGGTTCGGGATGGGCAAGGCAGGCTACACACTGCCTGCAGGAGGTATGGACGGTCTGCTGAGATGGATTTCAGCTGGTGCTGGGGTCAGGTAAACCCCTTCCCAGGAGGTGGCACATAAGAGGGGAGTGGACCCATGAGGAGGAGTCAGTCAGACAAGGAACGGGAGGAGAGTTCTCAGCAAAGGGAATGGCATCTTGGAGACTAGAGCTTAGGGCCTATCCTAGAAGCGGTCTGGTATGGTTGGAGCGTAGAGAGCAAAGGGGATGCCAGAACGAGGCCAGAGGCCCCATGGACTCCACCTGAAATATCGTTGTATTGGTTGGCATTTTCTTTGGTTTAAAATCCAGATTATTTCTCTCATCTGTGTAGAAGTCTGGAGGGAGCCATCCAAGGCTGGTGTGGTGCTCCAAACTGTCAGGGAATCAGGCTCCTTCTACTAATTGCTCTGCCATTCGTGTCTTCCATTCCCAAAGTCACTTGTGGCCCAAAATGATTGCTAAAGCTCCAGCCCTTGTGTTTTCATTCCAGCAAATACGAAGGAGGAAGAGGCGAGGATACCTTATCAAAATTAAGGCATTTCCTAGGAATCCCATGTACCATTTCCATATAAATCCTGTTGGGGAGCTTGTAGTCGCTGAATTATATTTAGCTTCAAGGGAGGTTGGGAAAGAGTCTGTGTTCCAGATAGCCATGGCCAGCTGAAAACGGGACGTTCAGTGTCGAAAGAGAAAGATGGATATTGGGAGATCAGTCATGGCCTCCACTGAAGTTGGTTGATGAGGGCACTCTGGACCCGGAATAAGACAACACACATCATGAGTTCGGGCACGGGCTTCACTGGGAGGCTTCCACTTCACTCCCCCAAACAGAGCTAGCCTCGTCCCGCCAGTGTGGTCCATTCAAGGTCGGTGCTCCCCTCCTCCCTGGAGCCCTCACTGCTGGGATGCTGAGGGTGCTGGAGGTCTTCACTCCTGCGGCTAGGTTGGGAGGAAGGATAATGAATTTGTGGCCGGCCAGGGAGGACCACAGGGGGTTCTGTCAGACAGCAGACTCCAACAGGTAGTCAGACCCAACTGGCATAGCCGCCCTACTGCTTCTGTGGGCTAACCTGGGAACCCAGCGTTCCTAAGAAAACACATTTGACATTCTATCACCTTGTTTACAAACAAACCTGGAAACCCAGGTTGCCTGTGTCCTATTCTCAAACGTTTCCATGGCAAATCCCTGCTTTCCAGCCTTGCCCTGCTCTCTTCTTTTTGTGGGCCAAAGTGCCTGGTAGCACCAGGCAAAGGACCCCAAACTGAGGAAGTTATCAGTGCTTCCCTGGGGGCTAGGAGATGGGGGCTTCAGGAGAACCCCTCCCAGCCGCTAGGACTGCCCTTGGCAGGCATGAGTTGGGATGAGGAAATCTGTCTGGGCTGCTGCCAGCATTCAGGCACTGGAGGGTCAGGCTGCTCTCAGGACCCTGTGCCCGGAGGGAGAGGAGGGCCGTCCAGCCTGGGGAGTGTTCAAGTTGCTCTCGGGGACCCATGGGGACTGCAGTGCTGTGGAAAGGGGAGGAACCCAGGGGCTGGACTCAGCACCCCAGCCAGAGACTTTTTACTGGCTTTCAAAGGGCACTTCCATGGGACCGGCATTTAAAGGAAGGTCTCGGTGAACAGAAAAATTTGAAGACTCCAGCTAGCCCCTCAGTGAGCAGCTGCCGGGAGATGGGAGATGGACTGTGCAGGGAACAGCGATTTGCCGGAGAACCACACTGCGGGCTGGCAAAGCTGGGGTGTGAGCACCTTTTCCCCACACCCATTGTGAAGTGTCACCGCTGTTACCACCCACTGCTTGCAGTCCAGTTGGATTAGGTGCTCGATTCTTGACCTTCTGAGAGCCCTGGCTCCAGGCGGGAGATATTTTATTTTTTGATTTATCTATATTTAATTGCAGTGGAGTTGACAACAATGTTTCAGGTGTACACCATAGTTCCAAGGCAAAAATTTACCTCAATCCTTATAAACTTGCCCTTCTAAAAAACAAAAAATAGTAATTACACATTATGATATGGAAATCATTATTACATATATATATATCATACATATATGCATATATGCTTATTAATATTTGACTGGGCATCACAGGCACATGACACAGTACCCAAAAGGCAGAGGGTCCACGCAGTGAAAGGGGGATCCCTCCCCTGTGTCCAGCCAGTGGCCCTCCAGGTTTTCCTCAGGACCCTGTCAAGGTCTGTCATGCCTGTTTTGGTCAGCCCTGTTGATCCCTGTTTATGTTCAGTGTGGTTGTTAAGTAGACACGATTATGGAAGGAGAGGGGCAGTGGGGCCGACTGTCCAGGAAAGGGCCTGCCTCAGTTAGCATGGGGTAGTGGTCTTGGTGTGAAGGCCTGTCCCCCACCCACACATGAGCCAGCAGACCCTGAGGGCCTCCAGCCCCACCTCTGCGGGCTCCTGGGAGAAGGACCCTCTTAACTATCCTTGGACCCTAGTCTCCTGGGCTTGCAAGCAGTGGTTGGGGGTGGGGAACAGATCTCCAAGATGCTTTTCAGCTCAAATTTCCCTGAGTTTCTTATCTGCTTCATGGCCCATTTCCCCACTTAAAGACATGAAGAAATAGGGCAGCATTGAAGATAATAGCTCACTTACGTCCCAGAAGGATTTCAGAGCATTTACAGAGCACGAGCAAAATGGAGCTCAGATCCAGCTGTGGTTGGCCTGCCAAAGGCATTCCCCTCCTGCCCCATCCCTACTCAGAAATGGTGGGGGTTGGGGGGGAGGCCCCAGACCCTGGGTTTGGGAACAGGTCCATGGTGACAAGGGGTTGGAGGCAGTGGCTTCCCTCGAGGCCAGTCTTCTCTCCATCAGGCCATGAAGTGGGCCCCAGTAGGCCCACAGGATGGATTCTTGAGGACACCATGATTCCCTTCAAGGCGTTTCGAGAAAGTTGGTTTCTACCCCAGATTCCTTAAGCCTGAGTTTGTTGTCTTAGGGTCGGCTGGGAGAGTCCCTCAGGGTGCTCCTAAAAGGGATAACAGACTTTTGACAAGATGCTGGGCTTATACGTGGGTCGCGTGGGGGGAGGGGTGGGAGGCGGGTGGGGATGCTTGTGGGGAGAGGTCCCACCGGCCCCAGGACTTTGGCCCCCTCATTAGCCATGCCCGCAATTCCATCCTGGGTATCCTTCTCGTGACTCACATCCTCGTCTTCAGAACTCTGAAGAGTGCCACAGAAGGCCCCCAAGCAGACGGGACACAGCCATACCTCCCTCACTGGAACCTGGGAAGGCCTTGGAGCTTTGTGACTTACAGACTCAGGGGAACTCAGCCTTGGCCAGCAGGGCTCTGGGAACTTGTTCTGGTGAACAGACAAGAGGGAGCTCTGCTCACCGTCCTAAGGTTGGGGTGTTTTAAGTGGGGGTGTTTGAAGTGCGTGACAAGGTTTTCTTCCCGGCAGTCCCCCTCTGGCCCTTTCCTTTAAATGACGGTAACCCAGCGTCCTCGTGCTGAAAGGCTCTTGGAGGTGTCTTTGCCCAGCCCTCCATGTGGCACAGGTGGAGGCCGAACCTCGGTGGCGGGGGAAATAAGGCTGAGGTGGTGGCGAGGAGCCAGCCAGACCCCAGGGCTCTCGTGTGGAATGGGCCCAGGCCGCCAGCGTGGAAGCTCACGAGGGCACGGGCTTTGTCCAATTCCTTCCCGGCTGGATCCCCAGGGCCTGGTCCAGGCCTGACACTCAGGCCTGGACCAGGTACATATGAGCTGAGCCAAGCAAGGGGAAACATAACTCATGCTAAGTCAGAGGGGTCTGAACAAACGTGGCTTTGCAGTGCTGTCAGCCAAGAAAATCCCCTTTTGGGGGCTTTGAACCTGGCTCTGAAGCTGAGTGCTCTTCATTTGTCTGTGTCCAGCTGGGGCGGAGGCGGTTTGCAAAGCTCGGCTTGCGTCGGGGGCTGTGCTGGCCCTGAAGTGAGTCTGTCCCTGCTTCTCAGCTTGACGCACCCTCGAGTCAGGACTCACCCTTTGGTCGCTGGGTGCCCTCCTCACCTCAGCACACCCCGCATCCCCACCCCCGTGCTGGTCGATACCTCCTCTGAGTGCAGCCCTGTCGTGGTTGCAGGGGAGGGGACATGGGGGAGAGCAGATGGTCAAGCCACAGCCCAGAGTGGGGGGCTTACGGGCAGATGGAGGCCTGTCACGGTCCTAGAGAGCTGGCCGTGTCTCTCCATCCTGGCTGCGAGCTCCTTGAGGACAGGGAACTTGCCTCTTTGTCTTGGGTGACATCAAGACTATGGTGGGTTCCACCAGTGAGAGCATGACCTCCTGACTTACCTCTCAGAGGCCCCGAGGCCTGAGCTCTGCTCCCTGGAACCTCTTTCCTAAAGACAAGAGGTCTCCTGGGCTCTTTTCTCCCCACCTCCTACCCACATGCTTCCTTCCCAACCAGAAGTTTGCTTGGACCAAAACATCTTCAAGAGTTACCCCAGGTGGGTTTCAGTGTGTTCTAGCAAACATCGGCGTACGAGCTGCGAGGGCATGGAGCACACTCTCTGAGGTGACCAGAGTGCCTCATTTTGTGGGGCCTTCCAGGACCCTTAGCGGTGCCTGCCTCATGGAGAGGTGAGCTGACCTCCTGGGCATGTGATCTCGGGTCATCCTCACCCCGCATCACAAGCAGGCCTCCTCCTTCTGGATTTTAGGACTGGTTTGTAGTTGCATTTTGTTTTCTTCAGAAGCCCCAAAACCGGGGCTGGAGGCACTGTGGAGTCTTCTTTTACAAGGTTGTCCTTAGGCTCCTTCCGACCACCTGTCCCTGTGTGTTGGTTGGGGTGGCCTTTGCTGAGAACCACACACACGCCCTGGGAGTGTAGAAGCCGGGGGAACCAGGTCTAGTGGATTCGTCTGAGCTCCTCCGCTCCAGGCTGCAAGCCGGAGGCCGTGGCAGGCAGCTAATGGATGGGCCATGTTTCCTGGAACTTCAGGGCGGTTTAGGTGCTGGAAAAGAGCTGTGTCCCAGATTCAGGAATGCTGGGCCCTCTGGTCCCAGCTGTGTCCCTGCCAGGCTCTCAGGTGTCTCTTTCTGTCTCTGTCCCAAGAGAAGGGCCAGTGAGTTGGGGGTCTCTGGGAACCCCCCTGCGTCCAGCACTCTGTGAGTCTCTGGTTCTCCCAGAGAGCCCTACGTTATCACCTTCCCCTGCTTCTCCTGCCATGTCCTCTCCAGGAAGCTTCCTGCCTTCTTGTTAGAGGACAGGAAGGAGAGTTGCTCTTTGGAACCAGCCCTGGGGCAGAGGAGAGGGGCTTGGACGGCAGGAGCCTAGATGACAGGTGACCTCAGCCCTGGCCTTGAGGCTCCCAGGTGAGTTCTTCAGAAAGTCTAGTCCCCTGTCTGCATTACCCACCCCACACCCCTGACTTAAGGTCACATAAGGTCAAGGGTCCAGGGGTTCTGTTCTGCGGGGATCGATGTCTGTCTTGAGAAGTTTCTGGAGGAGACTTTTCTCTGCTAGGTAAACACATGTAGTTATTTCTTCACAAGAACGTTGGCTTTTGCCTTGAGTGTCCTGGCTTTGAAATCTGGCCAGGTACCTTCCCACATCATGATCTTGGGCATCTCACTTCACATCTGGGCTTCCACATCCTCATCCAGTAATGGGAGCTCTAACTTCTTGGCTAGATTATCCCGAGAGTGTAGGTAGGGTGTGAGCAAGGAACAGGAATGACTGCAGGCAAGGGGTAAAGCAAGGTGGTCAGGCCAAGGGAGGTTGCAATCATTTGAAAAGGAAATGTCACACCTTGTGAACAAACAATGGAGGAAGAGCTCAAATTGGGGTCTAATTAAGAGATAATGCTTGGGATTCTGGCATTAGTCCTCTGGGAGATTAGGGGAAGTGAGCCGGGAAGGCCTGACAGTGTTCTTTTCTCCCTGCTCTTCCCCAAGCCCAGCAGCAGCCCAGCCCAGCCCAGCCCCAAATCTGTTCTTCCCAAATGTCCCCTTAGATGCTGTAGTTCATTTTATGATAAGCCTCTGAGAACTTGGTGAGGGGTCATGGAGAATTGTTCCCAGCTTTCGCATGCTCTTAGTACACGAGAGTGTCCAGCAATGCCTTCGGGGGGATTCTAGAAGAACTGCTTGGGACCCTAGTGGTCATGAAATGCAGGAGTCAGGACAGAGGAATAGTAAGATTTCTGAAAAGCTTCTAGACTAGAAGCAAGACGGATCTTTCTGGAATGGCTCAAGTAAAGCTGCGCCTTGAGATTTTTCTCTACTCTTCCTTGTCCTGGAATTAGGTTGAAGCCATTCATTCATTCACTCATTCATTCATTTACTTAGCACACACATAGGGATGGGCCACTATATGTCAGGCGTGGAACTGAAGCCTAGGGAAATGAGGGCAGACAAAACAGTCCTGGAAAGTGAAATGCAAGTCTAGCAAAAAGCCTTCTGTGTCCTGCTGGAGGGAATGGATTTTCTGCAACTGGCTTGGGGCCCAGTCCTCCTATTGAGCTTCTGGGATTCACACCAAAAGGAAACTCATCATATACTTAATTTCTAAGAAAAAGGAAATAAATCACCAGGCAAAACAACACTAGGGACCTTATAAAGCAAACACAACAGGAAGACACCGCGGTTGGGTGGATGAAAATCTTCTCCCAGGCTGCCCATCTGCGGGGGGCTGTGGGATCTCTTCTTACAGATGCAGGGTTTTGGGGGCTTTTCCAAGGACCTTTTGGGATTTAGCCTTGTAGTCCACTGGTTCAACCCTCTCCAGATGTTGGGTAGACCAGATGACCCCTGAGGTCTCCATCTGCTTTAAAATCAACAATCCAGGGATTTTCAGGATCTAAGCCCAAACCGGAAGAATAGTATTGATGTTGAGCATGCCCAGTGGGGAATCATTTGTCCATAGCAATGACCCAGAAAGTGAGCAGGCTCCCGCTTGGAAGGAAAGTGGCTCTCTGTTCCGTGCATTCGTGCTGAACCCTTGTGCTGACGCTCTTTGAGGCAGGGTTGAATTGGTTCGTGAGTGACAGATCTGTCTGTTGGCCCTCTAGCCCGGTATCTTCGGTATCTTCGTAATCAGGCAGTGTCTTCATAGTGAAAGGGTAGCCCTCCACCTGCGCCTGAAAACCCCCATTGTCTAAAGCTTTCAGCTTGATGGAGCGGGTTGTGTTCGAATGACCTCTGGCAACATACCCCACCAAACTGGCCTTGGCTTTTCCCCACCAGACCCCAGCTCCCCTGCATATCAGGTTAGAGGTAGGCCATTCAAGACTTCCTGAGTGTTAGAATCTCCCGGGTGCTTGAAATGATTCAGAGAGTTGGGCTCTACTTCTGTGTATTTATTCCTGCTGCTCGGCTTCCTTGGATCCCCATAACCCCTGGCGCTCCCACAAAGAAACCCTTCCTGGGTGAGGCTTGTTGGAAGTTCATTAAGGGGGTTCCCCCTAGAGACAGATCTGGCTGTTGTTGGCTGAGATAGGGTTGGGGTCCTGAACAGAGAATAAAATATGTTGGTTACATCATTTGCTCTTGCCCCCATCTGCCCCCTTTCCTATCCCCACTCTTTGCCCCCATCACCACCCTAATCCTCCAGGGCTGTTGTGTGGGAAACCAGGACTTCAGGACGGGCCAAGTCAAGGGATAGAGGAGCAGGAGGAAGCCCCACGAGTGCCCTGGCTTCCTTGTGGTCCGGGGGGATCCAAGTCACCTTGGTCTGGATTTGTCATGGGCTTTGTCCCCGGCCTCGTCCCCTGTCTAGCCGGAGGGCAGCCAGACCTCCCCGGCAGTGATTCTGTTCTCTTTGGGACAGCTCCAGGAGGCGGGTCTTCTCCATTGCTCGGAGGGTCTGGCGGCACTCATGGCGTACCAGGGCCTGGCCGCGAATGAAGACGGGGGCGGGCTGCACGGAGCGTCGGCGTGGCGCTGGGGTGGAAGCCCCTCTCTGCCGTTCACCAGCTGCGTGACTGTGGGCAAGTCACTTAGCCTCTTGGAGCCTCAGTGACCTCATGTTTGCTCATCCATTCAACCAGTAGCTATTTATGAAGTAAGCGGGACTCGGCCACACGGCGTTTCTGAGAGCTGGCTACAGTGCCCCGGACGGACCATGTCAGGAGGCCTCCGAGGATGAGGCAGATTTCCTTTAGGGTAGAACAAAGGGACTGGTGTCTACACAGGAGTGTGCCGTGAGGGCTGTGTTGCTGGGCTGTGGGGTGGCTGCAGGTCCTGGAAGGCTGGACCGCTTGCCATGTCTCAGCAATGCCAAGGTCAGCGTCCCTCGAGAACCTGGGTCCTGCGTGGGACCCTGCAGAGGGTGCTGATCGGTGCAGTAGTATAATCTGGAGAGCCTGGCTGAAGAACATTGGAGCTTAGAGTGTACCCTGAGACAGGACCCTGGGCTTCTTCCTTCCTCAGTGCTGGGAACCATAAACATGCCGCTGTCCCTCCCAGAGGCCCTTGGGAACTCAGTGAAGGAGTGCGCAGGACAGTCTGGTAACAGTGCTCTGGGAGGTCAGGGCGTCACCGTCCCCTTCACCAGCCCTGTTGGGGGGGCACCCGTGGTCTCTCCCAGCTCACCGTATAGTCTAGTTTGCTTGGGTCCTGGGAGAGAGGGCCACTGTCTGTATCCCTGTCTATGCTTCCATGGTAACAGGCGGGCAGGGGTCTGTGGGGATCTCGGGGGTCTCGGGTTCTCCTGTGCAGGCTTGGTGGAGGGCAGACAGGGCTCCCAAGCCATGCCTGTTCTTGCTCTGACCCCAGGAATGAAAGGTTCTGTTGCCTCTGGCCAGGCTGTTTTATCCGCACGTGTTCAATCTTGTGCATTTTGCAAGGGACAAAATCCATGTTTCCTTTATTCTAACCACACTGCAGTAGTGTTATATAAGGGCTGCGTGGTGTCCAGGAGGCCTCCTAGGGCAGAGGGAAAATAAGATTCCTCACCTTTGTGGCCTCCGCTCTCTCTCCTCTCCCCGAAGCCTTTCGGGGGTGTCACCCACCTTGCTCCGAAAACAGGAAGCACCCGTGTGCGTGTGTGAGTGCGTGTGTGTGTGCACACGTGTGTGGAGGATGTACTAAGGGGTGGGCTTCCAACTCCAAAGGGAGCGAGTGCACAGAGGGCACGGACTCCTCGCATGTCTTGGAGCCGTGAACTTGATGCCTTGATGCTGTGACTCTGGGTCTAGTGTGGCTAATGCCCAGCCTCGGGGACTGGTGATGCCAGCCAAAGGCTTGGGAGAGCAACAACGCACATTTCCGTGGAGCTTCGTGCGGCCTTGCTAAGGTTGCATTACTCCTCCATCCTGACGATCGACTTGGAAGCCCCTGGTCCCCCTGAAAAAATGAGGAAAGGGAGCACAGGGCTGCTGAGCGGCTGGGCTGGGGTGACCAGGGAGGGGTGGGCTCTGTCCAGGCCTCCTGACTCCCCGGCGGCCCACGGGGTCCTGGCTAGGAACACTGGCCTAGTTGGCTGCATCCCAGAGAGCTTGTCAATGTGATGGTGTCTCTGGCCATTGATGACCCAATTCCAAGGGATGTGGCGGCAAGGCAGCACATGCTGGGGACCCAGGGGGCTTCATAAAACCCTGCTGACTCCAAGAACGGGGCTGAGCTCCCCAGTAGGAGCTCCACGGGCTCCAAGGACAGCTTGCCACTAACCACTAGAGTAGACCCGTGGGTGAACAGCTCTGTGTGGCTCCTTCCCAGGATCTGAGCGGGAGGACGGAGCCGTTGTGTGCACTGTGAATGAGTGCAGGCAGCGGGGCTCGGAGCCACCGTGCCTGGGCCGGCCTCCCGGGCCTCCGACCCAGCCCCGCGCCCCGAGCGCTCCGGCAGCTGCCTGTGGTCCCCAAGCAGATGGGCAGTTGCTCCCACAAAGGGGATGTGTGGCGCATGGGCTGTGGTTCCCATGGCAAACTTAGGCCCCTCGTGTTTGTAATTACCCCTGGTGTTCTTTTCTTCCCTCGGTGTGAGCGAGGCCAGGCGGGGGCATTCTTGTCATCCTGGTCCCCCAGCTCCCCTCCCTACCAAGTGTCCCGGCATGGAGCCCTTCCCACAAACAGGAAAACTGGGCCCAGGCAGCTGTCGCATCAGCCAGGTGGGGTAGCTTTTGTGTTCTTAGAAAATCATTCTATTTGAGGGCCTCCTGCTGGCTCAGTCCAGGGAGCATGGGACTCTTGATCTCAAGGTCCTGAGTTCAAGCCCCACGTTGAGCACAGAATTTACTTTAAAAAAAAAAATTATTCTATTTTAATTGATTAGTTATTGCTTATGGTGGCAAAATAGACATAACATGAAATTGTAACCATTTTAGCTGATTTAAGTGCAGGGGTCCATGGCATTACGTACATTAGCATTGTTGGTCAAATATCACCCCGTCCATCTCCAGAACTTTGTCTTCTTCCCCAGTTGAAATTGTTCCCCAGAAACACGAACACCCCATCCGTCTCTCTTCAGTCCCTGGCGATCTCTACTTAACTTTCTGTCTCTGTGGGTTTGACTGCTCTTGGAACCTGGTAGAAATGGAAATAGTATCTGTCCTTCTGTGACAGGCTTCTTTCACTCACAGTAATGTCCAACAGCCTTATCCATGTGTTCCTGGGTGTCAGAGTTTCCTTCCTCAGCCAGGTGGCTTTTTAAATGCCTTCTCTTTTGCTCTACTTCTTTGATTTTTAAACTTAAAAAAAAGACTCAGCTGTTTTCTTTCCTACATAAACTCTTGCCTGGAGGCCCCTGAGTAAGACCCACGAGAGCAGAGGTTCTCCGGCCTAACTGTGGGGAGAACCCACATGCTGAGTGCGGGGGCCCTGGAGACTCTCCCTGGGAGCTTCTGGGTCCCGGGCAGGGCTTCTGCCTCGGGGGGGGGGCCCTGCATGTCTTTGAGAGGGAGCAAGCTTTGGTCCTGGGTCGCTGAGGGCCCTGACCTCCCTCCGTTGTACCATTCCATTCCTGCTTCCTCGGCTTTCCTTCCAAACGCCCTGTCCCCAGCTCTGGACCCTGGCCAGACCCCTCGGAGTCTTCTAACCCAAGCTGGGGTCCAGAAAAGTTAAAAAATGTGCTCTGCTGGGGCTTGGGGCTTCCTTCTTGCCAATTCCCCCCCCCCCCCCCCGCTGGGCTTATCAGCATCTGTCTCTACAAGGTTCTTCTGGGAAGGGGTGGAAGCCGCCTGCCCCTCCTCCCCACCGGCCGCTCACCTCTTCTACCTGCTAGCTCTCCTGCGGCCAGAGTCTTCCTGCTCCTTCCAGGCTGCCCAAGCCCCATTCTGCTCTGCTCCCTCTGGCCTTATCCATATGTTGGCTCTAGATCATTCCTTGCCGTTTCATCAAAAATTACTTGTCCTGAGCTCCCCTTCGGTAGCACCGGTGAGTCTTCATTGTCGGATTACTTGCTGCGTGAGTCTATGTGCCTCGGGGATCTCTAGGACCATCAGAGACTCTCAGTTCCTGGCAGTTTTCAGTTTCAGTTTCAGGGAAGGTCCAGAGCCCACAGGGAATTTCAGACCCCACAGCAGGAGGCCTCGGTGGGGGCGATCTTTGGGGATGGGAGCAGCACACAGACTGGAGTCCTTTTTGAGTGTCCTGTAAATCCATAGAGGCAGCCCCCGCTTTGCTCACACCACACAGCTATGACCTGCTGGGGAAACCGTAAGGCAGGCTGAGGCCCCCCCCCCTTTCATGAGAATGTGAGTCTGGGCACTTTACTTCACCTCCTGCTGCTTACATTTCCTTCTCTTTAAAATGGGACCTTGAGGTCTGAGGGTTATCCAGGGACAAAATGAGATGCAGCCTGAGTACTGGGGCCAGGCCGGCACAATCAGGCCCAAGCAAGTGCTGGCCACCCCGAGTAGCGCTCTCGCCGGTGGCATGGCCATCACCTGCTCCACATTCAACTTTGTTCCTGTCTGGTGAAGGCACAGCCATAAAGGAAACAGAAGATGCAGCAATCTAGGGGGATATTTTTGTCCGGGGTCCTTCAAAGCCTCGCAGATCCCACCTGAGCATCGGAACAGCAGGCTAGAACCTGTGGGATGTTGTAAAATCATGGGCCAGTGACTTGGGCAGGAATTTCCTTTTTTTTTTTTTTTTTTTGGAAAGGAACTTCTTTGGGGGCCTCAATTCAGCTCATTGGAAGTTAGTTCAACAAACACACGGGGTAAGGATATTTTAGGGGGGTGGAATGAGGGGATGGCAGAGGCTCAAAGAGGTAACACCCAGCCCCTGCCCCAGAGGGCGCCCTGGCTGCCGGGAGGAGGCGGCTGCCTTGGGTGTGCAGGCTGAGTGGTTCAAGGATGGCTCCTCACCTTGAACTCCAAGTCAGCACGCGGTGTGATAACACGCTGTTTTCTACTGTGCATACGTGTATAGGAAAGGTCTTAGGAAGATGTAAATTTGATCACATTTTATTATATCTTTAGTAAGTAGCCTTTAATGAAAAGAATAATGTTTCATAAAAGTGAGACTGGATATTTGAGACGAGATGTCATCCCTCTCTCCTTCTTTCCTCCCTCCTTTCTTCTTTCACTTTCCCTCCCTGGCGCCCCAGTCTTCAGCTATTTTCTGGAACCTGCTTCATGCTAGACACACGAGCTCATTCTAGCTACAGGCTGGAGTAAGGAGCTTAGAGCGAGGTGAGGGAGACAGACAAAAGGCAATAGCAAAACCGTAACTGCTCTAAAAAGATCTACTTAAAGAAAAAGGCTGGGACACCAGGGTGGCTCAGTCAGTTGAGTGTCTCCCAGTTTCAGCTCAGGTCATGATCTCAGGGTCATGAGACTGAGCCCCGTGTGGGGCTCTGCACTCAGCACAGTCTGCTTGAAAGATTCTCTCCCTCTGCTCACCCCCACCCCCTCTCAAATCAATCAATCAATCTTTAAAAAAAAAAAAGGCAGTATCAGCATTGCTCCAAAATTGCTACGCAGTGATGCAGGTGACGTGGAAGAGATGACTAGAAGGACAGCAGTATTTTGTCAGGGGAAGGGGTAGAGGATGAGGTAGGGAGCTGGAGAGAAGTTATCAGAGAGAGAGAAAAGCATGTATAAAGGCTCTAAGAGCCAAGTGTATGGGAAGTCAAGGGAGGGTGTAATTAAATTTGCTGGAGGGCAGAGGCAGGGGAGCTGGACAAAGCTTCAGGGAGGGGCTGGTGTTTGGGGCATTGTGGGATGAGTAGGAGTTTGATAAGCAAAGGTTGAGAGCACTTTAAGCAGAGGGGGAAGCGTGTGCTAATATATGCATGCTGTATTTAGAGGGTGATGTTCAGGCCGTTATGCCTGGGAGAAAGAACGCAAGGAGGTGGGACTTGGCATGACTGGGCATCTCCAAGAAAGATCTGGGGAGTAGGACAGCTAGTAGGAGATGGTGGGCTATAAGAGGGAGGTAGTACAGGAATGGGGAGGCAGGACCATTTCAAGGGGCACTTGGAGATCAGGTAGAGGGTCTCAGCAGCTGATGAGCCACAGTTGTTGAGATGAGGCCTGTGAAAGTGGCCGTGGGCTTTGCATCTTTAGCTAACTTCTCTGCCAGCTCCTAGTGTGGACTGCGTTAATGCTCCAAGGGACCCCCAGCCATTTATCAATTTGTCTTGAGGGAGCAAGACTGAGGGTAGGGTTCGGAAGCAAGATGAGGCCTAGCTCTAGTCCGCAGGATGATACGCTGTAGTTCCTCCTCTTTGCCCATGCCACAGGGGAGAAAACAGGCTGTGGGCTGCGTGGCTGCTGAAGGCACAGAGCCACCAGCATCAGTGTCAGGGCTAGAAGCTGGGTACCTGGGGGCATGTCTTCTAGAACATTCCTCCCTCTGAACACAGTCTGGGGGACGGCCAGAGAGAGAAGGGGTGACCTTTTGTAGCCCTTTTTCTAGAACTCACCACCAAGATTAGGAAATCTTCAGGGAGCTTGAGGGGAAGCTCTGAGGGGTTTTCACCACTGGATGTCAACCCCCCCTCACCCAGCATGGCTCAGATGAGGAAGCCGCTGAAAGTAACCATCCATCAAGGGGAGGGACCCCAGCGTCCTGAATGGGGTTCACCGGCTGCTAGTTAGGGGAGTGCCAAAGGCCAGCAGCTGGCATCTGGTCCCTAGGATGCATGGATGTGGGCAAGGTGGGGAAGGAAAGGGACAGATTTAGGGCTTCATTGTCGCTACTAGGAGACTCCAGGCCCCCTGCCCTGCCCCCCATTCTCCTCTGAGATAAGAAGAGCTGGAAAGACTATGGTCCTGCTGAGTCACTCAGTCAAGGAAAAGTCCCCTATCTCTCTTTTGGGGGCATCTAGTCCAGAAGATGTCTCCACTTTGACAAACACAACATCCTCTCCTTTAAGTTTAACTTGAAATTTAAGAAAACAAATCAATCTCATTGGGCAAAGTGCTGGTTTCTTCTCATCCCTCCAGATTCTTCTCATCCCTCTCTCCTTCCCTCCCACTAGTCTCCTACCCTCTATCCACTTTACAGATGAGGGGAATAAGCCCAGAGAAGTTGAGCAAGCTGCCTAAGGTCACACAGTGCTTTGGCCTGGGCCAGCTGTCCTGGCCCTCATCCTTTTCTCCTGACCACAAAGGAAATGGAGTCACTGCAAGTGCTTTGTGCCTTTGGGCAAGGACCCCTGTGGGAGGGGCTGCATCTCAAGTGGCTGGTCTGGCCCTGTCCAGGTTGGGGGCTGGAGGGGGTGCCCAGGAGGAGCGGGTGCCCCGGGCTACCTTCAGGGTGTGCTGGGGGTGTCTGTTGGCCTGAAGGAGCCCCAAGGAACTTGCTTATGTTTTCACTGAGAGGAATAAAGTAAAGTAATAACGATGTCAAGCACAAGGTCAACAACAGGGGTAGCAGTCTTAGTAATACTGGGCTTCTGCGAGTTGCCCCTGTGGGCCAGGTGTGGTTCTCAGTGCTCTACCTGCACGAACTCTGCCCCCCATCCCCGGCCTGTCAGTCCTTAGATCCCCAAGCTTCTGAATCTGCAGCCTTTGGGAGATACTGCGCTCACTCCTGGGTGCTAGAGAAGCTCAGGCAGGTGTGGGCTGGGAGCTGGTGGCTTCTGAGGTCCCCCCACTCCCAGTCTCTGGGGTCCGGGAGCTCTGAATGCAGCCTACATTCTTATGCTGGCTGCCCCCTGGTGGCACCCCACTAGCTAGGGGGAAAGAGAGGCCTGAAGTCAAGGGGGTGTCCTCCTGGGTCACGTTCCCATCATCACACTCTCCCCAGCCCCTGCTACCCCAAACCCAGAGCCAGCCCCATGATGCAGAAGGAAGGAAAAGGACAGAGGGGATTCTTATACAGAGAGCAATCCCAGCCTGGGTTGGAGGTTTTTTCCCCCTCAGAAACAAATCTTTCATAAAGAACATCCTTGATTCTTTTATTTTATTTTTTTTTTAAGATTTTATTTATTTGAGAGAAAGGGCATGAGTGGGGGGGAGGGGCAGAGGGAGAGGGACAAGCAGACTCCCTGCTAAGCGTGGAGCCCAAAGTGGAGTTCAGTCCCAGGACCCTGAGCTCATGACCTGAGCCAAAAGCAGATGCTTAACCGACTGAGCCACCCAGAGGCCCCAAACATCCTTGATTCTTGCCTCTGGCCATGTGTGGGAGTGTGGCAAAGCCTTGGGCTCGACCCTTAATGAGGTGTCAGTCTCCCCATCTATAAAATGGGGACAGGGCTATCCCTCTGACCCACGGAATGAGAGAAGGGAAGCAGAGCTATTGTGAAGTGAGGAGGGATTGCCGCTGTTGCCGCCTGGCTCGGAGATAGGCCGAGCATGTCCTCTACGGTCCGCAGCTGAAGCCAGGGTCTACCCCAACTCGCTGATCCAGCTCTGGGCCCTGATGGATGAGGCTCCCCCAACTCAGGCCACCGGGGCAGGCCTGGCCCCTGGCAGTGCCGCGCTTCTCCGCCCCTTCCCTCCTCGCAGTCCCGGGGCGCAGGCTGTCCCTTGCTCCGAGCTCCTGGGGCTCGCAACCGCATCGATGCCTGGCTCCTTTCATAATTCTCCTCTTTCCACACGGACCTCCTGGAGGGAAAGAGAACATCTTTTAAGACTCTTAGGAACACACCTTGAGTGGTGAGATTTCAGGCACCACCCCCCACCCCCCACTCCGACCCAGGGAGAAGATATTTTTGGAGAGTTGCACTTTTCCCTGGCTCTTGGCTTCAGACTCAGTGCAGAGCTCAGAGCCCCTGGCTGGGCCTCCATTGCATCTGGGTTTCTGCAAACCTGTGACATTCAGAGATGAGATTTTTTTATTTTTATGATGTATGTCATTTAACATTTTAATATTAATACATTCATCTCCTGTCAGTCTCTTATTTTCCCATCTATTATTTTACCTACCGCTAAAGGTAAACTCCCACCTGCTCCGAGACCCCCTCAGGCTCTGGGGACACTTGCCTTGCATGGGTTTCCAGTTCTTCCAGCCATCATGGTCTCTGGTCCATCTGCCACAACCCTGGGGGACAGGGGTTTCCTCTGTATGCAGGGAAAGAAAGAGGCTGGTGCTCTGGGAGCATCAGGGCTGGCCTGAGGCTACTCTCCTGTGAAGAGGCAGCAGAACCGGGCTGAGATGAACAGAGCCCAGAGGTCTGCCTCTCACGGCCCCAGGTCTGGAACCTCAAGCACGCTCCAGCGTGCTCCACCAGCATGCCAGATCACAGGATCTGCTCCCCCCGCCCCCCCAATCTCCTCTCACATGCAAGGCCAAGGTCAGGCCAAGGGCCTGGTGCAGGGGGGGGAGGGGCCAGGCTGGGGGGCAGGGGAGATGGCTGTCTGAGAGGGTGTCGTGGTCAGCCCCCCTCCAGCTGTGAGAAGCCCTTGGTGTTAGGGCTAAAGACAGAGGGTCTGGCCAAGATGGTATCGTGTGGAAGTCAGCTTTTCAAAATGTTAAAAACTTAATTGTCCTACAAATATATGATGAGCACGAGTCAAAGATTCATTTAAGTTGTTAATGAGGGAATCAGCAGGATGTGTATACAAACCCACACATGTTAATGGAAAAAAAGAACACTGGAGTAAAATTGCTAAATTGGATAGAAAACTGGTATTTTCCATGGAGCAAAAATCATTTGCGCCTTACCAGGTTCCTGAGGAGAATGTCTGACTTTACAGAGACTGGGTTCGGTCAACAGTAAACAGTAAGTCAGATGAAGTTATCTTGCCTGAGAAAGCCAGATGACTCTTAGGTCGGACTGTTTGTGTTCTAGTATGACTTAAAAGCGTGCAGTCTCCTTTTTTTTTTGGCTCATTTTAAGGTTTTGAGTATTTTTTTCTTAATTGCAGGCAGAAACAGCCAGGAAGTAAAACTGAAGGATTCCAGCTAAAGAGAGCCCAAGAGAGAGGGCTTTTTTACCATCCAGGGCCACTACCCACATTCTTCTGGCCCTGGCCCTACTTGATTAACTCCTGCCTTCATCTAGAACATTCCATTCTGGTTACTAGAACAACCTGGACTGGATGGTTTATGATGGACATGAATCCAAGGCTAGAGATGCCCGAGTGCTCATTTAGGACTCCCTGTAGGAGCCCAGTCTTTCTGTGGCCCTGGTGTGTACGTGTATGTGCATGTGTGCGCACATGCGTGTGTGTGTGTTTGTGTGTGTGTATGTGAGATTCCACTCTCTTCTTACACATAGGGACTTTCTCCTTTAGGGCTTTGCCTAGAATTGGGCTTGAGGGCCTCTTCTTTCCTGAAAGAACCCTGGCCCTTATTGTCTACTCTTCCAAATCCATTGCTTTTTCCTTGACTTCTCCCCACGGACATAATGTCTGCTATTCCTCTCCTCCACAGAGACCCACACGTAGCACCTTCCACAAAAGCCACCCACCACCTCAGGGGCACTGAAGAAGCATGGCTTCCTGACAAAAACAGGGTCTGTCTCTACTTCTCACTCCTTCCCACTTGGGACCAAGGCCAGTCCCTTCTGCATCTTTACATGAATTAGCAAATGGCTTCCCCACCCCCCCCCACACACCCCCGGCCAACACCACCAGAGCCAGGGCACAAACACGACTGTCAAGTCCTGCTCACTCCTTTGCAGGACCTCTTTGTGCCTGGCACAGACAGCACACCCATATACAATGGCCCCATTTCCTCCCCTTCAGAGATTTCCAGAGTAGTCTCCAGGGCCCCCTTCAACATCCTGGTTGGCAAACCTTTCGAAGTCTCGATGGGAGAGAGGCCAACCAACAGTGGCGTATGTTCTCTGAGATGCTGCTCCCCACACTCGTGCCAGATCCTATCTCTTGAGCTGGAGACCATGGTTGCCCAGGCGATGTGAGGTCAGGGACCAGAAGAAGCCCCTCCTACCCCAGCAAGTATAGGGTTTCCTCCTGGGTCCTAAATCAAATGGTACAGAAAGGAGAGTTACGTTGTACATTCTTTTGGGAATGAGAGTGGTGCCACATCTTCCCAGATGGGTGTAAATGACTGAGAACAGATTGTCCTGTCTGGAGGGGCTCTGGGAACTAGGAAGACGTGTGTGTGTGTGTGTGTGTGTGTGTGCGTGCGTGCACGCGTGTGCACATGTGTGCACTCATGCACAGAGGAAGGTGATGTACAAGGATGTTGAGACCAAGACTAGGAGGTTTCCGTGCTGGCTCTGATGACCCTACTGGACAGAGAACCACTCCTGGAGCTTCTAAATCTCCCGGGGTTTGCTCCCCTCCGCTGATGGGTGGAAGGAGGAATAAGCCTTGTTTGAAATGCACAGAAGGAAATTCTAAGTCTAAATACAAGCCTCACAGTCCCTCGTCTGAACATGTCAGCTCTCACCCTCTGGAGTGTGAGCTGAACATCCCCCACCCCCTCCTGGAGCTTCTCTGGCCCTCCTCCACCCCAGCCTCTTGCTCTTCTCCTACAGATTTGGCAGGACCCCCTGGAGGTAATTAATTAATAAATCAGTGTTTGCCTTTGGGAAACGTGATTTTTTCCCCCTCTGTAAGTGACAAGTGTTTCAGCTGAGCCCAGTGAGGTGTCTGGGGCTGGAGGAGTTGCTTTTATTAATACGTGCCAAGAAGACTGTAATATCATCACCATTAAAATGAGGGGAGAGGGCTAGATGACGCCATGGTGGTGTCTGTCAGCTCTGACACTCTGGCAAAATGGACCCCGTGTCTCCAGGAGGAAGCTTGCAGGCCATCTGGGCCTTCCGCTCAGTTGTCTTGCCAAAAGGAGGTACTGGGGTCCACCCACAGCCTCATGGGGCCTTGGCAGCAAATGTCTTGGCCCATCAGTTCAGGGGGGAATGTTCTCCCGGGTGGGAAGGGAATGGGTACCCATCGTGCCGCAGTTTATTCTCTTTCTCCTGGCTGCCTCAGTGTCCACGCTGGAGAGGCCGGCTCAAGAAAAGTCTCCTTATCCATGTACAAGGGTCTGTGGGTCAGACAACTTGGCTACTGTCTAATCACCACCACTGTCACAGTCGTCGCCATCACCTCTGGCATCTGTATAATCTGGTGGTTTACCAAATAGCCACCGTATACGTAATTGTCCTGGTTGAGGCACAAATTCCTGCTTTGATGGAGTTGGGACAGATTTAGCTATCATTATTTGACAGGAAGCTGTGACTCAGGGGGCTTAATATCAATTTTCTCCTCAGGCCAGTAAGTACTGGGGCTGGAACTGGAATCCAGTTCTCCTTCCATGATATCTTATGACTTGACCCCAGATCCGTCCATCCATCCATCCATCCTTCCTTCCATCCAATAGGTAATTACTAAGAGCCAAGCATGTGAGTGGGGTTACAACAATAAACAAAAATAAAGCCGTTCCCTGTCCCTAGCTGCTGTAGATTAAGTGGAGATTCTCTTTTCTGTAGATAGAAAGATCCAGGGTGTAGAGTGAAAGCCTGGACCTGAAGTTCTCAGAAAAAGATCTTGTTTTCCCTTCCTACCATTTCCTCTTTTCCTTCTGCCCACAGCAGACCAGTTTCAAGTTCTTTTGATTTCTAGAAACTTTGGCATGGTGAGCAGGATTTGGGAAGCAGCAGAACAGCTAAACCCTAGCCAAGGGGAGCAAGGACACTGATGTTTATGGACCCTGCTGGGTGTTGGTGCTGACTAGGCATTTTGCAAACGCATCTCATCTAATTCATTTCCCACAACATCCCCGAGGGAGAGTGGGTCAGGTTCAGAGGAAGAGTGATTTCTGGGGCCTCAGTGCTGTGATGTCCTGATGTGCCTTTTTAGCACAGGGCTCTGTTCTGGCAAGCTCAGCAGACAAGTTTCTTGATGACTTACGGTTCTCAACTTCAGCGTCCAGCCAAGGCACATGCAAGCAAGACAGATAACCAGAACCCACCTCTGGAGAGTCCCACAGTGGGCATGGGAGGTTAAAATAAGCTCCTGCGGTAAACCAAGTTGCTCCCTCTGACCCCAACGCTGAGTCCAGTGCTCTAAGGGCTCCCCTGAAGTTGGGAAAGCATCTTTCCTTGAGATAGTGAAGGCCTTTAGGAATGAAACCAGTACGAAAAGAGCGCTTAGCTCTGGAACAGAGCATTTGTATAGAACTTGGAGGATTCAGTGCTGATAGGGGAGAAACTTGTCCAAACTTGGGTGCCGAAGTCCCCTTGAGGCTGTGAGAAGCCTGGGAAGTCCTGGGTTTCCAACTCTACCTGAGCTCAGGTCTGGAAGGTGGGAAGTGAGGACAGTAGAACCAGAAGAGGTCTGGAACTGAGCGGGCAGGTTGACTGATGGGTACAAGGGCCGGTGGAATGGAACAGATACATGTTTCAAGCAGCTTCCGTGGCAGAGGTGCAGGCTGAAGGGGAGTGGCTTCCCAGGTCTGCCATTGAGGACTTCTGAAATCCCAAGTTCGGGGATGCCGAAAGCATACTCTTGAAGCAGAAGGTGACTTTAGGGGTTACCTAGTTATGGGGACAGCCAATATGGGGCACGCAGGCTGCCCGCCCCTTTCCCAGGGGGCGGGGGTGGGGACAGACATCCTCAGCGGCCACAGCAGCCTTCTGCCAAGCCCGGAGGCAGCTTCAGAGATCACACAGCACTGCAGGCGGGATGTTTCCAGTTTCGCGCTGGCACGGGGGTTCCATGCTTGCCTCTTTGCCATTCCCCGTCTAGATGAACCCCTCCATTTGAGCCATGAAGCACAGGAAGCTGAGAGAGGCTTGCTCAATGGTTATTTGGAATTCCCACCGGGAGGTGAGAGACGTAGCTGAGTAATAAGATGCCCTCGTCAAGGGGGGCTGGGTCCTGCTAGGGAAGATCGACTCACAAAACCCTAGTCCACAGCTCTTCCGGAAGGTGGTTTTAGGATAAATTAAAGAAAATTCCATCTCCCCAGAGTGAGGAGTAAACCTAGAGAACCAAGAGACATGTTTGTGTGGAGAGGTGGGTGTGAGTGGAAATTTAACATGTCACTTAGGGGCGGTCAAAAACAGAGCTAAGAACATAGAGTAGAAAAAGGAAAAAGGAAAAAAAAAAGATCTAAAACACTGAAACAGCTATCATGGCGCTCATGTGCTCAACTCCGGGGCATACGTTCTTGGATTTCTTTCAGTTTATTGACTCAGTTTACAAAGAGTTCTATTAGTCTCTGTGCTCCGTCCACAACAGATTGAACACACCAGCTGGAAGGGGAATGACAGGCTCAGGGACAAAAGCCCTCTTAATGGAGACACCTGGGTACATAATCACCCTGTCTCTGGGTAATTCGGACCAGGAGGAAATGGGGAGGATACATTGTATCTAGTCACTATAAGGATCTAGGAAACTACGGGAGCCTTTAGGAAAGATTTCCGTACTAAATGATGGAGGTAAGTGGGTAAGTTTGCATCATGGGGAAAATTCACATATGTGAATCTTTCTTAGTAAGGCTGATAAATGAAATATCGCTGTAAATTCTGAATGCTCTAGATACATTTCCCTGGGACAGACGCATACCATGTGTAGGAAGCAGGGCATGGCAGCGCCCTCTGGCTCAAGGCCTTCGTTCTGTCGGCACAGAAGGGGAGGTGGGGTGGACAGGAGCCACCCAGTCAGAGGCCCACAGCTGATGGAGGGAGGGACAGTCTAGCTCTCCCCTTTCTCTGGTAGGATTAGGCCCTACAGTCTTCCCTAACATCACTAGACCCTGTGACTATCCCCTCAACCTGCCTGCCCATGTCCCCCCTCAGGTGGAATTGGCCTGGGAATGGGACGTTGTGGGAGATTCAGCCACGATGGGGGTCTCTCAGGAAACCGACTCCATCAGCCATCACTGGTCTGACAGCAAGTGCCAGTGGCTGGAGATGGGTCACTGCCTCCGTGTCCTCAGGTGGCATGGCTGGTTTCACAAAGCTCTGGCATATAGATTCTATTTTCAGTGGAGCTCGATTTTCAAGCTTGTGGACTTGCGGCTTCCTGTGAAACAGAACACTAAGCCTTCTCCGAGCGATGGAAATAGGCCAGTTTTTTCTATTTTTCTCACTCCAGGACAGCGAACCCATCCCCGCCACCCCCCAGCACTTCCGGTACAAACAAAGGGGACATGAGGGGAACGTGGGAGCACGGGCCTCGGAATCCGGGGTGGCCTGGGTTCAGGCTCCCTTTGCAGCTCTGGTGAGCCGGGACCCCTTGCTCTGTGTACTTGATTGGCCTCATCTGTAGAATGGGGCTCTGATGCCTCATAGCGGGGCGGGGCCCAGGCCCGCTGCTGGGTATGAGTCATTTAGGAAGCACTCGGCGGATGGCGGTGATTATTCTATTAAAGGGGATTCTTACTGACTTGCCATTTCGGAGAGCGGTCACTGGAATTCTGGAAAGCAATGCGCACCATGGAAACACTTCTCATTTCATAATGGTCTGGAAGTGTGACAGGCTGGGTTTGAATCGGGCTCTGCTTTGGCCAGCAGGGAGGCGGCGGGTGAGAGCTGCCCCATCACGGGGCCGAGGGCAAAATAGTGCCAGGCCGTGGCTCCCTCAGTGGGGGCCATGGCTTCTTGCTCTGTCATCGCCAGCTCCCCGCTCACTAGCACTTCCGTAGGGGCCATGTTCCACAGGAATTAGAATGTTCAGTCTTGAGACGGGCGATTGGGGTTCTAGACTCAGTGCCTTCCCAGCGGCATGGAAGTCCTTCATACCTTCTCTCTGTCGTGTGGGAAGGACATTCCCGCTCCATGGCTGTGAGGAGGGTCAGAGACGAGGCTCGGGGAGCCTGGCATGGTTCCTGGCTCACTGTGTGCTCGTGCGCCCAGAAATGACAACACTGATGTTCCTGCTGGTACTCTAGCCCCAGGGTCCTCACTCGTGACGTGGGTCGGACCCACTCCGTGCTTCCCCCCCACCCCGCTGTGCCCTGGGGAGACCTGGGGCTCCTGGGAGCCTCCCGGGCAGACCTTGGAGGGGCCAGGGGTGGCCGGCACAGCCAGGTTCTCCCACCTCCCCTTCAACCTAAGCCGCCCTGTTTGGTCTGTTGACATTTAAAATATGTTTGTGCCACACTGACTGGTGGTCACTTGGGCGCTTTCTAGGCTGTGTTGTGTGAAGAGCTTTGGACGTGTCTCTTCCCAAGCCTGGCCCCCACCACACTCACAGCCACCCCGATCCAAACACATCAACTACACTACATGGACCACACCCCACAACGCACCCCATGCACCACACCACCACCACATGCGCTGCACATGGCTTACGCACTGTACATACCACACACCCAACGCCACCGCATAACATACACAACATATCCCATGCCACACGCCACAAGGTCATCTCACAACACGACGTGCACAATACACACATAGAACACAAGCAACACACACATACACACAAACACCACACCCGCACGTACACACATCCTTCCTTTCATTCCTGCCTCTGTGCCATTCCCCCCTCAGCCCCTCCCCTTGCCTGGCCTTCATCTTCAGCCTGCCTTTTCCCCAGAGATGCTTGGCTTACCTGGGCTGCCCTTCCTCACTGCTTAGTGGGGCGTTTGACTGGATTCAGCTGGGGGTTCCTTGCTGCCTGTAACGGCCCTATGTGTCCACCCCATAAGCTCCTCCCGGCTACGGCCCTCAGTATTCGCCTGCGGTCACTTGTTGGCCACACTTGGTGGAAATGGACAATGCTAAGTATCGTACCATTTGCCAGGTCTTGAGAGGCACTCTTGGAACCGGCGAAGCTCTCTGTGGCAGTTCCCCTGTCCTGCGGGCCCACCTGAGGGAGCCCATGCCTGGAGCGATGGGTCAGTACACAGGGGAGGACCCCTGGAATGAGGTCAAGGCTGGCAGGGGCTGCAGCAGCCTTGGGGCTGTTGGAGATGCTGTCCCTGGCCCCTGCCAGATACCCAGCTTGGGACAGGGCCTGTGGGAGCAACAGCCACCCAGCGCCCCCACACCTGCATGCAGGGGGCAGGGAGGCTCCGTGGAGCTGAGGGGCAGTGAGATGCACGGTCCAGGCCTGTAGGCAGTGTCTCCTGGCCCTGTTCCCCTCTGGGTCCAGCCCCAGGCTCCGTGGAGCTGAGGGGCAGTGAGATGCACGGTCCAGGCCTGTAGGCAGTGTCTCCTGGCCCTGTTCCCCTCTGGGTCCAGCCCCAGGAGCGTAAGAACCGCCATGTAAGAGCCTGGAGGGAAACCGGAGTCCCCGAGGCAGTCTCCCTGCATCATTGGCACAGAGACCCGGGGCCCCCAAGCTCACACCCCGCCGCACAGCCCCTTGGTGCAGGATGGGCCCTTTCCAACAGGGGAAGCTAATGTCCTACTCTACGGGCCTCACACATTCAGATTTTTCATGGGTCAAGTTTGCTTCAGTTGTGGCTCTGTATTTAAAAGCAGAAGCATAAAGGAGCATTGTGTTATGAATTCTAGTATTTGTCAAGAGGATATGCCCTCTGGTTTCATTTCGACAACATCTAGTTAAGTTTGAGGAGAGCATCGTGGTGTGAGTCTCCCCAGCCCATCTGGGAAGGTGTGAGGCCGGCCTGGGGCCCTGGACCATGACAGGCTGCGACTGACCAGGTGACCTTTCCTCCTTCCCAACCGTTCTCTGCAGGAGGCAGGCTGCCTAACCAGAGCCTCCCAGGGGAGCCGCCCCCAGTGTGCACTGTTCTCCCTCCTCCCCGGGGTTTTAGAAACACGGTCCTCAGTGCTGGGAGGTTCTCTCCTCCTTCCTCCATGGCCCTGCGTCCCACCTGGGCCACGGCCCCCTCCTGTGCCCTCCAGACCGGAGTCGCCCGGATCCTGGTGACCTCACCGGTGGGTGAATTCTCAGACCTGTTGTCACCCCACTCCAAATACTTGTACCTTGTGTGCCCTCCAGCTTCTAAACCTCCCACACAGTGAAGCTATTTTGCAATTCCTAGGAGTGTCAGCTACGCTGCAGAGGTCCACGGGGTGATGGACCAGCAAGTAGAAAAGAGAGTGGACTCACAGTTTGGAGCCTGGAAGTCAAGAGAGCTCATCTTGGGCTCTGGAGTCTGACAGACCTGGGTTCAAAGCCTCTCTCTGCCACGTAACGGCTGTGGACTTACTTAAGCCTCTGAATCTCAGTAGATGTGAGGCTTAGAAAAGATAAGGTGCCCGCTGCCCGGGGGGCGTTGTGGATGGCCCTGGGGCACAAGCTCCTGCCACTATGGGAAGCAGGGACATTAGCCTTAGGTGCCCCAACCTTTCCCTTTAGCTTTCTGCTGCCCATGAGCATCCCCAGGGCATGGGGAGGGCACGCTGTGCTACCAACCAGACTCTCACTAATTTCCTTCCTCCAGAACCTTCTTCTCTCTTAGGTGCAGATGACTAGGGATGGTGAGATGATGAGGGGAGTCCTGTAGACAGACAGACTCGAAACAGGGTGAGGACATGAACCTCAAGAGCATGCCCTGATTTCACCACGGGAGGCCATCTTTCTGGGGCATAAGCGAGAGCCCTGGCCTGGGCATCCCACATGTGCCCCAGCCCCTGCACCTGCTCGCTGCCCAACACGGAGGCCGCTCCCTTCCTCTAGGCTGCCGGGTGGCCCTGACATTCGGTTGGTTCCTGATGGGAAGATCTCTTCCTCTCCCTCCCAGCCTGGTGGCCGACACCTTAATGGCTCTTTCAGACTTCTGCTGCTGTGGGTCCTGAGTCCCCAGGCTTCCCTGCCCCCGTCTCCTCACCCCCATTTGGCTCCTGTCTCATCTTCTCACATGGCTACAGTGGAGGAGGCTTCTGCCGAGACGCAGCCTGATCAAACAGAATGCCGTCTCGAGTGAAGTGTGTCCATAACTAACTATCCTGGTGGCGTTTTCCTACTTCCGTCTGTCTGGGGTTTAACAGAGCCCGCCACACCCCACCCCAAATCCAAACAAGCAGGAACAGGGAGGCAGAGCTTTCCCTTCACATCCCCGACGCTACGGATCCTGATAAATGGTCCCATGATTATTCCTGCAGGGGCCAAAGGCTTTCTCACTTAACAAAAGAAGCTTCCAGTGTATTTCATGATATGCTAGTTCTTTAAAAACAGATGCCCTAGCGGAGGGTACAGGGTATCTCTGGGAACCTGCAACATTGGGTTAACATGAACTGTTAGGTCGAACTTTGGCTCCGAGTGTGCTACAAATCCCATGAAAGCCTCTTAGCTGTGGAGATGGCTTCCTTTGGGCCACGACTGCCAGAAACTCTGAAACGTCCTCCCATTGTTCGGACTCCAGCTGGACCCTAAAATCCATCCAGACTAGCTGAGGTTCCATTTTACAGATGTGTGGGGAGGATGGACTCCAAGGTGGAAGGTGGGCAGGCTTTTGTCACACCCAAGGCACGGCGGCTGCTTTACTAGGGACCTCCCAGGAAGCAGGCAGGTGATCCGAAGCCCCATCTCGCCGGGCGCTGTGTGACTGTCTCCCCTTGCTGTGTGCTACGGACTGGGGCTGGAGACCTCGGGGTTTCACTACTGACAATTTGGGTGGCAGAATTCTTTACACTGGCGGCTCTCCTGTGTCTTGCAGAATGTTCAGCAGCATCCTGGCCCCTCCCCCACGATGCTAGCAGCAGCTCTTGTCCCCTCAACTTCGTGGCAGTGTCTCCACATATTGTCAAGTGCCCCCCGAGGGGCGAGGTCACTGCCACTTGAGAACTGTGGTTTTACATGTTGTCACACATACTCCTAGCGGCCCCTTGAGGGACCAGCCTGGACTGTCACCTCCACTTTCCAGATACATTCCCCGAGGCTGAGAGACTGAGGCAGCATCTCTATACTTAGGCAATGGCAGAGCCAGGACCCCAACCTGAGCCTGCTGTCTGCCACCGAAGTTGATGGTTTTAACCATGATTCTAACCATGATTCCGGCTGCGGGGGTGTCTGCTGGGGCTCACCTGGGAAAAAGCCCCAGCTTGGGTTTGGGAAAAGTGAGCTAATAGGTTCAACGCAAGGGTCCCAACTATAAATTCTCTTCCAGGGCCAGGCAGGGATGGGAAGAAGTAGCTGAGTGGTAAAGCTGCTTGCCTTCTGCAGTGGGACTGGAGGGCTTTGGATCCCATGTCCGTATCTAGAGCCACAATCAAGCTGTGTCCCGAGCCCCCCAACACCCAGTGGCTGAGCACCGTATCATCTACAGGGGCTCACGATTCCCCCAGGAGACCCTGGGAGTGCCCCTGGTCTCATGGAGGCTCAGAGGGCACAGTCATGTGCTTGTGGTCTGCTGCTCTGGGCTGGGCTCTCTCAAGCATCCGTGCTCCTGCCCAGACCCTGGGGCTGTCCTGACTTTGTCCTACGTGGTCTCGTTGGCCAGCAGCTTCGCTTTGGCTTGCTTGCATGGTGAAGCAGGAAGCAGGAATCCGAGAGAGAGAGATGGAAAGAGGAAATGGGCAAGGCCCTCTGAGGCCGAGGCTCGGAACTGGAACAGGCGCATCTGCCTTACTCTATTGGCCAAAACAAGTCGTGGAGCCAGCCCAGATTCTCCGGCGCAGAAATAGACTCTGCCTCTAATGGGAGGGGCTGCCGAGTCACAGTGCGAGTGAGTGGAGACAGAGACGGGGCATCCAAGGCCATTTCTGTATTCCTGCTCTCAGGCACTTCATTCTGGAAGGCCACTGGGGGCTCAGGCCCTGTTAGTGAGAGAGGGAAGGGAAATGTCACCAGGTTCCGGCTTCTGCAGATTAATTCCAGCTGCCTGGATGCGGAGCAGGTCTCCCGTCACCTCCCAGGGAGCTGAGCTCCTTGAGCATATGGCCTTTGGTCACCCCTGAGTTCCAAGAATCTAGCACACGCCCGACACGCAATAGGTTCTCAGTTGTTAAGTTTGAAATTAATTCAGTGAGTTCACCTGAACGCAGTTCAATGTAGCCTGATTTCAGTGGTCTTTGCTAAGTACCTACTGTCCAGTGAGCTGAGCCGTACTTACTCCAGGAGACTCAGAAGGCTGTCCAGTCCTTCGCCTGGCTCTCGGGACCACGAACCAAACGTTGGGCACGCCTGGTGGGGGACATGATGGAGAAGGCATCGGGACAGCCTTGGGAGCGCTGGCCTTGCAGACCACGCCCACATTGTGACAGCCTGGGCCCTCCGAGGAAGGGCGTGAAGAGGCCCAGGTCTCTGGAAACTCTTCCCAGGTTCTTGGCACCATGTGGGTTGGGTGGATTTTCTGCTGATTTTCCAAGTGGTTCACTTTAGCCAAATCCAGCGGGTGTCTTGGCAGCCTGCTGGCTTCCCTTTTCCTTTGAAAGCCTGAGAGCTTTGGAAGGGAAATCTGAGACCGTGCTTGAGACTCACCACAATGCTGTCTGTGTAAGGGCAGCCGGGATGGGAGAGCCTTTCAAAGCCCCAGATTCTTAGAAACAGGAAGCTGCCTTCTGCCAGAAGTCATCGAGGTTAGCCTGCCCCGGCCAGGCCTGGAGTCTGGGCTTTGTGTTGGCCAAGCAGGCCCGTGCCCCAGGCATCCCTTCTTCCTGCTCTCCAGTGTGAAGAGGAAGGAAGGAGCCTTAATGAGATATCATTCCTCTCTCTCATTTCCACCTTCAGCCTTTCCCAGAGTCAGGAATGGGGTGGGAATAAAGCGGGATTCCTTCCAAATCAATATATAATCAGACTGGTGTGCAGGGTTTCTTAGTGGTGATTGACAGTGGAGAGGACTGTGTCAGGCACTAGGCCTGGGTGTGTGGAACTTGTGTGTGTGTGTGCTGGTGGGTGGTCATGGGGAGATGTCAGGGTGTGTGTGTGTGTGTGCGTGCGCATGTGGTCATGGGGAGATGGCAGGGTGGAAGGAAGGAGACAGGTAGAAGAGCTAATACTAGGAGACCAGATATTATAGGTTGAGTGTGCATCTGGTGGCCTGTGCTTTTGCCAGAAGCTGTGGATGGTCCAGGAGAAGAAATGTAGCCCCTTGCCTCCACAGTCTGAGTGGAGGACAAGAAGCTGGCACAGGTGAGAGCATTAACCAGCAGGGTTGGACAGGGTACCGTGACATACCCCCAGGGCAGTGACCCCGCCTTCCTCTGCCTGGTGTTCTTGGGCGGGACAGCTGTTTCCTGTGCATTTTCCCTCCTTCCCCCTTGGATCCCCATCTCACCTGAGACACATTACCAATACGTAGTCATCGTGTCAACCTCGGGGAGGGCAGTGGCTCGGAAAAGGTGGCGTGCTCTAGACTGTGCTGGAAGTGCTTGGTGGGCGGCTGTCTGACATGGCGGTGCCGCAGACCTGCCTAGTGGCTTGGGAATCTGGATCTGAACAAAGTCCCCAGGAGCACCTGGAAAGTCCTTGCGTGTATCATGATTGCAAAATACCTTCAACTCCAGGGTTTTCCTTAGAACTCCCTCTGCCTGTGATGTGGGCTGAACCCACGAGGAGAAGCAGGGGGTGGAGGGTAGAACTGGGACGCCCTTTTCCATCAAATACTCTCACTAGACTAGGTCAGGCAGTGAGGCTTCCTGGGACTGTGTGCACTTGAGCTGGGCACAGGCCTGTGACTCCCCGTGAAGAGCCCGGCTGTATTCGGTTAGCAAATGTGCTGTGGGTGCAGAGAACAGAGTCCTGGGGGCTTGGGACATAGGATGGACAGGCTTTGCCAGGCAGAGAAGGGGAGGCGATTAAAGGAAGGGTCAGCCTTCAATGACAGGGTCTAGGGCCGCCAGAGACCAGTCTTGGTGGCGAGTACAGGCTGCCCTTCCCCTTCCCACCACTAGGAGGACCCCCGGAGTGTCCGGGCATCATGGACTGTTACAAAACGGAGGGCTTTAGAGCCTTCTTCACAGGTGAGGAGACGGAGATGCAAAGACAGGAGACGACTCACACGTGATGAGTCCGCGGACTGGGGCGCATGCGTAGACTGTTTCAGCTTCAGTAGGCTCCCATCCAGGGTCCGAGCGCCTTCCTCCTTTCTGGTCCAGGACCTGCCCTTGTTCTACTGACCCATCTGGGACTGTGTCTCTGGTTTTCTCTCCAATTCCCTGATACTGAGCCCTCACATTTGACCTTGTGGTTGGCTCTTCCAAAGCACTTTTGTGTACACCGTCCTGAAAGGTGGTTGGGGCAAGCGACTCACTTTACAGATGAAGAAACTGAGCCTCAGGGTTAGTGTCTCAGCTATGGGACCAGACCCTGGCTCTTTTCTGATCTTCAGGCCCTCGGTGTTGGGCATTTTGACTCTCAGAGTGGGCACCCCAAGCTCACACTGGGACCCTCACCCTACCTCTTAGCCCTCCCCTTGTTTCCATTTCCCAGGGCTTGGATGTCTTGGTATTCCTCTCTAGCTCCAACTCTGACTTCGAGGAGTGGGCTGGGCCTTTCTGACCCTTGTTTACCACCCCACATGTCACCTCCTCTCCTCTGAAACTTTCACCCAGACCACAAGAGGGCTGTCTTTGTACTTGGCCAGTTTCTGCATGGAGGGCAGGGACCTGACTTCTCCGTGTTCCCCAAGACAGGGACTGGGCACCCAGCAGGCTCTTAGTGAATAAATGTTTATTAAAGGCTCTGATGGCTTTCTCCTGGCCTGTTAGAAGACTGCTCTCATGGCCCCGTCCCCTCTCTGACAGACTCAGATCAAACGGGGAGCCTCTGTCTGTTGATGGGCAGTTTGTAAGATTGTGTGACCTGTGGAAATGGGGGAAAACATCGCCTATATAATGTCATTTCTAGGCAGTCAACGCCCCCCTGTTCTCACAAGTCCCCAGCTGTTCAGAACATTCCCCAATGCGTCAATGTGCCTCTTAGTGTGGTGGGCCGAGTCAGACAGTCTGCCGGGGGTGGTCTGTCGTCTTCCTCGCTCTGAACACAGGCTGAATTGTGCCAGCTTTTCGGCAGCCCTGGCACCGTGCTCCTGAGGGCCAAATCCTGTTTCTCTGTTTGCGTTTCTCCCTCCTTGGTCTTCTGTTAGACAGAAATATGCCTGTAAGGGCTCAGGGTTAGGGCTCAGGGAGGCATGTACAATCCAGGTCATCTGGGTCTTCTGGGGAATGCATGTTCTGGACAGGCAGTTGGAAGGGATGGGGATAGGCTCCAGGGCGGCCAAAGGTGCTAGAAGCAGAGATTGCCACCATCAAAGCTAAACCTTGTATGGAAATGCTGGGAGGCCTGACTCTCCCATAAGAATTGAGAGACTTACTTTGCAGGCTGAGAGCCCCAGCACCGTGTACATGGGAGAGGAGGGCACAGGCAGCCTAGACCCAGGTCCCCAGGGCCCTGCTTGGACCTGCTGGGAGGGAAGGGCAAAGCTTGCTCCTGCAGGCTGTGTGAGGGGGCGGTCTTGGGGCCGTGGGTCCATTACCTAGGAAGCCGCTTCACCTGCCACACCAGCCCAGGCAGGGCCCAGGGCCTCCCAGCAGCCAACTGGCAGGATGGGTCACTCTGTACGCAGCAGGTCAGCAGACCAAATTCCAGCCAAAGTGAGAGGGTGGCATGCAGCATCGTACCCCACGTCCAACCAACTCTGTCTCTCAAGGACACTTTTTCCTTATTGTGAAGTTTTTCTGACCTCTCCATGTCATTCCCTTAAGAGGGAAGCCTCCGTGTATTTAAATTCTATAATGGATCCAAGAGCAAGAAGGCACAAAAGGAATTCCGCAAAACCCTTGTCCTCTTTTGGGCAGGCAAAATGACTTGCCCACGTTCACCCAGCGACTCAGGGCCTTGTTCCTCCTGGATCACACCTGGGTCAGAAGATGAAGCAAAGGAAGGCATGAAGAGCGCTCCTCCTATCCTGCCATCTTCCCACGAAACCATCTATAAGAGATGCCCACCACCTCCAGGACTACCCTCTAAGCAGTAGCCCTGGCGGCTCAAGGCCCTGCTGGGTGTCTTCCAGGTGTTACGGGACTTTGAGTAGAGGAGGCCTTGGAAGTGACTCCTCCTCTACTCCTCGAATAGCTTGGGAAGACCCAACCTGGTCCAGGAGCCCGGCTGACAACACCCATCCCCAGCCAGAGTGGGGCTTTTGCCCTGAGGGAGGGGCCACCAGATTTCACCTTTCATCTGCTCTATGGGGGGTTTCATCTGCTCTGTGGCGGGGGGAATCTCAGTGACACTTATTTACATATAGAAGAACTGGAAGGTACAGATCTGACGCAGATTCACAAAATCCCTCCTTAATAGCCAGTGGGAGGCCTTGGACTTGGCTTGCCCTGTGGGAGGTCTCGCACGTTGTTCAGGAGGCAATGCATTCTTTCCTCCCCTGTCACAGAAAGGCTTATTGAGAACAGGGGACGCTCCACAGAATGCACACATTTAAAGTGTAAAGTCTGATGGGTTTGGACACATGTGTATGCTTATTCCTTGCTGGTTGGCTCCTCTGGATGGATTCATTTATTAGATCAGCTACTTACTGAGAACATCCTACATGCCACGGGCTTTTCCAACCTCATACTAACTCTAATTCAACTCTCTAATCCCAGTTTCACTAGGTGGCCAGTTAAAACACAGGATGCTCAGTTAAATTAGAATCACAGATAAACAATGAATAGGGCTTTTTGTGTGTGGGGGGAGTATAAATGTGTCCCAAATATTGCATATGACATATTTATACTAAAAATCACTTGTTGCCTATCTCAATTTTTTTTTAAAAGATTTTCTTTATTTAGTTGAGAGAGAGAGAGTACAAGCAAGGGGAGGGGCAGAAGCATGCTGTCCACCGAGCAGGGAGCCTGACACGGGGCTGGAGCCCGATGTGGAGCTCGACCCCAAAACCCTAGAATCATAACCTGAGCCAAAGGCAGACACCTAACCGACTGAGCCACCCAGGTGCCCTGCTTATCTGAAATTCTAACTTAACTGGGCATCCTGCATTTTTATTTGCTAACTGGCGACTGTAAGCTGTACCCTGCTGTGTCATGTAGAATTCACATGTTCCCTCTGCCCAGTAACGGCTCTTCTGGTGTTTGAAGACTGATCTCAGCACTCCTGTGTATTCTGAACCTTCCCCGTGTTTCAGAGTGCTGGACAGCTCCCCTCTGGTCTCCTCGTCGTGCGTTTAATTAACTATGTGAAGGCGGTTAGCCTTTCTCATGTCATGTTGCGTGGCCTCTGCTGACCTCCCGTTCACTTGGGTGCCATCGGACGGGCCTCCCCTCCAGCTCTTAGGTGTCTTGAACTGTCTTGGCTCCTTCGTCTATGCCAGTGTTACATCATTTTGTTGGTTTGGCCATGCCTCTAGCCCACTGCCATTTGGCATGTCGTGGAAGCTAGAGTGTGTCACCTGAGCCACAAGTCCCTCCCTCCCAGATCAGAGGAGATTCAAACCTGATACTGCTGACTGGTAGATCCGAAGTCAAGTAATGGACAAACAGGTGGACCTGGCCAAGGCTAGGCACCAACGCCTTTGGTGTGCCCCCGCAGAGATCCCTCCCTTCCCCCACTTCCTGTGGATTGACATTTAACCAACACTCCCTGGGCCAGCTTACCTAAGCAGAGTATCTATTACCCAGACTACATTTCTCATTTAATCTACAAACATTTCATAACACTCTTCTTCAATTTTCTGATTCATTCATTTCAGGGAGTATTTATAGAATGTTTCCCTGTGCGGTATGCCAGATGCCTGGTGGAAATCAGATCCATTCCGCTCTGGTGTTCTTCATCTCCCAACTGAGGTAACCCCGCTGCCAAGGCCCATTCGTTGGGGAACTCGACGGGCCCCTACTCATTATCAGACTCCTCTTGTTCCCCCCTTCCCTTCTTAAAACCTCTTGAAATCCATTAAAAATTTGTCAAGGTGTTCTATATTCCAATTTAAAGTTTCTCGATTTCGTCTCTTTTCCTTGCAGGAAAATTGAAACACACTGCTCCTCCCCCCCATTCTTGAGTCCCCCAGATTGCTCGGTAGCTCTAGCCTCATCTGGAAGCCCTTCCCCTGTGCCACACTATAATTTAACAGAGCTGAAAGACGTGTGTCCAGCGAATGTGCCAAACGGCTGTCTGCCTTACTCTTCTTAACTCCTGATTCTAATGAATTCTAAGGAATTTGATGGATGTAGGTCAAGGACAGGAAAAAGGGTGACAGAAAGAAGCTGATAGACAGTAAACCGTTCTTTGGCATCAGATACGTAATGCATTCAGAGTTGATGACAGCATTCCCTTCTTTCTCAAACTTGAGGCAGCAGGAACTATTAGTCCCATTTTTGAGCTGGAAACAGTGAGGCTGAGAGGCTCAGAGAAGCGAAGTCAGGCAGCCAGTGTGATTGTAGAATATTTGCAGAATTCACATCCAGCTCTGCTCAGCTTCGAAGTCTGGGTTCTCTGCGCTGTATGATTGAGCAGCGCTGAACTTGGAGCAAGCATCATATGGCAAAGCTCAGTTTTTAGAGACGTGAAGTTCATCATATGATTTATTATTATTATTATCACTATTTTTTACAAAGGATCTGCTCCATAAAGTGAGTGGACTGCTTTGCACACATCTGTTGCGCAGAGTATGGCGGACTGGGCCCGTGCTCTCTGGGACACACGGAGGTTCAGTGACTCATTGAATGTCCCAGCAGAGAATTTCTAGCTATGGGGCCAGCTGAGAAGCCAGGTTTCTTCGCTCTGAGGGCTCCCCAGGAATAGCGGTGCCTCAGAGGGGTGCCTGTGGCTGGGGAGGGGGTCCCGCAGCAGGCCGGCACTGTGGAGTCCTGTAGGCCGTGGGCTGGGGTGTGCAGGGTGGGGTGCCCCCGACGGGAGGTGGGGCCATCAAGGGGTCCAGCAGTGGCCCAGGAAAGGGACGATGAGGGCCATAGACACAGCTGAGAAGGGGGCTGGAGCAGTGGGGGGGGAGGTGGCAGAAATGACACAAGTGGGTGGAGGATTGGAGAGAAAGGGTGTAGGAGAGAGAGAGAGGACCCAGGAAAGGTTTGCGGGCCCGCGCCCTGGCCATGGGTCCAGATGGGATCTGTAACCCCCAAGGGGTAAGACAGGTGGGGGTGTGGGGGGAGGGGAGATAACCTTGATTGGGATGGGTGGTGTCAGAATTCCGTGGGGCACCCTGGCTGGCGTCTTAGGGTCTGGGGCTGGCCTCAGAGATTTGGGGTTACTTCCGGGAGGGTAGTGGTTTTCTAGACCTTCCCCCAAAACAAACCTTCCTGCAGAACCATCATTCCCTTTCTCCCACCCAGTGAGATTCCACTGGGATTTGAGCATGTGCGTGCCCTCACACACTCATCCGCACACATCATACAGTCCCCTCACTTGTCCACACTCACGCGTACATACTCACACACTCACCCCACACATGTGCACACCCTCGCACACTTAACCACATACACACACTTCTACATATCTACACACCTCCGTGTATGCATCTTTACACACTCACCCAACACACACTCCCATTGAACACACTCACGTGCTAGAACACATTTACACACACACTGTGTATCCCTTACACGTTCATCTACATCCATGTCCACAAGGCCGTTACACGTCCACACTCCCTCCATATACACTGACAAACCTGTACATATTTGCACACTGATGTCCACATGTCTGTACCTTCACACACTCATCCACGCACACATTCCCCTCACTCTCACTCTCACACATGGTGTGCACCCTCCTCCCCCCCAGATACTCATGCATCCTGTTCATACGCTCCCCTCATCCCCACGTGCTCACGCCCACTCCCACACTGTCACGCATTTGCACACTCACTCATTAGACACGCAGCCTCATACACGTGTGCAGCCTTTCTCATCTCCTTCCCACTCAGAAACAGCCCCTGCTGCTGGGCCCAGCACTTCCCAGCCTCCTCAGGGAGGGACCGCCCTCTGGGGACCACATGCCCCGGACAGAGGACCAGCTCTGCTCTAAGGTGGCCCGCACCTGGGGGAGCTCCCTGCTCCCTGTCACTGTGAGCTGGGGGGCGCTGGCTGGGGCAGGCCAACTGCAGCCCAACCTCTAGAGGATGGGCAGCCCTTCTGTCCCAGGTTCAAGGCCCCCAGGAAACAAGAGCCTGGAGTCTCTCTGGAGGGGAACAAGGTGTTGGAACTCTAGGAATTCATAGAGAGGCTCTCATTCTGGCTTGTTGTACAGATAAAAACTTGGCCTGCCCAGGGTCACCCTGCCAGGTGGTGGCAGGTCGGGGACAGAATGCCAGCATCGGGGGCAAGGAGAGCCTCTGTGCTCGGGTGACACGTCAGATCCACAGAGAGGTCAGAGGTGGGCCTGTCTTGAAGTTTGGGCACAGAGCCTACCCACACTGAGTCCGGATGCTGGGCCGTGAGGCCCCTTCTGGCCCTGTCCCCCAGAGCTGCTGTCGCCGGGGCAGGGTGTAGCGGGCACCGGGGAGGAGGCAGTGAAGGCAGGTGTCTGGCAGCTCCAGGCCCTCGCCCATCTTGCCCCGAATCCTGGTGCTGACGGGGACACCCAGGGACAGGGCAGGCAAAGCTGCTTGTCTTTCCTGGTATCACCCTCCTTCTGTCCCCGAACAGCCTAGTTTCCCTTTAAAAATAACTATTTATGGAGCCCTTATTTAAGAGTTATCTAAAACCTTCTCAAACCTGACTCTTGCCCCTGCCTCTACCAGCTCTTGGGGGAAAGGAGGACTATAAATTGCATCCTACCGCATACAGTTGGGCTTCCTTTGATCTGCCTTGAATTCCCCTGTGTTTGAGATCTATTTGAAGTACTGGGATCAGTGAACGACGGCTACTGCCTCCTTTTCCAGGGAGCATGTGGCCTTAACCCGACAGCGTGGGAGACCAGCTCTGGCCCGGGCATCCTCTTCGGGCCCCCAGGCCTGGGGAGGTAGCAGGTATCCCCTCCAAGCCAGTCTCCTGACTCTTCTGATTCATCCCCTCCCCCCGAGTGTCACCACTGCTGGCCACCCTGGGTGACAGCTCTGTCTTGCTTGCTCACATGTGCGTTCTCTCTTTGGTACATTATGACCTTTATTATTAGTCTGTGGCTTTCTTTCTTCCCCCATTATAAAATCATGTAACAAGAACTTCGGAAAATGTCATTCTTAATCCCATCACCCAACAAGACCATGGTAACCTTCTGGTGTCCTTCCTTCTAGATTTTCTCCCTAGGCCGATGAGGTCTGGTTTAGTTTGGTTTTTGTCTTTTGTTTTTGTTTCGAAGTTGAAGGTTAATCCCCTATAATGCAGAGGCTGTTTCCAGATCTGTGGCTCCAGCAGTGGCTTGCATGGGAGAAATAAATGAATCAGAGCTGCTATTCATAGCTGGATTTTTTAAATTAAGGGCAGGGAAGCACTGGCTGGGAGCTGGCACTGGGCTTGATGCCTTGAGGCATGTCAGGGAACTCCTAGGCGCATGCTCTCTAGGTAGGGTGACAAGATCCACCCCGGTAAAAAGTTGGGTGACATCACAAGGATTGCATCATCACAAACGTCACAAGGCTGCCTGGGGGGGACCTTCAGCAGATGGGGGGGGACCTTCAGATAGATGGCGCCTTCAGCAATCCAGGGAGGGAAAGATCTGGCGAGGGGGTCAGAGAAGACTTCCTGGGGGAGTTGGGATGATGGCTGAACATTGAAGTCTTTGGAGAGGGACACTGGGGAAGGGGGCTGTATCTTGGATTGGGGAAACCTCCTGGGGAGACGGTGGGAGGCAGGAAAGCTCCAGTATGGCGGCCTGGAAGTAGCTTGGTGAGGCTGAGGGGGAGGGGCTGGAGTCTGATGTGAGGGGTGACATCTGTCTTGGAAAGAGGCGGAATCCATGGAGGTAGCTGAACCTAGGCATTGTGACAGAGGTCGCTGATTCAGTGCAAGGTGTGCAGGAGGAATTTCACGTCTGCCTCAGTGAGCGCTGAACAGGCCCACTGAGGACCTGGAAGGGGAAATCTGGCAAGGGCTAGCATTTGCCTGGCTGTCTCTTGGTCCTACCATCCACCCGCCCAGCCAGAGCTGGTCTCAGGCTGATCTGACTGGCTGCGGCTTGCTTCCTGGCATCTCTAACGACAGCCTGGAGGTAGCAGAACGTCTAGAGAGGTGAAACACTCAACACATAGAGCCAGACGTCCCAGATTCAAATTCCAGATCTTTCCCATGACAGCCCAGCAGCCTAGACCGTCAGAAACACACCTGCAGCCAAACCCAGTTAGGGGTACCAGCCCGCTGCAGGAAGGCAAGGCAAGCATCCTGGGAAACTGCAGGGCGCCTCCAAAGTGGGCCTTAAAGAAGGGGCACTCGTGGAGTTCAGGGGCTGGAATGAATCCCCGCACGGTCTTGATCAGAGTTTGTAAACGAGCGGGTTGCTGGAACAGTCAGAAGTCATATCTTAAGAACACATGAGTCTGTTCAGAACTGCTATCAAATCAGCTTGTCTGTGGTCTTATCTTGGAACATATGGGTGTGAAGGAGCGGGTGTCAAAGCATTGGAGCTTAGCTAGTCTGCGCTGTGCCGTTTATCTGTTTTATGAGTCACTGCACGGGCCTTTTTGCAAGTTGTGGGTTCTGTTTCCAGGCTCAGTTCCCTAGTCACTGCCTACCTGCCCACAGAGACATTTCCACCTTCCTGCTTGTCCTCGGGCTAGTTACTTGCCCTCACTCTGCCTTGGTTTTCTCGTTGGTTCAGAGGGAGTCATAACAGCAACCACACAGGGAGGCAGGAGCATTGCGTGAGTTAACACGCGTGAAGCACCTCACGGGGCCGGGCACACAGTGGGCGCCGAGCATGTGTCCACCGTCACAACCCCCGCAGGCCTTCGAGACTGAGAAAAAGAACGTTGCTATCCTTACTGCCACCAAAGAAAGGATAGTCTGCCAGTTTGTTTTCCACTTACGGACAAAACAGACGCCGTGCTGTGAGAGACCCGGCCCATGGCAGGACGGCGTCCAGGGCAGCAGCCACCGGGATCTAGAACACGCAAGTCCCGTTCGGCTGGTGTCATCTTCTGAGAAGTGAAGGAAGGGGATGGAAGGGTGCTTTGACGTTTGAGGCACAGGCGTGTGCAAATGCGGGTGGTGACACACTCTTCCTCAGGGTGGCCAAGGACAGTGCCACATGGCCAAGCCATGATGCTCTGAGGTGTGGATTTGATAGGAAAAGAATGGTCTGACTCTGGGTTGTTAAGTCCTGGGGTGGGAGCGGGAGGGGCCGTGGGCTGCTGGCCACATCTGCCCAGGGTGGACGTTGCGGTGCCCTGGAGAGGACCCCGCAATGGGGTGTCAGGTGCCTTTGAGTGGTGCGGCCACGGCTTTCTGCCTCTCATTCTTCTCTCTTGGTCTTAGCCTCCCATTGAGAAGACAAAGCATTCAGGGACCTTTCAGACTCCCTGCTTTCTTCTCCCCCAGGCATTCTGGAGATCATGTTTATCCTTTCTCATGACTGCACAATATTCGCTGAGTACATGTTCTCCACGGACGCTCGGTTGTTCCCAGTCTTGCGCTGACAAGCTGCTGAGCACACTTTGTGCATCTGTCTCTACGGACTTGTCCACACTTAGCCGTGGGACTCCAGGGGGCGCTGCCAGGGACAGGGGTTGTGCGTTTGTGACTTTCATGGCCATCCCCAGACCCCTCTCTGCAGCGGCTGCTCCAGTTGTAATCCCGCTGCCAGGTTGGGGTCCCTGCTCTCTTCCTCACGTGGCCGGGCTGCTGGGTGGGATTTCCTGACCATCTCTCAGGGTACCTGCCTCCTCTGAGGCTCCGTGATGCCGGAGTCCTGCTCTGCGGCTGCTCTCGATTCTTCAGGCTGTGAATGCTTAGCTGGGCGTGGCTTCTTGTCCAGCTCCTTTCCTTGCACTTGCTTTCTGCCTCCCACCCCCATTTCAGAAAGAAAAGAGAGGAGAGAGAGAGAGAGAGAGAGGGAAAGAGAGATTCCCAGGTGTTCAGTGTGTCACAGTGATATGCCGGTCACCATTCCCACTTCTGCGAACATACACCTTGCTTCCCACGGCCGGGGTTGGGAAGGAGGAGACCAGCAGGCTGTGTGTGTGTCCTGAGGCAGGTCAGAGCCCGCGGCTGTGGGACTGAAGAGCCAACTCACCATCCAGGTCTTCGGGGAGGGATCATCGTTCTTAGCTTACCAGGGCTCCCGAAACCTAATGGTAATTTCACAGCAGGAAGGAGCTGGTGGGGCAGAGATCTTGGTTGTGACCTGGAGCGATGCCCGATGCCCAGAAGCCCTCCACACTATCACCAACAACCATCCCAGGGCTTAGCTGAGGGGGAGTGCCTCTCGACAGATAAATGGAAATCTGTCACAAAGGAAGTGTAAACAACTTGGGGGAGGGCTCTTTTCCCTCCCACTCTTGTCATTGGCACTGTGCATGGTGAGCTCACTTTTATGCATCATTTCCTCGATTGTCCAGGCTGATGCAAGCGGTCCACGAGTCATTCCTGCTTCCTGCGTCCTGCACGTGTGCCTGTGTAATGTTTACTGGGCCCTCCCTGTCTCTTTCTCTCTCATACACATACACACACTCACACTTACTCTTTAATCAAACATCTCCACGGCTCCGATGTGAGCCAGGGGCTGGCTGTGCACGAGTGACAGATGACCAAGACCCTGCCTCCACCCAGGGAAAGAGTTGCTTAGACAAGGCCTCTTGTGACAAAGGACAGGATGCAAAGTGACAAGTGTCTTAGACAAGACGGGCAAATTGCATCCTACAGATCCCTCCTCCTTCCTAGTGACAGCTCTCTTAGTTTGCATTCCCTGAGCATCCGGTGATTTCAAGGGAGAGAAGCAGAGTAGATAGGAGAGGACAGCTCCACGGAGCAGGTGCGGTGAGGCTCACCGGCGAGAGCTTTGGGTCTAGCATCTGCTGGCTGCCAGGGTCACTGGCAAGCTGCTTTGGGTCGGGCCAGTTTGCAGAAAGATGAGAATGACAGTGGCACTGGCTGGAGGAAGGAAAGAGACAATATTTCCTAGGGGCCTCTACCCTTGGCCTTGGGTGGTGACATAATGCCATCTGGCTATCATAAGAGACCACGTGCTTCTGGATCAGTAGATCATTTCTCATCCAGGCCTTTGAGAAGGAGTTGCCCAGAGCCATTTGCAATCTCTTGCCAAAAGCCCTTTTCTACTGATCCATTCATCTCAACGCATGTTTGTGAAGTGCCTACTGTGTGCCGGAAGCCAGCCAGCCAGCAGAGGTCCTGCCTCAAGGAGTTGACATCCTTAACTGCGATGACCCACCATCCCAGGGAGGCTAACTTGGCTCCTCGTGGGGGACTCTTGAATAAGTCTTCACCTGCCAAAGGGCTGAGGTGATGCTGGTGGAATCCCAGGCATGGGCAGCTGTTTGGGCAGTTCACTCAACGTGAACAAGAAGGGGCGTTTTCAAAAATGAGCTCCTGCCCGTTCGGGGCAACATGGATGGACCTTGGGAGTATTATGCGAAGTGACGTAAGTCAGACAGAGCAAGACAAGTCATATCGTATTATTTCACTTATAGGTGGAGTCTGAAAAGCCAAACAAGTAAACAGACCAAACCAAACAAAAAGAAACAGACTTAGAGAAACAGAGAACAGCTGCATTTGCAGAAGGGACGGGGGTTGGGGGGGGGGATGAGCGAAATAGGCGAAGGGGAATAAGAGGTACAAACTTCCAGGGAAAAGTCAGTCCGACCCAGGGATACAAAGCGTAGTTTAGGGAATATAGGTAGCAGTATCTTACTAACTTTGTATGGTGACAGATGGTAATTACCCTTAACATAGTGATCATTTCATCTTGTAAATGTTGTACCCTTGAAACCAATCACAATATTGCATGTGATACATACTTCAGTTAAAAAAAAAAAAAAGGGGGGGGGATGTGGTTCAGGGAAACCAGATTCAGCCCAGTAGCTTGAAATGCCTGAATAATGGCCGGGAGCTGAGCTGTGTGTGTCCATGATCTTCACATCCCCTTGGTCCCTTTCTCCCAGACTTCTAGTTGCCCACTGGGAGGAGGAGGGGCTGGGGAACCATGGCGTCCAGCCCCCTGGAGTGGCATCAAAGATGCCAAGCTCCCTGGGCTAAAAGCCTCTTGTCAGCATAGTAATTGGATCTGACTTGCAGCAGGCGGGGAGCAGAGGTATTCAAGCCCTCCGTGCTATTTTTAAACGCCCTCTCTTCCCCAAGTGCAGATCTCAAGCTCAGCGGGAGAGAATGGCTCATCTCGAGGCTTGGGAATCAAAGCACAACTCCCCACCTCCCCCCACCCCAAGTTTAAGCAAAGTTTATGTCTCACTACTCTCCTCCTGCAAAATCACATCTCCTACGGGATCCTGCCATGACCACAGTTCCCGGTGTGGGCAGCGGCTGGACTCCAGGGGCCATGGGGTGCATGGGACGTACCCTGGTTTGGGCTGACGGCCCAGCTGGCCGGAGGCAGGCCAACAACCCTGGTCTCTTGGTTGCCTGGCAGCCCTGGAGGCTCAGCACTAAGCCAGCCGGCAAACATGTCCCTGCCACTGTCTTTGACTCTTGGTAGCAGCTTGCAGCTGCCTGTCAGGCTCTGAAGACAGCGGGAGTCAGAGCAGAGAGCAGGCGCCCTCCTGTCAAGTGTCGCTCTGGGAGCTGAGCCCCATACTGCGTGCAGCCCGGGGTGGTGGAGACGGTCCAAGGAGGCCGGCCTCTCTGTCATGGTGCTGCAGATGCCCCCTCCCTTGTCTGATTCTTCCGACTTGCCACACTTCTACTCCCCAGCAACCCCTCCACAGCCCCATTCTACCTCTAGCAGCTCCGCCATGGGTCGGCAGTGAAGTGCTTCCCCACCAGGGGATGCCAGGAAGACAGCAAGGGACTAGCTGGTGGTCCTGTCAGCCCCCCACTCTTGGAGAAGGACAAGGCCACCTCAGGGAGGAGCTGTGAGGGATACAGAGCTGCTGCTAGCGGCCATCAGGGCGTGAATGCTTCTAGAATTCACACCCGCAGGGCAGGTACCATTGTGCCCAATAATAGCTGAGACACAGAGGCCCAAAGGGGAGACCCTGGCCAAGGTCCCTGGCAGATCCTTCCTGTCTCCTTGACAAGGAGCCTCCATCCCCCGCCAGAATCCCCGAGGCCTTGAATGTTCGAGAATTAGTGAGTCTTGGGCTTCAGACCGCAGAGCGCTCTCAGAGGCCCGAGGCGTCCCAAGCCTCTTTCTGCCTTAGCACTGGGTGGTGGGGTGGGTGGGTGGCCCAGTTAAGTGGCCCTTGGTGAAAGTTTGTTGCTTTGGGTGACAGGTCTTGAACTCAGTTTTCAAAATTGTTTGATGGAAACAGTGCAAGCTGGGAAGCCTGGCAGGACCTCTTCTCAGAGGGAGGGATTTGAGGAAGGTGGGCCTTCCATTGGCTTTCTCAGTTCTGAGTTCTGAGTCGTAGGTTCTGACCAGGGTCAGAGGACCCTCCCTGGCTATGGAGTCCTCCAGAGCCCCTAGGAATGGACCCCCAATGCTCCTGGTGTTAGCCCTGCCACCTGGGGTGATGTGGGGTGATCACATCGGTTGTTTGTGATGTGACGACCGGTTGTTTACGTCCTTTGTGCCTCAGTCGGCTTATCTTTGAACTGGGGAGACAGCGAAAGCTGAAACTGGGGAAGAGGAGCCGGAGACACCGTGGGCCACCCTGGGAACTGGGGTGAGGACGTTGGAGGACAGAAAGGGGGGGGCAGGACAACACCAAAGCCTGACCAGCTGGCCCATTTTGTTGTACTTCACCGACATTATTATTTTTTAGAAAAACTGCTTTGTGTATTTTGGAAACCACACAACATGTACACACAGTATGAAAGGATGTATAGAGACAGAGAAAACCACATCCCCCTCCCTCCCCTGCCCTCAGCCACCCGCGTTCCCTCTGCATGGGAACCCTGGCTGTCAGAGCTCATGCCACCTCCTGAAATCATCTGCTGCACAGACACTATAACCGCAGACTTTACCTAACGTTACTGTAGGACCCTCAGGCTCTTCTTCGGTGAACGTTTGTTCTAACACCCTTCCTACCAGGCCTCCCTGATGTGAGTCGCTGTAATTTTTTCAAAGCCCTTGCCCCCGGCATGTCTCCTCTGAACCCATGACCATCCCGGACGCCCAGATGGCAGCTTCCTTCTGCCCGTCTTGCAGGTTGGGAAGTTGGAATTCAGAGAGGGCAGGCTTCTTGCCTGAGGCCACGCCACGAGTAAGACTGAACTTGAATGCGAATCACCTGGGTCCCAGGGCAGAGGTTTCCTTGCAAGAAAATACTCCACTCCCTCTTCTCATGTTGGGTATAGAGCAGATATTTAAACAACAAATTATCGACCCAGCAAGACAGGGCAATGTGTACCCACGGCCAACAGGCAGGCCTAATTCCAGCAGGCCAGGGGGCAGGCTGTGGATCAAGGCCACGGCTGTCCTCTATGTGTGTGCGTGCACGCGCGTGCACGCACACACACACACACACACACACACACACACACTCAGACTCCTGAAGGACAAATGCAGCATGTGGAGGCCTGTGCTCCTCATGGCTTCCCTTGCCTTCGTGAAGAGCGAGGGGTGTAATGGCGGCTGGGAAGGGTCATGTGAGAGGATACATTAGGTTCCCTCGGGGCCACTTTGTACCCAATAAACCTCTTCACTCTGTGCCGTGATGGCATTGTAGATGGGACGCAGTCGTGACTCAAAGACCTACCCCTAGCTTCAGGTGACACCTGGAACCCAGAATGTGGTGGCAGGTTTCAGAGCCTGGGAGAACCCTGCATCTCTTAAAAGTGTCCCCTCCCTAGGCCTAGAAGACTTTGGCCGGAGTTTAACTGACATCACTTCATGCCCACGGGAGACCTAAACCTTACCAGTGATTTGCTGAGGGAGTTCCCCTTGTCAATCTGCTCAGCTCCATATTTTGATGGTGTAGACAATGAAAGAAAGAGAGGCTCGGCATGAGAAAACTAGGCTCCAAATCCCCAGCACCGGGCCAAGGGTTGTTGGTAAGACTCTGTAACCCTCTGAGCCTCAGTTTCTTCATCTCTAAAATGGGACCAATCTCCACAATTCACTGTACTGGGTGGTTGTGGGGCTGAATTTAGGAAATGCTTTCTAAGAGGGGACATGAAGCCAATTACTGTCAGCATCATAGAGGCACTGAAATAGGGTTCCGGAGGGACTCTGAAGCACCTGGCATGGAGGAAAGAGAAGCAGGGAGGCGGAAAATAGTGCCCGAAGCCCTGGAGGTGGGTGCCAACCTCGGATGCAAGAGTCAGGACAGCCAGAGCTGCACCAGCTGGCTACTCAGGGCTGGGGACTGTCCCTCAGCCTTTTTGACTTTGCTGTTGGCATTTTCCCTGCTAATTAACATGTCATGGGGGTGGAGAGCAGGAAAAACACGAAACAATTGATTTGTCTCTTTGCCAGCACATCTGGGAAAAGGCTGGGTGTGGGAGGTCAAAAAACAGGCTAAAAATCAGTGTTTCACATTCTCAAGGAAGCACATAGCTCTGCGGGCTTCAGCTCTCTGCCGCTGTTACTGAGGAAAGCACGAGGAATTCAAGTTCAGCTACAGATTCTGGAGGCAGAGAGAAGAGGCACTAAAACCTCTTTTGGCTTTGTCATGGAAAGGGTGATGCAGGGACCTGGCTGGTGCTTAGGGGGTCAAATAGTAAGTCACCCTTCCATCCACTCATGCATCTATCCGTCCGTCCTTCTTTTTTTTTTTTTTATTTTTTTATTTTTATTTTTTTTTTAATTTTTTTTTTTTTTTAAATTTTTTTTATCCGTCCGTCCATCTATCTCTCTATCCACCCAGTGTGTGTTCAGTGTGCACCTGGAGGCCATCCAGCCCTCTCCGAGGTGCTCTGGGTTTCTCGGAGGGATGAGGGTTTTGTTCTCTAAACATCAAGACTCACCTTCAAAACAGAGCATCACTCAGAATCGAGTCCCCACATCAATAAATGGCAACATCATCTGTATCAGCTTTTTTCTGTAACAGCCACTCTAAAGCATGGTCTCAGAACAATAACCATTTATTCAGCTCATAGTTCAGTGGGTTGATAATTTAGGTTGAGTTTGGTTGGGACCTTTGGTCTTACCTGGGCTCAGTCACATATCTCCAGTCCGCTGGGACAGACTGGTATAGGATGGCTTCAGCTAGGGGAGTTCTCCCAGCTTCACATGTCTCCCATCCTCCAATGGGTTAGCCTGGGCTTGTTCATGTGGGGAAAGCAAGCGTCCAAGAGAGTGCAAACGGGCAAGGTCTCTTAAAGCCCCACCGCAGAATGCGCCTGATGTCATTTTCACTATATTCTATTGGCCGAAGCCAGTCACATGGCCAAGTCCGGAATCAAGGATGGAGAAATAGATTGTCCCTCTGGATGGGAGGAGCCACAAATCACCTGGAAAGGATTGTATTTACCATGAGAGGAAGAATTGGGGCCACTGTTTTGAGCTGTGAGCCACACAGTCTTTGTTGCTCAGGACTGAGGATCTGGAGTTCTCCTTATCTTCTGTCTCACATACCATGTCCAATCCATCAGCAAATCTGGTTACTTCTACCCTTGATATATATTTTGAATCCAACCACCCTTTCTTCCCTCTGCCCCATTCCCACCCAGGTCCAAGAAACCATCATCTCTTTCTTGGTTCCCACTTCTTCCCTTTTATCCCTGTAGCCTCTTCTCAACACAGCAGCCACAGCAAGACAAATCTTACCACTTCTCTGCTCAGACACCCCTTTTGGCTCCTAACCCCACTTGGAGTTAAAGCCAACACCATATAATGGCCAACAAGGGCCTGTACAAGCTGTTCCATGAGTTTCCGATATCTTCCTCGCCTACTCTTACCACTCTCCTCTACCTCATTCTGTTCTACCCATAGTGGCCTCCAGATGGTCTTCGAAACGCCTGGCTTCTGTCACCACAGGGCCTTTGCACTGTGGACCCGGACGGAAATCCTGTCACCACAGGGCCTTTGCACTGTGGAAATCTCTTCTGGATATCTTCATGCTCAATCCTCAGCCCCCTTCAGCTCTTTATGAAAACATCGCCTTCTCACTGAAGGCCCTCCTGGCCGTCCTATCTAAAATCAAAACATTCCCCCCACTCATCCTCTTTCCCTGCTTCAGTTTTCTCCACAGATCCCATCAGCATCATCACTAAATGAAATATTTTCTTATCTACTTTGTGTCTAGACCAACACTGTCCAACAGAAATAAAATGTAAGACACATATATAATTTAATTTTTTTCCTAACAGCCACATTAAAAAAGTAAAAAGAAACTGGTGAAATTTATTTTAATAATATACATGATCTGATCCAACATATCTAAGATTAATGATTTCAACATCTAATTAATTCAAAAGTTGTTAGTGTTTTGTTTTTGTTTTTACATTATTTTGTTTGTACTTAGTCTTTGAAGTCTGGTGTGTATTTACGCTGGCAGTCTGTATCAATTTAGACTAGCCACATTTCACATACAGAACCGTCCCATGTGGTGAGCACACGGGATAATACAGAATGAGACCACCGTCCCATGAACGCAAGGATTTCCAGCTGTTTTATTCACGGCTGCATTCCCGGCACCTAGAACATTGCCTGACCTGTAAGAGGCACACAGTCAATACTGGATGAATGAATAAGTCAGGTTTGGAATCAAATGCAAGTATGTGGCCAGAGAGTTTCAGACCCAGCAAAGGGCTATCACGCATCTAGCTAGCTTCATCCTCAGGGCCGTCAGGTGGAGCTGTGAAGGGGATAAAGATAGACTTTCTCTCCCAGTGTGGCTCCCTCATTCAGCACCTCCGTGCTTTTCCATCCAGTCTGCACCGACGGAATACTCTGTACGCTCATCCCCGCTGACCACCAGGGACTTAATGTCTTGCAGGAGTGTGAGAGAGCCAGGCTTAACCCAAGGCAGTGGCCACCTGCCCCCCGACCCCGCCCCGGGAATTTTTGGCTTTGGCAGAAATGTTGTTACTGGGCCATGTGTCTCTTTGTCGTTCCTGGGTTCACCCTGAGAGTAGGAGGCCAGCTGCGGTGCCTCCCTGGGCAGAGAGCCCTGGGTGGGGGGTGGCTCGGTGCTGGGTGCCCTGGCACACTCCCCTGCCCGCCATCTCACTCACAGGACCATGTTTGCAGCTTGATGGGGAGCAAGGGGACTTGGGAAGAGTGGGTGTTCCCTGCACCCAGGCCCAGCGGAAGGTGAGTGGCGGCTGTTCTCTGGGAGCCTCTTGCCCCAGTAGGGTCTCGTGTTCACCCTGCAGGCCGGAAGGCTGCAGCCCAGAGCTGTGATGCTGAGCGCTTGTGTGGGCTCCCCCCGTGGGAGCGGGCATCGTCTGGGCTTGGGGGGAGGGCTCTGAGCCCAGCCGGGGTGACCTGATGGAAGGGACACTGGCCTAAAATGAGCACCCAGGATGCCAAGTGGTCAGCTGAGTGCACAGCTGGCCTGGGGCCTGCCTGGGAAAGGCCAGTCGGGTGGAGGGAGGCCGGCGCTATCACACGCCAAGCCAGGGGCAGCCAAGGGTCAGGCAGAGTCACTGGGGGTGACCTGAGAAGGACGTTTGCTGCTGGTGAGGCATCTGGGATCTGCCAGGTGTGAGATCCCTGCAGCTCTGCTTCGCCCAGGCATCTCCTCCCTCTCGTGGTACCCCGCTCAGTCCTCCCAGTCCTCCCTCTCTCCTGCGTTCCCTTCTCCCCTCTCAGCTGGTTCAACCAAGGTCCTCTGGGCCTCCCTCCTTTGTCTCTGTCTCTGTGTCTCTCACACCCCATGCCCAGGGTGGTGGCCGAGGTACCCATGAGCAGTGATGTCTGGGGATCGAATTTAAGTGCGCCTGGCTCCTTTTGAAAGCACACGGTTGCCTGCCCACCAATGTGCTCTGATTTCAGGGGCCTTGGGGAGGCCAAGGTCTCCCCCGTTGCCTGGACTCCCCGGCTTCTCTCTGAACCCCCACCCTTAGAACTTCATAAAGGAATCCTACCAAAATGCACCCGCTTCGGAGCGAGGCCCCGATCTGAACTCCTGTACACACTTCTGCGGAGTAGCGTGCAAGAGAACTTAGTGTCAGGACAGACAGAAGTGTCCTGGTGGGGAACGGTGTCGCCCGCAGCACAGTCCTGGGTGCTCGCGGGGCCAGGGCTCAGCTCTGCGTGGGTGGAACGCGTGTTCCGCGGACCTCCGGAGAAAGTGTCCGTCACGGCACCGTGCGGGACTTGGTCTGCCCATTGGGCACCAGGTCATGCTAGGGGGACCAGGTCTAGGTCGCGACCTTGCACTTCTTAAAAGTCACTGGGGTTTGGTTGCTGTTGATTTTTTTTTTAATTTACTGGAGTATCAAGAATACGAACGGAATACTTGCACTCATGACCCGGGAGTCGCCGCACACGGTTTACGAAAGCTAACCAATGCCATCAACAGTGGGGACCCTCCTTCCCTGGCCAGGGATGCGAGAGGCCGGCTTCTGTTCTGGGTCTGAAGCTGTTGCTTCTCCTGAGTGAGCTGGTTGTGATTCACAGCGACCACCTCCTAGGCTCAGCGCCCCCATCCCTGCTGGATTTGCAGCTGGGCCCTGTTACTCACTGGAAGAATCTGGCAGTCTTTCTGTTTGCGATGTTCCCCAAGCTAGTACGCTTCATTCCTGGGCTGCCATGCAAGCCCACCAGGGCGAACGCCTGCGGGGGGCAGCTGTTTCACACACTGCCAAGGCTGTTAGCGAGATGCTACTTCCTACATGTTCAACTGTTCATTTTCATTCATTCATTCATTCATTCATTCATTCATTCAGCAAGTTCTTACAGTGTATTAGGATCTGTGCCAGGTCCTAGGAATATAGGTGAATGAGATAGATCCAGGTCCTGCGCTCATGTAGTAAGGTCTCCTGACCCTAGATGCCCTCCACAAAGTGCCCTTTTATGAGTCTGCTGGGAATTTTTTTTTTTTTTAAGATTTTTTTGAGAGAGAGAGAGAGAGAAAATGCATGAGTGGGGGGCGGGGGGGGGCGTGAGGGGCAGGGGGAGAAGCTGACTCTCCGCTGAGCAGGGAGCCTGATACAGGGCTCGATCCTAGGACCCTGAGATCATGACCTGAGCTGAAGGCAGATGCTAAACAGACTGAGCCTCCCAGGCGCCTGCTGGGGATGTTTTTATAGACCTCTTTGACATTGGATGGAGAAAAGGGGTCTTCTGGGATGGATGCTGCCTGGAAGATGGTCCCGTTTTTGTCTGCAGTTGCAGACGGTCCCTAGCTGGCCACTCCCTCCGGCTCCCTGTTCCTACTCCTGTCCCCAGGGCTATTAGAGTTAACATTGGCCTGTTGCAGCTTGCTGGAAGGATGCAGTTTACTGTCTCAGGTCCAGAGCAAGTAGGCTTTCTTGGGATGGAAATTCCCCTCCCAGCAGTGGTTTGAGAGCCCGGAATTCAGTTCCTTGGAAGAAGCTGAGCTTTTCATTAGAGATCAAAGACTGACCCTGGGGAGAATTCACAGAGCTGTTCTGGGCTGGAAAGGCCCCCTTTGGGCATATCACTTCCTTTTCTGGCTCTGTTGGTCAGGGAACCAAACCATGGAGAGGGAGGAAAGGAGATGTTGGGCAGCCCAAGAAGCCACGCTGCTGGGGAACAGGCCTCTCCTGGGGTAGATCAGACAGGAGCAAAAGAGGTTAAACCAATTTACCTGGAGGAGATAAGGGAGTAGGAGGCACAGTAGAGGGAGCTGGGTTCTGTGCCCAAGGCTCACTTGCTCTCTTCATCTCTGATTTGCCTGGTCTGCCAAGTGCTCAGCTCATGAGGTATACACCGGATTCCTGGTCTCGCAATTCAAGACTCCCCACAGCTTCCCCCCAATCCCCTATCTTTCCTTTATCACCTCCCCAAGCGTCATGTCCTGCATCTGACTGGATCACAAAGCATGCATTTCTTGTCACAGGGAACTCGGACGTGACCCCGGCTGGAGAAGTCAGTGTGGGCCATTGGGAGGCTCAGTGGATGTGAGAAACTAGAATCAGCAGAGGAAAGAGGAGGCCCGTGGGGGGTCCCATGGAGTAGAACAGGGAGTCTGAGTTGGGGCTCACATCTTGCACCTCAGCTCAGGCCTCCAGGCTTGGGTGCCGAGGACTCAGGATTGCCTTCTCCTTGCTGCTGTGCCCTGTCCTCCCTTCCCCCAGAGCCAGGACCGCTTCCCGGGCTGCCGCAGACCAGTCTGGCACGGGGAGATGCGGCAGTGAGTTCACGTCATGTCATGGTGGGCCCCGGGAAGGGGTCCTGCGGGCACTCTGGACCCTCTCCTGCTCCGGGGTCCACACTCTGCGGCTGGGCCGTTTGTGGGCCTCTGCATGGTTATCCCCAGTGGTGAGGAACTTTGGGGGACATGGTGACATTCTAAGAGACATCTTCCTTGTGTTGACCCACCTCGGCCAGAAAGAGCTTCATCCCTTTTCGGGCAGCTATTACCTGCCCCAGACTGTCCTCCTCCCAGCTCCCGTCCAGCTTTATCAGCTCTTCCTCGTGTCAGACTGCCCAAGGGCTGAGACCCCCTTGACCCCATCCTCAGGGTCTAGTTTACCCACATGCATGTTCGTACGAGGCTCCCCGAATTGGTGCCTGTACCCAGGGGTTTCCTTCATCCTTCATCAGTCAAACCCCATGAGGCATAGGATTTCCCAGGGCCTCATAGATTTGCCCAGCTATGGAAGCCCCCAGTGGGCTAGAAACATGGGTCAAGACCTTGACCTTTACTCAGGCCAGCAGGGAGCCCTGAGGCTGAAGCCCCAAGGAGACAGGGCTGGGCCTAAGGAATCCCAATCAGCTTGCATATTCCTCAGCCCGTCCTGCACTCCAGAGGCACAGCAGCTGGGTCCTTGTCATATCATGGGTACCTCCTTAGGCAGGAGCACACTTTCTCCTGGGGGCATTTGGGGGACGGATGGGGGTAAGGAGGGGGAGTGGGACCACTGGGGCCATGACTCGTCATTTCCACCTGGACAGGCGGGTTCCTCTCTGGGAGAACCGTGTGGGGACATGCATGGGCACATGGGGACCCAGGTGCTGGCAGAGCGGGGGGGGTGAGCCCTGAGCCCTGGCCCCCAGCTCAGCTGTGACTACCCAGGAGCCCTTGGACAGGCCACCCCACATTTCCCTCTTCGGGGTTCTCCTCTGTTCAATAGAGCTATCCACTCCCCAAGTATCCTTTAGCTTGAATAGTCGATGATTCCATGAAGAACTCTATTTCCTTAGTAGCTAATAATGAAATCTTTATCTTTTTTGAGATAATGAGTGACTTTCTTCCTTTTCCTTCCTCCCTTCCTTCTTTCCTTCCTTCCTTCCTTCCTTCCCTCTTTCTTCCCCGTCTTCCTTCTCCTTCCCCTACCTTTCTCTTTTCTTCTCCCCTTCATTCTCCCATCCCCCCACCCCTTGCCGGATGATTCCTAAGCCCCTTCTAAGAACAAAGGACATCTACTGCATCGTATTTGCCCTGAAAGCCCGCTTGTCACAGCTTATTTTTGGAGATAAAATTTGCCCTCGAACGAAATGCCAAGTATAAGAAGTGAGTGCCGCAGTGACACGGGGAGGGGCGTCCCTGTGGTTGGGAAGGCCCTGGAGCGCTCCGAGGGGGACGGGCATCTGCCCTGGGGAGTCTGGGCTGCACAGGGCATGGCAGTCTGGGTAGAAAGGAGAGCAGCGCTGAGGTAGAGAGTGGCTGTCAAGGGCTGGAGGCAGGCAAGGCCCCTGGGGATCCGGGAGAGGTGAGAGGGAAGGTCACCTAGGGCAGAGAGGGAGAGAGAGGTCAGGAGGGGAATCTAGGCAGGGAATACTGAGAATTGGGCTTCAGGACAATGTGGTAGTTCCTCGGAAGCTGAGTTTTGACGGTCAGCGCTGGTCTGCTCTGCGTCTCACTGCTTTTAGCCCACTTCGGATGCTGGGCATCACACAGATCTCAGCAGAGGCTGGGACAGGAGGCTGGGGCTGGGTTTCTGGGTCTGGGCCCCTGGGGACAGCCCAGCAGTCGGCTCAGAAGCACCTTCCAGGGCTTTCTACATGGCTTCCCAGTGAGCAAGATGAGAAGACTGGCGGGAAGATGTTCGTGACCTCAGACAGCTAAGAGTTTTTGGCAGGTGTACAGGGTCAGGTGTCATCATTGTGGGTCACAAGTCAAGTAGGAAACTAAGGCCCAGAGAAGTCCTACGTCCTGTCCAGGTCTGACTGCGAGGGGAGGCACGCTGGCCGCTAGGACAGGCCCTGCTGCCGGATAACCCTGCCTGGCTTGGAAACCCTCTTCGGTGGCAGAGGCCTTCTTCACTGGCCTCTTGTGGACAGCAATCTGCTTTTCGAAAGACTGGTTTTCTTTGCTGTGCTTTTCAGAGAGGAGTGAACTCTGGCCCCAGCCCTAGCTTCTGGGAAAGGGCTCAGCAGGGACCAGACTTCCAGCCATTTCCTGTGCTCTGTTTCCTCACACTGCCCTGGGGCCCTTGGGAGGGAGTCTGGGGACGCCCCCTCCCTTCTGACTCTGTGGGCCCTGCCCCACATCCCTCCCCTCCCCACCGCCTGTTCTGCCCCCAGCTCTGAGGGAGGGTGCTGCTGGGCCAACGAGCAGGAACCTGACACCCTGAGAACGGACCTGGGGAGGGTGGGTCACACCGGGCCGGTGTCCCTGGAGACCTGGAGGCTTCGGGTCTGCTCTACTCTCCCAGGGTCCCATAGCCCTGAGAGGAGCTGGAGAGCTTTGGCCCTGGCCCGATGGTAGGCTCTGCAGCAGGGACCTGGGCCGTCCTTGTGCCTGAGCCTTGTGCCCCAGCAGGTGATAGTCCACGAGGACCGTCCACATGGGCAGCAGGGCAGGCTGAAGGGATATCAGGTTCTCCTTCCCTCTTTGTCTGAGGGCTTGAAGGTGGTGCCTCAGCGCCCCAGAGTCTTGAGGATGAAAGCCCCTGTACTTCAGGGTGACCGTGTTGGTGCAGATTAGAATACAGCTAGACTATGCTCCAGCTCAGGAGGTCACCTGCTCTGAAGAAGATTCTGTTAGACCTCATGGCTCCACTGTCTTAGTCGCCATCCCAAGTGTGCTGACTTGTTGGCCTGGATCCCCTCTGCTTCCACCTAGGCTCGGCCCTAAGGCTCCCCCGGTCCCCTTGACTCTGTCCCCAGGCCAGAAACCACAGACTGTCCCTGTGTGTCCTCTGGGCATACTGGCCCCATTTCTGCACCTTCCTCCTCCTTGAGAGGTCCTCTCACTGCCACCCCTGCTTTATCAAGCCTCCTAGTTCCCTTGGCCCTGGCCCCACCTTCCATCCACAGTTGGCTTTCAGGAAAAACCTCGGTTCAAACCTCTGCTCTGTCCTTTACCAGATGCATGTCAATGAACCTTTCAGAGACTCGGGACCTGGCTCACCGTTATCCCCACCCACCTTGCCCGCAGCCCTCAGCTGCAGAGTCCTCAGCTTCTCCTTACCTTTCCCTCCCCCGTGGGGCCGTATGGTTTCTGTCCTCTGATCCACCCACTTTCCAGCTGCCAGCTTGTTCAGGCTCCCTGCCCACGAGGCACAAATCAGTCCCCGATCCCCAGGCACTGGGGGAGCACCTGCTGAGTCTCATGTGGACCAGGTGGGCATCCGGTGGGCCCCACACCGTGTGCTCCCCCCCCACCCCGTGCAAGGCTAGACGGGGCCTCCCTCTGCAACCCTGCACACCGCTGCCTGCACCCACCCCGTCCCCCACCCTGTGCATGGCCAGGGCCCCTGCTTGAAGGTGCTTCCCCCAGCCCCAGCCCTCTGGGCAACGCTGTGAGCACTGATTTTCTGAATTCAAAGACGCAAAGATGTTTTTGTGTCTTACACTTGATGGGTTCTTCAGTAGGGTGCTTTGTTTCTGGGCGCTCCTTGGTTCTCTTCACTCCCTCAAAACGCTATTTAGCTCCTGATGAAGCTTGCAATCGATGGCATTTCAGCCCCAAGGAAGTATGATAAACGGATAGTGTAATCAGAGACATCTGGAGATTGTTTTTTAACCCAAGGGAGTAACTGTAATGGGAAAAATTGTGGGTTGTCTCTTGATGGGGGCATTTGGGGATGTAAGCGCTGTTCAGACGTCACTGATCGTTGGCTTGTCACGGGCCCAGATATTCTATACTGCTCTGGTCTTAGAGACCAGATAGAATACTATTTCTGCTGCTGTCCCAGACCCTTTCCACGCCACAGGATTGAGGCAAGCCTGGGGTCCCTGAATGTCTGTCTCCTGGCTTCAATTCCCTTTCTGAGCGGGGATGCAGAGACAGAATCATCCAGCGACGGAGATGAGGGGAGAGGGACCCAAAGTCCCAGAATGGGAAGTCAAAGGGTCTTGGCAGGTAAAACTACCTGAAACAGGGCAGACACTTCGGATCCCCTTTCTCTTGCTGCCCGTCCCGGGGAGAGGGTGCTACTCCCAGTGCACTAGCCGGAGGTTCTGGACGGCAGGGGAGCACAGCCTCTCCGGGCTGGGACAGCCCGTGGGTCCTCTTCCTAACGGGCTGCCATGGAAACCCAAAGGCTCCCCTTGCAGGGTGGGTGCCCTGGTGGCAGGATGCTGGCCAGCCCGACCAGCCCGGCCTGAGCGGTCCCCGGGCAAGCCTCGGCTTTCAAACCCAGAGCTCACCCGGGTCCTTCCTGCCATTCTCGTTCCCTCTGCATTTCAAACCCTTCTGCCCTCCGCCGTCTCAGTGCAGCCGTGTCCCAAGCCGCGGTTTCTCCCCTAGACCCCCCTGCAGTCAGCAGCTCTCCACTGAACGCCAGCTCCCAGAGAGGTGCGTGGGGATCCAGAAACAGTAAGGCACGAAGCTCTGCCAGCTGGGGGTGGTGAGTGTGAAGAAAGAGCCCAAGGTAGCCCCTGCCAGGTGCCAAAGGAGTGGTACCGACAGGGCGTTCTCTGGGAACTCAGAGGAGGGTGGTGGGCAGAGGAGGCATTTTTGGAAGAGCGGAGAGGAGAGGTAACCTTTAAAGACGGGGAAGGCAGTCGGTGAGGTGTGAGCAAAGGGCCCACCGGGGGGATGTGCATGGTGTGTCTGGAATGTTGACGCTTCAGGCAAAGGGGTGTGCATCTCACCTGTAAGCCACGGGGAGCTCCCTGAGGGAAGGCAGGCCAGGTAGGAAACCTGGCTAAAAAGTCCGTTCTGGGTATGCAGTTGGCGGTCTTTACGGCTGTGCTCTCCCAGAGCCAAGGCACTGGCCACGGGCGGCAGCTGAGCTCTGGGCAGGTGGGGCTCGTCGGGACTGAGATGCATTTTAAGTTCAAAAGCTACACTGGGTTCTGAAGGCTTCGTCCAGATAGAAAACAATGTAAAATACCTCCGTCATTTTTTTTTTCTCTCAGGTACACGTTGAAACAGTAACACATTGGATGCACAGCCCATGTAACGTATATTCTTAAAATTAGGTCCAGCTGTGTCTTTTCACTTCTTTGAAGGGTGGCTGGCAGAAAATGTTAAGTTCCACCCAGTGGCTCACCTCACCATCCTTTTGGACAAGACTGGATTAGAGTCCTTACAATATACTCTTTTATGTTTGTTTGTTTTTAAACACAATTCCCTTTCTCTGAAGTCATGACTGTCTTTCACTTCTTTTTAAGATAGATTTTATTTATTTATTTATTTATTTGCAAGAGGGTGAGCAGGGGGAGGAGTAGAGGGAAGGGGACCAGCAGACTCTGTGCTGAGCAGGGAGACCACGATGCGGGGCTCGATCTCGGGACCTGAGCCAAAACCAGGAGTCGGACTCTGAACCAACTACGCCACCCAGGCGCCCTCACTTCTTCTCATTCTCTCTCAACAGCCGTCCTTCCCTCTTCTTGCCCCGTCTTCCTGTCACCTTGGCCTTCTTCTCTCTTGATGGTCAGGCCTGACGACAGGAGGTCCTGCTCCCCTCTGAAATGGCGGCTGGAGCCCCCGCACAGCTTGGGGGAGCCCGTCTCTCTCGGGTGCTATCCCCTACTTTTGGCTCCTCTTTCTTGGTTTGTGTCTGAGAAAGGGTGCGGTGAAGGTTGACATTTTTGAGACCCTGCGTGCTTGAAAGTGTCTTTATTCTAACCGCACACCTGATCAATCAATCCTTCTGCTGGGCGGAGCGTCCTAAATTAAGATCTGTACCCCCCTTCCATCCCCCATCTCCCCAGTGTCCTGAGGGCAGTTTCTCTCCATTTTCATGCTTCCAATGTTGCTCCTTGACAAATCCCATGCTATTTTGCCCTCCACACCCTTTGTGTGGCCCCTGTTCGCTTTCTCTCTGGAAGGTGTCAGGATGATCTTGGCTCCCACAATTTGGACATTTCACCAGTGCTTTAATGTGGGGTTCTGCCCCCGTCTATTCTGCATAGCACTCCGGGAGCCTTCTATCCAGAAGCTCAGATGGTCAGTTCTGGGAAATAATATTTTCCATAATCTCCTCCCGGTTGTTTCCTGCAGCTTTTCTCTCTCACTAGTCACGTATGGAACTTCCGACCCATCTTTCTATGTTTGTGTCTGTTTTCTCTTACTTACCATCTCTTGGTTTTCTCATTCTGCTTCCTGGGAAAGTTCCCCAGCTTTATCTTCTGACCATCCTCTTTTTGGCTTCTCTTGTTTTCCTTAGCTCCTTTTAAAAAATCTTCTTGTTTCATGAATCCAACATTTTATTTCTCAGAGGATATTAACTGTAGTGTTTCTGGAGTTTATTTTTTCCTGGTCCTTCCATTACCTCTGTTCCTCTGAGTTCCTTTTCTTTTCTCCTTTTTAAAATTTGATACACTCTCTGTTTTCACCCTGTAGTCTTTCTCAGAGACTGGTTACCCTTGGGTTATCTGTTCATAGTGAAGAGTAGGTCACTAAAAGCTTTCCAGAAACTGTGTGTGAGTGTGTTTGTGTGGAATTTTTAATTTATGTGCTTCATTACAGAGTGGCCAGTTGGATACCCAGACATTTTACTGCGGACTCCCAAATAGAAGTTTCTGTAAAGCTCTTTCTGCGACCAGTTCCCAGCACCCTGGATGACGGTGCTTTCAGAACCAAATGGCAGAAGGGGGTGTCCCCTGCTTGCCCCCAACTGCTGCGCACCTGCCCTCCTCTATGGGAGCTTGTCTGGCCCACTTTCCCTACAAAATGTCAGGGTGAGGAAGGGGTAGGTTTTCAGTGCCTTCATGGGAAAGGGGAGATGCCTTCTCATACAGACTTGTAATCAGTGTCCTCTCTCCTGCCTTCCAAAGTAGCCAGCACCTCCAATTCCTGATCTTTCCAGCACGAGTGGCAAAGATCTGTCCACTTCTCGCTGACTGCCCCTTTGGTAGGCACTGGGTTCCCAGTTTCTCAGTTCTGCTAATTCTTCCATCTGCTTTCCATCTTCCAAAAATCTGTTGCCTGTGCGTGTCACTTCTACTGTTCTCTCTGTCCTGATCTATTCATCTTCTCTTTATTCCTTTGCTCTCATTCCAGTGGGGGTTAGAAGGAGCAGATGTGTGGTGAGCTTACCACATATAGCAGGAAACCCCTGTGAATGCTTCTGAAGTTTGCCCAGTCCCTTCCCTTACTTAGTAAAGGATGCTCCCGGGTCATTCCTCATGGAGAACTTGTAAAGGCTTTCCTGTTGTCAAGGTCAATTTTATTTAGAAAAGTGGAGGAGACTAGATTAAACGTACCCTGAACCCAGCTTACTGTTGCTTTTAAATTAATTATAACATCATAACAAATTATTTAATTTTTATTTAAATAAAAATGACTTTTTTGGTATTAGTCCTTTTCACAGAACTGCATGTAAAACAATGTCTGGTTGTTTTGTCTCTGGAAATTAGGGTTCCCTATGGGCTGGGTCCTCCGGGAGACTGGACAGCCTTTTCTCTAGGTGGCATTTATTAAAACAGGAAGTCGGGCCAATGAGATTGCATAGGAGGAGTCTAATTCAGGAAAGCCAAACTGCCTTCAGGGCCCTTAACTTCTTTAACAAGTGTGTTGGTTTTTTAAAGGATGCTGGCTTCTCTGTTCACTGCCTGGAACACGCCTCCCCCTTCCAGCACATACAGCCCAGAGCCTCTCACTGGCAGCGGCCAGCCAGCCAGGTGGACCTGAAAGCAATGACCTCGTGGGCTTCGCAGGAAAGCCACCTGTCCCACCAGCCGCAAGGGCGTCCCCTCCGCAGGGGCGGGGCGCAGGGCGGGTCGTCACGGAGTCTTCTCTGTCCTTGCCTCTCCAGGTGCCCCTTTTCAAAGGTCTCAGCATCCTCACGCTACCTCCTGCCGTCACTTCCACCTGGGCCCCCCGCAGCCGCAGCAGCTGGCGCCCGACTTCCCCCTGGCCCACCCCGTGCAGTCGCAGCCGGGCCTCAGCGCCCACATGGCCCCGGCCCACCAGCACAGCGGCACCCTGCACCAGTCGCTGACTCCGCTGCCCACCCTGCAGTTCCAGGACGTCACAGGTCCCTCCTTCCTACCTCAGGCCCTGCACCAGCAATACCTCCTGCAGCAGCAGCTCCTGGAAGCCCAGCACCGCAGGCTCGTCTCGCACCCGAGGTGGGCGGGGCGGGGCCGGGGCGGGGCCGGGGGCGGGGCCTCGGGCAGGACTCCGGGCTTCCGGCTGCCACCCCGCCAGCTGGGCGGGCAGTCACCGCGTGCGGTTCTGTGCGGGAGGTAGCTTTTACTGCAGTTTCAGGCGGTGTACGCCCCCTGGACCCGACACGGGTTCCCTCGGTAGCCAGTGTGTGTCCTTGTCCTATCACCCAGGTGCAGGGGCAGGGGCCGGATAACTGGTGTTTACAGTGCTCACGGTGGAAGAAGGGAGTCCTCAGGTCCCCTGGAGCTTCACGATCACCTGATTCTAACACCTAAGGTCCCTAAGGGACACCAAAGGACATAGCTGCTTCCGCCCTGCCCTTAGAGAGCCCATGGTCTGGTTGGGGTGACCAGCTATGAAACAAATGAAGAGTAAAATTAGATAATACGGGGCAAGTCAGTTCACCACTCTGAGCCTCAACTGTTAAGAGAAAGAGAGTGTATCAAGGGTTTGTAACATTTGTGCCTTAGGATTCTTCACACTCTTAAAAATTATTGAGGATTACACAAGCTTCTGTTTACACACAGGTTATGACTATTGATATTTACCCCATGTTGGAAATTAAAACTGAGCTATTTAAACCATATTTATTAATTCATTTAAAAATACAAGAACAAACCCATAAAAACAAAAAAGACCAACTGTGTCTTTTTTGAAAAGAAGGTATATATACATGTAGTGAGAAGAGGGATTTTTTTTTTTTTTTACATATTTGCAAATCTTTAATGCCTGGCTTAATAGAAGACAGCTGTGTTCTCATATCTTCTTCTGCAGTCTGTTCCAGAATCACCTGTAGTTTCTAGAAAATTCACCATTCACCTGTGAGAGAATGAGAGTAGAAAAGCAAATAACATCCTAGTACTAAAAAAAAAAAACAAAAACAACAACAACAACATCCTAGTACTATTATGAAAATAGATTTGACCTCACAAACCCCATGAAGGAGTCTCAGGGACCCCCAGGAGTGCCTGGACCACACTGAGGACCGATAGACCTGATGAATTCTAAGGCTCTAAGAGTGTGTGACTGTGGGGGTTGGGGTGTGGGGGGCACAAATGACTGTTGTAGCAGGTCAGAGGGAGGAGAGGTCATCATGCCTGCGGTGTGCAGGGAGGCCTTCCTGTAGGTGGTGTCTTTGACTGCGGCCATGAAAGCCGGGAAGAGTGTGGAGAAGGGTGGAGGAGAGAAGAAGGGTGTGGCAGGAGCAGAGGGGTGCACAGGTGTGGGAAAGTCTACAGGAGGCACGTCTGTGTCCCCTGAAGACAGCCCACAAAATTCAGAGGGAGGAAGTAGGAGAAATAGCAGAGGAGGCTGGGGAGTTTGGGTGGGACAGGTGGCGGGCAGGAGATACACCGAGGGAGAGGACTCAGCATAGTGGGCAGCCCCCAGATAACAGGAATGTTTGAATTATTGACAGCCACCAGCTGGGAAACGTCCTTGGAATTTGGGAAGAGGGACAAAACCCACTGCTCTGTAAGCTGTAGGCTCAGGCTGGCCAGGGCTGCTTAGTGGCTGGGCTGGCCCTGGGGGCAGCCTTGACGCCATGGGCGCTCCTTCCCTTCCCGTGCAGGCGGAGTCAGGAGCGTGTGTCTGTCCATCCCCACCGCCTCCACCCCAGCTTCGACTTCAGCCACCAACTCCAGACGCCTCAGCCCAGGTATTTGGCTGAGGGCACTGATTGGTGAGTGGGGGCCCTAAGCAAGGGAGGGGGTGGGGAGGGTCTTGCCTGATCCATGCAGTTCCTGTTTCCTTCATGTTGAATGATGCAGGAGGCCTATCTTCAAGCTCCAGGTTTTGCCTTTGCCCCCAGTCACCCTCAAGGCCACGTGACCCCCACTGGGCCTGGTGAAGGCAGTTAGCTCAGGATGTGCCTGGATAGCACCATGTGCCCAGCCTGGGGCTCTGTGCTCATGGTCCTGCAGGGGAGGAGGGGACAGAGACAGAAAACACTTTCCAAGGTCAATGATGCCTGGAAACCAGTGGTTTCTGGGAGGCAGGCAGAAAGGAGAGTCTCAGGAGCTAGCTAATCAGGGAAGGCTTCCTGGAGAGGGTGGACCTTGAGGGATCCACAGAGAGGAGCCAGGGCAACCCAGCAAGACCAAACACGGGCTTGTGGAGGCAGAGCAGGGTTGGAGGTAAGGACTGAGGAGAGAAGCTGGGGAGAGACATTGAGGGCTTTGCCGTGATATCTTTGTAGGCACTGAAATCCTGTGTCTTACAATTTCTTACACCCAGGGCCGAGGGATAGAGGTCTTTGTTGCCCTGTGATGTAGTGTTGCTTGGTTTGGGGTCCTCTGTCCCACCTGCCTCTCTGGTTCTAGCTCTGGACTTGGTTGACCTACACTAGGGTGTGATGCAGACGTCCAAACACTTGAAAAAGACGTGTAGTTCCCTGAGGCATTTGGGTTTAGAGGGCATCACGCCTGCAACTTATTTTCAAATAGTTCAGGGAAAAACCCCACGGAGAAGTGTGTGTGTAGCTGTTGTAAGTATACGCGGAGAGAGAGAGAAGGAACTAAAAATGCGGCAAAATAGTAAAACATTAACGCTTGGGGAACCTGGGTGAAGCGGGTCTGGGAATTCTTCGGGCTGGTCTTGTAACTTTGGGGTCAACATGGTGCTGTTTGAAAGACTATAAATGCAAACAAACAAAAACTTCTATGGAGAAGCAGGGACTATATTAAAAAAAAAAAAAAAGACAGATGTGCTCTGTGTCCTTTTCCAGCCGTCAGTCAGGTGGACAGGGCTTCCAGGAATGGTTCAAAAGTGGGTGAGTTCCGGTTGACTGCGTGCAAAAGGTGCTTCCAGGCACAGGAAATAGTTGTTCTAGGACGTTTCCATGTCTCCCAGCCCTCTGCTCGTTCTGGGGGACGCTCTGTGAAATTGAACACTTCCTCGAAGGAGAGGCGACGCGGCGGCCAACCTCAGCCCAGGCTTTTTCTAATTAGCAGATTCAAATCAGGAAGGTTTAATTGCAGTTTGGATTGAATTCTGTCCCTCAGCAGTCAAGTCCATCCAATGTAATTCAATTCAGTACACACTGGGTGATCTGAACAAACATGGGGGAGCGAGCGCGGCCAGTGGGACCGGGGAGGTGACATGGGTGAGTGGGGAGTCTTGTCCTGGGGTGGTATCGGGAGCCCTGCAGGTGTGAGCCTCCCCAGCTCGCTGGCTTTCCGCGCTCCACTCCCTCTGCCCTTCTGACTCTGTCTGCCTGAGAAACAAAGACTGATGCCCTGAGAGGCCTCAGCAGGGGGTGAGGGGGAGATCCTGCCCTGAGTCACATCTGGGTTCACCCTGGGCTTTTTGTGCCTGGCCTGTCCACCTACTTTGGGATATTTAAACCCTGCTCTACCCAGGCAGCTTCTCTTAGCTGGGCATCTTGGCCAAGAGTGTGGGGGAACAGTAGCCCTTGGGGCAGCAATCCCAAATACGCCCCCTTTTTGGTCCATACCGGATAACTCGACCCTAACCTTGAGCTCCAATATCTCTGTCCTCATCACACTCCTTCTTTGACTTATTCCCGGCTTCATACTTCCAGGTGATGCTAAGGTCTGATTGCACCCTGTTCCACCACCCAGCCCTAGCCCTGGCCAGGCAGAGCCTCCCCTCCCCCCTGCCCCAGATACCTGGGACCTGTGAGACGGTGGGTGGAGGGCAACAACATCTGACTGTCCTTACCCTGCGGGCGGCTCTGCCTCTGCCAAGCCTCCAGGTTCACCTGCGAGATGGTGCCAGCTCTTAAGCTCTCCGGGCAGAATGTTAGGCTCAAGGTAGCAGCCAGACCACAGCACGCTTCAAGGCCGTTGACAGTGAGTGGAAAATAAAGTTTAGCTTGATATTTAGATGCAAATGACAAGAAACTATGCATTGAGACAATGCTCCCCATATATATACACACAGACACACGCATCACATCTGGAAGCAGGAATTCCTTAAATACCTCTCATATCTTTTTTCCTTAGTTTGGATGTATTTGTTGAAGAAATGTGGGCTGTTTTTCCTGTGTTTCCCCCAACTCGGTTCTTGCTGGTTGCCCTCTGCTGTATCTGTTCAGAGGTCCCTCCGTTATCCTCAGTTCCCGGTGCACTGGCACTTAGATCAAGGGTGGAGCAGATTCACGTTCAACTCTTACTATTTCTTGGCAAAAGTACTGACAAGGGGTGCGTTCTCCTAGCAGAAAGCTGGTTGTCTCTCCCTCTGCGGTGTTAGCCATTGGTGATCTCTGCCCGGAGCCTTTACTTCTTTCGGGGATGCAGGGAGGTGACAGATAACTCCACCATTCCTTACTCATTTGTTAGCTAGCAAGCTTTTATAAGGAGGAATTCCCCTTCATCAACCATTTGGCTACCCTCCGTCCAGTTAACAGAGGAAAGGCAGCATAAACGTCGGATTCTTTCCCTCTCTTTACTGGTTTTCAAAATGAAGTATTGGTTCCCTAACGTCCTTTGAAGGGACTGGTTTTCTTTACCATCATCTCCCTCTCATGGATCCGAACCTGTTCGAAAAGTTCCCATCTGCTGGAATGATGCTTGCTGACACGCCCCTTGTCTAAGCCCTGGCCAGTGGGAACCTCTTCCGGATGCCGTGATAACTTTCTTGCTTTCAGTTATAACAAGAGGTTTCAAATCATTTTGCACATTTTCTGCTCCAGACCTGAAATTGGCCATTTCTCAAGGAGCCCTGGTTCCTCTTCAGTTGGAATGACTGATTTTTTTTTTTTTTAAGGGAGTTTTTCCTTAAAACTTGTAGGAGGCGGGGGTAGGGGTCCAGGATAGCTTTCCCAGCCTCATGGCTGCAGAGGTCCCTCTTCTGTGGTTTTCTCACAGTGGCACAAATGTGGCCTCTGCTCCCCCTGCCCCTCCACTTCCACCTGACTTGTCTTCCCTTGGCTCCGTATCCCTGGCCAGCTCCGTATCCCTGACCAGCTCTGTTTGGATCCTTTCAGCGTTTCTCTCAAGGATGGGCTTTGTCTTGGGAGGAGCTTCCGTGCACTCATTCTAAGGAGTTTTCCGGGGCGTGGGCCATTCCAGCCCCTTCAGACCTGGCAGACCCCCTTTCTCCTCTGAGTCTCTGTTTCCTTTATTTAAAACAGAGGGGAAGGGATGCCAAGTCCCTCGCAGCTCTAGTGGTTTGTGACTCTGAGTCTTGTGTCTGGGGTCCCTCCTGTAAGCAGATGACTGAATCCCTGCACCCTGTGGTTCACCGTGGCCTTGTCCCCGCAGGGATCTCAGTGTGGACGCCGGCTTGAGCCCTGCCCAGTTCCAGGTGCGGCCCATCCCTCAGCACTATCAGCATTACCTAGCGACTCCTCGAATGCACCACTTTCCCAGAAACTCCTCCTCCACGCAGATGGTGAGTGCAAGGGCTCTGCCAGGGAACAGACCCCCTGACTGCCTGTGGGTGCTGGCGGTGGCAGACTGAGGTCCACAGCTCCCCTGTGTCCTGCTGTCATGCTGTCCTCCCCTCCCCACTACTGTTCCCACTCTGGCTTGATCTGCTGGACAAAAGGCCTTTGTCCCCGCAGGGCTCTGTGATTGCAGAAGGGGGCAGGGTGGCTCTGGGGGGCCTTTCCAGTCCCTGGCGTTGCAAGCTCCATGGAGCGGAGGTGAGGATAGGCCATTAAAGTGGCACCGGACTGTTGGCGAGATATTATCTCCAGACAGCCGGTGCATGTAGCTGCCCTATAACACATTTCCCCCCTTCCGCCCTTGTCTCCGCCATTAACCACCCCATCCTCAGTCTTCTTGTTTGTACCATGAGAGGTTTGCATGAGTGATCGCTGAAGCCCTTGTCCACTCTGATGTTCTACGATTGATGTCATGAGCACCATCTCCTGTGAGACAAAGCTAACATTTATGGAACACTCAGTGCATGGCAGGCCCTGTTCTAACTAAGCATGTTATGCGACTTACTCGCACCCTTACAGGAAAGGGTGTTTATCCCTGTTTTACAGCTGGGCAAACAGGAGCAGAGAGGTTAAGAAACAGAGCTCATGCAGTGAGTAGGTAGTAGAGGAACTGTGATGGGAATCTGGGCCCTCCAACTCATAGTCGGGGCCAGGGGAGGGGGTGGGGGCAGGGGGTGAGCGGGGCAGGGTCTTGCCAGGACAGCGTCAGATCCTGTCTTTATTTAACGTTTTGGTATTTTGTTCATTATGGACTTTTGGTAATAATTTTGATTTCTTAAAATATTGCATTAAAGTATTATTTACCTTCATTATTGAGTCTACCGTGCTGAAATACTATTTACCTTGATTACTGAGTCTTTTGTGCTGAAATTCGTGCTCTCACTGGCCCTGCCTGGCTAGATGTGGCCCATGCCCTTCACCATCTGAGACACCTCCTGGGGCAGTACTGAGTAGAGGGGAAGGAAGGGGCCTGAGGCCTCCCCAGCTGCCTGGGTTTGAAATCATTGTCTGCCACTTAGGCACTGACTTTACCTATTTGTGTCTCGTTTGCCCTACCAGTAAGTTGGGGGTAGCAATGGTAGCCACATCCTAGATCAGATGAGATCACTCAAGTTGTTACGTGCAGTGCTTAGACAGTGCCTCTCTGGGAATAAATGTCCAATCAGCTGAGTCATCTTTCTAATGATATTAGTATACAGTATATTTATATTTACTAATTTATACTTACTTTATTAATTTTGTTATTTTTGGGGGGGCTGATTTGGCATAGGCTTGGTTCTTGGTGAGGATAGGAGGGTATATAAGAGCAGGAAAGAGAGCACTTCCCACTGACGAATCTCAGGGGTGTGCAGCTTGGTCGGTTGTGGGGGGAGCAGCTGGATTCTGGGCTCATGCATCCAGGAATCCCATCTGAGGTGTTTTTCTCTCCAACAGGTTGTCCATGAAATCCGAAACTACCCTTACCCTCAACTTCACTTCCTTGCTCTCCAGGGACTAAACCCTAGCAGACACACCTCCGCAGTGCGGGAGAGCTATGAGGTACGCCCGCCCCTCTGTCTGGTTCCATCTGGGTTGGGGGAGACATCATGAATGTTCATGTTCATGGTCCCCTCTCCCTCTCTCCTGTTGATAGGTAGGGCATGGGAGGTTGTGGGGAGCTTTGGGCTTGAGCGTGAGAGAGAGAAAAAGAGAGAGTGAGTAAAGATGTTGGGGTCTTTCAGTACCAGCCAAGTTCTTCCCAGTGGTTATGTGAGTGCTTCCTGCTAACATCTTTCAGTGCCCTCCCTCCGTATTGTGTGTGTGCACATGTGTGAGTGAGGGAGTACATGCAGAATACACATGTCCACACTTTCCTCTTTGCAGGAGCTGCTGCAGCTTGAGGACAGGTTGGGAAATGTGACTCGGGGAGCAGTACAGAACACCATTGAGAGGTTCACCTTCCCCCACAAATACAAGAAGGTGAGTCTGCTAGTGTGTCAGCCTGTGTCATTGAGCATCTAAAGCTATGACGCTTTCTGGATCTTCTCCCTTGTCTCTGTCAGGTGTGACCAGGAGGAGAGATGGGGGTGCCTCTCTCATGATGAAGGAGGAGGGCTGGATGTGCGTGTGCATGCGGACTTGTGAGTGGGTGTGTTAGGTAGGCATACAGGTGTATGAATGCTTGTATCTGAATGAGTGGGCAAAGGGAGCACCTGAAGTGAAGGCCAAGATATATCTTAGAAAAGAAGTCCAAATCCAATCCCGCCCGGGGACAAATGGGCAACTAAGACTTCAGGGCAGGAGCTTCCAATCCTCATTGAGCAGCAAGATCACCTGAGGAGCTTTTAAGGTCACACATCCAAAACGCCACCCTAGGCCTATAGAAGTACTCTCTTCATCAATATAGCTCAGGAGTCTGGAGTAGGATTAGAACCCATCCATCTGATTTTAAATATTTTGAAATTCCAGTAAATAAAAAATTTGGAAGCAACCAAGATGTCATTCAATAAGTAAGAGGATAAACAACAGTGGTGCATCCATACAATGGAATATTAGTTCATGATTTTAAAAAATGAACCATGGAGAGACATTAGGGAATCGTAAATGCATATTACTAAGTGAAAGAAGCCAACCTGAAAAAGCGTACTGTATGATTCCAATCATATAGCATTCTGGAAAAGCCAAACTAGACAGTTAAAAGATCCCTTGTTGCCAGGGGCTTTAGGGGGAGGGATAGATGAGTGAATGGGTGGATCACGGGCTATTTTTAGTGAAACTATTGTATGCCACTGTAATGGTGGACACATGACATGGTGCATTTGTCGAAGCCCATAGAACAGTACAACAGGAAGAATGAACACTAATGTAAATTCTAATAACAGTGTTTCACTATCAGTCCATCAGTTATAATAAATGTACCACAAATACAAGATGCTAAAATAGCTCAGACTGTGTGTGTGTGTCGAGTGGGGGAAGGGATGAGGGAATGGGCTGTATTTTCTGCTCAATTTTAATGTAAGCTAAAATTACTCTACAAAATAAATTCCTCTGTGAAAAAAAAATATTTTTTTTAAATTTAAGAACTAAAAGCTTGATAAGGACTGAGAGAGTTGGCATGGGAAACTGCCCATCGAAGTCAAGCCAGAGCCCATCTTACTGCTTCATGAGGCACTAGGGCTCAGTGGTCATGAGCACTAAGTGTTGGAGTCAGATGGGGCCAGTGTTTAATTTCAGTGTTACTGCTGTCTTTGTTGGGCTGCTGTAATGAAGTACCATCAGCTGGGTGGTTTAAACAGCAGCCATTTATTTCTCACAGTTCTCAAGCCTGGGAAGGCACTGTGTTCTCTTCCTGACTTGTAGATGGCTCCATTCTTGCTGTATTTTCACAAGGCAGAGAGACGAAGCTCTGGTGTCTTTTCCTCTTTTTATGGGGCACTGATCCCATCATAGAGGCTTTGTCTTCATGACCTCAGCTAAACCTAATTAGCTTCCAGAGGCTCCCATCTCCTAATACTATCACATTGGGGGGTAGGGCATCAACATCTGAATTTGGGATTGGGAGGCAAAGACATTCAATCCATAGCCACCGCTGAGAGCTGTGTAGCTCTGGACAACTTACTTGACTTTTCTGGCCTCTTCCCCGTCCTTTTTAGTGTCAAATAGGAATAATGTGTTAGTAGCAACCATAAGGGGTTCCCCAGTGGGATAATGCATGTAATAGCTTAGTACAGTACCTGGTATCTGGTGAGTGATCAGGGATGGTGAACTGCTTTCACCTTGATAGAGGGCTCACTTGTTCTAGGCTTGCATGGATGCCCATGATATCAGTTCAAAGGCTATGATCTTGGTCTGTGCAGATCCTCACAGAGGCATTGAATTCATCCATACGTGATTTCAACCAACATTCATTATCTACAATGTGTCTTATATGGGTAGTTTGTATGGAGGAAATGACAGTATTTCAGTAACTAAGGGTAGCATTAGCAAATGGAAGATAATCATTCTCTGCAGGGCAAGCTTTAGGATACTGGAGGAGAACATGGAAGGCAATGAGTGGCATGTTCAAGAGCCCAGAGCAGCTTCCACTCCTCTGACCAGGGTGTGCTCATTCTCACCAGGGCCACATGCCACACCTGCCCTCAGGGCCACAGGCCATGAGGGGACAGAGAGAGAACACACATGGAGGATGAAAAGAGAACATGGACCAAGCCAATAATATAAAGAGTTGAGGTAAAAGTGATGAGAATAAAGGGAGAATTAGGGGAATAAAATATTATAAGAAAAAAATAAGAATAATTAAAAATATGAAATGATAAAGTTTAGGACCCAAACGAAATGTGAAAAAAGCTTTGAAAATTCAAACTGAGAGTCAAATAATAACAAAACAAAAAATATTTTACAATAGCGATGATAAAAGAATAAAAAATACAAAGGAAGAATAGTCATGGAAAAAAAAAAGAATAGTCATGGAGACAAATATAAAAAGTAAGAATTGGGCAAAGATATGAAAACAGCATACAGAATGAAAGCCAATCACACTGACATGAAAGGGAATGTGAATGAGGACAAAAAGGTATGGGAAGAAGAAATAAAGAAGAAATAAATGCTGAGAAGAGTTCCCATTAAAATAAAAGTTATATAGGTAATGAGGAGACAACCCAGAAGACATAAAAGATTAAAAATACAAAAGAGGAAATAGGAAGATTTGAAAAGGGACTGATTAAAGAAATATGGATTAGGGACATCTGGGTGGCACAGTTGGGTAAGATCCAACTCTTGGTTTTGGCTCAGATTGTGATCTCAGGGTTGTGAGATCAAGCCCTGAGTTGGGTTCTGTGCTCTGAGTGGAGTCTGCTTAAAACTCTATCTTTCTCTCCCTCTGTCCCTCTCCCTGCTCTCTCTGTCTCTGTCAAATAAATAAATATTAAAAAAGAAAGAAATATAGATTAGATGTAGTAGACAAGGTTAGACTATTTGGTCTATTTGGTCTTGTGGTTTTTCCCACAATTGTGGGAAAAAAATAGAAAATAGGTAGATAGTGAGCCTTATTGGTATCTTTTATAGAACATCCCTTTTCTCAAAGGACCAACTGAAATAAGGCCACTTCTCCCAGAAACCCAGCTGGGCTGTTAGGCAGGCAGATCATCATGATTCAATTCATATTCAGAAGCCATGATGATTATATGGGACTATGAATGTAATTCTGATTTTCTGGTTTCTAGACAATGGAACACTGGCCATCACATGGTTTGCAGTTGGAGTGGATAGGGCCCAGGGAGACTGAGAGCAGAAAGCATAGATTTTCTCTATGCTTCAGTGAAGCTACAACACTCCAGGGACCACATCAGACTAAGGAGCTCCAGAGCTTAGGACCAAGGATTGGAGTGGAGAAACCTAGCATCTAAACTGGCCCCAAAGTCATAGTTATTTTGTGGGCAACTTTTTTTTAAATCTTGTGACTCTTCAGATTTTTCTCTTGGCAAAATGACCTTTAAGTCTGCTTCTCTCTGGAGAGGGGGCAGAAGGGCTAGTTTTCTTCCCATGGATATTATCAGACTGTTTCACTGCACAGCTTGGAGATGGGGACAAGAAAGGTGGGCCAGTTTTACTCACTGATTAGATTCCTTTCTCCCCAGAATATTTTTAAAGTACCTATGATGTACCTTCTGCTTTCCCAAGTATGGAACTATACCCAAGGAAGGGTGAACCATGGTCCATATCATCTAAGAACTTGGAAATTTCTATATAGCAGTTAATGATTTTCAAATAATTAGCATAGAATTTAAAACAATTCAACTAAAGTCAGAAGTGTAAATAGCGTGACTACATGATGTCCAAACTCATGTTGGAGCTAGTGCTTATCTTAAAGGAATTTTCTGGATAGGAAGAAATCCAACAATATAAAATAACTGTACGGTACAAATGATATGAGTTGAGGAATTTTGCTTTCACCTAGTTATGAATGAATAAATGAATAGAACTTAGTTGAGTGAAAGAGAGAAAAGAAGGAGGGAAGGAGAGAAAGAAGGAAGGAAGGGAGGGGTAGATGGGTAGATGGATAGAAGGGTCGATGGATGGAAGGTTGGGTGGTTGGAAGCTGAGTGGATAAATGGATGGGTGGGTGAGTGGATGTATGCATGGATTTATGTATGGATGGGTGAGAAGGTAGATAGCGGATGGGTGAGATGTTGGGTGGGTGGAGGGTGACCGAGTGAGTGGATGGGTCGATGAGTGGATGGGTAGATGAGTAAATGGGTGAGTGGATGGACAGATAAAGCACGCTGGACCTGAATGTGGAGGCAGAAGCCTGGAGGCAGGGATCTAAGTAGGAAAGGACATAAAGGAGGAGTGGACAGTGTGAGGGGAATAGGAAGGAGAAGCAGTTTACCCACAAGACATAGTTTTACCATGTACTGATTCATTCATTCCTTTCCAAACTCTATACCTGTCAGCCAGGATAACCACCACTGTATCCCAAGGCAAGGAGAAAGAGCTGGGGAGGAGGCCGGGAAAAGGGTCTGGGATAAGCACCCAAGTCTGGGGATTCCTTAAGAACTTACAGAGATACTGACTCCCGGATTAGGGAGGGGGAGGCTGTGGTTGAGAGATCGGGGTCTCCAGGTGAGCTGCTCCAGGTAACGGATTCTCCTCTTCTGCTTCTCATAGCGAAGACCCCAGGATAGCAAGGGCAAGAAGGAAGAGGGGGAGGAGTCAGACACAGATGAGAAATGCACAATTTGTCTGTCTATGCTGGAAGATGGAGAAGATGTGAGGTAAGAGACCCGCTCCTTCTGTCCTTCCCACCCTTCCCCCCGCAGGTATTAATGATCAGTCGCGTGCTGTATGTCAGGGGTACAGTGCTTGTTTTCTCGTGCATGTGCATGCTAAGTGTGCCATAGATTGTTGTGTGGTTCTTCTAGGAAGGTCGTGTGTGGAATGTTCTAGATGTGTGATGTTTATGGTATGGACTGGTGGACACAGAGTATAAGAGAACAGAGTGATATTTGGCTTGGATGGGTGTAAGACAAAGTCATGGCTTTGTTTCAGGCTGGTCTGAAGGGGCTTCATGGAGGAGGAGGGCTGTGGGGTGCCCCTCCCTGACATGACTTCCCAGCCCCGCCACAGCCTCGCTGCAGGGCAGGGCTCCCAAGACCCACTTTGGCCCATCCCCCAGTGGTGCCAGTGTGGGCCACCCCCCACCCCCATCCTGTGATAGCCAGTATCGCGCCGCCCCTGGCCCTCCCGGGACCCCTTCCCTTTCCACCAGTCCTCTGACTCTCCCTTCTCTTCCAGGCGCCTACCCTGTATGCATCTTTTCCATCAACTGTGTGTGGACCAGTGGCTCGCCATGAGCAAGAAATGTCCCATCTGCCGAGTGGACATTGAGACACAACTGGGAGCCGACAGCTGAGGGAGGAATTAGCCAGTGGACGCCCCATTTTCCTTCACCAGGTCCTCCCCACGGCCATAGCCCTTGCAGCCAAACTTTGCCTTCTGAGCCATTTGATGTAGAGGAAAAGCCTGCAAGCACATTTTGTGGAAAGAGGAGTTGGCAGTATCCGTGTCTGAGGGAAAGGAGGGGTGGGGGGAGGACCCCCCCCATCCAGAATGGTGACTGTCCCCATCCACCTCGCTGCGCGGGAGGGAGCTGGCCGTGCCCGGAGCAGGGGTGGGAAGGGGGGGCCCATGCTGCTGAGAATCTGGACGGGAACTGGAAGGTCCTAGCTGACAGACAGGCCCCTCAATCCTGTCCTTGGAAGGATTGTACATATACCTCTCGACCACGTAGAAACCATGTAGGGGTCTCTAGCTATTTCTGTGGATGGCAGCCGGAGCATGTTAGCTTAAGAAAAATGTCGTGTGTGGTGCTCTAGTCATCTGTGGTGGACATGTCGCTGTTACGAATTCGCACCAAATATTTCTCATTGAGTTCTTTGTTTTGGTGCCTGACTGAACCAACAAACGACAGCCCAAATCTTCCCATCTTTATGAGAAAAAAGGAGAAAAGAATCAAAAGTGGAAAAAAAAAAAAAGCCAAATCCTGTTTTCTGGTGAAAAAGGATGATTTTTTTTTTTTTTTCACCCAGGTTGGGAGGCGGGGTGGGGTGGGGGGGTATCTTTTGGTTTTGGTTTTGTTTTTTTCCTTTGCTTTTGTTTTTCTCATGTTTACAGTGCATGGAGTGTAGAAGGGGAGCATTTGGGGAGGGGGCGGACTGGAAAAGGAGCAGATGGGGGGCTTCGGTGGCCCCTGAGGGGCTCAGCTGGAGTGAGGAAGGCAGGGTTTGAGGAGAAGGGGACATTCCGTCTTGAGGGAGGGCTCCCTTTGTTTGTCTACTTTGTTCCAGCCATGGCCCTGGTTCCACGTGGGACTAGGGAGGAACGAGCCTTCAGCTAGAGTTGCCCCCGTGTTCCTCAGAGCCAGGGTGTCCCTGCTGATGTCACCTTCTTCCTTTTGGCTCTGCTTAAGCCCTGTTACAAAGAGGCAATTTGGCCCCTGCCTCCCTATGCAAAAAATTAACTGGATGATGAAGATATGACAGCCTAGGTGGTGAACACTTGGCTTTGGCCACAGTGCTCTCGACTGGCACTCAGGGGCTGTGTGATCAGACACCACGGACCTGGAGGAGGGCCTTCAGCTTCATTGGGGTGTCTCAGATCCCGATGGGGTCCCTCAGAGATGGCCCCAGTCCTGAGACTGCGTTGGCTGCGTTTGGGAGCCCCTGTGTCCGTAGTCTCGGGCTCTTTCTCTGACTCTTCGATAACCGTGGGCAAGTTCCTCTCTTTCTCTGGGCAAGTTCCTCTCTTTCTCTGTGCCTCATTCATTCTCCTTCTCCTTTAGAGGGGACACAAAAGACAGTGCGTCTCCATTGCCACCTCTTGTACCTCCCCCAGATGTGATGAGGGTTGACACTATCCACCCCCAAAATTCATGATCCATCCTGAGAACTCCTTGGGGTTTACGGACAGGGGTGATGGGACAAACAGACCCGGAAGTTCCAAGGGACACCACACAATGTGTCTTTCTGCACGACCCCCCAATTTTTCTTGAATCCCAAAGGAAGCAGAGAGATGGGCGGACAGAAGAAAGGAGATGGGGAACATCCACCAAACTTCAACCCCAACCCAGTTTTCTTCACTCATGGGTGGAAAACCCGGCCCAGCTGGAATTCTGTTCCCTTCCTTTGCCCCTCCCCCTCCCTTATTTGCACTGTCCTCCGTCTTCCCCTCCCTTCCCCCCTCCCTCAGTCTTAATGCCCTCATATCAGTAAGAGAAGACTAAGGAGGACAGGATATTTGTCCCATTCATGAAAAAATTCTTTAAGGTTAAGAAAATCTGAGTCTGCATTGCTACTACAAAGGGTACATCCAGCACCAATGGGCAAAAATGACCGAGAGGCAGATTTTGGCTTGAGGTAGAACCTTCAAGCACAACCAGAGCTGTGAGGCGGAGGCATGCCTCTTCTGAACACCTGCAGGCACCGATGGGGGATGTGGCCGGCTTCCGGTGGGAGGGTTACTCAAGGAGCTTCCTCAGACTGAGGCCTCTTCCAGCACCAATACTCTGGTGTTCTAGAAAATCTTTACTGAGTGCCTGCTCAGTGCTGGGAGAGAGGACAATATCCCTGCCTTAAGGAGCTTACCCTTTAGCTTAGGAGCCAAGACGCACATAATAGCACAAAAATGGTGACTGGCTGATGCAGGGTTAAAGGCGATGAGCATTAACTTGTCCAGTTCCATGGTTCCAGGGTGGGAATTGTGTCTCTGGGGGGAGACACGGCTGGGGAACCCATGGGTATAGAAAGTGCTTCCGAGTCAGGATTTTGGGGAGCTGCTAGTTACCAGTAGCTGCAAGAAATGGGGACTTCTCCCCAACCTACTATGACCTGGGGGTAGCCAGGGTGGTCTAGGGAGTCACTCCCCTCCCAGGCTGGGGCTCTTGTGCTCTCTGACGCTGGGTCAGAAGGCTAGCAAGTGGAGGGAGTGGGTGCGGAGCCAGATGGCGCCAGACCTGGGGTGTGGGTTCTGGTCTCGGCTCTTCCATGACAAAGAATGCTATGCTGCTGGGCCTCAGTTTCCCCAGCTGTAATGCAAGGAGGTTGGATTGGATGCTTGCTCAATTTTCTTCCAACACACATTCTCTGATCCTCCCTGACATCGACACATCTTTCAAGTTGTAGGGGCCGCGCGCCTTCCTAGCTATTGCAGGTGGCTTCCGGCGGGCACCAACATCTGTCTCCGAGGCTGGGAGCTGGACTCAGTCCCTTCCTCCTCCCTGTTCTGGGCAGGCTCTGAGGGCCCCAGGCTAATGCTAGGCACTGACTGGGGTGAAGATCGCCCTGCGGGGAGAGGTCAGCCACCGACTTTGGGGGCTGGATCCTGAAGCTTTCCTCCCCACCTCCCCATCTCTCTGGGGCCCTTGCACCTTGTAGGTGGACACAGAAGGGGCCGCAGACTCAGGCTCCTGCCGGCTCTAGCCTCCTTAGCTGGACATCTCTCTGGGTGAGAACACGGGAGAGGGGTCTGTGCTTCTGTGCCCTCGAAGCCACCTCTCTCTTGTCGGGGAGACTGGGAAGATGACCAAGAGGCAGGCGCGGGCCTCAGCATCTTGTACCCACCACCTCCGGGAGGGGAGACCCCCAGTCGTCCTCCTACTGCTCAACTCAAGGGACTCAGACCCTTTCTTGACTGAGACGCATGAGTGCCTTCTGGGGCAAGAGCCACCCCAGGATTCAAGTTGGGCCTCCCAGGGTCGCCAAGGACGCCAATCCACGAACCCAACGCCACAGGCGGCTGGCGCGGGCAGAGGCCCAGCGCAGGGCTCCCCCACCTGCCGGGACCCCTGGGGCCCAGCAGCCGTGATGGGACTCAAGCTCCTTTCCTGCAAATGTTCCCAGCCTCCCTGCAAGTATTCTCAACTCTTTACGCCTAATGAACAAGCACAGTTTTTTCAATGGTGAAGACAAAGCACCAGATCTTTCTTCTTTTTTTTCCCCCCAAAGAAATCCCCCCCAAGCCCCCCTGCCCCCCCGCCGCCTGCTGGCGGGGCAAAGACTTCCCGCGTGGGGCTGTAGCAACGTCTGTCAGGTCCCCCTGTCGTGTTTCATCTCCTGCGCGTAGAGCAAATGCTAGAGCGATTTCAGCTGATAGAAAAACAAAAATGAAAAAAAAAACACAAAAAACAAAAAACATGGCACGTTGCTAGTTTACAGGGTTTTGTGAGTTTAAATGCCTTATATTTAACAATCATAATTTATGACTAACTTGTAGATATCGTGGGTTCTTATTTAATTATTTTTATAGTTGTTTTGCATTTTTAATTATAATTTATTTATTTAGAAAGGATACTAATTTTTTTTATTACTCCTATTACCTCATTTTGGCGTTGTTTCTGGGAGTGGAATGCTTTGCATGCATTGGTACGATGACAAACAACTATGAATACAAAAAAAAATTTAAATAAAATTCCGCGAACTTTATTTCGTCCAAACTATCAGGGTGTGTGATTGCAAGCTGTCCTACTGTGGTGCTGGCCTCTTTGGATACATTCCATACGAAATGCAAACCTTTGATTCTGTATGCTGTGATCTAGTGAAAAACTCCAATATAGTGACTGTATTTAGCACATATATAAATATAATTTGCACTCGTCAGCAGACTGGGCTAATCCTTTCACTTGCTACCCTGACCCCCCCCAACCCCTCCATCATTAACCTGTTTCTCTTTCTTCCCTTATCCTTCCCGCAACCCCAGCGCACCCTGCCTCCAACATCCCAGCAAGGCCTGGGGTCACTCTCTCCACCTGGGTTCCAGATGGCTCTGGTTCTAGAACTGGGCCCCTCGGACACTACCCGCAGAAGCATCTGAAAGCCAAAAAGCCAGATTTATTAGAAAGAGCCCAGGACGGGGGGTTCAGGAGGCTCGGGTTCTCAGACTAGCTCTTATTGCAAACTTCGCTGTGACCTTGAGCAAGTCATTTGGCCTCCCTGAGTCTCAGTGTTTTGGGCAGCGCTGAGGGAAGGGAAGGGTGTCTAGGGTCCCTTGGACCCAGAGAGACGATGACACAGAAGGAGGGGGGAGGACGCCGTGCTGTGCTGTCTCACCCTCTCAGGAGAGAAGGAAGAGGAGGAGAAGGGATGGAGGGGCAGAGAGAAGGAGGGCATGGTGTAGGACATAGGGAGAGGGACAGGGGGACACCTCCTGGATCAGGACATTCTCTTTCACAAGCCTCGGTGGGCCTTTCTTGGCAGAACAAGCTGAAATCCATTATGTTGTTAGTTGTGGGGATGGGACAGACAGAATGTCAGCCCCAAAATACGGTGTTTGGGATTGCCACGCCATCCTGTCCTTTCTTGGAGCCTTTGTTGTTGGGCAGAGCCCTGGGACACAGATCTGGGACCCTCTGAGTCCCTCCTCCCAGGGTCTCCTCCTCCTTTGCCCTCTGCCATTGCTCCTTGGTGGCTGAGGAGGGGAGGGGCTGCTGTGGCAGGGCCCTCCTGACTCACAGCCCCTGAGAAGGAATGCTGGGGAAGGGTTTGGGGAAGTGGTGGCTTCAGGCTGGCAATGCCCTGAGCCCAGATGTCTTTGAGCCAAAAGAGAGAGAGAGAGGAGAGGCCCACGCCCCTAGGAGAGGCCTCTGGGCCCACTGTGACCCTGGCCAGGAGAAGGAGGACCACTCCTGCGCCCTCCGCACGTTTGCCTCCTCCCTCCTGTCCTCCTTCCCTTCCTTTCCTGCTCATCCTTCCCTCTTGCCTCTTGACATCACTGCCTTTGCCGGGTGGAGAAGTCCATCCTCCACATGAGGTCCCTGGGATGGTGCTGACGGGGGAGGAGGCGGAGGCCCAGACTCGCCACGCTGCAGGCCCAGGCTTGCAGGAAGTGGCCGGGCCTTGTAGGGTCCCTAAGCCCCAACTTTGCTCCAGCTGGACTATGGGTCCTTTCCCTGGGCTTCCTGCCTGCTGCCTGCCTAGCTTCCCCTTCTGCCTCTGCCCTGGAGCCCTGTTCTCCTGCTTTCCTTGGAGATGGCCTGTGGGGTCGCCTACCAGGGCCCACGACCACCACACCTCCAGGCCTGGCAGATACTGCCCCCTTGGCAGGGCTCCCAGACGGACATGCCTTATGCTGCTCTGCGGGGTCAGAGTGGGAAGGGGCCCTTCGCCCTGGCCGGCCTGTGGCCCCTCCTCTCCTCCCCCGCCCTTCTTCCCCTTCCCAAGCCCGGCCTGGCCTGGACCGGCCACACCAGGCCCCTCCGGGGTAATTCAGTTGCCCCTGGTAAGTGAAAGGATTATCCTCAGTGTTGATTGTCCTTTTTTGTAACCCTCCTGCTGTTCTGTTCTGTTGTGCTGTGCAACATTTTGCTACATAGACTATTTTATAGCAGAAAGCTAGAAGAATATTTATTATGAATATTAAAGCAATAGTGCATCAATGAAAAGGCGGAGACATTAGGAATTGTGTAAATGCTTACATTCACTTTTGGTGGATTTTTTGTACTTTATTTATAACTAATAAAAATGAACTGCATTGCTAACTACACCTCACTTGTGCAGAGTGCTTATTTCTCTGAGTACCCAGGGCACGCCTGGGGAAAGCCTCTCACAGACCTGTCTTTGTCTGAGAAATGAGGGAATATCGTTCGCCTTTTCCCCATTCGTTTTCCTTGCTGTCTGTCCCTGCTCACCTGTTCCCCCCCACCGCCCTCCCCCGTCCCCCTCCTCCCCATCTGCTGCCACCCTCCACCCATCCTTTGCTCCTTCCACTTCCTCCTCCCCCTCCTCCTCTCTTTCTCTTTCCCCCACCCTCTCTCTTCTCTATCATCTTTTTTTTTTTTTTAAACCTCTTTATCTCTCAAAAAATCTGTTCACTGCCGGGGATCTAATTAACCTATTTCCTAAACGTTAGTTTATGAATCTTAAAGGGGAAAGTTCTCATTTTTTATCAATTTTCAAATGTAATCTCTTGCATTAGAACTCGAAGGGTCCTCAGCTTCGAGGTAAGGGAGGAGGAGCCTGCTCTCCAGCAGTAGACCTGGGTTTCTTATTTCTTTGTAAGAGCCCAGGATACCTCGCGCCATCATCTCAAGTCCTTCCCAATACGGGGATTAGTGACCTGAAAGGTGACTTTCTTTCATCACCTGAGAAAGAACCCGTATTAATAAGCCTTTTCTTTTAACTAAGAGACTCCACTTTTTGGAGCAGTTTTGGGTTACAGAACAATGAGCAGAAAGCACAGAGGGTTCCCACACTCTCTTTCCTGGCGGGGGGGGGCCTCCTGTTACTAACACCTCTCCTTCGTGGGTTACGTTTGTTACAACCAATGAGCCAATCTGGAGACATTATTATTCATTAAAATCCCTAGTTTACAGGAGGTTAATGAAGGTTCAAATCCCTCGATCTTGCGCAAGTGAGATGATTCAAAATGCTGTCTGTAGCCTTCCACGTAGTTCCTTCTGTGTCTCTGGATCCAAGAACCAGGGCTCTGTCGTGCTGGCTCCCCCACTCACCAGAAATGGGGGAGGAGACAGGGCAGGGACAGTACCCTTCCCTGGTCTTGGGCACCCTAAAAACGGGGATGGCAGCCTCGACTCCTTCCAGCTTTTGAATTCCGCAGGTTTCTACTTACAGGCCCTGCATCCCTGCATTACCCCTCCTTAGTTTCCCGTTTATCCCTGCGGTGGCGGTGACCCGGGGAGGACAAGCTCCGGCTAGCTTTGGGCTGGGAGGAGAGGGCTGGGACACTAATTCTCCATGGTGTCGTGGGGCCCCGCAATAATGGGTCGATGCACACCCTTCCTAATCGCTCTGCCTCGCTTCCACCCACCTTGCTGAGACTGAGTCTAGGAGGAAAAAGAGTTCTCAGAGGGCTAGGCTCACACTCTGCACAGGCCCGTGCCTCCCAGACACCGCCAAGGTCCCCGGAGATGGTAAGTTAAGGAAGAAGAGTCTCTGTATTAGCCCGTGTTCTCCAGAGAGACAGAGCAGTAGTAGGAGGTGTATCCAAATGGAGACTCATCAAGAAGAACTGTCTTGTGTGACCGTGATGGTGGAGGCTGAGCAGTGGCACCTGCTACCTGCCGGCAGGAGGCCAAGGCAAGCCGCAGATGACTCTGAGTTGAAGCCTGCACACTGGCAGAGCCGGCGGCGAGAACGAGAACCCCAGTCCTGGGCTGGAGATCCAGGGCCAGCTCAAGCGGGTAGGCAGGAAATGGACAGAGGCTCCCTTTCTCTGCTCTTTGTTCCACCCAGGGCCGTCTACTTTGAGTCAAAGACTAATCTTATGCGGAAACCCTTCGGGGCACATGCCCCAGTGACATTTCCTCTGGGGACCCCCGTGGCCAGCCCAAGGACCCATCCTGTTAGCCTCCCCGCCCCCACCCATCTCCCAGCCAGGTCTCTCCTCCTTCTACCCCCTGCGGGGCAGCAAACCCCAAGCACCTGCCAGGAGACCTCTCCCTTCAGGCCTCCCTCCCGCTTCTCCCCAGCCCGCCTGCGCCCTGGGGGAATCCCCCCACCAACATCCCCACCTGCCCTAAGAGCAGCCTTTAGCCCAGCAAGTAACACAGCTTCCCCACACTTGCCGCCTTCTGTCTCAGAACCTCCCGATGCCCATGCCCAGGCAGCTGTTCTTTCATCTGCTTCCTGTACCCAGCTTGCATCCCGCGTTTGTTTCTTTTGAGCAAAGCCCTGCCCATGGGTTTCCTGAGCCACCTGTTAGCTGTGTGACGTTGGGCAAATTAGTTAAACTCTCTGTGCTTCAGTTTCTTCATCGATAAAATGGGGTCATGTTAGCACCCGCCCCACACGTCTTTACGAGGATTTAATGAGCTGGTCTATGTAAAATACTTGCCATGTCTGCTATAAATACTAGCTGTGATGCTGATGCTTTAAAGAAAATCCTTGCCTTCCATAGTCTTTCTCCTTGGTCCTCTTGTTCTCCACTCCCTCTCCATTTCCTAGACGGTTTTCCAGGACACGTCAAGGTCTACTCTTCCCCTCGGGCCACCCCAGCCATGGTCAGCTACCATGGCCATGGTCAGCCACCAAGGGTCTCTGCCCTGTCCCCCAACCTGTTCCTGGTGAGTGGTGGAGCCAGCAGGACAGAGCCCTGGTTCTTGGATCAAGAGACACCGATGGAACGATATGGAAGGCTTCAGACAGCACGTTGGATCATCTCGTTTGCGCAGCGACGAGGGATTCAATAGGAGGGCTGGTAACTGAGACCTTAAGACCGGACTTCGGGAATCTCACCGCTCTGTAACCAGCTTTCCTCATTCAGCTGGAGAGTCTAGAAGAAAACCACACTGAGGTCTCTAGGCCAGAAGCACCAAACTCCTCTTCCCTCCAGCTCAAGAAGTTCCAGCCCAGCCTTCTGGACCCCAGTCCCACTCCACTGGTCCATCCAAGGACCCCTACCCAAACTTCCCCTGTTAAATTTAGGGCAAAAGGCTCTTTCCTCCCTTCCTTTCTGGTCCTATCTCATAGGTGTTCTTTACCCCCTTTGTCCAAAGCTGAGAATCCCCCTCCTGCTCCCCGAACCCCCTTACCTTGCCCTCGAGGGACATTTGGGCACCTGCCAGTGCTTGATGCTTGGGGCCGTGCTCTGCCACGGGGCTGTGACAGAAGGGGGTACCCGTTTGGGGTGCCCACACAGCATGAGGGGTCCTCAGGACGTGGGGCACCCACAAAAGTTCTGACCTCATCTAGTTGGACCCCACATAATCAGAATCCAGAAAGCATGTAACTGAGCTGGGCCGAGTTTACTTTTATCAAAATCTTGGAAGAAAGGCGCCTGGGTGGCTCAGTGGGTTAAGCCGCTGCCTTCGGCTCAGGTCGTGATCTCAGGGTCCTGGAATCGAGTCCCGCATCGGGCTCTCTGCTCAGCGGGGAGCCTGCTTCCCTCTCTCTCTCTCTGCCTGCCTCTCCATCTACTTGTGATTTCTCTCTGTCAAATAAATAAATAAAATCTTAAAAAAAAAAAATCTTGGAAGAAAAGGGTTGTTCAGCCAAAGAGCTGAGGAAATAAAATTGGAAGGTTTATGTTTAACCTACTTAAGAGCAGAAGTGTTTTTCAGGCTTTGGTGCAACAGTTTGTATGTAAATAGCTTGTGCTAACTGCAAATGAGTCTTATCTTTTCTTTGATGTGGACCCCCCAGGGATATTTATTTGGCAATACTTTATTTGCAGTTACTTGAAAGCGATACAATTAAGGTTCTCTCCAAATATTCTTTCAAGTAGGCTTGTCTCTAAAGCAGGAGAGGAAAGATGGAGAGGATAGGCAATCTTGTCCCTCAAGAAGCCATCCTTATAAGGAAGAAGTTCTGAACAGGGGAAGCTGCCGGTGTTGGGGGAGGTTCTGGGCAGGGAATGAGTAGCTCCGGTGGACCCGGAATGGAAGGGAGGTTCTGGGAGAGGAAGAGACAGGACTTTCCTTTGTTTCCTTCTCCCTGAGCCCCAGTGAGGGGCTCTGTCTTGGCTGGAGGAGGGATGGTGCCAAACATCACCCAAGTGCCCAGCAATGACCTGGGGCGCTGTTGGCAGCAGGGCTTTGGGTGAACTGGGTTCAGGAAGGACCGTTCCAGGAGGAAGGGTCTGTTCACCCTCGCCCTGGCTGGTGGCTGGGTCTCAGCTTCGGAACAGACTGCTGGTGTAGGGAGCCACTGCCTGCTGTAGGGGGAGTACTTTCCGGCTTGGGGCCAGGAGTAGGGGCGGCAAGGGAAGTTCGGTGGGAGCTGTATTTAAGGGGCCTCACTCTTAGCTGTGGTCTCCCCTTTGCAGGAGCCTGAAGTTGAGCTCTCCCTTAAATGTCACACCCTGGCCTTCTTGCCGGCTTCACCCTCATCCCAACCTTGCCTTCCACCCTCTAAGAGGGGGTGATTGCCTACAAGGAAGAGACAGGACTCGAAAAGCAGAGCGTCCTGTGCATGTCCCTCCTTCTTTCCTCAGGGTGGAGAGCAGCGGCCGGCGAGGACAGAGAACCGTCCTCCCCAGCCACCTCGGGGGTCCTGCCCCCCACCTCTGCCTGCAGTCTCGGCACTAAGTGGTGAAGGCCTGTGGAACCCCAAGTGATAGGACTTGCTGAGGGTCCCAACCCTCCCTCGGGTGAGGGGTGCCCAAAGAGCAAGGCTGTGGACACAGCACCTGACAGGCATTGGATCCTGCAGACCCCCAGGCTCCCCTGCCTAGGCCCCTCCCCACTGCCACACCCCTCTCCCTCCTCTCTCCCTCCACCACCTGCACGGAAGGCCTAGTTCAAGCCCAGCGGTGCTGCCAATGGCCCCAGGCTGAGTCAGAGGCTCACTGAGGTACTAAGTTCCCGTGCACATGAAGCAGGGAGGGGGGGACTAGCATGGGGGTTGGTGATGTGGTGGAGGGATAGACAGGTGACAGGAGACCTCAAGCAGACAGAAGGGAGGGACGGTGTATGGGGGCATTGTTGGAGGGTCACCTGCTGCTCGTGGAGCTGTGGGCCACCTGCCCGCCATGGGGATGGCCCCGGGCCCGAGAACTTGGGGAGCCAGGCTGGGGGGAAGTGCGCTTGAATGAGCCAAAGGTGTGACCGTTGTTTATAGGGTCTTCACAGCCGTAGTTCCATTAGGTCTTGATGTGCGTCCTTTGTGAGGAGAGCAGAGGAGGCAGTGCAAGTCAGGGACAGAAAGAGAATGGACTAAGGTCATGGGGTGTGTCAAACCAGGCCTGCCCTATCCGGGTAACCCTGGGCTGACTTTGGGCCCCTGAGCGGCGTGACGACAGCGCAGGCTCTCCCTGTCCCACCTTTGATGGGAGGCACAAGACAGCAGATGGCACATTCCACGGTGAGGGCACGCGCTGCTTGCCCGACAGCGGGCGGAAAACTGTTTTCAACTTTGAAGTCACCATCTTTCTCCAGCTTTAGACAGAACAGAGAGGCTGAGAAGGAGGCCGTGGCTATGGGGACAGGACCCTCAGAAATGGCTGTTGGTATGGGAGCACCCCCTTCCTTCTGGCTGCCCTCTTACCCAATCCTGGGGACCGGGACTTCAACAGGGCTGCCTAGAGAGGGGAGGGGTACACCTCATTGGAAGATAGAGTGTCCCACCCCATCTATAGAGACCCAGGGAAGAGGGGTGGCCTGGCTGGCTGCTGATGACAGAGACGAGTGGCCTGAATGCCCAGCGTTCGTCAGAGCAAAGGATGCCCAAGGACCTCCTCTACAGGTGTCTTAGTTCCTAAAAAAGAGAGAGATTGGAGGGCTAAAGGGATGGAGAAGAACTCCCACAGGCATCCTGCCTTTCTTTTCTTCCCCAAGGGATGGGAACTTGGGGTCAGCAAGAGGGGGAGGGGGAGTGACAGTGCACGGCGGGGAGAGAGGGGAGGGACTGCCTCCCGCACCCACAGCGGTGCACAAACGCATGAACACACACGCGTGCACTCCTCCTTCCGTTCTGGTCCCCCTGTGAGAGGACTGAGTTGCGGGATGAGATCAGACGAATTCTAAGTGTGACTTTGGCCCTTATCTAGGAGCCGGACATTCCGGCGGCAGAACGGTAGTGGGCTTTGGGTCTTAAAGTGGTGATTGCACTTTTTATGACCTACGAGCGTTCAGAAGAGCTTCGAGGCTTGGTGAAGGGGCCAGGGACAGTGGTGGGGAGGTGGAGGAGGAGGGTGGAGAGAGCCAGTTCCACGAAAAACTGTTTCATGATTACTTCTCTCCTACTCCCACCCCAGCCCCCATGAGCCCTGCTCCCTTGTTCGACATGCCGGACACACTCCCCCTTCAGTGCCGGCACTGAATCCAAACTGCCACAGATGAACTCATTTCGTCCCCCCGCTGACCTGTCTGGTGGTAGTTTAGCCTGAGCGCACCAGCGACCAGGCTTTTCCAGGCCCTGCCCCTCTCTCCCTTCCATTTCTCTTCAGTTCTCTGGGTCTCACCTGTGGCACCTGGCAAGGCTTCTCCTTAAATGGTGGAAAGGATCATGTACATTTTCTCAGGCTCATAAATCCCCCCGGGGCTAAAGCACTTCCTCCTGATGTTTTTCTCCATTTGCCACTGGATTTATTGGAACTGGGGGAAAGGATGCATTTCTTAGTGAGCAGACGCCAAGATGACTTCTTTGTAGGGTGTGGCTGGTAATAATTTAATTAGCCCAGCTTTTTTGGGAAAAACACTTTAATTAGTTTTCGCTTAAAATACACCATCTCGATGGCCTCTTCTTCCCCACTTCTATCCCCTGGGTGAAGCCCCAATTTCCCATCCACACTTGGCAGCAAGTCTCAACCTGGTTTGTTGCTGTTATTGGAAAAGTAAAACACAGAAGGTTATTTCAGTACCACACAGGATTATGACACATGTTGATTGATTCCTGTAGGTCTGGGAGACTGGGGAAGGGCAGGACGCCTCAAGTAGTCACCCAGAGTGGCCTCCGGAGAACGTGAAGTTCCAGCCCAGGCTTCTGGACCCCAGTCCCACTCCAGGAGGCTTTGAGAAAAGATGGCTGAAACCCAAGGTGGAGGTCAGGAGCATCTTGGTGAAGGAGTGGGAGGGAGGGCCTCCAGCCCCTCAGACAGAAGGGAAGAGGTCTCTCCAGGTGAGCCCGTCCCCCCGCTTCTTGTCCAGCCACCTGCCGCAGTTGAAGATGGTGGCCACGCCAGTGCTGGTGTTGGTGACCTCCACCTTGTCCACCAGCCAGCCCGAGTAGTAGCCGCTGCTGTCATGTTCCACTCGTACCTTGCGTAGCTCGCCCAGCTCCAGCGTCTCCAGGAAGAAGCGGTCGGTGCTGCCCCGCTCGAAGAGGTTGCGCATTTTCTGCTTCAGCTCCCGCTTGCCCGTGTCCCCGTTGGCCCCAAAGATGGTCACGAAGACATTGGCGTCGGTGCCTGCCCCTGGCTCATAGCCCGTCGTCACGATGACCTCGTACTTGACTGGCACCAGGCTCTGGATCTTGCTGGCGAAGCTCTCAGTTGTTTTGGTGACCTCAAATACTTTGAAGTACTTCCTCTTCCTCTTCAGGGGGATGAGGGAGTCACAGTTGAAGAAGTACCTAATGGGGAGGGAGGAGGCTCTCTGGACACCGGCCGAGGCTCCCACCCTCACCCTGCGCCCCGGGTCCATACACGATTTCTTCCCCAGGTGGCAGGATATTGGGGCTAGAGATGTCTGCATTGAAATACGAGGATGGAGCCTTTCTTATCTTAGAATTCACAGTGAGTGGCTTCTCTATTCTTGTAGTTGCTCCTTGATTCTTTTACCCTGCCCCCTTTATATTCCACGTGCGATCGACCAGCAAATAGCATTGACCCTGTATTTAAGATATGTCCAGAATCAGCCACTTGAAAAAGTATGCGTTGGCTCACTATCTGCTCTGCTGTTCCTCTGGTCCAAGTCACTAGCACCTCCCCCTCACGACAGATCAGACCCCCAGCTGGTCTACTTGTTTCCTGCGGTCCATTCTTTGCACAGCAGCCAAGTGACTCTGCAGACATGTAAGCCCAAGAATGTAATTCCCCTGCTCAGAACCCTCTAATGTCTTCTTAGGTTAAGTAAAACCCACCTCCAAGACCCTTTGAGACTAGCCCCTCTGCCTGGTGTTTGCCTTTCTGACTCGGCCGCTGGCCTTCTCTAAGCTCACTCCACAGCAGCCAGGCGGTCCCCTTGCTCTTTCAAAGGGACTGATGAATATTTCTACCCAGTTTTGTCACCTTCAGAGACAGCTGCAGGATCCAGAGTGACAGTCCCAGGCAAAGGCAAGTGGAAACGTCACTGGGGAATGTGTGCTCCCAAATCCCTTGCACTGGGCTGAGTTGAACTATGAGTGTGTGTGCATGGTCTGTGGAGTGAAAGGGGTAAGAGAAAGCCCTTACTGAAGAAACCACCATAAGCAGAAGCAAATCTAGGGACAAGAAAAATGGTCTCAGACCAGAAAGTCCCCTCTCTACCCCCACCCCACACAACGCCAATTTTAGCCTCTGGCTAATGGTAGTGAGCCCAGTAATTCATCACAAAGGAAGAAGTCAGAGGGCATGGTGGGAAAATGCTGCACTGGGTCGCCCCGGCCCTGCCACCCACCACCCGTGTGACCTTGGACAAGCCAGACCCCCTACTCCGACCTTGGTTTTCCCCTTGGCAATGCTAGAGGTTTGAACTGAACAACTGCTCTGGTTTCTTCCCACTCCCAACTGCTAGAATTTTAACAGCTTTGGAAATAAGCTCTCCTGGCACTGACTGATGACATCAGGGAGGTAGCCCTGAGAGGGTGTGCCCAGCGTACAAAATCAGACCCCTCTTAGATCAAAATCCGTAACTGCGAAAAGAGTTTGTTTTCCTGCACGCTTCCTAAATGCCAAGCCTTTGCGTTCTTGCATCTCATTAGTTCCCACAGCTACCCAGAGCTGTAGGCATCATCCTCCCATTTCACAGAAGGGGAAACTAGGTCTTGGACGAGAAAAGTCACCACCTAAGGAGAGCCAGAACAGGGCCCGGGACCCAGTCTTCCTAGCCCGCCGAGGAGCCTGCCACTGAACGACACAGGGAGGAAATCCTTGTTCTGCTTCAAGATCCCTCTTCCTCCAGTTACCACTTGATAAATGCGGATTGTTGTTACATGCCACATTTTCTTAGAGGGGATATAACTTCATTCTTTGTTTAGACATTCTTTAAAAATGTATTTCTTTATGCAAATCCTCACTGATATACATAATTCTATATAAATGCACAGATCATGTGATCACATGCGTGTTTTTCTAAATGCACTCTTTTTCTTCTTTTCGCTTGGCTCTCTCTCCTTTTTCCCTCCTTCCTTTCCACTTCAACATCCCACCTTTACCTCAGATAACCCATGTAACAGTTGCGGGTGTATCTTGCCAAATTTCCTTCCATTTCACTCAATCCTGCACAGACCCACATAGACACAGACATATGCGGGACGTCAGTGTTCCCTTTACAAAATGGCATCGTATAATATGTGTTTTCCCATATCTTACTTTTCCTGGGAATTGCTCCAAGTCATCTGGTACATATTTAATTCATTATTTTTAATGGCTGAAAAATATTCCCTGGTATAGCTATAAGGAAAAGATTTCTAATAGATATAATTAAGATCACCCAAAAGGTGGGACCCTAGGGCTTTGTGGAGTTAAGACTCTAGATGTGGGAGGGGTTTGAAGTGGCGGGGTTGGAAGGTTGGGGTACCAGGTGGTGGGTATTATAGAGGGCACGGCTTGCATGGAGCACTGGGTGTGGTGAAAAAATAATGAATACTGTTTTTCTGAAAATAAATAAATTGGAAAAAAAAAAGACTCTAGATGTGGAAGGACACAATCCAAGCTTTTCCCACTAGAAATGAGGATAGGGTCATCAGAAAGAATAAAGGCAAAATCAAAGAAAAACGAATGAAAAGAAATTAAATATATTTGAAAAACATGTAAATATGATCACACTTCTGTGAACAGTGTGTAATTTGAATTTTTATAATGACTTAATTTTTAAAAAATATTTATTTATTTGAAAGAGAGATACAGAGAATGCACAAGTAGGCAGAGCGGCCGACAGAGGGAGAGGGAGAAGCAGGCTCCCCACTGAGCAGGGAGCCTAATGTGGGGCTCGATCACAGGACCCTGGGATCATGACCTGAGCCCAAGGAACCCACTCAACCGACTGAGCCACCCAGGTGCCCCATGACTGTAGATTTTATTTATTAGAGAGAGAGAGCACACACGAGCAAGGAGGGGTAAGGACAGATGGAGAGCGAGAAGCAGACGCCATGCTGAGCAGGGAGCCCGACTGGGGACTCAATCCCAGGACCCTGGGACCACAGCCTGAGCTGAAGGCAGACGCTTAACCAACGGAGCCACTCAGGTGCCCCCAAAGACTTATTTATTTATTTGAGGTTGGGGAGGAGCGGGAGGGGGCGTGTAGAGAATCTCAAGTAGACTCCATGCTGAGCTGGGAGCCCAACGTGGGGCTCAATCCCACGACCTTGAGATTATGACCTGAGCGGAAACCAAGAGTCTAACATTCAACAGACTGTGCCACCAGGGCACCCCAATATGATTGTGTGTTATATATGATATTGGGCTAAAACAATAGTTATTTTTGGTTAAAAAAAAAAAAAAGAAGAAAAGAAAAGTCCCTGTGTGGGTCCTTGCACCAAAATCCTGAGGATCTTAGTGGCGAAGGAGGACTGGTTAGAAGGAGGAGGAGTCAGAACTGGAAACGGATAGAAAGGAAATTTTGAGATTACTATGTTTATGGGAGATTGAGATTAAACTCTTTTGTAATTCACGGAAGCCCAGTTATTAACAGGACCGCAGACACAGACACATCATCCTTCAGGAACCACAGGCTTGTGCCCTGCCCACGCCGGCAGGAGTACGACCTGTGAGAGTGTCTTGAGTTGGGGCCCCTGTCAGCCACCCCCCACCCCCGCCACCAGACGCCAGGGAACATCCAGCTCTCTTCCCAGAAGGGGACAGCAAGCACAGGGAGGTGATGGGAAATTGCCCGAGGCCAACCAGCTGACCAGATGACAGCCCTAGTGTCGGGGGTCTGGGCCCCCTGCACCTCCCTTCCCATCAGGAAGATCCCCCACCCCATGGACATCCTTCCTACCCCTCCAGCCCTGGTGACATTGTGACAAAAAGGCTACAACTCTTGAGAGTGTAGGAATGGCGGCTTCTTTCTACTGGAAGAGAAATCCTGTAACTTGGCTCCCTGGACTGTGGGGTAGGAAGTTTATGGGCTGAGCCCATGTTTTTCCCTTCCTTCCAAGACTGGAAGGCGCTGGGTGGCGCTGAGATTTTGGGCTCCCTCTCTCAAAGCCAACATTGTTGGTTTAAATCAACAGGGACGATTTCACTTTATTATCGCATTGCATGATATTGTCTTGTCTGGTTTGGTCTGTTCTGGGGGTCTGCAGAGGTGTGGCGCGCACAGCCATACTCCATGTGGCTGGCGGGATGTACCAGGTGACAGAAGGGGCTCTGACCTGGCCTGGGCTTGCTGGGTGAGTCGGGAACTCATCTGGGCCTTCCGTGTCCCTGTTCTCCAGTACCCATCAGTGCCGCTCCAAGCAACCGCACCCAGAACTCTGGCAGGATTTATTGTACCTGCTGTTTTTTCTCTAAAAGAACAATGGCTCACAGTGCAGCCTGAAAGGGACTCAATTATGTCCCAGCTCCAAATTCCTACGTTGCAGCCTTAACCCCCAGTGTGATGGCATTTGGATGGGATCTGGGAGGTGAGTAGGTTTAGATGAGGTCTAGGATGGGGCCCTTTGAGGGGAGTAGTGCCCTTATAAGAAGAGGAAGAGACACCTGCGTTTTCCCTTTCTCTCTCTTTCTTGCTCTCACTCTGTCTGCTGCAATGACACAGCAATCCAGGAAGAGAGACCTCGTCAGGACCCAGCCAGGCTGGTACTCTGACTTCCCATGTCCAGCCTCCTAAATGGTGAGAAACGGGTGTCTGCTCTTGGAGGCACCCAGTCTGTGGTCTTTTGGTGCTGCAGCCTGAGCAGGTTAAGACCGAAGCTTGGAGGTCAGAACACTTTCCCGGCAAATTCCCAAAGGAAGCTTGGTCCGAGGGAGCCTATCCCAGGATGTCTGCCTGCTGCAGGGGGGCGGGTGGGGGACACAGGCACACATGGCTCTGAGAAGCTTGGGCTTCTGGAAGCTGGAGCCTAGAGGCCGAGCCTACACCTGGCTGCTGCTTCTGTCCGCTGCACTCACCGGGAAGGCATAGCCATGAGCAGGTCACCAGGAAGGCATGGCCAGGGGCAGGGTCTGTGCCAGGAGGGGTGGGCCACAGTTCTTGGCGGGGGCCCAGCAAGCAGGCTGGCCCTGTGAGTTGTGCACCTCGCCTGTCACTCACTCCCCAGGCCTAGCCTCCCAGAGGCAAGCACTGCCCCCGGTTGGCATCTCTTTCCTCCCCTCCTGGTGCCTCCAACACTGTCTTTCCTGCCTTCAAGGGCCTCCGGGCTCTTTCTGGCATCCAATGTGGTAACTAAGTGGTTTTAATTAGAAAAACTGATGGCTGTGGACTGTTACCCAGGTAACTAAAACCCTTAATCCTCCAGAAATGCCCGAGTCTCCAGAAGGCCCTGGAGGGTGGGGGTAGGGGGATGCAAAAGCTCCTTATCCAGAGTCCTCAGAGGCAGGTGGGCCATGGGGTGACTCCAGCTGGTCTCTGGTTCCCACTCTGCCCACTGGGAGGGCGAAGCAGCCAGCTTCAAAGCTGTATTTCTTTGTCGTTGCTCAGGGAGGGGAAGGGAGGGGAAGGGAAGGGAAGAGCCTGCTGTCTGCATTGTCTGGCTCACTCAGGGGTTTTTCCAAGGAAGCATCCCTGGATTAAAAGGCTGGAGTATCCAAGCTCATCTGCTCTAGTCCCTGTCTCTGAGGGTGGGCCTATGGCTCAGAAAGCTCCAGAACAGTACAGCTGCCTCTGCCCTTCCTGCCTTGCAAGTTTCCTGAACAAGGTGGCCTTGAAGGGGACAGCTCCCCGGGGTCTGGTGTCTTGCCTCTGCTCTAGCCCCTGTCTATCCCTGAAGAGTGAGCAGAACGTTGGGGGGTGGGTAGGGGGGAGGTCCATCCCTACAGAGTGAGCAGCACTTCCCGGGGGGCGGGGAGGGGCAGAGGCACAGTACATACACATTGCCGTACTCCATCTCCGTGATGGTGATGGTCTTGACATGCCAGACCAGCTCTCTCTTGGGGATGAACCGGTCCTCCCTGGCAAGGTGGCCCACGCAGAGGGAGGCAATGTCCCCCAAGAAGATGCTGTCAAACTCAAACGTGTCTGTGGTCCCCCTGAAGGAAACAAAGATAGGCCCGTAAGAGCTGCCCGTATCCACTGAAGGAGGTGAGCATTTATTGAGTGCCTACTGCATTCCAGGCACACTGGTCTGAGGAGCAGGGATGGAATGGCAACCACAGCCTGATGTCAGGCTTACGTTCTTTCAGGGGTTTGGTCTAGTTTTGGAACAAGACAACCACAGTCATTAAAAACCCCTGCCTGAGGACGCCTGGGTGGCTCAGTGGGTTAAGCCTCTGCCTTCGGCTCGGGTCATGATCTCGGGGTCCTGGGATCGAGCGCCGCATCGGGTTCTCTGCTCAGTGGGGAGCCTGCTTCCCTTCCTCTCTCTCTCTGCCTGCCTCTCTGCCTACTTGTGATCTTTGTCTGTCAAATGAATAAATAAAATCTTAAAAAAAAAAAAACAAAACAACAAAAAACCCTGCCTGGTCGCAGCACGAGGGGGTGGGACCGTCATGAAGCAGATGGAGCAGGGAGAAGGGGGAGGCCCTGGGCCCTGGGTGTTGAGCTGGGGAGAGTGTTGGGGTTCAGAGAGCAGAGCCATGGGAGGACGGGAAGAGGCCCCCAAGGGGAAACTGACTGGGGTCTTCGGGAAGGAGGCACAGGCTTTACTTGGGGGGTAATACTGGCTTGGCTGAAGCTGGGGTTCAGCTGGGGAAGTGGCAAGGGGAGAGGCAGGGTGCGGCCATCTGTGGCAGTCCAGAGTGCCAGTGTAAGGGGCTCAGACTTCGTCCTGATGCACAGGGAGTTCGAATGAGAGCTATAGTGGGTCACACGGGGGAGACTTCTGTAAGCACTTCTGGAGGGAGCGGAGAGGGGAAGGGGGCATCTGGGCAATTCAGAGGCAGCTCTGGTGTGGAGGAGGGGAGATTGTCGCGGAGTGCCTGCCAACCAGGAATGGCGAGAAGAAGTGCCTTTAACCGAAACTCCAGGCTGATTTCCCGACAGAGCATCTCAGAGGCTCTGTCCTCCCTTCCTCCCTCCAAGCAGAACTCAATTCTATGCTGTCTCTCTTGCAATCTCATGGTTGAATGTTCTCTTTTTCCATGAGGCCATGAGCACCCGGTCTGCACGGACTTGGAGGAGGTCTTCAGTGCTCCCCGGTCCTGCTGCCACAAGGGCTCTCTTTAATTAGCTAATTACTAATTTTTGCCGTAGCTTTCTATTAACTTTTAAAAACTGAAATATATTTGACATAAGACTGTATAAACTTAAGGTGTACATGTTAATTTTATACAGTTTTTATATTACAGCATGACTGCCATTGTAGCGATAATTAGTACCTCTAGTATATTACAGAATTAGTCTTTCTTTTTAATGGTTGACATAATTAAATTCTCATCTAGTAGCCTCTCTTGGAGTGGCAATCCCCTCCTTTCCCTTTTATAAGGGAAACTCCTCGGTCCTGACGAGTTTGCACAGGGCTGGCACACAGTAGGTGATCGGTAAGTGCAGTGTAGGCCCATTTGTATACTTATGGCGCCCACCAAGGGGATTGATTTTGGGGGTCCCTCTCTGACCCACCCCACCCACCGTCACTCCCTTGTGGGAACCCCTCTTCCTACTTCCTAAAGGCCCGTTGTCGGGAAGAATTTTCCACGAGAAACTCTTTGGATCGGTTCTTCCGGCCTTCGAGGATGAGCCAGACGTTCTCCCTGGTTTCACCTCCGTTGCCTGTTTCTATGACGATCTCGTAGGCTGCGGTGAAGAAGGTGGGAGAGGGTCAGCTAGGGAAGCACCCCCTGCCCGTGACTTCCAGGTCCACCCTCTGATCTTAGACCACAGCCTGGGGGCAGGATGGGATCTCCGCAAAAAGGTACTATCAGAAGAGCCTGCACCCCCACCCCGCCGGGCCCCCGCCCCGGGCTACTGTTAGAACCTCTTCCAGTTAGAAAACAACAGCTTTGCCCTGCTGGGAGGGAAGCCCCAGCAAGCAGTGGGGGAAGATGAGTTTGGGAGAGGTGCCGGGGCCTGGTTCTCAGGGATGGACGGCCCCCAAGATGTAAAATGGAGATCATGTGCAGAGAGAAGAGGGGAGAAGAAAGGGACAGGGAAGGGTGGGCAGGCCAGACTCCAGGAGAGCTTTGCAGTTTGTACACAAGCGCCACGTCCTGCCCGGTCTCAGTTCTCACTCCGGTGCCCTCCTCCCCTGCACTGCCCTTGAGCGCGTCTGCATGCACTCAGTGATGTTTGTTATGAGGCTGCCAAGCGTCAGGATGCAGCTAGATTCTGGGGGACACTGGAACTGCCTCTATAGCCCCAGACACACACTGACTACCATAGCCCCCAGACGGAGTGTGCTACCCTGGCAACCCTGCAGCAAAGGGCTGAGGGAGCTCAGGGTGAGAGGGAAAAATCAGCTGCTCATTAACTCTCCAACACCATCTTCTCGTATTTTCTTCCTTGCTCCCCCCATGCACTCTGCCTCCGTGCTGTCCCTGGAGCCCTGGGAGGTGCCCTTGTTCCCTGCACAGCAGTGCTGCCCCCCCACCCCTTGTTCTCTTCACTCCCACTCGCTAGGCTCAGCCTTCATCTCGTCCTTGCTCATGAAGTCTGCCCCAGCCCCTCAATTAAGATTGCAACCCTATGCACCCAGCATTCCTGGCCTGCCTTCAGGGGCTCCACATTTTTCTCTTCTTTTTATCACCTGTTACCTAGGAACATGCTGTGTAGTTTGCTTATGATTTTACTGTTCATTGTACTCCCCATCCCATCTGAATGTAAGCTCCATGAGGGCAGGGGGAGGTCTTTGTTTCACTTACTGATAGATCCCAAGTGCCCAGAACGGTGCCGGGCACACAGGCACTCCATACATATTTGAGCAAATGAATGAATGATCCCGCCACAGGAAGCCTCACGAAGGAGGCAGCATTTGAGCCTGTGCTCAAAGAAGAGTGATGATGAACGTAAGGAGGTTCTAGGCAGAGGGAGGAGCACAAGCAAAGACTGAGGAGGTGAGGAGGGCTGGGAGTTCACGTGAGCCAGCAATCCCTCCCCAGGGACCAGGCCAGAGATGGAGATTTCCAGAGTGTCCCTTGTGCATGTGGCTCTTGGAGCAGTAAAGGAATCAGAAGGTTTGGGATTCTGGATGCAAAGGACAGCTGTTTCTGCACCTTTCTCCCAGAGATGTGATATAGACAATGGAGAGAAGGCATGGCTGTGCCTACAGCTCGGTGTAATGTTAGCCCTTCTGCCCTTGTGACTTCTCTCAAGGAGAGCGTCTGCTGTTGAGATGAGGGAAATGAATCTGGACAAACAGGTAGGTAGCCAATGATAGAGGAGGAAAGCCACAGAGAGCCCATAACTCCTGAAGAAGACGAGGCTCTGTGGGTCCGTACAAATCCCAGCCCAGGACACTGAGGACCTACGATGGCTGAGCCATTGTCAGCTCCCACTGCCATTCTGCTTTCCTCACAGAGGGTGGGCTGAGTTCTGCAAACCTAACACCTGGGAGTTGCAAGTGAATCCTGGGCTTTGTTGAGGAAATGGTTTGTTGGCCCCTGGGGAGGAGGCAGGAGCGCTAGGAACCTAGAGGCTCACTAGGTGAACTCAAGTCAGAGATTCAAGAACTAATGCGGATGGAGTGCAAATGGGCCATAATCCTTTCCTGTTGGTCCTGAGGGTAAGGAAGCCCAGTAAGGTGTGTCAGCAAGGACATTTAGAGAAATTGGGAACAAATGTTGCCAATGGCATCTGTGGTCGTTTGAGAGGAAGTTTCAGTGAACATAGTTCACCCTGTTCTCTTTCCCGGTATTTCATCAGTGGCTTGATAAAAATGTGGAAGGCGTGCCTCTCAAATTTGTGTATATGTGGCTGGGGGGCAGGGAATGGACAAAGGAGCACCAGGGACCTGAAGGAATGGGGCAGGTGGGAACGGTGAACCCAGGCTAGTGGCGATCCGTGTAAGGCCCCCCTCGAGGCCAGCACACCCACAGCGCAAGCCCGGCGGGAGAGAGGAGCACAGCAGCTCCAGCAGGAGTCACCAGCATGAAGGGGGCACCAGCCAAGCCACCATGGGCTCTGGAGGGCATGCGTGGAATTCAAGAGGCAGGACAGGAGAGGGGAGAGCAACCACCCTTGAAATCTTCCTCTTGGGCATGGCATCTGCGGAGGAAGATGAGCAAGGAATTCAGGCTGTCCTGTCATGTGAGAGGTGCTGAATAAACAGGGGTTGTCCTGAGGCTGGAACCGCAGGGACACACGATGCTGGGACAGTGGGCTCCTGGAACTCGCTGTTCCAGATCACCTTGCCCACCTCACAATGTCAGGAGGCCTCCTGCTTTGTGGTTCAGATGGCCAGTCAGCTTCTTCCCTTGGGAGACACCGTCTTCTCTTCCGCTGACAATGTTAAGTACAGAGCTATGGGGTTGGGACTACCAGAGACCATCTTCCCACAGTGTAGACTAAGAAGCAGAGCCGAGAGGAAGTCGAGACAGAGATGTCCTGAAGTGACGGGTGCCTCTGGAGACGACCGAGTCGAAGCCAGCTCCACCTGAGACTTCCAAGTTCTGGGAAACAACACATTTCCTCTGTGCTGGAGCCTCAATGTGGGTTCAGGCCCAGACAACCAAGAGTCCTGACCACTCCTGAAATGCTCTGTTTGACTCCACTGGAACTCCCAAAGAATGGGAGCTTCGAGAACTTGAGTACGAAGATGGATTTTCTGACAGAGCTGCCTGGTAAAGCAGGGAGTCCTCCGTCCCTGGGGAGCTGTCATCAAGCTGGACTATTTCTGGCCTGGAAACTTGGTAGATAAGGCTCAAAGAGCAGCCCTAGGAGGCATCAAGGGAGGGAGAACAGGAAGGGGAAGAGCTGTAAGAGGGGGGCCCTTCTCCTGCTGGAGGATGTCCCAGTGAGGGAGATCCTTCCAAGATCGTGTGTGTGTGTGCGTGCGTGAGTGGGTGTGTGTACGTGTGTATGTGTACGTGTGTGCGTGCTTGTGCACACACAAACTTATAATACTACTGCTCAGCCCTTCCTCTGGATTAATTGCAACAGAATCTGGGATTGGGACCCAGATGTCATTGTTATTTAAAAGTTGCCGATGGCTTTCAGCTTTGCGGCACGCTGGAATCACCTGCAGAGGCAGGTGCTTGCAGACGGCTGGGAGCAGCTCTGGAACTGCTAACAAGAGTCAGAGGTAAAGGCAGAGAACAGGGGCTGCGCCACGTGGAGCAACTGACCCATCTGGAGACCAGCCAAGCCCAGTAAAGACGAGATAGCCTGCAGCAGAGCAGTGAGCCCTGGACTAGGAATCAGGTCACCTGGGTCCTACCAGCTGTGAATGGGCCTTAGATGTGTCGCTTCACCTCTCCGGGTTTTGTTTTCCTTACTGCCGGTATAGAGGTGAGAATTTACACCCAATCCAGCTCAGGGAGTGGGAGTGGAACTGTGAAGGCCTAACGAGAACAGAGGTGTAGAGTGCTTCCCACGTATGAGGCTCTGTTCACGCACTGTGCGGGTGTTGGTTCTCACACCAGGGTACCTGGAAGTGCCCCGAGGCCACAAACACTGAGTGCCACTAGGGCAGGGTCTTGGTTTCACCTACTGGTGTGTCCCAGACCTCAGCAGGGGTTGTGGCATTTGGGAGGCACTTCGTAAACGTCTGCCAAGTGGCTAAATAAAGGTAGCTGAGGACTGGGATGTTTGGCTCCAGCTGTGTCTGAGGCTCTCCCCAGTGTGACCCTCCATCTGAGGACACAGGTATGGTCATCTGTCCCCGTACCATCACCTTGAGGGCACCACGCTGCCATCCGTGGCCTCTAAGGAAAGACAGATATCTAGGACAGCTCCTGGGCTGCCTGCCCCTGCTGTCCAATCTCCCGTCTGTAACATCCTTCCAGAACTAACCCAAGTGCTACTCCCCTCGGCCATCTCCCTGCTAACCCAACCCCCAAAGGTCTTAGCAGCTGCTTGGCTGGAAATCTTCGAAGGAGACTCGGTGATTATACTCTGAGCCACACAAATCTCTCCTCCCCTGGAAGCCAATAGCCTGGAGGAGCCTCTATGGAAGGGGTTTAAGGCTTCCTATTGCATGAAGGGCTGACGCTTCTCCCTCTAACAAGATATGAGGCTCTAAGAGAAAGGACCGCCGCTTCTCTTCGCTGAGCACTAACTGCACACTTATTGTCCCAAAGCTTGTAGAGTTGCAGAAGGCTACAAACATGAGTGGCCCTGTCCCTGACCTATGGAAGCTTCTAGCTATATAGGGACACTAACCATGTGCAAAAGCTGATACAAATAAACTGGAGGTCACAGAGTGGTGTGCACCACTCACGCATCTGTCACGAAGCTGGGCAACTGGTGACTCCTCTATACGTGTGGGGTCTAACCTCTGAATCAGGGAGGAATCCTTGCACCATAAACCTGACCATAAACCTGACAACATCCTTTGGATGTTCCCTGGGACATAATGCTCACCATCTCTTGGAGCAGTTAAGGTCATGATTGGGTAGTTTGGATGGTGCGGCCAACATGAATGGGTGGCTTTCTACCAGAGAGCCATGCTTCCCTTCCATGGTATACAGTTTTTCCCCTGGAGGGGCTGTCCAGCCAGGGACTACATTTCCCAGGTGCCCTTGCATTTGGGTAGAACCAAATGATTAGTTCTCACCAACAGAAAGTGAGTCAATTTTTTATGAAGGTAGGGAAGCATGCCTTCTCCATGCTCTTTTTCCTTTTGCAAGAACTATGGGAGCCCTATGTTGAAAATGGCAGAGACACAGATCAAAAGACCTTGGGTCCCTGAATCACAGTGTGGAAGGTCTCCTGCCAATGACCACACTGGACGGTTTATTACATGAGTAGAAATACATTTTGGTTTGTTAAGCCATTGAGATTTGGGGGTTCACCTCTTACTGCAGTCAGCATTACCTTGAAAACTGAGGTTAAAAAAATCCTTTCTTTATACTGGGCTCTGCCTTTGGTAAGACCTTGAATCTGCTGAACCCAGACTATAGGCATCTGTAATAAAGGAACATCTCCCTAGTCCTGGGATGGCCATCCACTTGGGGGATCAATTACTTTACCCTTTAAATATCCCCTGCCGATCTAAGAAAGAGGCTGCAGGAGAGGCTGGCTCCTCCTACACATTCTGTTTCCAGAAGTCTTGGTTTGTCAGCTGTTGCCACGGGCCCCAGTTGTATGGAGCCCATGATACAAAAATAAACCAGAGACAGAGTTTCCCACTCAAGTGCCCAGCCCAGCCCTCAGGGCAGGGTGAGCTTGTCCCCTGTGGTTTTCTGGCTACCTAATTAGTCTCTGTGATTGCGGCCAAGATCTGGGACCAACGTCTTGGCTGTTCCAAGTTCGCCAAGGAATATTTAGGGTATTTATTTATGTACCTTCCCAAAATTCTTTCCTTCATAGGACCTCTGAGTCCCCTCCAGCTGTAACAGTCTCTACTTCAGATTTACCGACGCCCTTCCCCACCCCCTCCTGAGCCACCTCCCATCTAACACTGAAGACTCAGCCCACGAGTCACACCTGCCCCCCACGTACTGGTCTCCTCCAGCTCATCACGGATCTCATTGTTGGCACAGGCAAAGTCACGGAGCGTCTGCCTGTCTCCCTCACTCCTGGAGAGCCAGCAGTCACACTGGAAGCGGAAGGTCTCATCACGCGAGTTGTCCTTCACGTCGATGTAGCTCAGGTGCCAGCCAGGAAAGATCCCTGTGGAAAAGACTTCGTGGGGACCAGGAGCTGAACATGCTGTCTCGCTTTCAGCCCCTTGTCCACTGCCCGTGAGGCCCCACACGAGTTCTCTGTCCTCTCTCGGCCTGGCTCTCTTTGTTGAGGAAATGAGGACATGGGCTAGATGGTCTCTGAGGGCTCCTCTAGCCCAGGGCAGGAAATGCTCTTTGCAAAATCCTTAGTCTGGGGTTCATGAGCCCTTAGAGGATCTGTGTATGTGAATGAAGCAGTCTAGCGGCTGGGAGAAATTGTGCTGTGATTACACGTTTCACCAGGGAGAGGGCTCATAACTTCCACCAGGTTCACAATGGGGGCCACTGACTTCTGGGGAGTTCACACAGCTGAAGGACAAATCCTATTACTTCCTGACACCAGTACGCACCTGACTCAGGCCGGTTATCCTTCCAGAATTCGTTCTGGCATCACCTCCTCCGGGAAGCCTTCCCTTGTGTCCCCTGATTGCCTAGTAGGCCTGCACCTGCCTTGGCCACACGCTGACCTCCCCGTGTCATCATTGTTTACGTGTCTCTTCCCCGACAATGAGTTTTTGGCGGACAGGGACCTGGTCTTATTTGTTTTTGTTTCCCTAATGCCTTGCCTATTGCCAGTCATGTAGTAGCCGCTCCATGAATGTGGGCCGTGTCTGTTATGACGTTGAGGACCTTGGCTGTTCAGCGGTCATAGAAGGGATTTGAGGCTGCTGCTTCTTCAGGGTATATGTTAAACTTGAAAGTTCTCAGCCTAATACTGAACATACAGTTACTTCTGCTGTAACTGGCAGGGCTTCTTTCAGAAGTGCTCCCCCCAAATCACAGCTATCAAGTATAAATCTCTATATTTGCTGAGGCAGCTATGTCTTATTTGTACCTCGCACTGGTGCAGTTACTCTCTGAGAACTCAGATAGCCAAAGCACCTAACACACGTGGGGGAAATCCTGTTGTGTGACAGGTTCCAGGGTGGTACTGGCTGCTCACTAATTGTCCACAAGGCAACCTCACAAGAAAGGCACGGATATGCTCAAGTCTCATGTCTTGCCCTCCCATGTCACCTGGGCCTGTCCCCACCAAAAAGCCATTCTCTAGGATTGGACAGTGCCTCCAGCAACACCTGTAGATCCTGCTGCTGGCCTCAAGGGTCTTATAAGCACAAAGACACACAAAGATGGACACACACTTCTATCCCTCGGCTTTCCGGGGATAGGAAGGGGAGAGTGGATGTGGAAGTTCCCGGGCTGGGCATACACACCAGCAGTCCTAGGATAGCTTAATTCTGGGTTAAAGGCTCTTCATATATTTTTTTAAACATAGATCTGTACTGAAGTAAAAACCCATGAGTCCTGAAATAATTACGTTAAAATTTAAAATACTTCTGTTGAGTTAAACAGTGGTAAGTAATTTTATCAATAAACTTAAAAAAATGCAACAATATTTTTACTTTTCCACATTGGGGCCAGTTCTGACTGTAAGGTTATAAATTGGCTGCTTTCTGAGATGATAACATCATGAAACTGATTCAACCGCTTAATAATCCCTGGTGTGTTCAGTCTGGAAATGATGCACAGGAGACCCGTTGGAGCAGTCCTTACAGACCTCCAGAGTGGAACAGAGAAAGGGGGAGGCAAGTAAAAAGGAAGGCAGAGAAAGAGAAGCCAAATGTTGGTGCCCTTGGAAGGTGTAGGTGTGTGTGTGAAGGAGAGAGCAAGAGAGAGTGGGAGAGAGAGAGATTCTGTTTTCCAGACCTTACCCAAATCAATTACAATAGAGTCTCTGGGGTAGAAGCCAGGCGTCAGTGGTCTTTACAGCTGCCCAGCAATTTCAATGTAGAGCCAAGGCTGAGAACTAGGACCTGCACTGCAATCACCTGGGCCCCCCATCCTGGAGAGTCTGATTGAGGGGGTTTGTAATGAGGTTCAAGAATTTCCATCTCTAACTAGTTCCTTGGTCATGCTGGTGCTGCGGGTACCAGAGTCACATCTTGAGAATCACTGGCTTAATGATCTCTCCTGACTCCAGGATGACGGTGTTTCAATGGCTTCATGACAAAATAATCGATGGGAATTCATGGGAATTATAAGTGTGTGACTGTGTGTGTATGGGTGAGTGTTAGTGGAGAGGGATGACGTTAATTGGAGAGGTGGGTCATCGCAAGATCATGTCTGTTGCTGGAACACACTATTCACCCTGCTTCACAGCCCAAGTAGATTTCACTCCTGAATTACTTCTTGGACTCCAGGCAGGGTGGTGACAGTGAGTGGAGGGGAGGGATGGATTCTGGGCTGGCTTTAACTTTATCCACAGACAATTCAGTGCTCTAATGTAGCAGTGGAAGCAACTGGAGATGGAAGAGAAGGAATGTGTCTGGCTTGGGTTACGCTGGTGCTTGGTTGCTTCTCTTCCCACCCTTCCCCGCTTTCCCCTGTCCTCTGAAAGCATGGCCTTGTCTCACCCATCTCCAATTCTCTTTTCAAGTAGGAGCTCTTAAAAAACAAACAAAAGCCCTCCTTCCATGATAAATAGCAGGCTAACCCCAACTCCTTTAAGATGAAAGAAACTTGTCTTCAGATCTTTTCTCATTGTTGATTTAGTTGCCTTGTTTTGGATATGTTCAATGTGATTGACAGGGACCCTACCACCATGAACTCTACTAAGAACCTATCAGACATGCAGCTGGAAACAAGCAGCTCTGGGGGCTGATATCACGTGGTTGGCTTTTACTGGTGAAGACGAATCCGCAGTAGCAGCTTGGCTAATGGTGTGGCCAGCACTAGCCTGATGGTGGAGAACCTCCTGACCCTGTGGAACAACAAGGAGCCATCTGAAAGCCACCATTAGAGAGTCCATTTCTTTACAAAGTCTCCTCTTCCAAACAATTTATTTGAGAGAGAGAGAGAAAGGGATAGTGATTATGCAAGAAAGAGCATGAACAGGGGAAGGGGCAAGAGAAAGAGAGGAAAACAGGCTCCTCACTGAGCAAGGAGCCTGATGTGGGACTTGATGCCAGGACCCTGGGATCATGACCTGAGCTGAAGGCAGATGCTTAACTGACTGAGCCACCCAGGTGCCCCAAAGTCCCCTCTTTTAAAGTTTTACTTTTTAAACTTTTTACACAATGATAGTAACCCCCCACTGCTGGACACCTTTTGACTCACAGCCAATCCATATCAGAGCATATCTGCCACATCCTCTTCCATAGTTGTATGGTTTTCCTTTCCATGCACACACCAGAAATCAAATACACACACACTACCTTGTGGACACATAGTTGTTCTCCAGAATTTCACTTGAATTTTACAGAATTTACAATATTGATGCTGTAGTTCTTATCCTTCTACATATATCATAGTGATCTTTTTAAATCATAGATTAAATTTTGTGGTAAAAAGTTCTTCATGGGGTACCTTGGTGGCTCAGTCAGTTAACTGTCTGCCTTCGGCTCAGGTCATGATCCCAGAGTCCAAGGATCAAGCCCTACATTGGGCTCCCTGCTCAGCTGAGAGTCTGCTTGTCCCTCTCCCTCTGCTTCTCTCCCCCAGTAGTTCTCTCTCTCTTGCTCAGTCTTTCCCAAATAAATAGATAAAAATCTTTAAGAAAATAACTAAAATCTTTAAAAAAAGAAATCTTTAGAAAAAAGGTTTTTCATTTCCCCAGAGTCTTCATCAGAGAAAGCAACCAAGCAAGATGAATTAGAAAATAAAAACAGTATGTTATAATTTGTTCTGTTATAAAAGCTATGGAGGTAACTGGAATTAAGAGGAAGAATAAATCATTCACCTTTATTTTCTTCTCTGGACAATATTTTCATGGTAATCATGGGAGCATTTTTTAAAACAAAAGAATTACAGTTAATAAGTGGCAAAGAAAGGACAACTAGAAAGACACCATTTGTAATCCTAATTGATCATCACTGGATGAAGCCATTAGACGAACAGTTATTGGCGGGGGAAGGGTGTCAGGGTAACCAGGCTGACGGTCCCTGGATCCATTATTTGGTGTGAACATCAGGAAGAGTAGGATTGCTGTGAGGTATGGGAAGTACACAGTTGCATTTTAAAGAAAGATGCCAAAGAAAGTTGAACCTGAATCCAAGCATGCCTTTAGAGCTGACTTCCAAATTGTAGGAAATATGGGGACTCGAGAGGCAAAGACACTACAGTAAGCAGATAAACACTAGAATCTAAACATTCTAGAATGTCCAGAATGTAGATATTCTATAAATCATTGGCCCAATCCATTCCACAAGCAAATGGCATGATGAAAGAAGTAGGCATGCTCTGCTTTTGAAGAGACTGAAGGGAGATGGCAGCTATACACGGAGTGGAGACCTTGTTTGCTTCCAGGTTCAAGCAAGCCCAAAAGTACAAAGGCATTTTTTTACATTAAGGAAATTGGTGTATGGAGTGGAAATCAGATGACACAAGGAAATCATTGTTTAGTGTGATCGTGGCATTGTGTTTCACTTAAAAATGTCCATTTTGAAAAGTGAAACATACTAAATATGTTTGGGATGAAATAATATGAAGTAAGGGTTTGATTTTATATAATCTAACAAACAAAAAGAAATTAAGAAAGAAAAAGAAAAAGTGAGAAGGGGAAAGCAGGTATGACAACTCATAATTGTTGGATCTATGTGATGGTTATGTGGAGGTTCATTATACCATTTCCCTCACTTTTGTTCATCCTTAAAATTTTTCATGAAAATTACTGGATAAACAAAAAAGATGGAAAGATAGATTCAAAGAAAGAGATGACTGCCATGATATTAAGTTAACTAAACATTTGTAACTTATGAGGCATCACAACTTTTTTTGTGGAAGTCTCTCAAACGAAATATTTTTACCCTCATAAATTGCTATGCAAGGGAAGCATAATGTAGCTTGAATATTTTTAAACTAAATATGAAAAAATGTGGCATAGAGAGAGAGAGAGCTTAAGGACATATTTAGCTGTCTTGGCTTATATTAACATTTAAGCTTCCATCTATGGAGGAGAAAGTTACTATAAAGAGGAAGCTAGGCACAGAACCTGGACTTCCCTGTACCTCTCCTGACCCTACTATCCCAACCACCTGGGTTCACTGAGGATACAGATAGACATCTTCCTTTCCCTGCTTTCAGATCCAAAGTCTGGCTGGAGGGGAGGAGGCCCACTTCTCTGCCTACAAAGGAAAGAGGATAACGTCGGTGCCCGGGGTTTCTTTAAGGCCAGGACTAAGGCAATCAGATAGTCTTGAGTTACCCAAGGGACCGTTTGAAGAGCTTGCTACCTACACCACAGCAGTAGCGGTACAGCGGGACCGCGAGGAGCTGTCCGCGGTGCTGAGCTGCCTCCCTTCTCTTTTGATCGTGAGGAGACACAAAATGATTGGCTGTAAAGTTTTTGTATAGAAGAAAAATGAATCAAGAAAAATGAGAAACTCTAGATATGTGCATAGTTAGAGTCGGGGACATGGTGGGAAAACCAGTATTAGTGGACCTAGTCATGAACCTGGGATTCATGGCCAGGACTTAATTTTTGAAAATATTAAGGCATGGGGAAAAACTGATTCCATGGAGATGTAGGTTTCTTGTGACTGCGGCATGAAAAAAAAATCAGGACTGAGTCTGAGAGAGTGAAATGTGGCTATAAATAAATTTCATTAAAACTATATTAAGTCCCTACTATAGTACAGGCAGTGTGATAGGCATTACGGAAAGAGAAATGATCAAGACAACGGTGTAGTTAGGAACTAAGTTTGATTTCTAAAATTTGTCTAGAAGCACAGGACATTTCTAACTCATGGAAATGTCAAAATGGTGGCAACCAACAGTTTTTAGTTGCCTGCCACCTTGCGGTAGGAGGGTCAACGTGCTGCCAGGGAGATGGTGGAAAGCTGAGGTTTGCTCTCCCCACCACTTTGACCTTGAGCAAGAGCTACCTTTGTTGTCATGCCAGACCCTCAGTTTGCAGAGGTGACCCAGGCTTAGCATGTCAGGGAAGTTGAATGTGTCTGTGTTGTTCCGCTCAAACTTGTTCCAATTGGCTGACTGCTTCAGGGCCAGTGTCCCGCTGTCCCCATTCTCCCCAAAGATGATGATGAACACATTGGCATCGGTGCCTGCTCCTAGAGGGTATACAAAATAAGGGTTCTGGGTGTTAGCCTCTTCAACACATAGTCCACTTGCTCTGGTTCCCATCCTGGCTTTCTTGGAGGAGCCATCAGTGCAGATGGGAAGTTTAGTGTTGATGAGGCCAATGGGGAGGTTAGAAAGAGTTAGTTAGTTTTTTGAGACTCCTGGGTCTCCAATTCTATCTTTCATCTTATTTCTGTGTCTTCTAAATGCTATTGGGCTAAATGGAGTCTAGTTAGCAAGTATGAGTGGTCTAGTGCAAAAACTCATTTATTTCTGGGGAAATATACCCATACTTAAAAAGTATGCCGTGAAGACTGGCTTTGCAGGTTAGAAATCTAGGCTCCTTCCTGCACAACATGGATTCAGAATGAAATAGGAAAGTTCCTTATTACCCAGATCTATCCCTCGTTGACAGTCTATACTAGAGCTTTGTATCATTTGCTTAAGCCAAATAGAGGTATTGACCCTAGTTAAAAAGAAAATGTTTCTGAAAGAGGTGACTCTGTGAAGCTTTCCTGACACATACACCCTATGGTTATCATGGGATTTATCAACTATTTTCTGAGAACACATCATGAGAGGATGTAGGAGTAAGAAACATGTGGACACTTGGAACTTTTAGCAAGTTCCAAGGCTAAAAGTTAGCTCCATTGTTAGGAGAAAGGAAGAAGAGAGGTACCAACAAACTTACCTGCTACATGGGCCCACACTTACTCCAGAGATCCTACCATGAGAGCTTAATTTCTTTGGCTAAATGCTTCTTTGTTGAAAATGTAAGCTATTAGGGCCTACATGCTAACCCCTCACAAGACATTTATACTCAGTGCGAATGAGTTTGTCACATTCCTTGTAACAGGTCCTGGAGAACAGTTTGATATAGAGAAGGGTAAGTGGGAGACATTGTTTCCACGATGGGAGTGTATTCTCACTCAACCTCAGGCCTTTGCACAAACTAGCATTTTTGCTTGGAAGGTCCTTCAGCTGGTGTTCCATCTACCTCAGTGGCTTCGGTTTGTCTTTCTGCACTAGACTTTGGTATCTCTTCTGGGAAGACCTCCATGACCCTTGCTCCTAATCCCCAGCTAAATTAAGAACCCTCTTCTGGGTCCCCCAGCTCCTGTGCAGACCTCTGCCAGAGCTTAGTTCACTGCCATTGCTCCCCTAGAATGTCAGTCTTAGTTCACTGTCATTGCTCCACTGGTATGTCAGACTCATAAGGGCTCAGGGTCATCTCTCCATCCTAAGACTCCAGACCAAACCTGGCACACAGAAGATGGTTGCCAAGCATCTGTGTGTCAAGGAACCCAAGGGCATCTGAGATTCACAGCAGCATGAAGACAGAGGGCCTCTGAGTCATGTTCCTGCACAGTTTTCCAAAGTGCTGACCATAGTGCCCAAACTGGTTCTCCCAGACCTCCTTGAGGGAGGAGGAGGAGAGCCAATTCAGTCACTGGGAAGAAATACTTTGTCTGGACAGAAAGTGACACATGGTGGAAAGGACATGCATTTGGAAAGTCAGCCAAAGAAAAGTGAGAGCCTGACCAAAGCCCAGGGCCTGAGCCAGAATTTGAGGAAGGGCAAGTGGAGTGGGATGTGGGACTGGGAGATGGGATGGATGCCCTGACTCACCCAGGATGTCACTGGTCTTGACTGAGACAGTGTAGGAGGTCCACTCCATCATCTCTTCCCCATCAATGACAGCACACATCTCACACACGAGGGTCTTCTTGCCCTTCCGCTGGGACAGCCAGTCTCCATAGTAGAACATGGTCAGGTCTCCAGTATTCATGCACTTCAGGAGGATCTGGATGAGAGGAGCCAGTGTGGGAACCCTCCCTCAGCTCCACCAGCTGTCCACCTGTGAACACAGGCCCCTTTCCCAAGCCCCAAGGACCCATGATTCCAGACCCAAGACGAATTCTTCTGACCGAGATTCTCTGAGAAAAAGACCCTGCATTGTGTGTCTTGCACAGGGGCTGAAACCCCTTAGTTTGGGGATTTGGAAATGGGTAATGCATTCAGACCTGTTTCTGAGAGGTACCATCATTGTGCACAAGAAATGTTTGTTGAATAAATGACAGAAAAAGGGACCAACCAAACCACTGTCAGCCATAAATACCTCTGGTTGGCCAAGTTGTCCTTGGTGTGGGCACCATATTGTTGGCTCAAGAAAAATCCACTAATGGCTGTAGAGGGGGAGTGGGAACCTCAGGGAACTCAGGATAGATAGCCTTTGGTGGCTGGGAGATTTGAGGACTGAATCAGGGAGAGCAGAGCCCGTGATGGAAAAAGAGGCAGCTACCTAATGTGTGATCCTAGGGCACCAAAATCTCCCTTCCATCCTACCCAAAGTGCCCAACATTAGACCCTCTGCTGGTTGTTGCTGCTTCTCTCTCTATCCTCCCAATTGACCTCCTCCAAGAAGGATGCGCTAAGTCTGTCCACACTATACTGACAGCACATACTGAGCACAAACAACTAAAACTACGTTCTCTGGTTAATTCAAGCCAAAGGGCTCACCGGATCACTAGGTCTGATTCATGTCATAACCCTCTAAAGTGACAGTTTCTCTTTAACCAGGTCCACTGAATAACCGAGAAGAGCAGGAAGAAGGGTTGGGCTGTGGCTGGAAGGAAGATATTTACCCTCTCCAGGAACCACTCGGGCCGGCTGCCCAGGCCATCAATTCGGATCCGCATCTTGGTGAACGGAGCAATGTCCAAGATCTCCATGATGAAAGTGTCATTCTGCTCCCGCTCAAATCTGGGGAAGAGAGGAGAGGCGTGATGTGGGATGCTGGATAGAGTGAGGGGTTAGGCCTGAGAGAGGATGAAAAGGGAGGCGATGCCCCAGCAGTCTGTCCCTTGCACCCCAGATGTGCTCCTAAAAGACTGGGTTAAGTGAGCTTGGCTGATAGCCATGACCCTGAATCAGGCTCTGGATCCTAATCTCATTCTGCCAGCCACCTAGAGCAGTCCAAGCTTCTCTCTGGGACTTGGTTTCCTCATCCTTATTCTGGTGGAAATGACACTGGTCCTGCAATCTCACCAAACTGTCAGGAGGACCAAAAGAATGTGACATCAACTTAAAATGTAAAAGGAAATCCATATCTGCAAGGCTTCAGATGGGATTCTAGGAGTGACAGGGCTGCCATGAATGGTGGGGCAGCTTGTACACTGCTCAGCTTAGACGGTACCATTTACATTTTTCTGTACACAATCTGCAAAACTAAATGCAGTGGCCTGAGATTGGGTAATGATGCCAATAACTATTAAATGGCAGGCACGTAGAGGTAACATTGCATTTGGTGCTATTACTATTTTTCTGCTAAATGACCTCATCCTGTCAGAGATGCTCTATCCTGCTTTCTTACTGCTCTTCCTACAGGGCTACATGTATAATGCAACCTTCAGTGCTGATTGCTTGACTGATAACTGATTCCAGATAATGCTGCTGATAAGCCTTGGGGGTAATGCAAGTGGCACTGAAGATAGGAAGATAGGATGCCACTGGCGATTGGGCTTCCTTGTCTATAAGACATATGTTTAAAAACAGAGGCCACAGCCGGAGGGGGTTGGGACTGAAAAATACTGCAAACCAAGAACTAGTCCTTTTCTCAGAGGCAGTGGAAGAGCAGAGGCCTAATCCTTTTTGATAACTTACTCATCTGTATTTTATGATTATTAGCAGCGAAGACATTCTCCCGGGAGTCTGCTCTAAATCCCTCCTGCTCTAATTTAAGCCCTGCCTGTTGTGCTGGTCCTGTGGAAACGTGCTCACAAGTCCCCTTGTCGAGCTCGTCACACATACTGGAGATTCTCTCAAATAATCTTTCAGCTAGTTGATTCCTCACCAGGTGCATAATTTTGCAGATTTAAGGAACTTTAGAATTCTTTGCTTTGAAAAAAAAAAACAAGAGTTCTTTGCTTTGTGTTTCTCTTCGATTTTCACTCTTTGAATTTAGCCAAGTATTCCTATTTTATGGAGATTTTATGGTGGGGCAGTATAAAAGGGAGAAAGAAATAAGCTTTTCTTCTAGAAGACTAAAGAGTGGCTGACTGTGCCGTGCCCCCTCATCCTTTATTAGAGGCTAGACCCCAGTCCCGCCGGGGTGGACCACCTCTCCGCAGGGTAAAAGGCCCACATCCACAGTGGAAGCCCCACCGGGGCTCTTCATCCCTCTACGACTCACTGGCCGCATGTTTCCCGCTGTCCCACTCCCTCACATACCTCAGCTGACATGTAGGAGGGCTCCACTTTGAGAGGCCACCTGGGGAGAGGCGGTCATCCTCCGGTCCAGGGCTGCCTGCCTCTGGCTCAGAAAAGCAGGGCTGCTAAAGTGCTCCAGAGCCTGCCCTCCTCCTCTGCTCAGAGGGGCCTCTACTCAGCAGCAAAAGAGGTAGCGCTGGGGGGGGGGGTGCGACCTTTGGCTGCCCCTCAGTCCTTTCCTGTTCTGGTTTCCTTCCCTTCCCTGATCCCCACCAAGGGCTGTCCTTGGGAAAGGGCCTAGCACCCACTCACTCACTGGTCTCTGGGACTCAGAACAGCCAGAGAGCTGGAAGAATTTTAGACATTGCTAAGAAGCTAGGGAAGGTTTGTGGGTAGGGAGCCTGCAAAAGGGCTGGCTGGAAGACAGGGAGGAAAGGTATGGGGTCCAAAGCTGGCCTCTCTGGGACAGCTGCCTAAGCAGTCAGCCTTGGTGCCATTAGAGGCCTGGCCGGGGCTCTTGGGAATGGCAGGGGTCAGAGCCTTGGCTATGGCTTCAGGCTAGACCTAGCTCTAGCTGCTTCCAGGCTGGACTCTACACTAAGAGCCATCTAGTTCATGCCCTGCCACCTCCAGTGATGGGCCCCCTGTCAGGCTGGGGCAGCCCTTTCTCTCTCCGGATGGCTGGGGCCAACTTTTAATAATGTTTGGTTTACGTGGAGCTGAGCCTCCCCTCACGGGTCCCAGCTCTGCCCACCAGAGCTAATGGTTTCACTGTCAACAGTTCGGCCACACCCAATGCCATGCAACCGTCCCATGCAACTGGCCATCTGACCTCTATTCTCTAGGCCGCCATCAGTGGAACATTAGGCAGCAGTGAAAATGCGCAAATCACAGCCATCCTCAGGGGCTCAGAGAAATCTGAAAATCCTAGTGTCGAGGAAAGAAATTAAACATGAAAGAATGCCCACAACTTGTCTCACTTACGTAACACTGAAATCAAGACTCAGTGGAAGCTGGTTGTTCAGGGAGGCCAGCACAGGGTAGGGATAAAAGGATAAAGGAAAGCAAAAATGTATCTACCTTAAAAGCCAAGATAATACTCAGTTCTAGGGTGGGGAGGTAGAGGGAACTGGCAATGTTCTTGGACTGGGGGATAGCTCATAGGTTTTGTTCTGTAAGTGTTTACAATTTATGTACATATATATATTATGCATGTTATACTTGTTTAATATATATATATATATATATATATATAAACAGATGGCTAGGTACAAATAAATAGAACTATATTCTCTAATTAGGTGGTGCCAAAGAGGTATGAGGTTATTGAATTATATAAATCATAGAAGGTCATCTAACCCCACCCATACATACTTCCTAATAAACATTAAAAAAATTGAATGTCCTTGAAACTGTTGACTATTCCTGATAAGACAGAGATTTCAGAGCCCTGCTCTGTGGGTCACAGCCCCTGTGGTAGGCTGACAAACACTTCCTGCTAGGGTGACACTTAATGCAGTCACAAGTGTCTTTATAAGGAGGAGGCAAAGAGATATTTGACACCTACATGAGGGAGGAGGCGATAGGGAGGATGGAGCAGCAAGAGGCAGCAAGATGCTGGCTTTGAACACTGGATAGATGTGGCCACAAGCTAAGGAAGGTGGGCAGCCCCTAGAAATTGGGAGAGGCAAGGAATGGGTTCTCCCCCAGAACCTTTGAAAGGGGTGCGACTGGCCTTGATTTCTGCTGAGTGATACTGACTTGAGACTTCTGGCCTGGGGAAATGGGAGAGAACACATCCCTGTGGTTTGAAGCCACTAGATTTGCAGCAAATTTTTATCACACCCCCAAGGGCCATGGATGGAGCACACTGGGATGTGAAGGGGGCAAATGAGGCCAGACCACCTTGGGACCAGCATAGGGGGTATTCCAAGGATGCGTGAGAAGCAGGATGACCGTATTAGTGGTGGTGTCCGTGTCCACGGATGCAGACGTGCCTGGGGGGTAAAAGGCGAGCCAACAACCCCTGGGTCCTCAGATCTCTCCTCGGGAACCATTAAGATAAGTGAACACAGCACATGCCCCCATGAGATATCAGGGGGTGATGGGAGCCGACCCACCGGCTGCATCCATATGCACAAGCACCCTGGCTGTGGTGTGAATGTAGACCAAAGGCAAAGAAACCTCAGATTCCAAATATCTGTCATCCCAACATGCCAGGATCAGGCCCTGTGCATGTTCTAATCTCCCAGCGCCCTCGTAAAGCATGGCCTTCTGGCTGAAGACAATGTGTCAGGAGGGCTGACCCAGCAGTAGGAGCTGGGACTTTCCAACTGCCTCCCACGGGGGCCCACAAAGACAGCCTGCCTTCCTCTTCTGTCCCCTGAGACTTGCCTCCAAGCCCGACTGAGGGAAGGACTCAGCACACCCAACAACTACCCTGCCCTTGAAGTCCCCAAAGACGGGCTCCTTCCATTCCCAGAGCTTTAATGCTAACCAGGTAGTGGGAGTTCTAAGTGATAAAGAGACAAGACTCACGAGCTTATCAAAGCCATGGCCACAGCCACTGGTCCAATAGTTCCCATCTGTCTCCTGAAATGGTGTCTGGAACCCTACTGGGCTCTTCTCTCTGCTGGCATTCCCTTGGGCTCAGTTCCTCATCTCCTTTGCAGTGGGGGCTCATGAAAGCCATGTGGCCATTCCGTTGGGCAGACCCACAGAACTCTGACTTCCCTTTGCTTCCAGATCAGGAATCTCTCAGGATATGAGGTCTCTACTAGGCCTGGGAATGATTCCTTACAGGCACTTACTTCCCTTTAAAAAGTCACATATCTTTGTCTAAAAATAGCACCTATCCCCACCAGATACCAGCTGACTCAAATACCACCATTAGAGACTCATTCCTTGATTTGCGCATTACCTTTTGAGGATGCCATCTTTTTGGATGCCACATTCATTCACCAGCATCTCAGAGTGAATTAGTTTACAGAACTGTTTCCCCCAAAGTGGCAAGATAAGAAGTTGGGGGCTTCAGTTGGGGAATGGAGTAAGTGAACAGCTACTGACCTTGACCTCTGGGTCGAACATTTGACAACAGGGCAGCTGGAGCAGGCAAACCATGTACGCAGGCATGGCTCTGCCTCCTGTCTGGTCATGCACCGTCTTTTGGGGGGAAGGATCTCCTTGCACAGCACCAAGCTGTGCACGTGTTATAAGCCCAGTGAGTCTTACTAACCAAGTCCCTGATCAAGACGCTGACACCCGAAATAAGGCGCAGGTCGAACAGAGCCAGTTGCTGATGAAATCAAGCAAAATTTGCCTTGGGTAAGAGGTCTGAGCTTGCAAACTAGAGGTGGTAAGGAACAATAGCTCTCAGCACAAAGTAAGTCTTTATTCAGAAAAACAAAATCCTTACAATAAGGATTGCGATAAGCGCCTCAAATCACTTACAATATGGTTGTATTATAATGTGACTCTCAAGCAAGACTTCCAGAATTTAAGTACTGCCAGAAAGGAGTCTATCTCCCCTACCAGCAACTACTTCTGTATATGTCTGTGAAATAAGGTGTGATGTTGATATGGGATAATCAATTAAAGAAAAAAGAAAACTCAACAAGACTTTGGGCTTGGGATGGAGGTTAGGGCCAGAGTATAGAGAGCATGAGACTCCAGACAGACAGCGGCTAGGCCACATGAGACAACAGAGCCAGGCCCCACCACCTCCAGGAAGCCTCCCAGGCGACCAGACCATGGCCTGAGCCCTGGCAGGCCCACAGTAGTCAGGCCTGGGTTGCCCCGCTCTCCCGCTCAACACATCAGGGGCCAGGGATGGCCTGGGGGACAATGGCTGAACACAGAAAACCAGCACAAACCCAGGACTGTCTGAGTCAGGACTTCAGTGAAAGGGCAGACAGTAAAAGCTGTGGGGAGTTCACCTTTATCATCATTACTGATGATGTAAGGGGCAGCAGAACCTCATGCTTAAGGCCACGGACCCCTGGATGCAGCTCCCAGTGCTATGTGACCTTCAACAGCATGACTTCACCTTGCTGTGTCTCAGTTTTTGTTTTTCAAAAAGGGGATGATAGAAATGGTCCTCAGAGAGCCGCAGGGAGAACTGTGCCAATGCGCTCAGGGGGCTTAGGGAAATGCCAAGTCCATGGTAAGGTCACTCTGGTGTTCATGCTGTTGCTGTGGCTCCCCAAGTGTTAAGCTGTGTGGGGTCAGGAATCTTCTCCTGGTCATACTCTGTTTCCTATGTCTGAGACAGTGCCTGCCATATACTAGGTGTTCAATTATTTTTTAATATTTAAAAATATTTTTGGCTTTTTATTTGCAATCATTTTAGACTTGTAGGAGAGGAGCAAAAATAGAACCGAGTTTCTGTGTTCTCTTCACTCAGCTTCCCCTAATGTTAACATCTTACATCATCATGGTACGGGGAACGAAAACAGGAGATTCACAAGGATTCAACGCTATCAACTAATAGGCTTTATAATAAACATTTTTAGGTGATGGAGGGCGGGAGGGAAAGACGGAGGGAAGGATGGATGGAAGGAGGGAGGGAGAGAAGGAAGGAAAGAAAGCAGGCAGGAAGGCAGGCAGGAAGGAGGGAAGGAGCTCGCTGTGGGCTGAGATGATCAAGGCAGGCTTCCTAGAGGAGGTAGATTTGAGCTAACCCCTGGAAGAGAAGGGCCCTGAGACAGAAGAGAATGAATGAGAGGCATTCCAGGAGAGAAGAATCTCCTGGATAGAGGTGTGGAGGCTAGAAGGCCCTAAGGTATGAGGGGAGAGGGAGGGAAGCACCTGATTGAGGCAGGGTGGGACTAGAGGCTGGGGGACTGGATGTGCAGAAGGGCGAGGGGCAGAAGCCCCCTCTAGATACCTGGCCTTCTTTTTGTCCAGCTTCACTTCCTCTGTGCTGCCATTGATGCCGTAGAGGGTCATAAAGATATTGGAGTCTGTACCCCCGCCGACCACATCACCCGTCCACACCGTCATCTCATAGAGCACCTGCCGAGAGAGGGATGCCGTGAGAGCTGCCGACAGCTCTGCCCAGGCCCAGGCCAGGCCTGCCACATGCGATGGGTCAGCAAGCACAGTTCCAGGTCTGTCCCTGTGTTGGGCACAGCCAGTAGACCCTGTGAGCTTCCTTGAGCAGCGACGCTCGAAGGATAACCACTGCTTCCCCGATTTACTCTTCAGGTTGGGGTTTGGCCCTTTTGCCTGAGGTTTGCTCCAAAGAGAATGTGTTCCTTCTGTCTGTGGCCACTGGAGGCGGAAGGGGCAGCCTGCTCTTCCCTGGACGGTGCCTCACTGGTTCTTTCTCCAGGGGCAGCCTTGTAGCAAGAGGGGCCTCCTTTGCCCATGTTCTGGAATGTCCTCTGGCTTTTTTCTCTGTTCCTCTTGCCAGGCTGCCCATCTCCTCTGAACACCGCTGGCCTCCCTTCCCCTGAGACTGCAGCACGGCGTTCTCACCTGGTCCCCACCACCCAGAAGCCCTTCAACTCAGAACCCGAGTTATGTGTCACAGCGATCACGTTCCCGACGTTGTGCCTGTTGGGGGCTGGGGGCTGGGTGCCTTTCAAGCAGCATCGAGAATCTTTGCCATGATACCATGAGGGTAGAAGTGGTCTTGATAGGCCTGGCCCAGAGGCCAAGTTCACTACTTATTTGCCCAGGTAATGAGGGAAGAGCCTCTTGCTTTATCAGGAAAATCCTCTCAAACCTTAACAGGGCATCGTGGTGGCAGGAGGAGCTACTGGGAATGAAGGCAGAAGCCTGGTGCTTTTTTGCTCTTACTCAGACAGGCAGGAAAAATAGCAAGATCAAAATGAGAGCTTTGGTGACCCCATGGAGACTGGCCCCTTAAGGCTAGTGCCTCCAGACTGTCGTGCTCTCTGGGCCCATCTTTCTCTCCTTTACACAGATGTGTCTCTTTTTAGGTAATAGGTTGTTTCCAGAAAGAGACACAGAAATGGGGCTTTTGTAATTCCTCTCTGATAGCTCCTGGGGAGATGGAATGTCCAAAGAACCCTGTGGTTCTTTGCAAAGTGATAAAGCTGTGTTCTTTTATAACGTCAATAATAGGGGCGTGGGTCTGCATTTCCACAGACTAAAGGGCTCAGGGGGAGATACAGCTGTCCTGAGTGGGGTGTGCGTGGGGGGTGGGTGGCACGCACACAGACACACTCACACCACATGCACGCTGGGAACTGGGTCAGGAAAGAGGTCCCTGGATGAACTGTGTGCTCACCCACACCATCTGTCTGGCCGCAGATGGAGATGTCTGAGTAAGGGAGGGGAGTGGATCTATGCTGTAGAAAGTTCTGCTTTCTGGCTCTCGAGCAGGGGAGGGGCGGGCAGGGTGATTTCTTCTTACCTTCGTGGGACACCTTCTGACCTACATCTATAGCCCACTGGTTTAGATTCAGGAACAGAGTTGAGGGCTGGAGCATTCTGATGAGCCCATAGCTTCTTGGTGGGAAACACCCTGCAGGGTTACGTGAACCAGGGCCATCTGAGCCACCAACTGGCCACATATCCTTGGGCCCAGCCCTCAGGCATCCAGCACTGGCTTGTGAGCTCATGCAACTTCATCCCAGATCATGCGGCCAGTTAGAGGTGGAGGCGGACAGGAGCCCAGAGCTCCTGTCCTTCAGGGATCTCGTGCCAGCAGCTCTCACTGCCCTGTAAGATCCCAAGGCACGTGGTAGCCCGCATGCTGTCTTTCTCCACCACTGTCCTTGGGCATGGAGGGAGCCTTTGGTGGAAAATGACTCTGCACACCTATGCAGGGCTTGCAAAGCTCTTCAGGGACTGTTCATGACCTCACTTGCTCTCATCAAGATCTTCTTACATGGAACAGGATAGAAAGTGTTATTTCCATGGACTGTATGAGAAGACCAAGACCCAGAGAAGTTAGGCGATTTGCCCAAGGTCACACGGCAGCAGACCCAAAGAGACTCGAGTCTCTTGGCTCCTAGCAAAGTGAGTCTGGATGGTGAACCAGGCTTCAGCCCTGCCCCAGGGATGAGTCTCCTGCTTCCCTCACTTCTGGCTCCCCTTCTGCTCTCCTACCCGACCCTGCATGGCTCTTGCCATGCCATAGGCACACCCAGGCTCCTCTCCATACCTTCTTCCCTATGTTCACCACCGTGGCATCCAGGAGGTCAAAGACGCGGGAGGTGACACCATCGCCTCGGTCCTTGGCAAGCCAGCAGTTGCAGCGCAATGTGTACTTGGTGCCCTGGGTGGGCACGGCCAGACACAGCTCCTCCACCAGCCAGCAGCTCTCGGGGGAGGCCCCATCGTGGCCCAGCTGAGAGAGGACACACCAACAGTCTGGGTAAAACTGGGAAGGAAGCCCTTGCCACTCAGCATCCCCTCCCCGGTTCTGCACCTTCCTCCCTCAGGGCTTCCTTCCAAAGTGCTCTGTACACAGACCTGGGTCCCCCCCCTACCCAGGAGGTGAGGAGGTTTTGCAGATGAAATAGAAGTCTCTAATCAGATGATTTTGAATTAATCAAAAGATTATTCTGGGTGGGCCTCACCTAATCAGGCAAGCCCTTTAAGAGAGGGTCTAAATGTCAGAGATGGAAGAAGTCAGAGACATTTGAAGCAGAAAAGATGGTGTCTTATTGGTCTGGACAAAACAAACTGCCATGTTTTGGAGAAGGTCACGTGACACGGGAGGCCTGCAGTCTCTGGGAACTGGCAGCCTCAGTCCTACAACCACAAGGAAATGGATTCTGCCAATGACCAATGAGCTTGGAAGAAAACCCCCAGCTTCAGATGAGACCATAGCCCTAGTGGCAACTTGATTTCAGCCCAGTGAGACCTTGGGAAGAGGACACAGCTAACTCACATCTGGACTTCTGACCTGGGAAAATGGGAAATAATACATCTATGTGATCTTAAGTTAAGTTTGTGATAATCTGTTACACAGCAATGGAAAACTAATAAAGCAGACATCTCAGTGGAACACCAAGACCCGGCAGGGCAGTGACTCATTCAGGGTCACCTAGTTGATGGCAAAGGCCAGGGGACCTTTCTCCATGACCTGCTCCAAGCTGGGGCTCCAGGTCATTTGCTCTGCTTGCCCTCCACACCTCCACCTGCTACGTCCTGATCGGCTCCTTCCTTCCCTGGGGGTAGGCACCATCCCAGGACCCAGGGACCAGCACCTCTATTTTCTTGATGATGCCCACATCCAAGCCTGCAACATAAAACTCCTCCACGGAGCCACAGCTGAAGCCCTTCTTCCCCCGGGGGAAGTCCAGCCAGATGCGGTTGCTGCGTTCATCATCCTCCCCAATGAGTAAGATGAAGGCCCGGCTGTCGGTGGCTGCATCCTTGTGCTTCCCGGTGGTGACTGACACATAGTAGGGAATCACTGCAAGAGATTATGGGACCCAAACTCATAATGGGCCAGGTGGACATGGGTGGGCTCATAGACTTGGAAATGACCTTTGGAGAGCACAGATCATAGCTCCGTGCCTCTGAGACAAAGTGAGACAGAGCTTTCCAGACTGGTGAATGATCTATGGTGAGCATCTATTCTCCCGGGAATGAGAGATTGGTGTCTCCTAAGTGAAGATCATCCTACAATAGCATTGTTGCCACTTCTAGAAGCCCTTCTGACCAATGATCTCAGCTGCACTCCCATGTGAGGTAGGGCAAGACCAACAGCCTTTCACCAGGTACAGAAAGCTAGAAAGCTTTCTGTAGTCAGCAAAAATAAAGTGGGCAAAAACAAGGTCTCGCGGAAAGTAGGAATTGGGGGAAGAAAAAGAAAATAGTATTATATGTATAACATGGTAAATGAAAGTTCTAGAAGGTAGCCATTTCCAAAACAGACCAGGTTAATCAGTATAAAACCTTGCTGAGGTAGTGCAGCAGAGTTCTAATTGCCCAGCAAGTATCCATTCTTCTTGCAGCTAGGCACGGTCATAAATTATAAGCAGACATTGCTGGGTGAGTTTCTGGGGAAATTTCTGACTCAGCTGGGAGGAAGGCCCTTTTCCCCCTTAACCTTCCAATTTGTTCAGCTTGGAATGTGGATGTGATTGCTGGAGCTCCAGCAGTCATCCTGGAACCATGGGCAACCTTTAGGATGGAAGTCCCTGACTTTATCAGAACCTGCTGTATCAGTCCCAGTTGCCTAGCTTTGAACTTTTATGTGAGAGAAAAGAAAATCCCTTATTTGTTTAAGCCACTATCTTGTCTCAGTCACTTGCACTTACTAACTGATACAAGTTGGAAACCTTTCTCTGGGATCATCTTCCTCAGTATCTTGGGAGACAGCTCTGGTAGAGGTTATAGGTAATATGGTTATAGGTTGTGCAATTTGTATGTCTTTGAAAGTTTCCAAACTAGCCCTTCCCCATGACCTGTCCCAAGCTGGGGCTCCAGATCAGTTGCTCTGTTTGCCCTCCACACCTCTACCCACTATATCCTGATCAGCTGGAATTACGAGCATTGTTTTCTGCACCTGTCCACAGCCGTATTTCATCTTTATAGGAGGCCCTGTTGGCCTTTCATGGTTGATCATAGCACTTAATTCAGGAGAAGCACTTTCTTGTGGGTCCTGCCATTTAGTCACAGAGTGAAAAGGTAAAATATAAAATGATACCCTTCCACCCAACGTGGTCTCCTAGAAGGGAACAGAGTGGCTCATGCTCTATACTTAAGACGGTTGAACAGACAAGCAGTGACTTTAAATGTTGGATAAACAAACACAGAACTGCTTTATCTCAAAAATATGGTTGGAAAAATGAGCTTTTCAGGGAATTACAATATCGTTTTATGGAGGAGGGAAAAATTGAGGCCAAAAGAGTGACTTGTCCAAGGCTACATATATTCTTGTCAGAACCAGAAATGAAACTGAAATCCCCCTAAAACCATCTTAGGCCTTCTTCCACTTCCTCACTACATCACACTATGCCTTAAGTCTGCATGGCTGACATCCTCCACGGGATACTCTACGGACATGCAAGGGATCTTCACTGCAGCTGTTGACTTCTGTCTTATGAGAACTGTCCCAGGCCCTCAGGGCTGAATCTATATCCGGCAAGTCTGGGTGAGGGCAGAGAGTACCGCAATACCCTCCTGGTGGCGGGTAATGGATTAAGGGCATCATTCCCCTAACTTCTCTTAGTCTCTGTTCCCCCTTCTGCAACAGGGCTGATCGTGGCCCTTGCAGGTTGTTGTGGGGGTGGAAACAGGCAATCTGGGGGAATTTAAAAGCATTAGATAGAAGTCAGAGGACAGTGGGGCAAATGCATGGCCTGCCCAAGAAAAGCTTAACCATGTGTCCAGGTGCCTGCCCTTCCTCCACCAAGCTCCCTGCTTGGCTTACCCGGGCCCTCCTGCACGTAGTCCACCATGGGCCCCGTCACTGTGGCGATGTCAACGTCGGCCATCTTGGAGCTCAGGGCGATCTCCCAGAAGTCCGCGGGGCTGCTGCAGTTGCTGCTTCGGTCCCCTGTGTACTCCTGCCCAGAAGACCCGAGTCCCACTACAGCTCTGGTGCCTTCTTCCAGAGCACAAGGCATGAGAACGGGGACGAACCAAGTCCCCCCACCCACACTGCCATGGCCTTTCCTGCACCTTCTCATAGAAGAGCCTCTCGAGCCGCCCGTCTTCCTTCTTCAGGGACAGCCAGCGCCCGCACAGGAACAGGAACTCGTCCTCATTGGTGTCGTTCCAGATCTCCACCTTCTCCACATACCAGTCTGCACACCACCTGCTGTTGTCGTGGCGGAGCTTGATCTTGTAGATGACGCCCAGGTCAGCGGCCTCGATGATGAACGTGTCCGCCTGGGGAGACCAGATGTGCGGGCTCGGTGGAGAGGCTCCCCTCCACCCGCTGCAACCCCAACCATCCAGTACCTTCTATCCCCTTCAGCTGCCGGGCTGAACAAACCTTCCTAGCTGGGAGCCCTCCAGGCACAAGTCCCTAACATAGAGTGCTGGGTATTCTGAGGCCTCCCTTTCACAATGGCCCCATTTTGCAGTCCCGTGCCTCCTGGGGTACCCCTTGTGGATGTCTGGAAGATGGAATGTTAGTGGGTGTGGGGCAGACAAGGGCGCTCAGCCTGGTGCTGGTACCTGGAGGTCCTTGGTGATGTGGAGTGTCAGCATGAATTCAGGTGGGGGGCAGGAGGGAGGATGGAGAGGGGGCCTGAAACTCCCAGGGGGGAAGCTGGGAGGCAGTCAGAGGAGCCTCTGGGCCAGGCCCAGGAGAGACAACAGATTAGGGAGAGGCTTTGGTGGAGGCCAGGCTGAGGAGAGCTCCGGGACAACATCTGGAATGCAGGTGCAGGCAGGTGTTCTGTGGGGTGTGATGTAAGGCCATCTGGGTCCCTGATTATCCCTTCAGTAAAGGGCTGTGACACTCTCAGGTGCTTGGATTCTTTTGGGATTGCTCAGTGAGATGTAGAGTTCCAGGCCTTGAGGGGGGCTTGGTCAAAACACAGGCTATGTGTGGCTGGCAGGAGCCTGGGGCAGGATAGGAGAGGTTAGTGGCCTTGGGTTACAGTGCTTTTCTTCCAGAAGATGGAAGATGTGCTGAGTCACTACGGAGCACCGGGAACCCAGACACAGATAGGGCAAGAAAGCCTCTGACCCTCGTTGGGACCTCCCAGCCCAGGGCAAGGAGAGGAGGCGGTGGGTCAGTACAGCCCACGTGCGGGACCAGCCACCTGTCCGTGGACTGGAGGCAGGCCCGGGAAGCCTCTTGAGGTGGTGGCAGGAAGTTAAGGATGGGGTGGCTGGGCCTCGCAGGCAGCCCGGCAGGTCACTCTGCGGGTGGAGGCAGACTGCAGGTGAGCAGTGCACCGCTGATGGGGCGAGCCACAGCACTCTGCCAAGCGGCTGAGATCGTCAGGGCAAAAACAGGCACAGCCCGTGACCCAGTCCACCTCTTTGCTTCTGCAAAGTGGAAAGCTGGGAGCCACTTCTACAGTGGAAAGCTGGGAGCCACACGCCGTCCAGGGCTTGGGGAACGGCTAGATAACCTTGGCGATACTGTGTGTAGGATGTGTGTGGTGGTGACGAAGGATGAGCCACCGACGCTTGACGATCCTGACTCGGAAAGATTTCTAAGGTACGCTGCTGCACGCCAAGGGGAGCTGAAGAAGCATTCATCTTGGCTGATGTCTTGTATGTGAAACACTGAAAGCAGGGAACAGCATCACGGATTTTCTCTGGACACATGAACCTGGTTGTAGGGAAGATGCCCAAAAAGGTTTGGAGACAGGAGAGAGCGAAAAGCATTGTGCAGTGGACGCTCCTCACAGGCTGGCTGCGTGGGCCATGAAAGGTCGTCTATCCTGCAAAGGACTCAGGCTGGGTCTAGGATCGTGGAGTGCCCCCAGCGGGCTGCATGTCTGTTGGCTTTGGACTGGGTGAGATGAGAAGGCCCAGGGCACAGAGCAGAGAGCCCAGGGGGTTCAATAAGCCAGGTCAGCTAAGGAAGGGCTCAGGACCTGATAGGGCTGACCTAGGAGCCGTGCAGAAGGGAGAGTCTCCAAGACCTGGTTCTGGGCTGGAAGTGAGTGGGTGGTGCTCATGGGGGGCAGGTGGGGCATTTCTGTTTGTGCAGGAAATGGCCAGAGAAATGGAAGCTGCTAGATGCTCAGAAGTGAACTTTAAGTCACATAAACCATCAGTGAGTAAACCTGAAGTGGCTCTAGCTCCTTGATAGGAGAAAAGGAAGAGAAAGGGATGGGTAATAGAATGGGGCAAAGGCTTTTCTTATGACATAACAATTGCTAAGAGAGACAAAATCTGGCTCTGAACCCAGAAGGGAATGGACTGCATCACCTTCACTTATAAGTTCATTCATTAATGTGCTCTACAAATATTTGCTATGCCTACTCCGTGGATTTGGCCACAATGACACATGGATCTGTCGTCTGTGAGCCACACGCCCCTATCTTACAATGCATTCTCCAGGGGTCGGCTCCAGGCGCCATCAAAGGCAGGGGAAGGTGAGTCCCCCAATCCTCAACAACGCTCAGTACTAACAAAGAGCTAGGCACTTCCGATGTTTTAATTCAGTGAACTTATTTTACGGTGGAAGAAACTGAGACACAGAGATGTTAAGTAACTTGCCCAGGATCACACAGCTAGTCAGTGTCACCATATGAGTCCCTGACCTCTTTGCATTCCATTTTGTCCAAAGTGGTTAGATCTCCCATTACTTTATGAGTGCAGCAAACAATTACATGTGTGCCTGTGTGTGTGTGTGTGTGTGTGTGTAATTATTTCTCCCTGATACAGTGTTCTTCCTTCTCTTGTCCTGTTCATCAGCCCAGGGCACACTACCTATCACACGGCTCTTCCCACTTCAGAAGCAGTAAACCAACTAAAGGTAAAGAGTTCCTACCTGGGTGATGGAACAAATGAATGGGAGCCCCGTGGCCTGACTAACCCGGAACCTCGAGGACAGGCTTGGCCCATGGGGTCACCAGCCAGCTGCAGACCTGCTGAGATGCCGCTGCCATCCTTGCCCCACAGCGAATTTCCTTCTCACTAGTGGGAAATGTGTCAGGCCAAGGACCACACCCAGGTGAGGGTCGGCCTAAGGAGACCCCTGCTAAATACCCACCGGTCGATGCAGGAAACCCCCATGTGCGCACGGCCATGGGCAAGACCGCAGGTTGGGCTGCCGATCTCCATGAGGAGACCCGCCCACAGTGAGCTGACTTCTCTGATGATGACTCCCCCTGACCCCCAGACAGACAGCAACCTGGGGCTCAAACAGGCCTCAAGCAAACCCCAGCCCTGCTCTACCTCCACCCCAGATCAGGACCCAGGGTGTGCGCACAGGCTGAGAGAGGAGACCGGCCACTCCGCAGGGGGAATCGCTAAGGGTGAATACCCACACGAGGGAGCACAACACCGCACAGGGTTCATGGACAGCCTCTGGCACCAAGAGGAACTGACCCCAGACCACTGGACCTAGGAAGGGGAGAGAAGGGGGTAAACTCTGCGTGCCCCACGTACCGTTCCTTTCTCAAACTTGTTGGTACGGTTCTCTGACTTGCCAAGGTACCGCTCCCCGGTGTCCCCCAGATCTCCGTAGATGGTGATGTAGACCTTGGCATCCGTCCCTGCCCCAGGAACGTTTCCTGTGAAGATCTGCACCGAGTACAGCACAACTGGGTGGGCGGTGAGACCAATGGACAGGCAGATGGACAAAGGGAACAAAAGAACGGCATTACTTTAGACTGGAGGGAACTGGATTTGTAGGAGGTGTTAAGCCTCTGGCCCAGGCCCCGAGGAGGAGTTAGCATCTGCCTTTTATTTGTTCACTTGTGTACATTCTGCTACAAATCCACAAGGATTTGCAGGCAGGGAGTCTGCCCAACCTCTGGACATGGGTAGCCTCGAAGACGTGGAGGATGGAGGCTTCCCCCGGCAGCTGTCAAACCATCTACTCATCTAGCTGCCTGCGCTGCTGGGGGGAGGACACAGGAGACCGGCCGACATGTGGGCGCACTGTGGTCACTACGTCTACCAGACGATAGTATGCCTTCCCATTTGAGGGTGATCAGGATCCATGCCCGCTGCTGCTAAACACTCTTTGGAAAAAATCAAGTTTTTCTTTTTTTTTTTTTGAAGGCATAGCTTGCCCATAGTGTTCATGTCCTTATTTCTATTTATTCTTCAGCTCCCTGCAATCTGGTGCCTGCCCCCAGTGACCATCAGTCACCCTCTCCTTCACCTCCTGTGGTCTACGGCAAGGGCTCTAGGAATGCTGGTGTAACAGTTATTAAAAATTATCAAGGAATATAAAAACAAATGCTGTCTTGTCTTCGTTTTGCTGTTGTGGGCTCACAGAAGAAGAGTGAAGTATCTCCTTTTCCGACCTCCACCCCAGAGGCCGAGGTGAGCTGTGCATTTTTATGAGACTAAGGATTCTTTCTCTCCTCCCCCTATGCGTCTGTCCCAAGAGCTTTGGAGTTTCAGACCAAGAAGAGGGGACTTCCCTGGATGATCCCCAGGGGGAGGGATGGAAATTGTGGCTTTGAGGTGGAGGGCAGGAGCGGCCAGACCAGGAGGAAGGTTCGTTTCCCCAACCTGCAAGGGAGCTTGGCTCGGGAGTCCAGTTGGCTGGCAGGGACCCCGCATCTGTACACGGAGCCCCTGCGGGGAGACGGCTGGGGGTTATCTGGGAACTTGAAGCAAGGAGGCCTCATGGCCAAGAAGAGGGTCTCAGGTTGAGGCTGAGGTGTCTCTGGCCACCTAGACAAATGATGCTTCTGTGTCTGCGGAGAACCAGCAGCCACTGTCACCGTGCGGTAGGAGGACACAGGTGTCCATAGTACCTGCCCTGGACTAAGGGCCAGGCCCCTCCTGCGAGGCTCAGGATTCTCATGAAACCAAAAAGAGGAATTTTCTTTCCCTGTCGTGACTGGGATGGACTTTCTTCCCAACCCCTACAAGTGGGCTCAGACCACATTTAATTAAATCGAGAAAAGGAGGGTGAAGTGAGTTGCTCATACTCATGGTTATGGAACGTGTTCACGCCCACCCCGTGGTTCCTATTATTCTCCTCTTTTTCCCTGGGACTCCACAGCGTTATTCTCCCCTGCTCTCCATCTGCCTCTCTGGTCGCTCCTTCTGGAGCAGCTTTACGCGTTCCTAATCTCCTTCCCGCCTCTCAGATGCTGGGTTCTATCCGCTTCCCTCAGCTCCCCTCCTGCACACCCTGGGCATTGAAAGCCGTGAGTTTCTCCACTCTGTATCTCCATCCCAGTCCCCTCCTGGCTCAGATCCACGGCCCTGTCACCTAGGGGACATGTCTGTCTTCACTAGATGTCACAAACTCCCCTGCAAACCTGAATTCTGAAAGTCCCTTTCCAAGCCTTCTCCCCACCCACCCTCCCTGCCCAGCACTCTGTTCTACAGATGGCCACGGTGCCCGTGAGCATGGCTCTCGGGGGGCTGTCCCCACCCAGGCCGGGAACCAGGACAAGTCACGCTGCCCTCCACCCCTGCCTCATCATCTCAGTGCAACACCCATTAGCATTTCACGCGTTACATTAATAAATAAAAGCTCCTCTTTGGTGTTGAAGAGTCAACATTCCCCAGGTTTGTCTGGCTCCCACTGACAGGAGGTGACATTAGGAATCTTGTCACAGTTTAGACACAACAATCGACTGTCCTCCCCTGCATGTTTCCTCCCCAGTCACTTCCTGGCTGTGGGTTCAGCCCTGCTCCACACTGACGTAGGACCTTTTCTCGGAGCCCTTGGCGCGGAGTGGGGTGCTGTGTCACCAGGGGCTGTGGCTGAATGGCCCCCCCTTCTCCCCCTCCTCCACCCCCCGCTGCTCTTTCCAGTCCTTGGGGAATGGAAAACTGATTCAGCTTCTGGGCGCTGAGCAATGCGGTTGTGCAGCCAAATCCAGCTATTTCTGGATCCTCCCCCCTCCCTGTCCCACCCAAGCCCCACAGCTCTCAGCGGAGAGATGTTTCCCTAGAAACATCACCAGGCACAGAGTGGGCTTGTGGCATGTTATTAATACAGAACAGCCCAAGTGTGCCGCTGGGACAGCTTTCCGGGTTGTCCTCTGGGATCCAAGTAGAAAAGGGAATTCTCCCCCAGACTTAATAGCAAAGGGATTTGGGTAGGGAAAGGCACATTACGGAGGCAACACTTGTTTTTATTTCTAAGCAAGTGGCAACTGAGATGAAAGGAAATGTTAGAGCTATGGCTGCTTTATACCCCCCTGGTTCCTCATGGGGCCTGGAATCTGGGCTTTCACTCCCTTTTTTTCCAAGATGGGATGCGACGCAACCTATGTGAGCTGGATCTCTAAGCTCCCAGAGCGTCTCTGATCCGCGCAGACTGCCCCCCGTGGGGAGACCGCTGGTATTCTTTCATGTGTCATTGGTGGCAGAAAGCCTGTTTTTTGCACATGAGTTTGATTTTTGACACAGCTGAAGCTCACTCGGGGCTCACCGAGTAACCTGGGGATTGATGGACAGCGGCATCGCTGGTCAGAAAAGAGGTGCGGCTGTCCCCGTGGTCCGGGAAGAAGGTGTGTGTGTGTGCGTGTGTGTGTGTGCACACATGTATGCGCGTGCACTGACACGTGTGCGTGCCCATGCAACATAAAAAGAAAGTGGAAGAGAAGGCCAAGGACAGAGTCTGAGGAACGCCACCTCAGGTAAACACCACCTGGCGCAGGGAGGACACTCAGCGGGCCACGCAGAGAAACGAGAGAGGAGAACGGCCCACGAGCAAAGGAAGAAGCGCACAGAAGGTGGGTCAGCATGGACGGCTGACGCAGAGCCTGCAGGGAACCCTGGTGAGAAGCAAGCAGAGGTAACTGTCCTTAGAGAGAAGAAAGTCGCAGCTCTGGACGCTCAGGGGCCGCACCCAAGCCCTGGGCGCAGCTCTGGCTACACACGCGTGCCGGGTGCTTCCTGGTTCATACCCAGGAGAGACGGGTGGGTCCCGCCAGAGCAGGGAGGACCGAGCCCTACAGAGGAGTAGCAGAATCAGTGAAGAGGAGGGAAGCCCAAGGGCCAGGGGGATCTAGACATAGGAGAGCAGGCATCTGGAGGCCAGGGAAGGACGTGTTGTGAGACAGCCAGGACCCTGAAGCGCAGCCCGCCATTGATCAGCTGTGTGAACGTGGGCAGCTTAGAGCCCCCTGTGGGTCTCAGATCCCCTCTCCACAGACTGGAGTTAATAACAGACCCTGTGTCCTGGCACCAACACTTGGCCTGGCACGGGGTAGGTGCCTGACAGAGGGCGAGGGGCCGCGGCTGACCATACGGAGGGCGTCACACTTACTGTCCAGAGGTTCCTCCACTTCCTTGTAGACTTGCCTTAAGGACCCATCTTTCATGTATTTCTCAGTGAAGATGTCATAAGGGACCAGTTCTCGAATGGTCTTCTTGTCGTCCTCTGACGTGGCAAGCCATCGATCACAAGGGAAAGTCAAGGTCTCTGTTCCCTGGGGTGAGGAGGCAAGAGGAAAATTCCTTAGTGTGGACTCTTCCGACGTCAGTGGCTCATCAGCACGTCAACACTCAGGGGGACCAAAGACAAGGGTCATGGGCCCCACAGACAATGCAAAAGACACAGGGGAGGCCAAGCTCTGCCCTGATTCCAACAGATTTAGTCTTACTTCAATTGCATCAGGGGCAGGCTCTTGAAAGCCGAGTCCCCAGGGTCACTTAAGATGGTATCAGAACCCCATCCCACAGACTCAGATTCCGTGGGTAAGGGGAGGAGCTCAGTATTTTTAAATTGTTCTCGAATCTCTCAACCACAGCCACCCCTGAGACCTGCCTTCCATGTTTAGAATTCTGTGGTTTCAGGATGTTTGCCAAGTTGTCCCACTGGGTTTCTGTGAGTTGACCTTGAGCAGCAGGAATGGCATGCTTGGTCACTCACTAGCAGTGCGCCCCTGGGGGTGGGGTGCAAGGACAGCCCTGCCTAGACCCTCCTCCCCAACCCCCTACGTGAGGTTCTAAAAGATTCTGCCTTGGACCTGAGCTGGTTCCTACACTGGGTAAACTGGTAAACTGGGCGAATTGTCCTCAGATTTTACCTCAACTTAATAAGGCTACAGGTTCTTTCTTTTTTTAAAGATTAATTTTTATTTATTTGAGAGAGAGAGCACAAGTGAGCAGGGGGAGGGGCAGAGGGAGAGGGAGAGAATCTCAAGCGGACTCCCTGCGGAGTGTGGAGCCCGCCACGGGGCTCGATCTTATGACCCTGAGGTCATGACCTGAGCTGAAACCGGGAGTCCGACACTTAGCCAGCTGGGCCACCCATGCGCCCCATAAGGATGCAGGTTCTTATCAGCAAGCAGTCTCGAATCCCTCTGGAAAGCAACAGAAGAAACAGCAGGACAGATGAGTCAGGAACTCACATCTTTATCTGGGAGGAGCCTGCGGATGTCCACGTGGGAGCAGTGCCAGCCAGGATTCAGGCCCGTATTGTCATGGCCAAGCCGAATTTTCTCAATGATTTCCCCCACGTCTTCTAACTGTGGGAAGGAGAGAAGGAACCAGGTGGGAGCCAAAAGTTCCAGGAAAGTAGAACCTCAGCAACATCCTGCCTCCCCAGGACATCTGCTCCTGCGTCCCTTTGAATGTCCAGGGGCCACTTGGACGTCCAGCACGTCCCCCTGTGTGGCTGAGCCAGCCCCTACTCTCCTCTATGCATGCCACGCTCAGGCTTCCCTTCCTCTCTCCCCACGTAAAACCAGCCTAGACTCCAGAACTCAATTCAGTCAACCTCTGGGACACTGGACCCCCTTTTCGTGGTGGAGCCCACCTCTCCGTCTTCCATCACTTACCATGGCAGCAGCTCATTCCTGGCTTGAGAACAGACTTGGATATCAGAAGATGAGTTCTGGTTCTGCCCACGCCCTGTCTTGCCAGCCTGACCTTCTTCTTGGCTCTTCAAAGCCCCTCTGTCTCCAACTGCCCCTCTTCTACATGCCTCAAATTACAGTCCCTCAAACTCAACATTTTCTTGCCATGGGGCTTTGCACAGCCTCCTCCTGCCCCTCCACTTTCCTCTTCTTTACCTAAACCTCAACCTCACCATTCAGGTATCAGGTCAAGGATCACTTCCCCAGGGAAGCTCCCTTGACCACCTAAGGAAAGTCAAATCTCGTTATGACAGGCCCTTACAGCATCCCATGGCACCCTTGCCCCCTACCCCAGCACTTCTGCGGCCTCTCTGCAGAGCTGACCACCTGGCTGGTGCGGGCAAGTCCTCAGTGCTCAGAGACAGCAGTCAGCTCTGGGATGGGTGAGTCCTGTGACAAGTGAATGGCATCTGAATGATAGATGAAGTCATTCATCACACGCAAAGCCTCTAGAACCACAGACAAGTGACCTCTGAGTGAAACGGAACTGCTTCCAACCACGGGTTTCCTTCTTCCCCGCACCACACGCACCACAGTGGGCAGCCAAGAGCAGGCCCATCAGGACTGCTTGAGGAATGTCCCCAACTCCCATCCCCATCCTCAGCCTTCCCAGTTGGCGCCACGGCTCTGCCACCTATAACCCATGTAACCTGAGGCAATGCACCTGACCTTCCAGGACTCAACTTTCCTCTCTATAAAATGGGGAGAACAATGTCTTACTCAAAGGAAGGCAGAGGCCTGGTAGTCCCTTGAGGTCACTTCGAGGTCTAAGATCCCAGCCATGGTTCTTTTTGGCAACTACTCTCTCCTGGGACCAGCAGGGCACCACATTGCTAGAAATGGCGAGAATTAACAAGGCTTCTGCTCTCTGCAGCACTGGCCCCCAGCCCCTGCTCCCTACTGGCTAGCTCACCCTCACTTCCCCACAGAAGTGCTGTCCCCTGGGAGCCCCCGAGGGCAGTCTGATCATTAAACACAGATCGGTGGCCTCAGGCTGACGTTAGTGCTCTGGACATTTTTAAGGAGGCCTCACTCCCTCACAACAGAAACGGCATAGAAGCTATGGAGGAAACGCTTGTCCCCCTGAGGGCATGGAGGACTGAAGATTCACCTGCCTCTCCCTCTGCCCAGGCCCTCTTCTGCTCCTTCCCCATCCCATCTCTGAGCTTTGAGATGTGTGGACCTGGCTTCACTGGTTCTTCTGGAGACTCAACCATCCAGCCACTTGGCCAGGCCTGCCATGTCAGGGTGACCGTCTCGTTGGTGACCCTCAGTGAGAAAGGAGGCCACTGAGAGGCTGCTAGCCACGGGTGGTGGGCCTCAGGGAGAGACTCGGAGTCAGAGGAAATCCTGGCATTCTCCCAGGAGGTGGAAGAGCTAAGCGGACAAGGTTCTGGAATGGAGTTGCTCGGGTCTAAATCTTGGCTCTGCCCTTTGTTCATTACGACGTCCCAAACAAGTTTCCCAACTTGCCATTTCAGCCAGACAAAGTGATAATCATACCAGCAGCGCAGGGATGGTGACGAGGACTCCAAGTGCTCAGAGCAGGGCTGGCACAAGGCAGGGAAAAATCAGTATTAGTTATGTCTGCTACTTTCCCAGCGACTCCCTGTGTCTTAGGACAAAGCTACAGAGGGAGGGAGAGGCTTGTTCGGAGTCCGAGCCAGAGCCAGAGCCAGAGCCAGAACCTGGGGGTCATGTGCCTGCGACCCCGCGCTCTATGTCTCACCTAAAGATCAGTCGGAAAAGAGATATGGAGAGATGGGGACACAAAGCTTTTTCATGTGTTTCCAAACTCTCACACTCCCCCAGCAGCCGGAGAGGTTTGAAAAGGAAAAGAAAAAACTTAGCAACAAATTACTGGCCCATTATAGCTGCCGATTAGCGGGCATTTCGTTGATAAAACTCCGTGGAAGTCATGCTGGGGTGTAATCGCAGCCCCCCACTGATGGCGTCAGGCTGGGGTGACTCATGTGCCATCTTGGTGGGGTGAACTGTTACTTTGTGTGGGTAAAGGAATCACCCTTGCATTTTCCTTGACAAAGACTCTACCAAGGTGCCAACCTTCCCACACGTGTTGACGGCTCCTAGGGACGGAGGGGAGGGAGCAGGGAGAGCCCCCCGCCCCGCCCCCCGGCACAGACACTGGCTGGGGGAGGAGGTAGGGGCTCTGGACTTTGTTTCCCATCAGAAGATAAGGGGTATTTCTCCAAAGGTCCCCACTGTCTGGCGAGCTCCGGCTCTTTTCCTTCACAGCTGTCCCCTCTAAGTCTTGCTTCAGCCAGTCCTCTGCCCTTCAGGTCACTCTCCTACTGTCCATCTGGCCAAACCTCATTCCACATGCTGCATTTATTTACACCTCTGGCCTTGGCCCCAGTGTTCCTCGCTAGGAATGCCTCCCCTTCTTGTCCTGTCTTGTCCCTGCTTATGGTCGCACTCCGTCCAGCTCAAAGTCACCGCCTCCAGAGAGCCTTTGTCCTTCTCTGAATACCCATCACACACTCAGTCAGTCCCTTACTCGTGCTCATCACCAGGGGCCAGTGTCCTGTAGGGGCTAAGAGCACACATTCTGAGCCAGTTCTTCTGGGTTTGAATCCTGCTTCCACGACACCCTAGCTCTATGAATCTGTGCAAGCTACTCAACACTTTGTCCTCATTTTCCCCATCTTTAAGCAGGGATAACTACAGCACAGACTTGCTGTGCTGGTTAAGTGAGTTAACAGATAAAGCCCTATAACGGTGCCTTCTTACCCAAAGGAACAGTTACTCTAAGGATGACCAGCCTCTCTCATTAGCCTTATATGGAGGTTCCGGGTTCCCCAGCTGGATGCAAGCCCCTTGCAGGCAGAGGCTGGGTCTTCCCCTTCTCTTGTCTCCCCCACCCAACCTAGCACACAGAGGAGACACTGAGCTCACGTGCATGGGATGCCCAGCTGCTGGGACCTACACGTACAGTAAGCATGCCCTAGCAAGGCCCCAGGCCAGAAGGGGAGCTGGGGAACACACGGGGTTTCTGGACGCCTGGCTCTCCCCAGGGATATGGGTGTGTTGTTGCTAGCACTGGAGATGGTCCCAGTGGAACTGGAATTGTGCCTCTAGTTTCCCCAAGGCCTGTCCACCCACTCTCAGCTTAGGTCCTGAAACTTGTTCCTGTGGGACAGGTGAGGTGCTCCATCCTCCTGGTGACTCAGACGTACTGAGTGAGGCCCAGCAAGGCTGGATGAACCGCCTGGACTCCCTGCCAACAGCAGCCCATTAGGGTCCCTCTGGATGCATGGCTCTTCCTACCCCCTCCTGTGGTGTCCCCACCTCCCGGTGTTGGCTATGGGGGAGGGAGGGTCTGTGTACCTCCATAATGAAGCGGGAGGCTGACTTCCTCTCAAAGAACAGCTTCTGCTCTCTCTTGTTGGTGCACAAGTACTTCTGCTGGGTGCACACTGCATCACAGCCATAGATGACGATGAAGATGTTGGCATCTGTCCCGGCGGCGAAGACGTCGCTGGTATACAGGGTGATCTCATAGGGGACAACTGAGGGCGGGCAGAGCGTGAAGTCAGAGGGGAGGTGAGAACAGAAAACAGATGTGGACAAGATCAAGTTCTTCACTGGCCCCACTGCCCCGGGGCCCCATCACTGGAAGCTGCCACCCAGGGACCTGCATCTTCTTCACACGGTTGCTTAGCAACGGCAGGTGCAGGGGAAGGGGGAGGCAGTGTCCTGTCACACCTAGTGCCCGCAGTAAGTCCCTGTCACCTCAGACCATGGTCTTGTGCCTCTCTCATCTCAGAGCTAGTCCAGCAGTTTGGCTAAAAACACGGGCTCTACCCTGGTTTTTTGTGTGACCCGGCCAACCACTCAAGAATCTCAGTTTTCTCCTCTACAAAGGGTCCTCACCATGGTCCTTAGCTGTAGAGACTGTAAACAGGAGGGTTACATCTCAAGGGGCAACGAACCAATCAGATCAGCGGTCTACGGGGTGAGAAACATTTCTCTTCCTGCCCTCACTTGCTCTGGCCTGCCCTCGCACGCCTCCATAACACACCGGGCCCTTGCTGGGTCCATCCAGTCAGAACTGGATGCTGGTGGGGGGGTGGGTGGGGTGTGCTTGTGGACGCCTTAAAAGGGAGGCTGACTCATCAGGGCTGTTGGCAAGCAGCCTGCTGGGCGGGCATCAGCGCGGGTAGAGACCAGCTTTGCCCACCTGGTGCTGAGGGCCCTTCGCCTCAGAAACTCCTTGGGTGTGTATCAAACACACAGATTCCCAACATCTCTTCAGGTTCTCTGTGGGATGGCTTCTAGTGATCTAAGTATTTAACTCGGACTTTACACTGGAGCTTGAGACCAGCAGTTTAAGAGTGTGTGGTGAACTACAGACTGAGAGAATGAGCAGGTCGTAAAATAAATTTCCTGGGTCATCAACAGGACTTTAAAAAAATACACGGAATTAAATAGAATTGAATAAAGAAATACCATCTATGCGGACATCACACATAGTAAGGGAAAACATTTTTTGTGACACTTACTTGTTGCATATGTATATAAATGTATATATACTTTAAGTCATAATAATAAAAAATTATATTAAAAACTCAGAGAAAGAGTGTAAGTGGAAATCTACCTTATTTTGTGGTCTCAACCTCAAAAGGGATCGCATTAAAAGTCACCTTCTCACAGGTGGCCCCCTCTCCACATCTGCTCCAAAGCAAAGGAATTTTCTTTTCATTAGTTTGTAGTGATGTCACTCTGCTGTCCAACAGCAGCTGTGTGGCCCTGTAAGAATCGGACTTGCTGTCTGTTGCCCTGTGCCCGACTCTCCACCGAGAGTTCTACCTTCCCCATCTACAACATTCACGATGACCTGTACAGGAGACACCAGTACACTTCACTTTATGGATGAGGAAAGCAAGGCTCAGAGAGGTGAAGGGACTTGCCCCAGGTCACATGGCTGGTCAAAGGTGGGGGAACTCCAACCCTAACGGGCTTGTCTGACCCCACCATCCTGGGTGGTCAACCCCTGGGGTGCTGTTGTCAGAACTGGAGGTGAGTACTGTTCTTACCTACTGGTCAGGGCCCGTCCCCACAGTGGCCTGGACAGGCCCCTCACCAAGGTCAAGGAAAAACGCAGGCCATCGCAATAATGGAGACAACTTCCTTGGAGTCCTCTTGGGTGTCTCCATGGTCTAAGGCTCAGGAGGCCTTGAGCAGAGATGGACTTGAGCTTTCCTGAGACTAGCTGGCAGTGGGAGAAGCCCTGGAAATAGATGGGCAGGAAGAGCCGACCCTTCCGCCCTCACCACTCTAGGCCTGGGCTCAGATGCATTTCTTGGTCTCTAGTTCTGCCTCTGCCATTGAGGAGCTGTGTGTCCTTGGGCAAATGGGTGTACTTCTCTGGGCCTTTTTCTTTGTCCATAAAATGAGAGAATTTAACAGAATCTGTGGTTTTCAGACGGTTTAACTGAAATTAGTTTTCAGTGGAAAATTCTTGTGCAATTCTTAAAAATACCTTTAGGAAGAATGTTCAGAAAAAAAAAGAACTTGACTTTTTAAAGCTGAGGAGTTGCTCTGGATGGCACAAACTGGGGAGCTGTTCCTGCTCATCCTTTCTCCAAACCCACCAGCTGCCCGGAAACTACCCCCCTTCCTTTGATACCAGCAACCCTCAGAGCACAGACTTAAGGCTGAGGTGCCTCTCAGCCCTAACATGACATGATTCTGACCTTGATTCTAACATGATTCTGCTCCATGCTGTGTGGTGCCTCTAAGTTCAGACCATCACAGTGGTCCCTTTCCTAAGGGACACCCCTCTCCTGTGCTGGCAGCACATTTCAGTAGGTCTGGAAGCAGAGCCCTTTTGCTCTGTTCTTCTGGTTGCACATGCGTTGGCTGCCCGATCTGGGTCTCAGCCTTCTAGGCCCCTGAGAACAACACCCGGCCACCACTCCTGCGACTGCAGCTCCCCAGCCCCTGGAGCTCCCTGGCTTTGGGCCCTCAAGAACTTTCCCAAACAAGAAAATGGGCTCTGAGCAGCAGACCCTCCCTGCTGGGCTCCTGCCTGGTGAGAAGCTGCCTTTGAAGCTGCCTCAATGGCTCTCCAGTCTGAAAGGTGAACCTCTCCTGCACTTTATATGCATGTATGTGTGTATGTATGTATTGGTAAATACGAGCCTAAGGCAAAGGGTAAATGGGCTTGTTTTCATATCAAGCTAGAACTGAATATATTCAAGGTTAGGCCATACGAAACCAGAGCAAGGCCCGTCCTAGGGCGCAAAGGGAGAAACGGCTACTTCTGTCTAGAAGTGCCTCGCCCAGTACTGCTGTCATGTCTGCGTACATCTGTCAGGGTCAGTGTGTCTGTCCCCGACTGCAGGCGGTTTCTGGGGGCAGTGGTTAGAGCCAGGGTTTGTTCTGTATATGCAGAGATTTTACTAGAAGGAAATGTCACTTTCTTTCAGGCTTTGGACCAGAAAATATCTTGATGGATCAGGTCTTTTCCAATTTAATTGCTTTAGGCAACATCCCCCCCAACAAAACAAAACAAAACAAAAAAGACGAAACCAAAAAGCAAAAAGCAAAAAACAAAAACCCATCACTGATTTATACCGTGTATTTATGAGCTGTTTGGGGGAAATCTTTCGGCATAGCTAATTATTTGGTTAGGAAAAAAAAAAATTGTATCTGTGGGTTTGGTTCCAATCTTAGCATATTCAGACAGATTTTTATAGTTTGGCTGATCTCAGCCTGATTCCCAGCGCCTAGGATGTACGTACACGTAAATAAACATTGAACACATACTTTCTGGTGACACAGGAAAGGAAATGTCAGAACTTCACCCAAATGCTCCCCTTCCTCCTCTCCTTAGCTGGTAAAAGGAATCACATTTATCATCTTTTCAAGTTCTTTTTCCCTCCAGTTAGGATAAAATCTGATAGCGGTGATTTCTTTGTCCTGTTACTGAGACGGGTGATGGGGCTGGTAGGACTTCTCACAGTTTAGACTTTGATCTTTCTTCCCTTTGGGGTCGTAGGAGGAAACCGAGCCCCAGAGAGGTCAGGCTCTCTGTCTGTTGTCACCAGCTGGCTTGGGGTGGAAGTTTGGGCGAAGTCCCAGATTTCCAAACTCTTGATCCTAGACACCGCCCATGGCCCACAGGGGGCCCAGGGAATTTGGGAGAGGAGCAAGAAACCCAACTCTGCAAGGTGGGCCTGGCCCAGGACAGGGGCGGAGGAGGGGCTGGGACCAAGCTGGGGTAGTGGGTGATGGGACGCGGGAGGAGGGCCAGCCTTGCCGCATACATAACCTACATGGTGTGTACAACCTCGTCTGCAGCTCCGCGTGGAAGAGGTCCCTGACGATCGCGCCGTCGTCCTCATTCTTCGCCAGCCAGCGGCCACAGGGGAACGTCATGCACTTCCCAAGAGACGGGGCGTCCACCTCTACCCAGTCTACAAACCAGCCTGGAGCCTTGCCTGGAGAGACGGAGACACAGATCTCACCAAGGAGCCCAACGCAGAGGGTTTACTGTGGGCAGCTTCGGGGACTCCAAACGTTCTTCCCTGCCCCACGGCTGACATCCACGGCTGCCCCGCGCAGAGGCCATTGCTGTCGCTGATTCCTGTTCCAGCGTACACCCAGCTGAAGGCGGAAGCTGGGTCACGCTCCAGGCTGCTGTCAGTGAAATCAGCAAGAGCAAAGGAGCCTGGGGAAGAGGTGACAGGAGGTGACAGCAAGCACACTGTCCAGAGCGGAAGGCACTCTAAAGGGGGAGCTCAGAGATGCCAGAGAAAGCTCGTACTAACAAGGATTTCATAATGTCACCCCAGGACGAGGATGGCACTCCGAGCTCCCCGGCCTCCGCCCCGTGGTGCCTGAAGGGGAGGGAAACTTGTAAAGGACTGATGGTCTTCCCTGGACAGATGAGTGTTTAAAGAAGGAAGTAGGGGCTGAGCAGAGAACCCCGTCTTTCCATCCCAGGGGCGAGCTAGAGGGCCTCGTTCCTCAGGCCTAAAATACTTAGTGAAAAGATCAAGAAAACAAGTCCTACCTTAATGAGAGAGAACAAAGCTTGGCTGTAGTTGTCAGTGGGTTCTGGGAAGAATTGACCAGATCAGTAGTTCTCCAAGTGGGATCCAGGACCCTTACCATCGTGTGTGAGAGATAGAAATGCTCGGGCCCTACCCTAGACTTACTGAACCAACACCTGCGTGGGTAAGGCCCAGAAATCTTTGTTTCACAACCTCCAAGGTGGTTCTGTGGCTCACTCAAGTCAGAGAACCACTGAGCTAGATGGGGGATTCGCAGATGCGGCCGCACAAGGAAATAACTGAAGGTGGGCTTTTGGGGAACTCACTGGTGTCCAGGCCCGAGCTCAGGCCAATTAGACCAGAATCTCTGCAGGTAGCTTGGGCTCCACTGGACCGAAGGGCCCAAGGGAGCTGTGCCATCATGAAGGCAGCTGACATCCAACTTTCTTGCACATTCTTCCCAGACTCCACAGGGACCTGTCTGTGGTCCTCACATTCTTAGCAGAAAACAGAGGGGGAAGGAAGCCAGACCTGTGTTGTCATGACCAATCCTGACTTTCCACAGATCTCCCAGGTCCAGCGTCTCCACTGTGAAGATTTCGATGCTGTCCCTTTCAAACTTGTCGCTGTTGGTCTTGGAGGATTTCAGGAGGGTCATTCCTGCCAACCAAATGGCCCCACATGACTGGTTGGGCCTGAGACCTTCAAACCTAGTCTGACTGCCCCTTTTAGTCCCTCCTCCCAATAACCAAATATTTCTGACTTTCATAAAATTTAAACCTTGCCGGGACCACCCACAGGTACCTTTGCACATTTAGTGGGTACTGTCTTTTTATTGAGCTTTGTACTCAGCTTTCAAGGCGTGTATTTTTATTTCGAGTTTGTATCTAAAGAACAGGAAACATACCAAAGGGTTTATCAAGACCATCCAGGAGAGGGTGGTGCGGCCCTAAGTCAGTGTCCGCTCTATTTCCATACTCCTCCTGTTTCCCCACGTGGGAAGGAAGCCCGTGACAAAACCTCCCTCCCCCTGTTCCCTGGGGGAATCAGGGACATCCTGGAACAGAAGGAGAAAGCTGGCGGAAGTCACGGACAACAGACCAGTCACTGTTTGGACTGCGAGGCCCTTCCTTATGGTTTTAAAAGGTAAACAGAGGGATGCCTCTAGGAAAGGCCCAGGAAATGGTAAAAAAAAAAAAAAAAAAAAAAAGGAATGGAAAAAATGAAAAAAAAAAAATTCAGAAAGGCCTAGAGAAAGAATGACCGCAGGATCCAGCATATTACCTAAGGAGACGCGCTGAACGGAAGATGATTCCTATGGCTTCCACATACTTCTAGGGTGGTAGACATCGCAATGAGGACAGGAGAAAGGAAAGGAGACGCTCTGCCCCCTGGAGTAGAGTAAGACTGACTTATAGAGATTTAGGAAGAATCTCTAAAGGAACCAAAGTCCACAATCCGGGTAGACAAGTCACCTTGTGTGGAGATTTTTTTTTTTAAAAAGATTGATTTATTTATTTGAGAGAGCGAGAAAGGGAGAGAGATCACAAGCAGGGGCAGAGGGGGAGAGAATCACCAGCAGACTCCCTGCAGCGTGGGGGACCCAATGCGGGACTCGATCCCAGGACCTCGAGATCATGACCTGACGTGAAATTAAAAATCAGATGCTAACCAACTGAGCCACCCAGGTGGCCCTCACATGTAGACTTTTAAGGAAAAGGGAACTGCCTTTCTCCAACAGGGCTGGTTACATGCAATCTGTCAAGTGTGTGAGGCACGCAGGAACACATAACAGGAAAAGGTCAGTCTCTTCACAGACGGTGCTGAAAAAGTGGAAATCTACATGTAGAAGAATTAATGTGGACCCTTATCTTTCACTGTATACAAAAGTCAACTCAAAATGGATTAGAGATTTAAACATAAGACCTAAAACTCTAAAACTTGTAGAAGAAAACAGGGGGAAAGCTTCATGACGTGGGTCTTGGCAATGTTTTCATGGGTAGGACATCAAATGCATTAGGCAACAAAAACGAAAACAAACAAATGGGACTACACCAAACTAAAAAGTTTCTGCACAGCAAAGGAAACAATCAACAGAATGAACAAGCAACTTACAGAACGGGAGAAAATATTTGCAAGCCATCTATCTGATAGCGGTTTCATTGCCACAATCTCCTACAACTCAAAAACAAAGAGCTAATAACAAAAAATGGACTAAGGACTTAAATGGATATTTCTCCAAAGAGGACATACAAATGGCCAACAGTATATGAACAAAGTGTTCATTGTCACCAAGCTTCAGGGAAATGCAAATCAGAAACGCAACGAGATCTCACCTCACCCCTATCAGGATGGCAACCATCCAAAATCAAAAGACAACAATTGGTGAGGATGTGAAGAAATTGGAACCCTTGTACACAGTTGGTGGGAATGTAAAATGGTGTAGTTGCTATGGAAAATAGTATGAAAGAGCCTAAAAAAATTAAAAATAGAACTACCATATGATCCAGCAATCCCACTTCTGGGTATATTTCCAAAAGAACTGAAATCAGGATCTTGAAAAGATATTAGTACTCCCGTGTTCATTATAGCACTATTCACAATAGCTAAGATGTGGAAAAACCCAACTGTCCATTAACGGATGAGCAGATAGGGGAAAAAAAGTGATATACCCATATAATGGAACACTATTTGGCCTTAAAAAAGAAGGAAGTTCTCCCACATGCAACAATGTGGATTGTCCTTGAAGATGTTATTCTGAGTGAAATAAGCCAGATGCAGAAAGACAAATATAGCATGATCCCACTTATACAAAGTGTCCAAAAGAGTCAAATTCATCAACTCAAAGACTGTAATGGTGGTTCCCAGGAGCTGGGGAGAAGAGAAGATGTGGAGATACGAATCAGCAAGCATACTTCCAGCTTAGCAAGATTAGTGAACTCCAGAGATCTGCTATCCAACCCGTATCTATAGTCAGCGGTGATGCATTACACACTGAAAACTTATTAACTGGACAGATCTCGTGCTAAGTGTTCTCACAGTAACATAAAGTAAAACAATAAAGGGGAATTCTTGCAAAAAATTTTTTTTAAAGAGAGAAAAACAGAGACGTGACCAGGATTTCCTTGGAAAGTTCTACTGAATCTCCTACTCTCCTTGAGGAGGAATGTGGGTGAGCCTCGGCCCTGCGTTGCTTTCTTACCAGTGTTGTCCTGTGTGCCAAAGAGCGTGATGAAGACATTGGCATCCGTGCCTGCATTCTTCTTGTCCCCAGTCTTTACGGTCACTGAGAATGTGGTAGATTTGTCTGCCAGGAGAGGAGTGTGGAGAAGTGAGTGGTAGAGCACCCCTCCATGGAGGGAGGAGGGAGAAAACACACTGAGTATGTTTCTGCATTCATGTTATCCATTTCTATGAGTTGCTTTTCTTGCAGCATGTGTTGTTCTGCAGTTCCCTTTAGTCTAGAAACTTCCTCAAGGCAGAGGGGAGGTCTCCTCCACCTCGAGCTCACACAGGAAGCTCTCAGTCAACAGAGCTATAGAACGCTTAGGGGAGACTTGGGCTCATCAGCTGGGAGCCTGGTCTGATTCCTCCAGGCTGAGAAGAGTTTTAGAAATGCAAGTTTCAAGGAAGGGAAGCATCTTAGAATTCTTGAAAGTTCATTCTTTCCCTTGACAAAAATGTACTGAGGGCTTATAATACGTCTGGAGGGGGGGGACACAAAACTAAATTAGAGCTAGCTACAACTATCCTATCCTATCCTATCCTATCCTATCCTATCCTATCTTATCCTATCCTATTCCATTTCACTCCACTCCTGATAAGAACTCCATGCTAAGTCATATGTACTTTACCCCAAGCCTTACGCTACACCTCTGGGAACATGTCTTGTCACCTCCCCACTCTTGCCATGGAGGAATGAGAAGGTCGGACAGACACACTGCCAGAGAAGGAGATGCCCAGAGCCCACAGGGAAAAGGGAGATGGAGGCTGAGGATGGGGGAGAGGCAGAAGAGAGGGAGTTAGAGGGAAGAAACCAGCTCTAGTTGAGGAAACCTTTCTGCTCCAGGGCCAGGCTGTCGAGTGGGTTGCTGTCACCACCTCCCCCTCCCTCCTCATTCTCGCTTGGTAACACATAGGACTCGTCCACCGGCAACAGCTCCCGGGACAACTGGCCATCATCCTCCTCCACCGCGAGCCATCGTTGGCATGGGAAGTAGTACCTGCGGGGTGGGGAACAAGATAAGGTCGGGAACATCTCTTTGGAAAGGTTTCACAATGGAGCAGTCCTGGGCTGCAAAATGAGAGGCCCTCGGGGGCCCAAACACTGCCCTGCCCCCTGCCTACTCCCTTCCCAAAAGCATGGCCCTCCCCCATACTACCTAGCCTAGGGGTCACCCCATGAGTCACCTGCCTGGAGTGGACAACAAATCTGAGGTGATGGTTTGAAGACACCCCCAGCGAAAATGGCCGGGTAACAGTGCCCGAAGCATGTCAAGCCCTTGTCAGGGTTGCGTTGGAAGCATCTGGAAGAAGAGCTTCCAGGGACTATTCCACCGGTTTCTAGGTGGGTCTGGTAGCCACTGCTACCTCAGTGGAGAGCATTGTACACAGTAGGTGTTCAATACCTAAGGGCTGAATAAATGGATTTGAATGGAATGATACCCAGTTATGCTTCTGGAAGGTACGAAGGTGTAGCTAAGGAGCCGGCACAGCTGACAGCTGGCACCATCCAGGGAAGGGAGGTCCAAGTTGACTCCTCAGTAGAGGTGGAGCCCAGTGAAATGGAGACACCCAGACAAAGAGGGGGGTAGGGAATCACAGAGGTAACAACATGGGGTAATTAAGGTCTCACCTCTGGAGCCATACGGGGTTTGAATCCTGGCTCTGCCCCTTAAAGTCATGTGACCTTGAGCAAGGTTCTTTACCTCTCTGTGTTAGGGCTGCCAGATTTAGCCAATAAAATCACAGAACTCCTAGTTAAATGTGAATTTCAGAGAAGCAATGAATAATATTTTAGCATAAGTATGCCCTATCCAATATTTGGGACATACTTAACGCTAAAACATTATTCACTACTTCTCTGGAATTCAGTAACTGGCCATTCTGTATTTTATCTGGCAACCGTACTCTGTGATTCAGTTTACCATTCTGTAAAATGAAGATCGTATTGTTTCTTTCAAAGTTGTTAGGAGGATTATGTGAGTTAAACATTTTAAAGTGCTCATATAAACGCCCGGTAAGAGTCTGCTCATACCATCACTGTTGTTATTCTTAGTATCGTTACTTCCCTGAGTTTCTCCTCTGCCCATGCGTGGGCTCTCTGGAGCCTGTGGGCTGGACAGTTCCTCTTGGGCACCGGAGTTCTCAGAACAACTCAGAGGGTCAGGGAATGCAGCTAGCCCATCTGTCAACTGGGGCCATTCCACCCCATCTCCATCCCTCCAAGCCCTCCACCAGGCTGGGAGCCAAAGATGCATTCAGGGAGTGATCAATGTCTGGAGAGGAGGAAGCCATGTGGGCTGAGTGTCTCGCCTCTGTCAGAGCCCCACCGCTCCCCAGCAGACATTATAGCCTCCCAGCACCAACACATTTAGAGGAGCAGAACCTGAGAATACCACGTCCGCCCGTGGGCTCACGCTGGGTGCAGAGGGGAAGGCTGTGTCCGTGGACATGGACATGGATTCAGAGGGTGGGAGGAGCTCCACTAGGGGTGACGGCGACTGAACGGCAGTTACATCGGAGTTCAAGTGAAAACTGCGTATGGTTCCACATCCCAGTCTTTAAATTAGGAAAGGAAAAGTTTCATTTTTATTCAACCAATTAACTTATGAATAATAGGCTTTGGTTCTAAATTAGGGCCAATTAAAGGAGAGACAGAAATAAAGAAAGGAGTGGGGCTGGGGCAGAGGAAGAGACAATGAGAGTGGGAAGTTAGAGCAGAACAAGGATAGAGGGAGAAGGAGACACAAAGGAGTGGGAGACTGATTCCGGGAGAGAGAAAGCAGTCAGACAGACAGAAGGGGTGAGGCTCAAGCCCGCCCACACCTGCCAAGCACTCGCACGCATAGGGACACAGAGGCTGGCTTTCCCGGGGTGCCCTCCCCGCTCTCCCTGGAATACCTGCACGGGGACTGAAGCCCCCCAGCATGCCCGGAGTCAGCCGGTGGAAGCCCCTAGGCCCCCACCTCTCAGTCTCCCCCCTCACACTGTGCACCTGCCTTTGTGCCTTCTGTTCCAAACACCAGACATCAAGGCCCATCTGAAATGCCGCCTCCAACAGAGAACCAGAACACCCCCACCACAAATCTCCCTGCCCCCTGGAAGCCCTGGCAGCTGGGGGCGCCACCCTGAGATGGCTGCCACCTCCCTCGACCTTGCAGCCCCCATGGGCACAGGAGCTCCTTCCTGCCGCACTATGAGGCCCCTTTTACGGGCTGCCAGGCTGGACCGGCCCTGCCGAGGGAGAGCAGCCCGGGCTGCCCTCTGCTGGGGGTCAGGTGTGGCGCTGGGCCCTCACATGGGTCATCTCAGTCCCCATCACAACCTCGCGAGGGAGTTTGACTATGTCCATTGTATGGATGGAAGAACCGAGGCTCGGAGGCCCCCCAAGGCCACACGTGTAAAGGGTGGGAGAAACAGGAATGGGGCCTAAAACTTCGGCCTCTTAGACCCTCATAGTTTTCTGCTCTTCGAGGGCAGAGTTGGAATCAGCCACTTGACCCTCAGCACTGAGCATGCGTGTGTTTGCTGAATGAATGATTAATACATCAAACGTAATCTTTATTCATTAGGTGACTTGGTATTTGTGGCATGCCTACTGTGCACCAGGCCCTCTTCTAGGTACTGGGGAGGACACTGCAGGGAACAGAACAGATGAAGTCATTAGCTTTGGCAGGGTCCTTATAGTCAGTTGTGGCGAGAGGAACAATAGCAAAATCCTGCATTTGAGGGGTGCCTGGGTGGCCCAGATGGTTAAGCGTCTGCCTTCGGCTCAGGTCATGATCTCAGGGTTCTGGGATTGGGCCCTGCGTTGCGTTCCCTGCTCAGTGGGGAGTCTGCTTCTCCCTCTCCCTCTCCCCTCTCCTTGTGCATTCTCTCTTCTTCTCTCTCAAATGAATAATAAATAAAATAAAATCTTTTAAAAAATACTGCCATTGAAGGTAGGTCAAATGATAAGTGAGGTGGAGAAAAACAAACAGAGGAAAAGAAGTAGAAGTTCCAAAGGGGGTTGGGATCTTGATAAGTAGGTGACACCTGAACAGAGACCTTACCTAGAGACAGTATGAGAGTGAGCCATTGTGGGAAGGAGTGCCAGGCAGAGGGGACAACACATGCAAAGGCCCTGAGGTGGGACCATGACCATCAGCTTCAAGGAATAGCAAGGAGTGAGCGAGACAGAGATCAGGACCAAGAGTTAAGGAGGGGGCATGCGGAAGTGCTCTAGCTCTTACTCGGGGTGAGTGGGAGCCTCTGCAGGTTTTCAAGCAGAGGAGGGACTCACCCCTGCAGGCTGGACTGCTGCAGACACAGGAGGGCCAAGGTGCAGGACAGCGACCAGGCAGGAGCCTCTGAGCAGGGCTGGGGAAGCTGGAGAGATGGAGTTTGCCTCACACCAACAAGATGGGGTGGCAAGGAAGGGAGGGAAGATGAGGAAGCCAGGAGTTCCAGGAGTTGAAGAGGGAAGAAAAAGAGAGACAGAGGGAAGAAGATGAGTAAAGAGAAGATACCATTCAGGATCAAGAAGATGTGGTATATATACACAATGGAATACTATGCAGCCATCAAAAGAAACGAATTCTTGCCATTTGCGGCAACATGGATGGAACTAGAGCGTATCATGCTTAGCGAAATAAGTCAAGCGGAGAAAGACAACTATCATATGATCTCCCTGATATGAGGGAGTGGTGATGCAACATGGGGGCTAAGTGGGTAGGAGAAGAATCCATGAAACAAGATGGGATAGGGAGGGAGACAAACCATAAGTGACTCTTAATCTCACGAAACAAACTGTGGGTTGCTGGGGGGAGGGGGGTTGGGAGAAGGGAGGTAGGGTTATGGACATTGGGGAGGGTATGTGCTTTTGGGTAAATTGGAAGGGGAGATGAACCATGAGAGACTATGGACTCTGAAAAACAATCTGAGGGGTTTGAAGTGGCGGGGGGGTGGGAGGTTGGGGTACCAGGTGGTGGGTATTATAGAGGGCACATCTTGCATGGAGCACTGGGTGTGGTGAAAAAATAATGAATACTGTTTTTCTGAAAATAAATAAATTGGAAAAAGAAAAAAAAAAAAGAGAAGATACCATTCAAAAGAGTGGTAAAAATACAAAATATTTGAGCATAAACTTAATAAGACTGTAGAAAATTGTAAAGCATTGCTGAGATACTACAGGTAATAGTTGGCTAAGTGGAATGCATACCTGGGCAGCACTTCATGTTCTAAATACGATTCTCCACACGTACATTTAATGGCTTAACAATCAGAATTCCAACGGGGTTTTTTTTTTTTTTTCCAAATCACTTAATGTCTTGATTTGAAAAGCTAAGAAAAGTGAATATTTTTAAGGAATAATGGAAGCAAAATAAGTCAGAGGAAAAGAGTTATCCTAGGGTTTCACTCTATATGGAATATAAGAAACAGGGCAGAGGTCGGGGGCGGGGGAACCGAATCAGAGAGAGAGAAAAACCATGAGAGACTCTTAACTGTGGGAAACAAACTGAAGGTTGCTGGGGGGTAGGGTTGGGGGACAGGCAGGGTGGAAGTGGGAGATAGGGTGAACCCTGCACAGAGGGGAACCCAAGAACAAGAACCTCTCCGAGAGATAACAGATCACAGGCCAAGAATTGAAGTCAACGCACATTTACTTACTGGGCGCCCACTATATTCCAGGCACTGGCAGGCCCTCGGCAGCTCCACAACCCGCTCAGGATCTTGCCTGCTTTCTACTCTACCTCCCTCCACGTCTCCCTACCACACCTCAGGCCTTTTTTCCTGTCTACTGTCCCCTGGCCCCTTTTGCTCAAGAGGCAATGGGACCTACCTGTGGAAACACACCAGATTCATCATTGATGATCTGGAGTTCTGATCTTGGCTCAGGTATGAATTGGCTCTAGGGCTATGGCTTCCCCTCCCTGGGGCATGATTCCTTCACCTGTCAGGAGGACAAAACCCCTTTCCCAACTTAGCTCCTGGTGGTCACTGGGAATCTTGAACCTGGCACGCCAACTATATCCTGGGGACAAAATCTGGCCTGCTCACCTGTTTATGTACATCCCAGAAGCTAAGCACGAAATTTACATTTTTAAATGGTTGAAAGATCTAAGGAACAGGATTATTTTGTGACATGTGAAAATTACATGGAAGTCAAGTCTCAGTGTCCATGAATCCAGGTTTATTAGAACACAGCCACACCCATCCGTTTAGGCAGCACCTGTGGCTGCTTCCCCAATGCAAAGGCAAATAGATTAACTGTGACAGAGACTGAAGGGCCCCAAAGCCTACAGTATTTACTCTCTGGCCTTCACAGAAAAGTCTGCTCACTCCTGGTCTAGGACGTTAAAACAACGGTACCAGAAGCCACTTCACATGCAGAGGGATGGATGGGTGACTAAGTCTGTGCATGGAGACTGGCAGGGACAGGAAAAGTCACTTTCTGAGCTGAGGGATCTCAGGAACTAGATGGGCGGTCCTGCCAGACTGTCCCCTGCCAGGGCAGTAGCTCCAGGGGGCTGCCCAGTGAGAGGGAAGAAAGGGATGCGATGCCCACCCGACCACCCACCCCCAGCCTCAGCCCTCTTTCCAGGAGGGTCTCAGAAGCAGCCCTTGCCTCCCCCACCAAACCCACTTACGTGATCTCGTTGTTCATGTCCGTGATGTCTATTCTGTCCAGGAACCAGCCTGGTCTGTTGCCCGAGTTGTCATGGCGAATCCGGATCTTGGTCAGAGGCCCCAGGTCAATGGCATAGATGGTAAAGGTGTCAGTCTGGGAAGGGCCGGGGAGGCACTCAGAAGGATGGTGCGGCCCTGCTCTCCCCACCAACAGCACCTCCCCTTCCACACACACAGTCTGGTCACCAGCCTCACCCCTCCGGCGCCTGGGGCAGCCTGAGACCTACTGTGGAAAATGCAGCCGGCTAACTGGTGTACGGTCTGCACAGTGTTTTTTAACCTGCCTTCCTGGGGGTCTTCTTACTCTCACTGTGTCCCAAAGGGTGGACGGAGGAGGGGGGAGGGCCATGAAGATGACTGAGGGGCAGAGAAGGCAGGTTGGCTGGCACCTGCATTTGTGTTATGGGGTATGTGTGTGTGTGTGTGCATGCGTGTGTGTAGGGCTGTTGTTGGCAGTATGCCGAAACCCCGCATTATGTGTGCGCCTGTGTGCATACACCCCTTCAACCACATATTTTGATGAAGCACCTGGGATGAGCCAAAGTGGATGCAAATCCAAAGTCATTCACAGAAACAGGACATTTGCCCTTGCTCACACGTAAGTGGGAAGACACTGGTTAGACGGGAGCAGGTGCACATGCCCGGCAGGAGGCAGATAGCCTCAGGACCAGTAAGGGAATGGGATTCTTCTGGGCTATAACTTTTTAAACTCTTTACATTGAAAAACATTTCAAGACTACAGAAAACTTGAAGGAATGGTACAATGAAATTTTGCAAGTCTTTCACCTAGATTTTGTAACATTTGCTTGCCCGGTCTCTTTTGCCCATTGTCCATTTTTTTTTTCTGAATCAAGTAAAAGTAAATGGCAGATACCATAAATCTTCACCTCTGAACCCTTCGCCGTAGATTTCCCAAGAGCAGGTGATTTGCATATAATCACAGGTCAATGGCCAAATATAGGAAATGTAACATCAACCCAGTATTATTATCTAACATCCAAGAATGTATGCAAATTTTATCCCGCATGCTAGTTACACCCTCTCTAGCAGTTTTCTTCCAATCTGGGATCATAGTGGCTATAATTTCTAAAGTAAAGTATTAAAACATGAAATAAGCCCTAATCCTCAAGTCATGGCAAGGGAGTTTTGGAAGAGAAAGCAGACAGCCTCTGAAGTATATCAGAGGAGCCCATGGGTGCTCCTGTGGGTTTGGTTTCTTTCTCTTCTTGCTCTGTGTAGAGGAGGGAACGTGGCTTTGAGATCAGGGGTAGGAATGAGAAAGGTGAGATGGAAAAGTCTTCCATGTCATGCTGTAAAATCTGGAAGCACAAGGAAGACAGCTGGGTTTTTACACATTTCCCACGATCCCTGGAAGAGGGGCCTGTGTGCACTTCTTTCAACACTCGAAAGTCTTGGTGGCTCCTAACACAGTAGGCAGGACGCGGTCCAGGCTTCTCAACCTGCTTTCAAGGCTCTCGTGCCCCACTCCCCGTCACCGTGCTCATCAGGCTTCCCAGAGGCAGTGCCCACCCCAGCGCAGCATGAACACAGCACAGTGGGAAGAGTCACTGTCCTCGAGCTGACCTTCCACATTTCCAGCCCGCTCTTTGTTCTGCAGCCCTGTCCCTGGGGAACACCTGCCACTGCCATCCTTAGATGTCTATACCAGTCACCCGCCACGGCCCAGGGTACAGCTCTTCTTCCTACCATGTTTTCCCCAAAGCGCCGTCAGCACTTCCTCCTTGAACCCCTGCTCTGGCCACTTAGCTCCTGAGCTTCTGCTGCCTAAACTATCTCTGGTTATCTCCTGTGCGCTCCGTGGTGCTCCATACCCCCACCCTGGGCCTTTCTTACGTCCCGCTCACAGGTGCTCACAGGGGACCCACTGCCATGACACTTGGATGGACTGGACAAAGGTCCCTGCTGAACGCTGCGCTGGTGGGAGGACAGGAGGCGGCCTGGGAATCAGCAGAGTCTCAACCACCAGCCCAAGGACCAGAGAGCCCACGCACTACCTGTCCCTGCTCAAACTTGTTGGACTTGTCCGACCTCTTCAGGGGCCGCTCGCCTGTGTCCCCGTACTCCTCACCGTAGATGGTCAGGTAGACATTGGCATCGGTACCAGCCTTGGGCACATTCCCTGTGATCACCTGGACCTCATAGGTGTTGGCTGGGGACAGAGAAAAAGGCAGTGTTGAGGACAGCGCCGCTCAGGGTGGATCTGAGGCTCAGGTTCTCAGATACAACCAGCTCCTGGGGAGTGGGAAGGCACCACGGGTTCATTTCCCTTGCACCAACCTAGAGCTGAATGGATCCCTCCTCCCCACACAAGACCCTCCTTTGCCATGAAGCCCAAGAGGCTGGGAGTCACGGGAAAATGTCCTGGGCCACCCTCCTACCTCATCCTCCCCCTGGGAATCATGGTGAACTATATCCACGCTCCTCCTGGAGTCCCCGAGCCCTCCCGAGAGCCACAGGATGGGGCAGAGCTAAGCCAAGACAGAGACCTGTCCGTGGTGGCAGTTCAGACATAGGTCGGGGGACCTACTTGGGAACCATGATGGGTGCCCCCCTCTGGGGCCTCCAGGTGACAGGAGAGCTGGACACCCCCTTCACGGGGCCCCCTTCAGCAGACGGGCTGACCCCTCCTCAGGCTTACGCTCAGGGCCCGGCCGGCCTGCCGGCACCAGCTCCACGGCCAGCTCATTGTCCTCCTTGCCCCGGGCCAGCCAGCGGTGGGCTTCGAACTTGTACTCCTCAATCACCTCCTGCATCCCAGGCCCAAACTCCTCCTCTTCCTCCTCCTCTTCCGTCTCCTCCTCCTCCTCCTCCTCTGACGAGGACTCCTCCGACGAGGACTCCTCCTCCTCGTCCCCCTCGTCCTCCTCGTCGCTGCCCTTCTTCTTCTTCTTCTTCTTCTTCCTCTGCAGCTTGGCCTTCAGCCGCTCCTTCTTGAGCAGCTGCCGCAGCTTGTCCTTCTCCTTCTTCCTCCGGGCCTCCTCCTCGGGTGTGAGGTCCACCTCCCGCACCACCAGGTGCCGCAGCCACAGCGTGTCCACGAACCAGCTGGGTCCGAAGCCTTCGCCCGTGTGCCCCAGCCGGATCTTGAAGACCTCGCCCACATCCTCCGCCTCCAGCTGTGCAAAGCACAGGGCAGTGGCTGGGGCGGCCCCTGGTGTCCTCCCAGCCTCCCCTGCAGAGCCAGGCACGGGCCATCATGCGGAGCCGCAGGACGGGGAGGCCCGGGCCTCAGCTCAGAAGCTTCCACCAGCTCCCTCTCTTCTACCACATTCGGCCTGGTTGCTGGACCAGCCTTCCAGGACCTCTTGTAGGTCCTACCCTCCACCCAAACTTCCTTCCTTCTAACCCTGGGTGATGGTCAGAATGGGGTCCCCGTCTCTCCATCTCTTCCCCTTCTCCCCTACCCCATGTAGGCACATGCACGCACACATGTGCGCTCACATGCATCCCTGTTCCTCCCAGTTCCATAGCTGTCTTCACGTGCTCCCCCCACCCAGAATGCCTTTATTCCCTCTGCCGCCAAGTAAAAACTATTCATTCCATTTTCTGAGTTTGATCACTACTTTTCCTTTTTTGTGCTTTTCTGCATTCTCTTTCCAAAGTTTTTTTTTTAAATTATAAATCACATATAACTTTTGTAGTAAGCAAGAAAAAAGTGTTATCTTTCAAAAACAAAAAAACCTCACCCACATCCCCAGGAGCCCTGAGCCCCTCCCCCAGCACATGGCCTTGTCCATCCCCAACAGCACAGAGGACCCCCCCCAAGCTTGGCTATGGTCCTGGCCTGTTCCGGATGCCCCCCCTGTCCACATGAGCTGCTCCCTGCCCACTGGGATGGGAATTCCTAAAGACAGGGACTGTTTGTTCTTGCTTCTGTCCCCCACGGGGTCTGGCACACAACTGGTTCAAAGGGCAGTGGGGGTGGATTTAGCTTTCTTCAGAAGATCGGGTCCCTAAGCCTTTGGTCTGCCACTCTGTGCTAAGCCTCACACTGCAGTGAGGTCCAGCCCCCGCAGAGCTCAGGGGAGGGCTCACATGGGGGACCTGCTAGTTGTGTCACTCTTCGGGTTCCCCACTGATGGGCGCTTTTCTGGGTGTCTGACACTTTTCAGTCTGGTGCCACCAATCTCCCACAGGTGTCCTAGTGAAACTAAGGTCTGGGGCTATCCCATGCATTGCTCAATGCCCTGTAATTGGAGTTCAGGCCTAGATGAGAACTCAGGTCTTCTGACTGTGTTCATGAAGCTACGGTGTAGCCAAAACCACCTTTCTGAGAAAATGACTAGCCAAAATGGAGCCCAGGAGCCCCAAGAAAGAGGCATTTTTTTCTTGTCAGCTACTGAGAGGATGGGCTCTGGACCTGGTAAGCCCCTTCTTCAGCACATGAAATCCTCTCTCCAGAATTTTCCAAGCACAGCATCTCTGCCACCAACCTCTGCAGGCAGGCCTGCCAACCTTCCCCTCTGCCCACATCTGTCTGCCCAGCCGTGACCGCGTCCAACACTGCCTCCAGCCACACAGCCCTGCGCCACCAGAAGATACCCCATTCTCTTACGTCTCCACAGCTGGTCATAATTGCCCAAGGACTTTCTCTGACAAGGACTGTTTTGCTCCTTCCAAGGACTGTGAAGCAGGCTGGGGAGGTAGTCTAAAGATAGGTTTGCACTCATGAAGAATCCAAGGCTCAGAGATGTGCACTTCTAGGGCCTCTACCTCATTAGCTGTGTAATGGGCACTTGGACTCAGTGAGGCCGCCTCCAGCGCTAACGTTCCAAGCCCCTGGGCCAGCTCAGCCAGGCCCTTCTCTGCTGGGCACGGGGATAGGGATCTTTGCTGAGGGCTGTCTGTGGCACACAAACACACAGAGAACACCCAGCATGAATATGCTCCCTGCGTACACATATCTGCACACACACCTGCAGTAGTATCCCTTCTAGAACATTCTTGTATTCCCCAAAGGCCATCACACCTTCATCCTCCTCTCCCATCAGCAACATGTTCACAACCTCATCTCTTCTTTTCTACTCAAAGGGAAGTACAGAGTCCTGCAGCACTCAGAACAGCCATGAGACTCCTCCCCAGATCCCGTGTGGGAAGCATGGCCCTGCCCACACACAGGGAGAGCGGTAGAACCAGAGCTGGCAATGGCTGCAGTAATCAGGGGCCTCATGCCACACTTGGCCAAATTGGAACCATCAACTTCAGCAGTACTCAGAATTGCAGCGTGTTAGACTCCCCAGGAGAGCTTCTAGAGGCATGACCCAGAAAACATACCACCCACCGCAGAGGTTCTGATTTCACTGATTCGGTTGTGGGCCAGGCAGCCCTTTTTTTTTTCTCTTAAAGCTTTCCAGGTGATTCTAAGAAGCCAGGAATGAGATCAAGTTCAATCCCTACATTCTGCGGCATCCATTGGCACTCTGTGGACACCCCCATTGCCTTACCCACATACCTGGAATGTGTCCTTGGACGCGCGATCAAAAACTTTTGAGCGGCTGGAGAGGAAGAGCACTTCTGTCTTGCCGTCTTCGCCATAGATCTGCATGTAGACCCGGGCGGTGGTGCCTGCGCCGCCCACGTCCCCCGTCCAAACCTCAACCTCGTAATGGACCACTGGGTGGGCACATGGGGGCAAACGGGACAGTCAGTAATATTCACAATGGCAGGGAGAGGAACAAAACAGACATTCCTGACCCTGTACCATGTCTGGGGCTTCATAGGCATTATCTTTATCATTATCTAATATCTTTCTTTCATTATTGATCATTATCTACCTTTCTATCATTATATACCTTCATTATCATTATCTAATATCTATCCTCATCATTATCTAATCCTCTCATCAACAAAATGATGAGGACTATCATCCCCATTTCGGAGGCTGACAAACTAAGGCTCAGAGAAACTGAGTAGGTGGTAGAAATGGCAAACTCAAGCAATCAGACTCCAAAGCCCAGTCATTCACTGCACCACATGTGACTTCTGGAGCCAGGAATGAGGAACAGTCAACATGCCAGCTAGCATTCTCTGCTGTGTGCCTACCCCTGCGCAGACACCACAGATCAGAAAGAAGCAAAGGCTGTGTGTTTGTCTCTTTTCCTTATTTTCAGTAAAGGACAAGAGGTTGAAATTACAATATTATATGTGTGTATGTGTGTGTGTGAGTGTGTGTGTGCGCATGTGTATATTATTAAACCTATTATTTATTTGAGAGAGAGAGCATGCATGTGCACGTGGGGTAGGGAGAGGCAGAGGAAGAGGGAGAGAGAAACCCAAGTGGACTCTGTGCTGAGTGTGGAGCCTCATGGGGGGCTCAGCCTCACGACCCTGAGATCAGACCTGAGCTGAAGCCAAGAGCTGGACACTCAACTGAGTAACTGACTGGGCCACGCAGGTGCACATTTTATATATATATATATATAAAATATTAATATAAAAGATATATATAAATAATATATATTAATATAATCATATATTGATATAGATTATATATATTATATATTAATATAATTAATGGAAAAAATATATTTTTTAAAGTTAGCTCTATGCCCAATATGGGGCTTGAACTCATGGCCCCAAGATCAAGCATCTCATGCTCTACACACTGAGCCAGCCAGCAACCCCTGAAATAATTTTCATTTAAATATATGCATCTTTCAGATGATATCAACAGATACATCTACACAGAAAGAGTTGTCCGTATTTTGAAGTAATACTTTATCCAGCGTTAGGGGGTGGAAATGTGTTACAGGTATGCACCACTAGAGGGCATTTCCCAGTGAAGAGCAAAATGTCTACCAGAACTATGGGATCATAGCTTTGGGTTTTTTTTTAATTTTTAATTTTTAAATTAACATATAATGTATTATTAGCTCCAGGGGTACAGGTCTGTGAATCGCCAGGTTTACACACTTCATAGCACTCACCATAGCACATACCCTTCCCAATGACCATAAACCAACGGGATCATAGATTTTTGGTGACTACTGCAAAGACTTGTGCTCTCAGCAATGTCATAAGATGATATCATTATTTTTTTTTCCAAGATAAGACTTATTTTCAACAAGATGGAGGATCTTCCATTACCACAGTTATGTGAGAGATTTGGGGTGGAAAGCAAGAGGACTGGCTGAGAGCCTAAAGAAGTTGAACTAGAGACACCAGGATCAGCTGGAAGTGACAGTGGGTAAGTGTTTGGACAATCAGGAGATTCAGTAAAAGCTGACATTCCAAATGGAGAAAACCCCAACCCCATTCGCTCTCTCAGATTTTAGAGAAATAAGCAGCCAGGATTAAACGAAACTTGGAGAGAGAAAAATTAGCATTCAGAGAGCAAGAACCAGCTATTGGAAATCAACATGTGGTAGCTGAAATAAAATATTCCATTGCAAGGATAAAGTCAAGGACAGTTCATAAGAACAAAAAGAGGAAATTTCCCAAGAACAAAATGACAAATGATAGAAAGGTAAGAAAATCAGAGGCATTCCAACATCTCACCCAGAGCTCAGTTCTAAAAAATACAGAGAATGGAGAGTTGGAAATTGTCAAAAAAGTAATATCCAAAGAAGTCCCAGAAATAAAAAATACTTCTAGAAGGAGCCCATGAGTTCCCAGAACAACCAATGAAATTAAAATCACAAAAGGCAGTGAGGATATCATGAAATTTCAGAATGCCAGAAATAAAACTAGAAAGCTATAAACTTTTAGAGAGAAAAAAAATCCCAAAGAATTGGATAACAGAATGGCATCAGACTTCCCAGCTGCAACACTGGGAGCTAGAAGATGGTAGAATAATTCCTTCTAAACTTTAAGGGAAAATGAGTTCTAAATCAGAATTCTGTAATGAGCCAAATTCCTTATAAATTGTGAGACATTTGCAGACATTTCTCTTCCATGCACCTTTTCTCAGGAAGCTACTCAGTAGAAATGAAAAGAAGGGAGAAACCAAAGAGGGAGACACGAAGTCCAGGAAACAGGAGATCCAACTAGGAGAAAAAAAGAAAGGAATTTCCAAAAAGATGGCCGAAAGGAAGTCTCAAAGGACAGCTTCATGACAACCTAGAACCCTTTGAGGTTCCTAAAGGAATGTTTTTGGATGGGAGTGAGTGGAAGGAGGTAGAGAGGAAACAGAATTGTTGTTGGGCTTGGATTTATGAAAAGAATTTTAGTTCTACTCAAGGGATGGAGATAAAATGATGTTAAGGGAGAATTGTCTCCCCTCCCAATACATTATCAAAGCCTAGCCCCTCGCATTTCAGAATGTGACTTATTTAGAGATAGGGCCTTTAAAGAGAAGATTAAGTTAAAATCCAGGCCCTTAGGGTGAGGCCCTAATCCAATATGACCGCTGTCCTTATAAAAGGAAGAGATTAGGACACACACATGCAAATACACAAAATAAAGACCATATGAATATGCAGTAAGAAGGCCGCTATCCACAAGACAAAGAGAAAGGCCTCAGAAGAAGCCTAACCTCCAGACCCCCAGAGCCTGGCCCTCTGGCCTCTGGAACCGTGGGAAAAGAAATATCTGTTGTTTAAGCCCCTAGACGTGGTATTTTGTTATGGCAGCCCTAGCACACTAATACAGATAGGTGGGTATATAGAACACTGTACAAATGGAAAATGAGGGTATTACTAACTTCAGAAAACAAAAAATTGTGCCATAATTGAAATGCAATCATCATACAATAGATGTCCCAGCCGTGAATGATATTTACATAGTCATAATAATGTAAAAATTGAATACGGATTTAATTTTATTGAAGGCTGGAAGGAGGGGAAGCGTGTATGTACACACACATATATACACATGTGTGTTCACGGAGCTAAACCATCCTCTTCCATTGTAGGAAGTCAAGAATTAATGTCCATGAATAAAATAATAAAGAAACTGGTCAGCAAATTATTAAAAATATAGAGATAAATTTCAGAGAACAAGTGAAAGTCATTTAAAAGTTGTTACTCTGAAGAAGGGGAATAGTAAGGGGAACTACTTCTTTTTAAAAATCTGCATCTTACTAACTAGTACCCGTATTACTGTGATAGAAATCAAGTTCTAATTTCTAAAAAGAGAAAAAGAGTTGATTTCTTCACACTGGCAGACACCATTACAAAGCATGTATGTGTATGTGACCCCTCAAGGAACTACAGGGTCACTGGGGAGAGAAAATGCACACATGAAAAGACACAAGGAGCTCCAGGCGAGGAAGCGGTGAGTTCACACTGGGGTTCTTCCCGGGGAAGATTCTGGTGGAAGTGAGCCTCGGGCAGTAGCGTTCAGGGTAGATGTAGAAATGCAGAGGTGAGGGAAGTGACATTTTCTGCATCCATTTCTGGTGCCACTATCTTCCTGACCCTCTAGATGATCTCTTGTTGCTCCGACCCCTCCCATAACTATGGCTTTCACGCCGTGTGTAGATGAGCTTCACCTTCATTTGGCGATCTCATCACCCTGTCCAAAAGTGTCCTCCACCCCCATGCCATGACTGTCACCTGTCCTACTTCATTTTCTTCATAGCTCCTACTTGGCATTATATTATGTATTTATTGTTTGCCTCCCCTGGTGGCAGGTAAATTCCACAAGGGCAAGGACTTGGTCTACTTTGTGCCTACGGCAGTGCTGGCTCAGAGGAACAGTCAATATATATTCTTATTAAATAAATGCATGAATAAACAGCTTTATCTCTTCTGCCAGTCTTCCTGGGGGAAGACACGGACTAGGTCTCAAACTCCTGCACACAGGGCTGAGAATGTACATCTCTTAACAGAGTCATTTACTGCCTTTATTCCAGAAAAAAATGTCTCCTCCACTGAATTCTCAGTTTCACCATCTGTCCAATGAGCCCTTTTCCCCTCCAAGAGCCATGATACACAGGCAATCAGAAGCCCCATTATCTCCCCTCAGCCTCCCACTCAGAAACAAGATCCAAGTCACCCCACAGTCACTCCCCCTTCCCCACTGCCCCAGCCCACAGAGGAAATGGTGCTGATGGTCCCATTACTGTTAATCCCATACGTTTCTGGATCTCCACGACCTCACTGGGGTAGAGCTCCACCTCCAGGCGCCCATCGGCCTGGTTCCTGTCCAGCCAGCGGTTGGCGGGGAAGGTGTATTGCCTGCCTTGGCGGGGCACACGGATCTGGACGCTGCCGAGGAACCAGCTGGCATGCATGCCGGTGCTGTCATGTCCAATCACCAGCCGACTGATCTGGAAGGAAACCCAGGGTGTGAGTGAGCAAAGAGCTGCTGCATGGAACCCTCGATGCCTCCATCCCTCCGCACCCCGCCCCCACCCAACACTGGTACAAACTGCTGTCCTCAGCCCAGATCTTCAGTTCCCCAGAAGAGGGGGGCTCAGCAGGAAGAGGCTGGGTCCCAGGCTTGTCCACCATCAGCCAGCTGCCTGGAACCTCCCATCCCTCCTCTTAAGAGCAGCTCACCTCTCGGGGAAGAGGTGAGAAGCAAGTGGGGGACCCTGGGTATGGCGTGAACTTTGAAAGCTCCAGCACATACTTTGGCAGCGCCCGTGTAAGAAACCGAACATTCAAAACATGAACCATTTGCTTCTGATAGCCATGCTATTGATTGGGCTTTGTTTTGTTTTGAAAAATACATCTTTTCTGCATTTCTTCTTTGACAAACCCGTCTAGAGGTGACTGGATAGGTGGACGACCTCTCAGGCCAGCCTCTCTGTGGTTCTATGCTCAAATGCTCCTCTCACTCTTGGCCCTGATGAACATCCTTCTCTCTCCAGTAACATTCAACAGTCCACTTGCTTGGCTATTTTACATGTTTACATCTTTACATTTCACACAGACGACTGCGTAGACCATTGTGTTATCATCCTTAGGACGAGTTGGTTTTTTCGAAATGCTGTTTGCAGGACAATAACATTAGGTGGAATGATCAATCAGCTTTTGAAGTCCCTGCCAAGCCTCCCCTCCAGATCGTCTCTGTGATGGTTTGGAGAGGTAATGCTAGCCATGAGTTTGGGGCCAGAAGGCTAGTTTGAGAGGATTGTCCCTCCAAGCCCTGTGTTTGCTCTTACGAGTATGAAGTGCTTCTCTGGGCTGATAATGAAAACACCATCACAACTGTGTGCCTGTAGCCCGGGTCCCCTGGAATTGTAGGAAGGAAACCAGCCTTCTCTACAAAGCCCAACAGCCTTTCCGGTGGGCACCAAGGGTCACAGGAGAGTTTCACTGTGGTGCTGGGACAGTGACGGGACCAGCTGGATGATTAAAGATAGGGACAAGGGTCTTCTGCCTCACCCAATGGGAAGCTCCTTAAGGAGAGAACTCCTTAAGTTCTCTCCATTCCAGAAGGCCTAGCACCCCCTGGAGCAAGAGTTCCAGTTCCATCAATAGCACCTAGTGACTGAGGATGACTTGTGGGGGGGGGACTAGGTTATTATTAACATAGTCACTGCAAACAGCAGTCCCATTAGCATGCCCAGTTGTTAGAATGAATGAGGCAAACAAAGGTGAAGTCACTGGCGGGCTTGGCAGGAAGTAAAAGGAGGGACCTCAGGCAACCAGCAGCCAGACTGACCCTCCCAACCTCTTAAGCTGAACTGCTTGCTGGGGGAGGGGGCATTTCAGAAATACAGGGAAAGGCCCCAAACACCATTCCCCTCCCCTTAGATGTTTCATCTATCCACTGGCTGTTGTAGGAAATCCTCAGTAAAAGGAAAAGCATTTCACTCTACGGTTATTAATTCAGCTGAAAATGTAAATATGTTTTAATGAAGGAAGATCTTGACTTAGGCTCATTACCATCAGGTATAAAGAACTGACAGGAGCTCTTTCCCTGTGAGCATGTTTTTGGAGTATCTAAAATAGGGTGAGGCGTAGAGAGAAAGGAAAAGGATTGCAGGAAAGTGTAAGGTTGCAGCGGGGGAGCTTGTCAGCCTCCCAATTACCGCTAGCCACACCTTGAGAAGGGCAGGCGGTAATAGGAAGCCCAGCTCAGAAATTTCTAGAAAAGTTTCCAATTTTATAAGGGGGTTAGATCTGTGCTTTTCCAGATGAAGAGCTCAGACTGCTGGCAGCAGGGCCACCAGGGCCCTTGACAGAGGGAGACCCTCAGGTGCCATCTTCAAGAGCAGAGTCTCTCCAGTGTTGCTCAGGGTGAGCACTGAAATGAGTTTCTTGAGAAGATCTCAGATGCACATTCAAGTTTGGAACTAGGAAGTATTTTCAGCCCACTTTTCTTGCCCTGCATACCAGTGTCCTTTTCTCCAGTGTCTGGGACCTAGCCGCCATGGTCTTGGCTATGTAGGTAAAGGGAATGTTGGGACTACAGACCCTAAAAATAGATATTCCACCCCTAAAGGGACTGCAGAAGTTTCCCTACTGTTCATGTATCTTCTGCTGCTCTGGGTCATAGAGGAAAACTACGCAGCTCACCTACCTCCGAGTGGGCATTTTCCCTCTTTGTGCATGTGAGTGTGCGTATGCGTGTGATGTGTAAGTGTGTGTGCACATGCATGTGAGTGGGATTGTGCACCACATGTGGATATATATGGGGTGGGTGAGACCATGTCGCATGGCCTCGGGAAGGAGACTTACAGTTCCAATGTTCAGGGTCTCAAGGGTGAACTCATCCACCCGGGCACGTTCAAAATAGTCTTGCAGGTTGTTGTCAGAGACCAGAAGGACTTGCTTGATGGTGTCAGATTTATCCCCGTAGAGCTTGATGTAGACCTTGGAGTCTGTGCTGGCCCCAGAGACATCCCCTGTCTTTAAGCTGATGTGGTAGCGGAAGTCTAGGCAAGTCCAGGGTGGGAGGCAGGGAGGGGGAGGGGTTAGAGCAGGTCAGGTGGAAAGGGCTGGAGCAGGAGGGTGGTCTGTAGCCAGGGTGGGACACTGGGTTGAGGGTCAGCTGCTGAGCCCTTGCTTTAATTAGACCCATGGTGGGGCGGGGCTGCCTTCCTCTCTGTGGGGGTCCCCTCATGGGCAACACTGGGATGCTGACCCCTGCTTGGCCTGCCCACAAGGTGTGAGCACACCCAGAACAGGAAAGCATTCCAAGAATACAGAGTGCAAGAGACTTGAAGGACCTAAGGCAACCACCTTGTCCAGTTTCTGATCTGACGGATGAGGAAACGGAGGCAAAGGAGCATCGAGCTTTGCAGACAGTGTTGCAAAGGACATACGCAGTGTTGTTGCTAAGGGTTCTGATCTTGGCTTTACAAGTGAAGGATAAGAGGCTCAGAAGGGTATATGTTTGACTCAAGATGTCAATGGTTCAGGAGGAGCCAGCCAGGGGTGAAATTCTGCTGGGTACCTACAGCACCATTACGAAACAGGGCCCCATGCTGACGATGCTCCAGTAGGTCACCCGGAAAAATTTGTACCCTCTGTGCCTAAGGGAGGATAAAAATGCCTGTTTGACTAGTGTTACTGCCTCTGTCACTCATGTCCATAGACCTGTGTGTGCTCAGGGCCCCACATCCAGTGCCACAAAGTCACTGTATACACAGCCTAAACAGCGAAGAATTTCCAGATCTTTCCTGAGAGCCTCTTCCTCTCCACCCTCCCCACTATGGCCCAGGGCAAGGGGATGAAGTGAAGATCTCATGCTTGTTCCAAAGGGCTGGCTTCCGGACAGAGAGGGGAGGGCACCTCCCTCACCAGGGACACGCCCGCCACCTGGTCATCAGGACGACTCACTCTTCAGTGTTGCGTTGCTGTCACTGGGCAGCAACTCTCGGACCAACTGACCGTCATCCTTATCCTTGTCCAGCCACCTGGTGGGCAGACAAGGGGCTGTTAGCTCTTTGAGTGGCCAACGACCAACCACCCACTGTCCCGCTGTCCCTGCAAGGTCACCAGGGAGGTCAGAACTGTGCACTCAGCAGAGGGAAAGACTCTATGAAAGCTGAGAACAAAGGGGCGCCGCCCAGACTGGGCAAGGGGGACTGCGCTGAGGAGAGGATCCTGGCTGAGGTTGGAAAGGTGATGAGGAGTTGGCTAGGGGAAGAGGGAGGTGCCCTCCCGAGGGAGCAGCACATGCTGGGATGGAGCAGATCCGGCAGGAGCTGAGCAAAGGCCCTGTGGTTGGAAGGCAGCGAGGGGAAGAAGCCAGCATGCGGGGATAACGAGAAGGTTCACAGGGTGTAAGACTTTGCCAATCAGTAAAGCGTTTGTCTTGAAAGCCAAGAACAATGGAGTCACTGTCCTCAGCAAAAACAATCACCTCTTTTTAGGAGAGCCTACTGTGTGCACAGCACTGTGCCGAGGGCTCTGGGGGAGGGGAAAAAGGCAGAAAAGATACACTGACATCAATAAGACACTGTTCGGCTCCTAGGGAACCTACTGTCTAGTTAAGATAGGATAGACTAGGGGCACCCCAGGGGTGGAGGCTCAGTCGGTTAAGCAGCTGACTTTTTTTTTTTTTTAAGATTTTATTTATTTATTTGACAGAGAGAGATCACAAGTAGGCAGAGAGGCAGGCAGAGAGAGAGGAAGGGAAGCAGGCTCCCCGCCAAGCAGAGAGCCCGATGCGGGGCTCGATCCCAGGACCCTGAGATCATGATCTGAGCCGAAGGCAGTGGCTTAACCCACTGAGCCACCCAGGTGCCCCAACAGCTGACTTTTGATTTTGGCTCAGGTCAGGATCTCAGGGTCGGGAGAGGGAGCCTCATGACGGGCTCCTCGCTCAGCACAGAGTCTGTTTGAGACTCTATCCCCCTTCCTCTCTGCCCCTCCCCAGTTCGTGCACACGAGGGCTAATAAACAAATAAAATCTTTAATTAAAAGACAAAGAGGATAGGACAGACTAGCCAAGGCACTGAAGGCCAGGAGAAGGATGGCTGTGGGCCCAAAGTAAGTGTAACAGGAATTTAAGAAATGAAAACAGTTTGTGGGGAAGCAGCTTGCTCGGAGTCCTCGAGGAGGGATGAGATTTGCCAACTAGGAGAAGCTGGGTCGGGACCCTACAGGGCTGGGTCTGACGGCAGTGACTCATCTATTCGTCAGAGTGGGCCATGGTCCCAGCTCTCTGCTGGCCATCCACCTGGGAGCAACGCATTGGACTGGTTCACCCAGAAAGTGCCCTCCCCATGGAGCACAGGGATGCATCCAGAGAAATCAGATGACTGTGCAAAGCGGAGACACCCAGGCCCCAGGGCTCACAAGGGTCCATGATACAGGTCATGGCAACAGAAGAGGCACCTTCAATGTTCTCCAGTGCCGTGGGGAAACCAAGGGGCTCGCCTCTTGATCAGCGTCTCCCCATTCGCCTCTATGTCGGAGCTCATCTTGGCAACCCAGCCCTATTCCACTCCTGGCAGGGACTTGCCTCCCTGGCCACGGAACCCGGCAAAGGAAGCCAAAGCGTGGCCTCCCCTCCAGCCTTCCTGACATGGAGTTCAGGCCTCCCTAAACCACAGTCCCTCTGCCAATATACCCCACCCGAGCGTAGGGTCCCCATCCCTTCTCTCTTGCCCTCCCTCCCCAAGCACGTGGTCTTCTATTCCCACAGGATGTCGCTGCCTGCTGGCTGTTACCTCGCATAGGATGTCAGTCGGCAGCTAAGTGATTATACTGGGCATGGGTTTTGGTGCTGCGAGTCTTGAGCACCAAAATTGTCTGGGATTCCAAGATAGGAAGAGGCAATTGCAGAATTCTTGGTACTGACGATGGCGGGGGGTGGGGGGTGGGGTGGGAGAGAGATTTGAGAGCAGGGACCGCTTCCCCAAGTCCCTTCAATCAACCCATTAGGAGCCTCTGCCTCTGTCCCTTGGAAGTCACCCGGGATTATCCACAGACAGAGGCTGCAGAGAAGAGTGTGGTGTGGCCCAGCCATCACTCCCAGGGACAGGGAGCCTGGAAGCCAGCGGGCCCGAGGCCGTCGGGAAACCCCTCGCGCCCTCCCACTGCTCTCTCTACCTCTCACTCATCCCCAGGCCCACCCCAGTGGTAAAGGGACACCATGGCTTGTCATCTTCACTTCCAACTGAAGGGTATTAATAGCTATTTCCAAATATAGTCATTTTCTTTCTGCTTCAGACACTTGGGCCCAGGTTCAGCGTGAGACGCTGCAAAATCGGTGAGCCTGTCTGCTGGTGATTTTATGGCTCTTTCCCCGAGCTCACAAGAAATGTGCAAGTGTGCACACCACACTCACACAGCTGCCAGAGCTAACACGCTGGCACCACCTGACCATGGCAGAGAAGGTGGATAAAGAGGCCCTGTGTGCCATCCCTCGGGCAGTACACGTCCCGCTCAGGTGCCATGGGCACATGCAAGGGGCGGGAATTCACTTTCTTAAAACTGCACGAACCCTTTAAGTGTTTGGGGGCAGGGAGGGCTCTAGGGCGTTTGGGGTCCTCGGCTGACCTTCTGCATCACTTGTGTCATTGGCAGACCCGGCTCCTTTCAGAGGGCAGCCCCATTTCACCCTTGCCATCACTGTGGGATGCGTGCTGGCTGGGAAGGCATGGAAGACCAGAGAAGTTAAGAAATGTGTCCAAAGCCACACAGCAGGCAGGTGGCTAGACTCCTGGCCCCAAGCTCCTCCCTCACCATGTTTATAGCCATGCAGACAGTGTGGACATAGCAACCTCTTCCTCGTCCCCTTTCTAGGTTCCCTGTCCTTCTACTGACCAGTCTCAGGGCTCAGTCCAAACAATTCTCTCTCTCCCAGGATCCCATCCATTTCCCTGATTTTAAATTCTACCGCTATACTCTCATTTACTAGAGCTATTTCTCAAGGCCGGACTCTGCCTACTCAACTCACAAGCATCTCATACCTAATATGCCCCAGCTAAGCCTCCAGAGTCCAGTCTGACCCCATTCTCAGGCCTTCCTCCCCACCCCCCACCCCCAGGCTCTTGGTTTCAGCAGGAAGCATGGCCTCTGCCCACCCACCAAAGATAGAGACTTGGGGTCTCCAACAGTCTACCTACAGGACCTATCTACAGGACACCTACAGGACACCAGTGTAGCCCCTTCCCCCTACCTCCACTGCCACCACCGAGGGCAACCTGCCTAGGGCTTAAATGTGTTTTAAATGTGTTACAGGCTTAAATGTGTCCCCTAAAAGTGATATGTTAAAGTCTTAAGCCCCAGGACCTCGGACTGTGACCTTATTTGGAAATAGTGTCCTTATAGAGGTAATCAAGTTAAAATGAAGGCAGGCCTTCATCTAAAATGGCTGGTGTCCTCATAAAAGAGGGACATGTGAACACAGAGACAGACATGTACAGAGGGAAGACGATGTGAAGACCCAGGGAGAAAATGGCTACCGACAAGCCTAGAACACCTGTGGCCAGCAGAAGCCGAGAGGCAGGGAGCAGAACCCGTTCAGAGCTCCCTCCGCGGGAACTCAGTTAAATTCTGAAATTGCCATACTGTATCTTTAAAAAGTAACAACACTCTGGTACTTAAATAGACAGGCCAGGGGTGCCCTGGGACACCTGACCCCAGTGGCTCACCACTTGCAGGTGGGGTGGGGACAGTCTAAGCACCACGAGCAGGGGCCCCCTCTTCAAGCCACAACTACGTTCCCGGTCTGGGGTAGCAGGCAGGGCTGAGTGTCCCCAAAAGCCAGGGCCCCGGACGGAAGCTGGAGCGCACAGAGTGCAGCAGGCCACGCACCTGAGACACGGGAACTCCACGTTGTCGCTCTCCGGCTGCCCCTCTTCTCTCACCAGCACCCGCTCCAGGAACCAGCCGCTGCCCCCGCCTTTGCCGTCATGCCTGATCCTCACCCGCCTCACCTTCCGCATGGTGACCGCCTCGATGGTGAACTCGTCGGCCTTCGGAGGGGAAGACGGCAAGGCCGGTGGGATGGGGCTCCCTTGGGACCCAAACACCAAGGAGAGACGCAGGCCCAGAAATCAGAAAAGCCGGGGCTGATGGGTGGGGCTGCTGGCCTGTCACAGGTGGGTTGAGGGGTACCTGGAAAGAACAGGTCTAACCCCTCCTCCAGCTGCTCCCAGTGGGAAGTCATTCCATGTCAAGTTCCCGACAAGGGAGGGCTGTATTTTCCGATTAAACAGTGGCCATTCCCTATCGTCTCCTAAAAGGCAGATCCCCCAGGAGGAGGGATAGGATAAGCTGTTACCGGTCACTAACCATGTATCATGACTTAACTCCTTGGCCAATCAACTCAGGCTCCTGCTACAAAAGGATACCAGCCCGCTTCTAAGGCATGGCTGGGACTGACTGGGGAGGGCAGGAGAACTAGTGGTCTTGCTAACTGCACAGTTTCGCCTGCCAATGGGGCAGCAGAAGTGCAGCAGGGGCTGGAGAGTTGCCAAGCCTACACGAGCACACCTGGGAGCCTCCCAGAACAGGAAGAGGAGGGTGCGATTGGTTGATGGACAAAGGATTCAAAAGAGGTAGAAGAGTGGGAAAGGGTGGGTGTGGATGGGAGAGAGAGAGGAAATGTACAAATCTATGTGAAGTCACCCCCTCCGGCCCTCCCCAAATGAGCCTGGGCCCACCCACAACACTCAGATTATTTTGATCACCATAGCCTTCTTGTGTCTGTGACCCCAAGGTCAGCTGGAGTGGCCTCTGAGAGAGACCTCCACTCGATCTCCAGGGTTTGCCCTGCCCTCGCTGAGGATGGGGCAGCAGAGGCGGGAAGAGAGCCCAGGATTGTGCTAGGTCAGTCTGCAAATCGGCTTCAACTGGTAAGCACCATGAGCCTCGCTTGACTGCAATAATGACCCTACTGAGCACCTGCTCTGTGACGTAGGCCAGGTGGTATGTACAGCTGTGCTCCTAATTCTCATATCAACTGGCACAGGTGGGCATCGCTTCCCTGTTTCACATGTGGGGAAACTGAGGCTGGGGGAATGGAGCGACTGGCCCCATGCAGGGTTTGCCCCCAGATCTGCCTGACGATTTCCCTATTGCCCCACACGACCTACCCAGGAAACCCATTTGACAGGTGGGGAAGGGACCATGACCCCTCCAGGGCGGTTCTCCAAGTCCCTACTGGATCACCCCGGGAGCCCAGAGGGTGTCATGTATGCTAGTTCGCTGATGGCCGGGGCACCCATATCAGCTTCAGCAGAACAGGGAGGACAGGGGAAGGGGACCTCGGACCAGGGCCGGGTAGGCAGGGATGGAGCGGGCTATACTCACATTGCCCTTCTCAAATAGGTCATTGTCATTCCTGCTGTTGTACAGCAGCCGCTCGCCTGTGTCCCCCACGTCACCGTAAAGGCACAGGTAGACATTGGCATCGGTTCCGGCGCCTTCGAGTTCTCCAGTGCACACGGTCACACGGTACCGGGCCACTGTCGGGGAGAGAAAGGGACACACTGATGGCCCCCTGCTCCCAGCACTGGCCCTGCTGCTCCTGCCTCTACGTGCCCCTCCCCTGCACCCGGCCAGCGGGGGCTGCAAACCCCATGCCACCCAGTCAAAGGGCAGCTCACCTGCAAGTCCCTCTTCCCAAACAAAGCAGAGGTTCCCGGGCCTGCTCAAGGATCAGAATCCCATGGGAAAGTCTTGTAGGAATGCAACTTCCTGTGCCTCACTGAGACTTTTCCAAGTTTAGTTTCCCGAGGTAGGATCCCTAGAACTGCTTTGTTTATATGCCCCCCAGGAGACTCTGGGAGGGCCTGGCAGTGTTTGGGGACCACAGGTCTGATTGAAACATTTTGACCCTTGATTCTATCTAACCCAGCAGACTCTTCTGCCTTAGGTTGTTCTCCAATTCTTATGTGTCCTGTCTTCTCACGGAAGAGAGCTTTTCTCTGTGACCCAGACTGAGCTTTGCTTCAGAACGGAAAGGCACAAAATGCAGTCACTGTGGGAGGGGCCGCAGCTTCTCTCCCTGTTGAAAATGTGCCCTGGAGGAGACGGGCCAGCATCCCTGCATATCACAGCTTCCCTTCCTCACTTCAAATATGCTAGAAAGTGAAATTCATTCATTCATTCACTCACTCATTCATTCATTTGCCCTGTATCTATTGGCTGAAGCCCAGTAGGCACTAAGCACCATTACAGAACCTGGGTTCAGCAGTGAGCAAGACAGACTTCTGCTCCCATGGAGCCTCCATCCAACTTGAGAGTGGACGGGTGGAGAGGAAAGATGGACAGTGAAATCACAGCAAATTATGAACAGGAAAATTCCTGAGTTACGTCTGCAACAAAGATTACACGGAAGAGGGGTGCCCCAGAGTGGGATGGAAGTGGAGGGATTATGGTGAGGGAATGAAGAGGATTTGGAGAGGCAGAAAAGCTTGCAGCAAGAAGTTGACATCTGGTAAGATGCCAAGGAGAAGAAGCCAGCCGCAGGAAGCTCGGAGAGAAGAGTGTGCGAGTAAGTGCGAAGCACTGCCATGGGGAGGAGGGGGTGAATGTTCCAGGAGCAGAGAGAAGGTCAGTAGGGCCTGGGTGAGGGGGGTTTGATGAAGTCCAGAAGTGGACCAAGGCCAGCATGGGACAGAATTGGTATGACAGGTCAAGGTAAGAAGTGTGACTTCCTTTGGTTGTTGTTTTTTTTTTTCATACAATGAGAAGTCATTCAGGGGCTTTAAGCAAAAAAGTAACCTGATCTGAATTATATTCTAAAGAGCACTCTGGCTGCCTTGTGGAGAACTGATTGTATGGGAAGAAGGAGTGACTCAGAGAGGCCTCTTAGCAGAATAATTAGAGTTGCCTAGAAAAGACAGGAGGGTGTCTAGGATTCAGGGTGCTGTGGAGATGGAGAGAAGCCAGTAGATTAGAGATATATTTTTAATGTAGAATCAACAGTACTTGGTGATAGATTGGATAAGTAATTGAGGCAAAGAAGAATCATGGATGACTCCTAGATTTTGGCTTGGGTAACCAGGTAGACAGTATTTCTAGTAAGAAGTAGGCATGCCTAAGGGAAGCATAGGTTTGGAGACAGAAATCAATGGTTCTGTTTGTTCATTATAAATGTGTGCTACTAAATGTTCCTAAAAAAGCCAAGAAGGCACTTGAATATGTGTCTGGAGAGTCAGGACTACTGACAGGACATTGGTCATTGGCACACAGATTCCACTGAAAACTACGAGTCCAGATGAGATCTCCCATAGAGAAGATTATGGAGGGACACCAACATTAGAGACCAAGCCCAGGAGAAGCTAGCAACTCAGATAAGAAGCAGCCAGTGAAGCAGGGGGAAAGAGTACTGCTGGACATGGCTCTAAATCAAGAGAAGGGAGGAATGATCATCTGTAGCAAATGCCACAGAGGACAAAGAGTGACTTTTGGTTTAGCTACATGGAAAGCACTGGTGTCAAGGACAAGAGCAGCCGTAGTGAAATTGTGGGGGAAGGGAAGAAGCCCTATAACAGGAATCTAAGTACAGAATAGGAGGTGGGAAATTAGATATAGTACCTGGATGCCTGGATGTAAACCTTTCCTTTAGTCTGTTGTGAAGAGGAATACAAAAGAGAAATAATAAGCTGGAGTGGGGTATGAATTTAGAAAAGTTTTATTTTAAAATGTTTAAGATGTGGGGCACCTGGGTGGCTCAGTGGTTTAAAGCCTCTGCCTTTGGCTCAGGTCATGATCCCAGGATCCTGGGATCGAGCCCCACATCAGACTCTCTGCTCAGCAGGGAGCCTGCTTCCTCCTCTCTCTCTGCCTGCCTTTCTGCCTACTTGTGATATCCATCTGTCAAATAAATAAATAAAATCTTTAAAAAAAATGTTTAAGATGTGAGGTACTAGATTATTATCTATAGGATCATGTAGAGGATGATGATCCTGTAGAGAAAAAGAAAATGATAACAAGGAGAGAAGAACTAGTGAAGTTCTTTAGAGAGGAAGAAGAAGAAGGACCAGAGTATAGATAGAGGACTAGCTTTGCTAGGGTTCAAAAACTCAACTATAGGGACTAAAGGGAGGGCAGTGATAAATTGTAGGACAGCTTTGAGTACAAACTGAGATATACTGAGTCATGATTTTTTTAAAAAAGATTTTATTTATTTATTTGACAGAGATCATGAGCAGGCAGAGAAGCAGGTAGAGAGAGAGAGGGGGGGGGCAGGGGGAAGCAGGCTCCCCGCTGAGCAGAAAGCCCAATGCGGAGCTCGATCCCAGGACCCTGAGATCATGACCTGAGCTGAAGGCAGAGGCTTTAACCCACTGAGCCACCCAGGTGCCCCCTGAGTCATGAATTTTAAATGAGACCAGTCTGCAAGGCTGCATGTTTTGCTACAGTGAGTCTACAAGGCTACAATAACTGAAAAGGTCATTTGTTGGCTTTACCTAGGATAGGGTTTATCCAGGTAAGCATGATAGAGAGATACAAGGACAGAAAAGGTAAGGGAAGGTTTAGAGGTAGGTTATAATGGTGGCCCATGCAATCCAAGCCATGTATACAGAAAATTGAATATAAGAGAAGGTGATAATAAAATCAATGAATTATAGGTCTTGACAAAGTCAAAAAAATGTTAGGGTGGGAAAGGCAAACCTATGGTTGCCAGGGTTTGGGTAGGAGGGAAAGGAAGAGATAAATAAGGAGAGCACAGAGGATTTTTTTAGGGCAGTGAAATTACTCTGTATAACACCATAATGATGGATACAAGTCATTATAAATTTGTCCAAACCCACAGAATGTACAGCACGAAGAGTGTTCCACAAGTAAACCATGAACTCAGGATGCTAAGAATGTATCAATGTAAGCTCATTAATTATAACAAATGTATCACTCGGGGGGGGATGATGATAAAGGAGAGGGTACGCATGTGTGAGGGAAGGGAATATATGATAAATATCCACACCTTCCTCCCAATTTTGCTGTGAACTTGAAATTTCTCTAAAAAAATAAAGTATATTTTTTAAAATGAAGGAGCTAGTAAGATATTCCCAGAAAAGCAATAAATATAAAACTCCATTGGTGGCTTGATAATGTATATAGATGTAATTTGTATGACAGTATAGCACAAAGGAGGGGGAAGAGAACAAACCTATACTGCAGGGAAGTTTTTGTGTATTATTGAAATTAAGTTGGAATTAGTCTGAACTAGATTATTGTAAGTTAAGATGGTAATTGTAATTCTCTGGGTAGCCATTAAAAAATAACAAAAAAATATATTAAAAGAAACAAGGGAACTAAAATGGTATTCTAGAAAATATTTCTTTAACACACAAAAAAGTGGTAATATAAAATGAGAGGAACAAAAAAAGACATGAGACATAAAAAACAAATAGCAAAATAGCATTCATAAATCCTGCCATATTGGTAATTACATTAAATGTAAATGGACTAAATATTTCAATCAAAAGGCAGAGTGTAGTTGTCATCCTGCATAGACAGGATGGGTCCTCTCACCCCCTATTTGCTCAGATATCAAGACTGATGATGCCACACATGTACCAAGAGTGAATATAAGATGTATCATGCACCTAATAAGGAGTTCTTGGGAGAGTATATTTCCAAGAAGGTCCAAAAATGGCTTGAGAAGCAGGGAGATTTTATGGTGATTAGGAGATAAGGGTTCCCTTGTGGGGGAATTGAGGGGGTCAGTTCTTGCATGGCTTGACCTTTCCACAAGTGCTAAGGGAGGCAATATCCAGTCTTCTTATCAAACTGCCCAGATGTCAGGCAGAAGGGGGTGGGGTAGTGTAGCCTGAAAGATGTCAGCAGTCACACAGCAAAAAAAGTCATACCTATTGCACAGAGATTGGCGAAATTGGTAATGGATCTATGTGCTATATACAGAAATACCCTGTAGATTAAAAGACACAAATAGGTTGAAAGTAAAAGAATGACCATCAGAACTGGCTATACCTGAATAGACTTAAAACAAGTGTAAACAAGTGGCGGGGGGTGGGTGGGAGGTTGGGGTACCAGATGGTGGGTATTATAGAGGGCACGGCTTGCATAGAGCACTGGGTGTGGTGAAAAAATTATGAATAATGTTTTTCTGAAAATAAATAAATTGGGAAAAAAAACAAGTGTAAAGATCAAATTGGTAATTTTAAAGAACTATTCAGAAAGAAAAGCTCAGGCCTAAATGTCTTCATTATCGAATTCTACCAAGCATTCAAAGAAGAATTAATACCAGTTCTTCTCAAATTCTTCCAAAGAATTTTGGAGGGGAGGATATGTCCAACTCATTTTATGAGGTCAGCATTACTCTGATGCCAAACCAGACACAGAAATCACAAGAAAAGAAAATTACAGACCTATCTCTTTTCTGAATATGGATGCAAAAATCCCCAACAAAATACCAGTAAACCAAATCCAGCAACATAAAGAATTATACACCTTGACAAAGTAGAATTTATCCCAAGGATACAAGTTTTAAAAATCAATTAATGTAATGTATCACACCAGTAGAATAAAAAAAGTATAACATGATAATTTCAATAGACTCAGAAGAAACATGACAAAATCTATCACTCTTTTATGATAAGAAAACCATCAAGTAACTAGGAATAAAATGGAACTTCATCAACCCATAAAGTTATCTATGAAACACCCCCAGCAAACATGTAATTAATGGTGACAGACTGGATGCTTTCTTTAAGGTCAGAAACAAGACAAGGGTATCTGCTCTCATCATTTGTTTTCAAGGCAGTGCTGGAGGTTTTAGCCAAGGCAGTTAGGCATCCAGATTGGAAACAAAGAAGTAAAACTATCTCTGGGCACAGATGACATGATCCTCTACACAGAAAATCATGAGGATTCCACTCAAAACTATTTGAACTAATAAATGAATTCAGCGAAGTTGTAGAGTATATCAATATGCCTGAATCAATTGTAGGTCTATTCTTTTGCAATAAACAATCTGAAAAGGAAATTAATAAAACATTTCCATTCAAAAGAGCATAAAAAGAATAAAATATGAAGACATTTAACAAAAAGAGGGAGAAACCTATGCTCTGAAAACTACAAAATACTGTTGAAAAAAATTAAAGATTACTTAAATAACTAGAAAAGCATCCCACATTGACTGCTTGGAAGACTTACCATTGCTCAAGGCAAACACTAAGTGTTTTCAGCCTTCAGCCTCTTCGTAAATGAAGCTGATGCTTTTGTGTTTAGCTTCCAGTGATAGAACTGGTGGCAGTTAAGAGGGAAGAAGAGCCTCAACTGGCCTGAGTACTGAAATGGAGAGGCACAGAAGGAAAAGAGGAACACTTATTCTTAATCCTGAGGCAGGGCAGTTCTGCTCTTTCAGCTGTAACTATCAGGCAATACCCAGAAGCAAACTGATGAGGGGAGACAGCAATCTCTCTGCCTGGAAATTCCAGTCCTGTTTGTTCAGGAGCACTAAGGTCCATTGGGCTGGAAGTTCTCAGGGCTCCTGATCTTCTCCAGGGGCCCCTCCCAGCCCACCAACCATTGGGGTCCCAAGCTCGTTCTCAGCAGGAAGTCCATAGACAATTAAAAAATAACTGTCTTGTTAGCCACCAGCAGTGAAAGACTTCAAACAAATGGGTAACTACCACAGCCTCTTGTACTTTAATTTAAAAATGACAGCTCAGCCTGATTAATAAGAAGCTCCTCTTTTCAGCAGTTGAGTCCAGTGATCCCTTGCCCACTCATCAGCAGTGTGTAATCACTTCAGCTGCAAACGCAGGGGAGTGTGCAGGGCGCATGGCTCTACCATCTCACCGAACTCCTGATCATAAGCGGTGCGTGTCTAATCTGTGTCCCTGGGCTGTGTTAGTCAGTGAGGTCACTCCTCAAAGCCTCTTGCTGTCAGACATGGCATTAATTGCTTCTTTGACTGGCTCTTGCTTTAGAAGTAAACCCGGAGTAACAGACTTATTTATCTTTATCTATCTATTTATTTATCTTTATCTATTTATTTATCTTTATCTATTTTTTTGAGAACATGCATGCATATGCTGGGGTTGGCGTGTGTGTGTGGCAGAGCTAGAAGAGGAGAGGGGGACGGAAAGGGACAAGCAGACTCTGTGTTGAGCAGAGAGCCCAACATGGGGCTCGATCCCAGGACCCCAAGATCATGACTTGAGCAGAAACCAAGAGTTGGATGCTTAACCAACTGAGCCACCCAGGTGCCCCAAAAATGGTTTTAAATTGGTATTATTTTATGTGAGTTCAAGGCTTTCCACTCAAGGGACTGCCAGGAAACCCAGCACGTTATTCACGATACCCTGGTGCCAGCTGGGGAAGCGAGACTTGCCATCAACTCTTTACCGTTACAAAGAAGCATCCAGAACACCAAAGGAGATCAAGTTCCTACAGAGGTGAGTGAGGATAAGGGGGTGTTCCAAGCACAACAGAAATTTATATGGGCCAGATAAAGCATCGGGGAGATGGAATCCAAGTCGACATGGGCTTGACAGTACTGCCAAGGACCACCCCCAAGAAGACATTGAACTGCATTTAAAGCCAAAACAGACAGCCCTTCGATCTAATCCTGTTCGCCAGAGACTTTTTTTTCCCTTAAAATGGTTCTTTGATAGTATTACAGACGACAAAAACCAAGAGCTATCACAGCCCCACATCTTGCACACTGTTTAAAATGTGACTTGCACGTTTACCCATGTAGCCTACAGACACACTCTTTCTCCCCACCCTTCCTACCACCGTCTCTCCTTGTCTGTCAGATCCCTACTCAGAGAAGACCTAGCTTAAATGGCACCTCACCTGAAGGTTCTCCCAAAGTGTGGGCAGAAAACTCATCTCGCCAGAATCTCTACACCATTCTCTCACTGAGTCCTGTCGGAGCCACCTTCAAAATAGCTCTTGAATTTACCCTCTTTCTAGTCTAGTTAATTCTTGCCCACTTTGAGTACCTCTTCTTCTCCCCGCTTGATGACTTCTTATAGGTTTGCCTCTAAGATCCATCCTCCACACACCCATGAGTCAGGCCAGGAGAAATGTTGGGGAGAAGGAGCTAGAAGGAGTTGCAGGATACAGCGGCGTGTCACCAAGGTCATGAGAGGGCTGGGAGGCAGAAGCCTGAGCCGGGGGGGTGCACGGCTCATTCATGGGATGATCTGAGGGAGGTACTGGGACCAGGATATGGATGAGGGGATTTTCCACTCAATCACTGGAAGGAATAGGACAGAGGTTCTGAAGTCTTGATGTGCAAAAAAATTACTTGGTATGCTTGATAAAAATGCAGATTATCAGGGATAGCTCTCAAAGAATCTAATCAACATCTCTGGGGTGCAGCCAAATTATGTCCCCTACGCCCGCATCCGTATGTTCAAGTCCTAACCCAGGGTGCCTGGGGGACTCAGTTAGTTAAGCATCAGCCTTTGGCTCAGGTCATGATCCCAGGGTCCTGGGAACAAGCCCTGCATTGGGTTCTTTGCTTAGCAGGGAGCTTGCTTCCCCCTCTCCCTCAGCCTGCTGCTCCACCTACTTGTGCTCTCTCTCAGTCAAATAAATAAATAAAGCTTTTTTTTTTTTTTTTAAAGTCCTAACCCCCAGTATCTCAGAATATGACAATATGGAGGTAGGGTTTTAAAAGAGATGATTAAGCTAAAATGAGATCCTATGGGTGCGTCCTCATCCAATATGACATAAGAAGGGATTAGGACACAGAAAACAGGACACCCAGAGGGAAGACCGTGTGAGGACACAGCAAGAAGGCTGCCATCTACAAGCCAAGGAAAGAGGCCTCATAAGAACCCAAGCCTGATGACACATTGATCTTGGACTTCCAGCCTCTAGAACTGTGAGAAAATGAATTTCTGTTGTTTAAGCCTCCAGTCTGTGGTATTTTGTTATGGGAGCCCGAGCAGATTAATAGACTGCCCTAGAACAATGGCAGGAGTTGGGGGTCTGGAGAATGACTGAGAGAAATATTATACCACCTTCAGTGGAAGAAAAAGTAAGCAGAGGACACCAGAGATGGGATTGATCTGGAGCAGAGGCAACATCATGAGATGGCATGGGCCCCGTGTCTGAGAGTGCAGAGGGAGTCTGGCAAAACCCCCCTCACCAGCCCCACAGTCTGTGAGGTGGGAAAACAGGTTTGGAGGAATGGGGAAGCCAGGCTTCAGTCAAGGTAAAGAGGACATGGAGGTAAAGAACATCTTGGGCATTCTAAGTAAAAATGGTAGATTTCTTTCTGGAAAAACCTCACTAAAATGACAATACACAGGTATTTTCAGGACTTAACCAAACAAAAAATAGGGACAAGTACAGATAACAGCAACAAGACTTGGGGAGCTTGACATCCCCTGGGAAAGTGATTAATACCTTAGCACAGTGATTCCTCACCAGCAGCACCACTTAGAAATGCATGAGACAAATTCCCGAGTCTCACCCTGGACTTCCTGAGTCAGAAACCCTGGGCTTGAGGCCGTGTACTCCATTGCCACAAGCTCTCTGGGTGATAATACTCAGGGAAGTTTGAGGATCCCTGACTCACCATATCAGAGAGAACTGATCAGAGTTATCACTTGTGAAATTTGAAAGCAAAGGCTGAGGAATGAAAGCACCCGGTAACTTCAGAAACAGGACATGAGGAGCTGAAGTCAAGAGAACTGGTTAGAAAGATCAAGGAAGCAGTTGGGTCCCAAGACCCCCTCCCCATTGGTTCACATCTGCAGGCTCTGTTCTGGCACACGAAGGGATAGATCCGACAAGAACAGGAGTGTTTCTGCCTCAGTGGGCTACACTGCTAAATCAAGTCTCAGTCTGGGGCAGAATCCTCTTACCTACCATGTTCCCAGGGATATGGCTAACTTGCTGCCACAGAAAATAGTACACAATGTGAAAAGAGAATAGTCCCTGTGCACACAGGAGGCGGAAGACCTCGTTCTAGGTCTGACTCTGTCTCCAACTGTATAATCAGGACAAGAACTCCTCGTTTTCCTGAGTTGCATTAGGCTATTTTATTTATTTGTTTGTTTGTTTGTTTATTTATTTAAAGGTTTTATTTCTTTATTTGACAGAGACACAGAGAGAGGGAACATAAGTAGGGGGAGTGAGAGAGGGAGAGGAAGAAGCAGACTTCCTACCGAGCAGGGACCCGATGTGGGGCTCAATCCCAGGACCCTGGGATTATGGCCTGAGCTGAGGCAGATGCTCAACAACTGAGCCACCCAGGCCTTCGAACGCAAATATGCTATGGTCACACTTTTTTTTTTTTTTTTTTAAAGATTTATTTATTTATTTATTTGACAGAGAGAAATCACAAGTAGATGGAGAGGCAGGCAGAGAGAGAGAGAGAGGGAAGCAGGCTCCCTGCTGAGCAGAGAGCCCGATGCGGGACTTGATCCCAGGACCCTGAGATCATGACCTGAGCCGAAGGCAGCGGCTTAACCCACTGAGCCACCCAGGTGCCCTATGGTCACACTTTTAATTACAAACGAAGAGGCTCAAGTAGATGACAGAAAGTGCTAATCACCAGCATTGCCTAATTAGATGACTAGATGGTGCGATCTCTTAACAGATATTTGCCATGTGGGGTTTCTATGTTTTTGAGTATTTACTTCTATTTAAATCATTTCAACAAATACACACAGAGCTTCTACTGGATGTACAAATGTCTGAGGAGTGATGCTTTCCAAATATTGAGAAGAGCTACTAGAACGATGAGTGACATTGTTTTCTATATATTCTTATCTCTTGGTAATTTTGCGGTATTACTATATGATTTAAAAATTAGGACTGCCACAGTGATAGCAAATGGGTTGATTATCTTAAGTGCCAATTCTGATCAATTGCTAATGTCTGCTTAGATCAATTGCTAATGTCTGCTTAGAGTGCCCTGTAGGGAGCTTTGAAACTCATTTCAGACTCAGTGAGAGAGAAGGCTGTGATTGCTCAGTAATGTCTGCCAGAGCAAAGGGCAGGACATGTGCTGTGCCTCAGTCTCTTCTGCCTCTATAATCTAGAGGCAAAATGATCTCCCTTTAGCCCTGAGAATGTGCAAACTGGACCCCAGATTAAAAGCTTAGTTCCTCTCCTATGAGCCTTAAATAGACACAGAGGACTCATCCGGGGCCGCCAATCATGGCTTCTGGATACAGTCTTCCTTTTGGGGAGACTCTTGTGCATAATTTGAAGAGAATATTTCTTTAATGTTAGGAAGGCTGTGGAGAAGCACTGCTTGGAGAGGATCCTTCTTATCCCCTCACCCACCTGAAGAGCCATAAATGTCGCCTTCCTTCCCCACACCCACCACCACAGAGCTCTGGCATCCTGCCTTAGAGATTCCCACAAGCCAGTCAGAAGGCTGGGAATTTTCTAACTCCATGCTGGCATGTGGAGGGGGTGTGATGAGCGACAGCAGATGAGACCATCCACTCATGGGCTGGACCCCCACGCACACGCCAACTAGGAGTTCCACCGCCTCGCCAGGGATGGAGAACTGGTCAGTACTCACTGCCCATTATCCTCCGCACGGTCGGGCCCTCGGCGGTCATTTCTCTCACGATCTCATTGTCATCCTCGTTGGCATCCAGCCAGCGATTACAGTTGAAGTTATACTTGTCCTTGGTCAGAGTGTTCACCAGGGTCATCTGGAATGAAGTACTGGGGTGAGCAAGAGGGTGGACCAATGATCTATCACACCTTGGGGTCACCATTCTGCTATCTCATCCAAGGGAGGCCAAGGCCATCCCATTGAGATGTCTCTTGTGGAAGGTGGTCCAGATTTCACATCTATCCCTCTCGCTCCCTGGAGACCCATGCTTGCCTAGCAGCCAGGCAACTGGCGGAGAAGGTAAGTCTCTTGAATACCTGAGCATTTTCTCAGTCAAATTTGGAGGTCCTCTCCCCATCAGGAAGCCCCCGTGTCTTAGGTCCAAATTTGGGTCTCACTGTGAGACCCATGCTTACCCACCCCCATTCCCAACGGACACAAAGGCAAACTTAGGTGACATGGTCATTAGAAAGAGACCATACCGGTTTCTCTCCCATGCACCTCCCAAACCTCAGGATGGCACACCTCACCCTTTCTAAATGCCATCCAGAACCAGGGCTCCTTCTGTCATGCCATGCCCGAATCTTGTAAAACCTGCCAAGATCTGGGAGCTCAATCTACAGGGAGAAATGACAAGGTTTGGGTGGACATAGTCAAGTGAATTGTGTTTATCTCACAGCTGACCCCTTCCCAGGAGGGCACCCGCTCTGGGCCGAGTCTTCAGCAGTGAGGATGGCTTTGCTCCAGGCCGCTCTCGTAGACTGTATTCTCTCATGCCCTGGCAACCAAGGGCACATGAGGGCGAGACAGCTGTGTAGCGCCCAGGTTCAGTCTGGCCTGGTGAAACCGAACAAAAATAACTGACCCACAGTAGGATCCAGAATAAAGAAAATCTTCCAAGCAATAAACTCCCAGTAACAAAACCCATTCGGCAACCCTGCAAATTAGCACAGGTCCACAGCCCCAGGACTCCACTGGGCACTAAAACAGACAAAAAGATCAATACAGCAGTCGTGCCCTTTCCCTAGGGGCCTGCAGTCTAGCCGGGAAGACAAATACATGAAGAGCAATGAAGTGAGTGTGCAGCAGAAGCAGCAGTGGGGTGCTCTGGGAAGACAGCTGAAAATTACAAATCATTCTCACCTAAAGGTCAGAGCACACTTCTGTTGGCAAAACAAGCCTTGCTCTAGTTATATACACATCAGAAATTTAAAGCTAAATTTCTTTTAAAATATTCTACTATTTATACTTTCCTCTCAATTTGCTACTCACTCTCTAATTCAGTTCAGATCAGGCAGTTTGACACTAATGTGCTCAGGGTCTCTGTTCTACAATGATTCCCCAAGCTTCTAGGCTCCTGAAGAAAATTCTATACCTGCTTCTTTCTCCCAGGCTTGGTTCTGAAGTGTTTGATTCAGGAGAAGGGCCAGACCCCAAGGGGACGCCTTTCAATCAATAGATCACTCTGGTTACCCCTTGCAGGGGCCTGAATTTTGTGTAGCACCCGCTTGTCTTCAAACGTGATTCAAAATCTGGCTTAGAAAACCATCCGCATGACAAATACCTCTTACATCCCTTCCTCCTTCCTCCTCCCTCCCGCCCCCATTACACTTCCTTCCTACCCTAAATTTCTCGATTATGCCGGGTTTGAACCACTTGTTGTTGGGATTCAGGAGAATCTCGTCCGTCCGCCCCTTTTGCCCATAAATCTGGATGAAGATGGGAGAATTGGTACCAGCTTTCTTCAAATCGGTTGTCCAGACCCACAGGGACCAAGGGAATTCTGCAAAGACATGTCAAGTTGTCCCATAAAGACTTCAAGAGTAAAGAGTTTTTATGTTACCAGTGGGGGAAGAGAAGCAAGTCAAAGGTGTTTAGGACTGAAGCACAGACCATGCACAGGTGTGGCACACTCTCAGAAACCCATTCTAACAGGTGCCAATATTAGGGAGCCCAGGATTCTTTGCTGCTTGAAAAAGGGTACCTCAATGATCCTTTTAATGGCAAAAGCCTATAGTGTGTTTTAAATAGGAAAAAGAGTTGACTCCCTGCACCCTGTGTATATTCAGAGTGCGCTATGTTGAACCATTCCGTTCACCTTCTAGCCCATCACAGCAGGTTATTCAGTTTGGGGTCATGGGGTCCTGGCCATGGTGCTGACTGTGTAACTCTGTGTGGCCTGTACCTTGGAGAGACGGGCTTCCTGCGGGGCCCATTCCCTTCCTCTTTAGAGGAGAACTGAGAAGCAGAAGTGCACTCCTTCACAGCAGAGCTCTTGCCCAGGGGGCTGACATCCTGGCCTCTGCTGGCCCTGTCTGGGAGGACACCAGCCTCTGGGTCCTCACCACCTACTTTTCAGCCTCTTCTTCCTGAGAGACACCATCTCGTAGAGCTGCCTCTCGATCAGCCTATCCACCTTCTTCTCATCCAACCAGTTGCGGCAAAGGAAGGTCTGCTGGATGCCGGTGAAGGGGCACAGAATCACCACCTGGAAGGGGTGTGGTGCAGATCATGAGTCTCCTGCAGCAGGTGCCCTGGTTGGGACCTCCTGACAATGTTTGACAAGCTCTTCATGCTAAGGTGGTCTACATTAGGATTCTCAGGGAATGGCACTTTTCTTCCTGTTGCTGGTCTCATTAAATCTTAGACCAAAAAATACCTCCTCCAAGGAGTCTTCCCAAGTAGCTATCATCCATCCTCCAATTTATCAGCCCAAATCTCAAATTCTTCCCCCTACACACAACACCCTCTTTGAACACTGTATTTCTTTATGCATATCATAAAAATCTCAGTCCAAACCAGATGAACTAGTATACTAAATTAATTCCCTTTATTTTTCTGTAGAAAAAAAGGTTGATCACACAAAAGGGAATGAATATCTGGAATATAACACAAAAATAAACAACTTTCTTCTGGGCTTGAACCCATACAAACCTCTTTCCCATACTTTCTCTATTCTACTCACATTCTCAGCTCATGGTTTTAGAACTCAGAAGTGCACCCAGCCTAGGTCACTCACTCCCTCACATTAGGTATGCCCAAAGGAATGTTCTTGTGACACTACAAAATTTTCTATCAGCCAAGAATTGACTATTCACTCTGCTAGATTCTCAGCTTTACCTTCTTTTTAATCTCAGGACTCTGGGATCATGACCTGAGCTGAAGGCAGACACTTAACTGTGTGAGCCACCCAGGAGACCCCAAAATACTTGCTGACTGAGAGATTTATAAGCTGAAGTGAAACAACCCCAAGAATCGGGACAGTTTATAACTACCAGCTAGCATCTGCGTTTGGCCCTTGGCTGCATGCATAGAACAGCCCTCATTCCTGACCATAAGCAAAACAAGGTGGATGGTCACATTACCAACCCAACTGCCCAATGAAAGGGCCTGCCCATGTGCTCTGTCACTGGTCCAAAGTAAGTAGGAAGCAGGAAGCAGGTCAGCATTTGTACTTGCAAATTAAAGAAGAGGGGTTGAATCAGGAAAGGTCTCCCCCACCCCCGGGGAGCATCCCTTACCTTCTCGCAGTACCAGCCTCTGTTGACGCCCACATTGCCGTGCCCAATGGAGACCCGACTCAGGGGACTGAGGAGGACAGCCAGCTCGATGTTGAAGATGTCTGTGCGGCCACGGTCAAACACACCGCCTTCCAGGAAGATTTTCCCACTGTTCTTATTCCCTCTGGCCCCATACATGACCAGGTAGATTTTGGATTTGGTCCCAGCCCCCCGGACATCCCCAGTGAAGACGGTGACCACATACGAGATAGCTGGTGTAGAAGCCACAGGGGAGGAGAAAGTGCCAGCTGGTTACAAAATCCACACCCCGCCCCCCACCGGCTCCAGCCTCCCTAGGCCCTCCCTCCTCCATACATCCTCAACCCTCCCTGCCTCCTGCCCCAGATGACATCCAGTGCCCCTCTCCGCTTCATGGTATCTTTTTCAGAGTTTGTGTGTCCATGCATCTGAGTTTCAGAATAAACTGCAGGGATTACTCTGAGAAGCTGCCAGCCCTGATTATAAGAACTAACAAAGAGAAGGCAGAATTTGAGTTGGCTGAGAATAGTACTTGCTATTAACATTAATTACCATGTGCCTATTATTAATAGCTGCCGGATGAATTCTGTTAAGTCTGATTTAATTATAACAGCCAACTCCATTAATGGAGATTTATATCCAGGGCTATCTGATTCATTTTGTTTGGTCTTTTGCTCGTAACTTAAAAAAGACAACTTTTAATAGAGGGCACTAGTGTCCTCCTTGGCTACCTGACATGGTGGGATGAGGGAAGAATGAGGGAACGAGAGAACACTGTAGTTGGGCCCTGTGGGGTTTTGGTCACTCAGGAGGCAAGATGAGGACATGAAGTTCTGGGCAAGCACCAGCAAAGGATAATTAAGCTCTCGGATGGGGCTGAGTAAGAGGAAACACTGAAGACAAGCATCTGGACAGGAAGCTCTGCTAAGGTCTGGCCTCCCTTCATTATGTTCTGGAGTCAAAGGCAATGGCCGTTTAGTCCTTGTTAGTTCTCCCGAACCTGCACACAGCCCTCCACCCTACCCCCAGGCCCACCCTTAGCCCCAGAGCCCAGGGAAATGAAAATCCCAGCTTTTTAATTAGCAATAATCGCGCCTCGGATAAACCTCATTGGCTACGATACTGCCACTTTTCATTGGAGCTAGCACGTGTGGCTTTGCGGATGCCTCCCTCATTTAGACATTTACACCCTCCTCTGTTCATCAAATGCTGACTGAGTGCTTACTACCTGCAAGGCCTCAAGGAGACTATGAATATGGGGAAGGTGGCCCCTGCCCTCAAAGAGGGGGTCTCCGGCTCCACTTCTCCAAAACACACAGACCCAGGATGTCTGCCCATGGCCCAAGCTACCAGCCATCCCCAGCCCTTGGCGGTCATTTCTTCTGCTCCTCTACCCCTGGGGACCAGGAAGAGTAACATGGTTAAGGAGGTCATAGCAGACCCATTCTGGTATCTGTTTTTAAGTAAATACTTTGCAAGCCTCAGTTACAAATGATGTGTGAGGTTGAAAGGTGTTGGAGCAGGGGCACCCTGGATTTCCTGAGAGCAGTCATAGTAAAGGGCAAAGGAAGGGCATGTCCTACCCACAGGAAGGAGGGAGGACTCCAAAGGAGTGGCGGGTAGCACAGAGAAAAAGAGAAATGGCATCATAGTCTGAGGAGAAAGATGTTCTAAAGATAAAGAGAGAGAAAGAGTAAGGCCAGCAGGGAGGGGAGGGGAAGGCATGTCTGAAGTAGGGGAGGAGAGTGGGGGGCAGCTGAGAAGACAGGTAGATGAGGAGGAAATGGGGTAATTGGGCATAGGTTCAGGAAAGAGGGACAAGTGTATGGATGAGGTGGAGGGGGATGGCTGGGGAGGTGGAAGTGGGGAGATAAGATGCTGAAAGATGCTCCCGAGAGCCGGAGCTGTACTGTGGGCAGTTTGCACATGGTGCCCCAGAACTTGGACATATTCTCTGTGCAGTGGAGGGCAACAGGAGGCTTTGTAGCAGAGCACGTTCTCAGGTGTGCACATTCACAACCCTGACTTGCTCAAACATCCATGACCTCCCATGCAGGGAGTTGCACGTTTTCTGTGGAATTCATACAGCATAGAGATTTAGGTGGCAGATCAAATCCTGGATCTGTCACGTACCAGCTGTGACCTTGGACAGGTCTCTTAACAGCTATGTGACTCAGTTTGCTCATCTGTGAAATGGAAGCGGTAACAGTTCCTATGCTATAGTCACTGTGAGGATTAAAGGAGCTGAAGTGGGTCAGGTGCCTAGCAGAGGGCCCGGCGTATAGTAAGCACTCAACAGTAGGAGGAGGTAAGGGCCAATCCATATCCTCATAAACGTCTGATGGAATAGGAGTTCCCATCCCGGCTGTATGCAGTGGATAACCTCTTTTGCCCTGGGATGTTAGTATTTGCTCAGGGGCATCTCCCCACTTCCTCTGGCATCAGCAGAGCCCCAGGTTCCAGCCCAAAGGGATAGAAGACTTTCAAGAGCAGGAGGAGTGGCTGGCTCCCACTCAATTGCCAGCCTCCAGGCGCATGCACAAGATCATGGAGCCTCAGGCAGAAACCGAAGTGTCAGCCAATTGGGCCTCCCCTTTCTTCAGTTCTACCTGTGGTCTCAGCTCCGCCTACTAAGATATCCCTTTGGATTTTGCCGTCATCTTCGTCCAAGGCCAGCCAGCGGTTAAGAGGGAAGTCATATTTCCTTTTGTTCCCAATATCTTCAATGATAATCTGGGAAGAAGAAGAGAGGGAGGGGATGACCAGGGTCATGGAGGGCTCACCTGGTGATCGAATCCCTCCACCACCTGGGTGAATTCTGAGAATACACTCTCGGGATGCCTGGATGGCTCAGAAGGCGTCTGCCTTCAGCTAAGGTCACGATCCCGGGGTCCTGAGACGGAGTGCCGCATCGGGCTCCTTGCTCAGCGGAGAGTCTGCTTCTCCCTCTGCCTCCTGCTTCCCCTACTTGTGCTCTCTCTCTCCCTCTCTGATAAACAAATAAAACTTGAGAAAAAAAAAGAGAGAGAGAGAGAGAGAATACACTCCCACCTTCTTAGTGGCCCTTCAAAGCTTCTCACAAGGACACACCTGGCACAAAGCACTGAGAGGCATGTGACGATGACTGGCAATGACTTCCCACTTGAACAACTGAATCACTCTTCCCTCTTCCGCTGCAGATCATTTAAAAAACTGAATGCAGGAAATCTGGCAGGATGTAGCCTGTGAGACCCAAGCGTGAAGCCTAGATTTGGTGCTCGCTTCAGCAGCACATATACTAAAAAAGTGAAGCCTAGATTTGCAGACTTCAACAAGAGCATCACCTTCCCCACCTGCTGAAGGTTGGGACCCTAACCTTCTTGAAGAGAAGCAGAGTCCATGCAAGGAGAACTATGAGCCCTAAATCAGGCACACAGAATCCTGAGATCTGGTGATGAGGTCAGAAAACATCAGCCATGGACAGGGAAGCTAATGGAATCAGCCATCTATGAAGCTTCCTCCAGGGCACTCACAAGGTGAGGTAGGCTTGTGAGGCTGCAGATAAGGGGTGGGGGAGGGGGCGTCTTTCAGAGTTTACCAGGAGCCGAGGGACCTTCCCAAATGTCCCAGGAACCCAACTGAAAACCCACTCTAAGATAAGCAGACTGGTCCATCACTAGAACATGCCCTCCATGCATAGCACGGTGCAGGGTAAGTGGACATGTCTGCCCAGGTGGTCCCAACACTGCCCAAGAGAGAGGGGCTCTGATTTCAATGAAAAACTCATTGCCTAATATCAAAGTGTCTGTGGTGTGCTGCCTATGTCATCTCACCTTGTTTTAATTCCATGTTCATTAGAGAAACTTCTGGGCCAAGGACTGTCTTCCTGAGGACACAACCATTAAGGGGAACCAATGGCCTGAGTGAGTGATTAGAAGCCACTGTCCTACCAGGCTTCTCTCCTCCGATAAATCAACATTCCGGCTTTGGTTTATAAATCAGGCCCTTGTGAGTTTGGTTGGTGTGAGTCACCCTTCAGAGCCTGCCAATTTGATTGTACTCTCAAGCTGAGTACCTGGAGACCACAGTGGCACAGCCCAGAGAGACTTCTGCCACTGAAGTCCAGCCTCTCCCAACTCTCCTGTCTGCACATTTCTCTGTGGCTTTCATCTCCATGTTAGAGTTAGTCAATGACAAAGGTCTGAGGCTTCAGCCTGCCTCCTATCCCCCTTACTCTGACACTCACAGAGCTGGAAAAGCAAAGTGAAGGAAGATAGAACCTAGTTTATCAGATAGGCTGTCAAGTTTACTAATAAACCTAGATGTACAGCTTCACCATCTCTGTATTTAAATGTTCACACAGACAAGTGTGCCAGCCACGGTTTCGGGAGCCAGAGCAGCACCCTCCCAGCCCACGGAGCTGTCATCAATAAGGGCCTTCTACTGGCCTGGTGTCTGATGGAAATTCCTGACCTGAGAAGTTCAGCTAGTCTGAAAAATGGAACGGGCACCATTTAACACCTCTCCAGGACAAAACTAGCTGAATCACAAAGGAAAGAGGTGATATTTGAAACATAAATTTTTGAATAACAACCAAGATGTTAAAACTAGAGTCTCCAAAAATACTGAATACAAAGAAAGGCCGAGAGAGAAGATACAGATTTAAGTACTGGTACAGAAAGTATAAAAGTCCATGGACAGTTCTAAAAATTTTCCAGGTGCGTATTACAATGTGGAAACAATCATCTATGAAAATTCGTGGCCGCCAGGTCTGCAGGATGAAGCTGGAGGAGGCTGGCTCCCCTAGAGCCAAATATCTGGGAGCACCTCACAGTGGGAAGGAGCGGAGAGGTGGAGGCAGGGAAGGAAATGACCAATGTATGGAGAGACTAGCCAGGGAGAGGGGGCACAGCTTCTCCCAGAGGCATTTCTGGCCTCTGCTGACGGGGTTCCTGGCTGACTCCTGACCGCTGTTGCTCAGAAGGGCACTCCCAAGGGCCCCTTCTAAGGGAGGAGGGGGCAGCTTTCCCATTTCTGTTCATCACCTGCCCAGACACCTCTGAGTTTTCAAGGCATTACTTGGAAGAATTCAGGATATCTCAGGAATGGTTTTTTTTTCAACAGAAGAAAATGTTTGTCGGTGTTCCTACCAGAGCGTGGCTTCACGGATTCTGTTGTTAAGGCAGAGAACGTTGTAGAAGACTGGGGAGATAGAAATCCCCTTCCCCATGACTGAGAGAAGCACACGCCTAGAGAGAGAGAGAGAGTGTGTGTGTGTGTGTGTGTGAGAGAGAGAGAGAGAGAGACATTCGGACAGACAGAAACAATGACCAAATAAAAAACAAGAACGTTATCTCCTGGGGCCATACCCTCCCTCAGAAGACAAGCCCACAGGCAGGGCTTGCCTTCTCAGAGGCAAGAGGGAAAGCTGGGCTCATGAGCCCCTGGGGAGGTGAGGCCTGTCCGTGCTGGAGCCCACTGTCTTCAGCAGCACCAAGGACACAGCGGAGTCATAAGGTGAGACCCGCCAATGGGGAAAGCCAGGAAGGTCCCACTGTCCCGAAGGAGAAGGGGAAAAGATGGAGCCGCCAAGCAGGGTCAGCTCTTCCCTGTTCTTTACTGCGGTTCACAGACACTCCCAAATGATCCAGGGCCTCGGGGCTTCCATTTTCGCACCCCCAGTACCCCCCGGGGTAAACACGTGTGGATGAGCCCAGGGAGTGGGCCCGGGGTCGGCAGCTTTTAGGTGGATGTGGCGTGTCAGCTGTGACTCATAACTGCTCTACCCCTCTGTACTGGAATAACTTCCCCCAATTTCATATGAACTTACTGGAACAGAGGCCTGTTCTGTGCAGAAGCGAACCCTTCCGCACACACGGAGCGGCGTGAGGAGGGTGACGGGTCTCCTCACTCTCACCCACGTGCCAAGATGCCCAGGATTCGCACAATCGGAGGGGGCTGAAGAAGGTTCCCGCTGTGTGCCAGCCACAACGGCCGGCAGTGCACGTAAAACATGCCTCTGCTTTCAAGGAATTTTCAGTCTTCCCTTTAAAAATGCACATAGGTAATCCGGTAGAAGTGGCCCATGACTTGGGAGCAGCCGTCACCACCTCCCCAGAGCCACTGCTGAACTGTGGCTCCCTTTTAGAGTTCTAAGATTATAGGGCAAAGGACAGGTAAGTTTCAACACAGCAGAAAAAAAGGAAGAAGACTTTCAGAGCTTGTGAACTGACTTTAAAACAAATCTCAGCATCTAGGAGTTAGCAGGGAAGATCCAGGCTCATGGAGGAGTGAGAGAGTATTCTATGGGGGAAACTGAGGCCCACCAAAGAAAGGTGAGATTTTCTTTCTGTCGTGAGGCTATCCTTCCCCTCAGGCTCGAGGTTTCTCAGTCATCATACTGAAAAACTCTGTCAGATAATATAAATAACTGTTAATGTCAGCCTTTGAATGGTGACACCCTAACATTCTCTTCTTCCTCTGTACCTCCTCTCCTTTGAGCCCACCCATACCCACCTACTCCCTCATCACCATCTCAGACCACTGCTCTACCTTGGCCAACAAAGACCTCTGATGGCTTATTATGATCAGATCTGCAGAGACCCGGCCCACACCCACCTCTCTAATTTACTCCCCACTTCTCAGTCTGCTGAACCCCATGCTCTGGCCTAGCGCTACTGCGCATCTGTGCCCCACACTCCAGCCCCACCTCCTCTGTCCACAGGAGTCCTCCTCCCTGTCCCTCCGGGGAAAACCCTACCCAGGGGACCCCCCTGGTGCCCCGTGAGACACAGCTTACCCCCACAACCTTTGTTTGTACCTTACTCAAGACTTTTTATCTCCTGCTTTGCATTAAAGTCATGGTCATTCTGATTTCTGGTGTCCCAATCAGGAAATCTGGTCCGATCAACACTACTCTATTTGTGGGGATCCCAAGACAGAATGTTTGTTCACTGAAAGCTGGGCTCTCCCTGAAAGTTTGGGATATGATACCCTTGTAGCAGAATAGGTATGATTGTTTTAGGGACTTGACTTTTTTTTTTTTAAGATTTTATTTATTTATTTGACAGAGAGAGACACAGCGAGAGAGAGAACTCAAGCAGGGGGAGTGGGAGAGGGAGAAGCAGGCTTCCCACTGAGCAGGGAATGTGGGCTCGATCCCAGAACCCTGGGATCTTGACCTGAGCTTAAGGTGGCCGTTAACAACTGAGCCACCCAGGCACCCCTTGTCTTACTCTTTTAAGGAGCAGAACGATGTTTATCATAACGACTGCAGTTGGCGGCCACATAAATGTTTGTTGACTGTTGAGTTTTAACTGGTAAGGGAAGGACATACCGAGCTTCTTGCCATCCCTGAATTCGACTCCAGGGGCCTCTGTCTCCTTGTCCTACCAGGGCCGGCGGTGCAGGCTGTGCCAACACCCCCGGGGGGCACCAGTGGCGATCTCCTCATCGGGACTAACACGTGACACTGTGGAGGGAGTCCCAGCTGGGAGTCCAGAGGACCTGGGGTATGGACAAGCCTGCCACTGAAGAGCCACAGGGCCTTGGGCCAATCTGTTTACTGCAGCAGATGGACCAAGGACAGGACCTGTTGGTGTGTGATGTTCCATCCTGTGACTGTGGCTCTTCCCAAGTGGTCTTTGAACCACACTGACCATTTGAGTTGATCAAAATTGTGGACTAACCAGACACGGAGGCCCAAGCCATGGGTAGGGGCAAGAGGTGGGGAAGGATGCCAGCGCCCCCAGCTCCGGGAGAGGCAGAGGCAGGGCAGAAGGGTGTGTGGGTCACCCTGAGGCTTCAGGTCACCCTGAAGCGCACCCTGTGCGCTTGAGAAGCACACGTGGGCAGATGACTAGAAGGGAGACCACCTATGAATGGGTCAATTATACTGGATTTTAGGTTTATCCCACCAAGCCCGTAAAGGTAAACACCAAAAGAGAGGTTGTCATGCGAAGTCTAAGGCAAACAGCCTGGCAGTTTCGAGGACCAGGAGCACTTGCTCTGCAAGTGTCAAATCTGGAGACACAGTGAGTTCAACAGCCCCTTTTACTGGCATCCCTGGGGAGCTGCGGGCCCGCAGATCCATCAGAGTGAGCAGAGGAGGGACAGCGCAACGCGAAATGTGAGAGAGACAGGATGCTAGAGCTGGCTGTCCACGGCCTAATCACAAAGTGCCTTTCCCTAGCCTCTGGCTGCCCACTTGCACCCACCGTGCCTGGGACCTAAAGCCCTCCTTCCTCCCTTTCTCAGGAAAATAGCAAGGAAATCCAGCACACTCGCCCACAGAGTGCCGGAGGTGTCTTCTGTCTTATCCCCAGGAAGCATTCTGGTTTGGCTTAAGGTAGAGGAACAGGCTGCTAGGAGCTTTTCAGAAGGCAGCACACCTTGGAGGGGGACACCTGCTTTGGTACTGGGGTGGGGTTGGGGGTGGGGAGCAGGCACATGGGGCCCTGACCTCACCCCTGCAAATGTGACAGCCGCAAAGAGAAGAATCGATCTCACGCTGAAAGTAGCCTGCTTGGCCTTCCGGTTCAAAATAGTGTCTGATTAGCAAATAAGGAAAGAAAGAAGAAGGGAGGGGGAAGGGCAGAGGGGAAGGTGGAAACATCATTCCAAAGAAAGAAAGGTAGAACTCTGCCAGGGGTCCCACACAGCATACAGTACCAGGATTCAGGAAAGTGGGCATGCTTCGTGGAGTACAAGAAGTTTTGGTCTTTATGAAATAGGACCACACATCTTTAAGGACAGCAGGGCAAAAGATGGTATTAAAGGGAACTAGACTCAATAAGGAAAGGTATCAAAACCAAAAGGCAGCAAATCCGTCAAGTTCTCACCATCCTGTGAGTCCTTTAACCAACTCCTGGGAATTTATCGTAAGAAATAATTCTAGATGTGTATAAAGATAAACTACAAGGATGTGTGTCACTGCACTCTTTATAGTATGAGGAATGCTGAGGAAAGGGATGTTCAACAAAAGAGGGTCAGTTTCATAAATCATGGTATATCTGTGCACTGAAATACTAGAGCACTCATTAAAAAACTACACTGTAAAGACTTTCATGTCATTCTATTGAAATACCATGGGGATATCCGCAAGATCTATTTCCAAGTGGAAACAAAGCAGCTGTAAAACATTGTTAATGGTGACGACATTTTATAAACAAAGATATATGTATATAGATTCACAGAAAAATAGCTGGAGGGTATGCACCAAGATATGCAGACTGGTTATCTCTGGGTGGTAAAATCGTGGTGGCTTAAGTTTATCTCATTTTTTTGTTTATTTGTATTTCCTAACTTTTTACAATGAATATGCATCATGTTTTTAAGAAGAAAAAAATAATAGGAACATTCAGAATTAAAATGCACATTGACAGGAGAAAGGAATGGACCTGATAGTTTGGAAGAGCCAGTCAATGAGGGGGTGGGGGAAGGCGCAGGGGGGGCTCACAGGATGCAAAGCACAGAGGAGGGAAGGAGTCAAAGGGAAGCAGAGAGCTTTACAAAGCAGAGAACCAAGATCCTATAAATGGCTAATGGTGCTCCCAAAGAAGAGGCCAGAACAGATGCTATCCAGGCAAGAATCTGGTATATAATAGGAGATCTCTTTTCTGAGCTATAAATAAATAAATAAATTATAAATAAATAAGTATCCTTTGCATCAAAGTAAAGCCTAATCATGTCCCTGAGAAATTAAAAATAAAAGCAAAAGGAAGGAAGGAAAGAAGGGAGGGAGGGAGGAAGGGAAAGAGGACGGGATTATAAATGAACTAACATAGTCCCCCTCTTCTAGATTTCTTATTACAAATATAAAGAATTATATACGTTTTATATTTATATAAAGCCTTCTGGCTGAAAAAAATAAATAAATAAAACAGACAATCCTGAAAGAAACAAAAATCCCCTTGGCTTCGATACCAAATTTCAGAAGGCAATGGAATGAGATTTACAACATCTTAAAGGGAAAAAAGAAAAGGAAAAAACCATGTTCTCACTCTGCCAAGCTGCCCTTTCCTTTGAGCATGAAGACAATAAAGGGGCCTGTTCTGGCGTGCAAATCTGCCACCTCGTTTGTGAAGTTTCTGAGGAGAGCATGTCGGGAAAAGTGGGCCCATGTGACCAAGAAGGAGCCTGACCTGGCGGTGGGGAGGGGGTGGGTGCAAAACCTTGTCAAGGCCACACTCAGGCCTGGGGTGCACCTTGCAGCTCTGTGCACTAGCCCAGGGTCTTCACCCAGACTGTCTTCCTTCCCAGGATGGAGGGACAGGGCTTTGAGGTACCTGACCTGTGCGCCAACCCCCCCCCCCCGCCCCTGCCTTCTCTCCCTTCTCCTCCCTGAAGACACAACTCTGCCTGTTCACAGGCTACTTAGGGCTCTGGACTCCTGCCCCATTTCTTCTCCAATCCAAACAGCATTTAGCCCCCTGGAACCCTGTTCAGCACCAGGCTGGCTACTCTTAGGGCCAGGAAACCTCCCTTCTTCCCAAAGGAACCTTGGCACCCCTCGCTTCACCAACTCATGCCCCAAGCCAGGCCAAGAGCTGGGGTGGTACCCTCGGGAGCTATCCAGCCTAGTCAGGAGGAGTGTGGCAGACATGCGAGGGTGCTCACTCAGCCCTTTCCCAAGCACCTTCTTCTTAGCCTACTTCTGCTACAAAGAATGGAAAGCCAGCCACTTGTCCTACTTTCTGCTGTAGCTAGAGTGGCCACACGACTCGTTTCTGGCCCATGAAATGTAGGCAGAAAGCCCAAGGAGGGCAGTGTGTCTCTCAAAATAAAGCAATACTTGCCAGAAAAAAAGAAAATGGTTTTCTCCTTTGGTTTTTCCCTTTTTTCCCTGCCTGGAGCACAGATAAGATGGCTAGAGGTTCAGCAGCCATCATGTGATCATGAGGCAACAAGTGGGGAGTAGTTTGGGGGTGAAAGCCACAGTGCCCAGGATAGTGACACAGCAAGAGAGCGGGGGCCTAAAAGCAGCTGCACCAGCCCCGAGCTGACCACATCTGGATTTTGTGTGAGATGAGAAAAAGAAGCCCCAGTTACGTAGCGCTGCTCTTCAATTAATAATTGTAGCCAAACACTGCTGACATAAGAAGATAATGAAGTTAAACACTAACAAAACCCCAGCTGTTAGACAGCCTCATTCTCTGTAGTCAAAGTGTTATAAATCTGAGTGGTTTCTGTTTGAAGCAATAAGATCTTTCTCAAAATATTTTTCAAATATATATTCTACAGCAACCTTTCCCTATCATTCTGCAATGCTCTGAAATATACTGATAGCCTCAGGAAAGGGAATATATGCAAAGGGCTGGTAGCCCGTATCTTCTGAGTCCCCACTGTAGTCCTCAATAGCCCTACATAGTACAATGACTCTTTCTCTCTCTAATCTGCTGTAGGTTTAAAATTGCAGCCAAGAGTTTGCTAGAAGGGATTAGAATGAACAACAGGCTGAGAGGGAGTCTGAGGGGTCTTGCCTTCAAAATCAGGGCAAGGCAAGAGAGAGCCAGGGGCATGAGCTCTCCCCACAAACTTTGAACTGGATATGGTTAGCAGCTCAGATGTCTTTTGGTTTTCTTCTGGATTCACACCTTTCTCTTGGGTTGGTAAGATTAGGAGGCACCAAAATGCAGATGTGGCATGGCAAGAGCCCAAGATAAGTCACAAGAAAACTTAGGGTCTGATGAACGCCCTAAGCAGGCAGGGTTATAAACATTGATGGGAGGGAGAGGTTCTGGTGGGCTGGAGTCAGGGAGAGCTTGAGTCTTGAAGGGCGATCAGGCCCTGGCTACTTTGGGATGGGAGCCCCAGGCTTTCGGAGAAGGTGGTAGCATGCACAGGGTCTGGGAGGCTGGGAGTTGGGCAACATGGTTGGCCAGCAGGCTTAGGCAGAAGAGTGGAGACAGACCACGAGAGGGAGGTTAGGGCTGAAATAGGCCCCCCGAAGAGCCAGAATTCCCCCTCCCAGGCAACAGGGAAAACAGGCCACTGAACCTACCTTGGACAGGAACCAACCTGCAGACCCACCCTTGTTGTTGTGGCCGACATTGATCTTCATCAGCTGCCCCAGATCTGGAGCATCTAGCATGAACTTGTCTTCAGCCCCCCTTTCAAAGTTGTCCTTTTCATTTTCCAGCCGACGCTCCCCTGTAAACACACACGTAAGAAACTTACAAAGGAGACCAGAGGAAGAGGAAAAACCCACTTCTAAGCTTAATCATGTGCCCACTTGAGGGTGGTCTCAAAAGTCAACATGGTGGGAGGCGGTAGGAGGGGGGGACAAATTAAATAAATAAATTTTATTTATTTATTTGAAAAGTACGTAGGTACTTTTTGTACTTCCACTCCATTTTGCTCTGAACCTAAAGTCACTCGAACGATGATGTTGAATTTTTCTTTTGAAGATTTTATTTATTTATTTGACAGAGAGAGAGATCACAAGTAGGCAGAGAGGCAGGTGGAGAGAGAAGTGGGGGGAAGCAGGCTCTCTGCTGAGCAGAGAGCCCGATATGGGGCTCTGTCTCAGGACCCTGAGATCATGACCTGAGCTGAAGGCAGAGGCTTTAACCCCCTGAGCCACCCAGGCGCCCCTGTTAAATTTTTTTAAGAAGTCAACACAGAGAGCTTTATCCTGAGATCTCCAGACTCTAAACCCCTCCAACCTCTAGTCAAGGCAGAAACGTGCCCTGCATGGGGCTTGCGCCCAGGTCCATAACTGGGTTTATGCTTTCTGTTTTAGTCTGGAGTTCCCATCCTCGTGAACCCAGGTACACCTCCATCCTGAGAGCTGAGGTCCTGTCTGGCTTGTATCAGCCTCTTGTCTTTGAACTGGGAGCACAGCTGTAGGAGTTGGTCCAGGCTGTGCTGGACCCCTGACTGCCAAGAGACCCCCTTAGGCCTGTCTCCTTTTCTGGAAACCAGTGATGACAGCTACCATCAGACACTCTAGTTCCACAAAGATTTTTTTTTTCTTTTCTATTTGTCACCACAATCCAAGAGGGATATTGTTAATTCCATCTTGTGGATGAAGAAAAAGGCTTAGAGAAGCCAGATAACACACCAGAAGTCACACAGGTGATCATGGATCATTAAGATCCATTCTAACCTGTTCTTCCTACTTTGCAGTTTTCCAGTATTATGTCCCCAAGTTTGCAAGCCATATTAACACCTATAGCCCACATAAGCCCCACGTAAGCATCATGCTGATGCCATCCATTTCCTTCCTTCCTTCCTTCCTTCCTTCCTTCCTTCCTTCCTTTCTTCCTTTCTAAGATTTTATTAATTTATTTGACAGAGAAATAGAGAGCACAAGTAGGGGAGCAGCAGGTAGAAGGAGAGGGAGAAGCAGGCTCTCTGCCAAGCAGGGAACCTGATGTGGGCCTCAATCCCAGGATCCTGGGATCACGACCTGAGCTGAAGGCAGATACTTAACTGACTCAGCCACCCAGGTCCCCTGCTTTCCTTTCTAAAATTTAATTTCTTTACATCTGTCTACATTTTGAACTGCAACAATTCAAACATATAGAAAAGTAGTATAAGACACCCATACACCCACTACCAGATTTCAAAGGCAGAACAGGTGCTAACACTCTGCCTAATTGGCTTAGACCTTAATTTTTTTTTAATTTTTAATTTTTTTAAAGATTTTATTTATTCATTTGACAGACAGAGATCACAAGTAGGCAGAGAGGCAGGCTGAGTGTGGGGGGGAAGCAGGCTTCCTGCCGAGCAGAGAGCCCAATGCAGGGCTCAATCCCAGGACCCTGAGATCATGACCTGAGCAGAGGGCAACGGCTTTAAGCCACTGAGCCACCCAGGCACACCAGACCTTTCTCTCTCTCTCTTTTTAAAACATTTTATTTATTTATTTGACAGAGAGAGATATCACAAGTAGGCAGAGAGGCAGGCAGAGAGAGAGAGAGGGAAGCAGACTCCCCGCTGAGCAGAGCGCCTGATGCGGGTCTTGGTCCCAGGACCCTGACTGAGATCATGACCTGAGCCAAAGGCAGAGGCCTTCGCCACCCAGGCACTGCAGACCTTTCTCTTCTTTAAAGAAGAGATGACAGGTAGGTCTAAAGTCTCACCAGGCACCCAACTCTCTTACTCCCTCCTGTGAATAAACACCATCACCTGTATTGTCTCCATGGATTTTGGTTTGCATGTGATGTCTTCATACAAAAAAATGTACTTCTTTGCATGTTTTAGAATTTACAAGAAAAACACCCCAGTGCACATCTCTGTATCAGGGTCGTCATCCACACACTGGGGATGCAAATAGCCCCACTGTCTAGGGTCTGCTGGGAGGATGAGATGAATGGGTCTCCATGATGCGGCTGCCCATGCAGGTGCTGTGTTCGTGATGGAGTTGCTACCATTTCCCCCCTCACCAATACATCATCATCCCTGTCATGCTGCATGCAACTGACTTTCCTCTCAGCTAATACTAGGCTTTTCAGGTCACCCTGTTGATGCTAGCAACTTGAGTTCATTTGTGTAACTGCTGTGTGATAATCATCGAACAGAGACAGCCCTGTCATGTTTCCAGCTGTGGAAGGCTGGGAGTCGGGCAGCCTCGTTGAGGTTGTGCCTAGTTTTTTTGCCACTGTGAACAACACTAACATGGGCTCTTCCATATCTGCATTCTGCTGCCCATCTGTGACATGTGCTCTGAGTAGGTACAAAGAGTCGCTGGGTCCTGGGTGTGCTCCCCTCCGATGTGTTAGGTATTACTGTAGAATTGCCCTCCAAGATGGGAGCTCCACAGTGATTACCACCAGCAGTGATGAGGCTCCAATCCCCCACATCATCCTTAACATATATATTTGAAAATTTTATTTCAGTATGTATACAATGGTATTTTGTTGTGATCTTAATTTATATTCTCTTGATTATTTGGAGAGATTAAACATGTACATTGCTGAGAGAGATCTAAACAACCCACATATGTTGGTCACTGAGACCAGCTCTTCTGTAGTTTTTTTCTGTTCATATACTTTACTATGTCTTTTTATCATCTCTCCTCTGCCTATGGTGTCTTTCATCATACAGATATTTTTCTAGTTTTAGTGGACTTTATCAATATTTTCCTTTGTTATTTGTGCTTTTAGTGAATTGTTCAAGAAACTCCATCTTAAGTTCAAATTCAAAAGACACTCTTAAAGTTTCTTCTAAAAATCTCAAGAGTGTTGCTTTTCCACATTTAAGTCTTCAGCCCATCTGGAAGTTATTTTTGTGTGTGGTAAAAGGTAAAAAGATCTAATTTTATCTTTTCTCATATGGTAAAGCAATTGTTTGCACACCAATATTTGAATAGTTCATCCTTCCTTTCTGATTTATAACACTGCTTCTATGTGTGTTTCTAGACTCTGTTCTGTTTCACTGATTTTTCTTTGTTTCTCCTTCTATCAATACCACACAGATTTAGTTTTTAAAGATCTGTGGTATCTCTAAATTTCTATTTATCCAGCAGGGTAAATATCCCCACTTATTAATATTATTTTCATTATTCAAAATAGTCTTCACAATAGTTAGCCCTTTATGGATGGGAATTTTATTAGCAGATTAAGCTGCAGGATATTGCCTTTCAGAAATGTGACTGAAATTGAATTGCATTTATAGGATAATCTGGGAAAAATGAGCTCTTAATGAATTTGGGATTCCATAATGCATTTCTCCATTTAAATATTCTTGGATATCCTCAAATTTCCAGAAGCTCTTGTGTTGGAGTTTTTCTTAGGCACCTTGTAATTGATATTGTGAATCATGTATTTTTAAATTAAATGTTTGCTTATTGTTTTTATTAAAATTTGTAAATTAATCTTGAATCCATAACCTTTACTAAACCTTCTTTCCCATTGGTTCTAAGGACTCGTAAATCCTCCTGGATTTTTTAGATGGTGATTATTTTTTATGAAAATTAAAGTTTGTTTCTAAATGGTGTGAGAGGTTGGAGTTTCTTCTAATTTATTGACTATGATCAAGGAATGTGAATGTTGAGTCTACCTTACTAATTTCAGTTTGTTGATTTGCTTTGTGGTTTTAGTACGCAGTCATTATATGCTTGAGAAGAACGTGTATCCTCTACCAGCTGGACTCAGGAATCTGCGTCATTCCAGTAGATCAGGCTTAAACTGTGTAGTAAAAATCTTCTACACCCATGCTAAATTTTTACTCATATGATTTATCAATTATTGAGAATGGTTTATTAAAATCTTCCACTGTAATTATGTACTTGTCAAGTTTCTTCAAGAGTTTTGTTTCTTTTTGCTTCTGTTGTTTTGGGAACATGATGTAAAATTTATACCCCTTCAGAATGATGACATCTTCCAGGTTAATTGTTCCTTTTGTCATTGTCTGATATATTTTTATTTCTAACAAAATATTTTTGTCTTAAACTTTAATTTTATAGATAACAATACAGCTATGCCACCTTCTTCTGTGTTGTTGATATGCTCCTGATATATTTCATTGTATTCTATTTATTTTCAGCCCTTCTGCATCCCATGTTTAAGCTGGATTTTATTTCCTTTCATTTAATATAAGAATACCTATCTTTTTTTTTCCAATTTATTTATTTTCAGAAAAACAGTATTCATTATTTTTTCACCACACCCAGTGCTCCATGCAAGCTGTGCCCTCTATAATGCCCACCACGTGGTACCCCAACCTCCCACCCCCCCGCCACTTCAAACCCCTCAGATTGTTTTTCAGAGTCCATAGTCTCTCATGGTTCATCTCCCCTTCCAATTTACCCAAAAGCACATACCCTCCCCAATGTCCATAACCCTACCTCCCTTCTCCCAACCCCCCTCCCCCCAGCAACCCACAGTTTGTTTCGTGAGATTAAGAGTCACTTATGGTTTGTCTCCCTCCCTATCCCATCTTAAGAATACCTATCTTTTAACTCATGAGTTTAGTTTATTTCTATTTATTGTGACTATCTGTACATTTATTTTATTTTTTATTATTAGCCATGCTTTTCCTTTGCTTCTCTTTCCTTGTTTCCTGCCTTCTAGTGGATCAATTGAGGTTTTATTCCCTCTATTGGTTTAGAAGTTATAAGTTTCTTATTGAGGGGAGGGTTATTTTTACAATTTTAATATGCACACTTAACTTACTGAAGTCTGAAGTTCACCAATACCTCTAGTCTCCTATCACTTGAGGATGAGCTGTGACCAAGAACCTAATTATGTTTTAACTTTCATTATCTACCTTCCTTCTCAAAGATTATTACGTTCTAGCAGTTCGGGTCCACATTTTCTCATGCCCTGGTGATAATCTTTATTAGTACTATTTACTAATACTTGCTTAAATTTATTACATCAATATCAGTACTTTTACTCTATTTCTTTCTTGCTTCCCCTTTCTTGTGGGTATGATTTCCTTTTTCTTAAAAATATATTCTTCAGTGGCTGTTTAAGTATAGATCTATGAGTGGTAAACACTATTTCTCTTTGCTTGTATGGCAATTCACTAATTCTGTCCTCACTCTGGAATTACTGAAAGCCTGGCTGGACACAGGATTCTAGACTGATATATATTCTTGCTCAGAACATTAAAGTGATTATTCCATGAATTTATCACCTTGTATAGTTAGCTGAGAGGAATTTGCTATCAATCTAATTGGTTTTGTAGAAGATAATCTGTCAAATCTCGTTACCTTTTTGTTGTTGTTGTTGTTGTTAAAGATTTTATTTATTTGACAGAGATAGAGAGATCACAAGTAGACAGAGAGGCAGGCAGAGAGGGAGGATGGGAAGCTGGCTCCCCGCTGAGCAGAGAGCCCAATTCGGGACTCAATCCCAGGACCCCGAGATAATGACCTGAGCTGAAGGCAGAGGCTTAGCCCACTGAGCCACCCAGGTGTCCAAATCTGGTTACCTTTAAGATCTTTCTCTTTGCCTTTGGATTCACCACAATGTATCTAAATGTGGATTTGTTTTCTTTTACCCTGCTCAGTGACTCCTTCTGTTACTTTAATTTGAAAATTCATACCTTTGCTCAATTTTGAAGAAGTTTCAGCCATTATCTTTTCAAATATTTCCTTTCACCCGTTCTGTTCTTTATTGGAATTCCTGCTCAGCATCTGTCAGAACTTATTCTGTCCTCCATGAATCATGACCTCTCATTTGTATTTTCCAACTCTTCATGTCTCTTCTCCGAGTATTTTGCTCATATTTATTTTATAGTTCATAAGTCTCTATTCAGTGGTTTCTAATTGTGACATTCAACACATGCATTAAGTGTTTATATTTAGTCACTATATTTTCATGTCCTATATTTTTTTTCTATGCTTTTCATGGTGTCTTCTTATTTTCTTCAATTGTTTTGTTCATGTATGTAGTCCATTTAAACATGTTTAAACTGTAGCTTTTCTCAGATTACTCTAGTGTCTGAAATTCTTGAGCATTTAACATTGTTGACTGTTGTGTCCACTGATGTTTAGTCATGGGGGATTATGTCCTTGAGTGTTTTGTAGTTTTGGAAAGTGAACTCATCTCTAGTACATTATCTTTGGGAATCTCATGTGGTCTTGCAAATGCTTCTGAAAGCACCAAGGGTATTACTGATATGGAACCAATTTTCTGAGCCTAGGGGAGGAAGGGTCCCCAAATCATATGTGCAATGTAAAATCAGACATTAAGTCCACAGAAATGTAAGCAGAATGTATCAATTTCTCAACAACTCTGTCTTTTTAATCTAGAGCCCTTGCAGAGATAAGGTTATTGAACTGATGAGCATATATTTCCTGGCCTGTTTTTTCACTGAAGATGTTCCTGTGAACCTTCAGGACTCCTGGCTTTACCTGTGGTTCTAATTTGGCCTATCTTGCTTCATGCAGAACACAATCTTATTTTCTGGCCCCAAACAGGTATGAAAATCTATCCTGTAGATAGTTGAACATGAAAGCCCCCTCCTTCCAAGAGACACCCATTCATACCTAATACTCTGGTTTTGAGTTCCCTCTTCATTTTGGCACCTGAAGATTTCTCTTTTTCTTCTTAAGCTCAGCAATGCATTTTGAATTCTTTAATATATCACATCCAAAATTCAGATCTCAGTAGCTTTTCTGACTCCTACGTTATTTCAGTAATTTGGAGGAAGCAGGAGAGAACCACCTGTCTCAGTTCTATTGGCCTGAATGTCCTCCCAACACCTGTGGCCATGCTTGTGTCCTCAGTTCTTGGTTCACTTACGAACACAAGTCTAATTATCTATCCCTGGCCCCATTCTACTCTGCACCAAACCACTGCACTGAATCAGGCCATGCCCAGCCACGTTCAAAATATAACACAAGACGGCCATGGAGCTTAAGGAGATAAAGTGAGAATGAGTTCTTTGCTTATGTAAAGCTTGGGTCTGTTCATCATCTAGGATGAAGGACAAGTTTAAATAGACCCCAAACCCAACACCGTATTCTGAAAACACATCATAGTCACACACATAGATTTTATAAGATGGGCACCTGCTGCACAGAAGGCCATGGACCACCACAAAGAAAATTGCAGCTCAAGAGAGGAGACTGGAGCAGCCTTCCTCAGCCAGGCATGGGGGGAAGAGCCCACCTAAGAAGCAGAACTGGGCACAGCTTGGGAAGAAAGGATTTCAAATCCATTACCTGTGTCTCCATACTCTCCAAAGATATTGATGAAGACATCAGCATCAGTCCCCGCACCAATGACATCACCAGTGTACACCTTGACTTCATACTTGTTACCTGGAAATGAGGACAGAGAAAGCCTCAGCTTCTTAGGATCCTGAAGAGAGAAGAGCAAAGGCCCCAAGGTAGCTACCACACCACCTACCCATCCCTCCAACAGAGCCTGAAGTATCACCATTGCTGTCAAGAACACAGCACAAATGAGCTGCTTGACATTGGTTCCAAATTGTCATTGCCAGAATATATGTGTGTCAAGTTAGTGCACCATACATCTTAAATTTAGACAACATTACATATCAGTTATATCTCAATAAAGCTGAAGAGAAAAGTTAAATGGTCATTGCTAAATGGTATTCACAGCATACATCAGGTAGACGGAACTTCTGTTTTCATCTACTAACATGCTGCCTTGGGACACATGAATCAGTCCCAATCCAGATGCCTCACTGAACCAGACCACCAGCTGATCTCCCCTGGATATCAAACTGCTTCTTACTGGGCCCACTGCCCATCTACTCTGCCCTCTCCAATCTGTTACCACATTTCATCACAGTGTAAAAATGCACTGGGGAAAATAAATTCTGCGAATGAAAATCGAATTTATATGTAAATTGCCAGGGCCATGACAACTCAAAGACCAGAGGCACCAAGAGTAGCAGTAAATGCATGCCTAGTGGTTACCTCACTTAAAGATCTATATGGTTTCCCGTATCTTTCCCCCATTTACAGAACCCCATGCACTGTAATCCCCAAATGCCTCAGCCCCGGCCATGGCCTTGTGAGGGGGATGGGCTCAATGTAAATTAGACAAAAGGCTGAGCTCTGCCTAGGTCTCCCCAACTGGAGCCTGCCTTAGAGTGGGGAGCAAAGGACAGGGGTTGCTGTGCTGTGCAGGAAGGAAAACTCCTCTAGACTCTCTTTGGGTGCTAACCATTCTAAGGGCTGGGGCAATTTTCCCAACCCTTTCCCCTTCCTTCAGTGACTTTATATTTATGTAGCAGAATTTTGTTCAGATTTCTTGTGTGCAATATGTGAAGTTGATAAGAATTAGATTTGTTCCATTAACTCTAAAAGATATCTGTATCCCCATGTTTAATGCAGCATTATTTACAACAGCCAAGACCAGGGAAAAAACCTAAGTGTCCATCAATGGAAGGAGAGATAAAGAAAGACAGACAGACAATCACGCACATACAGGAATATTATACAGCCATGAAAAAGAAGGGAATCTTGACATTTGTAATAAAATGAATAGACCTTGAGGGTATTATGCTAACTAAAATAAGCCAGTCACAGAAAGCCATATACAGCATGATTCCACTGATAATGTGGAATCCGAAAAAACAAACAACAAGAAAAAAACAAAAATACCCCTAAAAATCCTCTAAACAAAGGCAAACAACCCCAAAGCCATAGATATGGACAACAGATTGGTGGTTGCCAAAATTGGGGCATAGGGGGTATATGAAATGGGCTAAGGGGGTCAAAAGGTACAAACTTCCGGTTGTAAGATAAATAAATCATGATCTGTAATGTACAACATGGCAACTATAGTTAATAGTATTGTATTGCCTATCTGAAAGGTGCTGAGAGAGTAGATCTTAAAAGTTCTCATCACAAGGAAAAAGATGTATAATTATATGTGGTGATGGATGTTAACCAGACTTTTTGCAATGCTCATTTCTCAATATATACACAGATCAAATCATTATTTTGTATACCTGAAAAGATTAGCCTATATATAAAACATATAATGTTTTATGTCAATTATACCTCAATAAAAATAAGTTTGAACTGTTTTAATTGAGGCCCAGAGTTCCAGACCCTCTGCCCACCCACCTCCTCCCTAGGGCCTTCCTTGATGTCCTAGCCCCCAGGGTTGTTCTCCTCTGCATTCCTGGGCTCTGTCATATTGTCTGTGTCAATGATTTCTAAGTTCAGCATCTATCGTCTTATGTGGTTTGCTGTTTCCTGCAGGTGTGGCTTCCAAGTTCTTGAAGAACTTAAAAAAGGTCTGGGCAGGACCTCCTTCTCATGCATAGCCCCCCCACCCACCCAAACAGCCCCTAGCCTAGTTCTGGGCAATACTAGAATCTCACCAAGTATGTTGGAAAGCAACTTGATTGGCATTTCCTAAAGCTCAAAGTCCCAGGGAAGTAACTCAGGACAAAGGAGTGAGGTAGGGGAGATAATGAGAAAACTTCATTTCCCCCAGTCCCTATCTTGAATCCTGCCCAGCAGCTGCCATCTAGAGACGACACAATGTAGAGTGTTGCAAGGCACACAGAGAGACACCCCCACTTAGACACAGCCTGGAAGGCTAATCTTTAAACCCCTGAGAACCTGAGCCAAGAGGGAGCAATTCTGTCCTCAAACCTCACTCGGTGAGATCCAAAACAAGAGAGGGAAGTCCTTCCATTTGTTGTCCCCAACCAGTGATGCCAGGATGAAGTGGGGGCCCGGGAAGGACCTAAAGGCCACTGCTGAGCATCATGCAGTCAGAGAGGACAACGGGACTCCAGAAAGAACTGGGCGCAGCGCAGCAGGAGGAAAGGATGAGGGGGGCTGGGGAGCCCTTGGGGGAGGAGCAGCAGACATTCTGCATCATTCCAGAAGGAAGAATTGGACTTAGCACTTGAATTATAAAAAAGGATATTTTAGCTCACCTAAAGAAACGTTTTCTAGTAGCTAGGGCTGTCCAACAAAGGCATGGAATGCCCTTGGGGGAGTGAGTTTCCCATCCCTAGAGACATCTAAGCAGTCACTTTGTGACAAACACACTGGTGGAGAGCCATCTGTCAGGGAGACTATAAAGAAAAAGCCAGAGGTGAGAGAATGTGAGAACACTAAGGGTCCTTTCAGTCTGCAAGTCCTTGACATCTGACCAGGCAAGGCAGCCTGCAGACGAGAGAGGGAAGCCAAGAGATGGGGGGGGGGGCACTCTCAGCAGGGGAGGAGTCACAGGCTGTTGTACGCAGGCCTGGGAAGCAGGATCCCACACAGGGCTCTGGGAACACACAGCATCCCCGTCCCAGGAAAGTCCAGAGAAGTAGCATCAGGGTCTGAAATGAGGCAACAAAAGAGACAAGGGTGGAAGGAGCTTCCAGAACTTTGCAGCTGAGGTCAACAAGGCGCCCAAGCCCAGGGATCAAAAATCAGATGAAGAGAATGCAGGAGAATGTCAGTTCTGGAATTAGGCTGGACTGTTCTCTAACCTCTGCAGAACTCTCTATGGCAAGATGGGGCCCTGGGTCCCCATGTAGCTGACTGTGTGAAGGGAAGAATGCTCGTGTGCCAGACGACCTCCTATCACACTGGGGAGGGAGTGCGAGCAGCATCAGGGGGGCAGGCCCACCTCAGAAAACTGCTCTTTAAAGGGCCCTGAAGATGGACAATGAGGCCTATTATATTACTGTTCTCCCTGCTTTTCTTCCACATTTCCTCTGCAAGCAGAACCCCATCTTATCTGATGCGCCGTTTTTCCAAACAAGGCCTAGGGCCCCGCGCCAACCGTAAATTGTGATCAAGTGCGTATATTGTTGAAAGAGCAAGACGGGCTAAAAGCAAGGCTTCATTCTCTCATGGCTGGCACACTGTCAGCACAGTGCATCAAGCCTTCCTCCCAAGTGGTCATGAGAGCCCCCCAGGATCCCGTGATCAGAATTTCAATGAGCACAAACTTGCCATTCTGGTCACAAGTGGGTTTGTATATGTTGAATTCACCCCTTAGATCTGATGGTCTGTGTGAAAGCAAAATGCTCATCCTGGTGAAAGGACCGGCCAGAGGGAAGGTCCCAGCCCTGCAAAAATCCCTGCCCCAGAGGCCAGAAGGAAACAACTCGGGGGCCAGAGAAAGCAGATGAGAGCAAAGAGTTCTAACAGGATGGCCAGGGCTGGCCCCCTTGCTCAGGGCAAGTGATACTCAACGGTCATCCAGGCCTTGCAGCTCACGAGGCCCCTGCATGCTCTTGATGTCATCGGAACCATACAACGGCCACACGATACGGGCAGGACAGATTCTCTTGCCGTTCTCATTTACAGACAGGGAAACAGAGGCTCAGGGGGCCAGGCTCCTTGTCCGGGGACACACAGCTGCTAAATGATGCAAGAGGGGCCTCAAAGCCAGGGCTCTTGTCTCTGAAGCGAGGGCTCTTTCTAGAAAGCGGCATGGCCTCTCATTGTCTATGCCACGCGTAGGCAATTTTTTTTTCTGTAAATTGCCAGATAGTAAATATTTTAGACCTTCTAGGCCATCTGGTCTCTACTGCAAGGACTCCGCCCTGCAGGAGTATCATGAAAGCAGCCATGGGCACAGGGTAGTCCCCTACCCCTTACCTGCGGGGCTACCACGGAGACCCCAGCGGATGCCTGCGACCCTGGCGGGCAGCCAACCCTACAGAAACTAGGATATTTCCTATTTATTCCTAGACATACTGGGATACAGTTTAACTTCTACATTAGGCCTAGCGAGAGTCGACCAGCAATAACGAACGATGTTAGGAGAACTGCAATAATCCGCTGTCATAAAAACGGTGGGAAAGCGGTCTCCCTCCCTCAGCATTCCTTCCCGTCCTGGACTCACCCCTCTGGAGCGGATGCGAGAGGACAAACGCCGGCGTGAGGACCCCGTGAAGAGAACGACGCAGGCTCCAGGACACAGTAAAGCTACTACCCGCCTTCTGATCAGTGGTCACAAAGAGGAGCCTCCGGAGCACCTGGGTGGCTCAGTGGTTGAGCCTCTGCCTTCCGCTCAGATCATGATCCCAGGGTCCTGGGATCGAACCCCCAGTACGGCTCCCTGCTTAGCGGGGGTGCCTGCTTCTCTCTCTCCCACCCCCTGCTTGTGTTCCCTCTCTTGCTGTGTCTCTGTCAAATAAATAAATAAATAAATAAATAAATAAATAAAAATAAATTTAAAAAAAAAAAGGAGCCTGCGCTCTGGAGGCGGGCTGACCTGCAACCACCCACATAGACGACAGGGATAAAGGGATGCTCTGGCGCAGGCGCGGCCCACGGCGTAAAACTAAATTACGTAAGCAAATGGGCGTGGCCTTGTGCCAATAAACTTTATTTATGGATACGGATGTTGGCACTTCCTAGGACTCTCCTGTGTCATCAGATATTATTCTTGTTTGATTTCTTTTCAACCGTTAAAAAGTGTAAAAAATCTTTGTTAGCTCCAGGTCCTCGCAAAACTACACGTAATCGGCCCAGATCCCGTTTGACGTTGGCCGCCCGCTGCTCCAAGGGGTCTCGTTCTTTGGGCACTGTTCTGTGTTTCTAGGCAGGGGACCGCAGGCAACCTTTCGCTCAGTGACCTGGAATGGGAGAGGAGCTGCTTGGTGCAGGCATGGCCAGCTGCTGGTCAGGGGGAGCACAGCACACTCTGATCACTAGCTTAAGCAGCGCAAGACTCTGAAGACTGGGGAACTGTTACCCTTTTCCTGTCAGGCTGCAAGGGGTCAGAAGGAACATATCCTGTGCCCAGTGTGGGTAGGGAGGGCCAGCTTTCCCTGCCCCTACAATGCTGGGTGACTGGGCTGAGCTCAATGTTCCCGAGTGCAGTGGAGAATGGGGGCCCAGGTTGCAATGTCCTCAAGGTGGGGACAGATGGAAGCATCAGTTCTGCAACCTCAGGCATTGCACCTTCAGCTCCCAGCCTGGTTGAGGGTGAACAAGGAGCAGAGATGGAAAGAGAGGTGGAAGGTCAGGTTGGAGGAGAGGCTGGCGAGTTCACTGTCCTTCTTGAACAAGCGTGGGACCAATAGGGCCTAGTGATGGATCCCAGGACTTGTTGCCCAAGACAGTTCTAGGGTTGACCAGTTCTCCCTTAAACTGATTTCTCTCTGGCCTTTCAGTGGGTAACCATTAGTTCATAGGGTGCCTTTCTACAAATGAGAAAAAGGCTTCCTTCCTCAAGACACTTTACTGCCATCTGTTGGATAATTGTCATAATAAATACACAAACCTACAACCTCTATGATGTGAAAAGTGTCTCCTTACATAGTCTCAGTTGTGCAGTGCACAACCTGTGTATCCAAACCCAGCAACACTACGTTTCAGAGAGTGGTTGCCTTTCCCTGAATATCAGTGAGAGCTCAAAGAAGCCAAAGTAGTTTGAAGATTGATGTGAACAATATATGATAAGGGAAACACACCAGAGCTTAAGATAATCCCAGGGTACCTTCCAGAGCCAAACAGAACTGCGTTGGGGTACTACAGGGATGGCATTTGTTGTAGCTTAAAGACAGGTGGCCACCTGAAGGCCACAGCACAGGGTTGTCTGTGCCCTGCTTGCCCTGCCCAGGGGATCTACCAGCCGAGGCTTGCCCCCTCTTTCCTCAGCAGCCTGCATGGCAGAGGCACAGCCCTGCTCCCTCCAAAAAGGAACCATGTCCTCTGTGGGCCAACCGGAAGCTGCCTGTGCGGGCTTCCAGAAAAGGCAGGCCCTGGCAGGCCTGAGCTGCCGCCTGCGCCTGGTGCGCCAGCCGCCTCCACAGCCTCGCCTGCGCTCTGTCTGGAACAGTCAGCACACATCAGCGACAGGACACATCTGAGAGAGCCACCCTGGGCGTCCGGGAAAGAGGGTGTGGGGAGGCACAGTCACGAGTGGGCTGGATCCCCCAGTTCTCGGTGCTGAGCCGGGCTGAGCTGCTCGTCACGTTCCCGATGACAGAAGTCAAGCAAATGCCCGGAAACGAAGCCTCGGTCCCGCTTGCCAAGGAAGGGACCATCCCACACCCAACGTGATCCGAGGCTCCCAGCAGCTCATGTGACCCGCGCTTTTTTAGGAAGCAGGGAATCATGAATGGAGCGCGGCTGAGTTGACGCCCCGCGTTTCTCTCCGCAGCCTCGCGCCTTCTCAGGTCCTGCGTGGTTAGAACGCAGCTTCATTCACTCGGGCGGGTGAGAGGGGGCGAGCCGTGGCAGGGGGCTGGCGGGACTTGACTTCGGCCCCCTCTCCCCCTGCGCGCCCCCTTGTGTCCACAGCTGCTCCCTGGCACCCATCGCTTCCGCTCAGCCCGAGCCAGACGCTGCAGAAGCGAGATCTCACCCGCGTGGCGGAGGAGGACACCGAACCGAGTGAGAGACACGGGCGGGGCTGCCCCGGGAGTGAGGATGAGCAGAATGTTCTCCCCCAGCCACGGAAGGCCCCTGACTCAGGCCTGCCCGGGTGTGGGGAGGAGTGTCGTCAGACCCCTGCGGACCCCGTGCTGGGGGCTGGGCCACAGCCACTGAGCAGGGAACGTCCTGCCGGGTCCAGAGCCTCGAGTCTACCACCCCCCTTGCTGTCTCCAAAAGTTTCCTCTTCCATCCCTCCGGTCCAGAGGTGCACATTTCTCACCCAGATTCGCCTGATTCTTCAATTAGAACTGGAACGTCTCTGCTTTCCCGGATAATGCCCTCAACCTTGCAGCCCCTAAGGACACACGCACTTAGCAAAGCAGTAAGAGCCTCTGATGCTTACGGAGGACCGACATGGGCCCGTCACATCTCTTCCTCCTGTCATCCTCACAATGGCAGACCATATTATTACTGTACTCACCACTTGCTGAGAAAGCAATGGAAGCAGCAGGTTAAGAAACCTAATCCAGTTGCCACAGCTGGAAAGGATGAAGCCCAGATTTGGCTTCAAGAGGTCTGGGCAGGAAGGTTCTCTCTCAGCTGTCATGTTGCCCACCTGGCCAGGTTGAGCATAAAACCCACCTCTGTAGCCCGTGGTCCTCCCCTCCAGAACTCTCCAGGCGTGTATCACTCTTTGGCTCAAGCCCATGCTGAGTCCTGTTACACAAGGACACTAAAACATCACTTAGTCATTAACGGTTGCTCCTGGGTGGTAATCAAGAAAAACCATTCCGTCCCTTGTTTCACTGCCAAATCACGGACAGCTAGTATATTTGCCTAAGACACTGTGATGTAAGCCTGTTGTTATCAGGGGCTGAAAGGCGGGAGTAGGTAGGCTTTCACTCCTTTTAGCTCAATGTGCTCACACCCTCATTCAATTCATTGCCAAGCCCTGGAGGGCCATTTGCACACGTCCCTTAGACACCTTCCTCGGCTCCTGCTCCCACCGCTCTGCAGTAGACCCTTCCCTTCCACCTGCACGCCCCAGCCATCTTGGCTCCATTTCTTCCCTTTCCACCCCAGACTCCACTCCACTGCTGGGAAACCAGCACTTCTCGTCCCCTGCTAGAGGAACCAGAATGCCACACAGCCTTCATGGAGGGCAGAGTAGTACCTGTCAGAAGGCTTACCATTCTACAAGCCCCTTGAATGAACAACCCAATCCCTGTGCATAACAATTCATTTACACTAGGAAATAATTGTGTTCATAAATGACCTATAAAAAATGTCTATCACAGCATATCACAGCATCGTTAATAATAAAATATTGAGAGCAACCTAAAAATACCTGAAATGGGCAATCGCGGGGGTAAATTATGATATTCACCCATGCGGCCATTTTAAATAATGGGTTAGAAGATTGTTCAATGTTATTATATAGTATTAAGTGGTAAACCCTGCTTACAAAGTTGACTGTAATATAGTACCATTGATCAGTAGGTAGTGTTTAATGCATTCATACATAAAAAAGAAAAGGAAGGAAATTTGCCAAAATGTTAATAGCAGTCTCTCCAGGGTTCTCCTACACAGCAATTAAGTTCAAGCCTCTGGGTTTATTCTTGGGTCCATCACTTCTATGCAAATCACTTCTCTGTGACTTAGTTTGCTACCCAAACTAATAATAACAATACAATAATAATAATAATAATAATAAATCCATCATGGCAATGTTGTGAAGATTAGATAGTGATTAGAACAATGTGTGACAGTGAGTGAGTGTCTGATAAATATTAGCTATTATCATTTTGGGATAATGGGGTTATGGAAGATTTGAATCTTTTTCTTGCTTATTTTACTTATGACAACTTTTACAATAGCCATGCTTCTTCCCTTGTAATTGAAAACTGAAAATTGAGGTCACCTAAAGCCAACACTTGAATAAGTCGTGTAATCCAGAAGGAGCTGTTGAGAACCACAAGTCGGTAAGACACACCTAAGGAAAATCTACACACTTGATAGACACCCTTCTACTCTACCCTTGAGCTAGCTTTGATACCAGAAACCTTTGAGCTTGCTGGTCAGGGAGGCTAGAGGGAGGGTTGAGAACTGGACTAAGGAAGAGAAAAGACAGAGACAGGGGCCCACCAGATAGATATCCAGCCCAGATAGGTGGGAACCCTTTCTCTAACACCCTGCTCCACTCTGGCCAACACTTGGAGCTCAGGGCAAGGGTCCGTCAGGAAACCAATGGTGGCTGGAATGGTCACCCATAGCTGGATCATTGCCAAGGCAATGTTTGTATTATAAGTTCCAATTTTCATGCATACAAAATGCAGATCTGAGAAAGTGCTCTCTACAAATAGGAAAAAAAAAAGGTTATTATAAACACCTATTTGAAAACTTCATTCTGTTTGGAAGCCCAACAAACTCCTTCTCAACTATGAAGTCTCAATTGGGCATCGCCTCCTCTATGAAGCCCTCCTGATTCCTCCTTCATCTATGCTTCCACTGGTCTAGGTCATTCCTTATTTAGAACATTCTTTCTTTTTGCACTGATTATTTACTGGCTTGACTGTCTCTTTTTAGTCTCTAAGTTCCTAGAGAGAAAGACCTGTACATATTTACCCTGAGCAAAGGCTCTACCATACAATATTCCCAACACGTTCCCATTGAAACCCTGAATGATATTGGAAGAGCACAAAGTGACATCTGGAGCCCAGGGCACTAGCTCTGCCCACACTGGGTGACCAAGAACCAGTGGCTTAACTTCCTGAGGCTTCTGTTTTCTCTTCTAAAAAAATGGAGGAAGAGTTGAGTTGATAAGGTCCCTTCCGGTCCTGAAATTCTCTGATATTCCTCACTGGAAACCGTTCTCTTCCTCCCACTCTTTCCGGAGATGATTTTCTGCAATGTTAGGTGGGAGCAGATGGGGTGGGCGGGGAGCTGCTGTGAAGTTCAGAGAAGGAGAGCGCTGTAGGACTGGCCCAGCTCCTCCCCCCACCCCAAAACCCTCACAGCTCTGAGTCTGTGGGCCCAGGCCCAGCTCCAGAGGGTTTGCAGGAACAAGGACTCCCAGGCAGCATCCACACCAAACAGAGCTCAGAGGGGTCTGGATCATGTGTGAGCTGGGGTAAGGGGAAACATCAGGGAGAAGGAAAAGTGTGAGGAAGAGAGGTTCTCCCTGCAGGCTTCCACTGAAATCAAGGTCATGAGTCTATTTCCAGTTGTCTAGATGAGCCTGGTGGATCCTAGAGGGGATCCTGGCACTTGAAGACCTCTGAAAGGCCATAATCTTGAATCTGTGCATCTCAGAGTCATAATAAGCCTGGATGTGGGGGAAGAAGAAGGGAAGACATCAGGATGGTAACAGGTACAATCACCGCAATGCTGGTGTCATTTACTGAAGCTATTACTCTACGGCCAGCATTGCATTAAGTCCTTATGTTCACTTCCCCCAATGAATCAGCTCAACCACTTTATGAAGTGGGAATTCACATTATCCCCATTTTACAGATGAAGAGATAGAGGCACAGAGCTTAAGACATCTGCACCTGCCCTACCCAACTAGTGGAGTAGCAGAGCCAGGTCTGGACAGCAGAGAATGGGGGGGTCCAGGGACCTTGCTCACAGCAGGGAGATGAGAACTGTGCAGAAGAAGGCTAAGTATGGGGGGGGGCGATGAGAAAGAAGTATCCACAGCAGAAGGGAGGACACCAAAAGCTAGTTTCCTCTGTCCCGTGGAGGAGGGCTAGCCCTGGATCCCTCCTTCTCTCTTCAGTCATCCACTCTGTTAATCCTAAAAAGACCCTCAGAAACCACTACAGAGGAAGAAGCTGAAGATGGGAACAGAATGGAGCTCTGCCCTGGGTCTCATCACTACTGGTGGCAAAGCCAGAACTAGAATCCAGGGTTCATAGTTCCTTGTGCTTTCTGATCCAGAGAGCTATTTTTTTTTTTAAAGATTTTATTTATTTATTTATTTGACACAGAGAGAGAGATCACAAGTAGGCAGAGAGAGAGAGGCAGGGGCGGGGGGAAGCAGGCTCCCTGCTGAGCACAGCACCGATGCGGGGCTCTATCCCAGCACCCTGAGATCACGACCTGAGCCGAGGCAGCGGCTTAACCCACTGAGCCACCCAGGCACGCCCAGAGAGCTATATTTTTAAAATCAATTATTTGATTGCGCATCGGTATCGTTGATAGAATGTGGGAGTAAGTTGGGGCTGCTGGGTTATTTGGCAGAGCCGCCATGATGGGCGCTTTCTGCGTCCATCAGCCGGGCTGCTTGCGGGCTGCGTTTGCTTCTGCACCGGGCTGGTCTCTAGCAAGCCCATCACTACCCACCTCAGGTCAGCGAAATTTGCCCATGCCCCAAAAATGTTAATCACGATCCCTCTCTTGTCCAATCCCTTCTTCTGATGCGCTGTGGGCACCATGCCCAGCACAGTCTTGCCAAGACCGGGTGCACATCTGGAGCTGTGTGATAATCACTGTGCCGCACCGTGTGGGCTGTAATGAGATGATAACCCACTTGCCTGATGAAATCACTGGGAGTGGAAATAGTGATTATGCTGGACAAACACAATCCCATTTCTACCTGTTCCCTGGCCTCTGGGCAGCTTTCAGCCCAGCATTACCTGTCCCGTTTGCTCCACCAAGAAGAAGAAGGAAAAGGACAGGATGAAAGGGAAGGAGAGGGAGGAGAAGAAGGAGAAGGAGGAGGAAGAGGAGGAGAGGAGGGGGGAGGAGGAAGAGGAAGAAGAAAAGAAGGAAGAAGGGAAGGGGAAAGAGGAGGAGGAGGAGGAAAGAGGGGGAGGAAGAAGAAAAAGAGGAAGAAAAGAAAAGGAAGGAAGGAGGGAGGGAGGGAAGCAGGAAGGGAGGAGGGAGGAAGCCAGACTAGGAGTCAGGACAAAAGGTCATCCACCCCTCCCAACCTCCCGGCCACCCCCATGCTCCTGGCCCACCTGCTCAAGCCGATGCTACTTCTGCAAGCAGCCCTTTCGTCTCTCTGGGGCACAGCACAATACTGGCTCCAGCCATATTTACTATTAACACACTAAAGAAGATAAATCCTCCTTAAGGAAAGGGTTGTCCCAGAGGAAGCTTAGGGTATGGGCTCAGCTGGGAGAAGAGGAGGGGCAGGATCCACTTTCTGAAGCCAGCCATTCTGGCTGGAACGACCCAGCCATTCTGAATACAAGGGCCTCCTCTGCTGCCTGCAAGGCCTGGGTCTGAAACATCGATGAGCTGTTGTGCCTGCTTTCTGACAGCCCTGGGGTGCGAACAGCCCCCAGGCCAGCTGGAACTCAGCTCTTGGCTTCAGAGGCCTGTCGCATTGCCAAGTTGGCAGAACTTTCCCCAAGTGATGTGGTGTGGGCTCAGTACTAATTTAAGCCACGTGATCTTCTCAGTGCTTTTTAAGGTGGGAGGGTTTGTGGGCGGGTGCTGGGATGAGGACAATTACTTGGCCAGAAAGCAGGAAGTGACATCATATTAGCAGTGAGAAAGCCGGGCAGGGTCTGTCCTAATCAGGACTGGCCCACTCCAGCCTCAGAGATGTGTCCTGAGCCGCACTGCAGCAGGAGGGATGGGCAGCCCTGTGCTCTCAGCCTGTGAAACTCTGCACCGTACTCACAATAGCTCCTGAGCACTGGGACCCAAGAATGTCACACCAGAAGTAACAACATCAAGGTTCGGGGACTGAATTGAGGGAGCCAGGGAGGGGAGACAAGGAGCCATTGAGCTAGCAGAACACCAGAAGAAAGCCAGCGCTACAAAGGACCTCAGAGAACATCTAGTCCAAGCTTCTAGTAAGATGAGAAAGCAGTCCAGAGGGAACCAGTAACCTACCTAAGGCACCCAGTTATGGAAAGGCAAGGCTAGAAGCCAGTTATCTGCCTGCATTCCCTGGTAGATCTCTGTCCACCCACCTCTGCTGCTGGTCTGCATACACGGTCCACATGTGACCCCCCACCAACCACCACACACACGCACATACACACACACATGAACCTGTTTCTTACTAATCTCATTCAAGCCCCTGAGTCCCAGTGGCCAGGCTAGCAGATATGAATGAAATCACTGGGTGGGGAGAACTCAGAGAAACCTGAGCTTGGCTGGAGAGCCCAGAGACACTCATATCCAGCAGTTAGCACCCAAAGAGGCCAACAGCAGTCTTGGAGATGTGGGCTGTCTCAACTGTCTATCCATCTTAAAACACCTTACAACCCACCCCTACAGCCACAGTGGCTTCTTATGGCCATAAATTAGCCAGATCATGTCTAAATCTCAGGGATCAGGCTGAAAAGTTCCTCCTCCCTGCCCGTGAGATTCTCTACACATCCCTGGCGGGCAGCTGGGCTGGGGGAACCCCTGAAAAACACTTCTGTGGGTGGTGCAGACTTCGATTTCTCCAGAGTTTGAAGGGGGAGAACCCAAGGTAAGGGAGCAGGCAGTGCTTTCTGGAGAGCCAGGGGCTTTTACCCCCCCCCCCCCGTGCTGGAAAGTGAAGCACAGGACGAGGGAGAGCACACGGGGTGGGGGGGAGGAACTGGCTCTGATATTTCCTCTCACCCTGAAATATGCTTTGTTGCCATCTCCTCTCTAACTGGCTCAACGCAGAAGTCTAGGAGCAAGGTTAACCCTTCCAGGCAGCAGTCAGGTAGGACTCTAGGACTCCTAGGTCCTGTGGGGCTTGAGAGGACAGCGCATGAACCCCAGAAACCTCTGTCAGCAGTCTGGCTTCCAGGCCACCATCAGGGAGCAGGCAGGGAGAGAATGTCTCATCCTCAGACCCATTTCCTATGGGTCCCTTGAAACTTCCTCATGGTTTATGAGTGCTGGAGAGAACAGCTTTCAGATCCACAGTCTGCCAGACACTGGAGCCAACACAATCTGAGCAAACAAGTTGAGAAATGGGAGCTGCTGGTCCAGGACTAAGAATAAGAGGGCAAGGTGGGAGGTGGTCTATGCACCCTTACCTTGACCTTGATATAGGTATAAAGTGGGGACAATAATAAATCTCAACTCCTAGGGGCACTGTGGATTTGTACAGTGTATGCATATGAAGACCCAAGACTATAGAAATATTTTGTCCAAAGGTCACCTGGCTAGAAGGTAGTATTTGGGGGATTTGAACCTAGGACCCTTATGTCTCAAGACATGGAGCTCTGAACCATGTGATGCCCTCCCCTCTCCTTGAGGGTAGCTCATACTGTAGCAGTCTGTGTCCTCACTGAATTGCAAGCAGCTGGAGTGCCAGGACCATATCCTTACCCCAGACCCAGCATTTAAGAGCAGCTTGGGGAGTTGAGGGGCATGACCCATGACAACTGCTAATAGCACTGCCTCAGTTCAAGGCCTGGGAGACTGTTCTAAGATTCTGGCCAGCAGCCCTCAGTGTACAGATGTCAAGGCAGGACTATGCCTCTCTGGGGTCTGGGCTGTCAAGAGGGGGAAGCCTTTCTAGACAGAAATCCTCTAGGAAGAGTGTCAGACATCCATGGCAATGGGGAGATGCCAAGAGGCAGATGGAGGGATGGAAAATTCACTACAATTCTGGAGCTATTCAATAGCCAAGACTGTATTCCCAGGGATAGTCAATCCAGACATGCTGAACGAGTGGCTGCCAGCCTTCTGCAGGCCCCAGAAGAATGCCAGGACCCCTAACACCCACTCTAAGCATAGAGATGGCTTCTAACTCCCTAATAGGACACATGTATGTCTGAGATTATTAATCAGGAGGTGTGAAGTCTCCTGGACCATTCAGCTCAGATGTGGAGGGGAACCAGCCAAGAATGGGACACCCACTCCTGCTGACTCATGTGGGAATGAGTCAGGAGAATCCAGGTTGTTTCTCCAGAAGCCTTGAAGTCCTGGAAAAGAATTGAGGACTTGGGGTGGAGACAGCATTCTTGTCTTTTCTTCCAGGGGAGTAAGAGCCCTTTGACTGAAAAGTCAATGTGGTGTATTGTCACCATGGTATATTGGGTTAATGGAAAGGCAGGATTGGTTATAAGAAGCAGGACATGAAGGGAGCCTGAATATCCAAACAATCTTAAAAGAAAACACTAAGGTTGGAAGTCTTACACATCATGGTTTCCAAACTTCCTACAAAGCTACAATAATTAAAACAGTTCAGTGACTTAAGAGCAGACATTTGGGTCAATGAACAGAATAGAGAACCCAGTAAAAGTCCTTGTGTATATGGTCAGATGATAATTGACAAGGTGCCAAAACCATTCAATGGGGAGGGGACAGTCTTTATAACAAATGATGCTAGGAAAACTGGATCTCCACATGCAAAAACACCAAAATTGTACCCTTATTTCCCACTGTATACAAAAACTAACTAAAAATGGATCAATGGCCTAAAAGTAAGCAGTAAAAGTATAAAACTCTTAGAAGAAAACATGGGGCAAGATCTTCATTGACATTGGGTTTGGCGATAATTTCTTGAATGTGACATCAAAACACAGGCAACAAAAGCAAAAATAACAAATTGGACTTCATAAAAATTAAAAGCTTTCATGCGTCAACACAACTCTTTTCAACAGAATGAAAGGCAACCCACAGAATGGGAGAAAATCTTTGTGAATCAATCGCACCAGCTCAGAGGTTAATATCGACAAATACATTCTGGATGGGCCCCTACAACTCAGCAATGAAAGCAAACAACCCAATTTTAAAATGGGCAAAGGACTTGAAGGGACGTTTCTCCAAAGAAAATGTACAAGTGACCCTTAAGCGCCAGAAGAGATGGTCGACATCACTAACCACGGTTATTATTTTTAAAAACCCAGAAAATAAAACATGCGTGAGTATATACGAAACTGGGACCCTCATGCATTGTTAGTGGGAATGTGAAATGATGCAGCTGCTGTAGAAAACAGTATGGCCATTCCTCACAAAGTTAAACATAGAATTACTGCCTGAGCCAGTAATTCCACTGCTGGGTCTGTACCCAGAAGAAATGAAAGCAGGAATTTGAATAGCTATTTGTATATCAAAGTTCATAGCATTATTTACCATAGCCAGAAGATAGAAACAACCCCAATGTCCATCAACAGCTGAATGGATAAACAAAACAGGGTCTATGCATGTAGTGGACTATTATTCAGCCCTACAAAGAAATGAAGTTCCCATACATGCTGTGACAAGGTAGACCTTAAAGACACTATACTAAAGTAAAATAAACCAGTCACGAAAGAACAAATAGTCTACAATTCCACGTATCTAAGATTCCTAAGTAGTCAAATTTATAGAGATGGAAGGTAGAGCAGAGTTTTCCCGGAGCTGGAGGAAATAGGAACAGAGAGCCATGATTTTATGGGGACAGTTTCAGTTGGGGAAGATGAAGAAGTTCTGGAGATGGACGGTGGTGACGGTCGCACAACAATGTGAATTTACTTAATGCCACTGAATTAGACATTTAAAAATGGTTACGATAATGAATTTCATGTATGTTTTACTGCAACAGTAATAGTTTTTTTAAGATTTTATTTTTATTTATTTGACAGAGATCACAAATAGGCAGAGAGGCAGGCAGAGAGAGAGAGAGAGAGAGAGAGGGAGGAAGGGAAGCAGGCTCCCCGCTGAGCAGAGAACCCGATGCAGGGCTCGATCCCAGCACCCTGGGATCATGGCCTGAGCCAAAGGCAGAGGCTTTAACCCACTGAGCCACGCAGGTGCTCCAGTAGTAATAGTTTCAAAAAGGAAGTAGGTTGATGGAATCAGGGAGGCATCTGCACTCTGTTCTGGGGAGGCCCCATCTGGAACACTGTGTTTTTGTTTAGGAGGTCCATTCTTGGGCAGCACTGGCAAACCAGAACTGCCCAGGGAGGCCGGCTGGACATGTGCGCAAAGAGGAGAGGCCAAGAGCAGCCTGTCTTCACGCTACTGAAGGGCAGACAGGAAGACGTACAAGGCGGCGTTTGTCGGCAGTGGACTGCAACAGACAACACTGTCTGGGGTTTAATTTCCAGCAGATCTTTCTGACAACCAGTGCCATTTAGCACTGGAATGGCTGAGCTCGGTGATTGGGAGCTGTCCACCGCTCAAGAAGGCTGGATTCAAGCCAAGGTCGGAGAAGCAACCGGTGCGGACACACACGGTGAAAGGGTTCCCTGTGACCATAGGAGACTGGTCTCCCTACCCTCCATAAGGCCTAGCTGTGAGCCCTCAGGCCCTGATCTCTTAGGGACCAGGCTGATTGCCCTGCCCAGGGAACAGGCAGGAAGCCTATTCTGAGAATTAGGAGCCCTGCATACTAGTGCCAGCTCCATCTGTGGTCAGCTGTTTGATATTAGATGAATCACCCCCTCTCTGAGCGTCAGTTAATTCATCTGCGTAACCAACACCTGCCCACCCTCCTTCACCTTGCCTCCCCCAGAAATATGGTAGGGATGGAATGAAGCCAGGACTCAGGAAGAGGAGAGCCCATGTATCTTACAAGCCCTCCTTTCTTCCTCCCCTCCTCCCCATTTCTACTTTCCCTTCCTCACAGAACAGGGCTGGTAGTGCTCCCCAGCATCCATTTTGCACGCTACTGGCAGCACATGGGATGCTAGTGGTGATACAGGAGGGTTATCTACTGTTGTGTATTTGTTTTGATACGTGCTGATGTATACCTGATATTTACAGCAAATGATAACAGGTGTCCTTTTTTATGATAGCAATACGCACTTTCTTTTTAAAATACACTCATAAGACAATGATAGGTTGTCAAAAGTGAGCTTAAGAAGAAGAATAAGTAAGTAATAAAGGAAGCTGTTGTACTTGTATCAAGCAAAAATCTTGAAGATGGAATGTGAGTGGCTCCAGTGGTGGAAGGGACACAAAAACCTGTCTCCCCAGGTCCAGCAACAGATCCCCAAGACCTGGCAATCAGACACAGAGGAAACCAAAAGGTGAAATGTTTGGGTTGGCCCTGATGCCCGGTTTCCTTAAGGTGTCAGATGTAGAGATTTTGACCAACCAACTGGGAACCACTGAGAAACTGAACTTGAATCTGGGATCTTCCATCCACACAACGCTGAGTTGGCCGTCGTCCACCCCCTTCTTTTGCAACCTCCTGTCCCTGTTTTTTTTCTCACGCCCACCTTTGTCAGAGTGGGCTCTATGAAAGAAGAGGGTGACCCTGACCAGGCATCCACGTCAACACCTTGGGAATATTTGGGGCACTTTCTCACATTTAAAGAGAACCCCAGAGAGGCAAAAGTTATCTCCACAGCAAAAGTCAGGCACTACACCGTGCAGGGCGGGTGACACACTTGTCTAAGGCAGCAGGCCAAAAGCTCCACAGCTCACCAGCACCCACAGGCAGGGCTAGCTCCCCTCCTGTCTATGTCTTTAAGCATGTTATACGAGATCCCCTATGGAGGAACCATCTAGAAACCTGATCAAGGTCCAGCCCCTTCACCTCGGCCACTACCTGCTGATCAGCACAGTCAAAGGGTCAGTCGGTCAGCATAGAACACCTATCCTCCCTAAAGAGCAGGAATGAAAGAAGTTTCCAGCTAATTATCAGTCAGAACATCAGAAGACGGTCCTGGGAGTGGAGAGAGGGGAGCAAGGATACCCAATTGATAATCCACCATCTCTTGGAGGGTGATGGAGAGGTGAAATATACACTTAAAACGTCCCCTTCTATTATTGTTTATATCCCATGTCTTAAAGTATTCTCATCTGTCAAACTGCATGGACGAAGAAATAATTATCTTCCCCATTTGGATCATCAGAGGCCTTCTGCAGCAACCAAACATCAAGTTGGTATAATCCCAGGTGAAAAGCAAAGAGAGTTAAACTTTCGTTTACCAGCGCAGTCCATTGAATATTTGAAGATCCCCCTTTTTCATTCCCTCTTCCAGAATCCAGCCTGGAAATACTGAAAGTCCAGTGTCCTCCTACTCAGAAAAGGGCAGGGGGGCCCTGGTGGTCTGAATGAGGGACAACGTCAGCGGGTCTTGTCTTTCCCTCAAGGCAAGAACACTACCCTGGGTGATTCTCGTGGAAAGCTGGAGAACCTTGGAGTGATGCTAATTCATTCTTTTTTTTTTCTTTTTAAAAATTATTTATTTCTTTTCAGCGTAACAATATTCATTGTTTTTGCACCACACTCAGTGCTCCATGCATGCTAATTCATTCTTAATGGTGACTTTTCAGAAGCTCTTCCAACAGAGGAATCCTGGATTTTCATGTGGCCAAGGCAAAAGGTGGAATAAGGAACTAAATGGTAGGAAAAGGTCCAGAAAAGGGAGGGCCTACAAGAGCAGAGAGGAAGATAGCCAGCTTGACAACTTGCTAAGGATTGATCCTAGTAAAGAGACTGGATCAAGAATCAAAGAAAAATCCTCTTTGGGAAAAATCTATGATATTCACCCCAAGTGAGAAGACATGCATGGGGCTTGGGTAGACAATTCTCTCACTCTCTCCCTTATCTCTCTCTCTCTCTTTCTCTCTCTCTCACACACACACACTATAAATAACCAATAAATGTATAAAAAATATCCAGCCTCACCAATAACCAAAGAGATGACATCACAAAGCCCCTGTTCCCATTCAGTTAGAAAATTAAACAGTACTAAGTATTGAGGGTGAGGAAAGTGGGTGCTCTTGCACAGCTGGTGGGATTGTGCACTGATGCACCGTTTCTAGGACAGTTCTAGGACAGAAATGCCCATTAAAAGTCTTAACGGTGTGCATTATATTTGACCTATAAATTCTATTTAGGAATATATCCGAAGGAAAGACTCCTTAGTCTGTGCAAAGATTTAGGTGTATTGTTTATAGTAACAGTAAAATTGCAGAGGAGGACAAAATGTAAATCAGACAATAAGGAGTTCAGTGTGTCAAAGGTGGTACCTGCCTACCCCAGAGCACTCCACAGCCATGGCAAGACACAGAAACAAACATGCTCTAAAACAGGATGTTGGACTAGCCCATTCTTTCAAACTATACACACATAGAAAAGACTAGATATGAGTGCACAAAAATGTCACCAGGGATGTTTATCCAGGTGATAGAATTACAGGTATTCCATTCTTATGTCTGCATGTGTCTCTGTTTTATAAATTTTCTACAATGATCAAATTGGCTTTTGCTATGAAGAGAAAGATCAGTAACATATCTTTTTAAGAAAAGAAGCAGTGGGGGTGCCTGCGTGGCTCAGTGGGTTAAAGCCTCTGCCTTCGGCTCAGGTCATGATCCCAGGGTCCTGGGATCGAGCCCCGAATCTCTGCTAAGCAGGGAGCCTGTGTCCTCCTCTTTCTCTGTCTGCCTCTCTGTCTACTTGTCAAATGAATAAATAAAATCTTAAAAAGAAAGAAAGAAAGAAAGAAACAATGACGTTGCAGGTTATGATGATGGTGGCCACAGAGGAATGAGGCAAGTTCAAGGTCAGCTAGAAGGTAGGAAATCAGAGGCAGGCAGTGGGACATGGGATATGTTTTAGTCTGCCCAGCTGGGTTGCAAGAGAGGATGGAATTTGGAGACCACAGGGCACATGCTGGAAGACAGAGTCTAAGGAAGGTGTCTGCCTTTGCTGAGTGACCTGGCAAAGTCACTTCTCCTGGCTATCGAAAGCCTTTCTTTCCGATGGTCCATGACTCTCTGCGAGCAAGATGTTATGGTGGTGGTACCCATGTGTGATTTCTCCCTTTCTGGAAAGGCAGATGTGTCCAATATGAGGCGAGGTGAGGTCAGAGCTTTAGGGGACATAAATGTGATAAAATAGGACATGGGCTAGGGTGTGTGTTTTTACATGATTTGTCCCCCTGCCTCCTGTTGAGCTGAAATGACTGAATTTAAGGCCTCTGGCCAGAGATGCACTTGAAATTAGTTGTTCCCTTCCTCATAAAATCAGTTAGAGATGGGGCATCTTAATGGAGCCCTGGATGGGGGGTTCTGATTCCCATCCACCATGCACTGGCCAGAGCTCCCCTTCTTTTGGGCATCAGAAGAACAGCAAAGAAATAGGAAGACAGGGAAAACTGCCTTTGACCTCAGAGAGGCCTCTCGGTGGATACCCATCAACCAGAGTTATTAAAAACACAGGATATGCTCACAACTGAGCCCACCCCTCCAAGAGGCCTCCAGGTCCTCTCATTTTTCCCCTTCCCCAGAGCCCCCAGAGCACATAAGGTTGCTCTTGGGAAAGCCACGTGAAGAAGCTGGGGCCTCAGCCAGACCCTGGCCAATAGGAAGTCTCTAGAGGAGTGGCAAGAGGACAGGGAACTGCCCAAAGCACGAGAGAGGCACAGGCCAGCCCTGGCAGGGAAGAATGGCAGGCAGGCCAGCCTTGGCACTGACCTCGGGGCATGTCCATGGGGTCGAAGCTGGCCAGCAGGTCACGGCACCACTGGCGGTCTCCTTCCACCTTGCTCAGCCAGGTGTTGCAGTTGAAGTAGTAGCGGAGGTGAGGCCGCTTCATGTCGGTCACGATCACGCGATCCAGGTACCAGCTGGCGTTCAGGCCTGTGTTGTCGTGCTCGATCCTGGGGCGGAAGCAGACACCCACACATCATTGGCCGAACAGAGACGACACCCATTCCACACTAGAATACCCAGATGTTCACTCCAAAGAGGGGTGCCATCATTTCGTTCTTGTGGTTGCGTTACCCCTCAAGCCTCAGTTTCCTCATCTCCAAAATGGGAATACCGTGCAAGGTCGAATCACCAGCAAGGTCATAGCACCTTCCACAGAAAATCCAGGATTGCCCAGGACCATCTTGAGCTTCCCCTCCCTCCCTGATCTCCAGACCCCAGACCGCCCCCCCCCAAGATACTCGACTCAGTCCCGCCACCCAGACGATCCCCCCAGCCATCTAGACTGATGTTGACCCGTGGAAATATCACCTGAGCTGCACGTGTGGGCCACGTACATAAGCTTAGATTTTCTAGTAGCCGCATTAAAAAAGAAGCAGAGGGACCGGTGAAGGTCATCTAAATAACGTATTCGATTTCATCCACTTATTATTTCAACAGGTGACCATGCGAATATTTGCTAATGAGATAGTTGACGTTCTTTTCTTTTATTAAGTTTTCAAAAATCTGGTGTGTTTCTATATGTCCAGTGCATCTCAGTTTGGACCAGCTGCGTCTCAAGTGCCCAGAAGCCACACATGTCCAGGGGCTGCTGTATTGGGCAACATAGATCCTCACTCTTCAAAGTCTGGTCTCCCAAGTTCCCCTCACTTCTTTTTTTTTTTTTTTTTTTTTTAAGATTTATTTGTTTATTTGACAGACAGAAATCACAAGGAGGCAGAGAGGCAGGCAGAGAGAGAGGAGGAAGCAGGCTCCCCGCTGAGCAGGGAGCCTGATGCGGGGCTCGATCCCAGAACCCCGGGATGATGACCCGAGCCGAACGAAGGCAGAGGCTTTAACCCACTGAGCCACCCAGGCGCCCCTTCCCGTCACTTCTTGCAGTCCCACTTGTGTTTTGGCAGCCCCAACTTTTTTCCTCTGAGGAGGAAGTTTTCTCCCCTAGACCTTCACCTCTGGATGGCCAAGCATCTTTGCGCCAAGCATCTCCTCCTGCCAGTCGTAGCGAGGTCTTACCTTCGCTGTTTGTGGGAACAAACACAGCTCAAGACAGCACAGCCCTGATGGACCCATGTCACACGTGACATACATGGGGGTGTAGACCTCTGCCTGGCAGTAGGACCCCAGAGTACTGGTTGCCTTTCCCCACACCAACACCAACACCCTCTCCCCGACCCTCCTCTTCCCTATTCGTCACCCCCCCACACACACACAAAGCCAGTGCCAGGGCTCTCCTATGTCCCTTACTTCCTCAGGAAAGTTTATGGTCCTACACTTTCTAGTGGGAGGTAGATAAAACAGGACTCAACGGAGGAAACATTTGACCCTAGCCTGGGGGCAGTCAGTCCACACATGACCTTGACCTCCTGACAAATGGGAATGAACTTGCATGGGCCTGGGTAGTAGATAGGGCGGGAGGGGGGGTGCTCTACCTTAACAGCCAGGCTGATAGAGTTCTTCCTTCCCACATGCTCACACCAACACCCCCAGAGGGACAAGCTCTCTGTCACGAGGTGTCCTGCAAAGTGACTTGGCATCTCTAACCCTTGCTGAGCGCTATTGTCTAAGCACTAACCTGTTGAGTCCTCACTAACTCGTTATTACAAGTGAGGGAAGTGGGACTTGGAGAGGAACTTCCTGAAGTCCCACAGCTAGCAAATGACGGGGCAGACATTTGAACCACAGTGATCTGGACTCAGAGAGTCTGCTCCTGACCACCATGCTGGTGCCTCTCAGAGCCGATTTCCCAAGTTTGTGAGACATTGTCTCAAACTGTCTTCATCCAAAGAAGTGAATCTCTAATGGGAAAGTTTAGGGTGGGAGGGAAAGATCTGGGCCTTTGGTCACCCCGGAAATGACACCAGGGGGTAATTAATACTCAGAAAAGGTCAGTAGTGATGTTAGTTCCTAATCTACTGGACTTCCTCTCAGTCCCTCCCTGGTCAGGGTTCAGATTCCTACCTGATTTTGTAGATGAGGCCCACATTGTTGGTCCTCACCCGGAACACGTCAACGTTGGCTTTCTCGAAGGCAGATTCACTCCTACAATGAACGTGCACAGTTAGCACAGACCTGCACTAGGCTCACAAGCCCGGGAGGAGAGCCAAGGGCTGGCATCCCCTTCTTCCTCCACCGTCCCAGTCCCGGGAAGAGCTACGAGCAACCGCTCCCATTCTGAGATTCCTTCCTGACAGGGGGCAAGGTCGGTTGGTATCCGCTCCTTGTTTTCACAGTCAAGTTCTCCTGGGATGCCTGCCATGTGTCACTAAGACAAGTATGGCGGGCGGTATCAGCCCCATTTTACAAACAGGGAAAGTGCTGGGTGGTAGCAGAGCTGGGACCAGAACCCGGATCTCCAGAGTCATGACCCAGTTGGGCTCTGGTTGCTCTGGGTTGGGACAGTGGAGGAGGAAGGCAGGCACAGTAAATATCATGGTGCTCTCGGTCTGCAGGCGCCCAGGCCTCTCCTCACTTGCCTTGCTTTTGCTCAGGGGAGTTGCAATGGCAGCCCCAAGCAGATGCAGACCTTGGGTGGTGGCCCACGGTCCTGCCATTCCAACAAGAAAGGAAACACTCAACCCAAACCAGCAACCAGGGGAGTCAGGTGGTGAGGGAATGCATATCGAGCATCACACAAAAGGTGTGAACAGAGGCAAGTACACCTGAGAGGTTCCTCAGTGAGCTGCCCAGGTGGATCCAAACTCAGGTGCGTCCTGGATTCTATCCAGCTTACATGCAGGAGGCCCGGAGCGGCCTCCCCACGCGGTCCTCTGGGAGCAGAAGCCGGGATCTCGTGCCGACACTGCTGTGTCCTCTGTGTGGGCCGGGTCCCCGCCCGTGGAGCCTGCTCACGGCTCTTCCTGCCCCCACAGTGCAGGCCTCACAGGTCCGGAGAGCTGTGGACCTCCCACCAGGCTCCCAGCCGGGGCTCCCGGCATCAGCACACATCCCCCAGGAAAAGAAAAGTGTAGAACACACATGACTATTTATTGGCCAGACAAAGAGGGAGGTGGAGAGCATTCTGTCCAAGGCAACAAGGCTCAGACTCTCTCAGCCACAGAAGGCTTGTAAGGTTCTATGGACTGGGATGCTGTGGGCCTGCCAACAGACCCACTTTGGCAAACAGTCCGTCCTGAGAAGTCTCCTGAAGGTGGGCACATGGTGAGGCAGGAGGCCTCCGGCCCTCCCAAAGCAGGCAGAGACCATGAAGTCAGGTGACAAGCGTGCACGGGGGCAGCCTTGTCAGGGGACAAGTTGAGGTCCGGCCACAGAGGGTGGGAAGGAGAAAAGACTAGAAATTTCTGGATTTCTGCTCGAGGGAAAGGACCCATTTGCAGGCTCGTTGCATATACTTGTCAGAGGCTTACTTCCAACAGTGAATAACCACACAGCCCACGTTGCATTGCAGTCAAAGCCATCGTGTGCCACAGTGTGGAACACACACGAACGTTATTCTGTGCCTCGGGATTGTGTAAATGGGAAAGAAGTGAATAGGAGTCATTTTCTGTTTCAACATGAGACAACAAGAGACAGTTTTTTGACCAGACAAGAGTGTCTCTGTCTCTACATTGACCCAGGAAAGAGCGGCCCTGGGAAGAGCTGCGGTCGAACACCGTGCAGCCATCAAAAACTCCTGTTATCAAAGAGGAGTCAATGCAACAGATACAGGCTTACGATAGAGGCATAAAAGAAAAGCAGATTAAAAATAGAACGTATGAACAGAACGACCAACACAACAGAATGCCAACTGCATTTAAAAACCACGGAGTGGAAGGATTTATTCAAAAACATCGCGTCTAGATGGTAAGACTACTATGAAGCGATGGTTGTTTATTCTTGTCTGTGTTGTCTGTGTACATTTCCAAAGGGAGTGCGTCGTGATTTGCCGTCACGAATATGGGGCAGTCCCATTTCCTCAGCCCCCCGCTCCCCACGGCCTACGGCCCCCTGGCGTGAGTCCTTGGGGACAAGTCTGAGGATGGTCAGGCTTCACCTGCTGTGGGGCCTGGAATTGGGGAAGCAGCCAGTGCCAATGAGCAGGGGGAGAAGGGGGCGATTTGAAAGGAAAGCAGCTGGAGTCCTGGGAAGCCTCTGACCACAGCCCCTTCTGGAGAAGCTCTGACAGCTGCCTTTAACCTGCAGAAATGCCCTATGGCCTTGACCAGGTGGGCTGTGAATTCAGACATCCCAGTGTGTTTGTTATTAGTCGACCATAGTGTACTGTCCCGCAGAAAACAAATGTTCAAAAGCGAGGTGGAAGGAGGAAACCAGGAGAGAAAGGTCTACCAGGATGGGCAGAGGGTCTCAGGAACCCAGCGGAGGAAGGTTCCAGCATGTCACAGGATGTGGAGCAATTGTCCATGGAGCTCATGTGATGGGGCCCAGCATCTCCCTGGCCGATGAGAGGAAGGCCTTCTGGGGCCCAGAGCCTCTCCCCAGTGGAAGGAAGGGAAGGACTGAAGAGACACACCTCCCCGGACCGTCTTCTTCCAGAGTGGGGGCCACGATAATCCCAAACAAGCTCCAGCCGCCACCCGCCAGGTCAGATTCTGAAATTCCTGCTTCTGGGAAGTCAGAATGCAATAAAAGTTGATTTCAGAAAACTGACTGGAGGCGAGAGAGAAGTACCAAGGGCCAGAGAGTCCCCTCACAAAGGAAACATTAGAGATGCAGACTTCTCACGTTTCCTTGCGGGAGGCTGTGGCTTCCCCATGGCTCCTGGTCGCTCAGCAAATGAAGGCTAATGCAGTACACAGCCCCCTCCCTGGCCGAGCCCGCCCATTCAGTGTGGACCCCTACCCAGGAAAGCCTATAAAGGCCGCACAGGGCATTTTAGCCCAACATGGCCGAGCTAGTGGGCTAAAATGCCAGGCATTCTCTGACACTCAGATGGTGAATTCTCCATGGGAGAACCATGTTCCCGAAGATGCATGAGATCCCATCCTTTTGCCATATTCTGAACATGAGACCCAGGGCTGGGGGTGGTCCTGGGTGATGGGGAAGGGCACCCAGAACATGGGGCCTTCCTCTGGGAGCCACGTGGCTATTGATATTCAGCTGGTGTGGGGTCCGGGTGGAGGTCAGCTGGCAGGGGATCAAAGTGAACGTGCCACACTCTTTGCTGACTAGCAAAGGACCTGGTGTGTACCGAGGAGTCAGACACTGAACCACGAGGGTCAGAACAGTCAGCATGTTAACATCAGGCGCCAAATAATTGAGCAGAATTCATTTGTATTGGGAAGTAAACATTCTGTTAGGCCAGGTGGGAGGCAGGCGAAGTCCCGGGGCATGGGAGAAAAGGCAGAAGATGGAGCAGGAACGGAGGGGAGAGAGGAAAGAGAGGGTGCAGGAGACACAGGAGAGGAAGGTGGGGTGTGGGAGTGCGGCCAGACGCCATGGAGAAAGCAGCTATGGGAAATTGCAGGGGAGGCAGTGGCTTCGTCTTCAGATGATGGCGCCTGTCTAAGATTCCATTTCAAGCTGTTTGTATTGCTGTGCTGGGCACTCGCTCTGGTGCCCCGAGTTTCAGGGAAGTCTATATACTCAAGAACTCCTCGTAGCCTCTGTGTGTGTGTGTGTGTGTGTGTGTGTGTGTAAAGCAAGGAAAGGGAACTTAGTTTCAGTTAGCACACGAGTTGGCTTTGGGGTCACACCGAGTAATGAGGAGGGAACAGCAGCCCACAGTGAGCCGAGAGACTGGGAGCCAGACCCCAGGGCAGGGGTGCGGGCGAAGGGTGGGCTGGAACACCTCCATCTCAATGTCATAGAGCAAGGTGACCTCTGCAGCCCTCACATCTGGGGTCCTCCGGCAGCCCGGGAGTCCTTGGAAAGCGGTGCTTCCCTCCCAGGCCCAAGGTCTCCGTCATGAACTAAAGGCATCTTAGATGGCGAGGAGTGTGTCTTTGCCATTCTCTCTGCAGACACTTCCCTGGATCTTACAGCGGCCAAATTAATCTTTCCCGGGCATGTTGTATGTTGGGCCCCCACTGATGAGCTTGCAAGCAGGGCCTTCTAAGGCCCGGTCCTCCCCTCGCAGCCCCTTGCTGCCTCCGTGTGTCTGCAAGCTATTCCCTGTGGTCTGAAGTACCCTTCCCCTGTCCCCTCTCATCTGGGTCTTTTTCACCACCCGAGGCCCAGATCACCTGCCCTTCCCTGTGAAGTCCTGCTCTGGCAGCCCTGACAGGTAACACTGAGCTCTGGCTGTTTGCAAGCAGCTGGGAGAGGGTCTGGAGAGACGAGCCGGCCACCCCTCACGGTCCGCCTCCCCTGGCACCCCTCTGCACATCACCTCTCCAGCCTCCCAGGACAGACAGCACAGGCTACAAAATGAGCCCCACCTCTGAAATCACCTATTCCCCCTGGGCTCCTACAGAGCCGTCCAGGCCAGCCCGACCGGGGTCCTGGCCAGACCCATGCCTTTGCTCCCCAGCCCGGAGCACAACACAGGTCCGGAGAGACCCACTGAGTCACAAGGAGGGGGTGCCCATTTCTGCCGATGGGGCTGGCGTGGAGATGCTGGCCGATGTGTGATGCCTGGAGGCCTCCCTGCCCTGTCCCTCTCTCTGCCGTGATGCAGGCTTCCCTTCCGCACTGGGAAGGAAGGCTGGAATTCAGGCTCCTGGGAATGGGGACTCATTGACCAGCCTTCCTCCTGGTTTATGAAAGGTGACTCTGGGGCCTTCCTGGGAGGCTGTTTTGACAGAGGAAAATAGTTGGGGGGGGAGTGAGGGTACTAGGTGCAGAAAGTAGGAAAAACAGCAAGGAACCACAGTGAAAGGAGAAAAGTGTTCTTTTCATTTAAAAGAGGCAGGCTGGGGACTCCAGAAACCACCCTGGCTGGTTTCCCAGAGCTTAGTGGCTTCTCCCTAGAATAGTGCGCTGGGTGGGGAGGGGGTCACATGGCAAAGAGGATGGACATTTCATGTCTTCTCTTTACCGTGCCCACATCACTGGAGAGAGAGACTTCCGCAAGCCAGTCACTCCACAGAGTAAGCGGTACAAGAAGACGGGTACCCTGTTCTGCGGAAATGGACAAAATGAGACGTTACACCTGCCTCGATGGGGCCATATTTAGGCCACAGCCCACGCTCAGGGCAAACTTGGGAGGCAGGGCCGGGTCAGTCTGCAAAGCACCGGGTCAGTCTGCAAAGCACAGAGTTCGGGGATATCCTGGCCTGGGGGCCCCACCCCTCCATGGCCTCCCCGACTGTCCCCCCCCCACCCCCCAGGAGGTCACAACCTAGGGGCTCAGGAAGCCTGCAGGGGACGCTCACACACACTCTCTGGGCCGCAGGGCCCATGCTCGAGGAAAGTGTCCACATCTCCTGGGGTTTGAAGACCAGCTTTACCGTCTAGAAGCTCCATGGCTCAGAGCCATTGGCCCCTCCTCTCTAGGTCTCAGTTTCCCCATGAATGAGTTGAAATAAATGTAGTGGATTTTCACATTTTTCTTGGCTATAGAACTCTTGGCACAAATGAAATCTGACTCAGAAACTCAGTGGGCAAGGCAACCTTAAATCGGGCTGCTCTGGAGGCAGGGAGGATAGGGGTACGGTGGGCTCAGAACCAATGGACCCATCCCCAGTTCCGTTCAGCACAGACTGAGAGCCAGCTGCCTACGACACTGCGGCTGCCCCTAGACAGCCCGGGGATTGCAGAACTCTGCGAAAGCAGCCCACGTTCTGCTCGGGGGTATCTGTGTGCAAACGCGGGTGGTCGGGGGAGAGGATAAAAACCGAGAGGCAGCAGCCCTGCTGTGAATGAATGTGAAATGACACAGCGCATACACGTGAACACACACGCAGAGCATGTCTACACAAGCACACCTGCACAAGTGCACAAGTCCCCACTTAGGAGGAGTCTATGTGTGTGCGCGCTAGCTCACAGGCGGGTGTTGGGTGGAGCTGGGCCCTAGGAGAGACACAGGTCAGAGCATTGTAAACTCCGGGCTCCTTTGAATGCATGGTTTTGTTTCCTCCTTTCAACTGCCCTGTGAGGTTCCTAAAAGGGGGATGATCACTCCTAGATGCTAGAGGAGGGAGCCAAGGCCTTGGATGTGAAGAGGTTTGGCCAAAGTGACATGGCAACTATGTGGTAAAGCTGGACCCAGACCCAGGGTTCCTGGTCCCACATCAAGGGACAGCTAATAGGATTCTTGGGAATTCTGAGATCCAAAGTAAGTATTACTTCACACGAAAACCAACAGGAAGGTTGATAGGAGATCACTGGGAAGGACCCAGTTGCCCTGTGGTCTGTTGTTAGCAGAGGCCTTGGGCCACTTAATATGCCTGTGGCTACACAGGTCTTCTCCCTGGCTTCTAGAACTGCATTAATCCTGACTAACAGTTGACGATCCCGCCAAGGCCAAGTTGGTACTCACTTGCTAGTGAGATGGAGCTTGGGAGAGAGCCCATTCTCTCCAAAAAGGGTGATGAAGACATTGGCATCTGTCCCTGCACCACGAACGTCCCCCGTGGCTGTGACCACCTCGTACACTGGAGGAGAAAAGAGGACAGGTTGCAGGCTTATCAGAAAACCCAGAATCCTACATGGGCTTGAAGAAGCCATAGCTCCTACCAGCTCCTTAGGGGGTTCCCAACCAAAAGGTCTCTATAGACCCCTGGTACAGCCCACAAGCCTCTGAGCCAGGGTCAGACCCACACCAAGTTCTCCCGTAAGACGAAAACCGCCTATTTAATGGTGCACACTCATTTTACAGGTAAGGAACCTATAGACAGGGGGCAAGCCCAGGCCACACACCACACAGTGTCATCACTGGAGCCAACCCAGGGCCTTTCCAGCACAGCAGCTAGATGCCTCCTAGATACGGCCTTCAAAGCCCGCACCTGCTCTCACATTCCTCTCTGTCCTCTGTGAATGCAGTTGCATTGTCAGCCCTCACCTCCCCTGACCTCCCCTGACTGTCATTACAGGCCCAGGAAGAGCTGTCCCAGAGCTGAGTGACGCAGAGCTTCGTCAGGGCTCCCTTCTTGGCAGGGACACAGATTTCCCCTCTCTTTGGTTCCTAGAAGCTTGTACTGTTTGCTTTTGATGCCTTTTCTTTGAAGTCCCTGGTTCAGATGAAGATCCTGATCACAGCACCATGAGGGAAGAGAGGAGGAAGTACATTTGCACAACTCCTTGTCTCCTGTGATAAACAAATCCTGAATTTTTCCTCGTCTGCACCACAGGGGTGCCTGATTTGTAGACAAGCCTTGGATTCCTCCCTGGGAAAAACTCCAGGACCTAAAGAGTTGCCCACATGGCTTTGCACGTACACAGGGACATGTCCAAAATGAATGTCCACAGAAGAATGAGCAGTGTGGTAGAAATTCCAGGACCACATCACATGAGAGAAGACACAGAGGCCTGGAGATGCATGGCTTGGAGAAAAGGAGAGTCTGGGGAGCGAGAGGAATGAGGAAGCTACGTCAAGGGCACACAGGTCCTTCTTAAATAGCACACTGGCCATAAAAAAAAAATTGATAAATTGAGACTTACTGAAATGAAGCCCATTATCTGATTGAAAAGGCAAGTCACAAACTAGAAGATAGTTGGGAATGCATACACCTAACAAAGGACTCAGGCTCAGAAGAGGTAAAGAATTCGCACAATCAATAAAGAAAAGAGGTACCACACTCTTTTCTGAATGGGCAGCAAATTGTTTAAAGATAAACACACAATTACCATAAGATCCAGACATTCCACTTTTAGGTACTTACCCAAGGGGAATAAAAATAAAACATGTCTACACAAAGACCTGCATACAAATGTTCATAGCAATTTTATTCATAATAGCTCTAGACTGGAAACAACCTAAATTTCCAACCACAGATGAACGGATAAGCAAGTTGGGGTATATCTGTACCATGAAAGACTACTCAGCATCAAGAGGGAATGAACCACCCCCATATGTGATAGAGATGAATCTTTTTTTTTTTTTTAAAGATTTTATTTATTTATTTGACAGAGAGAGATTACAAGTAGGCAGAGAGGCAGGCAGAGAGAGAGGAGGAAGCAGGCTCCCCGCTGAGCAGAGAGCCTGATGCGGGACTCGATCCCAGGACCCTGAGATCACGACCCGAGCCGAAAGCAGCGGCTTAACCCACTGAGCCACCCAGGCGCCCCGATAGAGATGAATCTTGAGCAGGTTATGCCGAGAAAAGAAGTCAGACGCAAACTCGATGCACCGTAATGTTACTCACATGAACCTTTAGGAAAGACTAATCTACTTTAACAGAAAGCAGAACATGGTTGCCCTGGAACTGGAAGCAGAGGGAATTGGACTGAGGAGGGGCACGGGGACCTCTGAGAATAATGTAAATGCTATATGGTTGTACAGATGTGTACGTATGTCAATGCCCATCAAACAGCACATTTAAAATAGGTGCATTTTATTAGGAGGTCATTATATTTCAATAAAATTGTATTTCTGTAAAGTTGGAAAATGGGCAAAAGGCTTAAACAGGTATGTCCTAGGAGAAGATACCCAAGTGGCCAATAAGTATATGGAAGTGTGCTCAGCATCATTATTCCTCAGGGAAATGCAGATTGAAATTATGAGATACTACCATACACCCACCAGGATGGCTAAAATTAAAAAGACTGACAGTTCTAAGTGTTGACAAGAATGTGGAGCCCCTGGCACTCTCACACATTGCTGGTTGTGAGTGTAAATTGGTATAAACACCAGTAGCTAAACATATGCCCACTCTGTGACCCAGTGATTCTATCTCTAGTTACAAATCCAAAAGAAATGAGTCCATGTGTCCATCCAAAGATATAGACAAGATTAATAGCAGCTTTATGTTTAATAGCTAAAAACTAGAAATAACACAAATGCCCACCAGCAACAGAAAGTTAAATAAATGATGTATTTATAAAATACAATAGGACACAAAAAGACCAAACTTTCTAGCAAGTCACAAAACAGGTAAATCTCTAAGGTAGAAAGTTGAGTGAAAAAGAGGAGCTAGATACAAAAAATGTGTCTACTGTATGGTTTTGTTTATCTGAAACTCAAGAATGGAAAAAACTAACCCAAACTGATAGAACCAGGAGAGCTGTTACCTCTGGAAAGGAGAGTGAGGGAACTTTCTGGAGCCTGGAAAAGTTCCATGTCCTGATCTGAATGTTAATTCCACAAGCATGCACATACGTGAAAAGTCATCAGGCAGTACTTTTAGGAAAAGCTTTGTACTGTATATATATTACTTTTCAATTTAAAATTTTTAATTAAAAACTCAGTTCAGATAGCGAAGAGACTATCATGTGGGGGCCAAATATCCTGTGGAAAACACAAGATTCTGTTTGGCTCCAGAGGGGAGGACACAAGTGCACAGGGCTGCACAAAGAACTATTGAGGGCACCATAGGGTTCTAGCCCCAAGTCTGGCAAGTGGGAGGGGCCCAATAAATAATTACCTGGGGGAATGAATGAGCAAATGAATGAATCAATCAATCAATGAAATGAATGTAGACAACAGAACTAAACTGACCAATATTTGAATCCCAATTCTACCATTACTGGCTGTGTGATTTCAACTTAACTTCCCACAGAGTCTCAATGACCTCATCTCTGAAGCAGGAATAATTTCTTCCTTGAAGGATTATGAGAAGGATTAAATCAGATGAAACAAAAATTCCAGTGTTCGTGCTCACTGAGTCAAGTATTTCCACTTCTGGGAACTTAGCTTACAGACCCCCTTCCACAATGAGATGAAAGATCTATGTTTCTTAAGTAGTAGACTGCCAGCATCATCACCATTACATCATCTCCTTCATGGTCACCACCATCATCATCATCACCTTCATGGTCACTGTCAACATCATCACCATCATCACTATCAGCATCTCCATCGTCAACATCAACTGCATCATCATCATGCCTGCCATTATCCCCATTAACAACATTCTCAGGGAGGCTTCCTTGGGATATTGTACCCCAAAAATGCTAAGCAACCCCTGTCTGGGATGGACCAGAGGAGAGCATCCCAAGGCTGGAAGTTTGTGCAGGATGGCCTCCAAGATCCCTCGTATCTCAGGTTCTGATATAAGTCACTCTCTTCCCCTAAGGGTCCTATCCTAGCTAGGAAAGAGACCAGTGCCCTGGGCTCAGCCTTCCCTCAGGGCACTGAGGGAGCCACTCTGCTCCCTCCGGCTGTTGGTGAATTCCAGTGTAGCCTGGAGGTGGCCTGAGGAACAGAGAGGGAAATGTAGGCCTTTCTCCTTTTCCTTCCCCATCACACTCACCAAGAGTCTCCCAGTAATGCAAGAACCCAGAGCTCAGGGCAAGAGGAAACAAGTCATTCTAGAGAATATCAGTGACACGGCAGGTTTGGTGTGTGACTACTGTTACTGCTAGTGTCCTGCCCTGACTGAAGAGCCTGTGGTTTGCTCCGCTCCAAGTGTTTTCACCACAGTCAAGAGCAAGGACCAACCAGAACAGCTCGACTTAAAGTTTGAGTCTGCTACTTACTAGCTCTGTGATCTTGGGCAGGTTACTTAACTTCAGTTTCCTCATCTGAGAAAGAAGACAAGAATGCCACCTCGACCTTGGGCAGTTGTGAAGGTTACATCGGTTAGTATGAGCGGAGAGCTTCTCCATGTACCTGGCGCTCCCAGAGACATCTGTGTGGCGGCCCTGAGGACGGAGTGGGGACTTGCCTTGGGAAGGGTTATTTGAGCTTCTTGTTCTCTCTCCCACTTGTGACTTTGCTCAAGTCACTTAAGTTCCCAGGGCCTCAGTCCTTAACCTGTGAAATGCAACTAATCCCATCTGCCTTGACAGTTCTCAGAATCTTCAAGATTGAATGTGAGCCTGAAAGTAAAAAGACTTCACAAAGGGTAAAAAGAAGAGCCAACATGTGAGGGAACAGATAGTCACACAGACACCCAGAGCCCCTGAACAGAAGTGGACAGGGTGGTGGCTCCCGGAGACTTGAGAATGCACTCCCCAGCAGCCACGTGTGCTGGAGAGAACACCCCAGAAGCTGAGAGTGCTTGTCAAGGGTGCTACACGCACACCAGCTGCAGTCCCCTCCCCACTAACCGGTTTGAGTTGGGGCGCCTGCACTGGGGCAAGGCAGTACCTGTGCTGGGGGAAGATGGCAATGCCTCACTTGTTCCAGGCCTGCCTTTCCTTCCCACAATGCCCCTCCCTCCAAGAGGCACTCAGAACACCATGCTGGGAGAGGAACCTCCGCTGAGCCACTGCCTTCATGTGATGACCACCTTCTCTGAGCCTGGGTCTGTGCTGGGAGCTGGGTGAGGAGTGAGGACAAATATAGGGGGGGCCCACCTTCATGGGGGACAGGATGGCCGAGGTTCAAGAAGTTAGAAGCCCAACACACCAGGCTCATGTGAAGCAACAGAACCATGAAAAAGTGGACATAGGTAAGGAACTCATGGTGGACTGGAATTAAGGAAGTCTTCATGGAAGAGGGGAACCTGAGCTGGGCTTTCAGAGTCAAGATAGAAAGAGGGAGAAAGGGTTGGGTGAACAAGCCCGTGGACAAGCACAGAGTAGGCATTCAATAGACATCTTTCGACTGAATGGATGAATGGGTGAATGAATGAATGAATGAATGAGTGGATGGATGGACGGACAGACGGACGAATGGATGGACAGATAGATGGATGGACAGATGGATGGACAGATGGATGGACGGACGGATGAATGGATGAGTGAATGAACAAATAGGTGAGTGAATGAATGAATCTGGAGCTTCCAGGAACTAGTGAGCCACTTTGGAGTAAGCCCTGAGAATGTAATGCCTTCAGGGACCAGGCAGGCAGCATCAGTGAGTGAAACAGATCTAGTCTGAGTGATAGGGAGCAGAGGGGACTATGACAAACTGGCCTTCCATAGCCTACAGGCACCCACAGGCAAAATCTTTCAAAACATTTTAAAGACAAACAAACACAACCAAACCAAACCAACAAAACTCCTCTTCAGGCCAAAATGAACCCCTGGATCCCCAGTCCAGCCGTCTCTGGTTACCGCCCTGAAGCAGCCCCCATACCCCACAGGGGAGGATGAGCCCGGAAGGACAAGCCCCAGGGTCTAGAGCAGCAAATGCCCTCCCCACATGGGCCCCAGACCCCTTCTCCATCACCAGAGTGGCAGCAGGCCCTACCCCCACCAGGCAGGTGGTGAGGGGTCACGCCTCTTCCCCACACCCCTTCCCATACCCTACGCCCCTCTGCCTGAGCACAGCAGGGGGCTCTGGGCCATCAGGCTGCAGGGTGGAGACCGGGCTGGAACTTGGCTCTTGGGATGTATAGGACTGGAGAGTGTGGGCACTGCGGTTCTAGTCTATTCCATGCCACTGAGATCCATGTCTGAGGGCAGCTGGCCTTGACTCTGTACAGGGGACCATGGTTGAACGCCCGCCCGTTGCTCCGCGGTGATGGAGGACAGCCGGACAGCCGCGGGGCAGCGGCTGCGTTGGAACCTGCCCTCCCTCCTCCGTGCACGGGAAGGGCCGTGTGCACGGCTCGGCCCGCCGCCCGCACCTTTGGCCTTGTAGTACTCATGCTCCAGCTCCTCCTCATCGTCCTCCGAGGCATAGTTCAGCAGCTCCTCCTCGTACAGGGCGAGAAAGTCAATGTCTTTCTTTCTCCTCTTTTTCTTCTGGGGCATCATTTTGCCGGCTGCCCCTTCTCGGCACTTGCCGACTCACGGCGCCCACCTTCTTACACTTTCTTGGCCCCGAGGTCTTTCTCCCTGACCTCCATGCCCACCTCTGGGTGGCCCAGAGCCCACGCTTGGGTTCCCTGTGTCCACAGCCTGTTCCTGCGCCCTCTCCTCTCTGGCAGTGGAACTGAGCCTCAGTGCCCGATCTCTGTCCTTCCTGTCCCTGGCCCCTCTCTCTGTCCCCCAGTCATCAGCCACCTCCTCCTGCACCTGCCCCGGGGTTTCTCCTTGGGCCTTATCTCTTATTCATGGGGACTGAGGGCAGGCTGTCCTCCTTACCCCACCCCCTCTCCTCCCTTCAGGGAGAATCAGGTGACATCAAGCCCTTGGCATCTTTTTCCCACCTGGCTTCACAGCAAGGGGGCCCCCTGGGGCCCCTCCAGGTCACCCCAGGGACTGCTGGAGGCCTCCCCCATGGAGGTCCCCCTAACTTCCAAGCATTCCGGGGCTGTGAACAACATCCCCAGGGCCTGGGGCCTTCCTGAGGAGGGCGGGCCCCAAATCCTCCAAGCTCCCAGAAGTCTGCAGCCCCCGTTTCTCTCCATTATTCATGACTTCTCCTCACCTTACGAAGCAGGCAAGGCTCTTACTAGATCCTTCTCGTTCCATCTCTCTGCTTCTGTCTCCTTGAGACTGCTGGCTCCTGGAAGAGACCATTTGGCGGGCAGAGACCTGCTGCCCTTCAGAGACACTGCTCAGAGCGGCACTCTGACAATCCACAAAGCATTTTCTGAGCCGTGAGTTCCCAGCATTGCCAGGTCAGAGCCATGGACGCTGGGGAGGCCCACCACATTGGGGGTAACCCCCCACATGCTGGGCCAGGCCAGTCACGGTTAACCAGCATGTTGTTTTTTGTTGTTGTTGTTTTTTAAGATTTTATTTATTTATTTGACAGAGAGAGAGATCACATATAGGCAGAGAGGAATGGGCCTCTGGATCCCAGGACCCTGAGATCATAGCCTGAGCCGAAGGCAGAGGCTTAACCCACTGAGCCACCGAGGCGCCCCTAACCAGCATGTTTTAACAAGAACTCTCCATTTGCCCACGTTGCTCTCTGAATTTTCAAATGAAATGATACAAACCCTCAGAGCCCACTCCCCTCAGCCCTTCCTTCTCCAAGTACAGCCCCACACAGGGGATTCTGAGCTAGGGCAAGAGAACCAGGACCCAGAGGACCCTCCCCCACATTGATCACTAAGAAAAGTTTCTCTTGGGACCCCTGGACTCCTCTTCCTTGCTTATTTTATTTTGTTAAGGTTTTATTAAGGCACTTAATTAAGATTTTATTAAGATTTCTTACAATCCGAGTTGTAAGATTGCTGTGTAAATCCGAAATGCTAGAAATTTCATATCTACTTGGAACTCATCCCTCTGACTTGGCAGTATGAGGTCTTCGGACAGAATTAGAACTGCTCAGCACCTGCTGGCCGTGTGGCCTCGGACAAGGCCTGGCTCTCCATCTGTGGAAGAGGGAAAATGACCCGTTAAGGCATATTGAGAATGTAGAGAAAGCGCTCAATCAACAGAAGCCTCTGCAACAGAGTAGGGGCTTACTAAAGGCCTGTGACTCCTAATCAGGGTTTATCTCTTCTTTGGCACGATGTGTGTGTGTGTGTGTGTGTGTGTGTGGTCGGGGCCGTGACAGGTAAATGCTTTGCTATCATCTCAGATTGTTCCAGAAACCCTCCTTTGGTTCCTATTTGCAAAGACTGGCTCCACGTGTCCTCCTTCCTCTGTGGAGCCCAGCTCACAGCAGCGCATCAGAGACCACGGAATCGTCTGTGTGCTTCCAAGTTCCTGGAGGACTATCTTGTAATAGCCTGTTTCCTTGACCATCTCCCCCATGCCTCTCTCTGCCACGAGCTCTGTGGAGGGCAGAGGTCATGCCTCCCCGTTCCCTGTGAGGCTTCCAGGAGCTATCACACAGCTGGCACTCGGTGGGCTTCGCAAGCATCCGTTGGACAGATGTAGGCACATGTATACACGAGCACATCACAGGCAGGCCTGTGAAACAACCACAAACACCAGGCCCACTGTCCGCACAAGGAAAACACAAGGAACGGACACCATTCTGGGCACATTCAGCCTAGAGAAGAAGACGTGGCCTCCCCTGTAGGAGGTTGTTTCGGACTGGTCTGTGTGCCTAAAAAGGCAGTCTTAGCACTGTGGGCGGTGATTGCAGAAAGGCAGGGTTCGACCCTATCCAGGAAGAAGGATGGGGCCCTGAGTGCTGCCTGGGATGACATACAGTGGCCGGGTGGCATCGCTTGCCACCCTACAGCAGGGGACGCTCCAGCGGCCCTCGTGGGTTGGGAGCTGGGATGCGCTAGGACGCTGGATGGCAGGTGCAGGCAGACTATGCATGACCCAGACCCAGCCTGGGGCCGCTGGAATGCGCCAAGGGCCAGAGAAGAGCACTAGCCAGCTCCAGGCTCTGCAGCAAAAGCCAGGGCCAGAAAGCAGCTCTATCCCCAGACCAGGAGTAGGAAAGACCGTCAGCCAGGACTGCCCACCCCCCTCCCCAGCCATAGCGTGACATGGGGTTTGGAAAGGAGAAGGGAGCTGGTCTGCAGCCATCATGAGACGTTTCACTCGCTGCTCCTTTGTCACCTCCTTGTCCTACCACCTGGCTGCTCCGAGCTGAGCCCAGACCCTGAGCCTGAACTCCCAGAAGATGCAAGACATCTGAGCAGCAGAAAGCACTCACACCCTTCCCCAAAGTCCACGGCGGCTTCATTTTCTGGAGCCACCCGCATCCCCACTACGGGGAGACATCTCTGACCCCAAACGTCATGGCCCAGGAAAGATCAACTTCACCTCCTCCCCTGTTCTGCGGAGGGACATCCTCAAATCCGCTCAAAGTCCTGATGAGGGAAGCAGAGGGAAGTGCAATCATGGGTGATGCACGCCCCCTGCTGGCAGCATGTGCTTTGACCGCTTGTTAATTCTACCTTTAGAAAGAGACTTTAAATACCGGGAAATTACTAGGATTACCACAGAAAATACTTTCCGTCCAGATAAAATATAAATAAATAAATAAAACGCTCACTTTGCATAGGGCCAATTCAGATAAAAAACAAGAAAGTGTTTACTGGGCTGGTTTTTTTTTTTCTTCAAAAAACTGAAATCAAAATATGTTTCGAGCATCCATGGCATTGAAACACAATATTTAAGAGAACAGGGTCTGAAATGGCACCAAATGTTGACAAGGACACAGAGCAGCTCGAACTCGCATACCGCTGGTGGCAGTAGTAAGCGGTACGGCCACTTTGGAAAAGAGCTCGCACTGTTTTCTAAAGCTCCCCAGACACTTCCCACACAACCCAGAAATTCCACTCTTGGGTGTTTCCCTAAAAGAAGATGAAAATACATGTCTACATGAAAGCCGCATGTGAATGTTCATGCAAGACTTATTCGTAAGAGCCAAAGCCCAGAAACAACTCGGATGCCCATCAACTGGCTAATACTTACTCAGCCAGATAAAAGGAGAAGCAGTGTTACATGCTACATCCTGGACAAACCTCGAAGCACTAAACAAAGTGAGAAGAACAAGCCAGAAAAAACTGACTTCTGTCTGATGACAGTTATGTGACATTCCAGAAGACGTAATGCCAGAGCAATGGTTGCCGGGGCTGGGCGTGGGGGCAGGGGGTTGACAGCCAGGCGGCCGGAGAGGGCAGTGCTTTGGCCCAGGGCTCCACCCCATCTCTCTTACTAGCCTGGCCCATCTGCTGGCTTTCCATGTCCAGGTGAGAGCCTGTCTGCGTACGCCCCAGAGTGCAGCCTGGACACCGACCTGACCTCATCCCCAGATCCGTGGTGTTAGGACCCCGTGTGGGGTTGGCGGGGAAATGGTGCTCTGAGGAGGTTTCTCAGACCCACTCTGATCCCAGGGAAGGCCATGGTCCTGCCCACCGCCCTCCACCTAGGTTGAGCATTCTCCAATCTAAACTGGGCAGGGTGGCTATGTTCCCTCATTGATGAAGCTGATACTCCTATAGGTTTCTCGTGTACTGATAAAAACACAAAGAGCAGACATGGTAATCACAGGAATCCCCAAGCTCTGATTATAGGGAAGGGGCTGTTTATCCCATGAGCCATTTGTGTATGTGCACAAATCCATACACACACACACACACACACACACACACACACACACGATCTCATTGCCCCCGGCTCATTCCCCCTTGAGTGCTTCCTCCTGCTGCTGAGTGGGTTCTCCCAAAGCTTGCCTTCTGTCCTGTCTCCTCCCAGTGTGAAAACCTTCCCTTACACCTCAGCACAAGCAAATTTTGTGAGCCAAGATTCTGGACTGCGAGCAGCTGAAACTGGTTAGTTGAACACTGGTTAGTTGAAGCAGAAAAATTACTGTTTGAAAAGTTAGTGTTGGGGAAGGGATCTCAGAATTTCCAAGTGGTCTTAGGGGCTACATCCTAGAAAGGAAGCCTGAAACTGGACTGACTGGGGAGGCCTCTGGTGTCCCCAGTACCGGACTTGGGCATGCAGTCTGGACCAACCTTGGGCACTGACCTCTGCTGTCCCTGCTGGCACCTCCCCTCGCCAGAAGAGCCTCTGCTGCCTTCTGCCAACTCAGAGTCTGGGGCTTGTGCATCTGATTGGCTGAGCCTAAGTCACATGCCTACACCTCACTGCAAAGGAGGCTGGGAAAGTGAGTATTTGGCATTTTCAACTCTTACGTGGGGAGCTGTCCTCTCCTCACATTTTAGAAGGGCACTCAGATGCTACATTGCCAAAAGAATCCCAAATGACCCCGACATGACTTCTAACTCCTCTAGCTTGGAGGCCCTTCTGTAATCAGACCCAACCTCCCCCTTAGGGGAGTTAACATGAGTCCAGCTGAAGACCTCCCTGGTGTTTTCTGGTCTGCAAGCCCTACTTCACTCTGACATGAGAGCTGTCGCATGCATTTCTGTACCCTCCAGCTGTTGCTCCATAACAAGCAACCACAAGACACTCAGGGGTGTAAGCATTCTTTCCCACGTGTCTGGAGCTTGGCTGGGGTGACTCGCTTACCCTGGGCTTAGCAGGCAGCTCTGTGTCAACCTGCAGGACTGGCCGAACTTGGCTAGAGAAAGCTTTGCCTGGATGGGTCCCTCTGGGCTCTTCTCGCGGCCATGGTGGAAGGGCAAGAGGGTGACTCTGACGCTGCGAGCACACTTGAGCCCTCCCCTTGCATGTCGTCTGCTAGCCTCGTCGGCTACGCGCAGCAACACCCGTGGCTGGGTTCAGAGGAAAGGGCTGTAACATTTCATAGCAAAGGATGTGGACAGACTAAGGGGTGAAGAATGGGGACCTGTAATTCAATCTACCTCTATCCCTCTCTCTTCCACCAGCCTGTGCTCCCTTTCAAGGAAGTCATGTGTTCCCCAGTGCCTCCTAGAGTATGAATGTGACCCTCAAGACCTGTTACAGGAATGAGCCAAACACAACTGTGTGTGTTGGGGCGAGTAGGGTGTAGAGAGCACATGTAAGTACAAGCAATTCGAGCGTGTGTCCTGGAAGCTCTGGTCCCCACCTGTGGCTCCCCACCACCGCGTGTCTCCAATGTCTGACCCAAGGTAACCAGCTAGTCTGCGATCTCGAAATGACCCAGCTCCTATTCTGAGCTGATGCAGTGTTGAGAGGCTGGTGGCTTTTCTGTTTCATGGAAACGTTAGTTCCCACAGCCATTGTAGGCTCCCTGGGGTATTAGAAAACCTTGTCTTCAACCACTTCTGCCCCCTCCAATCCACTCTGCTCAGAGCCATCGAGGGATTTTACTTAAATCACATCGTGAGCCTTTGATAAATGTTTATTAAATAAATAAATGAACTCCATTCAGCTTCCATCCCCCAGCTTACTGATACATGCATTCATTCATTCAAAAACATATACTGAACTCCTACTTCCCTGAGCCCTGGGTTTGCTTCCTCCGATGATAGACTAGAACACAGTGCTCAGGTCTCAGCACCCTTGGATCCCACAGTTGCTTGCTTGAGGGTCTGGCATTTTACATTTGTAATAAGAAACGTTTATACATTGTGCAGCTGGCATCCATCCAATTCATTCAGAGGAAGGTAAAAGGTGAGCTGAGATCCAGGCTTGGTGGGAGACCAAGGGCACAGAGATATGTCCTCTGCTGAAGGGAGTTGGGGAGCTGGGGGCAGGCAGCCACAGAAGGGTCGGAAGAGGAGGGGCCAGAGAGGCGGGCTGAGGCTGGGGTGGCACAGCATGTCCACACCGGGAGGCTGGGCATTTGAGGTTGCATATTCGGAAGTGATTTCCATCCCTTTCCCCTCCCCTCCCGCATCCCTCAGGGATGCATGATCCGATCACTGATATCAAGGAATGGTCTACGTCTAGTACCACGCTGGTTAAGGGATAGAAAACCAAATCACGCAGAGCAGCAGGAGTCTGAAGACAGAGGTACCGTGAAAATGTCAGGCTCTGGGAGTTTACACGTTGTCTTCCCCGATGGGAAAGCACAAGAAAGGCTCTGGGCTTGCCCAAGATGCAAATCTGGGGAGTCTTTTCTACAGGCTAGCCTTGGTCAGGCTGTTTGTGCATGAATTTTTAAAACTGTATATACGTTTTACATATATATCCCTATTTTAAACAAACCAATGGAGATTGGCATGGAAAGAACTTTTATAAAAAATGTTTATAAGATGGTAATTAGTGCTCAGATGACTTTTGACGTGACTCTAGATCCTGACAGCGACCTTGCTTGAAGAGCGGTAGGTAGGTCTCTGTGGCTTCCAGGTCTGAGCCCATCTGAGGCACCACCTGCTCCGACAGCCCTCCAGCCCTCCTGGGCTCTCCCTCTACTGACTGGAGCCTGTGTTCCCCTCTCCAGGTCCTCCTGTGTCCTGCAGAGTGTCGCTGCTGCGTCGCACCCGGCTTGGTCTGGCTCTGGTCTCTGAGCACGGCCAAAGAGCCTTTGCTGGATGAACTGTCTGGTAGGTTTTATCGGGTGGAAATGGAGGGCCTTTCAAGCACGGTGACAGATAAGAAGTACCCTGATTATTCTCAGGAGAGATCCGTCATCACGCACGGATCCCTCGGGGACAGCCGCACACTGCGGGCAGCGGGCTGCAGGGGTGCGTGTGAGCCCCGCTCCGGAGCGCGGGTTGCATGAAGAGAAGGGGAGGGCTGCAGCCCGGGCTCCCCTGCTTCTTGACTCCACTGGCGGCACAGGGCGCCTCTCTCCGCGGTGATCAGGGAGGCAGAGGGAACAAGCCAGGAGACCCAGGGCTGGATGGTTTTCAGCTGCAGTCCATTCCACTCAGATCGCCTGTCCCCATGTCCCCAGCAAATGACATCCAGTCTCCCGGTTCTTCTGCAGTGGGAAAGGCTCTCTGGAGCACGATCCAACGTGATTGGCTCCTGAGAGAGGACAGCGTGGGAGGTGTGGGGCCGAGAAGCACACGGAGGTCAAGGCCACGTGGCCACGTTGTCTCCACACGCAGTAGGCCGCTCGGGTTGAGTCGGTGCCACCCCTCAGGGATAAACTGCTCTGCCTTCATGGGAGCCCCGAGGCAGGGCTTCCTGGAAACTGACCTGGAGCCTGTCTGACGCCGTGCACAGCTGCGAGGCAGGGAGCCACGTTTCCACCGCTCCTCTGCGGACCTCCATTGTCTGTCCTGGCTTCCTTTGGGGAGCAAGGGGGTGGGGGAATGACTCCAAACTGTGACACTGCACACCCAGCCTATGCTCATTTACATGAAGTGTTGTTTATAAAAGAAATAATACATACACATATGTTTCAGTTCAAACAATACAGATTGGAAGAAGAAGTATGGCTTTCTGAAGGAAAGGTGGCTGGGCCCAGGAAGAAAATTTTGCAGGCCACCAAGAAGACCCTGTTGTATCCCTAAAACATTTGTGCAAAGTGTGGGAGCCCCAGGGAGGACCAGCTGTCCCCCAAAGCAACCTGGGGCAGAAGGACATGCTCTGGGAAGGCAGCCACAGTGAGTGTCAAGGGTCCTGCTGAAGAAGGGTAGGGGAGAGCTGGCTCCTGGCTGGGCTGGTAGGATCTGTCGCTTGGGATCCCCTTGGCCTCCTCCCAAACAGCCACAGCACTAGGGGCTGGATTACTGGGTCTGATGTCAACTCCCTCCACAATCCCACTTTGCTCAGGCCTGTGGCTTTCGGTGACTCCCTGCCAAGTACAGCTGTCTCCACTTCCAGCCCACTGGGTTCAGCCACCGAGTGTTCTGACTCTGGGTACCCTGAGTGCAGGACCTAGAGAGGAATGAATACCCAAGAGAGCCCTCCTAAGACCCGGACACTGCGTGAGGCAGGGGGTGCAGCCCAGGCCTGGACCAGATGCCAACCAGCCTGACCAGCTCAGAGGGAAGAAAGCAGAAAAGCCCCAGAGGCTAAAGCAGGGACCCCTTCCACCACTCCAGCAGCTTGGGCGCCCAGCACCAGAACTCCACTGCCAATCCCATGTGCCCTGGGGTGTGCAATCATGGTCTTTCCTGGCTTCAGTCAAGTGGGGACACCCCTAACTGCCCCAGCCTTCTCATAGGAGCACAGCCAATCCTGGTGAGAAATGGGTGATGAAGGTGTTTGGAAAGTAGAAACCTGTGTGGGCCGGGGTGGGGTTCTTGGAGGCAGGGGTCATTCATATTCTTAAATTCACAGATAAATCCAGGCTGGGTCCCTGCAGAGCCTGCCCAGGTCCCAGCATGACCTGGGACCTGGTGGAAGTCACCACAGGTGGAAGCACAGATGCAGAAGGAGGATTCCCTGCTCCCCCGCAGCCCCTCACCCACCACGCTGCAGTTCCCTTGGAGGGGGAGGGGAGCTGGGAGGGGTGCACCCCCCCTCTTCTCCTCGTCTTTTTGTTCTTGGGGGAAGGGGTAGCAAATGTCAGAGGGAACACGTGAGTCCAAAGAAGTGACTTTGGGGGCGCCTGGCTGGCTCAGTCCGTGTAGCACGTGACTCTCAATCTCGGGATTGTGAGTTCAAGCCCCACGTTGGGTGTGAACAGTACTTAAAAACAAAGGAGTGACTTTGCCCATCTCATGTATCCTCTGTTATCAGAAAATGAACTATTGCACCTACCTGAACTTAAGATAACCGAGGGCTAACCTTTGAAGCACCAAGATTCCTACGACGGTGTTTTAAGTATTGGGGGATGGAACTAATCCCAAAATGGGTAAGCGGCTTCTCCGCCTTCTGAAACACAGTACAGTGAATGCTGTTTTTTTCTGCACTCTGTGTGGTTGCAGACATCACAGGGTGAGCAGATCGAAAATGCTTTGTTGCCCTCGGGGTTGTGGCAATGTATCTGCCCCTCCACTAAATGGCCTCCGATCACTCGTGTTTGCGGACATGTAAAGTTTTGGTCTTTTTAATGCGTTACTGTTGGGCTTTTAGCTGCCACTTCTTGCTGGGTCTAGCACCTGTTGTCATTCTCTTCGTTCACTTTATTATGAGAAATCAGAACCAGGTTCCCTAGAATTGAATTTCAAATTAAGGTGGACGCCACGAGGGATCTGCTGTTAGCAAAGCATTTGGTCTTTACTACAGAGCTTTTATAGCATCTATTTCAGGGGCTCAAAATTAATTTTCCTTCCTCTGAGTCCCTAGCGACCTAAGGGCTGAGTGAGCTTGCTTGGGTACTGGGAAGTGAGGTGTGCTTTGACCTCGTTTCGGCAAGATGGTAGCTATATTCTCCCTTAACAAGTCTTCACGGTGTTCAGGGTGTCTTGTAAACATTGCAGTTGAGTGCGGGATCCTGAGCTGCCGTGCAGAGTACGTTCTCACTGGGACCACACCTTTGTGGGCGTCTGAAGAGGGAAGAGGCAGGGGACTTGCCTCTCATGGGAGGGAGGAGACAGAGGCAGGATGCAGATACTAGGTAGCTGGTTTCAACTGGAAGAGCCTAACGCAATGGGGAGGGACCCCTAGTCCCTGGGTCACACAGATATTTCTATGGGACGTCTCCTCATCACTGCCTTCCTGCTTGTTTTCCATGGGTGCGGTGGGGGCGGGGACAGATCACTGCACCCATCTTCCACCCCCAGGGGCCCAGGAACTGTGCTGAGAGGGCAGGGTGGTGCACAGATCCTCCCCACCTTCCAGCACCGGTCATAAAAGTGGTCACAGTTTTGGTCGTCCCCAGCTCCAGAGACATCAACCCCTTAGTTCTGATCACAAATGCATCCTAATTCCAGGCACAAATAAATTCTCAATTCAGGCACACTCTGAGCTTCCTAACCTGGGAGAAGAAATCTATGTAACTTCGCTTTAAAAATATTTCTTCATGTTTATTTCAGTGTTTAAAATGTTCGGAAAAAGAAAAGCTATTTGATACCTTTATGAAGCCACAGGCTTGAATCAGCTTTTCCCAACCCCCAACGAGGAAAAAATGTAGGAGAACAGGGTCAAGCTAGTTAGGTCTAAAGCAGTGGCCAGGGACCAGCATCACCATCGCTTGGGAGCTGGCTCAGAAAGGCCCCACGCCAGCTCACGGTATCAGAGACCCTAAGGTGGGACCCAGGAGCCCGCCCCGCACCCGCCCCGCACCCGCCCCCAAGCTCTCCAAGTGATTCAGACTCTGACTCGGGTTCAAGTTCAAGAACTGCTGCTCTAGAATAGCGGTTTTCAACCCTGGCTGCGTATCAGAATCATCGCGAGAGTTTGAAAGCCCCTAAGACCTCGGTCATACCTCAGACCAAATGGCTCAGAGCCTCTGGGGGCAGGTGGCGGGTGGGCGGGCGTATTTCTCAAAGCTCCTCGGGTGACCCAAAGGGCTGTCAACCTGCAGCCCCTCTACCTCAGGGCAATGAATCTTCACCGCTGTGCGGAAGAGTCAAGAAGATTTTTAAAAATAAAGATAGGGAGGACCTGAGTGGCTGAGTCAGTTAAGCGTCTACCTTCAGCTCAGGTAGTGATCCCAGGGTCCTGGGACCGAGTCCTGCATCGGGCTCCCTGCTCAGTGGGGAGATTGCTTCTTCCTCGGACCCTCCCCCCAGTTCTGCTCTCTCACACACTCTCTCTCTCCCAAATAAAAAAACAAAATAAGAAAAAAATAAATAAAGATAGGAAGCCCTATCCCTAAGCCAACAGAATCAGACTCTCTGGGAGGGTGAAGTCCATGGGGGGTCAGGAGGCTATTTTACAAAGATCCCCCAGGTGATTGTAATGTGCACACAAGGCTGAGAACCACAATTCCGGAGGAAATAAAACTTTTACCCCAAAGCTGAGCAAGTCATTTTGTAGAAGGAAATGAGTTACTTAGTTGCCAAGGGAACCATCCCCCGAATGGAAAGAAAGACAGTCACTGATTTCTGGCTTTTGTGCCAAGAGCTAAATCACTGACTGAAGTGTCTCTTTCTCTCTTGCTCTCCCTCTCCGTGTTTTTTTTGAAATGAAAAGAAAAAAAAAAAAAGTGGGGTGGGGGTTGTTCACAGAAGACACTACACAGGGGAAAATATCTAAAGACTTTAAAAGGGTGGGCAGAGCTGCTGCCTCTGAGGACACTGTCTGGCCAGGACAGCAGAGACCACCAGCAAAGCAGACCAGGTCTGCTCTGAGCCTCTGCAAAGGCACCAAGCTCATCAGAAGCAGGGACAGACAGACCCAGGGCCCAGGACAGCTGCTCCAGACAAAAAGGAAGATCAGAATTCTATTACAGGGACACTAAAAACAGTTAACGTCATTTGAGAACAGCTTGTGCCTACCTAAATGATTCTCTATGAAATAAACCAGTCACAAAAAGACAGATACCATATGATTCCACTAATACGAAGTACCTACAATAGTCAAATTCACAGAGATTGAAAGCAGAGCTGTGGTTGCCAAGGGGCTGGGGCAGGAGAAATGAGAGTCGTCCTTTGCTGGGTGCGGAGTCTTTTCTGTGACATGAAAAGTATTCTGGAGACTGGACGCACAATGATGTGGACGTCCTTACCACCACTGGGCTGCACACTTAAAAATGGCTAAAGTGGTAAATTCAATGTCTTATGTATTTTATCCCAATCAAAAATAGAAAGAAAAAGAAATCTGATAGTGTCAAGGCCAAAACAGATTTCATAAATGTTTCAGATTCCCAATTATTTTTTTTTGATGGCTAGTGTAGTAGCAGCTTATATTTTATATTCATATTTATAGGAAGTGCAGAAGATGGGTTGCGTGCCAGATTTTGACTTTCACTCTTTTCTCACCTAAGACCTTCGTCTGAATTTCCAGCCAGACCCCCTCCCCTGGTGGCAGCCCTTCAATGGCAGACATGGTGGGGTGCAGCTCCTCAGCAGTCGGGCTGACGTGGAAGGTGAAAGAGAAGGAAGAGCCAAGGGTGGCTCAGGTTTGTGGGGTGAGTGCGGGAGAGCCGTTCACTGGGGGAGGATTGGGGAAGGATGGGGAGCAGCAGAAGCTGCGCACACTGAGTGTCTAGTCTATGCCGGGCTCTGTGCTAGGCATCACCCGACCATACTTCCCTTGTCCCTCAGCAAGCCGGAGAGGCTGGTCTCCTGGCCTTGCCCCTCAGAGAAGGAATCAGAGCCCCCAGGGACTTCGGCAGCCCCCTCGAGGTCACCCAGCTGATACGTGGTAAGAGGCAAACTTGGAGCCAGTTTGTTCTTTCAACTATGGCCCCTTGAGGACACGATGAGTTTGGAGATACAAGGGCAGGCTCAGAGGCCGCGGTGAATGTGCTTCCGAGGCTCGGAGGGAGAGCCCGCCTGCCAGGGAGGGGGCTGAGACCCAGGGGTCATACAGACAGGCCGTGAAGAGATGAGATTTCTGCAGGAGCCCTCCTGCAGAGAGAAGAGAGCCCTGAGGAAGCCGAAGGCGAATTGACAAAGGGGCCCGAGAAGGAGCATTCAGAGACAAGAGGAATGTCAGGGGATGGTGGCTGGTTAGGAAACACAGGAGGAGAGGACTTGAAAGGACAGCGAGGCCATCCCTGTCACCTGCCTTGTTAATGTCAGCGATGAGGCCTGAGAAGCAGCTGCTGCTTTGGCAAGAACTCTGGTATGCCCTGTCCTCTCCCCCTGATAATTGTCCCCGAGCCCAGACTTGCCAGCTCCCAGCACAGCTCCTGAGTAGCGGGTGGGCTCTTGGGCCCCGGGAGGGCAGGGGCTAGGACGGGATCGCGGGTCCCCGGCACCGAGGCAATGTCCTGGCACAAAGTGAGTGCTCTGTAATTCCTCCTTGAAGGCCTGGCTGAAACCAGCCCTGTGCTCTCCCTCACCTGGCAGGCGGTGTGTCCCCAGCCCCCTACCCCACTGGGCAGAGGGGAGGACCCGCAGGCTCTCTGCTTTCTGCAGCAGCAGGTGATTAGCGGGCAAAGTTGCCTCGGCAGCACTGTGAAGCCTCAAAGGCTGCCTCTGACCTTGAGCCACCTTCCCTTCTGCTTGGCTAAGCACTGAGTCATTTACTTGTTTTTGCTGCTTCTCAACCCCGGAGCAGTGGGTTGAGCACAAAGAAGACATGACGGTTGTTTTATTTGTGGGGAATCGATTTCCCTTAAATAAGAATTTAACTGGTAGTCTGCACTGCACCATGGGATGGTGTCGGGGCTGCAAGCAACACGGTGGGGGCATCCTGAGTCAATGCCCAGGAAACAGTGAGCCTTTGGAAACAAAGTTTTCCCCACAAACATGGACTGCAGGAGAATCAGTGTGGCCTGGAAGTCGGGACACTGGGTGAGTCCCACCTGAGGCACTGGCTGGCCATGGGGCCCTGGGCAAGTCACTCAACATGCTGTCACTTACCGGGTACTCTTTCTGGGCAGCTCTCCTCACCTATAAGATGCCGAGATGACCTCACCTCCCTCCAGTGCCCAGATGGCACCCATTGGACCATGGACGGCTGAGTGCTGCCAAGGTGCCTGGTAGTGGGGGACATCTCCAAGCAGAGACGACCTCCTGGACCCATGACAGTCTCCCAGAGCATTTGTCCCCAGAGCAGGGCCCCGTACTGCCCTGCAATGGCACCTCCACCAGGATCCTTCTTGTTCCAGCCCTTGCGACACTGGCCAAGAAGCGGCTAAGACAGGTCGGGGCACAGGCGCTCCTCACTGGTCCCATGGGAGCCTTCTTACCTAAAGGGGTCTTGTGACCACAAGAGATAATTGCAAAGAAGGTGCTCCGTGCTGGGTCTGACACAGAATGGGAGCACACTACATGTTAGTTGTTATAATAATAAATATTACTTGGGGCTCAGAGCCCTATATCAGGAATAGCTCAAAAAAAAAAAAAAAACCATGAGAGGTTGTAAAGACCCTAGCGATCTTTCCCAAGGCTCTAGTTGCAGAGATGAGGAAACAGATCTGTGGGGAGGAAAGAGACTTGCCCTAGGACCCACATACAGAAATGAGACCATGATTCCCCTGTGGGGTAGATCATGGCGTTTCATCCCCAGCTCCTACGAGGGCCCTGCTGGGGCAGACGCCAACCCGTGGGCACCCTCAGGCAGTGGGAACCCTGATGCCTGATTTGCCATAGCTCCTGCCCCCAACACAGCCCTCCCTGGAACAGACGTGTTAGTCAGGGGGCTCTGTCCAGAGCAAACATTCCGTAGAGTCCCAGACACAATTTGACCCAGGCCATGTTCCCATTCTAGGCCTGTTTCGTTAAATGGGACAAAATGGTCTTTAGGAGCCTCACTGTCCTGACATGCCATGGTCTCAAGAGCTGAGCTCCATTAACCACAAATACGAGGCCGGAAAGCTCAGCCAACCGGAACCTTCCCCAGAAGTACCTTCCTTGGGAGGAACAGGCAGAGCCCAAGAAAGCCTAGTCACCCACTGCCCTCGCACGGTTTTTCCGAGCTTATGGTCCACTAGGGTCTACGTTGTCCTGCTGGCTGCTTCCGTGCTCTACAGACGAACAGCGTGAGGACTGCCCAAGTCAGGACCAGGGCTCAGAACAAAGGTGGAAGGTCCCATCTAGAACAGTGCTGTGCACGGAGTGTGCACTCCATAGCCATCCACCCACACGAAACAGAAGTGGTTTTGTCAAGGACAGAGCCCTGGACCGGGAGCCTGGAGCTGAGCCCGCGTGTGCCCTGGCAGGACCTGATGCTTTTCCTATAAAAGACAGTCATCGGATGGCAGGTCCCCCTCCCTGCTGAGACTCCACAGCTCCCCGCCCTCCTCGGGGCACCTAGCAGACTGGGCTGGGGTCTGTGTATGGTCTGCCCACCATCCCTAGAAGAAAGCGACTCTGCCTTTATTCGTCACCCTGTCTTCCCAAGCCCACCCCCAGACCCAAGCAAAATAGGCTTCTGGAAAAAGGAGGGAGGGGAGAGTGGGAGGAAGGGGCCTGAAGTCCCTCCAGAACTAACACAGCACGAGTCCGTGAAGCTAGGTCCTAAAGCAAGTCACCAGGGGTGTCTCTTAGGTGGGACCACACTGATGGCGGAAACACCATGGGGAAAGCAGAAGGAATGAACTTCACAAGTGAAGTGCCATGTTAACCCCTTTCGGCCCAGGCCCAGTTGACCTTCCAAAGCACAGGCTCTGTGGGTCCATGTGTGCGAAGGCCAGGCTGTGTGATGTGGAAGTTCTGCCTTCCCCGTGGGCCCCTCAGTGATGCTGGTGTCAGAGGCCATGACGTACTTCCATCTGCAAAGCTCATCGCTTCCGTCTCTGTGCTTTCCAGCCCGGAGCCTACAGTTCCAGGCCAGGAACACAACGTAGCAGGATTCCGGAGCAGAAAGAGGAAGGGATCTTATAAATAACTCCTCGTTAAAACGGAGCTGAAAATAAGGAGACAGGAGAGGAAGCAGATTGAGAAGCACAGGTTGAGTCAATACCATTGGTTTGAAGACCTTCGTGCGAATGGCTGGTCCTTCTCATGGGAAGATCGCGCACAGGATGGGACCGGGAGGGGCCGGGACTGTGTGTGCGCCTGAGGACGTGCATGAAAGAGCGCCGCTCCCAGCTCATGGTGTCGCAGCGGAGATGCTAAGACATGGGGCTTGCCTTAGATCTCACGGTGTCGCTTGAGAGACTCCAATCCGTTGGAGTGACCGTGGTTAAGATGCTGGACCTCCCTGTGCCTCTCTATCTTCACGGGAAGGTCTGGCTGCTGGATTGATCGGTAAGCTCTGAGATTCGAGATAGCAGTTCACGGCTGAAGCCATAGGATAAAACCCTGGAAGCCAAAAGTGAGTTAAATCTTGATGGTGCTCTAGTGTCCAGTCTCCCTCGTTTCAGCCTGGGGGGCCTTCCTTTAGCTGCGACAAGGCCACTGCAGTGTGTGCTCTTCCGAATGCTAAAATTGAGTGCAAATGTGCTTTATTCACTTGCAATCCCCCAGGCCCCCCATCTCCGGGTGTGGCTCGGCAGCATGCTCCCCGTGGGCAGGGTAGGGACACGGTCCCCCCGGCGGAGGCCAAGGAGCTTAGCACACAGCCAGCTCTGCTCCATGGGGGGAACCCCCAGCCCTGCCTCCGGGTCCACACCACCCACGCAGGAAGTCAAACGCCGGAGGTAGTGACCGCCTGACTGCCAGGCGCCCCCAGTAGCAGCCGGCGCAGAAGGGAAAGGAGGTGCGTGCTTCTGCTCGCCGGGTGGCCGGCCGGCCGACCCGCGCTGCCCTCAGCAGCAGGAGCAGGTGCCCGTGTGCACGCGCAGGATGCCTCGGCTGTGCAGGTGCAGGAAGTTGAAGATCTCGGAGGGCATGGCGTGGAAGCCGGGGCGGGGCTTGACGTTGTCATAGTAGTGGTGGGTGATGTAGAGGCCCGAGGGGTTCATGGGGAAAGCCCAGAAGCCAAACAGGTGCACCTCCTCGCAGAGCTCGAGGGCGGCCGTGGCCAGGATGAGGCCGGTGCTGATGCGCTTGGCGCGCACCCCCAGGCTGAGCCAGTAGCGCGACACGTTGACCAGGTACTGCGGGTGGAAGTAGTACACGGCCTGCGGCGACTCGAAGTCGTCCAGCACGTACTTGACGCGGATGGACACATCCGTGTTGCGCGTGTTGTAGAAGGCGGGCAGCAGCACCGACGCGTTCTCGTACACCTGCAGCACCCGGTAGAAGGGCCGCCGCCACTTCTCCAGCTTGTGGAACCTGGGCGGGGCCAGAGCAAGAGGGTCGGCAGCCCACTCCCCAGGCCTGTGCCCCCCGGAGTCCCCGCTGCCCCCACCCGGCACCCCCTGACCTCTTTGGAGGCCGTGGGGGACTCAAGTGCACCCTGCTATTCCCCATCATTTCCTTCACCGCCCAAGATGAATGCCCTGCCTTTCTCGGGGACGGCTATTTTGTGTAAGTGGACCCAGAGGGACAGCAGTGTGGGGACAGCTGTGCTTCACCCCCAGGGATGAGGGCGTCCCAGGGTGGCCTTGGTGGGGAAGGAGTAAGGAAGTGAAGGCTCCTCGGGCCATTCGTCTGTACTTTTTTTCCCAAGGTCCCCAATGAAGTATAGGGAAAAAGTCTGCCTGCCACCTCTTTCTCTCCTCCCCCAAAGCCCCTCCCTCACCTCCTCCTTCACCTTAAAGTGTCCTCCCGTGGGCTCATATCCCTCCTCTCCAGTGCTCCCTCACGTTGCTGACTCTGTAAGTGACCTTGGGCGTCTGACCCGATTTACCAGTTCCCCATCCTCTGGTCTCTGGCTGTCCCCCTTCTTGCTCCTAGACTGACCTGGAAGGTGGGACTGTGTCCCTGCTGGAGTTTTAACCCCTTAACCCCCTTCCCCCAGGCCTCCCACACAGACAGAGCCCAGGAGGGGCACTCGGTGGGGGCTGAAATCTTCACCTGAGGCTTCTTCCCAGAGCTGCCTGGACACACCAGCTTAGGAAGCTTCCTGCCCCCCATCACACACTGGAAAGCTTTATGGCCTTTCCAGGTGAAGCCTGTCTGGACCAGTGCTGTCCAGGGGGAAATATAATATAGGTCACATATGGAATTTTCAATGTTCTAAGGATCACATTTAAATAAGCAGAAAGACATGGGTGAATTAATTTTGGTCCTATCCTATTGAATGCTTGCAGTGTTTTCTTTAACTCGATAGACCCAAAATACTACTATTTCAACATGAAATCAATATAAACAATTGAGGAACTGTGGCCCATCATCTTTTGCATGGTAAGCCTTTGAAATCAGGTGTGTGTCTCCTGCTACAGACAGCACCTGTCCATCTGGATGTCACATGTCCAGTGGTCATGGCTCACGGCTACTCTACTGGGCAGCAGGAGTCTGGAGGAGGTTCACTGACCTCTCTGTGATGATGCTGGGGTTCACAGTGACCACGTCCGTCTTCACGCCCACATCCATAGTGTACTTCTCCGAGATGGGGGGTAGGTTGCACCTGCAGAAGACACAAGGCAGACTGGCTGTGCTCGCTCACTCCTTCCAGAGGGAGCTGGAGCGCGGGCAGTGCGAGGCTGTGGGGAAGGCAAGATGGTGCTCCCACAGGCAGAGCAGTGCCTGGGCAGAGCAGTGCCCAGGCGGCCAGCAGGCTGGAATCTTGGTAGCCTGTGCATAGAGGGGAAAGTTCAACTCCTTCCCCCTCCCACTCTGAACAGCATCGTGATTATAGATCCCTGACCCATGAGACCCCACTAGAGCCTCAATCCCAGTCCCTTTGCTTTAAGCTTTATTTTCAACCCATCTTCTTGATCCTAAAGTGAGAATCACCACAGAGATGAGAGGGCTCTAGCTAAGGAAGGAGAAAATACAAGGACCAGTCTCCAGCTTAAAGCCAGGGCAAAGCCAACACTGGTGTCAGCCACAAGGCTGCACGGGTTCCAAGCACTGCTTTTGGAAGACAGAACTCAGGGAGGTAGCCGCGAGGATGGCCTGTCCAGCAGATCTGCCCAGCCCCCGGGAGTGTTCAGTATCCTCACACCTGCCAGGCTCTTCAGGCGCCTCCCATTCTGCAGATATGGAGACTGAGGCCCTGAGTTTCAGCCATTGGCCCTGAGCGACAGGGCTGGAGAAGGTAGACTGTAATGGTGTGCAGGAGTGGGGAGCAGGGACCGATCCGCTGAAGGACAGCATGAGGGCACGGGGCTGGGCGCCAACAGAGGAAAGAACAGAGAGTGGGAGCACCAAGCCGGTAGCAGGTGCAGAGCCAGGGGGATTCTCTTACCGGAAGACGAAGTCGGCGCTATTGATCTCCCTCCCACAGCGGCTGTTCTTCAGGATCCCCCCATTGCCCACCACGGCACACTTCTTAAACTGAGACCGGTAGTAGGGCATGTCCTGGGGGAGACAGGTGCACAGCTGTCAGAGGCGACACCCTGCCTGCCTTCCCCCACTGCCCTCACCCCTGTACCCATGGCCGCGTGCCCAGCCAGCCTGGCAGCGACTACGGGGGGAAAGTGATTATCACACTTTGCAGATGAGAAGAGAGGTCAGGACGCTTGTTCCCAGGCCCCCTGGCAATTACAAATAAGCTAGAGGAGAAGCCAGGTCTCCACTGCCTTTTCAACCAGCCCTGGGATGCCTCAGGTTTCCCGAAAGAAAGTACAGGTGATGGCCAGCCCTGCTTGCTTTTGGTTTTCCCGATGTTTGGAAGTTCATCTTCTGTAGGACTTCCCGGATGCATATTTTATTGGTTTATGCAGATGTTGCTGGGGAATGACAGCAGCAGAGACAGGGACAGGGGCCTAAACCCGACCCTCACCCCTTTCAGCTCAGGGCCAGGTATACAGGGAGGACGCAAGCCTGGGACACAAAGAGACTGGGACCGATGCCAGGACTTGGCAGCAGCAGGGACTAGAGATCAAGGACTGAGGAAGCAAGGCCACCACCGGGAAGCAGTAAGGGCCTAGAACATCAAAGCTCAGCAGAAAAAGGGCTCTGAGTGCGGGAGAGCCTGGGTCTCACCCCGAGTGACAGTGGCACTCTCAGGAGCCCTGGGAGTAACGATCTCACAGCAATTTGACCTTGTCATGCCCTGACGGCTGGGGTTACTTTGGTCTGGGCTCTGGCTGCCCACAACAGCTCCATGGACACGCCCTCCAGGGGACCACAGACAAGCTGGCAGGAAAAAGCAAACGTTGGCTGGCCTGATGGTAAAGTGTCCTGGTTCTGTCACGTCCCTGCTCTAGGTCATAAACCCCTCCTGGGCAACCAGAGCCAGACGGAGCCCAGCAGCCACACGCATGGCACAGACAGAAGCACAGAGCCAGAGTCAAGGGTAGGGTGACCAACCACCCCGGCTTGCCCACGACCGGGGAGCTTTGCATGCAATACAGGAATTTGCTTGGGTCAAACCAGGAAAGTCTAGGGCCAGCCAGGATTGGGTACCTGAGGCAAAAGCCCCAAGGCCAGCCCTGATTTTGCCCCAGCATGAGACGAAGGAGCTATGGACAAGTGTTCTGAGTTCTCAGGAACTCAGATTTTCCATCTGAAAATTCGGATAATAACATGCAAGTGTCACGCTTTTCAATGCGATGGTGTAGAGCAGAGTGTCTCAACTTGGTGCTTGTTGACATTTGGAACCAGATCATTCCTCGTTGTGGGGGACTGACCTGGAGCTGCAAAATGTTTAGCAGCATCCCTGGCCTCTCCCCTTAGAGATCAAGGGTATCTCCCCATCTTGACAAACAAACTGTCTCCAAACACTGCCAAGGGTCCCCCATGGTTAAAAACCACTGGTGTAAATGAAAAGCCTTCCCAGTGCGGTGCTTGACCCAGAGGTCTCTCTGCACGGGGACCAGGCTCCTATCACTGTCACGAAGCCCCAAAGCTCCCCCGTGCCCCGGAACCTGCAGGGCAGCTCCCCCACTAGCACGCTCGCAGCTGGCCAGCCTAGCGGCACCTTGGGCTTCCGGTGGGGCCCGCTGTCAGGTGGGGTCATGGAAAATCACACCACAGTGGACCAGGAAGGAGTCTAGGTCTGCAGGAGAGGCTGCATCCGTCTGTGGGAAGCTTTCCTGCCAGGCCCATTTTCCCTGGAGAGACGGACCCAGAAGCCAAGAGGGGGAACAAGGGTATCTCAGAGCCAGTGGGGGAAACTGCACGGTTTGACTTCTACCAGGGAAAGGAAAAAAACCAAAGTTATCTTTGGAGAGATAGAGACCTTTATGTTCTATGTCAGTGCTTCCCAAACTTCTGTACATCAAAAACAACCTGGAGTACTTTCTGAAAATAGAAATTCCTGGGCTCCATCCCAGAACCATGGAATCAGAATCCCCAGGGCGGGGGTAGGAGCCCGAGAAGCTGTATTTTATACAAACCCGAAGAAAGACTTACCCTGAGGCAATACTGCTATATCACAGGCTCTGAATCTGGGAGGGAGAGGGGTTCATTATGGCCGGTGGGCCACGTCAGACCTGCCTGTTTCTGTATACCCCGCAAACTAAGCGTGGATTTTATCTTTGTAAGTGGTTGGTGGGGGGGAATCAAAACAAGAAGATTTGGGACGTGTAAAAATTAGATGAAGTTCCCATTTCAGTGCCTAATAGGAGCTAGAGTGTTCCTGAAACCCAGCCATGCTCGTTGGCTTATGAAGGTCTGTGGGGGCTTTCTGCTGCTGCCATAAAGGAGAACAGCGGTGACAGAGAACATATGGCCGGCAAAGCTTAAAATGTTTACTCTCTGGCCCTTTCCAGAGAGCGTTTGGCAGCCCTGCTCTAATTCCCCGGGACTCGGCAGTCCAAACCATGGCCCTCCACGGACCCGTATGTCGTAACCGCCCGCAGGAGAAACAAATCCACCTGCTGTCCCCCGCCTCCTGTCCCGGGCCTCGCAAGACCCACCTCGTAAAGGTGGCTTGTATCCATCGTCCTCCGGCGCTGTGATGGGGGAAAGTCTGTGTGACATGTCCCCTCCTCCAACTCCTCCACCACCGCTGCCCCCACAAGGCCCAATGTTATCTGTGCCCTCTGCAAGCACCAGAACGCAGGGAGCCCTGGCTGTGGTTTCATGAGCCCTTCTGTGGAAGCAGGGCAGCCCAGACCTTCAGATTCCATCTGGAAAGACCTGAATATGCCCCCATTCAGCATGTCTACACTCTGGACCCACTAAGTCCTGCTCTGGACCCAGATCTCTCCAGGAGGTGCTTATATAGACATCCAGCGAAATCTTCCTCCTCTTTAGAGGGTAACCATCAGCATGAACTGAAAATGCAGGTTACAGGGCCCCTGCTCGGAGAGTCTGAGGCCGTGGTCAGGCCCCAACAGAGTGCATATGTCGAGCCTTCAGTGACACATTCCATTCATGCAGGGGGATCACTTACCCTGGGGTCCCCCCGCTGACCAGGGAGTCACTGTCCTAGCTTTGAAGAACAGCCTACATCCAGATTTCTTTTATGGAAAGGAGAACAATTAACATCTACCTTGTTTAAGTGAGATTTTTCTGCCACACCTATTCCTAGCCCAGGGACAGGGAGACTGAGACCTTGGAAGATACCATAAATGCCCAAGGTCAGCCAACGTGAGATCAGTCTTTCTTGCTTTGCTTTCTACTGGGCTGTGATTTCTTGGGCACACAACCTTTGCATGAACGTTTTTGCTCCTGCTTCTGCCTCTTGTGGGGGACAAATGCTTAATTACCCTCCCAGATAACTTCAGGCTATCCTCGGCAAGCAAGGCAATAACCAAAATTTAACAAGCACTCTCTTGCCTGAGTCACTCAAAGAGTAGCCTGTTGGCATTCACCGTACTCAGATGGTCTACCAAGCCCACCAGAGCCAGGACAGTGGGTGCAGAGGGCCCAGAAGATGGATGCCATACCCCGTGGGCAGAGCCACTTACGGCTGCGTGGGGTCGCCCCTTTGCCCTGCCCAGGCGGCCCTGCCCAAAGCGGCACCTTGGGAAACATGCGGAAGATCTCCTGGTTGATGTGGTAGATGCCGCTGGTGTCCACTTCGTACTTGAGCTTTGTTCCCAGGGGAGTGTTCTTCTGGGTGGTGAAGAGGAAGGAGGGCGCATTGCAGCACCTGGACAGAGTGGACCTGCCAGGCAGGAGACAGAGCGGGAGAGACAGGTGACACGGGGCAGAGCCAAGCCTCTGGAAAACGGGGGGTCATGGAACTGAGGCCCCTCAAGGTGGCCAGGAAGGACCCACCCACACCTTCCCGCACTCACCCCCCTCCCCACACCTCTGCTCACGCTGTTCCCCTGCCTTCGACACGCCTCCCAATGCCTGGGCCTTTCCTCCTCTCCTCATGCTGGCCTTACTCCCTGAGAGCTCCCGGCTGCCCACCCCACCGACCTCACTGGCCTCCGAAGACCTGGAGCACAGACCGGATACCACCCACTTCATCACCTACAGTCTCTCTCCCCACCCGAACCAAAGCCCCTTGATGGCGGGGACCCTGCCAGTGGACCCTGCCTGGTGTTAGTCACACGAGTGTGGACAGCCAGCTGCTGGCCAGCCCTGGGCTGAGTCACGCCTCACTCAGGCGCTCGTCAAGGTCCACTGGGCCTTCTGCTACTCGCTGGAAATGCTGTTTCTCCAGCCTCGATGGAAATCTGGGCGTACCGAGCTCATCCTCGGGCCCCTGGCCCCGATCAGACTGTAAACAAGGCATTTACCCCGTCTCATGGGGGCAGAAACCCAAGACAAAATGATCAATTTCAATCATTTAGAAAGTGTCTTAGGAAGGGGGGCGGCGCGGTCAGACAGAGGGCTGGTGGGCTGGTGCGGGGCCACTTCCTGTGGAGAGAGGAGTCTGACTGACTTCCAAAACAGGTTCTCAGGAGTTCACTGTTTCTAAAAATAAATAATAAATAAGTAAATAATAAAAATAAATAAATAATAAATAAAATGTGAATAATAAATAAATAAATAAATAGATGCCCCCTGGCTTTCACTCACAAAAACAAACAAACAAACAAACAAACAAGCTACAGAAGATGTAAAGCTCAGATGATGCAAGCAGGTGTCACAAAACTGAAAAATAAAAAAATAAAGGCTCCTAGGGAGAAGGTGGCTGCTGAGGCCGACCGGGAGCCGGCCTGGCCGGAGAGGGTGGAGTCATCTGTCATCCCTCTGGCCGCAGCCAGTGCTCCCCCTGGTCACTCCCTCTCCAAGGCCTGGTGAGGGGTCCAATCCTGGACCCTCCGCTCCCCTGCCCTGGGAGCACAAAGCTCTCCCCACTGGCTGCCCAAGGGCTAGACCTAACGGAGCAGGCCAGCTGCTGCTCTCTCACATGGGGCTCCATTTCCTCCGGAAGCAACAGTGAGGTGCCGTGTCCACACTGGCCTCCTCCCCCCAGCACTAGCTCTAGGTACGGTCCCATGCAGCACCTAGGTGGCCCCAGGAGGGATGGGACACCTTCCCCAAGGAGCCGGGATGATGACCACCAACAATGTTTGAGGGAGAACTTTCTGGAAGCTTCCCCTCAAGGTCTGGGATGGAAACATGGGGTTGCCACGCCACTGTCAAGAGGCTTGGGTTCTAGTTTCTGCTCTGCTCCCACCAGCAGTGGGGCCCGGGGCAGGGGTCTTCCCCAGACTGGACATCAGCCTGTCTATAGAATACAGCCTTGTGGGGCACCTGGGTGACTTAGTCGTTAAGCGTCTATCTTTGGTTCAGCTCATGATCCCAGGGTCCTGGGATCGAGCCCTGCATTGGGTTCCCTGCTCAGTGGGGAACCTGCTTCTCCCTCTCCCACTCCTCCTGCTTGTGTTCCCTCTCTCTCTGTGTGTCTTTCTCTGACAAATAATAAATAAAATCTTAAAAAAAAAAAAAAAGAATTCAGCCTTGGCCCTTCCACCTCTGACCCTCTGTAATTCTGTGACTGTAGGTTGCCAAAGCCAGGAAGGTTATAAAATTATTTTTTATGACTTTCTCTCTTGCAAGGATTTCACTGGGGAGCTCAGCAGGCTGCTGGTCACAGAGAAGGACTTTACTGTACAGTGTTGAGTTTCAGAATGTGACTAAGGCCTCCCAGACTGGGGGCCAGATGACTGGCCAGGTGGAGGCCATAGGTCAGTATTTAGTTTTGCTGGTCTAGAAACTCAGTCTTGTCAGGCTGCTGGAGAGTACTTCATTGAGGGAGAAGTGAGGGGGAGACTGACTCCCATTAACCAAGCTCACAAGTGACTGATACATAAACCAGAAGTCCAATGCATCTATTTGTAGGCAGTAGGGTAGGGGAAGGCCTCAGTCATAGGACCCCTCTCCTACAACTGGAAAGCTCATGTCCATCTTCTAGCACACCCCTCCCAAGCTGCACATTTCACTGTGCTAGGCTCTTACAAATCTAAGTGAACAATCGCATCATGATTCAATGAGCTTGTGACAAGAGCAAAGGCAGGCAACCCACCGGCCTTGAAGTTTTTCCATTTAGAGCCTAGCAAGGCCCGATGGCCTCTCCCTTCCCCACACCTGAAACTACTTCCCCATGCCCACCCCCAGAAGGGTGTGGGCTCCCCTGGAGCCTCTCCCCGGGATCCTGCTGACTGATCCCTGCTGAAGGGATCCTTGTTTTTCTCCTGTCAATCATCTTCCTGTTGTTTCATTATTTCCTTAGACATGAGGATCCCACCAAGGAGTCTTCTGTGCTGCACTCAGCTCTCAGCCAGGAAGACACCCTTTCACATCTCCCTGACCTCCGCTAGGCAGGGTGTTGATGAGCTGCCTGGCCAGTGAAGTGCCCACTGTGGCACTCCTTTCTAAGTGGCAGATTTGGTGGGGGGGCACATGCTGCACAGGTCTTGGACCCATTCCCTCCTCCCAGCATTGGGCTGAAGTTCATGTTTGACTTTTATGATGGGGAGCGTGGGGGGAGGGAAGGGGTCAGCAAAAACACCTACACGGCCTCGGAGAGGAACCCACAGTCTCACTGAGACCTCTGGGGAGTGGCTGCCGGCATCTGCTCTTCAGGGATTACCACGTTAAATATCCACATGTCTAAAAACGTGCCACTTAAAACTACAACTCGGTCTCTAGACAGGGCCTAGAATGGCGGCAAACTGAAACAAATGACTTTTAAATTAAAGACAAAATGCTGAGTGTCATTTGCTTCTTGAAGCCTCCCAGGTAGATGGGCCGCGAGCCCATGGCTCCTGGGAACGTGGGAACTGCCGCCTGACTTGCCCGCAACTGGTTCCTGCCCACGTTCCTCAGCTCCCCCCAATTCCATTCCGTGAGCTCTGTCTGCAATGAAACAATACCTTGAGCTCCCAGAAGTTCAGCGAAGGAGAGAACCCTAAGATCAAAAGGAATTTGTGGACATCAGCCAGCTGCTTAGCTCCCCTGGAGAGGAGAACCTTAAGCTAGGGCTCTCGCCTCTCTGGGAGCTGATAATCTATTGCTTTGGGTTAGAAAAGAGACGAATCTGCAGCAGGCCTCGGGCCAAGGAGCCCAGCAGGGTTCTGTGATGGGCTGTCAGGAGACAACAGCTCTGAGGCTGCTGTGGGGCCCAAGGGCCGTCATGTGGGGGACAGCAGCCAGCAAGGTGCCCACCTCAGCCTGGGCATGGAGTCAGAACCTCCCCATGGCCCAGATCCCAAAGCCCAGCCGGGGCCAGCTCTGGGGAAGATGAGCCCAGGGTGGGGCCCTGAGGGACGGGGCTGCAGAAGGAGTAGGGCACCCGCGGAAGGGCTGGGAAGGGCAGACAAATCACAGATACTTGAACTGGTTGGCTTCCGAGATATTCATCGCCCATCTGCACATCTGCAGGCTCTTCCATCTGTCGAACAGCTCCGACTGCTTCACCCTTGGGGAGTGGAGGACAGAAGAGCACAAATAAGGGCCAGGCTGGACAGAGTGTCAGCATCCCCAAGCCTCCCTTCCTGCTCCCCAGGTGCCAAATCCTGGTGTGGACCTTTACTTGAGCTGTGTTTTCTTATTTGGGGTATGCTGGATGCCCTGGCATCTGGGGTCCTGCTCATTCCTAGACAGAGCCAACTGCTCTCCCGCAAGCCCGCCTGCCACCTTCAAACCAGCAAACGCCAAGCCGGCAGCCTCAACACCAACTTCGTCCACAGAGCCACCAATCTTAGGGAAATTCAGTAATGCTCCCAATTATAGACAAAATCTCCAGTCTGTCTGCCCATGTGCTATCTTGGGGGAGAATCTGAAGCTTTCATTGGCTGCCTGAAGAGGTCTTTGGTTCACAAAATAGGGCAAATACTCACTTCGGTGTAAAGTAAAAACCAGGCTCATTCTGCAGAGCTGGGTCCCCTGTGTTTAGCTGGAGGGGAAACAGTTGCTCCCCAAAAGGGCAAACCTCCCCCACAGATGCAATGCACACATGACTGGTGCGGAGAAGGGTGACTGCAGGAGAGTCATATAGGAGAGCGGCCAAGTGCATGGATTTCGGAGCCAGAGGAGGAGCTGGGCCCCAGACCAAGTTCAGATACCTCCTAACTATGGGACCTCAGACAGATAATTGACCTCTCAGAGCTTCATCTTTATAATGAACATAATAATAATTATCACTCACAGTCCCAGATTTGTTAAGATTATTAAATAAAGTGATGCAATAAAGAGCTAGGCATGGGAAGTGTGCACAGAAATTCCCCGAGACAGGTAAGCTATTTCTATGGTCAACCAGCACCACCTTGATAACGCTCACTCACCAACCCCTGGATTTCCCCTTTTGTAAAACCCATAACCCATTCCTACCCACTCCTGATCTTTCTCACAAGAAAGTAAATACTGCAGGGGCAGGGGGTGGTGCCTGAGTTTACCCCCATAAATCCAGTAGTAAGGCACATGGCGGATGTGTGGGACATAGGCACTGAGCATATCAATAAATTAGTGAATGAAGCCATAAGTCTGAGTTCAAATAGAGTCTGCAATTATTGGTTGAACTCCTCTATATGGCAGGAACTGGGGCTAGAGCAGGAAACAAAACTGCTCCCTGTTCCCATGGACTTTAAATACTGGAAAGGAGGCAAATGGAAAATAGGTATGCATGCATATGACAACAGGAGCGCAAAAGACAAAAGCAAGACTGCGTCAGACTACAGCAAAGGACCACGGCAGAGCGAAAAGTCAACGTAAAGAACGGCAGAAAGTATTTGCAGACCATGTATCTGATATGGGGTTAAAATCCAAAATAGATAAGGGGCTCTTAACAATTCAATAACATAAAACCAAATAAACCGATTTTAAGATGGGCAGAAGACTTCAACAGACATTTTTCCAAAGAAGACATCCAGACGGCCAACAGGCACACGAGAAGGTGTTCAATATCACTCACCATCAGGGAAAGGCTAATCGAAAGCGCAACGAGCCATTCCCTCACACCTGTTAGGATGGCTAACAGTGAGAAAACAAAAAAAGATCGCCAGCGCTGGTGGGACGTGGAGAAAAGGGAAGCCTGGTACAGTGTTGGTGGGAACGCATACTGGTACAGCCAGCACGGGAGGCAGCATGGAAGTTCCTCCAAAAATTAAAAATAGAGCTACCATATGACCCATCAGCTCCACGTCTGTGTCTATATCCATAGGACTTGCTGTCAGGATGGGAAAGAGCTCAGGACGCTCCCTATTCACGGTGGGACTACTTGGTAGTAAGCAGGGAATGGAAACCAGCTGAATGTCCCCCGATGTGTAAAAAGAACGTGTTACAGACACACAACGGAATATTCTTCAGCCTTTCACAGGCAGGAAATCTGCCTCAGGTGACAAGCTGGACGAAGGCAGCGGACCTCGTGCCGCGTGCCATAAGGCAGTCATGGAACGATGTACATGGCGTGAGTCTGCCCATGGAGCATCTACGCAGCCGATCTCCGAGAAACAGGAAGTAGAATGGTGGTTGCTGGAGGCTTTGGGAAGGAGAAAGGGTGAGCTGCCTGCCTCCCCACGGGTCTAGAGCTTCAGGTTGATGAGGTGAACAAGGGCTAGAAATCTGCTGTACAACTTAGTGCGACATTTAACAATACTGGATTATACGCTTAAGAATGGGCTCAAGGGGCAGATCTCAGCTCAAGGGTTCTTACCCCAACTGAGAGAAAGAAAACAGATAATAATGCCATGTCCGGAAGAGGCAAGGGCTCTGAAGAAAAATGAAGCAAAAAGTGACTGTTTCAGAAGGGCTGGTCAGGGAGGGCTTCCCTGAAGAGGTGAACTTGGCACAAAGAACTGAAATGATTAGGAGGGAGCCATGCAAACACCTGGGGAAGGAGCAGTCCAGGCAAAGAGAAAAGTGAGTACAAACACACTGGGGCAGGATCTTAGTTGAAAACTTTAAGGAGTTGGAAGGAACCCCTCTTCTTTCCAGGCTGATGCCTTCTTTCTGGCTTCCACAAACCTCTCACTGCAGCCCGCCCCTCTGTCTCATGTGACATTGGAAGAGAGGCATTACACTGCCCACCCTGCCTCCCCCATGGCTTCCCTCCCCTGCTTTCCACAACCCACAGAACAGCAGGAGAGGGCCTGGGGTGACACCCCAAGCACCAGCCCCACTGGGTGGGAACAGGCTCAAAACCCAAGAGGCTCTAGAATGACTATATTCAAACAAATAATTTGTACAAGTATTAGTGACGATGCACATCATAATACATCACCACAGAGTGACTCCTCCTGCTTCTGCCATCGTCGGGACTGAGGCCTTCTCCATGTGGGAATTTGCCGGCTGACTGGTTTCTACCGCGTTTGGAGCAATTTTGGACCAGAATTATTCCCAGACGAATCCCACCCCTCCCTGTTGCCTCTGAATGCCAGCTGTCATTCTTACGCCTTAAGGGCCTCCCAGCCCAGCCGTGCAGCCCCCTCCACGCCCATATGGTGACTTAACCTTCCTCCGATGACTCAGAGTCTCCACTGGAGCAGCGCGCATGGCCGCGGGCCAGTGAGGCCCGCAGGTACCCGGATGGTGCTAGGACCATTCGAGTCCGAGGCTGGTCTCCGGGCTCTCTGATGTCAGCCCTGGGGGTCCCACTGAACCTCAGCTTGCTGACCCAGGAAAGGAGGCACAGCCTCATGCCCGTGCCCCACAAACAGCCTCTGCCTTTCCTCTCAGAGCCCCAGGGCCACCGGGCCCAGGCTCCCAGGGTCTGGGGACTACGGGGATGTGAAGGGGGACAGAGTGGTGCAGGGCCCAGGGGTCACCAGCTGGGACGGAGCTCAGCTCAGGAAACCAGAGCGGGTGGCCCAAGGCAGAGAGAAGAGTTCAAGGCTAACTTGCAGAGCACCAGACATGCATCCCTGATGAGGGACAAAGGTGGACACCGACTGTGGGAAGATTCCTCACCCCACCCCACCCCACAACGTTGTGATGCAGGGCACAGGGGAAGCTGGGATAGGGACTCTCAGGGTCCAAATCATCTCTCCTTCAAAACTCTTATTTGCGATCCTAAGCTCTGAGATCTCAGAATGTGACTCTTTGGAGACAAGGTCTTAAAGGAGGAGGTTAAGTTGAAATGAGGCCATGGGGGTGGGCCCACATCCGGTACGACCGATGTCCTTATTAGAATAGGAAATGAGGACACAGGCAGGTACAGAGGGAAGTCACCGTGAAGGCCAAGGGAGAACGTGGCCATCGGCAAGCCAAGCAGAGGCTTCAGCAGCCAGCCCTGCCAGCACCTCGATCTCAGGCTTCCCACCTCTGCAGCTGTGGGATCTAAAGTTCTTTGAGGGCCTGAGGTCTTTGAATTCCGGGAAAAGACAAAGGGTCTCTGCTTAGGAGCTGATAAATTTGACTCGTGCCTGAAGCGTGGACAGCCACACTTGGTTTGCCACTAAATCGCAACTCCTCACTGATCACTTCACACACACCCCACTGCCACCTGCTTAAAGCCTTCCATGGGTTCCTGAGGCCCTTGGATAAAGACAGAATCTGAATCCTGGTCCACGCTGCAAAGCCTCATCAGGTCAGGCCCTGGTCTGGCCCTCCAGCAACAGGCTGCCCCATCTCCCCTCTCACGCTGGTATTCAAGCTGCCCTGACCCTTCAGAGCCGGGGACACAGCGGGTTTTCTCCTGGCACAGGGCCTTTGCACAGACTGTTCCCTCAGTTTGGAACCTGCCTGGCCTACTTACCTCTTATCACCCTTCCAACGGTAGTGCCAGCATCCCTTCCTCAGAGGAGCTTTGCCTGACAACCCCCTCCTCGCCCCAGTCCAAGTCCAGTTCCCTGCCATCCCCTTGTCTCCCTAGGGTAAACAAGTATTAATGTCCATTTCCCTGCTGGGCTGTGAGCTCCATGACAGCAGGGACCAGGCTGGCTGGGCCTGATGGGAGGGGGACCTGCTTCCCACGTTTACCTCTGGAGAGGGTACAGAGACCTTCGGTTGGTACCGGGACCATAATGCAGCTAAGCCCAGGGGGACACATCCTGGGAGCTTTCCTGCAGCTATTAAACATACAGATTCTGAAAGACAGCCCCGAAAAGCTGCTGCTGCTGGCAGTGGTTCCAGAAGCAGAAGAAAAGGGAGGGAGGCATATGAACATTTAGGCAGCACCTATTACGTGTGCTACTATGGACGCAGACCGAGGGGCCATCTGCCCTCACATACGCTACTTCTTCTAGTCTCTGCGGTGACCTTTAAAATTTGGGTAACAGTGTCCTAATTTCTATAGGTAAGGAAAGGCTCAGAGAGATTAAGTAATTTGTATAAAGATGCAGAGCTGCTAAGATCCCAGGTCTGACAACTCCCCAGGCACATGCTCCGTCTGTGACCCACACTACACAGAAACTGTGTCAGATGGCAGAAGGTGCGGTGTCTCCTGCCCGTCGGCCACGGACCATGGTCCCAGGGATGGCTCACGGGCCCACGAGAGCCCCCAACGCCACTGGAGTCTAGATTAACTATAGTCCTTTTCCACATCCAGGTAGAAATGTTTTCAAATACACACGAATTTTACTTCAAATCAAATATCACAACGGGCGTGGCACATTCCTCTCCGTGGGTGGTGAATTTGTGGCAGTCCCACGTGGGAGGGGAGGGTGATAGAAACCCACAGTCACTGAAATGTGCTGCATCTAATGTGCTTTTTCTCCTATAGGTTGTAAAAAAAGCCATGGGTGTTGTGCTGTTGGGTGAGGAGCAGAAATTACAGGTTTTTTGTGATTTGTGAGCAAAATCCTAATAAGCGTGTTTGTGCACAGGTGCTGGATGAAGCAGATTCCCAGGGGGAGTGCACAAGGACACCCGTGCTGCCTCTGCGGGGAACCGAGGGGCTGTGAGATGGGGGTTTTTATTCTATGCCTTTTTGTACCATTTGAATGCTGTATCATTGAAATAATTTAAAAAATAATTAATTTAATGACTATAAAAGGTTGAAAGATGATAGCAAAAGGGCGCCGCTTAACCCTCCGCTCGGAGCGCTGAATTTTGGGTGAGATGCTCCTGTGCTCTCTTTGGCTTCCATGCAGGAGGAGCCCAGGGAGGATCTCATGGAGCCTGGTAATTGAGACCGGGACTGAATCCCCTGAGTCATCAGAGGTGACCTTGTCAACTTGGCCTTTTTTCATAAAATGCACAATTATCCCTGCTCTCCAAGTGCCAGAGGCCCGGGGGAAGGAGATCTCATTCTCGCGCTATGGGGTGCCTGCCCCATCCCACGTCCCCTCCCCCGGTCCTGCCCCATCCCACGTGTCCCATCCCCCCCCACCGTCCCGGCCACACTCACATGGACAGCACCTTCACTTCCAAGATTTCGTGCCTCAGCTCCAGGCATCTTGTGGAGTTATATTCAAATGGGCCCTCGTAAAACTCAAAGTACCTAGGAACCAACAGGGACAGAAGTTACTATATGAAGAAGCCAGGCAGACTTTGGGGGGACTAAGAGGCTCTTGGTGGGGGCAAGTCGATCCTGGTCAAATTAATAGAGCACACCAGACCCACCCCAGCAGATGACCTCATAGGGGGTCCCCAGGACCAGTGGGGCCCTCTGGCTTGATCACGGGTGGTTGGTTACTCCCAGCACCCCACTGCCGCAGGAGTGTAACCCTTTACAAGGCATGAACTCATCTCAGCAAATCAGGACATTCGGAAGAAGGTTTGGCTGCAAAAGGGAAGGGAAGGGGGAGGATGCCCAGGGCAGGGTCTCATTAGCTTCGGTGATCGGTGCCTGATGGAGGCAGCACTGGGAGTCGGGGTGGTGAGACCCAGACTTTCAACTTTAGTCCTGCCCTTTCCTGCCCCTTTCTCCTCCCCCCAGGACACAAACACAGTGAAAATCTGTTGCTTTTTCCACTAGTCAGCAGCTCACCCAGCTCTCAAGCTCACGCTGTGACTAGGTGAGGCTGACACTTCTTTCTCCCCATTTGGCAGCTGAGAAAGTGGAGGCTAAGGAGATGGAGCTCAGGTCCCACAAACAGGAGGACGGGGCCAGGCTTGGTCTGGGTCCCACCACAGGGAAGCCCAAGCCCTTCCCAACACCAGCTGTCTCCAGGCCTGCCAGAGCCACCTCAGGGTCCCTCCTGCAAATCCACACAGAAGCCGATTCTAGCCAGTGCTTGCTGAGCCCTTACCTAGGACCAAGTGCTTGACGTGGGTGCACCCACTTGCTGTCTTTCGAACTAGCCCATGAGGAAAGCAGTCGGCATATGCATCTGGAATGAGCTCTGCAGTCTCCCAGAGCCACGTAGATGGTAGGTGGCAAAGCTGGGACATGAGCCTACACGTTGACTCGAGGCTGCTCTTGTGCATTCACCTGTAAGGACAGCTGGTGTCCCCTGAAAAGGCCCTGTGGCCTCCCACAGTCACTGGGTGAGGAGACCTTTAAAGCTGCCCCCTCTCACACCTGAAGTTCCCGCAAGCCCAGAGAAGAAAGAGCACCTGCAGACATTAAGCACAGTTCACTGCTGAACGCAGCCATGGAGGCGGGATGGGGCCAGCCCTCGTGGCCTCTCTGTCTGGAGGTTGCTCAGAAAAGGCTGGGGGGCCGGATCCCAGAACAGCTCAACACCAGAGAAGCCTGCAGGGTCAAGCCACTCTAAAAGTGGAGTCAGTGGTCTGGGGACAGGTAGCTCTGGAGAACCAGATGTGGGAGTGGTGCCTCAGGGCTGCTCCTGGGCGCTGTGTGCCGTGACCCAGGATTTAGAATAAAGTCATTCCTCCAGCACGTCCCAGAAACCTTCCTGGCACGTGGTGGCAGTTATTTCCCATGTGTTCTCACACACCTCATTTCTGTGTACCAACTCCTGGATGTGCTGCTCTATACACAGAAAGGCATTTTACCCAATAAAGTGGCTTTTTACAATACCTGCATTTTAAATAACTTCTATATATCATATCATATTTAATACTTTAAATATGTCTTAAAATATTTGTTCATAACTTTCATATAATTTAATAGTTAAGTGTTAAAGTTTTGTTCTTAAGTAGTTTTAACTCATATATGTATGTGTGTGTATATATATATCATACTCATGATTATACACATACATGCGTATGATATATAGATAGATAGATAGATAGATAGATAGATTGATTGATTTAACAGAGAGAAACACAGTGAGAGAGGGAACACTAGCAGGGGGAGTGGAAGACGGAGAAGCAGGCTTCCAGTAAAGCAGGGAGCCCAATGCAGGGCTCAATCCCAGGACCCCAGAACCATGACTGGAGCCAAAGGCAGACACCCAATAACTGAGCCACTCAGGTGCTCCATTAAAATATTAAAGCATTTTATATAACAAATTGTCTCTTACTGACAAAATGAAACTGACTCCTTAAAGTTCTCATGTCGTGAAAGAAATGAAGCGGAGTTCATAAGAACTAGGCATTGTGGATTTCCAAAATATCATACTCACCTTTTTCTCCCTGTTTCCCCATGTTTTGGAATTCCTTTGTCTTTCTCATCTGGCAAACCCAAATTTATCCTTCAGTACCCAGCTCAACTGCCCCTACCTCTGAGAATTTTCTCTTACCCTCACTCCTGGGGTCCCTCTTACTTTGTCTCTTAATTAGAACAACTAACATTGTATTCTAACAGTCTGTTTATGTATCTGTTTTCCCTTCCAAACTGTTGTGAATATCTCAAAGACAGGACTCTCTGTCTTTGTTACCTCTGTACCTTTTGTACTACAGATGCTGTGAAGTGGAAAACTACATTTCCCAGACTCCCTTGCAACTAGGGTATGGATGCCATTTAGGTTCGACCAATCAGAAGCATTTGCATAAGACTGAGTCAGAGTTGTGTTATCGGTGAAGAATAGCCAGGCTCCAGGCACTGTTTTGCTGGTGCAGAATGTGGCAGAGGTGGCATATCTCTTGGAAATTGCAGTGGTAGCAGCATCCTCATGATTATATTCTTATGTAAATATATTACATTTATTATTATATATTATTTATTATTATATATAAACTACAGTAGTAGCAGCACCCTCATATTATATTTATATATAAATATGTATTTATTATTATTTCTCCTATTTATTATTATTATATATTATATTCTTTCCCCTAAATAAATCCCCTTCTGCTTTCACTAGCTCAATGAATTTGACTACCTATAATTAAGAGCAAGAGGTCAGCATGAGGCCACCAGAAAAGTCCATGACCTTGGCTGTAACTGACATCATTTTCCAGTCACACAACTGTAAGTGAGGTCTGGTGTCTTATCACAAAGATCATCGTTTGCAACCAGAGCCATTGGCACTATGTCCTTTGGAATCCACTGGGTCATCTGAAGCCATGATCTCAGGCTGCTACTAAGAAAAGCTCCAGATTCAAATGGTGAAGGAGTTAGTTGGGAGAAACTTACCCCACTGGTCTTGGGGGGCTAGAAGTCTTGCAGACACATCTTTGTTAGGCCTCTAAACCAGCTACATGATGTGGATCAATCACTTACTGTCTGGGCCTCTGCTTTCTCCTCCTTAAAATAATAGCCAAGGGCCTACCCAGCACACAATATGACCCCTCAGTGTTTCCCACTCACAAACCAAACCAGAATGTAACTGTAAAATGATGATCCACAAAGACAAGGAAGAAACTCGCAAAGACCAGCCAGCCCCTCCATGGTCTCCATCAGGCGCTCCCTGCTCACCGCTGCCAGACTCCACTCAGTCTCCCTCCCTGCTCAATCCCCAACCTTACCCCTACAGGGAACTGGGCAGTACAGTGATTCCAAAAGGTCTCGTGCTGTGTGTTTGGTGCCCACTCAGTGGACAGGCTTTCAGAACAGGGTCACATTCCTTCCCTGCCCCTCATAAGCCACCCCAGGCCCATCACTTTTATGAGCCTTACTTTCCTCATCTGTCACATCCACACACACAAAAGTGCCATTCATGTGTAACAGGGCTGAGAGAAGATATTGATGAGAAATTTGGGGAAAGTCCCAGGATAGTGCCTGGCACACACTAAGCTCCCAAGAAATGCTCGGTCCTTCCTTTCTCCTTTCTCTTGCCATCAAAAGGCAAGAGTCTCCAGGGAGTCAGTGACCGCTTATGGCCCTGCGGCTGGCTGATGGCAGAGCTGGGTCAGGCACAAGTAACCTCAGGGAAGCTTCTCTGCCATCTGGACAGGCTGGCATCCTCCTTCCACTGCTACCAGTAAACCCCCTCCCCCGCCACCCAGCGGGATAGAGCCCATGCTGCTTCTGCTTGGACGTGGGGATGTCCCTGGTCACTTCTCTGCTGCACACTCCATGGATAAACTGTGTTTCTGAGGCTTTAACATCTGGACCTTGTTGTCCCTGGAAGACCGGCCCCACCCAGGGCTAGCCGATTCCTGGAGACAGGAACCACCTGTGAGCACCTTTCCTATGCAAACAAACCAGTGCAGAGCTCACATACCCACCCCCACCACTTCCCAATAGGGGCTGCTTTCCCCCTGCCCTGATCATCCCAGGGCCAGGTACCAGACAGCTAGGGCAGCCCCTTAGGCCCCGGAGCCCGCTGAGATCATTCAGACTGACGACTCCCAGGCCTGTGTACCTGTCTCACCTGTTTCTTCCACAGAAACCACAGTAGAGGCTCTTGCCCACTTCACTCCCTCTGCTCCTGATCCCACTTCCCGGTGCTCCCCAGGGTTTGGTGTGGTGTGCCTCCTGCTTCTGGACATGACTATAAAACCCTCTTCCTTCCTGCCAGTGACTTGCACATCGGTGTGTCTCACCGTGCACGACTATAACGAAGCCCAGCCACCCTGAAAACACTTACATGGTACCTCGGCCAAGCCATCAAAACCACTCCCTGCCTGGGGCAAAAGCCCTGGTTTTCCCAGCTGAAAATGGAGATTATAGCTCTTGCCTGGGCTCTGCTTCTCTGGGCTGCACTTCTCCATCCCTGTGTCTAAAGATAATGAACTTAAGGAAAGGAGATTGTAACAAGGGCTGCCAAGTGTCCCCTCGCATTCTGCTTCTGACGGGACACCCAAGCATGGCATTCTGGGAAAAGCCGTGGTAATCCGTGTTTGGCCTGGACCCAGACTTCTATGTAGACATCAAAAATGAGGCTTCCAGTTTCTTTGTGGAATAACATGGGAAGATACTCACAGGTCAATGCTGAGTGGAAAATGCAAGTTACAAAACGAATGTCCCAAAAGAATGGGACGTACATATGTGAATGCGTGGGGCAAAGGGACGGGCCGCAACAAGGCACTAATGGTGGGTTTCTTTGAGTAATGGGACAATGAACAATTTTTAAAATACTTCTCTGTATTTTTATGTTTTCTGTAATGGGGTTATGATTTTCGTGTTATTGGAAATCACCAATAAATGCCCTTTTATTGAAGTCCTAGCTCTCCCTCGAAACAGCTCAAGCTCCCCTTAACCTGCTAGAAGATTGAGAAAAGCAGTTTCTCCAACCTTCTCAACTCTATTAGCCTCTCAAGGTGAGTTAGTCACTGTCTCTTCTTCCAGTTCTCGAAAGACGATCTCTGCCCGGCTCAGAGAGGAGGGGCCCGGCAGCACATTTAGCACCTCGCAGGTATAAATAGTCTCAGCCAGTCAGCCCAGCAGTCCAGCTGATCTCAGATGCCATTTGGCTTCCGGCAGCCACCTCCGGGGCTGGCACCAAGCTGTGTCTGTCCTGCCCCTCCTCGGTGCCCTCAGGGACTTCAGGGGGGGTGGTGGGGTAGGGCAGCCCTGGCTGCCTGACCAGAGGGTGACAGCTTACCCTAAGTGAGAAGACAATGGCAGAGGCGACCACAATGGTCCTCCTCCTCCTCCCCAGACTTGGGTTTGCAGGTGGAAAAGGCCTCATTGCAGCATGCCCAGGGCCCCATGTGCATCCCTGCCAGCCTTTCTCTGCAAGCCTGCCCCTCAGCAGGCTCTCCTTTGGCCTGAACCCCCTACAGAGCTTTGTCGGGGCCATGGGGTCTTTCCTGGAGGCCACAGTACTTTGAGCCCTGGCACCACTGGCCGGTACAAGATAAGGTTTGTGCACTCGGCTTCCTACCTAACACTGCCCTTCTTCCCCAGGTGCTGATGGTGTTCAAGAGAACAGGAGCCCAGGGAGGTCCCAATGTCCTGCAAAAGCTTCCACCAGCCCAGCAAGCAAGGAAGCAGCCCCAGCTCAGCAATCAGCACCCCTGGGCTCCTCTCAAACCTCGTGCAGAATCTCAGGGGACCACAAAATGGTTTATTTATTCCACACTGTGTAGGAACCTGGAAAGGGTATGACACCTCTGTGCAAATTAGGATAAAGTACCTTTTTCTCTGGGTGAATTAAGTCACAAGGCAGTCACATGACTTGTCAAGTGAGAGTGAGCTGCCTGACCGTTGGCTGGGTATCTTTGTGCAGTGCCCACTCTGCACAACCGTCTCTGGCAGGCTGATACTGGATTCCTTAATTTTGTCTTGTTTAATCCTCCCAACAGCCCTATGAGGTAGGCATTGTTTCCCCCATTTTATACCAAAGACTCAGATAGCAAGTGGTAAAGCAACCCGCCCAAAGTCATTCAGCTAGTAAAGAGGGGCACTGGAAAGGGGACCCAGAGCTTTTAGGAGCCCAGAATCCTTGTCCTTCCGTCACTGCAGTACACTCCCTCTCCCTGATTCTGACAAGCTACGGTTATGGGGTGCGGGGAACGGTTCTCAGCGAGCAGCCCCCTCCCCGTCAGGGGGCTCAGTGCGACTTCAGAGCCAGGAGAGCTGCCATCCCAAGACAGCACGCCACCCATCAGCACTCAGGCACAGAAATCAAAGTCTGCAAAGTGCAGCCTGACAATTCAAAGGACTGCCGTGTCTTCCTAACAGGAACGGAGAGACTCGAGAAGGGCTCAGCTGTCAACAATGGCAGGTCACAGGTGCCAGGAGACACTCCCCTCCCAGGGCGTGAAGAGAGCTGGCTCAGACCCCTGACTAGATCCTGGCTCTCTGGGCCATGATTTCCCCATCTGTCCATGAGAATCTCCAGAGGTACGTGAATATCAGAGCTGGAAGCTAAGAAAGCCCAAAGTTCCGAACACAACCTTGATAGTCCTTTGGTTAATCTGTTCCGGGTATGAACTTTGCTTGAGTGTCATTCCTGGCATCGGGCAGGGGCTGGGGTTGCCCTTCCTCCCCCCTGCGGCCAGAGGTTCTGCGGGGCCCCTGATTCAGTGTCTAGACAGCCCAGGCAAGAGGTCGCATGTGGTGGCCTTCCCTTCTGGACCAGACCAGGGAGCCCTGAAGAACTCCCCTGTTAAAACCCAGCCCACCTCCCGGTGTCCAAACTAGCAGTGGTCGTCCGCTGCTCCTGCCCTGCTTCACCACCCTGCTGCCCCCAGGGGCCCCCAGGGGCTCAGCCACAGCTGGATCCGCCTGGCCTCCTCTTCCTTCAGCTCCCACCCAACTGGTCACCCCTGCTCCCTCTGAGGCACTTCTCTCCCTTCCAGCACAAAGGGTGTGAGTCAGTCCTCTTTTCTCCCTGGAGGGGTGTCTCTGTCTGGGACCCTCTTCCTCGCTGAGTCTCTCTGGTTGCCACCAGCTTACCCGTCAGAGCCTTCCCCGCCCTCCCTCTGCCGCGCCCACGGCCCCCAGCTCAGTCCTTATTACCCTGCTCTCGTTGCAACACCTCCACCGCCACGCCAGGCCCCTCGGGGGATGGTTCTTCTCCTCTTCAGCTCACCGAAGAGTTTCTGACCCACTGCTACGTGCCAGGTACCCATTTAGGCCAGGATGCAGCGTCGACCCCTCCGGATAAAGCCCCCACCCTCATGGACTTCCAGGACAGGAAACACATGAAATACAAATGCAACATAGGGTCAGGTAGGGACGAGCGTCGTAGAAGTAAAGCAGGCGAGGGGACTGGAGGGCACCTGGAAGGGCGGTAGGAGGTCAAGGAAGGCCTCTCCGGACAGAGATGGAGCCATCAGCAGGGGAGCGGGAAGAGCATTCGAGAGGGCACGACAGGCAGACACCAACATGCTGAGGATCGACAAAGCCAGTGGGGCTGCAGGGACAGGGCTCTGGGGCGGGGGGTGCGCGGTGAGAGGAACTGAGGCCCAGGGGCGAGCGGCACTGGGTCAAGCTGGGCTGGGGGGGGGCACTCGATACAGCAGCGCGCTGAAGCAGCAGAAACACACGGCCTGACGTGCAAGTTCCCTCTGGCCGCCATAGGGACGTGGGTGGCACGTGGGCTGGTGGACTGCGCCAAGAGGCGGCAAAGAGATGCCAGAAGGAGACAGAGCAGGACACGAGTTCCATATAGAATCAGCAGGATGTGCTGATGGCAAGACTGCAAAGGTGAAAAGGAACGAGAGCAATCAATGGTAGCTCCTAAGATTTTATCTTGGACAACTAGTTGGTTCACAGAGACACTGAAAGAGGAAGGAACAGTGGAGATGAACAGCCTGGGTCTGAACCAAATCTCCTCGGGCCCTGTGAAGCTGGCCGAGACTGTTAGACATTCAAGAAGAGATCTTAGGTCGCCAGTGAGAGTCACATGCCTGCAGTCCAGTGTAGACGTCAGGGTCAGAGACACACGCTCCAGGGTCAAGGGACAAAGGGCTTCGCGAGATCTCAGGGGAGGGTGGCAGGCAGAGGGCAAGCCTGTGGTCAGCTCCGACAGACTTTCAGAGGGTGGCAGGGGAGACAGGCACCAACAGTCTGAGAAGGAGGAGAACCTGGAGAGCCCACCGACACAGGAGCCAGGAGCAGAGAGCATTTCCAGGACAGAGGGTCAGCTCTGACCAGACCTAACGGACACCAAGAAAGAGAAGGTCCCACTGACTTTGCGACAAGGCAGTCATTGGTGACCCTGACAAGAGCAGACTCAGGGGAGCAGGGAGGCAGAAGCCCCAATGGCATGGGTTGAGGTGAGAACAAAAGTGGGAGGTCCTGCGGACAGTGACTGTGGAAGTCTGTGTGATGAGCACTGGTGGCCATGAGGTGGGGTCTTTGGGGGGTGATGAGGTCATGAAGGTGCGGCTCTCGTGAATGGGATCAGGGTTTTTATAAAACGGACCCCAGCGAGTTCGCCTGTGGTCTTCCCACCACGGGAGGGCACCGCAGGATGATGACAGTGTGCACACCAGAGTGGGCTCCCACCAGAGCCAAACCTCGCTGTCACCCAGATCTCCAACATGCAGCTTCTGGAGCGACCAGAGACAGTCTGCTGCTTACGATCCCCCAGATCTGTGAGCTGCCGTGGCCACAGCCCACCCGCACCGGGACAGGGAGTGCGCGAAGACTCGGTCCTGGCTGAAGCGGCAAGAAGGGCATTTCCCCCAACGCGTGAAGAACCAGCCAGAGTTAGAAGGAACATGCCTCAGTGTTCTCTGAGGTGCTGAAGCCCCCAGTGGAGAGTGAGGGAGGGAAGATTTACATGCCACGCGAGGAGGCCCGCATGGGGAGGACAGCCTCTGTGAACCCCATCACCCCCATCCCAGCACAACCCTATGGCCCTTGCTGTAGGTGGTGTAGGCTACGCACGGGTAGGCAGAGTAGGAAACTGGGAAAGCCCCATGTGCCTTACCATCTGGCCACCCCCTAAACTGCTTCCGGGTGGATGCTGGGTCCTCCCAGCCTGACCCCAGCCCCCTTTTCCTTTTCATCCTGGAAGCTGACCTGTGGCGAGGCCCTGGCAGTCACCATTGATCACCTGATCTGGAAATGAGGCCCATAGAGGGAAGTGCTCATACCCAGTGCTGTGAGTCAGGGTGAAGCTGGGGCCTGGCTCTATCCAAAAGGTCCCCTCAGGGGACCCCACTAGTGACTGAGCAAGACGGGAGCTTACCCAATGGGAAACCGGGGCACAGAACCATTCACCTAAGTGGTTATTTGTCCAAGAAACTCAATTCAGACTCAATCAAGAGCCACAAAGCTCGAGGACCAGGGGGACTCATGGGTCAACACCACTTGATGAGTCCCAGGACACCCACAACCTGGCCTCCACAGACAGCCCCCTGCCCGCTGGCCACCAGAGGTCCTCGTCAGGTACACGGGAGGAGATGGGGAAGCTGCTCTGTCTTTGTTTGGCCTTTCCAGCATGCAGCCCAGAACAGTGCCAAACCCGATTCTCCATACTCTTCCCCCCTTGGACGAAGCCCAAGGACTCCATCCCTCTTTTATTTTGTATTTTTTTGTCCTTTCCCACAGACTTGAATCTTGACCAGAGAGGCTTAGGCTAAGCCAGCCCACACCCACAAGTCAGGGGCCCAGACGCAGGCCCTCAACAACAAGTCACCACACCTCCAAGTCCCTGGAAAATTCTTTCCCCTGGGGTCACCTTGCCCCCAAGGGCTCCTCTCTGAAATGTAGCATGTCCAGGAGCTGGTAGAAGGAAGCATTTGTTAGGTGTAGCAATCGAGAAAGCACTAAGCATGGGATGGGGGTGGGGGTAGGAGAATGACACAGAAGATGGGGGTGGGGAGAGGAGAGACCTTAAAGATGGAGTCGGACACTGAACCCTACCCGGGCTGACCTGTCCACAGCCCAGGAAGCAGCAGCCGTCTGTCTTGCACGCCTTAGCCCTGAGACTAGAGGGGAGGATATGCTGTGTGCCAGCTCCGACAGCCACCACCTCTAAGTGGTGACTCAGTTTCCTCATCTGGAAAAGGAAGGCACTAATAGGACCCACCTCAAACACTGGAGGGTGAGGACTGAGGGCAGGAACAGGTGCAGGCGCCCAGATCAGTGCCGGGCACACAGTCAGCCCTTCCAGCGCTTGGCTGTGGCCGTCACCTGCCGAGATCCCAGCCAGGTCCTGCCCTTCCACAGAAGCACCTCTGACCTCCACGCTGAGCCCCTGGTGCACTTGCCATCTGTGCGGCACATTTTATTGCCTGATTATACACCATCTTGAAACAACTATGAACAACTGACTACAGCCTAATAAGTGCTTACACTGAAGCGCAGCTCTGAAACGTCACCGCCCCAAGGCCCACACCGCACAGTACCTGCTAGACACACACGCAGAACGCACCCAGAGTGCAGGGCTCCGGCCCAGGCCCTGGACACACACCCAGCTCCCTCTTCAGTGGGGCAGAGTCTCCTGTGTTATCAGTTTGGGGCTGACTCTTTTCTCCCACGGCTGGTGCTACCCTCCCACTTGGGAAGTCCCCTTCAGCCAAGCCTGGAAGGCTGGCAATGTAGGGACAGTGCTGTCCCAGGCAAGGGCAACGTGGATGGGCAGCAGCCTGAGGCAGCTCTGCTCTGGACCTCAGAGAGAGTGCTCTGTGCACTGCCTCTTGGCATCGCACCACAGCCCAGGAGGGCCAAGGCTATAGAATCTGGGAGAGGGGCCGATGAGACTGACCAGCCAGGCCACCTGTGGGTTGTATCTGGAGCAGGAGGGTCTGGAGGGCCCCGGCGATGCTTGCACAGGTGGTCCAGGCCAGTTCTCGGAATCTGGGGAATGCATAAGCAAACACGGAGAAGTTCATGTGCACTTGCTGGAGAGCTGACTGTGTGTGAAATGATAGAAAACTGCCCTCCGTGCAGATGCTTCTTACAGAAGGTACAGTTAAGGGGGCTATCCAGGAAGGCTTCACGGAGGAGGTGGAGTGGGAGGTGGATATTGACCGGACGATAAGGACTTGATGTGGAGCAAGGTCCAGGAGGCAGAAGCTGAGTGAAGCCCTTTGTGCTGTGACTACGGGCCTGACTCAGGGTCAGCACCTGGGAGGACTCCTGGCCCAGCCGCCCTCAGCCCCTCTGACTCGGTCCTCTCCCCGGGACAGGCTCAGACAGTGGGTGCAGCACCGCCCACCTTGCAGGACTGTGCTGCCTCTCCCTACCCTCTGGGCCCACCCTGGGAAGGCGGGCAAGGGGCCCCAGCTAGAGGGCTCGAGGCACTGAGCTGGCCCTAGAGGACATGGGCCCTTCCCACCCGCTCATCTGCAGTGATGCTCTGTGGCATCGTTTGGGAAGGCTTCTCAGCTATCGCAGGAGTGTATACTCTGCCTTCACTGCCTTCTCTCGCCTTCTGAGCCGGCCCCCTCCCCCTCCTACAGGCTCCCTTTCCCACCCAGCTGCCCAGATTGCTCTGATGGTCCTACTCCCTGTTCTTCTCAAGAGAATGTTCTCCCATCATTCCAAACTGGGAAGGAGTTTGATTCAAAGCGCTTCCCCTCTGAGGATTAATTTTCAAAGACAGTGCCAGAGATAGGTTTATTCAAAGGAATACATCACTAAGGGAGAATTTGGGAACCCTGAAATGTAAGTTTTTGTTTTTGTTTTTGGTTTTTAAACCAACAGCCCTTACTCTGCGCCTGCTTAATTCATTCTTTTATTCCAGTAACATGCACTGAGCTCCTCCTGCATGTGAGGTGCTAGTCTGGGTGCTGAGGACTCAAAGGTGAAGGAGCGCCATCACTGCCTAGTGCGGGAGACAGAGACACAGCATAGCCTGGACCCGGGGAGAACTGTCCTCAAAGCCCTTCCCGCTCACGTTCAAGGCATCGACTTGAATAGCAGCATTTGTGGATTCAAACGGCTTCCTATCTGCTCACTACAACAGTTCCCCCAAGGACTCTCACCGATGCTTCTAGACTCATGCTTGAAATTAATAAAGCCGTATGTCGATGTATATTTTATAATGCACACACTTTCTAACCTGGTCTGGACTTCCCCCAACTCATGTCCAAGGGGAAGACCTGACCGCAGCCGTTCTGAGCACTGTCTGGCCTGGATTTTCTTTGTGGTCTTATTTGGAGTTTTCTAGACCGATCGTTTGGACCTGCTCCTTCTCCCATGGCTCCTGTTTGAATATACAGTTTATGAGTCATTTGCTTTTTCTGCCTCTCTTGATCCTCTGGTTATATATGGTAACTCCTGACTTCCCCTCCAACCATGTTAATAATAAATAACACACTTTACCACACCACGACATACCACACAACTACAGAGAGCAAAATACGGCCTGCGCTGAATTATTCAGTGGCTGAATAATACCACAAAGGACATCACATAATCCGGGCGTGGAGAGCTGCTCACCGCCATGATGTTCTTTCCACAGAGACAGGAGACACCCCCTGCCCAGCCCTGCAAATCTGCTGCCAGGAGCTGTCCTACCCATTATGAAGATGGCAGAAGCTACTCCTAAACCGAGGTAAAAGAAAGAAAGAGAGAGAGAGGAAGAAGGAAAGGAAGGAAGGAAGGAAGGAAAGAAGAAAAAAAGGAGTAGGAAGGTAGATGTCCAACATATGGTTCAGTTCTAATGACATTAACCATTATTTCCCAAACCTGCGAACTGTGCACATTACAGTTTCTCACATGTGTGATAGTACTTTGGGGATCAACTCGAAATGGCGATCTGACATTGGAATTGTCCCAGAAAAAGCTGCGCTGTGTGCTCGTCACATTTGTTCTGTGACAAAGGGGGGTCTGGGTCAAACAGCTGCTCCCCAGGAGGAACTGAGCTCAGCTGGTGAGCACGCTGGAGAAAGGGCGGCTTAGTTCTAAAACCAAATGGTTAGAAGTTAGTGGTGGCTCTGACTCGGGGGATCCTGGGTGACTGGGAACGGCGCGGGGAGGGGAGCGTCTGTCCGGATCACTGGGAGGGGGGAGAAAATAAAAGGGAGGGGATGGGAAGAAGGGAGTAGTGAAGAAAGGAGGTGGGAGGGAAGCAGGAACTAGGGAGCAAGAAAGGGCGGCAGGAAGAAAGAGGGGAGAAGAGGTCAACGGAGAGGTAGAGAAATCAGCAACACAAGGCAGAGAGAGAAGGAGAAGGAAAGTCTGCCGGCAACAGGAAAAGGGGCAAGTGGAGCTCTCGCAGGGTGTTCCCCGCAGAGACGCAGAGACAGCTCCCAGGGACCTGTCCCATCTTGTCTTGCTCAGGGGATTTGCATCTTTAGCCAAACTCCTCGGGCAGCTCTTCAGAGAGTCCGTCCCAGGAAGGCAGACACCTGCGGGCTCGCCTAGATCACCCCCCCCTCTGGGTGGGCTAATCACACAGCAGAAAGGCCAACACCGGAGGTGCAACACTTAGAAGGGACAACTTTGGACACCCCGCTCTTCCCGGGTGACATCCCAGGGGCCGAGCGGCTGGCCGGGGCTCCACCACACATATATGGAAAGAACTGGCCAGGATAAGACCCGGGTCCCCGAGACTGGCCCACACCCTAAGGCCTGTCTGTGAACACTGCCCCCGCTGACATTCTTCTGACATTGGAACCACATCCTTAGTTTTTCAAAGCACCAAACAGAATCATACACATGGGAGGGGTCTCTGAAAAACACATTTACTTCTCTTCTGCGTCTTCTGTGGGGTCAGTTTAATGTTTCAGTGTCAAAATTAACAGCAACAAAAACTCGGGCCATTTTCCCAGGGAAACAGACCTGAGAGTCAGTGCATCCTGAGAAATGCAAAAATTAAGGGGCCCGAACAACTTAATTGGCCCCTGGAAACCCTTAGCTGGCAAGTTCCAGCCATACCCAGAGAAAGTATTCTGCCTTGTCTGAAAGACTTGCTGCCGCTGCCCTCCCCGCCTTGAGTGTCCCCCAGTAGACCCCTCTGCATTTCATGTGTCCAACAAAACCCGAGCTCCTGGGTTTACAGAGTGCCTTGCGTTACTGTTTCATGCCCAACCCCACAGCAGAGCAGTAAGGGAAAACCACGCTGTGGTCTGAATGTCAAATCTCAGCATTTGACATTGAGGGAATGGCTCTTCCCTAGCCAAGGTCAGCCCCACCTGGGGGCAGAGTAGGAACAGCCCGCGCAGTGGGACATCCAAGGAGCAGAGCCCAAGCCCCACGCCCACCCCAGATGCCACCCCCCCACACACACCTACACACACCTGCAGGCCGGCCTCCAAAACCCCTGCAGCAGGGACGCAGCAAAAGCCCCGACTCCCAAGGAAAGCTTGAGACCCACACTCTGCACCCCTTCCTGCACCCCACTCCCTGGCTGAGAGGGGCCGGGGCGTCCCTGCTGTGCTGTGGTTGGGTCCTAGCCCTCAGCCCTCATGTCAGAGGAGACAAGGCGGGATGCCAAAACGCAGTGAGTTTTGAGCCTGCTTCTTCCCTGAGGGTAGTTCTGGGGGTGGACCGCAGGGCTGGGGCTATGAGGCCACCTGGGGACGGGGTTACCCCCCCTCCCAGGCCATTCACTGGGGTCTGTACCTGGAGCTGGAGTCACTGCCGCTCTGCGCTGCTGGGTCGTCCGTGACATTAAAGAGCCCCGTCCAATTGGCCAGCGGGTCGCCACTCTGCCAGCCAAACTGGAGGCCTCTGGCAAGAAAATGAGGCAGTTGGTACTCAAGACTCACATACTCGATGAAACCCATCTAACTAACAGCGCCTCTTGCTGCTGTTGTGCCAAGGGACACATCGCCCTGATCACACCTTTACTGGAGATAAAGCGGATGCCCACCCATGAGGGGGATGATCATAAACCACAGCCCTGTATCGTGTTCTCTGCTCACTTACACCCGTGCCCTCCTTCCGCCTCTCCCGGCAGAGCTGAGGTTACACGCTGTAAACATAGGGAAACTGAGGCTTAGCGAGGTCAAGGTCCTATGTGGTGCGTTCTTCATAGCTACCTCCTCTGTGGTGCGTTCTTCAACCCTCCCCCTACCACGAGGGAGACTTAGACCCAAAGAGCTGTCACTCGCCAGCACCTGGCTGTTCTCAGAGGCCACACTGCAAAGCTTTTAATGAAATCCGGCGCTCCAAGGCATAAGGATACACCTCCTGGTTCGAGATGAGGGACTCAACACCCATGGTCATCTCTGCTCTGTCCCCAGCCCTGCCTGCAGTGATAGCAAAGGAATAAATAAGGATGCGAGCATGGAGAGGAGACGATGGGAGGGGGGCCGGCAACAAGCCCACGGAAGACGAAGAGCAGGCGGGTAACTAAATCCCCCAGACCGGAGAGCGTGGAGCCCGGCTGTTTATGGGGCAATCTATTCCCCGTGCACAACTCAAGAAGGCTCTGAAATTGGGGGCCCAGGGCCACCGAGGGCAGGAGTGCAGGGCTGAGCTGTGCCCCCCAGTCTCTACTGTCTGGACGCCAGGAGCACCTCCTTCCCCATTGTCCCACTGGGACGATCGCAAATGTCTGCAGAGGTTACCATGCATCCCCGGAGGGGCCAAATGCCCCCAGCCGAGAACCACTGTCCTAAGACAGTGCCCACCTCACCGAGCTCCGGTGAACCTTCTGGAGACTGGCTTGCCCTGAAGTGTGAACAGGCAATGAAAGGCCACCAACCAGCAAGTGAGAAAACCTTAAACTTCAAAGTCAGAGAACAAAACAAATAGCAAAAAAAAAAAAAGGGGGGGGTGGCGGAGGTAAACTCAGAGGAAAAGAGACAAATGAAGGAGAAAAAAAATTTTAATAAAACTCTTGATAATAAAAAGCCTCTAAGCTGAGGGGAAGGGACGGCGACCGTTGTCGGAGCTGCTGTCCCGTCAACCCGGAGCTGCCCCTATAAGCTGAGCGACCTGAGGGAAATCTGCATAACTCTCTGGCATCTTCCAAGCAAGGAGTGCTGTCTAGGATGTCCCCCAGGGCCCTTGACCAACGTATCAGGGAGGTGAGCAGTCTCCCCGATGCCCACCCAGATCCCTCCGTGGGCATCTAGGTCACCCCAGTGTTTAAGTGGGTCCGTGAGTTCTAAGTGGGAACAGTGTGCAGACCACAAGCGCCATGTTGCGTGCTGGATGAGGTCTGGGGACCCCCGCCCCCACCCCCACCCCTGGGGGCCCCTGTCCACAGAGGGAGACAGTGTGCCTCATCTGTCGCAGCTCAGGAGACGTCCTGGGTCCCATCCCAGGAGTCTGCTGCCCGCAGCACATCTGAGGGTCTTCTGTCCTGGGGGCTGGCTCAGGCAAAACAGACCAGCTCAGCACCATGGGGGGCGCCCACCGAGGCAGCCCAGGGGGGTGCGGTCCCTGGAGCCTGTGACCACCCCTTCCCTGCCCCCTCGCCCACTGGCAAAGCCAGCAATAGGACTATAAATGCCCGACCTGCTATTATTGCCAGGACAACCTTGAGTTGACTCCATGGGAAAAAAAATAATAAAAGAAGAAAGTCATTCAGAAAACAACAGTACTTAACTTTTGTGGGAGGATAAGCTATTGAATTATTTATTCCCTCCCCCATTCCAAGAAGGGAGCTGGGCCTTTTATCCTCTTACTTTAGGGCCCTGTGGGTTGTGGGGGCTGAAAGCTTCCCGGTTCCCTGAAGAAACTGTGCTAGGCGTCCAGGAGGGGAAGTCACGGCCTTCTGGTCTAAGAGGGGGACAGAGGATGCCTCAAGTCCAGGAAGCCTGCCTCTTGCTTTGGGGCTCCCCCACCACATCTCCCTCTAAACAGACAGCAGGATCTTAGAAAGACCACAGCGTGGGGCAACCCCGGAGGCTGGACCCATGGCTCTGGGAGCCTCCGGAGAGCAATGAGAAGACTGAATAAGGCCGGTGTGGACCTGGGAGCCCCCAACTGCACTGTTCTCCACAAACCTGGAGCAGTGGGGGGAAGGTGTGGATGGAAGCCCCTTCGGGGATGATAGACTCAGCTTCCCACCAGCTGGTGGATAAGGCTCAATTAAAAGAAGAGAAGGAAACAAACTCTTCCTTTCACACCAAGTTTGTGAAATCAAAAGTATGACTCCTTTTCCATCAATCATCAGCAAGTCGCTTGTGTCGTACCTCACAGCTGACTGAGGATATGTTTCCTTTATCTCCAAGCTATTTTTATGTTATTATATAGGCAGATATATTTCAAATATTTATTATGTTATTCTGTATTTATCAAAGAGCCCTGCCAGGCTGGGTGCCAGGGTTCAACAACAAACCAGCCGGAAAAGGCTCTGCCCCGATGACAATCGCTACCAGAGGGAGACAGATACAGTGACAATAAGCCAACAGGTGACGCGATGTTTAGTGTGTCAGATACGGACAGTGCTGTGGGAAAAATTAAGGGTGGCAAGGAGGGGATAAGGAGTTTGGGGTGGTGAGGGTACCAGTCCACACTGGGCGGTCAGGGGGCCTCTCTGGGAGGTAAAATGGAGAGGACGGGAAGTGGGTAATGAGGCAACCAGGTGGCTCCTGAGGAAGAATATTCTAGAACCAACACCTGTGGTGGCCCTGAGGGGTGTGATGGCTTCTTCTGCGGATGGCAAGAAGGTCTATGTAGTTAGGGATGAATGAATCAGGGCAGGTGACAAGGCCTGGGCTCAGAGAAGCAGCGCCACATTTCTGCGCTCCCTCAAAGTCATCTAAGAGGGAGATGGGACCATGTCATCTTCTGAGGAGCCAAGAATTCTGCTGCAAGTGGGAGCCTGCAAGTGCTAGGCCCTCCCCCACCTTCCACCGCTCTGGGTCTCCAGAAGGAGCTGGTCAGAAGCTGCCAGGACCTTCCCACCCAGATCCAAGCGGAAGTGCCTGCCAGCTGGGAAGCCTTTTCAGTGGGATTAATGGGCATAATTATCAGGTTCCACATACTCCTTTGCCTGTCCCCATTCCTGACACACCAGTGACTCATGGTATTTCTCTGTGAAGGGCTGGATGGTAACATACTCCCCAGAAGAACCTCGGGGGGGGGGGGGGAAGGGAAGTAGATTCATCCCCAGGGTTCACCTGTGGGGACTTTCATTTGGGGCAACCGAAAAGCTGCTGCAGGTGGGGGCTTGCTGAGAGAGGAGAGGAGGGGGGCCTGTACTCCCCAGTGGCCCTGCCCAGAGGTGGCAGAGGGTTGGCCTCCTTGAGAGTCCCCAGGCCTGGAATGCATGGGCCCAGGGAGCAGATAGAGGATCCTAGATTCGAAGACCGTCCACTGCCCTGCAGAGGCCTCTGGCTAAGGAACGGCTGGGCCAGGGCCCAGGGGTCTCAGTACTGGCAGTGCTAGGGCAGGGACAGGGGTGGGGGGTGGTACACACGGGGATACCCAGAAATGGGAGGGGTCCAGAGAGAGAGAAACCGGACAAGCTCCAGGCATAATTCTGAGACCACCTTGCCACCCCACATTTAGGCACCGCGGAGGAGTCTGGGCCCCCCAGGCCCACATCCAAACCTTGTGCCCCCTGGGCTGGTGCTCCAGACCACCCCTTCCAAGAGAGGCTGCTGCAGGAGGAACACAGGGTAAGGGAGGGGTTGGGGGTACACCCACAACCTTCCAGCTGTCCTCTGGCACTAAGGCCCCCAATGGCGGACCACACTGAACAGAGTGGGGACCCCCTGCCTCCTCGGAGGGCAGTGGAACGATGAGGACACATGGGGGTCCCCTCCAACACTCACGCATTCATTCACTCCAACTACTCTCTTATGAGCTCCCACTAATTCAATCTCCTCCATCTTATGACATGTCCCAGATTCTCCGAGGTTAGCAGCCCACACTCTGCCCGGACGCTGGGGAGCCCCCTCCACCTGAACTTTTCCAGTCGCTTCGTGCACCAGCCTTTGCTCCTGCTCATTCCTCTGGCTCTTATGGGTTGAACTGTGTTCCTCCAAAATTCCTCTGTTGAAGTCCTCCCCCACCCCAGTCCCTGTGAGATAGGGTCACTGCAGAGGGAATTCGTTAAATTAGTATGAGGTCATGCCGAAGTGGGATGGGCCCCTAATCCAATATGACTGACTGGTGTCTTTATAAAAAGGGGAAATCCAGACACAGGAAGAATGCCACGTGAAGATGAAGCCAAGGAACGCCAAAGATCACAGGCCAACCAGTAGAAGCCATGGGAGAGGCATGGAACAAACTCTCCCTCATAGCCCTCAGAAGGAACCGACCCTGCCAACACCTTCGCCCCAGACATCTGGCCTCCAGAACTATGTGACAGCAACTCTCAGTTGAAGCCACCCAGTTCATGGAACCGTTACAGCAGCCCTGACCATACACTTGGGGTCCCTCTCTAATCCTCCAAGGTGAGACCTTACTCTTTCTTCAAGAAAAGAAAGCATTCAGATGCTCAGCCCTGGCCCATGGTTTCCATCTTGGCTCTGTGGGGCACTGGGGGACGCTTTGTGACTATATAGAGGAGGGAAGGGACATGGCAGAGGGTGGGGTTGAGGAAGAGGCACCCGGGTGGGAAGGACTGAAGCCCCCACTCTGTGCCAAACGAGTACCCTCCATGTAAGAGGCTTCCATGTCATCTGAGGCCCTGGGGGTCTCTCTGTGCCCAAACCCCAGCCCACATGGCACTTAGTATACAGCAGAGTTTCATACATCTTGGCAACCAGAGACTAGAGCAGTACTATCCAACAGAAATACACCAGGAGCCACAGATGTCATCTAGAATGTTCTGATAGCCACATTATAAAAAAAATTAAAATAAAAATATCAAACGCATCATAAAATTCCATAGAACGAGCTACACACAGACACACAAATGAGTACATGTAAAACTAGTATAATCTGAGTAAGGTTGATGGATTGTATCGATGTGGATTTCCTGGTTATAATATTGTACTATAATTTTGCAAGATGGTAGCAGCTGGGTAACAGGAGTAGGGTACGAAAATTCTCTCTGTATAATTTCTTACAACTGTATGTGAATCTACAATTCTCAAAATAAAAAGTTTTCTAAGAAGTAAAAAAAAAAAAAAAGTTGAGGGGCACCTGTGTGGCTCAGTGGGTTAGGCCTCTGCCTTGCTCAGGTCATGATCTCAGGGTCCTAGGATGGAGCCCTGCATCAGGCTTTCTGCTCAGTGGGAAGCCTGCTTCCCCCCCTCCCCACCTCTGCCTACTTGTGATCTCTGTCAAATAAATAAATAAAATCTCTTTTTTTTTTTAAGTTAAAATGAATTTTAATAATATATTCTTATTAACCTTATACATCTAAAATATTGTCATTTCAATATATAATAAGTTAAAAACCAACGGGATGGGTTACATCTTTTTTCATATTCTGTCTTTGAAATCTATTTTTAAAAAAGATTTTATTTATTTGACAGAGAAAGCAAGCACAAGCAGGGAGACCAGCAGAGGGAGAGGGAGAAGCAGTCTCTCTGCTGAGCAAGGAGCCCGATGTGGGACTCAATCCTAGGACCCTGAATCATGACGGGAGCCAAAGGCAGATGTTTAACTGACTGAGCCACCCAGGCTCCCCTGTGTCTGAAATCTAGTATGTATTTTATACTTACAGCACATCTTAGTTTAGACTAGTCACATTTCCAGGGTTCCATAGCCACACATGGCGAGTGGCTATTATATTGAACACCAAAGGTCTGGTACATGCTTGCTGGATGAACAAACAGATGAATGAATGAATGAATGAATGAGTGAGTGAAACAACCAACCAACCAATTACTCAACCTTAAGTAAGAGGAGGCGGAGACTGGACATGCGGAATGGCACCTCCACCAGCTGGAGGCCCCGGGAGTGGAAACATCAGCTCTGCAAGCCCTGGTGGGTAAGAAGACCCAGAGTAATGAACTTGTGTCAGGACAGCAACCCAGCCTGACACTGAAGAAAGAGAAAACACTGGGGGGAGTCTTGAGTCCTCTAAGTCTTCTTCTGGAGGCTTGCAGCTTATTTCTGGGGAAAGAGCAGAGCTGGTCCCAGAAATACTGATCCTCAGCCTGATGGGCCGGGGGAAGCATGGAAAGCTGGTATACTGAGGGACCAGGGAGAGGCTTGGGTTCCTCTGCTCAGAGGCTCAGCAGGAGGAACACAGATCGGATACGATCTCAAGCTGGAGCAAGCACAGCACATTTGATTCTCCCAATAACCTTGGCACCCCCAATGCATGGTGTCCCACCCACATCTCCTGGCTTACCAGCCTCATTCCCATCTCCCATGGGTCTCCCTCACAAAGAGGACTGGCAAAATCTGGCCCAAGCCTTTATGCTGAAGGGCCGGCCCCCCCTCATCAGAGCTGGGAAAAACAACTAACCTCCCACTCACCCTCTCACATTACAGAATACTAAATGGGGACCAGAGAGGGCCATCCGCCTCACAGAGCACCAGGGAATAAAAGAAAATTCAAAAGCCTTTTGTGATTTCCATCCCCTGCACCTGGAGTCTTAACACCCCAGCCTGTCCCCCAGAATCACCCCCTGAAATACACTAGCTCCCCAAAGCCCACATCAGGTCCTGCCAGGCTACTCATCAGTCAACTGCTGTCTCCTTTGAACCCTACAAGCTTTATCACCTATGCCACACAACTGCAAGTTCATTTGTACAGTTTTACATGTTTTTCAGGTTTGTCTCTTTATGTGTGCTCTGAGCTCCTTAAGAACATGTATCACATCTAATAATTCCTTATCACATCCTCTTTTCCCCTCAGTACGAAGCTGAGTGCAAATTGATGTTTGACAATTATTAGGAGAAGTTTAGGGGTTCCTTTAAAAAAAAGGTATTTATTTATTCATTCATTCATTCATTTAGAGAGAGCTGGAGTGAGTAGCAGAGGGAGAGGGACAAGCAGACTCATGGAGCTTGAAGCAGGGCTCCATCTCACGACCCTAAGGTCATGACCTGAGCGGAAATCACGAGCCGGATGCCGAACTGCCTGCATTCCCCAGGTGCCACGAGCGGTTCCCTCTGTGTGCATCCTTTTGTCCAGCAATTAATGTCGGGCACTGTGCTAGGTCCTGGGAATGCAGAGATGGATAAAACGTCTCTTTTACGGGTCTTGCAGGCTATGTGACCTTATACAAGTTACCCGCCTCTCTGAGTGAGTTTTAAAGGAGGATGATTGTATCTGTTTAACAGGATTCCTGTAAGGATTACAAAAAACAATCCTTGCTTAGTATTATCTCCTCAGGTCGGAGACTGGCTCATGAACACTTAAGGAATGTTAATAATCCGTATCATTACCTGATGGATCCTTCAGGTGTGTGGTAGGGAGGGGGCAGGGGTCCCTACCCATAGGGCTAAGGCCCAAACTTGAGAAGTTTTGGATGAGAGGGTATTAGAGGAGAAGTGAGTGGGCCTGGATAAGTCACAGAAGAGATGCTAAGTCCTTTAAGAGGTACACTTTGCCTGATAAGTAGGAATGTCGAAAAGAAAAGAATGGGACCGAGAAGGGGTGGGGAGAAGAGCGAGAGGACAGCACTGCATCCCTGGGGGTCATCTGGGAAAGGGAGAGACAGTTGACAGATGACTAAGTGCAGCCTGGGCACACAGCAGGTCAGGGTCGGGACTGGACTGAGGCAAGCAAGGTTTCCAGGGGCCAAAACTAAAGGCGGCCCCTACCGCTCAGACTCACACGGGTGCAGGGCACGCCCGTGGAAGGGAGGCCTCCTTGAGTCCTGTCCCCTGGGTGCCAGGCTTCCCTCACCCTAATCCCAGCCCTGCATCAGATTCTCAAGACAAGCTTGCTCTGATCAGCAAAACAAGAAGGTCATCCCGCCGGCCCAGCACACACCCCGGTGCCAGTCAGCTCAGAATCCCTTCTCCTCTCTGGGGGACCATCCATTCCCACCAGGTCCCCGCACGGCACTCGTCCCCTCCAGAAGGGGAAGGTGGATAGACCTTCCCACCCCCGCTGTCCCATCTCCTGTGCTGTGCCTGTTTCTCAGGGCAGTCGAATAGGAGGGTTGGTTCTGCGAGAAGAGCCTTCGCACACAACTTCAGATAACGCATGGAGTCAGGCTGTGCTTTTCCTTGACCCAGTTTCATATCCTCAGGTCTCAGGCCTGCACCAGCCATGTGCAGGCAGCCCAGATTGGCACCCTCCGAGCACAGGAGAGAGCAAGGCTGGAGGGAAGGCAGCATAGAGGAAAGCCTGCTCTACAAAAGGCAGGATGAAATAGACCCAGCCTCGGCTCCTGTGTGGTTGGAGAAATCATCCTTAACCATTAAGGAGATGGAATTAGTAACTTACAGTCTTCCCACTAGGAAAACATTAGGTGTGGATGCCTGTACAGGCGAGTTCTACCAAACTTTCAAAGAATAGATGATCTCAGACCTGCAAAAATCATCCCACAGAATGAAGAGGGAATATTCCCAACTCCTTTTACAAGACTGGTTTTAAGACCGGAGACTGCATTCTATAAGAAGATGAGATGCTGATATTATTCACTAAAATGAGATATAATATCGTACATAAAAATACTGGCCAACAAAATCTCACATCGTAGAAAATAAATAATACATCATGAACAAGCTAGGTTTAGCCCCCAAATTTTAAGTTGAAAATCTATTAATGTAATTTATCACATCAAAAATTACACGTAAAAAACTACATATCACCCGATAGAGGTAGAAAAAGCATCTGATAAAATGAATACCCATACACGGTGACACAAGTAAACAAAACTTGTTAGCCTACTCCAGAAGGGAGTCTTAATATCTTACAAAACATTAAAAAAAAAAAAAAGATAAAGAAAATTTTAAGCAGATAAATTCAATGGGGACACTTGTACCATAATTCTCCTTAAAATCAGGTTTAATCATACACTAGACAAAAAATAACTCAAAATGGAGCAAAGACCTCAACATAAGAGCTGAAGTTATAAAACTGTTAGAAGAGGGTGGCTGGGTTATGGACAATGGGGAGGGTATGTGCTATGGTGGGTGCTGTGAAGTGTGTAAACCTGGTGATTCACAGACCTGTACCCCTGGGGCTAATAATACATTATATGTTAATAAAAAAGGGGCACCTGGGTGGCTCAGTGGGTTAAAGCCTCTGCCTTCAGCTCAGGTCATGATCCCAGGGTCCTGGGACCGAGCCCTGCATCGGGCTCTCTGCTCAGCAGGGAGCTTGCTTTCCCCTCTCTTTCTGCGTGCTTCTCTGCCTACTTGTGAGCTCTCTCTCTCTGTCAAATAAATAAATAAATATTTTTTTAAATGTTAAAAAATAAAAATAAAAAAAATTTTAAAACTCTTAGAAGAAAACACAGGGATAAATCTTTGTGACACTGGGCAGTGTACATAGGCTGTGATTTAATGGAAACAACCCGTAAGCACAAGCAACCAACAGCAGCAACAACTATATATATATATACAGACATACATATACATGAATTACAATTCATCAAAACTAAAAATTTTCAAAGGATATCATCAAAAAAGTAAAAAGACAACCCCTAGAATAAGAGAAATGTTTTGCAAATCTTATTCTCATAAGGGACTTATATTAGAAGCTATAAAGAACTCTCACAACTCAATCAGAGGAAGACAAATCATCCAATTTAAAAATGGGCAAAGGATGTGAATAGACATGTCTCCAAAGAAAACATACAAATGACCCATAAGCACATGAAAGTATGTTCTACATCATTAGTCATCAGAGAAATACAAAATCAAACCCACAACGGAATACCACTTCAAAACCACAAAGATGGCTATGACCAAAAAGATAACAATGAGTGTTTTTAAAAATAGGGAAAAACTGGAAACTTCATGCACCTCTTGGAGGGAGTATAAAATGGCAAAACCACTTTGGAAAGGAGTGTGGCAACTGGAAAAGTGTGCGGCAACCAGATGGTAAAACACAAGAGTTACCATATGACAGAACAATTCCACTTGTAGGTATATACCGAAGAAAAAGGAAAATGCATGTCCATACAGAAACCTGGACACAAATACTCATCACAGCATTATTCATAACAGTGAACACAAAAACCCAATTTCCATCACTGAAGAACAGACCGACAAAATATGGTATATTTACAAATGGAATATTATTCATCAACAAAAAGAAATGAAATATTGGGCACCTGGGTGGCTTAGTCCATTAAGTAGCCAACTCTTAATTTCAGCTCAGGTCATGACCTCAGGGTCTTGAGATCAAGCCCCACGTCAGGCTTCACATTTAGCACAGAGTCTGCTGGAGAGTCTCTGCCCCTCCCCTCGCCCATGTTCATGTGCTCTCTCTTTATCTCAAATAAATAAATAAATATTAAAAAAGAAAAAAGGAAGGTTGGTACTGACACATGCCCTAACATGGATGAGCCTTGGAAACCTTATGCTTAATGAAAGATGACAGTCATATTGGACCACATATCATATGATTCCATTTGTAGAAAATGTCCAGAACAGACGAAGCTACAGAGACAGAAGATGCATTAGTGTTTGTATATCCCTATAGCTAGAAGTGGGAGTACTGGGGGATGATGGTTAAGAAGTCTAGTTTCTTTTTGGGGTAATGAAAATGTTCTAAAATTGACTGTGGTGATGGGTACACAGTGATGTGACTATAGCAAAAATCATCTAATTGTACACTTCAAATGGGAAAATTATATTTGGATAAATCTATTTAAAAAGAAAGTTAAAGGGGCACCTGGGTGGCTCAGTGGGTTAAAGCTTCTGCCTTCAGCTCAGGTCATGATCTCAGGGTCCTGGGATCAAGCCCCGCATCTGCTCTGCTGAGCAGAGAGCCTGCTTCCCTCTCTCTCTCTCTCTCTGCCTGCCTCTCTGCCTACTTATGATCTCTCTCTGTGTGTCAAATAAATAAATAAAATCTTTTTTAAAAAAAGGTTAAAAAAGTAAGAAAAATCAGAATTAAGGCCAAAATATTCATTATGACATTTTTACTGAACCTTATATCAAAGGTCCTCACCAGCTCAATAAGACAAGAAAAATAATTAAGGTACAGGGTTACGATAAAAGGAAAAAAAGTTTATGCAGAAATCCCAGAAGATTTTCCAGATAAACTATTGTCATTATGTATATATTATCCAGTTGCTGTTTATAAGATCAAAACATAAGAAAATCAAATTTATTTCTATATACTAGCTACCAATGCTATACAAATTCTGTATGATATATATATATATATATATACACACACACACACACACTTTAGTATATGTTTTTGTATATATACTATATATAAATGTTTCAAAAATACAATTTTTAAAAATAAATTTTTACAATAACAGTAAAAGCTATGTAGCCTGAAAGAAGTCTAGCAATGTTCAAATTCTTTATGAAGAATTATAAAATTTCACTGAAAGACATAAAAAGAGGACATGGGAGGCCCATGCCTATCTGGTCTTCTTCTGAGTTTAAGTTTAAAAGGCAGGTTGACACCAGATTGTAAAAAAATAAAATAAAATAAAATCTACAAGGACTTTTATTTCTAACTAAAGGAGAAACCACCACAAAACAGAAAAAAAAAAAACTACTGCCCTTTCCTGCCCCTCTGTTCAAGTGTAAGTACTTTTAGTCCTCAGCACTTTAGGGACAAAAGTTTATGTGAAGATTTTAGCACTAATAAAGGAGCTTGGGGGCAGTGGAGGCCTTAAAGGAAGAGGGTACCATTTCCCTGGCCCTGATTCTAGAAAATCCTTTTGACCCATGACTCCCCCAGACCTGTCCTTACCCACACAGCCAAATCTGGATAGGTTTTATCCTACCTGATCCCTCTGCAATGTGTGTCACAGGGGACCACTCAGTGCCTGGCACCATCATCCCTTGGTTTCCTCAACAGCTGTTCCCCTCTACCTCTCTGCAGCCTCAGTTTCCAGAGACAGCTCCCCGCTCTGGACCCTTAGATGCAGGGATTCCTTACGGCTCTCCACTGTGCCCTGACCTTCATCATCCCTCGCTCTGCTCTGTCCTGGGTGATCTCATCCAACCTCATCGTGGAACCAGTGCTTTTCTAACAAAGGGTTTCAAACCAATAAAAAATCAACTTCGTGGCTTACCCCTAGAATTTTTTTTAAACCTTTGCATTGCAGTGAAATAGACATAACAGAAATTTACCACTTTCACTATTTTTAAGTCGGCAGTTCAGTGGCATTAAGTGGAGCCAGTCTGTTATGCAGCCCTCTCTGTTATGCACCCTCCATCTCTAAAACTTTTTCATCTTCCCAAACTGAACCCCTACACCCACGAAACACAAACTCCCACCCCACCTCCAGCCCCTGCAACCACCATTCTACTTTCTGTCCCTATGAATTGACTAATCTAGGTGCATCGTATAAGTAGAACCAAACAATGTCTGTCATTTTGTGCCACGTTTATTTTAGCATAACATCTTCAAGATTCATCCATGTTGGGGAAAAAAAAAAAAGATTCATCCACGTTATGCATCAGATTTCCCTTCCCTTTAAAGGCGGATTTATTTGTCAAATGAAGTGGAATAGAAAATATTAAAGCGGGTTTCTTAGAAGAAGGTCAAATATTGTTTCACAGAATGGCTGTTTCAGATGGATGTGTACGTGAGTGTGTTCTAGATCCCTGGGTGTAACATAGTTCTTACGGCAGCGAACAATGATAAAAGTTGGGAAAACACTGATTTTGGTGGTGACTAAGTAATCTCCATTGCCAGCCTGGCTCTTCTCCGCCCACAGTTCCGGAGCTCATTTCCAAGGAGCTGGCTGGATAGCTCCCTGTCAGCTCCTTGCAGTGAGTTTCCTAACAGATCCAGACTCAAATTTGTCCCTCTTTCCTCCAGACATGCTTCTTCACACACATCTCCTTGATTCTCCATAATCAGACCCTGCCTGCCTCACCTTGCCCCCAGGTACACAGCTGGGATATCTGAGTTATGTTGAATTACTTAGCTCTCCCTGGCACTTGGCTATCCTCATTCAAGCTGGCTCTCATCCCCCTTCCTTACCCTTCCACCATGCCTACAGGTCATTTTCCTTTCTTTAGGACCCACTTCAAATGCCTCCATGCACCTTGAAGCCATCCTGATCCACTCTGGGTCCCTCCGGATTTCTGGAAGCCCTTGCTCACATCCCCAATTTGGCTTATGTTTGTATTACGTGCCTTTCCATCTTTCTAGCAGACCGCAAGCTCCCCAGAGACCGTGGACTGTGTCAGCCTGCCACACCACTGTCCTCAGCACTTAGCGTGGTGTTCGGCATAGAGCAAATCTTCATTAAGTACGTGCTCAATCAAGTACGGATAGGAGGAAGCCAACAACATCAACGGGAAACTTCACAGTTTTGTCCCCAGAAGGGGCGACCACACAGCACAGAGACCAGGGTCAAAGGGAAGAACACATACCGACTCACATCCCCCACTCCCTTCTGGTGAAGTCTGGCCCGAATTCTCCCTGAAATAGCCTGTCATCTCTGTGCTCCTGAGCTCTCTGTGAGGTGACAAACAATGGAGGCTTTGCTGAATACATCGTCAACCAACCCAGCTCGGCACAGAAGTGAAAAATGACAGCCTTCAGGAATCCCCAAGGTCTAAAGTAGATCTGCCTTCCGCACCAGAGTCCCCTCACTTTGGACCAGGCTGTCACAAGAGCCTCCCAGGCTTTCCCCATCACTAACCTCTCCTTACAGAGCCTGAATAGCCTTTCTCCCCAGAGGCTTTTATCCCATCCTTACCCTACTCAAAGACCACATGCGGCTCCCTGTGAGTGAAGGAACCCGGTTCAATCTGCCCTTCCCCACCCACAAAGCACCTCACCGAAGCTACTCACCCAACATTATATCTGTCCCCGTTCTCCACATTCTCCCTTTTACCAGTTGGATCCGTTTCTTCACCGTGTCTTCCAATTACCAGGGGCGCACGTGGGCAAACAGGTGCGCGTGCACACACACCCCCAACTTTCAATCATTTCTTCATTGTCCTGTATTTATTGAGAGTTTACTATGTACCCGGCACCATGTTTGGTGCTCAGCGTGCAGGTGGGACCCAAGCGTGAAGGACCCTGCCTCATGGAGGTTTCGGTCCAGAGCGGGGGTTTCTCCATGTCAGCCCTATTGCTATTTGGGGCTGGGCAATGCTTTCCTGGGGGAAGCAGATGATACAGTTGTAGGATCCTTAACAGCAGCCCTGGCCTCTCCATGCAAGACACCAGCAGCTCTCTCCTTTCCCAGTGTGAGAAACAAAAATGTTTCCAGATACTGCCTGGGGTAACACTGCTCTCCCTTGAGAACTGTGGGTCTAGAGCAGCAGGGGGAGCTTGCTAGGAGCCCTGTGGGGACCTGGTAACAAGCATGAACTGGACCCACCCCCCCCCCCAGAGAATCAGATCCTGAACCCAAGCACCTGCGTATCAGTGGCTCCTGCAGGTGATTCTCATGAGGCTGTCCCAAGACCTGTTTGGGGAACACTCAAGTGGGAAGTGTTCCTAGACTGGACACAGACCAATAATCACACCCAGGTGGTTCATTACAACTGAGTGGGTGGTCCGGGCATGGGAGAGCGGAAGGGAGGCGGTGCCCCATCTCTGCACGTTTGCTTACATGCTCTTTAGCTCTGGTTGTACATGTCATCACCACACCCCACCCAGACACACACCTAAATTTCACCCTTCCTACATGGACCCATTCCGGTTCTACCTCCTCTAGGCAGTCTTCCCTAACTACTCCAGCCCATTCATACGTCCTTCCTCAGACAGGTTAACACTCACTACTTAACTAGCTCATCTGTGGCCATTTGTTTCCCCAAAGAGACCTCAGGCCTCCTGAACACCAGGACCACACCATCTGCTTCTCCACAGACCCCCACAGCATCCTTCCCGTATCAAGTACAGGCCAGTTTTGCTTGCTTGACTGGACTGAACCCATGTCCCTGGAGTGAGGCCCCAGAGGTGGCATCTGAGATTCAGGGAGTCAGGATCTGGGTGTGAGGGAGGGATGGGAGGCAATCAGCATGCCTGCTGAACTCTGGGTGGCTCACACAGCCACCCAAGACCACGGAGGGTGTGGCAGAGCAAGCAGTTAGGAGTCGAGCTGGCGCTGACCATGAGCACGGATATTTTCTCACTGTTGACCAGGCAGCATGGATCCCAACAGGCCCAGCAGTACTGAGTAAGTGCCAACGGGGCCCAGGAACCCAGAGTGGGCCTGCTGAGGAGGAAACAAGTGCAGCAGGTGGAGGCCAACGGGGCAGAAGCAGGCCATCTGGGGCCCGCCAGTCCTTGCATGGGCTTATCTTGGAGGGGCAGTAGGAGCCAGAAGGGGAGGCAGAACCAAGCCAGCCAGAGGACTCTGAAAATGTCCTTTAAAACCAGCAGCACCATGCAGAGCTCATCAGCTGCCTTCCATGAGGGAAGAATGCGGTCTGGGGAGATGGGGGGGGGGTGGTGCATGGCTGGTTAAATGCAAATATCCCAGGCAAGGAGCCTCATACTCCCCAGGGGATAGGGACAGGGACAGGGAAGGGAGTAGCCTAACAGCAGCAAAGAACAAAACTCCAGGCGAAAGGAGAGCTAGGCTACTTCCAAAAGGGGCTCCGATGTGGGAGCATCTTAGGGTCAGCGCTATCCCCAATCTCTGGAGCTAGGCAGAGTACCCCGAAGCATTTCTCCTGGCCAGCAGAAGGAACTGGCTGGCATTTTCACACACGCAGGGACCCAGGCTGTGACACATCCTCCTACTGCTCTTTCTCTTAACAAGAGTCGGCGGGTGGATGGGGTGGGCTGGGAAGAGAGCCCAAGGAGGGGAGAGTTAACTTCGTCTGCCGCTCTGACCTTCTGTGTAAGGATGAGAAAGAACCATCTGCTACAGGAGGAATCAGGTTGTGTTTCGCACGCACAGTGGTTACCGGTTTATGAAAACTGACGATTCCAGTCACGGTCCCAACCCATTATCACTCCCCACCTAACCTGCCGTTTTCCCCCCAGGAGCCCCCACAGAAGTTCAGGACTCGGTAATCCTGTTCGGTTTTGAGCCCTCCACACCAGGGAGCCTCCCCTCCAACCAAACGGCCATGGCGCCATAGATTTGGGGGACACTGATCTGACTCCTGTGGCCCCTCGGGGAATTCGGATGGATTCGTCATCGGCGTGGCCACTCGGAATTCCAACCTGTCCCCCATTTTCACAAGAGAACAAAGTTGTCGGGCCCCTCCGGCCCACGCAGGGCAGGCGCTCTCATGCCGCTGGGAGGAGAGATGCGCTTCGGAGCGCCAGGACCCAAACCCAACGCGGCCGTGCTCGCGGCCAGGTGCCCAACCCGGGCCCCTGACTCTGGGAACGCCCGGGCCGACGTTGCTGCCGCCACCTGGGCACTGGCCCGCGAGCTCCCTGCACCCTCACCCGCGCTCGGACTTTCTTACCTCTTGATGTAGTTTCTGCCGTACAAGATCTGTTGCAGCAAGGTCACCAAAGCGAAAGCGCAGATGAAGATGAAGAGCAAAGTTCGGTTCCCCAACAAATCCCGGTTCGCCGAGGGGTCCGCGTAGCGCATCCTGGCGGCCGCTCGCGCACGGCGGGGCGCGGCCGGCGCCGGACGCCGGGGGGCCCCCGCAATCACGCACGGGGTTTCGGGGCCCCGGCGGGGCGCGCGATCGACCAGGTGCCTCTCGGCGCTGTTAGCCGGGCGGGGGACTTGGCGGGGCAAAGTTTCGGCCTGGCGGGGAGGGCGCAGGGGGCATCCGAGCGTGGCCGGCGCCGGGGCGGCGGGCAAGGCAGAGCTGGTAGCGGGGAGCTCGGCCGCGGCCCGGGGCCTTCCCTCCGGACGCCTCTACCTCTGGGCGCGCGTACCCGGCAACCGCCGATTTCCCTGCGGAGAGGCGACTCCAGGTGCCCCGGGCTCGGGGCGGCCCCTCCCCGCCGAGGTGAGGACCAATGGGAGCGGGGCCCGGATGCCGTCCGCTGGTGCACCCGAGAGCGCGGCGCACCGCCCCCTCCGGTCGGGCTCCGGATCGCGGTCGCCCCGCGCAGTGCCCTGTCCGGGCCGGCCACGTCCGATCCCAGGGCCCGCAGCGAGGCAGCGCGAAGGTTGGCCTTCAGTTCTGCAGATGGGAGGTGGGGGGACCAAACACCCGGACAGGCTGGCGAATGACTGGCGGGCGGTGGAGAGGGGGAGGGGTGGAGCGGAAAACGCCAGGTTTGAATCGTGGAATTAAAAAAGGGGGCAGGAAGGGGAAGGCGAGGCTGCGAAGCTGGGCATGCTGGAAGGGAGCGTTTGCTTGCGGCGCGAAGGGTACTGAGTCACCGCGGTGGCCACGTCCTCGCGCTCGGGAGATTTCTCCGGAGAAAGCGGAGCAAGGTCAGCGGGCAACCCTTCAAGGACGGGCGCGCGCGGCTCCTGCATGCTGATGGCCTGCGGGGCTGCCCGCCTGCGCTCCGGGCACCCAACTCCTGCAGGGAGAAAATTCAGAGGCTCTACACCCCAGCCACAGGCCTCCTTCCTCTCCCCAGCTGCGGCCCGCGGCTGTTCCTCAAAGACCTGGTTGTCACCGAGACACTGGGACCTTGTCTCATCCTCCGAGCCGCTCATAAATCTTAGGTCAGGCAGCCGGCCGCCTGAGGGTACCACGGTCCCCCAAAGCTTGAGTAAGTCAGCAAGTCTGAAAAGGCTGGTGCTTCAGAGGGCACAGAAAGGCAACGCCAAAGTCGTGCCTCTTCAGAAATCCAAGCCCCTAGATGCGCTCCCCTTTTCCTAATCCCCCTCACCCCCCACCCCCACCCTGCAAGCCAAGTGCCAGCCCTGTCACCTTGACCCCGCAGTCTCCCACGTCCTGGAGAGTCACTCGCCCACAGCGTTCACCCCTAAGCCCTCCAGGATGATTTCAGGGCGCCCTTTCCAAGGGCCCTACTGCCACTAGGGACGTTCTGGAGTCAGGGTGAGGATTCAGCTCCCAAATAGACGGAAACTATGGCTTTCGTAGCAAGAAAAAATGGCTTTAGTGACGGGCCTCCAGTGCTCTGGCCTTACCCTTTAGTACTTTGCTCTGAAGCTGGAGAGAGCAAGGAACGGGATGGCAGATCTCATGATTAGGGATTCACCAATAAGCTTGGAATTGGTTTTAATGCACAAGGTGGCAGCGGACCTTGGGCTGTCAAGAGTTTATGTACCAAATAAATATCTGTGAGGTCCATTAAATAAAGAACACAAACATTAAGATGGCCCATTATTATAATAATCCCCATATTTATTTGGTGCCTTACTCATCAAAATAGTGCTTGCTTTTGCATATTAATTGAATTAGTGCCTGCTAGCCTCTAACTAACCCTCTTTACAATCAAAAGGACCAAAGGTCTAGTTGCCCAGAGTAACTCACCTAGCAAGAAGTGTTTGGAATGGGAGTGTGGCATTTGCTCCCACAGAGGTAGTGGGGGGCTTTATGGGTGGGGCCAGTGCCCTGCCCCACCCCACCTCACCCTTGGCTTAGAGTTCCACTCTTGCTGTTTTTAATAATTGTCTCTTAATAATTTTGAAGCAGGAGACCCTGCACTTTGCTTTCCACTGGGACACACAGATTATGCGGTGGGTCCCGCACAGTGGTCCAAGTTGACAGAGTCTAATTTTTCCCTTAGCTGGCCCTCCCCTGTGGACGTCACGGGCTACGGTCACTGCTGGAGAGGCACTCTCATCTCCTTTCTTTTCCCGCTGGTTCCCCACCACCATCAAGTACTCTGCCTCTGCCCGATAGTTGTCTTTGAACGCATAGTGCCTTGGAAAAACAAGACGGATCTATTTTAAAACAAGAAATCTAAATTATTCTAAAAATGTACAGCTTGCTGAGTTTCCACAAGCTGAACACTCTCGTGTAACCAGAGAGTGTTTGCTGATCGAGACACCAAACATCTTCAGTCCCTCTCCAAGACCCCTCTCCTGCTCCTTTCCAGGGACGTGGTGCTGAAGAGTAACCATTATTCTGACTTTTAGCCCCGAAGATCAGCACTTCCCGTCCTTGCATTTTATACAAACAGAATCATACCTCATATATTCTTTTCATGTCTGACTTCCTTCGCTCGCCACGGGTTGGAAGATTCCTCCATGTCACTGTGTATGGTAGGGAGCATTCTAATATGGCCCCCGAGATCCCTCATCCTCTCTGGTCCTCGCAGTTTCTCCCAGTTACTCAATTGAACATCCATCTAGGTGTTGCTGTAAAGGGATTGTGGGATGTAATTTAGGCCCAAATCAGTTGGCTTGAAGATAGGGAGCATATTTTCAGTGGGCCCGATCACATGAGCCCTTCAAAGGGACTAAGCTCTTCCCGACGTAAGAGATTTTGAAGCCATGAGACAGATGGACTTGAGGGAAGCTCTTCACTTTTGACTCTCGTGACAGAGTCCACACAGCAAGAGCTCTGGGCGGCCTCTGAGAGCTGACACCGGCTCCTGGCTCACAGGCCGCAAGAAAATGGGGGACCTCAGTCCTCCAGTCACAAGATAGACCATAAATTTCGCCACCACCTGAATGAACTGGGAAGACAGTCCTGAGCTCCCGGCCTGTGAGGCTGTCTGAGGAGAAGCAAGATTTACGAGCTGTCCCACCGTGAGCTGGTAAGCTTGTGTTGTCCTCAGTCCCTAAGTTGGTGGTCATGTGTTTCCCAGAGCCAGAAAATGCACGCTTCGCACACTATCCGTTAGAGGCTGACGGATACCATTGTTTGTTCCATCTTCTGTCTATATAGTATGTCATGGCTGGACTGTAGCACAACCGACGTAGTCACTCTACTGTTGACAGAACCCCAGAGAGTTGCAACCACATACCTTCCAGTGTGTCCTTTGGTGAATATATGCACACTTGCCTGTGGGGTAGCGGTATTTAGGAGTGGGATCGCTGGGTCACAGAAGGCTCAGCTGTAGTTGATTCCTGCCAAACAGTTTTCCAAATGGCTGGGTTATTCTTTTCATAGGTATTTGATTCAAACTTGCCATGACCTGATGGGAATTGGTTCCCACCCTAGATGACGCTATCATTAACCAGCTAATCTAACAGCAAAAAAACCCACCAAGCAAAGAGACAAAATAGTCCAGAGAAATGAATTACTTAACACCGGGTGTGGACTCTCCCCATGGCCAGGTAGCCTGCAGGAATCTGCAGCAAGGGCCAAAGCTGACTTTGGCCACAGCTAGAATGCTGGGGTAGTTTCCTGTGTGCGATGCGTTTGGGTCACTTGATACCCAGCAATAGTCCTGCACGCCTCTGCCGACAGGGCCTTCCTAATCCTAATGGTGTCTTGAATCCCACCATCTTCGTATCAAGTCGGAAGGTACCTTTAACATACACACACACTTAAGCATTGCGGAGGAGTCAGAGACCAAAGATATAGAGACACGGAGGTCTGCAGTGCCTGTTGTTGCTATTAATATATGGATCTAGGTTCCATTTTAAGCCAAATCCATATTCCAATTGGGGAACTGCTGCAAACCCTCGGAAGGCCTTGCAAACAAAAGAGTAAACCGTGGAGAGCTGATCCCTGTGCCAGATTCAGTGCACACCATTTTTATATCCTAATTGCCAGCAACGGGGACAGCTGCATCATTGTTTAAAACACACACGCACACACAATTAAGCCAAGAAGAAATGTCAACACTGGCACAATCTGCTAAACTGCTGATAACTGATGGGCATTACTCATGCGGGGAGCATTGTCTCCGACAGAAAACGGAAAGACTTCTTTTTCTTTTCTTTTTTTCTTTAAAAAAAAAAAAAAAGACCTCAGAGATTTCAACTGGTTTAAGAAAACCGGGGTTGGTAACATTATGGCACAATTGCAACCTGCCAGATTATGTAAGTGACATTCCACCCATGCGTTCTCAGAGTCTGTGATAAGTCCAGGCTGTTCTTCTGCCTCTTCCTATCTGTGTTCTCAAGGAGGCTCCAAGAGGCTGATTCCTGGTTCGGGGACACTCTGTCTGTGCTGAGGGTGTCTTGCAGCCACCGAGCAGAAATGCGCAGGGATAACCTCTGAATCTAGAGAGCCAGAGCTTGCCATTGCTCGGGCATCTGTGGACACTGGATCCTCCTGGTTTTCACTAAGCTGTTATTATAGAATAGAACTAGAATTTAAACTCCTCATTCGGTTCCCTTATAATGCACCGAGCATGTTCGAAATAACTTATTAAATGATCCTGAACGAGGCTATGAAGTCACAGTGTGGCCTTCCTGTGTCTCACCTGGGAGACAACTTCCTTTTGTCCTCATACCACTCCCCCACCCCCCCACCCCAGGGATTCCTCTTCTGTATCTGCCCTGGAGGACCCAGTTTGCTTCCAGAGGCAGAGACAGGCTTCTCAGTATTAATCCACAATGGCTCCTGCGTCTCAGGGCAGAAAAGACTCATTTTCCCCTGGGGGCTGTCACATTCCCACAGGTAGCCAGAAACAGCTACACTCTTCATAATGAGGTCACTCGGGGACACACTGAGATGACACAGTGTCTTCTTTGCTCACCTTCAAGGCCAGGCCCTGGGCTAGAAACCCCTGGGATCAGGTTCTGCCCTTTGAGGAGGAGCTCTGACAAATTCAGCTCAGAGAAGGTTTCTCATTTCCAGTCCAGGGCAGGCTCCTCGATGCGTTTTGCCGGTGGTCTGTGTAATGCTGAGACTTCAAAAGAATGCCTGGGAACACAGCGGTTTGGAAATGTTTAATGTTCCTTGGGTACCTGTAAAGAGAAAAGCGATACGTGTCCTACTATGATCATCCATTTCTAGAACACCAGAGATTCCCAGTCCTAATGTCACAGCCACAGTCAAGTAGGTTCACTTAGCCTCTGTCCTGGTTTCTCAAGGTCCAGGCTTTCAGTGCCTGTGGTGGGAGTGTCTACTATGTGGTAGGTATTGCGTGATGAGCCAGGGAAATGAGGATCTGTAAGTCATAGTCTGTGCCCTTGAAGGAATTTAGGTGGCAGTGAAGAAGGCATACACTACCCTCTAGTAAGAGAAGTAAGCCTCTAACCCAAATGGGGGGACGGTGGGTTGTTGGAAGGTAGGGCAAAGAATGGCAAGGAAGGGGTCGAGACGAGGTGGTCTTTGAGCTGCCAGGGAAGGATGATTAGCCAGGTCACTGAGTGGGGCAGGGGCAATGCAGACAAAGCCCAGCAGCAGGAGACAATGTGACCCGGTCAGCTCAGGGTTGCTGGAGAGATGAGGCTGGAGGAGAGGGCAGGAGCCAGAGCACAGGAGTGGGGCTCTGATCCACCATACCATTGCAAGATTTTAAGTAGCAGAACAACATGGTTAGATTTGCATTTTGGTTAAATCAACCTCCGGGTTGGTAGAGAGCAGCTGGAGGGAGAAATGCCTGAAAAGGCACAGACATGAGAGCCTATCTCTCCTCTGGCTGACAGCACCAGACCCCCTCCCCACCGCTGTGGCCTCACCCACACACCCCCAGAGGCAGGCAGCCCCACTGCTCCTGTCATTGTTGTGCCAACCTGAGAAAGAATTCCCTGCCCCCTTCCAGGGGAGCAGGCAGGGAGCAGAGGCACAGGCTTACTGCCTCGTATGTGATCGCTATCTCTGTATGAATGGCGTCATCAGGCCTCTTAGTTCGTGTTCATGGACATTGGTGAAGCGTGGTTGGGGCCAGTTCACCGCACACTGGTACAATCCCAGAGCATGTCGCCAGGATACCCTTTTTGCCATTTTCTGGGGTTCCCTCTACTCTGCAGGTTTCTGGTACAAAAACTTTCTCTTCCTCCTCCCTTTGACAACCCTGCCCTTGGAGAAGGTTCTGGTAACTTTCATTTATATCCTACTGTTCCTGATGGGGAGAAACATAAAATGAATTGTCCTCTGGGCCTGTAATAAAGGTGATGTCCTATTAGAAATGCACACAGAGACATATGAAGGGACCTACGGGTGACCACCACCTGACCTATGTGCTCAGACATCACAGCCTAATGCGGAGGGGGTTTTCTAGGAGAATACATACCTGGTATTATAAATATGGAGTAGTGGGAATGGGATTTGTTTCTAAAAGAAATTTCTTTTTTTTTAATTTATTTATTTCTTTTCAGCATAATAGAATTCATTGTTTATGCACCACACCCAGTGCTCCATGTAATCCGTGCCCTCCATAATACCCACCACCTGGCTCCCTCAACCTCCCACCCCCCACCGCCCCTTCAAAACCCTCGGATTGTTTTTCAGAGTCCATAGTCTCTCATGGTTCATCTCCCCTTCCAATTTCCCCCAACTCCCTTCTCCTCTCCATCTCCCCATGTCCTCCATGTTATTTGTTATGCTCCACAAATAAGTGAAACCATATGATAATTGACTCTCTCTGCTTGACTTATTTCACTCAGCATAATCTCTAAAGGAAATTTCTTGTCATCTAACCACATCCGTACTTACATTGGAAGAGCAACAGCATTGGTGTCTTCCACCTGAACACCCTGAAAACAGATCATTGTTGACAAGCGTGGTCACCGGTGTGACAGCCCTCACCCAGCTACCTTGTGGATTTGCCCAGATGGCCACTGCTTACAGGCCAACTGGACAGTGCTGTGTACGGGGGTCAGCAAACTGAAAGGGCTTTGCGAGCCATACAGTTTCTGTTGCACTCAGCTCTGCTGTTGTACTGTGAAAGATAAATGATGCAGAAACACATGAGCGTGACCAGAGTTGGTCCACAGGTTACAGTCTGTTGCCCCATCTGCGGCCACACCACGTGATTTGCAGAGCCCCGTGCAAAAGACCCACCCCACTGAACTAGAGAATCACTGTGAAAGGCAGTCCCTTTGTGGGACTTTGTGTTCGGGCATTATGTCTACAAAGGCCTGATAAATTACAACATGCGAATCCATTATCCACTGTCAACATGTTTGCACAGATTCAATTACCCCTGAAGTACAGCCTGGAGATCATGGGATGACATTTCCACAAAGAAAGTGCCCCCTAACTTGGACCACTTGTTTCATAGACATATGCCCCCTGGTCGCCAGGGACTCCTGAGCACAAATATGGCCTGCTTGATGAGACTCCATCTCACTTCTGGAGACAATAAATTCTTGTGTCCTAAAGGTCATCGTGTCAGTTAGGAGCTTCTGACTAAAGTAACAAAGACCACAGAGAAAGGTACTATCCCACCTACCAGAAAAACTGGAGGTGGGGTGGGCTCCGCAACTGGCCAATCAGTCTTTCTAGAACCCAGGATCTTCCCATCCTCTGCTGCGTCATCTAAATTATAAGCTTCTTCTCAAAAGTGGCTGTCCTCATGGCTCTATGAGAGCTGCCATTAGTAACTGGGGAGAAGCAGAAGAGGGGGGTGTAGAGAGAGAGAGAGAGAGAGACTCCTCCAACCTAGGACCAATAATATTCAGCAGAGGGATGCCATGCCTTGACTGGGTTGCACCGGGTCCCTGAACCAGTCACTGACAAGGGAGGGTATTATCCTAGTTGGTTTAATCTACCAAAGAACGCTCCCCAGGAGCCAGGGTCCATTCCAGAAACCATGTGGCTGCTTCCACAGATGGAGATAGAACAGATGTTGGAGAGTCAACCTGATATCATTGACAGCAGCACTTTTTCATTATGTTTCCTTTCTTCCTTTCGACAGGGCACCACTGCTGTCATTGGTTAGTGCTGATGACAGACAAACAAGAGAGTGAGAAAAGGTGCCCCTCCGATGTCCCAGAAATGTTTCAGAACCATGAAGAGTATCACGGATAGCCCTGTCTCCTGCCCGTTTCCCCAAACACACACATGTTACTCGTTCACTGATGGTAGCACGTATGACAATACTTACAAAGCTTGTAGGAAAAGAGAGAAGCCAGGCAACGGGTCAGCTAAATTATAAGAGTGGAAACAGATTATGTTTGTGTTTGAATGCCTTGTGTTTGGCTGCAAAGACAGTGACAGGCTGGGGAAAGTAGCTGCCAGTGTGGGAGTGGGGAGGTATTACGGGTTGGTGGGAAGGAGCTCAGTCTGGGGAGTCAGAGGAGACATGCTTTAGGTCATAGGCCTAGGAGTTCAGGAGAGACCCCTGCCTTCTCTAACCCACTGGTGTCCTCCTATGGAAACTGGAAAATATAATATCTATCCCTCAAAAGTAGGAGTTTTTGAAGATTAAATATAAAGCTATAAAAGCATTTTGTAAACTATAAAGCCATAGGACTCTAAGATAAACCACATTATTTGCAATGGCCTGAGAGAGAAAGATTTCACAAATGTTGAGTTTCAGCAGATTCGTGAAGGGGGCCAGGTGTCCTCAGCAGCCTCCCTTGTCCCCATCAGCCCTGCCTACACCAAGTGCCCAGTACTGTCTACCGCACATAACTCTGCAGCATCCCCACTGAAGCCCAGACTTGGATCTGCCCCCTTTGTTCTCCTCCCATGGAAACTCACTCATCTCGACTCTCACTTTCCCATCTCCTTAACACACATCTGCAACTCACCTAAGGAAGTACGAAACGGTGGTGAGCACAGTCCTGAGTCAGAATACGGAATTGTAGGCCCGGCTCTGCCACTAACTAGCCCTCTGATTTCAGGCTTTGTTAACCTAGTGGCAACCTTGGACTTTGAACCTATAAAATAAAAAAGATAAAATAATAAAATATATTTTATTTATTATATAAAATTAAAAAGTTGTGGTTTTTAAAACTTTATCCAGCATGGAAACCAGGCTTCGAAACACAATGGTGCTCCAAGCCCTCCATCCAGCCTTCCCTCCTGCCCGTCTTGACCTGAACGGCAGCAGAGAGTTACCATCATAAAAATGCAAGGGCTTTGCCGAAGTGTATTTTGAAAAACCACTGAGCTAAATGATCCCCCAAGGGCTCATTCATCTCTACAATTCTCTGTTTCTACTTCTAAGATAAATGACTTCATGCTAATGTGAGACAGAATATAATATGGTTCCCCCACCTAGAATCATTTGTATCTAAGTAGGAATTCTCAGAGATGCATACTCTCCTGAGTTCACAAATGAAGATGGAATTTCAGGCACCCTGCATGTGAAAGGGGTAGTTGGGAGACCCCCCGAACCTCCTAAAATCACTCAATTGGGATTATCCACTCAGCATTCATGTGGGGCCTCATCTTGAAGCAGTTAATGGCATTTTTGGGGGTGGTGAGTAACCTGTTGGCTTCTCAGTTTGGGACCTGCCAGAGCACGGCTCCCATCAGCTCCATGGTTAACCACCAGAGCCAAGGAGGACAAGGGAAGTCACCATGTTTTCATGGTGCAGGGCTGGGAAGAGGATGGGCTACAGCCGGGTTCAGCTCTGGGCACAGAAATTCCCCAAATGACAAGACTTAATGTACACAGGGTTTTTCTCTCCTGTGACATACTGGACATTCAGAGGTGAGCGATTCAAGGCTCAGAGGGTGGGTCCATTCAAGAAAAGTCTTCAAAAATTCAAGCTCCCTCTAGCTCATTACTCTTTTGTTCCAAGGAAGGAGGACCCATGACCAATGGTGGGTTCCATGTCAGGAGTTAGTCAGCCATAAGGAGGGGAGAAAACAATCCCCAGAATTTCAGTTCTGGGATCTTTATGTTGGCCCAGACTCTTGAGTAATTTACCAGAATATCTTCAGATTTTTCAACATAACTTTTCATGTCATTTGAATAGATGTAGATGAGAGCTGCAAAAGTAATAGAGTGTATGAACTTTAAAAATACATTTGTACTCAATAACTATATGCTACAAAGTTTCTATTTTCTTTTTAACCTTTTTAAGAAGGATAACATATGTACTGATAGGTACTCAAATCTTGCTGTACGGCCCCATGAATTACCACAACATGAAGACACCCACGGAACCACCGCTAAGATAAAAGAGTGAAGGAAACCACCAGCCCCCAAAACCTGCCTTGTGCTCCTCCCAATCTAACGTGCCCTGTCCTTTTCTCTTCTTTTCTTCTCATCCTCCGTCCTATCCTTGTCTTCTCTTGTGCTCCACTCATATCCCAGGCCTCTCAGAACCCCCAGGGCACAGGGGTGCTGGTGGCAATGGTAATAATTTGAGGCTGTGTTGCCTTCTGGCACACAGCATGTGGCAAGAGCATGACCGGTGGAGCCAGACTTACTAAGATCCAGCTCTTAGCTCATCTGCTCACTAGCTTTGTGAATCCAAGCAAGAGACACATCTCTGTCCTGTGGGTCCGATCACAGTTTGGCAGCAGGCTGGGCACTCTGTGCATGGTGACCCATGTGAGGTCACTGCATTTTCATTTTTATTCCTTTGGTTGGATCTTTTAAAAGCCCCGGGAGGCACTTGTTATTTCTATTTCACAGATTTCTATTTCACTGAGACGTCCACTGAGGCAAAATGACTTGCCCAACACAGCACGGTGGGTCGGAGGCAGAGGAAAGGCCAGCCTTTGAGCCCTGAGGCTGCACCGGCACGTGTCTTGGAGCTGCAGGCCTCCTACCCCAAAGGGGCTGAGACCAGACAGGTAATTCAGACAAGCCTACAGGCGCCCGGCCATCCGGATGCTTGTTTGACCCAGGCGTGCCTGTTTCCTTAACTGATTCACTCTCGCTTCATGCTTCTCTCTGCTGCGCCAGAGAGTTTCCTCAACAGACGCACAGACGCCAACCTTACAACACCTGCTAATAAAACCTTCCTTGGCAGGATTGGATTCCGGTGGTGTCTAGTAACTCCAGACATGAAGGAGTAAATAGCTGGTCATGCAAAGAGTGTGCGGGACCCTCCAGGAGCAGAGAGAATGCAGAGCGATCAGGGTCAAGGCAGCATCTATGGCCAGGACAGGGACAGGGCTGGGAGCTGGCAAGCAGGGCAGCTGGTGGGAGGAGGAGGACAGTGAACCAAAGTCACGCCCCGGCCTGGCTGTGCTGGCAGCGCTGGGGCCATTCCTGTCGTTACCCGACAACTGCTCCTGGATAATACCCCTGGGACAGGTGCTGGGCGAGACAGGCATCTGTGTGGTTTGGGGGGTCAGGGGAAAACTCCTTACCCCTCCCTAAAGGGGTATTATTATTTAAAGGGTCTGGGCCTTTCCTTCTAAAAGACAGAAGACTGACAAGCAAGTAACCCCAGGAGAAGAGGCCCAGGGATATGTCCAAAGTGATGTAGGAAGCATAGGGATGAGAGCCTCCCCCTGGAGGTGGTTTGACCAAACCCTGCTTCTCCTATCCCACTTGGGAAGCCTGTCCTTGGCTTGCTCACTGTGTTACAGCTCCCTCCCTTCTCCATGGGGGGCTGTGAAACAGCACCACCAAGGCACTGAATGCTCACTGTGTGCTAGGCACTCTTCACAGAGCTTCCCTGCTCTTAATGCATTTAATCTCCCTTGAATGAAGGTAGATGAAAGGGAGGAACTCTTTTCAAGCCTACACACCTGGGGATGGAGAGGCCCCACAGGTTCAGTAACTGTCCAAGGTGCTGGAGCTACGTAGAGGTGGGAGTGGGATCTGCACCCAGGCCCCCAGGCCCTAGAGCCCAACCTTCCACTTCTCACTGCAGGGTGCACGTTCCCTAGACTCCTTGTTGTCTCCCAAGCCACAGGACCCCAAGGCCCAGGGCAGGGTCAGTTTGCTCCTGGGTGGCCAGAGCTGAGCCCTTCATACCCTTCCAAGGCTCCCATCACTGATGACCTACCCTCTCCTCAGACTGCTCTGTAAACTCAGTGTTTGGTATTGAGGCTGGCTGCCTTCCCCTTATCCTGGGCTCCTACTTCCAGGCTGGGGTGTTGGGGCAGCATCCAGAAGATGCAACCAGGAGCCAGCCTCAGAGGCCTCCACCTCCCTGCACCTGCATGCTTCTCCTCCCTCTCCCGGGGAGCCCCCAGTGTGGGAGGCAGAGTAGCCCAGCCAAGAGCTCGGGCTCTGGAGTCAGGCTGCCTGGGTTCTAATGGCAACCCAGCCAGTGATGTTTTATTTTCCTGGAAAAGTTTCTTGAGCTCTCTGAGCCTCAGTTTCTTTCTTTATGAGATAGAGTAATAAAAGAAACTACCTTCCGGAGTTATGCTGGGGACTAAGATTCAGCACATCCTTACCCACTTAAAAGCCAGCCAGCTGCACAGGAAGCATTCGGGCAATGTTAGTACGTACTAGGACCGCATCTTGTCAAGCACATTCTGAAACCATAAAGTCAGAAATTCTACTTTCTAACCATAGCTTCCTACTTTCTCTTCTTAAAGCTCTTCAGCCCCCATAGCCTGCTCTGCTGAGTTAGTGTGCCAAGGGCTGGAATTCTTTTCTTATTCTCCCGTAGATGGGCCACCTCCTGGCTTCTTGTCCTTTCCTACTTCATTAAATAAAACCCCATGGTCAATCACTTTACTGACATTCTTATAATTACTCACAATTTTCTCATGCTTGGTCTGTTTCTCTCAGGATCAGGTTCAGTGGTATATAATAGAAAACCCAAAATAACCATCCTCAAAATAGTTAAGAGTATATTTCTCTCATATAAAAGAAATCCAGAGGTAGTAAGCTCAGAGGTGGGGTGGTAGATCTGAGTGCATCAGGGACACCTGCTCCTCTTCTCTTGCTATTTGCTCATGTTCTAGCACACTGTCTCGGAGTCCACGATGGCTGTGGGAGCTCCAGCCGTGGTGTCTACATTCCAGAGAGCACAATGGAGGAAGACAGCCTCCCCATCCAACATGTTCCTCTTACATCCCAACAGCCAGAACCCCATCACATAGCCTCACCCGGTCACTGCTTACTTCCTGTCCCAAATAAGAAGGAGGAGGTGGAGGGTCCCCACCACCCCCACCCAGCCAGTCCCCAGCCAGTGATGATTTTGCCACCCACTCCCACTTTGAGGCTGGCCTGCCGCTGGAGAAAATCACGTGCAGACAGACACCTCTAGAGGCCGTGGCTTCCAGCCCCACTGAGCCCCCCACACACTCCTGGATGAGGCCATTCCCCTCTCTTTTGCTTGCCTCCTGGTAGTCATTCCAAGTAGTCAGTCACTCCCGTGAAATGCTCCCTCCCTTCCTCCCCCTCGTCTGTCTTTAGATGTCCTTTTCATTCCTCTGCAGCTGCTCCAGCTCCCCTCAGGGGTGACTGCCACCCAGGAAAGAGGGGACTTGCTCTTTTCCCTTGAATCCTACAACCAACAAAGATGACCTGGCGAGAGCTGAGGTGCTCCTGACTAACCGCTTCATCCAGACTCTCTCCCTGGGCCATTTGTTTCTAACAGTGGTATTGGTGGCATCGATGCTTCACTTGGAAGGAGGCTCCCAGGGGAAGTCGGAGGCCCCAAGCAGGCTGACTTGGCTTGTTTTGGGGGACACAGTCCCCCCAGCAGTCCCTCCATCCTTTCTCATATCAGCTGATGGGCCTTGGAACAGAGAAAAGTGCTCCCTGAAGAAAGCTCAGCACCCCAGCCCCCTCCAACAGCCCCGCCAGGCCAGCACACGGGCGCCACACACTCCGTCCACCTCTAAAAAGAGGAAAAGTGGCTTGAGAGAGGGAATTTCTCCATGCTAAAGGAACCGTGACTATATTCTTATGAAAACGTCCCCTTTGCATTCCTAGCTGCTTGTAAGGAGCAGTCTGAGAGCAGATGTCCCCGGGTTTAGGGACTGGCTGAGGCAGCCACCCCATCCTTCAATAAATGGAGGGGAAGCCACCAACCCACTTCCATACAGAACCTTGGTTTCTGCCCTGCTGGGAGGACTGGAGTTGGGGTGCGGGTCTGGGGGCTCACGTTGGTTCTTGGGGCCGTGTCAGCCACCACCCTTCTCTGCTGCTCCTGTCAGGGCTAATGAGGGCTAGGGCCAGGAGACTGCTCAGGAGCTCAGTGGTTCCTACTTAGTGTGAAAAGTCTGCCTTCCAGGTTGCTATAAAAAGGAGCAAAAATAACAGATGTGCCTCTTCGTCTGTCTTTATGTTCCCTGTTTCATTTATCACACACATCTTGCAATAGCTACTCATTTTCACATTTCCCTCACTTCCTCCCTCCAACGTGAATTACTTAAAATAACAGCCACCACTCAGGGTCAGCCCCAGCCAGGACGAGGGAGGTGCTCAGGGATGAGGATGGTGCCCGAAAGAAGCCTCAGGTGACCCCTGCCCTCATCACCATCCCCCAGACTCCTCAGCTTCTCAGAAGCCCCTGGTCTTTCCTTTCGAAGCCAGAGGCAGTACTGAGTGAGGCCCCCTGGGAACTCACCTCCCACTGTGGAGGCTTCGATGACACTGGAAACTTCCCTGAGAACAAGGTTGGCTGGAGAGAAAGAGACAGCTGGACATGACCCCTGTGGCTTGGAAGGAGAACCTGACCAGAGACATGACCGGGGTTCTGGTCCAATACATTCTCTCAGCATGCTGTGCGCCATGGGCAAGTTGCATCCCCTCTCTGAGTCTCAGACTCATCATCTGTAAAACAAGGGGTGTGAGGGCCCATCCTGTGCTGGGTTCCTGCCTGGAGCCTCTTCAGGATTCGGTCCTGACCCCTAAATCTCTCTTCTCCTTCCCTCACCAGTTATGTTTGCCAATGCCTTAGTTAGCTGCCTATTCACATCACGCCTGGTCTAATGTAGTACACTCTGGACTGCTCTTCCAACCCCCCTGCCAGCCTCTAGAGTCTGTTCTCCATACTGCCACCAGACTTCTTAATGCTGATCCCATGCACTGTTTAAAACCCATCAGATGCTCTCCTGCATTTGACTCCTTACCCAGGCATGCAAGGATTACCACTGTCCCACTCTCTTTCCACAGCTCCTGACCTCATTCACAAATATTTATTGAGCCTGCTCTGTGCCCAGCCCTGTTCTAGGAGCTCAGAATATAGCAATAAATCTTCAAGAGTCAATTCAATTGTCACCTCCCTTGAAAAGCTTCCCTGCACTCCACTCCTTCGTGCCCACCAACAGGGTGAGTTCATTGCCTCTTCCTCCTGTGTGTGCAAACTGCTAAACGTGACAGACTGGGAGGGAGCTGAGAACAGCAACCTCTCCTTCATGGCTGTATCACCAATGGGCATACCTAGGGAAGTTGTGTTCAGTTAATGTTTGTTCAATATCATGGTCAGTTTTATGTGTTGACTTGGCCAGGGCAAGTACCCAGCATTTGGTCAACATTACTCTACATGCTTCAGCGAATGCATTTTTTAGATAAGATTAACATTTAAACCAGAAGACTTTGAATAAAGCAGATTACTCTTCATGATGTAGGTGGGCCTCATCCAATCAGGTGAAGGCCCTAGGAGAAAAAAAGATTGACTTCTTCCCAAGGAAGAGGAACTTCTACATTTGGACTGCCTTCAGACTAGAGCTGCAACATAGCTTTTCCCTGAGTTTCCAGCCTGCCAGCCTGTTCTGCAAATTTAGGACTCACCAACCCCCACAGCCATGAGAGACAGTTCCTTAAACATTCTCTCTCTCTCTCTACACACACACACTCTGTTGGTTCTGTTTCTCTGGAGAATCTTAACATACTGAGTGAATTATTTCACCCCACCACCACCACCGCCACCCCTACTTATCTGATACCTGTGGTTAAAGAAGGTGTAGGAAGAGGAGGAGGAAAAATGGGTAGCTTTTTCATATGCTTATTAGCCATTTTTTAAATATTTCCTTATGAAGGACCTGCATAGGTCTTTTGTCCTTTTCATAATGCTGTTGTCTTTTATTATTGATTTGTAGGAGGTTTTCAACATTCTGGACACATGTTCTTTGTCAGATGGAATGGCTTACAAATATTTCCTCCTAGAATGTGATCTGTGTTTTTATTTCTTAAATGATTAGTAGAATTTTTTTTGATCAATAGAAATGTTTAATTGTGATGAATCTACCCATCAATCAAATCTACCTATTTTTCCCTGCTATGATTAGAGCCTTATGTGTCTTAAGAATGTTTTCTCTAGAAGCTTTGTAGATTTACCTTTTGCACTTAAATTTATGACCTATTTCAAATTAATCTTTGTATGGCGTGAGGTAAAGGTCAAGGTTCATTTCTACTCCATAAGGACATTCAGCATTCCAGTCCCATTTTTGGAAAATTCATTTAGTGCTTTTGTTAAAAATCAAGCTATACGCTATGGGTTTACTTCTAGATTTGTTTGATATTCTATTCCATTGATCTATTTAGTTATCCATATGCCAATACCATATTGTCCTATCTATTATAATTTCATAGTGCATCTTGAAATCTGGCAGTATAAATTCTCTAACTTCAATCTTTAAGACTGTTTTGCTTATTCTGGGTCCTTTGCAATTTCATGTACATTTTAGAATAAGCTTTTCAATTTCTGCAAAAAGTCTAATGGGACTATAATTGGGATGGCATCTTAACAATATGACATCTGGACAAAATTAAGTCTTCAAATCTATGAACATAGAATACATCTCCATTTATTCATATCTTATTTAGTTTCTCTCAGCTCTATTCTGTAGTTTTCAGCATACAGGCCTCCCACATCTTTTGTTAAATTTCTTTCTGAGTATCTTATGGTTTTTGATGTTATTGTAAATAGTATTTTAAAAATTACTTTTTAGAACAGTTTTAGATTTGGGGCACCTGGGTGGCTCAGTCAGTTAAGCATCTGACTCGACTCAGCTCAAATCTTGATCTCAGGGTTGTGAGTTCAAACCCCACACTGGGCTCCATGTTGGGCATGGAGCCTACTTAAAAAACAAAAAACCAAAAACCAGTTTTTAGATACAAAGAAACATTGTAAAGGTAGTACAGAGAGTTCCTAAATAACCCACACTTGGTTTTTCCTATTGTCAACAAATTATATTAGCGTGGGACATTTATCACAATTAAGGAAACATACTGATATGATGTTATTAACTAGCATCCAGCGCTTATTAATATTTCCTTAGTTTTACCTGAAGTCGCTTTTCTGTTCCAGGATCCCATCCTGAACACCACATTGCATTTAGTTGTTATGTGTCTTTAGGTGCCTTTGGACTGTAACAGTTTCTCCGAGTTTTTCCTTGTTTGTGATGACAATTTTGAGGAGGTATTTTGTAGAATACCCTTCAGTGGGGCTCGTCTGATATTTTTCTCATGATTAGACTGAGCTTCTTGGTTTTTGGCAAGACGACCACAGAGGTAAAGCGCCATTTTCATCATATCATGACAAGAGCACATACTATCAACATAACTAATCACTGTTGATTTTGACCTTGATCACCTGGCTGAGGCAGTGTCTATCAGCCTTCTCCACTGCAACATTACTTTTCCCTCTCTCCATCCTATACCTTTTGGAAAGAAGTCATCACTATATGTAGCCCCGCTTAAGGAGTGGAGAGTTACGCTCCACATCTTTTAGGGTAGAGTATAAATTATTTGGAATTCTTCTCCATGGGCGATCTGTCTGTTCTCCCCCACTGATTTATTCCCCATCTACAGCTGTGCTAATGTATACATTATTTGCCATCCGTATCTATTCTTTGGTGAAATTTCTGTTCAAATATTTTGCCCATTTAATAATTGGGTTGTTTGTTTTCTTATTCTTAATTAAATTTTTGCCCATATATATTTTTGTCCAGATACAGATGTATCTTTTGCAAGTATTTTCTCCCAGTCTGCAGTTCCTCTTTTAATTTTTTCAGCAGTGTGTTTAAAAAAAAAAAAAAAACAGAACATTATTTTAGTGAGGTTCAGAGTATCTTTGTTTCTAGTGAGTGTTTATGGTGTTGACTAAGAAGTCACTGCCGAACACAAGATCATAAAGATGCTCTCACTGTTTCCTTCAGGAATTACATTTAGTTCTGGGACTCATTTTTTTTCTTTTCTTCTTTTTTGGGAGAGAGAGAGAGAATGGGCTGGGGGTTGGGGCAGGAAGTGGGAAGGGCAGAAGGAGAGAATCATCAGCCCCAACTTGGGGCTCCATCTCAGAACTCTGAGATCATGACATGAGCTGAAATCAAGAGTTGGACGCTTAATAGACAAAGCCATCCAGGCACCCCTGGGACTCATTTTCTCTTCATAATTCCTTTGTTTAGAGGCAACTACTGCTAGTTAGCATTTCCATGCAGTTTTTTTAAGCTGAGGAGGTTCAAAGTGTTTGTTTGTGTAGGTTGCCTTTAAAAAAACAAACAAACACAACCTTATTTTTTCAGAGCAGTTTTAGGTTCACAGCAAAATGAAGCAGAAAGTACAGAGCGCTCCCATGTACCCGCAGCCCACCCCCTCCCCAAATGCACAGCCTCCTTCACCATTAACATTCCCTGCCAGAGCAGGAAATGTGTCACAATCCATGAACCTGCATGGGCACACCATTATCATCTGGAGCCCACTGTTCCTATTATAGATCACTTCGTGTTGTACATTAGATGGGTTTGGACAAATGTATAATGACATATACCCACCCTTGTAGTATCTTACACAGTAGTTTCACTGCTCTAAAATTCCTCTGTGCTCTGCCCATTTATCTCTCCTTCCCTATCCCCACCCTTACCAACCCCTGAGCTTTTTACTGTCTCCATACTTTTGCCTTTCTAGAAGGTCGTATAGTTGGAGCCACACCATATGTAGCCTTTTCAGATTGGTTTCTTTTACTTAGTGACATGCATCTCAGGTTCCTCCATGTCTTTTCATGGCTTGATAGCTCATTTCTTTTCAGTGCTGAGTAACCATTCCAGTGTCTGGATGTGCATGGTTTATCCATTCACCTACTGAAGCACATCTTTACTGATACCAAGTTTGGGCTATTATGACTAAAGCTGCTGTAAACACTAGGTTTTTGTGTGGACACAAGCTTTTAACTCCTCTGGGTAAAGACCAAGGAACATGATTGCTGGGTCATATTGTAAGAGGTTGTTTGATTTTGTAAGAAGTTGCCAAACTGGCTTCCAATGTGGCCGTACCAGCAGCAAATGAGAGTTCTTGTTGCTCCACATCCTGGCCACCCTTTGGTGTCGTCAGTGTTTTGGATTTGGGCCATTCTAATAGGTTGTTCTAATTTGCACTTCCGTAACAACCTCCCATTTGAGCATCTTTTCATATACTTACTTGCCATCTGCTTATCTTCTTTGGTGAGGTGTCTGGTTTTTTGCCTGTTTTTCTTTTTTTCCTTTTGCCCATTTTTAAATGGATTTGTTCTCTTATTGTTGAGTTTTAAGAGGTCTTTGTATATTTAGAATAATGATCCCTTATCAGAAATGTCTTCTGCAAGTATTTTTCTCCCTGTGTCTCACCTTCTCATTTTCTTTACAATGTCTTTCACAGAGCAAGAGTTTTTAGTTCTTATTTTTTCTAAATTTTAGTTAACATACAATGTATATTGGCTTCAGGAGTAGAATTCAGTGATTCATCACTTACACATAACACTCAGTGCTCATCATAAGTGCCTTCCTTAATGCCCATCACCCATCTGGCCCATCCCCCACCCACTACCCTCCATCAACCCTCGGTTTGTTCTCTATAGCTAAGAGTCTCTTTGTTTTTTGTTTTTTGTTTTTTTTTAAGATTTTACTTATTTGACAGAGATCATAAGTAGGCTGAGAGGCAGGCAGAGAAAGTAGAAAGCAGGCTCCCCCACTGAGCAGAGAGCCCGATGTGGGGCTCGATCCCAAGAACCTGGGATCATGACCTGAGCCGAAGGCAGAGGCTTTAATCCACTGAGCCACACAGGTGCCCCAGTTAAGAGTCTCTTATGGTTTGCCTTTTTTTTTTTCCTTCCTGTATGTTCATGTTTTGTTTCTTAAATTCTACATAAGTGAAATCATACAGTATATTTCTTTCCCTGAGTTCTTTCACTTACCATAATATACTTTAACTCCATCCACATCACTGTAAATGGCAAGATTTCATTCTTTTTGATGGTTGAGTAACTTTCCATTGTATATATACATCACATCTTCTTTATCCATTCATCAGTTGACAAACATTTGGGCTCTTTCCATAGTTTGGTTATTGTTGATAATGCTGCTATAAGCATCAGGGTGCATATGTCCCTCTGAATCTGTATTTTTGTTATCTTTTGGGTAAATACCTAGTGGTGCAATTGCTGGGTCAGGGTAGTTTTAACTTTTTTGAGGAACCTCCACACTGTTTGCCAGAGTGGCCACACCAGCTGCATTCCCACCAACAGTGAAGGAGGGTTCCCCTTTCTCCACATCCTGGCCAACATCTGTTGTTTCCTGTGTTGCTAATTTTAGCTATTCTGACTGGTGTGAGGTGGTATCTCATCATGGTTTTGATTTGTATTTCCCTGATGATGAGTGATGCTGAGCATCTTTTCATGTGCCTGTTAGCCATTTGGATTTCTTCTTTGGAGAAATGTCTGTTTGTGTCTTCTTCCCATTTCTTAACTGGATTATTTGTTTTTTGGGTGTTGAGTTTGATAAGTTCTTTATAGATTTTGGATACTAGCCCTTTATCTGATATGTCATTTGCAAATATCTCCTCCTATTCTGTAGGCTGTTTTTTAGTTTTGTTGTTGTTTCCTTTGCTGTGCAGAAGCTTTTTATCTTGATCAAGTCCCAATGGTTCATTTTTGCCTTTGTTTCCCTTGCCTCAGGAGATGTGTCTAGAAAGAAGTTGCTACGGCTGGGGTCAAAGAGGTTGCTGCCTGTGTTCTCCTCTAAAATTTTGATCATTTCCTGTCTCACATTGTCTTTCATCCATTTTGGATTTATTTTTGTGTATGGGGTAAGAAAGTGGTCCAGCCTCATTTTTCTGCATGTGACTGTTCAGTTTTCCCAACATCCTTTGTTGAAGAGACTTTTATCCGTTAGATATTTTCTCCTGCTTTGTCAAAGATTAGTTGACCATATAGTTGTGGATCCATTTCTGGGTTGTTGTTTTTTTAAGAGTTTATTTATTTATTTGACAGACAAGATCACAAGTAGGCAGAGAGAGAGGAAGGGAAGCAGGCTCCCCGCAGAACAGACAGCTTGATGCAGGACTTGATCCCAGGACCCTGGAACCATGACCTGAGCCGAAGGCAGAGGTTTTAACCCACTGAACCACCCAGGGACCCCCATATCTGGGTTTTCTATTCTGTTCCATTGATCTATGTGCCTGTTTTTATGCCAGTACTGTACTCGATTGATGACTACAGCTTTATAATAGAGCTTGAAGTCCAGAATCATGCCTCCAACTTTGCTTTTCTTTTTTTTTTTTTTAAAGATTTTATTTATTTATTTGAGAGAGAGAGACAGTGAGAGAGAGCATGAGCGAGGAGAAGGTCAGAGAGCGAAGCAGACTCCCCATGGAGCTGGGAGCCCGATGTGGGACTCGATCCCGGGACTCCAGGATCACGCCCTGAGCCGAAGGCAGTCGTCCAACCAACTGAGCCACCCAGGCGTCCCAACTTTGCTTTTCTTTTTCAGGATTACTTTAGCTATCTGGGGTCTTTTGTGGTTCCATATACATTTCAGGATTATTTGTTCTAGCTCTGTGAAAAATGTTGGTGGTATTTTGATAGGGACTGCATTAAATGTATAGATTGATTTGGGATAGTATAGACAATTTAACAATATTTGTCCTTCCAATCCATGAACATGGTATGTTTTTCCATTTCTTTGTGTTGTCTTCAGTTTCTTTTGTAAGTGTTCTATCATTTTCAGAGTAGGAGTTTTTAGTCTTAATTAAGTGTAGCTTATCAACTATTTCCTTTGTGGATTTTACTTTCAATGTTGTGTGTAAAAAATCATCATCATACCCAAGATCATGCAAATTTTCACCTGTGCTATCATCCAGCAAATCTGTCATTTGCTTCCACTTCTGTGAGCTTGTGTTGCATTTCTTCAAGAAATCATAAAAACCTCGAGGTTTTAAATCTCTGTGTTCTCTACAGCACCTTGCGTGCAGTAGATGCTCAACAGAATGATGGCTGAACAGGCTGGTTTACCAGTAAGAAAAAAAATGAAGGTTCCATAATTAGAGGTTGTACCCTATCTTTCTGGGCCCAGCTCTCATGGGCCCAGAGTTCTCACTGTATACATGCAGGTAGAAAGATAATGACTAGAGACCTCAACAAAATTGTGAAGTCCCTGGAGCCTTCTTTAGACCACCCTCCCTTTCCTATGCCCTTGACACACAGTGGCCTCCATGGTTTCCTCATCTTTTTGCCTGGTAGCTGTCCAAAAAAAGAAAAAAAATTATTATGTTCTTGGATAGAGCTTATTCACAAGAATGCTTGCCAGCTTTTTTTTATGTCATGGAAGGATTTTTCTCTTATAAAGGAAATGAGGGGCATTAATAAGTAGATGAAGAAGGATGTTCAGAGAATGTTGCCCTGAAATCATGGTATGCCTAACACTAGTCCTGGAGAGCATGCGGCAAGGTCTGGGTCTGTCCCGAGGGCTGTGTGTGTGTGTGCGTGTGTGCATGTACAAGAAAGACAGAGACATCAGCTGGGAGAATATTATTCATAGTTAATAGATGGGAGTGTTTACACAGGGAGAAGAGGAAAAATTTTAATGAGTTGTTTATATAAAAATGATACTAATTACAGTTACTTCGTAGAACTGTTTGCCATTTCTAGCAGATTACCATGCAGCATCTTAAGTACATGAGTCAGGGGTTTTTAGACCCTTCTTCCAAACATGGGTTTCCATGGCAATACTCTCAGGACCTCACCACCCCCATTCCACCCAAGCCACTCCTCTTCATCTAATTACAAGATTTAATTTGAAAGACAGTTTCACTAAAGATGAAGAAAAGAGAATAGGGACCAGGGGCAAGAAGGGAAGGACCCTGCAAATCACTGACATAAAGATTAGATCTAGGCTAGATAAACTTGTGACTAGGATTAAAGCTTTTCCTCCAAATCTGAAAAAAAGCAGCTTGATAAGAAGGAAATGGCTGGACCAGATATTAAAATGCATTACAAAGCCTTGGTAATTAAACCAGTATGGCAGTGATACATGAAGGGATGGATTACTAAAAGAACAGAATCGGAAGTACAGAAATAGACCAAAACATGCACAGCCATTTGGGGAAAAAAAATGAAGACGGCTTATAAAAGAAAAACAGCTGCTCTGAGTTATGAAATGATCCTTGACAGGGAGACAAATGAAAAATCTCCTGAATTCATGAAGGCAGTATGCTCTGAATGGGGCCTTTACTTTTTGTCCTTCTACCCATGCTGTTGGGTTAGCCTGAGTTAAAATAAAATAGAGCACTTGCCATAATCATGTCTTCTTTTCTAAATGCAGATAATTTGCGGCAGCTGGACAGCAGGCTAAGTTCCTGCTTCATTAAGTCTCCGTTCAGCCAAAAGTCCTTGAAAGCTGCCCCACTCTGGCCCTTGTGCCTCAGGCTCCATGTCCCTCCCTCTGCTGGGCCAGCTTCTCCCGGGCAGTGATGCAAGCATCCTTAGAGGCCAGGGGCCCTTCCAACCCTCACATAGGCTGAGGCCCAGATATACATTAAAGCAGAAAGCAGCTCTGCCATGTGGCCACCTCTCTGCCTGGCTCCTAGCCCGGAATTCTTGTTGGCCTGGGGGCGATGGGGTCACCACAGATTTCCTAAACTCCCCAGGTGTTTCAAGCATGTAGCTGGGGTTGACATGACCACTTTAAACTGTAAGGTTCTCTTTTTTTCCCACAGAGCACGGTCTACCATTCTCCGGCAGTGCGGGATTAAAGACGAGGCTGTGTGTGAAAGTGCTGGGAACTATGTAGCTGCCCCCCGGTGGTGTCACCAGAACCTTAGGGGCAGGGCCCTCAGCCTGTCACAGTCTCACATTCTAGCTGCTGTTCTGTGACCTGTGCTGGGTGACAGGTGTTTGGGATCGGCCTTCCGTTACCAATGTTGATTTCAGGCGGGTCGACCTCCTCCGGGTGTTTTTTTCTAACAACTCTATTGCTGCCCATTGCAGAGGCTCTTGCCATCCCCGGCAGGAGTTCTCAGGTGAGCGGGCTTCATGAGCCAAGGGGCATCCCTGCTGTTCAGCCTGCGTCTGAGGGTTGTAACAGCCTCTTTCCTTCTCCAGGACTGTCGCTCCCCACACAGCACAGGCGGACGCTGTCAGTGACTAGCCACCCACCCCACTCCTTGTCTTAGTGCTGGAAACAGCACGTAGCTGTTCACACTGCCTTGGGAGGCATCTCAAAATACTTTCTTTGTAGCCAACATGGTAATATGTTGTAGTTTTCCACACTCCCTGCTCTCCTCTCTCGCTCTCTCTCAAATAAATAAAATCTATAAAAATGCATACATATACATAGAAGAGCTTTAACGCACCCTCTGTTTATAGCAGTGTTCTTTACAATGGCCAAGATATGGAAGCAGCCCAAGTGTCCACCGAAAGATAAAGAAAGATAAAGATGTGGTGTGTGTGTGTGTGTGTGTGTGTGCGCACACACACACACACACACACACACACTGGAATATTACTCAGTCATAAAAAGAATGAAATCTTGCCATTTACAATGACATGGATAGAGCTAGAGTATAATGCCAAGTGGAATAAGTCAAAGAAAAGACAAACACCATATGATTTCACTCATGTGAAATTAAAAAACAAAACAAATGAGCAAATGGGAAAAAGAGAGAGACAGACAAACCAAGAAACAGACTCTTAACTACTGAGAACAAACTAATGATCACCAAAGGGGAGGTGGGTGGGGAGTTGGGTGAAACAGGTGATGGGGACTAAGGGCTGCCCTTGTCGTGCTGAGGACGGGGAGATGTTGGAAGTGCTGAATCACTGTATTGTACAGCTGACACTAACGCAACACTGTATGTTAACTGGAATTAAAATAAAAACTTTCAAACAATATATAAGCATTTTATTTGTATTCACTAGTTCCTATGTCAGTTTTTTCAGTTTTGTTGTTATTGTTGAAGCTTTTTCATAATAGTAGACTTTGGTATCCATCATTTGTTTCATTTATCCATTAAATACAAATAAACCAGTGGTCAATAATACACTGAATTTTATGTTTTGATCTTGCTTACTAAATAGTTCTGGTAAAAAACTACCACATATGCTAAATGAAGGAGGCACTTAGATTTGAATCTCTTAGAAAATTCCACTGTTAGTAATAAAGAAGTTTCTCAATTTGTCACTTTATTCAGTTATGCCCATCTGTCCTTTGGTCCTCAGTGGTCCTGGGACAGAACTGAATCAGTAGATTGGGACCCCAGAGCAGGGGCCCTCAAGGAGAAAGCTTTGCAGACCTGCTCTAGACTGAATGTTTGTGTCCCCCCAGAATTCCTGGGAGGAGGAGCCTTCAGGGGGTGATTAGGTCATGAGGCTGGAGCCTCAAGAATGGGCTTAGGGTCCTTCCTTAGAAGGAGACGGAGACCACAGCTCTCTTCGCTGCATGCTACAATGAAAAGTCAGCAGTCCGCAACCTGGAAGCGGACTCACCAGAGCCCCATGGTGCTGTTCCCCTGATCTCAGACTTCCAGCCTCCAGAATGGTGAGAAACACACACCTGTTGTCTGTAAGCCACCCAGTCCCCACTATGTTGTAATTCAGCCCAGACGAAGACACCTAAGTTCTCCCAGGCCTGGAGGTCAATTTTGTTCCTCATTTGTGCGGTTTTACACCTTAACTGCCCTAAAGGGCCTGCACACACTCGTGAGCAGGGATCAACGCAGCCCCTTCTCAGCTGCTCCTGAGAAACTCAGCACCGTGTTGGGCACAGGCTGGGCAGCTGGTGACTAACCCAGAGGAGGCTTTACCATGAAGCTGAAGAAATCGTCAGCTCTCAGGACCCCTTTAAAGGCCCTGCAAGGGCCCTAGTCATGTGCTCCCCCATCACAGGGCGTGATTGTTAAATTTGCAGATAATGCAACATATGCAATTATAAATGCATGATAAGTTTTTTAATGGGAACTGTGAGAAATAAAGTGCATCAGAATTCCACTGTTTTTTAAACACAATCTTGTAGTGAACGGTACTACAAGCAGTGAGTAGGTCTGTTCATGAAGCTGAATCTTTTTGCATCCTATCAGCAATGAATTCCGACCAACTACTAGAAAAGTGAACATTCTGTTCTCTCTATAGAAAATCTTACAAACTATGAAAAGACGACAATATGCAGTGATTTAGGAATCAGGTTTTATAGAGGCATGCCAAGCAGTTAAGAAAATAATTTATCCTGGACTTTTTCTGGTATCTATCAGTCCACAGTAAAGGGTTAGCTCAGCTGATTCAGATTGTTCAAACCTGCACATCCTAAGAAAACACTGGCCCTTTATGCGCTCCTGGGAGAGAACTTCTGAGCCCTTGAAATATCCTGATACGAAGTCGTTTTTAACACACCTGAGGCCTTGGTCCACATTCTGCCAGTGTGAACAGAGAGCACAGGCTCACAGTGAGACTGATGATGAATGCCAGTTTCTGTGTGTCCAAAGCCCTGGGCCATACCCTATCCAGGCACCTCTGGAGGGCTGGAGACTGAGTAGCTAAGGTTAGCAGCATGGGAGCTGCTTGCCCTTGTGACTGACACCTCGCCGCAGTACGAACATGGGACACAAGCTTCAGGGGGGCTCACTTGGTCAGTGACACTTGGCAGATGCTGACACGATGGAAGAATTCTGTGCTGCCTGTGCAGCCCGGCTAGGAGAGGACGAATAGGAGCCTGCACCTGCTCTCTCCTGGACCTTCTGTGCCTTTGCCCTTTGCTGATTTTCACTGGCATTTTCTCACTGTCATAAACCACACCCATGAGTGTAACTGCTTTTCTGAGTCCTGCTAGCTTATCCCAGAACCCGAGGGTGGTCCAACACAGTCAGCTTTTCGGATTTGCAACTGCTGTGATCTTTCTCATTCTCGGTATTTACATTCCTATCTTACCTTGTATTCCCAATACTGTATCTTCCCAAAGACGGGCCCCAAAACTGCATAGTGTACAAACTCTACAAAATGTGGATCTACTCTTGGGTCCATGTTCTCTCCTTTCTTGGGCCTTTTCTCGTGCCAATACCTTCACTTTGGGGAGGAGCTGGCTGAGCCAAGCCACCGGAAAATGTCCTACTTCCTTTGGTTCTGGGTTAGAACTTCACCCTCTCTTCTCCAGGCCAGGGTCGTTACCCTGTCCTCATCATCACTCACGCTTCCCACATGACTTTGTTTTCGCAAGGATCCCATCATAACATCATTGCTTATGTTGCAGACGTACGTGCATCTGCCTTGGTAGGCCAGCAAGGCCTGGCTCGGTTGCTATTCCCTCCGGAAGGGAGGGGAGACAGGATGAGTCAGAAGCACCCAGCAGAGGTAACGTGGTGAGTTAGAGTTTGTGTTTATCACCAGAGAGATCTTGAGGGACACCCCGCCCCGCTGCCGTTTACTAGCTGTGAGGGGTCAGGCAAGGTTACCTCTCTCAGTGCCCCAGTCTCCCTGATGGAAAGTGGGTGACATGCCACTTGCCTGAAAGGCTGTCTGGAGCACTGAGTAAGAAGATGCTGGTGAAAACGTAGCCAGCAATCTGAGTAAGAGGCTGTGGCAAGGTGCCCCGAACTCAAGTGTCGGTTTCCCCACCTGCTTGCGTGGGACTCTGGCCACCTCCTCAATGTCTCCATTGTGTAATGGAGACAACAGTGCCTTCCCCATGGGGTCATTGTGCTGATGAAGCGAGCTAACCAGTGCCTGGCTCGTAGTAAGGGGTCTGTAAATGTCAGCTACTGTTAGATGCTGAAGGGAGGCGAGTCCCTTTCCCTTTCGTGGTGTGCAGAGCAGGAATAAATCTGTTCATAAACTCTGGCATTTTGTGTTTATTTTCTCTATATAAATGCGATTCTGCTGGTGCCTCCAGGCCACTCGCAGTCAAGCAACAGGTAGGAATGTCAGCCTCAGGCAGGTGGAGAGCTTCCCCACACCCGCACGGAGAGGTGCTGGGGTCTGAAGAGGCTCCAGGTACCAGTCACTGGCTCCTGTGGGCACCTTTGGACATGCTTGGGAAGAGTTCCTGACGTGCCTTCGGCTAATCCTGGCTCCCACCTGATCCTTTGGGCAGCAGCTATGAAGGGGTACCGGGTCCCCATCAGAAGTCCTCTCTCTCCGGCTCTGAAGGCTGTCCTAAGTCTGGGGTGGGGGAACCATCCTGACCACCTCAAGGACCTGCCGCAGTATTCCCGCTGAGGGCTGCAGGCCAGGGCAGCTTCCTAACTGAGCACCAACGCCCAGGGGCTGGCACCTGCTGGGGTGGAGGAGAAGACGGAGTAAAGGGGGAAGGAAAGGGAACCCGAGCTTCGGTGTGGACTTCCGCTACCCCCATTCCTGATGGCAGCAGACTTTCCATCGCAGCCAGGGCTCTCTCGTGAACATGGGAGGCTCAGAACCATCCGCCTTCCCTACAGCAGGTGACTGGGCCTCGGGGAGCAGCACCTCCCCAGCGCCCTGCAGGTCTCACTCCAGATGCTTGTCCTACTTCCGGCAACCATGGTTCTTAGCCCCGGCTGCCCCCTTGGAATCCCTCCAGCTGCCCCCCACCCCCAACTTCCCCCCTGGAGCTTTGAGAAAGTGTCCATTGCTGAAGCCCCATTCTCCAGAAATAGACTTAATCAGTCAGAGGTGGAGGCCCAGTCATAGGTTAATTCTTTTTTTTTTTTTCTTTTTAAAGATTTTTATTTATTTATTTGACAGAGAGAGACCACAAGTGGGCAGAGAGGCAGGCAGAGAGAGAGGAGGAAGCAGGCTCCCCGCTGAGCAGAGAGCCCGATGCGGGACTCGATCCCAGGACCCTGAGATCATGACCTGAGCCGAAGGCAGCGGCTTAACCCACTGAGCCACCCAGGCGCCCCATAGGTTAATTCTTAAACACTCCCAAGCGCCTCCCCGAATTGTAGCTGGGACTGAAAAGCACCGGCTTAGAGCTTGTGGATTTGGGTGGAACGGGTGAATTTGCGCTGACCTTTGGTACCCACCTGCCGCTACCTGTAGGATGGTTACTGCTCCTCCCAGGCCTGCAGCGCCTGACGGGAAAGGTCTCGGGCTGGAAGTCAGTTTGGAGTCTTGTCTGTCCTTGGGTGAATAGTCTGTAGTTTAGTTTCCCTTTGGAAAACGAGAGAGAGAATAGATTTCTACCCTGTATTTCTCAGGAGATTATGAGATAAAGTTCTTTGGGGATAAAAAAGAGTTCTAGAAAAGTCCATTTTTTTAATATATCCCCAATAAAGTCAGTGCCCTAACACAGGAAATATGTTTTCATATCTTTCCCTCTCTCCAGAGCTTATAGCAATCTTCCCTATAACCTCTGAGGAGAACTGCAAAGAGAAGAAATTGGTGGGGGCGTTGCCAGATTAAGAAAAGCAACAAGAGGTCAGCCTGGACCTAGTCACAAAATAAGAAAAATGGAATAGCCTTATTATAGACAAATAAAAAATATGCTAAAGAGCATTCAGTTTAAAAACCAAGCTGATCTGATTTTAGACCAAACTGATATTAGGACTCAAACAGTGAAATACAGGAGATCCTGCTAGCAAATACTTTCATGCCTTTTGTTTCATAATTTTGTCAGCTTGTGTGGCTTCACTATTGTTATTTATTTTGCTTACATTTGCGGTCTTCTTCAGGAGGAAAAGAAAACTGATGATCTGGGCTTGATTAGATCTTGGCAAATGAGAACCATTTATTCTAACCTGAGATGAAAATAATCAGATATTTTGATCACCTCCATACACTGAAGGGGAGTGATAATAGTACTTACTAGGTGCTGAGTATTGCTCTGATGGCTTTACCTGTATTTTAATCTTCCAAAACGACCAACGCAAAGGTAAACTACTCTAATTATCCTCATTTTGCACAAGGGGAAGCTGGAATATAGAGTGCCTCAGTCTCCCTGCCAAGATCATACAAGTAGTGAGTGGCGGAGAGGGACAGAGAACTTGAACCCAGGCTAGCCCCAGAGGCCACGCTCTTCATCACTACCTCAGGACCTGGCCAGACTCTGCTCCACTCCAAGTGACAGGGAGCCGCTCATGTAGCTCAGGTTCCTCTGGTTCTTCTCCCTTCAGACCTCATACCAAACCACAGAACACGGGCCTTTCATTGTGCTGCTTCTGATGGCGAAAGACAGTGTCATCTCTCATGCTGGTGAGCACTGCTAACAGAGGTATTTTATGTGTCATTTATTCAACAAGGCACTACCGAGTGCCTTTCAAAGCACTGAGGGTAACAGAGCAAAAGAGGCAATGCCCTTGCCTGCAAGAGGTTTACCTTCTGGTGAGAGAAAAGGTAAGTAGCTCATGTCTGTCTTTGGTGCAGGATAATGCCTCCAGGGGAGGAAAGCACAAGGACCCAGGAGAGCGGAGAGAGAGAAGGGCACCCAAAGCACAGGAGGGCAGGGATTGCTGGCGTTTTCCTGGAGAAGTGTCCCTTCATTTTGGCTGCATATGAGAAACATCAGGAGGATTTTAAAAGATTGCCAATTCCAGGCCACAGCCAGGACTAATCTATCAGAATCTCTTGAGCAATTTTTTGTAAGAGCCCCTAAAACAGCAGCCTCTAAAAGAACAGCATTAATATCGCTTCGAAACTTGTTAGAAATCTCATCCCAGATGTACTAAATCAGCTTTCCGGGGCATTCTAACACCAACTCAAGTCTGAGCAGTGGGTTGAGCAGTGGTTCTCAAATGGTAACAGACATCAGAACTGCCTGGAGGACTCCTTAAAATATGTGAGAGTTTGCAGAGCCCCAAGGCCTCACCCCCAGAGGCCTCACCAGCCCCCCTCCCGAGTCCCAGGTGCACACTTTGAGAACCGCTGCCCCAGTGAAGAGGGTGAAGGGGTGGAGTAAAAACATACTGATCACTCCATTGTGTTTTCCTATTTTATTCTGCTCTTGCTTTTTTTACTTTTGCCCTTCCTTTTTTTTTGGGGGGGGAGGACTTCTCATGCTAGTCTTATTCTAACCTTATATGGATGTTTGTCTCACCCATTTTCAGCCTAGCTTTCCTAATACACATCTGAAGCTACAAACCTCCAAGTATTACTCTAGCTGCATCCCTAAAGTTTTGATGCACCGTGTTTTCATCTCCATTCAATTCTAAATACTTTCTATTGCCTATTACAATCACTTCTTGAATTTGGGAGTTACTTACCAATAGGTTTCTTAATTTCCAGACATAGAATTTTTTTTTTAAAGATTTTATTTATTTGACAGAGATCACAAGTAGGCAGAGAGACAGGCAGAGAGAGAGGGAAGCAGGCTCCCTGCTCAACAGAGAGCCCGACGCGGGGCTCGATCCCAGGACCCTGGGATCATGACCTGAGCTGAAGGCAGAGGCTTTAACCCACTGAGCCACCCAGGCACCCCCAGACATAGAATTTTTTGCACTGACTTCTAGCATTGTGGTCAGAGAACATACTTCTGGTATTTCAGCCCTTTAAGATTTTAAATTGATGGCCTGGTCTTTGGTCAGTTTTTAGGACATGTCCCACCTGTGCTCCAAAAGAGTGTGTATTCTGCAGTTTTTGATACAGTGTTCTAGATATGTTCATTAAACCATGTTTTTCATGTTATTTAATTCTGCACATTTCTAATTACTTAATATGCTTGTTCTATTCATTACAAAGACAGGTTGTGTTACTATTTCCTGCAACTGTTTTCTGTTTTTTGTTTTTTTTAATTCTCCATGCAGTTCTGACATTTTCTGCAATATGTATTTTGGCTATGTTACTAAGTGCATATAATTTTAAAACTGTTTTATCTGGATAATTTTGTGGCTGTTCTGATGTTAATAGAGCTGCATCAATGTTCTCTGGGTTAGAATTTGCCTAAGGTATCTTATGCTATCTTTTTAAGTTCAGCATTTCTGCACTCTTGTGTTTCAGATTTTTTTTTTATAAACAGCATATTCTCTCATATCCAACCATCTTGGCCACATAAGTAGAGATTTAGGCCCTATTCACTTTATGCCATTTTGAGGTATAAACTTTCTAGTTATCCCACAGTTTTGATGTTTCTCTTTCTTTCTTTATTTCTATCATTTGATTCCCCCCCCACATTTCCACTTTTTTTTTCCCCACATTGCCACATAGAATCACATTCCGCTTACCCCCTAGCAGTTTTTAAACTACTGGTAGACACAGTTTAATGTGTCAGGATATCAATGCAGTGGGTCACAATCAGCAGCTTTAAGTTTTGTTTTTTTTTTTTGTTTTTGTTTTTTGACAGAGAGAGATCACAAGTAGGCAGAGAGGCAAGCAGAGAGAGAGAGGAGGAAGCAGGCTCCCCGCTGGGTAGAGAGCCCGATGTGGGACTCAATCCCAGGACCCTGAGATCATGACCTGAGCCGAAGGCAGCGGCCTAACCCACTGAGCCACCCAGGGGCCCATAATCAGCAGCTTTAAAAAAAAAAAAAAAAAGAAATATCAGAAATACCTATTGAAATGGATATTAGAATAGAGAGTACTAGGGGCACCTGGGTGGCTCAGTTGGTTATGCATCTGCTTTCAGCTCAGGTCATGATCTTAGGGTCCTGGGATTGAGCCCCATGTTGGGCTGCCTGCTCATCAGGGAGCCTGCTTCTCCCTCTCCCTCTGCCCCTGTGCTCTTTCTCTCTCACTCATTCCCTCGACCAAATAAACAAAATCTTAAAAAAAAAAAAAAAAAGAAGAAGAAGAAGAAGAAGAAGAATAGAAAATACCTAAGTGAGAGAGCCCATGGACTCTCTTCAGGAATGAGTCATGTCTCAGGAAACACTATGGCCAACTGAGACACACAATACAGGGAAGACGGTGAGGGGCAGGTGACGAAGAGATGAAAGGGAAGGAACAGGTCATTTCCTCTTTTGTGGAATGGAGTTCCACTTGATTTTCTGGCACAGGCATGGTCATTCCTGTATTATTTGAATTTTATATTAACACAATCCAGTCTTGGTACCGTAATCCACTGTCGGTAAACATGTCACTACCCTGACAGATGTTCACTACTCATCATCATTATGATAAGTTCATTTTTTAGGACAAACACTCTCAAGGATAGTATTTTTCAAATTGAAAACAAGACTTTAAAGTTATCACTCTATTATATTTCCTAACATTCTTAAGAATGTGAATGCTTTTATGACAATGATTAGAATGAAATAAAAATAGAGGCGGGATTAAATCTCATTTTTCATTTGTCACAAACTCTTCCTTATTTAGTGACTTCCCTTCTGCCTAAGAAAGGACTGGATTTAGTATCCAATCAAAATATCCAAAAAATATGTCCAACAATTATTTCTAAGACGTTGGACATTGGGCAGCACAGGATGGTGATCCTCAGGAGTGAGGAAGCAAGTGGGGTGCACCATACTGCCTAGAGAGAGTCTAAGCTGCAGCACAGAGAACCCAGGCAGAGCCCAGTGGAGCACCCCGCCGCCCCCCCGGATTAAGGAAATAGAACCAAGAACCCAGAGAGCCCAAGGTGGTGAGATCTGCAAGTCAGAGTGCCAGAGACATGGAGCCAAACAGAGAGGCACCCCCTAAGAAATTCATCCCAGTGGTTATCAAGAAATGCATGTGAGGGGGCACCTGGGTGGCTCAGTGGGTTAAAGCCTCTGCCTTTGGCTCGGGTCATGGTCCCGGGGTCCTGGGATCAAGCCCCACATCGGCCTCTCTGCTCAGCAGGGAGCCTGCTTCCCCCTCTCTCTCTGCCTGCCTCTCTGCCTACTTGTGATCTCTGTCTGTAAAATAAATAAATAAAATCTTAAAAAAAAAAAAAAGAAAAGAAAGAAATGCATGTGAGGAAAGTATCTGAGGCTGGGGAAAGAACTACCTAGAAGAATTAGGGGGAACAATGCTTAGCACTCCCCCAGGGCCAGGAATAGTACCTATCCCCAAAACCCAGAGTGTAAAACCTCATCATTCAAGAGGCACTGGGTGCAATAACCAGGGAGATCTTGCCTCAGTAGTGGGGAAGATTTAGCTCTAGAAAGAGCACTGTTCTGGAGGTGTCTAACAAATTATAAAAGCCAGACCTGAAAGGATCAAATGTTTCCAAGTAACAAAACTGTATCCCATGGCAATGCTCAACTATATTCATAGGAATACAGATATACTCAGCACTTGACAAGGTAAATTGACAATGTCTGGCATATAAACAAAGATTACCAGGCATAAAAGCAGGGAAACATGACCAGTAATGAGAAATAGCAATCAAAACGAAACCAGAACAGACCCAGGTGTTAGAATTTTCTGGTAAGGACAGTAAGACAGTAATTGTAGCTTTATTCTATATGCTTAAAAATCAAATAACTTGGAAGAGACTAAAATTAGACCCCATATGAACTTCCATAGATGAAAAATATTCTGAAAGAAATTACCAGATGATCAGTCATGCTGTATTTAAATGTTAATGAAGTCATATACGCCTCTTAGATACATAAGGACAAATACTTTTTCTCAAAACTTTTTTCTTTTTTTTTTTTTTAAACGATTTTATTTATTTGACAGAAGGAGAGAGTGAGCACAAGCAGGAGGAGCGCAGGCAGAGGGAGAGAGATAAGCAGCCTCCCACAGAGCAAGGAGCACAATTTGGGCCTTGATCCCAGGACCCTGGAATCATGACCTGAGCCAAAGGCAGACACTTAACCAGCTGAGCCACTCAGGAGCCCCTCTCAAAACTTTTATTTAAAAAAATATGTGTAGGGGGTGCTTGGGTGGCACAGTTGGTTGAGCACCTGATTCTTGATCTCAGCTCAGGTCTTGATCTCAGAGTCATGAGTTCAACCCCCTCAGTGGGCATGGAACCATGCTGGGCATGGCACCCATTTAAAAAAGTAAAAAATATGTGTATATAATAAGACATAGTGTGAATTATATTTCTTACTGTGGTCACACGTGAAAGTTTAGAATCACTAACGGAGGGCCTTGTAGGTCATGGTAATAACATTTGTATTTATCTTGAGTGAGCCAGGAAAACACTGAAGGGTTGTAAGTAGAGCAGTTATATGAGTCAATCTTGTGTTTTAAGAAGACAAATTTGTTGCTATGAGAAACTGCCGTAGGGAGGCTAGGATGAAAGCAACAAGACACGTTGCCTACAATTACAGTAGTCCAGGTAAGAAAAAGATATATATGCAGCCTGACCATCCCTGCTCCCCACCATGCAGCCAGACCCTGTAATTACCTGCTGAGACAGGACGTTTTCTTCAAGAATTAAAAACCTAGGCTTCTGTATTCCCAGCACACAGCTGTTATGAATGAGAGATAGCCCATCAGCTCTGAAAATATGCAGTCTCTCCAAGTCATTATATAAATCACTGAAAAACCAGTATTGATTCACGTTCCACACATTTTAGATCAAAGTTCTCTTTTATCTTTTAGAGTGAGTAGTATGTGCACACAGTCCAACCTGTAGCACAAAGTTATTATAAGGTTCAGATGAAATAACAATGTTATTTCATCTGAAGTACAACTCTACATTATGTTTAAGTTAGAATGCTATTACTACCATGTCTTCCCTCATTACAATAAAATGCCTTTAAGGACCTAACCCTATTGCTAAAGCTTTCCTTCTTTAACTGAAGACATGAGTGGGGATGCTTTGAGTCAAGTGACCATTTGATGGCATGAAAGAAAAGGGCTGACTCGGAGGTTAGGGTAGGGGGTGGGAAAGTAAATGCTGGGGGCTCTCACATCCTGGACAAGAAGAGGTACAACCCGTGAGGAAAAAGTTTAGAACAGCTGGAAAACTGGCATGACCAAGGGAAATGCTGCCAAATTTGGCTTAGCCACAGCTCTACCAGGGAGGGAAAGTGTTACTTCCTTTACCTCTCAACTTATTCACTTAATGTTGTAGACATGCCCAAGAAATAGAGCTATAAATAGAGGGTGTTTGGGAGGAAAACTGGCATTAAATATTATTATTGAAAATAAAACCTGATGCTTCTGCTTGAAGCCAAGATGGAAGAATAGAAGTCAGATTTAGCCCTCTACCTGAAAAATGAAAAAAAAAAGTGTGAAAAAATAGTTCTCCAAGACACTGGATGTAGGGCAACGAAGGAAAGCAATCCAAGAGAGATGGGGAACAAGCCAGATGAGCCCTATGGTTCAGGCCACAGGGCAAGGAGTGGGAGGAATGCAGGAGGAAGCCAAGAGTCTCCTTCAAAAGTTGAAGAGTCCAGTCCCCATGAAAGGAGCTTGGAAGTGTCCCTCCCACCCCAGCAACAGGAAGAAAGCTCAAACTGAAAACCATCAACCCTTCTAGATCCAGCAGATAACTAGTATCTCCCCAAACTGGGAGAGATGGGCAGGCAGACACAGAGAGAATCACAAGCAACCACAGTAGAAGCCCAAGAGCAGAAACCATCACAGGAACCGGTATATCATGTCTGACTTTCAACAAAAAAAGTTATGAGGCATACTAAACAAACCAAAAACACAGTGTGAAGAGATGGAGCAAGGTCCAGAACCAGACTTGCATATGGCAGGGATACCAAAATTACCGGGTTGGGACTTAAAACAACTTATGATTAATAAGGTAAGGACTCCAATGACACCATGTAAGAATGGATAGATAGCACAGGAAGATTAAAAAAAAAACCTCTAAAAATGAATCAAAAATAAATGTTAGAAATAAAAAATTGCTGTCACAAAATAATGCCTTTGATGGGCTCACCAGTGCATGGGACATGGCTGAGTACAGAGTCAGTGAGCTTGAAGAAATGTTAATAAAAACCTCCAAAATGGAAATGGAAAGGAAAAAAAAAAAAAGGAATGAAATAAAAGAAAGAGAGAGAGAGAAAACAGGAAATTCAAAATCTGTGGGGCAGTTATAAAGGGTATAACATACACTTGGTAGGAATACCAGAGGGTAAAGAAAAAGAGAAAGGAATATTTGAAACAATAATCACAGAGAATTTCCCAAAATTAATGAGACACCAAATCACAGATTCAGGAAGCTCTGAGAACATAAAAACCACACCAAGCATATCATATTCAAACTGCAGAAAATCAAAGAGACAGAAAATCTCACAAGAAGCCAAAGGAAGAAAACATCTTACCTATAGAGAGGAGCCATCATAAGAATTACATTGGAATTCTCTTCAGAAACCACATAAGCAAAAAGAAAGTGGAATTAAATATTTAAAGTGGTGGGGGAAAAAAGACCTGCCAACCTAAAATTATGTCACTAGCCAAATTAACCTTCAAAAGTGAAGGCAAAATACTCTCTCAGATAAACAAAAATAAAGGGAATTTGTTAGCTGCAGACTTGTCTACCAAGAAATGTTAAAAGAGATTCTGGAAAGAAGGAAAATGATACAGGTCAGGAACTTGGATCCGCTTAAAGAAAGAGTATGAGAGGAGGCCTACATGAAGGTAAAATAAAATCTTTAAGTTTTCTTACTCTTATTTGAAGAGTTTCTTCAAAATAATAAAAGCAATAAAATATTCAGTGATTATAGCTACAGATATAGTTATATAAATTCACTGAAAGACAGTAGTACCATAAGAGATGGAGGGAGGAACTGGGAATACTCAGTATAAGACACTTCTGTTACCTGTGCAGCAGGACAGGATTACTTGACAGATGACAGGGATTAGTTGCAAATGTATATTGCAAAGTCAAGGGCAACCACTAAAAAAAAAAAAAAAAAGGTTTCTAAAAAAGGTAGAAAACTGGGGTGCCTGGGTAGCTCAATGGGTTAAGCCTCTGCCTTTGGCGCAGGTCATGGTCTCAGGGTCCTGGGATTGAGCCCCGCATCGGGCTCTCTGCTCAGCAGGGACCCTGCTTCCCTCTCTCTGCCTGCCTCTCTGCCTACTTGGGATCTCTGACAAATAAATAAATAAAATCTTTAAAGAAATTTAAAAAGGTAGAACTGACATACTGCAAAGAAAAAATGAAACATAAAATGCAGAAAAAGAGGGGAAAAACCCCATATGAGACGGGCAACAAACAAAACAAAACAAAAAAAGGCACATATTGACCCACCTAATATAAAAAATCACTTCGAGTGTCAATGGTACAAATGCACCAATTAAAAGACAGACTACCAGAGTGAATCAAAAACAACAACAAAAACAAAACAAGGCCAAACTATGTTGTCCCCCAGAAACCCACTTTAAACATAAAGACAGATAATAAAAAGTAAAGGAAGGGAGAAAGATGCACCATGGTAACACTAATCAAAGAAAGCTAGAGGGACGCCTGGGTGGCTCAGTTGGTTGGACGACTGCCTTCGGCTCGGGGCGTGATCCTGGAGTCCCGGGATCGAGTCCCACATCGGGCTCCCAGCTCCATGGGGAGTCTGCTTCGCTCTCTGGCCTTCTCCTCGCTCATGCTCTCTCTCACTGTCTCTCTCTCTCAAATAAATAGATAAAATCTTTAAAAAAAAAAAAATCTTAAAAAAAAAAAAAAAGAAAGCTAGAACAGAATAGAATAGCTCTATTAATTTCAGGCAAAGCACACTTCAGGAGGAAAGCTACTGGGGACAATGGGGTCATTTCTTCAAGAAGACAGAGCAGTCCTTAATGTGTCTGCACCTGATAGTAATTCAAAATAATTGAGTTAAACCAGACAGAACTCAAGGAGAGATGGATACATCCACCACACAGTTGGAAATTTCCACACCTACCAGTAGCGGGCAGATCCAACAGGCACAAAATCAGGACGTGAGGACCTGCATAGCGCCATCCACCAGATCTAAGGGGCATCTGTGAAACACCTCATCTGACAACAGTCTTCAAGCCCACACAGACACTCATCAAGAGTGACCACATTCTGGGTAGAACATATCCTAGCATGTTTAAAAGAACAGAAAATATATAATATGCTCTCAGACCACAAGAGAATTAAATTAGGAAGCAATAAGAGAGGACACAGAACACCGCCCCCCCCAACAAAATCTTGGGAGATTAGATTGCATACTTCTAAATAATGTGTAAGCCAAAAATATTGCAAGAGAAATTTTAAAATATTGTTAACTAAATGAAAATGAAAATGCCACTTATCAAAATTTATGGGATATAGCCAATTGCACTCCAGAGGAGAATTTATACCACTGAATGTATATATTAGAAAAGAAGAAATATCTAAAATCAACCATCTAAGCTTCCACTTTAGAAAACTAGAAAAAGAAGACCAAATTAAATCCAAAGTGAGTAGAAGAAATAATAAAAATTAAAGAAGAAATCAATGCAATTGAAAATAGGAAATCAGTGGAGAAAAACCAATGAACACAGCCTCCTTTCCCCCACCCCAAAGTAGTTAAATTGATAAGCCTTAGGTCAGGCTAATTAAGATAAAAGGAAAGAAGATACAAATAACTCATAACAGAAACAAAAGAAAGACATTTCTGATACCATGGACATTAAAGGATAATAAAGGAGCACTCTGCACAATTCCATGCCCACAAATCTAATAACCTAGAAGAAAGGAGCCAATTCCTTGAAATACATAAACTACCAAAATTCACACAAGGAGAAATAAGTGATCTGGATAAGCCTATATCTACCAAAGAAACGAAGTTGGTCATATTTAGCTTCCAAAACAGAAAACATCACAATGTTTGAATTCTACCAAACATTTAAGTATGAAATGATACAATTTCTCTATAAACTCTTCCAAAAAAACAGAAGCAGAGGGAGTATTTCTTAACTAATTCAATGAGGCCAGCATCACCCTGATGCCAAAACCGGGCATTACAAGAAAACTACAGACCAGTATCTCTCATGAACACAGCTGCAAAAATCTCCACAAAATATTAGCAAATCATATGTATAAGAATTATACATGATGACTGAGTGCAATTTATTGAGGTATGAAAGGCTGTCTCAACATTGAAAAATCAATTAACATAACCCATCACATCATGAAAAGAAAAACACATGATCGCATCCATAGATGCAGACAAAGCATTTCGCTAAATCCAAGACCCATTCATGATAAAAATGCTCAGCAAACTAGGAAGAGAGAAGAACTTCCTGAACTTGATAAAGAACACTGACTAAAAACATACAGTTAACATCATACTTAGTGAAGAGAAATTCAATCTTTCCACTAAGATCAGGAACAAGGCAATGATGTCACCTCTTACACTCTGATTCCTATCGTACTGGAAGTCCTAGTTAATGCAGTAAGACAGTAAGAGCTGTATAGATTAGGAAGGAAGAAATACAACTGTCTTTGTTTGCAGATGACATGACCATGTAGAAAATCCAAAATAATGGACAAGAAACCTCCTGGAACTAATAAGTGATTAAGGAAGGTTGACGGATGAGGATGAAGTCAACTGCTTTCTTATACAGCAATAATGAATAATTGGAATTTGAAATAAAAATACAGTGCCATAACACCAAAGGAAAAAAAAATAAATATTTAGGTATAAACTTAACAAATTATGTATAAAATCTATTTAAAGAAAAAACTGCAAAACCCTGATGAAAGAAATCAAAGAAGATAAATAAATGTATAGCTATTTCATGCGTATGGGTATGAATACTTAATATTGTTAAGATGTCAAGATTTTAAGATGTCAAGATGTTTTCTTCAACATAATCTATTCATATAACGATTCATATAAATCCCAATAAGTTATTTTGTATATATTGAGAAACTGATTCTAAAGCTTATAGACAGAGGCAGAAGACCCAGACTAACCAACACAATATTAAAGAACAAAGACAGACACTACCCGACTTTCAAGTCCTAATATAAATCTACAGTACCCAAGACAGTGTGGTATTGGCAAAAGAATAGGCAAATAGACCAACAGAAGAGAATAAGGAGCCTAGATGCAGACCCACGCAAATACAGTCAACTGATCTCTGGCGAAGGAGTAAAGGCAATTCAATGGAGAAAGGATAATCTTTCAATAAATGGTACTAGAACAGACATCCACATGGAAAAAAACATCCAGGCAGAAGCCTTATACCCTTCACAAAAGTTAACTCAAAATGAATCACAGACCTAAATGTGAAATGCAAGGTGTAAAACTCATAGAAGGTAACATAGGAGAAAATCTAGGTGATGTTGGGCTGAGCAATGACTTTTATATACAACATAAAAATGACAATCCATGAAAGAAAAAAAAACTGATACACTGGACTTTATTAAAATGAAAATTTAAATTTTAGAATTAAAAACTTCTGCTCTGCAAAAGACACTGTAAAGAGAAAAGATGATAAGACTCAGACTCGGAAAGACATTTGCAAAACACGTATTTGATAAAGGACTGGTTTCCAAAACCAAAAACTCTTAAAATTCAGTAATAAGAAAATGAACCGCCCAACTAAAAAATGGGCAAAGGATCTGAACGGACATCTCATCAGAGAATATGTACAGATGGCAAATAAGCATATGAAATGATACTTAACATCACAAATCACTAGGGAATTGGGAATTAAAACAATGAGATCCTGCTATATAGCTATTAAAATGGCTAAAATTCAAAACACTGACAATGCCAAACACTGACAAAGATGCAGAAAGCATGGGAACTCAAATTTGCTGCTGTAGGTGAAGTCATATGGCGTTTGTCTTATTTCACTTAGTGTATTATCTGCTAGGTCCATCCCTGTAGTTACAAATGGTAAGATACCACCATGTTATGGCTGCACGGAATTCCATTGTGTGTGTATATACACCGTCCATCTATTGCATGTATTCAATCTGAGGTCACTTGGGTTGCTTCTGTATCTTGGCTATTGCAAATAATGCTACAACGAAGATAGGGGTGCATATATCTTTTTGGTGAATTTGTGTTTTCATTTTCTTCAGGTAAAAACCCAAAATGGAACTACTGGATCCTTTGATTTTTTTTAATTTTCTGAGGAACCTCTAAATTGTTTTCCATAGTGACTGCAATATACATTTCCACGGTGCACAAAAGCGCCCTTTTCTCCACAGCCTAACACATGTCATTTCTATCTCTGTTGACTTTGTACCTCCATTCTCATCTCCTTCCCACTTCTGGAACTGGCCATTCCACTTGGTTCTCAAAAACATAAAAGCAAAACCATCATATGAAAGCATTATACTCTCTGCTACCTAACGGACCCAACGGTGTCCATATCCATTTCTCATCTGCCTGATATGGAGCCCAACTTCCCCCTCTTGCTCAGGGACCTGATGTACCAACGATCGTGGCCAACCCCCACTGTACTAACCACATTCACTTCTCCTCTCCTACAACTGCATCTCACTATCTAATTAGTATTGGAACATGAAACTCAAGATTTTTTCCATCTTAAAAAAAGAAATTCCCTCCACTATACACATTTCTACTGCGAAAACCTCAGCCTTCGTCAGAGCCAGCGGAGTTGTCTGTATTTGCACACTTCATTTCTGTACTTTGCCATCCTTGTCCCACTGTAACCCAGATTTACCCTCATCGCTCCACTGAACTTGCTCTTGGTGCAATCATTAGATATGGCCAGGTTGAGAAAACCAAAGGAAGATACATATTATCTGTATCTTATTCCAGGATGCATATTCACTCCTCCCCTACATTTTAATGAGCTTCACCTTACAATCAATGCAACCGAAAACAATGGGTCATAGTTTATTTAGGCTTTTCTTCGTTTACACAAAGCTGTTGCAATTAGTCAGGTATAGATTCAATCAAATAGTGTTTCTAAAGTTGGTTCTTCTACTGGATACTTTTTACAGTATAGGAGCTTTTATAAACTCCACTGAAACTTTCTTCTTCTTGGAGTGCTCTATTGTTTTGGACTCTGCTACACTCCTGATTTCCTTTCTACCTCGGGTGCTCCTTCTCGGTCTCTTTGCTGTGCTCCTTCTCTAGCTCTTTTCTCACTCATTGACTTCTCAGGTTGAGGTCCTGCATTTTCATGGTTTCGATACTGCCCGTATGTGATAGGGTAAGCCTGTTGCTCATCTAACGGCATGTGGGCATGTCTTCCAGAGACTTCGGATTATCTCATTCTTATTCCAGTTCCGAAATACAGACTCCAGTGACAACTTGGGTCAAGATGCTATTAGCCTTTGGAGATGAGCTGATAAATGAGAATTACATCTACAATTGTATTGTGTAACTCAGTGTGGCGTACCTGACCCAGATGAGTGGTCTTATGTATATAGATCACACAAATTTCCCAGTCATATATGCACACAGGAGGCTGGGTCTGCAGGGGGCTTATTTAGGCTTTCAGGTTTAAATATAGTATCTACTTATACATTATTATCCTCAGTGCACCCTGCCCTAAAACTCCCCATTCCCAGTGCTTGTCCCTGTAAGATTCTAGAATCTAGGTCAGTGCACTCACTTTCTCCCAAACCCCAAGCATGTGTCACTTCTACCATCTGCCCCAAACATGTTTTCCTCTCTTGGTGAACGCCTGCTGCTCAGCTGGTAAATTATTTCCCCTGTCAGCACAAGTCAAATACAAACGGTTACCCACCACTTCTTCATTTACAAATATTTATTGAGCACCTAACATGCACCACACACCTTGTTAGGCTCTGGGATGCATGTGAAGTGAGATCACCCCTACCCTCAAGGAGCTTACAATCTAGTAAGGGAAACAGACAACACACAGTGAACCAACACATGAATAAACACAGGTTGTGACAAGTGCCATAGAGAAATATAAACAGTGGTAGGATACAGGACAGTTAGGAAACAACTACTTTTTAGACAATGATCGTGGACGGCCCGAGGTGGTTAAAGGGGCGATTTGAAGCCTGCCTCGCCACTTACAAGCTGCAGGACCCCAGGAAAGTCACGCACCTTCTCATGATCTGTTTCTACATTTACGAAATGGGAGTCAGACTCCACCAAGGCTGCCATCAACTGCTAATGATCATGAGAACTGCTCAGGGCCTTTCACTTCTTTCTAAGGCCCTGCCAGATTTCTTGCACAAATGGGCAGCTATTCTGAACATCTTCAGTTCTCTTGACAAACGATCAACTGCCATGGTCCTACTCATCGGGAAACTTCTCTGGGATCAGTCAGTTGCCTTAGCTATGGGCTACTGTAGCACCCTCTACTTTCCCTTTTACCGCTGCACTGTAATCTCCCTATTTCGCTCATCTTCATTCTAGTGAGTCACAACTTGGGTGAAGGTAGGGATTTATCTGCCCTGTATTCTGAGTGCCTGACACAATGCCTGGCATGTAACACAGGACCTCATATTTGATGGCTGATACTTCTGTAAGCCAAAAGCAGCAGCAGAGAGGTGAAAGACATTCAGAAATGAGGGGGTTGATGGGGAGGAAGGTCCTGAAGATGACAAAAGACAAAAGTCAGAAGTCCATGGGGATGAACTGGCCTTTGGGCCCACCTCATCCTCTAAGACTGGGATGAAGGAGAATGAAGATGGGCACATGTGGAGAGAAATCATACTGGCCAAGTGAATCTTGAGTGCATTAGGAAGCGAGGTCATCTGCAGAGACAGATGTGGTCTGAAAAGGAGTAACGTTTGTAATAATCGACAAGAATGGGCAAAAGCAGCATGTGATGCCAAACCAAAGGATGGATGGGTGACCCTGAAGGAAGGATGTGGGGATACTTTCAAGGCTGTAATAATGGAGGAGCAGTGTAAGGTGGACAGGACGTACAGAGAAAATACAAGGGGTGAAATATTGGTTGGGCGTTTCAGTGCAAAAAAGTATCGGAGGTAACCAAAAAATCTCACAAGCTAGGCTGCTGGATGGATCACCCGTCAAAACACTGAAGACCACAAAGTTAGAGATGGCAAGAAACACTGTGAGTAAGGAAGCAAATTCAAGCACATGGTCAGGTTACTTGACAAGAGTATAAGGGGCTAACAGAACCTCACACGGGCTGCAAATGGGGCAGATTTTCATCAGAGGCCAGGGGAGGAATTACTTAGAAATTACAACAGAGGAAGGGCAGCAACCACACACCTCTTAAGGTATGTGGAATGTGAACACAGCCCACACTGGTGAGAGGTGCAGGGCATGGCCAGGACTTGAGGTGACAAGGCAGTGAAGAGAAAAATCCAGAGAAAAGGTGGGAGGCAGCTAGCATGGTTTAGCAGGGAGAGTGGGTGGGCAACTGGAAGGGAGTAGATCTATAGAATGGAGACCAGGGGGGCGCCTGGGTGGCTCAGTGGGTTAAGCTGCTGCCTTCAGCTCAGGTCATGATCTCAGGGTCCTGGGATCGAGTCCCACATCGGGCTCTCTGCTCAGCAGGGAGCCTGCTTCCTCCTCTCTCTCTGCCTGCCTCTCTGCCTACCTGTGATCTGTCAAATAAATAAATAAAATCTTAAAAAAAAAAAAAAAAAGAATGGAGACCAGTTACGGTGAAAACAGACAATGAAGGCAGGACACACATCTTCAAAAGACTGCAGAAAACCAAACATGAGTTTCAAAGGCCCTTCCCTTTTGAAATCTCATGCTTAACATCGAACTCCTCATTGCCTCCCCAAATGACTAATGCCCATTTTAACTGCATCCTCTCTCTTGTAAAAAGATCCCTTATCCTTGTTACCCAGGCTTGAGAAATGGACTCAGCCCACACACCTCTATCTATCTATTCATGCCACCAAATCTGGAGTCTTCGTTTGAAATGTCTCCAGGGTCCACTCCTTCCTTATTTCTGTGGCCATTCCCGAAAATCGGTTCTTAGAATCTTAGGTCTAGATTCCCAGATAGCCCAATTAACATCACTTCGATTTAGTCAGAGGGCTTTTGAGATAGGTCTGTTTCAGACTCCCAAGTCCACTGAGAAACTTACTTAAATCTGTTCCCTCATCTGTAAAATGAGGACCATACCACTTCCCTTTGTAGGGCAAGCATAAGGAATGAGACATTTTTGTAAGATTCTTAGCACAATACCTGGTAGTAGGTGAGAATCTTTGATTTTTGAAAAGCTGATTGGGAGCCCTTTGAAGCCTGGGACCAGATTTTTTATTCCACTGTATCCTACACACATTTCTAAGACATACTAAATATGTAAATAGTTCGATGAAGGCCAAAATAAGAGGCATATTCTATTTTATAACACAACCCTCGCCTTCACTTAAGAGTTAAGCTTTGAGAACACAGAATGAAAAAGCATTAAAAGCCATTCTGGAGATAAAAAGCAATCTGGGAAATTATGTGGTATGTCAGTCAAGAAAATAATACACCTTGAACATTTGTCATGGCAATCTGTTTTGGGAGAGGGTTTGTTTTTGCCACAGAGCTGCCCTTAGGACTCCAGGATACCACTGGAAACATGAAAGAATACCAAGTGAAATGAGCAAAGCTTGGCCCTGCTTTTGTTGATCAGCTTTACCACTCTTCCAGTTTGGGCTGGACTGCCTTTGGCTCAGGAGATCCCACTGGCTTTGGGGAGCTCAGAAAGCCCAAAATGGAGCCTATAAAAAGAGGAAAAAAAGAAAGCTGGCTACTAAGGGCTGGCCCTAGGTACAAATAGTTTTAAAAAAAAAAAAAAAGTGTGAGGCTTTAACTAAAAATAGAAAACATGGCCTGACAATGGGCTATTTCACAGGGCAAGTAAAACTGTGTGAAAAATTATCTGGATATCCTTAGGCAGGTGTATCTGCCACACGTCGAACAGATGTAGTTGAAACTGAGACACCCCAGGAAAACTCTGCCAATTACTTCCTTATCAGCCCAGCTCACCAGGGTCAGAAAGGTAGAGTTGTTCTTAGTATAAATGCCAGCAAAGAGGTGAATGGTGCATAACCTTGGAAAATATGGCTAAAAAGAGTTTTTCTTATATCATATGGCGTACAGATCAGTAATATCATGTGGAAAAGTGAGTCAAGAACCACAAAAGTGTTTGTTTCCCTGACCCAGAAATTCCATCTCTAGTAATTCATCCTAAGGAAATAACTTACACACAAAGACATTGGCTGTAACTTTATGAGATGCAATCTAAAATGTCCAGTGGGGAAAGGGGATACGCATCATGGCACATCCAGATAATGGAATATCACGCAATGAATAAAAGTTGACAGTTTTTAATGACATGTAGACCGAGGGAAAAAAAACCAAGACCCAAATTATATTGAGAATGAATAAAGCTATGTCAAAATATGCACAAGTAGCAGAGAGACGGCAGGAAATATGTAAAAATATCAAAGTGCTTTTCTTTATACTTTTCTGAATTGTCTAATTTTTCCTCAACGAGCATATATGACTGACATAAACAGAAAAAACAAAAACATGATTGAATCAGGCAAGCATTAAAGAAGAATGGGCACTTTCATATAGCTTTATTTGTTTCTGCTAGGAGTTGGGAGTGTGGCTCCTAATAACAAAAAAAAGGGGGCGGGACTTACAAACCGGTCATTCATTTGACAGGAGCATCAGACTCTTAAAAAAAAAGCAGAGAAAGTCTTAAATTTTTTTCCACAAGTTTCACCATATTCCTATAGAACTGCAACAGAAAAAAACAGTGAATCGGACTGAATCGTCAACCACTGACGTTACTGACGATATGCTCCCACAGCACATGGACCCAGGGCCACGTAACACATCACACCCAAGTTTAAATGAAAAGAATTAGGAAAACAAGTGTTTACTTAGAAAAAAAAAAAGGGAAAAAAGTAAATAGTTAACGCTTTTGTACCAACTGGGCACTGAAGAGAAATAAAAAGCATACCCGAGAATTAAACTAATGTTTAATTTTTTGGTAAAAATCAAATTTACCTAAAAAGACAAAATGTGACTAATGAATACTTTATTAGCAAAAGGAAAACAATCTTGGTTACTAAATGACTAGTATCCAGGACTGGCCTGAAGGCAGAACACCTGACAGGTTTAATGTCAAGAAGTCTTTGTTGAATACCATTTCACCTAAAATCCAAATTTACTCCTCCTTCAAACTCTTTTAAGATTCTACCCTAGGAAAACTTACTTTATGTCAAGAGGCATGGCTCAACTTACTTAGACTTACAACCCTCCCCTAATCATAGTATTTTCATCCTAGCTTTCCTGAAGTACACTGTAAATGCCACATAACCTAAATTTAATGCTATTATTTCATTTGGGCTTATAATTATTCTATGGAAGATGCCAAGTATTTTTACCTTCTGGTAAAGGCATTTACCTCCTTCTGGGCAGAAATGGAAATTAAAAATCCTAAAGTGGCTCATCTAAGGGTCAGAAAGTGAGTGAATGTCAGCAGAGTTTAGCTGTGAAGCTATTTTCAGCACCAGTTACGTAGTAGTCAGGAGTCACCAAACCCAGGAAAGCTCTTAACATTTACATGAATTTATTCATGTATTCCTATTCATTTATTCCTTACATGAATAAGGATCAAAACCACAGGCTGCCTCTGTGTTTTAAGAGGAGACCAGTAGGTGCAGTCTGCAGTTTCCTTCCTTAACCAAGATCTCCACATAATCACTAGCAGGCTGACATCTACGTAACAGCTAAGACAACCTCCTCTGAAACTGCATTACGCTGGGTTACGCAGAAATCTGGGCAAGTAAAATAAACTACTAAAAAAGTCAGGGTCTTGGGGAGAAGTATTTGGTGACCATGCTTTAAAAAAAAAAGAAAAAAGAAAAAAGGTAACGACTCAATGATCATGCTGTTTTAAGGCAAAAGCATAAAGTACTCACCCTCAAGATGCATACATAAAAGCCCCAATTTTAAATTACAAACTTAAAAGTAGATTTTTAAAAATGCTAGTCACCTGTATAAATTATAATTTTATGTAAGTTCAGTATAAAGCACCAAAAATGAACACTAAAACTGTTCACATAAAATCGTAGAAAGGAAACAAAGCACAACTATAAAAGCACAGAGGTATCGGTTACAAGAACCAAGTAAATAATTTCTATGAATATATTTTCATTTAACCTTATAAAAGTTTGTTGATTACGCTGGGGAGGGGGAGTCCAAGAATCTAAAGGGTAACAAAATGGTAACAAATATACATCATTTATTTATTAACAAATTATATACCACACAAATCAGAGTTACGTTTTCTATCTGATTATAGAGTTAACAGAGATTGCATCTGTGTGTAGAGCAGCGACATAGAATCTTACGAGCAACAAATTCTCTACGTGGACCAAAGGCCTGTAACATGAACTACAACTCGAATGACTAAGAAGGTGAAACTGGCAATGACGATACAACTGTTGCAATAAGATTCTGGTTTGTTTCCATGTTCTCAATAGTAAGCAGATCTCCAAAAGGAAGAATGCATTAAGTAAAGGGATGATGTAGCCAAAGGAGAGGATGTAAAAAAAAAATCACATGAAATTAAATCAGTATAAAAGGAGCACAGCGCCATGAAAACTCGAGGCGTTTAAAAACAAAAACCACCCAAGCAGTGACAAGTCAGCTTCCTAGAGTTCCACCAAGCCTGAAGTAATGCATTGTGTCCCTGATCTAACTGAACTCGATCTTTTTGGCTGGGCACTTCGGTCTGAGAAATCAGTTAGATTAGTCATTTTTAAAAAGGTTTTTTTATTTTTAAGGTAGATACAGTTAGGGAGAGAAAGATAAACATTAGAAAAGTATTAATTCCTTGAGAACTCAAAAATTTAGGGAGCCAAATGAAACAAAGGGAAATATAAAATGTGGATAGAAATGTTTCTCTAAGGGTAAAAGTCGGTCTCCTGGGGAATTGAAAATCAAGTCCACTCTGAGTGAGTGGTTTTCAAAGTGGGCTGCGGGCCCATCCTCCCCCAAACCTCCTTATTTTATATGCACACACTTCTAACTTTGTGTGTCCTTTATGGTTATTCCCTTCTTAAAAAAAAAAAAAAGGAACGGGAAATCCAATGCAGTCCCCATGCCCGCCATGGTTTGTGTCTTCTAATTAAGTTTGAAAATCATCACTGGGACTGTACTGGTGAGAAATGTGTGACCAGAGTTCTAAATCACATCCGCTTTGTTAGTGTTATTAAAACATGAAAAGTTTCAACAAAGATCTGTATATTATTCTATAAAATAAAATGAGCAAAAGTAGTTCCTAGAAAGAGATTAAACTCTGTTAATCCCACATCCCCACAATCTGTTCTTCTACTGCCTCAAAGCTCGCAATGTTCCTGGTCAGTGTGAGCAAGATTCCAATGAACATTCTAGCCACAGGTTACTCCAAAAACATCTCATTCGACATTCAATAGCTGCACAGAATTTCTTTCCCGGGAAGGCAAGCCCAATTTTGTAGAAATCTCTAGAATGAGAATGGACAATTACCAAAAATAACACGCATTACATCAGAATATGCAGAATATGCATAGTGTTCTTCAGCACAATCACTGAAATCAAGCAGCCGATTCCCAGAACTTCCCTTTCCAACTGCTAGCAAACAACATCAAAGTGTAAATGACAACCAGGGAAAAATAAGTAACAAAGGCCATTTTTCTTTGATGTAATCAGGAAGAAAAGGGGAACTGCGGGAAGAAAAGTGGAGCCAAGCTCTGGCCACCTAGCAAGACTTCATTATTCGATGAAACAGAACAAATCTCCGTGGAAAGGACTCATTCAGCAAACATGACTTCCTTCCATGTATTTTTCCTTCACATCAGGTTAAACAAAAGTTGCCGTCATTTTAGAATCATTGATTACATCCTTTTTTAGTTAGAAAAAAGTTTACTTGAATATTTACATAATTTTATTGCTGTTTATTACAACAAAAAAAATTTTAACCGATGTGTGTAGAATCCATCCAATAACATAGGAAATTGAAATCCATCTCTGGAGAAGTTACAGTTAGGGCCGAAATGTATCTGATGCTCAGAGTACAGCATGAGTAAGAAAAATCCTTGCATGTCATTTGGTTCTTGCTGCAGTCATCTGTGATCATCTCTCAGAAAGCAGAAGAATCCATTTGACGTTTCAATAAATATCAAAGTAATTGTTACTGAAAAAAATAGCTTCCACGGACCAGAGATCCAAGAAAGAACAGTTTCGATGAATGATTCCTAGAATCGAGTGAGTCCTCCTTTAGTCCAATGAGATGATGTCAGGAATGTTACTTCCACTGCTGGTTATGACCCCTGTCTCACTCCTGCTGCTGGAGGAACTAACATGAGTACTGCTTTCATGGGGGCTGGTGGTGGTGACAGACGTACTGCTTGCTGTTAGGGGTGAGGTGAGACTATCCAAAAACATAGGAGGACAGTACTGCTTGAAACAAACAATGATGCCGATGAGGAAGAGGCTACATTGATTTTAAATAAAGAGACTAGAAATCGTTAGATATGTACAAGTGATAGCCATATATTTAAATCCCCATAGGGTTTAGAATTTCTCAAAACTTCGTATCTTTGGATAAAAGGTGGCATGAATTTAGTTATCTATTCTACTGTTTAGTGAGTGTGGCATATTTTTCATTTTCTCAAATCTATGGAGAATTTGTTGAGCAAGTACATAGATACAAGTATAAAAATGTCAACAACAATAAAATTATTTAATAGTAAATACTGGCCCCACAATTATGACTCATACTTAACCTCCGAAAGAATTTGCTCACTAAATGTATTTCTACCAGGTTTAAATCACATCAAAAAGGCTAGCAAATACTTATTTCTAATGGTATTAAACAAAAATGCCAATGCAAAATTCAGTAATTCTTTCAAAATTTACTATCAATCAGACTTTTCAGGAATAATGTTAAGATCAAGCAACTCAAGCGTCCAAGCCTCTGGACATGCATGAAATGATACCTGTGTAATCAGGATCACAGCGTTCATTCTGAAACAGAGACTACATGCTAGCTAACTACCACTATAGGATGTTCAGAACAAAGAAGTATCCCATATAACCTCAAAATTTTGCAATAAATCTTAAAAGAGATCTAATCTAATCTTCCTTGTGAGACTCGATACCTGCCCTCCGAGAATTTATATTTCAAGTTTCCTTACCATCTTGATCGCTGACCCCCATATTCAAACCCAAGTTTAATACTCTACTATTGCCCAAGAGGAGTAGAGAGACAGGAGCTAACAGTTTATTTTATGTCACCACAGAATATTTTCTGTGAGAAAAAACAGCACTGACTTTAGTGAGGTCCAAAATATACACGAGAAGCCCTAAAAGTTGGTCTTTAGATTAAAGGTATCAAAGACGATCAGTAAGGATATCCTATCAATATTACCAATTCTATAAATTTCTCAGCCTATCATTAGACTTAAATTAAATCGCCAAACAGGAATTTAAAACTGAAGCTGTTTTGACTACATGATCTTCCAAAAGATCTTAAAACAGCAACGACAGCCCCAGGCTTACGCTGCCAGTCAGTGAAAGAGCAGCAACTAAAATTCAGGCTGCTTTACCGAAAAAAGTAGTTCAGTGGCTAGGATGGGTAACAGTCTTGGTTCATCAATAAAATGAAAGTCATGCACAAAGAGATCAAAGGGATATTGGTTAAGGGTTGGGGCGGGGAGAAGGAATCGTTCTTAAAGAGCTTCTCAGAAGCTCTGAAGAGAGAATCGTAAGGCATTAAACTATTTTAAAATCAGATCAATTCTAATTTTCCACTAATATTGAGGGAACAACCTGGAAAAAAGCCCAGAAATTTGCATTTTATTTCTACTTCCTCTCAGGCTGTTTTTGACTGCCTGGTAATAAAAAGATCCTCTCTTGCTTAGAAGACAAAGGCTAGACACTGCGTCCTGCTGTCAGTAGGCCCAGCGAATTCTTGCAACACTTGGGCTGCAGCCATTTCACCTCTAACTCTTTCTGTGTAACTGGCACACATCTACACAAAGATAACAGGGCTTAAGGGGGGCACCATGGAGATAAAGAATAAATCTAAGGATTCTTAGGAAAACTGAAAGCACCACCTCACCCTTCTACTGGCCTAACAAGTAAGTTATCTGGACTGACACTAAGTATGCCAAACAGCACTATGAAACCAAAACCCTCTGGTTCCAAGCTCATTTTTTTAAAGGATGATTCTCATAAAAATCAGTAATATTTTAAGCCTGAAGAATCCATTTCCTAGAAAAACATATAGCTACCTTTGCTACAGAATCTACTGATGTAACAAGGTCAACTCAGGGTGAGAAGAGATTCCTCATTCCACACATGTTACCCTGGGCCCAAACTTTCAGTGCTGTTTTTGTGATCAGATACAGAGTCCTGACACAGAAGGCCGCTACAAGACTTAGCAACTTCTGAGGCCTACGAAGCGGTGGTCTGTGGGTCTTCCTCTGGCCCTCCCTACCCTTGGCAATTCTCTCCAAGTCTCTGTTACACCCCCCCCCACTCCCTTCTGTTTCTCCCATGCCTTTCCCTCCTCTGCTCTGCCTCCACTATAGGCCTGTCCGTCCAGGTGTGTTACAGGTCTTCATATTGGGACTCTAAGATACTCCAGTTTCTTATCGCTAGCAGAGAAAACAGGAATGACTGGTTTACAGCAACTTCAGACTGGGGCATCCCCGACATCTAAATCTGACTGCCTCTAAACATAAGGAAGAATCAAGCTAATGATTCAAACCTGTTGAACCATCTTCCACTCTATTCTACATACAGAACAAGTGTTTTATAAATAATCTTCGTCAAGTTTTAACTTCCAGGGATCATTGCTTCCCCTCATTTTAATCACTCAAGTGCTTGTAGGAAATGCCAACTGATTATTAAGCTGAATAAAATGTAATTAAAAATTCATGTATTAAGTCAAAATAACATAAATTTAAAAATAGCAACTATATTCCTCCAAATAAAAATGTGAGATATTTATATCGTAATTCCTTTCCATCAAGTTGAGTAACTGAAAGTTGACTGTCCTGATTTTATGCAACTGGTCATTTTTAGTTAGTATGACATAACCAACAATCAAATACAAATTAGTTGCTTAAACTCAGGGTACATACCTGGGGATCAACTGGAATAAGGGAAAGAAAATCCAAACCTAAAACAAAAATGCTTTGTTAATAGTTGTCTCATATTTTGGAGACAAGAATTATTTCCCAAAATCATTTTGTATTTATGAGTCATAAAACATTTGGGTAAGTGCTTACCATTCTTCCATAGAGAAGTTCAATACCACAATCAGTGATATTTAAAGTGCATAAAACCCCAAAATAAACACATTTCCTCACAAAACAATTGGAGGGACTTAAAGGGACCAGAGACTTAAAGGGACCAGTCTAGATATTTCCAGAAAAGTATGACTAGTCAAAGCAAACTTTTCCCTTTCATCACTTAACAAAATGAGAAGCAATAAAAATGATGAGAGAATGATCTGGATTCGGACCATTAAAAAAAAACATACTTAGGCTCTTAGGATACTTCACATTTATTTTTTAGAAATACACCACATTGAGGTTCATCTAAAATACCACTTCTTAAACAGATGTCTCTTTCATGGATCGCTCTCTGTCACCCTGTCCCCACATCAAGAGTCGTACACAGTTCAACGCTCTGCACAAAGCAAGCACTTGGTTAACTGCTGCTCACTAACAAGTCAAATCTTAGTAGGGTTTACTGGGTTATTAGCTAATGCAGTTTTCTAAACCAAAGATCTGGGATTCTCCAATAATGCTTTAAAAACAGGAGTGTGGAAAGTTTGCCCAGTAATACAACTTTGAAGTATTAATATTATAACAAAAAATAATAGTAAAATTTCAGTTTTAAAAAATCTAGCAATAAACTTCAAAATCAGCCCCCCTAAACCTGACTAAATTTTAAAACATTAAAAAGAAAATTTACTAGGTATAGGTCAGTGAGACAGGCCAATTTCTGTTTAATTCTATGAACTTTTATATGCTGGCATTCAATGTCACCTCAAATATAAGAATCATACAGAATTCAAGTCTGATATTAGACTGTTACTCAAAATAGAGAATATCTGTGGAAATGATATTGAAAAAATTTAATAACCAGTATGAATAATTTATACCTCTTTTAAAGTATATTTATTCCCTTATAATCTGTAAGGATATGATAAAAAGGCTTATCAAATGATACAAGCTATAGCACCAATTATTTGAAAGAAATCACTCAGTTTCTAAAGCATTTTAAAAACTGCTGATACGGTTTTTCACTCCATAGGCCTGTCAGTAGCTTTATGATACAACAGAGCCTGAGCCAACAATGGACAAAGGAGGAGCACAATGAACTTTTCCCAATGACTTCCCCATTATACTGATAATCAGTAGATGACATATCTCAGTAAGCTGAGAGTTTCTCTTCACATTAATGATATTATTCAGTAAATCCTCCACTTCTGAACAGCATTTCAAAATCTTTCTAGCCTTTACAATACCTTCTGAATTTTATATACTCAACATTTCTATTACCGAGTAAGTCACAAAGATAATTTATTGGCATGCCCTTTAATTGACTTAATTTTATTAATTTGGTTTTGCTTCAAATGGTGTAGCATTTTTCTCTTTGCTTTTTATAGCCTAATTAATTTTATATGTTCAATCACTTTTAATGTTTGTTGAATCACTCAGTCCCTTTGAATAACTTAAACCTTTTTCATAAAGCTGAAGAAAAATCTATCTTTTGCAATGTTGTGTACTGAAGCCAAATCAGCTCAAAAATGCTCATTTTCTAAATGTGTAACTATTTCCACTTCAAAACTGCAATTTAAATAAAAGACACAGGCTTGATATGATTTTCAGACTGTGCAGTGCCAGCACTGGAGGCTGCCCTCCAAGGGGCAAAGATTCCTCAGATTTTCATTATTTCAATTACCAGCTCTTCGGAGGTACTGTCATTCTCTTTGATGATCATTTTATGTGTGGCAGTGGATAGATACTGATAAACGATTTAAGACATTTACTTCCTCTTTATCTTTTGACACCTTATCCAAGGATAACTGAATATGGTGACTTCTAGTATGCCATAATAAAACAACTTGAAACGTTTCTACGATCAGTTGAAACTCCCGACTGTGTCCCATGACACAGATGCTCTCGACACAAAATCCAATGTTTTAATGTAAATATATCTCACTGAACCCATCTTTTCTCAAACACTAACAGTGAAGTTCGATACAGTATTTCAGATGTTACTCCTTCTGACAAAAAACTCAAAACTATTCTCAAAGCCTTGCATCTTAAATATTTTAAGTATACTATTAAAACTCCTATATGAAATAGATGGAGTTTCATGAATACAGATTAAAATGTTACTGCCTTGTTTCGTAGTTGAGTAAAATGTTTTCTTATTTCACCATAATTTCAATTACAGCATGTTATACTGATATATTTTTATGCCCACCTAAGTATTTCATGGCTGAAAATGCTCAATTATTTTTAACTAAAAAGCAGGCAGTGTTAAAATTCTGATGGTACATTCTAAATGTTTTATTTTATTAACACTGAAAAAAGTGTAGTTTTTTTAAAGTGCTTCTTTATGTGAAACTGACTCTACATGTCTTATTAATAACACCACATTTTCCTTACTTGAGTCATGAACTTTAACAAAACATGATAGCTACATGATTAAATATGTAAATGTTCAGCACTTTCCAATTTTAATGATACAACTTTCGAGCACCATTCGCACCTGACAATATGGCACTAGCAATAATAAGGCAGTCATATTTTTCTTGAAATAATCAAGCTGTTTTCCATTCCATAAATACAAATTATTTGTTTTATTTTGTATTCATTGTTGCACAGTATCAGGAGGTGTTCCAAGCTGCAGTTCATTATTAATATCATTTCTTCTTTGTTCTCCTGCAGATTCAGAAGATTCACGTTTATGATGTTTAAAAGGAATGTTAAGAAATGTATTAAAACTTTGTCATTGCTCCATTCTTGATGTTCTATTTAATATTTTATTATAAATTATGAAATTTATAAATATCAAAACTCTGCACAATAGGACTAATTACATAAAAATTATGCACTGAAATAAAACCAAAATAATTACTAACTACAAAAGAGCACATTGACAATAAAATCAAAGTAAAAACTAAACTATTTAGATGTAGTAATTGCTAATATATGAATAATAATTCATAGATGATGATAAACTGGAAATTCTTCTGTTCAATTCGTCAACTGGTTAAGAAAGCATTTCGACACTTCAATAACCAGGATCCCCATACTGGTTTATACTGGTCAAATATCAGCCCTCTATCTTGGTGTTAGTTCCTTAATACCAGCTTGAAATGTATTTTACAAAATATACAGTTAACATAACTTACTACTTCTTAAATCTTCACATTTTATCAATAATCTCAGTTTATGCCCAAATTTTGAAATAATGCAAATTCTCTAAAATTAAAAATTCACCCAGACTCACATAATTTGAAAACTGACAGAGCAAATGATTCATAAATTGTGGCTGTTCTATTCTTAAATGGCCAGGGTCACTTTAGTAAACAAAAAGTTTTTTCAGCATTAATTTGTGTATCAAGGTTTTTAGGAACACAAATTCTTCCAGAATGCTTATTTAAAACACATACTAAGACGATACGTCATGGACACTCTTCAACTTCATTTAAAACTAGACAAAGTTAGAGGAAAACACGGCAGTTAGGAATTAAGTATCTCTGAGTTCCGTCTGCCTTATGGACCATGAAACCTCCCCTGTATCTTGGCATCAAGTATTGTATACAGCAAGTACTTTTTAATTGGTGCCGGCTGGGCTTAACAATGTTTTAAAATACCAATTCCCCAAGTACATATGTAGTGAACATAATTAAGAAGGCTTTTTGAAAATTTCTGATAGATACTATTATTGGTCTATTCATCTTCATTAAATTTTACCTGAATTATCTGAATTTCAAGTGGCAAGATTACACTAGGCCAGATAACACAACTACCAATTGTTTCAACAACACAAATGTTGCCCAACAGAATATATACCGTGATTAAAATAAAGACCTCATTGAGAGGGTAAGAAAAATAAGCTGTAGGTCAAAATTAACTTCACAAGTCTAGAAAAGAATATTAAGAATATGAGGAGGGAACTGTATTGCACCAAAAGTGCCCCTCAGAGAGAAGGGAAGTCATGAATATAAGAGGCACTGGTTTCAGCTGGCTCAAATTTGATTGACAAAAAAAAGTGTCTACAAAAACAATGGCTACGGAGGGAAGAAAAAGGGGTGCAGGGTGGGAAGGGGAGGTCCACATTTTATAATATGGCCTTGGTTCTAAGGGACTTCAAGCAGCACTGAGCTTTTCAAATGTTAATACACACATAAGAAATATCCTGAAATACTAAGCAGTGCTCTAAGGAAACAGCTGGTAGACCCTACTTTTATAGAGGGGAAAAAAGCCCACAGGGAAAAGCTATGGGTGATGTTAACCCCATGGTACAGCAGTATGTTCTGAAGCTCTGAGGAGCTACCAAGAAGATCGTGAGAAAATACTCTCCTGAAACTGTGAACCTGCTATGAGAAAGAAAATATCTCTGAGTACAAATTCCTTAGGAGGGAGAGTAAAGTCCATCAAATTGTCCCCTATCCTACCGTATTTCCTATCATCAGGAATCTACAGAGAGCTCTGTAGTTAAAATGGTAGGACTTGAATGTGATGCATTAAAACAGATACTACCTTTAAAAGAAGCCTCCAAATTTCCTTAGAATTTCTGTTTCAATTTTAACACTACATTTGCTCCACAGATTTAGAGTAAAAATAAATAAAACTTGGTAACAAAGTACAAGAACTCTTCACATACCTGGCAAATCTGATGACATGCTTGATATTGGCGTGTGGTGGAATGGTACTGAGTAGTCTGTTAATGAAGGCGGAATAGCAGCAGGATCAACCGAAGTCACACTGGGCACCCTTACAGAAGATGGCTGATACATGAGAACCCTGTTTTAAATAGCATGGGAAATTACAAACAATCTGGCTGTTAGTTCACAGGAGACAAGGGCTGCACCCTGGGCATTCTCAGCTGTAAGTGCACTAAGTTTCAACACACCGACATGGCGGCTGCTCACTGCACAGTCCCTCCACTCTACTCTCCTCTTTCCTAACAGTCTTCACTTGAACCTGAATGTACGAGGGCTCTCAGCAGCAGCTGCGATGTGAGAGCAAGCCGGCACGAAAACGTAACGTACAGTGCTGGAGCAGGGCAGGAAACAGTCACCCACAAGTGGAAACACACTTCACACAGGCTCTTATTAATGTACGGGTAACTCAGATGTGGCTATTAGTAATTTTATCTATAAAGAAACTTAGAAATAAAACAGAGGACTCCTAAGATTTGATTTAAATCACTGCATCTTAAAAGTGAAGCTACTTACTATATATATAGCTCAACCAGAAACTGGTCCATTCTAACCCGAACTGTGTTAATTAGTGGCAATCTTATCTGAGAATTCATCTGAGCAAAAGATAGTCCATCCTAAAGCCAGCCAGCGTGATGACAATAGGCAGCAGTCAGAAATTAGAATAAGATGATTTCTCAAGATTTAAAATATCCGGGGGTGCCTGGGTGGCTCAGTGATTAAGCCACTGCCTTCGGCTCAGGTCATATCTCAATGCCCTGGGATTGAGCTGCATCGGGCTCTCTGCTCAGCAGGCTCTCTGCTCAGCAGGGAGCCTGCTTCCCCTTCTCTCTCTGCCTGACTCTCTGCCTACTTATGATCTCTCTGTCAAATAAATAAATAAAATCTTTAAAAAAAAAAAAAAAAAGACTTAAAATATCCGGAAATAAAAATGTTAAAATTACTATGACACCCATCTACCCTAAAAGGGTTTATATATAGACTTTGAAATTAACTTATCATGCTAAGAGTACAAATTAAACACACTTAAAAAATACACTATAACTAGTTTTATTTATATATACATATATACACATACTATATATATGTATGTACATATATATGTGTGTATATATATATATATATATATAATTACAGCTTTATCATTTCAAGAAGCAGTGTAATTATATTTTTTTAATGTCAGGAATAAAGAGAGATGACTGCATTCTATCTATTTAACCTTCATTTTCTCTTAGTTGCCCAAGCTCAACAATTAGAACCTCACAAGAAAAACATCTTGAAAGTACACAAGAAATTAGGCAATGTTAGGGACCCTATGGCTGGTGGTGATGGCCATCTTTTCTGTCTACCATCTTAATGAGGCTACAGTGGTAGCAGCTGTTCCCTGAGCTTCATGATGCCACCCAAGGACAAGAAAAAAAAAACAGATGCAGGAAAGTCAGGCAAGAAAGATAAAGACCCAGTGAACAAATCTGCGGCCAAACCAAAAAGAGATAGTCCAAAGGCAGAGTTTGGGACCTAAGATCAATAACCTGGTCTCGTTTGAGAAGGACCCCCTGTGACAAACTCTATAAGGAAGTTCCCAGCTAGACACTAGTAAGTACAGCTGCTGTCTCTGGGAAAGAAAGCAAAGATTCACAATTGCCTGGCCACGGCAGCCCCCTTCGGGAGGAAATCCTTAGTAAAGGACTCATTAAGCTGTTTCCAAACATGGCAGCATTCAAAGTGATTTACGCCAGGAATACCAAGGTTGGAGTGCCCCTACTACTAGTAAAGATGCATAACACGTCCCACCAACCGTACATTTTGAAAAATAAAATTTATTAAACTAAAAAAAAGGAGCGGAGACAGGGACACAGGGACATTAAATGATAGCATCCCAAAGCATTGCCACTGAACTACTGTAAGCTTAACAAGAGAGCCACAGAATTATGGAGTTGGAAGGGATCATTACAAAAACAAAGAAAGTAAAACCAACAAAAACTTAGCACCATGGTCCCAGAACTAGACCAAGATGACCACTAGGACCTCTAGATGCCTTTTCATTTGGTCGCAACACTTCTTGTTACTGCTCTAATCATTGCGTACTAGCGATAAGAAATGATGACATAGTCCCATGTCGCTTTTCATACTTTAAACAACTGACAAAACTATTTCATGACTTCAATCTAAATCTCAAACCGCTAAGATAATCACAACTTATTTAGACACTGGAGTCATTCTAAAACTCGTTGGCATGATGACATGAGGGTCCTGTCTAGCTCTTATTCTGTACTCCTTGTTTAAAATACAGAAGTCACTAGAAATGCAGAAAATGAGGTCATCTTGAGAGTACATATATAGCTGTGTTGGCAACTATGTTATTCTCCGAATAGTGAATGAATAACATAGGTCGGAGTTCAGAAGTCTTAAAAATGGACTCATAGGAAACATAACATGCTTGAGACAATTAACAGAAGTCTGGTATTTCAAACACATTTGCCAGAGGTAGATGAAGATGGAAGTCATCACCCAAAGAACAACCTGCCTGGATTAGAAACAGAAGACTTCTTGGCCTCCAATGTTACCTAAAACCACAACCAGGAGGTAATACTAGAAAAGGCAGATTCTGTGAAGGGGAAAGAACAAACTGGGGATGAAATCAAGTAAGTTTTGCTGTATTAAGCCACATCTGAGAGGTTTGAAAACAGTGGTCCTCTACATTGTAATCACCAAAAGTATTTTCAAATTACACGTGATCCTACCTCCCACATAGGAATGCGTATCTTTAATTGGGGTGGGAGGACAGGGCCTAAGACGGAGAGAGACTGGTACGCTCCTGCTGAGGACGGGGTTACAGAAGTGGCTCTGATTAATCTGGCTGTCTCATAGTTTAAATATCTTAATCATTTTTTTATATGTAAGAGACAAGCTTTTGAAGATACACACATACACCTACCATACACACATGCCTACCGTCCTCCTGCTTTCTCTTCCTTTGATATCTCACACTGAGAAGATTCTTTTTTCTTATCCTGAATTGATCTCTGAATGTGAATCAGATTTATAGGTGACACCAACAAAACTCACTTTCCTCCCCGGCTCTATTACTTACACCTGTAACATCAAGTCAGTGTCCAAAGACACAGTCTATCACCATAGTAACATCTAATTATCACACAGGTTCTGTTCTCATAACATGAAACTTTATATAAGTAACTACTCTTTGTTTCTCCAATACAAAATGTTGATGGTCAGAAAAGGTAAAAATGTCAAAATCCTATGAGGGTACAAATTATTAGATCAACATCTAAAATCTTAGCAAACATCTGAAAAACTAAACTATTTTGTGTAGATTAATTTCTTTTGCCTGAACTTTGCAACCATTAACACAAATTCTATTTTTACAGAATGGATAGTCATTTGTGACCATTATCAAATTATGCATTGGTAGCAGATTTTGGTTTTAATCAGAATATTCACAAGGACTACGTTCAAAAAGGTAAATGATTCTACCGTCTATCCAAAAAAACAGATGTATTTATAAATATGGAGTAATAAGGAGAAATGTAAATGGCTATATCTAATGGGCTTGTGAGTATAAAAATGTGATACTATAAAGTGACAGAAAAAATGTAAAGTTTGTAACTTGTTACTGCCTTCTCACAGGTTTGGCAAATACACAGGCATAGGTATATATTATGCACATGTACATATATATTTTAAATTTTTGTAGCTTTATCCCTAACATCTCAGCACAAAGGTAAACTGCTGGAACACTGCTGGAGAGCAAATACTAGTATTCTAGACCATGTACTAGATCACTGAATTCATCATAATTGGCCCAGGCTTAGATGTCTGAAAATGAGTTAACAGTTCAGTAACTTGAATTTTTATCCATTAACCTGAAATTCCCTGTGTGCTCCCACTTTATCATACAAACATAAAAAAGATCCAATTTTGTTACCAATTTCTAATGAGTCTTAATCCACACAAGTGTCTCTATACTTGTCTATGCCTGTCTTTAGAATACCTTATTAGTGACAAAGTAATCATTCAGTGATTCAGGGGATGGGGTGGGGACATAGTATTTAAAATTAACTTATAATGTAGAAAAATATTAGAGGTTTTTCTAAAAGTCTTAGATTAATGTGCCAGTCTCTTCTGATAACTACTATTATGACCACATTTAAGGACTAGAGTATGTATTCAAGGAGGGAGGCTAGAAGGATTACCATCAAAATGTTAACAGAAGCCTAGGTCTAAGTGGAATGCATTCTACCTCTTGATTATAAAACAACTGTGAAATTGTTTTTAAAAACAATTTCTAAGGGTGCCTGGGTGGCTCAGTGGGTTGAACGTCTGATTTGTGGTTTTGGCTCAGGTCATAATCTTAGGGTTGTGGGATCAAGCCCCATGTCAGGATCTGTGCTCAGGCAAAGAGTTTGCTTGGGATTCTCTCTCCCTTCCCCTTGGCCCCTTCCCCAGCTCACGTGCACTAAAATAAATAAATCAATCTTAAAAAAACAAAAAACAATTTTTACTAAAACAATACCTCCTCAAAAATAACTGCTCTCTTGGGATCCCTGGGTGGCTCAGTTGGTTAAGCCGCTGCCTTTGGCTGGGGTCATGATCCCAGAGTCCTGGGATCGAGTCTGGTGTCAGGCTCCTTGCTCGGCAGGGAGCCTGCTTCTCTCTCCGCCTCTGCCTGCCACTCTGCCTGCCTGTGCGCTCTTGCTCTCTCTCTCTGACGAATAAATAGATAAATAAAATCTTAAAAAAAAAAAATGCTCTCTGGAATGTAACTGAAAGCAAGTTTTTCTGGTTTCTCATTCTCTATTCTTTCTCATTTGCTTACTATCATTGACCAAGAAGTCCCACGATAAACTTACACAGCAGAAGAAAACCATGAAAATTCTAGATGCTGAGCCACAAGACAATACAAAAAGGATGACCAAGAACAAAACCAGAAAAGCATTAAGAGTTGGAAGGGAATACAGAGATAACATATCCATAGCATGAGTCTCCATGACACCCACTGGGACAGGGGGCATCGATTCTACCTCAATAAAGAAAATGTGATTTTAGCACCAAACATTAACTTTCCTAGTGTTCAGCTCCAGCTGAAAGTCTTTCCATGTATCTTCCCTCCACTGTATTTAGATCTCCCAAGTTTTATTACACAGAATAAACTTAATCCACTTAGTCAATGATTCCCTTTTAAGAACTACAAGATATTCACATATTCACTTCTCTCTTGTCCTGGCTTAACAGCCGTAGACCCATCCATCCATCCATCATGCTACAGGATGCACTATTTACCACCCTGCTCCCATCTGCTCATGATCAACACTGACTAGAGTGATATTAAATAAAAATCATCTAGCCTTAAACAGAATAAAACTAGTGTAAGTATATATCCTGGACACTATGCCTCTTTCATTAATGCAGCCTAAGAATAAATCAACTTCAGTGGTAAACCCTTCAAACCTTAAGTGAATTCTGGTATTTCAAAGAGTTTCTCTCAGGAATGGCTATTAATGAACTAAATACCTTTCCAGAATCCATTAAGATGACTACATAGTTATCCGTATTACACAATCCAATTTATCAACGTATTTCCTAACAATAAAGTATTCCTGGATGAACCCTACACTTTGTAGTAACGGATACCATTTTAATATATAATTAAATGATTTTCTAAGACTGAATTCAGAATTTTCATTGGCCTTTCAAATGTGAAGCAGCTTCATTCTGCATGGTTGTTAATGTGTAAATCTCATTTGGGTATTAGGAATTAAGTTGACTTCATGGAATGAGCTGTATAGCTATAACTTCTAGTTCTTTTAGGCCAAAATACACTGAGAGTATAATTCCAATTACATAAAATGTCTGGAACAGACAAATCATAGAGATGGTAAGAAGATAAACAGTTGCCTAGATTTGGGGTGTGAATGGGGATTAACTGCAAGTGAACAGGAGAGATGTTTACTACGTGTTGGAAATATTCTACAGCTGAATTGTGATGATGACTGGGCAACTCTCTGAATTCACTAAAATCAATAAACTGGGCAACTTAATAGTTAAGATGGGAAAATTTTATGGCATATAAATTACAGAAAGGGGCGCCTGGGTGGCTCAGTGGGTTAGGCCGCTGCCTTCGGCTCAGGTCATGATCTCAGGGTCCTGGGATCGAGTCCCGCATCAGGCTCTCTGCTCAGCGGGGAGCCTGCTTCCCCCCTCTCTCTCTGCCTGCCTCTCCGTCTACTTGTGATTTCTCTCTGTCAAATAAATAAATAAAATCTTTAAAAAAAAAAAATTACAGAAAAATAACTGCGCCGAGAGGCCCAAAGGACAAGACTGGCACACCCAAGTCAAATATAGTATGTTCATGGAAGGTAACAAAAATCCTCTGCTACTATCTTGCAGGTTCCAAAATTTCTAAGAAGCACCAGTTGACAGATACTTAAAGCTATCACTTACTACATAAGACAGCAGCAGCTTCTGCCATATGAGTCATAAAACATGACATGCTAGAATGCATTTACTTGCCCACAGTTTGCCCTGGAGAGGATGAAAGAGGAAGGCAACCAATTTTTACTAAGAGACTAGCACATGCCTGACACTAAGCCTAAGCTCTCTCTCTTACTAAAACCGGACAATCATCCTCTGAGGTAGGTATTATTTAACCCCATTTTACAAAGTAGAAAAAGGAGGCTCACATAAGTCTATTAGTCAAGATCCCGGTACTAGTAAGCAATGGTATCAAAACTGGAACCCACACTTGTCAGATTCCCAATGCCACACTCCATTTTTATGCTAGGCTTACTCATGCTGGCTGTGATGCCAAATATAGGTTCCAGAAAAATGACAAAAGAGAATCAAATAGGAAATAAATACTTAGACATGAGAAGACTTCAACTCTTACTTCCCAAAGATGTTAATAATTTCTTCATCAAAATTTTCTCTCCTTTAAACAAGATGCTTTCTTGAAAATATTTCAACTGAACAAAGGCAAATGAAAATAGCCTTCTATGGTTATGCAACTGTCAGAGACACTTACAAACCTGTACCGAGAACAGTTAGTTCCAAGTGTAATAAACAATAGTGAACTATAAATTAACAAACCCTTTGGTTGGGCTGCTTTGTGTTTCTGACATAAAGATGCATTTCCTTTTGGCAGGAGGGTCTTCCTCTTCATCAGAAGAGCTTTCTATTGTTAGGTCAATAACATCCACTTTCTTCTTGCTTGTCTCATTGGCTACAGTCACTGAACAAGGCTTAGTGAGGACACTTGAACCTGATGTGGGGAAGAGAAGTAAAAGAAAAAAAAAAAAAATCAAAGGTGGGACACAAATAAACTCTAACCTTAAGTCTTAACTGTGCAGCAAGTCCAGGAGAATATACAACCAGTAAAGACACATACTCTGCCCAATGGATACAGACAAACTCCTTAACTCCAGATGTTTGTCTATAAAGTGACTGCTTAATCTGGAGACAAAAAGTAAGCTCTATGCATGGCCAGAGCGTCGAAGCCTCCTTCGGACAGCATGCTCTTATGTCCCCCGGACTGCCAGAAGACGCACTCAGATCCTACTGCTCACACTGCCTGCCTCCCCAGGTAAACAGTCATTTTATAGGCAGCCTAGGGTTAGGGGTCCAATCTCAGCCACAGGCAAGAGTAAGTGGCTTCACGGGCTGTGTATTCTCACAGATGTGTGGCACTGTTAAGTCAGAATCAGATACTTTCACTCTAGCAAAGCCACAGTAGTCATGTCAAGATAATTACAGGCCCCTCACCATAAGCCAGAAACTGATAAGATTTTAAACCTTCACAAGCTGAAAAAACTCCAAACTTCTCTTAAATTATTCAGACATTTAAAGCTTTTCTTATCAACTATCTGTTAATCACTTAGGTCCTCCTTTCTGCCCTCATATACTATATGTTAACACACCAGTTCACAGAAATTACGTTATGCCCTGTAATCTCTTTAACAGAAAACTAATGCTGGCTGATAATGGAAAAGGAGCAACTAATCAACTATATCACTGTTATTCTCAAAGATGAGGGAAACCTTGACCGTAATTCTACCTGTAGGCTCAGTAACAATCACAGGAGAATGAATTTTTTTAAATTAGGTTCCACACCCAATGTGGGGCTTGAACTTAGGACCTTCAGATCAAGAGTTTCATTCATACTGAATGAGCCAGCCAGGTGCCCCAGGAGAACGATTAATATTAACATGAATCTTTCACTTCTTACTCTTGAGTACCCATTATTCATTACACTGGTAGCATGTCAAACATAATCAGCACAAAGCATAAATGTAGTGAGTGGACCATATCAGATAAAAAGAAAACTTTAAGTTCACCTACAGGTTTCAATTAACGGTACTGCCCTAAGTTTCTCCACTCAGTGTGGCTAGGTAGAGGGAGCTGAGTATACATCCTAGGTAACAAAGGCAATGGTCAAATTCCTTCCCATAAAGAAATGGAAACAATCTGTTCACTTTTTTAGCAACTGACCTCTGAGCACCTGCCCCCACCCTCCACTGATGGATTCGGCCTCTCTAAGCACACCTCTACTGGCAGTTCCCTCAAAAGGTACTCTACAAAGAATCCTGAAATATCGTTCATAAAAATGTCGTTTATAACTTTTCATTTTATAACAAACACCATATATTAAAATAACTTCAGATGATTGTTTCATTTACTTTACATATAAAAATATATTATGAAAAAGCTAATTAGAAGATGATATGAACTTTAGCACATTTCTGAAGGAAAGAGTAAAAATCATTCGGGGGAAATTACATATGTAACAGATGATCAAAAGATAAAGTTCGAAAACTGAGCTCCAAATGTAGTTCTAGCGGCCAAGGTTAACAATAAAAACAACACTGTAGGAGTCTCATTGCTTTGCTCTATGGAGCCATTCTGCACATACTTTCTATTTTTGTACATGGCTGGCTGGACACTTTCATAGCTTCTTTCTTCGGTCTCATCGGACACCAAGTGCCATCCTCTTGGAATTTGATCTCATCCACATCAGAACAGTCATTGAGAATTTCCATAAAAAGCCTATGAACCAATTAAGAAGTGCATAAATGTAATCAATGGCTTTGTTCAACGGTGAACTAACAAAGTAATACATATGCTGCCTTGGAGATGAAAATAATGCTATCTTTTTTTGTTTGGTGTTTCAATACTTCACATTTTACAACAACTACTACATCCCCTCCTCCTAGGTTTTAGATCTTTAATGAGCAACATAAGTGACTTACTGAGTATCATCTAATAAATCAATGACTAAATAGAAAGATACCTGGAGCCTCCTAACTGGGATTGGCCAGTAAGAAGAATTTCTAACACAACATATAAAACAAACATAAGGAAATATAAAGGTTATTATACAAAAAATAATCTATAAGCTTATTCTCAAGAAAAACGGATCATCAGGTAGGGAAAAGGAGGATTAGGGACATGAAAAAATTTAAGTAACTTTGCATACAAATTATGTTCTATGCCCATAGTGAAATTTGAAATCATCTTCAGAAAAATATGTGGAAAATGCCAATATTTGGAAACTAAACAAAACAACCAATGAGACCAAAAAAAACATAAAAACATAAATTAGAAAGTATTTAGAACTGAACAAAAAGGAAAATATAATAAAATTTGTGGAATATAGCTAAAGCAGTACTTGGAAGAAAATTTATAGCACTAATCTTCCTACATTAAAAAAGGACTCAAATCAATGACCTCAGTTTCTACCTAATGAAACCAGAAATAAAATTAAAATTAAACATGAAAAGGGAAATAACAAAGAAAAGAATCAAATGAAATAGAAAAAAAAACAAAAAATCAATGAAAACAAAAAGCTGGGGCTTTAAGATCAATAAAATCGACAAACTTCTAGCCACACTAAGGCTCCAAAAGAAATAGATAACCTGAGGAAACCCACGTATATTAAAGAAAATGAATTTATAGTTAAAAACTTTACCACAAAGAAAAGCCCAGTCCCAAACATCTTCACAAGGGAATTCCAACAAATATTTGTGAAGACATGATACCACCACTTCCCAACTCATTTGCATGAGGTCAACATTACGGTGGTATTAAAAGGAGACAAAGGGGATGCCTGGATGCCTGGGTGGCTCAGTGGGTTGAGCGTCTGAGTCTTGGTTTTGGCTTAGGTCAGGATCTCACGGGTCGTGGGATTGGACCCCGTGCAGGGCTCCATGTTCAGCACGGAGTCGGCTTGAGAGATCCTCTCTCTTCTCTCTCTCTGCCTTTCTCCCCACAACCCATGCTAATGCTGTCTAAAATACACAAGTAAATAAAATCTTAAAACAAAGACACACAAGAAAACAACAGACCAATGCCCCTCTGAGTTTAACAAACCTAACAGTACAGAAACACAACAATAAATACGAAGGGTAACACAACGCTAGACTAAAACGGATATGAGGCTGTACTGACTGTTTACATAAGCTAACACGTAGGCTGGGATATACTTACCCATCTAAAATGAGACTTTCATAGGCAGCTTTTTTATCACACACGGGACAGATCCACGTGGGCTTCTTCTCATTCATTTGCAGATAAAAGGCAGCATCAAAACACTGCAGATGTGTACAAGTCACTGCGCGGCACGGGATTGTCAACCTCATTTTCCCTAACTACAGGACAGGGAAGACAACAGGGGGAAGCTTTTCAGAAAGGAGAATAAAGCCTCAAAGGCAAGAATCACTCATAAAAGTCTGAAAAGATCTTATGAGAAAATCAAAATGAAAAAATTCAAACCAGAATTTATCTCTATCAAGACTGCTACACATTTCACTTGTATTCACTGACGGCCCTATGATTTTTAAAAGCCCATTTCACATTTTTAAAATAATCAACATGCAAATTCACAGGAAGAAAAACATGTCTCTTTCTTACCTGTTCCCCTATTTAGAGGGAACCACTGTTGCCCATCTCTTGCTTGTACTTGCACGGAGTCTACACATAACCAAGTATGTATTTTAAAAATTTTTTATTTTATTTTATTTTATTTATTTATTTGACAGAGAGAAATCACAAGCAGATGGAGAGGCAGGCAGAGAGAGAGAGGGAAGCAGGCTCCCCGCTGAGCAGAGAGCCCGATGCGGGACTCGATCCCAGGACCCTGAGATCATGACCTGAGCCGAAGGCAGCGGCTTAACCCACTGAGCCACCCAGGCTTCCCAGAAATGGTGGCATGCAATCCACACAATTCTGTACCAGCTGTCACATAATTCCCTTGGTGACTGTTTCAAACATATCAGAACACGCAAAGCTACCATGACATGAAGGTATCATAATTGATAATGAAGCGTATGATATGAAGGCTCATTATTTATTTAACTAGTACCTGCCCTAGCGACAGACGTTTAAATTGTTTCCAATCTTTTATGACTACAAATAATGCTCCAGTAGATATCTACAGGATGACTCCTAGAAGTGATATTTTGTGGTCAAAGGGAAAGTGCATTTATGATTTCTGTCACAATGACAAAACGTCTCCCACAGAAGTTGCCTACCTACCGATGCATGCACATACGTGTATCAGTGCACTTGGTTCCCCTCAACCTTGCACACACAGTGCTGAAACTCTGATCTCTGCCAACCTGATAGGTGAAAAAATCCCATTATAGTTGTGAACTACACTTCCCTTATTTTGAGTTGAGCTTTTTTTTTTTCAATTTATTTATTTTCAGAAAAACATTATTCATTATTTTTTCACCACATCCAGTGCTCCATGCAAGCCATTCCCTCTATAATACCCACCACCTGGTACCCCAACCTCCCACCCCCCCCCGCCACTTCAAACCCCTCAGATTGTTTTTCAGAGTCCATTTTTCTTTTTTACTTCTAAGAGCCATGTGTGCTTCTAAGAACCATCTATTCATAACCTTTTCTCATTTTCCATTTAGTCTTTGGTATCTATCTACAGCAGCTCTACATTAAGTCAGCCTCATATATATGATGATGTGAACTGCAAATTGATTTTTCACTTATGAGAATTTACTTGTGTATAATCACATGTGCTGATATTCCAATATATTTTTATATAACTACAGTGCTCTGTTCAGTTCTTATTCTAGCTGGTAGAGGTATGCCAACATCAGGATACAGATTAGATGGAGTCTGTCAGTACAGCCTTTCAACAGCCCTCCCTACATACTTCCTTACAGAAAATCAGCTTACAACCAGCTCTCTGTGATATTCGGATAGAAAATCTGTTTCTCCCACTAGACTCTAAGCTCCACAAGACAAGATCCATGTCGCTGCTCACCGCTGTAATCCAAGTGTCACAGCACAGCACCTAAAATGCAGCATGTGCTCGGAATTTCTTGATCAGATGACAGAACAAAGACAGACAGACTAGAAAAACAGCAATGGGAAAGAAAGGGAAGCAGGAAGAACTTCTTTACGGGCACTATAAAGTCTAGAAAAATACACAGCAAAATTACACTGTTAACTTTGCCTAAGGGGTAGGAGTCTTAGAATGCTCCTGTTTGCCCCCCCCTTTATGGTTTATCTAAAATTTTTCTTCTAAAATGAGTATTTGTTTATTTCGTAATTTAAAAAATTAATTGAGCCAAGTTGTCAGCATAGCAATAACTATTGTTTGTATAGTTCTACTTACATAGAAGGCACGATATATTATGAAGTGACACTTTACATTTAAACCTAACAACTGCACTGTATGGCTGATCTAGAGACATTATTGTCTCCCCCACTCTCACCCTGAGAACACCAAGGCACAACAAAGCTAAGTAATGGCTACCATTACAAAGTTAGAAAGTGGCAGCACCAATATCTGAACCAAGCAACTCTGGCTCCGGAGTCCATATCTTAACACTGTGCTATACTGACTCCATCTGAGTGTTTTAACTAGAATTCTAAAAGGGATCTTGGAAGTTACAGTGATTCATGCAAGTACACAGCACAACAGAACTCATTATTTAAGAAAGAAAAAAGGAAGAACAGAACCTAAGGCATTTCATTTTCCTACAATATTTGCTTCCAAATTTTCCCTTCCTTTAGTAACAGATTTCCTCCTAAGCCATGTGGAATCTTACTGGGCGCTAAGGATTTTTACCTACATTTCACAGAATTCTCCTAACAGCCCTAGGACTGCAGAAAAACTAGTATCTATATTTTGCTTTTGAAATAAAGATGCTGAGACAACATGAGGCCATAAACAACACACTCACTGAGACCGAGCTGGTGGAGCCCTAATGCAAACACCGAAGTTGACTTCTATGGGACTCCTCTCAGTTTTACAACATCACACATGGTGCTGCTTCTTGGTTCCGATTATCCACCTTCTCCTATTTTGCTAAAAGTTTTTGTTCTCTTAGGAATGGAAGCTGACTGAATGCTTATTCAGCACCCTAATGAGATGATCACAGGGATTTCCTAACCCCCTTTCCATTATTAATATAAACAATCAAACCATACTTGCATTCCTAAGAGGTATCCTTTTGTTATCGTGTATTATTCTTGTAAAATACTGATTCTTTTTAAAGTAATGGATTCTACTGGCTAGTGTTTTGCTTCGGAATTTTTCATCATTGCTTTTTATTTGGAAACAACCTAAATAATCACTAAAAAGGTTAAACAAGTTAATTTACACCACACCCAATCAACAAAATGCCTGTATGATTAAAATAAGTCATATCTACAGATATTAATAGTTAAAATATACTGTTAATTTTAAAATAGTAAACCACAGAACAGTATATGTAGCACAATACAATTTTTTCCAATAAACATACACAACTATGAACATAAAGTTCAGTCCAGAAAGATTTATTTCATACTATTAGTAGCATTACTTTTGAGTAAGAGATCTTATGAATTTCAAGTTTTAATGTCTGTTCTATTTGAATAATTTTATAATAAAGTAGGTACTATTTGTCAATTTCCATAATTTGCTTCCTTTAAATAATGCTCTAGCTCAGTCTACTATGATTTTTATGGAGGGGGCGGGGGCTCCTAGTTCTTATACTTTTGGCTTCAGAATCCCTTCACACTCTTAAACGCTGAGAATCTCAAGGAGTTTTTATATATAGGTTATATTTACCAATATTTATTGTAGTAGCAATTAAAGCAGACATTTTAAAAAGACAAGAATAGACAAATACACATTACTCAACCCTTGGAACACTGACATTACCAATAGTCAGGTAATCCCTATTAAACACCACTGCCTACTCATGAGAGAATAACAGAAAAGAGACAAACTGAATCACAGTATTATTTTAAAAATTGCTCTGATTTTGTGAGTCTCTTCCAAGAGTCTCAGGGCCCCCAAGTATCCCTGAGCCATGCTTTGGGAACTTGCTTTTTTTCTTCTTCTTCTTAGGTACCACCTTCATCTCTCCTGTCACTGCCTTAGAATTTCCACAATACAGGGGCACCTGGGTGGCTCAGTGGGTTAAGCCGCTGCCTTCGGCTCAGGTCATGATCTCAGGGTCCTGGGATCGAGTCCTGCATCGGGCTCTTTGCTCAGCAGGGGGCTTGCTTCCCTTCCTCTCTCTCAGCCTGCCTCTCTGCCTACTTGTGATCTCTCTCTGTCAAATAAATAAATAAAATCTTAAAAAAAAAAAAAAAGAATTTCCACGATACAGAGAACTGAAAACATTCACAACTATAGAAGCTGCTGATCCTAAATTTAATCCTAGTGGCTCACAAAAGTTAATGAGCATTTCTCAAGTTTAAAAAAGCATTTATTACCAACTGGCCAAATCTAATTAATTTCCTAATACTGATTATGGCGTGTCAACAAAAGCAGCTTTGTATGCTTAAATTCTATTTAGTCAGATAATGGATGGATGGATGGACGGATGGATGGAAGGAATGGTTCCTAAACAATGCAATACTCTTTTTGATTAGTAAAATATTTTTTAAGTTCTTACTTAAATTCCAGTTAACATACAGTGTAATCTAAGTTTCAGATGTTATGATATAGTGTTATGATGTTTTGATATAGTTATTCAACACTTCCATACATTACTTGGTACTCATCACAAGTGTGATGTACCCTTAATTAAGTACCCTTAATTCCCCATCACACATCCTCCCATGCCCTTCCCCTCTGGTGACCATCGGTTTGTTCTCTATAGTTAAGAGTCTGTTTCTTGGTTTGCCTCTCTTTTTTGTCCCTTTGCTCGTTTGTTTTGTTTGTTTTTCTTTTTTAATTTTTTAAAAAAGATTTTATTTATTTATTTGACAGAGATCACAAGTAGGCAGAGAGGCAGGCAATGAGAGAGAGGAGGAAGCAGGCTCCCCGCTGAGCAGAGAGCCCGATGTGGGGCTTGATCCCAGGACCCTGGGATCATGACCTGAGCTGAAGGCAGAGGCTTTAACCCACTGAGCCACCCAGGCGCCCCATTTGTTTTGTTTCTTAATTCCATGTATGAATTATATCATATATAGTATCTGTCTTTCTCTGAATGATTTTGCTTAGCATAATACTCTCATGCTCGACCCATGTCATTACAAATGGCAGGATTCCATCTTTTTTTTTAATGGCTGAGTAATATATCACATTCATCAGTCGATGGACCCTTGGGCTGCTTCCATAACTTGGCTATTGTGGATCATGTTGCTATGAACATCAGAGTGCAATGTTATGTACAGAGCACCTAAACTGATTTTTACTTCGCTGTGGCCTAAATGCATCTACATAAATTAAGAATGTATATAGTAAAAATGACCCAAATCAGTGGATCCAAACTATATATGAGTCAGAATCTTAAAAGATAAAATCAAACCTAGCCCCCTTCTCTACCCCCACCCACCCAGCCCACCTCTGCAGGAAAGACAGAAAATCACTAGCTGATATCACTAAAACTGATAAATTTTAAAAACTGTAAAATTCAGACACTGTTCAGAAATATAATTATATATACTTAGATCCCTCCCTCGAACAACAGTAAAATTGCCTTCCGTAAGTCCCAAGGACAGAGGCTTTGGACTACACTTCCCACTCCCCAGACTCAAGTCTACTCTGGATCATTTTACAAATATACTGTGAAATGGGACAAACGCTTCTCCCAGTACCTGACAGCCATCATTTTCTGATAGCTTCCTTATCCCAGGGTTCACGGCTCATCCTTCCAAATGCTCACGATCCGCTCTGTGCTTCTGTATTTCCTAGCACCACTCCGGATCCGCTGCTACTTCTGCAGCCAGTAGGCTGCACTCCTTTCTGCTCTTTTCAGCTAATACTGGTATTATCTCCTCCTCTCATCATCTAACTTCTGTCATCCATCTGTTAAATCTGATCAAAACATCTGTTTGGTGTTCTAATTAACATGTATCATAGACTACAGTTAGCTTCAACTCTGTGTTAACACTACTACAGCCTGGAAAATACCACTTACTCTTTTCTTAGAAAGTGCTGAAAAAATCAGGTAGTGTGATTTTTTTCAAAGCTCAAAAGACAGTCTGCAAAACAAACTTAGTGCAAAGGAACTGCTCCCTATTCTTTTTTTTTTTTTTTTTTTAAAGATTTTATTTATTTGACAGACAGAGATCACAAGCAGGCAGAGAGGCAGGCAGAGAGAGAGGAGGAAGCAGGCTCGCTGCAGAGCAGAGAGCCCAATGCGGGGCTCGATCCCAGGACTCTGGGATCATGACCTGAGCGGAAGGCAGCGGCCTAACCCACTGAGCCACCCAGGCGCCCCGCTCCCTATTCTTATATAGAAGGAATCTTAACCGCTCTGATATACCACTTCCACAACCCAAACAAAACATAAGAGACTGACATACTAACAGATTCTCAGATTTTCAAAATAGTGGAAGTGGTATATCAGAGCGGTTAAGCTCCCTATTCTTATATAGAAGGAATCTTAACCGCTCTGATATACCACTTCCACTATTTTGAAAATCTGAGAATCTGTTAGTATGTCAGTCTCTTATGTTTTGTTTGGGTTGTTCTCATACAGAATAGCACAGTGTTTTTAAAACAAAAACAAAAAAACTTTAAAAAACAAGGTCAAGGAGACAAGACAGAAAATGGAATCTTGCAACCATTAGAACTCCTTAGGTAAGCTATCCAGAAGCACTCTCTTACTGACAGAATAGTGAAACATAGAGGAAACATGAGTTCTCTTCCCATGTTGTGATTATGCCTAGAATATAGCCAGTAAACAACATCTGCTCAAAATAGGGTTAAACTGTAAGAAAAATGTCAATATACAACTGTTTTTGACTAACAAAATGGCAATTTCCTGTGTCAATTTAACATCCATTTTAACACGAGAGGGAGGAAAAGAGTAATGTGAAGACACTCCAAAGAAATCACGTCTCAAGGTCTTCACACAGCATGGGGGTAGAAGAGGAGGTCCTGGTCCCAACACAAGCCCTCTTGGACCTCTGCCACCACTTCAGGCATTAATGCTCCCTGCCACCGCTGCTGGAACAGCAGACTTTCTTCTCTCTGGATCTGACAACCACAGGATCACCATTTCTAAGCAATCCAATTTCATGCACTTCTATTCCTTTTCAACAGAGCTAAGTTAGTTTAAGTTAAAGATAATAAAAAAAGAAATTCAGAAAGAAAGAGATCTGCAAACATCACTTTCCAGGGTGACAGAGAGGTGAACTTATATAATGAGGATATTTATATTTTAGCCCAATTTGGTATTATGGTATATTGTTAAGGTATCTGCAATAATGTCAGAAGACCAAAATTTTTATCCTTGTTTTGCTACTAACTGTGTGATGTGGGCTATCCAAGCACTTTTAATCTCAGTTCCCTCAACTACAAAATGTGAACAACTCTTCCACACAGGTTTGTTAAGACAGTTAAATTAAGAAGCACATCACGGGAACTCAACAAATTATTCCTTTCTCTCTCCCTCTCTCTGACACAATTCTCTCTCCACTTAAATACCGTACATTTCTCACAACGGTGGCTGGTCATGAGGTTCTCCCAAAACTACATTCCTGATTCCGTGACTTTTCTCATAAAGTTCCTTCCATGTGGAAAGGTTCCCCTCCACGAGTACTGATTTTAGAGAAGACTTCATCCACTATTCCTGACCTCTCCCTATGCTTAGCAAGGTTACATGTGGTATGTATATCTTTGTTTTCTCATGTGAGTTAGTTTTATCTCTCAAAGTAGACTATTAACTTTCTGACAAGTTCTTATCAAGTCCTTGGTATTTTTGCCCCAAAATTAGCTCAGTAACAAGAACACAGGAGGATCTGAGAGTTGCTGACCGATTTCCACTCCATAGTCTCTATATAAAGAGACATAAAATTATTATGCAACTTAGAAGTGCATCTCAAACATTCTAATTCATAAAGGCATCTCAAACATTCTAATTCATTAAACCAGAACCATCAATTAGCATTTATTAGGTGACAGTAATTTTATTGCTATTTTTCAACACAGTCTATATTCTGATAAAAGGAGCCAACTCTCTATTCTCTCTAAATATTTACTATTAGCTGTGGACTATCTACAGCAAAAAAAAAAAACTATGACAGATTATTCTGAACTTAAAGCTCTCTTTCCTTTTCAAAACAATACCCTTTTAGGTCTCTCCTTGCTTAGTCATTGTTTGAAGAACATTTGCATTCTTTAGAATTGTGTTTAATCATTAAAATTCCTGAATGGGAAAATGACAAAAGTTCTGAATTCTATCATAACGTATCATTCATTCCCACACTTACTTATATAGGAAATTAGTCATCTATAAAAACCGAAACACCCCGCAATGTTTTTGGCTTTACTTACAGGGCACATCAAGGACACCCGAAGGCTAGTTGTAGCAATTTCACTATCAGGATCTGCAGTAAGTTTTTCTTTAACTTTAAAAAGAAAAAAGAATTTTTTTAAAAAAAATTTTAACTGTGATATTCTGAACAGGATTACAGAAATAGGTATCATCTTATTTAAAGTTTCCCAAACAATTTGACTAGGTCAAGAAACTACAAAAAGCAAACAAAAAACCCCCAAAATGTTAAGTATTCATGTAAAAACACAATCATACTTCCAATATTAGGTTAAAGAATTACAAACTTGCAAACTTTAGATTCACATGTTTGATTGCATTTTTTAAACAGTTTCTTTCTAAAAGCAAACTTGCAGGTAAGGAAGAGTTTTGAAATAGACAACTATATAGGACCGAAGAACAATATAACAAATGGGAAAGGAACTTGCAAAGGAGCTGTACTTGGAGCTTCCATGCTTTCCTCACACACACTCAGAGGACTTTTTGTTACGGGGTATTGGTTGTTTCCAACAACTATTAAATTTGTAAACCAAAAAAGCCAAATACTCTTATACTTCCTTTGACAACTGAAAACTGCAAGAGATGTGCTAATGTCTCTGCAGTTTGATCTTCCAGGTAATGTATAAGAGACATATACATGTATAATGTATAAGAGACAGGTTGAAGTCTCTACAAGGTCACAAACATATGCATGGCCTCTAGGTGGTTAACACTCAGCACCATCATAGAGAAAAGGCAAGGAAATGGGAAACGGAAACAGCAGTGGGATGAAAAGACAGAGGGAAGTGCTTCCTTGGCTTCCAGCTCTAGGCAGGAAGAGCGCTACTCTTAAAGAGATGAGAATGGTTTAAGTACAAGAAATGCAAACCATTTCAATAGCCCTACTTGGCTCCCTTTTCAATCTGTAGATCCTTTTCTCCTTTCCAGTTCATCCAGCGTTAAGTGAAGTAACTGGGGGAAAAATACTGTCTTTCCCAGAAAAACGTCTTGTTCAATTAAATTAAGTTACTGAATTATTTACAGTCTGAGTTAGACTTTTTCTCTATTATTATACATTATGAAAGCAAAGTAAAAAATAAAACCTCTGAGAAGTCAAATATTATTGATAGATATCAACACTTGTTTTGCAAAAAGAGCGTTCTCGTTTAGGATTTTTTAAAATGTACCTTGCATTACACACTGGAGGTTCTGAAGACTTGCACTCCTATTTGCGAGTCAACATACGCATCAAAATTACCATCAACCTGACATTTACCTAAATAAGTTTGCATAAAAAAGCCAAAAATCAGACTAGTTGGGATATAAAACTTATCCTTAGGAGTGATTTCTAAGAAGGGCTTTTCATTATAGGGCTCTGTTCAAAGGAGTATTTTTAACTCAAATTCATTTTAGGTTTTTTTTTTTTTTCCCAATTTATTTATTTTCAGAAAAACAGTATTCATCATTTTAGGTTTTTAAAAATAATTCTTCACAAATTATTCCTGTATTGATGTATATTTGAGGCTTCCTTTTTTTTTTTCTCCATTAAAGCATCTCAAATGCTCAGTCTTACAAACATTACTTACTTAGTGCTCTGGAATGATCAGGGTTTCTAATACCTTTCATTTTTAATCTCTGTAATAACATGGCTGATGTGAGCTGTCGTACAAGATATACAGACATGGAGTAATTCTACAAAGAAAGATAATCTGTATTAAAGATGAGAGATAATAGCCTATTTACATAAAATACCTGTCTAAGAAACTCTGGTTTCTAAAAATAACATTCAAAATAACTTTCACAGGAAGGTCAAGGACTGGGAAGGGAACAAAATCAACTTAGCTATTTTAGGGAAGATAAAACTCAATCACATTAAAGGTATTTCTCAATCATTTATCACTTTAAAACATCCAACTGAAAGATAACATATCTTAGATCTGCAGTTTTCAAACTGTGTTTCTAATTAAGCAAAACTGATTATCCTGGGGTCATCCTGGCATGAATGAGAATGTACCCTCCCGGAATGCCCACTTCTAACTAAAATTTTGTTTTCATGTAATGGACTGTCACAATATTTTCACTGAAGAATGGGTTCCACTGCAGAAACAAAGTTTAAACACCAGTGGTCTGAATTAACATTCAAATCCAGAGTTTCAAAGTTCTAATTCTGGCAGAAGAGACCACCTCATACATGGCCTTGAACAAATCTTCAAATGAACCCAGTATCAGCTTTCTTCGGAGAAAAACTTTGACAAATTAACCCCTGTTTCCAAATGCACATTTTATTAGGGAAGGGACAGCTACTGTAGTATTTAAGACACACGAAGAAATGATAAAAATCAAAAAGACAAGGCCAGAAAATAATAGCATCCAATCCCATACCTCTTAGATCTGGCACAAAGGAACCTTCGTTAGCTATTTATAGAGCTATGAAGAGATGAAATAGAATTTTACCTACATGCTAAAAATCTATCTTACTATTTCACTACACATATTCATTCAATTGATCCTATAATAAACAAAATACTTTTAATAGTTATCAAGCCAAATATTGTAAATATCATTTTAATGTCCTGCAACAGTCTTTTTAAGTATCTGAATACTCAATACAGTATGCAAATTTTAAATCAATTAATCATTTTAATTACAAGAAAAGTATATTACTACCATTACACAGCAAAAAACCCTGCCAGATCTTCAATGTCTATAATCGTTTACTCAAAAATATATGTTAATAATTACATCAAAAAGATACATTCTTCTATTCAAATTTCTCCCATAAGCTTTAAAACATTAATACCTGCTCATTTACCAATGACTCTTGCATTTGCAAGATTTTACTTATATTTAAACAGGCCTCAGGAAAGTAAGCAACTTCGCCAAAATCAAACAGTGGCCAAGTTGGGACTAAGTTAAGATTTTCTGAATCCTTACCCAATGCATCACTACACTGCACAGTTTGTACAAATGAAAAATATTAGGATCAGTGTCCTATGATAATACAGACAAGTTATGATAAAAATCCAAAACTGAGAGCTCAAGAAAACAATCATTAGAGAGATAGTAATATTTTTTTAGTCCAAATATTAATACAAAGCTATTCTTTATGTCCTCAACTCTGTAACTGCCTTGGTGTGACAACCAAAACTTCCTGCTATGAACAAATGACTCAATTTCTCTGTCAATAAAATAGGAATATTACCCTTTACCTCAATAAAATAGCAAGACTAAAGTTGATGTTCAGAAATTAACTCAAATCTCTTTTGACATTCTATTATTTCTATATATAAACAAATAGTTGTAAGACAGAAATCCCTTGTTATATTAGTCAGTATCCCATAACTAACATAACACATTTGAGACTAGGAATTAGTAGAAAGCCAGGTTCATCAACCTACAGGTATTGGGAAAATAATGTAATTTTAAGTAAATATTTTCATATGAGATTCCCAAATTATCTGAAGTGACAGCTGTTCATGTAAAAGCTGGAACAGATTATTTCCAACCACATTTAATCATTTTCCTCAAAGCCAGATAAGCTTTGCCCCTCTTCATAAAAACGTAACATTACCCAAAGTTTCCAGTTTCTTAAAACCCTACTTAAACACATACATAAACACAATTGTGATTCAGGCATTTCCTTAAGAAACACTGTAATTACACTCACTTCTTTTCCAAGAAAATAAAGAGATGACATTTAGGACATCTTGAACTTTTCAACCCTAAGAATCCCTACATCTCCACTCCCTGAATTGAAAAGCACTGCTTTTCAGGAATTAAGATCAGAAAACTAAACAGGTTAGAGCTAGTACCCTGAGCTAAGACAAGACAAATCAACTCCTAGTGAGATCACTTTTACGCGCTACCCAGAAGAGTCTTTACCTTTCCGATTTCTGATGCCCAAGAAATGGAAATTTGGTTTGGCACAGCTGAGGATAATCTAACTAAAGATGTAATATTCAAAGGGCGTCCAGGGCGCTTCTGTTCAATCCCATTTTTAGGTGGTGGTGCATAACCCTAGAACCATAAAAGAGAAAAATAATTTTAAATTCTCTGTTGGGGAATCAAACAATTTTCTCCAAAACAGACATACGTTTGCCTAATTTCTGTTACACAGATCCAATACATATTCTTATTTTATCCTGGAAATCACAAAATCTTCATCCTAAAGTCACCAATCCAAAGAAGAAACAGATCTTTTAAGAAATGCTATATTTCACAAGTTCAGAAAAGCACCAAAAAATGTTGCATCATTAAAATTAAAAATACTAACATCTTGCCATACTATGAATCTTTTTCCTTTTTATAAACGATAAAGTTGTACCTCTTTGTATTAATCTATTGTAGGAGCTCCTATTTAAAACACATTCAAATACTGGGGATGGGAAAGAGGGAAAACAAAGTTTGGGGATTAAAGAACAAATTAATGCAAAAATAAATTACTGAAGCTACATTAAAATAAACTTCCTCGCATAGCAAAGGAAGCAATCAACAAAACTAAAAGATAACCTGCTGAGTGGAAGATATGTGCAAATGACATTTCTGATAAAGGCTTAGTATCCAAAATATATAAAGAACTTACACAACTTAACACTAAAAAAAAAACACAAAAAACAAACAAACAAAAATCCAGTTAAAAACTGGGCAGAAGATGAACAGACATTCCTCCAAAGAATACATATGCGTGGCCAAGAGATAAAAGAAAAGTTACTCAACATCACTCATCATTGGGGAAAGGCAAATCAAAACTACAGAAAGATTATCACCTCCCACCTGTCAGAATGGCTAAAATCAGAAACACAAACAACGGTTAGCGAGGATGTGGAGAAAAAGGAATCCTTGTGCACTGCTGGTGGGAATGCAAACCGCTGCAGCCACTGTGGAAAAAGGTAAGGAGGATCCTCAGAAAATGAAAACAGAACTAGCCTACAGTCCAGTAATTGCACTAGTAGGTATTTACTCAAAGAATACAAAAACACTAATTCAAAAAGATACATGCACCCCTATGCAGCATTGTATACAACAGCTCAAGTGTCCATAAATAGATGAATGGATAAAGAAGTGGTGCTGCATACATACAATGGAATATTATTCAGCCATTAAAAAAAGGAAATCTTGCCATTTGCAACCACGTGAATGGAGCTAGAGTAAACAGCTAAGTGAAGTAAGTCAGAGGAAGGACAAATACCTTATGATTTCACTCATATGTGGAATTTAAGAAACAAAACAAGTAAAGGGGACAAAAGAGAGAGAAACCAAGAAATAGACTCTTAACTATAGAGAACAAACTGATGGTCACCAGAGGAAGGAGGGTGGGGGGACAGGTGAAATAAATTGTAGGGATTAAAGACTACGCTTTTCATGATGAGCACTAAGCAATGTAGAGAACTGCTGAATCACTATAATATACACCTGAAATTAATATAACACTCTATGTTAACTATACTGGAATTAAAATTTTAAAACAATAAAAATTTTTAAAATAATAAAAATAAAATATATTTACTATAAATAGTTTATGGGGAAAAAAGAACAAATTAATGGATTTCAAAGGAATTATTAAAGTGTTATGAATGAAAAAAAATGCTCTCCATTGCCTTCTTTCCAAGTAGAAAATAAATGGTCATTTTTTAAAACCAGAACATGTCAACAAAGAATAATCAGTATTTCAACTGGCATTAAATGAGCTTGATGGCTGTAATACTGATATTTATGCTTAATTCTTCTTCTAATTACTAAGTAGTTGTTTTAAATAGCAAGTGCACTCATTTTTGATTCACATTACATCCAATTCTCAATTACCAAAAGACTTCTCAGTTTGTAATTTTCAAAACTAAAGTATTTTTTAAAGACTTTATTTTTTTGTCAGAGAGAGAGAGAGAGAGCACAAGCAGGAGGCGGTGGCAGGCAGAGGGAGACGCAGGCTCCCCACTGAGCAAGGAGCCTGAAACGGGACTTGGATCCCAGGACCCTGGGATCATGACCTGAGCAGAGGCAGACGCTTAACCAACTACGCCATCCAGGTGTCCCTAAAGTAATAGTTTTCAGAAAATTAAAATTTCTTAGCTGTGAAAACATCTATATACTATAAAGCAGACACCATATTTCACTGAATCTAAAATGCCACTGATATAATTTAACTGAGAAGAAAAAAAAAAAAAAACCACTCAGTTAATGATACAACCTAACATATCACTACTTATTCCTGCATGCATAGCAAAGAAATACAAGCAAAATGAACTAGCAAACATACTCCTTTTAAATATATAGAAAAATCTTCTGAATCACTTTTCACTCAGTCATTAATGCATATGTTTCATGGCATCTCCCTAAATGCCACTAAAAGCTCTGGAGATACAAGTATTTCTTATAACTATATTCTACTCCACCAGCGTCCCTCGGATTTCCTTGCAGATCACTGATACCCTTAAGGTAACTGCATGTGTTAATGCTGATACAATCTGGATCTTATGAGAGTGTACTAATCAAAGCTTTTCAGACAACAACCAGTATTTGTGAACCTTCCTTAAAATGTTCTTAAATCATCTGTTGCTTAAAAAAACCGAAGGAGCACAGCTAACCAGTCATGCCACAGGAATAACATCTTGACTGTACTAGGCAATTGACAACACATTATAGCTTGCCACCTAGTCATCAGCAACTGTAAGATACCTCTGGACTCCAGTGATGTTAAAAGTATGCAATGTTAGAAACAATGAAATACAGTATTGGTGGCATTACACAACAGAGCTAAGGAATACAGTCTATCACAACTAAGGAACCTCTTCACTGCCCCGTAGGAGGTATGATAGTAATTATTCAGAGGGAATACACCTAACTTGCAAACTACGACTTGCATCAAGACTTGGAAAATCATTAAAAACAGCTTGGGCAGGGAAGAAGGAAGGCAAAGAACATAACTTCAACAATGGCCATTACACTATGGAAAAGGGAAATTGTATGTGCGCCTGCGTACATGTGTTACAGGAAAGTTATGCCCATCTCAAGTTATTCAAGTGAAATAAGCCATAAACAATTATATCTCTTATAAAGACTCTACGAATTGGCTCAATGAGAAAAAAATCGCAAGAAATATCAACGTTCTGGGCAATTCTGAATGAAACCTTTGTTTTATCTGTTTTCTGTCTTCTGGTATGTTCACTGGTAGGTTAGCCAAATAAAACAATGGCACAGGATCTGCCAAGATGATAAAAACAACTCATGAACTAGCCAAAGAGTAAACTCCCTAAACTGAAATTGAATCACCAATGTTTTCAGTCTGAAGAGGAAGAGAGCAACAAGAGAGGGGAGACTGGGTGACTACAAGAACGAGGTAGGGGTGCCTGGGTGGCTCAGTGGGTTAAGCCGCTGCCTTCGACTCGGGTCATGATCCCGCATCGGGCTCTCTGCTCAGCAGGGAGCCTGCTTCCCTCTCTCTCTCTCTCTCTGCCTGCCTCTCTGTCTACTTGTAATCTCTGTCTGTTAAGTGAACAAATAAAATCTTAAAAAAAAAAAAAAAAAAGAACAAGGTATTAGCAAATTCAAAATCAATTTTGGTACTAGTCTCAGCCATCTCAAGTATTTTAAATTTGTCTCTATCCTACCCAACTAGTTTGATTTCACTGGCAATTCTGAGTAATCTTTTAACTTGTATTCTCCTTCTGACCATTATATCACCTCCATTCAGCCATTAATTATCTGGTTATTGAGAACAGGGTAAAATTGCAATTTTCTGAAATATGGATGTGCAACTTTAACATATTTCTAATGATTTTCCATATCTAAAGCAAAAATACATTTAAGTTCATTTGATAGGGGACCTCTGGAGGAAAGTTAAAAACCTTCTTTAAGAAGGCTGGTAGAGGGGTGCCTGGGTGGCTCAGTCATTAAGCATCTGCCTCCGGCTCAGGTCATGATCCTGGAGTTCTGGGATCGAGCCCCACACTGGGTTCCCTGCTCAGTGGGGAGCCTGCTTCTCCCCCTCCCACTCCCCCTACTTGTGTTCCCTGTCTCACTCTATCTCTTTTTCTGTCAAATAAGTAAGTAAAAATCTTTTTAAAATGAAAAACAAATAAATAAATAAGCTGCAGGAGAGCCAGTAAAGATGTCAGTCTCAACCTAATGTTCCAATGAAAAATACACTCGAAAACCTTTCTGTGATGTACTGTGACGACATCCTACCTGACTTGTAACTGGGACAAAAGTTGACAGCGTTATTCCTTTAACATTTCCCTCTGGAATTTCCTAGTTACTTCTACTACCACTACTGTAATACTGTCAACACAGATTTACTATTTTACTGTACATTATAAAAATGTTCAAGGATAGATATAAGTAGAGAAAACTACCCACCAGCCAGCTTCACTAATTACCAACAATATGTTTCCAATCTTGCTTCATTTGCCTCTGTCTCCACCCACAGCCCACCCAAAAATACACACCCCACACATATACACATTTATTCTAGATAATGCCATTTGACCCATACTTCTATACAGTTTTAATAACACCTTTCAAAAAAAAAAAAACAGTATCACAACCTTATAAAATTAACCGTAATTTTTAAAAATTACCTCGTATCCAGTGTATATTCAAATTTCCTAACTGCTTCAAATGTCTTTATAATTGAAAATTTTCAAACATAAAAAAAGATGGGGCACCTGGGTGGCTCAGTCGGTTGAGCATCTGCCTCCTGCTCAGGTCATAATCCCAGAATCCTGGGATTTGCCCCACAGCAGGCTCCCTGTCAGCAGGGAGTCTGCTTCTCCCTCTGCCCCTCAACCTGCTCACCCACTCTCTCAAATAAATGAAATCTTAAAAACTATATACATATATATGAAAAAGGCATAATGAACTCCCAATTACCCATCACCCAATTCAATATACATTTGTCATAAACAATCTTTCCTTATTTAACCTCACTCCCATTCCAGATTATTTTAAAGCAAATCCCAGGCACATCATGTTACCCACATATATAGCCTGGTACACAAGATGTCCTTTTACAGTCTAATTCAGAATCCAAACTAGAGCCTCACATTGTGGTTAGTTGTCTCTGAAGTCTCCTTTATTCTACAATAATAATTTTCATTGTCCCCCACCCTCTCTTCTTTTCCATGGTCATTTTTTGTTAAAAATACCAAAACTTCTGACCTGAAGAATGACCTCACTTTTTGCATGAGGCTTCCTCATGGTATAAAGTTCTCCTGCTCCATCTCCTATAGACATTTTAAGCTGGTAGCCAGTTGTGCACGCTTGATTTGATTCAGATTTGAATCTTCAGACACAAAACTTCATAGGGAATGTTAGGTACTCCCCACCATACCACATCATGAGGCACGTAATGAGTTTGCCCCAGTTTACAGTGATGTCAAGACTGATGAGGAATTCAGCCTGACCCTGACATCAGTCTGACCCCTCCATGGTAACATTCCCCATCAAGCTTTGACCTAACAGTTTTAGCACCCATTGATGGTTACCTAGATCGATTATATAATTATCGATTTGAAAAAAATGGCTTTCTAATCCATTATTCCTTTTGTTTATATTAGTTAAAATGTTTCCATTAAAAAAACTTGACTGTGCACATGTCTGACTACCCTGAAATCAAGGACTCTCTGCCTTTATCAATTTTTAGAATACTGAATTAGTACAACCTCCAATGGTTTATTTCAATGTAATTATAAACTCAATCATATATTTGATAGCTCTGAGTCTACTGTAGTAGTATCCTTTAGATAATCCCATCTTAGGCCACAGGAATCTGGTTAAATTGGGGGACAGAAGTGTATGTTTAAAAGAAAATACTGACTTTACCTCAGTCCAGATTTACTGTGAAGCAGACCATTTGCGTAACTAATGCATAAAGGAAAAAATATATATGAGAAAAAAAGAAATCCATGAACATAGAAACATAATATAAGAGGGTGAACACCAAGAAGACTTCTGACTACATCAAGAGGAAATATTTGATTTCTGCCCGCTGAACTGCAGCACATATCCTCTTCAATCCACAAAATCTTTCCAAGTTAACACTCCCCACTGTCAATCCAATTCTACGATATCCCACAACGTTACAGCTCCACAAATTTACAGAAGTTTCTCAAAATCTATTTAAAAAGAAAAACAATTCAGCCTCTCAAAATCATTCTAAGCAAAGAGGGTCTTTTTTCTCTTTCCTTTTCTTCTGTTCTTAAAAACATAAACTTTTCGGGGCGCCTGGGTGGCTCAGTGGGTTAAGCCACTGCCTTCGGCTCAGGTCATGATCTCAGGATCCTGGGATAGAGTCCCACATCAGGCTCTCTGCTCAGCGGGGAGCCTGCTTCCCTTCCCCCCTCTCTCTCTGCCTGCCTCTCTGCCTACTTGTGATCTCTCTCTCTCTCTGTGTCAAATAAATAAATAAATAAATAAATCTTAAAAAAAAAAAAAACAACATAAACTTTTCTCATCTTCTATCAGTTTGTACACTGGCAGCCCTGGGAGCCAAAGACAGGAAAGGGGGATACTCTCAGAGGCAGTTTCACTTTTATCTGTCCATGCTATACATGTCATTCTACAGGTCCTGCTGTGAGCTGCTTACTGTTGTCCTTATAATAAGGAATCTTAATCCCTGTATTAAGGGATCTGAAAAACTGATGCATTGGGGCACCTGGGTGGCTCAGTGGGTTAAAGCCTCTGCCTTCAGCTCAGGTCATGATCCCAAGGTCCTGGGATCAAGCCCCACATCAGGCTCTCTGCTCAGCGGGGAGCCTGCTTCCCCCTCTCTCTGCCTGCCTGCCTCTCTGACTACTTGTGATCCCTGTCTGTAAAATAAGTAAATAAAATCTTTAAAAACAAAACAAAACAAAAAACTAATGCATGAAGGCATCTCCTAAAACTCACCATCCTAAAACTCATGGGTAAAACAGCAGAGGAACTGCTTTTCACTATTTGACCCTTAAGAATCCAAGGACACATTGCTATTATCAAGGTAATGCTATTTCTCATTCAGCTTTCTCTTTGTTCATGCAGTATCATGGTTCCGTAATAACCGGATACTGCAATAAGGTCTACACAGAGAGACTGGTTCCAGGATACAAATCCAAATACATTCATAGTTCTCATGGGAAATTCCATGACTGTGTCAAGCTTATTCTCTAGGATTTGCTGTGCAATAAACTAGGATCATGGGCAAGGATCCCATGTCAAACTTCTCTGTGACCTGTCAATGTCTCTTACAACTGGAACAAAGTCCCTGAGGATCTCCATGCTGGTGAGGAGTTCAACATATTAATTTCTAAAAGGTCAGTAAAGTTTCCTCTTCTGAGGCTGCAGTATACTCCCATGATTTTCATAAGCCTGCTTCATGCTAGTAAAGGCTCTATATTTCATTACCCCAATCAGTAGCAATTGTGGATCAAGAAGTGGTTTAAGGAGTTTTCTATCAGTTGCATGTAAATTCACATCAGCTGTTCCACAGAAGGTCACAGAGCCAAAAAGCCTCTTTGGGAAAGTCTGGCATTTGATCTCTGGGATGGCCTGATTAGGTCAGGAAAGCCCCCCCACCCAAGCCCCCACTGTTTTCTGTTTTTGAAATCTGTCTTTCCCTTTGTCCTAAGGCTCCCTTTTTTTCACCTCCTTCACAAAGTCCCTGGGGCCACTGAAGGCCCCTGGCTCCAGAGGCGAGGACCAGATTCACTAAACAGTAACTGATATATTCACAAACAGTCTAATATAAGCACTGAAGGGTTAGTTGGTGCTTTGGGAAAGAAACCAACAGTGACTGAGTAACAATCTACCAGAAAAAGTACTCAAACTGCCTAATTTCTTCGCTCTCAAAAGGACTGAAGAGTGACACATTCAGAGATTTCCATATATAGAGCTCATGGATGAAAATGCCATCCCAAAGAATAACACTGCTCCATTTGGAGTATTTTGTGGAACCTGTAACCACCATATTTTCTGCAGTAATGCCAAAGTTTAGGTAGAACCTCACACATTTCAGATAGTCCCCATCATTGGCACAGCCGCATGATACTGGACAGGTCTTCAAGGTAGGCCTAGATACCAAAAAGATCTTCACAGTTAGATCTTCCAAGGGTGGTGAGAGGGTTAAAAAGGAACAAAAATGAAGGTCAAAGAAATTTTAACAGGTCTCAGACAAAGAAAACTGGGTATGAATGGTCACTGCAAGTGTGTAGAGGCATTCCACAATCTGTGATTTTCCCAGGATTCCCTCATCGCACATGTGGCCATCCACTGGCACTGGGTGGCCTTCAGTTGCAAGGAAAATTGCCTCTTCCCTTCATTCAGATCTTTGTATGATCTATCCAGATAAAAGACAGTCCCTAAGAATCTATCTGTTGCTCATTGCCAGAAACCTGAGAAATAAAATGCCCCACCTGGGTCTTAAACAAGCATGGGGCCATGTAAGCATTTCTCCTGACCAACATCTACTCCATCTCTGCAATTTCCTCGTTCATTCCCAAAGGACTATCTCAAATGACTCAGCCCCACAGACATCTTTCAAAAAGAGGCAAGCAGCAACAGTGCAGTATTGCTCAAGCTCTTTAAAATTGATGAATTAGGTACTTCTTGCGTATCTAAATCCACAGGCTATCAAGAGACAAAACAGGACTCCTAACAATCAAGTCAGATATTTGACTACAAGGATTGGCTTTGGCCATGGGCTGTCTTCACCTTTTGGCGGGCGGGGGTAGAGGGGGTGGTGATCAAGACAACCATCTGGTTCTGGTAGAGCCCAGAGTCCTTAGACCACACTGTCCTGTCTGCTCAGCTATTCATGTGTGTTGCTTATATACTGGTTCCAGAGCCAAGCCTTGTGCTCAGCAGGGATACTAAACAGCTCCTCCCTGCCCCACCACCTCCTTCTCTGTAGTCTCTGCTGCTGTAATGGCAACTTAGCATCCTCATGAAATTACTATTTCTCACAGCATATTGTGGATGAAATGCACCTCCACTTTGCAGGGCTTGACAAACAGGCCATGCTCTCCTACTTTTCCAACTGTGGCTTTGCCAGCCTTCTACACAGCTGTACTAATTTACTGACTTATTCCAAGCCTCAGTGGAGACAGATATACAATCCAGTTCAATAATTCAGTGTTATTTTAAGATGAGACTAAAAGAATCTGAAGAGTCCAAAGTTATCTATCAGGCCAGAAACAGGCTGTACCCACTATGTGTGCGTGTGTGTGCATGTGCGTGTGCATGCGTGTGTGTATCATTAAGTGCTGAAGCCGACATACTGCTTTACTGCTTTAACAATGGGCTGTCAATCAAATACCGTTGCATCCACCCACCCAGGTGTGCACATCATGATCCAAACTTGGAATCCTTGCTCTCCACATCCAGTCGCTCTCAGCAGCCTCCACCTTTTACTATCTACTCCATGGAGAAGGCCTAGCCAGTTCAGATAACTACCACAACATGCTGCCCTATCTATGCAAGTCATGCCCTGTTATTATATCATTTGATATGATCCTAAGAGTCTTTCACAGCGCCCCTGCTTCCTGACACAAGGCATTCCAGGCTCACCTTTTCCATCTCCCCCAGACCTGGAATCAGCCACTTCTAGTGGAACAAAGTATTTAACGTGGATAGTAAGTCTGCTCATTGGTAGGGAGTTGTCATTGTTTCTTTGCCTTGTGAGTATTCAGACTAAACTTACATGCAAGCCTGGTAAAGAAAAAGCAACTTACAGGCAAAGGAAACAGCTTCCCATTTACTTTTATACATAGACTATTGGGATAGTTGTCTTCTTGAGGGCAACTTGTCTCTGCCAGGCAAAGTCTGTATTAAAGAAAAGAAAAAAAGAAAATTGTTCTTAAAGAGTGTACCCAAACATATTTACATATTTCAAGTTCACGACTATATGCACATAGTTAGCAAGTATAAAATTAACAGAAAATTTCAAACTCACCTCAGCTGAACCTGGACTGTATAATCTCTCCTACCACCTGGCAAAAAATCCCTGTTGGAAAGAGAAAGAAACTGGGTTGAGAAGGCACAATGAGAATTCACAGGAACTTTCGCACAAAAGCATTGTTAATATTTTTGATCTTATTCCTAAAGATTAATACTCCCCTACCAATAGCACAAGACTTAATCAAAACACTATAGTGATGAGAACCCCTCCTTTACTTAACATTTAGTCGGGTCTTTACAGCAATTTTAAGGTATTTTCAATTCACAGGAACTTTCATGATGCAGTATTTATTTCAATAGGGAACAGATTTGGTTAACACGAAAAGAAGTACCCTCGGTTCTAAAGGAGATTAATAAATTAATTTGCTCATAATCGTTCTTACCTTGGCTGGGCATTTTATTTTATTTTTAAAGATTTTATTGATTTATTTGACAGAGAGAGAGAGATCACAAGTAGGCAGAGAGGCAGGCAGAGAGAGGGTGAAGCAGGTTCCCTGCCGGGCAGGGAGCCTGATGCGGGCTCGATCCCAGGACCCTGAGACCATGACCTGAGCTAAAGGCAGAGGCCTAACCCCTGAGCCACCCAGGTGCTCCCCTGGCTGAGCATTTTAATCATGTGACTTTAAAAAAAAATACGTAAGAACTCATTCACTAGACTATTGGTCTGGAATGCAGACTGAGCTTTAGCTTTTATAGTATGTGAGTCTAATACAGAACCAAAATGGAAGAACGAGTGCCTAGAGTCTTCGCATCCCTGTACCATGGCAACTTCATAATTAAGTATCCAAATAAGGACACAGAACCTCTTAGAATTACTACATGAGAAGCTAATAGAGTCCCATATAAAATATTTTTGGCACTGAACATTCCAAAACCTTGTCACTAAGGAGCCCACAGTGAAGCAACACTGTGATTGCTTGGGAGCGTGTCAGATATGCAGAATCTCAGACCCCACTGCAGACATGCAAAATTAGAATCTGCACTTTATCGAGCTCCCCAAGTAACAAGAATGCACGTTATAGTGTAGAAGTATTATCCTTAGCAATTATCATCAATCTTGGACTCCGTCAAGGAGAAGAGTACTAGAAATCAGTCCTTTCTTAAGAGTACATTTTGCCCTCACTTTTCTCTAACTGGGCCAGTCTTCTGTCATTAAGTTCACTGGAAGGCAGTAAAGCACCACAGTGACCAGCTTGGGTTCTACAGTCCCAAACTGTAGGACCTCGGGCAAACTATTTAACCTCCCTGTGCCTCTGTTTCTACATCTATTAAAGATGGAAAATTATGAAGCTGTTGCAATGATTAGATGTGTTAACGATACATGTAAAGTGCCTGGAAGTATAAAGTGCTCACTCAGCCAGTGTGGGCAACCGGCTGCTATGATTATTAACTCTGCTTTTACTTTCCCTCGCCAGTAGCCTCCACCTTCTCAAATGTCTATTCAAAATATCCCCATGCTCTAGACAACACTGACCTCTTGTGAGTAACCCATATCATTCCCCTCATATAAATCAAAAAACGTTTCGGTCTGGGTGCTGGTTCAGCAACAAAGACACAATATTTGCTCTCAAAGGTCTCATGCTAGTAGGTAACAGATATATGCTACTAAAATAAAATGTGACAAATGCTATGGTACTTTACAAAAAAACAGGTGCTACAAAAAAGATGCAAGTTTTACTTTGTCTTAAAAGTTCAAGGCATTGGGGCGCGTGGGTGGCTTAGTGGGTTAAAGCCTCTGCCTTCGGCTCAGGTCATGATTCAAGAGTCCTGGGATCAAATGGGTTAAAGCCTCTGCCTTCGGCTCAGGTCATGATTCAAGAGTCCTGGGATCAGGCAGAGAGCCTGCTTCCTCCTCACTCTCTGCCTGCCTATCTGCCAACTTGTGCTGTCTGTGAAATAAATAAATAAAATCTAAAAAAAAAAAAAAAAGTTCAAGGCATTTATCACAGTTCAGTCAAACTAGAAAGTAAGGTTTGTACAGCAGTGGTTCTGCCTATTTCTACTTAGACCCAATTTCATCATTAACAGTGACTTCACTGGTGCAGATTCTCAGCAAAAGGGAAGGGGGAAGATCAACCAGAAAACCCTAACAAAATCTTGTTGGGTTGGGAAACATAATCTGAAAAAAGGTCAATGGTAAAAGACATACTAAAAAGATAGCTGGGAAAATGATGTAAAGGGTTTTAAATAGCTTGCCTAAGGATTTATACTTTATGCCAGTAAGGGAAATGAACATAAACTGGGGAATGCAATGTACTATATATGTTCACAAACATGAGGAGTAATTGAGTAAGCATCTTCTGACATTCAAATTTCTGCCAGTCACCATTCTAGGAACTTTCACATGTTCATCTCATTCAACAAATATAAAGCAGGCTGTATGTCAGGCACTGTGACAGGCTTTGAGAATATAAAAAGGAGTAAGATGATGTTGTCATCGAGTTTGTAAATTCAAGTAGTCAAATGAATGCAATGAAGCTTTAAAAGAAAGTAAGTATGTAGTACAGTGAGACGAAGTGTGTGTTTGGGGAAATCTGGAAAGGCATCACAGAGAAGCTAAGACTAGAACTGGTCCTAAAATACACTTCAAGTTTGCCAAACAGAATGGGGAGGAAGAGGATATGCAAAGGGACAGAGCTGTGACAGGCCAGCTGCTGGGGAGAGTAAAGTGACAGGAGATGCAATGAGACAGAAAATGAGTAGAACAAGATGTTGAAGAGAACTGCCAGGCAACAGAGAGTGGACTTGACGAGCTATCACTCCAGGGTTTTAAACACAAGAGAGAAAACACCGAATGGGGTTTAGAACACTCTCATGGTTAGCAGAAGAGTTAGGGGACCACTGCAACTGTATCAGCAAAAGATGAGGGCTCGAAGGCTACTTAAAGGTAAACATCACTGAGTGATATTTAGGCATAAAACAGAATTCAGTGACTGACTAGATACAGAGGCAGGATAAATAGGGAAGCATCTAGGGTGGGGCCCAGGTTTTGGAATGGGGATAAGGCCACTCACCAGGGTAAGAAGTAAAGCAAGTTATGACATTTAATGCCCCAGCCACTGACTGAGGTGGTGATTATTTTTCCTATGTTACATTGGGTAAATAAGATTCAATGGGCTTTAGTAACTTACCCAGGGGCACAGAGACAGGCCTAAGTGGTTGGGCCAGTATTCACATCCCTTTTGGTATTATTCCAAAGACCATGCTAGCTCCCTAAAGGACAGAGTTGCATCATGTTTTAAATTGTGAAAGAGACATAAAAGAAGGATCAGTAGAGTGTAGCAAACCGACAGGACATGGTGGACGAGGTGTGGGATAATACAAAGGGGGCTCTGTGTCTGCGCAAATCCCACGCCATTAACGAAATGGGTAGTGGGAAAAAATATACCAAGCACAAGTCTCCTTGAAGCCAGTTTATTTTTTCACCTTTGCACCCCTGGTACTGGGAACACTGCCTGGATCATAATAGGCAGCAAATAAATACATGCCGTGAAGCTAAATGAATAAATGAAAGAACAAAAGATAAACAAGCAAGTTTGGGCAGAACGAAAGCTCAATTCTGAATGTGCTGTTTGATGTACCTGTGCGTCATCGAGGCAGGGACAGTGAATATGGACTCTAGAGCAAAGTGGAGATCTTGCAGCCAGCAACATAAAAATAACAACGCACATTCACGAAAACTATCACAGAGTAGTGAGAAAGGAATCACAGACTGATTCCTGGGAACCCACAAGAGAAGTCAGTGTGAGAAGCTGAGTAGCAGATGGAAGTGGAGTGCTAAAACCAAGAAGAGAACTAAACTCAATGATAAATCTTCACAAGACGTAATAAGAAAAGAAAAAAACAATCTGAACCTGAATGTATATGAGTCTCATTTAGACCTTACTACCATGACATGAGGGGAGAAGATGGATGCACAGCAGGGGTTCTCTAATTTGTCAGAGACTGGGAACACCTGGGGAGCTTTACAAACTGGGTTCCATCCTCAGAATTCTAACTGAATTGGTATGAACGAAACATGGGTATTCAGATTCCTAAAAGCTCTCAGTTGATTCTAATATGCAGCAAAGTGTGAGAACCACAGGCACAGAAGTTAAATGATATCACAAGAAGTACCTCTGGATCCAAATCCAGCACATGTAATATGCTATGAAGTAAAGGAACCGTTTTTTTCAAGGACAGCGGTAAGAAATATTCTAAGAACAGAAACAGAACTCTTTGGAGAAGTGATCGATTCCAGAACTGGGACAGAGAAATTACAAAATGAACCTAGAGCACCCCGTGGTGCCAAAAAGTAAAGCAGTGCTCAGGAACCGTTGGAGACGGTTTGGCACAGGAGCCAAATGAAACATCAGCCAATAGCCAGAGGTAGACCAGTCTAAACAACATGAATTAAAATTATCACAGCACTGCATTATAATCCAGATTACTCAAGAGCCTACGCAGATACAAGTAGATGACTGAATAAGTAAATGGGGGAGAAGGGACAGCTCTTCCTTACAAAATAACTCTAATGTGAAAAAAATAAGGACATCAGAAAATCACTGGAACACAAGAGTGTTATGACAAAGCAACTGCTGAAGGAAAAGATCCATCAGTGAATGCTAAATCAGTAGGCAAAAATCTGAAGAGGAACAGAATATGTGCCTTGTCTCAAAGTATCTCCCCCAAGATATTTATTAATAACGAAGGAAAAAAACACAACCCTATAGTGCCAAAATCTAGTAGAGAGTACCTTAACCAAGTGATCAATACTATTTAGTGATCAATAACATGATACACTAAGAAGGGCATATAACTCGAGGTATTCTTGCCAAAAATGCTTAAACTCATGAAAAAATATCAGACAAACCCAGTATTTTACAAAATACCTGGCCAGGACTCTTCAAAACTATCAAAAGTTATGAAAGACAAGGAGATCTAAGAAACTGTCACAGACTGAAAGAGACTAACATGAAACTAACAAAGGTAATTTGGGATCTTGAATTGGATCTAGGAATAAAAGTTCATTAGCAAAAAAAACTAGTGAAATCTGAATAAAACCTATAGTTTGGTTAACAGTATCATACCAAGGTTAATTTCTTGGTTTTGATAACTGACTATGGTTATGCAAGTTGAAGTTGGGTAAAAAGTATATCTATTTTCATAACTTTTCTATAAATCTATAATTACTTCAAAGTAAAGTTTTTTAAAAAATCTTGGGAGATAAATAAAAAGTAATTACATGGGCCATGTTTAAATACAGAAACAACTAAGAAAATCTGAATATGGGCTAGTCATTGTTTTATATTAAGGAATTATTATCTTATTGTGATTATATTAAGAACTAATTAAAGATCCATCTTGAGGTATTTCCAGGTGAAATTATACGATGCTTGTTGATTTCCTCTAAAATATTTTAGAAAAAGGGCACCTAGGTGGCTCAGTCAGTTAAGTGTCTGCCTTCAGCTCAGGTCATGATTCTGGGGTCCTGGGATCCAGCCCCATGTCCTTGGCTCCCTGTTCAGCAGTGAGTCTGTTTTTTCCTCTGCCCCTCCCCACTGCTGATGCACGTTCCCTCGTAAGTAATATCTTTAAAAAATATATTTCAGGAAAAAGGTGGGGGGTTATATCCAGACTGCCAAAGTGTTGATAATTACTGAAGTTGGGTAATGGGTACCAAACTTTCACTTCTACTCATTAGGGAGAAGATTCTGTATTATTTAATATGACTCTGGCTTTGTCTATATGTGTATGTGATTTACTTTGTTTTCTTTGGAAGGAGAACTACAAATAGCCTTCTATTTTTTTTTTAATTTTTATACATAAGATACATAAAATTTATCATGTTAACTTCTTTAAGTGTATAGTTCTGTGGCATTAAGTATACTCACACTGTTGTACAACCACACTACCATCCAATTCTAGAACATGATCAAAATGTTTAGATGAGATTTAAATTTTAGTCATTCATATTTGGACTCCTTAATATAATTCACATAGTTCAAACTTCAAAAACATATAAAAAGGATATAAAGTGAAAACACGATCCCAACTCTGGCCCTGGCCATCCATTCCCCTGTACAGAGGCAGCTGATCGTATTTGTCTAGACATATTTTAGACACTTAAGCAAATTACACACACATCTACCTTTTTAGGGCAACTGGTAGTAAATTCTTCACATTTTGATGGCTTGGTTTTGTTCACTTACAAATGTACCTTGAAATCTGTATCTTTAAATCTGACACACTCTAAATAATCTCCTTCCCTCAAAGATCCACGCAACATTCTTGAAGCCTTCCCAGACCACCAACATTAATAGTAATCTCATCCTCCTATAAATCAGTTATTTGTAATTACTAAAATTGGATCTCTTCATCTGACACCATGCAATACCAAGACCATTTTATGTATATGAACTGGTTCATTAGCAAGAGAGGCTGTACTATGTAATATAGTAATTTGTACCTAATACAGAGTAAACGACCTCAAGCAAGGGATCATCACTGAATAACAAACGAGACTTAAAATTAATGATAAGGTTTTGGATATAAAATATAATTTTAATAATATAAGTTTTTTTAAATTGCAATTTGTTCTATTTATTTGTTAGTTGGTTTATTACTATCCCCAAGATTGAAAGTACTTCCAAATTTATAAAAACTCACTGCAATGTCCTGCTCCTGGTGAAAATGAACCACATCAGGCTACATTCATTTTACATCTTTGATAATTTGCTCCTCTGGATTTTCTGTTTTCTGAAACTCCTATTATTTTGGATATTGGATCTTTTGGACTAATCCCTGTACTGCTCATAGAAGATGAGCATTCAAATGAATAGCTGAAAGGAGGCAAAGACCTCTCATTTGCTCAACTCTTCTACTTTTAACTCTACAGTCCCAGAAAAATCATTCAATCTCCTACAGCCCAAGTTTGTTTTTAGTAAATCTTTAAGAATGCAATTTTACATGCACATTATTAACACCAAAGATGACTATATTTTTAACTGGAAAAGTATACACTACATATTTCCTTTTCTTTCGTCTTACATCTTAGCTCATTTGCTCTTTATAAATGTGTCTATTTTGTTCTTCCAATTTTTCTAAAAGGCAAAGCGAAGAGTACTTTCCATAATTGTTTTTAGATTTCTATTTATTTTATAGTCTTGGTGACCACATACCTCAAAACAGCGCCAGTTTATTAATTTTTCTGGGCTAAGAACACGATGTCTACTTTAACTCTTAAAGTGCCTCAGTTTGAATGATAAAATTTATAGACATCCTATCTTTGGGCTGTTGTCACCAATTCTTTTTTATGTTGCTATATTTGGAATAAAATTTTCATTAAAAGTTATTGCCAAAAAGTAATCAAAAAAAAAATAAGCTAGGGTTTTAGTCAAAGATTAAACTGTTTTCTAATACAGAGTATTTATTAAGTATTTGGCTAACTTTAGTCAATTATACTATGTTTTCTTAAGAAACAATAGTCCAACTATTATAGACTGAACTGTGTCTCCCCAAAATTCAGGTTGAAGACCCGACCCCCCAATCTGACCTTATGTGAAGATGGGAACTTTAAAGAGGTAATTACAATTAAATAAGGTTGTACGGGTGGGGCCCTAATCCAATACAAGTGGTGTCCTCATAAGAGAAAGAGACACCAGGAATACACAGGCACACAGATGAAAGGTCAAGTGAGGCCAGAAGGCAGCCTCTACACGCCAAGGAGAGGCCTCAGGACACACCAAATCTGTTGACACCTTAATCTTGGACTTCAAGCCTCCTGAATTTTGAGAAAATAAATTTCTGCTGTTTAAGCGACACAGTATGTTGTACTTTGTAACGGCAGCCCTAGCAGATTAATACACCAACATTCATGAAGAAACATATTCCAAACATTCCTCTTACCTGGATATGCAAATCTCTCTAACTTGCTGAGGTGTCAGAGCAAAAATAAAAAACTTCTCTTGAAATCGTTGAATACTGCTTTGAACTGGGGAGGGAAAAAAAAGAACATTGCAATATCCAATATCCAATATCCAATATCCAAAATTTTTGCCCAAGGATATAACCATGTGCAATAACAATGCATTTCTGATCAAGAGTCTGCCAAATTCTGCAACTTTTTATGGTTAAAATACTCCAAAATAAAGAAGTAGTAAAATGCAGTCATCTTGGAATCATGAAAGCAAAGTCACTCTAAAACAGGCTCAATTTTCAGCAGTTTTTATTCTAAAACACTACTTATAACATAGTCAAAATGTAACACAAATGTTCGAAATTCTCTTTCTGTTCTGTTCTGTTTTGAAACTGTTCATTTCATCCTTGACTACAGCATTATCCAATGAAAACCTGAGGAAGTCAAAAACTCTGCCTAGAACTCTATACCAGATTTAGGTGGTCTTTTGTTTGTTTTCTTTGTTTTGTTTTCAACACTTTATATTCAGCTACACAAAACGTTCATATAAAACTTTAAACTTAATACAAGCACGCTAACCACAAAAAAAATTTTTTTAACTTAAAACTTCAAAGTTGATCAAATGAAGATACATAATTATTTATATATAGAAGTTTAAAAAATTACCTAATGAAGTCATCCTTAACTATGTTATTAAAAACTGCAATCTATTTACTTCACAAAGAACTTAATAGCACATTTATCCTGATAAAAGTATTATTCAATGATGTTCTAGCACTCATTAAAACTAAATAAAGCAAAAGTCAATATAGAGACCTTATGCTTCCAACAAGCACTGCAACAACTCACAAGGCAAAATGCCTCTTGTGTGTGTTACTGGCCACAGTTTTCCTGATACAAAAAGAAAAGTAAACAAGATGCCAGTTAAATATCCAATGTCAGAGGTCTTCCATCCAAAAGTCACACCAAATCAAGAAAAATATTAACTCCTTGAGTAAAACACTCTTCTTTAAGCCCTGTTTATTATAGCAATTATGTGCCTAGAAATTGTGTCATAAACTGGCTGGTATTTTCCCAAAACTAAGAAAAAAAAAAAAAAAAGGAGGGGAGAAAGAGGAATGTGGTAAAAGCCTAAAACTGAAACAAAATGCTAAGTCACAAACATAGGGATGGGGCAAAAAACAAGAAAACAAAAAAACCCAAACACACAGCTACAGCAGTAAGTTCCCCCATTTCTTCAATTCTCTTCACCCCTCAACTCTTCCTTGTACAGATTTCACTTTCCACTCTACCCACAGTTAAGGTCATTTCCCACTCTCTACCCACAGTTAAGGTCACCAATGACCTCTTAACTGTCAAATTCAATAGCCATTGAGATTAGAGGTGAACACTCTGCATTTTAAATTGGAGCTAATGGTATAAGCACTCCATCTATCTAATCAGAAACCTCGGAATGTCTTACATAGGTACAAATGGAGTCCCAGAAGGAGAGAACAGGGCACTTAAAAAAAAAAAAAAAAAGGTTTCAGAAATAATGAAAGAATACTGATTAACCCAAGAGGTAAGGGAGAGCCCTTACAGATCAAAGCTCAAGCAAATACAAAAGAAAGATAGCTCGTCACATCAAATCAAACTACTGCAAACCAATACTGACTACAAAATCTTGTGAGCAGTCAGGGAAAAAGAAACATTACATACAAGGGAAAAACAATATGAATAAAGGCAATGTTAAGTCAGAGGTTGTCTTTAAAGCGATGAGAGGAAGAAAACTGTCACTGCAAAATTCAATACCCTTCAAAAACAGGGTTAAATAATGACGTTTAGCTAAACGAAGGCCAAGAAAACTTGTGAAAGCAAATACACAATACAACTAACAAAAAAGGAAACTGTCAGGACAAAAAGAAATACCAAGATCAAAACCAAATTTTCAGGAATGAAAACCACTCTAAACAGTAAGTAAGTGGTAAAGATAAAAGAATATGCTGTTCTTTTTTTATGATTTCTTTAAAAAGATAACTGTGTAAAGCAAAAGCGGTGTGCCTGGGTGGCTCAGTCAGTTAAGACCTGCTTTCAGCTCAGGTCATGAACTGGGATGGAGCCTCATGCTGGGCTCTCTGCTCATCAGGCAGTCTGCTTCTCCCTCTCTTTCTCAAGTAAATAAAATCTTTTTTAAAAAATAAAAATAAAGCAAAAGTTGTGGCACTGAAAGGCAGGATTTTTAAGATACACAGAAGGAAAAGATACCACAGTAGCAAAACGATACATAAATTACCTGCCCAAGAGCTGTGATTCTTGCTTCATTCTGATGAGCTTAATTACCACAGATCTCCCCAGAGATAAATTCATTCCTTGTGCACGAAAAATGTTAGTTATCTACTACTGGAAAGCTGGGTGCATGCAGGACCTTGGGTCAAATCATCCAGTGTAAATACCAGTATTTGAGCTCTTGCCTGCGTGGCTGAAGTCAACCCACCCAGAAAAGAACCCATATACCATGAAACTTACATTGAACCTGGAAGGCTTCCATAGTCAGCATATGTCAACATTTATGTACAATTTACAGAACTTGCAGCCTAATGTTAGCAGTTTATATCTTAACATATTTTTAGAGAAGCTTTAATTTTTCTGACATAGTTTTGAACTTATTTATTTGATGCTAAATTTTCTGTTCAAAATAGAATACCAAATAACTACAGTGTTTCTTTGGGGGGGTGGGGAGGAAGGATGCTTTATCACTGTGTACCATAACTGAAATCCAGGAACTTAAAGCAACAACAACAAAAAAGTGCTAATAAAATCCAATTTGTATTAACTCTGACAATTTTTATATAAGACAATTTTAAGCACACTAAACATGCCATGAGGCCTCTCCCTCTCTTGCTCTCTTTCTCAAATAAATAAATATTTTTTTAAAAATTTAAACACCTATTAGCTAGACTGTCATTTTAATACAGATCAGGAAAAAGAATGGCAAGATATAAAGCAGAAAGATGCAGGTATTTTCTTCTCATTAGTGTCTCCAACTTGGGATCAGAAAACCAATTCTACACAGACTCCATGATACTTTTTATGTTAACAGTAGCAAATGACAACAGAAAAAGACCATGACTCAGGGACATGAATCAGATATGAATTTATTCAAACCCTTTCCTTTCTAAACAATCCTCCATAAGGTAGATTCTATTTTTCAAAGACAGCTACAACAATATTTCCCATCAGCCCTTCTTATAACCTTGACATTCTTTCAATGAATCAGTGGGGTCTTTATCACCCTCCCTTTGAACTTGAGTGGTCCTTTGCGACTGCTTTAATCGATGTTATGTATCAATTACATAGCATAAGTGATGCTATGTAACTTGCAAGGCCAGGACACAAAAGCACCATGCACTTTTCCCCTGCTCTCTGGGGACACTCTCTTGAGACCCAACTCTCACACTCTAAAGAAGCACAAACCAGACCAAAGGAAAAAGCCTTATATAGGTACTCTAAGCCAACAGACAAGCTGAGTCCAAGCCAAAGGTAGCACAGACACCACACATGAGTGAAGATGCCAGATGTCAGATAATCCCTTTTCTAGACATCAAGTCACCCCCAGCCCCTAAGTGTTCTCAGCTAAGACCGCAGACATACTCAGCTGGAAACAAGCTATCTACACACTGTTGGAACTTCCAATTCCTAACAGGGAAAATCCACGAACATAGTAAGATGGCTATTTTACACCACTGTACTTTGGAATGATATATATATTATACAGCAATAACAAAACTATGCCACAGCCTCATGAAGTAATTTAAGTATTAATCTTAAAATTCCAAGTTCTATCATTATAGCTAGCTTCACTTATAATTACTAATTGATAAGGCCTGCTGATATGACATAATATGACTCTTCTAGACTTGTGGATATTGGTTCTTTCAACCTTTTTAAACATAAGTGGACCAGAATATTACTGTATCCTCATCTTAGCCCTACTGGTTATTATTTGAGGGATAGGAAATTCACATAAGAGCTCCAAAGTCCTTCTTTACTCCTCAATTAAAATGGTTTGGTCATCTGCTTTATTTTTAAGATTTTATTTATTTGAGAGAGAAAAAGCCCCACATGCACTCAAGAGCAGTTGGGGGGGCGGGGGGGGCAGAGGGAAAGGGACATGCAGACTCTGCACTAAGCATAGAGCCTGATGCAGGGCTCAATTTCAGGACCCTGAAATCATGACCTGAGCCAAAATCAAGAGCCAGACATTTAACCAACTGAGCCACCCAGGCACCCCTCATCTGCCTTTTAAAGGTTATTTTGTGGGGTCATGATCTCAGGATCATGAGATCAAGTCCTGCATCAGGCTCAGCACTCAGTGCAGAGTCTTAAGATTCTCTCTCAGGGTGCCTGGGTGGCTCAGATGGTTAAGTATCTGCCTTCAGCTCAGATCATGATCTCAGAGTCCTGGGACTGAGCCCTGCATTGGGGTCCCCGCTCAGTAGGGAGTCTGCTTCTCCCTCTCACTTGGCCCCTCCCTCCCTGCTGGGCTCTTTCTCTTTCACTTGCTCTCTCTTAAATAACTAAAATACTTTTTAAAAAATTCTCTCTCCCTCTCCTCCTCCTCCCAGCTCACACAAACACAAAAAAATCTTTTTTAATTTAAAAATAAAGGCTGTTTTGTGGATCAAATGCAATAACATATGTGAAAGCATTCTGAAAACAATATAGCACTATACATATGTGATGTATTTTCAGTTCCAGAAGTCCTAATCAAAAATGTCTGCTTTTAAGCTCGGGATAAGAAGTCTGTAACATACAATGGTAAAAATATTAGATTGGTAACAGACTTCTCCACAGAGATCTGGCAGGCCAGAAAGAACTGGCATGATATATTCAGAGCACTAAATGAGAAAAACATGCAGCCAAGAATACTATATCCAGCTAGGCTACCACTGAAAATAGAAGGAGAGATAAAAAGCTTCCAGGACAAACAAAAACTAAAAGAATTTGTAAACACCAAAGCAGCCTTACAGGAAATATTGAAAGGAGTCCTGTAAGCAAAGAGAGAGCCTAAGAAAGAGAGAGCCTAGTAGACCAGAAAGGAACAGAGACAATATACAGTAACAGTCACTTTACAGGCAATACAATGGCACTAAATTCATATCTTTCAATAGTTACCCTGAATGTAAATGGGCTAAATACCCAAATCAAAAGATACAGGGTTTCAGAATGGATTAAAAAAAAAAAAACAAACAAAAACCCTTACTATGTTATCTACAAGAAACTCATTTTAGACCCAAAGACACCTTCAGATTTAAAGTGAAGGGGTGGAAAACAATGTACCACGCTAATGGACATCCAAAGAAAGCTGGGGTGGATATCCTTATAACAGATAAATTAGATTTTAAGCCAAAGGCTATAATAAGAGATGAGGAAGGACACTATATCATACTCAAAGGGTCTGTCCAACAAGAAGATCTAACAATTTTAAGTATCTATGCTCCTAACATGGGATCAATCAACTATATAAACCAATTAATAACAAATCAAAGAAACACATCGACAATAACACAGTAATAGTAGGGCACTTTAACACCCACCCCTCACTGAAATGGATAGATCATCCAAGCAAAAGATCAACAAAAAAATAAAGGCCTTAAATGACACACTGGACCAGATGGACATCACGGATACTTCAGAACATTCCATCCCAAAGCAACAGAATACATATTCTTCTCTAGTGCGCATGGAACATTCTCCAGAAGAGATCACATCCTGGGTCACAAATAAGGTCTCAACCAGCACCAAAAGACTGGGATCATTCCCTACATATTTTCAACCACAATATGCTCTGAAGCTAGAACTCAATCACAAGAGGAAATTTGGAAAGAACCCAAATACATGGAGGCTAAAGCGCATCCTACTAAAGAATGAATGGATCAACCAGGAAATTTAAAAATTGAAAAAATTCATGGAAGCAAATGATAATGAAAACACAACGGTTCAAAATCTGTGGGACACAACAAAGGCAGTCCTGAGAGGAAATATGTAGTGATACAAGCCTTTCTCAAGAAACAAGAAAGGTCTGAAATACACAACGTAACCCTACACCTAAAGGAGCTGGAGAAAGAAATAGCAAAGAAAGCCTAAACCCAGCAGGAGGAGAGAATTAATAAAGATCAGAGCAGAAGTCAATGAAATAGAAACCAAAAAAAAAAAAAAAAAAAACAAAGAACAAACAGTAAAACAAATCAATGAAACTAGGAGCTGGTTCTTTGAAAGAATTAATAAGATTGATAAACCCCTGGCCAGAGTTATCAAAAAGAAAAAAGGACCCAAATAAATAAAATCATGAATGAAAGAGGAGAGATCACAACCAACACCAAAGAAATACAAACAATTATAAGAACATATTATGAGCAACCATACGCCAGCAAATTTGACAATCTGGAAGACATAGATGCATTCCCAGAGACATATAAACTACCAAAACTGAACCAGGAAGAAAGAGAAAATCTGAACAGACCCATAATCAGTAAGGAGACTGAAGCAGTCATCAAAAATCTCCCCACAAACAAGAGCTCAGGGCCAGACGGCTTCCCAGGGGAATTCTACCAAACATTTAAAGAAGAATTAATACCTGTTCTCCTGAAACTGTTCCAAAAAATAGAAATGGAAGGAAAACTTCCAAACTCATTTTATGAGCCAGCATTACCTTGATCCCAAAACCAGACAAGGATCCCATCAAAAAAGAGAATTACAGACCAGTATCCTTGATGAACACAGATACAAAAATTCTCACCAAAATACTAGCTAATAGGATCCAACAGAACATTAAAAGGATTATTCACCACGATCAAGTGGGATTTATTCCAGGGCTGCACGGTTGGTTCAACATCTGCAATCAATCAATGTGATACAATACATTAATAAAAGAAAGAACAAGAACCGTATGAATCTCTCAATAGATGCTGAAGAAGCATTTGACAAAGAACAGCATCCTTTCTTGATCAAAATTCTTCGAAGTGTAGGGATAGAGAGTACATACCTCAATATCATCAAAGCCATATATGAAAAACCCACAGTGAGTATCATTCTAAATGGAGAAAAACTGAAAGCTTTTCCACTAAGGTCAGAACACAGCAGGGATGTCCATTATCACTACTGTTATTCAACATAGTACTAGAAGGCCTAGCCTCGGCAATCAGACAACAAAAAGAATTTAAAGGCATCCAAATTGGCAAAGAAGTTGTCAAACTATCACTCTTTGCAGACGATATGATACTTTATGTGGAAAACCCAAAAGACTCCACTTCAAAACTGCTAGAACTCATACAGAATTCAGTGAAGTGTCAGGATATAAAAATCAATGCACAGAAATCAGTTGCATTTCTATACACCAACAAGACAGAAGAAAGAGAAACTAAGGTGTCCATCCCATTTACAACTGCACCCAAAACCATAAGATACCTAGGAATAAACCTAACCAAAGAGGCAAAGAATCTGTACTCAGAAAACTATAAAGTACTCATGAAAGAAATGGAGGAAGACACAAAGAAATGGAAAAATATTCCATGTTCATGGATTGGAAGAACAAATATTGTGAAAATGTCTATGCTACCTAAAGCAATCTACATATTTAATGCAATTCCTATCAAAATTCCATCCATTTTTGTCAAAGAAATGGAACAAATAACCCTAAAATTTATATGGAACCAGAAAAGACCTCGAATAGCAGAGGAATATTGAAAAAGAAAGCCAAAGTTGTTGGCATCACAGTACCAGACCTCAAGCTCTATTACAAAGCTGTCATCACCAAGAGTATGGTACTGGCACAAAAACAGAAATATAGATCAATGGAATAGAACAGAGAGCCCAGAAATAGACCCCCAACTTTATGGTCAACTAATCTTCAACAAAGCAGAAGAAAATGTCCAATGGATAAAAGACAGTCTCTTCAAGAAATAGTGTTGGGAAAATTGGACAGCCACACGCAGAAAAATGAGACTGGACCATTTCCTTACACCACACACACAAAAAAAGACTCAAAATGGATGAAAGACCTCAGTGTGAGAAAGAAATCCATCAAAATCCTTGAGGAGAACACAGGCAGCAACCTCTTCAACCTCAGCTGCAGCAACTTCTTCCTAGAAACATCACCAAAGGCAAGGGAAGCAAGGGCAAAAGTGAACTTTTCGGACTTCATCAAGATCAAAAGCTTTTGCACAGCAAAGAAAACAGTCAACAAAACCAAAAGACATCTGACAGAATGGGAGAAGATATTTGCAAATGGCATTTATCAGATAAAGGGCTAGTGTCCAAAATCTACAAAGAACTTATCAAACTCAGCACCCAAAGAATAATCCAATCAAGAAATGGGAAGAAGACATGAACAGACATTTCTGCAAAGAAGAGAACCAAACAGCCAATAGACACATGAAAAAGTGCTTGATATCACTTGGCATCAGGGAATTACAAATCAAAATCACAATGAGATACCACCTCACACCAGTCAGAATGGCTAAAATTAACAAGTCAGGAAACAACAGAAGTGGGCAAAGATGTGGAGAAAGGGGAACCCTCCTACACTGTTGGTGGGAATGCAAGCTGGTGTAGCCACTCTGGAAAACAGCATGGAGGTTCCTCACAAAGTTGAAAATAGAGCTATCCTATGACCCAGCAATTGCACTACTGGGTATTTACCCTAAAGATACAAAGTAGTAATCTGAAGGAGCACTGCACCCAAATATTTATAGCAGCAATGTCCACAATAGCCAAACTACAGAAAGAACCTACTAGATATCCATCAACAGATGAATGGGTAAAGATGTGGTATATATACATAATGGAATACTATGCAGCCATCAAAGGAAATGAAATCTTGCCATTTGCGATGAGGTGGTTGGAACTAGAGGGCATTAGGCTGCACGAAATGAGTCAATCAGAGAATGACAAATATCATATTATCTCACTGATATGAGGAATCTGACAGGCAAAGTGGGGGGCCTGGAGGGTAGGGAAGTAAAAAATGAAACAAGATGGGATCGGGAGGGAGACAAACCATAAGAGACTCTTAATCTCACAAAACAAACTGAGGGTTGCTGGGGGGAGGGGGGTTGGAAGAAGGGGGGTGGGGTTATGGACATTGGGGAGGGTATGTGCTTTGGTGAGTGCTGTGAAGTGTGTAAACCTGGTGATTCACAGACCTGTACCCGTGGGGATAAAAATATATGTGTATAAAAAATAAATTAAAAAAAAAATTTTATCGGGCGCCTGGGTGGCTCAGTGGGTTAAGCCGCTGCCTTCGGCTCAGGTCATGATCTCAGGGTCCTGGGATCGAGTCCCGCATCGGGCTCTCTGCTCAGCAGGGAGCCTGCTTCCCCCTCTCTCTCTCTGCCTGTCTCTGTGCCTACTTGTGATCTCTGTCTGTCAAATAAATAAATAAAATCTTAAAAAAAAAAAAATTTTATCTTAGTAAACTCACGAAATGCCTACTACTCTCCTTCAACCTTATGGAGGTAGTGAAAGAGAAACTCTATGAAATACAGAAAAGCAGAAAACTCCAGTTTCTATCTTTGAACTAAGGCAGAGAAATACGGAAAGAAAATCACAAAGCATTTCCAGAGTTCACCCCTTGGTGCAACACGGATGCTAAAGACCAGAGAAGACACATGCCTGCATCTTCTTCCCAGGCACACCATCGGGTCTCTTTCAGTCCCTTTCACTGTAACTACAACCCCACTGCCCTCTTACATATTCGCCAGCCTCACCTTAGCCATAACCCTGAGGAGTCCCATGAGGTAGGGGCACCTAAGCATATTACCAGTCTGAATCTTTCTCAAAATACATACCAAAAAAAATTTGCAGTAACTGCCGAGAAAGAAACATGGAAATGAGCCATGATACGCTCCACTGGTATATACCAAAATCCATGACAAAGATAGAAATAAAAAAAATTATGGAACCATTTTAACCAAATAAATGAACCTGTTTAAAAAAAACAGATGAACCTTTTTTCTAAATCTCTGTAAAAGCATAAAAGAAAGGCAACTAGGTAATAAACATTTAAAAATGTTTGCTTAGGTTATTAATTCTAAAAATAAAATATCTAAACAAGACACAAGCTTTCACCTGTCACAATCACCAAGATTTGTTTTTAATAACACCTAATAAAGGCAGGAAGAAAGGCCATAAGAGACACTCTGTCACTCTGTGTAATACAAACTGGCACGGCTCTTCTGGAAACTAATTTAGCAACATGTTATCGAGTCTAAAATTAAAATGTTCTTACTCTTTGATGCAATAATTCTACTCAAAGAACTTTGTACAAATAATAAAAGGTGAACACAATCCTTACTTCATAATGAATGTAATGAAGAGGTAAAATGCATTACTCTACCTGCCTGGCTAAGTATTGCTAAATTAAAACTTTTAAAGCGAGGAGGAAGGGGCTAAGAAAAGCACAGCCACCATGACCTGCCATCACTCAGGCCGTACCAACTCCATTAACCAGTCCCACCCCTTGAAATGTCCTTCTGGCTCAACCAAGATATACAGCAGCATAATCTTCTACAAAAGGAAAAAAGCACATTGATACATATTTAAGAGAGTTCCCAAATGACTTGAAATAAAAAGAGTTTTCCCAGAATGAGGGGGGGAAAAAAATCTCCAAAATTAACTATGAAATGCCATTTCCTAAACAATTTATTTCATCAAAAAATCCAAATACCTCTGTAAATAATTTCATTAGGCAATAAGAAATCATACCATTAGTACAAAGAAGCCATCATGTAGGTAAGAATTTGTTAAAGTCCCATGTATCATTTTTTAGTAATGATAAAATTAAATTTTCTGAGCAGTTGATGGATATTAAAAAAGCTAAACACGTGTGTCAAACTCCATGTGCCGAATTAAGTATAAAAGGTTTATTTCTTACGATAGCAATTTAAACACTATGTTAAATGGAAACTAAATATCTGTAGAAATACCAAAACACAAATTACACACAAGCAATATCTGTACCTGTTCCTACACACAAAGATGTAATTTGAGTTCTAAGCTATAAAAATGTAGGTATGATGAATTAGCATTTCTATACTAGATTTCAGTCACGGTTGCCAATATTTTTTATCTGGCATTTACTTGCCATTAATGTTTCCATTTTATACTATTAACAGCAAATTGTTAATCACTAGTTGAAGGCCTCTTGCCTTAGTTATTCCCTCAACTGGAAGGAACTAATTTCTCTAACACTTACCTAAACTCGTGGGCTTGATGAGAACATCAAGGACATCATAAAAGGGCAAGTTTTTTAACTGCACATCAGGATGGACAGGAGGGATTGGGGGAGATGGCTGCTGCATCTCAAACGTGGGCTTCGTGTCTTGAAGCAGCACAGAACCCACAGGAGAAGACGGTGAGTGCGGTGTAACCGAGGTGGAAGGCAGCGCGTGGATTCCAGCCACGGCCAAGTCAGGTTCTACAGGTGATGAGCTACCATCCAAATTGAAAACTGAAGATTTGATGGTGGATAAATCAGAGAGTCCTTCCAGAGTCCGTGGGTACCGGCGTCTGTACAATTCTCGGATTTTGATCTGAACCGCAGGGCTGCAGCCGCTCTTCAGTAAATGCAACGCCCTCATCAGGAGGTCATGCTTGCGTCCACTTTTATTCCGTCCAGCAAAGCCTAGTAACACTTGCAGTTCAGAAACCCTAAAGCTAGAAACCATATTCTAAAAGGGGGGGGGGGAGGACATAAGCCAAGAGTCACTGTCAAGCATATAAAAACCCCATCTAAAATATACCAGAAAATCCAATTTTACCAGCATTTTATCACCTGGTATATGCTAGGAGCCAGCATTTTCACATACCACTTAAGATTGATCCTATTTATAAAGCCACTGCCCACCCAAGTTACATTCAAGTTATGGCATTAATCATGGTCTGTTCTATTAATCTTGATAATATATGGCCTATCAGTTTCTACTAACCACCTCACTATTGGATGATGCTGAAGTGTAAACCTGTATTTGCTTTTACTATGAAATTTATAACCGATGAAAGTTTTCTTTTCATCCTATCAATACACAATGTAATGCCTGCTACAGTACCATCAAAAATAAACCTAACAAAAAATTAGACTTTTGCAAAATTATATGCATAACTTCCAATGCTAAATAGTAAATTTACAAAATCAGGAAGAATTGTGATCCAAAAATCCAGTGAATTTTTCACCCCAACTCAAATTACTAAGGAACAGACAATGCATGGTCATTACACTTCAAATCACTTCATTTCCTCCATGTGTTAAAATGAAGATTTTATCTATCTTACCCCAATGCTATGGACAACAAACATGAAAAACAAAATTCTTGGCCTACGTCAAGATGTTACAGATTACTCACGGTTTCATGCATAAAAGGGACTATGACAGCTTTCTCAAGTGTCCTGCCAAGAAAGAATGCAACGCACCTTTCCCAGAGTCCCCAATCCTAACACTTCAATTGAAGTTGGCTTACACTACAGTAGCGTAAGCAACATTATCACATGTGAACACTAACAAAGGCAGTCATACAGACAGAATACATCGAGGACAGTTTCTAAAGAAATCTAAGTCAGGATTCATTGCTTTGCTTCCCTCTTTCTACTCATTTTCACATTACTCTTTGCTTTAAGGAAACTTGTTTTACAGAAATGACGTAAAAGAACACAAAGTCACCCTAAGCTTGGCTCTCAAAATGGGATTTCTGGGAGGTCTCATATCACTTATTTCCAATTATAAATTTGGAAAAGGATGCTAAAGCAACTGGCTCTATTAGTTGCTGTAAATATACAAACAAAAAGGAAGAAAGAGATAAGGGCTCACAATATGAATGCAGAATCAGGACATTCTGAAGCAAAAAGAAATCCCCCTTAACTCAGTCTTCAACCAAATTTCAGCTGTCACCAGGTAAGGTGAGCCTACTATGAAAACTACCAAGAAGGGATTTCAGCTACTGTTCTCCACCAACCTCCAGTGTCTATACCTTTAGTATAATTTTTAATATAATTTTTTCCAAGTGGACTTTATCCAGTCCATTCGGCTGCCTCCCAAAGTGTGTCTTCTTTTTTTTTTTTTAATTTATTTATTTGACAGACAGAGATCACAAGTAGGCAGAGAGGCAGGCAGAGAGAGAGGAGGAAGCAGGCTCACTGCTGAGCAGAGAGCCTGATGTGGGGCTCGATCCCAGGATCATGACCTGAGCCGAAGGCAGAGGCTTTAACCCACTGAGCCACCCAGGCGCCCCCAAAGTGTGTCTTCTAATACTTCAGTGGCAACTGCTTTACGCTCCACACAAAAGAATTTCTCAATAAATGCTTGCTAACTGATTTTAAGGAAATTCTATGAACCAGAGAGAAATATGTTGGCAGGACTGATTTTTAGAAAAATATATAAACAGGGGCACCTGGGTGACTCAGTTGGTTAAGCAACTGCCTTCGGCTCTGGTCAAGATCCCAGGGCCCTGGGATCAAGCCCCACATCGGGCTCCCTGCTCAGTGGAGAGCCTGCTTCTCCCTCTCCATCTGTTGCTCTGCCTGCTTGTGCTTTCTTGCTCTTTGTCAATAAATAAATAAAAATCTTAAAAGAAAAAGATACATAAACAAAATTTTAAAAATATCTAAACAAAAAATACAAATTAAGACCAGGACTTAAGGATGCCTGGGTGGCTCAGTGAGTTAAGTATTCACCTTCAGTTCAGGTCATGATCCCAGAGTCCTGGGATCAGGTCCCACATTGGACCCCCTACTCAGCTGGGAGTCTGCTTCTCCCTCTGCTCCCACGAGTGCCCGCACGTGCACTCCCAAGCTCTCGTGCTCCTGCACGCGCTCTCTCTCTCTTGCAAAAATAAATAAAATCTTTAAAAAAAAAAAAAAGTTAAAAAAAAAAAAGACCAGGACTTTAAATCAACCTTGTTTCTTTATTAAACAACACTATTTAAAAAATTAAAGCTGAGTCATCATATAATTGGAACATCACATACAAGAGTGAAGGCAAGCTGAAGGTGCTACATTTAGAAAACCTCACTACGGAAGTAAATATGATAGTTACATGCAATAACCAATGAGTAAAAAGATTTCCTTGAGACTACTCTTCAACTCTTATATATGAGATGGAAACTGCACAAGCAGTCTAAAATTTGTAGAAGTTCTAATAGGTCAGAAGTCATGGTAAAGATCAACACAAACTTTGTAAATAGATATTCCATCTGCTAGGATGTATAATAGGAGGGAGAGAACGGAACTGCTGAGGGAAATTGGCAGATCACATTTATATTAACACTGCCTATCCCAACTACAATATTAAAACAATTTACATCTTCATTTATAAGTAGTTTTTGAAATCCCAATGACACAGATGGTTCTAGATCCAGAGTATTCCGCTAAGTGAAGTAAGTTAGTCTGAGAAAGACAAATACCATATGATTTCTGTCATATGTGGAATTTAAGACACAAAGCAAACGAGCAAAAGGGGAAGAAAAGAGAGATAGAGGCAAACCAAGAAAGACTCTTAACTACAGAGAACAAACTGATAGTTACCAAAAGGGGGATGAGTGGAAGGAGGAGTTAAAAAAGTGATGGGGATAAACAAGTGGACTTGTGATGAGCACCAGGGGTCATATGAAAATGCTGAATCACTAAACTGTATACCTGAAACTAATATTACACTGTATGGTAACTAACTGGAATTTAAATAAAACTTTAAAAAAACTGGGCAGAAAATTTCTCAAATAAAGACATAGATGGCCAATAGAGACATGAAACGATGCTTAATATCGCTACTCATCACGAAAATACAAATCAAAACCACACTGAGCTATCACCTCATACCTGTTAGAGTGGCCACTCTAAAAGACAACAAAAGTTGGTAAGGATGGAGAGAGTGGGAAAACTGTTGTGCACTGTTGGTGGCAGTGTAAATGGGTATAGCCACAAAGGAAAACAGTATGGAGGTTCCTCAAAAAATTAAAAATAGAACTACCAAAGAATCCACCAATTCCACTTGTGGGTATTTACCTGAAGAAAATGAAAACGCTAACCCAAATATGCACGCCTGCCAAGTTCATTGTACCATTATTCAAATACAATAGCCAAGATACAGAAACAACCTAAGCGTCCATAAATGGAAAAATGAGTAAGAAACTGTGTATATATACACATACCCCTCACAGCTGTATATCTACAACAGCTTCTATACACATATACAATGGAATATTACTCAGCCATACAAAAGGATGAAATCTTGCCATTTTATAACATGGATAGACCCTAAGGGCATTATGCTAAGTGAAATAATTCAGACAGAAGAGGGCAAATACCATAGAATCTCACTTATATGCGGAATCTAAAAACAGAACAAAAACAAGAACACGAAGCTCACAGATACAGAAAACAGACTGGTGGTTCTGATGGGGGGGGTGTGGGGGAAAATGGGTGAAGGGGTATCAAAAGGTACCAACTTTCAGTTAAAAAACACATATGATATGGGGATATAATGTTCAGCATGATGAGTACAGTTAATTATTGCATATTGTGGAGCTCCTGGGTGGCTCAGTCAGTTAAGCACCCAACTCTTGATTTCAGTTCAGGTCCTGATCTCAGGGTCATGAGTTCAAGCATCACTCCATGCCCAATTTAAAAAAAATTGTATATCTGAAAGTTGCTAAGGGAGATCTCAAAAGTCCTCATCACACACACAAAAATATTTTTGGTAACTATAAGGTGATAAATCTCTACTAGATTTATTGTGGTAATCATTTTGCAATGCATACACCTGAAACCAATATAATGTTATACATCAATATACCCTGATTAAGCAAATAATAAAAAATATTACCTGAAACTTGAAAAAAATTATTGGGGGAAATGAGTGGAGACGCAGGAAAAAAAAAAAAAAAAACCACCAACTAGGTACAGGGTACAAAGGGAATTCTCTACCTTTGTAAAATGTTTCCACAGTAAAAAGTTTGTTTGAAAGGGGAAAACTAGTTGTGGCTTATACAACAACTCTCTATACTATCTTCCCAACTTTTCCATAAATCTAAAAGTATTCTAGATTTAATTAAACAAAAATTGTTTGTTTGAGGCAGGGAAAAACAGACTATGATCTAAATACCATTTCCCACAAAAGGAACCCAGGTTCCTTGAGGAAATAGCTAATTGCAAGTCTGGGGTAGAAAATGCACACGATGAGCCTAGAACATCTGATCACACCAGAAAGCAAAGAAGTTATCAAAGACTACCGGCATCTTGTCAGAAGGATACAGAAAACAAACCAGTAGCCCAAGACCTCAAAAAAAAAAAAAAAATCACTGATCTCTGTTAACAGAATGTTGAGAAACCAACTCATTATTCTGAAAATTGTTAAAATAAGGAAAGCAATACAAAAAGATTTATTGGCTCAAAAATTTCAAAAATTGCCATATGGTTAATCTGCATAAATGCCAAAAGGGCATCTGCAAAAGTCCTAACCATTACTGATAAAACCTCTCAATAAACAGGAACAGAATGAAACTCTGTTAACATGAGAGAGGATAGCTATCAGAAACTAAGAACAAATACCATCTTTAAAGATGAAACACTAGAAATAAAGACCCATAAAAGATGTTTTCTCATTTAAAATTATTTGAAGGTTTCTACATAATACAGATTTTAAAAGAAGCAATATTAATAATTTACAAATGACAGAACTTTCTATACTGAAAATAGTTATTACCCACTGAAAAATAAGACCTAAAAATAACTTAAGAAATTCACTGAGTTATCTACACATCGAACAGATTTTTGAGTGACTCATCAGGAAAAACCGTATTTAAAAATGAGTCTAATGACAAAATCTAAAATGCAAAGGCATAAATTTAAAAATTTTCCAATAGATGGGGCGCCTGGGTGGCTCAGTGGGTTAAGCCGCTGCCTTCAGCTCAGGTCATGATCTCAGAGTCCTGGGATCGAGTCCCGCATCGGGCTCTCTGCTCAGCAGGGAGCCTGCTTCCCCCTCTCTCTCTGCCTGCCTCTCTGCCTACTTGTGATTTCTCTCTGTCAAATAAATAAATAAAATCTTTAAAAATAAAAATAAAAATTTTCCAATAGCTACATAAAAACAAGACATAAAAGAACCCTTGAATAAATTAAGAAATGTATCGTTACTAGATAAAAATAGTAAATACTGAAAAGATGTCAATGCCCCTAAATTGCATAAATAAAATTTCAATGAATGACTGAGTTGAGGAGCTTGACAGATTAAAATTTATTGTAAAGGGGCGTGTGGGTGGCTCAGTGGGTTAAGTCTCCGCCTCCGGCTCAGGTCATGATCTCAGGGTCCTGGGATCAAGGCCCACATAGGGCTCTCTACTCAACAGGGAGCCTCTTTCCCGCTTCCCCCCCCAACCCGTCAACCCCTGCAGACTGCCCCTCTGCCTACTTGTGATCTCTGTCAAATAAATAAATAAAATCTTTAGAAAAATTTATCATAAAAATAAAATATATAATATGGCAGGTAGTGATGAATGCAAAGGACAAAAATAATGAGAGAAAAGGACAGGGAATGAAGAGGTAAAGGATTTGCAACCTTAAAGAGAGAAGGTCTCCCTCAGGAGATAAATGAGTAAGTAACTGAAGGATTAAGAAGATTAAGAAGATACCCAAAGAGTATCTGGGAAAAGCATTCCAAGACCTCAGATGCAGCAGGTGCAAAAGCCGGAGTAAGAAAGCATGTCTAACACAGGAAAGGAAAAGTAAAAAGCCCATCAATGCTGAACCAGAATTTAGAGGAATCTAACATAGCAGAACGATGACCAAAGAAAATGACAAGCCCCGCGGAGGAAAGTGATTAGCTTAAACAAACATTTACTGTATAAAATTATAATATCAGATTTGTAAGGCTAAGAAATGACAGAACAAAACTGCAGATAATGACATGCATGTAAGTTGGCAGAGTGGGGAGCAGTTTAAAAATGAAATAAAACTTTCCAATTATGCTGAGTGAAATAAGTCAAGCAGAGAGAGTCAATTATCATATGGTTTCACTTTTAACAAATAGCATGGAGGACAAGGGGCGTTAGAGAGGAGTAGGGAATTTGGGTAAATTGGAAGGGGAGGTGAACCATGAGAGACTATGGACTCTGAAAAACAGTCTGAGGGGTTTGAAGTGGCGGGGGGGGGGGGTGGGAGGTTGGGGTACCAGGTGGTGGGTATTATAGAGGGCACGGCTTGCATGGAGCACTGGGTGTGGTGAAAAAATAATGAATACTGTTTTTCTGAAAATAAATAAATTGGAAAAAAAAACAAAAAACAAAAAACAAAAAACTTTCCAATTAAAACTGCAAGATTAGTGAATATCACCACAGACACCACAGACATCAAAAAGAAAAAAATACAGGAATACTAAAAACAACTAGACACATGAATTTGGTAATTCATATGAAAAGGACAAATACCTTGAAAAACACAAATTAGGAAATTCACCCAATATGAAATAGATCATTTGAATAACCCTCCAACTACTCAGAAAATTTAATTCATAATTTTAAAACTCCCAAAAAGAGAGGCACCTGGGTGGTTCAGTGAAGCATCCAACTCTTGATTCTGGCTCAGGTGACGCTCTCTGGGTTGTGTGATGGGGCCTCACTCGAGGCTCCACACTCAGCATGGAGTCTCCCCGAGATTCTCTCTCCCTCCCCCTGCTATTCATGCTCTTTAATAATAAAATCTTCAAAAAAATGAATTAAAAAATAAAACTCCTAAAAAGTAAATGATCAGGCCTAAATGGTTTTACTGGATAATTCTACCCAAACATTTAAAGAACTAACACCAATCTAATCTAATTTCTTCCAGAAAATAGAAGATGACAGAACACTTCCAAATTCATTTTATAAAGCTAACATTACCCTGATGGCAAAACTAAACAAAAACAGTATGAAAAATAAGACTACAAACCATCACAAAAATAGACGCTAACTTAACAAAATGTTAGCAAAGAGAATTTAGTAATATATAAAAAAGAATTCTATACCATCGCCAAGTGAGGTTTATTCCAGGACTACATGGCTGGTTTAGTGTTTGACATCAATATAGTATACCCTTTTTTTTTTTTTAAAGATTTTATTTATTTATTTGACAGAGAGAGAGAGAGATCACAAGCACGCATGGAGGAAGGCAGAGAGAGGAGAAAGCAGGCTCTTTGCTGAGCAGAGAGCCCGATGCGGGGCTCGATCCCAGGACGCTGGGATCATGACCTGAGCCGAAGGCAGAGGCTTTAACCCACTGAGCCACCCAGGCGCCCCAGTATACCCTTTTTTTGTTTGTGGTAGTATACCCTTATTAAAAGCTTAAAAAAGAAACACATGATTTTAACAGTTAATGCAGAAAGAGCATTGACAAATTTAGCACTCAGTCATGATAAAAATTCTCAGAAGAACAGGAACAGAGAACTTCCTTAACCTGATAGAAATCACCTACAAAAGAATCTATAGCTAACACTACACTTAATGGTAAAAGGATGAATACATTACCCTAAGATTGAGAACGAGACAAGAATGTCAAGTCTCACCAAATGAATCAGAATAGTGCTATATGTTCTGGATAAGGGTAAAGACAAGAGGAAATAAAAGGCATACAGACTGAAAGGAAAAAAAATTAAAAAATTGCCTGATCCCAAAGTATCTATAAAAACAACTCTTACAACCAATAACTGAGTTCAGCAAAGTTGCAGGAGACAAGAGTGACACACAAATATGAATCACATTCCTAGGTATTAACAAAAAATATACAGAAACAAGTTTAAAAACAACAATACCTGTTTAAAAATATAACAAAACACACAGGACTTGTATACTGAAAATTATAAAATGCTAATAAAAGAAGACTAAGAAAATTTAAATGAATGAATTCTCAAGGCTTTTAAGACTCAACAAAGAAACTCCATCAATTTTGCCTAAACTGACACAGATTTGACACAGTTTCAACCAAATCCCACCAAGACTTTTTTATATTTAAGATTATTCTAAAAGGTATATGGAAAGGCAAAGGAACTAGAAGAGCTAAAACAATTTAAAAAACAGAGACAGAAATCAGTCCATTCCATTTCACAATTTAGCTCTGTTATCAAGGTTGTGTGGTATGTTGTATGAGCAAAGGTAACACATAGGTCTATGGAACAGAACAGAGAACCCAGAAACAGAAACAATATGCCCAAATAGTTTTTGACCAAGGTGCAAAAGTGACTCAATGGAGGAAAGACTGCCTTTCAACAAATGGTGCTGAAGCAAATTATACATCCAACTGTGTCTTACATTTTATACAAAAATTAACTCCAAATGGATCACGGACTTAAACATTAGGATAAAACTATTAAACTTCTAGGAAAAAACACAGAAGAAAATCTTCAGGAACTAGGGCTAGGCAAAGAATTCTTAGACTTGACATTCAAAGCAAAATCCACAAAAGGAAAAAATAAACACTGGACCTCACCAAAATTAAAACCATGTGTTCTGCGAGCCCCTGTTAAAAAAGATGAGGCTTGGCAACAGTATTTGGAAACCACATATCCAACAAAGCATGAGTATCTAGAATATATCTAGAACTCTCAAACTCCAACAGGAAAAAAAAAATCCAATTTAAAAAAGGACAAAAGGCATGAAGAAACATTTCATCAATAAGGATATACAGATAAAAAATAAGTACATGAAAATATGTTATCATTAGCCACTAGGGGAGTGCAAATTGAAACCTCACTGAGGTATCACTAGATACATACCAGAATGACTAAAATGAAAAACAGTGACAACACCAAATGCTGGCGAGGATGCAGAGAAACTGGATCACTCCATACATTGCTGGTAGGGATGTAAAATGGTACAGCCACTCTGGAAAACAGTTTGCAAGTTCTTAAAAAACTATATATACAATAACCATACAACCCAGGAATTGTACTCCTGGGTATTTTTAGCCCAGAGAAATGAAAACTTATGTTCATCAAAAAAACCTATGCAGAAATCTTAAAGCACTTTTATTTTTAACAGCCCAAAACTCTAAACAACATGGATGTCTTTCAACAGGTAAATGGTTAGACAAATCCAAACCATGAAATACTACTCAGCAATAAAATGTGATGAGCTATCAATACATAAAACAACATGAATAAATCTCCAGAGAATGATGCTAAAACCAAACGCAAAACATAACACACTGTATGATTCCATTTATATAACATTCTTAGAAAAGATAAAACCATAGAAATGAGAAACAGATGACTGGGTCCAAGATATTAAGGGGATGGGAAGGAAGTGGGTGTGGTGATAAAAATGACAAGAGGGATCCTTATAGTGATGGAAATGGTCTAAATCTTCATTGTGTCAATGTCAATATCCTTGTAGTATTGTTGTGATACTGTTCTAAGGTTTTGCAAGATGTTAGCACTGTGAGAACTTGGTAAAGAGTATGTGAAATCTCTGTACTACTTCTTACAACTGTGAGTAAATTAACAACTTTCTTAATAAAAAGTTTAATTTAAAATTACAAAGACCAAGATTACTAGAGCGGATTAATATTTTTAATCCAATAGCCTGATATTCATAAGAGAGAAAACTAAAAGAACACAAAAATGTAGCGATAGGGAGAATTTTAAAAATCAGGCAAAATTAGTTGACCAAAAGAGAAGATTACAGCTATAATATAAAACAATACTATATAATACAAAGAGCATTCAAAGGCACAAAAAGTTAATAGAGAGTAAAAGCAGGAAAATAAAGCTTAAACTTTCATGTACTACCAACAATTTAAAATATATTTTAGAAATTAGTAAAACTGTAAGAGAAAACTGGGGGAAAAAAATGTTCTTCTAAAAGATTAACATCCAATCTTAACATCCAAGATTAATCTTCTAAAAGATTAACATCCATTAACATCTGCTCTCCAAAAACATACGGAAGATTTAAACAAAATTAACAAGCCTAACTACCAGACATATATAAAACTTTGTGCTTCCAACTGAAAAATCACATTCTCTCTAAGTACAAACAAGAACAAAAACTGACGGCAGTCTTAACAGATTTCAAAAGATCACTATATTACATATCATGCTTCCAAATTACAACACATTTACAAATCAATAATGAAAGAAACTCCCATGTTTGGAAAAAAAAAACTTTTTAAAATAACTCTGAGAACTGACAGTGAAAAACAAAAAAATACTCGCAAGTGGAAAATAATGAAAACACTGCACATCAAAACTTGTGCGATGCAGGGAAAACAATGGAGACCTATGTTAAAACACTGAAAATTAAAAAGGAAGGCATCCAACTTAAGAAATTAGAGAAAGAATTAAAATATGCCCCCAAAAGCACAAATTAAATAAAAAGCAGAAAATAATGAAATGGAGGAAGAATACATTGAAGAGCGTTTAAAAAAAAAAAAAAAATGATCTCTGATAAGTCTTTAAAAAATTGGTAAGCTTTTAGTTTTTGAGAGATCAAGAGAAAAGGCATTAAAAGAAAAAAGACAAAAGGGACATCAACTACAAGTAATACAAAATTAGAGATTAACAATTTAATACCATAAATTCAAGAACATGTATGAAAAAGACAACTAACTTCCTATAAATATATAACCTACCAAAACTGGCTTGAAAATTGAAATCTTATAAGCATAGCAATTGAATCAGTGGTTAAGAGGTATCTCACAAAGAAAACACAGTCACAATTTTGTCAGGGAGTTCTATCACTTAAACAGATCATTCTAATCCTGCATAAATTCTTCCAGAAAAAGAAGAGCATATTTTTTTTAGGTCAATATTACTAATTTTAAGAAGTAAAAATCTTAAATTAACTATCTTCAGTTTGAGTCCAAAAATGAAAAAAGAGACAAATGAGGATTGACTTTATGCTTGAAACACACAAGTTTCACCCCATTAACAGGTTACAAAGGAAAAACATCATCATCTCAAAAAAATGCAGAGAAGGCTTTTGATAAAATTCAATATCAATTCATGACTTTTTTAAATTAGCAAACTAGTAATAGAAAGGAACATCCTTAACCTGAAAAGATTATCTACAATAAACCTACAGCAAGCATCATACTTAACTGTGAAACTTTGAAAGCATTCCCTTTAAAATCAGGAACAAGATCAGGAAGCCCCCATCACCGCTTCTATTCAACACTGTACTGGAGATCCTAGCCAGCACATTAAGACAAGAAAAAGAAAGAAAAAAAAAAAAGCATAAGAATTGGAAAGGAGGAAACAGAGAGGTCATTATTCACAGATAGGTCTGTCTACACAAAAATCCAAAAGAATTCTGATAATTTATCACAATTAGGAGTAGAGCAAGGTTGTTACACAAAGTCAAAACTGTACTTCTATACACCAGCAAGGTAGAAAATATAATTATGAAAAGATACCATTTATGATTTGATACAAAAACAAAGTACCTAAAAATAAATCTAACAAAATATTTGCAATAGCTTAGTTGAAGAAAATTATAAAACTTTATGAAAGACATTGTAAAAGGCCTAAATAAATGGAGATTACAATGTTCACGGTTAAGAAACCTTAGTTCTCTCCAAAATTGTTTATAGATTCAATCCATTTCCCATCAAAATCCCAACAGATCATGCATGTTTCTGTCTGTATAACTTAGAAAAATGATTTTAAAATTACAAAGGATCAAACAGCCAAGAAGTACCCCAAAGAACTACAAGACAAGAAGAGTTGGCCTACTTCTTGTCCCTCAATGATTGAGTGGACTTTGAGACCAACCTTCCCTATGAAAATTTAGAAACTGAAGGTAATGTGAAAAACATCCATTTGAAGAACATGAACCACTATAAAAAGTCTCAAGGACCTGAGACGCCAATGCTGTGAAAAGAAAGGAAGTATAGAAAATGAAGTACAACATTTAATGGCTCTTTTCCCCCGGCAAGTATCTGCCAGTGGAAAAAGGGCAATGGATAGGTGGAGAAGTCAAGATCTTTGAATACACTTATAGGGCTAAGGAAATGAGAAGATTATTTGCAAAATATAACCTGCAAGAGCTGTATCTGGGGTATGTACTGAATTCCTGCAAATTAGCAGGAAAAAGACAGATAAACCAATATAAATGTGGGCAAAAAAATTGGCAAAGTCACAAAAGATATCCAAATGGCCAACAGACATAGTAAAAGGGACTTAACATCATTACCCATTAAGAAAATACAAATTAAAACCACTAAATATTCACTAAAATGTTTAAAAGAGTGGACAAGAAAGAACGTGAAGCAACTGGAACCCTATTTTGCCAGTGGAAGGGAATAAACAAATTACAACAACATGCCAATAAATCTTGCAAACAAACTGAGGGGAAAAGACACAAAAAATATATACACCATACAGTTCCATTTATATAAGTTTCAAAGAACAGACAAAACTTATCTAAGACCAGTATCAAGCCAGTACTATCTTTGAAGAGACCGAGGTTAGTCACTGGGAGGTAACTCTAGGGTCCTGGTGATGTTCTATTCTCTTCATCCACATTTAGTTATATTGAAAAAATTCACCCAGATGTATTCTCATGATCTACATATTTCCTACACAAATGCCCTATATCAACAGAAGTTTGTTTTTGTGGAAGTTGTTACAGAGTTGGGAGTATTAAGACAATGTGATGGTGTTGTCAGTGCAGATTAAAAGATAAGAATCCAGAAAGCACAGACAGATTCAATTATAGAACTATTAAAATTAGTAAGAAAAAAGGTTTTTTAAACCTAGTACAAACATGGACAAAAGACACGAAATAGGTAAGAGAATCTCAGAAGAACTAAGAGAATGTTAATAAGCATAATAAAAGATGCTCACTTTCATAACCAAAGGGAAAAATTAAAAACCATCAAGTGAAATTTTTTACTCAGTCGCAAAAACATTCAGTGTGATCAAAGTGTTAGCAAGAGAAGTAATGAAAACTTCTACATTGTTGGAAAGAGCAAATACTGATACAATCCTTTTTGGAAAATAATCTGACCTCATCCAGTCAGACACACATATCCTTAAATCCCAGCAATTCTACTCCTAGAACTTCTGCAGTGAAACATACAAATATTTACATTAAATGAAATCAATAAAAAATTACAAATAGTGTCAAATCAGTGCAGATTAAGTTTATAGAATTTTTCTTTATTTGCATTTTCAGCATATTCTGTGGTTCAGAAGTTTGGATAAAAAATTTGGGGACCTGTAATAGGAAAAAAAGGAAACTACACAAATTTCCAACAAGAGAAATGATAAACTGGTATTCATACAATGGAAAATTAAAAATGATAATAAACAAAAAAAAATACGGCATCATTCCATTTGTATAAAATTTTTATGTACATAAAAATTTAGACATATAGATATAATATAATTCTGTATGCCTACATAGTGTGGGTAAAATCAGTATGAAAAAGATAGATGGACCAATATAAAAGTGGGCAAAAAAAAATTTGGCAAAGCCAAATACACAAACCATGATTATAATAAGAGAACTGTCTCAAGAGATCTTTTTAAAGGAATTAGCATCCTCAGAGACTTCAAGGTATTTTTCCCCATAAACTGAGAACAAGTTGTTATTGAAAAGAAGAAAAAATAAAGCTTCTACAAACTAAAAATATAATCACTGAAATAAATTCTGAAGAGTTTAAAGACAAAAATCAAGGAAATCCTCAGATACAAACAAATACGTGTCAATCTAGAAGTCCAACTTTCACCCCTGAAGTCTCAAAGAAAACAGAAATGAGGGGGAAAAAGTAATCAAAGAAATAAAAGCTACTCCCCATAACTGAAATGACTCTTAGGGCTAAAATGTTACCCCCACCCCAAGAATGAAAAAAAGGTTTACAACTAGACACATTTCACAAAATACCAAAGATAAAAAGATCACCACAAAAATTTTAAACAAGGTGACTACAAGGATAACTACCAGATTTGTAATGCAACGCTATTAGCAACACTGGTGTTTTAAGTTCCTAGGGCAAAGCTTTCAAAATTCAGTAGGAAAAACTGATTACCAAAATACATAATTCTACATCTAAACCTCCAATCAGGAACAAAGGCAAGTCATTCTCAGACAATGAAGAAATTAGACGTTTATCACATGTCCATACTAAAACAACTACTCAAGATTATATTCCAGGAATATCAAAAATGTAATTTAAAGAAGACAAGGGATTCAAGCAAAAGACCTAATCCAGGTACAATATAATCCCAGGATGACAGCTGTACAGCAGATCTAGAAGGCAAGCTGCCCAAATTTGAAAAGAAAGGTTGAGAGCTCCAGAAAAACCCTTCACCAAGAAAAGTTGAATGGTTACATATGAGAACACACCATAATATTAAATTTAAAAAATAATTTCCATGAATTCTCCTCACTCAAGCAGGACTCTATTACATTTCTCCTTTGAGAAGCACAGGGGTAGTAACAGAAGTTCCTCTACAGTTCCAAGTGATGTGGTTTCACGGTGACTAATATTTCTATCAGGATACATACTACAAAGGGAGGTCCAAAACTCAATTTCTAGAATCCTCCCATAGAAGCACAGAAAAGTTTAGAAGTGTTACACACCATAATATAAATGCTAAAATCTTGACAGTGCAATAAAAAATGAAGGCTGGAAGTAAAGGAAGACTGGAGGTAGACGAAACAAAGGGAAATAGATGGGTACTAAATCCTCTGTGAGACTGGGAACTGAAGATACACTGCCTAAAACTGATAGGTCAAGAAACAGAAGTTTAACTATTAGAAAAAGTTAATAACAGCAAAATTAGGAACAAAAATGTAACTGGTAGAAGACAAAGGTGGCCAGACACAATGAAGAGATGCTCAACATCACTCATCATCAGGAAAATGCAAGTCAAAACTACAATAAGATATCACCTCACACCTCTCAGAATGGCTAAAATCAATAACACAAGAAACAACAGGTGTTGGCAAGTATGTGGTATATGGGGGACCCTCTGACACTCTTAGTCGGAATGCAAACTAGGGCAGCCACTCTGGAAAACAGTATGGAAGTTCCTCAAAAAGATAAAAATAGAACTAATCTACGAATCAGCAGTTGCATTAGGTTTTTGCCCAAAAAATATAAAAATACTAATTCAAAGGAATACATGCAGCCAGTATTCATAGTAGTATTATTTACAATAGCGAAATTACAGAAGCAGTCCAAGTTCCATCAATAGATGAATGGACAAAGACGTGGTGTGCATGTACACAAACACACACACACACACACACATACACACACACACAGGAATATTACTCAGCCATAAAACAGAATGAAATCCTGACACTTGCAATGACAGAGTTGGAGCTAGAGAGTACATGCTAAGCAAAGTAAGTCAGAGAAAAGACACATACCATATGATTTCATTTGTCAATTTAAGAAACAAAACAAACGAGCAAAGGGGAAAGAAAGAGAAACTGGGCAAATCAAGAAACAGACTTTTAACTATATTTAACAGAGGGTTAACAGAGGAGAGCTGGAGAGGGGGGATGGGTGAACTAGGTGATGGGGATTAAAGTGGGCATTTGGGATACGCACTGCCTGATATAAAGAAGCACTGAAATCACTAAATTGTATGCCTGAAACTAGTATAACACTGTACATTAACTGGAATTTAAAACTTTAAAAAAATAATAAAAAGTATAACTAGTACAAATCAGTATGCTAGGAAAAGTGGAAAACATAATGATCTAAACTTCTTATCTACTAGAGTCAAGCAGAAGATACTGCTCAGAGTTTAAAGAAAAATCAAGATACAGAAAAATATGTGGTGTTTTTGAGTTTGGGAACTAGCCTAAAGAGAAAAACTAAAAACAGAAATACCCAAGCATGGTTAAAAGGCAGTTAGCTATATCAGGAGTGAAATCTACTGGGAAAGAAAGGAAAGGCTTTTATTTTTCCTTCTGAATTTTCCTGAATTACCTGCACAGGTATTGCTTTCATTTGGGAAAAACATTGAGGAATGGTGATAAGAATAAAAATTATTATTAAAACCATTTTCCAGGGGCGCCTGAGTGGCTCAGACAATTAAACTTCCAACTCTTGATTTCAGCTCAGGTCATGATCTCAGGGTCTTGAGAACAGGCCCCTACAGCAGCTCCAGTCTCAGCATGGGGCATGCTTGGGATTCTCTCTCTCCATCTGTCTCTGCCTCTCTTTCTGCTCATGCACTTGTACGAGTGCGTGCTCGCGCGCGCGTGCGCACGCTCTCTCTCTCGCTCTCTCAAACTAAAGAAATCTTCAAAGACATAAATAAAAACATTTTCCAGGTTGGTACGCCTGGGTGGCTCAGTCATTTAAGCTTCTGACTCTTGATTTGGCTCAGGTCATGATCTCAGGGTTGTGGGACTGAGCCCTGTGTCAGGCTCTGCACTTAGCATGGAGTGTGGAACCTGCTTAGGATTCGCTCTCCCTTTCCTTCTCTCCCCCCTTGTGTGCACGCATGCATGCATGTGCATGTGTACACACACACACACTTTCAATAAATATATTTTTTTTAATTTTTCCAGGTTAAAGAAAAAGTGAAATAATTTGGCCAAAGTCAGTCAATAACCACGCAAAAACAATTACATTCTGCAATGTAATCAAGAACAGCTTTTACTGACCTATATGAATAATCAAATGGAGTGGTCTGAACGTCCATGTTAGATTTACATTGTTCTCTGCAAAGTCACAAAAACTCTTATTTGTTTCAAACCACTTCTCCAAAAAAAGTCGAGGAAAAAAAGCCACATTACCAGGGGTGGAGGTTCAATGTAAACATTCATAGAGAATAGTTCGGACTATGATACCCATTGATTCCACATATCACTTTTATTTCAACTGTGTAATTTCTTAAATTCAGGTACTTGAAAAAGAAACTAGCTGTAAGGATAACTCAAGGGAGAAAGAATCATACTGCAACAAATAATGTGTGAAAGTGGATATCCATATGCAAAAGAAGTTCAATCCCTACCTCACACCATCAACAAAAATGGATTAACAACCTAAATGTTAAAACTAGAACTACAAATATAAACGCTTATATGAAAACAGACATAAATCTTTATGACACTGGATTAAGCGATGACTTATCAAAATCACAAGCAAGAAAAAATTTATAAATTAAATTTGTCAAAATTAAAAAAAAACTTTTGTGCTTCAAAGTATATTATGGAAAAAGTGAAAAGACAGTCCATAAAAATGAATAAAATATTTGCAAACCATATTATCTGATGAATACTCAAACTTAAAAGAAAGTTTAAAAATGGGCAAAAGATTTGAGTAGACATTTTCCCAAAGAAAATATACAAATACCCAATAAGCAAAAGCAAAGTTACTCAACAACATTAATCACCAGGTAAATGCAAATCAAAACCACAATGAATACCACTTTACACCCATGTGTGTGAGGATATGGAGAAATTAGGACTCTTATAACTACTAGTAGAAATGTAAAATGTAGTAGTTTGGGGAAAGTTTGACAGTTCCCCAAACACTTAAACAGAGTTATCACATGTACCCGATAATGCCATCCCTAGGTAACTACCCAAAATAACCAAAAACATATGTCCACACAAAACTTATACACAGATGAATGTTCATAGTAGTCAAAGAGTACAAACAACCCAAATACACATAAACTCATGAATAAACAAAATGTGGTATACTCCATACAATGGAATATTATTCAGCCATAAAAAGGAAAAAACACTACCACATGCTGCAACATGTACCTTGAAAAGGTTATGTTAAATGAAAGGAGCCAGACAGAAAAGGCCATGTGTATGATTAGATTAAAATAGATTAGATATCTCTATGAAATATCTAAAACAGACAAACCCATAGAGACAAACAGTAGATTACTGGAAGCTGAGGGCTGGATGTAAGAAGGAGGAGTGACTGCAAATGGGTACTTGGTTTCTTCTGGAATGATGAAAATGTTATGGAATGAGATGGTGGTGATGCTTGCACAACTCTGTGAATAGACCAAAGCCATTTTAAAAGGCTGAATTTTATGGTATGTAAATTACATCTCAATAAAAAAAATTTTAAAAATAAAGTAACTAAAATCCAATCCAGAAAAATAAAGGCAAAATGCTAAAAAAAGAAACATCTGAAGAATGTTATATTTAGAACAGTCTTAGAAACGTCTTAGAAAAGACATTCATGGAGGGAGGCCACAGACCTAAGGTACAAACAAATGCAAAGGCATCTACCACAGCTAAGAATACCTTGGTTTACTATTTAAAATTATCCATTTAAGTTAAATACTGAGTTTGGAACGTGCTTTCACAGACAGGATCTCAAGTGAAGTTGTGTCCTGAAATTTCAGTTATGTCCACTCAAGACTTTGAAATCATATGGTAGATTCAGTTACATCTATCTTATTAGTCTATTTCCTCGTCCAATAGTTGAGGAGCATGAGGGATGAAGAACTCTAACCTCACACCTCCCACCCCATTAACTTCCTATTCTCCCTCTCTATCCTAACAGCACCCAAAGCTACCAGAATGGCCAAGTCCTGCTATGTGTAAAGAACCAAACATCCACGCCTTCTAGGCAGAAAATCTTCTGTTATAGAATTACTTAAGACTCAGCATAAAAGCTCTTCTGCATTTGTTTTGCCAGTATCTATTAAGAAAGTTACAATCACTCACTCTCTTTCACTAGCCCACACACTGAGACTGCACACCCATTCACTCTTGTTCTCTGACACACATGGAGATAATAAACGCAATGCACAAAAGGAAGGGGATGAGGAATGCAGGAGAGAAGGAGAGAGAATCTTTAAAGAAAAAAAAAAAAGGTTACCGCAATAGATCCCTCCTCCATCTCCATAATTCAGTGGTGAGAAGTAAGGAGAGTAGATGAACCAGGTTAAATAATAGCAGGAACCTTTTTAAGAACTGCCAAAAGACTGCATCAACAGCCCACAGTATACAATTATGCAACTGGAGGAGTAAAAAAGCCACTCTGGGGGATGCCTGGATAGCTCAGTCAATTAAATGTCCCACTCTTGATTTCGGCTCAGGTTATGATCTCAGGGTCATGAGACTGAGCCCCATGTGGAGCTGTGCACTCATCGGGGAGTCGGCTTGAGATTCTCTCTCCCTCTCCCTTCCACCTGGTCCACCCCGGCACTCGAATGCAAGCTCACTCTCTAAAATAAAACATCATTAAAAAAAAAAAAAAAAGCCACTCTGGTGGCTTTTCTGAACTTCAGAACCCCAACTATTCTGCCTCTGCTCCATCCCTGTGCTTAGCTCTGACAGAGACTATTTTGTAGGGAGAAAGGAGGGTGGCAGTGTCAGAGGTCCCAGTCATCAGACCTTATGAGCTTGTCCCAAGTTAATTCACAACTAGTTAATTTACAAATTAGTTAATTCAGAAACTTCTACCAACATAAAAGCTATATACAACCAACCACTGAATTGAATAATTTCTTCTCCAGCATCTTGAAAGCTCTGAATACATGATGTGTTATCATAATCATCCTTGACTACTCAGGCCACAATTTCCACTTCAGAGAACTTGCTCCTTCCTTCCCCCAACCCATCAAGGTAATCTCATGAGTCAAGTTTTTGTGCTAGGACTCTAAGCTTCTGGCCACAGATGATTAGAATAGAAGAGGACCCTCAGCTAAGCTCAGTCAGATCTTCTCTCTCAGAAGAACTAGATGAAAGGTGTGCTGGTATTCTATTAAAATGAAAGCAGCAAAGTACAGGGTTACCATTTCTGCTATGACCAGACCAGACGTCTAGTATTGGCTTACATAGCAGTCTCAAAAACTAAAATCATCTGGCGACCTCTTAAGGTTCCACAGGAGTTGCCTCATCAAATAACCCCCACCCCCACCCTAAGCTTAAAAAGCAAAGGCACAGAAGTCACCAAAGCACAGTGGGGATGACCTTTCCCAGAATTCCTGACCTCCAGTACAGGAGATGGCATCACCAGCCAGAAGTGACCTGCTCTGGTTATACAAGCCCCCAGGGAGTAGCCCCAAATGATAATGGATAAAGATACTGGAAATCCTCTCAGCAGCAGTATGGGCAGCCAAATATGTGACATCCAGGTCGGCTATTTCCTCTACTGCCAAGTTAGTCAACAAACTAATGCTGGCCATTTTTCCTCGTCCTTCAATTTACTTGACGATCTCTCTGAGCCTCACAGAATATATTCTGAGGCAGACACCATTTAGAATGTCCTGCATGTTTCTTCCTCTTTCCCTCCTTTCTAATTAGATTTTCAGTCAGCTGTCCTGTTTCCCCTCCAGTATTATATATCACATAAGAAGGGCACCGGCTATTTATCATTGTTTAGTACACAGATCCCAGGCTGATGGCTAGCAGCACCACATGAACCTGAAGGAAACTACAGAGGACAGCTTGGACTCTGAAAAGCACGGACTCTAAACCTGGACATCTGAGGTTAAACATCCCAGGTCTTCCAGCTCAAACTGCTGTCAGGTTACTCAATCTGCCTCAATTTCTTCTGACAGTTTTTCTAACAATTCTATTACAATTGTTGTGAGAATCAAACAGGTATGTGAAGTGCTTAGACCAGAACCAGGCATGTAATAACCACTTATATTATAAAGGATATCTATCATGATCATCACTGTCACTGTTTGAAATGAGGGCAGGGCACGGAGACTGTTCATCTTTAAATGTAGAAGATGCTGCTGAGCAGCTAAGGCGAAGACTTGGGTGGATAACTCTTTTCCAGCATCCATTTGCACACCCTTTCCCTCCTCTGAAAAGTCTTCCCAGTCACTCTCTGTTGGGCACCTTATGTGAACTATGAGGGAGGGGCCATCTTCCATCAAGTGCAGGGAGAAGCAAAGACAGCTGATTTACAGAAAGAGATGAAGTGACCCACAAAACAAACTGTAGGGGGCAAGGGTGTGGGGGGAGAGGGAAGGGGGGGAAGGGAGGTGGGGGGAGATAAAAGAGGAGAGTGGAAAAGGGGGAAGGGACAGGTACACCCAAAGAGAAAAACGCTTCTTTGGTTTCCAACCACTTTGCAGTTCCTGGTTCCACCAGAACTTCAGCACTGCCTGCCTTCTCTGCCCTAGACTGGTAAATAAATCCTCCTTTTTTTTTTTTCCTTTTTTTTTTTTTTTTTAAGATTTTATTTATTTATTTGACAGAGAGAGACACAACAAGAGAGGGAACACAAGCAGGGGGAGTGGGAGATGGAGAAGCAGGCTTCCCACAGAGCAGGAAGCCCAGATGGTGCCAGGCTGGATCCCAGGACCCTGGGATCATGACCTGAGCCTAAGGCAGACACCCAACGACTGAGCAAACAGGCGCCCCTTAAATCCTCCCTTTTTATTAAGCTTTGACCAGCAATATTTATAAAAGTGTAATGGAAATCTTGGAAACATTTTCATCAACAAAAAACCTTGGAAGAGAATAAACTATATAGAGATGTTACTATGCAAAATGAAGAGGATACTGCAGGTTAAAAAAAAAATTTTTTTTTTAATTTAATTTCAACATTCAGTCTCCTCAACCAATCCCTGAACCTAATGCATTCATTTATACAGCTGAGGCTCAGGCCTGCTTGTTTCAAAGCTCCACAGGTGTTAAAAAAGCTCTATGCTCTGAGACATTAAAACTCCTACACTTACCAGTATGATTACCCTTTTTACCTACTATCATGGTTCTCTGTATAAACTAATATAGAGCATAAAATGCACTAATGTACCTTCTTTTTGAAACAACAGAAGGGAAAATAGCAGGTATTACGCAAATTATAACCCATTCTCCCTTTAGATCAGAATCATCAATGCGTCCTTTTGCTGAGGTCCACCGTACCAGCCAGGTGAACAGTCAACATCCTTCCCCACTCCAACCCTCGCGGAAAAAAACAATAAATATACAAAAGTGAATATTTTTCCAGATTCTTCTTATTTCAAAAAAGTAACCCTAACACCATACGTCTGTTATGCAAAAGGACTGCCGTTAATTTCAAGTTCACATTCATCTCTACTTTGACTTTTCTTTTAAATCAGGGTTTCCGTCCTTAAATATTCCATTTCTGTCGCCAGTAATTCAGCGATCCATAAAAAATAAAGCCTATTCGTTGACCAACGTTTAGTTTCAATTGAGGACTCTGAAGGTTATCAGCCCAGGGAAAAACATCTTTTCCGTTCTACCCCCAGCACACCCATTGTCAAGCCTCCACTATACAAAGATATCAACAATAAAGTTGTGACCTTGTTCTCAGACTAGAAAGAAAAATGCTTTCCCTCGAGCAAAAACGAGTTCACAAACAAACCTCATGACAACACGGCCTTTGCGGGTGTCTTACCACAGCACTGAGAAAATATCAAGGTTTAAGGTCGATTATTAAAGGCAGCGCTCCCCAAAGACCACGCTTCTCTTCAAGAGGAAGCACTGGTAGGAGAAAAGGGCCTTTCTTGTGACAGATCTCACTAAACGGTAGCATCAGCCATAAGAGAGAGGATTACTAAACGCAACTTCACGTTTCAGAAAACAGGCTCCCACCAAGTGAGTAACGTGTAGACTTCTGAATCGCCACACACACACACACACACACACACACACCCCATGAAGGTGGAAAAGCAAATCACGCTTCCCACCTCAGCCCTTACACAAGAAAGTCGGGTCCCCACGAGCCCCTCCCGACGGCGGCCCCCGCCCCACGCCAGGTGTGCGGACCCTGCGCTGGACCCACCGGCCGCTCGCCGGGGCCCCAGGCCTGCCGCCCCCGCGCGGCCCAGGCGTCCTCCGCCGCCTGGCTCCCCTCCCCCGCCCGCGACGGCCCGGGCGAGCGCCCTCTTGCACTCGGGCCGGGGCTCCCGGCTCCGACAACCGGTCCCAGCGAAACAAGAAGGTGGCCGCCGGCGACGCTGCGGCTTCCCCGCCTCCCCTCCCCTCCCCCGCGGCCTCTACTCCCCACTCCCGCACTCCCGCGCCCCCGCTTACCCTCAACTCCTCGAAATCCGCCATTTTACACCACTCGCGGGCGCCGCCGCCGATGCCGCCACAGCACCCCCTCCCGCTGCCGCCAACGACGCCGCCGCCACCACGGCCGCCGCCGCCGCCGCCTCCAGCACCATCCTGCACTGGGCGCCGCTGAAGACGCCGCGGCCGCCGCCGCCGCCGCCGCTGCCGCCGGACCTCTCACGTGACCGGCGCGGGAGCTCCGCCCCCAGCGCGCGCGGGCCCCGCCCTCCGGCGCCCACCCGGCCCACCCGGCCCACACGGCCCACTACCTTCCGCCCACGTCTTCCGCCCGGGCTCGCCGCGCGCCGCGTTCGCTGCGCGTCGGCTCCCGCCCTCTCCCGCGGCCTGCCGGCCTCCCGCACGCCTTTAGGCGTCGGGCCTGTGACGGTGCCCTCCGTCCCGCGCGGCGCCTGCCTCCCCTGGAAGCGCCGGCGCGACTGCAGCGTTACCCGCTGGCCTGGAGGAGGGCCTGGCCCGGGGGAGCGGCGAAGACGACGAAGAGGTGGCCGGGACTCCTGACAGCAACATTTCGGGAAAATTCTAACGGTGCTCTTCCACACGGTGGCTGTAGCTGGAGGAAAGCAGCCGCACATAAAACCATCCCCAGAGTAGTGGCGGAACAATCTAAATGTGGGTGTTGGGTAAGCTATTGTTCCGATCTAATGGAGCAGGATGGGTGAGACCTCTTTGGTTTGGGAATATCGTCCACGTACTAACCCGGCTGATTCCTTCTGACTTTGAAGGGCGCCTGAATGTCATGGAGTGCGGAGTTGAGAGAGTTGGGCGGTGGAACTGGGGAGCCGTGAAATAAGAGAGCGAAAACAGAGTGCTCGGGAAAACCCTGTTTTTTTAAAAAGTCGAAGGGTCAGGGCAATCAGATAGCTGGGAAAGATGAAATGCCAAGGGCAGAAGAGATGGAAGGGTGCTGGATGGCACCGCTGACGTGCTGATAAAGGTTGGGAGAAGATGCTGAGTCAAGCTGCTCAGAAAATTCACCGGACCAAGGCCAGGGTTCAGATTTCCTTGAAGAGGGGGATGAAACCCACCCACGAAAGAACTTTAAAACAATACGATTTGCAAGGTCCTGTTTGATTTGGTTCCTACCTACTGCCTCTCCCCAGCCCTATTTGTTTCATGAATAAAAGAATGAATGAACAATATCTAGTTTCCAGTGCTGGCTCTCTACCATTAACTTTGTGGTCTTAGCTTGGCTTAATCTTAGCTTATTCTCCTTTGGCCTTGATTTACACGTCAGTGGAGTTTAACATTGTTCAGCAGTAATTAAATGAAGGCCACTGTGAACTGGGAGCTTTGAATGGAATATAATACAACCCTTGCACCAAGAAGCTTACAAGACCTAAGAGGGACCAAGATGAACACAAACTAAGCGGGGCATGGCCTCACTGAGACTTGTTTGTAGTATTCATTGTAGGGCTGGGTAGGTTTGACTACAGAGTTCTAACTGCTGCCTCAGATCATAACCCAATCATAACATGTCCCATATCCTCCTTGCCACAGTGATTACATCAGAGCTGAACCTGTAAATGCAACTACAGCTACAGGGCGTTTCCAGGCTTTGCCAATTAAATCAAGTATGGGCCCATTTATTCAGTGATTAGAGGTGAGAGATGAGGAGACCGTCTAGCTTGTGGAGTGTTATAACCATTTTGCTACAATGAGGTGCCAGCCTGAGAACCAACCCATCTCATGGGTAAGAATCTCCCCCAAAATTCCAGAATTAACTTTGACACCTCCCCCCACCTCTTTACTTGTCAGTTTTCTTAAGCCAATGCCTTTCTGTTACTGTTTTAGATAGTTTTCTGTAGGTTTTCTATTAGTAGCACCTGAAATAGAATGCTACCTTGTCTGCCTGCACCAGATTACTAATTTGGCATCTTTTCTAAACTACTCTAACATTCATTCAATGTTTGTTTAGTGGAAAGCCTGAGTAGTAAAGAGTGAAGGGGATGCTTGCCTCTTTACTGTCACAAACAGTCCAGCTCTGGTCTAAATTTGTATATCCTACTCATGAGATAGAAATCTCTGCACTTACTTGAATCTAACTTCCTTATAATGTGGCATGAAATGTTCTTGGAGCAGAGATGGGGAGGAGGGAGGTGTAATAATCTCACCACCACTTTAAACCACATACCAAAGTACCACTTCTAGCCACACACAAAGAGAACTATTCACCCAGAAGAATTCCATTAAATACCATTTTCTCAATACATTTTCTTTTTTTTTTTTTTAAGGTTTTGTTTTTGAGTATTCTCTATACCCAAAATGGGGATTGAATTTACAACACCAAGATCAAGAGTCACACACTCCACAGACTGCGTCAGCCAGGCATCCTCCTCATGACATTATTATCTATGATAAAATGTGTTAACACTTTTTATAGATTGAGATTCTAGGCAATTACCTGATTGCTCCACCCCTTAGCCTAGCTCCAGTTAAAAAACATCAGTATTTAGGGGCGCCTGGGTGGTTCAGTGGGTTAAGCCTCTGCCTTTGGCTCAGGTCATGAACTCAGGGTCCTGGGATCGAGTCCCACATGGGGCTCTCTGCTTGGCAGGGAGCCTGCTTTCTCCTCTCTCTCTCTCTGCCTGCCTCTCTGCCTACTTGTGATCTCTGTCTGCCAAATAAAGCCTTTAAAAAAAAAAAATCAGTATTTAATGAAACTGTCCCAAGATTACACTACATGAAGTCAAAGTCTTGGGAGTGACTTTTCCATTTATTAGCTATGTAACTTTAGCAAAGTCAATTTTCTTTTTTTTTTTTTTAATTTTTTTTTTTTTAAGATTTTATTTATTTATTTGACAGAGAGAAATCACAAGTAGATGGAGAGGCAGGCAGAGAGAGAGAAGCAGGCTTCCTGCTGAGCAGAGAGCCCGATGCGGGCCTCGATCCCAGGACCCTGAGATCATGACTTAAGCCGAAGGCAGCGGCTTAACCCACTGAGCCACCCAGGCGCCCGCAAAGTCAATTTTCTAATACATAAAACAAATGATTATTCCTAAACTCAGAATGTTGAAGGATTAAATGAGATAAAGTATATAACTTTATGAACTTTTAAAGTGATAGATGATAAATCTTTTATACCTAAACAGGGTATAAACATCAAAAAAAAGTATAATTAAGAGGCACTCAAAATATACCCATATGATATTCCCTAATATCTTTAGAAAGGACTCAACCTAGTGGGACCATGCATGAAATTTTGAATTCAGTTCTAAGCACATGTCTTATTCTTTTCCTTCCTACCTCTGAACCAACAATTCTCTCTGATCGCAACATCTCTTTTCTTTTTTTTTTTTAAAGATTTTATTTATTTATTTGACAGAGAGAGAGCACAAGCAGGGAGAGCAGCAGGCAGAAGGAGAGAGAGAAGCGGGCTCCCAGCCAAACAAGGAGCCTGACTTGAGATTCAATCCCAGGACCCTGGGATCTGAGCTGAAGGCAGCCGCCTAACCAACTGAGCCACCCAGGCATCCCAACATCTCTCTTTCCCACTGATTTCTTCCTCTCTCCATATAATCATTTTCAAACCTCCTATAGTGCCAAGACACCTTTCTTCCTTTGCCTGTCATACATCTATTTTAATAACATTTCTTCAGTCCTTTACACTTTTCCAATAGTGTTTGGCCTTAACCTTTACTGAAACTACTATCAAGGAAACTGAACAATGAATTTATCTTTTAATTTTATATCCCCAACTTCTTATTCTGAAATTTTTAAACACCAAGAAAAAAAGCATAATACAATGAACATCTGTATATATTCTAACTAGATTCAGTAATTATTGATATTTGAACAATTTTTATTGATCTAATTTACATACAATTAAATCCTTATATCTTAAGTAAATTCTTCAATTAGTTTTTTTTTTTAAGATTTTATTTATTTGACAGACAGAGATCACAAGTAGGCAGACAGGCAGACAGAGAGAGAGGAGGAAGCAGGCTCCCTGCTGAGCAGAAAGCCCGATGTGGGGCTCGATCCCAGGACCCTGGGATCATGACCTGAGCTGAAGGCAGAGGCTTTAACCCACTGAGCCACCCAGGCGCTCCTTCAGTTAGTTTTGAAAAATGCTTATCAAGATACAGAACATGGCTGTTACCCCAGAAAGTTCCAAGTTCCTTCTTGCCCCATCCCAGTCAAGACCCCCACAAGAAGCAACCAATGATCTGATTTCTAATACTACAGAGAGAACTAAAAAATGAAGGAACATTCTCTACTTATAATAAGTGCTATAATAACTTTGATGGCAAAACTAGACAAAAATTAGTTTTGTCATCTAACTTATCAATACCTCTTACCCTAGTAATGCAAGGATGGTTTCACACAGCATACATATTAAGCAACTTGTAATTTGATCCAACTCACCACCTGATACAACCAAAAAATCTGGGTTTAGGAAAACAGAACCAAATGCCTAATATAAGGAATTATCTAGCCAAAATCTTATTCCAGGCGGTCAAACCAAACATTTGTCCTGAAGGTATTTGACAATCTAAAAGCAACGTCTATTAAATGAGCTATGACTTTTGGAGGATTGCTGAGCAAAAGAGAAATCTAAACCTAGTATCACAGAAGATGGAAAATCTAATAAACACCCCCTATATTTAATACAAGACTCCTTAGGGTAAATATAAACCAGAAGTAAATGAGTACTTCCACAGATTGCAATCAGGTTTAATAGAAATTGTTTATTAAGCTTTCTATATTGAATAAACAGGTCCTAGAGAAGCACACTACAGGCACTAGATAGAAACTAAGTCCCCTCCAGATGAAGATATCATGACCCCAAATCTCAGACAACCCTACACAAATAATTTCCCAAATAAAATGACCAGCACATAGTTAAAAATCAGAAAAAGACGAAAATCAAAGCATGCCTACACTAAAAAATTAAAAGTTTGAAAAAATAATCTAGCAGAAACTCTATTCTAGAATTGAGAGGTTTAAGAACTCATTGCAGATGTTTAATAGTATATTACATACAGTTAAAGAGAAAATAACCAGAACATATGTCGGAAGGCTATTTTTAAAAAATATTGGTATGATAAAGAGTTGGGTAGGGGCAGCAGGAGAGAATCCTGGAACAGACACCCCCCCCATCACTGAGCATGGAGCCCAATTTGGGGCTTGATCCCATGACCCATAAGACCACAACCCCAGCCAAAACCAAGAGTGAGACACTCAACCAACTGAGTCACCCATGTACCCCAGAAGTCTATTTAGAATGAAGCACAGAGAAAACAAAACCAAAAAAAGGAAAAATGCATCAGAAACTATTGGAGACATAATTTGAAGCCTAGAAGATGATGTTGAAAAGGTACAACAAATGTTTAATTGGAATCCTCAAAGAAGAAAGCCAGAATGAGGCAGAAGTATTATGTGAAGAGATAAAATCTGAGATTTTCTAGACTGATGGAAGAAAACTAGATAAACTGATAACAAAACCCTTTGCCGCCCTGCATGGGTACCTGACTTTCAGTTAACACTCTAGCTTTGTTCACTGGAAGGGTGATAGAGGGCTATAATGAACAACAACACAAACAAACAAACAAAAACACGTCTGACTGGCAAATTGCCTCTCAATCAGGAGGAACTTAGTATGAATGAATTATAAATACCTGATGGGGAGGCCATACTTGGGACTTTCCTGAGAGAGTTCAATTCACCAGTAAAATACAGCAATTTTCAGTTTGTATGCAACTGGGGGCATCACCCTCAGGTATTATACAGAACTATCGTGAGAAATAGAATAAATCCGTAAGTATAGTGAAGCATTTTACCATGCCTAGCTTAGTAATTGATTTAAAAAAAAAAGACAAAGAAAAAAATCATTAAAGATATAGATTTTTGTTACAACATAATTAACAAACTTGACCGAGTGACTCTAATGTGAAGAAAATACATTATTTCAAGCACATATGGAACATTTACAAAAATGACATACAATGACAGTAGAGCAAGTCTCAACAATTATAAAAATTATAATAAACTACACATAGCATTTACCATCTTCACCAATTTTTTTTTAGAGTTGTATTTATCTATTTATTTGACAGAGTTTACAAGAAGGCAGAGAGGCAGACAGAGAGAGAGAGAGGGGGAAGCAGGCTCCCCACTGAGCAGAGAGCCCAATGTAGGGCTGGATCCCTGGACCCTGAGATCATGACCTGAGCCAAAGGTAGAGGCTTTAACCCACTGAGCCACCCAGGCACCCCTACCGTCTTAACCATTTTAAGTGTACAGTTTGCTGACCTTAAGAGTAGTCACACTGAGAGGCGCCTGGGTGACTCATTCAGTTAAGCATCTAACTTTGGCTCAGGTCACGAGCTCAGGGTCCTGGAATCCAGCCCTATGTCTGGCTCCCTGCTTAGTGGGGGGTCTGTTTGTCCCTTTCCCTCTGTCCCTCCCCTGCTCATGCTCTCTCTCTCTTTCTCTCAAATAATTAAAATTGTAAAAAAAAAAAAAAAAAAAGCATGATCATACTGGGGACACTTGAGTGGCTCAGTCAGTTAAGCAGCTGACTCTTTTTTTTTTTTTTTAAAGATTTTATTTATTTATTTGACACAGAGAGAGAGATCATAAGCGGGCAGAGAGGCAGGCAGAGAGAGAGGAGGAAGCAGGCTCCCTGATGAGCAGAGAGCCTGATGCGGGGCTCGATCTCAGGAGCTGAGACCATGACCCGAGCCGAAGGCCGAGGCTTTTTTTTTTTTTTTTTTTAAGATTTTATTTATTTATTTGACAGAGAGAAATCACAAGCAGATGGAGAGGCAGGCAGAGAGAGAGAGAGGGAAGCAGGCTCCCTGCTGAGCAGAGAGCCCGATGCGGGACTTGATCCCAGGACCCTGAGATCATGACCTCAGCCAAAGGTAGAGGCTTTAACCCACTGAGCCACCCAGGTGTGCCAAGCAGCTGACTCTTGATCTCAGGGTTGTGAGTTCAAGCTCCACGTTGAGCATGGAGCCTACTTTAAAAAAAAAAAAAAGGAAAAAAGATAGAATAGTCATACTGCTGTACAGTTGTCATCACTATCCCTCTTCAGAACTCTTTTTTCTTCCCAAACTGAAACTCTGTACTCATTTAAAAATAACTCCATTCTCCTCTACCCCTAACCCCTGGCAACCACCATTCTGCTTTTCCTGTGGAATTTACAGCATTTCTGTTTGTGACTAGCTTATTTCCTTTAGCATAGTGTCTTCAGAGTTCATTCATGTTGTAGCATCTGACAGAATTTTCTTCCTTTTTGAGGCTGAACAATATTCCTTTGTATGTATATACAATATTTTGTTTATACATTTTTCTGTGAATGAACAGTTTAGGTCTGTCTTAGTGATTTTGGGCTACTGAAACAAAATATCACACACTAGATAGCTTGAACATTTCATTTCCCACAGTTCTGGAGGCTGGGAAGTCCAAGATCAAGGTGCCAGAAGATTTGGTGTCTGAGGAGGGCCCTCTTCCTGGTTTGCAGATGTTTTCCTTTTTGCTGTATTCTTGCATAGTGGGAAGACAGAGCTCTAGTGTCTTTATCTTTTTATAAGGGCATTAATTCCATTATAGGGCCTCCACCCTCTCAACTCAGCTAAACCCAGATATCATCACAGCAGGAATTAGAGCTTTAACAGATGGGTATTGGGGAAGTGAGGGGAACAAAGACATTCTGTCCATAACAGGTTGTTTCCACCTTTTGGCTATGTGAATAATGCTGCCATTTACATGGGTATAGGGGTGCCTCTTTGAGACGCTAATTTCAATTTTTTTGAGGATCTACTCAGAAGTGGGATGCTGGGGTATATGGTAATTCTGTTTTTATATTTTGAGGAACTGCCATACCATTTTCAAAAGTGACTGCATCGTTTTCCATTCCCACCAGCAATGCACAAGAGTTCCAAATAATCTCCATCCACATGAACACCTGTTATTTTCTGTTTTTCAATAGTCACCGTCTTAATAGGAGCAAGCTGGTGTCTTATGGTTTTGATTTATATTTCCCTAATGATTATTAATCTTGAGTGTCTTTTCAATGTTTATTGGCCACATATATATCTTCTTTGAAGAAATGTCTACTTGAATCCTTTACCAATTTTTAAAATCAGGTTGTTTTGTTGTTGTTGAGTTTCACTAGATTTAAGAGGATTAAAATCATACAGATTATGATCTGTGCACAATTATGGTAGAAATCAGTAAGAGATAACTAGAAAATCACCACGGTTTTGGAAATTACGAATACCCTTCTAAATAACCAATGAGTCAAAGAAAAAAAATCACCATGAAAATTAAAAAACTACCTGAATGAAAATACAACATACCAAAATCTGTGAGTTGTACCTAAAATCACAGTTATAGGGAAATTTATAACCTTAAACTTACATGTTAGAAAAGAAAAAAGACTGGCAATCAGTTGACCTAAACAACTTTAAGTAACAGAATAGAAAACTATCCAAGGAAGGTAAGAAGAAAGACACACTAAGCATAATACAAAAACTGATGAAGGGGAAAACTTACATATAACTTGTACACAATGCTTGACATTTCCTCAAAAATTACCAGACATGCCAGAAAACAGGATCAAATGACTAAAAACCAAAAAGGAGATTTGTGACAATAGTTTGCACCCTTGATGTGATGTCATGAGAATGGCACTTCTGCAGTATTCCTCCTAAAAATCCATAACTCCAGTTTAAAGAAGAGAAAAACATCAGATAAATCTCAGTTGATGGACATTCTACAAATTAATTGACCAGAATTCCTTAAAAATGTCAAGGTCATCAAAAACAAGGTAAGGCAGAGGAACAGAGCCAAGGAGAGCCTAAAGAGATATAACAACTAAATATGATGTGGCTGAGATCCTGCTACAGAAGGACATTAGGCAAGAACTAAGGTAATCTGAATAAAGTATGAATTTTCGTTAATAATAATGTATCAATATCTGTTCAATAATTATGACATATGTATCATATAAACACAAGGTGTTAATAATAAGGGAAACAGGTATATGTGAGCTCTGTACTATAAGCACAACTGGAATCTAAATCTTATTTATCATAAAAGTGATAAATTATATTTGATAAATAAAATGTTTATCATTCAAAATTATATTTTCCAAAGATAGAAAAGAAAATTTAATTTTTATTTTATTTTCATCTTTTTATTTTTGGGGTATTAGATTTTTTTTAAGCTTTTATTTATTTGTTTGACACAGAGAGAGAGAGATCACAAGTAGGCAGAGAGGTAGGCAGAGAGAGAGGAGGAAGCAGGCTCCCCACCAAGCAGAGAGCCCGATGTGGGGCTTGATACCAGGACTCTGAGATCATGATGTGGACCAAAGGCAGAGGTTTAACCCACTGAGCCACCCAGGTGGCCCAGGGTATTAGATTTTTAAATAACAATTTCAACCTTTATTTTGTTATATTAATTGTATTTTTATTTCTCATAAGTAAGTTAAACTGTTTTACTTTATACTTTTTTAAAGATTTTATTTATTTATTGGGGGGACAAAGAACATGAATGGGAGGGAGGGGCAAAAGGAGAGAGAGAATCTCAAGCAGACTCTGCCCTGAGCACAGAGCCTGACTAGGGCCTCAATCTCTTGACCCTGAGATCATGACCTGAACTGAAATCAAGAGCTGGGCACTTAACCAAATGAGCCACTCAGGCTCTCCTAAACCCTGGTTCAAATGCTGTTTAATTCCCTTTTAATCCCTAGCATTCATCCCATTTTATCTCCTTTTTTAAGATTTTATTAAGTTTTTAATTTCAATTCCAATATAGTTAACATACAGTGTTATATTAGTTTTCAGGTGTACAATATAGCGATGCGGCAATTCTATACATCAATCAGGGCTCATCACAACAAGTGCCCTTTTGAATTCCCATCACTATTTCACCCATTTCCCCCACCCTCCTCTCCTCTGGGGACCATCAATTTGTTCTCCATAATTAAGAGTCTGTTTCTCAGTTTGTCTCTGTTTTCCCTCTGTTTTGTTTCTTAAATTCCACGCATAAGTGAATTCATATGATATTTGTCTCTCTCTGATTTATTTCACTTAGCATAATACCCTCCAAGTCCATAAATGGTTTTGTAAATGGCAAGATTTCATATTTTTATGTTTCACTGTATGTATGCATGTGTATGTGTGCGTGTGTGTGTGTGTGTGTGTGTGTATACCACATCTTCTTTATCCATTCATCTATTGATGGACACTTGGGTTGCTTCCATAATTTGGCTATTGAAAATAATACTGCAAAAGCATAGAAGTTCAACTTTTTTCAAATTAGTGTTTTGTATTCTTTGGGTAAATACCCGGTAGTGTGATTGTTGGATCATGGGGTAATCCTATTTTTAATTTTTTTAGCAAATTCCATACTGTTTTCCACAGAGGCTGGGTTGCACCAGTTTGCTGACACTTCAGCCTTTAAATGATTGTAAAAATGTGAAATTTCTTTTCAGTTGTATCCACAAGAATTTGAAGACATTGTCATTAAAATGTCTCCATCAAGGAGTATAGACATTTCAAGCACTAAATCTGCTATGAAAGATCTCTCAAACTTTTTATTAACTTTTTTGGGAAGTTTTATGCAAGTTTAATACATTATGTTTTCTGTAATGCTTTACTATTCTATTTTTTTCTTTGAAGAAAACAGTAATGAGCCTTTTTTTTTTCCACCAAGGCTGTCGAGGTCCCTGAAGCCTTTCTATAGCCCATAAGTCCTTTCTTGTTCAACAACATGCCACAGGAATGTTATCACTTTCTTCATGAGCTATGACCTCAAAAAGGCTAGGAAGTATTCACCTAGAGAAACTCTTACACCCTCACATGTGTGGTGGGAGATATGTATAAGGTATTCATGACATCACTGTTTGTAATAGTGAAACACTGAAAAAACTTATCTTGTCCATCAAGAGAGTGGGTATATACATTGTGTTAGATGCCTGAAAAAGAATGCTATGTGTATAGAATAAGAAAAAAATGAATAAGCCAGAGTTAAATTCCCAAAACAATATGAAAGGAAAAAAATTAAGTCAGAAAAAAGTTATATATCCTTTCCAAATTTTTCCAAAGTATGAAACAATGGTATATACTTATGGATATATACATATATGATAGAAGTTCAAAAACATGCTTGTGAATGCCAAATACCAAAACCAGGACAGTGGGTACCTCTGAGAAGGGAATGGGATCTGTGGGGTATTCTGGGAGATTCTATATTTATAAAGATTTTTCTTAAAACAAACAAACATACCCGAAGCAAATGTGGCAGAGTGTTAAGCTATGACAGATTTGGAAGGTAGATATACCAACCTACTTTTCTTTATGTTTGTGTGCTTGAAACATTTCATAATAAGACAAAACACAAAATACATCCTAAATCTGATCATTCTTTCCAACTTCCTGGCCCCTCAGCCTGAATGACTGGAGTAGCCTCCTGTCTTGTTTCCTTGCTTTCTATCTTGTCCCACTACAATTATTCTCCACACAACAGCCAGTATGGCATTTTATAAATATAAATCTGCTCTCACCAGCCCCCGATGCAAAAACCTTTCCGTGGGTTTATATGATTCTAAATATAAAAATTAAGCACCTTACCATAGACCACCGGCCCTAGTCTCATCTTCAACACTTATCCCTTAGTCTTCCTCCACTATCATTATTTACCCCCTCAAACTGTTTTTTTTTTTTCTTTTGGATCTTCTCACAACCTCAGATTACATTCATTCATGGTTTAAGGCTGCAATTATTCCCAGAGTCTCCAGCTTCCACTAGAATATAAATTCCATGAAAAGTGGGAATGTTAAGCTCTGCTGTATCCCCATTGCTAAGAATATTGCTTGACTCATTAAATGTGATGTATTTTTTTTGGAGGAATGAATAACTGATTTCTTTTTCATTCAAAAAGAAGTAGAATGACACTTCAGTGGTTTAAAAAAAGGTATAATCAAACGCATGGAAACTGAAAATTACAGGGTACGCTGTCAACAATGACAACAGCTAAGACTCATTAAGCGCTCATTATGTACCAGGCATTGCCAAGCACTGGGACCACATACTTCTTGGGGAGCATGTCAGCCTTCCTCTCCTTCTCATAGGCCCCCAAAACCTATTTATGATGTGGAAGCCTTCTCCCTAGTCACAGCTTATTGGATCCATATCGAACACTGGGGGAAAAAAGCCCATCTGTTAGCCAGGAGGAAGCAATCAGATTTTTTTCTTGAAAATTGTGCTGAGAGTCATCCAGGCTGAACAAGTCTGAAGATGAGTCATGTTGATGGCAGGACGTTTTTGAGTGAAGGGGACAGCTGTTGAGGTCCCTGAAGCTGCAGTTGTATCTGCCCTTTCTGGACCATGTTGCTCAACATTTCCTGGTTTTCCCCTTTTTTAAATTTTTTTATTTTTTTTAGATTTTATTTATTTATTTGTCAGAGACACAGCAAGAGAGGGAACACAAGCAGGGGGAGTGGGAGAGGGAGAAGCAGGCTTCCTGCTGAGCAGGGAGCCTAATGCGGGGTTCCATCCCAGGATCCTGGGATCGTGACCTGAGCCAAAGGCAGATGCCCAACAACTGAGCCACCCTGGCATCCCTGTTTCCTGCACTTAAAGACATAGTTACCCCTCTGTCCTTCCATGACACCCAGTTCCTTCATTTTTAAAATTAGCGTCTCTTTAAAATTAAGTCTCTTTGTTTTGTTGATGATTCGTCCTAAAAACAGAGAAGTCAACAACCATCTCTTCATCAAGGAAACTTAACTAAAACAGTGTTTCCCACGTGTGGTCTCATTTAATTCTTGTAACATTATGAGAGAGTGTTACTAGCCCCATTTTCCAGACGAGGATACAAGGCTTGAAAAGGTCCAAAAACGTTCCTGAAATCACAGAGCACTGAAGTTTCCAATCCTGGCCTGTGTGACTCTGGAGAGGAGCCTGAGTCACTCCATGTGGCTGTGGGAAGGGTAGCAGGAGGACTGTGGTGGAGATGCGGTGAGGAAACCAGATCCAACATTTTATTTTATTTATTTTTATTTTCATTTACTTTAAAAAAGTATTTATGTATTTATTTGTCAGAGGGAGAGAGAGAGAGCACACAAGCAGGGGGAGCGGCAGGCCGTGGGAGAAGTAGGCTCCCAGCTGAGCAGGGAGCCCCATTTGGGACTCTATCCCAAAACACTGGGATCATGACCTGAACTGAATGCAGAAAGGACTCAACTGAACCCACCAGGAATCCCAGAGCCAACATTTTAATATCATCCAGGGCAATTTAGAAAATGACGTCAACAATAGTGTGGGGGCAAAACCCAGATTTCATTCTGTTTTTGGATAAGATCCAGAAAAATTTTATTCTCACATTTCAACAATCGTTGGCAGAGAGAGATTTCTATCGACACAGAATGACTATATGATTAAAATGTTTTCTCTCCCCATTGACAGAGTTGACAGTTTTTAAAGAATGGCAGGATTTTTTTTTTTTGGAACATGAAAAATGGAGTTTTAATATATTTTCGGAGGTGACTTATAGTTAGTTGACTGTCACAGTCTTTGCAGTGAGGCAGGTATATTTCTTGTCATTCTCGGAAACTCCCCCTCATTCTTGAATGCCTTGAGAAGCCCTACTGAAGGTGGCTTGACATAAATGAGGAAATCCAAGGTGTTTACTTGGGGAAGTGCTAGGGGAGAGAAAGGGATGGGGATTGATGGATTAAAGTATGATTTGAAGAGAGTGATCAATAAATCAAGTTTATGATTTAAAACAATCAGAATTCACTTTATAGAATATCCTCGCTGGGGAATAAAGAGTATGCGGAATAGCTTGTTTTTGCCAGCTGAAGTTGGACGGTGTTTTCTTTTCTTTCTTTCTTTCTTTTTAATATATATATGTGTATATATATATTTTATAAACATATAATGTATTTTTATCCCCAGGGGTACAGGTCTGTGAATCACCAGGTTTACACACTTCACAGCACTCACCATAGCACATACCCTCCCCAATGTCCATAACCCCACCCCCTCCCCCAAACCCCCTCCCCCCAGCAACCCTCAGTCTGTTTTGTGAGATTAAGAGTCACTTATGGTTTGTCTCCCTCCCAATCCCATCTTGTTTCATTCATTCTTCTCCTACACCCTTAACCCGCCATATTGCATCTCCACTTCCTCATATCAGGGAGATCATATGATAGTTGTCTTTCTCCCTTGACTTATTTCGCTAAGCATGATACCCTCTAGTTCCATCCACGTCGTCACAAATGGCAAGATTTCATTTCTTTTGATGGCTGCATAGTATTCCATTGTGTATATATACCACATCTTCTTTATCCATTCATCTGTTGATGGACATCTAGGTTCTTTCCATAGTTTGGCTCTTGTAGACATTGCTGCTATAAACATTCGGGTGCACGTGCCCCTTCGGATCACTACGTTTGTATCTGTAGGGTAAATACCCAGTAGTGCAATTGCTGGGTCATAGGGTAGTTCTATTTTCAACATTTTGAGGAACCTCCAAGCTGTTTTCCAGAGCGGTTGCACCAGCTTGCATTCCCACCAACAGTGTAGGAGGGTTCCCCTTTCTCTGCATCCTTGCCAGCATCTGTCATTTCCTGACTTGTTAATTTTAGCCATTCTGACTGGTGTGAGGTGATATCTCATTATGGTTTTGATTTGTATTTCCCTGATGCCGAGTGATGTGGAGTACTTTTTCATGTGTCTATTGGCCATCTGGATGTCTTCTTTGCAGAAATGTCTGTTCATGTCTTCTGCCCATTTCTGTTTTTTTTTTTTTAAGATTTTATCCATTTATTTGACAGAGAGAGATCACAAGTAGGCAGAGAGGCAGGCAGAGAGAGAGAGAGGAGGAAGCAGACTCCCTGCTGAGCAGAGAGCCCGATGCGGAACTCGATCCCAGGACCCCGAGATCATGACCCGAGCCAAAGGCAGCGACTTAACCCACTGAGCCACCCAGGCGCCCCTCTTCTGCCCATTTCTTGATTGGATTATTTGTTCTTTGGGTGTTGAGTTTGCTAAGTTCTTTATAGATTTTGGACACTAGCCCTTTATCTGACATGTCTTCTCCCATTCTGTCAGTTGTCTTTTGGTTTTGTTAACTGTTTCCTTTGCTGTGCAAAAGCTTTTGAGCTTGATAAAATCCCAATAGTTCATTTTTGTCCTTGCTTCCCTTGCCTTTGGTGATGTTTTTAGGAAGATAATGCTGCAGCTGAGGTCAAAGAGTTTGCTTCCTGTGTTCTCCTCAAGGATTTTGATGGATTCCTTTCTCACATTGAGGTCCTTTATCCATTTTGAGTCTATTTTCATGTGTGGGGTAAGGAAATGGTCCAATTTCATTTTTCTGCATGTGGCTGTCCAATTTTCCCAACACCATTTATTGAAGAGGCTGTCTTTTTTCCATTGGACATTCTTTCCTGCTTTGTCAAAGATTAGTTGACCGTAGAGTTGAGGGTCTATTTCTGGGCTCTCTATTCTGTTCCATTGATCTATTTGTCTGTTTTTGTGCCAGTACCATGCTGTCTTGATTATGACAGCTTTGCAATAGAGCTTGAAGTCCAGAATTGTGATGCCACCAACTTTGGCTTTCTTTTTCAATATTCCTCTGGCTATTCAAGCTCTTTTCTGGTTCCATATAAATTTTAGGGTTATTTGTTCCATTTCTTTGAAAAAAATGGATGGTATTTTGATAGGAATTGCATTAAATATGTAGATTGCTTTAGGTAGCATAGACATTTTCACAATATTTGTTCTTCCAATCTATGAGCATGGAACATTTTTCCATTTCTTTGTGTCTTCCTCCATTTCTTTCATGAGTACTTTATAGTTTTCTGAGTATATACTCTTAGCCTCTTTGGTTAGGTTTATTCCTAGGTATCTTATAGTTTGGGGTGCAATTGTAAATGGGATTGAAGCCTTAATTTCTCTTTCTTCTGCCTTGTTGTTGGTGTAGAGAAATGCAACTGATTTCTGTGCATTGATTTTATATCCTGACACTTTACTGAATTCCTGTACAAGTTCTAGCAGTTTTGGAGTGGAGTCTTTTGGGTTTTCCACATATAGTATCATATCATCTGCGAAGAGTGATAGTTTGACTTCTTCTTTGCCGATTTGGATGCCTTTAATTTCCTTTTGTTGTCTGATTGCTGAGGTTGGGACTTCTAGTACTATGTTGAATAGCAGTGGTGATAATGGACATCCCCGCCGTGTTCCTGACCTTAGCAGAAAAGCTTTCAGTTTTTCTCCATTGAGAATGATATTTGCAGTGGGTTTTTCATAGATGGCTTTGATAATATTGAGGTATGTGCCCTCTATCTCTACACTTTGAAGAGTTTTTATCAGGAAGGGATGCTGTACTTTGTCCACTGCTTTTTCAGCGTCTATTGAGATTATCATATGGTTCTTGTTCTTTCTTTTATTAATGCATTGTATAACATTGATTGATTTGCGGATGTTGAACCAACCTTGCAGCCCTGGAATAAATCCCACTTGGTCGTGGTGAATAATCCTTTTAATGTACTGTTGAATCCTATTGGCTAGTATTTTGGTGAGAATTTTCACATCTGTGTTCATCAAGGATATTGGTCTATAGCTCTCTTTTTTGATGGGATCCTTGTCTGGTTTTGGGATCAACGTGATGCTGGTCTCATAAAATGAGTTTGGAAGTTTTCCTTCCATTTCTATTTTTTTAGAACAGTTTCACGAGAATAGGAATTATTTCTTCCTTAAACGTTGGTAGAATTCCCCTGGGAAGCCGTCTGGCCCTGGGCTTTTGTTTGTTTGGAGATTTTTGATGACTGTTTCAATCTCCTTACTGGTTGTAGGTCTGTTCAGGTTTTCTATTCCTTCCTGGTTCAGTTGTGGTAATTTATATGTCTCTAGAAATGCATCCATTTCTTCCAGATTGTCAAATTTGTTTGCGTAGAGTTGCTCATAGTATGTTCTTATATATTTTTTTATTTCTTTGGTGTTAGTTGTGATCTCTCCTCTTTTATTCATGATTTTATTTATTTGGGTCCTTTCTCTTTTCTTTTTGATAAGTCTGGCCAGGAGTTTATCAATCTTATTAATTCTTTCAAAGAACCAGCTCCTAATTTCATTGATTTGTTCTATTATTTTTTTGGTTTCTATTTCATTGATTTCTGCTCCGATCTTTATGATTTCTCTTCTTTTGCTGGATTTAAAGTTTCTTTCTTGTCCTTTCTCCAGCTCCTTTAGGTGTAGGGTTAGATTGTGTACTTGAGACCTTTCTTGTTTCTTGAGAAAGGCTTGTACTGCTATATATTTTCCTCTCAGGACTGCCTTTGCTGTGTCCCACAGATTTTGAACCGTTGTGTTTTCATTATCATTTGTTTCCATGAATTTTTTCAATTCTTCTTTAATTTCCTGGTTGACCCATTCATTCTTTAGAAGGATGCTGTTTAGTCTCCATGTATTTGGGTTCTTTCCAAATTTCCTCTTGTGATTGAGTTCTAGCTTCAGAGTATTGTGGTCTGAAAATATGCAGGGAATTATTCCAATCTTTTGATACTGGTTGAGACCTGATTTAGGACCCAGGATGTAATCTATTCTGGAGAATGTGCCATGTGCACCAGAGAAGAATGTGTATTCTGTTGCTTTGGGATGAAATGTTCTGAATATATCTGTGATATCCATCTGGTCCGGTGTGTCATTTAAGGCCTTTATTTCCTTGTTGATCTTTTGCTTGGATGATCTGTCCATTTCAGTGAAGGGAGTGTTAAAGTCCCCTACTATTATTGTATTATTGTCGATGTTTTTCTTTGATTTTGTTATTAATTGGTTTATATAGTTGGCTGCTCCCACGTTGGGGGCATAGATATTTAAAATTGTTAGATCTTCTTGTTGAACAGATCCTTTGAGTATGATATAGTGTCCTTCCTCATCTCTTATTATAGTCTTTGGCTTAAAACCCAATTTATCTGATATAAGGATTGCCACCCCTGCTTTCTTCTGATGTCCATTAGCATGGTACATTGTTTTCCACCCCCTCACTTTAAATCTGGAGGTGTCTTCGGGTCTGAAATGAGGTTCTTGTAGATGGGTTTTGGTTTTTTTATCCATTTTTTATCCATTCTGATACCCTGTGTCTTTTGATTGTGGCATTTAGCCCATTAACATTCAGGGTAACTATTGAGAGATATGAATTTAGTGCCACTGTATTGCCTGTAAGGTGACTCTTACTGTATATTGTCTCTGTTCCTTTCTGATCTACTATTTTTTGGCTCTCTCTTTGCTTAGAGGACCCCTTTCAGTATTTCCTGTAGAGGTGGTTTGGTGTTTGCAAATTCTTTCAGTTTTTGTTTTTCCTGGAAGCTTTTTATCTCTCCTTCTATTTTCAATGATAGCCTAGCTGGATATGGTATTCTTGGCTGCATGTTTTTCTCGTTTAGTGCTCTGAATATATCATGCCAATTCTTTCTGGCCTGCCAGGTCTCTGTGGATAAATCTGATGTCAGTCTAATATTTTTACTATTGTATGTTACAGACTTCTTTTCCCGGGCTGCTTTCAGGATTTTCCTTTGTCACTAAGACTTGTAAATTTTACTATTAGGTGATGGGGTGTGGACCTATTCTTGTTGATTTTGAGGGGGGTTCTCTGCGCCTCCTGGATTTTGATGCTTCTTCCCTTTGCCATATTAGGGAAATTCTCTCCAATAATTCTCTCCAATATACCTTCTGCTCCCCTCTCTCTTTCTTCTTCTTCTGGAATCCCAATTATTCTAATGTTGTTTCATCTTATGGTGTCACTTATCTCTCGAATTCTCCCCTCGTGGTCCAGTAGCTGTTTGTCCCTCTTTTGCTCAGCTTTTTTATTCTCTGTCATTTGGTCTTCTATATTGCTAATTCTTTCTTCTGCCTCATTTATCCTTTCAGATCTAGAATTGCTGTTCTTCCTCTCTTTGATCTCCTGCTGGATTTGTAGGCATTTGCAATGTTTAGATAAGCTATCTAGCTGATCTCCTGCTACCTAATGTAGCCTCATCCTGCTACTTCTCCACCATCTTGACTCCTCCCCTGGACAGTATTTTCAATGCTTCAGAAAATAATACATTTTGGGGTGCCTGGGTGACTCAGTGGGTTAAAGCCTCTGCCTTTGGCTCAGGTCATGATCTCAGGGTCCTGGGGTTGAGGCCCACATCGGGCTCTCTGCTCATCAGGGAGCCTGCTTCCTCCTCTCTCTGCCTGCCTCTCTGCCTACTTGTGATCTCTGTCAAATAAATAAATAAAATCTTAAAAAGAAAAAGAAAAAGAAAAAGAAAATAGTACGCCTTGAGGAAGAAGCGGTAAGCTTGCGCTCTACCTCACAGACCTCAAATGACACAACTTGGAAGCATCATTAATGTGTGCATCAGACACAGTTTTGTTTACCTTGGTCTTTATTTAGACTGTTTAAAACTCAAGCACAAGGGGTGTCTGGGTGACTCAGTGGGTTAAGCCTCTGCTTTCAGCTCAGGTCATGATCTTGGGGTCCTGGATTGAGCCCTACATCAGAGTCTCTGCTCATCAGGGAGCCTGCTTCCCCCCCTCTCTCTGCCTGCCTCTCTGCCTACTTGTGATTTCTCTGTCAAATAAATAAATAAAATTAAAAAAAAAAACAAAAACCTCAAGCATGGGAAATTTTAATGTGTTTTATAAAAGAAGGGAAAAATATGTTTTTCTTAGAAAATGGAGAATTTTTCTCTTCTTGGTAGATAGTAATACTTTGGGAAGCAACACATTGGTACATTAAAAATATTGGTTCTGAGAACAGGAAACATACCATTTGCTCACCTCACACCTTCACAGTCCCTGGAGTTATGGCTGCACCAGAAAAGAAGAGGAGGCTGGGGCCACACTGTCTTCCCATTGAGATGTCTATAGGTGTGTCAATGAAAGTCCTATATAAGGCTGAAGGCCCCCAAATGAGAGACAAACACCGGTGAGGTGCATCATGGGAAGCTCAGAGGCAGAGGACAACAGGAACTGCCAGTTGTCCAATATCACAGTCCCCTCTGGAGATGCCAAGTGGCCCAGCCAGACCAGGTATATCTGTGGCCTCAACATCTTTCCAAATTTCCCTGACATGCTGAAAGTGTGCCTATATGACAGAGCATAAACAAACAAACAAAGAAACAAAAAGGCTCAAGGGGCCAGCTGTGGAAAAGGTCCATGTGGCCCTGAGAGGAAAAGGGCATGGAATGGGGCATGGAAACATCTTCCAGTAGCAAAGGTAAATTTATCTGTTGAAAGGGGGTGGGTAGAGGTGAAAACGATTATGAGTACACTTATCTTGATGACAACTGAGTAATGTATGGAATTGTTGAGCCACTATATTGTATACCTGAAACTAATATAATAATGTATGTTAACTCTACTGGAATTAAAATCCTTGAAAAAGAAAAAAAAATTATCTGTGGAACAGAACTTTGCCCTTATTTTTTTCTTTTAATTCATCTGGGTTGGGGATGGAGGGTGTGCACGCTTATGTATATCCTAGGTACTAATCTAAGGCTAAGTTTACTCCCCAGAGGACTTTTGGCACTCGACCAAGCCTGGAGACATTTTTGGTTGTCACAGTTTTTGGGAGTGTTCCTGAATATAGTGGACAGAGGCCAGAGATGCTGCTAAAACCTCCTACTAAGCAAAGGTCAGTGCCCCACAACAAAGAATTATCTATCCCAAAATGTCAATAGTGATAAATTTGAGATACACCACCCTAGCCCAGCAAATCTACCTAGCAGAGAATTTCAGTGAGAAAAGCTGAGTTCCTTTCTTTTTTTTCCTTTTAAGTAAACTCTATGCCCAATGTGGGACTTGAACTTACAACCCTTAGATCAAGAGTCACATGCTCTATTGACTGAGCCAGCCAGGCGCTCCTGAGTTTCTTTCTTAAACGGAAAACATGCGTTTGTGTTTACTTTTTCTTTTAAAAGTGGTGGCTTTAATTAAAATGAATTTTAAGACAGGGCAAGAGAAGATTGGAGACAAATGCGTCAAGATGAAGGCTTTGGATGATCTGGGATACTACACAGGATTTTGTAAGTATAGTGTGTAAGATCTCTGGTCTAGAAGACTAACTGTAGAAGTAACTCTGTGGGTAGGTGATGTCTAAAGACCTCATCTGAAAATCTCCCCTCTCAGCCCTTAGAGTCCCTGCCTCATTATTCTTCATCTAGAACATTTCCATAGTTTCCTTTCTGACCTTCCAGCTCCTGGCAGTCACCTTTTCAAAGTCCCCTTAATTTCTGAAGAATATTTTCACTAGATATAGAATTCTAAGTTAATGATACTTTTTTTTTCTTTTAGCATATATAGGGTTATATTTCTATAATCATCTGGATTCTCAGGTTGTTCCCATATCTTGGCTGTTGTAAATAATGCTGCAATGAACTTGAGGGTACAGATATCACTTCAAGCTGGTGACATCATTTCCTTTGGTTATATATCCAGAAGTGCAATTGATAGATCAAATGGTAGTTCCATTTTTAATTTTTTGAGGCAACACCATACTGTTTTCCACAGTGGTTGTACCAATTTATGTTGCCACCAACAGTGCATAAGGGTTTCCTTTTCTTTGCGTCCTTGCCCACATTTGTTATTTGTCTTTTTAATAATAGTCATTCTAACAGACATAAGATATATCTCGCTGTCTTTTTTATTTGCGTTTTCCTGATGATTAGAGATGTCAAGTACTTATCATGTACTTGTTGTTCATTTGTATGTCTTCCATTTTTAATTTTTAAATTTTTCTTTTTTAAGATTTTATTTATTTATTTGACAGTCAGAGATCACAAGTAGGCAGAAAGGCAGCAGAGAGGGAGGAGGAAGCAGGCTCCCCGCAGAGCAGAGAGCCCGACATGGGGCTTGATCCCAGGCTCCTGGGATAATGAGACAAGCCGAAGGCAGAGGCTTTAACCCACTGAGCCACCCAGGCGCTCCTGTATGTCTTCCATTTTTTAAATTGAATTGTTTGGTTTTTGTTTTGTTTTGTTTTGTTTTGCTATTGAGTTGTGTAAGTTCCTTCTATAGTTTGGATATTAACCCCTTAGCAGAAAGATGGTTTGCAAATATTTTCTTTCATTCCATAGGTCGTCTTTCCATTTCATTGATGATGTTTTCTGTTGTGAAGACGCTTTCTAGTTTGCTGTAAGCCCTATTGTTGATTTTTGCTTTTGTTGCTTGTGCTTTGGTGCATATCCAAAAAAATCACTGCTAAGACTGATGTTAAGGAACTTTTTCCTATGTTTTCTTCTAGGAGTTTCATGGTCTTATGTTTAAGTTTTTAATCCATTTCAAGTTAATTTTTGTAAATGGTGTAAGATAGGGGTCCAATTTCATTCTTGTGCATGGGAATATCTAGTTTTCCCAATTTATGGGGCTAGGCATGCTGGCTTCATTCAGGAGATGCCATTTATTAAAGAGACTGTCCTTCCCCCATTAAGTATTCTTGGCTCACTTGTCAAATATTAGTTGATCAAAATGAAATTTTTTAAAATTTATTTATTTATTTGACAGAGAGTGAGAGAGAGCACAAGCAGGCAGAGCAGCAGGCAGAGGGAGAGGGAGAAGCAGGCACCCCGCCAAGCAAGGAGCCTGACATGGGGTTTGATCCCAGGACCCTGGGATCATGGACCCGAGCCGAAGGCAGTTGCCTAACCAACTGAGCCACCCAGGCACCCCTCAAAATGAATTTCTTAATGTGAGTCTTGGTTAGAAAAGTTTGAAAGCCAGTGGTCATGTGAAGGAGACTCCTTAGAAAAAATTACATTAAATTTGGAAATAAAACAAAACAGTACAGCATCACCTATCAATGTCACACTAGAACCATGTTTAGGAGGCCCAACCTCTATCCAATAGGACTTTCTGTGATGGAAATGTTCTACGTGTGTGGCTGCTCAGTATATCAGCCACAAGCTACATATGACAACTAAATACTAGAAAACGGGACTTGTGGGACTGAGGGATTGAATTTTTAACTTTAATTTTATTTTATTTTAATTAAAATTGGAATGTAAATGGTCAAAACTAGAGGAATGTATTTATGCCCCTTAGAAAAAATTCCAAAGGCTATGATTGTATTACCCTGTAGAACATTAACCAGTTTTGTATTTAACCCAGCAGACTTTTTTTTTTTTTTTTTAAGATTTCATTCATTCATGACAGAGAGAGAGAGAGCAAGAGAGGGAACACAAGCTCAGAGGAGCTGGAGAAGGAGAAGCAGGCTTGATCCCATGACACTGGAATCATGACCTGAGCTGAAGGCAACCACTTAACTGACTGAGACACCTAGGCGCCCCATAACCCAGGTCTTATTCTAACTTTGTTCTCTTGAAAGGCCTGTGAATATCTGGTACCTCAAAATGCTCTTTAAACCACTTTTACCATTTCACTGGCTCCCTCAAGGACCTAAGGGACATCTTTGCCATGTGTCCATTCATATTAAAGAGAATTCCGTTTTGAAATTTTTGAAAATCATGTCAACAAAACAATGTAATAAGTGCAACAGGAAAGGTATGTAATGAAATAAGGAACAATTTTGTCTCTGCCTAAATTCTGCCTGTAAGTGTAGTGATTGGAAAAGCTCCATTGAACTGTCCTAGAAGGTGCTGTCTGAGCTGAGTCCTAGGAGACAATACAGGCTTTTGTTAGGCAAATGAGGTGAGAGTGATCCTCTAGGGAAAAGAAACTGTTCAGAAGTAGTTCACGAATTCATGTAATCTGTGGATGGGGTGTGTGGGGGGTTGCCTCGACTGGGCTGGGAATGACACCTGAAACTGGGCAGGGAGGGTAGCAGCATGGCATAGGGGAAAGGCAGTCTGGCTTCATTCAGGAGATAGTTTTGCATCCTAACTTTATCTTGTTGGATAACTTAAGATTGGCTAATTTGGCTCTTTGAGCCCATTTCCACAACTGTAAATTGGGAGTGCTAATGACTTCTGCATGGGGTGTTAGGATTAAATTAGGTAACCAAATAAGTCACATAGTGTGTTTTCTGGTGCCATAGATGCTTAATAAATTATAGTTATTATCTAATATGAGAGTGGTCAACAGTTTCAAATGGTGCCAAGTTTAAATAAGATTTTAAAAACGGTGTAAAATAACCTATAACTGGCTTTCTTAATTAGGAAGTTATTGAAGATTCTGGTAAGAACAGGTTCAAAAGAGGAGGGGCAGAATGTGTTGAGAAATGGATGAGAGGTGGCAAAGGGAAGAAGACAGTCCTTTCAAAAAGCTTGAAGTGAATGGAAAAGAGGGGATTCAATTCAGCAATTATAAGATGAGAGACCTGGGGTTTTGCTTTGTTCTGTTTTGTTTTGTTTTGTTTTTTTAGATTGAGGAAACTTGATTTTTTTTTTTTTTTATTCTAAGGGTAGAGAATGGAAGAAGCAGCCCGAAGATAATGAAGAGGGGATGGTTTAGAAGAAGATTAACAGCAAGCGAGACAGAAGGCAAAGACACTGAAGACACAAAATAGTTAACACATGAAGAAAATGGAGCAGAGGAAAATGTCAAGTCCGTGTTTGTCCGCTTTTAAAGAGCATAGGTCCAGAGCCAAGGGAGTTGGAGAAGGGAAAGTTTGACGCGCACTTTGCATCCCAGAAAGCCTCTGACAGCCAAAGTCCACAGCAGATTCTTCCAGTCTAAAAGGACCACTTGCAGACATTTCAAAGTAAAGCAGAAAGTTCCTTCCAAACCTTACCTTAATACGGGGGGCGGGGGGAGAGATGGGGACCTGGAAAAGACGGGGTGTCAAAGTGTAGTCTTGGGAACATAAGCGCTGGGTCACAAAGGCCTGAACAACAGCCGAAATCAAGGACAAATAGTACGATACATAAACTTGGTAACCTGGCGTTTTAGAGACAGAAATGAAGCGACCCAGAACAACTTCAAACCCCGCCTCAAACCCTGTCAATCATCCCCCCTCCCTCTCTTGATTGGTCAGTGCCCTGCAAAGGCTTTGGATGAAACGTGCTTATTTTAATATTGATTGGCATGAGAAAGAATCCATCTTTGTCCAGTGATTGGCTGACCTGTCCAGGCTCCGGCCAATCCTGAAAGGGGAGGGCTGGTTGAGTGTCAGGTTTCCCCCAGCAGTTTTCTTTGGAAGTACTGGTCAAGCTAGTGACTGGCCCTTTTCACTTCTCCGGCCCTGAAACCGTAGCTGATGGAGCTTTCTTACCAGACGCTCAAATTCACGCACCAGGCACGGGAAGCGGTAAGAAAAGTACATACCAAAAAAAAAAAAAAAAAAAAAAATTGTGCCAGGAGCTTTGGTCTCCTGTTACTGAAGGCCCATTTGCGTGTCCGCGGTTGCTATGGCGACGAGTTTCCCCTCCCCTCCCCTCAGCCGAGCGGCGCCGGCGCTGGGAGGGACCTTAGGTCCCACTGGTCAAGTCCAGGACTGGGCTTAAGGCTGAGACGGGAATAGGCTGGGTCTGGGACAGAGCGGGGTTTGGGAGTGCCTACGGATTTGATGAAAGGGACCTCAGTTTGTGATTTAGGAAACGGTGTGGTGTTTATTAGACCGGCTGTCTAGATGGGTGAGCAGATGTGGGGAGCGGTTAAAATTAGGATTGTTGAAAGGCCAGGCAGCTCTCACCTGAGAGTTGGGACCCTGGGTTCTGATCCTGATTCTCCACTTACCAAGGCCGAGAGAATTTACGTATTTAATTCCCCTCTCGGGCTTCAATTCTTAGACTATAATCCTTTTCACACGAAGATTACATGGGCTTTACAGTACATACAGTGGTTTCACCGTCTGCTCACTGGTGAGCAGTACTTTACACAACAATGTACATGAATTGAGCGCATTCTCAATGCCTGGCACTGAGGAAATAAAAACAATTCTTTGGGGAGGAGGGAGGATAAATAAAGTTTAAAAATGCTGATATCTGAGCCCTCACCTTTAGAGATTCTGATTTACTGATTTTGGGTGGATTCTATGCATCGGCATTTTTTTAAAGCCCAGGAGGTGTTTACATGTGTAGCCAAGGTTAGGAACCACTGCCCTAGTGTTTCCCACCTTAAAAAACAAATAGTATAGAAAAAGAGATAACCGCCTGGTTGGCCTCACATTCCCCTCTACCTACCAACCTCTCTCTGTTTCTCTCCAGCTTCTGGAAAGGGTTGGTGTTGCTAGGTCTCATCTCTGGATTGCCTTCAAGCCTATTTCAATCTAGCCCAAATTACCTGCATCCTAACCTTTTTGCACTAACTTTTAATAAAGCAGATTCCTGGACCTCACCAAGACTTACTGAATCAAAAACAGTCCAGGATGGGTTCTTGAAAAGTGCATTGTAAACACACACCCAGTTTTGAAAACCACTGCCCTAAATAGTCTCATATATTTTCATGATTTTCAATGTCATCTATATGCCAACAACCACCAACCCCTCACTGACTCTAGAGTGGATTTCTTTGCTGGGTCCCAAGGCCACGTGGTGTCCTAGAAGGTGGAATACAGAGAGGACCATGAATCAACTGATTGTTTGACAAATCAAGGAGAGTATCTGCATCTGAATTTGCTCAATATCTAACTTTTTGTTTCCCTTCTGAAACCTATACCTTTCCCAGTCTTCCTCCACCTGGGAATGTGAACCACCATCCACCAGTTGCTCAAATCAGAATTCTGGGAGTCATCCTTAGCTCCTTCCTCCTAGTCCCTCCCTCTATTCTCTACCTAAGGAAGACAGCAGCAGATCTTACTGATTCTACTTCTGTAATAGGTCTTTAATCATCCTTATCTCTACAGCTGAGATCCTGATCCAACCCACCACAATGGCTTACCTATCCACAATAGCTTTCTAACTATTCTTCCTATTGGTTTTTGCCTCCCTCTAGTCCATTCTTCATCCAGTGATCTTAAAATTATGTCCCTCCCTGACTAGGATCCTTTATTGGCTTTATATTACACTTAGAGTAAAACCCCCAAACCTTGACATGATCTACAGAGCACTGCAATGGTGTAGCCCAGCTCCTGTGTCTGGTGTCTTCACCACTTTCTGCTTTGCCTCCCACTGATCCAGGCACATTCTCTTTGATCTGACATGTCTCTGAACACCACATACTCTGTACCATGCAAGTTAGTATTTAATTGTGGTTAATTTATTTTTATTTCTTTTTTTTTTTTAAGATTTTATTTGTTTATTTGACAGACAGAGATCACAAGTAGACAGAGAGGCAGGCAGAGCGAGAGAGAGAGAGAGAGAGAGAGAGAGAGAGAAGCAGGCTCCCTGCTGAGCAGAGAGCCCGATGCCGGACTCGATCCCAGGACCCTGAGATCATGACCTGAGCCGAAGGCAGCGGCTTAACCCACTGAGCCACCCAGGCGCCCCTATTTTTATTTCTTAAGATTTACTCATCCATTTGTGGGGAGCAGAGGGAGAGAGAGTGAATCCTGAAACAGGCTCCCTGCTGAACAGGGAGCCCAATGTGGGGCTCCATCCCAGGACCCCGAGGTCATGACCTAAGCTGATATCAAGAGTTGGACGCTCAACTGAGTGATCCACCCAGGTGCCCCTAATTTTTTTTAATGTAGGCTCCACATGGGGCTTTAACTCACAACCTAGATCAAGACCTGAGATCAAGAGTCAGCTGCTTAGCCAACTGAGCAACTCAGGTGCCCCTAATTTGTGATTAATTTATGTTACAGATTCCTGCATGTGACATAGCCTGTCAAACAGAATTCATGTAACTTGAAGGCAGATCCAGTTTTACTTCTTGTTTTATTCCCTAGATGGTGCTGAGAGACATATTTAGATATGCCCATTGATGGCTTGATTTTGCAGGGGGTGTAAGTGCAAGGAGATGTGCTGATTAGGGGTCTGCAGAAGGAAGAAGACAGAGGTGGGTGTGGTGATTTGGTGAACTGGATATAAGAAGGATTGCATGTCCACAAGGAATTTTGATCATCTACATCATCTACTGTATTAGAATTTCTAGAATACTTCCTTTTTATTTTGTTGATTTTTATTCTTGTTTCAAATTATATATCCATACATGTACAATTGCTCTGAGATCTTTAATTTCTCCAAGGAGAAATCCTCTACACCCTCCTATAGGAATAAGGGCACTATAATCTTGGTTGCAACCATCGGTGGAGTTAAACAGGGGAAGACAGCTATGTGTGGGGTGGGGGATTTCTCCTTGCTGTTTGATGTATAGATTATACTTAATTACTCCTTCCTTAATTATGTAATTGCATACTTAATTACTTTTTCCTTTCCAAAGTTTGTGTGGTTGAATTTCTTCTCAGAGTAAACGTCCAACCATCAGTCAGGGTAGAAGAGGGATTGTCACCTGATTGGGTTGGGGAAGGGAATATTTTATATACTGTGTTTAGCCTGCTCCTCATTATTTCTGTCCTTAGAAGTGCCTGGTGACTCCAGAAGTGCCCAGTGCACTCAGTTCCTGTAATTGTCTAGGGTGCTGTCATACTTAGGTACTTCTTGTTGACTACTTTTTCTATAGGTGTTGGTTTTCTTTGATTTTGGTTGTCTTTTGCTTTTGTCCTTTTCTGTTCTCTTAATTCATCTGGCTTTTATCCAGTTGCTTTCCATCTGTCAATTTTATTGTCATATTTGTCTGTTGTCACTTGCTCTTCTAGGGTTGTTGTCCCCCCCCCCCACTTCTGCTTTAGTCTTTATTATTTCCCTCTTTCTCCTGGCCTTTTTTTTTTTTTTTTTAATTTGTTTGTTCTTCTGTCTCTAGCTCCTTTAGGTGTAAGGATAGATTGTTTATTTAAGATTTTGAGACTTTTCTTGTTTCTTGAGGTGGGCTTGTGTTGCTATACATGTTGCTCACATTTAATGCAATCTTTATCAAAATACCACCAACATTTTTCACGGAGTTAGAACAATCCTAAAATTTGTATGGAATCACAAAAGACCCTGAATAGGCAAAGCAGTCCTGAAAAAGCAAAGCAAAGCTGGAGGCATCACAATTTTGGATTTCAAGCTACATTACAAAGCTGCTGTCATCAAGACAGTTTGGAGCTGGCATAAAAACAGACACATAGATCAATGGAACATAAAAGAAAACCCAGAAATGGACCACAACTATATGGTCAACTAATATTTGACAAAGCAGGAAAGAATATCCAATGGAAAAAAGACAGTCTCTTCAACAAATCGTTTTGGGAGAACTGGACAGCCACCTGCAGAAGAAGGAAGCTGGACCATTTCCTTACACCATACTCAAAAATAAAAAGATGTGAGCTAGGAAACCATCAAAATCCTAGAGAAGAATACAGGCAGCAACCTCTTTGACCTCAGCTGTAGCAACTTCTTACTAGACACATCTCTGGAGACCAGGGAAACAAAAGCAAAAATGAACTATTGGGACTTAATCAAAATAAAAAGTTTCTGCACAGCAAAGGAAACAATGGACAAAACTAAAGGGCAAGAGGTTTTCAAGCTTGTTAATTCTTTCAAATAACAGGCTCCTAGTTTTGTTGATCTATTCTATTGTTTTTTTTAAATTTCTGTATCATTGATTTGTGCAATAATCTTTATTATTTCTCTTTTCCCCCTGGGTTTGGGCTTTATTTGCTGTTCTTTTTCCAGCTTCTTTAGGTGTAAGGATAGATTGTGTATTTGGTACTTCTCTTGTTTCACAACCAACACCAAAGTCATACAAACATTTATGAGAGAATATTATGAGTAATTATATGCCAACAAAATAGGCAATCTGGAAGAAAATGGATGCATTCCTAGAAACATATAAATGACCAAAACTGAAACAAAAAGAAATAAAAAACCTGAACACATCCATAACCAGCAAAGAAATTGGAGCATTAATAAAAAATCTCCCAACAAACAAGAGTCCAGGGCCAGATGGCCTCCCAGAGGGATTCTACCAAACATTTAAAGAAGAATTAATACCTATTCTTCTGAGGCTCTTTCAAAAAAATAGAAATGGAAGAAAAACTTCCAAACCCTTTCTGTGAGGCCAGCATTACCTTGCTCCCCAAAACCAGACAAAGACCCCATCAAAAAGGAGATTGCTGATGAATATGGATGCAAAAATTCTCACCAAAATACTAGATAATGGGATCCAACAGTACATTAAAAGGATTATTCCCCACAACCAAGTGGGATTTATTCCAGGGCTGCAAGGGTGGTTCAACATCTGCAAGTCAGTGTGATACACCACATAATAAAAGAAAGGACAAGAGCTATATGATCCTCTCAATAGATGGAGAGAAAGCATTTGACAAAACAGAACATCCTTTCTTGATAAAAGCTCTCTGTAGTGTAGGGATAGAGGGAACATACTTCAATATCATAAAAGCCATATATGGAAAAACCAACAGTGAATATCATCTTCAATGGAGAAAAACTGAGAACTTTTCTCCTAAGGTCAAGAACACAATAGGGATGTCCACTCCCACCACTGTTGTTCAACATAGTACTGGAAGTCCTAGCCTCAACAATCAGACAACAAAAGGAAATAAAATGCATCCAAGTCAGCAAAGAAGAAGTCAAACTTTCACTCTTTGCAGGTGACATGATATTTTATGTTGAAAACCCAAAATACTCCACCCCAAAATTGCTTACTCATACAGGAATTCAGCAAAGTGACAGGATATAAAATCAATGCACAGTAGTTAGTTGCCTTTATAACGATGAAGCAGAAGAGAGAGAAATCAAGGAATCAATCCCATTTACAATTGCACCAAAACCCATAAGATACATAGGAATAAAGCTAACCAAACAGGTAAAGGATCTGTACTCTGAAAACTACCGAACACTTATGAAAGAAATTGAGGAAGACACAAAGAAATGGAAAAACACTCCATACTCATGGATTGGAAATACAAATATTGTTAAAATATCTATGCTACTCAAAGCAATCTACACATTCAATGCAATAAGGATTGCATCAAAATACTATCAACATTTTTCAAAAACTGGAACAAACAATCCTAAAATTTATATGGAACCACAAAAGACCCCACATAGCCAAAGGAATGTTGGGGGGGGCGGGGACAAAGCTGGTGGCATCACAATTCTAGACTTCAAGCTATATTACAAAGCTGTAATCATCAAGGCAATATGGAACTGGCACAAAAACAGACACATAGATGAATGCAACAGAATAGAGAGCCCCAAAATGGACCCTCAACTAATCTTTGACAAAGCAGGAAAGAATATCCAATGGAAAAGAGATAGTCTCTTCAACTAATGGTGTTGGGAAAATTGGACAGCCGCATGCAGAAGAATGGAACTGGACCATTTCCTTACACCATACACAAAAATAGACTCAAAACAGATAAAAGACCTAGATGGGAGACAGGAATCCATCAAAATCCTAGAGGAGAACACAGGCAGCAATCTCTGAGATCTTGGCTGCAGCAGCTTCTTGCTAGACATGTCTCCAAAGGCAAGGGAAACAAAAGCAAAATGAACTATTGGGACTTCCTCAAGATAAAAAGCTTTTGCACAACAAAGGAAACAGTCGACAAAACTAAAAGACAGTCTACAGGATGGGAGAAGATATTTGCAAAAGACATATCAGATAAAAGGCCAGTATCTAAAATCTATAAAGAACTTACCAAACTCAACACCCCCGAACAAGTAATCAAGTCAAGAAATGGGCAGAAAACATGAACAGACATTTCTCTAAAGAAGACAACCAAATGGCCAACAGACATATGAAAAAAAGCTCAACATTACTCTGCACAGGGAAATACAAACCAAAACCACAATGAGATTCTACTTCACACCAGTCAGAATGGCTAAAATTATAACTCCAGAAACGACAGATGGCAAGGATGCCAAGAAACCCCCTTACACTGTGGGTAGAAATGTAAACTGGTGGAGCCACTCTGGAAATAGTATGGAGGGTCCTCAAAAAGTTAAAAATAGAGTTACACTATAACCCAGCAATTGCACTATTGGGTATTTATCCAGAGGATACAAACATAGTGATTCAAAGGAGCACCTGCATCCCAATGTTTATATCAGCAATGCCCACAATAGCCAAACTATGAAAAGAGCCCAGATGTCCATCAACAGATAAGTGGATAAAGAAGGTGTGGTGTATATATATATACCATATATATATATATATATATATATATATGGTAGAATATTACTCAGCCATCAAAAAGAATAAATTCTTGCCATTTGCAATGAAATGGATGGAACTAGAGGGTATTATGCTAAGTGAAAACAATCAGAGAAAGACAAATACAATATGATTTCACTCATATGTGGAATTTAAGAAACAAAAACAGGTGAACATAAGGGAAGTGAAGGAAAAATAAAAAGATAAAAAGAGAGAGGGACACAAACCATAAGAGCCTCTTATCTTTCAGAAACAAACTGGGAGTTGCTGGAAGGGATGGAGGTGGGGGGATGGGACAATTGGATGATGGGTATTAAGGAGGGCACATGATGCAGTAAGCACTGGGTGTTATATGCAAGTGATGAATCACTAAATTCTACCTCTGAAACGGATAATACAGTATATGAAAATACAGTTGGGGCACCTGGGTGGCTCAGTGGGTTAAGCCGCTGCCTTTTGCTCAGGTCATGATCCCGGGGTCCTGGGATGGAGTCCCGCATCGGGCTCTCTGCTGAGCGGAGAGCCTGCTTTCCTCTCTCTCTCTCTCTCTCTCTGCCTGCCTCTCTGCCTACTTGTGATCTCTGTCTGTCAAATAAATAAATAAAATCTTAAAAAAAAAAAGAAATTACAGTTAATGAAACTGAATTTAAATAAAAAATTTTTAAAAATTAAATAAAGGAGAGGGAAATCTTGAACAAAAACAAAAAACCAAAATAAATGTAGCTTTTAATTAGAATAAGACTTTTTCCCATCTGTAGACCTCTGCGCCTTTCTTATTCTCAACTTGAATTTAAGATCCTCTAAAATGTGCTAAGGGCAAGGAAGCTCTGAGGAACAATTGCTTTAGTGTTTTTAATTTGACCACACAATTCAAAACAAATAAACAGTAATTGGTATCAATGCCCAAGAATGCATTTTGGAAAGCCATAATTGATCCACACATTCATATATACACACAGAATAATCCTGGAATAAAGTTAATTTTATTCCTCATGTCATTATATATACTGTTCACAAGTTGTGACTCTGCCTTTGTGAGACTTTTATTATTAAAAAATAACTGCTGTAAGTGTTAGCTAATTAATGAGGTGGTTGACTAGGTTTTTAAATGAGTGTTGTTAAATGCCTTAGCTTTTATTAATTGCATGGGCCCCTAAAAAAAGAGTAATTGAAAATTTAATTACATCAATGTTTTTCTTTAAAGAACTGAAGCTTATTAAACTTTAAATGTTCAAACATTTAAGCATCTATTGAAATACCAATAGCTATAAACAATGTGCAGTTCTAAATACTAATTAAACAAACTCTAAATCACCATAAAGCAAAGCTGAATTTTAAGTAACTTTATGTTTTAAGTGCTCTTCTCTGCTTTTACATAAGGAAGATTAACCACTTCACTACTGACCAGCAGCCTTGTGGGTATCTTCTAAAATGCTGTGGCTGCTGTAGGACCACATTCTTCCTGGACGTGGACCAAGGAAGGGAGACTGATCACACAACTTGGAACACTTTGCTAATGTCACACTGCTACTCTTGGAGACTTGTTTTTGTGTTTTCTTTCCTTTTTAACCGCTAAAAGAGAATGTGACAGTGGACAGATATGAATTTGTGTATTTGATGGTTTGGTTTAAAAATACCTTCTTTTGGAAAAATAACATTTATTAGGTTTTATTTTTAGATGTAAAAAGTATATCACAACCCAGATAAATATTTTTTTAAAGGAGTATATTTCTTTATTTGAGAGAGAGAGCGAGAGCACGTGTGTGGATGTGTGAGCAGGGAGAGGGGCAAAGGGAAAGGGAGAGAACCTCAGGCAGACTCCCCATTGAGTGGGGACCCAAGGTGGGGCTTGATTCCAAGACCCCAAGATTATAATCCCGGCCAAAACCAAGAGTTGGGCATTCAACTGACTGAGCTACCCAGGTGCCCCATCACCCAGATAAATCTCATATACATTAAAAAAATATATAACCTTCTGCTTTCCACTGTGATTGAGCAACAGGCGCCAGACTGCCTTCCTACTGCACACAGCTAGAAATCTGGCCCACGTATATGAATAACCTATTTTCAGCCAGTGGACAGTGTGCTCATGAGAGAAGGTCTTCTGCTTGGAAGCAGTAACTGGGTTCTGGCACCCAAGGGAGTATCTATGCCGAGCAGAGATGAGACAGAGTATAGTTTGGGAAGACTTAGGTGGTTAACGGTGGGAGGAAGGGGAACCAGAGAGGAGGGAGCTGTACAAACAAATTGCTCCATATTTCTGAGTTTTGGGCTGAACACTAAGCTGTGCATCTACAGAGTGAAAAAGTACAAAGCTGGGGAAAACCCAATCATCAGGGAATGATAAGCTGAATAGCTAGTAGTGTTCATATAACCTCCTTATGACACTGAGAGATATTTTAATGCCAAGTAGCCTGAGTGGAGAAATGTTGTGGAAGAGCAGAGCACTTAGTGGTTACAGGAAGGCTGTGCATTTGGAGTAAGCTGAACAAGCCCTAGAGGAAGGCTTCTTTAGATCTCTCTTTCCTAATAAAGCTTAAAAGCACAGCTTGATCGGATCAGACTTACCTGCAAATAGTTACCTGCCAAAATAAAGCTTAACACTTAAAAGACAAGAAAATCCAGACATTCACAAAAACTGGCATCCAATTAAAAAAAACAAACTACAAAGACTTTAAAAATAGCTGTAATAAATATGTTTAAGGGGGATTTAAGGAAAACGATTTTAAAGAGGAAAAAACCAGAAGATACACAAAAATAAATAAAACACAGTTCACAGAGTTGAAAAAGACAGTATTTTAATCAGAAAGACTCCCTGGAAACCAAATTGCAGCACATGGAGTTTGAAGAAAAAAATGGACGAAGCCTCAGTGACATGAAGGAGAATACCAAGGAGTCAAACAGACGTGCAATTCATATCCCAGAGCTGAGATGAAGAGGAGAAAAAAAAAATAAGAAATCATAGCTAAAATTCTCCCACAGATCCAAGAAACTCAAACACTTCCAAGCAGGACAAACACACTCCTTTTGGCTGTGACAAAGCAAGATGCTTTGTTACGAATGGCCCTCTGCAGATACCCACGGGGCAAGGAAAGGAAGAAAGCTTCCAGCCAACAACCAACAAGAAACTAAGGCCCACAGTCCTCTAGCTCATAAGGAACTGAGTTCTGCCAACAACCATAGGGGCAGAAGGAACGTATTTGGGTGACAGAAATGTTCTAGATCTGGATTGGAGTGTTGATTACGTATGTACACACATTCATGGGACTGTGTGCTTAAACTGGGTGCACTGTACCGTATGTAAATGATACCTTAATAAAGGTGATTTCAAAAGTGGTATGAAAATTCACACAGTATTTACCAGAAAGATGTACAGTGGAAAAGTAAATGCCTTCTTCCCTATGCTCCACCCCCTACTCATTTCTGCTTCCTCACCCTGTAAGAAACTATCATCTGTTGTTTCTTATAAACTATTTAGGAATATATTTGTATGTCTTAAGTGCATATTTATTTCTATATTTTTTTCTTTTCACAGAAGAGATCATTTCCTTCCTTCTGTATTTCCCTTTTACTTTACTACATGTCTTGTAAGTGTCTTCACAAATATTTATGGGGAGCCTGAGTCAGATATTAAGTTCTGGGGATATGGTAGCAAAAAGAAACACTGCCTCTATCTTCATGGTGACTACATGTTAGTAGGAAAGGCAGCTAACAGGTAAACTGGAACCTGAGGAGAGGAATTGCTGAAGCATAGAATAGCCATAACCAACTTTGGTAGGTAATGCCCAAAAATTTCCCACGTGGTTATATCCGTTTATATTGCCCTTACAATGCATGATAGTTCCCATTACTCTACATCTAAGCAATACTTGTTTTCAATTATTTAGCCTTTATTTTACATTTCCTTGAGTACACATGAGGTCAAGTACCTTTTTGTTAGTTTCTTAGCCATTTGAATATCTCATTTTGCAAAGTACCTATTTCTCTTGTCCATTTTTCTATTGGATGAGTTTGTCTTTTTAATTGTTTTGGGAGGAACACTATACATTAGTATATTAATTCTTTTAAGTGCTGATATTTGCAGCATACCAACATGTTCACTTTTATGAACACAAATTCATATTTTTAAAAAAGTTCATTTTATTCATGTTTTCTTCTACAGTTAGTGGGATTTGGGTATCCTAAGAAAATATTTCCCTATTCCAAAATCATGAAGATATTCTCTTGTATTATCTTCTAAAAGTCTTACTGTGTTCACATTTAGGTCTGTAATTCATGTAAAACTGATTTGTGTATGCGCGCGCACGCGTGCGCGCACACACACACACACACACATCTGTGTGTAAGGGATGAGGTAGGCATATAATTTTTCCAGAAGCATTTACTGAAAAGACTGTTCTTTGTCCATGTATATGCAGAATTGTTTCTGGGCCCTCAAGTCTGTTCCACTGGTCTAGTTGTCTACTTCCTACGCTAATACCACTCTGTCTTAATAACTGTAGTGGCACAATCTTGGTATCTATCAAAGCAAAGACTTCTACTCGTTCTTTTTTGTCAAGTGGTTACTATTACTGACAACACATAGTTATGTGTTTTAGAATCAACTTGTCAAATTCCACAAAGATTGCTGGATTTTGATTGTGATGGAATTGAACCTGAAGATAAAGTTGAGAACTGACAAAAAACAATGAGTCTTCTTGATCATGCCTATCCTTTTTATTCCAACTTTCTTAATTCTTTTCAGTAGGAATCAAGAAGTTTTCTGCATAGAGATTTTGCCCATCTTCTGTTAGCTATACTTTGAGTCCTTGATACTATTGTAAATGTTTTCTACGTCACTGTAAATGGTTTCTTGTTTTTTCAAACTTCATCTTATGTTATTGATGTGTAGAAATACAATTAATTTTCGTATATTGATTTTATTTGAGCAACATTCCTAAATTCATTTATTCTAGGAATTATTTGTGGATTCTTTTGACTTCTTTATCTATGCAATCATATTATCTGTGAAGAAAGACAGAGTTAATTCTTTCAATTCTTTGCCATTTGTTTTTCTTGCTTAATCTTACTGGTTAAGACCTCTAACAAAATGTTGAACAGAAGTGGGGATGAGAGGCATTATTGTGCCTGTGGGAGGTACTCGCAGTCCAGGAACATGTTTTGTTTTTAATGTAGGCTCCACACTCAGGGATGCCCAATATGGGGCTTGAACTCACAATATTGAGATTGAGACCTGAGCTGAGATCAAGAGTCAGACGCTTAACCAACTGAGCCATCCAAGTGCCCCTTAATCTAGGAACATCTTAATCCAGTCTCAGGGACTGAGATTTTTCTGGGCCACATAGAGAATGAGAGAATGATCTTGGGCAATTCAACTTCTCTGTCCTTATTCATGGGACTGAGCCCTTCATAGGTTTTTACCAGCGTCCCCTATTAGGCTGGGTCCTGGATTCCAACTTTTGTACCTATAGCACTTGAGGTTGTCAAACATATTACTCAGCATCTTAGCCTCTTAGAGGGAGGTAAACGAACTTGGGAAAAAGTGGCTTCAAATGCCTTGATCATGTCTGTGTATTAATGAACACACACACACACACACACACCCGCCACACAGGTATATCTGTAGGGTAAAAATCCTATAAGTGAAATTGCTATATTTAAGAGTTTTTATGTGTGCATAGTTGACATACATGCATCTGTAGAATAAAATTCTTATGGAAATAAATGAAAACCGTCCAAATGAGAGCAGAAGCCCTTTATAGAGAATGTGCTGGAACAAGGGAGTCAGGTACCATCACTTGCATTTGGCAGAGAATCAAAGGGAGGCAATGGAATGGGAAAGCTTGGCAGTGAAAAAAGGGAAAGCTTCAGCTATTTTCTGACTAGAGGCTATTGACCTGGGATAGCCGAATGCAGGCTAACGAGAAGCAGGGTATCTTATGTGACTGATTTGGAGACCATATTTGGCTTTCTTTGCTTGGTCCTCATCAGGAAGCGGGGGGGTAAAAAAATCGGGAGGCTGACAGTTGTTGACCAAATCCTGACCATGCTGGGCCAGTTACCACAGAGGCTGTGATTCCAGTTCCTGGACGGCTTGCTGTAGAGTTAGCGGTTTGGTTTTCTGGGATGGTTGCCGCAGTGGTTACGGTTTGGCTTCCTGAACTTATGTGGGTCGGACCACTAGCTATTGATATATTCAGTCCCTCGTCCTAAGACTGATATGGCTGTACCAAAGAACATATACAGTCGACATTTTACCTGGTAACTTCAGTAAAAGTTGTGTCAATTTCTGCGTCTGCTGGTAACGTGTGGTAATTTGTGCCAACACAGCCGGCTGTTCTTTTGAACTTTATTTGTCTGATATGTAAAAATTTGTATCACATTATGTCTTTCATTTGCATTTTTATAAGATTGAGCATCTTGTCATATATTTAAGACTCATTTGTGTTTCTTTTTCAGCATTCTATCTTCTCCTCTGTTTTGCCCATTTTTGTAGTAAATTGTTGGCATTTTTTTCCTGTTGATTTGTGGGTCCTCATTATATATAAAGGAATTTGGCCTTTTGAACATTAATAAAATTGTAAATATCTTTCCCGGATTATTGTCCTTTGACCTTGTTTTTTATTTCCAAAGTTTTTATGTAGCTAAATTTATCAGTCTTTTTCATTAGTGCTTTCTGGGGTTTGTGTCTAAGAAGGCCTTATTTACTCTGAGATTAGAAAACAAAACAAAACCATGCTAAGTAGTTTTATTTCTTTATTTAAGTACAATCTGGGGATACTATTTATTAACCAAAACGATGTCTTGTTGTTTACTGAGAGGCGACTTGACAAAAGTATAATCAATCTTAAAATCCCCAGTGAAACCCAGGCTTTCCATCTTCAGCATTCTGAAGTATTCTCCAGGGAGGGAGGCTGTGGCACAGAGGTTCACAGGGGCAACACTGGAAAAGTCCAGGAGTCAGAGTCCAAAAGTCTCCACAAAGCAAAAGATTCTGGTCTCCTTCAGAAGTCCTATCCCCTAATCCCCACTGCCTGTGTTTTCCTCCCCCCAAATTCCATGTCCAGGGCAAGTCCTTAGTTTACTGGTGGGAGAATCCCTTCTTGGAATCTTTCATTGTCTTGGCCATCATCCGGGCAGTTTGTTGGTGGGTTTCCTGCTGCTGACCACCGTGCCTCTTGGCCCTGCTGGAGCTCGGGCTGTCAGAGCGCGGCTTCCCCAAGAAGAGGTTCAGACGGTTGCTCCATCACTGCGGCAGGGAGCATGGCTGCTTCCTGGAGGGATAATGCTGACTTGATCTGCTCCTCCTAGTTCAGACTTCTCCTGGCTCCTTCAGACATGAGAAGGAGGCCAGGTCACACAGTAGAAAAGGGTCAGCCCTTATTGGCAGGTGCAGGTTGGATATCTGTTGTCAGTACTCCATAGCTGCTCTTGGGCATCCCAAAGCCACACGTACGTTTCCTACCATGCCCCATGATCTTCTGAACTTTCTTAAAGTTTCAGTGACAATGAATTTTCCATAATGTATGTTTCTCCAACTAGGACATGATTGTATATTTATGCAATAGAGCTGATTGGCATAAAGTCTCCAAAGTGGATGGGCTCAAGAACAGAATGGGTGATATCCTCCCGCTTCCAAGATGGATGTTGTTTTTAAGTCCCCAGATGCACAGTTGCACAGGGGGATCATTTTGTGGAGCTAGGCACACTTGGAACTGGAAAACATCTGCATCTTTGAATTCATTCTGCGCCCAGGAAATCCAGCTGCTTCCTCTTCCAGGGGTGAAGACAGTACTTCTTGCTTTGGTTTGGAAGGAGGACACTGACTCAAGTGCAGAAGTGGTCAGTAATCGGCTTGTACTGTGGGCGATGGAAGGTCTGGCAACACTGGCAGTGCTTCAGTGGGGACCTCTCTCAGCTTGGCTGAAGGGGCTTCAGGCCGCCGCGGCTTCTCTGACTTGCTTTTGTTCACCTCAGGTAACCTCTGGCCTGAGTCCACGTTTTCACTAGTGCTTTTAAAATCATTTTTAAGTCCTTTTTCTCTGAATGCAGTAGCTGAAGTTTTCGTGATTGTTTCCTTTTTCCTTTTTCTTCGGGGGGCATAGAGGCACGGTGGCTGGTTCCAATTCATGATGCAGATCTCAGCATCACAGAGGAGCCCACCGACTTGCTGTCTACATCAGAAGCTTTTCTTTTCCCTTCCTGAGACCTTGAGCTGTTAGAACTTTCTCTTTCACCTTGGGCAACAGGCCTCCTGCCCACTTTCCTACGTCTAAGCTATCTAGACTTTGCTTGTTTTTGTCTGATTTGGTTTTCTGGGAGCCTTGTGCTTTTGCTTAACGCATCCGAAGCAACCATCCATGGAGGTGAAAACGTAGGGGTGCAGTGGCCCTCTTTCCTTCTTTCTTGACACCCCTACAGAAGGCGTGTCTTCTTTGTGTTGTCTCAGGACAGAAGCCTTGGGCTTTCCTCTCTGAAGACGACCTGGTGTGATTTCTGGCTGATAAACGTGTTGGACTCCTCACGGCTCTTGGTACCTACCAGGAGTTTGTCCCTTTAGGATGATGGATGCCCCTTGCTTTGACTCACCACCCCTTCCCCTTGGGGCCACCTGTGTGGCCTTCTTGCCTGAGCCCCGGTCTGTCCTGAGAGGCAGCCGAGTGGCCTCCCCCAGGCCTCTGGCATGCAACATGGGCCTCTGCCTGTCCCCAGACTGCTCCCGGGGAGTAACCAGAAGATTCCTGCTCTGAGGACCAAACTGGAGTATCTGTGTGGCTCTTCCTTGTCTCCTCTCAGGACTGTGGGACACCAGGTGTGTGTGTGTGTGTGTGTGTGTGTGTGTGTGTTCTGTCTGTGCTCAGGGCAGTCCTGCCTACACCTGGAGGCTTTGCAGGGTTGTGGGTCGTCTCCCTTCATTCCGGCCTCCTGAAGAGCCGTGCCAGGGCGCTTTGAGGAATCTTATTCCCAAGGTAGGGCTCAGTGTCTGATTCACAGGAGTCAATTCTGCTGGTGTCTGTGCAAGTGAGTGACTGTCCGTGCCCCCCTGCCCCTTCTCCGTGAGCATGACTAGAGATAAGCCCAACAGGCGGACGGCTTCCTCAAATCTTGCTGCTTCTTTGGGTAGAGGCTGGTGAGCAGCCAAGCCCTCAGCTCCCGCACAACTGAGTGCCCTGACCTTGCCGCCACCACCTGAGCTACCTCGCTGCTGAGGCCCTGAGCTGGGCTCTGTCGTGCCTGTGGTGGGGTGTGCCCAGAGGGAACTGGGTCTGCAGTCTGGGTGCTCCCGACATCCTGGCTTCTGCTCCTCTGGGAGCAGAGCGATGGCAGCGTGCAGCCCAGGACAGAGGGAAGACCCCTCGCTAGATCCTGGCTGTCGCGGCCGGCGCAACAAATCGACCAGGAGCGGGAGGGTAAGACGATGGTGAAAAGAAATTAAGAGACAGAGAGATGGGGGCAGGAGGAGCACTGGGGAGGATGTCCAACAGGGCCGATTTTACTCCACATCTTACAAGCATTTATAAGGCAGATCACAAGAGAAGAAGTTAATACATCAGTATCTAGTCAGGTGACTGCAAGTTTCTGTAACAAGTTTACATTAACTACAAGCAAACCTCGTGATGCCAGGTAGTCACGGCTAATGCCATTAGCTACTATTGATGCAAGACAATCAACCAGGGAGTGGGTTATGGGAGGTACAGGAACAACAAGGATCAACTAAGAATTCATGACCTGACCACATTGTTCCCTTCTGTGGGGAGAGCGTGTGGGAAGTCACGCAGGCGAGCGCACCACAGGTAGCACGGACCCTTCCTCAGTGCTACTCCACTTTCCTGTCCTTAACCCCTTATCAAGGCGTCTGGACTTTAAAGGAGACACAAGTCAGGGCCTGGTTTGATCCACGACTCCAACCATGCCATAGCCTCTAACATCTCCCCCTACTTTTTTAAATAAATCAAGCATATGAATTTGTGCCTGAGTATGCAGTCGTTGTTGTCCTGTACGAAACAAGGAAAACTCCCCATCCTACAATCAATATAGCCAAGACAATGAATATAATGGTAAAAATCCAAAAGGAATATTTTATTGTATTTCCAGGATTAAACCCATGCAACCCATCCAAAATCTGAGATACTATTGTAGCAGGATTTTGTACATCTAGTTGTGAATGTCCTATATTAGCAATTTCCTTTTGCAGCTCTGCAAGATCTAGACTTACATTACTATGAAACCATATTCCTTGCAAATGTTTTAACGGCATCCCAAGAATAGTTCAAGGCTTTCAAGGGAGTGACACAAATATGTTGAAATCCTCCATGACATATTAAAGACATTTGAGTTCTTAACACCGAAAATTGCCCCCACCCCCCCGCAAAATTCTACCGCTTCTTCCAATCCTTCCAACCGGCTTAAAATTTTTGGTCTATATGCTCCTGAGTAGCCAAGGTGTGAGAGATATTTCGGGCTAGAGAATTCACATGTGTGGTAGTTTGTACAGATTGCAAAAGAGCTATGGTAGAAACAGTAGCCGTAGCAATTAGAGAAATTAATACAGTTATCCCAGCAATAAGTAACCCTATGAAGCGCTTAACTCTTTTTACCTGTGCCTGTAATTCCAACGCTAACTGATACCCATAATTAGCATACCAGGGATCCTCCACTTCCACCTGGAGGAGTACATATGGAGGTTGCATAGTTATAAACACGATCATGGGACCTGTGCCCGATGAAGGCAGGGACACAGGTAGACAATTTGTTAACACACCATGGTCACAATGGATATTATACAATAGATGTCCCCCTTGGAAAGAGGTGAGAACTTTTGATCCCGAACCCACTACTGATGAAGTTCTAGAACCTAGGTGAGGTTCCATGGGCTGAGGTCCAGAGCCGATGACCAAGAAAGAATTCTTGAGACATCTTTGGTGCAAAATGGTGGTTTATTAAAGCACGGGGACAGGACCCGTGGGCAGAAGAGCTGCTGCCCCGGGTAGTGAGGGATGGCAGGTTATATACCTTGCGGTTGGGGGAAGGTGAGGGGAAGGGAGGTTCAGAAGGGCTATTGGGGTAAAGAAGACTATCAGGATATTGAAGGCCTGGTTACTATCAAGCCAAGGCCACTTTCCCTCTAATGAGGCATTAACATAAAGACAATTGGGAGTCTCCTGGTGGAATGTTACATTGCTGCTATCAAGTGTCCTTGTTAATGAGATTTAGGTTTAGAAGAAATTTAACTTTATTTACTTTTCTTTTTACCTCTGCCTCCTTTGTTTTTTTTTAAGGAAGGGAGGATGATGTTAGGGCTTGAGGAACTGAGTTATGTGTCTTTGGAAATTGGGCTATTGATAAGGTAACTTCTTTGTTGTAAATCTCAAGGACATTTGCAAACCAAGGGAGACTCCTGCCTTGCAGGACTGTGATCTCTGCAAGATAACCATTTGCTTATTGTTCATGGCAGTCAGGGCTGCCTGAGGGATGCTGCACATACAACTGAGGGGGAGCGGATGGGGGGGCGTTACAAGGCGCCAGCTTTTGCTTTGTCTTCAGCCAGCCTCGTGCTCCCTCATCACTACCAGTAAAAAAAGGTCTAGGGACATGTAAAGTTTTTTCCGGCGAGATAAACACAACACCAGGCAAAGTGGGTGCAAGGCAAGATTTATTAAAAACGCTCTCCAGCGAAGTTTCAGGGCTCAGGAGAAGGGGAGCCGAGAAAGTTGCACCGGGAGGAGGTGGGCACCCTTGGGCGAGGTTCCGCGACTCTGGAAAGCAGAGTGGCAGAAGTCGCGCCCAAGGCAGGGAGGAGGGGGCTTTTAAGGGGTCTCGGAGGAAGCTCAGGGGTCTTTTGGAAGTTTCCCTTATTCGGATATCTCACCTGCTCATCGGGATCCCGTTGGTCCACAGGAGCCCGGGGAGGGGGTCTCAGATTCCTGCTTGGGCCTTTTTTCTCCTGTCCGAGCTCAGGTCCTGTGGTGGGAACATTCGCCATCTTGGACCTTTGTTCTTCTGTCCGAGTTCAGGTCGTATGGCGGGAACTTTTCGCCATCTTTAGTAGCCCTTCCTGCCAGCCCAACAGGACACAGGCCTGCAAAGTCAGATTGAAGTCTTTTGTGACAGTGTAACCATTTCTGGTTATTTGCACTCCCGATTGGTCCCAGGGCAGCAACCAGTTTCCAGAGTTTTGCATGAAACATCCCTCTGGCTGTAAGGGGGGAGATGTCTTTTTCTTCTCCGTCTGTTCTGGCTGTTCAACGTGAGGCGAGCCATCCTCTGTTGGAGATGCGAGGATTCGGCACCACCTTTCTGGAAGCCAGCGTGGGGTGTCCTCATCCTGCGGAAAAACACCAACAAAACCTCCTCTGCGGAGGACAGGATCAGGACCCTTCCATACTCCGGTCAAGGGATCCTTCCACTGGGCATATGGAAGCGGAGAAATATCAGGATGCCCAAATGGCTCAGCCGCTGTCCAACTGAGATCATCCACATTAAAAAAATTTAAAACATACAGAGTTAAAATTAAATGCATATGAGGAGAATATATCACTGTTCCCTGTAGGATCTCCCCCTCTTTTAAATTTTTGAGATATTATTTAAGGGTACCATAGCTCTTTCGACAATGGCTTGTCCTTGTGAATTGTAGCAGATGTCCATTGAATGTTCTGATTTGTTTGCAAATAAGTATTTTTACATTTTTGTAAGTCACAGATATCTTAAGAAAAAAAATATCCCTAGTCTGGAAGAGCAAACATTAGAGAACCAGCAATGTTTAAAATAAGACAGAACATTAAGAGACACAACATTACAACTTCCTTCAGTTCATCTAGTCCCATATTACTAATTCTGGTTTACTCCGAATGCAGCTTTTACTTCTGGAAATTTTTACCCATTTCAGTTCCCAGGATTTTAACATATCAAAGACCTGTATTTGTCCTGAACATCTCCCATTTGACTTTCCTTTAGGGCAGTTACCCAAATGTAAGGCAAGGTTTACCCTAGGTTTAGCAGTACAACTTAGCATATCAAGGAAAAGCCTTGAGTCAAAGAGGCCTCATTACAACTCTAGGCAGGCAAAGAGAAAACCATTTACATTTTCGTAACAGCAGATCAGTTAACCTTAGAAAACTTTGTCCTTTTGAACGGAGAGAATTTCAGGAAAAGATTCATTAGTCTTTTTTCTCCTCTTGTGAATAAATCCACCAAAACTGATCTAATACGGTCAAATTTTTAACATATTTCATTGTTTCCTTTTAAACCTATAAACCAAGGCAAATAAAAGTCACTTCCCCCAAGCCTTCTACGACTTACTATATACCCGCAGGTTTATCTCCTTTCATGTTCTGGTGTAACCAGACATTTTCATTTTAAGGCAAAACTACTCATTCTTTTAGGCCCTCCTTTTTTTGTGTGTACAGTTAATCTTAGCCCGTCCTGACCATACCTAAAATTCTTTTTCTGAAGGATTCCCTTCAAGAACCTTCTACAACTTGCTTTTGCATTCAGGTTTTGTCCCAAGCCATTTCCTTCCAAACAACCATCTCATTTAGGACAAAATCACCTTCTCTTACTTTTAACAAAATGTATTCTCGTTCCTTAAACCTTTCTTACATATCTCCTACTTTCCTACACACAGGGTTGCTTTCTCATTTCCATCAGCCTTTCTATACCAGTGTCTTTCCTCTTTTTTCTTCCTAAGACGGTGAGTTTTCTGGGTTTCCCTCCCATCGTAAATGATGTCGCAGCAGATTTCAGATGCTGTCCTGCTCTTGTCCCTCGCTGGAACTTAGGAGCATCTTAGCTAAGGTCAGTCCGTATAAACCCCGGACCAGGCTGCTCCGTGGAGTAGATGACCGTTACGCCGTATGATGCCCCGCGAGACTCAGGGTGCAGCCCACTCAGACTCCGTAGCGGAAGCGGTGGAGCCGTACAGGCACATTCACACAGTCAGGCACTCTTCAGATTCAAACAGGTTGGACACCCTCCCCTTTGGGTATCCCTGGCTAATGGGAGGTGATCAGTCACCCCTTCCATTCTTTACGAATGGGTCTAGCTCAAACAGTGGCCCCAGGGCTGTTACAACAGAATTCAGTTAAGCACAAAACATGTTTACCAACAGGCTTCAAAAGCACAAACCTAGTTCCAGCGACCAGCGCTCTAGCATTTTACCCCTTTTGATTTCAAGTTTCAGGTCAGCAAAGACTTTGAGAGCTACTTTAACAATTACCCATTAAAACTTGGAGACGGACAATTGACCATCAGTTTAGTGATCTCTTTGCTAACAGATTTCAACAGATTTTAACACAGATTTTGATGAATAACACGAGCTTATTTGACTTTAAGTAAAAACTCTGAAGTTTCGCATTTACTACTGTTAACTCAAAAGACCTGTTCATCCTAATTAACCCAACAAACTTAACTTAGTTCAAATACTGATTTACTGAGAGCTAAGACCCCTTCTGCCTTAAAAGGGCCTGCAATGCCGTAACAAAAAGATCCTGTTCCAAAGAATGAGATTGGCCCATGTTAGTTTACTCCTGCTGTCACCCGTCACCCGTCAACCAGGGCTGCTCTTACCTGCTGGCAGCTACTTGCCTGTATATGCGCGCTCCCTTGAAATGTGCTCAGGTCCCTGTTCGGGCCACTTGGCGTGACAAATCGACCAGGAACATGAGGGAAAGAGGATGGTGAAAAGAAATTAAGAGACAGAGAGATGGGGGCAGGAGGAGCACTGGGGAGGGTGTCCAACAGGGCTGATTTTACTCCACATCTTACAAGCATTTATAAGGCAGATCACAAGAGAAGAAGTTAATACATCAGTATCTAGTCAGGTGACTGCAAGTTTCTGTAACAAGTTTACATTAACTACAAGCAAACCTCGTGATGCCAGGTAGTCACGGCTAATGCCATTAGCTACTATTGATGCAAGACAATCAACCAGGGAGTGGGTTATGGGAGGTATAGGAACAACAAGGACCAACTAAGAATTCATGACCTGACCACATTGTTCCCTTCTGTGGGGAGAGCGTGTGGGAAGTCACGCAGGCGAGCGCACCACAGGTAGCACGGACCCTTCCTCAGTGCTACTCCACTTTCCTGTCCTTAACCCCTTATCAAGACGTCTGGACTTTAAAGGAGACACAAGTCAGGGCCTGGTTTGATCCACGACTCCAGCCATGCCGTAGCCTCCAACACCTGGCCTCATAAGTATCCCAGCCGCCTTCCCTCGGGCACTCTCAGCGGCGGGCCCCAAAGAAATGAACTCCTGTGCGCGGTCCCTGGGCTGCTCTGCCCCTCTGCGATCCTGAGAATCAGCAGGAGCCCATCAGCAGTGACTGTCCTCGTGCCCTGCGCCTTCCTTTGGCTATCTTAATTTTCACCTCAACCCAGCAACACACTTATGGATGAGGAAACTGAGGCTCGGGGAGATCGAATTAACTTGCATGGGGTCAAGTAACAGAAAGAGATGAAGCCGGAATCTGATTCTAGGTAGCGCAGGGCTAGGGCGAGCCCTCACCTCTGAACAGGGGGAGGAGCTGAGGCCTAGAGACAGGATTAGTCTAAAGTCAGACAGTGTAGCCCTGTGAGGCCGGTAATAGTCCCTACCTAGGCTTGCCCCAAAATCAGTGTTACACAGGCATCAAACAAATTCTTCAATGAATGAACAGCCATTGGCTCCGACCATCTGAACGTCCACGGTGGGGCCTGAGCCAGATCAGCCTAAGGGCCCCGCCCCCAAACCAATTATCCTGAAAGGCCTTACCCTTCTCTTAGAAGGACTACATTTTATTACTGTAATTACCATTAAAAATAATCACTTGGGGCGCCTGGGTGGCTCAGTGGGTTAAGCCTCTGTCTTTGGCTCAGGTCATGGTCTTAGGATCCTGGGATTGGGCCCCACATTGGGCTCCCTGCTCAGTGGAGAGCCTGCTTCCTCCTCTCTCTGCCTGCCTCTCTGCCTACTTGTGATCTCTGTCTGTCAAATAAATGATTAAAATCTTAAAAAAAATAATAATCACTTAATAGTCTTAAGATGACAGCATTGATCACAGTTCATTTGATTAGCTCAGATCTGATTAGATCCTAGTCGGATCTCCAGGAATGCCAGACCTCTTGCTCCAATCAGGAAAGTTCCATGGTTGTTTTTCCTTTATTTTTTATATTTAAAATTTTTAATCTTTTGAACAGTTCTATAGGTATACAGTGTGAAGCATTATCAACTTTTCCCTCAATTCTTCCCAGTTGTCTTAATATTGTTTACATAATTTGTTTATATGGTAACCTATATTCCCTCCCCCATTACTCTAGGTTTTAAAGGAATCTCAAGTCTTAGAATTTATTAGATTTAAGAATTCTTGGCAGTTATTATTGTTTTTGATATTCTTAGTAGTATCAATTGGCAGTTCTAATATCACGTGATTGCTTCCATAACCACAAGTCAAGTTTAAAGGGAACAAAGAGAATAAATAAAATAAAAACACCACATCCCACACCCGGATACACTAAGGTGTTAACCAAAGGTGAGTGTATGTATAGACACTCTTCCTTTTCTATGATCCTTTTCTACGGGTGTATATACAGATATATGCGTGCACACACACACGCGCGCACACACACACACACACACACACATGTTTTATCAAAATGAAATCATATTAAATACTGTTCTTTAGGCGGCTAGTTCTCTGACCTGGATCTCACATTGTATCTGGTTGTTGTAGCCCTCAGTGTCTTTGAATCACCAGAGCTTCCCCCACCCCCTACCTTCTCTATTGTTATTTTATTTTTAACAACACTGGCTTGTTCAAGTTCAAGAAACAAGGAGGATTGTTGTCCGGAACATCTCCCCTTCCAGATTTGTCTCACTGCTTCCTTGAGGTCTCACCTGCTGCTCTGTCACTGATGAATGAGAAGTTGGTTCTAAAGGCTTGATGAATTTCAGTTAAATCCTCTTATTTACCTTAGTGGTGACACTGAGAACCTCACCTTGCACACATCAGGGAACTGACAGCTCCCGTGACAGCTATCTGATCTCCCTATCGCGCTGCTCTGTATAAACAGAAAGTAGCCTGTGTCAGCATGGCTTTTGGAAAAAACACAAATATCGTAATTCCCTAACCTAGTGCAGTGTTGAATAACAATGACGTGGTATGGAACGTCTCCCATTTCAGTAGACTTTATAGTTCTCTGAAATCCCAAATTCCATAATCAGTTCACACTCAGGATTAACACACAAATGCCTCCTCTCGTGGAACACTGTTCCTGAGCACAGCTGATCAGTTCTGACTTTATATTAATACACTAAATGCCTTTCCTGGATCTGTAGACACTTTCTTGGTAGTTCCAGTGCTTTGTCAAGTGGTACAGCATTTGAAACTTGGGAAGTTTCCTGGTAGAAACAGGAGGTAATCAGGAAACAAACAAAAAACAAATTAGAACCTATGGGTATATATTCAGGCTTTTAAGTGAATATTAGATGCAGGGACTGTAAAATAGAACTATACTAAAAACATTTGAAAGAAGAAATGTGTCCTTTTTAACTGTTTGTTTTTGAGATGGAAAGCTTAATGCAGAATTTGGATCTTATTACAGAAATTGAAACGAGCTTATGCAAATTAATCTCCATTGCACCCGTAAAAAAGAAATTAAAAGCACTAATGTTGCATGTGGTGTATATACAGTAACATTTCCTAAATATCTTCTGGGTCTAAAACTAGGAATGATATTCAATGCTTCCTTTTCCTCAGGCTACAGTATCATAGGATTCAATTTTGAATCTGATAATGGAGGCATTTTTGTTGCACAATTGCCCACAAAGGAAATGAAGGAAGAAGAAAACAGCCAGATCATTGAAGCAGAGACAAATTGAGACACCGCAGTTAGATGTTCACTTCTGGACCTCTACTTTTCTTTGGTAGACAGAAATTAACTGAGCATCTAATTGTGTCCATTTCAGGGGTATACCATCTTTCACAGTTTAAATTGACCATTTGTTGGTGGCCCATTCTTACTTACTTACTTACTTACTTAATTAATTAATTAAATTCAGAAGACAACTTTCTATGCTAATCTGAATGGCATGAGAATAAAGATGTTACAGATCTGGTAAACTTTACACTCTTAATTAACAAATCATGAGACCACATTCTGTGTTTCAAGTAATAGCGCATCTTAAATATTTAGCATTAGATATGTGAATAGTATTTTCTTATATCTTTTTTCTATTCTCACTTAATTCTGAATTCCCATCAAACTCATTTCCAAGAAAAAGTTGAAGTATTATTTCAAGGCCCGGAGCCCCCAAATACAAGCTGTTTTGCCATGTGCTTAGTCAGAAAGCCATTTTTGAAGCAGCTTCATTACCAAACAGAATTCTAAGTCACTGAACCAAAGCGTGTCCCTCAATCCCCATTGTCTGCCGTACACATCAGGACTATTTGCCAAACTTGGTGATTCCAGTCAAAGACCCCTAGAAATACTCTTGACTGGAGCTGGGACAGCTACCATTTTCCAGGAATGCAAATGAAGCCCTGGACAAGCTCTCTGCTAGGTTATTTATATTCTCTGAAGAGTATGGCCAACATGGCCCAGATCAGTCCAGGCTCCAGAAGTACCTCCATGCCGAGAATGAGAGCTTTGCCTCCCTCTTCATCATGCTCTACTGTGAGTTCCCCAGGTCACTGGGTCACTGTTCGGGTGGCACTCCAAGGAGGCTAACAGGAATCTGAGGGAGATAATTCTGACAGATCCTCCAGCTCAAGTTTTGTCAGGGTGGGTGTGAGACCCAAGGTGTAGCTGTGGATGGTGGACGAGAAAACTCCTAGGTTTCTCTAAATCTGCGCATGTGCAGTGAGGTGAGGTGGGGTTTGGAGTCCCAGGGGATGGGAAGTGTGGTGTGGAGGAGGTCAAAGTCACTTGAAGTGACTTTGTATGGATCTTTCCCTCCCAGTGAAAGAACATGGCTGCGCACCCCATACCTCCCAAGACTGGGGCAAAGAACCCAGATGTCAGAGTGGCTCTTTGTGAAGGTGCTGGATGTAATTCTTTGGCCCAGAAATTTTCTGATCTGGGAACAGTTGAACCCAAGTTGAGGTTATGTTTGCTTCCTACTTGCCAACATTAACTTTAAACAATTCAAAATTATATGGATTGACCCCTAAGTTGCTGTGCCCCCAGGCCTTCCTCTACCCATAGGTAATGATGTATCTGGGTTTTCAGTCCTTACTTTTTCTATGAGTGAAAGATTATGGCTGTGTCAGGCGAACGTGATAACCACTACACTACGGAAACAAGATTATGGCTGTATATTTCTGTGACTTTTCACTTTACAGTAGGTCTTAGAATTAGGTAGATCTACATATGCTGGGGTAGAAAGATTTTTAAGAATATTATTAAGGGGGAGGGAAGCAAGATGCTCAACAGCATCAATAAAATTATTCCATTTTTGTAAATTTTTAAAAAGTTGCACATACGCATGTTGCTATATTCGTAATTCCTTTCTGAACCATTACACAAGAAATTAAAAATAGTGGGTAGCATGGAGAAAGAATCTTCTTTTTTTAAACTTTTTGTACTATTTGAAGTTTTTCCTTTGTTAAATTTAATTCAAGCCTGTATTTTAAACTTTCTTTCCCTGAGTAACACAATATTTGGGGTGGGCAGCGAGTGGGTGGAGAGAAGACGTAATGTCTTCAGAATCTTTCCTTGTCAGTGTGTAGAGACCCACCTCATTCTTCTTCTTCTTCTTCTTTTTTTTTTTTTTTAAAGATTTTATTTATTTGACGGACAGAGATCACAAGTAGAGAGGCAGGCAGAGAGAGAGAGGAGGGGAAGCAGGCTCTCTGCTGAGCAGAGAGCCCAATGTGGGGCTCCATGTGGGGCTCGATCCCGGGACCCTGGGATCATGACCTGAGCTGAAGGCAGAGACTTTAACCCACTGAGCCACCTAGGCACCCCAACCCACCTCATTCTTCTGACTGGTACCTTGCCTTCCACCGTGAGCTCCTGCCGTGACTTATTTAATCACTAATGGGCATTTATAGCTTATTTTTTTATGAATACAAATAATGCTGTAGTAAATATCCTTGAACATTAATCATTGTGCATACATGGACTATTTCTATAATACAGTATAATTGATCTTCTATAGTGTAAATTGCTGGGAGTGGAATTGCTGGTCAACAAGTACGTGCATTTTTCATTTTGATAGATTTTGCCAATTTGCTCTGTAAAAGGGTTGTCCTAGTTTACATTTCCACCAGTCACAGCTGAGTGCATGTTCTTTCGCCCCTTGCCAAGCCTGAGTATTATCTGGATAACTTTATTAAGATTTCTGCATTTAAAGAAATTGGAGATTCTTACTGAAAGAAGCTTATTTTGTCCAATGAACTGAGGAAGTATTAATGATGCTTAAGGTGGTTTCTTCAACTTTTATGTGCATAGCCAATAATGATAAAACAAAACAAAACAAAAAATGTCTACAGTAAAGGGAAGTGAAAGCCTTCTGGATGGTTTTGCATTTTCTCTTCTGCCCAGCATGTCTCACCTGGACTCACCTGGACTGAGCTCGTTCACTACAGCTGGTCATCAGAGCACATAAAGGAGTGCCTGTGGCAGCCCAGCCCAGGATGGGACCAGGCTCTGCCGTCAGGCTGGCGAGCAGGCTCTCACTGTGCTGTGGGCGATAAGCAGCTCTTTCTCCCCACCATTTCCATTCCGAAGGGCTCCAAAATGTTGCATGAAATAATTTCCATTTTTCGGTCAGACCATATGTTTTAGAGATCAGGGTGAAAAGGTTATTCAAATTATTTACCTTCATTTTAACCTTATTTTCTCTACCTATCTCCATTTGTTTTTGGCATTTCAAAACAGCCTTCTTTGAGATACAACTAGCATACCATGCAATTCACCCAAAGTATATTTACAGAGAGATACAACAATGACCACAGTAACTCCAGAACATTTTCACTACCCCAAAAAGAAATTGTACCCCTTAACTATTACCCATCTCCATTCCTCCATCCTCCTCTGCTTCCCCATCCCTTTTCTTTTCTTATTTTTTCTTTATTTTTTAGTGAGCTCCATGCCCAGTGTGAAGCTCGAACTCATGACCCTGAGATCAAGAGTCTCACATCCCAGCCACTGAAGGGCCAGATGCCCCGCTCCCATCACCCTTTAAAAACATCTCTCCTGGGGCTCCTGGTTGGCTCAGTCAGTTAAGCATCTGCTTTCCATTCAGGTCATGATCCCTGGGTCCTGGGATGGAGTCCTGCCTGCCACTTCCCCTGCTTGTGCTCTCTTGATACGATTGGGGTTGTTTCTGTAAAAAAGAAATAGCCCAAAACAACAAACATCTCTCCCAAGGTCTTTTCCTGTTCCCCTAGTAAGTTTTCGGGCTCTACCCAGACTCTCATCTTCAGGACATTCAGAGCTATCAGCCAAACCCAGTGCAGCCTGTGCAGTCCTGGGGAGCACAAACAAAATGCTCCTTAGCTAATCTTAGCATCCTACTCATAAGAGAACAGGTGCATCTGTGCCTGTTTAGATTAGGAAGAAGTGCATGCCTCCAGTGTGAAGGATGGAGAGACTCTGAAATACATGAACAAAGCAACTAACAGCTGTAGAGCAGCCACTTGTCACTGACCCTGCTACGGGCTCAGCACCCTACAGTTTGCAAAACACTGCCCAGTTGGAAATGGCACTAGTCAGTGTCTGGTAAGTCCCTCTGAAAATGGACACGGCTCTCATGGCTCTTGTAAGAGACACCATTCATGTGTTACTATGTGGGGTCAGCTAAGAAAGACTGTGTGGTAGCCATGACTTTGATTTTAGCAAATTTGGCAGATGGATTTTGGCAAGTTAAAATAGCAGCTTCTTTGTAGTCTGTGGTTAATGGGAAGGGGTAGGGGTGGGGGTGGTTGAGGGGGTGAGAGCAGGGGAGGAAGTGGTGGGGAGAAGAGCACTGGGTTCCAATCTCAACTCCACAGGTTTTGAGCAAATCTCTTAATTTATCAGGATCTTGGGTTCCTGAGACTCAGTGATCACCCAGTACCTTCTAGACTCTTCAAATTCTGAATCTAAGCCCCAAGTGTGAACTTGAGAATTTGTATATCTAGAAACATAGCCTATCACTTTTACTATTGCTTATTTAACGGTGGTTATATTTTTATTTTGTAAACTTGATTTGGACTGAATTTTGTGATCCGTCATCTTTATTATGCAAATAATAATTTGGAACTGACCTGTATTTCATGAAGTGCTTCCCCTCCTAATACACTAGATGGCGCTAGAGGCAAGGCAAATCAGATTCCACCCCCCAAAAAGGCGGGGGTTGGGGGTGGTTTTGACCAGCAAAGTCAAAGTTATTATATATGGTAAATTCAAAAGGCTTCAGTCTTTATCAAGAATCGTTGTGTCAACATCTTCAGAAAGGTGAGCGAATACTGCCAGTGATAAACATCTTAATATCAGGATAGTGTAAGATTTTTTTGTAGAAGCTTTCATACTGTTAGTGTGACCAACTATAAGATATCTTAGATTGGGGCCCAACACGTATATTGCTAAATAAAATATACGTGTTGCTAAAGCAACAGAAGTGCCACAGAGCAATGAGCAATCCTAAGCTTTATTCCCTGCCATGAATTCTGAGACAGTTCTATTGCACGGAAGGGAAGTCTTGGTGGGATAGAGGGGAGTGTAAATGACACATTTTCAGATGTATTTGATGGTGAGGAAAGTGATGAGGGGCCTTTAGAGGTGTGTTGGTGTTTGAAAATTAGCAATAGGTATACAGAAGAGTAACCAAGCTTAAAAAAAAAACGAGGCAATTATTCATTCCAAGAAAAACAATGTACAGAAAGGAAAAGTACTTTCTGACTCGGTGGTGAACACTGTTTACATGGTTCTAATAATAGAATCCTGGAATACTGATATCAGTGGCAGGGTAGGGGGAGAAGTTGGATGACTCCTTAGTTCTCATCTACCTTAACAGGATGTGACTAGTTAATGCCTAATATTCGTGTATCATGGAACACTGATATATTTAGAAATACGGAGGTAAATGTCAGCAGAAACAACTAAAGTAGTTAAGGTTGTTGCCTCTAGGGAGTGGATGGAAGGTAGGGTAGAGGAGTGGAGCAGAGACTATTGGTTTTCCTTAAAAATGCATAGTGCTATTATTCAGCCTTGAAAAGAAAAAAAAATTTGGACACACATGACACCATGGATGAACCTTGATGACATTTGCTGAGTGAAAAAAACTAGACACCAAAGAATAATCACTGTAGGAGTCCACTTCCATGAGGTACCTAGTATAGGCCAGTTCCTAGAGAGGGGAAGGAAAGTGGTGGTCACTGGGGTTAAGGGGATGGGGGGCTGGTGGAGGGCTTCGTTGTTTAATGAATACAGAGTTTCAGTTGGGAGAGATCAAAAAGCTCCCAAGACAGATTGTGGTGGTGGTTGCATAACAAGGTAAATGAGCTTAATGCCACTAAATTGTATGAATAAATGGCTGAAATGGAACGTTGTATGTTAGGTATGTTTCTGCACAATAAAAAAGCAAAGTAAGAAGAAAAATGATTTCTAGTACTGCTTGAATTTTAAACAGTCATATGTACATTTTAATTTCATCGCATTAATTTTTAGGAAGCTTTGGATGCATATCTGAAAAGTTTTTGTATGTGTTGTGAGCTGAGTGTTTGCACATAGATTTTTATGATACGATTTGGGCCACTCGGGCCTTTTTTGTTTTTATCCAGCTCTTACCTGTATTCTCCTTAGATAAAAATGTTAGATAAGCTATTCTGAAGTCAGGGAGGTATTGCTGAAAGTAGGTATTTTATGAATACATTTCAGGGGAATTTGAGATGCCCGATAACTAAATGGAGCCCATGAACCCTAAAAAAATGTGCAGGTGCATTTATGCAGGAATTTCCCTTTTCTGACCTCTGCTACTCTTAGTGGATATTCTGGGCATTTTGCTGTGTGACCACCTGCTGAATGGCTTACTGGAATTTGTCCGCACATTTGTGCTGGGACCGGGTGGGACTCTGAGTGAAGTGAAGTGGTCTTATCAGGTGAGTACCTGTGATGTCAGAGCTGATTTCTAGGTCATGAGCTTCTCTTTACCATCACTCTCCTTAACCTGGCCCAAATAGGAGTGTATATATTTGCTTCTTTGCAGTTTGGAGCAATAAGATGCCAATTAGCTTGGCTGTAAGAAGTTGACTAGTAAAGTACAATTCTAATTGAAATCATCATACCTTCAGTTTGCAAATGAGAAGGCAGCTCTAAGAAGAAGACAATGGAAAATAACTTTATATATCCTTAGAGACCTCAAACTGCCTTCCAGCCTTTAAGTCCTGCTTCTTGGTTTTGACAGGTTACATTTTCCTTCTGCGGTTTATTGCTCTAAAAAGAGTGTTCTGTCTCATTGTCATCCCATCTAAATTTTCCTTTTTGTTCACAGTGTGAGATGAGGACAGAAGCACGGCGAAAAAATCTCCTTATTTTGATTTTGCATTACTTAACACAAGAAGGGTATGTGACATTACAAATGTTTACAGAGATGAATCCTCTCTCCCTGACCCCCACTTTTCCAGATACACACTTAACAAAATAGTTCATAGAATTTATTTTTTAGAATAGTTTTCTATTTATAGAAAAACTGAGCAGAAAGTATAGAGAGTTCCCACCTACTGGGAATCCCCCAAGCCAGTCTCCCCTATTATTAACCTCTTGTATTGGCATAGTACCTTTGTCACAACTGGAGAACCGATTTTGCTACATTAATGTTAGCTGATGTCCATAGTTTCCATCAGGGTTTACTCTTGGGCTGTATAATTCCGTGAGCTTTGACAAATGCATAATGTCATAGATCTGGCATTGCAGTATCATATCCAATAGCTTCGCCCTAAAAATCCCTTGTGCTCTGCCTACCGATGCCCTCATGTTCAGCAACACAGACACAGACTTTTATTGCCTCATTTACATAGATATTATTCCCATTACGCATTTGAAAATTTTAACAAAGCTACCCTGTTCCTGAAATACCTTCCCTTTTCCATTCAGGTTTCAGCCCTATCAAATAAGATTCCCCGGGGTCCCACTGCTGAGTATCTACACAGAGATAATGCTCTTAGTCCTCAATTCTCCTTCCCTCAAAATAAAGGTATCGCATTTACCTGATGACCTGTGCTTGACTCTCTTTTCTGGGTAATGCCATTTGTTGACTGGCAGGAGAGGAAATGGGGAAGCGTTTGAGTTTGGCCACCTACCTGATTCAGAAACGTGCAAGCCCTTGCCATGAAGGCTGAAGGTGTTCTGGGTTTTGTGAGGAAGAGAGCTCATCCACTGTTTACTTTTGAGTTTTCTTTCTTTCCAAGCCTCGGCCAGGAAGAAAATATTTGGGTTTTAGACTTAGGGCTTGAACTTTCAAGTAAACGCAGCAGTTCTCAACTGGGGTAATTTTGCCCCTTGGGGGACATTTGGCAATGTCAGGAGACGTTTTTTGACTGCCACAAAGGCACCTGGGGGTAGAGAGCAGGGATGCTGCTAAACATCCTTCCATGCACGCAACAGCAACCCACAACAGGGTTATCCAGCCCCAGGTGTCAACCGAGCGAAGGCACTGTATCAGGAAGAACTGTGAAAACAAAGAAAAGTCAGCGCAGTTTATCCTTCTGCTACAGTGCTTACTGTTATTCACAAAGCATGCATTTCCCCTTTCGGCCACAAGATGGCCCCCTGCATCTCGCATTCATGAAAATTCGACTAGAGTTGCTCATTGTCCTGAGAATCCCTTGGTTAAGGTACTTATGAGTGGATTCTCAAGATGAGAGGTAAACTTTCAGAAAAGTAGACCTGCCCTTAACAAAATACTAAGAATTTACCTTCACAAAGAGGATAGATTATAGTGGATTGAAATAAACAAGCAGAAAAAGCTTTGTAGAGAAGGTGATGCGAGCTGGTCTTGAAAGATGTATGGAGGATGGACTACGTATGGCGTATGGATAGAGAGACACGACGGACGAGGATGTTCTAGCAGGTGCAGACAGAAAGAAAAGAAAGAAGGAAAGGGCATGAGCTAAGTGGAACAATTAGGTAGACAGAAAGATCAGAGGTCGACTATCAATTGACACTTACAATGTCTTTAAAATTAGCAGGGTCACCGGAAATAATCATGGCCACCTGGTTTAAGAAAGTCCAGGCTTCCAACTGACCTGAGTCTGGGGCAGGAAGAGAGCATAATAAATAACGTTTTCTTCTACTTTCCCAGATTGGAATCAAACAGCAAGAACTCTGTCCTGCAGCAGGAATTCTTAATCTGAGGTCCTTGGATGAAACTGTATGTTAACTTGTGCATATCTGCACACTTTTTCAGGAGAGAGTTGTTGGTTTCAATAAGAAGCCAAGAGCTAAGATTAAGACCTGGACAGTCTTTCCACTTTCAGAGTGAGACAAAGCATTTGTTTTTATTGCTAAGACCACTGAAGTTGGACGGCCCTACAACTGAACAGGTTAAAAATGACAGTGAAGAACTCCTGGTGAAGACAGTCCTTACATCCCCAGACAGCTGCTAGTGTCACGTGTGACTAAAGAAAACACTACCAGGAATAATACATCCAAGCCGATGATGTCTTCTTATGCTAAATTTCCCTCAGTGATATTGATCAACATAGTTTCAGAATTTCCTTCAAAACTCAAAACCTACCCTTTTCAATTGCTTCAAAATCATGGCAGATCTTGCCTCTTGAGGTTGAATTTGGGTTTATCAATTGCCCGATGTTATCTAAAAGGAGTGCCGGTGAATAAACAGGTAATCGAGTTGGGCAAATACCCACTTTAGGCTAAAAATGAGTAAAGGTAAAGCACAAAACATTTTCTTAGTTGATTTCCTTATTTGACTTTTAAGCACTTCCAAAAACATTTTGAACAATGATGACATCATTAGAGTAAGTATGTAACTTCCCGAGGCAACTGCTTTGAAAAACACTAAGTGCATGTCTTTACCGTATGTGGGGCTTCTTACTCTATAGGTGAACATCATGTATCCTACTGTCATCTAATGTACCATTTGACATAAGCTTACTATTTGTATTGAACATGTTTAGACTTGTCGTGCCTGTTTGCCTTTATTCATTTCACCCAGAGTCAATTCTTTTGTTTTGCTTTTTTCTTCTGTGAAATGGCCAGATACATGGATGCAGCCAATGCTTTGGAGCAAGAAACTAAACTGGGGTTACGACGCTTTGAAGTTTGTGACAACATTGACCTTGAAACTATTTTGATGGAGTATGAGAGCTACTATTTTGTAAAATTTCAGAAATATCCCAAAATTGTCAAAAAGGCATCATCAGACACAGGTACATGGCTATTTTCTAGAAATAAGGTTTTCTCTCATCTTTAAGATTGGTGTTTCTTCCTCATTGTGTCCCCAGATGGATGCTACTGCCACCCTGCACTGAAAGAATAGACCAGAAAGACCATGTAGCCTCTAGTAGATCCTATACAGATAATGTCAGTGTGATTGTCTGGGCCATGATGTCCCTATAGCCATGCTGCTATTTGTTCAAGGAATATATATTTTAGGACAAGGAGTGCAAAACCCCTGTGTATCACAGGTACTTTTTAGAAGACCCACACTACTTTCATTTCTTTAGAGTTGAAAAGAGCTGTTGGAAGAGGATAAATGACAGAAGACTTTTTCGTTGTTGTTGTTAGGAAGACCTATTATCTATCTTGAAAATAACATGAAAATGAGTATTGGTGAAGCTAATAGCTCATGTATAGATAATGAAATGCTTTTGAAAGCCATCAATCCAGATAATGATCAATAGAATGTAAAGACCCAGTATAGGTTAGCAGTCAAGGAGGCTGGCTGGAGGAAAGATCTAAAGTGTGGGCCCTATGTTTTGTAGTAACATTGACTTAGAAGTCTGTAAGTGGGGGAAGTAATTATAAACCAAGGGAGATCATTGTCCTGTTTACAAGGCACTTGTTAAGCCACAGACTTTAACATTTCATGTGGGGACCAGGAAACTGAGAGGAATGTCAATTAAAAATAGCCGGGGGCGATTCTCCTAGCTGGAGGGGATATTTTATGTGAGTTCCTTTCCAGTGCAGCGTTCAGAGCTCCCAAGTCCTTGGCCGAGTGTTGGATCTGGGTTTTGGCAGAGAAAACACTGATGCCTAACCACTGAGCCACCAGGACTATCGCTGACACAATCTACTCTCTAGATTTCTGTTCTGATCTAACTTGGAACCATAGTCTCCTGGGATACTGGGCACAGTGTGTTTATTTTAAGGTAAATTGGCAGAGTACAACTGATAAGTCTCCATGGAATTGCCCTGGTGTCCCACAGACCACAGCAAAATGGTGTCAAGTTCATGAAAACTTGAAATGATTACTGTCACCTGGCCCACATTGAGGTCGCCACCAGGTTCATGGTTTCCAACACGTTTCATATCTGAGGGCTTTGGGATCCTCCTCGGTGTGGAAATTCTTGGCAAACATGGGCTTCTTTCTCTTTGCTGGTAGTTTCACTTCTTTCTATGTGAGAATAGCTTTGACTTCCCAGATTCTACAAGGCTGTAACACAAATTTTAAGAACGATGTGAGAGGACAAACATTACTGACAAATCACTTTCTCTTAAAAATTAACTTTCCTTTTCCTCCCAATATTTGTTTTGTCACAGTGGAAAATAATTTACCACAGAGAAGTGGAGGGAAGACCAGAAGGTAAGATGAATGGTAATTCGTCTTAGTCAACCCAACTCTAGGAGTTTGTGGGACCCCTTTCCAGAAGATTCTCCAGCTCAGCTCCATGTCTGTCTACCAGCAATTGCAGACTATGGTCCTGTGACCTTGGTGGGCCCAGCCATGGGTTCTTCTCATGTTACAGGTGCCCAGGATATGGGTCACTGTCTGTTGGTTCTCCTGGTTTTATCACAATTAACTGCATTCGTTGGTGCTCTTTCCAAGCTCTGTGCTATGAAGGGTATAGACCTCAGAGATGAAAAGATCCAGGTTCAATTCCTGGCTCTGCTACTCACCTACTTGGAGCAAGTTTCTGACCCAAAGTGAGGTCCCCACATGTAGAGGGCCCCATGCATGCTTCATGATAATAATGTTCTGCCTGAGGCTACCTTTGCTTTGTGCTCTTCTTTGGGAACGGTTTTATTGTTTTGATCAAAGTGTTATCCTTTTATTTATAGTTTCCATAAAGCTAGTCAGACTCTGACAATGAATGATAACTACTTTTTAAAGATTTTATTTATTTGACAAAGAGAGAGTGAGCACAAGCAGGGGGAGCAGCAGACAGAGGGAGGGGGGAAGCAGGCTCCCGCTGAGCAAGGAGGCTGATGCGTGGCTCCATCTCAGGACACTGGGGTCATGACCTGAGCCAAAGGCAGAGGTTTAACTGACTGAGCCACCCAGCGCCCCCAATAATTACTTTTGAGCAGAAATGGTGAGGAGCATTTTAAGGGGCCAGCTTTGGCATGCATTTGGATTCTGATTATTTTCCAGCCACTCATGCCTGGAACTTCCCCAGCATTCCCTGTGTGGCAGAACATTCCATGAGCGAGTGTCTTCTGAGCACTTTGCTTCTCTTTAGGGATGGAGCTTGGCAGCTTAGGTGTCTGCAGCTCCTCTCCGAGTAAGTGTTTGTACACGGCAACCATAGAGGTCAGCCGGCAAATGGCTGGAGTCAGGAAGGATAATTAGGAAAGTAATGAATGCTGTTTATAATTTTATAATTGAAGACAGATATTGAAACGAGAGGTTGTGTCATGAGACTGGCCATTAACAAATGAAAGTACCTTTTCCTAATTTGCGCATCTCACACCAGAGAGCAAGCTCCCAGTGTACCGATTTGCCCATGACCCAGGGGAGGTATGGTTATTTCATGGGATGGGTAACAGAATTAGGATGTCAAAAAAATCTTGACAATTTGGAAGTTGAACCCAAAATAACAAGATGAAATTGAACGAAATAAGGTATAAGCTCTAACCAAAGATTAAGACAAAGAGCTCCTTCATTACAAAATCAGAGACCTAGAAATTTGAGTTAACAAAAATGCGGTGTAAGTCAGCAGAGTGATGTGATTGCCCGTGTGATCTTGGCCTCAGTGGAAATGCAGTGTCCACAGAGTGGGAGGTGACTGTTCTGGTCAGAAGACAGTGGACAAGGGAAAAGTGACCAGGATGAGGATGACTCTCGGAGCAAGGTAGTCTTAAAAATGACCAGAAAGTTGGTGATGTTTAGCTTGGAGAATGGAAGACTTGGGGAGGAGGTGCCCCTAGAACAACATGGTACCAGTCTTCACTCTCTAAAGAGGATTGAGCCTTCTTTGTAGAATTCCACAAGGCACACCTGGGAGTGGCAAATAAAGTTACAGTAGGGTGAGTTTGGTTTCATATTAGGAAGAATTCTACAGTCATTAGAGCTGACAGGAAATGAATCACGCTGCTCTGCACATTAAGCACTTGTCTTTGATTGTGTTAAAGCAAATCTGTGAATCACTTGCCTCTAAAGGGAAATCAGAGTGGGGAATCAGACTTCCAGTTGCCAGCCCTGCAATGACGTTAGGCAAGTGTATGTGTGTGTGTATATATATATATATATATATATATATATGACCTCACTTCATTTAAATCAATACTATTAATAAGGGTTTACACTTGTAAAATGTTTGGTATTCATTTCCTAGATAATTTCATTTTTGTGCCAGCTAAAGGCCTGAGGGACAGGCTTTTTTATTCCTAATTTACAGATGAAAAATAAATGCCATACACTTCTTAGGACACTTACCCCTGTGGGTGAACTCTGGGGTCATCGCATATGGACACTGGGGGTATCACTGGTGTGGGCGGTCTTGGTGGCCAAACATCTGTTTACATTAGACACAAACAACTTTTTCTTTCTCGGCAAAGACATGGAGAAATAGCTGCTCTCTGAGACCCCTTAGAACATGGGAGACACGCTTCCAGTGAAACTCCTGCAAACACATCTCACGTGTAAGGACAAAGGAACTGAGAAAACTAAACAACTTCTGCTATGGGGTGCCCTGCATGCAGTCCTGCCTCTCTCTGATTCCATCTCCTATCCAACAATATTCCAGTACTGAATTTTAGGTCTCATGGTGAGGACCTCATGTATAAATTTATTTTACTTTTGCATTGATGTAGGTAAAACATATAACATATATGCCATCCAACACATATATACACACACATGCTGCAAACCCATATATGCTCTTCTAAGTGCCACACCCCAGCACCCCCCGCCTCCCAATAGGCTCCCTTTCCAGCCAATACTCCCCATCTCCACCAGAGGCAGCCACTCTCTGAATTTCCAGCCCCATTGATTTGTTTTGCTTTAAGTAAACAATATTTGGTGAACATTTGTTTTGCAAATGTGAAGATCTGTGACAAAAGAGATGAGGTAAGGTCTGCTTCCCTTCCGCAGATCCCCTCTAGGTACACCCCACACACCAGACCAAAACCACTGGCAAATGCCTAGGCTTTCTCTTATCTCCCCACAACCTGCCCCCTGGTCTGCTACTGTTGTTTAAGGGAAGTGGGAATGTTGGAGAAATGCTTACGAAGCCATGTGTTCTTGAAATACAGAGCTATGTGCAGAAGGGCTGGGGCTGGGTGGCATGTGGGGAAAGGAAGAGGAGGTCAGGGGTGTCTGGGAGGAGGTAGACACTCTAGCCTGGTCTTGGAGGACCCCAAGGGGTAGCCTGGAGCAAGCCAGAGCCAGGATGGATGAGGTGGAAGGACAGGGCAGATGGAGGCTCCAACTGGGGCATAGGCCTATCTTTCCAGAATGCTTTTTTTTTTTTTTTTTTAAGGTGCTACACAAGTTGTTTAGTTACCTCAAGTTAAGTGGTTAAGATAATTTCCTCCAAGGTCTTTGTTCCCTTCCCTAGAGTGATGAGTGACAGCTGTCAAAATCTTCCCAAGATCAGTCAGCAGAGGCCACGGTCCAGAACCACAGCGGGGAAATCAGGGGATGCCAAATCCCTCCGTAAGGAGCATCCTAAACAGGTCTGGACAGCTTTGCTTGGTGTTGGTAAAATTACAGGTGGCTGAGAAATTGCTCCAAGAAAAAAAGTCACATTTATTTATTCAAGGACATATGCTTTTAAAATGCTGTGTGATTGTGTTAAATTGTAGATTTTCTTCTGGATTAAAACCGCAGGCAAATCTCCAGTCTTCCTAATGTCTTCTAATTTGAGTGGGAGGTCTCCTTCCTCCCCTTAGCCTTACCCCCCTGGTCAGAGTCCTGGATGACAGGCTTTGAGGGGTGAGCCCTGGACCCAGAAAGAGCAGGGGGCCTGGTTGCTACAATGCTCAATCATTCCATTTAAGGTAACTGTAGGTGACAAGTCTTCCTGTCCCAAAGCACATCCAGGATGAGGCCAAAGATTAGTCAGAAATGGCTCCTCCATTCCATGGGCTTTTCCAAAGCACACATGGTTGGCCCCCCTCTGTACCTCCACACTGGACGATCTCAGGAACAGGGTGGGGAGAAAAGGCAAGAGCCCAGCAGGTGGGTGAGATCAATGGCTCCTGACTCAGGGGATCCATACCTAGAAGCTCTTGGGTTCAGACAAATATACCAGGTTTCAGAGGAAAGAAAACCGAGTGAAATTGTGAAAAGGAGGGGGTGCCTGGGTGGCTCAGTGGGTTAAGCCTCTGCGTTCAGCTCAGGTCATGATCCCAGGGTCCTGGGATTGAGCCCAGTATCGGGCTCTCTGCTCAGCAGGGAGCCTGCTTCCCCCTCTCTCTCTCTGCCTGCCTCTCTGCCTACTTGTGACCTCTCTCTGTCAAATAAATAAATAAAATCTTAAAAAAAAAAAAAAAGAAATTGTGAAAAGGAATGGCAAGAATGGCTGTCAGAGATGCCTGGCGGTATAGAAAGGCATTTAATCATGAAATTCAGTTGTCGGAAGGAATCTCTCCCTCTCAAAGAGGTTGTACACTCCTGGCCAGTGTAATCTGCCTCAGGGGGAGGGGAGGGGGGTGAGATGGGGCAGGAGAAATCCACAGGTGGCGGGTTGAATATCAGCTCTGCTCCATCTCCAAACTCAGCCCCTCCCACATCACACACCTCTGGTCACAAAAGAAAAGTCAGTGAGTGGGTCTGGGTTGAGGCACCATATGGTTTCCTTCACTGGAAAAGCTGCTTGGAGCCCATGGCTTCCACTGACAGCTCTTCCCACACGGCTCAGGCAGGGAGTGAATTCATCTTGCTGGGACTACACAGAAGTGGCCCAGTTACACACGGGGTTTCCTTTCACTGAACTGAGAGCCAATGTGTGAATTTTGGATGATGGAATGGGCAGTTTCCACCAGCATCTGTCACTTGCTTTCCATGGCTGACTTCTCACTGTCTTCCTCTTTCTTCAGGAGGCTGTCAATAATTCCCACGCGGAGAGTGCTGACTTTGGCTTGAGCATATCAGGAATCAACAAAGGCAGTGGAGAAGAAAACGTCCGCCCACAAAAAGTAAGTAGAATTCTTGAACATAGCACCAAAATGGGAAATTGCTTTTCTTTCTAAAAACGAAAATAAAAAATGTTAACTTTGTCAAATAGAAAAGCTAATACAGAATGGTCAGAGCCTGGCTGTGAGGTGAGCTGAGGAGAGCACTGGCTGGGGGGTTGAGCCCTGGGGTTCTGGTCTGAATCTCCTTTCTGGATGAATGGTCTAGAAGGAACAGCCCCATCTCTAAGAAGCTCAAGTCTCCCTATTTGTAAGCTCAGGGGTTTGGCTTCTAACGTCACTGTCAGCTTAAACGTCCTGGGACTGAAATGGGAAACATTGGTGTTCTGGGTTACTGAAGGAGTTATGGTGGCACACACATCCTTCTCTTCCTCTCTGTGTGTGGTACCTGACTAGTAGTGGCCCCTTTCCTCCCTGGAGGTGTGGCTCTAGGCTTGAGTGTCATTTCATGTGAGCCAAGAAACCTCAGTTGAAATAGGGTGGATAGGGGCACCTGGGTGGCTCAGTGGGTTAAAGCCTCTGCCTTCAGCTCAGGTCATGATCTCAGGGTCCTGGGATCGACTCCCACATCGGGTTCTCTTCTTGGTGGTGAGCCTGCTTCTCCCCTCTCTCTCTGCTTGCCTCTCTGCCTGCTTGTGATCTCTGCCTGTCTAATAAATAAATAAAATCTTAAAAAAAAAATAAAAAAGAAACAGGGTGGATATTGTCCCTAATAGATAGCTCTACCCCTTTCATAATGAACCTCATGTCTTGATCCATCAATAAGAGCGGCTCAGACAGAAAAGACTCAGACTGGGTAGATGGAGGCAAAAGGCCAGTTAACACATGTCCTTTGAGGATGAGAAGAAGCAGTATCAACATCAACAGATTTCTCTTGACTGTAACTTCCGGGGTTGTACTCCTTGTAAGAGCCATCGTTCTTTCTCTGGGAAGTTCTCAGACTACAGGACATTGGATTTAGCTCTGGCCAGCTCTTCTTGGATAAACGAGACTCTGGCTGTGTGTGCCTGAAGGGGGAGCTGGAAGCATCTCCCTGGAAGTTAAGGAGCTCTCACTGGCCTCCAGTGGCTCCCTGGAAGGTTGTCGGTGATACGGGTGATCGCTGCTTATGATGCGTTCAGATCAGTGCCTCCTGTGGAGAAATGCTTCCTGGTTTACCTCTGCCAGTGTCATTGTGTTTTGAGTCACTTTGGCCTAGTAATTCTGTGGCCCTAGTTTCTCCCATGAACATCTCCTGTTGATATGAATAGTCGTTTCTGATCAGGTCACAAGGAAGGGACTCTTTAACCCAACACTTAACCTTTGAAGGAGTCTGGTCATAAATTCTCTTTCCAGCAGAAATGTCCTGAAGAGAGTATCCTTAAAATGCAGATGGGTTTCTCCTTAGCACTACAAATGTTCATAAACTGAATGAGGGTATATGGCCAGGGGCCCATCTCCAAAATGGGCCTATCATGGCCATGTTAGGGCCCCTAGCTTCGGCATTCCTGGACCCCCTACAAATTTAGTAGGCATGTTCTTAAAGGCACTAGTCAGTTTGCCTAGGTTCAAAACCCTGCCCAGACTTTACCAGCTGTGTGATCTTGGGCAAGTTGCTCAATCTTTCCAAGCCTCATTTCTCTTTCTCCCGAAAATGGAAATAATCAGTGCCTGCTTTAAATATCTTGAACAGAGAGTGTTAGCCTCGTGCCCGATGTATAACATGGAGGTCTGCACATATATCTGTGTGTGCTGGCTACTGCTGTTACTGTTTTGTTTTCTGCATGCATCCTTGCTTCTTCTTTCGGCCTGTCCCTTGAGGGAACGGCAAGGGCTACGGGGAGGATGGGAGACAGACATCTGGGTTTGAATTCTGGCCTTAAGCCACTTGTAACCTGGGACTCTACTGAGTAGAGAAGGTACATGGCTGTAAGTAAGTGGAAGCTACTGTCACTCTTGTGCCAGTGGATTCTTCCTGGATGTGGGATGTTTCAAAGAACCAGACGATGTAGGGGAGGCAGACCTGGAAGGAAGCAGAGGGCATGGTGTTAGAAAAATGCCTGTGAGTTTTCATTCAAGCAACTTCATTCCGAAGGGTTTATCTGCAACTTAATTTTCTTTTCTAGAGTGTCCAACTTGAAGAAATCATCTCATTCATGATTAGTGCAGGTCCTTTTTAAGGCCTCACCCTAAGTTTGCCCTATATACCAGGATACATAAATGTGTCTTGATTTACTGAAGCTGAGCTCTTAGGGACAGTCTTCCCCCAGGTCTTAATGGTGTAAGTAACTATTACTCCGTTTCAGGGCCAAATCGTTGACTTCCGAGGCCTGCTCACAGATGCCATCAAAGGAGCAACCAGTGAACTTGGCTTGAACAGCTTTGACTGTAACCCAGACCCCTCAGTAAGTGGCTAAGATGTGACATTGCAAACTGCCAACCTCCAGACAAACTTCAGAAAGATAATTTTGAGTCCAGAGAAACCCTGAGATCAAATCGAAGGTCACAGCAGCCTGCTGTCACTTATGTCACCGAGATCCATGCCCCCTTTCGCTTTCTAAATTATGAGGAATATTGTAACGTAAAGCTTTCTGTTCCCACCATCAGGAACGATTGTTGAAACCTCTGAGTGCATTTATTGGCATGAATAGTGAGATGCGAGAGTTGGCAGCCGTGGTGAGCCGGGTAAGATCTGATATTCAATTCACAAATTTACGGAGGCGGATTGGGGCTCCTGGAGCATTGTGGGCTGCTTCTTTTATTAATAACAATAAATATGATCATTTATTTATAAAGTGCCCCCACTTGCAAAGGCACTCATATTGTTTAGAGGCACAATAATGCATGATAAATAAATTATAGAATCATAAAATTACAATACAAAAAGCCCACCATCTCACTACAGAGGCCAAGAAAACCAAAAGGGAAAAAGACTTAGAAGGGAAGGGACAGGTGAAAGGTTTTAGAGCAGAGCCAAGAGTTAAGGAAAGAAAGCCTCTTAGAGAAGGAAAGAGCATACCTGTGTCTGGTTTCAACAGTCAAAGTCTAGAAACACAGATGTTGGCAGTCTGATGATTTCATAATTGGAAATTTCCACAAAAAACAAGATTAGTAGTAAAGAGTTTATCATCTGGACTACTGATTTTTAAGCTTACCCTCCAGAATTTATTTAATTTTCTTCTTTCTTTAAAATTTAAATTCGGTTAGCCAACATACAGCACATCATTACTTTTAGATGTAGAGTTCAGTGATCCATCAGTTGCATGTAATACCCAGTTCTCATCACACCACATGCCTTCCTTACTGCCCATCACCCAGTTACCCCATACCCCCACTTACCTCCCTACCCTCCAGAATTTAAAAGCAGTGAAGTCTCCTGGTCAGTAACACTGGCTCTGGAATCAGTTGAGCTGGATGTGATTTCTTTATCCTTCTCTTTCTAGCCATGTGACTTTGAACATGTTCCTTGGGAACAGAATACCTTCCTGAGTTACAGGACACTTCTCTGATATCCAGCAATCTCATATTTAATGAAAGACTAGAACCTAGGCAGACTCTGAGAGATGTTTAATATGCTCCAAGATGCACAGCTTGTCTGCAGTGATTAAGGGTTCCCTAGCTCTGGCTGTTCTGTTTGGCAGCTCTTCCTGTCCTTATTAGCTATCAAGCTGGGGGGTGGAAACACAAAGATGAACGAATCAGACACAATCCTTGCCTACAAGAGTCTCTCATGTCATGGGTAAGGAGAACAAAAGGAGGGGTATTTTGTGTCAAAGTGTAGGGAAAGCATTAGGGAAGAAGATACACAAGAGACAGGCACATGGAAATGCACAGGAGGGAGGGAGGAGGGTTCTGTGTCAAACAACATGCCTGCAAAACTGTACAGCTTTTAGCCGAATGAGCCACAAGGAGCAGTGGGGAAGGAGGCTGCAGAGAGAGGTCACAGTTTCTGGGTAAGGGCACAGTGAGTGCTAGCCCACGGTTAGAAGTGGCCTGTAGGACATGGGGAATCTTTGAGAGGTGTCCATCAGGAGAACGGGATGCTCAAATGTGCTTTTAGTGTGTCCTAATGACAGTGTGGTGGATGGAGAGCAAAGAAATGGAGATGAGGAGACCAGCTCTCCAAGTTATTACCAGTGAGAGAGGATGAGGTCGGAGCCAGGCTGTGGTAATTAGGATGCAAAGGAGAGCAGAGAAAAAAAAAATTATGCCCATAAAAATCAATAGTCTCATTACTGTTTCTGCAAAAAGACAACATGACTGGTGATGACAGAGCTGTCGAGTAGAACTGGCCCCAAATGATTCCACCTGGCATCTTTTCTACAGTACCATGGGAAGTAGTCATCCAGTCTCTGCTTGAATGTTCACAGTGATGGGGAGATCACCACCTCATGACTGATAAGTTTTGTTATTATAAGGAGGAACTTCCTTTTAGGGAATTAAACATTGCTATGTGGAACTCACTATCTGCTCTAGACGAGGACAAGAAATACTGCTCTGATATATGGATGCTTTGAATTCCAAGGTAGATGAATCCCCCATCTGTGCCAAGCTTTTCCTAAGAAACTGTGGTAATAAGAATGTGAGGGGGGGTGCCTGGGTGGTTCAGTCAGTAAGCTTCTGCCTTCAGCATGAGTCATGACCCCAGGGTCCTGGGGTTGAGCTCCACATGGCGGGAAGCCTGCTTTTCTCCCACTCCCCCTGCCTGTGTTCCTGCTTGTGCTCCTGCTCTTGCTGTCTCTCTGTGTCAAATAAATAAATAAAATCTAAAAAAAAAAAAAAAAAAGAATGTGAGTTGGAGGTAGGCTAGCCTGCAGATTCACAATGTAAAGATAGGGGGCGCTCTCCCAAGTTTGTTTGTTTTTTTGTGTTTTGTTTTGTTTTGTTTTGTTTTTTGGAAGACGGAGTCCTTTCTCTGTTGCTGTATCACAGGATCATACCTATTAGGCACTACCACTTCTATGAATACTTTTGCTAATAAAAGTGGTCAGCCATGGTGGAAGGATGTGGGAGGACAGGGATGGGGACATAACATCTCACGAGCACTGAAAAAACATATTTTTATATTTTAAAACATGTTTATGTATTATTTAAAAATTAGATAATATACGGGTGCCTGGGTGGCTTAGTTTAAGTCCAGCTCTTGGTTTCAGCTCAGGTCATAATCTCACTGTCCAGAGATTGAGCCCTGAGGTAGTCTCCACGCTCAGCAGGAAGTCTGCTTGAAGATTCTCTCTCTCTCTGCCCCTCCCCCCATTCAGGTACACAAACTCTCTCAAATACATAAATAGATCTTTAAAAAAATTAACTGAACATAAAAATAGTTACCAGATTGTTCTATAGTCACTCAAAGTGACTTCTAAAAGGAAGCCTTTTCTGATATGACTCTTGGTACTCACTACGCCTGGAACAGCTTCTACTAACAAAGGCCCTGAGTGTCTGTTCTGAGATGTCCTGTGGAACTGAAGTTTGGAAACTGTAAATTAGTTATCAGTAAAAGCTGCCTTAATTGATTGTCCCGGATGGTGGCTACAGGGTTCCACTAGGAGAGGGCAAACCGCACTTTTGCTTGCTTGTTGGCTTCCTTGAATTTTGTAGAAGCAATTGCTCCTGATGGAAAGTAGGGAGGGATCACTGGGGGAAAGGAGACATTGGTTTCAGAGGAGCATTATCTCTTAGGTCACAAAAAAGCGTTTGCGAGAGCAAGGAGCAGGGGAGGCCAGGCACTGGTTCGGAACTCTGTTTTGCAGTAAAAGCCAGTGTAATTTGAAGGCACATTCTGTAGCTTCTTTGATTACAGTCATAAATCAGCATGGTTTGCTATTGACTGAAGACAGGTATAGTCCATCGTTAGGAGATTTTGTTTCCTCTTAAAAGTACTGTATTATCTCATCAATCTCCTCTTGGGGGAAAAGTCACTGAATGTGTTCATGGCATCCATTTTGGTGAACTAGCCCGTAATTACCATGTATATATACACATGTATCTAATATGAAGAGTTTTTATCACCAGCACTTTATGCCCCATTGTAAGTCAAGTACTCTGCTGCTCCTGTGTTTATTACAGCCGTGGAGGAAAACATTAGTTTTAACAAAATGATCAAATGTGCATTGCAGGACATTTATCTCCATAATCCTAACATAAAGTGGAATGACATTATTGGACTCGATGCAGCCAAGCAGTTAGTCAAGGAAGCTGTTGTGTACCCTATCAGGGTAAGGATGGGAAGCCTCTTGGGGGTGGTTTCTGTTCATTGTCCACCAGACAAACTGTATGTCACACACCCATCAGGAAGAGGACAGGATGCTCTTCTGTCATCGCCTTAACTTTTGGGCTGTGTCACAGTATTTGGTTAAACACGGAAGTACCAAGGCCCAGTCCACTGCAGGCAGTTCGAAATCCTGTTACATATTGGGTCAAGGCGGGGTCTGCTCAAGTGATCATTTTAGATCTAAGACTTGTCAGTTCCTACAGATTGGTTCAAATTAGCCTGCCTCCCTAAAAATATACTTACTGTAGTAGAAATGCTTCCTGTAGGAGAGGGTCTCTCACTTTGTTTCTACAGATCGCCCTCCCCCTTGACCCCCTTCATCTAGGGTTCTGTTTCTGACTTTTTGTAAACACCATGCAGCCCCTTCCAGGGCACTGGCCAGGAAAGCCATTGTATCATGCTCACTGCTCTTTCCTGACAAGTCTTTGTGCGGACAGTTCATGAAACAGGAAGGAAAACAAAAACAAGACATTCCATGTTGGGTTTGCAAGTGTGGTGATGAGAAGGTCTGTACCCCATAGCTGTGGCTGTATAACAGACCACCCCAAGACGTCGTGCATTTGGTAGGCAGTCGGGGTGGCGGTAGGCAGTGTGGGCTGGAGCCTGGGAAAGCTGGCGTAGACAGGATGACTGAGACTTGTCCACGTGCCTCTCCTCCCCTAGCAGGCAGGCCCAGTCGTGTTCCGTGGTGGCACAGACTTCCCAGACAGAAGCAAGAAAGGGCCGGTGCCACTCCAGCAGCATTTTCCACGTCTCTTCTTATAGTTCCTGTATTTTCAAGTCTCTTCTTATATTTGCTGATGTTTCATTGGCCAAGGTCACAGGACCAAGTCCAGATTCTAGTGTCGGAGAAATATACTCTCTCGGTGGAAGGAGCTGCAGCTAATTTGTGGCCATTTTCTGTAATCTCCCGCAGTCAAGATAACACATTTGTTGTATTGAATAATCTATTGATTCTTATCACTGAGATAAGAATGCAGATCCTAAATTTTGGCTGCTTCTAGTCTAATGAGACAAAAATCAGTAAATCTGGATGGTCTCCCCGGCTTTTCTTCCTGTATTCAGACATGGGAGGTAAGAAATATACTGGCATTCAGATTTAGTAGAAATTTATTCACTCTTTCCTCTGAGTGGCTCTACAGTAAAGTCATCCGGGAAAGGATGGACATCTCATTGGAGCTCTGGGTATGTCATCTCCATGGTGTCATAAGCTTTGTGTGTGATGGCATGGAGATTTTGGCAACAGCATCAGCAAGAAAACAGGAGCTAGTTACAATTTTACTATCGTTTTTCCTTCTCCCTTGTTCTCTATCAGCTCCACTTACTGCCCCCGGCTGTCTGGATTTGAACTAATGGGAGAGAATCATGGAAGTTTGTGGAATATGGAAGTCCATGCATGTCCTCCTTGGAGTTACTGTCTCACAAGGCATTGAGCACTGAATGTTCCCGACTTCTAAATCAGGCTTTGCCATAGCTTTGTGCGTTATTCGCATACACCGTTGTTGGTTGGTTTTAGTGTTTACCTTAAAGGGCATTCCTGGTTCACAACATTCCAAAGTTTTGCCAAATACCCTGTACACAGAACTCCAGGAGAAATGATGTTATGTATGTAGGAAATAACTACTGTAACAGAGAAGGAAAGTACCCACATATGCCTTTGTTTTCCTTAAAACAAATACGGCTCTTTTAAAAGCCACAAAAATTAAGCCGGGCATTGCTATTATGTGTGAAAGTAAAATGGGGAGAAATCAGATGTAAACAGAAGCAGTGAGCCTCAACAAAAGGGAGACCTGACTCGCTGTGCTGTGTTTCTCCCCAGCTTCCTTCATTTGTCTGTGCTGAGGGTGTGCCGGCTGACATACTGATTCCAAACCTCATCTTTGTTCCTTGTTTCCATAGTATCCGCAGCTGTTTACGGGAATCCTTTCCCCCTGGAAAGGTCTACTGCTGTATGGTCCTCCAGGTAAAGGAATCTTTCTGATTTGGTCTTGGTATGATGTGTGGATGCCGAGGGTGAGCTGGCCTGTCTGTCCTCATTCAGGCGGGGGGCTAAGGACCGCTGGATGGCCACCTCCTTTTCCACTTGGGAGACTGACTTCTATCTGTGAGCAGAGGAATGGAGTGCAGGGGGTCACTCGCATTTTATCCTCATGTGTCTCTAGGCACAGGAAAGACCTTACTGGCTAAAGCTGTGGCCACGGAGTGTAAAACCACCTTCTTTAACATTTCTGCATCTACCATTGTCAGCAAATGGAGAGGGGATTCAGAAAAACTTGTTCGGGTAGGAATTCTTGATTTTATATTTTTTTACAATAAGCTCCAACAGAATACAGTGGTTCAACATGATGTTAGAGCTTATTTGTTTTTAAGTGATTTGTATGCTAGAATTTATCCTGGATTTTGATTACCAAAAGCCCAGGAGATAGATTGACTATTATATGTGGATATTAATCCTGTTCCCATCAGCAAAATATGATCTCCTTTTCTTCCGGGATGTGACCAACAGTGCTTTTTTGATTCCTGTAGCTTAGGAATGGAAGCCGGGACAAAGGTTGTTTAAGAAGTGGAATATTTTTTTTCTTCCTCCAAGAAACATTTATTTTTAAGCATGTGCAGTATATTCAGCTAACATTTATCGAGAAGCTACTAGCATATGCTAGTACCTACACTAGATACGCTCAGAAAGAATCAAGAAATTGAAAACAATTATCTTTTTTCAGATGCTCTCAGCAACTTTCCTCCACAGTGCCCCATAGCTTTACAGTTTTTTCCTCTCCTTAGGAGAGAAATAGAAAATATATTTTATATAAAATATGATATAAAATTTTTTACTATAAAAATTTACTATACTTTCTGGCACCTTAAGAGAACATCTGTTTATGATTTAACACCTCAATGTAAGGTGGGTCCTTCTCAGAAATCCTGTTAAACTGTTGAATTCTGTAGAATGCCTAGAAAGTAATCAATACCAAGTCAATGTAAATACTATATATTTTCTGAAAAGAAATTACTCTAAAATATTATGCTTAAGTTACATTCCCTTGGATGATTCATTTTCAAAATATTATGGCTTCCTTGGAAGTCATAATGGAATATTTTTATAGGATTGATTTACCTAAAATGGCCTATCATTTATTACTTTGATTCTTTTCTCAAGTTACTTCAAATGTGTAAGTTTTTACAGTTCTTATCACCGCTTCACGATTGTAATTCGTGGAAATCCACGTTGACATCTGTTTCTTTGTTCTTTGAGTCTATCTTAGTGCCCGTCTAAAGGTGGGGTTGGAACTCACCTGTTCCTAAATTTTTGGGTTCTATGTGATTCTAGTTAGTTTGATGTCAATTATTTAAAATCCAACTAACTATAAAATCTTCATCAGCCTGAAGACTTCTTCTTTTTTTAACATTCCATTTCTATGGGCTGAAGAACAATAAAACTTTTACAAGATGCCCCCAGAATCAGTTTAGATTTCTCTCCTGTCATGAAAAGTGGTGTTTACAACTGTGAGCACAAAACACTGCAAGAAGCTCAAAGAAAGATTACATTATATTCCCTGGACAGGACTTCCCTAAACAGAAGAATAAATTCAAATATATTATGATTATTCTTTTTTCTTAAAGATTTTATTCACTTATTTCAGAGACAGAGAGTGAGAGAGAGGGCAAGCATGAGCAGTAGGAGAGGCAGAGGGAGAAGCAGATTCCTCGCCAAGCAGGGAGCCTGATGTGGGACTTGATCCCAGGACCCTGGGATCATGACCTCAGCAGAAGGCAGTCACTTAACTGACTGAGACACCCGATTGCCCCTTTTATGAATATTCTTTTTTTTTTAAGATTTTATTTATTTATTTGATGGACAGAGATCACAAGTAGGCAGAGAGGCAGACAGAGAGAGAGAGGAGGAAGCAGGTTCCCCCCTGAGCAGAGAGCCCAGTGTGGGGCTTGATCCCAGGACTATGGGATCATGACTTGAGCTGAAGGCAGAGGCTTTAACCCATGGAGCCACCCAGGTACCCTCTTATGAATATTCTTTTTTTTTTTTTTTTAAAGATTTTATTTATTTGACAGAGAGAAATCACAAGTAGGCAGAGAGGCAGGCAGAGAGAGAGGGGAGGAAGCAGGCTCCCTGTGGAGCAGAGAGCCTGACTCGGGGCTTGATCCCAGGACCCTGGGATCATGACCTGAGCTGAAGGCAGAGGCTTTAACTCACTGAGCCACCGAGGTGCCCCTCTTATGAATATTCTTAACAAAGCTGAAACTACTAAAAGAATTATCTTGTTTAATGTTTGATAACCAGAAAATTCACTTAACAGGGATTCTCCATTCTGTGAACATTTTATTTAACTAAAGTTATCCTTTGCTTCAGTATTATTTTGTTAGGATTCTAAGGGTGAGGAAATGAGTCCTTCCCCAAGTTCTCCCCTTCCTTTATCATATATTTGAAAAAAAAATAACTAGTGTTGGGGAGCCTGGGTGGCTCAGTCAGTTAAGCGGCTGACTCTTAATTTCAGCTCAGGTCATGCTCTCAGGGTCCTTGGAATCAAGCCCCACATCAGGATCCACAATCAGCAGGGAGTCTTCTGAAGGATTCTCTCTCTCCCTTTCCCTCGACTCACGCTCACTCTCTTTCTCTAAAATAAATAAATATTTTAAAAAATAACTAGTATTTTTGGGAAGAAAAAAGGGTACAAAAGGAAATATGGACCCTCGAGTCCTCTTCCTAGAGGCAACTACTACAGTCTGCTAGTGCAGCCTTTTAGAACATTTATCTGTATCTATATTAAGACCAACAACTTCGTCCATATCTCCTTCCTTATTAAATACAAGTAGGAACATACTACACAATACCCTTCTTTTACTGAGTTTTTTGTTTGTTTTGTTTTTTGTATAATTTTTTATTTTTTAAATTTCTTTTCAGTGTACCAGAATTTGTTGTTTATACACCACACCCAGTGCTCCATGCAATATGTGCCCTCCATAATACCCACCACCAGGCTCACCCAACCTCCCACCCCCACCCCATCCCTTCAAAACCCTCAGATTGTTTTTCAGAGCCCATAGTCTCTTATGGTTATCCACGCCCAACTCCCTTCTCTTCTCCATCTCTCCATGGCCTCATGTTATTTTTTATGCTCCACAAATAAGTGAAACCATATGATAATTGACTCTCTCTGCTTGACTTATTTCACTCAGCATAATCTCTTCCAGTCCCGTCCATGTTGCTACAAAAGTTGGGTATTCATCCTTTCTGATGGAGGTATAATACTCCATTGTATATATGGACCATATCTTCCTTATCCATTCGTCCGTTGAAGGGCATCTCGGTTCTTTCCACAGTTTGGCAACCGTGGCCATTGTTGCTATGAACATTGGGGTATGGATGGTCTTTCTTTTTCCTACATCTGTATCTTTGGGGTAAATACCCAGTAGTGCAATTGCAGGGTCAAAAGGAAGCTCTATTTTTAATTTCTTAAGGAATCTCCACACTGTTTCCCAAAGTGGCTGCATCAACTTGCATTCCCACCAACAGTGTAAGAGGGTTCCCCTTTCTCCACATCCTCTCCAACACACATTGTTTACTGTCTTATCAATTTTGGCCATTCTAACTGGGATAAGGTGGTATCTCAATGTGGTTTTAATTTGAATCTCCCTGATGGCTAATGATGATGAGCATTTTTTCATGTGTCTGATAGCCATTTGTATGTCTTCATTGGAGAAGTGTCTGTTCATATCTTCTGCCCATTTTTTGATATGATTACCTGTTTTGTGTGTGTTGAGTTTGAGTTCTTTATAGATCCTGGATATCAACCTTTTTTCTGTACTGTCATTTGCAAATATCTTCTCCCATTCCGTGGGTTGCCTCTTTGTTTTGTTGACTGCTTCCTTTGCTGTGCAGAAGCTTTTGATCTTGATGAAGTTCCAAAAAATTCATTTTTGCTTTTGTTTCCTTTGCCTTTGGAGACATATCTTGAAAGAAGTTGCTGTGTCTGATATTGAAGAGGTTACTGCCTATGTTCTGATCACCAAGACAGCACAGTACTGGCATAAAAACAGACACATAGACTAGAAGAGAGCCCAGATATGGACCCTCAACTCTATGGTCAAATAATCTTCGACAAAGCAGGAAAAAATATACAGTGGATTAAAAGACAGTCTCTTCAATAAATGGTGCTGGGAAAACTGGACAGCTATATGTAGAAGAATGAAACTTGACCATTCTCTTACATCATACACAAAGATAAACTTGAAATGGATAAAAGACCTCAACATGACACAGGAATCCATCAGAATCGTAGAACACAATACCCTTCTATACCTTTTGGTTTTTTCCCACACTCAACAATATAACTTGGTTATTGTTCCAAATTATTATAGACAGAACAGTTCTTTTATAAGTCCACATGGCATTTCCTTGCCTGAGCATACCAAAAAGTATTTTACCAGTCTTTTCTTAGTGGACATTTAGGTTGTTTCTAGTCTCTTGCTATCATGAACAAATCTACAGTAAACAATCTCACTATATACATGTCCTTGCATGCGTAGTAATGTAGAACCATTTCTCTGAAGTCAAGTTGCTAGGTCAGAGAGAATGAAAAATCATCAATTGCCAAATTGCCTGACAGCAGCATTGCACCAGCTCGCACACCCATCAGTGATGTGCGTGTTTGCTTCCCGCACCCTGGTCAACACTGTGTAGAACCCCAATTTAAAAATCTTTGTCAATCTGATAATGAAACTAATATTTTGGTGCTCAAATATGCATTTATTTAATTCTGAATGAACTTGAGCATCTTCTTATAAGTTTAGAAGATATTTATATTTTCTTATTTTCTGTGAAATGCATTTTTGGTTTTGGATATTTAAAAAAATGATTTAGGGGACGCCTGGGTGGCTCAGTTGGTTAAGCAGTTGCCTTCGGCTCAGGTCATGATCCCAGGGTCCTGGGATCGAGTCCCACATCGGGCTCCTTGCTCAGCAGGGAGCCTGCTTCTCCCTCTGCCTCTGCCTGCCTCTTTGTCTGCCTGTGCTCGCTCGCTCTCTCTCCCTCTGTCTCTGGCAAATAAATAAATAAAATCTTTAAAAAAAAATGATTTAGGAGGGAAACAGATAACCTCTGCTAACCTTGAAAGATCTCATCTTCTGTCCTTTCAGAAGTTATTTTCTGAGCTCTTGGAAGGACCCTTACCTGGAAAATCTTGGTCATGCTGTCAAGATCTTTACTATGAAGCTTTCAGATAAAGAGAGCCCTTCAGAATCTTCCTCTAAATCAGAGACACATTCCTACCATTTGTTTCTCTTTCTAGTCCAATTAAAGAGTTATTTATAGGGAACTCTTGGGTTATGAACCTCCCTCCCCTCCTAATGTTCTTGCCTCCTAGGAATTGATGCTCTTGAATAGTTGAGTGGTCTCTTCAGCAAATGCACACACCTGTTGGTGCTTACATCTTTCAACACTCTTCCCTGCCCCCCAATCATATGATTTTACTTCCTCCGAGTACTTTAGAAAATTTTAGACTAATGCTTCCAGAGCACTTACCCGGAATTCCATATATATTCTCTGGCACTGGAAAGAGCAGTGGCATGGTCAATATGGAGACATGGGCTCCAGATGTGGTTCTCCTTCCAACTGGTTGTTTGGTTTTTTAGAGCCTCTCAGTCCCTATGCCCCTTAGGGAGCACCTTAAAAACACGTGTGGTTCTATTAAAAAGTTCTGATATTCCACTTTTCATTAGGTAGATGCTGCTTTTGCGACATCCTTAATATCAGTTATATTGGGGCTTTTTTTTTTTTTTTTTTTGGTGATAAGTGAAACAAGTTGCTGGCTTCTAATGAGAGGGTCTCTATAGTGTCTTAAGAGACATTTGTGATGTGTGTCCCAGCATTGACACTGTTCCCTCAGTTCATTAGGCTGAGCCAACTGTCTTGGCCAAATTAAGTAGGATTCTGTGGAAGGAAAACACTTGAGGATGAGCATGGTCATACCACACGCGCACGCAGCAGTGAAGGTGAGAGATTTCTGGCTCAGTGACAGGGAGACCTGTAAGGGATAACCTGCCACTACTCATGAAAGCCACAATCTGGCCTTCTCTGGGCTCTTCTCCTCTCATTTGTTCTGTGCTGCTTTGCTAGTGCTAAGTGACATGGAGAATAAATCCCCTATGCCTATTAAAGAACCTCTATTCTTTTCTAAATCTCTACTGCTTTCTCCGATCAACCAGTGAAGAATTGTATATGGTGCTCAAGAGATCAGTTTCAAGGTTAAAAAAAAAAAAAGGTTTAGTTTTTTATACTCTTTTCATCACCACCACATCTCCCTTTAGAGCTCTTTATTTTGTTTTTATATGTCTGTTCTTTTGCTGGCTGCTTTTCTGTTCTTGTTCAATCTATAATATTTTATTTTGGAATGGAACATTTTTTTTCAAGTGGGAATTGCCTTCAAGCACCTGAGCCTACCAAACAGCAGTGTTTGGAGTGGTATGGGGACCCCACAGAGTAATCTGGGGAGCAGAAAGGGGCAAAATTCTTCAGCCTTGTTACCCAACATGGGAGCTGTATCCACTCCCTACAGTTCTTCCTTCTGAGAACAATCTTCATTGTCCCTAAAGGTTAAGGGAAAATCATCAAATGACTTTCCACATTCCAAGGCTTTTGTGTCCTTATGGAACATGTTATTGTCAGGGAGTCTCAGGGGCTAACTAACTGACTAGAAGCTCAGGGATTGAGTTTTATCTTAAGCTCTCCCATTTATGGTTAGTAACCTTGAGCTAACCACTAACTCTCTCTGGCTCTAATCTTATCAAGTGATAAGTAGAAATAATTGGACCATCCATGGGGTTTTGCTAAGGAGAAAAATTGCAATGATTATAAAATTACTGTGGAAGAACAGAGTGCAGCATAAATCCTTAATAGTATAGCCAGCCTAAGCTTTTAATCTCTGGGAGCATCAGTGAACTTGAATTTAAGTGTATGAATTTGAACATGTGGTTGCTTTTCTCCCTCCCAGGTGTTATTTGAACTTGCCCGCTATCACGCCCCCTCCACCATCTTCCTGGACGAGCTGGAGTCAGTGATGAGTCAGAGAGGCACTGCTCCTGGGTAACAGACAGGGGGGTTTTTTTGGTCATCACTTCTCCCCTCTTGTAAGTGTGTTTGATGGTCGGAAGCCCATCGACATTTACCAGCAGAATGAGCCTATTAATAAGCCCACAAATTTTCTGCAGACACATGGAAAGGTCTTTAAATTAGATCCTGTTAACTGAATAGCTGATTTAAGTAGTTTTTATAACCGGAGGAAATGTCATCCTCCCTTCCCCCTTTCCCCACAGAGTGGTTTTCAGGACTGAAGATCACCCAGCCCCATGATCCCAGGCTGCCATCACGGTCTCGCTGGCCCAGAATAGCTGCCTGTGACCACTGCCTCTGGAGCCAGAGGGGCTGCCTGTGGGGAATGGGGCTGCAAAGGCTAAGGCCCAAGGGGCAGCCCTTGACAAGGTGTGTGAGGCCGGGGAAGCCACCACTTCTCTGTGACATCAGGTTGTGGCTCAGCCTGATTTTAAATATATCACATATATTATCTCTAAAGATGAAGTGTCCACTAATGTCCCCAGCAGGAAAGCACATATCTCAGACTGCAGTGAGCCTCCTGTGTGTGTGTGTGTTTTAAGAAAGTCTGTCTTCATCAGAAGTATTCTTCTTTGAAACTTTTTACTAAACCTGGCTTGGAAAAACACATCTCTGGCAAATCTCAACACAGCTGCATTTATTAATGGCCTCTAATGGTCCATTATCAAGGCCGAACTAATAGTAATAAAAGGCAAATATTTAGCTTCTTGGATGTATAACTACAATATAATTTATGAAATTTTACTTATTGAAAATCATTTTCCTAATGGCAGAGCAACCATTAAGATGTACCCAAGAGGCATGGCATTGATGGCACTGATTGAAATGGGACAGTTGCCATGGCTTAATGGGTGCTAGTGAGCCCCAGGCTGGGACACCCTGTCTCTCTCTTCAGGACCTGATGGGAGCAGACCAGTGCACAGGTACTCGGCTGGGCACCCACCAGACAGATCAACCACCCTACTGGTCATTCCCTCTGCAAAGACCCAGCCCACCTGGCCTGCCTCACCAGAGTGACCTGTGTGCTTGTTCTTTATTCACTTGGTCCTTCTCCGCTCCCAGGGTTCCCCACAGCTTTGAATAGGCTGATTTGGGAACTTCATCAACTATCCTAGGGTGTCCTCCAGGGTTTGTGTGGAACGTCAGCCTCCTTGTCTGGAAGTTGGACCCTAAAACTAGAGTCTTCAAAGGGCCAGGGAATAAGGGCAGGTGCTCTGAAGACTTCATGGGTCATATGATGTTAAAAGATTAATTATGAGTCATTGATAAATAAATATATAACTATGCTGTGAGACTGTCCTTTCTCTTAGGACAAGGCAGTTTGATGGTGAGTGGCACAGCTCTTTAAAAAAAAAAACAAAACACATACCTACTCTGTGCTGCCACCATGCACATGCAGAGATGAGAGGCTGGCTGTCATGTGGTCCAAGAAATGGATTTTTTTTGTCCTTTTATTTCAATCTCTACAAGAAAAGAGGAAGGAGAGCCTGCTGAATGTAGTCAGTACTTAGAGCCAGTCTACATTGTTAGGTCCTGTACTGAGGTCCTTCTTGCTGGAGGGGTCTTGGCCGTGATGGAGAAGGGGCTCAGAGGGTGAATTTGCATGGAAGACAGCCCCCATCTGCTGTGTGGGGCAAGCATACTTTCCGTGTCATTGTCTTGTCTCTTATTAGAAGAGAATGAAACAGATTCGTCATAGTAGCTCATTTCTCCTCTTCAATAGATTATATCCACAAATTATACTAAAGGAAATACTGTGTATAAACGTACTTTCATGCCTGCTACCAAAATGGAAGGATTCTTCTCAATTACACCGTGTTTACCAAGGGCAGACAGCGCTGTAGGGGAACATGGTTGCTTTGAGTCCATTGGGGCTACTGTCTACTTTTCAGCTCTTTTCTAGTTCACTGCCAGCCTTTGGTTTTCTTTTCAATATCGTCACTATATTCATTTACTTCCTTTCTATCACCCTCTATGTGAAAATAGTACCATATTGTTTGTTTCCTCCAACTCTAGTACGAGTGGCTCCTTAGAATGAGATAGGGAACCTGTTCTACAGGGACAGTCATTGATGTGAGTGCCAGTCTTGTCCTAGAAGCAAGGACAATAATCTCCCCTCTGTGTACCTTTGTAGCAGTGAACATGAAGGAAGCCTTCGGATGAAGACAGAGTTACTGGTGCAAATGGATGGGCTGGCTCGCTCAGAAGATCTCGTGTTTGTCTTAGCAGCCTCTAACCTGCCATGGTAAGAGATCTTAGTACATTTTGAATACATTTTTAAAAAAGATTTATCAATCAGAGAGAGAGTGTATGCAGGAGCACAGCAGGGAGAGGCAGAGAGAGATGGAAAGGGAATCTTAAGCAGACTCCCTGCTGAGTGCAGAGCCCTATGTGGGGCTCAATCCTACTACCTGGGATCATGACCTGAGCCAAGACAGTCTAATGCTTAACTGACTGAGCTACCCAGGTGCCCCTTGATACATTTTCATGAGCCAGTGAGTACAGATGCACACACTGTGTTGACCGTTTTGGGCAAAGTCTCATGGTTTGGTTCCTGCCCTGGAGGATTAATCAGAAGTCTTTTCTGGTCAAGTCCTCAGTCCTTACTATCTGTACCAGGAAAGAATCTGCCTTAATAGAAGGAACATAGGCCAGGACTACCACTAACAATATTTAAAATGGACATTCTGGGGTACCTGGGTGGCTCTCTTGGTTATGTGTCTGACTTCAGCACAGGTCATAATCTCAGGGTCCTGGGATCGAGGTCCCATGTTGAGCCCCACGTCAGGGTCCATGCTCAGAGGGGAGTCTATTTCTCCCCCTCCCTCTGCCTCTCTCCCTGCTTGCCATCTCTCTCTCTCTCTCTCAATAAATTAATAAATAAAATCTTTAAAAAAATAAAATGGACATATATTTTGAGTTTCAAGTCAAATTATTTACTCTATTTAAGTAGGGCTTTGGCAGAGAACTATAAAATGCTAAAATCTTCAGGCAGGATTCAAGGAATATTCCAGAAGTAATATGCTTATACTTTAACAGTATTAAAATCAAACTCTTTTTTAAATTAGGAAAATCTTTAATGTTGCATAGTAAATAGAAAGCTAAATAATCTCTAATTGAAAATATAATCTACTCACAGAGTCTTTTATTCAAATTGTATCCCAGAGTGGTTTAAGAACAGTTCTAGAAGTGGAATTGGGAAATAAGAGAGGTTGACTAGGGAAAAACAATATCTACTTGGAGAGTATATTTAAAAAAAATAATGACAATCCCTTTATAGTTCCAATACTATTTTCACAGACATTATTTCTTTTGAGCTGCAGGTAAGACAGGACACAGATAAGGAAGTGCTATTTTTCCCATTCAAAGACCGGGACCAAAGTCAAGGACGGTCAGTCCACCCAAAGTCAAAAGCAAATCTGCAACAGAGCTGGGACTTGTAGCTTGTATCCCCCCACACTCACCCCTACCCCATCCATTTCTGTTTCCACATTCAAAGATGAAAGAGCAACCCTTCTGCTGTTTCTCTTGCTGGTCATCTAAGCTCCCAAAGAAGTCACTGAAAAGATGTTCACATGTAATCTGTTATTTTAAATATATTCTTAATTTCAACCTGTCTCCAACTCCCCGCAAATTTATAAGACTTCACTAATGTGTAAGGTGATCAGCACTTTATGTGTTCATGATAGAGGTATTTACATACAATATTAAAGTGAAATCCAAGCAGAGAACTGTCATTTAAATGTGATTGTGAAATCCCTCAGAGGAAGAATCTCCATTGCTTCATCCATTTGAAATAGGGTTGATCATAAGCACTTTACTCCTATCCCAGGTGATGTGGGAGTCAGCTGGAGAGGGTCTGTGTATGGCTCCGGGAACATTTGTGTCCCCTGGGGAGACCTTCACATTTTCTACAGGAAAAGAGAAACTTCTACTTCCAGGGAATATGTAGGACTTTGTTGAGGAAGTTACTGTGCTGCCACAATTTCCCTGAGGTCATCAATTTTTGGTAAACACCAACTAAAATGATCAGAGAAGAAATAAAAGGCTAACAATCAAATATTAAAGAAGTCTTTGAAGGCTTTTCCAAAAGAATTGCCCCTCATCTTGGCAAACGGCAAATACATGGCTTTGCCTACATCATGACAATGTACCATGGAACCAGTATGTTCTTTCTGACCCATCCTTTAGCAATGCTGGGCTCTAAAAAAAAAGCTTACTACGAAAAATTCCAGACACTAAAGAAGAGGAGAAAGCACCCATCATTTCCCAGTTTCAGTAACTAACATTTGCATGATCGATGGATTTTTAAAGATTTTATTAATTTGAGAGAGAGAGAGCACTCACAGGAGAGGGAGAAGCAGGCTCCCCACAGAGCAAGAAGCCCAGCATGGAGTTTGATCCCAGGATCTAGAAATCATGACCCGAGCTGAAGGCAGATGCTTAGCTGACTGAGCCACCCAGGCGCTCCTTGTCCACTGATTTAATCTATTCCTGCCCCCTCCCTCGTTTTGCTACGGTACCTTAAAATAGATCCCAGATTGTTCTGTCCCTATCATCATGTCACTTCTCACAAATATACCTCAGTACACATCTTTCTAAAAAAGGACATTTTCTTCCATTACTGTGCAATGCCGTTACTACCCCCAACAAAATCAACACCAATTCCTCCATATCACCGACTACCCAGTGTTTTTTCAGATTTTCCAGATTGTTCCAAGATGTCTTTTTACAATTAATTTACTGAATTGATATCCAAACAAGGTTTGCACTTTGTGATTTCCCTTAAGCATCCTTTGATCTATAACAGACCTCCTCCCCTTTTTTTCCCACTTGCCATTGACTTGATCGTCAGGGAAACTGTCCTCTAATACGTCTGAAGAGTCTGGATCGTACTCACTGTATCCTTTGATGGGAAAAATAATACTTAGGGAATAGCAATCTCATGATTACAGGCGCTCCTTGCTAACCGGATTATCATTCTTCCTTGGCCTTTGGATCGGGCAGAACTAGGGAAATACATAGTTTTAAAAAGAAGCAAATAATGACTTCATACTAGTATTTCCCATTCAAATTTAAGATTATCAGAGCTTTAGTTAAATTATTTGATTTTATGTTTGTACCTTTTCTCTAATTGTGAAAATCTTCTTTCTTTTTTTTTTTTTTAAAGATTTTATTTATTTATTTGACAGAGAAATCACAAGTAGACGGAAAGGCAGGCAGAGAGAGAGAGAGAGGGAAGCAGGCTCCCTGCTGAGCAGAGAGCCCGATGCAGGACTCGATCCCAGGGCCCTGGGATCATGACCTGAGCTGAAGGCATCGGCTTAACCCACTGAGCCACCCAGGCGCCCCTGAAAATCTTATTTCTTAACACTAATATAATTAATATGCACTCAATCCTAGGATGTAGATGTATTTTGTATTTGTGTATGAAACAGAGTTTCTCAGTAACGATAGCAATACTCTTATGACAGCAACATTTAGATGAGCATGACGGTACACACCTGGCCTGAAACGGAAGTGCTAAACCCAGATTTCTTCACCCCAGCACTACTGACATTTTGGGCCAGATAACGCTTTGTAGGGGCCTGTCCTATGCATTGTGTGGGGCTAGGCGGCATCTCTGGCCTTGCCTCACTAGATACCAGTAGCACTGCTCCCTATTGCAACAAAAATTGTTTGTTTTCAGACATTGCCAAATGTTCCCTGGGCAGTAAAATCCTCCCCAGTTGCGACTCACTGAACAGAAGTAAGTGACAGACATTAAATAGAGAAAAACTGTCACATGCTCCACAGATGAACTCTCAAGGTTTAACTCCAAAAAATAATTGAATTTGGTTACACAAAAGGTGGTGTATGATATAAATTGTTCTGTATCTTGATTTTTTTCTGAACAAAATATTCTGGGCAGAAAGTTCATTCTTACTCCCTTGATAGCTGTGTATGTTCCATTTTGTGCATATGATAATCTATCCCTGTCACCCGGTGATGGGCATTTGGGTTATCCCTACTCCTGCTATTATGAATAATGTTGCAGTGAATAATGGTGCACATATATCACTTTGTGTATTTGCCAGTGTATCTCTGGGATAGGTTCCTGGAAATAGAATTGCTGGGTCAAAGGGTTAATGTACATGAAATTATAGTAGAGATTGCCAAATTTCCCTCCATAGAGGTTGTACATTTTGTATTCCCACTAGTGTCCTGCTTTCATTACTTAACATTATAGTGAGAACATTTCCAAAGTCATTAAATAATCCTTGAAAATTGGATTTTGTAATGGCTGTCCAAAATTCCCACATGTGAATATACCACAATTTAATCATTCCTTTCCTGTTGAACATATATGATGCTCCCAACTCTTCTCTATTATAAATAACACTGAAATGAACTTCCTTGAGTAAAAATCTTTGGCCAAAATTTTTTTTCTTTAGGACATATTTCTGGAAGTAGGATTACTGTATAAAAGAACATGGATGGTTTTTAAGCTCCTTGCTACATACTGTCCAAGGAGAGGAGATACTACATTCTTATTAAGACTACTGGAACAGACCTTTATCTTGGCTTCAGGGTCTTACATGAGAGAATAAAATTATCTGATTAAAGCAGAATGTCCTTCTGGGGGAAATAATTAAATGATACCAAACTATATAAAAACCCAATCTTAAAATCCCCAGAGATTCTTCATGGTTAGTTAGTGGTAGTTCTCACCTATAGCATCTTTCAGGGCACAAGGCTATCATTTACTACTCGTCAACTTACCATTTTCCATGGGGGGAGTCCATCTGTCTCAAAGGGTTGGTCATATCTCCCTTCTCAGCAGTGAGACAGCGTGCAGCCTCTCTTCCAAGGGGCACCTCCCCTCATTTATAGCATCACAGAATGGACCAGAAGGAAGCAAGAAATAACTGTGGCTGTGTCACTCGATGTGTAAATCAGCAATGAGGAGAATAACAAATGTTGCACTTGTAATATATTATCATTAAAATAACAGCCACGTGAGAAATGTTTAGTGAGCACACTTAGGGCTAATTTGACCCGCCTCAATTGTTAAGTATGCACAAACTCAGGCCTAAGAGCCTAGAGGGAAACAAAATACTGAACAGGGTCATTAGGGCAAAAACCATCTTTAGATGTCTATTTAACTTGATGGTAGTTTGTACAAATAAGGTGTGAAAATTTTATGTGTGAAGCATGATGAAGCTCATCTCCTACTTCCTTCTGCAGAAGGGCTAGAGAGTTCGCTATCCTTGTTAAAATTAAACACCACTGAGTATGACCAAACTTTGGATTAAAAACAAGCAAGCCTCAAGTCTAATATTCAGAAGAAAGCACAAGATCCAGGAGATTATTGCATCAGAGAGGAGATAACTCCTACAGGAAGAAGTCAGTTCAAGAACTTACATATGTAAGAACTTACATAAGGTAAGTTACATAAGGTACTTACATAGAGGTTATGTACTTACATAAGGTAAGAACTTACCTTATGTAAGTTCTTACCTTATGTAAGTTCTTGAACTGACTTCTTTTACACACAAGAACTTACATAAGGTAAGTTCTTACATATGTAAGTTCTTGAACTGACTTCTTCCTGTAGGAGCTATCTCCTCTCTGATGAGATATTTCTATAAAAATGTGTGCATGGGATTGAAGAGCTCAGTACACACAACCCCAGTTTGTTCCACAATCTCTCCATGCATCTCATGCGCTCTAGGGAAAAGCCTCATGCCTTCGCCATCATAACCCTCTAGATCAACATTTCTCTGAGTAGTCTGTCATAAGTCGGTAAGCATTATCCGAGGATAGAATCTAGTGATCTAATAAGCTCAAGAGATACTGAATTAAAGATAGTTCAACTATCTTCTCAGATCTCCTCGGTGCCTTTAAGATGTTATTGTGTGTTGTTGACTTTCCTAGAGAAGCTTCGAGAAAGTGCTGAGCAAGTGGTACTTTCTGTACTTATTTGACCCTGAAATCCTTTCCTCAACGAACATTTCACAAGACCAGTTTTCTGTCTGAGACTGCTTTGGGAGACAGTGGTTTGCGTGAACTCACTCTGATGACCGCATCTTTTTCACTGCAATTGCATTCAGTCACGCTTGCAGGCTTGTTATTGTTCACTGTATTTTTGTGCTTACCTGTGGTCAAACTGTTTTGCTTGAAATTGCTTCTGTCCATATGTAATGCCACTATCCCATGCAACAATACCGAGTCCATGATCCTCCACGTGAGGTTGATGGGTGACTCTAACACAACCAGGAAAGGGTGTGGTGCAGGACTGGGTAGATGCAGTGGGGAAGGCACAGGACTGACTGAGCAGGAGGTTGCTTTTGTCCCGTTCACCTCTTACTCCATTTGCTTGGTTCCATCCGACAGAAGTCTTTCAACCTGGCTCTACCATGGCATTACTCTTTCTTCTTAATGGTGCAGGCTGACTTGTGAACTGTAATTTTAAAACTAAATTTTATAAATTATACAATTAATATAACTGTTTTATGGGAAATTTAAGAGCTGGAAAAAAACACTCATAATTTTACCACTGTGACACAGGTTTATTAGCCTCTTTGTATAGGCCTTCTGGTGAAAGTGGTTTTGATATTATCATTTGTTGCCTGTGTGGCTTTCTGGGGTAGTTTTTTTCTTCCCAAAGGGGGAATAGTTTCACTGCTTCAGCTCTGCAGAAAAGTAATACATGCTCATTAAAAACATAGTATATGCGTCAGTATTGCTTGAAACTGAACGGTCCCCTAGAGCTGTACCTTGGCAAATCTAAACCCTCCCAGAGTCTTGTGTGTGCAGTGTAGACACATATACACACAAACACATATGATAAAAAATGTCATCACCCTGTGGATGCATATTATTTTCTTATATGGCTTGTTTTTTTTTTCCTTTTATTTCATATATTGTGGTTAATTTTGAAAATCTTCCCAATTCCATATAGAGTTCCACTGTATGGTAGGCCATAATTGATTTGATTTTCCTTTTCTTTTTCTTGAGAACTTTAATATGGCATCAGCCTACTGGGTCATACTCTCCCCACCATGACTCAGCTCCCAGCTCCGCCCCACAGATACTCTTAGGTGGGAAGTAGCTTTTTCCTTTACTGTCTAGCTGGAGTAGGGCAGGTTTTATCAAAAAAGGTTTTCATAGCCTTTTGGATAAAGAGAATGGGCTTTTGCCTGGGAATGTTAACGGGCATCCCCAGTACCCTACTGCGGATATGTTAGAGGCAAAAAGAAAACCCACAGAAGCCACTGCCACATCATCCCTCAAGTCCCGAGGTGCCCAGCCTGTCCTCCTCCTCCTTTCTACCCTTCACCGTTTCCTGGCATTTGTTTGCTGTATCGTGTCCAGGGATTTTTAATTCTGAGAGGGTGGGCTATTCCATCTTGGCCAGAAGTGAATGTCTCCCCTCTCCTCCTTGACTCCCTTTTATCTTTTATACATCTTAAACACAACGATTTTATGCTCCAGGTCAGTGGAATCTAACTCTGTTAGTTTCTCCTGCTTTCATTCATGGTGGTTTGTTATAAAGGTCTTGTAATTTTAGATGGTGAGCTTGCATTTAATGAAGGGGACTCCATCTGAGTCTTGCATGTGCCCTCGCAGAGAAAATTTGTATTTGACTGTGTTAAGCTTTAGACCCTTCTAAGCTAATCCTCAGCTTAAGGTCTCTCTGATCATGCCAATGAGGGTACGTATGTAGTTCTGAATTATGAAGGAAGACTTTTTCCTGAAATGCAAGACAGCTTTTTTGTTCCTTTCTTGGTAGTGGACATATTTTTCTAACCCACCCTTTCCTAGAGGATGTGCTTCTAGTTGTTTTATGTAATGGGCCTTGATTCCACCTCTCATCTTGAATGGGCCCAAGACCTTCCATGCTCTCCCACATGTAACTTTCAGATCCAAACCTTTTTGTAACAAAGAGGCAAGCACCCCAAGTCAGCCACAGCTTCAAGTTCAAATGCCTTGTGGATTTTCAGCTTCTTCTTCATTTTTAGTCCTCAAGAATTTTGGCCCTGCTTCCTTGTGGGCTCATTTATTGTGTTTTCAAAAAGTGTTTCTATAATTCATCGTTTTAAAAAGGGGCTTTATAACAAGACATTTCTGGATATCTAGAGTTCTTCACTTTGCTGGAAACAATCTTCCTATTTTTTAAATAAATTATTGATAAAATATTTGCTAGTAAGAGTAATGGGAATATATCTTCTTTGTTGACATTATAGTAACTAGAAGTAATTTTTACTCTTTATTATAAAGAAATAATGCTCTTAACCCAAATACCAGTAGGGCCTACACTGAACTGATTGCTCCAGACTTTCCTAATGGAGACTCTTGTCTCAGGCTTGTGAATTCACACCTCAGGATAAGACGTCTCTGGAGATGAAAAGCTGGAGACTCCACATGGAGACAACATTTTTTATTTTTTAAAAAAGGTTTTATTTATTTGAGAGAGAGAGACAGAAAGATAGAGAGAGAGAGAGAAAGAGCGCACCTGTATTAGCAAGGGGAGAAGCAGAGGAGAGGGGAGCAGGCTCCTCGCTGAGCAGGGAGCCCAATGCGGCGCTCCATCCCAGGACCCTGAGATTATGGCCTGAGCTGAAGGCAGATGCTTAACTGACTGAGCCACCCAGGTGCCCCAAGACAACATCTTTCATCTTCAAAATTATTTCCCAGCCAAGCCAATTTGATGAATCACCCTCTGAAATCTTTGTTTCCATTATTTTCACTAAGGATGAAAATAGAAAGTTTTATTCCCATTGCCCAAGTTGATGCTGATTTTCTCTATTAATAAGAACTAATGACTAGACAATCCTAATTTTCAACAAAACAGATAAACCTTCATAAATAAAGGCTGGGCTTTAAGAAAGCAGACCATTTTACATGAAGCCAATAGTCCTGCCCCAAAAGCTCATTCATTCCTCCAAGCTGTATTTATTGAGCACCTCTTCTGAGTATTCTGCTTGATGGATGGACGGGAAATTCAAGAAATCTGGTCCATGGCCACTGGCCTCTGAAAGCTGGCTATCTGATTGGACATGAATGGGACATAAACACAAATCATCTGAGATGGGGAGATAGCCAGTACTATGCGAATGGTACAAAAAATAAGTAAAATGCACTTGTATGGGGAAGAGGCCATTTCGGAGAACAGAAATTTAAAGAAAAAAAAAAAAAAAAACAAAACCCTTTTGGACCAGAGCACACTTGAACTGGGCTTGTAAAAATGACCTGGCTCTTGGTAGACAAAGTGGACGAAAATCGCGTGAGTAGCAGCTCAAAGAGAATGGCAAAATGCAGATTCCAAGAAGAGCAAACGGACCAACTTGGCCCTCGTGGGAAATGTAGCTAAAAGTCAGCGTATGCGGGGTTCACTGTGGGAGACAAAGTAACCTGCCATGCTTTATTCTTTGGCTCCCCGTTATCTGCTACAGAATATGCAGTTCCTTATTCTGCTCTTCAAGGGCGGCCGTGATCACTACCTTTTTGTGGGTTGCGGACATACTGGAAAGGCTGCTTACAAAATGGGAGGTTCCTTTTCCTCCCGCCATGCTGAGATGGTTTGAACTTAGTTTTGAAGTTTGAAGTTTTGAAGTTTGAACTTAGCTATTGAATGAATGAAATAGAATTACGTTCTGGTTCAAAATTCTGTAACATCTGGAATCAACTCCGTTCCAGAAACCACACAGTTTAACAGGGGAGAAAGGTAAAGGGGAGGCCCTGAGTTCAGGTTTGGAGCAGACGCCCGGGGGCTTGGAAGCAAGGCCTCAGGGCCCAGGCGACTGCCCGGGAGGCCAGTGAGCATAGTCCCCAGCAGCCCAGGCCTGAGGCCTTGTGAGGCTCCACTGTGTCTCATGTCACTATTGCTAGTTGCTTTTGCCCTCCGAGGTGATGAAGGTACCAGAGTAGCAAAATAGAGGACACATGAGAACCGAATAACTTGTCGAAAACCAAAGTGTAAGAGCTAAAGGGAGTGTTTTTTGGTTGCCACACATTAAATTTTTTCATATAACTATATTGGCATAAAGAATAATTCCTGGGTACATTCCATTTGTCCTTTGTTTCCTCCCTTGTATGATTATATGATTATTGATGTCATTAAAAGTGCATTCATCAGACCTGGCTGTCAGAGAGTTGCACTTATTTTGTGCCCACAAGCAGTTTTGAGGTAAATCTCTTGCTTTAGGGCATTAGTTGATCAATACAGACATCTATAGTGAGGTATTGTTTCCCACCTCCTGCATGACTCCATCTTCCTAAGGCATTCTGGGGATCTGGTCTTCCTTTCAATAAGAAGTCACTCTAGATGGAATGGGGAGACCCAGGAGAAGGTACCCTACAAAAGAACATTTCTTCTGCAGTCCCCTGCCTTTGCAGGAGGGGCACCTGGTCCAGGGAGAGGCCTTGAAAAGAAATATAACAACTGCCTGTCACCCCCAGCTCTATAATTTCCTTCAGGGTAGTCTGTTTCCTTCCTGGGTTTTGGTCCTATCTCAAGTCCCATTTTGATCTTTGATATTTATAGGACTACCATTCTCGCAGTCCAAGGCCAAAACCTCCCCAGTATTGCCTCCGGTTACTTATAAGGAGAGAATCCGTCTCATTAAATTCTGTATTTTGAAGACTTAGCACTGATAACACACTTGGCAATGGTCAGTATTGCTGAACTGAACTCCTAAAATGTGAGTTTAATGGTTTCTCCTCTGTTAAAATTTCCTTCTTGCCCTCCTTTCCTTTCCCACCTTCTCCTCCCATTCAGCCACAACTCTCCGCTGTCTCCATCCGCTCTGGGTTCATTCAGACACACCAGGTATTCAATTTCATCTTCTCGGAGCCTGGTCTGCCAGAACCTTCTTTTAACACCAGACTGACCTGATGTTCCTCTGCACCCAGTAAATAAGGAGACCCAGGGAGCTCGCCTCATCATCCTGGAGATTTCCTTTCCTTTCTGTTTCTTGAATCTCACGAAGCCCTTTGGTTTGGTTTATGCTCTCCCTTTGGTCTTCTGGTACTTTCCTGAGAAAGGGTGTACGGGAGGTACATACTCACAGGCTTTGCATTTTGAACATAACTTAAGTCTGTCCCCTTAGTTGTTTGTTCAAGATGTAGATTTCTACATTGGAAATTATTTTTCCTCAGAAGTTTGAAGGTGTCGCTCTATTTTTTTCTTACTGTCTTGCATTGCTGATGAGAAGACTTATTACTGATCCTTTGTCTGTAACCTGTTTTTTGTCTCTGGAAGCTTTTACAATCTTCTTTGTTCTTGGGGTCCTGAGACTTCACCATGATGGGAGTCGGCAGTCTGCTTACAGTCACGGGGCTGGCATGAGACCAGAACCCAAGCCACAGGCCCTGGGCTCTCACCATTTGGGTTCAAGTCCCCTGCCACCATTCTCTAACTTTCTTACCTCAGGCAAGCTACTCAACCTCTGTGCCTAAGTTTCTTCACCTTAAAATGGCTTAAAAAATAGTACCTACCTTGTAGGGCTGTTGTGAGAATTCAGTGAGTTATTATCTATAAAATGCTAAAGCCAGTGTCTGCCACTTAGAACTATTCCATAAGCAACAGTTTTTATTCATATTTCAAATCAAAAAAATAGTTTCCTCAACTTGTGCAACATTTCCTTGACCCTGTGCCTTGAATAGAAATCTTGGCCTTGAGAGGGGGAGTGGCTGCACAGAGGGAGAGGGTCTGGGTCTCAGATGTGAAATGAAATTTCAACGGGGCAAGTACGGTAAAGAACAAAGCGGATGCAAAAAAGCAAGAGGTGATTGTTACGGCTGCGGAAGCACCCCCAGACTCTGGATTCTCAGCTCGGGACTAGAGGAATAATGAGTAAAGAAAAAATAGAATCTCTATAGAAATCTAGTCACCCCAAATTAGGATTCACATATGCTCCCTGAAATGGTGTTTTCATTTTCTGATGAAAAAGGGACTATCAGGACAGAGATTCAGAATGAGAGTAAGAAGAACAGGAACATCTGTGTCTTTATGAGTGAGAGACATCTGCTGATACAGAAAGGCATCGCCTAATTCTGTACCAGGAAATCAGATAGATGTTGCTCTCCCGTCTAGGGACCTGAAATTTTAACATATAAAGAGTTTACAAATTCACATATAAAATCATCTATTAATAGGAATGGTAATTCAAGGTAACCAAAGAGCCCCAGTTAATGAGGGGGAAGCTCTACCTTACCAAATAGTGCCAAATAATACATTTGGAATGAAAAAAAATTTTTTTAAATCATGATTTTGTACCACTCTTATGAAATAACCAATTCAAAGATCATTAACAGAAGCTAAAACCACTAGTTGAAAGGGGATGGGAAAAGAGGTATGTACACAGTGCCAAAGTATTGTACATAGGATACTTATTACTTTACAGTGGAGGTCAACAGATGATCCCAGTAATTGAACAGCACAGTAATTGTGAGTAATTGAACAGTAATTGTGAGACATGCTAACATGTGGATCCCAACATAATGAATTTGAAAACATATCATCATCTATGAAATATACTTGCCAAAAATCATTACCCTGATTCTAATTAAACTTTTAATCTAAATTCCATCTTAGAGGACAGGGCACAGAGGAACCAGCTACAATGATACTGTGAGGAAAACATCAGGAGAGTCCAGAATGTGCCTTATCTTGGTCAAGGCAAAGTCTAAAGAAATGGCAAGGAGACTGGTCTAGATTATAAGAGATTTGAGATACAACGAAATGTAATGCATGATTCTTGATTAGATTTGGGTTGGAAAAGGTATTTCGGGGCTCACTAGAGAAATCGAATATGGAATGAGCATTAGACATATTATGCAATCAGTGTTAATTCTGTTGGGTGTCATAATAGTACTGAAGCTATGTAAGAAAATGTTCTTACTGGGGGAAATGCATGCTAAGGCATTTAGGGGTGGGGTTTCATGACGTAATTTGAAATGATTTCACTGGATAAATAGATATGAAGCAGATACGACAAAATGTTAATTGCTGTTGAGTCAAGATGGAAGGTTTGTGGATATCCATTGCTTTATTCCACTTTTCTGCTTGGAAATTTTATATTAAGAAGTTTAGGGAATTGGCTTGCAGATGCAAAATTGTATAAACCTGGCCTGACAGTGTTTAGGGAGAAGGAGGCATGCAGGGCTCAAACGGCCATATTTCCATTGGGCACAATGGAAGGAGATTTGCTCTTTTGAATTCCTCAGAGCAATGGTGTGAGACAGTCATTCACTCCAGAATGTGAGAGAGTTTGGGAAGAATTAATGTACTTTCCAGAGTGCCCAAATTATTGTCAGGAATAATAACTCACTGGCAGCATCAGACTGAATAATTCATGGTACGAAAGCAATGGGAATGCTCACGTGCGGTGGTTGTTAGTTGGAATTTTCCCCCAAATTAAGTCACTTTAAAATTCTCTCTTTTACCTAAGGTATTTTGGGGATGTATTTTCTTTCTTTTTTTTTTTTTTGGCCAAGTCTTTCTCCCAAACAACGTGAGGTAATTGTCCTGTTCCTCAGGTACAGATGTAAAGTTAAAATGCAGAACTGCTTCCTACGATGCTAAACTGTTCTTAAAATGTTGTTGCTTAAGAAAAGAGTTGACTACTCTAACCGGTTCCTCTGTTTCCCACATGATCTCAGGGAGCTGGACTGTGCCATGCTACGCCGCCTGGAGAAGAGGATACTGGTTGATCTCCCCAGCCGGGAGGCCAGGCAGGCCATGATCCACCACTGGCTGCCCCCTGTGAGCAAAAGCAGAGCCCTGGAGCTGCGCACGGAGCTGGATTACAGTGTGCTGAGCCGGGTAAGCTGCCTGGAAGGCGCCCCTGCAGGCCAAGCAGCCGCCGCTGGAATCTTCTGAGCAGGGTTCTTGTGAGCTGGTTTGAGGCATATTCCTGGAATCACTTAGAAAAGACTCGAGCAGCCCCAGCAATGCAATGCACCTCTCCTTCGTGAGTGAGCTCTCTGTTCCTCAGAAACATTCAAGCAGGGAGAAATAGTATGACGTAGAGGAAACAGCATAGGGTTTTGACTCAGAGAACTATGTTCACATCCTGGTCTTGCCCCTTACTAGCCGTGAGGTCTCAGGAAAACCACGGACTTTCTCAGCCTGTTTCCTCATCTGTGAAACGGGTAACCGATATGCCACGAGGACTGCTGTGACGATTCAAGTCTTTCACACATGGAAATGGAGGTACAGGTCTGCTCCCCTCATTGTCACTGGCATCACTCACTGCCTCTGAGTGGACCCTGGAACAAACATATCCTGTGGCCATTTGCATGATGTTCTCTGAGGTTCCTCAAAGGCAGGTGTGATCTTACTCACAAGAACAAAAGTGTCTACCAAATTTGGTCATGCTTGGATGTGGGCACAAGGGCCCCATGAGGCTACTGTGGATGGTCTAGTCTTTTGCCAGCACCTTCCAGCGTGCATCTGGATGGGGTCAGGAAGCTGTTTACGCTCCAGTGTCTCAGGTCGCCAAACACATAAGCAGCCCCAGACATTACAGATCTGGGAATCTGCCTGGTGTTTGTGGCGGAAGGAGACAGGTTCTAAACAGGGGCTCTTTTTATTTATTTAAGTTCAGTTAGCCAACATATAGTACATCATTCATTTCTGACGTAGTAGTCAATGATTCTCATGTACCGCAAGAATCCCCAAAATACCTTAGGTAAAAGAGAGAATTTTAAAGTGACTTAATTTGGGGGAAAATTCCAATCTCGTGTACCGATTGCTCGTGTACCGCGTCTTGCCTGTGAGAGAGAGCGTAATCACCACCGGCACTGCGCCTGCTGACCCACGGCTGCTCTATGACTGTTTCAGGAGACGGAGGGCTACTCGGGCTCAGACATTAAGCTCGTCTGCAGGGAAGCAGCCATGCGGACTGTGAGGAAGATCTTCAGTGCCCTTGAAAAGCACCAGTCAGGTATGGTTGGGATCACAGCGGGGGTGCTCTGGGAGAGAAAGCTCTTTAAAAACCCAACTTTCGCCAGCAGATGGAGCCTTGCTCCTGTTCTTGGTTGCTCTTTGCGCTTGCAAACGTTCTTTGGTCCAACTGTCCTCTGCGTACTCAACTCATTTCTCCTCTGGTGTTGTTTTGGATCAACTTCGCCCCAGCTGATCAACTCCTTAAGGCTCAGACTTTTATTTCTTTGGCACACTATGACGTGGGTGGGATCCATCTGCTGCACTGTGTTACTCTTAAACACTGCTTTGATAGGGAGACATTTAAGTCCTATTTTTTTATCTGGGCTTCAGGGGCTGAGTTGCACATTAAAGAATTCCTTCCCCAGCTCTCTTTAGTCTTGCCTTTTGCTGCATTAACGATTAAGAATGCTGCATTATGCATTGTCTTGAAAAAAGGTCTATTAGCATTTTAAGAGCGCTGATCCCAGTAAGGTCAATTACTGTGCTGTTGTGTTTTGATCCAGAGAGCAGCAATTTACCTGGAATCCAGCTGGATACAGTGACCACTGCTGACTTCTTAGATGTGCTAGCTCACACCAAGCCTTCAGCAAAGAATCTGACTCAGAGATACTCCGCCTGGCAAAGTCAGTTCGAGTCTGTATGAAATCACACCGACCCTGACCGGGCCACAGAGACCACCATGGAGGCCTTCCCATTTATTAGTGTAAGCGGGAGACGAACATGATGGTTGGGAGAGAAAAAATTATACTTGAAGACTGAGTTCGTTTGAACAACTGGGCTGTTTTGGAGATGAGAGATACTTTTGTTAACCTTTCCTGCCCGATGCCAGCAGAACACGGAAGATGTCAGTTACAGGCGGAAGATGTCAGTTACAGGCGTACGGGCTGTACGCAATTGCTGTCGCGCAATGCAGACTTCTCCCCTCCCACTGAGACTCCCTACACTTTGATGAACTATTTCTTACGGTGTTCTGTGTTTGTGAATTGGTGTTTTCATTCTGAAGAAAAAGATGTAGTGTTGGAAGCTGTGCTGGAATGCAATGTGCCTCCAAGTTGAGGGGTGGCGGGAGGCCCGTTGGAAGCAAAGCGTGACAGACCATCGGGCCAGTTGATGGGCTTGAGGGGGGTTAAGAAGGGGTGCGGGAAGGACACATGGTGTTTTTTTCTGACGACATCCTGAGTGTCATCAGCTCTCCCTAACTCTGACCCCAGCCAGTTTTCTCAGCAACAAAGCCCCAGCAGACTAGCCCCCCCCCCACCAGAGGTCGCTGCTTTACCTCGGGGGAGGGGCTTCAGGAGCCTCAAGCCACCAGCTCCCAGTCCCAGCGTTCCTAACATCTTCCCACTCTTCACAGCACGTGTGCTCTGCCCTCTCCTGATGGCCACAGCTCCTCGGTGGATCCAAAGCTTAGGGAAGGGAAGCCCCAGGGCAGTCATCCTGGGGCTCCCCTGCATCTCCTTATGGGTTTGTTAACGGAAGCAGTTCCCTCAGAAACTCATGATCTGGGCCACCTACTTTAAACCCTTGAAAAATGCCGCTAAGTGATGCCACCACCCCTCTCCCCCGCTAGAACTTACCTGTGGTTGTCCCCTCCTTCTTCCCTTCCTCACCTCATTTTCTTCATCCCTCTGCAAGGCACACTCCTCCCCTGAAGAAAAACTTGCAGGAAAAGGGGGTGTTTTGGATAGCTAAACATTCCAAAGGACTTTATCCTAATTTTAAACAAAAACAAAGCATTTAGGGGGTATTGATTATTTTGAGAATATTCTTAAATGCCTTTTAAAATGCCATTTCATGGGTAATGTAGTCAAAGTGAAAATACACCATATATAACAAATTAAAAATAAAAAAGACATTTCATCTTAGTATATGCTCAACTTAAACTTCTTCACGATCATGAAAGTCTTATAATATCCAACACTAGCACTACCCTAGATGTAGACATCTCTAAATGGTCTCAGACATCTGCTTCCCATGTTTTGGGATCATTTTTTCTTTCCTTCCTCCCTCCCTCCCTTTGTTTTCTTCCTTTTCCTTCTTTTCTTCCCTTCCTTTTTTCTTTCCCTTTTTCCTTTTCCTCCCTCCGCCTGTTTAAAAAGATTTTATTTATTTGATAGATGGAGATCACAAGTAGGCAGAGAGGCAAGCAGAGGGAGAGAGAGGAGAAAGCAGCTCCCTGCTGAGCAGAGAGCCCGATGTGGGGCTCGATCCCAGAACCCTGGGATCATGACCCGAGCTGAAGGCATAGGCTTTAAACCACTGAACCACCCAGGTGCCCTTTCCTTCCCTTTTCATTTTTTCTTTCCTTGCCTTCTTTCCTTTCCCTCTTTCCTTTTCTTCCCCTTCTTTCCTTCCTTTACTTTCTCTTTCCTTTCTTTTCTTCCTGCCTTTCTTTTCTTTTTAAAGATTTTATTTGACAGGAGAGAGAAGCACAAGCAGGGGGAATGGCAGGCAGAAGGAGAAGCAGGTTCCCCGCTAGGCAGGGAGCCCGATGTAGGACTCGATCTCAGAACCCAGGGATCGTGACCTGAGCTGAAGGCAGAGGCTTAGCCACCTGAGCCACCCACGCATCTCAGGGTCATTTTCCTTGTCAGGTTGTTAGTGGGTATTTCTTGCTGCCATTAGTCCATCCACTTGTGGCCACTACCATCCTTTCTGATTTAATAAAATCTCAATTGGATGGAACCTCAATTGTTGTTGCTAACGTTGTGATTAGAAGTAGGTATGTTTGTGTGTGTGTACTTGAAAGTGAACAGGTAAAGGGGCAAAGGAGACAGCCCCTATGGATAAAAGCTTTGTGACAATGTTTGGCCCCTTTTAGCTTACTGCTCTTTACTTACTCCAGTCAGCGCAAGCGTGGTTTTGCCATCCCTCACGGCAAATACACACAACCCCACACACAGCTGACTATGTACCTGTCATACCCCCACATCCTTCCTCCATTCCTCCTGAGAATCTCCAAGTTCATCATCGTAATACTTCCGTCTACTTCAATTGCATATTCAATCCTCCTCTTTCCCTTAGAAAATATGTCTCCAAATAATAATTCAAGTATGTTTGTGAGTCATGCTGTATTTCATTGACTCCTTTATACATTTTATACACTATCTAATGACTTCCTACATTGGATGAAATGAAATGCAGCCCTTTTGGGGCACCTGGGTGGCTCAGTGGGTTAAGCCACTGCCTTCGGCTCAGGTCATGATCTCAGGGTCCTGGGATCGAGTCCCGCATCGGGCTCTCTGCTCAGCAGGGAGCCTGCTTCCCTTTCTCTCTCTCTCTCTGCCTGCCTCTCCATCTACTTGTGATTTCTCTCTGTCAAATAAATAAATAAAATCTTTAAAAAAAAAAAAAAAAAAAAAAAAAAGAAATGCAGCCCTTTCATCCCTCTGCTGTGTTCCCATCATCTCCAAATAGTTATTTTAGGTTTACTCAATAACCATTATTTTTTAAAAAGATTTAATTTATTTATCTGACAGAGAGATCACAAGTAGGCAGATAGGCAGGCAGAGAGAGAGGGAAGCAGGCTCCCCACTGAGCAGAGAGCCCGATGCGGGACTCGATCCCAGGACCCTGAGACCAAGACCTGAGCCGAAGGCAGAGGCCTAACCCACTGAGCCACCCAGGCACCCCAATAATCGGTATTTCTATGGGAACGTGTACTGTTCATGCAGAGCCCCTAGTGAATCAAAATTACAATTCCTTTATATGTTGGTTTTGTCTTCCCAGGAATTAATAAGTGCCTTGCCAATATCAGATAGACTGTCAATTGCATTCCCATATCCTCTGGTCCTGGTGTTTTAAGGAGAAAGGAACCAAGAGCCCTCATAGAATAAGCAGAGATGTACCTAGCCCCCATCTGCAGCCCTGTAGCTCATCCTGGCTCACTACCACACCCATTGTCCCCAAGGCCTTCACTTCCATGTTTCCTGGGACTCCAACCATTTTGTTTACCAGCTTAGAATCTCAGTCCTACCTCACACCTCACCTTCTCTCTACCTAGTCTCCAGACTTCAATCTTTGAGTTTCTATAGGATGAGTTTTGGTTGTCTTTGCATGGATTTTTGTTATCAACAACCTATCCACGTTCCATCCTTCAAATTATTGTACCCTCTCATCCACCTGTGCCCATCTGTCCTCTTGTGGGCTCTCCTTGTGAGTTTGTAACTTCTTTATCCCTTTACTTTGATTTTAGTGGGGCTCTGAGAAAGAGAGACCAACCAAAACATATGATTAGTTTATGTTTAGAGCCTCTATTATTTAAAAAGTAGATCAGAAGTACATCTAAGTTTATAGGGATATATATAGGAACCTGGCCTATTTTCAGAGGGAAATGGAACTTCATCCAACATGCGGTACACTTTGTCCTAAAGCAGAAATCACAATGCCTGTAGGAACACAGAACACGTGGGTAAGTAAGCTGGGTGTAAGACAAGGAAGAGGAGGGGCTACGACGGAGGGTGAGACTACCTGAGCGACACAGCAGTGGTGCAGCTCCCACAACTTAGACACTGGGACCCAACACTGCCGATCTCCCAGTCTTCCTAGGAAAACCTGTAGTAACTGATCTGCATTTGAGATCTCCTGATACCCAGATATTGGCCACTAAGGCTAAGTATCTACGTTAGGATTCGTGGCCTGTCCCTGCATTTCATTCAGGTCATCATCAAAAGCCTGGTGGACTTCTACTTACCTACTGGACTGGACTCTACTTATCTAAAATAAGGCCCTCACTTGTTTCTCGTCCTTCATGGAGCCATACAGCTATTGTGTTACACAGTTGTGCCTACGTTTTATCGTCTTGTGCCCAAAATGTTAGCCCCAGGGCTGTGGTACTTTTATCACTGCCAGTGAAGGAAGCCAACATTCCTTACAATGGAGCACTGTGTCTGCTTCCCACGCAGGAAGGACTGTGGGACTATTCCAAAGCACTTAGTTCATTGCACTCGACCTCTTCTCTGAGAGCACTTACACGACACACCTTTTACTTTACCCATAGTTGGTGTTTCATAACTTGGTTTTCTCGGGCACACTAGCTGGTGAAACCAACAGGAGTTGAGATGGGTAGGACGTGAAGGTAGGCACTGAAGAGAGTAAGATATTCAAAATTGCTGGATTTTAACAGATACCGAACTTAAATGATAAATGATTTCGGTATTCTGGTGTCTTGTTCTGGTTGTCCCTTAAAGAGAGCAGCATGCTATGGGGTAGTCAGCCCTGACGGCTGGCATGACCCAGTCAGCCAAGGTCCTATGCATTCATGCCGGAGGAAAGTTTTTGGGACTACATCAAAGGAACCTGGTAACACAAAAGGGGCTTTACGCAAGCAACCACTGATATGAGAAAGGGATTCTGCTGTTCTGGCAAAGTGTTTCGGTGAAAGGGACTAGTGCACTTTAAAAAATTCCTTACTGGAGACGCCCAAGGATTTCAGTTTCATCCTACGTGAACCACCACTGGTCTCAAACCAGATGAACCCAACACATCCAGGTGTGTTTTTGACTTCCTGGTCCAACGTGGTACAGTACTTTTTAAACGTGGGGTTGAGAGGGAGGTGATGACAGCACCCTTCCAAGGGAGTTTCGGACATCCATGGCTGCGAGAGCTCAATGGCCCCGATCAGCTCCGACAGATGCAGAATGGTAGGCAGAATAGCTACAGCAAAACAAGCCAGTTTTGGAGGGAGAAGATTGAAGCAGTGGGGCAGCCACCGGTCTCTACCACTGGACTGGGTTCCGCCGCCTTCCACACCCAGCACACACCTGGCTTCTGGCAGATGCTAAGTCATCTTCTCCTGACACTGAGTGTTCCTTACTGCCCTTTCTAGTCCCAAAATGGCACTTGGTTCCTTTTCTGGGCCTAGGAGAGGATTATAGTAAAACTGATACAAACACTGCCCTCAAGATCATACCATTGGAGGAAAGCCCTTTAATGGGATGGCTGGAAAAACGAAGTCTTTTGGGGACTTCAGTTATTAAACCTGCTCCATGAGGCCCATGGCAGACCAACCAGCTATGCTGGGAATGTTTATAGTAACCTGGATCTAAAACCAGATTTTCATTTATCCTCATGAACCTCACTGTGGACAGGTCAATTAACAAGCCCTATATAATGCTTGTTAAAGAAATAAAACAAGAAACAAAGATTTTAATGGCCCAATACAGCCGAACTAATATGCAGGAAAGAAGCCACTTCCCTTGGCCCGGGACCTTATGCTCACGTGGTCTTAACCTCTTCCTGCCCGTTTGACTCCTGACACATCAGTGACGTCTACTTCTTTACTTTAGCTCTAACCTGTCTCTAAAGCATCAGATCGTTATTTCTGAGTGTCTAATGGGGCCTCCCCTACGGGTAACCAGTCTTCTCCTCCCTGCTCCCAGTTTTACCTTCTGACAGTAAATTCCTGTAGTCTTTACAGCTAGTTTGTATTGGTTCGAGAACCATCTGAGTAACCAACTAGCTTTGTTTCAGGAGATATAAGAAAGAATGAGCCACAGTCTTGTGTTAGGGAGAAGGGACACGTAAGGACCGAGGCCACAGTCCCATGTTCGGAGAGCAGGGACACAAGGGGACCGAGGCCACAGTCCTGTCTTGGGGGAGAAGGGACATGTGGGGACCAAGGCATCATCTAACAAGTGCTCATTCCACCTGCCGTCAGGCGGACACCACAGAGCAGGCCCTGGAGTGTTAAGAGCAGCTTGGACACTCTCCCTAGCTCCTCCACTAGTGAGGGTCCTCAGGGCAAAATCCTTTCCTTACACGTTCGATTATTTCCTAGCGTGGCACTTAGCACGTAGCAACCAGCAAACACTACTCAGTGGTGCTTGAGCCAAGGCATCCCTGAGCCGGGCGGCCAGGTACCCGGTCCCGGGCGCATGGAGCGCAGCCGTCAGCGCCAGGCAGCACGCTCCAGCCGCACGCCCGGCTGGCCATGCCTCTGCGTGCAACGGAGTAGCATCTCCTTTTCATGATCGGGAAGACCTCCCCCACTGAACTGACTGTGCAGATGAGTTCTATCAAGATTTATCAGATTATTTAGTGTGGACAGTGGCACTACGTCTGCCTCCTCATCGGCGCCGAAGACACGATGTGCTTCGAAGGTGCTGCAGAATGTGGTCCTCAGCATTTGGCTAATTCTACTCTCCGCACTTACTACGCTGGTCACACGTTGAACCCTCGTGACAAGCCTGCGTGGTGGGTGCCGTCACGGTGTCCATTTTACACACATAACTACAGAGCTAGGTAACTGCTAGCGAGGCCCCCAAACCCATGCTCTTGGCCATTCCACTCGTGGCTCCGATCGGTGGTGGCCGTTCCTATCATGCTATCCTTGGGACTCGAGGCTGTGTTAAGTACTAAGTCAGGGCATCTGCAAAAACAAGAACCGAGCGATCACCAAACCACCAGAAGGAGAGAGGGCTGCCATTTATTTAGCTCTGCTCCCTGCCATCCAAGACCAAGCTGATCTCTAAACAAGCATCAAAGCCCGAAGCTCATTAACATCAGCGCGTGCTTCAATAAGGTGAACACTACAATGATATACAATTACATGCTAATAATTCAATGCCCAAGAGCCCTGTAAAACAATTGCAAAGGCCCAGGATGATCACAGTATGCAAATGCACGAGGAAAATCATTACCTACTTAGGCCCCTTCATTTTGGTGGGTTTAACATGAGAAGAATAATCCAGGCTACAAGACGAGATTTCATTTTACAGCTGTAGTAACCAAGTACATAAAAGCTTGAATCTGTCCCAATAGCTTCTGAAAGATTTTTCCCATAGTGTCAGAGGCAAAAATAATGAAATCTTGCAAATGTACAGTTAATAGGACCCCGGTGGACACTAACTTCAAAAATGCATGGTCTATAAGACATTAAAGGCTTGATTTTAGTTTCTGCACTGTTCCTGTTAATAACAATGTCTAATTAAAACATCTGTAAAATACTGATAGTTTTAATTTTACATAAAATTTCCAAAACAACTGTTACACAGTATAATAGGCATCTGCAATGAATAGGTTATTAATGGAAATATTATTTTAAATTAAAATCAGGTTCTAAATTTAAATTAGTCATCTCTGGCTAATGAAGAGAAAAAGAAGTCACCCGTGCTGGGAATAATACGGTAGATAATCTAGTTTTCAACATCCGTTAAGGCAAATTCACTTGATCACTTGGGCTAAAGGACAATTTATTTTGCCGCTTCTGACTTGTACTCCACTTGGCACTTCTGACGGATTTCACAGTTGAACTCAATATTAAAACTACAGCCGAAATGCACTTTCCAACACATTATTTTATAATTTAAAAAAAATGCCATTCAATCTCCTTCACACTCGGAACACTCCCCCCTCCCGGCGGACCAGCGAGGAGGCAGCAGAGAACGTGATGCCCCACAGGAGGCTCTCCCTCCCAGCCCTGCCGGCCTGATGAATATTTTAAGAGGAATGGCATAAAATCTCGGCTTTCCCTTTCTCTGGGTCTCATCTTCTTTTACAAAATAAAACAAAAGGGATACACAAGGCGTAGTGGTTGCCTGCGATTCGATACCTTTCTTCCTAATTACTGCACAACAGAGGAGCACTGCTCCGCGCCGGTCTGGGCTGGCACGGACACAGGGAGGGATTCGTTCCGGACAACGAACACCTGCGTCTCCGGCTGCTTCTGACTGATGTAAAGATCACAGGAGATGCTGCAGAATGTGGTCCACGGCATGAGGGAAGCTCTCGCAAGTTAAGTAAGGAGGCGGATTAATTTTTTCTTCATCTGCTGCTCGGTATTTCCCTGAAATGAAAGGAGAGCCAGTGAACAAAGGCTACTGCTAGAAAGCCACATGCATCACGTCCCGTGAGCACCAGGGCCACCTCCGAAACACCCTGGCGAGTATTGGAGAATCAGGGGCTCCCCATCTCCCAAACCATCTCTTAGTAGAGCTTTTGGCTGCAATGAGGCAGTTCAAAGTAATATCACGTCCAGCATCTTCCCCTAGGACTCTGGTCCTTCATAATGGACAGTCGCAGGGACCAGGACACCTGACCGCTAAGGTTTCGTTCAGATCTCCACAGCTGGGGAAATCATTTTCTTCCCCACCAGCCCTAAAGATAGGAATGGAGACTGAAGCAATGCTCTTCAGTGGAAGCCAGGACAGGCCAGGGAGGAAGACTTATCAGCTCCCAAGAGAGACTGGAGACAGCATGTGCTGCCACCCAGGGACCCTGAGAGCACCCAGGGGTGGGGACAGAAAGAGACGAAGGCACACAGGCCTGGCTCATTAGGACAGCGTGCCCAGCAAGTGCACTGCCGCAGTCTCCCTGTGCTCTGGAATGTGGGACACGTAACCGAAGACCCCAGTACAGAGAGGAACCCTTCCACACAGTAGTCACGGGCAGCTTTACAAATGTTTAAGTCGGATGATGCATGGTCCCTATTTAAACACCCTTAATGGGTCCCAAGGCCCTTCAGAAAGAACCCAAATTCCTACCACTGCCCTTTGTCATGTGGCCCAGCACCCCTCCAACCTCAGCACGTGCTACCTTCACAAGACTGCAGTCCTAGACGGTACCTGGCTCTTTGAGGACTTCACTCCTGCTGTCCCCTTTGCTGGCAACAGTCTTCTCACCCCGCTCATCACCTCCCGCATGCTCGGGTCCAATTTCATATTCCCATTCCGGTTACTTCTTCTCCCTGCCTTTCCCCTAGCACCCTGTTCTTTGCCTCCACATTTACAATGCGTTGCAATTCATGTATTTATTTGCTTAAGGTCTGTCTCTCACCTAAGACTGTGAGTTCTCTCGGAGTAGGGACCATCTCTGTTATCTTCCCCAATGTATTCATTCCCAGCACCGAACATAATGACTAACACGAGGTGAGCACTCCACAATTTCTTTAAGAATGCAAAGAAGGAAGTGAGGGAGGAAGGAAGGCTGGAAGGAGGGAAGGAAGGAGGGAAAATGGGAGGAGGGAGGGAGAAGGAAGCGCGGAACACTGCTTCAGCTGAGGCCCTGGGGAACAAGGCCAAGTGCCCTGTAGCCACTGGGGCTACCTCTGCACTTTCCCCTTCTCTTGGCTCTCTCAGCCCTTTTCCATTGATCTCTCCCATTTAACCTTCTGCATTCTCCAGCACTCTCTGCCTGAATCCAGCTCCCCTAACAACAGACCCCCCCTTTCCTACAGTTCCCGCCATTCTCCATTCACTACCTCTTTATGAGGCTTTGCTCAATAAACAGAAAGCCTGAAAATCCTGCTCCACACCTCTGCGCTGCGGCGAAAATATTTTCTGCTTTGTCTTACTGACTGTGAATTCCCTATAGGACCCGAGCCAGCATCAAATGTACAAAGCGAACAAACACTGGCCTCATTCACCTCATCTAGGCACCTGTCCACGGTAGGGGCCACACAGAAACCTCTGCTGCTAGTTCTTCCTCAACCTTAAATTCCATTAAGTACAAACTCTTGCCACATTTCTACTTGGTCTCAAACAGAAGTCACTGACTACTCCTCTACCATACCACCTACTTCCCGGATCCAGTGGCCTAAGGGCGCATATGTGAAAGTCAAGTTTCTTAGCCACGGAGTTAAGGGCTTGCAGAATGCTCTTGCCATCTGGCCGTGCAAGTGGGGGCTTCTACAAAGTCCACACCGACACAGTGGCTTACAGACGTGGGTGGTAGCTCCAGCACCTCAAATGGCGGCTGGCATGCAGCAGGGGCTCACTGATGTGGGCCGCGTGAACGAAGCAGGACACCAGCATGCACGCCTGCCTCACTCACTGTGGCAGTCTATGCTCTCCCGGATGGATGAATTCCTGGAGGAGTACAGGAAGCCATTTCGAGAATATTACATCAAGAATGACCCCACCTTTTCTAGGTGACTGTTTTACATGCTAAGCAAATATATTCTGGGCAGGACTAGTCACAAATCTTTAATAACATCGTTGGGCAAATGCACACCAGGTGCCACTCACTGAGAAACAGAATTGCTCAAGACCATCCACAAGAAGCACTTTTTATGGGATAGATGAACACCTTTGTGATCATTTTCAATACTGGGGAGCCTAATACTTGTGCAAATGCATGGATTTCAAATTCACCAACAGAGCCAACCATTTTGTGTGCTTTTAGAACAGTGGGCTTACTTGGGCTTGTTTCTGACCAGACATGAACAGTACAAATGGGCCTGTTTTCCTGCACTGGACTTGCTGTTTACTGGCTATACATTTTCAGTTCGGTTGTGTTATGCTGCTGGCTTCTCTAAGACCAACTAGATGGCTCCGTGACAGGCTGACCACAACCAACTGCCAGTCAGGAAAGAAGGGACAACCAACAGAAGCCAGCCAAGACAGAGGAAGCAGGGCCCACAAGACACTGGCATAGCGGGTTTTCATACTTAGTATAAATCCTTAATGATGTGAATTAAGGAGAGAAAATGTTCATAGGGGTAACAGACAACAGGAGAAATAGTTATCTGGAGATTTCCTCAGTGACCAGGAAATAAAACAGTGAATGGCAGGAACTTGAAAATTAGCATACAGGGAGGGACCATGAGTGCGATGACTTTTCTGGATTTTTTCTTTCTGGGTACTTCCTCTTTTTTGCTTACATCAAAGGGCAGTCATGTTCGCAGGAGGCTGCTGAGCATTTTGAGAAGTATAAACAAACACCCTGTTCGCTCTGGAAAGATGAGTCCCAACTGCAAGGCTCGCAGGACTCCCTCCAGAATCCTGGCACAGCCTGTACTCCGTTCACACAGGGCCCTGCCAAATGCTGCTTCTTCAATGCTAGCTGTAGCTATGCTTTCCAGTTTCTACTTTTAAATTTAAAATAGCTTTTATGCAACCACATTTTCTTGAATATATGTCAGTTGGGAGTAAATGTACTTTTTCTAAAAAATGTCCATGCTGTGGCTCTTCTGAGACTTTGTTTAAATCTTCCTTCTTAGGAACAGCCTCTTAAATGGTTCTGCTAGCATTCTATGAACCTGGGCACTCTATGAAGTCCACTCACTGTGGACTGAGGCCAGGACCCAGCACACTACTGGGTCCTCTGTCATCATAATACCGTATTAGTTGAGTCCTCCCCAGGAAGTTCCTGTCTTAAGTTTATTCTGAAGGGCCACAAAGAGTATACCTACTTTGGGTATAGGAAATAATTCCTAAAACAGTAAGTAAAAGTTCTTTGTGTGATTTAAAAAAAAAAAAATACAAGTGTTAACAGAAAGTATCAGATCACTTAGCCCACAAGTTCCTAAGGAGACCAACTTTATCATCTTTTGCTGGCATCAAAAAAAAAAAAAAAAAAAAAAGATACTTTTGTAGAACATCCCCAAATCAGTCAACTTTGATCCATTCCAATGTGCTGATTTGTGTATCAAGAAAATCATATAAATAGTAATTGTCAACCAGCACAGTTATCTCTGGGTAAGTTTTAAAATAACCTCTGAATTCTCTCTGATCTTTCAATTTTTATGCAGCATGGGCCCTCCCACAATGTCTTTCCCTGAGATCCCGAGCCCCTTCTATTTTTGCTTTGAGGCAGAAAGGGAATTAAAGTGCCCAGTGGGCTTTGTCATTTCTGCAAAGACTGTTCTTTAAGCAACTGTGTGTTTTACCATCCTATTTGAGAGAAGCCTTATGCAGAAGATACATACCAGTTTTTACTAAGATACCCAGCATGCCGACATTCTGAGCCCCACCGACATCATCCCTGCAATCCTAGAAAAGGACAAAGAAAGCATTTAGTTCAAAAAAATACAAGAGAAAAGGGGCTAAATCCACATGGGACCCACTGACGAAGCATGCCATTTGGAGAGGGAAGTGCTGAAGAAGTGTAAGGTGTACAACAGAGTAGTAAGTCTAGTGACCAAGCACAGACAGCACATCTACAGTTCATGTTTTCCACATGCACATCCGTCTCCTGTTAAAACGGATCATGGGAAAAAGCCTCCTATTCATCTGGCAGCTCTGAAGGTGAATGATCCAACTGTAGACCGTGAATGGACGACCTCTGGAAGACGGCTCTGCTGCTGCCCATGTAACACACCACCCTTACTCTCCAGCCAGTTGTCCCTCGAAGGTAGAATCAAGCCAAATCAGAATACTGAGATTCTCTGAGATTTACTTCACACTTGGGGATAACAGGTCAGTTAGAGTAGGTAGCTCCTCTTTCCAATTCTTACCCAAGATAGAGATGAATACACTTGGTTGACTGTGATGATAAACACCAGGTAATAAAAATCCAAGGACTCAAAGAAATATCAAGAAAAACAACCCTTACGGCCCCTGGGTGGCTCGGTTGGTTAAGCATCCAAACTCTTGACTCCGGCCCCAGTTGTGATCTCAGGGCTGTGAGATCCAGCCCTCCATCAGGCTCCGCACTGAGTGTGGAACTTGCTGAGGATTGTCTTTCTCCCTTTCCCTCTGTACCTTACCACCCACCCCACCCCCCAAAAAAAGAAAAAAAAAAAAAAAGTCAACCCTGCCATCTTATATCTTTATAGGACTTTATAGACAGGATTCATTCAGACCATGTCTGAAGAAAAGTCTTTTCCTCAAAAATCGATAGCATTCAACAACAGACCTTGGGGATGAGTTTTAGAATATCAAAATCCTCATCCAAGGTCTAACTTGAAACCCTCCATTGCATCTAAACTTGCCCTAGTGAAGTAGCACTAGGGAGAGGGAGAGAATGAAGAAGGGAGGTGGGAAACAGTGGATAAGGGCAGGGAAGGAAAACCTGCCGTCTCTGGGGTAACAAGCAACCCTCCAGGCAGCTGAATGCTGCCATCACATGTCCTTCCCCCTTCCACCCTGTCCCCACACTGGTAACTCCCGGGATAAAGAATTCTGATGTCCCCACTTCTTCAAACATGTATTTGCCTGGAAAAGTCAGTTAAAGATCTGCCAAGAGGAAAAGATGTGACGAAGAGGTGGTTTCTCAAAGCAGCATCAGGTTTAGTGATTATCGTGTTCGGGTTCTGGTGAGCAAGGAAGGACGTGGACAGGAGATGAGGAGCACTGGGCTGTACCATCACAAGTGAGCCAGGCAAGGGATCCGTAGTTAGTTCTGGAGGAAGTACGGAGCCTTGAATTCTGCTTCTGGCTGGGCCACTCAGCTGCGGGAATTCAGGCGTGGAGCTTTACCTCTCTGGGCTCCAGCATCCCAGTCTATCAGATGATGAAGTGTGGAGCAGACAACCTCCACGGTCTTTCAGCCTAATGTGTTGACTTAAAATTGAAATATGATCCTTGCCCCTCTCCTTGACACAAGGTGGTGTGCTTTCTAGCTCTTTCCCCCTCACGGCACACGTAGACCTGTCCCCAGGACACTGGGGAAAACTGGCAAGGAGCGCCCAGCCAGAGGTCACTGGCCAGAGCTTCCAACCGTCAGGTCCAGCCCTACCACTCAGAGGGCCGAGGCAATCGATATCTGTAGCTATTTGTGGCACACTGACTGGGAAATTCTTCCATAAAGCATATACTAGGAAAAAAATCAATAATGGTAGAATTCTGTAGGTACACATTGCTCTCTACATACATAATATTCAAAAAACCTTAAGTCTGTGTAGAGGTTTTCTTCAAAAAGACATAAAGCATTTGACTGACTTGCATTTAATGGTCTTTTGATTGTATATACCACACCATGAACAATGTCAGAAGTAATCAGAATTTCAGCTCTTTACAAGAGTGTCGCTAACCAGCTATTGGCAAGTCTGTTTATAGGCACCCACTTACTACCACCTGATACCACAGCAAGAGTCTTTTTGTGTTTCAAAGCAGTGTGGCAAAGCTGGCTCTAGCCTGCAGACGGTAAGCTCTGGTCATTTCCTGGGCTTCTCTACTTACATCTCCTATCATGATGGCCTCCTCAGGTTCACAGCCAGTGCCCCGCAATGCTTCCAAAAAGAACGTCTTCTCTGGTTTTCCCACGACTGTGGCTTTGGTGTCTGTGGCATACTCCAGAGCTGTCACGAATGGTCCAGGCCCCAGGGCGAGGCCATCTTTCCTCTTGTAATACCTGGCTTTGTGGATTGCTATCAGAGGGGCCCCATCCAGGAGTAAGCTAGGGAGACGGAGAAAATGGAAAGTGGCTAAGAAAGCAAGGCTTTTATAACTGGAAAAGCATGTCAGGCTCACAAAGTGGTTTTATTCACACTCACGGAAACAAATAGTTTCTTATTAACTTTTAATGACTTGCTGTCTTCTAATGAATTCGTGAAGAACTGCTGGGAATTACACTCAGATACGCGAAAGAAAGGTGATAGATTATTAAATTTGGGATTGCTTCAACCTTTTACCTTTAGCGGTTTCAGACACTTTACGCAAATCACCAGGGAAAGAGAATGAAGAGAAGTAAAGCTAAATAAGACACTCGAGGGAAGAAGCTTAACTTAATGAGACAGGTTGTTTCAGCCTTCCCTAACGGCAAGCAGGAGGCTCTGGAGCCTTTTCCAACGGAGACAACTGTTGCCGCACGGACGGTCTTGCCAACGCCGGGAATACCTGCATTCCTCTTTCTCTACTCCAAGGTGTGAGTTTCTTCTTCAGTCAGAAATTCAGAAGACCATTTTACAAACGCTTTTTCTTGTAGGTTTACCTTTTCATTCTACCTTTGACTGCTTCAGGCCATCTTCCCTGAAGAACACACCAGTGAGGCTTAAGGGAAAGGCCATGCTGTCAAGTCCCTTCCTTTGTCCCAACATAGGACAAATGCCCGGAGACGGAGGGGAAGGGCAACCGGAGTCTGAGACCCAAACTCCACAGAGAACTAACCCCCATCCCCAAACACCTGCCGCCCGCCCCAACAGCGCCGCCCGCAGTCACAGGGCTGAAAACAGCCACACAACGCCCTCTCCTCTAATGGAATTCGGGACAGGATAGATTTCTTCAACTGCTTTTAACCAATGTAATAAATGATCTCACTGGCCTGATTTACTTTAAGTCATCTCCTTAGTTAAAATATTTAGTATGTCCATCGAGGAGGAATTCATCACATCTTACCCTTCACAATTATGAGTAATTAAGCGCTCAACTATGAAACTGCTAAATTATTCTTGTCAGTGGGCACAGAAATGCCTTCCTGCGGGAGATGCAGAATTCAGACATTTATGATTAAATATTTTATTAAGTAAAAACCAACAGTGGACTATTACAGGGCCTTATTGTTAGTTACTACGAATTGCTCACAGCACAGGATAGATCCTTCAAATGTATTCACTAACATTCATACAAATTAACTTCTTAAAGCAGATCCTAAAATCCAACTGTTAGGAAACCTGATAAAGCCAATATGTTGGCCTTAAAGAACCACTGCTGATAACAGTGAGATAATACTGGTTGATTTATCTAGCCCCACTTCTTGTCACCCCACCCCCCAATCCCATTTATTTGCTACTCTACCACGGAACTGGAATTCTTTATGCAACAGACCTCAAAATTGCTTTCCACTTATATAGCTAAACTAAAAATTCATTTGATTTAGCTTTGTTAATATTTTATTATATATTAACTGGGGATAAGACTTATCAGCTTGATTGATGTGTGTACTTTAATTCCCAGGCAGTACTTTAGTGCCTTCCCTGGAAGGGCTGAAACTGCGGGTTGCTCCACATTTCTCTAAATGGGAACAGGTTCTCCATGAGGCTGGAGAGGATAGACATCTCTCAGGGAAGTGGTTCCTGCTTCTACCTTCCTTCTGTGCACAATATGGGCTTTACCGAATCTTTGAAAAGCCAAGCCATATTCAGGATGGACTGAAAGATAAACGTGTTCTAGAACACAGATTAGAAGATCTTTTATAGAACATTTTTAAAAATATCAAAAATAGACACCCCAATACTTGGGAGTATTTTTACACTTCCTAGACAGGGCCGCAAAGGGTCAGTTGCTTTTGTTATAACAAAGAACGCATTAGCAGGAAGTCTGACAATTTTCTGTCTGTATCTCACTATAAAACCACTGAGGTTCAAGAAATAAGGGGAGGGAAAAGGCACAAAGAAGGCCTGATTCAAATATCTCTGGCTGCAAGTCCCATGTAGGCAAAGTAAAAAACCTGTAACATGCCCTAGCCAAGCAGGGCCACAATACAGAAATCTTAGGCAGAGCAGTGAGAGGAAAGCTAAGGGGATAGCTCACATTTACAGCTACAAACCACTGCTGAAAGGGACCTCAAGGAACATCAGGTCCAACATGCCCTGCCGTTGGATGAAGAGATCATCCAGACATGCTGGCCATGATCGACTGCACCACCAAGGAGAACTATAGCCCAGAGAACATCTGAAAACCAATCTAGTCCTCTTCCAAATGCACTATACTGTCTTTCTAAATAACTTTTCTAGGAAAACAATCAACTTTTCATCATTTCCATGGAAGATGGAGCATATGGAAATGAAATCACATGGCAGCTTAAATGATTGTCAGACCTTTCCTATATGTCCAACATCAAACTAGGGAGTCCCTTCCTTTCTGCCCCCCCCCCAAAACCATGCCCCAATCTCTCCCATTGCAATATATTCACCCAGGTCCTCAAACCAGACACCTAGGAGCCATCCTTGACCTCTCCCTTTCACCCATCCCCCTTCACCCCTACTCATTAACATATCCAGTAATTTCCAATTCCAAAACAAAAATTAAAATATCTCAAAACTGTCTTCCTCCTCTCCTGAACTTCTGCAACGGTCTCCCAACCAACCTTCCTGCTTTCTATTCTTGCTCCATTCTTCCAAGCCATTGTACAGGCAATATGGGAGTTTTAAAAGTACAGATGGGATCACATCCCTCCCCTACTCAGAAGCCCTCAACAACTTCTCACTGCAAATAGTATAAAACCCGAAGTCCTCACCGCAACCTACATCTCCGGTCTTAAGTCACCTTCTCAGTCGATGGTCATGTGCCAGATACAGCAGTGTCTTCCAACTTCTTAAAAACCATGCCACTCCCTTGTGCTCCAGACCACACCTCCTGACACAGCTCCCCATGGTTTTCACACGGCTGTCTTCTGCTCATTCATCAGGTCTCAGCTTCAACATCAGCACAACGAAGAAGCATTTCCAGCCTTCACATGTAAAGTGGACTTCTTCCTCGCCTCTGATCTCTTCTCGCATCACCCTTTTCCCTTTGTATCACTTTCCATAGTTCACCATTCTTACTCAACTGTGATTGGTCTGTCTTCCTCACCAGAATATAATTTCCACTATGCCCATCAGTTTTACTCATTGCTGTTATCTCTGACGTCCAAAACACAAACAAAAAAAACACTGGCACTTCTCCCCAAATGTTTACTGAATTAATGGATGAAGCTCCGTCTGTCTTGGTCCTGATACATGACATGAGGAGTAATACTTACATTCCGAGGACTAGAGAGGATCTATGCAAACCTTTTCAGACAGTATATGTCTGACAATAATGGCAATTATTATTCTTCATAAATACAGAAGTATGGGAACCATGCTACTTAAAATAGCTAAGAGCAAATCACTTCATATTTGTGGGCCTTATCAAACAAAGAGGCTGAAACAGATCAAAGCTTTTTCAGTCTCAGCATGGCTGATATTCTGGGCTGGAAAATGCATTGTTGTGGTGCCTATCCTATATGCAAAGGACGTTTAGCAGCACCCCTGGTATCTCCCCACTGGATGACAGCAGCAGCCTCTTACCCAGTTGTAACAACCAAAAATGTCTCCGGACATTACCAAATGTCCCCTGGGAAGCAAAAGTGCCCCTGGTTAAGAACCATTAAACTGGATGACTACCAAAGCCTTGACACTCAATACATTTGTGAGAAACACAACTACCAAAAGCCCGAATTAAAATGATAGTAAATCATGAACCATATCAAAGGAAAATCTCACTAACAACGAGCTGTACTGCTACATGCAACAACTTGATTAATCTCAAAAACAGACAAATATGCTACAATTATATGATTTCATTCATATGAAGACCAAGAACCGGCAACATTGACAGCAATCATAGTGGTGACTGTAAGGAAGGCGTAGTGTTGACTGGGATAGGGAGCCTTCTAGGGTGCTGTAGATGTTCTGGTCCTTGATCAGAGTGGGGGTTACACAGGTATACCTAAGTGTAAAATTTCACTGAGTCATATACTGACAATTTGTATACCCTGCCATGCATGTTATACATCAAATCAAAAAAATCAGTAATAATATATTTATGTGACTTACTCACTGGAAGCTTTTATTTGGAGTAGCAAGAGCTGCCTTGACCATAAAAGAATCTCCCCATTGATTAAAAAGTAAGAGTTGTTTAGTGGCCAATAATCAACTCAATTCTGTATTCTGATTTTCAGACTGGCATATTGAGTTGTCCTCCTGCATATACTAATGGAATGCTTTATATAACTCAAGTTCTTAAGTCTTAAACAATTTCTTACTTACAAAGTGTTTTATTTTTATAGTCTGGACTTCAATTTTAAAAACTGCATCATAGTCAGCCCTTTCAAAAGAGAAAAAGCCCAGAGAAATGATTTTTACTTTAAGCCCTGCTGCCACACTGTTCTGGAATTCCTCATGCCCGGGGCTCTGAACACCCAGAAGAAGTTCAGGAGTTCCTGTCCAAATGCACTAATAACCGAGGCCATTACTGTTGATTTTTTCTTCCCTTTCTAAGGAACTGAATATACTGGAGTAATCAAAACATTTTATTTTTTCTTAAGGAGATAGGGAAAAGAAAGCAATTCAACACTGAACAGAAACCATCCATGGTGATAAGGATCTCCTCCCAAAACCAAAACCCCCTAATTTTTGCACACCTCTAAGACTTTGGGAGGACTCCTGTACCTGGCAACAATTATAGAAAAGAAGTCACTAACAAAGTTTCAAAACATTATTACTAAGCACACTTCATCTCTGCATTTAATTGTGAAAGTTTTGGTATCATTTACCTTGTTATAATGATATTTTAAGAAGTTCCTCTAGAAGCTACAGGTAAGCTGCTCTTTTTTCCTAAGCTGCTCTTAGGGAAAAAAAAAAAAAAAAAAAAAAAGCCAAAAATTACAACTTTTCCTAGGTTAAGCAATTCTCTGTAGTTTTCCTCCCAAATCCTTTTGACCCAGCAATATATATTTCTGAAAACAATCTTAAGGAATAAATATAAATACTATTTAAAGAAACGTGCTTTCATTTTTCAAAAACTAACTTCAAAATCCTGGAAACAGCCAATAGGATATGTATTGTACTTTTTAAAGTGGAATATGCTGTGGCAATCAAATGTGTTTTGGAGGACTAGTAACACAGATAAACATGCACAAAAGGGGAGTTAACCAGTGAACCCAGAGTATACATACATTCTCATTTTTATCTGGCATTTATGGACATAGAAACAAATGAGCTACGTGCTAGCATATTAACTGGGGCTCTCTTTACGTAGCAGGATTACAAGTAATTTTATTTATTCTCTTCCTTTTTGAGCATTTAAACTTATCCACATTGAAGAATTTTGAAAATTACTTTTACGCTGATTTTTTTTTTTTTAGTCTTGTGACTAAGTTAAGTGATCTGTTATTAAGTGATCTGTTTGCCCAGCAGCCTTTCTCCTAATAGAGATCATCAGGCTTAATTATAATTGGTCCATTACTAAAATGCTTAAGCTTTAGGTTTCTTACTCAGGTCAGCAGATGAAAAGAGACCTTGCCACAAGCAAGTACTACAGCTGTGCAAATGAATGTACTACCAGGGGATAAAACAGAACACGCACAAAATACTACTACGTGTTGTGTAAGGATACCTGCCGTATGCGGTAAGTGCAAAGAAATATATGACAATGATCAACACAGAATTCATGACCGTGATTACTTCTGGGTCTTAGGTGGTAAAATCAGGAACGCACACGCAGGGGCTATCAAATGTGCTGACAGTTTGTATTTCTTAAACTGACTGACAGGCATATGAGTGTTCCTTATATTACACTTTGTATCTTTCAGTGTTAGATAGAAGAGGAAAAGCCATCCATGGTTCTTAGCATTTGAATGTCTTCTAGAACCCAAACCCAAGTCATTTCTGTTCCCTATAGCTGGTTCTTATCCTTCCCCAAAATCAATTCTTTAAATTCAGGTTTTTCATTTTCATTCAGACATTTAAGACACATTTGAAGACAGACTGTACTACATATGTGTGTGTGTGTATGTGTTTGGAGCTTACATACATTTACGTATGGGTTTACATATGGGTTTATGAATGGGTTTACCCATTCAAAACACAGTAAATAAGAGGCAGTGTAATGTGGAAGGTTGATGTGTCTGCCTCAGGGTGATATGCCCCAAAGCTGTTATTCAAGGCAGCGATGCAACGGGGTTTAAAATCCAATGTTTATTCTCATTATCAACCTGAATAGTAATTTAACTAATCGGTGGTTTATTTGAGATGTCTATATTTGCCACACACAATCCAAACAGCTGTAGTCATTGGTTGGAAGGCACAGTCTCTGTGGAGACATCAATATGCAAAGAAGGGCAAGACCTAAAATCCTTCTGTTAATTCTCCACCCAGCTGTTAAGTGCATTTGTGAAATTAGAGTTGACCTATAAGTGCACTGTAATGCTTTAAAATGTAGTGTTTAAAAAAATCAATATGGTTAGGGAAGTGTACTAATTAGACAGCATCCGAGCAATTACAAAGTCAGTATTATGTCAACATACATTTTTATTACCCAGAGTCTAGTATTCATCTAAGACAGAGACCTCCCAACTTCCTATTAAATATGTCCTTCCCAAATTACCAACTAAAATCAATCAATACCCTCTCCTTGAATTCTGTGGTTAAAGAAATGGATAAAAGATAGTGGGTTAAGTTCAAAAGTAAGAAATCATAGCAAAAAAAAAAAAAAGAAAGAAATCATAGCAGATTCTCCATTTTACATGAAAACTGATTTTGGCATAGCGGTAAACCTTACTTAAGGAGCAGCTAGATAATCTACCCCCTTCCCCCCCACCCAAGAAACTAAAGGAGGATAACTGAAGTAGGTGAAGCAAGAAGAATTTTACTACCAGACACCCCAAAGTGTATCTTCAAGCAGTGCACCACAGCAATGGATCTTCAGGAAATACGTACAGCAAATGGATACTGAACAACTATGAAAAGTGAGTGTTTCTTTTAAACAAAGGCTTGACTATCACAGTGACGGGTAAGAGAGTCACAAATAAAAGTGCATTAAGTAGCCAAGGTTTCTATTAACCAAGGATCTAAAATAAATATTCATACAAAGAGAAAAAGTGGTTACTCCCAAAGTGCTATTTTTGGCCACAAAGATTTCCAAGATCAGCAGCAAATAATGAGCCCAGATGTCTGAACCCTGCAGTGAGTTTTAAACTTTCCTGCAAACATTCTGACTACTGGACATCTACATCAAGAAACGACTTCTACATCAAGTATGTCAGAATGATTCTTACAAATCTTCATACTAGGAAGAAAATGATGTTTTTATGGCATTCTTTGTAACTAAATACCAAAAATTTACCAAACCATTACAAAAATTTTTTACACAAGTTCAGTATATCCTGATGCAATATTTAGAACTACTGAACTTGTCATAAACTGAAAGGCAAATTACATGGTTTAATGGCTTGACAAGAACTAAAAAAGAAAAATGAAAAATCTAAGGGGAAAAAAATCAGTCTCCCTCTAGAGCATATTTGTGGGTAGATTCTGTTCCAATTTATCTGAAGTGTAAGAACCAGGATGCTGTCTTCCTTTTGAAGCAGCCAGTGCAAAGTTCATGTAACCAAAATGGACACACAAGTGAAGATTCAGAACATTTTCCATGTTGTATTTCCCCACATTTCTATTGGCAGCCATTGGAACATTTCCAGTTAAACACCCCAAAGGACAAACAGCCCCAACCTAAACTTATCACCTCCTGAACCCCGACAGGGGGTGTCTCTGTCATATGTGCTCAGGTTAGAAATCTGGACATCTGGACCTTGATTCACTGGTCTTCCTCACCCCTAAACCCAACTATCCATCAAGTCATGTTGACACGACCTGAATCTGCTCCTTCATCCTTACTGCCACCATCCCAGTTCAGACTACCACTATCACCTATCACTTATCAAATAATTTCTTTGAAAGTGTGGTCAAATGTGTCAACTTCCCTCCAAACCCTAGATTATCACTAGAGGAAGAAATAGTGTGTATTGTTTTTAGAGCATTAATCGGGATGATATACCTACCTTCAGACAACAGCATAGTCCATGGAGAATCAAAGGAATGATAATAAAAGATAAAACTGAAACTTTTTCCCACAGGATGAATGAGGTTAAAATGAGCAGAAAATTTAAAGCTTGTTTTTCAGAGAACTGTTGCCCCCTCATCAGTCATTACATATTTTCAGATCCTACTAACATATCCACTAGCTGTCTCTCCAGAAGCCTGGACTCAAGGTCATCTGAAAGGGTTCCAGCCTAGGAAAAGCCACGCCCAGCATTCCTACCCTGAGATAAGAAGGCCAAAACCCCATTCCGTTTACACCAGTTCTCAGAGCATGCCCATAACCACTTCTACTCTTTGTCCCAAGATAACCTTCTGGGGTTGAATTTTGCCTCATCCTGGGGTTAAATCTCCACCCCAAAGTGAACATGGGATGTTACATCTATGTTTGCTCAGTGATCACAGTCCATCTTTTCTCATGAAGAGTCATGTAAGTTTCCCTGCCCTTTTCAGCAATATGTACATTGTAATCTCAACCTCTCTGATCATAAAACCCTTGTTCTCTCCCCCTTTGAGGAAGCAGATTGGAGGCTTATCCTCCAATTTCTTCCTTTGGCTGCCTCTCAAATAAACTCCTTCCTTGCTGCAAACCTGATGTCTCAGGGACTGGCTTTGCTCCCCACCAGGCAGATGGACTTGGATTCCATTACAAAATTGCTAACTTCAGAGCTGCAGTATTATTATGAATTTCTGCCCCAGGGTATTGATTCTACAAACCAGAAAAACCCCAATGATCATCACATTTTAACATATTGATTATTTCTTAAAAACTAAGCAAGATAGTAATAAATATGATTTAATGTTGATCTTGAAGTGATCTTGAAGGCATCTACCCTCATGTACAATTTGGGTGGCCAGAAAGTGAAATACATCTATAACCTTACATGACAGAGACTCAGGAAGGGAAGAGAGGAGCATATGATCAGATGAAAAATAAATAGCTAGAGACTTACCGGAATGCTTGATTCAGTATCTGATAATGAAAATGTTCTGGTGCCAATCCTATGACCACAGCATTGGGATCACTTGTTTGTATTCCTGGGAATGGAAAAAATATGCAATTATTGAAAAGTGCAGTTAAGAGTAATGATACATTTTATAATAAAATAGCTTTAGTCAATCAAATACAAATTTTTGCTGTAGCCATAATCTGAAATTTAAGAGATTATTCTGCCCAAAGTACTTTGGAGGTATAAGCAATACTTTAAATAGTTTGTTTTCATTATTTTTAATTTTCTAGTATTTCTGCATATCCTTTTCCACTATGTCACAATGTTTAGTAATCAGAAGATCCCAATGGAAACTTACAACTTGATGCTCTCAAACAAGGACAATTTCTAACTTTTAAAAGCTTTACTGATTACAATCAACAAGAACAGCCACAAGTTCTCTATGAGCTATCAGATCAATAGCAACTGATAAGGGACTAAAAGTCCAAGAGGCAAGGGAAATTAGACTTTCTAATTGACACAGCTGAGGTTAACACACTCATGATAAATAAGGAGTGCACCGTAGATTCTACAGTTTTTTACTTAATGCCTCATCTACTCTCAGTTCCACAAATATTATTCTATCGTTATTTTAAGGCCTTGGTATCTGGTAACAGAACCTTAGATATGACAACTGAACAAGTGCATTCACCATCGCAGTTATTAAAGGTCTGATTAAAGGTTCTGTAGATTATCTATATACCAATTCCTATTTGCCTCTCTCACTGCCTGCCTTGAAGCATCATCACAGAGTCCACCAAAATGGAAGGGGAAGAAATAGAAAGAGCAGATACCCAGATTTCCAATTTCCTCCTTACTAGTAGCCACAAATACTGAGTAGTTCAGAAATGGTAGTACACCACCAGCAAGCACTGGTTGTCACTGCTTCTAGCTAGGCCTTTGCAGTGCAAGATCTAGAGAAAAAAATTTTTTTAAGAGAAAAAGGGAATTGATAATGGTATTTTTAATTCAAAATTGGTAATACACGGCTTATTTGATTTTTATATTCTTATCTCTTTTCACTTATACATAAAATCACGGGTACTACCAATACTAGTAATACTAGTAATTACTACTTTGTTTTATCTTGTATCTATAATTTAAAAATAATAACTAACTACATTACTAACAACACTAAGACTACTAAATGCAGTTTAAGATTTCTTTGCAGTTAATTTTTTTTAAAGATTTTATTTATTTATTTGACTGAGAGAGATCACAAGTAGGCAGAGAGGCAGGCAGAGAGAGAGAGAGGAGGAAGCAGGCTCCCTGCTGAGCAGAAAGCCCGATGCGGGACTCGATCCCAGGACCCTGAGATCATGACCTGAGCCAAAGGCAGCGGCCTAACCCACTGAGCCACCCAGGTGCTCCTGCAGTTAATTTTTTATTAACATATAATGTACTATTGTTTCAGAGGTAGAGGTCTATGATTCATCAGTCTAATATAATTCCCAGTGTTCATTACACCACATAGGCTCCTTAACATCCATTACCCACAGTTACCCCACTCCTTCATCCCTCTATCCCCTCCAGCAACCCTCAGTTTGTTTTCCTATGATTAAGAGTCTCTTGTGGTTTGTCTCCCTCTCATCTCATTGTCTTTTATTTCTTCCTCTTTTTCTATGATCCTGTTTTTTTTTCTTAAATTCCACATATCAGTGAGATCATATGATAATTGCCTTTCTCTGATCAACTTATTTTGCTTAGCCTAATACCTTCTAGTTCCATCCACATTGTTGCAAATGGCAAAACTTCATTTTTTGATGGCTGAGTAGTATTCCATTGTATATATATATACACCATATCTTTATCCATTCATCATTGATGGACATGTGGGTTATTTGCATAGTTTGGCTATTGTGGACATTGCTGTTATAAACATTAGGGTGCACGTGCCCCTACAGATCACTGCATTTGTATCTTTGGGGTCAATACCTAGTACTGCAATTGCTGGGTCATAGGATAGCTCTATTTTCATCTTTTTGAGGAATCTCCACACAGTTTTCCAGAGTGGCTGCACCAACTTGCATTCCCACCAGCAGTGTAGGAGGGTTCCTCTTTCTCTGCATCCTTGTCAGGATCTGTCGTTTCCTGACTTGTTAATTTTAGCCATTCTGACTGGTATGAGGTGGTTTTGATTTGTATTTTCCTGATGGTTAGTGATGCTGAGCATTTTTTCATGTGTTTGTTGGCCAATTGGATGTCTTCTTTGCAGAAATGTCTGTTCATGTCTTCTGCCCATTTCTTGATTGGATTCTTTGTTCTCTGGGCATTGGGTTTGGTAAGTTCTTTATAGATTTTGGATACTAGCCCTTTATCTGTCATTTGCAAATATCTTCTCCCATTCTGTCAGTTGTCTTTTGGTTTTGTAAACTGTTTCCTTTGCTGTGCAAAAGCTTTTTATCCTGATGAAGTCCCAATAGTTCATTTTGCTTTTGTTTCCCTTGCCTTTGGAGACATGTCTAGCACGAATCTGCTGTGGCTGAGGTCGAAGAGGTTGCTGCCTGTGTTCTCCTCTGAGATTTTGATGGATTCCTGTCTCACATTTAGGTCTTCTATCCTTTTTGAGTCTCTTTTTGTGGGTGGTGTAAGGAAATGGTCCAGTATCATTCTTTTGCATATATCTGTCCAATTTTCCCAACATGATTTTTTGACAAGAGTCTTTTTTCCATTGGACATTCTTCCTTGCTTTGTCTAAGATTAGTTGACCATAGAGTTGAGGGTCTATTTCTAGGCTCTCTATTCTGTTCCACTGATCTATGTGTCTGTTTTGTGCTAGTACCATACTGTCCTGATGATCACAGCTCTGTTATAGAGCTTGAAGTCCAGAATTGTGATGCCATCAACTTTGGCTTTCTTTTTCAATATTCCTTTGGCTATTCAGGGTCTTTTCTGGTTCTATACAAATTTAAGGATTATTTTTTACAGCTCTGTGAAAAAAGTTGATGGTATTGCATTAAATGTAAAGATTGCTCTAGGTAGCACAGATGTTTTAACAATATTTGTTCTTCTAATCCACAAGCATGGAATGTTTTTCTATGTCTTTGTGTCTTCCTCAATTTCTTCCCTGAGTGAACTGTAGTTCTATAGTTCTGAGTATAGATTCTTTGCTTCTTTGGTTAGGTTTTTTCCTAGGTACCTTACGGTTTTGGGTGCAATTGTAAATGGGACCGACTCCTTAATTTCTCTTCTTCTCTCTCATTGTTATTGTATAGAAATGCAACTGATTTCTGTGCATTCTGATTTTATATCCGGAAACTTTGCTGAATTCCTGTATGAGTTCTAGCAATTTTGGGGTGGAGTCTTTTGAGTTTTCAACATACAGTATCATGCCATCCTTTGCAGTGCTTTTATCCTTAGAATTTACCCCTCTATGGTACGAACCATCAAAATACTATATTTTAGGGGCTCCTGGGTGGCTCAGTAGGTTAAGCCTCTGCCTTCAGCTCAGGTCATGGTCTCAGGGTCCTGGGATCTCTGCTAAGCAGAGAGCCTGCTTCCCCCGGTCGCCACGCTCTGCCTGCCTGTGATCTCTGTCAATTAAATAAATTAAATAATTTTAAAAAATACTGTATTTTAAAGTCATTTGAAGTAAGTCTCTTCTCTGAGTGAATATGTCACCAACTTGATACAGAATTAAGTTTATTTGTTCCAATTTGATTTTGGTTTTCAGGGACTGGCTTGTTTTTTACTTTTTAACCGCCTTTCAAACATGCAAAACATTTACATGGTTCCGAAGGCAACGCTATAAACAAGGTACTTGCAGAGAAGTCTTGTCTCCTATCACTTTCTTCCTTCTTCCTGTTTAGATAATCACTCTTCCTAGTTTCCCACTTATTCTTTTTTAGCTTCCTTTCACAAATATAAGACAAACACATATCCATTTCTCTCTCATTTTCTTACACAAAAATATGTAATTTTTCCTACATCCTGCTTTTTCACTCAATATATCCTATGAAGACCACTTCTTATCAGGAGACAGAATTTGCCCTTCCTTATTTTCCAGCTACAAGCCATTCCGTTTTGGGGACATATCATAGTTGAAACAATCAGCCTCTTCCAATGAACATTCATATTGTTTCCAATCTTTTGTCATTTCCAGTAAGGCCATAATGAACAATTCTAATCACATGCCATGGTGTATTTTTGTAACTACCTCTTGGGGATGGATTCCTACCAGTGGCTGTTCTGCTTCATACCCGGTTTTGCTAATACCAAATTCCTCTCCATAGGAGGTGCTCCATTTTATATTCTAGTCAGCATTCGGATTCTTTTTTTTTTTTTTTTAAAGATTTTATTTATTTATTTGACAGACAGAGATCACAAGTAGACAGAGAGGCAGGAAGAGAGAGAGGAGGAAGCAGGCTCCCTGCTGAGCAAAGAGCCCAATGCGGGGCTCGATTCTAGGACCGTGGGATCATGACCTGAGCTGAAGGCAGAGGCTTTAACCCACTGAGCCACCCAGGTGCCCCAGATTCTTTTAATAAATATATTTTCTGTTTAGTTCAGCCAAAGTTGGCTTTCTGTTTCAAATAATAACTCTGCTTGATACACTGTTCTACTTCCTGATAGGACAAGTTTCGAGGTTCTGCCTAACAATATAGTCACGCTGAATTTCCCTCATCATTATTTGTAAAATCATCATAAGACTTTATAATGAGGTACTTATATCCATTTTTCTATATTGTGTCATTTCACTCTGAGTGTCATTTATAAAAAGAAGTAATGTGGCAAAGCTTCATAAAAAACAGGATATTTTCCCAGGGTCTGTTAATTTTTTTAAAGAAAAAAGTTTTATTTTATTTTGATTAAAAGTATTTTATGGTCATTGTAAAAACTTCACATGAAACAGAATATCTATTTTTTTCACAATATTATTAAGATTTATTCATCAGCCTCAAAAGCCAAACCCATCATATACAGAAACTCCTCATAATCAATCATTTATAAATGAGATCATATTAATTCCATTAAAACTGAAATAAAATGTAAGATTCTAACATATTTCATTTAATCAAATTAATACAGTGGCTCCTGGATTGAGGATTATAATACATAAAGTGATTCTGACCCGTGTTTTTTCAAACTGTGGGCCATGATCCATTAGCAGATTGTGAAGCCAATCTGGAGGGCTCTAAGCAGCATCAAATTCAAACAAACAATAAAGTAAACCAAACAGAAAATGGAGTACATCTCATATAGTCGGAGTAAGTATTGTTTAACACACATAAACACAAATACTTACCTACTGGGTTACTCTATCATGTGTGCGTATTGTGGCATGTCGTCAAAAGAAGTGTGAGAGGGGCGCCTGGGCGGCTGAGTCATTAACCGCCTGCCTTCAGCTCAGGTCATGATCCCAGGATCCTGGGATCAAGCCCCGCATTAGGCCTCTTGCTCAGTAAGAATCCTGCTTCTCCCTCTCCCACTCCCCCTGCTTTGTTCCCTCTCTTGCTCTGTCTCTTTCTGTCAAATAAATAAATAAAATCTTAAAAACAACAACAAAGAAACCAGATTTGAGAAACATGAACTTATTAAAACTATCTGTTGACCATTTCAATAATAAGAGGAAATCTGACAAAATGTCCAGTTTTAAGAACGTTTTAACGTCCAGTTTTAAGAATGACTTAGAAGCAAATGTGAGGAACCAGTTTCTGTATATTTCCAAATGTCCCCTACCTTTGAAATCAGGGAGCGCCCGATCATCCACTAGCAGCATGGGTCGAACTTGTTTCTGCTCTACTAAATTTCTGGCTGCAGTCAGCGAAGTGAATATTTCATCTTCAGAGATATCAAACTCCAATTTTTTCAACCTATCCAGTAGGTCTTGCTTGCTCTCTTTGGTTGTATTGGTCACAAACCTAACCATTACAGAAGCTCCACGCAACCTGGGAAAGTCAAATTCATATGTCAACAAGCAGCATTTACACTCTAGCCCCATAAAACCGGATTTACAAGAACCTGCCAGAGGTCAGAAAATGAAGAGTAAGTCACCAAGCCAATGTTTTTATGGCCAATAAGCTTGTTTTTGTAACCTATCCAGATTTTTACAAACCATCCGCACCCTGTGGACTGCTTCATCTTCGAAGGCTGCACCGTCTAACTGTAAAAGCTATGTATGTCTACCTCTCTGAAGGCCTTCTGAAACTGAGTTTTACCTCAGGGTTTTAGTAAAGAAATGAAAAAACGAAACAAAACAAAGTTTAGTAACCACTGTACTCACAGATTATGAAAGAGAAAGTTATTTTAGAGATTATCTACTAGTGCAGCGTTCTCCTAAAGACGGGACAACAGAAGCCAGGAGTTAAGTGACTGCTCAGCTCTGCATAGAAGGGGGTCAGTAGAGCCCATGGGCAACTCAGATCTATGTTGTGGTACAACTTCTGAACTCCTATGTGAAGAGAACAGGGGACACTTCAGTATGCTTATTCCTTCTTAGCAGTCAATCAGAGTCAGGCTAAACCCTCAATATGTTACTAAGTTAATCAACAGAAACTATCTGGAATGCTCAAAGAAACATCCCAGTTGTACAGACCTAAACGTGTTTTCCCCTTGAACCACCTACATACAGGATTGTTTTAATTCCGTGATCTGCTCCTGGAACCTAAACTGGCAACCAGAGAGAGAATTCGTGATAGTCTAGCTTTCTTTAAAAATGGAAATGATTTTCTTAGCCTTAAAGTATTTTAATCTAAAATCCACAAATAATTTTAATTTAACCACAATTTAAAATTTTGTATTGATACCCTGTTGCTTTTTATTTTATGCCTCTCTTGAATGGACACAAAACATAACAGTACTAACAATTTAAAACAAGCAAGCAAATAAATCAGAAAAAAAATTTTTAACTATTCACCCAAAGAACATTAAATACATTTCCTTGATTAAATGGTTCACTGTAATCATGATTATCCGTATAATATCTGTGTGATAGCTTTTCTGAAAAACACATTAAATTTGGTGATTTATCTCTCAAAAGAAACTGATGACTTCAACATAACCATCAACATAATTAAAAATGAACCAGTACAAGAATGGAAATTACCACATCACTTTTATTTATTTATTTATTTATTTTTAAAAGATTTTATTTTATTTATTTGAGAGAGAGAGACAGTGAGAGAGAATGAGCGAGGAGAAGGTCAGAGAGCGAAGCAGACTCCCCATGGAGCTGGGAGCCCGATGTGGGACTCGATCCCGGGACTCCAGGATCATGCCCTGAGCCGGAGGCAGTCGTCCAACCAACTGCGCCACCCAAGCGTCCCTACCACATCACTTTTAATGAGGATTTTTAAAAACACTTTTCTTTTGACTAGTCCTTCAACTTCCCTTAGTTTCTTTTGTATCCACAGAAACACAAACCAGCAATGACAAGAGTACAGTGATTTCTTTGGGATGGAAAGCCTACAGTGCCAGTAAGAGAATAGTGTGTAGACTCCCGTTCCCCAAGACTGGCAGGCTCACAGCTTATTGGGCAACTTAGAAATGTTGTCCATTGTTCACCAGAAAGAAATTCTTTGGATCCACAGTAGAAAGCTCATCATCTGAGCAGCAAAAGCTCTTACCCAGTAGAATGGACTCAACAACAGGCATCCTTTTCCCTAGAAATCCTACCTAGAAACTGTGTCCAGAGAAAGTCCAACCCTACAATGGGTTTTCTTTTGGTTTTAAACATGTCCATCTCTAACAGATATCATAATTCTAACAAAACTGAGAGATTCCAACTGAAATCTACCAGATACAAAAGCCTCTTCATGTTTACTGATTCCCCCAACAGGAAATAAGCTCCTGGAGAGTCCAAAGTCTGTGTCACTCTTTTGCTTTACTACCTGGCCCTGTGACCCTGGTCACGGTATTTTCTGAATTAACAGCATACTATGAATATTTTCAGGTTGGAAAATGATAAGCACCACAGGCTCATTACTGCTGATTTCTGAAAACTTCCCTAAATTATTTCAGGATGAAAGTACTTAGTAACATTATTAGTTGTGTCATATCGATGAGTATCTTTTTCAGAACTCAGAAGCAAACACATTTGGTTCACTTTAATAAACTTTCCCCATGTCCCCAGTTCGTATGCAGACTTGTGTTAAGCACTGTGATTGATACATCAGTCAGACAGAACCTAAACAGTCAGACAGCCGGAGATGCTTCTGGAAGCACCAGCACGACGGCTGCCCAAGGAGAACCCCAAGTCCAGTTCAAACTTGTGTTGGCAGGTGATGGTAGTACCAGAAAAACTATGTTCATGAAACATCATCAGACTGAATTTGAGCAGTATGGAGCCACCCTGGGTGTTGAGGTCCATCCCTTCATGTTCCATACCAACAGAGGACCTACTAGGTTCAATGTATGGGATATGGCTCGTCAAGAGAAATCTGGTGGGCTGAGGGATGGCTGTGACGTCCAAGCCCAGGGTGCCACTGTAATATCTGATAACGCCAAGGGTTACTTACAAGAATGTGCCTAACTGGCATAGAGATCTGGTCCGAGGGTGTGAAAACATGCCAATGTGCTGTGTGGGTGTGTGGCCATGTCTGCTGCTGCCCCACCAGTGGCGGACACGGAGCCAGCTCAGCCAGCACAGGAGGAGCACGAGCTGGAGGCTGCTCAGACACCTACACCCCGGGGTGAGGACAGTGACCCAAGAAGAAGGGTAGCTGGAGCCCAGCGGCAGAAGTCTAGTTCTAGGATAACTGTCCTATGATGTCAGTGGTGCAACATGTCTGCCACTTTATGATACAGCCGAGCTGGACACGTGCTTAACCTTTGGATGCTGAAGGAGATGAATGGGCTTTGGAGTGAATGTGGTCGTTTAAAAAGTACCTTCATTTTTTGGGACCTGCATATTTAGCTGTTTTGGAATGCAACCATACCCTCCTGAGTTTCAGATATGAGACTGCTCTAATCCCATCACAATATCCAGGGGTGTAATCTCGTCTGTCACTGTCATTCCCATTCCTCTTCATTTAGAATCAGAGTAAAGTTGTATTTCAAATTAAAAAAAAAAAAAAGAGAGAGAGACAAATGTAAGCTAGTCTCTAGCCTTCAAAAGCATTATATGTAGTTGACAGAAAGCAATATAAAATTTCAAGCCTCTTACTAAATTTTACTCAAGCAGTTGCACACTCAATGCTAAATTTTGGATGAAGGGAGTAGGCAGAACTATGCCTTTGTGTATGTGTGTGTTTCATTTTGTGATTCCAGGATTCATTTGTGATTTTCCAATGGGTATTTATTCTATACTTTAGAATCTTGAGTTTTTATTCCCAAATTTACATTACTGACTTAGATAAAGACACACACACACACAAAGAACAAAAGCACTAGATCAAAAGGCCAAACCTAATAAAGGTTTAGAAAACAGTGTTTGGAGGATATTACAGAGCATACATCTTCTAGCTAAACCCAAGGCAGTTCCTGTATATATGGTAAGCTGGTGAAATGCCATTGTAAGGCCATCCATTTAGCTAATGATCTGCCTTGGTAAAATGGCACTTACAAACATATTTGTCAGCTGAACCTGGAGAATAGCTTGCCTTTTAAGAGCTTCCTGGGCGCCTGGCACAGCTGCATCTTCAATGTGAAGTGTGCCATTGAGATCCACCAAAACAGCTTTTAGCGCACGGCGTGCTGCCATCCTTCATTCCCTAGGAGAGAGCAAATGAAATTAAAAATACAGTTTAGGAAACAATGGACAATTAAAAACTGGTAAGTCTTCAAAAATATCATTCATATCCAGAAAAATACTGCTTCATGTTAAGCTGATTCTTTTAGGAAAAAAAAAATGTTTTAAAAAATAAAAAAATCTAAAATTTGATCCATAGAACTTCTATAATGTTTGATTTTTCTTAATTGAATTAAAACCATAGGAAGGGGAATAATAAAAGAGAAGTTACTATTTACTTTCAGATTTCTTAAAATAATTCTTTGGTGGAATAATTCATTCAAAAATTTATTTTAAATATGAGCAAATGTACTCTGAAGAATGGGTAAATGGAAGCTCTAAATCATGGACAAAATCTTTTTCATCTTTTACTATATATGATGAAAGTGCTGAGGGGCGCCTGGGTGGCTCACTCGGTTCAGTGTCTGACTCTTGACTTTGGCTCAGGTCATGATCTCAGGGTCGAGAGACAGAGCCATGTCAGGCTCTGGTGGAGTCTGCTTGAGATTCTCTCCCCTGCTTCCTCTGCCTCTCCCTCTGCTTACATGCATGTGTGCACACTCTCTTTCTATATATGAGTAAATTTTAAAAATCTTTAAAAAGAAAGGAAGGAAGGAAGGAAGGAAATGTTCTAATTGCCCATCTCCACCATGATAGCCTGATATGGTATATGTAATCAAGGAGATACCAGTGTTTACAGGTCACTGAGAAGGAAATTTCAAGCTATAAAGTAATTTTAGTCAGGAGATGTTTCCCCTACCTTAACCACATTCAACTTTCCTTCTGCATATTTCCCCTTTAAAATTTTCTTATTATGAGCTACATCATATATACAAAGGCATATAAGGTATATGTACTGTTTAAAAATTACAGCATGGATAAGAACAGTAGGGAAACAGAAGAGAATGGGACTTCATTTTTAGTTTTTTTAAGCTTATTCATTTTTTTCTTCCATTTTTGTTTTTATAATAATAAAATATTTCCGACATACAAACAAGTATAAAAGACATCACTTCATAATGTCCCCTGTGTACCTCCTTTATAGTCAACTGCTGTCCCCTCCACCAACTCCTGGCAACAATTGTTATTCTGTCCCTCGTTCCTTTTCAGAATGTCCTATCAATAAAATCATAGAATATGTAGCTTGTTGGGGTGGGCTTCTTTTACTTAGCAAAATGCATTTAAGATCCATCCATGTTTTTGCTAGAATCAATAAAGCTCATCCCTCTTGTTACTGAATAGTACCCCACAATGTGGATATACCACAGTTTATCCATTCTCCAGTTGAATTTTACCTTGGTCTGTTTGGTTTTCAGTGATCCTGAATAAAGCAGTTATAAACATTCATGCACAGGTTTTTGCGTTAAGAGAAGTTTTCCATTTATTTGGGTAAATACCTAGGAGTGTGGTTGCTGGATCCTTTGGTAAGCCCAAGTTTCACCTTTAAAGGATGAAAAATACAGGTAATAAAGATATTTAAAAGATTATGTTATAGCTCTGAAACCAATTCCAAAAAAAGATTCTAAATATATCTTGAGCAACGGCAGAAACTTGTAATCTCCTATACTGACTCCTTTGAAAAGTAAATACATATTTGTGGATGCATAAACTCTGGTATGCTTCTTTGCTTAAAAACAAACAAACAAAAACAAACAAACAAAAAAAACCTCATTCTTGGGACGCCTGGGTGGCTCAGTTGGTTAAGCAGCTGCCTTCGGCTCAGGTCATGATCCCAGCGTCCTGGGATCGAGTCCCGCATCGGGCTTCTTGCTCGGCAGGGAGCCTGCTTCTCCCTCTGCCTCTGCCTGCCTCTCTGTCTGCCTGTGCTCGCTCTCCCTCTCTCTCTGACAAATAAATAAATAAAATCTTAAAAAAAAAAAAAACACACAAAAAAACCCTCATTCTTGGACTTGGGCTTCCTATAACATAGCTGGCTAAGTGACCAAATTAATGCTCCAAATGAAACCTAACAATACTAGATTAAAATACACACACACACACACACACACACACAAACACACACACCCCTTGAATGACACAGGGGTTAGGGATGCTGACCCCTGCACAGCTGGATGTCCAAGTATAATTTCTGACTGCACCAAAACTTAACTGCTTTAACAGACTGCTGTTGACTGGAAGCCTTATGAATAACATAAGCACTAGGTTAACACATATTTTGTATGTTGTATGTATTGTACGCTATATTTTTACAATAAAGTAAGCTAGAGAAAGGAAATGTTAAGAAAATTGTAAGGAAGAGAAAATACATTTACAGTATTATACTGTATTTATGGGAAAAAAAAATCATATAAGTGGACCAGCGCAGTTCAAACACATGCTGTTCAAGGGTGCATATGTATGCATATGTGTGTGCGCGTGTGTGTAAAGCTTCAAGGAGTAAGGAAGAAAATAAGGATTTCTTAGATCTGAATAAAGCAACAAACCAGAAGATGAGCAGAATACCACAGCCTGTTTTGGCCCTAAGAGCATCTGCCCACACTAGGTTACCTTGAGTCCCCCAACTCCTTGGCCCCTTCAGGGAATACAAAATAAAACTCAAGAGCCCACCTGAAGAGAGAGATCCTCCCAATCTAAGTGCAGAGCCTTCCCTGTAAGGATGAGCCAGAAATAAACCATCACTGGCACTCCCACTCCACCATCTTAGGCGATTACAAGAAAATCAACTGCTATGAAACTTGGACCAAAGAGTGAAAGGAAGAAAATGCTACAGAGAATGTGGAAACATAAGCCAGCCCTGGACCCAGTCTGCAGACTAAACTCACATCATCGAAGGTAAGTCCTCAGAGAACCTTCAAGATTTTAATTAGAATGACCTTGACTAGCAGGTGCCTGCTGAAGCAAATGCAAATCCTCCCCAAGATATGACTTTCAGCCCAAACAGCAAAGAAATCCCACAAATCAAATAAAATAAAATTCTAAGCACAATGAGCATGTAACCTAAAGAAACAAGGACCATAAGGGAGAAGAACCTGCAGAAACAACCGAGCATAAAGCTGTCCTGTAAGGGCTCCTGTGATAAATGTGATTATCAGACAAATCCACTGGGTAAGGCCTGCAAGTTTAACGAATAAAAGACTGAAAATCTGTGCAAAACAGATTGAGAAAGCCCAACGCATTCCAAGCAAAATAAAAAGAAGTCCATTATCTAAACTGCTGTATACTGAAAGCAAAGAAAAGATCCTGAAGGCAGCCATGGGAAAAGATACATTACTTTCAAAGACCCAAGAGACTGATTGATAGCTGACTTCACACTAGCAACGCTGACAACCAAAACACATTAGAATAGTATTTTCAGTGTGCTGAAAGAAAATAACTGCCCATCCAGTAACATATAATAAAAAATTCATTACTAAATTGGGGTTATCCTATTAATACTAGGTTGGTTTAAATTAGAAAACCAATCATTGTATTCACCACATTAACAAATGAAAGTAAAATAATGTCTGATCATATCAATTCATGCAAAAAAAAGCATTTGATAAAACTTACCACCTATACATACTAAAATACTCTAAGCAACATAAAAATGGCAGGCAACTTCTACAAGCTGATAAAGACTAACTACAAAAGCCTACAGCCAACATTAGACTTATCAGTAATACTGGAAACATCTCAGAGATAAGAATAACACAATGATGTTACTAAGACCACTTCCACTTAACAGTGTAAATCATATCCTAGTTAGTGTAGTCAGGCAAGAAAAACAAGGTATAAGGACTGGAAAAGAGAAAACTATTGCTATTCATACATGTTATGAGTGTATATACAAAAATTCAAGATGCTGAACCAGCAGGAAAGTATAGCAATTAATATTAAAAATCATTATCATTTCTATGTCATTAAAAATATTTAGAAAACAAATTTAAAAATATTACTTGCAACAGTGTCATAAAATGTAAAGTAACCAGGAAAGTCTAATGATGTCGACATTTTTAGGTCAAAATTTAAAAACTTCAATGAAAGCCTCAAAAAATGACCTAAATATACAGATGTACCATTTTCATGGATTAAAAGACCCAATATTGTAAAGATGTCAGTTTTCCCTGTAATGATTTATAGGCTCAGGGCAATTTAAATCATTATCTCAAAGAATGTTTTGTGGTACTTGGTAAGCTGATTCTAAAAGCTAGACATCAGTGCAAATGGCCAGAGATAACCAACATACTTCAGCCAAGACTGGAGAAGAAAAAGAAGGTGGGACCTTGCTTTACCTAATATACAAATTTGACTAATGAAGTCTCATAATTGGTTAAGATGTTGTGGTATTAGCACATAAGGAGACAAAGTAATCACTGGAACAGAAGAGAGAATCCAGAAAAAGACCTCCATCCCATGTGTAGAAACCGGACATGACAGAGGTAATTCCAGATACATGAAGAAAGAATGATGTGGTCAATAAAATGGTGTCAAAAAAAATTAAATTGCACTCCCATATAACACCACACACAATTTTTTCCCAGGTAGATTAAATGACTGCATGTTTACAGCAAAACTGTAAAACTTTTAGATAGAGTATCTTCACGACTTGAGAATAGGAATGGCTTTTTTTTAGCTACAAAAAGCACCGGGGAGCCTGGGTGGCTCAGTCGGTTAAGCTTTTGCCTTTGGCTCAGGTCATGATCCCAGCGTCCTGGGATCGAGCCCCACATAGGGCTCCCTCCTCAGCAGAAAGCCTGCTATTCCCTCTCCCACTCCCCCTGCTTGTGTTCCCTCTCTTGCTGTGTCTCTCTCTGTCAAATAAGTAATAAATGAAATCTTAGGGAAAAAAAAGATATAAAAAGCACCAACCATAAAGGAAAAGGCAGATAAATTCAATTACTGGAAAAGAGTTTTTAAAAGTACTGGAAAGAGAGAAACAGAGTGAAAACATACAGAATGAAAAACAAATTTTCTCTACATGTGAGGAAGGACCAAAATCCAGAAAATATAAACTATAAATATTAAGACAAACAATCAGTAGAAAAATGGGCAACATCTGTACTCAATAAAAAATGTTAACTCTGAAGTTAATAAAGAACAAAATATAAACAAGACTGGACAGACAACAAAAGAATTGCAGTTAAAAAAAACAACAACAAAGAAAAAAACCTGTACAGCTAGAGCCAGCAAATGGTCATAATAAATACTGATAATATTAATCCTTATTGAAGTATCCACATAGGCTTAATGTTACCAAAGCATTTTAAAAGGCTATTTTTGCTTTCATCAATTCCACAGAACATAACTTTTAAATCCTAAAATGCTCTCTGGAGCATTACATATCTGAGAGTGACAGGTCTAGAAGAAAAAAAAACAACAACAACTGAGATGCCCCACTCAAACCTCAAAACACACTTCCTTAATTAGCCCCAGTATAGGCCATGGCCACTTCTGCCATGACCTCGTCTGAACCCCTATAATACTTGTTAGTTGATCTACAGGTCAGTAGTTGATAAAATATAGTTGTAAAATACATGTGTCACCTCCAAAGAACAGGCAAAGGCTTCGGAAGTAGCCCATGTCCTTTTTCTTGGGTCCATGTCCCACCGTCTCCCATAGTTTGAACAGGTTATAGGAGATTTAACTTAGAAAGCCATCAACAGGTGATAATGAATGGCCCATATTCAGTGCAGAGAAGAAAAGTAAATTCTCTCTCATGCCAAAAGGAACTCTTCAAGATACTTCAGAAGGATATCTCCTTTTGAATATCGTGGTGCATCTCAGGACAGCAAGCCCTCTTTACCCTCCAAGCTGCTCTTTCCTACAACCCTTATCAAGGAATGGCCATCCAGATGTAGCCACCAGCCTCTCCCACTCCTTCCTCCCACTCAATCAAATGCCAAGTCACCTCAGCTCTGCCTCCTTTGAATCCACTCACTTCTCTCCATAATTACTAAAACGATCTTGTTTTTTTTTTTAATTTTTTAAAAAAGATTTTATTTATTTACTTGACAGACAGAGATCACAAGTAGGCAGAGAGGCAGACAGAGAGAGAGGGGGAAAGGAGGCTCCCTACCAAGCAGAGAGCCCGATGCGGGGCTCGATCCCAGGACCCTGGGACCATGACCTGAGCCAAAGGCAGAGGCTTTAACCCACTGAGCCACCCAGGCACCCCATAAAACGATCTTGGTTTTTTTTTTAAAGATTATTTATTTATTTATTTGACAGAGAGAGAGAGAGATCATAAGTAGGCAGAGAGGCAAGCAGAGAGAAAGAGAGGAGGAAGCAGGCTCCCTGCTGAGTAGAGAGCCCCATGCGGGACTCAATCCCAGGACCCTGAGATCATGACCTGAGCCGAAGGCAGCGGCTTAACCCACTGAGACACCCAGGCGCCCCCAAACGATCTTGGTTTTGAAACTACCTCTCATCTAGCCTATTTCAACAACTCCCTAAGTGTCTTCTCTGCTTCAAATCTTATTTCTAGCCCCAAATCCGCTACCTGAAGTGAAGTAGTTTAGCGAAGTCCAAGAACGAAGGGGCTGCACATGGCTGGGTTTGAATGTCAGCTCACTAGCTGTGTGAACGTGGGCAACTTTCTTAACCTTTCAGCCTCAGGCTCTTCATTACTAAAGTAGAAAGAATTACACCCAACTCTAAGGGTTGACAGGTCAATTACAGAAAGTAACACATGTTGTGAGCACTGCTGCACACACAGGAAGGCTGGGTTAAGTATGTGGGGAGGAGGGGAGAGAATCTGAGGCACACGTCAAGGCCAACAGAAATCACAGGATACATGTGACACAAAGTCCTAAAGCCTCAGAATAAACTGAGAATTTGAGAAAACATTTTCTACCAAACCAAGTCTATACTTGGGCATATCATTCAAATCTTGAATAAATATTTAAGACAAGAGCTTTCAACAAACCATTTTCTCCTGCTAAGTTGGGGCTTTTCAGAATATGCCTCCTAGACCTCCTGGGGAATACTAACTCTCTTTTCTTCCCTATGTACTTCTGGTGGAAAAGTCTGGAACCACTGTATGCACTCCATAAATGACACTAGTATTCAGTCACTATCCAGTTAAACATCTTCCAGTTGGGGGCGCCTGGGTGGCTCAGTCCTTAAGCGTCTGCCTCAGGATCAGATCAAGGTCCCAGGGTCCTGGGATCCAGTCCCACACAGGGCTGCCAGCTCCGCGGGATGCCTGCTTCTCCTCTCCCAGTCTCCCTGCTTGTGTTCCCTCTCCTCTGTCTCTGTCAATAAGTAAATCTAAAAAAAAAAAAAAAATCTTCTAGTTGCTCTGCACTGTCTTCAGGGTAAAGTTCCAACAATGAACCCTGCTGTGAGGAGCCCTGGGTTCACCTCTCCAACTCCTTCCCCTCTACTCGACGCGGAAGTTCCACAGCACTGCAGGCGGCTACCAACCCTATACTCTACCTCCCTCATCGCTGGACTTCTGTCTGGAAATCCTTTTGTTTTCTGACTTCTACCACACCTGTCCCCTACATCCTCCTTTCCCCTGGACAACTGCAGTTCATAGGTCTCAGATTAGCATCCTTTCCTCTGGCATTCCCGAGTGCAACTCCTTTCCGCCCAGGGACGGGCCAGGAGCTCCTAGCTTGCTCCTATTACTCCACTTATCACTCGAGGAAAGGAGCTGTTGTGGCCTTTTCCGCGGCACTACTGACCGCTCAGTATGGGCTTGTGAGTTAACCCAATTCATGAATCCCGGTCTCAGTTGACCGGGAGGATTCCAGGAACAAAGGTCTTTCAGCACTAACAACTGCGAGCTCCTCCACCTCCTGGATGAAGGGCCCCGGGACTGGTCACTGCACTCCGCCCCACTGCAAAATCCAGGACCTGGCCAGACTGACCGGAAGGGACACCAGCTTCGAAAAACAGTCCAGGGGGCAGGTCCCGTGGGATGTCTACCACACCAGAATCGCGATGTGCTACAGGACTACAAACAGCCCCGCACCACCACGGCCCCGAAGCCCCGCGACCACACGGAAGCTCTCGGAGCCTCACTCCGCGCATGCGCGCCGGCCCGGCGGCCACGGGAACCACCCCCGCCCGGAGGGGTGGGACCGTCATCTCAGAGCGCGAGCGCGGGTTGGTCCGCGGCCCAGGAGGGGGGTGGCCTGGAGACGCACCCAGCATTTCACAAAGAAACGCAGCCTTCGCACGGGTGGGAAGTCGCCCGTCCCAGAGCGGCTCCTCACCCCTGCTCCGCACGCCGTCCTCAGCAAAAGCCCCGCTACCAGGAAAGTCAGCACAACCCTGCCGTCCGCAACGTCCTCGAAGCCAGTCCAGGTAGGCAAGCAGCCGCTAGACGCCGGAAACTGGGCCGACAGCCGCACCGGAAGTCCCGCCTCTCCCCCGTCCAACTCCGCCTCATCCGCCCCTGCCTGCTTCCGGGTTGCGGGCCCTCACTCTAGAGTGTAGGCTTGCTCCTTGCCACTTTGGAGGTGTAAAAATTGTTCTTAAGACCCGCTCCCTGAAGGGCACGACCTGCTTAGCCCCAGGTGTAGGAGGATAAACGAAACCTCTGTCTTCGCTCAGCAGCTCTTTACCCTTCTGCAGCCCCATTGGTGAACCGAGTACTGAGTACCTTTCTTTGCCGCCACCCTCCCTCGCTGCACCACTTCATGCCCATTCTAGAGGTGGAACTTGGAAGTTAACTCCGTGATGCTTTCTGTGAAATACCCGATCTCTTAAGTCATTTTATGCTTTGCTACTTGAATAGCATCTGGCATTTGCAGCTGTGTTAACCCCTACCTCAGGCAACGAGGTTCCTCTTTTCCTACATCAGCTGTTCCAAAACCTTAAGCTGCCAACACTCCCATCTTGCCTCTCATTAGGGAGCAACCCCAGGCCTTGCCTATCGTCCCTAGTGGAGCAGTATCTTGAGGTGGCATGTAACCATCTCCCTCACTGCTCCTCTCCCACGCACCTACTGGGAGTCTCTGATCCACAATGGCTACCTTCAAATAAGTAAAACTTCTTGAGTGCAGATGTGGTCATCTTATGCATTCTCTATGAAAACGACTAAATGAAAAACTTTCTGGAGCAGTCTTAGTAGGATACACACTCTGGTTTGCACATATGGAACTCCTTGCCTGGGTGCTACCAGAACCCATCCAACACCCCCTCTGCCCAGGGCTGCAGCCTGCTATGTTGTGAGCTAGAACACATTCTTCTGGACTAGCGACCCTCTACTTTTCCTCCCCACTTGGTCTGAAGGTTGTTTTTGTTTTATTCATATTTGTTAAGTCTATTTTCTATGTAAGGGCATACTTGGTTAAAGGAAAAGGAATCTGCTCCTAGTTTCCCCTTCAGAACTAAGAGCTGCGAACTGAAACAGCACTGAAGGATTTTAAGCAAGTGCGTAATGTTAAGACTTGCATTTTTCTAAATACTTTGGCTGCAGTATGGAGAATGGATGGGAGAGGGACCAAATTGTACATGAGACCAGGTAAGCTACTGCAGGGCTACAAGAGCAATGCTTGCACTAAATTGTGGGGAAACAAAGCAGACAAATTCAGGAGATCTTAGGTAAAACAGAAATTGTTAGAGATTGAATTGGTAAGGGAGAGGTAGGCATCAAGATAACTACTAAGGGGGCACCTGGAGGGCTCAGTCGTTAAGTACCTGTCTTCAGCTCAGGTCATGACCCCAGAGTCCTGGGATCGAGCCCATCTGGCTCCCTGCTCAGCAGGAAGCCTGCTTCTCCCTCTCCCACTCCCCCTGCTGTGTTCACTCTCTTGCTGTGTCTCGTTCTGTGAAATAAATAATCTTTAAAAAAAAAAAAAAAGGTAACTACTAAGTTTTAGGCTTGGGCAGTTTGGTAGTGTCAGTGACTATAATGTGGCATGATTGAACAGGACTAATGGCTTCCTTCTTGACTCGAGTGCTTTTGCTTGCCAAAGGCCAAGATGAGTAAAGAGGGATGGGATGTCTATACAGATGGTGACTAAACTCATGGAGTGAGCATTGCATAATGTATAGAACTGTCAAATCGCTGTTATACACCTGTAATTAACATTACACACCAACTATACTTCAATACTGAAGAAAAATTTTCAGTTATTGACAAAAAAGGAAAAAGGAGGGGCTGAATTTGGAAAAGATAAAGATGGTACTAAAACACAAAGGGGGAGTAAAGAAAGCAGTGTCAGAACTGAAACAAAAACAGCAGGATTCCAAAACTCACCTTGAGCGATACCCTTGGACACTGGCCATTATGTGTCTGAAGTCCTTGCACAGAATGTTTTCACAATATCTGGCATCTAATGACCAATCAGGGGCCAAGAAAAATTTCAGCAAAAAATAATCCCATTTTGCTTAGTATCAAAATTTTATTGGTAATAACTTTGAAACTATGAGGCACCGAGAAAGTAATTTATTTCACTAAAAACATTTACTTTGGGAGAACATCTCTTTGGTTGAGGTACACCTAGCATCAAAGGTTAGTGACCTGGAGAAGGTATACATATAAAAATCACCTAGAGCAGATTTCTGTTCTGAAATAATTCTTGACCAGTTTTACAGATGAAACAACAGAAAACAACTGAGGTCTTAGGAAGTTTGTCTTAAGTCATGATAAAAGGTTTTGCTCAACATGTTACAAATATCCAGCCTCCCACTCTTTTTACTACTCAAATATATTGCTTTCTCTCAAGTCCCTTGATGAGTACCTATACACTCAAGTGATAGCATATACCAGATCACACTTTCTCCTCTAAAGCAGGGATTTTTTTTTTTAAGATACTCATTTTAACTATGTTTTCAAAAACTTGGGAGTTTTGTGGAAGGACCTTAGAAAGGATGACAAGAGTGGGGTGGAGGTTAAATAATGGGCCTTTGCATCCCTGTTTCAACTAGAAATAAGTAGACTGATCTCATCTGTTTCAAATAGTGGGGCATTATAGTTCTGTGTTATCCCTTTTGAAATCTGGTTCTACCATTAATTCATTACTTGAAAACAACTGTATTTAACTAAGGATCAGGGTATATGTTTGGTTAACATCTACACTTGAGCCAAGATCCTTCATGAGATAGGTCAGAAGAATATAGACACAAGGTCAGCATACATTAGGACCATAAACATCATGGATATTTGGAATCTAGAATGATCACCAGTTGTTAACGAGAATGGCAAGGGGGAGGATGTGGGCAGGCAAGCAGACACTGAAGTTACTGTCAACTAAGTAAGATACCGTGGTTACCGAATCTCTGCTCTGGGGACATCCGGGCTAACCTGCGAAAGCTTACAGACCTTCAGGCACTGAAGCTAGCATTGTGTTAAGTGGCCTCCAGAGATGACAGATTTTGAGACTCAGTGCTTCAGTTTCCTCAGACCCACTTTGCTACACAATACTCTGATCCTGCCATGCTATGACTGCTCTCCACTGGAGTCTGAACTCGGACAGTATCCTGCCACTAAATGAAGGTGTGCTGTGAAGTTTTACAAGAAAATGGCATCAGGCCAAGGTCTCTTTTCTTTCCTTTAAAAATTCTGTATGGTCTGTGGAGAAATGGGAGTGCTCTCAATGAACTGCATGTATTGAACCTGTTCAATGACTTAAACTTGGACGCATGAATCGGATCTTTGTAAGGCCAAAGAACACTGCTTCTAGCTGCCAAATATGTTAGTTACTCACATGAGCCAGATAATCAACTAAGAATCCCTGGTACATCTCTTTGGTTCAACTGCAAGCCTGCAGCCCGGAGATCATCTATCTCTAATTTAGGCATGGCCAATAGGCATTCAGTACCTGCTCCAAAGTTTTAGAAGTAACCGTAGTCATAGAAGAGAAGTTGCTCTCGAGTCTCCTTGATGTAATCAGCAATTCAGTTAACTCACTGAAGGAAAAAAAAGTGACTGTAATGTTTACTTTCATTAAATCTGTGCTCTGTGATTTTATAGCAAAGAAATGAGATTAATTCAATTAACACTTGACAGGTAAGGTACAAAAACAAGTACTTGACTTGGAAATTCAACTTTATTTACAAATGTTCTCCTATAAACAAAGATGCCAATCTATTCCTTTAAACTATTCTAACTGGTAGTTTTCAGAAAAAAACATTTACATAATTTTAATCTTCCTGCATAAACTGTATTATGGGATGAACAAATACGGAATGATCTAAGAATATAAAAACAAAACGAAAACTTACCTAACATGAATCTCTTCTGACAGACAGAATAAAAAATTAAGAATTACACCCCTTAACGTGCTACTCCAGAGAACGGAAATGTCATAATTTGGGAAGAGGTAAATGCTTCACAATAGTCTTCTTACATAGCACAGTTTAATTGTGACTGTTTAGGATAGCTCTTGCAGGTTAAAATATTAGGCTGATTTTTAAAAATAAATTATTATTGTAAAAAGGGCACAGACTTTTCTACACAGATTTTTCTACCAATGAAAATATGTAGATAGGGATCTGAACTCATCATTCGGGCCAATTAATAAAATAACAAATACATGAAAGAACTTAAAAACACAACCTATGTGACTGACTTACAAAATTAGAATTCTCCCTGAAGTCAGAGAGTATTGCTCATAGTTGCTATAAATTTGAACTTGTCATAGTCGAAATGATACATAGACAAAATAAAGAGTTCAAAGTAAAACTATCCAAATTACTGACTTTCATTTTATATGTAGTAATTGCTTTTAAAAAATTCCTTTAAATTTATCTAGGAAGATAATCACTCTCACATCATAGCTAAGTCACAAAGAACTTCAAAACTTTGAAAAAAAATTTATCCCTGAGAAAGAAGTGAGAGAGAAAAATCTCTAAAAACACGCAAGTGACAGTCCTGTACCCTCTGAACAATCTTTACCACAAGATGAACTTTTATTAACAATTAGCAATCAAATGTATTCCAGTTCTGGACAGTTACTGTCTCTGATGACCTAATCTTTTTGTAATGAAATTGTAAGTGCAACATTTTTTTAAAAATCAGATAAATAGGGACTCTGGTTTTATTGTCAGATTTACATTTTTGTCAAGTGCAAGGACGACCAGCGATAACATGTATATTCCAATAATGACCGAAGTAACAACTTCTGCTGGCATCTCTTCTTCTGAGTCTCCATTTCCCCCACTGTTCTTCACCCAAATAATAAAAGTAATACAATGGCAACTGAGTTTATGATTATCAATGGCACTGTAAAGAAAAAAAAAAAGTTTGTTACTATAAAGAAAATAACAGGAAAAAAATTAAGTAATAGTTATTAGCATCCAGAAAGGATGAAAATATCAAACAATATTTCATCCATAACCATGTGGCAAATTATTGTAACAAAGGAACATGTACTGGATCATAAAATCCAAAATTTATTTTAAAGAGGGCTTGTGTGACTGCAGTAAGGGTCACTGGTACAACTAGACCAATATGGGACATATGTGAACGGTGCTAGTGCAGGGCTGGGAACACAGAAGCGCACCAGGCCCAGGCAGAAGAATACCCACATGGCTGTGACACTTGACATAAGAATAAAGAACAAAGAATGGGGCGCCTGGGTGATTCAGTGGGTTAAAGCCTCTGCGTTCCGCTCAGGTCATGATCTCAGGGTCCTGGGATCCGGCCCCGCATCGTGCTGAGCAGGGAGCCTGCTTTCTCCTCTCTCTCTGCCTGCCTCTCTGCCTACTTATGATCTCTGTCTGTCAAGTAAATTAAAAAAAAAAAAAATTCTTAAAAAAAAAAAAAAGAACAAAGAAGATTCCACAGTTTCACCACTAAATTAAGAGTGAACTTATTTACCATTCTATCCAAAGTTGTGATCAAAACACCTAACAAAGAGGGAGACAGAGAGAGACCCTAATTTTAATGGTTTTAAATAGAAACTTTGAACCTTTCTCTCTCCAGTTGCTCTAAAATACTATCCAATAGAGATGCCAGAGTGGCTCAGTCAGTTAAGCATCTGCCTTCAGCTGGTGGATCGAGTCCCACGTCGGGCTTCTTGCTTAGCAGGGAACCTGTTTCTCTCTCTGCCTGCTGTTCCCCCTGCTTGTGCTCTCTCTGACAAATAAATAAAATCTTTAAAATAATATCCAATAGACTGGCAGATATGGGACCTTTATTTTCCTCTCAAAAGCCTTCTAGGACTCTAGATGATGTGACTACTTGAAGCAACATAAATTTCAAAAAGTAAGAACACTGCTTTGAAGTCTGAGAGGCAACACGTGAACAGATATACCACTGAGCATTCCATTCACATCAAGTGGTTTAGATGGAAGTAAGAGGCAAAACTAAAAAAGAAAATCAGTAACTTCTACAGTGAACCCAGGTTGAACAGAAAAAAACTTCACTACAAAAATGGTATGATAGTATTCACACTCAGAAGCTTTGCTACTTAAACACTACAAAATTAAAACTTAAAAGAGTGTATCACTAGTTTTTCTTCTTACCTCTCATCACAGTTCTTACAGATCGAATAAGGTTCATTAGCTGAGATTTAATTCCTGGCTCTTCTCCGAATCCACCAATTCCCTGGTCTGCTCCCCAGCCAACTGCATAATATAAAAATGATTAGCTGTGTTAAAATTTATTATGCACTTGCCTTGCTCCCTCATTAGTCATCTTCTAAAAGATTAGCTTGAGACTTTGTTAAAGACATAAAATATAGTCATCTGACTAAAAAGTTAACATACTGATTAAATATTGTAGAATATATTTTTTACTTTTGATAGCAACAATCTTATTTCATTTCCACACTGATTTTATAAAATAAACTACAGTGTGAACTACTCCACGGCATTTAATTCCGTGAAGATGATTGTTTTGACACCCTGATTGGTTTTTTCCCTTTTTTTCAAACAAAACATTTTCAGGTCAGAACCGAAAACCAAGGCATACTGTCAAACTCGATAATTAGCTCAATTCAGAATTTATAAAATCTCACCCACTGAGCAGTATAAAAATGTTGTAGCTGAGACACACTAACTACATTCCTTGGGGAAAAGTGAATGCAAACGTGCTCACGGCTTGCTTAGGCTTTCAGAGTGTGGTCCGTCGGGCCAACTGGGGCGTATCTTTCCCCCTTCATCACTCTCCTCATTTCTCCACTCCAGCTGAGCAATTTAGCCTACTACCCCACTTACTCTCTGTAGAAGAGTCTTTTACCTTCTTCTGTGTCACTTTCCTGATATTATACATCATTATTTCTTCATCTTTATCTGCTAGTTCTTTCTTTACTGCCATACATTCTGCTAAAGGCCTACAGGTCCTCATTTCTGCAACTCCTCCTTCTCTGGTTAGCATTTCAGGCCCACTTTTCGTATCTTACATTACATTGTTTTGCATCTCTGATGACTACAGGACTTACTTGCTGACATGTTGGCCCTTAAACTTGAAGATGATCTTTATTTTATACATGAAAGAACCACGTTTCAGGAAACAAGACTGCACTTCGTTTAATCAACTTTTATTTGGTCAACATAAAAGTCAGGAAAGAGTTGGCTTGCTTCTTTGGTCACATCAACCCTGAGATTTATTGTGGGATAAAACTACTTTTAAATTCAAGTTCCCAAAAGAGGTGATTTGTGTGGACCCACACTCCCCCTTCGAGGCCTAGCTCAGGCTCTACTGACAAGCCCCTGCAGTCCACAGGGCTGTCATTCGTTGTTGCGCTCCGACACTGCAGCCACCATCACGGTGGTTTCGATCAGCCTCTCTGACGTCTCTCAAGACTCTCTGAGCAGATGCCTCTGGAATCTAGTTGTCTTGACTCCTTCAATTTTTTCGCTTACAGGGTTAGATCTATCCACCACCCGATCATGCGATGATTCCCACTGCCTACTGAATATAGTCCAAACTCCTGAAACTGACATTCTAGCCCTATAGCCCACCATGACCTTCCAAGAATTCCTCAATGCCCACTGATCGCGCTACACACTAAAGGGAGCTTCTGAATCTAGGTGTGACTTCATCCTGAGGGCCTCTCCTAGTTCCCTCTCATATCATAATAAGCCTTCTTTCTCTTTGCTCCCCAAATAGCCTCCTAATCGTAGTGACTGTGCTCTCCTTGGTTAGTTGTTTTCAAGTGTCTTATTAGACTATAAAATCCTGGAAGACGGGGACTAAATTTAGTCTTTCTTCACCTTCCCACTCTCCCGTACCCCCACTCCACAGCAAGTACTTAGTAAATGTTTGTGGAATTGAAGTGAATAATGGTACACTGAGTTAATCTGGGACAAGGTGAAATAGGGTAAATTTTAGGATCACAGTCCAAAGAACTCTATTTCTGAATTTTTATGACACAGTAAGTTATAATATGAACAGATATTCCACTATAGCTTTAGGAGATGAAGACAGAAATCCTCCATATTAAATGTACACATCCATCCAAGCTAAATGCAATTTTAGAAAATAGACCTGCATCTTGACTGGGCAACATCACCCTCCTACTTCAGGATCGACTCTGTCCAGCAAGCAAATAAACTGCCACTTCTCCAACACTCGCTTCTACTCCACTACGAGTTTTACCACCATGCCTTTCCTCCAAATAACTGTTTCACTGTTCTGATAGCTCAATCAGCACTGCCCACCAAATGGCAGTCCTCTTTTTGTAAATCTTAAGTTCAAACTGTAGCATGAGCCTTCACCTACTTACAGTGTGGTAAAAACTATTTCATATTCCTCTCTAGATGTAGAGGACACACAAAATGACCACCCACCATCAGCTGTGTCAGTTTCCAACCTGTGTAACTGCGACAGAAGATTTCTGTGAGAAACCCTCATCACTGGGATAACTTACTTACAGAAACTTCTTTAAGAGCTCTGTACAATAAAAGAGCAGTGTGGTGCTGGTTCAACCTGATGGGGTCAGTGAGGAAAAAGTTAACTCTGACCCTCCTGGGGTCCCTGACTAGGTCTGAAAATTATACTGATAAAGGGTGCCTGGGGGCTTAGTCAGTTGACTGAGTGTCTGACTCTTGATTTTGGCTCAGTTCATGAACTCAGGCTTGTTCATGAACTCTCTCTTGTTCTTTCAAAATAAATAAAATATTTTTAAAAAGAGAGAAAATTACACTGATAAAAACAGATACACAGGAAAAAGCATACAAATTCTATTAACTTTTCACCTGCACATGGGAGCCTTCAGAAGAGAAAGTAGATCTAAAGCAGTGATTTTAGCAGGAAGCTTTTGAGACATTTTTGAAGAACTGATAAGACAAAGGAGTTTGAACTGGGAGTGGGGGGTAATAAATGGTGGAAAAGTAACAAGGTGTGTTTTTACAGCCTTTCTCTCTGGTGATAAGGATGTCTCCCCTCCTCCTGATACAGGGAGGGTACCTTTCACATGGGAGATTAAACACCAGGCTTTGAGAAAAGCGGGCAAGGGGAGATGGGAGCAGACGATGAGAGTGATCTTCCGGCTTCTGCCATTTTCTCGAGCTCCTTCAGCTTAAGATACTCAATACCGCCAAGGTGTCATATTTTGGGGCAGCATGTCCTAAACCTTGAACCTCATCAATGGATGTACATTTTTATCTTAGTTTTGTCCTGAAACCCTACTAAAAATGACAATAAAGGATATATGTTAACAAAAGAAAAGTCTCCAGGCAAGAGAAGTCAATCAAAATGTGGACATTAAAAAATAAATGAAGTAGGGTAACTGACCTAGCGGAGAAAAGCTGAAACCTAAACTCTGCAGGGAGCACACAATACAACACTGGGGAAACTCCTGCTGAGAATGAGAACCCTGGGAAGGTGAGAGAAACCTCAAAGAGCCAACAGGGGCAAAAAACAGGAGGACTCACTGAAGGTGTACCTAAAAGCGGTTAGCTCCCCCACCCCGCCCTCCCATCTCCTTTCCTAGACTTGACTGATGGAAGAGTATGCCTCTCACTACATCAAAGACGAGACGTTTACTCGCACCAGAGAACCACAGAAGCTCTGGATTTAGGGACAAATCCAGTGGACGGAATGAAAGTCTGCACACCAAAGTGTCAGCCTCCACTTGGTCAGTTGCCCATCTCCTCTGCCTGTCTCTAAGTTTGATCATATAACACTTACATTCTGCAGGCAGGAAGTTAGAAAATTACTTGGAAACTGTCCAGCTCCCGAGGAAGAAAGACTTCAGATACTAACACTGGGAGGTGAAGGGAAGGGTCAACAAGACAAATTCTTTAAACACGAGTGGGACCCATTAGTAAACAAGCCCCAACCACAGAGCACAGCTTCCAATGAACCTCTCTGTGCCCTACACTTAAAAATGGACTGTCAAGGGCGCCTGGGTGGCTCAGTGGGTTAAGCCGCTGCCTTCGGCTCAGGTCATGATCTCAGGGTCCTGGGATCGAGTCCCGCATCGGGCTCTCTGCTCAGCAGGGAGCTTGCTTCCTCCTCTCTCTCTCTCTCTGCCTGTCTCTCTGCCTACTTGTGATCTCTCTCTGTCAAATAAATAAATAAAATCTTAAAAAAAAAAAAAGGACTGTCAGGGGGCACCTGGGTGGCTCAGTCATTGAGTGACTGCCTTTGGCTCAGGTCACGATCCCAGGGTCCTGGGATCAAGCCCCGAATTGGGCTCCCTGCTCAGCGGGAAGCCTGCTTCTCCCTCTTCCATTCCCCCTGCTTGTGTTCCCTCTTTCTCTGTTCCTCTGTCAAATGAATAAATAAAAATCTTTAAGTAAAAAAAAAAAAAAGAACTGTCAGAAGAAATAATCCTTAACATGGAAGACAGAGCAAAAATAGAAAAAGGAAACTCTGAGGAAGAGACAAAGCAAGAAGTCAAAGACAGTATTTTTACTATTTTTTTTAAGTGACTGGTTTATACTTTATTTTTTAAAGTAATCTCTATGCCTAACCTGGTGCTCAAACTCACAACCTCAAGATCAAGCATCGTCTGCTCTATCAACTGTACCAGCTAGGTGCCCCCAGAGAAAATATTTTTTTAAAAATGAATGTCCATAGAGAGTAAAGCTACTGTACCTATGAAACAAGAATAGGATGCCATAAAAAAGGAACATTAAGGAATTAAGACAGAGACCTTGTTCTTGCTACATTAGCCTAAGAAGTTTGAGAGGTTGACAGATTAAGTTGAGGAAACCTATTAGACAAGGCTAAAGAAAAAAGAAGAATATTAACCTGTCAAAATAACTGGAGTTTCAAAACAGAAGAAAGAACAGACAAGAAGAAAGATCAGAGATATTAAGAGATAATATTAAGAGATAATATTGCAGAACTGAAGGACATGAGCCTTTAAACCAAAAGGGCCCAATGAGAGAACAGCCCAATAAATGGGGGGGGGGCATATGTTGCCACATTTTTGTAAAATCTCAGCCCTCTGAAGACAAAGAGAACACCTTAAAAGCTTTCAGAGAGACCACTCAGGTTGTACAAATAATCAGAAACAGAATGGTATCAGACTGCTTTATGTCAATACTGGAAATGAGTAAAGTGAAAAATGTCTTCAAAATTCTGAAGAAAAATTAGTTCCAATCTAGAATTCTATACCCAAACCACAAATCAACTAGAGGAAAGACGTCATTGTTTTTTAATGTTCAGCTGTGAGCAATATTCAGTGATAGTAATATAAATATGGAATACCAATATCGCCAATAATTAGCAGGAGATAAGAGAGATGGGGGAAAGGAAATGTGTGTGTACTTGGGCTCCCACAAGCACAAATGTGCTGCTGATGGTATAATTATACAAAGCCCTTCCACAGCAGTAAGTCAGTGAACTTGGAAAATAACTGCTTTTGAGAAATGGGGCTCAGGCTGAAGAGAGATGGGGCAGAAGGCTTCTATCTTTCTTTACAAGCAGAAGAGCTTTTTGACTTTAACAACCACACACACACATTTACACTGCTTTGATAAAAAGGAAAATGAAATTTAAAAAGCAAACCTGTAAAGATGCTTACCCACTGGAGAAATCCCTATGCAATTAGGCCTTCCTCTCCAGGGCATGAACACCCTGAGGGCAGGGACAAGGTCTACAAGTGGGAAGGTTTCATCCACGAGTCACTCTGAATATTTAAAATTATGTTTTAAAACCAGCTTTAAATTGGTTTCATTTCCTTTACTTGCTTTTTTAGAATTATCACTGCTAAAATTATCAAGCCTTTCCACCCACAGCCACAATCTCAGATGGTAAAAAGGACTTGTTTTCAGTATGTTATGGATCATGCACTCAATTTTTGTTAGAAAGCATAATTTCCACACACACAAACACACACTAGAATACATCTCAGCCAAAAAAAGGGATGAGATAATGCCATTTACGACGACAATCTGGGCCTCAAGGATATGATTATAAGTAAAATAAGTCAGTCTAAGAATGACAAATACCATAGGATGAATGAGCAAAAAGCAGAATCAGATATATAAATACAGAGAATAAATTGATGGTTTCTAGAGAGAGGAGAGTGGGGGGGATGGGCAGAATGGATGAAGGGGAGAAGGAAGTACAGGCTCTCATTTATGGAATGAGTAAGTCGTGAGAATAAAAGGCACTGAATAAGGAATGCAATCAATGATACTGTAAGAGTAATCTACTGATGGATTGGGACAAATGGTAAGTACACTTGTGGTGAACACAGCATAATGTATAAATCTGTCAAATCATTATGTTATACACCTGAAATTAATGTAACACTATGTGTCAATTACTCAAATAAACCAATCAACAAGAAAAAAGAAAAAAGAAAGCATAATTTCCAACAATCTTTTTTTCTTTTAGACCTGTTTCAGAAATGTCTGAATGAATGTTTTTACATAATAAGTGGAATGACTGCCAGAAAAAAATGTATTTTCCAACACCGAATAACTGCTCTTCAACAAAACAGGATAAAACTACAATATTGGGAGTACCATATTTTAAGCATCAGCATTGAAGTATTTTTAAAAGTATTAAGCTATCAGTTACTTTTAGCCTAGTCTCTATTCTCATGCCACCAGAATGAAAACTAAATTCTGGGCAGAGAGTAAATCATTTGTTTAGATATTCCATGGACAAACACAAAGGTGACAAGTAAAGGACCAGAAGCCATAGATTATCTTTTACTATAACAAATAGTTCTCTCTCCAACTGGTATTTAGGGAAGTTGTTTTGTTGTTTTTCTAAGGAAACTGGTCAAAGTTTTAAAGAGCTTTGCTTTTTTTTTTTTTTTTTTAAGGAGAATGATTTAATTCTGCTGCTCTCTTGATACTTCTTCCATTGCTAGAGAACAAATGGTAAGACCAGCCACCACCGGTTACTGCCATAATTTCAGGAAGAGAATTAAATATAAAAAGTGACTTACTGCAGGGGCGCCTGGGTGGCTCAGTGGGTTAAAGCCTCTGCTTTCGGCTCAGGTCATGATCCCAGGGTCCTGGGATCGAGCCCCACATCAGGCTCTCTGCTCAGCAGGGAGCCTGCTTCCTCCTTTCTCTCTGCCTGCCTCTCTGCCTACTTGTGATATCTGTCTGTCAAATAAATAAATAAAATCTTTAAAAAAAAAAAAAAAGTGACTTACTGCAAATACCAAAAATGTTCTTCTGCCCAGACTTCAAGTCATATACAAAATGGCAATCCATACAGATTCAGACAACAACCCTCAGCCAGATACTTTCTCAAGAAAAGTACAAGAAAAGTATTAGTATAGTTAGTGTTAGTATTAAAAGTATTAATACAGTTTTAAGGGCTGGCTGACCCTGTTTCCATACGTGCAAAAGAAATAAGTGTGCTTCACTTTGTCAGTGTCACCAAGTTTGCATGGGAATCAAATGCTATCTCCAGAATAAAGAATTCTGCTAACATAAAGCTTAAAATATTACCTTGATCAAAAAGATCAATGTTGAAGTAAACGATCTGGTATATTTGGACTAATCTCTTTTGGATCAATGTAATTAATTTCCAATACAACATAAAACTGTTTAATCTGGGATGAAATTCAACAAGTGTTTTTTCGGAGTATATATTTACAGAGAAGTTTTTTTACATGTCTACATGGTTTTCTCAATGTTCTGTAAGCTGCCATGCTCACATCATGACTATCCATACACGGCCTTTAGAATGCCTTGCTCATCTCTCTATATTTATGCACACCTGATTTACTGTTAACATCTATCTCCTTTAGGAATTCTCCATCCATTACTTGGACTCATACAGCTCTCACTACTCTAAACTCTAATGTTACACTGGCTCTGGTGCAGTCATTTAAACCCTGAATCAGTAATACCTTGTAATATTTTAATACCTTGTAATATTTGCTATGGACTGAACTGTGTCTCCCCCCCAAATTTCTGTGTTAAAGCCTATGTGGAGATGGGGTCTTAAAGAGGTAATTACAGTTAAATGGATCTGAAGGGTAGGGCCCTAATCTGATAGGGCTTTGGCTTTACAAAAAAAAAAAAAGAGAGAGATATCGATTCCTCCCCTGCTCCCTCCACCTAGCCATGTGAGGACACAGTAAGAAAGTGGCCATCTGCAAACCAGCAAGATAGCCCTCTCCAGAACTTTACCTGATCTTAGACTTCCAGCTTCCAGAACCAGGAGAAAACAATTTCTGTTGGTTAAGCTACCCAGTCTATGATACTTTGTTCTGGCAGCAAGAGCTGACTCATACAGTGTTTCATATATGAAATGTTTCTTCTGTAGCACTCATAAATGCTACTGGATATACCTGTTCAATGGATCCATACCCAGCACCATAAACAAAAACTAGTAAGAATAATTTTTACAGGTATTAAAATTCACTATGTGCGTGTATTTTTTTTTCTTATACAGAAAGGGAATTTGCATCATTGTGGAACACTAGAAGAAACACAATCTGCATTACAGTCAAAATGTTAATTAAACTATTTGTACAAACATACAGTTCTCAAATCAGGAGTTGCAACAATATGATAATGGTAACATTATTCAGCTATTTAGAAGATATTCACTGACTGATGGAATTGAAAAAATGAGAGAATCCTGGCCATTAGTCTATTGGGGAAGACTACAAAGGAACTGCAGTGGGGCTACAGCCCATGGAATAGGTCAAGGATGGTTTCTGGGAAAGGCAAATGGCAGATAGGCCTTAAAGAACAGTCTGAGGTAAGTCAAGGTCACTGAAGGCAGAGATAGTATGCGTAAAGTTCAGTAGCAAAGAAAAGCACCATGCTAAGAATGGCATACAAGGTAAATACTGGGGAAGGGTAAAAGGGAGGGACAGAGAAGGGATACATTATGATGAGCGTGTCAGTTACACAAGGTGGTCTATTGGAGGCTATGAATATTAAAGAACTAGGGAATTTCAAACCACTGAGAAACACATTCAGCTTCTCTTAGAAGGTAAAACAAAAGAAACAAAGAAACAAAACTGGAGGGAGGGTGACTAGTGAGGAGGTTACTATAAAAATCTAGGCAAGAGTTAAGAGCCTACATAAACAATATTTAACAAATACTTAAAATATTTTAAAATTCTATTTTAAAACACACTTAGATATTTCACTTTTTATTTTTTATAGTAATCCCTATACACAACATGCGCTGTGAACTCACAACCCCAAGATCGAGTCACATGGTCCTCTGAGCCAGGCAGGCACCCCTGAAGTAAGGGAGATTTTTAAAGTTGGCTCCATGATCAATGTGGGGCTTGAACTCAGGACCCTGTAATCAGGAGTGGCATGTCTCCCGACTGGGCCAGCCAGGTACCCCTTAGATACTTTAAAACCACAGCGTGGGGCACCTGGGTGGCTCAGTGGGTTAAAGCCTGATCCCAGGGACCTGGGATCCAGCCCCGCACTGGGCTCTCTGTTCAGCAGGGAGCTTACTTCCTCCTCCCTCTCTCTCTCTCTCCCAGCCTCTCTGCCTACTTGTGGTCTCTGTCAAATAAATAAATAAAATCTTAAAAAAAAAAAAAAGATTTAAAACAACAGCTTACTCACTTAGACAAGCCAAGGTAGTGTTTTCCCATAGTTCTGGGACCATATTCAAAACACACGTTCAGATAAAATATCTGTGCTACTTCTGGAGAGAGGAGGAAATGAAGACAAAGTTCTAGGGGGCAAAATATTAACATTTCTGGGCCATTCCAACAGTTTGTAGCAATGATTTTCATTTGGGGCACAAAGCTAAGTCACCTGCAGAAATTTTGGAAAAGACACTGCTGAACTTCACTTCTGGAAAATTTAAATGCAGGTCTGGAATAAGATCTAGGCGTTGTATTCTCTTTCAAGATCATTTTGGGAATTCTGGGTCCATTTCCTTTAGGAGCAACTGTCAGTTTCTGCAAAAAGCCAACTGGGATTTTGATAGACTGCATTAAATCTGTAAATCAATTAATATTAAGTATTGTCTTTTTTTTTTTTTTAATCAGAGAGAGAGTTAGCACAAGCAGGGGGAGTGGCAGGCAGAAAGAGAAGCAGGTTCCCCACTGAGCAAGGAGCCCCATCTGGGACTTGATCCCAGGACCATAGCTGAAAGCAGCCACTTAACCAGCTGAGCCACCCAGGGGTCCCTAAGTACTGTCGCTAAGTACTTGTCATCTTAATGATATTAAGTCTTCTGATCCATGAACATGGATAGTCTTTATTTTCTTTAATTCCCTTTAAGAATATTTTTATTCTTTAATTCTATTCAATAATGCTTTATATTTTTCAGAATACAAGATTTGCTCCTCTTCTGTTAATTTTATCCCTAAGTATTTTGTTATTTATTTATTTATTTATTTTTAAAGATTTTATTTGTTTATTTGACAGACAGAGATCACAAGTAGGCAGAGAGGCAGGCAGAGAGAGGAGGAAGCAGGCTCCCTGCTGAGCAGAGAGCCCGATGTGGGCTCATCCCAGGCCCCTGGGATCATGACCTGAGCGGAAGGCAGAGGCTTTAACCCACTGAGCCACCCAGGTGCCCCTATTTTGTTATTTATATTGTAAATGAAATTGTTTCTTTAATTTCAATTTCAATTGTTCATTGTTCATGTATAGAAAAACAATTTGCTCCTGACCTCGTATCCTGCACTCCTACTGGACTCATTTATTCATTCTACTGGGTTTTTAGCGACCCCATACTGTTCCTCAAAAAATTAAAAATAGAACTACTGGGGCACCTGGGTAGTTCGTCGGTTAAGCGTCCAGCTCTTGGTTTTGGTTCAGGTGGTGATCTCAGGGTCACCAGATCTCACTCAGCACTGGCTCCCTGTTTAGTGGGGAGTCTGTTTGAGATTCTTGCTCCCTCTCCCCCACCCCTCCCTCCACTCACAGGTGCACGCTCTCTCTCAAATACAATTTTTTTTTAAGATTTTATTTATTTGACAGACAAAGATCACAAGCAGACAGAGAGGCAGGCAGAGAGAGAGGAGGAAGCAGGCTCCCTGCTGAGCAGAGAGCCCGATGTGGGGCTCAATCCCAGGACCCTGAGATCATGACCCGAGCCGAAGGCAGAGGCCTAACCCACTGAGCCACCCAGGCGCCCCTCAAATAAATAAATTTAAAAATATATATATATTAAAATAGCACACTACCATATGATCCAGCAACTGCACTACCGAGTATTTCTCCAAGAGAGGAAATCACTATCCTGAAGAGAGATTTGTACTCCTATGTTCACTGCAGCATTATTCACAATAGCCAAGACATGGAAACGGTCTAAGTGTGCCCTGACAGATGAATGGGAAAAGAAAATGTTGTGTATATATTAAATGGAATATTATTCTGCCATAAAAAAGAGAAACCTGCCATTTGTGACATGAGTAAATCTGGAGGGTATTACAGTAAGTGAAATAAGCCAGACAAATAATATCTTACTTACATGAGGAATCTCAGAACATCAGACTCTTGGGCACAGAAAGTAGTATGGTGGTTGCCATGGGTTGAGTGGTGAGGGATATGGGAAATTCCTGGTCTAAAGGTACTACCTTCAGTTATAAGATGAGTAAGTTCCAGGGATCTAATGTATGGCATGGTGACCACAGTTAAAAATACTGTACTGTATACCTGAAAGTTGCGCTGAGAGGAAATTTTACATGTTCTTATCCCCACAACACAGCCAAGTTATAATTATGTGAGGTGGAGAACAGTAACTGTGGTAAGCATTTTGTAGTATATATTTGTATCGCATGATCATTGTTCACTTTAAATTACAGAATGTTATACAGGCCTACCTTGTTTCAGTGCTCCCTTTACTGCACTTCCCAGATAGTGTGTTCTTCACAAACTGAATGGCAATCCTGTGTCAAGCAAATCTATCTGTGCCACTTTTCCAACAGCTCACTTTGTGTCTCAGTCACATTTTGGTAATTCTCACAGCATTGCAAAATTTTTCATTATTACTGTTATTTGTTACAGTGATCTCCCTTTTATCACTTTCTACCCACTTCTCACACATTCCAATTTGGATTTTATCCACTGTTGTAAATGCTTGGGTAAAATCACCAATGATTTCTATTACCCTGAATCCTTAGGACATTTTCTGGCCTTCTCTGATTTCCCTGAACATTCCCCTGCTGTATCATGTCTCCTTGACTTCTGTGAAACCCCACTGCCTAGATTTTCCCATTTCTCTTGTTTTGCTCACTCATCAATCTGTCCTATCCGTTCTTCCAGCTCTACCTACACATTAAATATTGGAAGAGATTCTGGGACTGTCCTGGTCACCAATTCTCTTTGTACAGTATTCTTTCCCTGAGCAATTTCATCTCTTCATATGGCTTCATTTATCATCTGTGGTTGACAAGCTCAAATTCAATCTCCCCTGTAACTCTTGCTTCTATTCTACAGGCTTAACTTCAACAGACTATCCCACACTTCCACTCACATATCTCACAAAAATCTCATACTCACCATGTCCAAAACGTATTTCACTATCTTTTCACCTTTTTACCCACCTCTGCTGCCCTCATTTTTACTCCAGTACTCTCTACCTTGGTAAAGGTACTATGCTTCACTCAGTTGCTAATTCAGAAAACCTAGAGATCTTTGACTTTTTCCTCTCCCTCATTTCTAATGTCCAAACAGTGAAATTCTGCCTTTTCTATCTTTAAAATATCTTCTGACTTATATAGTCTCCTAGGACTACCTTAACAAAATGCCACAAACTGGATGGCGTAGCAGAAATTTATTTTCTCATGGTTCTGGAGACCAAAATCAAGGGGTTAGCAGACTGGTTCCTTTTGTGGGCTCTGAAAAGCTCATCCATGCCTCTCAATGCTGCTGGTAGTTATTGGCAATCCTTGGCATTCTCTGGCTTCTTGCTGCATCACTCTAATCTCTGCCTCTGTTGTCATTTGGCCTTCTTCCCCTATATTTTTTTATCTCTCTCCTTACATGGACACATCACTGGATCTAGGGCCATCCTAATCCAGTGTGACCTTATCTCAACTTGATTATACCTGCAAAGACCCAATTTCCAAATAAGGTCACCTACACAGGTACCAAGGTTTAGGACTTCAATATATCTTTTGGGGGGACACAATTCAACCCCCACATATCTTCTACTTTTCTGTATTCTATAGTAGTGAGGAGATGGACTTTTGAGTCAAAATGCCTTGATAAATCCTAGCTCTGTCACTTTCTAACTGTGTGAACATAGAAAAGTTACCCACTTTTCTTTTGTACTTCTGGTTTCCCATCTGCAAAGTGGGGATGAAAACAGTACCTATTGCATAGGGTTGTTGTGAGGGTCATACAAGTTAATATATATGTAAAGCACTTGATACAGATCCTGGTATGTGGTATTAAGTGTTAGCTGTTACTATTATTGTACCCACTCAACTGATGTTATACCCACCATTCTACTTGCCCTGTTTGGAATGGTGCTTCCCACACCCATTATTCTACCTTTCCATCTGTTCTCCACACTGCAGTAAGGCTCTTGCAAATAACACAAATCCGATCTTGTCTCTGCCCTGCTTAAAACTTTGAAACTTCATTTTCACCTGCCCCAGTTTTCACAAGAGCTCTTATTCCTCACCCTCCCAGCCCTTCACCTAATTAATGCTTACTCACTTATTAGATTTGGGGTTAAACACACTTCCTCCACAAAGCTTTCAAAGATTCACAAGTCAGTGCTTCCCTGAACTTCTCCTTCATAATATTCTGCATACTTGTCATTGTTACTTGCTCATTTTTTACTTAACTTTCATTAGAAGAGCAAATGACTGCTATAACCTCAGCTCCTAATTACATGGGTTCGGAACAAAATTTGTGCTCAGTAAATATGAAGCAATAAATGAAATGAACCAATCTTGCTCATGGGATTGGGTTTCCGTGATTCAGAGACATATTTGGCGTACTTACAAATGACGGTGTATTCTGTGAATAGGTATACCTGCGCAGACAAATGATGCACCTCGTGCAGTATCCTGTCTTAATTTTGCCTCAATCAGCAATTAGTGGCCCACCCAGGATGGCATGGAAATCGCCGTATTGTGTGGGATGACAGGCCTAATTGTGTCTTCATCTTGGTATTCTCTGGTTGTAGCTTGGCACACTGAAGACATCCAATAAACTGGGCTGAATAAACTTCTCTTGGAACGTGGGTGTCTGGATGCCATGATAATCTGAACACCCTCCCCTTCCACCTAGCCTCAAACACCAGGAATCCCCATGGCCCTGCATCAGTTCATTTTTCAATTGCCCGTGCTCCAAAATGAGCCACGCCCCCCCCGGTAACTAAAACCTCAGACCCCAGGTTCCTGATCATTAAAAGCGATCACAGAGGAGGACATTAAATTACTAAGCTACACTAACCGCAGTCAGAGGCGTCCCCGGCTCTTCTCTGTACCCCTTCCCATCCCAACTCCCGGGGTCCCGCACACAGGCGACATCTGTTAATCTTCGTCCCGCTGTTGAGCTCAAACTCGGTGAGACGGAAGTGGCTCGAATTCCTCCCTCCAAGGAAAGGCCGCCAAGAGTGGAGCCCTCGGGCTCTCGTCGGTCGCGGCCCAGGGTCTCCCCTCCCGCGGCCCACCTCTGCTCCGCAACCCCCGGGCTCCGCCGCCACCCCCTCAGCCCGGCCGCGCGGTCCCACTCACTGTTCTTAAGGAAGCGCTCCTCGTGCAGCACCGCGATGGCATTGACGCAGAGCAGAGCCGCCTGCAGTAGCGAATACAACGTAAAGGCCATGGCCTCCCGGAGCCGCCCTGAGGCCCAACTGATCTTTCTCCCGCCGCCGCAGGGGACGTGGCGTCGCCACGGCCGGAGCTCTCCTACGGGAGCCGGGGAGGCCCCAAACGCGCTCTCCAGGAAGCTCCGCCCCGACCTGCCTAGGACCCGCCCCTTACGTCAGCGAGGCGCGTGTGGTCGGCTGTCTGGACCTCCGCAGTCCAGGGTTGGAGCCCGCTACGCGTGGCTGCTGAAAGCTAGAAACGTGGCTGGTCGCAGTTGAGGTGCTGTAAAGTGTATAAGACTGTACACACCGGATTTCAAGGACTTAGGACGAAAACAACGTAAAATCTCCCATTAATTTTAAAATATGGGTTACATGTTAAAATGATATTTTGAATATATTAGGTAAATAAATTGAATAATTAGCATAACTTTTACGGTAGGGGCGCCTGAGTGGCGCAGTCGGTTAAGTGTCTGCCTTGAGCTGGGGTCACGATCCCAGGGCCCCAGGATGGAGCCCCTTTTCTGGTGTCCTGCCCAGCGGGGAGCCTGCTTTTCCCTCTCCCTCTGTTGCTCCCCGTGTTTGTGCCCTCTCATAAATAAATAAAATCTTTTTTTAAAAATTAACTTCTATTACTTACTTCTACTTTTTTCTTTTCTTTCTTATTTTTTTTTCCTTTTTTACTGTGGCCAAGAGGACATAGATAAGGGCATGTGAGGCTTACACAGTATTGCAGTTGAACAGCACTGTACCAGATGCTCCTGAGAGCCGCATGGGATGTTAATATTCCTATTTTACAGATAAAGAAACAAAGGCTTTGGCAAATAAGTGTCTTTTTTAAGTAAAAAAATGACATACTAAAACCACTCAGTGAGAAACATTCTCTCCGTGATTAAACTAGCCAGTCTCCTCTAAACCCTCTTATCAATTACATCTCAATCACAGCCTATTAAAAACTACAAATTCTCAACACAAATGATTTCATCTACTCTCCTAGCCCTGCATTAAATGACTTAAACAAAGAGTAACATAGTTTCTAACAGCTCAAGGCCAAATGCCTAGGATGACCCCAGGCCCCCTAAAAGTGTCTGCCTGAGAAAACTCAAATGCTGCCAAAAGAAGTTGCTCTTTGTTCTAGCCAACCTGAAAATAGGTCCCTGACCATATGGTCCATATATACTATGGAGTATTATGCCTCCATCAGAAAGGATGAATACCCAACTTTCAACCCAACTATCAACAGGGACGGGACTGGAAGAGATTATGCTGAGTGAAATAAGTCAAGAAGAGAGAGTCAGTTATCATATGGTTTCACTTACTTGTGGAGCATAAGGAATAACACGGAGGACCTGGGAAGATGGAGAGGAGAAGTGAGTTGGGGGAAATTGGAGGGGGATATGAACCATGAGAGACTGTGGACTCTGAGAAACAAACTGAGGGTTTTGGAGGGGAGTGGGGTGGGAGGTTGGGTGAACCTGGTGGTGGGTATTATGGAGGGCACATAGTACATGGAGTGCTGGGTGTGGTCCATAAACAATGAATTCTGGAACACTGAAAAGAAATTTAAAGGGGGGGGGTGCTACAAAAATAAATAAATAGCCTGCAATTGTGAATCCTTCTCCTGTCCCTTGAGATGTGTATGTATGTCCTATAATTCAGTAGTGTCTTTCCGGCCTAAAAGTCATTCCTTTAAAATGTAATCATCAGGAAGAATAAAGTCTGTTTCCCAGTGTCTGTGGGAGGGTAGAATCCGAACTTTAATAATTGTCAGCTAACCGTCACAACTGGCCTGTCAACATTTACACTGACCACCCGTCTGTAATTTGTCACTTCTCTGACTCTACTGAGCCCCTGTTCACCTCCCTTTCTTCTCCCTTTAAAATGCCCAGTCATCTCTGTACAAATTGACATTGAGGTCAGTTTGCATTTGACCCTCTTGCCTATTGCAATAGTATAAATCTGTCTTTACCATTGTAACTGGTGTCTAGCTTTGTTTATCTTTCACAGCAGCAGTAATAAACCGAGTCTGATTATGTTGAATTTTAGATATTGTTTGAGGTTGAGTATGCAAATTAATCACCTCTGAACTTCTCATGGTCCCCTAAAATAGAAAATAGAAAAGCAGCACATTAGTCCCAGAAAGGACTTTGGAGACCCATGTGCTTGCTGCTGCTGCTGCTGCTAGAAAAGACACTAGCCAAAACTAATAATAAGAGGAAGGAGAAGGAGAAGAAGAGGAAGAAGAAGAGTTGTTAATCTCCCCGGAAGAAATTAAGCTTCAATAGGCCCACTAGTTAGTACCTACAGGGAAGAAGAGATGTATTATTTCCCACAGACACATAGGAGCACTAACTCCAAAATTGGCCCTATATGCAAATCAGGTAGGGAAAGACACAGGAAGATAAAATAAAGGAAATAAAAGAAACAGCAAGATGCCAACAAATCCTCCAGTTTTTCAAGATCCCACTGGTGATAGAGAAGGAAGGTTGTTCTTATAAGTGGACAGTGACCAATCCAGGATATCTAGCCTGGGCTGGGAGAGGGGGAAGGGCACCCAGGGGCCTTGTCTGGAAGATTTGTTTGAGCAGTAAATCACAGTTTTTACTAGTTTGTATATTTACTGAGGAGGGGGTAATGTGGGGTGCCTGGAGCGTATGGGGATAGATGTAGAGGAGGTGGGGTAAACTCCTCTCACAGTTACCTCTTTATGTCACTTGCCCCTGGGTCACAGCTCATATGATTCAGTTCTTGTACTTTCAAAAGAATCAGGTTAACCTCTCTGGGCCTCTGTTACTTCATCTATAAAATTAGGTGATTACGATCTCTAAGGCTTCTTCAGCTCCTAAAATCTCTAGATCTAGCAAAAGAAGCTTAAAATATAAGATAGGGTACGAGTACTAGTACCACATTTACTGATCCACTATTTTTCAAAAATTCAGGCTTGTAGACTAAGCTGATAATAGCAGATTACATTTTTAAAAATTGTTCCTTGGATGTCCTTACTTCCAAATAAATTTTAAAAGCTTGGAATTTTAAAAATATATTTATTCAACAATTGTCTCAGTTTAGGAAAAAAAAAATATTTCCCCAAACAAAGAAAAACACATATTCTATATCTTAGTAGCTTGGAAAAAAAAAATCCCAACTCGTGTAGTTTACTGAAAATTAGAGCCTGCTGCATGCTGCTGAGATTCTGAGGTCTGTGCGGTCCATTTTCACCAATTCATGTAAGATATCTTAGCAGGTGCTGCTGTCGAGTGGTTTTCAATTTTATATACAGATGGCTCCTTAACATTCGCTCTCAGTACTTTTTTTTTTTTTTTTTTTGTATTCAGACTATTACAAGGCACACATTGGCATCTTGGATCATCTCACCACAGACTTTCTTTGTAACTGGTACTATGGAGTCAATGTTTTCATTCCTTTGACAAAAATCAAAGAATGAATGCCTTCAGGAAAGTTCCTTTAGGCAATGGGGAGCAATGGTTATATAATGTCTAGGGTAATCTTTATGTTTGGCCCCTGGTTAGATGGGGGGGGGGGGCTGGCAGGGTGGGTGTAGAATTCAAACTTACCTTTTAAAGGTAAGTGATCCAGGAATGGACTCAGTCCTTGGACTTGGGAGAAATTATATTACTGAACTCAATTTCTACCCTTCCATGTACGAGTGCCTTTACCTTTTCATTGGGCTGATCCTGGACTTTGAGTTCAGCTATATGACTTATTCTGGCCAATAGAATAAGAAGGAAGTTGTGCTGGACCAGCTCTGAGCCTAGACCTCAAAAGGTCTTATATGTTTCTTTCTTGTGTCTCTGAAATTGCCATGAGGTGTGGGGGAGGGGGAAAAACAACCATGCTTTAGCCAGTCCACTGGTTCTAGGAGAAGGATGAGAGTTACTTGAAACAGAAGAAGCAGAAGCAGAAGCAGAAGAAGCAGCAGAAGAAGGAGAAGTAGAAGCAGAAGAGAAGAAGAAGAGGAGGAGGAAGCAGCAGAAACAGAAGAAGCAGTAGAAGAAGCAGAAGAAGAAGCAGAAGCAGGAGAAGAAGCAGAAGCAGGAGAAGCAGAAGAAGAAGCAGAAGCAGGAGAAGCAGAAGAAGCAGAAGCAGGAGAAGAAGCAGAAGCAGGAGAAGCAGAAGAAGAAGCAGAAGCAGAAGAAGCAGAAGCAGGAGAAGCAGAAGCAGGAGAAGAAGCAGAAGCAGGGAAGAAGCGGAAGTAGGGAAGAAGCAGAAGCAGGAGAAGAAGCAGAAGCAAAAGTAGGGAAGTAGCAGAAGCAGAAGCAGGAGAAGCAGAAGCAGAAGCAGAAGAAACAGCAGCAGAAGCAGAAGCAGCAGAAGCAGAAGCAGCAGAAGCAGCAGCAGCAGAAGAAGAAGAAGAAGAAGAAGAAAAAGAAAAAGAAGAAGCAGAAGAAGAAGAAGAAGGAGGAGGAGGAGGAGGAGAAGGAGAAGAAGAAGAAGAAGCAGAAGAAGCAGCAGCAGCAGCAGAAGCAGAAGCAGAAGCAGAAGCAGCAGAAGCAGAAGCAGATGAAGAAGAAGGAGAAGAAGAGTTGTTAATGTCCCAGGAAGAAATTAAGCTTTAATAGGCCAACTAGTTAGTACCTATAGGGAAGAAGAGAGGTATTATTTCCCACAGACACATATAAACAAACACTACCTCCAAAATTGGCCCTATATACAAATCAGGTAGGGAGAGACACAGGAAGATAAAGTAGAGATGAGAACAGATGATTATTGTTTTAAGTCACTAAATATTGGGATTGTTTGTTCCACAGTATTTTTGAAGCAACAAATTTCTACTCACAGTCACTCCCTTGGTGATCTAATTTATTTTAACAGCTTGACATTTGTATACTCTGAAGACTTCCAAATTTATATCTCCTACCCAGAACTCACTCATGTACTCTTGGCTGGTATTTCCAGCTGACTATCACTTGGGGGTCTGATAGAAGTCGCAAACTTACCTTGCCCAAAATGGAATTCCCAATTTCCCTCTGAAACCCACTTTTCTTATAGTCATCCATTTCGGTTCGTGGCAAGGCTATCCTTCCAGTGGTTCAAGGAAAAAACCTTGAATTCTTCTTCACTCTCTTTGTCTCACACCCTTTATACAATCTATCAGCAAATTCTTTTTATTTTAACTTCAACATAGATCCAAATCTGACTACTTCTCATCTTCTCTGCCACCCAAACCCTGGTGCAAGCTACCATCATCTCTTGCATAGATCAGCACAGTAGCTCCTGACCAGACTCCATGGTTTTTGCTTCCCCTCAGTTTACTCTCCCCAGAGCAGCCCAAGTACTCTTTCAAAGTTAACTAAGGAAAGTAATTTATTTGTTGAGAGAACTGGGTCATTTGTCCTGTAAAACTTCCCACATTCTGAATTTTGCTTGGTTGTATTCCCATGGTCCTGGCTGACTTAAATATTACGCACAATATCTGAATCATCTGTAATGCAAATGAAAACACTTGATTGAAGAAAACAGTCACTATTGAAACTGACTAAAACTTTTCACTCACTCAATGGAAAATATCGAGTATGAGGTAAAGAAAAAATATTTGTAAGTCGGATCTTAGAATAAGTCTACAATAAATGTGCTGGCAGCTCTCTTTCTATTCCTATTTTTAAATCTCAGCATTTCTATTCCTGTGTTCATTAAAAACTAGCTCTTTAAGATAAGGATTGTGTATGTTATTTATCAAAAATTCAGACTCACCTTGAAGAATGATAAAAATGGATTATGAATTTTTAACATTTTTGTCCTCATATACTTTAATAGATATATTTATTTTATTGTCTGTCTGAGATATGAATCAATGATGACTGAGGTATGTTTGCTTTTAATCTTGTTATTTACAATAGCAACCTTGAGTTTAAATGGGCTTATGGCAGCAGAATTCACCTAAATGGGTTCTATTTGAGGTAAGCATTGGACTAAAATAGGAGAATCCCACAAGAAGAGTCTCATTCATGTTTATGGATTCATACAAGCTATTCCTGGTATGAGACTCAAATGAAACCATTTGCAAGCTGAAAGCTTGTGCATTACAGAGTGTTTCTGGAAATAGGGCTCGTGGAAATGGAAAGTTTCCTTAAAAAATAAAAGTGAGTCACCGTATCTATTTTTAAAGGGAATTAATTCTGAATGGCTACATATAGCTGACTAGTTTTATTTCAAAAAAAAAAAAAAAAGAACCTACTGAGTAAATAAGAGCAGAGTAAGATACTAGAGAAACTACTTACCCAAATGCATATCATTCCTTCACTCGCTCACCCCTTTGTTCATTCTGTTACTCAAGGAGAATTTATTGAACTTCTAAGCCATGCCTGACAGTGTTCAAGGGTTCAAGGGTGAAGGGCGGTAGGCTAATCACAAAGAATCATCAGATATGCTCCCACTGTAATGAAAATGATCAACTGGTAGGAAAACTGAGGCATAGAATGCAAGGAGTTACAAACCAGTAAACATTCAGTGCTTAAAATAAAGGGTAAGTAAGAATAAAAGACAGTTTTGGGAGACAGTGTCTCCCAAACGTGTCGGATCATAATCACCAGGGGGTTGGAGCATAAGGAATAACATGAAGGACATTAAGAGAAGGAAAGGAAAAGTGAATTGGGGTAAATCGAAGGGGGAGAGGAAAGATGAGAGATTGTGGATTCTGGGAAACAAACAGGGTTATGGAGGGGAGGGAGGTGGGGGGATGGGGGAGCCTGGTGGTGGATATTAAGGAGGGCACAGATTGCATGGAGCACTGGGTGTGGTGCATAAACAATGGACCTTGGAACATGAAAAAAAATTAAGTTAAATTAAGATGTTACAATAAAAGTATATAGACTCTTCTTCTAGTTCAAGACGACACATCAAGTGCATGTTTTTCTCATCACTACTTCCCGAGACTCCATTACGTTACAAAAGAAAAAGGGGGGGAGACTTTTCTAATAATATAGATATAGAGGAACACAAGAAATTTCAACAGTGTATGGAAGATAAGAAAAGAAGGAAAAAAAAAAAGAGGAAGGAAGCATATTGATGGATGACACTCAGTGGAAGAACTTGTCGCCCAGAGCAAACCATGGAGGGGTTGCCGCGCAGGGGTAGAAGTCATTGTCCTGAAGAATTTTACAGAATCTCCCCATTCTGAGTTGGAGGTACAACAGAGATCCAGAAGGAGAAGCCGGGATGAAAACACAAGGGTTGATTGATGATCTTTATACACAATACTTAGCCTCCCCAGCCCTGACTCCTGAACTGCGTGGAGGATACAGCAACCAGTCTGCATTTTGCCCTGGGCAAGACTGGAAAGACCTTAACCCTCAGAAATTTCAAATATCTGAGAAGTGCTAAGGCTTCTAACGTGCGCATTGCTGCTGTAGAGTGGGGCTGTTCTTTTAGCGTTTGGGAAGCTGTCAGCTTGATGGCTGACTCCCTACTAGTCAATCCACAGCTAAGCAGCTGATTTCATGCTTCTCCAAGTACACGGAGCTCCCCACACCAATGATCTAAATATCAATTCAAGTTTATTGTAATAAAAAATAGATCTATTTTATTATATAAAATATAAACAGGCCACCATGACAAAAACCAGCAAGATGAAAAGGAAAGACAAAGATGAAAACTCAGTAAAACTGACTTCAGATGGAGACAGAGATAATTCTGGGGGGGAAAAAAGGGCTGTATACTTGAAACTAACATAACACTGTGTTAATTATACTTTATTAAAAAAAAGAAAAAAGACCAATGATAATGCAAGTGATTTGACAGCCATTTAAAAAATTATTTTCGGGTATTTCTGTAGACGGAACAATCAGAGAAAAAGAATAAATTCTTAAAACAAAAATCACGATAGCCCTCCAAAAAGGTTCATTGGAAGATAAAGTTCAGTAACTATTAAAGAATATAGAAAAAGAAAAAAAAAACAGAGATAAAAGTATGAGACAGGGACAGAAATATAGAAAGCACAGGGAAAATGAGAGTTTCATAAGGACAGAAGTACAGAACAGGAAATAATATAAACAAAAATTTCCAGAGATGAAAATTACATGAGTGATCAAACTGAAAAGACTCAGGACTTACCAGGGACACAGCAGGTTAAATGATAAAAAAGATAAATAAATGAATAAATAAATAAACATTTAAAAAACAAAAAAAGCATTAGCCAAACCCATCATTATGAAATTTCAAAAAACTTACTAATCTTAAATTTTTTTTTCTTTAAAGATTTTATTTATTTATTTGCCAGAGAGAGAGAGAGTGAGAGCGCACAGGCAGGCAGAGTGGCAGCAGAGGCAGAGGGAGAAGCAGGCTCCCCACAGAGCAAGGAGCCCGATGCGGGACTCGATCCCAGGATGCTGGGACCATGACCCAAGCCGAAGGCAGCCACTCAACCAACTGAGCCACCCAGGCGTCCCACTAATCTTAAATTTAAAATCCTATTAAGGATTCTAAAAACTTCAAGGGAGGAAAAATGTTACTTACAAAGAAATAAGAAGTCGATTAGCGCTAAATGTGGGAGATAATGGTGCACTCTTTTCAAGGTTTTGGAAAGAAAATAATTTTAGACCTAAAATTCTATAGCCAAACAAACTATGTATTAATGTTGAGGATAAGATTTTTTTTAATTTTATTTATTTATTTGACAGAGAGAGAGAGATCACAAGTAGGCAGAGAGTGGGGGATGGGGAGCAGGCTCTCTGCTGAGCAGAGAGCCCGATGTGGGGCTCGATCCTAGGACCCTGAGATCATGACCTGAGCCGAAGGCGGAGGCTTAACCACTGAGCCACCCAGGTGCCCCAGGATAAAAAAATTTTTTAAAAAGATTTATTTATTTATTTATTTATTTGGCAGACAGAGATCACAAGTAGGCAGAGAGGCAGGCAGAGAGATAGAGGAAGGGAAGCAGGCTCCCTGCTGAGCAGAGAGCCCAATGTGGGGCTCAATACCAGGATCCTGGGATCATGACCCGAGCCCAAGGCAGAGGCTTTAACCAACTGAGCCACCCAGGCGCCTCCAGGATAAAATATTTTTAAGATAAAGGCAAAACTAACATTTAAAAAAAAGATCTTATTTATTTATTTATTTATTGACACAGAGAGAGAGAGAGAGAGAGAATATAAGCAGGGGGAGCAGCAGGCAGAGGGAGAGGGAGAAGTAGACTCTCTGTTGAGCAAGGAGCCCGCAAAAGGGCTCAATCCCATGACCCTGGGATCATGACCTGAGCCAAAGGCAGTTGCTTAACTGACTGAGCCACTAGGTGCCTCCATACTAACATTTTTTAAACAAAATTATTATTATTATTATATTTTTATTTAAGTAGGCTCCATATCCAACATGGAGCCCAGAGGAAGGTCTGAACTTCATGACCCCAAGATCCAGACCTGAGCTGAGATTAAGAGTCAGATACTTAACTGTGTGAGCCACCCAGGTGCCTCAAACACAATTATTATTATTATTTTTTATTGTTTTGGGGGAGGAGCAAAAAGAGAGAGAAAATCAACGTGGGACTCCATCTCACAACCCTGAGATCATGACGAGCTGAAATCAAGAGTGAGATGCATAACCAACTAAGCCACCCAAGCACCCCCCAAAATTATTTTTTAAAAAGACTTTTAGACATGAAAAACACTCAAGAAGTTTTTGCCTAGTTAACAAATGTGTGCTGTGTACCTATTTCGACATTCTCTCAGACAGTAGAGATACAAGAACAAACATGACAGATGTCCTGCCTTCAAAAAACTTATATTTTAGGGTGCCTGGGTGGCTTAGTGGTTAAAGCCTCTGCCTTCGGTTTGGGTCATGATCCCAGGGTCCTGGGATTGAGCCCCACATCAGGCTCTCTGCTCAGCAGGGAGTCTGTTTTTCTTCCTATCTCTCTGCCTGTCTCTCTGCCTACTTGTGATCTCTTGTCTGTCAAATAAATAAATAAAATCTTGGGGAAAAAAAAGAAACTTATATTTTAAAGGAGGTAAGTTTCAAGCATCCTTTTAGAGAAATTTATTTGGAGATGTACTGTAGCAGATTAGTAAAAAACCAGAAGTTATAAGAAGTAACAGAACTAAACTAAGCAGACAATGAATAATCCAAGAGGAGAGGTATGTCATAGTCCTAAAAAGCACTGACCCAAATTCTAACAAAAAGTCATTATGCTCCATGAAGAATCTCTGATAGAAAAAAGAAATAAAAATAGATTTCACGTTATAAATAAGATGAAAATCCACTGGAAGATAGAGGGGAAAAGGCATTGTATTGACTGTGTTCAGAAATATCCAGTTAAATCCTTCCTAGGTAATTAGGATGTCTACATTTTCAGTTTTCCTTATTGTTTGTTCCCAGTGTAATTAAATTCTGGCCAAGGGAATGTGTATTTTATTTTCAGGCCAGGGAAGTTGAGAAATAGTGGATTTTCCATTTGATCTTTTCCCCAGTGTTAGTTGGCTAGATGGACTGGATCCAAGGGAGAGCTCCAAAGATCTCAGAGGTGTCAGAGCCAGAGTATGGACGAAAACTTTCTCCTGTGGACCATGGACTGTGGTGGTCTGTGATATGATCAAGAAATAAACTTTTGTAATGTTAAGCCACTGGCCAACTGAGATTTCCAGGTTTTATTTGTTGCTCTAGCATTTCATAATCTACTCTAACTACAAATACAGTGTGTGTGTATGTGTGTGTGTGTGTGTGTGAGAGAGAGAGAGAGAGAGAGAGAGAGAGAGAAAGAATGCACCCCTTTTCTCTCAATAAGAAATAAATATACTTAGGACTCAAAATAAAATGCTGAACAAAAAACTCACGATCCAATACAGAGTCAACTTAAATGTGACCATTGTCAGAGCAGAAGCTAGGTCCTGGGCACAACTAAATCTGTGAAGAATTTAGAAAAAAAAGTTAGTGATGACAGGAAGGCCACAGGAGACATCAGCTTGAAGAGAAGGCAGAGTTCAAAACAACTGTGGTAGGTTCATTTATCCTTAAACCCACTGGCACCATATCAACTACACCAGAGTCATCTTCTAGTGTTATAGATGAGTTAACCTACTTTGGATCTGGAGCAAAGCTCCATAACACATAAAAGTTTGAAAGTCAAGAAGCATCTGTATGTATATAGATAATAGAGGACAGAGACTCTCAAGGACGGATGGGAAGTCGAAAGGAGCAGTGATAATGAATGAACCGTGGCTCCAAAAGCAGATTAGCTTGATTGGCCACATTCTGTATGTTGAGTCTCCCCAAGTTCTGATAGTAGTTTTTTACAAACCCATATCCAAATTCAGAGCATTTGAGACATACAAGTCATCTGCATTAGGAAACACTTCGGCAGCCAAGAAGAGTGCAACGTAGGACCAGGACTGTTCGTTCCCTGCCCTGAAGGAGTTTATAGTCTCACTGGGCATACATTAAGATAGGGAAGGAGCGATGAGAAACCGAAGGCAGCACATAGGAAGTATCAAGTGACTGGTGCAAAAAACCACATATTCTTAAAGGGTTTAAAGGAGGGAGAAAATCTAAGGGTTTAGAGAGCTGGGCGGGGAGGGGCAGTGAGGGGAGAGTGGACTTGAGCTGTTTGATCTTGAGAGTTAGACAGAGCTTAGGAAAGAAGAAGGAGGGAAGGAGGGCCTTCCAAGTAGAAAAATGGTGACAGAAAAGGCAAGAATATAGCAATTAGGGGCCAGCGTTAGGAAGAGTCCAGCTACGAGATGGTAAATGTAAGTTGGGTCCAAAGTGTATAGAGCCTTAAACAACAGACAGGATTTGGGATTTATTCTGTAGATAATAGGTAGCATCAAGGTAAAAGTGGTGGTACAAAATCTCAGATCACACTGATTTTTCTAGTACTAGGTTTTGAACCGTTATCTGTGGGGGAATACTCCCCCCAGCTAGTTTTGTTCTGGAGTAGCTATAAAGGTCAGTTAACCTTGCCTTATTGGGAGTAAAGAATGAAAAGTTCTGTTCCAGAAGATAATACACTCACATCTGCTGTTGCCAAGATTTTTCCTTCCTTGTTACTTAATGTTAAAGTGAGGAAACCTCCCAGGAGTTCTGAGAATTAAGTAGTAACTCCCAAGGGAATTTCTTATGCCTGTTATTTATGTAGCTTATTAAAGAAAAGATGTCTTTTATAAACATGACCTTATTAATCTTTGTTGAATCCACTTCACACAATCAGGAAAGATGGTGGGGGTCAGGGAGTGTGTAAGGAGACCCAAGAATACCAGTCATTCTAGTGGGTATGCAGTGGTATCTCCTTGTGGTTTTAACTTGATCTCCTGATGACTAATGGTGTTAGTCACTTTTTCTTATGTTTACTGATAATTTGTATAATTTCTTTCATGAAATGTCTATTCAACTCTTTTGCTGAGTTTTAAAAAAACTCTGATTGCTGTTTAGTTTTTTTAAGATGAAAGAGTTCTTTATATATCCTAGATACAAGTTCTTTGTCAGATATATGCTTGCATATGTTTTCTCCCAGTCTGTGGCTTACATGTTCATTTTCTCACTGGTGTTATGATGAGCACAAACTTTTAATTTTGATGAAGTGCAATTTATCAGGTTGGTTTTTGTTTTTTTGGAAACTACTGCTTTGTATGTCTAAGAAATCTTTGCCCCCCTCCTAGTCATAGAGATACTCTCTCACATTTTGTTCTGAAGTTTTTATGATTTTAAGTTTCACATTTAGGCCTGTCATCTGTCTCAGATTAAATTTTGTATATGGTGTGAGGTAGGGGTTGAAGTTAATTTTTTTCCATATGGATGCAGAATCATTTATTCCAATACCATGTTGTTGAAAAGACTTTCCTTTGTCCATTTCTTTGGCACCTTCGTCAAAAATCAAATGATCAGAGGTGCCTGGGTGGTTCAGTGGGTTAAAGCCTCTGCCTTTGGCTTGGGTCATGACCCCAGGGTGCTGGGATCGAGCCCTGCAGCGGGCTCTCTGCTCAGTGGGAAGCCTGCTTCCTCCTCTCTCTCTGCCTGCCTTGTGATCTCCTTCTGTCAAATAAATAAATAAAATCTTAAAAAAAAAATCAAATGACCATAGAGGTGTGGCTTATGTCTGGTCTCTCTATTCAGTTACACTGATGTGTCTGTCAATCCTGAAGCCAGTACCACACGGTATTATGATAGCAATAACTTTATAGTAAGTTTTGATATCAAGTAGTATAAATTCCTGAAAAATTGCTCTTCCTTTTAAAAATTGTTTTGGATATCCTACGTTCTTTGCACTTGTGCTTAATTACAGAGTCATCTTGTTGGTTTCTCCCAAAGTCTTTCTGGGAGTTTGAAATTGTGTTGAGCCTATAAATACATTTGGGGAGAATGGATATCTTAACAACAAATCTACCAACCCATGCATATAGTATATTTCTCAAGTGTTTTAAGTCTTTTAAATTTCTTTCAATGATGTTTTGAGGTTTTCATTAGAAAGGTCTTACATATCTTGTGCTAAATTTATAAAAATTTTTATATGAAATACCCATAACATAAGATTAACCATTTCAAAGTGACATTTCAGTAATATTCAATTCATTCACAATCTGGGAACACCACTACCTCTATTTAGTTTCAAAACATTTCCATCATTCAGAGGGAAGCCCTGTACCCATTAAGCAGTTTCTACCAATTCTGTCCTCCCCTTCACCCTTGAAAACCACCAATCTGATTTCTATATCATTGGATTTGCTATTCTAGAATTTCATATAAATGGAATCATGCATTATGGGACCTTTTTGTCTAGCTTACTTCACTTAGCATAATGTTTTTAAGATTCATCCATGTTGTAGCAGGCATCAATACTTCATTTCTTCTCATGGCTGAAAAAGTATACACTATATTTTGTTTATACATTCATCAATTAATGGACATATGAGTCATTTCTACCTTTTGACTATTGTAAATAGTGCTACTGTGAACATGTGTATAAAAATATTTGAATACTTGTTTCCCATACTTTTTAGGTATATCCCTAGGAGCGGAATTATTTTTTTTAAAGATTTTTTTCTTTCTTTCTTTTTTTAAATTCTTACTTTACCTTCATTAATTTTTTTTTCATTCTTTTTTTTTAGTCTTTTTTAAAAATTTCTTTTCAGTGTAACAGAATTCATTGATTATGCACCACACCCAGTGCTCCATGCAATACGTGCCCTCGGTAATACCCAAAACCTAGCTCCCCCAACCTTCCACCCCCCCACCCCTTCAAAACCCTCAGATTGTTTTTCAGAGTCCCTAGTCTCTCATGGTTCATCTCCCTTTCCAATTTCCCTCAACCCCCTTCTCCTCTCCATCTTCCCATGTCCTCCATGTTTTTGTCATGCTCCACAAATAAGTGAAACTATATGATAATTGACTCTCTCTGCTTGACTTATTTATCTGACAGAGAGAGAGATCACAAGTAGGCAGAGAGGCAGGCAGAGGGGGAGGGGGAAGCAGGCTCCCTGCTGAGCAGAGAGGCCGATGCGGTGCTCCATCCAAGGACCCTGAGATCATGACCCAAGCCCAAGGCAGAGGCTTAACCCACTGAGCCACCCAGGTGCCCTGATAGGAGTGGAATTATTATGTGATAGAGTAAGTCTATGTTTAACTTTTTTAGGAGCTGCCAAACTGTTTTCTGTAGTGACTGCACCATTTTACATTTCCACCAGCAATGTACAAGGGTTCCAATTCTCTCACGTCTTCACCAAATCTGTTACTATCTGTCTTTTTAATAATAGTCATCCTAGTAGATGTGAAATGGTTTTTGTAGTGAAGTGAAGTGAGTTCATTGGTTTTAATTTGCATTTCCCTGATGACTCATTATGTTGAACATCTTTTCCTGTGTTTATTGGGCATTCGTGTATCTTTGGAGAGATGTCCATTCAAATCTTTGCCCATTTCTTATTTAGACTGTCTTTTTATTATTGAGTTGCAAGAGCTCTTTATATATTTTGGATACAATTTCTTATCAGGTGTATAATTTACAAATATTTTCTCTCATTCTGTAGGTTGTCTTTTCTTCAAAAAAAAATTGTGCTTTTGATGTTGTGTGTAAGAAACCATTGCTTAGGGGCACCTGGGTGGCTCAGTGGGTTAAAGAAACCATTGCTTACCCTAAAGTCGTAAAGATTTATGTTTTCTTCTGTTGTTTTAGCTTTAGGCCACCGTTCAAGTAGCACTGTGTTAGAAGTACTTATATTTCCAGGAACATATAATACCTTAGTTAAAGAAATCATCCTAATGGAGAAATTTCAGCTTCAAGTGCGTTTAGTGAGGAGAGATCTTTTTGTTTAAGAGAGGTCTTTAGGATCCTTCAAATTATGTCAGTGAGGGCACTGCCAATTCACCCCTGTGTACAAGGCTCTTGCTTTGGCTTACGTGGCTCCCCTGGCAATGTGCACTGGAGTTTAGTGGTTAAAAGCAGAGGTTTTGAAGTCATAATGTCCAAAGGCTCAAATTCCTAATTTTCTACTTATCAGCCAAGTGACTTAACTCCTGAGATTTCAATTAAATAGTTAAATAGTCTCTGCCTCATAGGGTTGTTTAGAGGATTAAATGAAATAATGTGTTAAGACACTTAGCACAATGTTCTGCTTATTGTAATCACTCAGTGAAAGTTGGCTGCTGTTATTATTATTGGCTGCCAAGTAATTGGATGATAGTGCCATAGAAGCAGAGGGATGAGAAAGCAACTACATATAAAATCACAGTTTCACCAGTGATGGTTTAGTACTGAATTGAAACAGTATTTAACCATGTTTTAAAGCACACAATTTGGGGTAAATGTTGATTCTTTAAAAAGTCAATCTCTAGAGGGCCATAAAAGCTATTTTAATCACTACAACTAATTACAAGGAAGTATAAATCAATAAACTTTGCTAAATGGTCTAAAATATAATAAAGAAAGCCATCATTAACAATCATCCAGGAAGCCACTGTCCTTAAGAGTGAGATGATGTAAAAGTTGGATGAGAAGAATGAATTTTATTGTTTGAAAACTCCAGACGTTAACAATGCTTTCAGGGAAGTTTCTAATTTGGTACAGAGTCCTGGCTTTTCAGAATGATTATTTACTTTAGATAACATGAGTTCATTATGGAAATAAGTGGCCATTTGCAGGTATTCTCGGCTTTTAGTATTTTTTGGATCCTTTCTCAGCTCAAGACCAGCTGTCTTTCCATTCTTCCTCCCAAAGCTACAGCATTGTTTCAGAGCCCACATTAAGACTGGAGTCCAGAGGCATCTAAGAAAGCCTTAGCAGCCTTCTAGTCTTGTGTAATGGTGACTGCCCCATGTCTAGGGGTCCCAGGGCTTTTACCTGGTCTCCTCGTGTATGTTGTTGCCCTCTGACTAGAAGAGCCAATGCCCACATGAGTTCTTGAGCCAAATTCCTTTCTGCCAGTCATAGCCCTAAGTCAAGCACTGGGTTTGCTTCTTGCTGCCCTATTTATTCTCAGTGGTGTGTTTTCCAAAGGCTGGTACATGACTATGAATACCAAGTGAGAAGCAGGGACCCATCATCAAAGATGATGATCGCTGATAACCTCCTGCTCCTGGAATATCTGTGCTGCTGGGCTCTATTTCCTTTGTGGTCCCGGCTACACACCAGGTCACAGCTTTGCTTGTATCACACAATAATCTGTGAGGCCTTTTGGACAGTGTACCTTTCCAACCCAGTTCCTGTTCTGTCCTGGGGAGAAGATCAAGTTTAGGTCCAGCCCCTTCTGTCATCTTCACCTATATATATTGCAATAGGGGATATCAGAGATGTTACAGACTGGTTCAGCTCTGATGGTGAGGCCAAGAGACTGAGCAGGAAAAGTTTACTACAGAAGTAAGGAGAACTGGATTTTGAATCTTGACTCTGCCACTAACCAGCCTTCATATCCACCTCCCTTAGCTAAATCAAAGGGCTAATGAGAATGAAAGATCACATAGATGGCTTTATACATTGGAAAGCTGCCAACACTAGTAAGAAGTTGTGTTACTGTTGGGTGATCACTGAGCCCCAGATAGAGAGAAGGATTCTGTAATCAGTTAACAGAAAATCTAAAATAACAGTGGTTTAAACAAGAGAGAATTTGATTTTGTTCCAAAATAAAAAAAGTTTGGATGTGGGCAGTCCAGAGTAAGAAAGTTGGTTCAGGGGCGCCTGGGTGGCTCAGTGGGTTTTAACCACCTCTGCCTTCGGCTCAGGTCATGATCCCAGGGTCCTGGGATCGAGCCCCGCATCGGGCTCTCTGCTCAGTGGGGAGCCTGCTTCCTCCTCTCTCTACCTGCCTCTCTGCCTACTTGTGATCTCTGTCTGTCAAATAAATAAATAAAATTTTTTAAAAAATAAAAATTAAAAAAAATGGACTTACCATAACTTTAATCCAGAGAAAGAAAATTTGTTTTAGTTTCCCCACATGGCAACTTTGACTCGTGGAGTGAGTCTGGTTTGGAGTGCTGAATTCAGAGAGTCTAAGCCATTGCTGGGTTAGCAGGGGAAAAAAAAATGATTTGAACAATCTATTTTAAAAAATCAGGGGACACCTGGGTGGCTCAGTGGGTTAAAGCCTCTGCCTTCGGCTGGGGTCATGGTCCCGGGGTCCTGGGATCGAGCCCCGCATCGGGCTCTCTGCTCAGCAGGGAGTCTGCTTCCTCCTCTCTCTCTGCCTGCCTCTCAGCCTACTTGTGATCTCTACCTGTCAAATAAATAAATAAAATCTTTAAAAAAAAAAAAGAAAGTTGGTTCAGTAGTCTTTGGGGACCCAGGCTTCTATTATCTTTCTGTGCCATACTAGCATATGGCCTCTATCTTCAAAGTGACCTCATGGCCCAAGATGGCTTCTGGGGCTCCAGCTATACTGCAGACATCTGGAAAGAGGGAAAGGGAACCGAAAAGGAAAACACTGCCTAGGTCAAACCCTTTTGAAGTGACTTTCCTGAAAATTTCACATATTTCTACTTATATCTTATTGGGCAGAATAGAGTCACGCAGCCACATCGAATGGCAAGAAAGCCTGGGAACTATAGTCTTTCATCTGGGTGCATTGCCACCAAGAATGAATGCTGTTGGATGGTAACTGACATTTGCCATATATGGTTGAAAGACTCCGCATATAGACACCCCCCCCCCCAGCCATTGATTAACTAACCGCTCTCTTGCCTTTCTGTAATCGCTTGGCTTCGCCCTTCCCCTGTTAGACCCTTCCCCCAGTTGTTAATTGTTTAACCGCTCTCTTGCCTTTCTGTAACCGCTTGGCTTTTAGGGGGTAATACTGGTCTCCTGTTTAAACAGGATACCTTATGTGCATAGTCACGTAGGCAAGGGTGGTCGCCTAGGTACGTGGGCCTAGTCACGTAGGCAGGATGTTTCTCTGCTGAGTAATAAGGTCCAACTCCCCCTCCTCACTCCCCCTCCCCGCCTTTTTCTTCGCGCGTGGGGGTCCTCCAAAGCCAATCCGCAAACACCGAGTATGCCTTTACATTCAAACCAGCCAATGAGAACCTTGTAACTATGCTTCTGCTTCTGTACGTATGCTTTCGCTTCCCCAAACCCTATAAAAAGGCCCTGAACAAAGGGCTGGCGCGCGAGTCCTCCTAAGACTTGATCGCCCGCAGGTACCTGTGACTACTCAATAAACCTCGTGCTGTTTGCATCTGATCTGTGGCCTCGGCTCGGTTTTTGGGTCCCGGGGTCTCCTCCTGAGGAGAGGTCCATTCCGGGGTGCTTAAAACCCGGGGGGATCTTTCATGGTCATTGGAAAAACCAAATGAAATGTCAGCATTCCTCGAGAGAGAATTTAAAGTGATAACAATGAAACAATCTGCTTTTGTGATTGGCTCAAATAAAACAAATGATGTCCACTTAATCAATAAAAATATTTTCTGTGGCTACTACATGCCAGGGATTGTGCCCGACAGCAGAGAGATGGTAGTAAGCTGAAACAAACAACAAACTCACAAAGTGTGTAGTGCACCCCTTCCTATGAAAGGAAGTGTGTATAATTCCAAACTGTGGTGTGGGTTGTGCATGGGGAATTGTGTTAGGTGGTCAGACTTAACTTGGTGCCCTCAGCTGTGTAGAGAGACAAAGGACCACTGTCATCGGGCCTGGAGTCAGCTGGACGGATCCCCATTAAATGATGTGGTTACACGTTCTTAACACACTGGTGGTATTCTTCTCTGAACCTTCCTCACTGCTGACCAAAGCTGTTTTAACTCTTACCCTTCAATGGAAGAGATCCTATCTGCTTGGTCATATCCCCTGTAGGTAGGAGAGAATTCTTTCCACGGAGCTGAGGCTACACTCATTGCTTAATCTGAGGAAACTGGGATGTGATACCGCACTCTCCTTGCCTGCGGCAGATCGATGAGCAATTACTCAGGCATCCTAAGGATCAAAAGCAATGTCCATCGGCGATGTCTACCCAATAGGAAATGCTTTATTGTTTGGGCCTGATTTCTGGGTTGATTGACTATGGCCATTTCTGATCTCATGATTTCATTTGTGATTGAAATAGAGAATTTTATTTGCACTGCCCTCCTTCTTCATTAGCTCATAGTTGGCTTGACCTTGGAATTTTGACATGATGAAACAGTCAAAGAAAAGAGTACAGCATTTTTCTGCTGTCATTTTGTGAAGCCAAGAATTTTTATTTGTCCTTCTGAAGAGTGACTTTATTTTTAGACCCCATGCAGCATTTTAGATGGATGTCCTGTCTGTTTCCACAGGGCAGCTCAGATAACCCAGTCACATCCGGTTTAAGGGACAAATTATTTTTGTTCCAACTTAGGAACATCAAGCGTTGCTAGAATGAAAAAAAGGTTTTCAAACAATGAGTCCTGGAACACTGAAAAAAATAAAAATAAATTTAAAAAAAGGTTTTTGCTCTCCTTCATGAGAAAATATACGAATCAATGATGTTTCCTTGCATATCATATGTTGGACTTTTTTTTCTCTGAAGTTTTTGGGTTTGTTTGTATAACTTCATGGATTCATGGAAGATTCTTGGGCTCTAGACTGAGTCTGATAAAATACCTCCAGATATGGGAAGACTCAAAGGTGATGGGAATAAAGACAACAGCAGTTTCCAAGTGCTCTGTTAAAGATGTACAGCTGGGCTTCTATAGAACCTGGAGTTTAGGAGGAGAACCAGAAGGCTCAGTGTGGTTCTGGCATCGGTAGAGGGCAATGGTCTTCCCCGAGAGCTTGGCCATTAATTTAGTTCAGAGCTACGCCACCATTACTAACTCCAGACTCTCAGACATCCTTGTCAATTTATCTGGTTCTAATGTCCCTTTTGCTTCAAACTTATTTGCTGATATTTTAGCACTCTTGACTCTGAGACATTTCAAGTTGCAATCAGGAAAACAAGAATGACATTTCAGGCTTGTTTACCCTACCAGAGGATACAGCTGCAGGAGAAAGTCCTTCGATTCATCTGTAAATCTGTGAGTTACTTCAGCCTGCCCAGTCCCTGTTCTGGCTCTGAGAAGCCAGGTCCTGGCACTGGTCCCTGAAGTTACACTGGGTTCTGCAGAAAATGACCATTGCTGTCCTCTGGTGGTAGGTCATGAAGCCAGCTTTGAGTTCTCACAGATGATTTTCTGTCACCTCTGGCAATATCGGTTTCAAGTACAAAGCTAAGGGTTCTGGGCTTCCATCTCTATATGTAATGTAATGCTCACATGGAGAAAATGCCCCACTAGCTTGAGGGCCCACTTACCCTCCTAAGCACAGCTGCCATTTTTAGAAACGTGTGCCCTGTCTGAAGGGTGGCGTGAGTCTCATGCTCAGACCCAGGCCAGAACACCTCTGAGACAGCATCCATCCTGTGCGGCCAGTAACAGCATTCTCATATTGTTTCCACTAGTAATCACTAGGAATCTGTCCTCAGATTCCAGGACCGGGTTAGATTCCTTCTGTGACCAGCTTCCTAGGAAGAAAATCACTAATAAGTAGCTCTCCTTTGGGTTCTTCATGTGACAGCCAAAGGTAAGAAAATTTATCTCTAAGGTAGATTGCGAAGCCTTTTTTGATAGTTCATAATAATGAAGGTGTGGGGTGGAAAGTATCAAATACCATGGTGATGCATTTTAAGCCTCTTTTGAAATCTGCCATGAATGCCACTGGCAAGGTGCCTGCGCCTCTTCGGTTAACATGGTCTTGGGCAATCTCATGGTAAGAGGTCTCCCAGAGTAGATTTCTGTGCAACTCAGCGAACTTAGAAATCCTGGCCTCAAAGACTCAAAGGAGTCACCATTTTGGTCCTTCTATATCATCTGAAAGGCAGAATTTTTGGCATACAAGGATCTTGGGGGATGCTTGGGAGACTCAGTTGGTTAAGCATTTGACTCTTGATTTCAGCCCAGGCCCTAATCTTGGGTCATGGGATGGAGCTCTGCATGGGGCTCCAAGCTCAATAGGGAGTCTGATTGAGAATTCTCTGTCTCCCCCTCTTTCTGCCTCTCCCTCCACACACTCTCTAAAATAAATAAATAAATCTTTAAAAAAGAGAGATCGCGGACTTTGATTCAACATCACAGTAAGGAGGGAGACATAGTATCGACACCATCACCAAGGCTGTCAGAAGACCTAGCAGGAATTCAGAAGCCTCCCTTAACCCTACAAAGATCCTAACATGATGGGGAGGACTCCAGCTGCTGACAGTGGCCAAAAGCTAACCTAGACTTTAATAATCATTTTTGAAGGAATTCCATTTTCAAAAATAATTTATTCAAATATTTTATGCCAAAATAATTCTAAAAAGTATTCATTTTTATTAGTTGCCCCCAATCAAATGTGCATTTAACTACATGAACACCACTATTAGTTCATAGTTTTTTTATTATAGACTTTTTTTTTATCCACATGAATGTTAAAGAAACTACAACAGAGTTAAATACCATTTTTGATAACATGATTATATTCTTAATTACACTCAATATTAAACTGTAAAATATTTCCAGAGGAATACAATCTTCATTCATACAGCAGGCAAAGTACCAGAGAGGAAGGGGCCACGTGTAAGTCTGTCTAGTTTCCTGTGAAAATTGAGTTTGTATGGCTGATGCCATCCCAGGTGTCAAAACGTGATCCCCACTCCTAGGACAGGTCTTGTGTTTCCACCAAGAATCATGTCTTCAAACGCAACAGATAGTCTTGCTCTCTCCACATGTGCAGCACTGAGATCACTTGGGACTGTCCACGGATTGCCCACCCCAGTTGGCTAACAGCACTCTCACGATCTGGTTCAGTTGGCCTTGAAAAACACAAAGACTCAAACTTTGGTTCCACCAAAAGATGCGACAAGCATTGGCTGCTCTGGTTGGTGCCCCCCTCCCCCCACTAACGAATGGCCACTACAGTCGATTTTCCATGGTTGTCCATGCTGCTTTGAGGTCACTTGTCCTTGGGTTCTCCCGAACCTGATTTTGTATTGGATTCCCAAGCCCTTTCAATTCGCAGTCTTTATGTGGGTCAGAAGTGCTCAGTGGCAGGCTGTATCTTACAAGAGAACAAGAGTAAGTGGTTCTGTGCACCTGGGAGAAGACAAAAAGCACACAATGAAGACTTCAGCACCATACAAAGCATGTCAAGGAACACTTAACATATCCTGAGAGAAGACATTTTTAGTACAGTTTGGATAAGATATTTCAACAGTGACTATGAAAGCACCTTCTTTTTTACATCTATTTGCCTGCCATCTTCCCTTAGGCATCTCCGTAGACATTGAGCCAAACTAGAATGATTACATCAGAGTGTGCTGGTTTGCTATGCCTTCTTTGCAATAAGGCCTTGTTTGCAGGGTTCTAGAAGCTCCAGGTTGCTTAAGACAGCCTGCAGTGAAAGGGGCAGACAGAATGTCATGCACCAGTGCCCCACTGGCTTCGGCTGGATGGCCTGGTACATCCACTTTTCTTGTCCTGAGGTGTTAGGGCAATGGCAAAACACAGACTGGAGTTCTTGTGATTCAACATCAACAAAACCATTGGATTGGCTATTAGCTGCACATTTATCACTGATAATAGAAGATGTGAATTAAGCCACACTCTCTGGGTATGATTCAGAGGTGAATAGATGAAGTGTGGGAGATAAAGCCAGGCAACCTGGCTCAAATCTTGCCATGTGCTCCCAGTGAGACCACAGACCACGTACTCAGCTCCTCTGCATGTTGGTTTTCTCAGCTGTAGAATATGGTGAAAGGAGCAGTCCTTCTCTCAATGGGTTGTTTTGGAGATTCAATAAGATAATAGACACAAAGCATTGAGCGGAGCAGGAGCACGTTGTCAGTTTCAATGGAGACTCTGGAAAGAACCTGGTCCTCTATGTCTGACCACAGATGAAAGAAATGGATATGCTAGTCCTTCCCTTTGTCTTTGACCTATACAAAAGGAAGATGCAGAGTGTTCTATTACAAACCCTCCCTATCCTTTTAAGAGCTTTTTCTTGTTATTATTGTTGTAGCAATTATTCCAAAACTGAAATAAAAGTAACAGGAGTTTACCAAAGAGGTAGATATTGTTAGTACAGGAAGAAAAATTCTCAGCCTCTCCAGAAGTATGCAAAGGAGCCATTTGTGTTTAAGAAAATGCAGACATAAAGTGAAAGTATGTTGGTCATGCCCTAAGATGTTATATATGGTCTTGAGCATATTTAATAAAAGCAGTCCCTTTACGGGAAAGGAAAGAGAGCATGGCAGAAGTCTGGTATGCAAGAGTAATAGTCAACATTGTAGACCAGGCAGAGACGCTAATCAGACTTGGCCTCCCACATTTTACAGATGAGAGTGAACCTCAAAGAGATTGTATGACATTCCACTCAAGATAACATAGGGAAGGAGTGTCAGATACAGAAGGCAAACTCCTTCCAAACCAGCCCAATGATCCTTGGGAGAGAGAGAAGTGTAATTGAGTCAAACAGACTTGGATTGAATCCTGGCCCTGTCACTTGCTAGCTAAGCAACCTCATTGAACCTCAATGTTTCCTTGCATGAATGGGGATAATAATAGAATCTACCATATAGAGTTTTAAGGTTCAAAGAGATAGATAATATGGCAAAGAATTTAGCCCAGCCATCTGGCATAATTAGTGCCAATAAGTGATAGTTATTACTATTTCTGGCTTGATCACGAGTTTCTGTATGACTATGAACAAGTCATTTCCCACCATCCACTTTCCACTTGTGTAGAATGACTGAAAGACCTGGGTGCTTCACCATTTGTATAATGTCAAAAGGTGCCTGGTGGGGGGGGGGGTGCCTGGGTGGCTCAGCTGGTTAAGCATTTAAACTGTTAAGCCTCTGCCTTTGGCTCAGGTCTTGACCTTGGAGTCCTGGGTTCCAGCCCTACATCAGGCTCCCTGTTTAGCCTCTGCCCCTCACCCCACTCATGCTCTCTTTCTCTCTCTCTCTCTCTCTCTCTCTCATTCCCTCTTTCTCTCTCTAAAATAAATAAAATCTGGGGAACAAAAGGTGCTTGGAAGAAAAAGAATGCATATTGATAGTTACATTAGTGTTGACATCATGGTACTTCTTTGGTAGTACAGATTTCACAAAGATTACATTGGGTGTTTCTGCAGGACATGGATCATGGAAAAAACTACATGTAGGAGAGACTGTCAGGAATAATTCTGATGTTAGAACCAGTCCTAGATGCAAGTATAATACACACAGCATTTTGAAATATTTTTTTCAAATCATTTCTGTTGTACTTTTGAGTTTACGAATGAAACAAACATGCAAAGTAGTCCAATGGCTAATCTACTAGGGCTTGTTGTAGGAGGTAGTTTGAAAATAAAGAAAGCAAACTACACTTAACACAGCTGGTTGCTAAACTAATAGAATTCATTGCCCCAAAGGGGACGATGCCTAGGTTGAAGAAAGGTTTAGATAAATCCATGGGTAATGGGTCTTTAAGGAGTTATCAAGGAAAAAGCTAAGAGCATTCAGTGCACATGCCTAAATTTCCAAGTTAGTATTTTTAGGAACAACAACTTGGCTCTTGTAATGGAATTACACAGTTAGTATCCTGGTCAGGGTGGACCTTTATTCGACTCGACTTGGAATTTCTTCTGTCCTAATGTAGGGCAAGAAAGATTTGTAGAGCAGTGATATGTGGCAATACTTGCTTGGCTTATTAAGTGGATTGCCTGTGGTTTTGAAAAGCTTCCTCCTCTTAATAGTCATATTGGAATCCACTGGGTGGCAAGAACACAGCACACTACCTTAAGGGTCACTCTTGCATAAGACATTAATGCATCAGTCCCTCATTTGGAAACCTGTGGTCACTCAGCAAGGCAGAATTTGTCTTTCTCCCTTGGTGTAATGATTTTTATTTTGTAATCTCTCTTGGGGTAATTCCTTGCAGGCTTGGCATGTTGAGAATCAAATACCGCCTCTAACAATATGGTCGTGATTCTCTGCTTGGCTGATTTAGCTCAGCATTTAAGTAACCACTAATCTTCTGAAAGCACCAGGGTCTACTTAGAGAAATCCCTGTTGTCTGCAAGGATGGAAACAAAATCAGCATGAAGGAAGCATTAGTTACTAAACACAAATCAATCTTTTTTTTTTTCTTCCCACCTAGCTGTACTCGATGTCACCATCAGAGGCATGGTTTCTGGGCAGTGAGTCCTTATTTTGTAGGTGCAAGAGAAGTTCATCATAAGCAGGGAAGATGAGTTGGGGAATCAGAAGGAGTAAAAAGAGAGTTTGCTGGAGTTCCTGAGGGGAAATGAGACTACATTCTAACGGACAGACCTCAAAAACACGGATTAAAAGAAGCCATATACTAGAGAACATTCTGTACACTGTCCTTCACTAAAGCTCAAAATCAGGCAAAGCTGATCTTTATTGGGTTGGGGGGGTTCCTGGGCAGGGATACAGGGAGGCAGTCTGGGTGCTGTAAACCTAAATGAGTTCATCTTGTGAAAATCCACTGAATTTTGATTCGTCAACTTCATGATTTGAATGACTGGCTGATCTCTGGACTTTCATGAGCGTGTGTTACACTTCCATAAAAACGTTATTTAAAAAGAACACATCCTAATATAGTTTCTTTAACTTGAAAAAAATCACTTTATTTTCAAATTATTATACCTATGAGTTTACTTGGGTGATTCTCGCCTTGACTGCCTTCGTGTTCTGGGTTAAGATTTAGTGAAGTCTGACTATTTTTAAATGATTCATTTCACCCAGCTCGTACAAACCTGTCTTCTTTAATGGGAAAGAAATGCCCAACATCAACTTCAGGCTTAAGAAGAACATACAGAACAGAACCAACTCACAGGCCCACTTGTGTATGACTTCATGGAGATGGAAACACAAGGACTTGTTACTTGACTGTCTCTCTTGCAGAAACAACTGCCCACAGAGGACAGGAAGTGTGTACATGAGGAAAAAGCTGGCACTGAATCTAAGGTCAGGAGCCCTAGGATCTCTTCCTAGCTTTGCAACATGCACCGAAAATATCATGACTCTCTTCTCCATACCTCAGTACCTTGTGTGTAAAATTAAGGGAGAGCATTTGACTGAGAGATCATCTTGGATGAAATGTGGGGGACATAATTATCACTATTTAAGATAAATGCTGAAGATTATCACTAAAAAAGATGATGACGAGAGGTGGGATTTTCATTTGCACAAAGACAGAGGAGACTTGTGATATACAGAGAGAGACATGAAAGAAAGAAAGGGAACCACAAGCCTGTGTTGTTCAGAATTCTTTTTGCCAACACATTCTATTAAGTTCAAAACATGTTCCAGAGGGAAGGCCTGGGAAGAATGATTCTGATGAGAACAGGTCAAACTGATAAATGACTGTAATCCTAGTTGGCCACAAGCACTTACAAATGCTCCCTCTGACATCTGAGTTTTCCCCTGATTTAGCAATTCCAGTTGTTAGGTCATCCTAATGTATTGTTACAGAACCAACAAGCCATGGTTTTTGTATCCCTTAGATTCTAACAATTATATATGTCTTCTACATAATCAAAAAGTTGCTTTTAAAATGTTTAGGTCTGTTCTGACTATAGTTATTGAATTTTTACTGTCTTCCTTGCCTTAGGAGCCCAGAGTGGTTTATGGAAAGAATGAATAACTCTTCCTACAGAGGAAGTTCTCAAAGGTCCGCATTGCCTGCAAATGATCACAACACCGTCCATCAGTAGCTCCCTGGAAGCCAGATTTTGGGAAGAATACTGGAGGCATAGGAGACCTCAGAGGAAGAGGAGACACAGTAACTGTGGTCGCTGACACGCCACTTTTGTGTAGATGGGCAGTAATCTGGGTGTCGGGGAGAACCAGAGAAGAGACAACCTCAAAACAGAAGGAAGATTGCTTCTGCAGAGGAGTATAGAATTTCCTTAGTTTTTAGTAATTTTCCAAAGAATCTATAAAATGTATATGGCCACTTACTTAGGAAGTCCCATGCCTGGGCATAACAAAGTTCATCTGTATATTGGCTGAAACACAGGATGCAAAGTTACTAATCTCTTGAGCTATTTCGAATACACCAACTAAAGAACATGGCTGAGCAATAAAAATTCCAAGTTCAAGAAAATCTCTTTCGTCTGGTAAGCTTACCTTTTAGCTTTTGCTGAGATGGGCACCAAGCTTTTCTTTCCTGATCAAGCTTGCTGCATAGGGGATCTGTAAGATAAAAATAAGCAAAACTATCCAGATAATCTAAATTTAAAGACGGATACACATGGAGACCCTTCATCATGCCTAACAACTTGAATGCAGGTGAATTCCCCCCAGCCCCTCCCAAGGAGAAAAGGTCTCTATCCGATCATCAAATTGTGGAGCTTCCAGATTATAGAAATTCCTAAGTCCTGATAAAAAGCATATCAAGGACAGAACTGGAGATCACATCAGACTCTTGCTAGAGCTAGTCTCTGAGGCAGTATATGACATTTCATTTTCAGAATTGTTTTCAGTGTGTACTTAATAATATGGTCTTACTATTTTTTATTTAGGTATGAAAACGAGCTTCTGATGTTATAATATATGTCCCAAGTAAAGGGACAAGGATGTGATTACAAACTAGTTGCGTGCTATCTTTCATTTAATTACAGTGACAAAATATGCTGTCATTATAAATCACAAACAAGATGAAGTAACTAAACACGAATTATTACTCTGGTTAATTTCCCAGTAACTCCCAAGAAGCATCAGAAATAATTGCACTGAGTGGAAAATATGACCCCTGAGGATGCTACCTGTATAAACTTGGAAAGCACTTTTCAGTGCTGGGACTTTGAAGGAAAGCCTATCTCGTTTGATATGTTGCTTTTCATTAGAAGATTCAAATGGCTGAAATTGGACCACATGTTTTAATTGGATTCACCTTTATTCATATCCAGTTAAGGTATTCTATCATTATGTGACTTATCTTCTTCATGATAAGGCTAAACTCAGGACTCTAAAGATTAGAACCTACTTTACATTTAAAGAACTGAATATCCAGCCTCCTAGGATGTAACATGAAGTATGGCTGTTATGTGAAAGCAGTGAGGGGAAATGCAATTATTTTTATCTGATTAGGCAACATTTTTGGATACTGATACATACATGTCCTCCACATTTCCAGCATATTTGTGTTTTGTTCTCCTGATCCACCCTCCATAAATATCCACAAATATGAGCTTTTTCTAATGGGAAGGAACTATGAGTCTACGATGATGCGAGTGTCTAAGATTAGCTGGATTATTTTGTCCTAATAACCAGCCAGTTGAATCAGGTGTTTTAATGACAAAAAAAAAAAAAAAGACTAACAAAATCATCTCACTATTTTGATAGACAAACACAACATGGATACGTCTGATAGGCACCTATCTGATAAAGGCCACAGACAACAGTAATAAATTAATGATTCATTCATTAGAGCCATAAAAAGTTCAGAGTCCCAATCTCACATTTTAGGACGTGAGCTGAGATGGAACTGGATAACTATGATAAGAACAGTGACATAGGGACCTCTTCTGGTTACCTCTTCTTCTCACTCTAGGTCATGCTACACCTGCTAATCACAGAGACACACATTTTCCATCACAGTGAGTGCTGTGATGCCCCAAAACACATGGATCACCTCTCTCTTCAGATGCGTGATATAACGAAGCCTTGAATGGAATTCCATTATTTAGGATAAGGCGTAGAAATGATGTAAATCTCAGGGTATGAGGAATTACCTATACACTGTATTTCTGCCACACTCACATTTAGAGAAAGTCCTTGACCCCAAGATTCAGTGCCACAACGATTTGGAAAGCGTCTGTTCCATCCCAGGCACCACACAACTTAACATCACCTTGGGCTCTCTCATCAAAGCCAATAAACTACTCATTCTAACCCAAAGAAAAGTGCCCGAAGGGCACTGCTTTCAGATCTATGTCAGAATGCCCTGTTCCTTCCTTCCTTCCTTCCTTCCTTCCTTCCTCCCTCCCTCTCACCCACCCACTCTTCCTCTCTCTCTCCCTTTCTTGCTTTTTCTTTCTATTTTCTTTCCCCTCCAGAAACAACACTGTAGCATTTCATTAAGGTGGGAAACTGAGAAGGAAAAGAAAAAAGGACTTGGTGGGGAAAAAAGGACATTTCCACATTTGAGCCCCGATTCTCCAGAAGGGAATTTAAATCTGAAGAATCACCCCCACTCAAACATCATTGCATTCATGTCATTAAAACAGAATGAAATAAAAACCAAATGAAAACAAAGATCAAAAAGCTTAAGGTTGTAAGCTAAAAACCATGTTTTTTTTTTTTTTAGAATTTCCCTCCTTTTATTCATTTTTAAAATTAATATATAATGTATTATTAGTTTCAGGGGTACAGTTCTATGATTCATCAGTCTTACAAAATTCACAGCACTCACCATAGCCTACACCCTCCCCAATGTCTGTCACCCAGCCACCGCATCCCTCCCCTGCTACCCCCAGCAACCCTCAGTTTGTTTCCTGAGATTAAGAGTCTCTTATGGTTTGTTTCCCTCTCTGGTTGCATCTTGTTTCATTTTTCCTTTTAATGCTAAATCCTAAACCATGAATGATAAAGACTATATTAGCACATGGCTTGACTGTTCATAGAAATTACCCTCTTTCCTTGATCCTAAAATACATTCCCCCCCATTTTAACATCTCTGAAATTTGATGTTTTATAATTGACAATATCTTAGAATAATAGTTGGAAATTTCTTTTCTTATGGTACATCAAGTAATCGTGCCTCCTATAAATGACAGTTCTTCGGGTTCCTTGAGATGCAATAGTGGATTCACAGAGACCTAGGCAAACACTCCTCAACTTGGAAGCTCAGGCCTGTCTGTAGAGGCTCCATTTGAGCTAATTACTCCATGTAAATATCCGGTCCTAGAACATACAAAATCTTTCTTTTCATTTTGACCAGCTTAAAAATCACCAAGCTTGGCATGGACAACAACAAAAAAATCCCTCAAAGTTATTTAAGTTCTAAATTAATTACCTAGCTGATGCTAGTCTATTAAAAGTACAAATGGATAACTTCCTAGTTTGTATCAAGAAAGAATTAACCTGACCTCAGACATTCAGGTGGGTTAACATGTCAAAAGGAGAGCGAGGAAAGGGCCGCTTAACTAGGGAACCACTAGGGATCCGTGATTGCCTTGTCAAGATGCCTGGCAATTGATCAGTAACGGGAAAAGGACCCACTGTAGACAAAGTCTGTCTGCTGCTGGAGGACGTTAAAGCAGCATCAAGTCCTCTGACTTGCAGGGACCTTCTTTTCCTGCATGTTTAGCCACAAAGGCAAAACCATAGGGGCTTCAGGATTCTTTCCTAAAAACATAGTGCCAAGCAGTAATTGTTGTATCCACCTTTAAAAAAAAAAAAGAAGTGTCATAGACCACACTTTAAAAACTCTCTGGGTGGAGATGATAGAAGTCTGAGTAGGTTCCCATCCTAATGAATCCTGGAGAATCTCCAAGGAGAGTCACTATGGCCGAGGAGTTGCATCCTTGTCAAAGAGGGAGGGCCCCTCCAGCAACAATAAAGACCTTGCTCTTTTCCCTGCGAGGAAGCACTGTGCTCCCACCAACGGGAAGCTGTAAATTGCTTTTTTACAAGTCCACAGCGAACGAAACATTAGTACTAAATCTATTGATTGAGTGTTATTTTAATTGAGGCTTTTAATGAAGAACTTTGAGACCAGCTTCTGCGGGCCGTGTGAGACTGCAGCGTTCTGGGGAAACAGCAGAGGGCACTTGGAGACTAGCATGTCTTCTCCATCGACACGCCTCTTAGTAGCAATCCAGCAAGTTCGAAGGCTGTCAGTCTGAATGGAGCTATTTATCACAGGCTCTCTTTTGCAGTTTCACAATGTCCTGCAAGAATTAGGACTAAAGAAGAGTATGTCTTCGACAAACCTATACTATTGCTGCTACACAGATGCACTTGCTTGAAAAACACTCTTGCCAAATTAGCAATGAAAAAAAAATTATCAAGGCATCATAATGTGTAAATCATATTTCAGTCCTTGAAAAAAACTTAATCAAAAGGTTATACATGGAGTAAAATGTCTTCAGCTTCTTTTTTTAATTTTAAAAAATTTAGATATCGTTGATATATAACATTGCATCTAGCTTCTTTACCACCTTCTTGATTGTACAGGGTAATGGGTTTTGTTTTCAAAATTGAACCAAGTTTTCTGAGAATCATAATCGCCCTGTGAATGAGAAATTTTTCACTCTGTGCTATACTACCCACTAACATTTTCATGACCTTGCTAAATTTTAAAACTTTTGCATATGGTTCATAGTGAGAGGAATATATTTCTTTGCTTGTATAAATAACTCTGGCTTAGCAAAGAAAACATTGTAAGCATTTGATAACCCAGGGCAGAGGTGGAAGATTTTAACACAAACTGTGTGAAGTACTATATATAAACTCTAATTTTAAGCTATTAAAAAAAAAGTTAGCTCGTTGCCCATGTATAAGTGTTAAATAAACTGCATATGCTTTAAATCTCACATTGAGAGAAAAGCACATTCATTTATAAGTGTACAAAGACCGTCAATTATTTGTATAGTCATCACTACTTTGCATTTAACAAACTAAAAAAGGAAGCAGTGGGGCAGAAATGACAGTCAGCAGAGAATCTAAAAATGCAGAAGCCAAAGAAATTCATAAGTTTTCTTTCTATAGCAATGATACCCAAGATGCTTTCGATATAATCTTTTGAATAAGAACACTGTGTAACAGCATAGGATAAATGCATTGTGGGTCTATGGGAATTGTTATAAAATATGATGGCTTTAATATATTTGAATTCTTCATGACTGCAGGATGGGAGAGGTTTTTATTTCACTTAAAGAAAAAAAATGCCTATTCTGTAGGCAAATGACTCTTTTATAATACATGTTCCGTAAACCTTAAATAAAAAATAATTTAAATATAATACAATCGAATAATTCTGAGTGAATTGCCCTATTTCTAGGAAGCAAAACATGTAACCATATTTACTAATGAATTAGATCATGCAACTAAAAATATTGAGAAAGTGAATAATTGTGATACCTAGCAACTTCTTGAAGATCTTGAGGTAGACTTTCTATTACCCTCTAAGTACTTCAGCAAATAAAACAAGCTGAATAAAGGATTTCATAAATTTCCATTCAGGCAACCTTGAGTTTGCTGTCTCAATTCCAAAGCAGACAGTATAAGGTGAACACAGGTTCTCCTTGCACAAAAATCTGTTTAGCCACCAGAACTTGAAATCCCTACTATTAGAGGTTCTGCTTTGGGAAGGGGTGTGCCATGAAATTGATTCCTCATGCTCTCAGAGCTTCGGATGACATCCATGGGCATTTCACATTGATTACGTACTTGTGCCTTACTACATCCGCATCGGGGTGCTAGGTGAGACCTTACAATGAGTTCCTTTGGTTGAAAAACTGACACTTAATGGACTATATGGGATTAGTCTTGAACTGAAGTTTGCAGACCTTCCAGCTTGTGTCTGGGGGTACTAAGGATAGTGCGTCCCATAATTCACTGAGATGGCTTTCCTTAGTCATTTTAGCAATAGTTTCTTAGCACAAAAGAAAATTCGAGGAAATCAGGAGCAAGCCAGGGAATCTGGAGAAGAATTAAGAGGGCCATCCTATAAGAGTATCAAAGTTGAGTCAGGGTCATCCCTGGGTGAAGATTCATGTAGCAGATGTTTATTGGTAGGCATTTGATGCTAGACACCAATGCTAGTTACTGGAGGCAAGATGAAGACCCTCTTGGTCTTACAGCAGAAAACACAAGAGAAGAAGCAGAAGGGACAAATCATGTCTATTTCACCTGTTTTCTTGTTGTCAGCCTGCATGTGCTTTTGTGCATTTCAGAAATTATATGGTAACTACAGGGCTAGGGGAAATAATTCTAGCTTCTCCCAAAGAATTTAATTTGTGACCAGGAACCATTTACTATCCATAGAAATCTGAATCAATAACACTTGTCTAGATAAATGAATATATGATGATAAAATATTTTGTGATACAGTGTAATAAAAATGTTTAGTAATACCAGTTTATATCTTCCAGGTACCAACTACCTCAAAAGACATTTTTTTCTTCTATTAATACTGCCTGCTTATTACATCGATGCAGTATCATTTTCTCTTTCACTAAAGCAATTGAATGTCAAAGAGAATTAAGACATTAAAGTTACACAACTGACCTTAAACAAGGGCACTGAAATAAATACTTAGTCCCCTTTTCCTAAAGCCCGTGTTGCCATATTCGACTCCCCGCCCAGGAAATCACAAATTTTTGGTTGCATGTGTCTCGATTTTTGTTTTAAGAGCCTAAAAGTGATACATAAAATCAATAAGGTCTTAAAATTTTACATCCTGATCTCCAAATCTATATTTAAATTCTTTCTTTGGATTGGCGTGCCTGGCTGGCTAGGTTGGTCCAGGATGTGATTCTTGATCTCAGGGTTGTGAGTTTGAGCCCTCCACTGGGTGTAAAGATACTTAAAAATAAAATACTAAAAAATAAATTTGGGGGAACCTGGGTGGCTCAGTGGATTAAGCCTCTGCCCTTGGCTCAGGTCATGATCTCAGGGTTCTGGGATAGAGCCCTGCATCAGGTTCTCTGCTCAGCAGGGAACCTGCTCCCCCCACCCCCGCCGCCCGCCTCCCTGCCTCTCTGCCTAGTTGTGATCTCTCTCTGTTAAACAAATAAATAAAATCTTAATAAAAAAATAAATTTGTCCTTTGGACAAAGAAAACAATAAGCACATTCACAGCAAGTAATTAACAGCTCTTATTACCTAGGTATCAAAAGCTAAGAATGTAGATACATTTTCTTTTTAACCTCTTTGGGGGCTTAGTTATCAAACAATGAAGAAGAATCCTTCTACACTCCACCCCCTCCTATGACTTCAGGTGCAAACAAAACTAATACAAACAAAAGCAACACAAGATGAAAGGTCCTGTTTAAAAGGCATCTTACATTAAAATGGCTTTCAGAACAGAGAATGTTAACCCAGTACTTGAGACCAATGAAAATCAGCGGAAGTGTTTAATGGACCTCCCAGAATGGGGGAAAACCTCATGAGCTCCAAGGCTTTCTTAAAAATGACTCCCAGCAATCTCCAATAACACGAGCATGATTGCTCTGATGCAGAAAGAAAACATTAATACCTATCTTCCTCGAGTTACCCCTATAGAGAGCTAGCTATCTGGCTCTCTAGACAAGACAGGCAGGTATGCATAGATACACGCTTAACAAGACAAGGGCAACACGGACCAGTTCAAAAACATCAAGCCACTCAAATTACAATAGTCACGCGGGGAATACCACCAAGGACCTGCGTATGTCTTTATCCAAGTGACTAAAAATACCTTACAAATCTGGAACAGAAATTATTTTCCCCATTGTACTCATGTACATGAGAGCATGGGATATTGTTTTAAAAGCACTAACGATTAATACCCGATATATTTGCATGGGGAGGAAGGGCAGTGAATTCACAATGAAAAAAACCTTAAAAAGGCAAGAAAATGCCCCACTACATGTATTGGCCAGGCACCTTCCTGCTTTCCTGATTCCACATAAATACATCTCTGCATCCACTTTTCAACATGATTAGGAGAGGGTGAATAACACACTTCATTTGGAAATTATTACTTCTTTTCATCACCCTTCAAGCGAATTTAATGGATTAAGTGTATTTATCCCAAGTTTATTGGCAGCGGAGGGCCTGGCTTAGGTCTGGGTAACAAAAGGAGAGAAAGAGAGAAGACAATTGCCCTTCACTGAGCTTCTAGTGCATCCCAGCACTGTGTTCACACGTTTGCACAGTGGGAGCCAAGGCAGGTACCTCTGGTTTACCCACGGAGACAATTTACACATCTGTCTATTAACACATGGTAGGTAGTTACATTTCGAGGAAACGCACTGACACATCTGTTTATCCTGTGTCTAAGTAAATCTTGGGGTAATTAGCATCAAAACCAGCTGAGAGGTAAGTGGTAGGTGGACCAAAGAGTTTCACGGCAAAAACGCAAACAGTTTCAGAAAATTGGATGCTCTGAAAACAAACCCATGAAGGGGCATACATTTTTTAAGTAGAAATCATCTTACAATTTGTAACTGTTGCACCATTTCTTCTCGGTAGGCGAGTTCCCTTTTCATCTGATCTTGAAAATTATCTGGTAGGAGAAACAAATAGAGAAAGACATTAATTAGAGTTGCACAATCTTCTTTTAGTATTTTTAGTAAAAATATTACTGATGGTCCCAGAGAAGCCCTTTTCCCTTTTTGATATTTTTAAAAAGGAGTGTCTTTTTTTTTTTTTTTAAGTAAATAATGTGGCTGTTGGAAGGGAAGGCTACAAGGCTCCATAATCAGAACAGGCAGCAAATTTTGAGATAGTAAGGTCTGTATCTCATAGTTCACAGCAACCCATAGCCATCTAGATAGATGGTCCCCCCGCATATAATTACGACTCAGGTCACCTGGGTGGCTCAGTCAGTTAAGCGTCTGTCTTCTGCTCAGGTCATGATCCCAGGGTCCTGGATTTGAGCCCTACAAGCCCCAAGTCCTTGGGCTCAATGCTCAGTGGGGAGCTTACTTTTCCCTCTCCCTTTGCCCCTCCCCCTCCTTGGGCACATGCGCTCTCTGTCAAATACATACATAAATCTTAAAAAAAAAAAACAAAAACAGTCACGAACGTCTGATACAGTCATGTTCTCTACCTCTGCCCATTTGAACAGGTCACAGGTAGAGAGCTTTCACTGTCTTAGGAAATGTGGACCCTTATGAATTCTTGCCATGCCTCCTGGGTGATAAGATGAGGATCTGTTACCCTGGCCTGCCTCACTGCACTCCCAAGAAGCTGATAAACATACTCTGACTCTCCAGCCTGTGAACTCTCCCTTCCTTTGCATCAGCTTTATTATGTGGTCCTTCATGGGCCAAGAGAGCTCCTACAGACCTTGCCTCCATCTGAGAAGGGGGGAGCTTTAAGAGACATTCTCCTGCAAACTATCTTTGCAGGAGATTATCTATCATTTTTATTGCGAAATGAATTTCCATTGCAACCTCTCCAGGTGATCTTTTCTAAAAGTACGGACCCACCAAAAAAAAAGGGAGGGGGGCTGGCTAGCTTTGGCATTTTCTGCTTTACATGAGAACCTCACACAATCTCCTATTGACTCCATGGTGGATAGTCAGGGCAGTACTTGGGAAAAACCAGAAACTTTGTCACATTTTTCCTCAGCTCTTCCTTTCACTTCTACAGCCCGTGGTGTGACTCCTTCCCGGACTGCCTCCATACTCAACTCCTTTTGCCACAGCTTCCCAACTGACCAGTTGGCCCCTGGTCCCTCCCTCCGCAAATCCCTTTCCTTCTCCTGCTGAAAAATCTGTGATGTCTTCCCAGTGCTTTCAAGAAAATAAATCCTTTACTACTCCTGAGATGATGGATACTTAGAAGTTAAAAAGTCCTTTTTATTTTATTTTTTTTACTTCTACCTTTCTATACTATTTGAATTCCTTCCCCAACCTTAAGCCTGTCTTTAAAATTAGTTAATTAAATTTAATTAATATTAAATAAATAATATTTAAAATTTATATTAATTAACAATGACATTCTTATTAAATGTTATTTATTAATAATATTTATATATAAATATAAATATTATTAAATAACATTATTAAATATTAATAAATTTAATTAAATATAAACTAATTTAAAATTAGTTGATTAATTAGTTTATTATATATTAGTTTATATATAAACTATATATATAAATATATATTACATATGTGTGTATATATATACATATATACGTATATATGTGTGTGTGTGTATATCTATATATCTATATATCTATCTATATATATATGGGGTTTTTTTTTGAGCAGTTTTAGGTTTACAACAAAATTAAGAGGAAGGTACAGAGATTTCCCATATATCCCCTGCCCCCACACCTGCATGTCCTCCCTCATTACCAACAATCCCTACCAGAGTAGGACATTTGTTACAATGGATGAACCTACAGTGACACATAATCATCAAAGTCCTTAGTTTACCTTAGGGTTCATTGCTGGTATTGTGTATTCTATGGATTTAAACAAATATACAATTGCATATATTCACCATTATAATATCAGAATATCTACCAGTATAATATCAGAGAAAATACGAGTATTTTCACTGCCCTAAATCCTCTGTGCTTTGCCTATTCACACCTCTCCTTCATCAACCCCTGGCAACCATTGATCATTCATTGTCTCCATAGTTTTGCCTTTTATATATTTTTTTAAAAGACCCATTCCCTGGTCTCACCTCTGAATTTGATATGAGAGGTATTATAATAGGGGTAAGTACATGGCACAATGCAAGGGTCAAGGGGGAGTTAAGGGGCTAGAAATGCTTGAGCAGAGATGTAGAGAACAGTATTTTAAACAAAGACATGGCAAGAGGCATAAGGAAGAGCAAGTGGCTCAGTTGGTTGCAGCAAAAGGGGTAGAGGAAACCCCTGCACCCCATCACCCACCAAACCTGAATGCGGCACCTCTCTGGGATTCCAGTGCAGACTGGAATGATGATACTCAGTCCTTACTTAATTCATGCATATTTGTCTATGATTGTACATTTAAAATAGTTCATTAAGGTAAAATTTTTAAAAAATAAAGCCATTAAAGTATTAGAAAAATGGTGACTATTTTTATAAAAATTGGGTAGGAACGGATATCAAAGACAGAAAAACCAAAAAAGGAAAAAATTGATAGATTTGATTGGACAAAAATTTAAAACTTTAGTATGACAATAAACTACAAACAAACTGAACCCTCAACACACAAAAGATCATGGCCAACATCTAAAGGTCATTGATATAAACAAAAGAATATTTGTGATATGACAAAGACTTCATATATTAGTATATAAAGTGTCCATAGCAATCAGTAAGAACAACACATTAAAAGAAATATGACAAGAGAATATAATGGGCATTTACAAAACCTACAGCTGGAAAGTAGACATGGAAAGTCCTCAATGTCCCTAATGTTGAAAGGAAACAATACAAGCTACCATTTTTCCTTAAGTTGGAAGAGATTAAAAGAAAAAGTGAGATGTGGTGTTCCAAGAATGGAAGTGTAAGTTAGTACAATCTTTCTGCAAAGCAACTAGAAATTACATACCAAGAGCTATAAGAAGTTCCTAGTCTTAAACACAGCAATCCTTTCAAGAGTTTATTGTAGGGGAATCATTATAGATACACAAAACAATTTAGTTCCAGTAATGTCCACCATCTAAAACTTTGATGACTTTAATGTCTAACATAAAAGTATATTTATAAACTCAAGATGGATTAAAGACCTAAATGTGAGACCCCATAAAAAACCATAAAAAATCCTAAATAAGAGAGCACAAGCAGTAATTTCTCTGACATCAGCCATAGAAATATTTTTCTAGATATGTCTCCTCAGGCAAAGGAAACAAAAGCAAAAATAAACTATTGGGACTACATCAAAATAAAAAGCTTTTGCACAGTGAAGGAAACTGTCTACAAAACCAAAAGGCAACATACTGAATGGGAGAAAATTCTTACCTAAATAGACATTTTTTTCCCAAGTGAGATATCCAGATGGACAACAGACACATGAAAAAAATTCTAAGTATCACTCATCATCAGAGAAATGCAAAACCATGAGATGTGGTTATACCTTACCCCTCTCAGAATGGGTAAAACGAAAAACACAAGAAACAATCAATGTTGGTGAGGATGTAGAGATAAAAGAATCTTTGTGTACTGTTCATGGAAATGTAAAGCAGTGCAGCCAGTGTAGGAAATAGTATGGAGGTTCCTCAAAAAATTAAAAATAGAAATATCATATGATCCAATAATTCCACTACTGGGTATTTACCCAAAGAAAACAAAAACACTTATTTGAAAAGATATATGTACCTCTATGTTTACTGCAACATTATGTACAATAGTCAATATACAAAAGCAACCTAAGGGTCCATTAATAGATAAACAGATAAAGAAGATGTGATATAGAAAAACACAATGGAATATTATACAGCCATTAAAAGGATGAAGGTTTAAAAAAAAATTCTTCCTTTCTTTCTTTCTCCATTTGGTACAACATGGACAGACCCAAAGCATACTATATGCTAAGTGAAATAAGTCAGAGAAAGACAAATACCATATGATTTCACTCATATGTGGATTCTAAAAAACAAATGAGTAAAACAAAAAGAAGAATCAGACCTATAAATACAGAAAATGAACTACCAGTTGCCAGAGGAAAAGGGGATGAGAGGATGGGCAAAATGGGGGAAGGGGAATGGGAGTTATAGGCTTCCCATTATGGAATGATTAAGTAGTAATGCAAAGAGGCTCATAGTTAAGTGAAAAACAGGAGGGTAAAAAAATGGGGTATATAATATTTCATTTCGTTTTTTAAAAAATGATTGAATATGCATTTAAAAAGCTGAAACTCCAAAATGTTACCATTGGTTATCTCCAGGTGACAAGATTATGGGTGATTTCTCTTTCCTTTTCTTTGTATTTCTGTATGTTTACAGTTTCCTACAACAGGCATGTGTATAAGTTTTGAGATATAAATATTATTAATTGGCAAATGGGAAAAAAACCCCTAAAATTTCTATTATGTTTTAAAGGTTGATGAAGGCACAATTTAAGTGGAGAGGAAAAAAAATCATTAAGCCAGTTTCTCTAATGAGACTCACTTAAAACCCAACTATTTCTAGAAAACAATTGTATAAAAGGAGGTTGTGCCAGACAACATAATAGCAAGCACTGTGCTCTGCAAACAGGGACAGTTTGAAAGCACAGTGTTTACAAACAGCAATAAAAACTATGCAACCTACATTCCCAGGACCAAAAAGAAGAAAATCCGTATGGTACATCTGGTCTACCCACTAGATTCCACTCATCAAGGAATAGGCTTTAGCATTTTCTTTGTTTACATTGTGTTCATTTTGTTATCACTACTTTTGACAACTGTTGGACCTTTTCATCCACACTGTGTTTTAGAATTCCCCACTGTCCCCTCTCTGGAGGATGATGCAAAAAAAAAAAAAGAAAAAGAGAGAGAGAGAGGAAATGACTCAACGTAGAATGATTGCAGTAACAGCCAGAGGTGAAAGATGGGACAACCATATTCAAGTAGATGAAATATAGTTTGTTTTTAATAAAAGTAACCTTAACAGTAACATGGAAGAGTAGCTCTTTATAAGAATCTAAAATGATGACATAGTAAAAATCTACCAAGGAAGTATTTCTCGAAGCTCCAGTCACTGGGCTTTCCCTGTCATAACTGACTGGCCTTTCCATCAGTTCTCTCAAGTGCCATGAATTTGTCACATGCAAATCCAAGGACTCAACTTATGAGTCCTCACTAATTTCCTGTATACAACTGTTTTCAGTTTGCCAATCTCATTCTTCATTGTTGGTTTTAATCTCTTTGAACAGAACACCAGAATGGATACCAGTCACGTACTGAGAGCATGTCCCGTTTCCACAATAAAGCAGGTGCCATGCAGGCAGCAACAGAACACCCTTTCCTGAACCTATGGACAATGCCGTGGGATAGAGGAGAGTAGCAGGTGCAAAACAATCAGAGAGGAATCAGCACAAACACCTGTGGAGTTAGATATGAACATAGCAGGACATCAGGAAGGAGTGCCTACTGTAAAAGCAAGGAGGCTTCCTAGAGGTGGTGGCTTGAACTGTGTCCCAGATGATTAGGAACAGTTAGATGAGGGGAGGCATTCCGGACTACAGAAACAGTCTGCAGAGGTGGAAAGCAAAGGGAGAGAGTGATCTGTAGGATAACAGGAGATCAGTAAGGAGGTAAGATCAGAAAGGCATGGCAGGCCAATTATAGAAAGTTTTGAGAATCAATCAGGAGTTAAATTAGATACAACATGATCAACAGTAGGGGATCACTATAGCTTCTTGGGTAGAAGGGTTGGAGCCAGAAGTAGAGCTCTGGCAAGACTGGCCCAATGGCAGTGGGCAGAAAGGGCTGGACTGGGGAAGATAGGAGAGGACCCAGGATACTCTGTTGCAGTAAAGAGGGCCTTCTCCACTGGTTGCCTCCTCCAGCAACTCTGGCAGGTCCCCAGTTCAGGGCTGAGTTGGTACCGGTGGCTAGTGGCAAGAGAGTAAAATGGATGAAAACTACAGCCAAGGAATGGATGCCATAAGAAAGGAAAGTATAGGGCTCTGGGAGAGAAGGGAGGAAGAAGTGACATAGTTGTTAGAGAAGAGGGACTGAATGATTTTGGTGGCAAGAATGACTTCCAGATATACAGCAAGGAGAGACACTTGCTTGTTCTTTCTCCTCCAAACTTCTGCTCCCAAGTATGGAGACTTGCTTTCTCCTCCTCTTCCTCCTCCCTTCTTCCTCCTCCCCCCAACCCTCTTCCTCATCTTTCTCTTCCTCCATCCTTCTGATGTTTACCTTTACTGTCTCTATGCCTACAATTCATTCTTGTGGTCCTTATTAGCCCTAAGAACCACAACAAGAAGGCTAAGAAAAATTCAGAAATTTGAACGTATTTTAGAAATGTTTTTTTTAGAGCTCAGTGCTAATAACCTCCTCTCCCTCCTCCTACATCTTTACCACCACCATCCTAGCTGACAGTACCAAGCCCATCTCTAGGGCTGGGCTATGCACAGTTCCTCTCATTTATCCCTTGCGCCCTCTAACGAGACAGGAATTATCTGGCCCATTTGACGGTTTCCAAGGTCCCAAAACCAGGAAGTGGCAGAGCCCCAGAGTGAACTCAGGTCTGGGGTCCTAATCCTCACATGTGATAACTTAGCCGAGGTCCACAGGGTTCTAACTAAACCACGCTTTACGTGTCATGACTGAGAGTTCCCTTCCTAGTAAATGGCTTTGCGAAACTCTGGCCAGGATTCCTCTACGCTTCCCTCTGATGTGGCTTCACAAAGTTCCGTTTTCCCCTCTCCGTCTGAGCAGATCTCAATCTGTCTGCCCGCCTCATGGCCTCTCACGTTTAGTTAACAAGCATGTAATGCACATTTGCTATTTTCATTGGTGTGAAATTAACTGCCTCTTTGTGGTATGCCTAAACCATGCATTATTCAAACTTGGGCACACACATGCCACTTCCTTGGTCAGTGGTGTATGCTGCAGATAAAAAACAGGAAAAATTTGTTGTTGTTCTTTAATTAAAGTGTATCATGTATGTGGTAATCACAGAGGATTAGCTTTAATGCAAAAGGATGAATGAAAGGTCTGAATCAAAACGGGCCGGTTGTACCATGATATTTTAACAGAAACCTATACCTACTGTATGGCAGGGCAATTAAGAAGGAAAATGTACCAATCCTTATAAATTACTTAATTCCTTGAAATGATTAATTAGGTTTTATCAAGGGGATAAATTATGGATACGCTGACTTTACAGGAAGTTAGGTGGGTATTTTAGTGGTTCATTGGAACTTTGGCCCACTCTGCTGGACTTAAACACAAGGACTTGCAAATTCAACAATGAGGTAAACATCAGCTTACAGGAAACAAATAATTCAATGTCTGCTCATTGCTGCAAAGAACTGGGTGTTAAAATACTGTTTTAGAAATGAGAGAATCGTGGATCCTTTGAAAGCCCTTGGTTTGTAAGATTTCAGAGGTATTTTCTAAATGTTTCTTTCTCTTTTCCTCGAAGTCACAATGTCACACTATTACACTATTACACACTAACACACTATTACAAGCTACAGGCCATTCTCCACACTTCCATCTTACTGGAGGCCTCAGCAGGCAGTCTCGAAATTCCAAAGCCTGAAGCTCTGTGAACAGTGAGCCTCCCCTGTGGGTACCGAGAGATCACAAATTTGGCAGACCCCACTGTTCCTTGTGGTCAGAGCACTCTTCCATCAATGCATCCTGTTTCCATCCCTGCTAAGTGTTCAGTGGAACTCAGTTTGAGATGTGCCAGGAACCCAGTCCTCTTCAAAGCCTCCACCCGAGAAGGCACCTCTTTTAGTTGTGCTGACATTGGAGAAGCCCTGGTGAATGCAGACCTCCATGCTTCTATTATTAAAATTGTCACAAGCACAGAAAAATCTCCCAGATGCTGGTCTGTGGCCCTCACACAGGAATTGCCAATGTGAGTTTTGTGGTTCCCAGATCCATAACAAGGGGCACGCTGACATTTTTAAAATGGGTCCCAGAAAAAACTAATATTAAATTTATAGAATTCAAAGCATAGGTTTACATACTGATTTCTTTCCCACTATCCTTTCTCTGGAGTGAAGAAAAAGAACAGGACCAAAGGACACTCCAAAAAGTTTCAAAATACACCACTGTGACGTCTTTGTCCAAATGTGACCCAGCCCAAGGCTGGTGAATTTTAGAAATGTGGACACCAAGCACTAAATTCTAGGAGTCTGGGAATAGAACCAACTGTTTTTACGCTACCATATCTGCCACCAAATTTGGAATGGAATTTTAACATTAAATATGGAGAATCCAAAACTGCTAAATTATACTAATCTCAGCCAATAAAAGAAATACATGTGTACTGAATTGTTACATTTTAAATCTTCATATTTATACACATTTCAAGCACCAGAAATTTCTCCAGCTATATCCAAGAATAAAAATTAATTGTTCCTTTGTTTTTTCTACCTTGGAGAATAAAAATACCTGAGTAATTCTTTTGTTTATATATAAACACAAAATTCTATCTATATAGATATATAATCTAAAAATATCAGAGTATTTAAATACATCTACGTATTTAATGATATATTTGCCTACATATTTTAAATACACATAATACATACACACAGATACACATATATTGACACAATAAATACCAAAATGTTCTCATAAGAAATTTTTTTGGTGAGCTGAATCAAAGCATATATAACAGACTAAAATTTCTGAACATTTAGACAGAGGCCACGGGAAGGCCCCATGGCATTTTACATAAGCACTTCATACTTAAGAGACAATTTTTAAGCCTAATAATAGGAAAGTCATCAGGTATCATAATGCAATAAAATAAAAGTGATTTCTTACTGAATACTGGGAAAGACGTATTTCCTTTTAACACTTGGAATTCTTGTTCTAGTCGTCTCCGTAAATCTATTTGTTCAAATAAAACCTTCTGAAGTTCTTCTAATAAAGAAAAACAGAAGAGTCATTTTACTAATCTTTACAAATAACTCTCCAGAGAACTGTTATATATGGCAATTTATTATTATAAGACGAAATATTTTACCAGTTTAAAAAGTGTTGCATAGACATAGGATAGATTTTGTGCAGAAATCCATGAATATAAATCAATGTAATATATTATTTTAAAGTATTATATTACAGTGTCATGTATTGATTGATATGTATGCATTAATCTCAATTATATCCACCCAATGGTCCATATATTATTCATATGTTGCTTGTCAAGCTTAAAGTATGGCGTAGAACGAAAATATCCTCCTATTATCTCCATGGTCTTTTGAAACTAAGAGAAGTTCTACAGAATTAAAACTCTTCCTTACCTTTCCCCATATTTTCAACATCCTTCTTGAGTGAATGAGGTGAATTTGTCTCTTGCGTGTGTTCACCTTTTAAAAAAAGAAGAAAAAAATATTGGTTTTGTGTAATCTATTTTCTGGAAGTTTTCTTTTTCATTTTCTTTAAAAAAAAAATATTTTATTTATTTATTTTAGGGAGAGCACGAGGGGGAGGGAGAGAAACCCAAGCAGATTCTATGCTGAGCGCCGAGCTGCACGCCAGGCTCGATCTCACAACCCCGAGATCCCGACCTGAACCAAAACCAGGAGTTGGACACGCGACCGACTGAGCCACACAGGTGCCCCTCTTTTTTTTTTTTTTTTTTTTTAAGATTTTATTTATTTGACAGACAAAGATCACAAGTAGGCAGAGAGGCAGGCAGAGAGAGAGAGAGAGGAGGAAGCAGGCTCCCTGCAGAGCAGAGAGCCCGACGTGGGGCTCTATCCCAGGACCCTGGGATCATGACCTGAGCAGAAGGCAGAGGCTTTGACCCATTGAGCCACCCAGGTGCCCCATGTTTTCTTTTAATATCTACGAAGGAGCTCGGTTAATAGAACTTGAAAGCGGGAGTTCTCAGAACCAAACGCTGTCCTCATTTACTCTTGTGTGATTCCCCTGAAGTACGGTGAGAGCTGCGGGGGAGAGGGGGGGCGGGGACACGCAGTCTGCCTAGCCTGAAGTGGCAGCCCCCACCCCCACTGCTCTCCACCCTCTATAACGCAGGTGCTTGCTCCATGGGCAAAAGAGGAGGTTGAACTGTTAACGGATCTGTCTCCAGAAGAATTTTTTTTTTTTTTTAAGATTTTATTTATTTATTTGACAGACAGAGATCACAAGTAGGCAGAGAGGCAGGCAGAGAGAGAGGAGGAAGCAGGTTCCCCGCTGAGCAGAGAGCCTGATGCGGGACTCGATCCCAGGACCCTGAGATCATGACCTGAGCCGAAGGCAGCGGCTTAACCCACTGAGCCACCCAGGCGCCCCTCCAGAAGAATTTTGATCAGAGTTCCTCTCCTTCGTGAGGGCCCCTAGCAGCAACTGCAGACCGTCCAGGCTGTGGAAGCAGAAATCTCCTGCCTTCCTGGGTCATCACAGCTTGGGGGCAGTGAGAAAGAAACAGGAGAAGGCTTTTGTTCTCCTTAGGAGAGAATGTATAAGCCTGGAGTTTTCCTAAAAATTGATAGCTTTTTTTTTTTTAATTAGCCTAAAACAGAGGTGTATTTGAAATAAGTTGCTATTTTGTAATAGTCACATCCTGGATGATAGTTTCGGAAGGACTTGGTTTTCAACCAATGAAAACTAGACTGTGGATAAAGGCCCGGTGCTGTTCTTCCCTATTTTGTTCTTGTGCTAACTAGAACGACAGCAAGCTAAGAAAATGGCTTTATGTACAGTCATACATTGAGTCAAATGTAACCTAGAAGACATAAATAAACTAAAGGTATCCGATCATTTAGGTAACCAGAATTTGTTTTTCCAACTTCAACCTTCTATCTGCAAAAACCCATGTATATAATTAAGCTTGCCATTTTCATGTGCAAGAGGACAGACCAAGGTGCTCTTGGGTTTCATGGATTCCCCCTTCCTGGATCCCCTGGGTTAGCTCCTTCCTTTGTACCCGTGGTGCTGTCTGCTTATTCGCTTTCCACACACCCCAGGCTGTGCGCTACTTGAGGACAGGGACACTGTGTTTTCTGCATGGCCAGTGTTTAGCAGAATGCTGAACACATCATAGGTATTCAATAAAGTGTTTTCAGTTGTTACCGAAAGGAACCCCATGAGGTCATATATTCTAAATTATAGCATAAGCCAGAATGCATCATTTCAATTCTCTCCTCACCATTCATTCATTTCCCTTCCTCAGCAAGAAATAGAATATAATGGCCCTAGGCACTGGGAGGAATACTGGGAGACTTCACTATCAAGGTAAAAATTCCTACAAAGAGGGAAATAGAATTTCTGCACAAAGCAGTGGCCTACACAATCAAGGACAGTCAAGAAAATTTTTAATGTGATATTATAAATGGGGATTCTTCATTCTACCTGACAACCTCTGGGAGTAAGCATTTGCAGGAATGAGTGAATACATATATATGTGTGTGTGTGTGTGTATACATATATGTGAACATACATATATGCAAATATTCCTGCATATGTGCATAGTGATAAAAAGATGCTTCCCCCTCTCTTCCCATCATTATGACAATAATATCTTAGGTATCCCTCAGTTCCTTAATGACAGGCCTTTTCTCTACTATCTAGATCATATCTGTACAACCTCATTCTCACTTTCGTCTTGGACACGATCTCTCTCTATAAGTTTTGAGCATTCAAATCTTGGCTTTCGTCTCCATGTAGAATAAAGAAAATATCTGTGAAGCATTTAAAATATACATTTCACTCTGATTCCTAGAAACTGAAAGAAGAGTAACATGAAGTTTGATAATAAATCATGAATACATAAACCAAGAATAATGGCATTTTGAGATGAAAATAAATGCATATTATGGGCAGTTTTACTTCACTTAGATGCATAGCTGTTTCATACTCACATACAATGTTGAGTCTGAGCAAGAGAAGAAACAAGCATGCGTCTATGTCTGCAACCATCTGCCGGGCAGAGGGAAAGTTTACCACCCTTCCACCGAAATCCACTCGAAAGGACATTAAATGAGACCGTCCGTTTCTGAATAGGCAACTCTGGAAGCCACGTCCTAATCACATTTATAGACCTTCTTGATTCATTGGTGTATTTTGTGCATTGTTTAACTTGTGTTACATTTCAGTTGGATAATTAAATTTAAAATTTGAACTATGAAACATAAACATTTGTTTCTTTTCTACTTCACAGCGAAGAGGTTGACATAGGTGTGAAACCATTAAACACATGGCTAGTGCATGGGAACTACTTTGAACCACAAGCAAATCTATAGATAATAAGTTTTTCTCTTCATCGGCTTTGTGGAGCTTTTATTAATAATTTACATCGGTGTCTAATCTCAAATAGATACTTTGTGGCAACTTCTCAGTAAAACCTGCCAATTTGGAACTTGGAAGATTCAAACGTCTCACTTATAAAGGGTTTTTTAAAATGGTTAAATGTTAGGTAAATAAGGAGCACAGATGCTTTTCTGTATCTTTTACTGGACCGTTGCCTTTTGTATATTACTAATCTGTGAAACCAGATTGTTAATGGTGGTTAAAAATGACCTCTGGGAGCCTGGATATGTTTGTTCACTATTACTGCTAATGTTTTCCATCTGGTTTAAAAAAAAAAAAAAAAAGGCAGCCTAATACTAGATTAAATAAATGAGATTTACTTGACAATGAGCTTCCAATTTTTATAAATATTCCATTAGGTTAAATGCATTTTACTTTTCCAAAATTAATGAGTGTGTTTGAAGACAATCGAGAAATTAAAAAGCTTACTTTCTTTCTCACTCTATTTCTCCTTATGGGGAAAAAGGTTACAAAAAGGCAGGGAGATATCTTAATTGTGTAGAGTTATAAGAGGGAAAATTATAATATGGAAGGAACATCTTTTCTAGAGGCCAGGCTTAAATATATCTTAAGTCAGACTGTCAAAGAAAAGAGTAGGGTGGCTTAAAGTTGGGGAGTTATGGATGATAAGGGCATAAAATGGATACATTGGACTGATGTGACTGGAAGCTGTTGCTCGGGGACATGTGTACACCAGGACTCTAAAAGCACACGTTCATGGAGCCAGTTGGCCATGACCTTCACCACTTCTCATGAATTCTGCCTGCCTTGAACACAGGAGCAGCACAGTGTGGCACTGGGGAAAACCTACCGAGTGCTCTGGAGGCCACAGAGCCTGGGACCACAGGGTTCCTGCTCCTGTGGTCTCTCCAGGATCCTCAGCACCAGGTGGTCCCACATTCCAGGTGAAATTTCCACCCCACCTTTGTTCTGCCCTCACAAAACCATCAGAAACTAGAAGTGCGGGGCGCCTGGGTGGCTCAGTGGGTTAAGCCTCTGCCTTCAGCTCAGGTCATGATCTCAGGGTCCTGGGATTGAGCCTCTCATCCAGCTCCCTGCTCAGCGGGGAGCCTGCTTCCCACCCTCTCTCTGCCTGACTCTGCCTACTTGTGATCTCTCTCTTTCAAATAAATAAATAAAATCTTAAAAAAAAAAGAGAAACGAAAACTAGAAGTGCCAGAAGGGTGGATGTGAGACTATGCCACACCAAAGCAGACATGAGCAGTGAAAAGCCAATGAGGATGAAAATGGAATACCCAAGGTGGGGTGGGGATAGGAACAACCCCAAACAGGCAACAGATTCTTTAGCACCACCTTTCAAGGCGCGAGGGTAATTACTTTCTCTTAAATATCATGGCACACCTCTGCTCAAGAACCATGCAATGGCTTCCCAGGGTCTACATCGCATAATCCATTCGAAATTCCTCCCCTGGTGCATCCAGGTTCTCCAACAACCTTGTTCCATTAAGCTGAGTCAAGTCGCCTTTCTCTACCAGCAAGCACAAACCCTTTCCTCTAGTTGGGCCTTCATTCCTCATATCCACTGGCTCTGACTTATGTTTTTGTCCTTCCCAAGGTGCCCCGTCCATAACGAGAATGCCACCCAGGTCCCTGCACTTCCATAAAGCCTTTCCCAACTTCTGCAAGTGTTGTCGATCCATTCCTCTCCCTGCTGACTTTCCAAATGCTTACAGTCTTCATTCAACCACCCGATGTTGTGGGGTTTCGACTTGGCAAGGCTAGTCCTCCCCAGCTAGAAAATCTGTGTTCTGAGGGCAGAAGCACCTTGCCCAGGAGGTAACCCTATCACCTATACCTTAGGGAGGAGCACAAATACTGTTTGTTCTTAATTTAATTCAATCTGGTTTGCGAAAGAAATACAAAGCAATGCTCCTTTCAATCCTCAATTGTCATAAGGGGTTTTAAAGCAGGAACTCATCCCTATGAATGACAAAGCACATTCTGATCCGTTCGGATAGTTGAAGGCACACTTGATATTTTCAGTTCACTGGGAAAGTTTGTGATGTTTGTCTTTTTGTCCCTTTCTGACATTTCGAAAATTCCTTTCGGAGCTAAATTCATAGCACTGAATTTTAACCAAGATATGAAAATATCAATGTTTATGTCTGCCGTGACCTCCAAGGGCAAAAATACCTTGTGTTTTCAGAGCTTATTTAATTTTAAGAGCCAAACGAGTAGGTCAGATGACCTGTTCAGTTGGTGGTCATGGGACAGGGCAAAAAGCTGATTCAATTGATAAATTGCTCTTCTCAGGCTAAACTTGAATTCAATAAACAAGATCATTCCAATACTGCACCCTGCATGTGTATAGGGTTTGCTAATTATGCAGGGTACAATATGTAATGCCTGACGTCTGGATGAAAGGTTAAAATGTTGACATCCACCCATCCCTTCTGTGGAAATACCTTCTCTCTCCTTTCCTTCCTTCCCTGGGGGTTCTACTCCCTGGAGCCGGAAACTAGCATTCAGAGGCAGTGCCCCAGGCCGCTGCCCAGGGGCTAGCAAGCTGCTTAGCACTAAAAGGGCTTCTATGTTCCTTAGGGACCCGGACCGGACTGGACGTTGTTGACAACACTTTTGGAGAAAATGCTCCCAGTGGAAAAAATGGTGTCATTCAATTGTATACTGAAGAATAAATTGAGCCAAGGAAACTATTTTGTTTTGGGGCTAAGCCTCTACCTAAGACACGTGTGTTCCCTAACATTTGGATGAAGAGTGGAGATTTCAGTCAAACATCCAGATGTTTCTGGAGCTGGCCGGGGGCTGGGTGGGGGCGGTGTGCAGGGTGTCCTGTGCTGCCCTAGGTACTCTGGCCAGCAAGCGGAGCCTGGAAGACCAGCTGCGGTTGCAGAGACTACGGTTTGCACCTGCGAAGTCACACCCTTGGGGCTGGGCAGGAGGGTCTGCTCTTCGTTTCTCAAGGGCCTCAGCCCAGGGCCTGGCCTTCTATGCAATGGAACTGCCTTTATACAGGTTTAACTCCCAAATAAACACTACTTTCTAATCATTAAACTTAATTTTAGAAATGGGTTTAATTTCAATTTCCTGGGCTTTTTACTTTCTCTTTCTCCAACAACCCGATCTTAGAGGTACAACGCAGATGGGGTCAAAGTTCATCTGCAGTTAGCCTAACTGGTGCATTTAACGATCACCAAAATGCCACGCAACATACAGTTTTGAGAAGTTTTTAAGAAAACTTGCATTATGGCATTAAAAAAATCAATAACACAGAAAACGAGGTTAAATAATTTTCTCCTCTATCAGTAGGACACAGACTTCTGCTAATTTCTTGGTGTTAAATTCTACATTAGGGATGCCTGGGTGGCTCAGTCTGTTAAGCCACTGCCTTCAGCTCAGGTCATGATCCCAGGGACCTGGGATGGAGTCCCATGTTGGGCTCCTTGCTCAACGGGGAGCCTGCTTCTCCCTCTGCCTCTGCCCGCCTCTCTGCCTGCTTGTGCTCTCTCTGACAAATAAATAAATAAATAAAATCTTAAAAAAAAAAATTCTACATTAAATTCTTCCCCTGTGATGTTTGGCACTTCATTGAGGTCAGAGAACAGAAGAGAAAAGAAAATCAATACTACTGGAGAAGGTATGCTACAGTATGAACTAAATATTAACTCCATTTGCGAAAAACAGGAGTAAGAACAAGGTTAATGCCAGGGAAATGATAGCAAACTAAGAGTTACAACTTTAAAATTCACAATAAAAATTTATTGCAAGTTTGTATACACCTCTCTTCTTGAATTAGTGCATCTTGGATTTACTTAGAATTTTCTGGAATTTTAAAACCTGTGCTTTTAATACATGTTTTTTGTTTTTTGTTTTTTTGGGAGGGGTCTGGAGAATTTTTCACTGTCCTCTATCTCCTTACATGTCACATAAATTTTTAAAAAATCATGAGGAAGAAGGGAGATTTTTAAAAAAATAAATATAAGGAAACTGATATCTGAAACATGGAGATAATTTAATTTTGAATACAAACATTGAAAAACCTCAAAATTCATTGTTCATAAAAATGTCTGTAGTAATTCAGAGGTGGGAGGTTTCATCGAATTTTACAGGTGAATAAACAGAGGCACAAAGCTGTTAAAGCATTTACCTAAAGTCACCTAGTGAGAGAATTAAAACTGAGATCTACCAGTTGTACTCCTTAGAATTTTTCTTCTTCTTTTCCTTTTTTTTTTTTTTAAATCATAAGCATGTTCTAAGATTGAATGGAATAATAAATCAGAGTGCCTCATTCGCTATATATTCATGAGAAGTGTAACTGCTTCTTACTATCCTCAGAAATCCGTCCATAGCATATTAAGTACACTAGAGAATCATACCAGCGAAAATCAAATTGATTTTAAAACTTCTATACATATAACAAGATGCAGCCACGCTCAGAGTCCAATGGTGCTGGCGTTTCTACAATGAAATGTATTGAAATCGGGGATGACTCCACTTCCATGATTTCCTTGACCTGCCGTAGCTTTGAGCTGTCTCACCAGCTTACCCCACTGCATTCAATTTCAAATCACTTAACTTCACTAAAGTTATTCAAAACGGATATGCAAAACCTTACTTTGGGATTGCAAGCAAAATGCTGTCATTTATATTTTTCAGTAGGTAATATTTTGACCAAACTACCAACCCCCCTAATCTATATTACTTGGTTTTAAGCCATGGGTCTAATTTTAAAGGACCTATGGATAAAAGTTCTATAATCTACTGAGGAGTTTTGGCTGCTTAAAAACTTCATGTTTGGTCCTTCTAATTACATAGAAATAGAATATCCACTGTGTGTAAGGGTCATGATTATTAGCAGGGAGGTTCTTAAAAAATCATTTAAAGATACCATCCTTTAGGGGCGCCTGGGTGGCTCAGTGGGTTAAAGTCTCTGCCTTCCGCTCAGGCCATGATCCCAGGGTCCTGGAATCGAGCCCCGCATTGGGCTCTCTGCTCACTGGAAAGCCTGCTTCCCCCTCTCTCTCTGCTTGCTTCTCTGCCTACTTGTGATCTCTGTCTGTCAAATAAATAAATAAAATCTTTAAAAAAAAAAAAAAGAAAGATACCATTTTTTAGATTCCTGAAAAGTAACACTTACTAATGAGGCTAAAAGATTGAAGGAAAACTAAATTTAATTAAAATGATGAGCTAAAAAAGAAAATAAACTGGAAATAAGTATTGTTGCTAAACTGAATTTGTGTTGGGAAACAACTGAAGTATCTATATTTTAAAGATATGTCTATATCCTTATGTGTTTTGAGAAAGGACATAGAAATTTCTTGATAAACTGCATTTATCATGGCCACGGGAGTAAAAAATTCATATCAAAATCAAAAACTGCATCCTGACTTATTAGGTAGTTTGAAAAGACATTTTATTCTTCTATGTTATACTGCATGTGTGCTGACATAAAATACTGCTATTTTCCAATAATAATGATTGGATTAAACACTGACTAAAGGAACACACAGTTCCATAAACCTTATCCGACCATATGTTTTGCAGACCATTATTATGGTGCTCATACGGCATTACAGCTTATCTTTCTTCCTCTCTTGATTGGAAGCAACCGGAGGGCACAGAATAGTACAGATTCTCTCTCTGAATTCCCAGTGCCTAGCAAAGTATCTCGCACAGGGTAGGCACTTGGAAGTATTTTTGGAGTCATTGAGTAAATAAATAAACGAATGCGATCACGTAGATGTGGAAGTTAACAGT